>NC_135574.1:52466017-62466017 GCF_965152235.1 Eretmochelys imbricata | reverse complement strand
GAAATGCCTTCAGCCCACAGCCCACCAATTTTTGGAAAGCAAATTGGATTTTATTTGCAAATGTTACCATGCCCCTGAACAAACGCATGTAGACGAACATACTGGGCACCACCATGGCACTTCCCCATCTCCATTTTGGGCACTTACCTCAGCCAGAAGCACTGTACTCTGGCTACATATGCTGAAGAATGCAAGGAGGAGAGTACTGCCTAAAGCTGCCTGCAGTACTAGTGACCTAGGGGAGGCATTTCTGGGCTCCAAATCAGCAAGTTCTGAGATGGCAGCTCTATAAACATCTCCATCCACAGCTTTTCAAAAGTATAGCAAAGACTACACATGATACCTCTGACTCACGTTCTTACACTGTCCATAGCTGATCTTTGGGGACCATGGTTTTACTTGTTCTGCCTAGCACCTGGGTGCTTGAAAACTAACCATAACTGTTAACAGCAGGTAAGTGACTATACCTTGGAACATATGCCATTTAAATTGATAGGGTCCCTCTACACCTTTCTACTTGTCACATCATTTATTACAAAGACTATATTGGCCAAGATTTGATCATGCTGTAACATGTGTCTTCTGTTCAGCCCTCTAGATCAGTGGTCTCCAAACTTTTAGGCTCGTGCACCCCCAGGGTGAAGACCGGAAGACCTACCGCAGGTGCGCTGCTGATGGAAGAAGACCAGCCGTGGATGTGCAGAGTTGTCGCCGAAGGAAAAAACTGGCAGAGTGCCATCCAGCGGCACTCCTGCTGCCGCGCACCCCTGGGATCATCTTGCGCACCCCAGTTTGGAGACCACTGCTCTAGATGTCAGCATTACACAGGTCATCTAGTCAGTGCTTTTAATACACACCTGTGAAACCTAATGGGTCAAAATTATTGGTGGTGTAACTCCATTAATGGACTCCATTCCATCAGGGATAAAATTGGTCCTCTAACAATATGTAAAGGGGTGGATCTTAAACAAAAATCAGTTAAGGTTATTTATTTTTAAAGTAAATTTTTTTCTGGGTTTCTCCTAGGTTATCATCACTTTTAATGTGCATGTTTATATATAGCTGATCCATGAACATGCAAAGATGGGTCCTTTTTTTCTGAGGTTGCGTCTTCCTCAGAGGTAATCTTGCCAAAGCATTGTGTGACACCTAGTCCCACACTTCCAACCCGCCCCCTCCCACCCCCCCCAGGTATGGCTTCATCCCCACTAGACTATGGCAACAGGGGAAGGTTCTTCTATAGCTTACTGTCTGTCAGGCAAGACAATGTTTGAAGGAGCTGTGCAGCCTGATGGCATCCTGACTGATCGCTCTAAAATGGATCACTACAAAGGTGTTAAAGAAGAATAACTCACTGGGCCTTTCTCCTGCCTGATCAAAATTGTGGTGAGGGGGATTAGGAGAAGGAAGCCATCCCCCTAAATTGGAGGAACTGTATTGACAGTGGGGGGACTCTCACTACATCCAGGATGGTTTGCAGGGTCTCCTGCCCATTTTACTCCATTCCATGTTTTTATGAGTAAAGGGTGTGAAGTGCATGGATACTAATTCTAGTGATGGGGGCCATCAAAGTTACTAGATCGAACACCCACTCTCATTATATAAGATGAAGTTCTAAAATTGGAAGTGGGGGAGCAGGGTGTGGTGGTGGGGAGCTGGGTTCCTTTCTTCTCCCTGTGCTGGGGGCTGCTAAGCATCTTGTTAATACTACAGTTGGTCAAAAAATTTCCATCAAAACTTTTTTCAATGGAAAACTCATTTTTGACTAAATGAGAGTTTTTGCTGAAATTCTGTTTTTCCTCAAACTGAAAAACATTGTTTTTCCACAATTTTTTTTTTTTACTTTTCATCCTTTTTCCCCACATGGAGAGAGGGGTGGGCAATATTTTTAACCATCTCTAATTATAGTTCTAATTAACAAAACTTTAAGGCTGTAGTAACTTAAAGACTTAGTTTCATTTACACTAAGTCCCCTTTATACAACCATGGCATTGCAGAGGGGGGCCTTAAAATAGGTGTAACTATGAGTTACCCTACTCCCAGCTCCCTTTACACTACTAGGGGGTGGAAGGAGCCTAGTGTAAATGAGTGGCAGTTAGTTTGAGAGGACACCACCCAGGAACAGGAGTCACGTTGTGTGGGGGGTGGAGTATCCTAAGATAGGTTTACATGAGCGTAACCTGGAATGTTAGAGCTGTAAGGGGAGGCGGGGGGGGGGGGGGGTGGGCAGCACATGTGGTTGCGTGTTGGCTTCCCTGCTCATGTGGTTTCCTGGGGTTTTTTCATATCACATAGACATCAACTATATTATTGGGGAGCATAATGGGCATACTCTGTCCCTAGCCTCTGATGCCCCAGACACCCCTCAGACTCCGTCTAGTTGGTGGCAACTTCATGTGAATTTATTTAAATCCCCAATGCCCCTTCAGTCTCTCACAGCAATGTATTTACAGTGTTTCTTTAGCCTTTTACCACAGGGCCAGCAAGGAAGAGCTTTCCCTTTTATTAAGATCTCAGCCCACACAGGGCTCATCTAACAAAGATCCCCACCCCCTCATTTCCTTCCTGTGTCGTCTTATACTCCTCAGCCAATGGTCTTATATCCTCCCAGCCTGATCAGCTAATGAGCTGCATAGTCCCTATCCACCTGCTCCACAGGAACTGATCTGGGTGCTGGCTCACCTGTTAACTTCCTGTGACAGAGTACAAGAAGCTATAACTTTGCTTCATATTGTTGACAATTTCGGAAGTTTGATGAATGGATTATTTTTTTTTCTTTACTTGCCCACTGCATCCCTGTCCTGCCGGGGTGATGCAGGGTAGACCTGGTGCAGTCTCTGGAGCAGATGTCCATTTATTTCTTTGGCTCATCACTGAGACTGTGTGTCTGGGTGAGGTGGAAGAGGATTCTCCAGAGCAGCGATGTAGTTACACTTCCCACTTGGGGAATAGAGTTTAACTGCTGGGGCCTTGTGATCTGGTGCAGGGGGTTGAAGCACTGCTCAGGTTTGGCACCAGTGCCTCCCCGTCATGATGAATGAGGGGGTAATGGGTCAAAGTGGAGTGGGTGGCACTGTGACCTGGTGCACAGGAATTGCAGCACTGCTCAATTTTGGCCCCACCATTGTCCCAGCATGCTGGAGGGGCTGGGGGCGGGGGGAAACTGAGCAGGCAATCAGCAGCACTGCTCCCTTCCTCCATGGCTGTGAGGGGCACTGGCTAAGAGGGATGGGGGAGCTCTCACTCTCCCTCATGTCTGGGCTCTGAGGCAGCATGAGTCTCTGTCATTCTGGGGGCAGATCCCATTGCTGCCCCCTCCCACCTCAGCTCACAGTTACAGATGTGGGCTGGACTCCCCTCCCGCTCTGCCTGAAAGCCCTGATGTAAGCCAGTGGCAAGGGATGCAAAGGCCAGAAGCAGAGACTTAGCGGGGGTTGTGTGTGTGCACCCCCAGAGCTGATTCCAACCCAGTGTCCCCTCATATCCAGCTCTCCCTGAGGGCCAGGCCCAGCTCAGTGCTCTGCTATAGGGGTATGGCAATAGGGCAGCAGGGGTGACTCAAAACCATGTTGTTGCAACACAACGCACAAACCCAGGACTGTACTATCCTGCTTATAAAATGGATACAATATCTATATTAAAGTCAAACAAGTTTTTTATTTAAAACAAACTATTTTATTACATATTTATCTATTTTGGAGAAAAAATAGCCACCCAGACAAGGTTCTATTAATTCTAAATATTAAACTGAATTTTTTTAATTTTTATTTTGTACAAAACGAAACAACAACAAGCAAAGTTTTTTGTTTTGTTTTTTTTCCATTTTTTGGAAAGAAACCAAACATTTCCTCAACAACTTTGAGTTTGGTTTCTGAAGCCCAACAGTTCCCAGCTGTAGAAAATTCTGAAAGCAATTGTGACTCAAGTGAGGCTGTTGGAAAGAACTAGAAATTTCAGCTACCTAGGTCATCGACTTATGCCCTAAACTTTTGGCCTGATAGTTGGAAACAAAACCAGTGGAAGGAATTTAAGGAGAAGTACCCCTGGCTGGACTGCAAGGAGAGAAAACTCGGTAAGTACACATAAATACTGTGAATTCGCAAGATAGCATTATGTATATGAATTAAACCTAACGTTCTTCAAATAGTTCTTATGCTAAATTATATGTATACTTCTAAATGAAAGGAGTACTTGTGGCACCTTAGAGACTAACAAATTTATGTGAGCTACAGCTCACCATCAACTTCTAAATGAGTGTTCCATACACATTGTAGCTTGCCATCAGATAGTGTTATTATAAATCCAAAGAATAATTTCACACTTTCTATCTCCTAATGCAAAAAGTTTTGACTCTTTCTCTGTGTGGGGTATATCGTAAGAATGATGGCTAACTGGTGCATCTGTCAGTCTGCAGTGTGCCTGGCTTTTCTCTTTGACTGTTATGTTAGCAATAAGCAACATGGCTGTGGTATTAGCTGCACTGTGATATTTTATTGAAAACTTTTCTAAAGTGACCACATTTGTCTTACATGCTGCCTGGGCCAACTGGAATTTTTCAAGAACAAGGTGCATCTCTTGATGATGCCTGGTGCAGCTACTGTGTTGAAGCGTCTGGCAATAAAAGTAGAAATATTAAGTTGGCATCCTTCAGAATTGAAGTTAAGTGGATTCCAGAGCTCATGGGATAGTGCATAAAATCCAAGAGCAGAGGAAAGCAAATGTGCTTTAAAAAAAACAAACAAAAAAAAAACCATGGCAGCAATTTCAGGAGTCATAGATGAGGCAAGTGAGGCTGTATTTTGAATTGCTTATTATTTTGCGAAGAACAATCGCTCACTCACAGACCATGAACCTCTGAGTTACAAGAACCCAATGAAGGAAACATGGGGGAATTTTTGCATTCACAATATAGTGCAACAGGCATTATAAATCGCATTGCAACAGTGATGTGGAAATAGGTCACCATTGTGAACCATTTCAAAGGCTTTATGGAAAATTCCATATAATTACATCTGTTTCTCCCAAACATAGAACAAATATTTATTCAACACATCTGCCTTTTCTGCATTATTGATGATTCTACCATTTCCATCTAGTAATGAACCAATACCATTGTCAGGATTCTTTTTATTCTTAATATACTTTAAAAACTCCTTATTGTCATTACCTCTGCTGGCCATAGATTTCTCCTTGTATCCCTTTGTTTCTCTTATCAGTTTTCCACAATTCCTAGCTGCTGATATATATTCACTACTATAATCTTCCCCTTTCTTCCATTTTATACTCTATTTGTAGATAGACATATTTTATAGCTGCCTTCAATTACCCTCCAAATCAGGTCAGATTTTTAGTGACTATAGGTTTCTTCCTCAGTTGTGGGATTATGGCTTTTGGGGCATCTATAAAATTCCCAATGATCATTCACATTTTTGTTATAAAAATTCTCCCAGCTGATTTGACTCATACCTGTTTTCAGTTTTGTTTAGCGTTCAGTTTAGTTTTCTCAGATTTCTGGGTGAGGGCTTAAACTACATTTTTATTTAATTTTAAGAGAACCCCCCATAGATATTGAACCCAATCCTTGTTGCTGCCTTGTTGCTGCCAACCCCACCTGGCACAAGGGTTACACTTATACTGTTTTATGCTGGGGTAAATATTGGCTTCAGTGGAGTTACTCTGGATTTACACTTACATAAGCGAGAGAAGACTGAGGCCCCTACTTTTACTCTCTCTCTCTTTCACACACACATATATACACATTTTAACTATAGTCCTCGCTACTTAAATTGTTAAGGTGTTGTTTTTTCTTTTGTTTTTTGTGTGTGTTTTTTTTTTTTTAAACACTCTCAAGGCCTGTAGGATTTCAAAGAGCACATCCTGGCCCCCCATTTCTGACACTTTGGAATTAAACCGAAGTTAAAAAGAGTAAAGAAAATGTTTAATTCATGCATTTCCTCCACCCCTTTAACATGCCCAGGAACGATGATGAACTGTAGTATTAGCTCTCAAAGGGCTAAAACTAGAAATTGTTACATGGCAAGACTTTTTGCCATTCCTTCATTATAGCTCTAAATTAAGTAGTAATTTTGTTAGTCTAACCAACAGAGGAGCTGATCTTGATCTCAAATATACTGGTATGAAATCCTGATCCCATTGAGGTCAATGGGAGTCTTGCCATTGACTACAGAGGGGCTAGGAATTCACCCACAGGGCTAGATTCTGCATGTTGCTGAGCACTTTAGCCCAATCTATCAAGGCACTAAAACTCATATTTAAATTCAATAGGACTGCTCACATGCTTAATTTCTATGGGACTAACACGCTTTAAATTAAGTGCATGCTTAAGAGCTTTACTGGATTGGGACTAAAGTGCTCAACATCTTGTAGAATCAAGCATGAGATCAGAATTGGATCTAAAGAATAAGAAACTGGAGGATCAGTGGTCTAACTAGAAATAAATCTGCAATATTTTAAAATGTGTAATCAAAAAATTGTTTGAAAGGAAGGGGGGGTGGGAAGCTATCCAGGTTAAAGAAGGATGTAGGTGACTTTATCATAGATTAACTACATTTGAAATACTCCTCCTGTTCTAAAAGCACAACTGCTACTTCTTGTATTGCTCTCCAAGCTCTCTGGTGATGGAAGTGCTTTGTGAAGTTTGCTTTGCTGATATGCCACTGCTTTTAGAAATCTCCACCTCGAGACTGATGAGTACTTCACTGACAGACTTCAGCATCTACGTGGATGAAGTTAGCCTCCTGAAGTTAGGGAGGCACTGCAAGGGCACAGGGGCCTGTGTGCATGGAGCTCAGGGCAAGATCAGGGTTTAAATGAGAATCAAAGGAGAGGACCTCACAGAAGCAGACAACTGCAAGCTCAAAAGCCTTTGAAGCAAAGGGATGTGAATGATAGATTATATAATGTTAGACAATGAAAGGCTTGTCATCAGAACAGCTACTAAGTAAACAACACTCCTCAGACATGGCTATATTTACTTTGCAGAGCAACTTTGACATAAGAGCTGGATACTGAAAATACTTCTGAAGATCACTTCCTTTGTAAAAACTCATTTTAAATTGCTTTGTGAAAACTGCTCAAGTCAGTTTCTGCCAATTTACTTTTAATGTTGGGTGAGGGGATGGGTTTTTTTTTTTTTAAAAAAGAAAACTTTTGTCAGTTCAAAAACCTCTACCTTGCAGAAGATTATATATTAGCAGCAGCAGACCTGAAAACAAACACATCTGCAAGCCCTTTTCAGACGACGTGAGATGACAGATGAGAGTTAGTGCCCGCACAATAAATAGGGAGACTTACTCCAGTAGAATTCTTTGCAAAGTCGCATTTAGCAGCGATTGTCATATGTCAATAGCAATAAGAGAAGAGTAAGCATAAGTTGGCAAAGGACTTTGACACAAATAAGAGAACTGCAGACATAGCTTTAATTAGACAATTTACAATTTAAATTATAAAACATACTTTAACACCTCAACACTCTTGGTATCACATTTAAGTGTAATTATCAGTTGCATATATATCAGTGTTTCAGACGAGAGTACTATGTATGGAAAGTTATGGTAAACTATCCACAGTCCCTTTACACAGAAGGAATACAGGCTATTTTAAAAAGAAAAAGAATACAAATGTAAAGTTAACACTAGCCACAAACATAGTTACTGGAAAGGATTACATTTCTGGGATTCTTGCAACTTCACCTTGTGACAGCACCAACTGTCCTCACTAGAAAAGGAATTGGCTGCCCTTGCCATTTTTTGCGGAGTGTTCACATTGGTCATCAAATCTGCTAACTAATCATTTCCTACAAGACAGGTGTGAGATATCAATATTCCACTAACTAAGAAAGTGGCTAACATTCGATGCATTAACAAACTGAAAAGAAATATCTGTTTGGCAACAGAGTAAACTTATCTTCAGCAAATGTCAGGAAAAAGCAGTTTCACTTATCCATCGTGACATTGTGATCAGATGGATAAAGACAATGTAACAGTTCTTTATATTTCTAATATTGCTTATTGTGTTTCTTAATCCTTCAACAATTGCTTGCCAGGGAAATGACTCACTTGCCCATGGATCTAGTTGGAAGCAGCTCATTGTCCTGGTTAGGCAGTGAGCATGAAGTGCTCATTGCTATTTATTGGGTAGTTGTACACATGACTGGAATTGGCTGCCCTAGTAATCCATAACACTGGCATTTTATAGTATAGAAATGAGTTTGCAAAACCTAGCTGTGAATGAAAGACTACTAGATTCTGGGTTGGTATAAACTGATGTAAATTCACATCAGAAAAGCTATACAGATCCTCTGGTGGTGTAAGTCTGATCCAGAAAGAGTGCCCCTATAATGTTTGCGGAGTTGCTCTAGCTGTGTCATTTCTGTATGTAGAAGGGTACGCCAAGGAAATACAGGGTAGGAACAAATGGTCAGTTTTCACAATGGAGAGAGAGAGAAAAAGTGGGGGTCCCCCAAGGATCTGTACGGAGACCTGTGCTATTCATCATATTTATTAATGATCTGGAAAAGGAAATGAACAGTGAAGGGGCAAAAGTTTACAGATGATACACAGTAGTTAAGTTCAAAGCTGACCAAGAAGAGTTACAAAGGAATCTCACAAAATTGGGTGATGGGGAAAACAAAAAAAAAGAAAAGAAAAAAGGGCAGATGAACTTCAACAGTGGTAAGTACAAAGTAATGCACACTGGGAAAAAATAATCCCAACTATACATATATAATGATGGGTTCTAAATTAGCTCTTATCACTCAAAAGAGATCTTAGAGTCACCAGGGATAGTTTCTGAAAACTTCAGCTTAATACACAGCAGAGGTCTAAAAGGCTAACAGTATATTAGGAACTATTACGAAAGGGACAGAAAATAAAACAAAGTATCATAATGCCACTATATGAATCCATGGTATGCCTACATCTTGAATACTGTGTCCAGTTCTGGTCACTCCATCTCAAGAGAGATATAGTGGAACTATAACAGGTTCAGATAAGGGCAACAAAGATGATCAAGGTCATGGAATGACTTCCACATGAGGAGAGACTATAAAGATTAGGACTGTTCACCTTAGAAAAGAAGAGACCTAAGGAGGGGATAAAATGGAGATCTATAAAATCATGAATGGTGTGTGTGTGGGAAGTGTTTTTACCCTTTCCCACAATACAAAAACCTGGGGTCAACCAGTGAAATTAACAGTCAGCAGGTTTAATTCAAACAAGAGGAAGTACTTTTTCACATAATGCACAATTAACCTGTGGAACTCCTTGCCATGAGATGTTGTGATGGCCAAAAGTATAACTGCATTCAAAAAAGAACAGGTCCATCAATGGTTATTAGCCAAGATGGTCAGGGATGCATACTTGGGGCAACCCTAACCTTCTAACTGCCAGAAACCAGGATGGGAAGACAGGCATGGATCACTCCAACTGCCCCGTTCTGTACACGCCCCCTAAAGCTCTGGTACAGGCCACTGCATGAGACAGAACACTGGCTAGATGGGCCATTGGTCTGATGCAGTACGGTAGTTCTTTTGTTCTTATGAAATGTGCAACTTGAATTCTTTCCTGTGGTTCCCTGTTGAATCACTGAAGCTGCAAATTATGACCACAATATTAATACTATCATGATCTGAACATATGAGGCTTGGGATGGAGTAACTAATGTAGTTCCGTGGACAGCTCAACACTAGGAAAGTGGGGGGAGAGAGCCATAAAAACAGTAGATTAGGGTCATACAGCCAGTCCTAAATATCAAAATACTTTTTGCCCAAAGTTTTGTAGGAAAGCATCCTTTAAGAAAGATATAGGTATGTGATGAATATTGGCATTCCTGATTTTAACTTATTTGCTGGTCTGTACTCATCTGAGCAATGGAAAGGTGGCAAAGAAAGGGGGAAGGCATTGCTGGCTTCCTTAGAAACTCTTTGAGACTTTAGTACAAACTTTTGCATTGTAGAAGCTAAAGACACGTCAAAACATACATTTTCTGGTGTGTATCTGGAATTCTGGATTAGCACAAATTGTCAATGCAGTATGATATATTGTATAAAAATAATAAATGGCTCAAACCCCCAAATGCCACATTATATATGAAAGTGTTCAAAAAGGCAGTATCCCTGCTGCGTGATGCTTAAAATGCACCATATCTTGTACCCCATAGACAAAGCCAAGGCTTTAATGGCCACCATTTATCCACAACTAGATGTCCTAAATCCCTCATGTGTCACTGAAGTATATGCCCACCTACAAATCAAATACACGATGAGTGTGTGTTTTAGTGACAGTTTGGTACTCAGCTTTCTATAGAATAAATTAGCTTAGTTTTTGGTCTCTTCTCTCTACATTCCTTCGATGCCTCACTCTTCAGTCTCCCAGTCCTTCCCCTCCAATGAACTTTTCTACCCTTCTTCTTCTACCACTCCAAATCTCTCTCCATTCATCCATCCATCCCTTCTTTCTTCCCTGTTTTTGTTCCATTCTCCACCTTCAAGCGGTGCCCTCCTTTTGCTGACTTTCCACTGCCCCGATCTTGATTTTCCTCCCTGCCATTCTCCCTCTCGGATTATTTCTTGCTGCCTATTGAGTAATTGCCTGCACCTTTTCTCCTCTCACGTTCCCCTACTTTGGGTTCTCTGCCTGTTGCTTCTTGAATCCCACCTGCAGTTGTGTGTGTTAGTAAGGTGGTGCTGCTGGTAAAACAGTAGAACCTCAGAGTAACAAACTGATCAATCAACCCCACACCTCATTTGGAACAGTAAGTATGCCATCAGGCAGCAGACACAAAAAAGCCAATACAGTACAGTACTGAGTTAAACAAACTACTAAAAAAAGTTTTTAAAAAATTTGACAAGGTAAGGAAACAGTTTCTGTGCTTATTTCATTTAAATTAAGATGGTTAAAAACAGCGTTTTTCTTCTGCATAGTAAAGTTCCAAAGTTCTATTAAGTCAACGATCAGTTGTTACAAACATTTCAATGAACAACCTCCATTCCCAAGATGTTTGTAACTCTGAGGTTCTACTGTAGTAGCCTTTGTGGCTGGCTTCCCTCCTTGTTCTGCTCTGCAGTGAGACAGGCACCAGAGAGCTGATATGCCAGCAGAGGATTTCAAACATGGAGTGATAGCCTGACTCCATTGAGATCAATGGTAGTTTCCATTGGCTTCAACTGGGCCAGGATTTTACTTAAGCCCTCATATATATGCTTTTGTATGTACAATATCAGTTGCCCAGAATTAAATTCAAGCAAAATTTTGCATTCAAGATCAGAAACTAAACTGAGCCTTTTCTGAAAACCTGGTCCTAAATAAAATAAATGGAGAGAGAACGCTGTAGGATTGAATTCAGAGTGGCAGCCGTGTTAGTCTGTATTCGCAAAAAGAAAAGGAGGACTTGTGGCACCTTAGAGACGAACAAATTTATCTGAGCATAAACTTTTGTGAGCTACAGCTCACTTCATCTGTGAAGTGAGCTGTAGCTCACAAAAGCTTATGCTCAGATAAATTTGTTCGTCTCTAAGGTGCCACAAGTACTCCTTGTTCTTTTTGTAGGATTGAAGTCATTCTTTAATTTGACTGATGTTGAGAAGTGCTATTTTTACCTTTGAATTTAAAAAGTGCTTTGAAACCGTAAAATAGCACTGTTCTTACAAGTAACAGAAGGCAGAGTCCTGCAATAGAATCCTACAACTTAAATTAATAGACAACAGCATGATTTTTTAAATCAGGATTGTTTTGAACAGACTACCAGAGAATTAACTGTAAAAGCTCAGTATTTCACAAATTGACTGCTAGAGCACACTACATTATACAGTAGTTTTTAGAGGATGTGGTTCGAAAAAGAGAGAAGCTTTCAACTCAAGTCAAAGATTTCCTATGACTTGTCTAAAAGCAAACCGAGTTCTGTTTTTCAGATTACTAAAACATCTAAATAACAGAGAGAAAATTGCTTAAATCATGTTCCTTTGTATGAAAACCACTGCTCCCCTAGTCAGCTGGATTAACCTTTTAATCCTTTTTTTCCCCAAAGTTAACCCATTTGGGTTTCTGAAAGCTGCTTTAAACACAGAGACTACTGGCTCTGATTGTCTTTTCACACCAGTTTATACTAGTGGAAGTCTAGAGACTTCAATGGAATTACTCCTGATTTACACCACTGAGTGAGAGGTCAATCAAGCCCAGTATATTAATGTCTGATGACAGAGACAAGGTAGGTGAGATAATCTCTTTTATTGGACCAACTTCTGTTGGTGGATGGGACAAGCTTTCGAGCTTCAGAGAGCTCTTCCTCATTTCTGGAGAACGTAACCAGAGCATCTAAGAAATGTATAATGCTATATAATGATGGCATCTACTTTTTACCTGCTTATGGTAAATATTTGGAATTGCAGAAGCTTTGGAGAAGGCTATACCCTAGAATCAGTGTGCTGTATATTTCACTGCCTATTTATGAGCTTGGAGCAGGGCATGAAAAATACACTTGTACATATAGCAGAGAGAAGGAAATTTTCCATGGTAATCGTGAGGGCCATTACTGCAGAACTTAAGCTTTCTTTTAAAAAAGACAACATCAATTTAAGGTTCTATCACTTATCATTGTAGAAATAACATTTCAAATGGAAACTGATGTAGTTCTGGGAGTTGGGGACTTCATACTTATCAGACACCAAGTAATCCGAGGCTAATATGAAGGATGGAGCCCCCATGCTAGTTTCTGGGACAATCCAGCAGCTGGGAGATGGAAGGCGTTTCACCAGGGTTTTGCTCCTGACCTTCACTTCTGCCTCTCTTTCATGTGAGAATCTAAGTGGTTTTGTTCTCTGGCTAGTATCTAGGTATTTATGAAATAAATACACAAATACATGGCATTTCATGACAATCTTTAGAGTAAGGTCTATAGAACCCTGTTGATTTTAGCTCTATTAAATTGTGTAGCATTAATTCACTGTAGACTTGAATTATGTACTCTGGTAGCAATTTATGAAAGTAACTTGCTTATAATAAAGCTAAGAGCCATAACACCAAATAAGTCTCAGACGTTTCTTACTGTAATATACATGTATGACAAACATAAATAAATGAAAATCTAACTTCACGACGGGTCTAACTGAATACTCATGAAGTTAACATCAAGAGTCCATCCATTGACTTATCTTAGAAAATAAAGCTAAAGTTGCAGTCCAGGAGATACCCCTCACCACCTAGATAGGAACTGGGGAAGCCAGTTAAAAAGGAGTACAAACTTTGAGAAGAATTGAGTATTTTGCTACCTGATACTTTTATTTAAAAGATTTTTGTGTAAATATTGCAGCTGATGAAAGAATTTTTTATTCAATGTCAATCTTTGATGAGTGAAACAGACAAAATGAATTGTCAACACCTGGAGGACACTGAGGAGAACTGTCAGCCCTGTACTGGAGAAAAAGCTTTCTACAGGCATAATGTAAAGGTATTAGACACCCTTTGTGCACATGCCCTGGAGAGCACACACAATGTTCAGGATATTGAGGGTATGAAAGCAAACAAAAAGGAATCATATGCGGTGATTAAGCTAAATGAATTCAATGCATGGCACCTCTGTGTACAGAATTATATTTTAATAGGTTTACGATTTGAAAGCATGCATATGTTAAATGGAAGAAAGGATACTACATGTGCAAATAAGAGGACATCTGGTCAAGCTACTCTGCAAACCTAGAATAATTTCCATCCCTTCAGCAAAATCTAGTTGTTTCTGTCCAGTGGTATTTGACACAGCAAATCTGATATACTGAATCACAACCTCCTTCCAGTCTCGCTATTTAGACATACTTGTTCCAGTCCAAATCCTCAGCTAGTGTAAGTTGATAAAGCTCCATTTACTTCAGAGGAGTTATCCTGGCTTACACCAGTTGAGGAACTGGCCCATTTTACTGTATGGATAGCATTTACTTTGTACACTTGACTTCCCTGTGTGCCTGAGACCTCTTATTTCCCTTATCCGATGGTAATACCTCTCTACACTGGATAGAGGAATCTACAAACTGGTACAGTGTTCATGGCAATGTTTATGCCAAAGATAATGAGCCAGTTTTGGAGGAGAGTAAGAGGGTGTAAATTGCATGGTAGAGAATGGCTCTAAGGGAGCTGCAAATGATGTAACTTGTGCCTTTTGTCAGCCTCTTACAGAGAAAATTATACCAATTTAGACTCATTTAGCCTAATACCTTATAGGGAACACCAGAAAGTGCCCCAGTCAAAACAGTAGGTTACATTTATTTCAGATAAGCCTAAGGAAACCTGGTTTTATACATTAAACACAGATATGTAAAAAACACCCCACCACTTATGAAAATTTAGAAAATGGGCGCAGATCTTCAGAGGGTATCAATTGTCATAGTTCCACAGGCTTCAATGGACCTATGACCATTGACACCAACTGAAGATCTGCCCAACTCTCTTGGCACTCATACTAACTAATCCAGTACTTAAAATAAACACCACAAGCTAATGAATTGCTACTATTGAACACTCTGGGGCTAGGTCTTGATCCTGAAGGTATTCGGGACATTGTGATTACCTTGTAAAGCAGTAGGAATAGAGGGTGCTCAGACTCTTGCAGGACAGGCCTCATCCTTCTGCTGGAAGCTATGACAGTACTGTGATGCTCCTCCATCATGGGCTGATTCAGGCAGACTAGTAATGTGTGAATTAATTGTGTTATTTCACTGATTTCTTTGGCATATTTTACTGCAGGGTCCTGATGATTTCCTTGAATTCAGCCATTATTTATGAGATGGTGTAGTATATAATTTAGTTAAGATAATTAAAAAAAAAATTAGACTGTCTAGAATGTGCTCAAATTGTACTTCCCCTCCCTCCCCAAACCCATGTAGAACATTTATGCTATCAAAGGGAGCATCAGTTCTGCATTTGTGATGTCAAGGAATGTTACAGGAACAGTTTGAACTACAAACTTTATGTAGTGGTAGAATCCCCAAGGCCAGGGAATGCTCTAGCTGATCTATTAGGCTTCTTCTCTCTTTCCAATTTCTACTATTTTTATTCTAGACACAAGAAAATAATCACAGGCCAAATCCTCCTTGCATTGCTCATGCAAAGAGTTCTAATGAAATCAGTGGGACTACTCAAGCAAGTAAGACGAGCAGGATTTGGCACTTCCTGGCTAAGTAAGTCAAGGATAAAATAAGAAAAACCAGCACCCCAGAAATGTAACATCTAACAACAATCTTTAAGAGTCTTTATTGTTAACTCAAACCATCTCTGTCACTACCAGCTGAAAACAATAGTTAAAGCAGTTCTGTTGCCACTAACAAATCTTAGGCCCCTATTTTTTAAAATCTTGTCAAAAAATTAGACTCCCCCAAACAAAATGACCTGATTCTATGAACTGCTAAATGCTTAGCCGCTCCCAGTGACTCTAACGTGAGCAGGTAATTCATTTTACATTAAAAGTAGATTCAGGAGCTTAACTTAGGCTCCTATTTTTCAAAGTCTTAGACTTCGACGTGAATCATCAAAAGCAAGGTTATTTTTAAATGTTTTACTCTTTAAATTAAAAGAAAGTACAAGATGTTTAAAAGTTTATCAGTCTGATTCAACCCTATTAAAACTGTGTGTATGTTCTTATTCTTGGAACCAAAACTCAAGATATATATATAATAAGGCTCTGTAGTAACAGTCCTACTTCAGCCAAGGCACTCTCCAGTGCTTTGTGGCACCTCTCATTTGTTACAATACAACAAACATACCTATTAAAACCACTGGTACAGTGGCTGTGTGCACACCCTCCCAGTTCAAACATTTTCTCTTGATTACAGTTTGGTAGTAAAGTGATTGCTAGTGAAGTGGATGGCTCGGAGTTTTTACAAGGTAGCCAAAGCAAAAGGGCCAGATTCTTGCCTTGGTGCATACACAAGGTCTCTCACTGAAGTGCACAGGAATCATTCACACACATCAGAGGATAGAATTTGACTTTCAAGCCTGATCTACCATTCCTTGCACAACCAAATTCCCATTTCCTTAATGGCAGCTTTAGCTGTATACACAGTTTTCAGGTTTAATTCACATTAGACCTGATTTTGATTTTCTCCCTGTGTTTAAACTGGGGTAACTATTGGTATCAGGTCAGATTCTAGTCCATTGTTTCTTTGATGTAACTTTTTATGCTATTTTAAAAAATTAAATAACTTGGCATTTGTTTCAGCTACTGCATCTGCCTTCAACAAAGCGTTCTACTTTTTAACAAATTTCATAACTATAAAGCTGGTTAAAAAGAAATCCAAGTCAATTTTTGTAACAAACTAAAAGGCTACATAATAATTAAAAAATAAGGCTGTAACCCAATGAAAAAACTCAAATTCAAGAAACTTACAGTTTTAAAAAAAATCTGAAGAAAATTACTTCTCTAAAAGGGTTTTTAATGCCAATCTGTGCAAGCAAAATGGACATCTTTGGAGCTATTCTTGTCTTCCAAATAAATAGTGTCCACACTAATCTTTTTAAAGAAGCCCTTTTACCTTACAGTGATGGTACTGGTTTTCTGTTCAATTATAATTTTAGACCTAAAACCTGTGGACCATTAACACAGGAGGAGTTCTGTTAAACTCAATGAGTGAAATTCTGGCCTCAGTGAAATCAATAGAAGTTTTGCCATTGACTTTAATGGGGCATGGATTTCACCCAGTGATGTTAAAACATATGCATAAACTTCCTCAGAATTGGGACCTTAGGTAATTCTCTAAATGTACAACATATCAAGTATGTGCTAAATCCAGGATGGCTTCTCTCTAATTTACTGTGTAACTATGTAAATTTATGTTTACTTAACATTGCAAGGGGATGAAACTTTCTTGCACTCAGATTAAGAACAGTTGTCCAGAACTTGTTAACTTTAACAAAATGGATCTCTGTTTCAGATTCAATTTGCCAAATCCATTTGTACAGTGAAATTAAGACACATAAAATATGTGATTATAAAACTACAAACACAACTTTTATCATAGGCAACATATTAACGTTTTAAAAAAATATTTCTATTTGAAAATCTTGGCTACAGCACCCCCAGGAGAGGAATCCAGAGCAGGGGCTGATGAAAATATAACACCGGAACCAAATTCTGCTCAGCCTACGTGTGTGGCTCCTTTTACTTCAATAGGAGCAGCATGAGAAGATCAAAAGCAGAATTTGGTTCACAAAATTCCTCTCATGTACTTTTTAGCATTTTCTTTTTAATACAAACACAGCCAGTAGAGTTCTGAGTGGAGTATGTGTAAATTGAGACAATGCTAATTAAGTGAAGGGAAATCACCTCTCTTCACAAAGCAGTAACAGTTGACAGAGCTATGGATGTCAGTCCTGCAGAATTATCCCTGTGCCTCTTTATTCACACCTGACCATATGCCATTTGCCCAGCGAAGCCAGAGTACTTACTGGAATAGCACTGTCAAATGACCATCAAACTGTTTTGGAAGAAAGCTCCCATGATTGAGCAGAAGCAACATTATGAAGTTCAATAGCTGTTATTTTAACAGGGTAAAGGGATTCCCATTCCTAAACGCAATTAGACTAGATTACAGACAATCCATTTGCTAAACTGTCAACTCTCAATTTCAATTTTTAAAAAATGGTTAAAGTCATACAGGGCCAAACCGAGCTCTGCTACATCAGGGTAATTCCCAGGGGCAGTTTCTGCTTCCCTTATTCACATTGAATAGTAACTGATGCTTCGATCCTGCAAGGGGTCAAACACTGTGTCCTTATTCAGTAAAGCATATATACACCGGCTTACCTTCAAGCCTGTGAGCAATCCCATTGTCTTTAACAGATTTCACCTTCAAGTCATGAGGACTGCTGCTGTGTTTAAGTTATTTGCAAGATCGAGCCCTAGTTCCACCAACATCAATGGGGCTAAGGGTGGAGTTTAATTCTATTCAAAGTGATTAAGGGAAGCAGAATTAGATCCATAACTTTAGAAATCTTTTAAAACAGCCAAATGATGAGCTCTAAAATTTGAGGTGGAAAGTCATTTACCCAAACAACAGATATTATGTAATGGCTTCATATGAGGTCTCTTCAACTGCTATACGCACAAGTTTGACACATACCTCTCACATTAAAGTGTCCTTGAAAACAATTATTTTGTTGGCAAACACATCAACAGAACAATTTTATTGCAGTGGGGGGAGAGAGGGGAACCCATGGATGTCAAGACAGTATCAGTTTGAGTTCTCTCCCCCACCCCATTAACCACTGTTTTTATAACAGCCAATCGTCATGTGAATTTTTGATATGAATCATTTAGGGTGGTGGGGTTTTTTTTTTTTTTTATGAAAGAGCTTAGTAGCCCACACATATTGCAATACACATGTTCTAGCATAGACAGCACAGTAAATATACTGAGCAGAAATCTGCAGTTTTTGGCATAGACCAAGTTCTTCATGCTGTTTTTCATCTTCTGTATCGTAACTAGCATCACGTTCTATTAACCGTCAAAATTATAACGCTCATGATAAACTAATTTTATCCAGCCTGCAGTAGCTGAAGATTTATAAAGGATTCTCATACTTGCCAGATCCCCTTCAATGCTAATACAGATTTTACACTTCCATTCCTCAACATCCACCCATCTTCAGAGTTAAATAGATTATTTGCTAGAATACCAAAGCCAGTGAAAATGTAATCCATAGACAGATGTGAAACATCAAGAGTGGGCATTTTTTTAAAAAGGAGTATCATCTCACCCTTTATCCCATTTTGTGTACACATTAATTTCACACCTTTGGAAAGCACCTCTTCCGTGGCAAGCAAAATATTGATTATTCACATTGGCTTTTTATCACAGTGATCCATTAGGGAAGCAGTCATGTGCTGAACATCAAAGTTTTTCATCCAGGAGATGTGCTTGTTGAATCTTCAAAGAATTTTTCTACGGTTCTGACTCCTGTTTAAAAGAGAGGGGGACAAAATCAATTAACTGTGTAGTTCTTTATTCTTCTTTAGGTCTGGGATACTTATTACAGCTTGAACTCATATTTGTTCCTACAAGTATAACTGGATGAACAAATATACCTTCCAAATATGGAGTTAAGAGTGTGTGTGCATTTGCAATTACAACTGAAATTTTCCACACCAAATACAGTACCTGAACATTGCCATGCAATATCTAAGGGACCATCATCAACTGGAAGATCACACTTCTGTCTGAAATGGTTACCCACCTTTATTACAAGTAACACCCAAGATCACCCTATAACTGCAAGAACCTAGCAACACAATAACATTAATGTTCGGTTACTTTGAATGCTTGCCAGCCTGTCTGGTCAGTTTCAAAGTTTAGTTGACAGCCAGCTGCACTTCTTGCCTCACGTTTTAAAACTAGATCATTCACATACTGTTCTGGGGGACTTCACTCTTCTCCTGGCCTGCAACAGGGTGCTTTCCAATAACAGAGCAACGAGCAGCTGCTGTTTCTGATTTGGGGGTCAGAAGGGAAGCTTTTTCCTGGGACTCTGGCTTGAAGGTAGGGAGCAAGGAAAACCAAAGAGGTGGCTGCCAGAGGAATCTCCTTCTGCACTTCCTCACCCCCTGCACAGTGCACAGACTTCAGTAATAACAAGTCTCTAGAAGAAGGGAATCCTTCGTTATGGATATTTATTTTTTCATAGATAGCCCTGGGCCAGGATTTGGCCCCTGATATAGCACTTGTGGCAAAAGGAGAATAAATTCAAAGGATCCAAAGGCAAAATAAAACTTGCCCAGCTGTTTGGCCCATTGCACAAAGGATCCTCGTACAGTGAGACAATGAGATAGTCCAGGATCACAACAGGTAAAGCTGTACTATATCAGGAATTATATTGTCTACTCAACAGGAGAAGCTAACTGCATCTGACGGTTGCCGTGCATCCTATGCACTTCCTGCTACATACATACTTCCTCCAAGTTTTAATTGTCCCACAAGGAACTGCTACAAGGAAGTGGCTTCACCAACACCCTGAATCAGTTAAGTGATTTTTTTAAACATCTACTGACCAAATGTTGACCATCACTAGCTGTTTTTCCAGATTATTTCCAAAGCAAGACAAAGATGTTTTTGCATCCTTAGCTGCACTTATGTCAATGATTAACGGCCAAGTTCTGCTGATACATCAGGGTAAATCCTGAACAGCCACTCTGAAATCAGTGGAGTCACTTTGGATTTACACTGGTGTAACACAGCAGAATTTTGCCCTCAATGTGTAATTGACAGAAGATAATTACAGCTTCTATTATATATCAGAAATTAAAACAGGTAAGATTTTGTTTGGTCTAAAATGCTTTTCTGTTTATTATTCCAATTTCACACAGCTCACTAATATAATATTGGCAAAGAAAGAGAGAGAGAGGAGCATCAGCATGAACATGCTGACCTCTCACAACTTCTCTCAAAGCAAATTCAAGCTGAAGATTGCAAGAGGAGTCAAGGGTCTGTAAATCAATATTCACCTTTGATGCCAACCTAGGTTTCAACCCTAGAAAGGAGAAGACAGTGTTGCTTTCCTTTGCTTCAAAAAAGCAATCATAATCCTAGAGAAAAGAGAGTAGAAAAGATTAATTAACATTTCAAAAGCTGTTTTTCCACATGATATTTTTATATTTATGCTATCAAAGCTCTGGTTGATATGTAACTATGCTGGGGAAAACAGTCAAACACTTGTGTTCTGCTGTATAAACCTGACAATTATTCTAAATTTAATGAGAATTCCAGACCCAGTGGAAGAGTTCAATTTCTCATTTAGGTTCTCTTTAGTTTTCCATTTTCTTCAGATATCAAGTAAAGCCTCCAGCATCTGAATGGCCAAATGAATGATCCATCTAGTGCAGTATCCTGCCTCTGACAGTGGACAGTACTAGATGTTTCAGAGGGAATAAACAGAAACGGGCAATTTCAAGTGATCCATTCCTGTAGTCCAGTCCCAGTTTCTGGCATTTGGAGGTTTAGGGACACCTGGAGCATGGGGCTGTGTCCCTGACCATCTTGGCTAATAGCCATTAATGGACCTATCCTCCATGAACTGATCTAATTCTTTTTTGAAGCCATTTATGCTTTTGGACTTCAAACATCCCCTGGCAACAAGGTCTACAGGCTGACTCTGTGTTGTGTGAAGAAGTACTTCCTTATATTTGTTTGTTTTTTAAAATCAATATTAATTTACATATACAAGAAATGTCTGAAAGGTTCTTGGTCCCATATTTTTAAAGATATATAAGCACCTAAAGATGCAGATAGGTTCCTACTGGGATTTTCAATCTGCATCTTAAGGCACCGAAATACCTTTTAAAAATTTGCCCTTGCTGAGTTTATCAGCTCAACTCCTTGAACAATCCTTTTCTCATGGAACAGATACCTAAACACTCTGCCCTTTGAAACCAGAAATCATTAGCCAGTAATTTAGACAGTATGAAATTACTGTATCCTTTTAGAAAAATAAGTGAGAACATGTTTTCAGACTTGGCCAGTGAACAAGTTTCTACTACAGCACAGATCTATTCCTTGGGTCATTATGGTTTTCCCTGACTATGTACAAGTTAGATACTACAGGGGAACCATTCATGAGCTGTCTTGTGGTGCCTTTGATATTGTTTAGGTTAAATATCTACAGAGGCAAGAGAACAAAGACAGATCTGAAGAACAATAAGTAGGGTTGTCAACAGTCCCTTATAACAAGGGCTATCCCTTATTTTTTCATTTCTGTACAACAAGATCTGGAGTTGCTGAGTTCTGCAAAAAGCAGCAAGAAATACCCCTGGCAAATGTGGGTGAGTACTACTTATTAATTATTATTATTATTATAATGATAATATCAGGAGTAGGAGTGGAGCGGGGGTGCTAAAGAAACAGTCCCTTATTTTTCAAATACAACATTGGCAACCCTAGCAATAAGTAAAGAACCAGGGGATTTAACGCAGACTTACAAAGAAAACTGTGCTGATCTAAAATGGTTCTGCCAATTTAGAAAATTGAAGTTATGGGTGTGTGAGAAATCAGCATGTGGTGTATAACTCACTCTTTAACCTATTAAGTTAAATTAATTTTTTAGTAGGTCAAAGGCCTAGCACTTCTTGAGCTCCTGATGAATGTACAGCTCACCACTCTTGTCTATCTACCACATAGCTCTTGCCCTCACCTTAAAATCTGAGGTGATTTAGCTAACCAACTGGTACAAGACTGGGAGTCAGGAAGTTCTGTGGCTCTGTTATGGAGTTGCAGTGTGACCAAGGGCAATCAACTTAATATCTTGTACAGCTTCCTTCCCTCCCACCTAAATCTAGAAAATGGGAATACCAATGTTTATCTAACTACTTATGTGTCGGACACAAGGCTGGTAGAATACCTAATGTCTATACATCATATTTCAAAAATAGAAGCAGAATGCATGTGCTAAGTAGAATTTACTATTAATTCTCATATTTCTTAGCTACTAGTTACTCCAAAAATCAAAAGTATAAACACAGTAAGATTTGGGATAAATCCCTTTATGATACTAAATGATCACAAATACACACTGCATTGTTTACTTAGCTCAGCTTCGAAGGATTCTCCAAAAACTTCTCAGCCCAGGTTAAAAAAAAATAAAATAAATCTATTAGCCCACCTTTAGCTCTTAATGCTAACATGCACAGCATCCGTGTCTCCATACACCCACACACACGTCTCAGCCACTCAACACACTCATCCTCAGTTCTCTCACTTGAGCACCATATGTATCACTTCTCTTCCTCCTACCCTTCCCAGACTCATTATTTCTCTTTGCTGACCCATAAAGTATCACTTCTCAGCATCGCAACTTCATTACAAAAGCAGTTACTTCAGACCCTCCCCCAGTCAGGCCTCAGCACTCTTCCCTGCAGTTGGGCCTCAAGTTTTCCCCTGATGGCAGGTGACATATCTCTCCTTCTAGATATGTTTAAGCTTTGATTTCCCAATTCCTCCATGCTCCCAGACTGGGACATGGAGAATCTGGGTAACCACTACTTCTTCCATTTTGGCCCTCCACTTGTTTTCTGAGATACAGAGCCTTCTTGAACTCGCAGCATATGTCGATCTTAAGTCTGCATTTGATTCGGCTGACTAAGGGTATGTCTTCACTACCCACCCGATCAGTGGGCAGTGATCGATCCAGTGGGGATCGATTTATCGCGTCTAGTCTAGATGTGATAAATCAATCCCCAAGCGCTCTCCCGTCAACTCCTGTACTCCAGCGCCACGAGAGGTGCAGGCAGAGTTGACGGGGGAGTGGCAGCAGTCAACTCACCGCAGTGGAGACATCACGGAAAGTTGAGCTAAGTATGTCAACTTCAGCTACATTATTCACATAGCTGAAGTTGCATAACTTAGATCGATCCCTGCCCCCCAGCGTAGACCAGGGCTTAGGCACTCTGTGCAAGGACTTAAAGGACGTAAGTGTTCCAACCACTCTGCTGGACTTGATCAGCAAGCTGCATAATGGAACCATTGCCCATGTATGTCTTGGGAATCAGACATCGGCACCTTTTAAAGCAGTATCTGGTGTCAGGCAGCACTGTGTCTTGGCCGCTGCACTCTTTAGTCCAGCAATGGATTTCATAACCTGACAGAATGCTGCACTAAGATCGTGGTATTATGCTTTCAGACCTTGACTATGCTGATTATGCTGTTCTTTTAGTACAGAGCCCCAACAGGTTTCATGAGTCAGTCAAGGTTGGCCTCCATGTTTCATGGAAAATGACAAAGCTGCAAAGCCTACTATTAGGTCCACCCACGACTCTAATCTCTTTGAATAATGAAACTGTTGAAGCAGTTTCCAGCTTTTATTATTTAGGTTCTATACTCATCAGTTCCTCCAACTCTCACATGGAGGTTCTTCACTGGATTGGCATTGCAGTATCTGCCATGGGTCATTTATAATGAATATGGAATTATCATCATCTCAGCAGGACAACCAAATTCAGGATCTATTTAAGCTGTAGCCTCTCCGTACTGCTGTACAGTTGTGAAATATGGACACCATGCTGCTCAGACTGGGCAAAGCTAGAGGCTTTCCACACAGAATGCCATCATCATATATTGGGCACAAAATGGAATGACTTCATTCGTGATGCAGACGTTCATCGTCGCTCCGACCTACAGACTGCTGGGGCCATTCTCCACAGACAGCGTCTTATGCAATTTGGACACGTCGCCAGAATGCCGCAAGACATTTCTGCAAATGCCATTCTCCGCATGGCTTGTAACATTCGGGATAAAATTTCACCAACCGAGGGGTGGATGCGGCCCAGAGGCAGACCCCTATTGTATGGGTGCATCAAATCTGCTCTGACTTTTAACTCTTGGCCCATCAAGCCCTTGCGGCTGCACAGAAACGGACCAAATGATCTCTACAGTGGACCTTTTGGCTAATTGCTGAAGACGACTACTTCTTCAGAACCCTTCCCACAGCACTCCACTGACTCTTTATAATCCTGTATTTATGAGCATCCAGTTAACCCCTTCCTTGCTTCACCATAGTAGCTGTTAATGTATCTTCCCCAGTTCCCCTCAACACCCCCAAAACAAATAAAGCAAACAAAGATCAAACCAAAACCTAAGTATTTTCACAGCAAGGCCAACAAAACAAATCTGGAGTTTTTAGGTCATCATTTGTAGATATTGGCTCTGCTGCACCAAAGCACTCAAGAACATGCTTAGAGTTAAGCACCTTGGTAGTCTAATTTATTTCAAAAGGCCTTTTCAGGTACTCAGAGTTAAGCATGTGCTTGAATGCTTTGCTGGATTGCAACCATTATGAGCCAAATTATGGGTCACATTTTTCCCAAAAGAGAACTTCACCTCAATTTTCAAGACACCATAACTTTAAAATTCCATTTCTGTGGGTTTAAACCACGCCCCCCCCCCCCACACACACACAAAACTTCCCATACAGACTCCCTGGGATGAAGGCATGCAAAATTCAATTTTTTTCAAGGAATTTAGATGGGGTAGGGAGTTAAAATCAGGTTCATACCAATAAGCTAGCTTCATCCTGAATTATAGATCAGCTAAGGCCACTGCATAACTAGTTTCTATTTTGTTTTCTACCAAATCTGTATGTGTCTAGGAGTCTGCTGTCTTCTGAGGACAGCTGCCATTTTGTGAGGTACATTTGGGGAAGCATTTTAGAGGAGATGTAATGTGTTATCTCATGAAGACTTTACTTTTGTCATTTCTTGTTTGTTCTTTCCCTTCAACTAAAATAAAAATTTATTCTGACTGAACATATATAGCGACTGTTTACATATAGAGAACATAACACCACTGAAGTTAATGGTCATTGTACAGCTATATGAAAGTGCAGAATTTTATCCAGATGCTCTCTGGTACAAGAGACTAGAATACATGACTGGTGTAGGCAGAAAGCTTTGGGCTTCGGAAAAGAATGTTTTCTGCAATGCTGTAGGCTGAGGTAATTCAATATTCTATAACTAAACTTTATGTCTAGTGACACTTTCCATTTATCCAGGATCCATGTAAGCATGCTTCTTTAGTTCTACCCATCCTCAATTCAATGTTTTTCTTTATTTGTGATGTACAATTTAAGTTTGGCTAATGTGAAGTTATCTAGGACAGTTGTTTGCTTTCACCCTCAGGGGGAGTTTAAAGTACTAATAGATAAACAGCTGGCCACTTGGTCTATGGCACAGAGGAAGATGTACTCTCTCTCAAATAGTGCCACAAGGGTACTGCTGAGGACTTCTATGTGCACAGGGAGTGCTTAACCATCTATGGCACCAAGCACTGTTACAATTATGTTTTAAAGTTATAGTGTGTTCAAAAACTACATTTTCAGTTCTTTATTTTATTTATTTTAGGGGTAGGACTAGTTTTACCTAATTTTGAAACAAAGTACATATTACAACTGAATGGCTCACCAAAATAAATTTTACAGCTAATTTGGTTCTGAGACAAACTAATCTGAAGTAAGTAAACAATCTAGTTTTGGACCTAGTACAAACTCATGGTCAACAGCCAAACAGGTATTCCTAAATAAAATTGATATATGTGGCACAATAGAACATGGCAGAAACCGATTGCGCTTAAGGAAGTCACGTCAATATCCCTGATAGAAACAGGATTGTTTAATAATTAATTATTTTTTAGACTTAAACATCCAAAGGGAAAAGAAATTGTGCAGCAGCTTCACATGTGGTTTTAAGCCATTGAGTTCTGAGAGCTTGACTGGAGAATCTACATAAACACATCTGCTATAGGTTCAGCTTGGCTGTATTAAACAGATAAAACTACAAGTATTTTGTTTTGGTTTTTTGAAAAGGTGGCTTATTACCAATATCCACATCCCTATTACTTCAGTAGAAAACATTGCCAGGGCTGGCTTTGAGATCACTATCATGTTATATTACTTGTCTTGCTTTGCTCCTACTTCAGCAGGAAAGTGTAGCTTGATCCAGGAGACAGAGCCTGTGAATGGAATTCAGAACAATAGGGATTTACTTCCACCTCTGACTAACTTACTGTGTAACCTTGGGAAAGTCACTTTACAAAAGTTACGTGTTTTAAGACCTTCAGATCAAAAGCATTCTTTAAGTGCTAATCATTATAAAATGATCCAGGGCTGATTTAATATCTTGCCACCCCTTGCCCTGCAGAAGAATTTGGAATTACCCATTTTGGTTCTGAAAAGTATTTTCCAGGTTAAAAACAATGAACAAGACCAAACTAGCAGATGTTTAAAAGAGAATAAAATCAGCATACATAGTTAACTAGTTATTCATCTAACACAGGGCAGAACACTTTGAGCCATGAAAAATAATTAGCTAAAGACATGCTTCTCACTATATAACTATATTAGACGATATATTAAGATGCTATGACACTTTTATACTGAGCTGAAGAAATCGTCATTGCTTAATAATAGAGCTGGTCAAAAAAATTTGGAAAGACAAGTTTTGTTGGAAAATACAGGAAAGTTTAAAATCTGATTTTTCATTCTAATTCAGGATGAAAGTATTCTGAAGTGTCAGATTTTGAGTTTTGACCAGTTGTATTTAATAGTATACAAGTGGTAACTTTGTAAACTACTGCTGACCATAAATACATTTAAAAGGATATTATCAAGGTTGACAAAATTTGGCCCGCCTAAATAAATAAATATAATACAAGGTATGTTATAAGTGTCTCTACAATATTGACACTACTAATATGAAAAGACCAATGCAGTTATGGGCTGCTTACACAAAGGTATCACATCATAGACCAGGGAAGGGATAATCCTGTCTAGATAACACTGAGGGGACCACACTGTACGCATTTCATGTATAAATATAGCATTGATAATATCCCTTTCAATGTATTTATGATCAGCAGTAGTTTACAAAGTTACTAATTATGTCCTGTTAATGCAGAAAATTCTGGAGACTTGAGTGGCAGACAAATGTCAACAAAACTCAGTGAATAGAGAAGACCAACAAGAATGATCAATGAACTGGGCAGACTGACTTACAAAGAAAGACTTAAACAAAACATCTAAGGAAGCTAGGAAACCTGTATACAAGTAACTGAAGATGGCAGGTCAGAGGAAAGAGTGATTGTTTAGGATGGTTTAAAGGGGATAAAAGAATAATGAGATGAAAGTAAGCTAAGAAAAAAGCAAATTCACTGGTGCAGGGGAAACATTTCCTAAACATGGAATGAATCTTCTTTGGCTCTGACTTTGCGCTACTGACTTCATTTAAAACTAGACTGGATGGAGCATTAAAGAATATGCTGTAGGAACTACCAAGGAATGGACCAGATGGCTTAATAATCTGTATCTCTCTCTCAGTTTTATTCTTAATATAAAAGAATGAAAACAGCTCTGAGGCTGCAGTAACTTGAACCCTGGCTTGCCTCAGAAGAGAAGTACAGAGGCCTCATAAAGCCGTATTTCCCTTACTGTCTACTCCCGTAGAGTGACGGTGAGCCAGAATGGAGAATCAGGCCCTATCCAAAAAGGTTTCTTCAAATATACCTGCATGGCTGTAATTAAATAGTTGGTTTGTAAGATGCACTGCAATGTATCACATCATAGACCAGGGAAGGGATAATCCCTTAGCAACAGCTAAGTATCAATGATGTTAAAACCTGTTGTTAGCCTCATTTTCACAGGTCTGGGCACTTGCAGTTCACATTAAAGCCAATGGCTGCTGTGCAGAGCATACAAATAAAAGTCATGCAACAAAGGCATGATAATTATATTAACGTTTACATTGCCAGAAACTGCCAGAGTGTTATAATGAGAGGAAGCATGTTCTACTGGTTATGGTACCAAAGTAGGACTTGAGAAACATGGGTTCAGTTCTTGGCTACACCACAGACTTCCTATGCCAGTTTCAGTACATGAGTTTACATCCTACCCCTCCCACTTCAACATGAGAACTGCTGGCAAGTGGGAGGCTGAAGGGGGACTTTGCCTCCTTTGTAAAGTCCCAATTCCATGGCCCCTCCTCAGTATCAACTACTAAGTACTTGTCTTTTTCTGCCACATACACCACCACAGCTAGTATCCAGAGGGTGGTATGTATGCATGCGTGCTCTGAACTCTGATCCTAGCACCAAGAGATGGGATCACAAGTGATGTGATTATGAACAAAGGCCGTAATTAATTTGCTTCAGCATTGTGTTAAGTCTTTGAAAGTGGGTACACTGAAGTGCATTTAAATAGATACTATATCTGTTGAGAGAAATGATTTTTCTCTGCACAAAAAGCTAAGCCATATTGCAGTTCAGTGTTGCTAAAAATAGATGCTATGCAGCAAAAGACAGGTTACAGAAGACCATTCACACATTTTATGGGCACCAGATCAAAGCAAACATTTTCAGTAGGTTCCACTTATGAATACCAACTAAATATATGTCTGCTTATTAACAATAAACGTATTATAAAGGGCACTCTAAAGGCTGTAAATTGTAGTTGTAAATAATTTCTCCCAATATATTTCTTTTAAAACAAAAAGGATTTGGGGTTTTTTCTTTGTAGTAAACAAAAGAAGCTCACTTACCATTTGATGAACAAATCTGCAGCAATCAGGTGTTTAGCTTTACATACCAGGATACTAGAAGAGTTAAAAAAAAAATCTAGCTTCCCCATGTATAATAGAGAGACTTAAAAAAAACAGCATAAATATAATTATAAGAGCACTTAAAAGGGAAACCTATTCCAATGCCTTATTCTGTAAACAGTCTCACTTTGGCAACCATTTATTTGCATTAAATATGATTGTCACATCAGGACTCTAGCGAAAGGGACAAGACAACTTATCTTACACAAACAGTAAAAGACAAAAGGTGAGGGGGGGACTCTTAACTGAAATAAACTGAATCAGCAGTCTGCTTCTCACTGAGTTAATACTGTATGTCACTGAGAATGAGACATCAGCATCCTGACTGAAAGAGCAATTCAGTTCTGTGGGGCAGATGACACACACATATTGATCTGATTAGGGTTACAGTGGAAAGCTCTTATTCAGCACAGCTCTCTCAGGAGACCGAGTTAATATAAAAAAAGATTGTCTGTACAACACAGAGCAGTCTAAAAACAAATCTCCAATTAGCCAACCTTCTGATAAGACCTCTAGGCTAGGATTCTTAAGAGATAACATAACATACGCGATCTATCTCCTACTCACACAAAGGTTAGATATTTTTCACTAACTTTCTCAGTTGGCAAGATTCCAAAAACAAAGCCTTTATTAAATGCCTGGGGATACATGTTAGAAATAACTCTGCTACATGGACAATAGGTAACACGCTCTGACTTAGGGTATGCCTACACTACAGAATTATGTCGACCTAAATTACAGCGACACACAGCCACCGCAGTAATTAAATGGCTTTTGCACATCCATGCTATGCTTGTGCTGGCGGTGTGCATCCTCACCCAGAAGCACTTGCACCAATTTAACTGTCAGCGTGGGGCATTGTGGGCGGCTTCTGAAAGGCAGCAACAGTCGATGTAAGCAACACATCTACACTGACACTGTGTTGACATAACTACATCGACATTGACACTACGCCACTAGCTGCCTTCCATCGACCTAACTCTGTAGTTTAGACCAGGCCTTACTGATGTCCACCAACAACATATTCAGCAACAACAAAACATTATCTAGCAGCCTTAAAATATCACAGTACTTAATGACCAGCGAGGAAGTATCATTATTCCCCATCTGTAATATGGGGATCTGAAGCACAAAGAGGTTGTGCAAGATCAAACAATAAGGTCCCAATCTTGCAATGGATTCAGCACCGTGCCCCCAGTGACTTCAGTGTGGGGCTCAGGAGTCTACGGATGCAGAATGTATTGCAGGATCAGTGCCTGCATCAGGGGAAGTGCCAGGAATATCATGGGTCTCATGACTCCCAGCTCTCTGTGCTCTCCAATGCATCCTGCTGCCACTTTAGGGAGAATTTGTTTTGATAAGATTATTACTGAATTAAAATTACAAGTATAAAAGCCTGTGTCTTTTGGGAAGGTGGGGGTTGTCTTGTTTTAAAGATAGATAACGAATGACGAACTATAGTAACCTTCCTCTTACCCAAGACTGCTGTTAAAGATATGTAACCCATAGTACTAGCATGTCCGCACACATTTGAAATGAAGACAACTTCCCTAAAAGTATATAATTTGAATACACTAGCTGTAACTTTAAAAGGGATGAACTTAAAAAAACCCATCACCACCAACAAAATCCAGACTTTTTACCTAATATTGGTATAAGTTACTTCAGAGCACTATAAAAGGAAAAGAGAATTTTTTTCCAGTTTGTTTACTTTATGACTAATGGTTCCCCTGGATAATCTCTTCTCCGTGTGGGTCTTTCACACAATCACAGGGAAAGTATTTAAAGAATAGAAAAATGTGATTATAAACCCACAAAAACTGGCTAAGGAAATGAGGGGCAGGAATAGTACCTGAAACTGTATTAACTTCTTCATAAGTTTTAAACAGAGTAGATCTCTTTGGTCTACGATAACCCTTAGAAAATACTTTTCCCCCTTCTTGTCTTTACATTAAAGTAAACAGAAATGGAATTATGATTCTTTTTGTAGCATTTTTCTGTTTAACTGATTTGCTGAAAGATTCTCTCTACTTTTAAGACCAGATGTGTTGGTTGTTAAACAGTTAACTCAAGGGCCTGCGCTCCTCTCCAAGAGGCAGAAAGGAATAACATGGGGCTGAAGGTCTCTGAAAGCAACCCATAGGCTGAGGGAGTAGCAGAGAGAAGGAACGTGACAGCTCCATGTAGCCCACATCTACTCTCTCTACACTCACCCCCATTTTTGGAGCGCCAGGAGCTTTGGGGTGAATGGTATCCTGCCAGCATGGAGAAGAGGCAGAGCTGGGGAGCAGCTGCTTTGTGCAGCATGCATGTAGTCCTTTCAAATGCTAGGGGTATTACTGCTCTGCCATCTTTTCCCTACACTGCCTGATTGGCTAGGGCTAGGCTCTAAGATACTATGGTAATAAGGGTCATGTAAGTATCTGAGCACTTCACAATCTTGGATGCATTTATCCTCATATCACCCCTGTAAGTTAGGGAAGTGCTAATATCCTCATTTTACAGATGGGGAACTGAGACACAGAGAGACTATGGGCTAAATTCACAAAACGATCTAAGCACCTAACTACCAATTTAGGTGCCTAAATCCAGAATCAGCCCCCACTAGGAGTCAGAAAATGCCCACTTCAGCTGCTGCTCAACCCTGTAGGCGCCTAAACTTGCTCGGCAGTTTTTGCCATAAAAAGTTCCCTGGGTGCCCATGTTTGTGAATGAAGCCCCATGTCAGATGTCCAGATGCCTAAGCTCCAGAGTGATTCACATATAGGGAAAAGATAGGCATTCCCATGCCTAACTCATCTGCAGGGCCCAATCTGATAGGGTGAGCTCAGAGCTCGCCTACCAGATCAGGCCCTTATAGGTGAGCTTACACAAAATACCAGACAGGAGGAACAACTGCCTCACAACTTTTAGCCCAGTGATTAGGGTACTCACATGGGATCTGAGACAATCCTGCTCAAATCCTCTCTCCTCCTGAAGGGGGAGAAGGGATTTGAACAGGGAGCAGCCACATCTCAGGTGAGTGCCTTAACCACTGGGCTCTGGGATATTCTGATGGGGGGCTACCAGCGTAAGTTCGAAAGCTTGTCTCTCTCATCAACAGAAGTTGGTTCAATAACAGATATTACCTCACTCACCTTGTCTCTCCCATATTCTCAGAGACCATTCAAGGTGAAGTGGCCCATTATCACCACCCCAGGTGATAGGACAAATGGGGGGGTGGGGGGGCAGTGTTTGCAGAATATTGTAAAAATTTTTCTTTGATTCTTAATTGTTCATTTAGAAAGAAACATTCACTATAGAAGGTAGTAAATGATTTTGAAATCTCAGACTCATAAGTCTGGTGATTTTGTAATTAGATTTGTTTTATGACTACTAAAAGCCTATCTAGAGCACGGGGGATGTCAAGTACATCTCTCAGTAGAGTTCGGAGATCCAGGGGTATGGAGAAATAGAAAAGCAACCTTGACAATGAAGCCCTCAATGGCAGTAGTACTGGTTTTGTGTTGTGTATATACTTTTTGATAGAAGTTATTCAGCTGTGTGTGTGGTGGCCTAATTCTTTTTGGCTTTACAAGTTAAATTTCTTTGCAAGATAAGGACGGTATCAGTTTGGCCTTTCCTACAAGCAGCATTTAGTCAAATTAAGTTATTCTCTTTGGTCTGAAAGGTGGATGCCATTTATCAATTCTCCATTGAGAGCATGCGAGTCAAAAACCTTGATTTTTGATACTGTACTGCATTGTGTTAGCTATTATAAGGGATTTATTCAGGGCCAGATTCTGCTGCTCTTACTTGTGCTGAGTAGTATCTTCTTGCATAAGTAGTTCAACTGATTCCAGTGGAGGTGGGTAGAAAGAATCTAGTCCTGAATTAAAAGTAATCAGTAATGCAGAGATATTACCGAGCTTTAAATGGAAAGATATTTCAAAGCAAATAGTATTAATCTAATAATGAAGCTGCACTATCCTGACACTGGTTGGGGTAGCATTAACCCATCTGCCTTTAGATCCAAAATGGGAATTAATAGGTGTGGTGTGGTAACAGAAAAGTTATATTCTTGCCTAGCCGTTCCCAGTTATTTTTTTCCAGGCTTACAGAGAGTTACTGTATTAGATTAAATTTACTGTAGCCTTGAGGGCTGAGAACAGAGGTGGTTGTGGTGCTTTATGGGTATTTTGCAACCTTAAGAAAGGACTGCTACCTGGAAGTTATGCTTCCCCACATTAACAGACAAGATGGAGATTTTCTGATTTTTATAATAATGCAAATTTAGATTGGAGTCCAAGGATATTGGGTACTATGTGCCTCCAACACCAGCAAAAACTAGTTAAAATTCAGATCTCCATTATAATTACCTGTTTTGTATCCTTTTATTCTGAAGTGTCCCATGCTTAGTCTCATGCCAGCAGCTTATGTCTATTTTATTGAAAGCTAATTGCTCAGTTTATTTTTGAATTATGGGAGACCATTTTTGCTTACCCTTAATTCAAAAGTGGTGGAACACAAGAACCTCCGAGAATGCAGCTGGTTAGCCTCTCAGACAAAACAAGTTAGGTAAGCATGAAAGATTAAAATCTGAAATAACTATATAAAGCTATCAAAAGAAGCCATTTCCAAGGATGGTCAATAGGCAACTGTCGTAACTTTAGCACCATCCAATGAAACTTTTCCTTCTCTATAACATTGTAAAGACTGCAGAGATAATTACAAACTTTCCTTGTCTGGCCTGAAAGGGGCAGCCTGCTGCTGGCATAGCTTACATAAGAGAGATTATTTGTAAATGTCTCATTGAACAAAGTACTACCAAAAAAAAAAAAAAGCCTTAGTCAACAATAGGAAAAGCGTTGTAGGTTTTGATCCCACACAGAAAGCTAATGTTGTGCCAATACTAAAAGAAATAAATGGGATGAGCTAGATAATTATAGACCTGACAGCCTGACATCAGTCCCAAGATGATGCAGAGGCTTTGTGAATCCCAGTGATTTTTCTAGCGGTTAGGCATGGCAACACTCAGCATCACCACACCTAAATTCCTTTGTGAATTTAGCCCAAAGTCACATAGGAAGTCTGTGATAGAGTGGGTAACCTGGAACTCCCAAGTCCCAGGCTAATGCCCTAACCACTAGAACATCCTCCCACACCAGCTTTTGAGGTAGAGTGGCTGAGCAGAAGTGAGGAGGTGCATAGATGCAAAGGCAGTCCTTCTCCATGGATACCCCGAGCTCTAAAGGGATGGAGCTTGCTTTTCTTGCAGATCCTCTAGCTCTGTAGGGTTTGACAATCTCACACCCTGTCTCCTATGCAAGTCCACTAATCTCAGTCCCTGTGGAGAGCAAAGGGCAGAAACTCTGAGGTGGATCCTTGCAGTTTTCCGAAGTCCTCTTTCCACCTTTGACACGTAACACCAATGCGGGTGTATTGATTTGGTTACTGAAATACTTCTAAATAAGGAAGAAAAATTCAGTCTGTCAGAATTGTGTTTATCTGTCAAGTTCATTCAAACATATCAAAATGAGATTTTCAAGTTAATAATGAGCTAGGAAGATTAGTGCCACAGTGATTGTCTGTGTCCTGACTGGTTTCTCCTTTGGCAAATACTGTAGACCATCTATTTTATTTCTTTCTTTAGTATGAATGTACACAGCCTGATGGAGCTGATTCTAGAGTTTGTCAAAACTCTGAATTTCTGGTTTCTGGGAAATTATGACATTTTGAAATTTGTTTTTGGTCCTAATGATATTTAAAATAAAAATAGAATATTTCAACTGATGTCAGTTTCAGTAGTAGCATAAAATAAATGTAAAAAAAAATGAAAAGATTTTTAAAATTTCAAAACAAAATGTTGGAAATCCCCGAAATGAAGTGTTTCCAAGATGAAATAACTTTCATTTTGAAGAAAAAAAAATTCAACAGATGTTATTCAAAATCGCCACTTGTCCCTTGATATATCCCTTGACAAAAGGACAAGAAGTAATGGGCTTAATTTGCAGCAAGAAAGATTTAGGTTAGATATTAGGCAAAACTTTCTAACTCTAAGGGTAGTTAAGCTTGGGAATAGGCTTCCAGGGGAGACTGTGGAATCTCCATCATTCGTGGTTTTTAAGAACAGGTTGAACAAACACCCGTCGGGGATGGTCTAGGTTTACTTGGCCTCAGGACAGGAGGCTGATGACCTTTCAAGGTCCCATCCAGCCCTACATTTCTATGAATCTTTATCATGCATTTCTGATTGCCTCCACTGCTCTCTGCCTGGTAATCGTTTCCTCAGGACTTACTCCATGCTAACCCTCCTGAGCAGCTTCCAAGAAACAACTCTGTTTTTGTGTGTGTGTGGAGAGGGGGGGATTGGCAGGGTTAGGAACAACCTGCCATAGAAACAGTTCCTCCTTAGCTCCCACTACACCTAGGGGGAAAAAAAAGAAAGATGCTTCCACTTGAGACATATGACAAGCAAGATTCATTCCTGTACCAGTGGCAGGTTTTCTGTACCGTACGTTAAAATATCACTACTTCTAAGTTTTAATTTGCAGCCCTGCAGAGAGTTAGAAAATGGAGTTTTATTTCACTGGGAAAGGGAAGATGTCCAGCTTCCCAGTACAATCCAAAATTCTAGCCCTAAGAGGGCCTGGTGTCTGATTTTAAAGTCATAACATTTTTAGGTCTAGAAGAGTAATTTTAGGTCATTTCTGGAGGATTTTATAGCTCTCTATCAGCCCTGAACAGTTGGTTTAATGGTAACTAAGGCTCCACTCCTACAATGAGCTCTGCATAGATAGATATCTCCACCCATAGGGAATTCAAAGGACTGGGGGAGAAGACTGTAGAGCAAGTGGGATAGATATAGATAGATTTTAAATTATTTAAATTTCTACCATAACAGAATACCTGATAGTGTGGTATACTATAAAGGTTTACCAGCAATCATAACTACAAAGTGGTTTCATTTTTATACTACCACACCACGCCATTGTGTGAGTGTATAGATAATGGTGATACGCACTATAAATTACATAATCATGAAAGCTTTCAGAGGAGCAGCCGTGTTAGTCTGTATTCGCAAAAAGAAAAGGAGTACTTGTGGCACCTTAGAGACCAACAAATTAATTTGTTGGTCTCTAAGGTGCCACAAGTACTCCTTTTCTTTTTGAAAATCATGAAAGAATCATGTTTTGGAATTCATGAACACTATATTCAACTTTCTGAATTTTTATCTTGCTGTTAAAACAACATTTTCTTCAGTACATTTATTATTTTCCTGCATGGTCTTCTTACTCCACTGGAGCTCAGTAATGTTTGGAAACATTACATGCATAACCTTAAAATGTGACATACTGAACAGGTAGATTTACGGAATCCTCTTGCCTTCACTTGTATCATCAGAACATTTGCTCCTTGAGCAGGCAGAAACAGACAGCCTAGAAAAAATGGTTGTGACATCTTCAGTTGCACAGGTGCGTGCTGATAAATCAAGGACAGCCAAGTAGCATGCTGACAGCCAATAGTAAGAATAATGTAATTATACAGATCAGTATTTCAGGAGCCAACACACTGGCAACTAAGGCATGGCCTACTTAGCAGGGACATTTTATTGCTCAAATAAAAGCAACGCTGGTCTGTTTTAATCAGGGATTAAAATATGAAGCATCACTGAAGTTTTTACGTAGTATAATCCTTGTTCTAAAACTTCTATATTGACCAATTTAGAGACTTAGCGACTGATTTTTGTTAAATGCAAAAAAGTTTATAGAATTGCTTTTAAAAGTGTTTTTAGTTACTTATCTTTCCCCCTAGAATGGTTAGGGGGCTGGAGCAGGAGGGCGGGGGGGGCAGGGAGAGCAAGAAGAGTTCAAAGCCTGCTCTTATTTAGGTAACCGAACACAGTGGAATTCCCTATTTTAAAATTTTTTGTTTTCAAAAAAACCTATATCAGATCAATGAAAATCTCATTTAAAGCATGAGCGCTAGTGCTACATCATCAGAGAAATGAGTAATCCTGAACACAAAAAGTTTTAGACTGGGTAGACCATTTCCAGTCAACTGGATCCTGTTCACTCACCTACCTAAGCATTAAGCTGAAATTAAAAATGATCCTTCTAGTTCTGAAGTTCTCCCACTGATACCAAGCACCCCATCTGGGGAAAATGGCTGTATATTATTGCAACCATGGTACTCTACTCACTTAGTTCTTCTCTCAAATGACTCTGGTGTTTCCTTTCTTTCTGCAATATCAAACAGACTATAAACTCCTTGGGGCAGGAGCTATGTGCCAACTTCTCTCATTTACATGGTGTAAGCTAGAGTAACTACACCGAAGTAGTTACCCATTTAAACCAGTGTAAATGAATGAAGCTGGTCCTCATGTCTCTTTTTTGTCTCAAGTGCCCCACACATCTGTGATGCTATAATAACGTCCCTGGAACGAGGCAACACATATAAATGACTACAATAGTAAGAAGCACTAGCACCAAAATTGGACTTTAGTTAAATGATTCATGTTGATGTGGGCTTAGGACTGCCATCAGTCTAAGAATTTTACTTGCAGACTATAGGCACTGTTTTTATTGCAACATCCCACTAGTGGAGCTCGCTACTGAGCAATTGTGAGGCAGAGATCTCAGAGATTGAAATAGCACTAGGCAGATCTATGAGGACATCTACAGTTAAACCAGTTCAGACGCAATTTCAAGGGCTCTGAGTCTGTGCACTTCAGGGCAGGAGCTAATCAGCAGGTGGTGGTACAGTACTGCACAATTAGGTGTGTCATGTTTGTTTTGCATCTTGTGAACTATTCAGCATTAGGTACGGTTGGAGACACGATACCAGAACAGATCGTTCATTGGTCTGCTTCAGTCACTTTAATCTCCAAGATATCTAATGTAAACACTGAATAAATATTCCCTTTAGAGAGCAATTATACTCTGAAAAGTGACTAGTTCAAAAGCCACCTTCCTACTTAGCAGGTCTAGTGCCAGTGTGTATTCATAGTCGTGTCTGCTGATTTTTACCAATGCGGGGGGGGAGGGGGAGGAGGGAGAGCTTACATTACTTTTTACTAATCATCACTATAGAGCTTACACTTCTATTCAAAAAAAGAAAAGGAGTACTCGTGGCACCTTAGAGACTAACAAATTTATTTGAGCATAAGCTTTCGTGAGCTACAGCTCACTTCATCGGATGCATACAGACTAACACGACTTCTTTTCAAGTGACCTTGTCTCTATAGTGGCTTGTACATCAGCAGTTGGGTCCAATTGTAGAACCGTGCCCACCTGTGCAACCCTAGTGAATCAATCTAGAAAAACCTGCATCTGGTTAGCTTTTTTCCTCTCACCCAAATGCATGAAGAAAAGACAATCCACAGAATCAGATAAGAGGGTTGCATAGCTAATCACAAGCAGATCTGGCCTATATAGTTTTTATTGCTGGTGATAATGCCTAAGTCAGAGGAAAAAATACCCAAGTTAGCTTCCTGTTGCCATGTTGAGTTTGCGGACCAGGCAGTTGGAAAAACGGAGCAGACCTTTGTAAGCTGAGCACATTGGATTTAAAAATCACTACGACACACAAAAAATTGAACCCTACACTGCCATTTTCACTAAGGCTTTGTCTTCAAGGACATTAAAATGTGTGTGTTTTGACAGCAAGAAAACTAAACACACAACAGTTAGCTCACTATAAAATCCCAAGTGGAGACAAGACACTTCTAGTGTTTATTGGGAGGTTCCTAGGCAAGATCAGCACTATATACCTCCCTTGCCCCCCACCCCTTGATCTTGGCTAGTTTACCTCCCTGTAAAACTAAAGTGGCTCCATTATGTTTTTACAGCAGCATTACGAATGTGTGTTAGTTATCTCATGGTGTAAACATCTTTTTGTTAGCAAAGACACAGTCCAAATCTCTTTTCAAAGTAAAGCTGCTCTTTAAAGCTGTTCACACAAATTGTACAGTCTAGCAATAGTAACAGAATTAGGTCTGCTCAAAAAAAAAAAAAAACCAGATAGCAACTGCACAGATATAGTAACAAGATGATTTTCATGACACATGGAAGACTCTTTCCATCTAGTTAAACACAACTTGTGTTTGGAGTTAGCTAGTTATTATAAAACATGCTTAAATACACTAATAAAAGGAACCCCAAAAAAGATGCAAAATTAGCATCCCCAAAAATTTCACATTCCTTCCCCAAATGAACCAAGTTTTGTATACTTGTGGAACTTCCACGGTACATAAGGGAGAGGGCCACAAGTATCCCCTCATATCCTAGGAACATGTGAAAAATACATGCTTATCCCTTCCAATGGACCTGTTGCACACTGCATTATTTGGACACAATTCACACAGCTGGGATTAGAGCTACCCCAGTGCAAATAAATAGGAACAAACAACGTGCCACACATGGGATAGCTCAGTGGTTTGAGCATTGACCTGCTAAACCCAGGGTTGTGAGTTCAATCCTTGAGGGGGCCATTTAGGGAACTGGGGCAAAAATTGGGGATTGGCCCTGCTTTGAGCAGGGGGTTGGACTAGATGACCTGCTGAGGTCCCTTCAAACCCTGATATTCTATGACTATGACATAGTATGGCTGAAGACCAACTGCTGTTACCCTTCTTCCCCACACAATGAAGCTCACCCATCTATCAAATGCACAAACCTTTCCACCACCCCATCTGTTAGATTAAGGGTTGAATCATCTCCCAGATGCTTTGACCCGCTTGATACCCACCTCCACCAGACATCCACCTGCCTTAACACATTGCACCCTATAAACCAGACATCCATTTCAACCTATCTCCCAGATGTTTCAATCATGAAAATACATCCACCCATCTCACCTTCCTGCTGCATCAACCCACAAACACAACCCCTGTCTGCCTCCAGTTATGTCCCTGGGGACATGTCATCCAACAGTCAAACCTACTGATCTCCCAACCAGCCAATATGCACACCCCACCTCCTAAAGGATGCACTGGTCAAGGGATTGAAGAAGCAAGAGATGAAAAGCTGCCATGTATTCACAAGCCCCAACTCTCCACTTTTTGCACTAGTTTGACAGTGATGACTTTGTATTCAACACAGTTACTCCTGATCTACAACAGTGTCAGGGGAGAATCTGGCCTACCATTCGCAGTACTGTTTAAAAAGATGATAAAAAATTCCATATTAGGCCATTCTTCTTAAATTAAAATGATAAGGCCTTCTCCTCAGCCGCTGTACACTGGCATAAACTCCTCTGGAATCAATGGACCTATGACAGATTATAACAGCAGAGGATCTAGCCTGCAAACTGTTGTCAGAGTGATAAATTCTCATGCTTAATAAAAACCTTCCCCGTTTTCAGTAAAGGAAGGCGAGTCTTAATTTTATTGTCTCCTGAAGAAAGCCAGGAACTAATTTTTAAATAATACAGTTCTCATTTATGCTAAAATCCCTTATAATTCCAGTGTAAATGGGCCTCAAAGTGGGGGTAAATGTATCTTGCCCTACCGGGGCAGTGTAAAGGAGTCTTACTGTAAATGAGAGTCTCAGGCAGTAGCTCCAGTGCTCTCAGTTGGGGTACTGACTATTCCTTTCTCAGAATCATATGTTAGCATCATAAAAAAAATATCACTGAACAGCAGCAAAACAGGGCATCTCTAGGTTCTGATAATCTCACCAACTGCTCTGCCTTCAAAGTTGTGCTTCACCAGTGTGTCCGTTCATCATTCTGCATAAGAATTCTTGAAATGTTTGTGAAGGGAAGACTTTTAGTGGAAAATGAATTAAAATTCAATGGTCACCATTGAACTGTCAACACTTGCCAGGTTAGTACAGTTATCTCCCATAATATGTTGTGCACACTGGAAAATGCTGACTTCACAATGGTCAACACTAACTTAACGTAACCAGTCTGGACCACAAAGCTACTTACTCCACAGTACTGATCATCATTAAATATCTGGGGTGGCAGCGGATTGCCCTGTGCAGGCTGTCTTTCCTCAGGAATATTTTTATACATCCATTGTCTTTGTTCCTCCGACATTGTGATATCCACCTCTTCAAAATCTATCCTGTTGGCTTCCAGAAATCGTATCACATCTTGCTGCCTCTTCTTTATCTGAGAGAGAGAAAGAGAGAGGAAAACAATACATCACAGCTAGCCCATCATTACTAAAGATATGTTTAAAGCCTGAATATGCTTGTCTATTTTTTACTCAAAGGTCAAAAGGTTCAATAAGAAAGTCAAATATTTCTAAGTTAAACATATGTGACTTAACACTGCAGTTTCTTTATTTACAAGTTACGAAAGTCTACAAAGTTCTGCCTCATTTTCTAGGCAGTTGGCTGTTTGTTTTTGGGGGGTAGTTTTTGTTTTTGTTTTTAAAAGATGCCTGTGATAGAGGAACACCCTGACTGGTACTCCAAATAAGTCAAAGATAAAAGAGTAGCTGGTTTTCAGATTCACCATGCATTACTGGCCACATTTTAAAGGTCTTTAGGTACCTAAAGACGCAGATAGGCACCTAGTGAGAGTTTCCAAAGCGTCTACATACCTTTTAAAATGTGGCTGTGGGTTTCCTGAATAACAGTTTATTCATATCTTAGGTTCATACAGAACACGCGCATATGCTTTGAGATGGAGATGTTCTTGTCTCATACCAGCTTTGTCTTAACTGAAAAAAAGGGGGGAGGTGCCCTGTGGGAGGCTTGTTTTGGTGGGGAGGGTTAAATAGAGATTATCTTCTTGACAAAGTCCTAGCAGAAACAGCACACAGGTAGCTTTTACCCTGATGCAGCTAGTCAAAGTCAACTCTATATGACTGCACCCGCCCCCCCGCAGTGTTTACCTTGACTAGTTAAAAAACTGCCTGTGCCCTGTCTTCACTAGCACTTTGTATAAAAGGGATAACTATGTAAAAACACACCTTTTTTTGCAGTGAAGACATAGCCATAGAGTCTTCGAGATTGAGGTAAAGCCTCTGGGTTACTAATTCAGCCAGGATCTGTTCTGCATTACAACCAGCTTCACACTCTATTTCCAGCACGTCCAAGATCCTTCTACTAAGGCACATTCCACCTAAAAGGGGCTACACACTGTATTCACTATACAGTCAGACTACTCAAAACATATTTCCCAGCCATACTGTTTGAAGATAAAAACTTATATTTAAGAATTTTACAGTATAAAAATACTGTGGCGCAAGATCCATCCACTCGCTGGTTGGTTTAAACTATGGGTGGATGGATGTTACCTTTGGGTACCATAGGACCCAGACAGTATTTAAAAACTATCAGTTTTTCAAGTGTGTGTACGAGCTGTATTTGTCACACCACTCTTCATATTGGAGCCATTTGATACATCAAATAACAAAAATAATAATCTTCAGTGAAATTTATTACAGATTACAGTAAAAATTCATATTGTGCCTTTCAGGTGACTTTCAGTGGTGAAATAATTACGTCCTCCTTGAAACAAAGACCATGGATATCTCCAAGAGGCTTTGGTCCAATTTCTGCAAAACAACGTATTTCTAAAATGTCTGAACATTTATGTGCTCTGCTGCAGAAGGAAACCGATTGGCTCCTAAATGTGTATTCCTTGTAACGTAACAACCAGTTATTCAATACATTTGTGTTTCTTTCAGTGGTTGGTTCCTTCTTTTACGTATGCCGTACTGATTTTTCAAACAATGCACATTATGAAAGAGCAATCACTCTCATACAAAACTTTTCTTCTAAAACTGTATGCAGAAAATACAAGATTACCAGTAGTAGCTCAGTTACCATCATTACCACCATTTTTCTGCTAATCAAAGCACAATGCTGAAAGTAAAATGACTTCTTGTACTACGACATTAAACTCATAAAGGAATCATATTGTAGAAGTGAGAGAAACAGTTCTTATCCTCAGTAACTTACAATAGAAGATGAGAGACAACTTCAATCTGAAATGGAGATTGAGATTTTCTTAAAACTGGCCATTTTATTAAATATTTGTTCAAGTAAAGATGTGCAGGCTAAGATGATATTGCAGGAGGGTTTTCCTTGGAAATTCTGCATGTGTAATGAAAGATTTTTAAAAATAAAAATGCCTTCCCATTTCACAATGTTCATTCTGCCTGCCAATTTCCACTAGTCTTGGACACTGGCGACACAGACTACTGACAATTGCAACGTAGATTTAATCAGATCCTCAGCTGTTGTACTGATCACACAAAGTGAAAATTCTTGGATTTCCCTTACCTTTTATATAGCATGATCCTAATCTGCCTTTAACATAGTAAAGAAAGTCATCACAATTTAATATAGTATTAATCTTTAGAGCTCAGTGCTTATAGTGACTCCTATATTATCTACATGCTGATAATTTAGAACATATGTACTTTGTTTTTGGTTTTATTGTTAATCCATACTGCAAGTCACAGAAATAAAACTGAAAAAAACAGAAATCCCCATCTACACCAGATCTAGACTTCGTGTTTGGAGCTGGTCTCCCTAACAGGGTTACAAAACAGCAACAAAAAGAGAGTGTCATGTAAATATACACAGAACTGCTGTAATTATGTAGTTTGTCACTCATTGTTAGTAAAATTGCTCATCTGATAGATGGGGCTTTTGCAACGGGGAAACTGAAACGTCCAGGTTCTTATTTCTTGTTCATATTTTTTATTGATTTACTCCAGAAAATGAGAAGGCATCCACTGCTAAACCACATGTACTGTTTCTAAAAGATACTTCAAAGAGGGGCTAACTAAATGGATCTGTAAGAGCTATTTAGATCTGTGTGAAAGTTTCGTTAACTTAAAACATGGTCAGATTCACAGAGTGATTCAGCAAAACCAACAAGAATCAGGCTAGGTCACCCCCATCCACACAGGAACTTGCCATTTCCAACAAGTTCAGTCTATCCTCTACTTTGCCATCCCCTATGTTTACTGAAATGTGTATGGGGAAAGATGGCCTAGTGACTTGGCTCCTGTTGTCTTCAGTGAAATGGATGGCTTGCTCCCACCTCTGGATTTCCAGGGGGCAAAGAACTTACCTCCTTTCCTTATTCTGATTTTTTAGGACAAAGCAGAGCTTGCTTTCTCACAAAATCCTCTTTCTGAGCATCCTTTAGGGGAACAGGTGACAGACTGGTACTGAGACACCCTGGAGTTAACTGAGTGAGCAGGGAATACATGCAGAGGTTTCCCCAATAGCCTGGTGCATCCCAAGACATATCTCAGTGCAGAGTGCTAAAGTAGTATTGACAACTGTCAGACCTCATGAGCCTAGCTTGTGATCCTACAACATCAGGATGATGATAATGCTTCATACTTCTGCACCATCTTTGATCCAAGGACCTCAATATGCTGCACACAAAGTTAGTTAATTTAGTGTCATGACCCCTCTCCGGGGTAAATCAGGATTACTGTCTCCATGCTATATAGGTGATTACACTCAGAGAGAAATATTAATGCAATCTTTTCCTCAGGGAGAACTGCAAGACACTAAAATTTACTCACCCTTGAACTTAAAAGATTCTTAAAATACACTCAACTCTGCTCTATCCTGCCCACCTGTTTAGCCGAAGTTCCAAGAACAAATTAGTTTTCTTTATAACATGGAAAACAGTGAGACCATGCATACGCATCAAACAAGACATTCTGGTTTTGAGATAGCATGAGAACATTAATACTTTCTGATATGAACAGACAATAAAGATACACCTACTGAAACGAAAAAGTGTACCAGCAAAAGTTGCCTGACATTCCCCAGGCTGTACGATGGAACGACACAGATTGCCAAGCAGAATTAATGACCACTGCATACTACTATTAGTACCTTTTAAACCATGTTATATATCATTGGTGTAGTATATTCATTCTGATTCTAAGATTCTTATCAAAGATAAATTAATTTGCCAAATTTCATAGCACTTGCTGCAGCAATGCTATGGGCTGTAACTGAGGCCAATATAAAAATTAGCCCTGGAGTGCCACAGGATTCTAGTGACCTCTGTTATATTGATCGAAGAGAGAAATATTATAATAAGTAATATTTACATTTAATTTTGGACAATTTACGTTTGTATTATCAACAGAAGGAAACGTAGAAGATTTTGGGATTTATGAAGAAATTAGCTCGATAACATACCTTTTTGTCCTATAAACATAGGATCAGCATGTCTTTAGAAATCTGAGTGCAAGTGAAACGTAAAGAATTGGCACTATGACTAGCAACCTATGCTGTAATGTTTTTCAGGCAGCTATAACAACTGTTTCATCAGCTTGACCCAAGAGAACTACCATCTTCAGGGGATCAGACTCCATAATGAAATACCATGCTCTTTTATTTTGTATGCACAATGAAAGTCTTCATGGAAATAATGGATATGTGAGGACTACTATTTTTGTATTCAAATGGAAGTCTGTCTTGACACAGATATTGTATGTTTGTCTCCAGAAGGTGGTGATCAATTACCAGTCCTTTCTTTACATAAGCTTTCCCCCCCTACTCTTCCAAAGTAAAAATATATCAGCAACATGTTGTGGGCATGTTGTGGATATAAAACTATTACATCAGCATCTTCTGTTACCATGTTAGTATTCAGACAAAGCATTTTTACCAAAGATAGGTAAATGTTTTGTAAATCTCTTAAAATGTGAGCAATTTACCTTTGAGGGGAAAAATAGATTTGGTAGCTGTGCATTATAAGGTGTGACTGTTGATCGAAATGCTATTAAAATTATAACAACCTGCAGCAAATTGTACCAAAGAGCCATTCAGTCCCTCTGGAGCCACGAGATTCTTTTCTGAACCTTTTCTCCTAGGATTTCTGTATTTTTTCATCACCACCCATGAGGTGGGCAGACAGAATAGATCATGAACTGTTTACTTCCATCACTAAAAACAGACACTAGATTAACTTCAGTGGGACTCATGAGAAAGGTGAGCAGGATTTGGCCTGATACTTAGAGAGGAATCAAAGTGATCTGGTGAACTCTAGCCATTTCTGAACTGGGAGTGTCTGAAGGAGTACAGATAGTGCAGACACGTCGTTTCATATAGCATTTGTTCTTTGGAAGGGAATCGTGGTTACAGGGCTAGCTGCACCACTGTTCCCTGTCTGGTCTCTCTGAATGCAACCCTCCCTCCTCAGATATTTTGCCCTTACTGTCTCAGGGTGGAATCTCCCAGTTCTTCCATTTTTAGACAAGGACCCAGATACACTACCTTGTGGTAAGTGGTTGGTATACACACACTGCAGGCCTGACTGGGTTTCAGGCACCTGCAGGAGAGACAGAGACACCTCAGATTAGCCAGTTGCCGGATAGTTAGGGCACTTACCTGGGATGCAGGAGACCCATGATCGAGTCCCCTAAATTAGGCAGAGCAGCCACTTGAACCTTGCTTTGCCTAACTCCAGGGACTTGATCCTGGGTCGCCCACATCCCATATGAATGTCCTAACTACTGGGCTATAGAGTTAGTCTCTCTCTCTGAATGAATATTTTATTATACAAAATGGAACAGTTCCAACGAGAGGGAGAGAGAGAGACTGTATGACCCAGCGATTAGGGCACTCAACTACAATATGGGAGACCCAGGTTCAAGTCTCTTTGCCAAAAAAGGCAGAGGAGAGATTTGAACCTCGGTCTCCCCCATGCCAGGCGAGTGCCCTAACCACTGGTCTTCTCTTTCTCTTCTGTCATATATTCCTCTTTGGAATGAAACCAAGTATCAAAACAGAAATACTGTTTTCCAGCCAGCCCCAATAGTTATTTCCCTTCCATACAAGCGTAAGCACTTTTATACCAATATTACTGAGCTCTCACTCAGGGAGTTTTATTGCTTTAAACTATACTTGTAGAGTTAAAGTGGAACAATTTGTCTGTAGACTAAACCCTTAGAAGTCAAGCATGTAAATCCAATTTTGATATACATCTAAATATGCAATTAATAGAGTTATTTATAGTCATTGTCCCACAAGGTTAATAATTATCTTGCAGACATGCACCACCCTCATTCACCAGTGCAAACACTGCCTCTCCATCCATAGACAAATGAATAGCATCCCTAGCCAAGCACAACAATCGCTTACATGAAAAAGTACAGTTAGGAAAGGATTATTATTACAGTAGAACCTCAGAGTTATGAACACTAGAGTTACGAACTGACTGGTCAACCACACACCTGATCTGGAACTGGAAGTACACAAATCAAGCAGCAGCAGAGCCAAAAATAAAAAAGTAAATACAGTACAGTACTGTGTTAAATGTAAACTACTAAAACAAACGGAAGTTTTAAAACAAGGATTTGACAAGGTAAGGAAACTGTTTCTGTGCTTGTTTCACTTAAATTAAGATGGTTCAAAGCAGCATTTTTCTTCTGCATAGTAAAGTTTCAAAGCTTTATTAAGTCAATGTTCAGTTATAAACTTTTGAAAGAACCACCATAACACTTTGTTCAGAGTTACAAACAACCTCCATTCCTGAGGTGTTCGTAACTCTGAGGTTCTACTGAATTTGTGAGACAAGGTGGGTGAGGTACTCTCTCTTATTGGGCCAACTTCTGTTGGTGAACGACGCATGCTTTTGAACTACACACAGTTCTTCTTTGTGCAGCTTGAAAGCTCGTCTCCTTCACCAACAGAAGTGGGTCCAATAAAAATATATTAAGCTCACCCATGTCGTCTCTCTAATATCCTGGGACCAACACAGCTACAACAGCACTGCAAACAATAATTACTATCTGTAATCCAGCACAAAAGACCCAGTTACAATTGGAAGTGCATTGTGTTAAGCGCTGTACCCCCCCCCCCCAAAAAAAACCCCCACAAACAAAAAAACATCACAGACCCTTAATGTAATTTACAACTTAAGGGCCCAGTCCTGTACCACTGAAATCAGTGAGTTTTGCCATGGACTTTATAGGGAGCAAAGTCAAGCCCTAATACAGGGGTGGCCAACCGGGGGCTCCGGAGCCACATGCGGCTCTTCAGAAGTTAATACGCGGCTCCTTGTCTAGGCTCCAAATGCGGGGCTGGAGCTACAGGCGTCAACTTTCCAATGTGCCAGGGGGTGCTCACTGCTCAACCCCTGGCTCTGCCACAGGCCCCGCCCCCACTCCACCCCTTCCCGCCCCCGTCCCTCAGCCTGCCATGCCCTTGCTTCTCCTCCCCACCACAGCCTCCTGCACACCACGGAACAGCTGATCGGGATGTGCCGGGAGGGAGGGGGAAGCGCTGATGTGCGGGGCTGCTGGTGGGTGGAAGGCACTGAGTGGGGGAGGAGGGGAGCTGATGGGGGGCTGCTGACGTATTACTGTGGCGCTTTGGTAATGTACATTGGTAAATTCTGGCTCCTTCTCAGGCTCAGGTTGGCCACCCCTGCCCTAACAGGTAAGACGGAGGAAGAGTGGGGTGGGGAGGGAGATGCAATATAAACTAAAGGGGTTAGAGAGAATGGTAGCCACCGTCATGTTGGTTCTGTGGGTTTTTAATGATCTATGCACAAATGTACACAGTATTGTCTTCCAATGAAACTACACGTAGCAGCTGAAGACAGGAAAGAGAAACTGCATTGTATGAGCAGCAAACATTGTTCTACTGTGGTTATTGTTCATATGCTCATTTCACATACTGATAAGTATTCCTCTTGGACTTTGGTTGTTTACTTTTACAGAAGACAGAATTTTATTACTTCCTTTTTATATGTAGATTGTACAAATTCATAGATTAATAAAGTCATTGTGATCATTTAGTCTGACCTCCTGCATAACACTGGCCATAGGACAGCCTGGAATTAATTCCTGCTAGAGCTAGAGCATTGTTTTCAGAAAAACAGCCAGTCTTGATTTAAAAATTTCTAGTGATGGAGCATCCACCACACCCCTCGCAACTGGTTTCCCTTTGTTTCTCCGAGACTTTGACATGTGGCACTATATGATCGTGGCTACTGAGTATGCTATTTAACTTTTGTCATTCATAATCACAGACAATTTAGTAGTAACCTCACAAAGAAACTATAAATCAGGCTATAGATCATGGGAGGAGGGGCTCAGAGTCTTGAGGCAGGCATTACTGGTGCTCTGAAAATCTGCCACTATACTAGGGAACAGTGCTGTATGGAGCGCCACTCGGGGTCCAGTACTCTCCTCAACCAGCCATTGCTTTGAAAATGTACAGCGCTCCAGTGAGACTTGGCTAGATCCTGGGCTGCACCACCTGAGAAACAAAGCACAGAAGGGGCAGCACAATGGGAAAGGGTGGGGAAAAGGTGGTTTTATGCCATGTTGTACCACCTGGATTCTGAGTTGGAGCCAATATGTAGCAAGCACTTAGTGATCAGGAACAGTCAGCATGGATTTACCAAGGGCAAGTCATCCCTGACTAATCCAATTGCCTTCTATGACGAGATAACTGGCTCTGTGGATGAGGGGAAAGCAGTGGGCATGTTGTTCCTTGACTTTAGCAAAGCTTTTGACACAGTCTCCCACAGCATTCTTGCCAGCAAGTTAAAGAAGTTTGGGCTCGATGAATGGACTATAAGGTGGATAGAAAGCTGGCTAGATTGTCGGGCTCAACGGGTAGTGATCAAAAGCTCCATGTCTAGTTGGCAGCCGGTATCAAGTGGAGTGCCCCAAGGGTCGGTCCTGGGGCCGGTTTTGTTCAGTATCCTCATTAATGATCTGGAGGATGGTTTGGATTGCATCCTCAGCAAGTTTGCAGATGACACTAAACTGGAAGGAGGTAGATACGCTGGAGGGTAGGGATAGGATACAGAGGGCCCTAGACAAATTAGAGGATTGGGCCAAAAGAAATCTGATGAGGTTCATCAAGGACAAGTGCAGAGTCCTGCACTTAGGACGGAAGAATCCCATGCACCGCTACAGACTAGGGACCAAATGGCTAGGCAGCAGTTCTGCAGAAAAGGATCTAGGGGTTACAGTGGACAAGAAGCTGGATATGAGTCAACAGTGTGCCCTTGTTGCCAAGAAGGCTAACACCATTTTGGGATGTATACGTAGGGGCATTGCCAGCAGATCGAGGTACGTGATTGTTCCCCTCTACTTGACATTGGTGAGGCTTCATCTGGAGTACTGTGTCCAGATTTGGGCCCCACACTACAAGAAGGATGTGAAAAAATTGGAAAACATCCAGCGGAGGGCAACAAAAATGATTAGGGGACTGGAACATATGATTTTAGAGGAGAGGATGAGGGAACTGGGATTGTTTAGTCTGCGGAAGAGAAGAATGAGGGGGGATTTGATAGCTGCTTTCAACTACCTGAAAGGGGGTTCCAAAGAGGATGGATCTAGACTGTTCTCAGAGGTAGCAGATGACAGAAGGAGCAGTAATGGTCTCAAGTTGCAGTGGGGGAGGTTTAGGTTGGATATTAGGAAAAACTTTTTCACTAGGAGGGTGTTGAAGCACTGGAATGCGTTACGTAGGGAGGTGGTGGAATCTCCTTCCTTTGAAGTTTTTAAGGTCAGCCTTGACAAAGCCCTGGCTGGGATGATTTAGTTGGGGATTGGTCCTGCTTTGAGCAGGGGGTTGGACTAGATGAACCTCCTGAGGTCCCTTCCAACCCTGATATTCTATGATTCTAAGTTTCAGAGTAGCAGCTGTGTTAGTCTGAATCCGCAAAAAGAAGAGAACAAATTTATTTGAGCATAAGCTTTCGTGAGCTACAGCTCACTTCATCGGATGCATGAAGTGAGCTGTAGCTCACGAAAGCTTATGCTCAAACAAATTTGTTAGTCTCTAAGGTGCTGCAAGTCATCCTCTTCTTTTTATGATTCTAAGCAGGACTAAATCATCACGTTTTCTTAACATTTCATAGGGACTGTTACTTATCAATCTCTTCCTTCTATGACAGTAGTTCGTATGCTTCTACACCACTTGGTTTTGCTGCCTTAAATTACACAAGGGGGGAATAAACAGTACAGAGAAACCTATTCCCATGTCTCATTTGCAGTAAATATTTTGCTTTATTCAGAGCAAGCATTCTGAGCTAATGCTATGTGCTTTATCAGTCAAATGATTCTGTAGCAATGTTTTGCTGACACACACTCTGCCCATGAATTTTGCTAAGTGTGGTCTGTGCTTGCAGTTTTACAATGTAATTGATGAATAAATTCCAGGGCTTACAGCACATTCACTGTTTGTTTTGAGAGCACCAACAATTGTTTTAATTTTTTAAAAGTTGTAAAGATGCTAGGAAGTAGCAGCTCCTTGCTTTTTAAAAGGTGCTACCAAATCTGCTCCAATTAGCTACAGGTTAGCAAACGCTGAGTAACTGATACTTGTGCCCACATCTTGAGAAAATTACAAACAAGAAACATAACTGCAAGACTAATTGCAAATGTAAACATATTGGTGGCTTCAAACATACCAGCCAACACTGAATAGGTGTAGGTAGGGCTGCATGGGGAGAAAAAGTGGAGACTAGGAGAGCTTTTTGAAGGTAAAGGAATGGGAAGAGTTAAATATCTTGCTATAAAAGAGGGACTGTCCTGTACTAAAAGGAAACACTTTTCAAGTTAGTGTCCCCATTAAATAAAGATTTTAATGGATGATAAAAACAAATGGCGTCCCTTCCTCCTGCTTCATGAAAAGCTCTTCAGGCCCAGTGCTAAGATCTTGACTCAGACAAAGCTCCCATTGACCAACAGCAGGAGCTTTGAGTGAGGATTTTAGCATAGGCCCCTTAATAATCAGGATGGTAAAGTGCTTAGTTTATTTAATAACCTCACATTTAAGAAAAAAACAAAAACTTGAAAAAGATTCTACTCTTTAATACCATCTGAATCATGTAATGGTGGTTTTGTCTTGCAGCCCTTATATTTGCAGTGCTATTGGTCTGAGCATAATCCTGCTCATTAAAATAATGGCAACACACCCACTGACTTAAACTAGAGCAGGATTGAGCCCTCACACAAAGGACAGGTTGCGCCCATGTAATCCTGTAAAGTTTACCAGGAATATTCAGGGATCAGTCTTCTCAGTACATTGCAGGATCAGGAATTTAGTTCGCAGTTCCCCAACTTTTGAAACATTCAGTTACCTTATTGAATGGAGAGTTTAAAGGAGAAGAACTGCATTCTTTGAAATGAAAAATAACAAAATAGAAGAACACACGTTAGTAAATATTATGCAGTATGTAGATTAGAGAACAAGTTACATTAATTAGGAGAAAAACCTTCCTGTCAATTAGGATTAACTGAATTAAGGGTTGTGATTGTACAGTATATGTACAAAATACATTTTAATGGGGAAGGTAGACTTTGCTATATGAAATGTTTATTGTCAGCATGCAAAATACTTGTTAAAATGTCTTATTTTAACAAAGGAGAGTGGTATCAGAGGGAGTTGAATGTAGAGTACTAAATAAAGGATTCAGATATAGATAAGATTGACAAACTTGAGAAATCTTGTATTGGAGACATACAAGAAAATAACACTTGCTTTTCAGCCATTTTCTTGAAAATTACTTAATCATCTGCTAGATTACAAATGAAACATTAGTCTCCAACACTGCGAGTCTATGGAAATAATTTAGCTGTCATCGGGGTTTGGAAACACACACATTTATTAATCCCTGGAGTTGCAAAATAGCATGCACATTTTTCCAATATAGCATAGCTCAGCAAATGACAGGTGCTGGGCACAAAGATGCATTCTGTCTTCTCAGCTACTTTGATTTCTTGAACGAACTGTAGCCTGCCACCATACTTTTATCTTCTCAGCAACCTGTATGTGCAGATTTGGCTTCAAATGGGCTGTTACAGCTCTAGTTAAGCTCCCCATGCTGGATGCTCTCCAGAGTGCTGTGTTTGGACCCAGATGCTGAGCCTGTGTGCTTTCAAGCTTTCCTTCATCTGAGTAAGCTCCAGCATAGACTATGGCTATGGCATCTCTGGCTCACTTCCTAGACATGGACATTCTGTCTGATACCCCTTCTGGAAGTGGGACCCCACAGCCAGCTCCCAAGGACTAGTGCTGCTCCCCCTCACACACACCCAGTAGCTCAAGCACATCCTTTCCCAGAACTAGGGTTGCCAGGTATCCAGTTTTCTACCAGAACACCTGGTCAAAAAGGCACCCTGACGGCAACCGGGCCATTAAAAGTCCGGTTGGCACGGGACTAGCAGTCTCTCTGCTCGGCTCCGCACAGCTCCCGGAAAGTTACCAGCATGTCCCTCCATCTCCTAGGTGTAGGGATGGCCACGGGGGCTCCACACACTGCCCCCACCCCAAGCGCTGGCTCTGCAGCTCCCATTGGCCAGGAACTGGAGGGACACGTCACCGCTTCCTGGGAGCCTGCAAGGTAAGCACTGCCCAGAGCCTGCACCTCAACTCCCTGCCCGAGCCTGGAGCCCCCTCCCACACCCCAAACCCTTCATCCCCGGAGCCCACAACCCCAGCCAGAGCCCTCCCCCCCCACGCACCTTAACCCCCTGCACCAGCCCTGAGTCCCCTCCTGCATCCAAACTCCCTCCTGATGCCCACACCCCCTCCTGTGCCCCAACCCCCTGCCCCAGCTCAGAACCCCGTTCCACATCCAAATTCCATCCCGGAGCCCAACCCCTCCTCCCCTGCCCCAGCCCTGCGCCCCCTCCTGCACCCAAACTCCCTCTCGGAGCCTGCACCTCAACCTCCTGCCCCAGCCCAGAGGCCCCTCCCATACTCTGAATCCCTCATTTCAGGCCCCACCCCAGTGAAAACCCCCTGCCCCAGCCCAGTGAAAATGAGCGAGTGAGTGGGGGGGGGAGGAGGGATGGAGTGAGCAGGGGCAAGGCCTCAGAGAAGAGGCAGGGCAGGGGCAAGGGTGTTCGGTTTTGTGCGATTAGAAAGCTGGCAAGTCTACCCAGAACTCCCTCCTGATGGGCACGCTGGTTTATAGTTTACTCTTTCAGGAACATGTGATAGCTGAAGCGAATAGACACAGACTTTGCAAAAGTATTTCTAAAATTATTTTCTTTAGACAGTACAAGAGACAGATCCAGCTAAAACCAGAAACACCTACACGCCATTCCCTGCCTCCATCTCCTCACCAGTCTTGAGTGGTCTTTGGGATTTGGGTCAACATTCTTTCAGGATTCCAGGTCCCCTCTTCAGGACCATGTTCCTCCAGCTCACGGCTTATCCTCAGATTCATGGAGTCTCTCTGACCTTCGCAGTCAGCTTCTTTCAGTGCTGGCTGGTCTGCAGTCAGCAGGTCCTCCTTGGCTCCTAGAGCCTGACCCTTTTGTTCCTCTCTCCGAGTCCCTCTCTGCTTTTAACCAAACATCTCAGTCTCTTTGTTCCCTTTCTGGGGAAAGTCCACTGCTCCTCTTCCTCCTCCCCCCGCGGCCCCTCCGATACCCCTTATCTGCAGTGAGAACTGGTTCTCCTAGCCTTCAGCCATCCCAGTGTCCTAAAGTGCTTCCATCTGAATGGGAACTTGCAGTTTAACAAATTTCCATTGTCCCTAGTCTGAGAGAGGCATGATACCAGCTCTGAAAGCAGATAACGGATTCCACATACACCAAGGCACTCATTGATACAACAATTTCATAAAATCAACCGGAATTCATAAGTTGTACATAGACAGGTTCTCCAAACCATCACACGTGCCTCTTCCTTAGAGTAAAAAGAAAAGGAGTACTTGTGGCACCTTAGAGACTAACCAATTTATCTGAGCATAAGCTTTCATGAGCTACAGCTCACTTCATCGGATGCATCCACTGTAGCTCATGAAAGCTTATGCTCAAATAAATTGGTTAGTCTCTAAGGTGCCACAAGTCCTCCTTTTCTTTTTGCGAATACAGACTAACACGGCTGTTACTCTGAAACCTTTCCTTAAAGTACTTTCTATCAAGAGCAATTCAAACAGAACCCGAGCTGTTTAAAAAAAAAAAAATCTTAGCTCCTGGAGTAATAGGCACATTAGAAATCTCTAAGGAAGAGAGCTAACTATATGCACTATGCTATGGCAAACTGCCTGGTTAAGTGCCACTGCAGCTGCTTTCTGGGAGTCAAAAGCCTATTTGACTGGAAAGGCTGCTGCCCTATATGGGGCCTCCTTGGGTTGCACCTCTGTATTAAAGATGAGATAGTAGAAAGTGGACCATCATACTTTTCCTTAAACTCTGAAATGTCCAAGGTGTTTCAAGCTATTTGGATGTCCATTTTGAGAAGAGTGTATCTCTCCTGTGGCATACATAGTGCAGCAGTTGCTATGGCAAGTAACCATTGGTTTAGCTAGGTAGCGAATGGTTATGCAATACTGCGGGGTGGGGGTGGTTTTTAGCTTCTCGTGTCTCTTTTTTCCCCGAAGATGCACATAGGCGAGTGATGTTATCTTGCACTTATAGCAGGGGACTGGGAGTCAATGCAACTGGTTTTGGTAAAATTACACTTCTGTCACATATGATAAAAGCCCCAGTAGGGGTATAGAAATTGTCTTGAATCAGATATGCTTTCCTTACCTAAGAAACGCAGTAGAAGCAAAAATAGGCAGAGTACATCTGTCACTGCAGGCTCAAATGTAACAAGAGCATCAGAAACGTGCATGGCTCTATGATGGACTCTGCGATGGTTTCTCTTTTGTGCTTATATCAAAACAGCAATGCAACGAAATAGAAGACGAAAGAATGCCAGGACTGTCACCTCCTGTCATTTTATAAATCTGAATAAAGAAGAGTGAGGTGCGTCTGCAGTTAATCAGTATTAAATTAGAGGTATGTTCATCTGATTCTGCTAAGGCTTCATCACATCTCCTGTTATGGCTTAATATTTTCACAGTAAGATGTAACTGGGAATGTGATTTAATCATCAATATGAGAAACAGAGATAATAATCCAGCGTAGTAACTAGTTATTATGGTTCCTGTAGTACAACAGATTCCCTTTGCATTACTTTGCAAGACTAATGATGTTTCTGATATTTTTGACGTGCACAGAGGTGGAGGGGGAAGCATTTCAAAGAGGTGCTGTCTAGATGACTCCGATTCCAAACAGCCGGAGCTGTTCATCCTTCAGCTTTTCATGAGCCACTCGGTGTGTGTCTCTCTCTCTCACACTCACACACACACGCCTTTTAAACTTCAATTGATCAAAAGCTAGTTCATAGCCTGTAACATTACTTATTGGAATTTTACAAGGGGAACACAGATGTAGAAAAGCTACCTGATTTGCCCAAAGCCATGTGAAAAATTAGTGAAAAATCCAGAATTGGAAATGGAGTTGTTGGTTCCTAATCCCATTCTAGGACTTCACTTGCCCTCTTATTAATTGTCTTGCAGTAAATTTGATTCTCTTTGCTGGACCTGGACCTCCGATTTTGTAACCCACATTTACTCTGTGTGGTTTGCTGGATCACAGAGGTTTATAAGTCTCCTACATCTTTTTTTCTAACAGAGCTGAGCGTTTTAGCTCAGACAGTACAGGGTTCAACTTTTCTATCTGGTTCAATCCCCACTGCTGACCCCAGGGACATTATATTACATTTGTAAAGTACATCAGTAGGGTGCTTTCAGGCTGGAGCCTAGAACATTGCACAAAAGTTTTACATTTAAGAACAGCAATATAAAACATTAGCAAAAATACAAACTGAAGATATTTTGTTTTTTGAAGAACTCCTACCCCCACCCCAACCCCCACCCCCTCATTGCCAAACAAACACACAAATAAGATACCTTTAAGGTTTAATTACTAGGCACAGAAAGCTGCAATGCAATTCTGTGAACCTTGTATTTAGTCAATTGGGGCCTGATTCAAAGGCCACTGAAGTCATCAAGGATCTTTGGATCGAGTCCTTACTGTATCTGATACAGCAGCTATTACAGCACCTTTTGCTAACACGACTGTCAAGACGTTGCTGCAGTAAGGAGAAAATCAAGAAAATCAGATGTGGATACTTAACACAGTAAAACATTGCAGCCCAAGAGGTCTGACATTAACTTGATATTTTCCTTGAACAAGATGTCTTCACTCTGCATTCAATGTAATTCATGCCTATGATTTGTTCTAGAATAATTTGTTTCAATAATTAAAATACTGAAACTAGGTAAAGGAAAAATGCTGAAGTTTTGTGCTGCTTAGAATACTTTGCCCAAACAGGCACTTTGGCTAGTGGATCCTCAGAGCCAGTAAATGCCTTTAAATCAGATTGCCTAAGATAAGAACTTTCACACAATCCTATTGATCCATGAAATAGAATGGAATTCAACTCACTCTCTTGGTTGTGTTGGCTTTGCAGGGGTAACAGGAATAAAACCAGACATCTAAGACCAAATCCTGCAGTGAGCTGCTTGTGGATAGACTCTTGTACCCATGTAAAGCAACACTGAAGTCTTTTTTTATTTTTGTCACTAAAGTAAGCAAACCTGATGCTGAATACAAACACAGCTCCAGGTTCTCTTACCTCTTTGGGTTTTAGTTGGATTACGCAACTGCTTTCTAACAACAGAAATGGGTTATGGATTATTTTTCAATTTCCAAAACAAATGTGATTGGAGTATCTTCATTTTGCTTTTCCTTGATTTTTCACATTTGCATTGTGGATGCTATATGTCAGTAACCTTAACTGTTTGAAATCAAATTCAGTTAGCAGACATGGTGACTTAATAGATTAAGGATCTTCTACAATCAGTGCCAGTAGTGACAATAAAGAATGAAGCAAGACCCAATAAAGGGGCCACGGTGACCACTAGTGAAAAAAGGTCTATTCATGGGCTAGACCATTGTCTCATGGAACTGTTAGCTCTACAGGCTAAAGAAATAAAATCTTTAAAAATGTATGAATTGTTCTTTATCATTTCACAATCATGCCAGAGTGAGTGAATTCAGAGAAAAGAGATAACCTTAAAAGTACATGTTGTGCAATTGTTAGAGATTGGGGTTATTCACGTAGCTGAAGTTGCGTAACTTAGATCGATCCCCCCCGCCCCCACTGTAGACCAGGGCTGAGTTCAGGACATATTCCCCTGAAGGGACAGAAGTAGGGGTGAAGAAGCAAAAGGCGGCAGGGCCAGCAAAAACCTGCTAGGCTGTCTTTACGAGGTTTCCCACTGGTTTCAACTGCATCAGCTAAAATATGTTAAACTACAACTTGCCCTGTCTACACTAGGGTGTTTTTAAAAACTTTTATTTTAGTCTGGACAAGGCCTTAGGGTTTTCTGTAGTGCCCACAAGCAGTGATAGGGGACTGTATGGTGCAAACACTGAAAGGAATATTTACATTCCAATTAAAGCTGTTTTACTGGATATTTTTAAATTCATGAAGCATTTGCATCTACAGGTTTCATAATAAAATAAAGCCATCAGAGCTATTACAGTTCACCATCAACCATACGCAGGACTAGAAACAGCGATGTGCTTGAAAAGTCTTGGGATTCTAACACCAAAATGAAGTGTTGAGGTATTTTCTTTGCTGCTTCTGGTGCTCAACCTCTTGCTGGATACCATTTTACCATCCCTCCCCAAGAGGGCTTATCCTTTGAACTTCTACACATATTTATAGACAGGCCATTTTTCTTTTCTCTGGCATAGGTCAGATTGCACTAAGTGTCAGGGATTTAAAAAGAAAAAAACAAAACAGTGAGAATACACCTAAACAAAGGGAACACTGTGCTAGCAATGGTTAGTATATTTTTCAGGGACATTTCCAGCTCAGTACACTTAGTACAACCTGGGTATAATTGTGGAGATTTCAAAGGAATTATATTGGAGAAAACTTGGACCATTATGCTTGCCAAACAATGTCACCTCTCCTCGTGGTTAGCATACAGGGGTTTTGTTTAAACGAAAATAAGATGATTGATTCCCCTGTCCTTCACCCCACCTTCCATGCAAGCACATTCACACCAGATTTATCACAGGCTAAAGAGGAAGAAGGTTTGTTAAATCTCCCTGTTAGAGTATTGGCAACACATTGCTGTGTAGATAACAAAGAAACCAAACCCAGTATTGGAGGCTTGTTGAATATTTAAAAAAAAACAAAACTAGTAATTTAACCAAAATACCAGTGTAACCCTTCTGCCCGTCAGAGTTGGCAGCAACGAGGGCCGGGTTCAATATCTAGGGGATCCATTCCAATAACACAATGCAATCCGGCTCGAGCCCCCACCCAGTGACCTGGGACAAATATATACCACCCCCGCTGGGCGCCTCCAAGAGGCAATACTTCCCCTCTCGCAAGCACATAGTCTGAGTGTAGCAAAAAGCCTTTTAATAACAGAGAGAAACAATGTGGCATTATGTTGGGGAAACACCACCAACAGGATTCTTAACACAACCCATGAGCAAAAAAACCCACCCCAAGAAAATTGGGGCATGCCCCTTTCCCTTTGGTTCTTGAGTCCAGCAACCCCAAATCACCCAAAGTCCCAAAAGTTCAATGACCCAAAAGTCTCTGTCCCTGGTCAGGGCAGCCCCAGAGTTCGAAAGTTTATCTGTGGAGCTTTACCTCCCAACCTGGGTGGAGATGGGACGGGGGTAAGAGGCACCTTACATGATCTGAAGCTGACCGCCCCACAGCTCCATAGGCCTTCGCTTCGCTCCGCCAGCCACCCCACGAACTCCTTCGCTCAGCTCCGCGGCCCACAAGCAGCTCCTGCCGTCCTACGAACTGCTCCACCAGCCTGTCCACAAGGCACTCCAGCCATCCCGCAAACTGCTCCACAATATATCTTCAGGCTCCCCCACTACGTAGCACAATACTCAGTGATTTCAGCTCTTAGTCAGTTCAGCTCTTTAGTGAATTCAGCTTGTAGTAGGGGAGCCTCAGTGCTAGTGCACCATTAGCCCAAAGTGAGCTCAGCAGCCCGTAACTAGACTCCTAATGGAATCAAAATTAGCTCTGATATTCCACAGTGGAGAGAGGAGGAAGTGCAATTAGCACGTAAGGCCCTCACCAAGGGGCCCATGCCACCAAGTATTAATACTTGTCCCCAGCCTCTCTCAATTCACAGAGTTTTAAAACCCACGACCCTTGCCTACCGAGTGCTACTTAGTTGACGGTGAGTCCCTCCATCATAACAAAAGGCCAAGTACAGTTCCAAGCACAGTTCCCATAATCAGAGTAATAACAATTTATTCTTCCTGCCCCAATAACAGAGACACTGGGGATCCCACAGCAGCCAAAGTGACGGGCAGCTATGGCCTCATTCTAGGCGGGGTGGGTGTGCCTATGCAAATGAGATCAGCCCCTAAAGTTCTTTTCCACAACTTGCCACACCTCACCACCAGATGTCAGGGTGGAGCTCATCCTGACACTGCTTACACCAGTAGTGAGGTTAAGAAATGAAAAACAAAACAGTCATACCACACACCTTGTTACAGAACATTGATCTCAATGTTATAAATATAGCTACAATGGGCTAGATTCTGATATCATGTAAATCTATTTGACATCAGTGGCGTTATTACCGATTTACAGAATCTTGCCTCTGCCACAAAGCCGTGCACTGTTAAGGAACAGGTAGTTAAGGTATAAATTTCTTAAATAAATCACACACATTTAAAAATGATGGTATATCAGAATTCAGACAGCCCTTGTATAAGTACCAATATTGATAAATAACTGTTATAACAGGATTTTGCATAACTGTGAAAAAACTATTTTATTTCTATATTTGCAAATACCAGCTTGTCATAATGTTTTTCATTTTCAAAAACTGCCCATCCCCTAGTCAGTACTACAAACACAGGCATGGAGACATCCACATTACATTTTTTTTTTTTATTTTTGTATATAGCATCTTTGCCAAGGAAGAGAGAGTACCTTTCAGTCTAAGGTATGTTTTAGGTATCAGTCACTAATTTAAGTCCCAACATCTAAAGATATTTCTTTGTAAATTCTTATGTGTGCATATTTCCTTATGTTGACACTCCTGTTTCAGATATGCATTATGAAAACTGCAAATATAACAAAAATAATCTTAATTTACTCACATTGTAAATAGAACTCAATCAATGGCACCATCGCTCTTTACAGAGCAAGGTGTATGCGCCAATGAGTTCTCTGATTGCTGTTAAGTCCGACGCATGAGCGATGGGCCTGTCCACAGATAAGGCACACCCATACACTAACAATGCTCTGAATCCAAGCAGCAGATTCTTTCCTCCTCTGACGCCAGTCCTCACAAAGCCCGATCCAGTCTGCTTCGCAATGCCTTGCTCCATCTATCTACATACAAGCTGACGCTGCTAATTAGAGTGACATTCTTCACTTCTTTCCCAATCATCCAAAGGATTCCAAAGGATACTAAATCATCTTTGCAAGCATCCTGAAATCTGCACAGTGGTCTGCCTCTATTTTAGACACTTCTTGAGCTTCAGAGTACAGCGCACGCTTCTGGATCTTGTATTCCAGCATTCACTTGATATGTCCAAGCCACCTGAGTCTTTTCTTACTAATCAACATTCCGATGAATGACATACCAGCATGATTTAACACTAAATAGAATTAGTTTATCTACAAACAATGGAACAGAAAGAGAAGGTAACTGAACATCCACAGCAGAACAGAAGGGCAGCAATAATTTCCTAGGGAAAATGATGGAAGAAGCATTGCCTAAGACATTTAAAACTTGATTGGACAAAGCACTAGCAAATGCACTTGAGAGAACAGTCCTACATGTATGGATGTCCTACAACTTCACCCAAGATGTCATAAGGAGTGGAAATCAAACCATCAGTTCCTTCCAGACCTGTTGGTGTGGGTTCTGGAGGGGTGTTTCATTATTTTCTAGTGCCCTTGGCAAACAGGGAGATAATGCTGTGTCCTGAATTGCACAGGAGAAGATGCAGGCTCGGCTTTCCATGCACTTGGAAGAGTATGGACATGACCTAGCTGGTCTTTCCCTTCTCTGATACCTGATTCTACAGTGGTCTTCTCAAACATCAAGAAATAAGTTTTAAAACTTCACTGTTTTAGAGTATTACTAAAGTAGAGAATCGGTAATGGGTTGCAGTGCCTTTCCCCTTTATGTCACCTATTCTATTCTGCCCAAAGATACTAACAAATGAAAGTCTTTCCTATCAGATGGCCGTACAATAGCTTATATAAAGTGAGTTGGTGGTCTTAGTCCAGTACTAATGGTCCACGTCATCTAAGTCACCATCATAATTGGCCCTACTGCTGGCAGCCAAAGCAGAAAAGCCAGTGGATGAATTGACATGAAAATTAAACTTCACTTCAACCCCAGAACTGGGATGGCAGGGTAATGGGGGGAATCTCTAACTGCTGCTGATCTTGGTGTAAAAATTAACTTGTTTGTCAGTCAGGTAATAACTAGCTAGATTAGCCCAGCCATCCCTACCTGTGCCTGAAGCTGGGAATGGGCAACAGGGGATGGATCACTTGATGATTACCTGTTCTGTTCATTGCCTCTGAAGCATCTAACAGTGGCCAATGCCAGCAGACAGGATACTGGGCTAGATGGACCTTTGGCCGTTCTTATGTTCTTATTCTTAACTATTCTAGCTGGTGATTATTGGACCAAGCTTCTCCTCCCCTAGCCCCCCCAAAAAACTCAAATAGGTCATTATGGTTTGAAATAAATATGAGACAAATTAAACATATCAATATTGCACTACTACAATATGAACTGACTGCCAGTTAATGGGAGGGAGTGTTTCTATTATGAATGCTCACTGAGCATGTACTGTTAAAGTTCTGAAGACATTCTGTATTTGCTCAATAGGCTACTGAAATGGATAATTCGTTTTTATTAGCTGTATGCAAATAGTATGCAAATACTAAGCATTCCAAGCACTTCATGCCAAACTGTATCAGACGACAAACCTGTCATCATGCAACTGACCTGAACACAAACAGTGCACAACAGAAGACCAAAGGAAGAGAATACATAAACCTTCAGTGGGGAACAAAGTCCACTGTCACTCTACAAAAAAAAAAAAAAAAAAAAAAAAGAATGCCAATAATAGCACTGCTCAAGCATAAAGTATACCAATTATATCTGAAGCCCTGTGATGTTTCTCATTAAAGAACACATTCAGATGAGCATTTCCATTCCGATTGTCTTCATGGAAATATAAGCTGTCATTTTAAATAGGAATATGGATATTTATAGGTCACATGCATAATTAATTAACCAAGAGAAAACTGTAAGGACTTCAGCTACTATCAAAGGACATAATGATTGATGCCCTTCAAAATTTAATTCAAAGAGTTGTGCCCACTTCAAAATACTTGTTAACTTGCAGATACGCCTTTGTCCTGAGGTTGTTCTGTGGTTTGTTTGTTTTGGTTTTTTTTAAAGCCTCCAGTAATTATCAGTAGACTTTATTTTGTTTGTTACAGTGCCCTGAGGAAAAATACGTATTTCAGACTAAAGCAATGCTGTTGCAAGACTCCCCTTCTCTATCCATGGGACGTGACTAACAGTGGTAAAACTAGGTTTCAGAGTAGCAGCCGTGTTAGTCTGTATTCGCAAAAAGAAAAGGAGTACTTGTGGTAAAACTAGGCTACTTTACTCAAGAAATCTCATCAATAACTTAAGGAAGAGTTTTAAGGTTTTTTTTAAGTGTCAGCTTACCAATTTTATTATACTTTCTTTAGTCATTTTAATTTTTTCCAAGCACACACGCATGACCCCAGACCTCCCTGGACATTTTAAATACCTTTCATTTCAAAGCAGGCAGGCTGATACAAAAAACAAAAAACAAGCGGGACAGCATAAATAAATTTTCTCTCACAGTAAAGTTTTTGTACGCCAGTGCTAGATGAAGACTGACTACATACAACCAAGTATAATTATGTTGGAAGCAATGCTACAGTAAATACTAACATTCTAGTCTAAATCAAGTTTAGAATGGAAATGGTGGAATAACAACAGGGAGGGCTGTACCATGATAAGAACTTCTGCTAGGAGAGAGGAAACAATCTATCACAGCAATACTCTTATAATAAAACGAGGAAATACACTTTATTTAAAAAACAAAAACAAAAAAAATACCAAGCAGATATCCTGCTCTGCTTGTTTTTAAACTAAATTATGGGAATCATAGAATTGTAGGACTGGAGGGACCTCAAGAGGTCTTTTGCTCCAATTTATTTCACTGCTTAAACACCCTGACAGAAAGTTTTTCCCAAATAAGCAACCTAAAGGGGAAGGATAGCTCAGTGGTTTGAGCATTGGCCTGCTAAACCAGGGTTGTGAGTTCAATCCTTGAGGGGGCCATTTAGGGATCTGGAGCAAAAATTGGTCCTGCTTTGAGGAATTTCCAAACACTAGATGACCTCCTGAGGTTCCTTCCAACCCTGATATTCGATGCAGGGCCGGCTCTACACTTTTTGCTGCCGCAAGCAGCACGCCAAATTGCCGCCTGAAGAAGGGAGCTGCCACTAAATTTCCGCCGCGGGTGGCCGAAGAAGGGGGCTGCCGCCGAATTGCCGCCGTTGGACTGTGAAGATACAAGCTGATGCCGAATTGCCACCGTGGCGAAAAAACTCATGCCGCCCTAACGACGCATGGCCTGCCGCCCCTTTAAGATTGCCACCCCAGGCACCTGCTTGGAATGCTGGTGCCTGGAGCCGGCTCTGATTCTATGATTCTAAACCATACCTGCTGCAATTTAAGCCTATTGGTTCTTGTCCTATCCTCAGAGGTTAAAAAGAACAATAATTCTTGTATGAGGCAAGATACTGATACTGTAAAAAGAAAAGGAGTACTTAGAGACTAAGGTGCCACAAGTCCTCCTTTTCTTTTTGCGGCTACAGACTAACACGGCTGCTACTCTGAAACCTGTCAGATACTGTAGTTTCGCAAATAAACACGGAATTTATGGTTCAAATTTGAGACCTCTTTTCTTATTCCACCCCACCAAATCTTATCAACAAAGGCACCCCTGTCCACCACTAACTACTATCTGAAATGTAGGTCCCCTAAGCAATTGGCCCCACCCAAATCCAAGTGGTTCCTTGGAATTTCCAAACATTTGATGAGCAGCAGAGTTGTGTGTAAAAAGAAAAGGAGGACTTGTGGCACCTTAGAGACTAACCAATTTATTTGAGCATAAGCTTTCGTGACCTACAGCTCACTTCATCGGATGCATACTGTGAATGTTTGCAGCGGGGAAGCGCCATCCCCCCAGCCAGCTTTAGCGACAGCAGCGTGGGTGGCTGGGGATCCCAAGCAGCCAGCTGGCCGCAGCCACCGCCTGCCCCTCTGCCCTTCCAGGTGCGCCTCCCACGCCCCCCATCACTCACCGCCACCGAGCCAGAGGAGGATGCGATGAACACCCGGATAACCATCCTCACTTCATTCGCCGCTTCTCTCCGGCCAAGGGGAGGCGTGGAAGGGCTAAGGGGGCTTCCACTCCTGCAGCTGAAAGCCGCTGCTGCGAGCTGGGGGGTTGCTTGCAGGACCTCGCCCGCCTTGCTCACCCCGCTGAAGCCCAGAGGCGCTAGCAGCTCCAGCCCTGCCTTCGCCTCGGGACTCCCGCTTCGCCTGGCAGGAGCCGCAGCCGCAGCGCAGACACCCAGAGCTGAGCGGGAGGCAGGAGACGAAAGCAGAAGGGGGGAAAGAGAGGGGCGTGCGCAGTGGTTGCTGGGAATTGTAGTGCTGCCGCTCTGCCAGCTGGTGGATGTGTTTCCAGGGGGGCAACCTGCACCTCCCAGCTGGGGGGGGCGACAGGTCGAACGGGGCCCCACCCCGGTCTGAAAACCGGGCTTTAGATCCGTCCCCACGGTCAGGTAGTTTAGTAGGGAACAACCTACTTAATAGTAGCCGCTAATTCTGGCTGTCTCTAAATTCTGGTGGCTCCCATAGGGGACACTTTGAGGAGGCCTGATTCCGAGAGATGTTGCACACCCGCAGCTCCCATTGACTTGAGCCTGAGTTGGGGGGCTCAGTATCACGGCCTGCCAGGCATGCTGGTCACCCCAGTTATTTATGGCCAAGGATCTAGACACCCTCCCAAATCAACAGTGGAACAGAGGCAAGTAAGGACCATTTTTAAAGATACAGGCCACAGTGCCTAACAGCTTGTTTTCATCTGCAGCATTATTAAAGTACATCCATAATAAGGGCTTCTTTCACATTGAGCTTTGCCTGCATGCCAGCTGATGGTGTTTAGAAATGACAAAACCCTATTTTTCAGCTGAGTTTTGAATTCCCCTCACTCTCAGCTTTATTTTCTACTGCCTGGCCTAGTGTCTACCCGTCTGCACAAAGTGGGTGTCAAAGGCCACCATTGTGATCTGGTGGCATTTTTTACACTTGCTTCACACAAGTGAAAATTACAATACAAGGTTTGAGACCGAAGAAAATCAGACCGCTTGCCCTTTCAGAAAGTCATCCTAACCCACTATATTTCAGTTGCGTTAAAGTGGGTCCCAGTCTTCACCCAGCTGTACATATTTATAGCTTTCAAATGTTGGCAGGTATGTGGCAGATTTTCTCTGAGCTGATTAGGGTAAAGAGATGTCTCAGTTTACCAGCCAGTGGCTAATAGGGATTGAGCCATCCTCAATAATGTTCTTTACATTTAAAAAAAAAAAAAAACAACCCTTGAAACCTACAGATTGTGTCTCTAGCTAGTCACATATTCCTGTCATTGTTACCCTCATCCTCCTAGGTCTCCAGACCCAGCCAGGTGGCCAATCACCCCTCTGATTAACCTCTCCCCACCACATGATCTATCCCTGCTGCTGAACTGGCTTGTGTTGTTCTCCATTATGCTCATGTAATGCCACTGACTTAAATAACGTTGCACTGGCACAGGAAGGGCAGAATGTGACATTTGGACTTTCCTTTCCTGGCAGCCAAAGGATATGAATGTCAAGCACATTTTTAAAGCTATTTTCATATTTTATTATATATATTGAGATCCTGAGACATTGTTTGGCTGTAAGATTTAAAATAAAAATAATATACAAAATCACGACACGCAGTGTCTATTTAGGTCCTGATCCATGAAAGTCATTGGAAAGACTCTCATTGACTTCCAAATAAGCTCTAGAACAGACTATCAATATCCTGAAGATTAAAGCACAATCTTATAAACTAATAATGCTCCTGTCTTCTGCAAAGTTTTAAGAATTATACCTCACTTTATTGAAATCAATGGGACTGCTCATGTGGGCAAAGCAATGCACGAGTTTAACACTTTGCAAGACTGGTCCTAAAGCTGTTGCATTCATTCTAATGCCATGTTAGAACCTTTTAAATAATATTTATTTCCTTTCCAATTTTGTCTTTTTTTATTATTTGGCAAAAATATTTTCCCTTGTATTCTAAGAGTCTTAACATCAATTTTATTTTTTGTGTTTATTTTATTAGAGCTCAGTGCTGCAGTCCTTACTCTCACTGTGGGGGCAGAAAAAATAGCATCACCCAACAGTTTATTGGTTAGCCGCTGCTGAAGAGCCAGCAAAGGGCCCAAAGGACCCCAAACTTTAATTATGGTTAGTTGTTGTATAACCAGGAACAATTTGTTAAAATTTCTTGATGGCAGCATGGTGGTCATAACAATTTGTTAGACATTCCCCATTACATAGCTTAGTCCACTCTCCTTTCGATGCAGGATTGTTTCCTACATTCTATCTTCCAGTGGTTTTCCAGACTGTTTTTAAGTGTGGACCTTCTATGACTTCCCACCTGATTCTACAGTCTAATAGATTTTACTTTGGGAAATTATTTAACTTAATATCTCACCTAAATGTTCTCTATTCAGTATTTTATCCTGATATTCCTAGTTCAGCCCTACTAAATATTTATTGGTAAAGTACAACAGCCCGAATCAGGCCTATTGAATACAGCTTCTTCCATTTGAAGATCTCATAATGTTTTACAAATATTAGTGACTCTAGCCTTCCAACGCTGCTGTGAGAGAGAGAAGTATTATTAATCCCATTTTACATATAGGTAAACTGAGGTACAGAGAGATTACGTGTCCAATTCTGTGGAGTGCTGGGTGCTCTTAACTCCGATTTGAGTAAATTGAAGCTGAAGTCACTTAGCGCCTCTCATGAACAGTCCTAATATGTGCTCAAAGTCAGATAGGAATTGTATAACAGATCCAGGAATTGAATCCAATTAAACTATTGTATATTTGGAAAGGATGCAGTAAGGAAATAGAAAATTTTGAAATGCTTACATGCTATTAAAGTCTGGCAGCATAAATACTGTAAGATTTTTCTCTTATATTAAGGTTTCTTCTATTATTTGCTAAGTTCCAAAGCCACATATCTCATATCCATTAATTTTTCCCTCCCATTTCATGTTTGTCTTTTAAAATATATCAAAGAGTTCATGTTGCTTCATTGCATTACAGAGCTGCAATAAACTCACTAAAGCCATGGGAAGAAAAAAGCTTGTTCTATTTGTTTAGGTGGCCTCAGGCAACATTACTAAGAAGCTAGAGGACTTTCCATATAAAATATTCTTGAGTACTTTAAGGCTCTTAAAACCTTTTAAATGCTGTATTCAAATATTCTGAAAGTGCATCTGGATTATTGCTGACATTATTTTGTTTTTTATAGTCACTAAGCAGCATTTTCTTTCTATTCTTAGGGATATTAATTATAAATCATAGTATTGTATTGTGAGCTGGTTTAAATTGAATAGTTTTTATATATGTATATATATATATATTACTGTAAATAGAGTTGGGCTCAAGTAAGAGTTTGGACAACCCCAAGACCTGAGCGGGGGTTAGACATGGAGATTTTGTGTGGGCCCATTTTCTGATGTTAAACAAATGCTGCCTTTATCTTCCATTTAAAATGAATACTTTGATGTGTGCCTACAGCAATGAGAGAAAGCTAAAAAGAAATCTGTGTTTCATGTACAACTTCAGATAAAAATAACATTTTTCTTGGGACTCAGATGCAGCTATTGAAAAGAAGTGAGGGATGTGATCAGAATTGACTGCAGGCAGGCGATGAACCGGAACAGTGGTCATATGTCTGCTCTGCCACAAAATACTTTTGACAAGATATCAAACAATACCTGCCAGTTCCCTTTATTCTCTCTCTAATTATCCATCTGCATCACTAACCCTGAAAGTTTAGTAATATACACACTGGAATATGTCTCCCATGTTTTGGTCTCTTCTGATCAAGAGCATGCCTCATTTCAATGTGTTTCTATTGTCACATTCTCAATTTTTGCAATGAGTTTCTATTATCTTGGGCCCACTCACATGTCTTGTGTCTGTAATTTCTCAGTATAAAATTTTACAAGCCATACGTCCAAACTATTGCAAATCCAGATTTCTTTTTATTTCTCTTTACAGTCCATGCATATGAAACATCCAATCCTGCAAGGGACCAAGAACATTCAAATCCCAATGGTTAAGTATAAGAAATTTGATACTGAGAAATTACAGACACATAATCTTGTAGATCTGCATTTTAGCCTGTGTGTACACTATACAGAGATACTATGAACTCTCTAGAGAGAAACAACTAGCAGCCATGTGAAATTTTACACCAAGAAATCATATAAATGCAGAACCTTTGCAGGACGAGCCCTTAAAGTCAGTTTCTGCAGCCACTCCTGTCCATATCCTGTAGCCAGACTCGCATTCCATTTCCATTGTGCAACATTAGATGCTTGGAAACCAAATGGCAGAAACATTTGGTTGAATGTAAAGAAACTTGCCATAAAATAAAATATTGTTCAAATGATTTATGAGCAGGTTTTCATGTTTACAGGGAAGGCTGAAATATTTGCATTCTGAGACAAGTTGAAAATGTAAACTATGATTTTTTTTAAAAGGTTTCATGGTAAAAATAATTAATTGTTATACCAGTACTTTATGGAAGATTAAACAAAACTGTGCTGCTACAAATGTAATATAGGGCACAAAAAGAAATGGCTGGGAAACAGGAAGGTAGAAATGTGTGTGCAGATGTGTAGCTGACAAGCCAATTCTAGTTGTGGTAGAAGATTGTTTGTACGGGGCAATGCTGTAGAGAAGGGAAAATGAAGAAATCTCTCTCTCTCTCTTCATCCCAAAACATCTTTGCAGAAGCCTGGAGCAGTACAGCATCACCTTTCACTCCTGCCCATAGCTTGTTCTTCCCTTAAGCCCAGCCTGGTCATGTCCTGCATATGATGTCCTGCCATCTAATCAGTGGTCATTCACTAGGTCTGATTGACCCTAGCTGTGTTTGCATTATTTTCTTTGGCATCCTATCATCTGTTTGTCTTCTGTAGTGTCTTCACCATCTTAATCCTTTTTGATTGTAGCCAATCCTATATCCTGATTTCACATGCCACTTTCCTTCTAACTTCTTCATTTGTCTTAAAATCATTCCACCTTACGCCTGCCATTTTTTGAAGAACTTTCATCTCTACTGACTCCAGCATTCTGATGTCTATTTCATGTAATGCACTGCTTCCAGACCATACAGCAATACTGTTAGTACACTGTTTTGATAAATTTTCATTTTGGTGCCAAATGTAATGTTTTTATCAGTCTATAATTTCATCAGTTTCTGTGCAGCACTGGTGGCTAAGGCATGTCTCCTTTTAACCTTATTCCTGAAGAAACTGTCGTTGCTGATCAAACTTCCTAGGTACACATAGGAGTCTGCTTGTTTTACAACTTCACTGCCGCTGCATTTCAATACTTTACCTATAGTCTCTTTTCCAAGATGCAACCACTTCATCTTCTTGGCATTTATTGAAATCCAAATAGACTACACCAATTTTCAAGCTAGTGAATACTATTATCATTAATTCAAAATGTGTGTCCTAGCTGTACAATATTATCTGCATAAACCAAGGAGCCTAATTCTAGATCATCCAGTGTCACACCTTCCAACTCATCTAACATTCTTAAGGTCCAGTTTCAGAACATGATGAAAAGCAATGGTGATTCCATGTCCCCTTGTCTTTCACAAAACTTTGACTTGAAACAGTTGCTTTATTTTCCACCAATTTTTATGGCAGTTACAGGAATCTTCATACATAACTTTTGTAATTGCAATTATCTTATCTGGAATGCCATATGATTTTGCTACTTTCCATAATGCTTCCCTCCAAACCAAATCAAATACCTTTGTAAAGTCAATGAAAACAGCAAACATCTTTCATCCCCATTCTTGATTTTTTTCCCGATCAACTGTCAGAATGTGAATATCCGATGAATACGACTTCGGCCTGGTCAGAAGTTGCACACTTCCTCTAAAACTGGCCTTAATCTGTTGACAATTACTTTCATCATGATTTTTCCTGGTATTGGCAATAAGCGTATACCTCTATAATTATTTGGATCAGCAGGGTCTCCTTTCTTCAAGATTGGTACAACTATTGCCTTTAGCCAGTCATCTGATACCTCCTCTTGCTCCCATACCTTCTTGTATATTTTTTCCTGTTACTTTGATAGCACTTGTCCTGCAGGCTTTTATCAGCTCAGCTGTTATATTGTCTAATCCAGTGGTTCCCAAACTTGTTCCGCCGTTTGTGCAGGGAAAGCCCCTGGTGGGCTGGGCCAGTACGTCCTTTGGCCCGCACCACTTTCTGCAGCCCCCATTGGCCTGGAGCAGCGAACTGCAGCCACTGGGAACCACGATCAGCCGAACCTGCAGACGCAGCAGGTAAACAAACTGGCCCGGCCCACCAGGGGCTTTCCCTGCACAAGCGGCGGAACAAGTTTGGGAACCACTGGATTAGACAATGTAACAGCTGAGCTGATAAAAGCAGAACAAGTTTGGGAACCACTGGTCTAATCCTTCAGCTTTCCCAATTTTTTACTGCTTCCCTGCTCTTTCTATTTCTTCTTCTAATGGTGGTTCAGTGCTACTATCCATTCTGCCTTGCAAGCTGCCCTGTTCATCTAGCACAGGGGTGGGCAAACTTTTTGGCCAAAGGGCTACATCGGCATTGCAAAACTATATGGAGGGCTGTGTAGGGAAGGCTGTGCCTCCCTAAACAGCCTGGCCCCCGCCCCCTCCCACTTCCTGCCCTCTGACTGCCCCCCTCAAAACCTCCAATCCATCCAACCCCCCCTGCTCCTTGTCCCTTGACTGTCCCCTCCTGGGACCTCACCCCCTATCCAACCCCCCTGCTCCCTGTCCCCTGACTGCCCTGACCCCTATCCACACCCCCGCCCCTAACTGCCCCCTGGGACCCCATCCCCTATCCAACCCTACCTGCTCCCCATCCCCTGACTGCACCAACCCCTATCCACACCCCTGCCCCCTGACAGCCCCACCCCGGGACTCCCACGCCTATCCAACCCCCCGGTTCCCTGACCACCTCCCTCCCAGAACTTCCTCCCCATCCAACCGCCCCCTGCTCCCTGTCCCCTGACTGCCCCCGGGACCCTCTGCCCCTTATCCAACCCCCCCCCCACTCACCCCCTTACCATGCTGCTCAGAGCAGCAGGAGCTCGCAGCCATGCCACCCAGACAGAGCCAGCCACGCTGCCTGCACTGCCCGGCAGGAGTGGCGGGCCAGAGCACTGGTGGCACGGCACGCTGAGGCTGTGGGGGAGGGAGGACAGTGGGGGAGGGGCCGGGGGCTAGCTTCCCCAGCCAGGAGCTCAGGGGCTGGGCAGGACAGTCCCATGGGCTGGATCTGGCTTGCAGGCTGTAGTTTGCCCACCTCTGATCTAGCATGTCTAGAATGCTTGCATCTGGATGAAAGACAGGATTCAGCACTTTGTCAAAATGCCCCATCTATAATACCAGTGTCACATTCTGTACCTCGTGGGAACACCCAACACCCCCGTGTTAATCCTTATAATATGATTGTGTGGTGTTTAATGCAAAGTTTGTCATCTTGGGTGTCTTTGGAAGGCTCATGATGCACTGAGCATTGTTGTTATAATGATGTTGTGTAATTGTTGTTATAGTAATGTTATAGGCTATAATTTCATGCATATAGTTATGAGACTGAAAATGTGTCTTCATGGCTTAAAGTAAGCCCAGGCAAAAACTCTCCAAGAGCAGAGATGCAGTTCACACCTCATCAGGGCATATATAGGACAAACCCAGCCCAGCCTCACAGGAACAAAGGACGCTGGCCTAGGCAGCAACAAAAGGATCTGTTGGACTCTGAGTGAGTCACCCCCCTTCCTTTGGCCAGTTTGGGACTGCGATGAGGTAATGCTCACCTGACTCTGAAGGGTGGGGGCAAAGCCAAGAGGGAAAAAAGAACATGATAAAAGGGATAGACATTTGCCATGCTCTTCCACCTACATCTACAGACACCACACCAAATGACTGAAGCACTGATCAAAGGGGAAAGCCTGGCTGAAGAGCAACCAGCCAGCCTGTAGTGAAAAGCATCTAAGTTTGTAAGGGCATTGCAAGATCATCTTAGAATGTGTTTTGCTTTTATTTCATTTGACCAAATCTGACTTGTTATGTTTTGACTTATAATCACTTAAAATCTATCTTTGTAGTTAATAAATCTGTTTGTTTATTCTACCTACAGCAGTGTGTTTGGTTTAAAGCATGTGAGAGGCTCCCCTGGGGATAACAAACCTGGTACATATACATTTCTTTGTTACAGTCACGAACTCCTATAAGCTTGCAGCGTCCAGCATAGGTGCCGACTCAATGGGTGCTCCGGGGCTGGAGCACCCACGGGAAAAAATTAGTGGGTACTCTGCACCCACTAGCAGCCAAGCTCCCCTCCCCCCTGCCCCGCCACTCCTTCTCCTCCTTGCCCCTGAGCGTACCACGTCCCCGCTCCTCCGCCTACCTGCCAGTGCTTCCCCTCGGCCGCTGCCAAACAGCTGTTTGGCGGTGTCGTGGAAAAATTAACCGCATTGTGTTTGGATCAGAACAAGCCTGTGGCTACTTTATTGATTACAAGCGCAGGGGGTAACAGCTCTAAGTAGCTGCCCCCAATGCAAAGCACACACCGCTTTTTAAAGCTTAAAACCACAGACAAATTACACATACTTCCATATTAATTACCTTATTTGGAATACAGTGCAAAATTAACACTGGTCAAAAGCAAAAACAAGCGTCTCCCCCACTAGGCCCTTCCTGTTATTCACTGTCTGTTCTTTTGCGATCAGCGACCTTTCTAACACAACTGTTGCAGTTATATATTTCATAAGCTTGAGTATTGCAAATTTGTTCTGTCTGGGGACCTTTCCATCCTGCCTCTTCATGCCCCTTATGCACAGAAAAACATTGTTCCGTTTTGGGGAGTTTCCATTGTGACTTCTCCTACCCCTTGATACACATAGACATGCAGGATCTCAGTTTACAGCCTGCAGGCTAGCTTGACCAAAATCAGGGCCTTGACCTGAGTTTTATGTCCTATTAATTTTCCCTCACAGCAGCGTGGTGCTGGGAGGGAGGAGGAGGAGCAGGAACATGGCACACTCAGGGGAGGAGGCGGGGAAGAGGTGGTGCCGGGGTGGGATTTGGGAAAGGGATTGGAATGGAGGCAGGGCAGGGGTGGGAAGAGGCCGGGCAGGGGCGGGGCCACATGGAAGGGGTGGAGTGGGGCAGGGCTGGGGCAGAGGGCGGGTCGAGCACCCAGGGGAAAGTGAGGAAGTCGGCACCTATGGAGTCCAGTGGGCATAACTGGGCACTGCAAGACGGAGGTTCCTAGGGTTGTGTCTGGGACCGGAGATATTGGCTAGTGTCATTCAGTTGCACAATCCAAGGAGCAGCTTACATGTCAGAGGCTGTGCGTGAACAGCCCAGGAGTGGGGGTTCTTACAGTGCAGCAGGGTAAGGCTGGCTCCCAGAGCCAAGGTTTGGAGTGACCTCTCAGATTACCGGTCCAGATTACACCAGGGGAATGTCACAAGCAGCACCTCTTTGGCATTTGTTGTCAATTCATTGGTAGCCTTTTTTACCACTGGCTCTGTTGGCCTAAATCTGTTTCCATACAATGTAACCTTTTTTTGTATATTGCTTTCATATCTTGTTTTCTTGACACCTCTAATTGTTGCACCTCTTCTTTCCAAATCTTATGTTTGTCTGATCTTTGTGAAGAAATAATAAACCAAAAACCTGGAGAAATCAAACCTCTATCCTAGGGCTGAGTAAGATGCATGACAGTAAAAAGGAGGCCGTGTGCTCCACCTTGATTGGAAAGGAGTGACTTGCATTAACCAGCAGCAATCGTATTTGTACATTTAAGAGGGGCTTAATGGGCTATGAGCATTCTGACCAGTCTTCTTTGGGTGGAAATATGGCTACAATGCTGGACCTCACAGAGTGAAGTTGACAAGAAACAAAGAAAAAGAATCTGTATGGCTACAGCAGGGATATGGAGGACTACTCCCCACCTCTCAATCTGAGAAAAAGGAGGGATAAAATAAAGGCACTAAACCATATTAAGAAGCTTGGGGATGATGTATGGTAAATTATTACATTCATTCAATTATCTAATAATGGCACCTAGATAATATTAGCTAGTAAGAGAGAGTTTACATTATTAGAAGTGGATAAGATGCAGATTTCAGAGCTGACTCTGAATGCACTTTCCAGAAGTCCCAGTATATTTTAAGATTTAAGTTTAATCTCAAAAGGGGACTCAGGGTTCACTTATTAAATGGTGGAGCCATGTATTGTACACAATATCCCAACTTCACTGTTGCACACACAACAGGTCAAATCATCATTCAAGATCATCCTACAGTTTGTAAGAAAGTGCTGAAGTTTTTATATAATACACTGGAGTCCTCCAATAGCAAACTCAGCTTCATAGAGGATTCTGTTCTTCAGGGCAGCTCAGAATATAACCAGAGAGTTACATTCCAAACACTTCATAACCTTTCCGACAGTTCAGTGTTAGAGATAATGTCCATTGTCCCAAGATGAAGTTTCCCCTGCTTTGGTCTGAAATACCCTGAACCTGTCTATCGCCTGGGCCCGCTGCAAAGACAAGACATTTGAGTAAGCAGTTGTGGAGGGCTGAGGCAGTTGAAGGTGGAATAATTTTGAGGGAGACTGGCAGCATGTGGGGAAGGAGAGAAAGGTGCTGCTGTTTATGTTTTGCTATGATTTGTGTTTTGTTTTTCATTGGTAGCAAAAGCATGTGGCGCCTGGGATAGGCCTTCTTTCAGGAGTTTGTATTTAAATCTAAATAAGTACATCTCTTGATAATGCCAAAAAACTTATCAAAAGTTATTTCAGCATTTGTTTTTAAAGCAGGTATCTCAGATCCCATGACAATATTTCATTCCGTTAATTTTATTTCTATACCACACACCTGATGGGTGTCCATTTAACCTGATGGATGTAAATGAAATTCAGTTGTAATTGTTTACTCTGCTATTAGAGAATAAATGTTTTCTGATTGTCTTAGAGAAGCGTGTTGTTGTACTTACACCAATACAAGAGCCTATGCATTTTTTTAAAGTATACTTAAGCAATAACACCCCCACAATATGCGTTCCTGGCTACTAATGTGCACAAAGCCATAAATGGACCAACTGCTGTGAACAATCTTGGTGCTATTATTTATGGCCATTATTGACTACCACTCAGTAATTATAAAATTTAATGTTTACCATTAAATTAAAAGAATCTGGAAGAGAACTGGTCATTCTGGACCCACCACTTAAGATAAAAATTTTGCCCTTTCCAGCTGCTGCCCTTTAGCTGAAGCTATGGTTAGCTGTAGGTAGCCGTGGTTGCCTTTTCCCAATTCATAAACTCTTCACATAAAAGACTTTTAAAAGAGACAACAATGAAACCATTTTCCAAATATGTTCACAGACTGACAAATCCCTGGCATTTGATTTGTAATAAATGAAACTGGAGAGGAAAGCATTGTTCAGACATTGTGTGCTTTTAGTTATTCATACTTCCTTAAATGTACATACTGCTGAAGCTTAGGAGTTCAATTTGCACTCTTGTGTTTAAAAATCCACTGCAGCACTTACACAGATACCTGCTCCTCAAAACCTACCCTCTTATTTTTGTGCTTTTTTTAAGGCATTCAACAGGTTCCATATTTTCAGCTGCACGCTATACAAAATGCCTAACTCCCAGTTTAGCCCGTGCAATTCAGTCTTCAGATTCTACCCTCATGAAGTGCCACTACTCCCTGTGTCACTCTGACACTTCTTTGCCACTCAAGTTACTTGTGATGATTACTTCAAAACTGCAGAAATCAAGTTCTTTTAATAATAAAGACCATTTGGTGGAAACTCTCACTTCTGCAGCCCTTACTAACCAATGTTACTGGAGAAGGAATGAAGAGTAAAGTTAATGATGGAGAATCACAGTAATATCATGCCCCATTTACAGTCCCAAATGAAATCTAAATTATGAACTAACATCTTGTTTCAAGATACCACAGTCATTCAGCTAAAAGTCATGCTAAAATCTATTCTTACTAAATCATATCTCCCCAGCCCCTTTCCACTCTGCAAATGATGCATTTTTGATACTGCATTTGTCCACTTCCCCCAAACCATCTCTTTTCCAGGCCTCCCTCGGCACATGGAAAGCCCTCCCCATTTTGCTGTCAAGCCACAACAGAAGACTAATTTCTTCCATGAGTCACATAAGAAGTGACTCAGCAATAATATATGTATAATGTGGACAACGAGTGAGTCATCTTATACAGAATGAGAAACTTAGCTGAATAAATATTGGCAACTTTTGTAAAATGTTCATGCCAAGGAATCTGAGAAGTCTACATTATTTATTATTTTTACAGAGCTCAGAAGTTTCTTAGGTGCTCTATATATAGGGCAGATAGAAGAAAATGATCTCCCTTCCAAAGAGTTTGCCAAACAAATGTGCACATGATGTGACAAATGGGGGTAACAAGATGGTGTGTGTGGTTTTGGGGGGAGAAATGAGTGAAGATGGACTATTGTTAAGCAAAAAAAAAAATCACATGGTTATTCAATGTAGATATGACCGGTTGTGTAGAAAGTAGAAATAAAAGCAAAAGCCAGACAAATTTATTTAATTATAAGAGCAATACACCTAATATGTAGCTCTACTGAATCATAACTTACCTTATTCAGCCATTAATTGATCAAGAGAAGGATAAGCCATGAAAAAAATAAGTTATGGAGTCTTTTGTCTTAGAAAATAGCAATAATCATAGAATCATAGAACTGGAAGGGACCTTGAGAGGTCATCTAGTCTAGTCCCCTGCACGCGAGGCAGGACTAAGTATTATCTAGACCATTTCTGACAGGTGTTTGTCTAACCTGCTCTTAAAAATCTCCAATGATGGAGATTCCACAACCTCCCTAGGCAATTTATTCCAGTGCTCAACCACCCTGACAGTTAGAAAGTTTTTCCTAATGTCCAACCTAAACCTCCCTTGCTGCAATTTAAGCCCATTGCTTCTTTTCCTATCCTCAGAGGTTAAGAAAAACAATTTTTCTTCCTCCTCCTTGTAACAACCTTTTACATACTTGAAAACTGTTATGCCCCCTCTCAGTCTTCTCTTTTCCAGACTAAACAAACCCAATTTTTTCAATTTTCCCTCATAGGTCATGTTTTCTTGACCTTTAATCATTTTTGTCGCTCTTCTCTGGACTCTCTCCATTCATGGCTTGTGCATAAAGTGCTAAAGGAAATCTTGAAAGGACAAAGTTGGAGAGGTGGAAATAGGAACCATTTCCGTTACCAAAGGCCAAATTCTACCCTTGATGACAGATATGTGGCTCTCATTGACTTCAATCCAGGGTAATATCTGGCACTATGTTTTTTGTTTCAGATACTATCTGAGACATGATGGAAGTGATTTTCTGAGTTGGTTAGCTGACAACTTAAAAAGCAAGCATGAAATACTAAATTGAAAATTAGTCTTTGACCCAAGCTGACAAGTTTTTTCCTGTTGAATTCCCAATACCTGACATTTTTGGGATGCAGACCAGCGTCAGTCTATGAGGAAATGTAAAATGATTTTTTCCATTCTCCATACCTCTCCTAGCCTCCAGTTTCCCACTGGAGAAAGGACAAGTTTATTCTCATAAACACATCATATGCACAAAAGAGATTAAACAACACCACATACCTTTATGGGCCAAATTTAGATCTGATGTAGGTGAGTGCAGTTCCATAGATGTCCATAGAGCTGCACTCACTTAATGACCATATCTGAATTTGTCATTAAATATGCAACAGGATGGAACTGAACTTGCAAATATTGATGCTTTTTTAGGAAATTCACCTCTGTGCAGAAGACCCAAACAAGGTCTAGGCACCACCTAAGTTAAAATAAGATTTAAGTGGGACTTAAGTGATACAGAGGCCTCTAAGGATCATCTGTACAGGAGTAAATGTCACTCTTTTTATGCATATACACTCCAATAAGAAACAGTACTATGTTTTTGCTATGTTCATGCTTCCACTGTGTTTGCTTTCCCAGAATGTTCCAGTGAAGTAACTTACTGGCAACTGTGGTGCATGGGTTTGGGGGTGTTTTTTAATATTAGAGAATATTCCTAGAGAGCAAATTTTTAACTTGTGAACACAAACAGTAATATCACACACCTACCAGTGACCGAAAGACATAGTTCAGTCACTGGTAGGTATGTGATAGTACTGTTATACATATCACTGAATAAGCCTAACTTTTCAAATTAGGTATGTGATAGTACTGAGATATATATATTGTGACAAAGCTCTGTCCTTGCCTCCGTGGGTCCCGCATTTCCTGGCGGATTTCGCTAGCCTCAGAGGCTCACTGTGACCCTCCACGTAACCCTTCTCTCTCTAGAGACAAGGGTCACAGTCTACTGAGCCATTTTCATTATAAGCCAGCAAGGGAGGTGAGGAGAAACTATCCTTCCTTGCACAGTCTCTGTTGTCTCCCAGTCTCAGTGATTAATCAGGGGGCAAAGGGGGGAACCCAGACCCACCCTCTACTCCAGGCTCCAGCCCAGGGACCCTAATAGTATCAGCTATGGTAGCTGACCTTTTAGAGACATGGCATGTACAATTCCCTGTACATGACATGTACAACTTCCCCCACAGCAGCCCTCACTTCCTCAAGCTCCACTTCACCCTTACCTTACCCGGCAGCATCCGGGTGTGGAAGGGCTTAGTTAGGGGGGGATCCAGGTGTGGGGGCGAGAGGGTTCTCTGTGAGGCACTCTGGATGCAAGCAGCTCAGTGGGGGGAACCATGTGTAGGGGATCTGTATACACAGGGACTTGTTGGGGTGGGATTCCAGATGGAGGGGCAATGGAGCTTCCAGGTGAAGGTGGCTGGGGCTCAGCACGGGGGGTCTGTGTGTGGAGAAATGGGGCTCAACAGGGGGGTCTAAGTGTAGGGGGCTCAGTGCGGGGATCCAGGTGCTGGGGAAGTTGGGCATGGTGGGTTGGGAGTTCGAGTGCAGCTGAATGGGTCTCAGTGGGGTAGGGGTCCAGGTGCGGGCTTGTTGGGGTGGTCCAGGTACATAGGGCCTGGAATTGTTGGCAGGGCAGGTTCGAGTGCAGAGGGCTCAGTGGAGGTTGGTCTGGGTGCAGGGGTGGGGATACAGATGCAGAAGTGTGGGGATCACTAGGGGTTCCAGGTGCAGTGGGTGAGGCTAAGCAGAGGGGTTGGGTGTGTGGGGGGTCCAGATGCAGGGGGGTTTGGTGGATGGAGGAGCCGCTGGGTGGGTGTGGAGCTGGGGAGGTTCTGGGGGTGGGTCTGGCCCCGGCCACTCCACACAGATGAAGTGCGCTCCCCCTCCCCCAACCCAGCCGGGACTAGCAGCTGATCCCGGCACAGGAAAGGAGCCACTAGCCAGGGTTCCCCACCTCTGAGGAGGGCCAGTGCAGGGAGGTAAGGCTCAGGGAGAAGCTTTGGTGGGTCTGGATGCACAGGGGTTGGCCAGACAGGGGTGGGGTGGGTCTGACATGGCACTGACCGGGGCATCCCCGGCCTTCCCACCAGTGATTTGCCTCTCCACCAGCTGCTCCAGATGCCTGAAACAATACGCCTGCACTGCTGGGGAGGGGTGCATGACAGCTCTTGCAGCTTCCCTTTGCTTCCCTGTCAGAAAATCATTTTTCTGCAGGGAAGCAAAGAAATCTGTGGGCGACATAAATTTCTGCATATGTGCAGTGGCACAGAATTCCTGCCGGAGTAACCTGCTGCTGCAGCCCACCCATTTGACTCTTAACTCATGGAGAGACCGAAGCTGAGAGCGTTATCCAAGAGCCCCTAGGACACAAATGAGAAAAACAGGTTTTGCCACTCACACTAGCCCAGTTCTGACCAGGCCCTCCCACATGAATATGTTGCCCTAGAAGTCATACACTGCAATTTCTATCCATTGTGGGGTTTGGGCCCTGTGGACTCATGCTATATACAGACCCATTAGGCATACCCCCTCTGCAGTGCTGTGCTGAGACTCCGAGAGCCACCCTTGAAGCCTCTTATATAGCGTCTGTGTATGATTTAGCTTTCTGTGAGGTCATTGATGTCTAGCATTCTAGTGTAACTGGATTATGGCATTTCTTCTGTGTTCGGGCCTTAGGCCATTGGTGAATTCCACCCAAGATTTGACTCTTCTTCCTCTGTAACATTGGAATTAGCATCCTTCATTTAATAAGGGAAATGAGAGACACTGACTTTGTTCCCAAATGTCTGCAATGCCAGTGATTCAGCACACATTCATAAGCATTTTTCTTATGTTCAAAATACCAATGTAGACTCAAATGTATACAATGGGGATTTGATATGCTTACATACCTATTCTATGATTTTAAAACCTTCTGTAAAATAATTCTTTATCAAAGAAAATGTGAAAAGTATGTTCATTACATTGTAAGATCTTTACCTCATCTCTCCTCTATTTGGGTATTCCTCTTCTTCTATCTCTGTTGAGATTTTTTCTATTATATTTTCAACATTTCCTTAAATGTTAGTTATTTCCAAAGGAGGGTTTTAATGTATTGAATGTTTGGAAACGCTATCCTGTGTTTTTTTTAATTTTAATGCAAAAGTGAGAGACAAACCAGAGTGTGTTTTAGTTAGGAATTATTCAGAAACCCTGCTGATCATTCAGTGACTCCATTTATGCTTAATGAGTGAAATATAATGCTAAAAAATGATATGTCTGAAAACCTAAAGTGATGCCTATGAAGTTAGATCTTTGGTAAAGGGTCAGTGACAGCTTTCAGAAAATTTTCTATGTAAATATATATTCCTATATTTTATTTCCCAGGGTTTAATTTTTCCTTTTTGGGTTCCCCATGGGTGCAGGCAGCTTCTATTTATGTAATTTCAGAACACTACCCCAGAAAGATGACAGTTCTTCAGTAATTTAATTAAACATATTTCTTCATGCATATTTTTACTCATTCTTAGCCTCCAGTGATTATTTGTGTGGAAAGCAAATGGCTTGAAATGGTATATTTAGAGTCTGATATATTGGATTAGAAATGTAAACCAGTTATGCAATGAGGTTAATCTTAAACACTGTAGAAATTGTACGCCTCTCTTCAGTTTACTGTATATTGGCAGCCATTTTGTTTGAGGTCACATGATCTTCAACTGTAATGTCAGATCTAACTTTTCTCAACTAGAAAATGAACATCCCCTTTCAAAAAAAATAATGTTATGAAATTTTAAAATCTTAATGAATTAGAAGCATGAGCAGTTTTATTAAAAGCTGCTGATCTGACAGCTGTGATCATGTTTTATAAGGGATAAAAAAGGGATAGAAAAGTTAAGAATTACAACAATAGTATTATGTTCTTTCCTTTTTCTCCTCCTCTGGCACACTTTGGCCAATATAAGATTTTAAAATATCTATTTAAAATCCATGTTGAGTTTTATAGGTGCCTCTCCAATTGCCCCCCTTTCCCCCGTATCCATCTTCAGAAAAAAAGCTAAATACTTTAAAAAGATGTTTCTGGTTTTTTTAAAAAAATCAGTGCCATTTTCCCATCACTATCTGTCTAGGTACCATATTCTTCACCCTAGAATCCAAGCACCAAACCCATATATATGCACAGAGTAAAATTTGACCAGAACCAGTTCATCTGCACCTATGCTGAATTGTAGGTAGAGCACCCACACAAATGGGCTGTGTGACTCCTGTGTGTAAAGGGGGTCTACATGCTAGAGGTTGAAATCAGGAAGGGGTCAGGGTTTACAGGCTCCATAATTACACAGAATCAGTGGCCTTGATAACTCACAGAGGTGTCAAAGAAGGGCTGAGACTTTATTTAACGCTAAAAAATTACAGTAGGAGCTGCAGGTAGAGTCGGTAGGGACAGAGTTACAATCCATCCTTATACCCTGGCTCTGGGCTGGGGAGTCAATATTACTCCTGCACACCCAATTATTCAAGCTTTATGTAGGTGATATACATTTCAGCCATAATACAGGAGGAAACATTAATAAAGGAAATAGATTTCACCTTTAGCTTCAAGTAAGCTATTTTAAACATAGTAACATTTTTTTTAAATATAAAAAACACCTTGGCAAGAATTCTTTCTAAAATGTTCTTTTAACTGGTATTCACGGGAAAGGGCATTAAGGCTGCTCCATTATAATCTGCTAACTTCTGCATGATTCACCACAGGGATATTTTTATTTTCTAGGACATGGATTGACTTGAATGTTTTATTTCCTAAGTGGATGAATAGGAGCTGAAAAAAAAGGATTTAGAAAAACAGGATGAATCAGGCAAGTCAGAACCAGATTCTTTTTCTGGAAGGCTCTGATTCTCACAGGTGGGCCCTATACCTGTGCAGAACTACAATTACTTTAGTAGGACTTGAGGTGGCTATAAGGATCTGCCATAGTGGAACATTTGCAGAATGGACCTTTAGTGGTTAAAACCAAATATATTTATTGTATGATAATGGACAACTAAAATGCTAATCAATATATTACTCCTGGGGGAATTCTGTGCCACTACACACATGCAGAATTCATGTCCCCTGCAGATTTCTTTGCTTCCCCGCAGAAAAATGACTTTCTGATGGGGAAGCAAAGGGAAGCTGCAAGAGCGGTCATGTACCTCTCCCCAGCAGCGCAGGCACATCGTTTCAGGTACCTGGGGCAGCCAGCAGAGAGGTAAATCACGTGTGATGGGGTTAGGGATGTCCCAGGTCACACACCCCCTGGTCTGCCCCACTACCATGCATCCAGACTCCTCCAAGCCCCATTCCCCTCCACCGAGCTTCATCCCCTGCACCTGGCCCTCCCCAGCCCTATCCGGGCTGGGGACACTCTGGCCAGTGGTTCCTTTACTGCGCTGGACTCAGCTGCTACTCCCAGCTGGGCTGGGAGTAGGGGGGGAGCGCACTTTCCCTTCATGGAGTGACCAGGGCTGGGACCAGGTCAGACCAGCCCCCAGAAACCTCCTCCAGCTTCACACCAACCCCATTTCCTGCCCCCATAGCTCCTCAGCTGCAGGGGGAGGAGTCAGTGTATGGGGAGCTGCTCCCCCATCCACCCAACTTCTCTGCATCCAGACCTCCACATATCCAGACCCCCCTGCCAAGCCTCACCCACAAAACCTGGACCCGTCCACCGAGCCCCCCACCCCGTTGAGCCCTACCTCCCCAGACTCCCCGTGCTGAGCCCCACATCTCTGCATTTGGACCCCTGAACCCTGATCAACCCATGCTGAGCCCTCTGCACTCGAACCCACACCCCAGCAATCCCACCCCTGTGTACCTGGACCACCCCAATGAGTCCCCCTGTACCTGGACACTCATCACACTGAGCCCCAGCCAGCTGTGCTCAGACCCCCAATCCACCAAGTCCAATTCTCCCAGAACCTGGACCCCCCTGCTAAGCCTCCCACACCCACATCCCCCTGTCAAGCCCCATCCCCCCACAGCCAGACCCCATCTTCACCTGGACCTCCCCTGCAGAGTTCCATTGTCCCTGCAGCCAGAACCCCCAACAACAAGCCCCTCTATATCCAGTTCCCCCCACACCCAGACCCCCCACTGAGCCACCCACACCCAGACTGCCCGACACAGAACCCTCTCACCCGACACCTGGATCTCCCCCAAACTAAGCCCCTCCACACTTGGATCCTGCTGGGCTGAGCCTGCTTGCCCACACCTGGTGTAGAGGGACAGGACCCTGATGTGTTTCTGGGGCAGGCCTGGCCCTTGCACTGTGTCAAGGTTGGGTACAGTCTTCCCACCAAGTCCATGTCCTGTCATACTTCCTTTTGTTAGTTTTAATGGGGTCCATGAGTAGGAATCCTAGGCACTGCTGTAATATAAATAGAGTAATAATAATAATAATAATAATTAATAATTAATAATAAATGTAAAATGTACTTTATTTTCACCACTTGTGTTGCTAGGTTTTTTTGCATTTTACTCCTGTACATCTATGGCATTAGTTACAAATATTAAATAATTATTTGCAGATTGGACAGCGTGAAGCTGGATGGATGCCTTTACAGACAGTTTTGTTTCCAGGTTTTTATGCAGACTGAGTGGTAACACTGCATGGAAATGCTTTAATTAAAAATATTTTCATTCCCTTTTTTTTTTCAATGGAAATGTCTCTAATATTAGGTTTTGTGAAACATGTTTTAATACAAAACCTAAATTTTGACCCTAAGGTCCTTTTAACATTTTACTGATTGGCTATAATTATTTGTATATTATATAATATATTCTGATAGGTTGTACAGCAACTTGTTATGATCCATTTACATGAATATTTGTTACACATATCTTTCAAGATTTACCAAAGTTACACACAGATGACACCAACTCTTTGCATTTCCTATATTTTTAAAAATGGGATGTTCTTCTTTCTGACAAAAAGAGAGAAAAAGTTTAAAGAAGTAATAGCAAAAAGTAATAGCAAAATTTTTTCAAAGTATATCAGAAGCAGGAAGCCTGCTAAACAACCAGTGGGGCCACTGGATGGTCGAGACGCTAAAGGAGCACTCAAGGATGATAAGGCCATTGTGGAGAAACTAAATGAATTCTTTGCATCGGTCTTCACAGCTGAAGATGTGAGGGATATTCCCAAATCTGAGCCATTCTTTTTAGGTGAGAAATCTGAGGAACTGTCCCAGATTGAGGTGTCATTAAAGGAGGTTTGGGAACAAATTGATAAACTAAACAGTAATAAATCACTGGGACCAGATGGTATTCACCCAAGAGTTCTGAAGGAACTCAAATGTGAAATTGCAGAACTACTAACTGTAGTTTGTAATCTATCATTTAAATCAGCTTCTGTACCAAATGACTGGAGGATAGCTAATGTGACTCCAATTTTTAAAAAGGGCTCCAGAGATGATCCCAGCAATTACAGGCCAGTAAGCCTGACTTCAGTGCTGGGCAAACTGGTTGAAAGTATAGTAAAGAACAAAATTGTGAGATACATAGATGAACATAATTTGTTGGGGAAGAGTCAACATGGTTTCTGTAAAGGGAAATCATGCCTCAGCAATCTACTAGAAGTCTTTGAGGGGTTCAACAAGCATGTGGAGAAGGGGGATCCAGTGGATATAGTGTACTTAGATTTTCAGAAAGCTTTTGACAAGGTCCCTCACCAAAGGCTCTTAAGCAAAGTAAGCTGTCATGGGATAAGAGGGAAGGTTCTCTCATGGATTGGTAACTGGTTAAAAGATAGGAAACAATGGGTAGTAATAAAAGGTCAGTTTTCAGAATGAAGGGAGGTAAATAGTGGTGTCCCCCAGGGGTCTGTACTGGGACCAGTCCTATTCAACATATTCATAAATTATATGGAAAAAGGGATAAATAGTGAGGTGGCAAAATTTGCAGATGGTACAAAACTACTCAAGATAGTTAAGTCCCAAGCAGACTGCGAAGAGCTACAAAATAATCTCACAAAACTAGGTGATTGGGCAACAACATGACAGATGAAATTCAGTGTTGATAAATGCAAAGAAATGCACTTTGGAAAACATAATCCCAACTATACATATAAAATGATGGGGTCTAAATTAGCTGTTATCACTCAAGAAAGAGATCTTGGAGTCATTGTGAATAGTTCTCTGAAAACATCCACTCAAGTAATAGGCAGCAGGTTTAAAACAAACAAAAGGAAGTGTTTTTTCACACAATGCACAGTGAACTTGTGGAACTCCTTGCCAGAGGATGTTGTGAAGGCCAAGACTATAACAGGTTCAAAAAAGAACTAGGTAATTTCATGGAGGATAGGTCCATCAATGGTTATTAGCCGGGATGGGCAAGGATGGTGTCCATAGCCTCTCTTTGCCAGAAGATGGGAATGGGTGGACAGGGGATGGATCACTTGATGATTACCTGCTCTGTTCATTCCCTCTGGGGAACCTGGCATTGGCCACTGTTGGAAGACAGGATACTGGGCTAGATGGACCTTTGGTCTGACTAAGTATGGCCGTTCTTAAATTCTTATGTATTCTGCTACGCCCTGCAAACACAGAATAAAGAGAGTTGCCGCCCCATAGAATGTATAGTCTACTCTGGGGCCTGGTCTTGGACTGAACTCTGTGCAAACAGTCTACTGGCATAGAATTCAGTACAGAATTATTGCCTATGGAGTTACTTACTAATACAGATTAGGACATATTTTTAAAATATAAGGTTGAGATTTTCAAAACAGTTTAGGGGATTTAGACACACTTCTTCCATTAAATGGCTAAATCTCTGCACAGCTTTGAAAATTTCAACCTATTATCTACTGTTTGGTGGCAATAAACACATTTTAAGAGAAGAGTAAGGAGCCCCAAATCAAAACTTGGTCTTATTAAATAAAATGAAAAGGAAATATCCAACAAATAAATACTCAGAAATATGTTCATTGGATCAAAAATGAAAGAAAAGGGCTCATAAGAAAGGAAAAACTAGTTCAATTCCTACTTCCTTATAAGTGGTTCTTTTGTTTGGTTGTATGTAGCTGGAGAGAATTAGGTAGAAATGCAGGCCTATGCTAGGTTTTGCTGCTGCTGGCTCCTGGACATACTTTATTCAATGCCTCAGTCGGTGCTGAAGCTCCACCTAGAGCATTTCTGTGCAACTGTATTCAGAGTATTCCATTAGGTTCTGAAGAGGGTTACAGAAGTAAATCATTGCTGAGCTTCTGCTTTTTGGCAGTGAGGGGCTTCAAGCCTTCAATCATAAGCTCAAATTTGTCCACTCTCCCTAGCTAAGGGACTATGGGGAGATGTAATGACACCACACAGGGTTAACAATGGCAGGCAAAGATGGAAAGCTGCGTTGGGTTTAGGCCCTTCCTGCCTGGCCTGCAATGTAAGAATTCAGTGGAATTAACTGAAATAACAAGCCCCAGCTGGGAGAAGGCTTAGCCATGTGGGATTGTGGCTGAGCTAAGGAAGCAATAATGTGTAGTCGGGGTATGCTGAGCATGCTGCACAAGTCTATCTGTATTTCAAGTATTCTGTAAGATGATTATAAAGTAGTTATATGAAAACTTGGTGGGGTGGGGGTCAAAAACAACAGCAGATCTATAAAGCTTTGTGGCTGTGGCTTGGGCTATCAGCCACAGGTATGTCACAGATAGTAATGTTTTAAGTCTTCAAAATTGATTACCCAAAGTTGGGAGCTATTGCCAATATGAAGGAGTCCCAGAATACCACGCAGAAGATCTGGATGACCTTGTAAACTGAAGTAATAGAAATGGGATGAAATTTAATAGTGCAAAGTGCCAGGTCATGCACTTAGGGACTAACAACAAGAATTTTTCTATAAGTTGGAGATGTATCAGTTGGAAGTGACAGAGGAGGAGAAAGACCAGGCTGTATTGGTTGATTACAGGATGACTATGAGCCACCAATGTAATGTAGTCAGGAAAAAGGCTAATGCAATCCGGTATTTCCAGTAGAGACAGGGAAGTGTTAGTAATATCACACAAAGCACTGGTGAGACCTCACCTGGAATACTGTGTGCAATTCTGGTCTCCCTGTTTAAGAAAGTTTAATTCAAACTAGAACAGATACAGAGAAGGGCTACTAGGATGATCAAAGGAATGGAAAACCTACATTATGAGAGGAGACTCAAAGAGCTTGGCTAAAGAGTTTGACTTTTAGGAGCTTTGGATCCAGCCCTCAGTGACTTGTCTGATGTGCCCTCAGTGATAAATATTTATTTTGTGAATAAAATATTTTCTACTTTGGACTTTATCCAAAGTTTGCTGGACCTGTTAAAATCATGTTTACATGTCATCGTTAAAGAGATCATGTTTAAGATAAGTTTGTATATTCATATTTGTCAATGGATTCTTCTCTGGCTAAGTGAAAATTACTGCCTAATGGCCTAATCCTGATCTTGGTGCATTCCCAGTGTGGTGACTACCAAAGCTTCACAGCCAGGCTCCACTCCTCAGCTATGCAAGCCTAATGGAATCCTGAGGTGGCTGTTTAAAATTCATAGTCACACATCTTGTCCCTCTGGCCCAGGGAAGAGCTTGAGTCTTCTACAGGGTGCTAAGGATAATATCCAGGAAGTACTAAGTATATTGTGACAGGTTTTAGAGGGGTAGCTGTGTTAGTCTGTATCAGTAAAAACGAGGAGTCCTTGTGGCACCTTAGAGACTAACAAATTTATTTGGGCATAAGCTTTTGTGGGATATAACCCACTTCATCAGATGCATGGAGTGGAAAATACAGTAAGCAGGTATAAATATACAGCACATGAAAAGATGGGAGTTGCCTTACCAAGTGGGGGGTCAGTGCTAATGAGGCCAATTCAATTAGGGTGGATGCAGCCCATTCCCAACAGTTGACAAGAGGGGGTGAATATCAACAGAGGGAAAATTACTTTTTGTAGTGCTAACGAGGCCAACTCAATCATAGTGGATGTGGCCCCTTTCCAGCAGTTGACAAAAAGGTGTGAGTATATCCCACGAAAGCATATTGTGATTCTCCTACAGTCCCAAAGAGAGTGTGAGCCCCTCACTGACAAAAGGACCTCACACTGAAGTAGGAGGTAGGGAGAGGATTCAGAGTCCATCAGAGAAAAGATTTTCCCTTTTCACCAATGGCTACTAGCCCATGAGGGAGTAAGATAGAGGCCATCCATAGAGATCAGCCTCCCTTCCAACTATTGGCTTTTATTTTTTCATTAAGAAATTCAGGACCCTATTCTGAATTTTCTCTCCCTCAGTCCTAAAACTGCAGACCCTAAACACATCTGGGACAGAAAGAGGGGGAGAATCAGTGGAGTGTCCCAGGAGGAAAAAAGCAGCTCAATACCCAATCCCTTATTCCTGTATAGTGAGCAAGAATTCCCTCCAGCCAAGCTTCTTCCCTCCCACTTGTAGGGCAGGAATACCATTCTCACAATAGTGCAACCTAGTAAGCAGATAGCATACATGACCACATATGCTTATACTCCCCTTAAAACTGCATTCACACAGCCCTAGGATTTCGCCCTAAGGAGGAATATCTGAAATATTTCTTCCCTGTTGTTCTCTTCTGCTGCATGCCAGTGCTGACTCAATCAATGTCTTTGCTTTGATTCAGACTTTACAATTGATCTCATTATGTAGTAGGTCCTAAAAAGGGATCGATGGTTTCAGTTACAAAAGTGGAAAGAAAAAAAATAACCACCCATAAAACAAGCTACATCAATCAATACATAATATAGATACATCATATGAATAAAATGTTGTCCTGGCTTTTACCACTAAGACAAATACAAAATTAAATTATTACAGATCCTGTAAATGGGAAGATGAGATTGCTGGCTTAATGGTGTTTAATTCTGATAGAGGATTACAGTAAGGTGATGTATAGATTGCAAGGCTTTACCAATGTATGTTATTGCCTTTTGAATTGCCAAGTTACTAAATTACTGGATCAAAAAATAGAATAAAGAAGATGCTGTTGCCTCTTTTGACAAGCAGCTAGCCAAAAATTTGGGGTCTAGTAGGTTGTTCCAGTTAGGAGAAGAAACTGGTGACAGGTAGGTATTTCTCTGATGCAGTTTTGTTTATTTACAAAGAATGTATGAAGTCCTGTGTCTCTGAATGCAGAAGGAATCAAATATATTAGAACCCTGGTTAACCAAACAACTAGCGCACATAGGTCCAGAAGCAAACAATCTCTCCTGTGGCCATTAGATGGCACTTCAGCCTTGCACTTTCCCATTCTCCAGATTATCTGAATTTTTGATTACCCCATCTGGCCCTGGTTCCAGTTAGATAAGATAAAGTTGATCTCTTTACTCCAGCCTTTACACCAGTGATTCTCAACCAGGGGTACACTTACCCCTGAGGCTACACAGAGATGTTCCAGGAGGTACATCAACTCATTTAGATATTTGCCTAGTTTTACAACAGACTATATTAAAAGCACTAGTGAAGCCAATACAAACTAAAATTTCATATAGACAACTTGTTTATACTGCTCTACATAAAATACATGAAATGTAAGTACAATATTTATGTTTCAATTGATTTATATTATAATTAAATGGTAAAAATGAGATAGTAAGCAATTTTTCAGTAATAGTGTGCTCTGACACATTTGTATTTTTATTTCCAATTGTGTAAGCAAGTAGTTTTTAAGTGAGGTGAAAGTTGGGGTATACAAGACAAATCAGACTCCTGAAAAGGGTACAGTATCATGGAAAGGTTGAGAGCTGCTGCTTTATCCCACTGATTTCTACTTGGACAGAGCAAGATGTATCTGGTAGCTCTGCAATAGAAATGAAAAGGCAAAATTCAAAAAGGATGGATGTTCAGAAGTAACTTCCCTTGTCACTGTACTAAAGGATGCCTTATAGGCTACTTGGTCATACCACTAGAATACCTTTTAAATTATTTTTGGCAAAGGTTGTAAATATGAATAGTTGTGAACAAAATAAGAAGCTATAGATTACACAAAAGAAGCAAAAAACAAATTCCCAGAGCTGGTATGTTTGTCTTTCAAGAAGGATGGTGACTTACCTGGAAAAAGTTATCAAAGACTGCTATTAGCAAATATCATTATCTAATAGAAGATCACTAGGAAGAACATCCAGAAGAATCTGCATGAAATTTTTCTCTTTCCTTCTAACATGGCTACTAGAAAAAGAACATACTTTCTTCAAATGCCTCCTTCAAACAATTGTTTCTAATCAAGTTTTTGCTACCTCTCACTTCCTTCAGCATCTTTTTGATGTACCAGATCATGCTGTTTTTTTTAAAAAAACTGCCCATAAAATATCTTTCATGCCTCCATAACTGGTACCTGGCTTTGTTCTGTATTATTATAAATCTTGTTTATTCACACACACATATAATATGAACTGTTTAAGAGTCACAATTGCAGAAATGGAATAGTATGCAGTATTCTTCCACCACAAAGAAGTGTTAATGCATTGGTTTCCAAATTATATTCTTGTAAATGAGCAGCACCACTCTGCTTTTTACATTCACCCAGTGTATCTCAGCAATCAAGTCTAATTATGAGTTCAAAATCAAAACAGGTGAATTAAAAGAAAGATCTTGACAAATTAGTAAAAACTGTGAAATTGACAAATGGTGTGAAATATATAAATGGTTTAAAACTGTATTTAAATTGTATTTCGCCCTTAATCTTTCAACATTTCAGAGACCTGGAAAATAGTAATTGTTGAAAATAATTCAGCATGAACAATGCCAAATGTGCTTCTTTTGTACATCTTCAAGTTCAGTTCAGCTCACGGAAGCCTATTCTTTGTTGCCTGTTAATGATACAAAAGGAATGTCAGTAGCAACGATAATGCCATTGCAATCAGGAGGCTGCACAAGAAAATCCTGTTGAGGGATCTGCAAATAGCCATCGGATGAAAGTTGACAACAATGGAAAGTCTAAAGGGGAATAAATGATAAATGATAAAAGGTAAGTGGTCAAATCTGAGAGGATGATTCAGCAGCACTTGAGAAAAGAAACAATGAAGAGATTTCAGGTCACCTTGGTGGGGCGTGGGAGACAAGCTTGTGAGTGACCTTGGGTTTCTCACTTTTCAGGATGGTGATCAGGTGAATCATGGAGGAGGGAAACACTCTGGATTACAGTGACAGAGTGATTTACTTTTACTAAAGAGTTTACCATTTAAAAGGAGACCACAAATAACGTTTCCACTGAATCAGATTGACTTTTAAAAACTTTATTTTTATTAGTATTTAAGACATTTTTATACATAGAAGGCAGTAAAACAACACATAAAGTGAGTGATGTTTATGATTCATTGAAATGTTTTAACCATGACAGAGAATATTTCAACATACATTTTTAACGAAAGAACTTCTCTTGGTATCTAGAAAGCTTTTATTCCCAAATACAGAACTCTTAGGGGTGAATTCACAAAAGGATTTAGGTACCTCATTGACACTGTAGGGGCCTAAATCCCAGTGTCAGGTCCCATTGGGATTCACAAAACCCCCACTCAGCTGCCTCCAAACACTCGGCATCTAAACTCACTCAGCACCTATATTTTTGCAGTAGAAGTTACCTAGGAACCTATGTTTCCTGAGACTGCAGCTCCACTCCAGGCATCAAGATGCCCAAGCCCCAGAGCAAACCACAAACTAGGAGAAGATTGTGTTCCTCTATCTAAATTGCCTCTGGGGCCCAATCTGGTACGAATGCTCAGAGCTCACCTACCAGATTGGGCTCTATAGACAAGCTTACCCCAAATAGCAAGGGCGGGGAGGACAACCTCCCTCATAACCTTGAGCCTAGCTTAGGGTACTCTCCTGGGATGTACAAGACCCCCAGTTCAAGTCCCCTTTCTGCTTGAGGAGGAGAAGGGATATGAACAGGGATTTCAGTTACATGCCCTAGCCACTGAGCTATGGGATATTCTGATATAGGGCTCCTTCAATCTCTCCTGTTGAAGTTATTTCACCGTGAATAAATAAAAAGTCACTGAAGCAGGGTGACTGGACCCTGAGTCTCCCACCTTCCACTAGGCTACAGAGTCATTCTCGTGTGTGCTTGCTGTCTCTCTCTTGCCCAGTGATTCTTTCATTATTTATCCACAATGCCAAGAGAGGGTTTTCAACTGAGAATCCCAAGCAGAGGGAGGTGCCTCCCTACAACTGGATTTAGACGACTATCTTTGAGAGACTGGGTGGGTCTTAGCACATACCCCTGGGCTTGGCATCTCCCTTACCTATTTTAGGTGAGCATGCTGGCTTATGTGAATCCCATTCTCAGGCCTGGTTTACATCTATGTAATGCCCCTATCCACCCAGTTACCTCCTGTGACCAAGTGCACCCCTGTATTCACACCCTACACACTATTGTAATAATCTTTGTTCAAAACATGCCTTGTGAGGTATCATTTGAAAATTAACAACTTGGTGGTCAATAATATCATTGTGAAATGTATAGAGCAACGCTATATGTAAAGTTATGAACATAAGCTGAAATCATGACAGAAGTGTGTTTACCAAATAAGTCTGGGGAGTGGGTAAACCTGTTTCTCAAAGACAAAGGACAAGTTGACACCTCTAGCCAAGAGTCATTGAAGCTGATGGGCAATCACCTGTCAAGTGGCCATCCTTTGGCAAAGGGGGGGGGCGGAATAACCAGATCTGCATCTTAGCAAACAGCAGCATGGGACCTCTTTCACCACCAGACTCTATGTCTCCATCCTCAAAGTGAGAATGAACTTTATCCAGGGGTAACCCTCAGGAAAATGCATTTCAAAGGGTGACTGAATATAAAAGGGAGGGGTAAAAACACCCCAAGTTCTCTCTCCCTAGCCATCTCTCTCTTTTTCACCTAAGATGACAAAATAAACAGCCTATGCACTTGGAGAGCAGATCCTCATCTGAGAATTTGGTCAGCAATGTTACTGGGAACCTCTGGCAAGAATTTCACCTTGAACTAAATCTAGTTTGCTAAGTTCAAAAAGTGTTTTATCTTTTTTCTCTTGTAACCATTTCCAACTTTAATGCTTTATACTTGTATTCACTTAAAATCTCTTTCTAGTTAAATGAACTCGTTTTAATCTTTAATCAAAATTAATCCAGTGTTGTGAGCCTTGTGGATAACTCCATTTAGGGTAGCAAACTGTTGTATATTGATCCCTTTTGAGGGGCAACAGACCTAATATACCTGGACTGTCCAGGAGAGAGCTGGGCAGTGCAGAACACATTTTGGGGGGGAAATTCGGGACTGGGAGTATGTTGGGGTCACGCTGAAAGTGGTAACCAAGGCTGGTGGAAGCCAAAGTGTGACTAGTGTTTGCTAACAGGCTGCTGAGGTCAGAGTTGCTGGACCAGGGCTTTGGCTACATACAGACACTCAGGGTGCAACCTGTATTCTGTTTGGTTGTTTGTGAGGAGCCCAGATTGGAAGCTATAGCAGCAAAGCATTTTAAGGCATGCCAGGTTTGCAGGGCAGGGGTGACAAAGCCCCTCACTGGTCCAGATTGTACCCCAGAATGTCACACCTCCATTAATGCCAATCTCCTTATGGGTTTTGATGGACAGGCCTGGATTCATCTGGATTCCACCTTCGGCTCAACAGGGTATAACTTCCTTATTCTCTTCCCATATGACTTTACTCGGTGGGCCGTCCACTTCCCTCACTCCTTCCTGGCAGAATCACCAGGACAGTTTGGAAGGAAAATTCTAACCACAGGATGACCCTGAGTTACTTACCAGATAGGTGGAGACTCTCAAATAATAACACTAATACACAAAATGTATTCAGCAGAGCAATTGTATTAAATAGGAAGTAAATATAACATAATAGAGTAAAATACTACTCTCAGGGTCACCAGTGCCCTCCCCATGCTGATAATAACCATGAATTTCCCAAGTCACATGACCTTGTAATCACTTAAAATTTATCTTTCTATCATCAATAAACGTGTCTTATTGTTTTATCTTAACCAGTGTGTGTTTGAATTAAAATATGTGGGAAACTCCATTTGGGATAACAAGGTTTGGTGCATTATTATTTTCCTTTGATGAAATGACGGACTTTCTATGTGCTTACATTGTTCAGCAGAGTGCTGGACAGTACAAGATGCACATTTCTGGGGTAAAGTCTGGGACTAAAAATCTGTGGGTGTCACCCTGTATGTAACTCATGAGTGACTGGTCAGAGTGCTCATGTATTTAACTGGGAGTAAATTTACACACTGAAGGCTACGTGAGCAGGCCAGAGGTGACTGTTCTGGAAGTAAAGCAGTGCAAAAAGTACCCTAGGCTAGGGAATTAAGGGGACAAGGAATAATGGTCTCAAGTTGCAGTTGGGGAGGTCTAGGTAGGATATTAGGAAAAACTATTTCACTAGGAGGGTGGTGAAGCACTGGAATGGGTTACCCAGGGAGGTGGTGGAATCTCGATCCTTAGAGGTTTTTAAGGCCCAGCTTGACAAATCTCTGGCTGGGATGATTTAGTTGGGGATTGGTCCTGCTTTGAGCAGGGGGCTGGACTAGATGACCTCCTGAGGTCTCTTCCAACCCTAATCTTCTATGATTCTATGATACCTGTGACAGGGGTCCCAGTGGGAGCCAACTGAGGTCACTCAATTAGTGTGAACTGCAAAGAATGGGGCAGCCAAACCCCAAAGCTGGTGGATAATTCAATACTTAGATTTACCAAGCCATCATAAAACAGCTTCCTTATTACCTCACTGATTGTCCAGAAACCAACAATATGGTTTCCTTAAAGTAACCCAGCCTCAGGCCTCCATTCAGGTACCCAATTGAAATATGATGAAAATTCCTGTAAATCTTATTTCATCATATAAAAGAAAAGGTTCTACCAATCCCAAAGGATTGGACACATTACCTCCCAGGTTATAGAATATTCCAGATCTTACCCAAATACATGCATACTGCCAATCCTTATTAAGTAAACTAAAATATATTAAAAAAGAGAAAGTATAGTTAAAAGATCAATATACATACAGCGTGAGTTTAATTCTTGAGGTTCAGCTACATAGCAAAGATGGTTGAGCTTTGTAGTTGCAAAGAGTTCTTCAGAAATAGTTCACAGATTATAGTCCAATGTCCAATATCATATTAAGGGAGTACCAGCATAACTGGGATCTCATCTTGCGACTCAGACGTCCCCTGATGAAGCTTAAGCAGATCTGAGATGAATGACCCAAGGATCTTTTATACAATTTCATGTCTTCTTTGACAAGTCGGAGTCCCTCGGGGAACATAAGGTAATTAGGATGACTTTGAAGGTGGTCCATCACTGGTACTTACCAATACGAATTAACATAATGCAATTTGCTTGTTCCCCCACCATTCACAGATGATTTGCTATATATTTCAAAGAGATATGAATACAGAGCTATCCTGTGTTTACAATTCATTTAAATGCTAAGATGTTCTTTTGATCTCTGAATTATCAGAATAGACAGGGACCGTTCATTACATTGTTGACCATTACCATATACATGTAAATACGCAAAAACACAAACATTATTCCCCCACATGTCTTTAAGGGTTGAATTTGAGTCATTCATCCTGCAGGATGTTTAACCCTTTCTGGCTATGCATCACAACACCACTGCTCAACAGTCCAGACTGTACCTTGAAGAATGTCACAGCATCCGATAAGGACCTTCCTTTCTGCTCATGCTAGCTCCTCTTCCTGGGCTTTTGCTTTTCAATCATTTGACTCTAGCCCCCTCCTTTTTCTCAGACACTGTTCCTCCTTTGAGTAGACATGCTGGTGGCCATCCACGCATACATACTATGTCTGCCCCGCACCAATAGGGCCCCTATCTCTCAAAATAGTGTCTCTTCTCTCTCCCTTTTGCCTAGTGGACTGAATCGGCCTTTGGCCCCCCTTCCTCGCAGGGACGGTGTGCCTCTCCCTGAATTAATATCACACAAAGACCCATGAACCAAGATAACCTCCTTGTGGGTTACATCTAATACACTGGTCAACTTAGCTATGGCACTCAGGGATGTGAAAAATTCACACCCCTGGGAGATGTAGTTAGGCCAACCTAAGCTCTGTTGTAGACACTGCTAGGTCGACAAGAATTCTTCTGTCCACCTAGGTACTGCCTCTCAAGGAGGTAGATTTACTGCAGCAACAGAAAAACCCCTTCTGTCAGTGTAATAAGTGTCTACACTGCAGTGCTCCAAAGACATAGCTGTGTCACTGTAGTGCCTGTAATGTAGACATACCACCAGGCTCCCATCTCTCCCAATTCATTGCATAAGAAACCTCAGTAGCCAACGCAGGCTTAGTGAATCACAGTGATTTTCTAGGAGCCTAAATTTCTTTGTGAATTTCTTTAGTAACAATTGCAGGTACACCGTTATTGCATAAGAGAGGGGAAGCAACTAGTTTACTTGATACTAGAGATCACAGGCCTGGTCCACAAAGTTTGGTATGTCTGGAATATAGGGGTTTGGTTTAATCCCATGTTTCTTCAATATGACTAGCATTCTTGGAGTTTGAACCAAAGTGCTCTGTAATAATGTGCATGCAGGTTGCACACAGATAGTTATTACTGGATTTACATAAGTGTCTATGTGCTTGTTTGCAACATATACTTATCAGAAATTCCTGAGTTACATCTTGTGTTAAGGGAAAGAATATTGAGCCAAGAAAATGGGGAGGCAAAAGGAGACAAAAATAATCTTCTTGCTCATTGTTTGAGTTTTTAGTAAGATTTTTATTATCCGCTGATCTTTTGCAGAAGTTAAGTAGGCAGCTTTAAATCTCAAAAGGCTTTGTTATCATGATTCACCCACTGCTGGGTAGTAAACAGGGGCACCATCTCTGCTCCTTCATCCATATTGTTTTTCAACCAGAGAGCCCACAATTCTACTTAAAGTTCTGGCACTCAAACCAATAAAATAAAGATTTTCCCCCTTCAAATTCAAGGTTTGTTTTTGTTCTGGCAGCTCAGGGAATTTGTGCTTTATCCATCACATTAGATACAGTCACTATTATAGTCCCTCCTGTTGTGCCACGGCCATTCCTATTGTGCAGTGGAATTCTGCACCATTTTTCTGTGCATTGGGGATCTCCTTCAATATTTAGATATAACAATAGAATAAGCAAGGTTTCCACAAATTTTAACAATTCTGGGAGCTCTCTCGCTGCTGGTACACCCAGGAATCTCAAATTGTATGACACTATGACCTGATTTGGTTTTCCAATGTTTCCATTCAACTTTCTAAAAAAAAAATCCTACTTTCAATTAAGATTTGGGGCTTTGAAGTGTTCCATTTCATGTGTATTAAAACAGTCTTTTACCTCCTTCTCTAGCCCCGTAATGCAGCGCTTTGTTCCAAAAACTTTCCCATCCAGGTTTTGAATGCAAGACGTAAAGGCTTCAATCTTCCTTCTCAGGGATATCAGAGGTCTGCAAAGCATGAAGTCTTGCTAATATTTGCTTAAATAACTCATGCATTAGTTTGTCCTGCTCCACGACAGGCATCAAGTTACACACCAATTACATAAATGGCACCAACTGCTCACTTGACAAATTATCTGTATGTTTTAGACTTAGCATTTTCAAAACATCCTCCAAACAGTTTCTATTTCAGTGTGGCAAAATCTCTGTGTTTGTTCCAGTTCAGCAATTGATTTAACTGCAATAAAACTGTTGTAACTGGAGAGGCTGATGGAGCAGTCTGAATACAAGTCATTCAGTAACTAATGATTAATTATTTGCAAACCAATTCACAAATAGCTAACTAATGATAATTAATCCTTGAATTATCGGAGTGAAGTTCTCTTCTACATTGTTTTCCTATTGTTCTTGCTTTCACATTGCTTTCTTTGCTTATCACTTTCCTGTCATTAGAAGCAGTGGGCTATGTAAGGTGGTTAGGTGGGCATAGAGAAGGTTATGAGCCCCTTATGTTCTCTTTGGACAGCAATGGTCTCAGATCCATCCCTCTGGTCTGGCTACCAGATGTGAGCAGTACATTTCCTCCTGTTGCAAACAATAAAATAATTCTGTCTTTGTTATCTCACATTTCCTTGTATCTGTTTGAAGGAAAACAATGATTCACTACAACAGCTCAAAAGCTTGTCTCTCACCAACAGAAGTTTATCCAATAAATGATAGTATCTCACCCACCTTGTCTCTCACTACCAAAACTGTCTGTTATGAATTATGTGCTTTAGCTGTTTAACACAAGGGTGAGTTGTACAGAACAATAGGAGGGCATACTTCAGAAGTAGTTCATACAAGTTCATCACTTTTTAACCACTTTCATAATATTACCAGTGCTACAGCAAAAGTCTTAACAATAATTAGGATAACTCTGAGAATATCACAAAGTAGAAAATTCACAGACCTAACTAGTTCTTGGAATTGCCTGTTTTCTATTGTTTTGGGTTAAAGTTTTCAAAAGCATCTAAGACCCAGATCCTCATAGACAGGGCACTATCAAATTCAAGGTCCATTTTGGTCAATTACATGGTCATAGGATTTTAAAAATTGTAAATTTCATTCTTTCAGCTATTTACATCGGAAATTTCAGGGGTTGTAATTGTAGGGAATCCTGACCCAAAAAGGAGTGGTGGGGGGATCACAAGGTATTGTAAGCGAGGTTTCGGTACCACTACTCTTACTTCTGTGCTGCTGCTGGCGTCAACGCTGCCTTCAGAGCTAGGCAGCTGGAGAGCGGTGGCTGCTGGCTGAGAGCCTAATTCTGAAGGCAGAGCCGCCACCAGCACCAGCACAGAAGTAAGGATGGCCGGGTATGGTATTGCCACCCTTACTTCTGCGTTGCTACCTGCAAAGCTGGGCCCTCAGTCAGAAGCCGCCACTCTCTGGCCACCCAGCTCTGAAGGCAGCAACGCAGAAGGGTGGCATGATATGGTATTGCCACCCTTACTTCTGCACTGCTGCCTCGGGAGTGCTGCCTGACCAACAGCTACTGCACTCTGGCTGCCCAGCTCTGAAGGCAGTGCAGAAGTGAGGGTGGCAATACCGCAATCCCCCTAAAATAACCTTGTGACACCCCCGCACCCCACTCCACGCAACTCCCTTTTGGGTCAGGACCCCCAATTTGAGAAACAATGGTCTCCCTTGTGAAATCTGTATAGTATAGGGTAAAAAAATCATAGAATATCAGGGTTGGAAGGGACCTCAGGAGGTCATCTAGTCCAACCCGCTGCTCAAAGCAGGACCAATCCCCAATTTTTGCCCCAGATCCCTAAATGGCCCCCTCAAGGATTGAACTCACAACCCTGGGTTTAGCAGGCCAGTGCTCAAACCACTGAGCTATCCCTCCCCCCAAATCTTTTGTCTCTCTGGGTTCCCACCCCTCCTTCTAAATGGAAAAGCACCAGGTTTAAGATGGATTCCAGTACAAGGTGACATGGTCCTGGGAGACCCCAAGCCTTCATTCTTCCTACCCTGACTCACAGGAAGGCTTGCAAGTAAACAGAGGCATTTACAACCAGTTGTCCTCTTTGATGGGAACCATCAAGATTCCAAACCACCATTAATGGCCCACACTTTGCATAATTACAATAGGACCTCAGAGTTATATTTCATATTTCTAGTTTCAGATACGAGAATGATACATTTATACAAATAGGATGACCACACTCGGTAGATTATAAGATTTGTAATGATACCTTACAAGAGACCTTTTGCATGAAGCATATTCCAGTTACATCATATTCACACTCATTAGCATATTTTTTATAAAATCATATGGAGTGCAAAATCACAGGCATATCTACACATACAATGTTGCAGCGCATCTGGTGATGACGCTCTATGACAATGCCCCCACACACAACCATCCCAGGCCAGCTTGGCGCCCCGCATACTAACCCCACCCCACCTCAGGCTGGCCTACCACCCCCCGCATGACACACACACAGAGCCGTCCCTAGGGTACAGCAATTTGGGGAAGCCACCCCGATTTGCCATACCCTAGGGATGGCTTTGCCCATCAGCATAATAAAACCACCTCTGTGAGCGGCACAAGCCACATTGGCAGGAGAAGCGCTCCCACCGACATAGCGCTGTCCACACTGGCGCTTATCTCAGTGTAACCTATGTTGCTCAGAGGGGTGGATTATTCACACCTCTGAGTGACATAAGTTCTGTGGTGTAGACATAGCCTTAGTCACATATTGAAAATTTTACCCTTTATCCCTATTTGTCTTTCCACTATAATTCTTTTTTTTCCCAACCATTCCTGAATGGTTAACCATGACAATGATGCCTGTAATTTTCATTGGAATATATATATTTTAAGTTTATTCTTTCTGCTCTAGGCACATTGATTAAATTACATGGTCATAAAGTGTAAGTTTGCATGTACAAAGCGCTTGTGGAGAATGAATGTACATTAGCCAGGCCGTTTTTAGGATTGACTTTATTCTAGCTTCTTTCACTGGGCATTTTTAAACTTATCATCTCCTTTGAAACAGACAAGATTTTTTCATTAAAACCATCTCTTTTCTCCCAAAGTTTATATATACAGCTCCCCCTTTGCTTTTTAATAGGAAATCTAGTTCTAACACTTCCATATGAGGAGAGATTAATAAGACTGGGACTTTTCAGCTTGGAAAAGAGAAGACTAAGGAGGGATACCATAAGAGGTCTATAAAATTATGACTGGTGTGTAGAAAGTAAATAAGGAAGCGTTATTTACTCCTTCTCATAACACAAGAACTAAGAGTTACCAAATGAAATCAATAACCAGCAGGTTTAAAACGAACAAAAGAAAGTATTTCTTCACACAACACACAGTCAACCTGTGGAACTCTTTGCCAGAAGACGTTGTGAAGGCCAAGACTATAACGGTTCAAAAAGGAACTAGGTAAGTTCATGGAGGATAAATCCATCAATGGCTATTACCCAGGATGTACAGGGATGTAAAACCATGCTCTGAAGTGTCCCTAGCTTCTGTTTGCCAGAAGCTGGGAATGGGTGACAGGAGATGGATCACTTGATGATTACCTGTTTCTTCATTCCCTCTGAAGCAACTGGCATTGGTCACTGTCGGAAGACAGGATACTGGGCTAGATGGACCATTGGTCTGACCCAATATGGCCGTTCTTATGTTAACACCTTGAAGCTGCATCTTTCTCATATTTCCTTGCATTTTGCACAGTGAATAATTATTTATATAAATTTCAAAATGTGTTACATTGGTTACAATGTTGGTATTATTCAGGTTTCCAGTGGGTTTTATGCTTACTGGTTTCTGTTTCCTTTTAGTGATCGAGTATTAATTTTGGAAGCTCTGCATGTTTCATGTATTTTACTGTAGTAAGATAGTTTTCTTGAGTGAGGCATCTGAGCAAAGATCTGTCTCTGTCTTTCTGAAGCAAGTTTAAGTGATGCCTCTCTTTGAACAGTATGTAGTGATACCCTTCACATGAGGTCATTGCGTATAACACCTATATGTATAACATTCTATTATTTTCAAGTTCTTATACTACTCTCATCTCTGTGGCATCTTCCAGCAGTAAACTGAATGAGGTGAATAGCATCTGCCATATACACTTCCGTCCACATTCCTCTCCCCAGAAAGAAGTCTGCATGGGTGGGTCTGTTATTTAAAGCTGATGTGCTTTGTGCTGTAATTTGTGAAGCCGTGATTTAAAAGGTGTTCTTTTAACTTGGATAGGTAAGTGGTGAGGTTTGAAATAGTTATTAGTTCCTCCAGGTGTGAGTGCTTCAGCCCTGGGCTAACACCGGAGTGGGAATTCTGTCATCCTTGATTAAAGCCTCGATTAAAGCCACTATGCCAGAGTGGAGTTTACAGTGGCACTTGGCAGTCACAGTCCTAGAAGATGAGGCAATCTTTTAGGTACCTTGGGCTCATTTTCAAATTCAAAATTTTTTCACAAACTCTAGTGTGTTGCTAGTCTTTTATTTTTTTAAAACAGAAATTTCAGATATTCATGAGAAGTACTAGTACAGCCAAAATCTTCTCAGAATAGGTTTCCACAATACTGTATTTTTGGGGATTTTAACCTCATTGTCATTATCAATTTTTGATCTATGGGGTTATATAATGTGCATCTTTTTGTTTTTATTTTTTTTCCATAAAGGTATCTAATAACAAGGGACTATCTTGCACTCCAAAAATACTTTTCTTTTTCAGTTTCTCCTCTGTCATACATTGGTTGCACAGTCATTCCTTGCTGGATTACCATTTTGCTTTAATCTCTGGGTTTCCACCTCTAGTTTATGGTAACTGATTCTGTATTTGGTAAATTTCTCTTTACTTTTGTATGTTTCACAGCAATTGAAAGATTCAACTGCAGCTGTTAAGCTTGTAGATGTGCTTTATCTGTTCTCTGACTTGTGCGTTGCTTTTAGATGTCCATGTGACATTTTAAGTTTTGGAGGGAGTCACTTCACAGCAATGACCTGGAGATTAGTATCAGAGGTCTGGGAGTTATATGGGGAGGGAGGTGCTATGTTTTTAGCATTTTTGGCCCAGCTCCTCAGAGTTTTTTAGGTGCCTAAGTGGGAGTTACATACCTTTAAGGCACCAAAGTAAGAACCTGAGCATCTGAGCCATAGTGCTTTTGTGGTGAAGGGCTTGTGCGACTTGGTGCAGGAAGCTGGACATCAAATAAGGGGCAGTTTGTCTCTTACTATACGGGAAGACTGAAGACGCGGCATTGTGCGGGGTAGGTGTTGGGCCTTTATCCCAGAGGGAGCGGTCTGGCAGGCCAGGCTGGGGCTGATCACACTGGGTAGGTCTCCACAAAAGTTGTACTGGTGCATCCGGCCTGTCAGTCTGGCTTGTCCGCGGGGCAGCCCCACAGCGTTCCCGGGGGGGAGGGGCGCTGCTGTAGCCATGGTGCAGCGGGGCACGACTTGCCAGGCGGGCTCCAGGGCACCGCTCGGAGCGCCGAGGGTAGCATTCGACTCCTCGGCCCAGCCTCAACCTCCCTGCCCCGGCACTGCGCCCTCCTCCTCCTCCTCTTCTTCTCCCCCTCCCATAGAGGCCAGAGTTCACACTTCACACTCTTGCACAATAGCCAATCAACAGCCCCCCCCTGCGCAGCTTCCACCAACCCCCGGCCAATAGGAAGCCCCGAAGCCAATCAGGAGCAGCGACGGGCTACGCACTGGTGATTTGGCAGGACGGGCAACCAACGGGTGGCTTCGTATCCGGTCGCCCGCCCCGCCCATTCCCCGCCTCCGCCCTTGCCCCGTTGCCCTGGAACCCGTTGTAAATATCCCGAGACGGGCGGCGGCCCCTTTAAGCGCAGCGCAGCCCGGGCCCGCCAACGGCCTGGGGCTGGGGGGGGGTCGGCTTGGGAGGGGATGCGGCGCGGAGCCGGCGGCACTAGGTACCGGGCGGGGGCTGGGCAGAGCCTCGTAGTGACCCGGCTTCATTGCAAGGGGCGGGGATGGGATCGGGGAGGGGGGTCGGCGAATGGGGTGTGGGGGATGGGAAGGACTGGGAGTGGGGTGGAGGGAGTTAGGACGGGATGGGGCGTGAGGGGAGCGGGGACGAGGTTTGCGGAGGGGGGCTGGGAGTGGGGAGGAGGGGTAAGGGGGCTTGAGGGGAGGAGGAAGGGGGATGGGGGGTCGGGGCTGCTGATTTTCCATCAGCGCCGTCACTAGCTGGGATAAGAGCCACTTCCTTGTGTTTCACGTCTGTCTGTCCCTTGCTGTGCCCAGAACTCTTCAGGCCTAGGTCGGCATTTACTGGGCATCAGCTATTTCCAGAGGGTCTCCTCACTAGTTTTTGTGTCTGGCATTAGTCTTGCAGAGTGTTACTGTGAAAACAAAATACCCCAAAGCCTGTGATCCTCAACTCTGGGTCCACATTTTAAGAATTCTGTCATCAGTGTTGTGGTCCAAATATTATCTTTTTATCACTTTTTATAATGTGGAACAACATAATGCTTAAACCCATTTCATTGTTTTGGGTGGTGGGGAAGGGTGTTTTTGTGTGCAATACCCAAAAAGGCTATTGAGCAATTCCCAGAGCAATAGCTATTCCTGTTCACATAATTGACAAGGGGATACATATTTGTCAGACATGTTTGACATGAGACTGTGGGAATCCTGAATTATCTTGCCCTTTCTGGGGGGTTTTCTATGTGAAATCTAAAAGCTGAACCACTAAAATATTCTCAGTTTCTTTTTTTTTTTTTTAACTGGTGTAGAAAAATGCATTATGAATGATGGCCCCTGATTGCTAAAATGAACGCCAAGAGCTCAGGTTCTGAACATGAGGATAAAAAAGATTTGGAAAGGAGCCAACAGTTTTACCTATAACTACTACTAAGTTCTTCCCTGTCAAAATGAACATTCTTTGAGAAAAATCTGAACAACTGTGATTTGAAAAATGGGAGAAAGAACAAGGAGCTTGGATTCTGACCATGACAGAACATCCGATGTTGATAAAAATAGCAACTCCTACTATTCAGATGAAGATAATGCATCTCATGCCTCTGACCAATCACTTTCACTAAGCTCTCAGTCTACAAGCCATGGGAAAAAAGATCACAAAACACAGACACTGAGCAGCCTTGTGCATTACCAAGGTAAGTAGATCACAAAACGTGGCACCCCGAAACAATCTACAAGTGTCAGCAGTATTTTAAACTTTGAGGGAAGAAAATATAAATTATTTTATGTTTAAGTGGTCTGTAACTTTTATTTTGATAACTCAAATTAACCTTTGTCTATAAAATTCTGCTAAACTTAATTTTAGAATTATTTATTTTTTCTGACATGAAATAAAAAGACAAGTGAATTCTGTTCTGGTCCCATCCTCTAATTGCAATAGAACTTCAGATCTGCTTATGTTCCCAAGGTTGTCATTGGATTTCTTGAAGCAAACCCTTGTTATACAGTGTATATATAGTACTTAAATCCAGGGAAGAATATTTATAATTTCTTGGACAAAATGTCCTAAAGATCTTTGTTATGGATATATGTTTTACTAGACTTTCCATTGTAGTTATATGCAGTGTGTTCTTTCTCAAAAGAAATATTTATATTTCCATCCTTGGAGCTTCAAAAATAAAGTGTTTTTAAATGATTATTCTCCAAAGTTAAAATTCATTCCACTCCCATCTCCCTTACCAACACACCCCCACCCCAATTCCCTGGTAAACTGCTTTGCTGACTGGGATTGTGGAGGTAATGGAACTTACTCCCCACCCAGCAAGAAGTGAGAAGAGGATAACTGCAGCTCCTAAGGTGGATAATGTCTGAACAGCTTCTATGCTGAGTTTTGGCTGCTTATACTGAGCTATTGCACACAACTTCCAGTTTAAGTTACACTATATCCTGTCTTTCTAAAAGATAGACTCTATCTCAGCCAGAAGTTATGAGTCTCACAGTTTCTCTGACCCTTCTGGTCTGCTCAAGGGGTGCCCTCAAGTCTCAGGACTCTAGCCTTCACGTCTCTTTTGGCAGAGATGTGAATCCCTCTCCCTTCTGACTGGGGTTTTAGGCTGCAGCCCCTGTACTTCACTGTGATTATTCCAGCAGGCCTGATTGGAATCCAGCACCTGTGCTTTGCTTTCTCTCAAAGGGGCTATGGACAGTGTATGCAAGTGGTTGCAAGTAATGAAACAACTCTTCCAAAGCAAAGTACTTTTATTTAAGGACAAAAGCAATGCAGAGAGAAAACAAAAAATGAAAGGTCTAAACACATACTTAAGCCTGCCTCAGTCATGTGCAGACCCTTGTAGGTTCCAGTCTCTCCAACCTTTCAGCAAGGTTTGCACAAAGGTTCATGTCTTTTGACTGGATCAAAATGAGGGTCTCCAATCCATTTACTCTTAGTCTTTATACCCTACACTGTCTTTTGTTTTCTCAATTCTCCCTAGCTGTGGTGGTACTTTCAAGTTGTTTACTTGTCCCAGGATTTTTAGTTCCTTTTGCAGATAATTTTTTATAAGGGTGAGATAACATTCGTAAAGTCAATATAATAGTCCCCAAATATATGCATATGGTACAATATCTGCACAATATCTTGCTCGCTGCAAGAATCACTCGGTGAAATTCTGTGGCCTTCATTGTGCATGAGGTCCAATTAGATCATAATGAGGCCTCAAATCAATGAACTGCCCATGGATCATGGCCTCAAACCCTCTTTCTTTGTTGGCCTATTTGCAGTGACATGGTGCTCAATTCAGCTCTGCTAAGGAGTGTCAAGTTCCCTTGCCTGTTTGTATGTTAGCTTCACATGTAGGTCTCTGGGAAACAAAATCACCATGGTTTTGTTGCAATATGCTGTGGAGGAAAGAGGATGGTTGTTGAGGTTTTGTGGCAAAAACTGAATGTATCTGTTGACATGAACGAGTACATGCCATTTCTGAAAGACATTTGACAGGATCACCACATCAATCTTTCGTTCTCAGATTCATACAGATGGTCAAAAGTGCAAAACCATATGTGAGACTTTGGAGTGCTTGATAAGGATTGGAAAATAAAATCTATATTGGTAGATTTAAATAGGTGGAAGCAAGGGGTTTGCCCTGTGGTATAATTATTACCTAACCCTTTCATAGCTGAATGAATGTGCCAAATGCTCTCTAGATGAAAGGAAAACTAAGTATTGTATATGATCAAGCTGTGGAAAACTGAGTATCAGAAATATTGGATGTGTGTGTGTGTGAAATGCTTAGGAGAAAACTAAGAAAAGATTGAAAAGCTGCTGTTTTTGCTACTGAATGCTGTCTGTAGAATAGAGGAGATACAGTAAGTGCCAAAAGGAAAATAGAGGAGATAGTGCTTGCTTCCTCTTAGCTAATACCTGATTTGTGTATTGTAGTGTGTTTCTGCTGTACACCAGTTTCATGATTCAGAAGCTGCAATGGCAGGCATAGGATGGCATCCAATATGTTGCTTCTAAAGGCTATTCTGCATTAGTTCAGTAATAACTGCATATGTTCAGTTCTCTAAATGACAGTTTTTCAATGGGTTATTTGCCTTCTGCCTTATGATTTGAGCAATGTAAAAAGACCAAAGCTAAGCTTGTGTGTGTGTGTGTGTATAAATACAATTAGTATATTTTTATATATTAAAATTATATATACCTACACTAATCCCAAATCACTTTAAAAATTATTCTTATGTTGTATATATGAAATACACATACAAATAATATTTTAAATTAATTGGGATTAATATCTATTAATACTAAAATGAAGATGCTCCTTGGAAAATAACATGTTTTTATAAAGGGGGGAGGGATAGCTCAGTGGTTTGAGCATTGGCCTGCTAAACCCAGGGTTGTGAGTTCAATCCTTGAGGGGCCACTTAGACATCTGGGGCAAAAATTGGAGATTGGTCCTGCTTTGAGCAGGGGGTTGGACTAGATGACCTCCTGAGGTCCCTTCCAACCCTGATATTCTATGATTCTATGTGACAGAACTAAAATTTATCAGAGAAGAACAAATTTTCATAGGGTTTAGAACTTTGTTTCTAACTGCAATGGACCCATTGTTGTCATAGTCTTTATAGCAAGTACAGTAGCAGGTTTCCAGAAATACTATATATGTACTTTTGAATGTATCTAATAAAATTGCAGCATGCTTGCTACAAAGCTAGCTGAACCTCTATGATTACCATTTTAAATGTGTACAGAGATACAGTATTTCTATTTAAAACACTTATAATGAAATCTGAAATTAGTGAACAAAAATATAACTACTACAGATGATTACTTTATAATTTCACTCTGATGGTTGCAAGCAGCATAATTGGTTTCAAAGTCAGAGTAAGAAGAAAATCAAAGTATATAGCAGCTTTGTAGTGTATCGTAAACATAAATCTCTATCTTGTAGCTATGAAAATGAGAATAAACATTTTTGTGTTTGATTTTTCTAAAGAAAACCACCATGATATAGGTATTGTAAAAAAATCTCTCAGGAGAAAAGGGCTTTATTTCAAGGAAGATGCCTGCTTATATAGAAAAAAATAGCAATGGGCCTTGCCTAGTTCCTTACAGTAAAATCTGCCTTTTTTTTTTAAAGCCACTAAAAAACCAGTTTCCAAATATGCACCAGCCAAAAGAGGGAGAAGGTGGGGTTTTCGCTCCCAGAGCCTCAATAGTGATTCTCCTACAAAAGATATAGATCTTGTTACAAAAAGGGTTCTTTCTGCCAGGCTGCTAAAAATCAATGAGCTTCGGAATGAACTAACTGAACTCCACATCAAACTAGATGAGCTGCAGAAAGAAAACAGGGCACTGAAGAGGCTTCAGTACAGGCAGGAGAAAGCCTTGAATAAGTTTGAAGATACAGAAAATGAAATCTCTCAGCTCCTCGCGCGACATAACAATGAGATTAGAATATTAAGGGAGCGCTTACGAAAATCTCAAGAGAGAGAACGCACAACTGAGAGAAGACTGAAAGATTCAGAGGATGAACTGTACAGGACAAAAAATTCTTTGCAAAAATTGAAAAAGCTTTCTGAAGATAAGCACTTAGCTGAACGAGATGAACTGGCAAAGAAGCTAGCCTCAGCAGAGAACAGACTGGATGAGAGTGAGAAAAGAATTAAGGTGAGATAACTTTCCTGACTTCCCCCACCTACACTTTTTTTTAATTTAACAATTTAATTTAACAAATCAAGTAGGAATGCTTCTTTCCAGTATGAGTGTCCTATGTTAATTTGTATTATCCATTTTTACAGCAGTAGGGTGAATGGAAAATGGTTTCTACTGCAAATAAGTAACACCATGTAAATTGTTTGTACATGACTGCACAATCATTTTACAATGTGTGCAGTATACTGTATGTATGTGTTTATTAATAATGTTGGTTACTGGTATGTTTTATCTTATGTGCTTATATTATAGAGTTGGCATTTTTAAACTAGATGCTAATCAATTTAGCAATAACTTCCAGATAGGCATGCAGCTAATTTAATTTTTCATAATCTAGTTTATGCTGCTTGACTAGGTAGTATGTATAAGAAGAGGAGCCTCAGGGATTTTAGAGGATATTATGCTGAAGTTCTACAAAATACATTATATTTTTTAAAACAAATTCTCTTAAAAACTAATATAACTCTGCATCCATGTAATGTTTGGTTATTCTGTATAGGCTGGCTGCTGAGTCAGCCTCAAAGAATTATCATAATTTTATTCAAAGTTATCTCATGTTATAGATATATGGACAGTAGGTATTTATTTTGGGAATTTTGTGCATAATGTTTGCATTCTAGTCAGCAAAACTATATATCCATGGGAAAGAAAAAAAGCCTTTTTAAGTCAAAACTATTTTTATATTGGTCCTGTAACATTATAAGAGTAACTTAACTGTCTAGCAGTTATGTGTGGTGTTTGTTTTTGTCTGGTATTTATACTCATATTTGACAAGTTAAGATGGAGTTAAGATTGAGTCCCTATGTAGGAAATTTAAGGTAAAAAAAATTACAAAGAGATGGTATAATTATTTAAAAAAAAAAATTCCAAGCATTATAAACCTAGGAAATTCAAGACTTAGGTTAAATTTAAGTGAAATCCAAATATGTCAAGGTATGGAAATGTAGAGTTAGGAAACCCAAATAACATTAGTTCTGTACTGTAATGTTACCATACTGTAACCAGATATTTTCCAGTTCTGGGCAACACATTTCAGGAAAGATGTGGACAAATTGGAGAAAGTCCAGAGATAAAAGATCAATAAAAATGATTAAACTTGACCTCTGATGGAAGATTGAAAAAACTGGGTTTGTTTAGTCTGGAGAGGAGAAGACTGAGGGGGGACATAACAGTTTTCAAGTACAGAAAAGGTTTTTACAAGGAGAAGGGAGAAGAGTAGTTCTCATTAACCTCTGAGAATAGGACAAGAAGCAACAGGCTTAAATTGCAGCAAGGGAGGTTTAGGTTGGACATTAGGAAAAACCTGTCAGGATAGTTAGGCAATTCATTCCAGTGCGTAGGGAGGTTGTGGAATCTCCATCATTGGAGGTTTTTAAGAGCAGGTTAGACAAACACCTGTCAGGGATAGTCTACTAATACTTAGTCCTGCCTTGAGTGCGAGGGACTGGACAAGATGACCTCTCGAGGTCTCTGCCAGTCCTACGATTCTATGGTTTAAGGCATTTTAGCACTTGTGATCCCCGGTGAGATAAAAGTGATTTTTTTCTTTAAAGGTACTCTGGATATTTTTCTGCTTCCTCACAGTGTCATTATATGCTGTTCACGTTAAACAGCTATCACAAGGATAGGATCCACCAAAATTAAACCTCCACAAAAAATGGTTAAAGGAAGGTTGAGAAATCATTGTGAGGATGTCTTCTCCTCCTTATTCTTATCCCAGTTTTTCATGGGGATTTTTTTTTTATTTCTAATATGCCAGTTTGAGAGCCCTATTTTGGGTCACATGGCCTCTGTGTCCAATAGCATACAGAATCCGGGAGGTATTGTGAATGCCCAGTGCCTCCTCAGAGTTATCTCCCTGTATGTGGGTGAGGTGAGGTTGGGCACCAACCTGGTGTGGCTGTCCCCCCGATTAACTTCTGGATTTGATCAAGTTGCTGTGGACACAAAGCCAAATGGCCTCTGTACCATACTAGAGGCAGAGTCAGGTTGACCCTCAAATAGTATTTTTATATATTTTGTTTGTTTATTTTTAAAAATTGCTGTTTTTTAAACATTCTATCATCATATGAACTGCAGGATTTGGCGAAAAACCTTGAGCTGAATAACAGCAGTTTCCATCGACAGTTGCAATCTGAGAAAAAAAAGGTACATGAGGCCCAAGAAGAAAATAAAGCTCTCCAAGAAGAGCTTCAACAACTAAATCAAAAGCTAAAGGTAAAAATCATGTACTGTAATATTAAACTCCAGCCACTTTAAGGCATTTTTAGCTGTGGGAGTACTTTATTATTGAAATATTTCAAGTTTACTTAAATCATTCCTTGCAAAATTAACTTCATTTTTCTGCATATGGGTTCACTCTCTGTTTTTTAAATTTAATCTTCTAAACTCTGATTCTGGAATACCTGTATGAAAGGGAATGTGTTAATGTCAGTCATCATTATTTATTATTTGCATTAGGTAGGAAAAGGATAGATTGAGTAATTGCACATGCATACTGGCAATTGGCATGCATTTTTACTTTATCTGCACACGCAATTACTTGCTCGTTTTAGGCATACAGGTTCTAAAATTAGGCTATAAGAACCATTGTTTTAAAAATCATAATGCACAGTATTATTTAGTACTAACTTAGTCAGTACTTCCTGAAAGAGAAGCTGTCAGTTCAGATTTGGACCAAAATATAGATTGTGTAAAAAGGTTTCACGAAACCTACAGTTGATAGAAATGTTTCCATGACTTTTAGTTCCACTGGAAGAAGTTGTTTTTAAACAGCTAAACACCTTGGGGGATATAAAAGTGAAACTGATTTAAGTAATGTTAACTGCCCAATCTGAGAGAAATTAAAAGTATCTGGCATTTGCTGTGAAAAGTAAATAGGGTTTTTAAAACTTTAATTTTCAGTAATCAAAGTGTTAACAGTAAAGTTAAATAAACTGCTAGTTTCAAATAAATGGGTCTTAAGTTGACAGTGTTCCTTTAAAGAAGACTACGATAAGTTGAAAAATACATTCATGATCAGAAGAATCCCAGCACTATTTATTAACGAACATTGAGTATTCCTGGTTAGGCAACATTGATTTCTATGTTCTTTTTAGTAAGAGCCATGTGAGAGGAATATATCCCGGTATTTGTATATGGCTCAAGGCAAAAAAATGGCATTTTTCTCACAACAGGATCAATTTTAATCTCTGCATTGCTCCAAAGATATTCTTTATGGCTCCAATTCAACAAGATATTTAAGCACTGAAGTCAAAGGGACTACTCATATACTTACTTACATAAGGATGTACTAACTATCTTGTGGAAACAGGGCCTATATCCCCAAAGCTGACCATCATAAAAATTATGGTACTTGCATTTTCCATGTTCTCAGCTGTGTTCTCTTTCTGAACAATACACCCAGGGCCAATGCTGACAGTGCTGCCAAAGCTGTAGTATAGCGGATCTTGCTTGTCAGAGTTACTGCCCAGTCCACTAGCTGGTAGTAATGCTAATATGATTTTTTTTTTAAACCTAGTATAATACAGAAAATTAACATGGTACACACATGCATCTGTAATTTAGATTTCTAAAATTTTAAGCACCTTTGTATGAAAATTTTGGCCTTCAGTTTTATCTTAGTTCAAAGATACAATACTAAATGTTAGAGACTATTTTGGCAATCAGCTGATTTTTTGAGAGGGGAGGAAACCATGTACTAGAAATGTGATTTAAAGAATTAAGAATTTGAACGTTCTCTTTAAACATTGTGCTGAATAATCAAGGAACTTATTCAATGAGGAATGAACAAAATATATATAATTTTCCTTTAAACTACACAGTTACTTAGCCTTGCCACAATTTATTTCAATGGCTGTTAAATATAAGTTGATGTAACTTTATTAATTTAACTTTGCTGTCTCTACCTCATTCATTATCAGGAAAAAGAGAGAGAACTGGATGCAAAAAATATATATGCTAACCGTATGTTGAAGCCATCGCCTAAAAAAGACACAGATGTTACACAAAGGAAAAAAGGTAATTTAAAAAGAGGATATAAACAGAAAAGCTACCACCAAATAGACTCTATTGTTTTTCAGTGTTCAAGCCATTAAGTGTTTGTTTCATTTTGACCCTTCCAGGTCCTGTCCCAGGCTGTGGAATTCTTCACTCTCTGTAAAACACAGCAGTCAAAACAAAAATTACAATGCATGTCATTAGTTATTTGACTGTCCCCTAATAATAGTACAATGAAGCCACCATACCCCCTACAAAACCACTAGGGCTGTACGCTCTCAATTCAGCAATGTACATTATCCCAGATGTTCATGGGAGGAAAAAAGAGCTTTGTTTAGAAATAGTTTGCTATTAAATCACATCTAGTAATCAAGCAGGTAGCTTGATTATAATTAAACGCACTGGAAATATTCACCATTGTCATTCCACATAACTGTGTGGATTTAGGGGTTTCTCTGAATTTTTGCTAACTTCAGTTAATAGAGCAGAATTTAGGTATGCATTGAAAAAAGAAGTACAGTCCATCTGACTGAAGATAATTTTTCAAATGCAAACCAGTGTACTGATATCTTCCTGAACCTGCAGGCAGACTGAAACCTTGTTTTACTTGTATATATAGGGCCAGATCCACTCACACTGAATTAGTAAGATTACTCACTGGGAGTAAGGCAAACAGTGTTTTCTGTAGCATTTTAAGCAGGTTTTGATGTCAATACTTTAAACCATTTCATGGGTGATCCCTTTAATGGAAATATCCTGTTATTATGCATCATCCAGTATACTTAGATTAATTTGAAAGGCCATTCCACCGAGACATGGTTGCAAGTCTCAAAAATGCAAGCAATAGACTATCCTATAATATTAAAGTTGGTCTTTTTGTTTCTCTAGAAGGAGCATCTGTGAGGAAAGGGAAATAGACAAAATCTAGACCATTGGCAGATTGTGGGGAAAAGGTATCCAAGGGGGATTTTTTTAAAGACCCATTCAGTAGATTTAAATAACATATTATTTGGGGATTCTTAGAAATATCTTCAGAATTTTCCAAACACTTCCCCAGAATCTCGGGAAAGCTCCTTAGAATTTGGCAATATTTCCCACAGGTTCCCATTGGCCCTAATTATGAGGTACTTTGACTTTAAGATACTTTCAGAAACATGTAACACTTTGTTTTGTTTCAGAGTAACAGCCGTGTTAGTCTGTATTCGCAAAAAGAAAAGGAGTCCTTGTGGCACCTTAGAGACTAACCAATTTATTTGAGCATGAGCTTTCGTGATGAAGTGAGCTGTAGCTCACGAAAGCTCATGCTCAAATAAATTGGTTAGTCTCTAAGGTGCCACAAGGACTCCTCTACTTTGTTTTGTGTGGATTTATTTTTTGTCCTTTCAAATAATTGTTTTTGCTCCAAAATTTCATCAAAATGGACATAGAATTTTCTTTTCTTTTTTTCTTAAATAGAGATCAGCCACACTAAAAAAAAAAAAACAACCTGTTGATCTTCACTAGATCAGGATGCTTTTATGTATTGTTCTAAGTTATAGGAATACTATTAGCTCCTAGGTATAAATTCATGAGATGCAAAGATGACAATTTAAAAAAAAAGTTGGGTTCTTTTTTATTTGGGAATATTTTGAATTACAAAAAAATTAAAGGTTTCAGAGTAGCAGCCGTGTTAGTCTGTATTCGCAAAAAGAAAAGGAGTACTTGTGGCACCTTCTCTAAGGTGCCACAAGTGCTCCTTTTCTTTATGAAAAAAATTAAAATGTGACTTGCTTTGTTTTTGTATATATTCATTACAGCCACTAGCCAGAATACTAAAAAAGGAATCCAGACTACAAAAGGAGTACAGACTAGTGGGTACTTCTCACCAATACAATTTCCTCCACCACCGGAGTTTGTTTCTGTTTATGTAACAGATCAGAAAGAAGATGAGATACTTCTCAGAATGGTGAGTTATTTTATAGTTCCAAATAATCCAGCTAAGAAGCTACATTTCCTAAGGTCTAATTTATATTTTAGGAAAGACATCCTCATATCTTAGGAAAATGATTAGGCGCTCAGACCAAATTACAGTTTTACATGACCCTGTTTGAATCCTGTTGACTGTCATTAACTTGCTCTGCTTCTTTTAATTACCTTTTATCATTTCACTGTAATCCCTACTGACTTGACATTTTGGTTTTTCTCCTTTTCTATTTCTAGTCTAGATATTTGAGTAGTCTCTTGTTCTCAGTATTTTTGCTGAGCCTTAATTATGGTTTACTTTTTACTTCCAGCCTTTTTCCACAATCATGGATTTTAGTGCTTTGTCCCATTGCACTAGTGTCCAAATCCTGCTCCCATATGTAAAGCATGAAATATATTTCTGTTAATTTTGTCCCAATGTTTTTTGCTGTTAACATCTTCATTATAAAATAGTGTCTCACTGATTTTTAATACTTTTGAGCCATAAGGCCAAAATTAAAGTGAAATGTAAGGTGATTAGCTCACCTCCGTAGATCTACTTGCATTCACTGTACAAATGTTTAAAGGGTATGAGAATTGTAACTTATGCACTGAGGAGCTGCAAGAAGGTCTACGTTTAGTAAGGTAGAGACTACCAAGTCTGCTGTAAATTCCGTAGCTGTAGAATCATGGAATACATCGGACTTTGCTTAAAAGTGAAATATCCACAAGGATCTCCTGTTCCTTTTCCTCCCCACATTTGTAATATTTTCTTTCTAATTGTGGGAAAACTAAGCTTAAAGAAAAGTGTAACTTTTAGCTTAGGAAGCATTGAGATTCATGGTCATTCTGATCTCTGCCAGAAGGAAATTCCATATTTGGAAAGCCTTGTTTCCTCATTCACAGGTTTTTATCCTTGTAGTTGACCATTCTGTTAATTCAGGAGAAAGTAGTGATTCAGGAAGTCATGATGTCAGAGAGAGAAGTGGTTCCCTAAAGTTGCTTGGATCAATTTCAAGGAGGAGTTTTGATTACCAGGACTGAAATCTTGAATATGTCTCTCTGTACAGCTGGGAATCAATTCAGCAGGTAGAGCATTAGGGTGGTGCTCTTGGTAGGCCTGTGTTGCTGTTTTCTGTAGCAGCTGAAGCTTTTTCAGGGTTGGCAGTTTGATTCCTAGATCTTCAGTTCTAAAATCTTCTCCGTTATCTATAAACTTGGGTGCATGAGTCCTTTAAAATGTAGTAGATTTGGATGATCTGCCTTGGCTAGGGGTCGGCAACCTTTGGCACACGGCCCATCAGGATAATCTGTTAGCAGGCTGTGAGACATTTTGTTTACGTTGACCGTCCGTAGGCACAGCCCCTGCAGCTCCCAGTGGCCGTGGTTTGCCATTCCCGGCCGTGGTTTGCCATTCCCGGTTTGCCATTCCCAATGGACCAGGACTTCATTGTGCAAGGTGCTATACAAACACAGAACAAATAAATTTTAGTATGAAGCATTACAGGATGCAGTTTTTATTAAAGACGCCATACAAAATCAAGTTGATGGTTTGCAAGTACTTAAGACCATGTTAGGTCTGATAACCGTTTTAGGGCCATTTCCCCAGCTGAGGTAAACTGGAGTGGCTTCATTGAAGTCTTTAATATCATTCCGATTTGGAAGACTTTATGTTTAACAATAAACAAAAAAAGCTCTTGCAGAAATTTTTTATCACACTTTCTTTTATCAATTTATGTCAGGAACAGGAAATTCAGAAAAAAGAATGGAAAGAACAAGCAGAGCATCTAAGGCAAGAACAGAACAGGGAGATGGAGGAGAAATTGAAACATGACCAAGAACTGCAGGCTTTAGAGGAGAAAGCCCAGAAACTATGTGACGGTAAGAAAACTGTGGCTACTGCCAAGCTGGAAAATCTAGACAAAACAAAATACCAATCAAATGAGGCTTATAACGCTTCTCTTGAAAACAACAAATTGATTCTGGAAAGGGAAAACCACTAAAAAGGATAAATGATTTAATGTGAACAAGGTCAAAACAGAAAATTTTAAGGGATACAAAGTAACCTCCTTCCTGTGCCCTGCTGTTGCTGCCCCAAGACAAGCCAAATACCAACTATGGAGAACCACAGCTGAAAAAAATATCCATGAAAAAAAGTCAGTGGACAGTTTGCACTGACTGAGAATCTGCCCCCTGGTTTCTTGGGGTAAAATAGTCCTAATATTAACACTCTCATCTATCGTACTATAAAAATAAGATTTTTTTTTCCCAGCATTCCTCACTGAAATTCAGCTGCCTACTTCTTCATAGTGGAGATGCTATGCCATATATAGATGAAAAATATCAAGTGTTGCAGTTTGTTTTCATAAGCTTGGTATAAAGTACAGTACAAGTACAAATTGTTGTCAGTGCTGTCACCACCAAGGTCCATGTCCCAACTCTTCAGAGAGCATTCCTGATCGGGAGGATCCATTCTGTATACGTGTGTCAGGTTGTTCTTGTTCAAATCTGAACCTACCTTAAAACTTTATATTCAGACAAGAAAATTCTTTTTTGGATCGGTAAATATTCAGAAAACCGCCCTTGTGTGTGCATGCAACTTTGTGTGTACAATTGCACTCTCAACAAATTTGCGGATGATACTAAACTGGGAGGAGTGGTAGATACGCTGGAGGGCAGGGATAGGATACAGAGGGACCTAGACAAATTGGAGGATTGGGCCAAAAGAAATCTGATGAGGTTCAGTAAGGATAAGTGCAGGGTCCTGCACTTAGGACGGAAGAACCCAATGCACAGCTACAGACTAGGGACCGAATGGCTAGGCAGCAGTTCTGCGGAAAAGGACCTAGGGGTGACAGTGGACGAGAAGCTGGATATGAGTCAGCAGTGTGCCCTTGTTGCCAAGAAGGCCAATGGCATTTTGGGATGTATAAGTAGGGGCATAGCGAGCAGATCGAGGGACGTGATCGTCCCCCTCTATTCGACATTGGTGAGGCCTCATCTGGAGTACTGTGTCCAGTTTTGGGCCCCACACTACAAGAAGGATGTGGAGAAATTGGAGAGTCCAGCGAAGGGCAACAAAAATGATTAGGGGTCTGGAACACACGACTTATGAGGAGAGGCTGAGGGAACTGGGATTGTTTAGTCTGCAGAAGAGAAGAATGAGGGCGGATTTGATAGCTGCTTTCAACTACCTGAGAGGTGGTTCCAGAGAGGATGGATCTAGACTATTCTCAGTGGTAGAAGAGGACAGGACAAGGAGTAATGGTCTCAAGTTGCAGTGGGGGAGGTTTAGGTTGGATATTAGGAAAAACTAGGAGGGTGGTGAAACACTGGAATGCGTTACCTAGGGAGGTGGTAGAATCTCCTTCCTTAGAAGTTTTTAAGGTCAGGCTTGACAAAGCCCTGGCTGGGATGATTTAATTGGGGATTGGTCCTGCTTTGAGCAGGGGGTTGGACTAGATGACCTCCTGAGGTCCCTTCCAACCCTGGTATTCTATGATTCTATGAATCATTTGGCCAAAAACTCTTGAATCCATTGTGCATGCAATTCATATGTGGAAGGACCTGGTTTTTGCCCCCTTACACCTCATGTAGCCATTTGTACCTGTGAAAAGTGGTGTGTCCTGTTTTTGCAAATAATCTTTTATATTCACTTGATGGTGCACAGAAAGCTTGTGCAGAGGTATTTTCAACACACACTATGGCCTGCAGACACACAAGTGAGGAAGAGGTAATATTTTAAATTGCTCCCTACCGTAGAAAAACAAACCATTGAAAATTATTACTCACTTTGTATTTTGTTGTCCCGTTGACTTTGCAGTAGCAGTTCACAAAATAAGTATATTCCAAAGTTGTCTTGAAGTCAGTGATGTTGACAGAGAACTATAAAGCACTCTGTCAGTCAGAGTTATTAAAATCAATGATGTTATATTCATCTCTGTTCAAACATGGGCAAGGATAAAATCAGTAGAATATGAAACTACTAAAAGAGATGAATAATGCAACTACACTACAAAATGGTAGTGTTGTTTTAAGTTAGGATAAAAGATTTGGCCTGTGCCTAATTGTAAATATGTTTATGAAAAATGACTTCTTTAAAAAACAAACCAGTACTAGTTGCAAGAATTTTAAAAGTTCTGTTTTTATATATGATTTTAAAAAAATAAAAATTGCTTTAAATGTTAGAAAATGTCAAATAACTTTTAAAAAAATTCCATGCAGAGTGGAAAAAAGAAGAATTTGACAGAAGAAAAAAAGAAAATAACTTTTTATGGGCTAAAGAAGAAGAAGCAGGAATTGAGTCAGAAATATATGAAACTGAAAATGAGACACCCAACACTGAAAAACTAGAAGAAGACCGACAAAAAAAAGAGTTGTTGCTGGCTAAAATGTATAAAATTGACAGAGAAACTCAAAACACTATTAGTATGAAACTTGCTTCGCAAGCACACCTCATAGATACAGCATCAAAATCTGACTCCCTAGAGAAAAATGAGAAAACTTACCAGTTCTTAGAGACCAGAGAGAAATTGTTTAATGGATTTCCAGTATATGACAGCCATGATGTTACTACAAAAGCAGAAGGACAAAAGCGGCAAAATTTTAGAACTACAGATTCAAGTAATGATTTGACGTTTGGTAGTTACGTACCTTCCTTTGGGAAAGGATCCGGGAGGCCAAGCTGGCTTAATCAAAAAAGTATTGTCTTAGAAGAAAATACTAAAGAAAATACAGATTTCAGTACTAAGAAAGAGAAAAAGTCTAATTTAATGGAGCAACTTTTTGGAAGTAGTGCCAGCACCATCCTTCCATCTAAAAGCAGTGACTCAAGTCCTTTGGAAGCGGACTATGATTCCGGCAGTGCTCTTCCTCTGGGCAAAAGCAATAAAGTTAAAGATGATGATGATTTTTTTTTCAGTGAAGGAAGAAATTTTAATTCAAATAGGCACCGTTTACAGCACACAACAAGCAGGCCAGCAGTTAAGGCTGTTAATTCTTTTGAAGATGAAATTGAAGAAGTAATCCTGTGATACCACCTCTTATATAACTTGTGTGTGTAAATGCTATCCAAATATTTTAATACAGTATTTATTATATAAAAATTTGAAAAGTTTCAGATATTAAAAAACCTTATGAAGGGATGATTTCAATTGATAAATATATGTATAGAGGAAATATATACTGCACATTCAGATAGACCAGTCTGGCCTACTCTAACCAGTCTGGTTCCTTGTGCAGTACATTTTTTTTAATGTGTCTTTCCAAATACAGTCCATGAAGATAAAGAGTTGCGGTGATTATTTTTTACATACCACAGCCAACCATCTTGAGGGAATTTCCTGACAGATTCCCATATAATGTAACTGAGTTTGGGTATTTGCTCACTTCTTCATTCAGGAGGTGATACTATTTCTACCTTACTCATATTCCAGTCTACTCGCTGTATGTGCATTTGCCACTATCAAATCTGTGCAACTGCCAGGGAAAATTGGTGGTATTCCAAAAGGCCACTACTAATGCTTTTCCATGGATTTGGATGGGAGGGAAAGTAGTTGGGGAACACTTATACCTGCTTGTCTAGAGCCAAACATGACCTGCATCACTTTTCTCACTAGTCTCTGCCTGTGGCAGTGGAAAGGTCCCATGATACTTTCCACACTCTTGTCTCCTGCCAGGCTGTGCAGTGCCATTATTCCACTGGGCTGTTCAAACACTTCAAAATAGATTCAGTTCAGTTAATGCAGTGGTCCTATATATAGCTGCTGGGTTTTGTTTGCTTGTTTGCTTTCCCCAATTGGACTAAAAATAATAGAGATAATGAAGGGAAGCGGGATAATTCAGCCTACAGTTTGGAAGGCCATGAGTCATAGCCCCATCAACCTTTTTGTTGTAAGCTAGCTTTGCAGTGGCATATCTAAATACTGTTCTGGGAAAACCTATGCCATAGCCATATTTCTCCTAATTGAAGTGGGTTTGGACTCCCTGCTGAAAATAAAACATATGAACTGCTGAGAATTTAAATAATGAGTTAGGAGAAACTTAATAAATCCAGTATATTTTAAAATAATTTCCAGAAATATTGCAAAATCTGACTATCTCCAAGTCATACAAACATTTTTTTAAAATTGAGATGAGAACAGTGTGCATTGTTAAATATGACCTACCCAAATATTTGTGTGAGATGGCAGAAAGTTATTGAAACCTCAGATTCTATAAATCCATGTTATCAGTTGACTGATTTCAGAATCTGAAAAGTTGCTCTGATATATTGGGACAAATGTGCTGTAAATGAGATCCTAAATGCTTTAAATATAGAAGATTCTTATAATTTGGAATTGTTGCTCGTTCTCCCTTTACAGAAACATGTTGCCTACTGCCTGTTAGAGAACTGATGCTGCAGAAACCCATAGACGTTCTCAGTTAGTTAGCCCATTGCCTCTCCCTCTCTCCTTCCTAATTAAATCATTCCAGTTGGGTTTACAATGTGATTTAGCCCTGTTTTGTATGTACTAGTACAGTGTTTACTTGTTTTATCTTCCAGGCCAGACCCCTGCTGTTGATCTAGTTTCCATGTAAAAAAGAATTAATAATTGGAAGGAAATCATTTCTTGAAAATTATAAATGGTCAAAACTGCTAATGGGGGCACCTTGTGAGTTTGTATACCTGGCTTTGTGTTTTTTCTTAAGTTTTTTTCAACTCTAGTAGTGGACTCCATAGTGTGATGCATAAAGCATAGTACTGTACTGTTCACACGTAGCTTTATTTAATGTAAAATGCATAGAAATATAAGCACAGGAGTTGGCTAATGGTGCAGTGTGCTGTTATGTGAGAGCCTGCATTCGGGAGCAACCACTGGACTCCCACGTCAGCCAGCTGACATAGGAAAATGGTGTGGAATATGGTGCTTTATCTGAAGGTAGCTAGTAGTGTGTTACCCTTGTTTTGGAGTACCTCCCTTTGGCTATTGACATCTGCTCTCTGTGATGCATTCAGAGTGCCTCCTTGTGATGTTAGGGGAAGGCACATGTAATTTCATCTTTATGTAAAGGAATATGTTGTGCAGGGAACGACAGGTGGTCACTTAGAATAAAGGAATAGGTGAAAAGACAATGTAAAAGGCACTCATGCTATAGTGAGTCACTGAAGACTCTACATAGAAAACAAGTATCTCAGGATCAGCAGTTTTTTCCACATCTTAACAGAATTTCTTGTCATTCAAGAAGTTGTTTGGTTCCAGATATATCAGGCTAGAATAGATCTCTAATTGTGTCTGACTTGTGCTCAGCATAGCTGATGAGAGAGGGAGGCAAAGGTGGCTTTAAGCCACCTTTATGCTTCTCTCATCCTCTTGGAAGCCAGGGACTAGTCTGGCTGCAGAGCTACTCTAAATTTAGCTAGTTTTGTAAGAGCCCCAAGGGACTGTTGCGTTGCCCGGAGATCACAGGAGCACAGGTCATCCTGTCTCCCTGAACCATGCTCCTGGTACACCCCCTTTCCAAGGTGAGCCAGGAGGGTGTGTCGGAGAGTCAGCTATGCTGTCTCGGCACCAAGCCAGCATTCTTCATGCTAGTGAAACTTTGACCTTCCCATTTAGAATAACTTCACACCCCTTTTTCAATACTGCAGCAACAGAAAGTGCTGTAACATGGGCCAGAATCTGGCCTGTCATCTCCAGCTGTGCATACATAAGGCTGTTGATTTATAATCTTCAATTCCAGCTGCCATACATAATTTTGGAGAGAACAACATTTCTTCATGAATGTCTCCAAGCAAACATTTACACAAGGTCATGACAGATTATGAGCACATCTGCCAGTGTCTTGTGGCACACTCAGAGGGCTGAGAGAGAGGGCCAGGCTCAGATGCCTGGACCCTCCTACCATGAAAAAGCAGCTTTTAACATTTTTAGTGCAAGAATAAATAATTAGTATGTGTTCATTTAATGCAAAGCAAAGAGAATTTTATAATTGAGATGTTAAATTAACATGCCATAGAGATAATCATTTTTAATGTTTATAAAGAGATGCTGTAGTACTGTTCGCATATGTATTAATTTCCAGTTATATTTATTATGTAACATCAGTTGCTTTTGTAACTTCCGATTCATTTTCTGTATAAAAATTCCAATCATAACAATGTTGATTTTTAACAAAATGATTTTTATTAAAGCATTTGAGTAAAGTTTTTGTATGGCGATCGTCTTTAGCAAGCCAGTTTTCTTGACTTGTGATTTTCGTGAATCCTTATGCTGATTTTCTTTGTAGCAAAATTACTGGTCATGCTTATTTACTGCATAATGTGTGTGTTTTTCAAATCTAAAGCACACACTTTACCAAATGAAACACAAAGCTAAGTAACATATACCTGAAAACAAACTAAAGGTCAAAACTTACATTGAAATCCAGGGAAAGATTCCCATTATTTCAGTGAGTTTTGGATCAGGACCTATAGGAACAATTCTCCGTGTAGGGTAGCTTTTCTGAAAACAGAATCTGGTATTGAATTATGAAATCACTATTTTTTTTAATTTCCCATTCAGAAAGTAAAATACTCACAGAGGTAGACCATGCTTGATTTCCTTCTCACTAACCAACTACCTTAGGGCCCAAATCTGCTCCATTGACTTTAATGGTGCAGGATCAGAATGTCAGGAAAATTCTAACTGGCTAATAGAGGTAGTCAGTTTCTCTCCTGAATAACATTGTATTGTGGTGTGTGAATTGGAATTTTGTCAGGTCTTATGAGAGTTGGTTCTTCTCAGTAGTTGAATGGGAGTTGCAAGAAATGGCATTAGAGAGTGAACAGAAGTATCTCTTACCTCTAGGTGAGTACTGACAGTATCTGCATGCTGTTAGAAGGCACTGTACTGCAGATGTTTGTTTACAACTAAGACCTAAAACAATGATGTAACTGCTGTGATCATTAAAGAGCATATGGAACTTTTTGCTAATCCTTGGTCAATTCTAAATCTGTAATTATGTGCTGCTGAACTGAATTTTCCTGTCATTTCAGTTGGACATCTGTGGTTCCTTTTCATGTTGGCGATCACTTCTTAAGATTGTGACCCTTTCGTAGACATTCCCCTCTCTATTCTGATACAAAACTGGTGCTTAATTACATGAAAAAGTATTTTACATCGGTTTTAAGAAGATAATACTGTACCCAGTACACTAAGGTGAGTCACTTAATAACATTTCCCTTCCTCTTGCTCACTTTGTATCTACAGTTCTTCCTCTTTCCATGCTACACCTTCCAATTTTAGTGTTATGCAAACAAATTGGAGTACAGTTGAAAGATCGGAAGCAGCCACTCAGGTGCAGAGAGGGCTTTTATTTTTAATTGACCAAAATGTCTCTGGAAACCCTAAAAGGTGACTTGGCGACCACCAAGCAAGAAGTGTCATTGTTTGAAGACTATCAGATGATCTACTACAGTAACAGAAACAGCTCTGCAGGGTCCGTAGAAGGGCTTTATGGAACATAATATTGTGTACCAGTGGTTCTTATTCTCATCTTCCCTTCATGGCTCATCTGCTGCGTAATGTTGCTGTGCTCTCCTAAGCAGAAACTGGGTGTTACTTTGGAGATGGCTGCATTTCACTGGTGGTGAAGTGATTGCTCTGCATATCATTTAAAGTTTGTAAAGCATTTTGATATATTTTGGGATAAAAAGCACTATATCAACATAAATTGTTAGTAGGGCAGGGGATAGCCTTTGTTTAAATAGACAAAAAATAATACGGAGATAAACACACAATGTAAATGATTGTGGACATATTGGAGAGAGTTCAGCGGAGGGCAGCGAAAAGATCAGGGGGCTGGGGCACATAACTTACAAGGAGAGGCTGAGGGAACTGGGCTTGTTTAGTCTGCAGAAGAGAAGAGGGAGGGAGGATTTGATAGCAGTCTTCAACTACCTGAAGGGGAGTTCCAAAGAGGATGGTGCTCGGCTGTTATGGGTGGTGGCAGATGACAGAACAAGGAGCAATGGTCTCAAGTTGCAGTGGGGGAGGTTTAGGTTGGATATTAGGAAATACTGTTTCATTAGGAGGATGGTGAAGCACTGGAATGGGTTACCTAGGGAGGTGGTGGAATCTCCATCCTTAGAGGTTTTTAAGTCCCAGCTTGACAAAGCCCTGGCTGGGATTTAGTTGGTGTTGGTCCTGCTTTGAGCAGGGGGTTGGACTAGATGACCTCCTGAGGTCTCTTCCAACCCTAATCTTCTATGATTGTTCTATAATTTCAGATAGGTCTTTGGTGGTACCTGTGTTTCAGTGTGTGACTTGGGTCGTCCTGTGTTTAAAAAATAATACATTTTAAAAATTACTATCACATATTCTGCAGCAAAGTTCCAAAACGGAGAGCTGGCAATATGGAACCACAGAATTTTGCACAGTACAATTGTGCTGTCTATTTTTAGAACAGGAGGTTTTGTTGCCAGAACTATCTGACCTTTGCTTTGTGCTGTTCCGACCTGTTCGTGTCCTGAGATGACGGCTCTGACCATAAGAAGTGTCTTGATGATGTTATTCATTTCATTTATAAAATTCCCCTTTGTTAGCTCAAATTTAACTCGGTCTCATGTTTCAAATTATCTTCTTGATTAACTGCTAAGTTTTGATGACTGCACAAGTAGAACAATCACATCAGTGTACATTGTCAGCTGGGACTTTCCCTGGCTGTTGGGAAGTTGCTAGGGGATACTCTTAAAGTTACAATTCACTTGATTAACTGTGAACCAGTTTGCATAAGAAATGCTTTTATATATTGTTTTGTACCAACAGAGCTCAGCTATTTACATTCAGAGCAAGCTACAAGTTAACTTCAATCTAGTTTTGCCCATTTTTGGTATGCTATTCAACTTGCATATATAGCAGCAAACTTTGCAAATATAGCAGCAAAAATTATGGTAACTTATCTGATGACCACTAGTCCTTGTTTGCAATAGGAAGAGGCTGTTCCCAGTTCTCCACTGTAGCCAAGCTGTGCTTGGATATAGTGGAAAGGAGCAGCTGCAGAGAAGTGGTTGAGTTTCTCTGAACCTTGGCTGCCTACCCCCAGGATTCACTAGAGCAGGAGGGAGACTACGCCAACTTCTGCCACTGGCCTAAGGTTTGTGAAGATGCAGTAGAACTCTGCTTCACTATACCTATGTTCTGCCCCTTGAAGACCACTGACATACTGGCTCCATCCCCTTATGCCGGCCGAGTTTTCTGCCAGTTAAGTTCCCCTGCACAAGGCCATTTTGGGCTACTTGCTCAGCAGAAAGTACCCTTAATGGAGTGGGGAATCCAGTCCTCTCTTTGGGTCATCTTCTGCTTCATATTCCTCCTTAAAATTAACTTTATCCATAAAACCCCTCCTATGTTTATTTCCTCACCATTAAGCTCTCTATACCCTCCCCCTCCCAGTTTTGCTGTGCTGTGCTTCTTCTCATCCATGTTATATTGTAAGGCTTTTGGGGGGATTTATAATGTGCTCTTCTGTGTTCTGCAAATATCATAAAAACTGGTGACACTATGTTTGCTTAATAATCAGCCTCATAATTTTACACAAGGACATATAACAGTTGCTGTTCTTCATTAGAGACCAGCTAATTGTTAGTTCTGAGCGTGCAGAAATTGTGTCTGGATTGGCGAGTGTCTGAGCTTCCTATCACCACATAACAACTGCCAGGATCCAAACTCTCAAATGACTTAAATGAGTGCACAACTGATATTAAATTGGCTGAGTAGGGATGGGTCTAACTTCCAGGACTTTAGGTTTAGGCCCTTGTGGAGGAGTTTTGTTTTGTTTTTTTTTGACTGACAATTGTCACTTTGGTGGCTTCTAATTTTGCTGTTTTGATGATTGTATCCTGGGGACATTTTACATACCTAAATAATCTGTCCCAAAGGTCACCACAACTTTAAATAAATAATAATACTTAGGTTTTATAGAGCCTGTTTCATCTCCAAGTGCTTGGTAAACAATCTCCCCATTTTACCGAAGGCTATTTTGAAGCACAGAGCGGTGCAGTGACTTTCCTCCTCATCATGAGAGATGTGGGAATAGAAACCTCCTGATTCCTAGTCCAGAGTTCCAGCCACTGGACAACATGCTTTCCTGTACAAATATATCCGACATCCTTGTGGGGAATTAATTCAACCAATCTTAAATCCCATAATACACTGCAATTTGCAGTATTGCCTCTAGAGGAGAGAAGCTTCTTAAGAAAAAGCATTCATGAAAACAGTGTGCATTTATCAGTACTTAAAGCAAACCAGACTCTTTTTAGCAGAAAATAAGTACTGTAATTATAAAATACATCCCACATATTTCATCCCAATTTTTTGCAGGTAGAGATTTCATATTAAAATTGATATTACATAGCTCCTTAAGAATGCCTTACTATTTCTAACCACTACTTTCTAAAAGCCATGTCTCCTTTTCATTTGTTCAGGTTGATAAACCACATCTAGTTACACTGGCACAGGATCTAACCTTGCTTTGAGCACTATGACACTTTAACTGATAAAACATGTCATCTTGATGACACTATACTGGCAGTCAGGGAAATATCAAAAGGGTATAGTTTACTAAAACAACATTAAAAATACACCTTTTCGTTAAAGTGTTTTAAATTTTATAAACTTTTGTAAGTGTTAAAGTTCTTTTTGCTTTTTTTTAACTGTTCTGTCTCTTTCAGAAATTCATATTTCCAAATGTCAGTACATAAATTGGACATCAAAATCTAGACCTGATGCAAGCCCCATCTAAGTCAGTGGTAAAACTCCCCATTGGGCCCTCTATACCAAAATAATTGGGCTGAGCAGCACCCACCAGAGCTCCTGTCAAGGTTCCTCCCCCACTCTGAACTCTAGGGTACAGATGTGGGGACCTGCATGAAAACCTACTAAGCTTACTTTTACCAGCTTAGGTTAAAACTTCCCCAAGGTACAAATTAATTTTATCCTTTGTCCTTGGAATAACCACTGCCACCACCAAACTCTAACTGGGTTTACTGGAAAAACGTAGTTTGGACACGTCTTTCCCCCCAAAATCCTCCCAACCCTTGCACCCCACTTCCTGGGAAAGGTTTGGTAAAAATCCTCACCAATTTGCGTAGGTGACCACAGACCCAAACCCTTGGATCTGAGAACAATGAAAAAGCATTCAGTTTTCTTACAAGAAGACTTTTAATAGAAATAGAAGTAAATAGGAGTAAAGGAATTACCCCTGTAAAATCAGGATGGTAGGTACCTTACAGGGTAATTAGATTCAACACATAGAGAATCCCTCTAAGCAAAACCTTACGTTACAAAAAAGACACACAGACAGAAATAGTCATTCTATTCAGCACAATTCTTTTCTCAGCCATTTAAAGAAATCATAATCTAACGCATACCTAGCTAGATTACTTACTAAAAGTTCTAAGACTCCATTCCTGTTCTACCCCCGGCAAAAACAGCATACCGACAGACACAGACCCTTTGTTTTTCACCCTCCTCCCAGCTTTTGAAAGTATCTTGTCTCCTCATTGGTCATTTTGGTCAGGTGCCAGCAAGGTTACCTTTAGCTTCTTAACCCTTTACAGGTGAGAGGATTTTTCCTCTGGCCAGGAGGGATTTTAAAGGGGTTTACCCTTCCCTTTACATTTATGACAGCTCCTATTGAGATTAGGAGAAGAATAATCTGTATGGATAGCAGAGCTATTTGTAAGACTACTGCTAAAATGAATATACATGCTCATTAGTTCTGCTTTGGTGGGCTAAATGTGCACCTACTTTTGTGATAAACAGTGTATTTCAAGGATTTGGCCTAGTGTCTGCAATTTGGCGAATAGAATCAATGACAGCTCACACCTCTGGGGAACAGGCTCTTAAGTATATAGGAGTACTTTTAAAACTTGTTAATGTAAGGGTAGATCATTCTATCAATTTTTCAAGCAGAACTCCAACTGAAGTTAATGGGGAGTTCTGCTGAAAAACAAACTGTATGGTTGGAGTCTATGATACCTTAAGTGACATTTCTCAAAAGAAAATATTCTGAAGTCTATTAATGCATTGTGAAGTAACTGCAGCCTTTTGTTATGTCAGAACTGTTCCTTTTGAGACAAAAGAGACAAAATAGTTATAAATAAATTATTAGATTAGTATGTATTCATTCATCCATTATTCTTTTTGTGGCTGATATATTATAATACGCCAATCTATTTATACCTCATACAGTTATGTATTATCTAACTCTGGGATACAGTCTTATGAAAGATGTCATACAAAGTCAGAGCCTAACAATGCAACCCTAATTTATGCATGTAGTCCTTTAGGTTGATAGTATTGCAGTTTTCCTATTTTATAATTAAGTATTGAAATGATCTTTCGTGACAAAAATGATGTGTAGCTTGGGGTAGGAATATTTTATTACCTAACCAATAATCGTTTGACAAAGCCAATGTAGATCTCGGATATTCTTTCTCAAATTTGGATGAAGAGTAAATAGTCTCTATTTTACAAACTAACTGCTTATCTAAATGAGTTTCCATAGATCAGGTTCTTTTGAGGATGCTAATTTTAAATAGAACAATCTGGAATAATTTTCCATAATGGAGTCTCTTTTTCAGTATTAGTTTATGGGCTGTACAGTATCTTGGCAGTAGGAACAATAGCTGTCAAGTGTCCTATATAACATACTAGTTTCCTTTAGAGGGCACCATTGATTTCCTTGAAAACTCTTTAACCATTTGATCATGCTGTAAGGTTTACTATCCACATTTTGCCATTTTAAATGTATTTATTTTATGTTGTGTTAAAAAGCTTACAGTGCTTTGGGCTAATGTGCATTCTATATTGTATGCAGATACTTCCCATACCTCTTACCCTGTATATGATTTCTTGGGGATTTGTTGCAATGACAATCTTTCCCATCACATGCTCCAAGGGCCAAACCTTCAGAAAAAGTGGACAGGTCACATCACTGGGCTGTGCACTCAGATAAAAGAGTACAACAGGATTAGAAGGCTCAACTTCCACCTGTAGAAGTGTTGTGCACCTGAGCCCTCATTTCCACTACAAAATATGGGGGAATTACAGGTTCTTCCACGCTACCTGCTGCGCTAGTGACTCCGTACAGTGCACAGACACACTGGACAACCCCTATCACTTCCCCAACCTGTGCACTATGAATACAACTATGGGGGAGGGGTGGAAATAAGGGGATCTGTTCTCTTGCCGTCTCTCTCCCCTCAACTCCTGCCTTTTTTTTTTTTTTTTTTTTTTTTTAAGTGTTGCACCACTGCTGATCACACTACTCCCCCATGCACAGAGGGCTGCCATGGAACTTGTGCAAAGTCCTTCTGCATGGACGTTCTCCTCTCTGTCTGCGCCCAAATAGAATCGACTGGAAGGGACCTCAAGAGGTCATCTAATCCAGTTCCCTGCACTCATGGCAGGACTGAGTATTATCTAGACCATCCCTCACAGGTGTTTATTTAACCTGCTCTTAAAAATCTCCAATGATGGAGATTCGGCAACCTCCCTAGGCAATAGTGTTTCCCTCAGTGGCCTTGGGTTTGCCTCCAAATTAGATATGAGCAAAATGGTTAGGATGAATTAAAAAGCTTCCCTTATCCTGAGCCCTTGTTCAAAATTCACACGGAGCCTGAGCTCAACCATCTCTGAGATCTGAAAACACTGAATTTTTCTTTTCACTTCTACATGCTGCTGTATTTCCAAGTGCTGGACAGGCCCAGTGGAAATCTTGTGAGAGGTCTAGTCCTGCCTGCAAGATTAACATGCACCCGACACTTTGAATCTGAACTATCCCAACCTCTTGTTCCCATGCACACCAAGATTAAGAACATTTAACGTCACTTTGTCTTTCTAAAAGAGCTGTTTTGGCAGGAGAATGGGCAAAGCAATATTGTTTTCAAAAGTGAGTAGAGCCTCTTTTTGAGTCCCTTAATCTATTTTTTCATTTTTTAAATTTTATTCTTTTCATGTGGTGATGTAACTATTATATTACTGTAGCTATGCACAGTATTCTGTCTGTAAGAAACATGGACCAAGTTTTCAGAAGAGAGTGCACAAAATTGTGTGCCCTGCCCATTTATTAACCTAATTTGTCCATACAGTTATTGCGACTGATGGCTGATAAAATAATGCCCAAGAAAAAGTCCAGTTAGATGTCTGTCACTTACTTCACATTCATCGTGGTTGCTCATGCATTTTCCTATGTGCAACTGCACAGACAAAGCCCTGATAATCTGGATTTATATTTTAAACACATATTTTACTGACTGTAACGTTGTCTTACTAGATCCAATACTTCATGCAGGGAGGGATAGTTCAGCACATCTGCGCCCCACACCCCACCTAGTAGAACCGCTTGTTTGTAATTAAAATGGCATGTTCTATTATTTTCTTTTGAAAAATCCATGCCACATAGAGTTAGGACAGGATGAGCAGGGACAGGCAAAGGGGATATGGGACAGGTAGGGAAGGAAGATAGAGATGGGCACAGCCTAGTGGAGGGCTAGGGGATAGGGATGCAGCATGAAGCAACCAAGAGGAAGCCCTGGGAGGGAGAAACCACAGCTAGAAGGGGAAGAGGCCTAGTGGAAGCTCCCAACTGGGAAGGTGGGAGAACACTGACTCCTACCAAACCAAACCATCAATTATCCCATGCCCCGCCCTTGCTTCCTCATGTCTGCTGGCGGAGGTTTTCCCCACTCAAATTTATCTAAATAGATCTACAATTTGGCATGGGGGTATCAATAGGCTTTGATTCCATGAGTACAGCACAGGCTTTTCTCACACTGGTGTATGGCCTGGATGTTCCCTTTAGATCCCTGTCTCTAAAAGCTTACATTCTCAATAATGCAATATATTAAGATACCAAATGGCATTTTTTCTAGAGCCTTGCATACAGAAAGTTAACTTGGCTTGATTTTAAAGTCTCAGTTAAAAAAGCCAAGTTTGAAGAAAATTGGTTTAATAGTATTTTAAGGTATAAATGTTTACATTTGTATTACCCTGAACCTTAAGAAGTTGCAAATTTGAGATAATCTCAGTGTTACCAAGTCTCACAATATTTGTAGTTTGTCTTAAAGCTTCAACCCCTCCAGTCATGGGATTACATAAAACTCTCTGCTTTAATTTTAAAAAGTAAGGTTTTAGGTACTCATGGAAGTAGAGAAAAGCTTGAAAATGTAAAATCTCTAAAGGCTCAAAACTAAGATGGCAAATAAAACCCCCCAAATACATATTTTTTGAATCCTCATGTGTTTTTAAAGCAATCTTGTGATTTTTGTGGGTCCTGTCTCGTGATTTTTGAATACCTGGGGTTGGCAGTAATGTGATTCTTAACTTCTAGATAATCACAAGTTTGAGACTGGCCTGTTGGTAAACTGAACACCTTATCTTAACATACAGGGCCTGATTTCTTCACTCATGCTGAGCATTTCTAGCTCCGAGGGACCTCGCTGGGAGTTGAGGGTGCTTAGCTGCTCCGACAACGTATCCAGAAGAGAAGTAGAGCTGTGCTCTAAGGCATTTGGCATAGGATTAGGAGAGGTGAGTTACAGTGTTAGTTCTGATGCTGACCTGCTGTGTGATCTTGGACAAATGTCTCTGTACCCCAGTTTCTCCATCTGTTGAAGTGGTGATGACACTGACCTATTGCACAGAAGTGTTGGTTAGCTTGTTAATATTTGTTAAGCACTTGGAGATTCTTGAGTGGAAGAAACTAAACGAATATCATTCTATAAAGACACCTCAGAATTAAGGTAATTCCAGCTGAAGACAAGTCACAATAGAAGAAAATCAGTTCAACTGGACAATTAAGACCTCGAAGCTGAAATGTAGTCATTCAGTCTGTTTCAGATCCACTTAGTAAAACACGTTGCTCAGAGGCTCTTAGCACTTTCTCATGGGAGAAGAGATAGGGCTGGTGGGAGTGGGGCCTGGAACAGGGCACGCTTTGGCCACTGACACCATACCCATACTGAATGCTTACCTGATATGTTCATTGTCTGTGGTGCTTCGTCAGGAGAGCAGCGAGAGCCCATGCCTCCTGTAGAGAGCCAAGCCCAGCAAAGGAGATGCCAAGGTCAGATGTGAATTAAACTTGCTTCCAGGTTCCTGCTGAGCCTTGGGCTAGTTCCCAGACTGGCTCTGTGTTAATAGCAGTAATGTTATATTCCTGAGCTACAGGTAGGGGACCCAGCACTAAGGAGAGGAAATCCTAGGAACGGGACTTATAGCCACAGCACAAAGGAGAAGAGGGAGGGCTGTAGGCAAGGGCAGCGCTGAGCAGAGGCCTAGCCCAGGCTTATCACTTCATTGCTGACAAGAGAGAGAGAGAGGCCTTCAGAAGGATGAGGAGCAAACTTTTCTTTACTAGGTGCAGTCATGCTCCGGTCTCTTCTCTTGCTGGAAGGTTTGTCCAAAATATAGTGACACTTCACCCGCTGCAGTCCCCAGGCAACTCCATTCCAATATGTCACAGGCTCTAAAGGACAGTCTGTTCCCTGTCCTTGCTACACATTTTGTCAGCCACTGATGTGTGTTGCTAATACACAGAACTGTAAATGACAGTCAGTCCTGTGACTGTTGCCTAAGACTCCTGATGTCTTTCTTTTGAAATGCTGGCATTAACCATCAGTGGGCTGTGATCCACTCTGATTCAATGCTTTGACACTGTTTTCCTGTTACTGCGACCACTGCAAACTCTGGAATATTCATAATTTTATTTTTAAAGCTGACTTTCCCTACCCAAAACACAAAATCCTTGCCCTGCAACCATTCAAACACATTTCAGCCTTCATAGGTAAGATTTAGTTGATTCAGCATCAGACATGGCAGAGGGAGTAGACTGAGTGAGCACCTACTGTTATCAATGCCACGCCGGCCCCTGATTAATCCAACTTGGTTTCTGCTTGTTCTAATATTTTTTAGGTGTTTTTATTGTCATTGTTTATTACAATTATTAAATATTAACAGTTAGTGCAGAGCCCTGACTGCTTATACTGGGGCTTATGTATAATATCATTATTAATAAAAGTGATCTTCTCTTGTCTCAGCCTGCTACTCCACCTGTGATGGCCAGTGTATCTTGTTCACCCACACCTGTGTCTGTTGCCTTTTTCCTCCTTGCACTGTACTCGGGGAAAATCCTCCCCCTCCTGATTCACCAAAGCACCAACCTTCCCACTATCAAACATAGAAATAAGTTAGTTCTCTCTACTGCCAGTCTCTCCAGTTGCTGTGGCAGAGTTTAGCTGATGTGGTTAAGCCTGTGCTGAGGAGGGATACTGGGTAGTATTCTGTACACTTTTCTGAGGACTGAAGTTCTTTCCAACGCATTTATGTTGCCACATTTTGCTTCTGGTATATGTAAATATTTATGTTAGGAGATAAACTCCAGTTGAATTTGTCCATACCTTTAAAAGAGTCACCATTTACTTGGTGTATTTCCAGTATCCCATCCTTTTCTCTTTTCAGATTCTTCTTCTCCTTCTCTCTCTTCATCACTTTGGAAATCTTCCAATGAACCTCAGTCCTAATCTGAATCACCCCGCTACTTTAGATTTGAGCCCTCACGCAGCCAAGTAATGCACCTCACTCATGACATGCAAAACCTCATGATATTCCAGTCCCCTGGCCTTACACAGCTCTTTCAATGCACTTCCCTCTAATCTATTTCTAGGCCCACATATAACTCTCAAATACACTTCAACCCTAACCTGTAACATCCCCTATTATTTCAGTACTTGTACCCTCCCAGGTTGTATGTGGCCTGGTTCAAGCCTCTGTAGCTGCTAAGTCACACAAAGTAAAATGATTTGTTAGAATCGTTACTAGCAATTGGGCTGAGCTACTGAGTTCAAATAAAAGAAAAGGAGTACTTGTGGCACCTTAGAGACTAACCAATTTATTTGAGCATGAGCTTTCGTGAGCTACGAAAGCTCATGCTCAAATAAATTGGTTAGTCTCTAAGGTGCCACAAGTACTCCTTTTCTTTTTGCGAATACAGACTAACACGGCTGTTACTCTGAAACCTGAGTTCAAATACAGATCTGGATCTGAGATCTTCAAAGTTCAGTGTGCTAGGCCACAGTGTTCTGGTTTGTGCCATCTCAATTATTTACTATTGATGACTGCCAGTGTGCTCAAAACATACATGAAAATGTGGTCACAGCTCTAAGTAGCTAACAAATTGATTGTGATTGTCCTTAAATTTTTATGACAATTCGAAAATATTTCAAAATGAAATTTATCAAACTTATAGCTGCTAACTAACAGGACCTATGAGTAAAAATGTGTGCATATATAGGAACTCTCCTAGAATTCCTCACATTCACAAACTAACTTCTCCTGACATTTCTAATCCAAAGTTTTTCCTATTAATTACTTTACAAATCCTTCAGGTCTATGTAATATGAAAAAAAAAAATGAACTGATTTGCAGATGGGACAAATTCCCCTTACCTCTCTTAGTCCAAGTTTGACTATCAAGCTTGGGAGGTGGATGTGACTGGGTCCTGGCCAAATAAGTAAGAAGTGTTAATTATCTGAGAGAGGTGTGAATTGGTTGTGGGTTCAGGGTATAAACAAACTCATTGTTGCAGTCAAGGAAGATAGAAGTATTATTACTCCTACCCCCACCACTGGATTATGCTCCTGTACTTGGCAGTGGGTGAGAGCATTTATTTTTAATCCTTGGGATTTCTCTTCCAGTTGGAGTGTAGTTCCTTTGCCAAGGGCATTTAGCCACAGCTACTAATTGAGATATTAAAGCACAGTTCATTTCTGCCCACCCAATGTTTGTTAACTAAGGGGAAGATGCCATGGTCCTCTGGACAAATCAAGGGATAGTCCCAATTTCCTGTCCACCACTCCTGCTTATGTGCAACCAATTTTAATTTCTTCCTGAGAACCATTACTGAGCACACATGGGCTGCTGCCTGCCAAAATGTTCTCTTGGTAGCTAATTCACTGACAAAAGGCACTTCAGAAAACCAAATTCTGACTCTGCCTCAGTTACCAGTGATCCCCAATTCCCAACTATGAGCAGAGTCTGTTTCAGATGGCTATACCAAAGCTGTGCTCAGACATATCAAGTGTGTCCAAAAGAGGGGCTGTTAAACGTACCCTAATGAGAGGTATTCCACCTCCAGTCATTTGAAAAGAAATGGCTGTTGATGCAGCTTTCTAACCAGCCAGTATTCCTTCAGGGTCCTCACTGAATAGAAAGTCATCCATAACTCAAGCTACAAATCAAAAGATGTTTTGTGCCAGTAAAGGCATGTGGCTGCCAAACTACAGCAGAGAGCCTGCAATAAACTGAGGACAGAACAGCCTGATGAATTATGTGTATCAAAAGCTTTAGCAAAGCTTTTGATATGGTCTCCCACAGTATTCTTGCCAGCAAGCTAAAGAAGCATGGATTGGATGAATGGACTGTAAGGTGGATAGAAAGCTGGCTAGATCGTTGGGCTCAACAGGTAGTGATCAACAGCTCGATATCTAGTTGGCAGACAGTATCAAATGGAGTGCCCCAGGGGCTGGTCCTGGGGCTGGTTTTGTTCAACATCTTCATTAATGATCTGGCTGATGGGATGGATTGCACCATCAGCAAGTTTGCGGATGACACTAAGCTGCGGGGAGAGGTAGATACGCTGGAGGGTAGGGATAGGGTCCAGAGTGACCTATACAAATTGGCGGATTGGGCCAAAAGAATGATGAGGTTCAAGGACAAGTGCAGAGTCCTTCACTTAGGACAGAAGAATCCCATGCACTGCTACAGGCTGGGAACTGACTGGCTGAGCGGTAGTTCTGCAGAAAAGGACCTGGAGATTACAGTGGACGAGAAGCTAGATATGAGTCAACAGTGTGCCCTTGTTGCCAAGGAAGCTAATGGCATATTGGACTGCATTAGTTGGAGCATTGCCGGCAGATCGAGGGAAGTGATTATTCCCCTCTATTCAGCACTAGCAAGGCCACATCTGGAGTATTGCGTCCAGTTTTTAGCCCTCCCACTAGGATGTGATCAAATTGGAGAGAGTCCAGTGAAGGGCAACAAAAATGATTAGGGGGCTGGGGCACATGACTTACGAGGAGAGGCTGAGGGAGCGGGGGTTATTTAGTCTGCAGAAGAGAAGAGTGAAGGGGGGATTTGATAGCAACCTTCAACTACCTAAAGGGAGGTTCCAAAGAGGATGGAGCTAGGCTGTTATCAATGGTGGCAAATAGCAGAACAAGGAGCAATTGTCTCAAGTTGCAGTGGGGGAGGTCTAGGTTGAATATTAGGAAACACTATTTTACTAGGAGGGTGGTTACCTAAGGAAGTGGTGGAATCTCCATCCTTAGGGGTTTTTAAGGTTCAGCTTGACAAAGCCCTGGCTGGGATGATTTAGTTGGGGTTGGTCCTGCTTTGAGTAGGGGGTTGTACTAGATGACCTCCTGAGATCTCTTCCAACCCTAATCTTCTCTGATTCTGTGTGATCCTGAGAGTGTACAAAAAATGTGAGCACACATTTCTGCACTGAATCCTGGGTATGTTTTGTTCCTTTTGTTTAAGGACCACTGGGCACGTTAATCTGTGCAGAAAGGTCTAAAAGAGTGAGACCACATCCTTGTTGCTGGATGGAGAGAGGATCCTCCAGGAACTGAGAGAGGGTGAGGGTGAGGGTTCAACAGCAACTGATATGGCATTTCCACATAAACTCTTCCTCTATAATTCCTCCCTTTTTCTTAACCTTAAGGGTAGGGCTCAGAGAGAGTTCAGACAAAACAAGAACCAACCTGAACCTTCATGCTTTGAAAAGGTTTAGTTATAAATTAACTCATGTTATTTGTTGTTGAGGAAGTGCTCAAACATTGTTCCCATGCTATTGCTGGCTGTCCAGAAATTGTATGGAAGCCTGTTTTCAGGAGAGTTCTAACTTTTCCTTTAAAAAAAAAAAAAGACGAGGTTTGGACAATCATTTGAAAATGTAGGTATCTATCGCAGCCATTTGAAGCTTTCACCATAATTTCTGTTGGTTACTTTCATAGTCCTGCGTCATAACTTACCATGTGGTCAACTAGTTCATATCTATTCTCAGGGAATCTGTTTGAAATCTCTCAAAGTCTGGATCTATAGGTCTATATTAGATCCCAAGTAACTTGTTGAGGGAGCTGTGCAGCTGAGGATCAGAAGATTCTGGTATGATGTGACAGCCATGGAATTTTGAAGTGTGTATAATGCCTCTGATGATATTTTAAGGCAATGGTTCCAGTAGTGGCCCATTCAGGAGCTGTAACCTATTCCTGGCACCTATTATACAATGAACCTTCCCTCTCCCTAGGGATATGGTACAGTTCATTATGTGAAGATCAACAGGAAACATTCTCCCACACCTAAATTTGTGTGTTTCCTCAGGGTGGGGTCAGGCTTTTCCTCACTTATTCCTCTGCCTGCCTAGTTGGAAGCACATGCCTGAGCTGGGCAGTGTAGGTTAGCATGCTTTGAGCTCTGCTCTAATGAAGCCTATCTCTCTGATTCCATCCCACATCCTTACTTTGGCCTATCAGAAGCCTCCTTTTATTCATGCCCCTCAGTAGACAGAGGCACATTGTCTGAGTCTGTATTACTGTCATGTTTTTTAATCACTCAGACTGGGCATAGGAGTGACATGGCCACTAAACCTTTTTCTTCTCTTCCCACTCTTCCTCAGACAGGTCCTCTGAGCTCACAAAAGCAAAGTGATAAAAGACAATCTTTATTGCTGTAAATCTGTTTCCTCCCATCCCTCCAGTTTGGATTGGGATGAGACTAGCAAACTCCTATCCTCACAGGATCCTCAATGGTATTTAGGTGCCTATTTTCCCTTGATTCATTGACTTCAATGGGAGGTAGAAGCCTAAATACTTTTGAGGATCTGGGCTTAGGGTACATCTATACTGCAGTTAGACACTCATGGCCGGCCCATGACAACTGACTGAGGCTCCTCGGGCTGAGATTCACTGCACTGTTTAATTGTGGTGTAGATGTTTGGGTTCAGGCTGGAGCCCAGGCTCTAAGAACCTGTAAGGCGGGAGGGTCCCAGTGTTTGGGCTTCAGCCAAAACCTGTATGTCTGTACCACAATTAAACAGTCCTTTGCCCATGCCTGGCAAGCCTGAGTCAGCTGGCATGGGCCAGCCCCAGGTGTCTAATTGCAGTGTAGGCATACGCTTAGAGGCATCTCTAGCCGGGACTGAACTATTCACATGCACCTGGATTATCCACTTCCCAAAGTGTCCTTTCAACAATGAGATCACTATCTTATTTTCATTTGGCCACTTCATTATGATCTTTGTGGCCTCCCCCTTGAGCTGATCCTTCCCCATACAGAGGATCTCTTCCTTTTCATTGGTTCTGACTTGCAGATGAGCTCGCCTCCCGAACCAGTTCTCAGCAGGCTTCTCACTCATGACAGAGTGGGAGAGTTTGTTCACTCTATTGAGGCCTTATTTATTTTCGCAAGATCCATATGGTTTATTTGAGAATAGATTTGGGCTCCCTTTGCTTTTCTCAGTGACCCAAAGTGAGGTTCTGCTAAGGCCTTTAGTGTATAAGTACAACAACCTGATACCCTAGAGCTATTGTAACTTTAGTGTTCTTGGCCTGATGCTACTCTAACACTGTCTGCACGAGGGAGAGTGCTTTAAGCATCTTCCTTTTCAGCCAGCAACCTAGCTTTGAGGTTGTGAGGTTAATGAGGTAGGTTAACACTCAAACACAAAGCTATATGCTCACAGCTGATGTGGCCCTACATTTGTGTGAAATACTGGCCCAATCTGGCTCGGATTCTAGCCCCTGGAGTTGGGCCAGTTGCTAAGCATGGCCAAGAGTGAGACAGGTCAGTGCTCTCTGAATCCATTATCCATGCCCTTCCACAGAACAGTACTCAGACATGTGCATGCAATAATCAGCACTTAACCTCTCTGAAGAACAGGTGCCTCCAGCTGGGTTTGAGAGTTGAGGTGAGCCTTCTGTGGCATATATATGTGCTGTCAAGGCACTAATGAAGGCTGCCTTTGAATAAGGTTGTCAAACGCCCCACCCAGATGAAGGTTACAGCTACTTGTCTGGAATCTTTCTGCTGCTATATATGGTAAGAAGGGTATGTAGCTTCATACCTTTGCTATATGTGAGGACCTCTTTCCTCTGTTTACAATCAGCTGAGCTTCTCATGGAAATCCCTTCTCTGCTTTCAAATCCTGCTTTATTAACATTATCTCTAAAATTCCAGCCTATGTATACTAGTCTTAAATCTCTTCCATTAACCCTAAATTAACTACATTTAAAAAAGCCCTCTTTCTACCATGTTTCCTGGCATCATTTTTGGAGATAATCTACTGTTCACTGCCCCTGATTTTAGTTCTTTAAACATAGCGAGGGTATATTAACCTCTTGCTAGGACTAACAGCATTTTTCCTTTAATGCCCTAAAATGCACAAGTGATCTTGGCCACAGGATCCCCTTTGTGATGATGTCATAAAGTGGCTGCTCTGTTTCCCTATCAACTGATTAAAAACAAACAGAAGAGATCTAGAAGGTCCTGTGCTCTTCCTCTTTAGCACTCCCTCACATCCTGTTGAAGCTGCTTTTGATGTGGGTCTGGTAGGTGAGTTTCCCACATCCTAGCTGTCCTCAGGCCTAGATATTTGTCAGGGTGCACCTTTCTTTCCCTTGAGGCAACAAAGGGACTTAGGGTAAAAATGTCAAAGATATTTTTATTACCTACTAAGCCAGCTTTGTATACCCCGGCTACCTGACTGGGAATCACAGCTCTGTCTGAGAAGCTGTTGCCCAAGTCTTTGTTGTTACTGCTGAGCTCCTGCTCTCTATTAAGCACTACTACAGCTCAAGGTTACATTTTTTCAATGTTTGGCATACATTTTTGTTCATCTCTCCATGTCAATACCCCCAACAAATCCAGAGTTCCTACATTTAAGAGTATTTCCATGGGGATATTGACTCATGAACCTAAGTAATTTCTTATTTATACTAATAGTGAATGTTGTGCCATTTATACATTCCCAACTTGGTCCCTTTTCTTCTTTCCTTTAGTAAGAATTTTAATTAAAAATTTGGGTCTAAGAAGTCTGTGAGCTAACACCCCAATAACTCACTTACCAAGTAGTAGGTGACTATTAGAGACTCCTAGAAGCCACTGGGTGGGTTGGGTGTACCAGAAAAGGGATTAGGACGGACTTTTCTTCATATGCATATGTGACTTATGAGAATGATTAGAACTAGGGACTCTCTTTTGGCTCAGGGATGCCTACAGCGTAGTAATGTAACTTTGGCATTTTTTCATTTCATTGACACAGAACACTATTCGTCTGTGTGTCTTTGAACTGACACAAGCTGATTTTGTTGCCATTGTTTTCATGTGTTTCCTCCTCTTATGGCATTTATACTGTGTCCTAAGGGCAACGGCTGTCAGGGTTGTTTTCTGTTTGTGGAGTCTGTATGCTGTGAAAAGAATGCAATAGCAGTCCAGATACATTGATGAAAGCCAGAGTTGTTGTGTTGTCAGAACAAACACACGTATCAAACGGGCTGTCTTAGCAGCCACAGATCTCCTCAGACTCTCTTCCTGCATCTACTTCTGTCTCTGTGCAGGATCTTGCAGATATTTTCCTAGAGAAAACTGACAAAATATGACATGACTTTCCCCCTCCCCTCATCTCACCTTCTCTTCCCTCTTCTCCTCCTATAGTTCTCTGCTCCTTCTCCCAATCACGGACACAAGTTTGTTTTTTTTTCCTGCTATTCTCCTCCTCTAACCTCTCCACTTGCCCCAGTGACCCCATTCCAATCCATCTTCTGATCTCTCTCATACCTACTCTTATGTGCTCCCTTACTCTAACCCCTCAATACAAGCCTGCTTTAGTCTCTCCCATCATTTTTTTTTAAAAAAAAAGCCACCCTTGATACCATAACCTCCCCAACTACTCCCCAATCCTCCTCTTATCGCTAATATCATTGATTGCATTGTTTACCATCTCTTTCTGGAGTTTCTCTCCTCCAATTCTATCCTATATCCTGTCCAATCTAGCTTCAAATCCATACACTCCACTGAAGCTGCTTTTATCAAAGTCTCTAATGACCTCTGTTATGCGGTTTGGAGTGGCTTCTGACTGTGAATGCCAGCCTCAGGGCAGTCTGTCAAGAAGGAGGGCAAAAGCCCCAAACTGGTTGTATGTTCTAGAATTAGATTTCACCAACCCAATAACAAGTGTAAACTCCTAAATCCCTATACCAGTCTTATCATGGAGTCACAGACAGTCCCTTTGGCACTCCAGTCTATTTTGCCACCCAGGCAAGATGGACTTAGTGATAGTCACTTTGCACCAAAGATCACAACCATATTCAGGTTACTCCCAGTCCCAAAGGACCAGTAACTTACCCCATGTCAACTGTATTCAGTTCTCAAACCAGAGACAACACTTCTAGCCAATCCAGTAACCAACTAACTAAAGGTTTATTAAATAGGAAAAAGAAATGAGTTATTTCCAAAGCTAAAGCAGGTAAATATACATACACAAATGAGTTAGGTTTCAAAAGGTAATAGAAACATCTATAGTAAGCAGGCTCTGTATATCCTTTAGGGCTAACCCAGGCAAAACAGTTGAAGACTCCTTGCTTATGCTTCAAGCAGCATAGGAATAATAAATTCTCCTTAACCGGCATTTTTATTCCCTTCCCCCAGCGTTCAAGCTGTGATGAGATGAAGGTTTGGGCACTTCCCTCTTCAGGGATGTGGGGGAAGCAATCAACAAAGTCTTTTGTCCACAATGGCTTGTCTGATGCCTGTAGACTTCTTTTGTTTGGGAGGAGATTGTAAAATAATGGTTAAATACCATTAACTAGTATTTCATACCAGGTAATGCTTCTCTCCTGACTATGGGGGATTTACAGCCTTAGCAAACATTTAAACTCTACCTTGTAACATGGGGTACGGATATTATAAGTAGGATTAATACATGCAGCATCCTACAAACACATTCTTATAACTCTAATGTCTATTTTAACTGTACAAACACACAGGTGAGCCAGACTAGTTTCCAGCTATGTATTTGCCCGAGCTCAGTGAGGCCCGGACCTTTGGCATGAGGTGGCACCGGGGCTGCCAGCAGCATAACCTCTTCCTAGCCATGGTCCAGGACCAGTACACTCTCCTATGCAATGATGCCTACAGAAAAATTGACAGTGGTTAGGCTGCTGGTGTGCTAAATCCGATGTCAGTCAAAATATATTGTGCATCTTGTATGGGCAAATTCCCGTATGAGTAGCTACCTTCTGTGAGAATATATAATGTCTGAATGCAATTGGAAAATGCAGTGCAAATGACAAGGAACTTCATTGTCACCTTCTAATTGAAATTAATTAGAAACTGATCCACCATGTGCGTTGCATAACAGAAGAGACTGCTTTCCCTAGCCATTACAGCAATTGGCTCAGGGATGTTTTAATTGAAAACAGGTTTGGGTGGACGCTCATCTTTTCGCACTCCAGACACCCATGTTTATTGCACAAAAATATTCTTTCTTTACCCATACAACAATACTAACCTTTCCCCAGCACCACTCCAGAAGTAGTTTTCCTCACGCTGTATCGTATCCACAAGCAGGATGTTCTTCAATACTTGTTGAGAAGGAGCATTCAGAACAGATTCCTCCTCCATGACACCATTTCTTGCAGTATATATTACAACTTGGCATTCATGCATCAAGGAGAGCAGCTCACATAAGGCTTTAACAGACAAGATGTTGGGTCTCATTTTCAGTTATGCTGAGGCCATTTTATGCCACTCTGACAGCACAGAGGTGAAAATGGCATCATGGGAATTGTCCCTGTGCAATGGGCCTCACACACCAATATAGAGCCGGTGAAAGGGCTCTGCTCCCAACCACTAGCATGGGAGGAGAATCATGGGCATAGCTAAAGTGAACTACACTATGATTATTCTCTGATATGTGGGGCCATAGGAAGTGAAGCAGAAGTTAGAGCAGCCCTGGAGCTGCTCTGATTTACAAGAGGGGCCAGACAGGCCCTTGTCTGACCCCAGAATGTGAGCAGCAGATGGGGGGGCTGTGATGCTTTGTGGTTCACCCAGACCTGTAAGGGGTTCTGTTGATGCCTGCCTGTAGCCCTGGATGCCTCTGTGCTGTGCAGCTTTGTCTCAGAGCCCTGACACCAGCAGCATGCGAACAGCATAATGGTCTCACCTGGGCTTCCTTCAGCCCAGTTACTGTTTCCAGGGTGACCCCAACAACCTTTCCAGTCCCGAGTCTCACCAAAACCATCTCCCCTGCGTTGACCAGCCCCTCTTACTGGACGCTCACAGAGGTAATGTGACAGATTTCTGTTACCAATCTGCTGCTGCATCAGGTGATCAGGCTGACGCTGCAGGATTGTTGGGGGAGGAGATGACGAAACACCAGGTGTCCAAATTTTAAAGCTTTATTAATAAATAACAACAGCAGAGTTCTGGGAATGCTCCCACATCACTCGGGGAAGAAAGAAAGCACTAACGCCCTAAGCCCTAACCCACTTTCATACTCTCACACGCAGTACCCAAGACTGGCCAGGCCTGGGTGTAATGTCAGAAGAAGGGGGGGAGAAGGATGGACGGGAATGGTGTCCTGGGCCCAGGTCGTCCAAGGATCCACTGTTGATCTCCGAGTTGCTCCAGCTCTCAGGAGGGTTTTAAGTCCTGGGCTCCTTGGGAGACCGGGGGGGTAATTCCACTCAGAGACCTCTGGTTCTGGTACTCTTTGTGCCAGTCCAAACTGGCTTGCTGTGGCCTCCCCGGTTTCCCAAAACGTCCCGGTTCTGGAGACTTTGTTTTCCCTTCTATTGGCCTTCGCTGTCACTGTCTCATTTGCTCTCACTGTTCTCGCTGCTATCTCTGCAGCTCTGCTCAACTTAGTTCTCCTCTTCTCATGGCTGGGCAGCTGCTGACTTCTTGTTGAGCCTATGACCTTGGGCTGGGGCCAGCATCTATCTTCACACAAGCTAGCTGAAGTGTTGAGTTAACCCATTCTCTGATCTTCTTCTTTCTCTCCCTCCTGCCCCCCGGCCTCTCATATTCTGCAAAGGAAACTTCCACTCTCCACTCACACACCTTTGACCCTCTCCAAAATGCTTTGCGATGCTTGCAACAGTGTTAGCCATATACAATGCTGATCTGCCTTCCCCAGAGACTCCCTGAGGGAGGGTGGGCCACAGGGGTGTGACAGTAACACTGAGTTCACTGTCTTCAAAGAGTCAGTACACCCAACCACTTGTTAGCTCAGTTGGGGTTAGACATTCCACACACAACACTGAGAAGGTTTGTAGTAAAACTAAGAGTAAGTTTATTAACAAAGCTCATAGCTATAAGTGATTTCAAGCAAGAAGGAAAGAGATATCAAAGGGTTACAAACCAAACAAAAATAACCCACTTTCTATTGTCTAAAACTTAATTGTAGCAAGATATAGCTTGGCCTAATGTAATTTCATACTCTCACTGAGCTGTCAGCATGCTCCAGGTTGTTTGTAGATGATTCATCCTACTAGACTCTAAAACATGATGTCAGAGAGGATCCACAACTTCCCATACAGCGTTGTTACATATACTTCACACTGATATTAGTGACCAGTGTGACGATAGTTTTCCAGTGAGATATTACAAGACACCTTTTAAATAATTATCATGACCACAGTGTGTGAAGTGTATTGAGTTGGTCAGGCCAGCTGAGCTGTACAGTTACGTACCAGGGAGGCCCTTGCCATCTGGCATTGGGGTGCTCTTAGGTTTACAAGGGCTTAACAAGGAGCTTTATTAGATTGCCATAAAGCAGGGAATGATTAATTTTTCAGTTTGATCCTCAAAGGGATGGAATTCTCTTAGAACCCAGCCATTGTGTAACTAACAAGAAAGCCTCCCCTACCCAGGTTGTGGAGTACTTACCTGGGGTGTTGGTGGCTCTTTGTCCTCCCTGTATAGATCCCTTCACTGTAAATGAAAGGTCAGCACATAACAGTACCTAGTGACAGATTTTACTTTTATTCTTTTAGATCCCATGACAGCAGTCTTCATCTGAACCAACCACTCTCCACTCCAATATGATGTCATAGACACTGTATGACCACAGTAGAGCATGAATTCCAAACCATAGGGCATTCGGTAATTTAAAATAGTCCGCATTCCTCAGAGTTTATATCTTATTCTTGCTATTTAACTATAAAATGAGTTAAAGTAAAACTGAACTTTTTTACTGTATTATATGGTTTAAAAAAATCTTTAACTTAATTAAAATCTTTGACCTGGCATTTGGGTCATTCAACATGTTATGTTACAGCTCTTTGCATTTAGACTATATATTTGCAGATAATCTTTTAAGAGGAATTGTTATGAAGTACTGTACTTCCCTAAAGGAGACACAAATCAGGAGAATTATATTTTGGAGATATATTGTTAAATGCAGGAAACAGATTTACAGGAGAAATTATTCTTCATATGTGAGATCAGTAAAGCATGACAATGTAGATAAACTATAAAGGCCTGAATGAAAAGCTACTTAAGATCATTGGGAGCCAGTAGATAAGGCTTAGTATTCTGTTTTTTCTGTTCCTTTGTCTTATTTTTCTATTTAATAATTCTTCATTTTTACCATCTTTTGGTTCCAAAACGTGTTTAGTGAGGAAAAACTACTCCCAAGATAGCTGGGGAAATATGATATTTAAATACTGTTAATACTTTGTAGAAATGTACTTCCAAAGATCTCAAAGCACTTGAAACTTTAAAACTACTGTAAGGCAACTGTGTAACTTGGAGTATGTTGTTATGAGCCGCCATGATGTTGGGGCTGAAGAATGGATTTCAGTCCCCTCATCTGTTGCTCGTGATCTCATTGTTTTTCATAGCAATTCAGTACAGTATTTCTTGTCACATTGCATCTCCACAGTCTAGTACTGTCCTGGGCTTTCTGTCTATCTTTAGGGCCTCTGGTATGCAGGAAGTGGGCCATTTAGTAGGCAGAATTAAAAACAAAGTGGGGTAGAAATTGTGACACTTTCTACATTTATATCGCCATTTGAGAACATAAAGAATGAGGCTCCCATAAAGGTTTTAAGGGCTCTGTTAAGTAAAATTTCTAAAATGTGATGTGCCTTAAATTCCTAGAACTTGATTGGAATGTCCTCAGATATTATGTATTTTTTCCAAAGAATTTGCCATCTTGGTACTGAAAACTTCTTAGCAAAGGCATCACTTAAGAAGTAATTTACTGTACAGTGGAGAAATACAGTTTGAGGCAATATGATGGCACTTCTTTATAATAAGTGTGCACGAACTAGGAACTAATCAATTTACATTGTAAGCTTGCTTAAAATTACAGGGGAGACACACATCAATATCAGCAAACGAAATATTGATGAGAACCCTTTTACTTTACCTGGAGTGACTGGGCAGTTCCCAAAGGACTATTTATACTGCCATGTTCCACTTTTGCATGACATCTAGTTAGTCTTTAGCCTCCACAGAAATAAAGAAACAATTCTTCTTAAACGGTACTAGATTCACTATTGATGAAACCTCTTTCGCTATATGAAATTCCAAATAGGGAAGGTGGGTTTATTTTCAGCCTTTAACAGACTGTTGCAGTTAATCATGTACATCAGGCAAGAGACTTGGTTGCTAAGAAAATCTTTGGCCTATCTCCATGGGGTTTATGTGTTATTGACAGAAAAAGTACCAAATGGTGTGAAATGCATCTGTTAATATGAACAGTGGAACTTTCTGAGTTAAACATTTTTCTACAGCACTTTTGAGTCACTGCAAGCTTGGGACAAAAATAATGTACTTGCTGTCAGTTTGAAGCAGGGATGTTTCACTTTAGGAAGGCCATAGCCTAAGTAAGGATCAAAAAACTCTTTGGCAAACAAAGTATAGGGGATTATTTGGTTCTTAACACACAGCTACTGCCAGTATCATTCATTAGAGAGCTAAGATGGGGGAAGGTGCTATCTTTTATTGGACCAACTTCTGTTGGTGAGAGACAAGCTTTTGAGTTCAGAGAGCTCTTCTTCGGGTCTGGGAAACATACTCTGAGTATCATAGCCAAATGCAAAGTGGAACAGATTGCTTAGCATAAGTAGTTAGAATATTGTGCTAAGGGACCATTCCAGGTAGAAGAGCTCTGTGTGGCTTAAAAAACCTTGTCTTACTCACCAACAGAAGCTGGTTCAATAAAAGATATTACCTCACCGACCTTGTCTCTCTCATATCCTGGGACACAGCGACGACTACACTGCATAGTATCCTTACCTGTGACAGATCCTTAAATACAGAAGGAGTTAAAGGACACAATTTATAACATTGGATGTCTAAAGTCAGGGCCTCCTAAGTCCATATTTAGTGCACTTTTGAAAGTCAGGCCACTTATTTAAGTGCTTAAATATGGTCGTAAGTAGCCTGACTTTCAAAAGTCCTGGGCATCCAGAAACTTTTGGGGGAACTTATTTAGGTGTCAAAAATTGGACTTAGTATCTCCTAATTTTAGGCAAATCTTGAAAATCTTGGCCAAATTCCAGACAAATAAGTGATTACACTGTCACGATTTTTGAAAATCCAGAGATCCTGCAGGTCTCTAGTCAAAACAGGAGGACATATTACTTACTGAAATTTGCTGTCCAGCTGCAGTGAAATACTGACCAATGAGTCTATGCGTAGCACATACTTTTCAGAAACAACTACATGAAAATTTCAATCTACAACTTATATTTCAGAAAATTCCATCGAAAGAGAGTAGTACTTTTCCTGTGAGTGTGAATGACCATTTCAAACCAATTGTTTAATTTTGTTTAGAAGCATGACTACTTCTTCTTAAAAATTATATTTAAGAATCAGACTGGATTATATCTGGAGAAGGAAAATCCGTGTGGGCTCACAATACAGCTGGAGACCATATGCGTATATGGCACACACGTCAAGCAGCAATTGTCTCCTGCAGTGTTTTTCTGTAGCACAAAACTTGGAGTTTGGCTTTCTTTCACTCAAATAGTCCTTTACAATTACTACCTTACTATGGGAAAGTCAATAAGTGGTTCCTACAGAAGATCAAATTAGTATTTACTAGGAGTGAAACGGGGCTCTCAAAGCATATTGGGCATAGCACTAAAATGAAATGCTATTGCATACAAAAAAGTTTAGAACCAGACTATCTTCATATCTTTGCAATGTGAATACGGTACAACATAAGGAAAATATGTTATCAACCTGACAGATGCATCCTCCTATCTATAGAGTCTGTTCAACCCTAAACTGCTGCTAAATCCCCTTAAGCCTCCCTGAGAGGTTTCCTCACCCGTTAAAGATGGCTGTGTAAAACTCAGAGCTTGTCTACATACAAAATGGAAGACAAACAAATTATGAAGTGTTTACCAATGAATGCTGCTACATGGCCGGCAATCACATGGTCACCAAAATCTTTGGTGGGGCAATAAGATCGCCAATGATGGACATGAACTGAATATCCAGTCAGACTGCTGTAAGGACCCAGCTAGAGATTGATTCAGGTAGCACTTGATCTGCAAGGAGGCTACATCCATTTAGGATTTGCCTTGATAGTAGTAAAGATGATGGATAGTTAAAGTGGTACAACACCCCACTACTGCAGATGCTGTTATTCTGGTATAAATGTGCTTAAACTGGTATAGTTATGCTCATATGGAAAGGAGAACAAATTATACCTTTGCAAGGCATATTTATATCGTATGTCTGGGTCAATGCTAGGAGTTTTCTGGTTATAACTATATCAGTAAAATAATTGCACTGCTAACCAACACAGTTAGACTTTTACAAAATCTGGATAAACCAGCTTGATTTAGCCTCACATGGCTGACTTTTTGTCTCTGAATAGGCTGGCCTTGTGTGCAGTAGGGTTACAGCTTTCTGTGTCTGCTCCATGCCAAAAAGCCATACAAGTATTCTGTTGAATAAGACAATAAAGAATTCATAGTAAATTCTAAAGGGATCTCAACATTTCCTGAAATTAGCCAGCCTTTTGTGGGAGGTTTGATGGCATTCACTCAGCTCCCACGACATCCCATGGAACCCTGTGCCAGGATATGAACTAGATTTGCAGCAATTTGTCACTGCATGTTGAACAGCCAAACCACATTAATCTCAGCTCTGGCATGGATTTGAGTCCAGGAGTACCTGGCTCTCAGTTGCTATCTGTCTGAAACAACAGGACACCTAGCTGCCATATACAGTAGCCTCTGGATAGTTCTTATGTGGGCTCTTAACAGCAGCAATCATCTACGCCAGAAGCCAGGGCCATCCCTAGGGGTATGTGGGGCCCGGGGTGGATGTGACGGACCCGTCACTTCCAGGACTGACCCGTCACTTGTGGGACAGACAACATGGACCAATCGCACCGGCCCATGGGGCCCCCCAAAGCGCAGGGCTCAGAGCAGTTGCCCTGATTTGCTGTACCCTAGGGACGCCTCTGCCAGAGGCTAATATGGCCAATGCAAGATCATAGGTAAGAGCAGGTGACCCTGTTTGGATATGTCTACACGGCAACGTAAGCTCAGGGATAGTGGAGCTCAAGTCATCTGATTCTGGGTTAGAGAACCCAGGGCTTGAGTGTCCACACTAATTGTTAGCCCCATGTTAAGAATTGTCTAACCCAGGCTTGAGCCCGAGGCTATGATAGCCACACTTCAGCATGCAGACCTGAATCAAACCAACTATATCCCAGACTCCCTAGCGCTCAGCTGAAACGTGGCCGCTCTGGACTTTTGGACGTGATGTTCTGTGGGAAAACTTGACTGTCCATCGTGTACATTATAGGAAGTTTGAACAGCCTGCTGAGCAGTCATTTCAGTCAGTGTGCCCCCAGCTTCCAGTGCCAGCCACAGAGGAGGCACTTTAAAGAACTTCTCTTGCTTGCGTTTTCACTCCTGTGTCAGGAAATGAGCAGAGATTCCATGAGAAGTGAGGGAGTGAGAGAACCTGGATTTGTGCAGGAAATGGCCCAACTTGATTATCATGCACATTGTGTAAAGAGTTGTCACTTTGGATGGGCTATCACCAGCAGGAGAGTGAATTTGTGTGGGGGGGTGGAGGGTGAGAAAACCTGGATTTGTGCTGGAAATGGCCTAACCTGATGATCACTTTAGATAAGCTATTACCAGCAGGACAGTGGGGTGGGAGGAGGTATTGTTTCATATTCTCTGTGTATATATAAAGTCTGCTGCAGTTTCCACGGTATGCATCTGATGAAGTGAGCTGTAGCTCACGGAAGCTCATGCTCAAATAAATTGGTTAGTCTCTAAGGTGCCACAAGTACTCCTTTTCTTTTTGACAGACAGGAATAGTCATTCTATTCAGCACAGTTCTTTTCTCGGCCATTTAAAGAAATCATAATCTAACACATACCTAGCTAGATTACTTACTAAAGTTCTAAGACTCCATTCCTGGTCTATCCCCGGCAAAAGCAGCATGACAGACAGACACAGACCCTTTGTTTCTCTCCCTCCTCCCAGCTTTTGAAAGTATCTTGTCTCCTCATTGGTCATTTTGGTCAGGTGCCAGCGAGGTTACCTTTAGCTTCTTAACCCTTTACAGGTGAGAGGATTTTTCCTCTGGCCAGGAGGGATTTTAAAGGGGTTTACCCTTCCCTTTATATTTATGACAGCTTATGACACCGTACCCTGATTTTAGAGGCCCTGGCAAAAGACGGTTTAATTACACTCTCAGCACAAATGGTTGTTGAATGTGTTTTTGGCAGATTGAAATCCCATTGGAGATGTTTGCGAATCCGTTTGGTGCCAGTGTCGTCAATGCTGTCCGCACTACTGTGGCTTGCTGTGTTCTTCATGATCTTTTTGAAGCTGGAGGTGAGCCATTTCTCCCTGGCTGGCCCTAGAACAGCGAGGGGCTGCTGAATCGGTACCTCAGCCAGAACGTGCACTGACCACAGCTGGATGCACCTGGGCAACAGAAGTGGGAGCACACAGTATCCCTGACATTATGGACTTGCATGGCCCAACGGAAAACAGCAAAGAGCACCTTTATGACTATGCTTAGTGGGGGTGGGGGGGCGTGATATGGAGGCTCATTGAATGTGTGGAGGGCTGGGGTGCTTGGGGAGGGGTGTGGAATTTTAGTGCTAAGCAATGTACTTATGAATAACATGACTACTTACAAAATGTGGGGGTTATCATGGAATGGATTGTTGTAAGGAAGTGACTGCAGTATGAATGGCTGTAGATAACGATACTGAGGGATAGTCTTTTTGCATACTAATTCCTAAGTGTCCCCGATCATGTGTTGTATTATTTTGAATACACTTCGTATGATGTGACGCAATGGTAGAAATAAACTTACTTGATTAAGTTAAAAAACTGTATTTATAAAGATATATTAGAAAAGTACAACATTCACCCATTCCTAGGCAGGCCAGCTGCCATTAACTCACCAAAACCCCAGTATCAACAGAACCTTCCGGGGGGGGGGGGGGAAATAAAACCAAAGTGCATGAACAAGTGCAGACAATGAAAACCGTGTACAAGACAGAAACCCCCTACCCTGGCATGTGCCTTGGATACTTGCTCTCTTTTCCCAGTTTGCTGTGCATGTGAGCTGTGGGAGGGAGGTGGAAGCATCTACAGAGGAGGGAATCCATATGGAGGACTGCATGGGGTAAGGTTGCCCTGTCCAGCTGCTCATGGAGTCCGATTGCATGGGCCAGCCAGCCACAGAGTCTTCCAAGCTGCTTCTGAACTGCAGCACAGGGTAGCGCGCAGGAGACTCAGGCTGTGGAGTGGGTGACACAGCAGGAGCCACTACTCTTGGATCATTACTGACATAAGCCAAACAAACAGCTCTTTCTGCTGAGCTTTGTCCTCCTCCATTAGCTGCCATTCCTGTTCCAGGAACTGTGAAGCAGGTGCCTGCTGTCATGTTGAAATCCTGTCCTCAAGCTGTGCAGCCAGCCTGAGCCTTTCCTCTAGCCTCTCTCCACGCCTTTCCTCTGGCCGCAAGTCCCTCTGTCTTTGGAACTGGACCTGCTTGTGGGCCCTCTCCAGAACTTCAATGATAAGTTCATCATGGAAACGCTTCCTCTCAGAATGGTCCGTGATGGTACCTTAGGCCAGACTTCTGCTGCAGCATGGGTGAGCTACAATCATAGAATAACGAGTTGGAAGGGACCTCTGGAGGCCATCTAGTCCAACCCCCTGCCCAGAGCAGGACCAATCCCAACTAAATCATCCCAGCCAGGGCTTTGTCAAGCCTGACCTTAAAAACCCCTAAGGAAGGGGATTCCACCACCTCCCTAGGTAACGCATTCCAGTGTTTCACCACCCTCCTAGTGAAAAAGTTTTTCCTAATATCCAACCTAAACCTCCCCCACTGCAACTTGAGACCATTACTCCTTGTCCTGTCATCTGCTATCACTGAGAATAGTCTAGATCCATCCTCTTTGGATCCACCTTTTAGGTAGTTGAAAGCAGCTATCAAATCCCCCCTCATTCTTCTCTTCCATAGACTAAACAATCCCAGTTCCCTCAGCCTCTCCTCATAACTCATGTGTTCCAGTCCCCTAATCATTTTTGTTGCCCTTCGCTGGACTCTCTCCAATTTCTCCACATCCTTCTTGTAGTGTGGGGCCCAAAACTGGACACAGTACTCCAGATGAGGCCTCACCAATGTTGAATAGAGGGGAACGATCAAATCTCTCAATCTGCTGGCAATGCCCCTACTTATACATCCCAAAATGCCATTGGCCTTCTTGGCAACAAGGGCACACTGTTGACTCATATCCAGCTTCTTGTCCACTGTCACCCCTAGGTCCTTCTCTGCAGAACTGCTGCCTAGCCATTCGGTCCCTAGTCTGTAGCTGTGCATTGGGTTCTTCCGTCCTAAGTGCAGGACTCTGCACTTGTCCTTGTTGAACCTCATCAGATTTCTTTTGGCCCAATCCTCCAATTTGTCTAGGTCCCTCTGTATCCCTGCCCTCCAGAGTATCTACCTCTCCGCCCAGCTGAGGAGGTGCTGCAGCCAGTAGTAGCCAAGCGGCCTGAAACAGGACAAGGTACAGATGGTTAAGCCCAGTGCAGGAGCACAGAAAAAATCCTCATGGAATTTAAAGGACATAAAATGTTACTTTTACAAACTGAACTTCAATATATTATGAGAGGGATGCTTCAGACCACAGAACTTCCCCATTTGCCACTGCAGGCGCAATGGTAAATTAAAAATACACAACTCCCTGGGTTTGGGTGTGGAGAGGCAGGGCTGCCATCAGCAGCCTTGCTACAAAAGTTTTTTGTCTGATTTCCAGCCTTCCACATTTTGGAGAACATAACTGTTCTTGTTGTGCCTGACGGACAAAGGAAGATGTTATTCCAAGCTGCTGGTGGGGAAACCTGCAGTTTACGCAACAGACGTATTCATACTGTAGTGACTGAACAGTGCATCTTTGAGTGGAGTGAACTTCAACTGAAGTATCCCTGGAAAATACACTTCCCTTCAGTGTGACTACCTATCTGGAGTTGCTGCTTCAGGAAAAGTTTGCAGCTTTCAGCACCTGGGATTGGATCAGAAATCATGAGGGAATCAACAGGATGCTCCATTAGCTTCCACATGGTTTACTCAGTTCTGCATGTCTGCATGCAGCCAGAACTCCCCACCTCCAGCACAATTTTTGGACAAAATTTCAAACTGCAGTCATATTTGGGACAAATGATTTTGTCACCTGTGGACTGAAATGGACTAGATTTGTGAATGGAACACATTTTCCCAAACACATACACAGAGTTCACTGTTTCCAGGCAGCTGGATAGACCATAGAATGGTTACAGAGCAGCATACTTACAGTCATGGCAATGTAAAGGTATTAGTTTTAAGAAACAGGAATGGCCTTAGCAAAAATCTTTGCCTTGCCAGTAAAGATACACTTTAAGGTTGTTCTTTACTGTTAGCATGTCCTGGTCACTGGACACTGCTGGCATACAATCTGCCATGGGTGGATACTTGCTGCTAGCTGGGCATCTCAAAACTTTTGCATTGGTTCATAGAGTGGAAATCCCTCCCATTACTGTATTAATAAACATTAAAATGGAACCAGAAACTTACTGGGCTCAGGGGCAGCTTCTTTCTCATCTGCCTGCTGCAGGCTGCACTGTGGGCTGTTCCTCAGGGGAGCATCAAACAGCTCCTCCAAGTATGGACCCCAAATTTGCTGCTGCTTCTGCTTCAAAGCCTGCTCTGGAACCACTTTCAGCACAGACTGACTTCATTGTCCTCATTCAATGCCTGCTGCTTGCCCCCTGGGGCCAGCAGGGCACCATCCATGGTCATCATGCACCACCATTGGCTCCATGCTAGGAGCAGTGCCAAGTACCTGGTCAAACTCCTCATAAAATGGGCATGATTTTGGCAAGTTCTTCAAGGTGCGGTTCTGGTCCTTGGTTTTCTGGTACTCAGTCTTGAGCTGTTTAATGCTCTCCCTGAGCTGGTACCTAGTCTGGTAAATTTCAAAAGCTGCCAGCTCCTTCACTATTTGTTGGTATGTGTGGTCATTCCTGGTAAAAAATCCAGTTTTTTCTAGGATTCACTGACATCTGGGTGTGCTCTCATGGCCAGGAAGCTGTACACTTTGCAAAAGGCTTGTTCTGTTCAATCTCCATTGCAAACACAGACGATTCTGTGATGGTGTGTTTGCATCTCAGTTGTCAGAAAACAATGGAAGGATTAATGCTGACTAGCATTCTTGGGCTAGTGAGGACAAAGGAAGCTGACCCATGGGATTGTTTATGGGATACTTTTGAAGGACTCCCAGGACTAGACTCGAGTGGTGTGGGTCTACACTGCAAAGCAATAGGGCTCAAACCGTGGGTCAAGCCTTGACCAGGGCTCAGACCCTGAAGCCCCACAGGGTCTGAGCCCTGGGTTAGCACAATTTGTGTGTGGACATAAGAGGGTTAGGCTTGAGCCAGAGTCTGGGCCCAGGCTTACACTGCAGTGTAGACATACCTTTTGTGTGTTTCATGAAGATGGCTCTTATATAACAGTTACAGCAACTCTAACTTGGAATATGGTACTATTCCATACCAACTATTTGAAAATAGTTATCAAGCCCAAATTTAACCTAATAGAATTAATTATTTCCTGCTTATTATTCTCAACACTAGAAAATGTGATCCAATGATAATTCAATACGTTCTCTGCTAGTTTGAAAGGCAAGGGCTGGATCTGATTCCCACTGAAGTCAACGGCATACGTCCCATTAACTTAAATGGTGTAGGATCAAATCCTGAGAGCACTAGGGAACACCTTGCATTGCTCTGTATATCTCTGATCAGTTCAGGAGCAGAACCAGTACCCTTCGGAAAGAGCCATGTCCATTCATCCTTAGCCAGAAGGACAGTCAGTCATGGGGAAATGCTATCAGGATCACCTAGACGCATAGAAGATTAGAATTGGAAGAGACCTCAAGAGATCATCTAGTCCAACCCCCTGCTCAAAGCAGGACCAATCCCCAATTAAATCATCCTAGGCAGGGCTTTGTCAAGCCAAGCCTTAAAAACCTCTAAGGATGGAGATTCGAGCACCTCCCTAGATAACCCATTCCAGTGCTTCACCACCCACCTAGTGAAATAGTTTTTCCTAATATCCAATCAAGACCTCCCCCACTACAACTTGAGGTCATTGCTCCTTGTTCTGTCATCTACCACCACGGAGAACAGCCTAGCTCCACCCTCTTTGGTACCCCCCTTCAGGTAGTCGAAGGCTGCTATCAAATCCCCCCTCACTCTTCTCTTCTACAGACTATATAAGCCCAGTTCCCTCAGCCTCGCCTCATAAGTCATGTGCCTCAGCCCCCTAATCATTTTCATTGCCCTCTGCTGGACTTTCTCCAATTTGTCCACATCCTTTTCTGTTGTGGGGGGGCCTAAAACTGGACTCAATACTCCAGATATGGCCTCACTAGTGCTGAATAGAGGGAAATAATCCACTTCCCTTGATCTGCTGGCAATGCTCCTACTAATGTCACACTGTATCAGCTAATGGCATCAAACGCTTCAAAATTCTTTCAGATTTGGTTTTTAAAACAGCACTGCCAAGGTACAAATTTTGTTAGTTTGTGTATCGTTTTAGAGATGTCTGCTGTACTTAAAATATATCTATGCTTTCTTTAAAGTTCCATTTACTGTTTTGTTTGGTTACTTGTTCTTTCGGGGGAGAGGGGAGAACCCTGTATCTGCAAATATCTCCAACAGGAAATTCAACCCACACTTTTAAATTTGATTCTAGACAGTGTGTCTAATTTAAATAAATTAACCCAAAGCATAAGATAATGTAAAACAATGTATGTTGATTTTTCATCATCCTTTTTCTGTAGGTGCTAGATTGCTTTTCATTAATATATTTACATGCCACAAGGCCATCATATATCTGGGCAAACTTTTTACATGATTTTGATTAAAGAACATTTAATTCAATGACATTTTCTTCCAAAATAGGAGGCAAAATTACAAAATACTCTAAAGCCCTAGTACTCAACTTTGGGGTTAGGTCCACAAGTTTCAATAGGTCATGAGAGATTGTCAGTGGGGATGCAACCAAAACTTCCATCTGTTCATTTGAAAGCTGCCCATTCCTCACTTTCCTCTGTTATTTTTCCCACACTGAGCTCATAGCCAGGGGAAGATGCTATTTAAGTATGATGTTCAGCTTCTTCTTTTTTTCAAGGGTATAATAAAATGCCTAGTCAATAGAGGAATGATTGATGGAACTTTTTAGGTGTATTACAAAAGCAATCTAAGAAGATTTTTCCATCTGTCTAAACTACACTTTCCAGTGGGCAACATTTCTCAATATGATATTCTCTGAGAGGAGAACAAAATGTTCTGCTACACTTTGGTACAAGAAAGGATTTCCCACTTGCCTAACTGCGGAACATCCTTGGTTCTGTGGCTTGGTTTAAAGTTAGGTATGGAAATGTTTGATCTGAATACCCCCAAAATGGTTTGTATCAAGAGCTAAAGTTACCATCTCAGGCTCCATCGATATTTTAATGCAGTATACTTTTAAATGTATTATTTCTTCCTCACAGTTAGGGTCTTGAGCATTCTTTCTTTCTCCCAGTTATGTCTAGATCCATCCAGAAATATCTGTACACAGGGCTGCAGATGCCCACAGTGACATACAGCCTTGTTCTGGTCCATCTGTTGGACAAAGACAAACATTGCTGGGGAAAAATGGATCCACATGCAGGAATTATGGAGCTGCTTAATAGGGAGAGATGTTGGAAATGAAGGTGCACCACAGCTCCCTCTTCTGGACTCCCAATGAGGCAACTGTATATCAAAATATTAGGAAAGGAGGCAACGGTATAAATGGATGAATCCTGCAGCTAAGGTTGCCAACTTTCTAACTGCAGAAAACTGAACTCCCTTCCTCTGCCCCTTTCATGAGGCCCTGCCCCTCCCCCACCCCTTCTCTGAGGCCCCACCCCCTGCTCACTCCATCCCCCCTTCTTCCGTCGCTCACTCTCCCCCACCTCGCTCCACTCGCTCATTTTCACTAAGCAGGGGTTAGGGGTGGGGGAGGGCTCCGGCTGGAGGTGCGGGCTCTGGGATGGGCCAGGGATGAGGGGGTTGGGGTCAGGAGGGAGCTCTGGGCTGGGGGTTGGGGTGAGGAAGGAGGTGTGGGCTCCGGGAGGGAGTTTGGCTGTGGGAGGGGGTTCCGAGCTGGGGCAGGGGATAGGAGCGCAAGAGAGGGTTCGGGGTGCGAGCTCCAGGCGTCGCTGAACTCAGGCTCTCTCTTGATTACTTGTCAAAGGAAAGACTCATCTGTGCACTGGACCCCTCCACTCTCCTGGGCTGAGCTCTGTTTTGGAGCAGTCAGCCAGGCAATCTTCTCCTTCAGGCAACACCACCCTTTTACAATATGTTTCCATTGCTCACCATGACAATTCTGTCTTAATTGTAGCGTTGTTGCCATGTCATTGGTCACTTAAGATCTGACCAAGATTTATTGAAGTCAATGAAAAGAAATACTGATTTCAGAGGTCTTTGGATCTGGCACTTAGATTGTAAGCTCTTTAGAAAGGGCATTCCTTTTTTTTTTATCATGTGTGTTTATAGCATCCAGCACAATCACTAGGGACTTGACAAATACATAATAATACCAGGGAAGAACTTGCCCTCCATGGCTCTGTGCATTCCCTCTGAAGCATCTGGCACCAGTCACTGTCAGAAGACAGGATGCATGGCTAGATGGACCATTGGTCTGAACCAGCATGGCCATTCTTATGGATGGATGGATGGATCTAGACTGTTCTCAGTGGTAGCAGATGACAGAATGAGGAGTAATGGTCTCAAGCTGCAGTGGGGGAGGTTTAGGTTGGATATTAGGAAAAACTTTTTCACTAGGAGGGTGGTGAAACACTGGAATGCGTTACCTAGGGAGCTGGTTGAATCTCCTTCCTTAGAAGTTTTTAAGGTCAGGCTTGACAAAGCCCTGGCTGGGATGATTTAGTTGGGGATTGGCCCTGCTTTGAGCAGGGGGTTGGACTAGATGACTTCCTGAGGTCCCTTCCAACCCTGATATTCTATGATTCTTACGTTCCTCCAAGTAAATGCTTCTATGTTGTCTTTTCTTTAATAAAATAAATATCAGTACCAGTACCATGCACTCATGAGAAACCTTAAAGTAGTAAGCTAGCTATCTACAGTGATGTGGAAGGAAAAATCAGCAAGGAAATGAACTGAAGTCAGTAGAAGTTCTGTGTGCTGATAGCTTGCAGGTTTAAACTGCTAAGCTGTAAATTTCCAACACACTTATAAACAGCTGGTGAAATTACTATTTTAAAAATCTGAAATATATTTTACAATATGTTTTATTTACTTGTTCTGTTAACTGCTTTACGTTTAGAAAATAATCATACAAAGGAATTGCTATACTGGATCAGAGCAATGGTCCCCCTGGTCTGGAGTCCTGTCTCTGAGAGTTTGTCAGATATGTCACAGAAAGGTGAAGAATTTCATAAAAACTTCCCCACAGGGAAATTTTTTTCCCTAGCCCTCACCATTTAATAGTTAGGCAATAATGCTGTATTGATGACATGTTACAAGCAAAGCTTCTTCACACGTCTGTTGTCCCACATGTTCCCTCGCCCTCCAAGAAGTTACTTTTTATTTTTCACTAGCCAAGACTTCATTCCACTGCCCACCTCTACTGTCCTTCTGGTTTTCCTTGGTAACTGTGGGGACTTCAGAGCCCCTGTAAGGGAAACAGTTTATTACTACAGCAGAAAACACTGATGTCTACTGGGAGTTCTAATGCACTATAGTTCTACTCTGCTTAAGCCACCACACAGAAAGTAGCAAGGGAGTTGGGAACTTAAAAGGGAGAGAAAATGTAATGTGAAATCTTTAGTGTAGTTCTGAGGACTGTAGGTATTTGGGATAATGAGGAATTATTGGCGAGTGTATTAGTTATAGAAGAAAAATGGCCTTAAATTAGTCAAAGCCTCTGTTCACCTACTGCACTATCTCAGTATATTCTCAATGTCTATTTTTGTTTCTTTTTTTTTCTTTTTTTAGTGCAAGATTACTTGGCAATAGCACAACACATCAGTTGAAAATTTTTAAAGCTTTTAAACCTCTGAAAAGGCATCTAGTATATATTTTGGGCATGTATTTCAGCAGATTTCTTTGATGCATCCTTTTCTCAGCTGGAGAACATGGGAAGTTTAGTTTAATATATAATGCAATTTCATCATCCTCACAATAAATCTATAACATTAATCAAACTATAAAAGGCAATTGCATCATTTAGACATGTGAATGTGATCTTGAAGTCCCTTAATTCTAGTAACTGGAGTCCCCATACTCCTGAAATCTATCTCACAGGAGGGAGAACACTAGTATTGACTACTCATTACCTATTCCTGAATATTCAGATACATACATACAACAGTAGAAGGCACTTTAATATTGTTGAACAGAAATAATTATTCCATTCCCTTTTTCTGCAAACCAAACTGATTATTTGTGCCAGGATACTAAAGAAATGCCCATTTTTAATGTTTGTAAAGCAATAATTATTGGCTTTATGCAAGTATTTATTGGGCTTCCATACATCTTGTAATGCTAATTGCTCACTATATCTTCCAGATGTTGCTTTTTCATTTGTTTTCTTGCAAAAGGGTTGTTTATTGGTTACTACTTGATCTGTTTGTGTTCTGAGTCAGTAGAGACCAGGGTCATCTTGGAATGGCTTTTGTCTCACCCTGTCCTGCTCAACAGCGGCAAAGGTGCATGGATTAGTTACTGCTGAAGGCTTTCACCCATATTTATTTCTGAGGGGTAAAGGAAGGCTGGTCCTGTGATTATAGGAAGGGCCTGGGACTCAGGAGATCCGGGTTCATATCCCAGGGTTGCTGCAGGATTCCTGTGTTGTTGGAATTATTAATAACTAAGGCTACGTTTTGGTCACAGGTATTTTTAGTAAAAGTCATGGACAGGTCACGGGCAGTAAACAAAAATTCACAGCTTGTGACCTGTCCATGACTTTTACTATAAACCCCTGACTAAAACTTGAGGGGGGGTTGGCCCTGGGGGCACTGCAGGTGTTGGGGGGTGGCCCTGGGGGCACCATGGGTGCTGTGGGGAGGAGTTGGCAGGGCTGGGGCAGACTCCATACCCAGCTTCTGGGAAACGGCGACCTCCAGCTCCTAGCTCCATATGCTGCCTCCGCTCTGCCCCAAGCCCTGGTTCTGCAGCTCCCATTGGTTTGGACCTGCAGCCAATGGGAGCTGCAGGGGCGGTGCCTGCAGGAAGGTGCAGCACATGGAGCTAGGAGCTGACCATTTGGGCAAGCAATCCCATCATGCTGAGCACCAAGGCAGGGTGGGTGTGCCCATGCAAATGAGATCAGCTCCTGAAGTTCTTTTCCACAGCTCACCACTAGAGGTCAAGAGAGAGCTCATCCAGACTCTGCTTACATACAAAATCAAGTATTCAAAAATAAGCATTCAGTGATTATGTTTGTTACTGAACATTGGCTGTGCAAGATATGTAATTGGGTACAGAAGGACCATCTATTGCTAGCAGACATCCCTTAGTTCTGAAAGTGTACTGATATGTATGAGAGAGGAGAGGGAAGGCATTGTGGGAGCATTTGATTAATGTAATTTTAATTGGACTTTCCTGCCTCATTGATCTGATTTTGCTCCATCAAGCTCAAGCTGCTTAAATACAGAAGTAGCCAATGCACCTACTATGACTGGCAAATACACTGTTTGCAAATTACAAGAATTGTCATCATGTGTATGAACAAATAATTATTACACAAATGCTTTTAACTTCTACAAAAATGAAAGCAGACAAGTGAAACCCAATGCTCAGTAATAAAAGCTCATCTTTGCATGCTTGTTTAGGATACTTGATTTTGTATGGCTCATTTTGTACTGCAATTTTCACTTTGATTTATTCTTAAATTAAAGTTTGTATAATATTCTGCCAGTGGTTTTCCAAGTTGGAATTTCAATGCACTGTACTATATTTCTCATGTGATGCCCTCTGGTCATGTAAACATTGTGTGATGCACTATTTGGTTTGAGTAGCAAAACTGAAAAACAACTATCCAGTGTATCAATAAGGCCTGGAAGGGAAACAAAACTAAAATAAAACTAGCTTATATTACTATTCATAACTTTGCAAAGATTCCAGAATGTTTAAGAATACCATGATATATATAGGTTTCAGAGTAACAGCCGTGTTAGTCTGTATTCGCAAAAAGAAAAGGAGTACTTGTGGCACCTTAGAGACTAACCAATTTATTTGAGCATAAGCTTTCGTGAGCTACAGCTCACTTCATCGGATGCATACTGTGGAAAATACAGAAGATGTTTTTATACGCACAGATCATGAAAAAATGGGTGTTTATCACTACAAAAGGTTTTCTCTCCCCCCACCCTACTCTCCTGCTGGTAATAGTTTATCTAAAGTGATCACTCTCCTTACAATGCTTTAGATAAGCTATTACCAGCAGGAGAGTAGGGTGGGGGAAGAGAAAACCTTTTGTAGTGATAAACACCCATTTTTTCATGATCTGTGCGTATAAAAACATCTTCTGTATTTTCCACAGTATGCATCCGATGAAGTGAGCTGTAGCTCACGAAAGCTTATGCTCAAATAAATTGGTTAGTCTCTAAGGTGCCACAAGTACTCCTTTTCTTTTTATGATATATACAGTAAATATAGAATTTAATTCTAAAAGAACATTGAAAGCTTAGAATGCTTAATAAAACAAATTAAATGTACTTAACTGTAGAAGTAATCATCTTGGTAATTTAGTCCTGATAGCTTTATTTTTAGCAAATATCAGTGAAATCTGGCAGATGTGACATTCTTATAGAATAATTTCATAACCATGCTATGAGTTGGAACTTATTTTCACATATAATTCATCATATGCATATCTGCTAGGGCTGTCAATTAACTGCAGTGAACTCACTCAATTAACTCTAAAAAATTAATCATGATTAAAAAAATTAATTGTGATTAATAAGTTTTAATCACACTATTAATAATAGAATACCAATTGAAATGTATTATAAATATTTTGGATGTCTTTCTGCACTCAAATATATTGATTTCATTTACAACACAGAATACAAAGTGTACAGTGCTCATTTTATATTTGCACTGTAAAAAAGATAAACAAAAGAAATAGTCGGTTTCAGAGTAGTAGCCGTGTTAGTCTGTATTCGCAAAAAGAAAAGGAGTACTAGTGGCACCTTAGAGACTAACCAATTTATCTAAGCATAAGCTTTCGTGAGCTACAGCTCACTTCAAAAGAAACAGTATTTTTCAATTCACCTCATACAAGTACTGTAGTGCAATCTCTTTAACGTGAAAGTGCAACTTACAGATGTAGACTTTTTTTGTTACATAACAGCACTCAAAAATAAAACGATGTAAAATTTCAGTGCTTACAAGTCCATTCAGTCCTACTTCTTGTTCAGCCAATCGCTAAGGCAAACAAGTTTGTTTACATTTATGGGAGATAATGCTGCCTGCTTCTTATGTACAATGTCACCTGAAACTGAGAACAGGTATATGCATGGCACTTTTGTACCCAGCATTGCAAGGTATTTATGTGCCAGATATCCTAAACATTCATATGCCCCTTCATGCTTCAGCCACCATTCCTGAGGACATGCTTCCATGCTGATGACGCTTGTTAAAAAAAAAAGGTGTTAATTAAATTTATGACTGAACTCTGAGGGGGAGAATTGTATGTCTCGTGCTCTGTGTTTTACCTGCATTGTGCCATATATTTCATGTTATAGCAGTCTCTGATGATGACCCAGCACATGTTGTTTGTTTTAAGAATACTTTTTCACTACAAATTTGACAAAACGCAAAGGAGGTACCAATGTGAGATTTCTAAAGATAGCTACAGCTCTTGACCCAAGATTTAAGAATCTCAGGTGCCTTCCAAAATCTGAGAGGGACAAGATGTGGAGCATGCTTTCAGAAATCTTAAAAGAGCAACACTCCAATGCGGAAACTACAGAACCTGAATCTCTTTTTTGGTGGGTCAACCTTCTGCTGGTGGCATTTGACTCAGATGATGAAAATGAACATGCATAGGTCTGTACTGCTTTGGATCGTTATCAAACAGAACCTGTCAACAGGATGGACATGGACGCATGTCCTCTGGAATGGTGGTCGAAGCATGAAGGGAGATATGAATGTTTAGTGCATCTCACATGTAATATCTTGCATCACTGGATACAACAGTGCCATGTGAACACCTGTTCTCACTTTCAGGTGACATTATAAACGAGAAGCAGGCACATGGGCAGCGGGTATAATAGGCCAGGGGAGGCTGCCGCAGCTGCTGGATGCCCAATTGCAGGTTTGGCAGGGGAAATTTTGGCTTTATTACGTCCCATGCAGGTTCTGGGGTGCCTGAGGAGATAATATGTGCTATTCAGCTTCCTGGGTTCATCTGTAACCTCCCTGGGCTCTAGAGAATTTACTAATGCTTCCTCAGCTACCCCGGCACCTCCATGGGGCATATCAAAAGGTTCTTTTTTGGGAAGAGATGCTGCAGCTTTTCCAAGATGGCTTGGGGTCTGGGAAGGGGAGGGGAGGCATGCCGTGGCTGCAGCTAGCCCAGGGCTCCTGTGGGCGGAGGGCAGGGGTTTGTTGCTCTGGCTGCGGGGTGGGGTATCTTGGGGCTCTGGTTACAGGGGGCAGACGGAAAGGGAAGAGCTGGGGGCTAGCCTCCCTGAGGGGAGGGCTCCACCCACCACTCATGAACAGGCAGCATTATATCCCACAAATGTAAACAAATTTGTTTGTCTGAGAGATTGGCTGAACAAGAAGTAGGACTGAGTGGACTTGTAAGTGCTGAAGCTCTACACTGTTTTATTTTTCAGTGCATTTGTTCTTTTTTACATAATTCTACGTTTGTAAATTCAACTTTCTTGATAGAAATTGCACTAAGTATTTGTATTATGTGAATTGAAATACTATTTCTTTTGATTCTTTTTTACACTGCAAGTATTTGTAATCAAAAATAAATTTAAAGTGAGCACTATACACTTTGTAGTCTGTGTTGTAATTGAAATCAATATATTTGAAAATGTAGAAATAATCCAAAAATATTTAAATAAATGGTATTCTATTATTATTTAACAACGTGATTAATCACATAATTAATCATGATTAATTTTTTTAATAACTTGACAGCCCTAATATCTGCAAAAATTAAATTTAAGAATTGTGTCTACACAATACTATATATGCATGAGTAGGTATGTAACTGTACAACATAAGTGTTACTATATTGCTTCTTTATAGGCTTTCTTACTTTATGAAGCAGCTACCATACCAAAAACATGCTCAGATCTCCAGTAGCTAACTTTCTCTCTACAATTGGAACTGAATTCGTATGTTAGTTTATCTGAGTTTCTACCCCAGCAGCACTACCTACAGGGAGCCCCTACCACTTCCCCACCACTGTCCATGGACACCTGCAAGGGGGGAGTCTCATGCAACAGGGATGAGGATTTTGTGGATGAGAAAGATGAGGAGGAGGAGGTTGAGGATAGCGCACAGCAGACAAGTGGAGAATCCCTTCTCCCCGGCAGCCAGGAACTGTTCATCACCCTGGAGCCAATACCCTCCCAAGGTGTGCTGCCAGACCATGAAGCCAGAGAAGGCATCTCTGGTGAGTGTACCTTTGTAAATATAATACAGGGTTTAAAAGCAAGCATGTTTAATGATTAATTTGCCCTGAAGACTTGAGATGCATTTGTGGCCAGTATAGCTACTGGAAAAGTCTGTTAATGTGTCTGGGGATGAGCGGAAATCCTCCAGGGACATCTCCATGAAGCTCTCTCTGTATTAGCCTCAGGAGAGTGATATCACTCATGGTCACCTGGTTGAATTACAGGAAATTTGTTTAAGGGGACATTCAGAGGTGCCCGTTCCTGCTGGGCTGTTTGCCTTTGGCTGAAAATAAATCATCCCCACTGTTAGCCACGCAGTGGGTGGAGGTCTGTTCATGCTGAGCTGTTCACGTTTGGCTGACAGGGATCTTCCCTGATACTAGCCACGCTGGGGGCGGGAGGGCTGAAGCGATCAACCCAGAGAATTGGGTTGTGCTGCGCATTCACCCTAAAACCGCAGGCCCTCCTTTTAAATGGCCAACCCAACAGGCTTTGCTTAGTATGGAAAAGGAGGGTGCTGCTGTGTGAAACCGTTCCCACATGTTATGAAGGTTGAAGAAGCCGAAACCCTTTGCCTTACCATGGCTGCCTGCAAGCCGAATTCTGTTGCCCAGCTGAGCGTGTGTGATGTCTCACACCAAACCGGCAGGCACTCAATATAAGAGGCAAAATGTGACCTTGTACCAAAAGCACATGTGCTATGTAATGTGAATCGCTTGATTCAGTGTGAAATAGTCTTTGCTTTGTTCTCTAAAATGTATCTTTTTAAATACTACTCTTCCTTTTTTTCCTCCCACAGCTGAAAATGTTTCTATGCTCTCCCTATCATCTCCATCCCAGAGGCTAGTGCAGATTAGAAGGTAAAAAAAATGTACTCACGATGAAATGTTCTCAGAGCTCATGCAGTCCTCCCACACTGAAAGAGCTCAGCAGAATGCGTGGAGGCAAACAATGGCAGAGTCCAGGAAAGTGTTAAATGAATGCGATGAGAGGAGGCAGGATGCAATGCTGAGGCTAATAGGGGAGCAAAGTGACATGCTCAGGCATCTGGTGGAGCTGCAGGAAAGGCAGCAGGAGCACAGACCACTGCTGCAGCCCCTGTATAACCAGCTGCCCTCCTCTCCAAGTTCCATATCCTCCTCACCCAGATGCTCAAGAACAAGGGGGGAGGCTATGGGCACCCAGCCACTCCACCCCAGAGGATTGCCCAAGCAACAGAAGGCTGGCATTCAATAAATTTTGAACTGTAGTGTGGCTTTGTTCTTCCTGCCTCCCCTCATCCACCACCCCACCTGGTGCTTCCCTCCTCACCCATCCCTCCCAGGCTACCGTGAGAGTTTTCCCCCTATTTGTGTGATGAATTAATAAAGAATGCATGATTTTGAAACAATAATGACTCTATTGCCTCTGAAAGCGTGATTGAAGGGGGGAGGACGGTTGGCTTACAGGGAAGTAGAGTCAACCAAGGGGGCTGGTTTTCATCAAGGAGAAACAAACAGAACTGTCACACTGTAGCCTGGCCAGTCATGAAACTGGTTTTCAAAGTTTCTCTGATGCTCAGGGCATCCAGCTGTGCTCTTCTAATCGCCCTGGTGTCTGGCTGTGCGTAATGGGCCACCAGGTGATTTGCCTCAACCTCCCACCCTGCCATCTCCCCCTTACTCTCACAGATATTGTGGAGCACACAGTAAGCAGCAATAACAATGGGAATATTGGTTTCACTGAGGTCTAATCTAGTCAGTAAACTGCGCCAGCGAGCTTTTAAACATCCAAATGCACATTCTACCATCATTTTTCACTTGCTCAGCCTATAGTTGAACTGCTCTGTACTACTGTCCAGGGTGCCTGTGTATGGCTTCATGAGCCATGGCATTTAGGGGGCGGCTGGGTCCCCAAGGATAACTATAGGCATTTCAACATCGCCAATGGTAATTTTCTGGTCTGGGAAGTAAGTTCCTTCCAGCAGCTGTTCAAACAGACCAGAGTTCCTGAAGATGTGAGCGTCATGCACCTTTCCCGGCCATCCCACGTTGATGTCGGTGAAATGTCCCTTGTGATCCACCAGTGCTTGCAGCATCATTGAAAGGTACCTCTTGAGGTTTACATACTGGCTGCCAAGGTGGTCCAGTCTCAAGATAGGGATATGGGTTCCGTCTATCGCCTCACCACAATTAGGGAACCCCATTGCAGCAAAGCCATCCACTATGACCTGCACATTTCCCAGAGTCACTACCCTTGATAGCAGCAGCTCAGTGATTGCATTGGCTACTTGGATCACAGCAGCCCCCACAGTAGATTTACCCACTCCAAATTGATTCCCGACTGATTGGTAGCTGTCTGGCATTGCAAGCTTCCACAGGGCTATCACCACTCACTTGTGACCTGTGAGGGCTGCTCTCATCTTGGCATTCTTGCACTTCAGGTTAGGGGAAAGCAAGTCACAAAGTTCCATGAAAGTGCCCTTACGCATGCGAAAGTTTCGCAGCCACTGGGAATCGTCCCAGACCAGCAACACTATGCAGTCCCACCAGTCTGTGCTTGTTTCCCATGCCCAGAATCAGCGTTCCATGGCAGGAACCTGCCCCATTACCACCATGATGTCCAAATTGCCAGGGCCCGTGCTTTGAGGGAAGTGTGTGTCCATGTCCTCATCACTATCGTGAGCACGCTGTCGTCACCTCCTCGCCTGCTTTTGCAGGTTCTGCACATACTGCAGGATAATGTGCGAGGTGTTTACAATGCTCACAATAGCGGCAGTGAGCTGAGCAGGCTCCATGCTTGCTGTGATATGTTGTCTGCAGGAGAGCAGAGTTGCAGTGGAAGCAGTGGATGACGACAGATGCCACGAGAATAGATATTTATACAGAACGACGAGAGGACCTGTGGGGTGGATTCATTGCACCAGGGGAGCAGAATTGCAATGGAAGCAGTGCATGATAATGACAGTTAGCAGACAGTGCAGTAGGACTGCTGACAGCAGTATGGCGTCTTTCCAGAATAAAGGCGCGAAATGATTGTCTGCCGTTGCTTTCACAGAGGAAGGGACGACTGACAATATGTACCCAAAACCACTCGCAACAATTTTTTTGCCCCATCAGGCATTGGGAGCTCAACCCAGAATTCCAATGGGCAGTGGAGACTGAGGAAACTGTGGGATAGCTACCCACAGTGCAACGCTCCAAAAGTCGACGCTAGCCATGGTACTGTGGATGCACTCCGCTGACTTAATGAGCTTAGTGGGGACACACACAATCAACTGTATAAAATCACTTCCTAAAAATCGACTTCTATAAATTCGACCTAATTTCGTAGTGTAGACATACCCTTAGAGACAAACAAATTTATTGGGGCATTAGCTTTCGTGGGCTAGAACCCACTTCATCAGATGTACAAAGTAAAAGATACAGAAGCAGGTATAAATACATGAAAGGATGTTGGTTGCTTTACCAAGTCTAACGAGATAACTCAATTAACAGCAGGATACCAAGGGAGGCGAAATAACTTTTGAAGTGGTAAGAGAGTGGCCCATTACAGACAGTTGACAAGAAGGTGTGCGTAACAGTTGGGAGAAATTAGTATTGGGGAAACTAAGTTTAGGTTTTGTAATGACCCAAAGTGGCAATTCTGCAACAAAAAAACTTCAAAAACAGACTCCAACGTGAAGCTGCAGAACTGGAATTAATTTGCAAACTAGATACCATCAGATTAGGCCTGAATAAAGACTGGAAGTGGTTGGGTCATTACTAAACCTAAACTTAATTTCCCCAATACTAATTTCTCCCTACTGTTACTCACACCTTCTTGTCTACTTCATACATCTGATGAAGTGGGTTCTAGCCCACAAAAGCTTATCCCAAATAAATTTGTTAGTCTCTAAGGTGCCACAAGGACTCTTCAGTTTTTTTGCTGATACAGACTAAGACGGCTACCACTGAAACCTGTAGTCAAAAGAGTCCCCAGTTCAGCTCAGTGAGGGTGGCTAAGGCCATTTGAAGTCAATGGGGTTTGAATTAGTACTGTGGTTCTCAAGCACGTGGCAGACACACAAACTCTTTATTTTTTTAAAAAGTAAAAATACCAGCATGCCTTTAACCAGAGTATTTTATAAAGCTATTATTTTATTTAAAAAGCAAGGCATTTATTTCCATTAACTTTTACAAATATTTCAGCTTTTGTTGTAAAGCAGATCTCTTTTCTCAAAACCCCAGCCCCTCAAAACACTTGATTATTTAAAAGTCATACAAACTTTGAGGATGCCATGGGGTCTCTGCAAACACTTCTATTTAAATCCAGGACAGGTCCTGACAACAAGATGGGCTACCCCCAAATGCTGTTTTATGTAAACCCCATGCAGACCAACAGACAGACACAAAGCTCTGTTACTGTTTAATAGCATTCACCCTTTCCCCAGGTATCCCATTTTTCCTCCAGCATTGATCCATGTAAATGTTCTACATGCGCAGTATCATTTAATTTTATTCTTTTCACTGTATACAAACTTTTAGGTCATGTGTACACTAGCGGTACTGTACATTATGGTGCTGTAGCGATGCTGACATAACTCAGTCTACAGTGTCAGAAGGGGTTTTTCCATCAGTGTAGGACCATCACCTGCCTGAAAATGGTAGCTAGGTCAATGGAAGCATTCTTCCTTCGACCTAGCTGCGTTTACATTGGGGGTTAGTTTGGCATAGCTACCATGCTCAGGAATGTGGATTTTTCACAGCCCGGAGTGCTAGACCTGTGTCAACCTAAATTTTAAGTGTAGTGCAGGCTTAGTGTTTGAGGTAGGTTGTCCACAGATTATACATGGTTGTAGAATACTACTGATGAATGTGCTGGACTATGACCTGTCCCAACCATGTTCACATAACACACCCTCCTCAGACCACTGATCCATAAAAATCACACTTCACACAGAGTCATTATTAATTTGTAAATATATATTTGTAAATATGTAAATATTTGTAAAAGCTACCATATTTTACATTACCAGTAGAGCTGGTTGGGAATTTTCCATCACCCTGATTTTTTTGATGAAATATGGAATTTCTGGAAAACTGAAATTTCCTTGGGAAAACTGAAACAAAATATTTTGGACTGATGACCTGACTCAAACATACCATTTGCTGAAATACAGTTTCTCCTCCAACTGAGTTGCATGGTGCCTGGAAGATGTGGTCCAACCCAGGAGCCCAGCTCATAGGAGAGAATGGGGCATGAGATGCCCAAACTACAGCTCCCATAAGGCGATGCAGCCCCACAGCAAAATGCAGTTAAATGTTGGACTGACTAGAAGGAAAATATTTCAGATCAGTTCAACAAAACAAAATGAAACATCTTTTATTCAGGAATATAGAATTGTTTCATTTGGACCAAAAGTGCCAAAACAAAATGTTTCACTAAATTTTTTGGAACATTTCGTTCATTCTGCAAAAATTTTTGATATTTCAACTTTTTGTCCTGACTTGGGACAAAAACAAATGATGAAATATGGGAATTTTCCATGGGATAGAAATTCTGGTTTCTGCACAGATCTACTAATATTTTGTCAACTCATCATCCTCTTACTAAATCCTTTTAGATATCTGACAAGCAATACTTTTCTGAAGCAAGGTTTTGTAATTTCTTGTGCAGAGCATAGGGTCCACACACAACATTAAGGATTTAGCTTTTGGTCTGATTATCTTATTTAACATCCTAGCAGAATCTTTACAGAAGCATTTTTCAAATTATTTATCAACAGCAGTTCTTGAGTTAAATTTTCCTGGGTTTAGCACAGGCATCTGAGCACATACCCCATTGTAATAATAGCATTTAATACACTTTCCATATGCAGCTCAAAACAAATGCCCATGATCTTGCAGATCTCATCCTTTGAAGTCCAGTTCACACTGTCATGATGGCTATGGCCCAGTGCAGCTAAGACACAGCCTTCACACTCCTCAAATATCTTCTCTATAAGACCATGTCTACGCTACAGTCTTTGATCAAGGCAAGTTATGTTGGCATAAAGCCACTGCTGTTACTATATCACTCATGCATGTTCGTACTTGACTATTTGCATTGGTGTTGCATGTATTGACCAGGAGTGCTTGTGTCAATGCACAGTGCTAGGCACTGTGGGTAGGTATCCCAACTCACCACCATCCAGTGCACTCTTTTGGGAAGTTTTGGCACTGGATGGTAGGGCAGAAATGAGTTGCATAGGGGTGACTGGGAGCAAGGGGTAAACTCTCTGCATCCCACAATGTCATCCATATCCTAGAATCATAGAATTGGAAGGGACCTCAAGAGGTTATCTAGTCCAGTCCCCTGCACTCATGGCAGGACTAAGTATTATCCAGACCATTCCTGGCAGGTGTTTGTCTAACCTGCTCTTAAAAATCTGCAGTGATGGAGATTCCACAACTTCCCTAGGCAATTTATTCCAGTGCTTAACCACCCTGACAGTTAGGAAGTTTTTCCTAATGTCCAACCTAAACCACCCTTGCTTCAATTTAAGCCCATTGCTTCTGTCCTATCCTCAGAGGCTAAGAAGAACAATTTTTCTCCCTCCTCCTTGTAACAACCTTTTCTGTACTTGAAAACTGTTATGTCCCCTCTCAGTCTTCTCTTCTCCAAACTAAACAATCCAATTTTTTCAATTTTCCCTCATAGGTCATGTTTTCTAGACTTTTAATAATTTTTGTTATTCTTCTCTGGACTTTCTCCAGTTTATCCACATCTTTCTTGAAATGTGGCACCCAGAATGGATGCAGTACTCCAGTTGAGGCCTAATCAGCGCGGAGTAGAGCAGAAGAATTCCTTCCCGTGTTTTACTTACAACACTCCTGCTAATACATCCCAGAATGATGTTTGCTTTTTTTGCAAGTGTTACACTGTTGACTCATATTTAGCTTGTGGTCCACTATGACCCCCAGATCCCTTTCCTCAGTACTCCTGCCTAGTCAGTCATTTCCCATTTTATATGTGTGCAACTGATTGTTCCTTCCTAAATGGAGTACTTTGCATTTGTCCTTATTGAATTTCATCCTATTTACTTCAGACCATTTCTCCAGTTTGTGCAGATCATTTTGAATTTTAATCCTATCCTCCAAAGAACTTGCAACCCCTCTCAGCTTGGTATCATCCGCAAACTTTATAAGTGTGGTCTCTATACCATTATCTAAATAATTGATGAAGATATTGAACAGAATCGGACCCAGAATTGATCCCTGCAGGACCCCACTTATTATGCCCTTCCCGCATGACTGTAACCACTTATAACTACTCTCTGGGAATGGTTTTCCAACTAGTTTTGCACCCACCTTATAGTAGCTCCATCTAGGTTGCATTTCCCTAGTTTGTTTATGAGAAGGTCATTTGAGACAATATCAAAAGCTTTCCTAATGTCAAGATATACCATGTCTACCACTTCCCCGCATCTACAAAGCTTGTTACCCTGTCAGAGAAAGCTATCAGGTTGGTTTGACACAATTTGTTCTTGACTAATCCATGCTGACTGTTACTTATCACCTTATTATCTTCTAGATGTTTGCAAATTGATTGCTTAATTATTTGCTCCATTATCTTTACAGGTACAGAAGTTAAGATGACTGGTCTGCAATTCTCCGGGTTGTCCTTATTTCCCTTTTCATAGATGGGCACTATATTTGCCCTTTTCCAGTCTTCTGGAATCTCTCTTGTCTTCCATGACTTTTCAAAGATAATTGCTAATGGCTCAGATATCTCCTCAGTCAGCTCCTTGAGTATTCTAGGATGCATTTAATCAGGCCCTGGTGACTTGAAAACATCTAACTTGTCTAAGTAATTTTTAACTTGTTCTTTTCCTATTTTAGTGTCTGATCTTACCTCATTTTCACTGGTATTCACTATGTTAGACATCCAATTGCCACCAACCTTCTTGGTGAAAACCGAAACAAAGAAGTAATTAAGCACCTGTGCCATTTCCACATTTTCTGTTATTACTTTTTCTGCCTCATTGAGTAACAGGTCTACCCTGTCCTTGGTCTTCATGCCTTTCTTAAAAATCCCATGAATGTGTGCAGCCTGCCTCGCTGTCCGCCATCTCAGACAGAAGCATGGAACCTGCACAGCTCTGCACTACTGTCATGAGCATTGCAAGCACAGGACACCTGACCCTCCAAATCTGCAGTCCCACAAAAGAACTGCATCACTGGTGAACATGACAATTTCTTGGAGGACAGGTGAAAACCTAATTCAAGGCTGTTGGTGGTATCCACAGAGCAGCTGCAGACAGTGGAGTGCCACTTCTGGGTCAGAGAAATGAGCACTGACTGGTGGGATCACATTGTAATGCAGGTTTGGGATGACGAGCAGTGGCTGCAGAGCTTTTGGATGCAAAAGGCCACATTCCTGGATCTGTGGGCCAAGCTCACCCCAGCCCTCCAGCTCAGGGGCACCAGAATGAGAGCTGCACTGACAGTGGAGAAGTGAGTGATGATCGTACTGTGGAAACTTGCAATGCTGGATTGCTATCAGTCAGTGAGAAATCATTTTGGAATTGGAAAATCTACTGCAGGGGCTGTTGATGGTCTCCTGCTATGCAGGACTGTGATTCTCAGCAATGAGCAGGACATAGTGGGTGGATCTTCAGCAACAGGGTCCTGAATTACGGTAGAGAGAGTCAGTGTGTACATCTCTGTTTTGGCACCAGCTCACCTTGCTCCAGAGTACAGCAACAGAAAGAGCTATTTTTCTATGGTATTGCAAGCGCTGGTGGATCACCACAGAGACTTCACCAACGTCGATGTTAGCTGGTCAGGGAAGGTGCATGATGCTCACATCTTTCAGAACACAGGACTATTCAGAAAACTGCAAGCAGGGACTTTCTTTCCCAGCTGGTGGATTACCACTGGTGATATTGACCCAGCCTACCTGTGTTCCCCTGGCTCACGAAGCCACACACTGGCTACCTCAACAGCACCAAGGAAAGATTCATCTACCAATTCAGCAGATACAGAAAGCCAGCTAAATGTACTTTTGGTATATTGAAGGGACAATAGCATTGTAAATTCACAAGATTACAGCTCTCTGAGAAAAATATGCCAATGGTTATAGCTGCCTGCTTTGTCATGCATAATAATATCTGTAAGGCAAAGGGGGGAAAGTTGCCACTGGGGTGGAGGTGGAGCAGCTGACTGCTGAGTTTGAGCAGCCAGACATAAGAGCTCAACACGGAGCTATACAGATCAGGGAAGCTGTGAACGAGCACTTTAGCTGTGTGCCACAGTAATGCGTTGTGGTGGACTGTGCTGTGCCTGCCTCTGCAATTTTGGGGCCTGTCAGGAATTGTGTGGGGCTTTATGTACATCTCTGAATATAACACTGTCAATGTACCTATTAATTTTGTGTTGCTTGCTGTACATTTATGATTATTACACTGTGTTTGTCACTGACCCTATGAGTTGTGTCACATTGTACAATAATAAGTAAGTGGGTGCTTTCAGTACTGCTAAGTATCCAGCAGCATATGTTGGGAATTAATAAAGATGAATTACTTTTCAAAAATATAGAATTTTATTGAATAACAAAACCAGGGCAAAAAAGATCTGTGCAATTTAAAAGCAAATACATTCAAAACTTCATAAATTAACAGAACAGAACTTAACTGGGGAAAGAAAATTCATGTCCCTTTTGGCTACCCATACAGCACCCATGGCTCTCACAGATCAGTGGATGTGAAGCTGTGGTTGTCCCTCTTGTCCCGTGGTGTGGAGTGGCAGGCAATGTGGCCCCTGAGGCCACATGCAATGTTGAGAGATGGTGTAGGGAAGTGCTAAAATGGAGTTCTCCGTAGACTGCAAAGGGAGGTGAGCCCATGACTGGTGAACTGGTAGGTGTCATGTATTTCTGTACCAGATATGGACTGGCTACAGAGCTTGCTTGTACACATCAGATGAGTTCATCACAAGATCCCTAATGCACTGCCAGGTATAGCTGGTATTTTACACACAGTGCCACCTAGTGGCTGAACACTATAATAATACAGTTTATCATTCCATTACAGTAGGTCAACAAGAGTCTGCAGTATCTGTGTTTGCTGCTGGAGAAAGCCCATTATGTCCTGGTGCATCTCCCTCACCACTTCCTGCTGGGACTCCTGGGCCTTTGTCCTGTCTGCTCTTTCCTTCTCCAGACAGTTTGCAGTATTCACCCTCCAGACCTTCTTCTCATGGTCTGATCTTCGTTCTCCACCGTATCTGGCTTAGGCGTTCCATAGGTGTGGAGGGGGAAACCCCTCGAGGCCACAACAGCAGCAGCTGCACATAAAACACCCAGAGGTACCAATGTCAGTACAGTCACAATGGAAAGCAGAAGTTAAGGTTCAGAACTCCCTCCCTTGTTCCCCTGAAGTTTTAAACGAGACATGCTTATTGACACTTCTGCTTTGGAGTGCTTGTCCACAGCCCCATTCAGAGCACCAGCCATGGTGAGTATGGCCCACCAGGGGTAAGGGAAATGAGGAGGGTTGCATTACTGTATGGGTGTAGGGCAATGGCACCGAATACTGTGAGATGGAACTACCACTATATGACCCACTCACTATCCACAATGCATACTGCAGGAATTGGACTTGGAGGTGGAACAAGGGGCAAGGCTTCTGAGCTCCTGCCCCTAACAGACTTGCAATGCCTGGGGTCCTACAGTCTGAGTGGTGGTAGCAACATTGAATCAGGCCCCTTTTGTGTATTTAAAAACAAAAAAACTTTCCTTTAGAAAATTGTCCAATGCCACTTGATCTTCATTGCAATATATTTTTTCCCATTTTTGGCGTAGATAGTTTTCACCGTATTTTAGCTGTTCATGTGTAGAGAAAGTTTTCCTAAATTGGCCTTTTCTGAATCCTTTGATGCTGGGAAGCAAGATTTCAAGGTATAATTCAAAATGTACTTCGCAGTAACTCTTTGTCGTCTATCCATTTCTTTCTTTACAGGACAGCATATAACTTAAGAAAATTATTCAAACCTTTCCCACCATATTTCATTTTATTCTAAAATATAAAGGCCAAATCTTGCCAATGTCACCAAATAGTCAGACCTCTAAATAGAATCACAGAATCGCTGTAAGGGACCTAGAGAGGTCATCTAGTCCAGTCCCCTGCACTCATAGCAGGGCTACATTTTACATTTTATTTGTATTATTTTAATGTGAATTTAGTATTTGTGGAGGTTGCTGGACTAACAGCACTGGAGGGAGCAGACTCCTTTTAATCCTCTGAATAAAAGCCAATGTGGCACAAGCTAACCTGGAGGGACAAAGTCCTGGACTGGAGAAGACACTGGACTCATGAGCACACATTAGCGTCTCTCATTCTATCTTTGTCCTTCCTATTGCATATTTTTGATCTCTTTTTGATCACCCCCCGCGAAAGACCTTAAACCTGCAAGTGGCTTCTTGTCCCCACGTGGAGCCCCAATTAAGTCAGTTGCAGAGTTGGGGATAGAAGTGTCTAGGACCTCGTGTTATTTATTAATTGATTTAGATTTATAAAATTCCAATCTATACTCATTCATTCCATGCTGTGCATGCTACTACATAAATACTACATAATGGACGGCCCATTTGAGGTTAATAAATACTAAGTGGCAATAATAAAAATGCAATAAAATAAAATATTCCAAAAGTAGTCTCAGTATGGAGTTTATATAAAGCCAAAGCTATTTATGTTAAAATAACAATGTACACTCTGCATCCTTAAGTGTATGCTGTTTGCATTTGTCTTAGCCATTTTCTTTTCTTATTTTCAAGTATTGCTAAACCTTTCACTATTAGTTTAGAGACATCTGACAACCCTTGTGAATAAACTATGTAAAAATGCCCTTATGAGTTGTCCACAAATTTAGATCTTCATCCTGCAAACACTCATGTATATGACTAGTTCCACTGAGTTCAGAACAATTACTCATGTGGCTAGGTGTTTGCAGAATTGGAGTTCTAGGGTGAAATCCTGGCTCCATTGAAGTCAATTTACTTCAGTGGGCCCGCGATTTCACCCAGAGGTGATAAAATAGAGTGGGGTATTGTTGTTTTTTCAACTAGTGGTCTAGGTAATTAATTGTCCTGCCCTGCAACACAGATATGACGAAAAGTAACATTTTTAACCAAAAAGAAAAGGAGTACTTGTGGCACCTTAGAGACTAACCAATTTATTTGAGCATGAGCTTTCGTGAGCTACAGCTCACTTCATCGGATGCATACCGTGGAAACTGCAGAAGACATTATATACACACGGAGACCATGAAACAATACCTCCTCCCACCCCACTGTCCTGCTGGTAATAGCTTATCTAAAGTGATCATCAAGTTGGGCCATTTCCAGCACAAATCCAGGTTTTCTCACCCTCCGCCCCGCCCCCCACAAACTCACTCTCCTGCTGGTAATAGCCCATCCAAAGTGACCACTCTCTTATCATACACATTGTGAAGAGAGTGGTCACTTTGGATGGGCTATTACCAGCAGCAGAGTGAGTTTGGGGGGGGGGGGCGGAGGGTGAGAAAACCTGGATTTGTGCTGGAAATGGCCCAACTTGATGATCACTTTAGATAAGCTATTACCAGCAGGACAGTGGGGTGGGAGGAGGTATTGTTTCATGGTCTCCGTGTGTATATAATGTCTTCTGCAGTTTCCACGGTATGCATCCGATGAAGTGAGCTGTAGCTCACGAAAGCTCATGCTCAAATGAATTGGTTAGTCTCTAAGGTGCCACAAGTACTCCTTTTCTTTTGCGAAGACAGACTAACACGGCTGTTACTCTGAAACCATTTTTAACCAAGGAGTTAATTTGTAAAATATGAAAGATGCAGAAAAAATTGCTGTTTTATTTAATGGATTACAATAGCAATATCACAAGGTGTTAAAATTGCTTGCAATGCAATGCAATGAAATTAACAAAGCTCTCTGATGGAAAATCAATCATTTCCTGGTAGTTAACTGAGCACCCACCAATTAGAATTGTAAGAATGATCCTGTAGGGTTTTGTGTTGTAATGATGATTCATCTTATACTGTATGCAGCTTTTTCTGTATCCATTGTTTCTTTTTCTGAATACTGTCTAAACATTCTGTCTGCTTCTCAATACAAAATTGCTTTAACATGTCTAAAAATGTCCTAATTTACCTGTCTCTGCTGCTGCTCTCATTCTAGCACTTTAAAACAGTTTTCAGCATAGTAGCTTCTGTAACACATTATATTGTCCCTCATGTCATGTGAGATAGCGTTGTAGAACAAAGTATAATAGTTTCAACATTATGGAGTTTTTTAGTCTGAAATATTACAGAATGCTCCAGTCAGCCATATCCAGCCATTATTGTCAGACTCATTTTATCTTTCCTAGAAATGAAAGTTTAATCAATTTCCATGTACAATAAGGGTTGGCTTGTCAATGGGATTTGTAGGTGCTCAGCACCTCTGATAATCAATGAGTGTTGTGGGTACTGAGTACCTCTGAAAATCAGGCCATGAATGACTAGATAAAAGCATACTGTGGTATGAAATCATTTTTATCCAAATCGAAAGCAAAAATGCAGAATCAATAGGGAGTTATAAAATACTAGAGATATTTTAATAAAAAGTAATATTAATTTTTAAATTATGTATGCCCATGCCCAAAATCTGAGTGCAGTGCTAAACACTTAAAGTCATTTAAATTTAAGGGCATAATTCTGTGTTCCCTGTGCACTGTAGACTCCCAGTGATTTCAATGGGGACTTTGGAGTGTGTGATAAATGAAAGTTAAAGCCCTAAATTTACATATTTGCATTAAAACCATAAAGTAACCTGTCTTATTAGAAATCAAATAAGCTAACACTTTATCTAAAATTTATCAGCTATTTTGGCTCAGGGATGGTCATTTATTTGATGTTTGTATGACGCCTAGCACAAAGAGCCCTAACTTGGTTGTTGCTTTTAGATTCTATCACAGTATTAACATTAAATAATACATAAATTCCAGAATGAACAGTGAATTGTACATTCATTTGTAATATTGTAAACTGGAATGATCTGCAGGCCAGATCACTGCAGACCACTGAAGAAATCTCAGATAGTTTTGAATAATTAATATTTTCAAGAACTTTAATCTCACTATGGATCATTTTTGGTGAAATCTGGTTAAAAAGGTGAAATCTGAAAACTGCATAAATTTTGCCAGGGAAACCTGAGGAATTTATCAATACCACATCCCATATTTCAGTTATAAATAAGTTAAAAGCTCCACTTTCATGCTGATGGCCTATGGGTTTACAATCTCTGCTGACATGGTACTTTAGTGGTTTATAATTTTCCAGCAGAGTTTAGAGTTTAAAAGGCTCGAAACTTTTCACAGTTAAAAATTCAGGGCTCCCAGTAAAACAACTGAAGAGTTGCCCTTTGCAGCATAGGCATGACAATTTGCACTACCCATGTACCCAGAAGAACAGAGGGTCTGAAAGCAAGTAGGTAAAGCTAATGGTCCCATCCCCATGGGATCCGGTGAACGCTTAACAGGAGACGTTTATCAATTTTAAATATCAGCATGTCTTTGCTATTTTATTAACATTTTTATTATGGGGGGAAACCAGCAACAACTATGTTTAGGTTTCCTAGCATTTTCCATAAAATTATTCAGACCATTTTTTAAAGATCTCTAGTGTATCCTTGGTTTGCAGCCTGAAATGACACTTAGAAAAGGAATAGTCCTTAGGGCAGGAAGGTGCTTCTTTGCCTCTCCATGGACATTTTTTCAGATTTGGACAAGGTATTAGCTGATGAAAACTCCATTTCCTGTCTGTGTTTTATTCACTACAGCTTACTCCCGACTTGCTGCTAAAAGTCCTGAATATTCGGTTAGCACCATATATGCACTATTCTGGTGTCTCATGCCCGCATGCCCTCTAAATAGTCCACAGACAAAACTGTGGAGGAGGAAGAGCAGTACATCAAAATATTCATTGTCCTACATGTAAATGCAGCAAGCTGGGAACAAGGATACCATGAGTTCAAGTTCCATGTCTTTTACCGATTGGTATTATTTCTTCACCCTTCACAACCCTCACTGAAAGGGAATCATAGAATCATAGAATATCAGGGTTGGAAGGGACCACAGGAGGTCATCTAGTCCAACCCCCTGCTCAAAGCAGGACCGATCCCCAATTAAATCATCCCAGCCAGGGCTTTGTCAAGCCTGACCTTAAAAACTTAGAAGGAAGAAGATTCTACCACCTCCCTAGGTAACCCATTCCAGTGTTTCACCACCCTCCTAGTGAAAAAGTTTTTCCTAATATCCAACCTAAATCTCCCCCACTGCAACTTGAGACCATTTCTGCTTGTTCTGTCATCTGCTACCATTGAGAACAGTCTAGAGCCATCCTCTTTGGAACCCCCTTTCAGGTAGTTGAAAGCAGCTAACAAATCCCCCCTCATTCTTCTCTTCCGCAGACTAAACAATCCCAGTTCCCTCAGCCTCTCCTCATAAGTCATGTGTTCCAGTCCCCTAATCATTTTTGTTGCCCTCCGCTGGACTCTTTCCAGTTTTTCCACATCCTTCTTGTAGTGTGGGGCACAAAACTGGACACAGTACTCCAGATGAGGCCTCATCGATGTCGAATAGAGGGGAATGATCACGTCCCTCAATCTGCTGGCAATGCCCCTACTTATACATCCCAAAATGCCATTGGTCTTCTTGGCAACAAGGGCACACTGTTGACTCATATCCAGCTTCTCATCCACTGTAACGTCCTTTTCTGCAGAACTGCTGCCAAGCCATTCGATCCCTAGTCTGTAGCGGTGCATGAGATTCTTCCGTCCTAAGTGCAGGCTCTGCACTTGTCCTTGTTGAACCTCATCAGATTTCTTTTGGCCCAATCCTCCAATTTGTCTAGGGCCCTCTGTATCCTATCCCTATCCTCCAGCATATCTATCTCTCCTCCCAGTTTAGCATCATCTGCAAACTTGCTGAGGGTGCAATCCACACCATCCACCAGATCATTTATGAAGATATTGAACAAAACCGGCCCCAGGACCAACCCTTGGGGCACTCCACTTGATACTGGCTGCCAACTAGACATGGAGCCATTGATCACTACCCATTGAGCCCAACAATCTAGCCAGCTTTCTATCCACCTTATAGTCCATTCATCCAGCCCATACTTCTTCAACTTGCTGGCAAGAATACTGTGGGAGACCGTGTCAAAAGCTTTGCTAAAGTCAAGGAACAACACGTCCACTGCTTTCCCTTCATCCACAGAGCCAGTTATCTCATCATAAAAGGCAATTAGATTAGTCAGGCATGACTTGCCCTTGGAGAATCCATGCTGACTGGCCTACTATTTCCCAACTAATAGGGGGTGGAGACCAAACTGAGAAACAAAGGATTCCTGCCAATTGAAAATCCTATTTAAAGTAGGGAAGTGAGTGAATCTTATTTGGTTCTTCACTGAATCCCCGCCCAAGATGACTGCTGAAAACACCTAAGACAGATCTGGGGAAGAAAGGACTGGGCCCAGGCTAGAAGGTGTCTGGCCTGTGAAAGGAATATCTGGAGTTCTAAGCTGCAAGCAAGAGCAGTTTGTCTTCAAGAAACTCTGCAACCTGCTTAAAACAACATTTAGGGTGAAAAATTACTACTTGTAGCCAGTTTCTTTAGTCTATTAAGTTTAGTTTGCATGTTTGTTTTATTTGCTCAGTAATCTGCTTTGATCTGTTTGCAATCCCTTATAATCACTTAAAATCTATCCTTTGTAGTTAATAAATTTGTGTTTGTTTTCTCTAGACCAGTCTGTGGAATTCATAATAGGGAGGGGGGCAAAATGCTGTGCATATCTTCCTCCACATTGAGGGAGGGAGTACATTTCATGACCTTACACTGTACAGTTTTCTGTGCAGCCCAAGACAATACAGTTTTGGGTTTACACTTCAGAGGGGGTGTGCACTTGTGTGCTAGGCAATTCCCGAGCTGAGTCTTCTCACGCAGAGCTGATCTCAATGTCTGTGTCTTTCTGCAGCTGGGTGTGGCCCTACCGGTGTGTGTGCTGGAGGAGGCTTGAGGGTCTGGCTCAGCAGGGCAATGTAAGGGAACCCAGATTGGTGGAACTGGTGGGCTCAGTGGTACCCTAGTATATCAGGTGGTACACTGCAAATGAGGGGCAACCTGTCACAGTGAGGTAATATGTTTTATTGGATCAACTTCTATTGGTGAAAGAGTCAAGCTTTCAAGCTTATACAGAGCTCTTCTTCAGATCTGGGAAAGATAAAGTGTCACAGCTAAATACAAGGGGGAACAGATTGTTTAACATAAGTAGTGAACACACATTTCCAGGGATCATTCAAGGTGAATGATCAGATTAACACCCTCACAGTCACAAGACAAAAAAGGGAGGTTAGTGGGTTACAGATTGTTGTTATAAGCCATAAATCCAATGTCTTTATTAAGACCATGATTTTTAGTGTGTAATAAAAGTTATGATTTAGCTCCCAGGCTCATCTTTTGAAGGTGTTGTGCAGGTTTCCTTTGAGGATGTGGACTCAGAGGTCAGATATGGAATTATCATTTTGTAAAATGTGTTCACCCACAATGATATGGTGTTTCTGTCTTTTATCATTTTCCTTTGTGAGTGCATTCTAGAGCACAGTGACTGTCTGGTTTCACCCACATAGTTGTCACTGGGGCATTTACAGTACTAGATGAGGTACACCACATGTGAAAGGCAGGTGTAGGACCAATGGGTCTCGAAAGTTGTGTTGTGGGCAGTACTAATCATTGTACCAGTGAAGATATATCTGCAAGTTTTGCATGTGTTGTTCTGGCGAGGGTCTGGTGCCTCTTTGAGTTGGTGGGTCCTGATCTGTGAGGAAATTGCTTCTGATGATGAGCTTGGCGAGGTTTTGGGGGATTGTTTGAAGGCCCAAAGAGGGAGTTCAGGAAAGATTTCTTTCAGGATGTGGTCCTCATTGAGTATGGCTTGTAATTGTTTGATGATACCTCATATCGGTTTCAGTGTAGGGTTGTAGGTGACAACTAGGCATTGTGACAGGGTCAGGCCAGGTGGCTACAGGAGAGTGATAGAAGGCAGATATATTAGCCCCAGATTAAGTAGGTCCCTTTTCCCTGGGTAAGGTAACAGGGAAGGTTCCAGAACAATCAGGAACTTTCTGGAAACAATTAAGGCAGACAGGCTGATTAGAACACCTGCAGCCAATCAAGAAGCTGCCAGAATCAATTAAGACAGGCAGGCTAATCATGGCACCTGGGTTTAAAAAGGAGCTCACTTCAGTTTGTGGTGTGCGTGCAAGGAGCTGGGAGCAAGAGTTGCAAGAAGCTGAGAGTGAGAAGGCATACTACTGGAAGACTGAGAAGTACAAGCATTATCAGACATCAGGAGGAAGGTCCTGTGGTGAGAATAAAGAAGGTGTTGGGAGGAGGCCATGGGGAAGTAGCCCAGGGATTTGTAGCTGTCACACAGCTGTTACAGGATCCACTGTAGATAGCTGCAATCCACAGGGCCCTGGCTGGAACCCGGAGTAGAGGGCAGGCCCACGTTCCCTCCATCCCTCCATCCCCCCAACTCCCCACTTGATACTGGAGGAGTTGACCTGGACTGTGGGTTCCACCAGAGGGGAAGGTCTCTGGCCTGTTCCCCGATCCACTAGGTGGATCAGCAGAGACTGCGGGGATTGTTCTTCTTCCTTTTCCCTATGCTGGCCAGTGATGAGGCTAACTGAGTGAACAGCAGATTTGAGCCATGAAAGTGGCCAAACTGAGGGCTGCCGTGAACCTCTGAGGCGAGCAAATCAGCCAATAAGCGCAGGACCCATAAAGGCAGAGGAGGAACTTTATCACAGCATGTACAGTTGGTAGGATGTTTTTTTTCTGTATTGAAGTAGGTTCTCTTGGCCTATTTGGGTGGCATATTCCATGATGCAATCTACTACTCTGGTGGAGTGTCCTTGTTTGGTAAAGACGATTTTAAGTGTGTTAAGGTGTATATCCTGTACTTTTCGTCAGAACATATTCTGCATTTTCTGAGGACTTGGATAACAGATTTCTTGGTGTGTTTGGGGTGGCTACTGGCTTTGTGAAGATAAGTATAGTGATCTGTGGGTTTCTTGTATATAGTTGTCTGGAGGCTTACATTGCTGAAGCTGATTGTGGTGTCCAGGAAGCTGATGCTGGTGCAGGAGTGTTCTCGAGAAAACTTGATGAATGGCTGGTGGTTGTTGATGGAATTTATGATAGAGTTTATGTTGTCTGTCCAGAGGATGAAAATATCATTGATATATCTCAGGTATATCATTTGAAATTGTCATGGAAATCTGAGGGACTTTAGGGTTGTTTATCCTTTAAGCTTTGCTCACCAGGAATGCCTTCTGAGGTGCAGTGTAATGAGGCAGAGTGGCCTCCCTCTGAGCCTGAGCCCACAGGACAACTACACTTTCCCTGGTCAACAGAGCTAGGGCAGTTTCACACACACACACACACACCCCTTCAGAACTCCAGAGCTGAATCTGCACTGTGCCGAGCCCTGCCTCCAGAGCAGACTGACCCTGGAGAGAAGTTGCCGGGACTGCTGTCTGCAGTGTACCCCAAGGAGACGGAGTGTCCTTGGACTATGAACACCCCTCCACCCCGCCCAGACTGTGGTAGGAAATAACCCAAGGAAACCAGACTTTAGTCCAGTTTTGTTGCTGGAACACGGGTCAGTGTGTTTCAGTATGATCCCTTGTGGCACCTTAGAGACTAACCAATTTATTTGAGCATAAGCTTTCATGAGCTACAGCTCACTTCATCGGATGCATACTGTGGAAAGTGTAGAAGATCTTTTATACACACAAAGCATGAAAAAATACCTCCCCCCACCACGCTCTGCTGCTGGCAATAGCTTATCTAAAGTGATCATTACAATGTGTATGATAATCAAGTTGGGCCATTTCCAGCACAAATCCAGGTTTTCTCACAACCCCCCCCCCCCACACACACACACAAACCCACTCTCCTGCTGGTAATAGCTTATCTAAAGTGACCACTCTCCTTACAATGTGTATGATAATCAAGGTGGGCCATTTCCAGCACAAATCCAGGGTTTAACAAGAACGTCGGGTGGGGGGGTAGGAAAAAACAAGGGGAAATAGGTTACCTTGCATAATGACTTAGCCACTCCCAGTCTCTATTCAAGCCTAATGAATCAAATCAAATGTCAAGAATTATAACATTCATAAACCAGTCGGAGAACACTTCAAACTCTCTGGTCACATGATTACAGACATGAAAGTTGCAATTCTTCAACAAAAAAACTTCAAATCCAGACTCCAGCAAGAAACTGTTCAATTGGAATTCATTTGCAAATTGAATACAATTAACTTAGGCTTGAATAGAGACTGGGAGTGGAAGAGAGGGCCACAGCAACACAAAGTGGCTTCCCTCTGAGCCTGAGCCCAAGGAACCACTAGATACAGCATGTCATTTTCATCAGCATCCTAGAGATCAGCTGGTAAATATTATTAATCATAGTGGAGCATTTGTTACTGACCAGCAATTTTCTCAGTAGGGACTATCTTTTTGTTCTGTGTTTGTATAGCACCTAACACATTCGGATCCTGACCCCTGACTCAGGCTCCTAGGCATTATCACAATACAAATAATAATTATTATTATGTACACAAGATGGACAGTCCCTGTCCCAAAGAATTCACAATTTAAATATAGACACAATATATAGGACACAGTCCTCTTCTAAGCAAAATAATCTTCCTGCATTTGACAATGGATCTACAATTTATCAATAGTAAAGACAAGGTTCTTTCAAATGTTCCCTAAATTGGCTTAATAATTATTATAATTGATATGAGTGTCTATTAGTTTGCTTCAAAAACAACAAGGAGTCCTTGTGGAGTTTGCTTCAGTTAGTGGTGAAGAACTCAAATACATGCCTTCCTATGTCCTGCCTAAACTTCAGGAATTCTATAAGACAAGGAGACAGAAAAATCAGGAAAACAGAACAATGGCAATGAAGCAGAAGGTGACTGGAAACTGTATAGGAATTATGACTAAAGGAGATCTTGTGTTTTTAAAATGGAAACTTCATTCTACTAAGATAGAACATTCTCTCTCAGGCAGAAGGAGTAGGGAATGAGCCCCAGTCTGTTACTTCCTAGAATGACTCATTTTGAGGGTTCTTCTGTTTTCCCCCACAACAGTGATCTGAGAAAATCAACTTGATAAATACTGCCCATCATTACATACTGACTTGTCACATCATATTTTGAAAACAATACTGAATAATGTACTTCTTGGAGATCTAGTATCTAATGGTAAGTGAACAATTCACGAATAAATTAAAGTCCCACTGAACCCGAATTACTGTGTAAGTTGAATGAACCATGAAAATATAATTGTCCTTTGGGAATTCAATAGGGCTTCCCAACAACCCTAAATACTTATTCCACAAATACACTATCATTTTTTTTAATACTTCAGTTTTGGAAAGTAAAAGACAAATCAGAAGAATGCTATGTAACATCACACATGAAAGGCTGTAGTCTTTTTGTTGATATCTCTAGAAACAACATTCCAACGCGTAAGACAATATCAGATCACCATTGCTGAGCATCTGTAATACAGAAGAATCCTGGTTATCTGAACAAGTTAAGTGACACAGAATATGTTTAGCTAATTGGGAATAAATAGAAAAGTGAGACATGCTGGGAGTTCATTAAAAAGGGAGGTTTGGGAGGGAGGGTTCAGATAAGAGGGTTCTATACTATAATTAATCTTTACAGTCCCTATTATAAAGTGCACACCTGTGTGAAAAAAGTACTATCCATTTTCTCTTTAAAAAGAAAAGATGGTGAGTCATTAAGAGGTGCTGACAAGGCAGTTCACTGGGCTTTATTCAGAGCATTAAAATTCTTTCTTCTTGTGAAAATAAGAAACTTTTTCAGTTGGGTAACATCTGAGTTTCTAAAAAATTAGGTCCCATATTAAGCAATCTGATCAGCATGGGCAGACCTTTACACTCCCAAAGAGTGCCATTGAAATCCACAGAGATGAGTTCAGGCACATATGTCCACTTGCATGGATCAGAATACAGGATCTTTTTTCTGGAGGGAAGAAGTGCTTATGTTTGAGATCACTGTAGTCAGCCCTAAAACGTCAATAGTATTGTTTTTGTTGGTTCAAAAAGCAATGATTTGTAAACAAACAGAGACAACGTTTGAGCTGCTTACAAAAGCTAAGCGAACAGTCAGCATCTCTCTACTTTTAATGCAGGCAGAGGTGCATTGCAGTTCAGTAGTGAAATACTCGTTTTCCGTTAGTGCCAAATTGATGTGCTGCTAGCGAGTGCTCAACACAAAAAATGCGTAGCAGAGTAATAACTGTTACTTGGCAAAAGATGTAATCTCTTTTTCAGCTTCCCATAGAAGGGACACTGAAATACCCAAGAGCTGGAAATTTATCCAAATGAACTCTTTCTGTCTTTCTGTAACTCTCCACTTCAGAAAAGACATTTAAATTTGAATCTCTGTCTCTATTTTGTAGGCTTATTTCACTGTAGAATTTATACAGTGAATATAATTTTTTCTTCTCAAAATTTGCCTACTGATGGATTGTAAGGGGCTCGTGTTGGACCCTGAATTTAACTGAGGCAGACTTTGAGTCCCACACCAACTTTCATTTCTTACCAAAAAAACCAAAAACACTTTCTAACTCTTTTCCTTGCACATATATCCTTGTAAATGTGAACTGATTTCTAGGGATGAGAGATGAAAAGGTGAAGCAGCAGGGAAAAAGCTGGGTGTAGCAGGAGGGTTGGAAGCACCTACAGATTCTTTTTCTCCCCCTCTGACCCACTTTTCTATATCATGTTGCCAACTCTTGTGATTTTATGTGGTTTTTTTCTGAAAGCCACAGCTGCTGGAATTAGGAGATCTCGTAAGAAACTCAGTTTACACTAAAAAAAAAAAAAAAGTAAGTTTCTAGCCCTCATTGTTGTGGAGAAAAGCTAGAAAACATGGCCTGAGTGCATCCTAACAGCATCAGAAACCAGAAGGCAAATAAAAAGAACCCAAAATTTATTTTTCTGAAAAAAATATCCTGGTTTTTAAAACCAATCTTATGATTTTGGGAGCTTGACTCATGATTTTTAAATGCTCTGGCTGGAAATGGTATGTATAAAATGAGTTCATTAAGTGTGTCCCAAAGAATCTGTTCACTATTCCACCCAGAAATCCTCCGACCCGCCCTCTCCATAATACTGTGATCGTAGTGGGCACGAACAGGTTAACTGAGTAAGAATTTTTTTCCATGGCCCACACAAAAATGTTAATAATGGCTGTTCTTTATTAAAATTTCCAAGCATCTCCAAAGCTGGGCCTGAACAGCTACTAAAGTGCAGCTGTACTGAGTGAGAGTCCTGTAGCTGCTGCAGCCTGCCTCTTTGCCTGTCAGCCTGTCTAGACTGTCATTTAAAGAGCTGGTACAGGGAAAGGAGCCTGAAGTCTCATTTTCCTGTATCCCAAGCCCTTCACCAGCCAGGGGGAGCCCTCTCCCTCCAATGACCAGCCTCCATCAACATACACAAAGTTAGGGGAATTGTCCAACAGGCTAGGGACATTTAACCAACCTCCTGGTCCACCAGAGGAGCCACTCCCCACTCAGTGAACTACTCCACATTAAGAAACCACACAATGACTCACCGGAAACAACTACCTCCACTGCTGAGGAGGGTGCAGATCTACTGCCATAGCATCTGTTGCAAGGAGCGGCTGCCAGGCAAGCAAGTCGCCTCGGTGGTCTAAAGAAAGGGAAGCCTGGTGGGCTGATAAGGTTTGGAGTGAAAGGACTGATGGATTTGGGTGGTGGAATGGTGGTTGTTTAGGAAGAGGATGGAGTATAGAATGATGGAACACAAAGAGGTTGGAATTGCTGAGGAGTTTGCAAACGATGGGGCATTTTTGGTGGGGAGGAGAGTATATTTACTAAGGAAATATCATGAGTGTCACAGGCTGAGGCAAAATACGTGAGCAAGTCCCATGTTAAAATTTTGGCAGCACGTTACTGAATCTGTCATATTGAATGTTTGAGCTACTGTGGGATGCACATCATAAATTCTGCCAGGGATATGCAGGGTTTTGTGACCTTCTTATTAATCTGTGGGCAAACCTTGTCCAATGGGCTGACTTTCCCTTTTCCCCTACTTCTTCAAGAAAGCCAGCCATGAAAGCTGCTTCAGATGCTGAGGGAGAACTAGGCCCTCAGCACCTGAAGCAGCCAGTGTTCCCTTCCCCTTCCCATGCTGTAGGAATGGAGCACTCCAGGGTCCTGCAGCTGGCTGGGGAGCAGCTGCTCCTTTGTTCTGCAGCTCATGCTCTGGTTCCCAGCAATGAAGGAGGCTCCCATTGCTACCCCTTATTCCCAAGCCTGGGAGGGAGGCAGAGGTTAAAAGAACCTCCAGAAATGGCTCCCCCACTTCCTCCAGCTTACAAAGGTGAGTATACCATACTTTGAGGGGGAGTGGGAGGTTTAAATTGAAATGTTCGAGGGAGGAAAATAATTGAATGCTGGAGTCTCTCTTTCCTCTCAGCTCTTTCTCTCTCCTTTCCCCTCTCTTTCTTTCTCTTTGTATTCTTCTGTAAATCTATCTCCCCAGCTCTCAGTAGGGCACCTTACAATAAGGAAAAGCCAGAATTAAGATTGCCTGAGCATTTTTAATTTGGCCCTCTTGTGCATATGTATTTCGAGATAGTCTTTAATTCCATGATCACATGTAATTTTTCCACAGGACCCTTGTGTCATTTAGTGTGCAAGCTGAATGCACAAGGGGCAGAATTAAGGTTCCACAGGCAGCCTTCTATCTGACATTTCCTAACTTTTCGGTGCTCGATTTTGCAACTTAAATAACATTCTTGTAACATAGTGGGGGCGGATGTATGTAACTATATTATTTATATCATGGTAGTGGCTACAGGCCCCTATGAGGGACTGAGGCTTCATTATGCTAGTCACTGTACACAATCACAGACAGGCAGACACACACGGCAAAAAGACAGACTCTACCTCAAAGAGCTTTTACAATGTGAGTATAAGATGACAGACAGCTGGTGGACACAAGAAGACAGTGAGATTGCTCTACGCCAAGGCAAAAAACATTAATTTTTTAAACAAAATTGTAGTGCATTTGGTTTCCTAAAGTAATATTTGATATAGCAACACTTTTGTGTACAAAACTGTTCACTCCTTTCAGCAGATGCATTGTTTGCTCTGAAAATGCAAATGGTGCAGTAATTCTGTCTGATTTTAAAACTGATTATTTACATGAGATTTGGCTGGTACTCAGAACTACAATACTTTTTCTAAATGTTGGACTCTTATGACAAATCAACAGCTCTAATCATGTGATAATACCTAACTCAAAATCAGGAGAAAGACCTAAATATATTAAATAGGTATTTCCACCCCAATTTACACTGGTACAAGATATCAGGTCAACAGCCATGATTTGTGAGAGTTTACACCTGTTTCTTCTCCTTCTCTGGCAAGGAACAGATTTTATACATATCTATTATATCTGAAATTTCCAACACCAGTAGAATATGCTATGCTATTGCTAATATACCAATGTACTTCAAACAAAAAAACAAGATTAGCATGTCCTCTTATATTGTTGTTTTAAGATTTGAGTACTCTTTGGCTAGTGCCTAGGATTGCCATCTCTGCCAGACAATACAACAGAACATCCGGGATGATCCTGAGCCCATAAAACTGTATAGCTAGCAGTGTATGCTGAGCACCCTTACAGATTTCCTAGGGCAGCGACTTCAGAAAAGGACAACCTGGGAAAACCTGGACAGGTGGCAATCCTACTAGTTTCTTACTCTGAAAGTAGCCCAATTGCTCAAATGGAGCTACTATGGAGTAAGGTCCTACACAGTGTGAGCAAGGGGATTAGAATCTATCCCTTAAACAATATTCATTCATATTTCAAGTGGCTGGTATTTGACGAAAATATTTTGTATTTAATCTGATAATGAAGTCTCTGCTCCCTTTACACATGGTCCCTGATGATTTACACAGATAAAATTAAGAGTGATAATGTACTTCCATGTCTGAGATTAGAGACAGCATTATTACAGAATTTTTAATATGCATCAGAAGTTGGGAGAACTATCACAGTTGAATAAGGTTCACTGATTTATACTATTACCACCTCTCTCACTAGAAAGCACCAGATATCACAGGCTCTCTTCCAGCACAACATATGCCACTTACATTTTAGTTCATCAATTAGATTCACTTGCAAGATAGTAATTGCTATTGTCCCTTGACAGTCTTATGTATATTGAATACAAAAGCAGCACTAGTTCAAAAAGAGAGGCTGGTGTGAACATTTGGTATTAAGTTATATTGTAGGTTTTGCACAGAGTAATATAAATTCTGTTGATCTATACCTTTGTTGGTACACAGTCTGAAGATGATTGAAAGATGATCGTAAGAGGCTAATATGATGCTCTTTAGTGACCTGAGAATCAAAAACAAATCCAACAAAAACTAGAAATAGGGACAAATGGCTAAGGATGACTACTAAAGAATAGCACAAGCTTGTAGGGACAAAATCAGAAAGGCTAAGGCACAAAATGAGTTACACCTAGCAAGGGACATAAAAGGCAATAAGAAGAGGTTCTTTAAATAAATTAGGAACAAGAGAAAGACAAAGGAAATTGTAGGTCCTCTGCTTAGCAGGGCAGGAGAGCTAATAACGGATGACTAAGCTAATAACTGTAAGCTAAAGTGTCAAATGCCTGTTTTGATTCAGGCTTCACTAAAAAAAGGGTGTGTGACCAGCTGCTTAACACAGTTAATATTAACAAGGGAGAAGGAACACAAGCCAGAGCAGGGGAAGCACAGGTGAAAGAATATTTAAATAAATTAGATGTATTCAAGTTGGCAGGGCCTGACAAAATTCATCTTAGGGTAGTTAAGGAACTAGCTGAAACAATCTTGGAACCATTAGTGATTATCTTTGAGAAGTCCTGGAGAACGGGTGAGGTCCCAGAGGGCTAAAGAAGGGCAAACATAGTAACTATCTTTGAAAGGGAACAAAGAGGAGCCAGGGAATTATAGAATGTCAAGGTTGGAAGGTCATCTAGTCCAACCCCCTGCTCAAAGCAGAACCAATCCCTAATTTTTGGCCCAAATCCCTAAATAGCCCCCTCAAGGATTGAACTCACAACCTTAGGTTTAGCAGGCCAATGCTCAAACCACTGAGCTATCCCTCCCCCCCAGACCAGTCAGCCTAATTTAGAGTCCTGGAAAGATACTTGAACAAATTATTAAACAATCAATTGGTAAGCATTTAGAAGGTAATAGGGTGATAAGTAATAGCCAACAGGGATTAGTCAAGAACAAATAATGCGATACCAACTTAATTTTCTTCTTTGACAGGGTTACTGGCCTCGTGGATAGTGAGGAAGCAGTAGGCATGATATATCTTGATTTTAGTAAGGCTTTTGACACAGTCCCACATGACTTTCTCACAAGCAAACTAGGGATATGTGGTCCAGATGAAATTACTATAAGGTGCATGCACAACTGGTTGAAAGACCATACGCAAATTGCTATCAGATTGGGAGGGCATATCTAGTGGAGTCCCGCAGCAGTCAGTCCTGGGTCTGATACTATTCACTATTTTCATTAATGACTTGATTAATGGAGTAGAGGGTATGCTTTTAAAATTTGAGGATGACATCAAGATGGGAGAGGGTACAAGCACTTTGGAGGACGGGATTAGAATTCAAAATTATCTTGACAAACTGGAGAATTAGTCTGAAATCAACAAGATGAAATTCAATAAAGACAAGTGCAAAGTACTTCACTTAGGAAGGAAAAATCCAATGCCCAAATACAAAATGGGGAATAACAGGCTCGGAAGTAGTATTGCTGAAAAGGATCTGGGATATAATGGATCACGAATTGAATGTGAGTCAACAATGTGATGCGGTTGTGAAAAAGGCTACTATAATAATGGGGTGTATTAGCAGGAGTGTCATGCAAGACACAGGAGGTAATTGCTCTGCACTACTTGGCACTGGTGAAGCCATAGTTAGAGTACTGTGTCCAGTTTTGGATTCCACAATTTAAGAAAGACGTGAACAAAATGAAGAGAGTCCAGAAGAGAGCAACAAAAACAATCAAAGGTTTCGAAAAGATGACCTGTGAGAAACAGGTTAAAAAAACCTGGCATGTTTAGTCTGGAAAAAAGACGACTGAGGGGGGCCATAAGTCTTTGAATATGTTAAGGGCCGTTCTAAAGAGGACACGATTAGTTGTTCTCTATGTCCACTGAATGTATGAGAAGGAATTGGCTTAATCTGCAGCAAGGGAGATTTAGTTTAGATATTAGGAAAAGCTTTCTAACTATAAGCTAGTTAAGCACTGGAATAGGCTTCTAGGGGAGATTGTGGAATCACTCATTGGAGGTTTTTAAGAACAAAGTTAGATACACACCTCTCAGGTATGATCTTGATAGAGTTGGTCCTGCTTCATTGGGGGGATGGACTAGATCAGTAGTCTCTAAACTGGGGTGCGCACACCCCAGGTGGTGCGCGAGATGATCCCAGGGGGTGCGCGGCAGCAGGAGCGCCGCCGGTCGGCACTCTGCTGGGTTTTTTTCTTTGCCGGCAGCTCTGCACGTCCACAGCTGGTGTTCCCCTCCGGCTGCCCACCTGCGGTAAGTCTTCCGGTCTTCTTCCGTCAGCGGTGCGCATGTGGCTGGTCTTCCAGTCTTCTTCTGTCTGCGGCGCATCTGTGGCAGGTCTTCCGGTCTTCACCCTGGGGATGAGCGAGCCAAAAAGTTTGGAAACCACTGGACTAGATGACCTGTCTAGGTCCTTTCCGTTCCTACATTTGTATTATTCTAGGATTCTGTAGTGTAAATCAGCTGAAAATCTGATCCACAGTATCTGAATTTAGTCTACAAAAGTCTGGAACTGTCAAATGTATACATGTAGCAATTATGTTGCAAATATTATATGGCATTGGTCTGTGAGTGACCTGTGAAAACCAACAGTTCATGACACAGTTCATGACAACTAGCTACATAAAGTTCAGTGATCAAATAGTATAGTGACGAGTTCCACAGAAATATCTGTAAAATAATTTTAAAAGAAAACACACTGGCATTGTTCTCATTGACATCATTGTTAATCAAAATAATTCCACTGACATTAATGGAGTTATTCTGGTTTAACATCCGTATAACAGAGAGCAGAATCTGGCCAATTATGGTCATGATTGCTAATCTGAAAAAGAAGCCCAAACACTTCAGAGAGTTTGTGGAACAACAAAGGAAAGACACAGTTTTATATGATATTTATATTTGATTTTATTTTGATTTACACTATATCAGTAATGCCCATACCAGGTTCTAGGGGCACCTTGCCAGATATTTAAAAATTAAAAAACAAACAGCAAAACAATCAGCTCACACCATCTACCAAGCAGCAGCACATAACCAAATACTAACTCCCCCATACATCAGCCTGTATCTCTACCTTCCTACTGTCCTTCAAAAGCCAGGTGATAAAAACAGGCCCTCCATTTGTGCCATTTGGCCTTTGCCAGCATGCCCAGAAAGTTGGCAAATCTATTCTGCAATAGCCCAGAAGTGGGAGGGCATTCCAGAGCCCTTAGGGAAAACATACTGCTAGACTTCTTTCTACTATGTCAAGGGAGATCTAGCATCAGCACCTCTGCCAACCGCAACTTAGACTCTCTTAACTTTATACCCAGTAGGTAAAATCTATGGGACTCTCAGTGCTTTTAATTCATCTTACTACACTAATTCAATAAAGCTGCAATGAAGTGGCTTCATGGAATTAGCCCCAATAGTTTTAGTATAGGAAGGAATAATTGAATTCATAATTAGATATATGCCAGCTTCATTACTCCTGACCTCAGTATAGTACTTCTTGATAACAGAGCAATCATAAAACATGATAAAACTCCTGTATAAAAATGCATTTAGGGCAACTCATGGAGGACCCTGGAACAAATTTGGTATACCTTCTTAGAGCCACAATAGTAGGGTGCAATTTATCACAACTGGCAGAACTTGGTAAATGCTACAAAATAACACCTTAAATGAGGGCCAGGAACCAAACTTTGTCTAATAATTGCTTGTTGCAATCTTGTTGAAATCTTAATATGGTTCATTGATTCCCTCCCCACAAAAAAACCCTCACTAACATATTTTAAGCAGAGGAAGGGCAGCCTCAATTAGCTAGGAATGAAGCTTTAGAAGCTAGGACAACGTCCTGCATGTAGATTTCTATAAAAGCTTGAAGGACTTGACCCTGTTTAAAAGATACAGACTTTCACCTGGTCTGGCAGTTAAGATTGGCTAAGATGTACCTACTATTGGTTCTTGGGACTGAACTTTTCAGGACCTGGAACAGGGCTTCTTTCCAAAGCTAGGAACTCTGCTCTGAGTCTGCTATTCTTGGCAATCTCTCTGAGCCCAAATATAATGAGCTTTATAACACAAGACACATACATCTGATTTAGGTTTTGTTTGATCTTTAGTTCCTTGATAAAGTGGCTGTTATATATAGACAAGAAGGTCCAGTGTTTTGGGCACTAGCTTGGGACTTGTGAAACTTGGGTTCAATTCCCTGCTCTACCATGGACTTCCTCTGTGACTTTGGGCAGTCATTTAGAGTATATGTACAATGCAATGTAAGCCCAGGGTTAGCTGAACTTGAGTTAGCAGACCCTGGGTTTCTTAACCTAGGGCTTGAGTATCTACACTCATTTGTAACACCAGATTAGGAATTGTTGAACCCTGGATCCTAACCTGAGGCTCCAGCATCTACACTGCATTATGTGAGCCTGAGTCGACCCCAACCATATCCGAGACTTCTTAGTGCCTTCTCAAAATGTGGCTGCTCTAGTCCTTAGTTTTTAGTACAGTGTGGGACAACTTGACTGTCTGCCAAACTTGGCTGTCCAGAGAATACTTTTGATGGACTCCCAGAGCATAAGTCCAGTGAGGTTGCATCCACACTGCAAACCAATAGGGCTTGAACCCTGGGTCTCAGCTTGACTCAGGTTTGCACTTACCAGCCCATGGGGTCCTGGGACGCTGGATCTGAGCCCTAGGTTAGTGCAATTTGTGTGTAGAGAGAAGGGGGGTTAGGCTTGATCCTGAGTCTGAACTCTGAGCTTACATTGCAGTGCAGATATACTCTCAGTCTCTCTGTGGCTCAATTCCCCATCTGTAAAATGGGAATAACACTGCGCTATACCTAATGTATGTGTTGTGAGGATAAATGTTAAAGATCGTAGTTACATGCTATGGTACTGGAGGCCATAAATACCTTAGACATATAGAACATGACCACTAATGTGTCTGGTGGCAGAAGAAGAGGTTTCAATTAATATTAACTGTGGGGAACACCTAGCATCACAGCTCCTGCAGGACCATCTATAAGGGACCTTCAACCTGGACTGCAGGTCTATGGGGCAATTGTAGTCCCAGTGTGGAGGTAGCAAGTCTGCATTTTTCTTTTCAAAAATGTCCACATACTCCCAGTATTTACCATGTAGATGGGGACGCAGGCTTGGGAGCACCACCATCTGTGGTTCCCACACAGGTGCTGTCACTTCTGATCTGTTGCAGGAGCGTGGGACTGGAGGGGTGGGGCTGGCTGTATGCAGGGAGACCCTTTGGCAATGTTCAGAGGGGAAGCTGATCTTTTTCTCTCACCAGGAGTTGCAAGGGTCATGCTGCTCCAGACAGTTGATGCCAAGAATCAGTGGGTAGTGTGGAGAGTAAATCACACTGAATTGGAGCAGTTCTTGATGAACCTGGAGTACAGACTCTAGGGGCACTGTTTCCTGTGTCACTGGCCCCGAGGACATGGCCCATCTATCATCTCTATGAGAACTGACATAGGGGGATTTGTAGGGCTCAAATGGCTTCAGAGTCTATAAAATTATCAGCAGCCCAGAACTGATCAGGGCCCACTGAAGGGAAAACCATCTTGGCCCCATCTGTAGTACATAACTTTTATCTGTACTTGGAAGTGTGGAGAGGACCTGCATGTCCTGGCTCAGGTTTCCCTTGAGGGCTGGTGGGGGCTAGTTTTGGAGCATAGCACTCTGGTGGTCCAGGCTGTCCCCCCCCAGCCCTGGGCTTGTTTGTTTCCCAATTCCTTTCTGGTTGAGGTCCGCAACAGGCAAGAGGTGAGGGCATGTCCTGGTGCTTTGCAATATAAGCATGTTATTACGCCATCACCATTCCTTTTCCTCCAGGCTCAAGGATTGGTGGCCCAGATCAACCTGCATCAGGTCATGGTTGGGCCCTGGGGTTTTTGGCATGGAATGTGGGTGAGGTGATGGCTTGATTCCCCTACTCTCCTCTTTTCATTCATGCAGCTGTTTGCTGATGCAGAGAGAGAGGTCAATAAAAGCATCCAAGCTGGTTGGGATCTCGAGGTGGGCTAGCTCATCCTTTATCTCCTCACAAGGTCGGTACCAAAACTGGTGTAGTTGGGCCACCTTGTTCCACCCAACATCAGCTCTGAGTCACCGGGCAGCGTGTGAGGAAGCTGGCTCTCACCCTCGCTGGAGCCTTCATAGAGTGGCTTCCGCTGAGTGAGCATGATGAGCGTCAGTGATTGGCGGATGTGATTGCAGAGCCATTGGCCATTATCTTTGAAAACTCATGGCGATCGGGGGAAGCAGGATATGGACCCTGGACTTCAGGAAAGCAGACTTCGACTCCCTCAGGGAACGGATGGCCAGGATCCCCTGGGGGACTAATTTGAAGGGGAAAGGAGTCCAGGAGAGCTGGCTGTATTTCAAGGAATCCCTGTTGAGGTTACAGGGACAAACCATCCCAATGAGTCGAAAGAATAGTAAATATGGCAGGCGACCAGCTTGGCTTAATGGTGAAATCCTAGCGGATCTTAAACATAAAAAAGAAGCTTACAAGAAGTGGAAGGTTGGACATATGACCAGGGAAGAGTATAAAAATATTGCTCGGGCATGTAGGAATCATATCAGGAGGGCCAAATCGCACCTGGAGCTGCAGCTAGCAAGAGATGTCAAGAGTAACAAGAAGGGTTTCTTCAGATATGTTGGCAACAAGAAGAAAGCCAAGGAAAGTGTGGGCCCCTTACTGAATGAGGGAGGCAACCTAGTGACAGAGGATGTGGAAAAAGCTAATGTACTCAATGCTTTTTTTGCCTCTGTTTTCACTAACAAGGTCAGCTCCCAGACTGCTGCGCTGGGCATCACAAAATGGGGAAGAGATGGCCAGCCCTCTGTGGAGATAGAGGTGGTTAGGGACTATTTAGAAAAGCTGGACGTGCACAAATCCATGGGGCCGGACGAGTTGCATCCGAGAGTGCTGAAGGAATTGGCGGCTGTGATTGCAGAGCCATTGGCCATTATCTTTGAAAACTCATGGCGAACCGGGGAAGTCCCGGATGACTGGAAAAAGGCTAATGTAGTGCCAATCTTTAAAAAAGGGAAGAAGGAGGATCCTGGGAACTACAGGCCAGTCAGCCTCACCTCAGTCCCTGGAAAAATCATGGAGCAGGTCCTCAAAGAATCAATCCTGAAGCACTTGCATGAGAGGAAAGTGATCAGGAACAGCCAGCATGGATTCACCAAGGGAAGGTCATGCCTGACTAATCTAATCGCCTTTTATAATGAGATTACTGGTTCTGTGGATGAAGGGAAAGCAGTGGATGTATTGTTTCTTGACTTTAGCAAAGCTTTTGACACGGTCTCCCACAGTATTCTTGTCAGCAAGTTAAGGAAGTATGGGCTGGATGAATGGACTATAAGGTGGGTAGAAAGCTGGCTAGATTGTCGGGCTCAACGGGTAGTGATCAATGGCTCCATGTCTAGTTGGCAGCCGGTATCAAGTGGAGTGCCCCAAGGGTCGGTCCTGGGGCCGGTTTTGTTCAATATCTTCATAAATGATCTGGAGGATGGTGTGGATTGCACTCTCAGCAAATTTGCGGATGATACTAAACTGGGAGGAATCATAGAATCATAGAATCATAGAATATCAGGATTGGAAGGGACCCCTGAAGGTCATCTAGTCCAACCCCCTGCTCGAAGCAGGACCAATTCCCAGTTAAATCATCCCAGCCAGGGCTTCGTCAAGCCTGACCTTAAAAACCTCTAAGGAAGGAGATTCTACCACCTCCCTAGGTAACGCATTCCAGTGTTTCACCACCCTCTTAGTGAAAAAGTTTTTCCTAACATCCAATCTAAACCTCCCCCACTGCAACTTGAGACCATTACTCCTCGTTCTGTCATCTGCTACCATTGAGAACAGTCTAGAGCCATCCTCTTTGGAACCCCCTTTCAGGTAGTTGAAAGCAGCTATCAAATCCCCCCTCTTTCTTCTCTTCTGCAGGCTAAACAATCCCAGCTCCCTCAGCCTCTCCTCATAAGTCATGTGTTCTAGACCCCTAATCATTTTTGTTGCCCTTTGCTGGACTCTCTCCAATTTATCCACATCCTTCTTGTAGTGTGGGGCCCAAAACTGGACACAGTACTCCAGATGAGGCCTCACCAATGTCGAATAGAGGGGAACGAGCACGTCCCTCGATCTGCTCGCTATGCCCCTACTTATACATCCCAAAATGCCATTGGCCTTCTTGGCAACAAGGGCACACTGCTGACTCATATCCAGCTTCTCGTCCACTGTCACCCCTAGGTCCTTTTCCGCAGAACTGCTGCCTAGCCATTCGGTCCCTAGTCTGTAGCGGTGCATTGGATTCTTCCGTCCTAAGTGCAGAACCCTGCACTTATCCTTATTGAACCTCATGAGATTTCTTTTGGCCCAATCCTCCAATTTGTCTAGGTCCTTCTGTATCCTATCCCTGGTGAATCTCTGGAATGCGTTACTGAGGGAGGTGGTGGAATCTCCTTCCTTCGAAGTTTTTAAGGTCAGGCTTGACAAAGCCCTGGCCAGGATGATTTAGTTGGGGATTGGTCCTGCTTTGAGCAGGGGGTTGGACTAGATGTCCTCCTAAGGTCCCTTTCAACCCTGATATTCTATGATTCTATATCTCACTACTCTGCTTGACTCTTCTGTATTCTGTAGAACTTCAGTTGTTAACTTGCACATCTGTCATAAATTTACAAAAAAAATCCTGCATGCAATGTGATAATATGAATATGACTCATCTGAAAAAGAAAAACTGTTTTCTGTATCGTTATATAGCTAAAAATGAAAAAAAATTATGAAAAAAATTATGAAAAAAAATTAAAAAGTTAGCTTATTATAAATATATATTTAAAGCATTTATGCACACAAATAGAGATCAGTCACAAAGTCATCCTAATTTGGATTTTTTTCCACACTGGATCTCATGCTCTGTTTTTCTATCTTTCACCTCTTCAGGGCAGTGGCTGTATGTAGTGTACTGAATAGCGCTGAGCACTCTGATACTAAGGGCTCAGTCATGCACCAGTGAAGTTAATGGGAGTTTGACCAGTGACTTCAGTGAGAGCTGGATCAGGCCCTAAATAAATAATAATTACATATTCTGAATTTATTTCATTGAGCATAATGCTTCTGTATTTCCCATGAAATTGTGTGTAATTGATGGAGAGAAGTATATATTTTTGACTGATAATTCTAAAATTTTTTTTTTAATTTTTTTAAAAATTTAATTTAAATGTTTCTGAAGATATGTACTTTAGTTCCTGGGTTTGCATAACTGTTTGTATCCTTGTGGCTGTTGTGACTATTTATAAGAAAGGAGATTTTTATATGCTAACAAGCCTAATTTATGAGACAGGAGCTGGTTCATTTCTTTACAACTAGATAATATAGCAAGTTTATTTACGTTTTCCTTTTAAACTATACTGGATATTTAGGGGCCTTAGCTTGACAAGTTTTCTATTACACTGTCTTTTTTCCTTTTCTGTTCAAATAAGTATTTATTGGTGTATTAATCATGAAAATACACATAAATGGAAGGGGGAGAGTTTCAAACTGCAACAAGCAGAAGAAAACATATGCAAGGCTACTGGACAGACTTCATTAGGATATGCAGTTTCCAGTTTGTAAGATCTACGAATAACCTGGTTTTCTCATATTGACAATAGTTCCTTACATTTACTTACCACAGTGAAAGATAACTGCCCAACTAACTCCTATATCAGTGGTCTACAATTTTTCATATCGTGGACTTTGTGTAGTGGTCATTGTGTTGGTCATCTCCCATCCTAATTCCAACCCCAACATTTCTCTGCAGCAACTATAGCGGTGAATTACACAAAGATGGGATATTAGGATAGTGTTAAGGATGTAAGATGAAAAAAAGTTCACATTGATGTGAAGGGTGTATCCCTTTTTTATACTTGCTGGTTAAGGTCTGACTGTATGATTTAACATTTATTAGAGTGTGATTCCCAGCCAGGTAGACATACACATACTAGCTCTCATCAAGCTAATGTGCTAAAAATAGAAGTGCAGAGGTAGTGGCACAGGCAGAAGCTTAGGCTAGCCACGTGAGTACAACCCCATCCTAGGTACATACTCGACAGTTAACCTGAGCTGCTGCCTGTACTGCTGAAGCCACACTGCTACTGTAAACATGCTAGTATGAACAGAGCTATCATGTGTATATCTACCTGAGCTGGGAATCACACCTCCCAGTGCATATATGTAGCTTTAGATGCTAAGCCTTCAAAGCAGGGACTGTCTGCCTCTGTTGGTATCCTGTCTACCACAGTAGGGCCCCAAATTGGGGGGCCCTGGCAATTTAGCATGACCAGATGTCCCGATTTTATAGGGACAGTCCCAATATTTGAGGCTTTTTCTTACATAGAAGCCTATTACCTCCCACCCCGTCCCAATTTTTCACACTTGCTGTCTGGTCACCCTACCTGGTGCTTGCTTTCTGGTCACCCAACCCTGTTTTTATGTATTAATTATTTGTTTCTGGAAGCACCCAAGATGTGCTAGGCACAGATATTACATAAAACAATAATACACCAACATGAACAAATGTACTCTGTGTAAATTTTTTTGTCAAGAAGGCAAGAACTAGCAAAATAATGTACAGCCATCACTTTGTGGGGATATGTGTACTGGTTCTTTAAATCTGTACTAAAAATCAGAGACTACTGAAGACAGGGATACTTCAAGCAGAAGGGCTCAGGAAAAGACTACCAAGTGCTTGGGGCAGCACCTTTGCAGTGGTAGGTCCCCCACCTGTGGGACACCTTACAAGTGGAGATCAAATATTCCTTCTCTGACCATGTTCAGGCCTCAGTTCAAGATTCACCTCTTTGACAAAATCTTATCCTGGTGATGACATCTTCCCAGGACCAATCTCCATAAGTGGGGAGATCAGAGGAGAAGAAAGCAGCAAGATGGAAAAGAGAAAATACAAACAAACATCCCACATCTAAACATGCACACCAACGACATGGAAAACTGTGAGAATATTGCCAGTTGGAGCATACTTACTTAATATTAATTGTTGTATTAAAGATATCACAGTGAAAGATGACTTGAGAAAAATCTAAAACAGAGAAAGGCCTTGTCATTCATGTTTACAAGCTACATAACTTGCCCTCAGGTGATAACCATGAGTTCTCTCAGGAACTGAAATGTCCCTAGCCTCTGTTTTCCAGAAACTGGGAATGGGTGACAGGGGATGGATCACTTGATGATTACCTATTTTGTTCATTCCCTCTGAAGCACCTGGCATTGGTCACTGTCAGAAGACAGGATACTGGGCTAGATGGATCATTGGTCTGATCTAGTATGGCTGGCCTTAATTTCTTATGAATTTGTGTAACAGGAAGAAAACTAGAACAGCAGGTGGATTTATGCTGTCCTACTCTGACAATGAACTGGATAACTATTGGGTGATTTTTTTGCTGCTTCCTTACAGTGCAGAGTGGTTTTACAGTATTGCACACTTGCACCATGACTTAGTGGAACTTTTTTGTCATCCTGGAGCCCAATTTCTCTTCATCTTCATTTTAATTACCTTTCTGTAATTTTATGTCAAATTTCATGCCTAAATCACAGTGAGTTTCAGGCAAATCTAACAGAACTGAACCTTCTTTAAAGCAGATAGCTGCAGAGAGACAATTATTTAAGTTCTCCCCCCAACCCTTCAAAAATTAATCTGTTATGGCGTTTGTTCATTTTTGTAATTCTCAGGAATCAAAGAGGCTCCAGAAGCCTCTAAGGAACAGTCCAAATATTGGGTATGTATTGCTAGATGTTAGCTTGATCACTTTGACCTCAGTTGCACCAGCTGATGGTCTGACCATGGTACTGAGAGAGTCCAAGAATACCCCCAACTCTCCCAATGTACACATTTTGGGCCAAATCCTGTTCTCAATTATATGAGCGTAGCTACAGTTGATTCATTAGCAATTGGGTCCCTCTTCTTTACAACTAGCTGGGTGAAGGTTATGGCAAACAAACATCCATTAACATGGCAAATTAAATCCCTCTACAATGGGGGATGTGGGACTGATTGTACTTTTGACAAATGGATTGAATCTTTACACAAACTTTCTTCTCTGTAATAGCTACTACTGCTTTGCCTTACTCCTTTTACTACTGTCCACTGTGGGACTTTTTCCAAGTGCCATTATGTTAATAGTGTCATTATCAGAGTGGAAGCAGGGTTTTAAAAGGGTGCAATGAAGATTTAGTGTGGCTCTGAGGGCACCTGTATCAATGGTCACAGGGGGTCCCAACAAATCTCAGACCTGTCCTCTCACTTTTAGAACCTGTAACATATTTTTGTGTGTTGATCTGTAATCCTGACATTCATTAACACTTTTCCTATTTAGGGAGATACCAGTGCTGCCCTAATACCCATTTCTTTTTAAAAATATCCAAATCCTTATGTAAATTCCTTTATACTAATTGCCCTGTGATGCAGCCTTCTATTATAATGACCAGAACACTAGCAGTTCCTTTATTGTTAATGTTCATTGTTATTTACAGGTTTTGCTGTGTTCTGGACTGGTTAGTTGGAAGTAGAAAAGTGCTAACAATTGCTAGATTGTGGGATATTTGGGGCTTAGTCATGTTTGAATATATGGAACTAATAGGATGTGTGTTGATCACAACTGTGTGTTGTACCCTGTTTCCCTCTGTCTTTTTAGGTTATAAGCTTTCTTTACATTATAAGCTCTTTCGGATAAGGCCTATTTCTACATATGTGTTTATAAAGGTCTCAGTTAACAGGGCCCCAAGACTGATTGGGATCTTAGGGTTGTACCACATGTAAATAATATTTAAGATGTACCTGGAACATGGAGGGCAGTGGAGATGTGGGATTGTAATACTTGTCTCTGCCTTCTTCCTAAACATGAAGATCCCCCTAAATATTCCAGAAAAGTGGCAATATAATACAGTTGTACCCCCCACTTCCAACTGCATGACTGATTCCCTATTAATCTCCATATAAATGGAGTATTGGAAACACAATTAATTTTCAGATCAGTGAAAACAATGGTTTTCAAAATGTGGTCAAAATGTGGCCTATGCTATTCTTCGTTGTGGCCTGCATAGGGTGGATTTGATTTAAATCACTAGTCAGGAAGACTCCGTTTATGGATTTCTACATAAAAGTTAATTCTTGTCGGTTGTTATAACCTTAATACATATTCTTGACAACTCAGAGATAGATGTAGGTTTCATTTTCAGAAGGTACACACCATACATTTTTAAAGTGATTTATTTTGAAAACTTTTCAGATTAGTGTTACAGCTATATCAGAAAATGAATGATTGTTTGGTTATTTCGTTTACCAAAGGTAACTGAACCAGATATTTATGAAGTCACTGGGAGGTGAACTATCTCTAGTTCAACAGGTTAATCATTATTATTTGGAGGATTTCTTGCCGTGCTGAATTAGGAGGAGAACATCACCAGACAGAAATTTAAATTGTTTTATTTAACTAAAATAACGATGTTATGTATTCTGGATTTTTTTCTTCAACAGCAAACATATAATATTTTAACAAAACAAGCATATGAATTTTTGAATTTAGTTAAACATTCAAGTTTTTTAGAATCAGGTTTGTTTTTCTTAAAATTGTTTTTAACTAAAATAGTTAAATGAAATATTTAAAAAAAAACATAAAAATTAAATCAACTGTGTCAATCAGGTCAACATGAAAAACTTAAAATATTGGCTTCTGCAGCTAACTCAGTCATCTTCACCTGATCGTTCATAATGTGGAAAAGAAAAACAAGCTTTCCTGCTTTTTCAGGTCCCAAACGATTTCTCAATTTGGAATGAATTAGTCCAAAGGAAGAAAATATTCTATCTACACTGGCAGAAGAAGCTACTGCTGTTTAAAGTGAAATTATCACTTCAACAGTCTCTGAATCGAAGTGCTTAAGTTGTACAGACGTATTGGAGCATAAACTTTCGTGGGTGAATACCCACTTCGTCGGATCATGTAGTGGAAATTTCCAGAGGCAGGTATAAATATGCAAGCAAGAATCAGGCTAGGGATAACGAGGTTAGTTCAATCAGGGAGGATGAGGCCCTCTTCTAGCAGTTGAGGTGTGAAAGACTTAAACAAAGACTGTGAATGGCTAGCCAACTACAAAAGCAGTTTCTCCTCCCTTGGTGTTCACAACTCAACTGCTAGAAGAGGGCCTCATCCTCTCTGATTGAACTAACCTCATTATCCCTAGCCTGATTCTTAAGTGACTTCCACCAGTTCACTCCTGTGACTTTCTTTAAAACATCATCAGCAAACATAGATTTCTTGAATGTTTCTTATTCCCAAACTGGGTCTCTTTTATGGCCTGCTGCCATTATAGGTTTTCCCTTCTAGTGAGAGAATGGTATAGTAGATCTCAAATCAATGAAGGCTACACTCAGAAAGACCTCAAGACTTCTGGAATATGCTGCTCAAACACTTTCACTTTTACAAAAAGAAAAGGAGTACTTGTGGCACCTTAGAGACTAACCAATTTATTTGAGCATAAGCTTTCGTGAGTTAGTCTCTAAGGTGCCACAAGTACTCCTTTTCTTTTTGCGATACAGACTAACACGGCTGTTACTCTGAAACTTTCACTTTTGTTTCTACTGCCTGTTCCTCCCTTCTCACATTTATCTCCAGGTTTCTCCTTGTCCAGATCTATTCTTCCCCCAACAATCTTCTGTTTATTAAACTTTTTGAAACTTTGCACTTTCAGAGAGAGGTAAGGGATTGACTCTGTGTACGCAAATTTGCAGAGGGATAATAGGGTTGAGGTCTGTTATTTCTCACCTCTATATATTATTTATTTATTTATTTTAAACCATTTTTGCTGTTAACAAGCATGTTATCTCTGGAGACACAAATCCACAGTTTGAGAACTGCAAAACTAAGCATCTCTGCTGGTGTCTTCTAGACTGAGCACTGAGTCCCATTGGGTAGATAGAAAGTTTAACCTAAATAATCCATACAGAAGCCCCTGGAACCCCATAAGATTGGGTCCCTAATCCATGACCCATTGGAACTCATTTACAAAACTTTTCTTAAACATTCCATGACTATATTGTCTCATGTTACAGAATTAGAATTTATAATCCCTATTCCATGATGAGATATCTTTGAGCTATATTGTATCTATCTTATAATTAGTTTATCTTATAATGTATCTTAAAACTATATTTAGATAGTTTTTTCCTTTAAAAGCATTTTATCAAAAAAATCCAATTTTTTTTATTTTAAAAGAAATCATTTATTTTTATCCACCCTGGGCTTGCATCTTTAGTACAGTGTTACGTACTGTTAGTCTATAAGATGCCACAGGACTCTTTGCCGCTTTTACAGATCCAGACTAACATGGCTACCCCTCTGATACTTGACACCTCCTTAACCCTAATTGAATCCCCCTTTGCTTATCCCCTGCTCCTATTGCCCTCCCAGATTTACCCTCCTCTGGTAGCTGAGAATTAAATAGATTGGAGTAAAAGACAAAATGGAATAAATTTGTGGGGAGTAAGAATTGTGCAAAGGGCCGAAGGAAAGCCTGAGAACCAACTGATGAAAAAGAAGGCAAGAATTGAAGCAATTTGGAAGAAGAGGACAAACTGGGAATTGACAAGAGAGGTTATACATTGTTAAATTAATGAGAGAACAGACAGGTGGGGCAAGTGGAGAATTTATGGGAGAGAATGGACAATTGGTCTATGGTGTGAAGGGCTGGAGACTGACCAACAGATGAATGTACAAAGCAAAAAGTAGGGAATAGAAAGGACAGTGGATCTGAGGGGCAAATTCTGGGTGGATATTAGGGGCATGGGAAGGAGGAAAAAAGAAGGGAGAGGCTGAGGGAATTGGGAGAGAGCAGCACTCAAGGGGAAAAGATAGCAAGGGGGAAGATTTAAAGACCGTCAAAGAAGGGGAACAATTGGGATAGAAGAGGGGAGAACCATTTTGTGTACATTTATGTAGGTGTCTGGCAAATCCAAAGATGCTTTTTTTGTGGGGGGTCCCTTGTTGTCTGATGGGTGGCATTTGTTACTCAGAAGATAACTTGCCAGATACAGGTATAACTATGCTGTTTGTTGTGAAATGTTTAAAAATCTTATTAAATGTTGGACATAGCTCCAGACGGCTCCCCATGTGCCCCCCAGCCTCCCCACTTCTGTTGGGCTATTTGGGGGCCTGCTACTACCCAGTCAGCGCAGGCTACCTCACCCCAGCGTGCCCTGCATCTGAACCACACGGACGTCCCCTGATTAGTCTATTCCCTTCAGAGGAGGGCGGGGGCTACAGAATTGGGGAGCCAATCAGAAAGAAGAGCTGCCCCATTGTCGCCTCTCGGTAGCCGCGGTGGGCGCCTGTGGGCAGGGGGCTCTCGGGTGTCAGCGGCGCAGGGGCAGTGAGCGTGGAGCGTGCGCAGCGGAGCGGGTTCGAGATTGCCTTGCCACCGCCGCGGCGTTAGGAGGAGGGATCTGCGCTTGTGCAGAAGCCTGCTCGTTGCTTTACTTTTGCAGCCCGGGGCAGGGACATTATGCCGAAGAGAAAGGTAACGCGCCTGTGTTGATTGTGTTGTGGTGCATTCCTTTTGACGCCCGTTTGCAGTTAATAATCTCAGCCTCCGGTTGCCTGCAAGCCTGGGGCGATTTTTTTGGACTGCGCTGATTGAGTCTGGGTATTTGTACTGCCTGTTGCAAAGATCTTCCACCCTTCCCTCCGGTTGCTGATTTGTTGATTTACTCCTTACTTCCTCTAACCTTGTAGTGAGGGCTGCAGTTGTCACCCCCTCCTCTCGAATGCGAACTCGCTGTCACAACTCCGATCTCTCCCCCCCCTCCCCCGCCCCGCCACCGGAAAAAAATGCAGCAGCTGCAGCTTCGCCTTTTACCTCCCCCGGAGGAGTTTCCTGCTTGCAAACTCCAAGCCGTAGCTCATCAATCTCTGGAAAAATCCCCCATGTCCTGGCTGATTCTGCCCTGGGCTGATTCTGCGTTCTGCTTTGTATGGTGCCCCGGTGATGGCTCCAAGGTAAAAGGCGGAAGGGAGAGAAAAGCCATGTTTAAAACAAACTACACCCTTCTCCTTGCCTCCTGTGACAGACCCGTATGTACCAACTCTGGTGTCAATCAGGACAGGAGTCTGCACAGACAGGGCCCCGTGCAGCACAGGGGGGATCTGCTTACACATGGTATCAACAACAGCAGAGAGTTTAAAAACAGCACCATGGGAGACTCCTCTGTGCAACACAGCAGAGCGCTACACACCCCAGAGACGGGCAAGAGGGTGGGGATGGAGGGAGCGGGAGCTGCTTCTGCGGAGCCTCTGCCTTCTTGTGTGGCTTTGAGACTTATACTGAACGAGTGTATTTGCCTCCCTCCTCCCAGTCACTTCCCCTCCTCCCTTGTGCCTCAGTGTTTCCTTCCTTCCTTCCTCTGCAGGGCTGCTACAGCTGGGATTTACTTGCGTCCCTCATTTGCCTCCCTGGCTGTGCTGTACTTTACTTTTCCTTCTCACACACTGACTTCCTTCCCTTCATGGTGGAGGATCTGGTATTTTTGAGGGGGAAGGTGGGGAAATGATGCTTCACTTGCCCACCCGCCCCAGTGACCCCCATGCTGGAAACCAGTCCAGGCAAAAGTGCAATATGTGCTTCACTGATCTTATGCTAGTACCTACTTTCTGTCTGCCCACTGTCTGAAATACTATTCATAATGTAACTTCCATAATTGTGTGTTATGGGGCTTCTTGCACCTCCTTTGAGTCATCTGATATTGGCCACTTTTGGAGGCAGGACACAGGAGTAGATGAACCGCTAGTCTGATCCTGTATGAGAATTCATTTCTTTCTCTTAATTCAGGAAGTAAGGAATGTAAAGGATTACAAGCTTGCAGATTATTTATTACTGGTTGCATCTTTCACAAACTCAGTGCCTGAGCTTCAGGGAACATCTGTAGTATTTTGAAAATGCTCATTTGTTACAACTGTTAACAGACATTTCACTAGGGCTGGCTTTTCTAAGGGGCCTATGGAAGTTAGCCACCCAGATTGGAGTTGGGGTAGCTAACATCCTTTGGCCCCCTTGAAAATCCTGGCCTGGAGCACTTTCTTTTTACTGCAATGACTAATGGAGTGTAATTGGAGACTTGACACTAATATACCGTGGTTTAAATAAAACCAACAGACAAACCAATGACCACAACAAAAAACTCAGCAGTCTTTTAATATTAAACTAGGTCAACTGAGGAGAGGCAATTTTACTGTAATGGAGATGTCCAGAATGTCTGTCTGCCTATGACCTCCCCATAATGCAGATCATGGTTGAATCTGAAAATTGTTTTAATAGGGTAATCGTTAGATGTTAATTTCCACACACTTATGAGTTCCGTTTTTGTTCTGTACTGATTCCTTGCTGCATTATGGGTACAGAAAAAATATTCAGTGCTCCACTGAAATATTTCCATTTTTAATTTTTTTTTAACTTGAGTTGATATATTTCTCATGAAATTGAGGGACTAATAGCTCTGTACATAATACTTGGCTTACATTTAAAAGATACTGTATCATTTTCTTCATCATACTCTGTCATTGCATTCTTGTCCAGGCCTAAAATGCTCCTTTTCTTCCACAGCTATGCCTTTCATAAGTGAAGACTGATGGTTAGGCTGTGCTTTGAGGAAGCCCTTTGAAGCTAGGCCTACACAGTCCATTAGGAACCTTGCAGAGCTCTCTCATGCTTCCCTAACATTTTTACATTCTTGCCCTGCATGTAGTTTTCAATACTTCAAAAATATCTTGGTGGGCTGGGAAATTAAATGAGGTCTCTTCCCCCATGATTGAGGAGCACATTGTGGCTAAACAATGGGCTTAGATTTTTGTTGTTGTGTGTTATATCAGTTAGCTCTGGTCTACACTAAAACCTTAGGTTCGTATAACTGTGTCACCCCGAGCGACGCAGTTATACCGACTGAACTCACAATGTAGACAGCGCTAAGTTGACAGGAGGGCTTCTCTTGTGGAGGTGGAGTACCTATGCCAATGGGAGAAACTCACGCATTGGCATAGGTCGTGTCTTCAATAAGCACTACAGCGGCGCAACTGCAGCGCTGTAAGCATAGATAAGCCCTTAGCCTTTGAGAAGTAAGTCTGTAAAAGGAGAACTTGGGTTTTTTTCCTTTTGTTTTCTGTCATAATTAGTCTTTTAAAATTACATCCACAATTGAAGTACGTAAAGAGAAGCTTATTAAGTAAAGTTAATGTATTTAGCTTTGTGAGTCTTTGTGTGACTTAGTCTTAAAGCTAAGTGTGTTTATTAATTCTGGTTCTTGGAAAGCCCAGAAACTCATAGGAAGTAGAGACTATAGGCTTGTCCACATGGGGAAATTGACTGGCATAGCTACGGTGGAATAATTACTTCATCATTATTCTGGAATAAAGTCACTTTTATTCTGGAATAGAGTGTCCATATGGGGAAATTATACTGGCATAGCTCTTGCAGAAAAATGATTTCACTGTAGCGTTGCCAGTACATTTCTCTGTGTAGAGAAATCCTACTTGTACATCTGTTACTGAAGTGGGTTTCCTAGTTAAAACAAATATTAACACAGAAAAATGTGATTTAATACTTATTTAGTTGGGAAATTATAACGGTCTCTACAAAAAAAAAAAAAATTACAGATCACCAATACTTCAGTTTGCATGTTTATGGGGCTATGTGTCCAACTAATAAATTTGCAGAAAGGGCGTGTGGGAAATGCAGAAGTAAAAACAGATTCATACCTGTCTTTATGCATGCTTTATTTATCTAACCAGATTGACTGGTCATGCTCCTTTTTCCTTTTGTCCCTTAACTGTTTCTTCTGTGTGTAACTGAAGAAGCTATCCCTGGGGGACAGATAGCTCAGTGGTTTGAGCATTGGCCTACTAAACCCAGGGTTGTGAGTTCACTCCTTGAGGGGGCCATTTAGGGATCTGGGACAAAAACTGGGGATTGGTCCTGCTTTGTGCAGGGGGTTGGACTAGATGATCTCCTGAGGTTTCTTCCAACCCTGATATTCTATGATGACTCTAAGTCAGCATCTGAATTGCTTCATTATCAAACAAAAGTTGGAAATTATTTTTTAATTTACTTTTCCACAGTATGCATCCGATGAAGTGAGCTGTAGCTCACGAAAGCTTATGCTCAAATAAATTGGTTAGTCTCTAAGGTGCCACAAGTACTCCTTTTCTTTTTGCGAATACAGACTAACACGGCTGTTACTCTGAAACCTTTCTAATTTAGTTTCCCCAACTCTGATGGGCCACTGGTTATGGGCATGGAAGGGACAAGTGAAAACATTTGTGCATTGAGATGATGTCAAATACCACAATAAAACAAAAAGAGGCTGAGCACTGGACTCTTCCAGTCAGACCTTCATATGTGTTACTGGTTGTTGTAACACCACATAATGAAGTGAATACAGTACAACCTTTCACAAAGAGACTAGTGTGCATGCATGGGATAAACTAGAACATATGTGTGATACTGTTAGCAGGAAACTTTTTTTGGAGTTTGTCCTTTTTGTTTTTGTTTTTGTTCTTCAGCCCCAGTTGAACTTATCTTTCAAAAATACAATATAAGCTGGTTTGGAAGGAGTACATTCTTTTATAGCTATGAAACAGGTACGTTAAAAATATCTTTGCATCAGCCATAGAAAAATGAGGAACCAAAATCTGTCCTATGACAAACTCACAATAGCATGAAAAGTCTGGTTGCCAAAGAATTTTTTTTAAAATGGTTTTAACAAGATCACCATCAAATTGCAGTATTTGTGGGCCTGAGTATTTGTGCATGATGACTGAGAAATATAAAGAGGTCAGGTAACTTGTCCAAGGTCAGACAGGGAGCCTGTGATTTAGTTGGGATTACATTCCAGAGTGATCCTCTTTGTTCCTTCTGTCTAACCATAAGACAATACTGTTTGAACCTGTTCTCAAAACATTTTTCTGCCTTGGGGTTGAACCAAACGTGAGGACTAATTGCAGCTTGATTTTTTTTTTTTAAATCTTTTTAACAACGCTGTTGACCACTATAGTACTGTTTCAAAGCAAGAAAAATGACTTAGTGGATACATCTTTAATTAGTCACATGAGTAGGTCATTTGCACACTTATTGCAATCCCAAATCCCAAGTCTTGCAGTAGGGTTGATGGCAGATTGTGGTGTATGCTTAGCAGAGATAACAGGGATTTTGGGTTAATATCTGTGGTAGGGTACTATAGAATTCTAAAAACTCACTTTAAAAAAAATCTGTGTACACTTTTTTTTTTAAACTATGCTAAAGGAGTATGAAGGTTGCAACATAAAGTATTTAGAAGTTACGAAATGCTTTAATTTGGCCTTATGAATTATGATATTCTGTTTAATAATATGATTACATATTACTCTTTCTCCAGGACCTCATCTAGCTCACAAGATGCACAGTGCTAGCTGAATGGGTATCTATTAAATATTTTGTTTACTCCTCCTCATTAAATGTGTGGCCCCAGACCTTATTCACTGCACATCATCCAAGCCCTGCACTAAATACAGAACTCGTTTCCTCATGGATTTTTCTGTGGTTCTCTCAGTGCCTCAGTCCCTTTAGGTTTCAGAGTAGCAGCCGTGTTAGTCTGTATCCGTAAAAAGAAAAGGAGAACTTGTGGCACCTTAGAGACTAACAAATTTATTAGAGCATAAGCTTTTGTGAGCTACAGCTGAAGCATCCGATGAAGTGAGCTGTAGCTCACGAAAGCTTATGCTCTAATAAATGTGTTAGTCTCTAAGGTGCCACAAGTACTCCTTTTCTTTTTTCAGTCCCTTCACAGATTCAGGCCATAGAGCTCCCCCTCATCGCAAGTTACACTTGAACAGAACTTGTTTCGACTCTTCAAAGCTCGACAAGAAAATAATATTTTTTTTTATTTACGCCAAAAATTAAAGTTTATTACATTTAGGAATAGTGCAATGTAGAAGTGTTGAGTGTCAAAGAAACTGGTTGAGTGATGCTTCTTCTATATATATAGTTACAAGAAATTTTGTGTTCAGATGTCCAGATAAAAACCGATTGAAGTTACTTGCTTTATGTTGAAAGTGCAATTCTAAATATTTTATGAAGGGTTAATGATGTTATAAGTGTTTTACAGTCATGGGAATATTACACGTTTATAGGTGGCTGTAAACACACCAATATAAGGTGCTAGAGGTGGCCATAAGCCAAAGGTACTGAAACAATTTGTATAGTGGGGGTGCTGAAAGCCAAAGTTTACCAAACTAAACCCTGCATGTGATGGAAACCACTTCAAGCCAGGGGTTGCGGCATCACCCCCAGCTCTCCTATTTCTAATACCTATGCTATAAGCCATGTTTATAATCAGCCTGTTCACACTAACAATTTGTAGCAATCATTTATTAAAACATGTATTCAGTTTATTAACTCATTGTTCCCCAGTGGTTCACACAGCAAGCTTCTGAGTGTAGCCCCCCCCTTATAAATTAAAGCACTTTTTAAAATATTTGTATATTTAACACTGTTATAAATGCTGGAGGTAAAGTAGGGTTTCGGGTGGAGGCTGCAGCTCGCGGCCCCCATGTAATAACCTCATGACCCCCAGTTTGAGAACCCCTGCTTTAGCCCATGTCACCCATCCACTAACTCCAATTGAATTTTGGCCTGAACAACAGGTGAATTATCAGTGTAAGGCCACTCACAACATTGTTCCATGTATTAAAGTATAAAGCAAATTGTATTGTTAGCTACAGTTCATCAGGTATCACAAGTGATTATCTCCCAGTATAAAAATTAACAGGTGCAGATAATTCGTTTATATAAAGGGATTTTAGAAAAAGACCTGCCTCTTCTCAATGGAGATAAAAATGGATTTGAAAGCAGAGCAGCAAGTCAATTGAAAAATGTTATTTCAGACTGTGGGATATCAGTTTTGTTGATGAGCTTCACAAAATTAGTCTACTGTGTGTAAGTGAAATAGATATGCCAAAAGATGTAGCTAACAAATGCTACACAATTAAAAGTTTGCTTTGATTAATAAATTACTGAGTTCTAATTTCTCCATTGAAATGTATCAGTTGTACCAAAAGCAATAGTTTTGCATAGGTTTGTCGGAGTCTGAGGTCTATGTTAATACTGTTGTAGCAAAGTAGTTTAACATTACATTTTACTGGAAATTGTCATAGTATCATTTTGTGTAGGGTGAAGGCAAACCAGGTTATGATCTCTCTTAGAAATCGCATTTTGTAGGATTATATAGCTTCAGTAAAATTTTTGTCATCTTTAATTCAGCATGCCTTCTAAGGTACTAAAGAAGGGTGGCTCATCCACATGCTTATGGTTAGAGAGGATTTTTCAAGTGCTAGACATATACCCCAAGTTGTGATCCTTTCTCCTGCAGACTAAGTGGGCTTTTTACTTCAGTATTCCCTAAAGGCCACTACCCAAGTGCAGCAGGACATAGTGTTGATTCAGTGGGTGACACTCAGATTAAGTCAGTACTGAAAAAGTGCCCTAGCATAATGAAAGAGGGCACTGATGTTTGAGGTGCCTCTTCTAAATGAGATAAAAGCCTACGTCCTATATAAAGATCCATGGCACTTTCCCCGAAGTAGGGGTATTTAATCTCTGTGTTCTGGCTAATGTGTATCTTGATTAATTGTATTCAGTCTTATAAATCATCCTATGACTTGAATTCATTTCCTGTTAGAAACAGTATTGTAATGTTCTGTGCTTCTTAAACAGTTGATGCATTTCTGTGGTCATAACAGTAGAAGATCATAGAACTATAGGACTGGAAGGGACTTCGAGAGGTCTACTAAGTCAGTCCTATGCACTCAAGGCAGGACTAAGTATTATCTAGACCATCCCTGACAGGTGTTGGTCTAACCTGCCCTTAAAATTCTCCAATGACAGAGATTCCAGAACCTCTCTGGGCAACGTATTGCAGTGCTTAACTGCCCTGATAGTTAGAAAGTTTTTCCTAATGTCCAACCTAAAATACCCTTGCTGCAATTAAAACCCATTGCTTCTTGTCCTATCCTCAGAGGTTAAGGAGAACAATTTTTCTCCCTACTCCTTGTAACAACCTTTTTCTGTACTTGAAAACTGTTATCATGTCCCGTTTCAGTCTTCAGTTCTCCAGACTAAACAAATCCAGTTTTTTCAGTCTCTCCTCATAGGTCATGTTTTCTAGACCTTTAATTATTTTTGTTACTCTCCTTTAGACTTTCTCCAGTTTGTCCACATCTTTCCTGAAATGTAGTGCTCAGAACTGGACATAACACTCCAATTGAGGCCTGATCAGCATGGAATAAAGTAGAAGAATTACTTCTTGTGTCTTGTTTACAACACTCCTGCTAAAACATCCCAGAATGATGTTTGCTTCCCCCCCCCCCCCCAACAGTTTTATACTGTTGACTCATATTTAGCTTGTGATCCACTATGACCCCCAGATCCCTTTCCGCAGTACTCCTTCCTAGGCAGTCATTTCCCATTTTGTATGTGTGCAACTGATTGTTTCTTCCTAAGTGGAGTTCTTTGCACTTGTCCTTATTCAGTTTCATCCTGTTTACCTCAGACTATTTCTCCAGTTTATCTAGATCATTTTGAATTTTAATCCTATCCTCCAAAGCACTTGCAACCCCTCTCATCTTGGTATTGTCCATAAACTCTCTATGCCATTGTCTAAACCACTAATGAAGATATTGAACAGAACCGGGACTGATACCTGTGTAGTTTAAAATCTGTAATATTTTGAAAGCACTTTGAGATCCTTCTGGGTGAAAGGTATGATAGAATAGGTTGCATCAAAACTTATCAGGGGACTATTCAGCTATGTCTGGTCTAGACTCTTTCCTTCTTCCCTCTCCCCTCTCTTCCTAGTCAGTCTCCCAGTGTTATCCTATCACTGGTGATGGCAGTAAAGGGAGTGCTAATATAGATGGGATTCAGATGGCTGACAGCATTTGTACCATTGTATAGTCTAGACCTACTTGAGCAGAGTTTGAAGATGCTGTGAGGAAATATCTCTCTCTCGCGCGCGCTCTCTCTCTCTCTAGTCTTGAATGGACAGGGTCTTTTGAGAGCCTTTTTAAAGTTGGTTCACACTCAAATGGGTTCTAAAAAACTTTAAAGGCTAGTGTGGACAAGCCAGAACCTTGTTAGAATCATTTTTAAAATCTACTTTCCAAGATATGAACTTGATATTAATTCTTAGATGGCTTTGGCCCCTCCATACTAGTTCTTTAAACCATGTTAGAACCCAAAGTAGCAGGTAACATGTTTAAATGCAGTTTGTAACAAGGGTAAATAGAACCAAATAAATGGAAGGTCACATTGTAAGGTAACATTTGGCTCTTAAGTCTTCACACATCAATGCCTCTCCTCTCTGCCCCTCCCAACAGCCAACTTCAGTTGACAACACAAGAAGCTAGGGTTGGGGATACAGAGGATGTATTACTTGGAAAAATAGGGTTGGGGATACAGAGGATGTATTACTTGGACAAATAGCCTCTTAAGGATATGTTGTACTCTTAGTCACAAATATAATTTTTAAAATAAGTGTTTCAAATACTAATTATCAGTCAAACTGTTAGAACGCATTTTGGGGACAGGAAAGGAAAGTTAGAGATGGACAGACAAGAGCCTGTGATCGTTGAACAGTCACCAAGGGAGAGACTTTTGAGTCATTGTTATTCTAAAAGGTGTGTGATCTGGTACACTGTACAGCATATCCAGGTGTGGCCCTATCAGAGGGGACAGAATTCCTGGCTGTCACCCCTCCAAGAAGCCTATCCTACAGAATAAGGGTGAACCTATAACAGAAATAGAAGGGCCAAAACAGGAAATGGAGTCCCGTGTTCTGGGAGGTCTTTATGAGAGAACAGAACACCCCCCAGAGCTAAAGGGTAACCTAAGAGTGCAGAGACCCCACTGGCACAAGGGCTCTGTGTAGATTCATGCTGGATATGAGGACGTGTCATGTGCCTTTTTCAAAGGGAAGCGGGTAGCATGATGAATCTTCTAAGCGAGAAACTACCATTCCCATCAGCCCATTTCCCACTGACCTACAACCTTCCAGGGTGGACCTGCACGTACATCCCCTTCCCCTGGTCAGGAGGGGCTGGAAACTCTGTGGATCACCCTAGTCCAGGAAGTAACCTTGTTTTGAGGGGAAGTGGTAGCCCCATGGCAAATTGGGAGCAGCAGGGAAGATAAATGCAGGAGAAACTTTTGGGGAGCCTTATGCAGAGCTGGCTGCAGCAGCAGTGAGGGAACTGTGTGAAAAGGCTGTGACTCGCCGACGTCACAATCGGGTTCAGGTCTGGGCACAGTCTGTGAGGAAGCAGCAGAGACTGGGCAGGGAACCAGTGTAGAGTGGCCCCAAGGAGAGAGACAACCAACTGATCCTGGCCTGGAAAGCTGCAAGCTCCTATTTCCTTGTAGCATAGACTGGATTGGAGTGGGAACCCCAGGCACGAGGCCTGAGGAACCCTAATTCTCATTGGAGTGTCCCCTGACCCCTGAAAGGGCCCAAATAGGAACCACTATTGTTTTACCTTAAATTGCAACTGTTTAAGCCACTGTTCATACGGTGTTTTGCAATCTTCCCATTTCTGCCAACCCTAGTAAAATACCCTTTCGCTTAGCCACGTGTCCGAGTCATTAGTGGGAGGACCCCAGGGCTAGCACTTTTAGGGCCTAGTACCTGAAGTCCTTTCAGTGCTTGCTTCAGAGTCATGGCAGTCTGGTGGAATACTGGTATAGTAAAGGTTTGGTGTGCCACAGCACTGAGTAGCTGTAAGAGTTACAAAAATATAAAACTTTTTCTCACAGAAGAACATTCTTTAATATTACTTATTTGCTTTTTAGTCACAACTGCGTATTCTGTGGGTTTTGCACTCGTCTTTTTTTCTGTCTTTCCACCCCTGAAAGCTACTGTTAGATATTTGCTGGAGTAAATTATTTTCAAAACCAGAGGTAATGTTGTCAAAATAGCGCCTAAATCTATATTTAGATACTGAAAACAGATCTGTCCTGATTTCAGAGAAGCTCCTTTACCTTAGTAGGTGCAATGGTCGCTCTGAAAATCAGGCTAATTCTATTTCATAGAATATCAGGGTTGGAAGGGACCTCAGGAGGTCATCTAGTTCCAACCCCCTGCTCAAAGCAGGACCAATCCCCAATTTTTGCCCCAGATCCCTAAATGGCCCCCTCAAGGATTGAACTCACAACCCTGGGTTTAGCAGGCCAATGCTCAAACCACTGAGCTATCCCTCCCCCCAAATAGTTTAAATATGGATTTAAGTACTTTAAATATGGATTTAGGAGCCTCAGGTTTAATTGCTGGAAATGGATCTGCCAAGGTCCTCCTTCATGGTTCAATTTTCAGAACCAGAGCCCAATTTTGAACAATTTGACTTAAAGGAATAATATTGAACAGTCTTTAGCTTCCACTACAGTTCTACCATGCTGTTTTGACGTTGCTGTTTAATTGTACAATAATAGTAAAACAAAGGAACAAATAATAAGAAAAGAATTTACTAACATCCTGGCTCACATTTTGAAATGTGGGGTCCTAAAATTATTAGTCTAAGTGAGTTGTCTATTGTAGGTGCTCAGCATGTCTGACATCTCCCATAACTGATCTGTATCCCTGAAAATCAGGCTGTGTTTTTAGATGCCTAAATATGGAATTGGTTTCTAATTTTATACACCAAACCTGAAAATATTGGTTCTAGAAGATAATGAAAACCTGAGCAACAAGTTTATGTAGGCTTAAACAGAACTGCTTTCAATTCAGGGATCGGTAACCTTTGGCATGCGGCTCGCTAGGGTAAGCTCCCTGGAGGGCCGGGCCGGCTTGTTTACCTGCCACATCTGCACGTTTGGCCGATCGCAGCTGCCACTGGGTGCAATTCGCTGCTCCAGGCCAATGGGGGCTGTGGGAAGTGGTGTGGGCCAAGGGATGTGTTGGCCGCTGCTTCCCGCAGCACCCATTGGCCTGGAGTGGTGAATCGTGGCCAGTGGGAGCCGTGATCGACCGAACCTGCAGATGCAGCAGGTAAACAAACCAGCCCGGCCCACCATGAGGCTTACCCTGGCGGGCCATGTGCCAAAGGTTGACGGTCCCTGTTTTAATCCTTCATTCTACTGAATAAAGAAACTATTGTATTTTTAAGTGATTAAAATGAGAAGTTTTGAACATTTACCTATATATTCCTATAATGATAAAAACATAGGTTGGTTGTTCCACTCAGAATTGTATAGCGCAGTCAGGTGAACAGCATTAGTTGTAATTCAGAGTTTGTGAAATGCCCCATTAAATGCCCATGTGGCTTAAGTTATGCTGGCCAAACATCTAGATCTTTTCAAGCGGGAATTACAGAACATACATACACAATAAAAGCAGATTTAAATACATATATGGGGAAAACATTTAAATGGAAAATAGTCACACACTTTTTTCATTTTTTGATTTATGGAAATATAATTTATACCAGAGGTATTTTTTTTTTTTTTTTTAAAAAAAGAGGAAGAAATACAGTTAATGTTCTGTAAGAGTATGAAGGATGTTGGATTTACACGTTACAAACATTAATCTATTAGGTTTAATAAAGAATTAGACTTTTCTTGTTTTCTGACTTGATGAAATTTCATTGTCATCTTGATATACGTCCCCTCTTTCTTTCTTGTTTGTGTTTATGCACACACGCGCGCACACAACCAAAGGACTTTCTTTGGTGGATGATTGGAGGATTTTTTATCTTTTTCATATTAGAACTTTAAGTATACTCTTCCCTTTCATCGCATCATGATGTTGACATTATCCCCATAAAGGATTAGAAACTGATATATTCCTCTTCTAATAGATATTTTTAGAATTTAAATCCCTTCATCATTTCTAAGTCTTGCATTGTATTTTATTATCTGTAATTTCAGAAAATCAAAATGTTATATAGTTTAAAGAATAAATATTTCAGAAGCATTTCCTTTTACAGTGAAGAATGTATGTGCTTAATGCAGATAACTCTGTAGCTTCTAATTGATTAGGTAACTGGGAAAGGATAATTGCCTAGGAGATAGAGGGAGTTACTATATTATGCAGTTTTAGCAGGTTTGTAAATATTCTTTGAAAAGGCCAAGAAGGTGTGGAAACTGTGGAGCTCTCTCTCCATGCTATCTCATAAGAATTAATGTTGAGATGTTTCTAATCTGTAAGTAAAGTTTAATGGAATACGCTGGATAAAAGTTTAATTAAAAAAGGACATGCCTTAAAACCTGATTTTTTTTTCTTGTTTTTGGGTGAGATTTAAAAAAATTAGGCTCTGATTCTGCAAATATTTAAGCACATGAGTAACTTCATGTGCTTCAAATGTGAATTCAGTGGAATTGTTCATGTGCATGAAGTTACTGCCATGTTAAACATTTTTCAGGATTGCGTCCTTTGTGGATAAAAGAAATGCAATAGATATGTATCTGGCTTTTAGTAAAGCATTTGATGCAGTATCTGTTTTACTTGCACAGTTAATTCAGATTGGCTCGGCTATGAACGCTGTTGCATCTGCTAAAAATTGGTCAAAGCAGCACAAAAAAACCTTTTAATGATCAATAAGGTATTGTACTGGGGCAGGGTGGGGCAGAGGTGTTGAGAAGAGTGTCAGAGGAGTTGGTTGGTATTTAAATAACATGGGATTGAATGTCTTTATTAAAAATCTGAAATGGGAAGTAAACAGCACCTTAATTAATTTAAAAAACCCCAAAAACGAGGAGTCCTTATGGCACCTTAGAGATTAACAAATTTATTTGGGCATAAACTTTCGTGGGCTAGAACCCACTTCATCAGATGCATGAAGTAAAAGGTACAGGAGCAGGTTTGCATTTGGAAAGGAAGATGATGTCTGTCTGTATCTGCACAAGTATTTTCATGAAGTTGATGGATTTCCACTTCATGCAAACCTGCTTCTGTATCTTTTACTTCATACATCTGATGAAGTGGGTTCTAGCCCACGAAAGCTTATGCCCAAATAAATTTGTTAGTCTCTAAGGTGCCACAAGGACTCCTTGGTTGGTTGGTTTTTTTTTTTTTTTTTTTTTGCTGATACAGACTAACATGGCTACCACTGAAACCTGTCACCATGCAAGACACTTAATTAATTTAGTATCACTTTGTAAATTTCAGAGCTATTGTGAAGACAGAAATAATTAAAGGGACCTAAAGAAGTAGAAACACTAGGGTGAGTTTGGCTCACCATCCATATACCTCCACTGACTTAAATTTAGTGACACTAGCAATGAACTTGGTCTGAGTTTTAGCTTGGGAAAACCTCAAGGTCATACATGTAGGGCAGTGGTTCTCAAACTTTTGTACTGATGACCCCTTTCACATCGCAAGCTTCTGAGTGCAGCCCCCCTTATAAATTAACAACACTTTTTTATATATTTAACACCATTATAAATGCTGGAGGCAAAGTGGGGTTTGGGGTAGAGGCTGACAACTCGCAACCCCCCCCCCCATGTAATAACCTCATGACCCCTTGAGGGTTCCCGACCCCCGTTTGAGAACCCCTGATGTAGGGGAAAACTGTTTGAGACGTATATATTCAAAGGGAAGAAAAAACCTGGACAGCAGTAATTCTGAAGTAGGCATATGGAATGGTATGTCCTTTTGCTGATGGCTGAGTTTTGTTGCAAAGCATGTTTTGTTTGGTTTTTGGTGGAGGGGAAAGTGGATTGGGAGTGGGAGGAGTAACAGGCACCGAATCAGGGAGCAGGGAAATGATGGTGAACTCAGAGACTGCACCTAAAATGCTGTGCCAGAATGATGTCTGGAGAAAATTCTTATTGCATGGAAAATTTTAAAATGTGACTAGATAAAACTCTAGAAAAAATACATTAACGAGTAATCCATGTACTGGGAGGGGTTTCAACTCAATGTCCTAAAGGGCCTCTTTTCCTCTAACTTCTAATGTAGTAGTTAGAATGAAATCAGTATGTGCTTTTTAAATTCACATGGGTATAAGCCTGTAATTTCTGACCACACGGGCTCTTGGTATTTGGCATCATTTAATGTTAACATCCTTTATAAGATGATGTTTAATCAGTTTTACCATATCTTATGTTTCCATGTTGGCTTTTTAATATATTGCTTACATTACTAAAACTAATCCATTCACCTGTAAAGATCAATATCTGTGCAGAAGTTGCACTGCTGGGATACGATAGCCCCCTTTGGCTATCTAAATTGACTGATTGCCATTTGACCGATAAACAGTAACCTTGCTAATGTTGTTGCACTATTTTACTTAAGATACATCTTGTTTATATTTCAGCATTTTAATTACTAAAGTTTTGTCAGTTTGTCAACCTATAGCCACTTCTGTCAGATAACTCTTTAAAAATATGAAAATTATCTTAATTTTTTTCAATTTAATGATTTCCCCTGTAGCGTTGGCAACCCAAATGCCATAGTATTGTGCTAATGTATGAGGACTAGAAAGTGAGATCAACCAGGAGGTCGTAGCTCATTCTCCAAAATGAGTGAAATGCAAAAATTAAGCACATACAAATAAATAAACTTGGTTTTATAATCCACTGTTAATAGAAAAACCTGATTTTTAACCTGTCACTTTTTAAAAAGCTCTTCCTCATCACTGATGGGCACAGGGCGTGTGTGTATAGGCATCCTGGTTAACCTAGAGATATAAAATATGTGGAACTGATTGATTGTCTAAAGTTTAACTGCTGCTTAATTTACAAAACTGTTAGCTCACAAAACTGATAATCCAGACACCGAATCTGCAATGGCACTTAAGGTACAATACATATCTGTGGTCTGCTGAGACTTAAAATTTACCATTAGTTATAATATTGAAAGCATAAGTCTTGCTGGCCAGGCAGCTGGTTTGCTGTGACCATTGCTTATGACACTGATCATAGTCCTCTCATTGTTTGGTGGTGGTTTTTTTAATCCCCTGCTGTTGTCTGTCACCTTATTCTTCATGTCTGTCCCAAAGAGAGAACCTCTTTTTATGTGCTCGTACAGCACCTATCACAGTGGGCCTATAGGTACTACTGTGATGATGATGATGCAAGTAATGTGAAGAATTGCCATACAGTTAGAAAGCTTATCTAGGCTGGAGCAATGCCTTTTGAACAATTCAGTGCCAACAGTATGCTTGGTGGTATACAAGGCTTGTGATGCTAGTGGTCTCTTCTCTGAAGAGTTTACAATGTAAGTAAGACAGACATAGCAAGGATGCACTGCAACTTGACAGGTGACAGTGTCATGTTAAATACTGTGAGCCATAGCATTACCACATGGAAAAAACCTGTGGGAGAGGATGAGTTATTTAATAAACTTGGCTACTTTGAAATCAGTTCCTTAGGTGGTATGATATCACAGTGGGAAGTGAAGGGATGTTAGCTTTCTGTGGAAGGGGTCAGGAGAAAGTCCTTCAAGCCTGTGATGACTTCCAGGGGGGAAGTCTTGTGAATCTTGGGATATCCATGTAGAAAACTGCTGCTCATGCCATGTAGTTCACTGGAAATTATGTACCTGTTAGGTCTATTTATGCCCAAACCTCTCTCCTCTCCACTAGTCCACCTCCTCTTGTGGAGGTAATGCTGCATAAAGCTGTATTCTTCTGCTTGGCTTAATTCTTGCCAGGTACTCTGAACTTGTGTTGCTTTGGGGAGCAGTTGGGTTTGGATGGGGATTATGACACTGAGGCTCCTGTTTCTCAACCACACCTCCACACCACCAGTTTATTGGTGTCTATTTCACCTCATCCATGCTAAAAGCAGACTAGATTGTTTGGCCCCTGAAATGTTCTAACTTTTATAAAACTATACCTTTTAGCGTAACAAGTGGATTATAAACTATTTTAATTGAAGTACACTACTTGCCAAGACACTGTCAGATAAAGACAAAATGGAGTGAGCTTAAAAAAACCTCACACATACAAGTTAAATGTTTTGTCAAGATAAGTCAATATATGGATTGTGATACTGTTAAAAAATATATATATATGTATTTCATGGCTTCCAAAACCAGAGAGGACCATTGTGATTACCTAGTCTGATCTAATATATAATACAGACCATCGAATTTACCCAAAATAATGCCTAGGGCATATCTTTTAGAAAAAGTTCTTAGCGGGATTTAAAAATTGTCAATGATGGAAAATCCCCCATGACCCTTGTTAAATTGGTCCAGTGGTTAATTCCTGTCACTGTTTAAGAAAGTACAACTTACGGAAAGTCTGAATTTGCCCAGTTTCAACTTCGAACCATTAGATTGTATTGTACATTTCTCTGTTAGATTGTAGAGCCCATTATTAAGATTTGTTTAGCTTAACAAAAAGAAGGTTAAAGGCTGATGTAACAGTCTATAAGAAATAGAGCAAGGGACATCCCACTTCATCTCCCACACAGTACATAATGGGCCTAATTCTCAATTACACAAAGGTTTATTAGTCTAAAGCCTGAGCTATGTGAAACAGCCTTCATGTAAATGAGGATCTGCTGCAAATTGCTCATGCTGTGGTGTTTTGCTTCTGAGCTCTCACCCAAGGAATGGCAACTGAAACTGTTTTTGTGATTACAGAGAGCATCATCCATTTTCTGAAAGTCTTGAAACTATCTCAGAACCCCACTGCCATGGGTTGGTGAGGGCCATAGTTGCTGAGAGAAATAGGCATACTCCATTTTAAAAGTCTAATTGTGTGGGTTTTCCTAGCTGCTTTGCTGTGTTCTGTGTAGTGCTGCTTAATTTCTTGCTAAGTCTCGGTCATTTAAATTACTGGCCGTAGTTATCTTTTTTATGACCTGCTATTGTGGCACCTTCCCTTTCTATCGGGAGATTGTATGTTACAACTAGGAAGTCACATTCATTATCCATCCATACCGGCTGGTAGGGCACAAATTGTTAGCACCCTTTCTATGAGCAATTCACAGTCCAGTGACCCTACAGAGTTACAGAAGAAGGTAACTCTGTGTCAAGGTTCCTTCCCCACTCTGAACTCTAGGGTTCAGATGTGGGGACCTGCAATGAAAACCCCCTATGCTTATTTTTACCAGCTTAGGTTCAAACTTCCAAGGTACAAACTATTTTACCTTTTGCCCTTGGACTTTATTGCTGCCACCACCAAGCATCTAACAGATATATAACCAGGAAAGAGCCTGCTTGGAAACGTCTTTCCCCCCAAAATCCTCCCCAAACCCTACACCCCCTTTCCTGGGGAAGGCTTTCTTTTGATAAAAATCCTCACCAATTTGCATAGGTGAACACAGACCCAAACCCTTGGATCTTAAGAACAATGAAAAAGCAATCAGGTTCTTAAAAGAAGAATTTTAATTGAAGAAAAAAAGTAAAACCTCTGTAAAATCAGGATGGTAAATACCTTACAGGGTAATCAGATTCAAAACACAGAGAATCCCTCTAGGCAAAACCTTAAGTTACAAAAAGACACAAAAACAAGAATATACATTCCATTCAGCACAGCTATTTTATCAGCCATTTAAACAAACAGAATCTAATGCATATCTAGCTAGATTACTTACTAAGTTCTGAGACTCCATTCCTTTTCTGTTTCCGGCCAAAAGCATCATACAACCAGAGAAGGCCTTTGTTTCTCCCCCACTCCAGCTTTGAAAATATCTTGTCTCCTCATTGGTCATTTTGGTCAGGTGCCAGCGAGTTTATCCTAGCTTCTTAACCCTTTACAGGTGAAAGGGCTTTTCCTCTGGCCAGGAGGGATTTTAAAGGTGGTTTACCCTTCCCTTTGTATTTATGACATGCCTCCCAAATCACTGATAGGGTGAAACGCTGGCAGTGATTTCTTCCTGGAGCTCTAGGAGAAAACAGAGTTAATAAGACACATGCACCTCTAAATATACTACCAAGTATATAAAGACTAACAATATTTTCCACATCTCAAGGACGATTTTAACCAGCTGATTCTGGGAACCTTTCATGGGAGAATGCATCAGCCACATTATTGGAAGCTCCTGAGATGTGTTGGATGTCAAAATAAAAATTTTGAAGAGCTAAACTCCACCGAATAAGTTTTTTGTTATTCCCTTGGCGGTATGAAGCCACTGTAGCACAGCATGGTCGGTTTGCACGTGGAAACTCTGTCCCCAAACATATGGGCATAGCTTTTCCAGAGCGTAGACGATGGTGTAACATTCTTTTTCACTGTCTGACCAGTTGCTTTCCCTCTCAGACAGCTTCTTGCTGAGAAACACTACAGGGTGGAATTCTTGATCCGGTCCTTCCTGCATTAAAACTGCTCCCTCACCACGCTCGGACACATCTGTGGTTACTAGGAACGGTTTCTCAAAGTCTGGGGCCCTTAGTACAGGGTCAGACATGAGTGTTGCTTTAAGCTGGTTAAAGGCCTTCTGACACTCTTCGGTCTACTGAACGGCATTTGGCTGTTTCTTTTTGGTTAGGTCTGTCAGCGGAGCGGCGATTTGGCTGTATTGTGGTACAAATCGCCTGTAATAACCGGCCAAGCCTAAGAAGGATTGAACCTGTTTCTTTGACTTTGGGACAGGCCACTTTTGGATATCATCCACTTTGGCCTGTAGAGGGCTGATAGTTCCTTGACCCACCTGGTGTCCAAGGTAAGTCACTCTGTTTAGGCCTATTTGACACTTCTTAGCCTTAACAGTTAGTCCTGCCTCCCTTATGCGCGCAAAGACTTTTTGTAGATGTTCCAGGTGTTCTGCCCCGGAATCTGAAAATATGGCCACATTGCCAAGGTAGGTGATTGCATATTCTCCTAATCCCGCTAGGAGACCATCTACAAGTCTTTGGAAGGTGGCGGGTGCATTCCGTAGCCCGAAAGGGAGCACATTAAATTCATACAACCCGACATGTGTGGTGAAGGCTGACCTTTCCTTGGCGGATTCATCTAGCGGTACCTGCCAGTACCCCTTGGTTAAGTCCAAGGTAGAGATGAACTGGGCCCATCCCAGTTTCTCTAATAGTTCATCTGTGTGTGGCATTGGATAGTTGTCTGGGCGAGTTACAGCATTTAGCTTATGGTAGTCCACGCAAAAACATATCTTCCCATCTGGTTTGGGACCTAGAACCACTGGAGATGCCCATGCACTGCCGGAGGGGTGGATTACACCCATCTGTAACATATCCTGGATCTCCCGTTCTATAGCAGTTTTAGCTTGAGGAGACACCCGGTAAGGTTGGACTAATTGGGTGAGCATTACCTGTGTCAATGGAGTGGTATGCCCATTCAGTCAGTCCTGGGGTGGCTGAGAACATCGGCGCGTAGCTAGTGCACAGCTCCTGGATCTGCTGTTGCTGCATACGCCCAAGGGTCATGGAGAGGTTCACCTCTTCCACGCTACCAGCACTTTTCCCTTCATAGTAGACACCTTCAGGCCGCTCAGCGTCGTCTCCTCCCTGGGCTGTAAACTGACAAACCTTTAATTCTCTGGAATAAAAGGGCTTTAGAGAATTAATATGGTATACCTTAAGCTTTTGGTTTGAGGTGGGGAATGCTATGAGATAATTAACAGCTCCCAGGCCCTTCCCATGACGCTTCCATTTAATGAGCCTGGAATGCCTTTAAGACCATGACCTGGTCCCCTACTTTGAAGGAACACTCTCTGGCATGTTTATCATACCAGGCTTTTTGCTCTTTCTGAGCATCCTTCAGGTTTTCTTTAGCAAGGGCTAAAGAGGTTTGGAAGGTGTTTTGTAGGTTGGTTACAAAGTCCAGAATGTTAGTTCCTGGAGAAGGTGTAAACCCCTCCCATTGCTGCTTCACCAACTGTAATGGCCCCTTAACCTCGTGGCCATATACAAGTTCAAATGGTGAAAACCCTAAACTGGGATGTGGTACAGCTCTGTAGGCAAAGAGCAACTGCTGCAACACTAGGTCCCAATCATTGGAGTGCTCATTTACGAATTTATGTATCATGGCCCCCAAAGTTCCATTAAACTTCTCCACCACGCTATTTGTTTGATGGTGGTAAGGAGTGGCAACCAAGTGATTTACCCCATGAGCTTCCCAAAGGCTTTCCATAGTTCTTGCCAGGAAATTAGTTCCTGCATCTTGAGGATGTTGGAGGGCTAACCTTCCCTGGCAAAAATGTCTGCTAGTGCCTGGCACACACTTTTAGCCCTGGTGTTGCTTAGAGCTACTGCTTCTGGCCATCGGGTGGCAAAATCCATGAAAGTCAGTATGTATGGCTTTCCTCTGGGTGTCTTTTTCGGAAAAGGACCCAGAATATCTACAGCTACTCGCTGAAATGGAACTTCAGTGGCTTTGACCTGGTCTTGGGGTTTTTCCACTTTTTGGCATACCTCACAAGACCAGACATAGGTAGAAACATCCTTGCCCATTCCCTCCCAGTGGAATGACCTCCCCAAACGGTCTTTGGTCCTGTTCACCCCAGCATAGCCACTAGGATGACTGTGGGCTAAGCTCAAGAGCTTGCCCTGGTACTTAGTTGGAACTACCAACTGTCTCTGAGGATGCCAGTCTTCCTGGTGTCCACCAGAGTTTCGTTGTATAAAAGTCCTCTTTGTACAACAAACCTGGATCGATTAGAAGAGCTGAGAGGCGGTGGGTTGCTCCGTGCCACCATCCAAGCTGTCTGGAGGCTTTCATCTGCTTCCTGTTCGGTCTGGAACTGTTCCCTTGATGCTGGAGACATCAGTTCCTCATTGGATTGTGGACCTATGCTTGGTCCCTCTGGAAGCGATGTAGGGGATGGGGCTGTTTCCGTTGACTGTGAACCGCTCTCCGCTGGGGAACTATGTTGGGGTTCAGGCTCCAGCTTATTGGTTTATTGGGTTATTGGCTGCTGCCGGTTCAGGTTCGGTGGGGCCCTCTGGTGTTGGGGTTGCAAGTACTGGATTCAGTGCTGGCAGTAGGTCCGGTGCTGGTTGTTCTGCTGGTTCCGGGACTGGCTCTGTCTGGGTCTCTGGGACTGGATCCACTACTGCTGTTGCAGACACTGGCCTAGGGTCCAGGTCCATCACCTCTGACCGGGTCCTGATAGAAGTTTCCGGAACAGAGCTAGGTGTGACGGCTTGTTTAGCCTGGCTGCGGGTGACCATTCCCACCCGCTGTGTTAGCTTCACATGATTGGCCATGTCTTCCCCCAACAGCATGGGGATGGGATAATCATCATAGACTGCAAAAATCCACGTTCCTGACCAGCACTTGTACTGGACAGGCAACTTGGCTGTAGGCAAATTGAAAGAGTTGGACTTGAAGGGTTGAATTGTCACTTGGATCTCTGGGTTGATTAAATTGGGGTCCACTAAGGTAGCGTGGATAGCTGACACTTGTGCTCCGGTGTCCCTCCACGCGGCGACCTTCTTCCTGCCCACACTCACAGTTTCCCTCCGCTCCAAGGGTATCTGGGAGGTATCTGGGCCTGAGGACCTCTGGTGTGATTCCGGTGCAATGAACTGTAATCTGTTGGGGTTCTTGGAGCAGTTGGCCTTTACATGCTCCGGCTCATTACATTTAAAACATCGTCTAGCTGACGGGTCACTGGGGTGAGGTGGGTTGCTGGAGAACAGCGTGGCGGGACGATAAGGTGTCTGGAGGGTTTCTTGGGGGTTAGCTGGGGCCTTGGGCTGCCCCCAGTAGTAGGGTGTAGTCTGAGGTTGTTCCTTCTGGTATCCGCTCCAACTGCGACCAGTTTTTTTCTTTTCTGCCACCTCTACCCATTTGGCTCCAATCTCCCCCGCCTCGATTACAGTTTTGGGCTTCCCATCTAGGATGTATCTTTCTATTTCCTCAGGAACACCCTCTAAAAACTGCTTCATTTGCATTAGGAAGGGCAAATCTTCTGGAGATTTAACACTTGCTCCTGATACCCAGGCATGCCAATGTTTCACAATGTGGTAGGCATGTTGGGTAAATGACATGTCTGGTTTCCACCTTAGGGCTCTGAACTGCCGACGGGACTGCTTGGGTGTTAGCCCCATTCAGACTCTCGCCTTGGTTTTAAACAGTTCATACTGGTTCATGTGTTCCTTATTCATTTCAGCCGCCACCTCAGCTAAAGGTCCACTGAGCTGCGGCCTCAGCTCTACCATGTATTGGTCTGTAGAGATGCTGTACCCAAGGCAGGCCCTTTCGAAGTTTTCTAAGGCGGCCTCAGTATCATCGCCTGCCTTGTAGGTGGGGAACTTCCTGGGATGTGAAGTGGTACCTGGAGAAGGATTGCTAGGGTTGTTGGTATATTCTGCTGATCGTTTGCCTTCTCCATCTCCAGTGCATGCTTCCTCTCTTTTTCTTTCTCCTCCAGTTCTTTGTCCCTTGCCTCCATTTCTTTTTCCCGTGCTCCATAGCTCTCCTGTGGGCAGCCTTCCTTTCCTCCTCAGTATGCTTCCATTCTTTTTCCTTTGCCTCCATAGCTCTCCTGTGGGCAAACTCTTTGGCTGTTTCTGTTTTGGGCTCTGTCATGTTTGCCTGTCTGTTTTTAACTAACTTTACACCCGAGAGTTAGAATTAAAACAAACAAACAAAAAAACCTTGGCTTCTAAAATTTTGCTGTGCTGTAATATAATACCTATATTCTCTGATAGTGATTGTCAGCCTACAGAAAAATCCTTAAACCCCCCCCCCCAAAACCTAACACCTTTGTCTCCAGGCAAATAGACAGAAAACCCCTCTAGTTGCTCTTAGGTAAAAAAAAACAAAAACAAAACCTTCTTCAGGTCTGTGAAGACTTGTGAATTTCCCTGTAGGAGGTTAACTACACTGCCTTTAGGTAGAGAAAACTCCAGCTCACAAAAGACAATTCCCTTGTGTCTCTGCTCTGGCCCCCAAGCAGAGACAAAAAAAACTCTAACTGCTTTCAGCTGAAAACCTGCTTTCCAGCAGCCCAAAGGAAAAAAAATTCCCTTTTTAAAATCTGTGCTTCTTGTTCAGAAACTCTCAAATTGATCTCAAAATGATTTCAAGTTAATCCCACCGCTCTGCCACAATGTCAAGGTTCCTTCCCCACTCTGAATTCTAGGGTACAGATGTGGGGACCTGCATGTGAACCCCCTAAGCTTATTTTTACCAGCTTAGGTTAAAACTTCCCCAAGGTACAAACTATTTTACCTTTTGCCCTTGGACTTTATTGCTGCCACCACCAAGCATCTAACAGATATATAACCAGGAAAGAGCCTGCTTGGAAACATCTTTCCCCCCAAAATCCTCCCCAAACCCTACACCCCCTTTCCTGGGGAAGGCTTTCTTTTGATAAAAATCCTCACCAATTTGCATAGGTGAACACAGACCCAAACCCTTGGATCTTAAGAACAATGAAAAAGCAATCAGGTTCTTAAAAGAAGAATTTTAATTGAAGAAAAAAAGTAAAACCTCTGTAAAATCAGGATGGTAAATACCTTACAGGGTAATCAGATTCAAAACACAGAGAATCCCTCTAGGCAAAACCTTAAGTTACAAAAAGACACAAAACAGGAATATACATTCCATTCAGCACAGCTATTTTATCAGCCATTTAAACAAAACAGAATATAATGCATATCTAGCTAGATTACTTACTAAGTTCTAAGACTCCATTCCTTTTCTGTTCCCTGTCAAAAGCATCACACAGCCAGAGAAGGCCTTTGTTTCTCCCCCCCCTCCAGCTTTGAAAATATCTTGTCTCCTCATTGGTCGTTTTGGTCAGGTGCCAGTGAGGTTATCCTAGCTTCTTAACCCTTTACAGGTGAAAGGGCTTTTCGTCTGGCCAGGAGGGATTTTAAAGGTGTTTACCGTTCCCTTTATATTTATGACACTGTGTGTAGCAAATTAGCCTGTTTTCTTCTGTGCTCCGAGCAACATTGTTCTACTCTCTCAAATCCCTTCTCAAAATCAGTTTATTTTGGTTACCTTTCCACTGCTGATCTCCACTACATTCTTATCTACTCCTGCTCTTGTACCTGATCAGAAAACACAAAGAAAAAAATATGTAAAACTGAACCATCTGCTCTTATTTTTTTTAAAAAAATGCTCTCCTCAAAGCTGTGTTCTCTTCCCCTTCCATAGACCTCTTCCTTTCTGACTGAAAATACTGTTAGTCACTTTTCATTAGATTATCTCTTTAGATTGTAGGCACTTCACACTTTGAAGATGAGAGAGTCCCTGTCCTGAAGTGCTGTTGTGTAGGCCCATAAACATAATAGTTAATAATTGACATAACAGAGGCCTGATTTAACTGTAATTGGGATGATAATTAAATCGACTAAGCCCTTCTGTACTTTTTAGATGACACAGGTAAGAGTAAGCAGGAGCAAACTTGACTTGAATTATTTTGATGGAGGCTATGAGGGAGGTTAAACAATAATGAAAGCTGAATCCGAGGCATAAGAAAACTGAATTTAACTTTTTCAACTCATTTCAATATATTTGTGTTTTGTGGCTTGATATTGCTTAATTACTAGTGGAGTATATGTGTGGGAGGAGGAGAGTTAAATTTCCCAGGGGTTCTCAAAATCCCTGTTAGAGCAAACCTCAGGGCTTCACTTCAAACCATTGTGCTACCAACTGTTGACTAGCTGGTACTCCCATTGGAACCTGTGGATGTTTTTTGTTAATTGGCTGGGATGGTCACTGTGTAATGCAAGGTGTTGCCTACCTGATGTGCTGCTCTGTAGCAGTCCCAGCTTTTTGCTGGTAATCAGTCCTGTGTTTCTTCCTTGAGAAATCTAGAATGATTTTACTTGATAGTGTTTGGTTTGCAAGCCTTAACTTGTAAGTCTGACAAACATCTCTTTTCAAGGGGAATTCAGTTATTGTGGCATATAGACAGGTAACTTTATTTTAATCCATGTCATAACCCCAATGCTTTTTTTTATAGATGCATAATAAAATAGCTGACTTTATTCGATATTTTCTCTTCAGTCTCCAGAGGGTGCTGAGGGCAAGGATGCAGCAAAAATAACTAAACAAGAGGCAAGTATAACTCCTGTTTTTCATCTATTGTGGTTTTATATTATTAAATTGGAGATTCCCAGTTTTATAAGACTAAATAGTATTTGTTGCTTCATAGAGAACCACTTATGATGAGGGGTTTTTATGGGAATTATGATACTGGTGTTAAAACTGCAAATGTACCACAGATTTGGTTTACTTGGTAAAATTTAATCCTTTGGTACTGAAGAATCAGAGGATGCATTGCTATATTAGGCATTTTCCAGTAGCACGTTAGTTGATGGGGAAGGATCCTGAATCCTAGTGCCATGGGAATTTAGCTTGCCCCCCACCCCCCACTTCTTTTTAAATCCAGTAAGGAAGTTCACTGCTTTGATTTCAAAAACTGAATGAACATTCAGGTGAATTAACAGTGAATTTCCTCTTTTTAAAGTTATGAACATTCTCCAAAGGGCATATTTGAACTGAAAACATGAATAAGAACATAAATTATAGGTCTCTGGAAAATGTAAAAATTAGTGAGCCAAGACAAAGAAGCTGACTTGAGGCTCAGTCATTTAGGAAAAAAATGGTGCAGTGGAAGGGGCAAAACAATAGCAATATTAAATCATAACTCCTTGAAGGAATAAATGAGCTCTTTGGAAAAGGGTGTCTTGGTTTTTGGATTATTAGTAGCAATGTCTTCCTGTGACATTTCCTAGATCAAGAAAAGAAGCACATGATGGCACAAATCAGTAGAGTTGAGAGTTTTATGTAGTTTCTATTATATCTTATACAATATTATTATTACAAAGGCAGGTTAAAAAGAATACCTTAGGCAAGTATTAAACTTTTAATGTGACTTACTTTGTGTAAAACAATACAGATTCTTCTCCTGTATACATGTTGAAATACTGTTTCCTCAAAATAAAATAATTTTGAAGGAGGGCAGTCCTAAGGTTCCCCCCTTTGCCCCCAAAGATTTGACAGACATCACTGATGTCCATTGGTTACCAGTATAAAGAATGACCATTTCTAGCTTCTAACTAGGAGCTTGCAGATGCCTGCAAGGTTTCTAAACTGTTTCAAAAGAGCCTGTTCTCTCTCAAACACAAGAACACCCATCGTGGACATGGAGTCAAGAATAGATATGATAGCTTTGTTCACAAGGGCATTATAGCTCTCTGTATGTAACTTCTGTTACCTATAAGGACTGAGGTGCAATCAGATAGCAGAGCTTCTAGGCAAAATGGGACAAGAGAATTAAATAACCTACCCTCTCCACTCAGGGATTTTTAAAGAATTGTGTTTAACTAATGTGCTCCTGATGTTAGTGCAAACCCTTATGTGAAGCAGATCAGTGAGTAAAACCTTCTACTACATGACCAAAGCCGTTGTAGCCTCTTTATATATTTAAAAAATAAATCATTGTGATTTAGATGAGCGCTGTCTTATCTGTACCTTCTATTGTTCAAATGCTTTTTGGAGAACCAGGGGATGTAAATGTAGATTTAAGTTGGGACTTGGGGTACAGGGGATCTACAATTCTGTACTTACAAACTAATTGAAATGCTGTCTTTTTAAACTGTTTAACAGTGGTGCTGGGAAAACTGATAGTGCTCAACAAATAGATATCCCAAATCACTAAGAGAAGAGATGTATAGATTTTAGAAAGATGTATAAATACTAGAAGCTGAAAATCAGTTTTGTTTTGTTTTTTTTCTTGGACAAAACCTTCCTCCTGCCAAGACCCGTGTTCAAGATTTTATTTACCCTGTAGGTATTTACTAGTAAGGGACAGTAAAATCATTACACGGAACACCGCTGACTGTACTCCTCCGGTGTTGATGGCCTCATCTGTTGCAGGAGAAATGCAGAACCTTTGACACAGGTTTTTCAGGTCACCTTTGAAATGTATTTTTTATATATTGTTGGTGGTTTTTTTTTTTTTTTTTCTTTAAAGCCTTTCAGTTCATCTTTAGGTTCTGTTTTGTTGGGGGATGGGTTACAAATCAGGTAAGGGACATCTGAATATAAACATGGTTCCAAAATTGTAGCATAGACCAAATTTTATCTGTTTTTCTTTTAACCAAAACAAAGCCTTGGCCAAATCAAAACAGTACAAATAGAGCTGAGTCAGGGTCTAGTTACATGGTTTTGTCTTGACCCTGTTATAACACAATTCCAGTTTTTAATATACATGAGCTCTTTTTAGTCATGCTCTGTAACCAGCTTCATGAACTCATCTGTTGTTTTAATGAATTCAGGGGCCTGGGAGTGGAGAACAAGATAGTCTGGGAAATATTATTTAAAAACAAGTTTTCTCATCTTCCACACTTGACTTATGAAAAAAAGTAGAGACATTTAATTTTATTTGTGGGTGGGGGAGAGGAGTTCACATCTTTTATTTTTCCCTTAATAATTTTCTTTAAGTGGAAAAACAGTCAAATGCTTACTCTCTGCTCCTGCAACTGGCACTGTGCAGGTGGTCTCCTGTAACCACATGGTATCAGCTGCAGGACTGGTCCTTAATTTACTTCTTTTAAATATCAGCAGTGTACTAAGGGACACCATCAACTTAACTTGCATTTCTGTCAGAAATTCTTTTTACAGTGTTAAAAGTAACAGCTAAGAGATTAAAGAAACACTGTTCTCCTCAATATTTTCAGTTCACTTGCTTTGTGCTTTTGACAGTCCTCTGTAGAATCAGTTTCACTGTTTCCACTGTGTAGACAGTTGGTCTCTCCTATTTACATAGGCCTTTCACACAGCATTAAGGGTGAGATAAACACTTATAAAATAGGTCACTGTTATTATAAAACTGCACTTGCTCCCAAATCTGTCAATATTTGTCGTCACTGAAACTTCTGAACTTTGTGTGTGTGTAAGCAACTGGATTTGAAGTTCACTATGTCTCTTTAAAACTCAAAAAATCCAGTGGAGGAGGCACCCTTTATGTGTATTTGGAAGTAAGGACTTTTGTTGTCCTAATGGTATATTTTAAGTTATCATCAAATGAATGAGTAACATATTTTGCCTTGGTTTGACTATGATCTGCTGAAAGCCTACAAACATTTTTTTCCCCCTTTTTATAGCCCACAAGACGATCGGCAAGATTGTCAGCTGTAAGTATTCCTAAAGAGCTGTTGCTGTATACCTTCCTAGGCACATGCTTTCTCATGCCAAGCAAACAGGATGTCATATTTTGTTGGATTCATTTATTCCTGAAGACCATTAAAGCTCTCTGGAGGGAAGGATGTTTATATTAATTCCTAAAAAGAATTGTGTTCTTTTCTTTCACTGGTATGCCTGTTGCATACAAAATGTGACTTGGCACTTCTGGAAGCTCTATCTCCTGATAGGTCAACAGATCCTGGTTGTGAAGATGCAACTTCCTCTGTGAAAGACGGGGGGCCACTGTAACAGGGCTGGATTTGATACTTTTTGGTTATTTTTCTTTGTTAGATATGGGTAGAAGGACAAGTAGGAGGGGGGAATCTCCCTTTTTCTTCCCAGTAAATTTGCTTAATATATGTGTGTTCATATATTAAAAACAATAATAATTAATAAATAGCCCACTTCAGGAGGAATAGAGGAGGAAGAACCTTCTAGCAATGTCACATTAGATAGGCTAAAGGGGAGGGTGAGTTCTGTTAATGGTTCACCCCAAACTCACTGTTAAACTCTTAATGATTCCAAAATTACTTTCACTCCTGCATATGGTGAGCCAGTAGATACAGGCTAACTTAGTCTGTGGTGTCAGTTGAGGTATATCTGAACATGAAACTTTTCTGGTCTTTTAAGAGGCGCATAGTAGGAAGTAAGGGAAATGTCTGGGTGAGAGGCTAGTGGTGAATTATCTAATATATTGTGTAACTGGAAATGTTTTATAGAAACCTGCTCCACCAAAACCTGAACCCAAACCAAGGAAAACCACAAAGGTAAAATTCCTGTAATTTAAATCACTATAATCCAATAATCATGCATTTTTGTTTTTGCATTGCATATTTCATTGTTTCAAATGTGCATGGACAACTTCTGAAGCATCAACATTTTTTCATGTTTTATCTTTAAAAGCAAAACAAAGACACACACACTTCTGTCCTAATTTAAATGTATTGCTGTCTGCCTGCAATGCATACTCTGTCAGCCGCAAACTCTTGCTTCCTAAGCAGAGCTATTCACTGTAGCAACATCTTTTCCTTCCCCAGAGATGGCGCCCACCTTTCCTGGACTTGCAGGGTTGGTCAAGGTGGCTCCACTACCAACCTGGGACCTAGCAGTTCCCACACTAGTGTGTCAGTTTATTCAGCATTGCCCTCCCTGCTTGACTAAATGGACAGTACTCCACCCACTAGTGAGACGCTCTTGTCTTATACGTATTTTTCTTATGAAAATGCAGCTATTGCCAAGGATGCTGATTATAAATAAAGGTAGAATTAAAGATATGGCTAAATGAGGTGGTGTTGACTTTCTAGGCCAAATACAGTCAAAATAAAAATTCTATGGTACATACATAGGTTAGTAGTTTGACACTATTAAGAGAAGTTCTAGAAAGGTTCTTCAGAAAACAGATTTAGTGGGGCCCAAGGAAGATGCAAAATAAGAACAATTGTTGTACCAGAAAAAGCATGTTGGGGGGGAAACTGTTTTAGCCCTCCCCAGTGTATATTTCTGATTGACAAATATTAGAATCTTAAGATTTAGTATATGAGTTTCTAATTCTGTGACTTGGCACATTTTGGGTGTAAACCCATCATATCTGATATTACTGACTAAATAATGTTAAGATTATCATGTTCTCTCAAAAAGTGATTTATAGTTTGGGGGAACAGGTTTATATAAAAAAGGAGGAGGGAGGAGCTTATTAAAGAAGGGAATGTGGTAGGTTTTATCTTTTTCAGTACAAGTAATGAAAATGTAGCTTCAATATGTGTCCTTAACAAAAGAGGACATATTTGAGGCATATTTCCAGGACTTGATTCTTTGATAAGAACTAATTTAATATGCTGTTTTGTTTTTTTTTAAACAACCACCTGTTTACTCAAACTATAATTTGATTACATTTAAGCACAGGATTAAATTTGGTCTAGATACAGTTGAGCAAGTCTTACACAAAATGAGCAAGCTTATACTTTTGATCAACTAATAAGAAATTTCTGATTAACATTATGTTGTAAGTAATTTCAGATATGGTAATTTTTAGTGTTCAAAGCTAACATATAGCAGTTTTACAGACTCAAATATTTAACTGTCCCTGTCAACTGTGAAGACTTACCTAGAAGGTATACATTCTTGCTAAAGGATTAAAACTCAGAAAGTAGTTTCTATGTAGATAAATGGAAGGAAGCTTGATCTTAATATACTATTGGACAGTAATAGTTGACTCTTTCTTTTTTGTGGGGGGAGGGAGGAGTAGAGAAGTGGGGAGCATGGAACATCTCCTTCTAAATATCTGTCAGGATTAATCTCAATACCCAATGCCAAATCCTCAACCTTACCTTTGTAACCCCATAAAGACTTTACAAAATTGGGTAGCTAAGCATAGGCCTCTGCTGGCATTCCAGGTCTCAACAGGTACTCTTAAGTGGGTCTAGAACACATGGAGCGGTAGAACAGATACAAAAATAATAGGTCTTAGCCCATTGTTCTGCTGTCTAACAACATTGTTCTGCCCATTGTTCTTCTATGTAAACCTCCAAATGAAAATGTAACTTTCCCCCCACCCCCAACTGGGTTCCTGTTCATAGCTTCTTGCCTTTCTGTTACTGCTGACTGGTGAAATTCCCTGTGTGACAATTCTAGAATATTCGTTCATTAACATCTGGGGTGTTCTTTCCAAAGAGAAACATGCAAGCCTAAAATAGCAAAAATTACTTAATTTTTCTTCTCTGATATAATAAGGATGTTACTAAATCAGCCTGATATCCTTAAGACATTGGGGGGGCTAGTTCCTCAGCCAGTGTAAGTTGGTGCATTTCCATTGAATTCAAAAGTGCTGTGCCGTCACATCATCTGTTGTTCTGGTCCAGTTAATGTGCTTGACTGTATAAGACTTTAACAGATGGTACTTGTTCTGATATTTATGTCCATCCTGGTTCGTTTTTGTATAGTGTATGGACTGTTTTCTTATTCTACTAGTGTAATAATTTTTTAAATCCCTGAAAGTTAAGAGAAACAATAGAGTTTCAGTTAAATTTTGCTAGTGATGGCAGCAGTTGTAGGAGAGTTTTAGAACACTCAGCTTGGGCACTTGTGGGTAAAAGCATTCCAGATCCACTTTACAGAGGTAGCTGACATTTTGTACTAATTTGTCACACACAACTTACTCATACAGTAGATAGTTCATAGACATAGTTCATAACAAGTATCCAACATCTTCTAATGCACACTTTATCCATGTTTTTGATCCTCTATCAGAAGGAACCTGGAACAAAGGCTAACAAAGGTGCTAAAGGGAAGAAGGATGAAAAGCAAGAAGCTGCAAAGGAAGGTACTACACCATCTGAAAATGGTGAAAATAAAGCTGAAGAGGTACTTTCCACACAGACCTCCCACTGATTGAAGCAGTATTTTTTTTAAAATTATTCAATCTTTCAGCCATTGATAGCATGTTCATAATGTTTCTTTTTATTGCCCATAATGTTATTGCAGATTCGCATCTCTCGCTCAACTGTTAGTGTTTCAACATCCAGAGGTGCCCCACCCAGCACACTGTCAGTAAAAGGGCAGATTGAAACAGTGAAAGTTAAGGGTACGGTAGAGCATTCTGCATGTGTGCAGTGAATAGAAACAGATAGTAGTGTGGTGCTTTTCATTATGAACAATGGAAGCTGGCAGGTAAGGCTTCTATGGCTTTTGAAAAGCAGGGATCAATAAATGAAGACAAGTGTGTGTGTACCTGTTGTGTCTGTAAACATAATACTAAAATAGTTTGAAATTGAGCCATTGCAAATAATGCATCAAAGGAGAAGGTGCTAGTGTGGGGGCTTTTTTATGTGTGGAGCAGTAACTTTTTATAGTAATTGTTGTTTTTTTGTTTTTTTCCCCTTCCCCTTCGCAGGCACAGAGAACTGAATCTGTAGGTGACAAGAGCGAATGAATTGTCATGAAAATTTTGGGTTGATTTTATGTACCTCTTGGACAACTTTTAAAAGATATTTTTATCAAGTATTTTGTAAATGCTAATTTTTTTAGGACGATGATAGTTGACATATTAAACTGTATAGGAACATATCCCTTCTCATAACCATGCTCTTAGAAATTCCCATTGCTGCCAAGTAATATAAATATCAACTTAGCATTGGAAGGTGTGTGTCAAATTGGATCAGCATTCCATACACTCGCTTTAAGAAATTAAGTCTTGTGCATATGGTGATGGTTTTTACTGTGTGTATTTGAATTTTTCATGCAGTTTTTCTAGAGCAATAATCAGTGGTGCTTTTGTACTTAGGGTTTATGTGATTTTAATGAAACATGGATAGATGTGGCCACCTGCTGACTATTCTGGGTTCTATTAATGGATTAAAATAAAAGGTCTCCTTGCCTGCAAATCTACAGCCTCCTAATGTTTTCTCTAAATTTGAGGAATGCCTGACTCATTTTTTAACTATTGTGTGGAAGACTAAATGGTTTAGCAGCTATTGTGTTCTGCATGCACTACGTTTGACGCTTTTTGCTGGTCTCTAATAAACATATTTAAATGTCCACATATGAGTAACAGGTCAAGATTTTCAATGGTCCACATATTAATGGACTTCTCAATATGAACCAGTGTATTCGTATTTACTATCACAGCTGAATAGCCTTTGTATTACTGTACCAGTATAACATACAGTGAGATACCAAAACAGAATGAATTGCTTGATTGAAGCAAATGTACAGTAACTGAAAGGCATGCAGGAGTAGCTTTGCTTCCTCTCTCCCTGCCCTCTCACCCCCATCTAATACAGGAGTTTTTAATTTCAGCAGCCTATTACATGGGACTCTTGTTTCTATCTACAGCCCCAAATTTAACATAAAATAGTAATTGCTGTTCTGCTTCAGCAGACAACAGTTGTAAATGTACTGCAATTGCTGTTAAACAGCACTATACTTGGTATGTGGTGGAGATGGAACAATTAAAGTATTTTTGAGGGGCTTGTGGTGGTGGTAAATTAGCTAATGATCTTTAGTACCTATACATTACACCTCTCCAGCTCATTATAAGCGCCTTTGATAGTTTTCTCTTTATCCTCTTCTGGAACTCTAGTATTTCTATTATTGTTTGTGGGGGGTTGGAAGGTGAGAAAGAAATGTTCCCTGTTCAGTAACATTTATTTGTATTGCTGAAGTGGTGGCCATTATATCTGGGGATACTTTTGTTTGTTTCAGTCAATAAATAAATGACTGTATTGCTTGACCTTAGTGTCTTCTTTATTATTTAGGAAGCAAGTTGTCATCTGCAGTAGCCTGGTGTTAATTTTTTAACCCCCACCCCCTTCAGTTATATTACATTTACATAATAGCATCCAATGCCGCAATCAGGATCAGTGTTTCTATTTTGATAGGTCCCGTGCAATAGCATAAGGAGTTGCTGTCCCAACACCAAGGAGCTTACCATCTAAGAACAGGTTGAAAATAAGGGTAGTGATAGAAGGGGACACAATAAAGATGACAATCCAATTAGAAGGGAAGTGGTTACTCCTCTTCATAGAATGATTTCTGCACAACACTCTATGATTTGCTTGCTAAAGACAGGCCCTGTTGAGGTGGGTCTGTCAGTCTAAATACATATGGTCCCCCCATCACCATAATATCTGAGTCACTCCCAAACATTAATGAATTTATGCTTTCCCCACCACCACGGGTTAGAAAGGTAGCATTACCCCCATTTTATAGATAGACCGAGATAGAGATTAAGTGATTTGGCCAGTGTCACACTGTAAGTCTATGTCAGAGCTGGGCTTTGAACCCTGATCTCCTAACTCCCACTATGGTGCCTTAACAATAAGACCATCCATTTTCCCAGAAAATTCCACTCAGAAGAACTTCCATAAAATTCTAGATCCCTAAAATTCCTGTTTATTCACTTAAGACTTCTGATTTTCAGAAAAATCGAGACATTTATGTATATGGTATATTCTATTTTTTTCCCCTCTCTAGTCACTGAGACCCCTTGTGTAAAATTTTCAAAGCACTCCATTGGATTTTAGTACACACTTCTTTTTAACCCTCAAAATGCAGGCACTTTGCATGCCTCTAACCAAACGAGTGCTTTAAATTGTGGTCTGTAGTCAATTGGTGATCTGCAGACCACCTCCAGGTAATCTGGAGCTACTTCTGAAATTGCTTTAGCTATGAAATTCTAACTTAAAGGTGCCAGGTGTCTTAGAGTTCATGGCAAGTTAAATTTTTTGAACAAAATTAGCTTAGTAGTTTTAAAGCTTAGTTATCAAGCTTAAAATTTTTTACAAGTAGTCTTTTAAACTAATTCAAAGTTAGTGTGGTTTAAAATATTTAAAACTATTAAACAGATTGTCTTCAAATGTGACGTGTTCAGTAGCTATCAAAATAAAGCCAAAATTGGAAAACTGTAAGTACTTATTGTAGGTCAGGTTACATAAAACCTTCAGTTTATTTTAGATGTTGTATTTCACAAATCCTTTATAATATAAAGAGACCATGTTTTAAGGCATAAGCACAACAGAGCTGAGTTAAGGTTGAACTTTCAACCTTAAATGTAGATTTCTCAATCCAACTGTTGTGTTCATGATGGTTTTACCATATATTAATTTTAAAATATATCACTGTTTATTGTAAATCAAACTCTTTTTCTAAATTATTACTAAAGTATTACTAAATTCCCATGGTCGTAACTCTCCTTATTAAGCAGTCAGCCACTTTTATCCAGTGCTTACAATCTATTTAAAATTCTGCTTCTCATCTAATTGTCCCTTCCAAGTTATTCTATCCCTCTGCCAATTCAGTTGCATTGAATTACAACTGAATTTGAGATTCAGATTGAAAATCCTATTGCTGCCATTTTAAGGCTCTTGAAGCACTAATCACCAATATATTTAGAATTTGTAAAAATCTATTCTATTATGCAGCCTTATGGTGTTTTAAAATTGTGTCATTTGTTTTTTGCACTGGTCTAGTAGAGTTCTGATTTTTTTCTCATATCTGATTTTTGTCATATTACGTTTAAAACCACCTACTTTTCAAAATATTTTTCCTTTTACTGTTAACTTTGTTTTACTTTTTGCATTTTAAAGTTTACTTTTAAAGACTGTTACAGTAGTCATGAAAACTAAGTTCCATTAGAAATCAAATGATATGCAAAATAAAAAGGGAAATTACTTATTGCTATTTTTGTTTTGTAGTTCTCTTTTCTCATCTACGCTAATAATGCTTACACAAGTTATGGCTTTATTTACCAAGAACCAGGCTGGTTCCTATAAAGGGGACAGTTAGCCCATTTCCTGTGTCAGTTTTTCTTTCCCTTGCCTGTGAATACAATCATGTAACACAGTCCTCTAGCTCTAATACAAATACTCACTCACCCGGAATAGCTAGTGAGAAACATCAAGGCTTTCCACCCTTGGAACCACTGGGGATGTGAAGTTTGAGTTCTGTATAAACAGGGGAGTAGTAAGGAGAAAGAGAGTGGCGATTTTTTTTATCTCTGCCTATGGGATTGGTGAGACCAATACTGGAATATTATGTAGCATTCTGGTGTCAACATTTTTTAAAGGATGATGAAAAATTGGAGAGACTGCAGAATCATAGAATATCAGGGTTGGAAGGGACTTCAGGAGGTCATCTAATCCAACCCCCCTGCTCAAAGCAGGACCAATCCCCAACTAAATCATCCCAGCCAGGGCTTTGTCAAGCCTGACCTTAAAAATATCTAAGGAAGGAGATTCCACCATCTCCCTAGGTAATGCATTCCAGTGTTTCACCACCCTCCTAGTGAAAAAGTTTTTTCTAATATCCAACCTAAACCTCCCCCACTGCAACCTGAGACCATTACTCCTTGTTCTGTCATCCGCTACCACTGAGAACAGTCTAGATCCATCCTCTTTGGAACCCCCTTTCAGGTAGTTGAAGGCAGCTATCAAATCTCCCCTCATTCTTCTCTTCCGCAGACTAAACAATCCCAGTTCCCTCAGCCTCTCCTCATAAGTCATGTGTTCCAGTCCCCTAATCATTTTTGTTGTCCTCCGCTGGACTCTTTCCAGTTTTTCCACATCCTTCTTGTAGTGTGGGGCCCAAAACTGGACACAGTACTCCAGATGAGGCCTCACCAATGTCGAATAGAGGGGAACGATCATGTCCCTCAATCTGCTGGCAGTGCCCCTACTTATACATCCCAAAATGCCATTGGCCTTCTTGGCAACAAGGGCACACTGTTGACTCATATCCAGCTTCTCATCCACTGTAACCCCTAGGTCCTTTTCTGCAGAACTGCTGCCTAGCCATTCGGTCCCTAGTCTGTAGCGGTGCATGGGATTCTTCTGTCCGAAGTGCAGGACTCTGCACTTGTCCTTGTTGAACCTCATCAGATTTCTTTTGGCCCAATCCTCTAATTTGTCTAGGTTCCTCTGTATCCTATCCCTACCCTCCAGCGTATCTACCTCTCCTCCCAGTTTAGTGTCATCTGCAAACTTGCTGAGGGTGCAATCCACACCATCCTCCAGATCATTTATGAAGATACTGAACAAAACCGGCCCGAAGACCGACCCTTGGGGCACTCCACCTGATACCGGCTGCCAACTAGATGTGGAGCCATTGATCACTACCCGTTGAGCCTGACCATCTAGCCAACTTCCTATCCACCTTATAGTCCATTCATCCAGCCCATACTTCTTTAACTTGCTGGGAAGAATACTGTGGGAGACTGTGTCAAAAGCTTTGCTAAAGTCAAGGACTTAAACATCCACTGCTTTCCCCTCATCCACAGAGCCAGTTATTTCGTCATAGAAGGCAATTAGATTAGTCAGGCGTGACTTGCCCTTGGTGAATCCATGCTGTCTGTTCCTGATCACTTTCCTCTCCTCTAAGTGCTTCAGAATTGACTCCTTGAGGACCTGCTCCATGATTTTTCCAGGGACTGAGGTGAGGCTGACTGGCCTGTAGTTCCCAGGATCCTCCTCCTCCCCTTTGTCCAGTCATCTGGGACTTCCCCCAATCTCCATGAGTTTTCAAAGATAACGGCCAATGGCTCTGCAATCACATCTGCCAACTCCTTTAGCACTCTCGGATGCAGCGCATCTGGCCCCATGGACTTGTGCTCGTCCAGTTTGTCTAAATAGTCCCGAACCACTTCTTTCTCCACAGAGGGCTGGTCACGTCCTCCCCATGCTGTGTTGCCTAGTGCAGTACTCTGGGAGCTGATCTTGTTCGTGAAGACAGAGGCAAAAAAAGCATTGAGTACATTAGCTTTTTCTACATCCTCTGGCACTAGGTTGCCTCCCTCGTTCAGTAAGGGGCCCACACTTTCCTTGACTTTCTTCTTGTTACTAACATACCTGAAGAAACCCTTCTTGTTACGCTTAAGATCTCTTGCTAGCTGCAACTCCAGGTGTGATTTGGCCTTCCTGATTTTACTCCTGCATGCCTGAGCAATATTTTTATACTCTTCTCTGGTCCTCTGGTCATTTGTCCAATCTTCCACTTCTTGTAAGCTTCTTTTTTGTGTTTAAGATCAGCAAGGATTTCACTGTGAAGCCAAGCTGGTCGCCTGCCATATTTACTATTCTTTCTACACTTTGGGATGGTTTGTCCCTGTAACCTCAATAAGGATTCTTTAAAATACAGCCAGCTCTCCTGGACTCCTTTCCCCATCGTGTTATTCTCCCAGGGGATCCTGCCCATCAGTTTCCTGAGGGAGTCAAAGTCTGCTTTTCTGAAGTCCAGGGTCTGTATTCTGCTGCTCTCCTTTCTTCCCTGTGTCAGGATCCTGAACTCGACCATCTCATGGTCACTGCCTCCCAGGTTCCATCCATTTTTGCTTCCCCTACTAATTCTTCCTGGTTTGTGAGCAGCTCTGCCCCTAAATGGTTCCTCCAGCACTTGCACCAGGAAATTGTCCCCTACCCTTTCCAAAAACTTCCAGGATTGTCTGTGCACTGCTGTATTGCTCTCCCAGCAGATATCAGGGTGATTGAAGTCACCCATGAGAACCAGGGCCTGTGATCTAGTAACTTCCGTTAGTTGCCGGAAGAAAGCCTCGTCCACCTCATCCCCCTGATCTGGTTTTCTATAGCAGACTCCCACCACGACATCACCCTTATTGCTCACTCTTCTAAACTTAATCCAGAGACTCTCAGGTTTTTCTGCAGTTTCATACCGGAGCTCTGAGCAGTCATACTGCTCTCTTACATACAGTGCAACTCCCCCACCTTTTCTGCCCTGCCTGTCCTTCCTGAACAGTTTATATCCATCCATGACAGTACTCCAGTCATGTGAGTTATCCCACCAAGTCTCTGTTATTCCAATCACATCATAATTCCTTGACTGTGCCAGGATTTCCAGTTCTCCCTGCTTGTTTCCCAGGCTTCTTGCATTTGTGTATAGGCACTTGAGATAACTCACTGATCATCCCACTTTCTCAGTATGAGGCAGGAGCCCTACCCTCTTGCGCGCTCCTGCTCATGCTTCCTCCCGGTATCCCACTTACCTCAGGGCTTTGGTCTCCTTCCCCCGGTGAACCTAGTTTAAAGCTCTCCTCACTAGGTTAGCTAGCCTGCTTGCGAAGATGCTCTTCCCTTTCTTCGATAGGTGGAGCCCGTCTCTGCCTAGCACTCCTCCTTCTTGGAACACCATCCCATGGTCAAAGAATCCAAAGCCTTCTCTCCGACACCACCTGCATAGCTATTCGTTGACTTCCACGATTCGACTGTCTCTACCCAGGCCTTTTTCTTCCACGGGAAGGATGGACGAGAAGACACTTGCACCTCAAACTCCTTTATCCTTCTTCCCAGAACCATGTAATCCGCAGTGATCCACTCAAGGTCATTCTTGGCAGTGTCATTGGTGCCCACCTGGAGAAGCAGTAAGGGGTAGCGATCCAAGGGCTTGATGAGTCTCGGCAGTCTCTCCGTCACATCGTGAATCCTAGCTCCTGGCAAGCAGCAGACTTCTCGGTTTTCCCGGTCAGGGCGGCAGATTGATGACTCAGTCCCCCTGAGGAGAGAGTCCCCGACCACCACCACCTGCCTCCTTCTCTTGGGAGCAGTGGTCGTGGAACCCCCAACCCTAGGACAGTGCATCTCATGCCTTCCAATCGGCGGAGTCTCCTTCTGTTCCCTTCCCTCAGATGTATCATCTAGTCCACTCTCCGCATTAGTACCTGTGGAGAGAACATGAAAACGGTTACTTACCTGTATCTGCATTGCTGATACATGGACGCTCCCCTTTCTTCTTTTGGAGGTCACATGCTGCCATATTTCTTCACTGTCCTCCTGTCCCCGCAGTGCAGCCTGCTCTGAATCTTCAGAATGTTGTGTCTGTAGAAGCATATGCTGACGTCTGTCCAGGAAATCTTCAGTTTCTCTTATGCAATGCAGGGTCGATAGCTGTTGCTCCAGACCTTCAACCTTCTCTTCGAATATGGAGACCAGCTTGCACTTCGTACAGACAAAGTCGCTTCTCTCCTGTGGAAGAAAGATAAACATGGCACATCCTGTGCAGGTCACAACAGCTGAATACTCCCCATCCATATTACCTTCCTTCTATGAGCTTCCTCAGGAGTTGTAGTAACTACTCAGAGAAGCCGGCAAGATGTAAGCCTCAGTGGGCTCTCCCCAGGCGAACTCCCAGGCAAACTCCCTCTGTTAGCCCCTCTGCTGTTCGTTGCTCAGAAAATAGCCACAAACCTTATTTTAAAGTCTTACAGGGAGGGACTTGAAGAGCTCTATCTGAATCGCTTGTCAAAAAGATCAACAGGTGACTTGACTCTCCTCTTCATGGGGAGAAAAATACTGAGTGCTAAAGAGCTCTTCAGTGTAGAGGAGAAAGCCATAACAAGAACCAATGGCTGCAAGCTGAAGCCAAAGTCAAATTAGAAATAAGGCACAATTTTTTTAAGCAGTGAGGGTGGTTAACCATTTCAACAAATTACCAAGGAAAGTGGTGGATTCTCCACTCTTTGATGTCTTCAAATCAAGAACGGATGCCGTTCTGGAAGATATGCTTTAGTCGCACACAAGTTACTGATTTCAATAGAGGTGAGTGAGTGAAATCCTTGGTCGATGATATGCAGGAGGCCAGATAATATGAACTAATGGTTCCTCCTGGCCTTAAAAATAAAGAAGTAAGATATTTCACATATTACTGTATTTGTTTTTTTTCAAGTTTAAAAGTCCATAGGTTGATGCCATAATTGCAGTAGATACAGGATTTCAGTAATGAAAAGGAAAACGAAGGTCTAATTGACTGGATTTAGGCTAGAAAGACTAAATACAATTTTAAAGAAGTAACAAGTGAAAAAACAGACATTTGGAGCAGGTGAAAGGTGTTTCACAAAAACTAGTAAATGCAACATACTAAAAGCTGAGTGTTGAAGTTCATAATATATACAATAAAAATTAAAGTATATCCTTAAAGTGATTCTGCCCTTAAATACAAAAGTAAAAATTCATGAAACAGGAGCACAAAATTCTTCACATGTAGTAAGCTAATTATTGAGCAAGATGGCCATCTCAGTGAGAGACGAATGGATGATAGTGCTAGTAGATTTAAATGTCTTTTGTTGAAGAGATCAAAGTGATCTATAACATCTCCATGACAGACTGAAATCTATTTGGAGGGGAGGTAAGTGAACACCAAGACATTAGCTTTGAACCAGACCACATATGGTTCTAAGCGTCTTGTTGGCTCTGCAATTACGCAAGATTTTTTTAATTCTTTCAGCAGGGCTAATTGCCCCAACCTTCCTTTTTCCATTGCTCTTCCATCTTTTGCTTTACCAAGTTAGTCCCTTCTCAAAAATAAGCCAGCAGTTTCAAACATTGTGTCAAAACCTATGTTGCCAACTTCAGTGATATTTGGGAGTATTCTTAAGTCTTGGTTCCTGTAGCCTTGCGTTTACATGAGAATCTCAGCTTTCATTTGAAAAAAATTCTAGTGCTCATGCTATGGAGAAAAGCTTGAAAATGTGAATCCTAATGACTCAAAAGCCAAAAGAACCCCAAATTTATTATTTCTTAAATCCTCATTAGGTTAGGGGCCTGGCAATATTGTGAAACGGAAAAGGGGGGAGATAACTAATTTCAAAATGAGGCTCATTGTGGGGAAGTAGGAGGGAACAGTTCCTCTTGTACAGCAAAAGTAAGCTAGCTTCCTTGAGTTTTCCCTAATCGCATCTCACTTCTTGTGCTGTTACTTCTCACCTGTCCCTTACTGCCTGTGGGAGCAAAGGGCAACTCTGGATGCTCAACTCTTCTAATGATGGCAGCAACAGTTCCCAAACATTTCTCCTGGACTGGCAAGGCCAAATCATTACTGGGACAGCTGGTGGAAGACTTACGCCCTTGCATTACAACAGTGAAAATTGAGGATGGACAAACTTGTTTTCCTGAACTTTGCACTCAAGTGTCACGGATTTGAAAATTTGACAGACACTATTGGGTTTGCTTCTTTGGCAGCTGTGCAGAGAAAGTCTAATAGGGAGAGGTAGAGAGAAGTGAAACACCAGGAGAAGTGGAAAGAGACTTCATACTGGAAAAATAAATACATGAATACACTTGTGAGAGTTTAGATTTTTTTGGGTTAGGAGGGGGTCTTGTATCCCTAATATAACCAGGCTCAGCTTTAGTTTGATTACATTTAAAAAAATCACAGAATCAGTGGGAAAGATGGCTTAAAATTATAAAATGGAGAGAAGGGGCATTGGTTTGCGAACTGAAAACAGTTTTACTGAAACCTGAAAATACAGTTCAAGGGACTTAAAATGTCAAATTCCACAAGTTTTATTCATCCCTTTTAATATTCCACATGGAGCTGTGCCCCTATCCTGAGGAGCATACAACTAAGGATGCTTTCCCAGAGGAGAATCAAGAAGCAATTTTATATTCTGCTAAGATAAAGGACCAACTTGTAAGAAAAGTTTTTTCTGGATTTTCAGACAGTAAGTGTTTCTGTTGACCAATTCTGTTTTGAAGACCTGGCTACATCAGTGGATTTGGACTCTTAGGAAACACACCTCTTTCAGATGTGCTATTTTAGCTGGAATACTGCTGTAAAGTTGGAACTGAGATCTTATTTTTGATATGTATACAGTATGTGGTCTATCAAGGTGTTCTTTCATATTCACAGACAACTTTTTATTTTGTCTCATTTTAGGAAGTTTAGAAATTTATAGATAGTTCTGATGATAAAACATCATCCCCTAATTTGAGAATTTTCTGTATTTGTTTATCCATAAGAGAGACCCTGGAGGCTTTGAGGGATGCTTTTAATGTTGGTTAAATTACTATGAACTTAACCGTTAAGGTGTTTGTATAACTACTCTTTCCATACCCTGTCCTCCATAATACAGAAGACAGTGCTGAAATATGATTTTTGTAACTCCATTCTTAATACTGAAATTTCTTTTAATTTTTGTTTTGGAGAAAGTATTTTTCTGAAATATGACATTACCTTCCATAACAGTGGTCCCCAAACTTTTCACACTGCCCTGGGAGCTGTGATCGGGAGCGGGCTGTGGTTCCCAGGAGGGCACAGACACGTGTAAGGGGACCAGGGCTGGAGCTGTGGCTGGGCCGGAGCCAGGGCCCAAGGCAGGGGCTGCAGCTGGGAGCAGAGCCACAGTTAGGGTTGGCAGCTGGGCCAGGGGCCAAGGCTAGGGCCAGAGCTGCAGGTGGGGGTGGGGCTGGGGCCAGGAGCTGTAGTAGCAGCTGGGACCACAGCTGGAGGTGGGGCCAGAGCAGAGCTGGAGGTGGAGGGGGGGCTGGCCCGGGCCCTGCCACACGCCCTCCCAAACATTCCTCCATGCTCCCCTAAAGGGGTGCACTGCAGAGTTTAGGGATCACTGTTGTATAACCTCCAATTATGGATTTAACAATAGTTAAAGTAAATAAAAATCACATAACTTAATTATTACTAAGGCTTCATGTCTATCATGGAAGGCATGGATGCCATGACTTCTGGGGCAGCTTAGGTGTGGGAGGGGACTCAGGGTTGGGGTATGGGGTGGTACTTACCTGGAGTGGGAGAGTTCCCTGGAAGAGGCCAGCATGTCCCTGTAGCTCCTAGGTGGAGGGACCAGGGGCCTCTGTGCACTGCCCCCACTTGCAGGCCCTACCCTCACAGCTCCCCTTGTTTGCGGTTCCCAGCCAATGGGAGCTGCGGAGCTGGAGCTCATGGCGGGGGCAGCGCGGAGAGTCCTCCTGGCCTTCCCTTCCCCCTAGGAGCTGCAGGGACACTTGGAGCCAGATAGGGAGCCTACCAGCACCACCAACTCTCCCCCAAACCAGCAGGGGTCCTGGGCCTGCCCTCCCAGCACACGTGGCCTCACGGCCCAAGTTTTAGTTGGGGGTTTATAGTACAAGTGACGGACAGGTCACGGGCTGTGAATTTTTGTTTACTGCCCATGATCTGTCCATGACTAAAACATAGCCTTAATTATGACCCGAACATTGAAAATAAACTGGCTAGTAAATACAGTTATTTGGATATTGAGTGTACAGTTTCTCAGCATGGAGTATTTGGAGATAAACCCATAAAAGGGTTATATGGACCCATCTGCCTCAGTTCCATCTGCTAAACCTCAGAACTAGAGGAGAAGAAGAATTCAGAAGAGAAAAGAAATTAGGGTGAAAGTGTAGGGATAATCCATTAAAAAGAATTACATTTACTGGCAAGTAACCTTTCATCTTTGACAGGAGCCCCTGCATATTCTCACATGTGGAAATGTAATGTGAAGTACACCGCCAGGAAAGTAGAGTAAGGTGTTCCACTTAAGACTACTGAACTGCCCTCCTAAGATGACCATAGGAGCTAAATGTCAAATGGAGAGAGTAACATGTAAACCAGGGGTGGGCAAACTACGGGCCGTATCTGGCCCGTTAGACCTTTTAATCTGGCTCTCAAGCTCCCAGTGGGGAGCGGGGTTGGGGTCTTGCGTGGCTCCTGGAAGCAGAAGCATGTCTCCCCCCTGGCTCCTATGTGTAGGGTCAGTCAGGGGCCTCTGCACACTGTCCCTGTTCCAAGTGCCAGCTCCACAGCTCCCATTGGCCGGGAACTGTGGCCAATGGGAGCTGCAGGGGTGACACCTGTGGATGAGGCAGTGCGCAGAGCTGCCTGGCTGGCGCTACGCCTCCGCATAGGCTGCAGTGGGGACATGTTGCTGCTTCCAGGAGCTGCAGAGGCGGCGCCTGAGGATGGGGCAGCGTGCAGAGCTGCCTGGCCGCACCTCCACATAGGAGCTGGAAGGGGGCATGCTGCTGTTTCTGGGAGCTGCCTGGAGCCTGCACCCTTGACCACCTCCCGTGCCCCTGCCCTGATCCCCCTCCCCCAAGCGTGGCCCGTCCCCACTCCTCCCCTTTGCCCCCAGCACTTGCACATCTTGGAACAGTTGATCGCAGTGGGTAGGAGGCGCTGGGAGGGAGGAGGGAGCTGGCTGCTGGTGGTGCTAAGCACCCACTAATTTTTTTCCATGGATGCTACAGATCTGGAGCACCCACAGAGTTGGCACCTATGTTTCTGACCACCAGTGGAAAAGCCTTAAAAATCATATTTGCTTCAGTCTAACAAGAACGCATCTGTGATTCAATTCATAACAATCTTTGCTTTGGAACAAAACCAAGGATTTGTTGCATTCTTGATAATTGTAAATAGATCTAGCAAGAGACTGCCCCATTTCTTGAACAATAGGATTAGTACCGTTTTTAGAGGCCGTTTATGCTTGTCACATAATCTAAACTTTAGATTGTCTGGCTGCTAGTACTTTCTTTGCTGGCCAAATATGGGGCTGAGGGATGTATTCTGTGTCATGGAACCTAATAATTTCAGTTTCTGGATTTTGGAGAGTCTTATTCTCTACAGGTCAGACTATGCCAATCCCTGTCATGACTGCTGCACGAAAAGACGGAATCACTTCTGTTCTCTCTGAGCCATAGAAGAGGCTCCTCTGTAGGTTGTGGGAAAAGGTTTTTATTCAAATTATTCCCTAATACCAAAGAAAAAGGATACTTATTCCCATCTTTTAATACCATCTAAGAGACTCACAAAAGGGTAATTTTTCCTTCTAAAACACTCTCCAGCTAAAGGGGGAAAGAGAACAAAAAATGTTAAAATGAAAGCCTTACTTAATACTTCATATTTCAAATGCTTTAATTGTTTTTCCTTCTTCTCTGTATCATTTTAATAAAAGGTTAAAAGGATTTTTAATAGTGTTTGTGCCATGGTACTAAGCAGGCTGACATCTCTGTATACCAACACTAACCCTGTTTAACACTGTTTAATGTTGGACAGTCACCGGGTTAACACCATGGTCCCATATATTAATAAATACAACAGGCAGCACTCTGTAGATGTTTGCAGGATTGTATTCCTTTATTTGTCAAGATCCAAAATTTTAGCGTTTCTCCAGGTCTACTTGTATCATTTGCTGAGTGAATCAGACTACCCAAATGGATGTCAGATGTATTAGGGATTGTTATGAGCTAAACAGTTTAGATCCCCCAGCTCGTATTAGGGCTCCCTCCACAAGGGCCCAGAGAGTTTCTTCAGTTTCCTTGCAAAGCATACCAATTTCAGGCATCTGCAGGGCAGTTACTTGGGGTTCAGTCCACACGTTTACTAAGCATTTTTCTCTAGTGGAATCATCAATATCCACTGCTGCTTTTAGCAGAGCGGCGCTGTAGTCTTTAAGTAGACTCTTAGCATTCCCCTCCTTAATTTAGGTTACTGCTTGCGAGTCACCAAAAGTCAAGAGTAGAATGAAATAAATATATATGGACAAGCACTTGAAGAAAGAAAAGTTACTTACCTTAAACTGCAGGTCTTTGCGATGTTGTCCATATATATTTCATGACACCCCCTCTCTGCTACCATGGAGTCCTACATATAACAGCTGGATTCTGTGCTTGGAAAGGAACTGAATGGCAGCAGTTGGGCCTGTTTCACCCTTTATGTCCTTGGTACAGGAGGATGAGGACACTCAGCATGCCTGCGTGGCCCAACAAACACTGCTGTTCAAAAGAATCCAATTTGTTGTGCATAGGGAGCGTGCACACCAAGAATGGAATATACATGGACAACATCTTGAACTAGTTACTGAAGTTAAGTAACCTTTCTTTTAGTTAAAAGACTTTCAGGACCACCAGTGGTGAATCTTACACCAAGAGGTGAAGTTTTGAACTTTTGTTAAGCTTTTGTTCTTTTGGACTTGCTTACCAAAATTAGTTTAGACTGGCAGACCCTCTTGGAAGGACCATAACCCCAGGAAAGACTGAAGTAGTTCTGGAATTTTAATTTGAACTTTGAGTTTTCCTTAGGTCTCCTGTTACCCCAGAATGAAAGCACTTTGTTGGATTCATCACAGGGCTAAATTATATTAACATACCAGTAAGAAGAGAAAACTGAGACAGGAGCCACACCCATCAGCAGAGGGGTAAGATGCTGTAATAAGGTCCCCTTTAGAACTTGATTGAAGTACTTTTGTCTGGGCTTACTTAGTCAGCTGAATACTTCAGATTTTTAGAATGTCCACCACTTTTTTTAAATACTGGTTTAAAAAAAAAAAAATGGAAAAGGTTTGTCAAAGCTCAATGATCAGATTTCTCCACAGGAGGTGGAGAACTCCCTCTATTCCACAAAAGGAACAAACAATAAGAAAAATTTCTGTGCCTCTGACTTTTTGATCCTCCTGTATCATCATCGTAACACTTTCAGGGGATAAAGGTGAGCAGGATAAGGCTGAGTTTGAACTAAGGACATACTTTCTAGACTGTGTGGAGGACCTGACAAGATGTATGAAAGCCTTCCCACTATCTGATTCCTCAGAGAGTGCTATGCCTTTCTCTTGGTGTGCTTTTTAACTAGAGAGGAAGAGGGGTATGGCTATAAATAAACAATGCTCTGCTGAGACTGGAATGGCTGCTGCAATCTGACTGTTAGTACTAAATAGGAATTTGAAATAGGTAACAACATTGGGCCAGATTTTTAATGTTAGTTGCCTAATGGAATTTACAAAAAAAGCAGCTAGACACCTAACTCATTGATTTCACACAAAGCACCTAAATATCTTTACAAATCTGGCCCATAGGGTTAATTATCTATTGAAGATATTTCATTCCCAACAGCCAGAAATATAAATTTTAGAACTTCAGTTGGAAACCCTCTTATACCAAAAGATGTCGATAACTTTGGTATGGATGAAATGTTCCAAGGCTCAGATACTTACCAGAAGTCTTTTGACAGTTGTCATTCTTCTCCATGAATTTGGGGGCTATTTGCAAAGCTCTTTAAAATGGAAGTTTACCTTGTTCTGCGTTTGCTTTGGCAGTGGTCTGGCTTATCTTTGCCGTTAGCTGCTTTTCTGCCTTTTTATCTCTCCTCCCCTGCATCTCCCCCGCACCTCACTTAATCATACTTAAAAGACAAAATGCAATTGCCCAATGGTCTATGTTCCACATTTAGTCAACTTGGAGCACAAATTAAAAGAGTAAAGTAAGTCTGCAGGCAAGACTTGCATTGTTTTTCCGAGCAGGTGCACCTACCTCCTCTCAGTAAAGGCAGAACAGCTAGTCCTGTGTTCTGAGAGTGGAAATATTGGCCCTCTTGGGTATCCCGCTGGTTTTTAGTTTTTCTTGAACTCTATGTTCACAAATCGCACATCAGTAAGGATTGTTAGTAATTAAAGCTAGTCAAAATGTTGATATTTTTCATGAAAAACTTCCACCATTTTCTGACCAGCTCTACTGCTGATGTATTTGGCAGATAAGACCCATAAATTTTAATATAAAAGGGACACAATACTTTTGTCTCAAAAATTAGGTTCTGTTAACCTACTATGAAATAAGTATTCAGTCATTTTTTAAAAAGTCATAACAATCAACTATTTAGATCAGTGATACTCAGACCTCAGTGGTTCAGGAGCCAAATCAGCAATCAAAATTACCCAAAAGAGCCACCATAGTGTGAATTTATTGTTTCATTTACTGTTTTATTTCTATACATAATATTCTCACAGCAAAATAACTGACCAAGTATTCTATAATTGGTTAATAACATAGTAAAAGCATCCTGATTGGTTAATAGCTTAGATTTGTTAATAATTAAATCACAGTGTTTTAATATCATGTGCTGCAAAGAGCAGCAGGAGACACATTAAAGAGCCACTTGCAGCTCCCAAACCTCAGTCTGAATATCACTAGTCGATATCTATCACTTAAATATCCATCAGGACTACTTCTATCACTTAGATCGAAGTAGTCCTCTGCAGTGTTGGCAATGAACAATAAATATTTCCTACAGGCATAGTGCCTCATACTCTTTCTCCTGGTGCATCTTGCATAATAAATTGAGTCAGGCCTGGTCAGTATTTGAATGAGGAACATCTGATATTGTACAAAATATTGTTGGTATTCATTAAGCAGGTCTCTTCTCTCTGTTGTACTAAACAAATACTCCAGAATTCTGCTAGTGGTGACTGTGGTGCTTGGGAGCCCATCTTTCATTTGAGACATAAAATTAAAGTTTTGGAGTATTTGATTAATAAGACTCCCACAATTCCACAGCCCTTTTGTAAGAGTAAGGATGTCACTCTTGATGTCTTGTACAAATTTCAATTTGGGTAAAATCTCCTTGCATTTTGAAAAGTTAATTTCTCTTTGACTTGTATTTGTTATATAGCTGTTTTGCTGATTTATGCAATGTCTTACTTATAGCCCAATTTCTGGAAGACAAGTGATTGTGCAGATCTCAGTTTTCATTAAAAATAAAAAAAACAAAAAAACGAACCAACTTCTAGCCTTCATGTTTGTGGATAAAATCTTGAAAATGTAACCTAAATGTAAGTCAAAGGTTCAAACATGAATGCAAATAAAAAACCCTAAATTTTACAAAATCTCATGACTTTTTGGGGCCTGATCATGATTTAACATTTGGAGTTGGCAATACTGGTAATGTGTGCTGATTGACAATTGTTTCAACCCTGAGGTAGTTGCATATGAATAATGATTAAATGATCCTTATGTAGACATTTGGGTAACTATTCGAAAGCACTTTAGAGATAAAAGAGACTAGAAAAAGTTACGCTAGTGTCTGAGAACACTAAAGTGAAACAAATGATCCTAAAGTTATATTTTTTAAAAAAGCTGCATTTTTTTAAAGGGTTAGTATTGTTATTGTAAATCTCAAATGTAAAATGTAAAGTCAGGAATGCCCCTTGAACTTAATTACATGCAAGTCTGGACTTGAACTTGGAGAACAGGTTGGATAAGTAATCATTACTACTGCATAAATATACTATATTAAAATATGGTGTTCTATTTAAAGTTGGCATTGATCTTCAAGTAACTATCAACTTTCAAGTAAAAAACTGCCACTTTAGAGTGTTAACATATTATTTTTATTAAATGTTAGTTTGAGATCTTTTTCCACTCACCAAAACTTGCAGAAACATATTACACTAAAAGGGTCACTTTCTTACTTGAAGTTGTAACAGAACATACTTTGGAAAAGGTTTCTAGAAGCAATCATTTAAAAAAAGTAACTCCTCTTATAGAGCAATATAGTAAAAGGTTTTCTTCTGGTACACTTCTCATTACACAGTAGCTCTGCTCTAGAGTATATGGCGTACATAAATTATCAGAGCAACGCTATTAAAAAAACCTTTAAATGGTTAAAATTTACAAATTTGTATTACATTGTAAAGTAACCCTGGTGGCATTAAATGGACATGAAATTGAGTATGGCAGATATCCAAGCTTGTCTGCAAAGAATAATGCAGCAGCAACCAATAAAGCATAGCAGTTAAATTTTGTGCTTAAATTTATTTGGACAATTAGGGAATGTATTCAGCATACAAAGTCTTACTGTCAAGCTGATCCAGTAAACTAAACTGAAGAACATTTATGAAACTGATGGGGACAAATTACATGAATCACAGACAAAGCTTAAATAAAACGGTATTAGTCCTTTATTCTGAGGGAATTAAATAGCTCCAAGTCTTAAACTTTCCTAGTCAAGAAAAATTATATGAATGAGAATATAAGCAAAGATTTAATAGTGAAGCCAAAAATGTAATAGGTACAATTCATATGTGTAAATCTAAAGATGAACTAAGAAAGTCCCCCAAGTGATTGGCTGAATTTGATTCAAACCTAAAACTTTGCAACTCATCGTATAAATACGATATAATGGGTTGACTAGTGATGCATTTTATTTTTTATATTTTTACAAGTTAATCAGTTTTCATCGCTCTAGACTTCACTTTACTCTGAGATAATAGATAATGTGTACAAATAAATTTGTCAAAACTCAGCCCATTATATATTGTGTTTATTAAACTAGTTTTAGGCAGTATTGTTGGCGGTTTGTGTAATGCAAGCCTCCAGCTGCAGGAGCTAACTCCTACCAGCAGGGGAGAGGAGAGAGAATGAAAGATGTGATAGAATGCTTCCCTATAACAAGTGTTGCTATGAATGGGAAGAAAAAGGCATGTGGTGGGAGAGAGTAGAATGATTAAAGGAATATAAGTGGAGCACATAAATAGGTGTTCAAATAGTTAAGTATTTTTAAAATCTGGTATTGGCATAACACATACTTGCCAGGAACTTGGAGAACAAATGTATACCTGAATGGGCAACTAAGTTACTAATTTAGAGAGTGCAAAAATAACTGATTAATGACCTAAAGTGTGAACAAATGGCTTTTAGCACTTTGACATGAAATTATTTTATCACTTTATAGATTGTTAAAACAACATTTGTCAGTTAGAATTTATTTAAACGAATGTTGTAAAAAAACACATACCCACATTTCATTCTTTCAAATTGTTAAAATACAATAAATAAGATAATGGGTTATTTCAGGAGCAAGAAATTTAATGAATGAAGCTTCTGATAAAAAAAGACAAATCTAGGAAGCTTAAGACTTAAGTTAATGTCTCCCAGCAAGCAGAGTTTGGTGCGTAAAAGAATTCTTCTATAAAAAAATTTAATTAGACAATTTCATGTGTCATTTGTTAATTTATGAACCTCATTCATAAGGAAAATGTTTATCACAGAAAAATAAGGCTGCGGATTAGATGTCACAAAAATAGAAATCACATTGATACAAAAATATAATAAACTACAGCCACCAAAACGTTTGATAATGCAACTGTCAATAGCAGGAAATTAAGTTAAACTTGAATGAGAGTTAATACAGCTATGAAGCACGAAGGGGAGTAAAAACAAACTCCGCTCCATCAATATAGCTAAAACTCATACGGAAATTGCATCACATAAAGACATACGTAAAAAAATGCAGACATGTGAACAAGACATCCTAAAATATTCCAGTATTTTCAAAGTGACTAGTGAGTTTGGGTACCCACATTATGAGGATGTAATTTTCAGAAAGTGTTTTGCACCCAACCTTTGAAAGTTACACTAGCGTGTGAAGTTGGACACAAAAATTGAGGCTCAAGGGCTCAGAGCATAACTGATGTATGGATTTTACACTATAATTTTGTTAATTGCAACATATATAAACTTTACTCCTGCTTTTAAACAACTATTTTCTTGATGAAAACAGTAATTCATTTAAAAAAAAAAAAAAGAAAAATGGGTACTACAAGGTACAGTTTACATCTTCAAAAAGATATAGTATGTGGGTATAATAAGCTTTGATGTGTTTAAGTCCATCACATTACAAATCATATTAAAGTAATCAAATTGAGAGATTTTTTTACTTTAATAACAATCTCAAACTGAAAAGGCAATAATCCAGACCTCAAAACAGAAAAAAACCCAAAGCAGCACAGAATCTCAGTGACATAGCAGAACTAAAATAATTTTTGCTTAAGGATAATGTAAGTTGACAAGAACATACTCTGAAGTAGTCCTTTTTATTTTGCAGGTAAGCCACAGTGTGAAAATTCAGAGATAAGGAATTTTTTTCCTCCATAGAAAACAAAAAAAAAAAAACTCTCTGAGTTTAAGGAGAATGCACTGCAAAATTATCCTTGAAAATAAGTTAATGGAATGTTTATTACCACAGCAGATTTCTTAAAACTCATTCCAACATGCATCAGAAAACAGAAATAATTCCAAATCTCCTCATGACATGTGATTTACGTGTATAAAAAAACCAAAAAGAAAACTCAACTAATCCTCCCCTGCATTTATCTTACTGCATCTGCAATAAGAATTTTAAAATGCAATAGCACAAATGGATCTTGTGTTTATCAGATTGAATCCTTGGAATTTTGATAATAGCAGTAAGAAAATTTTGGTTCTCTGAACTGCATCAGAAAAGTTATTACGTAAGTTGTCAAAAAGAGGAACACACTTTTCCTTCCAATATCATCAAAAACTCCCTCAGAATTCAAGTATTAAGATACCTGACATATAGGTACAGCAATATCATACACCAGGTATACTTCACTAATATACAGACATCATAGAATAATTAGAAAATGTTAATCTCATTACTCATGTAATCCTTTGCTGTTAACATCACTTACCATTAGAATTACAATAGATACTTTGCATTTCTAAAAAAGAAAACTCAAATTATTAAAAATAATGTTTAATAGTAAGTGTGATTACACCATCATGACAATTATTTGAAGCATTGATTAAGAGATAGAGGTTAAAAGGTAGGCCAGTTACTGTCCTAGGAAAACGGTAAAAGGGAGATACAGATATTTGGAAGAAAACATTAGATGACCGGAGTTACAGAAAAACTGATCAGCCCTGTTACAATACCTTTATTTTCAATACTTAGAGAAGCAAATATATAAAGAATTATTAGCTTACTTCATAATTATACTTTACAGTAATACACAGGTTACAATTTTCGTACTTAGGACATGATAAACAATAGTATTGTTAGGACATGATAAACATTATAAGCAATAATAATAAGTAGAATAGATGTTCAGTTGCCTGTTTAAGTATTTTTATTTATATTCACAGAAAATGTGACATATTAACTTCCTCTCTCATACAGATATTTATATACTACAGCTAAAGAAAGGGTGGTTGCAACAAGCCTTCTCACCACATTAAGCACAAAGCAGCAGGGCCTAGGCAAGATTCTAGTCTTCCAAAGGCTGAGTTTGTGGGCCTTGGAGACTTCTATATAAAACTCCACCTCTAAAGCCCCTTGGGTCAGTTTCACAGAAATATGGTTTAATTTGAAATGTTTAAAAGCTTACAGCAGTTGAAAGCTCCAAATTCTCTGATTACAAAAGACTTTTTTCCTGTCTAATTTTTACATTCTTTTAATTCAAGATGTGCTTTCTGAGGGGTAACATTAATCATTGTGTTTACTTAGAAATGACAATTTCCCTTGTTTACATCCATTGCTGCTGAATTTCATTTTCAGGAACTCTTAATTTTTACAAGGCCCAAACTCGATCTGAAAAGCATAGATACATGACAGATCATAAAGACCGATCATTATTTATCATTTATTTAAATCTGGTAGAAAACACAGTATTTATTAGAGGTCAGTTTGATTACGGCCGAATATTAGCTTTGTTTTTGTGGCCGACTATAAGCAGTAAGTAACAACGAACAAATCTTCTACTCTAACGTATGATCATTACTTAAAGTTAATGCAAGATAAATACACAATTTAAATTATTTAATCGCAAATCACGCTTGCTACTGTATAATAGTCTTTCAAGAACCTTCGCATGTTATTGATCCACCCATAAATTACCTCCAGTTCAGCCATAGGTTGCAAGTATCACCATCTTTCGCATGTCCTCATGTTCACGGCATTCCTCCTCCTCCTCTTGCAAATATTCCTAGAAGCCTGAAGATTCATTGATCCAGGGTCTATGATGCGCCAGCAGCAGGAATAACGACTACAATGCGCATTAAGTAAAAAAAAAGCCAGGTCTACGAGCAAAGCACTTTTTAAGATCCTTTCCCCCGGCTCCCGGCGAGGCGGTACCAACGAAGGATGCAGAGCGCTTTACTCAGCTTTTACAAACCGGGGCATTACTGTTTCCCAAAAAGCAAGACGAGCCAGCCCCGAGCAGGACGTTGCACCGGGTCACGCCGGGCTGGCACATACACCCCGGGCACAGACACCCCGGCGCGCCGGGCGCTTCAACTTACAGACAGACGCGAAATCCGCAGCCTTCGCCCCAGGGAGAGTGCTGGGGCAGCGTCGCCCGGCAGTCCGTGGCCCCGGGGGGGCTGCCGCGCCCGCCTCGCCCAGGGCTCCCGCGGGGCATTTTCGCTTCATTTGCCGACTACCCTGACACTGGTAACTTCCAGCCCAGCCCGCCGCGAGCCGCCGCCGCCCCCTCCCCCCGCGTACGTCGTATCCCTCCGCTGCGGCCTCCTCTCCTCCCAGCCCTCACAGAGAAAGCGCCTTTCAGCCAAGCTCCCCGCCCACCCTGCCTCTGCCGCTCCGACATCTTCTCGGCCGGCCGGCCGGCCGGCCTGCTCGTACCTGCGCCGCGCTCCCGCCTCTCTGGGCGTGTCAGCGGCGGGGGCCGCGGGGCAGGCCGCTGGGGAGCGGGTGTCGGGGCAGGGGGCGCGCGCGCGGGCGCGCGCGGCGCGAGGGGCCGAGGGAGGAGGAGGGGGCAGGGACTCTTTCCCCGGGCGGAGGGATCGCGCTCGCTCGCGGTGGTTCGGCGGTGGCGGCAGCGGCGGCGGCGGCGTTGGCGGCGGGCTGCTGCTGCCTGCGAGTTGTTGTTTCCTCCTCCTCCTCCCGGCCGCGGGTTGAATGGTGGAGCCGAGACTCTTCCTGCCGAGCGAACAGTGACAGCTACCGGGCGGGCGGACACGTTCGCAGGGCCCCGCCGCCGCCGGGGAGCGCGGCCCGAGCGCCGCTCGCCATGTCCGGGGACGGCGGCAGGCACAGCGCGGAGCTGCGAGCGGGTAAGTGGAGGGCTCCGGCTGCTGGGCGCCGCGGAGCAGGAATGGCTGGTGCCCAGCCCGCCGCTCACCGTCTCTCTCCCTCTCTCCCTCCCCCCGCAGAGCTCTACTTCCTCATCGCCCGCTTTCTGGAGGACGGACCCTGCCAGCAAGCGGCTCAGGTAGGGATGGCGCCGCCGGGGCCTGGGGGGCCGGGCAGGGCGGGGTGTTCGCGGCGCACTCACAGCCGTTCCCCCTTTTGTTGTTGCTGCAGGTCCTGATCCGAGAAGTGGCGGAGAAGGAGGTAAGCGGCGCCGCACGCCCCGCGGTCGCCCCGCCTGCGGCCTCTCCCCGGCCCGGGCGCCGGGGGCTTTTCGGGGAGGGGGCGGCCGTGAGTGACTGAAAGGTGCTTTTTCTTCCCTAGCTGCTGCCCAAGCGCACGGACTGGACGGGCAAGGAGCATCCGCGGAGCTACGAGAACCTGGTGAGCCGAGCGGCCGGCCGGCGCGAGGCGGCGGGGAAACTTTCCGAGCAGCCCAATAAAAATTGAATTTCCCGCAAAAAAATTTTTTTTTTACAACTTAAAAAAAAAAGGGGGAAAAAAAACTTCAGGGAGCTTTGACCCCCCCCCCGTCAGTGACGGTGGGAGGGAGAAGGGGAGGGGAGGCGGCTGCCCCGGGGCAAGCCCCCCACTGCGGGGGTCCGGGTGTGAGGGTAAATAACAACAATTGTCCTAATGGGAGAGCCTCAGAGTCACTGTGCTAGAAATAAAGGTACGTCATGGATGTTGTGCAGGGAGAGCAGGAGGCAGTGAGGGGAGGAGCGAGCGGAGAGAGCCTGCCGGAGCCAGCCAGGCCGGCAGGAGACGGGGGCGCTGTATTCTGTGCAATCCTGCTTCTCACACACAAAGGCTCAGAGCTGCTGCATCACAATCCCACAACTTCCGAATATCACCCCACATCCTCACCTGTGGCACACACATGTGGTGGGGAAGGAGGGTGGTCGCCAGCTGGCTGATTGGCCGGAGCAATACGCCGAGTTCAGAAAGCTTAAGTTTGCTTTCAGTACTGGCCTGGCTGTGTGTGAGACTCTCAGAATGGTATGTTGACTCTTTTTCCTTCCTGGTATGGCAACTTCATTGACAGGTGTCTGCTCTATCTCTTGACTCCATGCAACTTGTGCAACAGAATGTTGGCTTAGGAGCATTTATATTGTTTATAGGGCAACATCGTATTGCCATATTCATAGGATAGATCAGATTTTTTTATACTCTGCTCTCCCTGTAAGTTGCTTTCACTCTGACAGTGCATCTACAGTAGAAAAGTTAGTAGCTGTAATACAGCTCAAGTGTAGGTGCATTGGTGCTAAGCTGCTATTGTGGATGGGCTCAAGCATTTTTTGCAACATGTCATGATCTGTAGGTTTTCATGAAACAGTCGCCAAAGGCCTAAGCCTTGCCTGCATAATAGTTGTTTTAATATGGGTCTACATTTCTAGACAACCTGAGAGGAAAACTTTGCCCTATGTGTTCTCATAATATTGTCATTCAGAAAGCAACATTGTCCTGTCAAACCTGTAAATTGATTAGACTAGCTTTAGGTCCCAGTCCTTCTGAGACTTACGCTACTCATGGTTAACTTTACGTACAAGAATAATACTGTTGATTTGAGTGGGGCTATGGTCATAATGTTGAGCATTTCTATAATATCTCATTGATGCTTGTGGTAGAATAGTTTGAATAGAATAAGTCTTTGCAGGTTTTATTTATAAAAACTCACCCTGGGACAGAGTGAAGCATTTAAAAAATGCTGTCAAGCTGCAGATTTATAATGTTTAAAAAACATTTCTGCTGTTCAGATGTGCCTAGTAAATGTAAAACAAACAGATAATGTTCCTATTATGCCTCTTTTCAAGGTTTAAAACTGAAACTGTTAGCCATTTAACTAATGTGGACCAGCAACCAGGATATTTTGCTTTTAAGGAAACTGTAAACAACTTATTTAGAAACTGCAGCTACTTGTTGTTTGTAGCTAGCAATTACAAGTTATTTCAACTTAAATTTCATAATGATTTTTAGTACATAGATTTGATGGATGTTTGTGGTAGCTGGAACAATATTGAATTAGTGAGTTTCTTCAGAGCATATATGGCAGTGGTTCCCAAACTGGGGTTCGCGTACCCCTGAGGGGTTTGCAGAATGTTACAGGGGGTTTGCCAGAAAAATTTCTCTAATGGCGATCAGAGGACCCCCAGGCATTGGAGGCAACAGGTGGGACCCAGTTGCAGGGCAGACAGCCCGAGCCCCAGGGAGAGCGGGGCAGGGCAGTTGGGGCTGGCAGTCCGAGCCCTGTCCCTGTGAGCAGGGAAGCCGGCAGGCCGAACCCTAGCGCTCCGCGCGGGGCTGGCAGCCAAGCCCCAGGGAGAGCAGGGCTGGGCAGTTGGGGCTGGCAGCCCGAGCCCCGGCAGTCAGCAGAACCTGCAGCCTGAGCTCAGTGGAGCTAAGTTGACTGGGGCGGTCAACAGGGTCCAGCAGCAGGAGCCCTGCGGAGTGCGGAGGAAATTTAAACTTAAATCCCTGGAAATACTCATTTTTAGGAGGCGGTTCACGAGATTTCACAATTTAGTGAAAGGGGTTCGCGGGCTGTTAAAGTTTGGGAACCAGTGATCTATGGTATATTGGTCAATAGTTTGTGTTAAATGTTGTTAGTGGTCATGAAGGAGCCTTTGCTGTTCAGCTTATTAAATACATTCTCATACCTATGTGTATAAGCTTTTCCTAATCGTCCATAATGTTTTTTAAAACATGTTGAGAAAAATGTAACAAGGAAATTATGAGGCACACAATATTTTAAACTGTGTTCATCACAGTGTATAGGTTTTGAAAGTGCTGGTTCTGAGGTGGCAGGCTAGAGGGATAGGTATGGGGTTATGGAGGGGATAAGAGGACATCCTAAAAGATGTGACAACAGAAAAGCATGGAAAGGACTAGCAGAATTGATAAAGGAGCTAGCATTAGTAGGGCCACTGTAGAATTGCAGAATTGTCACTGTAGAGATGTACTGAGGAATATATAGGGGCAGGGTACAGCCCCTGATTCACAGGCATCGGGGATGTCTTGCTTTTGGAGCGCAGAGGGTTCCTGCAAAGGGAGATGAGAATAAATAAATACCAACTCAGCATTATTATTATTTTATAGCATATAATATGCAGTTTTTCATTGGGGAGGTTGAGGAGGAGTGGAATATGGTTCTCCAAAATCCATGGAATCCCAAATGTGTGCAGGACTTCCATGGATATGGAGAAATGATACTACTTGTCTCTCCCACCTGTACATTCCTTACAGTGCCTTCTTACATTTTTGATAAGTATTTGAATGATTTTCTTTTGCTTTAAAGTAATGGGGGGAGGAGAAAGGAAAATACAGACAACTAATTGTTTGTGGCATTTTTTTTCTTACACTTTTGCTTTAATTAAGGAAGGTATGCCTTAACTGTATTGCTTGATCCTGTTTGTTTCTGAAACGTGGCATTGAGTATCAGCATAGAAGTATTTAAAAAAAAAAAAAAAAAGGATTTACTGAACTGACAGTTCCATTTAAGATTTTTTAAAAATCTTTTGGTTTGTTGTTTAAGATGCTTTCTTTGCTTGCTTAACTCCTAAAATACCTTTAATATAAATATTTAGGTTGGATGTCAATCTGTAATGTCAGCTCAGGTGTCTTTCTTTTAGTTTTGGTTCTTAAAAGTCTGAAATTTGAGCCCTGAAAAGGTTACTGATGCAAATGCTGTTGTTGGCATCTTTTGCCATCTGCCAATTCCAGTCTCTTACCTGAATACCCTCGGCTCCCAGTGAAGTCAGTAAAGGCAGGAGTTGAAAGAAGCTAAATAGGAACCCAAAGTATCAAAAATATGATAAATTAGTGACTCCAGAAATCAAAGGTAATTGAGGTTACTCAGTACTTCATGGAATTTGACTTTAAACGTTGCTTTATGTGGATTTGTAATTGTTATAAAGTTAATGCAGATTTACCTATCTAAACAAGAATATTATAGCATCTTAATGCATTAGGTGTTCTGGTTTGAGTTTTATCAGATACTTGGATTTATTGAAAACTTTTCTTGGAGAATATGATTGTCTTTGTTAATTATTAATTTTATTAAAATAAAATCATAATCTTAAAATATTACATTTTATTGCTAAAATTTAAGATTATTCAAACAAGTTACAAAATTTAATGTACTGGTCACCATTTGTGCTTTTTATTTATTGTTTGCTCGAACAGTGAAACTACATTTGTCTGTTTCTGATAAACTAACATTGTGCTGTTTGGGTTTTCAACGCTGTAGGAGAATATATAAATTAAAAAAACTCAAACTGTGTTCCTTTTTTATAATTCAAACAGATATTTTCCTATAACGCTATCTTTTCAAAAAACCACCTATTTGTGGCCTAAGCTACGTGAGTGTTCCTTGCTTGAGAGTCGCTTCCTTCCAAGTGTCAAACTGACTTTCCTAATATTGATGTTATAACTTTATTTGTATCATGAAAGTACACAAAAGCACATGAGCTTTTAAATGAGCAGTTGGGTCCATCGTGCTATTTGCCGTACAAACGCTAAGGAAGAGACAAATAGTTTTTCAGGAGAAAAACATCAAGGCACGTTTATTAAAGTTCATAGCTCACTTTTGGTTAATATTTATGTTCTCTCAGTCTTCACTTCCATTTTCTATTGGAAGACTCGGGTATTCTGGTGAAAAGAACAGAAACAGCTCTTGGTAAGATGCACTGCCAGTTCCCCAAAGAATGCACTTGATAAGGAGCAAAAGGACATTGTTTCTTATTTTGTTTGTATGCGTAGCTAGCTGCTCAGCCATGGTAGCTAGGTACATGGTTCCAGGAAGTGATTTTGGTTCTATGTAGTTGCAGGGATGCTTCCTTCTCTCTTGCCGCCTCCTGCTTTTCTGTAGGTCTCCTCTTGGCAAAGGAGAAAGCAAGACTGTCACCCGCTCTTAGCGGATAGGGAACCTTCTACTGCAAACTGGTGTGTGTGGAGCTGTGCTCAGTCTGTGACATGAGAATGTCGTTGCTATGTAAATATCAGGTTTTTCTGAATATATTGTGTTCTACAGTTAGACTTTAAAGCCTATTTCTGTTAGAGTCTGTCTTTATGTGGGGCAGGGACAGAACTCTTGGTTGAAGGCTGATTACAAGATCATAGATGTTGCAGCTTGCTCTCTTCACCCTCTAAGAGTGCCGTGAGGAAGCTGTTTAAGGCAAGTTTGGGCTCATGGGGAGACTAGCTATCAGAAGGGTGTTAAGGATTCCTATATGCAGCTTACAAGATGTCATAGGAAGGAGACAGAAAGGGAGCTGTGCCACTGCTGCCGATCAGAATCTAGTACCTACCTCCTCATCTCATCTTTGAGACATTCAGGCAATTGTTCTCTCCCTTTCAGCTGCTTTCTTATATATCTGACTTCCTTTCCCCAAATCAGCAGTGACATTGTGGGGTCCACACCAGCTTTGGTAGAGGATGCAGTAATGTAGCTGGGACTCTTGTGCCTTACTAACAGTCTTTCTGTCCTCAGTATTATCTGTATTGCCCTTGTTTTCAAAGTGAAAATGGGGAGATGTACACCTTAGGGCCCATAGAATAACCTTCTTTGGCACTGCGTCTGCAAAGATTTACCCCATGTGGTTAACTTTACACACTGTATATAATTTCACTTCAAAGGGACTTCTCACATTGCATCAAGTTAACATGTGTCTTGTCTTCATGGGGTGGGTTAGGGCATTAGTGCAGTTTATGATCTATCGTGACACTGTATTTGATTTGTGTTTGTATAACACCTAGCACGATGGAGTTTGTCCCAGTGCTTACTGGGGCCTCTGGACAATATTGCAATTATTGTTTAATAACAATTTACCCCTTAATAAATGGCTGAGATGATAGTGCTTCGTTCAGGAAGTCTAGCACTGTACAGGTGTCTGCATGGTGTAAAGTGGACAAAAATGAAATTTTCAGAGAAATGAATCTAGAAAAACAAAAGAAAATGTAGTTTGTTGCATCCCAGATAAATGTTGTCTAGGAAATATTATGAAGTTATCACTAATAGTTCTTTGAAGTCTCTATAAAGTTTTGAAAGTGGTTCTGAAAGGTGTAGGGGATTGGTAATAGGTCACTGGTTCAGATATCTCTTATTGATAGTGAGACTAAAAATCATAACCATCTGGAGCTGCTGTTCAGTGTATGTGAATTTAGATGGCCTCAGTTTAGTTCTGCTAGACAGGTGTTCACATCGTACAAATCACTCCCATACAGTCACTTTAGCTGGGTGTGTCAGAGAGTTAGATTGTTATTTAATTTAGAGTAAATTGAGGACAGGGATATTTCCCATTTAATGACAACAACAATTAAAGCTCCTAACACCTCTTTGTTGCTATATAAATGCTTAATGTCCATGGAAAGTAAACTACCCTTTTGCTCCTGTTTCCTTCTGGTCATGATTAAGAAGCATTGTTAGGACTTTGAATAAATAGACTTTTTAGTTTCCAAGATAATCTATCTAGTATTTCTTACCAGAACTTAGTTGACTTTAAACATTTTAAAATTCCAAAATGTTTGAATAAGAAAATGTATATCAAAATTTTATAATTGTGGATGAAGCGAATTAAATTTATTTAGGTATCTTAAATAATTGGCTTAATTTGCAGCAGTGGAAATTTAGGTTAGATATTAGGAAAAACTATCTAACTTTTAAGAAGAGTTAAGCACTGGAACAAGTTACCTTGGGCGGTTGTGAAATCCCTGTCATTGGAGATTTTAAGAACCGGTTAGACAAACATTGATCAGGGTTGGTCTGGGTATACTTAATCCTGCCTCAGCATGGGGATGGATTAGATAGATGAATGCCTGAGATCCTTTTCAGTTCTACATTTGTATGACCTTTACGTAAACTCTGTATTTCTTGAAAATTTTCCCCAAGGCTGAACTGTAGGTACAGTAGTACCTTTCTTTCTGTTAGCCCCTTTACTGGTGTTTATATTCTTACGTTACAAATTTTTAAATACTCTGACTTTTTGCAAATTTCCTATGTTTGCAATAGGACAAAAATTATGTGATCTCATAACAGTTGGTTCTAGTTAGCTCTGTTTCATTAGCAGTAAAAGTAACCTCAAGTTAAAAGAAAATACATCCCTGTAGTGTCTTATAGCCAAATCCCCATCTTTGTTTAGCCTACATATAAATCAGAAGATACTTCAGATGTGGAAATGAATTCTTATAAAGAAGCATCTCAGAGGGAGAATAAGAACACTTTAAAATTAGGAGTTGCAATAACATGGTTATTTTTCTCTGAAGCAAATTAAGCACTGGCCATTGGTTATAAGATACTGATGGTCTGGTCTGTTCCAGAATGACAATTGCTGTAATTCAATTTTTTGCCTTGTGTAACACTTGATACAGTGTGTGGCAATATATATATGGCTCAAAAGGTGGCTAAAATTGGCTGGATTGAGTATTCCAGACTTTGAATATAGGTAACTGATTTATTTTTAAAAACAGTTTTCTGAGGAAATTCAGTCCACTAGCTCAGTGGTTCTCAAAGCCGGTCCGCCGTTTGTTCAGGGAAAGCTCCGGTGCGCCGGGCTGGTTTTTTTACCTGCTGCGTCCGCAGGTTCGGCCAGTCGCGGCTCCCACTGGCCGTGGTTCGCTGCTCCAGGCCAATGGGGGCTGCGGGAAGGGGCGCAGGCCAAGGGACGTGCTGGCTGCCCTTCCCGCAGCCCCCATTGGCCTGGAGCAACAAACCATGGCCAGTGGGATCCACGATTGGCCGAACCTGCAGACGCGGCAGGTAAACAAACCAGCCCGGCGCTCTGGGGCTTTCCCTGAACAAGCAGCGGACTGGCTTTGAGAACCGCTGCACTAGATTCTTTCTGTGATGAAGTTCTTGTTGATAAAATTATAGTTAGTTCAGGTCACTGTTAGCATAGAAATAAATAACTCAGTATTTTGGAAAATGTTTCAGTAGAGGTATTGCTTTGGAGGATGGGTTTATAATAACTTAATACTAGGGTCCTGGACATTTGAATATCTGTGTAGTTGCATTTTGTATATGTCCACAGTTGGTTCTAGATAGTTATTGGTAAATACAGGACTGTCAATGGAACACTCTTTGTTTCTAGAAAATATTATTTTATTGTTATGGTCTGAAAACTGACACAAAATAGCTTTTATTACTTAACACCTCTGATTCCTGTTTGTGTTTTAGAGTCTGCTTAGTTTGGTGTTTAAACAAAACAAAACATGCTCTCTACTTCTACTAGCTTGGCAGAGCCAACACAGGTAAGAGTGAGAGCGCTGTATTCTATTTCTTGTTCATCATTAATATAGTAACATCACTTATATCTGTGCAAATCCTTTGAAAACAATGGGGGTGCACACAGGTATCACTGAAAATCTAAGATGACTTGCAAGACCGTCTTATTGTGGTGATATGCAAGATGGAAGGAATCCATCTAGAATCTCGTAATATAGATAGCATTTGTAGACCTGGCAGGAACCCTCCTTGCCCACCCAGATTATTTGTAGACTACATGTATTTTATGTTGAAATCATGATGCCAAATACTGAATCGTGCAATGCTCTCTTTTTAGAGACATATTGTGTTGCACATCTAAATAGTCATCCCTTGTTTTGTCTTTCCCCTTTTCCCCTCTGCTCTGTCAGACATCGGGATAGAGACAAGTTTCTGTCTTCCTATCTCTTTACCTCCTTGTCTTGCTCTAACTTGTTTCTGACTTGGCTTCTTACAGCTAGGGTGACCAGATAATAAGTGTAGAAGAATTCGGACAGGGTGTGAGGGGTAATAGGAGCCTATATATGAAAAAGCCCCAAATATCGGGACTGTCTCTATAAAATTGGGACATCTGGTCACCCTACTTACAGCTACCCTCTTCTTTAGTGTGGTGGTTTTTTTTTCTCACTTGTGCCTGCCCTGAGAGCAGTTTTACCAGGTTTCTCTTCGTACCTGTTTTTGTTGCTCTCAGCTTTTTGTATCCCTGTTTGTATACCTTTTCCTTCAGCAGGCCACCTCATAGGCTTTTCTCCCTTTCTGTAGCTGTCACTCAACTGCTTATTCTTCCTGATGTTTGTTTTTTACCCTTATAGTGAATGACTTCACTTCCCATACGGATAATCTGGCTGACTCCATCCAACTCCCCCTTCTTACTAGTTACCCTCACTTAGTCTTCACAAATAATTGGTCCATCAAATTCCTCTTTTACTGCTACCATACTTCATTTAATACTCTTTACTTTCTTGCTGTCTTCTGCACAATCACTTTTTTTAAACTCCTACTCCATAAACTTCTTTCTCTTAGAAGACGACCCAACCTCTTATTTCCATCTCTCACCTCCCTTCCATGGTTTTTACTTTCTGATCCACCACCTACTTTGCGTTTGACTCATTTACTCCCCAAACTGTTAGTCTGTGTCAGATCCCCCCACATCCTGGCTCTTTGGTTGCATTTTTCTACTCCTTTTCCCAATTTGCAAAGCAAGGAGTCCCAGTATATGCCTCCACTACAAATTTTGTTCCTTCAGCTACTTTTCCTAAGTAATATTAATTCCTGTAATTATAAGCTTACCACCAGAGGGGAAAGGAGGTGGTTACAGTAACTCCCACTTCCATTCTTTTATAAGCTGAGGAGAAGGAAAAAGTAGTCCAAAAATAAACAGTGTCCCTTTAAGGTCTTTTAGGACAGTGGTTTTCAACCGGGGATCTGCGATTCCTTTCAAGGTTGGCCGCCCTGCAGCTGAAGCTCAGAGTCCAAGCCCTAGTGCCCCCTGTGGGGCTGAAGCCCTGAGCTCTCGTGTTCCTTGCGGGGCAGAAGCCCTGAGCCCATGGGCAGAGTTGGGGACATTGATGGCATTGCCCTCTCCACCCTCCCAAACTGCAGTGCAAGAGCACGGCAATCCCGGGGGCTCCACACCTTCCCTCCCTCCCCCCCCGCCCTATCTCCTCTCCCCACCTCCTGGCCAGGTCGGAGACCGGAAACCGGAGCTGGGCAATGCAAGGCAGTTGCTGCTGTGGCTGGTGCCATGGAGTAGGCAGTGGCAGTGTTCCCTTGTCTCTTTCTGGTGCCCCAGGTTGAAGCTGCTCCTCAGCTTTCAGCCCCCTTTGCTCCTGCAGAGGCAGCTAGTAAGAGCCGTCTGGGTGGGGAGACCTGGCTCCGTGGCTGGCAGACCCCTCTGGGAACAGTGCTGGGAGGGCTCCCCTCTGGTCCCACAGTCCCTAATGCCTCTCTCCCTGCACCCTGAGCTACACCCCTGCCTGTACACAGCTCCTAGCCACCCCACTCCCTGCACCCTGAGCTATCCCCTTGTCCGTACATAGCCCCAGCTACCTTCCTGTCCGCACACAGCCCCTAGTCACCCCCTTCCCTGCACCCTGAGTACCCCCCTGCCTGCACACAGCCCAGTTTACCCCCTCCCTGCACCCTAAGCTGTTCTCAAACTTTCTGAGCTAAGCCCCTGCACCTTTGAGTTATAATTTTTGATTGTGCCCCCACCCCTCCCCCAACCCAGACAGGCTGGGTGGTCTTCTGAGGTGAGTCTGGGGTGGAGGCGGCACTCCCTCCCTGGACCCTGCCATAGGGAGGTGGCTTGAGCCCTGCTGGTCCGTGCCCTCCTTCCCCATAGAAGTCAAACTACTCTTATACCCAGGCCCCTGCCTCTCGGCCCTTGCTGGGCCCTGGAGTTTTTATAGCATGTTGAGGGGTGCCTCCGAGAGAAACAGGTTGAGAACTCCTGTTTTAGGAGACTTCTGACTTAGATGGCTAATATTACTAGTTTGTCCGAGAGCTAGGTTAATTTACTGTTTTGGTAACCAATACAAATGATTATTCCTTAGCTGACATTTATCTACAGCACGAAACTGCTCTGTAATCTGGCATGATTAGCCATCTTTGCACAAAAGAGGTCTGGGATTTAGAGTAAAAGGCAATTTGCATGGTGGGCATGAGGTGTATTTGAAGAACGTACAGCACCTTCTTGCAGTGACTAGAGCCAAGGTTAATACAAATAGTCTTCATTTTCTAAAGTACTTCTGAAATGTCACTTTTAGAATCAAACATTTATAGACTTTGTTTTTGTTTACAGTTGTTTATAAAACAGATGCAGTTACATGACAAAAATCACAAAAGGAGAGCGGATTCAAGAAGTAGGCTGACTGGAGCTTAGGTATATTTCAAGGCTGACCTTGGACTCCAAGCTTCAATCTTCTATCTACTTCAGTTTTGTTTTGTTTTTATTCAGGCTGTTGAAGTTAAGGAGTTCCCGGGTGCTTAACTGTTTGAGTAAAATAATACTTTTAAACAAACCTTATTCTGATGGGAGGAGTTGGCAAATCGGTAATTTAGTATACTGTATTAGTCTTTCTTCTCTGGAGACACAGGTTTAGATTTGACTTTCATTGCCAATGGAAAGTGTTTGATTTCAAATACAGCTGCACAGTGGGCATTATTTACTTACAGTCTGGGTACAGTCCCTGGAAGGGAGAAAAGGGAATAAAAAACAAGGGAAACAAGATCGGGTTCCTTAGCTAGAACAAGCTGCACTCACCTCTAAACATTGCTCATAGCCAAGGATGTGTAGCTTTTAAAAAGTACCCAAATTTATAATTTTCTTTGAGTTCTTTCCCTTTTTATTGAAGCAAATTGAGAGAGGTCTCAGAATACTAATTTCTTAAAAAGAAAATGTTAGAATAACGAATCATGACAAGTAAGTCCTTGAGTTCTCTGGTGTTTTTGCTGTCCTATTGACACTAACTACGTGTGTCTGAAGTCATTTGTACTTTAAAAAATGAATTTGAGATGAATTTACACAATGCTTTATTGTGCTTTGTATAACTACTTGTATAGCTTTTAAATATGGATTTTTAAATTACATGTTGTAAGTCATATCTCACCTCAAAGCTAGTCAGAATTCAAGTCATTCACAAGGGTTTTTTATAAATATGTGACAGATGACTCAAATGAGAACAACAAAAGAAAAATTCCTTCCTCCTCCATCAGAAGCTTAAGAAGGTAAAAAAACCATTCTGGTGTAAATAAGGCTTTTCCAGAGTCTCAGTTTTGTAGTTCAGCACCGGTATGTTAATAAATTACTGCAGTGCAAAGTAAGATAACAGCATGTTGGCAAGACAGTAGTACATTTGATGAAGAATAAGGTATGTTCCTTCTAATTGGGTACAGTGTAGGAATATGAGCAATGTTCATCCTCCTTAAAATGTCAGTCATGGCCTTCTGCAGTTATAGTATAACAAAACATCACAAGCTTTCATTGTGAGATAATATAGGATGATTTTGTGTCACAAAATAAATAAAAAACATGTTGCAGGATTAGTATTGAAACAAGGAATAAACCTGTATGCACTAGGTACTCTTATTAGAACGTATATATGCATTCTAATAATGCAAATACAATTGTGAGATTTTTCTTGATTTTTCAGATGCTTTAAGCTAGCAGTAGATTATGTATTGGAAGATATTATTTGTTAATAGCAGGATTAAAGATTTCTAATAGGGTTTAATTGTGATCACTTATATAAGTATATTTTGAAGTTGATCCCGTAGCACTGAAAAGACCAATCTGACCCGTAACCTAAGCTGTTCAAAAGAATAGATAAGGACTTCAATTTGCCTTTTTTGGACAAAAATCCAGTTTTTAACTGGTTTGATGTTAAAATCAAACTGCTGTCATAAAGCATGTGTGATCGATGTTAGAAATCTGCTTTGATGCCAGTGCCACACGGTTAACACGAAGTATAAGTGATCTCCAAATCAACCTGAAAAGGTTTTTTTCCCCCTTATTGTACGAAAGGCGTGGATTTATTTGAATAAATAGTGTGTAATAGGGTTTTAAAAATTTATTTGACTCAAACTTTTTTGATTCATGAAAGTTATATTTAAAAGTGTAAATTATGCAGATACTGGTCGTGCCTCCATAGTTAAGGTTGAGTTGTTTTTTTTCACTAAACATTGAGGTTGGCTCTCTATTTTATGTATGAAGAATACAGTGAATCATCTCAAAAATTGCAGCACTTACTCTTTGAGTATAGAGTGACTTTTCTAAGAACTATATAAGTATCAGGGTATCTTACCATACTGTTTTCTCATTTTGTTTCAAAGTAATTTAAATTGATCAGAAGCATATTTAAATGTGAGTTTGGACACTTTTTTTTGCATTTTTCTATTAACTAAAATGATTTAAGAGCTGCTTTATGCCTTCCGTCATTCATTTAAGTTACAAAATAGTAAATGTGAACTGTGTTTATAATACAGTTGATATACTTTGAACAGAGGAAATTAGTTAGGACCAATTGGAGTAAATTTACCATCTTAAAGGTTTTTATCTGTTTTGATCGTTTGTTTAAAGTGATTGCTTATTTCTATTAAGAATTTTGGTAACGAACTTGACAAGAAAATGAGGATTAAAATAATCATTTTTGAAATATTACTGACTTCACCTTTATCACATGGGTTTTTTTTCCTATCATGTAATAGGTGAAGTATTATAGACACTTGGCACCTGATCACTTGCTGCAAATATGCCATCGACTAGGACCACTTCTAGAGCAAGAAATTCCTCAGAGTGTCCCTGGAGTGCAAACCTTATTAGGAGCTGGAAGACAGTCTTTGCTTCGCACAAATAAAAGTATGAAAATTCACAAGGGGGCTTAAAGACATCATTTTTATTATTTCATGCTATATTTTCATATGTTTGTAATTTTTTACAAATAGGTTGCAAACATGTTGTGTGGAAGGGATCTGCTCTTGCTGCATTACATTGTGGTAGGCCTCCAGAGTCACCAATAAACTATGGCAGCCCACCTAGTATAGGTAAGTCAGTTTCGTTATCACACTGAAAAGTATAACATTGCTAGTGCAACATTTGTAAATTCAGCAGAAATTGTTTATTGGCGTGACAGTTGGGTAACAGTGTATTTGTATTTACTTTCTTATATGCTGTGTACCTTGTGCCTACCATGACTTCTGTTAGGATGGTCAATTATCCTGTTTTGAAAATGACAGGATGTACAATGTATGTCCAAATATTATCAATCCTGTTTTGAAGCTTTTGTTTTATTTGAGCCTTGTGGTATGAATTGGAATAAAATATTTCAAAATAATGAAAACAAGCAAACAATATTTGGCTAGCTGATAACTTGGTTGCAAAAATGAAGCTGCAGGTAGGATAGTTTATCATGTTAATGACTTATTTGGACTCAAGACGCTATAGTCTGCCTCCACTTCTGGAAAATACAATAGAATTCTTTTCTTTTGAAGAGATTGTTTTAGTGTAGGGCTGTCAGGGTTCCTTCCCCACTCTGAACTCTAGGGTACAGATGTGGGGACCCGCATGAAAGACCCCCTAAGCTTATTCTTACCAGCTTAGGTTAAAAACTTCCCCAAGGTAAAACTTTGCCTGGTCCTTGAACAGTATGCTGCCACCACCAGGCGTTTTAAACAAAGAACGGGGAAAGAGACCACTTGGAGAAGTCTTCCCCCCAAAATATCCCCCCAAGCCCTACACACCCCCTTTCCTGGGGAGGCTTGAGAATAATATCCTAACCAATTGGTTACAAAATCATCAAAGACGGAAACCCCTGGATCTTGGAACAATGGAAAAATCAGTCAGGTTTTTAAAAGAAGGATTTTATTAAAAAAAAAAAGAGGTAAAAATCATCTCTGTAAAATCAGGATGGAAGATACTTTACAGGGTATTCAGATTCAAAACACAGAGGATCCCCCTCTGGGCAAAACCTTAAAGTTACAGAAAACAGGAATAAACCTTCCTCTTAACATAGGGAAAATTCACATAAAACAAAAGATAAACTAATCCGCCTTGCCTGGTTTACCTATACTGGTTGCAATATTGGAGACTTGGATTAGGATGAGTTTGAGAAGATGGATTTCTGTCTGGCCTCTCTGTCCCAAGAGAGAACTACTACGTAAACAAAGAGCACAAACAAAAGCCTCCCCCCACCAAGATTTGAAAGTATCTTGTTCCCTTATTGGTCCTTTGGGTCAGGTGCCAGCCAGGTTAGCTGAGCTTCTTAACCCTTTACAGGTAACAGGATGTTGCCTCTGTCCAGGAGGGATTTTATAGCACTGTATACAGAAAGGTGGTTACCTTTCCCTTTATATTTATGACAAGGGCCTTGTAGCAGGGAATATTGTTTCTCTGCTTCAACTGTTTGGTCCCATTTGCTTATTTCTTAGTTTTGTCCAGATTTGCTTTGTGCTATAGCATGGAACATGCACACGTTCTCTCTGTTGGGCTGCAAAATGGCAGAACAGCAGAAGTCTAGAAGAGTATTTCCTCCTCTTTTTGGTCTTCCATGATTACCTTGAAGTTCTCACTCTGTCCGTGAGGAAGTGTTTCATTAGCCTTCAGCCTGTAATGAGGGACAGTTGTTTTGCTTTCTCTTTACCTTAAAGAGGGTAGTGATGTACATGATTTTGGAGGGAACTCATTGAATCTTAATCTCTTCCTGTCGTAGAAAGGATAGCAGTGAGCAGAAATCTCACATTTTGAGCTTCCATCCATGCAGTCCTGCCATAGTTCCCCTTTCCATAAGGACAGAATAGGTATGTCAGCAGTGAGTGAAAACTTACCCAGGACCTCTTCAGGTTTAACACTGAGTTAAAAATATTTTGAGTCATTTAATGAGTTTTTGGATTCCTCTTTAAGAAATCAAATTAGTCTCCTCTTCCTCCATTGTAAACTCTCCAGTAAACATGATAGGTGTCAACATAAGAGCAATCTTCACATTGATTTTGCAATGATGATATGAATGGAAAGAGACTTGTTTAAATTTAATTTTTTCTTGAGGGAAACTAAATTTAAAACAGATTTTTTTTTCTCTTTTTTGGAACCTGCTGTGGGGAAGGACATGGGAGGCGGGGACAGATCAAAATAAAAATAAATCTGGGAAGCAAGTTCCACCAGATGTCTTCAATAGCTCTTCTTGGACTGAAATGGGGAGCGCTCTCAAATAGGTTTTCAGGCCTTATATATTAAGCAGCAGAAGGGTGGATTGATTTAACACTTACTTTAATTATGATTTAAGTCAAGATTTCTTGCTTGCTGAGTTAAATAATTGGTGTTAATCTTGTTTTGGATTTAATTTTTAGTTATTTTCCTAAAGAGAGGTTCATTTTCATTGGTTAGTATAAGTATTAAAACATGTTGATGGAACAAGATATAGCCTATACATTAACTTTGGTACTTTCTGTTAACCAGGAGGATACATTATATCTATACATGCTTATTTAAGGATTCATATAACTTAAGATACATTTATTCAAATTCTTAATTTTTCCCTTTTTTAATTGTTAGAAAATGGTGAATAACAGTTAGCATTTCTGTTAAGTTGTGTGTGGATGCGAATTCAGTTCAATTTAAAATGTACAAAAACAGCACTGAAGAATTGCTTTTATTAATTAAATAAGGCTACCTTAAATGTGTTGGATATTTTTTCTTATGTAAGCTTATCAAAACATGTTTTGCATTTAAAATTAACTGATTTATTAAAGGAAGTATTAACTGTAGGTAGTGAATTGACAGTTTGCTTCTGGTCTCTGTGGGCCAGATTTCAAAGGTATTTAGGCACTTGAAGATGCAGTTGAGTGCTTTTGAAAAATTCCACTAGGCACCTAACTACGCTTTTAGGTGCCTAAATTCTTTTAAAAATCTAGCCCCAGGTCCTTAAGTTTTTTAGAATTAGATCTCATCTTCTCCCACCTGGTTTTTATTCATAGACTGGAAAAGGAAAACAAGCTTTCCTGCTTTTTCAACTCAGTTTCTCAGCTTGGAATGAACTAGCCCAAATGAAGAAAATATTTTCTCGGCAGTTGCTAGCTAAACTGAAACCAAAAGTTGTTAATGCAACAGCTTTTCTGCACAACAGAAACTGAACGTTCTTACATTGTAAATAATGTAAATACCAGCATTTGCACCATTGCAAGGACTAATAATGATATAGATCAGTGATTCTCAAACTTTTTTTTCACTGACCACTTGAAAATTGCTGAGGGTCTTGACGGACCAGTTAATGATCTTTCCAAATGTTTTTTGTACTATTAGCTAACTGTTATAAAGCACTTTGGCTAAAAGTGCTATATACAAAAAAATTAATAATAATTAACTTTTTTTGTTCTACAAATAAAAACACACAACTCATATTTTAATATGAGTAATTTTACCTTTCTAATGAGATAGATTTGCCCTCTCTCCCCTGCTGCGGCAGCCCCTGAGCTGGGTCTGGGAAGGAGGACGGTCTCTCCCCTGCTGCAGCAGCCCCTGAGCTGGGTCTGGGAAGGAGGACGGTCTCTCCCCTGCCCCAGCGGCCCCTGAGCTGGGTCTGGGAAGGAGGACGGTCTCTCCCCTGCCCCAGCGGCCCCTGAGCTGGGTCTGGGAAGGAGGACGGTCTCTCCCCTGCCCCAGCGGCCCCTGAGCTGGGTCTGGGAAGGAGGACGGTCTCTCCCCTGCCCCAGCGGCCCCTGAGCTGGGTCTGGGAAGGAGGACGGTCTCTCCCCTGCCCCAGCGGCCCCTGAGCTGGGTCTGGGAAGGAGGACGGTCTCTCCCCTGCCCCAGCGGCCCCTGAGCTGGGTCTGGGAAGGAGGACGGTCTCTCCCCCGCCCCAGCGGCCCCTGAGCTGGGTCTGGGAAGGAGGACGGTCTCTCCCCCGCCCCAGTGGCCCCTGAGCTGGGTCTGGGAAGGAGGACGGTCTCTCCCCCGCCCCAGCGGCCCCTGAGCTGGGTCTGGGAAGGAGGACGGTCTCTCCCCCGCCCCAGCGGCCCCTGAGCTGGGTCTGGGAAGGAGGACGGTCTCTCCCCCGCCCCAGCGGCCCCTGAGCTGGGTCTGGGAAGGAGGACGGTCTCTCCCCCGCCCCAGCGGCCCCTGAGCTGGGTCTGGGAAGGAGGACGGTCTCTCCCCCGCCCCAGCGGCCCCTGAGCTGGGTCTGGGAAGGAGGGAGGTCTCTCCCCTGCCCCAGCGGCCCCTGAGCTGGGTTTGGGAAGGAGGGAGGTCTCTCCCCCGCCCCAGCGGCCCCTGAGCTGGGTCTGGGAAGGAGGGAGGTCTCTCCCCCGCCCCAGCGGCCCCTGAGCTGGGTCTGGGAAGGAGGGAGGTCTCTCCCCCGCCCCAGCGGCCCCTGAGCTGGGTCTGGGAAGGAGGGAGGTCTCTCCCCCGCCCCAGCGGCCCCTGAGCTGGGTCTGGGAAGGAGGGAGGTCTCTCCCCCGCCCCAGCGGCCCCTGAGCTGGGTCTGGGAAGGAGGGAGGTCTCTCCCCCGCCCCAGCGGCCCCTGAGCTGGGTCTGGGAAGGAGGGAGGTCTCTCCCCCGCCCCAGCGGCCCCTGAGCTGGGTCTGGGAAGGAGGGAGGTCTCTCCCCCGCCCCAGCGGCCCCTGAGCTGGGTCTGGGAAGGAGGGAGGTCTCTCCCCCGCCCCAGCGGCCCCTGAGCTGGGTCTGGGAAGGAGGGAGGTCTCTCCCCCGCCCCAGCGGCCCCTGAGCTGGGTCTGGGAAGGAGGGAGGTCTCTCCCCGGCAGCCACAGCCCTGGAGCCGGGGAAAGTCACCTCTTTCTCTGGCCACTGCAGCCCTTCACGTCCCAAATTCCCCCCACCCTTTCTTCTCACCCCACTGCCCCCTACCCCCTAGTCCCCCAAGGCCACCACCTCACCTTACATGTGCATCTTCTCCAGGGTCCAGGCACCTAATTAGTGGAGCCATGCTTGTGTGGCTCCACTAATTAGGTGGGCGGCCCTTCGTTCTCTTGTGCTGCCGCCTATCTGCGCACCTTAGGGGGAACTATCCGCGGACCACCTGAATGGAGCTTGCGGACCACTGATGGTCCGAGGACCACAGTTTGAGAACCTTTGATATAGATAATGCAGTATATGACATTGTGACATATTTAGAATGTTTGAGTTGACTGTTTTTCCCCTTACCTTGTGTTACTTAATAATTCAGCACCTTTTAAGAACATAAGAGTGACCATGGTGCGTCAGTCCATCATCCACCTACCCCAGTATCCTATCTTCTGACAGTGGCTAGTGCCAGGTGCTTTAGAGGGAGGGAACAGAACAGGGCAGTTACTGAGTGATCCATCCCCTGTTGTCCTGTCCCAGCTTTTGGCAGTCAGAGGCTTTGGGATACCTGGAGCATAGGATTGCATCCTTGACCATCTTGGCTAACAGCCATTGATGAACTTGTCCTCCATGACTTTAATTCTTTTTTGAACCCAATTATATTATGGCATTCATAACATTCCCTGGCAATGAGTTGCACAGGGTGACTGTTTGCTGTTTGAAATGCATCCTTACGTTTGTTTTAAACCTGTCTATTAATTTCATGGGTGACCACTAGTTCTTGTATTATGTGAAAGGGTAAATAACACTTCCCTATTCATTTTCTCCACACTGTTCATGATTTATAGACCTCTATCATGTCCCCCCTTAGTCATCTCTTTTCTAAGATGAACAGTCCCAGTCTCTTTAATCTCTTCTTGAATGGAAGCTGTTGCATAGCCCTAATAATTTTTGTTGCCTTTCTCTGTACCTGTTCCAATTCTAATATATCATTTTTAAGATGGGACAACCAGAACTGGACACAGTATTCAAGGTGTGGGTGTACCCTGGATTTCTGTGGTGGCATTACAATATTTTCTTATGTTTCCTTTTCCTAATGGTTCCTAATATTGTTAGCTTTTTTTGACTGCCACTGTTCATTGGGCACATGCTCTCAGAGACCTATCCACAGTGACTCCAAGATCTTTCTTGAGTGGTAATAGCTAATTTAGATCCCATTAGTTTGAATGTATAATTGGGATTAATTTCTCCAGTGTGCATTACTTTGTATTTATCAACATTGAATTTTATCTGCCATTTGGTTGCCCAGTTTTATGAGATTCCTTTGTAACTTTTTGTCAGCTTTGGACTGAGCTATCTTAATTAGTTCAGTATGCCACCTCGCTATTAACCCCTTTTCCAGATCATTTATGAATGTGTTGAACAGCAAAGGTCCCACTACAGATGCTTAGGGAACCCCGTTATTTACCTTTTTTTTTTTTTTTTTTGGTGAAAACTGACCATTTATTCTGACCTTTTGTGTCCTATTTTTTAACCAGTTACTGATCCTTAAGAGGTCATTCCTTCTTATCCCATGACTGCATGCTTTGCTTAAGAGTCTTTGGTGAGAGACCTGTCAAAGGCTTTCTGAAAGTCCGAGATCATTACATCCACTGGATCACCTTTGTTCACATGCTTGTTGACCCCCTCAAAAAATTCTACTAGATTGGTGAGGCATGGTTTCTGTTTACAGAACATGTGTTGACTCTTCCCCAACAAATTGTGTTAATCTGTGTGTCTGATAATTTTGTTCTTTACTATAGTTTCAACCAGTTTGCCTGGTACTGAAGTTAGGCTTACTGGTTGGCAATTGCCAAGATGGCCTCTGGAGCCTTTTTAAAAATTGATGTTATGTGAGCTATCCTTCAGTCCTCTGATATGGAGACTAATTTAAGTGATAGCTTACGTGCAGTTTCATATTTGGGTTCCTTCAGAACTGTTGGGGAAAAACCATCTGGTCCTGGTGATTTATTACTGTTTAATTTATCAATTTGTTCCAAAACTACCTCTTTTGACACCTCAGTCTGGGACAGTTCCTCAGATTTGTCACTTGGGCCATTCCTTTTAGGTGTGGGAATCTCCCTCACATCCTCTGCAGTGAAGATAGATGCAAAGAATTCATTTAGCTTTTCTGCAATGGCCTTGTCTTCTTTGAGTGCACTTTTAGCACCCTGATCATCCATTGGCCCCACTCATTGTTTGGCAGGCTTCCTGCTTCTGATGTACCAGGGGCAGCACCATTTAGAGAGGGCAGGGGTGGCCCCTGCCTCTAGGCCCCCGCATTGGTGGAGATTGAAGGGGTATGGAGGGGGGACAGTGACCCCTGAAATGGATACATAACAGAAGTGATATGTGGGGAGGAGCACCCAAATTTCTGCCTTCCATTTGGCTCTGCTCTCTCCCCAAGGGAGGAATGTTTGGTGTGGGAGTGGTTAGCTGGGTAATGGCTGCCGCGTCCTCCAGGTTCAGGTTGGTGTAGTCCTCCGTGTCTGGGAACCACTGGATACTGGTGGCCATGGTGACCATGTAGGACAGCATGGCCCGCTCTGAGGTGCGCACAGCCACAAGGAGTGGAGCTGCCCCCCACTGTGCCAGCTAGGTACTGAGTGCATGGGTGGGCCCCCCAGCAAGCACCTCCTTCGACATAGCTCCTCTCTGCACCCTGAGCTACACCCCCACCACAGTACACAGCCACTAGGTACCCCCTCCCTGCTTGCTCCCTGAGCTACACCCCTCTCTGTACAAAACCTCTAGCTATCCCTCTGCCAGCACCCTGAGCTACTCCCCTGCTTGCACACACAGCCTAGCTGTCCCCTGCCTGGATCCTGAACAGTTTTCAAACTTTTTGAGCTGAGACCTCCTTTGAGTTATAATTTTTGGTCTCTCTCCCCTCTTCTCCTCCCCCCCCATCTGCAAAAAAGCTAGAGTTTTCAAGTGCCTAAGTAGCCCCTGGAATCATGGCTAAAATTGCGTCCCCTCCTCCCCCACCTGAAATGGCACCCCTGTGGTGATGTTAAACATTTTTTTGAGGTTAGTGTCTTGCTAGTTGCTCTTCAGATTCTTTTTTGGCCTTTACACTTTAAACTTGACTTGCCAGAGTTTATTCTCCTTTCTGTTTTCCTCAGTTGGATTTGATTTCCAATTTTTAAAGGATTTCTTTTTGCCTTTAGTGTCTGTTTTTTACTCAGTTGTTTAGCCATGGTGGCATTTTTTTGGTCGTCTGACTAATTTTAGGGCTTGGGGGTGTGTGTCTATGTTTAGTTTGAGCCTCTATTATGGTGTTTTCAAATAGTTTCAGTGCAGTTTGCAGGCATTTCACTCTTGTGACTGTTTCTTTTGATTTCTGTTTAATTAGCTTCCTCATTTTTGTGTAGTTCCCTGTTTTGAAGTTAAATGCTGCTATGGTGGGTTTCTCTAGTATCATAGAATCATAGAATATCAGGGTTGGAAGGGACCTCAGGAGGTCATCTAGTCCAACCCCCTGCTCAAAGCAGGACCAATCCCCAATTTTTGCCCCAGATTCCTAAATGGCCCCCTCAAGGATTGAACTCTCAACCCTGGGTTTAGCAGGCCAATGCTAGTATTTTCCCCCCCTACCAGGATGTTAAATGTAGTTACCTTATGGTTGCTGTTACTGAGGAGTCTGCCACTTGGACCAGATCCTGTGCTCCACTTAGTACTAAATCAAGAGTTGCCTTTCCTCTGGTAGGTTCCAGGACTATCTGTTTCAAGAAGCAGTCATTTATGGTATCTAGATATTTTATCTCTGCATCCTGTCCTGTGGTCACATGTACCCAGTCAGTATGGGGATAGTTGAAATCCGCCATTATCATTGTGTTTTCTGGTAGCCTCTCTAATCTCCCTGAGCATTTTACTGTCTCTGTCAGCATTCAATCCATTTTTTTCCATTTTGGAAAAAAAAAGATTAGAACAATGTGACGTTGATACATATGGCCTAAAACGGAACAATTCAAGGCTATTTGATCTAGACTTTGCTGACGACATCGCTCTTATCAGTGAAGATGCCAACAGACTACAAAAATGCACAAACCACGTAAAAGAAGTAACGGAGAGGATAGGTTTGAGATACAATGCAAAGAAATGTAAAGTCATGTTAATGGGGACTATAGGGATAGAAATCAAAATTGAAGAGAAGCTGGAGAAGGTGGACAGTTTTATGTATCTTGGAAGTACCATCCGTCAAGATGGTATTACTTCTGAGGATATAATAAGAATTGGGAAGGCAAACGCTGCATTTGGAAGACTCAGAAACATCTCCCTCAAGACAAAACTGAGCGTGTACAAAGCAATTATCATCACCATCACAACATATAGCAGTGAGACATGGCAACTTACCAAGAAAGATATGCAAAAGCTGGATGCATTTAATCACAAATGTCTGAGAAGAATATGGGAGAATAATATATAAAGATAGGAAGACGAATGAAGAAGTCAGAAAATTTACTACCTTCTCACAAATAATCTACAAAAGAAGACATCAGTGGCTGGGACATGTTCTGAGAATGGAAAAAGAATGCTTACCAAATACTGCCCTTGAATGGAAGCAAGAAAATGCAAGAAGAAAGAGAGGAAGACCACAAATAACATGGAAGCGAACAGTTCTAAACAACATCAAGCACCTCAACGTGAAATGGGAAGATTTGGAGAGAAGGGCAGTTGAAAGGCAAGGATGGCAAATGTGGGTAGCCCAATGTGCAGCAAAGCATGGGATGGGCTAAGATTTAATCAGCATTCTGGTTAGGAGGTCAGTCGTATATTCCTACTGCTGTAGTCTTATTATTCAAACATGGAATTTCTATCCATAGAGATTCTGTGGTACAGATTGATTCATTTAAGATTTTTACTATATTTGACTCTCTGCTTTCTTGTGCATATAGTGCCACTCCCTCAATGGTGCGATCTACTCTGTCATTCCTATATATTTTTGTACCCTGATATTACGTTTCGCATTGATTATCAGGAAGATTCTGTGATGCCTGTTATATCAATATTCTCATTTAATACCAGGCACTCAAGTTCATCCTTCTTAGTATATACACTTCTTGCATTTGTATATAAGCACTTACAAAATTTGTCAATGTTTTAGTTGTCTGCCTTCATGTAATGTAATTAAATGGGACTGTGTTTTTGTTTGACTCTTTCTCTTAAGTTCTGAACTGTACTTTATCAACTTCTGTCTCCTGTCTTTAACTCATTAAAATTTGAAGGCTTGTCGATACAGCATATTTTTATTTAAATGATTATAGTAAGTTTAGGCCTTAATATAGGTTTTCCTAATTTCAAATTTAATTGTAAACACGTTTATTTTTTAAAGAAAAATGTATTTCAATACACACAATCCAATTAAAATTGAATGTTATTCTTTTTCGAGTGCTTGTTCATGTTCATTCCGTTGTGGGTGTGTGTGCTCGCCACATGCACCAGTGCCGGAAGTTTTTCACTTAGCGGTATCTGTAAGGGACTAGCTCTGGCGCCCTTTGGAGTGGTGCCCGTATGGCTTGGTATAAGGGGCACCGCTCACTGCCCCCACCCTCAGTTCCTTCTATCGCCAGTGATGATACTTTAACATCTTCTTGGTTTGGCAAGCCTTCTCTTTCTCAATCAGCTGATATCTATTTATAGGGAAAAGTTCATAAGTTATTAGTTTCCCTTAGTGTAGTTAGTTATTCTTGGATGGGACTCAGACTAGGGACGGAGTATGCCCCGGTCCCCAGGCTTCAAACCCTGCGATGTCCCTAAAAAACAGATACCCATCAGTGACCCTCATAGTAATTGTCTGAGGTGCCTGGGCAAGACCCATATCAGCAACAAGTGTCTTATCTGTAAAGGGATCAAACCTTGGACCGAAAAGAAGCGATACATATGTCTCTGGGCGTTCCTGATGGAATCAGCACTGACGCTGGAGCTGTCCAGATTGGACTCTGCTCTCAGTACTGCTGTGTTGGTACGGAGCGCTCCGCCAGTGCTGTCTTCGGGCCGACGCTGATCCCCCCTCTCCAGCACTGTCCAGAAGTCAAAGAAAGGCTGGGGGGGGATGATCTCCTACATCTTGTAAAGGGAAGGAGAGGGCCGGAGGGGAGCAAGGACCCGAGAAGGGCAGCTCCTCACCCCTGAGCAGGAGTCAGGCCCCGGCTCAGGGTGAGTGAGTTAGCCCATCCAAGACGCGCCTGCCACCCCTGACAGCGACGTGGGCGTCCAGCACTTGGACATGCCATCGATGCCTCAGGCGGCGCAGGACATGTTAGTCTTACCGGTGCTGCTCACACTTGCCAGGGTGGTGTCCCGTTCTAAGGGCAAACCGCCCTGGGACCTTTCCAGCGGCCCCCATCTGTGTTGCCCTGCTCCTCTCCTCAGGAAGTGTGTCGCCAGCGGTCACCCTCACGGAGCTGCCAGACCTCGGTCATGGGGAGGCAGACCCGTCAGAGCCCCCACCCGTCTCCCGATTCGGGGCACTGTTCACCAGGCTTGAGACACAGATTGCTGGTGACTTGGCGCAAACCATGGAGGTGCGTCTGTCCCTACAGCCCCAGTATTGGAATCGACCTAGTGTTCAGTGCTGCTCCAGGAGCCTCGTTGCTGGAGCGCTGGTATGGGTTGCCGTCAGGTCAGCATTCCCCACCTCAGTGGTCGACTCGCTCCTACTCCGCGGACTGGCACCGCTGAAGAAGCACAAGGTGTAGGTCACCTGGCTGCCGTTGACAATCTGCCAAATGTCATCGGTCTCCGGGAGCTCAGCACAGGGACTTGTCACCCTCGGACAGATCCATGTTGCAGCACTGGGATCAGTAGCATCACTACCGGAATGAACAGTTGGCACCATCATGGTCTCCCAGAAGCAGTCCCTCCTCTTCAGACTCCAGTACTGAGCAGGAGTCCATACCAGCGGGCCAGGGCCCCGCATCGGGGTACCTACGCTACCGGTGGTGCAGCCCGTTGCACCTGGCTTCCCCATGGTACTCCCAGAATCCTTGGGGTTTCCGCAGCCCTCACATGGCTTGTCCAAGGCCCTCGAGTCTGACCTGAACCCATCAGCCACTGTCTCCTGCCTTCCCCTGGATGCAGAGGGCTCTGGGGAGAAGCTCCTCCTTCCCCCCACCCCCCTCGATTCACCCAGCTCCTATGGAGGAACCAGTCGAGCAGCCTGTGGAGGCGTCAGTTTCTTCAGTGCCTGCTTCCTTCTCATCCTTGCCTGATGAGGCGATTACAGGATTCCCTCATCCAGTCCCGCAGGATGATGCTAAGGCCCGTCAGGAGCTATTAAAGAGGATCGCCTTGAACTTGGAGCTTCATGCTGAGCAGCTGGAAGAACCCTTGGACTCACTATCCAATGTCCTTAGCTCAGCAGCCCCAGCCAGGGTGGCATTGCCCTTACACGAGGGGGTGGCAAAGATCACCAAGTCCTTATTGCAGACTCCCTCGTCACTGCCCCCATCTCCAAAAGGGCAGAGTGAAAGTACTATTTGCCTGCTAAGGGATATGAATACCTTTATGCGCACCCTGCCCCAAGCTCCCTGGTGGTCTCGTCCGTTAATGAACGGGAAAGGCAGGGCCAGCCTGCAGCGACCCCCAAGAATAAAGACTTGAAGAGGCTCGATTTATTTGGGAGGGAAATTTATTCTTGAGCCTACAGCTGCGAGTGGCCAATTACTAGGCCCTGCTTGGCTGCTATGATTTCTACATGTGGCAGTCCATGGCCAAGTTCGGGGATTTGCTGCCTGAGGACCCCAAGAAGGAGTTCTATGCAGTCCTTGAAGAGGGCAAAGTGGTAGTCAGAGTGGCTCTCCACGTGGGTTTAGATGTGGCGGACTCTGTGGCCAGAATGATGGCCTTGGCCATCTCCATGAGGAGGGATTCCTGGCTGCAGTCTTCGGGCCTGTTGACGGAAGTCCAACAGTCAATAGAGGACCTCCCGTTTGATGGCCAAGCTCTGTTTGTCGAACAAACAGACACAAAACTGCATGGCCGACCTTACAGACCCTGGACCAGTACACCCTGCGCCCACAGCATTTCCAGGGCTCTGGGAGCCAACCCAGGTCGGAGCCTGCCTGTAAAAAGGGCAGAGGCTACAGATGCCTGCAAGGTTACCAGCCAGTGCCCTCACCCAGTCAACCTCCACCCACAACCATCCGGGTGGTAAGTGGGCATTTTGCGGGTGTTCCCGAGGGTGACCTACCAGCTTGCTTCCCGGATCGTGTTTCTTTGCATTTCTCCAACCACCTATCTCCTTTCCTCCCTCTATGGGCTTCTATAACTTTGGACCGCTGGGTCTTCAACACCGTGGCCCAGGGTTATACCCTCCAGTTTCTTTCTGTTCCCCCCTCCCACCCCTGTTCCCCGTCCCTCTTCAGAGACCCTTCTCATGAGCAACTGCTCGCCCAAGAGGTTCAGAGGCTTCTGCAAGGGGGGCCATGGAGGAAATCCCTCAGGAGTACAGGGGCAAGGGATTCTACTCCTGGTACTTTCTGATCCCCAAAGCCAAAGGGAGTCTGAGACCCATTCTGGACCTGTGAGATCTCAACAAACATCTCAAGAAGTTAAAGTTCCCCTGGGCCTCTATCATTCCCGTGCTGGTATGCCACCCTCTATTTGAAAGACATTTACTTCCACATATCGATATTCCAAGGACACAGGCTATTCCTGCATTTCACAGTTGGCCCTGCTCACTACCAGCTTGTGATGCACCTGTTCGGCCTGGCTACAGTCCTGAGGGTGTTTACCAAATGCATGGTGGTGGCGGCCTACCTCAGGCGTCGAGGTATCCAGGTTTACCTGTACCTCGATGACTGGCTTATCAAGGGCCACTCCAGGTCTCAAGTCCTGTGTGACGTCTTGGTGCTGCAGATCACATGCTGTGTCCTGGGCCTGTTGATAAACAAGGAAAAATCAACGTTCGTCGCAGTTCAAAGGATAGAATTAATCAGCGTGGTTCCTGACTTCACCCGTGCTAGAGTGTTTCTGCCGCAGAACATGTTCAAGACGATGGTGAGTCTCATTGCCAGCATTTCCATATGTCCCCTAACCATGACCCGGGTCTGCCTCATGTTCTTGGGCCACATGGCGGTGTGCACTTATGTTGTTTGTCATGCGAAGCTCAGGCTGCAACCCCTCCAGCGGTGGCTGTCAACAGTCTACATCCCATCATGATTCCACCGAAAGTACTTAACTTCCCTGCAGTGGTGGGCCGATCCGAGGACAGTCCTGGAAGGAGTTCCATTCAAGAGTCCTCAATCCTCGTTTTCTCTGTCGGATGCCTCTGGCCTTGGCTGGGGAGCATATCTCGGCACGCTGTGGACACAAGGAATGTGGTCCACAGAGGAGCTGACATTGCACATAAACGTCCGGGAGCAGAGGGCAATCCCCTTAGCCTGCGGGGTCTTTCTGCTGCACCTTTCCGGTCTAAGTGTGCAGGTACTCTCGGACAACACGGCCTCGATGTTTTACATCAAGAGGCAAGGGGGGGCCCTGCTCGTTGGCTGTCAGGAAGCGTTCCATTTGTGGGTCTTTTGCATCCAGCACGACATCCATCTCAAGGCATTGCACCTCCCTGGTGTCCGGCATGCGCTTGCGGATTGCCTCAGCAGGTCCTTCTCTCCCGACAAGTGGTTCCTCTGACCGGAGGTTGTCCAGATACTTTTCTGATGGCGGGGAGCTTCCTGAGTGGACCTGTTCACCACCAGACAGAACAGGAAGTGCCACCAGTTCTGCTGTCTCCAGGGCTTAGGCAACACCCCCCTCTCTGATGCCCCCCTTCTGTTGTGGGAAGGGGATCTAATGTACACATTGCCGCCGATTCTGCTGGCTAGCAGGGTCCTAACAAAAATCAAAAGAGAAGAGGTGAGAGTCATCATGGTCGCCCTGGGGTGGCCTCGCCAGCACTGGTTTGGCACGCTCATGGACCTGGCTGTGGCTCCCTCATGGCTACTGCCCAGCCATCCAGATTTCCTCTCTCAAGACCACAGTCTGCTCCTGCACCCAAACCTTCCCTCTCTCCACCTCACAGCTTGTTTGCTGAGTGGCTGAACCTGACGGAAAGGGCCTGCTCCAGACAGGTACAGCAGATCCTCTTGGAAAGCAGAAAACCCTCCACCGTGGCAACTTTCTTGGCAAAGTGGAGGAGGTTCTCCTGCTGGGCAGAAATACAGTCGCCTGTACAGTCCATCCTCGATTACTTGCTTCACCTTAAGCAGCGAGGCCTCGCATTTTTCTCCATCAAGGTGCACTTGGCAGCCATATTGACTTTCCACCAGCAGGTTCAGGGCAAATTGGTGTGCCCCCATGACATGTCTCTCTGGTTCGTGAAAGGACTAGAACGGCTCTTCCCACCTGTTCAGGACCTGATTCCACAATGGCATCTCAACCTCATCCTCTTGAGGATCACAGGGCCTCCCTTTGAGTCACTGGCCTCTTGCTCCTTGTCACATCTGTCATGGAAGGTAGCTTTTCTTGTAGCCATTACTTTGGCGAGGTGAGGTTCCGAGATTAAAACCCTCACTTTGGAACCCCCGTACACGGTTTTCTACAAGGACAAGGTCCAGCTGCGACCCCACCCGGCGTTCCAGCCTAAGGTGGTGACTCACTTCCATGTTAACCAGGATATATTTCTCCTGGTTCTTTGTCTGAAGCGGCACTGAACTGTGGCGGAGAGGCAGCTGCACACCTTGAATGTCTGGCACGCCCTGACCTTCTACCTGGAGCACACCAAGGCCTTCTGCAAGTTCACCCAACTCTTTATTGCGACAGTGGACCGGATGAAAGGTTTACCGGTGTTCTCGCAGAGGATCTCTAATTGGATCACATAGTGCATCCGGATCTGTTATGAGTTGGCATGGACTGAGTCACCACCTATACTAAAGGCCCAATTGACCAGGGCACAAGCGCCCTCGGCAGCCTTCCTATTACATGTCCCCACCCACAACATCTGCAGGGCCCCAACGTGGTCATCGGTACACATTCACAACACATTACACCATTAACCAGCAGCACAGAGATGATGCTGGATTCGGTAGAGCTGTGTTGCAATAGACACATCCATGAACTCCTACCCGCCTCTGGTGGCACTGCTTGGGAGTCAACTACAATGGAATGGACATGAGCAAGCACTCAAAGAAGAAAAGACAGTTACCTGGTTCATAACTGATGTTCTTCAAAATGTGTTGCTCATGTCCATTCCATGACCCGTCCTCCTTCCCCACTGTTGGAGTTTCCGGCAAGAAGGAACCGAAGGTCGGGGGGAGCCAGGGTTGCCCCTTATACCACGCCATACGGGCACCACTCCATAGTGTGCCAGAGCTGGTCCTTACTGCTGAGGGGAAAACTTCCGGCACTGGTGCATGTGGCGAGCAGACATCACTACAATGGAATGGACATGACCAACACATCTCAAAGAACACCAGTTACAAAACTGGTAACTCTCATGTTTTTTAATCTACCCCGAGAAGTAGTTTCCAGCTAATTTTCTGTTTCAACCCCCCATGGACCCAGTATTGTTTAAAAAGTAACCAAGACGCTGAATCCATCCAAAGCAGGAGGAAAAAAACATCCCTGGGAAAAACATTTTTTCTTTTGGATCTAAGGTGAGGAAGCTTATTAGTTTGGTACTTTTTATATGGGTGTACTGCAGTCAGGAGTGGGAGCATTCTAGCAACAGCAGGCTATAGAAAAATGCATAGATTAAAAAAAGTTTTAATGCACAAACAACAAAGGTAAATGTACAGGCACTATGCTTTCCACAGAAGAGTGGGAGGGGTTTGTTTTGTTAAAATAGCTGGTTGAAGCTGCTTTCTCCAGATGTCCTGTTGGTTTTACCAGAACAATTTTGACAAAATCTATTGAATTCAACTTCTTGTCGTGTAAAGATAAAATCCCTATTCTACACAAATCTTTTCTGATTCAAATCTGACGTCAACACCTGGAGATTCTTCGCTAAATCCTAAATCCTAGTCTTTAAATACATACACTGGATATGCATTCTGGAGGGAAGAAAACTGCACGTCCCTTCTTGATGCAGGAAAGATACATATCCAGCTCTTAGTCTGACAACAAAAGGTGGTAGTATATCTGTTTATTTCTTTATTCTGTATAGTGCTGTACTAATCTCTGATTAATCTTAGATTAAATCATTTAAATTGAGCCTGTTACTTCAACAATCTCGAGTCGTTAACTCAGACACGCAACAAGCTTGACCAACATAAATGCTTTTAACACACTTTTTAAAAAACAAAACAAAACTGCACACAGTTTAATTCGTATGGAATTAAAATACATTGTACAATTCCTGCTTCTCAAGGAAACTATAGAAATATCTATGGCATGTAAAAACCTGTATATTCATATGTACTGATCTAATTGTTGTCATATGACTAATTCCTTTCTATATAATTTAAGACTTTTTGTAAAAGCTGCCTAAAAGCTAGCTTAAGAACAAAAGTAATTTAAAAAAATTGTGGGCTTTTAAACTTTTTTTTTTTTAAAGTACACTTCCTCCAGGGAGAGGAGGATGCTGAAGCAAAAAATGGTGCTCCTTCAAACCTGAATTTCCACAGTTGAAAAGAGCTCTTGCACTTTTAAAGATTCTTGTAGACTCTCCTGAAAACAGTACTGTACTCTGTGCTTGGAGTCTTCGAGGAAAGTTGGACCCACAGGCATGAGAACTTGAATTAGCCCTGCTGCTTCTCCTTGTGACCATGAAGAATATTTCTAGACTTTGTGGAGACCGCCCACAGAAACAGGTCTCTCTGGAAAATAATAGTGATTATTTACTATGTCTTTTTCAACTGGTCCATTTTTGGCTGTGTAAAAGTTTTCAGAGGTCTTGCCTGTTGTCCTGTTTCCCAAAGCCACTAAGGTTAATGGTGCTGCCATCTCAGCTGTGATTGAACCAGCGTTCTCTGGAAGTATAATGTAACTATCTCCCTTCACAAATTCAGAGCTTTCAGAGGGGTGTGTGTGTGTGTATGAGAATTGTACTTTCCAACATGAACAATTTTTTGATTTGGCATTGAATGTCTTGGGCCTTTCAGCATTTTTGAACTAGTTCTGTGTGCTTGTCAACCACAGCATGGGCTCAGGGTTCTTTTGTTGAGTGATGGCAAAAAAAGCTTTGGCAATGAGCCAAATAGGTGACTTCTTTAAGTAAAATTTTGTATCGGAGGACCAATATAAAATGATCATCCTCTTCTTCGAGTAGTGTCCACATGTGCTCCACTGTAGGTGTGTCTCTTTCCCTGCGCCTCTAATTGGCACTCTTTGGTAGCAGTGCCCGTTTGGCCTGCACATACACACTCCTGCTCTTGTGCTCTTCCTCGAGGCTAACTAGTGCTGCCCTGGGGAATCACCCTCAGTTCCTTCTCAACTGCCTCTGACCTGAGATGGAGTGAATAGCAGTCCACTTTCTCTTACCCTCAGAGTTTAGAATTCAGTTTCGTTCTGTAGCTTCTATTAGAGTTTCTCTTTGATTTTCTTAGTCTTACAGGTTTTCTGTTAGTTTTCTTTCCCCTGTTTAAAAACCAACAACAAAAATCCCCCTCTGAGGATTACCCCCAGAAAGGGTTATTTCTGGATCCCCCGGGTTTAAAAGGTGCCTTTCCTGCAGGGAGGCAATACTGGTTACAGAGAGATGCTCCCGCTATGTCCAGTGCCTCTAAGAGGCTCACATTCCACAAAAGTGTACCACCTTCTTTGAGTTGCGTCCCTGCGGGTGCTCCACTTTAGGTGTCGATGCACCCCTGTGCTTGTAGCCCGAGATTTATGGTAGCAGTGCCTGGTTAGGTCGCACATGCGCTGTCCCTGTCTTGCTGTGCTTCAGGTGGTTAACTGATGCTGTGCGACCAATCCCCTCCCACCCCCTCCTAGTTCCTTCTCTGCCACCATTGGCTCAAATCGGAGCACTCAGCAGCACCTTGTAGCGTAGAAATACCCTTTTTTCCATTAGTCTTAGTTTATAGTTAGAATAGGTTAGTATACTTAACCTTCCTACTTATCCCCGTCCCTTTAAAATTTTTTAAAAATTCTTCCTCATAGGACTCTAAGTTTCTGTTCTGCTCTGTCGAAGCAGCATGATAACCCTACCACTCTCCATCTTAGAGAGAATACACTCTCTAAAGGGCATGCCTGGCTGCCCAGGGTTCAAATGCTGCATTGTCTGCAGGCTCTCGATACCCCTTTCAGACGGGTACTCTCAGTGCGTCAAGTGTCTCAGTGAGGCACATATACCTCGGAAGTGCTTGCACTCTCACAACTTGAAAGCCTGCACCAGAAAGGTAGGAGATCTCCATCTAAAACTTCTCCTCATGGAAAAATCTCTTTGCCTGGCCTCTGAGCCTGAGGTACGCATCCCTCCCAGCCAGAAATTGTCAACTGCCTTGATCTCAACAGCGCGGAACGGCCCTCAAGTGTCTGCCAGAACTTGCCTACGACTTCTAGGCCACATGGCCACCATGATCTTCGTCCGACATGCAAGACTACACAGGCAGTGTCTACAAGCCTGGCTCCGGACAAATTACGTCGCACGCAAGCACAGCATAAAAAATCTCATCACTATGCCCAGTACAGTCAAGGATTCCCTTTTATGGTGGACCAATCCAGACAATGTCAGCAGGGGGATGCCATTCCGACAGAATCCACCATTACTCACCGTCACCACGAACGCATCCCTCCTAGGCTGGGGGGGCACATCTGCAAACACACTTCATATAGGGCCAGTGGTCTATGGCGCAGTCCCATCTTTGTATCAACCTGCTGGAACTAAGAGCGGTTTGAAACAGCTGTTTTCACTTCGTACCACTAATCAAAACCAAAATGGTACAGATTCTCACGGGCAGTGTATGTTCTACATACACAGACAAGGGGGAGCACTATCGCACTCCCTATATGTAGAAGCCATGTGTCTTTGGCAATGGTGCATCAAACACAACATCCATGTTACAACATCATACCTACCTGGCTGCCAGAACATCACAACAGATACCCTGAGCAGGAAGTTTTATCAAGACCATGAATGGGAGCTGAATATGCGGGTAATCCTAGATAGTTTTCGGATGTGGGGGTTCCCAACAATAGACCTCTTTACAACCACACAAATCTCCAAATGCCCCCGTTCTGCTCCAGAGCAGGACTCAGTCAACACTCTCTGGGTGATGTCTTCCTCATCAAGTGGAACGGTCCTTTCCTGTAGGCCTTCCCTCCCACTCCCCATGAGTGATTTGACTGGTGATGCTAATGCAAACAGACTACACCTCTGTCAGCAACCTTGCCTCTCATTTTAGATTACTTAATGGAACGCAAACAAATGGGCCTTTTCCATGAGTTTGATTGGTATACATTTGTCATCCATCACAACATTTCATCATAAAGTTGATGAATTTTCTGTTTTCATGCATCCGCTTCCTAAAGGGTTTCTTCAACTCCTATCCAGAAGTTAGGAACCCTTCCCTGCTATGGGACCTCAACTTAGTCTTCCATGCCTTCACCGGGCCCCCTTTTGAGCCCATGGCTATAAGCTCATTACTACACCTCTCTATGAAGGTTGCATTCCTAGGGGCCATTACATCTGCCAGGAGGGTGGGGGAGCTAGCAGCTCTCCTGACAAACCCACCTTATACAGTCTTTTTCAAAGATAAAGTATCTCTCAGACCACATCCTAAGTTTTTACCTAAGGTTGTCTTATCTTTTCACCTTAATCAACTTATATACTTACTGACATTTTTTCCAAAACCACATACGAACAGATGGCAATCTAGGCTACGCTCCTTGGATGTCTGCAGGGCTATAGCCTTTTACATTGATAGAACAAAATCTTTTCACAGGTTTCCAAAACTGTTGTTTCAATCACCAAATGATCAGAAGACGATGCCATTTCCAAACAGTGGCTATCCAAATGAATATCAGACTGTATCAAATTGTGTTATCTCTAGCATGAATGACAACCCCCTACAGCAGAGGTGGGCAAACTACGGCCCGTGGGCCACATCTGGCCCGCGGGACCATCCTGCCCGGCCCTTGAGCTCTTGGCTGGGGAGGCTAGCGCCCCCGCCCCCTGAGCTACACCACAGTGCGGGCAGCAGGGCTGCGAGCTCCTGCCACTCTGAGTGGCATGGTAAGGGGGCACTGGCACACGCGTGGTGGTGTAGGGGTTGGCTAGGGAGTCTGGGGGGGCAGTCAGGGGACAGGGAGTGGTTGGATGGGGCAGAGGTTCTGGGGCAGTTGGGGACGGGGAACAGGGGGGGTTGGATGGGAGTCCTGGGTGGCCTGGCAAGGGGCAGTCAGGGTGCAGGGTGCGGGGGGGATTGGATAGGGGGTGGGATCCCGGGGGGGACGGTTTGGGGCGGGGGGTCCTGGGAGGGGGCGGCCAGGGGACAAGGAGCTGGGGGGTTGGATGGGTCGGGGTTTCTGAGGGGGGCAGTCAGGGGGCAGATAGGGGGCGGGGACCAGACTGTTTGGGGGGCACAGCCTTCCCTACCTGGTCCTCCATACAGTTTTGAACCCCGATGTGGCCCTTGGGTCAAAAAGTTTGCCCACCCCTGCCCTACAGGGATCCGTACGCACTCTACCAGCAGTCTGTTGGCCTCCATAGCATTTCTCAACAATGTTCGCATTGCAGAAATCTGTAGGACCACAACCTGGACATCACCACACACATGTACACAGCACTACGCGTTGCAACAGCATGCATCTTCTGATGCCCTGTTTGGTCACACAGTACTTTCACCTGCTGCAACTTCAACTCAGAAGCCCCCTCCTTCCATCGGAGGGCACTGCTCTGAAGTCACCTAAAGTGGAGAACCCACAAGGACACCACTCGAAGAAGAAGAGAAAACCTTGTGCAGTAACGGAGGTTCTTCGATTTGTGTGTCCCTGTGGGTGCTCCACTACTCTTCCTCTTTCCCTCTGCTTTGGAGTTCTATCACCAGACTCTGCAGTAGAGAAGGAACAGAAGGGGGGTTGGTCGCATAGTGCCAGTTAACCACATGAAGCGGCACAAGATGGGGACCGCGCATATGCGATCCAATCAGACACTACTACCATTAATCTCCGGCTATGAGCACAGGGGTGCATCGACATTAAAGTGGAGCACCTGCAGGGACACACATCTCAAAGAGACTGTTATTGCACAGGGCGAGTAACTTTCTCTTCTGCCAACAAATGAAGGCTAGATTCTGGAAAAACAGTGAGCTGAAGTTGAAACACTTTTGGAGAGTGATCTTAAACCAGTGTCCCAAATCCCCTCTGCAACTCAGACTGTCCCTGGAGCCTTCTGTTTCTCAGGAGGGTGAGCCGAGCAGGAATCTTCTGATTTCTTTGCAAGGTCTCCAAAAAGAGGGCTGCAGGCCCTCAAACTAAGCCCGGACTAGCTAGAGGAGGTCCCCAGTGCAGTTGGTCCCCTCTGTACCGACAGCTCCGAACCACGGTACCTGGGAAATGCATGGGTCCTCTGGTGCAGACACTGCTTCTTAGCCTAGGGACCTGAAGGGCACAGGCTCTGAAGCTGTAGCACCACCTGTCAAAGGGAAGAGTGCAGACCATACCATCTCTGCGAAACTGCTACCGGTGCGAAAATGCTCAATACTGACTACTGCCAGGGCAAGATCTCCGCCAGTTTCCTCGGTACTGGCGATTCAGCACAGACAAGTCCTGATGGTACGGACCACTGCAGTACCACAGGAGTTTAGTTTTTTTTCAGAGATCTCCTGATGGCTGAGACTCCAGAGTTCCCATTACTCGGTATTGGAGCCCCAATACCGAGCACATCTCAATCCCTAAGATCACCGCTGGCACCGGGGCATTCACTTCCAGTCTCCTTGTCGCCTCCACTGCTTTCTAGCAAGGTTTCACATAGTGACCAAGATGATATCCTCTCACTACCCTCACATCATGGCTCATCTCTATCCCAACCAGGGCCTCCCTAGTCACACTCTCAGTTGGAGTCTCAACCTTCTTGGTATGACCACCTGTGGGTACTACTGCCAATGCCCTTTCCCTCTGCCCCAGTGGCCGTTTTGGGGTCAGTGGGCAGCCTACAGGCACTATGGTTCTTGGGCACCTAGTGTCTCCTACCGAGAGTCAGTAGGACGATCTCCTTCAGTTTCTGTGTCCAGAGCCCCAGAACCTCAAGAGAAGCAGAAGGCCAGACTAAAAAAGGAGGTTACACCACCAACCAATATCTCCTTCTCCTTTCCAGGCGAGGTGGTGATACTCCCTCCACCTTCCGTGGCTCACGATTTTAAGCTCTTTCAGGATCTCACAAAAAGGGTGACAGGCACACTGCAGATTCCCCTAGAGGAGGTCAAAGATACCCACCACAAGATGCTATGTATATTGCACACGTTCTTCTCACTGAGAATTATTCTCCCTGTTAACAAGGTGCTTCTGGGTCCTGCTAAGGTCATTTGGCAAACGCCAGGTTCTAACATGCCAGCATGCAAAAGGGCAGATAAAAAGTATTACGCACCTTCCAAGGATGCGGAATTCCTCTTTTCACGCCTGCCACATAATTCCATCGTGGTGGACGCTGTGAAATCCCGTGGCCGAGAGCATCATAGTAGAGCCACCCTTTATGACAGAGACTGGAAAATACTTGATTTATTTAATAGGAAAGCATACTCCATGGCAACTTTGCAATTCAGCATCGTGAATTACTAGGCCTTTTTGGTGAAGTACGACCACATGAGCTTTGCCAAATTTAATGCATTTATTGACTGCTTGCCAGAAGCACAACAGGAATGGTTTCAGACCATCATACATGAGGAACACTGAGTGGCAAGAACAGCTCTCCAGACTGCACTAGATGATGTGGATACAGCGAGCCGCTCTTTATCGATGGCAGTGGTGATGCATTGGGAATTGTGATTACACCTCTCAGGACTGCCAGAAGAGGTATAGATGATGGTCAAAGACTTCTCTTTTGAGTGCTCTAAACTGTTTCCAGGCAAGACCCAGGGCCAGCCGCTGAGGGTGGCCCGCCAAAGAGAGCACTGTAGGCAGGGTTTGCCTGAGTCCCACCGGACCTGCTGAGAGCCAGCTGGGAGAGAGTGGAGGGACACTAGCTGCAGGGGGCAGTTGGACAATTACCAGCCAGGTGACTCTCCGGAACAGGGGTTCCCATCCTTCCCCTTGCTCCACTGCCGTGTGCAGCCACTGCTGCTCCTGTTTTCCCCACCTACCCCAGAGCCACCCCTGGCCCTGCTGCTCTGGTCAGGGAGCATCCTGTCTGCTGTGCGGGGGGGAATGGGGGAAGGCTGATTTTGGGGTGTCCCTCTTCCCCTGCCCATGTGCCCTGTCTCCACTGTGGTGGGGTGACGGGACAGGGATCTGTGGGTGCTGCTGCCTCTCTGGGTCCGGCGCTGCTGGCAGCTGCTTGTGTTCGAACAATCCTTCAGGCTCCTGATCGTGAGTGTTTTCTTAGAGACAGCGCACTCATACACTCACTCAGGTACGTATACACACACACACGCAGACACACCCCCGTCCCCCCCAGTACACACAACACCAGTGCTCCCTGCATCCGGGTCAGTTTCCCTACATGGGTGTAGGAGACGGACGCAGGGGTTAGGGGCACAGGGGGCACAGTGCAGTGGTTAGGGGCTCAGGAGAGGGGCAGGGGTTAGGGTGAAGGGACACTGCAGGGTTAGGGGACGGGGGTTGGGGTGCAGGAGGGGGCACGGATTAGGATGAAGGCACAATACAGGGGCTAGGGGTGTAGGAGCAGGCAGGGGTTGGGATACAGGAGGGGGCAGGGATTAGGGTGAAGGGGGCATGGTGCAGGGGATAGAAGAGAAGGGATGCAGGGACTGGGGCAAAGGAGGGGAGTGCAGGGATTAGTGGTGAAAGGGGCACAGTGTAGGTGTTAGGACACAGGATGGGAGGAAGGGGTTAGGAGTGAAGGAGGTGTAGGATATATGGGGTGCAGGAGGAGAGTGCAGGCATGAGGGGGCAGGTGTTAGGGGCGCAGGGGGCATAGTGCAGGGGTTAGGGGTGAAGGGAGAGTGTGGAGCCTGGGGAGCTTATGGGGGCCAGGGGCAATGGGGTGGGGGGGCACCACACCCACATTGGCACCAAAATGCAAGTTCGCCCAGGGTGCCATTTTCCCTAAGGCTAGCCCTGACAAGACCAACACATCACTTCACCCTCTTAAGGACTCCAGGACTGTACGACTCTTGCTAGGGATCTATACACAGGACAGAAAAGGAAATTCAGTCCTCAGTCATCCCATACATCTCGACTACCCCAGTATTCACCACTGCAGCATTACTGTGAGCCACAGAGAAGGAGACCTAAGATTCAGAGACTTAAACCATTAGCCCCATAATCCCCGATATCCCAGACCTAGACTTGAAACACCAGTTTTGACGCGTTGGTTGAGGCCCTGAGAGACCACTCCCCACAATATAAGCTGCAACCTACAGATCTTCCACATCCCTTTGGATGCTGCCTAGCTCCTTTCTTCCAAAATTGGGAAAGCGTAGCTTCAGACAGATGGGTCCTGGAGATGATCTCTAGCTAGTATTCTATCCACTTCACCTCCCTCCCTCCTCTACACCCTCCCTGTCCCTTTTCAGGAACCTTTCTCACAAGAGTCTTTTAAGACAGGAAATAGATCACCTGGTAAACCTAGGAGCCATAGAATCCTTTCTTGTGCATCTCAGAGGCAAAGGCTTTTATACCCGATACTTCCTGATCCCCAAGAAAAGTGGAGGGTGGAGACACATCCTAGATCTGAGAGCACTGAACAAATACGCAAAGGCACAAAAGTTCAAGATGGTCACACTAGTAGCAGTTATCCCATCTATAGAGCTGGGGGGTTGTTTCTTGGCCCTTGAGCTCCATGGTGCCAACTTCCATATATCAATCCAGCCATCCCACAGATGATTCCTCAGGTGTACCTTTGATCAGGACCATTACCAGTACAGAGTACTTCTCTTCGGCTTCTCACTGCACTCAGAGTATTCTCCAAAATCCTCTCCGTAGTAGCAGCTCATCCACATAGCCTGGGGATCATGATTTACCCTTACTTGGATGACTGTCTCCTCAGAGCCCACTCCTTTGAAGATGTCCTGTGGGCCATCCAGTTGACTGTGGAGGTACACTCGCATTTGGGCTTGCAAATAAATGCTCAAAAATCGACCTTGACTCCATTATTGCGCTTGGAGTTCATAGGGGCTGATCTTGACTCAGTACAAGTGAGAGCACTCCTCCTGTGACACAGATTTCACACTCTGACCATTCTCATAAATACAGTTTAAGCCAGCCCACAAATGCCAGCCAGATACTGCTTCAAACTTCTCGGGCACATGGCGGAATTCATGTTTGTGAGCTCTCATGCTGGACTACACATGAGGTGCGTACGGGCATGGCTTAGGTCTGCCTACACACCAAACAGAGACAGATTAGACAAACCTGTCTTTATGCCTTCCAGAGTAAAACACTTCATGGAATGGTGGAAAGACCCTATGAATGTCTGTGCCAACCTCCCTCTCCCCCAACATTGCTTCTCACAACGGATACATCCCTAATAGGTTGGGATCCGAACAACCGCAAGGTTCAGGGCAAATGGTCCCGAATGGAGTCAACTCTCCATATCAACATCTTAGAAGTAAGAGCGGTCAGTAATGTTAGTGCTCATGTACTTCCACTAATCAGGGACGCTCTCACAAAAGTCATGACAGACAAACATTGTATGCATGTTTTATGTCATCATGGGAGTGCCAGATCATCCTCCCTGTGCACAGAAGTGCTAAAACTATGGAATTGGTGCATTCGCCACAATGTCCTCATATCAGCCACTTACCTGCCAGGAGTACAGAATATAACAGTGGACAGCCTCAGCAGGAATTTCTCACATGACCACAAACGGGAAATGAATGCAACAGTACTCCGCTGCATATTCTGTCACTGGGGAACCCCCATGATAGACTTGTTCGGTACTTACCTGAACAGGAAGTGCTCATGCTATTGTTCCAGAGCCTGCCTTGGAAAACGCTCATTAGGGGATGCTTTCCTTCTTCCATGGGACACAGGCCTCCTATATGCCTTCCCTTGTTACCTCTGCTGCTGAAGGTCCTGATAAAAATAAAGAAGGAGAAAGCAAAAGTTGTACTGATTGTTCCCACCTGGCCTAATCCATAACTGACACAGCTAGTGACATGTCCTCCAATCTCTTGTTAGTCCATTCCTTACCTCCTTTCTCAGAACAATGGACAAACTTTCTATCCCAACCTACAGATCCTGTGGCCCAAGGCTTGGCTCCTTCATTATTCCGCCAGATAGAGAACTGCTGCTCTGAGGAGGTATAAGAAGTGTTCTTGCATAGTAAAAAATCAGCTACCCGTCGCATGGAAAAGGTTCCAGGTTTGGTGTATTTCCAAGCAAATTACCTCAATATCTTCCTCCCTCCCTGTCACGCTGGACTACACACTAGGCTTCAAGAGGGCAGGACTATCTTTTGGCTTGCTCAAAGTACATCTTGTGGCCATAAGGGCTTTCCACCAGCAGATAGAGGGGTACTTGGTTTTCACCCATCCAATGACAAAGAGATTTCTCAAGGGCATAGGAAACCTCTTTCCCCAATCCAGACACCCCTCTCTAACGTGGGACCTGAATCAAACAGCCTGACTAGGCTGCTCTTTGAACCTATGGCCACCTGTTCCTTATGCATCTGTCAATGAAGACAGTATTCCTGGTAGCCATCACCATGGCACGAAGAATAGGGGAAATAGCGGCATTAATGGCACACTCTTCCTTCATAATTTCCTTTAAAGACAAGGTCACTCTCAGACAATACCCAGAGTTCATCCCCAAGGTGACCCCGTCTTTTCACATGAACCAGCTTATTCACCTTCCTACCTTTTACCTAAAGCCTCACCATGATAACAGGTAGGCTATACTACATATACTGGATGTAAGGAGAGCCGTGGCCTTTTATTTGGATAAGACCAAGGCCTTTACAAAATCTCTCAACTTCTTCCTCTCAATTGCCGAAAGGTCAAAAGATGCAGGAATATCAGCCCAGAGACTCTCCAGATGGGTCTCAAACTGAATTAACTATTGCTGTCATACTTGTTCTTCGTTACCTCCGCCTGGAATCCCTAGGCATTCCACGAGATCAGTTTCCACCTCTATTGCATCCATTGAAAATGTTCCCGTTTCAGAAATCTGCAGGGCAGCGACTTGGGCATGTGCTCATACTTTCGCAGAACACAATGTGCTTACTAGAGACTCTGCTTCCGATGTCAGGTTTGGTTTCACAGTATTGTAATCCATAAGGGACTCAATTATTAAGCCCCAACCCTTCTTCAGGGATACTGCTCGGGAGTCACCTACTATGGAGCACCCATAGGGACGCTTCTCGAAGAAGAACCATCGTTACAGCACAAGGTGAGTAACTTCCTCTTATTAAAAGTTTGAAAAATTTAGTTAAAGCCAAAAGGAATTGCATAAAAAAAGCACAATTAATGCATAATTTCTGATATAAGAAAATACTGTTTTCAAAAGACCTTAAAATATCAGCACTTCAGTTTTCATGTTTGAAATACAAATACTTAAAGTAGTTTTTTAAAAATCCAAAAAGTTCACTTGTAGCTGAAACCTACAGTCTCCTAGTTTTCTTAGATATGTATCTGAAATAAAAATATAAAGTTTTGTTTAACTTCTCTTTGGTATTGCAGTATAAACACTTAAAACCTCATATGCAGAACAATGCAAGTGCACAGTCTCCTGTGTGTAGTGCAGCCAGTCACTTAGGAATGGATGTTGCTGTATATAGGACAGATTGTAGCTGGTCACTAGTCACATTTGTTGTATACTAATTTAATATGGGTAATGTTGCTGCTGTGAATAATATTTAGCTCTTATAGGTCTTTATCTGTAGATTTCAAAGTATTTTATAAAGGAAGGTAGGTATTCTTACCCACATTTTACAGATTGGAAAACTAAGGCATGGAGATGAAGTGGAAGAGCTGGGAATAGAACTCAGTTTTTTTAACGCCCAGTAAAGTGTCCTTACCACTGGGTGATGCTGACTCTCATTAAGAAAAATACAAATTTTACTGTGAAAGGGAACTTAACTGTAACTGGACAATAGTTATCCAGAAGAGGTGTTTCTAGTGCAGTACTGCAGGGACCTTCTGTTATTGGCCCAGTGCTTTTCAATATCTTTATCAATCATAGAATCATAGAATATCAGGGTTGGAAGGGACCCCTGAAGGTCATCTAGTCCAACCCCCTGCTCGAAGCAGGAGCAATTCCCAGTTAAATCATCCCAGCCAGGGCTTTGTCAAGCCTGACCTTAAAAACTTCCAAGGAAGGAGATTCCACCACCTCCCTAGGCAACGCATTCCAGTGTTTCACCACCCTCTTAGTGAAAAAGTTTTTCCTAATATCCAATCTAAACCTCCCCCACTGCAACTTGAGGCCATTACTCCTCGTTCTGTCATCTGCTACCATTGAGAACAGTCTAGAGCCATCCTCTTTGGAACCCCCTTTCAGGTAGTTGAAAGCAGCTATCAAATCCCCCCTCATTCTTCTCTTCTGCAGGCTAAACAATCCCAGCTCCCTCAGCCTCTCCTCATAAGTCATGTGTTCTAGACCCCTAATCATTTTTGTTGCCCTTCGCTGGACTCTCTCCAATTTATCCACATCCTTCTTGTAGTGTGGGGCCCAAAACTGGACACAGTACTCCAGATGAGGCCTCACCAATGTCGAATAGAGGGGGACGATCACGTCCCTCGATCTGCTCGCTATGCCCCTACGTATACATCCCAAAATGCCATTGGCCTTCTTGGCAACAAGGGCACACTGCTGACTCATATCCAGCTTCTCGTCCACTGTCACCCCTAGGTCCTTTTCTGCAGAACTGCTGCCTAGCCATTCGGTCCCTAGTCTGTAGCGGTGCATTGGATTCTTCCGTCCTAAGTGCAGGACCCTGCACTTATCCTTATTGAACCTCATCAGATTTCTTTTGGCCCAATCCTCCAATTTCTGTAGGTCCTTCTGTATCCTATCCCTCCCCTCCAGCGTATCTACCACTCCTCCCAGTTTAGTATCGTCCGCAAATTTGCTGAGAGTGCAATCCACACCATCCTCCAGATCATTTATGAAGATATTGAACAAAACCGGCCCCAGGACCGACCCCTGGGGCACTCCACTTGACACTGGCTGCCAACTAGACATGGAGCCATTGATCACTACCCGTTGAGCCCGACAATCTAGCCAGCTTTCTACCCACCCTATAGTGCATTCATCCAGCCCATACTTCCTTAACTTGCTGACAAGAATACTGTGGGAGACCGTGTCAAAAGCTTTGCTAAAGTCAAGAAACAATACATCCACTGCTTTCCCTTCATCCACAGAACCAGTAATCTCATGATAAAAGGCGATTAGATTAGTCAGGCATGACCTTCCCTTGGTGAATCCATGCTGGCTGTTCCTGATCACTTTCCTTTCATGCAAGTACTTCAAGATTGATTCTTTGAGGACCTGCTCCATGATTTTTCCAGGGACTGAGGTGAGGCTGACTGGCTTGTAGTTCCCAGGATCCTCCTTCTTCCCTTTTTTAAAGATTGGCACTACATTAGCCTTTTTCCAGTCATCCGGGACTTCCCCGGTTCGCCACGAGTTTTCAAAGATAATGGCCAATGGCTCTGCAATCTCAGCCGCCAATTCCTTCAGCACTCTCGGATGCAACTCGTCCGGCCCCATGGATTTGTGCACGTCCAGCTTTTCTAAATAGTCCCTAACCACCTCTATCTCCACAGAGGGCTGGCCATCTCTTCCCCATTTTGTGATGCCCAGCGTAGCAGTCTGGGAGCTGACCTTGTTAGTGAAAACAGAGGCAAAAAAAGCATTGAGTACATTAGCTTTTTCCACATCCTCTGTCACTAGGTTGCCTCCCTCATTCAGTAAGGGGCCCACACTTTCCTTGGCTTTCTTCTTGTTGCCAACATACCTGAAGAAACCCTTCTTGTTACTCTTGACATCTCTCGCTAGCTGCAGCTCCAGGTGCGATTTGGCCCTCCTGATTTCATTCCTACATGCCCGAGCAATAGTTTTATACTCTTCCCTGGTCATATGTCCAACCTTCCACTTCTTGTAAGCTTCTTTTTTATGTTTAAGATCCGCTAGGATTTCACCGTTAAGCCAAGCCGGTCGCCTGCCATATTTACTATTCTTTCGACTCATCGGGATGGTTTGTCCCTGTAACCTCAACAGGGATTCCTTGAAATACAGCCAGCTCTCCTGGACTCCTTTCCCCTTCAAGTTAGTCCCCCAGGGGATCCTGGCCATCCGTTCCCTGAGGGAGTCGAAGTCTGCTTTCCTGAAGTCCAGGGTCCGTATCCTGCTGCTTACCTTTCTTCCCTGCGTCAGGATCCTGAACTCAACCAACTCATGGTCACTGCCTCCCAGATTCCCATCCACTTTTGCTTCCCCCACTAATTCTACCTGGTTTGTGAGCAGCAGGTCAAGAAAAGCGCCCCCCCTAGTTGGCTCCTCTAGCACTTGCACCAGGAAATTGTCCCCTACGCTTTCCAAAAACTTCCTGGATTGTCTATGCACCGCAGTATTGCTCTCCCAGCAGATATCAGGAAAATTAAAGTCACCCATGAGAATCAGGGCATGCGATCTAGTAGCTTCCGTGAGCTGCCAGAAGAAAGCCTCATCTACCTCATCCCCCTGGTCCGGTGGTCTATAGCAGACTCCCACCACTACATCACTCTTGTTGCACACACTTCTAAACTTAATCCAGAGACACTCAGGTTTTTCTACAGTTTCGTACCGGAGCTCTGAGCAGTCATACTGCTCCCTTACATACAGTGCTACTCCCCCACCTTTTCTGCCCTGCCTGTCCTTCCTGAACAGTTTATAACCATCCATGACAGATGGTTTCAATCATCTGTAAGAAAATATAAAATCATTGCTGGTAAAGTTTGCACTTGACATAAAAATTGGACTGGTAAATAATGATGGGGATAGGTCAGTTATACAGACTGACTGGATCTCTTGTTAAAGTGGGTTTTTTTGAATAGATTTTTTAACACTGAATGCAACATTATGCATCTACGAACAAAGTATGACTGTCACATTTATAAGATGGTGGTGTGGGGGGTGTAGATCCTGAAAAACAGTGACAGTGAAAAGGAGTTAGGGGTAATGGCATATAATCAGTTTAATATGAGCTCTTATTTCAAGGCTTTAGCTAAGAGGGTAAAAGCTATTCTTGGATGCAAAAGCATGAGGATATTTAGAAGCAGTAGGGAGGGTTGTTATATGTGTGGATGGTATTATTGATACCATTTTTTGAATACCATGTCGAACTCTATTGTCCACACTTCAAAAAAGATGTTGAAAAATTATGTTAAGAAAAGAGCTAGGAGCCTGGATAACGAACAAGTGGAATTGGAATTGCTCGTTTTTTAGCATTAATTCATTCAAATTGATATTACTGAAACTTGGTGGGATAATTTGCATATTTGGAATATTAAAATAAATGTTCATAACCTATTTGGGAAGAATCAAGTGGGCAAAAGGGAAGGAGGAGTTGCACTCTGTCAAAATTGGCATTACCTCTTTCCGAGTCACTAATAACTTAGAAGAAAATGATGGGTTCTCCCGTCACCATAGGTAATCCACATCTCTGAGGTGGGAGCTATGTTGACTGAAGAATTCTTCCACTGACCTAGTGCTGTCTACACCGGGCATTAGGTTGGTATAGCTACATCTCTCGGGGATGTGGATTTTTCACGCCCCTGAGAGACGTAACTATGCCAATGCAAGTTTCTAGTGTAGACCAAGCCTCAAAGTGTCACAGCTAAATACAAAGTGGAATAGATTGTTTAGCATAAGTATTTCAGGGGACAATTTAAGCTAAGTGGCCTGTTAACACCTCTCCAGTCATGTGAGGGTGGGGGGCAGGAGGCAGGTTTAGTGGGTTATAGATTGTTGTAATAAGCTATAAATCCATCTTGTCCATCTCAGTCCATGACATCTCAGTCCATGATGTTTATGCTAGCACTTTTGTCGATATAACTTACGTTACTCAGGAGTCTGAAAAAACCACCCCATAGCGACATAAGTTCCACCGATAGAAGCGCCGGTGTGGACAGCTCTATGTTGGTGGGAGATGCTCTCCCGCTTAAATAGCTACTGCTGTTTATTGGGGGTGGTTTAATTATGTTGACGGGAGAGTTCTCTCCCATTAGCATAGAGTGGCTACACGGGAAATCTTACAGTAGCGCAGCTGCAGCGGTACAGCTGTGCCACTGTAAGGTCTCTAGTGTAGACATGGCCTTAGCGTCAAGCAGAATTTAAGCTCCCAGGTCCTTCTTTTGAAGGTGGTGTGCAGGTTTCCTTTTGAGGATGAGGACTGAGAGGTCAAATATAGAGTGATCACTTTGTGAAAAGTGTTCACCCACAGGTGAGAGGACGTTTTTGTCTTTTATCATTTTTGAGTGTGAATTCATTTGAGAGAGTAGTGATTGTCTGATTTTACCCCCATAGATGATGTTGGGGCATTTAGTGAACTGGATGAGGCACACCATGTTGATAGGCATGTGTTGGATCCTTGGATCTTGAGAGATGTGTGGAGCATGTTAAGCATCGTAGAAGTGGAGCTATGTCTACCGTTTTTGCATCTGTTGTTCTGGTGCCACTTTCAGTTGGTGTGTCCTGGTTTTTGGGGATTTTGCTTCTGGTGGTGGGCTTGGTGAGGTTGGGAGGTTTGTTTGAATTCCAGAAGAGGGGGTTCGGGAAAATTTCTTGCAGGATGTGGTCCCCATTGAATATGGGTTATAATTGTTTGATACCTCGTATGGGTTCCACTGTCGGATAGTAGGGGGCAGCTAAAGGTGTGCGATCAGAGGGAGTTTTATTTCTGTCCCGAAGCAGGTTCTGTCGGGGTATTTGTGTGGCCTATTCCAATGAAGTGATTTACTTCTCTGGTAGAGTGTTCTTGTTTGGTTAAGGCAGTTTTAAGTGTGTTAAGCTGTGTGTCCTGGACTTTCCCCTTGAAGCTTATTCTGTGGTATTTGGCTGCCTGGCTATAGATAACCACTTACTTGGTATGTTTACGATGGTTATTGGATCTGTGAAGGTAGGTGTGGTGATTGGCTTTCTTAGATATAGTTGTCTGGAGGGTTCCATGGTTGAAGTTGATTGTGGTGTCTAGGAAGTTGATGCTAATGATAATGATAACTGGGAATCATTTGAGGCATGTAGTAAAGTATTCTTAAAAGCCCCAGTTCCACAACTGAGGAAGGAGGCTGTACTGGTTAAAAAATTGACCTGCTTTAAAGGGGAAGTGAAGGTAGCTATAAACCATTAAAAATAATATATAAGATATGGAAGTTGATACTAATGAATAAGGAGACGATTTTGCCATGGAGGTCATGGATTCCACCTCCCATTCCACTAGTATTTCAGGATGATGTTAAGCAGCAGCTATTAAAGTTAGATTTTTTTTTTTTATTAGCAGGCCCAGATAATTTGCATCCAAGAGTTTTAAAAGAACTGTCTGAGGAGTTCTGGACCGTTAATGTTGATTTTCAGTAAGTCCTGGAACACTGGGGGAGTTCCAGAAGACTGGAAGAAAGCTAATGTTGTGCCAGTTTTTAAAAAGGGTGAACAGGATGACCTGGGTAGCCAATGTCAGGACGACAGGCCTATATATGATCTCGGGCAAGATAATGGAGTGGCTGATACAGGACTTGATTCGTAAAGAATTAAAGGCGGGTAACTAATGCAAATTAGTATGGGTTAATAAGAAATATATCCTGTTTAGCTAGATATCTGTCTCTTTGGTGAGCTTATAAATGTGGTTGATAACGGTAATAGTGTTGACTGATGTTGATAAATTGGAGAGGGCTCAGAGAAGAGCCAGGAGCATGATGAAAGGATTGGAAAACACGCCTTATAGAGATTGAGCTCCTTGAGTCTGTTTAATTTGACGAAGAGGTTAAAGAGTGTCTTGATTAAAATCTATAAGTATCTATCTTTGGAACAAATATTTAATGATGGGATCTTCAGTCTAGCCTAGCAGAGAATAGTATAGCATGATCCAATGACTGGAAGCTGAAGCTAGAGAAATTCAGACTGGAAATGGAGTGTAAATTTTTAACAAGGAGGGTAATTAACCATTGAAACAAATTAGCAAGGGTGGATTCTCCAGCATGGACAATTTTTAAATCCAGATTGGATGTTTTTCTAAAAAAATGCTCTAGGATTTATTTTGGGGAAGTTCTGTGGCCTGTTAAACAGGAAGTCAGAGTAGATAATCAAATTCTGTCCTTGGAATCTATGACTCTGAATGATTAGAGGTTTGGAAAACATGCCTAACAGTAAGAGACTTAAAAAGATCAGTTTATTTAAGATTAAGAGGTGACTTGGTCATGGTCTCCAACTACTTCCCTGGAAGAGATTTTTGATAGTGGATGTCTCTTTAGTCTAGCGGAAAGGCATAATGAGATGCAGTGGTTGGAAGATGAATTTAGGCAAATTCATACTAGAAATAAGATGCAAATTTTTAATAGTGAGGGTAAGTAACTATTGGATCAATTTCCCTGGGGATGTGGTGGATCCTCCATCGCTTGAAATCATATCAAGACTGGATATCTTTCTAAAAGATATGCATGCTATAGCTCAAACTGAAGTTATAGATTTTATCCAGAAATTATTGGATGAGGCTCTTTGTCCTGGTTTTTCTTCTGCAGGAGGTCAGCCTAGATGATCAAAGTAGACCCTTGGGACCTTAAAATCTGTGAAATTAACTTGGCATTCTATTGAGAGCCAATGTAATGCTCAGAACACAAGGATGTTGTGTGCTGGGCAACTGGTATTGCTCAGGATGACAGCTGGTGCATTTTGGATCAGCTGAAATGTTTTTTGTTTGTGTGTCTTTATGTACTCATTCTAAAGTATAGAGAATTGCAGTAACTTAGCCTGGAAATCAAACTAGCATAGATCACTGTGGTCTGGTCATCACTAGGAAAGTAGGGGGCACCACCTGCTTGGCAGATTCAGGTGGAAATTTGTTATTTATTTGAGCGAAACAGCTTGGGAGTACTAAAATTCTCTCTGTATTGACAGACTGCCTCAGCAGTGGATGATGAAATTATGGTGGCTGGCACTTCAAAATTGTTTTCTTTCCCCACCAAGGTAACCTCAGCTTTATTTTTAGCTAGCTACTTTTTCATCTACTTGCTGATCTTTGCCAGACATTGATATAGTTGGGTCATAGCACTACCAGCAGTGCAAGTGAGAGAGACATCAAACTGATTGACATTTGACATTGATATCTCACTAGGTTCTCCAGTAGCCTGATACAGATATTGAACAGGATGGATGTAGGAATAGAGCTCTGAGGGACTCCACAGATGAGCAGATTGGTATGAGGGAAGTTGCCCATTGTGTGAGAGCCAAAAGGAAGGATTTCATCTGGCTTAGTACTTTCCTGGTCTTCCTCATCCATGAACATGTGGTCATCCATTTTCATGACTAATGAAACTTCGATTCCATGTTCTAAACCAGGGGTGGGCATATTTTGGCCTGGGGGCCACATCCAGCCCTTCAGATGTTTTAATCTGGCCCTCGAACTCCCGCTGGAGAGCGGGGTCCGGGGCTTGCCCCGCTCCACATGTGCCATGGCTCTGCATGGCTACTGGAAGCAGCGGCATGTCCCCACTTAGGCTCCTACATGTATGGGCATCCTGGGGCTTTGCACATTGCCCCCGCCCCAAGCGCTGTTCCCGCAGTTCTCATTGGCTGGGAACTGTGGCCAATGGGAGCTGCAGGGGCAGTGCCTGTGGACAGGGAAGCACGCAGAGCCGTTTGGCTGTGCCTCTGCGTAGGAGCCAGAGTGGGGACATGCCGCTGCTTCCGGTAGCTGCTTAAGGTAATAGCTGCCAGGAGCCTGCATCCCTGGCCCGCCCCCCCCCCCCCCCCGCACCTGAACCCTGATCCCCCTCCCAATGTCTGAATCCCTCGGTCCCGGCCTGGAGTACCCTTCTGCACCCCCAACCCCTCATTCCCAGTCCCACCCCAGAGCCCGCACACCCAGCTGGAGCCCCCTCCAACCTGCTACCCCAGCCCAGAGCCCCCTCTTGCCTCCTGAACTCCTCATTTCTAGCTCCACCCCAGAGCCCGCATCCCCAGCTGGTGCTCTCACCCCCTCTTGCACCCCAATCCCCAATTTTGTGAGCATTCATGGCCCACCATACCATATCCAGATGTGGCTGTCGGTTCAAAAAGTTTGCCCACCTCTGTCCTAAACTGAAACCTGATGGGAGAAGTGCCCAGTATCTTGGTGGTGGATACTTGTATTCGAATGCTGCTCTTTTGCCTATGTAGTCCTCCGTGTTCTGCTCTGTAGATAAGCATTACATTAAAAGCATGTGCTTCGTATTTAATTTTGTAAAATAATGATCTGACTTATATCTTCTTGTTCTGTAAAACTATTATAGATTCCTAAATATCCTTGTAAGTTACATGTAATTGTAAAGTGAGGGGTTTTTTTGGTGGTCTTCCATTTTTCATATGCTAAATTGCACCATCTGTTTCTAAGTGTATTGACAGCGGAGAATTTCCCTGCAAACAAAAAGTTTTACGGTAAACATTTTTTTTCCCCACTATCGATGGCTTTGGTACGATTTCACTAGAAACTATTTACCAGCCAGACCTCTAGATATTTAACCTTTTAGTCCAATCAGATTAAAATCTTTCATTTTAAATGGATCAAGGTTTTTATGTAATGTAACTTTGTAGTTGATCTAGAAATGGGAAGTCCTGGATTCTTTTGCTTTAATCTACGTACAGTATCGATTTAATTATGCTTAGTGTAGGATGAATTGTTAAAAGCACAAGCTGGGTTTTTTCCACTTCCAGGGCTAGAGACACTCTGGGTTCTGTTGTTCTAAACTAGAGTTAACTTGCCAAAAGGAGGCAAAATTGACCCACAACAGCTTTGCATGGAGGTCCATGGGTTCAGCGCAACATAAAAAATGAAAGACCTGGCAGAGAGGTGTAGCTGGGGGTTCAGCTCCTCTAATAAGCAGCTTGAATTAGTGGGACGCCAATGGATCCCTAGTCAAGTTTAAAGCTGCCTCTCCCTGGCAAGTGTGGGCAGTAGAAACACCATCTCTCTTCATGGGGGCAAATTTTGCCTTTTTTTTTTTTTTTTAAACTCTGCTCCCACAATCCTGCAGGCTCTGCTGGGGCAGTGAGGTGTAGCCTGTGCTAGCCAGAATGAATTTGAATAATAAATGAATTAAATTTTTAACCAGCAGTGTTCCTATAATGTGAATAAACGTTACCAAAACGTCTAATGTGTTTATGTGCAAATGAAAACATGAAGAAAAATCAGAGGCTGAATAAACCATAATCTGCATTATCACAATTTCAGTGTGTATAAAATACATTGCTCTTATCCTTCCCTTTGCTCTGCAACATAAAGATTCTAAACACAGATTGAGAACTATTTGGTTAGTGTTAACCTGGGTGTGTGTATGTCAAGTTTCATTGTTGCTAAACCTGAGTTTATTGTGGGGTAAGTGATCTAAATATAACTATGCTGAGCTTTATTTACAATCTTTTTATTTTCTTGGAGGTTTTTGATCTAGCACTACTGACTTTTGTAACAAGAATCAAAACAGCAAACAAGGAGCAAACTTATTTCCCCCTCACAAACCTTTTTGCCTTTTAAAAGGATTGTTTAGAAAGTTTCACTAGTCAAAAATAGAGTTCACCTTAAACAGACGAGAACTAGACTCATGCCAAACTTGTATGTAACCAGTTGATTATTTTTCCTTTTGTATCTTTGAAAAGCAGAATGTAGATTTATGAGCATGTGATGGAAGTGCTAGACAAGATCATCTGAAGTATTTTTGCCCTATGTTTTTTTCCTGTTAAGTGTGCTATGGATTTTGATTAAACTGTGTGTTGTTATAAAATTGGAGAATGATTGCAAAAGTTGCACATGCTATAAGTGGTCAAACACTGTGTGTAACTTTCCTTTTTTTGACATGCAGCTTAGCTGTAGTACAAAATATAATTACTGTTAATATTTTTTCCTTTGGTAGCGGACACCCTTTTTTCAAGAAAACTAAATGGAAAATACAGACTTGAACAACTTGTTCCAACTGCTGTGTATCAACATATGAAAATGCACAAACGAATCCTAGGACATTTATCTTCTGTATACTGTGTAACTTTTGATCGGACTGGCAGACGGATATTTACCGTAAGTACAAATTCCTTATTTTCATACTGCTGTTTTAAATATAGCTCAGAACATATGGTCAAATAACCACTGTTCTCAAGAATCCTAAACTGTACTCATTTTATGTACTAAGAGCAGATAAATGATAACTAAATACATGACTTGTTGACTTTGACATTTGAAGTAGATTTCTTTAAAGAGACTATAACTGAATATCTGTCTTGACAATCACACTTTTTCAAAATTACCATTTGAGACATATATGCAGGTTTTCCACAGCTACATTTAGAAGGTAATTTGTTTTAAGTAAATTTTGGTTGTTTTAATGAATAGTAAATCTTGGTTGCCCCCCATCTTTCCCTCCAAATTTTTCTGTATAGCATACACACAGGAAAAGTAATTGAATGGTGGTATAGATTAATAAAGAATTTAGAGGGTGTTATAATTAATGCCAATTGACAAGGGTTTATGGAAATAGCTCCTGTCAAACTAATTAGATACTTTTTTTTATTAAATTATAAATATGGCTGATAAAGTTAATAGTGGTGATGTGATATACTTAAACTTCTGTAAGACATGACATTTTAATTTAAGAAACTAGAAGGATTCAAAATTAACATGGCACATTAAATGGATTAAAAAGTGGCTAACTGATGGGTCTCAGTGTAATCAGGAAATCATTGAGCAAGCATGTTTCAAATGTCCCACAAGGATTGATTTTTGGCCCTATGCTGTTTAATACTTTTGTCAGTGAGCTGGAAGAAAACATTACCTGATAAAGATTGCAGATTCATTGTGGGAGTGGTAAATAATGGAAAAAAGAATTAACTAACACAGCGATTTGGATCGCTAGGTAAGCTGGCCACAGGCAAACATGTCCATACTGTCCAATGTAATGTCATACCTCTAGGAACAAAGAATATAGGTCACAGAGGATGAGGAACTCCTTTTGGGAAGCAGTGACACTGAAAAAGACTTGAGGGTCATGGTGCATAATCAGCTGAATCTTAGCTTGCAGTGTGATGCTGTGGCTAAAAGGGCTAATGCAGACCTTGGGTGTATAAATGGGAATATCAAATAGAAGGGAAGTTTATTTTGCCTCTGTGTTTGGAATACTGTGTCCAGTTCTGGAGTCAGTACTTCAAGAAGGATGTTGATAAATTGGAGAGGATTTAGGGAAGATCCATGAGAATGAATGAAGGATTAGAAAACATGCTTTAATAGTGATAGACTCAAGGAGCTCAATTTGTTTAGATGTCAAAGAGGTGGCTAATATTGATTTGATCAGTCTGTAAGTGCCTGTATGGAAAACAGAATTTGATAAGGGCTATTTATTCTAGCAGACAAAGGTATAAAAAGATCAAATAACTGGAAGTTGAAGCTAGACAAATTCAGACAAGAAATAAGGCATGCCTTTTTTAACATTGACAACAATTAATCATTGGAAAACTTTAAAGATTGTGGTGGATTCTGAATCACTGGAAATTTTTAAATCAACGGTGGATGCTTTTATAAAAGATATTTTCTAGTTCAAATGGGAGTTCAGGGAAGTTTTAGGACCAGTGTTAGTCAGGATGTCAGACTAGATGATCGCAATGGTCCTTTCTGGCCTTAGAATTTATCTCCCAATCCGAAACAGCTTGATATTAGTCTGTGAAACTCTGGGGCTTGCTTACATGCCAGGTATTATGGCAATACAAGCAGAGGGATGGGGCAGTGTTCCTGCTTTAGCTATTACAATCTTAGCTTGTAAAACTTTTTGGTTTAAAAGCAGTGAACCTTATCTTTTCAATCCACATTCTCCAGTTGCTTAGGGGATGAAAGTTTCCAGGTTTCTGACGAAGCTTCTGTTCATTTTGCTCACCTGTCAGCTTCATGGCAGAGCAGGCAAAATGGAGAATCTTTTGGTCTTCCTTCAGCTTGCTCTGTTGATGAGCAGGCTCTGTCAGCAGCCACAGAGTTATTTCACAGTTGCTCCCATACTCCAGCCAATGCTCTGGATAGCGGAAGAAGCTCAGTCTGGATGGCTTGTGTTCTTCACATGCCACTCAGCAGGTGCAATCCTTACTGATTAGCACTTCTTTAGGGGCAAGTTCCTAAATCCCCCCATGCTGGTCCAGTTCACCTCCAGAAGTGAAAAATGTCTGGTTCACTTTTTCCAGATTTTTAAGTGGGTAATCAAGTGGCAGGAAATCTCTTATTCTTTCTGACCATCTGTGGTGTTCTGGGTTGCAATCCACACCAGTGGAGTTTTTGTCACTGCCTGCCCTATAACCTGAGTGCTTCAAAGTGCTCTTCTGCTGTAGCTCCCTCCTCTGGAAAGTTCCAGCCAGCATACAGTCATACACTGTCCACGTGTTAAGCAGCTCTAACTAAGCAATTCTGATTCCAGAAGCCTGCTTGTTACACCATTGCCACACTCTGACCTCAGTTACCCTTGCAAAATGACTCCAACAATCCCCAGTCCCAGATTTTCCCCAAACCATGTGCTATGCAATGTCCACGCCTCTCCTGGACCATTAAAAGAGGTATTAAGGTTCATTCATTCTTCTAAAGATACGATACCCGACAGCTTGCCATATTAACTGGAGTTAATCAAACACAGCTCAGGGTTGATTTAGACTAAATGTAAAACAAGATTAAAAACAAAAGGAGATAAGAACTCACTTAAAATCCTGTATAAAGGGTAGAGTTAGAAATGGTTACAAGCAAATAAAAGTGAAAAATGCTTTCTAGAGGCTGACTTAACAAAACAAGTACAAAACAAAACAGCTTTTGTTCAAGATAGTTTGCTTACCAGTCCATCTTCCAGCAAGATGGCTCGACCACTCCTCTGATCAGGATCTCCCATAAAGTCCAAAGTGTTGGGTTCCTTTGTCGTCTTAAGTGAAAGATAACATAGGGTTCTTTGCTCCTCTCTTACAGTCTAATGTACCTTTGAAATGGATTCTTTTGAATATAATCCAGCAATGTAAAGTTAATTCAAGCTGTGAGGAAGGGGACATGTAGTCTGATAGTGAAGGAGATTCCATGCTGGTTTCTTCCTCTGCTGATGTTTGTAGGAAACAGAGCAATCTGCATTTTAGCAGTCTCCTCTACCTGCTGTGATAAGGAGTGGTTATCTCATCACCTTGTTGCTTTGATTACCTTTTATGTAAACTGTATTCCCATTGCTCTTAATGTACGTTGGAAATATCTTCAAGGTGGCAGAAACAATTTCTTTGTCTGGGTGGGGTAATTTCAGCTCTGCTGGGCAGATATATTTTAATGACATAATTTCCAGTATGTTTATAACTTTAAATTTGTCCTCTGTACATACACCACATAGTAATATTAATGATCAGTATGTTGTTAGCTTTCTATTGCTATCTTACATGACACCTTTTAGATACAAATTATGATCTTAGTGAGTTGAGATACACTGAACTGATCAGGACAGCTGAAACTTATTACCTGATACTGTTGAGTCTCTTGCATTGTGATGCTGCTAGGGTCACACCCTCCATCTTCCAAAAATGAAGACTCAGACTCTTTCAGGGGTTTAAAACTACATTTTTTCTCCAAGTACATATTGGATGAAGAACAACAGTGGGGCTCAAAACATCATGCCCTGCAACCCATGGTCCAAGGGGAGCCTCAGTTAATAAAAGGCAATTCTCCTGCAGCAACCTTCTTTTTGCCAAAAGGCAAAAGTAAAACACACAGACCAGAAAACACAAGGAGGAAAAACATCAATTACACAAGAATCCTCCTCATCACTGAGCTCTAGCTTTTCTCCTGATGAAGGGGACTTGGTGCTTTGGGTTATGATACCCTTGAATCTGAGAAGCAGGCTTGTTTGGAACCATTTGCAAATACCTTATTCAAAACCAAAAGAGTATCTACCCTTGCCCTTCAATCCTTCTTTGAGGAAATTGCTGATGAAGGGAAGAGGCTTATTTGTCAAATTTTAAAATTCTGTGGGGTCTTAGAGTCAAAGATTCTCTCTTCACACTCCTCAAGGACAATTATAGTAACGATTTCCCTAGCAGCAGACTTCGTCATTTCTGCTGAGAATGTCATTTTCCAAAAAAAAATGAACAGACAAGTAGACAGAAACTGCCTTTAGAAGGAACTTCAAAACACCTTTGGAAGCCCTAGAACTTCACTGGCAACCAAGTGCTCTGCTAATGGCAGTATTCTGCTGTGACAACCTGAAAAACTTTAACTATCAGACCATGGTCAATTCAAGTCTATATTAAATAAACTGCCCCTAGAAATGGCACTCTTGGAAGACAGATCCATGGATTTAAACCGTAGAGGTTGAGTGATAATTCAGAAGAAATACTCTGTGTCTTACAATACTCTGACGAATCTTGTTCTGGAAGAAGCTGTAATAAGTGGTGTCTCACCGATAAGCCAAAATCTTTCCTCTCCACACCAGTAAAACTCAAAGTGCTAGAGATGATGTGATGTGACTGCTGCGTATTACACTAATAACTGTCTCTGTTGTGTTCTGCCTCAGTGTATCTGTATTCAGCTGTAGTCTCTCATCTTATGATTACATTGTAAGCTTTTTGGGGCGTAAGCTTACAATAAACTTTGTGTGTGGGGGGGGTATGTGGTACACCTAGTACAGTGGGAGCTCTGATCCTTTTTCCGGGTTCCTAGATGTTACTATAGTACTAATAATTAGGGCCCTACCAAATTCACAGCCATGAAAAATGCATCATGGACCGTGAAATCTGGTCTCCCCCCGTAAAATCTGGTCTTTTGTATGCTTTTACCCTATACTATACAGATTTCATGAGGGAGACTAACGTTTCTCAAGTTGGGGGTCCTGACCCAAAAAGGAGTTGCGGGAGGAGGGGAGGGGTCATAAGATTATTTTAGGGGGTCATGGTATTGCCACCCTTACTTCTGTGCTGACTTCAGGGCTGGGCGGCCAGAGAGTGGCAGCTGTTGGCCGGGCACCCAGCTCTGAAGGCAGCGCCGTGCCAGCAGCAATGCAGAAGTAAGGGTGGCAATTCCATAGCAGGCCAGCCTCACTTCTGTGCTGCTGCTGGCGGTGGCTCTGCTTTCAGAGCTGGGCCTCCTGGTCAGCAGCCCCCACTCTCCAGATGCTCAGCTCGGAATGCAGCACCACCGCAAGCAGCAGCACAGAAATGTCGCAACCTCCCCTAAAATAACCTTGCGACCCCCCTGCCCCCCCCACACACCTCCTTTTTGGGTCAGGACCCTAACAATTACAACACTGTGAAATTTCAGTTTTAAATAGCTGAAATCATGAATTTACAATTTAAAAAAATCCTATGACGGTGAAATTGACCAAAATGAACTGTGAGTTTGGTAGTGCCCCACTAGTGATAGAACTACATTGACGAGCAGAAGCTTTTTTTCCTACCCTGAAGCGAAGTTTCAGAAATGTCTCAGCTTTCATCCAGTGTGCAAGGACTTTGGGGACTAGAACCTGGATCATCAGAGTCTGAGCAGCTGATATTTCCACAGTGCCACTGGGAGGCCATGTAGAGTCACAGCAAGGGAGCACTGTTGAGAATAGGTGCCGCAGACGAACCCCCAAGAGATTGAGTGACAGTAACCTGTGGCCCTCTGATTAGCTAAGTGTCCATACTCAACCACACAGACTTCAGCTTGCTGCAGTGCCAGACTTTGCCTTGTCTCCTGATCTCGGTCTCTAGCCTGACTCTGACCCTGATTCTTGTTTATGGAATTAAATCTTGAGATTGCTCCAGTTCTGGCCCAGTGACTTCCATCCCTGCTGGACAGACCTCAGTCCAGCTATGACTGCTAGACCAGACCACCTTATGCCCGGGTCCCTTACACAGTATCTTTGTCTCGGGTCTACATTATGTTTTAGGTAAGCCAAGACTTGTATACTTGTAACAGACTTGTCTGCCATCAGCATAATCACAACTGTGCCTATTCCAAACCTGAAATAGGCCTGTGACGCCACTTACATACATGGAGACAATCTGAGAGATGGGTGGGTCATGAAGTTAACGCAGAATACTATTCTTTGGAGTTTCAGGCCTTCCTACATCCTGTCCCTTATCCCCTTTCCTAACTTGAGAGAGACTGAGAAACATCAGATATTTCTAAAAGAAACCTTATACCTCTTAGAGATAGGAACAGTAATCTGTCCCTCAGAATCAAAGGCGCTCCAGGCCTACTTCATTTTCTTCACAGTAAGAAAAAATAACAGAATATTTGGGGTTTTTTAGACACAACAGAGCTGAGTGATCTTGATGGAAACCAGAGTCAGTCAGTAGGTCTTAGAGACCTTTCAACAAAATGTGGATCTGTCAGAAACTTATCTGCATATTCCCCTCTGGGGCTATTATTAGCAATTTCTTTAATGAGTCTATGGACAAATTCTTATCTTTTGGTCTGTCTTTTGCCCCTGGTAAAAACTGTCAGATTGAGGAATCTGGGGCTTATCCATAACCATTCTTAGCAAACTTATAATAGTCACGTCGTTGAGAACCTCACAGGAAGCAACTTGGAAGATCCTCTCCATGCTCCAGGGATACAGATTTGTGATAAACGTATAGAGCTCCTTGATCCCCTCTCAAATGATCACCCATAGGGGAGTCAAGGTAGAGAAAAAGGACTAGAAACTGTGATGTAGGAAAGGCTCAACAAGACACAAACACTGGTCGTCACGATGTTGCAGAACCAAGAGTCTTTCATCCATCTTTACATGCAGTTTTCCTTCGTTTTCTAGTAGCATACAGAGAGATTGCCCGTGAGGTTCAGAGATTTCTGTTATGAGATGGAAACCATTCCTGCCAAGAGATGCAAAGAAAAGTAGATAGCATGTAGAATGATACAGACTTGATGTTGGTGGGTACAGGAAATAGCACTTTATGGTATGATCCCATAACAATTCAGACCCCACAAATCATGACAATGCCAGCACTGTAATAAATGCAGGTTTATCTAAGTTCTTGTGTTGGGAACCAGATGGTATAGGTTCTTCTCTGATAACACATCTGTTCAGATCAGTAGTTTGACCTGTCTTTGCAATTTGAGACCTGTCACATGCTTATGTGGTCCATCCATTCAAATGGAAGGCATCAAATCTCCCATATGTTACTCTCTATAAAAACATGCTTTCTGTTCACAATTGCCTTAGAGAGAAGTGTGTCTGAAATCTGTGCTCTTAGAAGGTAGAAATCTGACTGAATAATTCACAAGGACATAGTGTTTCTCCTTTAAGTGGCCTTTGCATAATTCCACTCATGAGTTGTGCTGACTGGTACAGCTTTGATGGTGGAACCTTAGCTAGCAGTGCTCTTTTGAGTGCTCATGCACCCCGTCCTGCCCTTTCCTTCTCTATTCCTGAATGTTTTGGGGACAATGCTATAAAAAGGGACATGGTGCTCTAGCCACTGCAATTCATTTTAAACCCCCCACCCCACCCCTTCCCCACAGCCACTGACTGGGACCTTTTTGGACTTCTTATCTGGATCCTTCATAGATGGAATGTCAACTTTTTAATACTTTTATACTTAGTTGGTTTTTTTATTAGATGGTTCCTGGTATCCTGTTCTGTGGGAAAACATTTATATGGTGGATCTGAAGATCATGGTTTATATATTGTGCTTGCTACCCCACAGTCTCCCCAGAGTAGCACCCATAGGATGCCTTGCCTACCTTGAAAAAGGTCATTCACTTTCTAGGTGTGCTGTATTTGTAGCACATTTACTCTAAAAGCAGGGAAAAAGTGGTAGAATAGACTGCAGGTCATACTTCTTCAGGAGGCATTCTGGATCGATCAAAGCACCTGATTTTCTGAAATACGACACACACCAACCTCAGCTTCCACCATGTCTATAAAGAAGATTAAATAGAAGCATCACAAGATGTGGAAGGTCCTTCTGCATCATCTCCATTAGAGGATGCTTTTGTCTTCTAAGAATTGCTAGAGAGAATCATGACTACTCTTAAGTTGCCAACTTCTTCCATAAAGGAGACTTCCCATCCAATATTTACCATCTTGGGTTCTTATTCTTGCAGTAAAGTTTCTGAGCTTTTATTGGATTGACTTAAAACCTGCAAAACTCATTTGGATGAATCCAGCCGCTGTCCAGGCAGTATCAAAAAGGTGGACAAATCTATATCATCTTCCTCAAAAAGGATTTTCCTATTTTCGCACCCATCCTGCCCCAAATTCTCTATTGGTAGAAGCAGCCAACCAGAAATCAAAGGGAGCATGGACAAGGATGGGAAGAAGATAGAAATATTAGGAGGGAAAATCTTTTTTTCTCAATTCTAGGATTAAGGTTAGCAAACTATCAAGTCTTAATGGCTTGCTACCAGTGCCATCTGTGAGGGTAAAAAAAATTAAATTTCCCAGACGATCCAAGATAGTTGGCCTGTGCCATCATTGGAAAAATACAGCCAAGTAGAAAGGCATGCCCTAAAGACATCTTTTGATTCCTCAGATTCAGTAGCTAGTTCTGTGGCTTCTTCTATGTTGGTTTAGGTGGTTCAAATCTTCAGGTCTTCCTTAAGATACCAAGGCTTATTTCATGCTAGGACTGATGAGATTTTAGGAAAAATGGAAGAAACAAGAGACACAGGTCTTTTGATGTATGTATCAACCTCCAAGGAGAAAACCAGGAGTTGCAGGTTTAGATATCAAAAAACCCCAGTATCCCTCATCTTCTACTTCATATTAGTTTGCAAAAAGGAGACAGCATTGTTATCAACAGTATCTTCCCCAACACTCTTCTCAACAAAAGAGAAGTTTTTAAACAGAGGCCGAGGAGCAAGCAATGCACCTTAAACATCTGTGGGCCAGGCCCTATATCCCAAGTTTGACAACTTACCCAAGAGCTGCAACCTAATTTTTCTTTAACAACTACTTGGAGACTATCTTGAACTAATTTTCCCACTGTTGGGCTTCTGTTACAACAGACAAGTGGATTCTGGCAATAGTTCAAAACAAGTATCTGGTACAATTCAAGGCTATTCCTTCCTAAACCCTTCTACCCCTTCCTTTCAGGGATCTCTTTTCATAAAAACCTGTTGAAATTAGAAATTGACGGCTCAAAATGAAGGCTATAGAGGAGGTCCCAAGGGAATTAAAAGCTAAAAGGTTTTATTGAAGATATTTCCTAATTCCCAAGGAAGGTGGTAGTCTCTGTCCTATCTTAGATCGAAGAAGTTCAACGCTTCCATCATGAGGTTTTGCTTTGTATGCTGCAGTTCTTTTTAAATTTACTGGTTCATCTCTAGTAGGGCTGGCCACTTTCAAAATAAAGCTATCTGAAACACAAAAAAACCTTTAATGGCAAAAACCTTCCCCGGTGTTTCCTGCCACAGTGGTTTTCCGTTCCTCCTCCCCAACCTGGAAAGGAGACTGTCCGCCCTTTTCCTCCTGGTGGTTTTAAGGCTCACTGGCAAATAGATCCTTTTTATTTCCTCCCCACTTCAAATGGACCTTTTTGTGCTGTTCTTCCCTCCCCACAGATGGTTTTTATTGGTTTGGTGGTTGATTGTCACAAAGGGGACTCTTGCCCTACACTGCTATGCTCCTTGTTCTGGGGCCTTAGGAAACAGTAACCTGTTTGTTTGTTTTTTTTTCTTTTTCCCAAAACAGTAACTGTCACTCCCCAGGAACACGACTCCTCTCCCAACACCTGCCATTTCCCAGGCCTTCATTTGCTTATTTTCATAGTTCCATGAGACATATCACAAATACCTCCAGTTCATAGTGGGAAACAATCATCATCAATAAAAGGTTCTCCCCTTTGATCTCTCTCTCTCTCTCTCCTCCAGGGTGTTCACAAAATGTCTACTTTTGGTGGCAGAGCACTTAAGAAGAGAGGGCATCTTTCTTTCTCTCCTGCCACTCCCATATGGATAGTGGCTAATAAAAGCATCATCAAAAGAGAATCTTTTCAATGCCTTTTCTTGAACATGTGTTGTCTTTAAGAAGCTAGGTTTGATGATACACAGAAAGTCACTCTTGGAACCTACAGAGAGAATCCTTTTCATAAGGAACATCTTACATGCTCAAATAAGCAGAACACTTTTCCCTCAGGAAAGATTCGTAAGCATCCAGGCTGCTATAGCCCTGCTACATATTCAGCCTTCTCTAAGAGTGATCTTCTGCCTCAAACTATTGGGTCTTCTGTCTTTGACTTAAGTGACCCTGTATGCCGATCTAAAGATAAGATCCCTACAACGCTGGCTGTCATCCAGCCACAGGGCATACGTTGCATGTATCAAAAGTTAACCATTCTTCAGAAGGTGTTAATATCACTGGGGTTGTATACTCAAGGAGTAACATTCAGTCTTCCAATACAATCTGTCACAGTGACAATGGTTGCATCCAGCTTGGGATGGTGAGCTCATTAAGGCAATCTTACAGCTTGGAGTCTGTGGTACATGTGAGAGTCAAGGTTGCATATAAACCTTTTGGAACTCAGAATGATTTGTCTAGCATTAAAAGCATTTCTTCAGGTTCGACCCAAAGTAATCCACCGAAGCAACGTTCATGTGAACAAGCAAGGTGTGACACACACATTTTTCAGCTTTGCAGTGAAGCACCATCTCTGTTCTTCCCCACATGGAGTCCTACAGCGCTACATTTTGCAGGGGAAGACAGCAATCTGGTGGATCACCTAAGCAGTTTCATTGATATATGGACAACCGCAAGTCGGCTCAGCAAACAATAGTAGGCAAAATCTTTGCACAGTAGAATCACCCAGACATAGAATTTTTTGCAACCAAACTGCATGCGAAGTATCAGGAAAACCCAGTCATCAGAACGCTACTCCAGACTTGATTAATAGACTCTTTACTGATTACAGATAAAACCCACAAGCCCAGAGAAGGGTTACTAGGATGATCCGAGGAATGAAAAGCCTGTTTTCTGAAAGGATGCTCGAAGAGCTTGGCTTGTTTAGCCTAACCAAAGAAGGCTGATGGGAGATATGATTGCTCTCTCTAAATATATCAGAGGGATAAACACCAGGGAGGCAGAGGAATTATTTAAGCTTAGTAGCAATGTGGACACAAGAACAAATGGATATAAACTGACCATCAGGAAGTTTAGACTTGAAATTAGACAAAGGTTTCTAACCATCAGAGGAGTGAAGTTCTGGAATAGCCTTCCAAGGGGAGCAGTGGAGGCAAAAGACATATCTGGCTTCAAGACTAAGCTTGGTAAGTTTATGGAGGGGATGGTATGATGGGATAGCTTAATTTTGGCAATTAATTGATCTTTCACTATTAGCGGTAAATATGCCCAATGGCCTGTGATGGGACACTAGATAGGGTGGTATCTGAGTTACTACAGAGAATTCTTTCCTGGGTGTCTGGCTGCTGAGTCTTGCCCACATGCTCAGGGTTTAGCTGATTGCCATATTTGGGGTCGGGAAGGAATTTTCCTCCAGGGCAAATTGGCAGAGGCCCTGGGGTTTTTTGCCTTCCTCTGCAGGATGGGGCACGGGTCACTTGGCAGAGGATTTTCTGCATCTTGAAGTCTTTCAACCACGAGTTGAGGACTTCAGTAGCTCAGACATAGGTCAGGGGTTTGTTACAGGAGTGGGTGGGTGAGATTCTGTGGCCTGCGTTGTGCAGGAGATCAGACTAGATGGTCATAACGGTCCCTTCTCACCTTAAAGTCTATGAATCTATGAACTCACTTACTGTTTAACTAGATGTGCTTTCTTTGCCTTTTTAAGCACAGGTTAGTCTTATTACAGTTCTCAGTTCAGCTGTCATTCTCAGAAGGTGCTGCGTCCTACGTACTCCGAACTTGGTCTCAGTGTTACCTTCTTGGTAACCCAAACTCCTGCTGTCTTCAGTGGATTAGTCTCTGGCGTCTTGAGTCCTTCCAGATGTCCTTGGAAGAGGTGCAGGAACCACAACACAGACTAGTGGATATTCTTGATCATACCACCTCTCTTGGGGTGGGATTGCCTTTCCAATAAATGATGCCTTGCTGGAAACAGCAGGAACAGTATGGCAGGTCTGAGCCACTGTCCCTCCCACTTGCAAAAGAGCTGAAAAAAATATTATAGAATTATAGAATCATAGGACTGGGAGGGATCTCAAGAAGTCATCTAGTCCAGTTCCCTACACTCATGGCAGAACAAAGTATTATCTAGGTAGGACATCCCTGACAGGTGTTTGTCTAACCTCTTAAAAATCTCCAGTGACCGAGATTCCACAACTTCCTAGGCAATATATTCCAGTGCTTAACCACCCTGACAGGAAGTTTTTCCTAATGTCCAACCTAAACCTCCTTTGCTGCAATCTAAGCCCATTGCTTCTTGTCTTATCCTCAGTGGTTAAGAAGAACAAATTTTCTCCCTCCTCCTTGTAATAATCTTTTATGTACTTGGAAACTGTTATCATGTCCCCTCTGTCTTCTCTTTTCCAGACTAAACAAACCCAGTTTTTTCAGTCTTCCCTCATAGGTCATGTTTTCTAAACCTTTAATCATTTTTGTTGCACTTCTCTGGACTTTCTCCAATTTGTCCACATCCTTCCTGAAGTGTGGTGCCCAGAACTGGACACACTACGCCAATTGAGGCCTAATCAGCGTGGAGTAGAGCGGAAGAATTACTTCTCATGTCTTGCTTACAACACTCCTGTTAATATGCCCGTCAGGGGTCCAGAATATATGTTCTCCTACACAGGCCCAGATTCCCAAGTGATTGATATTGTGAATGAAAGGAACAAACAGTACCGTTCCACACCACGCAACAAGGAACTTAAGTGGCTGGACTGCCATGGCCATAAAAGTTATTCTTAGGTTGCTTTATAGTTTAGGGAAGTTAATTACCATGGCCTGATGGCCAAATATGACTACACAAAGTTCAGCAAACTCACTCAGTACATTGGCTATTTACTGCAGGAACAAAAGAATCAATTCCAGGCTCTCTCTACTCAAGACCAACTGGTTGCCAAAGGCTCCTTGCAGGGCTTGCTGGATGCAGGAGATGTGGCTTCCTGCTCTGTGGAAACAACCATGGTAATACACCATGTATCACATTTGCAATGTTGGGATCCTCAGAGAGGTCCAGAACACAGTGGAGGACCTTTAATTTGAGGGTTCCGAGCTCTTCAGTAATGGAAATCATTTTCGGTTCCTACCTGAATATCGTCATTGTTCAGATCTGTTTGGGAATTGGAAGACCAAATCAAGGCTGAATTAATAATCTTGTTCTGAAAGATATGTAAAGGCTACTGAAGAAACTGAAGCATTTGATGATGATAGAAGGGTAGAGTGCATGAGAAACTTGTATGCTCAGTAATTCCTCCATATGAACCTGTTTATTTTAGTAAATGACTCTCCCCTTGTACTCCTGCTTGAAGAAGCACACATACTTGGTTACACTAAGGAAAATTGCAGAAAAGATCATCGAACAGTATCCATCACAAGAGAAACAGATTCACGTGTACCCTGATGGTTCGTCAGATAAATCCTTCAAGAATGGTGTCTTTATCCAGTGGCCTAATGATGAAAGTACAAGAAAGAGTATTAATTTGGGATATATCTTCTTAAACTACATGGCTGTAATAAAAGCTATTCTCACTGACCTGCAAGAAGAAAACAGAGCAGAAATAAAGGCAGATGTTGTAATGTTTGTTTACTCACAGGTGGCAATCCTTGGTTCCTTTTTGAAGAAACCAGAACATTATAAACAATGCAATTTGTTAGTAGGTTTGGAGGATCGAAGAGAGAAGCAATAAATAGACTCTTTAGTGGATTCTATTGTACATTGGTATGTATGGGAATGAGGTAGCTAATGATGCGATTGAAGTTGGAAGATTGCCATCCCCACCCAAATTTTCAATGGTCGAGGATATTGAAGCCCTATCAAGGAAAATACTAGCTGAAATAAATGGTTAAGATAAAAGATCCCCTGATATCAAAGCATCTTGGAAAATTACATCCGCTATCATTTGTTGTTTTCCACTGAATGCATCCGATGAAGTGAGCTGTAGCTCACGAAGGCTTATGCTCAAATAAATTTGTTAGTCTCTAAGGTGCCACAAGTCCTCCTTTTCTTTCTATCCACTATCATGAAATTTTGGACAGGGCACACTACAGGAATGAAAATCAGTAGAGATGGGATTGATATATCCAACTTTGCAAGTTGTGTTGCGGGGTGGGTTTTGACATCTGCCCATGCTTTTGAATGTAATATTATTGTATGGAAGGCGGTGCTCTTCAGATTTGATACCTTGGATCAAGCCCTTACCCATGACCCTGTGAAAGTCACCAAATTCATTCTTGAACTTCTTGGCCTAATATAATTATTGTGGGACAAAACGATGACAAGAGTGGAATCCATCTTGCAACTGGGGTTGATAGAACCAATTCCCTCTTCATCATCCAGAAGGGGTTAGACTCCAGATATTTTTGATGCCCAAGAAGAAAGGAGTATGCAGAACTCTGCACACTATTGCAATAATGTTTGTACAAGGTATGCCTTGTTAGGTATTGTTTTAAAAACTCATAATTTGCTGGTCAATATTATCCAGGCAAAATGTGTGGCAACGTTGTATGTGAAGTTATAAGATTTCCCTCTGTGATGTTAACACCATGTTCCAAACCCCACAGCCAAGCAGAAGGTGGGTCTGTCCTAAACAAATGAAGGATTGTGTGCTTGCCTTAATTTGCACTTAAGCGGTAAACAGAGTCATCAAGCAGGGAAAGAAAACAAAGAAAGTTCAAATAGGTGGAAAAACCCATCAGGGTATATCCTTCCACATAGACTGTGTCTCCTGGGTCTCTGGTGGAAATGGTTTTCAAGAGGGGGATGGAAATTATAAAAAGGAGGGAGAAACTTCCCATGATCCCTCTCTCTCTCCCTGCCCATTGCATTCACTGCACTTGAAAAGATGAAGCAGCTGTTGGACTCCGGAGGAGAGCTCCTGATCTAAAGAGTTTGGTCAGCAAGATTGTTGAAGGGTTGTGGTGAGAACTTTTGCTTTGAATGTAATGTAGTTTGTTAGATTAGACATTAGTAAGCGTTTTATCCTGTAACCATTTCTAACTTTTATGCCTCATTACCTGTACTCACTTAAGATCTCTCTCTTTGTAGTTAACAAACTTGTTTTATTGTTTTATCTAATCCAGTGTGTTCAAGTTGAAGTGTTTAGGTTAGTGGTTCTCAGCCTGCAGCCCGTGGGCCACTTGCAGCCCAATTAGCACACAGCTGTTGCCCAGCTGTGTGCTAAAAAAATTCAAGATTGCTGTGCCGATTACCTTGCTCCTGGGTCCCAGCCGGGGCCGGCTGAGGGGAAGATGGTACCACGGAGCCATACTGGAGCACTCCCTGCCAGCAGGGAAGGCAGGGGAAGAGCTTGGCCTGCAGCCAGCTGGCAGCCTGCTGCTTTCTCCCTCCCTGTGCTGCACAGACACACTGAGAATGCTGCTGCCATGGGAGTGCTGCCTCTTCACTTCTGGGTGTCTGTGCCAGAGGTGTATGGATAAATGGGGGGGGCATGTGACCCTCCCCAGAACCTTTCATTTGTGCCTCCACACTAGCCACAGCTGCATGTTTCCTCGGGGGGTGGGGGAATGTGCATGCTCCAGGCTGCAGCGTGTTCTGAGCTGCTACAGCAGACAGCACCCACCTGTCCATCCCCTGCTGGCTATGCCCAGACCCAGAGCTCACAGCCAGAGCAGGAAGCTGCTCTGGAAGTCATTACATTAAAATTTGTACCATTATTTGTAAGCAACAGCTTGTGTGGAGAGGAAATTTGTCTTGTGGGCAGCTTCTTAGTAAGGGTCCCCCCATGGCTCGGTGGGTGGGATCACCTCTGCCCCTGACTGCGTGGGAGCAGGCATGGAAGGACATGTGCCCGACCGGGAAGCCACAGCAGGCAGGGTGTGGAAGAGACCTCTCCACCTCCTGTGCAATCTGTGCTACAGGGTTCTAATGGCCTCTGCAGCAGTGACCCTCTTTGGCCTGGAGAGAGATGCACTGTTGAGCCCCACATGGGGCTGAGTGCATGCTCCTTGTGCCTGCTGCACTGAGCTGGGCTTGAAGCAATACTTTCTATCCCAGCTGCACCCCCTACACAGTTACTACTTGCCTGTCAAAGGTCAGTGCCTGCTCATTCACGCATAGAGATAGCAGGTAGGCAGCCTCCAGCAGTGCTGTGCCCCCTGCCTCAGCCAAGCTCCAGGTGTGAGGTGTCCAGGGCACAGAATTGCTGTGCATCATACACTCTCCCCTATACTACAGCACAGCAGCCTGGAGGAGACACTGGAGACACTGCAGCTGTTTTGTGGGCCCAGCTCAGGCAAGGCTTAAAGGGGGCAGAGTCGCAATGGGTCACATTCCTGGTACAAAAGAATTAAAAATGGAGTCTTGTCATTGAGGGGTACACTTTAAGTGCTGCCCTACGAAATGTAGGCATATTTATTTCAGGTGAGATTATCATAGACACCTCTGTCCCCTACCCCCCAAAGCGCGCACATGCGCGTTTTTGTAGTCTTGACTATTGTACAGAAACTGGTTGATTCACGGCCCTCCTGCCCAAATATTGTATATCATGGGCACTGGTATTATATATTCTGTGGATGTGGCCCACATAACACACACAAATCTTCATATATGGCCCACAAAGATAAATAGGTCGAGTACCACTGGTCTAGATAACTCCATTTGACATAACAAATTGTGTGCATATTATTTCCTTAAAGAAATAATGGACTCAGTATTTTTGTACTGTCCTAGAGAGGGCTAAACAGTACAGGATATAGGTTTCTGGGGGAAAATCTGGGACTGGGGTGTGTTGGGGTTACCCTGCAGCATAACAAAGGCTGGTAAGAGCCAAGGGCTGGCTGCAGCACACACACACAGACGTAGCTGAGAATGACTTACATGCTGGAGGCTGTTCGTGACTAACCCCACGTTACTCTTTAGTTTGGATCGTACCCTGGTATGTCACACCTACCTCAAGGTACAGTTGGCAGTCAACAAGGCCCTATCCATTTTCCATTCATAGGGTCTAAGTCTCAATATAGAAAAAACCTACTCTGACACTCATCCAATGGATCTAATTTATAGAGCTTACCCTGAACTCCATGGCTGCCCTGGCTTACCTGCCGATGGACAGATTTGTCAGTGTCCAACCTTATTTCTCACCTTCAGTTAAGCCCCCAAACAATGGGAAGAACCTGCCTACGACTGCTGGTTCACATGATAGCATGTATATCTGTGACACCTCATGCCAGATTATATTCCTGTTGCCTTGAGGCCTGGCTCAGAACTGTCTATATACCCAAAAAGCACAACCCGAACAACTAAGAGGCCCTTAAGTCTCTTAATTGATGGAAGGATCCTCACAAAGCTTGTGTTGGAGTCCCATTCAATCATCCACGCACCACAGAGACCATAACAGATGCTTCCTTGATAGGCTGGGGTGCCTTACTACATAGGGCAAATGGACCCTGTCAAGAATCTGTCCTTCACATTGATTTACTCGACCTTAGAGCACGTGTGGAGTCACTTCTTACCGATAATCAAGTGTTGTTAAGTCAGGATCGTGACTGACAAAGCAACCATGTATTTTACTGTGTCCGTACACAAGATAGCTATCCTTTTGCACAGAAGGAATAAAACTGTTACTCCTGAGGGAATTCTGCTTTGAAAAATTAAAATTCTGCACACAGTATTTTAAAATTCTGCAAATTTTATTTGTCAATAAATGAATGTGGAGGCTCCAGCATGGCAGTGGAGAGCACAGATTACTGGCTGCATGGAGGTGGGAGATCACCCTGTGAATCCCCTGCCCCCGGACACGGACTTGGCAGTGAGGCTGCACCTGACGCTGTGCAAGGGCGGGCCCTGCCGGAGAGGTCTGTGGGGGGCGGCGTGGGGAAAGGCTGCAGGGTGATCTCCCACCTTCATGAAGCCAGTGTCCTGTGCTCCCCACTCCCCATTTATTTATTGACAAATAAAATTTGCAGAATTTTAAAATATTGTGCATAGAATTTTTAATTTTTTAGTGCAGAATTCCCTCAGGAGTAGCAAACGAAGCAACTCCCCAGGGTTAGCAGCCCTGTGTCAGATGTGGGAGGACAGGCTCAGACGGGCAGGATCCTAGTGTTGGGGGATCCAGGTGTGGGCTGAGAGGGTTCTGTATGGGGCACTCTGGATGCAGGCAGCTCAGCAGGGGGATCTGGATGCACAGGGTCTTGGTGGGGGGACAAGTTCCAGGTGCAGGGGCAATGGGACTCTGTATGGGTTCCAGGTGAAGGTGGTGGTGGCCCATTGGGAGGGTCTGGGTGTGGGGGATGGGACTCATCAGGAGAGTAGGGCTTGGTGGGATGGGGCTCTGGGTGCAGCTGGTTGGGGCTTAGTGGGGTGGGGGTCCAGGTGTGGGGGCGTGCATGGGGTGGTCCAGGTGCATAGGGGGTAGGGATTGTCAGGGTGGGGGTTTGAGTGCACGGGTCTCAGGGTGGTGGTGGTGGTGGTGGTCTGGATACAGAGGTGGGGCTCCAGATACAGGGTGGTGGTGCTTGGCAGGATGCAGGGGCGGGAGTCTGGATGAAGAGGGAGTGGGGCTCGGCTGGGGGTTCTCGGTATTGGGGAGGGGTCAGGATGCACAGGGGTTGGGCAAATGGGGGAAGTAGCTCCCCATATAATGTTACCCTCCCCTGCAGCTGAGGAGCGATAGGGGCGGGGTCAGGAAGCAGGGGTGGGGCCCCAGCTGTTCCGTGCAGGGGAAGTCCGCTATTTCTCCAGCCAGGACTAGCAGCTGAACCTGGTGCGGGGTAGGAGCCACCGGCTGGGGTGGGGTTGGGGAGGGAATCAGCGCTGGGTGTGTGTGTGTATCTGCTTCGGGTGCAGGGGGTGAGGCTTGACGGGATGGGGGTTTGGGTTTGGGAGGATTCTGGGGGCAGGGGGATAAGGCTTGGTGGGGGGTGTCTGAGTATGGGTGGGTACTGATGCATGGGGGTTGGGTGGATGGGGTGCGGGGTAGTTCTGATCCACCCTCCTACAGTGATTTACCTTTCTGCTGATTGCTGTGGGTGCCGGAAATGACGCATTCATGCTACTGGGGACAGGTGTGTGACCGCTCATAAGAACATAAGAATGGCCATACTGGGTAAGATCAAAGGTCCATTTAGCTCAGTATCCTGTCTTCCGACAGGGGCCAATGGCAGATGCTTCAGAGGGAATGAACAGAGCAGGTACTCATCAAGTGATACATCCCCCGTTGCGCATTCCCAGCTTCTGGCAAACCGAGGCTATGGACACTTCAGAGCATGATTTTATATCCCTGCCCATCCTGGAGAATAAATACTGAGGGTCCTATTCTCCACCAACTTATCCAGTTCTTTTTTGAACCCTATTATAGTCTTGGCCTTCACAACACCCTATGGCAAAGAGTTCCCACAGGTTGACTGTGCATTGTGTGAAGAAATACTTCCTTTTGTTTGTTTTAAACCTGCTGCTTATTAATTTCATGTGGTGACCTCTTGTGGCTTCCCTTTGCTTTCCATCAGAATGTCATTTTTCTGTGGGGAAGCAAAGAAATCAGCAGTTGACGTGAATTCTACGCATGCATAGTAGCACGGAATTCCCCCAGGAGTAAACTGTGGAATTTGTGCATACCTCAGTAGATCAACATCTCAGTGGCATACTTACCTGGTCTGCAGAACACTAGCAGACATGGTGATCAGGCATTTTTGTCAGGGCCATGAATGGGAGCTTATCAGTCTAATCCTGTGAGAAATATTCTGATCTGGGGCTTCCTGGAGATAAACCTCCTTGCGACAGTGTCCAACAAGAAATGTCGAAGTTCTGCTCTAAGGGAGGTTGCGGTCAGAATTCCCTAAGAGATGTCTTCCTCATTCTTTGGCCATGAACTCTGCTGTATGCATGCTTTCCCTTCCCCCACCTCTCCAGTTGGTTCTCACAGTCCTGCAAAAGATAAAACAGAGCTGGGTGGCTGATAGTGCCAGCCTGGTCGAGACAGATATGGTACCCAGACCTGATTCACCTGTCACTTTGCCCACCTTTTCGCTTGCCTCTGACGACAAACTTATTGACTCAAGATTCAGGGAAAACTATTCACCGTAGCCTTCCGACATCTCTTGGATGGTTTTTGGATGTAGGAATTTGAATTGTAGAACTTACTATTGAGACCATCCACAGGAAAGACTTACCTGCAAAATAGGAAGCATTTCCACTCCTGGTGCATGCTGTGTGGGTTGTATTCAACAATTTGCAACTAACTCTCATACTTTACAACCTGTTGAATTTAAAGGTCTTAGGTTTATCACTGAGCTGTCTGTAAGCTGTTATCAGCCTTCCACTCAGTGGAGTTCTCAGTGTTTACCAATCCCATGACTTCTAGGTTCATTAGAGGCTTGGCCAACCTCTTCCCCCATGTCAGAGAGCCTACACCATCTTGGGACCTTAATCTACTTCTCAGGGAGACCACCCATTGAGCTCCTAGCAAATTGCTGATTTCTTCATTAGCCTTTTAAAGCATCCTTTCTTATAGCCATCATGTTCACTAGCAGAGTAGAGGAATTGGGAGCCCTACTGGGAGACCCACCCTAGATCATGTTCTTCTGGGACAAAGGGACTCTTCGCCCCCATCCTTGTTTTCTACCCAAGATCTCATCTGTCGTGTGTGTTAATCAAGACATACAATTGCCAGTCTTCTACCCTAAACCATACAACTTTAGGGAAGAAGCTGTTCTATACACTCTGGACGTTAGAAGGGCTCTCATATTCTACCTGGAAAGAACTAGATCCTTCAGGGCCTCCCCAAGACTTCTTGTTTCCTTTGCCGACAGAATGAAAGGAAACCCCTGTTTTCATCCAAAGACTATATAAATGGGTGTCAGGATGCATTTGTCTTGGTACAAGGTATCTAGTGTGCATCTTCCCTCTAGGGTGACTGCCCATGCTGCCATGACACAGTCCACCTCTATTGCCTTGCTTAAGAACATCCACTTCAAGAACGTTGGTAAAGCTGCCACCTGGTTGGCTTTCTCTATTTCTGCCATTGTATATATTTTCAGGGCAGATGCAGTTTTTGTGACAATAGTTCTTCAATCTATATTAGATATGACTCAGTACCCAGCCCTGTAGTTTGGGCACTACTTGGAAGTCATCTGAAGTGGAACTCCCATAGGGACAATTTCTCAGGGAAGGAGAGGTTACTTACTTGTACAGTAACCAGTGTTCTTTGATGTTTTGTCTGTATGAGTGCTCCACTACCTCGGTTCTTCCCCTCTACTTTGGAGTCTTTGCCTTTTGTGAGATTTCACACATGTACACCTTGAAGTGGAGCAGCCAGAGTGGCAAAACATCTCTAATAACTACAGTTACTGTACAGATAAGTAACCTCTCTCTCTTTGAGATGGGGTCTGCATGTTCACACTCCTCTCCCACTTTCTCCTCTTCCACAAAGTCCTAATTATAAACTCATAAATTTTAGAGTATGTCTACACTGCACATTAAGTCTGGGTCTGTGGGACCTGGGCTTGTGGACTTGGTGTTTCCAAGCTTCTGCTTGAATGTCCACATTACAGTGGAAACCTGGGGTTCACATTCATGCTGGAGTGTCCATACTGCAGTATGCAGACCCGAGTCAGAACTTCAGTTTCTGTGGGCATATACTATCATATCGCAGGGCTCCAAGCACCCTTGCCAGCTGAAGCTGCTCTAGGGCTTATTTTGTAGTGGGTTGTGGGAGAACTTGTCTGTCAGTTCCAGGGGAGTTGAGTGGAAGTGTTTTAGGTGGGTTTAACCCGTGAACACATCCAGCGGAACCATTTTGTGTCTGCATGCTCCAGCAGCCAGAGACAACATGGGTCCCAACTCTGTGTAAGAACTGCTCTCTACCTCATGCTCGTTCCTGTTTTGGGAATCAGGCGGAGCATCTGCAAGACAGTGGTGGACATTTCATTGGCAATTTTGCCAAATGCACCTTTCTGAGGGAGATACTGGCATGTCAGCTGTGACCCAGGTGATGTAGCTCATGCCTGTTGCCTTAGTGTCAGATTTGCCCTGTGTAGACTGGCACTTCTGGAGCAGGGCCCCAACTACGTACTGGTGAGATCACGTTGTCATGCAGACCTGGGATGACCAACAGCGGGTACTGAACATTTGCATAAATGATGTTCCTGGAGGTTTGTGATCAGCTAGTCCCTGTCCTTTAGCACTAAGCATGCTGGTCCAGAAGTGGGTTGCTATAGCTATCTGAACACTGGCTACCCTATACTGCTACTGGTCCGTGGCTAACCAGTTTGGAATTGGAAAATAAACTGTTGGAGTTGTCGTAGCAGAGGTTTCTGAGGCAATCAGGACTAGGGTGACCAGATGTCCCAATTTTATAGGGACAGTCCCGATTTTTGGAGCTTTTTCTTACATAGGCACCTATTACTCACCACCCCTTGTCCCGATTTTTTACACTTGCTATCTGGTCACCCTAATCAGGACTGTGATTTGCCCCAAAGAAGATAGGCATAAGAAATGTTCTTGAAATAATTGCTGCCTTTCCAAAGTGAATTGGCTTTCCACACTGCCGTTATGGGACTCGTGCTTATAGATTGCCCACTGCAAGGAGCACATGAGTACATAAACCTTGGTGGATACTGCTCCATTATTATGCAGACCCTGGTCAACTACAGGGGCAGACACATGGATAAAAATGTGGGATGCAGTGGCTGAGTGCGTGATACCAGAGTGTTCCAGAGATCAGGACTATACCTTCATGCACAAGCTGGGACAGTTTTTCCCACTGCATGACATGGTTATAAATGGAGTCACTGTACCTGTACATGCGCATGCATCCAATGAAGTGAGCTGTAGCTCACGAAAGCTCATGCTCAAATAAATTTGTTAGTCTCTAAGGTGCCACAAGTCCTCCTTTTCTTTTTACTGTACCTACTGTTCGGCTAGGAGACCCTGCTTACCCTCCGTTGCTATGACTTATGAATGTGAACTCCTGATTTTAGAGGTCCTGGTAAAAGATGCTTCAATTACACATTCAGTAGCTGCAGGATGTGGTGGTGAAATGTGCATATGGCAGATTGAAATCCCGTTGTTGCTGTCTTCAAAACCATTTGGATGCTAGTGTTGACAGTGCAGTCCACATTATTGTGGTCTGCTGTGTTCTTCACAATGTCTGTGAGGACAAGGCGAGCTTTTTTTCCAGGAGTGGACTCAGTACACTGCCTGATACCTGAACTGGTACACACAACCAGAAAGGTTTCAGAGTAACAGCCGTGTTAGTCTGTATTCGCAAAAAGAAAAGGAGTACTTGTGGCACCTTAGAGACTAACCAATTTATTTGAGCATGAGCTTTCGTGAGCTACAGCTCAACTAACCAATTTATTTGAGCATGAGCTTTCGTGAGCTACAGCTCAACTAACCAATTTATTTGAGCATGAGCTTTCGTGAGCTACAGCTCAACTAACCAATTTATTTGAGCATGAGCTTTCGTGAGCTCAGGAAAGCTCATGCTGAAATAAATTGCTTAGTCTCTAAGGTGCCACAAGTACTCCTTTTCTTTTTACACAAACAGAAACTGTACCTGTCAAGGCTAGTGCTGGATGCAACAGAAGTCAGAGGTGCTTTGTGTGCCCACATAATGGGTTTGCACAGTCTGGTGTGTGGGGGGAAGTGGAGGAATTAACTGGTATTTGAGGTTGTGCTGTGTATGGGTATGGGGCAGCTGTGTGAAACTTTTTGTAAATGTGTTGGTGTCATGAATTTTTTAAACACTTCCATGTAATTTATAGAGATGTATTATGCATTTTACAAAACTAGCAATGTACTGCAATTCATGGTTTGTGGATTACTAAGATGAAAATTTGTAATTTCTCATTATTACTGTTAAATTATTGAGAATGGGCATATGATGATATTCAGTAAAGTTGGTGTTAATTCAACATGTTGTTTACGCAGGTATTTACAAGCTACTGTAAGAATCAGGCAGACCAGCTGCCATCAAAGCATGCAGTGCAATAAACAAATTCGTCATACAGCCAAAGATCCATGTGCCCAAATGACATGTTCAGCTATTCTTGTGTATCCCCCTGTTCTTCTGTTCTCCTTGATCTTTCTGCTGTGTTTTGCACATGTGGGCTGTGACTCGACTGGAGCAGGTGAATGCACAGGATACTTTTCACCATTCCATGTACTGTGTTTATTGCCAGTGACATGGTCCAGCCACCCCCTGAATTGTTCAAAGGATGCATACTCTGCAGGTCACGATTGAGTGGAGGGGATTCAAGCCATGGGGCAGGAGCAGGAGTTGAAGGTGGCACTGGAGTCTTCAGTCTGGAAGTCATGAGCATAAGTAATTGCCTGAACAGCTCCTTCTCCCCTGCTCTGTCTTGCTCCCTCAACTTGTGGTCATGCTCTCTGAATCTGTTTGCCAGTTTCTACTTGCTCTGTGCAGCCTCTGTCTTTCTTTCCAATCTGTGTGCATATTTATCTTTTTGATAATACATTTGGTCCTTCTGAAACTCTGTCTGACAATTAGTTTTATCGGGTAGCTCTCCCATGAGCTCATCTCACACACTTTTCTTTCAGTGGGCTGGTCTGCACCCCCAAGCTCCTACTGCCATGGGTTTGCCCTGTGGAGATGGAAGGCCCTTGAAAGGAGAAACAGAACATTGCTGTTTGAGCATGATAAAAAATTACATTTCCCATTCTATGAAAGGGGGCTGTTTTAAATCAAGGTAAAAAAATTATACTGTTTATCAGTGGGCTGTATTCTAGTCACACAAAAACACTGTCTGTTTCAGACATTCTTTGGAGAAGCACTGAAAATCATCACACATCATGGCAAGGCACACACAAAAGTTTGTGGAAATTATTTCTGCATCCCCTTCATGTTTTCTGGGGGTAGGGAACTTATGACTGCTCTAAGTACTAGCTATGGTTCTTCAGTCCTGTCATGGAGGGCAATCTTTGAAGAACATTGATATTCTGGAGGTCCTAGGGTGGACATGTGAACTTCTGTTTCAAGCCAGTGGAGGACAGCCATCTGTGCATGCCAAGGATATATTTAGGCATCTAGCAACCAAACACATCACTGAGTGGAGTGGGCTTATGAGTTTTGGAGATGGCCATAATAAATATTCCCTGCCTTGGAATATAACTGAGCTGCTGGAGTTCCAACTCTGTGGGAAATTTGCTTTCCTCACCAACCATCGGTGGGTGAAAATTAGTGGAAAAATCAATAAGATGTTGATTTATCATGCAGATGCGGTACTGTCTCTTTACAACACCCTGCTTCCATGTATACAACTGAATCAATCAACCATGGGACTTCTAACAGACAGACTGTCATCCTCCGCTGTAATGTGGACTCGTATATTAAAGCCAGCAATGGACGAAATACACACTCCGATTTTGTGTGGAATCATAGCAGCCAGGCTTTTGGGGGAGTCAGTTCACAGGCAGTCTGGGACAATGTGGGCATCACCGGTGTATAAAGTGTGCTACGTTAGATGACTGGGGCATATGGGGCTCCACAATTAATAGCCTCAACCCAAATTCATACCAATCAGTAAGTAATAAAAAATGTCTCGTTAACTTCTTGAACATTTCATGGTATCCATTTTGAATCCCATATTGCGGGAGGAGAGGGAAGGGGTGGTGCTAGGGGAATGGTGTGGGTTCTGCAGTGAACAGAAGCACAGAAAACCTTGGCTTGAATTAGTAACTTAATAGCCCATAAGCTGGGAGTCTCTTCCATCCACATACTAATAAACACAAACATGGTGGTTGGAACTTACCAGGCTTAGAAGCTTGTTCTGATGCTGTTTCTTCAGTAGCCAGACCCTCCTCCAGAGCTGCTCCTAAATTGCTCCTTTGAGTATGGACCTAGAATGTGCTTTAGATGCTCCAGCGGCATAGCATCTTGGCTAACTGGCCTCAGTTACAGGATCACTTCTTGCCCTACATCTGGCTGACTGTGATGCCGGTGGAGGGGGAGGGAGGGATGTTTAAGGGCACCATTCCCATTCAGCTAGTTGTCATACACCACTATGGACCCAGCGCCTGCTGCAGTTCCCAGTACCTGGTTGAATTCGTCATAAACGAGGCACGAAGATGTGTTGTTCCCCATTAGCACCCTTAATTTTGCAGTAGTCTCTTCAGCCACTTGAGTTGTTCTCTGCATTGTTCTGCTGTCTGGTTAATCCCATGCTTACAGCTGCTTGGATATAGTTTTGTAGGTATGATCATTTCTTATGTGCTTGTTCAAGTCAAACGTCTTGCTTGCCTCCCACCAAAGGTTAACCCGAATCTGTCTATATTCCTTTCACAAGCTAGCAGTGCACTTGATGCAGAATGACTACTACTTGCTGGCCATAGTTAATACACATGAACATTGACTACATATCCAGTTGAGCACTCCATGTAGAAATGAAGGGTTCAATGATGAGAAGCTGCATTTAAACCAGAAGATTATTTCCAGTTCCAGTAGAGTAGATTGTTAGTCTGTTTCTGGACTTTTCTGTGCCTCCTCCCAAGACTCCAACAGGGTCTCTGTGACACTGATAGGCCAGATGCCAGCTCATACAAGGTTCCCATATTTCAGCTGGACACAGACAGATACATAGTTGTAATCTGTCTGGCTCTCAGGAGTTAATATTGATGAAATAGGATTATAATGATAAAGTATTTAGTGTTAATTTAAAGCTTGTGAGTTGCTGCATGCATTAATCTTATTTGTAATATCCATGTTCCATATAGTAATGTAATATTTGCGTGGTTGTAGAGTGAGCCTCTGACTGTATGGATTGCAATATAGGAGAGGGACCTTAATTATCGTGGAGAGCTGCTCTTCTGCAGAAATTGTTACATCTCTCCTGAAAGAGGAGATACATTATATCAGACGGGCTCTAGTTGGATCTTGCAATTGGAAACCCCCTGCATCTGGATTGAGAAACCATCAGCTAAAGGACTAGACTCCTTCTTTTCTGCTCTTGTGAAGACAAGTCATGCAAGTGGAGTGCTCCCATCAGCTGAATTTGCAGCTCAGAGTACTTGGCAGGAAGGGGGATAAAAAACCTCAAACAGAAGGAAATAGGTATCTCTATGCTGCTTGGACTCCAGGGGGAGGCGGGGGGCAAGGTATTTCTAAGCATAAGCAAGAAATCCCCAGCTTCTTGTGTGGGTAAACCCTAAAGGTCAAATAGAGGTTGCTGAATATGAAAGCCTATATTACCTTTTGAAACCTAAGATAACTCATTCCAGTATCTCTTTGCTTACTCTAACCTTGTAAATAATTCTCTAATCTCCTTTTCCTATTTAATAAATCTTCCTATAGTTTACTATGGGATTCACAAGTGTTGTCTTTGGTGTGAGACCTAAAGCACAATGACCTAGGGTAATTGACTGGTCCTTTGGGGTAAGTAGTAATCTGAATATTACTGTGAATTTTGGTGTCTGGCACCATCTGTCACACCTGGATGGCAAGACAGACTGGAGCACCGTCAGTGACTCTGTGTTAAAGCTGATACTCTCACCTGGATGGCAAGACAGACTGGAGCACCGTCAGTGACTCTGTGTTAAAGCTGTACAACTGCCCAAGGAGTTTGTATGTGACGCAAATTGAAGTTGAGAACTTGGATCCAATTTGGAGTTTGTGCCCTGGTTTTTAACAGTCTGCCCTGAGATTGATATTCATGCTCTTGCATCACCATTGAGAGCTTACCGTCTCCATGCAGATCTTTCTCATCCTTTGTATCTCTCCATTGTCTTCTTCCAACATTGCATCTGTCTACAGAGGATAGAGGAAAAGTCAGGAGACCTATGTCATCTTGGGTTATGCTCTTTGCTGCTCCTCCCATGGATATATTTTCAGATCCCACCTACTGGAAAGACTAGCAGCCACGGTCTTTGTGGCCCTATTGGGTTCAGCCACAACAGTTTTTTGATTCTCCTCTTTATAGATGGAGATATGAAGTTTCCTCTGATGAGGATCTGGTAGATCATCAGTCCTTGGATGTGGTTTCTCTGGATCCATTGGTGTAGACAGTGGTATTGGATACAATATCTGAGGAAGGCAAGGAAGAACTGGCTCCTCTTTTTTGAACAGGAATAACCGGATGCAGATTTCTGTTCAGACTTGTTACCTGATGAGCATGAGGGTGTGGCTTCAGCCTCCTCTCCTTCTGAGGATGCATTACAGTTCCATGGTCTTATGGTAGCTGCATTGAATTTACCTTTGTTGACTCTGGAGGAGACCTCCCACCCTGTATTTGACTTTTTGGGAGCTACCTCCAGAAATAGAAGTTTACTTCCAACTTTGGATGGACTTTTGCAGCCTGCAAAGGCTGTTTGGTGAACTCCTGCTTCCTGTCAGCCTGTATTGAAGAAAATAGGCAAACTTTATCAGGTGCCACAGGTTTTTGTATTTTCACATCCATCCTATAATGAATTCACTGATGGCGGCGGCTGCTGCTAGGAGGTTTAGATCTGGCCAGGCTCACTTCTACCCCAACAGATAGAGAATGGGGAAGATTGATGCACTAGGGAGAAAGGTGTTTTATTCCTCTTCTCTGGATGGATAATTATCAGGTAGTAATGGCCCATTATCATTTCCATCTGTGAGAGAAGATGGCTGTATTCTTGCAGCATTTGCGAGTGGACAAATGAAGATAAACTAATGCTCTTCTCACAGAAGGGCAGAATGTGTCAAAGTATGCCCTCAGGGTATCATTTGATGCTTCAGACTCTTTTAACAGAGGTTTGGCACCTGCAGTCTCATTGAGTAGGCATGCTTGTATCCTGTTATCTTCATTGGCAGTGGACATGAGAGTTCAAGTAGAGGATGTCCCTGTTGCGGGGGATGTTTTTTTTCAGTTCTAAGACCATTTCTTGGAAAAATTAAAGAAGAATAGATAGGCTTGCTCTCCGGGTCTGTGCTATGGACTGTGATGTAGGTGATCTGGGCTAGTAGTCAGAGCAGGAGTCAGAGCTAGTGAGCGGAGTAGGAGTCCAGGTTGGGGAATGAAGCTAAGGGTCAGCAGCAGAGTCAACTGCCAATTACCAGAGCCAGGGATCAAGTCAGAGTCAGAACCAGAAATCGAAGCAAAGGGTCAGAGCAGAGGTCAGATACCAACGGCCACAGCCGCAGGGCAAGTCAGAATCAGGGTCTGAAGTCAGAGGCTGCGGTCGGAGCCAGGATTGGTAACTGATGATTGGGGGCAGGAACTGGAAGAGAGGCAAGGATCAAGCACAGAGCAGGAGCACACTGGGAACAAGAGCAAAGACAGGAGTGAGGCAGAAGTGGAGCAGGATTTAAGAACAGGGTTGTGTGCAGGAGACAGTCACAACAGGAAATCACCTTGTTGCTTGGACAAACTTGCTCTGCCACCTCCTGACTTAAATAGTGTAGTTGAACAAATTGCTAGAGCTGGGCAGTTCTCCATTTGGGACTCCCAATTGACTGAGGCTACAGTGCTCCGAGCTTCTTGATCCCCCAGCTTTCAGCAGATACAGGGTGGAAGCCAGGATAGAGCAGCTGTCTGGGAACTTTCAGGCCTCAGTTCAAGAACTGGGATATCACAGTCTGTATCCATGGACCAGGAGGAGCCTTCTGCTTCATCCTTTAGATACCAGAGAGAGTATTACCTGTCATCATCTGATTTTTCTCTATCCAGAGGCATCCGCAATGACACCAGCAACCGCAGACTTAATTTCAGTATCAACAGAAGAAGAAGTTTTCCAGATCTAGACCTGGGATGAAGCAACCGATTTCCTCTTCATCTTCAGTGAACACCAGGCCTCAGACTTGATGGCAACGCTCGAGAGTTGTGGACCAATCAGTGAACGCTGTTATTTGAAGACAGGCTACTCCAATTTGTCGCCCATGGAGGCTAATTACATCAGACACACGGATACTGAAAATTATAGAAAAGGGTTGTGCCATTCAGTTGAAACAATTGCCCTCTTCCAATTCCCCCGTCCTTTTCTTTTCAGGGACTCGTCTTATGAGGTGATTTTTACTTACAGATGTTCACAAGGTACTGCAGATAGGAGCTATCGAGGAGGTACATTAATGTCTTTAGAGTCACGGATTGTATTCAAGATATTTTACAATACAGAAAAAGATGTGGGTGTATGTTCAATATTTCGACTTAAGGAGTTTAAACAAGAACATCCAAAAATTCCAGTTTAGAATGTTAACTCTATAATTTCCTCACTTATATCTCTGTTTGGCACAGTCATCGAAAATACCTGAGGTTCATGGTAGCAGAATGCCATTTCCAGTTCAAGGTGGTTACATGTGGTCTGTCAACTGCATCAAGAGGTTTTTTCAAGTGCCATTCTGTGATAGTGATGCAGCTGAGAAAGTAAGGTATTTTTATTTACCCATACTTGGAGGATTGTCTGCTTAAAGCAGCTTAACACAATGTCCAGTTGTTTCACATCTGATTTTCAATCTCCTTCATTTTGGACATGGGATGGTGTGGTGGGGCAGCTGCCCCTCACTGGCAGAAAAGGGGTTAAAAACAGCCCTTAAGAATCTGCACAGGAGGCCAATCAAAGAGGGGCTGCGAGGTGTGGCCAGTCAGAGAGGGCTGCAGAGCAGCTTTAATCACTCCCTGGAGCTTGAGGAGGGAGGTGGACAGGCTGCCTTGCAGGCTGAAGGCAACAAGCACCCTGGATAGAGCAGTGCTGCAGGAAGAGACCTGGGTAGCTAAAAGCTAAAGGATCTGCAAGCTGAGGCCCTGAGGCAAGGGTAAAGAGGGTGCTGGGGCTGCGGGGAAGTGGCCCAGGGCAACCTACTGAAGAGTTGGAGGGGGTGCCACAAGCAGCGGCCTTCTATAGGGTCCCTGGGCTAGGACCTGCAGTAGTGGGCAGGCCTGGAGTCCCCTCCCCCCTTTGCCACTGAGGAAGTGGGCCAGATAGTGGGCTGCAGTTGCCACTGAGGGAAGTGGCTGGATAGCGGACTGCAGGCCCCCTGGAATGGGGGAGCACGGAGTGAAGCACAGTCAGAGGACTGTGTCACTGAAGAGGACGCTGCGGTTCTGGGAGTGATGTGGGTCCCAGAGCAGAAGTGAAGGTGGCGAGGCATCACCAGAAGAGGGCGCACTGGCGAGAAGAGCTAATTGCTATAACCGCTGGCAACAGATGCCAGAGTGAAGAATTACACCCCATCACAGATGGCTTCTCAATCGCAAAAAGTCAAATCTCTGCCTGACTTAGAGGATTCCCTTTATAGGTTCCATACTGGACTCAGTGTAGGAAGAGCTTTTATTCCAGAAGAGATGTTTCTAAAAATACAAGAAATGATTTCCCAACTTTGTCTGTCATTACCAGAAGGTGATTCCCCTCTCTGGCATTAATTCAGAAAGTGATTAAGAAGATTCAGCAGGACAGAGCAAAAGTGATTTTGATTGTTCCAGCTTGTCCAAGACAGCAGTGTTACACAGACCTGCTACAGTTGTCAGACAGAGCGTGCATCTTCCTCTGTCTCTGGATATTTTGTCACAGCAACAAGGCAAGATTGTCCATCCAGACCTGCAGTCTCTTCATCTGATAGCTTGGGCCGTTGGACTTTGATTAGTCTCAGACAGTCATGTTCTTCCTTGGTAGGGAATGTACAGTTCAATTCTAGAAAATTATCCACAAGAGAATGGTACCAGTTAAAATGGACTAGATTAGTCACTTAGATGGAGGGAAAATCTGATTCTCCAGTGGCAACTTCTATGCCCTGTATTCTGGAGTATTTAATGTACTTAAAGCTTGAAGGATTGTCTCATTCTGGAAAAGAGACGACTGGGAGGGGACCTGATAACAGTTTTCAAGTATATAAAAGGTTGTTACAAGGAGGAGAGAGAAAAATTGTTGTTCTTAACCACTGAGGATAGGACAAGAAGCAATGGGCCTAAATTGCAGCAAGGGAGGTTTAGGTTGGACATTAGGAAAAATATCCTAACTGTGAGGGTGGTTAAGCACTGCAATAAATTGCCTGGGGAGGTTGTGGAATCTCCATCATTGGAGATATTTAAGAGCAGGTTAGACAAACACCTGCCCGGAATGGTCTAGATAATACTTAGTTCAGTCATGAGTGCAGGGGACTGGACTAGATGACCTCTCAAGGTCCCTTCCAGTCCTATGATTCTATGATTATTTTTTAAGAGTTCACTTGAGTGCTGTTCAACTTATCATGATTTGGTTGGGGGTAGGTCACTATTTGTATATGATTATGTCAAAAGGTTTATGAAGAGATTATCTAGCAGAGCATTTCTCAAATGCGGCCACTAGGGGTTTTTCCTGTGGCCATGACTGCCTCCTGGGCAGAAATGGGGAGGGGGCAAAGCAATGGCCCCTCCCTGCAGTGCTCAGGGGCTCTGGAAGAGGGCTTCAGCTGCAGGAGTCCAGGGGCAGGCTTCAGACCCCCCTTCCTGGCTTCAGCCATGGAACTCTGGGGCAGGGGGGAAGGGATGGGGAAGGCATGGGGCTAGAGGGATCGCTAGGGGGCCCAGGGAAGGCAGCAGGACTAGAGGCGATTGGTGGGCGGTGGGGGCCAGAAGTGATGCGTGAGGGGGAGGCAGCAGGGGCTAGGGGCACCATAATACGACTACATTATTTTTATCGAGTCTGCAAAAAAAATCCCTACATACATAAATTACAATGATTTGGATGTGTATATATGCATATTTATTTGTTTTCCTCGAAGTTAATTAAGTATTTTAGGAAAATTTGTCAGAGTGGCCACCAGCAAGAGTTGGTGGCCACACTCTGAGGCCACCAAAAATTTTGTTGTGAGAACCCCTGATCTAACATATATCCTCCTTTTAAGGGATCCTGTCCCTTCTTGAGACCTTAACTTGGTATTGTTGTCTAGGCTTATGGGATCACCGTTCAAACACATGGCGGACTGTTCATTATTTTATTCAGCTTTTAAAGAGGTCTTCATCACCGTTGTTACATCAGCCAGAAGGATGAGTGAATTGCATGTCCTGATGGCTGACCGTCCATTTAATAATTTTCACAAATATAAAGTGGTTCTTAGACCTGATCCCAGGTTTTTACCAAAATTAATATCAGTTTCACATGATCATACAGTTAATTTACTGGTTTTCTTTCCCAAACCTCGTGCTTAGTAATGTTGAGTTTGCATTACATACTCTATAGGTGCTAGAAGAGCTCTTGCTTACTACTTAGATAGAATTAGGAGTTTTAGGAAGTCATCTAGATTTTCTTATGCTAAGAATTATATGAGTTATAGTGTGTCCACTCAGACTGTTTCAAGATGGGTTAAAACAATGCACTGAATTATGAGTTAACTCAAATTCCTGAGCTGTCTGTCAAACGATCTCATTCTGCTGGAGCTGTAGCAATATTTTTTGCTTTATTTAAATGTGTTCCTATTAGGGAAACGTGCAAGGGTACTACATGGAAGTCAGTGTACGCATTCACTAAACATTATGTGCTGGATCTTGCTTCTAGAGTGGATGCCACATTTGGCAGAGCTGTGTTACAATCACTATTCAGTTAGGACTCTGACCTCGTCTCCGGGGTTTTCAGCACTGCTTTTCAAACTACCCATAAGTAGAAATATGCAGCGCCACTCAAAGAAGAAATAAACATTACTTGTAACCAGAGTTCTTTGAAATGTCTGCATATTCACCCTTCCCTCCCACCTTCTGCTCTTTCTATCATGGTCATCTGGGTTGGCAGTGAAAGCAGTTGAGATGGTAGAGGGTGCAGCGCCCCTTTATAGCCTCACCTTGGGAACATTCAGAAACACTGAGTGGAGGGTTTAGAGTGTGTGTATGTGTACTCCAGTAGGCACTGCTTGGAAAAGGTTCTACTGTAAAGTGCCACCAGGTGGCATAGTGCCTGTAAGTGTAAATATGCAGTCACTGCGAAGAACTCTGGTTACAGGTAATCAACCTTCATTTACTAGTAAGTAACCTTCAGTTCTTTGTACTTTAGGTTTGTTTGTTATCAAGATAAGTTCTTTCATACATCCATAGGAGACCATTCTTCCTTCAATTTTTACTCCAAAGCCTCAAATATGTGAAAGTGTAGCACAGCCTAGCTGTGAGAAGTGCTCTTAGGATTTATCTTTAGCACTGACCAATTGTAGAAGATACATCACTGCCATTCTGCCCTCCCCTCCCCCACCGCCAGTTTCAGTGCCTTAAAAGCATCTAAATCAGTGGTCCTCAACCCACGGCCCAATCAGCACACAGCTGTGACCTGTGTGACATCTTCAGGGCCATACAGGTAGTATCTATATTGTGTGGATGCGGCCCATATAACACAGAGAGAGCTGCATATGTGGCCCACAATGGTAAATAGGTTGAGAACCACTGATCTATATCAACTACTATATCAATGAAACATTCTGCTGCAGATAAACCAATTCTGTAAGTGATCAGAGTCTTCTTAGAACATTCTGCACAGATCAGCTCGTATGAAAGGTATTGGCTTCACCAGGGAAAAAAAGGGTGTTCTTAACTCAAGTAAAATCCTAATGAAGATCACACAGTTTGTACTTTTTATATGAGTTAGCAGACCCTTGAGAAGAATAGCCTCAGTTCCTGACTGCTGCTATGTCTCCTGTGCCCACTGTGCTTTTCTCCCTGCCTTCATACATGTTGGGTGGTCCTTCCCAGGGCGTAATTCAGCTGATTGTTTGCTGCTGTTCATAGTTTTCCTAACCAGTAGTTAATTTGATATGATGGTTCTTTGCCCATTTCACTGCTGTCCCCAGGATTCTGAATAATAGTGAAATGGATCAAAGTCGTCATCATTTCACACTGTTGTCGTTGTCATCAGGGCCCTGTTTATTATGCAGATGCTGAATTTGCCTCAGAATTCACTCCTTTTCCCAGAATTGTGTTTTTAAAATTTGTTTTTCTTTTTTAATGTTTCTAGTCTTGAAGGGTTGTGGAAATAATATTGAGAACGTGAACTGATTTGTGAGCCAATACAGTAAAGCCTGCATCTGTTGGCAGAGCCTGAAATAATATCTTAAGAGTTGTGATCTGTCCCATTCATTTCAGTCAGAATCACATGGACTCATTAGGTACTGAATTTGGCGTTTTTCCAAGGTGGCACAGAATTTGCCATTTTGCTGCAGCCAATGCGTGGCCATTTGTTGTGTCTCCCTGCAATGGTGAGACCTGCTTTCATTCCCTGTTGCTCTCTGCTTTTTTCCACAAGAGATAGTTAATTGTTTTGCCATGTATGTTCCCTGAGCTGTTCCACGCTCAAGCAGCCAAGGATCAGGGAGCCAGAGCGAGAGTTCAGCTTGCTGTCAGTAGGTGGAGAGAACCAGAAGCGTATTGTGGTGAGCTAGAGTATCTGGAGAACAGTTTAGCAATTTGAGGCCTACAGAGCCAAGAAGATGAGTATCTGAAGGTAGCTACAAGTTCTCGTCTCCCTCCCCACCTTGGCCCTGTATGATAGGTGAAAGGATTAGCTGGACCACTTGTACAACATTGTACAAATTGAATTGCAAGGTATGGGGCTGGGGTACCTTGAGAGCAAGGTAAAAACCCCATTCTTTAAAATGAAGTCAGGTAATTAAACTACCTCCATTGAGTATTTTCAGCTACAAGCCATGTTTATGTGGGTGGGGGAGAATTCAGGGTATTGTGTAGTGCTAGAATAAACTAATGCCGCCACTGAACTTAAGGGCAGCTGCTGCACGTTGCAGGGGCTTCCGCCTGTTAGCATCAGCAGAGGTGCTAGAGCTGTGTTCCTAATTCTTCAAAAAGACAGCTCTTCGTCATTTTACATTGATTCATGTTTAGTAGATTGTCTTCAGAATTTTAAGGGCTAGAAATTCATTTTTGTATTCACAAGGTACTTGTGCTCTGTGTACTTTTAGAAGAATTTGTTCATAAAATTTATGTTGTTTTAAAGTTGGTTTATATTTTTACTACAAGTCATTTTATTGCAACCTGGTTTTTGGAAAGGTCGTGGTTGCACAGACCAGATGTTCGCTCTATGATACATAATAAAACTGTGTTAGAATGGCAATGGCAACTCTACATAAATCCCATAGACTTCGAGAAGGCTTTTGATAGCATTCACAGGACCAGCCGATGGCGCATTCTGTGGGCATATGGAATTCTTTCCCGTATAATCAATGTCATCAAAAGCTTCTGTTTCAACTTTACATGCAGTGTTGATCACAGTGAGCTCAGTTTTGAAGTCAAAACAGGAGTATGTCAGGATTGTCATATCTGCAATCCTCTTCAACATTGCCATTGACTAGATAATGCGGCGTACAACAGAAGACGTGCCAAGAGGTATTAAATGGGCACTCTTTTCATCCCTTGAAGACCTGGACTTCGCAGACGATGTCATTCTCCTATCGCATACCTGACACCATATACAAAAAAACCCAACTTGACTCAACACATTCAGCCAGCAAACTGGACTGAAAATCCACCGCAATAAGACAGATATCATGACCTTTAATATTGCCTCACTGTCACTGGTACAGATAGAGGATTATGTTCTCACCAATGTAGAAACATTCACATACTTGGGCAGCACCCTCAGCCAGGACGGTGGAACAAGCCAGGACATCCGGAACAAAATCAGTAAAGCCAGGAACACCTTCATGAGCTTAAATACAGTGTGGAAATCATCAAAATACACTGCCAAAAGCAAACTTAAGATTTATCAGAGCTGCGTACTTTCAACACTACTTTATAGTGCAGAATGCTGGGGAATGAGAAAGTATGACATGTCCAAGCTATCTTTATTCCATACAACCTGCCTCAGAAAAATCCTCCGTATCTTTTGGCCCAGGACAATCTCAAACCAAGATCTATTGACACAGTGCAGCGAAAAGGATCTGAGCACCATCATTGCCAGGAGGCGTTGGAGATGGGTAGGTCATGTGCTTCAGATGGAAACTGATTCCATCTCCAGAGTAGCAATAACATGGACACCTGAAGGCAAGTGAAAATGAGGCTACCCGAAAACAACATGGCAAAGATCAGTGGAAGCCGAGCTGAAAAACCTGGAGCACAGCTGGGGAACCATTGAAAGACGAGCCAGAAACAGACAGGAGTGGAGGAGCTTCGTCACTGCCCTAAACACCAGAGGCGTAATAGGAACATGATGATAAGTCATTTGGTACTATATTCTTGCCTCTTATAGCACTCAGGGATGCTAATGCCTTTATGGAATGCTTTCAAAATAATTTGGTTTTCTTCTGATACTAAGTGACTTCTGCTCTGTAACTCTTTTGACCTTGGTGGAGCTGTTACTTGTAAACTCTTTTATTCCTAAATATTTTGCGGAATTTTGACCTTGCAAAATTTCAGATGTGAGAGAGTCTGCAACACTGTGTTATCCTCAGCCATCACCATTTTAAATACTGGTACACTGTCTTTATTTAGTCTGTTGTGGATAAAACTGTTCAAGTGCTTGCACGTGTCGATTCCATTCTAGGTGTGTCCATACCCACATGCAGAGTTGCTGGAATTTTTTGCCTTAGCGGTATGCATAGAGCCAACTGTGGCAGCCTCTGTAGTGCCATACTCATGCGCTGGTATATGAGGCACTGCTGTCCATATGCCTCCTTACTGCCTGTGACGGTTGGTTGGAATGCCTTCCTCTTGTCTCCGAAGTGGATAGCGGTTTTCTAACAATCTGTTGACTGTCTCTTTGTATATAGACAGGTTTCAGAGTAACAGCCGTGTTAGTCTGTATTCGCAAAAAGAAAAGGAGTACTTGTGGCACCTTAGAGACTAACCAATTTATTTGAGCATGAGCTTTCGTGAGCTGTAGCTCACGAAAGCTCATGCTCAAATAAATTGGTTAGTCTCTAAGGTGCCACAAGTACTCCTTTTCTTTGTATATAGTTGCTAGTACTTGGAGTTTAAGTGTTAAGCGTTAGTAGCTGGGCTCCCAGCAGGGACTTTGCCCTGGGTGGGGCATGTCCCAGTCCCCAGGGTTCAAACTGTGTTCACCCTGCAACAGCCTGTGCCTGTTAGAAACCCCCATAGCAGCTGCTTAAGTGCTTGGGAGAGTCGCACATAAAGGAGAAGTACAGGATCTGTAAAAACTTTGGTCCTGGGACTCAGAGCGGGACATCTGCCTAAAGGCCGTCCTCAAGGAGGCTTCAGTTCGCTTGGCGTCATAGCCGTCCCGCTCCAATTCAATGCCTAGTACATTGGTATCGGTGTGGAGTGCCCTGTCAGCACTGGGTCCCTCCCGGCACCGTTACCCCTTGCCGGTGCCCAAGAAACTCCACAAGAAGCAGCATGGTTCCTTGGCACAGAATAAAGAGAGGAAGGAGGTGTTGGACAAAGGATGCAGTTAAGGTCATAAGCCCACCCTGGGGCCCCAAAAGGGTATCGCTCTGTCTGGACCCCCCAGCCCATCCAGGGATCCGCCTCTGACTCCTGGGAGTGGTAGGGGATCTTGGCACCTATTGGTGCCTTCAACTCCTGGGGGCTTCCAGGTGGCTAGGGATCGAATGACCCTTCTGGTGCTGCCGATGACGTGCCCAGCAGTAGATCTCGCTAAGGCTCCCCAACCCAAGGGCAAGCTGGCCATGGGGCCACCTCAAAGGACAGTGGAGCGCCATCAGTCCCTGGAGCAGAGGCTTAGTTCCCTGACCACAAACCCCAGCATCGCAACCTCGGTCACCGGCCAGACGGCTCAGTTGGCTGGCACCGCGTTCGCGGTCCCCACGAACACAGTGCACATCACCCACATCAAGGACTGGTCTCTGCATTCCTAGTACCTGGTTGTCTCCCATCAGCTGACGCTCCAGCGTGGTCTGTGTCCCTGTCGCCTCAGCGCCATTCCCTGGAAAGGTGTTGGTCGCCACCTTCCAGGCGCTGGTTCCCTGCACCCAAAGTGAGCTGCCAGACGCAAGCCTCCATGGCCCCACCTGGTCTGAGTTGGAATGGGAGTTTACCCCTTTGCTGAGGAAACACTGGTCTCCTGTGGCATTGGAGGCCAGTTCAGCACCCTCGATGACCACGTGGCAGTCGGGCCACTGGTCAGCCCAGTGGTCCTACTGGAACCCTGTGGGGCGTACCTATGATAACGATGCCTTATTCGTACCACTCCTCGGCTGCCTTGGATAAGCAACCCCCTGTACCACCGGTACTGAGTCGGAACATGGCACAGACTTTGACACAGGGTTGGAAGAACAGATGCCGTCACAGAGGGAGCCTTCTCTCATGGTGCCATCATTGTCTTTGTCGCCGGACAAAGTGGTGGCGGGCCCCTCTCACGCCAGCCCTCCTGATGACTTCAAGGAGCACCAAGCCCTGCTTAGAAGATTGGCCTCTAATCTAGGCCTGGAGGACAATGACCCGTCAGAGCAGTAGGACACACTCTTCGATGTGCTCACGGCAGCAACCCTGGCACAGGTTGTGCTGCCAATTGCTAAGGCCCTGTGGGAGATCTTCATCTATTCCTCCCACCTCCAAAGGAGTCAGAAAGAAATATTATGTCCCCGCTAATGGGTTTGAATACCTCTATACGCACTCGCCACCTGGGTTGCTGGTTGTATCAGCGGCCAACAAGAGGGACAGGCAGGGTCAGGTGAGCGCCACACCTAAAAATAAGGATGCAAAAAGGCTAGACCTTTTCAGAAGAAAAGTTTATTCAGCTGCAAGTCTACAGTTTAGGGTGTCCAACCACCAGGCCTTGTTGGGGAGGTATAACTTCAATTTTTAGAACTCCCTCAACAAGGTTAAGGACACCTTGCCATAGGACCTCAGTCAGGAGTTTGCGTCCATCCTGGAGGAGTGCAAGGCGGTGGCAAGATGCTTCCTCCAGATGGCCTGGTACATGGCCGATTCAGCTGCCAGAGTTGTTGCCTCGGCTGTGGTAATGAGGAACAGTTCCTGGCTCCAATCCTCGGGTCTGTCCCAGGAGATGCAGTCCTCCATCCAGGCTTCTGTACAAAGGGAATGGACTGCTCTCAGAGCAGACAGATGTGAAGCTGCATGGTCTAAAAAAGTCCTGGGCCACTCTGCACTCACTGGGCTTCCACAAGCAACAAGGAGGCAGTTCAGATCTCCTCCACTGCCCAGGTCCTGGGGGCCTCCTCAGCAAAGCATCTTCAGGAGAAAAGACAGAGACATGGGGTTTAAGTACCATCTCCCTTCTTCCTTTCAGCATGGTTGTGTACTCAGTATAATCTCTTTGGGCTACACCCTGCAGTTCACAGACACTCCTCCCTCCTACCCCCCTTCTCCGTCCCTCTTCAGAGATCCTTCTCAGGAGCATCTCCTTGTTCAGGAGTTAGAGAACCTCCTACGACTGGGGGCGGTAGAGGAGGTCCCTCGAGACATGAGGGGGAAAGGGTTCTACTCCTGCTTTTTCTTAATCTTGAAAGCAAAAGGGGGCCTAAGACCCATACTGTATCTGCGCCACCTCAACAAATATCTCAAGAAGTTGACATTTCTCATGGTCTCCATAGCCTCCATCATTTCCTCCCTGGATCCAGGAGACAGGTACACCGCCCTTGATTTGAAGGATGCATGGGTTAACTATCCTCAATTCTTTCTCAGCTGCCCCTGCTAGAGACTGAGCCTTTAGCTGTGCACTTGCGTATAGTTAACTCTTTCATTTACTAAATTTTAGCTTCTTTAGAAGCCTCTCATGTTTCTTTTCCTTTTCCGTTTATTTGGCTGTGCCTTAGAGAAAAAAAGAAGATGAAGAAAGGACTTTGTTCTTTTGTCAACCCCCCCCTCGAGAAGGGTATGCCCGGCTCTGCAGGTTTTAAGAAGTTTTGCACTTGCAGCAAGGTAATCCCGATCGCGGACAAGCACTCTCAGTGCATCCGCTGTCTCGGCCAGGGTGACACTGAACGGAAATGTTTCCTTTGCCAAGCAGTTCCTACCCACAAGGATAGAGAGCTTAGCCAAAAAGTCATCTTTATGGAGGCGGCTCTCTGACCTCAGCCCACAGGCAGGCATGAGTCTTCCCTTCGACTTTGAAGGTTAGTAGATCGAAGAAATGGGCTGGGGACTCCTCTCACAAGTTAAAAAGGAGAGCAGGAAGTCCCCTCAACAAGACCAGGGATAACCAAAAGCGATCACCATCTTTCTCTGTATCTCTGCACTGCCGGCACTGAGACCACAATCTGGTACACGTGCCTCATGGCAGTCATCAGTATCTGGTACTGTTGATAGGCTCACAGATCCTTTGGGTACAGGTACTGAGAAATAAGGGCAAAAGCCCTAAAATGCCCTTGGTATGTGAGTGGACTTCAGTACGTGAGTTGACATCAGTAGCATGAGCTTTAATAGCCCGCCCAGTACTGGAGAGACAAGTAGAGACAGGGTCTCCATCTCCCCTGGCACCAATGCTGGGGCACTTGGTATAGTGGAATTCCATCAGATCAGTGACCTAGGCATGACAGAAACACCCGACACACTGCCCCTCGGTACTTAGATCATGACACTGAGCCATTGCTGAGCACAGGTTATCTCCCCACAGTCATGCCATGCTCCTCCACTATCAAGTGAGGGTTCAGAAAGTGAACTGGAGGGGATTTTACAGTACTTCTCCCAAGCTCCATAAGGGACCCGCTATCAACAGGGTTTGGGAATGTAGCAGCAGATGGGATCACCACCATCTTGGTACAGCCATCCATGGGCACCTCCACCAGGCCCTGTTCCACTGCAGTGGCCATACTGGGATCCCTGGGAGGCACATGGACAGACTGCCTCACAGGCTTCATGCATTGCCTGACAATCCTCCAGGCCACATCATCGAGGGCCTCAGAGCCTCAAGAAATGGTGGATCAAGAAGAGGACACGGAGGAGGAGATAACACCAAAAGCTGTATCCCCCTCTTCCCTAAATGAAGCAGTGCTGCCTTCACCACCTTCCATGGCAGATGACTTCCACCTGTTTCAGGAGCTGGCGAAAAGAGTAGTGGACACCCTCCACATACCATTGGAGGGAGGTCAAAGACACGCACCACCAGCTCATTGACATCCTCCACTCTTTGTCCTCCTTGAAATGGCCCTCTCAATCAACAAGACTATCCTAGACCCGGCTAAGGTGGTGTGACAAACTCTGGCATTGGTAGCCCCCATGTGCAAGCAGGCAGACAAGAAATATTATGTTCCCCACAAACAAATGTTCTTTTTCACTCACCCGCCACCCAATTCCATCGTGGTGGACACTTTAAACTCTCAAGGCCGACAACATCATTCCAGGGCTACTCCCTATGACTGAGTCTGGAAGTGCCTTGGTCTGTTTGGTAGGAAGGCGTATTCCTCAGGCACTTTACAATTTTATATTGCCAACTACCAGGCACTCCTGGCAAAATACGATTACATAAATTATAAGTTAAGTGACTTTATTGGCAAGCTGCCAGAGAGTTCTCAAGATTCCTTCAAGGTCATCATCTAGGAAGGGCAATTGGTGGCAAAAACATCATTGAAATCGGTCCTCAATGCCACTGACACGGCTGCCAGATCCATCTCCACTGTTGTGGTCATGAGATGGGAGTCATGGCTCTAACTCTCAGCATTCCCGAAGGAGATGCAGACCGCAATGGAGGACCTCCCCTTCGAGGGTGTGATGCTCTTCGCTGAGAAGACCTGTGCCACTCTCTGCTCCTTGAAGGATTCCTGGGCCACCCTCAGAACACTGGGAATCTGCACACCACGGCAAAAGAGACATTTTAGCCTCCAATCCGAGCCCAGGCCTTATTCATCTCGATTCCCATCACAACATTACTGTGCACCCCAAAGGACAACAGGAAAATTCACTAAACGGAAACCTGGTTCTCAATTGTCGAGCCAACCTCCGGCCCCTAAGAACAACTTTTGATGGGTAGGTTGAGGCACCACAAGACTATTCCCCTCTACTTTCTGTGATCATGCACCCGTTTGACTGCCATTGTCAGTGCTCCGCAGTGCCTGGGAGCGCATAATGTTGGACAGATGAGTCCTAGAGATCGTTAGATCAGTGTACTCCATCCACTTCACCTCCTTACCCTCTCCGCCACAATCTTCCCCATCCCTCTTCAGGGACCCTTCTTATGAGAGTCTACTTCGTCAGGAGATAGATCGACTCCTGCAGTTAGGAGCTATAGAACCAGTACCTCAACATCTATGAGGTGAGGGGCTCTACTCTCATTAATTCCTAATACCAAAAAGGAAGGGAGGTTGGAAACCCATTTTGGACCTCACAACTCTCAAGAAGTTTGTCAAAGCTCAGAAGTTTAAGGTGTCATCTTATTGAATATCATTCCATCATTGGGAAAGGGAGACTGGTTTTCAGTCTTGGACCTACAGGCTTCCTACTTTCATATTTCAATACTACCGACTCTCAGACAATTTCTCAGGTTTAAGCTGGGATGCCACTATTACCAATAAGGAATCCTTCCCTTTGGACTTCCATTGGCCCCGAGAGTATTTTTCAAAGTTCTATAAGTGACAGCCGCTCATCTATGATCACAAGGGATAATGATCTACCTGTACCTGAATGATTGTCTCCTCAGAGCCTGATTGCTTCAGGAGGCTCATCGAGCCACCGAGACCATGATATGCTTCTTCACAGAACTGGGCCTACAGATCAGCATGGAGAAGTCGACTCTCAGACCAGTGCGAAGCCTGGAGTTCATAGGGACCGACCTAGATGTGCTACGGGCCAAAGCTTTCCTACCTCAAGATAGGTTCTTATCCCTGGTCTCACTCAGATGCTGCCCTCAAATACCAGCCAGTCTCTGCCTCCGACTCCTTGGGCATATGGCAGCAAGCACAGCAATGATACTGCACGCCAGACTCCACATGCAATGCCTCCAACTGTGGTTCAGTTCGGTTTACAGACTGAACAGGGACAGTCTGGACAAACCCTGTCACTACCTCTCAGGAGCAAAAACTGCCTGGAATAGTAGAAGAACCCAGTCAAAGCATGCAAAGGGATCCCTTTTTTACAGGTATCAGCATCGTCACTCCTTACCATGGATGCGCCGCTCATCGGTTGGTACACTCATTTAAATGGCCTCATGCCACAAGGCAAATGGTCATTTGTAGAGATATCCCTACACATCAATCTCCTTAAACTGAGAATGGTCAGGAATGCCTTCACCCATTTTCCACTGATCACATATGAAGATCCTAACAGACAACATAGCCTGCATGTATTACATCACCTGCCAGGGAGGGGCCAGGTTGCCCTTCCTATGCACAGAGTCTGTGGAGCTGGTGCATCTCTGGTCATCTTGTCCGTGGCTTACCTCCTGGGCACACAGAGTTCGATAACAGACAAGCTCAGTCACAAATTCCCACTTGACCACGAGTGGGAGCTGCACCCGTCAGTACTCTAAGACTTGGTCACATGGTGGGGAAGACCATCCACAGATCTGTTTGCCACTTACCAGAACAGGAAGTGCCCATGATACTGCTCCTGGGTGGGGATGGGACAGCACTATCTGGGTGTTGCTCTATTCCTCCACTGGGATAAGGACCTTCTTTATGCCTTCTCTCTATTTCCTCTTCTGCTAAAGGTCCTGCTAAAGGTAAAGGTGTACAGAACTTACGTAATCCTGATCGCTCTTACTTGGGCGAGACCGATCTGATAGCCTTACCTGATGCAGCTCATGATGTGCCTTCCAATCTCCCTTCCAGCCACTCCACACCTCCTCTCACAAGACAAAGGGCAAACCATACATCCAAACTTGGGGATTCTCCGCCTCAAAGCATGGCTCCTACGTGGTTCCAGCATCTAGAAAGCTCATGCTCAAAGGAAGTACAAGAGGTTCTACCACACAGTAGAAAGTCCTTCACACAGCGCACTCACCTGCAGAAATGGCTCGGGTTTCAGATTTGGTGCATGTCCCAACAAATCTCTCCAGTGTCAGTAACTCTTCCAAATATTCTGGAATATGTCCTAACCTTTAAAAATTGGGTTTATCCCTGAGCTCTCTCAGGGTCCATCTAGCAGCTCTTACAGCATTTCACCAACCCATAGAGGAGTACTCAGTGCTATCGCACCCAACTGTCAAGCAATTCCTTAAAGGTCTAACAAACCTCTTCCCTCAGCCTCTACTTCCTACTCCCTCATTGGACCTAAACCTGGTGCTGAAAGGGCTAACCAGGCCCCTCTTTGAGCTTATGGCCACCTCTTCGCTACATACCTATCAATGAAAATGGCTTTTCTGATCATTAGCTCAGCTAGAAGAATAGGGGAGGTAGCAGTTCTGATGGGTGCAACCCCTTACACAGTGTTCTTTCCAGATAAGGTTACACTCAGGCCGCACCCAAAGTTCATTTCTAAAGTAACCTTCTCTTTTCACATGAACCAGTCAATCCACCTTCCTGTCTTCTACCCCAAGCCTCACCAAGACAGTAGGGAGGCCATACTACATACCAGAGATGTTAAGAGAGCCCTAGCATTCTACCTCAATAGGACAAAAGCCTTTATGAAGTCCCCTAGACTGTTCCTCTCCATGGTGTAAAGATCTAAGGGCTCAGCAATATCAGCCCAAAGACTCTCTAAGTGGCTCTTGAATTGCATTGAATTGAATTGCTACCAGATTCGTAACATCACCTCTGCAGACTCCATCTGTGCACATTCCACAAGATTGATCTCATCTGTTACCTTCTTTAAGGATGTCCCTATCTCAGAGATCTGCAGAGTGGTGGCGTGGGCATCAGTCCACATCTTCTCAGAACATTATGCCATCACTGGGGACTCTGCCTCTGATGCCATCTTTGGCTCCACAGTACTGTCATCTGTGACTGACCAGACTCTGAAGTCCTAGCCCTCCAAAAAGAGTACTGGTCAGGAGTTGCCTACAGTGAAGCACCCAGAAAGACACTACTCGAAGAAGAAGTTGTTACCTTGTGCAGTAAAGATGGTTCTTTGAGAGGTGTGTCCATATGGGTGCCCCACTACCTACCCTCCTCTCCTGTTCTTTGGAGCTTTTGTCACTGCACAAAGTGAGTTATTTCTTCATAGGAGCTGAATAAAACTGTCCAATGCGCTGTTAATACTTCTAGTAGGTGTTGGCACTTGGACATTGTGTTGACTGGTCCAATGTGAATTTGTATGCAGATGAGAAGATACTGAAAGATTAACATAATGGTTTTCTCTGCTGCATCATTTGACCGAAGCATTTCCTGTTTAAATCAGAAGGTGATGAACCTCCAGGGTCTTTTTCCCTTAGATTTCTTTTCTTTTTTGTGTTTATCTTCCTCCCTGGAATGGACATTGCTAAATAGACACCTACAGTTTGCGCTGGTGGCAACAAGTCCCAGAAATAATTTTTTCACTTGCTAGTTGTTTCCTGTGATTCAGTTACACCAGTGCAGATGAACCACAAGTTGGAACCTTTGTAAAGGATATTTATAAGCCCCTATACTTGTATATGTAGAGCTAATTGACAGTTAATAAGTATTTTATTCAAAAGATGGTGGTTTTATAGATCGCTTTTAAAATGTCATATAACACGTAGTAGAAATTCCAATTTATAAGGCAGTCTCCTTAGACAGTAAGATGGGTGCAGTGTCAAACTGTAACTGTGGCAGAAAGTGAAATAACTGACATCAATCATATACTGTAAGAATGGAAGTGAATACAAATTATATAAAGAAAAGGAGTACTTGTGGCACCTTAGAGACCAATAAATTGGTTAGTCTCTAAGGTGCCACAAGTACTCCTTTTCTTTTTGCAAATACAGACTAACACGGCTGTTACTCTGAAACAAATTATATAGAGCACATAAGCTCTTTGGGGCAGGGAACTCTTTTGTGTTTATAGAGTGCCCACTAGCTTAAGGCCTTGGTCTGTGATTTGGGATCCCTTTACATTACTGCACTACAAATAATGGTACTTTTCATAAATTTGCTGATAATCACTACTTTGCTTCATAGAAAGCTAGCTGTTGTATTTGTACACAGATGAGTGCATGATTTTCCTTGATTCTTACAATTAATTTGAGTCCAAAGCTCAGCAAAAAATGACAAGGATGCAAGTTTGTCGGATTTTTTCAAACCAGTCATTTTAACCACATTTCTCTTAATAAAAACATTTAGTTGCATGTCTGTTTGACGAGGCTTGTAGTTTTGAGATCTTGTGAATGTTAGTTGGCTGAAAAGTAAGAAGCTAAACAATATGAAAGAAGAGAGTGTGTCTTACAAAAATTTGTGGTGTTGCTATAGCAAATTTTCATCTTTTTTCAAAAGAAAACTGCTAGTGATGTACATGGTAGTGTAGTGGTAATGTGCGAAGAATGAAGCTCTAGTTTCAGCTATTGAAATATTTTAGGCATGAGACTATAAGTGGGCCTACACAACATGGAGTGGTGATGGAGGCTGGTTACAGCTAAATGGGATCCAATGATGAAGCCTTGTTAATGACCGTGTCTGAAGTCATGCCACGCTTTTAGAGAGAAACTGGTGGTGAGGTAGAAGGAAAGAGACTGAAGGAGGAAGCAAAATTGCTTAAAATGCGATTTTTGTGGTAATTGTTTCAGTATTCATTGTCACACAAATTTTAATATCAATTGCCCAGTTTATAAGTAACTTTTTACCCAGTTCCATACAATCAAGTTGTTCCTTTCCCGTTGCTCTTTCCTGAGTCTTGCTTGTAATTAAAAAGACAATAAAACAGAATGAATTGGTGTTGTATAGGGAATTAGATTATTTGTATGACAGCTACCTCATTTGTTGCAGAAAGTGAATTAGGCAGGGGACTACAAGAAGAGAAAGGATGGGTAGTGGTTAAGGCAACTGAATTCTATCCCTGCCTCTGTCATAGACTTTCTGGGCAATTCTGGGCAAGTCTTTTAAACACATGTTCACAGCTGGCCACTATTTGGTGTATTTCATTCTAGGTGTCCAGTGTGAGACCTGGATCCTTATTTTCAGAAGTGCTGAGCCTGGAGGACTGCAACTGAAGTTAGTGGGACCTGGAGGAAACATAAAATCATTTTTAATAAGGTTTGCAGGTGACACACAGACTGGGGAAGTTGTGAATAATGAAGAGGGCAGGTCACTTTTAGAGAAATCTGGATCATTTGGGTATACTGGGTACAATCAATGTGTTTTAATACAGCCAAATGTAGCTAGGAAGAAAGAATGCAGTTCATACTTACAGGATGGCAGACCCTTTTCTGGTAAGCAGGGACTCTGTAAGAGACCTTGGGGTCATAGTGGGTAATCATCTGAATGTGAGCTTGAAGTGTGACTCTGGGTACATCGACACTGCAAAACCAGACCTGTGGCAGAGAGTCTCAGAGTCAGGATCAACTGATTTGGTCTTGCGGAGCTCGTACTACAGGGCTAAAAATATCAGTGTGGAAGTTTGGGCTCAGGCTTGAGCCTGAGCTCTGAAAACCAAGAATGGGGGAGGATCATGGAGCCCAGGCTCCAGCCCGAGCCCAAATATCTGCACTGCTATTTTTAGTCCCGGAGCTCAAGCCTGACTCAGTGGACCCAGGCTCTCAGACTTGCTGCCATGTGGTGTGTGTTTTTTTTCCCTCCCATATATAGGCATATCCTCCATGGCTAAAAGGGCTAATGCAATCTTTGGATGTGTAAATCGGAATATCAAGTAGGATAATTTTTAGCAGCCTTTGATTTTACAGCATCTATTATGAAGTTTGACCAAACCAATTTTCATGTGGATAGACCTGCTCAGTTAATACTGAGATGGCTGGAATAGGAGTGCAAGTATTTTAAAATTTCCAGAATTCTGAATTCAGCTATCCTGTCTTCCATTATTTTATTTTTACAACATTCCAACATCTTGATGCAATAAGTTAACTGGGACAGAACATCTGTTAAAAACGTAGATTTCAGGTAGAAATCTAGATCTTCAATTCTTAATGCTAGAAAAGGAAGAAAACTGAAGATTATGATTTTTCAGCCTCATGTTGGTGAAGAAATAGGTTCCATAGTACCTCAAACATCTTTTGATTTTACTTGTGTTGATCCAGTTTTTTGTTTGTTTGTTAGATCAGCCAGACTTCCACTCTGACAGTGGTGTCATTAGTATGTAGTCCGTCATGTTCTCTTAAAAACATCTTCAATTATTCTGGTAAATTCTGAGCCCCTCAGTAGATTTCCTTGTGTAAAACAGGTAGTTTGTTTTAATCAAAGTTCTTCTCAATTCCAGCATATATATAGTAGATAGATGCAAGTGTAGAGACATTTCTCTTCCTTAGAATTCTACTGAGTATTGTTGATCTGAAGATGGGGCATCAGATACCCTTTTCAGTCAGCTAACTGGGAGGCAGCTGGTGGCTGCAGAAGAAATTTTGAACTTGTAAGTCACGCTGGAGGACGGTTAGGTCTTCTTTTTTCCCCATGAACTTTTAATATGCTGAACAACCGTGCATGAGAAATCTGGAACACTTGTACAAAAGAAACTTTAATCTTCTTTTACATTAGTCTGAGCACTTGGCAAAATTTTCCATATGATACTTTTCTTTGCATTTTTGGGTGGTATCTTCAGCAACTTGGATACGGTATTCTGCAGTTATTTTACACTGTTTTTCTGTCACAGCAGCCTCTGGTTGCTGGAAGGAAAAACTACAGGAAAAGTTCTGCTTAGCTCCTGTAGCTCAGGGATGGAGTACGCTTAGTACAGATGGCATCTTTGGCTAAATTTTACTGCCAAACTCTAACAAGTCTCTACTGAGCCTGTGAAAGCTGAGGTTTCTTAGAGAATTATAATTTGGCCAGATTTGGGTGGTTCTTCATAGGCATGGAAAAAGGCACATCCCGTGACACCCAGGTGATTCTTCCCCACCACCACCCACCTCTTGCCAAAATTCAGGCCCCTGCTCCAAATCATGGAGAGACTAGAGCTTCTCAGCACAACAGTTAAAAAAATCAGTATGGGCAAAACTTGTTTTTCCCTAATTTCATTTCCAGAAGCTGCTGACCTGGTTTTGCTGAAAATTTTTTTTTAAAAAAAATTCAGCTTTAAGCAGATACCTGGCATAGAAAATTTCAGACTGAACAGTTTAATTTTGGCAAAGTTGATAAGAAACTGAAAACAAGGTCTTGTTCAGTAACTCCTCACTTAACGTTGTCCCAGTTAACGTTGTTTCTTCATTGCTACGTTGCTGATCAATTAGAGAACATGCTCGTTTAAAGTTGTGCAGTGCTCTCTTATAATCTTGTTTGGCAGCCACCTGCTTTGTCCACTGCTTGCAGGAAGAGCAGCCCGTCGGAGCTGGCTGCTGGAGGCTTGGAACTAGGGTGGACCGGCAGCCCCCCTATCAGCTCCCCTAAGTTCCCTGTGTGGCAGCCGCCCTGCAGGCTGTTAGTTGCCAGGCAGTTCAGCTGTCCCTCCCCACACTGCTGTTTGCTGCTTTACCATATCTCAGGGCGGGGAGGTGGGGACGGGACAATAGAGGGCTCAGGATTGAGGGAGCTTGCTAGCAGCAGCTGTTGTCTCAACTTGCTGATCTGCTTAAAAAGGCAGTGTACTTAAAGGGGCAATGCGCGTCTCTCTCTCTCTCTCACACACACACACACACTCACAGTCTCTCTTTACCATGCTGTGTCTCCTCCCTCCATTTGTGCTCCCTTGTATTGTGTGAGGCTACATTAACAACGTGTTAACCTTTGAGAGCTCAGCCAAGTACTAGTTCATCATTTAGCAGTAAGCAATTCCCTGGGAAATATTCCACCCTCTAACTCCTCCACCTCAACCAAGCTTCACAATCATCATTGCTGTGTACAGTATTAAATTGTTTGTTTAAAACTTATACTGTGTATATATGTTTGTGTGTGTGTATACATATATAGTCTTTTGTCTGGTGAAAAAAATTTCCCTGGAACCTAATCCCCCCCTTTACATTAATTCTTATGGGGAAATTGGATTCACTTAACATTGTTTCACTTAAAGTAGCATTTTTCAATAACATAACATCAATGTTTAGCGAGGAGTTACTGTAATTGAAAGTATTAGGCAGCCTTAGCTATAGGCATCACTTCCAGCACTACCATGACACTAACTACCTGACAGCAACTGTACATTACATAGATAAGAGTTACAAGAGATACCTTATGTGTGTAAATGAGAGGGAGAGACATCTCTGACATATAGTTAAATATTCTGAAAAGTAATTTCTCTATACACAGGCAGTGTTGATTTCAGTGTTTGTAAAGTTTAACAAGAGATAGCTACAAAGGAACAAACAAATGGTTTGAGTAGTATGTTCTCATGTCTTTGGCAGTGACCTATGCTCAGTGTTTCAAAGAAAAGTGAAATGCCCTTTCTTTCTCTTTTTATAATACCTCTAGTGAATTGTGCAGTACTTTCCTATTGGGCAGGGGTGAGTGGGCAATCTTTTCCTGACATTAGCTAAACAATCTGGTTCTTTCCTGAAGCATCAAAACTGATCACTCTAATTTTGTTCTAGCTGTAGTAGTGAACTGCGGATGGTATATTTATTTCATACGTCTAACCTTTTCTGAATATTACTAAGCTATTTACCGGAGTATCCTGTGGCAGTGAATTACTTTTGTTAATTGGGTTGTATTAGAGTTCATGTATTTGAACAGTGCTGCTGTTTCATTTTATAAAGTGCGCACAAGTGTGTATCCAAATGGTTTCTCTACCATTCATTTTTATATTCTTGTCTCCATGTTAAATATTTAGACTTCTTTAAAGATGGAGCCCCCATCACATGCACATCCCTGTGTTTTGTTGACCCTGTTTAGACTTTTGTGTTTGCTGTGGAGCTATGGTATACTGCAGTAATGGGGGTATGAAATATGCTGGAAAGACACATAAGTGGGGAAGTTCAGTACTACTGAAGTAAAACTTGAACTGAGGATAAAGCAATAGAATATATTGTGATTCAAAACCCAGTGCATAAAAAAGCAAACGGTATGGTATGTTATAGCCCTCCAGATCAAAATAGTACACAGTATTTAGAGAGATCACATGCCATCAAACTACTAAAACAGGAATGTACAATTGCAAATATTTACTGCCCTAATTTCACATTGGATCATAGTTTGGAGAAGCAACGCTGTAATAATTGAAAGTTTGTTTTTAAAAATAGTTTTTTGTTTGCGCTGCTTTACTCTTTTCTCAATGATTCATTCAGATTTTGCTACTTGTTTTTAGGTTGTCAGATTCCATCCTATTTAAATACTTTAGAGTGTATTTTGATAGGTTAATATCTTCATCTCTTTGTTTTGTTAGGATAAAATCAAGCAGAGACTGTCTTAAACTTGTGCATGCAGCCTTTTACACTTAAACATGTGTAACTGTGTTCTGTGACTTTCATTCTTCTTTAATTTAGTCTCGTAACCTCTCGTCTTTATTTTCCGTGTGTGTGTGTGTGTGTGACATACATAGAATGTATTATAATAGTAATTTTTGTATTTAAAGTACACAAATTCTATTTATAATAATAATTTGTATATACAGAATATGCATATTAGACTGCATCTTAGAATTGGAGCCCTGAGTGATACAAAATTTATATCTGCGGATAGAAAGCTGACATCTGCAGCGCTCTAGTGACAATGAACGAGACCAGCAGGACTATGGCCAGTGACCGGGCCAGGAAGTGCAGTGGAGAAAGCAGCAGCATGTTGGGCCACCACTCGTAGGAGCCAGTGTCCAGCCTGGGTAGCTGCAGCATGGCTGTGCTTCCCCCAGCCCTGCCCACTGGGCTGGGCACCAGGTTCAGTAGCAGCTGTCACTGGTCATGTGTGCAAGCGGCTCACAGACTCCAAGACAGGAGTCTCACATCGCTGCGAGTCGCAGCCCGATATGCTGCTGCTTTTGCCATTGCGGTTCCTGGCCCGGTCGCTTGCCATGGCCCAACCCTGCTAATCCCGCTCATTGTCGCAAGAGCTCTGCAGCTCTGTGGATATCCGCGGATATACATTTTGTATCCGCGCACGGCTTTACTTAGAATTTCACTACAATGCTAATTAGATATAATCTATACTTATAGTATCAGGAGCAATTTTTTTAGTATTTTTTAATAGAACAACAGTATCTTGCTGGAAAGAAACAGAAAATAAATATTTTAAGAACAGATATGAAAAGCCTGTCTTTGCAAAACTAGTTTTGTAAAGAACAGAGCCTGTATATGTATTGGTTGTTTCAGATATTCTAGATGGCTCAATTCTGCCTTTTATGATAGTTAGAGAACCAGTATCAGACCAGTGTTACCAAATCTGAAGAATTTGTTCCCTCCATTGAAGTATCCTGAAAATCGTTTAGACTATCTTTCTTTATCCTCAAAATTTAGTATGTGACCCCAAGTTTTATTTATTTCACCACCTTCAAACTGGGTTCTGAATACAGAATTATTAATTTCCTTTTTGACATTTTAATGGTGGTCACCACCAGACTTTTTCACAAATGTAATAATTTTATCTTCAAAACACTGTTGTCAGATAAGATGATATAATCCCCATTTCACAGATGGGAACTAGAGGCACAGAGAGACTAACCAAATTTTTGGTGCCCAACTTGAGATATCTAGGGCCTGTTTTTTTCAGAATATTTAGTATTATAAAACACTTCATATGTTGACAGCAGAGCTATCACTGACTTCATTTTGCTGTGAATGCTTAGTACTTCTGCAAGTCAGACCCCAGGGTCTCAATTTGGGCACCCAGAACATGAGGAATGTGAAAAAATTTGGTTAAATGACTTGTCCAGCATCACTTAGAATACTGTGGTAAAGGCGGAGATGGAATCCAGTTCTCCAAGGTGGCCATTCTTCTCCTGCAATCCCCCTAATTTACTACACGTCTTTCAACTTCTGCAAAGAGCCATCAGTTCCTACAGACAGCCTCATTGACTACAGTGGGATGAAGTTAAACACACTCAGCAGGATTGAAACCTTTAGACTTACAGACAGATGTCTGCCACTAAGCTCATAGTAACTGTTAACAGTTGTAGGTTGTCCACCTTTGTGAGTGGACTAGAGGGGGAGATAAAACCCACATTTTGCTTGCAGTTTTTACAGCTATTTGCAGACCGCATCAGAAGAAGTTCAAGATTTTGAGACTCTTGCTTCAATTCCAGGTTATGGGGGGGAGGAGTGGGAGTTGGGTGACGCCAAGAGTCACAGGGCAGACAGCCTGGAGAAGAGAATTTGTAGGAGAGCATCAAGTCAGGTTGTGGGTTCTCTGGCTTGAGAACCAGAAGGGAGACTGGTGGGCTGGGGAAGACTGCCTGAATCACAGTACAGCCCGGGGGGGCTGGGAGGCCCCAGAACCAAGGGAAAGAAGTGCATGAGTTCAAGGACCAAGGGAGGCTGTGTGGAACGGGATTGGAATCTGGATACTGGTGGGGTGGGGAAGTATGTTTGAATCACAGCATGGCCCAATAAAAGGAAGGCTGTGGAATCCCTCAAACAAGAAGGAGGAGTTGTGAATTTGAGGACCAGGGTATCCTAGTTATTTACTCATTGTAGACAGAACTGCTCTCTCTTTTGCACTCTCCTTTTTCTCTTCTTTAATTTTATCTCAGTTCCTTGACTAGATTCTTCTCAGACTTTCCCCTGCCCATATTAAACTTTCCTCCCTTGTCACCACTTCAGGGCCCCCTACTGTTGTTACTGTAGCATCCTCCTTTTATAAGTGTCAAGGAACTTTCTTACAATATTTCATCCCTTCTCCTCTATCTAGGACATCACCCAAATCATTCCAGTTTCTGCTTTAATAATAATAGAGGGAGAAAAAATCATCCCATATATATTATACTTTGAATATTATTTGGATGGGAAGAGTGAGTAGGTTCTTTCTAGGCTGCTGTCATTCAATAAATCTAACTTGTAGGCATGGCACATAACATACGATACCAGAACTCAAGGACCAGAATCCCCTCTTCTCCTGCAGTCCCTTTTAATTAATGAATTATATCTATGTGCCAACATAAACCTGGGTCTCATAGTTGTGCTGTAACAAATTGGATTTTTTTTAGCTGAGTTAGAACTGGAACCTGTTCAGTTTTACAAAAAGTGGTGATGACATATGTCTGACTCTCATCCATGGTCTCTGAATTAGAGCTCATAAAACATAAGTTAACTTTCTGGGGTGAAGTTTTTAACTTGCTGGGGTGTATATCTCTATGGAGAGGAAGAATGGTCCCAGTGGTAAGGGCCTGTGACTCTGGAAATATGGGCTCAATTCCCTGGTCTGTCACACACTTCCTGTGTGACTTTAAGCAAGTCATATACAGTTTTTAAAAGTATTTAGGTTCCCAAATGTGCAGATAGGCACCTACTGGGATTTTCAAAAGCACTGAGGTGTCTGACACTAGTCACCTATCTACATCTTTGTGCTCTCAGGGGGTACAAAGGACAAGCTACGGACAGACCTTTCACTTGTTCTTCCCAGGGTCTTGGATTTTATTTAAAACAAAACCAAAACATCTGTTATGGTTTCAAAGGAAACCGTCAAAATGTGAATTGACTGTAACTGGGACAGAAATGCCTGCCTGAGTTTGCAGAGAACCTGGAACAGCTCTGAGTGCTGTGAATTGCCCCATTCATCTTAATGGGCATTAATAAAGATTTTTTTTTATGCTTTAAAAGTTATCTGTTTCACTGCTTATTAAAGCATGCTGGAAAGGTGAGGAAATATATTCAGAAGATATATACTAGCGTTTCTTAAGTTGGGAGTGCATGAAGGACTAGCTGATGTGAGGAGAGAATAGAGATACGGGTATAACATAAAATATTAAATTTAACATAAAATAAATACAAGGAACACTATACTGATTCATTATTCATTTTCATATTCAATATAAACCTCAGTTTTAAAATATAAATTAGGCTGTTTGCAGTATCTACAGTTCGTTGCCCTGGAGTTCTGCAGAAACTAAAAGACCTTGCTAAAGAATTTAGATTCAGCTTGCTGTAGGGCTTGTGTGTACATTTATAGATGCATAATTTGTATATGCTGTTGGCACTTAGCATACTTTGTATTCTGCTTGCACACTCTTCTGCAGCTTTACTCAGTGTATTTAGACTGTAGTGAGAAGTGGTTTACAATGAATGTCACTAATTTTGTTGTTTTAGTTAAATAACATAGATTTGGGACATCAGAAGAGATAATTATATGGTTGTGATGATTGCTGCCTTGTTTTTAGGGTTCTGATGATTGCCTTGTAAAAATCTGGGCAACAGATGATGGAAGGTTGTTGGCAACTTTAAGAGGACATGCAGCTGAAATATCTGACATGGCTGTGAACTATGAGAACACCATGATTGCTGCAGGGAGCTGTGATAAAATGATCAGAGTTTGGTGTCTTCGAACATGTGCACCCTTAGCAGTTTTGCAGGGTCACAGTGCATCCATAACATCACTACAGGTAACAATCTTTCTGTCTTTTTACATATCACAATAAGTGAGGAAGTGGATTGCAGCAATAACAGTTTTTTTCTGTGAAGTTTGTTTTAATAAGAAATGTGCAACAGGTAACTAAATTGTAAAGCATGAACAAGGAGCTTTTAAAAATTGAATGGTCCCTTTAGGTTCTTTTTAATGTCATAAATGTGTGACAGACTGAAGACATGATTTTTGTCCCGAAGATCTGATCCCGAAGATTCTGTTCTGATTCTGCAAAAACACATGCTTCCCTTTATGCACATGTGTAGTCCTGTTGAAGTCAGTGGGACTATTTGTATATAAAGTTAGGTACGCAAGTCTTTGCAGGACCAACACCTAAGTTATGCACAAATGGCGTTAAATATTGGGTGTGGTAGAGAGAAGATTGTCAAGCATTAAAAGAACGAGTTCATTAGATGATTTGTTTAATATTTCACAACACTTGTCATTTATAAAAGAGAGCTTATTGTAAGGCTGTTTCTATTCCTTACATTTGTAAAGATCTTTCCTTGGGTGTTTGTCCCTATTGATGTTCCACTCTAGGTGTACATGCACCCAGGATTGGAGATTTTTTGCTAGCAGTTTCTGTTTCATCTGTGCATACTTGGCCTGAGATGTAGTGCTCTCTCTTTTTATTAGTTTTCAGTTCAGATGGCACTGTATGCACAGTATCTTTGGACTGTATTTTTAAAAGAGAACTTAAATGTGTGTGCAAAATAAAATCCATACCCCTCCTTCTTTTGTTTAGTATTCTGGGAATTGATTATGCTAAAATCTTCCAGCTTCAAATATTGTAAAGTGAGCACTTCCCTCCCAGTGATGACTCTACTTGCTGCCTTTTTTGTTTGAGGGGACATGAGACTCGCCCAAAGTGCAGTATCTGTAAGTTATTTTCCAGAAGAACAAACAATTGCAGGGAGATGAGGCTAAAAATGTCTCCCCCCCATCCCCCGCAATGTGGTCAACCTCAAATTTGGGCCCACCTGACTCCCCTGTACAATGGACAGAAGAGCCAAAGAGTGCTCCTTTCAGCTTGGCATTGGTTAGCTCTAGAACACATGCAGTTAAGCTTACCTTGAAGGATAGGAGGATCCAGGGGAAAGTAGCAGCGAAAAGTTAAACACCCTCCCAAGGAAGCGAGACAAAGCTCTGCTTATATCTTTTTTTTTTTTAAAGTTAAAATTGCCTCTTGATTCCAAGATGAGTGAGGCTCCACAACCTGGTACAGGTACAGATGGAGCATTGAAGGAGTGTGGAACCAGCACTGCGGCACTGATGTCATAGAATCCTATGATCGTGCTCAGTACTAAGTCTCTTATTACAGTACCCACCATCGGCACCAGCTGCCACACCATTGGTACCAATTGATGCATTGTAGAAAGCAGATCAGTACTGAGTGCTTTATCAACAGTAATGAGAATGATCCAGCTTCACAGTACTGATTCAGTGCATGGTACTGGGGACCTGCAAATGTCTGAGCCCAAATCCCCATTGCTGTCAGGAGGCTTACATTTATCTCCAGTACAAGACTAAGTTACTTCCTCAGGACCAGTCTCCTCCCTGCTACTAACTTTAAGGGAGGAACAGCTTCATTTCAGTCCCATTCCCACTGTTCCTCCTCTGGAGTCAGATGTATCATATTCATTGTCTGACTCCCAGAACAGAGTAAATGATTCACTTACATATTTCCCTAGAGCCTGTTCATAAGACCATAAGAACAGCTATACTGGGTCAGACCAATGATCCGTCTAGCCCAGTATCCTGTCTTCCGACAGTGGCCAGTGCCAGATGAACAGAAGAGGGCAATTCCATTTGATCCATCCCCTGTGGTCCAGTCCCAGCCTCAAATTTTGGCTCAGAAAGGTGGTCTAAGATATCCCATCATTCCAGATACAGGGATTATCGGGCTCCTCATATGAGCTGGTATCCATCTCTCTGAGGCCCTTTTTTTTTTTTTTACTGGTACAGTGCCGTTCGGTGGCCATATTGGGGACCCAAGCCTTTCAAGGTATCCTCTCAAAGAGAGTGATGAAGAGAAAGAAGCAGAAGTCCGTTAAGCCTCATGGGTGGATCTTCTGTGCATACCCAACATCAGGAGGAGCTCTCTGAAGGGAAAGACCAGCTCAGAGAGGAAGACAGCTCAGCTTCTGTAGTCCTTTCCTTGTCTTCTGTGGATGAAGCAGTGGTGCCAGCCTGACTGTTATGTCCTGACTACTTTGAGCTTTTAAGAGCTCATGAAGAGGATAGTGAATTTGTTCCATATCCTGTTAGAGGAAGTCCTGAGAGGCTCTTCATAAACTATTAGACATCCTTCATACTACTATGCTGGGGCAAATCATGCTTCTGATTAATGATGCTCCCTTGGAGCCTACAAAGACTGTATGGCATACTCCTGCTATTATTTCTCCTTCTTCTAAAAAGACTGAGAAGAAATATTATTTTCTTGCAAAAGAAGCTGAATACTTGTACTTCCACCCAGTGCTATGCTGTCTTGTGGTAGCTGCAGCTAATGAGAGAAATAAACAGCACCATTCTAAGAGAGCCCCATTTAGTAAGAACGTAAAGCCTTTAGACCTTGTTGGACAAAAACTATTCTGCTGTAAGTCTGCAGTTTCAAATTTCTAATTACCAAGTTCTCATGGCAAAGTATGATTTTCTCAACTATAATAAATTCACAAATTTTGTTCACAAGTTGCCAAAGGAATACAGGGAGCCATGTCAGTTAATAGCAAGACCTTCATTACAGGCTTCCTTATATGTGGCAGGCACCACTTCATGCTCTTTGGTAACTTCTATATGATGTGTTGGTCTTTGTGGCTTAAGTCTTTGAGTATTCTGAAAGAAGTCCAAGCCATAGTGAATGACCTTCCGTTAGGGCACCCTGATCTTTTCAGTGAGAGAACAGATGGGTCCCTCCACCCTTTTAAGGTTTCCCATGCTGCTTTATGTTCTTTAGGCATTTATACTCTAATAATAAAAAGGAAATATGGTAAACTTCAATCTTACCCTAGAGAGAGGACAACTCCGTCCTCCTTTTACTAGCTGAGGCCACCAGAGCCTCCAAGGAAAAGTCAGAAACTACAAAAGAGAAATCTGTCTGCTTTCTCTTTGCAGTCCGTGCTGACCAGCAAACATCCCTTTTGATGGGATTGTGGAGAGCTGCAAAATAATAATTTCTCTAGATCTGGCTGCTGCTCCTCCTTCCCAGATTCCAATTGGAAACTTTCCTTTTTCCAGTATGGGAGAGCAAAGAATGCTGTAATAGACAAGGGATGTTAAAAATTATTACAATTGTTCTTACAATTCAATTCCATGCTTTTCCTGTTCTCCACCCACCTTCTGTATTCCTTTTCAGGAACCCCTCTCAAAGGAGACTTCTTGTCCAGAAGGAGGATTCTCTCTTCCCTTTCGGAGCAATAGAAACTGTTCCAAAGTGAAGAATTTTTACTTAAAATATTTTCTTCTACCCAAGAAGATGGGAAGTTGGAAGCCAATCCTGGACCTTAGAATGCTCAGCACCTGCATTCACCATTTGAAATTTAAGCATGGTTACCTTTGCTACCATAATACTGTTATTAGATCTGGGAGATGGATTTACAGCTGTTGGCCTCCAGGATGCTTATTTCCACATAAATATATTATCTCGTACACAAGAGATTTGTGATTGGTCCAAATCACTACCTATTTAGGGTTCTTCCCCTTTGGCCTGACACTGGCACCAGGGGTATTTACCAAACGGTGGCTGCTTTCCTAAGATAACAGGGCACTATAGTCTGTTTATAACTGGGCTAGTAGCTTCTCAAGCTAAAGTCCTATCAAGAAGTTCAAAACTCTATGTGAGTGGTTCCCCAGCTTTTCCAGACTCGATTTGAGAGTAAAAGAAGAAAAGTCAGTTTTAACACCAACAGAATGTATAGAATTTATTGGCCTGATACTGTGTTCCAGGACAGCAAAAGAGTATTTACCTCACAACTGATTCCAGACTATATCCGGCCTCATCATCCAACTTCAAGTGACTCTGCAAATTACAGTAAGATCTTGTCTCAGTCTAATGGGTCACAAGGCCTCTAGCGCTTCCATGACACTGCATGCCATACTACATTTACTTTGCATGTAAGCTTGGTTGAGGACCGTGTATGCCCTGAGCAAACACAGTCTGGACACGGTTGTATCAGTTCCACAAAAGATTCTCTTCCCTTTCAGTTTGTGAAAACCTGAATGCAGTTTGTATGGAAGTTTCCTTTGTTCTACCCCTTCCGACAAGAACGATAGCAACAGATGCAAATGGAGTCTAGAAGGGTCACTGTTACATATATCAATATCCTGGAGCTCAGAAAAGTTTACAGCATATGCATACACTTCTTGCCAAGGTTTCAAGGTCAGCCTAGTCAGATTATGACCAACATGATTACAATATTTTACGTAAACAAGCAGAGAGCACAGTCATCTCTTCTGTGCTCATAGGCAATTCCTTTGAGCTCCAGGATATTGATATATATCAATATATATATAACTGGCCAGGTCTGAAGAGCACATTAACAGATAACCTCAGCAAATACTTTTCCACAGAGCATGAATGGGAGATTCAGAAGTCTGTTGTTCAGTTCATTTTCCACCAGTGGGGATGACCGGCAGTCGATTTGTTTGCAACAGACAGGAACAAGAAATGTCAAAAGTTTTTGTTCCAGAGGGGTCAGAATCCAAACTCTCTGGTTGATATGTTTTTAATTTCGCGGTCACAGATGCTAATGTATGCTTATCCGCCAATTCTTCTACTTCTGAGGGCATTAAGGAAAATCAAAAAGGACAAGGCAGTAATTATCTTAGTAGTTCCTACGTGGCTCATACAGTATTGGTTCCCAGCACTACTTTACTTCTCCACTTATCCTCTGATTCAATTATTTCTGCTGTTGGACTTCTTGACTCAGAACATGGGAATCGTTGTTAATCCTGATCCATCTCAACCTAACCACATGGTTTTTGGATGGATGTCAGAACTAGAAAAGAAATGTTCTTCAGAGGAGCAAACTATTCTGATCAACAGTAGAAAAGATTCTGCAAGAAAAGAGCATAATACAAAAAGTGGTAGAGATTTGTGGCTTAGTGTGAACTTGTGCTTCTGGAGTCCTAAACACTTTGTATTTTGGACTATATCCTTTCGCCAAAGACCTTGGGGAACTCACACACCTGTCTTGGGTACATCTGAATGCTATTAGTGCCTTCCACCCACATGTAGATAGCTCATTGTTCTTTGAGATGTGTGTATTCCATGATCGGCCTTTCTTCCTATCTGCTTTGGACTCTTCCTGTACTCTTTGGGATCTGTGGTAGAAAAGGTGCTCAAGTGACAATTGGTCACACACTGAGTATGGGTGGGAGGATAGGATGCATGCACTACCAAACGGACACTGCTAGCAGAAATCTCTGGTGCATGCCCACCTAGAATGGAATACATATAGGACAAAACATCTTGAACTCTAGTTACTGTACAGGTAAGTAACTTTTTTTTATGTTTGGGTTTGCGTGTAGACTTGTAGGCCTAGGGGATTCATCCATGAGGATTGTTTTTGTGGGGGAAGATAATCCTTCTGACAAACTTCGCAATATTTTACCAGTTGGTGGTGTTACCATGTGATTTTTCCCCCCTGCTATGTGACTTTTCCTTTGGTAGTGTTGGGTACTACTTGAGTTTGCAATAAAGACTGAATAATTAGGGTCATTTGTTTCTGTTTGTGATAATGGGACAGCAGTTGAACAAATATTTTTTTTTAACCTGTGGGGGTTTTTGTTTGTTTGTTTTTCCTCCAGTTTTCTCCATTGTGCAGTGGATCAAAGAGATATCTGTCTTCAACTGGAGCAGATGGAACAATATGTTTTTGGCTGTGGGATGCTGGCACCCTTAAAATAAAGTTAGTTGTATTTTACATGTTCTTAATTATATGTCATGAAAAAGTAGTGGTAATTAGTGTTAGAGAAATTTAGTTTGGTATTACCGTCAGCAAATTGAAAAAAGTTACTCATCAATTAACTTTCTATATGGTTACAGAATATAGTTTTTCTGGTTGGTATAAAGTTATAAATTGACTGTCTGCCTCCTTTCAGGATTAAGTTAGTACAGCAGTGTACTTAAGGTTTTGTAGGTGAAGCAGATAAAGCATCCAACCTCACTGTTTAATTTAATTTAATACATTTCTGTTCAGGTAGACTTTCTGTGGCCTGGCATAGAAGCTCCATTTTTTTATTGATTAATTGATAGATCAATATCTGGCTCCTAACTCCAAGTGAAATGAGAGTAGTGCTAAAGAAAGCAGTAGGACTAGAAGGTTTTTAATTCCAAATGTTAGGTGGGAGAAGGTATCTGTGACGGGTTGGATCACAGAAACCCCCTGGGAGCTTCCACCTGATGTGCCAAGACTACTTCTGCTCCTGCTTTCCTGCCCTGCCAGCTTAGGACTCCAGCACCCTGCCTGGTTTGAGCCAGACCCACTAGCCTGCCGCAAACCCAGACCCGGGTCTGAACCACATCCCCTAACAGCTGTAGGCTTAACTGAAAGCAGCTTACAGAAGTGTTCTCGTCTTTAACACTCAGATGCCCAACTCCCAATGCGGTCTAAACCCAAAAGAAATCTGTTTTACCCTGTTTAAATGTTATACAGGGTAAACTCATAAATTGTTCGCCCTCTATAACTGACAGAGAGATATGCACAGCTGTTTGCCCCTCCAAGTGTTAATACATACGCTGGCTTAATTAATAAGTAAAAAGTGATTTTATTAAATACAGAAAGTAGGATTTAAGTGGTTCCAAGTAGTAACAGAACAAAGTGAATTACCAAGCAAAATAAAATAAAACCTGCAAGTCCATGTCTAATAAAACTGAATACAAACAAAACCTCTCCAGTTCCAGTAAGCTTCCTTTTACAGACTAATCTCCTTTTAGTCTGGGTTCAGCAATCACTCACACCCCCTGTAGTTACTGTCCTTTGTTGCAGTTTCTTTCAGGAATCCTTGGGGGTGGAGAGGCTATCTCCTTAGCCAGCTGAAGACAAAATGAAGGGGGTTTCCCATGGGCTTCAACAGACTTTCTCTTGTGGGCGGAGACCCGCTCCTCTCTCCTATGCAAAGTCCAGCTCCAAGATGGAGTTCTGGAGTCACCTGGGCAAGTCACATGTCCATGCATGACTCAAGTGCTCTACTAAGGTTATTTAGAAATCAAGCCAGTACACGGCCAATATTCATAACTTCAAATACAAAATGATACATGCATACAAATAGGATTAATAGATTCAGTAAATCATAACCGCTACATAGATATGTTACATGGCATATGTAGCATAGAGCATATTCCAGTTATGTCATATATATTCATAAGCATATTTCCATAAAGCCTTATAGGGGGCACAGTCACAGTATCATCCTACTAAAATTCTGAAATATCTTAAAGCATTTTAATGCTAAAATAAATGAAACTTCTTTCTTTCATCTTCCTCTAGACTTTTTGCCTATCAGAGTTATTCCCCCCGCCCCTCCCCCATTTTCCTAGTTTAGGTGAGGTGAGTTTGAGCTTTCTTTCCCTCCTGCTATGTATCAGCACACATGGGTATTTCTGGATGGTTATGTAGGTGTGCTGGTGTCTAAAATGAATCTGACGAGTAACTTGAGGTGGGGTGCATGACATCTTCTTGGAAGCATTGTCAGGATACAATATACACAACAGAATTAAATTTTGTGAAAACATTAATTTAGTCTATAAACATGAAGTACTGTTCATTCTCATTCTACTATCCTCACTCAAAATCTATGGCTCGGTCTTTAAAATATTCATTAACATAAAATTCATTGGGGTTGTTTTTGAGGATGGTATTTTTTTGCTGTGTTCTCTGGGTGGACTGGGTCCACTTCCGAAGCCTGGGCTTTCATTATGTTGTCCAAGCAGTCTGGTTCAGACCCTTCTTTTCTTTTCTGTGTGCTAGGGAGCTTGTAGTCAGCTTCCTCATCTTATCTTCCAGGTTTTCCAGGCCTTGGCTGCTGCACTGTTCTCCAGGCAGTTCATTTTGCCAGTTTACATTTCTGGCTCCCCTGTTTCCTGGCTACAAGATGTACTACTGCAGCTCTCACTCTTGACCCTCTGCTGTGGGAGCATATACTAATCCAATTAACTCTGCCTTACTAGGAAAACAGAAGAGCAAGAGGCTATCCCAGTAGGCTAGAGAGATCAGTTCTGCCAACTTTCATGAAGTTTTTCTTAAAGCGTGAGCTTCTGGAGTCAAGTGTTTAGATGAGAATCTCAGCATTTTCTTTTAAGAAACAAGGTTTCTAGCCCTTGTTGTGGAGAAAAGCTCAGAAAACTGACCTGAGCATACACTAATGGCTCAAAAACCAGAAGGCAAATAAAAAACTTGGAGAGGGTGGGTGGGTCAATAGGTTGAGAGTTAAATCTTCTGAATTTTAAGACAATGATATGACTTGGGGGGGGGGGGGTGTCTACCCGATGATTTTTGAACACATTGGATTGCCAATACTGAGAGACAAAATAAAATGTGGGGTAGTTGGCTGCAGCAGAATTGCAAATTACATGGCAAGAATGCTTAATTCTGTGGTCCAGAAGATCCTGATCAAGATGAATTAAGCAGTTCACTCCTCTGAGCTATTGTTTCTGGCTGTCTGCAGACTCAAGCAAACTTCTCTACATCAGTTTACAGTTATTCATAGTTTCCAATATGATTTCCTTGGTTATAAGGACTAGAAACATTTTTTTCCCTTATCAAACCTGAGATTATGGAGCTCCGTTTTGAAGCACATTCTGCAGTGACAGAATTGTGGAATATATGGGGCTCTGATTATTACATATATATATTAATGGGCGCTAGTAAAGGACCAGTCTTTTGAGGGGATGGAGATGTGGGAATGCTGAGGTAGAGGAACAAAGAGTCTATTGGCTGTAGAATAAAGTGTTAGTGGAGTGGGGATGTTGAGGCTACTTTGACTATTTCTCGTTCATTCACATCTGCGGTACATATTGGTTTAGTCAGAATTTTTTTGTGAGATGGCATGGGCCTGGGGACAAGTATTGAAGGGAATAAGTGTTTGGTTTTTTTTAGTTGGTTTAACTGTTTTTTGAATAGTATAAAGTAGTTATTAGTTGGCATGTCTTTTGGGGAGGAGGTATAAAGTATGTCTTGTAGGATTAGAAATTATGTTGTGGTCATGTCTAGAATACTGAAGTAGTGGGTCTCTGGGAAGAATAGGTGGGAAATAGCTGGTAGGCGCATTATTGGGAAAGTCTTAGTGGATAGCCTCAGAGGAAGAAAAATCATAATCTCCTCTCCCATTTAATAGTTGAGATCCTCCATTTTAATTCTTTACATTGGAGATGGAATTGCAAGAATCAATGGTTTTCCCTGGCCTCTTGTTTTTGTAGAAGATTCCTCTGCAGTACCTAAGCAGCATGATCTCAGCAGCACTCCAGCAGAGTAGAAGGTTTCCAGGGGTAGTTTAAAATAGAAGATATTCATTTACAACATGTAGTGCTGCTGGGGGTGTGTGCTGATCTTCACTTGTGGGGAGCGTCACCTAGTGATCAGGGCTTAGGTAGTTCTACTTGCAGAGGAGGTTTTGGTAGGGGAGCCTGGGCCCTCCCACTGCCCCAGGCTCTGGCCCAGGGCCCTTTGAGAGTAACAAAAGGGTCCAACACCCAAGAGTGCCTCCAGGCTGCTCTCTCTGAACTTCCTACCATCCCTCTGTTGTCCACAGTTTGCAGACTGAACAGGAAGGCATGAATGGGGTTAGCTCACCACATGGCACCTCTTCGTGGTCAGGCATGGTGTGTTAACTCTTTCCTTAGAGCAGTGGCTGGCTCCTTGACCCGCCACTCAGTTTAGTTCCAGGTCTCTCCGCTTCAGGGGTAGCTCATAAACAGGACAAGGAGAATTAGCACAAATAAACTGAGTACACATGAGAGAGCGGGAGGAGTGCTTCCCTCTCACAGTGTACCTGAAGCAGGTCCTCAGGGAGGGATCCTGCTTTCCCTCAGCTCTTTTCTCAGGAGCTGCAAGTTGCATTTCTAAAACATTCCCTGATCTACGCCCAAGTGAGCTGTCCTGCTCCCTTTTAACTCCTCCTCCAGTCTGTGCATCTCTTGCATGTGTGGCGTGGCAGGGCAGGGCTGGCTGAGCCCAGAGCAGCTCCTTAATCCCTTGTTGCTCAGTGTGGGGTTTGCATATTCCATCACAGGGGGAAACACACTACTTTGCAGAACCAAAGGCAGGATTCTGCTACTTGGAAATCTATTTCTGCTGAAGGAAAGAGGGAGAGATTAATTAAATCTTCCCAACTTTTTTTCCCCCCCTCTATCCCAAATTTGCACTGAGGGAAGAAGGCAGCGAAGATTACTTTGCAAGACAAATGTTATATCAAAAGTTCTAGGGGTATATAGGGCCTTATGGGTGGACATGATGTTGATGCATAGGGATTTTCTGGGTACGTAACAATGTAATCCATAATTATTTGACAAATATCACATTTAAAAACTGGTATATGCCTTGATTCTCTCATAGGGTATGTGTACATGGGAGCTGGAGTTATAATTTTAGACCGACATACCCATGCTTGCTTTGATTGAGCTAGCATGCTAAAAATAGCCGTGTAGTTGTAGCTCCATGGTTGGTAGGATGGGCTAGTTGCCTTAACTACAATCCTGTCTTCAATCCTAGGTATGTATTTGGGGCAGCTAATCCATCCCACTGCCCATTGAGCCACAGCTATGCTGCTGTTTTTACACGCTAGCTCAATCAATGCTTGTACAGTTATATCAACCTGAGCTGGAAATTATACTTCCAGCTCCAGTGTAGACATACCTGTGGCTATATTATTGCAGTGGTTGCCTTACTGGTCTACTGTTCTAAGTGAGACAAGGTGGTGGGATAATATCTTTTGTTGGACCAACTTCTGTTGGTGAGAGAGACAAGCTTTCAAGCCTGTTCTAAGTAATAGTCTACATAGATCTGTGCAACTTGCCTGATTTAAATTTTTGTTTGTCAATTTTTAAATAAATTTTCAGTCCCAGTTTCTCATGTATTTTAGATATCTGCAGCTAGTAAGCCTCCACCCTCGATATGTGTCAAGTTCAAAATTAAGGTCCTTCCCTCTGATTTATCATTGTACTTGTATATTTGATTTTTGTTTATATTGTTATTCACATATTATATTAACTGTCTTGGTTATCTTTGGTGCCTTTTTTTCTGCTGTTTGCATTTAATATTGGACCCTTACTCATGTTCCACTCTGTTGTTCTCGTCTTCCAAACATCCATACTGCTAATTCTTTAGTACTATTCAAAGTATACTCAAAAGTCTTACTTTTTTTTTCTCTTTTTTATGTATTTACTGTTATGTCTTACGATCTTTTGCTATTATTATGTCCCATGCCTCAACACTTAGAACAAGTTGGTAGAAATCTGTTGACGTTATTACAGTGGGCTAAGTTTGCCCTCTAACTATCAAGGGACTAGATACTTGGCTGGCATAAATTGGATCGCTAAGATTCTGGACCCTAAGTAGTTTTTAAAAGCCTTAGTAGATAACATAAATTGATAGGGGTAGAGAGACAGTTGGGAACCCAGAAATGTCTTAATGCAGTTTTTTTCAACATAAGAACTTAAAGTTCAAAAACTAATGCCCTTGAATTCTAATGGCTTCCATGAATTTTGGTTGAGGTCAAAGGGTCTTCTAAGCTGAAAAGTTTTTCCACCTTTTAAACTGTTGACTGAAATTGTACTAAGTATTTCCATGAGACTGGGAACTTGCATTGTACTTATTATTTATAGTGAAGTCCACAGATCCATGACATCAGACATATTTGTTTTAGGCAGCCAAATGTCTCTGCCCTAGGCAAGAGGGAGGCAGATCAACTCCACCTTGTTACAGAGCAAATATATAGAATTTCTTTTCAATTGGCTTCAAACTTCCAGGTTTCTGCTCTCTGTCTTTATTGGCATGGGGATTCCTTTTCTCCTCACAATTACTGGGACTCTTCCTCTACCTCCCTGCTCAACCACACAGAGTGCAGCGTGGAGGAGACTAAGAAGGGGAAAGCCAGATGCAGTCTCCTGTACCTCCTAACTGATTGAGTGCCTATTCTGGAGATCTGTTCTGGTTCTCTGGAGACTCAGGTCTCTCCCATATGTTCAGATTGGGGCAGGGTTTCCTGCAGCCTCTCTCCCCCAAGTAGGAGAGTTCCCAGAAAGCAGCAAAGTCCTCTTGCTCTGGCACAGACAGCCATTCCCTCCTCCTCCCACCTTAAAGAAGGGAGGTTGAAGTGCAATATTAAAGGACTAGAGAAGCTTCTTGCCTAGCTGCCAAAGCCTGCCCAGCCCCACCCCCCTCATGCTAACCCCACCCATCCTGCTGTTATAGTTGGACAGCACTGACATGGAAACAGAACGCAGTCTGGAACATACATACAAGTAGCAGCTTGGCCCAACTTTTAAGAAAATCAAACTGACTCACAAAGAGTTATCAAACTGTCCAAAATAGAGAGACGGTCCTTGTTGGAGATTCAATACTCAGAAGAAGCAGAAGAAATTTCTGCACAGGACAGTTGGACAACAGGATGGTACGAGACATCACTCTAAGATTGGATGGGCTTTTAAAGATGATGGGCAAGGATCCAGTGGTGATGGTTCATATTGGCACAAATGACATTGTGTCGCGGGATATCTCACAGGTAGTAGATATGTGCCGAAGAAGAAAAACGTCCAAGCCATCTTCTCTGTGATCCTTGCTGTCCCTCAAGCAAAGGAAGACAGAAGGCAGAAGATTTTGGAAGAGAATCACTGGCTAGGTAAGTGATGTAGGATGGAGGGCTTTGGTTTTGTAGAACATGGGTCCATCTTCTATGGGAGAGGAGTTGTATAGTTTGGATGGCTTCCACCTCAGTAGAAGGGGGACCGATTGCCTGGGGGACAGGCTGGCTAGAATAGTCAGAAAGGGGATAAACTAATAGCAAAAGGGGAGGGTAAAAAGAGGGGTGATATGAGCACTCAGTATAAAATGGAGATATTCAGAAGAAAATTAATCAAGGAACCAAAGGACACAAAGGAAAGAAATTCTTTAATTGCCTGTGCACCAATGTTAGGAGCCTGGGTAAACATGAGGAATTAGAGCTGTTCGTTTATAAGCCTAAATTTGATCTAGTTTGTATTACTGTAACCTGCTGGGATGACTCGCACAACTGGAATGTTAAATGGTTATAACCTATTTTGGAAGGACTGTGTGAGCAAAAGGGAATGGGGAGTGGCAGTGTCAAAAATTGCATTACCTGTGTCCGAGTCCCTAATAACTTGGAAGAAAATGATCTTGAATGCATATGGATCAATGTCCTAACAGGTAAAGGACAGATGGGGTACTAGCTGTTATCTGCTACAGACCACAAAATCACACTAAGGCGCAGTAGGACTGCCTTCTTGTGTGCCTATCTACAACATATAGGGAAAAAATACTGCATGATCATGGGGGGGGCCTTCAATTTGAGTGATGTATGCTGGAGGTCTCATGCTGCCACTACTAAAACATCCTTGGAATTTTTAAACATGATAGATGACAGTTTCCTAACTCAATAATTTGCAGCCAACACAGGGAAGTTCTGTGTTAGACCTTGACCTAACAGATAAAGAAGAACTGATCTCAGAACTAAAGCTTGATCACGTTTATAATACGTAAACAGAATAAAATCTAGACCAGTAATATATATACTTGGTGCTTTAATGGGGCCAATTTCACAAAGGTGAAAACAGTTATTATCCAAATCAAGTGAGAGAAAGATGAAATCAGAAAAATGTGAATAATTGGGAATCATTTAAGAATATCTTACTAGATGCCCCAAAAGTCACAATCCCACAATCAAGGAAGAAGACTGTGGGGTTAAAAAAAGACCTGGTTTAGAGAGGAAGTGAAGTGAAGGCAGCTGTAAAAATAAAAATATAAGAATGGTGAATTTGTTAATAATGAATATAAATCAGTAGTTAGGAATTGTAGAAAACTGATAAGGGAAGCCGAGAGAGAAGGCGAAATCTTGGCCACGAGAGCTGAGGACAGCAAGGACAAGCTTTTTAAATATCTTAGGAACAAAAAGAATCCTGACAATGGTATTGATCCATTACTATATGGAAATAGTAGAATTATCAATAATGCTGAAAAGGTAGAAGTGTTGATATAGTTCTGTTCTGTATTTGGTGGAAAAACAGACAATAAACTCTCATCGTGTGGCGATGATAACACTCCTTCCATTCCACTGTTATCTCTGGAGCATGTTAAACAGCAGCTACTGAAGTCAGACATTTTAAAATCAGCAGGGCGAGAACTTGTGTCCAAGAGTGTTACAAGAGTTGGCTGAAGAGCTTACTGGATCATTAATGTTAGTTGTCAATAAGATTTGGAGCACTAGGGGTGTTCCAGAAGACTGAAAAAAAGCTAATGTTACGCTAATTTTTAAAAAGGGTAAATGGGATGACCCAGATAATTCTAGGTCTGTCAATATGTTGTGGATCTTGGGCAAGTTAATGGGGCAGCTGCTATGTGACTAGATTAATAAAGAATTAAAGGAGAGTAGTGTAATTAATGCAAATCAGCATGGGTTTATGGAAAACATATCCTGTCAGATTAACTTGATATATTTTTTTGATGAGATTACAAGTTTGGTTGATAAAGGTAATAGTGTTGACATAACATACTTAGACTTCTGTCAGATGTTTGACTTAGTACCACACAACATTTTGATTAAAAAAACAACAACACTGGAAGAATATAAATTTAACATGGCACACATTAAATGGATTTGAAAACTGGCTGACTGATTTTAAAATGTAACTGTATATAGGGAGTTGTCATTAAGCATATCTGTTTCCAGGAGTCTGTTGCAGGGATTTGTTCTTGGCCCTTGACTATTTTATCAGTGAAGAAAACATAAAATCATCACTGACAAAGTTTGCAAAAAGAAAAGGAGTACTAGTGGCACCTTAGGGACTAACCAATTTGCAGATGACGCAAAAACTGGGGGCGTGGTAAATAATGAAGAGGAAAGATCACTGATTCAGGGTTATCTGGATCTCTTGGTAAAGTGGGCGCTAGCAAACAATATGTGTTTTAATACAGCTAGATGTAAATGTATGCATTTAGGAACGAAGAATGTAGACCATACTTACTGGATGGGGATCCTATCCTGGGGAGCAGTGACTTTCTGAAAAAGATTTGGGAGTCACAGTGAATAATCAGCTGAACACGAGCTCCCAGTGTGATACTGTGGCCAAAAGCTTATGCAATCCTGGGATGCATAAAGAAGGCACAGATTTACCCCATCTCACTTGTCAAAGGATCCACAAAAGAGATTAAATGTGAAGACAGCCGTCCTTCATTTTCCATGAATGGGAGTAACTGACCCTGTCCCTTTTTCCAGTAAAGAGTTGAGGCCTTTACTACATCTTGTTCTTAGTCAAAGCAGGCTACAAGTCAGTTCTTTATGTGTAATAACACAACAGATTCATGAAGAAATTAAAACTCAAGGTGGAGACTTCTAATATTCATATTGGCTTCCATGAGCATGGGACACCTGATGACATCGGTAGATCTGAAGGATTCCCAGCCCCCTGTCCCAGTTCAGCAGTGTCACAGTTGCTTTGCTTTAGAAGCACAACACTACTAGTACAGGTCTTTGTCTTTTTTGGTTTACCAACAGCCCTGCAAGTGTTTATGAAAGTGTTGATAGTGTTAATAGCAGCTCTCAGACAGGAGAGTTTCCATGTCTGTCCCTTCCTTGATAACCACCTTATTCAAGCCCCATCCAGAGGCAGGGCCATAGATGAATGATATTGGAGAGCCAGAGCTTTGATAAATTGTGTGTAGTTAGTTAATATCTCAGCAGTTTCCACACCTCAGAGTAGAGATAAATACGGCTCTCTAAAAAGTTTTCATTTACTAGGAAAGATGGGAGAAGCTGAGGAATCTTATCAAAATGGTCAACCCATGTTCACATGCTTCTGTGATCAGTAGATTCCAGTATAGATGTTCCTCAGTGGGCTTGTGTTCTTATGAAGTCAGTACAGATTTTATTCCTATTCCTCCCTCAGTCACTTCACTCACTACTCCTGCGGGAATTCTGCACTACTGTGTGCACGCAGAATTCATGTTCCCCGCAGATTTCTTTGCTTCCCCTCACAATCCCCGTGCATCCAGACCCCTGTATACCCAGACCTCCTCTGCACCCAGAACCCCGCACTGAGCCCCCCCACACCCGAACCCCCACCCCACTGAGCCTCACTTCCTACAGTCAGCACCCCGAACCCCACCCTCCTTCAGCCAGACCAGCCCCCACCCTGATGAGCCCCCTGCACCCAGACACTCAACCAGTTGCACCTAAACCCCCACCCCACCAGCACCTGGACCCCCAGCTAAGCCCTCCAGACTCCCTGCTGAGTCCCATCCCCCCTCACCCAGATTTTGGAGAATATGGTCCAAACAACAGCAAAGACAGTAAAAACTGGTTACAAGTCAGTACAATTCAATATGGTATCAAGGCTCAGCTCCTGTATCTAGACCCCCCTTATGTGCTGGTCATGAAAGGCAACACCTCAGCCATGTCATACATCAACAGACAAGATGAAACAAGATGCACAGCACAGGTCAATAAAGAGAAACTCACTTTCTGATGCCTTGGGCGGAGGAGAGTTCACTGTCAGCCTGCTTCCTTCACATATAAAGGAAAATATTACAGGCGACTGGCTCAGCAGCTAGACAGATTACTCACAATGGAAACTACTTGTAGATTTATTCATTTTTCCTGTTGATCTGTGTTTTCTCCACCTGAATCACAGTGTTCACATGTTCTTCTCTCATTGGCAGGATTACAAAACCAAGGCAACAAGATGTCTTATCACAAAATTGGTCAAGAGGATTCCTGAACCCTTTCTCTCCTTTTCATCTTCCCACTAGAACACTATAAAAGATCATACAAGAACCGACATTGGTGATTTTGGTGGTCCCATTTTGGAGAACTAAATCTCTGCACAGTGCTCTTCCATAGGATCTTATCCTGGTTCTTCATGACCTTACTGGCACCCACTGGAATCGTTCGTGAGGTTGTCTCAGTACTTCTTCACAACTGAAATGGCTTTTTGATAGCAGTCACTTCTGCTCTCAGGAACCTTAATACTACACTTTCCGTAAAGATAAAGTGGTACTCAGAACCAATCTTGGCTTCATACCAAAGATTAACTCATAGTTGCATGGAGCACAGGAAATTGTCATTCAGTCCTTACATCCAGCTCCCTCTCACCCCAAAAAGAATTCTGGCATATTTTGGATATCTGCACAACTCTCAAAATAAATATTAATTTTACAGACCAGAAATACGCTGTTTTTGCTCTGTGATTCAGTGTCAAAGGGAAAAGAAGATCTTAATCTTCCAATTCCAGCTGGCTAAGGCATTGTATCTTGGAGGCCTGCAAGTCAAAGTATAACTTCCTCTTCCAAAATCAGAGTGTGCGTGTATGCTTGCACACATGCTATCTCTTTTTCAGGTCTGTGGTAACTCAGTGGACAGAAAGATTCATTTCATATGAGAGAATCTGTAAAGCTAGCCACCTGGTCCTCTGTGTAAGCCATCTCCAAGTTCTCCAAGCTGGGCATTTAATCATCAGTCGATACCACCTTTAGTAAATGGGTGCTCCATGCTGTAGTGTCCTAATAACAATTAAGAAGGGATTATCCTATTTTGCATAACCCCTTCTAATAACAATTAAGAAGGGATTATCCTATTTTGCATATGTATTTTTCCCACTCTGAGTGGATACTGTTATGAAAATCCCAGTGTCATGGATCTGTGGCCCTCATTACAAACAAGAATAGGAAAACACATATATGTTTTACTTTTGGAATAATGAGGTTCATAGTTTTAGTCCACCTTGAATGCGGTGTTTCTTTGGGAAAGATACAGGATTATTAGTTGGTACTTAAAATCTATTTCTTCATTGCAATCTTTGCATAGTATGGGGACTGGTAGTATTGATATATAGCAATATATAGTGATTAGAGATTTTCTTGGCTGAGGAAGTGTTGCAGCTGGCATGCTTCTTGGAGGTGGAGCCACTGACTGACAGGTCTGGTTTACCTCTAAGGCTGCACAGAGCAGAAACTTAATGTCAGAGATCTATGGACCTCATTACTCTTAGAAATGAAATTTTAAGTAAGGTATGAATACATTTTCCTATTTTCTTACGTGAAAGGAAAGCCTACATAATTTTAATGTAAGTATTTAGAGTTTAGTATAAATCAACTACAACAAGGACCACATGTATGTGTAAGTGCTGCTCTCCACTGAGCTCTCAGATTGGAGATGGTATAGTATGCAAAACCTACTGTTTTGAGGCTGCCACAGTATATATGTAAAATCAGAGAGTAAGGATTAAAAGAACAAACATCTGGATTTTCTTGATTTTAATTTTTTTATTTGTATGCCACAGGATTAGACCATTAAAGCTCTAGTTGACATTTCTACTACTCATAGCAGATACTGAAATGTCCAAAAGGGAACAAATATATGGAAGTTACATAGGAGATCATGATGCTTTTTGAAATTTTGGGGCAATGTGATGATGATGCTACCTACAAAGAATATAGATTTTCTGCAAAGTCTGGTCTATTTTTAATACCTGTTCCTTTATTCAACATATCTTTTTATTAAACAACTTCTAGCTTTCTTTTTCGTGTGCTGTGTAAAGGGGTTTTTGCTCTTTGAAAACCGTGGAACAGCTGAGGTCACATGTATTCATTGGTTTAAAACACAGCACTATTGATGTCCACCTCTTTTTCTTGAAAGTGGCTTTTGGCATGGTTTTGTGTAAGAATATAGTGCAACTCATTAAGTGTGCTAGAAATCTGTGATACATGCAGACTGTAGTCCATCTAGAGGTTCTGTAATTTCCATGAGATCAGATCATGAAGCATAGTGACATAAAATTGTTTATAAATGGCTAGCCATCTGTTACTTCATGTTTAATTTTGTTCTTCTGTACTTATTTTTGAGATACAGACTTGCTTCTGATTATGATAATATCCCTAAGGAAAAAAATGATTTTTTTATTTAATTATTTTCTTATTTGTAGTCAGAGGCCAACAAAGTTTATGGAACGTCCTCGCCCTGGAGTTCAAATGATCTGTTCTTCCTTTAGTGCTGGTAAAGGATTTTATTTTCTACCTCTTTAATATAAGGATTTTTAATAAGGCATTTAAGGAGCTTAGTAAAATATAGTACTACTACAGTGTGTGTACTTAGTTGGATGGGCTCTACTGAAGAAACATGCTATATAAGAGCTCAGAATTATTATTAATAATAGATTTTCATATTGTGTGCATAGACAATTTGCTATATAGGAATACTTGGGTATCGTTAGGTATAGTTAATGTGTTCTTGTGATTTAGTTTCCTCCATGTTAAATGTGTACTGAGCATAGGGGAGAGCATCAAAGGATTTGTTTACACGTCATGTACAGAAGTTTTTATAAGGGACTTGGACAAGTAGAGTTAAAAACTGGACCTAAGCTTCTAAGTATTTTTGAAATTCTGCTTCCAATGACCAGAGAGAATTCAAATCTTCTGTTGAGTTTGGAAACCAACTCCCTTTGTCCATGTCCTCTTTAAAAATAAATAAATACATAAAATCCTACATTTGTTTTGCTTATGAAAAGTTACTTTAAAAATAGAATGGCTTAATATTGTTTTGAGAAAAATTAGGAATATGTAATCATTTGTGTACATGTAAAAATTTTATAGCATGTTTGGTGTCTCAGATTTTTCATGTAATTTTGAATATTAAATAAACAGACAATGAAAAATGAGTCAACATAGGTATAACTTTTTATGGTAATAAAAATAAACTTTAATATATTTAAGGTCATTGACAACTTTCAAATAATGTTACATTGCCTTTTTCCTCATTACTATTGCTTATTTGTGCTTATCTTTCTTAGGTGGAATGTTTTTGTCCACTGGAAGTACAGATCACATCATTAGGGTTTATTTCTTTGGATCAGGTCAGCCAGAGAAGATATCAGAGTTGGAGTTTCATACTGTAAATACTATTTTAAAATTACATAAGTATTTGATTAAAATGTGTTGATAGATGGAATTCACTGGTAATTTCTGTATTCTTTATACAGGACAAAGTTGACAGCATTCAGTTTTCTAACACTAGTAACAGGTAAGCAAGCGAATATTTGTATGTTTTTATTTCAGGACAATTTTTGCAACCTCACAAAAATAATTTCCAAATGTCAGTTGTTTTCTCGAGTTTGTTAGAAATATTTTGCTGTATGTTTTGAAGCATTCTATGTCAACTTATATTTAAAGGTAACCTGCAATATTTAGTAATTTTTATGGGTTATCATTAGATTTATTTAAAATAATTAAATAAAATGGCTTCCTCTTTATCATCACTTTCATTACAAGTCCCTAATGCTTAGTTACTTAATGACCAGATTTTTTGTGGGTTATGAAGAGATGAAAGGTGCATTGGTACACTTTGGAAATATTTCTGGTATACTTTATCAATTGTCCTAGAAGGCTATTTAAATAGCATTTTTAGTAAGTGGCAACTTGATTCACAGCAAAAATGATCAGGTAGGGTAAGGAAGAGCATTCTGGACAGTGTTTGCTTGAAATTCATGAGGAGTAGATATTTATTTATAATATCAATATAAATATCAATAATTTGTAAAGCTCTTCTGGATGGTTGACATGAAAGATAAGGAAAGAAATTTAAATTCATTAGGAAGGCAACCATTTCCCCCACTGACAATTAGTGTTCCAATATGCAATTTTATCATGATATAAACTGCTCTAAACTGAGCTTGGGAGAGTTCCACTAGGTTTTTCCAACCTAAGCCATCAGGGAGAAAAAAGTTCAATTTAGATATCATAGCAACTACGACAAAATACACAGTTCCAAATTACTTCAGGGATAGGTTTTGGTTGTTGAAATAAGGTGTGTCTTTACCTTTAATTTCTGCTTTCCTGGCATCTTGGCCTTTTGCACCACTTTTAGCTTCTGCACTGGGACTGTATGAAGGGAGGGGGCATTGGCTTAGCATCTGTATAGAGTTACCCTGATGTCTCCACTGTGGTCCCACATTCAACAGAGCAAAGAGTGAAGTGCATGTCACCCAAAATCAGCAGTGCAGAGTTTTTGAAATAACAGGTATATTGGTTCGTTTGTGTAGTACATTACAGAATAAAAACCTAATGATTAACAGCATTTTCTCTCCATAATCAATTTTCATATGAACCGGCTTACCTCTGATTGATATTGAATGGTAATTTTTCTTTTGTAGGTTTGTGAGTGGAAGCCGTGATGGGACAGCACGCATATGGCAATTTAAGCGAAGGGAGTGGAAGAGTATTTTGTTAGATATGGCTACTCGTCCAACAGGGTAAGCAACATCAAATGGTTGGCTTTCAAATGGTCTGCATCAAATGGTGCAAATTTGAAGTGTGTTCAACCCTAATGCTATTTACTGACATAGCACCTAATCACTTAAGAGGAGTTAAATATAAAGCATATTGTTCTGAAGCAGGGATTTCAACTTTATTTTTTAAATATATTTGTCTACATATTCAGCTGTTCAAGCTAGTTCTTCTTAGATGCACCTTAACTCCTGTTTGCACTACTGTTTCATTAAGAGGTCAAAGGAAAACTGCTGCTAAAATCTTCCAGCCACGGAGCTAGCAAAGCATATGGGTGATTTTCTAGAGACCCATGTTAAAGAACCTACATATGTTTCTGGAGCAAAGAGGCAAAGGCCAAGTCTGCACTTAAAACTTTTGCCGGAATAGTGATGTCAGTTTGGGGAGGGTGATTTTTTTTTTAAGACTTTTTTTAAAACACTGTGCAAAAACCCTAGTGCAGATGCATTCATACTGGCAAAAAAGTGCTTTTGCCAGTATAACTTATTTTGTTCAGGGAACTGGTATAAGTTATACTGTCAAAAAACACTCTAGGAGGGTTTGTTGGTGTAGTAATATCTGTATAGCTATCACTGGTAAACTTTTTGTACTGTAGACTAGGTCAAAGTTTAAGTAAAAGCATGAGATGGTACTACCAGACAGAAAGAAAAACAGGCTTTGTTTGCCTTTGTGACTTAAGATCTGTGACAACTGTGTGTCTGCACTTTCTCTCCAGGAAATACCAATGATTCTAAGTAACCAAACAGCTCTTTCAAAACAGAGTACATTTATTTAAGGATAAAAATATACAGAAAAATACCTATAAGACAGTAAAAGGATCTAAATACTTCATCAGCATCCCCCATCGGTCCTATGGAGATCCTGACAGGTTCCAGACCTTTCAGCATGGTTGTGTCCCCCTTTGAACAAAATGCCTTGTTCATTTGTTGAATCAAAAGGACCCCTGTTGGGTCAAGCTGGCCCTTTATACCCCAAGTTCTTTCTTTGTCTCCTGTGTTTCTTGAAGCCTCGCCTGAACCAGTATATGCAAATTACCCCAACATGTGGTACTTCTCTGGTTTTGTTTATAGTCCCATGGACTGCAGTAGTTATTCTGCACAGTTTTTAGTTCCTGGAGAACATAGGATAACCCTGTCTCATTCAGTAGAATACAGTCACTAGCCTACAATGATCCATATAACATTCATGAAGTTAATACTATAGTCTGCAAAGATGGTGCATGTGGTTGCAATTTCTATCTCTGTCTCCTACCCTTTTGCAAAACTGCCAGCTTCCTCCTGGACATCTTCTAAGCTTTGTCTGTGCTGAGGAAGTTTAGAAATAAATTTTTCATCAGTTCAGCTTCACTGAATGGAGACCTCATGTAGACAAGATTCAGGTGGCTTCCAGTATTTTTACCCCCATAGGTTTAACTAATGCAGTGGTTTAAAAAAAAAGGCGAAGAAAAAAAGCCAGAAGCCTCCAGAATCTTGTTTATATTAACATGCCTTTTGGTGGAGCAGAATTAGTGAGATATAGCCTGTGATGCAGTCATACATTAATACAGAAATCAGCTGGACATAGAAAACTGAAAATGTGGGACTGTGAATAAAGCTTATTATCAAAATGCAAGCGTTTATAGTACTCTAGTACTGATTATTTTATTCATTTTCCTATTTAATTTAAAAATCTCCATTTGGTAATTTTAAATTAAGTTTCTACAGTTTTATCACATCTGCTTCACCAGAGTGCTGTAATGAGTCTTGCCACAAAATGTAGATCGTTTACTAGAGTATATAGGGCTTGTTCACTTCTGATTCTTGTTCTGTATATTGTGCTTCTACTTTTATACCAGCTGTCCTAACAAATTTGCAGAATTGTGTCTTTTCAACACACATTAGTGTAGATTAGAATGATTGCTTCTCTTCTTGCTACTTCAGCTTCTTCCTTAGCATCCATACAGGCTTTGAGCTGACATGTTACCAGTATTCAGCTCAGCAGCACTATTACTAGGATTAGGTTGAGCAGTGTAATTAGTTTCTTTTCAAAATCACTAAAAGAACTGCAGAATTTCTTTCCTTGATGAAAAGATGATCAGGTACTTCTCTTTGACAAGAGTGTTGGAAGAATTTATTGAAAACATCAAAAGACATTGTCAGTCAAATTTGTTGAGGGTTTTCACACTTGAACAACTTTCATATTTGACTGAAGGAATATGCCATAGCCTCAGAAGTTGGAATGCAAGGGACAGAATAAACCCTCTTCAGAACAATTTTCTAGTGGAATAAATCCACCCTCTTGGATTCTGTAATGCTGGGGTTGTGCACCTGCTAGTGACTACTTGGAGCCAGCTTCTGAAGATTTTTTGGGTTTTTTAGTGGTAGGAAGACATGTCAAGGGTCGGTTGAGTAAAGCCTGAAGTTTTCTATACTCTCCCCGTGAGGCCAAAATCTTTCCTTACCTACTGGATGTTTTCTTTCCCATCCTTTTTCTCATTCTTTCACCTTCCTGTGTTGTCTTCTTTCGCCCTTAAAATTTTTTACTGTTGTTACTAGGACCCACAATGATGAAGGAAGCAGATCTGTTTAGGCATTTATATTGTACTCAACAGCATAGCGTCTGAGCAACACATTGCTGGCATTCCTGAGTCATGGTTTGATTGCTGCCTGCTCTGATCATACTATAGCCTAAACCATTGCCTTTGCTTTCTAGCTGGCCTTCCCTTGTTCTTTCTCCCACCAGGTCATTCAGTCAAGTTTCCTTCACTCTGACTCTTCCCCCTTTTCAGTCATACAAAGGGCAAGACTAAACACATTTAGCCTTACCCCCGACCCTGCTCTAGTCCCAAAATGTAGTAAATAAGCCCCTTAGAACAGGTAATAAAAGAAATCCTGACCTCTAAAGCAGTGGTTCTCAATTTTTTTGTTAGGTTTCAGAGTAACAGCCATGTTAGTCTGTATTCGCAAAAAGAAAAGGAGGACTTGTGGCACCTTAGAGACTAACCAATTTATTTGAGCATAAGCTTTCGTGAGCTACAGCTCACTTCATCGGAAGTGAGCTGTAGCTCACGAAAGCTTATGCTCAAATAAATTGTTAGTCTCTAAGGTGCCACAAGTCCTCCTTTTCTTTTTGCGAATTTTTTTGTGATAGCGACTACTTTTTCACAGTGAGTCTCTGAGTGCTACCCCCCTTATACATTAAAAACACATTTTTTATATTTAACACTATTTTAAATGCTAAATTTATAAGCCTATTGTTTAAAATGAATTTACCTTTTCTCACCGACTTTAAATTAAGACTAAAACATATTTTAATTAAATTATTGTTTTAAGCAGAAATGTTATTTTTTAAAAATAGTTACTGTTTAATATTGTGGGGGGCATGAAGAAACTTTGTCAATATCACTTGATTTGCTAGTTAGCTTGGAAGGCTGTGAAAAGTGATATTAACAAACATACAAATATCACTTTTCACAGCAGACACTTGCTAGCTAGTAAGTCTTCTGTGAAAAGTAATATTTGTATGTTTGTTAATACCACTTTTCACAGCCTCCCAGCTCCGAAGGCAGTACCACAGTCAGCAGCAGTGCAGAAGTATGGGTGACAATGGGGTGCTAGTAAGTCTGCTGTGAAAAATGATATTAAAAACATACAAATATCACTTTTCACAGCAGGCTTACTAGCGCCCCATTGCCATCCTTACCTCTGCGCTGCTGCTGGTGGCAGGTGCTGTGTTCAGAGCTGAGCAGCTGGAGAGCAACGACTGCAGGCCAGGCGCCCAACTCTGAAGGCAGTGCAGCCACCAACAGCAGTGCAGAACTGCAGAAGTAAGAATGGCAATGACATATGATGCTCTCCTTACTTCTGCGTAACATTTGACCTTTGTGCTGATAAGGGTGGCTACGGGGGGCTAAGGCAAATTTTGGGGTGGCTATAGCTCCCGCAGACCCCCCTAGTGCCACCCCTGCCTGTGTGTCTGACTATTAAAATTTTTTTTTTGGCCAGTCTCAGTGTTATGATTGGTCTGCTGTTTAATGCAGCTCTTCAGCTGCTGAACAGTCAAGCCCTCTAATGTTGTCTCAGTCCCAGAGCTGTCCTGAGGGAAAATGGCACCCTGGGCAAACTTCTATTTTGGCACCCTTTCTTTGGAGGTGGAGTGGGATTGGGAGTGGAGCTGGGCTGGAGGGGCTTGGGCTGTCAGCCCCGTCCATGGTGGGGCTCGGGCTGTCAGCCATGCGTGGAGCTGTCAGCTTACAACCCCCTACATACTAACCTTGCAACCCCCAGTTTGAGTACCCCTGCTTTAAAGGGATAAATTATCTTCAGAGTAGGGCCAGAATCCTGCTCTTATTCATTCTTTTCATCCTGTATAGAATGACTCTGATTGTCTGATGAAGGCTAACTTGACTGCATTTTCGTAGTCATTAAGACATCAGACACTAAAAAGAAATCAAAATCTTCTATGGTTCTTCTTAAAAAGAAGCAACTTAAATGATACACTGTATGTTATCAGTGACAATTTTTTTAAAGGTGGTGCACAGGGTGGATAAAAATCATAGAAAAACTGATCTTATTTTTTAACCTGATTTTTAAAATTTTAGTTTTTGTCATTTACATTTTTAATTTATGTGTTGACAATTCTTTATAAAATGGGAATAACGTAATCTTAAAACGCTAAAATGGATGTTTTGTACTTGCTTCCTAATTATAAATAGAATTTCAGATTTTACATAGTGATATTTTTCTACTAAATTGCATATTCCGTAAGCTTGACCCATGCGGCAGCAAGTCTCAGAGCTGAATCAACTGACTCAGGCTTGCACTAAGGGGCGAAAAATAGTAGTGTAGATTTTTGTGCTTAGGCTGGAGCCCAGGCTCCGAGACCCACTGCTTCGACAGGTTCCAGAGTCCAGGCTCCAACCCAAGCCCAAACATCTATCCTGCTATTTTTATTGCTGTTGTGGAAGGTCACTTCATTTGACCTGAACTCTGAAACTCGCTCCTGCATTGTTGTTTTTTCAGTGTAAACATACTGTTAGACACTTGGATGCTTTTCAAAATTCTGCCCAACATTGTATTTTTCAATATTTTGTTTTCTATCTCGAGCAGTTTTGTCAAAAGTCAAAGAGGATACTCTGTCAGTGGCATTAAAAAAACAAAACAGAATGTATAACTTAATAACTTTATAAAATTTCAATCACACAGATTTTCAAATTAGTTTTACAAAGCCTCAATCTGATTTAAATCAATATTTTTTTTAAAATGATCCATTATTGTAAATGCCTTGATTTTTAAATAATTCAACCCTTATGGCTCACTGTTTCTTCCACCTATCCCTGCTTGCCTACAGTCTTAACACATAAGTAGTACAAAGTGTAATTTTTAAAACTCCTCTCTTCCTAAGGTGAACCATTCAAGTTTTCAACAGATTAAAACCCAGTAATTCCAGCAAAAGATGCAGCTTCCATCAGGGTCAATGAACAAGCACATATACAACACAATTTGCATAGGGTTTATGAAAAAAGAAAAGGAGTATTTGTGGCACCTTAGAGACTAACAAATTTATTTGAGCATAAGCTTTCGTGAGCTACAGCTCACTTCATCGGATGCATTCAGTGGAAATGTAGCTCACGAAAGCTTATGCTCAGATAAATTTGTTAGTCTCTAAGGTGCCACAAGTCCTCCTTTTCTTTTTGCGAATACAGACTAACACAGCTGCTACTCTGAAACCTGTCATTATGCAAGGCATAGCGTTTATGAAGTACCTGTTACTGCCTTTTGGACCTGTGTCGTGTCAGTATGATTTGTGCATGTTATAAGGCCACAGTAGTTAGATTTGCCAGGACCTTTCTGTCAGTGTGGGTCCCCACACTCCCTGTTTTCTATCTGACTGTACCCCACTCAGTCACAGCTTCCAGAATATCATCATCATCGTCTTTCATTTGACTTACATATTTCTCACACCTGGTAACAAACATCAAGACTGAGTAAATTGAAACTCATAAAATGGCAATCATTAGCTCCTTCATGTCAAAATATTTCATTTCCAGAGGGAAAATCGCTCTCTTCTAATTCAGGAAATTTCTCCAAGATGTTTTTCTATGCTTTGTAGATCTCAAAGAAGCATATATCTTTCTCACTTTAGTTATTTTTTGAGTAGATGCAGATGTGTATTCCAAGTAGGCGTGTGTGCGCCCCGCATGACAGAGCTGGAGACTTTCGCCTAGCAGTACCTGTAGATGAACGGCACTAGCGCCTCATGCCTGTAGCCTCTCCTCTGGCTAAATGAGTTGGTGCTGGCGCCACGCCTTCCCCCCCACCCCCACAGTTTGTTCCCACCACCAGTTGGTTGTAGTTGGAGCTCTGAGCAGTTGTTGCTTCACAGTCTTGCAAATTTATATTTTAGCCTAGTTTTGTTGTATATAGTTCATAGCTAGTTAGTTAGTAGTGGTAGTTAAAAGTTATAGTGTATAGTATAGTGGTAGAGGTAGTGCTCCCTGGTAATGTTCTCAGTAGGGTTCAAGCATTGCCCTTCATGTGGAGTGGTGATTCCTAACAGTGACCCCCACAAATGGTCCTTATTCTGCCTTGGCGAAGCCCACCTTAAGGAGCACTGTTCAGTCCGCAGATTGTTCAAGAAGCGGACTCAGGTGGCGTGGGACCTTTGCCTTAAGCAGCACCTGCTTGAGCAGGCCATTAGGCTTGACCCCGTACCGAGGCCTTCCTCGGGCTGCAGATTGCCCTCCAGCTGAGAAAGTGCTGCTGCTTTCCATTCCGGGGCAAGGGCCTCTCTGAAGAAGCATGGGAACCTTTCTTCATCGTCGGCACCTCAAAAAGAGGTTGCATAAGACAGATTGGGAGCACTCCAGATCCCGGGGTGACTCTTCTGCATCCCCTAAGAAAAACATGGACTGGCAAGAGACCGGCTCCGGTGCGCGGTATGGTGCTGGTGCTTGTGCTTCTGATCCTCCCTCAGTACAAGGTAGGGAAGGCATTGAGTCTGGTACTGATAGGAATGGTGCTGGTACTGACAGTATCAGTGGTGTCGCTGTACCAGGCTGTTCTACCTTTCAGTCCCAACCTTGCTGCTGGTTCAGGACTTCACTAGTCTGGTGGCTCTGATGGGTCCCCAGTTGGAGCATGCTGCTGAAGTCTCAGCACTGCACCAGAAAGCACTGCTTCTGGGGATTGGCGTGGATATGGTACTGAAGACAGTACAAGATTCTTCGGTACTGGGCCCTTCCTTGGTACCGACACAGTCAATGCTGCAAATGACATCGACGCACGTGGGTGCTCCAGTACCATTGTTTGCATTTGCCTTTGATGACCTTGCCTGCGACACTGATCTTCCAGTGGTGCTGACTTCAGCGTGGTGCCAATCCCAAACTCGTTCTGGGCTATGGATGAATTAGATCACCTGTTGGCTCCCTCTGGAGTCACCCCTCCCATGTCTCTGAGACTTTTCTTTTTCAGACTTGGGCTCCTCATTCTCCTGCTCCACTTCACCTGAGGGCATCCTGGGGACAACAGTAGACTAAGGCAGCTAGCAAGCTTGGCATGCACCTCAAGACCAGAATGGAGATCCCTGGCCCAGTGCCTACTGGGTACCAATGCCTTACTAATACCAGAGGCCACCTTGGGCTCAGTGGGAAGCTCCTTGGTCTCAGACATCTCACTCGTCGTCAGGGTCGAGATCCTCTGCTTGTGCGCTATTGGTGGCTGAAGACCAGTTGTAAGACCAGATGCCTGCGGTTCCCCTTCCCGTGAAGCCACTGGAGTTTCCTCATCCGGAGATGCTGCCCCAGGACAATGCAATGTCTTCCCCTTCCATCCCAGAGGACTTTAGGGTATACCAGGACCTGTTATTTCGGGTGGCTTTGTCCGTGGGTATTCAGGCATCATTTCTCCAGAATACCCATAAACACATGGACATTCTCCAACCCTCTGTCCCTGGGGGAGTGGCCCTTCTGATTAACAAGTCACTCCTCAAGCCTGTGAAGGCTCTTTGGTGTACACTAGCCTTGGCCATGCACTTGGAGAAGTGTTGTTTTGTTCCGGTACAGGGATACGAGGGATTTTATTCCTACACATCCCCAAACTCACGACTGTGAATGACAGGGCACAGCAGGACAGATTCATGTCCTGCCCCAAAGACAGAGACTTGAAGTGCCTAGATCTTCTAGGCAGGAAGATACCCACCTCATCATCACTTCAGATGAGTATTGCAAACGAGCAAGCCAAACATGGCTAAATATGACTTCCTTAGCTGGTAGGCTATGGCTATGTTTGAGCAACTGTTGCCTGAGGTGTTTGTCACTAAGGGCTGCATGGTGGCAAAAATGTTGTTGCAATCTGCCCTAGATGTGGTGGACACTTCAGACAGGGCTGGGGCCTTCGCAATTATTATGAGGATGGCTTCCTGGCTCCAGAACTTGGAGATTATACTGGCAGTCCAGCAAACAATTGAGGACTTGCCCTTGGATGACCAAACCTTGTTTTTGGACAAGACTGATGAAACTCTGCATTCTTTCAAGGATTTGAGGGCTAGCTGGGGGTGAGTATGGCATCTATGCAGAGATACAGGCCACAGCAACCCTTTGTGTGTCCTTCCCCCTGAGACAGCAGTGCTACCCAGAAAAGGGATAGATCTCACAAGATGAAGCTTGTGGACTGCAAGCTCAGGACCCAGCTGCTCTGCGCACCCTCCTTCGGCGTCTACTGAGCGTCCATTTTGACGCATTGATCCAGAGCACAGGTCCAGTTGTTCTTTCTCCCTCGTCATCCCACCAATTCTTTTGTGGACAGACTGGCTTGCCTTTACAATGCCTGTGTCTTGTTAATGTCTGGCAGCTGGGTCCTAGACACTTTCAGATTGGGCTACGCCACCCAGTTTCTCTCTATGCTTCCTCCTCATCCCTTTTCAGGGACCCATCTCATGAAATACTGCTTTTTGAGCAGGTCAGCTCTCTGATAGCATTGGGAGCAGTGGAGGAGGTTCTGCAAGAACACTATGGTTGCAAGTTCAACTCCCGGTATTTCCTGATACTGAAATCCAAGGGCAGGATGAGGCCCATCCTTGACCTCCATGGACTCAATAAGTTAATCAAACATGTGCGGTTCTTCTTCGAGTGATTGCTCATGTGCATTCCAATAGGTGTGTGTGCGTGCACCCCATGCACGATCGCCAGAAGCTTTTCCTGTTGGTTCGGCTGTGGAGACCCCAGAGTGGTACCTTCGTGGCGGTGTATATATGTCCCTGCCGACCCGCCGCTTGCTCAGTTCCTTCTTACCGCCCGTGACGGTCGTTCGAACAGCTTAGTCTCTTGCTTTGCAAGTGCCTTACGTAGTGGTTCCCTTGTTTCTAATGTAAATAGTTTTTTGTTAGTTGTTAATAGTTGTAGATTAGATTAGTTTAGCTTACTTCAGGGGGTTTCCCCCCATTCTACTCTCCCCGGCGCCAGGGCACGCCTCAGTCGGAGGGGTTTAAAGCATGCAAGAGGTGTGCAAAACCTATGCCAACAAGTGATCCGCACGCCGCCTGTCTCAAGTGCCTTGGGGAGGGTCATCAGACAGATAAGTGCCCTATTTGCAGGAGCTTCGGACCCAGGACTAAGAGGGAGTGGGACTATCGCCTGAAGCTCCTCTTGATGGAGTCGGCCCTTCAGTAGGACCGCCATCTAGGAAGCCCTGTACACAGCGTACTCTGTGGCTAGAACCATGGCCACTGCCATCGCTATGAGGCGCAGTGCATGCCTTCAGGTTTCAGGGATTCCACCTGAGGTCCAAAATACAATTCAGGACCTCCTCTTTGACTGTCAGGGCCTGTTTGCTCAAAGTACGGACATGCGCCTGTATAGCCTGAAGGACTCACTGGCAACTCTGAAGTCTCTGGGGCTACACACCCCAGTGCCTCAGAGAAAGCCCTTTAGACCTCAGCCCCCGTCCCGTTTCTACCCGGGGCCCCCTAGGCTGGATCCACCTAGGAGGAGGGGCAGAAATAACAGGAGGCGCCCACCACAATCTTCCTCGGGCCAAGGCCAGGGTTCAACCAAACAGCCTCCCGACCCCAAGCCCAATTTTTGAAGATGCGCATGAGGACAGCGCACCAGTCGCCTTGTGTCCTTCCCCCACCTTTGTGAATCGACTCTCCTGCTTCTACCGTGCCTTGGTCTCAGATCATGTCAGACCGCTGGGTCCTCAGCACGGTTGGGGTGGGATAGTCTATCCAATTATGTTCCCTCCCGCTCTCCCACCCCCCGTGCCTGTCCCTCTTCAGGGACCTCTCTCATGAGCAACTCCTTTTACAAGAGAAACAATCACTCCTAGCTCTAGGGGCAATAGAGGAGGTTCCTCAGGAATTCAGGGGCAAGGAGTTATACTCCCGCTATTTCCTCATCCCCAAGGCCAAGGGCGGGCTTTGGCCTATCCTGGACCTACACATACATAAAAAAAGGTGAAGTTCCGCATGGTCTCTCTGGCCGCCATCATTCCCTCCCTGGATCCAGGAGACTGGTACGCCGCCCTCGACTTGAAGGGATGCGTATTTTCACATTGCTATTATTCCAGCCCACACATGCTTTCTCAGATTTGTGGTCAGTGGCCAGCACTACCAGTTCAGGGTGCTCCCATTCGGCCCCCCGGGTGTTCACCAAATGTATGGCGGTAGTGGCAACTTTCCTCTGCAGGCACCAGGTGCAGGCATTCCCGTATTTGGGCGACTGGCTCATTGAGGCCAAGTCCCAAGCACAGGTGGTGGAGCACGTATCCCTGGCCTGGGCTACGTTTCACAGGTTGGGGTTTGTACTGAATGAGCCCAAGTCCACATTGACCCCCACACAAACAATAGAGTTAATTGGCGCTCTCTTGGATTCCACGTGCGCGAGGGCGTTTCTTCTGGAACTGCATTTCAAAGCGCTCACGGACATTATCCAGACCCTCTTCCGCTTCCCCACAACTACGGCCAGGAATTCTTTGAGACTACTGGGGCATATGGAGGCCTGTACATACGTGGTACAGCATGCCAGGCTGTGCCTCCGGCCCCTCCAGACATGGTTAGCACAGGTGCACAGACCGGGCAGGGACCCGTTGGACTCAGTCATAACCCTCCTGCCTCAAATTCTCCACTCTCTCCAATGGTGGCTGTAACCACAGGTGGTTTGTGCGGGAGTACCCTTCGCAAAACCCCAACCCACGCTTTCCCTTGTCACAAATGCCTCGGTGCTCGGTTGGGGAGCGCATCTGGGCAATATCAGAACCCAGGGCCTCTGGTCCCATGCAGAGCTATCGCTGCACATCAACGTGAGGGAGCTGAGGGCGGTTTGCTTGGCATGCCAAGCGTTTCAGGCCCATCTGCAGGGCATGTGCGTATCAGTGCTCACGGACAATACTGCAGCGATGTTCTATATAAACAAACAAGGTGGTGCTCGTTCCTCTCCCCTCTGTCGGGAAGCCCTCGCGCTGTGGGACTTTTGTATCGCCCACTCCATATACCTGTAGGCGTCACACCTTCCAGAGGTGCAGAACGAGCTGGCAGATGGCTCAGTCACTTGTTTCATGGACATGAGTGGTCCCTCAGACCGGACATCACTTACTCAATTTTCCAGAGGTGGGGCTGTCCCCACATGGACCTGTTCGCGACGCAGAGCAACAGGAAGCGTCAGAGGTTCTGCTCCTTCCTGAACCCCAGCCCAGGCTCCACCGCGGACGCCTTTCATCTGTCATGGGTGGGTCGCCTGCTGTATGCATTCCTGCTATTCCCCCTCATACACAGGGTGGTCCTCAAGACTCGTCAGGACAGGGCTTCCTTAATCCTCATAGTGCCAGCGTTGGGCCTTGACAGATTTTATCCTCCAGTACGTCAGCCCATCCTCCCCGCCCCGGGACCTCAACCTGGTCCTGTCCTCACTCATGGGGCCCCCCTTTGAGCCCATGGCTTCCTGCCTTCTCTCCTACCTTTCCTGGAAGGTGGTTTTCCTGGTGGCTATAACCTCCGCTAGGAGGGTATCCGAACTCGGAGCACTGACCTCCAAACCTCTATACATGGTATTTTATAAAGACAAGGTGCAGGTAATCCCCCACCCTGTGTTCCTGCCCAAGGTTGTCTCCCAGTTTCATGTGAACCAGGACATATTTTTACCTGTGTTCTTCCCTAAACCCCATGCCACTCACAGGGAGTGCATGTTCCATTCCTTGGACGTTAGATGGGCCTTAGCATTTTACATTGAATGCACAAAGCCGTTTCGTAAGTCACCACAGCTCTTTATTGCTATTGCAGAAAGAATGAAGGGGCTCTCGATCTCATCACAGCGCATCTCGTCATGGATCACGTCCTGCATCAGGACTTGCTATGACCTAGTTAAAGTTCCAGCCCCGACGATTACAGTGCACTCTACCAGAGCGCAGGCAGTGTCTGCAGCTTTCCTGGTGTAGGTGCCTATCCAGGACATCTGCAAGGTGGCAAGTCCACACCTTCACTTCCCACTACGCCATTACCTAGCAGGCAAGGGATGATGCTGGGTTTGGTAGGGCAGTCCTGCACTCGGCAGTTAGGCGAACTCTGACCCCTTCCCCGGGATAACTGCTTGGAAGTCACGTATTGGAATACACATGAGCAATCACTTGAAGAAGAAAAAACGGTTACTTACCTCTTGTAACTGTTGTTCTTCGAGATGTGTTGCTCATGTCCATTCCAAAACCCGCCTGCCTCCCCACTTTCGGAGTATTCCGACAAGAAGGAACTGAGCAGGCGGTGGGTTGGCAGGGACATATATACATCGCCATGAAAGCACCACTTTAGGAGTCTCCACAGCCAACCGAATGGGTACCGCTAGGGAAAAGCTTCCGGCGATTGTGCATGTGCCATGCGCGTACACACCTATTGGAATGGACATGAGCAACACATCTTGAAGAACATCAGTTAAGAGAGGTAAGTAACCGTTTTTTCTGTATGATCACTCTGTCAGCTAGCTTCCCTGCTTTGTCTCAGAACGACTGGTTCTTCGAGTGCTTGCACATGACTACTCTACTTCAGGTGTCTGTGCACTATGAGCACAGTTGCTGGAAATTTTTCTCTCAGTCATATCCATTGGGTGGGCTCTAGCACCCTACAGTGCCACTTTCTTAAGCTCCCATATAAGGGGTATGGCCAACCCTGCATCTTCTCAGTTCCTTCTTTCCTACTATGACAGTTGCTGGAATTGCTCCTCTTGCTTCATCAAGCTCCCCTCAGTGGAAGACCCTTCTCTGTGGTCTTAGTTTACTACCTTCCTTTTGTTTCTTATCAGATCTTTATTTCTGATTTGGACAGATGTGAAATTGTTGAACATAGTAAGTTGCTGTTTTCGCTGTGTTAGCAGAGTCTTCATCTGCTCCCGGTACTGGACATGCCCGAGTCTCCATGTTTCAAGCCCTGTGCCTCCTGTGGCAACCCTATGGCTATGGGTGACCCAGAACTCCAGTTGTCTGAACTTCCTGGGAGAGACTCATATCACTGTCAGATCTGCTGGGACTTCAAGCCCCATACTCAGAAGTACCTGGAGACCAGGTTGAAGTCACACCTGACAGAGGCAGTACTCTGACCCTAGTTGGAGCTGAGCCAGTCAGACTTGGTATCGAGTACCTTGGAGTCGGTGCGGAGTGCTGCTCCCACCGTGAGAGTCTCTCAGCACCATTTCCTGTCATTGCTGCCGTAGAAAAGGCATACGCGGCTGGCTTAGAGGGGGCATTCCCTGCCTGAAGAAAGCCAAGCAGGGGGAGCACAGCAGAATGCGACCTGAGTCTGGCTACTCCTCAGTCGCTGCTCCAAGGACAGTACTATTGACTCCATCCTGTATACAGGCTTTGCTGAGTCTGGTCCCGGATCAACCTTCAGTACTGGAGGGACAATTGCGGCACCAGCGGGATCATGGTGCCGTCTACCTCGGAGGGTTCGGTGCAGTCAGGGACTTACTGTTGCTTTCGGTACCACCATTGGCGGTACAAGAGTTGGCAATGTCCGTGCTGGTGAGCAGAAGGGAGTCTGTTGCTCCAAGCTCCTGTTTGGTACCATTGAGAGGGAATCCATCCCTGCTGGCCACGACACAAGTCTCCCCACTGTGGCACCATTCCCCGGCACTGAGTGGTACCGCCCTTCCATTGTCCCCGGAGGAAGGCTCGTTGTCAGACTCGGAATTGGAATCATATCCCTAGCTGATGAACTGTTCCCAATACCCCCCTCCTCAGTCACCCTTATTTGGCTGTGGATCCAGGCATAGCAGTACCACCGAGCGCTTGGCACAGTGGGCATCATAGGTACTGGAGCTGGGGGTGCTGCTGCATCCCCTAGCTTGAAGTGGTTTCCATTATATACAGGATTTACAGTTTGACTCAATGGCTCTCAGCACCCCCACTATAAAAATAGTTCCAGCACCCTTGGTGGGCACTGGCCTATGCAGATGCAATGACCATTTTGGAACTCCTGGGGTTTTTCACCGGATGCTGGGCCCCCTTCCAGGCTCTCATACTCGGTGGTCTTGGAGAGGAGAGCACCTCCGTCCCATTGAGCAGAATCCGATCCAGACTGCGGTACCAAGAATGGTACCGGTCCTCAGGACCGGATTGGTGTAGAAAGAGAAGAGGAGGACCCCCTGCCAGTGCAGATCTCCTAGTCATCTTCCCTGGATGAAGCTGTGGCAGGGGCAGGCTTGTCACCTCCCCACGATGACTTCATAGCTCATCAGTAGCTGTTGAAAAGAGTGACCTCGGGCTGGAAGTGGAGGTAGTTAAAGAATCCTCCCAGAGCCTGGTCGATATTTTGGCCCTGTTGAAGGTGGCTTTCTCTCTCTCAATGAGGCAATCATGGGACTGGTTAAAGCCCTGTAGCAAATTGCATCCTCCCTATCTCCCACATCAAAGAGAGCCAAAAAGCAGTATTTTGTTCGTGCTCAAGAGTATAAGTACTTGTACTCCCACCCCCCTCCTGGGTCCCTGATGGTCTCAGCGGCCAACAAGAGGGACAGACAAGGGCAACAAGCAGTGACACCCCTCCCCCCCCCAAGGCAAAAGTTTCAGTGACTAGAACTTTTTGGTAAAAAGGTTTATTCTACAGGGCGTCAACAGCTCTGCATCTCCAACCAGCAGGCATTGCTGGGGACATAGGACTTAAACGTCTGGGACTTGATGTTGAAATTCAAGAACTTGCTTCCCCAGGAGCCCAGACAGGAGTTCTCTGCTCTGGTAGCTGAGGGGAAGTCTGTAGCCAGGGCTTCCCTGCAGGCCACCCTGGATGAGGCAGATTCAGCAGATAGATCCATGGCTTCTGTGGAGGTCATGCCAGATGCTCTTGGCTCCAGTCCTCAGGACTGCCAACAGAGGTCCAGCAGTCCATTCCGAACCTTCCGTTCGAAGGCACTTTGCTCTCCTTAGAGCAAATGGATGGAAAGCTCCATGGCCTGAAAACTCCAGAGCCACCCCCAAGTGCTTGGGTCTTTATGCCCCAGCATTCCACCTGTTTCTCAGCTCTGATGCCCCATCGGGACCTGCAAAAGAAAAGAAACAGGAGTTCTAGATGCAGGCAGCTGCCTCCATCCACCTCAGCATCCCTACCTGGCCCACCCAAATACATGGAGGCAGCCAAGCAGAACTTTTGACATCCAAGGAATTGTACCAGTTCGTGTACCACAGCATCCTGTCCCCCTTTTGTTTTTGGACTGCCTGTCCCACTTCAGTTCAGTATGGTCTCTTACAATCATAGACTGCTGGGTGCTGAACACTGTGGAAAGGGGTTATACACTCCAGTTTATTTTCACCACCCCACAACTCCTCCCTCCACATCCCTCTTTCGGGACCCTTCTCAGGAGCAGCTTCTAGCCCAGAAGGTGCAAGCCCTCCTCCGAGTGGGACTCAAAAGGGAAGGGATTTTACTTATGGTATTTCCTAATTCTAAAGGCCAAGAGAGGCTCTCATCCATTTTAGACCCATGCCAGCTCAATGGCTGCCTCAAAAAGTTGAAGTTCCACATGGTGTCCCTGGCCTCCATGATCTCCCTTGTACTGGTATGCCACTCTCAACTTGTCAGATGCTTTCTTCCACATCTCAATTTTCCAAGGGACAGAAGGTTTCTCAAGTTCATTGTAAACCAGACTTGCTACCAATTTATGGTTCTTCTGTCCAGCCTTTTGGCAGCACTGAGGGTTTTCATGAGAAGAAGGTTAAAAGTCTACCCGTACCTCCATGACTGGCTGGTCAAAGACTGGGCCTAGGCCCAGGTGGAGGCAAGTATCCACCTCATACAGTCAACCTTTCAGTCACTGGGCCTGCTTATAAACGAGCGTAAGTCTACCCATGTCTCTGTACAGAGGCCAGAGTTTATCGGGGTGGTGTTTGATTCCTCTCAGGCCAGGGTTTTCCTCCAGAAGCTTATTTCCAGATAATGGTGTGATTAGGAGCACAGGTCAAGGCCCACCTGGTCATGATGGCCCATTTCTGCCTCATACTGTTAGGCCACATGGCCGCATGCATATAAGTGCATGCAGCATGCGAGGCTATGCCTCAGACCCCTTTAAGCATGGCTGGCCTGGGTGTCGCCATTAAAGAATCTGCCCAAAGAATCCATTAAGTCGCCTTTACCTGGATTCAGGGCAGGAACTGTGAGCACTGGTCTTTGACTCCCTCAACTGGTGAAGGGATTCTCTGTCGGTTTGCCAGACCCCAACTCTCATTGTCCCTAGTTTGCATTTGACAGATCTAAGGTTGAGGGGGTGGGGACTCTCCTAGGGCACCTCAGGATGCAGGGCCTGTGGTCCCAAGAGGAGCTCTCCATACATATAACTTTCAGGGAGCTAAGAGCGTTTCGCTTGGCCTATCAGGTGTTCTTGTCCCACATCATGAACAAGAATGTGCCTAGTGTGCATGGACAATACAGCAGCCATGTTCTACCTCAATAGGAGGGAGGAGCTCACTCTTTCCCCCGTGTCAGAAAGCTGTCCACTTGTGGGAGTTCTGCATAATGCACTCCATCCACCTTAAATCATCTCACTGTCCAGGAGCTCAGACCGAGCTGGCAGATCACCTCAGCAGGTCTTTCTTCAGTCACCATGAGTGCTCCCTTTGGGCCGACATAGTAAAGGCAGTTTGCCAGCAGTGGGGGACTGCCTAGGTAGACCTGTTTGCGGCCAGGCAGAACAGGACATGTCACCAGTTCTGCTCCCTGCGTGGCCACAGACCAGGCTCACTCATGGGCTCTTTTCCTACTCCCTTGGACTGGATACCTGCTCTGTGCCTCCCCCCAGATTCCTCTAGTGCACAAGGTCCCACTGAAGATCAAGCAAGATGGAGTGAGGGTCGTTCTTGTAGTCCCAGCCTATCCCTGCCAACACTGGTTCACCACACTGCAAGGCTTTTCAGTAGCAACTCTGATGCCACTACCTCTCCTCCCGGACCTGATACCACAGACCACGGTCGAATACTCTACCCAAACCTGAACACACTTCACCTGACAGCTTGGAGGCTCTATGGCTAAATCCTGAGGAGCTGGCTTGTTCAGAGAAGTCTGCCAGGTTCTGCTAGGTAGTAGGAAGCCCTCTACCAGAGTTACATGCCTTGTCAAGTGGAAGTGTTTTCCATTTATCTTCCCAGCAAGGTCTCTCGCTCACACAGGCATCTGTGCAGGCTGTTCTGGAGTATTTGCTGCATCTGAAACAGGAGTGTCTGGCAATTTCATCAGTTCAAGTACACCTGTCAGCGATTTCAACGTTCCATGCCCTGGTGGATGGCCAATCGGTTTTCTCCCATGAGATGACCATTCGTTTTCTCAAGGGCCTAGAAGAACGATACCCTCAGATTCAGGAGCCAGTTCTCCCATGGGACTTGAACCTGGTCTTGTCAAAACTCATGGGACCCCCAGTTTGAGCCACTGGCAACATGCCCTATGCTGTATCTTTCTGGGAAGGTCGCCTTTCTGGAGGCTATCACTTCAGCCAGGAGAGTCTCAGTGATCAGGGCCCTTATGTCAGAACCCCCATACACCATCTTCTTTAAGGACAAGGTATAGCTTCGCTCTCACCCTGTGTTCCCCCTGAAGGTGGTTTTGCAATTTCACAGTAATCAGGCTGTTTTTCTGCACTTTTCTTCCCGAAATCCCACGCAAACAGGGAGAAGCAACATCTCCACGCCCTGGGTGTTAGATTCACCCTGGCATTCCACATTTGAGAGGATAAAACCATTCCGTAGATCCACACAGCTCTTTGTGGCAATCGCGGACAGGATGAAAGGCCTTCCTATTTCGGCTCAGAGGATCTCATCCTGGATCACATCATGCGTTCTCATGTGCTATAAACAGGTGGGGGTCCCGTCACCGGCTATAGTGACATCCTGTTCTACTATGGTGCAAGCTTCCTCAGCAGTGTTCCTGGCCCAGGTGCTGATCTAGGACATCTGCAGAGTGTCAACTTGGTCATGGGTACATATATTTTATTCCCACTACGCCATCACCCAGCAAGCTAGAGATAATGCGGGGTTTGGTCAAGTCATGTTGCCGTAAGCATGTCCATGAACTCCGATCTCCCATCCTGTAGTACTGCTTTGAAGTCACTTAATGTGGAATGGACATATGCAAGTACTCAAAGAAGGAAAAAACGATTACTAACCTTTCTGTAACTGTTGTTCTTCAAGATGTGTTGACATGTCCATTCCATGACCTGTCCTCCTACCCCTTTGTTAGAGTTGGCTGGCAAGAAGGAACTTACAGGGTGTGGGGCTGGCCGGACCTCTTATACCAGTGCTTGAGTGTGTGGCACCAGAGGGCACTGGAGCTGACCCGACAGGTACCACTGAGGGAAAAATTTTCGCCAGCTGTGCTTGCGGTGCACACATACCTAGCATGGCATGGACATGTGCAACACATCTCGAAGAACAACAGTTACTGAAAAGTTAGTAACTGTTTTTTCACTTCTCTGGACTGTCAGCATGCTTACGTCCATGTGGCCATTTTGCTGAGTCACAAGAATTATCTTCAGAGGCAGGAGATCACCACTTTTAGTACACAGTACTCCTGTTATGCCCTCTGGGTCATCACCAAATGCATGGTGGTGGTCATGGCATACCTCAGAAAGAAGAGAATCCACTGCATACTTGATAGCCATTACCTTTGCCAGTGGTCTCTGCCTAGACCATCTCTGTATGGATAACGTCTTGCATCAAGACTGCTTATGAGATAGTGTCAGCCATACCTCCTCAGCACATACGGGTGCATTTGACGAGAGCACAGGCAACATCGGTGGCGTTCCTCAATGACATTTCCATATTGGACATTTGTAGGGTGGCCATGTGGTCGTCTGTACATACTTTTACAGATCATTATGCGATCTGTGCTTCTTCCAGAGCGGACGATAATGTCAGAAGAGCGGTCCTGCAGTCCTTACTCAGGTCAACTCCGAGCCCTACCTCTGAGTGGGAATACTGATTGCTAGTCACCTACTTGGAATACATGTCTGCATCTACTCGAGGAAAAAGAAATGGTTACTTACTGTAAATGCGGTTCTTTGAGATGTGATGCAGATCTGTCCCCTCTGCATCAGAGTCTTGCCCTGGATGTTCAGTGCAAAGGAACTGAGAGGGGGTTGGGGCAGCGCTGCCTCATATAGCTAGGGGAGGGGCAACAGGCTCAAGACATGAGCACCGCCCCTCTGTAGGTACTGCTAGGCAAAAGTCTCCGGTTCCGGCACCCTCCCCTCCTTCCCCCCCCCAACACACTTGGAATATAGTCTGCATCACATCTTGAAGAACCACAGTTAAAGTAACCATTTCTTTCCTCTTACTACGTGTCTTAAAAACACTTTCTGTTCTTGGCACTTCCTTTTGACCTTCAGAGTACTTTCTTAGATTATTCTAGTGTGTTTTTGGTTTTTTTTATGGTCTGGCTACCATTTTTGTTCTCTGATCTGGCTGATTTAAAAACATCCTATCACCAAACTTCAAAGGATATTCTCCATTTTACAGTTTCTTGACAGCATAATTTTGTAATTATTAAACAAACACCTTAATCTGCCATGCAGGACCAAGTTTATTTCTGATCCCCAGTTTTTGACCTGTTAAAGGTTAGTACTGTTAGCAGAGGGAGAGATGCTTGAAAATCAAAGCCTTCAAACTTAAAATATTCCAGGATCCCGTTAAATGAATCTGGTTCAGTTTATACCGTATACGTTTTGTGGTGACAAAGCACAGTTATCTTTTTTTCATGTGAAAAATCTGCAGGTATGGCCTGGTAATTTTACCTAGTGGGCAGCAATCCTTTCTAAATTCTGTCTAATCTGGTACTTCGCTTTTTCCAGTCATGGAAAAACATGACATTGTTAGGTGCATCCCTGGGTGGTAGCTTACCAACCAGGTTCATGATAGACCATAAGTCTTGTTGAGCTTGAAGAGTATATGTGTGAAGAATTTCTCAGGTTGGGAAAACAGTAACAGATTGAAAGCTTGACTGTCCATTAGTCTTCTGGAACTGAGAGTAACAGGCCAAGCCATTCAAGTCTGTCTTAGTCCCACATTCTATCTAGCATGAGACAACCAACTGCAATAGCATATATCAACATCAAGAGGGCCCAAAGAGCATCAGTTTTCAACCAAAAGCACTAAATTTTCTACTTAACCTAGATAAATGTGATCACACATTACCTGAAACATATGTTTGAGGAAGACTCAATAGTCAGATGGACTGGCCGAGTTGTTAGTGTCTTCAGCCAGGAAAGATCAAAATTCCAGTGCTACAACAGACTTTCCTCATGTGACTTACTCCCAAGTTGGATGTCTTTGCACCAGCCATGAACAAATTTCCAAGCTTGTGCTCCAGATGCCCTATAAATACATGTACAGCTGGCTGTATTTAGTGGATTGGACTCTGGATTTACCTATTTTTTTCCTGCCACTAATAGCTGAGTTTAACCATTAAAATAGAGGACTAAGACAAGATAATTCTTGTAACTCCTTCCTGGCTTAGGTGTCTTTCCTTACCTCATCTTCGAGAGGTAACTGTGTTATGGGATCATTAAGCAATTTTTGGACTTACTGTATCAAGGTATCCTCTGGGTGTGTTTCACTTAATCCTGTCATTGCAAGGGCCTTGGGCATTGATGGAATTTGGTGCCTCCTGTTCTCTGCCTGTGGGGCACACAATAATTTTGTCTCCTGAGGGTTGTAATCCTGTGGTCTAATTCTGATGGTTGGGTTTAGTGTGTGTGTGGCTGGATGGTGTTAGTGGCCTGTAATAAGCAGGGGGGCGGACTAGATGATATGGTGGTCCCTTCTGGGCATTAGAGTCACAGAGTTTAAGGTCAGATTTAAACCCAAACCCATTTTGCCTCAAACTCACTGGAAGCTGAGTGGCTAAAGCTTGGGTTTGTTGCTACTCACTGGATCTTATACTTGTATTTTTTAAATCTAGAAAAGAATCTACATCTAACAGTAGAATGCCCAGAAGGCAATCTCTTCCTGATGCCAAGCACTCAATCTTGATCTTTAGCAGGGATCCTAGAAATCCATTTGCCACAGAAAAACACAGAATTTGCTTTTTTACAGAGAATCTTTAGTTTTTACATTTTGTGAAAAAATAAAAACACATATTAACAATTAACTAAATTTTATTGCCTATTCCTAACAAGAGATGCCATCAGGTATTCTGGACTCAAAATTGGTTAATATGCTTCTAAGAGAAGGTCACTTTATATAGTGTTTACTACATAAAATGTTGAAAGGCCCATGGAGCTTTCTACTTCCCATAGTTCTTTTGTGGCGTGGAATACTAGGAGGAAAGACTAAGCTCTTCAAGGTCGGGGGTTGTCTTTTTGTAATGTTTACACAGTATCCCGATATGAGTAGGTCCTCTGGATGTTGTAATAAAGATTAAAAAATAAGTGTGAATCAATATTTGGAAGAACTCTTGCCAAATCCACTGAAGGTAAATTCTTAGAGTCACACTGCAAAAAATTTCTAAATAATAGGTAGCTGCCTAAAATCGGGAGAAAATAATAATTTGGTAAGGATGTGAATTAATTACTTTAATATATCTGCCCCAGAGCTGTTGTTGGGGCAGGTGGAAAGATTCTAGGAATATTTTAAATTTTCTCCTCTGAGATGTAAATTTTTTTATGACCCAATTGGGTGGCTGGAACAGAGATGCTAGTACTATTTCCACAGCGTAAGGGTCTTTTAGAATTTTTTCCCATAATTCATTGGAAGGTAAAGAGATCTCAGTCTGTTTCATGAAACACATTTGAAAACTTGACCCTGAGAGATTCTTAAGGTTTTTGTTGACTATGATTTTTCCAATAATTATCAAAAATACTGATTAAACTCCCCAGAGAAACTTCTAGCTAGAGCACCTGGTAAGAGCATGTGTTGCGTGACAAAATGAAAATCCAGGTAACTCTCCATTTTTAATGTAAGTCCAAATTCAGCCCTAGTTACACCTGAGCAATCCTACTGAAGAAAATGGGATTATACAGTTGAAAAAGAGAGAATAATTAGGCCTGGAGAACCTTTTTGCAAGGAATAAAGCACATTCTACTAGGAATCCAGTTTGACAGGCTCTCAAGTTGTCTGTACTAAATGAGTTGGTGATCCTTCTCTGTTCATTTTTTTTCATGGAGACATGTATATGCATCATTCAAATATAATCACAAATGCTCAGTAGTTGACAGAGAAGCTAGTGATCAAATAGGCATGGTTTTGAGATAAATTGATGCAAGCCAAGAGTGCCCTACAGATTGTCAGGACGTTATCTGTCACATGAATACATATAGAAAATTTGTTTTCAAGATTCAGCACCTTTCACTATCACTAAAATCATTGTATTTTTATAAGGAAAGCTTAATAGGGCCAAAGTGCATCCTTCTCTTTTGAGTCCGCATAATGTCTTGTGACCTGTTGTAAACAAGAGTGATAGAGTTTAAGGCTAAACTCTCCAAAACAAAAACTTCAGTGTTAAGTTTTTAAAAAATGGCCTTAACACTCCACTCGTAAGCTACTCTATAGTAATAAAGTATTGTGTGTACAATGAAGAAAGTGTTTTGTTGAGAAAACAGATTTCAGTTTATTTATGGTATTCTCTGGGAGTAGACAACATGATAGATCACTTAATAATTGCCTGTTCTGTTCATTTCCTCTGATGCACCTGGCATTGGCCACTGTCGGAAGACAGGATACTGGGCTAGATGGACTACTGGTCTGACCCAGTATGGCCATTCTTGTATTCTTACATGGAGTAAAGCATTAACAAATTCCTATGAAGCATCAGGGATGCCCACGGCTGTGGATGTGACTTTGGGCGGAGTGAGCAAGGGCTCTGAGGTGGCACCAAGCAATCTCTCTCTGACGTGCTTGGCTGGCTAATTCTTGCTTCTGGAATTGGGGTTTAATTGATAGCCATATGTGGGGTCCAGGAGGAATTTCCCCCCAAGTCAGCTTGGCAGTATCCTTGAGTGTTTTTTGCCTTTGTGATGTTTGGGTGCGGGTCACCAGGTGTATCTGGTATATACCTTATTTAATCATTTTCCTGCCGTTGTGGAAAATGTTGGCAACTTGTCCTTCCTATTCTCTGCCTGTGGTACATAGTAGTCTCCTGTGGGCCGTAATATTTTGGTCTCACTTTGGTTCTTGGGTTTAGTGTGCAGGTGCTGGGTGGTGTTGGTGTCCTTGTGGTACACAGGAAGTCAGTCTGAATGATCTACTGGTCCGTTCTAGCCTTAAACTCTGAACCTTTTTACAAGAAAAATTAGACAAGGCTCTCAACAGTGGGCAAAATCCTGGCCCCATTGAAGTCAATGTGCATTTTGCCTTTGACATCAGGAGACTTTGGATTTCACCCATTGCCTTTAAAGTGAGGTTCTGTCCTAAAAATTACTCTATAAAAATGGTGTTACAGAGTACCATGTCTATTATCTCATAGATTTTCATATCAAATGGGCTCATTTGGAGTAAGTTGTCTTTTTCCTAGCATCAGCCCTACAGTCTCACCCTAAAGTCTGACGATCACGCTATGTTCTTTCTGTATTCGTAACCAATAACATAGGCTCTGCAGGCCAGACTGTTTGTTGTCTACCTGTGCAACCACTTTGTCTTCATATTTTGCTGTCTGATATATGTGTTGCTCCATTAACCTTAAATGGGTTTGCACCAGTATCAGAGGTCATCTGAAGATACAAATTGCCCAGGTGGACTATGTATATAACATTTCCATCATGTACGTCTGATCTCTCATTTGTCCGTAGTATTGAAGAAACACATTACTTTTGATGATAAACCAAAACACAAAACACATTTTAAAATTTTTGATGAGTGAACCCTCTTTTTATCAGACAAGTTTCTTAATGCACCAAAGATTTTGACTAACTCAGACTCATTATTTTGAAAACTCTTTTTTTCTGTTTACTTTTAGACAAAGTGTACAAGGAGTAGAAGACAAAATCACAAAACTGAAAGTAACTATGGTGGCATGGGACCGCCATGACAATTCTGTTATAACTGCAGTTAATAACATGACTCTGAAGGTTTGGAATTCTTTCACTGGCCAGCTTATTCATGTCCTTATGGTAAGAAAAATAAGAGTGGCAGTTTTACTCAGTATACTGTAACTCACATATCCATCATAGATTTTTTTATAATATCTTTATAGATTTGCATAACAAGGCAGAAAGTTAAGGAAATAATTGCATACAGAAGAATTTAAAGCTAGTTGAATTTCTTGTGACTGTCAACCTAAAGTAACATTGTCAATGAGGATGGAGCTAAAGTAGTTCTTCACGTGCCCTCCTTGCAGAGACATTGTTTGTTTTTGAAATGATAGTTTCTAAATTTAAAATTTTAAATCTCTGTTATGTTTCTTTAAAATCATCTTTTGTAGGCAAGTATTAGCAGGCATCTGTTTGGGTTAGATTTTAATTTGTGTAGACAGAGTGCCATTGGTTGTGTATTTGTGGGTTTTTTTGTTTTTTGTTCAAAATTGGCAAGGCTTTTTATGGTGGCCTTTAAGTAGAAGGAAGATATGGGTGAGCTTTTTGCTGACCTCCAGATATAGCATTCACTTCCAGGTTGAAAAATAAGATGGAAGACCCAGATATTCCTTGAATAGAAGATGCATAATTGAAGTATTAATTAAGTATATTTTCATAGTAATGTACTTTTGTCTATATACAAATACAAGTTGTATAGGAAATCAAGGGGAGTCGCAAGTGATACTAAATTACAGATTAAAATGAATATAATTGAAACTTTGATAGGATGATTCCCATCATTAGAATGTCAGCATTAACCAGAATGTCTTCCTGAGGGTATGTGGGAAACCCCACAATCATGGCAAAATTTTAGAAACTTAAGTTTTTTTTATTGAAGTAGTAGGAATGGCACCTACATAGAGAAATATTACATACCTTTATATATAATTACTGAATTTAGACTTAAAATTCTGCAGTTATGTGGACACTTGTGGTTGAAGAATGAAGAAGATTGATAAACTTTAAGATTAAAATGAATGGTGCCTAATGCATTTTAGTCACAGGGTAACGTTAAGCAGGGGAAAAAAATGGGGACAATATGGGCTTTTCAGTTGCAAAAATACATGCGATTTGTGAACAGTGATATTTCCTTAGTCTGGTTGGAGGAGATTCAGAATAATAATCCAGATTAGGATCTCTGCTCCAGGGAGCCTTAACATTTTTGTTTGACCACATTTTTACTAGATTCTCTCATGGACCATCTGCTTTTCCAGTTATATTTGCATAACATCCCTGTGGTAACTACAGCAATTGTGTATTTGAAAAACTATTAAGTAGTGTATTTATAGTTGTCTTTTAATGCATCTTTTTATCAGAAAATAAGGGGAGGTGAATACCATTGCTAGCTCTCCACTCACCACCAGTTACTAATATCTAAATACATACATAAAATATATATGTGTATACAGACACATTCATAGAGACCATCAGAGCACCTTCTATGTCAGCTGAACGAGCTTGCAGAACAACACAAATTTGTTTCTCTCACCTAGAGTACTTGGGGCATCTGCTGTCCAAAGAGACTCTTGGACCCAGAAATTGAACCTGGGTTTCTTATGCAGTATTTCAGGGCACCAGTCACAGAGCCACCAATTTCCGTCTTTTCCTGCAGTGAACATATCTTTTTCAGGTTCTAGACACCATTTGCCATAAAATAAAAAGTAGTTATGTAAAACACTGGGTCAGCAGCTGCTCCTCAACCCAAAATTAAAAAATACAAAATTGAAACTCGAGATCAGTACCCATATCTTAACACAAATATCAGTTCTTATCATGACCTTATTGTTCCTTAGGCATGAAAAAATATGCACATATTTAATTTTACTACCTTCCTGTTCTGCATTAAAATTAGAGATTTTTAAAAAATCTTAATTACAAAAGAAGTAGCTCCTGCATATAATTTCATGCCATTGTTGAAAGGAAATGCTTGGCACTTGTTAAATGGATTTCTACTTTTAGGGTACTAATTCTTTACATAGCCTAAAATCATATCCTAATTACTGAACTAGTTCTTTACTAGATGTTTTTGGAGCAGTTGCACATATAATGTAGAATGAACCCTCAAAAGGTTAAAATTGCTAAAATATGAGTCAGAGTTTTTTAAAATGTCATTTCCAGCTCTCTGGGCTTCTAAATTCATTACAAAAATGTTGATAGTGATTTAACTGATAGTTACACATTTCTATTTAAAATTGTCACTGAAGAAAGAGAAACATATAATATAAAGATACAACAAATTTATGAAAAGCCACCCAAGAGAGTTGCCAAAACGGCTGTTGTACATGAGACATTTGTACAGTTTCTCATCATTATATCATTATTCAGATGTGTATACTGCAGATAGTGTAATAGTAGTAAGTATTTCTGTATATATTTGTGTAACAGTCTTCTCTAAACTCTCTTACCAAATCTTTTAAAAAAAAGATATATATTTTTTATTTCAGGGACATGAGGATGAAGTGTTTGTACTTGAGCCTCACCCATTTGATCCTAGAGTTCTCTTCTCTGCTGGCCATGATGGAAATGTCATAGTTTGGGATTTGGCCAGAGGGGTCAAAATTCGGTCTTACTTCAACATGGTAATTTTTCTATGGTTATTTGCTATTCCTGCACAAATATAAAGTACATTGCATTTTGGTGGGTGTGTGGCCAGGAGAGGAGGGAGCAATCCTGGCTACATTGATGTCAGTGGCCAAGCTCCCATGGACTTCAGTAGGGTCGGGATTTCACTCATAACTTTTATATGAAGTTGCTTGAAATGATGACTACATTAACTGATGATTTTTCTTTGCATATATCAATGTGGATCCCACTGTATGTATGCATGTGCCTCGTACACACAAGATCAGAGTCTTTTTGAATGCAAGTGTCTGTCGGTGCTGCACATGCAACCTGTGACTCCCAATGCTCCTGTATTGGGGCATAAAGGGCAGTATGGCTGTGACCTTCCCTTAGTTCCCTCTTACTACTCATGGCAGTGAGATGAAAACTGGGAAGCTTCCAACCCACTAGTTTTTAGCTCTAGCTAAATCTCTCAAAACTTTTCAAAATTCTTCAGAATGCTTCTGATATATGACCACCATGAACATCTTTGATCCATCTGGATTGAGTACTGATGATCAGAACTACCTGTATTCCCCACCCCCACTACTGAACCACCTCAATATGGTAGATTCAAAACCTGTGGGCTTCAAGCCCTACAAGTCCTGTGATGGACTAATTACTTAGAAACATGGACACAGCAGTCTTCTCTTCTATTTAGGAGAGTCCCACATGTTCAGTACACCTCTCTTTCATCGCAAGAACAAGTCAGTCATGTGATGCGTGGCTAAAGCTTCCCCTCCTGGGGTAATCTGTGAAGGTCTCCTCAGAGCCGGAGGAAATGGGCACCAGAGCACCAACAACAGACAAACCAACTTAATCCAGTGCCCCATCCAGTAGACAAGCAACCCAAAAGGTCAGCATAGAGAAGACAATGCTGAGAAAAGACCTAGCATTGGCAACAGCACAAGTGCTCTAGTTTTAAAGCATGCTCCACTAGTTCCTCAGCCAACCCCATGTTCTGGGTGTCCCTAAGATTCTGACTAACAGAAACCGGGACTGGATGATGGGATGGATTACTCAAAAATGGCTCTATTCTGTTTATTTCCTCAGAAAATATCTGGCCCCATCCACTATCAGTAAGAAAGGTTACTAGGCTAGATCACTGGTCTGACCCAGTATTGCCATTCTTATGTCGGGGGCAACATTAAAAGCTCTGTCTTAGCCATGTTAAACTTGAACTAATGGCTGTACATTCACAAGGAGAAGCTGGAGAAAAACAGGCTGAGACTTTAATTTGGACAGGAGGAGACAGGTCAGAAGTAGAGAAGTAGATCTGGAAGTTGTCAGCATAGAGATGGTGGTTGAATTTATGTTTGTGGACGAGATTATCCAGAGACAAGTGTAGAGGGAGATGAGAAGAGGACCAAGGAGTAAGCCTGTGGAACTCCCACAGAAAGTTGAAGAAGGGATGAGGTGGATTTTCAGGACACACTGAAGAAGTGATTAGAGAGATAGGAGAAGAACCGGGAGAGGACAGTCATGGAAGACAAGATTTGAAGAAGAAAAGCATAGACAACTGTGTTGAAGGAGGCTCACAGGTCAAGAAAATGAGGATGGAGTTACTGGTTCTGAGCTTTGGCTAAGCGGGGGAGATTATTATAAACCTTGGCGAGAGTGGTTTGGGTGGAGTTCAAGGGACAGAAGTACTGGAGAGGGTCTAGGTTGGTATTGGAACTCCAAATAGTGATTGTAGATATGATATTCAAAGGAAGAAGAGAGGTGGGGAAGTAGTGGAGGAGTAAATGGGGTCAAGGGTGGGTATTTTAAGATGGGAGAGACTAAACCATGCTTTTTTTGTGAGGGGAAAGAATAAGGGATGGAATGGGAATGGACCCAATGGAGATCAGGAGATGGGTTGGGATGAGGTCACTGCAGCAATTGAAAGGGTTAGATGAGAAGAATAGCTGAGATACTTCTGCATCTGTGACAGGGGAAAAGGCAGAGAGAGTTGCTGGTGGAAAGTGGAAAGTTCACGTTGTATTTTGTCACTTTTTTTCTTGGAAGAAGTCTGTGAGGTCCTGTACGGAGAGAGAAGCAGAGGCAGGAGCAGGGAAGATTTGAGGAGTGAGTCAGTAATCAGATGAGAAGTAGTCAATGCTGAAGGACTTGAAGTCGTGGGAAGTCTGAGTGATGGGTGAAGGAGGTGATGGGTGATGCTGAAAGGAGCTAGGTGATTGGAGAGGGGGATTTCAGCAACAGAGGTCAGAGAGAGCACAGAGCTTGGTGGAGATCAAATTGAATGGGCCTTCTCATAAATGGAAGAGTTGAACCAGGGCTGCAGGTTGAATGAAGAGGTGAGAGTGGGGAAATGTGCAGCGAAGGGGTTGCATGGCTCATCAACATGAAAGTTGAACTCACTGGTGATGAGAATGGGAGTTTGTGAGGTGAGGAATCAAGAGAGCCAGGAGTTGAAATGAGAGCGGCTGAAACAGGTAGAGAAGCAGTAGTAAGTCCCTCAAACAGGATTTGAGTACTTTTCACCTACCACCGTCTGGGCTCCTTGCTTGTGATGACAATATAGAAAAAATTTAAATCCAGTAAGAGTAGCTCTAAAGGCAATAATCCCAAAAGGCTAAAACTATTTGGGAAAAAATTGTTCTCCTCTGCTCCTTACAGCTGTGAGTGGCATATCGCCAGACTACTGGCCAAGTATGACTTTTTAACTTGGGACAGGGTTACTCCCTTTCTATTAAAGCTTCCACATGACAGCTGATGTTTCTTGCCAGAGATCACCTGCAGTCCTTATCGACCATGGCTGAGGTCAGTGTACACCCCATCCAAGCCACAGTTCTGCCCCAGGACCTGCAAAAGCTCAGTGGCTGGACCAGGAGAATACAAGACCCCTTTCTCCCCTCCCCATTAGTGATGCTCATCACAGATGACTTAGGGACAAGTTGGGACTGCCCACCTGAACCATTTGTAGATGCAGATGATCTGGTTCCAGGATGATCTGAAACTGCATATGAACGTCTTGGGGCGCAGGGCCATCTGTCTGGCTTGTGTGGCATAAATGCCTGTCCTGCAGGACTCTACAATGCAGATCTTGGTGGACAGTAAGTGCACAGTGCACTATATAAACAAGCAAGGAAGTGCTTGGTCATATTCTCTGCCAGGAAGCCATCAAGGCTGTGGACTTGATGTCATCACCATGGGGTAACCCCACTCTCTCTACACCTTCTAGGAACCAGCAGCAACCTGAAACTTCTTAAGCATGTGCACTATAACCAACCACAAATGGCAGACATCTGTCATGGAGGTGATATTTTGCTAGTAGGGGACTCTCCCAATAAATCTGTTTGCTACAGAGGACAAAACCAAGTTCCTGAACTTTTGCTCCAGCGGGGGTGTATGTATGTGTGTGTATCTGAATTTCTTACCAGACTCCTTCCTGCTGCAGTGGTCTCCAGGCCTCCTACATGCCTTTCTTCTGATTCTCCTCCATGGAGTAATCTCCAAATTCAGATGGGACAAGGCCACATTGATTCCAATAGCTCCCTACTGGTTGAGACATTTCTGATTCTGAGACTTATTGCACGTGTCCATTCAATCTCCAATCCATCTCCTGGTGTGGTTGTACTTGATATCTTAGTATCATGGTTAGATATTGCAGCCAGGCTCAGACATTGCACTTGACAACTTGAATGTTGGATGTATGAAAGCTACTGTCAGAGATTGTTCTCAACAGATGCAGGAAATCCTGATACAAAACAGGGAACTGTCTCCTAGGATGATCTAGCTATTCCTCCAAATGGAAATGGCTCTCCTTATGGGCAATCCAGCCTTATCTGGGCGCAAATGAGGCCATGTGCCCAATGATCCTTGACTATATGCTGCACTTCCTCCAGGCTGGGTTGGTTCTTAGTTCTCTCAAGGTTCACCTTGCAGCTGTTTCATGCTCGGTCTTTTCACATCCAATGGTATCCAGATTCCTCAATGGTCTCTGTAAAGCTGCAGCCTGGAGCGAACACACTGACATTAGTTAAACATTACACCTTTGACATGGCAGCTGGTTTGGGAGAATTTGTATGCCAGGTTTGGGGGAGTTGTACTTTAATCTCTGTTCTGCTCATATGGCTCTTTCCCACTCTCCAGAGTGGACACTGCTTGATAGTCATCTAGAGTGAGATAAGCACTGACACACACTTGAAGAAAGAACTTTTACCCTCCAGTAATTGAAGTTCTTTGACATGTTGTAATCAGTGTGGATCCCACCACCCACCCTCTCATTCTTGCTTTTTGGCATCCTTAGCTACAATGGGCTTTGAACTGTCAGGAAACTGATAGAGGATCACAGCTGCCATGCCTTTATGTCATCATAGAGGGGCAAGAGGAGGTACAAGGTGCGTGGGCATCCCTGACAGATGCTACTATTCAGAAGACTCTGATCTTGCATGCGTGAGGTGCCTGTGCACCTATAGTAGGATCCACACTGACTACAATATTTCAAAGAACCTCAGTTACTGTAGAGTAAGTAACTTCTTTAATTTTCTAGGGCCTATGAAAATACATACATAAGTATCCAAGAAATTGTTTGTGAGCACTTTCTGTGGTTTATAGTTTGAGTAAACAGTGATTGTGCCCACCACTTGGCAATCTCCCACCGAACTGCATATATCCTAAGCAGAGCAATTAAGCTAGCTTCTGAAGATGAACCTGAGCTAGTGTTGTACCAAGAAGAGGGACACACTTTTGATATGTTGTGCATACGCTGAAAGAGGTTAAACCCTCTTCCTTCAGGGTATGGTTAGTCTGATAGATAAAAAGAAAACATCTATCATCTTTAGATCTCACAGGAAATTCCTTATGTATACAGTTGAAGATGAAGTCAAACAAAACTACAAAAATTAAATTGATGTAACATACAAGGTCACAAATATAAATGGTGAAAAGTTAAATTTATGCTTCTTACCATAAGATTAAAATTCAGCCCTGTTGTACATTCTGTATTTTATCATTTTAATTTATTTCTCATAAGAAGTAGGAAAAATTATATAAATAAGCATTGTTTCATAGGAAACATTGCATAAATCAAATAATGCTGCATGTTTGATTCTATATACCAAAAGACAAATATCAGTTCTGTATTTTTTAAGTCTAAGTTTAATGGCATAAACATGAATATATTGATAGATTCATGTATAAAGAAAAGTAATAGAAAATACAAAATGCTTGTGACATGCCTCAGTTAATTTTGCTCTGTACATCTTAATGTTTTCATCCTCGCACTTAAGTGTTATAAGGGCCCGATCCTGTAAATCAGATTCCTACTGGCTCAGACCTCTCCATCCTAATGGAACCTCATTGGCTTCTTCTTTACTTTACATTGCATTGCAAGATCAAGGCCTGCATTTGCTATTAAAGTTACATTAATGTAATGTTCAATTCTGTTTTTCTAGTTTATTCTGAGGGAAAAAAATCTAGAGCTCTTGGTCCTGAGGAACTTTGAGGGTCCTTAAATTTGAGCTGTTAAACGTGCAGAATTTACAAACGTAGTTACCTTTGCTAGTGGTGCTTGTGAGCATCTCATTTTTGCCTTTCAGTGATTATAAATTCTACAGCAAGGAAGATGCTGCAGAGATTGTACCCTCCTCAGATAGGAATCCAACTTTGCAAGAGCATAAAGATTTCAATAGAAAATCTTTCTATGCTGAAATATGTCCATTAGTGTTGTCACTATCGGCATCAACAGATGTTATTGCTGTTTTTGCATAGCACTGGGTGTTTAATCACTTTATTTCTACTATCTTTCCAAATATTGCAAAGAGGCTAATACTAATTGTGGACTGGCATCTTTTTAACTATGGACTCAATTTTGATGCAGCAATATTTTTTTAGTTGAAATGTAAAATTAAACTAACTCAGCTATGTTAAAGGACTTTTGACTTCTAAACATAACTGAAAATCAGTCAGAAAATTAAGGGAAATAAAAAGTGGCAGTAGTTTATTCATACAACTTTTAGCCACACATTATAGGTAATATACCCTCCTTCCCCAGTCACTGCTCTTCTTTTGCAGAGAGGACCGCAATATTTTATAATGTATTCCAAATCTCCTTTTTAAAGTTATAGTCTAATGACAGTAGCTACATTTCAAGCAGGTAAATTTAGGACACTCAAATAAAAGGTGTAGACATGTGTTAACTGTATTGCTGTGGTAGTGCTATCTGGATATTCCTTAAGTACTGTGTGAGAGTAACGGAAAGATTTACTGCAGTAGGAGGCCCTCTTCTGGAAAAGATAAAAGGTTCCTCAGCATGCATTTTCACTCTTCTGTGAGGAATAGAGTCTGTGCGCATAATGAGTAGTTCCCTCTAAAGTTAAGATTAAAGTAAAGGCAGTGGAAGGGTCTAGTGTAGTGAAGAGGGCAGTGACAGTAGGGACTCCAGGGTGAAAGTGACTCCAACTTATTTCCTTTCCAGAATGCTGGTGGAGACGGTATTTGTTAGAATATGTCTGTGGATTGAAAAATATAATTACGTTTTTGTTATATAATTGACAGAATAAAACTTGATTGTGCAGATCCTTATATTTTAATTTATCTTCTTTCATGGTCAGCCTTGAAAAAGATTAGACTTCAGCTTTTTTGAATATGGTGTAGTAAAGAAAAAATATGAATTCTTTTGGTTCTTAGTTTGCTTTTTCTAGGATAAATTCTGTTACCAGACTCAAAAGTGGTAAAATACTTTCTGAGGCCAGGAGAAACAAATACAAAAAACCAGATCTGACACTGTTTTGAGCGGCTTTTTTAATAAAATGAGTACTTATTAAAGTGAGACTGGAGAACACTGATTGGATGGTAAGCTGATATTATTGTTCTCTGGAAAACTGCCCCATTTTAGATATGTAACTGCCATATTGTTTTATGCCTCTCTGTAGTTGAGGTAAATAATGTCAACTGTGTTGACATCTTAAACCAATAAGGCTTGACTTTTCAGAAAAATAGGTGCCAACAGCAGGTAATTCAGTGATATGTATTTTTAAAATGAATGAATATTTTAATCAAACATTTTAATTTAAAATACAGCTGACGTTTATGGAGTATGAGAAATGCATACCACCACAAGAACTTTCAAAAGATGTGCTGAATAAAATAAATACAGCTTTCTTTTCAATTTTGATTTATATTCACTATATGAAAGTTAGTGTGGAAAAACATTTTAAACCAGCTGTTTAATTAGCTGACTGCTTGCTAGTTTTTGTAAACATGTTAATGCAAATTAGTAGTTTACATCTAATTCCATACAAAAATGATGTTAAATTAATGTCAGGTTGCCAGGTGAAACAATCAAAGTCAAAATGCAGGCTAAGCTTTTCAAAAGTGGGTGTGCAAAATTTGGCTCCTACATCCATATTTAGGCAACTAAACATGTGACCTGATTCTTGAAGGTGTTGGGCTCCCAAAGTCAATGTAATTGCCTGGTAGGCAGCATTTTTGAAAATCAGGCCAAATATGTAAGTATCTATAGCTGGCTTTAGGAGCCTACCTTTAGGCACCCATTTTTGAAAATGTTACTTACAGTAATCAACAGTGAACACAAAATCTTCAGTATTTCCCATATACATTATCATTATGATAGCCTTTGTGTGCTCACATGCTATTTATAAAATAAAAATACATTATGCAGTTTTTTCTATAACCTTGATCACATAGCATCGTTATAGAGATTAATGCCATCTCTGTGAAAGTACTTCTTATATAAAGTAAATAGAGCATACTTAACCTATTTTAGGGAAAATGCAATAACATATGGAATTATGGGCTGGTATGTGTGTAATGTTAGTTTGTTTGCAATAAAATAAATATATATATATCTCACATATTAAATTATTTCAATAAATACGCTAGGATCTGTTGTACTTCAATACATCTTGCTATAATAAACAATTGGTATGTAAGACAGTTTAAATATTTAGTATCTGGAAATAAGTTTTTGTTTGCTAATAGAACGTCAGTTTTAAATTTACTTGTACTTCAATGAGAAGTATATGGATCAAAATAGTGGTGAACAAAGCTAAACTTTTGTACTCAGATTTGTACATGAATTTTAATTTTTTTAGAAATTTTATACAATACTTTGAGAAGGTGGTATCTGAAATATAAAACAGTTTGACTGTCACATGGAAAAGACAATTAGCCACACCCCAGTGATCAAAAGGATGCTGTTAATATAATATCTAGTCAGTGTGTGAGGAAAAAATGAGATAAGTGGTGAAGATACTACTCCTGTCCCTGGGCATCCCAAATTAATTTTTGAAGGTCTAAAATCTTCATGTAGTTTTTTTAATGACATTTATCTCCCCTTTTGTTCTGTTAAAAATCCACATACTCAGGACTAAGTATGATGCAGTTTCTATAGCAAAACAAATGAAACTGTACAAAAAGAAAACAAACTGGAAAAATACATGATCAGTTAAAGTACTATAATTGTAACAATAGGATGGAAAAATTCCAGACAGCGTAATTGTTAACGGTGTCCTTTTATACATTTTTTAAAATGTTTTTTAAATTAGAGTCCTTTCTATGTCATAGGATGTCCCTTTGGTCTTGTATTTTGAATGGAGGTAATTAGGAATGCTCAACTTAAATACATCTGTTCAGTGCCCCTAAATGCACATACCAGCACCTAGAGGAAATGCACCATTTACTTTCATAGGTTGTGTGATGGTTTTAATGCAGTTTTAAGTTTCAGTTTGTATCATTCTCCACCTCCTTGACTCCTCTTCCCCTTTTTTAATACTTAGAGTCAGATAAAATTTTTAAACCCCCACCCATATAAGATTAAGAATTTAAACATAAAAGTGAAGAAATTCAAACATTTTCTCAAAACTTCGTGAACTTGGTTGAACACATTAGATATATATTAGACATTAATTAGCTGCATAAACAGCAACTGGCAATTTGCAAAATGTGGCCAAACTATGGATCTTATGGAAAACTTTAATACTTGAATTTGGACTTCTTGATCTCTGCATGATATTTACATTTCAGAAAAAATTTCAGTTACATTTGCAGATGTTGTCCCTGATCATGCAACTGGAACTACATGGGTGGACCCCTGCTCCCACACAGAACCCCCATGAAGTCAGTGGGGCTCTACACAGGAGTAAGGTTCTGCCTGCACAGATGCAGTTGCAGAGTCATGGCTTTTGGGTGGATCTTTTCTCCCTCTTCCTTTTTCTTGTTACACCATTCAGAACAAAAGATTGGGAATTGACTTGGAGGTATTCTCCTTTATGGAATGTGATAAAAGTGGTTCTGCTAAAGCTGGTTCTGTTCAGTCATTTTCTCCTGGATGAATTAAAAAAAAATTACTCTGTTTAAAAATGATTATTTAAGAATTGTCTGACCCTTATTTTGCTTAGAAGAATCTACTTTGTCAGTGTTCTAACATCCACTAATTCAAATTAAATGGGTTTCGTCCTGGAAATTGTCAATCAAGCAGGGGCTGCCAGTTGCACTTGAGAATTTCTTCACTCTCGTTATCCTTCAAGGAATCTGTTGTGGTTTCCAATCTTTCCTTATCCTTAGCAGCAACTGGACACTGCTGTATCACTGTACAGAAAATAGAAGTGAAGAGCACAGATGCATCCTTTCATCCCCTTATAGTATTATGCTGCTCTATCTATCTCCAGAAGTCCATCCATAGAACTGGAGATATACCAGGCAACTTCACCTTTTTTGCAAAAACTCTGTTCCTTTAACAATCCTCTCAACATGACTCCTGGACTTTTAATGTTTCACTCTAGTATATCCTGTTTAATCTGATAAATTCTGTAGTTTCTCCAGCATCATCACTCTTATTTAATGCCTTTTGTTAATTAGGCATACCTTTTAATGGGAAGTCTATCCACTACCTGTTCTACTGAATTGTTCACTTGGATCTTTTCCTCTTTGCCTAGTAGCATTGATGATAAACTCTGAGAAGAATATTCTGAGCCGATGTGCAACACATCAACCATTATCAGACACAGAGATTTGAGTCCTTTTTAGAAGAAAGGTTGCAAAAAATCTGAGTCCATCTGGGACATCTCAGTGAGATTCTATATGCTTCTTATTTATGTCATATCTGAAGTGGTTCCTGTGGACCAAACTTTATGGGAGCTCATGCCAGTTGTTATCCGGACGCTTTATGCTGGGGCTTTAGAAAGCAAGGTTTTCTTTCCTCCCCATGTTGGGGTCACTTTTGTGGTAGTTGCACCATAACTAAATTTTTCCTGGATTCTGTAGTCTAGGATCACACTGGACTGTTGTGACTTTGGATGCAGGTTTTGAAGTGCAGAATGACTTGGGATAAAGGTTTCAAAGAGAAACTGTATTTTTCATCAGTCCGGAACAGGGTGGTCCTTCTTATCCTGGTTTTAAGTTTCAGGAAGTTACTCCTCAATCAACTGTGTAAGTGGATAAAGGCAGACATTCCTTTGTTGCTTTTAGAAACAGACAAGGGATCATGATGAGCAAGACTCTCCTAACGGCAGTCGTAACAGCGCTCAGTTGGCTCAAGATAAAGCTAAAGCTGCACTTGAAAAACTTATATTGATTAAACTGACTAGCTGAGAAGATGTCACATCCCAAAAAAATGGTGTTTGAATATCTTGCCATTAAAAGATCACATCCAAGCCTGAGGCCTCTCCTCTGTGGATCTGTTCATCTCTGAGAAGAACTGCAGCTTTCCTAAATATTACAGATGATATCCAGGCTAGCGAACAAGCTTATTTTCAGTTATGTTTTCCTTCCCCATTTCTTTCATCTCTTTGCCTCCTTTCCTTCACTTCAGCTTTTGTTATGATCCTAGCAAACAGTTCAGACAAGACTGTAGTAACGTACAAATGGCCCAGGAAATGGCGTTTAATTGGTGCAATCAGATTAAGTGATGGTTCTCATAAACCTCCAAACTCACAGTTCACCAAACCTGACTTAGGTGCAGGTCAGCTACAGTAGTCCAGAAAGAAGAGTATTGTATTTTCTTTGTCGGGGGGGGAGGCTTGTAAGCAAAGCATTTTGAATAAATTATGCTGGCCAAAGACTGTCCTGGAAACTCATTCAGGACAAACCTGGCCACATCTAGAGACTAAGCACTGGTACATATTGATCACCGGAGAAGCTGAGCATCTACAAGATAGGATCAGTGTTCTTTTTGTGGTGCATCCAGAAAAGAATGTCTTCAGCTATTGTATTCTATTCTATAACTTTTGTAAGAGTTTCTTGAGAAGAATCCATCCAAGCTATTTTTCTACTAGAGTGGAAAACCTTAATCTAAGATTTCCTCTGAATTTCACCAGAGCCAAAAAATAATTCTGCCCAGTTACTGCCTTTCTCCAACAAGAAAAAATCTTTAATGTGTTAGGCTGTAGGAGGACCCTGGAGTTGTATTTAAGGACTCTGCAAGGCTTATTTCTGTGCAGAAGTTACCTGCCTACTTTACCGGAATCATGACTTCCTCATCGAACAAAAAGGTGAGCCTCCTCAAAAGATATCAGTAAAGCTGACTGCTTTGTTGCATCTACACATTCACTAAGCTTAAATTAATTCTGCCTTCCTCAGTCAATTTGATGTTAGGATGGCTCTCTTGAAGGACTAATCTGTTTTATTTTCTGTCTTTTCTGTGGGATACTTCTATTAAGAGCCCTTTCATTGTGGAATAGCAAATGCCAAAAACAGAGAACATAATAACGTAATTGTTTTCTGTGTTCCATTTTACTAATCCAGAAACCTGCCTCACTTTTCTTTGAAACCTCTGTAGTGAGAGGGAGTGTAAACTAGTGATTTAAAGGGACTGGGAGTAAAGAAGAGGTTTTGCCACTGATATATGTGACCCTGTGCCTTAGCTTCCTAATTGGTAATATGGATATATTAGTGCCTACCTTATAGGAATTTTGAGGCTTACTTCAGTAATGTTTGTAAAACACATTGATAGCCTTTGTTGGAAGGTACTGTGGAAGTGCAAATTATTATTGTGTGGAGTGAATTCCGTTTTTTTTGTAAGTTTACAGGCCTGCCATGGTTAAGGAAAGAATTTTTTTGTGTCTTTAAAAGACAATGCAAAAAGTTCTTGACTGGGGAGTGTAGAAAGGGACTATCTGAAGAGGTGCTAAAGACATGAAAACTCAGCGTGGTGATTGGTCACCTCTGCTTGATTGACAGGTTTCAGGGAAAAACAAAAACCCATTTGTTCTGGCTTAATGGAACTGGAGAACAGAAAATGAGTATCAGGTAAAAATTACTTTTTTAAAATCTTTGCAGTTCTCCTTTTAAAAACTGGAGTTAAGACCACACAAATCTAAATTCTCCAAAAAAAATATGGGTAGGAATTTTAGAAGAAGGCAATGTATGGGTTGATTTATTCAGTGCATATCCTAGTGGATAAGTGGTGAAATCACAAAAATACCATTGCAGTTGATGCTGATTGACAAATTTAACAGGCAGAAGATAGAATCAGTGTAGCGACTGAAACCCTGAACTGGATGCAGCTCTTTGTTTAATTTATCATCAGGACATCAAGGGGGAAGGTTTTGTTGTCTCTTCCTGTATTGTGCTTGCTCTGCGATTAAAGTCAGTCAGTTTCTACTGCTATTAATCTGGCATATTTCATGAGTACTACAGCAAAATTCACTGATAGGTAAATGGCTAAAAAGTAAAGACATACTGGGTCTGTCATCTAACAGTATGCTGTCTTTGGATGTTTTATGTACATTTCAGCATCGCAGTGTTGAGACTGTAATTAGTATGATATGTCTCCCTAGTTTTTGATTATCGTTCTTTTGTTTGTTGGGGTTTTTTGCCTTAATGTATTTCAGATTGAAGGACAAGGACATGGGGCAGTTTTTGACTGCAAGTGCTCTCCTGATGGCCAGCATTTTGCATGTACAGACTCTCACGGGCACCTTCTCATTTTTGGCTTTGGCTCCAGTAGCAAATATGATAAGGTACAGTGCAAGGCATAAATCAGAATATCCTTTTCACTGTTTAAGTAAAAGTGTTTGTGCATGCATTTTGTTGGAAAAAAACATTGATATCGAATTTATTTCACAGCTTTTAAAGCTTTTTGTCTTTTCAGTCATGTAAGGTATAGCTTTTATATTTGTATTGTTAGATTCCATTCTCCTTCCCTTTATTTTCTGTCTTTTTTTCCAGCTCATACAATATGGTATGTTTCTATAAGTTCCTGCTGCTTTCTACCTCCTGTTCAGCTGCAATCACTCCAAGTTTCCCTGCTTAAAACAAAAGGAGTAGAAATACCTCTAATAACAAAAATAGATTGAAATGCAGAGTACTTGTTAAGTAGGTGACATTAATATACTACAGTGAAATTCGTTCTAGATTTAACCCTGGCTTTCAGACATAATTTTGCAGGTCCCTGATTAATTCTAATTAATTAAAATCAATCTTTTTAAAAGATTGTCAAGGTTCCTCCCCCACTCTGAACGCTAGGGTACAGATGTGGGGACCTGCATGAAAACCTCCTAAGCTTATCTTTACCAGCTTAGGTCAAAAACTTCCCCAAGGTACAAAATATTCCACCCTTTGTCCTTGGATTGGCCGCTACCACCACCAAACAAATACTGGTTACTGGGGAAGAGCTGTTTGGAAATGTCTTTCCCCCCAAAATACTTCCCAAAACCTTGCACCCCACTTCCTGGACAAGGTTTGGTAAAAAGCCTCACCAATTTGCCTAGGTGACCACAGACCCAAACCCTTGGACCTGAGAACAATGAAAAAGCATTCAGTTCTCTTGTAAGAAGACTTTTAATAGAAATAGGAGTAAATAGAAGTAAAGAAATCCCGCCTGTAAAATCAGGATGGTAGATACCTTACAGGTTAATTAGATTCAAAACATAGAGAATCCCTCTAGGCAAAACCTTAAGTTACAAAAAAGATACACAGACAGAAATAGTTATTCTATTCAGCACAGTTCTTTTCTCAGCCATTTAAAGAAATCATAATCTAACACATACCTAGCTAGATTATGTTAGGGGGCTTATTCCTTCACCCACTTACTTCCCTGGTCCTTCTCGCATGAACAGAGAGCAACAATACCCGAAGTCCAAAGGTGCAAACAATTCGATGTTTATTGGGGTGAACTTCCAGCAAGCATGATTCCAGTTTCCTTCCTTAGTGTCCCCCTTCCCAGCTCTGACACCACAGAGCCTTACACCTGTGTGCCTGTTCCCATTCCTGCCCTTAGCCAAACATGATTCCAGTTTCCCCATCCCCATTCCTTGTTCCCATTTCCCCCTTTAGCAAAACATTATTCCAATTTCCTTACCCCCATTCCCTGTTCCCATTTCCCCCCCACCCACACACCTACCCCTCCACTTCCTGATTGACTGCAGACTATATAGTAAAACTTGAGTTCTGCTTTGCTATACCTTAACCAATCATTTTCCTGAAATTTAACTAACCAATCCTAACATATTAACATGATTATGTAACCAGTTATATCCCACCACTTTAATTAGTTTACACCCAGCAAAATTAATTAAACAGCAGACAGAAACAGTCACAGAACCAGACAGAGATTATACAGACAAACAATAGCAAAGTGGGAACTATAATGACAAAACAATACAGAAGTGAGGATTTCACATCCCAGCTATTGATAAGTGAATTCTTGCCAGACAGGATGCTATCAAACTAAGTTTCCTTTTACATTTTCTAGGCACTTCCCTTTCTCTGGAGGTGATAGGCACTATCAGGACAGGACTGTATTCCTAACAGCCCAATAGCACCTTCTTTCAATGTGACTAGTTTGGAATGTGAGGATGTGACCATTCACTTCCCAGTTTATGGCTGCCTCTGTTGCTTAGCCAAAGGCCTTAGCCTAAGAACAGGGCCTCAGACTGTCACAGTAAGAGAAGGCCCTTACACCGGCAGACAGTGATTTTGATTCTTTCTTTTGTACCTCTATAACTAGCCAAGTGATAAGAATACACCTAAATTCTTAGAGTATAGGCCTTTACAGACAGACCTGAATATCTATATCCTAACAGATTACTTACTAAAAGTTCTAAGACTCCATTCCTGGTCTGTCTCTGGCAAAAGCAGCATATAGACAGACAGAGACCCTTTGTTTCTCTCCCTCCTCCCAGCTTTTGAAAGTATCTTGTCTCCTCATTGGTCATTTTGGTCAGGTGCCAGCGAGGTTACCTTTAGCTTCTTAACCCTTTACAGGTGAGAGGAGTTTTCCTCTGGCCAGGAGGGATTTTAAAGGGGTTTACCCTTCCCTTTATATTTATGACGAAGATATTTTTGGATTATCACATTTATGGCTCTCCGTGTTTATATCGCTTGCTCCGGAAGTTATTTGGAGACAGATTCATTCTGTAAATTCATACTGTGGGGGCATCCCCCTAGGGGGGTGTTGAGGACCAGTTGTGGCAGGGGGACACGGCAGGGCCTGAGCCAACTCCCACGGGGGGTGGGGAGGGAGTACGCACCATGCTTCTAGCCATGTTTCACCCCCAGACCAGCTCCACTCCCAGCCTTGCTCCTCCCCCAGCCCCATTCAGCTCCCAGATCTGTTGTGCCTCCAGGCCAGATCCACCCCCATCCCACTCCACTCCTAACCCTGCTTCGCCTCCCGTTCCATTCAGCCCCCTCTTCTGCTCCCACCTCAGCTCTGTCCTCATTCCCTCTCTGCCCCCAGACCAGCTCTGCCTCTGCTGCTGAGGAAGCCTTGGCTGTACAACAATGGAGGGGGGAGTTAATGGGGAGGGGGGTTGGCGTGGCTGGAGAAGTTTGTGCACCACTGCTGTAAATGTACTGTATGTTATATTAATATAATTTTAAGTAGGGTAGGTTCATTTTGGTGATCCTAGATACTTCCTTATGCTTACACAGGCTCCCAGTAATGCTATATTGGCATTAAAACTTGACTCTAATATGGTGGAAATCAGTGTTTGTTTAATTACTTTTATAACAGACTTTTGGAAGTATCTGCTGTAATAGATAAAGATTTTTAAAATTTAGTTGTGTGTATTAACAGATAGTGCTAACAAAATATTAATACTAAAATGATATAAATGATTTCATGCTTATTTCCATTTCACCCCATATCTCCTAAAAATGCAGTAACATAACTGTAATAGTCAGATGTACAATACATCAGAGTTTGTAAATTACTTAACCCAAGCACAGTTGCTTTCTGCCAAGCAACTGTGTTTTTAGGGGGTAGTTATGGGTTTTATTCCCCAGTACAGTACAAAAATAACTATTAGATAGGAAAAACATTAGCCCATTATATACTTCTCTGGAAAGGAGGTAAAGTAGCTCATCTGTGACCACCTCATTTTTACATAAGTGTCCATCAGTACAAATCACTTACTTGCTAGGAAAAGACATGAAATACTTACTGCAGACATATTTCTTTGAATGTTTCTGTTTTTAATCAGTTGCTTGTAATTAATCAAAAATTGGCTTTACGTTACAGATAGCAGATCAGATGTTCTTTCACAGTGATTATCGACCTCTTATCCGGGATGCCAACAACTTTGTCTTAGATGAACAGACACAGCAGGCTCCACATCTCATGCCTCCCCCTTTTTTGGTTGATGTTGATGGCAACCCTCATCCATCAAGATACCAGAGATTAGTTCCAGGTCGTGAGAACTGCAGGGATGAGCAGCTTATTCCACAGATGGGGGTGACTTCCTCAGGTACATAGAACTTAGGTCCGGTATGCTATAGTGTACATAGGCTTGAATATTAAATTCATCAGATGGAAAGTATAGTGCAGTGGTTCGTGTGTAGTCTAATACAATTGGAGTTAATAGGACTCTAGAATATTGCCACTATGTTTATCAGATTAATTAAGAAAAAACCCTTTTTTGTGTGTAATAAATCTTTATCTTAACTGGCAGCTAACAAGAAGAGCAGCAATGATGAGAGAAGATGTGATTTTGGCTTTGAGGGGAACTGCCTCTCAGAGCTGGGAGTCTAAAGCTTATATTCAGTTGAGGAGAGAAATATCAGATGAGATTAGGGATTTGACTTGCTTAGGAAAACGTCAGCTGGAAGCAAGGAAACACCAGCTAGACATTCAGTAAAACTAATTCTTGATCTAGCATAACTGCTACATGCCATAATTGAAATGCATGTTTCTAAAAATTAAGAGGGTAATTTGCAGTGCTGATCTTGTACAATTTAGTAGGAGCCCCATTAGAATAGTTTTTTTTCCCCCCTGAGTGATTGTCTATACAGATTCCACTGTTGGTGCACATGCATGTGACTCTTTTTAACTAGCAGTGTCAGTGTCCAGTGGACTCTCACCAGCACCTGCAGCATGCCCTCCTCAACACCCCTCCTTCCCCAGATAAATTTGATGGAATAAAAGGTGTGGAACAGGCTAAACTGCCACTCACTTCCTTCTTGCCACCTGTGGCTGTGATCCAGTGCCATTTGCAGTGTTCACATCTCCAGCACTGGGCAAATTAGATCTTTAGGTTTACAATTAATGGTATCGTTTAATGTAGTTTAGTGTTAGCTAGTTCAGTTAAGTTTTCTTTGCCGGTGGCTTTAAACAAATAATCAAAAAGACAATATTCCTTTTTTCATAGTTTAGCCCACTATGTTTCCTTTCATCTCGGTGGCCCCCAACACATGCACACTTGTACAGGGGTACTAAGAATATGGCAGACACCAAGTCACCAGGGTTTAAGACCTGTTCCTTATGTGACATCACTATGCCCATTAATGATGGGCATTCTCAATGCCTCATCTGTCTCTGAGAGACACATTTTGGAACATTTTTCCACGGGCCATTCCTTCTCGAATCTCACCCAGAAGGCGAGGGAGGCCTATACAAGCTTGCTCAGGCTCTGGGAGATCAGAGAAGCGTCAGCAGGCAGGTCAGTTTGTTATTGCTAGTCCCTGCTGAGCCATGATTCCACTCCATGCTCCAGGCTGATGCTGCTCACATGCCTTGTTTGTCTGCCACTGCAGGGTCAAGAAGATGCATCTCTCCAGTGAAGAAACTAGGTGTAGGTTACATTCACCAATGCTGAGCAGGAGACCCAAGGGCCACATTTCTTCTTGGCCGTCTTCTCTTAAGGGCCATAAAACTGAGTCTGGTTCTGGTACTTTGATATTGTAGACGAAGGCTGCATCAGTTCCTCCAGAATCTAATGACTGAGTTGCCCTGAGTACAGAACCTTGGCATTGAGCTTGGTACATTGAGCTTCAGTGGAGAGTGGTTCACTGACTGCAGAAGTATCAGCCACCAACATCTGAGACTACAGCACTGGATACTTCAGTGCTCTCCAGCTCAGCACTGAAGCAGTTCACAGTACTGAATGACTTTTCCATTGGCCCTATGTAGGAGTCACCCTTGTTAGAATGTAGATTGAGACATTATTGCTAACTCCTCAGCTGCCATGTCTTTCCAGAGGTGTCTCATTGGTACCAATGTCTTAAATAAGATACACCAGACAGGATCCTCCCCTAGAGGAGGTTTGCTCCTGCTCTTCCTCATCAGCAGAGATTCTTCCCTACTGATGGCCCATTACTCCCATAGATGGCATAGTGAGACTCTGGAGCTTAGTCTGTTAGAGGAACTAGAAGATGATCAAGGTTGCATTGGGAACATCCCAGTGGGTATCCCCACTTTGTCCTGTCCCCCATGATACCCATACCAATCATCGCTGTATTGGTCCCCCTGGGATATGAATCCTTATTTCAGGAAATCAGCATTCTTCTTCTCTGTATCGAGGGACGGATCTCTCTCAGCCAGGAAGGAGAGTCATTCTCCCCAAACTTCTCAGCAGATCCAACCACAACTACTAGAAGGTTAGAGGGAGAATGAGGGGATGAGCTTCACTCTGCTGAGCAGAAGTACCCACCTACTCTTCTTCCCCAGATAAGCCTGTCAACCCTCCAACTACAGCCTCAATGGATCAGTTTAAGATCTTTCAAGAGCTAAAGATAAGGATGATAGAAACAGTAGACATTCCTTTAGAGGTTATCCAGGAACAAAAGCATGAAGTTCTGAATATCAGGAAGACCAATTATGCCTACAAATTATGCTTAGTTGAACCTGCCAAGTCAATTTGACATATGCTTACATCAGTACCATCCAGCTCCAAGAGATTTGTTGGAAGGTAGAAGGTCCATGCCAAGGGGTTTGAGTTCTTTTACTGTCATCCTGCACCTGGTTCTCTGGTGGTACAAGCTGTCCAAGAGAGGACAAAAACATCATGGTTCTCCAAAGTCCACACCTTATGGAAAGGACCCTAAAAACCTTGACTTTTTTGGTCAAAAGGGCTATTCATTAGCCAGTCTGCAAATGAGGGTAGCAAACTACCAAGTACTGCTCTCAAGTACAGTTTTTTTTTTAATTGGGACAAGCTTTCAATGTTGTAGACAAACTATCCAACAGGCATCAGGAGGAGATGAAATCCCTCATGGCCCAGGGCTAGCTGACTGCCAGAGCCTCACTTTAGTCTGTGATTGGATTTCCTGACTCAGCAGGAAGAACAATAGCCACTGCAGTTACCATGAGGAGATACTTTATGGGGTCAGGCATTTGGAATTCAAAGGGAGGTCCAGGTAACAGTTGAGATCCTACCACTTGAGGGCAGATAGCCATTGAGGAGCTCTCATTTGAGAGCATTAATGTGTTTAATAGTGGCACACATGAAACATTCCATGCCCTGAAAGATTCCAGGGCAACCTTGCACTCCTTAGGACTCTGTCTTCTCTCTGAAGAGAGAGCAGCAGAGACCGTGGTCTCCATCCCGATGATATCCGCATCATTGGAGACTCCAAGGGAGAGGCAGAGATTTCACCAGAGGTGATTCTGCCTTCCCCTCAACTGCCTCCCAGTCTGGGGCTCCAAATACACAATAAATTTGATGCCATTGACATCTTGATTGTTCCACCACAAAACTCTTTCTATTCAACTTGCCCCTCTCCCCATTTGGTAACCACTTGTTTTATTTTCAAGAATTGAGCTGGGATAACATTGGATAGGTGAGCCCCTGGGTTAATAAACAAGGGTATCGATTCCAGTTTCAGTCTCCTTCAACGTCCTCCCCCTTTTCAGGGGTCCTTTCATGAGAGACGTTTGAAGTAAGAGAGAGACCCCTTTTTACAAGTGGGAGCAATGGAGGAAGTGCCCTTAGAATTCAGGGACAAGAGTGTTTTGTTCCCACTACTACTTAATCCCAAAGAAGAAATGGAGTTGGAGACCCATCCTCAATCTTTGATGTCTCAACACCTTCATCCATCATTTCAAATTCCTCATGGTGACCCTGACTTCTGTAATCAATTTTTTTTTTTTTTTTTTGGATCCTGTGGACTGGTTCATAGCTCTTGGTATTTGCAAGACACACATTTTCACATTTTGATACACCCAGTATACAGAAAGTACCTGAGATTCCTGGTAGGAACATCATACTCCCAATACAGAGTCCTGCCCTTTGGCCACTCCACAACTCCCTGGGTCTTTACTCAAGTTCTGGCTGTAGTGGCAGCTAATCTTAAGGAGGCAGAATTCAGGTAGATCCCTATCTAGATAATTAGCTAGTTCGAGGAAGATCTCCACAGCAAGTTACTGGTTAACTTCATGTAATTCTAAAATTATTTGCTTCACTAGGACTCAGAATCCATATTGACTCTAACTCAGAGCATAGAATTCATAGGGGTAGTGTTAGACTGCAGGTCAGTGAGGGCATATCTTCCTCAATAGAGATTTTGGAGAATAATGGACTTCCTCATTCAACTTCAAACCCACACAAGAACACTGGTGAGGATGTGCCTGCGGCTCATGGGACATATGACTGCATACACTTACGTTACACAGCATGCCAGACTTCACCTTAGAAGTGGCAAGGGTGGATTAAATCAGTATATTTACTAAACAGGCATAGCATGGATTTGGTGATCACAGTCCCACAGGAAATCCTTGTTAAACTGATGGATAGAACCATTTAGGGTGACCAGATGTCCTGATTTTATAGGGACAGTCCTGATATTTGGTGCTTTGTCTTTTTTGGCACCTGTTACCCCCTAGAACCATTTCAGGCGTGCAACAGAGTTTCTTCCTCCATGCCTTTACTTATAAAGGTTCTGGTAAAAGATGCCTCTAGTCTGGGTTTGTGCTGGTGCATCTTGAGCAGCTGAAAATTCAGGGGGCTACAGTTCCTCAGCAGGCCTGTATACACATAAAAATTTTAGGTCTCCACGTCATACACCTGGCATGTAAGGCTTTCTTACCTCTTCTGCAGTGCTCAGCAATCCAAGTACTGGCAGACAACCAGTGTTGCATAGACAACCTGTGTTATATAGTGTTGCACTATATAAACAGATAAGTGTGAGAGGGATTCTCTCCACTCTGCTAAGAAGCTGTACATCTATGGGAATGGTGCATCCGATATCGCTCCACCTGCCCAGTCTCCAGAACATCCTAGCAGCTCACCTGGAATTATTCTGAAAACTGAGTGGCCTCAAATACTCAATCCTGCTGAGCGTTTGCAGATGGGGACTCTCAAAAGTGCACTTGTTTGCAACATGTCACAACAAGTGTTGGATGCTTTGCACCAGAGGGAATACTAGGCCAGGCTCCCTAACAGATGTGTTCTTCATCCAGTGTACACTGGGATTAATGTATGCTTTTCCCCAGTACCCTTGATACCAAGGGTTCTGAAGAAACTGAGACCATATGCTGGTCAGATCCTCATGATAGGCTCAGCATGGCCCAAGAGTTCTCCAAGTCTGAATACATCAGCACAGATGTCTTACCAGCTCTGCCTGACATAATCACTCAGATTCTGAACCTGGACCCAGCATCACTACACCTGACAGGCTGGATGGTATGCAAAGAGATAAGCTGTTCAGCTGAGATTCAGAACATTTTGCTTTAAAGCAAGGAGCCTTTGATCAGACTGACATACAAGGCCAAATGGAAGAGATTTTTTCTGAGCATGTCCGCACTGGCTTTCACCACTGACCTCTCCAATTCCAGCAATAGTGGAGTATTTGTTAGCCTGGAGACCAGCCTGAACTTTCTGTCACTTCAGTAAGAGTCCATTTAGCAGCAGTATCTGCAAATTATTGTCCTATCCCAGGTGACATGTTTTTTTCACACAGAGTGGCAAAAATATTGAAAATACATATTTATGTTTTCCACCTAATTACAATACCCCCTTCTCCCTGGAATCTTAATATGGTACTAGTTGGATTTATTGGGGCTCCCCTTTCACCCTTGCCACCTCCTACTTTTCTCACCTGTCAGTGACAACAGCTTTCAGTGATCCTTAAGTAATCTAGGCGAGCAGGGGAAATTTGGACACTCATGACTGGTCCCCATATGCAGTATTTCACAATGACACGATTACCCTTAGACTTCACCTGAAGTTCCTGCCTAAAATGATTTCAGAATCCCATATAAATTAGTTCACTTACCTTCTGGTTTTCTTTTCCAAGCTTCATATTAATCCAGGGGAAGTGAAGCTTTACACAATAGCCATAGTGAGAGATTTATCTTATTCGATAGGACAAGATCTTTAAAGAGCACATCTAGGCTATTTGTAGCATTTGCAGACAGACTCAGAGGGCAACCTATATCCACATGGATCTCCGATTGCATAATGACATATCATCTAGCTCAAAAGATCATATTAGAACTTTATTTCACTATGGCTCAAGCAGCCTTTATTGACTGTTTGGCTAATATTCCCTCTGAGATATGTAAAGTAGCTACATGGATCTCAGTCCACACACTTACCACTCACTATTCCCTAGTGTAAGCTGCCAGATCAGATGCTAATTTTCAGTAGGGCTGTTCCGCTATCCTAATTCAAGTAGGACTCCTTTTATCCATCTCCAAGCAATTAAACAATTGTTTGTTAGTCCCCAAGAGTGAAATCTGTGTGGACAGTCACTTGAAGAAAGAATGATTACTTTCCCTCTAGTATCTGGTTCTTTAAAATATGTTGTCCACGTAAATTCCACAACCTGTCCTCCATCCCCCACTAATTCACAATCCTGTTCCTGTGGCTTTCTGTATTGGTGGATAAGCCCCCTCCACCCTTTATGCTTTCAGCTGGGGAGGCTTGGTGTGCTCCAGGGCTCCCAGGGTGCACGTGTGGCCCTAATGGATGCTACAAGTCAAAAAGGATCTGATCAAGGGTGCATGTGCGCCACAAGTGGAATCTGTGTGGATATGACATATTGAAGAACCATAGTTTCTGTAGAGTAAGTAATCATTCTTTTTGTGTTTGTCCAAGAAATGTTTACTACTGATTAAGCTGTGGCCTTAATCAAATACATAATTAAACTCCAATACTAAATGGAAACTACTATAATTGAATGCAGTTAGACTACAAAATGTTATGCTTTGCTGATAATAGTTCTGTAACAAGATATTTACTTTTCTAAGAACTACCCAAGGTTATTTTGCATTACTTGTTGTGGCACTCATACAAGTTTGAGTATATGGTTCTGGCACTATGGAACTGACAATCTAATTAGTAGCAGGAAATCTAACAAAAAGTGGGTTAGATTTTTAAAACTAGAATGTCTGTGCTAACACTTACAAGACATGCAGTAACTTACATTGCACTTCGCAAATTTTACAGGTAGAACTTAGATAGTTTGGAATACTTGGCTTATCTTGTCAAAATGTAGTTTTGTTTCTTGCTTTTTTTCCCCACAGGATTGAACCAAGTACTGAGTCAACAAGCAAACCAGGAAGTTAGTCCATTGGACAGTATGATACAAAGACTTCAGCAAGAACAAGATCAGAGACGTTCTGGGGAGGCAGGCACCAGCAATCCTAGCCGAATAGGAAGAAGTAAACAAACTTTTTTGTTTCTTTTCAAACAATTTACAATGAGGGTATGTCTACACTGCAGTTAGGCACCCACAGCTGGCCCATGCCAGCTGACTTGGGCTCACGGGGCTCAAGCTAAGGTACTGTTTAATTGCAGTGTGGACCTTTAAGCTCAGGCTGCAGCCCACGCTCTGGGACCTTCCCACCTTGCATGCTCCTAGAGTCCAGGCTCCAGTTAAACAGCCCATTAGCACAGGGCAGATGTGGATTTTTAATTGCAATGTAGAAAGAATATGTGAAATGGAAAACAAATGGATATAATGAGATTGAGGAGGTATGAGAGTGGTGGAAAAGACAAACTTGGGGATAAATATTACTGCTGCTTTCCAGCCTTTTTATGAAATTTAATGAATTATTTAACTGAAAGGAATATAGATTGTAACTGTACAGTAGCTGTACAGCAAAGCTCAAAAAATTGTGCTGCAACCACATGATCTTTAGAAGAGAGCATTAACTTAATACTGTTGTATAATCTGGAAACAGCTACCTGACTGATAAAATACTATAGGTGCCACAAAGGATGTGGGAGATATGAGGCAGTACCTGAAAAAGGATGGCTCTGGAGCAGCTTTAGTAAGGACCTATGCAGTTAGCTTGCTGCACATCTCCTGGTAATCTGCAGGTGAATAAAAAACAGATTAAAATAGTGAAGGCAAATCTGAAGAAGGATCAAGACCCAGAACTGTCAGACCAAAGGTAGCGATATTAAAATCTTACTGGGTGGAAATTTCTGCGTGAAAGGTCCTTGAGGGGATGCCTAAGCTGTCAGCTCCTATTTGAGTGTTTGGAGTATGTATGTTTGTTTGTTTATATATTTATTTGCATATTTGTTTTGTTTCCCCTTCATATACTATCAAAACCACTTTTATGAACTGGAAACCTAATCTCAAAGACTCCATCACTCCCCAAATTCTATGAATGTCACAATGGATCTGATTTTTTGAGGGTATTAGCTTTTTCACATTTCTTAAGGAGTGACTGGATACAGTAGGAGATCCAGGTTCCTCATATGTTGTGGCTGCTATGGGTAGAGAAAGAGAGAGATACTTTGGGGTGTCTGTTCCCCGTTCTTATACTTTTTCCTCTTCCTTGAGAATTAGCTCCTGCTGTGGTTCAAGAGACAGAAAGCGTGTGGGGACGGGAATCTCCAGCTACAGTGAACCTAGAACCTGAGATCAGTGACAAGAGCCTACTTACCGTATACACTCGTTCGTTAGCCCATTCGTTTATAAGCTGACCCCCTAAGATGGATAGGTAAAAATAGTAAAAACTATATGACCTTTTCATAAGCTGACACTACATTTCAGGGGTTGGCAAACTTTGGCTCCCGGCCCATCAGGGTAAGCCCCTGGCAGGTCGGGACATTTTGTTTACCTGGAGCTTTCATAGACACGGAGCCCCTTGGCTCCCTGTGGCCGCAGTTTGCCATTCCCAGCCAATGTGGAACTTCCCTCAGCTCCCATTGGCTGGGAATGGCGAACCGCGGCCAAAGGGAACTGAGGGGCTCCATGCCTGCAGACATTCCAGGTAAACAAAATGACAATGTATTAGATATTCAATGATTTCACAGAGTTTAAAATTATCAAATTTTGGTGTAGACCCATTTATAAGCCAACCCCCGCTCTTTGATGTGTCATTTTTTTACCAAAAATATTTGGCTTGTGAATGAGTATATACGGTAATTACTGTTAGCTTAAGATAAGATATAACCCTTAATGTGCAAATGTTTTCAGAAGGTGGTTTTAAAGACCAACAGTTAACATATACTATATGGATTGAGGGATCCTACAGTAATGCTTTATCAGCTTGTCTTACATTATTCAGATCTTTATACTTTTACTGCTTGTTGCCTGTGAACTGCATTCTTGTGCAGGAGAAATGTGCCTCTGGATAATATGGACATACAGCTGCACTTGGACATTTTCAATTAATGCTTTAATTTTCTTCTGAAGCAATAGATCAAGTAATGTATGTATTAAAATTGCTACTCTTGCTCTTTGTTTTTGCAAGCCTTCCCTTAGAATTTAGATGACTACAATGACTATTTTAATTTCTCAGGCTCTGTAAGCTCTACCTCAGAAGTACATTCACCACCAAATATAGGATTAAGGCGCAGTGGCCAAATTGAGGGTGTGCGACAGATGCATAGCAACGCACCACGAAGTGAAATAGCCACTGAGCGGGACCTCGTGGCTTGGAGTCGAAGGGTTGTGGTACCTGAGCTGTCACTGGGGGTAGCCAGGTAAGAAATCTCCTCTGAAAGCTGATGGATTAATTCACTTAAATTGTTACGTTTGAATTTGTGTCTTGTTGACATAAGGTAACTCAGCTTTGGTATGTGTATATCTTGATGGATTTATAGTTTTTATAAACTGTACTTTTAAAAATATCAACTTGCTATTTTTGCATCTTTTGGAAGAAATGGCATTTAGGTAGGAGCTGATTTGGAAAGTCGTAGTTTGGCAAATGGGGGATTAGGTTTTCATACTGTGCTGAGGGGACATAAATGCCTAGGATCAGTAGCCTACTTCATAAACACTACAACAGTATTGTTTGGCTGTTGGGAGCAATCATTTGGCTATGGCACCTTATTTTTACATCTTGATTTCTTTTTTGGTGGGGGTGGGACACTGACCCAGTTCATCATTTTTCTGAAATGAACCCAACATCTGGGTTCATTTCAGAAAAACGAAGAACTGGCTTAGTGTCCCACTGTGACATTACCCAGGGTACAATCTGGACTGTTGAACAGCTGTCCTCTTTCAATTTTCAGCCTGCAAAAATTCTCTTTTACACTGCTTTGCTGTGAGAGCAACCACTCCTGGTCTACTTACCCACAGCCTACATCATGTAAATTACTCCCAGCTACACTGCATGAGTGCTCTGGTCAGCCACTCTTGAATTATACTGCAGAGCAACACCAGCAAATTCATGATCCCAAACTTTCCCTCAGAAATGTGTATATTGTACTGCCAGCCCTTTCCTGGACAACACAACCTCTCATAAAGTCCATCATTTTATTTATAGAAAATTATATTCACAAATCCTGTTATCCCAAACGAAGTTTCCCAAACACTTAAATCCAAACATACAGGTTTAGATAAAACGATAAAAAAAGTTTATTAACTACAGAAGGATAGATTTTAACTGATTACAAGTAGTGAGGCATAAAAGTCAGAATTGGTTACACAGAAATAAAAGGTAAAACCCAACTAATACTTAACAACCTGAGTGAATGCAAAGCAAAAGTATCTCAGCATATACTCCAGCAGTCTCACTGGTTGATTTTCTTTCAGACAGGGTCCTCTCCCTCCATCCAAAGCTGTTTTTTTTTTTGTTCCTCGGGTGTTGTGGCTGCTGTGGGTAGAGAGAAAGGGAGGAATAACTTGGGGCATCTGTTCCCCATTCTTACTACTTACTTTTTCTCGTCTTCGAGAATCATTTCCTGCTTGGCTTCAAGAGACAAAGTCTGTGCAGACGGGAACCTCCAGCTATTTCTTTGGCAAGATGTAAATTTCTCACGCTAACACTTTTTCCTGCCAAAGAATGGCCACTTAATTAGGTGATAGTCCAGTTGATTTCGTTGATGCCTGCCTGTGGCCTCAGTTTGCCTTTTGTCTCTGAAGAACTGGTTTGTGGCTGCTTCCCAAGATTTGGAATATGTCTAAGTAACATCAGACAGTGGAATCTTATGACTTTGCATACAATGTTGCCATACATATTTTACCAGGACAGTAATGATCAGCAAATTATGAGTTTTGAAATGATACCTTACAAGGCATAGTTTGTACAGAATTTATCATAGTCTTGAAAAAGGGGTGAACATAGTGTTACAGACTCTCACACCCACCTCTGCCAGAAAAGCGGTCAGGATGTTACAGTCTGTAGTAATTTTATTTCTGTGAATGGTAAAACTCCCGTAAGAAACAGATGTTGAGAATAAATATACTCAGGATTTTTGCCTTATTGATAAATATAAGTAAATTCTACTATATGTCATTTTACAAATAAGTGAAATCCTATACTCATATCCACACAAGCTTCTCTAAAAATTGTTTTAACCTTTAGAAATATTAAGCCAGGATAACTAATATGTGGTTTCCAGCCCTAAAGCTCTGTTCCTGAGCAAACACACAAGCTTTTGAGTGTATTTACCAACCTACAGCTGACTGTTTCTTGATAATACCTACTTTCAAATATGTTTTACTCAGTTGCCTTAGATGCCATGTGGGTTCTTCTGAAGAATCTATGACTCTTAAATCAAAATTAAAATCTTGGGGCTAGAAACTGGCTTAGTGCTTGTAATCAGATAAAAGCTCTTTTTATGAACTGAGCATACTTTAGAGTAGCCACAAATGCAAGGTACCTACTGTTTGAACCCTGACTGTATCCAGGAAGTGCACTCATGAGTTCAGATTCTCACTAGAATGAGAGAGAAATTAATGTTCTTTCAGTCTATATCAGTGTGGATCTTTCTGTGGGTATGTGTACCTCTCATGTGCACAAGCTTTGAATCTTTTGAGTAGCAGTGTCTGGTGAGCTTATGCATGTGCACCCTGTGCTGCCTCATTCTTCCAAGTGAGGGCATAAAGGGTAGAGTGGTCCCAACCTTCCCGCAGTTCCCACTGACTGCCTATGGCAGCCTGATAGAAGCTGGACTGTTTGACCAGCTTTTTATTTTTCAGAACTCTGTTACAATGAATCCTTCCCTTCTCCTTTTTTATAAGTTCCTTTAAAAAAAAAGAAAAGAAAGCAGTTAGGATAGGCAGGAGGAGACCTCTCTGTACTGTGGGGTGAGGTGCTTAGCACAAATTATCATCACTGGGGTTAAACCCTCTCCTTCCTGTGATGGCTTAATGCATCTTATAGATGGAAACAGAAGATGCCTGTTCTTCCTTGGGGAAGAACAGGCATCTTGCCCATGGCTGCATGAATCAGTTCACTTCCCTTCCCTCTTTAAGGATTCTTCTTGCGAAAGCCTTTTGTAATCAGAAGCAGCCTTGTTATTTCGTCTAGGAGCTGTAGAAGAGGTTCCATAGGAGTACAGGGGAAGAGGTTTCTGAAGAAGAAGGGGGTCTTCAATTATCAAGACCTGCGGAGACTAAACAAATACTTATGTGGCTTCAGATTCACTATTGTTAGGTTTGCCTCCATTATTCCCTTCCACCAAGCTCTGGACTGATTTGTAGCTCTTAACTTACAGAATAGGTACTTCCACGTTGCGATCCACCCAACACACAGGAAATGCCTGTGATTCATAGAATATCAGGGTTGGAAGGGATCTCAGGAGGTCATCTAGTCCAACCCCCTGCTCAAAGCAGAACCAATCCCCAATTTTTGCCCCCGATCCCTAAGTGGCCTCCTCAAGGATTGAACTCACAACCCTGGGTTTAGCCCGCCAGTGCTCAAACCACTGAGCTATCCCTCCCCCCAGTGCGGCCAAATCACTATCAGTACAAGGTACTGCTCTTAAGATGTTCTATGGCACTCAGAGTCTCTATGAAATACCTAGTTGTGAAGATGGCGTACCTAAGGAAGAAGGTGTCACACTGTCTTGAGTGGCTCACAACTGAGAGCGCCAAAATTCAGGGCAGAGACTCCACACTGGTTGCATGTTCTACAATTAGATTTCACCAACCCAGTAGTCATATGGCACATGACTGAGATTTGTTGCTGAATTTTGTCACTGACTTACTTGGACAATGGACTACTGGCTCTTCACCTGGCTGATGATGATGCTATCAAAGGGCTGAGCACACTTGCATGCACTGAGAGAAGACCAACCCAGTAACAAATGTGAACTCCTGAAGCATCTAACGTTCTTACCATGGAGTTACAGACAGTCTCCTTGGTCATTCCAGTCTATCTTGCCACCCAGGCAAAATGGACTTAGGTCTGGTCTACACTACAGAGCTAGGTCAATGCAAGGCAGCTAGTGACCTAACTACACTTAAATTTTGTAGCCGCTGATGTAACTGCCCTGCTACGCTGACTTAATAACACTACCTGCTTGAGTGGCGTAGAGTCAAGTTTGATGTTGTTAGTTCAGTGCAGTGTTGGTGTAGACATTGCGTTGCTTACATCAACTGTTACTGGCTTTCAGGAGCCATCCAGCAATGCCCCACACTGATAGTACAGTCGATACAAGCGCTTCTGATGAGGATGCACACCGCTGACACAAGGAGCAAAGTATAGACATACGCAAGGGATATAATTACTTCAGTGGCTGTATGCCAATGTAAGTCCCTGCAGCCCGCCGCTTTCCACAGCTTCCATTGGTTGGGAACGGTGAACCGCGGCCACCGGGAGCTGCGAAGGGCCATGCTTGCGGATGGTCAACGTTCGCAAAATGTCTCATGGCCTGCAATCAACTTGCCCTGATGGTTGCCCACCACTGATGTAGAGCATTAGTATCAAACACATCTGCCTTGGATTGAGTACCCCTCCTGGACCATCTGGTGAAATTACACGGAAACATCTTAGGACTTACAGTCATCAGAGTGCTGATATCTGTGGCGTTGCTCCCAGTCCTGTGACACTCAGTAGCACAGATACTGAGAGACAATAAGTCTGAAGTGTACTACATAAAGAAACAAGGGGGAGCCTCCTTCCCCCCTCCTTTCCCCCAGGCGTCTTAGCAAGAGAGTGATCGTGCTATGGAAGTGTTGCTCCCTGCATAGCATAACTTGAACAGCCCTGCATCTTCCAAGAAACAACAACAACCTGACAGATTTCTAAACCATGCAGTCACCAACCACAAGTACTCACTGCTGAAATCTGGAATCCAGTGATAGACCTGTTAGCTACAAAGGACAGACTTCTGTTCTAGTGGAGGCATGGACACAGGATCTTTGTCAGGCACCTTCAACAGTGACTGGGAAAGATCTTGGGCTTCTTTATGCCTTTCCTCTAATCTCCAGAGCAATTGCCAAAGCCAGATATGATCAAGTGAGCCTCACCCTCATAGCTCTGTGCTGGCCAAAACAATTGTGGATGATGGACTTCCTGCAGATGTCCATGCAACTACAGATCAGGTTCCCAGACCTGTTTTCTCAATATCAGAGTCATGTATTCCATCCGTACCTGAAGTCACTGCAACTGACAGCCTGGATATTGGCTGGCTGAATGCCATGGAAAGGAAGTTCTCCTCACATGTTCAGGTGATCCTGTCACAGAGCAGGAAACAGGAGGAAAAATTATTCCTCTAGATGAGAAAGGTTCTCAATATAGGCAGCCCAACGTGGCTTAGACCCAGTGCAAGACCCGATAAGGAAGATTCTAGACTACTGTTGTATTAATTTGAATGTAATAAATAGGCCAAAATTGTTTAAGTTAACCCAACCACTGTCTTATATTAAATAGTGTCAAACATAAACAAGGTCTGGAGTTTGGTAACCAGAAACCTCATCCTGCTTAGCACTATGGCAAACACACCATTGCAAATTCTTTTAATCTTTTATTAAACATACAGAAAAGAAGGAAAAACAGTTAAGTCATTTGAAATGTAAAGTATTAAGGATTTTATTTTAACAACATTTCTTCTTCGCTTTTAGAAGGACAAACCCTCTTGTCTGACAGTCTTTTAGATGGTATCAAAGATGGTAACTGTCCTTTTGAGGAAAAGAGAAGTTAGTTGAGATGAACTGGAGCTCTTGTTGCTTCTGTTAAAGTTTGATCCTGCTTCATTTCAGGTGATGTCTGGGATTCAGCTGGAGCTGGTAGGGGAGGTGTTGTTTTTTGAGTCCCTCTCTGTTTAGCTCGGTCTGGTCAGGTCATTTCTCAAGATCAGGGTGAAAAAGGGCAGATCTCAGTAAATGGTAGCTAGGGGTTGCAGCCATAATGGTGAAGCTCGCTCTAGTAGCTTCCATTTCTTCTTTCATCTTTTCCCCCCAAAGTATTTTTTGTTAAGGACCTAAAAAGAGAATGATTAGTGTTGTTTGTCCACCAGTTAGGCCTAACATATGTTCATCTGGTTCATTCATTTCTGGTTCCACATCTGTTTTTACCAAGCATGATTTCAGGAAAGTCCTTGAGTTATAGTAGTAGGTGTTTTTGTTTAGACTAATTCAGTCTGTCTCCCTTTCCTGCTTTTCCCCATCATCATTTATGTGTTGTTATAGGTTATTGTGGCATTTCTTGAACTTTTACATACTTTTTACAGTTGAGCTCATAATTAAAGTTGTAGCCCCAGCTATCACAATGCTACTTACTGAAATTCTGCACTCTAAGCTCTCATTCAGTTTGATTTAAGGTTCATCTGGCAGCAATATCTGTGTATCATCCACTGATTCCGTTGGTTTTGGTCTTCTCTTAACCAGTGGTATCTAGACTTCTTAAACAAGCTTATACGTTGGTCAGAGGCCCTGCTCCACAATGGGATCTCAATGTCATCTTTCACAAAATTAAGGAGTACCCCCTCTGAGCACTTCTTGGAGTGCTCCAGCCACTATTTTATTCTTAAATGTTATGCTTGGTCACACCACTTCAGCCAGAAAAGTCAGCGAGCTTCAGGTACTCATGGCAGAACCTTCATGTATTTCATTTTATAGAGATAAAATGGTAGGGAGAGCTCATGCAATTTTCCCATGATGGTTTCGGAATTCCATTTGAATCAGTCAGTTTACTCTGTGTTCTTCGCAAAGCCATGTTATATGCAAGGGGAGAAGAAACTCCACACCTTCGATGTATCCAGAGCCTTTGATACTATATTGACAGGACCAAATCTTTCAGATAGTCCTCATGTCCATTTGTAGCTATAGGTGGCTGCTCCAAAGGTGAAGCCATTTCATCCCCAAGACTTTCAAAATGGATAACTGTGTCTCTCACTGTGCTACCAACTGCTTGATGTTCCTCTCTGACCTACAGTTAGGGCTCATTCTGCTAGAGTTCAAGCAGCATCCTCAGCATGTTTCTGGAACATACCAATATCTAAAATCTGCAAGCCTGCTTTGTGGAGCCAGCCCACTCACTTTTGTCAAACAGCCCACTCACATTTGTCAAACTCGACTTGGCTGCTAGATCAAATGCAAAATTTGGGAGATCTGTACTCCAGTCTCTTTTTGACTGATGCAGTTGATATACTCCTCATGCCCATCATACTGAAGAGGATACTGCTTGCCAGTCACCTACAGTAGGAGCCATACTAACAGATACTTGAAGAAGAGAGCATGTATTTACCCTACAGTAACTATGATTCTTATAGGTGATGTAGTCAGTGTGGACCCTATGACCCACTCTCCACCCACACTTTGGAGTCCTAAGCTATCACTGACTTTGAATTGTGAGGAAGCTGTGGAAGGGTTAGGGCCGCTCCACTCTCTGTGTCCTTGCATGGGACCTCAAGGAAGCACAAGGTGTATGTGTGGCCCTGCCAGACACTACTATTAAAAATATTCCAAGCTTGTGCAAGTGAGACACACATGCACCTATAATTGGATCCACACTGACAACAACATCTTGAAGAACTGCAATTACTATAGGGTAAGTAACCATTGTTTAATACAAGAATGTGATAAACATTCTATACTACTTCACACATAGAAATCATCAAGAAAAGGATCTCTGACTACAGGACTTTGACCTAAGCCCAGAAACTCTAAAATTAACATTTCTTAATTTCTCCCTTCCAGTAGACAGGAGGAATGGAGAACAGCAAAGGGAGAAGAAGAAATAAAGATTTATAGATCGGAAGAGAAAAGGAAGCACATTACAAGTCATGTTCCAAGAGAGAACAAAATACCTTCTTTTTCTAAGGTAAATAGTCATCCATATTTTATTACAGAAATTGCCATAAAACTTACTTTGGTATATTGAGCCCACAGATGTCTCTAAACTTCTCACTTCAATTTAAATTAAAACAGGAAACGGGGCATATTATGTTTTTTATTTATTTATAGCTATTGAGAGAGCACCTGCCTATTCATGTTATATTATTAAATGGCAAATAACTTTAACACAGAGTTAGTATTGCCCAGTGATAGCTTATTGACCTTTCAGAATGCCTATGTCAGCAAAACTCAGAGATGTGAAAACCAGGAAATAGAGTTAAGGTGCTTAAAACAGAAATCTAGTCTTAACTATAGCAGAGCTGTCACTCTGCTATAATGTTCTTAACAAGCAATGAGTTGTGTTCCTGGAAGTCCTGTCAAGTGGAAATTACTGTAATTTTACATCTTGGTCATGAGGGGATGTATTGCTGTTTGAGGTTGTCACAGATGAATAAGAGTGCATATTGCTTAAGTTGCACGAGTGGAAGAAAACTTTGTCTAACATGTACATCACATGGGTTTTTGTGTTCAAAAGTTATGCCAAGATTAACTTCCAATCACATCCCCTATATAAACAGGGACACTAAATGTGACAATATATTTTCCATAATAGTACCTCTCATAGCAGTTCTTTGAGGGATTTTTTTAAAATATAGGTCTGATGGATCTGGCAATATCAAAACATCCTTCAGAGTAGATATGAGCAGCAGCAGGACTGTGGGAGGGGGAGTGGGCAGTGGTCTGAGACCCATACACACTGGGGACATACCATTGCTGGCCCCTTATGCCTTTTTAAAAAATATGTTTGTGAAATAGAGAGCTTGAAGGGGTGCTTGTATTTTTGAAGAGGCTGTGCAACTCTTTAAATTAGACTTTCTGGTCTCGTCAATCCTGGAACACGTTGGCTGGAGAAATAAAAATTGTGACAGCACAGGAGCCAAAAGTGCTGTCCCTTAGGGATTTGGAGGCAGTTAGAGCTAGGCAAGGGCCCATCAATGGTTTATCAGAACTCCAAACAGGGAATCAGTAGTTTTGAATGCTCCTATTTTGTTTTCTACTAGGGTAATAGTGGAGTATCTTCACAAAATCAGAGTTTTTACAAAATGTCTTTCCTTACTAGAGGGGTAACTTTCTGTTCCCCTTTTACAGGCTTCATATAATGTGCTTGGCTATCACAACACTGGGGCCCTTTCCGCTCCTTGAGTGCTGAGTAGCATCTTAGAAAGCAGTCAAAGGATTCCTGCGTACATGAGACCCTGCTCCAGTCATGTCCACTGTCCCTGCCTCCTTATACTTTTTGTTCATCCCACCAGGAGAGTGCAACTGTCTCTGCGCATATTGTTTTAACAAGAGATTTCCCATGGCCAACCTGGATAGAATAGGGCTTATATCCAATATTAGCCTCAAGGGATGGGAAACTCTCATAGTAAATTCAGTACAGGGAACTTAAACAAAACATGAGAGGAAACAGTATAAACTGATTAAGCGCTATGGGCAATTCACTGTGGTCCCAAGGTATGCTCATGTGTACTAATCATGACAGACACCCACCAGTGCAGTGGACTATATGAACAAACAGAACGCACTCATCATCCCTGCACAATGAGGTCTACCTTCTGTTGTCCTGAGTGGAACAAACTCTCTAGTTCATCCAAACTCTACATAGTCAAATAAAAATAAAACATTGCTGCCAACTGGCTAAGCAAGGAAAAGGTAGATCATGCATAGTGGAATCTTCACACAAGTGTTTCAGTTCCTGCTGAGGAAATTTGGGGTTCTTCTGATGAAACCATTTGCATCACACACAAATGGCAAAGTCCCCCTCCTTTTTCTCTCAATGAGGAGGGATCCAAGGGCAATAGGGTACAAATGCTCTTTTGCAGGACGGTGGTCAGTAGGCCTTCTGTATATATCTCCTTTTTCTCTGTTACATAGAGCTAACCAGAATATAAAGAGGGAGAGGGCATTGATTGGTAATATTAATGGCTTTGTATTGGCCCTGGTTCTCTGATCTCCTCAGTATGGTTCAGTTCAACTCCATTGTCCTTCCTTAAGATAGGACTGGCGTCCCACGGACCAATTTGTCACTGAAGTCAAGAGTATTTAAGACTAACTTGCCTGAATTCTGACCACTCTCCCATGAGAGAGAGGATACTCAGGAAGTATAATCTCCACTCTTCTGACGTCTAGAAAAGTTTCCACAAATTCTTTATTCTAGGCCAGGTGGAAGTTCAAGCTGTGGTGCAAGAAACTTAGCTTCTCTCCTCCTTTGGCATCTATATCACAGATCTTGGGATAGTTACAGGAGGATCTGATCAAAGATCTTACAGTTTCAGCATTAAAAGATAAGTGGCTGCATTATCTAGGATACTTTTTTCCACAGGCAGGAAGAAATCTCTTTTTGCTGTGATGTCAGGCATTTCCTAGGATTAATTGAGCTCCCCCAAGGTCCCCCTCAGTTTAGCTCTTTATACCCTGATTCTGTGTCCTTCTGATCCCTTCAGGAAGGACTGCATATATTTCCTCCCCAGGAATATGGCTTTCCTGGTAGCCATCATCTCTGCCTGGTGGGTGTTGGAGCTTGGGGTTTAAAACTTTTTTCTGTTGAGGTACAGTACAGCATAGTCCACTATTATAAGCTGGTTCTTTGAACAGATCATCCTTTATCCCCAAAATTAACTCAGATTTTCACAGAACCCCCCAAATTGTATTTCCCTGTTTTTTCAAAACCATCTGACCCAAGAGAGCTCTGACAGATGTTGGGTGTTCATAGAGGCCTCAAGATCTACATATCTCACGCACAGATTATTCGTAAGTCAAATGCTCTAATATTCTCTATTATTTGGCATCTAAAGGAAAGAGGGCATACAAATCTACTAATTCAGGATGGCTGTGTTTGAGGCTTAATGGATGCATTGTCTCTCTCCAGAAAACAGCAGCAAAGCTCACTTGCTGTGAATAGTAGCAGCTTCCTGGGCTGAAAGATCTTACAAACCATATGATGGAATCTGCAAAGCAGCCGCTTGATTGTTCATCCATACCTTCTCAAAAATGTATAAGCTAAATATTGAGGCATTGGTGGATGCTGACTTTGATAGGAGGGTACCCCAGGCTGTGATCTTCCAGAAGTAGAGGAGGAGTTTTTAGCCTTGTGTGTAGTTCTGCTTGATGGCCAGCCTGAAGACACTGTGATAAAATCCCATTAGATTAACAGATCTGTGGACCTTATAAACAAAAAAGAATAGGAAAATTTCTTGACTTACCAAAAATTTCCTTTCTCTGAGTTACAAGCTCCACAGGTACTCCAAACAAGGAATGGTGGAATTTCATTGGCCAAATGAATACATCTTACTCTTTCAGTTCATTCAGATTGGTTCATAAAGAAATGCTCTGCAGTAGGAATTTACAGTTTGTTTTAGTGCATATGAGCTTATTAATAAATTTCAGTCCACAAGGGATATCAGTTGCAATGGAACCTGTTTCAGTGGCAGGTTCTTTGGTGTAGCTGGTGGCACCCCCTTCTGTCAGTGGCTGACAGGTCTGACATAGATGTATACAGGCTTAGAGGCCATTCTTTGGACTTTGTAATTAAGATCGAGGAAATTTTTGGTAAGTCAAGATAAATTTTATTTTATGTCTATGAGAGAAATACAGTGGTCCAGAGATGTACTGAATGACAGTTACAGCCCTTAAGTGCATGTGCATAGGTTTTCATTGAGTTTCCATTTATTAGCATTTGACTTTCTTGACCCTTGCTCTCAGTTTTATGATTTTTGAACTGTTTGTAAAATGTACATTTTTGCCACGACAAAATTCCAGAAAAAATCTAAGCCGTACTAGAACTTTATTCATTAACAGAACACTAATCTAAGGTTTTACAGAAAATCATTTGTGTTCAAGTATATATTGATTCTTATATAATTTTCATATCCTTATAGAACCATTCTCATGATCATATATTAGATACTGGAGACTCAAGAAAGCAACAGGCAAACCAGCACAATTACCGTACCAGATATGCATTGGAAGAAACTGCCAGGCCTGCTGAAGAGTTAGAAAATGGAAACAGTTCTTCAGATGTAAGACTCTGAATCAGTAGGGTGCATTATAACTTGTTTATGTTGTTATGCTAAATATTGTTGCTCAAGTTCAAAAGCAAACGTTTATTGTTGATTACTTTTTATGGTTAAATTAGATACTGAGCTAACTTTTCACAAGTGTACAGGTAATAACAAGTGCATTGGCAATCTTTCAACTATGCCTACAAATTTACTGTAAGAAAGTGGAAAGGTGTTAATTTATATAAACTATTTGTATATATATTTGGAATGCTTATTTTCAAGAGAAATTTAAATTACACCTGCAAATGCTACTTCACATGTAACATGTACTTCATTCTCCACAGTGTATAGTGGATCAAATTGGGTCAAAATCTGTATTTAAAAAAATGCCCAGAGATGAAAACATTGACATAAACACAAAAGGTATTAATTTTAAGCATCTCAGCATACATTTCAGTCTACACAGGTCAGACTTTTTTTTTGTATATGGAGTTTACAAGTTTAGCAAGGTTTACATGGAAGGATTGAAGCATGAATAGCAGATTTCTGTAGGTTTCATACAACTGTAAATGAAACAGCAAAAACACAGGTGGAATCATATTATACACATTTTATATATAATAAAATAAAATGAAAGTGGACTGAAATAAAATACTTAAGTGGGATAAGCTTCAGTAAGGGTAGAATTAATTATTTATAGCCGGAAGGATGTAATTTCTATCATTTCTAATATAAAAAAGTTTTACTTTTGGCAAGGTTTAAATGAAAAAAAAAAAACATTAAAATGCATGCATCATTTAAATTTATGCCGATCAAAATTATAACTGTATGTAAATTTTTATATTGCATTTTGGTAAAGACACCTCTTCCATATACAAATATTGTGTCTAAATAGAGTTCCTAAAAATGCAGGTTCAGATTTCTAAGTGTGCACAAACATCTTTATGTGCCTAACCTGGACTCTCAAACCCAGATTTGGATATGCATAAATTATGTGTGTAGAGAGTTTTAAAAATATGTCCCTTGGTCATGGCACAAAAAGCTGACTGTTCAGGGAAAGGCATGCAAAACTGAGGGGAAATTACTTGTTTAGACATGCATATTGAGCTTGAGTGTTTAAATTTTATCTTGGGTCTGTAGTGTTTTATAGGTAAGAATATGACCAAGTTCTTACACAAATTCAGAGACAAACCATCCCAGTATTAGCATCTGAGATTTACATGACATAATAAAATTGTTTCAACATACCCAGGTAGTTAGTCAGGGACCAGCATTATCAGTAGTTAAGGGAACTCTGCTCATAATTTTCCAACACAGAAGAAAGTTACTTTGCCGATGATAAAATAAACGATTTAAAGAGAGATATTGTGGAAGGGGAAGGAGAAACAAGTGTTGCAAAACCAAGGATATTCTTATTCATTGAATTAGTGTAACAAGGCACTTGCAATCTGCCTTGTTTTGTACTGCCATTATGCCCACAATTTGTTCTAGAGGGGGCATCTTTGGAGAAAGAGTAGAGTAGATTAGATATCACAGTGTTAGGTGCAATTCTAAGAACCAAGATGTGTGGACAGATAGCTGAACATTTAATTGTGGGTCACTTAGTTGGTGTTGCAAATAAGTGGACCGGTGTTGTTTTTGTTTTAGATGTCCCTTGATCTTTGTTAAACACTTTAAAATGACCTGCTCTGAAAGGTAACTGTGTAACAATGGCACCTTTTTACGGAGCAGTTCTTGTAAATGTTAGTCATATCAACTTACTTCAGTGACAGAAAAAAGGCTTTTGACTCATTACCACTGCAGATTCAGTGCAATGATGGGACATAAATCTGGATTTAATTTCTTCTCAAATTGTTAACCAAGTTCCAGTTGCAGGTTTTAAATCTCTTCTGTTACACCTGTGCAATACCCCTGAATACAAAGAGGTTGCACAAGTGTAACTTATGACAGAATGTGGTCTGCATGGGCTTTATTGCTGATAGTGTGTGAGAATGAAAGTATCCAGATTGTTTTACAAAACCCTATGGGAATGTACAGATCTGGCATTTTAAAAGAAAAATCTTGTTTGTTCAGTATATTTTAACTGAAAATTGATGCAGCAAACACTGAACTCCACAGTGTATTTTAGCCACTTCATAATAGAAACAAACTGAAAACATGATTAATATTTGTATACATTCTTATACTTAAACTTCTTGTTCTTCATCTTTGAAATATTTGATCTACATAATTATGATACAGCATTAGAATTGGCTTTAATGGATTTAAGTCTCTTTTAAACTTTTCTTACCCAACATTCCAATTTAATTTAAAGTTCCCCAGCATGCTTGTATTTGTAATTTTTTTTAAACAATAGAATTGTATTTCCCTTCAAAAAAAGCCTTTTTGTAAATGAGCTATTCCAATATCGTGCACTGTTCTTGCGAATAGACAAGATATATTTTAGCTATTTCTGTGGGATTCAGTGTTTACTTTCAATATGTGGTATGAATTTTATGCAGTGCATTATTTATGGTATACCTAAGCATTAAGGAAAAGTAGTTACGGTGGATGCTATGTAGCTAATTTCTACCTTCGGTCAGTGGACCATTAAATGGAAATGGTTTTTAATTTAAAAAAAAAAAAAGATATTTGGGTCCATAGTACAGACTAAAACTAAATGGATGCATATATTTTAGTTACAGAAACATTTGACCGAAAGCATTTATGCCACTGTTGTATATTAGCATTACAGTTGTGCATAGATGCCCCAACTGAGATCAGAGCTCTATTGTAGCAGGTACTGTCCATAGGCAAAGTAAGAGATAGTCATTGCCCCAAAGAGCTAACAATCTAAATAGACAGAACAAAGTGTTAGAGGGGAAACAGAGACATAAAGAGAAGGGCTTGTCTACATGGGGACACTCAGAAAAAGTAATCCAAATTAACTAAAGGTATGAATTTAAAGTGGATTAGTTACTCTGTGTTAAACCCTGTGTGGACACTCAGGGCTTGTCTACACTTACATTTTATATCGCTCTAACTTGCTGGCTCAGGTGGCCCCCCTGAGCTGAGCAAGTCCAAGCGCTTTAAAGCGCTAGTGTGGACAGGCTCCAAGCTAACCTCCTCGTGGAGGTGGATTACCAGGAGCGCTGGGAGAGCTGTCTCCCGGTGCTCGCTCGCGACCACATTCGCACTTCAAAGCGCTGCCGTGGGAACGGTCCCGCAGCAGCGCTTTGAAGTTTCCAGTGTAGCCATGCCCTCACATTCAGAATTGAAGTGGCTGTATTAACTGAATTAAGATAAACCAAATTATGGCCACTTCAATTCTGAATGAATGTGTTCACACAAGGGTTTAATGCGTTTTAATTAATCTACTTTACATTCACACCTTTTGTTAATTCGGATTAATTTTCTTGATTGTTCCAAGGTAGAAAACCCTTAGTGACTTCTGAAGGTCACAGGAAATCAATACCAGAACCAAGGACCTAAGTTAGGTCACAGGAAATCAATACCAGAACTAAGGACCTGGGTCACAGTCCAGTCCTCCATCCACTACATGTCTGCCTTCCGTACATTATACATTTGTTGTTGTTGCTCTTATTTAAATAGCAAAGAATTCAACTAAATCATCTTAAAGAAAATAAGTACTTAAGTTGAAAATTTGTATTTAATGGTTGACTTATAAGCCCCTGAAAGATACAGCTTCTAATGGAAAACTTCACAGACTTTGAATTATAATGATTCTGTCAAGTATTAACTGTAATTACAGTTTTCAGTTTAACACCACAAAGTAAATATCTATCATTTCCTTGTTAGGAAGGAGAAGCAGTTGTTGCCAGTGGTGGAACATCAGAAGATGAAGAGAAAGCATGGCACAGTGATGGTAGTTCTAGGTAAGTGATAGAATACAGTATTAAGTAAAATATTATAACTTTTAAGGATTCTGTCCTCTCTGCATGTTTCATTATCATTAATGAGCATTATGCACATAGAAGAGAGAAAATGCTTAAGAACTTAAAAGATATGAAAACAGAGTCTTGCAGCTTTTGAGTGTTAAACAAATTCAGAGGAATCTGTAAAACTTAATTTTTCAGGAGGTGTTTCCTAACCTTTTTGGGGTGGGTGGGAGGTATAATTTCAGGAGGCATTAGACCAGCGGTTCTCAAATTGTGGGTCGGGACCCCAAAATGGGTCGTAGTCTCCTTTGAATGGGGTCACTAGGGCTGGCTTAGATTTGCTGGGGCCCAGGGCTGAAGCCCAAGCCACACTGCCCAGGGCCTAAGCCAAAGCCCGAGGGTTTCAGCCCTGAGTGGCTGGGCTCAGGTTGCAGGTCCCTGGGGGTTGCAGGCCCTTGAGCTTCAGCTTTGGCCTCCCTGCCCAGAGCAGTGAGGCTCGGGCTTTGGTGCCCCTCCCCACCCCCCCCCGGCAGTGGGGCTGGGGCGGGCTCAGGATTCAGTCTCTCTCCTGGGGTCGTGAAGTAATTTTTGTTGTCAGAAGGGGGTTGCGGTGCAATGAAGTTTGAGAACCCCTGCATTAGACTAATCTGAGGTGGCAGTTGGGGATGTGGAAAGCTGAAAAGAAACTGCTAATAGAAAGCTACCTAGTTGTCAGGTAGAGTTTTTGGCACTTCCTTGAAAATTGCCTGCTTTCTCTCTCTATTCTGGCAGTAGCACATAATGCAGCCGGCTTTGTGGGCAGCTTTTTTATTTATATTTATATATATTTATATATATATTTACAGGTGTAGACAGTAGCTAACTGGTCAAAGATGCTCTACTCAGCCATGCAGCTTAGTCCTATGAAACTTGAAATGGGCACTTGCTCCATGGCAGACAGCTTTCAGGTGGTTAGGGAAATGAAGAGGAAGGAGTTAGCAGGGGAGATGGACCAGAAAAGCAAGAGAGCAAAACAGAGTTTAAGCCAAAAAAAAAACGAAAAAGAAGAAAAAACTAGAAGAAAGAGAAGACTGACATGGATAACAAGAGAAAATATAACTAACAATTTATATGAGAGAAAAGGTGGATCTTTTATTGGACCAACTTCTTTTGGTGAGAGAGACAAGCTTTTGACTTACACAGAACTCTTCTTCGGGTCTAGGAAAGGTACTCTCAGCATGATAGCAAAATGCAAGGTGGAACAGATTGTTTAGCATATGTACAGTACTTAGCACATATTGTAAGGGACAGTTCAAGGTAATAGCCCGGGGGTTCTCAAACTGAGGGTTGGGACCCCTCAGGGGATCGCGAGGCTATTACATGGCGGGTTGCAAGCTGTCAGCCTCCACCCCAAATCCAGCTTTGCCTCCAACATTTATAATGGTGTTAAATATATAAAAGAGTGTTTTTAATGTGTAAGGGGGGTCGCACTCAGGGGCTTTCTGTGTGAAAGGGGTCACCAGTACAAAAGTCTGAGAACCCCTGCTCTACACAGACTCACTACCCTTACGAGTCTCATAGAGACAGTTCAGGCCAGCCGTTAAACATCAGCCAGGAACTGCCTTCAGCTAGGTCATATGGCAGCCTGCACCTTCGTCACCCCAAACACCTGGATATTCATGAGGTGTCTTCTGATGTGACTCACTTCTGTCTATTCCTTGAACGGGGATAGACTAACCAAACTGATATCAAGCCCTCTATAGTAAAGCACTCCTGGGACTGGTGAAAAGACCCATCCAATATCCGAGCAGGCATTTCATTCGTGCAGCCACCACCGCCACTGTCTCTAATGTGTATGCCTCCCTAATAGGCTGGGGAGCTCACTTACACAACCGCAAGGTTCGAGGCAAGTGGTCTTCCACAAAAGTGACCCTCCATATCAATGTTTTGGAGCTAAAGGCCATCAAGAACGCCTGGGCACACTTTTTGCCTTTCATCAAGAATATCCATTCAAAGATCATGATGGACAATCATGCTCCAAAAGATGCTCCAAAAGTCAATCATGCTCCAAAAGATGCTCCAAAAGTCAAAATAAAAGAAGGCCATATTGGTTAAAAAACTGACCTAATTTAGAGGGGAAGTGGAAGTAGCTATAAAATATATACATATAACAAATGGAAGAAAGGGGAAGTTGGTAGTTATGAATATAAATCAGAAGCTAAGAATTGTGGAAAATTGGTAGGGGAAGTAAAGAGAGACAAAGAGAAAACTGTCCAGCAAAGATAAGGACAATAAGGAGGAGCATAAATATCTTAGGAACAAAACAAATCCTGACAATGGTTTTGGTCTATTATAAGATAGAAATGGTAGAATTATTGATGATAATGCAGAAAAGGCAGAAGTGTTCAGTAAATATTTCTGCTCTGTATTTGGGAAAAAAACAGATTACGTATTAAGTAGTTACGTATTAAGTATATTAAGTAGTCTCTTCATATGATGATAACATTTTCAATTCCACAAGTATCTCAGGAGGAAGTTAAACAGCAGCTACTAAAGTTGGAGATTTTTAAATCAGCAGATTGAGATAGTTTGCATCTACGAGTTTTAAAAGAGCTAGCTGAGGAGCTCACTGGACTGTTAATGTTAATTTTCAATAAGTCTTGGAGCACTAGGGAAGTTCCAGAAGACTGAAAGAAAGCTAACGTTGTGCCAATTTTTAAAAAGGGTCAATGGGATGACCCAGGTAAGGCCTGTCAGTATGTTGTGGATCCTAGGCCCAGTAATGGAGTGGCTGATATGGGACTGGAATAATAATGAATTAAAGGAGGATGATATGATTAATTCAAATCAATATTAATTTATGGAAAATAGATCCTGGCAAACTAACTTGATATCTTTTTTTAAATTAGATTACAAGCTTGGTTGATTAAGGTAATAGTGTTGATATAATACACTTAAACTTTTGAAAGACATTTGACTTGGTACTATGTGACATTTTGATTAAAGAAATTAGAATGATATAAAATTAACGTGGCACAAATTAAATAGATTAAAAACTGGCTAATTGATAGTTCTCAAAATGTAATTGTAAATGTGGAATCATCATTGAGCAGGTGTGTTTCTAGAGGGGTCCTGCAGAGATTTGTTCTTGGACCTACTCTAGTTAACATTTTCATGAATGACTTGGAATAAAACATAAAATAATCACTGATAAAGTTTGCAGATAACAGAAAATTGAGAGAGTGGTAAACAGTGAAGAGGACAGGTCATTAATAGAAAGTGATCTGGATCAATTGGTAAGCTGAGTGCAAGCAAAAAATATACTTTTTAATATGGCTAAATGTACATATCTAGAAATAAAGACTGTAGGCTGTACAGGATGGGGGATTCTATCCTGGGAAGTAGTGACTCTGGAAAAAGATTTGGGGAGGGTAGGTGGATATCTGGTGAACATGAGCTCCCAATATGATGCTGTGGCCAAAAAGGCGAATGCGATCCTTAGATTCATACACAGGGGAATCGAGTAGTAGAGAGATTATTTTGCCTCTGCATTTGACACTGGTGCAACTGCTGCTGGAATACTGCATCCAGTTCTGGTGTCCACAATTCGAAAAAGAAGTTGATAAATTGGAGAGGGTTCAGAGAGGAGTCATGAGAATGATTAAAGGAGTAGACAACCTACCTTATAGACTAAAGGAGTTCAATCTATTTATTTTAATAAAGAGAAGGTCAAGGGCTGACTTGATTTCAATCTGTAAGTGCCTATATGGGAGACAAATATTTAATAATGAACTTTTCAGTCTTGTAGTAGAGTGGGGTATAACATGATCCAATGGCTGAAAGTTGAAGCTAGACAAATTCAGACTGGAAGTGGGGTAAATTTTTAACAGTGAGTGTAATTAACCATTGGAAAAACTCAGTAAGGGTCGTTGTAGTGGATTCTTCATCACTGACAATTTTTAAATCAAAGTGAATAACAAATCTAAAGTATTGTCTGTGATGGAATACACCCCATGTTCACACCCTACACCCTATTGTAATAATCTTTGTACAAAGTATGCTTTGTAAGGTACCATCTGAAAACTCATAATTTGCAGGTCAGTATTGTCCTGGTAAAATATGTGTGGCAACACTGCATGTAAAGTTATAAGATTCCCCTGTATGATTTTATTAAAACATGTTCCAAACACCGCAGCCCTGCCAAGGCAGAAATCAAAGGGGTGTCCTGCACAAAGGAAGGTATGTGTGCTTGCCTTTGGCCTTATCTACACTGCAGAGTTTTGTTGGCATGTTCACGCTACACTCCCTTTGTTGGCAGAGCATGTCTACACTTGGGGCACTAGCATTGACAGTGAGAGCAGTGCACTATGGGTAGCTATCCCACAATTCAACTTGCCACCTTCTGCTGCTAGATTTTGTGGGAAGGCGGATTGGATCACAGCACATCATGGGTCCTGGCTCAACCTCCCATGATGCATTGCTCTCCATCCCAGCATTCCAGGTGATTCAATTTTTGGTTCATGGCATTTATCAATGGCCCTTGTTTGCTGTTTTCCCTGCCATCTCTGTGAAAGGATGGATTCTGCACTGTTCTCCAATGCTCTGCTAGCTATCAGTAACACATCGCAAATGGCAGTGCAGGTAATCGTGAAGTTCCTAACTCAACAGGATTCACACTTGCCTGACGTGCTGTCTGACATGGATAGGAACAACATTAGATTACTTTTGGCATTCAAGGAACAGCTGAACATGGTGGACCGTTGCTTTTGGGCTCAAGAAACTAGCACTGAGTGGTGGGATCATAGTCCCATGAAGGTCTGGGATGACAAACAGTGGCTATAGAATTTTCAGAGGAGGAAAGCAACCTTCCTAGAACTGCGTGCAGAGCTTGCCCCAGCCCTGTGGCACAAGGACACCTAAATAAGAGCTTCCCTCTCAGCAGAGAAGAGCATGGTGATTGCTGTATGGAAGCTGGCAACTCCAGACTGCTACCAGTCAGTCGCGAATCAGTTTGGAGTCAGGAAGTCAACCATAGGGTCTGCATTAACGCAAGTGTGCAGGACCATTAATCGCATCCTGCTATGAAGGACCATGACTCTTGGCAATGGGCATGAGATAGTGGATGGCTTTGAATAAATGGGTTTCCCTAACTGTGGAGGGACAATAGATGGCATGCATATTCCAATTTTGGAACCAGACCACCTTGCAATAGGAAGTGGTACTTCTCCATATTGTTGCAGGGATTTCTGGATCACCGCAGGTGTTTGACTGGCATCAATGCGGGGTGGTCTGGAAAGGTGCATGACGCATGTATAATAAAATCATAGAAGATTAGGGTTGGAAGAGACCTCAGGAGGTCATCTAGTCCAACCCCCTGCTCAAAGCAGGACCAGTCCCCAACTAAATCATCCCAGCCAGAGCTTTGTGAAGCTGGGCCTTATAAATCTCTAAGAATGGAGATTCTACCACTTCCCTAGGTAACCCATTCCAGTGCTTCATCACCCTCCTAGTGAAATAGTTTTTCCTAATATCCAACCTAGACCTCCTGCACTGCAACTTGAGTCCATTGCTCCTTGTTCTGTCATCTGCCACCATTGAGAACAGCCTAGCTCCATCTTCTTTGTGTTGGTAAGGGTGAAAAGTTTGCTCAGGGGTGCACTGCTGAGGCATGCTGCCGGAACGCTGATTTTGAGCAGCCAGATACCAGGGCTATTTGAAGGGCACAACAGGGGGCAGTTCAAATCAGGGAGGCTTTGAGGGAATACTTTGAAATTGAGAATTAGTAATGTATATTATTAAGCTTGGGACTGCAATGCTTAAGGAAATCGAGTTTTGCTAGGAAGCACTTGTGATTTTTGTGGCCTAGGATTCTATCTAAGCAAATAATTAAACTGCGTGTGTATGTGTTGCTGCCACCTGCTGTCACAATTTGCAGGAAACAAATAAAGATTACTTATCATTCAAAAACTTGGCTTTTATTGCACCGAAACAACAACCACCACCACACACACACACACACACACGCGCACGCTTGGTGGGAGAGGAGACACCAGGGGAGGCTGACTTTCCGAGCTGAGTATGTTTCAGGTTGAGGGGCTGACTGGAAGTGAGGACAGCCAAGCCCTAAGATACAACCGCATTTGCTCCAATCCCTCAGACAGAGACAAGCACCTACAAGATCTTTATCAATCATTCTCTAAACTACAATACCCACTTGGGGAAGTGAGGAAACAGATTGACAGAGCAAGATGGGTACTCATAAGTCACCTGTTACAGGACAGGTCCAACAAGGAAAATAACAGAACACCACTGGCCATCACATACAGCCCCCAGCTAAAACCTCTCCAGCACATCATCAACAATGTACAGCCTAACCTGGAAAACGATCCCTCACTCTCACAGACCTTGGGAGGCAGGCCAGTCCTCGCTTACAGACAGCCCCCCAACCTGAAACAAATACTCACCAGTGACTACACACCACAGAAACACTAACCCAGGAACCAATCTCTGTAACAAACCCCATTGCCTACTCTGTCCCCATATCTACTCTAGCGATACCATCATAGGACCCAACCACATCAGCCACACCATCAGGGGCTCATTCACCTGCATATCTACTAATGTGATATATGCCATCATGTGCCAGCAGTGCCCCTCTGCCATGTACATTGGCCAAACCAGACAGTCTCTATGTAAAAGAATAAATGGACACAAACCAGACATCAGGAATGGTTACATACAAAAGCCAGTAGGAGAACACTTCAGTCTCGCTGGACATTCAATAACAGATTTAAAAGTAGCCATCCTTAAACAACAAAAACTTCATAAACAGACTTCAAAGAGAAACTGCAGAGCTACAATTCATTTGCAAACTTAACTCCATTAATTTGGGTTTGACTAGGGACTGGGAGTGGCTGGCTCACTACAAAAGCAATTTTCCCTTTCTTGGTATTGACACTTCCTCATCAATTATTGGGAGTGGACCACATCCACCCTGACTGAATTGGCCTTCTCAACATTGGTTCTCCACTTGTAAGGTAACTCCCTTCTGCTCATGTGCCAGTATATTTATGCCTGTATCTGTAATTTTCACTCCATGCATCTGTAGAAGTGGGGTTTTCAACCCACGAAAGCTTATGCCCAAATAAATCTGTTAGTCTTTAACGTTCCACTGAACTCCTCGTTGTTTTTGTAGAAAGTGGAAAGTAATGCACAGGCAGAGTTTGGGGAGGGCATGAGAAAGAGTTTTGAATCTGCTGAAGGGGAAGGCCACATCTGCAGAAGCACAAGGAACAAAACACAGAAGCATGGTTGTTAAGTACACGCACACCTTTGAACCAGTCTATTAAAATACACCTTTAGTAACATATCAGTCACTTTCTCACTGACCCTTGACAAGTGCACATGTTGGCGAACACCCCAAGCATGGTGAGTTTACTCCTGGGCGGGGGGCATTTTCCATGGGTAGAAAAGCAATATGAAAGGGCCACAGTGCAGTCAACTAGGAACAATATTCTAAATTTTCCTACCCTTTTCCACAGGCCAAAACTTGTAGCAGATATCTCATTCTTGAGAGGAAACAACGAAGCAAGGGTGCATCTACTGCACACTTGCAGCCTCCAACCGAGTCCCTATGCTTCTCACCTGTATGCCACTTTGGTCCCTGCTCAAATGATTGCAGAATGGCATGGGAAAGTTTCCTTCAATGAGGGAAGAAACAAAGGAGCTCTGCTAAGGAACCTTTGGCAGAGGATTGCCGAGTACCTCTAGGAAAGTTTCCTAGAGATCTCTCTAGAGGATTCCCATAAAATCTTGGTGTACATCAACATCCTGTTATGTCATACTGCTTAACTGCACAGGGAAATGTCCAGCACGCAGAAACAGCCTGCCTTGTACATTTCTATGCCCTCAATCCACTTCCACCCTACACAAAGCAAAACAGCTTTTATAAAGGGAAGTTATCCGTCACCAATGTATTAACGTTCTTTGAGGGTATCAGCAACAACGTGGATAGGGTGATCTAACCAGTTTAGTGTAGTTGGCTTGATAAGGTCCCTCATCAAAGGCTCTTAAGAAAACTAAGTAGTCATGGGATTAGAAGGGAAGGTTCTCTCAGTGATCAGTAACTGGTTAAAAGATAGGAAACAAAGGGCAGGAATAAATGGTTATTGTTCACAATGGAAAGAGATGAGCAGTAGGCTCCCCCACGGATCTGTACTGGGACCTGTGTTGTTCAGCCTGTTCATTAATGATCTGGAAAAGGGAGTGAATAGTGAAGTGGCAAAGTTTGCAGATGATACACAGTTTTTCAAGATAGTTAAGTCAAAATCTGACTGTGAAGAGCTACAGGGAGTTCTCACAAAACTGGGTGCCTAGACAACAAAATGGCAGATGAAATTCAGCATTGATAAGTGCAGAGTAATGCGTATTAGAAAAAAATAATCCCAATTACACATATATAATGATAGGTTCTAAATTAGCTGTTACCCCTCAAGAAAGAGATCTAGTAGTTATCATGGATAGTTCTCTGAAAACTTCAGCTTAATGTGCTGCAACGATCACAAAATCTAACATTGTGTTAGGAACTGTTAGGAAAGGGATAGAAAAGACAGAAAATATCATTATGCCACTTAATAAATCCATGGTGCATGTATACCTTGAATACTGTGTCCAGTTTTGGTCATCCTATGTAAAAAAAGAATATACTAGGACTGGGAAAGTTTAGAGATGATCAAGAGTATGGAACGGCTTCCATATGAGGAAAGACTAAAAAGATTAGGACCATTTAGTTTGAGTGGTGTGGAAAAACTGAAAAGAGAAGTTTTATTTACCCTTTCCCTCAATGCAAAAACCAGGGGTCATCTGGTGAAATTAATAGGCAGCAGATTACATACAAAGAATAAGAAGTTTATTTTTTCACACAATGCACAGTTAACCTGTGGAACTTGTTTCCCTGTGATGTTGTGATGACCACAACTGTAACTGGGTTCAAAAAAGAATGGGGTAAGTTCATGGAGGATAGGTCCATCAGTGGCTATTAGCTAAGATGGTCAGGGATTCAACCCCATTCTCAGGATGAACCTAAACGTCTGACTGCCAGAAGGTGGGAGAGGAAGATGAGGTGGATCACTCCCAAATGCCCTGTTCTGTATACTCCCCCAAAGCTGTGGTACTGGCTACTGTTGGAGACAGGATACTGGGCTAGATGGACCATCGGTCTGACCTAGTTTGGCAGTTCTTATGTTTGAAGATTGGATGTTTTTCTAAAAGATATGCTTCCGGTATTCTGTTGGGGAAGTTCTATGGCCTGTGTCAGACTAGATGATCACAGTTGGTCCCTTCTGGCCTTGGAATCTCTGAATATATAGAGTCATCTTGAAGAACTCTGGTTACAAGTAAATATCTGTCATGTACTGGTGTACCTGATACATGCCAGGAGGATAGGTTCATGTTATGTAATTTATTTAACAAAATACAGATCTTTCTGAAAGATACGTTCTTCCTCATACTGTAGTTTTGGGCTTGATGTAGAAATTGAGTGAGGTTCTTTGTCTTGGGTTGTATGCCATAGGTAAAACTAGATGATCGGTGATCCCTGTGACTTTAAAATCTGTGAATTTATGGGCAGTCCCACTGGTAAAAGAGGCTAAAAACCAGTAAAGGAACGGAGTTAAAATTGTTGGCAGAACCATAAATATGAATTTCCAGACATCCTAGAATGTTTTAAATTGCAGCCCTAATTTACAGTCTCTTAAAATATTATGGGTTTGTATTCCTTTTTTAACTGCAACTTTTTAATAGTGTTACTATTACAGCCTTAACTCCAATCTTAACAATCTTGTCTGGGGTTATATTAATATTGTATAAAACAGTTTACTCTGAATTTGCTTTGTGAAGCAATTTGTTCTTTGCTTGATTTTTAATTCCCTTCCTTCCTTTGTCCCTTCATTCACCAACTCTAGTGAATACTCCAGTGATTACTCGGACTGGACTGCAGATGCAGGAATTAATCTGCAGCCACCAAAGAAAATTCCTAAACTTAAAACCAAGAAAGCAGAGAGCAGTTCAGAGGATGAAGAGGGGATTGAGAAACAGAAACAGAAGCAAATTAAAAAGGAAAGGAAAAAAGGGAATGAAGATAAAGATGGACCGACAACATCACCAAAGAAAAGGAAACCCAAAGAGAGGAAAAAAAAGGTTGGGTACATTTTATATCTTATAGGGCACTTATTCTTAGTATTGTGAGAGGCATGAGTAGATTTGAACATGAGTTTATGCAAACCCAAAATACCTTTTAATTATTTGAGAACACATCTTACATTTTATTTATGCAGATATTGATTATCCCGAATGTTATCCCGAATTGATTATCCCAAATAGCCATTGTAAGGTCTCCACATAATGCTTTTTCTTCTCCTGAATTGGCTCTGTAATGGTTATTTTTATTATGATCTGAATTTGAGGTGTTTCACCTCTTGAATATATTGGTGTCCCTACAACCAGGAGTACAATCTTTGCTGTGACTGTGCCACTTTATGACCATTTTATGATGCTCAAGAAGATAAAGCAGTGCTGCTATTAACTGGGAGTATAGAGGCCTTGTAGGACGGCGCTTAAGGAGCTTGGCAAGAAAATAGTATTAAGTGTGGATCCAGGTATAAAATGTTGAAGATCATTCTCAACAGGAGTCTGTGCTAAGTAGTACAAGATAGTAGGTGGCAGTCTCCTTGATCTGCAGCAAGCTTGCATTAATCAGAATAAACCAATTTCTGTTGCTGATTTATCTAGGTATTTATATCACACTCCTCTTCTTGGCATAAAAACACATCTATGATATGATTGTGGATGAGACCTTGACTTCGCATATATTTGGGAAACTTGGCTGCATAACATTTTAACCAGGTATCTCCTATTGGGTACTCAGTTGAGTATGAATCAAAAGAGGGATAGAGAGATGTAGCCACATTAGTTATATCTGGCTGCATGCAGGAGGGCTTCCATTCCAAAAGTATGTCCATCTGGTGTGTGACTCTTGGATGGAGTTAAGATAGGACTTGTGTTGCTGTATAAATTACCCCGTTGCATCTCTGAATTCTTTGTTGATCTGACTGAGTTCCTCTCTATGGTGATGGTGGAGTTGTCAGAATTTTTTTTGGGGTGACTAGTTTTCATATGGATAATGACTTTTCTCTGTTAGTTCAAGATTTCAGGACTTCTATGATTATGGGACTCTTAAGTGGCTTCTGGCATACATATGGCTGGTCACCTTCTGGATCTCAGTTTTGGGCTTGGGGAGCAGGGGAGTAAAGGCTATACATTTATCATGGACTAAACATTCTTCCATTTTGGGGCAAAGGGCATGTTTTATAGGTCACTCTTTAAATGTTAACGGAACCAGTTCAGCTCTCTGACTGGAGCATACACTAAATAAGAGAGAACACTACACTGAGGGTTTGGTATAACACTGTAGTCTTTTTTTGTCCTCAGCTATTGGTTCAGTGGCCCTTTCCTCACCCTCTTTCCTGGCTTCATTTTCACAAGTTACCATGATGTATAGAAAATCTGTTACAAATGAAAAGGGTAAAGGACTAGTAGTTAGTAGTATTGTTCTGAATCAGACTGTGGTATAAAAGTATTTCTAATCTTACACCACAATTATTCAGGAGATGAGGAAATCTTCATTTCCACTGTAGTTTCTGTAAAGTTACAGTTGCAGGTCAATGGAACTGTTGCAGGGGCGAGCAGACTTGTTAATTCAGGTGATGTCATCTTGTTTACAGAGTTGAGCATTTTGGACTGTGAGGATTTTCACAATGGTTAGAAAATATCACTTAGACAACTCAGACAGAATCTGCATTGGAAACATCAAGTTGGGGATGAGGGACAGATGAAACTATTCTTCTCTGCTTGAATTTCAGACACTGTAGTTTATTGAGGTTCTGTTGGATGTTGCGTCCAAAACCCAGGTTATACACTGATATTTCTTGTCTGATGCAGGCTAGCAAAAGGTGGAATGAATTATGATGCCCATTATTAGAGGAGATTGTCAGTGTCTCATAGGAGGGGAAAGTACTAGCATCTCTTATAGAACCTAATGTTAAAATCATTTTTAAGAAACCATCTCCCAGCATGGCCAGTCTCTCCAATTATTTTCCTCTCTCACATCTCCCTTTTATGAAGAGAAAGGATTGTTAAGGATAGGTGGCTGATTTCACTGTTTGCTTTATCTTTGCTGATAGTTCAGTTGATATTAGTCAGTTATTGCATCCAGGCAGATTCTTAGGCATGTTGACCCACCTTTGATACTGTTTACTGCATGTCGTGAAACCTAGCAGCAGTAGATGGAATTGCTTGAGTGGCTCTAATGCTTGGTTTTGGGGTCTCAGAAGGTAGTTTTCGTCATCTGACCCAAGACCTCTCTCTCTCTCTCTCTCTCACACACACACTCACACTCTCTCTCTCTCACACACACACACTCACACTCTCTCTCTCTCACACACACACACTCACACTCTCTCTCTCTCACACACACACACTCACACACACACGCTGTTCATTGTGAGTAGAGACCCTTACGAGGAATTGGGTAGGTGGAGTGTGCAGTGGTGCTTTATATACAGAAGAGACAAAACTTAGTCTCCATTTTATCAGGTCAGGTTATGGAGCTGTCATTTACCCAGTCTAGATAGAATTTGGGGCTTGCATGAGAACTAACTTGGTTAGGACATGACCTAAATAAAACAATGAGGGTACATCTATGTGACAAGCAGAATCCGCAGCAGCAAGTCTTAGAGCCTAGGTCTACAGAATTGGGCTTGAGCTATGGCACCAAAAATAGCTGTGTAGAAGTCCACCCCTCTAGGCTTTGGAGCCTAACCTCCAGCCTGAGTTTGAACCTCTACACAACTATTTTAAGTGCCGTATCACGAACCTGAGTCTGTATAGCCAGGTTCTGGGACTCTCTGCCACAGGTTTCTGCTTGCCATGTAGACATATGCAGAGAAACTAAAATCTATCCTTATGCATATATAGTTTATTTAAGAAGTGGCTATCAGCAGGGCATATTCATTGAGGTGTCCTAACCTCTGGAATTTACTCCCTCTTCATCACTATCTTTTGTTTCACAGAGCTGGGTTTTGTTAACTCTCAGGACCTGCTGCAAGACCTATATTTTCTCTGAAGCCTCTTCTGTGTGGGTTAGAGTAAACTGGATTAAATTTTCATATTTGATAGTAGGTTGAAAGGATCCTTATGTGAATATTGTTCTAATGCACGTGTTAGTAGAAATAACTTCTAAGTTCATGGGCTTTATCAGATAAGTGCTTTTTTGAAAATTAAAATAGACATAAATTCTTCGATTATGGTCAATGTGTCTGTTAATCTGGGTGCACATGGACCCCGTGCGTGCTAGACTGGATTTTTTTTAAATGTATTTTATTTTATTGAATAGAAATGTCCATTGAGGCCATGTATTCACCCTATATTGCCTTTTGCTCTCATAAGAGGGCAAAAATGGCAGGGCACCTATGACCTTCCTGTAGCGAGGTTGAAGACTCACTGGCATGGCGCCTCCTGCTGGTCATCCTGGGAATTAGCTCTTTTCCAGCTCTGGAGCACCTTCTGTTGGCTGGTGTGTCGCCTGCCTCAGGCCCCCGTGTCCCTCACGGACCCTGGTGCCCTTTACCTTGGTGTTCTTCCCCAGCAGTACCCCTTGCTCTAGGTCTCCCCTCCCAGGGGAACCCCCAGCCCTCTAAACCCACCTTACTTCAGTGGCTACTGCCAGTCGTCATCTAGGCCCCAGTCACTGTGGCAAACTGCAGTCTGTAAAGGCCACTCATCATGGGCAAAGGAGTCGGACCAGCTGCCCCTGCCTAACCTCAGGCTGCACCTTTGCAAGCCCAGTACCTACTTTGGCCTTTAGCCAGGCCCACAGCCTGGGGATTTGCCAGGCTGGAGCTCCCCAGCTCTTCTTGCCTTTCCCCAGCACTGCTCTACTTCTGATACCGTGAGCTCCCAGGCAGCTAGGCCCTTCCCACTCCAGGGCTGCAGTGAGACTCCACCAGCTTCTGGCCCACAGCCCTCTTATCAGGGCCAGCTGGGCCCTAATTAAGCTGGCCACAGCGGTGGCCGCTTCCCCAATCAGCCTAGCTTGGCTGCTTTTAACCCCTGCTTATTGGAGTGGGGCAGGCGCCCCACTACACTTCCCTCAGTTCTGTCTTGCTGTCCTTGGCATCAAGAAGGAATCTAGCTGGCGTTCAGCCCATAGACGTAACTTCAGCGAACTATCTCAAAATCATATACAGATCTTGAGGTTCTTGAGTGTCTCTGGATTAAGTTTAGAAGTGTGAGCAACAAGAGTGTTGTAGTGGTGGGAGTCTGCTATAGACCACCGGACCAGGGAGATGAAGTGGACGAGGCTTTCCTCCAGCAACTCGCAGAAGCTACTAGATCGCACGCCCTGGTTCTCATGGGTGACTTTAATTTTCCTGATATCTGCTGGGAGAGCAATACAGCGGTGCATAGACAATCCAGGAAGTTTTTGGAAAGCGTAGGGGACAATTTCCTGGTGCAAGTGCTAGAGGAGCCAACTGGGAGGGAGCTTTTCTTGACCTGCTACTCACAAACTGGGAAGAATTAGTGGGGGAAGCAAAAGTGGATGGGAATCTGGGAGGCAGTGACCATGAGTTGGTTGAGTTCAGGATCCTGACACAGGGAAGAAAGGTAAGCAGCAGGATACAGACCCTGGACTTCAGGAAAGTAGACTTCGACTCCCTCAGGGAACGGATGGGTAGGATCCTCTGGGGGACTAACATGAGAGGGAAAGGAGTCCAGGAGAGCTGGCTGTATTTCAAGGAATCCCTGTTGAGGTTACAGGGACAAACCATCCCGATGTGTCGAAAGAATAGTAAATATGGCAGGCGACCAGCTTGGCTTAACGGTGAAATCCTAGCGGATCTTAAACATAAAAAAGAAGCTTACAAGAAGTGGAAGGTTGGACATATGACCAGGGAAGAGTATAAAACTATTGCTCGGGCATGTAGGAATGAAATCAGGAGGGCCAAATCGCACCTGGAGCTGCAGCTAGCAAGAGATGTCAAGAGTAACAAGAAGGGTTTCTTCAGCTATGTTGGCAACAAGAAGAAAGCCAAGGAAAGTGTGGGCCCCTTACTGAATGAGGGAGGCAACCTAGTGACAGAGGATGTGGAAAAAGCTAATGTATTCAATGCTTTTTTTGCCTCTGTCTTCACTAACAAGGTCAGCTCCCAGACTGCTGCGCTGGGCATCACAACATGGGGAATAGATGGCCAGCCCTCTGTGGAGAAAGAGGTGGTTAGGGACTATTTAGAAAAGCTGGACGTGCACAAGTCCATGGGTCCGGACGAGTTGCATCCGAGAGTGCTAAAGGAATTGGCGGCTGTGATTGCAGAGCCATTGGCCATTATCTTTGAAAACTCGTGGCGAACGGGGGAAGTCCCGGATGACTGGAAAAAGGCTAATGTAGTGCCAATCTTTAAAAAAGGGAAGAAGGAGGATCCTGGGAACTACAGGCCATTCAGCCTCACCTCAGTCCCCGGAAAAATCATGGAGCAGGTCCTCAAAGAATCAATCCTGAAGCACTTAGATGAGAGGAAAGTGATCAGGAACAGTCAGCATGGATTCACCAAGGGAAGGTCATGCCTGACTAATCTAATCGCCTTCTGTGATGAGATTACTGGTTCTGTGGATGAAGGGAAAGCAGTGGATGTATTGTTTCTTGACTTTAGCAAAGCTTTTGACACGGTCTCCCACAGTATTCTTGTCAGCAAGTTAAGGAAGTATGGGCTGGATGAATGCACTATAGGGTGGGTAGAAAGTTGGCTAGATTGTGGGGCTCAATGGGTAGTGATCAATGGCTCCATGTCTAGTTGGCAGCCGGTGTCAAGTGGAGTGCCCCAGGGGTCGGTCCTGGGGCCAGTTTTGTTCAATATCTTCATAAATGATCTGGAGGATGGTGTAGATTGCACTCTCAGCAAATTTGCGGATGATACTAAACTGGGAGGAGTGGTAGATACGCTGGGGGGCAGGGATAGGATACAGAGGGACCTAGACAAATTGGAGGATTGGGCCAAAAGAAATCTGATGAGGTTCAATAAGGATAAGTGCAGGGTCCTGCACTTAGGACGGAAGAACCCAATGCACCGCTACAGACTAGGGACCGAATGGCTAGGCAGCAGTTCTGCGGAAAAGGACCTGGGGTGACAGTGGACGAGAAGCTGGATATGAATCAGCAGTGTGCCCTTGTTGCCAAGAAGGCCAATGGCATTTTGGGATGTATAAGTAGGGGCATAGCGAGCAGATCGAGGGACGTGATCATTCCCCTCTATTCGACATTGGTGAAGCCTCATCTGGAGTACTGTGTCCAGTTTTGGGCCCCACACTACAAGAAGGATGTGGATAAATTGGAGAGAGTCCAGCAAAGGGCAACAAAAATGATTAGGGGTCTGGAACACATGAGTTATGAGGAGAGGCTGAGGGAACTGGGATTGTTTAGTCTGCGGAAGAGAAGAATGAGGGGGGATTTGACAGCTGCTTTCAACTACCTGAGAGGTGGTTCCAGAGAGGATGGTTCTAGGCTATTCTCAGTGGTAGAAGAGGACAGGACAAGGAGTAATGATCTCAAGTTGCAGTGGGGGAGGTTTAGGTTGGATATTAGGAAAAACTTTTTCACTAGGAGGGTGGTGAAACACTGGAATGGGTTACCTAGGGAGGTGGTGGAATCCCCTTCCTTAGGAGTTTTTAAGGTCAGACTTGACAAAGCCCTGGCTGGGATGATTTAGTTGGGATTGGTCCTGCTCTGGGCAGGGGGTTGGACTAGATGACCTCCTGAGGTCCCTTCCAACCCTGATATTCTATGATTCTGTGATTCTTCAGTACCACGTTCTTTCTTTTATTTTTATTTCCCTAGTCTGTTGTAGTGCTTATCACACTGAAAGCTGTTTGCAGACTCCCCTGAACAGTGCTCCATCTCACATACAGACCCTCGTAAAAAGGTACTTATAATAGTGAGCTCAAAACCCACAGGCTTCAACCTTATCCATCTTATGATGGGCTAATTACATTAAAAGACATACGTAGCAGATGCCTGTTCTGCTTGGGAGAGTCTTGCCTCCTAAGCAGATGCTTGGTCTGCTGCTCCTTCTCTGCAAGAACCCAGAAGTAGAGGGATATGAGGCTGAAGCTCCACCTTCTGGAGAAGTCTATGAGAGTGGCATCCGATCCAGAAGAGCCGAGCTTGAAGACTTCTGCAGAGGAAGTGGCACAGAAGCCACACTTAATGTTGACATCAGCATTGGTGCCACCCCCAGCACTGAAACCGTTGACAGGCCTGAAGTTGAAGCAAGGTGCTAAAAAGGGCTGCCCCAAACACTGGGGCAAGAGCTCAAGAAGGTACCCTGGCACCTCCTGAGGCTATTGTGGGAACCATCTTTTCAGGCCTTGGAGTTGGTCCCAACCTTTGCAGAAGAGGAGTTTCACTAGCAAAACCTCAGTTGCTGAAATACAGAGAGGAACGAGATCCAAAGGCCAAAGATCCCACTCACTGCTAGGTTTCACAACACTGTGTGTTAAACAGCATCAAAGGCAGGTCAATATACATTAGAATCTGCCAGGATGCAAAATTTGATCAATATCTTCTAACAATCAGCAACCAACCCCAGATGAGACTGTAATCTCCACACCAGTACCAGCACTGGAAAATTTCAGGGCCTTTCAAGAGCTGCTGGTGCAGATTGCAGACACCTAGGACACTGAGACTTTGGTCATCTGTGAGAAGACTCACGAGCTATTTAAAGTTTTGTCAGCCATTGGTCTCTCCAGGATTGCTCCTCCCCATAAATGTAGACCTCCTAGATCTGGCAAGAACTTTTGTGGCAAACATGAGCCACTATAAGACCCACAAAGCATGCTGAAAAACAGTACCAGGTACCAGGGTGGATTTGATTTAAATCAAATTGATAGTCAGGAAGACTCAATTTAATCATGGATTTCTACATAAAAGTGCATTCTTGTTGGTTGTTATAATCTTAATACATATTCTTCACAACTCAGAGACAGATGTAGGTTTCATTTTTAGAAGGTACACACCATACATTTTTAAACAGTGGTTTATTCTGAAAACTTTTCAGGTTAGTTTTACAGCTATATCAGAAAATGAATGATTGTTTTGTTATTTATTTACCAAAGGTAATTGAAGCAGATATTTATGAAGTCTTTGGGAGGTGAACTGTCTCCAGTTCAACAGGCTAATCATTAATATTTGGAGGATTTTCTTGCCATGCTGTATTAGGAGAACATCACCAGCCAGACATTTAAATTGTTTTATTTAACCAAAACAACAACGTTATGTATTCTGGATTTTTTTCAGCAGAAAACACATAATATTTTAACAAAACAAGCATATGAATTTTTGCGTTTAGTTAAATAATCAGGTTTGTTTTTGTTAAAATTGTTTTTAACTAACATAGTTAAATGAAATACTTTTCTTAAAAAAAAAACAACAAAAATTAAATCAACTATGTTAGCCGGGTCAACATGAGAAACTTAAAATATTGGCTTTTGCAGCTAACTCAGTCGTCTTCAGCTTCATTTTCCTGTTTGTTCATAATCTGGAAAAGAAAAACAGGTCCCAAACTATTTCTCAGTTTTGAATGAATTAGTGCGAAGGAAGAAAGTATTCTATCTACACCAGCAGAAGAAGCTACTGCTGTTAAGTGAGATTATCACTTCAGCAGTCTCTGAATCCAAGTGGTTAAGTGACTTCCACCAGTTCACTGGTGTGATGTTCTTTAAAACATCATCAGCAAACATATATTTCTTGAATGCTTCACCCTTAGCTCTGAAGTTTTTTATAGTTGGCATTATGGAGAGGAGGGATGATTGCTGGATGTCCATGTCATAGCTAGCTCCTCTTCTTCAGTAGTTAAGGTTTGACCCTGGTACCGAGTATTGAGAATATTTGCAAGAAAATTACCTGGAGATAGTGCTTGTCCCATTTGGTTTTTTAATGCTTGTAATTTAACTCTGTCATTGTATATTTCTCTTTTTAAGGTCTCCCTCAGTTCCTTCCAAATTTCAACAGCATCAGCAATAAAACAGCTATTTCTCTGCATTTTGTTCAAGGCTTCAGGGTACTCAGCATGTGTTCAACATTTCTTTTAAGCCCAATGTTAAGAACTTTGGCTGTGACAGTGCCATCTATTTTTTCATGATTTTGTTTACAAACTGTTGTCAGATTAGGCCAGTTTTTGATATAGTGCTCAGAACAGTCCACTACTGAGTTCCATCGCACGTCTCGTGGGAGTTAACTTGGTTTCTCCCACTTTTTTCAGAGCAGCTGCTGCAAAGTGGTTGTTACGGAAGTATTTTGCAGTTTCAACAACATTAGTCTTTATTTCTGGAACACTGAAGTCTTTGGCTAGAAGGTGCATCAAATGAGCACTGCAACAGTTTATTAGTTTGGGACTCTCTTTACTCTCTTCTAAATAATTTCTTCTCATCTTGGATACATTTGCAACATTGTCTGTGACCAAGCTGACACTTGAATTTTTTTTCACAGTTTATTATAACTTTTACTGCTGCTTCTTGTAAGTATTCTGCTATGTGTACATTTCCTGATGCATCAGTTGTTTCTGTAAGGAAGACACTTCCTTCTTCTGTTGTCACACGAGCACAACACATACAACAGGATCATTGCGAACATTGCTCCACCCATCAAAACTCAGGTTAATAATTTTACCGTCTAGAACTTTTGCACACTGCTCAATTTCTCTTTCATACACTTTGTCCAGCAATTTGCCTGTGACATCTGCTCTGTTAGGTGGACTGTATCCTGGTCTTAATGACTGAACCATGTTAATGAAGTGTGGGTTCTCAGTCATACAGAAAGGAGAGTTTGTTGCATAATCAAGCCATTACCTCTTTTTGTAATCTGCTGGTTCTTATCACAAACTTTTCTATGGTTGTTTCTGGATGATGGAGTTTTTTTTTTCTTTTTGCAACAGGTGAGATATACTGTGGCTATGTGACATACATGATGTGACCGAAACACTATCATTGGCAGATAACTCTGAAACTATAGAAAATGATGGTGATCTTGAAGGTGGATAGTTTTCAGAATCCTGTATGTTGAGGATGGATTCTCCTAAACAAAATAACTCAATGCAGTTATTTAATTATTATTACCATACTGCTTATTTAGTATTACTCATTGCATTCACTGCCACTCAGTACTACTTTAAAGGTGAAATTGTATAAGGAAGATCTGCCTATTTCAGCTATTTATTTTTTACCACAACTACATCTAAAATGATAGTACCATAGAGTAACAACTATATTTTTTGCTCAAATATGAGAATTCAAGAATAGTCCAGAAGGAAGACAGGCAGTCCTTAAGAAAGAAGTATGAAATAAAAAAGTTTACCCATCTGAAGATCCTGCATGTTCAGATGTTTCATCATTTTCAGCGCAGCTTCCTTCTGACAAGGAACACTTCTCATGATGTTGTTTCATTCGGGCTACCAGGCCTTGTATTTCTTTGTTGCACTGTTTGCATTTTGCACGCATGCCTCTTACCCACAGGCAGAGGAACTTCATTAAAATATTCCCAAACTGGGTCTCTTTTACGGCCTGCTGCCATTATAGGTTTTCCCTTCTAGTGAGAGAATGGCATGGTAGATCTCAAATCAATGAAGGCTACACTTAAAAAGACCTCAAGACTTCTGGAATATGCTGCTCAAACAGTTTCACTTTTGTTTCTACTGCCTGTCCCTCCTTCTCACATTTATCTCCAGACTTCTTCTCCCTGTCCAGATCTATTCTGCCCGCAACAATCTTCTATTTATTGAACTTTTTGAAACTTTGCACTTTTAGAGAGAGGTAAGGTATTGACTCTGTACAAAAATGTTCAGAAGGACAATAGGGTTGAGGTCTGTTATTTCTCACCTCTATATTTTATTTATTTATTTGTTTGTTTGTTTGTTTTTTCATTCATTTTAAAAACATTTTTGCTGTTAGCAAGCATGTTATCTCTGGAGACACACATCCAGTTGGAGAACTGTAAAACTGAGCATTTCTGATGGTATCTTCTAGACTGAGCACTGAGTCCCATTGGGTAGGTAGAAAGATTAACCTACATAATCTATACAGAGGCCCCTGGAGCCCCATAAATTTGGGTCCCTAATCCATGAACTGTTGGAACACATTTACAAAACTTTTCTTAAACATTACATGAAAATATTATCTCATACTATAGCATTAGAATTTATAATCCCTATTCCATGATGAAATATGTATCTGAATTAAAACTATCTTTAGATAGGTTTTTTCAAAAAAACCTGATTTAAATAAAAAAAACTTTTTTTTTTTTTATTAAAAAAAAAAATCATTGATTTTTATCCACCTTGTCAGGTACCCCTCTCAGGATTCAAGCACTTTTTAACACCCATCCCAACTCTGGCTCCCTGCTGGTCTTGTTTGTCCAGGAGATATTGAGATCCACCTAGAACACACCTAACAACAAGGATCCCAAACACTTAGATCTGTTTGGAAGAAATGCATACTCATTGGCTTGCTACAGTTGAGGGTGGCCAAGTGCCAGGCATTTCTGGCCAAATGCAACTTTTTAACATGGGACAAGATTACACCTTTCCTGGCCAATGTCCATCATGAAAGCAGAGAGGAGCTGAAAGACATTATAATAGCAGGCCAACTTGTGGCCATAATGGCTCTACAGCAGTGGTTCCCAAATTTGTTCTGTCACTTGTGCAGGGAAAGCCCCTGTCGGGCCGGGCTGGTTTGTTTACCTGCCACGTCCGCAGGTTCGGCCAATCGCGGCTCCCACTGGCCGCGATTTGCTGCTCCAGGCCAATGGGAGCTGCTGGAAGTGGCAACTAGTGTGTCCCTCAGCCCGTGCTGCTTCCAGCAGCTCCCATTGGCCTGGAGCAGCGAATCGCGGCCAGTGGGAGCCGCGATCGGCTGAACCTGCGGACACGTCAGGTAAACAAACCAGCCCGGCCCGACAGGGGTTTTGCCTGCACAAGTGGCAGAACAAGTTTGGGAACCACTGCTCTACAGGTAATGAATATGTCTGACATCACTGGCAGGTCTATGGCCACTGCAGTGACCATGCAGAGTGTGGCGTGACTCCAAGCTTCGGGTATTCCTCACAGGCACAAGCAATGGATTAGGACTTGCCCTTTTAGTGCTTGGAGCTGGTCAGCGAACTAACGATAGTTCCTTACACTTGTTGAAAGATTCCAAAGCAACTTTACACTTTCTGGGAATCTACATTCCCCCACCCTATTGAAAGGCATCAACTATCACACCAGCAGAGACTGCATACTATATCTAAACACAGACACCCAGAGTACTTGTACTACAACATGGGGCGTCAGCTCCCCTCGACTTTAGCCCCACACTCTGCCGTAATGACCTGTCAGCATAATTGAGAGGATGGTCAAGAGCTGCATAAGAACCAGTCCTCAGAGCATGACCTGCCTTGCCCCTCCACTGGACATGGTCTTGTTATAACCTCAGACAGATGGGTGCTGGAGATCATAGTCCATGGCTACCATATCTAATCCTTTTTGTCTGCCCCCTACCAACTCCCCTTCTTTGTCCCTCTTCAGGGACCTTCTCATGAGAGCCTATTGCAAATTTAAGTGACCTCATGGCTTTGTCTAGGAGCCAAAGTGCAAGTAACTAGACTGCTGGTGTACTGAGACCACAGCCTATTGTGCTGACCCATACTGAACCTCACTGGGCTTATTGTTTCTGTGTATTGGTCTGCTGTCTCTTAGATTGTGAGCTCTTTGGGGCAGGGATTGTCCATTTTTTGTTCTGCACTTGTATAGCACCTAGCACTGTAGGGTCCTGATCCATGACAGGGGCTTTTAAATGCTACGATAATAATGAAATAATAATAATACAGAGAGAGATTCTTCTGCTCCTTTTATTTCCTTGTTCTGAAGAAGAAAAAAGGAGTTCTTTGTCCTATCCTATACTTAAGGAGACTCAACAAACATGCATGCAGTCTCAGATTCTATTTCTGGGGGAATTTGCACCAAAAAATTCAAAAATTCTGCATATTTTATTTGTCAAAATAATGCAATATAATCACTCCCATTTCATTTAAATAAATTACCAAAATAAACTACCATACAGAAAAAAAATCATAATAACTGCTCAGCATTTCCTAAACAAATGAAAGTTAAGTTCCAAATACTTGGTAACCAAGACCCTGCATTCCAGTTATAATCCTGGATTTTCATTTAAATGACATTACTTTTATTTTGATGTTTGGTATTCTGTAAAGTAGACTGTTGCTTTAAATTGCTCAGACTTTTGTACAGTTTTGCTAATCATTGTCCTGTATTTTTTTAAATGGATAAGTAAAATAGATCCTGAGCTGTAATCTAACCCCATTGTGCCTCTTTGGCACAGGAAAAAAGGGAGAAAGCAGATAGACTTTCCTAGCTGAGGATTCCGTTACTATCATTTACAGTAAGGCTCCTTTACATCACTCTGGCAAGGTAAAGGAGCCTCAATCGACTAAGAATGGGAACAATTAACTAACAATGGGAACATTAGCAGACTGCCTGTTTAGTTGTTACAGGAGTAAGGTTTAGGAGGGTAATGCTTGCCTCTGTCAAGTTCATAACTGGTTTGCAGTTCTCAGCTTCCACCCCTGAGGAAATACCTAAGATTCACAGTGCGGCCTTACCATTACCCATACAGGGTTTTGCTTTTCAGATTCTTTCTGATGCTGACTGTTAACTAAGTTTCTGGCCTTAGTCTCTAAGGTGCCACAAATACTCCTTTCCTTTTTAAGGAAGGAAGGAATCCCTGTCTGCCCCTGTCTAAATGACTGGCTGATCAGAGGCAGGTCCCAAGAAGAGACAGCTCTGGATTGCATTTTCTCCCTATTCTTTCCCTTAAAACTCCTAGTGAAGTATGTGAAATAATCTCTTGTACTAGCTCAGACAGTAGAGTTCATAGGTGCGGTGCTTAACTCCAGTTTGGTGAAAGCTTTTATGCCAGAATACAGGTTCTGGTCCCTTCAGTCAACAGTGTATGATCTGCAGAACACTGTGTGTGTGTGTGTTTGGGCCATTTTGGTCCTTGTGCACATACGTGTGATGCAGCTTGCCAGGCTTTGCCTGCAGCCATTACAATGGTGGCTGAGGATGGAGTATATCCCGTCCACACACCTTATGACCAAACAAATCACAGCCTTCCCCCGCCCCTCCCCCCCCCATATTCTGCAGGAACTCAAGTGATGGCTATATCTTTTGAATGTAAGAAAAGGGGATATCCTTCTTGTTCCCCTTCGCAATGATGATGCTGGAGAGATGTATCAGGGACAGACTAGGGTGCCCACTGGAGCCATCTGAAAATGCAAGGTTCAGGGTCTCAAGATTATCTAAAACTTCACATGAACAACTTGGAACTGAGAGCTATCAGACTGGCTTATATGGCATTCCTTCTCATACTCTGAAACACCCACAGTACAGATTGTGACAGGCAACATGTCGTCGATGCACTAAACAAACAGGGAGGCGCTTGATCATCTCCCCTCTGCTTGGAGGTGTTCAAGTTCCAAGAACAGTCCCATTGGCAAGGAGTGACTCTGATAGCTCTACACCTACCAGGGCTCAGCAATGACCTGGCGGACTTTCTGGGCAGGAATGTGGTAACCAGCCACAACTGGTCACCGTGGAAATATTTTGTTGATGGGAACTCCCACCATAGACCTCTTCACCATGGCAGATAATGCCAAATGCAGGGATTTCTGCTCCATGGGCAGTATAAGCCCCAGCTCCCTTTCTAGCACCTTTCTACTTCAGTGGTCTTGTATGCCTTCCCACTGATCCCTAAGAGCATATCCAAGATCAAATGGGACAGAGCTACAGTCATCATGATACTGCCCTGCTGGCTGAGACGATTTTGGCTGTTGGATCTCCTGCATTTGTCCAGCCAGTCCCCCACCCCCAATATGACTTCCCACCTGCCTTGAAATGCTGTCTCAGAACTAGGGACAAATATTGCATCTGGACCCAGGGTGATGCTTGGTGGCCTGAATGTTGGCTTATTGAGCAAGACACACAAAGACTGCTCCCGGCAGGTCCAGAAGATTCTTTTACAGAATGGCAAATATTTTCCATATGAGCAGCTCAAACAATGTGAATCCAACTCAGATCCTATACCAAAGATTCTGGACTATATGCTGCCTTTATTTTCCTTAAAATTCATCTGGAAGTCATATCAGCATGTCTCGCTCTGATACAGTCATACTCAGTCTTTTCATACCCTACAGTGTTGAAATTCCTCAAGGACCTTCTCCCTACCTTCCCCCAGACTAGGGACCCTACTCCCACATTGTAGTGTAGCGAAGCCTGGAGTCGCCATTTGTGCCATCAGTAGAATGTTCATTATACCACCTCACCATCAAGATCGTCTTTCTGATAGCCATCACATCAGCATGGAGAGTCAGTGAACTGCAAGTTCTCATGACTGGGCTGGGATATATATCCTTCCACAGGAACAAAGTGGTGATGAAGCCAGACCCTAAATTCATCCCCACAGTGGTCTCAGAATTCACCTAAGCCAGTCTGTCACCTTACCATTCTTCTCAAAGCCGCACTCATCACCAGGAGAAAAGAAGCTTTATATTCTGGATGTTACTGGGGCCCTGCTATATGACATAAACAAGACTTTCAGAGTTTCTCCCTGTCTCTTTGTGGCCATATCCAGTACATCAAAAGGCCAAGCTATCTCACCCCTGAGAATCTCAAAGAGAATTATTCAGTGCATTTTTACCTACTTACTATCTGTTGTATGGCAAGGCTCTCCCTGCAAACACTCCACCTGGGGCATAGGCAGCATCTTCAGCCTGCTTTAGAACTATACTGGTAGCTGAGATCTGTAAGGTAGCCACATGGAGCAACTCAGTGACCTTGGTGAAAGCTGTGCATTTGACATGGCTGCCAGAGCAGATGTTGCATATGGAAGAGCAGTACTTCAATCCATGTTTGACTAATACAACTGAGACTCTTCACTCGCATCCAGGGAGGATTCTTCTTGACTGTCACCTGGAGTGGGACTTATACTAATACCATACTCGAACAAGAAAGTACAGTTATTTACCCTACAGTAATTGAGGTTCTTCAAGATGTTGTAGCCCCACGACCCACCTTCCATCCTTATTTTTCGGAGTCCTCAGCTACATAGGCTTTAAAATGTGAGAGAACTGAGGGGAAGGTCATAGCCGCTCCACGCTCTATGCGCTCGTATGGGAGGCTCTGCTGGACGTTACTTGTAAAATAAAAAAAAATGAAAAATTCAGTCTCCCAATGCATGGATCACATTCACACCTAGAGTAGGATCCACACTTACTACAACATTTCAAAGAACCACAGTTACTGTAGATTTCAGAGTAGCAGCCGTGTTAGTCTGTAACTAATTGAACTTCCTAATGTGTATACATTATAGACAGGGCTGGTTGCACTGTCTATTATTTTGGCAACCTTTTCTTTGAGAAGCTTTAACACCTCCACACTTTGAAGTGGGCACTTAAAATTGGCAGGGGGAGTGGTATTTGTGTCAGGGATGTGTTTTTTGCTGTTCCCATGAAAATGTATCCTAATTTGGCCTGCTTAGTAAAAACTTGCTAGAGCTTCACCTTTAAAATCTCCAAAGATCAGTCACCACTGGATCTTTAATAATGTTCTTTTAACATAGGGTTTTTTTGCAATAGAATATAGAATTTGGGAAATTTCAATTGCTTATCTCTTAACCCTCAAAACTTGTCATATGGCTGGACGCTAATAAATTCGTACTTTATGTACATCAGTCAAATGTTATTTGGTAAAAGAAAGTACCTGTATTAAATTCAAGTTTCATTGTTTTGATTATAAAAAGTCTCATTTCGCTGCTGCACTATAAAATTACCCTAAACTTTTCAATAGCATTTCTAATCTGGTTATGTCATTTATTTTCCTTTTTATGATAAAAATCAGTCATTTTCACAAAAATCGAGTTGAGACTTTGACAAAAATAATAATATATTTTGGGGACAAATTGTGAGTTTTGGTAAAGGGTGAATTATTCTTATTAATGTATTATTGTGTGCATTTTCTTTAGAGGTTGGCTGTAGGAGTTTTGGCAGAAAATGGCTTGACGTTGGAAGAATGGCTGCCTTCAGCATGGATTACAGATACTATTCCTCGTCGGTGTCCGTTTGTGCCACAAATGGGTGATGAGGTATTCTTGTTTTTTCTCAAGATTCTTGCTTTCCATTTCCAGTTTTTCAACTTTTTTACATAACTTTTTTAGAAATGTATGTTAATTATTTTCGTCATTATTTTTCTGAACATTTTGGATTGATTAAAACACCCTTTAGAGCTTAATTTTAATCAAGCCAAGAGTGCTTTCTTTCAGAATGAAAGTTTCTCTGTCAGCACGTTCTACCTTTCCACTGCGCCCTTCAAAATCTTCTAAATGCTGTGTCACATTTGGGCTATCCCTTTTCTTTTTCCACACTATTGTGATGGGTTTTTTTATTGCACTGTATTTCTCCTGTGCCTTTCCTCATCTCTGTTACTTCAATGGGGTATATGCCCCGTATACTAAAGTGAGAAGTAAAGCAGGAAGAACTGAAAATACTAGTTAATACACACAACTATGACATAGTTGGCATCACTGAGACTTGGTGGGATTATACACACGACTGGAATATTGGTATAGAAAGGTACAGCTTGCTCAGGTAGGGGAAAAGGGGGGAGGCTTTGCCTTATATATCAAAAATGTATAAACTTGGACTGAGGTTAGATGGAAATAGGAGACAGACTTGTTGAAAGTCTCTGGGTAAGGATAAAAGAGGTAAAAAAGCAAGGGTGATATCATGGTAGGGGTCTACTACACCTAACCAGGAAGAAGAGGTGGATGAGGTTTTTTAAATAACTAACAAAATCATCCAGAGCACAGACTTGGTGGTGATGGGGAACTTCAACTACCCAGATATCTGTTGGGAAAATAACACAGCAGGGCACAGATTATCCAACAAATTCTTGGAATATATTGGAGACAATTTTTTATTTTAGAAGATGGAGAAAGCTTCTAGGGGAGAGGCTGTTTAGATTTAATTTTGACAAATAGGGAGGAACTGGTTAAGAATTTGAAAGTGGATCATGAAGTGATAGAGTTCATGATTCTAAGGAATGGTAACAGGGTAAACAGCACAATAAAGATAATGGATTTCAAAAAGACAGAGTTTAGCAACTCAGGGAGTTCAGGAGAGTTGGTAGTCTTTCAAAGAGACATTATTAAGGACACAAGAGCAAACTATCATTGCATAGGAAAGATAGGAAGTATGGCAAGAGACCGCCCTGGCTTAACCAGGAAATCTTCAGTGATCTCAAATTCACAAAAGTCCTCCAAAAAGTGGAAACTCGGTCAAATTAGAAAGGATGAATGTAAACAAATTACACAAGTATATAGAGACAAAATTAGAAAGGCCAAGGCACAAAACGAGATCAAACTAGCTGGAGATGTAAAGGATAACAAGAAAACATTCTACAAATACATTAGAAGTAAGAGGAGGACTAAGGACAGAGTATGCCCATTACTTAATGAGGGGGGGGAAACAATAACAGAAAATGTGAAAATGGCAGAAGTGCTAAACGACTTCTTTGTTTCAGTTTTCACCAAACAGGATAGTAGCGATTGGATGTCTAACATAGTGAATGATAGTGAAAATGAGGTAGGATCAGAGGCTAAAATAGGGAAAGAACAAGTAAAAAATTACTTTGACAAGTTAGATGTCTTGGTCACCAGGTCCTGATGAAATAAATTCTAGATTACTCAAGGAGGTGACTGAGGAGATATGAGCCATTAGCAATTATCTTCGAAAAGTCGTGGAAGATGGGATAGATTCCAGAGCATTGGAAAAGGGCATATAGTGCCAATATATAAAAAGGGAAATAAGGACAACCTGGGGAATTACAGACCACTCAACTTGGCATCAGTACCCAGAAAGATAATGGAGCAAATAAGTAAGCAATCAATTTCCATAAACATCTAGAAGATAATAAGGTAATGACATATCCATGCTGACTGATACTTAAGAGAAAATCGTTCTCAAACCAGCCTAATAGCGATCTTTGACAGGGTAACAAGCCTTGTGGGTGGGGGGAAGTGGTAGATGTCTTATATATTGACTTTAGTAAGGCTTTTGATACGATCTTGCATGACCTTCTCATAAAAAGCTAGGGAGATGCAAGCTAGATGGAGCTACTATAAGGTGGGTGCATAACTGGTGGGAAAACCATTCCCAGGGAGTAGTTACTAGTAGTTCACAGTCAAGTGGGGTCCCACAGGCATCAGTTTGGGTCCAGTTTTGTTGAATATCTTCATCAAATGATTTAGATAATGGCATAGAGAGTACACTTATATAGTTTGCGGATGATACCAAGCTGGGAGGAGTTGCAAGTGCTTTAGAGAATACGTTTTAAATTGAAAATGATCTGGACAAACTGGAGAAATGGTCTGAAGTCAATAGGATAAAATTCAATAAGGACAAATGCAATATATTCCTCTTATGAAGAACAATCAGTTGCACACATACATAATAGGAAATGACTGCCTGGGAAGGAGTACTGCAGTAAGGTATAGGGGGTCATAATGGATCACAGGCTAAACATGAGTCAACAGTGTAATACTGTTGCAAAAAAGCAAATGTCATTCTGGCATGGAGTGTTGTAAGCAAGCCATGAGAAGTAATTCTTCCACTGTACTCCGTGCTGATTAGGCCTGAACTGGAGTAGTGTCCAGTTCTGGGTGCCACATTTCAGGAAAGATGTGGACAAATTGGAGAAAGTCCAGAGAAGAGCAACTAACATGATTAAAGGTCTAGAAAACATGACCTGTGAGGAAAGATTGAATAAATTGGGTTGTTTAGTCTGGAGAAAAGAAGACCAAGAGGGGACATGATAACAGTTTTGAAGTACACAAAATGTTGTTACAAGGAGGAGGGAGAAAAATTGTTTACCTTAACCTCTGAGGATAGGACAAAAAGCAGTGGGCTTAAATTGCAGCAAGGGCGGTTTAGGTTGGACATTGGGAAAAACTTCCTGACCATCAGGGTGGTTAAGCACTGGAATAAATTGCCCAGGAAGATTGTGGAATCTCCATCATTGGAGATTTGTAGACAAAAACCTGTCAGGAATGGTCTAGATAATACTTAGTCCTACCAAGAGTTCAGGGGACTGAACTAGATGACCTCTCGAGGTTCCTTCCAGTCCTACAATTCTGTGATTCAGTAGTTCAATTCCAAAAATGACAGATACATAAAACAATTTGTTTTTTAATTTATAAAATGTGCTTAGTACAATATATTGGGTGCATGAACAATACTTAATATAATGTATGGCTTGAAAATCCAAGTCAAAAACAAGATTTTATGTACCCCGTCTTCCACAATCAATGACACACGAATTCACCCCTCAGGAAAAAGCCACAGGAAATAGTTGGGCCATACACTATAATCTGTACAGGCCTGAATCTTCAAAGAGCTAAGCATTTTTGGATAGGTGTTGAGCACCCAGAGTGCTGAACTGAGTTCCCACACAGATTATCAACTTCAGCTTTCATTGAGAGCCTCTGTGGAGGTGCTCTGCTCCTCACAGAATCAAATCCAAGATGAACAAGTCTGGTCACTGGTGCCATCTAGGTATTGTAGGGTTGTCAGTGATATGCCTGTACCATACTCTTAAGAGTCTTTAGCACCTACTAGTATTGACATGTTTCATAAAAATCTCACATTTGGCCAGACAAAGCAGATGTTGCACTGTATACAGGGAATACTTAGGCATGCTCTCATCAGTCTGTTGTTCAGAAGAACCTTGACATTAATGAAGTTGACAATGCCACCTAGTCTGTACCTGGAAACATACGAATTGTTGCACCAAAAGAGAAGTACCAGTAATACATCTAGTCCAGAAGCATATCGCTGACAATGATTGTTCCCATATGTGTCCGAGTGGGTGCAAGAAATTCCACAGCTGGATAATTATTTTATTATAAGCACGGCTGGTAACATCACCTATTAAGGTTGCTCAACACTTCCCTAAGGCTCCATTTTCTGTTGCTTATGACTTTGACATGGATTAATTATTTGGGCTGAAATTTTCCATAATGGGTGTCTGCCCTAGGCTGTGTTTTGGAAAATTTCAGCCAAAACAATTTAGGATGTGTCTACACTGCAGTGCAAGCTTGGGCTCATATCCACCTTTCATCTACACATAATTATGTCTGACTCAGGCCAGCAAGCCCTCCATGCACAGGTCCCAGGACCCCATCAGTGTGGGGAGAGATTTGAACCTGAGTCCGACAGGCTCAAATTTTGCAGCATGGATGCAGCTCTGGCCATGCCTCCCATACTGGGGCCTGAGAGTTCACCAATGCTGTCCCACAATCCCATGGGCCTTTCTATCCCAAGGCCAGATGACTCCTAAGAAATGGAAGTGCTCCCTCTGGTTCAAGTACAGCTGCTCAGAATTTAGCCCTTCCTTTTTATTCTGACTGCTGAACTGTAAGCAGTGTGAACCTTCTCTTATGTTTATAATGGCCACCAACACAAAGAAGTCCTTTGCCAAGTGCACTGCTAGCTGGTCATGAGAGCACAATCAGATTTTAGTTAAACTCTCGTGTGAGGCAAGCAAACAATTTGACTTCAGCAAGAGTTCCAGTAATGACCATGCATACAAGGAAATAGTGAAGAAGCTGCCAGCTTTGTGGATGTACCAGACCAGTGCAGAGAGTGGATTAAGCATCCCAAGAACAACTACTGGAAAACTAGGGATGAGAACCACACCTCTGGAAACTCACCATCATCCTGCCCGTTTTATGAGGAGTTTGACCATGTGCTGGGAATGGCACCAAGTACTGAGCCATCAGCACTTCATGACAGTCTGTTTAGAAGAGATGGTGACCTTCTGACCCTGGAATCTAGTTTGATACTGGACGGGAGCAAGCACCCGATGAGGCTGTTGAAGTGACTCTCATGCTCAGACCAGTCTCCCAGGATGCTTTGCTACTGGAGCAGCTGCAGCACATCTTAGGTCTCTACTCAGAGGACCTTTTTGATGGCTCTTCGGAGGAGCAGCCCCTTGTAGAACTAGCAGCAGAAACACACGAAGCAGAAGTAGCCCCTCAACCTGGTGAGTTTCTGGTTCCATGTTTGTTGTTGTTATACGGGTAGGAGGAATTTCTGCTTTGTGACCCAATGCAAAATTTATTACAAGCTGAGGGCAGCAGCGTGTATCTGCCAGTGGCAAACGGAATGTCAGCACCTTAGCAGCACCACCACATGGAATTCAAAATGGAAACCAGGAAGCGCAAACATCAATGAAACAAGCATTTAAAATTTAATTTTTACTAGAAACTTGCACATTCTTACCTTTACCACTCCAGCACATCTTTGTAAGAACCATATATTGCCTTCCCTTTTAGTATGCCATGCTATACAAATTAGTCCCCCCACAGTGTAATGAGCTGCATGTAAATGGTAAACTATCTGGTGGGGAAGTTAAATGTAGTCCATGGGCAATGGACTCTATGTCCAAAGTACAGCTGGGGGAATGTATATACACCAGAAATGTGTCGGGGGTGGGGGAAATGGCTGTGTAGTTTTTTGAGAGTCTGTGTTGTTGTATGTTTGCAAGTGGTCACTGGGTAGTTGAGGTCAGAGCAGCACGCATTGGATGCTGCAGGGAAGCAGTAATCCATGTGGATGCTAACACAGCATCCTGTTGATTTTCCCCCCATGAATTTTGGCCCAGTCCCAGTGCTGTTAGCTGCAAACTTTTCCCATAGTAGGGAATTCAAGAGAGGTAGTCAAATTTCAGGAAAATGAGTACTTTCCAGTTCCAGCTCTGTAGATCACCAGCCCACTCCATAGATGTGCATTCAGTCACCATAACTTGGAAAACCTCTGTGGCATACACAGCTGGCTTGCTGCTGGCAGCTTGGAATAAAATGTCCCTTTGACATTTTGGAACCTTTAGACTTGTGATGTCCTCCAGAAGGTGGAATCCCTGAAAGGATAGAGAGGGCTTAGTTAGTAAGCTGTCACTTCCCTGCCCACAAATCAAGGTGGTCTGCAATTTTTAAACAGAAACATTTTAAATTTTAACTTACCATTGTTTCTGCATCGTTTCACTGTGATTCAGTTGTGTTAACACAGCTTTAGGGAACTGAAACGTTCCTCTCAGAACGTTCAGTTTTGAAAAGTATCATTTCTGGGCCTTGAGATTCCACAAGCCACTTTTGCCTGCAGAAACCTATTTTAAAGTACTGACACAATAATACACTGTTCGATTCTACTCTTAGGCCTTTCTGCCTCTTCACCTTGACAGTGTGAGTGCAGTCAAGCAGACCCCTGGGATGCAGAACTGTCACAGTCCAATCCCAGCAGAAGTGTTTCTGTGATGAACTTATGGTGAACGTTCTGGACAGGGACAAGAAGCAGGTGCAATACCAGAAGGAGAAGGATTCATGGCAAGTGGAAAGGCACAGATAGGCTACAGAGTAAGAGGACAGAATTGCAGTGCAGTGCAGTTTCTAGAGCAGGAACATTGGCTGAGAGAGGAAGATAGAGCACAGCAGAAAGACCTGTTTGAGAGACTGTTTATGCTTATGACCCCAAGAGTACAGGCTCCTGCTGCGCCTGCACCATGCCCTGAGTCCCTTCCATGGGACCATGGGCTGCAAAGCAGAAACAGTTTGGACAATTGCATAGTTTGGGTGGCCCATGCAACCAAATCTTAACAGCAGCTGGGCAGGGCAAATCTACCATGTACAATCCTCTAACCTTGTGCTGAGCCATCTCCTGTGCAGGCCTCCCACCCCTGTGCAGCGGTGCCAAGAGCATACTAAACATGAAAGAAAGGGAAAGGAGGCCACAGGACATGCAACCTAAGGGGATTTATTTGTTGTCACGGTGTTCCCTATTTAATGTTTGGTTTATGCACTTCGTTTTATTAATGGTTTTGGAGTTGGGTTATTATTGATGTGTCGGTGGTAGCTGGCCTCCGTGGCAGTGTTTTTTCTGTTTTTCTATTTTTCTGTTTATTTTATTAAGAATGTCTATTTCTATCACTGCATCACACATATAGTGTGTATTTTAAATAATAAAGATAAACGCATGATAAGGAACAGCTGGGAAGTTGTATTCGAACATAAGTATTCAATAATTTTCTCTACGTCAATCCCTGCTGTAAATCCACAGTTCTTGCCACACTTCCCTGTCCCCAGTTCATAATCAGTCATGTCACCTGTAAGTACAGCGCATAGCAGTCAACCTCCTACCCAGTTCATAATCAGTTATGTCACCTATAAGTTACAATGCTTGGCAATCAGCCCTCCCCATTTTGTTGCATGATGTGGCAGTATCTCATTTACTGTAAACATTGTACAAGCACATTCATAAATATACTATTCTCCCTCTTCCATTGGCCTGTGCAAGCCCATAACGTGGGAGCACAGAGCATCCCTGATTTGTGTTGCCCAGACGCATCCTGCTCCAGCTGTGATAGGCACGCTTTCTGGTATAGTGTACCGATTCAGCGATCCATTACTGTTTTGGGTCCATTCGGGGAAAATGGCTCACCTTTGGCTTCACAGTAATGCAGACAGCATTGATGAATACTGGAATCCTAACAGGTCTTCAGACAGCGCCAGCTGAATTTCAGTTTGCTGAACCCACCTTCAGCAACCATTCTGCACCTTCTGACAGTGTGATTAAACATTGTTTTGCCAGGTATTCTGGTATGGTTTCATAAGGCAAGGCAATAGGGGGGTATGTAGAGTCCTCCAAAATCACAGTGGGGACAGAAACTTCATTTATGACAGTGTCGTTTGGTGGCAATAGTGTTGCATCTTGTCCATGGATGTAGACTCCCAATAGTTGGAAAACCCTGGCATCATGAACTTTCCTAGTGCAGCCAATGTTGGCATCCATAAAGTGGCCTCTGGGATCCACAAGAGTCTGCATAACGGTGGAGTAGTAACCTTTGCTGTTTATGTTCTCATGCTCCTTGAGGAGGGCAAACTATGGGCACATGAGTCACATCAGTGCCCCCAGCGTAGTTTGGAAACTCCATTCTCTCAAAAGTAGTAATTACTTTAGGGATATTGTATGCCAGGGATCAGCAACCTTTGGCACGCGGCCCATCAGGGAAATCTGCTGGCGGGCTGGGATGATTTGTTTACCTGCAGCGTCCGCAGGTTCGGCCAGTTGCAGCTCCCACTGGCCACAGTTCGCTGTTCCAGGCCAGTGGGGGCTGCAGGAAGCAGCATGGGCTGAGGGATGCGCTGGCTGCCGAGGGATTTGCAAAGAGTCTGTGACAAGGAGCTGGGGGAGGTGAGGACACTGAGATGGGGTGAGAAACCCAGGAACTAAGACTGGGAATGGGAGCCAGTGGGCTCAGGGGAAGGGGGAAACAGGAAGCCAAGCAGGGGGAGGATATTGGTATTGGCTAGGCAAGGAGATTGGGAACAAGGGAGTGGGGAAGATTAGGAGGGGCTGAAAGTGGGGAAGACTGGGACTGGAATGGGGAGTCTAAAGAGGAGACAGTGGAACTCCCTGGGAAAGGGGACTGGGATCAGAAGCCTGAGACATGGGACTGGCTAGGTGAGTAGAGTGGGGTTGGGGCTGAGGAGCGAGTGGAGGGGTAGAGACAGGACTGGGACAAGTACAGGTTGTAGAGGATGAGGCAGAAAGAGTCAAACTTGGGGTAGGGGGAGGTCTGGGCAGAAGAGTCTGTGAGTACACTAGAGTACACTTCTCTCCAGAGCCTGTAATGGCCAAAGATCCTAGGGTTTTATCATTCCTCTGCTGTCAGCCAATGTCAGCTCAAGTGGCAGAGTTATGTGCGGTGTATGTAAAGGTTCCAGCCCTCCAGATAACCCATGTGGATGTCAGTAAAATATCACATTATGGAATTTGTTTTTTTCACTTTGCTTAAAAACAAACAAACAAAAAACCCTAGAATTGCACACAGAAAACTACACTTAGGGTATGTCTACACTACGGAATAAGGTCGAATTTATAGAAGTCGATTTTTTAGAAATCGGTTTTATATATTCGAGTGTGTGTGTCCCCACAGAAAATGCTCTAAGTGCATTAAATGCATTAACTCAGCGGAGTGCTTCCACAGTACCGAGGCTAGAGTCGACTTCCGGAGCATTGCACTGTGGATAGCTATCCCACAGTTCCCGCAGTCTCCGCTGCCCATTGGAATTCTGGGTTGAGATCCCAATGCCTGATGGGGCTAAAACATTGTCGCGGGTGGTTCTGGGTACATATCGTCAGGCCCTCGTTCCCTCCCTCCCTCCGTGAAAGCAAGGGCAGACAATCGTTTCGCGCCTTTTTTCCTGAGTTACCTGTGCAGACGCCATACCACGGCAAGCATGGAGCCCGCTCAGGTAACCGTCACCCTATGTCTCCTGGGTGCTGGCAGACGCGGTACGGCTTTGCTACACAGTAGCAGCAACCCATTGCCTTCTGGCAGCAGACGGTGCAATACGACTGGTAGTCGTCCTCGTCGTGTCCGAGGTGCTCCTGGCCACGTCGGCTGGGAGCGCCTGGGCAGACATGGGCGCAGGGACTAAATTTGGAGTGACTTGACCAGGTCATTCTCTTTAGTCCTGCAGTCAGTCCTATTGAACCGTCTTATGGTGAGCAGGCAGGCGATACGGATTGCTAGCAGTCGTACTGTACCATCTTCTGCCGGGCAGGCAAGAGATGAGGATGGCTAGCAGTCGTATTGTACCATCTTCTGCCAGGCAGGCAAGAGATGAGGATGGCTAGCAGTCGTACTGTACCATCTTCTGCCGAGCAGCCATAAGATGTGGATGGCATGCAGTCCTTCTGCACCGTCTGCTGCCAGCCAAAGATGTAAAAGATAGATGGAGTGGATCAAAACAAGAAATAGACCAGATTTGTTTTGTACTCATTTGCCTCCTCCCCTGTCTAGGGGACTCATTCCTCTGGGTCACACTGCAGTCACTCACAGAGAAGGTGCAGCGAGGTAAATCTAGCCATGTATCAATCAGAGGCCAGGCTAACCTCCTCATTCCAATAAGAACAATAACTTAGATGCACCATTTCTTATTGGAACCCTCCGTGAAGTCCTGCCTGAAGTACTCCATGATGTAAAGACACCCCCTTTGTTGATTTTAGCTCCCTGAAGCCAACCCTGTAAGCCGTGTTGTCAGTCGCCCCTCCCTCCGTCAGAGCAACAGCAGACAATCGTTCCGCACCTTTTTTCTGTGCGGACGCCATACCAAGGCAAGCATGGAGGCCGCTCAGCTCACTTTGGCAATTAGGAGCACATTAAACACCACATGCGTTATCCAGCAGTATATGCAGCACCAGAACCTGGCAAAGCGATACCGGGCGAGGAGGCGACGTCAGCGCTGTCACGTGAGTGATCAGGACATGGACACAGATTTCTCTGAAAGCATGGGCCCTGCCAATGCATGCATCATGGTGCTAATGGGGCAGGTTCATGCTGTGGAACACCGATTCTGGGCTCGGGAAACAAGCACAGACTGGTGGGACCGCATAGTGTTGCAGGTCTGGGACGATTCCCAGTGGCTGTGAAACTTTCGTATGCGTAAGGGCACTTTCATGGAACTTTGTGACTTGGTTTCCCCTGCCCTGAAGCGCATGAATACCAAGATGAGAGCAGCCCTCACAGTTGAGAAGCGAGTAGCGATAGCCCTGTGGAAGCTTGCAACGCCAGACAGCTACTGGTCAGTTGGGAATCAATTTGGAGTGGGCAAATCTACTGTTCGGGCTGCTGTGATGCAAGTAGCCCACGCAATCAAAGATCTGCTGATATCAAGGGTAGTGACGCTGGGAAATGTGCAGGTCATAGTGGATGGCTTTGCTGCAATGGGATTCCCTAACTGTGGTGGGGCCATAGACGGAACCCATATCCCTATCTTGGCACCGGAGCACCAAGCCGCCGAGTACATAAACCGCAAGGGGTACTTTTCAATAGTGCTGCAAGCTCTGGTGGATCACAAGGGACGTTTCACCAACATCAACGTGGGATGGCCGGGAAAGGTACATGACGCTCGCATCTTCAGGAACTCTGGTCTGTTTCAAAAGCTGCAGGAAGGGACTTTATTCCCAGACCAGAAAATAACTGTTGGGGATGTTGAAATGCCTATATGTATCCTTGGGGACCCAGCCTACCCCTTAATGCCATGGCTCATGAAGCCGTACACAGGCAGCCTGGACAGTAGTCAGGAGCTGTTCAACTACAGGCTGAGCAAGTGCAGAATGGTGGTAGAATGTGCATTTGGACGTTTAAAGGCGCGCTGGCGCAGTTTACTGACTCAGTTAGACCTCAGTGAAACCAATATTCCCACTGTTATTACTGCTTGCTGTGTGCTCCACAATCTCTGTGAGAGTAAGGGGGAGACGTTTATGGCGGGGTGGGAGGTTGAGGCAAATCGCCTGGCTGCTGGTTACGTGCAGCCAGACACCAGGGCAGTTAGAAGAGCACAGGAGGGCGCGGTACGCATCAGAGAAGCTTTGAAAACCAGTTTCATGACTGGCCAGGCTGCGGTGTGAAAGTTCTGTTTGTTTCTCCTTGATGAAACCCCTCGCCCCTTGGTTCATTCTACTTCCCTGTAAGCTAACCACCCGCCCCTCCTCCCTTCAATCACCGCTTGCAGAGGCAATAAAGTCATTGTTGCTTCACATTCATGCATTCTTTATTCATTCATCACACAAATAGGGGGATGACTACCAAGGTAGCCCAGGAGGGGTGGTGGAGGAGGGAAGGAAAATGCCACACAGCACTTTAAAAGTTCACAACTTTAAAATTTATTGAATGACAGCCTTCTTTTTTTTGGGCAATCCTCTGTGGTGCAGTGGCTGGTTGGCCGGAGGCCCCCCCACCGCGTTCTTGGGCGTCTGGGTGTTGAGGCTATGGAACTTGGGGAGGAGGGCGGTTGGTTACAGAGGGGCTGCAGTGGCAGTCTGTGCTCCAGCTGCCTTTGCTGCAGCTCAACCATACACTGGAGCATACTGGTTTGGTCCTCCAGCAGCCTCAGCATTGAATCCTGCCTCCTCTCATCATGCTGCCGCCACATTTGAGCTTCAGCCCTCTCTTCAGCCCGCCACCTCTCCTCCCGGTCATTTTGTGCTTTCCTGCACTCTGACATTATTTGCCTCCACGCATTCGTCTGTGCTCTGTCAGTGTGGGAGGACAGCATGAGCTCAGAGAACATTTCATCGCGAGTGCGTTTTTTTTTCTTTCTAAGCTTCACTAGCCTCTGGGAAGGAGAAGATCCTGTGATCATTGAAACACATGCAGCTGGTGGAGAAAAAAAAAGGGACAGCGGTATTTAAAAAGACACATTTTATAAAAGAGTGGCTACAGTCTTTCAGGGTAAACCTTGCTGTTAACATTACATACATAGCACATGTGCTTTCATTACAAGGTCGCATTTTGCCTGCCCCCACCGCATGGCTACCCCCTCAACCCTCCCCGCTCCCCGTGGCTAACAGCGGGGAACATTTCTGTTTAGCCACAGGCAAACAGCCCAGCAGGAGTGGGCTCCTCTGAGTGTCCCCTGAAGAAAAGCACTCTATTTCAACCAGGTGACCATGAATTATATCTCACTCTCCTGAGGATAACACAGAGAGATAAAAAACGGACGTTGTTTGAATGCCAGCAAACATACACTGCAATGCTTTGTTCTACAATGATTCCTGAGTACGTGTTACTGGCCTGGAGTGGTAAAGCGTCCTACCATGAAGGATGCAATAAGGCTGCCCTCCCCAGAAACCTTTTGCAAAGGCTTTGGGAGTACATCCAGGAGAACCGCGAATGCCAGGGCAAAGTAATCCTTTCACATGCTTTCTTTTAAACCATGTATAGTATTTTAAAAGGTACACCCACCAGAGGTCCGTTCTCCGCCTGCTGGGTCCAGGAGGCAGCTTTGGGTGGGTTCGGGGGGTACCGGCTCCAGGTCCAGGGTGAGAAACAGTTCCTGGCTGTCGGGAAAACCGGTTTCTCCGCTTGCTTGCTGTGAGCTATCTACAACCTCATCATCATCATCATCTTCTTCGTCCCCAAAACCTGCTTCCGTATTGCCTCCATCTCCATTGAAGAAGTCAAACAACACGGCTGGGGTAGTGGTGGCTGAACCCCCTAAAATGGCATGCAGCTCATCATAGAAACGGCATGTTTGGGGCTCTGACCCGGAGCGGCCGTTCGCCTCTCTGGTTTTCTGGTAGGCTTGCCTCAGCTCCTTCAGTTTCATGCGGCACTGCTTCGGGTCCCTGTTATGGCCTCTGTCCTTCATGCTCTGGGAGATTTTGACAAAGGTTTGGCATTTTGAAAACTGGAATGGAGTTCTGATAGCACAGATTCCTCTCCCCAAACAGCGATCAGATCCCGTACCTCCCGTTCGGTCCATGCTGGAGCTCTTTTGCGATTCTGGGACTCCATCATGGTCACCTCTGCTGATGAGCTCTGTATGGTCACCTGCAGCTTGCCACGCTGGCCAAACAGGAAATGAGATTCAAAAGTTCGCGGTTCTTTTCCTGTCTACCTGGCCAGTGCATCTGAGTTGAGAGTGCTGTCCAGAGCGGTCATAATGGAGCACTCTGGGATAGCTCCCGGAGGGCAATACCATCGAATTGTGTCCACAGTACCCCAAATTCGAGCCGGCAAGGCCGATTTAAGCGCTAATCCACTTGTCAGGGGTGGAGTAAGGAAATCGATTTTAAGAGCCCTTTAAGTCGAAATAAAGGGCTTCATCGTGTGGACGGGTGCAGGTTTACATCGATTTAATGCTGCTAAATTCGACCTAAAGTCCTAGTGTAGACCAGGGCTAAAATAATATTAAAGTTGCAAATTCAAGGGCTCAAAAGTTGAGAAATGCACAAGCAACCTTAATTCAGCCACCTTGTATGTAAGCATTATGATACGGTCGTTAATTACATGATCACATGCTATTTTTCCACCCTGCTTTGGAAATGAATCAGAGTTGTGTACTGAAGAAGGCTGTTGTCTGTAGGACTCCTGCCTCATTTGTTACAGAAGTTGAAAGGTTGTGGTGAGTGAGGCAGAGGTTTGCAGGAAATAGAGGATGGTCTCATAGTAAAAGCAGTTGAATGCCACTCTGGGTAATTGAATTCTATCCCCACAGCTGCACAGAGTTCCTTTGTGATTGTAAGTAACTGATATCCACCAAATTTTTCACATGCAGTCACTGTGTGTTCCATATTTTCTGGGTGCTCAACTTGAGACCCTGGGGTCTGATTTGCAAAAGCGCTAAGCACTCAACTACAATTGAAGTCAGTGGGAGCTGTGCTGTAAACATAAGTGCTATAATGCTGAAAAATCAGGCTCTGAGTGTCTAAAATTGGGCATCCAAAATTAGAGGATACTTTTCACCTTAATCTCTGCCTCAGTTTGCCATCTGTAAAATGGGGATAGTACTTACGTATTTCACAGAGGTGTTGTGAAAATACATTCATTAATGTTTGCTAAACACTTGGATAGTGATGATCATCATAGCAAAAGGGTTTGAATAGTATGTAGTAAATAAAGCATGAGCCACACTTTGAACAATAAGAAAAGGAGTACTTGTGGCACCTTAGAGACTAACAAATTTATTTGAGCATAAGCTTTCGAAATATAGAATGGCTGGCTCATTAAGTGTCCATTCTGTGCACTGAATGACATTGGGGTTTTGTGGAAATAATAGTATGTGATCGTGTAATTGATGATGGTATCATAATACATACATACAAGGAGACCGAATTAAGGTTGCCTTAACTGTTATTTCATGACTCCTAAGTGTTTGACTTTGCAACCACAATAATCTTCTTCGTTACATGCAAAAAACCTCTAAGACTTATAGAGTAAAACTATTTGTGTAGCGGGAGATACATTTTGAGAGGGAGATATCTCATACTATTTTTGAATTATTTGGGGGGGAGATGGTATTAATGTAGTTTACAACATTTGCCAGGAGAGGTTGATAACCCAAATAGGTCTATTTATTGTTTTGTAACTTGTTCTCCTAAAGCTGGCCAATTTCATCTTTAGTTAAGCTCACCATATAAATAGCACTTAACTTTATTTCTTATTAGCACCACTTGCAAATCTTTGTTATGTATTTTAAAGAAATGCAACTAAGAGAGATGACTGCCTATTTATCTGCCTGAAGAGAACATTCTATAGTTTAGACTGCTTGAGTGTTCTTTAGTATGGCATCAGTAATATAGTATTGATACCACCCTGAAATTGTAGAATCTGTGAAATTTATCAAAAGACTAAAGTATATTTTTCTGTGAATAGGCATACTGTTTTTTCTAATGTTACTGTGCTCAGTCTTTTGATGGAAATCACATGAGATTTTTCCTTATTTGTAAAATGAAAATATTTTATTAGTGTGTATAAATGGTTTCATTTCTATAGAGAAAGTTGGTAGGAGTGGCTGGTAAGTATGGAAGGATTTATCTGTAGTTTGTTTCAATAGTTCGGATTTTGTTTCTGTTGCAAAAATATGGTGTAGTAGTAAATGGTTGTCACTAAATTTAAATAAGAATCTTTCAAAAATGTAGTTTAGCTCCAGCATTTAGTAGCATCTGCTGCTCTTCCTACCAATTAGATCATCATAATGTCTGGCAAAATCTCACAACACCCACCTGATTCTATAACCTCAAAGATCACAGACACAAAACGGGGATTTAAGGGCTATGTCTTTAATATAATATTCTGCGAAGTTAGTTACTGGATGTTTCATTCTGTGACATAAATTAAATTAAATCTTCTGTAATACGGCATTAATTGCCTATATGTTTTTCCTAACGTATCAGCTCAACAGGCAAAGACTTCACTGGGGTTATATATGTTTGTTGGTTCTTTTAGTTTTCCAAAATAAAAAGAGACTCTGGAGTTCCATACCTAACTTCCCATGTGTTACATAGGAATGGATAGTAAAACATTTTTGATGGAAATGGTTGTTCTTTCATCTGAATTTGCAGAGCCACAGATTACTGTCTTAGGTCATTTCATAAAGAAAACTATTCTTTTAAAATTGGTATACATATATACAGTATGCTGTCTTAGTTGTTTATTCAAGCCTTGTGTTCTGATTAACTTGAGGGGGTCAGTTTTAATTTTATTACATATCCCTTGAGTACATTAAAGGTTTCTAGTGAGTTTGTTTCATCATTATGCCAGCAATGTTCATCAGCTGATAGTAAAAACTTCAGCACTCCCACAGAAATGTCTGTGTTAAGGAGTTCAGATCCCAGGTGTACAAGTTTGCTCTGATCTTAACTTTGTCGTATGGGATGTCAAGTGGAAGGAAATATTCTTTTAATAAAAAATTGTCTATTATAAAATTACCTAAATGTTTTTTAAATAGTCTGTGTTTATTAATGTATTCAGTCGCATGGAATATATTATTTAGACCTTGTCCATCCCACATCTAATTGTTTAATTTGCTCTATGACATTTGTGTTACCTAAAGAAAAATTATTAGCAATATAAGTAAATGGTTAATCTCGGTGATGTTCTAGCCACCCACTTGTACCCACCTGTGTAGTGTTGTGCTGATTGGGAGGGCCAGTGACATTTGCTGCTGTGTGGAATTGTTTTAAACTATTGTGTGGACAGCGTGTGCAATTTTTTAAAATCCATTGAAGTTGTTTTGAACTTGCAGGTGCATAATTTAAGATAAATAACTTCCAGTGGGATGTGTGCTTCTAAATCACTTGGATGCTTTTGAAAATCCCACCCTTTGTCTTTTCACACTTTCCTTTTTCCTATGGCATAAATTGAGCAGAAAGTGTCTGCTTGAATTGTGAATTACCTGTCTTTGGCTAGTTAGTGTTAAATTAGAGTAAACATTGCTAGTACGTTTGTAAACACCCATTAAAATTGTTTTATGGGAAACATAAGGTAAGAGACAATTATTTTAGTTCTCCCTTATTTTCACAACTGATTGTGCTAGAATATATTCATGCCACGCTGAGAGAAGCCATGCGAGCACTCACTCCACCAGGCCATATGCCTTCTTTAAGAGAGGAGGAATCTATTTTCTCAGAATATTAGTATAAAACTTGTATTTATGCATAAAGTTATTCTCCACTTTCTTCTAATACACAAGTATGTGTGTTAGTATTATTTCCTCTAAATAAAAAAGTAGCAGATTCCCAATGCTGTAAAATGGAGTAATAGCTGTACTTTGTGAATTTGATTAATCTCTTTTATACAAACTAACAATTTATTCCTACTACAAACAATTGAACCATACTTGATCCACTATAATATTCAGTGTACCCATTGAGTGGTGCATTATCTTGATAACTTGGGAGTTCCTACTCTGACTAGTGCAGCTTATCACTATTTAAAATTAAAATAATAGTTTATAGATACTTTGAAAGACCTTATCTGCATGTATGTGTACCATCTTGGTTTGAAAGGGAACACACTGTGTATCAGCAATGTGCTAACATTTTGGGATTTTAAAATGTTGCTTAATTAATTTTTTGTTTCATTCTTAGGTTTACTATTTCCGACAAGGTCATGAAGCGTATATTGTAATGGCTAAAAAGAATAAAATATATAGCATTAATCCAAAAAAACAGCCATGGCATAAAATGGAACTACGGGTATGATATTTCTTGCTTTTCCCATTTTTGTTGTCTTTAAAATAAGTCATAGCAGATAACTTTTATGTATGTTATTTGACATAAAGTGTCCATAGTTTTGTTGACAGAATCTTTTTAAAACATATTTTAACTTTGTTTTTAAAATGATTTATTAAGATTTAAAAATGTAATGATTGCCCCAGAAATTTTAAATGTTAATAAATAAATGTTTAAAAGTTATGATTGCAATAACTTAATTGATTACTGAGAAGGATGAAACAAAAAATCCTAGACCTGTGATTGATGTTCATGTATCAATCTGATTTTTTTTTAAGCCTTGTTAAAAGTGTGTTGCAGTGAACAGTTAAGTTTTCAAACAATTCAATACAATGAGGTTATATTGGGGAATTGCAACTTCTTGGTTTCAGGGAGTAAATTTGAAAGGTCTGTATTTGACCTATTAATTTTGTTTACACAGTTCACCACTGAAATCTGTTGTTCAACAGAAGTATATTCAATTTTTTCATTTCATACTTCTGTTACAGTCCTCTTATATTCAACCACCTTAAATAAGATTGTGTTTTATTTACTTCAGGAACAAGAGCTGATGAAAATAGTTGGGATTAAATATGAAGTGGGATTGCCTACTCTCTGCTGTCTTAAACTTGCTTTTCTTGACCCAGATACTGGTAAACTGACTGGAGGATCATTCACCATGAAGTAAGAGAAGCATTATTTCGGTTCCACTAGGGAAACTGTTTTTTGTAATATTTAAAACCTTTTAAATTTGCTAAATTTTAAAGATAAGTTTTATTTTTAAACAGAAATTGCTGTGACATAAATTTAAGATGTTTATATTGAATTCAGATGCATTAAATGCATTTTGATATCTAACAATGTTTTCTGTATTCTGTTGCTGGTTTTTCACCTTAATCATTCTTGTTCCATTTTGATTGCAACTAGGTACCATGATATGCCAGATGTTATAGATTTCCTAGTCTTGCGGCAGCAGTTTGATGATGCAAAACATAGACGATGGAATATAGGTAGGTGGTGGGTTTTGTAAAAAGTTTAATAAATGCATCTGGTTTCATTCATGTTGCCTTATTTCATTAGGAAACATGGCAAAGTGGGTGAAAATAAAGTATTATGCTGGAATCGGAGAGCAAGGTCTACTGATCTTCAGAGAGATGCAGTGCTTACTGCTCCTGCAGAATTAAACTTTGCCACTGAACACAATTACATGTGAGAAAAAATTAGAATTTTTAAGGTGACCTGCAAAAGAAGATAACATTTTCCTTTTATCTTATAAATATCATGAATATCACATCTTGTCTTCCCTTTGTAGGACTAAAGAACTAAGCTAGAGCTCTCTTCTCTCAATTGAAATGTTGACTTTCACAAAGAGAACTTTTGTTAGAAGTTTGAATTAAATAGGTATTTTAAGAAAATCAGACTTTTTAAAAGTATATAGCAAAAAGTCCCATCCTGCCTCAATTGCTCAGGTTTGAGTCTCTTGTGATGTCATAGTTCTACTAGTGTCTTAAGGAATCCTCCAGTAAAAATAGGGAAGACAAAATCTAATACTTGTTCGGTTTGGTTTGGTTTAGTTTTTAAAGCATGAAAAAGGGCTATTCCTGATCTTTCCTTCTTTGAGGGCTTCTGTTCCGAGTTGTGAGATGGCACTCCCTGGCAGCAAGCTTGGGGGACTCTCTTCACAGAGGAGTCATTTGGGGGATGTGAACACACCTTGTAGTGTTGAATGTTGAGTGTTCGAGATTACATAAAGGAAGTGCACCCTCTTCCCCCAATCATTTCAGTTTCCTTCACTGTTGACACAGCGAGGAGAAGGGACTCTCAGTTATATGTGTTTTTTTCTAGTCCCATTGGGTTTAGCGAGCCCAGTGGTTCTCAGTGTATTTACCATATGTCAGCAATATGATTCAAATCAATGTACTACCTTCCACTTCAGCAGTGGCAAATGTCTGCCAAGAGCATTTTAAATTAGCAAAATAAGGCAAAACATTAACAGTTAACATTAATTCATTTACTATATCGGTGGCATGGCATGGTGTATTGCCAGCCTCACTTCTGTGCTGCTGCTGGCAGTGTAGCTGGGCTGAGTGCCCAGAGAGCGTGGCTGTGGAGCCTGCCTGCAAAGATGGGGAGTCCTGCCCAGTGTGAGTTGCCCCCCCAGCCAGGGGCTGTCCCCCAAGCACCCAGTCCCCCCACCCAAGGGACTGCCTCCTAGCCTCTCTCCAGACTGCCCCCCCCGCCAGGGAATGCCCCTTATCACCCAACCCCCCGGGACTGTCCTCCCCAGCACCTGCACACACGCCCTAGCGCCCTGTACGCACACACCCTCGCTGGTCTCCTACCTCAGCTGCATGTAGCTCAGCTATGTAGCTCTCCTGCCACTGCAGTCCTAGTGCCTCCAGGGATCCTGCTCCAGCCTGAGTCACTAGACTCGTGATCCTGCAGGGTGGGGGTCGCTGAGTATCCTGGCTTCCTGATGCAGCTGGGCCTGATCCAGTGCTGCCCCATTATTGCACCCTCCCACCAGTTCTGCACCTAGGGCAGATCCCTTCCTGCCCCACCCTAATTACAGCCCTGGGGATGTCACATGGACCGCAGCTGTGTGCTGATTAGGGCACAAATGGCCTACAGGCTGTGGGGCTGAGAATGACTGAGCTAGCCCCAAATTGTACAATTTTTATAACTTTCGGTTTTTAATTCTTTCTTTCTTTCTTTCTTTCTTTCTTTCTTTCTTTCTCTCTCTCTCTCTCTCTCTCTCTCTCTTTTCCCCCCCCACCCCCCCAATGCGTGATGCATGGTTATTTCCAGTCACTGTGTGCTGGGATCAACCATGATGAGTATCCCATCAGATAGATACACACACACACACACACCCCTACCTCTCTTCAGAGATCCTTCTCACAAAAAAGTACTTCTGGAAGAAGAGGATTCCCTTATCACAAAAGGAGCCTTAGAGAAAGTACTTCCGTTTTCTGTACTTTCACATTCCCAGGGAGGTGAATGGTCTCAGACCTGACCTGGACCTCAGAAGGCTAAACAAATACCATAATATCTTAAGAATACAGGGTGTTCTTGTTGGGAGTAATCTTACCCTATTACAAGGCGACGGGTACATAACATCTCTGATCCTTCGGGAGTCTTTCTGAGTGCACCCCAACAGGTGTCAGTCCCTACACCTTCACCTCTTTTCTGGTGGAATATTGTGATTCTCCCTCTTAGATTGCATTCCTGGGCTCCAGCACCCTGTGTACCAACCATGATTTCACAACAGGCCTAATGAAGTTCAATGACTGCAAGTCTTCCCTTTGGGAGTTGTGGCCAGTGGTTAGCAGTGGTCACCAGACAGCCTTTTCTAAACAAAGTGTTGCTTAATCTTAACAGCAGAAACAAAGCATAACATAAAAGAAAAGGGCTTTTAACACAGTAACAGGTCTATAAGTATCACTATAGTCCTAGACACTCTGGCCTCTGGAAACTGGCTTCACCTTAGTTTCTCTTCTTCAGGAGTGTCTGTTTTTAAATCCGTCCAAAGTCCTTTGTCTCTTGAGTGTGGTTAAACCAGTTTAGACTCCTCAACTGGGGATCAGAGAGAGACTTCAAAGTGGTTGGTTCTGCATTGTGTCTTAGCCCGTCCGCTGTTTGCTGGGAGATGTGAATATCAGTGTCCATCCCTTTTCTGGGTGCATATCCTAACAAACCTGCTAGAGAATTATCTTAGGGTAGGAATAAAGTAAACAATACAATAACCAGTTGTAATCGTGCCTTAGTGGGCCACAACTGAGGATGCCAAACTTAGGACAAACTACTGAGAAATAGGGCAAACATAGCCCAAAACTGGTGGTTATTTTTCCATGAGATATACCAAACCAGCAACAAAAGTAAACTTCTTTTTCACCACACTGGCTAACAAGAAGTCATAAAAGCAGTTTTCTTGGACATTCCAGTTCTTACGTCACCACCAAAAATACTGGATTTAAAGGTGAGTGGTTCTTTATAACCAGTCTTATCAAATAAAAGATTTTTCTGATTCCAAAGGCCCAGTCACACACCCACGTCAATATATAACTTAGCTTTTACCCAAAAATCACACTGATGCCAATCCTTTAGTATCTAAAATCTAAAGGTTTATTCATAGAAAGAGAGAAAGAAAGAAAGGTAAGAGTTAAAATTGGTTAAAGGAATCAAATACATACAATATATGCAAAGTTCTTGGTTCAGGCTTGTAGCAGCGATAGAATAAACTACTGGCTTATGTCATGTCTCTGACTGCTTCCAAATCATTGGAAGGACCTCAGTCCCTTGGTTAGAATGCTCCAGAGGTTTGAGGAGGACAGAGGCAAAATAGAGGTGTTTCCAGAGCCTTTTATAGCTTCTGCCATGTGGAGGGAATCCCATTGTTCCTACTGTGGAAAATTACAGCAACAAGATGGAGTTTGGCGTTATATGGGCAAATCACATGTCCATGCATTTTGCCTAGTCACAGCAGAAAATTCCATTAAGTGTAAATAGGCGTCTCCCATGGTCCATTGTCAGTTAAATGTTCTTTTGATGGGCACTTAATTTAAATAGTACCTCCAGGATGTGCTGGCTAGCTACCTTGTGGTTTCAGAGTAACAGCCGTGTTAGTCTGTATTCGCAAAAAGAAAAGGAGTACTTGTGGCACCTTAGAGACTAACCAATTTATTTGAGCATGAGCTTTCGTGAGCTACAGCTCACTTCATCGGATGCATACCGTGGAACTTGTGGTTGTTACCCCAATTTAAAATCCAGGTATAAAGCCAATACTCATAACTTCAAATACAAAAGTAACACATGCATACAAATAGTATAATCATAACCAGCAAATCATCACCTTTTCATAAACATTTTACATGCCACATTGTACAAATTGTGTTGCAAATATATAGTAGTGGTTGCAACAATGTCTATATAGTAATATTTTAATCAAATAACGTCAACCAGTCAGGATACATTGGCCACAAATTATTACAGATCAACTCCATGTTCTTCACACATGGCTCTTGACTTAAAGGACACCTATTTCCATGTAGCCATTAGGCTGACACACTGCAACTACCTTAAATTCTGTATGGGACAGAGACATTACCAGTACAAAGTACTTCCCTTTGATCTGTCGATTGCCCCATTTCCATTCACTCTGGATTAGGGCATGTATTGATTGAGTTTTGCTACAATCTAGGCGAGGTGTTAGTACTTCCTGGGCTAAAACCCATTCCACCAGGTCCAATGAAGCTTTTGTGGCATGTTTTAGGCAGGTACCCATAATGGAGATTTGTATAGCAGCCACTTGAAGTTCAGTCTAAACTTTCATCAAGCACTACTCTTTGGAATCAGCATTGTGCTCTGATAGTCAATTTGGGAAAACTGTGCTACAATCCATATTTCGTTGAGAACTTCTACCTTCCTCTGCGTAGACTGCTTGCCAGTCTCCTCGCAAGTGGGAATGCACAGGAGCCCTCAGAGAAGAGAGAGAAGTGGTTATAACTGTTTGTTGTTTATAAAAGTTTATTGTTTGCTGGACTTTGAGGAAGTTTGTACGTGAGAGGAAGAAACATAGGAACCTTCTAAAGTAAGAAATTCTATTGAGAACAATATGTATTACATATGTGAGTTTTATATATATTAGAATTAAAGATATTAAAAAATTAAACTGTCTTCCACTGCTGTAAGCTTGAAAAATGTTGCAACGTGTTCTAATATACATGTAAATTATACTGATTGCTGATTTTTATATGCTCATTATCTATATTTTTTCTGATATCCTACACAATATAAGTTCTTTCTAAAGTGTGCCCTTTACTGTTGTTTTAAGGGTGTATCAGTCTGAATACTCTTTATATATGTCCATTGACAAAGACATCTCCAAAGAATGACTACCATGAAGATTAGGCAAATGTAGAGTAGAAATTGGTAAAAGAATAAGACTATGACAACAAAGTACTTTTTATTAATGAGATTGTTTTGTATTGTCCAGGTGATCGTTTCAGGTCAGTAATAGATGATGCCTGGTGGTTTGGAACAATTGAAAGCCAGGAACCTCTACAGCCTGAATATCCTGACAGTTTATTTCAGTGCTACAATGTCTGGTTAGCAAATTTGTCTTTACTTCCGCTTTTAATAAATCATTTTAATGTAAATTTTAATCTTGCATAGCAAGCACTGATTTAGGTGATTTGGTTCCTTTAATTGCAATAATAAAACTTATAATAAAGTGTGTTCATTATGTAATAAAATAAACATTACATATAAGAGTAATACATTTTTTACTGTTTAAACAGTACTAATTACTATAATTTAAACTTGGTTATTTTTTTCTTTAAGCTGGGACAATGGTGACACTGAGAAGATGAGTCCTTGGGATATGGAGCTCATACCAAATAATGGTGCGTAAGTGTGTAGATGTGTCATCTTTATTCATATGTATAGAAAGCCTAGCTTATGCAAATAGTTTTTAAAAATTAAAGTTACCAAGTATGTTTCTCTGTAAAATGCCAGAAAAAAAAGAAACAAGAATCATAAAAACAATTGCATTATAAATTTGTGCTTAAGTCACCAGATTACAAATACACATCTATTAAAATGAGCCTGACCTGTGAATGGAGTAACTGGATATATAATCATGTCAATATCATTAATGGAAAGATGAACCTGCTCCCCCACTAGGTTCAGTGGAAATTGCATGCTAGAGAGACCTGTTGTCCCTGCAATGCACTCACTAATTCTATACACACAAAGTGTTTGAGGGCAAATTGGCAAAGGGGACTTATTCCCTCTCTGGTCCAGCTATCCAAGGTAGGAATTGTGAAGTGCATGCTCTCCAGTGGGCCCACTAGCATTATTTCTTCAGTCCATCCACACCCTACTGGGCTACTGCACTCTGAGCTAGTTTTTTTTTAAATTAGTTAAAAACTGAATATAGTTTGGAATATTTTTTTGCTGTTTTCTGGGAGACTTATTGATGACTTTGCTTTGCTATCCATAAACTATTTGTTTTTTCTTTCTCTCTCCCTTAAAGTAGAACTGTGATTCAGTTCAGCCTACTGTACATATTCTGTTACAATTATTTGTTATTTCAGTATGTTTATTCATTTCCTTATTATTTGGTTTTAAAGAATGAAGTACCTCTCCCAGGCTCTTCCTCCTTCTTAGAAATAATTAAAAGTGCAGCAACACACAAGATAAAACCTGCAGCATCTCTAACACCAAAATGTAACAGGTTTCAGAGTGGTAACCGTGTTAGACTGTATAAGCAAAAACAACAAGGAGTTCTTGTGGCACCTTTAGAGATTAACAAATGTATTTGGGCATAAGCTTTCGTGAGCTAAAATCCACTTTATCAATGCATGGAGTGGAAAATACAGTTGCACGTATATTTATACATAGTACATGAAAAGATGGGAGCTGCCTTATCGGTCGGGGGTCAGTCTAACGAGACAATTTAATTATCAGTAGAATATCAAGGGAGGAAAAAATCACTTTTGTAGTGGTAATGAGTGGCCCATTTCAAACAGTTGACAAGAAGGTGTGAGTAATAGTAGGGGGAAATTAGTATGGTAAAACTAGGTTTTGTACTGACTCATCCACTCCCAGTCTTTATTCAGGCCTAATTTGATGGTGTCCAGTTTGCAAATTAATTTCAGTTCTGCAGTTTCACATTGGAGTCTGTTTTTGAAGTTTTTTTGTTGAAGAATTGCCACTTTTAAGTTTATTGAGTGACCAGGGAGGTTGAAGTGTTCTCCTACTAGTTTTTCAATGTTGTAATTCCTGATGTCAGATTTGTATCTGTTTATTCTTTTGCGTAGAGACTGTCCGGTCTGGCCAATGTCAGAGAGTTGTGTAGCAACAGAGTTGTCATATGAACGAGAGGCTGCTAGACAACTCTCTGACACCACATTCTACAGGCCACTACCCTCTGACCCCATTGAGGATTACCAAAAGAAACTACACCATCTGCTCAAGAAACTCCCTTAAGATGCACAGGAACAAATCTACACTGACACAGCCCTAGAGCCCCGACCAGGGGTATTCTATCTGCTACCCAAAATCCATAAACCTGGGAATCCTGGACGCCCCATCATCTGAGGCACTGGCACCCTGACAGCAGGATTGTCTGGCTATGTAGACTCCCTCCTCAGGCCCTACGCTCCCAGCACTCCCAGCTATCTTCGAGACACCACTGACTTCCTGAGGAAACTACAATCCTTTGGTAATCTTCCAGAAAACACCATCCTAGCCACTATGGATGTAGAAGCCCTCTACACCAACATTCCACACAAAGATGGACTACAAGCTGTCAGGAATAGTATCCCCGATAATGTCACGGCAAACCTGGTGCCTGAACTTTGTGACGTTGTCCTCACCCACAACTATTTCAGATTTTGGGGACAATTTATACCTTCAAGTCAGCGGGACTTCTACGGGTACCTGCATGGCCCCCTCCGGTATGCCAACTTTTTTATGGCTGACTTAGAACAACGCTTCCTCAGCTCTCATCCCCTAATGCCCCTACTCTACTTGCACTATACTGATGCACTATACTTGATATATATTTATGTATAAATATACCTGCTACTATATTTTCCACTCCATGCATCTGATGAAGTGGATTTTAGCCCACGAAAGCTTATGCCCAAATACATTTGTTAGTCTTTAAGGTGCTACAAGGACTCCTCGTTGTTTTTACCAAAATGTAAGATATCCATCCAACCACAAACCCAAACATCCCAAGAATCTCTTGCTACACCTACAAATATTTACCCTTATTGCACTTTCCCTGCCCAAAAGTCTGGATAAAAAGATGGATCTTGCAGTGTGCCCTGAAAATCAACAGATTCTGGCTAATTTTGATCAAATCAGGGTATTAATTCCAAAGTTGAATGCCCTCAAGAGAATGCCCTGACGGTAGCGTCTCTTCTATGTCTCAGGGGCTCCAGTTCAAGAACCTCCACTTACCATAGCAATGGAAGAAGGAAAAAGGCAGTTTTCAAAATAGGCAGGTCTCAAGAGCTATATAGGTTAAAATCAATATCTATAAACTCGACCTGAAAACCTATAAAGCACCACTACAGTTCCCAGAATATAGTTAAATTATCAATTTATTTTAAAAATTTCACATGCTACAGAACTACCCTTGTTTACTGCAAAAATACATTCTCCCACAAACTGACTGTAAGTCTGCAAGTCTAGTAAATAGAAAATCCACAAAATTCTGTCAGGATCCAGCAATCTGCATTGTGGAAACACATTTGTTAGCTGGTAACAATAATACATGAAGCATGTAGGACCCCAGAACAGTATCAAAGCATTGTTGTCTTTTGCACAAAGAACTACACACCTTACACCTTCATTCAGTAAAGCGATGTTATTGTATATACTGCCTATATTAATTGCTCTGTGTTTTTAATAGAAGTATGTCTGTCTTGAAATATAAACAGATGACTATTTTGCAGTGATCATCTGGGTCTTTTTTATGGCATATTTCAGCTGTGTTTCCTGAAGAGCTGGGAACTAGTGTTCCTTTAACTGATGTTGAATGCCGAACATTGATCTACAAACCTCTGGATGGAGAATGGGGTTCCAGAACCCGAGATGAGGAATGTGACAGAATTATTGCAGGGATAAACCAGCTCATGACTCTAGGTAAACATTTGTGATTGAATAATTTAGGAAACATTCAGTATGCAAGCTAACTTTTTCGGAAGGGATGATGTGCATTTTTATGAGAACACCACAATCCACAAAATTAGTAAATGCTATCATTGATCAACTATAATAGTCATAAAATCACTACTTACATAAGAATGGCCATACTGGGTCAGACCAAAGGTCCATCCAGCCCAGTATCCTGTCTACTGACAGTGGTCAATGCCAGGTGCCCCAGAGGGAGTAAACCTAACAGGTAATGATCAGTGATCTCTCTCCTGCCATCCATCTCCACCCTCTGAGAAACAGAGACTAGGGACACCATTCCTTACCCATCCTGGCTAATAGCCATGAATGGACTTAACCTCCATGAATTTATCCAGTTCTCTTTTAAACCCTGTTATAGTCCTAGCCTTCACAACTCAGGCAAGGAGTTCCACAGGTCGACTGTGCACTGCGTGAAGAAGAACTTCCTTTTATTTGTTTTAAACCTGCTACCTATTAATTTCATTTGGTGGCCCCTAGTTCTCATATTATGGGAACAAGTAAATAACTTTTCCTTATTCACTTTCCCACGCCACTCACGATTTTATATACCTCTATCATATCCCCCTTTAGTCTCCTCTTTTCCAAGATGAAAAGTCCTAGCCTCTTTAATCTCTCCTCATATGGGACCCCTAATCATTTTGGTTGCCCTTTTCTGAACCTTTTCTACTTGAATTATTACCTTATAAAAAAAAGAAAATATTTTGTTCACAACATGACATATCTACGTAGTGCCTTTAATGTATAGTCTGACCCAAACTTTCAAAGGTGACTAGTGATTTTGAGAGTTTCAATTTTTGAACATGTAACTTGAAAGACCTTGAAGAGCTTGATTTTCAGAAAGTACTGAACACTTGCCCTTTGAAAATCAAAGCCTGTTTATGATATCTCAAACTGAGCACCCAAAATCACTTGCTAGTGTTGAAAACGTAGGCCCCTATGTTGAATACAAAAGCTGTAACTTCATTTTGAACAGAGAGCAAAAAGTATGTATTTGTTTTGTTTTCCTAGAGAATGTTATGATAAATAGCTGTACTTGGGATTTTCCTAACTAATCTGCTGTGTACTCCAGCCATCATTTTTCTTTTCTTTGGGTTGTGAGGAGAACGGATGTGTAATGTATTGGTTAGCAAATGGTTCACCATGAATTTACCACTTGTGGGGACAATTGCTGATATATATTGGCAGTTTCTGAAAAGTACATTATAAATTCTTTCTACATACATATCACTAATTCTGTCATTAACATAGTCAAAGGTATGCATATATCATTGATGCATATGTTGAATAACTTTAGGTGTCTTGTGATAAGATGGCTGTTGAAATGTGCATAGTTAATTCTTGTGTGTCTGTATGGTACTTAAATGTGTGAACTATTATAAACAAAAATTTGGTGTAACAGGGATTAAGATTGGTTAGGTGTGACATCCCCTAATGCAAAAAAACAAGGAAATATGAAGTTGTGGGACGCCTTGGTGGAACCTGAATGCTTATACAGCATGTTTTCTTTGATGGGGACACACTGCATCTTCACAAGAAACTACCTTCTGACCCCACAAATAAGGAAACACACTACACATAACTCATTAATCTCCCTCTTTCAGAATAATGTAAAACGTTAATTACAAAAGGAGTTAGCAGATACCAGTAGTGATATGTGTAGTATGTTATGTGTTTCTGGAGGAAGTATGAAGTTGTAATTAAGGTTTCCACTACCGTGCCTCCATAGTAAGAGTAATGGTATATTTAAATTATCTTAGCTGGTTCTTTCCATAGTCTGTGTGAGGTTTTGTTTTTTTAACTACTACTATTGTTGCTTGCTTTGTATAAAGGTTCAATTTACTGTAGCAATCTTAAGAGTAGATTTTTAACTGCAATAGAGCATTCTGTTTCACCTTTTTCTTACAAAGCCCCCCCTCAACAGGCTATAAAAATGCTGCAGCCCCCCACTGCTCCTGGCTTGGGGGGCCGCCGCTGGCTTCAGCCCTGCGACGCTTCCGACTGGGGAAGCGGGGGTGGCTTTAGCCCCACGTCGCTCCTGGCTTCAGCACTGGGGCTTGGGGCACCAGCTTTTAGCTGTGGAGCTCCATGGCCTCCCTGAAAGGGCTCATGGACCCCCCAGTTGAGAACCGCTGTGGTGATGTCAAGATTAATTAAGTGATATTTTTCCAAAGCAGAATGAGTCAGAAGTGCACCAATTAATATCTTGGAATTGCATGTTTTGAATTATATAACTTACAGATTTGTATCTGTAGCAAAAAGTAATTCTCTTTGTATTTTGAATGCACACAGCATGCTTCTCAGAGTGCAGTCTTTCATGTCCAGAGGGATGGCTCTGATTAATCACTACAGTAATCATGCTTATGGCATGTGCTACAGCACATGTGTGTGTATAAAATTTCACTGATATTTTAAAATATGTAATGTTGGCTTTTCTTGTTTGTTTCTGTCACTTACTATTTGTATTCTAAGCTTCAAGGAGTGTGTCGGTGGGGAGGGGTGTTGAAAATAAAAAAGATCTGAAACAGACTATTAAAGTGCTGGTTTTATGTGATATAACATTGAATTTTCATTTGTATTTAGATATTGCTTCTGCATTTGTGGCACCTGTGGATCTCCAAGCTTATCCAATGTATTGCACTGTTGTGGCATATCCCACAGATCTCAGTACCATTAAACAAAGACTGGAAAGCAGATTTTACAGGTTAGATCCAAGTCTCTGTTACTTCTATAAAGTAGTGCCAAAGAGACCTTTTTGATTGTCTTTTTATGGGATAATGTCTAACAAAGAGATTGAAATAGGTAGACTGTGTCCATCTGTCTCATCATGCATCTATCCTTCATCTAGGTTTTCTTTTTATAAAATGTTAAAGTAGGGATTGACCAGCTGTTTTTCTTGGATGTGAATTTTAGAATATGCATTGTTCAAGTGCCTAGTGCTACAGTTGGCTCCATGTCTGTGGATCCAACTGCAGGATCAGGGTATATGTCTATAAAGTGATTTTCAAATCAAAATAATTGCATTTATGCTTTTAAAATTAAACAAAATGACTGAAAATATTTAGTTTACTGTTTAAATTTATAAATTGAAAAAATAGGCAGACTAGACCTCACAGCATTTGAATGTATTTATTAGCAGTTTATAGTAAGAGTCTGCACATAACATGTACTTTTAAGACAGGTTTCAAAGTAGCAGCTGTGTTAGTCTGTATTCGCAAAAAGAAAAGGAGTACTTGTGGCACCTTAGAGACTAACAAATTTATTTGCGCATTTAAGAGAAACTGTTGGCTTGGCAGTTTAAGTCCCTTTATAAAAGTCTTATTGAATTAGGACACCGTTTCATTGTAGTTGCAGACAATTTTTTGAATTTTGTTTTAACTTGTTAGCACAGTTTTCATCTCTTTTCCTAAATGACTGCTGTGTTCGGCAAATTGTCTTTAATATTCAGTATTTAATTATCTGAGATGAAGTAATTGTTCTATTAAAATACTTTGTGGAAGACTCCTTCTCTTGATTTACAGAAGATATTTGCTTTGAGAATTTACCCCCTCCTCCCCGTGCATATGGCATGTTGTTTTGCTACTTGGGCTGAATCTGAAGATTAATATGTAGTGCTCCTTGCATACTCATACATTACTAGGATGTCATTCTAATATAAAACTGTTTTTTCATTGTCAGAGAAAACGGACATCAGAGGCTTTTGAACACAGATATTTACTTTTTCTCTTTCTTGCTTCTCTCTCTTCCCAGCCAATTTCTCTCTGTCTTTCTCTGGGTATTTTTACTGGAAAGTTTACTGAAATGCTATTTCGAAATTAGAAATTATTTACTAAAATTGCCAAATACACATATACTGTTCTGTTCTAAGATAATATGTTCCAAGACATATGTCTAATTTTTAAAAATAGTATTAATCATAAGACAATATTTATCTGCCGAAGGAATTTTATGCAAACTGAAGATTTGGTTCTTCTTCAAGTAATGTCCCTATAGATGTTCCACTTCAGGTGCGTGTGCACCCCATGTGCTTTTGATCAGAAACCTTCGATAGCAGTGTCCGTTCGGTCTGCACATGGGTCCCTTACCTCCCATACCGACATCAAGGCTATATAGGTCTGTGCAAGAGAACCACCCTCAGTTCCTTCTCAACTGCCTTGGTCTGAGACAGACCCTGAGTGTGTCTGCCTCAAGTGTGCCTCAGCTAAAAGAATTTTTCCTAATTGCTAGTTTAGTTCAGTTTAGTTCGTAAATTAGATTAGATTAGTTTAGTGGTTGAGAGGATTTGTTTTGTTCCTCTCCCCTCCCTCTAGGGAGGGTTGCCCAAATGCACTGCCTCGGATACACGGTGTACCCCACCTTGATGACTGGCTCCTCATGGGTCTCTCACAGCGGGAAGTCACCTCTGTGATCCTTGCCCTTCGCATGCTGCTGACGTCTCTGGGTATCTGCATCAACAAGGACAAGTTGGTGCTGACATCTACACAGAGAATGCACTTTATCGGCATGCATCTCAACTCCGTTGCAGCCAGGACTTTCCTCCCAGCAGACTGCTTCGCAATACTGACATCTGTCATCACGGATCTGTGTCGCAGACCCTACACCACAGTCCACTGCTGTCTCTCTCCCCTCAGCCATATGGCTGCCTAGACCTATGTGACACCTAATGCACATCTCCACATGCGTTGGCTTCAGGTGTGGCTTCTTTCCATCTACAGACCCAGCATGGACCATATGCAGACCAGAGTTGTCCTTTCCCAGTCCATGCTATCTTCCCTCACATGATGGACCGATCCTTCCAAGGTCTTAAGCAGCAGCCCCTTCGCCACTCTCATACCGCAGATCACCATCACGACAGATGCCTCCCTTACAGGTTGGGAAGCCCACCTGGACCACCACACAGCCCAGGGTCCCTGGATGTCAAGGGAGGCCAGAATTGACATAAATGTGCTAGAGCTCTGGGCAGTCCATTTTGTACGTCCGGCCCTTCTCTCACTTGTCCAATCCTTCCACATTCAACTCCTTCCCAACAACATCACAGCAGTCGTGTATGTCAACAAGCAGAGCGGTACCAAGTCTCTCTCCCTCAGCTCCAAGTCCGTACACCTCTGGAACTGGTGCATCAAACACCACATAATTCTTCAAGCCATGTACCTCCCAGGCACCTAGAACTCCCAGGCCGACTAACTCAGCTAGGCACTCTACATCAATCACGAGTGAGAGCTACACGGCACCACACTACAGTACTTCTTCAAGCTCTGGAGCATCCCTTAATGGAACCTCTTTACCACGTCTGAGAACAGGAAACTGCCCCTCTATTGTTCCAGAGGGGCAATAAGGGAGGACTTGCATGGTGATGCTCTCCTCCTCCCCTGGAGCGGAGACCTTCGCTATGCCTTCCCTCCCATTCCCTTTCTTCCGCAAGTGCTATGCAAGATTTGCCGAGACAGAGTCACAGTACTACTCGTAGCCTCGTCAGTTCTGGTTCATGGACCTCCTTTGACTCTCCACCCACACACGGATCTGCCTTTGCACACTCCCAGATATAGTCACACAAGATCGGGGGAGACTCGGGCATCCCAAACTGAATTCTCTTCACCTCATGGCCTGGTATTTGGATGGGTGTCAAGGGTAGACCAGGCATGCTCCACCCTGGTGCGGCGAATCCTTACTCAAAGTAGGAGAGAATCCACCAGGGTATTCTACCGAGCGAAATAGAGATGCTTCATGCTATGGGCTCGCCATCACTCACTTAACATGGTATTTATACCAGTTGTCCTGAACTACCTTCTCACCCTCAAAATGTCCGACAGCCCCTCAACTCTGAATGGGTGCAGCAATCAGTACCTTTCTTCCCCCTGTTGACAGCACCTTCGTCTTTACTCACCCCACCACCGTCCGCTTCATGAAGGGTTTACTCAATACCTTCCCACCAGTACTGAAGCCCAGGCCCATATAGGACCTTATCTCATCCTCCCGCTTTCACAAAACCATCCTTTAAACTGTTGGCAACATGCTCTCTCTCCCACCTCTCAATGAAAGTGACATTCCTGGTAGCCATAACTTCAGCCAGGCGGGTCAGTGAGCTGGCAGCTATGATGGCAAATCCCCCTAACACCACATTCCAAAAGGACAAGGTGTCCCTGGGACTCCATGCAAAATTTTCTCAAAGATCGTGTAGGCATTCCCCCTGAACCAGTGCATCAATCTACCTATTTTCTACCCAAACTGCACACCTCCCACACTGACAGGGTCCTACACTCCCTCAATGTCCATCATGCATTGGCTTTCTACCTTCACAGGACTCAGTCCTTTCGCACATCGCCGAAGCTCTGCATGGCCATTGCCGAACGGTCGAAGGGTCAAGCCTTCTCTTCCTAACGAATCTCCAAATGAGTCTCGGGGTGCATCCAAGAATGCTACAACCAATCTGGTGTACCCTCACTTGATAGAGTCTACATGAGCACAGGCCACCACATCGGCCTCACTAGCAGATGCGTCCTGGCAAGACTTCTGTCGTACAGCCACCGGGTGCTCCGTCCACACCTTCACAACACACTGTGCCATCACACAAGCAGCAGCTACAGATGCAGCAGTTGGCCAAGCCATTCTGAGGACCACGCTTCCATTAGCGTCCTCGCACCCACATCCACAGTGATGGCCGCTCGCAAATCATCCACGTGTGGAATACACATGGGGACCATCTCTCGAAGCAGAGGAGGAGGTTACTTACCTGTAATTGGAAGTTCTTCGAGATGTGCAGTCCTTATCTGTATTCCACTACCTGCCCTCCATCCTCTCTGCTTTAGACTACGTTCTAAAATGGTAACAGAGAGACTGGAGATGCGTGGACCCATACTACCTATTGTACCCTCAGCAGGGAGAATGAGGGGACACAAATACACATGTGGGTCAACGGACACTGCTAAGAAATATTTTCAGACTTAGGTGCATGGTGTGCATGTGCATCCACATGTTGAAATACAGATAGGGACCACACACCTGAAAGAACCTCCAGTTACAGGTCAGCAACCTCCACATATTACCTCACCCATCCTGTCTCTCTAGTACCCTGGTACCAACACTGGTACAACATCACTGTATATACATTGTTAAGTAAATCCCATTTTTACTAGATTTGTCCATGGTGTTGGCAAACCCTGAAGAGGTAACAAGATTTTCTTCTTTGAGTGATGTTCCCAATGTGTATTCCACACACAGATACGCATGCACACCATGTACTTAAGTCCAGAATTTTTTGCAATCAGTGTCCATTGGCCTGCGCTTGCACTGTAGCTCTCCTCATGCTCTGAACCGAGGGCATATACGGCTTTATGGGCGAGTGCTTCTCCAGTTCAGACTGCAGCATGCCCTGAGTCAGAATCTGCAGTGTCCTCAGCTTCTTTTTACTGTATTGTTCCTGTAAGAATTGTTTGTAGTTAGTTTTTAGTAGTTTTCCCTTGAGAAGTCTGGGGTTATGCTTACGATCCCAGGGTTCAAAAAGTGTGTTTCCTGCCCTCTCTCCTTTTCTGTGAGCAACAAACATCAACGCTATCTCTATTGCCTGGGTGAGGCTCACATTTCTGCCAACTGCAGCATCTGTTGCTCTTTTCCCCCTAGAACTCCTGAGGGTTGGGAACTGAGACTCAAAAAACACCTCATGGAGAAGGTAATGAAGCCCCAATCCAGTCCGGGCTGCAGACCCCCACCCGTACATCAGCCACAACAAGTGGGCAGCACTTCTCCAAGAACAAGCTCAGGAACAGAGGCTAAGTCTCTTAAGCCGAAAGAGAAGGCTTCACAGGATAGTAAAGGACATTCTCATAGACATACGGCCAAGTCATTTGTGTCTAAGTCTATCCCAAAAAGAAGGGATCCCTCCCCAACCTCATCAGAGTTGGGAGAGCCAGTGCACACAAGTGCTAAAGTCTTATACCTGCTTAAATCTTCTTGACAAGATAAGGAGGTGCGCAAGGGTACAGATCCAACAGTTCTGACACCAGCTCCAGTGGTGAATACGTGAGACAGACAGCTCCTGGTGCTTCCATCTACTTCGGTACCAATATCAATGCGGCCTCAGAGAGAGCCGACAGCCAGGGTGACCAGAGAGGCTTCAGCTCAACCACTGGACTCTCATATTCCCAGACAGTCAGAGACATATGTCTCCCCAGAAGGCATTTTTGCTCTCCCTTCTCTGCATTCACTATTCTTATCGGGTCCATCTATATTCCAGGACATGGTTACACTGGAGGAGGAGTCTGTCACCAGGAGACGTTCATTCCCCTATTCCACCTGCTGGCCTTGAAGCATAGCCATTGGTACTGTCCGTCCCATGGGTAATTAGGGATCCAGCCTTCTCTTCCGATGAGTTGGAGGCTCCCCAGGAGCCTCTGAGGCACCGAAGAGAGGCGACCCTGGACAGAAGCCCTAGAAGGTCAGGATTCCAGCCTCCAATCCCACACAATTGGCCAAGGGACACATGGTACCCTATGCTGTGGGGTCCCCTCTGCTGGTGGATCCATCTTACTGACAATATTGTGGACTGTGGGAGCCCTACCTCAGACACCCAGGATCAGTGCTTGAGTCCTGCTTGCCATCGCCTGGCCACATGCAACCAACCCCATATGAGTATTCAGAGAAGGAAGGTGAGCCAGATCCAACGGTTCTGGGAGCAATCTCAGCATCATCACCGGATGAATTGGTCACTCTATCTTCTCTGTCTCCACCAGATGAGTTTAAACAATACGAAAATCTCATGCACAAGGTGGCAGCAGAGATACAAATCTAGCTGGAGGAAATTCAGGAGTCCCAGCAAAGCTTACTAGTCACACTGCAGCCCTCTGGTCCCAGTAGAGTGGACCTTCTCATCAACGAGGCCGTCATGGACCCAGCAAAGGTAGTTTAGCACACTCCTGCTTCTTGTGCTCCCACTCCTAAGAGGGCTGAGAAGTGCTATTTTGTCCCATCCAAGGGGGAGAGTTCTAGTTCTCTCACCCTTTGCCAAACTCCCTGGTGGTGAGGTGGCTACTGAGCAGTCTACGCAACAGCATCCAAATGCTGCTACTCCTGATAAGGGACACATGAGACTCGACCTTCTGCCTCCCTCCAGTTCAGGATCTCTAATTATCAGGTCCTCTTGGACAAATATGGTTTGATCAATTATACTAGATTTCTAGAGTTTAAGGACAAGCTCTCTGAGGAGGATAGAGCCTATTTCCAGGCCTTAGTGGATGCGGGCAAATGGGTGGCCAAAACTTCCCTCCAATCTGTGGTGGACTCAGCCAATACCATATTGAAGGGCATGGTTACAGCCATTGTCATTAGGAGAGACTCGTGTTTGCGATCCTCAGGTTTCCCTAGAGAGGTGCAGAGTGTCATCCAAGATCTGCCCTTCGATACTAACAATTGTGACAGGTTCGGGACAGATGGCTACAGGAGAGTGATAGAAGGCAGATATATTAGCCCCAGGTTAAGTAGGTCCCTTTTCCCTGGGTAAGGTAAGAGGGAAGGTTCCAGAATAATCAGGAACTTTCTAGAATCAATTAAGGCAGGCAAATCAGGGTACCTGGTTTTAAAAAGGAGCTCACTTCAGTTTGTGGTGCATGTGTGAGGAGCTGGGAGTAAGAGGCACGAGGAGCTGAGAGTGAGAAGGCGTACAGCTGGAGAACTGCGGAGTACAAGCATTATCAGACACCAGGAGGAAGGTCCTGTGGTGAGAATAAAGAAGATGTTGGGAGGAGGCCATGGGGAAGTAGCCCAGGGAGTTGTAGCTGTCGCACAGCTATTCCAGAAGGCACTCTAGACAGCTGCATTCCACAGGGCCCTGGGCTGGAACCCAGAGTGGAGGGCAGGCCTGGGTTCCCCCCAAACCTCCCAACTCCTGGTCAGACACAGGAGGAGTTGACCTGTACTGTTGGTTTACAAAAACGGCCAAACTGAGGGCTGCTGTGAATCTCCGAGGCGAGCAAATCCACCAATAAGTTGAAGACCCACCAAGGTAGAGGAGGAACTTCGTCACAGTGGTGTCAGGGATGGGATTTGGTATGCACAGCACGGCAGAAGGAGGGTGTTGTTACTTTTTTTTAAAAAAAAAGAGAGGGTTTTTTTTCTTTTTTCTCTCACCACAATGGAGGAGGTAGTGCGGGCACTACAAGCCACGGCTGTCCAGCAGGAGGCTACCCGTGTCCAGGCAGCCACCCAACAGGAGGCAGTGCGGCTGCAGCAAGAGACTAATCACCTGCTGATTGACCAGGCCGCTCAAGACCTTGCTATGTTGCGGGAACTGGTAAATCAAGTGAAGGTCCTTATGGAGATGAACCACAGCCATGATGGGACGTGGATCATAAGGGCCAGAATTGCCTGCAGAAAATGACGGGGGAGGATGATGTAGAGGCATATCTCCTGGCCTTTGAGAGGACAGCCCTACGGGAGGCCTGGCTTCGAGATCAGCGGTCTCGCATCCTCGCCCCATTCCTGTGTGGGGAGGCCCAGAAGGCCTACTATGATTTGCCTGACGAGGCTGCAGCAGACTTCCCCAGCTGAAAGCAGAGATCCTGGCCAGATCTGGGGTAACGACTGCAGTGCGGGCCCAGCGATATCATGAGTGGAGGTACCAGGAAAACAAAACCCCGCGGTCCCAATTATATGACGTCATCCATCTCGCACGAAAGTGATTATGAACTGAGTCCCGGAGTCTGGAGGAGATACTAGAGGTTCTTGTCATCGACGGGTACATGAGAGGATTACCACCAGACCTCCACCCTGGGTAAGCCAGAACTAACTCTCCACCTACAAAGAGGTTGTCGCACTGGTACAGAGGCGAAGGACAGCGAGGGAGCTGACCTGACCAGTTAAGGAAGAAGCACCCCGAGTTAAACTATTAGCACCAAGCCCTAGAGCTCGGGTGACTGGGCCACCAGGAGAGCCCAGGTGGAAAAAGAGAGGGGCTGAAGGCCCACCAGAAGCCACAAAGAGTCGGAGCACTGAGAGGGAAGAGGATTGTGATGTTAGACTGCCCAAACCAAGAGACCGGGAATGCATAAAGCTGCATACAGATGTTACGCTTGCGGGGAGAGGGGACACATAGCTGGACAGTGTCCCAATGCCGAGGATCCTATGCAGTGTAACCTGGGGAACTGGACAGACCCATGCTCCCTAACCCCCCTTGTGGGGGGTCTCACTAACCCCACATATGTACACCAGACCAGTGAAGCTAAATGGGGTAGAGACCATGGCACTGATTGATTTGGGGAGTGCTATCACGCTTGTCTTGGGGAAGCTCGTGAAGCATAGTCAGCTGCTGTGGGCTAAGCGTACGGGGATAACATGCGTCCATGGGACAGTTGGTTATTACCCTACCATCCCAGTAAAAATTGAGATTCAGAGGAACACTACTGAGGTAGCAGCAGGTGTAGTCCCTAAACTCCCACACCCAGTGCTCATAGGGAGGGACTTCCCAGGGTTTGGAGACTTATTCCCGGGAGGGGAATTGGAGAAAGGGGGAAACCCTGAAGTTAGTGAGGCATCCACAGTAGACTGTCAACCCTCAATCTTCTCTGAAATATCCCCAGATTTGTTCTCCACTCCCAGACAGGGTAGGAAGTCGAAAAGGGAAAGGAGGGCAGCTAAGGCCTTGGGAACCCGAATACTGACCCAAAGCCAGAGGGTCGCTCTCATAGGTAGGTGGACCCGAGCAACTGAAAAGGAGGCCACCCAGGAGGGAGAAGCACCCGAGTCTGACCCACAGCCTAACGCCTCTGAACCAGTAGAGGCAACAGAGACTGGCCCCCTAGATCTCGGGCAGATTAGCCCCGGGAGAGGAAATTTTGGACGGGAGCAGGCTGAAGACCCAAGGTACGACAACATTAGGAAGGAGATGACCAAAATAGATGGGGTCCCCGTGGAAGGGAAGACCCAGGGACCAGGACCCTACTTCATAATGAAGAAGAATCTCTTATACCGGGTCGCACCAGTACAGGGCAGAAGGTACAGCAGATCCTAGTATCTCAAAAACACCAGAATGCTGTATTAAGTCTGGCCCATATTCATCTTTTTGGGGGACATTTGGGGGTAAAGAAGACCCTGGCACAGGTCCTGCGATGATTCTTCTGGCCCAGAGTACATGAAGAAGTGCGGAGGTACTGTGCGTCCTGCCCGGAGTGTCAGCTGCACAGTCCCCGTCCCCACTTGAGGGCACCTTTAGTACGCCTTCCCATCATAGAGGTCCCCTTTGAGAGAATAGCCATGGACCTAGTGGGACCCCTGGAGAAGACAGCCCGGGGCCACCAATATATACTTGTCGTTCTGGATTATGCTACTCGCTACCCAGAAGCCGTCCCCCTGCGGAACACAGCCTCTAAAATGATAGCTAAAGAGTTGGTGGGGATCTTTGCCCGAGTGGGGCTACGAAAGGAGATATTAACAGACCAAGGTACCCCATTTACGTCAAAGCTAGTGAAGAACCTCTGTATGCTGCTCCATATCCATACCCTGAGAACTCAGTCTATCATTCGCAGACCGATGGGCTGGTAGAAAACCGAACCGAACCCTCAAGGCAATGATAAGGAAAGTGGTAAATCAGGACAGGAAGGATTGGGACACCCTACTACCCTACCTTATGTTTGCAATCCGGGAGGTACCTGAGGCATCAACTGGGTTTTTGAGGCCTCAACTGGGTTTTTCCCCTTTGGGTTATTATACGGCGCCACCACTGTGGCATACTAGATATCGTGAAAGAAATCTGGGAAGAGGAACCCAATGAGGGGAGTAATATAATTGACTGTGTGTTGCAGATGCGAGAACGGATAGCCCGGGTCACCCCTATTGTACGGGAACATTTGGAAAAGGTGCAGGAGGCTCAGCAAACCCATTATAATTGCCAGGCAAAAGTCCGACAGTTGCAACCAGGGGATAAGGTGTTGGTGTTAGTACCCATGGCAGAAAGCAAGCTTTTGGCCCAATGGCAGGGGCCCTATGAGGTGGTTGAACCCGTGGGGGAAATAACCTACAAGTTGCGGCAGCCAGGATGCTGGAAACAAGAGCAAATTTATCACATTAACCTCTTAAAGCCTTGTCACCAATGAGAGGCGTGTGTAGTGGCCCAAGAGACCCAAATCCAGGGAAATAACATGCAGGAGCAGATCAGGATATCCACTGATCTGACACCAAACCAAAAGAAGGAGGTAACTGAGGTGATGAACCGATACCAGGACATGTTTTCAACCAGACCAGGTCGGACCACCGAAACAAATCACCACATTATCACAGACCTTGGGACAAAGGTAACTTTAAGGCCCTGTCGGGTCCCAGCCACAAAAAGGGAGGAGATCAAGGCAGAGGTAAAAAGGATGTTGGAGCTGGGAGTCATTGAAAAGTCCCATAGTCAGTGGTCAAGCCCGATTATGTTGGTGCCCAAACCTGATGGCACCACTAGGTTTTGTAATGACTTTCACCGGCTGAATGAAATATCCAAATTCAATGCATACCCCGTATCGATGAGTTAGTTGACCGCCTGGGCAACGCCCGATTTTTGACCACCCTTGATTTAACGAAGGGATACAGGCAGATTCCCCTTGCCAAAGATGCGAAAGAAAAAACGGCATTCTCTACCCCAGAGGGTCTGATTGAATATACTGTTCTTCCTTTTGGACTGCATGGGGCACCTGCCACCTTCCAGCATCTTATGGACAAGCGCCTACGACCCCATACCAGTTATGCAGCGGCATACCTGGATGATGTGATTATTCACACCCCCAACTGGGAAACCCACTTGGAAAAGGTGGAAGCGGTTCTGAACACACTAAGACGGGCTGGCCTCACAGCCAACCCAGCCAAGTGTGCTATAGGGCTAGCCAAGGCTAAAGAGCTTGGCTACATTGTAGGAAGGGGTATGGTGAAGCCCCAACTAAACAAACTAGAGGCTATCCAAAATTGGCTCCGGCCGAATCGGAAAAAGGAAGTCTGGGCATTCCTGGGTGTGGTGGGGTACTACCGACGATTTATTCCCCATTTTGCTACCAGAGCGAGTCCCCTGACAGACCTGATAAAAGCCCGGGGTCCGGACATGGTGAAGTGGACAGATGCCGCAGAGAAAGCATTCATGGATCTACGGACAGCCCTCTGCAGTAACCCTGTGCTTATAGCCCGAGACTTCAACAAAGAATTCATTTTACAGACAGATGCATTTGAAGTAGGATTGGGAGCTGTCCTATCGCAGATGGATGGAGATGAAGAACACCCAATCCTCTACCTTAGCAGGAAGCTCCTCCCGAGAGAGCAGAAGTATGCCATGGTTGAAAGAGAGTGCCTTGCTATGAAATGGGCCATGGAAACACTTCATTAACACCTACTGGGACAACAGTTTTCCCTTGTGACCGACCATGCACCCCTCTAGTGGATGCAGCGAAATAAAGAGAAGAACACAAGGGTGACCAGATGGTTCCTGTCCCTACAACCTTTCCAATTCACCATACAACACCGGGCTGGAAGCCACCATGGCAATGCAGATGGTTTGTCACGGGTACACTGCCTGACATCCCAAGTTGCCCAACCCCATGTTGTTGAGCAGAGGCAGGGGATATGTGACAGGATCAGATGGCTACAGGAGAGTGATAGAAGGCAGATATATTAGCCCCAGGTTAAGTAGGTCCCTTGTCCCAGGGTAAGATAACAGGGAAGGTTCCAGAATAATCATGAACCTTCTGGAGACAATTAAGACAGACAGGCTGATTAGCACACCTGCAGCCAATCAAGAAGCTGCTAGAATCAATTAAAGCAGGCTAATCAGGGCACCTGGGTTTAAAAAAAGGAGCTCACTTCAGTTTGTGGTGTGCGTGTAAGGAGCTGGGAGCAAGAGGCGCTAGGAGCTGGGAGTGAGAACACATACTGTTGGAGGACTGAGGAGTACAAGAATTATCAGACACCAGGAGGAAGGTCCTATGGTGAGGATAAAGAAGGTGTTGGGAGCAGGCCATGGGGAAGTAGCCCAGGGAGTTGTGGCTGTCGCACAGCTGTTCCGGGGGCACTCTAGACAGCTGCATTCCACAGGGCCCTGGGCTGGAACCCGGAGTAGAGGGTGAGCCCGGGTTCCTCCCAAACCGCCCAACTCCTGGTCAGACACAGGAGGAGTTGACCTGTACTGTGGGTTCACAAAAACAGCCAAACTGAGGGCTGCCGTGAATCTCTGAGGCGAGCAAATCAGCCAATAAGCGGAAGACCCACCAAGGTAGAGGAGGAACTTTGTCACACAACCTATTCCTTGATAAAACAGATGAGTTTCTCCACTCCCTCAAAGATTCAGAAACAATGCTTTACTTGCTGAGCATTTATACCCCTGTTCCCAAGAGGAAGCATCATAGACAGGTATATAGGTCAAAACCAACTTTTCAGCCCGTTTATCATTAAGTCCTTAGGAGCCACCATACAAGAAACAGATGGTGTATAGATTCAGGAATCCAGCCTTGGCAACATCCACTGCTGTTTCGTGCTCTAATCCCCAGGGGAAAAGTTTCTTTTGATGGGACTGTTTAGACCTGTATCCCTTCATTGATGCCTTTCCTGTCTCCTATTTAGGTGTTTGGAGGCCGCCTTCCTCAATTAGTCAAAAACTGGACATCCCAAACTACAAACAAATCGCATTAGAGGTTATCCCTGGTGACTATTCCAATTACTGACATTTCCTTCCCAGTTCTTCTTCAGGGATTTTACAACAGGAAGTGAACTCCCTGCACCTCAGGGGAGCCATAGAAAAAGTTCCATCTCAATACCATGGGAAGGGATTCTATTCCTGTTGCTTCCTGATTCCCAAGAATAATGGAGGCCAGTTCTCAGTCTATGTCAGTTAAGTTTATTCAAAATCTAAAATTCCACATGATCTCCTTGGCATCGATAATTATCTCATTAGAGGAGGGCAAATGGTTCACGGCTCTTGATGTGAAAGATGCATATTTTCATATAGATATTCATCCAGTTCACAGGAGTTTCCTTGGGTTCCTCTTTGATCATGACCATTAACAATTCAGAGTCCTCCCCTTTGGTCTGGGCGGAGCACCCGGGGTGTTTACAACATTTTCTCAGTTATGGCTGCTGGGATGAAAAGAGAAGGATTTACAGTCTTCTCATACCTCAATGACTGGCTTCTCAGAGGCAACTTTAAAAAGGGAAGAAGGGGAGTCTGGGGAACTACAGACCTGTCAGCTTCACCATTTTGAAGCACTTGGAGGAGAGGAAGGTAATCAGGAACAGTCAACATGGATTCACCAAGGGCAAGTCATGCCTGGCCAACCTGATTGCCTTCTGTGATGAGATAACTGTCTCTGTGGATATGGGGAAAACAGTGGACATGATTTACCTTGACTTTATCAAAGCTTTTGATATAGTCTCCCACAGTATTCTTGCCAGCAAGTTAAAGAATATGGATTGGATGAATGGACTATAAGATGGATAGAAAGCTGGCTAGATCGTCAAGCTCAACAGGTAGTGATCAACGGCTCAGTGTCTAGTTGGCAGCTGGTATCAAGCGGAGAGCCCCAGGGGTCAGTCCTGGGACCAGTTTTGTTCAACATCTTCATTAATGATCTGGATGATGTGATGGATTGCACCCTCAACAAGTTCGCGGATGACTCTAAGCTGGGGGGAAAAGTAGATATGCTGGAGGGTAGGGATAAGGTCCAGAGTGACTTAGACAAATTGGAGGATTGGGCCAAAAGAAATCTGATGAGGTTCAGCAAGGACAAGTGTAGAGTCCTGCACTTAGGACGGAAGAATCCCATGCACTGCTACAGGCTGGGGACCGACTGGCTAGGCAGCAATTCTGTACAACAGGACCTGGGGATTACAGTGGACGAGAAGCTGGCTATGAGTCAACAGTGTGCCCTTGTTGCCAACAAGACTAACGGCATATTAGGCTGCATTAGTAGGAGCCACTGCCAGCAGATGGAGCGAAGTGATTAGTCCCCTCTATTCGGCACTGGTGAAGCCACAACTGTAGTATTGCGTCCAGTTTTGGGGCCCCCAGTACAGAAAAGATGTGGACAAATTGGAGAGAGTCCAGTGGAGGGCAACAAAAATGATTAGGGGGCTGGGGCACATGACTTATGAGGAGAGACTGAGGGAACTGGGCTTATTTAGTCTGCAGAAAAGAAGAATGAGGGGGGATTTGAGAGCAGCCTTCAACTGTCTGAAGGCAGGTTCCAAAAAGGATGGAGCTAGGCTATCCTCAGTGGTGTCAGATGACAGAACAAGGAGCAGTAATCACAAGTTGCAGTGGTGGAGGTCTAGGTTGGATATTAGGAAAAACTATTTCACTAGGAGGGTGGTGAAGCACTGGAATGGGTTACAATGGAGGTGGTGGAATCTCCATCCTTAGAGTTTTTAAGGCCCAGCTTTACAAATCCCTGGCTGGGATGATTTAGTTGGGGTTGATCCTGCTTTGAGCAAGGGGTTGGATTAGATGACCTCCTGAGGTCTCTTCCAACCCTAATCTTCTATGATCCTATAACTCCTAAAAGGAGGTCCACAGGGCAATTTGTGTTCTGCTCAATCTTTTACCTTCCTTAGGTGTCTGCATCAATCACGCAAAATCCATGTTGGCCCATATGAGGTGCATAGACTTCATAAGGGTGACATTAGACTCAACTACACAAGAGCGTATCTGCCTCTCGAAAGGTTTCAGGCCACAAGCATTCTCATGCACCAGATCTCTGTTAGATCATCAGTCAGAACTTGCCTTTCCCTCCTTGGCCACATGACTTCATGCGCATATGTGACACCGTTTGCCAGGCTACATCTACAATGCCTAGAAACCATAAACAAGGTCCCAATTCACTCATGTTACCAGGCTCTCTTGTCTGGTGGACACACCAACACCTGAAGCAACCATCATTACTGGTGCCTCCCTTTTGAGTCACAGTGTACACCTGGGAGATCATATGGTACAGATCGTCTGGACCTCCATCAGTCTGGAATGCGTATCAGCTTACTAGAACTCAGTGTGGTCCATTGAGCCTGCAATGCCTTCCTCCCATGACTCATCCAATCCAAACACTTTCAGATAACATTGGACAATATGCAGCAATATCTTATATAAAGAAGCAAGGGGGAATGAGATCTCTCTCTTTGTGCATCATATCACATAACTCCATCATAACTCCATCACATAACATATCACATAACTCCATCAACACTATACTTACTAGGGATGCAAAATTCCCTAGCAGACTGCCTGAGCAGATGTTTTTCCACAAATCACGAATCAGAGTCATGATTTGGTTATCAATGACATGTTTGCTCAGTGGGTAATGCCAGCCTGAGACCTTTTCGCCTCTCATGTGAACAGGAAGCTTCCTCAGTATTTCTCCAGAGCATCCCTGGGAAAGACTTATTGGGAGATGCCCTCATGTTGTGGAAGGGCCGCATGGGGTATGCTTTCTCTCTAATTCCTTTGATACCACATTTTTTCCCCTGAGCTCTGCTGAGATAGAGGACAGAGCTACACTAGAAGTGCTACATCGGCACAGAGAGGTCTGCATCGGCATATTTACTCCATTGCACCCAACTGGCCAAGACAGGTCCGGTTCACTGATGTAAGGAAGCTTTTGGTAGAGCCAACCATGAACATCCGCACATTGCCGGACCTTCTAACACAGCACAGGGGCAAGGTCACAATCCAGGGCCACTGCAGTTCAGAGCCTGGTATTTGGATCGGCATCGGGGATAGAACACTCATGTTCCAAGAGGGCAATCCATCTTTAACCAAAGTGGAAAAGAGTCTACGAGAAGCTGTTCCTCAGCTAAATGGAAGTTTTCCTCAGTTTGGGTTCATCAACACAATTTGTCTCTGGACTCTGTCAGAATCCTTGATATATTAGAATTATCTCTTTACCCTTAAGCCTTTGGGTCTTGCATTCAATTTCCTGTAAGTGTATTTAGCAGCAATCAGTGCTTTCCATCCTCTAGTGCAGGGGTGGCCAACCTGAGCCTAAGAAGGAGCCAGAATTTTCCAATGTACATTGCCAAAGAGCCACAGTAATACATCAGCAGCCCTCCCATCAGCTCCCCCCGCGCCCAGCACTTCCCACCCACCGGCAGCCCTGCCGATCAGCACCTCTCCCTCCCTCCCTCCCCGCACCTCCCGATCAGCTGTTTTGTGGCGTGCAGGAGGCTCTGGGGGTGGGAGCGGAGGAACGAGGGCACAGCAAGCTCAGGGAAAGGGGCAGGAAGGGGTGGAGTGGGGGCAGGGCCTGTGTCAGAGCCAGGGGTTGAGCAGTGAGCACCCCCTGGCACATGGGAAAGTTGGCGCCTGTAGCTCCAGCCCCGGAGTCGGTGCCTATGCAAGGAGCCGCATATTAACTTCTGAAGAGCCACATGTGGCTCTGGAGTCACAGGTTGGCCACCCCAGCTCCAGTGGATAACTGTATGATTTTTCACATACCATCACAACTAGATTTTTTAAGGGAATTCTCAGATCCTTTCCACCAGCGATGAAGTCCGCACCACAGTGGGACCTCAGTTTTGTTCAGTTGTCTCTCACTGAGACTCCCTTTGAGCCTCTGGCTCCATGCTCTATGATCCATCTGTCCATTAAGGTGGCCTTTCTGATAGCCATAACATCCAGAAGAGTCAGAGAACTGGGAGCGCTTATGGCCATAAGTCATCTGGCCTGGATGTTTTAGACATAACAAATCCTGCATCTTGGCAGGGGGTTAGACTTGATGACCCTTGCAGTCCCTTCTAATCCTATGATTCTATGGTGGGCCCACCATATAGTACTTTCTGTAAAGAAAAGGTCCCCCCACTCCAGATTCATACCTAAGGTAGTTTTCAAGTTTCATATGAGTCAGGTCATCCACTCCCCTGTATTTTTTCCTAAACCACGTGCCTTGGAAGAGGAGAGAGGACTGCAATCTCTGGACATCCGGAGAGCTTTGGCCTTTTATCTGCAGAGAACAAGGGACATTACAAAGACACCTAAACTATTTTTTCCCATAGAGGAATGATCAAGAGGTCAACCTATATCGGTGCATAGGCTTTTGAAATGGATCTTGCGTTGTATTACTCTGTTACCAACTAGCTGGCATCCCCCCACCAGAAGGGGTAAAGGCTCATTCCACCAGGAGCAAGCTACTTCAGCTTCATCTCTGAGTGAGATACCCATACTAGATACATGTAAGGCAGTGTGATGGGGTATGCAAACCCCACACTGGTCAACAAGGGGTTAAGGAGCTGGTCTGGGCTCAGCCAGCTCCACCCTGCTACACCTGCAAGCGATGCACAGACTAGAGGGGGAGTTTAAAGGAAGCAGAATAGCTCATTTGGGGGCAGACAAGAGAAGAGCGCAAATCTGCAATTCGCAGCTCCTGAGAAGAGCTGAGTGAAGGCAAGATCTCGCCCTACAACAACTGCCCAAAGGTCCCTCCCTGATAGAAGGGAGGACCTACTTCAGATACACCCCTAGAGGGAGGCATTCCTCTCTCTCTTGTATAGACTCAGTTTGTTTGTGTTAAGTCACCTAGTTTTGTTTATGGACTATCCCAGCAGAGGAGAGACCTGAAAGTGAGCTGGCTGAGGGCCAAGCAACAGGAGGAGGCAGCTGCCACCCTAAGGAAGAGGGAGCTATCACACCATGCACAGCAACAAGGAGCTACCAAGCAATGAGCTGATCCCCTGCACATTTCCTTGCCACAGATAGTGAATTTTGGGCAATCGTGCAGTGGTAGGAAGTGGCCTTGGGAAGGCTGTCAGACCTTTGATAGTCCTCACAGGGCCCTGGGATAACTGCATCTCCCCTGGTGAAGTCTCTAATAATTTGCCATGAAATTTTACTTGGGACATGTCATTAGCCTTTGGAAACAAGAGACTGTTAAACTTAAGCCTAGCATATTATCACTATGTAAGGAAGAGCCTATCTTCCTTCACTTTATTTTTAGCACATTGTGGAATTGAGTACCATGTTCACAGAAAGCACATTTATGTAGTCTTGGTGTGCATATGCACCCAGTAGAATATATTAATTGGTCTTCCAGTTCACTCTGTCTGGTTTCATAATTATTAGGGGGGAGAAAAGGTTAGGACATGCTTCTTAGAAATTTCTTCCATAGTGCTTTGCAATTGCAAAATAAATGGAAAGTTGGGCCTACTCTCAATTTCCATACCACTTTTAAGAATGAATTTAGTTTGAAATGAGGGGTGTCCTCATTTTTTGACAATCACACAACATGGAACATAGTAATAGTTGCATCTGTTTTTTAAAATGCTTTTACTTGTGTTGTGATGCAGGCAGGGACTACTGTTCTGTAACTGGGGGGCTGTATTCATCAGAGCTACTCTAAGGGGTAAGGGAGAGAATTCTAGCTGTTGCTCTAGGATTCTGCCTATCAGAGGAAAAATTTTGTCCCCCTTACCCATCTGCTTTAGGAGGACAAGGACCAGGCCTGGGCAACAGAGAAGAGCTGTAGGTAACCAGCTGAATTGTCTGGGAAGCATGGGAAGTACATTCCTCTGAGCCATCTTCTGATTGACTAGTGGTGAGGGTCTCAAAACTCTCCCCCCGCCCCGCCCCTTTCACTCACCAGCCACATACCCTCCCCATGTACACCAGACACACACGTAGGAGCCGGAAGCAAGAGAAAGCTGTCTGCTGTTGTCCAGGTAGAGAGCTTTATAAGAGTATATGATTTCTTGCTCTAACCAAGAAATGTAATTTTTGGCTGTTATTCCTTTTTAAACTGCTTGAAAGAAGATATGGGAGACTTCTTTTAAAATTTTAACCTAGATATTATAATATGTAACTGTTCAATGTCTTCTATGTTTGTTTTTTCCTTCCCCACAAAGGCGGCTTTCTTCACTTATGTGGGAAGTTCGGTACATAGAACATAATACACGCACGTTCAATGAACCAGGAAGCCCTATTGTTAAATCTGCCAAATTCGTTACAGATCTTCTGCTACACTTCATAAAGTGAGTTGATGAACAGATCTAATATTTTTGTTCTGTTTTCTAACAATAGATAAAAAGTGACTAGTAGCTAATTTTGCATGTTAATGTGAGCCTGCCATCTACTCTACAGAAGGTCAGAAGTGCAAAACATTTATGTTTAGAAAGGGAGAGGGGAAACTCAAAGGCTATGTAAAGAACATTATGTCAGTTACTGCAAAATAGGATTCAGTTTAATGCACTGAAGTTTATAAAACAAAACATTTCAGAAACAAGGAATTGAATAATGACAAATTAGAAATTGAATCTGGACATTAACATCCTAAGGTTTTTTCCCCAGGAAGTATTTATGTAGAGTATCAAGAAATATTTGAAACTTTCTAAAAGCAGAAATGTACCAATTACTCTTGAAAGGGAAATTTCAATATTAAATTAATTATGATATATAGTCTGATTTTTCATTTCCTACATGAGCTTTCTGACAAGTGATAGATTTAGTGGTTTGTACAGGGCACAGATACGAAAACAATCTCTTGAACATAGTATTAAAACATGGAGCTAATAATATAATACTTGTAGAATTTCATTCTAAAACATTCCCATTTGGTGTAACTAGAGCTAGTTGGAAAATGGTAATTGTGTTTCATGAAAAATTGAAAAATGTGTGTGGTTTGCAAAACTTTTCATTTTTTATTATAATTTTAAATAAAATATTTTGAGAATTTTTGATGTAAAAACCTACTTTCAATTTATTTTCTTCCCCCTCCACTCCTTTCTCCAGTGGAAAAAAAGTAAAGGGGAAGTTTAAAACAAAAAGGCAAGGGAGTGATTTTTCAGTAGCGCAGTCATGGCCTCTTAGACCAGATGGGCCCTTCCAGTATCATACTAAAATTCAGTAGAGAATAGGAATAAGAGTCTTTGTCAGCATTTTATTTGTTTAACAATTTATTAATATACCATGCCATCTCGATCAGACCTATCTAGTCATTCTACCTCATTCTATTGAGGGAGTAGATCAAAGAGCATTAGAGAATTGTTAGTGTGCGGCAGCAGGGTCCACACGAACAATTAGTGTGCAGCAGGGAAGTGCCAAGTAGATTTACATCCCAGCTTGTCACCAATTAAATGTTTGTGTAGACAAGTCCTTAGACACATTGTATAAGAGCTGTCTGGTGCTTAAATCACAGAAATGTTTACCCAGTTCTTGTTCGTTGTCAGGAGCCACACACAGGGTACATGTCTGTACTGTAGTTAAACAGCCCTTAGCCTGAGCCCAAGCCAGCTGACTTGGGCCATCCACAGGCTTTTAATTGCAGTGTAGACATAGCCATACTCAACCAAAGAGCTCAAATTGGGGGCAAGGCAGGTCCCTAATAGCACTAGTGAATTAAAGAGTCCGCTAGGTAAAACTACCTCCATAAGCCTCTTGCACAAAAGAAGCAAAATGGGAGCTGAAGAACAAGATCCTGTAAAAATTTCAGTAAAAGATATTGTCTGTAATCCCACCTACCCTTTGTGAGGGGAGTCCTGCAAACATTTTGATTTGGCCAACAATGGCAATACAAGTACATATAGTTGACGCCAAATCAGTATCTTGGGGGCGAGAGGCGCTTGCCCCAAACCCTTCAGCTTGATATCATGTAATAACCATCCCTTTTTCTGTTTTGGATAAGTTCTTATACCATGCCCACCACCATAATATATGAGCGCCTTCTAGTAGTACATTAAGCAACATGACTACATATCTGTCATGTGTTGTTTGTTCTCTCATCCTCTCCCCAGACAGAGAAGCGTGTGTAGTAGCATGTCTTGTTTTGGTCAGGTTTTTTTTTTCTTTCTTGTTGGGATTGGTCCCACTCAGTCCCTCTTGTTCTTCATTCAGTTACATGTAGTTGCTCACTCATTGCTTGCTCTCTGCTACTAAGTCCGCTTTCCAGGCCTCTGCTTCTGTAACTGTGGGGGCTCATCACTCCCTCCCAGCACTAGGGTGGCAGCTGCCTCCATTTGGGAGAGGAGCTGCCACTTCTACAGTCACAGCACAGAGTCTTCCCACCCTGCACATACCAGGCTCCCCACAGCCAAAAGGAGAGGATTGGGGTTGGGGCAGTGACCAGGTACTTTGCAATGGGAGTTCCGCAAAATAAATCCTCGGATACCAGTAAGGGGTAGTAGGATCCCCTCTATCCTGGCAGGGAGGAAGGTATTTCTCTCACACAAAACTGAGATGCTGCTAGTGTTGACACCCCCAGTACCCAAAGCACCTGCATCTCCTCTCCCTGACACCAGACTTATTAATACACACACATTCTATGTTGTGTATCAGTTAAATATAATATACATAATATTCCTAACACAAAAGCAAGGAAATTGTTTTAAGACATCAGCAGTATATACCCCCTATTCCTCCATCCACAGAGACACCACCCCTCATTACTAGAATAACCACTACACAATCTTAACTCTACTCAACTAGGAGTACCAGCCTTCCAAACTCACTGCCATTACTACCAGAAACAGGCCAGGCTTCTCTCTTTTCCCTTTCTCCATCTATCCCTTCTGTACCGTTCTGGAAAGTCACACAAACTCATGTTTTGGGAGGACAGTGTAGAAAAGCTGGCATCCAAGCTGGTTCAGGCCTGAATGGTTTTACAGAGAATCTTGGTCATTGACAAAATTACTGGTCTTTGTCAAAGAACCTCTTTTCCAATACAACACAAATGCCCCGACATTAGCAAAAGCTGTTCCCCATGTACCATTTGCAGATGCAGGGAACATTGCTGGAGATATATGACAAAAGGGAGTGTTGTATTACTTTCTTAAGGTGTTCAAAAAGGCTTATACATACCTCATCAGAGAATGGAGATAGCAAATATACTTCATGTTCTCCATCTGTTAACTGCTGGGCATAAGGATTTGGTTATGAAGAACATAATTAATTTTTTTCTTTTATTAATAAAATCATTGCATAACCTCAGAGAGACCCCCAGACTTTCACTATGCATTCATTTTTGACTTTGAACGTTGAAACTGGAGAGGCCCAAAAAATTGAGAGACTCAGAATGTGAATTGTCTTAAGGCTCACTTGCAACTGGTTGAACTCAAATTAATGAACAGATTTACTTGAAAATTCCCAGAAAATTGAGGCTTTATTCAGATTATGCGCTGAACCTGTGGGGCAGACACATTATACTTTACATACACAATAAAGGTTGAATTCCAGCTTTAAATATAATATAGAATACAGTGTTAACAATAGCATCACTACTGCTCCTCCATAATTCTTTGGGAAAAAGTAAACAAATGAAGGTCTTCCATTAGATAGGAATCTAGTCCTACTTTTTATAAGCATGAATTATCATATTAAATCATTAGAACACAAGGCTCTAGTATGACAGTTTTTCTTCTCAATCTTACCCTTCATATTGATCTTCAAAACAGAATTGTTTCAAGGAAAGTTCAGAAAAGCTGCAGCGGTTCTATATTTGTTTGACAAAGTCGTCATATATGTTCAAATCTGTATTAATTAGCTGAGAGTGGGCAAATAATACTTATGAGCTATATCACAGAATGTTGATTAGCAAATGCATATTTAAATAATTTGAGAAGAAAATATCTACAGATTCATTTATCTAGTAAGCCATAATTGGCTCATAAGGAGATGATCTAGCACAGCAGTTCTCAAACTATGGGTTGGGATCCCAAAGTGGGTCGGGACCCCATTTTAATGGGGTCACCAGGGCTGGTGTTAGACTTGCTGGGCCCCGGGCTGAAGCCCAAGCCCCACCACCCAGGGCCAAAGCCCAAGCCTGGGGGCTTCAGCCCTGGGCAGCGAAGCTCAGGCACTGTCTTCAGCCCTGAGCAATGGGACTCAGGTTACAGGCTCCCTGCTTGAGGCTGAAGCCCTAGGGCTTCGGCTATTGCCCCTCCCACCTGGGGCGGCAGGGCTCAGGTCGGCTCAGGCTTCAGTCCCCACCTCCTGGAGTCCTGTAGTAATTTTTGTTGTCAGAAGGGGGTCACAGTGCAGTGACGTTTGAGAACCACTGTTTGATATGCATTTCTTAATATTGCCTCAATGTATATGTATTTACTGGAGTCACTGAAACTTATCGTTTGTGACTTTGACGCAGGATGTATATTCTGTGAAGAGCCCTCAGATATTTTAAAGTTATTGCACATGTGTAGCAACTTGCCTGGAAACATCAATGTTTCTGTTTATTTTGTTTTCAGAATAGTAAAGGTGATGTGTAAATTAATTCCAGTTTATAAGTCAGTGTTTTAAGCTACATAGTAAAGGAGCAATAAAATATCCCAAAACAGTAAATCTGTGTGCTTTTAGGATTGGGAGGGTTTTTGGTAGCATTCCATGTATTTCTTATTTTCTTTTAATCCATTGTTCCTACATGCTTGTTTGTTGACTAACATCTAAACACAAAAGTTGCCCTGGTTTAACTAAAGATACCTTTTTTAAAAACTGATTTAGCAAAGCTAGTGCAAAACACCACGTGGACATTCTTATTTTGGTTTAATAATAGCTTGTATTGTTTTAGTTTGTGCCCATTAAAACACACCTTTAAATCAGCCCCTGCAGCTTCTTTGTGTAGATTAGGTCTGAGTCTGTAAGTTATATAATCACTGACCTGAAAAAGCAGAACATCTCGCAGATGTTGTGATTGTCCTTTACTACTCTCGGCCCTAGGCAATTAACATTTTTATCAGTGACTTGAAAGAAAACAAAATCATTACCGATAAAATTTGCAGATCACACAAAAATTGGGGAAGCAGTAAACAATCAAAAAAGGACAGGTCACTGACAGGGTGGATTTGATTTAAATCACTAGTCAGGAAGTCTTGATTTAATCATGGTTTTCTACATAAAAGTGCATTCTTGTTGGTTGTTATAGCCTTAATACATATTCTTCACAACTCAGAGATAGATGTAGGTTTCATTTTTAGAGGGTACACACTATATATTTTTAAACTGATTTATTTTGAAAACTTTTCAGATTAGTTTTACAGCTATATCAGAAAATGAATGATTGTTTGGTTATTTTATTTACCAAAGGTAATTGAAGCAGATATTTATGAAGTCACTGGGAGGTGAACTATCCCCAATTCAATAGGTTAATCATTAACATTTGGAAGATTTTCTTGCCTTGCTGTATTAGGAGGAGAACATCACCAGCCAGACATTTAAATTGTTTTATTTAACTAAAACAACAACATTAAGTATTCTGGATTTTTTTCTTCAACCGCAAACACATTATATTTTAACAAAACAAGTATATGTCCCTCACTTCTCACATTTATCTCCAGACTTCTTCTCCTTGTTCAGATCTGTTCTGCCCCCAACAATCTTCTATTCATTGAACTTTTTGAAACTTTGCACTTTTAGAGAGAGGTAAGGAATTGATTCTGTGTACACAAATTTGCAGAGGGACAATAGAGTTAAAGTCTGCTATGTCTCACCTCTCTCTATTATTTATTTATTTATTTAAAAATATTTTTGCTGTTAACAAGCATGTTACCTCTGGAGACAAATCCACAGTTTGAGAACTGCAAAACTAAGCATCTCTGATGGTATCTTCTAGACTGAGCACTGAGTCCCATTGGGTAGATAGAAAGATTAACCTAAATAATCTATGTAGAAGCCCCTGGAGTCCCATAAAATTGGGTCCCTAATCCATGAAATATTGGAACTCATCTACAAAACTTTTCTTAAACATTACATTTTAGGTTATGCTCCAAGGTTTTGTATTCTAAGAGGTTAAATCCCAAAATAATGTATTTGGGATAAAGTCTAGAATTTTTATAACTGATTATTTTATGCTGAAGGAGTGACATTTTTAATTTAAAAATATCTGTTACTGTAAAAAATTAGCCTTGGCAGAATTAGATTTTTATCGGTAAATGTTGATTTCTCCGTACATACACACATGCCAACAGAAAATATTTCCGTTGATGATAACTAAAATTTACAACTCAGCAAAGTAAGAAAAATGCTTATGAGTAACTTACTAGATTTTGATATAAGGATAGTTACTTCATGTATTCTGACGTGATGTTAAAACTTAATAATCGTTGAAACGCAAGTAAAGTTTTTGAATCTCAACATCTACTATCATTGAGTAATTATTGTCTGATCTCCCCATTATTTCCTGTAACTGTGAAAATTTAAATTGATAAAAATGAATAAAAGCTTACAAATAAACATCGATATCAGCCATCGAATTAAAAGAAATCAAATTATGCCAACCCTAAAAATAATCCGTTAATATTTCATATATTTTGAGAAATTTAGATAATCAGATTTGTGGAGGTTCCTTACAAATTCCAGTGTAATAAACTAACTTTCTTATTGCTATATTTCTGTGTAGAATTAGTATGGCATTAATCAGTATTTCTGTAGTCATGATTATGTATGACTTGAAAAAATGTGTTCCACCTCTAAAAACAAGTTGATAATACACAAAGGGATGAAAATATACACCTGTTAACGTACAATATTTCTTGCTGTACAGAGACCAGGCTTGCTATGATATAATTCCATTATATAATACAATGAAGAAGAAAGTCTTGTCTGACTCTGATGAGGTAAGCTAACAAAAGACCACCAGCATGTCAAAATTCCACTTTGATTTTTTTTTATTCTGTTTGAAAAATAATTGTTTAATGTGAAAATAGCTAAGAGTAACCCCAGTATGATGTCTTAGTACACTGCACTGGTGTTCAAGAGAAATGGGGTTTTGCTTCCTGCTGCAAAGGCAGTATATTCGGCCCATTGTGAGAGGATAGAGAATGCCCTGTGCCATCCAACTGCAGTCCTTCAAATCAGTTGAGGAGCAGTGGGTGAAATTCCCCCCACCCTCCAAACCAGAGGGCTTATGTGGTACATAAACTTTGTGCACATTGTCTGTACGGGAGTGAATTTCACTCCACATTTACAAACTCAGAGACGTTCTAAACTGCTTTTAAAAAAATGGTGGTCATCATGTTTCAGAAATTTTAGGGTTAGGCAGGAAAATGTGATTGAAAAAAACAGCAAGTTTCTCAGGGTTCTTATGTGGAGCACCTTCCAAAGTGACAGAGAGAGAAATACAAAGAACTGAAAGTATAAATACAGTATGTAAGGAAACAATTTCTCAAATGTGTTTTATATTTTAATGTTGTACGACTCATATTTTTTTGCTCAAAGGAAGAAGAGAAAGATACAAACGTGCCAGGGACGTCCACTAGAAAAAGGAAGGTAATATTTTCCCTTACTTTGCTTCAGTGATTTATATCACTGTAAATAAGTGATCTAATCTAAATCTAAAATCTAAAAAAGGATTATACAAGAAACATTAAAAACTGAAATGCTCTAGGGAGGCATAATCCAGTCTTTAAAATATTATGTATCTTCCCCCGTGAGTCAACTTTAACAGTAGTAGTTTCTTTATTAGCTGTAATGTTAAAAACATTTTTACCTGTTCCATTATGTATTACTGGTTTGCTAATGATGCGTCACACCTTAATTATTTTCATTTAATCACTTCACTCTTTAATTTGTGAAAACAGGTAGGCTGATTAATATACAGCAGTCACTATTGCCATTTCAGGATCATCAACCCAAGCGGAGGCTGCGCAACAGAGCACAGTCATACGATGTTCAGGCTTGGAAGAGACAATGCCAGGAGTTGTTAAATCTTATTTTTCAGTGTGAGGACTCTGAACCTTTTCGCCAACCAGTGGATCTCCTTGAATATCCAGTGAGTATTTTAGTGGGGGCAAGGCTGGTCATAGTTTGCATACTTGGGATGAGAAGGAGTTGCAGCTATCTTTTTCAACAGTGTTTTATCAAAATCACTGTAGTGGCTTTAGTCTTATCTAGGCAACCTGACTCAATTCCTGAGCCTTTGGTCAGCTGGAGTAATCAGGATAAACTTAATAATTTGAAGCTCATGATCATGCCCTTATGCTTCTGAGATAATTATATAGTTAGATTTTTACCAAAGCAAAATGGTTATTTTTTGGCATTGTTTTTCATGTCAATATTTAATTATAGGCAGAGTTGGCAGCTGTGCTCATAAGACCCTATTTTTAGTAGCTTATAACCTAGCTAAATTCTAACTGTTGAGGCTAGAATTTCCATACCATTTGTCTGCCTTAGGCTGAATTACTTTTGTAAATTTCAGCAAAAAACCCAAAAACGTTTGGTTATTTCTGAGAACGAGCTGTGGGAAAAATACAAAATTTGGCAGGTGATAATCCTGGTGTCAAGGATGTGCCTTGTGTTGTACTTGTGAAAATCCATCCAAGTTTGGCCATATTACAAACTTCTGAAAATTGCAGTTTGCACATACTCAGCAGAGGTTTGTTAGAGACCGGTAGCATTATTTTCCAAAGATATTGTCTTACTGAGCATGCTGCATCCCCTCACAGCTCCCACATACCAAACAGATTGTGCATACACTGTCGCCACAAAGTGACTAACCCCTGCTTAATCCCAGTACTTCTGGGAAGGAAGGGGGATGAGCAGGACTTTTCCTGAAATTTCTAATGCTGGCTGCTGGGGACCACTGTGGTACCTGCCTGGCACCAGAACTGGGAGCAGAGACTCTGTCCCCTCTTCTCTCTGTTCTTCTACTGCTGAAGCACAGGAAGTGAGGAGGAGGAGGAGGAGAAAGCAGCCTGACTTGCTCAAATGCAGTTGAGCAAGAAGGATGGAAAGTTTGAGACAGACAGATGCAGGCTTAGTAGATGCAAGCTGGGGGCAGTAAGAAGAGTGACACACACTAGCAAGTTGTGTGTTTCCAGTGCCCGATCAACCAAGAGGACAGCCTGCTGCTGCTCCAAATACCCGATTAACTTGAATGGTGAAGGTCTGTGCTTTGGATTTAATGGTCCAAATCCCGCTGATGATCCATGTGGCAGTCACTATGGTTCAATATGATGGATCTTTATTTTTATTTCAGTTTGCTTTTTTTAAAAAGTAGCAGTTTACACTAAAAAAAACCCCTAGGCCATACACTCCCCCTTCACATCCCCATACCGCCGAGATGTGTAGTAAATGAGGCTGGGATTGCAGGTAGAGAAAGGATAGGTATCATGCTTAATGCAGATGAATTAGAATGCTGGAGTACGAGATTTTATCCCTGCCTCTTCCACATTTAAAATTTAAAATGGACACAAATCAGATGTCAAGAATTATAACATTCAAAAACCAGTCGGAGAACACTTCAGTCTTTTTGGTCACTCGATGACAGAGCTAAAAGTGGCAATTCTTCAACAAAAAAACTTCAGAAACAGACTTCAACGAGAGACTGCTGAATTGGAATTAATTTGCAAACTGAATACAATTAACTTAGGCTTGAATAAAGACTGGGAGTGGATGTGTCATTACACAAAGTAAAACTATTTTCCCATGTTTATTTTCCCTCCTACTGTTCTTGTCAACTGCTGGAAATGGCCCACCTTGATTATCACTACAAAAGGTTACCCTTTCCCCCACCACCCTCTGCTCTCCTGCTGGTAATAGCTCACCTTTCCTGATCACTCTTGTTACAGTCTGTGTGGTAACACCCATTGTTTCATGTTCTCTGTGTATATAAAATCTCCCCGCTATATTTTCCACTGCATGCATCCGATGAAGTGAGCTGTAGCTCACGAAAGCTTATGCTCTAATAAATTTGTTAGTCCCTAAAGTGCCACAAGTACTCCTTTTCTTTTTTACGGATACAGACTAACACGGCTGCTACTCTGAAACCTGTCATTATACATGGATCAGTAATAGCTGTACTCAGAATGTATAAAGTACTATAAAAATGCTAAGTACTCTGAAAAAACTCAGACCCTAGACATCTCAAATTAGGCACCCAAATTTAGTGCTTCAATTCCCTGTAAAATAACAATATAATCATCACCATATCTCCTAAGGGTTTTGTAAAGAATAATGCATTAAAGTTTGTGAATCACTTAGATACTACAGTGATGAGTGTTATAGAAAAGTTTGTGGGGAAATTAATAATTCTGTACTCAGTGTAGAATTTGGATGGTGTGCAGTCATTAACGTGTAGGCTACAAATGAATGATGAGAATTAAAAAAGCCAGACTAACTGCTCATTGACTGAACAACATCCCTCCTGTGCACTGAGTGAGGAGAGGTCCAGTAGAAAAATTAGTATGTGATCATGTAATTAAAGTCTGTGTCATATGCATATGCACAAGGGGGACAAGCTTAATTCTGGCACTTCCTAACTTTTGAGTACTTGACCCTGCAACACTAATGTCTTTTAATATACGGGGTTTTTTTGTGTAATAATAGTATTTTAGGTGTTTTCTACTCTGTATAGCTATATTTTTTTTTTTTTTACCATAGCCTCTGTTTGAATAATCCAATAGTCAGTCATGTTTACTCTTCTCTCGAGGTTGTTAATTTGATAAGATGTTCCTTCACATTTTCCTTCTAAAGTTATCACTACAGGCCTGAAAGGCCATCAGTGTTCACAGAGAATTCATCAAACATTTCACTAACTGATCCTTATCTAAGGGTGGTTTCCCCATTGATTGCAGAAGTTGAAAAAAGTCCAGCACTGTCTTGGATTTAGATGTATGTTGGAAAGTTCACCAAGTTATCGTTGGTTTATAAAAAATTAAATAAGTGTACAGAAATAGTAGCTGTCCTGTTGTGTTAACTGTTGTTTTGGGTACATTTGTGAAAGTTCTTTGGAGCAGTCTTAATCACATTAGAAGAGTGATGCGCAAACTTTTCCATTTGCATCCCCTCCCTTGCCAGTAATGGAATCTGTTCGTACCCTCCTCCCCATTACTGCACAGCCAGCCAAAGCTTCCTCAGCAGCAGAGCTTGGGCTGAAGGCAGAGCTGGGGGTGGGAAGGGATGGGGATGGAGCTAGGGCTAGAGGCAGAGCTGGTCCAGGGGTGGAGAGAGAATGAGGGCAGGGGGTGGAGTGGAGCTGGGGTTGGGAGAGAAGCGAGGCTGGGGATGGAGCAGGGCTGGAAGCATTGTGCTTTCTCCCTGCCTTTGGTGGGGGCTGGCCTGGGCCCTGCTGCGCTGCGCCTCCCCTCCTACCTCTGAATGTTTCTTCACACCCCCATAAATGGGTGTGCCCCACAGTTTGGGGACCATTGCATTAGAAGCTAGGTTACTCCCTTGTATAGAATTTTCATACAAACAGAGAGCGGTATTCTCACTGACTATTTAAAAAATGAAGTGGGAAACTAACCTTAACTAAACTCCATTTTCTCCAAATGAGAAGTGGGTTTACCTTCAACTGAGCTGAGCTAGCTGGTGCACTGAGCAGCAGAGTTGAGGCGCTGCCTATTCTGTGGGGCTGCCTGCCCTCTTGTACTGGAGGGGAAGAAGCAGTCCCAGGGAAGTTGCTTTCCCTGCCTCTGTGACATGATGCTGGCACGTAATTATGTGAGATCAGCATACACCTACCTAGGAGGCATATTCTGCCACCCTTCCTCTCAGTCAGTAGTACTTTACTGCAGAAGTACAGTAGTCCCACTGATGTTTTTAACCTCTTTTGCCAGTTTTACCACAAAATTTCAAGTTTTGTAAACTTCCAGCCAGCTCTAGTTACAATATTATATGGTTACAAATGTTTGTGCACATCTTGATAGCATTGCTGTATTCTTTTCTTTAAATATAAATGTTTTAAAATATATTTTACTTGTTCCTCATTACCTCCTGCTTTCAAGGTATTAGTTGCATATTATCATGCATTGATAAGGTTTTCTTGTTGCTGTCTTTTGTTGTGAGCCATTGAGTTTTGCTTCAACTTGCACCTTTTTGAAGTGAATGTGATATTTAGCTGTAACTTACATAAAAATACTATATAAGACTTACTGTGCTTAAAAAAACTAAATATAATTTTGATACAACATAATCTTTTGGACCTGAGTTCAGAGACAGAAAGTTTTTCAAATGTTCACTTTAGCCATGATGATTTTCCCAAGGTCACACTCTATTTAGATGATTTTTCACTTACAGTACATTTAAATAGGAATGAGCAGCTATTGTAACTGCAGAACGTTTGAGTGTCAAATTTAGTTGCCTTGGAAATCTTGGCTTCCTCAGCATTGCTCTGTATTTAACAGGATGGAGAGCACGTCATCACCATACTCCTGCTTCCAGAATTTTCCTTAACTTAGATTTTTCTTCAGTGTTGATTAGGTTTCTCAAGGTAAGGTATTGAAAATTATTAAAAGGAAAATAAGTGCTTCTTTGTTGGGGAGACACTGAATAGGGTCTTTCTTGCCAAATCTCCAACCATCATGCCTTTGAGGTAACCTAAACTCTCAACATCAGCCAGCAAGGAGTATACTTCTTTGGCTCAGATTTTGCAGCAAGGTAGGCAATAGTAATAATAAAACAAGACTTGTCCTTAAGAATCTGATACTTCCGCCTACATGCACATACATATGTGTCCTCCATTTGGACACAATCTGGTTCTGATGGTCTGATGCATGAACTTAATCCTCTGATGAGAGTGTCTGGGTCTTCAAAACCTTCTTGTAATGTAAGAGTTCTCCCACTTCTCTTGTAGTCTGGAAGAAATTATTGGTTTAAAGAGAGGTCTGTTAAGCCTATAAAATTAGTATAGGTTTTGTTCCCAGAAAGGATTAAACAATATTTTGCTATCAGTTCCCTAAATTTGTGTGGCCTTCATTTTGGAGGCTAGTAGGATTTTTTAAGGATCTACCGTAGGCTATCACCATCATTCAAATTATCTTTTATTCAAATTCGTTTTTTAAAAGCAACTGTGCTGAAATTCTAGGTGCTTTTGATAAAGTTTGGGAGTTGTTGGGCCATCCGGGGAAAAATGTTAGGGGGAGAGATATAAATACCCACCTTTTGTTCATAACTGCCTTAAATTAGAATTGAAATTGTTCTCTTCCTACTGCATTCCTGCTTTCAGTGAGGCTGAGGCACATCCCTATCTTAGATATCAAAAGGGGTATGAAATTTACTTAAATAGAGCTATGAATTTTCTTCTTGTTGAAGTTGTTCATTTACCAAATGGAGTTGATTTTGCACCAATGTTGCTTAAAATGCGCAAGTTTAAGGTCATCTCTGCCAGGAGCAGCATTGCCTCTTTCAGATAAGGAAGCAGTGCTTCCCTAGAATAGATCTTGAAAGATGCTTTTGTGGTCTTCCATGGAGACTTTTAAAGTTGACATAGAATTTGGCAAAGCTATTCTAATTGACAAGTAATTTTGTCCTACTGAATGAGAAATGCTAGACCCAACAAAAATAATTTCTGTTACATGTTGATTTGCTAATCATTTTTATAGGATTACAGAGATATTATTGACACACCAATGGATTTTGCTACAGTTAGAGAAACTCTGGAAGCCGGCAATTATGAGTCTCCAATGGAATTATGTAAAGATGTGAGACTTATTTTCAGCAACTCTAAAGCTTACACACCAAGCAAAAGATCAAGGGTAAGGATATACAATTTATTCACCCAAATTCTTGATATGTATTTATTTAAGGGAAGTTCACATACCTCAGAAACATGCAAGATAGTAAATGATTTTTGTCAGAGATTAAATGTTAAAACAAAGCTGGGGTATTTCTTAACTCCAAAATGTTTAAATGCTTATTCCATCATAAATATTATTCCTATTATGTGACAAACAGAAGAATGTTCAGCAAGCTACAGTATAAATAAGAAGAGTGTGCTTTGGTCATTAAAGGCTTGAAAGTTCTATGCTGCTACTACTTTGGATTTTCAGTTATCATCTTTGGGATGAGGTGTAAATGAATAACTATTTGAGACAAGGTTGAAGAAGTGATAAATTGTGTGGAGGGGGAGGGATGTGTGGAAAATGTGGTATGATTGGACACACTGTGACACAGATATTTGTAAGAGGATAATAATTGATTCTCCATAACTGAAACTGCCTCCAGAAATCCCCACACTTGGGATTACACAAATCTCAGAATTTTAGTTAGCCTAGGAGAGAACAGTGACATTCTGCACTGTTCAGTGGTGTTCACTGACACTGATAAGTGGCATTTCCCTGTTTTTTCCATCTGACAGTTGATTTTGGAACTGCTGGTCACTGAGATAGTAGCTCTACATCAGTGGTTCTCAACCAGGGGTATATGTATCCTTGGGGGTACGCAGAGGTCTTCCAAGGAATACATCAACTCATCTAGATATTTGCCTAGTTTTACAACAGGCTACATAAAAAGCACTAGCAAAATCAGTACAAACTAAAATGTCATACAATGACCTGTTTATACTGCTATATATACAATACACTGAAATGTAAGTACAATATTTATATTCCAATTGATTTATAATTATATGGTAAAAATGAGAAAGTACGCATTTTTTCGGTAATAGTGTGCTGTGAAAGTTCTGTATTTTTATGTCTGATTTTGTAAGCAAGTAGTTTTTAAGTGAGGTGAAACTTGGCGGTACATAAGACAAATCAGACTCCTAAAAGGGGCACAGTAGTCTGGAAAGGTTCAGAGCCACTGCTCTACATTTTCTCTTGAAAAAAAATTTCCTTCACTTTAGGTACTTAGTCTTCTGGTTTGAGAAATCCTATGGAAGTAACGGCAGCACATAAATGTATTGGTGATGCAAACTTCAGCATGCTACTAGTGACCTTTCTTCTGCTCATCAAGGGCTAAGTACTAACAACTAATTCTGAGACTTAAGAGGAGTGCAGTCAAGTATGCTGTGCTTGAGGGTTTATTCACATGTGTGACTGGTGCATTCTCCTCCAAGTCTTCTCATTTACTGTTGTCCTAATACAGGAGACAAATTTCTTAGGAGACAACCTCAGTCCTCCCTACTTATGTCATCCACCGGAACTGGAATGCTGTTACCGCCATACCTCTCATCAGTTTATTTAGAAATTCAAATTGTAGGCTTTTATCTTCAGTAATTTTAAGGTTATCAAATAAGGTTATTCCAGGTGTTTGTGGAGTTCGGTGTTTTCTCCATAAAACAAGCTATATACAGTACAGTGGAAGTGGCTTCCAATCTGGTTCCAGCATTCATTGGTGTTTCAGTCCCATTCAGTACCTCTCATTTTGGATTACTTGTACTTTTCTCTGAAAAGTATACCTGATAGCTACTTATGTCTGTCTCCTAGCAGGTCAGACATCAATCTTTATTTATCCATTTGTAAAGCAGGGTTTTAAGAGATTCCTTCACTTGCATCTTCTAATGAGGTGTTTGGCAACTGTCACACCTAACTGTAATATCTAGGTGCTGGACTGGCTGCTTGGTGCTTTTAGTGAGCTCTTAGCTGTTGTGTCTGCCTTCATTTGTCATTTTCCAGGTGCTTTGTTCCTCCCCCCCCCCGCAAAAAGATACTCTAGCCAGTCCATTTGTTTGTTTGTTTTCCCAGATCTATGGCAACTGTACTCTATTAACTGGATATGAAACAAACTCTCATCTGCTAGGTGGCTAGGACCAGGTCTCTCCATGAATCATCCAAACTCTCTGTAGGCTTACGGGTAAAGACTAAGGGAATATCTGAGGTACCCAGGTAGTCCATTTAATTAGAGCTGTGGCAGTGCTTGCAGCCCACTTTCTCTCTCCTCTTGGGGTGGATTGCTACTGCTGAGTAATGTCCTGATATGGGGATATATGGACACAACTTAATGTGGGGAAAATGAAATTACTTAGCACTGGATTACTGTGGTTCTCAAAATATATTCCCATCACAGATGCACGCTGATACTTATTCCCTTTTACATCAAAGCCTGTAGCCTGGAAAGGCAGTCAGAAACTCAGGGAGAAGGCCATACACCTCTTTCTACCCTCTTTCTTTGTGCCAATCTGTATATTTTCACAGGGTCATGGCCCACTTTTGGGTAAACTGCTTTGATGGTTCATGCTAGACCCTCAAGAGTACAGATCTGTGGAGTCTACTGTACATTTCATTTCATTCTTACTTAGACATTCAAACATCTCTTCCCTATATTAATGTGTGTAGTTTTCTAAACAGATATTGTTACAGATATTCAGTAAAAACAAATGCTACTGGAAAACTGAACCTTAAAAGATTTTTTGTATTGTTTGCTTATTCCATCCATTGGCTTCTCTTTTTAATAGATTTACAGCATGAGTTTGCGCCTTTCTGCTTTCTTTGAGGAACATATAAGTTCCGTTCTGTCAGATTATAAATCTGCTCTGCGCTTTCATAAAAGAAACACAATAAAGAAACGAAGGAGGAAAAGAAGAAGAAGCAGTTCTGTTTCCAGTAGTGCTGCATCAAGGTACATTAATTTCTATAAGATAATATGAAATGCTATATAAGTTTGAGATATCTAAATAGTAGAACTTGGTGTGGTGTTTTTTAATACTTCTTTTACTATTCCCTATATTGCAGAATGATATATTTGATATGCAAGTCCCTATGATGTGGAAGATTTTTAAACTTTAACTAAAGCTATCCTAGTGTAAGTGATTAAAATTCAAATAACAGCTAAACATACAGTAAATCACATTGTTAGGATAGTGATGGCATCATGCTTTGTCATACAACTAGCATTTACAGTGATTCTTCACTAAAGATTCACTTTTCAGGGGCTCACAACTACATGAAATTCCACTGTAAATGTCATATTTTAATGTATTTCATATAGAAACAATTGTTTTATTCCCACAGTCTTAGACACTACCTAGCATATTGTTTTATTTATCCTTGTAGAATATTAAATGTGGCCATCCAGATTACAAATCTTGCTTCTATTTACAGCCCTGAAAGGAAGAGAAGGTTAATAAAACCTCAGTTGAAGGCAGAAACCCCTGGTGCCTCCTCATCTTCAGTTCCTGTACGTTCAACAGCACTGAGACACATTGCTGCTCAGATGAATGGAAAAGCAGCTGAATCTTCCTCTTTGGTGCGGACCAGAAGTAATAGGGGGATAACAGATACAGCTGTTACAGAACAACCATCCACTTCTTCAGGAGGAAAGCCTTCAATTACAAAACCTAATACTACTACAGTGTCAGGGAAAACAAGTAGGTTTGAAAAGCATTCGTAATTTTTGCAGCTTTTTAAATTTAAAAGTTTACTGTTTCTAAGGGTACGTCTACAGTACGAAATTATTTCGAAATTATTCTATTTGAATTTTCAGAAGCAATTTTATACATTCGGTCTTCTGTGTCCCCACTAAAGCGCATGAATACGGCGGAGTGCGTCCACAGTACTGAGGCTAGCATTGAATGTCGGAGCAGTGCACTGTGGGTAGCTATCCCACAGTTCCCGCAGTCCCTGCCGCCCATTGGAATTCTGGGTTAAGCTCCCAGTGCATGATGGGGCCAAAACATTCTCACGGGTGTTTCTGGGTATTTCTGGGTGTGTGTCATCAGTCGCTCCTCCCTCCGTGAAAGCTGCGGCAGACAATTGTTTCACGCCTTTTTGGCATGCAGACGCCATACTGCTTTCAGTATGCTTTCAGGTGCACCGCTGTTCTCCTGCTACTATGAATTCACCTCGCATTTCCTCTCATCTTCCTATGTAATCTCTAGTATCTACTCTTTCTCTTCCTCATCGAACGCTTCCGCTGCCAACTCTGCTCGGCCACTGTGAATCGAGCAGCACAGCTTCCACCGCCAACTCTGCTCTCCCGCTCTTGCCGCGCTACCAAGCTTCTCCATGTTTCCTGGGGTCCCGCCTCCGTGAAAGCTATAGAAGACAACCATTTCCTGCCTTTTTTCGGCTATCGTGAACCGAACAGCCACTCTGCTCTTCTATGTTTCGTGCCCTTTTTCCAGGATTACCCATGCAGGCGCCATAGCCATGGAGCCCGCTCAGATCTCCGCTGCAATTTTGACCATTGTAAATACCTTGCGCATTATCCAGCAGTATGTGCAGTACCTGCAAAACTGGGCGAGGAAGCGATGACAGTGCGATTACTATACTGATGAAGACATGGACACAGACGTTCCTAGAAGCACAGCATGTGGCAATTGGGAGATCATGATGGTGTCGGGCCAGGTTCATGCCGTGTAACGCTGATTCTGGGCCCGGGAAACAAGCACAGACTGGTGGGACCGCATAGTGTTGCAGGTATGGGATGATTCCCAGTGGCTGAGAAACTTCCGGATGCGTAGGGCCACTTCCATGGAAATTTGTGACTTGCTGTCCCTTGCCCTGAAGCGCAAAGACACCAAAATGAAAGCAACCCTCACAGTTGAGAAGCAAGTGGCCATAGCCCTGTGGAAGCTTGCAACGCCTGACAGCTACCGGTCAGTCGCGAATCAGTTTGGAGTGGGCAAATCTACTGTGGGGGCTGCAGTGCTGCAAGTAGCCAACGCAATCATTGACCAGCTGCTATCAAGGGTAGTGACTTTGGGAAATGTGCAGACCATTGTGGATGGCTTTAGTGCACTGGGGTTCCCTAACTGCGGCGGGGCGATAGACAGAATGCATATCCCTATCTTGGCCCCGGAACACTGAGGCAACCAGTACATAAACTGCAAGGAGTACTTTTCCATGGTGCTGCAAGCACCGGTGGATCACAAGGGACGTTTCACCGACATCAACATGGGATGGCCGGGAAAGGTGCATGACGCTCACATCTTCAGGAACTCTGGTCTGTTTGAACAGCTGCAGGAAGAGACTTGCTTCCCAGACCAGAAAATTACTGTTGGGGATGTTGAAATGCCAATAGTTATTCTTGGGGACCCAGCCTACCCCTTAATGCCATGGCTCATGAAGCCATACACAGGCATCCTGGACAGTAGTAAGGAGCAGTTCAACTATAGGCTGAGCAAGTGCAGAATGGTGGTAGAATGTGCTTTTGGATGTTTGAAAGCGCGCTGGCGCAGTTTACTGACTCGGCTAGATCTCAGCACAACGAATATTCCAATTGTAATTGTTGATCGTTGTGTGCTCCACAACATCTGTGAGAGTAAGAGGGAGACGTTTATGGTGGGGTGGGAGGTTGAGGCAACTCGCCTGGCGGCCAGTTTCACACAGCCAGACAACAGGGCGATTAGAAGAGCACAACAGGGCGCGCTGCACATCAGAGAAGCTTTGAAAGCCAGTTTCATGACTGGCCAGGGTACAGTGTGGTAGTTGTGTTTGTTTCTCTTAAAGTTACCCGCCTCCTATATATATGAAAGGAAATAAAGTCACAATTTTTTAAAAACCGTTATTATTTGTTGCACAAAACATTGAGAGAAATCAGAAGCTAAATGGGGTGGGGGGTATTGGGTTAGGGCGGTGGAGGAGGAGGGAAGGACAAGTCCAGAAACCAAATCAAAATTTCAGATATGCCAGCTTTCTGCTGCTTGTGCAATCCTCTGGGGTCAACTGTGTGGGTCCCCGTAGCCTCCACCCCCACCCCTGTGTTCTTGGGCATCTGGGTGAGGAGGCTATGCAACTTGGGGAGGCGGGAGGGTGGTTATACAGGGGCTGCAGCGGCAGTTTCCCGCATTAGATCCACCATACAGCGGAACATGTCAGTTTGCTCCCCCATGAGCTTGACCATAGCATCCTGCCTGCTCTCATCGCACACGTCCCTCCTCTCTTCGTATTCATGTAACGCTGTACGCAACTGCACACTTGTTTACCTCCACGCATTCAGCTGGGCCCTATCAGTGCAGGAGGACTGAATGAGCTCGGCGAACATGTCGTCCCAAGTTCATTTTTTCCGCCTTCTAATCTGGACCAGCCTTTGGGACAGAGTAGATAGGGACCACATTGAAACATTTGCACCTGAGGGAGGAGAAAAAGGGAGGGTAGTATTTTAAAAGATACATTTTAGAGAACAAAGGGGACACTCTTTCTCAGTGAAACAGGCAATTCATAGTACACAGCACTTGTTCTTTCTGTACAAGGTTGCGTTTTGCCTCTTCTACTGAAGTGCCGGCCACTTTGGTGTGAGTAAGCCATCACATGTGGCCAGGCAACAGAATTCAGCTTGCAGGCAGCCATGGTAAGCCCTAGGGGCACGCGGGGTTCTGCTTCTTCTGCATTCATTTCAGTGCTTTCAAACTGCTGGGCCCTCTTTCCTATAGCAAGCAATGCCTGGTGGGTTTGTCATATAAAAAGGAGGGCCTGCGGGCTCTCTGGGATGATCGCTTCACACAACACCCTCCTTCCCCCACTGTGTGGCTCCGATGAGGCTCTGAGCAGGGATGAGTCCTTTAAACTAAATGCGAACAGCCCAGCGTGGCTGGGTTTCCCCCCACCGTGTGGCTCCGATCAAGCTCTCACTCACCAGAAGTGCCTTCTCCAGGGTCATGGTCCGGGAGCATGCCTTGGGAGTGGGGGGAGGCTAATGGCTCCAGCATAAGAATAGTTCCTGGCTAGGGGGGAAAACAGATTCCCCATTTGCCGCCTGTGCACTGTCCTCCTCCTCTTCTTCCTCCAAAAACTCATCCTCTTCGCTCCATGCTACTCACCCCTTGCAGGTGTCCACGGACAGTGGTGGGGTAGTGGTGGCGTCACCCCCGATAATTGCATGCAGCTCACGGTAGAAGTGGCATGTATGGGGCTGTGACCCAGAGCGCCCGTTCGCCTCCCTGGCTTTTTGGTATGCTTGCCTGAGCTCCTTCATTTTTGTACAACACTGCTCTGTGTCCCTGGAGTAGCCTCTTTCTGTCATGGCCCCGGAGACTAACCTAGGTATTTGCGTTTCTTTTTTTGGAATGTAGTTCTGCCACAACAGATTTGTCTCCCCAACATGCAGTGAGATCCAGTACCTCCCATTCGGACCATGCTGGAGATGGTCTGTGAATCTGGGACTGCGTGGTCGCCTGTGATGGTGGACTGTGCTGATGGTCACCTGTGCTGATGGTGACCAAACAGGAAATTCAAAAGTTCCCGGGGCTTTTACTGCCTCCCTGCCTAGTGCATCGGAGTTGAGAGTGTTGGCCAGAGCGGTCACAAGGGAGCATTCTGGGCTAGCTCCCAGAGGCCAATAACGTTGAATTGTATCCAAGTACCTGTAACCCAGAACTGCGATCTCAATTTTAGCGCTACTCTACTTGCCAAGGTGGAGTACAGAAATCGGATTAAAGAGCCCTTTAAATCGAAAAAAACTGGTTTGGTCATGTGGACGGAATCAGTTTTATTTCGAAGTAACTCGGCTAATTCCGAAATAACGACGTACTGTAGACCAGGCCTTAGATACTAGTACATTTGTAGCTGTTTCTTAGCACTGCAATGAGGATTAAGAATGGGTACTGTGTATTCAAGTTAACAGTCTCAGGAAAGCTCAAAGAGAGAGACTGAAAGGCTCAGCATTTTGGTAACAGAACATGGAGACGTTCCCCTCTAGGTAATTGGTTCAAATATGGCACAGCTCAGTAGTGACTGAAAGCCATTACCTTCCTGCTGAGCCAGATAAGATTTACAAAAATAATATAAACCATTATAATGAATGATTCAGTATTGCTTATACAATGTTTGTCTCTTTTTAGTACTGGAGAATTCCACCAAACATTCCAAGAATCAGAATATTCTATCCATTCCTAGCCAATCCAGTTACAGCCACAACACTAGGAATAACTCTTCAAGAGAAAATGTGGAGAAAGATAAACAAATAAAACGTAAAATGAAATCATCCACTATTAATCAGCAAGGTAAGGGTTTTTCAAAATATTAGTTACATTTCATGTAATACAGTGGCTGTAGTTGCACTGCAATTGTCTTAAGTTCATAGGCTCAGAATCCCTGGGTGCTCCGGGGCTGGAGTGCCAGTCAGCTCCTCCCCCTTCCTCCCAGTGCCTCTCAACTGCCATGGATCAGCTGTTTAGCGGTGTGCAGGAGGCACTGGGCGGGGGAGGAGGCAAAGCGCGGTGTGCTTCAGGGAGTGGGCGGAAAGAGGTGGGGCAGTGGGAGTGGGGACAGGAAGGGATAGGGTTTGGGGGAGGGGTGGAGTGGGGGTCGACCACCCACGGGAAAATTAGAAAGTCAGAACCTCTGTTTAAGTTCACTGTGGCTGTTTGTAATAACTATAATTAATTCACATAATCAGAAGGTTAACTACATGACTGAATTACTCCATTAAAATACTCCTTTGATTTCATAGTTAATATAAGTGTTTTTAGAATCCAGGTATATTTACATAGTGTTTTTCTGTAATTACATCGTCATTTAGTCAACTTTCTGTTTATATTAATTGTAATTGCAGATATTAAGTCACATAACTGTGATGTGCAAATATAGTGCCTATCTATAAAAAGGGAAATAAGGACAACCTGGGGAATTACAGACCTGTCAAATTAACTTCAGTATCTGCAAAGATAATGGAGCAAATAATTAAGCAATCAATTTGCCAACACCTAGAAGATCATAAGGTGTTAAGTAACAGTCAGCATTGATTTGTCAAGAACGGATCATGTCATACCAACCTAATAGCTTTCTTTGACAGAGTAACAAACCTTATGGATGGGGGGAAGTGGTAGATGTATATGAATATCGACTTTAGTAAGGCTTTTGATACTATCTCTCGTGGCCTTCTCATAAACTAGCAAAATACAACCTAGATGGAGCTTCTTTAAGGTAGGTGCAAAACTGGTTGTAAAACTGGTCCCAGAGAGTAGTTTTCCGTCATCCACAGTCAAACTGGAAGGGCATATCCAGTGGGGTCACATAGGGTCCAGTTCTATTGAATATCTTCATCAGTGATTTAGATAATGCGTAAAGAGTATACTTATAAAGTTTGCGGATGATACCAAGCTGAGAGGAGTTGCAAGTGATGAGGATAGGATTATAATTCAAAATGATCTGGACACACTGGAAAAATGGTCTGAAGTCAATAGGATGAAATTCAATATGGACAAATGCAAAGTACTCCACTTAGGAATGCACAATCATTTGCATATATATAAAATGGGAATGACTGCCGAGGCAGGAATACTGCAGAAAGGGATCTGGGGGCTTATTGTGGATCACAAGCTAAATATGGGTTCACAGTATAACACTGTTACAAAAAAAGCAAACATCATACTGGGATGTATTAGCAGGAGTGTTGTAAGCAACACACAAGACCTAATTCTTCCGCTCTACTCCGTGCTGATTAGACCTCAGCTGGAGTATTGTGTCCAGTTCTGGGCGCCACATTTCAGGAAAGATGTGAACAAATTAGAGAGAGTCCAGAGAAGAGCAGCAAAAATTATTAAAGGTCTAGAAAACATGACCTATGAATAGGGCTCCATATCTGTCATGGAGTCTCTGACGCTATGACTTCTGCAATCTCTCTGACTTCTGCAGCAGCTGGTGTGACTGTTCCGAGGGCCGCCCCCAGGGACAGCCACATTGAGCACTGATGGAGCGGATCCACAGCTAGCTGCTCGGGCAGCCCCACAGCCAGCTGCACTGGCCACTGCTCGGTGCCCCCACCCGCCTCACAGCGCCCTGCCTCCCCCTCCCCCAGCTAAGATTTAGTCCGGAGTATATAGTACAAGTCATGGACAGGTCACGAGCAGTAAATTTTTGTTTATTGCCCATGACTTTCACTAAAAATACCTATGACTAAATTGTAGCCTTACCTATGGGGGAAGTTTGAAAACATTGGGTTTGTTTAGTCTGGGGAAGAGAAGACTGAGAGGGGACACAACAGTTTTCAAGTACATAAAAGACAAGGAGGAGGGAGGTAAATTGTTCTTCATAAACTCTTAAGGGTAGGACAAGAAGCAATGGGCTTAGATTGCAGTAAGGGCTGCTTAGGCCGGACATTAGGAAAAATTTCTTGTCAGGGTGGTTAAGCACTGGGATAAATTGCCTAGGGGAATCTCCATCCTTGGAGATTTTTAATAGCAGCTTAGACAAACACCTGTCAGGGATGGTCTTGATCAGGGGTCGGCAACCTTTCAGAAGTGGTGTGCCAAGTCTTCATTTACTCACTCTAATTTGAGGTTTTGTGTGCCAGTAATACATTTTAAGGTCTCTTTCTATAAGTCTATAATCTATAACTAAACTATTGTTGTATGTAAAGTAAATATGGTTTTTAAAATGTTTAAGAAGCTTCATTTAAAATTAAATTAAAATGCAGAGCCGCTGCCCCCCCTTCCCTCCGGTGGCCAGGACCCAGGCAGTGTGAGTGCCACTGAAAATCAGCTCGTGCCATAGGTTGCCTACCCCTGGTCTATACTTAATCCTGCCATGAGTGCAGAGGACTGGACTAGATGACATCTTGGGGTCCCTTCCTAGTCCTAGGATTTTATGATTTTATCCGTGGTTCTAATACTACATGTAGCTCTTTGTGACCCTCCATGTAGCTCTCATGGAGTAGACTTCTGAACAGCAACTCCACTTGCCATTCTCAGAGAACACTGACCAAAATGTGGAAACTGCTGAAATATTTTTCCCTTGCCCCTGAACAGCAGGAAAGAAAATGTGTTGCTTGGAACACAGTAAACACAAGTGTACCACCACCTTCTCTAGAGCAGCTTCCAGTAGGAAGCTGTGAGGAGAATAAGAACACACATGCCTCTCTCTCCTGCCTAATAATAGGGAGGAGGAGAAAAGGAAAAACAACTCTTTACCTCATCTTTTCTTGGGGAAATAGAGGTTTTTTCCCCATGAGGCAATGTTAACCTGTAGTGATTCTGAGTCACAGTGATGTAACATCACATATCTTGCTGCATTATTATATCATAAAGATTTTTGAATAATATGAGGATTGTTGTTATGAGTGGGCAATGTCATCTGATGCTTAATTTCTGGAGAGTCACTTTCAGATTGATTAATATTGACCTATTGTCAAATTGCTCTGTAATGAAAAAAGCCTGTTGTTTTGACCTTGAACTGTGTCACATGGAGAGCATTTCAGTGCCACGGGTGTTCATAAGTACTTCCTTTTCGATTTAGATTATTTCCTTAGATTTATTAAAAGTACTTATCCAAACTGTAGACACCTGTACAAATATGAAAAATATTAACAAAAAACACAATACAGACTAATATTCTCTCCAATAATCCATTTGGCAGTTAAGAACTCCTCATAAATAATAACCCTTTCACTGTCTTCTACAACCCACTCCTAACTGAAAAGTGGAAGAGAACACATATGCTTTGCAGCATATCCTGGATTTCAGCAAATCTAGGCTCTTATGGTCTATCAAGGAAAGTGAACTCCAGACTTGTGAACCAACCCCTCATAGAGAATGTCCAGCCCGTAGTTCCTGCCCTACAAAACCATTAATTATTATTTATTTCTGTTGAGGTAATATATAGGAGCCCCAGTCGTGGACCATGACCTCATTGTACTAGGCACTGTACAAACACATAACAAAGAACAGTCCCTGTGCTAAAAAGCTTATTTAGCTCTACCACCTCTGCTGGATCACAGCTGCTGTATTACTGTAAGAGAGACAAGGTTGGTGAGGTAATATCTTTTATTGGACCAACTTCTGTTGGTGAGAGAGACAAGCTCGCAACCTGACACACAGAAAGCTCAAAAGCTTGTCTCTCTCACCAACAGAAGTTGGTCCAATAAAGTGTATTACTTCACCTACCTTGTCTCTCTCATATCCTGGTACCAATACAGCTACAACAACACTGCATACAACAGTGGAAGAATGTGATATTGTAAGGTGAGAGAGGTGGTCTGATATCCAAGGCCCAAACCATTTAGGGTTTTATAGGTCAAAACCAACAACTTAAAATTACACCCAAATCCAGTGCAGAACTCTGTCAACTGTGTAAACATACTTTGATGTACTGTTTAGCAAGGGGTGGACACATTCTGCAACAGTATACCTTTGTGAATGCTGGAATGCTCAAGGTGCTTCTCTAGTCTCCATTTAACAAAGACGTGGACAGATGTAGCCGCTCCACATCGGAAGAGAAGTGATGTTAATGAGTAACTGGTTTAAATTGAAAGATGTTATTGAACTGGAAAAGTTTTTCAGTTACACAGCAGAAGCAAGAGAAGATGCCAGGATTGGTGGCGTGGAAATCAGATATGAAAATCACACCCCTTAAATGTTCCTCATTGCCAGGATATCACTTCTTTTAGTCCCAAAGCTTCCTGCAGTCCACAAAAATTTGGCATCCAGACTTTTATTTTTGAAAACCATTTACATCAGAAATAAAGACTCATGGAGCCATAGTGACAGAAAGCTTACTTTTAAAATGCTGCTGGACTCATTGCTTTAGTATATTTCCTGCATGAATAATTATTTTTATTTCAGTTTTTGGGTCTCTGTCACACACGTCCCACATTTGGGCCTTCAGAGATGAAGGCAGTTTACGGCATGTCATCCACTCAAACAGTATTTTATAAATAGTGAATGGAATAGTTTTATCGGGGCCATTGGAAAATAAAGAATGTAGAATTCTCTTACATATTATTACTCTGTTATTTCTTTACAGCAGACTGCAAAAATAATGCTTTGGCATCAGGAAGCATTCAGGTAAATGGACATGGAGGGCAACCTTCAAAACCTCCAGTTAAAAGAGGGCCTGCGCGGAAACTGAAGATGGAGGCTAATAGCAGTGCATGTGAAGTGGTGCACAAGAAAAGAGGTAGAAAACCAAAAAAGTTACAAATTGCTGAACAGATGAATGCAGAGCAGAATTCAGTCCAGACCACCAGGGACATGGTAATAGAAGAACCCTCAGTTTCTAGTGCATGCAATTCTCTTTCTGAAAATAATGTGAAGGAAGCTGGATTACAAAAAAAAGGCCGTGGAGGCAGAAAGCCAAAAAGAAAGACACAGACACGTCAACCAGACTCAGACCTTATAGTCCCTGCAAATGTTAAGATGCAGACAAGAAGCAGGAGGAAAAAAACGGATGAACCTGTAGAAGAAGAAGGGTCTGAGGAACTGAAAGATTCTGAACCTCACATGAGAACTAGAAACCAGGGTAGGAGGACAGCCTTTTACAATGAAGATGACTCTGAAGAAGAGCAAAGGCAGCTATTATTTGAAGACACCTCTTTAACTTTTGGAACGTCTAGCAGAGGCAGAGTCCGAAAGTTGACTGAAAAAGCAAAGGCAAATTTGATTGGTTGGTAACTGTTACCAAACATATTCCTTAGAATGCTATGAAGCAGGTACAGTAAAGGAGTGAGCAGAACAAAGACTTCTGCTCCCCTGCTGCTATTATGGATTAGAAGAATATGTTGTGATTTGAAAAAAATGAGCAAAAAAGAAAACTGAGAGAACACTTCTTTGAAAAAAAAATATATTTTAAACTTTTGCTATTTATTGCCCTCCAGATAGGTTATGCATTTCAACAGTCATTTTGGTCATAGTTAAGAATAATTGAAGACCTGTAAATAAGCAATTACTGACATTTTAAAAGTGAGAACTCCTGAGCAGTGCAGAGTATTTCTGTGATTAAACAAAGTGATAGAACTTTTAATGCCACAAACTGAGAACAGAAGTCTATTTTTGACCAAGCAAGGTACATTTTTATTGATTGCAGAAGTCATGTCTCCCAGGAAGGCAGATGTTGGCAAAGAGTGGCAGTAAATTAAGGATTACATTTCCATTAAGGACAAATGCAAAATTACCAAATTTTGCTAATCTGAAAATGTTTAATTTGAGTAGTGATGGAACATTCAACTGCAAAAGAAGCCTAGCACAGGCTGTTGGTTTATCCAAGTTCTGCCAAACAGAGAGAAAATGTAATCACAATATATAAATATATATATAATATATCCACATTGGAAAAAGTTTGACTAATATGTCTAATTTTTCAGACCTTGATTCTTGTATCAATCACTAAATCTCTGTTTATTGTGCCAAAGACTGAGAATCAGTGCAGTGGAAAGCCTTCTTTTCTTTTCTCTCTCTCTCTCTCTTTTTTTTTTTTTATTTTATTTTTTTTTTTTGAGTGTCAGTCCTGCAAACACTTTTCAAAGACAAAAAAGACTGTGTATCATTCTATATAGCAAGTTGTTATAAATTGTGCTGAGATGTATCCTCTTTTGGTACTTAAATAGAAAACAGTAATGCACTGGTGGGGTCCTTTGACAGAGATGTTTTAGACAAAATTTATAATTGGTTAAAGGATTCAAGGAAATTACAGGAAAAAGTATGGGCTTATGATGTTTACTTTTGGATCTGAATTGATGGTTTTCTACAACTTCTGATGTGTTTAGAAAGCTAAAAATGACTTACAAAGAAGTATGTATGTGTAGATTGATATATACACAAACACATACATATACAATATTACCCAGGTATAGATTCTCTTTTTCAGGATTTTTTAGATAGCACTAGAATTAAAAAAAGAAAAGAAAGAAAAAGAAAAGAAAAAAGTAAATTTTAAATGTCATACTTTATAGTTTAATTTTAAGGGGAAGATTGGTTATTTTCAATTATTAAAGGTTAAAAAAGGCCAAATCACTTTTTATGCAATCATGTTTTATACAGTGGTCTCATTGCACATTGTGTTTTTTCTGCACTTTTTACGGTATACTTATCACTCTGACATAAGTCAATATACACCCTAAAGAAAAATTACATTTAATGATTGTGCCTTGTATTCTATTATTTCTTGCATCCTTAGTAAAATTAAGTTGTCTATTGTAAATGATAACTATATGACTTAGGGGAATGTATTACTATATATACTGCTGTGGAAAAGAAAAGCAGTTATTTATTTGTTTATGGTACATTTAGTTATTTTATACCTTAAAAATAAACTTTAATACCATTTTCTATTGCTTAAAAGGTATTGTCCAGTTTAAAAAAAGTATAGAAATAGTAGTATTTTCTGAGATCTGGTATGGTACAAAAATGTAACCAAAAATTTCAGATACATTATTTTGGGATAGCACGAGACAGTGTGTCATGACCCTGATTTAGAAGAATAAAAATTGAAAATTAAATATTAAAAAGTAGAGCATAGTGCTGAAAACCCTTACTCATACAAGAAGTCTTCATTTACAAGACAAGTCTGATGGACTTGAGTGCAACTGCTGAAGAAAGAATTTGCAGGATTTAGGACCTTTAAACTTGCACAGATTGTCTTTATTCATTCTGAGCCAAATCCTATACTCATTATTTTGTTACAACAAAGTCTGTTTAAGAAATTCCTGAGCAAGGAAAACAGTAGTTGGCCCAAGAAGAGTAGATATTAGCTATCATTTACCTATTATGGATAAAAACTAGTAACCCATGTACTTGGCATTTTTAGTATTGATTTATGTAACTATATTCATTATACATCTTTATATGAAATTAAGTAAACTATTTTCCAGAGCCTGACTGGATTACTTTGACTCTGAGTTTGGGGGGCATGGATTTGATTAATTTTATTTTCATCTGTTTATTTATTTTTTCTAACATATGTTTCTTTACTATTAAAATACAGTTGCTAAACATATGGTAAGGTGGAAAATTATGGTTGTACAGTGAAAAATAGTGTATTACACAGTTCAAAACTAATTCATTTTAGTGTGAGACTTAACAGTTAATTTTAAGGATCTCACTGGTGATGAAGGCAATCAGTTTCAAATGTGTAATTTCCTGATGTTATCTGCATTGTAATATAAGAAATTAGAGTATATCTAAAATTCAACTTCTGTATTTACACTATTTGTAATGTTTTATATGGCATGATTATGTATATATTTATACACAGAAAATACTGTATGTAATGTTGGAGAATGGAATAGCACACATTCCCATTACATTATGTGGAAACTGTACACCTTAAAACCACAAGAATAGAAGGCCTTATCTGCAGAACATAGATACATTGTTCCCTTTCTATAGAGATCTGTGACATTAAGCTGCAGGGGTTTTTTTTAATTCACATTTAGAAATATTGACATTGTTTCCTTTTTAAATAGATTGTGAATGATTTGGGTCAGTTTTTTATAGAAACAACACTTTAAAAATTATGAGAAGTAATACCAGATTTATTAAAATATATATTTTTATAATTTAGCTTCTTTAGGTTGTAAAAGTTTATTTATGAGAATTAATACCATACCATCATGCTGTATGTCCTTTTTTTGTTTGGAAGAATGTATTTGAGATATTTGCAACATATTGTACCAACAAAGAAAAAGAGCTTTTGATAACTAAGTCTGAAGGTTTTAAATGTGAGCAATAAGCTGTGGTTCAGCAACCTGAAAGAATTTCAAAACTATAGTTACGTGCATGTAACGGATAATGCTATCTCAAGTATCTAACAAATAATTCAAAAATGGAGTATTGAAATATTGTGTGTTTGTTTCACATATAGATTGTAAATATTATATAAATGTGTTTTATTGATATACAGTCACACTAATCTTACAAGTCTGGCAGCAGTGAACACAACTTCATTCAAATCCATTGATATTTGTCTTTTGATATGAGAATATTCAATTGTTTTCTCTGTTGGTGGCTGTTAAAGTCAATATTAACCAACAATTAGCATAAGTGGTATCTAAAACCACAGTATTTTCTATCTTTAGATTAGGAAATAGTTGCTGTTTCTCAGATACCATTATATTCTAAAAGTTTACTTTAACAGCAGTCACTGTACCTTTGCCTGCATACTGAACAAGTATTTATCCTGTTTCTTTCCATTGTTATTTTGTTATCCAAGAATTGAACTTGAAGAACTTCATTACAATATTGTTCAGCATTGTGTCACTATTCAGCTAAGGTTCTTGTCATTGTGCTATAACCAGTGATCACAACTTTACAGAAAATGTCTCTTGTGATTAGACTGCGGTGATATATACTTGCACACATTTATTTAGTGTTTCAGATTGTTGTTAGACTTGTAAGATTAAGTGGGTTGAATTTAATACTGCTATTTTATATTTGTAAAATATTGATAAAAGGACCCTCATGCAGCATGTCAGATGTATTAACATCTATAAAAATAAACTATCACCTTTACGTTGTGTAGCAGATAGCTTATGGGCTGTATTGCTGTACCCAGTATTTCTCAAGTATTAACTCTGGACGCCTGGTCCAGAGCCTTTTGCCATATATTAAAATATTATGCAGACTAAATCAGTACATCTATTTGACAACTGGAAGTTTGATACAATTTGTACACCACACTATTAAATCTCTCTTGCTCACATTTACTTTTAGGCCCTGATCCAGCAAACACTTTAGCACATGCTTAAAGTTAAGCACATGTTAAACTGTTTGCCAGTCCTATAGAAGTTACACGTACTTAACTGAATGAGTGCTGTAGACCTCATATACAATAGACTCTTTTTAGCCCATCTTTAGTGGTCCTATGAACTCACTTTGAGCATGAATCTAGCTAAAGTCTTTTGATATATTGCTGTATTTCATCCTATTTCCCTATCTTGTTCTTGCACACTTTAACTGTGTTCCACACTAGCTGGTCAAACTATTCTTTTCAGCTAAACACTGCTTTTCTCTTTAAAAGGAGTTTAAATGCAATTCTGTTACGCTGGTGAAAGCTGAAAGGACAGAGGGCCTTAACCTCACCTGGAGACGACAAAAGCTCGTTTTCTCTGTTACCTTTTACTACCTAATGAAGGCAAAAATGTTAACTGTAAAATTATTTGATAATATATTTTGTCTATTTTCCCCAAAGTTCTTGCAGCTGATTAGTTTCCAGGGGCACCTAGATATTGAACTGATAAAAGGGCTGTTACTTTTCTGCTGTACATTATTGTATAGAAATGTGTTTGTTTATATGCAGAAACAGTGTATTAAATTTCATATAAATTGGCCAAGTCTGAAAATTTATTTCTGATAGCAAATCTGACACTCTTGTTGTTTTAACTTTACATAATTTCATAGTTTTTAGACAGGAACAGGGCTCTTACTTTCTGGTATATTTGGGGGGAAATTTGGGTAGCTTTTAAATTGAAATTAACCTCTACATGTCTTACCTGTTTGTACTAACTAGTATGGGAACCATTTTTGCTATTTATTTTAACAGTATATTTGAGTGGAAAAACTACTTAAAGGTTAGCTTTTTATAATTTGTTTTATTTAAAAAGAATACCACAGAAGAGGGTTAAACTTCTTGTTCTGAAGACTACAACAGCATCAAGGCACTCCAGAGAATCTATGCGGCAATAAGATAAAGATAATTTTTAGGAATTAGCTATGACAGGCTATTTGGGGGAAATTATCCGGGGGGAAGGGAGACAGTAGGTCTTTGGAACTCTTTAAATGCAGATAAATACATCAGGAAATTTGCTTAATGTGATACAAACAATACATTGTCGGAGTGGAGGTAATATTTTACTATGAGTTTCTACACTTAAAAAACAAAAAAGAATAAGTTCCTACAAACTGGGAGTAGAAAGGAATATTATCCTATCAGCACCTACTATGTACACATGCACATAAGGCACACCTACTGTTTTGTACGTAAAGTGCATGTTGATTTACAGATATATTGAGAAACAATGCAAAGTTACATTTTTGGACCATATTAAAACTGCAAAACCATGACAGGCAACTTGTTAAAAGATCCTGAGTGAATTATTTATACCCTGTCATTTATAACATTTAGACATGTGTAGAATGTAGCTCAATTTTAAGGAAGTGACCTAGAAGGGTTAATTTTGAAACTGACACATTTTCAGATTAAAAATTATAATGCTTATTTTGTACAGAATTATGTAAAACACAAATTTGGTGTACGTAATGAATAACAAACAGTTGAAAACAATAATTCTTTAGCTTTATCAAGGTCTTTTTCTTCCAGAAATCTGGATTATCATGTTATAACCTGCAGTATCACACCAGGATAAACAGTGCCCTTTCTTTTTGTACATATTGATTGGAACTTTCTTTACTGTTATGTGGACACTTTCTATGTTAGTTTTGATGCATAATACTTTGAATCCTTTTATACAAACTAGAATGTATGTGTAAGAATTACTGTCACTGCAATGTAGTAACTACAAACTTATTTTTAAATAAATAGAAAACTTGTTTTTCTAAGTGGTTCTGCAGTGGTTCTGTTATTTCTACGTAAAAGTCTGTTGATTTGTATAATGGGAGAAGTACATCACAGAACAGCCTAAAATCAAATTTGTTCTTGTTTTTTTCTGAGCATGCAATTGAAAGGAGTGGAAGCACATCAGCTGGTGCTGCAGCATTTCAGATGTGATGTGTGGAGATGAATTTTTGACATCCTTAATATATTGTTCAGAGTTTGACATTAATCAATGCAGAGCTGACACAAGAGCCTAACCTCTGCAACTGTTGTCTGATTGCTACACATCCTGTGGTTTAAAGATTCTGGGAAGTAGTGTGCATCAGGATCAGCCTCTTCCTCCATGATGCAATCACATTCCTGTCAGAACTGTGCTTATAAGGGACAGAGAAACATAATATGTAAAATACCTACACATCAAGAAATATGGGGCGTATATTTTCCAGCTGTGGATTCTTAAGTCTTTTGTACATCACCCCTTTCAAGGATGCCAAATCACAAGCACTCTACATATAGGGATATACACAGGCCTTCCATATCTGCAGCCCAACTTTTTAACTGTCAGGTTGGCTCAGGAAAAAAACAGTTTTTAAATGCAGCTCCCTGTGGATTACCTTTCTCCTGCCCTGTTCTCTGCTTTTCTATTTCTCTGTTCTTCATAGGAAGCTGCATCCCTTTTCATCTACATTACTTACCTGAAATCTCAGACAAACCATTTAATTACAAAAAGAACACCTGACAAACACCCACGCACAAAATAAATTTGGATCATCATGTTAGGTATGCTGCTGAGAACAAAATTTCCTTAATTGAATCACATGATGATTTTGGCACACTGAGACACATGCTAAGATCTGTCAGTGACCTGAGCTCCGCAGAGACAGTTCCACAGCAAGAGGAGATGTTTACAAACTCTTTTCAATAAAATGTGCTTGTATTTCAGAACATTACAATGTAAAAAATAAAGGCATCTGTGCTTCATTCAGTGTGTTTACATAAATCCAAACAATGTTAGTGGACATTACATATTTATCAAAAGGAAAATACCCCCTAACTTGGTGTTAGCACTAAAAGATTTTTTAAAAACTTAAAAATGTTTTTTTGGGGTGGAGAAAGCAAATATAAGCTATAACACTTAACAACATCACAAGAGATTAAAAAGAGTCTGTAACTTTTTCTGAGTTCTATTTTAAGACGCTCTTAAGAAGAGTTAAGAAAAACAAAAGCTATTCATGCAGGGTCTGATTTTCAGAAGTTTTATGTAACTGTACCTCCCACTGAGGTCAATATTTTTTCTTTTAGTAGCTGGCTCCTGAAGATGCTCACTGTGCAAGTATTGCACATGTGGAGACTTGCTAGCCAGTTTATTCTCAAATCAAAATGCCTATTTAAAAAGTAAGGATAACATCTCTAGGATGATTTCCGTACTATTTTTGTTTTCAAAGTAAAATATTTCAGATTTTAAGAGCCTTTTGTGCCCTACATTCTATATTGTGCTGTTCAGAAAAATTCTCTTCAACTATTCAGTTGGTAGTGTGACAGCTGAAATTTACAAAAGAGAATATTAACAACTGTTTTCTATTTCCATGGAAACAGATATGGATTGGCAAAAGGGATTTGCTTTTAAAAATAATAGTTGCAGTTTAAGGCATGAGTGTAAATAAAGCAAGTTGCAGTTGGAATTTTTTTTTTTTGTTCAGAAAACTAAAACAAAAATGTCCTTAAAATATAGGTGACTGGTATACAACATCGTCTAACTTGCGCTGTATTTTGAAAATGAATATATAAAATAGCTGAAATATTAAACTACTTTTGTAAAACTCTCTGCTCGGCATTTTTGCTGTATTTTAGAAATGTATGGGTCATTGGGTGGTTAGAACAGGAAACTGGGAGCTAGGAATCCAGGATTTTATCCCTAGCTCTCACAGACTTGATTTGTGATGTGCAAATCAGTTAATCTCTCCACACCTCTGTTTACCCATCTCTAAAATAGATTTAATGCCATCTTTCTCCCAGGAGTGTTCTGGGACTAAACTGTTCTTAATTATATAACCTCAGCCAGACAAATGCCTTCCAGTTTTCTTTTCCTTCTCACCTCAGAAGCATGGAGGCTTTGTCCCTTCTCTGACTGAGCCTCATCCTTTCATTTTGGCTTGAAGAGACACTAAAGAGAGAGAGAGGAGACAAGAAAAAGCAAAGAAATGAGCAAGGTCACATAAGGAAGAAGCAAGACTGAGGAATCTGTTTCAGGCCAGGGGAAGAGGGAAGAGAGTATACCCCTTTGTGGGGGGTCTCAGCTGGGGCCAACCATTCAATTAAACATAAATGCCAGTCTCTCTCAAGGATTCTGGGATGGCCCAGTCTTTGTTCCACTTGCAAAATGGGAGAAGGCTCCCCAGATGGTGGCATCCCTAACCCTTGCATGCTGCTCACCTGTCTGATCAGAATGGACACCCTACCTCAGCTTGCAGCTCTAGTCCACATTATACCCTGTCTGTGGCAGCTTCTCAGTGTACACAAGTTCCAAGAGCTGCTGCCCCTGGGATCTCCCAGACAACCACAGTTCTGGTTAACTCTCACTTGGGAAGGTATTTCTACTGCCACCTCCTCCTTTCTCAGTCCTACTGGCGGACTGCTCCTCCACACCAACACCCTTCCTCTGGAGGGTCCTCCACAGCTGCACTGGCATCTTGACCTATCCCCTCCCTTGGCCTCGGATGGTTTCTGACCACTTCTGCCTTCCATGCAAGTAATGCAATTGTGGCCTGTCAATGGCCTAATTCCCAGAGTGGCCCAGTTTTTGCCACACGTTCATAGAAGTAGAAGGCTCTGCTAGCCAGTCTTTGCTGTACCAGTCCAACTTCTCAGCAGCCATCCACCCTTTCCAGACTCCAAGGGTGCCTAGACCTAAGGCTTCCCCACCAGCGACAGCCTGGGTAAACCCTGTTCTTGCAGGTAGTTTCTGGTACCTCCCTTCCCAAGGTTCCATTTCTCAATCAGGCTCAGAGGTGAAAGTCTCTCAAGATATTTGTTGGCTGTAATGAAAGGATTTTTTTTATGATGGTTACTGATGCAAATTTAACAAGCTGGAAACCCATGGAGGAAGAAAACAACTAAAAAGAGTTATTACACTCATCTTGTAATTCAAAAAATCATTTTAAGGAAGTACACAGCAGACAAGACAGTGACAACTCATTAGCATCTTTCTACCTCACCAGACAAGGGGAAATGAGAAATCTAAGGGAATAGATGGTATACATTACCTCGTCTCCTCCCACCTGACAGCATAGCACCCTAGGAAACAACAGTCTCTCAATGTACAAGGAAGAAAGGACAAGAAAATAATGGTCAGCTGTGGCCAAGTAAAAAGGCAGTATCCCGCACCCTTTACTGTATGTAAAATATTTCAATTTATTAAAAAAAAACCACTTCCCATCTTTCCCTAGCCCCTGTAAGCAGGCGATAAGCGAAATGGGGAGGAAGGGTGAACAGGACAATATGTTGCTCTGTCTCGACCAAAACACTTTTCTGACCACAAATAGGAGATATAAAATTATATTCTTAAAAAGTACAGGGATTTTTTTAAAAATTTTAAGCAGTACTATTTAACAGCTACTCTATTAAAATATTTAATTACAATATTTTTATTAATTTACTGTCATGTTAAGATATGCATGGATATGCAAATAAACAACCCTTTATAGGCACCAAGTACCTTAGTCTCCTTGCCCTCTCCTTTTTGTTTTCTTTCTTTGTTATATTGTGGCATTATCTAGATTGTTGGGAGGAGGGCCATCTTTTTATGTATAAAATCCCTACCTAGCAACTGGGATCCAGTTAGGGTTGCCAGCCCTCCAGTATTGTCCTGGAGTCTCCAGGAATTAAATATTAATATGTCCAACCAAAATTGTCAATCCTAGATGCATTTCAGAAATCTGTACAGTAGTCTAAAAATAGAGTCATTTCTATGGTAGGAAGTGGAGTGCTGGAAATGCTACATAACAGCATACAAATTGCACACCAGTGGTCCGTCTAGTTCAGTATCCTATTCCTCATGACAGCCAGAAACAGATGTTTTATGAGAAAATGCAAAGAACCTACTTATGGAATTCTGTATGTGCCTATCATTCAGGGGCCTTACTGGCCCTTTAGATGTGGCCTGAATGCCTCAGTTAGCTGTATAATGGCACTGGAAAATCTCCTGCTCTATATTTGTAATGTGTATTTGCACTGGTGCACTAACTGAAAATGAAAATGGTGGTCATGAAAGTCAATACAGTAGCAGACAAAGCTTGCAATGCTAAGCTTAGTGGAGAGAATGGACATAGTTACTTTATATGTATATAATATAGCTAAAGAAACGATAATAGCAGTTGCTGAAGCCACTGATATAAACCACAGTCACATGTAAAATCACCTTGCATCAGTGGTCTTGCCATGATGATCCCAAAGCTGTGCAGGTAGTACCTACGCTGTACCTACTGGCATGTGTGCAAATTAATAAACTCATATCCATATTTCAGTTCTAGAAAGGAGATGAATACATGTTCAAATCACTGAGGATGTCAAGTTTTGAAACACGTGATAGTACTTTAAGCATTGGTTGTCCTTATTTGGTACTGTGAGTATTACCAGTTAATTTGCACCTTTTGAGACAGACAGATAATTCAAAATGTCTAGTTGTGAATTATGAGAATTGTACGACCAGTCTGGAATATGACTGGGACACTGCAGAACTATTAGCAGAATAGAGAGGGTGATACAGCCTTCTACAGGAAAGCATTCTAGATATTTCTTCTGAATTGGTGCAAACCTAGATAAGTAAATCATCAGGAGGGCCAAATTTTCTCACACAGCATGTCTAGAAGTCAACCTTCAGGTACACAATACAATTTTTAAAAATATCTGAATTTAGACTCTGATTTCCCAATTAAGTTTTAATATTGAAAAAATTCCTACCTAGCAAATCTGTCACGATGAACTGCTATCAAATGAATGCGCCTGCAAAGAAGCTCACTTTCACCTAGGTTTTATTTTAGTTAATGAAAGGTATAGATCAAGATTATGGAAATAAGGACATTTATCTTAAATTCTGATTGTCAGCAACTTCACTACTTTTATTAGAAAAAATTCTGTTCAGATTCAGTCTATCTGCATTACTCTAATGCCTTCCCTGTGCAATGTACTTGAATTTGGATGGACTCAGAATACAGTACACAGATTTTACTCCATTTAATAGTTATAGTGCACTTTGAAGATGTAAAGTACTATATAAATGCTTAGTATTAAACTTGAAAATAAAGTTGTGTTGCACCAGTTTAAATTTTAAAGGAAAATAAAGATAAAAAAAATGAATATCTTTAGGTTTGTAGAAATCATAAAGTAGTTTATCAACTTTTTTCATTTGTAAATGTATCAAATTACACTTTCCTTCTTGTATAAAAAACACTCCATGTAAACACTATCCAACTATATAGATTCTGCTCTAAATCCCACAGTTCTCATTTAGTCAAAATGTCCATCAGGCTCTATGAGAGCTGTTCCTGACTGAGGACTACAGCAAGCTTTGGCTCCCACTTTGTCACCTAGTAACATTCCCCTCTGTCCCCTCACATGGTTACGTCACTGTGTGAGAATCTTGACAGAACCTGCCATCTGGAGCAGCTGCACCTCTCAACCACAATGTTCCATTCATTTCAACTACCTGTTGAAAATCCTCTTTTCTTCCTTCTCTGTGCCATTTCATTTATTCCCTTTTTTTTTTAAGGAAGTTGATTGTTGAATTAAGTCAATTTGACATAGAGTTTGTATGAAGGATACCATATACATTAAAGAGCATTTCGCAGACTTTTATACTTCCGTATAAGACCACTTAGAAAAGCTGTCCCAGTTCTTCTTCAAGTAGTGTCCCTATGGGTGCGCCATGTCAAGATATGCTTGCACCCATGCACTCTTGATTGCAGATTTTTGTCAGTAGTGTCCATGGGTCCGCGCCTGCATCTTGGACACTCTGGTGGTTTGATACAAGTGTACATAAGGAGGAGCAGACCCACTGCCACGTTAGTTCCTTCTCAACCAACTGCGGCTTGAAATGGAGTGTTGTGGTGTTCATTAGCCAGCCATGTGGCTTGCTGCACCTTTCTTTATTTTATATCTTTCCTCATAGTTGTTAGTTATTTTGTTTTTGTTTTCTGTTATTTAACACAGTTTGTGCGTTGGGGGTTTCCCCTTTTCTCCTTATCTGCCCATCTTGGATTATTGTCCTGGGCCTCATCCATGGCCTCAAGTGTGGGTTAAGCCCAAGACCCTGGGCTTCAAATCTTGCCAGATCTCCCACAGGTCCTTTCTTTGCACTGACGGACATTCGAGTTGCCTCCACTGGCTGGGAGAGATTCTCATCCCCACCAAAAGCAAGCTCTGCTTAGTATTTAAAAAAAAATCAAGAGGGCAGACAAACTCCTGCTTATAGAGCACTCCCTGACACCTATGGGGCACAAACCACCCCATGTACTTCAGAGCCACTAACCATCTCTGCTTTGCTGATGAGCAAAGACTGTGGTACTTCCCAGACCCTCCAAGAAGACAAGCCCCCCTTCTCCAGAACAAGAAAAGAAAAGGAGAAAGTCACATCCGTAATCTGGGTCTCAGGAGACCTCACATCTCAATATGGGTACCTCCAAGGCTCCCATTCCCTCTGGTACCAAGACCACGGTATAGGCTAAGAAGACTACATGTCCCATATGAAGAAGTTGTCTAAAGCAACACTGACATCAGCGCCTCCAAAATCCAGAGCCAATGTAAAATCCTCATTGGTACCATCTTCCACAGCCAGAAACAAAAGGCATGCTGTTCCCGTTTCAGCACAGTCTTCAATACCACCCAACATTCTCACACCTCAGAAGCCCCCATCCAGAGCTCTGGTACCATACAGGCTCCTATCTCACAAGGACATCCGAATCCTCAAAGAGCCCAAATCATCAATAATAAGAGGTACTGAGAAATATTTCCCAGTGGTACCGACCACCTCTCTGAGCCTACTTACCTTCCATCCATATCTTCAACAGTGACTTGCCCCCAACACAATCCCCATGCAGACTGTTCGAGGGTACCGAGAGGTGCTTCCAGCTGGTACCTATACATCCTCCAACACTGCCCCATCAACCTCCCTTTCTCATCTCAGTATCAAAGCCAGCACAGGTCTCTTCCCAAGGCCCAGTACCAACTCAACCACCAATATTAACAGCACTAGCCCTCCCTGTGGATACAGGGGATCATACAGCTCAGACATATCTGTACATGGTTCTTCTGCCTTCCAACCTCCCTCTTTCAAGGTTCACGCTGTTAGGGAAATGCCTAGTAAGAAGCACACCCAGCTACCCTGGCAAGGACAAACTTGGGGTCCTGCTCATTCCCTTTTGCCCCTCTATAATGGGATAACTTATGTTGACCCTTTCTACAGGGTGCCATCCGAAAAGAGGTCTTGTCAAGAGCATCAACCAATGCCCCCAGGTCCTTCCCCATAGGTACTTCTCTCAGAGCAGGGACCAGCAGAAGAGTAAGAAACACCACTTTCTCACAAGTCTTCCTAATCACCAGATGAGGTGGTCATGCTTCTTTCCCACCATCTTTCCCCAGTGACTTCAAGGACTTTCAAGACCTTATAAAAAGTGCAACAGACATCTTACAAGACCTGCTGGAAGAGATACAGAAGAGCCCCAACATTCCTTGTTCAATATCCTTCATACACATCCTCAGGGGAAGACTGCCTTGCCCATCAATGACACTTTTCCCACCACAGCTCACATGGTGTAGCAAACCCCAGCTACTATCCCATCCACATGGGAAATAACTGACAAAATGTACTACATCCCTCCCAGAGGCTCTTGAGTATTTTTTCTTCCATCCTACTCCCAGCTCCTGGGTTGAGGAGGCTTTCAACAACAACAAAAAAAGGCAATATTGGTCCCATTCAACACCATCCGATAAGAAGCTAAAACGACTAGACCTTCTGGGCTTCAAAAACTATTCCTCGGCCTCCCTGTCATTCAGAGTAGTCAATTATCAAGCCGTCATGGCAAAATATGACTTCACAGTCTATTCAAAATTCTCATCTTTTATTGAATGCCTGCCTCAGGAGCAGAGAGAACAATTTCAGGCTTCATGACAAAGGGTCATACAGTTGCCAAGGCATCTCTCCAGACTCAGCTCAATATTGCCAACACAGCTGCATGTTCCATGACTACTACAGTTGTCATGCACCGAGCTTTCTGGCTGCAGTCTTCCGACCTCCCCTTGGAAATACAAAATACTGTCAAGGACGTTTCCTTCGAAGGGCTAAGTTATTTAGTGATGCCATGGACAGGTCCCTTCATTCCCTGAAAGACTTTTGAGTGTCACTATGAACTTTTGGCATCAATACACCTGTGATGAAAAGAAAATACAGCAAATTGCAGATGGCTCAACAGTCTTGCCCAGTTCCTTACTGGCCCACCAGACCAGCTAAGACCCCCAGGAAGAAGCCCAGATTTACTAAGAAACGTCCTCTTCTACAACAACTCAGTTTGAAGCATCCTCAACACACCTGTTTTGACCTATTGGTTGAGGGTCACAAACTATCTACCCCAGATCCTACATTGCACCTATTCCACCCCTCTCCCTTATGGGGATCATCTCTCCCACTTCCTTCCTTTTGGGAGCTCATTACCTCGGATAGGTGGATCCTAGAAGTGATTTCTACAGGCTGTTCCATCCAGTTCAGCTCTTTACCACCACCCCCGCCACACTCCTCCTTGTCCCTCTTCAAGGACCCCTCTCACAAAGATCTCTTACGGCAGAAGGTACAATCCCTCCTAGCTCTGGGGTGATTGAACCTGCTCCACCAGACGTTGTCAGGAAAGGGTTCTATTCCTAGTACTTCCTTGTCCTTAAGGAAAACAGGGAGTGGAGACCAATTCTGGACTCAGGACTATAAACACCCTTCTCCACTCCCAACAATTCAGAATGGTAACCCTAGCACCTAGAATTCTCTCCCTGGATCTGGGAGACAGGTTTGTTTCCCTTGATCTTCAGGATGCTTATTTTCATTTTGCCATCCATCCCTCACACAAACAATTCCTACTATCTACAGTAGGCAGGGACCACTACCAATATTGCATCTTACCCTTACCCCAAGGGTCTGTACCCAGGATCTATATGCCTCAGCAGCGTATTTTCACTAAATGGGCATAATCATCTTCCCCTACCTGGACAACTGTCTTCTGAAGGGCCATTCACTTCTCAAAGCGCAGAAAGCAACCAGCAAGGCTCTGTCTGTTCCACTCTCAGGGCCACCACCTCACCATGGAAAAGTCTATGCTAACACCCATGCAATGTATAGACTTCAGTGGGGCTACTCTGGACTCTTCTTCCACCAGAGCATATTTACCCAATGAGAGATTAACCACAATGTACAATCTTATCTCATTAATTCAACAGAGCCCACAAACCATTGCAAGGGCTTGCCTACAACTTCTGGGCTATATGGCAGCCTTTACATTCATGACTCCCTTAGCAAGGCTTCACTCTGTGTTATCAAACATGACTAAGACCTGTCTACACCCCGAACAGATCAATCTATCCAAGTGGTTGTTGGAAGATCCTGGCCTCTCTAAATTGGTGGAGGGATCCACAAAAAGTGTGCATGGGCGTTCCCTTCCTACAGCCCTGTCCCGCAAAAATTATCACCAGACATGCCTCCCAGATGGGTTGGGATGCACACTTCTGGAACCTTACAGCTCAGAGCAAATGGACCCCTCAGAGCAGTTTGTTACACTTGCCAACAGTTCCTACCACACATCAAGGGCCACCCAATCAGAATAATACTAGCCAGCAGAGCAGCAATGTATTATATCAATTAGCAAGGAGCAACAAGATCCACAATTCATAAAACAGTGGATACACATCTCAGTAGTTTATCAGGACTACAAAACAAAGTGGTGGAGTCCCTAAGCAGACATTTCAGCATCAACCACGAATGGGAGAACAACAACGAGGTATTCTGAGAGAGATGTCTTACCTGCAATGTCCAATGCAAAGTTCAGGCAATTCTGCTTGAGGAATGTAGGGTGGCCACAACTCAGTGGGAGAGGCCCAAGTCACTACACTATACTATACACTTACTCCCCTATCCCTTTTAGTAACTAAAAACTAAAGATTGATTAATATAAAAAGAAAAGAAGAGTTATTAATTGGTTAAAGTAATCATATACATTACAATTGATTTCAGAGTTTGCAGGTCAGGATAATAGCAATGATGTTAAATCTGCTAGCTTGTAATAAGCCTCTCTGGTTCTCCTGTTAGATTGGGGGTTATCAGACCATTGTCCAAAGTTCTTCTTTGTTAGAAATCATGTCCAGAGATGTAGAGCAGGAATGAAGACAAAACAGTGATGTCACAGCCTCCTGGGTGTTAGCTAGGGTTATCATTCTGAATTGCTGGGAGTGGACAAGGGCGTTTACAGTCCTGAGTCCAGAATTGGTCTCCACTCCCTGTTTTATACTTTCAGTCCAAGTATATGGAAAGTTACTGGGAAAAGATGGAGTCTTAGATCACATGTCCTTACATGCCCTGCTGAACCATTGCCTCAGTGCTTTCTGAAACGTCTTCAGGAGGAACTCACCAGGTTAGCCGATTGTCCTTAATGGGCGATCAAGCAGGCTGGCTAGCCTTGATGCAAATCTGCCTTGGGCGTCACCCAAGAACACCACAAGTTTGAGATACAAACCCATGGCCAATATTCGTACCTTCATATACAAATTTGACACATGGATTTAAACAGGATAATAATACTTAGCAGTCTTTAACTTTTCCATTGATACCTTACATGATGTACTTTGTGTAGGCGGCGAGTTATATGGGCCCATGGTGCCTGTGCTCCACCAATATTCAGAAATGTGAGCCCAGCTCCACTAATGTTTGGGACTTTGGTGCTGGCCCCACGCCCGGGGTCCCAGCTGCCAGTCCCGCACCCGGGGTGCAAACTGCGGGCCCCGCGCCTGGGATCCTGGCTGCCGTCCGAGTCTCCGCTGCCAGCCCTGCACCCGCCCCCAGCTGTGGCCCCAGCCTCAGCCCCCGTACTCCTGTCCAGATTTCCCACCCCCACCCCCATCCCCGGAGACGTGGCTCTGCTCCCGTCCCCAGCTGGGGTGTATGTGTGTGGACAGGGGTAAGGATATATATCGGCTTACAAGGCAGGTGTGCGGGGCGGGACTTGGACCCATTCTGCGCACCACAAAAAATTATACAAACCTGGTGCCCACAGTACTTTGTACAAGATTTATTGCAATTTTGTAACAGTGGTGACTGTGTTAGTGTAACTAGTTATCTTCCTTTTTATACAGCATCACAACAACTACTGTATGGAAGAAAGAATCCCAGAGATGCAAAGCCCACATATTCAGAAGACTGGAACAACCACTTTGGGAAAACTCATACAGTTTGTATTATTGTGGCAATTCAATCAGGTCATTAGCAAAAAAGGATGGTATCTAGTCAAATTCTAGACCTGTTATGGACCTCTAATAGTGTGCTACAAAGTTTAATAATGTGAAAGAGAGAAGGAGAGGAGAGCATCCTGTCCTTAATATTTGGGGTAAGGCATAATGGAGCAATCCTGCCAGCACAGAATAGTTCAAGAAGGGGTGAAGAGCACCTTACTGCTTCTTCAGTAATAAAACATAAACCAATACCCAGTTTGCCATGACCCTACCTGTAGTACAATTAATAGGACTGAGGAAAGGTTTCAGGGGGACGTAGGCTGGTGTGACAGCTGCCGATCGGGTGGCAAGCTGGTTGGCCAGGCTGCTGACAGAAAAAGACAGACTTCTCATCGTGTAACACTGACCCCTACATATGCTCAATAGATATTTCCTACACCTCTACCTGCTTGCTGCCCCAAAACCTGCCATGGGCTATTCAGCTCCATGTGACATTTCTCACCACTGAGAAAGTGACTGATTTCCTCTGTCCCCACCACCTCCATGCAACAGGAGCATCTGTGGGGAAAGGCAGGAATTTGTCCCCTACCCCGCCACATGGGGCTGCTTTGCCTTCCCTGCTGCTGGAGTCCCACGCATTGTCTCTGCCTTCACCCCCTGACTCATCTTGCTGAATGGTCTGCAAAGCAGGCAGCAGTACTTATCACTGATAAAGTGATCAGCTCCCCCACCATGAAGCGCAGCCCCAGCTTCCCAGGGAGCAAGAGGCCTGAGGTGGGCCTTAGCCCCCCTTTACCATGTGGCCTTGCCCTGTGCGCCTCCTCTCCCTGCACAAGGAGCCTGGGCCACTATGGAGAGCCCTGGAGCCTCCACCTGCCCTGGGCAACACGCCTCAGGCGGCAGGGACACAGGCTGGGGGCTGTTCTCGAGCACCCCAGCCCCCTGTCCAGGGCCAAAGGAGGGTCCAGGGCTCCCCACAATGGCCTCGGCTCCCTGGGTGGCTCTTACCTCAGTCCAGCTTTGGCTTCCGGCCTGGCCTGCCCAGGCCAGGAGGCGGGCTCTCAGGGGAAGAGGAGGAGCAGGGCCAGAACCACAGTTCTGGTGCTGGTGGCCCTCCCCCTTCTACCCAGGTTCCGGTGCTCCCCCAAACTGGCCAGGGCCCCAACCACAGGCCTATGCGTTAATCGACCACTGGGTGTGCTCTCTTTTGTATATTGTAAGGGGTTATTATAGATGTGGTCACTCCATAAACATTTGTAACTGAATTCTCTCTCCACTTCTGTGGGACAATCCCTCCCCAGAAAATCACTGTAGTACATACTCATAATCTGAATCAGTGGGAAATTGCAAATACAATAGAACTTTAAATTCTCTCCTTCGGGATCTTTCTACAACTTTGCTGATTACTGCAGAATCTCTTATTTCATTTAAAAAATATAGTCTAACTATTCCACTGCACAGATAACCTTCCCATCCCATGTAAAGATGAGTCCGACTCCTCTCGCTCAGCTTATTTTTCCTGCCTTGTGGAAAACTGGCTCTGGAAGCCAAGCAACAGCAAATGTATCAGCTCTACCTGGCCTCCCTACCACCTCATAGCGGTGTTACCTGGAAAGTTTAGTTGGGCCATTTAAATGCTAACAACATTAAGCAAAGAAACAAACAAACATTCAGCTGCAGTCAAGACACTCTCTAAAAAAAAAAAAAAAAAAAAATCTTTTTTTTTTCTCTCCCTTCCTGTAGTGGGGGCTTTTTTCCTACTTATTCTTCAAAGTGACATTTTCCTTTTACAGTGACCGGGCTGTAAGGAGACTGGAGTTGTCTCTTCCCATTCATTCTTGAAATATTTTTCCTTTTTAGTTCCTGATCTCTGCCCTCTGTTGTTGCAACATGGAGAATAACTATATGGCATGAGTTGCTTTTATTTGTAAACTGGGACTAAAAGCTGTGGTACCACCTATCTATGATACTCTGCTCCTAAATACTCTGATACCTGTAGAAAGTGCAGACTCTCAGGTCCCTTCTATAATGACCTTTAATTGGATTAGGGAATAATGTTTAATTTATCTGGCTAAAGTGGCTTCCAATACTTTTTACCTGGACAGAAGACCAACTTGTTTAGTAGTGTTTTAAAGATATGTTCTAGCCCGGTCAGATCCATAGTCCAAAACATGTTCTAATTTAGGTCTGTTGATTAATCACAGTTAACTCACGCAATTAACTAAAACAAATTAATTGTGATTAAAAAACTTTATCACAATGAATCATACTTTTAATCGCACTGTAAACAATAGAATACCAATTAAAACATATTATATTTTTGGATGTTTTTCTACATTTTCAAATATGTTGATTTCAATTACAACACAGAATACAAAGTGCATAATGCTCACTTTATATTATTTTATTACATATATTTGCACTGTAAAAATGATAAACAAAAATAGTATTTTTCAATTCACCTCATACAAGTACTGTAGTGCAATCTCTTTATCATGAAAGTGCAACTTACAAATGTAGATTTTTTTTGTTACATAACTGTTTTGTTTTTTGAGTGCAATGTAAAACTTCAGAGCCCACAAATCCACTCAGTCCTACTTCTTGTTCAGCCCATCGCTAAGGCAAACAAGTTTGTTTACATTTACAGGAGATAATGCTGCCCGCTTCTTATTTAAAATGTCACCTGAAAGTGAGAACAGCCGTTTGCATGGCACTTTTGTGGCCGTCACTGCAAGGTATTTAAGTGCCAGATATGCGAAACATTCGTATGCCCCTTCATGCTTCGGCCACCATTCCAGAGGACATGCTTCTATGCTGCTGACGCTCATTAAAAAAAATAATGCATTAATTAAATTTGTGACTGAACTCCTTGGGGGAGAATTGTATGTCTCCTGCTCTGTTTTACCCACATTCTGCCATATATTCCATGTTATAGCAATCTCGGATGATGACCCAGCATATGTTGTTCATTTTAAGAACACTTTCACTGCAGATTTGATAAAACAAAAAGAAGGTACCAATGTGAGATTTCTAAAGATAGGTACAGCACTCGACCCAAGGTTTAAGAATCTGAAGTGCCTTCCAAAATCTGAGAGGGTTGATGTGTGGAGCATATTTTCAGAAGTCTCCAATGCGGAAACTATAGAACTGAACCACCAAAAAAGAAAATCAACCCTGTGCTGGTGGCATCTGATTCAGATGATGAAAATGAATATGCATCAATTCTCACTGCTTTGGATTGCTATCGAGCAGAACCCATCACTGGTATGGACACATGTCCTGTGGAAGGGTGGTTCAAGCGTGACAGGACATATGAATCTTTACTGCATCTGGCACGTAAATATCTTGTGACACCGGCTACAACAGTGCCATGCAAACACGTGTTATCACTTTCAAGTGACATTGTAAACAAGAAGGGGGCAGCATATGAAAATGTAAACAAACTTATTTGTCTGAGCAATTGGCTGAACAAGAAGTAGGAGTGGACTTGTAGGCTCTGAAGTTTTACAATGTTGTATTTTTGAGTGCCGTTATATTTTTGTACATAATTCTACATTTCTAAATTCAACTTTCATGTTAGAGATTGCACTACATTATTTGTATTAGGTGAATTGAAAAATAATAAATTGGTTAGTCTCTAAGGTGCCACAAGGACTCCTTTTCTTTTTGCGAATACAGACTAACACGGCTGTTACTCTGAAACCTGTCACTATTTCTTTTGTTTTTTACTGTGCAAATATTTGTAATAAAAATATAAAGTGAGCACTGTACAATTTGTATTCTGTGTGGTAATTAAAATCAATATATTTGAAAATATAGAAAACATTCAAAAACATTTAAATAAATGGTATTCTATTATTTTTAACAGTGCGATTAATCACAATTAATTTTTTTAATTGCTTTACAGCCCTAGTTCTAACCTAGGTCTGTATTTATTCAGTTGGACTCTTTTATTGTGCCTATTCTATGCTCTAGCTGTATTACACAGATTAAAATGCAGTCAGAACAAATTCATAAAAGAATAGGCACCCAGTTCCCTTCCCCACCCCAAAGCATAAGTTCTTTGCCTAGCCCCACACAAACTAAGCCTTGGAAAATGGGCGAGTCTCACAGCATGTCCTGAAGGCCACCACATCTGGAGCCAAGGTGAGAAGTGAGTTCCACAGAGAATGGAGGGTTCATAGAATCATAAAATATCAGTGTTGGAAGGGACCTCAGGAGATCATCTAATCCAACCCCTTGCTCAAAGCACGATCAATCCTCAAGTAAATCATCCCAGCCAGGGCTTTGTCAAGCCTGACCTTAAAAATATCTAAGGAAGGAGATTCCACCACCTCCCTAGGTAACGCATTCCAGTGTTTCACCACCCTCCTAGTGAAAAAGTTTTTCCTAATACTCAACCTAAACCTCCCCCACTGCAACTTGAGACCATTACTCCTTGTTCTGTCATCAGCTACCACTGAGAACAGTCTAGATCCATCCTCTTTGGAACCCCCTTTCAGGTACTTGAAAGCAGTTATCAAATCCCACCTCATTCTTCTCTTCCGCAGACTAAACAATCCCAGTTCCCTCAGCCTCTCCTCATAACTCATGTGTTCCAGTCCCCTAATCATTTTTGTTGCCCTCCGCTGGATGTTTTCCAATTTTTCCACATCCTTCTTGTAGTGTGGGGCCCAAAACTGGACACAGTACTCCAAATGAGTCGAATAGAGGGGAATGATCACGTCCCTCGATCTGCTGGCAATGCCCCTACGTATACATCCCAAAATGCCATTGGCCTTCTTGGCAACTAGGGCACACTGTTGACTCATATCCAGCTTCTTTTCCACTGTAACCCCTATATCCTTTTCTGCAGAACTGCTGCCGAGCCATTCGGTCCCTAGTCTGTAGCGGTGCATGGGGTTCTTCCATCCTAAGTGCAGGACTCTGCACTTGTCCTTGTTGAACCTCATCAGATTTCTTTTGGCCCAATCCTCTAATTTGTCCAGGGCCCTCTGTATCCTATCCCTACCCTCCAGCGTATCTACCTCTCCTCCCAGTTTAGTGTCATCTGCAAACTTGCTGAGGGTGCAATCCACACCATCCTTCAGATCATTAATGAAGATACTGAACAAAACCGGTCTGAGGACCGACCCTTGGGGCACTCCACTTGATACCGGCTGCCAACAAGACATGGAGCCATTGATCACTACCCGTTGAGCCCGACAATCTAGCCAACTTTCTATCCACCTTATAGTCCATTCATCCAGCCCATACTTCTTTAACTTGCTGGCAAGAATACTGTGGGAGACTGTGTCAAAAGCTTTGCTAAAGTCAAGGAACAACATGTCCACCGCTTTCCCCTCATCCACAGAGCCAGTTATCTCATCATAGAAGGCAATTAGATTAGTCAGGCATGACTTGCCCTTGGTGAATCCATGCTGACTGTTCCTGATCACTTTCCTCTCATGTAAGTGCTTCAGAATTGATTCCTTGAAGACCTGCTCCTTGATTTTTCCAGGGACTGAGGTGAGGCTGACTGGCCTGTAGTTCCCAGGATCCTCCTCCTCCCCTTTTTTAAAGATGGGGACTGCATTAGCCTTTTTCCAGTCGTCCGGGACTTCCCTGGATCGCCATGAGTTTTCAAAGATAATGGCCAATGGCTCTGCAATCACATCCGCCAACTCCTTTAGCACTCTCGGTTGCAGTGCATCCGACCCCATGGACTTGTGTTCGTCCAGCTTTTCTAAATAGTCCCGAACCACTTCTTTCTCCACAGAAGGCTGGTCACCTCCTCCCCATGCTGTGCTGCCCAGTGCAGTATTCTGGGAGCTGACCTTGTTTGTGAAGACAGAGGCAAAAAAAGCATTGAATACATTAGCTTTTTCCACATCCTCTGTCACTAGGTTGCCTCCATCATTCAGTAAGGGGCCCACGCTTTCCTTGACTTTCTTCTTGTTGCTAACATACCTGAAGAAACCCTTCTTGTTACTCTTAACATCTCTTGCTAGCTGCAACTCCAGATGTGATTTGGCCTTCCTGATTTCACTCCTGCATGCCCGAGCAATATTTTTATACTCTTCCCTGGTCATTTGTCCAATCTTCCAATTCTTGTAAGCTTCATTTTTGTGTTCAAGATCAGCAAGGATTTCACTGTTAAGTCAAGCTGGTCGCCTGCCATATTTACTATTCTTTCTACACATCGGGATGGTTTGTCCCTGTAACCTCAATAAAGATTCTTTAAAATACAGTCAGCTCTCCTGGGCTCCTTTCCCTCTCATGTTATTCTCCCAGGGGATCCTGCCCATCAGTTCCCGGAGGGAGTCAAAGTCTGCTTTTCTGAAGTCCAGGGTCCGTATTCTGCTGCTCTCCTTTCTTCCCTGTGTCAGGATCCTGAACTCAACCATCTCATGGTCACTGCCTCCCAGGTTCCCATCCACTTTAGCTTCCCCTACTAATTCTTCCCAGTTTGTGAGAAGCAGGTCAAGAAGAGCTCTGCCCCTAGTTGGTTCCTCCAGCACTTGCACCAGGAAATTGTCCCCTACCCTTTCCAAAAACTTCCAGGATTGTCTGTGCACTGCTGTATTGCTCTCCCAGCAGATATCAGGGTGATTGAAGTCTCCCATGAGAACCAGGGCCTCCGATCTAGTAACTTCCTTGAGTTGCCGGAAGAAAGCCTCGTCCACTTCATCCCCCTGATCCGGTTGTCTATAGCAGACTCCCACCACAACATCACCCTTGTTGCTCACACTTCTAAACTTAATCCAGAAACACTCAGGTTTTTCTGCAGTTTCATACTTGAGCTCTGAGCAGTCATACTGCTCTCTTAAATACAGTGCAACTCCCCCACCTTTTCTGCCCTGCCTGTCCTTCCTGAACAGTTTATATCCATCCATGACAGTACTCCAGTCATGTGAGTTATCCCACCAAGTCTCTGTTATTCCAATCACATCATAATTCCTTGACTGTGCCAGGACTTCCAGTTCTCCCTGCTTGTTTCCCAGGCTTCTTGCATTTGTGTATAGGCACTTGAGATAACTCACTGATCGTCCCTCTTTCTCAGTATGAGGCAGGAGCCCTGCCCTCTCGCACGCTCCTGCTTCCTCCCGGTATCCCACTTCCCCACTTACCTCAGGGCTTTGGTCTCCTTCCCCCGGTGAACCTAGTTTAAAGCCCTCCTCACTAGGTTAGCCAGCCTGCTTGTGAAGATGCTCTTCCCTCTCTTCAGTAGGTGGAGCCCGTCTCTGCCTAGCACTCCTCCTTCTTGGAACACCATCCCATGGTCAAAGAATGCAAAGCCTTCTCTCTGACACCACCTGCATAGCCATTCGTTGACTTCCACGCTTCGACGTTCTCTACCCAGGCCTTTTCCTTCTACGGGGAGGATGGACGAGAAGACCTCTTGCGCCTCAAACTCCTTTATTCTTCTTCCCAGAGCCACATAGTCTGCAGTGATCCGCTCAAGGTCATTCTTGGCAGTATCATTGGTGCCCACGTGGAGAAGCAGGAAGGGGTAGCGATCCGAGGGCTTGATAAGCCTCGGCAGTCTCTCTGTCACATCATGAATCCTAGCTCCTGGCAAGCAGCAGACTTCTCAGTTTTCCCGGTCGGGGCGGCAGATAGATGACTCAGTCCCTCTGAGGAGAGAGTCCCCGACCACCACCACCCGCCTCCTTCTCTTGGGAGGTGGTCATGGAACCCCCAACCCTAGGACAGTGCATCTCATGCCTTCCAATCGGCGGAGTCTCCTTCTGTTCCCTTCCCTCAGATATATCATCTAGTCCACTCTCCGCATTAGTACCTGTGGAGAGAACATGAAAACGGTTACTTACCTGTATCTGCGTTGCTGGTACATGGACGCGCCCCTATTTTAGAAACTTATAGATCAAAAACAACACCTTACACCTGACCCAGAAATAATCTGGCAGCGAACACAGATCATGGAGCATGCATGTCATGTGTTCTCTGCATGAACCCCCCTCACTTAAGTAGGTAGCCAAATTCTGAACTAGCTGCAGTTTCTGAATGGTTTGATGCTATGACCCCATATACATCAGAGTGAAATATTCTAACCTTGAGGCATGAGTAACTGTACAGGATCCTAATCCAAAAGGTAAGCAAAAAACTATCTTACCACATGCAGTTAATAAAAATATACTTTAATTGACACTACCTGGGCATCCAGGAACAACTAGGGATCCAAGACCCATAGGTTGTCAACCATCGAGCTATAACCCTTCCATGGAGAGTGCCAGTCTAATTTCTGCCAGCTCCTCTTTCTTCATCTTATAAACATTATTATTTATTACTTATCCAGTATCCAGAACTGCGCTAGGTGCATCACATAACATAGGAAAGACAGGTTCAAAGAGCTTTCAGTCTAAAAGGAGATATGATACAACTGACAACACAAGCAATGTAGAGGGAGAGGGAAAGGAAAAGGATTCTGCAACTGTTATCTTGTAGCAACTCTTTTTCATTTGCTGTACAGCTATGGCATATGGTTTCAAAGACCGGGGTACTGCAAAATCAGAAGAGTAGCAAACAGAAGGGGACAGAGTCTAATTGCAAAGTGACTTGGCGAGATTAGAACAATGTGGGGTTACAGACAATGGGGGAGATTCAGTACCAATATATGTCGAGTCTTACATCTAGGGAGAGGAAACATTTTACCTCTCTCTTTCGTTTATACAATGTGCCTCTCCAAAACACAGAACTATGGGGAAAGGAAAATGTTACCAAACAACTGCACCGTTCCCATTAAAAGAGTTAATTTTTATTGTCTCCTTAATGTTGTTCCAATATTTATATATATTTTTAATGTAGCCAAGCATACTTTGCTGTGGGAAAAGTGTGGAATCAACTTTGGAAGAGGAGATGGCCATTGGAGGAGAATCTTAATCTTAAAAAGTGTCTACAACATGAAAAAGTTTAAGGAGACTACACTGGCATAATTCAAGCAACTCTGCAGTCTCTGTTTTGTTTTGTATAGCATCAGCCAAACTTTTGTTCCTTAGAAGTGAGTGCATTTCAGTAGTAATGCATGCATCCATCTGTAAAGCACTTTGGTACCTCTCAGGACAAAAAGTGTTATAGAAATGTATATTATTATTAGACACCTAACTCAAGTCACTGTTGTGCCATTGTCTGTCTCTACTGGACACAGCAAAAAGCAGAGCAAGGAGTCTCCAAACCACATTTGGCAGAAAGTAAGAGACTGAAATTTCGGTTATCACCTCTAAAATAAATAAATGTTAGAAAACCCAGTTACAATAGTGTTTGGTCATCTGCTCTGGATGCATGTGAATCAATTTTTAACTGGATTATGGAATCATGCTGGACATCATAGGCCATATCACGACACAGTAACAAATAAACAGTTTGGTCTAATTTATATATTGAGATACTAACATATTATGAACTCCCTTTTGAACTCAAATCTTCCACTTCCCAAGTCCATAAGGCTGTCTATACTGGCCTTTGAACCAAGTTAATCAATTCATAGAGTCCAAGTTCAGAAGGGACATTGTGATCATCTAGTCTGACCTCCAGTGTAACACAGGCCATAGAGCTTCCCCCAAATAATTCCTAGAGTATATCTTCTAGAAAAACATCCAGCCTTGATTTAAAAATTGTCAGTGATTCAGAATCCATCACGAGCCTTGGTAAGTTGTTCCAATAGTAAATTATTCTCATTGTTAAAAAATTACACCTTACTTCCAGTCTGAACTTGTCTAGCTTCCAACTACCAGCCATTGTATTGTGTTGTATCTTTCTCTGCTAAATTGATGAGCCCATTATTAAATATTTGTTCCCCATGTAGTTACTTATAGTCTGTAATCAAGTCACCCCTTAACCTTCTTTTTGTTAAACTAAATAGATTGAGCTCCTTGAGTCTATCACTATAAGGCATGTTGTCTAATCCTTTAATCATTCTCATGACTCTTCCTTGAACCCTCTGAAATTTATCAATATCCTTCTTGAACTGTGGGCACCAGAACTGGACACAGTATTCCAGCAGTGGTGGAACCATGTTTAACATAGTGCCTGAAAATTGGTTTATAAGTCTGGCCCCTATGCACAGAATCTCCCCTCTCTTGCTGTTTGCTGTCATCTTGCTCTCTTCATAACCATCCTAGAGGGTCTTTACATAAGTTTTTGGGGCAGGAAATATATGTTTTTGTACTGGACATTGTGGGTGCTAAACAAATTATGTCAGCACAGATTGGCCAGTCAATGCTTGATCTGAATTGAATTATTTAAGAATCTTTGACAGAAGTACCGGAACTAAGAGTGCTGGGGGTACTTCCACACCCCCTGGCATGAAGTGGTTTCCATCAACAAATTTGATTGTGGATGAACTTACACCAAAGAAACACCTGACAAAGAAGAAACTTATTAACAGACTCCAATCCCTGTGCAGCAGCCCAACAAACATAGGTACATAAGGGGGGCTCTCTTTGAAATCTGACACATACACAATTGAAGTTGCATAGGAGGCTTTTGTTTCAGTTATGCATTTTTCACCATTGTGATAGACTCAGCTCCACAGACCACCAGCAATGACTCTGCGAACCACCAATGGGAGTCATGAGCCACAGTCTGAGAACCACTGTACCACTAGGTTAAAAGTTTAGGTTGAGACAGGATCTCTTTTGCATGGTCTTCATACCAGAACCATTTCATTTTATTCCCATTTGCAAGGCTGCATCAGGTTGAAGACAGGCAAGTGCCCATACAGAAAAAAGGGCCCTACGTGATCACTCAAAGGAGTAACAAAAATCACTTGCTTAAAACTAACCTGCTGGGCTTTTTATTTCTGTGTGCTTCTTTATGATGTCTTTAAAAGGGAGGAGGGAAGCATTCAGTTTGTTTTTTTAGATTAGAAATTCAGAATTTGTCTAGTCTGAGTGATTCCAAAAGTGATTGGAGATCTAGTAAAATTATGACATCAGAAGCTGAAAAAAGAGACTGAAACCTGATAACTAAGAGAAGAAGGGATTTTTAATCTGAGCATTTAAAACTCTGGGGTTATTTTGATTGATTTTTGTCAATATTCATTAAACTCCAATCACTAAGGACTATTTTTGAGAAAGGATATCCTTCTTAAAGAGCCAACATCGTCCCTCCTGCCCCCATTCCTTTCATTAAGATGTGAATGCTCATCACAATATACAGGCTCTGAGTTCCCCAATAAATCATCCAGTAAAACAGAAAAGATCAGATTTACATTCCTGGTATTTCTAGGGTTAAACAAGGCAGCGGGAAGGCAATGGGGAAGGAAATCAAAAAACCTTCAAGCTTTCAGGGGGTTTTTAATGCATAATAAAGATGCCAAAAAAGGGGATGAGACCAATTAAAAACAACATTATGTATGTTATCTTTAAGAATGGTTTGTCTGCTAAAGGTGACACAGAATTATACTTAATATCTTTACAGAGAAATTTTGGACTGGCATCTTAAGCAGGGATTGAACTGCTGTGCTATACTGGAACTTTTACAGTTTCCCTGTGCAGACGTTATTACAGGCTATCTGTGTTACTGAGTCTGCCCGTAGGTGCCAATTCTGCAATAAGAAGTGTAAACCATGATCTCTGAAACCTAATGATGATACTTGAAAGCTCTGATCTTGCAGAAGTCTCAGTGTAGCTCTCATTAGTCTCATCCTAAATGCTGCAATGTCTAAAGAGATGCAATCAAAATAAAATCACGCGTATGTGAAAATTCTATTGTTTCAAGAAACATCAAACACTACAATATCTGAAAGGGAGTAGAGAAAAATGTATTTTTCTCTATTTTTTTCAGTTTACTTTGTGGTTTTGTCTACACTGTGTACAGTCAGTAACACTGTTTTCCTTTGTATATTGTTATTTATATTATAGTAGCACCTAAAGGAACCAACTAATATCAGTGCCACATGGTTTGAGGCATCCTATAAACACACAGTGATTGGTCTGAAATGCTTACACCACAAGCAGACAAGACTAGCAAAGGGTAGATGGGGAAACTGAAGAATGGAGCAATTAAGTGCTTTGCCCAAGGTTACCCAGCAAGTCAGTGGAATAGAATTGTAATCTATTGAATTTCAGCCCAGTGCCTTATCTACTGCTGCCTAGTCAGTCAATTCCCCTGTGGGCCCTGATCTTGCAGGTGAGTATGAATAGAGTCCCACTGAGTTTTGCATTGACCATATGCGGGGTGTTTGTTTGCCTGTATCTTTCAGACAGCAATTGGAGGAAAGGAAGGGGGAATAATGTAGGCTGATGCCTTAATGTACATGTTTAGTAATAACTGTAATTTTTAGAAGAAGGGGACTCTGATTAAAATACCAGGATTAAAGTTAGGCACTGAAACCATCACACTTTCTTTTTTTTCCCACACTGACCCGATTTCAGCTGGGAAAGGTCCTTTCAAACATTTCACTGTTATCCCTCTGGTGAAAGGCTCCAGCCCGGGGGGAAGGGAGCTGACGAGGGAGTCAACTCCCCTGCACGTGTCCCCAGCTGAGGCGGCTGGTGGCGTCTCCTGCAGAGGTTTCGCTTCTCTTTCCCTGCGGTGCCGGACACGCAGCCCGGCCCCCTGTCAGCCAGGCCCCCCAAGCGAGGAGCCTTCCCGCCGCCGAGCGAGGCACCTGGGCAGCCGGCGGCCGCTTTGAGGCGCGTGAGTCTCTCGCGTCCAGCCCCTCCCCTGGCGGCGGGCGGGAGGAGCGCGGCGGCGGGAAGGGCCGCGGGGGAGGGGAGGAGCCGCAACTCGGAGGCGCACCAGGGAGCCGGGGCTCCCGGCACAGGCTGTTTGTGCCACGATAGCGGCCGCCAGTGGGGGCGCCTCCAGGGCGGAGCCAGTGGCCAGGTCTGTCCCCCACACGCCCCTGCTGCGGAGAGGGGCTGCCGGGGGGCGCTGCCGAGGGGCTCCGGCACCTGTTGGCCAGGAAGGTGCCGGGGCGCCCGGAGCCAGCGAGGCGGGAGTGGCCGGCTGGGACGCGCGTGCTCCGGGGAGGGGGAGGCGCTTTCTGCTCCCCTGGGGGCAGGGTCCCGGCTAGCTCTGGCGGCGCGGGCTGGGGAGACAAAGGGGTGGAGGAGCCTCTGGCCGGGCGACGTGTCACGCTGCCTCCCCCCCGGGCATCTGGGCCGCGAGCGCGGGGTGGGCTGGGTGTGAATGGCGCGCAGGTGGCGCTGGATGCCTGGAGCCGAAGCTGTCCGGCGGGGTTAGCTGCGTCTCCCTTTGGGGCCAGCGCGCTCCAGCTATCGGCGCCTCTCAGTTAGCCGGTTAGCGGGTCGACCTCTCTCTGGTTAGTCTCCGAGGCCGCCAGCTGGCTGAGATTTTGGAGCGGGGTCCCAGTGGCACGTGGATAGTAGGTTAAGCAACACCCAGCATCTCCGAGCAGGGAATTTACAGATGGTCTGCAGCATCCCCATAATTTTTCGGGGTTTGAACTCATCTTTGTTAACAGGGAGGGACTCTTTCCCTCGCCACTCTAAATGTGGGGATTTGGAAGGAAGATTTTATTCCCGAGTCGTTTTGGCTACAAATCTTTTCCCCAGAATTAAACTATTTACTCTTTTCGACGTCTATGTGCTCCCTTTTTTGACTGCATACTTTTCAACGTTTGTGCTCTTTTGTTTTTCTTTTTGTCCAAGGTAAAGTACTAGTCTGGCTCCACGCCTTAGCACAATGCAGCGTTTGAGTCGCAATCGCCGCAGGAGGATACTGGGTTAGCCTTTAAAAACCTCAATAGCTCTTTAAATCGGGGGGAGGGGGGGAGAATCCAGTTAGGTTTTGTGGATTATTACTGTCTTTTAAATTACCTACATTTGGGGCTCAAACTATCTGACTGGCATGTTAAAGGCTTCTGCTGCAGAATTAAACAAATCTATCTTTTATATGTAAAATATGTCTTTGGTAAACTAAAATAAGAGAGAGTGAGAGAGTCTTATTAACCAAGCTGCATGTGTTTCCATTCCATTTTTCATCTGTGGATTGTCTGTGTAATTGATTTTCTTCAAGAATTAGTACAGCCATTTCCTTTTCATACAGGTATAACCCTGAGTTGTTGTACATGAGCACATCCCCATAATTAACGGTCCTAGCCCTCTGTACAGTAGAGGATGGCCTATATTTAATGAATCAGGCAAATTTTGTGGTTACTGGTAAGATGTATGAACATCTGCTGGGAACCAGGCTGAGACTGTTCTTCCTGTTTCACTTGTGAACAATTTTATATCTGAAACGGAGTCTTTTCCGCAGGCTAGTGCACAAAGCAGTGCAGCTAGCAGGGCTTCTGTTGAGTTCCCCAGCCCTCCACAAACATTTTCAGAAATTCCAGCTTTTATCTTTTGGGTCATAAATAAGCCAAGTATTTCCACAATTCTAACTTCCCAAATTGTTAACATAGTAGAGTAAATGAGTGCTAAAATATTTAATAAAAGGACACTTTAAATAGTGTGAACTGAAATAGGAGCAACAGAAATAATAACTTGCCTGGCAGTATGGCATGAAGAGTCAGAACAGGAGAATAATAAAACAGAAATGGAGTACATGTTATCAAAGTGACTCTCTTGAGGGGAAGAAGGGATGCTTAAATGAAGGGAAGAAGCTGTAGGAGAAGTAAACCTGTACACTGGGTATCTTTCAGGCAATCTTTCCAAAATCTCAGCAAGGAAGTTCTAGTTCTGATATAGAAAATTGTGATAGATGTTTAAACATAGTGCAGGTGCTTGTTGGTTGCCAGGTGAAATCCATCTCAGCCTGGTAGCATCCAAAAACTAATTCTCCATATATAAAGTACAGAGTCTTTAGGGAAAAAATGTTCCCGTCGGTGACTTACGGTTTTTCCTGCAAAAGTGCATTTGTGGAGAGGGAGGGGGAATGTCTCTGAAATGAATTGATGGTGTCAGTCCTCTGTAAAAAGAAAAGGAGTACTTGTGGCACCTTAGAGACTAACCAATTTATTTGAGCATGAGCTTTCGTGAGCTACAGCTCACTTCATCGGATGCATACCGTGGAAACTGCAGAAGACATTATATACACACAGAGACCATGAAACAATACCTCCTCCCACCCCACTGTCCTGCTGGTAATAGCTTATCTAAAGTGGTCACTTTGGATGGGCTATTACCAGCAGGAGAGTGAGTTTGTATGTGGGGGGGCGGAGGGTGAGAAAACCTGGATTTGTGCTGGAAATGGCCCAACTTGATGATCACTTTAGATAAGCTATTACCAGCAGGACAGTGGGGTGGGAGGAGGTATTGTTTCATGGTCTCTGTGTGTATATAATGTCTTCTGCAGTTTCCACGGTATGCATCCGATGAAGTGAGCTGTAGCTCACGAAAGCTCATGCTCAAATAAATTGGTTAGTCTCTAAGGTGCCACAAGTACTCCTTTTCTTTTTGCGAAGGCAGACTAACACGGCTGTTACTCTGAAATCAGTCCTCTGTGTAATGCACTGATATGACCATGACAAAAACACCCTCGCAGTTGGCATTCTTGTATGTCCATCTTGGCAAGTTACCATGTGAGTACACTCCAATATCATCCTAAAAGAAGGCCTCTCCAGCAAACCATTAAGGCAGGCGGGTGGGGTGCAATACTAAAGACCAGAGTTCCACTGTTCATGCCGGAAATGTTGTGTCTAAACAGGACTGTTTTTCAGGGCCGTCCATGCAGCACATCTCTCAAACATTAAATTAATTTAATTATCTTTAAGGTGGTTGTCATAAATATAAAGGGAAGGGTAACCACCTTTTTGTATACAGTGCTATAAAATCCCTCCTGGCCACAGGCAAGCCCTTTCACCTGTAAAGAGTTAAGAAGCTAAGGTAACCTCGCTGGCACCTGACCCAAAATGACCAATGAGGGGACAAGATACTTTCAAATCTGGAGTGGGGGGGAACAAAGGGTTTGGTCTGTCTGTGTGATGCTTTTGCCAGGAACAGATCAGAAATGCAAGCCTTCCAACTCCTGTTAAATTAGTAAGTAATCTAGATGGAAAATCTGTTAGATTTTCTTTTGTTTAATGGCTGGTAAAATAAGCTGTGCTGGAGGGAAGGTATATTCCTGTTTTTGTGTCTTTTTGTAATTTAAGGTTTTGCCTAGAGGGATTCTCTGCGTTTTGAATCTGATTACCCTGTAAGGTATTTACCATCCTGATTTTACAGAGGTGATTCTTTTACTTTTTTTTCTTCAATTCAAATTCTTCTTTTAAGAACCTGATTGCTTTTTCATTGTTCTTAAGATCCAAGGGTTTGGGTCTGTGTTCACCTGTACCAAATCGTGAGGATTATTATCAAGCCTTCCCCAGGAAAGGGGGTGTAGGGCTTGGGGGGCTATTTTGGGGGACGAGGTCTCCAAGTGGTCTCTTTCCCCATTCTTTGTTTAAAACGCTTGGTGGTGGCAGCATACTGTTCAAGGACAAGGCAAAGTTTGTACCATGGGGAAGTTTTTAACCTAAGCTAGTAAGAATAAGCGTAGGGGGTCTTTCATGCAGGTCCCCACATCTGTACCCTAGAGTTCAGAGTGAGGAAGGAACCTGGACAGTGGTACAGGAAGCAGAGTGTATATTTCTGTCTTAGTTGGTATTGTAGATCAGGTTCTTGTTTCAAGTCTAGAGTGGATGAGAGGACATAACCTGCTGTTCTCTCATCTCAAACCCCACCCTCAAAAGGAGGAAAGGAATATATTCATATGTGACCCTTCACTAGATTTTTATTTACATGGGGTGGTGAGGCTAGATCACCTTATTAATAAACTTCATTGTGAGCCACCACCTCATGCAGGTAACAATCTTTGAGTGTAATTGAAGTGTAGTCCAAGGTGTGAAATATCTTGTGACTCAACAGTACCTAGTGAATGGAATTTAAACTGTGATGTTAGCAATCACTGATTTGTATTTATTTATTTTTTTAACTTTGCTGATAACAGAGAGGGGAAGCATCTCTGAAGAGGTTTCACTGTTGGAATGCCTCAGATTAATACAGCTACAGTTCTGCAGATTTGTGTGCTGCTATCTGCACTTCCTGCACAGTATTTCATATCCCAGTGGTATGGAACAGACTCTGCTCAGCGCCTCCAAGTGACACAAAGGTTGTAACACTTTTCCTCCCCACTACATTAATATATTCAAAGCAAGATTTCTCTCTCCCTCCTCCCTTATTACACTTTTGTCCCCAAGGCTTGGGGTGGGGATGCCCTCCTGCCATCCTTAGAAGAATCCATTCAGATCATATCTCATACATTTTTGTGTTTTAATATGAATTTATTAAGCAGTTTGATGCCCTATGGCATTTGAATAATAGCCTTTGTTTTTCTCCGTATAAAACCTTGTGTGTATGGTTAGCATGGCCATATCTCAATATGCTTCTGCCCTTCTGGAGATTCCAATAAATGCTACCATGGGTTTAATCTCTTTGAAAGGTGCGAATGAAATGCTTGATCAATAACATTATTTTTGACTTTCCTTTGTCTTGTTGAAACTTACTATTCAAATGTATTTCCTTTTGGAGTATGATTTAGTGCATTGGCCTTAGCAATAAAAATCAATGTAGTAGAGTGTGAATAATGACTTAGAACAGCAATCAGAAAAGAATTAAATACATAGTGACTAGTACAATATTACTTATTTTAAAAAGTTGTTGTTTACCAACAGTCACCACAAATATTTTCATCCTAAATATAAAGAGCAGGCTCGGCTAATTTCAGGTATCTGTGTATCCACTGATGTTTTAAAGGTGAGCAGCATAGAGAGAGAGATCTGTACAACTGATACATAACCTGTTTGCAATTCAAATATTAAAATCTTACTATTACATTGGCTATGATATTGTTGCAAAACATCACTGAAGCCAAAAACCTAGTTGGATTGAACAGATTAGACTGTCTATATGAATGAGAATACCCTGTCTTAAACTGATAAGAGAACAGAACACACCCTCATATTTTATTGCATGAGAAAACCACTAACTGTGAGATTTAGAAGAAACTGTGTACAGGAAACTTATTCCATAATTGTCCATTTTGTTATTTCTTTGCCTTCCTCTGAAGTATCTGGTGCTGGCCACTCTCGAAGAGAGGACTCTGGACAGGATGAACCACCGATGGCCATTTCCTACAGTCTGAGTAAAGGCAGGAAGCATCTTGGCATAAAAATGGACATCTTCAAAAATTAGGTTGTTTTTGGAGCAAGTGACCATTGAAAAATTATCTGCTTATTTCTCAATGTGTCTAGAGAACAGAGTCTTTATCAAATAAATGTTCCGTCAGTGACTTCTCTTTAATTATATAAAAGCAATTTTTGTATGTTAATTTTATGTAAAGCAATTTTCTACAGTATACTATCAAATGTTCACACCATGTGACAACCATCTTTATTACTAAAGGATAATTGGCTATTGGAACAGTTTTATAAAGTCCTACTTGAGTCTGGATGCATGGACAGATCATCTAAAGCTGTGGATACCAAAGACAAGGTAGGACATTACATATTTATGCTGTAGTAAGTTTTACATTGATCCTACCATTAACTCCAGCTTCCCTATCTCTTGGCCTGTTTTAACTGAAGAGTGTGCTATAGAAGTGAAATAAGAGTGACAAGGAAAAAATCTGCCATGGAAAATGTCCTCCTTTTGAGAAGGACAGTCTTGGGGTATAATTTCTGTTTATAAAGACCTTTATGCGCTTACTTTGTTTGAGCATTCAACTTGGGGTTGCCTGAAGATAAATCACAACATCAATTTAATGTTTGTATTAATCTTCTAATTTAAATCTCTCTATGAGTGAAGCCAGTGGGATTACCCATGTTCATGAAGTTAAACACGTGCATAAATGTTTGCAGGATCAGGTTGGATCCATCTAAAATTCAATGTGCATGGTCATCTTATACTGGGTATAATATTTCTGTGTGGTTTGATGGTAAATCAGGCAAAGCACCTGGGCAATATAAGGGTAAAAATGGGGGAAACTTGCTGCTTGGATATTGTATAATCTTTTCTGGATCATAATTTCAAAGCGACTTGGCCTAAAAAGTTCATTTTTATGTCTTGGTGAAGATTGGTGCCTTTCATTAGTTTGGGAGCACTGTGGGAATTTAGTTATTAAAACTGGTGTCCATGTTTGTTTGGAACCCTGCAGAGTTCTTAACTCGTGTATTTTGATGAAGGCTTTATAAAGGGTCTACGCAGAGTTCTAAGAAACCACTACTTAGACCCCATGAGGCCTAGAAAATTCACAGAATTAGAGCTTTGCCTCCCTGGAGGCTTCTAGGGGAAACAGTCTAAGGAGAAATGAGCTCTTTGCACACCCTGCAAACGTCCACAAAGACCCCACTTCTCACCAACCTTCTATGACCTTGTATAGCATTCCAGACACCCTATATCTAGGGTCTCCCGTGGTCTCAAAAGGACCACATTGAGGATTATTTAGCCCCCATAAAATGGCTTTCTCTTCTTAATACCTTTTTTAATGATCAGTTCTTAGTGTTTTAAAAACTAATACTTCTGGACTTCCCAAACCTTCCATGCTGGATGCAATTTCATCAAGCAGATCAGAACACTTACACTTCAGTGTTTGCAATAGAAAGTGTTTGCCAACCTTAAGCCCTTACAGAGTTCATCCAGATGGAGATTTTCTAGGAATCTGGTAGAACTTGCTCCTACTTCCTGTCAAAGCAGGATCTGGGAGGGGCTTAGCAATGATATATGAAGAGGAGATGCTGTAACTAACGATAAGCACTTGGTATTGACAGAGAGCTGACTGACATACATGGGAAAAGATCCCAAGGGGTATCTGTTGTCACCACTTGTTAAAAGCTGCATACAAGATGCCATTAGCTTATAGAGCACTCCTATCAACACCACTGAGAAGGGCAGCAGAGAGATTGGAACCACCTCGCTGTGCCCCCACCAAAGCGTGCATTGCAGTACGTCTTTGACTTCCTAGTCCTTCTCGCTTTCAACAGACAGCAGCAACAGTAAAAGGAGCCAGCTCTTCTTTTTTTAAAATTTAAATGAAAGCCACAACCTTTCTTGGGCTATGACTAAGATCTAGCATAAAAGGGAAGTTGCATTCATTGTAGCCCTAAAGCTGGGCTTTAACTGAATTCAGTTTTTGATTGTTCCTTTAAACCATGCTTTGTATGTTCAAAAACTTGTCCTGTTGTATTTATATAAACTCTTACAACTCAGCAGTATATCTTTGGTTTGAGCTGTAACTTGGCATTCAACTTAGTGTTGGTCAAGGTGAACTCTTTGTTCAAATATTTAAAAGGGGCAAAGGGCTCTTGTTTTAGCACATTTAATTTTAAGGATTTAAAGTTTTTGTACTTATTTACTTAGAGGATGAGAACTATTAGACTAGAAAATGGTTTAACTCCATTTGGCATTTTTAGATAGCTTGCATCTTAATTTGCAAAAGTACAACATTGGGTATGGCAACTACTCGTAATACACATACCAACATGTCTTCAAATGTTTCCACATACAATTTACAATATGCACCACAGCGTGACTCCAAAGGAATTCTGTATCATCTCATCTCATCTATAGAATACCTGTTTGTCTTCTTTGTTTGGGGAGATCTAACATGCAACTGTGGAATTACAATGTCCACGGTGGATTTCCAATGCATAATATTTATACTCTCCTGCCCTCTTTGAGCAAATCACTTTGTCTTTTGCAATGTCCAGTAAGACTGTCATTCTTTGCTTCAAACTGCATTGAATTTTGTATCAACCATTTTGCAACATCACCTTATTCAAACAACTCTTTATCCAGTTTTCTGATTTATTATAAATCCAATCCAAATATTCAGACATTAACAAACTTGTTTGATCACACTCATTGTTTTAGGAATTGGTACTATGGAGAAAAGAGAATTCAAGGTGTTGAAGATGAAGAAGAAATCCATGCTTATTTTGCAGGTACTGGGGAAACTTCATTTCTAAAAAAGACTGAAGTCTTCAATCCTTTTGAACTTTATTTTGGACCGTTTCAGAGTGTGAATGTATGCGTTGCTAGACTTATCTCCTAAATGACAAACAAGCAGAGGCCATCTCTCACACTTCGCTAAAAATGTTCATATGTGCTTGTTCAGGGAGCACTGGTGTATAAAACATTGATATTCTCATAGTTGTTTGATTTATGACTGAAATAAAACAGAGAAAAGGTACCATTTTATCAGTCTTCAAACTCAAATAGCTCTCATTTTCTTCAAAAATCACCTCTGAATAGAGACTGAATGGAAAAAATTTCAGGCAGAAAGAAGCTTTGTTTGTCTTCAGTTAAAAAGTAAAGGGTCACCATTAAACACAAAATAGATAAACTCATATAGCCTCAACTATGGAGTCAAAGCCAGTTCTCTGTAGTACTGTAAAATATTGCATCAATTAAGATTGAAGAAAACAAATAGTTGTCAACATATTTATTTTGTCTTAATGATTTCCCAAATCCCACTAATTTAATTCCAGGATACAACATAAAATATAAATGAATACATGTACCAAAATATTTTCCTCAATGAATGCTGCTTTATGAAATATTATTATAACATCCTGAACAAATGCTGTTTGGTTTTAATAGCAAACTATCTGTTTGTACTAAAGACTGTTAGCCTTCATACTCCCAGTTTTACTTTATTAAGTAATCTAATTGCCCAATCTGTTTACTCTGTTGGACATCCAGTGACAAGTAAAGTCTATTAAATGTTTGCCATTGTACTTGATCAAACACTTTTTCCTTGCTAAACCTGTTTTCTTGTTTTACTAGAATCAACTCACATTCACAGTCCAAAGCCAGAATCTGTTCAGTTTAATGTGGGACAGGTGATAGTACACAGAAGACTTGGCTATTTAGGAGTCATTGTTGGCTGGGACATAAAAGCTAGAGCTCCAGAAGAATGGCTGCAGCACAAATATCCTCCAGAGAAACAGGTCTGAAAGTATTTAACTCTTGCTTTATTAATATTTATACAACATAATTCAGATAACTTGTTCCTAGTCTCCCTTCTTTATATACTGTGACTTTCTACCTCCATGAAAGTCTCTAAGCAAGATTCTAGAAATGAACACTGGTTAGGACATTTATGCAAGTCAGTGAAGACTAAAGCCATTGCAGATGGTTGTCTGAGACAGTGGATTCTGGCTGACTAACTTTTAGTAGTTCCTACTATCAGATGTGTAGAATGTTTAGGAACTTCCTAGATAGCTATTGGTCTAGTGCCAGAGTAATGTCTAAATAGCAAACGAAAGGGAAACAGAAAAGCAGCTGATGCCATCATGGAATAGAAAAGGAAAATCCACTGTAAAATCCCTACAGATTAGATGGCAAACCCACTGGGCTCAAACATCAGTATTTTCCAATAGAATTAATCGAATTTTAAAAGCTGCTTAGAGATCATAACATAACAAACGTATGCTTCCCCAATATCTGACTGTTTTGAAACACATATTTCTCCCTGATTTCGTTTGAATTGTTAGAGGAAGGAAGCCTGCATAACTTGGCAAACTACCATTAAGTGGACAGGTAATTGGTTAAACAACCTCAAATAAATAATAACTATTAATGGAACAATGTCAGATTGGAGGGACATCTCGAGTGGGGTTCTACGGGGATCTGTTCTGGGTCTGGTGTTTAACATCTTTATTAATGACCTGGATTTAGGAGCAGAAAGCTTACTGATCAGATTTTCGGATGACACAAAGCTGGGAGCGGGGGAGTTGCAAACACTTCGGAGGATAGAGCTAAAATTCACAGGGATATTGATAAAATGGAGAACTGGGCTATAGATGACTAAATGAAATTCAATAAAAAGAAATGTAAGATGCTACACTTAGGGAAGAAAAAACAAATGCACAAATACAGAATGGGATAACTGGCTTGGCAGCAGCACTGCTGAGAAGGATCTGGGAGTTGCGATGGATCACAACCTCAACATGAGTCAGTAACGTGATGCTGTTACAAAAAAATAATAATGCAATTTTAGGTTGCATTAGCAGAGACATAGCATGCAAGTCATGGGAGGGGATAGTGCTGCTCTACCAGGCGTTGGTTAGGCCTCAGCTGGAGTAGGTCACCAATGTATAGAAAGGATGTGAGAAACTGGAAAGAATCCAGAGGCAAGCAACAAAGATGATCAGATGGATGGAATGCAAGCCATACAAGCAAAGGCTGAAGGAACTAGGTATGTTTAATTTGGAAAAGAGGCGACTGAGGGGGGTGGGGGGAGACACATGATAGTAGTCTTCAGATACTTGAAAGGGTGCCATAAAAAAGATGGAGAAAAGTTGTTCTCTCTTGCCACAGAGGGCAGGACAAGAGGCAATGGGTTCAAACTACAGCATAGCAGATTTAGATTAAATCTCAGGGAAAACTTCCTAACTGTAGGAACAGTGGGACAATGGAACAGACTGCCTCGGGAGGTTGTGAAAGCTCCTTCACTGGAGATTTTCAAAAGGGGGCTGGATAGCCATCTGTCTTGGATGATTTAGATCCAATAAATCCTGCATCTTGGCAGGGAGTTAAACTAGTTGACCCTTGTAGTCCCTTCTAAACCCTATGGTTCTTTGATTCCGTAACTACTCTTTTTTTTTTTTTCATTAAGAGTAACGACGTAATCTTGATGTTATATACTCAAGCTACATAAATCTGCTTTCCTAGTACAAGTAATATGGCCTGGAGGATCAAGTACTTGACTAGGACTCTAGAGGACCTGAGTTCTAATTCTATGTCTGCTATTACTAACCTGGGCCAGTTACTCTGTGCCTCAGTTTCCATATATCAATGTCCTTCGTAAAGCACTTTGAGATCTACTGATGAAAACCATTATGTAAGAGACAGTTGTTACTTGTCAGTTTTAAACCCTAGCTCAGTGGTTTGAGCATTGGCCTGCTAAACCCAGGGTTGTGAGTTCAATCCTTGAGGGGGGCATTTAGGGATCTGGGGCAAAAATTGGGGATTGGTCCTGCTTTCAGCAGGGGGTTGGACTAGATGATCTCCTGAGGTCCCTTCCAACCCTGATATTCTATGATTCTATGATTCTAATTTGTTGATGCTTTTCTAATTAACTTTTTTTTTAAAGTGTGTGTGGGGGGGAATATTTTTAAATCAAACAGCATAACTGTGAAAGAGTAACTAAGAATGTATAACAGCTGACTTCAGTAAAAACCAAGGGATTTAAAATGAGGTAAAAGAAAACTACTGAAAATTCACACATCTGAGTATGGATCTGAATATTAGTACTAGAGGTCACAACATCATAAGGATGTTTGACACTTCTTCTAGAACTGGCACAAAGTTTATTTTTGTAATGGATCACTTTATCAAAAAAAAAAAAAAAGGAGGGGGTGCAGGAAGAAGGGAGAACACCCAGAATATTGTATCTTTGGACATACCTCACTCTTTTGACAAGAGCAGTGGTTTTCAGGCTGTGAAACAGTCAAATGTTAAATAGAAATAGTTTTGTGTTGTTAATAACCATATTTGTTATGTCTAACTTCCTCCAGCAGTACACTGTGGTGCAGAGACATGCTGGTTCTGTGCTGCTTTTTGTTTGAGGTTGGGGGTAAGGGAAAAAGTGGTCCTGGGTGTGGAAAAGGGAGTAGAAGACAAGAACAGAATTACTTGCTAGCTTTTTTAGGAAAGCACCACAACTCTTGATATGGGATAAGGCTGGCTGTCTTGAGTGTCATAGCCAAACAAGTAGCTAAACTTTTCTGGTGATGAAAACCTTACTTATATCAGCCTAGACTTATCTGGGCAGTCTGTACCTGTGGAACATGAGGAAATAGGGTTGCTCAGAATTCTTTAAGATGCTGATGTTCAGAAAAATTCTGACTGTTTTCTAGCTTTCACTTTTAACCTGGTATTTCACAACAAAAAGAGGAATAAATGAGTCTTTTGGGAGATTTGGTATATTTTAAACTTACTTACCGAGACCACAAAAATAAATAATGGAATTATGGAACTCTGATTGCAGAAGTGGAAATATAGCTCAACCACATAATTCACACGTTTATTCAAAATTTGATACACTGAATCTTGTTTCCATGATCTGCACAGATTATATCAGTCCCTCTGCTCTTCTTTGTCTGCCACCAGAGCAGAGCATGCTGAAGCAGTATTGATTGTTTAAACTTCAACAGTTAGGGATGTCATGACACACTAATGAATTACAATTCCTTTCTTTAATACACAGGAGTGTATTTAAAGGAACAGTGTAAACTTAACATGTTGTGACCTATTTCCTTGTGTTACTGATTATTAGAACTGACTGAGAATTTTTCCAATCCAGTTTACCTATCGCTGCTTACAGCTACTCTGAAACTGTCTTCATTGTCCAAGCATAGATAAATGTGTTTATTCAGTTTCATTTTAAGTGCTACACTGTTTGGGTTTCAAAATTGTTGGAATTCTTAATATTGTGAAACATTTCTATTCAAATTTTTATACAGCCTGAGTCTTCTGGTATATTCTGAAATGGGAGGTCAAATTTAAGTTGATAGTGTTGCTATAATCGTGCAACGCTATGTAATCTGTGAGTTTGATGTTCAGCTGCACTGAGCTCACATTCTGCAAAGCTCAGGTGGCAGGGAGACAAAGATGATTTTACACCAAAGAGCACTGTAATTGGGAAGCTTTGCCCATAACACTTTGCCCAGAGAGCAGGGACTTGGCACCAGGCAGAGAGCATACTTTCAGACCTATTTTTATTTTAATTGCAATCTTGTCCACCTGCCACTGACCCTGGCTTTCACCATACCCTTCTTCTGCCTCACAGTATCTGTCATCCTCCTTTCCTCCTCAGGTTCCATATCCTCTTTCTGGTTACCCTTAACCCTTTACAGTTCCTACCATTTCTACCTGTTCCTCTCTTTCCACCCCCACCCCCAATCTAAGTCCCACATCCTCTTTACCTCTGGGTAACATTTGCCCCAGTCCTAACCCTCCCTTCCATCCCACCTTCTCCACCTCTGCCATCAGCTCTACCCTTTTCGTGCCACTATTCTTAACCTCACACCACCCCCTCCTTCCACTTTTTCTTGCTGTCTCTGGAACACCCACTCCATCTCTAGTTCTTTGTATCTGACTCCCTCCAGTTCTTGGCTCTTGCAGAGATCTGGATCCCTTCATCTGACACTGCCTCTGCAGCTGCCCTCTCTTATGGAGACCTCTCCTGTCATACGCCCCACCTAGATCAGACCATGGTGGTGCTATTGGGCTTTTCCCCTCCCTTTCCTGCCATTTCTAACCTCTCCCCCTTCCCGCTTTTGAAAGCACAGCATCCAACTCTTCTCTCCTTCCATGCTGCTGTTATCTACAGTTCCCCCAACTCCTCCTCCTCAGCCTTCCTTTCTGCTTGCGACACTTGTCACTTGCTCTTCCTCTCTCCACAGTCATCCACACTCATCCTCAGTGATATCAACTTCCATGCTGACGACCATTTGACCCCTAGCCACATGTCTTCTTGCCCTCATCTTTTCATTTGATCTGCAGCCCTGGTTCGACTCTCCTGCTCATCAAAAGGGTAATTGACTTGGTCTTCACAAAGCACTGCTCTCTCTCCAACTATCACTTGGGTCTCTTTCAATATTTCCCAGCAGTCCCTACCCCTCGCCTTGTCACTCGGCCTTTCCATGACTTCCAGTCCATCAGTGTTGATTTATTCTGGTCTCTTCCCTTTCTTCCATTGATTTCGTTGTTGATTTTCTTCATGCTTCATTCTTCTTTATCCTCAACTCTTTTGCCCCTCTCTTCCAGCACAAGGTCCACCCTGCCAACTCCCAGCCATGGGTCACCCTCAACATTCACTTCTGCTCTCTTATGTGGAGCATCTCTGGCTCAAATCCTGTGACCAGACTTTCTCCCCAACAAATTTATTCTCTCCTCCTTCAGTTCTTCCTTGCTAAACAACTCTACTTCTCCAACTTAATTGAATCCCATGTCTGTAATCCCAGCGGTCAATTTGCCATGCTCCTTATACCTTCCATGGCTCTTTCCACACAGTATCATGCCAGTTTTCCTCCAAGAGAAAACTGAAAATATTATGTGACTTGCCTTCTCTTTCCCCTTCCCCTCCTACAACCTTCTGCTCCATCTCCCCGTCACAGATGCAGACATTTCTCAGCTGCTCTCCTCCACTTGCCCCATCTCATTTCCTGATCTCTCTCATACCCACTCTCATTTCCATCCTTACTTTTCTCCTTAAGCTCCACTTTCCTCTGTCTCTTTCTTCTCACAATACAAGCATGCACAAGTCTCGCACACTCCGAAAACACACACCTAGGCCTACTATTGCCAATTCCCCTTCTACCTTTCATTTCTAAGATCACTGAATGCACTGTCTGAAGTTCCTATCTTCCAAGTCTATCTTAGACCCTCTCCAATCTGGCTTCTGCCTCTGGCACTCCACAGAAATCACTCACACAAAGTCTTTTACGGCCTCTTCTGAGCTTTGGCTAGGAATGAGTACTCCTTCCTCATTCTCCTTGGCCTGTCAGCTGCTTTCAACATGGTAAGCCGTACTGTTTATCTTGAAACCTTGTTCTCCCATGGTTTCTGTAACTCTCATTCTCCTTTTGTTTCTCTGATCACTTTTTCAGTATCCTCATCCTCCTTCCAACTTTCGGGAGGGAGTGGGATCTACAGGGCTCTCTTTTTCCAGATACCTTGGTCCCCTGGTCTTCTCCCTCTACACTTCATCTCTGGGTAATGTCATCTGTAAACAAATTTTTTTAGTGCTGATGACTCACAGATCTACCTCTCTACTCCAGACCTGTCTTTCTGTCCAAATTAAAACTTTGCCTGTCTCGGACATCTCCTTTATGGATGTCTAGCTGTCAACTCAAGCTCAACATGGCTAAACCAGAGCTGCCAATCTTACCCTCCAATCCTCCCCACTACCTCCCCTTTCTCAATTATTATGGAAAACACCCCCAGTCTGCTTGTCACCCAGTCCCATAAACTGGGCATCATCTGATTCAGACCTCTGTAGGTCCACACATCAAGGCTACATCTGTCTAAATCTTGCAGGTTCTTTCTGCATAACATATCTAAGATATGACCTTTCCTTTCACAGTGCTGCAACATCCTTTTTTCTAGCTTTGACAAATGCAATCTTGTCCCACTTATATCCATTTAGAATGCTGCTGCAAAGATCGTTCTCCTAGCCTGCCCTTTTGACCACATCACCTCTCTCTTAATCCCTTCTCTGCCTCTCCTTTTCTGTTGCATTAAACATAGCTACTTGTCTTCATTTTTAAGGTCCTTCATAACCTATCATTTCTCATTCACTATCAAGATGTTGACTCCTGCCTATAATCAACCTATGATGCCATCCTCCATTTCCCACTTGTTAAACTTTCAAATATGCACCTTCATGATTTCTTCTATGCTGCCCTTCACACTTGGGAGGACCTCACTGTAGACATCACAAAGCTATCTCATCATCATCCTTAAAAATCTCCTTAAAACTCTCTTTTGCGATGATGTCTACAAAAACTTGACAAGGATTAGGTGTGTATTAGTGCACCAGCAGCCTGTCATGTTGACAAATACCATCTCATTGTTTCTTGTACTTCCGGTCTGTACCTGTCTATTGTCTCATCTTATACTTAGATTGTAAGGTCTTTGGGGCAAGGACAGCCTAGTGCAGTGGGGCCCTGGTTCATGACTGGAATTCCTAGATACTAAGATAATACAAATAGCCCACCTTTCTGCCTCCCTGACCATGGGCTTGCTGGGAGCTGAGCTGGATGCTCTAAATGTATGCCCAGAACTGGAACCACAATCACTGGAGGAAAATAGTGTGTTCTTGCCTTGTCCCTTCCTTTGACACCCTGTGAAGGAGGGAGCTGGTGGTGCAAAGTTGTGCCACCATATGCTTTTGTTGCACAGCTTCTCCCATTTTTTACTAATGGGTTAATGATCCCACCTGTGGAATTCAGAAGCTGTTCAGTGTTGTTGCTGGACACTCCAGGACTAAGCTCCACCCTTCAGCTCAGACCACCAGATTTTCTCTCTTTAGTGTTGCAAAAAGTTAGTGGTTCAGTTTCTCTCAGCCATTTTGTCTGGCCTTTTATTTTTGTTTTTGTGCAGTTGCAACTTGTAATCTTCCTCCCCTACTTCTCACCTAAGACCAGGTAAATAGCAGCGTAGTGGTTTCAACCACCTGGATCTGCCAGTGCGGCGGCGCCTCCCTGCCAGATTCTGCCCTTTCTCAGCTGTCCTGCAAACACCTGTCTGAATTCTAAGTGGGGTTCCCTATGTGAGGCAGCATCTACAGACTCTACAGAGGGTGAATTATGCCCTGCCTCTTCCCAGCTAGCTGACCCTCACACTGCCAGGGTATGGGGCTCAGAGGCAGACTGGTATGTTGGGTCCCCACCCTGCCTTGAGGAGCCACAACTCCAACACAGAAAAGCCCAGTCCAGAGTTACTGAGATTTCAGGGAGAGAGTCTAAGGATGAGGAGAAAGCTATTGGGCTTGCTCAGGGAGTAAGTCCCACAACAGACCTAGGGTTGGAAGGGAAAACTCCCTGAAAGGATCTAAGCAGTCTTCTCCCTGCCCCACCCACACATTGACATGGGGCCTCAGCTCCCTGGGGAAAGAAGTAGAGCTTCTGTATATTTCCCTTTCCCGTTCCTCCCATTGAGAGTCAGGGGATTCTTGTGACACTCATGTAAATTCTGCAAATCCCAAAGACTTCAGGTTTCAGAAAAGCAAAAGTGAGTGTGTCCTTTGCAAGGCAGTAATTAGTATTTTTAATGAACAAGTGGGGTGAAAATCAGGTGTCTAACCCTTCTTTTGCCTACTCCCCTGGAGGGAGTGTTTGCTGGTGTTTTTCTCCTACATCAAGTCTCTGAGTGCTTTGTATCATGCTCCATGTCTGTCCTCCACCGTGCAGAGAAACCTGGCCCTGTGCAGCCCTGCCTCAGGATGCAGATAATGCAAATTGTACCAGTGGCTTTCAGCCCAAGGACCCTCACTGTGGCAGGGAAAGGGGCTGAGATTTGAGGCAGTAGTGGAATGGGAGTTGTCTTCTGATCATCAGCCATAAACCCCTGCTCTGCAGGGAAAGGGATCTCTTTCCACCCCTCTCCAGCTCCACAAAGTGGCTCCACATTAAAGCTGTAAACGCACTTCAGGCAGTCTGTAACCAGAACACAAGCACATGAGGATTCTACACCCCACAAAGGTGCACATTCATGGGATTACAGAGGCATACATGAGAAATCCCTTCCCATGTTCAAAATAATTCAGATTTACTGAGTAAAGCCCTGTGTGGTACTAAATTGCTCCTGTAATACTTAATTGGGTGCTAATTAAGCCTGTGGGAGCAGGTTGGCAGCCTTTCAGGCTTCCAGGAACATCCAGCCAGTTACTTCCACAATCCAGTACGTTTACCAGTACTCCTCTTCTGTTGTGTGGGCCCTATGCCAGGATGAATAGCATACTACCTTCGCCCTGTAAACAGCCAGGGGAAGAAGTACCACTCGTACATTATGTACAAAAAACAACAAAACCAAACAAAAAAAGCCCCAACAACAACACCAAACACCAACAGCAACAAGCCCCCAAAGCAACCTCTAAGACTTTCTCAGAACAGAATGGCAGTGGCTTGCAAACTCATTAATATTAATAAAATAGCTTCCCTTTTAAGCATTATTAGAGATGTTGTTTTCTATTGATGCCTCCTTTGAGAGTATCTTAAGATCAAAATGAGGACATCTAATTAAACCAAATATTAAACTAAAATATTAATATAAATACAAAGAAATTTCAGAAATGTTGGGAGCCTATGGTTGGTGCAGCAGTAGTGCAACCAGTGAAAGACATAGTGAAAACTTCAGATGGATACTTCTTTCCAAAAGACCCCATAGACCATAAGAGTGATGACAGACTGCCCAGTCATTTCAAAGCCTCACATATACCAAACATTTTTCATATATTTAGTAAGGAAAGCCAATTTAATGGCAAACAAGTGATTTATCTAGGGGTCTGATCCTTGATTGGAGTGAGATGTTTCAGGTTAAGAACATAAGAATGGTCATAATGGGTCAAACCAAACGTCCATCTAGCCCAGTATCCTGTCTTCTGCAGTGGCCAATGCCAGGTGCTTTAGAGGGAATAAACAGAACAGGTTATGAAGTGATCCATCCCCTGTTGCTCATTCCCAGCTTCTAGCAACAGAGGATAGGGACACCATCCTGGAAATGGATTCTAACTTGGTGGTTATAAGAAAGCTATGTTTCACCCCAGAATAACCATCACTCATCCTAAACTGATATTTTGTGCATTCAGACTTACAGATGAGGCGCTATTGGAGGAAACCTTAAATAAATTAGTAGCTGAGACTGTAGAGAGGCCACAACCCTCACTATCAAAGCCAGCACAACAATCTCTTGGTTGCTGCCAACATCAAGGGTATCCAAGAAGGGACCATTATCCTGTTGGAAGGAAAAATCTGGAGCAGAAGCTCCCAAAGAAACCTATATAGATTTTCCTCCAAACCAACAAAATCCTCAGCATGACAAAGAGAAAAAGAGTATTTGTGTGCAAAAGCTCACAATTCTTGTACAAAAGACTCTTCCTTCAGACCCACCTTCTACACCCAGAGTCTTAAGTGGCTGGTAATAATCACAGCAAGGAACAGGTTGCATGTTACGCACCTATACCCAGGCATAAACATGCCAATCAGTACTCTGTCCAGAGAAATAGACCCATTCATAACTGGACTGCTGCTGGAAAGGATTCATAGCTACCAGTTCTTCAAAATAAAGAAAAGACTTTGTTCCCAATGCAGAGAATTGCTCACCCAACAGTGAAAACAGACATGGATGTGGCTGTAATTTTACCATAATGGTAAAGATTTGAGAAGACCCAAAACTTCATTGCATTAATCATTTCCTGAGGAGTCATCAGTAGCCAATTATTTCTAATGGCTAGGATTGTTGGTGCCATGCATCAGCTTAATCCTGAGTGGGTTTCTCAAAATGAACCGCAGAAATTTCCTTCTGAGGACAGATTTCAGAGTAGCAGCCGTGTTAGTCTGCATTCGCAAAAAGAAAAGGAGTACTTGTGGCACCTTAGAGACTAACCAATTTATTTGAGCATAAGCTTTCGTGAGCTACAGCTGACTTCATCGGATGCATTCAGTGGAAAATACAGTGGGGAGATTTATATACACAGAGAACATGAAACAATGGGTGTTACCATACACACTGTAACGAAAGTGATCACTTAAGGTGAGCTATTACCAACGAGAGTGTGGGGGGGGACCTTTTGCAAATTAATTCCAATTCAGCAGTCTCTCGTTGGAGTCTGTTTTTGAAGGTTTTTTGTTGAAGAATTGCAACTTTTAGGTCTGTAATTGAGTGACCAGAGAGATTGAAGTGTTCTCCAACTGGTTTTTGAATGTTATAATTCTTGACATCTGATTTGTCTCCATTTATTCTTTTACATAGAGACTGTCCAGTTTGACCAATGTACATGGCAGAGGGGCACTGCTGGCACATGATGGCAAATATCACATTGGTAGATGTGCAGGTGAACTAGCCTCTGATAGTGTGGCTGATGTGATTAGGCCCTATGATGGTGTCCCCTGAATAGATATGTGGACACAGTTGGCAACGGGCTTTGTTGCAAGGAGAGGTTCCTGGGTTAGTGGTTCTGTTGTGTGGTGTGTGGTTGCTGGTAAGTATTTGCTTTAGGTTGGGGGGCTGTCTGTAAGCAAGGACTGGCCTGTCTCCCAAGATCTGTGAGAGTGATGGGTCGTCCTTCAGGATAGGTTGTAGATCCTTGATGATGCGTTGGAGAGGTTTTAGTTGGGGGCTGAAGGTGATTGCTAGTGGCGTTCTGTTATTTTCTTTGTTGGGCCTGTCCTGTAGTAGATGACTTCTGGGTACTCTTCTGGCTCTATCAATCTGTTTCTTCACTTCAGCAGGTGGGTATTGTAGTTGTAAAAATGCTTGATAGAGATCTTGTAGGTGTTTGTCTCTGTCTGAGGGGTTGGAGCAAATGCGGTTGTATCGTAGAGCTTGGCTGTAGACAACGGATTGTGCGGTGTGGTCTGGATGAAAGCTGGAAGCATGTTGGTAAGTATAGCGGTCAGTAGGTTTCCGGTATAGGGTGGTGTTTATGTGACCATCGCTTATTAGCACCATAGTGTCCAGGAAGTGGATCTCTTGTGTGGACTGGACCAGGCTGAGGTTGATGGTGGGATGGAAATTGTTGAAATCATGGTGGAATTCCTCAAGGGCTTCTTTTTCATGGGTCCAGATGATGAAGATGTCATCCATGTAGCGCAAGTAGAGTAGGGGCATTAGGGGATGAGAGCTGAGGAAGCGTTGTTCTAAGTCAGCCATAAAAATGTTGGCATACTGTGGGGCCATGCGGGTACCCATAGCAGTGCCGCTGATTTGAAGGTATACATTGTCCCCAAATGTGAAATAGTTATGGGTGAGGACAAAGTCACAAAGTTCAGCCACCAGCTTTGCCGTGACATTATCGGGGATACTTTTCCTGACGGCTTGTAGTCCATCTTTGTGTGGAATGTTTGTGTAGAGGGCTTCTACATCCATAGTGGCCAGGATGGTGTTTTCAGGAAGATCACCGATGGATTGTAGTTTCCTCAGGAAGTCAGTGGTGTCTCAAGATAGCTGGGAGTGCTGGTAGCGTAGGGCCTGAAGAGGGAGTCTACATAGCCAGACAATCCTGCTGTCAGGGTGCCAATACCTGAGATGATGGGGCATCCAGGATTTCCAGGTTTATGGATCTTGGGTAGCAGATAGAATACCTCAGGTCGGGGTTCCAGGGGTGTGTCTGTGCAGATTTGTTCTTGTGCTTTTTCAGGGAGTTTCTTGAGCAAATGCTGTAGTTTCTTTTGGTAACCCTCAGTGGGATCAGAGGGTAATGGCTTGTAGAAAGTGGTGTTGGAGAGATGCCTAGCAGGCTCTTGTTCATATTCCGATCTATTCATGATGATGACAGCACCTCCTTTGTCAGCCTTTTTGATTATGAAGTCAGAGTTGTTTCTGAGGAAGTGGATGGCATTGTGTAATTAGGTGTCATTCTCAGATCACACCCAAATGTCCCTTTGTGGGTAGGTTCAACCATGTTGAAAAACCAATTTTCAGTTGACATTTTCATACTTGGAAGACAAACTTCCAAAATCTCTTTTAGTTGGTTTTGACATCTCTATCAGGATGTGTGTGTTTTTTGTTGTTGTTCTTTTTTAAAAAGCACCCCACAAACATGGCTATATAGGACTGAACCAGTGCTCCATCAAATCCAGTGTCCTGTCTGACAGTGGCCAGTATCAACTGTATCAGCAGAAGGTGAAAGAAACCCCTCAATTACAGGACTCACAGAGGAAGTCTCCTTTTACCTGCCATTAGAGGTTGGCTTTTGACTGAGGCATGAGTTTATAACCTTTCCAAAACCAAGGAGTAACCAGAGGTCAAAGTTTCTCTGTGTCAATGGACAGAAAATAATCTGCTACCTTTCAAGATGGCCCATATAAAGGGTATAGAAAGAAGGGAAAGGAAGAGTTGAAGTCCTCTTCCTAGTCCTTCATTAGCCCAGAAGGCATTTTGGCTTGCTAGATATCTAAGAATCCCACATTGTGTCTGCAGAAAACACTAGATCGCTTGAAGCAAGGACTTAGACCAGGAACACCTACAGTTAACAGCCTGGGCACCAAAATAGAAGTTTTCATCATGGATTCTCCATTAACCTCTGCTACAATTTGGTAGCCATATAGAACTCAAACAGGATATTTCATTCATTGATCTGGTCAAATGTATGTTTCTGATGCAAGGGGAAACATAGATTCACAGATTCCAAGGCCAGAAGGGACCACTGTGATCATCTCATATCTGATGTCCTGTATAACACAGACCACAGAACTTCCCCAAAATAATTCCTAGAACATATCTCTGAGAAAGCTCTTTTGGGGCAAGGACTGTCTCTGTTTGTGCAGTGCCCAGCACAATGGGGCCAGGATCTCTAGATGCTATTGTAATACAAATATAATAATCACAAAGTGCCAGTGGTCTCAGCTAGACAAAAGTTTCTCCAGGACATTTATTTGGAACCTTACAACCAAGCACTCTAGCAACATGGCTACGTGCTACTGGGCTGGTTCCCACATAACTCCTTAGTTTATAAAACACTACATGGGGGGAGGGATAGGGATTTTCATTCCTGCCTGTTGTTCTACTATAATTAACTCTGGTTATCCTTTCCTTCATCCCCCAACTTCTGTGATTCACTGTTCTCTGCGTCTTATTAGTAATAAATGAGGAGAAAAGCTGTGCAACAGAATGAGAAATTTCTTACCAGATAATTTTTCTGTTAAAATTTAACCCACCCTGACAGTCTGGTAAATGACCAGAATATAAATTGAAAATTTTCTCTAAAGTGAGACTTGTCTTAAGGTTAATTTAATACATTATCTCAAGTTGTCTTAATGCTAATAATGGTTTGCTGGAGCATTGCTACAACTGTAGAACTCTTTTGGTGGCCCAAGCTGAAGGACAGAGCTTAGTCCTGAAGCTTCCAACAACCGCACTGGACTGTCTCCGAATTGCATAGGTGGGGGGCAGTAGCCCATTAGTAATGAATTTGGAGAGAAGCTGGTAACAGAAAATTGTCAGGTAAGAAATTTCTCTTTCCCTAGAAGTTCTAAGTCCCCTTTTCTCCACTTGAGGTGGCGCAGACGGGACTAATCAAAGTCTGAGGATCTTGTCCTTTGTGATGACTTTTCAGAAGTGCTTCAGCTATGCCAAGGAGGGTTTTTTATCATATAGTTTTTAATAAGAAATGTATAACTATATAAATGTAAAACAGAAGTTAATGGTGATGAAACTTGCCACAAAATAAAAGCAGTTTGCCTGTGTAAAAGGTCGAGTATTTCCAGAAGGCTAACTTGTTATAAGACTCTTTTTATTTTTTCTTAAATTTTGATTTAAGATGTTAGGGGGATAGGACTTTGTCTGTGTCTAAGGGAAATATTCCTGAAGTGTAACATGTTCGTGTGAATACTTTCTTGTGGCTTATTTTTATTTGTTCTTTTACAGGGTCTAAGAGATACTCCTCACTACCGAATTCTTATTAACCAAGCCAACAGCTTTGGCAAGACTACAGTTTACATTCCTGAGGAGGAGATAACAATTATTACAGGATTAGAGGTAGTATCTTTGTTTGTAAGAGTGAAGTCCTTTTTAATTTTAAGTTGTTTATTACCCTTTTGTAATCAAAAAGGTTTTTGACCTACTTAGTATAGACTAAATAGGTAAACATTCTGCAATGGTAGAGAAAGGTCATAGGAAAAGCAGATATGCAAATGTTACATAAATTGTACAGGTGCAAATGGAATGATTTTGCTATACTTTTTGTATACATATCTTAAGTCGGTATAGAATGCTAATAATCTTATTTAGGTGCTGCCTACTTTCATCTTTCTAGGGTCCAGTTGTTTGACCTTGGGATTTTCTAAAATATCAATTTGGTGTCTGTTGTGAATAGGCTGTTGCAAAAGATGGGCTTTATTTCTGGATTTCACTGACTTAGTCCAATTTGGACAAATCACTGAGTCTTCTTATCTCTAACTACCTGACCGAAGTGAGGCTTATTTGTCAAAGTGCTTTGACCTCTTGAAAAACTAAAATATATACAGTGTACTTGTACATGCTTTTCTCAGTTTTAACTTCACGAGTTTGTGCCACAGAAACAATTACTAACAGCTATTCAAGAGGTTTTTTTTAAATTAATCTTAATAGCTACAGTCCAGTTAAACCACCAAGCCTTTTTCAGTAATGTTGGTGTTACCAATCAATTTGTAAAATTCTTTCTGCAGATACACAATCCTGATCTGACAGCTTACTTCAGTAGATACGATGGATCTAAATACATTATGCAAGCCTGGTTGAGAAAAATCTACCCTCATGACTGAAGTATTTAACATTATATGTAAATTGTGCATGTGATGTACAACTGCACAGTGCATTCCTTTTTTAAACTGGGACAAATGGAAAGCAGGGTAACACTGATTTGTAAATTATTTCATTAAAGAAATAAAATTGAACTCTATATGAAACATATGTTAATGGCTTATTTTGATATGTATGTTAATGGCTTATTTCAGTTCCATTACATATTCAGTGATGCATTATGTTGAGGTTACTAAAGTAAAACATTTTCTCTCTGTCTATATATATATAATTAGAATATTGTGAATTGAGGACAATGAATAATTTAGTTCTCGCTAGCTTGGGATGAAAGCTTTAAATATAGCTGCATTGTAACTAGCAGCACCAAACATTCTGCACATCAAATATTTTAGCTTTTTGTGCAAGCTAAATAGTCTAGCATGCAGTGTTTCTTCAAAAGTAATATATTCACACTAGTTGAAGGGCACTGATCTAGATGGAGGCCAACTGGGACTAAATGTTAACAAGTTCTTGTGGATATTTGCAGTAAGTAAATCTGTAATGTGAATATCTACTTTTTTGAAGGAGTGTACACTGAGCTACTTATCTTTGCTTAGTATGTTTAGACCAACTCTTAGGACACAAATTAGTATCTAAGGAACGTGGTATTTAATCAGTCTTTCTCCAGGTGTAAGAGAGAAAATAAATGTGCTGGAGGCCTTCTTACTTTAGCATACAAAAAAGCTGTATATATGAGCTTCCTACTGGTGTCCTACCCAACTCTACCCACTGTAAATAAGGGTGTAGAAAGGGGAGGAATACTAGTGATGGCATGAAGTATATATAAAGCCTTTGAGCCTTCCTCTCCTCTCATGGAAACTGCCAATTATTTCAGTGTAGCTTGGGGTGTCCACCTTCAATTTGTTTGAAGAACCATGATAAAACTATTTGTGTGTCTCCAGGTAGTTCTGAGAACAATCTGGTCTTATTTTTTTGAGGGGGAAGGGTCGGACAACTAATGTTATAACTAGTTTTTCCTGATCATTTATAGAGGAAGATGCAGGTCTGAAAAACTGAATAAATTTGTACTTTAAAGTACATACATTTATTCCACGATTTGTCAGAGACAAATAAGAAAAATCCTTTAACATGCGTCTAGATAAGCTTGTTTTTCCTCTTTTCTCTTCCCTTTATCTCAAAAATAGCAAATACTTTTGAAGAAGCATAAATAGTGGCACTTTGGATTCTCTGCTGCACAGTGAGTGTGTCTGAGGAGTTGGATGGGTGACTGTCTATTTGGCCTTCCCACTCTTTCATTTCCTCTTCTCTGATTAGCAGTGGTTTTCCCAGTGACTGGCCAAACAGTCGACAGACCTCTTGAGCTTTTTGACGTGTGTTCCCAACAGCAGCAAGACATACTTGACGCCTGGAAGGTAAAAAGCAAGGTAGGTTAACTGATCCAACTTTAGCACAGAAACTCCTGCCAAATCATTATTTTTTTGTGACTACATAGATGCAAGGCACTTCTACTTCCCCACTCATATGCTTGATGGTTAAAAATGGGGAGCATGTGGAGGAGGTAGCTTGTAAGGGAAAACTCCAGTGTGCTAACAAACTCATGGCTGGACATTTAGAATACATATTGCTCACAACCACACCTCTGTGGCAATTTCAACATTATTTTAAGCAGTGGATGACTGAGCTTGTTTCTTGGACATAGCCATGGCCATCTGCAGAGTGTGAACTTCAGAAGAGATGGAGAAGGGTTTTTTTGGTGGCATCAATGGGAAAAGCAGGCTTTTGAATGCTCTTTTAGTTCATCTCAATGTGAATTGAAAAACTAGGGGAAGAGGAACAGATAAATGTAGTTAATCTTCCCAGGCGCCTTCCTTCATCAACCACTGAATGTTTGTCTCATGTCCTTCATGGCAAATTAACTCTCCCTCTATGGCTGGGGTGCTGTGGGAGGATGTTTTGATGTTAGAAAGCTCTTCTTTCTCCTCAAAGTAACTGAAATGTAGTTTCTTTAGAAAGGTGTATTTCAAAGTTTGTTGTCAGCAGCTAAGAGGACAGCAGCAGCACTTGGGGAAGTGGATGGAGCCTGTTAAATGCTTGTACCTTCCTGGACAAATCCCAAACTAAAATTAATTTGCTTTCATTTAACCCCATTGAAAAACCAGATATGCTGACTGAGCATGTTAAGCAGATTGTTTTTCCTATTGAAATCATGGAAAAGCTTGTTACCTCCTGCCTTTATACAAGGACACTTCAGCCTCCATGAAAGATTAAGCTTTACTATTTGCAAGCTAAATGGAATTGGATTTATAAAAACTGTATAACCTTTTTAAAGTTTCTTGAATTTTCCTTTAAGTATAAGGCAGGAGTGGACAACAGGGAGACTATCATTGCTTCCCATTTTAAACTGTGTGGATTATGTATTATGTAAATGCTTCCTGAGGCTGTGCATTTCTGTGGAAAGGAGAGGGAGAACTTACCGAAGGGTGTCTATAGCCTCTGCTGTATGGTAGAAGTGTGGTGGACTGATGATAACAGAACTACCCAGTTTCTCAACGAGTAAGTTGCAAATGTTCTGCATTTTTCCAAAATCACTAAATGTAATGCAGACCTGTAAGTAAACGTAAGTGGATTAGAAAAGTGACTTTCCTTTCAGTGACTTAATTACAAGGGCAAATTGCAAACCTGATATGTAAGAACAACTGAGGGTATTAGTCCTATACCTCCACTACTACTTGCCTAGAAGATGCCTGTTAAATGATCATTGTTTTGCAGCAGAATGAAAATAATGGATTCAGAATATGCTCTTTGTGAGGAACTCTAGGATTTTTGGTATATTAGCAATTTGGAGAAAGAAAACGTGCCCTTAAGATTTCACAAGCCATGTGTCTCTAATTCTTACATTCTGAAGACAGCTTAGGCAAGTACAAATGCCAGTTACTACTTCATGAGTGATTATTCAGAAAACTAGGAAAATGGGGTGAAGAGGATATGCAGGAAGGAAAATTGCAGTGTAATTCTAGGTACTCTTACATGCACTTACAAGAAGACTAAACTTAATGTTTAGTGACTAGTATTTTAGTAATATTAAATTTTAAGGTTAAAATCCAAGAAATATAACTTTTATATAAATCTGTGTTCCCCTGCTCCTCCCATCCAAAAATAGTTACGGCTGAGAGTATATCTCAGTAATTTAAGGGTAAAAATAAAAATTACAGGAATGCTGTAATTATCCCAAAACCAAGCATTAAAACTCTGGGAATTTGAGTTACATTTAAAAAGTCAAAACATGTTAAGAAGTGCACAGTTAAGACACTAAAACAACCTTAGCAACCTTAAGATACCAAAACAACCCTGTAGTGATGTCATGCAAAAACTATATCATTATGATTCAAGCATTTTAGTGTTTAGGGCTCATGGTTAGATTTAACTGATTTTTAAAGACATGATTTTTTTTTTCATATTTCTTCCCCACTGTGTCATCACTACAGGATAAAACGTTCTGTCCTCAGAAGTAACTGATGTATACTCTTAACTCTGTTGTAACATAGCTTTTTGTCTGGGAATTTCCTTAGTCTTTTTTAAAACTATTAGTTTCACACAAACACTAAACAAGAAACACAAAGAGAATGGTACCATGCAATATATCTTATGATATGGTATGCACTATCAACCTTAAATAATTCACTTAAGGACAGATTTATTGGTACACCAAAACCATGCAGCTAAACAGGGTTTACAGCTACTTTACATTTGCACGACTCTGGGAAGCATCCAAAAGGCATACTGGTGAATGTGACTGTCAAGGTTCCTTCCCCACTTTGAACTCTAGGGTACAGATGTGGGGACCTGCATGAAGACCCCCTAAGCTTATTTTTACCAGCTTAGGTTAAAACTTCCCCCAAGGTACAAACTATTTTACCTTTTGTCCCTGGACTTTATTGCTGTCAACACCAAGTGTCTAACAAATATAACAGGGAGAGAGCCCACTTGGAAACGTCTTTCTCCCCAAAATCCCCCCAAACCCTACACTCCCTTTCCTGGGGAAGGCTTGATAAAAATCCTCACCAATTTGCATAGGTGAACACAGACCCAAACCCTTGGATCTTAAGAACAATGAAAAAGCAATCAGGTTCTTAAAAGAAGAATTTTAACTAAAGAAAAAGTAAAAGAATCACCTCTGTAAAATCAGGATGGTAAACACCTTACAGGGTAATCAGATCCAAAACATAGAGAATCCCTCTAGGCTAAACCTTAAGTTACAAAAAGACACAAAAACAGGAATATACATGCCATTCAGCACAACTTATTTTATCAGCCATTTAAACAAAACAGAATCTAACACATATCTAATCAGATTGCTTACTGATTTTTTACAGGAGTTCTGACCTGCATTCCTGCTCTGGTCCCAGCAAAAGCCAACACAGACAGAGAAAACCCTTTGTTCCCCCCCCCCTCCAGCTCTGAAAGTATCTTGTCTCCTCATTGGTCATTTTAGTCAGGTGCCAGCGAGGCTGTCTTAGCTTCTTAACCCTTTACAGGTGAAAGGGTTTTTCCTCTGGCCAGGAGGGATTTAAAGGTATTTACCCTTCCCTTTATATTTATGACAGTGACACTCAGTTTGCAAATTATTCATTTGTTTAGAGGGCTGTTACAACGAGAACTCTACTTATGTAAATAGGGTGGGCCCAGGACCAGTGTGAATTTTGATGTCTGTGTGCTTTGTGGGTTCCCCTTGTGCTCCTGCTATAGCACTAACTCAACGCACAGTGGAGCCTAAGGAGCTATCACTGGTGCCCAAGCTAATAAGCTGTCATGACTCTTTAAACACAATAACAGCTGGGCCAAGTGACCTGCCAGTAGGAACTTACTGCATCTGTCCAGTCTTCCTCTTACCACTGAGCCATTACAATTCACAGAATTGTTGCATGAAATAGAAAAAAAATTAATTGATGATTTCCTTTCTGCTAGAAGCATCTTCCACAATTCTGCTATACACATGGCTGCTCTTCTCCTCTCTGCAGCTTTCAGTGGCGATTCAAAGCTGCAGTGCAGCTCATGCTGGCCACGTGCCCTTTTCCCCCTTGCTGCCAGGTGAGTCATTCCAAAGCTGTGTGAAAAGCTCAGAGAAAAATATTTATAAGCATAACATCAACAGCCAATGCATTAACTGTGGACCAGGCCAACTCCCTGCATGATAAATATGCAAATAAAAGGCTTATCCTTGGCAGAAAGCCACCAAGGTGGGTAGAATTGTGGGAGGTGCTGCTAGCAGAAAGGAAATTATTTTAAGAAATTTTTCATTCTGCAGCCCAATATCTCCCACAATTTTGTTATACGTGGGAAGTCGTGAGTAGTGTACAGTAGTGGGGAGGGACAAGAAAGGGTAAATAGAAAAAGAGTTAAATAGACCTCCTCCCCCTTGAGGACTGACCAAAAGGCAAGACTGTTACTGGACCACTGCAAGGAGCACCTTTCAGCCAAAGGAGGCTTTTGCAGAGGACAGAATGTCCACTTTCTCATGTTTGACAATGCTATTAACCAATGACCAGGTGGCTGCTCCGCTCTATCTGTGGTAGAGGCACATGCTCATTCGGCCCACAAGGTTGCCGTGGATCTCGTGGAGTGTGCCTGGATAGCTTCTGAAAGAGAAGTGCCTGATCCTTTTTGTAAGTTTCAACAATGCACCATCTTACCCACCTAACAAGAGACAGCCTGGAGATTCTGAGCCTTTGACATTTTGCATGAAAGAAGGCAAACAGGGCCTGACCTTGTGGATTCTGTGCACTTGATATAGATTTACAGTGCTTTTCTGACATCTAAATTGTGCCCCAGCTTCTTGGGTGGGTGCTGTGGCTTTGAGCAGAAAGAAGGAAGGATAATCTTCTGCAAGCTATGGAAAGCAAACTTCATGCTGGGGAGAAACAACTGCAGTTCTCAGTACCCTCCTGTCTTCATGGAACACTCAGGGGTGCTTGCATAAATAGGACTGCCAGATTTGAACCTTGCCCAGCAGACATGATGGCAGCCAGAAAACAGATTTTGATGGAGAGACAAAATGCTGATATACAAGTCAGAGGCTTGAAAGGGTGAATGGCTAGGGCCCTCAACACCAGTGGTGGGACCCATTTAGGGAAGACTGGTCTGACTGCCAGTTTGACTGCTCTGACAAATCTGACTACCTTGGGATTCTGTGCCAAAGAACTTGAGGATCCTGTGAATAGAATACTACCAGTGGCAGATACCTGGCGCGCTATGGTGCTGGACTGAAGACCTTTATCCATACCTTCTTTGAAAGAGTCCAGGATAGCTGGAGTTCCAGATCTCTTGGATTAGCATTGCTTTCCTGGCACCAAATGCTGAACTTGATCCAGATGGAAGAATAAGCTTTTATCATGGAGACTCTCCTGGACTCATACAAAGTCCTAATCACTTTGGAAGATAGGCCTAGTACTGTTAGAACACTTTCCTTTCAATAACCAGGCTCTCAGCTGAAGATGGTCTGGGTGGAGGAAAGAGCCATGGTCAAGGATGTCCAGTCTGGGTGGCAGCTGTAATGGCGATTTGCAGTTTTAGATCTATCAAATCAGAGAACCAGGGCTTCCTTGGCCAATACACAATTATCACCATCTCCTTTACTTGTTTCTGCATTATCTTTTGAATTATTTTTCTTATGAGAGGGAAGGAATGCATATCACAAGCTTTCTTGGCCATCTGTATGACAGGACTCTGTTCCCATGGACTTGGGATTCCCTGATAAAGTATTTCAGCTGCTGGTCTTTTTGTAACTTGCAAATAGATCAACCAAGAGGAAACCAAGCATCTTTAAGATCAGATTGAAGACTTCCTGGTTCAGGCACTATTCTGCTGACTGTGCATTGGCTCAGCCAGTCTGCTTTCTGATTCAACTTCCCTTTTATGTGAATCACCTGTGAGGAGGGAGGTTCTTTTCTGCCCATTTTGTTATCTCCTATAGTATATTTGTAGTCTCTGATAGTTCAGAAGCCATTTTACACCCACTTGTGTAGGATAGAGATAAGATGAGAAAGTTACCTTGTGCAGTAACATAGGTTCTTCGAGATGTGCGTCCCTGTGGGTGATCCACTTTAGATGTTTGTGCGCCCCTGCGCTTGTAATTGGAGATTTATGGTAGCAGTTTCCAGTTGGGTCACACATGTGCGATCCCCATCTCGCACTGCTTCAGGTGGTTATCTGGTGCTGTGCAACCAACCCCTGCACCATGCCTTCTCTACTGCAGATCATTAGTGTGAAACTCCAAAGTAGAAGGGAGGAGAAAGGGTAGTGGAGCACCCACAGGGACACACATCTCGAAGAATCTACGTTACTGCACAAGGTGTGTAACTTTCTCTTCTTCGAGTGGTGTCCCTGTGGGTGCTCCAACTTAGGTGACTTCAGAGCAGTGCCCTCCGGTGGAAGGAGGGGACTTCGGAGTTGTAGCAGATGAAACTACAGTGTGTCCGAACAGGGCATCGGAGGATGCGTGCTGTTGTAAAGCATACAGCTAAGTAAATGTATGGGTTGCAGGTTGCAACCCTACAGATATCTGTGATGGGAACATTGTTAAGAAAGGCTATGGAGGCTGATAAGGCCCTGGCAGAATGCGTGTAATCCCTGTAGGCGGTTGTTGGTCATGCTGGAAATAACGCAGTTTTATGCAGTCCAATATCTATTTGGATAGCTGCTGTTTGGATATGGTGTTCCCTTTGGATCATTCAGTGATGGAGATGAACAGTTTTGGAGACTTATGAAAAGATTTTGTTCTTTCAATATAGAAGGCTATTGCCCTGCAGACATCCAAGGTGTGTAGTCTGGACTGTTGTCCAGCCTCATGTGGTTTGGGGAAAAATGTCACTAAGTGGATAGGTTGGTTGAGGTGAAAGGACGATACAACTTTAGGGAGAATCTTGGAGTGTAGCCTGAGGGATACTTTATCTTTGAAAAAGATTATGTAAGGTGGGTCAACGATGAGAGTTCCCAGTTCTCCCACCCATCTGGAGGATATAAAGGCCACTAGAGAAAGGTGTAGCAGGCAGCATGTTGCCATGGTCTCAAATGGAGGTCTGGTGAAGATGTGGAGGACTAGGTTGAGATCCCATGGTGGGTTAGGATTTCGAATTTCCGGGAAGATGTTGGAGAGGCCTTTGAAAAAGTGTTGAGTAAGTGGGTGTACAAAGGTAGAGAATCTATCTACTTTGTGGTGAAATGCCGTGATGGCAGATAGGTGTACTCTTATGGAACTCATGGAAAGGCCAGACTGTTTTAGTTCTAGCAAGTAGTCTAGTATTAGTGGTAATGGTGCTGAAATAGCTGCAGCCTGTTTATATTGGCACCGAATCTCTTCCATTTATGCATGTGCATGAGGCAGGTGGTTGTCCTACAATTGTTTAACAAAATGTTATGTACGTCTGTCATCCTGAGAGCCATGAAGTAACCACGCTTTGAGTTGGAGTCTTTGAGGATCTGGATGGAGGACGCATCCTGTGTCCTGAGATAGGAGCCAAGACTGAAGCGGGAGCGTGCGTGGTGGACACACAGCCATCTGTAGAAGATAAGGATACCACATTTGTCAAGACCATATGGGGGCTATTATGATCACTCTGGATCTGTCCTGTCTGATTTTGTGAACAACTTGCGCTAGGAGAGGGGTGGGAGGGAAGGTGTATAGGAGGGGAGTATTCCATTTGGTGAGGAAGGCATTGCTGAGAGAGTATGGACTGAGTCCTGCTCTGAAGCAAAACTGCAGGCATTTGGTGTTTTGAGTGGTTGCAAAGAGATCTATTGTTGGGAACCCGCAATTCCGAAAAATGTTTAGGAGCACACATGTATCCAGCTCCTACTCATGGTCCTGAGAGAAGTGCCTGCTCAGCCTATCTGGTGCGGTATTCTGACATCCAGGTGGGTACGATGCTGTAATATGCCATTGGCAGAGTTGCATGGGTTCCATGCATAGGGAGTGTGATCATGCTCCCCCTTGTCTGTTTATGTAAAACATACAAGCCAAGTTGTCTGTAAGGATCTGTACAGTCTTGTCTTTGATGATCGGTAAGAAGTAGGAGCAGGCATTTCGGACAGCTTGTAGTTCTAAAAGGTTTATATGAAGATAGGATTCCGCTGTGGACCACCGGCCCTGGATAGAGTGTGGGTTTAGATGCGCCCCCCAACCCAGAAGGGATGCATCTATGGTGATGGTAAGTGTTGGTGGATTCTGTGTGAAGGGCACTCCCCTCCAGATGTTTTATGGGTGTGTCCACTATAGAAGGGAGTCTTTTATTTTGTGCGGCACTGTGAGGGGCTTGTTTATATTGTTCCTGTGTGGAACATAGTTTGTCCAGAGCCAGGCTTGTAGACACTGCAAATGTAACCTCGCGTGTCTGATGATGAAGGTCACGACAGCCATGTGGCCTAGAAGTTGTAGGCAGGTTCTGGCACACACTTGTGGACTATTTCACGTCATGGAGATCAGGTTGGGTAAAGTCAGAAATCATTTTCTTGGTAGGGAGGCCATCGCTTCAGGAGAATTGAGGTATGCCCCAATAAACTCTGGTGGTTGTACTGGTGTCAGAGTGGATTTTTCAATGTTTATTTGAAGGCCTAACCTCGTAAATAGAGTTATCACCTGTTCGGTGGACTCTAACACTGCAACGTTGGTGCTTTCAGCAGACAGTCATCCAAGTACAGAAATATCACGATTCCTTTTCTGCAGAGATAAGGCAGCTACAACGGCTAGGACCTTTGAAAATATCCACGGGGCAGTGGATAGGCTGAAGGGTAGAACCTTGTCTTGGAAATGATCTTGCCCTATTGCAAAGCAGAGAAACCGCTGATGTGATGGATGGTTATATGAAAATACGCATCCTAGAGGTCGAGGGCTGAGAACCAGTCTCCCCTTTCTAGTGCTGGAATTATGGTGCCTAGTGTGACCATTTTGAATCATTGTGTTTTCAAATTTGTTGAGTCACCATAGGTTGAGGATGGGTTTCCACCCTCCTGTTTTTTCTGTGTGAGAAAGTAGTGTTAAAAGAATCCCCTCCCTCTGTATTCCGTTGATAAGGGTTCCACTGCTCCTAGATGTATGAGGTGGGTTACCCTCTTCTCACAGTAGATTTTTATGAGAGGGATCCCTGAAGAGGGACGGGGAGGTAAGGCGGGTACGGGGTTTGGAGGTAAAGCGGATGGAGTAACCAGTCTCATTAATTTCCAATACCCATCTGTCTGTTGTAACATTTTTCCAGATTGGTAGAATGGAAGCAAGCGATCTCCAAGGGTTTTGCAAGTTGTAGATAGCTCCAGTGTTGAAAGATACGGGGTTCTCAGGCCCTCAACCAAGGCTTCAAATTTGTAGTCTGGAGGTCCCTGTCCATCCTGGCTAATAGCCATTGATGGACCTATCCTCCATGAACTTACCTAGTTCTTTTTTGAACACTGTTATAGTATTGGCCTCCACAACATCTTCTGACAAGGAGTTCCACAGGTTAACTGCATTCTGTGAAAAAAATACTGCTTTTGTGTGTTTTAAAATCTGCTGCCTATTAATTTCATTTGGTGACCCTTAGGTCTTGAGTGATGAGAAGGAGTAAATAACACCCTTATTACTTTCTCCACACCAGTCATGGTTTTATAGACTTCTATCATATTCCCCCTTAGTCGCCTCTTTTCCAACCTGAAAAGTACCAGTCTTATTAATCTCTCCTCATATGGCAGTCATTCCATACTGCTAATTATTTTTGTTGCCCTTTTCTGGACCTTTTCCAATTCCAGTATATCTTTTTTGAGATGGGGTGACCACATCTGCATACAGTATTCAAGATGTGGGCATACCATGGATTTATATGAGGCAATATGATATTTTCTGTCTTCTTATCTATCCCTTTCTTAATGATTCCCAACATTCTGTTCGCTTTTTTCACTGCTGCTGCACATCGCGTGGATGTTTTCAGAGAACTATCCACAATGATTCCAAGATCTCTTTCTTGAGTGGTAACAGCTAATTTAGACCCCATCATTTTATATGTATAGTTGGGATTATGTTTTCCAATGTGCATTACTTTGCATTTATCAACATTGAATAGGTTACATACCACATTAGTAGTTTTATAATTTCATATTTGAGTTCCATCTGGTCCTGGTGACTTATTACTGTTTAATTTATCGATTTGTTCCAAAACCTCCTCTCTTGACACCTCAATCTGGGACAGTTCGTTACATCTGTCACCTAAAAAGAATGGCTCAGGTGTGGGAATCTCCCTCACATCCTCTGCAGTGAAGACAGATGCAAAGAATTCATTTAGCTTCTCCGTATCAGTCTTCTCTTGCTTAAGGACTTCTTTAGCACTTTGATCATCCAGAGGCCTCACTGATTGTATGGGCTAGTCTACACTGGCAACGTAAAAGGGCTGCTGCAGCAGCGCTTTAACGTGACTTGTGTGATCGCGGCAGAGCTCTGGGAGAGAGCTCTCCCGGCGCTCTAAAAAAACCACCTCCAACAGCACTGGTGCACTGTCAACACTGGCGCTTTACAGCACTGAAACTTACTGCACTCAGAGGGGTGTTTTTTCACACCCCGAGCAAGAAAGTTGCCGTGCTGTAAATTGCCAGTGTAGACAAGTCCTTAGATAGGCTTCCTGCTTCTGAAGCACTTAATAAATTTTTCGTTGTTATTTTTTTTGTCTTTTGCTAGTTGCTTTTCAAGTTGTTTTTTGGCCTGCCTAATTATTCTTGACTTGCCAGAGTGTGGGTGGCCTCCATTTCGCTGTGGGGTCCTTAGGAAAGAATTCCCCTTCAGCCAGAATAATCATATATCTTGTTAAGGATGCTATTGCAGTATCTACTTTTGGAACCTCAGTAATAGAACTTTTAGGCTTTTGGAGTTTGTAAAAATCTAAGGTCATATATGTTAATGGTCTTACCCCTACTGAATTTTTCACCTCTCTCTAATCATGCCTCCAAAAAAGAAGTGCAGGGGAATCAGAACCTTGAGGGAGGATTTTGAGGGGAGGTATTTACTTCGAGGCTTGAGCTCAGGAGCTTGCTGAGGTTGGATAAATATTGTGGACACAATCTTTTGCACATGGCCTCAAACTTTTTTGGGGGAAAATATTTTTGCTACATTTTCCCTGAGTCCTGCTCAGATGCAGTTAGGGATGGGAGCCTCGGGAGGGAGCGGTCAAGGGACAAGGAGTGGGGGCGGTTGGATGGGTCGGGAGTTCCGTGGGGCCTGTCAGGGGGCAGGGGTGTAGTTAGGGGACAGGGAGCGGGGGGGGGGGTTGGATGGGGAGTGGGGTCCCGGGGGGGGGTGGTTCTGGGCGGGGGGGTCCCAGGAGGGGATAGTCAGGGGACAAGGAGCAGGGGGGGTTGGATGGGTCAGGGGTTCTCAGGGGGGCAGTCAAGGGGCAAGAAGTGGGAGAGGGCGGGGGCCAGGCTGTTTGTGGAGGCACAGCTTTCCCTACCCGGCCTCCCATACTATTTCTCGGGCCAAAAAGTTTGCCCACCCCTGACCTAAACAGTAACTTTAAAGGATGTGAGTTTAGCAAACTGCTGCGGCGAACGCAGGGTATCAGGGAAGGAGGAGGGTTGGCCAGCACAAGCTGTGCTGCTGCTCTGAACCCTCTCAGGAAATGGCAGCGAGGAGAGCAGTCCCATGCTTAGCAGAACTGCGGGAGATGGTGAGTTGCAGAAAATGGTACAGAAAAACTGGCGATTGGTTGAGTTCTCTTTATCAATATGACTCTATTTTAGAATTAGTTCAGGTGTTGGCCCAATCAGAGAATATCAGGGTTGGAAGGGACCTCAGGAGGTCATCTAGTCCAATCCCCTGCTCAAAGCAGGACCAATTCCCAATTTTTGCCCCAATCCCTAAATAGCTCCCTTAAGGATTGAACTCACAACCCTGGGTTTAGCAGGCCAATGCTCAAACCACTGAGCTATCCATCCACTCTCCCCCTCTCCCCAGCTAAGTCTTGCTGTAGTCTATATAAAAACAGTTTGATACCTCATTAATAGCTTACCTTAATTTTTCAAATATAGCTCATCCACTAGACTTCAATTACTTCCAACTACAGGGGAAGTTTAAAGCATCTGCACTATTCAATTAAGATAATTCAGGACCAAGGCAAAATACTGACATATTTCTTAAAGGACCCAGTTTAATTTTAAATCCTAAAAACAAATAAGTGTATTTCTCAACATTCTTTCTGTACTCAGTGCTGTTAGTTTGAGGTGGATAAGTTATGTTCTTCATACAAACCAAAGAGGCTCTCTAAAGTGCAAAATGGAACTGTGCTTCAACTACGGAGTTGCAAGTAACTATCAGTGATGCAAACTTCCAGGCCCCCTCCACAAAACACATTATCAAGCTATTGGATAGTGGTCTAATTAGCATGCTGTATTGCAAAGATTCATAGACCAAAAAAGATGGTGTTTTTCCTTAGCTGGATTGACTCCCAGTACAGCACTTCCTGCTTGGTAAGGGCCTACTCATGCAAAGCTCTATTCACATGAATAGTCACCTTGGTGTCAACGGGATTACTCACATAAGAGAAAGTTATTCACCTTGTGCAGTAACGATGGTTCTTCAAGATGTGTGTCTCTCTACATGCTCCACTGTAGGTGTGTCTGCACCCTGTGCCTCTGATTGGAGATCTTTGGTAGCAGTGTCTGTTTGGTCCAGACATGCACTCTCCTCCCTCCCTCGTGCTCTGCCGCGAGGCTAATTAGCAATGTGCAGGTGAACCATCCTCAGTTCCTTCTCTACTGCAGAGCCCCTACTGAGAATTCTGAAGAAGACGGAGGGTGGGTTGGTTGTGGAGAACCATCGTTACACTTCACAAGGTGAGTAATTACTTCGAGTAGTGTCCCTATAGGTACTCCACTGTAGGTGACTCCCAAGCAGTATCCCCGATGGAGGGTTGGGACTTTGGAGTCAAATCCGTTATGGATTACAATACTGTGGAGCCAAAGAGGGCAACAAAAGTGGCGTCTCTAGTAATCAGATAGTGTTCTGCAAAAGTATGAGCAGACACACAGGTTGCTGCCCTGCAGATTTCCAGAATAGAAATGTCTTTAATTCAGGCGACCAAGGTGGAAACCGACCTCGTGGAATGTAAGATTCCAGGTGGAGGTACCAAATTACGAGCATGATAGCAGTAGCTAATACAGCTCGAGACCCAATTAGAGAGCCTCAGAGCTGATATCGCTGTGCCTTTTGAACTTTCTGCAATTGATAGGAAGAGCTTGGGAGATTTCCTAAAGGCCTTCATCCCATCCAAATAGAAGGCCAAGGCTCTCCTAACATCCAACGTATGTAATATAGCCTCCCCATTATGATGGGGTGAATGGGCTCCACTCTATAGCAAAGAATGAAGAAAATCTTGCTCTACCACCCCAGAACCTAGCTTACTTCTTGCAAAATTCTGTGGGTGCCTTTTTAATTTTACTACTTCATACTGGCTCTTTTAGGAAAGTCTCAGTGCTGTACTGTATGTAACTGTCCCTTCCTAGTTTTGAGGAGAAAAGACTAAACCTACAAACTCATTATGTCTAGGTGCATGGTTATTCCTCTTGCTATGATTAATACATACCTCTGCTTCCATTTGATAAGCATTTTCTACTCTACTAAAATCCTTTGTCACAGTCACATTTTCTTCCTGAAACAAAGTACAAGAGTATAATTTTTAACCACAGCAATTAAGAATTTGTGTTCATATGCCACATGGTATTCTAACTTTCCGTATTGGCATGTTAATGGTAGCTCAGAAACACACATGTGAAATTTGCTACACCACTCCCTTCAGTTAGAATCCAGATAGAAGTTAAAGATTGCAAGTTTCTTTTGAAAAGTAATAATAAGTCTAGTCTTTTGGACAACAATTCTTTCTTTAATAAGAGTCTAATCCTTTAATAAGTGGCAATTAGTCAAAGCTCTGTATCACTACATAACACTCCATCTGACTTACAAAACAATGAGTTTAAAATTTAAAGAGAACTAGTGTGTGAAAAGTGCTTTCCAAACCCCTATTCTAGATTTCAAAAGCAGCAGCTTGTAGTGAATAGGTGACTTAAATAAGGATTGAGCAATGTTTTTTTTGCTGTTTGGAGTAACCCTTTCAACAGTCTTTGCCCCAACAGCAGCTGTATTATTCACAGTGATGATCACACAAAGCACTAGGAATAGTTGCATGAGAAACACTATATAAATAAAATACATGGAGATTCTAGTTACACTTGAACATTGCAGTGGTTTGCTGCTTGTCTCGTATCAGATCCACTCCTTCATTCTAATTATTCAGCTTCACCATTTAAAAGGGAAAAAACTCAGGATGCTTCAGAGAAAATGGTTGTTAGAAAAGAGAAGGATATTCTATCTTTTTAAAAATACATAATTTACATAGATTTCCATAGTGATTGCTTGAAAACCCATGCCCGCATTTTTCTTTTTGAGATCACAAACTTCCATTCAGCATCTCTTCTTCCGCTTTCCCTGCCCCCACTTCTTTCTGAATTGACACAATACAATCACTCCTTTACAAAATAACTGCATCACAATAAAAAGTTTAATTTATAACAAATCAAGAATTGTAAAAGAATTTAAATCTTTCTAAAACTCTCAAGTGTGGATGGCTCAGGGATTTGGTAATGGAGAAAGCAGATTTTCCATTTAAACTGTACTGAATTCCACCTTGAGTGGAAAAGAGCAGCATTCCTCTCCACTGTTTATCTACTTCCCTTACTCATTCAAAAAAGAAGTTTGTGTCAATGTATTCCTTGAGTCAGGCACACATAAGGTAGCACGCACCCATTTATGGCACTATGTACTGACAAGCATTTCAAGTTACCAGTTTGAGTCAGCTCCATAAATTACCATCGTGCGATGGCTTAAAAGTAGGCTCGGCAGAATTCTTTTTTTATATATATAATTGAGAATATCAAAATATTTATTTTAAAGCATTTTTATCAGTTTAAATTTTCAGTTACACAAAATTATGTGTGGAATTGTCAATTATTTAATGACAGACGTTGAGATTCAACAAGTTAAAGTTTTAGAACTGTTAAAACACAAATTGTGACAATCTACAAAGTAACTATCCTGAAACTAAACTCTAAGTTCTCAAGCAGCATTTTTCTTACCCTGCCTATTTGTAAGTTTTATTATCATCAACTGAAATATTTTTTCATTGTTTTGTATGTATATGGTGAAATTGGCGTTTCATGACATTTATCGATAACCAGCTTTCCTATAAAAAATGAGTTTGGAAATCTCAGTACAATTCCCAATAGACAACTCTCCATTGCAGTTAACTTTTTGGCAGTCTCTTCAGTTAAGGCCAAGGGATGATTTGGCCACAGTGACCAAATTGTACTTCTCAGACAGAAACATTCTTGCCAGAACAGGGTTGAGGTACATTAAGAGTGTGGCTGCCTGTGGGGTGGATAGAGAACTTGAGTCAACCCAACTCTAAAAATTTATTTGTTTTATAAAATAAATTCAAGGTTTTTTTTTCAAAACAAATCCTACAATATTTTTAATTTCAGTCGGCAAATGTAATAGATTTATTTGGACCTTCATAGGAAACCCTTTTTCACTCTTCTCCCAACCTCCCTCAAACATTACATAGAAATAACCGGTTTCAGAGTAACAGCCGTGTTAGTCTGTATTCTCAAAAAGAAAGGGAGTACTTGTGGCACCTTAGAGACTACCCAATTTATATGAGCATAAGCTTTCGTGAGCTACAGCTCAGTTCATCGGATGCATACTGTGGAAAATACAGAAGATGTTTATATACATACAAACCATGAAAAAATGGGTGTTTACCACTACAAAAGGTTTTCTCTCCCCCTACCCCACTCTCCTACTGGTAATAGCTTATCTAAAGTGATCACTCTCCTTACAATGTGTATGATAATCAAAGTGGGTCATTTCCAGCACAAATTCAGGGTTTAACAAGAATGTCTGAGGAACGGGGCGGGGGGGGGTTCAGGTTGGGGGGCTGTCTGTAGGATCTACAACCTATCCTGAAGGATGACCCAACACCCTCACAAATCTTGGGAGACAGGCCAGCCCTTGCCTACAGACAGCCCCCCAACCTGAAGTGAATACTCACCAGCAACCACATACCACACAACAGAACCACTAACCCAGGAACCTATCCTTGCAACAAAGCCCGTTGCCAACTGTGCCCACATATCTATTCAGGGGACACCATCATACGGCCTAATCACATCAGCCACACTATCAGAGGCTCGTTCACCTGCACATCTACCAATGTGATATATGCCATCATGTGCCAGCAATGCCCCTCTGCCATGTACACTGGTCAAACTGGACAGTGTCTACATAAAAGAATAAATGGACACAAATCAGATGTCAAGAATTATAACATTCATAAACCAGTCGGAGAACACTTCAGTCTCTCTGTTCACGCGATTACAGACACGAAAGTTGCGATATTACAACAGAAAAACTTCAAAACCAGACTCCAGCGAGAGACTGTTGAATTGGAATTCATTTGCAAATTGGATACAATTAATTTACGCTTGAATAGAGACTGGGAGTGGCTAAGTCATATGCAAGGTAATGTATTTCCCCTTGTTTATTCCTTTCCCCCCCACTGTTCCTCAGAGGTTCTTGTTAAACCCTGGATTTGCGCTAGAAATGGCCCACCTTGATTATCATACACATTGTAAGGAGAGTAATCACTTTAGATAAGCTATTACCAGCAGGAGAGTGGGGTGGGGGGAGAGAAAACCTTTTGTAGTGGTAAACACCCATTTTTTCATGGTTTGTATGTATATAAACATCTTCTGTATTTTCCACAGTATGCATCCGATGAAGTGAGCTGTAGCTCACGAAAGCTTATGCTCAAACAAATTGATTAGTCTCTAAGGTGCCACAAGTACTCCTTTTCTTTTATAGAAATAACCATGCTGACATGACTAATAATGAACAGCTGGCTTGGTAATCTGAATATGGAGAAGGAAAATGTCCCCCAACCCCATTCAAAATACTTTAAGCCTGTCCTTTCTCCTCACAGATTGAAGTACAATTGTCTTATTTGATACTTTATATGTGCTGCACATGTATTTAAGGACACTGCCATCTTGTGGTTTTGGGTCCTACTACAACATAAATGGTGGTAAGACATTTTGTGTGCAGTATCTCTTTTGGTAATATTCCACAGGAAGTTAATTTTTATTCCATCACCCTCCAGATTTGAAATTAACAGTTTTCAGCAATAATCAATTCCATATGAAGATTAGTGGAAGAAATGTCTGCTCAATTATATTATTATTAACTTTTACAATAATCTTCCCATGGAGATTTTTTGCTCCTGTTTATGATAATCTTTCTTGACAGAAAGGAAGGTGAGGGAAGGATGGATGTTAGTGGAATTCTTAATTAAAATTATGACTGACTAGCTGAAAAGGAAAAGGTTTTTTGGTTTATTTTTAACTGCTTTTACGTCTGCTGTAAATTTTTTTTCTTCTTGAGGAGCTATCAATTCAATCACACTAGCCCCATAAAAAATTAGTTTTAGCAATACTTTAAGATGAGCTTTACATTTGATGCCATGTTCTTAGAACTTGTGCAACAGTCTGTTCCATTTTCTAAGTTTCAGTGGGCAAGAAATGGTTCACGGTAGGATAATTTTCCAGTTTAGAATTAATAATTAACATGTCTTGCATGTGATCTGTTATCTCATCCACTCCATCAGTCTATAAATCTATTCTCAAAAGAACCACACATGTAATTTGCTCACCCAATGTATTTTTGTGGTGTTACTGAAATAAAACACCACTGTTCCAGAAAAAGGTCATTTTTTTTTGTTTGTTTTGCAATAGCACATAGGAATCTCAGTCATGGAAGAGAATCCCATTGTGTTAGACCAGGGGTCGGCAATATTCAGCACGCAGCCCAACAGGATAATCCACTGGCGGGCCGTGAGACATTTTGTTTACATTGATCATCCCCAGGCACGCGCCCCCCACAGCTCCCAGTGGCTACAGTTCGCTGTTCCCAGCCAATGGAAGCTGCGGGAAGTGGTGGGCCGCAGGGACATGCTGGCAGCTGCTTCCCGCAGCTCCCATTGGCTGGGAACAGAGAACCGCAGCCACTGGGAGCTGCAGCGGGGCTGTGCCTATGGATGGTCAATGTAAATAAAATGTCTCGCAGCCCACCAGCGGACTACCCTGATGCCACTTGCCCAAGGTTGCCAACCCCTGTACTAGACACTGTATAAACAAAATGAAAAGATTGTTCCTGTCCTAAAGAGCTATAAGTCCAAGGCTTACATGGTGGTGCTATGTCCTTCTCTGCTTTTCCATTTTCCCCTACTCTCAAAGCATGAAAATCCTACAAAATATGCTACCACCATAAGCCTGTTTTCAGAGTAGCAGCCGTGTTAGTCTGTATCTGCAAAAAACAACAGGAGTACTTGTGGCACCTTGGAGACTAACAAATTTATTAGAGCATAAGCTTTCGTAGGCTACAGCCCACTTCACTGGATAATTAGAATGGAACATACAGTAAGTAAGCCTATGTTGTTTATACATTTCTTCTTTACACAATTTCTTTAAATTTATTTCAGACTGGTTTTCCCGAGATATATAGCTAAGCTTGGTCCAGGTCAGATTTCATTTTGTAAAAAATTTTGCAGGCGTCATTGGTGTTTGCAACACCTCCTATTTGAGTAGTATTTTACTTTAATTTGCATCCATCTTCCATGTCATTCATGGAGGTGTTCTAGCACTTTGTGTCGTCCTATTTTGAATTACCATAGTGGCAAGGCTGGAAGTCAGTTATTCACAACTTGGTCACCACAAGCTAGGCTTCCATGAGTCATTTTTTCGTGGTCTTCCCACATTTTTTAAAAGAACTATTTAGTTGTACCTAGCAATAAAATATGAGATGGTTGGACAATTTACTATGGTGGTTATTTTTGGTGTAGGAATGAAACCAGGAGTCAAGGGCTTCCCCATAATAAAGAACCTGTGGACGAAAAAACCAAACCACACCAGGCGTTCATCCACTGGATTTTGAGACTTCAGCAGATTTCATAATGGTGTAGTTGCCGAAAACACTATAAGCCCTTAAATAAAATTGTTTGCTTTCAGATTATTCTTTTGGAGCTAAAGCTGCAGCCACCTCCCAAATAATGTATAAGACACTGCTTTGCAATTGGATTTGTGAAAATGTGACTTCAAAGCTTCCTCATGGCCCAGCCCCGTACTTACTCAAAAATGCCATCCATATTTGAAGAAAAGCCCACTAGTGTGGCTGTAACCTCTTGAAGCAGCTTACCTGGATTAATAATTAACCCACAAAAGTTTGGAGGTAAAAGGCATTTTCAATAGAAAAATTTCTTGGTAAGGAACATAAATTTCAGTCTCTAAGGTGCCACAAGTACTTCTTTTCTTTTGACAGACGTAACTCACTGAATATTTTTGGGTAAGACTATTCATTCTGTGTAAGCAGTGTATAGAGAGGGTCAATGCGGGGAGATTCCCCAGATGGATTTTAATATAAGTAGCCACACCATAGCAAGAGAAACAGAACTATGAACAAACTGGAGTCCTGTCTGTATGAATCATGTGCCAGCTGCATATATCTTAATAGGATTAGAAATATCTAGCTGGAGTGAATAAGTGTGAAGCATTTTTTTTTCCCAGATGTGAGCACTATATTCACACACAGAAGCCACAGGCGGCTGAATGCTGGAAACCTACAATCTTCTACTTATCCATATAAGTACTGAATAGCACAGGCAGCAGCACAAGCTTCCTCTGTCACCATCTGCCTCATCCCTAATTTGAAGAGTCAGCTTCTAGGGGCAGAAAGACAATTCCCCTTCCATTCATTTTCAGTCTTTGGCTTCTCAGATGAGAATAGCAACAAGTTGTGATTATGACATGGATCTCTCACCACTAGAAAATTGACTGATAACCAACTTAATATACATAAGTCACAGAACAGCTATAAGATGCCACCCACCTGGGCTAGATTCCTTCCAGCAATCTAGGGGTAAAGTGAGTTCTTCTTTGGGGAATGTATATAAGTGATTTAGTGGCAGTGTCTCATGTTTTGCTTCCTGCTATATTTTGCTAACATAAATATCAATGAGAAAAGTACCAGATTAATGTGTCCTAGCCTGTGGTGGAAGATCCCTGGTCTGTCTGCACTAGAGAGGTACAACTCCCACAACCAGTTCACTTTCCCTGTAGAGAAAGCACAATCATTGTCATCATTCCTCTGTAAAATTTTAATCACAGCGCTACCTCTTCTCTGAAAGAATTTAGAGGTATAACTCCCTGTTTTAGCCCATTTGTTTTGTGAGTGGGTCAGAACTATAGGCAGGGTTTTGGGAAGAAGAGAGAAGGGAGAGCCATGCTGTGTTGCTGCAAGGGAACAAATGAGTGCTGCAGACTGGACAGGGGCCAGCAAGCTAAGTGTTAGTGCCACTCTTAACATATTAGCAACAGAGTGTGTAGCTAACACAATGCAGCAGAATATCTATTAGTGCACAATGAGAATGAGGTGAATGTAAAGGAAGGCTGCATAATCCTCCTACTCAGCAAAGAAAGCAGCAACTACTTCACAGGAGAGAAAGAAAAGCACAGATATTAAGACAGGATTGGCTTAGATAGAGATCCTTAAGGCAGCCTTGCAAAATATTACCCACACCATGAAAATGAGTGTGGGCAAGTAAAACTTTGACATGGATGTGCGCATTTTCATAAGTTTGTGACCTGCATTTAAAGGCAAATTTCCTTCTAAATCTTCCACAAAGCAGTGCCTACTGTGCAAAGAAGCTCCTTCACAGGAGATTTCTAAGTCCTAGCCAGAAAAAAGGAGGTATAAATTAAAGAGCTGTCAAAATTACCCTTCATATCTATAACCCCCTATATACACACTTCCAGTTTGTGGTAAGTTTGTGTCTTTGATTTTGAAATAAAATGCCAAAAATAAAAAGCTTTGAAGAAATGAATAAGAATTAAAAATAAAATGTTTTAAATGCAGCAAAGTGCTGGCTTAGTTTTTGTTTGAGAATTTAAGAAGACATGTCTCACCCAACTCTCCACACATCAACAATGCCAGTGAAATGTCCTACAGTGGAACAAACAGTGCTGCACCTCATGGGGCTCTTAGAACATTTTGTTACATCTAACTGTAATGAACAATGGGACAATAAAATCAGTGATCCCTGGTTGGATTGAATATAGACAAATCTCTGACTTATAGCTCAGTTTTGGCATTTAATGCATGTGTAGGTCTCCTCCAGGTCAGTAACACATACTCCAATCACTGCACTTTTTTGCAATCCCTCACCAACTCTGCTTGTTGTCATTGCTGTTTTTGTAAAGAGTTTATTAAAGGAACATGAAGTCAATGGAAAGATCATACAACCACTGATATCAACTGGGTGCCCCAGGGGAAGTGAACAGGTGGTGGGGTATAGAGCTCAGCACTCCGAGGGAGGGGAGGGTGTTGGGGTTTAGGTAGTGTTGCCCAGCTTCCAGTTTTCAACTGGAATGCCTGGTCAAAACGGGACCCTGGCGGCTCCGTTCAGCACTGCTGACCGATCTACTAAAAGTCCAGTCAGTGGCACAGCGAGGCTAAGGTCGGCTTCCTGCCTGCCCTGGCTCCGCACGGCTCCTAGACACAGGGGTGGCCACTGGGGCTCCATGCACTGGCCCCACAGCTCCCATTGACTGGGGGCAGTGTCTGCGGACAGCACACAGAGCGCCCTTGCCCCTCCGCCTAAGAGCTGGGCATGCTGTCCGCTTCCAGGAGTCGCCTGAGATAAGTGCTGCCCAGACAGACTCCCATTCCCCACCCACTGCCCCAGCCCTGAACCCCCCCAAATCCCTCATCCCGAGCCCCACCCAAGAGCCCATACCCTGAGCCAGAGCCACACCCACACCCCAACACCTCCTCCTGCACTCCAAACCCCTCAGCCCCAGCCCGGAGCCCCATCTCGCACCCTGAACTCCTCTTCCCCCGGCCCGCCCCAGAGCCCGCACCACCCGCCACAGCCCTCACCCCCTCCAGGAGCCCCACCCCATGCCCCAGCCAGGTGAAGGTGAATGAGGCTGGGGGAAGAGCGAGTGACAGAGGAAGGGGGGACGGAGTGAGCGGGAGGCGGGGCCTCGGAGAAGGGCAGGACAAAGGTAATGGGTTTTGTGCGATTACTAAATTGGCAACCGTAGGTGCTGGCATGGGCGCTCAGTGGGGTTTAGGGCTTGGGGTGGAGGAGGATTAGAGCTGAACTCTCTCGGATGGGGGTTGAGGCTTAGAGGGCGGGACCAGTGGCGGGTTTAAGGCTGGAGACTCCGGAGGGGGGAGGAATGACGGTGGGGTTTAGGGCGGGGCACTCCGAGGGGCTGAGATTTAAGGTTTGGGGCTGGAAGTGGGGAGCGCGGCTGGGAGGGGGTTGGAGTTTACAGCTCGGGGCTCCCGTAGGAGGCGGGGGTGCCGCCGACCCGCTCTCACCTGCACCCCGCGCTGCCGAGCGCTCTGCGCGATGTACTCCAGCCGCCGGCTCACGCTGCTCCGCGCCTCCCCGGCCTCCCCCTTCCTGCTCCCCAGCCGGATGGAGACCCGCGCCCGGTCCGGGGCCGCACGCAGCTCTGCGCTGCCGCTCACATGAACCTCCCGCCCTGGCGGCACTGGGGTACTGCGACCGCCGGGGAGCCCCGGCACCGGCTCGCTCTCCCGCCCGCGGCGCCCGAGCGGCGGGGCTAAAAGCTCCGCGAACACCCGCGCGGGAGATAGCGGCAGCGCGGCCAGCGACATTCCGCAGACCCGTTACGGCACCATGGCAACCAACGCCACGGTGGCCGAAAGGCCCCCTCCCGCCCAGGGCATGCTGGGAAGGATCATATGTCCGTTACTGGGGCGGAACTCACTGCCCTAGATCGAGGCGGAAGCTTCTCAGGGAGTCTCCCGGGCGCGCTCCGCCATGATAGTTCGGGCGGCTCCGCCAGGAGACACCTCCTGCCACCGACTCGGAAGTTCCTCCGCGGGGTGGAGCTCCGCCATCACACGGACCGAGGCGCTTGTGGCCCGCTCCGGAGCAGGGTCCGAGCCGCAGCCTCGCCCAGGCCTGTGGTCTCGCCGCAGGCCTCTCCCACCGGATGACAGGCCCGCGGGTGTTCGCAGCCGTCCCGCTCCCGGCCACGGTGCCGCTCCACCGCCAAGCGCCCCGGCCACCAGGCGAAAGCTGCCTCTGCCTCAACACCCCCGCACGCAGAGTACCCGGAGGCTCCGCTAGGAGCCGGGATTTGCCCGGCCCCAAGGAGCCGAACAGGGATGGGGCTAGTCGGGATTCATTCCGCGCCCTCCGGCCCCAACTTCCCTGCCCTTGGAATACAGGGTGACTAGATTTTTTTTCTCGTAAGTTCTGAAACAGAAAACTCATGGGGAGGTTAGTTCTCAGCTTCTAGCTCACACCTATGAATGGCCCTTGAAGTGTCAAATCAATTGCCTAGCCTGTCCTTATGGCTTTTCCACTGAGAAGTGGAGGGGTTGCAGGCCTCAGGAAGGAGAGTGCCTATACCAGCCCCCTTTTACAGATTCAGAAGGTTTGGATAGTTTGCATAAGCTCTCAGTAGATGTTTGATTTTTTTGGATGCTTGTGTGACCTAACCGCAACCTTATCAAAATTTGTTCAGCACTAGAGGATGTGGTGCTAGCCTTTGGAAAGAGACTGCAAGTGTGAGTGTTCTGGTGCTGGGGGAAAACATTACACAATCTGGTGGTGGGATCTGAAACAAGGAAACTTTCATGCCAACTTGCCTCAATTCTGTTATGTTGTTTTGGTGCTGTCAGATCTCCGGGGATTTGTTTTGACTAGGAAAAATGGTCAGGTTTAGGTTAGGTTTAACTAACATATGCTAGCTAAACCCAATCTCCTCTCTACCTCTTTCTTTATGTAGATGCAGGGTATAGTTTAATTTAGCTGATCAAACTGTAACCTAGACTCTTGCCTAGGAGCCAATGGAGGGCCCTTCAGTGGATCTGGAGCAGGACTGCATCCTTGGCAACCCCTGGCATCTCCTCCAGGATCCTCTATGTACTTCTCTGCTAGCAATTATTTCATCCCTGCTACAAAAATAAGCAATTATGTTGTTTGAGGAGACTCTGTCAAGGTGTAATGCCAAAGAATCCTTAATCTCTCCTAGGGGGTTTAGCCTTCCCCCTGGGTGGAGGTAGTTTCTGCCCCATGTAGCTGCTCCTGGAAGGGAGTTGCACTGTTTCATAGATTCTAATGCCATAAGGGATCATTGTGATCATCTAATCTGACTTCCCAATTTAGCACAGGCTATGGAACATCTTCAAAATAATTCCTAGAGCATATCTTTTAGAAAAACATCCAGTCTTGATTTAAAAATTGTCAGTGATGGAGAATCTACCACAACCCTTGGTAAGTTGCTCCAATGGTTAATGACTCACCATTAAAAATTTACACCTTATTTCCAGTATGATTTTTTTTCTCGCTTCAACTTCCAAACATGAGATCCCCTTATACCTTTCTCTGCTAGTAAGAGTCCATTATTAAATATTGGTTCCCCATGTAGGTACTTATAGACTGTAATTAACTTAACAAAGAGAAGGCTAAGGCTCCTTGAATCTATTAGAATCATAGAATATCAGGGTTGGATGGGATCTCAGGAGGTCATCTAGTCCAACCCCCTGCACAAAGCAGGACCAATCCCCAATTAAATCATCCCAGCCAGGGCTTTGTCAAGCCTGACCTTAAAAACTTCTAAGGAAGGAGATTCTACCACCTCCCTAGGTAACGCATTCCAGTGTTTCACCACCCTCCTAGTGAAAAAGTTTTTCCTAATATCCAACCTAAACCTCCCCCACTGCAACTTGAGACCATTACTCCTTGTCCTGTCCTCTTCTACCACTGAGAATAGTCTAGAACCATCCTCTCTGGAACCACCTCTCAGGTAGTTGAAAGCAGCTATCAAATCCCCCCTCATTCTTCTCTTCTGCAGACTAAACAATCCCAGTTCCCTCAACCTCTCCTCATAAGTCATGTGTTCCAGACCCCTAATCATTTTTGTTGCCCTTCACTGGACTCTCCAATTTATCCACATCCTTCTTGTAGTGTGGGGCCCAAAACTGGACACAGTACTCCAGATGAGGCCTCACCAATGTCGAATAGAGGAGGACGATCACATCCCTCGATCTGCTCGCTATGCCCCTACTTATACATCCCAAAATGCCATTGGCCTTCTTGGCAACAAGGGCACACTGCTGACTCATATCCAGCTTCTCGTCCACTGTCACCCCTAGGTCCTTTTCCGCAGAACTGCTATAAGGCTGGTTTTCTTATATAATTACTGTAAGGCTGGTTTTCTACTCCTTTAATCATTCTCCTGGCTTTTCTCCAAAGTCTCTCCAATTTATCAACATTATTTTTGAATTGTGGACACTGGAACTATAATAATAGAATTGTGGATCTGGAAGGGACCTCAGGAGGTCATCTAGTCCAGTCTTCTGCGCTCATGGCAGGACTAAGTCTTATCTAGACCAGTGGTGGGCAACCTGCAGGCTGCACGTGGCCTGTCAGGGTAATCTACTGGTGGGCTGCAAGACAGTTAGTTTACGTTGAGCATCCGCAAGCACACCACCCGCAGCTCCCAGTGGTTGTGATTCGCTGTTTCCAGCCAATTTGAGGTGTGGGAAGCGGCGTGGGCTGCAGGTTACCCACCACAGATAGGTGTTTGTCTAACCTGTCCTTAAAAATCTGCAGTGATGGAGATTGTGAAATCTCCCTGGGTGGTGTATTCCAGTGCTTAACCACCCTGTCAGTTAGGAGATTTTTCCTTATGTCCAACCTAAACCTCCCTGGTTGCAATTTACCTCTCTCCATCTTGTAACAATCTTTTATGTATTTGGAAACTGTTATGTCACCTCTGTCTTCTCTTTTGCAGACTAAACAAACCCAATTTTTTTCAGTCTTCCCTCATAGATCATGTTTTCTAGATCTCTAATCATTTTTGTTACTCTTCTCTGGACTTTTTCCAATTTGTCCACATCTTTCCTGAAATGTGGCACACAGAATTGGACACAATACTCCAGCTGAGGTCTAATCAGCACAAAGTAGAGCGGAAGAATTACTTCTCGTGTCTTGCTTATAACTCTCCTGCTAATACATTCCAGCATGATGTTTGCTTCTTTTGTAACAGTGTTAGACTGTGAACTCATATTTAGCTTGTGATCCACAATAACTCCCCCAGATCCCTTTCTGCAGTACTGCTTCCTAGGTAGTCATTCCCATTTTATATATGTGCAGCTGATTGTGCATTCCTAAGTGGTGTACTTTGCATTTGTCCATATTGAATTTCTTCCTATTTACTTCAGATCATTTCTCCAGTTCGTGCAAATCATTTTGGATTTTAATCCTATCTTCTGAAGCACTTTTCTACCCCTCACAGCTTGGTGTCATCTGCAAACTTTATAAGTGTACTCTCTATGCCATTATCGAAAGCATTGATGAAGCAGTTGAACAGAACTGGACCCAAAACTAATCCCTGTGGGACCCCACGAAATATGCACTTCCAACTTGCCTGTGAACCACTGATAACTATGCTCTGGGAAGGGTTTTCCAACCAATTATGCACCCTCCTTATACTAGCTTGTATTTCCCTAGTTTGTTTATGAGGCGGTCATGGGAGACCATATCAAAAGCCTTACTAAAGTCAAGATATACAACATCTATCACTTCCCCTCCCATCCACAAGGCTTGTTACTCTGTCAAAGAAAACTATTAGGTTGGTTTGACATGATCAGTTCTTGACAAATCAGTGCTGACTGTTACTTATCACCTTATTATTTTCTAGGTGTTCACAAATTGATTGTTTAATTATTTGCTCTGTTTTCTTTCCGGGTACTGAAGTTAAGCTGACTGGTCTGTAGTCCCCCAGGTTTTCCTTATTTCCTTTTTTATAGATTGGCACTATATTTGCTGTTTTCTAATCCTCTGGAATCTCTCCCATCTTCCCTGACTTTTCAAAGATAATTGCTAATGACTCAGATATCTCCTCAGTCAGGTCTTTAAGTATTCTAGGATGTATTTCATCAGGCTCTGGTGACTTGAGTACATATAACTTGTCTAAGTACTTTTTAGCTTGGTCTGTGCCTGTTTTAGCCTCCGATTCTACCTCTCTTTCACTCGCATTCACTATGTTAGACTCCAGTTGCTACTAACCTTTTTGGTGAAAACTGAAACAAAAAAGTCATTTAGCACTTCTGTCATTTCCACATTTTCTGTTGTTGTTTTTCCCCTCCTCCTTGAGTAACAGGCCTACCCAGTCCTTCCATCTTCCTTTTGTTTCTAATGTATTTGTAGAATGTTTTCTTGTTACCCTTTATGTTTCTAGCTAGTTTAATGTCGTTTTGTGCCTTGGCCTTTCTAATTTTGTCCGTATATACCTTATTCGTTTATATTCAAGCTTTGTAATATGACCTAGTTTCCACTTTTTGTAGGACACTTTTTTGGGTTTCAGCTCACACAGGAGTCTAGCAGTGTTCATACCAGTGCCAAATAAAGAAGTAAAATAACCTCTCTGCTCCTACACAAGATTCCCCCTGCTTATGCATTTCAGGATCACGTTAGCTCTTTTGACCACTGTGTCACATTGGGTGCTCAGGTTCATCAGATTATCTACCATGACCCCCAAATCTTTTTCAGAGTTACTGTTTCCCAGGATAGAGTCCCCCATCTTATAAGAATGGCCTACGTTCTTTGTTCCCAGATGTATATATTTATATTTAGTCATATTAAAACATGTTGTTTGCTTGTTCCCAATTTACCAAGCAATTCAGATCGTTCTGAATCAGTGATCTGTCTTCTTCATTATTTATAATTCCCCCAATTTTCAAGTCAACTGCAACCTTTGTCAGCGAAGATTTTATATTTTCTTCTAGTTTATTAATAAAGATGTTAAATAGTGTAGGATTAAGAACTGATTCCTGAGGTATCCCAATGGAAACACACATGCTTTATGCTGATTCCCCTTTTCAATTACATTTTGAGTCCTATCAGCCCATTTTTAATTAATTTAATGTGTGTCATGTTAATTTTATATTATACTATTTTTAATCAAAATGTGCAGCACCAAGTCAAACACCTTAGAGAAGTCTAAGTATATGATGTCAATGCTATTACTTCTATCCATCAAACTTCTAATCTCATCAAAAAAATATACTAAGTTAGTTTGACAGGATCTATTTTCTATAAACCTATGTTCATTTGCTTTAATTACATTATCCTCCTTTAATTCATTACTAATTGAGTCCTGTATCAGCTGCTCCATTATCTTGCCCAGGATCAATGCCAGGCTGACAGGCCTATAACCTCCGAGGTCATCCTGTTTGTTCTTTTTTAAAATTGGCCCAACATTAGCTTTCAGTCTTCTGAAAGCCAGTGCTCCATGACTTATTGAAAATCAACATTAATTGTCCAGTGTGCTCCTCAGCCAGCTTATCCAAACTTCCTGAATGCAAATTACCTGGACCTACTGATTTTAAAAATGGCTAAATTTAGTAGTTTCTGTTTCACATCCTCCAGAAACAAGTGGAATGGAAAGAGTGCTATCACCATCATGTGATGAGACTGCAACATCTGTTTTATCCCCAAATACAGAACATAAATATTTTTGAGCACCTCTGCCTTTCCTGCATTATTATTGATTCTACTATTTCCATCTAGCAATGGACCAATACCATTATCAATATTCTTTTTGTTCCTAATATATTTTTTAAAAAACTCATTGTTAACTCTGCTGGCCATAGATTTCTTCTTGTGTCCCTTGGCTTCCCCTATCTGTTTTCTACAACTCCTAACTACTGATTTATATTCATTATTATCAGCTTTCCCCTTATATTATTCCCCTTTCTTCCATTTGTTCTTTCCACTTTAATTTTTTTAAATTTCCCCTCTAAACCAGTTGTCTGGGTAGGTTTTTTTTTTTAACCTGTACAGCAATCTTCCTCAGCTGTGACTTTTGTGTATTTAGTAAGGTCTTTCTTTAACAATTCCCAATTATCATTCACATTTTTCTGATTAAATTCTTCCTCCCAGCTCATTTGGCTAATTTCAGCTTTGTGAAATTGGCTCTATTAAAGCAACAAGTGTGTGTGTCTGTGTACATTGGAAGCTCGTCTAGGGTGGAAGGTGAGGGTCATTGGCTTTGGGATCCAAACTGTTTGCTCTATAACTTTTCCTGCCCCATAATCACCCTAAAAAGCTATTCTTTCACCAAGGTTAGTCCAGGTAACTCATAGATTATTACCAAATGTAAGATCAGATATCCTTATCTCCAACATTAGAAAACCGTATAGCTAGAATTAATTAGTTAATGATTGTATACAGTGTATTTGTAGCCGTGTTGGTCCCAGGATATTAGGGACACAAGGTGGTTGAGGTAAATAATTGTACGTTATGTACTCTGAAGAAGTGCTAAAAATTGTGTGTCAAATTAATGACATTTTAAGAACTTTAATTTTTCAAATGATGTTAAAATCATACTTGTAAAATGAAACTGGTGCTTAACATTTGATGATAAGGAGACAAGTACTTTTGAAATATCTTAAATAAATATCCAAAATCAGACAAATAGATAATCACTCTCAAAATAATTTTCTTTTGTCTCAGTCACCAAAAGACATCGGTAAATTTGTGGAACAGAGGATACTATTTAATTTTACAGTCTTTTCTTTGCACAGGTATCCCGGATTGTAGCTTGTGAGTAATATGGTCACCGAAAGCATTTGTCAAATAATGAACAGATTTATAAAAATACTCATTCTGATTGTGATAATTGTCAAACATCAAAAGCGGCTAAATTCAGCACCTTACTTGTTTTCTGCCAATAATTCATCCAGCTGTAGTAGTGGGAAAGTTGCATTACTTCAATTATAATATATATCTAAAAATTCAAATTCTAATCCGAGTTTATTCAACTTCTTTGATCTGTGGAATTGGGCTGGAATATTTTTTGAACTTTTGGGGGGGGGGGGCGGAGGGGGTTGGTGTGGTGTGTTTTTGTATATGTGACAATATTATTTTTAGAAGTCTTGAATCAAATTAAGGGAGGGATGGAAAAACCATAACAGTACTTTTTAATTTATGTAGACCCTGTTCAATCTAGGGAATTCAAATAATTTTACAAACATTAAATACGGCTCACAACACCCTTATCACACACACAAATATTGTTAAAGCTACTTTATAAATAGAATATTTATTGATGCACAAAGATATTAAGACCCACATTTTTAGTATCAACCAATTTTGGCTACCTCAATTTTTGGGTGCCCAGCTTGAGGTACCAAGGATCTGTTTTTCGGATTTGCTGAGCACCCACAACTCTGGTTGAAGTCAGTGGGATATTTAGTGTTTAATACCTCTGAAAATTAGGCTCCAAGTTTTTCAGAAAAGGATACATCCAAAGTTAGTGGATACTTATAAAAAAAGAAATTTGGACCTAAGTGACTTGTGCCTGAAGTCACACAGCAAATCGGTGGAAGAGCTGGGAATAGAATCCAGCAGTCCTGAGGCCAAGTCACTTGTTTATATAATTGTCACTTTCTCTGCGTCTCTCTGAAGCCAAGAATGTCTGTTGAGTCAGTGTGTAATTATGGAAGCAATTACACACTTGGTTAAGAGCTCTCTTGTTCCAAATATCACCAGATTCAGGCATCTTTGGGATTTGCAGGCTGTTACCATCCAATTTTTTAAGTTCTCAGCCATTTTAACTTTACAAATTATACATGTGGTGTTCACTACAGTAAAGCATGTCTCTATGCCATGCCAAGAGGCCTCGATCATTGTGATTTCAGATGTTACTCAACCAATCATCATCCATAATCTTCAGCTAATTTGCACACAACAATTTCCTTAGTTGTATGAGGGAGACTACACCGATGGTGGATTACTTGGCTAACTGCTGCACTCATGTGTCAGCACAGGTTTTCAGGTACTGTTTCTAAATACATTCAAGACGCTACTGCCTCAAAGCAGAGAACTAATCAAAAGTGAAAGAAGAGTTGAAAATACAGAGTACAGTGGTAATTAGAAATGTATGTTCTTCATAATTAAACTCTTATGCCGGGACATCAAATCCAAAGTGATTTCTAAAGCACTCAGTGAAAACAGAACATTATTATTTTCAGTTAGCTGATATGTTTAGAGAGGATTTATTTAAACCAATATATGTGTAACTGGGCACATCTTAAATATTGAATGCTGCTCATCAAGGAATTGTCAGTGACGCTTTTCAGTAAGTGTTGGATAATCCAATGGAGCCAAATCACATACTGTTCAAGTTGGCTTTAATGTGTTAAGCACTATTCCTATCTGTCTAACTGTTGAGAAGATTGAAATTGATTTCTTTCTATGTTTGTTTTATTATGCCAGACAGACTTGGCAAAAGTCTGCTATGAATATTGGCCCTTGGACTCCTTATATATCTATAACCATACCCAAAATTAAATTCTTAATTATGTTTAGTTTTCTAGGAACATAGTATAACCTACTAGGAATACTTCAAGAATGTATCAGAGTGAAGAAATAATTCTATATGTCCTGGAAAACCCTTTCTAAGGCTCATTACAAAGTCACATTATGTGCAAAACTGATTTGTGAAAATATTTTTTTAATAAGGAAAACAAATTTCTCTGAATCACAAGATGTTCCCTGTTTAGTTAATGTGTTAGTGAAGTAGTGAGAGTGTGATACAGTAGGGTTGATGTGCTGTCTAAACTGACTGATATTAGTCAGCAATGTTTCTTTAATAATGCTTTCCAAAGGCACCATTCTAAATATACATGGGTCATGACATTTTCTTATGGAGAAGCTGTCACTCAAGAACCTGGATATATGCCATATCCGTGTATAATAACCTTTTTTGATTGATATTTTAGTTTTGTAGTACTCTTTAAAGAGAGAACTGTTGACCTGAAACTGCCAGTGTGACACTAGATATTGCCAACTTTATTTTCAGTTGCGCCTGCCTGTAATTAACTTTTTTTAAAATGGAAAACCCAGTGACAGATTATGAGACAAGGGGGTCTTGGAGAAGTGTGCTAAAAGCTGGCTCTTTTTCCTAGGTAAATGGTTTTTATTTTAAAGAAGTAGAAGACATTTCTATTCTATGAAAGAAACATGCTTGGATAGGTGGATGAGATATAAAGAGTTTGACTTTAAAAAAAACAAAACAATGAAGTATGCATCGTTTAACAGAAAACATAAGATTTTCAAGGTTCCTTGAGTGGAAAAGAATAAGCCTTTGTCAAAGCTGTTTCCAAGTGTGCTCTGTGAAAGGAAAGGTATTGTGGGCGTGGTGCTTGAAGTGTTGTTTTTCTCTGTCATTCCTTCAGCTACAGTTTGCAATAATTCCAAAGACTTACTTTAACAGCGTCCTGTCAGGTTTCAGAGTAGCAGCCATGTTAGTCTGTATCCACAAAAAGAAAAGGAGGACTTGTGGCACTTCAGAGACTAACAAATTTATTTGAGCATAAGCTTTCATGAGCTTCAGCTCACTTCATCGTCAGTGGAAGTCTTATAAAGGCTATCTATATGTTGACGGGTTATAGACTACAGTAGTTGCATGCAGAATTGGTCATCTATTTAGAACAACATCTATCACTTCATACAGACCTTGCAACTGAACATCCACTATAAGTTCAGTTTTGCCCACTTCATTCCAAATCACAACAGAGTCATATTGGACTCAGAATTGGTAGATGAGATCTGGGGCCAAAGGTAGAGTTACAAAACTTTTAAAGTAAATTTGACAAGGAACTCATGAATTAGTTAAAAAGCAGTAATCACCAAAGTTGAAAAGGTCTCATTTTTACCACTTTGTAGGGAAACAAATGCCACAAGACCAGAAAGGGGAGAGAGAGAGAACCTAATTTAGTGGATTCCCATAGCTGAGATCTTGTTTCCAGGACCAAAATTTAAGAGACTAAATTGTAAAATTGGGTCCAGCAAGTATACTATAGAGTGCCAGTTGACTGCTGGAGACCTAAACCTTTGGGTTTGGTTTGGTTTTGTTTTTTAAAAAGTGTCTAGCATTCTTCCTTGTAGAGATAGACCTTAAAATGTAAATAAATTATTAGGGAGGCTTGCTAATGGAAGAAAAATTTCCAGTCAGAAGGCTCATGAGGAAGGTTGATGAGCCCACTGAGTCTCTTGGGGGATGTGGAGAACCAACAATCCTCTTAAGGCTTAAGGGAGGGATGCTTATCTGGTGTCTGTTTGTCAGTCTTGATTAAAAGAGCTGATTGATTCATTCTGGTCCACAATCCAAAAGACTACCACAGCTGATCGTTATTGGTAGCATCTGCAAAGAGACTAAGGATTCAAGGCCTGATCCAATTCCCACTGAAGTCAAAGGAAAGACGTCACTGACTTCCAGGGGAGCTGAATCAGACCCTAAATCATGAACCGAAGATCATGGTACATAATGACACAGATGATGTCGGAAGGTATAATACTCTTGGGGGAATTCTGTGTCACTGCACATGTGCAGAATTCATGGCCCCTGCAGATTTCATTGCTTACCCATGGAAAAATGACTTCTGATGGGGAAGCAAAGGTAAGCCACAAGAGCAGTCATGCACCCATTCTCTGGCAGTGCAGACAGGTTGGTTTGGGCACCCAGAGAAGCTGGTAGAGATGTAAATCGCTGCTGTGTGTGTGAGAGAGAGACAGACACACACACTCCCTCTCGCTTGCTATTGCAGAATGCTCAGCATGGAGGGGCAGGGCTTTGGGGTATTTCTGAAGAGGTAGGTGTGGGGCAGGCTCTGTTCCCTCAGGCAAAGCAGAATGTAGCAGCCCGCCCCCTTAGTGAATTGTTTCCATTGTTCTTAGTGAATTCCCACAGGAGTACAAAATAGGTATAAAAATGTTAAGATTCCTTTTTGTTGCCAGAGTGGGGTAAAGCCTTATTGTTAGGACAGTATGGCCTTATAAATGCTTATCGTGCTTTAGTGATTATAACTGATATACATTTTTGGACTGAAAAAATTTCCTATCAAAATTTTCCTCCATTAACTGTTTGCTACTCACTTTTTGAAGATGGTCAGTAGCCAGTATAAATTGTGAGTTTGAGTCCATAGCCCTCACTTACTTTTCAGTTGCCTATGATATAACACTGAGCATATTGCTGCATATATTTGTTGACAATAACTAGACATAAAGGGTCAATACTAGCTGCATTACTATTAGACGGAGAGGGTTTGGTGATTTCCTCCAATGCTCTCCACTCCCATTCTCCATCCATTGTATTGTAGTTTAAATAAATTACCAAAATAATTGAAACTTGCTGGATTATATTACATTACTTTGACAAAACAATGCAGAATTTTGCAGTTTTTTAAAATATTGTATGCAGAATTTTTAATTTTTTGGTGTGGAATTTTTAATTTTTTTGTTGCAGAATTCCCCCAGGAGTAGCATAAGAGAGAGATTAAATTAAGATTACGGAAAAGACTTAAATCTATGCCTTCTATAGTATCTTTTACTGAAATACTTCAAGTTCATGGTCTCACTGCAGAAAAACTAAATGATGTTTTTTGTAGTTGTCTTCACCACATCATCAGTGGGGAGATACCCGTGAATGACACTTTGCAGGTATTAAATATGAGATAGTCAGAAATCAAGGTTTCAAAAGAGGAGTTAAAATAAACATAACTTTAAAATGCAGTCGGTCTCCAGGACTTGATGGTATTCATTAAAATATGACTAAACTGCTGTAAGCATCTTTCTTTTAAAAATTACATCTGTTTAAGATCTTAAGTGCCACATTTCAATTTGATGCTATTAAAATGTCAGGCTGAGCTTTATGGATTAAGTAAATAAAATACTTCTCAACCCTGTAATTTTTTATTTTCTCAATAGCTGATAATGATGGTCAGTGAGTACAAATGTAAACTTCTGTTTATTTAAAAACGCAACATTAATTGCCCGTACATTTTCATATACTCAGAACAACAGTGGCATTGTTGCTCTTTACAGAGTATGGAGTATGCATTGATAAATTCTTTGATGGCTGCTGAGTCCGTCCACAGGTAGGGTACACCCACACACTAGCATTGCTCTGAATCTGAGCAGCAGATTCTTTCCCTCTGATGCTGGTCATCATAAAGCTTGATCCAATCTGCCTTGCAACATCTCGCTCCATCTACAAGCTGATTCTGTCCATCAGAGCAACATTCTGAACTCCTTTCCCAATCATCTACAGAGATTCCAAAGGATACTCAATAATTTTTGCAAGCATCCTGAAATCTGTGCAGTGGTCTGCTTCTATTTCTATACCCTTCAGAAGCTTCAAAGTACAGCACACTCTTCAGGATCCTGTAATCTAGCATTCGCTTGACATTTCCAAGCCACCTGAGCCTTTTTTTACTAATCAATGTTCCCATGAATGGCATACCAGCACAGTTTAACATTTCCACATGTCACCCTGTCTTGCCATCTTATTTGAAGAATTTTACATAAGCATCTGATATGAAAACTGTTTAGACTTTTGGTATGTTTGACGTAAGTCATCCTTGTTTCTGAGCCGTATAGAAGAGTGGATAAAACACATGTCTCATAAATACAAATTTTCACTTTAGTTGACAATTTGTTATTGTTCCAGGCTCTGTTTTGCAAAAGACCAAAGTGTAAGGTCTGAGGCCTTTTTCTGCAGCCATATTGGGAGAGCAGGAGCCAAAAAGCAGAAAGTCTCATCCCCTCGTTCCATCTAAATTTCATGAAGATAATGTAATATTGGGCTGCTAAGAAGGAGATCCTGTCCTAATAGTACCCACCATCACCAGATAAAGAAACAGATCTTAAAATGTTGAAAGAAAACTTTGTTTGGCAGCATTCTGCCTGGCAAGGAATGACTTACCTACAGTTGTGGGTGTGAAATCTCTACTTCATTACTGTTTTTCTTTTATGGTCACCACTTCTCTGTTTATCTGTATGGTTTCTGTCTGGTTCTTTGATTGTTTGTCTGTTGCATAATTAATTTTAAAAGATTTAAATCAACAGGTGGTGGGGTATGATTGGGTAAAGAATTGCTTCACGATATGTTAGGATTAGTCAAAGAATTATTTTGTAAAATTTTAGTTAAATGATTGGTTATGGTATAGCTAAGCAGGACTCAAGTTTCACTATATAAACTGAGATCCAAGAAGGAGACCAGCTGGGAAGGAAAAAGAAGCGTAAGAAGAAAAGACCTGGAAGAAGAAGAACTCCTCCCCATCAAGACACTGTCTGAGAACAGAGCTGCTAGAATCCTATGCATGACCATGACATGCAAAAACCAGATGAGACTGACCTTGCCTGGCCAACAGGGAAAGTCCGCCTACGTGATTAGGATTGGTGAGCATAGCATTGTATGCTTAGTGTGTGTATTCTGCGTGGTGGATGTTACTGTTGTGACAAAGTTCCTCCTCTACCTTGGTGGGTCCTGCGCTTATTGGTGGATTTTGCTCGCCTCAGAGATTCACGGCAGCCCTCAGTTTGGCCACTTTCATGGCTCACATCTGCCGCTCACTCAGATAACCTCAACACTGGCCAACATGGGGAAAAAAGAGTAAGAACAATCCCCACAGTTTCTGCTGATCCACCATGTGGGTCGGGGACCAGCTCAGAGACCTTCACCTCCTCAGTCCTCCAGCAGCACATCCTCTCACTCCCAGTTCCTTACGCGCACACCTCATTAACTGGAGTGACAGCCTTTTTAAACTAGGTGTCCTGATTAGCCTTAATTAATTCTAGCAGCTTCCCAATTGACTACAGGTGTCCTAATTAGCCTGCCTGCCTTCATTAGCTCTAGAAAATTCCTGAGTGTTCTGGAGTAGTCCCTGTTATCTTACCCAGGGAAAAGGGACCCACTCTCTTGTAGCCATCTGGCCTGACCCTGTCACACTATGTAAGGCTCTTTCACTGGTAAAAGGTCCTGCAAACCTGCAGAAGATTATGCCATGAGCCCTAGGAACGGGGTAAGGGTGGATGTCTAAATTAAGAGGGTTACACCTTGAAACCTAGGAACTGGATAAAAGTGGGTGCCCTAGAGTGTGCAGGTAACAGAATTTGGTGGAGAGATTAGGGGCAGCCTAAGGTTATTCGGACTGAACTGATAGAGCCTTACCCAATGAATAATAGTAGAAAGGTAATAGCGGCAGAATATTGGTGCTGTTTTGTCAAAAAGGGTTGCTACCTGCTTGACAGAGTGACCACTGAAGCTTCAGGAGGGAACAAAGCAAAGGGACCAGCACAGGTGGGGGTTTGCTGAAAAGCCCACCTTCCTTGCTAAATGGGTAGTGGAATGAGGTCCATGCCCATGGGGACAAGATTAATTAGGTTGTGTCCTCTACTCCTGGGTTTTGTTCCAGAACCATAGTGCTGTGAGGGTAAGGAACCACCTAATTTCTAATTTAAATGTATTCGTGGCCAGTCCATACCTATTTCTTCTTGTGCCAACATTCTCTTTTAGCTTAAATGGCTCTTCTCCCTCTCTGGTGTTTACTCCCTGATGTATTTATAGAGAAGCATTTTATCCCCTCTCAACCTTTGTTACGCTAGTAAAATCAAGCCAAGGTCTTTTTAATCTTGTCTTGTAAAATGGGCTCTCCAGTCTCTTGATCATCATAGTAACCAATCTCTGTTCCTGTTCCAGTTTGAATTCAAAATTTCCTTTCCCCTATGCTATTCTTTGTTACTCTGCCTCACAGTACCTGGACATGGAGGAAAATATTTCTTCTTGATCCCTGCAAGTCATTTTATGTCCTGAAGCATAAGATTACTGTTGAGCATGCAGAGCTATAAATATTAATGGTCATAAAATTACCTGGCCACTTACTTTATTTGAATCAATAACCTTCTGCAGCACAGAATTCCACAGATTGATTATATACTGTTTGAAGATTTCCTTTTATTATTTCTAAATATACCAGCCATCAACGTAAATGACACCTTTTTATCGTATAATGAGTCGGGAGAAGGAAAGTGATCATTTTTCACTTGCACCACTCATTATTTTGATTATTTTAATCAAATCTTCCTTTTAGTTTTCTCCTTTCTAGGATACGCCATCCTAGGACCAGATCCTCAGGTAGTTTAATGGAACTATGCTGATTAATACCAAGGGAGCTATACCATTTCTTCCCCACCTCTTCCAAGGATCTGGCTCCTAATTTTTTTATAATGGTGTACACCAAAGCTGTAGCTTTGGTTTACCCTGCCCCACCCCTTTTTTTAACACAATGATCCGCTGAAGATTTTGGTAACAATGTCTATTGCTCTCCAAGTAATACATATACTAAACAGTGTTAAGGTGGCCACTCAGCTTAAAACAGACTTTTTTTTTCTTAAATTTATTCATGTTGGAAGATACCAAAGCCATAGGTGGTAGAAACATGAGATGTAAGAATAGTTGCAAGAAGTAGTGATAATTCAGAAGTTAGATAAGAAGTGACAAGTAACGGTTCTGAAGAGAAAAAAGCTGAAATGGCAGAGACAAACTGGTTAACTGTCAGAAAGATACCGCACGTGGTTATAAATGTGCTCAGGGGAAGGAAAATTAGAAATATTATTACATTAGAAACAGTAAATGACACAATGACAATAGTAAAAGAATATGGAAAAAGAAGTGAAACTGTCATATAAATGTCTTCTTAACTCTTGTGCCATGATTTTTGCCCACACTTAAATAATATGTCTACAATTCCTTGGTAAATACAAGGAGAATTCTGCATTTTTTTCCTCTGTATTTTTGACAAACCTCATCAACATTGCCGCACATTGACCCAGATTAAAATTCAAGTTCTTAGTTCAAATTTGTGCTCTTTGTCCTCCTCTGGAAGGCACTGCGTAATCTGGCTCCTGTAAACCTCTAATCTCTTTCCATTGTCCTCCTTGCCCACTTCACTCTGTTTAACCTGGTTGACTAACCACTTCTTTCCGTTCTTTCCGTCCTCATCGCCAGACTTCTTCTTTCTTCGACTGGCCCCTCTACTTGGAACCCGCACCTGACCAAGTCTGGAATGCTACCAGTGCCTCCTCCTTCAAGTCCTTCTTTAAAACAATGCATTTCTCCCCAAAGGCCTAGAAACCTTAGTCCTTCGTTCCAAGAAGTGTTAACAAGCTAAAATATGTACATTTTTTAAAAAAAAATCATACAAAAATCATGGAACAGAAAGATGTGTGTTAAAACCTCACACTCTGATCATACTGCTTTTTGTTGTACACTGTTTCCCCTTCCTGTATTTCTATGTTGTCATTTTACGGGAAATTTTCAAAGGCACAATTGGCAGCGAAGTGCCCTACTTCTATTGAAAATCAATGGGAGTTAAATACCTAACTGCCATTTGTACTTTTCTTCTTCAGTTGTAAGCACTTTGGAAGGGACATTGCTCCAAATCCTTGGCTGCAGCCAACGAGTACTCTGCACAGTTCTGGAATGGCAGTGATACTGCAAGGTGAGTGTTCCCCAGATTCTGGGGTTGTACTATACTGGGACAGTCCCCTGGCATAAATTAGTATAGTTGCCCACAGACACAAGTGACGATTACAGCAGCCACAGATCACTGGGATGCTCTGGCGATGTCCCCTCTTTCCCCGGTCTTCCTCTTTGCTTCTTGATTATGTCTCGTGCAGCTGCTGTGAGGGGATCCTATGCCTCCCAGGGGCCAATCTAAACTGCGGTTAAGGTGATCAGATGTCCCGATTTTATAGGAACAATCCCCATATTCAGGCCTTTTTCTTATATAGGTGCCTATTTTCTCCCCCCCTTGCTCTACCTCCCCCCATCTCCTGTTCCAATTTTTTCACAGTTGCTGTCTGGTCACCCTAAAGGATGATCCTGCTGTGGCCACCTGAGTTTGCTTTAGGGAAGGTGGGTGCTGCTACAAAGGCCTAGAGAAAGTGTGGAAACCTTTAAAAAGGGTCTAAATGAACGAGCAGAGCAATGTGACTTGAAACAATAAGGAAGAACACAGTGATCATTTAGCAGTTAAGATTTTAAAGAAGGAACTTTCAGTAATATGGTTAATATCTGAGCTAATTCTGAAAAAGGCACTGCAACTGGGATGGCAATATGAGCTAGTGAAAATACGTCCCCCACCAAAAAAGCAGTGAAGCATGGTGCAAAAAAGTGGCCAAGGAAAAATTTCCACTGGGAACCTATATTTTAAACAAAGCCTTTAAAAAGGACTGAGTTTCCAAGGTAGAAATGCACAGGTGTAACCAGAAAGAAAACAACAGGTAAGAGTTGCCTGGACAATGGAATAATTGCCCAGGAAATATAAGAAAAAAGAATAGCAGAAGCATTTCTGTCAAGCAAAGGAATCGTGGGGTAGCTCAAGCGAGTATTGCCTATTTCCTGAAATCTGTATCTAAAAAGAGCATTTGTGAACATGCTTGGATTGTGGATCTGCAATACTGTTAAGTAAAATTGATTCAGAGGTAAAATGATTTATGAAGAAACTTTAAGCGTATGAGCTGTATCACTAACATGGAGCTGTCCAGTATACTGGTCAATAGCCCTGGGAGTCAGATACTTTGCCAAGGTCAATTTAAAGCCCATGTTAAATACAGTGGAAAGAGTTTTCTTCTAAACCAGAAATTTTATTAGAATATGGAAAATAGTATTATCCCAAACACTAGTTTGTCTCTTCTTCTAGCTCACTGTAGAATTTCTACTGAAAATAGGGTGACCGGATGTCCTGATTTTATAGGGACAGTCCCGATATTTGGGGCTTTGTCTTATATAGGCACCTATTAACCCCCCCCCATACCCGCCCCCACCATCTTCTGCCCTGATTTTTCACACTTGCTGTCAGGTCATCCTAACTAAAAACCTCCCTCACACTCCCTGTTGTTTGGCTTTTTGATACAGATATAAAGAAATAGCACACTGTCTCACAATGATGCCTGTATTTAGTTATTTATTTATGTACCATGGACACCTGTTCCCTAAAAACTGAAATTAGACCACCAAATGATTCTATGTAGATCACCATTCTGTAGATGACTGTACTGACCTCAGACACTAACAACATTCAGTGACTATTGACCTCATCTGAGTTTGAACCAATCCTCTGAATCATCCTGTTTCCCAGCACAGTTATGCGTAGAACTTGAAACCACATTTTATTAAAAAACAAAAACAAAATAAAACTTTATTGCCTTTTATTATTTATTATTATAACTGTCCTACACTGCTTCTAGCTGTTTCTGCACTTGTGGTAACCTGGAAACTTGAGATGTAGGATAAGAAGTTACATAGGCTGGCCTCTTAATTCACAGAAACTTTACCTTTTTTGTTTTCAGTCATTCATGCTTAACAGTAATATCATTTTGAGGACCTTAGGATTTGCTAATTTTTAAACTTTGTAATTTTTTACATCCTTGGGCCTGATTCTAATCTCCGTTGATGTCAGAAGTCTTGTTCTACATCTGAAATGTGAATCAGACCTCTTCTTTTTAATTATTTTCTCCTTTTGAAAAAAATAGACCTACTGGAAGTGGCTCAAATATAGAGAAAGTAGAGAATTGCAAGACAAATCAAATGTTTCTGTTTATATCAATTTGGGGAGTTTGGGGAAAGTTTCAAAGCCAGATCCTGTGCTGTGTTCCACTTGCAAGTAGGCTTAAGGAAGTGATCAGGGAATTCCCCAGCACTGGAGAATCATGTAGTGGCAGAGAGCCAGCATAGTGGGGTAATAGGGTATGACCTGTCCCAGGATAGGTGGAGAGAGGTGGGGAAGTGGTATAAAATCACCTTTCCCCTTCTCCTCCTCCTTAATTTGGCTGCACTTTCTTGTGATATTCATGTAGATATTCTGAGATATTTTAACTTCTCTAGAAACTGGCAGCAGAAGGGTAAACTTCTGCTCTCAGATCCTAATGGTATATTACAACTCCATTTTTTGGTTCTCTTGAAAATACGGCATTAGATGAAATATAGCAGTTGTATTAGTGCTAAGAAAAGCAAAGTAAAATACCTGGTATGCAGCCCTCATTTGGTTGCACTATCATTTAGATTAGAATGATCACTGAGGTATGTTTAAAAAGAAGTTATTGTAGCACATATTGGAAAATCAATACAAAAGTCATCTTGCAGCATTGTGCTTTGGGATTAAGATGGTTGGGAGTGCTCAAAGTCAACACATAAGAAGAAAATTGAGTTTATAGTGCATAATACTTGATTGCCTGAAAACAATGACAGCAAAGAAGGGGCAGAATCTTCAGTTAATTGGAAAGATTATTTAATTTTGCTGTATTGAGGAGCTGAGCTGTACTTCAATTTCTGCTTTAATTTTTATATAAACCAACATAGATGAAAGAGACAGCAATGGATTCTATTCCTATTTGTTCATCATCAACAGGATATTATTAAATTCCAATCTGTTATATCTGAGCAAATCTATTGTATGCAGTGGTTTTGCACATGTATCTCTGGGGGAATAATTTGGCCTGTGGAACCTTTATTACAGTTGATGATGCATGAGAAGGAAAGAACCCTATACAGCTAGCTCTGAGTTTAGGTTGAGTTTGCAGGGATTGCTATTAGGGGGGGAAAAAGCATCCTTTCACTTGTAAATTAAGCACTTCTATATGGAACCATTGAAAGGAGACAAACATGGAACCCCAAGACATCATTTTTAGGGTAACTTTCAAATCAGAGCTGCACTTTAAAATAATATATTGCAAAGCATCTTCACAAGGGGTCATGGTAAATATTGGACATGGAACTGTAACTTTTACATTTCCTCACTTTGGATTAATTTAGCATTCTCTCAACGTAGTTTTATTGTATGGATAATCTACTATTCATATTTGTTCACATATACATCACTTTTTGTTATAAAACAATCGCAGGTTGCACTTGCTAAAAGGGTGGCAGAGCTGTTACGATAGTGTGCACTTCCTGTGAGCCCCAAGAGGAGTTTTGGCTGGCGCTCCCACTGCAACTCAGTGACTTCTCATCATGCCCAATGCAGGTTTGGACCAGGTTTTCATTTACAATAAAGCCTCTTTACACTGCCAGGGCAGTAAATGAGAATCAGTGCAAATTAGTATAAATGCAAATTGCGCCCAATATTTGGAAAGTATTGAGCAACTGAAGAAATAGTTTAGAAAGGGACAAGCAAATGTAGTTTATTCTCAAGTAGTCCTTACAGCATGATCCTCTGAGATGCTGTGTCCTCAATTCTCATCAACTTCAATGGGAGTTCAGAGCACACAGCATTTTGATAGGGAGTGCTTAGCATTGTAAAGGATAGGCCCTAAAATGAGTTGTGAGGAAGTCAACTGCTTGTGTTGTAAAAACTTACAGAATAGAACAATATTATATACAAATATGTTAGTCTTACCATATGTGATCTCTTGTGCAGTGGCAAAGAATGGCATAAGATGGCAGTAAGAGATTGCAAAATATTTAGTTCTTCAGAGTGACACAGTCCATTGAATCAACCATTGAATTGTAATAATCTTGATTATATAATCAGTGACAAAATGGGGTTGCTGGGTTGCATCTGTGTACTATTTGCCTGCTTCTTCTACCCCTCCCCTCCCCCAAAGGAGGAAAACCTCTGGTTTATTTGTCATTTATAATTTCTTGTCTTGTCATAGGAAATCATGAACTCAGGATAGTCACTCTACAGGTATTTCACACCATATTACCATCTGTGTCATATTGTTTGAAATATATGTTTGTACCTTTTCACACTTTTGCATTCAAAGTATAACAACTCTCTAAATTTAGGATCCGACTGTCTGGCTTGGTGTATGTGCACAAATGAGAATGATTAGGGTGCTTAGAAGACTTCTCAGCCACCCATTGACTTTGTCCTTACCCATAACTATTTTACATTTGGGGACAATGTATACCTTCAGATCAGCGGCACTGCTATGGGTACCCTCATGGCCCCACAGTATGCCAACATTTTTATGGCTGACTTAGAACAACGCTTCCTCAGCTCTCGTCCCCTAACGCCCCTACTCTACTTGCGCTATATTGATGACATCTTCATCATCTGGACCCATGGAAAAGAAGCCCTTGAGGAATTCCACCATGATTTCAACAATTTCCATCCCACCATCAACCTCAGCCTGGTCCAGTCCACACAAGAGATTCACTTCCTGGACACTACAGTGCTAATAAACGATGGTCACATAAACACCACCCTATACCGGAAACCTACTGACCACTATTCCTACCTACATGCCTCCAGCTTTCACCCTGACCACACCACACAATCCATTGTCTACAGCCAAACTCTGCAATACAACCGCATTTGCTCCAACCCCTCAGACAGAGACAAACACCTACAAGATCTCTATCAAGCATTCTTACAACTACAATACCCACCTGTGGAAGTGAAGAAACAGATTGATAGAGCCAGAAGAGTTCCCAGAAGTCACCTACTACAGGACAGGCCTAACAAAGAAAATAACAGAACGCCACTAGCCGTCACCTTCAGCCCCCAACTAAAACCCCTCGAACGCATTATTAAGGATCTACAACCTATCCTGAAGGAGGACCCAACACTCTCACAAATCTTGGGAGACAGGCCAGTCCTTGCCTACAGACAGCCCCCCAACTTGAAGCAAATACTCCCCAGCAACCATGTACCACACAACAGAACCACTAACCCAGGAACCTCTCCTTGCAACAAAGCCCGTTGCCAACTGTGCCCACATATCTATTCAAGGGACACCATCACAGGGCCTAATAACATCAGCCACACTATCAGAGGCTCGTTCACCTGCACATCCACCAATGTGATATATGCTATCATGTGCCAGCAATGCCCCTCTGCCATGTACGTTGGTCAAACTGGACAGTCTCTACATAAAAGAATAAATGGACACAAATCAGATGTCAAGAATTATAACATTCATAAACCAGTCGGAGAACACTTCAGTCTCTCTGGTCATGCGATTACAGACATGAAAGTTGCGATATTACAACAGAAAAACTTCAAAACCAGACTCCAGCGAGAGACTATTGAATTGGAATTTATTTTCAAATTGGATACAATTAACTTAGGCTTGAATAGAGACTGGAAGTGGCTAAGTTATTATGCAAGGTAACTATTTCCCCTTGTTTTTTCCTACCCACATTCCCTCCCTTCCCCCGTTCCTCAGACGTTCTTGTTAAACCCTGGATTTGTGCTGGAAATGGCCCAACTTGAGTATCATACACATTGTAAGGAGAGTGATCACTTTAGATAAGCTATTACCAGCAGGAGAGTGGGGTGAGGGGAGAGAAAACGTTTTGTAGTGGGAAACACCCATTTTTTCATGGTTTGTATGTATAAGAACATCTTCTGTATTTTCCACTGAATGCATCCGATGAAGTGAGCTGTAGCTCACGAAAGCTTATGCTCAAATAAATTGGTTAGTCTCTAAGGTGCCACAAGTACTCCTTTTCTTTTTGCGAATACAGACTAACACGGCTGTTACTCTGAAACCTGCCATTGATCTTCATGTCTCTGTTAATGGGCCAGATGCAATATGGCTTCTTGATAATAGTATTACTCCTGTCTAGCAGTGCTGCTTCTAGTCTCTTCAGATGGGAGGGGACTATGGCACGTGGCCATTTCTCCTCTGCCCCACTCAATAGCGCTAGCTGAGTGTGGGGAATCACAGATTGCACTTGTTGAAAAGGTGGCAGAGTTGTTCCTGTGGTGTGCACTGTCTGTAAGTACCAGGAGGCATTTTGCTGGAGCTCCCACTGCTGTCCAGCACCTTCTTATCACCTCCAGTGCAGAATTATGACTTTAAAGCACAATCGTGTCCCTAACGGCAGACAGAATAATTTTTTGTAGTTGATTGCAATTATTAATTTTGTTTTAATTATCTGAAAAGTAGCTTGGGAAAAAGACAGGGACATATTTCTGGAGACTATTTAATGTAGATTTAGGTCACCATGAAGTACTTTTTTCAATTATTAGATTACTGCAAAATGTTGATTATATTTTAAGTACAATATATAATTTCTAAGGGCCCTGTGATACTATCAGATGCATCCTGTGGGTCTTCAATAATTGGCTTTATGTCTAGATTTAAAGAGATTTCTGTAGCTTCTGCATTATGTATTGGTTTTGCTTATCAATCTGAAAGTGTTTTACAAATATTGTTATCCAAAAGAGGCATTGTTTGATCAAAAGTGTGAAATCACTAAAAACCAACGCAGTGAGATATTGCTCATTCTAATCTATCTAAGGTTTTTCTATAGTGCCAACCACTACATTTTAAAATCTCTCTCTTTAGGAAAAGATGGATTTGGAAGGAATATTTTCTTGCATAAGTTAATGCTGACTTTTTTTCTTGAATAACCAAGTCTCTTCAGCATCTGAATCTGTGTAGTCACTGGAGAGTTGTTTGGCTATGTGTGATTTTTATCTGTCATTTAAACCAGAGATCAGAATGCAAAATCTAGCTTTCATAAACATCATGTAGATTTGTCATACTCCCTGGAGGACTTTGGGTCTGTAAACCCCAGGATGGATTACAATGAGACACAAATATTTTCATCTCTGACAGATATAATCTTGCTCTAGTGTTGTTCATATTATGTAGAGGAAATCACTGCCTATTTTTCTCAGACCAATGCTTTAATGTTTCAAGAGATGAAAAGCGTGAATGAACTGAGATTTAATTCAGCGTTGTCTTTTAAAACTTCCTGCTTCTGGGACTGTCAAAATGGCAACAGGTTTTTTTTTTCCTGCGTTCCTTTCACAGTGTGTATAATCACACACTGCATAAATTGTTTCCACATAATGTCAAAGGGTGTTGCAGCACTACATGGCTTGTGGCATGTGTGTCAGTGAAGCACAATGCATGTCACACACCATGCCTTTTGTCTGTGATATGCCATGCCATAAGCTAATGGTGTTTTGGAGCAAGACTGGCAGTGACCCATAGCCATAGTATAAGTGTCACTCATGCTTTTCATTTCACTGATATGAAACAAAGTACTGCAACTCATGTGGTTGAAGAGTGCTGTGCATAAATGTCATGTTGTCGTATTGCTGTCTTATAAAATTCAACATACAGAAGCTTCTTTATAACCTAAAGGGGCACAGGATTGCTCTAGGGACAAAATCTGTGCAAGCCTCTGATAACTCTAGGTACGTAGTATAGTGTTGCCTCTAATATTTTACTTCCATAATAACAGAGTCTACTTTTGTTTGTCTTATACATCCTTACTATGTTCAATATTTAGATAATACAGTGATTAGCATTCCATATATACTGTTGGTCCATAGGTATGACATTTTGGTAGATATTATCTGAGGATAATTGTTCAGGTAATCCTTTGGAACCCTCGTGACTTGCACGCAGAAACGTGTTTCAGAGTGCTGGTATGTCTACACTAATAGGCTATACTAGCATAGCTGTGTTGGCTAGTCCGATAGTGTAGACAAAATCTACACCCTTAGAAGGGTTTTTTTTTTTTTTTTTTTTTTTTGTCAGTGTAGGAACAACACTTCCTTGAATGATGTTAGCTATATCGATGGAAGCACTCTTCTGTCAGCATAGCAGTGTCTACACTGAGGGATATGGTGACATAGCTGCGTTGCTTTGGTGTGTTTTTTCACATCAGTAACTGACATTGTTACACCAATATAACTTTCAAGTGTAGGCTGAGCTTGTGTGTTTGTGTGTATGTGTATCTCACTTGAGATAGATATGTACAGAGATATACATACCCAAACTAAATACAAACACTCCTTGGTCTCTTCCAACCATACTACTGAGGAATGGTTTCACAATGTGGAGAGGTTTTCTGCACAAGGTCAGGATGATGTAGGGATGATGTCCTTTACTCCTGCTCTTTGCAGCTCTGCAGATTCAGGGGGCTAACAGTCAGAGATGCTGCCATAGTTTTAGGAGAATGAGGATTGCTGCTGCATTTGAGCATTTTGTACAGGCCAGTTTGGGCTATTGCTTACTAGCATGGTCTGCTGACTCACTGCTCCTGGTATGATGTGAAAATTATTAAGAATCACAATAATGAGAAGAGACACTTTCTTCCAACACTGAACAAGAACTTTATTAGCATCAGAAAAACAGTGTTATCCCTAAAGCTACTCTGTCTTTCTTGCACATGGAGAGCGAATAGATGATCTGGACTTCAAGTCAGACCGTCACTTTGTCTACTTCATATTTATGAAATGTACAGTATAGTACTATAGTATGCTGGTAACTGCTTGGTCACAAACTCCTTTGAGATTGCGTGTGAAGACACCCCTTCATTAACATAACTGTTAGGAAAAGATAATTAGAACCTTTCAGCTGGAATTTGGATTGAGTGGGTAGAGGGATTTTGCTGTGTGAGTGGGGGAAAAAAAGGCAATATGGAAACTGGGAGAGGCTGATGGAAACAGAAAGAAAACCAAGTAGCAGCCTGTAAGCACGGTGTGATGCTGGCAAAAGCTAGAGAGAGCTTTAGGGTCTGTTGACAAAAGAGGCTTGGGGCTGTAATATAAGAAACTGCTCCTTTTTGTTCTTGGTTCATCCTGTGTTTAGAGAAGCAGGACTTTGTACACTCTTTTTAAATAAACAAGATTACAGCAAAGAAAATAGACTCCATTAATTCTACTTCCAACTGAACATCGCCATGGTGCCAAACTTTGATTAGTTGCTTGGGTCAAAAAGGGGGCAACAGTTTTGTGACTTACATCTTCTGTTTATTAATTCAGCATAGGTTTATAGCTTGTTCTCTTTATGCATTTCCACCAACTTCTTTACAGAGTGTATTTTAGACATACCACAAGCTATTTTGTAAAGCTCTTTGGGCCGGGACTTTTTGTTTTGTGTTTGCACAGTGCCTAGCACAATGGGGTCCTTGTCCAGGACTGAGGCTTCTAGATGCTATGATAATAGAATAATTAATTATTATTATTATTTATTTCTATCACTTAAGAGTCTTCCTTATTTATTTTAGGTTAAAAAACTGAGGGTTTTTTTAAATTGCAGATATTATAATTGGATGCAACCTGCACAATGATTGTTTGCTATGATAGTGTGTGAATTAGGTTACAAATTCTCATAAACTAAATTGATTTGTGAGTGGCAAAAATCACTTAGCTAGTGAACTAAACCAATGACAGTCATGTTACAGAAAGTGTATATATTGAAACTATAAAATGTTTAACTATTATCAAAATGTAAGGATCTGTTTAAGCCCCACAAAAGCAAGGGGTGTGTAGAGTTAAAGCTGAAACTCTTTACCCAGCCAAACTTTTGTGCATTGATTTTTGCAACATATATATGGAGCCAGATTCTCCATTGTCTTACACCTTATGTAGTCATTTCCTACCCACATATAGTGAATGACAAGCGGATGCAGAATATTTTACACACATTTTGCCAAAGTGTAAGTGATGAAACAAGGTCAGGTCCACTAGCTTACTAGCCTTAGGAAGCATACGAAGATAATAGCCCACAATAGTCAATATTTTAGTATTTTCTTAAAGTCCTGGAGGGAGCCTTGTTCATAGTTCTTTCTTATATAACCCTCCAATTCGGTGCATCCCCTTATTGCTTTGTGCTTGGATGTGAGTGATTTGTGTATTCTAACTATTTGTTCTGTCCATTGCTCTTCAATAAAATATAGGTATTTTTATAAAAGTAAACCTCAGTCTCTCAACAGTTTACAATGTTTTATTTAAGATTTCATTTTTCCATCATGATTTAATCAGTTATGTTTAATGTAGAGATCATACCTATCCTTGTTTGTATTTAGCTAGCTTCTCTTCTTTGGTACATAAACAACATTATGGAGTTTTATGATAACAGCTGTGTGAGAGTTAAGTGTCTGTCAGTGCTGCCATTAGAAACTCTTATCTTCTAGTTTTTATAACTCAGCAGTTAAAAATGTGCTGTGAACTTATATATTTAACATGCAAATGGCTCACTAATTTTGTTTAAAACTTAAATACCTGGCCATTTTGAGATTGTACAACAGAGGAAGAACATATTAATTTTTAGCATGAGCTATGGCGCTTATTGGTACATGAAATAAGCGCTTTTAATACTTTCATGGCCCTGAGATATTAATATTTGAAAGTCTGCTAATGTACTAATGTGTACTCAACTTCTTTAATATACAATTAATAGAACAATGGCTCCATATTGAAACTGACACAGCCCTGACTCATGTGAGTAGTCCAGTTGAAGTGAGTCATTGGGACTACTCGTTTAAGTAAGGATTGGGACCTATGTGATAATGCAGTTTCAGGTCAAAAGATCCATAAAAGGATAGAATGGAGGAGGGAAAAGAAGAATAGTGAGCAGCACAGGGCCTGATCCCAAGGCTGTTGATGGCAATAAGAATCTTTCAATGGATTTTGGATCAGAACAGTAATGCACAGGGATTGTGAGATTGGGCTTGGATCACAAGGAACCAACAGCCGATAGCAATATAGCAAATGAGTAAAAAAAAAAAAAAAATCAAAAAAAAAATTTAGGGTCAGATCCACAAAGGGACTTAGGCACCTAGGTCCCTGTTTTAGGCACCACTGTGATCCACAAAACTCCTGCTTGGCTGCCACCTCATTCTGTAGGTGCCTAAATTAGCTCAGTACCTACAATTTTGCTGTAAAAGTTCCCTAGGCACATAAGTTTCTGCCTCTGGGCATGTGCGCTGCTGCCTACTTTAAGCATTTGGATGCCTAAGCCCCAATGCAAGCTACAAACTGCGGGGGATGATAGATAGGTCTTCTTCCACCTAGCTTGTCTGCATGGCTCAATCTGGTGGGCATGTCCTAAACCTTTAGTCCAGGGGGTTAGGGTTCTCACGCTGCTTCTGTTTCCCCCTCTGTCCTAGGCACTGGACTATAGGATATTCTGATGTGGGTTTCCCTCAGGCTGTGAATAAATAAATATTAATTGGGCCAAAGAAAAAGGGAGACTTGCTATAGTCCGGTGGTTAGGGCACTCACCTATGAGGTGAGGAACCCCTGTTCAAAACCGTTCTCATCAGGCAGAATGGGGAATGGAATTAGGGTCTCCAGCATGCTGTGTGAATACCCTGACCACTGGGCTAAAGGTTATAAGGGATACCATTGGCTGTTCTATGTGTGTTAGCAGGCACCTAACTCATTCTTTCTTGCAGTCCAGCTGTGGATTGCAAGCAGAGCTAGGCACCTCCAGGAAGCCCAGACATAAGCACATAACTTCATGAGAGAGGTGAGGGTCAGGACACACCATTCTCCTTGAATTCTGCCATTGGCAAACTTAGGTGGCTCCCCACCTACCGTTCCAACTTTTGTGGATCCCATTCTTAGGTGCCTATCTCTCCCCATGCATTATATAGGGAACCTAGACACCTGGCTTAGCTTTGTGGATCCCATTGTTGTTCCTGTGATTTTTTTTTTTCTAGGCATCTAAAAATTAGACATTGCAACACTGAGCAATGCCTCAATCCCTTTGTGGATCTGGGCCCTAGAGGCCAAGTTTCAGAGTTGAGTGATGATATCAGGAGTCTGTGAAAGGACCTGGGTAGAAGCCTCCCAAAGGTGCAAGCAGAGGAAGAGATAGCATTGGTGTTGACAGTGTGCCATTTTCCTCCCATTGTGGGTTCATCCTTGTAGAGTATCTGCAAGTTAAGTTTCCCTTGCCTTCCTCAGCTGGCTTACTCCCTTAGTCTCCCAGCTGCCTGTGTCTCACCAACCGCATGAATGTTGCAGTTGATATAATGTAAACTGATTTAAAAAATATATAGATAATGTCTATTAGTGATATGGCTAGCTCAATGGTTAGTGAGAATATCAATCACTGCTTGATTCTGTGCTTGGAGATATTACCACAATAAAGCCATATGCTATCCTGGTCTACCATTAGGTCCCGTGCTATATGCCCATAAACTATGGTCTAGTAGTAGGACTACTCACATGCTTAAAGTTAAAAGTGCTTAAATGTTTTGCTGAATTTGTGCCAGTATGTGGCCCATTTATACATACACAACTCTTACCAAAGTTTATGAGAGTTGTGTCCAAAGGTTGAATATGGCCCACAATACTGTGTATTACTAAAGTAGTGGATTGAACTGCAAAAGGGGTTATTCTCCATAAAATAATCTCTGTAGAGTAAACAAAAGTTGATATTAAAACAACCCAACAACCTGCTGTAGTTGTAGAATTAAAATTAAAAACTAAAGTATTTCAACAGAAGTTTTTTGCTGTTTTAGTAAGAATTTCAAACACTTTAAGTATTTGAGGAAAAATTAACAAGGCAAATGTTTCTTCTTCAGCTGTTCTCTTGTATTAATAAAATACCTAATTTCCTTAGTAATTAAATGGTCTTATATATATTTTTGACTAGTATTCAGGATTCCACATTGTTGGATATTTTTCATAATCCTTACTGAATTCCCTCACTAATTCTTTCAGGAATTTTAGCTTAGCTGAAATGAGAATTGTTATAAATTTAGCTCTGAATAAACTATAAAGCTGTTCCAAGTCACATATAAACATTTCTGCACACAACTGTGAATGAATTAACAACAAGAATGTCAATTAAAAGGTTAAAAATCCTTTACATGTTTGGTTTGCAAGATAGATTTGCAAGACGAAATAGTCTTCTGTCTGTCCCTTTTATTAACCAATATTGAGCATAGCACTAAGGAGGTGCTAGTGATTCTCCTCAATGGTAAGGTTGCTCCCCCATATGCATATTCCAAAGGTGAGAAACAAGGAGAGAATACAATATATATAAAAAGAACTTATTACATGAATTTAACTTGAAAAGTTATAATGGCAACCTTTTTTCCTCTTGCGTTTAAATTGGAACATAAAATCACTTTTTTACAAAACAGTTACATTCACTCCTAGAACAGTTTTACATGCTCTCCCTTTGGTATAAATAGATATATATACATGTTTTAGCTTGCATAAGGGTTAATGTCTTTACACTAGAATTATTATAGTTGTATCACCTTGACTGAAGTCTGTCTCTCTTTTCAAGGCTTTATAATGCAGCTGTAAAAATGTGCTCTGAGCATAAATCTTGCACAAGATCTTAGCACAGCAGGAAATACTATTGGACAGTTTCTTAGTAATGAGGCTAAACAAAATATAAATGAGTTCAGATGGTATTTAGAGCTTCTGTAACTCAAAAATCTGCTTTTTTTTAAATGAAGATTTGGAATCCATTAACTACTGCAGATTAAACGATTTCTCAAAAAGTAAAGAAATATAAAAGTGCCAAATTATCTGTTGTATGTGTACATAGATTTAATCCATCCACAGCTTTTGAGAGGCTCTTTCTTATTACTGACATAACTGTGCTAATTAAGGCCCCAATCCTGGAAACTGGCATATACAGGTGTAAGGTTCTGTCTATGTGGATGCAGGATTGGGTCAGTGGGTTCAGTTCTGCAGCTTTTACTCATGTTGACATCAAAGCAAATACTCCTGTAAGTGCTACTCATAGTGAGCAAGGATTGTAGGATCAGGCCTGTGGATACTAAAGTCATGTGGACTCTGTAGAGATTGGTTTACAGGGGTTGGAAGCAAACCACTCATAGAAAGTTTGAGTTTGCTTGGATGTTTGAGTTCAAAGATATTCAGCGTCCAAGAGGAATTAATCCAGACAACCCTCCCACAACAAGTTTTGGTGCCACACTTTTTATTCTGGATGTCTTCAGCTGCAGCAGGTGTCCCTGTTGCTTGCTGGAAAGGAGAAAAGTTTGCTGCTTCATAGATGTTTCAACAACCCAATTCCATATTCACTAAACTCGTGAGTGCAGGTTAAACTTGACCTGCATGTACTTTTCCAGTCCTAGTCAAACATTTCATAAAATTTCAACAATTGCATGCTAGACTACAGACCAAAGTCAACCCTAGCATAAATGGCTGCATCTCCTATTGAAGTCAGTAGGAATTGCCCTCTCTTATGCCAGAGTTGTATTTGGGAAGTTCTGGTCTATTGTACATAACATTTTTTTTTAAATATCCAATTTATTTAGTTGATCTGCTTTGTATTCTGCATACATTTAGGTCCAGTAGAGCTGTCTGATAATGATTCCCACATACCAGTGCAAGATGTCTGCTTCCAGAGTTTTTAGCTACATCAAACCTTGTATTTGCTGATTCAAGAGTCTAACTGACTAAATATTTATGGGCTTGATCCACTTTTTTGTTAGTTCTTGAGCTGCATATGCAATTTGATTCTGCAATGTGCAAGTGCACAGTAGAGCATGTGTAACGGCTTATCTATACATGGAGTCATTCTGGCAGCTGTTAAGTTACTAGGAACCAGGGTAAGGCTGAATACGGAGCACATGTAGTAAGTGCCTCGTTTACATGTTGAGGATGAAACTTAAGCTCATTTCTGTTCAAACACACTCATTCTTTATCTGCATCCTGCTCCTCTCTTAGCCTGTGTTTTTGAGAATAAGGGAGCTGGTGCATAGTGGGCTTCTGATTTTTCTTTGCTCAGTGTGGTATACTAGGCCTAGTGCTCAGCCTTACATATCTCTGGTCAATTTATGGTGGGAAAAAACCTTGCAGCCCATGTAGCATGTTAACCAAATGCTTGCAGGATCAAGGTCTATACTGCTTATTTCCTAAAGCAGCACAGTGGAAGTTGCATGAATGAGCCTAATCACTGACTTGGCTGGCCATACCACCTCCAGTTCTTACGCCTGTCTTTTGAGACCTTGGTTTTGGCTAGTGGGGCCAATGGCCATAATTCCTTCCTCTTCCTGTCCTCTTTAACCAATCATCACCATCAGTTCCTCCCTCCCTCCTCCAGTGAGAGAGTCAGAGCTAGGGAATGGATGAGCCCTGGGCAGGGAGTTCATGGCAGCCAGAGCCAGCAGAAAGAGGAAAGCAGGAGGGAGGAGCAACGCAGTAGTCAGAGATGCTCCTGCTGAGAAGAGCCCAGTTTTTTGCTAATATATGTTGTGTGGATGTGGAGTACTGATGGATGGGGTGGAGGGAGATCGGAAGGATGAGTAGATAAAGGTTAGACTAATAGATTGCATGGGAGTTGCAGTGAGATTGGGGTGAACTGACAGTTTTGAGAGGTTTGTGTAATGAGGTGTTCACTTTGCATAGTTTTTGCAATTTTTGTGCATTATTTATGGAAACTTCTCTCAGGCTTTTTGCTGTGCAGTGTAAGCAGATCTGTGAAAAGGACAATAATGTTGTGAACTGGAATATACTGACAGATAAATTGTGTCCATAACGCAGCTAGTGTAAGTTATTGAATTAAAACTTTTATTATTTGTTCAATTGACCATTTGTATGAGATGCAGCTGTTGTTGAGTGGTTAGTAAATAATCCACAATTTGACAATCTGCATCATCTATATTTTTGGCATGGTTAGGGAAATTGCTATTTAAAAATCCAAAGGACATTAGACTACCTGAAATACAATTAAAAACTCACAATATAGCAAAAACAAAAAAAATCTAATAATTCAGATTATGGGCTGTTATAGTCTCTCATACATACATGTGATATGTGTTATTTAATCTGTAACTGGATACCTCAATACCTGTTTTTTATCTCCCACGAGGCTCACCTCCAGATTTCTTACCAGGCTTTTCCAACAACTTCCAAAGAATCCATCCCAAGATTTACATTGGCCCCTATGAACGCGGAAAAAGGACTTTGAGTTCTACCTTGCTCTAGTACAATTTATAGACACAGTTAAAACATTATTAGATTTCATGCATGCCGCAAGAACGACACCAGTTTAAATTTTATTCAGAGACAACTGCAAGTTTAATTGATTTCTAAGGGTTTTTTCCTGCTGTTTTTTTAACAATACTGAAACTATCACCACACAGGGAACTTTGTATATGAAAAATGTGTAAGAGAGATTAAGATAAATGGTCCCCCAGTGATTTCTTTAGAGATCAAAGCACAGATGATGACTCTGAAGAGACCATGCAAGCAGTAGGTATAATGCACAAGAAAGTAAACATGGAAATTACAGCATAATATTCTTTAGTTACACATAAATTATGGAGCATTTAGTTCCCGTTTTCTGTTTTTTTAAGTACACACTATGGTCATAAAAGGTGCCAGATTGATTGACCACAGTGGTGAATGAAGTCTTCCATTTATCTACAGAACATGGATCAATATAAGCTTCCACATGCTGCCCACCAACCTCTCCGCTCCAATCTGGAGAGTTTACCAGTAGAAATGAGATGGTAATTTAGGGCCAGATTTACAAAGGGGATTTAGGCTGAACATTGAAGAACCTGTAGGCACCTTGCTGCCTAGTGGAATTAACAATGCACTTTATACAATTCATGGGCACAATTAGGCGCTCTGAATCAGTGACCTCTCCGTTTCATGATTTACCATTCTCCCAATTTTTGTGTCATCTGCAAACTTTATCAGTGATGAACTCATGTTTTCTTCCAGGTCACTGATAAAAATGCTAAATAGTGTAGGTCCAAGAACTGATCCCTGCGGGAGCTCACTGAAAATATATCTGCTTGATGTTGATTTCCTTTATCTACCAGTCTGTTCACTTTCCCAAGAATTCAGCGGGGTTTGCAGAAGCACAATTTTCCTTTACAGAAGCTGTCTGGTTGTCCCTATCATATGCTAATTTAGGTGTTTTATTACTCTAGGTGACACAGTGGATAAGATACTGGTATGGGAGTCAGGAGACTTGGGATCTATTCCTAGCTCTGCCACTGGCTACTGTGTGACCTTTTGGGTCTGGCGCCCCTCCTATTTGTGTGTCTGTTTCCTCATCTGTAAAAGTGGGACAAGGATACTTACCCTCCTTTGTAAAGTGCTTTGCAATCTACAGATAAAAGCAACATAAGGCCACATTTTATTATTATTCTTTCAACTGATTTATCTGGTACTGATGGAAGGCTTGCTTATATGTAATTCCCAGGATCAGCAAATGATCTTCAAAAGTTTTGACTACCCACTAGGCTCCTGATGTTAGAACTCAGATGAATATCATCTGATCCTGGAGACTTACTGCAATTTACAACTCCTTTCAATACTTCCTCTTTTGACATCAGACTCTGATAGCACCTCTTCTTTATTACCTGCAAAGCATAGTTGTAGGGTAGATATTGCACCATTGCTTGTGTGGAGAAGGCTGATACAGAGAAGTTTGTTCGCTACTTTGCAGTGTCCTTATCCTGCTTGATTACTCCCTTTCTTCCCTTGTAGTTTAGCAGAGCCATTTACTCTTTTAGGTTTCCATCTTTTAATGAACTTAAATCACTTCATTGTTAGCTAACAAACAAGAATACGCTACCCCAAATTAAAAATCCCATCCCCACATCAGAGAAAGGTTGGGTAAACAGCTAAGCCTTTGACTATGCCCCAAAGGTTAACGAACTTGGCACTGTGTGATAAATGTAGGAGTGAATTCCAGGGTTTCATAGATTCCAAGGCCAGATGGGACCACTGTGATCATCTAGTCTGACTTCCTGTATAGTACAGACAATAAAGTTCCCCCAAAATTAATTCCTAGAGCATCCAATCTTGATTTAAAAATTGTCAGTGATGGAGAATCCACTCCAACCTTTGGTAAATTGTTTCAATGGTTAATTACCCTCACTGTCAAGCATTTATGCCTTATTTACAGTCTGAATGTGTCTAGCTTCAACTTCCAGGCACTGGTTGGGGGCCCTCCACATATAATCTAGTCCATAGGAGTCAGATGCTGTAAATTGGCATAGTTTCATTGGCGCTACACTGACATACACCAGCTGAGGATCTGGCCCTAGGTTTACAATCTAGGTCCAAATCCTACGATCCATTCTCATGCAAATAGTTCATAATTATATGAGAAGTGCAACTGCCTTCAGTGGTTCTACTTGTATGACTAAGGATTGCAGGATTAGGCTGTTCTCCTTGAGTGTCCTAATTGATTTCAACTGTTGAGGTGAGGTAAGGCACACAGCGAGGCTGACCACAGGTTAAAGTGACAGGTGAAAACCAACACCTGGAATGGAATATGGAGTATACTAAAATGAGAGCCATAAAATATATATTCTACTTTATTATTGAAGAAAAAGTCAATATGTGCCTGGTTGGATCCAGAACTTCTCAATAAATACTCATAACTAAGGACCAAAAGCATCAACATTATATTTTCCAAGAGACTGCATATGATTGTCATGGTTATTAATAAGGCTAGACACAACATATCTTAAAAAAAATTACCTACTTAGAAGTAATTAGGAGAAAGCACTGCTGACATATTTTGGAAGAAGGTTTTATACTGAATTGCAGACAGGCATAGTTTATGAACTTCATCATGAAATTGATACCCAGTATCACTACTTGGCAGTTTGGAAAAGGGAAAAATAGTGATAGGAAAAAGATGACTGTTTCTTTTTTGTGAGTGAGTACTGGGGCTGTTCTGCTAATTTCAGTTCTACAGTGATGGTATTTTATGTGTGTTTCAATGGACAGGTTAGAGCTTTCACTCTTTAGTAGTCATTGTTGGCACAAATCAAAGTTTGAATACTTACACAAGCTGCTGATGAGCAAAATGAATATTCCTTATTTTGGAAGCTAAATGCAACACTAAAAAAAAGGCTGACATCTTTTTTCATACAAATTCAAAACCTTAAAGGATTAAAAGAATGTAAAGTCTAGTATGCAGAAAAAAATCAGGGTATGTAACATTATAAACATGCTCTTGTGCGTTTACTTTATGTTCAGAAACTAATGATAAACCCAGATCTCCATACCCGACACAGGGCTGTCCCTAAATGGCACAATCTAGACCTGTTTAATTAATGCTTTTAAACATAATTTGTGAAACAGGAGTTGTTTTATAGGAATTTTAAAAATTGTGTTCTACATCTGTGACAGGGCACTGATGTTGCTACAGCATGAGAAAGGCTGCAGGCTCAGCTGTGAGCAATTAAACACTTTCTGTGGGGAGATTATGAACACCCGGTGGTAATCACAGGTTTAACGATATAACTAGGAGGATATAAGTGGAAAAAACAGGAAGTAAGGAGAAAAGGAGTACTTGTGGCACCTTAGAGACTAACCAATTTATTTGAGCATAAGCTTTCGTGAGCTACAGCTCACTTCATCGGATGCATACTGTGGATCCGATGAAGTGAGCTGTAGCTCATGAAAGCTTATGCTCAAATAAATTGGTTAGTCTCTAAGGTGCCACAAGTACTCCTTTTCTTTTTGCGAATATAGACTAACACGGCTGTTACTCTAAAGGAAGTAAGGAGAGTTTAGAGAGGGAGCCTGGGATGAGGAGTGATGGTTGTGGTAGAGCTGTCAACTTTCTAATTGCACAAAATGGAATGCCCCTGCCCCACCACTTCCCTGAGGCCCTGTCCCTGTCTCACCCCCCTCTCTGAGGCCCTGCTTTCGCTCACTCCCACCCCCTCCGTTGCTTGCTCTCCCCCACTCTCATTCACTTTCACTGGACTGGGGCAGGGTGTTGGGGTGCAGGAGGGGGTGAAAGCTATGGCTGGGGATGTGGGCTCCAGTCTGGGGCCAGAAAGAGCGGTTCAGGGTGCAGGAGGGGGCTCCAGGCTGGGGCAGGGGGTTGGGGTGTGGGCTCCAGGAGGGAGTTTGGATATGGGAGGGGGCTCAGGGCTGGGACAGGGGGGTTGGGTGCGGGCTCCAGGAGGGAGTTAAGGTGTGGGAGGGGGTGACCTGGGGCAGGGGGTTGGAGGTGCGGGAGGGGGTGAGGGGTGCTGGCTGTGGCTGGGCGGTGCTTACCTCAGATGACTCCCGAAAGAGTCCGGCTTCTAGGCAGAGAGGTCAGGGGGCTCTGCGTGCTGCCTATGCCCACAGGCGCCATCCCTGCAGCTCTCTTTGGCTGTGGTTCTGGGCTAATGGGAGCTGCAGAGCCAGTGCTCAGGGCAGGGGCAATGTGCAGAGCCTTCCTGGCCACTCCTGCACCTAGGAGCCGGACATGCCAGCTACTTCTAGGAGCTGTGCAGAGCCAGGGCAGGCAGGGAGCCTGCCTTAGCCCCGCTGCGCTGCCTACTGGACTTTTAACAGTCCAGTCAGTGGTGCTGACTGGAGCCGCCGGGGTCCCTTTTCGACTGGGCATTCCAGTCGAAAACTGAATGCCTAGCAACCCTAGGCTGTGGAGAAGCCTTCCCCTGCTGTAAGCCTGCACTGCATTATGGTAATTTATAGGGAAAGAATAACTACACACCTTCGTGAAAGCATAATAATGTGGTTAACCTCCCCATGAAAATCTATACAAATATAAAATATTTACAGTAGAAGCAATTAAAAGCAAGCACAATGTTCAAAGCTTCTAAAATGTTGTTGGTTCACCTCTCAGATGATACATACTTCATTTCAATGCAATATATGTTTTAATTCCCTTAAACCATTCTAACATGAAAGGTATCAATTCTTAGTGTAATGTCTCTTTGATTAAACCATTTCTATTGCCAATGCTACTCCCCTCCATTTTTATTGGTCTTGGCTTAATACAATATTCTAAAATATTTAAAATACAAATGTGTGAATTTAAATTCACAAATATGCAACCAATCTTTCATATACCTCATCACTTTTGACCACTTTTTCAAAATGTACATAGAAAAACCTACAATAATAATATCTAGCACGTCTATGGCAACTTCCATCTGAAAATGTCAAGGTCTTTTACTCATCATTGTATGTAAGCCTCAAATTACACTTGTGTAATAGGTAGGTAGCTATGCATTATTATTTAAATGAGGAAAAATAAATCAGATTCCTAGTATCTGACTCCTCTTAGGTGCAGACAAGAACACTCCAGGCCCATGACTTATTGCAGGAAACATTTTTGTGGGAGTCTGTTGCTCAATACATATCAAACTGGAGCTCCCCCTTTACAAAGAGTTTTTCCTTTAGAATGGCCATGAAACTGCTCTTGCTCCTCCTGATGTTGTAAGCTGGCAGACCCTAAGGCAATTCCGTTTTTAAAATAGGGATGTTCCTTTTAGTTTTAGTTAAAAATAAAACTAGTAAACAAGTACATAATGCTCAGATCCAAGAGTGTTGAAGTAAGGGCATAGAGAATATATATATGTACTAAAATACCTGTAACCCGCTGACAACGAAGTTGCTAACTTCTGTCACTCTACTCATAGGTTATTAAAACTAGCACTTACTTAGTAAGTAAAGGTTAAAGGCCCTGCTCCTGCACCATTGAAGTCAATGGGAGTTTAGCTATTTAATTTAGTACAAGCAGAATCAGGGCCTAAGTGCACAGATTATGTAGCACTGTAAGTGATTATTTATAGGTTCTAGTGATTTTTCGGCACATGGTTTTTGAATATTGCCTAGCTTGTATGTTTTGGGGATATATCATGCCTAGAAAACTCAATAGAAAAGCTTGTTTAATATCTATTAATGTGTTTTACATTATAATTTAATGAATATATTAAAATATGTGAAGCTCTTTTGTTACACAGAATGTTCATTAGACATGTGGAAATTGGAACTGAGTGTGCAAAAGTTCTGCAGTTTAGCTTCGTTTGTTAGTAAATACTTTGCCAGACAAACTCTAATGGTACACAAATGAGAATGTCCTTCTGAAATAGGGAATAAGGTGGTGTCATGCTCCTGAAACATCAGTGCCTGTTTAGATTCTACTTAGTTGTATGAGACTTCTTAAAAGAAGATCTGCTCTTTAAGTAGGAGATTTGTCTGCACGGTGTCATCCAGCAACTGAATAGAACACCAGAATAAAGACAGATAAGCTCTGACCTTTCTCTATACAGCTATTATAAACTTCACTCCAGAACATATTTTAAATCCCCAGCACCTGTTTTCTGTAACTTTTATTTTATTTATTTATAAATCAACATCGACTTGTCTCAGCTGTTCAGATTTCTTTGACTTACTTTCTGTGTGAGTTGGCAGGTAAACTGTAAAATTATTACTACCATGACCTATAGATAATCTTTTCCCAGAAAGTTATAAATGGCTTGAAACAGAGGCTTAAAATGAAAGTGTCTTCTTGGCCATAATAAGTCACTGTAAGAACTTTGTAATCTATATAATAGCTCTAGGTTCCTAGTGAAGATCTGATTTTCCTGTATATGTGTGTGATTTGTAAGTGTGAATTACAGAAGGTGACAAATGATCCTGACTGGAGTGGTTCTGAGAACAATTGACTGATGTATTTGGAAGGATCTGTGCTTGTTTAGGATGCATAGAGTCAGGACTTTTATGTTTTCATATGGTTCCCTGCTTTTTACAGCAAAGATTTAGCTTACAATTCTATTCAGTGTAAATCAGCATTACAAATTGGCTGCCTATTCGTATCTTTGATGTTCCCTTGTTTTGACCTTGATAACATTGACTTATTAAAATTCATGACTGTTGCTTGATCAATGAAATATTGCACAATCCATCTTTACTATGAGTAGAACACAAAATCCCTGACCTCTCCTGCAGAGGGGTAGTATTACACTGCTCTGGCAGTGAAAAGCTGCTACCCATTTCATAGTCAGGCTTCAGAGAATTCTCTGTGCTTTGAGGGATTCCCACATGCTTTGGAGCCAGCTTTTACATTAAACCGCTCAAGGTACATTGGGTGTGGTCAGGAAAAGGGGATGTGACCAAGGTATTCCTACAGTTTGGCGATCCCTGGCTGTCAGAATGACTTTTGGGGTCATTGGCAGCCATAAGATTAAGGCTACTCTAATATGTGCTGGGAACCAGCCTAAGGGCTTGTCAGCTCCATGTTTGAGGAAACACAAATGTGGTTTAAAGCTACTTTTGCACCTGCACTTCCTGGGTTGTGCTGGGCCACAGCTCAGGATCTGAGACAAACTATCCCAAATACTTTCTAAATATTTTGCCTTCTATATGCCCTGGATAGTTTTCTCTCAGTTTTGATATGGTTCTTTTATTAAATAATGTTTACAACTGAATATGAAAGTATTACAGAGCTTCCAGTGTGGATACAAAAGGTTGTAATGCATTCAACCTTTGGATCAAGAATCCATAAAACAGTTGTCTGAAATTTTAACAGAGGTTATTTTAATACCGAATAGGTACAATTCAACACAAAGAAACGCCATATAAGGAACATGGAAATGACCTCGGCTTTGAGTCAATAAATGTGAAGGGTGGGATACGGCTACTACTGTTCAGGAAACTACATCTTTCTTCAAGCCTTCACCTACATTGCGTCAAAGCCTAGCACTTTTCCAGGTTCATTGAACATTATTTTCTTTTCCTTTTCTTGAATTTTACTCATTCAGTACTAAAAAAAATGGTGTCGTTCAGACTACCATGTTCATGGATTCCTGATACAAGCTTTGAACACATCACCCAGTATTTCTGTTTATTTTACTTGGATCCATTATTATACCAATGCCTTACTCTTCTCCAGAATGCTTTAAGTGGACTTTGTGGTCCTCTCAGATGGTAGCGTAAAACATTCAGGTAGGTTATGGAAAATGTTGGAATCTGATGGACTGGATAGATTAGATTAGTACTTAGATATTATGGGTATAGAGCTCACAGCTCAGAGGGAGGATTGAGATGAAGGTGGCTTTAAACCACCTTTGCAACCTCCTCTTTCTGGACTTTTCCAGGGGCTGGAGCATCCCCAAGAATAATTTAGACAGCGTTGCTGGGCAGCCTGAGTTATAGCAAACTGTCTCCACTCGAGCTGCCTCTGCGTACCACCATTGTCCAGAATCTCAGTAGTACTACATGCTGTGACTTCACCACCCAGCACACCCCTCCCACTCCAGGCCCACTTCCAGTATGCTCCTTATGCCAGGGCTTATGAGGGGGGTCTTTAGAAGACAGCTTGCAGATGTCTTCCTCATGGCCAGCAGGTGAACCACAGGCTTGGGAAGGCTAGCCCCTGACCCAGCCCTTCTGCCTGAGGCCCTGCCCCCATGGACATCAGCCCCACCCCTGACTGACCCACAGCGCCCGCAGCCCTGGAGTGTCAGGTGGGCTATGCGAGTGTCAGCTCCAGCTACCCGGAGTCCCTGGCCGCAGGCCAGCCCCCACTAGCCTTGGCCATGGGGAAACAGGACAGGGCCAGGAGGTAGAGCATGGGCAGGGCCACGTTGGGCTCTTTCGAGAGGCTAAGCCTCCCCCAGTCTTTGATACCCACCACCCATGGTCGTCTTCATTTACTGTGCTGGTGGAATTATCCCGGGCCAGAACCAGGCTTTTAGAGACCTTATATTCTACTCTGGGCCTCTTTGGCACCCCTATGCTGAATAAGAGGGAGTGCTTCTCTCATCTTATGTTACTGATTGCTAACAATCCTTACCCTAAAGAGCTTACAGTCCACAAGCATTTTCATTTCAGCTTTAGTGTTTTATCTACCACTTAACTGGTGTAGTTCTTTTAGACCCTTAAGTACTTTTACAATATCTACAGAGGCGGTATAATTAGCAGTGACTCTTCACATTCTAAAATTCACTGAGAATAATATCACATTTGCTTTTACCTTAAAATGTAACTTTCAAGGAAGAGAAAAACTATTCAGAGTTTTACAGGTCTGAACATTTTCCTTAAAAAGAGATTTCTTTTGACAGACCATGGGATGTTGTTCCAGGAAGAAGGATTGCTAGAAAGAGATGGGATCCACCTAACGAAGAGAGGGAAGAGCATCTTCACAGGCAGGCTTGCTAACCTAGGGAGGAGTGCTTTAAACTAAGTTTGCTGGGGGCTGGAGACCTAAGTCCTGAAGTAAGTGGGGAAGTGGGATACTGGGAGGAAACACAAGGAGGAGGGTGCAACAGGGGCGGCCTCCTGATTAATACTGAGAAAGCAGGGCAATTGGCTAGTTATCTTAGGTACCTGTACACGAATGCAAGAAGTCTGGGAAACAAGCAGGAAGAATTGAAGTCCTGGCACAGTCAAAGAACTATGATGTGATTGGAATAACAGAGACTTGGTGGGGTAGCTCACATGACTGGAGCACTGTCATGGATGGGTATAAACTGTTCAGGAAGGACAGGCAGGGGAGGAAAGGTGGAGAGTTGCACTGTATGTAAGTGAGCTGTATGATTGCTCAGAGCTCCGGTACAAAACTGGAGAAAAGCCTGTTGAGAGTCTTTGGGTGAAGTTTAGAGGCGAGAGCAACAAGGGTGATGTCATGGTTGGCGTCTGCTATAGACCACCAGATCAGGAGGATGAGGTAGATGGGGCTTTCTTCAGACAACTAACAGAAGTTTCCAGATCACAGGCCCTGGTTCTCATGGGGGACAATCACCGTGAGACAATCACCCTGACATCTGCTGGGAGAGTGATATAGTAGTGCACAGACAGTCCAGGAAGTTTTTGGAGAGTGTTGGAGACAACTTCCTGGTGCAAGTGCTGGAGGAACCAACTAGGGGCAGAGCTTGTCTTGACCTGCTGCTCACAAAGCAGGAAGAATTAGTAGGGGAAGCAAAAGTGGATGGGAACCTGGGTAGCAGTGACCAGGAGATGGTCAAGTTCAGGATCCTGACAAAAGGAAGAAAGGAAAGCAGCAGAATACAGACCCTGTACTTTAGAAAATTAGACTTTGACTCCCTCAGGGAACTGATGGGCAGGATCCCCTGGGAGGCTAATATGAGGGGAAAGGAGTCCAGGAGAACTGGCTGTATTTTAAAGAAGCCTTATCAAGGACACAGGAACAAACCATCCCAATGAGCAGAAAGAATAGCAAATATGTCAGGTGACCAACTTGGCTTAACAGAGAAATCTTTGATGAGCTTAAACACAAAAAGGAAGCTTACAAGAAATGGAAACTTGGACAGATGACTGGGGAGGAGTATAAAACTATCGCTCGAGCATGCAGGGGTGTAATCAGGAAGGCCAAAGCACAATTGGAGTTGCAGATAGCAAGGGATGTGAAGGGTAATAAGAAGCGTTTCTACAGGTATGTTAGCAACAAGAAGGTGGTCAGGGAAAGTGTGGGACCCTTACTGAATGGGGAGGCAACCTAGTGACAGATGTGGAAAAAGCTGAAGTACTCAATGCTTTTTTTGCCTTGGTCTTCACAGACAAGGTTAGCTCCCAGACTGCTGCACTTGGCAGAACAGTATGGGGAGGAGGTGAGCAGCCCTCAGTGGTGAAAGAACAGGTTAAGGACTATTTAGAAAAGCTGGACATGTATAAGTCCATGGGGCCGGATGCGCTGCATCTGAGAGTGCTAAAGGAGTTGGCAGATGTGATTGCAGAGCCATTGGTCATTATCTTTGAAAACTCATGGCGATCGGGGGAGGTCCCGGACAACTGGAAAAAGGCTAATGTAGTGCCCATCTTTAAAAAAGGGAAGAAGGAGGATCCAGGGAACTACAGGCCTGTCAGCCTCACCTCAGTCCCTGAAAAAATCATGGAGCAGGTCCTGAGGAATCCATTTTGAAGCACTTGGAGGAGAGGAAAGTGATCAGGAACAGTCAACATGGATTCACCAAGGGCAAGTCATGCCTGACCAACCTGATTGCCTTCTATGATGAGATAACTGGCTCTGTGGATATGGTGAAAGCGGTGGACGTGATATACCTTGACTTTAGCAAAGCTTTTGATATGGTCTCCCACAGTATTCTTGCCAGTAAGTTAAAGAAGTATGGATTGGATGAATGGACTGTAAGGTGGATAGAAAGCTGGCTAGATCATCAGGCTCAACGGGTAGTGATCAACAGCTCGATGTCTAGTTGGCAGCTGGAATGAAGCGGAGTGCCCCAGGGGTCAGTTCTGGGACCAGTTTTGTTCAACATCTTCATTAATGATCTGGATAATGGGATGGATTGCACCCTCAGCAAGTTTGCGGATGACACTAAGCTGGGGGGGAGAGATAGATATGCTGTACAGTAGAGATAGGGTCCAGAGTGACCTGGACAAATTGGAGGATTGGGCCAAAAGAAATCTGATGAAGTTCAACCAGGACAAGTGCAGAGTATTGTGCTTATGACGGAAGAATCCCATGCACTGCTACAGGCGGGGGACCGACTGGCTAAGCGGCAGTTCTGTACAACAGGACCTAGGGATTACAATGGACGAGAAGCTGGCTATGAGTCAACAGTGTGCCCTTGTTGCCAACAAGACTAATGGCATATTGGGCTGCATTAGTAGGAGCCACTGCGAGCAGATGGAGGGAAGTGATTATTCCCCTCTATTCGGCACTGGTGAGGCCACATCTGGAGTATTCCATCCAATTTTGGGGCCCCTGCTACAGGAAGGATGTGGACAAATGGAGAGAGTCCAGCGGAGGGCAACAAAAATGATTAGGGGGCTGGGGCACATGACTTATGAGGAGAGGCTGAGGGAACTGGGTTATTTAGTCTGCAGAAGAGAAGAGTGGGGGGGAGGGAATTTGATAGCAGCCTTCAACTACCTGAAGGTGGATTCTAAAGAGGATGGATCTAGACTGTTCTCAGTGGTAACAGATGACAGAACAAGGAGCAATGGTTTCAAGTTGCAGTGGGGGAGGTCTAGGTTGAATATTAAGAAAAACTATTTCACTAGGAGGTTGGTGAAGCACTAGAATGGGTTACCTAGGGAGGTGGTGCAATCTCCATCCTTAGGGGTTTTTAAGGCCTGGCTTGACAAAGCCCTGGCTGGGATGATTTAGTTGGGGTTGGTCCTACTTTGAGCAGAGGGTTGGACTAGATGACCTCCTGAGGTCTCTCCTAGTCTTCAGTGATTCTTTGTGGTCCGCTCATTTGATCCTATTAAATATCATTTTATTTCTAATGTAATGTAATTATGTATTTTGAAGAGCATTGTTTCATACTCTTTGTAAAACAAATGTTCACCCAAACGGATATAAAGATTTAAATTAAGAGAGTTATAGTTAGATGTTTGGCTGCATGTGTGTGTGTGGTCTCTGTGTGCCGTCCCAGTTCTGCGCAGTTAGCTGACCCAGCAGACTTCAATCGAACTGCCAATAACCATAAGATCCAATTAAGTCGCAAAGGCATTCAATCACGTTTGTTGCTGATGAAGCATGGTGAAAGCACCTGGCAGACTCTATGCGGGTACCAAGAATTGTACGCCCATGACAATGGACAAAGCTCAGTCAGTGTCAGGCCTTTCCATTGTCCCCTAGGCTGGCCAAGGGCACTCCCTCTTGTATTATATTATACGCCAATACAAACAAGTTACGTATTGCTTCTCTCACACAGTTAGTTACTGCCCCCTGATGTGTCTAGTGACCACCCTCTGATGTGATAGTTACCACTCATTACCTTGTACATGCTGGTTCAATAAAGACGTCTCTATCCATCACCTTGTCATCCTGTCTTATCTCTAAAAGGGTCAGTGTATTCCTGTATCAACCTCGGAGAGTGTGTTTGTAGCATACTTGGTCTCAGGGTTGTGTTTGAGTTAGGAATATGTGTGTGTGTGTTTGCAATCTTAGCCCTGTTCTTGCCAGGTTCTGGAAGCTTGCAAGCCAACGTGTTTTATAGCAGGGCCTGCCTTCTGCTCGCAGTCTGACTTTTTGCTAACTTTGTTTTATATTAGCAAAGCGTGACCACTACTTTAGTTCAGGCCTCAGGCCGGGTTTCTGATACAAAGCCTTAAGTCTCAGGCTCTCTTTCTACTACAAGAATGTTGGCCTTCTTTACGTGTTTCTTTCTTTAAAGTGTTTTAAAAGTCAGTGTAGTCAAAGCTTGAATCATTTGCATGCAGAGCATAGTTGCTGTACAAAACTCACTGTGATTTCTTTCAAGGGTCATTTGATATTATTTATTGTTTGAACTGCTAACGGCTAGGTCACAAGACGAGGGTGGCATTATATTGGTGAGGTACAAGCACAGAGTAAAATGTGGTATCTGTCCCAAAGAACTTACATTCTGCTTTGGAAAAAATGCACCAAGTGAGTGTCACGAACAAAGGAAAGACTGGTGAGGGAGCATGAAGACAACAAAAAAGAAAAGGAGTACTTGTGGCACCTTAGAGACTAACAAATTTATTAGAGCATAAGCTTTCGTGAGCTACAGCTCACTTCATTGGATGCATACCATGAAGTGAGCTGTAGCTCACGAAAGCTTATGCGCTAATAAATTTGTTAGTCTTTAAGGTGCCACAAGTACTCCTTTTCTTTTTTACGGATACAGACTAATACAGCTACTACTCTGAAACCTGAAGACAACAATAATCACTAGGTGACATAAGTTAGCCGGGTGCCCAGCATAGTGGTTCTTAATTGTTAGAAAACATTTTAAGTAAACAAGTAATATAAGCTGTCCCTGACTGCAGCTAAACCTAGCAATTGTTATTTGGTTGATAGCTGATAGATGTCACAGCAGAAGTGGGCCTTGAGGAGAGGTTTGAAAAAGAAGGTTCACATCAGATCTTTTATTAAAGGGTATTTTTTCCTCTAAATTTGTGGGAGTTCCCAGAGCTGGATCTGTAATAATTATTGTTTCTGATGAAGTACAGAACTCCATCACGTGGGGAGCTGAACAAAATGCTAACTTGAAAGATTTCTAGTACGCTGTACAATACAAAAAGAAACAACAAAAAGCACACTGTGCCAGAAGTTGCCTGGAATGTCGTCTTGATAGCGTCTTAATGTTAATTTACCAGCCTGTTCGCGTATTCCTCCTGGGGATGTGCTGGGAGCATTGGACCATGCCGAACTCTGGCAATCCTCAGACAGCAGAATGGCCCCTACGGGGTCAGTGCTGCCAGCAGGGGTGAAAGTGGGTCAGTACAGCGTACCAGAAGAAGTGGCTGCCGGTACCGGCCTGTATGCAGTCGACATTAAAGCTGTACAGGATAAAATTACACTGTTATGAAGGGATCATATGTAGGGGTGAGAAGGTAGTTGAGTCAAATCCTCTAATCCTATTAAATCATTAGCTTTTCTACCAAGATTGCAAATTTTGGTTAGAGATGGACCGAACAGCTTGCTTTGTTTGCAACAGGGTTAGTTGTGTTCTGGTTTTATTTTGGGTTTTGGGCCTAAATGAATATACCTCTTAATTATTGAAGTGTGGGAGTAGGTTCTAAGTGGCATTTTCTTCACACCTCCCAAGGGCAAAACCAGGAATAGGCTCTTCCAGCAGGAGAGGTTCATGAAGATTTCTTTCACATCCATTCACCCCATTCACATGGGCGGAGGAGGCCATGGAATCCTTTTTCCCACTGTGCCCCAGTGGGACTTGGGAGGAGAGGCTGAATCTACTATTTCCACTCTGTTGAGTCTGCAGGTGTGAGGGATTGTTTTCACTATCCATGTTGCTAGCATAATTTATTCTGTACACCAGATGTGATTAATAATCCTCAACCTCAAGCTAGCCATGGGATCCGTTTGGATTTAATCCTCAAAATTCAATCCCCTTAAAATTGGGGTCATTCAGAATTTTAGGGCCAGTTTTGTCCCACCTCTGTGTATGATGGTGTTGCATTTTTAATATATTGGGCACCTGCCCAATAGAAAATAGACAGATGACAAACCCATTTCACATATTTCAGAGTAGCAGCCGTGTTAGTCTGTATCCGCAAAAAGAAAAGGAGTACTTGTGGCACCTTAGAGGCTAACAAATTTATTTGAGCATAAGCTTTCGTGAGCTACAGCATCCGATGAAGTGAGCTGTAGCTCACGAAAGCTTATGCTCAGATAAATTAGTTAGTCTCTAAGGTGCCACAAGTACTCCTTTTCATTTCACGTAGTCCATCACGTAGGCTGTACTCCTGTACTCTAAGGTGCCACAAGTACTCCTTTTCATTTCACGTAGTCCACCACGTAGGCTGTGATTGCAGAGCCATTGGCCATTATCTTTGAAAACTCGTGGCGAACCGGCGAAGTCCCGGATGACTGGAAAAAGGCTAATGTAGTGCCAATCTTTAAAAAAGGGAAGAAGGAGGATCCTGGGAACTACAGGCCAGTCAGCCTCACCTCAGTCCCTGGAAAAATCATGGAGCAGGTCCTCAAAGAATCAATCTTGAAGTACTTGCATGAGAGGAAAGTGATCAGGAAGAGCCAGCATGGATTCACCAAGGGAAGGTCATGCCTGACTAATCTAATCGCCTTTTATCATGAGATTACTGGTTCTGTGGATGAAGGGAAAGCAGTGGATGTATTGTTTCTTGACTTTAGCAAAGCTTTTGACACGGTCTCCCACAGTATTCTTGTCAGCAAGTTAAGGAAGTATGGGCTGGATGAATGCACTATAGGGTGGGTAGAAAGCTGGCTAGATTGTCGGGCTCAACGGGTAGTGATCAATGGCTCCATGTCTAGTTGGCAGCCGGTGTCAAGTGGAGTGCCCCAGGGGTCGGTCCTGGGGCCGGTTTTGTTCAATATCTTCATAAATGATCTGGAGGATGGTGTGGATTGCACTCTCAGCAAATTTGCGGACGATACTAAACTGGGAGGAGTGGTAGATACGCTGGAGGGGAGGGATAGGATACAGAAGGACCTAGACAAATTGGAGGATTGGGCCAAAAGAAATCTGATGAGGTTCAATAAGGATAAGTGCAGGGTCCTGCACTTAGGACGGAAGAATCCAATGCACCGCTACAGACTAGGGACCGAATGGCTAGGCAGCAGTTCTGCGGAAAAGGACCTAGGGGTGACAGTGGACGACAAGCTGGATATGAGTCAGCAGTGTGCCCTTGTTGCCAAGAAGGCCAATGGCATTTTGGGATGTATACGTAGGGGCATAGCGAGCAGATCGAGGGACGTGATCGTCCCCCTCTATTCGAAATTGGTGAGGCCTCATCTGGAGTACTGTGTCCAGTTTTGGGCCCCACACTACAAGAAGGATGTGGATAAATTGGAGAGAGTCCAGCGAAGGGCAACAAAAATGATTAGGGGTCTGGAACACATGACTTATGAGGAGAGGCTGAGGGAGCTGGGATTGTTTAGCCTGCAGAAGAGAAGAATGAGGGGGGATTTGATAGCTGCTTTCAACTACCTGAAAGGGGGTTCCAAAGAGGATGGCTCTAGACTGTTCTCAATGGTAGCAGATGACAGAACGAGGAGTAATGGCCTCAAGTTGCAGTGGGGGAGGTTTAGATTAGATATTAGGAAAAACTTTTTCACTAAGAGGGTGGTGAAACACTGGAATGCGTTGCCTAGGGAGGTGGTGGAATCTCCTTCCTTGGAAGTTTTTAAGGTCAGGCTTGACAAAGCCCTGGCTGGGATGATTTAACTGGGAATTGGTCCTGCTTCGAGCAGGGGGTTGGACTAGATGACCTTCAGGGGTCCCTTCCAACCCTGATATTCTATGATTCTATGATTCTATGATTCTATGATCAATCAGCCATCAGTCACTTCTAATCCAAGCTGCATTTGAATCAGTTACCTAGGTATGGAAAGCTCCATAACCTATTACTAGTTCCGTGAGCCAAGCGGTAGCATCTCTTTCACCCTCCTTCTCCTTAGCTTTGAGATGAGCTGAATTAACACAATCTATTGACAGGAAGTGCAGAATTTGGCAGAGTGCTTAATGCTGCAGCAGGAGAGGCAGATTAATAGCTGTAGGGAGTACAGCACACCACTGAAAATAGTTCTAGACAGCTTTCAGATGTGCGTTAACATTCTATGTGCATAGTCCAAAAATTTAGTGCACATTTAAGAAAAAATCTCACTTCACATCCATGCACCACTGAGTTTTTATGATGTATTATATTAGTACTAAATATTATACATATTATCACCCCTAATAGTTTCTTCATAAGTGAAAACAGCACAATTCTTCCCTTTGCCCCTGCTTGAATATAAGAGCTCAAGTTGTGAAAAGATAGTTATATAAATGGTTAACTCTTTAGCCCTTTTTCTATTTACTCTTGCAGTACTTGCTAGTGAGCTTCAGTTTTCTGAGAATCATTCAACTTGAGTCTTAGCACCAAATGCGTAACAGAAGCACTTAGGGATAAGCAATATTTATTACATCTAGAATTTCTTACTTTACAGTCCTCAATTCACACTTCAGCAACAATATTCAAGATGTTTCTAACTCCGAAATGTCAGAGTTTTGTTTTCTTACAGGCAAGAAAATTATTTTTATCAGTTTTGAGGAGCATTGTCCTCTCATGGGAATCCGCTTCTTCATCAGCATTGGAACTACAGGGTTTTTACATCTTTTCCAAGTCTGAGGTTGAGTAAGAGATTCTTATATCTTTTTTTTCCCTTTTTCAATGCAGCTTGCCTTGGCATGCCTATAGCACTGCAGTCAAGTGTCTCCCCATTGTTCTGCCTTCATACCCAGAGGCAGATGCTCTGAGTTCTCCACAGATTCTTTTCCTTTTCAGGGAAACTGCTAGCTTCCTCTGTCCCACCAGCATGGCCCTATCTGGAAGAGGCTCTGTCGTCACTAGAGCATGTGCACAGGGCAAGACCAGGGGTAGATCAACACGAGCAACAGTTGGAACATGCCAATCAGCATCATCAAAAGACACTGCTTCTGTGCTTAACTCCCTGCTCTGGAAGCCCCATCCCCCTCCTGAGATTGCTGCAATAACATCTGTGGGCTGCACTTCCTGACTTAGTGCCAGCTTAATAGCCAAGGTCCCACAATTGTCTCCTTGATTTTTTTTCTCCAGCACCAAAACAACTCAAATTAGTTCGATGGGGAAGAAATATGACTTGAGTAGGACAACGCAGACTGCAAAGCAGTGGGTTTATGGTGCCCCCTGTATTCTTGGTAGGGACTTACCAATCATGCTGTTTCCCTACCACACTCCCTGTAGAGAGATGTTTATGAAAGATTGTTATTTAGAGACGCTCCCTCATAAGGGACAGTGTTCTAAGTGAGGGAATTTGGAGGTAGGACCTGGAGGCAGAGGTTGGGAACACCACACGGCTGTGTGCAGCAGTTCACCTCAGAAGCTATCCAGTTTGTTTTATTAAAGTTTTATTCCTTTCTCATTCACTGGTTTATTATTTAATGACCCCAAGATGGCTACATGCTGTCAGAAGTGCTGAATGAGAAGAAAACTACAGTCATTTTGAAGATAACACCTGTGTTTGCAACTGAAAGCAGAGTCAAAGAGAGGCACCAGAGAAGCACATGGAGTACCAGGCACAGATACTTGTGCTTGTATTTGGTGAGCAGAATAGAAGCTTGACTAGCTTAAGAAGGGTGGGGGGGGGGGAGCCAAAAAAGGATGTGTTACAACCTACATCCAGGCAATGTTGAAGAGAACTGGGAAAAAAATAGACAGAGATTTGAATTGTATTTAGTAGCCACAGGGGCAGAGGAGAAAAATGAGGAAGTGAAATCATCAATCTTTTAGCATGTTATCGGGGAGGAAACATTGGATATCTATAACAACTTTAAGTTCGAAGAAGGTGAAAACATGAAATTAAGTAAAATACTGACTGAATCTGAGCAACATTGAACGTCAAAAAGGAATGAAACCTTCGAGAGAGACAAATTTTTTACATGCAGTCAAAAAACTTATGACATCATAGAGCAATATGTTACAGAATTAAGGAAACTTAGTACAACCTGTGACTTTGGTGAGTTGACAGGATCTCTGGTCAGAGATAGAATCATTTGTGGCATTAAAGACAATGTGTTAAGAGAGAGACTGCTCCATGAAGGAGACTTAACTTTAGAAAAAGATCTCCAAATATGCAGGGCAGCAGAAACTGTGAAAGCACAAGCCAAAGAGCTGAATTCACCAGAAGGGGTTATCTATGTACAAAGTACGAAAGAATACAGCCAGAATAGGTCAAATCAGAGTGGAGCCACCCATTGGCGTGTGCATGAGGTATGCCGGGTGTGCCCAAGCCCCCCCCCGCCAAAAAGGGCGGCTGGACTGCTGGAGATGGGGGGTGGGGGAGTCCGGGGTAGGGGAGGCCCCAGCCCGGCCTCTCTTCTCCACTCCTGCTCTCCCCTGCGGGGGCAGAAGCTTGGTGGTGCTGCACGCCCTGAACTCTGTCCTGCTTCTCCGCAGCAGCTGGCAGCCAAGCTCCCGCCTCTTCCCCCAGCGTGCTGCGGTACTCACCCCTCCTCCTCTCACTCTCTCTCCCTGCCTCCGATCAGCTGTGGGCTGGGGAGAGAGAGGAGGAAATGGAGAAGAGGTGGAGGCAGTGCCTTGGGAAAGGGGGTGGAATTGGGGTATACCCCCTCCAGCCCCCTGCTGTGAACAGCTCAGGGCAGGGGGCTGGGAGCACCCCCACAACCCCAGCCCACCTCCTCAGCCATGACCCCTGCACCCTCCTCGCACACCCTGCCCTCACTCCTACACCCCCCTCGCATACCCCAGCCTTCTGCCCTGACTCCTGCAGCCCCCCCCACATCCCCACCCCAACCCTGAGCACCAAACGGGGAGCTCCTGTGCCCTCCCGCCCACATATCCACCTGCACCCCTCGCACCAAATGGGAGCTGCCCCAGGTAAGCGCTCCACACCCCAATTTCCTGAGTGCCCTCCCTTATTCTAGCTCCTGGCCAGCCCCTGCACCCCAGCCCCCAGCCTGCTCCTGCACCCTAACTCCCTCCCAGACCCTGCATCCCCAGCTCTGTACTCAGTGCACCCCGACCCTCAGCTCGGTGCGGAGAGAGACAAAGAGAATGGGCTAGAACCAGGGAGAAGGCAGGTACCCACTCTATGTGGGCAGGAGTGTGTGTGGGGGGATCCTGTTTACTCCCTCCGCAGCCCTGCTGCACTTGCAGTTTACCCCCAGCCCCTCCCTTGCTCCAGGGACCAACGCTAGCTCCCACCCCGCTGTGCTTTTGGCCCCGGCCCCTGCCTTGCTTCAGTCAGCAGGGACTAATCCTCCCCCCATGCCCCACTGTGCTCCTCTTGCCCCGGTGCCTGCCTCACTCCAGCTGGTGACCAATCCCCCACGTGCCCCGCTGTGCTCTTGCCCCTGGCCCTTGCCTCACTCCAGCTGGGGACCAATCCTGCCCCCCGTCCCCACCATGCCCAGCTGTTAGGGTGGATAAAAATCAATGACTTTAAAAAAAAATGAAAAATATTGGATTTATTTAAATTGATTTTTGAGGAAAAAACCTATCTAAAGATAGTTTTAATTAAAATACATTATATCTCATCATGGAATAGGGATTATAAATTCTAATTCTATAATGTGAGACAATATATTAATGTAATGTTTAAGAAAAGTTTTGTAAATGAGTTCTAATAGTTCATGGATTAGGGACCCAATCTTATGGGGTTCCACAGGTTTCTGTATAGATTATTTAGGTTAATCTTTCTATCTATCCAATGGGACTCAGTGCTCAGTCTAGAAGATATAACTGCAAAACTAAGCATTTCTGATGGTATTATGTTATCTTATGCAATAAGATCCGAATTGCATAGTATAGATGTTGTCAGAAATGTACAGAAAGCCCACATTCACTCGCAGCATGCGTCCCCACTACTGTGGCGCCGCATTACCATTGGTTCTCCCCTCTCCCTCCGACTACTATTCTAGAAAATTCTTTGACCTACATAAGCGGCCGCGTCAGGCGTTCCCAGCGCAGTGTCTACAGTGTTTGTAATCTTTGTTGCGTGTACTCTACTGAAGTAGCATAACAAGCCTGTGGCTTTGTTTTAATTCAATCATATGATACCCCCTTTTAATTTTAAAATATGGTTCGGTTCATTGTTAATATAAGCAAAGGAGCAGACAAACTGAATTATAATGAATGTGCTGATAGTAGTGCAAATACCTCGGACTCCTCAATTAAGAACGTACATGAAGATAATGCCGCCACCAGTTCCAGTGCGTGCAATAAACTGAGTAATGACCAACAGAAACAGACTTTGTCTCTTAGTTCAGGTCAGTGTAGTTCCTATTCAAAGCCATCAAACGTTGCATCTGATGACCGAGTCCGTGATATTCCAAAAAATAGATTAGAACGCCAGTCTCGATTATCTAGAGGTCCTTATCAGCGTGGATTGAGTATGTTTCCTAGAAGTAAAATAGGGAATAAACAAAGAAGTTTTCAGTCCAATTGGTATGAAAAGTATAGGTGGTTAGAATGTAGCCCATCAAAGGATGCAGCATTTTGCTTTTACTGCTGTTTTGTCTCCTCTAATGGTGCAGCAAACAAGGGTCACACCGATCCAGCATTTATTGATAAGGGATTCAGAAACTGGCATAGGGCTAACAAATGTTTTAAAAACCACCAACTGCCAAAATCTCATGTGTTGAGCTGTTCTTCATGGTCAAGTTTTAATGACGGGAAACCTATTGATGTATTGTTGGATGAGGGCAAGCAGGCTTATCTGTCTAAATAAGAAAAACAACGGTGCCATAACTGAAGTGTAATGGTGCGACTGATGGACATTGTTCTGTGTTCGGCGAAAGGTGGTAGACCATTCAGGAGTCACAATGAAAAAGCTGACAGTTTTGAGAGAGGTTTATTTCTAAATCATGTCAATATGCTCCAAAAATATGATCCCGTAATGGCAAAACATGTGCAACAATCTCCTTGAAATGCTACCTATCTGAGTAATCGCATCCAAAATGATTTAAATGTAGCCTTGCACAAGCTTGTGCAACAAAAGATTGTGTCTGTACTAAATGGAAAAATGGTCTCAATAATTGCCGACGACACTACTGACTGTGGATACCATGAACAGATGTACATTGTGGTGTGGTATTTTGACAATGAAAAACATAGTCCAGTTGAACATTTTGTGTCTGTTCCGAGACTATTAACAGTTGATGCTCAGTCTATTTTTGACCAGTTAAATGACGTCCTTGGCATTCTTAATATTGACTGGTCATCAGTGATGTCTGTCTGTTTTGATGGCGCATCTACTATGTCTGGATGTACTGTGGGAGTTCACATGAAATGTAAAGAAAGAAACAGTGAAATATTCTATGTACACTGCTATGCGCATTGTTTGAACCTTGTCTTAGAAGATGCATGCACTGCAAGTAAATAAAATAGAACTGTCTTTGATTTTTTTTTCTTGTTATTCAGACTCTTTATGCCTTCATGGAGGGGAGTCCTGTGCGACATGCAGTAATGGAGAAGTTTTCACAAGAAGTAGAATCCCAGTTGAAGACTTTGAAACACAAGATGGGCATGCAGAGCGGAAGAATGGCTGCTGTAAAACAAAACTACTCCATCATTATACAAGCTTTATAAGAGATTATCAAAACAACTCACCTTGCTGACGCTAAAATAAAAGCCAAGGGTCTTATCCATGAACTAAATTCATTCAACTTCATCTTTACCCTTCACATGATGCACCCCATTCTCCAGATGGTGGTAAAAGTGAGTAAGACTCTTCAAGCTCCAGATCTCAGCTCACTTACTGCAATGACAGGGGTGAAAAGCTTGTGTAACTCTTTAGCTGCGACGAGAAGTGGCCCAGAATATTTTCAATCTATTTTCAATGACAGTGTGAAAATGTGTGTAGAGAATGATATATCGATTCCTCCAGTTAAGAAGAGAAAAATGTCCACTCATACTGATGACGCGTTTGAGTCCCAGCATCACTTTGATACAAAAGAGGAGCAGGAGAGAATAACATCATTTTACCCACTCCTAGATTCAATGATTACTGGCATTGACCAGCAATTTGAACAGGAGACTTGTAAAATTGTGACTGCAATGGGAAAACTGCTGACCTTAGACATTGGCAGGGACGATATGAGAATCATTGCCAACAAATTTAAAGTGTCCTTGGATGAGTTGGAAGCTGAAGTCGGATTGCTTTGGGGTTATGACGGATCTGTTCCTAAAGGTAGCACTACGAACACCACCAGAGAGTGGCTTGATTGGCTAAAGGAATTGGATCGGTCTTCCATGTTCCAGGCCTTTTACAAATCTATTCAATGCTTTGCAGTCTTACCTGTTACAAGCTGTTCATGTGAAAGAGCCTTTTCAAAACTAGCACATGTAAAAACCAAACTAAGAAGTACAATGTCCCAACAGCTCCTCGACTCACTCATGATTTTGTACATTGAACAAGAATTGGCTTTGTCAGTTAATTACAATGATGTGATTGAGGAATTTAAGTCCATAACACCTGGTGAGTGACGTCTCATTCTCTAGGACAGGAAGATGAAGAAACCTTTATCAGTTTTGGTCAATTTGGGTTAGCTTATTATCTGGTTAAAGATACAGTCAATTTTCATTATCTTTATCTTTGTATATGCCTGGTTGTCACTACAGCAAAAATTTGGTATTTTGTGTCTCATTTTTTAAGTTTGTATTTTTTAAGTAAAGTTTAGTTGTTAATTTAAAAAACATTAAGTTTAGTTAAGTTTTAGTTTCTTTAGTTTATTTGATGAATAAAAATAAAGTCCTTTATGATTGAGTATTCAATAAATGTTCGCCTTTAAAAAAATAAATAAAATTCCCTGGGTGCACACCCTAATGAAATGTGTTGCGCATGCCTATGGAGCTACTCGCTATAAAAATAACTGCTAGGGGGATGACTGGGTACAGGCGGTCATGTGGAAGATGTGGATCTCAACATGGCCCCAAACAATGTGTTGCCTTTGAGAAATGCTGTCATAAATATGGGGAAAATAATCATTTTGCAAAATGCTGCAGATCCCAAATGCAGAAAAATCAGTCAGAGGGATCTATGAGTAATCCCAGAAAATTCCAATCCATTGACAGTTCAAGTGGACTCTGGCATTTCCCGTCTGATCCTTTATCATCAATGTGCAAAGAAGAAAGTGTCAAGGAACAAGAGAACAACTCAGACGCTAATGGAAGACTAATACTGAGAAGATCAGAGTGGGACATTAAATGTCCTGAAAGACTCGTAAAGACTTGCTTAGCTGCCAGGAGAAGGGGTATTTGAGGAAAGTGAGTGGTAGACTCACTCAAGAGTGGTGTGCTGGTAATCTCTTCTCTGTAAGTAGTTGACACATTGGGTTTATGGAAATGTACTAGATGAGTTGAGAATTTAATGTATGTGTTGTTAGATAGTTGTTAACTGATTTTATATATATATGAGTTAATTTATTCCCGTATAAGAGACAGTGTTGTGAGTGTGGGAATTTGGAGGTGGGGGTTGGGAACATTGCATGGCTGTTTACAGCAGTTCACCACAGAAGCTCTCCAGTTTGTTTTATAAAAGTTTTATTCCTTTCTCATTCACTTTTTGTTATTTAATGAATCCCAAGATTGTTACACTCCCTATGACTTTCTTTCTCTGAAATGTCTGAGAGCTCAGCCTGAAGACAACCCCATGGCTCTCAAACTAAAGCAATACATTACCTCAACAGCTTATTTGAATCACCCCCATCAAATGCCTTAAGGGTCCAGTATATTGCTTATCCCTTGTGCCTCATTTTGGTCCCAGGAACACCTCAGTGATACTAATTTAAAATCTCAATATTCAGGTGCCACAGATCATGGGTACTCCCCAACTCCTTAGCTAGCTCGTCATCTCCTTCCCTGTCTCCCACCATGGGATATTTTGTGTCCTTGTCTCATTTCAGTATCTTTTTCTTTGTTGATCTATTTCCCACTCTTCCTGTGTATATCTCCTTGTGTTTGTCCCCCTTCTCCTCCATCATTCTACCCATTGCCTTACTCCTTTGTTTGCCCCTTCTCTTCCCTCTGCATGGGGAGAGATAAATTCTGTGCCTCCACAGTTTTATATCTCAGCATCATCATCAGATCCCAGACAGAATCAGGAAATGCAGAAATGGAAGTGGAATGGGGAGAGCTAGAATGGGGACAATAGGTAACTTTGAGGCGAATATCTTTTAGGTTACTATCAAGATTCTGTTCAGTCTCTGTTCAAAGGATGAGATAATGTTCAGGTTGTTTAATTTATTGCACCTATCTCTAAGTGTTTTCCTTTGATTTGATTTGAATGAGTTGTTAGGATAGAAGTTTGCACTGTTAATTTTGGTTATTTTAGCTTTTTGCTGATGTTGTTTATTTGGCACAGTACTTCTGAACACAAGCTGTCTGATGTATAAAATGATGTTACGTGTAGTTAGTCCTCTATCCATTTTTACAGTCTTTATCTTATTCTGTGTGTAATATATCAATGATTTGTAGCTCTTGGTGGAAAAAAAGGAGCAATAACAGATTAGGCACTGTCACATGCATTGTGAGATTAAGATAGCCAGCTATAAAATGCAAGTTTTAACATGAGGGTTTGATGAAAGGACTGAGGTCCTGAAGCTGTAGACCTAATGAACCTTATGAAATTTATTGACAGTAGAATTCAGAGTAATAATCCAGAGAGGAAGATAATGGTTAAATACACTCAGATCGATCAGGGAATAATGGCTCCATTCCTTTTCTCTCAGCTATGAAATATACCTCTAAAGTTACCTTTGTTTTTTGGTTTTTTTTCAAGGAATCATTTAAAGATTGGACAGTGATTTTATACACTTAAAGTCTGTTCCTACTGAGAGCTTTTTGAGTCTATATACTGGAAGAGATCGCAGGGATATGTTCTTTCAGGAAAACCCAGATTAAAATCTCTTGCCTGTCAGTGTCCTTGCAAATGGCAGAATTTATTAAAGGGTAAAGGTGTTTCTGTCCCTTCATGAATGAGTGAACTAAGCTCTGAATTTATGTGTCTTCTTCAATAAGGTTTCCAACTTGTGCTTTGGAAAAAGGATATCAGTAATATTGTGCAATGCTAGAATTATAGTGAAACATCTGTCTAGTTCTTTACTGAGCTAACCAAAGTAATCTCAGACTTTAATATAAACTAACTGAGTTTTAATCATCTATACTGTAGGGATCTTTCCAAACTGCATATTTATTTATGCAAATACAATTTTAAATATTTTTAAATGTGTGACAGGTTGGATCACAGAAACCCCGTTGGGGCTGCCAACTGATGTGCCAAGACTACTTCTGCCCCTGCTTTCCCTGCCCTCCAAGCTTGGGACTTCAGTGCCCTGCCCGGTTTGAGCCAGACCCGCTAGCCAGCTGCAAACCCAGACCCAGGTCTGAACCACATCCCCTAACAGCTGTAGGCTTAATTGAAAGCAGTTTAAGAAGTGTTCCTGTCCTTAACTCTCAGATGCTCAACTCCCAATGGGGTCCAAACCCCAAATAAATCTGTTTCACCCTGTATAAAGCTTATTCAGGGTAAACTCATAAATTGTTCGTTCTCTATAACACTGATTTCCCCTGCCCCCCCCCTCCAGGTATTTGCCCCCCCCCCCCGGTATTAATACATACTCTGGGTTAATTAGTAAGTAAAAAGTGATTTTATTAAATACAGAAAGTAGGATTTAAGTGGTTCCAAGTAATAGCAGACAGAACAAAGTGAATTACCAAGCAAAATAAAATAGAACATGCAAGTCTGTCTAAGAAAACTGAGTACAGATAAAACCTCACCCTCAGAGGAATTCCAGTAAACTTCCTTTTACAGACTAGTCTCCTTCTACTCTGGGTCCAGCAATCACTCACATCCCCTATAGTTACTGTCCTTTGTTCCAGTTTCTTTCAGGTACCCTTGGGGCAGAGAGGCTATCTCTTTAGCCAGCTGAAGACAAAATGGACCTGTCTCCCACGGGCTTAAATAGACTTTCTCTTGTGGGAGGAGACCCCCTCCTCTCTCCTATGCAAAGTCCAGCTCCAAGATGGCATTTTGGAGTCACATGGGCAAGTTGTACAGGGAGACTTTGGCAAACCAGTAAAGTGCCTGAAACCACTATGGCTTATTGCTAAAAGCAGCCAAGTCAGCAGGCTGTAAATTGGCCATTCAGCACTCTCAGTTTGACCAGGGGAGGGGGGGAGTTTTGGGTGCCACAGAAAGAGCAGCTTGACCCCGCATCCTTCCTGATAAGAATTGTGTTGAAGTGGCTGATACATGCATTTTCGAAGAGCAGGATGTGCCCCAGGAATGTCTATTGGGGCCTCAAGGCTGCAAACTCTGGAAAAACCCACACCTGGTTAATCGATAATCAGAAGGAACCTCTTGCTTGACTATTGAAACTGCTTACTTAACAAGTTTTCTTTAAGGGACATGTCATTCTATTACTAATGTATAAATAAGGGGGAAAAGTTTGAGGTAGTTGGACTCTTTTTGGACTCTCCCTCTGGATACATCTTGCAGTCCCCACTGGCAGACGGAAGATTTGGCCACTGGAAGCCTGCCGCTGTGCCACTTGAGAGCCACACTCAGCTTTGGTAATTATCAAGGGTTGGAGGTGTTTTACTAACCTTTTGCGGACTTGTGTTAGTGCTTGAGACTAAGTAAAATTTAACTTTAAGTGAAAGCACTCTTGTGTTGTCCTGTTTGTGCCAGCCATCTATCGGTTGGATGGCCGTGTCTCCCCTGATTTATTTCCTGACACCAACTCGCACAGAGTAAAAGTTACTAAGAGCTTTGGGTTGAAAGAACCCCGGGTAACAAAGTCACATCTCCATGCATGACTCAGTTTTTACAGGCAGCAGCCATTGCTTACATGCTACCTTGAAGATCCTCAAGTAGACTTCTTGTGTGGATTGGAGCCTTCCAAAATCCATTGTGCATTAAGTGCTTCTTAATTGGGCACTTAACTTGCAAATTCCTTTCTAAAGAAGCTGAGCAAATGCCTTACTAAGGTTATTTAAAATTAAACAAGTATACAGCCAATATTCATAACTTCGAATACGACAATGACACATGCATACAAATAGGAAGAATAGATTCAGTAGATCATAACCTTTACAGAGATATGTTACATGGCATATGTAGTATAAAACATATTCCAGTTATGTCATATATACATTCATAAGCATATTTCCATAAAGCCTTATGGGGGGCACTGTCACAAAATGATAATGACATTTTTCTGTTGCTTAAAGACAGTTTTAGCAAATTTTCACATGTGGGTATAATATTCATGTGTGGATGATTCAACAGAAAGTTAGCATGGTCACACTGCATGCAGGACTATGTAGCAGTGAAATGGATCTCCTTTTTATTTTAAGTGGAAGGCAGGTCAGACAGCTCAGCAATGGATGGAGGTAAATGACTTGTGTTTCCATACTGCACCATTTAAAACTACAACTGACTAGAAAACTGACAGAAACCAGTGTTGGAAACCACTGTTCTGTTGAAATTGAAATGCTTCACAAAATCATACTGATTTTGCTGAAATTTCATTTTGGAGGAAAAAGGGGGAAAAATCTGACAATGTCACAATATCCCATTTCAATGTTGTCAAAACAAAACATTTCTATTTTTCCTTTCAAAACAACCTTTTGTTTTGAATTTTTTAAAAACTTTGTATTATGTACTATAAAATAAAAAAGTCAAAATTAAAATGAAACCGTTGTCAAAACAAAACATTTTGATTGAGCCAAAATGATTTTTTCCCCCCAGAATTTTCTTTCTGAGAATTTAAAAAATGTCGGGTCTTGTTCTGAATTGGAATGAAAACAAATTTCAAAAACTCAAAATCCTCCATGAACAGAATTTCTGTTCTCCACTCAGTTTTAGTGTAGTGGTCATCTGGCACCCCCTTAAACTGGGAAAAGTGACCAGGATGCTAAATTTCCCTCCCTTCAAACAGAGGAGGAGCAAGGAGGTTAAGATTGGTAGAGAGCAGAAAGAAATTGTCAGAGGGGAATAGAGGTGTATGAAAGCAGGGGAAGCCAAGCCTGGATGGAGCCTACTATTAATACCATGTCTGCTTGGTTGGCATTGCCCTCTTATGCCAATATATTGGTCTAAAATATACTCCCATTTAAACACAAAGATTGCTAGTAATGGAGTAAATTTATCCCTGATTTAACTTCATTGACTTCAGTGCAGCATATCTGTCTGCACATTTATGTCTGTTGAACTAAATTACACAACTGGCAATCTTGATACCCAGGGCTGGTCTACACTACAAAGTTAGGTCGGCTTAAAAACATTGCTCGGGGCGGTGAAAAATTTCACACCCTGTGTTCTGTAATAAAGCCGACCTAAGGCTGAGTGTAGACACTGCTAGGTTGATCCCTAGACCTAGCTAGCACCTCTCAGAAAGATGGATTTACTAAAACGCCTTCTGACACTATAATAAGTGTCTACATTCCAACAAGGCAGCTGCAGCAGTACAGCTGTGTTACTGTAGCATTTCCAGTGTAGACATACGCTCAGGTAAAAGAAAAGTAGAGCTATGGAGGAAACAAGTTTTCCTGTCTCATGAAAATTTTTGAGATTTTGAAAATTTATCCCATCCCAAATCAGGATAATAATTCAATCTACAAAATTTTCAAGAATCAAAAAAAAAAAAAATCCAAAAAAGTTTGATTCAGAATTGAAATATTTCATTTTGACAATTTAAAAATGTTTAATTTTGATTTTGCCCATTTTAAACTGGAAAATCTTGTTACTACAGGTAACTTAAATTTCAAAACAAAAAGTTGTTTTGCCAGAAAACTAGTTTTTTATTTAGAAAATATTGAAATGAAATCGTTCAACAATTTTGAACCTTTTTTCAAACTTTTCTTGGGCTGAGAAATTTGTTGAAACCAACCCTTCCCCAGAAAATATTTTGATTTCAACAAATTGGCATTTTTGACAAAAATGTTTCATTGAAAAATTCCAGCGAGCTCTGAAGAAAATTATTGAAGCTGCTTTGATTGTAGCTAGAAAGAACAGTCCTCTGAAATGGGTAATTTGTGCTCCTCTCCCCACTGCCATCTCTAGTAGAATGGTTACTACATGTTTGGAGCTTCAAAAAGGGCTACGTTTGAAGAAAGTATGACCAAAATACCTGCATAATTTATCAAAATGCTATAAAGAGCAATGTGGAAATGTTTTCAATCAAAATGAAATCACTGAATATTTAGGGTTTTTTTGCCAGTTCTGTATTGAGTGTGATTTATGTGACATTACAGCTGAAAAATTTACAATAGCAAAAGGCCATTTTTGTCCTTAAAAACATTCTGGATGTAAATAGCTGTTTTGTGTGTGTTATGTGTACCAGGGCTTCTTGACATCATTGATTTCTGGGGTCTGAGGAAAATGTTATAGAATCTAGCCAGTAAATTCAAAGCCTGACCAGTCAACATCTGCCAACAATTGTACACCGTTACTTTAGATATCTTTTTCTACTCTCAGTTGTTGTTCCAATTTAACTAAATCAGTATAACCCTTAGTGTGGGCACACTTATTTACTGATACAAATTACATTGATATAATACATACTTTTATAATGCTATAATGGCATCCACACTAGTGGTTTGCACCCATTTAGTTAAATGAGTTTTTCCATAAATTCAGTTAAAAAGTGATGAAAAAATGATGGTAAACAAGACCTAAGATAGGTAATTTCAGTCACCACTATGGAAACTGCTGGCTTTTTAATGCACAAGTTTCTGTGAGCGAAGCAAGCATTGTTATCAAATACTCCATAAATCAAATGTTGTTGTTAATACCCAAGCTATTAAATGGCAACTTTGGAGAACTCTATTAATATCTTTGCTGCTACACAGGCAAACTGATTCAGAGCTTGCCATTCCTTTCTGTATCAGCCCAGCATCTGCCAATAGTGAAGAAATAAGAGTTAATATTTAAGAATCTTGGAAATGATTATTGCAGCATTTCACTTGATGCTTTCTGAGTACAAGGATTCATCATCCAGAATCTTGCAGTACAAGACAAGGATGATTTTCCCATTAGAAATCAGGACTCCCTGCAATTTGATTTTTTACCACATTTGATAAACACAATATTGTGCCTAAGCTCTAAAATGAGGTTTTCTCCTCTTGGGATCCTCCAGAGACAGTGATCTGTAGCTAAAGAGAAATTAAAAAAAAAAAAAAAAAGACAATAACTGAGTTTTCTTGTTCCTTTTTAGGTTTCAACATTGTGACTTCTGTAGAGGCATCTGAACTCTGAGCCACTAGTGTTTGTTTGCACACCTACCAGAGGATTATGGTATGTGGATCTGTCTGGCTCCCCTGTTAGTTCCTCTTTGCCTCCCTCACAAAAATCACTTTTCAACAGAGACAGGAAAGCTGTCTTCATGTTTTGTTGCATAGACCCTGATTTTCTATGGCAGAAATTGCTGTGGGATCTCTGTATGTCCCTGTACTTGAAGGGAACTCTATTATTTCAAAAGTACAACAGTTCCCCACAGAGACAATCTTCTGGACAATTCAGTATTGCTAAGTGGCATTCTGAAAAATATTTCTTAAGCACCCTCTGGTATAGTACTCTCCTAAACTGTGAGCTACTGTGCTGGGATGCTGTTGCCTGAATTGCTAATGGGAAATGCATCTTAAAGCAAGTTGTATGTAAGAGGGGGCCTGCTGGGCTGTTTCAGGAAAAATCCCTATTTAGGGGCTGCATCCTGTTTTTCCCTCACCAGTTACTCCTTATCTTCTCCTTATATCAGAGGGGTAGCCATGTTAGTCTGTGTCCACAGAAACAACGAGGACTCCAGTCGCACTGTAAAGACTAACAGATTTATTTGAAAAACTCACTTCTTCAGATGAAGTGGGTTTTTTACACATGAAAGCTTATGCCCAAATAAATCTGTTAGTCTTTAAGGTGCCATTGGACTCCTCGTTATTTTCCCCTGTGACATTTCCCAGTAATACTGGAAAGTAAGTGGCCATCCCCTACCTCCAACTGCAAAAACCCTATGAAAATTAATACAAAAACAACATCATTAAGAAAGCTTCAGGGGACACCACCACCAAACCCTCCTTAACTAGCACATTGACTATACTCTCTTCACTAGATTATATTTATTGACCCACAGCAGCTGAAAAAAAATAACCAATAATTTAACCAATAATTTTCTAGGGGAAGGATACAAATATTCCACATAAAAGCAAAGAGGTAACAAGAATGTTTTAATTAACATCATCCTTCCTGACAATGTCAGAGTCCATGTCTTCCACCCATCATCTTTAACCTAACAGGAGGCAAATTTCTCTCCCAGTTCAGCTCAGCTACTGAATCACTGCTAAAAGTTACTCCCAAAGTATCTATAACCCTGCAAGGGCTCATCACAATTTGCAGCTTCTCTGAAAGAGTAAAAGAGTAACACAAAATCCCCACCCACAAACCTTTGCTCTTTTTCATGTTGATAGCTGCTCGGGCTGCAGCTGAACAACTGTTTAAGGTGTCAAAAAATCTCTCTATCTTTTGGCCTGGCTCTAGCACTGTGACATCATCCACATGGGTGAAAATTGACATGGACATTGACAGAGTGAAATTCTCCCTTAAACTATACATTTAAGCTCTGAAATCCTGTTACCATATGCTTCCTGCAGCAAAGGGTCCAAAGAAAAACAATACAACAGGGAAATCAAGGGACTTGCCTTATCACAGAATGTATCTATATAGCTTTCCTCGTTCCCACCCATCTCATCCTGCAAATATATCAGAGGAGGCTGTCCCACTTTTTGTCCTAAAAGTTCTTTGCAGATTTAATTGATTCCAGCTTTCTCCTTCAATACTGTACCATTTCCTTAACTTCTTCTAAGACCCTTATTTCTTTGTATTCCCCATCTCACAATCGACCATGAAGATCTGTCAAATAGCTCTTCAATACTAAATAATGCTTGTAATCAGTTGTAAGGGTAAAATCTAACATTGAATTCTCTGCTGCTGGACAGGTGTATTATAGCTTACATCTGTGAAGGAGACACTCCTAAAGATATTAATAAAAGAATCTCAACAACTAAATCCCTAGTGGGACATTTGTCCATGTCCCCTAGGTATCACACTTGAATGATATATTTTTGTCGAGGTATCCTAAAATAATGCTCCATTGTGATGAGTTTTGCCCAGAAGCTCAATCCTGACCAGCTGTAACTCCCAGAGTACATAGAACTAGTTCCACCCCCTCCATACTCAGAGCTCTGTCTGGCAGCCACTCTCCAAGAGCAGGCAAAGCAAGCCTCTTTTTCTTTTTGAACATGTACTCCTATCACCTATCCCTTCACCCCAAATCCTTCCCCATCCCCCCCACCTACCCACTGCAATTCCTAAGACAGATTCCCCACAGGTGCCTTTGGCCTGGGGACCCAAATCCCCAGGGACCACAAACCCCAAGTCCCATAACATTGGCTGATAGTAACACTAGATCTACCAGTCTGCGCACACTAACTTCTACATCAGCCTCCAAAAAAACAGACTCTGCCACCATCATATGCAGAGAACCTTCTGGAGAACCAAAGCCTCCTTCAGCCCCACCATTTAAGGCTGCAGTCATCTTGGCAGGAAGAGGAAGTGAGAGGTATTGCTTTTCCCCATTCTAACTCAAGATAAAATGGCTCCATGGCCACTGTGAAGCACACCTACCTAGATTTGGCACCATGTACCAGTTGGGAATGGACTGCCACCTTCCTCCTAGGAACACCTCGGCATGCTCCTCAGGCAACTAAGCTGGCTCTATGCCACCTAGGAACTCATCAACACTAGGAGAATCCGCAGTTGAGGACATATGGCTGGTATCCAGCTCCTATATACCACGGGAGTGATGGAAAGGGACCAGAGTGGGCCTCAGGATTGAACTCTTTGAATCTAGGATGGATGGTGTCAAGGTTCCTCCCCCACTCTGAACTCTAGGGTACAGATGTGGGGACCTGCATGAAAAACCTCCTAAGCTTATCTTTACCAGCTTAGGTCAAAACTTCCCCAAGGTACAAAGTATTCCACCCGTGGTCCTTGGAATGGCCGCTACCACCACCAAACTAATACTGGTTACTGGGGAAGAGCTGTTTGGACGCGTCTTTCCCCCCAAAATACTTCCCAAAACCCTGCACCCCACTTCCTGGACAAGGTTTGGTAAAAAGCCTCACCAATTTGCCTAGGTGACTACAGACCCAGACCCTTGGATCTTAAGAACAATGAACAATCCTCCCAACACTTGCACCCCCCCCCTTTCCTGGGAAATGTTGGATAAAAAGCCTCACCAATTTGCATAGGTGACCACAGACCCAAACCCTTGGATCTGAGAACAATGAAAAAACATTCCGTTTTTTTACAAGAAGACTTTTAATAGAAAATAGAAGTAAATAGAAATGAAGGAATCCCCCCTGTAAAATCAGGATGGTAGATATCTTACAGGGTAATTAGATTCAAAAACATAGAGAACCCCTCTAGGCAAAACCTTAAGTTACAAAAAAGATACACAGACAGAAATAGTTATTCTATTCAGCACAATTCTTTTCTCAGCCATTTAAAGAAATCATAATCTAACACATACCTAGCTAGATTACTTACTAAAAGTTCTAAGACTCCATTCCTGTTCTGTCCCTGGCAAAAGCAGCATGCAGACAGACACAGACCCTTTGTTTCTCTCCCTCCTCCCAGCTTTTGAAAGTATCTTGTCCCCTCATTGGTCATTTTGGTCAGGTGCCAGCGAGGTTACCTTTAGCTTCTTAACCCTTTACAGGTGAGAGGAGCTTTCCCCTGGCCAGGAGGGATTTCAAAGGGGTTTACCCTTCCCTTTATATTTATGACACGCCCCCCAAATCTCAGCTAGGGTGAAACACTGGCTGGGATTTCTTCCTGGAGCTCTAGGAAAAACAGAGTTAATAAGACACATGCATCTCTAAATATACTACCAAGTACATAAAGACTAACAATATTTTCCACATCTCAAGGACGATTTTAACCAGTTGACTCTGGGAAACTTTCACGGGAGAGTGCATCAGCCACTTTGTTAGAAGCTCCTGAGATGTGTTGGATGTCGAAATCAAAATCTTGGAGAGCTAAACTCCACCGAAGAAGTTTTTTGTTAGTTTCCTTGACGGTGTGAAGCCACTTCAGTGCAGCATGGTCGGTTTGCAGGTGGAAACGCCGTCCCCAAACATATGGGCGTAGCTTTTCCAGAGCGTAGACAATGGCATAACATTCTTTTTCAGTGACTGACCAGTTGCTTTCCCTCTCAGACAGTTTTTTGCTGAGAAACACTACAGGGTGGAATTCTTGATCAGGTCCTTTCTGCATTAAAACTGCTCCCACACCACGCTCGGATGCATCTGTGGTTACTAGGAACGGTTTGTCAAAGTCTGGGGCCCTTAGTACAGGGTCAGACATGAGTGTCGCTTTAAGCTTGTTAAAGGCCTTCTGACTTTTTCCGGTCCACTGAACAGCATTTGGCTGTTTCTTTTTGGTTAGGTCCGTCAGTGGGGCAGCGATTTGGCTGTAGTGCGGTACAAATCGTCTGTAATAACCAGCCAAGCCTAAGAAGGATTGAACCTGTTTCTTTGACTTTGGGACAGGCCACTTTTGGATAGCATCCACTTTGGCCTGTAGGGGGCTGATAGTTCCTTGACCCACCTGGTGTCCAAGGTAAGTCACTCTGTTTAGGCCTATTTGACACTTCTTAGCCTTAACAGTTAGTCCTGCCTCCCTTATGCGCTCAAGGACTTTGTGTAGATGTTCCAGGTGGTCTGCCCAGGAATCCGAAAATATGGCCACGTCGTCAAGGTAGGCGACTGCATATTCTCCTAATCCCGCTAGGAGACCATCTACAAGTCTTTGGAAAGTGGCGGGTGCATTTCGCAGCCCGAAAGGGAGTACATTAAATTCATACAGCCCGAGATGTGTGATGAAGGCTGACCTTTCCTTGGCAGATTCATCTAGCGGTACCTGCCAGTACCCCTTTGTTAAGTCCAAGGTAGAGATGAACTGGGCCCGTCCCAGTTTCTCTAACAGTTCATCTGTGCGTGGCATTGGATAGTTGTCTGGGCGAGTTACAGCATTTAGCTTACGGTAGTCCACGCAAAAACGTATTTCCCCATCTGGTTTGGGAACTAGAACCACTGGAGATGCCCATGCACTTTCAGAGGGGCGGATTACACCCATCTGTAACATATCCTGGATCTCCCGTTCTATAGCAGTTTTAGCTTGAGGAGACACCCGGTAAGGTTGGACTCTAATTGGGTGAGCATTACCTGTGTCAATGGAGTGGTATGCCCGTTCAGTCAGTCCTGGGGTGGCTGAGAACGTTGGCGCGTAGCTAGTGCACAGCTCCTGGATCTGCTGTCGCTGCATACGCCCAAGGGTCATGGAGAGGTTCACCTCTTCCACACCACCACCACATTTCCCTTCGTAGTAGACACCTTCGGGCCACTCAGCATCGTCTCCTCCGTGGGCTGTAAACTGACAAACCTTTAATTCTCTGGAATAAAAGGGCTTTAGAGAATTAATATGGTACACCTTAGGCTTTCGGTTGGAGGTGGGGAATGCAATGAGATAATTAACAGCTCCCAGGCGCTCCTGGACCGTGAATGGCCCTTCCCACGATGCTTCCATTTTATGGGCCTGGAGCGCCCTTAAGACCATGACCTGGTCTCCTACTTTGAAGGAACGCTCTCTGGCATGTTTATCATACCAGGCTTTTTGCTCTTTTTGAGCATCCTGTAAGTTTTCTCTAGCAAGGGCTAAAGAGGTTCGGAGGGTGTTTTGTAGGTTGGTTACAAAGTCCAGAATGTTAGTTCCTGGAGAAGGTGTAAATCCCTCCCATTGCTGCTTCACCAACTGCAATGGCCCCTTAACCTCACGGCCATATACAAGTTCAAATGGGGAAAACCCTAAACTGGGATGTGGTACAGCTCTGTAGGCAAAGAGCAACTGCTGCAACACTAGGTCCCAATCATTGGAGTGCTCATTTACGAATTTACGTATCATGGCCCCCAAAGTTCCATTAAACTTCTCCACCATGCCATTTGTTTGATGGTGGTAAGGAGTGGCAACCAAGTGATTTACCCCATGAGCTTCCCAAAGGTTTTTCATAGTTCCTGCCAGGAAATTAGTCCCTGCATCGGTGAGGATGTCGGAGGGCCAACCTACCCTGGCAAAAATGTCTGCTAGTGCCTGGCACACACTTTTAGCCCTAGTGTTGCTTAGAGCTACTGCTTCCGGCCATCGGGTGGCAAAATCCATGAAAGTCAGTATGTACTGCTTTCCTCTGGCTGTCTTTTTCGGAAAAGGACCCAGAATATCCACAGCTACTCGCTGAAATGGAACTTCAATGATGGGGAGTGGTTGTAGAGGGGCTTTGACCTGGTCTTGGGGTTTTCCCACTCTTTGGCACACCTCACAAGACTGGACATAGGTAGAAACATCCTTGCCCATTCCCTCCCAGTGGAATGACCCCCCCAAACGGTCTTTGGTCCTGTTCACCCCAGCATGGCCACTAGGGTGATCGTGGGCTAAGCTCAAGAGCTTGGCCCGGTATTTAGTTGGAACTACCAACTGTCTCTGAGGATGCCAGTCTTCCTGGTGTCCACCAGAAAGAGTTTCCTTGTATAAAAGTCCTCTTTCTACAACAAACCTGGATCGATTAGAAGAGCTGAGAGGCGGTGGGTTGCTCCGTGCCGCCATCCAAGCTCTCTGGAGGCTTTCATCTGCTTCCTGTTCGGTCTGGAACTGTTCCCTTGATGCTGGGGACATCAGTTCCTCATTGGATTGTGGACCTAGGCTTGGTCCCTCTGGAAGCGATATAGGGGATGGAGCTGTTTCTGTTGACTGTGCACCGCTCTCCGCTGGTGCGCTATGTTGGGATTCAGGCTCCGGCTGAGCCTCTTGTGTTGGGTTATCGGCTGCTGCCAGTTCAGGGTCGGTGGGGCCCTCTGGTGTTGAGGTTGCAAGTACTGGATTCAGTGCTGACACTGGGTCTGGTGTTGGTTGTTCGGCTGGTTCCGGTTCTGGGACTGGTTCCGTCTGGGTCTCTGGGACTGGATCCACTACTGCTGTTGCAGACATTGGCCTGGGGTCCGGGTCCATCACCTCTGACTGGGTCCTGATAGAAGTTTCCGGAACAGAGCTAGGCCTCACGGCTTGTTTAGCCTGGCTGCGGGTGACCGTTCCCACCCTCTTGGCCTGCTTCACATGATTGGCCAAGTCCTCCCCCAACAGCATGGGGATGGGATAATCATCATAGACTGCAAAAGTCCATGTTCCTGACCAGCCCTTGTACTGGACAGGCAACTTGGCTGTAGGCAAATTGAAAGAGTTGGACTTGAAGGGTTGAATCGTCACTTGGATCTCTGGGTTGATTAAATTGGGGTCCACTAAGGAAGCATGGATAGCTGACACTTGTGCTCCGGTGTCCCTCCATGCGGTGACCTTCTTCCCGCCCACACTCACAGTTTCCCTCCGCTCCAAGGGTATCTGGGAGGTATCTGGGCCTGTGGACCTCTGGTGTGATTCCGGTGCAATGAACTGTAATCTGTTGGGGTTCTTGGGGCAGTTGGCCTTTACATGCCCCAGCTCGTTACATTTAAAACATCGTCCAGCTGACGGGTCACTGGGGCGAGGAGGGTTGCTGGAGAACGGGGTGGCGGGACGATAAGGGGTCTGGAGGGTTCTTTGGGAGGTAGGTGGGGCCTTGGGCGGCCCCCGGTAATAGGGTGTGGTCTGGGGTGGTCCCTTCTGGTCTCCGCTCCAACTGCGACCAGTTTTCTTCTTCTCTGCCACCTCCACCCATCTGGCTCCAATCTCTCCTGCCTCAATTACAGTTTTGGGTTTCCCATCTAGGATGTATCTTTCTATTTCCTCAGGAACACCCTCTAAGAATTGTTCCATTTGCATTAGGAAGGGCAAATTTACTGGAGATTCAACACTTGCTCCTGATATCCAGGCATCCCAATGTTTCACAATGTGGTAGGCATGTCGGGTAAATGACATGTCTGGTTTCCACCTTAGGGCTCTGAACCTCTGACGAGACTGCTCGGGTGTTATCCCCATTCTGACTCTCGCCTTGGATTTAAACAGTTCATACTTGTTCATGTGTTCTTTAGGCATTTCAGCTGCCACCTCAGCTAAGGGTCCACTGAGCTGCGGCCTCAGCTCTACCATGTATTGGTCAGTAGAGATGTTGTACCCAAGGCAGGCCCTTTCGAAGTTTTCTAGGAAGGCCTCAGTATCATCGCCTGCCTTGTAGGTGGGGAACTTTCTGGGATGGGAAGTGGTACTTGGAGAAGGATTACTAGGGTTTGTTGGGATATTCTGCTGAGCCTTTATCTTCTCCATCTCCTCCACATACTTCCTCTCTTTTTCCTTCTCCTCCAGTTCTTTGTCCCTCGCTTCCATAGCTCTCCTGTGAGCAGCCGCTTGGTGTTGGTCTGCTTCTCTCGCTGCCTCCCTTTCTTGTTCCTTCTTCAGCTGCATGAGTTCTATCTGTCTTTCATGTTCCCTTTGTCTTTCCTCAGCCTGAAATTTGGCTAATTCCAGCTGTAGTCGAGCTGAGGATTTGGTCATTCTAACCTCTCTGTTTTTAACTAACTTTACACCCGAGGTTTAGAAATAAACAAACAAAACTTGGCTGTAAAATTTTGCTGTGCTGGAATAGAATACCTATTCTCTGATAGTGATTGTCAGCCTACAGAAAAAGACAATTCCCTTGTCTCTGCTCTGGGCCCAACTTAAAGCAAAAAACCTCCAGCTACTTGGAAACCTGCTTACCCAGCCCAAAGAAAAAAAAAATTCCCTTTCAAACCTGTGCTCCTTGTAAAACAAAAAAATCAAAATCCAAAAAAAAAAACCCCTGCCACTTTTGTCTCCAGGCAAATGGGTAGAGCACACACCCCCTATTTACTTTTAGGAAGGAAAAAAAAAAAAAAAACCTCTGGGTTGGAAGACTGTGAATTTCCCTGCAGGAGTTAAGTACCCTGCCTCCAGGCAAAGAAAACCTGCAATTCACAAGATAATCCCCTTTTGTCTCTGCTTGGCCACAAAGCAGAGAAAAACAATCTGCTTTCAGTTTCAACTGCTTTCCAAAGGAAAAAAAAAATTCCTTTTTAAAATCTGTATTTCTAGTTCAAAAAATCTCAACTGGATCTCAAAATGATTTCAGGTTAATCCCACCACTATGCCACCATGTCAAGGTTCCTCCCCCACTCTGAACTCTAGGGTACAGATGTGGGGACCTGCATGAAAAACCTCCTAAGCTTATCTTTACCAGCTTAGGTCAAAACTTCCCCAAGGTACAAAGTATTCCACCCGTGGTCCTTGGAATAGCCGCTACCACCACCAAACTAATACTGGTTACTGGGGAAGAGCTGTTTGGACGCGTCTTTCCCCCCAAAATACTTCCCAAAACCCTGCACCCCACTTCCTGGACAAGGTTTGGTAAAAAGCCTCACCAATTTGCCTAGGTGACTACAGACCCAGACCCTTGGATCTTAAGAACAATGAACAATCCTCCCAACACTTGCACCCCCCCCTTTCCTGGGAAATGTTGGATAAAAAGCCTCACCAATTTGCATAGGTGACCACAGACCCAAACCCTTGGATCTGAGAACAATGAAAAAACATTCCGTTTTTTTACAAGAAGACTTTTAATAGAAAATAGAAGTAAATAGAAATGAAGGAATCCCCCCTGTAAAATCAGGATGGTAGATATCTTACAGGGTAATTAGATTCAAAAACATAGAGAACCCCTCTAGGCAAAACCTTAAGTTACAAAAAAGATACACAGACAGAAATAGTTATTCTATTCAGCACAATTCTTTTCTCAGCCATTTAAAGAAATCATAATCTAACACATACCTAGCTAGATTACTTACTAAAAGTTCTAAGACTCCATTCCTGTTCTGTCCCTGGCAAAAGCAGCATGCAGACAGACACAGACCCTTTGTTTCTCTCCCTCCTCCCAGCTTTTGAAAGTATCTTGTCCCCTCATTGGTCATTTTGGTCAGGTGCCAGCGAGGTTACCTTTAGCTTCTTAACCCTTTACAGGTGAGAGGAGCTTTCCCCTGGCCAGGAGGGATTTCAAAGGGGTTTACCCTTCCCTTTATATTTATGACAGATGGGTAAAAGATTACTAGCTGGCTATTTAACTACTAGTTCTAGGAAGAGATGAACATATGAGTCTCTGTAGCGTTTATGGGCCAGCAAAGATAGCTAAAGGGTTAATACAGAATGTTTTGGTCACTGTGGAAATGTATATTTAGCACACAATTTTATTATTACTCTCACCATTAAAAATTTATATCTTATTTCCAGGCTGAATTTGTTTATCTTCAACCCATTGGATCAGGTTATACCCTTCTTTGCTAGATTGAGCCCATTAAAAAAAATTGGTTTCAGAGTAACAGCCGTGTTAGTCTGTATTCGCAGAAAGAAAAGGAGTACTTGTGGCACCTTAGAGACTAACGAATTTATTTGAGCATGAGCTTTCGTGAGCTACAGCTCACTTCATCAGATGCATACCGTGGAAACTGCGGTATGCATCTGATGAAGTGAGCTGTAGCTCACGAAAGCTCATGCTCAAATAAATTCGTTAGTCTCTAAGGTGCCACAAGTACTCCTTTTCTTTCTTAAAAAAAATTGTTCTCTAGGTAGGTACTTTTAGACTGTAATCAAGTCACCCCTTAACTTTCTCTTTATTGAGCAAAATAGCTTGAGCTCTTTGAATCTATTACTACAAGGCATGTTTTCAATCATAGAATCTCAGGGTTGGTAATCTAGTCCAACTCCCTGCTCAAAGCAGGACCAATCCCCAACTAAATCATCCCAGCCAGGGCTTTGTCAAGCCGGGCTTTAAAAACCTCTAAGGATGGAGATTCCACCACCTCCCTAGGTAACACATTCCAGTGCTTCAGCACCCTCCTAGTGAAAAAGTTTTTCCTAATATTCAACCTAAACCTTCTCCACTGCAACTTGAGACCATTACTCCTTGTTCTGTCATCAGCTACCACTAGGAACAGTCTAGATCCATCCTCTTTGGAACCCCCTTTCAGGTAGTTGAAAGCAGCTATCAAATCTCCCCTCATTCTTCTCTTCCGCAGACTAAACAATCCCAGTTCCCTCAGCCTCTCCTCATAAGTCATGTGTTCCAGTCCCCAATCATTTTTGTTGCCCTTCGCTGGATGCTTTCCAATTTTTGTACATCCTTCTTGTAGTGTGGGGCCCAAAACTGGACACAGTACTCCAAATGAGGCCTCACCAATGTCGAATAGAGGGGAATGATCATGTCCCTCGATATGCTGGCAATGCCCCTACTTATACACCCCAAAATGCCATTGGCCTTCTTGGCAACAAGGGCACACTGTTGACTCATATCCAGCTTCTCGTCCACTGTAACCCCTAGGTCCTTTTCTGCAGAACAGCTGCCTAGCCATTCGGTCCCTAGTCTGTAGCAGTGCATTGGATCCTTCCGACCTAAGTGAAGGACTCTGCACTTGTCCTTGTTGAACCTCATCGGATTTCTTTTGGCCCCATCCTCTAATTTGTCTAGGGCCCTCTGTATCCTATCCCTACCCTCCAGCATATCTGCCACTCCTCCCAGTTTAGTGTCATCTACAAACTTAACTGAGGGTGCAGTCCACGCCATTCTCCAGATCATTAATGAAGATACTGAACAAAACTGGCCCCAGGACAGACCCTTGGGGGAATCAGTTTGATACCGGCTGCCAACTAGACATGGAGCCATTGATCACTACCCTTTGAGCCCGACAATCTAGCCAGCTTTCTATCCACCTTATAGTCCATTCATCCAGCCATACTTCTTTAACTTGCTGGCAAGAATACCGTGGGAGATCGTATCAAAAGCTTTGCTAAAGTCAAGGCATAACACGTCCACTGCTTTCCCATCATCCACAGAGCCAGTTATCTCGTCATAGAAGGCAATTAGATTAGTCAGGCATGACTTGCCCTTGGTGAATCCATGCTGACTGTTCCTGATCACGTTCCTCTCCTCTAAGTGCTTCAGAATTGATTCCTTGAGGACCTGCTCCTTGATTTTTCCAGGGACTGAGGTGAGGCTGACTGGCCTGTAGTTCCCCGGATACTCCTCCTTCCCTTTTTTAAAGATGGGCATTACATTAGCCTTTTCCAGTCGTCCGGGATCTCCCCCGATCTCCATGAGTTTTCAAAGATAATGACCAATGGCTCTGCAATCACATCTGCCAACTCCTTTAGCACTCTTGGATGCAGCACATCTGGCCCCATGAACTTGTGCTCGTCCAGCTTTTCTAAATAGTCCCGAACCACTTCTTTCTCCACAGAGGTCTGGTCACCTCCTCCCCATGCTGTGCTGCCCAGTGCAGTAGTCTGGGAGCTGATCTTGTTCGTGAAGACAGAGGCAAAAAAAGCATTGAGTACATTAGCTTTTTCCACATCCTCTATCACTAGGTTGCCTCCCTTGTTCAGTAAGAGGCCCATGCTTTCCTTGACTTTCTTCTTATTGCTAACATACCTGAAGAAACCCTTCTTGTTACTCTTAACATCTCTTGCTAGCTGCAACTCCAAGTGTGATTTGGCCTTCCTGATTTCACTCCTGCATGCCTGAGCAATATTTTTATACTCCTCCCCAGTCATTTGTCCAAGCTTCCACTTCTTGTAAGCTTCTTTCTTGTGTTTAAGATCAGCAAGGATTTCACTGTGAAGCCAAGCTCGTCGCCTGCCATATTTACTATTCTTTCTACACTTTGGGATGGTTTGTCCCTGTAACCTCAATAAGGATTCTTTAAAATACAGCTAGCTCTCCTGGACTCCTTTCCCCCTCATGTTATTCTCCCAGGGGATCCTGCCCATCAGTTTCCTGAGGGAGTCAAAGTCTGCTTTTCTGAAGTCCAGGGTCCATATTCTGCTGCTCTCCTTTCTTCCTTGTGTCATGATCCTGAATTCAACCATCTCATGGTCACTGCCTCCCAGGTTCCATCCACTTTTTCTTCCCCTCCGAATTCTTCCCAGTTTGTGAGCAGCAGATCAAGAAGAACTCTGCCCCTAGTTGGTTCCTCCAGCACTTGCGCCAGGAAATTGTCCTCTACACTTTCCAAAAACTTCCTGGATTGTCTGTGCACCGCTGTATTGCTCTCCCAGCAGATATTAGGGTAATTGAACTCTTCCATGAAAACCGGGACCTGCGATCTAGTAACTTCCGTTAGTTGCTGGAAGAAAGTCTCATCCACCTCATCCCCCTGGTCTGGTGGTCTATAGCAGACTCCCACCTTGACATCACCCATGTTGCTCACACTTCTAAAGTTAATCCAGAGACTCTCAGGTTTTTTTGCAGTTTCATACCGGAGCTCTGAGCAGTCATACTGCTCTCTTACATACAATGCAACTCCCCTACCTTTTCTGCCCTGCCTGTCCTTCCTGAACAGTTTATATCCATCCATGACAGTACTCCAGTCATGTGAGTTATCCCACCAAGTCTCTGTTATTCCAATCACATCATAATTCCTTGACTGTGCCAGGACTTCTAGTTCTCCCTGTTTGTTTCCCAGGCTTCTTGCATTTGTGTATAAGCACTTAAGATAACTCACTGATCATCCCACTTTCTCAGTATGAGGCAGGAGCCCTCCCCTCTTGTTCTCTCCCACTCGTGCTTCCTCCCTGTATTCCACTTCCCCACTTACCTCAGAGCTTTGGTCTCCTTCCCCCAGTGAACCTAGTTTAAAGCCCTCCTCACTAGGTTAGCCAGCCTGCTTGTGAAGATGCTCTTCCCTCTCTTTGTTAGGTGGAGCCCATCTCTGCCTATCACTCCTCCTTCTTGGAACACCATCCCATCGTCAAAGAATCCAAAGCCTTCTCTCCGACACCACCTGCATAGCCATTCGTTGACTTCCACGCTTCGACGTTCTCTACCCAGGCCTTTTCCTTCCACGGGGAGGATGGACGAGAACACCACTTGCACCTCAAACTCCTTTATCCTTCTTCCCAGAGCCATGTAGTCTGCAGTGATCTGCTCAAGGTCATTGTTGGCAGTATCACTGGTGCCCATGTGGAGAAGCAGGAAGGGGTAGCGATCCAAGGACTTGATGAGTCTCTGCAGTCTCTCCTTCACATTGTGAATTCTAGCTTCTGGCAAACAGCAGACTTCTCGGTTTTCCCGGTCAGGGCGGCAGATAGATGATTCAGTCCCCCTGAGGACAGAGTCCCCAACCACCACCACCCACCTCCTTCTCTTGGGAGGGGTGGTTGTGGCACCCCCATCCCTAGAGCAGTGCACCTCATGCCTTCCAATTGGCAGGGTCTCCTCCTGCTCCCTTCCCTCAGATGTATCATCTAGTCTACTCTCCGCATCAGTACCTGTGGAGAGAACATGAAAACAGTTGCTTACCTGTATCTGCATTGCTGGTATATGGACGCTCCCCTTTCTTCTCCTGGAGGTCACATGCTGCCAAATTTCTTCACCGTCCTTCTGTCCCTGCTGCGCAGCCTGCTCTGAATCTGCAGAATGTTGTGCCTGTAGAAGCATATCCTGATGTCTGTCCAGGAAATCTTCAGTTTCTCTTATGCAACACAGGGTCGATACTTGTTTCTCCAGACCTTGAACCTTCTCTTCCAATATGGAGACCAGCTTGCACTTTGTACAGACAAAGTCACTTCTGTCCTGTGGAAGAAAGGCAAACATGGCACATCCTGTGCCGGTCACAACAGCTGAACGCTCCCTGTCCATATTACCTTCCTTCTACGAGCTTCCTCAGGAGTTGTAGTAACTACTCAGAGAAGCCTGCAAGATGAAAGTCTCAGTGGGCTCTCCCCAGGCAAACTCCAAGGCAAACTCCTTCTGTTCACCTCTCCGGTGTTCGCCACTCAGCTGGTACGCAGCTGACTGGCTTTTTATAACAGTCAGGTCTACTCAAGGCTCACCTGGAACAAAGCACTCCCAATTCACACTTTTCAAACAATCAAGTACACGGTCAAACTGACAAACTGTCCCCGCAACAGACACTCAGATACTCACCAACACAGGCCCCCCTAATGCAGCACTTAGCGTACCTCCTCTCGGACAGATCCCAGGCAAACTCACTCTGTTAGCCTCTCTGCTGTTCGCCTTTAATCATGCTCATTGATCTTCTCTGAACCCTCTCCAGTTTATCAGCATCCCTCTTGAATTGTGGGCACCAGCAGTTGCTCCAGTACCAATACAGAGGTAAAATAACCTCTCTACTCCTACTCTATATTCATGCACCCCAAATTCATATGAGCTCTTTTGGCCCGAGCATCACACTGGGAGCTCATATTCAGCTGATTATTCACCATGACCCCCAAACAAATTCAAGAAAAGCTCAGCCTGTTGTGAGGAGGGTATTCAAACCTATGCCCCCAGGGGAAACTGGGACCTCAATGCACTGCCTTAAACTACTTAGTTATCCTCATGTTATTCAAGGTGCTCTACAAACACATATTTAGAGATCTAATATTGTACATTTTAAATAGGGATAAAGAGCGGGACAAAGAGAGTATTATTATCCCTACTTTACATATGGGGAACTGAGGCACAGAAAGATTGAGAGATATGCCTAAAATCAGTTCTAAACTCTGAAAATAGAAAGTTAAAATCGTTTCTTACTTTAGTTGACCTATCATTTCTTATTCATTATTGAGATGTTGACTCCTGCCTCTGATCAGCCCCTGATTCCACTTGTTGAATTTTCAACCAAGCACCTTCATGCTTTCTCACATGGCATCCCTCAAGCCTGGGGGAGCTTCCTGTAAAAACTGATAAAGTGTCCTAATTACCCACATTCAAATCCCTCCCTAAAACTCTTTTGCTATGAAAACTACAAAAATCTTTACAATGGTTAGGCTGCTTGGTCCTGATATCACTGGCTCTCATGCTGACCAATATTGTCTCATTGTACTCTCCCATCTGTCTGTATCTATTTGTTGTCTTTGTCTTATACTTGGATTGTAAGATTATTGGAGCTGAGACCATCTTTTTGTTCTGTGTTACAGCACTTAGCACAAGAGGGGTTCTGGCGATCTATGATTAGGACTCCTAAATCCTATGGTTTTAGAAATAATGAATAATAATATAAAACAGTCCATCAGCCTTTCTCTCTCCACCCACCCACCCACCCACACACTGCTTCCCAAATGTAGCAACAGTTTGCAGTCAAAGATACTTAATCTTTGGCCTTTAATCTAATCCTGGATTTAAATTATTCCTCGAAATCCTGAATTATATGTGTATAACCTATTTCACATACAAAAAAGTCAGTCTGAATTCATCTACTTTTACAGTTTATTTTATAGTTATTCACCTTTTTCCAGAGCTTTGAGATCCTGAGATAAAAGGCACTGTACAAATGCTAAGTATTATTAATTATTAGTGAAAAATACTAGTGCTATAATTTTTTATAATAAATTAGTATAAGTCATTAAATTAATGTCTGAACGTGGCTTAGAAAGTTATATAACTGCTAACTGTTAGTTTTTCTGCATTTTTAATATGTGAAAAATCCTCTGGATTTCTAACAAGGATGCTGTAAACAAGGACTAATGACCCTCAACCTGTTTGGGAAATTCCAGGGAGAGACTTTTGCAAGATGGCAGTTCATTCCATCACTACTATGATCCTGACCTATGAACACTGAAAAATTACTTGTGTGTATATATATGATCTATTAACCGTTTATAACTCTCTTCTTTTTTTGCATTATTAAACCTTTAGTTTTTAGTTACTAAAGGATTGGCATCAGCCTGATTATTGGGTAGAATCTGATTTATATTCACCTGGCTAAGTGGCTGGTCCCTTGGGATTAGAAGGACCCTATATTTGATTAGATTGGTTTTCAAACAATAGCAGCCATTTAGTGAACCAAAGAAAACAAACGATTTATTAGTGAGACCTCTATTAGACTTTGCAAGCCACAAGCTGGTGACTAATGTATTCCAGATATTGAAGCCAAGATAGAAGCTGGTGGCACCAAGAAGGGATGCTGAGTTTGGGACATCACAAGTGCTTCCATTTTAACCTGATATGCAGTTCACATTTGCCTGTAATGTGTTAAATCTCCCATATTGTCCAACTGAAAATGACGGCCCTGATCCTCCAAGCTGGCCCATCTGGGCAGACCCTTGGTACCATATCGTACCCCACTTTCTTCAATGGGGTTTCCCATGGATGCAGGGGACTGTTTATACGGACCTTAGAGCTACTGGGGATTATTATTTAATATTTATATTGCAATAGTGCTCAGAGTCCTTGCCGTACGAGGCATTGTACAAACATAGAAGAAAACACAGTCCCTGCCTTCATTGTTGCTGATCTGTCCCTACATTATACACATTCTAAGACCACGTCTGCAAGACAACTGGAGAAATAATAGATCATTACCCCCAAAGTTTGTACAGCTTGGAAACTGATTGGAAACTGGAAGAAAACTCTGATAGACTCACTAGAGCAGGGGTCTCAAACATGCGGGCCGCATGAGGCCCATGGGGTTATTTTCTGTGGGCCCCCCACCCCCCAGCATTTACCTAGAGTGGCTCCGGCCCGGTGCACACCGGGAGCAGGGCAGACTCCCTGCCTGCCTGCCCTGTCCCCGCGCTGTTCCAGGAAGCAGGCCGGGACCTGTGGGAGGGTGGGGCAAAAGGGGTCTGTGTGTTGCCCTGGCTACTCCTCCGGGTACCTCCCCCAAAGCTCCCATTGGCCGGGAAACGTGGCCGTGCCGGACCCACCCACCGAACCCCTCCTGCAGCCAAACCCCCTGCCCTGAGCCCCCTGCTTCACCCCACACACCTCCTGCACCCTGACCCCCTGACCCCCCTGCCCTGAGCCCCCTGCCATTCCCACACCCATCCTGCACCCCAACCCCCTGCCCTGAGCTCCTGCTGCACCCTGCACGCCTCCTGCACCTTCTGAGGGAAGGGAGGGGGTGGAGTTGGGGCGGGGATTTCAGGGAAGGGGTTGGAATCGGGGCAGGGAAGGGGTGGGAAGAGGCAGGGCAGGGGCGGGGCCTCACAGAAGGGGTGGAGTGGGGGCAGGGGCAAGGCAGCGGGGGGTGGTCAGTGGTGCGGCCCTCGAGCCAATGTACTAGTCCTCATGTGGCCCTCGTGTTCATTTGAGACCCCTGCACTAGAGGGCAGGTTACCCAGCCTGTTCATGGTGCAAGACACAATATCTATTGTCTTCAAGTCTGAGTCAAAGTCGGGCAGTGGTTTGAGACACATTAAATGTATTTTTGTCTTGCAGAGATTCTGTGTCAACCTCCAGGGAACCCAAGAAAACTATGCAGTGGGTGGTATTTGGGGTCTATATTAAAGCCCAGAAAGGAATGGGAGTGTTTGATGGACTCCCATAGATTGACTACTGTTCCTATTTTGTTTTTTTATAACCTTAGAATTCAGTATACTTCTTTATCACTTTCTCTGTCATTATAAATGATTTGTGCTTTCTCAGTGTTTATATTTTTCTCTGTATGTTCCCTTCCTTGTCCAGGAATGGCATAAAGGGTATTACAACAGAGATCTCTTTCTTTCACCTGTCATGCACATCCAGATGTTTGTCCTGCACATCATCATAGGGCCTGTCCTGCAGTTTAAGAGGAGTTCCTATGTCCTGACACAAATTCCTATGGCTGCATAAAAGTGGATGTTGCAGTCCTGGCAACACCTTTTAGTGATGCCAAATGTGCAAGGGGAGGGGAAGATGGTTTCCTGCTTTGAGCAGGGGGTGCAACTAGATGACCTCCTGAGGTCCCTTCCAACCCTAATCTTCTATGATTCTATGTAGAAAGCTTGACCTCTCTGACAGAAGGGTGTCAGTGGAAACTAGCCGCTATGGAGGAAATTGAACATATATGACCTTGGATGAAAGAGCCACAACAAGAGAGGCCTGAAATTTCAAATTGAAATTTTGGAAGATGGGAGAAATGGGCTTCTTCTCTAGATAGCAGAGATAAAGGCAGTTTGGAAGAGAAGCCAGTTAATCCCTGGGACTGGCCACTAAGAAGAGAGCTGGAGGGCTTGTTGTCAGAGAAACTGGCTGGCAAGGGGAGAATAAAGAAGTAGCACCGGATAGAAGTGAGCTTGCTTTGGTATCAGCAAGGAACTGGAGTGGGAGGACTCTCACAAGGTGGCTGACCCCTTTAAAGCCCCACATGCAACACTCACATTTCCTGGTTAAAAACAGGTAATATTCTCAATTTTAATAGCAGGCTCATACCTGGAACTTGAACATGTTCATTTAAATCCCATTACTAAGCTATTGTGAAAACTGTAAATTGTCTGTCAGTTGTCATAAAACATAGCTGGTGGATGTGAATCAATGCTGCTCACACATTTCTTACTCAGCAATAGAAAAAAGGTATGGCTGGGGCTATTCTTCTAGCAGAATTTAGAAGCCTACACAGTTTGTCACCCCTTTAAAAAAGCAAATATTAAAAAACAAATAAATAAAAATTGTCCTTCGATCAATGGTTCTTATCTAATCTTTGTGCCTTCATCTAAATGTATTTAGAAAGTCACAAGTCCTATATTGTTTGTAGTTGTTAAAGTTACATCTGTATTAATAGCCCAAGCCTGCATTATTCAAATCAATGGACGTTCTATTGACTTCAGTGGGACTGGACTGGGCCCTATGTTTTCTAGCAATAAAGGCCTTTCATATAAGATTTAGTGACACTTACGACATGTTGATGTATTGATATATTTATTCTGGAGAAATCTAATTGCAGTATCGGTTCTGTAAAATTAGTTGTATCGAAAGCAACCAATATATATATCATGTTTCTGTAGGATTTACATTGGCCTTGGAAGCTACCCACAGCACCCAGATAGCAGTTACATTCACCCAATTACATTGCATAATGAAGTAATATTTAGAAACTGAAAATCATTAAATAAAACTTTTGAGAAATGATACACATTTATATTAAATTTACTTCTGTCACATATATATAGGTCTTTTCTATTCCATAAACTTAATTTCCCTTTGAGAGAAAATCGTGTGGTGCCAATTAGCTTCACTTGTACAATAAGCTCTTTTTCATTGTGGGAGGAGCTACAAAAAGTTGTCTTATTGTTTACAAATATTGTATATTCTGAAAATCCAATCAAATTACTTATGAAAAAATACCAGACTCTGTAAATCAGTGGTCATCCTGTGATACTATACTGCAGAACCATTAAATATGCAGTTAATTTAATATTTTCCTGATTCCTCATTGTTGTATTGGTTTACAGAAGTATTTCTTTTCACTAACCACAACAAAATATCATTCAAAACAAATGAATGCATGAAGCCATAATGCTTCTAAGGTTATCCTGAAGAAACAATCAGCTAAACAGTTTGTGGATAACTGTTTACGGAGGTATATCCAAACTTTTAAAAATATTTATTTTCTTATTTTTTTACTAACTTTTTCTCATTCACATAATAGTGGAGCTTCCTTTTTTTTTTTTTAAAGAAGTTAATGCATCATGAAAGTAGTTTGCAACAAAGAAAGATCAGCAGAGCCATCTTACAATAAACTGCACAAAATTACCAGATCAGCAATGGAGCATTTGGTATTTAAAAAAAAAAATTCTATTGTATAAAGCTGGAAGCATATTATGGTTAGACCCTCTAAAGTGCACGAGATATTTATCCTTCCTTGCAAAATGTGATCAGTGGTTGAGGTTTATCTTTAGAAGGTGAGACTGAGAGTGACAGCACAATGCTAATATGGCATTTTTGAAAAAGATCAATATCCCTCCTAAATCTTTGGAACTTTCACCTGAGGGTAGAACTACAGAAAATGGATGAATTAATTCCTGTGAAATCTGCCTCTGAAAAGTACTAGTGACTGCTTGGATCACAAACCTCTTTGCATATGTCTCCACTGCAATTAGACACCTGTGGCTGGCCCATGCCAGCTGATTTGGGCTTGTGGGGATCAGTCTGAGGGGCAGTTTAGTTGTTAAGGCTCGGGCTGCACCCCAAGCTCCAGCCCGAGCCTGAATGTCTACATTGGAATTAAACGGCCCCTTAGCTTGAGTCCTGCAAGCCCAAGTCAGCTGGCGTAGGCCAGCCATGGGTGTCTAATTGCAATGTAGACATACCCTTTGAGATTAAGTTTGAATGCAACTTTCACTTAAGTTGTAAGAAACTCCTAAGGGGTTACAACTAAAACAAGGCCTAATTTGAGTCTGCCCAGAAACTAGCAGCATATAGGTGGAAGGGTTTCACTGGGTATTGTGACCGGGGTAGTTGTAGGGTTGGGGATGGGTGGAGAGAGAGAGAGAGTGTGTGTTCTATGCACAGTGTGACCCTGAAAAACCCTAGAGAGAGTTTTTAGTCTGGTCAGAGGCAATGGGTGGGGTGGGGCGGAATGCCGGGTCATGTGCCCCACTCCCCGATTTCACAGGCTGCTTCTTGCCAAGACACCCAGCAGCAAGGAGGTAGCGGCTCCTCCGGCAGCAGCACTCATCCGGTGTCCGTGCAGCGCAGGGAAGGAAGTAGCAGCAGGGCCGCTGGCCGGCTGCTGCGGGCTGAGCTCCCTCCTCAGCTGCATGGGGCTGCTTCTCCTTCCCTGCTGCTGGAGTCCCAGTGCTTCCTTCCCTCCTTCCTGCTGCCTGCTTTGCAGACGGCCCTCTGAGGTGAGTCAGATGGCATCTTCAAGATGGGGAAGAGGAGCTGAGACATTGCGCTCAGCGCCAGGCAGCTCAGGTGGACCCCACCCAGCCCAAGATTCCCAGGAGTGAGTGAGGGGAGCAAGCTGTGGGGAGAGTGGGAAAGGGAGGGCAGACCCTGCTGCTGCTGCTTCAATGCACCCCCCAGCAGCAGCTTTTATTGACCCTTTTGTTCTTGGTTCCTCCTGCATTCAGAGAAGAAGCATTTTGTACATTTCTTGTAAATTGCATCAAAGAAAATACCAGACTCCATCAATTTCTACTTCTAATTGGAACATCCCCAGGGCCTGAAAACTTAACTAGCTGCCTGGGTCAGAAAAGGGCAATAGTACATTGGTTTCTCATTACTTTAATTTACAGTTCTTAGTTAAGCAAGCAGATTCTCCTTTCTTATTAGGGTCGTATCATATTTCATGTTTTTAATATGAATTTCCTTTTACCATAAAGCCACTACAGTGTGAAAGGTGATTCAGATCCACAGTGTCTTAAAAAGCCGCAGAGCATCCCATATGATGCCTTGGTGAAACAGGATGATCATAAGTAAAGCTGTTCGAGAAGCTGTATCCCGTGATAGGAGGAATTTTGATCAGTTTTTCTACAGCAGCAGAGGTAAGTTACTGTAACTGTGTAAATAGGTTTTGTGTATTTATAGATATTTTTCAAAATCTTATTTCTGTATTAGATGACTTAGTGTTGTCAGTCTAGTTTCCAGGGGACAAGTGTTCATATCACTGTTAGAAAAACGCATAGTGAATTGTGTTAGTCAAATACACATACTAAATAATGTTAGAGAAATGACTATTATATATAATATAAGAAAATATATAGGATTTTTTGCTTTATATGTGTCTTTGATGCAGCATTTCAGAACTTAGCTGAAACAGCTTCAGGGTTGTGTAAACCATGAAGCCTTGTTTGTGTGTCTATAAAATCCTTGGCCTATGCAAATAGCAGGGTGAAGCAGAATGTCATGAAGGAATTGTTAGCTTCATGTGTCCCCTGCAACTAGGCAAGCTAACAAGGACACAAAAACAGACCAGAAAGATAAAAACAACTGGATGGAACGAGTGGGGATGACAGATCTAGACTGTTTAAAGTAAGTTTTATCAGGATAAACAAAAACGTATTAGTTTGTTAATTACTGTGTTTCATACCCGAAAATGTTTTAATAAGGGGTTTAGAATGGATAGGTACACAAATGAGGTAACTTGGTAAACTGAGTCTGTGCAAAGTTATGGATCAGGGGATAAAAGATAGGTGATTGACAACAAAAGCATGGAAAAGATACAGGGGCAAACATAGCAGAGACCAGAGATTTGAAGAGAGTGACCTAGTCCCCAGGAAAGGTAACTTGATCAATTATCTTGCTTGCCTTCTCTGTTTTTGCAAGTGTATGCAATTCATAGGTGATAATATCTGTCAGGCTGTCTGGAGTGGCTTACAACCCCGAATGCCTACCTCATGGAAACTGTCAAAAGCAGAGCAGACACCCCAAACTGGTAGTGTGTTCTATAATTAGATTTCACCAATTCTGTACCAAATGTGAACCCCGGAAGTACTACAGTAATCTTATAATAGAGTCACAGACAGTCCCTTTAGACACTGCAGTCTATCTTGCCACCCAGACAAACTGGACTATGTGATAAATGATCACTTATACCAAAAATCACAAATATTCCAGGTTATTCCCAGTCTTAAGAGGTCATTCACTCACCCAAATCAAGTTGCATCTTAGATTGCGCACCAAAGATAATGCTGGTAGCCAAGTCTATAGTAAATTAACTAATATTTATGAGGTAAGAAAAGAAAATCATAGAATTGTAGGACTGGAAAAGACTAGTCCAGTCCCCTGCACTCATGGCAGGACTAAGTATTATCGACCATCCCTGACAGGTGTTCCATCTAACCCGCTTTTAAAAATCTCCAATAAGGGAGATTCCACAAGCTCCCTAGGCAATTTATTCCAGTGCTTAACTACCCTGATAGTTTGGAAGCTTTTCCTAATGTCCAACTGTCAAGGTTCCTTCCCCACTCTGAATTCTAGGGTACAAATGTGGGGACTTACATGGAAGACCCCCTACGCTTATTCTTACCAGCTTAGGTTAAAAACTTTCCCATGGTACAAACTTTGCCTTGTCCTTGAACCCTATGCTGTCACCACCAAGCATTTTAAACAAAGAACAGGGAAAGAGACCACTTGGAGACGTTTTCCCCCAAAATATCCCCCCAAGCCCTACACCCCCTTTCCTGGGGAAGGCTTGATAATAATCCTCACCAATTGGTACAGGTGAACACAGACCCAAACCCTTGGATCTTAAGAACAATGAAAAAGCAATCAGGTTCTTAAAAGAAGAATTTGAATTGAAGAAAAAAAGTAAAAGAATCACCTCTGTAAAATCAGGATGGTAATCAGATTCAAAACATAGAGAATCCCTCTAGGCAAAACCTTAAGTTACAAAAAGACACAAAAACAGGAATATACCTTCCCTCCAGCACAGCTTATTTTACCAGCCATTTAAACAAAAGGAAATCTAACGCATTTCTAGCTGGTTTACTTACTAACTTAACAGGAGTTGGAAGGCTGCCTTCCTGACCTGTTCCCGGCAAAAGCATCATACAGACAGACAAACCCTTTGTTTCCCCCCGTCCAGATTTGAAAGTATCTTGTCCCCTCATTGGTCATTTTGGGTCAGGTGCCAGCGAGGTTATCTTAGCTTCTTAACCCTTTACAGGTGAAAGGGTTTTGCCTCTGGCCAGGAGGGATTTTATAGCACTGTATACAGAAAGGTGGTTACCCTTCCCTTTATATTTATGACACGAACCTAAAGCGCCTTAACTGCATTTTAAGCCCATTGTGTCTTGTCCTATCCCCCGAAGTTAAGGAGAACATTTTCCCCCTCTCTTTCTTGTAACAACCTTTTATGTACTTGAAAACTGTTATTATGTCCCCTCTCAGTCTTCTCTTTTCCAGACAAAACCAAACCCCATTTTTTCAGTCTTCCCCCTAGGTTTTGCTTGCTAGACCTTTAATAATTTTTGTGGCTCTTCTCTGGAATTTCTCCAATTTGTCTACATCTTTCCTGAAATGTGGTGCCCAGAACTGGTCAGAATACTCCAGTTGAGGCGTAATCAGTGTGGGGTAAAGCGGAAGAATTACTTGTGTCTTGCTTACAACTCTATTGACTCATATTTAGCTTGTGATCCATTATGACCTCCAGATCCCTTTCTGCAGTACTCATTCTGAGGCGGTCAGTTCCCATTTTTTAGGTGTGCCTTCCTAAGTGGAGTACTTTGCGTTTGTCCTTATTGAATTTCATCCTATTTACTTGAGACCATTTCTCCAGTTTGTCCAGATCATTTTGAATTTTAATCCTATCATCAAAAGCACTTGCAACCTCTCCTAGTTTGGTATCATCTGCAAACTATACAAGTGTACTCTCTATGCTATTATCTAAATCATTTGTTGAAGATATTGAACAGAACCGGACCCAGAACTGATCCCTGTGGGACCCCACTTGATACACCCTTCCAGCTTGACTGTGAACCACTAATAACTGCTCTCTGGGAAGGGGTTTCCAACCAGTTATGCACTCATCTTATGAAGGATCTGTACTTATAACTTTTTCCCACAGAAAACAAGATGACAAGGTCACCGCCGACATGGGCTCTTTCTTTAATTGGCAGAGAGAGAGAGGAGCACATTTAGAGTCTTTGATCTCTTCTCATCACACTTGCGTACAAATGTGCAAGAATTAGTACTTTCCTGTTAAAGTTCTTCATTTGCATTTCACAAGGCTTCTTTCTTGTTCCAAGGGGTTATTTAGTTATAGGGGTGTACACAATGTAAAAGCTTGCTATTATAACAGGGTACAGATAAGTGAAAACAATGCATGGAAACATCCTATTCGTTTTCGTGATGTCTGAACACCAAATCCAATGTTATATATTTAACAAGCACTTTGAGCTATACTAATACACAAGTGAATTGGCTGAGCTTCCAGCTATGCATCTGTAAGTGTTCAGTGAGACCTGGGGCTTTGGCATGAACTGGCACCTGGTTTGCTAGTGTCACAATAGCATTGTCTTAAGACACACATAATAAAGGCTAAAAGAAACCGTTGAAGCCTAACTTGAAGTGGCTCTCATTATGGCGTCAGTTGACACTGATATTTTAATAACAATTTCCTAATTTTCTAATGGCATGTGCTGGACATTGTATGTGTAAATAAGTTGTGCGGAATTTGTGTCATACTAAAAGTATTTGAAGCCCTGTCTCATTGGATGCATATTGAATAAAGGTGCATATTGAATAAAGCCTGGCTCCACAGGAAAGCCTTTAAAAAGTCTGAGAATTCCTGCAGACCCTGGGAAGTCTATAGGACCCATTTAAGTGCTTAGGTGTTTAAAATTTTATATTTAAAATTTAAACACACAAGCACTTAACTGTCTCTTGCAGACTTCACACAGTCTGTGGGCACTTTGGTGACATTCGAAAGTTATTGTACATGACCTTGGTTTGTATGGAATGAGACAGTGCTGTGAATGAACCCTTACTTTTTTTTTGGATGTGCATCTTGTACATGACAATATTTTAGCTCCACCCATGAAATAGTTCCACATCATTTATTTCTTTTCAATATTGTTTGTCTTTACAAAAAATAAGAAATTCCATTAAACAACTAAAATATAGTAATTTTTTGTATTTTAATTTTCCTGGTTTTTTTGTTTGTTTGTTTTAATCTAGAGTTATTAGAGTGAGAGGTTTACAAGATTTCCTTCCACCTGTTGATATTACAAGGTTGCTGGAAAAAGGTCTCCCTCTTGTTGTAGATCTTAGAATATGTTCAACCAACTATGCATGCTGTATAAAGTAACTTTAGTCATGGGGCAATGCACACTTTATAAAGTCCTCATCATGACTGAGAATTCCTTCCTCGTACAGCAGAGTTTAAGAGCTCCCCAGTGAAAGAGGCTCTTATCTCCTGCTATTGCTACTTCCTCTGACAGAGCTCCTAAACTGTCTGGGTCATGGCAAGATCACTCAAATAGAGCAGATAAGCCTTTTCGTATGAAAGAAGTCCAGATCCAGAGGAGAGTGAAGATTTCTGCACTGGTAACTGTTCATAGAGAAAGATTTGCAACTTTAAAAACTTTCTGCATAGTCGATAGCTACAATGCTAACTAACAATGATAGGAAAGAGTAACATAGCTTTCAGTGTTAGCACAGGTTACTGCTGTACAATGCTAAATACACAGGGACAGTATGTTTTCTCTTTAAAAAATCATATTTATCAATGCTAGGAGCCAATTTATGTTCTTGCGGCTCCCTCACATGCTCAGCTAATAATAAATACATAATATTTTGTTCAGTTAACTAGGACATTACTTTCAAACAGCAAAAGCCCCAGAGATTAACTCTGCAGTTTTCATAATCACATTTTGATGGCATTTACAAATTATTTAAATACATTTTCATGAAAAAAATCTTACCTCATGCTAGCTTCTCCCCAAGTTAATAAATTGTTGTTGAAAAGCATTGAATCACAGATGTCTGTGATTAGCATTTAGCACGGTTTGCATTTTGATGTGGCAGTCCAGGAGAATTAAACTCGGCCATGCACAAACAATATATACCAAAGTGGCTGCCCTTTTCCCACTAATCCCAGGTGGTAATGTTGTATGAAGTTCAATATTACTGAGCTGCTGTGGGGTGATGATGATGCAAAATGACATCCAACAGCTTCCAGTGGTTCCTATTTCCCATTTATGATAAACAAACAGGAAAAAAGATGTTGTAAAACTTAAACTGTATATGCTAAAAAGCCAATTTAGGCCAAATTTTTAAAAAATGGGTGCTTAAAATTACAATCTTATGTCCATATTTAGGCACCTAAATAGTGGCCTAATTTTAAAACCTGTTGAGAATCCCTCACTTCTCAGCAGCCATTGGATGCTTCACCCTTTTCAAAATCATACCTGTATTGAGGTGCCTAAATATGGACATAATAGCTTAACTTTAGGAACCCATCTTTTTTTTTTTTTTTTTTTTTGTCTAAACAAGTACCTATATCTCTCAATTACCCCAAACCCAAACATGGATTGAATAACCCAAAGTAGCAGCATTAACTCCCAGTTAAAGTCACTATTAATACAACCCTAAATCTGTGCTATAATTGGAGCACAGCAGTCCTTGGAGTTCAATTATCAATCACTGCTGTTCCAAGTCACTTCTTGCTTTCAGCAGAAGAATGTGAAGTTGCTTTTGTTTTCTTTACTATCACTCTTGACATTTGATAAAATCTTTATTCTTTCTTAAAAGATCAAAGTCTCAGTCTCTTTCCTGGCATACTTCTATATTCATATCTTAGTTATATGTTAGCGTTGCCAACCCTTGTGATTTTATCATGATTCTTAGCAACAGTTGATGTTTTGCATAAAGCCTTAGCTCCTGGAGACAAGTGATTATGTGGGAATCTCAACTTTTTTGACAGAAAAGTGAGTTTTAACTCTCATAGTTGAGGTGAAAACCTTAAAAGTGTGATCCAAATTCACCCTGAAGGCTCAAAGGCCAGAAGATATACACAAATAACCCAGCATTTATTACTTTTAAGCCAATGCCATGATTTTTGGCAGGCTGAGTCATGATTTTTGACAGTTGGCAGTACTGATGGTTTTAGGAGATCAATGCTGCGTATGTCCTTAAACTCTCTGTAAAATGTGAACTTCATTTTTAACTTTCATTTACCTAACACTTCTATTCTGATGGAAGTATAATCTTTGCTTGTACTAAATGAATGAGCTATGTTTGATTCATCTGACCTTGTTTTATACCACCAGATATTTCTAATTGTTTCCAGTTTCTTTGGAGCTTTAAAAATACTGTTTGCTTTTTGCATGAAAAAGGAATAAGAACATAAGAATGGACATACTGGGTCAGACCAAAGGTCCATCTAGCCCAGTATCTTGTCTTCTGACAGTGGCAAATCCCAGGTGTCCCAGAGGGAATGAGCAGAAGAGGTAATCATCAAGTGATCAATCTCCAATTGTCCATTCCCAGCTTCAGGCAAACAGAGGCTAGGGACACCATCCCTGCCCATCCTGGCTAACAGCCATTGATGGACAAAGAGTATACACAGAGAGTGTTTGCCTCATTGTTAATTAGTATGCAGTCCTAGTATGCAGTTGTTAATTAGTAGGCAGTATACGGGTCAATATGTGTAATCAGCAAGACGCTCCATTTAATAAAATTGAAAAGTAATTACAAAAACTAAGGAGATGCCATTGGGTATATTTGTATTTTAAATACAAGGTATGATTGAGTAATAGCAGTGTGCAACACATGAACAGTTTTCAGTGTTCAATCTTCAGATGAAAATATTTTCCTGGAGATTTTCTGAGGGGCCTGAATAGCTGGGTCCAACTGGAGTAAATCCAACACGGGCAAAACTAGACTCATCTTTCACATTTTTAACACATATTCATAGCTTTTTAACGCTAGATCATTTACTTTAACCTCCTGTATATCACAGGCTGTTACATTTCACCCAGTTAACCCTGTATTGAATCCAATAACTGGTGTTTGGCTGAAACATATCTTACAGAAAGGTATCTGGTCTTAATTTGCAGACATTAATAGATAGAGCATCCCTCACAGAGAACGAAGGCAAGACAAGATTATGATGATCAACAGATGGCTCAGGCAGCGGTACTAGAGGGACGGCATTCATGGGCAGAGGACTGTTCTCTTGGGATGGACTTTACCTGAGTAGGCAGGGAAATAGACTTTAGGGATGGAGGTTGGCACAACTGATTAAAAAAAGCTTTAAACTAGGAACTCGGGGGAGATGGTTGGGAGATGCTCCTGGGATCTCCATGCCTTATTTTAACATCGAGAGGGAGGAAAATCAAGTAAGGAAGGATACAGCAATGAAGAAAGGCAGAGTAGTGGGTAGGAGAATGGCCATTAGGAGGAAGGATAGTGATGATACCAGTCAGGTAGGTGATACTGACAGTAGAATGACAATACCCAATCCAGCGAGAAATGTGGGTGAAACCAAGCAGCAACAATTAAGATGTTTGTACACCAATGCAAGGAGCCTGGGTAACAAAATGGAGGAACTAGAACTGCTCGTGCAGGAAGTGAAACCATATAGGGATAACACAAACATGGTGGAATAGTAGTCAAGACTGGAGTAAAGGTATTGAAGGGTATGTGCTGTTCAGGAAAGACAGAAATAAAGGCAAAGGTAGTGGAGCAGTATGGTACATTAATGATGAGTTTGACTGTAAAGAAATTAGAAGTGATAGAATGGATAAGACAGAGTTTGTCTGGGCCAAAATCACGTTGGGGAAGAAAGCTACTAGAGGTTCCCCTGATACAGTGCTTGGGGTATGTTAGAGGCCTCTAAGGTCTGATTTAGATATGGAAAGAGGATGTGGAAAAAGCTAATGTACTCAATGCTTTTTTTGCCTCTGTCTTCACGAACAAGGTCAGCTCCCAGACTACTGCACTGAGCAGCACAGCATGGGGAGGGGGTGGCCAGCCCTCTGTGAAGAAAGAAGTGGTTTGGGACTATTTAGAAAAACTGGATGTGCACAAGTCCAGGGGGCCGGATGCGTTGCATCCGAGAATGCTAAAGGAATTGGCGGATGTGATTGCAGAGCCACTGGCCATTATCTTTGAAAACTCATGGCGATCAGGGTAAGTCCCAGAAGACTGGAAAAAGGCTAATGTAGTGCCAAACTTTAAAAAAGGGAAGAAGGAGGATCCTGGGAACTACAGGCTGGTCAGCCTCACCTCAGTCCCCGGAAAAATCATGGAGCATGTCCTCAAGGAATCAATTCTGAAGAACTTAGACGAGAGGAAAGTGATCAGGAACAGTCAGCATGGATTCACCAAGGGCAAGTCATGCCTGACTAATCTAATTGCCTTCTGTGATGAGATAACTGGTTCTGTGGATGAAGGGAAGGCAGTGGACGTGTTATTCCTTGACTTTAGCAAAGCTTTTGACACGGTCTCCCACAGTATTCTTGTCAGCAAGTTAAAGAAGTATGGGCTGGATGGATGTACTACAAGGTGGGTAGAAAGTTGGCTAGATTGTTGGGCTCAACGGGTAGTGATCAATGGCTCCATGTCTAGTTGGCAGCTGGTATCAGGTGGAGTGCCCCAAGGGTCGGTCCTGGGGCCGGTTTTGTTCAATATCTTCATTAATTATCTGGAGGATGGTGTGGATTGCACCCTCAGCAAGTTTGCGGATGACACTAAACTGGGAGGAGTGGTAGATATGCTGGAGGGTAGGGATAGGATACAGAGGGCCCTAGACAAATTGGAGGATTGGGCCAAAAGAAATCTGATGAGGTTCAACAAGGACAAGTGCAGAGTCCTGCACTTAGGACTGAAGAATCCAATGCACCGCTACAGACTAGGGACTGAATGGCTAGGCAGCAGTTCTACAGAAAAGGACTTAGGGGTGACAGTGGACGAGAAGCTGGATATGAGTCAACAATGTGCTCTTGTTGCCAAGAAGGCCAATGGCATTTTGGGGTGTATAAGTAGGGGCATTGCCAGCAGATCGAGGGACATGATCGTTCCCCTCTATTCGACATTGGTGAGGCCTCATCTGGAGTACTGTGTCCAGTTTTGGGCCCCATACTACAAGAAGGATGTGGAGAAATTGGAGAGAGTCCAGCGAAGGGCAACAAAAATGATTAGGGGTCTAGAACACATGACTTATGAGGAGAGGCTGAGGGAACTGGGATTGTTTAGTCTACAGAGGAGAAGAATGAGGGGGGATTTTATAGCTGCTTTTAACTACCTGAAAGATGGATCCAAAGAGGATGGATCTAGACTATTCTCAGTGATAGCAGATGACTGGACAAGGAGTAATGGTCTCAAGTTGCAGTGGGGGAGATTTAGGTTGGATATTAGGAAAAACTTTTTCACTAGGAGGGTGGTGAAACACTGGAATGCATTACCTAGGGAGATGGTAGAATCCCCTTCCTTAGAAGTTTTTAAGGTCAGGCTTCACAAAGCCCTGGCTGGGATGATTTAGTTGGGGATTGGTCCTGCTCTGGGCAGGGGGTTGGACTAGATGACCTCCAGAGGTCCCTTCCAACTCTGATATTCTATGATCTGTCAGTTAGCCAGTTCTTAATCCATTTAACATGTCCTTTATTGATATAGTATAGTGCTATTTTTTTCCATCAGAGTGTGATGCAATATTAAGTCAAGCACCTTACAAAAGTCTAATACATCTTGGCAATTACCTTTATCAACCAAACTTGTAATCTCAAAGAATAAAATCAGATTTATTTGAGGAGACCTATTTTCCATTAAAACCATGCTTACTGACTGGCATTGATTATATTTTCAACTTTTAGTTCTTTATTAAATCCTTTATCAGCTTTTCCATTATTTTGCCCTGGATTGACGTCAGCCTAACTGGTCTATAGTTACCTGAATCATCCCACTTGTCCTTTTTGAATATTGGCACATTAGCACTCTTCCAGTCTTCTTAAATTTTCCCACTTACATCAGTGGGCAAGAGATCTCATCCAACTCTTTTAGGACTCTTGGGTGCAAGTTATCTGGGCCTGCTGATTAAAACACATTTGTCCATAGTAGATGCTGTTTTATATTCTCTTTACTTACTATGGACTGGAAAGTATTTCATCATCCTCATGTGATATGAGTACATCGTTCTGCTTCTTTCCAAATACAGAACAGAAATATTTATTGACTACTTTTGCCTTTTCTGTGTCATTGTTAACGATTTTACTAGATCCATCTAGTAATGAGTCTATACCATTGTTAGGATCACTTTTGTTACTAATATACCTTTAAAAAGTCCTTCTTATTGTCTTTAGTTCTGCCAGACATGGATTTTTCTCTGGTGTCTGTAGCCTCCCTTATCTATTTTCTAGACTTCTTAATTTTGAATGAGTAATGAGACTTTATTCACAAATGAAAAGTATTTGTATAACTCAGATGAGTAATACATCTATCTATCTATCTATAGGGCCCAAACTTGTACCTAATGAAGAGTTTTGACATTAACTTCAGTAGAATAGGATTATTTATTTGCAGGATCAGGTTCTATGCATACATAGTGTGACAAAGTTCCTCTTCTACCTTGGTGGTCTTGCACTTATTGTCGAATTTGCTCGCCTTGGAGCTTCACTGCAGCCCTCAGTTTGGCCGTTTTCATGAACCCACAGTCCAGGTTGACTCCTCCTATGTCTGACCAGGAGTTGGGAGGTTTGGGAGGAACCCGGGCCCGCCCTCTACTCCGGGTTCCAGCCCAGGGCCCTGTGGAATGCAGCTGTCTAGAGTGCCTCCTGGAACAGCTGTGCGACACCTACAACTCCCTGGGTCTACTTCCCCATGGTCTCCTCCCAACACCTTCTTTAACCTCACCATAGGACCTTCCTCCTGGTGTCTGATAATACTTGTACTCCTCAGTCCACGTTCTCACTCTCAACTCCTAGCACCTCTTGCTCCCAGCTCTTTACACGCGCACCACAAATGGAAGTGAACTCCTTTTTAAACCCAGGTGCCCTGATTAGCCTGCCTTAGTTGATTCTAGTAGCTTCTTGATTGGCTGCAGGTGTTCTAATCAGCCTGTCTGTCTTAATTGTCTCCAGAAGGTTCCTGATTGTTCTGGAACATTCCCTGTTACCTTACCCAGGGAAAAGGGACCTACTTAGCCTGCTCTCCTGCTGCTGCCCTCTGGCCTGGGCTTTCCTTGCTTTTTGCCCCTGCTTTCGGCTTCCCCCCGAACCGGGCCAGACGCTTTCCCCTCTTTCTTTTCCTTTTGTTGTTTTTTTTTAATTTCTCTGATGTTGCTAGAATGCTGGCCGGCTGCCGGCTGGCTGCCGGCCGGCTGTTAGCCCCCCCCGCCTGCCCGCCCGCCCATGGACACTGCTGTTGCTCCAGCTGAAACCCCCCCCCCCAAGAGGGGGGAGCCTGCCGGCCTGCTTCCCCAGAAGGGGGGAGTGGAAGGACCCAGCCCCCAGACCCAGCCGCTTGCTGTTTGTCTGCGGACCCATCTCTGGTCGAGAGGACTCTTATCACTTGCTCCGGCATTTCTGGAATGCAAAAAAGAAAACCTGGAGCAGACAGAGAAAAAGCCGTCCACCGGAGGAACACCGCCCGGAGAATCTACAGATCGCCATGGAGGGGGCCTAAGACTGAGTAACTTTCGAACTGTGCTCTCGTGTTGGGGGAGGCCTTGACTGTGTCTTAACTGTGTTTGTAGGGACACAGGGGGTGTGGCACGGAGCTGCCCCCCAATCCATCTGTGTCCTCCCAACCCCCACACTATGATCTTCACCCCCCCACCACCATCTTTGCTGGCTGTCCAACATCTGCCTCTGGACTCAGCTGCTCGCCCTGATTCCACCGCGTGAGCCAGAAGCACCAGCCAACCAAACAGGACTCTCTGGACAAGCATACGGTGGTTCATGTGCCCCCCCCCCCGAATTATCGACCCCACAGCTTGTCCCTTTCTACCTGACCCCAACTCCTGTTAATCACCTGCCACCACCCCCGCCGGGGCATTAGCAGTGGAGGGCACCGGGGTGACCTCCGCCGCTGCCATGCCCATCGCCTCCCCAGACTCTAGGGAAGCCCCCCCAGCCAGCGGGAAAGGCCAGGGCAAGAAGAAGGGGAAAGGCCCTGCTAAAACCACCGGGCCCTCCATGGCAGGGGATGCCCCCACTGCTGCAGCCCCGACCACATTGTCCTCCCCTGCTGTCCCTTCCACCAGCTCTGCGGATGTCCCTTCCTCAGCCCCCAGGATGTATGCCCAGGCGGCAGCAGCCCCCCCGCCTGCCGCCTCATCATCTCTCCTGCCCACCGCCTCCGCCACCATCAATAGCAGCCAGAGCCCCTTTCCCACCATGACAAGGAAGCACAGTGTCGGGTGCCTCCTGGTGCCCACCTCGCCCCATGTGGAGACCTACGTGCGGGCATTGGCGAGGGTGGTGGGGCTCTCGGCCATTGTGGCGGCCTCCAAAATGTACAGGAAGGTCGTTTTCTTCTTAGCATCAGAGGCTGCCGCCCAGGAAGCAGTGAAGAGGGGCCTGGCGGTGGAGGGGGGTGTTTGTCCCCCTAGAGCCGCTAGAGAACCTGGGCATCCGCCTGGTCCTGACCTCTGTCCCTCCTTTTCTCCCCAATGCTGCCCTGCTACCCGCCCTTTCCACCCTGGGGAAACCTGTTTCTGTTATCAGCCCTCTCCCGTTGGGCTGCAAGGACCCCACCCTCAGTCACATTTTCTCCTTCCGCCAGCAAGTTCAACTTTTACTGCCATCGGCGGCGCGTCACGGAGTGGCGCTCGAAGGGTCCTTCCTAGTCCCCCACAAGGGGGCCTGTTACTGGGTGTACTTCTCCACGGGGGAAGCCCGGTGCTACCTCTGCTGGGTGTCGGGGCATGTCTGGAGGGACTGCACCTTAGCCCAGCAAGGAGGGGCACCTGGGATCCCCGAGACCCGGCAGGACATCTGCCCCATCATTGCCGACGCCCCTGGCCACCCGGTACCCAAACCCACCCCTCTCCTCTTCGGAACACCGCTACTTCCACTCAGACCCAAGGGGCACCTCCCCTAGAACGCCCAGATGAGTGGGAGAGCCCCGCCCTCGCTGCTGACAATCTAGCGGGGCCTATGGAGGAGGGTGTGGCAGAGATACCACCAGGCATGGGAGAGAGCCTGCCCCAGGGAGAATCCTCCCTCCCTTATGCTGCCCCACCGTTCCCCCCCCCCCAAGTCCCTGAGCCATCGCCTTTACCCCCTGACACGACCCCTGCTAACCAGCCCCGAGATGATGCCATGGAGGGCTGGGCCCTAGTCCAGGGGAAGCGAGGCAAGTGGAAGGCTCGAGCTCTGCCTCATTTACTCGAGGCGGAGGCCCCCTGGAAGACCAGGAAGGGGGGCACCAATGCCGAACCTTCCACTTTGCCCACGAATGCGTCCCATCCACCGGTGTCAGCCGGGAAAGACGTGGCAGCACCGGAGGGTAGTGTCTCCCCTCCACAGGAGATCCTCCCCTCCGAGACCCTCGAGGAAGCCCCTTCTGTCCTGACACTACCCGAAGCCCCCGTGAACCCTGAGGCAACCGTCGTGGTGGGTGCCGGCGGGGAGAACCCCGGGGCGGCAGAAAGTGTCCTCTCCTCCATGTTTGAGGAGATCGAGGCCTTAGATCTGACTCCGGTCGCCCAGGGGGAGAACGACCTTTTGCCAGCAAATCTCGATCTGGGCGACCTCACTCCACTCCTCTACCCCATGCTCCCTCCCCTTAACTGCTGCTTCCACTCCCACCTCCGAGGAGCCCCTGGACTCCTCCACTGACCCAGCCGCTGATGGCACGCCGCTGACGACCACCGAGCCTGCTCAGGTGACAGCCAGCGCCACGCGGCCGGGGCACGAGTCACCGGGGCACCCCCCATTGGTGCGGAGCAATCGACTCCCTTCCTGGGTGGGGGCCCTACAAAAGATAATCCACCTCCTGATGCTGTGGCCGCTAAATCCACCACTGAGTGCGTGCCCAGTGTCACTGAGAGCTCCCTCCCCACCCCCTTAACCCTTGAGCCTGATCGGGAGGCGCCACCATCCAGCTGCTTGCCTCCTGCAACCCAGCACCTTGCCTCTGCCCCTGCCCCTTCCCCTACCCCCATCCAATTTACCTCCTGCAATGTCATTGCTGCCCCCGGGGCTGTCTCCTTCCGTTTCCCAACTGATGACCCCCAGGGAGCGGCCTTTGTGTTCTCCTGCCCCGACCCATTAGGAGCTGCTATTTTCCCTCCACCGCCCCCTATCACCCCAGAGCTTGAGGCGGGCTTAGAAGCTCCAGCCCATCAGGCACCCCGTCGGGGATCCGCACCCTGCTTGTCCGTTTTAGTGGACCACAGGGCTGCACCAAGGGCCCCGTTGGGGAACAACCGGGAAACCGTAACTCCACCCCCCTATGAGCTGCAAGGAGTCCTGCGGAAGTTTTTAGAGGATGTCCGTGGCTCCTGCAACAAGGTACAGCTTGCTCTCCAGTGATGGGGGGACTTTTCTCAAATCCTCCGGGCCACAAGGGCCCTCATGGGGGAAGGTAAAGGGACGGGGAAGCAGGATGCTGCGGCCTACTGGCGGGTCTGCGTCTTCCATGAACAATTACTCACATACAGGATGGGTCACGGACTGCTGCATGGCCCGCTGGGAGATGCGAGCATCCCTGCCAGTGAGGACCCCCCCGCCCCTCCCCATGACACCTCTCACCATCTCAACGTTGAACACCTGGGGTTGTAGGATGGCTCTCCGCAGGTCCCACGTGCTCTCCTTCCTTCAGGAGGGAGGGTACTCTGTGGTTTTCCTGCAGGAGACCCATACGGACCCAACCGCCGAAGACAGTTGATGGCTGGAGTGGGGGGACAGGGTCTATTTTAGCCATGCCACGGTTCGACAGGCTGGAGTGGTGACCCTGTTCTTCCCCAACCTGCGGCCCGAGGTGCTAGAGGTCACCGAGGCCGTGCCGGGTCGCCTGCTGCATCTCCGGGTCCGTATGGAGGGGCTCGTGGTTAACCTCGTTAACGTCTATGCCCCGACATCGGGCCCGGAGCGGCTGCAATTCTACCAGCGGGCGTCTGCTTTCCTCGGCACCTTAGATTCTCATGAGTGCCTGGTCCTGGGAGGGGACTTTAATACTACCCTCGAGGAACAGGACCGCTCAAGGACCGAGCAGAGCCCAGCCGCCGCGGACACCCTCCGGGAGATAGTTGATCATCACTCCCTAGTGGACATCTGGCGCGACCACCACCCGGATGACACTTCCACGTTCACCTTTGTCCGGGTGGAAGCCCATCGGTTGAGCCACTCCTGGTTGGACCGCATTTATTATCACGCTTCCATCTGTCACGAGCCCACTCCTCCAGCATTCGGCTGGCCCCATTTTCTGACCATCATCTAGCCACCGTGACAGCCTCCCTCTGTGCAGAGAGGCCGGTGCAGGTCTACTGGCATTTTAACAACAGGCTGGTGGAGGATGAGGGCTTTTTGACGTCCTTCCAGGAATTCTGGCTGACCTGGCGAGGGCAGCGGCGTGCCTTTCCCTCGGTGCAGCGATGGTGGGACCTGGGGAAGGTGTGTGCCAGGCTTTTCTGCCGCGACTACACCCGGGGCACCAGCCGACGGAGAAATGCGGCAATAGAGCAGTTGGAACAGGAAGCCCTAGAGCTGGAGAGGCGTCTGGCCACCAGCCCTGAGGACCCACTCCTCTGTGGAGCGTGCCGGGAGAAGCGGGAGGAGCTCCGGGCCTTCGAGGACCATCGGGCCCGGGGCGCCTTTGTTCGATCCCGCATCCGCCTCCTTCGGGAGATGGATCGCGGCTCCCGCTTCTTGTATGCCCTGGAGAAAACGAGGGGGGCCAAGAAACACGTCACCTGCCTCCTGGCAGAAGACGGCACCCTCCTCACGGAACCGGTGGAGATGTGCGGGAGGCCCTGAGCCTTCTACGCAAGTCTTTTCTCCCCGGATCCGACTGACCCTGGCGCTCGCAGAGTGCTCTGGGAGGAGCTCCCTACAGTCAGCGCGAGCAACCAAGACCGGCTAGAGTTGCCTCTCACTCTGGGTGAGTTCTTGGAAGCCCTCCGTTGTATGTCCACGTAAGTCTCCAGGCATGGACGGGCTGACCGTGGAGTTCTACCACGTGTTTTGGGACGTCCTCGGCCCAGACCTAGTCACCGTCTGGGCCGAGTCTCTGCAGAGCGGGGTCCTCCCTCTTTCGTGCAGACGAGCTGTGCTCGCCTTACTGCTGAAGAAGGGGGACCTCCGCGATTTACGAAATTGGCGTCCCGTCTCGCTCCTCAGCACGGACTACACAATCATAGCGAAAGCAATCTCACTGTGGCTAGGGTCTGTGGACGTGATCCACCCAGACCAGACCTACACCGTCCCGGACCGCAGTACCTTTGATAACCTATTTCTGGTTCGGGACCTTTTGGAACTCGGGCGTAGAGATGGTCTGTCATTCGCCCTCCTGTCCCTAGATCAGGAGAAGGCGTTCGATAGGGTGGACCACGGGTACCTCCTGAACACTATGTGAGCGTTTGGCTTCAGACCCCAGTTTGTGGGTTTTCTCCGGGTGCCGTACGCCTCCGCAGAGTGTCTGGTTAAGCTCAACTGGACCCTGACCGAACCCTGGACCCTCTCGGGACAGCTGTACGCTCTGGCAATCGAGCCCTTCCTCTGCCTCCTCCGCAGGAGGTTGACAGGGTTGGTGCTGCGGGAGCCGGAGCTGCGGCTGGCCCTGTTGGCGTATGCTGATGATGTGCTCCTCATGGTCCAGGACTCGGGTGACTTGGTGCGGGTGGAGGCTTGCCAGGCCATCTATTCGGCAGCCTCCTCTGCCCGGGTCAACTGGGTCAAGAGCTCTGACTTGGCGGTAGGAGACTGGCAGCAGGCGAGCTCCCTCCCACCCACGCTTCAGACCATCCAGTGGAGCATGGGTCCGCTGCTCTACCTCGGCGTTTACCTTTCTGCCATGCATCCCTCTCCGCCGGAAAACTGGGAAAATTTAGAGGGCGGGGTGATAGAGCGGCTCCGGAAATGGACGGGACTACTCCGATGTCTTTCCCTTCGTGGGAGAGCACTGGTACTTAATCAACTAGTCCTGTCCAAGCTCTGGTAGCAGCTCAACACCCTGGTCCCGGCCCCGGGTTTCCTGACCAACCTCCGGACATCGATTCTGGAGTTCTTTTGATCAGGAACACACTGGCCCCTGTAGGGGTTCTTCATCTATCCCTGAAGGAAGGAGGACAGGGCCTGAAGTGTCTGCACGCTCAGGTCTGTGTCTTTCGCCTCCAGGCCCTACAGAGGCTCCTTTATAGTGCAGGCAGTTCGGCGTGGAGCATACTGATGTGCGCCATCCTGCGCCGCATCCAGGGCTCCGATATGACCAGCAGCTCTTTTATCTCTGTCTGGGAGGTCTTCTGCGAGACCTCTCCGGGCTGCCGGTCTTCTACCAGGACCTCCTCCGGACTTGGAAACGGTTTTTAACGACCAGGTCCGTGGCGGCCACCGAGGGGGCAGATCTCCTCACGGAGCCCCTGCTATACAACCCCCAGCTCTGTGTGCAGGAGGTGGAGTCCCGCTCGGTGCGCCAGAGCTTGATCCTGGCAGAAGTCACGAGAGTAGGAGACCTCCTGGACTACGACCGGGGAGACTGGCTGGATCCCCTGACACTCGCTCGGCGCATGGGGCTCTCCAGACCTCGTACCCCCTGGCGCGTACTTCAGGAGGTGAAGGCCGCTTTGCCGCCCGCTGCTAGAGCTTACCTCGATTGGGTCCTGCTCGAGGGCACGGCCCGCCCACCCTCTACCCCAGGCCCGCCGGACCTTTTAATTGGACCCCTGCCCCGTAGACCCAATCGACCCCCTCGCCCCTTTATGGCAAGCCGGCTGCATGAACTGCAGCCGGTATGCTTCCAAACCGCACCAAGAAAACATCTATACATGCTCGTGCTCCACACCCTTCACGCCCTCACCCTAGTGTCCCGCCCCGACACAGAGTGGCGAGACCTTTGGAGGGTGAGCAGCCCCGGTGGGCCAGCCTATATTCCATCTTGGTTCCGAGGCCCCTCAGGGACATCAGTTGGCAGCTCCTTCACAGAGCTGTGAGCACGGGCATGTACTTGGCACGGTTCAACCCCATCTCAGACACCTGTCCCTTTTGCGGTGTGAGGGAAACCCTGGCGCACATATATTTGGAGTGCGCCACGCTGCAGCCCCTGTTCCGGCTCCTCACAAATCTTTTATTACATTTTTGGTTGCATTTTTCCCCTCACCTTTTTATTTATGCACTCCCCATCCATGGCCTCACAAAGTCGTGGGATCTCCTACTTAGCCTCATCCTGGCCCTGGCTAAAACGGCCATCTATAAAACCAGAGAGAGGAGGTTGGCCGATGGAGTTTCCTGTGACTCTGGGGCCATTTTCCGATCCTCGGTCCGTTCACGTATCCGGGCGGAGTTCCTCTGGGAGGCGTCCATCGACTCCCTTGATGCTTTTGAGGAGCGGTGGGCGCTGTCCGAGGCTCTCTGCTCGGTGTCCCCATCCGGCTCCCTTTGTTTTGACCCTTTGATTAGGGGAGAGAGTAAGGGACCCCAGCCCCAATCATTGCTGCTGCGGACACCGCCACCTTAGAGGGGTCCTTTCACACGTGGGTGCACGTGCCCCCCCCCGGGTTGTCCACCCCATAGCCTGCCCCTTTTGTTGGGTGCTTTCAGAGGAGGGAATTGTTGGTGACACTCGGGCATGGCGCCAGGTAACTCGAGAGGGTGGCAGACCTTGAGAGTCGATGAAGCCCCCTCACTCTGGGCCACCAGGTAACTCAGAAGGGTGGAAGACCACGAGAGTCAAAGAAGCCCCCCGCTCTGGGCCCAGGCAAGCTTGAACACTTCCCCCCCTGAAGCTAATGAGAAAACAATTGTGATTGGTTGCTGTGTTACACATTGCATATGCTGTTGTTTTGTTTTGTAAGTGTGTTATGCAAATTAAAAAAAACACCTTTTTTGCTTCAAAAAAAAAAAATTACTCTCCTGTTGCCATCCGGCCCGACCCTATCACAATAGATACAGAATACCATGTTAGAGAGAAATGACCTGAATTCTGTGTTGCCTTAGGAATCTGTCAACCTTCTGTTATGTTACCAGAACAGAAAAGATTATTAGTAATCCTGTATATCTCATTCAACGTTAGTTAAAGATAACTTTCAAAAACACTAAAGAAAGAGACTCCTATTTTCTCCATTAAAACTGCTCTGATTGTATTAAATTTGCAACTACTTTATAATTTATAAGAGATGCGAATATAGAAGAATGAATTCATTTTGCAATATCTGTTAACCAGATGAACAGAAAAATGAGAATCATATTTCTAATAATTGTTTTCATTATAACCAGTGGGTTATATATGGTGTTACTACATCCACCAAAGCTTAACTAATTTGCAAAAATATAACCAGAGACACATATTGATTAATAAGAATTTCTATAAACATGTGCACTGAGATGCATCATCTTACATGCACAGAAATCCTTTGACAATAATTACAAGGAACTGCAAATTAGTTCCCTCACACTGGCGAATTTTGTTTTAAAGGCCGAAAACACATTTACGTTTCTCAACCCTGGATGACATCCATAATAATTCAATTTCTGAATAAGAATTAGTACTGCTTCATAACAAAGTAGCTATATGGCCAAAAGAATGTTTACATATACATTTAAATTTATACAGACTAACACGGCTGTTACTCTGAAACCATCAAATTAAAGGTAGAGACCAACATTTTTCAGCTTGAGTGGCTGCAGTCAGGCACTGATTATCCATATATAGGCCCCTAAGTAAGTGGCGGAATTTTAAAAGTTGCTGAGAACTCACAGTTCTTATTTAAGAGATTGGGAGTTGTGGTTGCTTAGCACCTCTGTAAAACAAAGTGAAACTGACCATCTAGCTTTGTCATCCAAGCTAAACTGAATGTAAAATAGTAAAGCCATAGAATAAAGATTGGAAAGTAAATCAGATTTAAAAAAATCAGTGTAAATAGTCTAGGGATTGATAACAGAAGTAAGGGGCCTTATCTGAAATATGAAAAGGAGTACTTGTGGCACCTTAGAGACTAACAAATTTATTTGAGCATAAGCTTTCGTGAGCTACAGCTCACTTCATCGGATGCTTATGCTCAAATAAATTTGTTAATCTCTAAGGTGCCACAAGTACTCCTTTTCTTCTTGCGAATACAGACTAACACGGCTGCTACTCTGAAACCTATCTAAAATATTCATTTCATCTTAGAATGTCCTTTTAAATCTGTGAAGGTACTGAAGCATCTAAAATGAGCTAGAGGAGAAGATAACTGCATGAAGCCAATCTGTAAAAATGGATGGCAGCTACTTGATTCAGACATTGCAAAGAAAGGGTCCAATCCTGCTCCCACAGAAGCCAGTAGGAGTTTTGCTATTGACTTCAGTGCCAGTAGGATCAAGCCCAAAGACAAAAGGCATTTGAGATTGTATGAAAGCAAAAGGGATAAAAGGATTGAACTGGCAAAATGCTGAACACCTTCTCATGGCACTGAGCACCCTTTAACTGTTTAAGTCAACAGGAGTTGAAAGCACTCATCACCTCGCAGGAGACTCTCAGCACTTCGCAGGGCTGGGAGCTGTATTTGCAAATTGAGAGATACAGCACCTCAGTTCATCATATATGAATTATTTACAGAAGGGTTGGCACTCAGCCTCCTTTAGGGTTTGTTAATAACTAAGTTATGCCTCAGGCTGAAGTTTGCTTAATATTTTGCATAAAATAACTTTCTATCATTTGCCTCCCTAGCAAGCAGAAAATAAAATTTACATCATTTTGCAATAATGTATATCAGGTCATAACCTAAATCTAGCAGACTCTGTCCCATCTTCAGTGTGAAATAACAAACCGCATTATGAAGTGCTGTTTGTTTATTCTTTGGCTGCACACAGGTACATCAGTAACATTATTTAGTATTATGGTATCTATAGTGCTGACAAAAATGAAATTCTTATTGAATTACCTATTAAAATTTAGCTTTGATTAACAGATTTATTGTAAAAATTTTACCATATGGGAATAGAAATCAGTTAAGTATTAAAATAAAAAACAACCTTTTAAATGTAATGCCCAAAGGGAACAGCTCATCAGACCCTGAAGTAAAAAAATTCTGCAGGAGGAAAGGCTTCATCTGAAAGATGACTGTGGGCTGTATGCTCAGTAATGCTAAGAGGACAAAGGAGTAGGACAAGAGCCCAAAGACAACGTGCCCCTACTTCCTCCAATCCCACAAAAGCTCTCTCTATCCAAACTCCACGTGGTAGGGACACTGCAGGATTTCCAGGGGATGAAGCCAGGGAGAAGTCAATCTACAGGGCATGCTTCTCTCCAAAAGCACATGGTAGCCGTGCATAATTTAATACTATTCATTGTAGCATTAATTTGTGATTCACAGCTGCACTCCCTTTTGATAGGCATGGTTGGAGGTATATAATGGGAGCACAGAACACCCTACGGCAGTGGCATTGGAACAATTTTTATAATGGGGGTGCTGAGAGCCATTGAACAAAACTAAACCCTGTATATGATGGAAACCACTTCAAGCCAGAGGGTGCAGCTGCACACCCCTGCCCTAGGGTGAAGAAAGGGAAAGCCGTTGGAACCCCATAGCCTGGAGGCACCAGATGCATAAGATTTGCCTTAAGACCCTCAGTCTCCATGGGGTTGTCCACACTCAGTGTCTTCACTTGGTTTCAAAATCTTCCCCCTTAAAGAGAGAATTTAGCTGGAACTCTGGGTGGGTCTAATGCTTCCCCTCAGGACTCAATTAACTCCCATTTACTTCAGTCAGATCCATAGTTTCTTCAGCACCTCTATAGGAGAGGAAAATCTGACCCTTGGTTTAGAATTTGAGATTTAGAGCTAACTAGGGCCCAATGACAGCTCTGATGAGCCAGGGGAAGGACTGGCAATGCTGGATAAGGAAGATGGTTAGCACGATAGGTATCTATATCACAAGATTCCTGGAATGCTGTTAAGAGCCTCCTGAAAATTATCTCTAAAAGGGCACAGTGTGTGCTTAGACAGTGATTTTCAAAGTGTATGAGTGTTTATCACACATCATGAAATGACTATTTTTGAAAATATTTTAGCACGATTGTATGGCATGTAGCAGGTGATTAGTAATTTCTATTGCTTGCAGTCTAATGATAGCTCTGAACAGCTCTTTTGCTTAGATTGATAACATGCAATTCCTTTGCAATATCATAAAAATTGAAGAGGCTTAATGCCTCATATTGACAGAGTTTACCTCATCTGATCAGCATTAATAGTTAGTTTCTGACTGGAGCTACAAAATCCTCAGAAGCCATTGGAACAGTCCTTCCAAAATAAAAATGCTTGATTTAACATACCTTTAACCGCTTGTAAATTGGGCACAGTATGTACACTTTATATGCTCTTATAGGAGTCAGAGAAAAAAAATTGAGATGTTTGAAACAACCTGAGCCCAAAGACAACAGTAAATTGCACATAGTCATTCTTTGGTAAATTTTATGTCACGTTGAGCTGAATACTTAAAAATAACCTTGTTGTTATGAGTACATCAGCAAGCCAGTGCAACAGACAGTATAAAGAATGAAGCAGATATCGATGTCAATATAGCTTTGCAGAGTTTTCGAGCAGATCAAATTCGTCCTCTCCCTTCCTATGAAAATTGAAAAAAAATGAAGTGTTTTCTGCAAATTGAGAAAGAAATATGGTATTTTCATTCAACGATCTGACTTTCTAGAGGATGTCATTGATCAACAAAACCCCAGGCACACCGAAGTCTCTCTACTGCCCAGGGGTTTGTAGTTTAGGATGATGGGCTGAAGTTTCCAAGCAGCACTCTGAAGTCATGGTGAACACTTGGTTATTTTTTTTACCCATAACATACTAAAGCCTGTTGTCTTCCACCCACACTCATATGGGCTGGGGGGATGGGGAGGGGAAGAGCAAGAATATTGTTCAACAAAATTCCCATTGACTTCTATGAAACCAGGTTTTTCATCACCTTCAGTGTAAAGAGAAGGGGGTACCTCAGTGCTACCAGTAGTGGTGGGCAGGGCTATGGCCCCATCCTTCATCCATGCCCAACCATGGGTCCCTGGGCAGCATTAGCAGAAAGGACCACTGTATTCTTAGAGCTAGATCATGACTATTCTAGACACTGCTGAAACCCAGTCACGTGATAACCCAAGAAGCTCCAGTCTTCAAGTGAATTTGAGCCTTCTGATTGTCTGTCCCAGTTGCCCGCCTTCTGGGGCTGAACAACCAATTGGAGATACTGCAGGCAGAGCTGTCTCTTCCCCTTCCCCCTCCACCCAGCAACCTGAAGCCATTCTCACACGGAAAGGTTGGGAGGGAGAAAAGAGCCCAGCAGCTCATGGTGACTCTGCCCCCTCCTCTTCCTCCCTTCCTGTGAGGAACAGGGAAAGGATGGAGCCTCTGCTCCATCCCCTCTGACCTGCAGCACACAGCCTAGGAAGGGGCAGATGGGGCTGAGGAGCCACCGCCCCAGCCTGGAACAGGGAGAGGGAACCCTGCTGCAGCCCCCCGAGGCCTGCAATGCGGGGGGGTAAAGAACTCTATGAAGAGCAGAGGTGAGACTGGGGAGGTTGAACTGGGTGGGGGTGGGGGCTTAACTTCCGGGGAATGTGGAGTTTGGGGCAGGGACTGAACTGACAGCAGGCTGGGCAGGTGTGTGTGGGGGGGGGTGAGGATGGGCAGAACTGATGCAAGGGTGGGACTTGGGGGACAGGATCTATTTGGAGATTGGGGCAGAATCAATTGCTGGGCAAGAGGATGGGCAGATGTGGCCATAAGAGCTCCTGTGGCAGGGGCCCAAATCACCTTACCCACTAAATTGGGGTGAGTGGGCAGGGGAAGTTCTAACATCAAAGGCAGACCAAAAAACACAATATAATCTTTTTTTTTAAAAGCTTGTGATTTTTGCGCCCGACTCATGATTTTTGATCGCTTGAGGTTGGCAATACTGGAATCCCTCCAGGGAGGTGAGGTGTAGGAACCTTAGCAGCTATACACTTACAAAGGTGCGGTATAGGCTCCTGCAGGACTGGGCCCCACAGCCGGTGTGGAAGCGGACAAGGATGTCTCTCCCCTCACCAGCATGGTGTGGGGTACGGATTGCTGCTTGCAGTGCTTGCGCTCAGGTAGCACAAGGATCGTGGCTGTCATCTGCACAGATATCGAAAGAGTGAGAGAGCCCTCCAGTGAGGCCATATGATCCTTTAAGAGACTTGCTGTTCACATGTGCACTCCAGCAACACTCCTGGAGAAGTTATGCCTATACATGTTCTGCACAGGCAGAATGCCTCCAAGCTCTCCCACTGTTGCAGTGCCCCTCTGTACTTCCTCTCCCAATCCAACTACTAAAGCCATGAGCTAATCCTACAGCCATGTTTTCAATAAAGAAAAAGCAGTGACAATGGTCCGAAAAATGATGGGAAAGGTTGTTATGTAATTTATAAGAGCTCTTTAATAAATAACGGAGTCAAGAAAATAGTACCTTGGGTCTATCACGTTTTAAAAAATAAAGTAATATGAATTTGGAAGTTGAAATCAAACAGAATCCTGTGCACTTCAGAGCACGTTGTTTTTACTACTATAGGCAATAAAAATACACCATTTTCCTTTGAGGAAAATGAAAATCACTATGCGGCTGTGTAGTAAAGCATAGGGTGCTTGGCCATGCAAAATATTTAGTAAAGTTTGAAGTTTTTAGGTTCCAGGGGACAAATAAGTCTTCTAGCCTTTCTTCAGACAACTGAGGGCATCGTGCATTGATATCTTGTTGTATCAACCAGGCACGGTACTAACAAGCTTCAACAGGACTTTATTTTCAAAGTGGAAACCTCTTTACCAAACTGCTGCTGCTGCACCCTCTGTAGCTTTCTCCCAGCATCTCAACTCCTCCCCCCTCCTTCCTGTTTCCTGTCCTTTCAGACTCCCAACAGCCAGTGCTCCCACTTCTAATAATTACAAGCAACATCTAAACACCACATATCTCCTTTGCATTCTACATCTTGCTTTCTTCTCTTTCCTGGTTCTTGCATAACCCTTTCCTTCCTTGTCTATTTATTTGACTTCTCTTCTCCTCTACTGTGCATTTCTGCTTATTCTCTCATCTTCTCCCATTTCCAGCTGTTGTTGACTTCTTCCCTTTTCATACAATTTAAAGATCCAGCAGACAGTAGGGAAGCTGCTGCTGAAACTCGTGTATCTTTACTTAGTTGCATTCAGGCTACTGCGTTTCTCCAACTTCTCCCCTGCTAGCTTGTGACCTCTCCAAACATTTTCATTATGCATATCGTTGCTACTTGTAATTTCTTTAAAATTATACATGGAAGCCTATAACCAGTTTATAAAATATTGGTGTTTATATCTCTTATTATTCAGTATTTGAGGTCATAAAATGAAAATGAAGCCTTACAAATATTTTCAAATCCTTAGAGCAAGAGTAACCTATCTTTCTTCCATTGTTTTGGAAAGTAAATAGTAACTACTGAGAGCAGCTAATAGAAATGCTTTTAAATTATTAATAATTTGTTTAAAGTTTAACAAATTGCTCCAGTAATGCTGTTATTGTATGGTACTTTTTGTAATATAAGGAACTGAGATGCTGGGATCCAAGTTAACTTGAGTCTCAAATTATTGAATGGCAGAAGTACTCCAGGATTGTGCATTACTTACTTGCGACATTAACAAAAACCATGAGTCATGATTTTCCCACTGCCTTGAACCTTGTATAGTTATTTACACTTGAGCAAAGTGGTGATGAAATACTACTTTCTGATTTTCTAGCCATTTTGAAGAGCTATAAGCAACTGTACAAGATGCACAGCTGTGGAGAATCAGGCCCATGAACTTGCATGACCTTGCTTAATGTCACCGTAACCTCTAAGTGGAGTTATTATTTTAATCTATACAGCTGGGTGCACACTTAGCCTTCTACATAGAATCATAGAATATCAGGGTTGGAAGGGACCCCAGAAGGTCATCTAGTCCAACCCCCTGCTCGAAGCAGGACCAATTCCCAGTTAAATCATCCCAGCCAGGGCTTTGTCAAGCCTGACCTTAAAAACCTCTAAGGAAGGAGATTCTACCACCTCCCTAGGTAATGCATTCCAGTGTTTCACCACCCTCATAGTGAAAAAGTTTTTCCTAATATCCAATCTAAACCTCCCCCACTGCAACTTGAGACCATTACTCCTCGTTCTGTCATCTGCTACCATTGAGAACAGACTAGAGCCATCCTCTTTGGAACCCCCTTTCAGGTAGTTGAAAGCAGCTATCAAATCCCCCCTCATTCTTCTCTTCTGCAGACTAAACAATCCCAGTTCCCTCAGCCTCTCCTCATAAGTCATGTGTTCTAGACCCCTAATCATTTTTGTTGCCCTTCGCTGGACTCTTTCCAATTTATCCACATCCTTCTTGTAGTGTGGGGCCCAAAACTGGACACAGTACTCCAGATGAGGCCTCACCAATGTCGAATAGAGGGGAACGATCACGTCCCTCGATCTGCTCGCTATGCCCCTACTTATACATCCCAAAATGCCATTGGCCTTCTTGGCAACAAGGGCACACTGCTGACTCATATCCAGCTTCTCGTCCACTGTCACCCCTAGGTCCTTTTCCGCAGAACTGCTGCCTAGCCATTCGGCCCCTAGTTTGTAGCTGTGCATTGGATTCTTCCGCCCTAAGTGCAGGACCCTGCACTTATCCTTATTGAACCTCATCAGATTTCTTTTGGCCCAATCCTCCAATTTGTCTAGGTCCTTCTGTATCCTATTCCTCCCCTCCAGCGTATCTACCACTCCTCCCAGTTTAGTATCATCCGCAAATTTGCTGAGAGTGCAATCTACACCATTCTCCAGATCATTTATGAAGATATTGAACAAAACCGGCCCCAGGACCGACCCCTGGGGCACTCCACTTGACACCGGCTGCCAACTAGACATGGAGCCATTGATCACTACCTGTTGAGCCCGACAATCTAGCCAGCTTTCTACCCACCTTATAGTGCATTCATCCAGCCCATACTTCCTTAACTTGCTGACAAGAATACTGTGGGAGACCGTGTCAAAAGCTTTGCTAAAGTCAAGAAACAATACATCCACTGCTTTCCCTTCATCCACAGAACCAGTAATCTCATCATAAAAGGCGATTAGATTAGTCAGGCATGACCTTCCCTTGGTGAATCCATGCTGGCTGTTCCTGATCACTTTCCTCTCATGCAAGTGCTTCAGGATTGATTCTTTGAGGACCTGCTCCATGATTTTTCCAGGGACTGAGGTGAGGCTGACTGGCCTGTAGTTCCCAGGATCCTCCTTCTTCCCTTTTTTAAAGATTGGCACTACATTAGCCTTTTTCCAGTCATCCGGGACTTCCCCCGTTCGCCACGAGTTTTCAAAGATAATGGCCAATGGCTCTGCAATCACAGCCGCCAATTCCTTCAGCACTCTCGGATGCAACTCGTCCGGCCCCATGGATTTGTGCACGTCCAGCTTTTCTAAATAGTCCCTAACCACCTCTATCTCCACAGAGGGCTGGCCATCTCTTCCCCATTTTGTGATGCCCAGCGCAGCAGTCTGGGAGCTGACCTTGTTAGTGAAGACAGAGGCAAAAAAAGCATTGAGTACATTAGCTTTTTCCACATCCTCTGTCACTAGGTTGCCTCCCTCATTCAGTAAGGGGCCCACACTTTCCTTGGCTTTCTTCTTGTTGCCAACATACCTGAAGAAACCCTTCTTGTTACTCTTGACATCTCTTGCTAGCTGCAGCTCCAGGTGCGATTTGGCCCTCCTGATTTCATTCCTACATGCCCGAGCAATATTTTTATACTCTTCCCTGGTCATATGTCCAACCTTCCAGTTCTTGTAAGCTTCTTTTTTATGTTTAAGATCCGCTAGGATTTCACCATTAAGCCAAGCTGGTCGCCTGCCATATTTACTATTCTTTCGACTCATCGGGATGGTTTGTCCCTGTAACCTCAACAGGGATTCCTTGAAATACAGCCAGCTCTCCTGGACTCCCTTCCCCTTCATGTTAGTCCCCCAGGGGATCCTGGCCATCCGTTCCCTGGTAGTTCAATGAAATATGCTGTGATTTTTTTGTCTTATTCTGTGACCTTAATAAGAAAAAAAATATAGGGCATCATGTAAAGATTGTAGTATATGGGAATCGATGGTTGGCTATAATCAGCAAACACATTTTAAAGATGTTAAACTTTATCTATAGTAGATGCTAACAGTGCACAATTAAAACTGTTTAGCTACCATGTTTAAAAATACACCTACCTCTTTTCCTAACGTAGCTGAAAAAAAGTCTGAATTATTTTTATCAGCAGCAAAATTGTGTATTTTACAATGTTTTCATTTTCAGAAACAGCTGAACTTAGCTCAAACTTTCGAAAAACAACAATAAAACCAAAATCAAAATTAACCACAGACTGCGACCAAACATGGAAAATGTCTGCCCAAATGGTTAAAGTTTGCTACAGTGATACACAATTGGGAAGTATGATGGCAAGTGTTAGGCAACTTTCATATAGGTGTTGCCAAGACTTAAATTGTACCAGGTGGCAGACCCAGGAAATAAAATTTCTAAGGAACGAGCTGAGTCACTGAGTGAGCATTTGTAGAGCTAGCTAGGGGAAAATCCTCTCTGACTGGCTGCTTTGCCCACCTGCTGGGAAAGACCAGCAAATTGGCTACTACAGGAAGCAGGCAAAGCTCCTTTCAGCAACCCAACACCATTCTTACTGGAGTGGAGCAGAAAAAGTCCAGTAGCTCACGGTGGCCCTAGTGTTTCCTTCCTCATCTCCTTCTGTGACCTTCTGGCTCCTCTCCCATTACACTCACACTGCCAGGTCTGGGAATTGGCAGATGGAGAGGGGGTGTGACGAATTCCTGGAACTAGCCCCTGCTCTGAAAGGGAATCCTGCTGCAGCCCCCGCAAGCCTGAGAGTGTGGTCAGGATGAAGAGCCTGAGGAGTAGTTGCAGGAGGTGCAGCTGGGGGTACAGAATTGATTTGAGGTTGGAGGACAGAATTAATTGGGCAGGAGCCAGGCCGATGTGGGGGTGAGAGCTCCTGAAGTAAGGGTGAAAATCACCAAAATACACCTGGCAGGGGGAACTAAGACAAAAAAACTACATCTATATCTATATATCATGAGTGTTGGACCAATTCCATGATTCCTTGGGGTTTGACTCATGATTTATGAATCTTTGGGGGTGGCAATACTGTGGGAGCGAAGTGCTGTTTAAATCTCTTCCAGCTATCTTCCATATTTCCAGAGAGTACCAGTTCTGGTGGAGCTTTCAGCTGCTGCATTCTTCCACTTATTTTCTATTTACCCTGGTACTACGTGGTGTTCAGCAGTCACTCTGGGTCCACGGTGCTTGAAAGAGATCCACTTTATTCAGGGATTAGTCCCAAACTGCCTAATAGAGCGTGGGCGTCTGCAATGCCCCATGGGAAGTTAATCCACTTACAGGTACAGTTCCCAATATCACAGGGAGAGAAGAGGGGGAGGGAGAATTGGGGATAATGGTATTGCGGGGAGGAGGACATGGGGTGCATATGGAGTCCCTGAAGTGTGGTGGAGGGAGCTATAGGGGCACATAGCCCCTGGCATGAGGGAGGGGTGGAGGGATGCAAGGAGTCCTTGAAATAGAGTGGGGTGGGAGGATGGCAAACACAGAGCTCATGGAGCAAGAATGGAGGAATACAAGGCGTGTGGGTGGGTACAGTAAGCTCAGCTTGCAGTAGCTATGACGTGTGCGACCCCCGCCCCCATGTTCTAACGATTGGTAAAATGTAGGGTACATGCTAAATAAATGAGTTGGTGACTCATATGATACTAGTAATGGGTCTGAGTATTTCTGATGTGGACACTTCTCCACTAAGAAATGGACTATCGCCGCATTTTCAGCTCTGCCACTCTGGGTTTTCCCCACACACAGTAAATTCTCAGCCCCAGCCACCAGGCTGTGGGGAAATCCCTCAGTCTGGAGAAATAACTGCCCAGGTGATTGGTTGCACTGCCCCATTTCCCTTACCTCCTGGACACTCAATCAGAGCTAGTCCATTTGCTGATGGGAGTGTGTGCTCTTTTCTGCTCCCTATAGCAGTGTTGGGAGTGCTTCTGCACAGACAGAGCCAACTGGGAACAACTCCTCCTGAGGTTATGCACCTGCTCTGCCTCCCACTCCCTGGCTTGAGGTGGGGGAGAAGAGGCACCAGTGGTGCCCTTGCAGACCAAGGAAGAGGGGTAAAGAGTGAGGCATTCAATGTGCTTTACTTGTAATCACACACCCTTCTGGGAAAGCTACCAGGACTCCTCAAACCTGCTGGCTAGAGTGGGAGGTAAGGAGAGCTCAAAGTGAGGCGGGCAGAGAATGAAATGCTGGGATGGAAGTAGGATGTGAAATAGGGGTAGTGGGTGGGAACAGAGGATGAAATGCTTTGGGGAAGAAGGAACCAAAAAAAAAAAAAATGCCCCCAGCTGATTGAGTGGATATGGGTTGGAGAGTGACATTTGATTAATTGTGTGTGTGTGTGTGTAGTCATAAAGTAGTTGACTGAGGGAGATTACAAATTGACTAACTGAGCCACCTGGGGGGTGGGGTGGGATGGGGTGGGGGAATGGGAGGGAATGAACAAAACCCACACCCTTCCTGCCTCTCTCTCCTTCTCTCTGTTCCTCCCTATCTGTCTCTTTTCTTGCTCATCTCTCCCCCATCTCTCTCTCTGCCTGAATTGCTGTCCTCTCTCACCATTTGGTTGCCTGCCTTTATCTTCATTGACATTTATGTAATTTTATGAAAATGTGAACACTACCCATTTTTGCCTTTGAGCATGTTGGCAGGTTGTTTGCATTTGGTTTGTGTTGGCACCCGTTCTGGTGGTCTCAGCTTTGAGGCCAATGAATGAATGGACAGAATTTACAATAGATGTTGAATTCAATTACAATGAGTTCCTGATTACAAAATGGTTGTTTTGAATTATGTTATTATCATGACTTGCTCCAAGAGGTGTTCTATGGACCATACAAAATCAGTTTTAATATAAAAATCAAACTGAATAAATTATTTCCCAAATTATTCCATGCTTATTTACATACTTGGAAATAAGCTCTTGACTCATACAGGAAGCCAGATTCTTCTCTCTTTTATTTTACATTTAATTGATAAAAAGGACCACATTCCATTTTATCTTTAAGACCTCAGAATTCGTTCAGAGCCCTTTGAAATGTGAATCACTTGAGCCTTGTGACACACTTCAGATTGCATACTTCCTTTATTTACAAGCATCCTAAAAATCAAAGAGTCAAATTCCAAGCTTGAGGTTTGTCACTTTTTAAGCTACCTTAAACAATTAGAGAGAGGATTTTTTTCAGAATTCCTGACTTTATATGAAACATTCCCAACAGAACTTCACAGTTTTTCATGTATTTATCCTCACATCACCCCTATGGGGTTATTCCCATTTTACAGCTAGGGAATGGAGACACACAGATTAGCCCAGCATCACACAGGAAGTTTGTGGCAGAGCATGGATTTGACTAGCAGAGAAAACATAGAAAGGAAGACAATAGCAGGAGCAGTTTAAAGCAATGACAGCTTATTTGTAGCCTCGAAAGATACGAGACTTGATTTCACCCACTTGATGTTTTGCACATAGGGTGACCAGATATCCTGATTTTATAGGGACAGTCCCGATATTTGGGGCTTTTTTTAAATATGGGCTCCTATTACCCCCACTCCTGATTTTTCACACTTGCTATCTGGTCACCCTAATTGCACAACCTATGTAATATAATGCCTAATCACTGGACCACTTTTGTCTTTAGCAAGAAGAATATGCAATTGTCTTTCCCTCCATAACATGTCACAAAGAGCATAGGGTTTAGGCCCTGGTAAATTCTTAGCAGCAGCCCGCTGAGAATATTTAAATTACTTATACCAGTGATTCAAACATTGCAGCTTGTATGTTACTTTTGGTCCTGAGAACACTTGCTGCTGGTCAGCAGAAAATTGGCTAACCACATGACGCTGGCTCTCCTCTCTATTTCCAGCTGCTACATCACATTAACGATAGTTAAAGCAATGCCACATTCTTTCCTAATATTATGTTTCCTTCTAATTAATTATTGTAATTGCCACAGGGGCACTATGCATTCATGATTGGGATGGAGGAGGTCTGTATGATGGTGGCTGGGACAATCTCTCTCTTACAATATGTTCTCCATCATAAAAAAATTGTTAGACCCCTGGTATATGTACTTTTAAATACATTTTTGCTGTGCTTTTCCACTTCAAACTCAGCAAAGAACCTCTTCCTTCTGCATGACCTGCCACATACCAAGATTGCAGGGGTTTTCCTTTCAGACATTTTGAGTTACTAGTGAACAAAGGCAGTCATGGCATTAGATAGTCCCATCAGCTTCTGGAAGTAGAGAAGACTCAAAATCTGCAGATCAGGTTCAGGAGATGTTGACGTGAGAAGGGCTCGTTCTTGGTATTATCTTTTTTCCTTTGTTGGGGGTGTTTGCACGCCTGGGAAAGTGCAGTATATTTTGGTACTGTCTCTTTAAAATTAGTCACATGTAATCACCAGTGGGCCTCCCATTCTGATGGGTGTCTCCCCCAGGATGCAGGGAAGCTCTGGGTCTGAATGCTCAGTGTCTGTGGTATTTATCTTGTTATGTATCTAATAAAGAGAAAGAATCAGACAGAAGGTACAGAGTACTGAGGCACTGTGAGTACACACAAGTGAAACCAAAACTGGAGAAGTTAAACTAGAAAATACTATTTTCTAGTTTAACTCTGTACATGGAGGATTTCAAGCCACCCCTGTCTGTTTCTTTACTTGGTAATCTTGCTGAGAACTGAAGGAGATGGCACCAATGTTTCCATATCTGTATGAAAGCCTCAGGAGCAGATAAAAATGAAGAGGACATAAAAGTAGCTATTTTATTATATACAGTGGGAGAGGAGGCTCTGGAAGTTTATAACACATTCTTCCAGCAATCAGCTGAAAATGCTCCCATTTTGGATGAGGTTTTAACAGTGCTTAGGAACTACTGCAACCCTAAGAGAAATATGGTGTTAAAAATCTGTGAATCTATGGTATTAGTCAAAGGCCAACAGGAACCATTGTGATCATTGACCCTGACTTGTATAAGCACAGGCCCTAAAACTTCGCTAAAATAATTCCTAGATCATATCTTTTAGAAAGGTTTCAGAGTAACAGCCGTGTTAGTCTGTATTCGCAAAAAGAAAAGGAGGACTTGTGGCACCTTAGAGACTAACCAATTTATTTGAGCATAAGCTTTCGTGAGCTACAGCTCACTTCATCGGATGCATACTGTGGAAAGTACAGAAGATGTTTTTATACACTCAAACCATGAAAAAATGGGTGATTATCACTACAAAAGGTTTTCTCTCCCCCCACCCCACTCTCCTGCTGGTAATAGCTTACGTAAAGTGATCACTCTCCTTACAATGTGTATGATAATCAAGGTGGGCCATTTCCAGCACAAATCCAGGTTTTCTCCCCCTCCCCAACACCCCCCCCCAAAAGAAAACACTCTCCTGTTAACATCCCATAACATCCAAAAGATCAAAAGGGAGAGAAAAGGCATGCACAGATGGGATTTTATTAAAATATTTCAATTTGGTTTGACTCAGGAAAGTGCTACTGGTGTCTGCTGGCCGGTTCTCTCTGATCACTTGGACAGTGTACCCAGTGTATTCGTGTATTTCTGTTCCAGTGCTCTAGCCAGCTTACAGGCCACGAAGGCAAGTTTTAGACTTTCTGCTCTCAGGTGGAGTGGACAAAGGATATAATTTATAGTCTTGGCCCAGGGCAATAGTTTGATTAACTGGCCCTAAACAACTGAACTGCAAAAATGAACAAGCAAACAGCCAAAATATTCTCACTGCCAATGAACACAACTAAAAATTCACATTTTTCACAGTAATTCAAAACAATTTAAAACTTCCACATGTATGCTGTTAATTTCACACTTTTTGAAGTGAAAAGCAAAGGAAACTGCCTTTCCTATTCAGGTAACAAACAAACATGGGTGTCAGTGAGAAGGACATGACCAGTAAGTCTTATTAGCTCAGGCTTAAAGAAATCTTGGGAACAAATCTAAAAATCCATCTGGGAAGAAGGCTGTTGCCCTGTGTGGTCCAGTGGGTTGGGCACAGGACTGTAAAATACTAGACTCTGTTCTAGTCTCTTGCCTTGTGACTTCGGGCAAGTTACTTTACTTCTCTCTATCCATCGCATAGTCTTGGAATGACATCCCATAGTGGAAGCAATTGGTAGGTTTTTTTTTTTTTGAGAGTAGTTATAGGATATAATGTGCATCTCTGTCTTGCTAGTTTGACTAGCTGAGGCTTGATGCTCCCAGGTACCAGGTTGGGGAAAACCTAAATAAAGTACAACAACACTAGAAGTTTCATGCTGCTAGTACTAAAACATCCATGTAATTTCTAAATATTGTAGATGACAATATCCTAACTCAAAAAGTGTGGCATCCAGCACAGGGGCAATCCTATATTAGATCTTGTTTTGACAGATTAAAGAGGAATTGATCACTGAACTAGAAACTAGTGATAGCTTAGATACCAGACATCATGTTTCAGAGTAGCAGCCATGTTAGTCTGTATTTGCAAAAAGAAAAGGAGTACTTGTGGCACCTTAGAGACTAACCAATTTATTTGAGCATAAGCTTTCGTGAGCTACAGCTCACTTCATCGGATGCATTCAGCGGAAAATACAGTGGGGAGATCTATATATATAGAGAACATGAAACAATGGGAGTTACCATACACACTGTAACCAGAGTGATCACTTAAAGTGAGCTATTACCAGCAGGAGAGCCGGGCGGGGGGGGAGAACCTTTTGTAGTGCTAATCAAGGTGGGCCATTTCCAGCAGTTGACAAGAACGTCTGAGAAACGGTGGGGCTGGGGGATAAACATGGGGAAATAGTTTTACTTTGTTTAATGACCCATCCGCTCCCAGTCTCTATTCAAATTGGAGGATTGAGCCAAAAGAAATCTGATGAGGTTCAATAAGGATAAGTGCAGGGTCCTGCACTTAGGACGGAAGAACCCAATGCACATACAGACTAGGGACCGAATGGCTAGGCAGCAGTTCTACAGAAAAGGACCTAGGGGTGACAGTGGACGGGAAGCTGGATATGAGTCAGCAGTGTGCCCTTGTTGCCAAGAAGGCCAATGGCATTTTGGGATGTATAAGTAGGGGCATATCGAGCAGATCGAGGGACGTGATCGTCCCCCTCTATTCGACATTGGTAAGGCCTCATCTGGAGTACTGTGTCCAGTTTTGGGCCCCACACTACAAGAAGGATGTGGATAAATTGGAAAGAGTCCAGCGAAGGGCAACAAAAATGATTAGGGGTCTGAAACACATGACTTATGAGGAGAGGCTGAGGGAACTGGGATTGTTTAGTCTGCGGAAGAGAAGAATGAGGGGGGATTTGATGGCTGCTTTCAACTACCTGAGAGGTGGTTCCAGGGAGGATGGTTCTAGACTATTCTCAGTGGTAGAAGAGGACAGGACAAGGAGTAATGGTCTCAAGTTGCAGTGGGGGAGGTTTAGGTTGGATATTAGGAAAAACTTTTTCACTAGGAGGGTGGTGAAACACTGGAATGCGTTGCCTAGGGAGGTGGTGGAATCTCCTTCCTTAGAAGTTTTTAAGGTCAGGCTTGACAAAGCCCTGGCTGGGATGATTTAATTGGGGATAAGTCCTGCTTTTGAGCAGGGGGTTGGACTAGATGACCTCCTGAGATCCCTTCCAACCCTGATATTCTATGATTCTATGATTCAAGCCTAAGTTAATTGTATCCAGTTTGCAAATTAATTCCAATTCAGCAGTCTCTTGTTGGAGTCTGTTTTTGAAGTTTTTTTTTTGTAATATTGCCACTTTTAGGTCTGTAATCGAGTGACCAGAGAGATTGACGTGTTCTCCAACTGGTTTTTGAATGTTATAATTCTTGATGTCTGATTTGTCTCCATTTATTCTTTTACGTAGAGACTGTCCAGTTTGCCCAATGTACATGGCAGAGGGGCATTGCTGGCACATGATGGCATATATCATATTGGTAGATGTGCAGGTGAACGAGCCTCTGATATTGTGGCTGATGTGATTAGGCCCTATGATAGTGTCCCCTGAATAGATATGTGGGCACAGTTGGCAACGGGCTTTGTTGCAAGGATAGGTTCCTGGGTTAGTGTTTTTGTTGTGTGGTATGTGGTTGCTGGTGAGTATTTGCTTCAAGTTGGGGGGCTGTCTGTAAGCAAGGACTGGCCTGTCTCCCAAGATCTGTGAGGGTGATGGGTCATCCTTCAGGATAGGTTGTAGATCCTTGATGATGCGTTGGAGAGGTTTTAGTTGGGGGCTGAAGGTGATGACTTGTGGCGTTCTGTTATTTTCTTTGTTGGGCCTGTCCTGTAGTAGGTGACTTCTGGGAACTCTTCTGGCTCTGTCAATCTGTTTCTTCACTTGAGCAGGTGGGTATTGTAGTTGTAAGAATGCTTGAGATCCTGTAGGTGTTTGTCTCTGTCTGAGGGGTTGGAGCAAATGCGGTTGTATCGTAGAGTTTGGCTGTAGACAATGGATCGTGTGGTGTGGTCAGGATGAAAGCTGGAGGCATGTAGGTAGGAATAGTGGTCAGTAGGTTTCCGGTATAGAGTGGTGTTTATGTGACCATCACTTATTAGCACCGTTGTGTCCAGGAAGTGGATCTCTTGTGTGCACTGGACCAGGCTGAGGTTGATGGTGGGATAGAGATTGTTGAAATCATGGTGGAATTCCTCAAGGGCTTCTTTTCCATGGGTCCGGATGATGAAGATGTCATCCATGTAGCGCAAGTAGAGTAGGGGTATTAGGGGACAAGAGCTGAGGAAGCGTTGTTCTAAGTCAGCCATAAAAATGTTGGCATACTGTGGGGCGATGCGGGTACCCATAGCAGTGCCGCTGAAGGTATACATTGAAGGTTGTACATAGTCCCCAAATGTGAAATAGTTATGGGTGAGGACAAAGTCACAAAGTTCAGCCATCAGGTTTGCCGTGACATTATCGGGGATACTGTTCCTGATGGCTTGTAGTCCATCTTTGTGTGGAATGTGGGTGTAGAGGGCTTCTACATCCATAGTGGCCAGGATGGTGTTTTCAGGAAGATCACCGATGGATTGTAGTTTCCTCAGGAAGTCAGTGGTGTCTCGAAGGTAGCTGGGAGTGCTGGTAGCGTAGGGCCTGAGGAGGGAGTCTACACAGCCAGGCAATCCTGCTGTTAGGGTTCCATGCCTGAGATGATGGGGCGTCCAGGATTTCCAGGTTTATGGATCTTGGGTAGCGGATAGAATACCCCAGATCGGGGTTCCAGGGGTGTGTCTGTGCGGATTTGTTCTTGTGCTTTTTCAGGGAGTTTCTTGAGCAAATGCTGTAGTTTCTTTTGGTAACCCTCAGTGGGATCAGAGGGTAATGGGTTGTAGAAAGTGGTGCTGGAGAGCTGCTGAGCAGCCTCTTGTTCATATTCCGACCTATTCATGATGACAACAGCACTTCCTTTGTCAGCCTTTTTGATTATGATGTCAGAGTTATTCTGAGGCTGTGGATGGCATTGTGTTAGTGCATTCTGTTTGCTTTGCCTTCCAGCAGAGTAAAGTGGGTGTAAACCTGGTGTAACTGGTCTGCTAAACAGGGCGTTTTGTGTCATCAGAGCAGTGCAAAGCGCTCAGAATGTAATGGGTAATCTCTCACTAGACTTCCATATCTGAATTTCAAGACTGGCCCAATATGTATAATGGGCAGAACAAAAACCCTGAACCCCACATTTCTGAACTTCCAGGAGGTATGAAATGCAGAAATAGATCAACATTTTATGGCCCACCACCCCCCACCACTACCTGTCTCTCCGTAAAATCAAGATGGACAAAATTCCTGATGGGAATCAGTAGAGAAATTTCATACCAGATGACAAATAGATAGCCAAAAAATGTACGTAGACAAGGCTGAGAGCTTCTTAATGAGGCTTTGATCCCTAAGCCCTTTAGCACCCATCAATCCTTAACCAGGGGATGGGGCTACTCAGGAAGACCAGGACTTTAAAAAGCCTACTCCTAAGTGACCAGAGGAGCTAGTGAACAGGAGCAGCTAAGAGAGGAGTTTTGAGAGGGAGTTTATGGGCGGAGTGTGAGATGGGGGCTAGATACACTCAACATTCTTTAAACTTAAAGCCAAAAACATCCCCTGATAAAAACAGAAGAACAACAAAGGAACGAGCTGCAGGAGTAAAAAGAGAATGCAGGCAGAAGTCCAGCAACAGAATGGGGGCTATTCAGTTTATTGCACCCAATGCAGCATATATGATTACCTGCCCTATGGGCAGAATGGCATATGTGTGCATTTGGTGCAAGGAGCTCCTGGCCCTCAGAGACTGTGTATAGGCTTAGGAGACCAGAGTGGCTGAACTGGAGGAGCTCAGGGAGACAGAGAGGTACATAGATGAGACTTTCCGGGACACAGTAGAACGGTCCCACTCCAGTCCAACAGCCTCTGTGCTGTTGAGGAGGGTGAAAGCCTCAGGGAAGGAGAACATCCAACTGGAGCAGAGGGAAATAATGCCATAGTTGGGACACTCCTTGCAGATGACATCGTAGTATCCTCTCACACTGAGGATACCTCTCCGGGGAAGGGAACACCAGTTGTTAGGAAGAGACAGGTATTAGTAATGGGTGATTCAAATAATTAGAAACACAGATAGCTGGGTTTGTGATGACTGGAAGAACTGCATGATGACTTGTCTGCCTGGTGTGAAGGTTGCGGATCTCTTGAGACATCTAGATAGACTTATGTGTAGTGCTGGGCAGGAGCTGATGGTCATGGTACATGTAGGTACCAATGACATAGGGAAGGATAGGAGAGAGGTCCTGGAGGCCAAATTTAGGCTGTTAGGTAGGAGAGTGAAATCCAGAACCTCCGTTGTAGTATTCTGTGAAATGCTTCCAGTTCCATGCTCAAGGCCAATTAGACAGGCAGAACTCCAGGGTTTCAATGCGTGAATGAGACGATGGTGTAGGGAAGAGGGGTTTAGATTTATTAGGAACTGGGGAAACTTTTGGGAAAGGGGGAGGCTATACAGGAAGGATGGGCTCCACCTAAACCAAAATGGAACCAGATTGCTGGCATTTCTTTCTAAATTGTAGAGCAGTTTTTAAACTCAGGGCTGGGGGAAAGCCAACAGGAGTGGAGAAGCATGTGGTTCGGACAGAGACATACCTTAGGGAAGATCTATAAATGGAGATTCACTATATTCTAGTAAGGAGGAGAGGATGGAAGATCATAAAATACAGGTAGGAAAAATACAGGTAGGATCTGAAGAGAAACAGTCAAATGAAAAAAGTCCCATTCAATTACATCATGTAATGGCAGACAGCTAAAAAGGGAAAAATTTATTAAGTGCTTTTATACAAATGCAGGAATTCTAAATAATAAGATGGGTGAACTACAGTACCTTGTATTATATGAGGATATTTATATAATAGACAGCACAGAAGCTTGATGGAATGAGGATAATCAATGGGACACAGTAATACCAAGGTACAAAATATATTGGAAGGACAGAACAGGTCATGCTGGTGGGGGAGTGGCACTATATATTAAAGAAAGTGTAGAATCAAATGAAGTAAAAATCTTAAATGAACCAAACTGTACCATAGAATCTCTATGGATAATAATTCCATGCTCTAATAATAAGAATATAGCTGGACCGCTTGGTAATAGTGACCATAATATAAGTAAATTTAACATCCCTGTGGCAGGGAAAACACCACAGCAGCTGAACACTGTAGCATTTAATTTCAGATAGGGGGACTACACAAAAATGAGGAAGTTAGTTAAACAGAAATTAAAAGGTACAGCGCAAAAAGTGAAATCACTGAAAGCTGCATGGAAACTTTTTAAAGACACCATAATAGAGGCTCAACTTAAATGGATACCCCAAATTAAAAAAAACCTAGTAACAGAACCAAAAAAATGCCAACATGGCTAAACAAGAAAGTAAAAGAAGCAGTGAGAGGCAAAAAGGCACCCTTTAAAAAGTGGAAGTTAAATCCTAGTGAGGAAAATAGAAAGGAGCGTGAACTCTGGCAAATGAAGTGTAAAAATATAATTAGGAAGACCAAAAAAGAATTTCAAGAACAGTTAGCCAAAGACTCAAAAAGGAATAGCAAATTTTTTTTAAGTATATCAGAAGCAGGTAGCCTGCTAAACAACCAATGGGGCCACTGGACGATCGAGATGCTAAAGGAGCTCTCAAGGTCAATAAAGCATTGTGGAGAAACTAAATTAATTCTTTGCATTGGTTTTCATGGCTGAGGATGTGAGGGAGATTCCCAAACCTGAGCCATTCTTTTTAGGTGACAAATCTGAGGAACTGTCTCAGATTGAAAGTGTCATTAGAGGAGGTTTTGGAACTAATAAGTCACCAGGTCCAGATGGTATTCACACAAGAATTCTGAAGGAACTCAAATGTGAAATTGTAGAACTACTAACTGCAGTCTGTAACCTATTATTTAAATCAGATTCTGTACCAAATGACTGGAGGATAGCTAATGTGATGCCAATTTTTAAACAGGGCTCCAGAGGTGATCCCAGCAATTACAGGCCTGTTAGCCTGACTTCAGTACCAGGAAAACTGGTTGAAACTATAGTAAAGAACAGAATTGTCAGACACATAGATGAACATAATTTGTTGGGGAAGAGTCAATATGGTTTTTGTAAAGGGAAATCATGCCTCACCAATCCACTAGAATTCTTTAAGGGGGTCAATACGCATCTAGACAAGGAGGATCCAGTGGATATAGTATACTTAGATTTTCAGAAAGCCTTTGACAAGATCTCTCACCAAAGGCTCTGAAGCAAAATAAGCTGTCCTGGGATAAGAGGGAAGGTCCTCTCATGGTTTGGTAACTGGTTAAAAGATAGGAAACAAAGGTTAGGAATAAATGGCGTTTTCAGAATGGAGAGAGATAAATAGTGGTGTCCCCCAGGTGCCTGTACTGGGACCAGTTCTATTCAACATATTTAAAATGATCTGGAAAAAAGGGTAAACAGTGAGGTGGAAAAATTTGCAGATGATACAAAACTATTCAAGATAGTTAAGTCCCAGGCACACTGTGAAGAGTTACAAAAGGATCTCTCAAAACTGGGTGAGTGGGCAACAAAATGGCAGATGAAATTCAAAGTTGAATAAATGCAAAGTAATGCACATTGGAAAACATAATCCCTACTATCTATCTATCTAATTAGTAGCAGTTACTACTCAAGAAAGAGATCTTGGAGTCATTGTGGATAGTTCTCTGAAAACATTCACTCAGTGTGCAGTGGCAGTCAAAAAAGTGAACAGAATGTTGGGAATCATTAAGAAAGGGATAGATAATAAGACATAATATATCATATTGTCTCTATATAAATCCTTGGTACGCCCACATCTTGACTTCTGCATGCAGATGGGGTCACCCCATCTCAAAAAAATATACGGGAATTGGAAAAGATTCAGAAAAGGGCAACAAAAATAATTAGGGGTGTGGAACGACTGCCATATGAGGAGAGATTAATAAGACTGGGACTTTTCAGCTTGGAAAAGAGATGACTAAGGGGGGGATCCGATAGAGGTCTATAAAATCATGACTGGTGTGGAGAAAGTAAATAAGGAAGTGATTTACTCTTCCTTACAACACAAGAACTAAGGAGTACCAAATCAAATTAATAGGCAGCAGATTTAAAACAAACAAAAGGAAGTATTCTTTTCAAACAACACACAGTCAACCTGTGGAACTATTTGCCAGAGGATGTTATGAAGGCCAAGTCTATAACAGGGTTAAAAAAAGAACTAGATAAGTTCATCAAGGATAGGTCCATCAATGGCTATCAGCCAGGATGGGCTGAGATGGTGTCCCTAGTTTCTGTTTGTCAGAAGCTGGGAATTGGTGACAGCGGATGGACCACCTGTTCTGTTCATTCGCTCTGGCGCACCTGGCATTGGCCACTGTTAGAAGACCGGGTACTGGGCTAGATGGACGTTTGGTCTGACCCAGTATGGCCGTTATGTTCTTATGTCGTTTGACTGTAGCTGTGTATTTGAGAAAAAAAAAGTATAATTTAATTTACTTTGGATACCTCCCTACCTCTCGCAGTTTTATTTTCAGCACAATCCTGTCAACAGCAAGAATCTATGACTGCTTTACAGAACATGAGGGTTACGTTTATCATTATCCCTCCTCACTAAAAGTAAGAGAGGAGGAAAGGGACTCTCCTTTAATCTTGAAATCTGTTCATGGAGACTCATCTGCTTTCTGTCATGCTCATGTCAGATACCCTAACTAAATGAATCGGAGCTATAGAAATATTGTCAAATGTGCTGATGACATGTTCTGTGATGGCTTCTTGGGTTTTTTTGCTCAGCAAATTAGCTAGAATTCCCATCTCTCAATATTCTAAAATGCTGACAGCTTAAGACAATATCTATTATATTTGCCTGGTTGTGCTTTGGAAATTCTCTAACGCTGCAGGTTCACATGGCTGATCCCATTTTTATATATATATATGTATATACACACACACACACACACATATATATACACACATCCACATACACATTGTTGCAAACGTGAATATATATTCATGTGTACACACACACATACACTCTTATAACTATAATTCTATACAAGGTCAGCCTTTGCCATTTTTTGCCTAGCCTCAAACATTTTGCCATCAACCTCCCTCCCTTTATCTCCACAAATTCCCACTTCTCCTCTGGAGTTATTGCTATTCCTGGCTCTGACATGGACTACATCTGCGGCATACTATAGTTTGAACTTTTCCTCAATCTCCTGTATAAGTGTGTGTGTGCGCCGCTGCATCACTCCAGAGGGAGCCTTGGGAAGGAACTGTGACTCAAAATTACAAGTCCTTACTTGCTCCAGGCAGGTGGGGTGGAAGTAATTTACTGAAGTTCATTTCACCCTTTGTGTGGCTGAACTCTGCCTTGTCTCCATCTCCATCCTGATCCTGGGGTGGGGGCGGTCTGGGGCCTTCAACTCCTGCTCACCCCTGGGCTCTTTTCATGATGTGGAGAGTATTAACTAACTTGTTAACTAATATAGCAGTGTGTGTATGGCTTTTTCTTTAACCCCCTATGCATCCATATTAAAAGCAATCACAATGACTTTCATCAGCCACTCACTCATCAACTGCCCACTCACCCAGTTTTGATAGAAAGATAACAAAATAAACACTTAGTTTCCTCACTGAAGCATTGTTTGGATTAATTAAGCAATGTTAATAAAGACCTGTGATGAATACATGTTTATAAGCATTATCAACATCACCAACAAGCTAATCTAGTTAAGATCTGTCAGATATACTTCTTGCTATTCTGTAACACACCTAGTACATTTTGTCCTCTTTTTCTATAAAGATATAACTCTGGTGTTAATCTCTAGTAGGGTGTATAGCAGGATAAGGTGCTGTCACTTAACTTGATTTCTTAAAAGTTTATGCAGTTTATTATCCTGAATTGTTTGAACTGACTTTCCTACCGATTAAATATTGGACTCTATTTTTTGTTAGCGTAGTTGTGGGTTCCAGACGCAGGGCTAAGATTCACAAAGAAACTTATGTGGGGTGATGCTCAGTATACCTCCTGGATCAGGACTTTATAGATGCTGTTTCTCATAACACACTTAGGAGGGTGAGAGGGACCTTATTACAGTCAGGGGAGCTGAGGCAGAGAGGAGATATAACTTGTCTAAAAGTCACAAGCTTTTAGACATGGAAGAGCCAGGATTAGCACACAGGGTTTTGTGACTCCAATCCTCAGTATAATCCTAGAGAACTTGCTGCCTATTACTAATTTCCTGTTTCTCCTATTATTGTTTGGTTACAGGAATAATTGAGCATCACTGTGACTGTCGAAGTTTAGTCCCAGAGATTTTTTTTTAAATTAGTCACATTTTTCATCTTTTGCCTTGTATACTCACTCAATCAATGACAGGTTCAGTTTTGTTTGTGATTCCGCATTCAGATCAGCTCAGGCATTATTTCTGAGATGTTTTAGTCTTTTAAAATAAAAATGATTTTTTTGGGGGGGTGGCACTTTGTAAAAGAAAGATTTTGAAGTAACATATAATTATACCATACAGTTGTCAAACATAACAGCGTTTAAATGACTATTCAATAACATGAAGCAGCAATGCTCTATTAGATACTTACATTGCTTACCGTGTAGTTGCAGTGTAATTATTGGTACTTTAGGCAAAGTACGGCAGTTATTCCCATGTGTAAGCAGCCATAATGTGGGAAGAAGCATTCTCGTATCATAATGGTAATCAGAGGGCACATACCTGAATGTGAAAATGAATTTGTCAATCACACTACAAAGAAAATGGAAAGTTAGTCATCGTTTCTAAATTCAGTCTTGTAAAATGCTGCAAATATGTCAAAAACATTTGAAGCTTATGGATTTTAGAAAATTTGTTCTGAAAACATGTTTTCTCTCCCCTATTTAAATAGGGTATCAGAAGAGCTATAAAATAAAAGAGGATTCTCATGTGTATATGTGAATAAAAGATAATGAAAAATATTATTAATGTCATTCAGCATAATGCAAACTGGTAGGTTACTGACAATATTCACTTAATGAAATTTCAAAGAAGGCTTCTAAATTATACATGCAAAATGTGCAGCGCAACATATCTGATTCTAGAAAACCTGTATTTGCAAATGGAAATGCAATCTTAGATTGTAATCTCTTCAGGGCAGAGTCTGTTATTGTGTGCCTTAAGTACATCACCAGTCTTAACAAATAATAAAAACTGCATACATTATGTCTATCGGTGCATCCAAATACTTAGATTAATAGATTCCAAGGCCAGAATAGATCATTGTGATCATCTACTGTGACCTGCAGTATAACACAGAACTTCCTCAAAATAATTCCTAGAACATATCTTTTAGAACAGTGGTTTTCAAAATTTTTCCAGCTACCCCGCTGAAGAAAATTGTTGATCCCCACGATCCAATGGAGCTGGGGATGAGGGATTTGGGGTGTGGGAGGGGCCCAGGGCTGGGGCAGAGGGTTGAGGTGCAGGGGTAAGGCCTGCGGGATGGGGCTAGGAATGATGGGTTCAGAGTGTGGGAGGGGGCCAGGGCTCTGGGCTGGGGGTGCAGGCTCTGGGGTGGGGCCAGGGGTGAGGGGTTTAGAGTGCAGGAAGGGGCTCCGGGTTTGGGGGTCTCAGGGGATTGGGGTGCAGGATTGGAGCGTGGGCTTACCTCAGGTGGCTCCTGGTCAGTGGCGTAGCAAGGACTGCTAATGTCCCTCTGATTCTTCTACCCAATTACTGCTAGCCAATGGAAGGATAAGCAAGGCTCAGCATGGAAAATGAAAGACTGCTGGAAATGAAAAAAAAAAAAAAAAAACTTAGGGCAACCTTCTCAGAAGTTCTGAGCACCAAGAGCTCCATTTGACTTTAATTGGAGTTGCAGGGCTGCTTCTCACATGAATCTCACATGTGTGGCTGAGCTGTGCGCCTGTGCTGTATTTCTCCTGCCAGCCACTAGGAGCCTGTGTTCAGGCACCTATCCATTTCCCCTCTGGCTGCTCCTGCTGGCTCCCAGTGGTGGAGTTGCAACAGCAGTCAGTAGAGGGATGGCAGCAATGGTTGGTGGGGACAGAAGGTGAGGGGGTCCTGTAATAGGCCCAGGCTCCCCCTGACCATCCTCTGTGCCCCAGATCAACCCCAGGCCCTACTTCCCAGCCAGTTGCCACACTCCTGTATCAGACAGACCCCTTCTCCCCAAAGCCCCCAGCCAGACCCTTGCCTCAGAGAGGCCTGGCCTCAGTCAGACCACCAGCCAGAGCCCAAGCTGCTGCCATGCAAAGAGACCCCAGCTAGATTCCAGACCTCGGTCCTTGAGAGAGACTTCAGCCACTGATTTCTCAGCTACCAAACCACCAGACAGACCCCATCTGTCTTCCCAGACAGGGCCCTGTCACCTACCTTAGTACTCCCAGACTTCCTAGAACCCATCCAACCCCAGCAGTATCCATTGCTGCCACCCACCCAACCCAGTCACCTTCTTACAGCACTAAGATACGCAACTTCAGCTATGCAAATAGCACGTAGACACCCTCTGGCATACACCAACACAAGCACCTACCATTGCCTTCCCCCACCAGCACCCATTCCTCCCAGACACCTTCCCCCACCTCATCTACCTTTCACAGCCTCTTAGCTGCTACATTGTGTGCACCTCCATGTCCTATCCCTGCCACTGTGTGGAGAAAGGTGTATTGACCATAAGCTAAAGTATATGGTCCTTTGCAAACAGGCAAATTAGGTCCTTAAATAACTTGCATAAAATGTCACACACTGAACTGCATGAAACTTGGCAGCGATGGAGTTGAGAGTTCAGCACGTTGAAAAATCAGGCCCCTAGTGTTTACCAGTGCAGGGATATAGGTGTGCAGGGATATATTGAAAAACAATCACATCCAGTGATTGCCACTTTTCTGTAGGGAGCTAGAATGTAAACATACAGGGCACAGGCTATAAAAATGCATGAACTTTTGAACTGCTTAGCACCAGCTGAAGACCCTGATATATGATGTGTCTGCTAGAGCTGTCTGTGTGTCCTTCTAGAAAATAGCCCTTTCAAAAAGCAGACCTTGGGAAAATACAATGCAAAGCTATGGAGCAAAAAGTGATTTACTGATTGACCTCAAACTAATACTTTGACCCCCTCTTCTTCTAGTCATCCTAACTTTAAACATTGGATACAAGCAGGAACTGGCTAAGCTGGAAACAACAAAATACTTTTGCTATCAGTGAGTCAGTTGGTAGCCCTTGGACAGAGGATGCCTGTGTGTCCATGGAGGAGCAAACTCTTTCCCCAATGTCCAGTCTGAGTAATTCAATACTGCAATCTCTGAGAAGTAAGAAGGGCACTGAAGCTGCTCTGTAGAGGCAACTCCAGCCTACTGAATGGAGTAACCTCCACATCCTAGTACCCATGCCACCAAAGAAGGGGAGAGATCAGAAGATCTGCTCATTTATTTTTTGTATTACCATAGCACCCAGGAGCCCCAGTCATGGACAAGGACCACATTGTGCTCGGTGCTGTACAAACACTGAACAAAAAGACAGTTTAATGAAAGATCCTCTGGCCCTGATCAGCCTCTTCTCCCCATTAAGAAAAGGAGTACTTGTGGCACCTTAGAGACTAACCAATTTATTTGAGCATAAGCTTTCGTGAGCTACAGCTCACTTCATCGGATGCATACTGTGGAAAGTGTAGAAGATCTTTTTATATACACACAAAGCATGAAAAAATACCTCCTCCCACCCCACTCTCCTGCTGGTAATAGCTTATCTAAAGTGATCACTCTCCTTACAATGTGTATGATAATCAAGTTGGGCCATTTCCAGCACAAATCCAGGTTTTCTTACACTGCCCCGCCGCACACATAAACCCACTCTCCTGCTGGTAAGACTTTGTCCTTACCCATAACTGTTTTACATTTGTGGACAATGTATACCTTCAGATCAGCGGGACTGCTATGGGTACCTGCATGGCCCCACAGTATGCCAACATTTTTATGGCTGACTTAGAACAACGCTTCCTCAGCTCTTGGCCCCTAACGCCCCTACTCTACTTACACTATATTGATGACATCTTCATCATCTGGACCCATGGAAAAGAAGCCCTTGAGGAATTCCACCATGATTTCAACAATTTCCATCCTACCATCAACCTCAGCCTGGTCCAGTCCACACAAGAGATCCACTTCCTGGACACTACAGTGCTAATAAACGATGGTCACATAAACACCACCCTATACCGGAAACCTACTGACCACTATTCCTACCTACATGCCTCCAGCTTTCAAGCTGACCACACCACACGATCCATCGTCTACAGCCAAGCTCTGCGATACAACCGCATTTGCTCCAAACCCTCAGACAGAGACAAACACCTACAAGATCTCTATCAAGCATTCTTACAACTACAATACCCACCTGCGGAAGTGAAGAAACAGATTGATAGAGCCAGAAGAGTTCCCAGAAGTCACCTACTACAGGACAGGCCTAACAAAGAAAATAACAGAACGCCACTAGCCGTTACCTTCAGCCCCCAACTAAAACCCCACCAACGCATCATCAAGGATCTACAACCTATCCTGAACGATGACCCAACACTCTCACAAATCTTGGGAGACAGGCCAGTCCTTGCCTAGAGACAGCCCCCCAACCTGAAGCAAATACTCCCCAGCAACCACATACCACACAACAGAACCACTAACCCAGGAACCTATCCTTGCAACAAAGCCCGTTGCCAACTGTGCCCACATATCTATTCAGGGGACACCATCACAGGGCCTAATAACATCAGCCACACTATCAGAGGCTCGTTCACCTGCACATCCACCAATGTGATATATGCTATCATGTGCCAGCAATGCCCCTCTGCCATGTACATTGGTCAAACTGGACAGTCTCTACGTAAAAGAATAAATGGACACAAATCAGATGTCAAGAATTATAACATTCATAAACCAGTCGGAGAACACTTCAATCTCTCTGGTCACGCGATTACAGACATGAGAGTTGCTATATTACAACAAAAAAACTTCAAATACAGACTCCAGCGAGAAATTGTTGAATTGGAATTCATTTGCAAATTGGATACAATTAACTTAGGCTTGAATAGAGACTGGGAATGGCTAAGTCATTATGCAAGGTAACCTATTTCCCCTTGTTTTTTCCTACCCCGACCCCCCTCAGACGTTCTTGTTAAACCCTGGATTTGTGCTGGAAATGGCCCCCCTTGATTATCATACACATTGTAAGGAGAGTGATCACTTTAGATAAGCTATTACCAGCAGGAGAGTGGGGTGGGAGGAGGTATTTTTTCATGCTTTGTGTGTATATAAAAAGATCTTCTACACTTTCCACAGTATGCATCTGATGAAGTGATCTGTAGCTCACGAAAGTTTATGCTCAAATAAATTGGTTAGTCTCTAAGGTGCCACAAGTACTCCTTTTCTTTTTGCGAATACAAACTAACACAGCTGTTACTCTGAAATGTCTCCCCATTACTTAGCCATTCAAGGAGGCCCTGCTAAGCCCCTCCCCCCTCCATTGAATTGGTTCCAGAGCACGAGGATCTTTCTTCCCAGAGAGGAAGGAACAGGATTTTCCCCTTTTTACTGCTAAAAGTATAAATAACTTCAGATCATTTTGTTTTACCCATGAGAGTGTTTAAAACCATCGACTGTAATACCTGGTCTGCAAAGCAACAAGAAAAATCAATGGGGTCTTTATGCTTCCAAATTGCCTGCGGCTTTTCTGTAGCTTCTTTTTCAAAAGAACCGAGCCATATTCAAGTCCTTGACCTGCATTCACTTAGCCCCCTCTTTCTTCCCTCTGCCACCATGACTCTGCTCAGTTTATTACTTTGCTCCTTGTCTTGACCCTGTGGCACCAGAACTACCGAGAGTTCCTAGAGCTTGATTATTCAGCTCGGAGGCTGATGTGGAGGCAATACCTTCGAAGCAATCAAATAATGGGAGGCTGGATGGCTCATGGCTCTGAAGATTGATAATGGTGTGTGTGTGCGGGGGAACTATTACACCTGTAGATCACTAATTTGAGTTTGCCGGAGTTCCATAGTGACTGAAAGTTAATTTAATAACATGCAGTCTGTTGCTAGGGGCCAAATTCTCCTCTTAGATAATTATGTACGACGTATTTTGAAGGCACTTCAGCACTGCCGCTCATCTAAGAGCTATACGTAGCTCAGTCATGTGTTTCATTTTTTGATGAATGTTTGTAATTTTATGGGAGCACAGTAATAAAATGATCACCACAACCCTATCTTTCATTTCCATAGGGTCCTTCAAGGGTAGCACTTCGAGGTGTCTCAGACAGAGTCAATGTAAAGTGGAAATGGTGCACTGAAATCAAGCACACGAAAATCAAATAGATGCATCATTTAAAAAATGCTAACCAGGGCAAAATTCTGAGTTTGGATTTAGAAGACCCAATACTCAGCACATCAATTATTTCAATAGGTGACTCCAAATCTGAAGAACACCATGACCTGAGGCTTTTCAGGCTTTTCAAAAAAATCAATGGTTGAGCACAATTCAGCAAGAGTAGTTGCACCTCTGTGCCTTTCAGAAAACAAATGATTAATTGTAGAAAAGCTGCTAGAAAATAACAGTATTTATTTATTTGCCCTGAAAGGATACTCCGTATCTTTGTCTCCCCTTAATTCTTAGGAAGCAATTCTTTGTCTGATACTTCTGTTCACCAAGCCTGAAAATGAATTGCTCATTTGCTTCTGGTGAAAATACTGTCTTTCTAGTTTCAACATTGGGAGGTCCCGGAAATATAAAATCAATATCAAAACTCCTAGCAGTGGAATTGGGTGCAATATGAATGCTGCATTGGTATTGTAAAATATTTAACACGTGTAGAGCCATTGGGCATCTGTCACGGGGGTGGCGAGAGTCCAAAAGGGCCGCTTCCCTTGGCGGCAGTATTGCCCAGTGGCAAGTAAGTGTGCGTGTGTGGTGGGGGTAGGGGAACCCAGGCCCACACTACTTCACTGGGTTCTTTCAAAACCAGGCACCCTAAAGGGGGGGAAGCATGAGGCCCTGCCCACTGGCCTCACCCAATCTCTTCCACCTGAGGCCCTGGCCAAGCCAGAGCCTGGCTGGGGAGCCAGGGACCCTTCACCTGCCCAGGGTGGGGGGGAGCAGAGAGCAACCCCCAGCCTGTGTCTCTGTGCCTAGGGCAGGTGAAGGGTCCATGGTTTCCCACAGCTACTCATGTGGCTCTTACCCTGAGCCAAGTCTGACTTCCGGCCTGGCCAGGGCCTGAAGAGCTGCAGCCAGGCCATAGTAAGAGCCACCTGGGCCGCTGCAGACCCTCCATCTGCCCTGGGTGAGGGGGTGGGGACACAGGCTGGAGGCTGCTCTCAGGGCCCACCCCCCCCCCGTGGCTCTTCACCACTGCCCAGGCTCCCTGGGCCGCTCTTACTCAGAGTAGGCTCCAGCTGCTGGCCTGGCCAGGGGATGGGGCCTCAGGAGAAGAGGAGGGGCGGGGGCTGGGTGAAAAGCGGGAGAGCCATGGCCCATTCCCCCCCAGTTCCAGCACCCCTGTCCAGCTACAGGGTTCAGGTATCCATATGTGAATCAGATCCCAGGTCAAAATGGGTAAGATAAAGAATAGCATGCATTATTTTTCTATCAGTTTGGAAATTAATAGAATTACACAAAGGATGAATTAGCCTGAAACATTTCTTTAGTGCCTGATCTTAATTTAGGTGGTACTCTTCTTCAAGACATCTGAGAAGGAACCTGTGAGACACAGGTTATCAGCAGGGAAAATTCCCGTTGACTTAAATAGGAGTTTAGGATGCACAAAGACTGCAGGCATCAGTTCCTCTCTTTTCAAAGGCACAGTGGCTTAACTGTTAGCTGAGAGAGTGCATTTCTTCAACAACATGGTCTACTGTGAACACATGGAATCTTTCCTTTGCTCTCTAGATTGGCTTCCCATAAAATATCAGTTCAAGTTCAAGGTCTTGGTCCTTATGCTGGGTCCAGGCCATTGAATGCCTTGATATCTAAAAGGCCTCCTAAAGCTCTGGGATGAGGATTGTGGTTGACAACTCCACTCCTCAGCCACAGTGGAACTGTCTACCAGCAGGGTAAAGCTTGTCTGTGCAGGAGCCAGAGCTTTCTCAGGAGCCAGTCCTAGAACAGACTTCCACTGGAACGAAAGGCTATCACAAGACTTACCACCTCCTTCTGCAAGGTGTATTTCTTTGACCTTAACTTCTCTAACAAACACATAGCAGCATGAACATTTTAAAAAACCTTACCAACCAAAACACTCTATTGGACACACCATTTTGTCCCTGGAAGAGAACAAGAGAAAGAACAAACCACATGTTAGCCATATTGCTTAATGCATGAGTGTAAGGCACTCCGCCTATAAGAATTTACATAGAATAGATGGCCGCTCACTGCTATGAAATCCTTCAGAGTCTTGTGAGCCCATTTGCAGCAGGTATTAGAATAGGGTTGGTCCATAAAAGGCAGCCAATCCACACTGTAACAATCAGTGTTGTTTCACAGGGAGTCATTGCAATTAAAGCAGTTTAAGAGGAACAGGGTTATTGAAATTGACTCAAGTCAGAGGACATTTTGAATTGTAAAGGGATAAATAGCAGTCCAAACAGCATTACTGTAATGAGGTCTGCTTAAATGCATGAAAAAAACACCCTGCTTTGCTTCAGACTAAAACCAAACATCTTGTCTGGCAATATTCTTTGAATGGAAAATGGACAAGCTAGCAGTGTAGCTATAGGTCTGACTTACATCCAAATGCCCCTAAGATTGATCATGGAAGCAGCAGCCAAAAGATCTGACCCAATATTAAAGTGCTAGTTGGTGAAGCTCTCCCTTCTACACTGCTGCCTTTCATTATTCATTAGCAATTCAGACTTGGCTGATTTCACACAGAGAGCTTATTGCAAGTAGACATGGGCAGACCTCACGGGTTTTTGTTCTGCAGTTTTCACAGGGTAGTGCTGCCTTTTTGTTTGATGTGATTTTGCATCTATGCACACAGACTTATTGCTTTATTTGCAATTATGAGGGAATGGCTCTTTTCACATCTGAAACTTACAGAAATATAAATTTTCACACACAAGCACATAAAGTCCTCAGGCTGCTCCTTTAGCAACAGCAGAGAACTGCTCAGCTTACGCTGTTTGGAGCATTCTGATACCAGGCAGAACAAGCTCAGTGTTTCTGCTCTGCTGACTCAAGACACAGCAGCCTGAGTTACAGGCAGGATAAAATGCTGCAGCCGGACATCCCCTCCAGTAAGAAGAGGGTAAGAAAATCCCACAACTCTGCTATCCTTCCCTTATTTGAGGCAGTAAGAGACCATCCTGGACCCCCTCCAAGAGGACCACGGGGAAGAATGTGGCAGCAAAAAGCAGGTAGTACAGATATGGGAAAGATTTCCCATCGCCATGTCTCCCCACTCTGCTCCAAGGTTTTCTGAATCCCTTTCCTCCCCTCATTGAATTGTGGGAGGGAGAAACAAAATACAAGTATCGTTAAGGCTAATCAGTGTTAAAGGTGGGACTAGAGATCAGAACCAGATTCCAAACCCTGGGCTTAATCCTCTTTGCCATATGGTTTATCAGGATCAATGATACCTCCAGAAGTTTTTTTAAAAGTGATGTGTAATTCCCCCATCCCTTAAAATGGATTTTGCTGGTTTTGCAGGTTTCACTTTACATAATTTCAGTCCCTTAAAATGCCATGACAAAAAATTTAATGATACAAAAAATTGTGTGGAGCAAAGTGGCAAACATTTTCAGTGTAATTTTTTTCAGAAATTACCCACCACCATCACCCAGCTCTAGAAAAAGTATTTCTTTTCTGTTTGTCCCTTTTAATGAAGATTAAGCCAGTTTGCTCCTGCAAACCTTAATTGAATTTTTGTATTCCAGTTTAGTTGCCTTAGTAACCCTTTAAGTTCATGTTTAGTTGAGCAGAATTCAAGAAAAATTACTTGACTGCTAGTTTTAAAAGATCTGTCCTGTGCCGAGTTGGATTCCACCTGTATAATTTTGATTAAATATCATTATTTATTTATGTTGTGGTAATGCCCAAAGGCCCCAGTCAGAATTTGAGCCCTGCATACTAGCTGTTATATGAATAAAGGAAGACCCTGTTTTAAAGACTTCACAATCTAATCTGAAAAGAGAACCAAGTAAGTGTGGGAAGGGTGGGACAGAAGATGGGGGTAACAATAAAAAGATCACACAGTTCTGTAAAGTTATGTGCACAGTTTGATGGTTTTCAGTCACTTGAAAGTATTTTTAAAATGATAAATTAGTAAATAACCTCAGCCATCCCTGAGGACTGCTCAATTTAACTCAATTTAATAATGGTTGTCTGATTTCTTGCTGATGTCACAGTATGGGTGGGTGTTGAAAAGGATTTGGAGGACTTGGTAACAGCCTTACAAGTTAGTTCAGGAAGGATATCTAAATTTGTACTAATGTAAAAGACAAGCCATTTTGGTTTTGGAAACACATCAGTTCACCACACTGTTCAATTAATAAATCAGGTTACATTTATTAAACTCAGTGACTAGTACAATGTGGCCCTATTCCAGATTGGGTCTCTGTGCTACTGCAAAACAACTATTTATTATTAATAGACGATCATCTATAGTATCCTTTAAGAGACACTGGTCTTAACTTGAGCTAACATAGCAGTAAAGACATCTACATGCAAATTAACTCTTCTCAAGTTAGCCTAGCTTGAGTGAGAGCAGTCACACTGCAAAATGCTTTACTTGAATAGAGTGATTGGCAGCACAGAGTAGCTGAGTCCCCGCTGCATGACAAGCCTGAGTATCAGCAGCACTCGAGCTTCAACCCCTACCCCTTGACAAGCGAGCTAGCTCAAGGTTAAAGCACCACTTAACTTGAGCTGGAGATTTGTGTGTGTGGGCAGGAGTCAGGTTAGGGACAACAGTTGAGTTACACCTTGAGCAAACACTGCAGTGAAAACAAGCCCACTGACGCTGTTCAGTTTTTTGTTTTGCATTAGTAACATAAAACGGTAATGTATACTAACAATTCCTCCAAGCCCTCTCCCTGACATCCTTTCTTGATCACCGCCCTGTCTCTCACTCAGGCCCATAACCTTGGTGTCATCTCACATCCAAGCTATGTCTAAATCTTGCAGATTTTTTTCTGCATAACATCTCTAAAGTACGGCCTTTCCTATCCATCCACACATCTAAAACTCTTGTCCAGGCCCTCCTCATCTTGCATCTCAATTACTGCAACATCCTTTTATCTGGGCTTGACAAATTCTATCTTGCCCTGCTTGTATCCATTCAGAATGATATATTCCTAGCCCATTGCTTTGACCATGTCACCCCTCTCTTTCTATTCATTCACTGGGCCTCCCTTTTCTATCACATCAACGTAAGCTACTTATCTTCACTTTCAAGGTCCTTATTGGCCTATCCCCACCTTATCATTCCTCATACTTTATTAAGGTGTCAACTCTGACCCCGATTGGCTAGTAATGCCAGCCTCTGTCACCTACATTTTACTTTTTCAAACAAACACCTTCATGCTTTCTCCCACTTAAGTTATACCTTGAGCTAACACTGCAGCGAAGACAAGCCCATAGAGGTACCTTAATTATGGTTCTTGAATGTTTTCCGGGGGTACAATTCTTTTTACTAAAAAAAAATTTGGGATTGAAGCAGTTCATTATTTTCCCCCCAATGAAACCATAAAAGAAATTACCCTGGATTTCTGCATGTATATATTTGGGCATGTTTTTCTTTGGACAGTATCACATTTATTTTAAATCAACATGATCATTTATAAAATTTCTTACTTCTACAGAAAAGTAAAGTCCTACTAAAAATTTAATCTCTTGTAATATTTTGATGATGACAAGCAAAATAAAATACTTACTAATACAAAAGAGTTTAGATGTACAGCAGAGAGAAAGGAGATTAAAGGTATAATTCAGGGGTGGCCAAACTGTGGCTCTTTTCCCATTAAAGTGCAGCTTGGAAACCCCCCCCAAGCCCTGCCATTCTCCACCTACCAGATTTGGGGGCAGAGCTCAGGACCTCTGTCTTGCAGTGGGGTGATGGGGTAGGGACTTCTGCCCAGAGAGGAGAGGGGTGTTGGGGCTTCAGCCCTGCAGGGCACACCTGCTGGAGATCAGGGCTTCAGCAGGAGCGGGGCTGAAACTCCAAGCCCCGGCTCCTGGGAGGTGTGCCCCAGCTCTTGTACTTCTGAAGATTGTCATATGTGGCTCTGAGGGCCAGTAAGTTTGGCCACCCCGGTATAATTAATAAGAGATCATATTAATAATCTTACTTTTTTTAAGATAATGGCATAAATTCATCTTCCAGAAAAAAAGAGGGGCAAAAGACTAACTCTTTACATCATCTCTGAAATACAAATTGAAGAGAGAATATTACTTGTGAGTTGTCTCTTTTTCTAAAACGTGTAATGGATTTTGGAGGACTAATCAATACTAAAATGGAAAATGTAGGTTTTCTTTATGTAACACTGAAATGGCAGAAGTAATTTTCTTGACAACTCCTAGATATGCCACCATGGGAGCTGAAGGCATGACCATTGTCAGAGGAAGTCCTCCAAATGTAGAACTTGGTCTCTCTTGCAGACTAATGGCATGCTATATTTAACTGTTCAGCCACAAGGTGACAGTGTGTATAAAATACCTTATTTAAATGAAGTTCTGCCAGGTCTGTCTGAGCATGAATAATCTGGTGTATTTAAGCAAGCTCTGTAGCCAGTCCCTATCTGGTATAGAAGAACATGACATGGTACCAGGAGTAAATTAACAGAAACCGAATGAACAGCAACAAAGATTGCAGGTTCTCATCAACATGCCATTCTTCCATGCTCCAGAGAATCTCAGCTTTGACAAACCTCCACAATAGACTGGAAGCAGTATTTTGCAAGATTTCGAATTGCAAACTCTCCAAGAAACTGGAGATATACAGGTATTTTCTTTAATATATGCGATGGGGAATCAAGCAGAGCATATCTTTAAATCCTTTGACTTTATTGAAGACAGTCACAAAGATGACTATGAAAGGGTTCTGTCTATATTTCACACATACTTTATACCCCAGAGAAATGTGGTTTATGAAAGAGCATGTTTTCACCAGAGAATTTAAGAATGAGGGGAAAATGTTGAATGTTTTATAAGAGCTCTGCATATATTGGCTCAAAACTGATTTGGGGAATGCAAAATATGAAAATAATCAGCAACAGGCTTTCACAGCAGTTGCCTTTCACAGCAGCTACAACTGAAGAGAGATTTAACTCTAGCTACAGCTATACAGATAGTCAAAGAACAAAACTAAAGGTAGGAGCAACTTGAAAGACCTGGAAGTAGCTTACAAGCATCCGATGAAGTGAGCTGTAGCTCACGAAAGCTTATGCTCAAATAAATTGGTTAGTCTCTAAGGTGCCACAAGTACTCCTTTTCTTTTTGCGAATACAGACTAACACGGCTGCTACTCTGAAAGCTATAAACAGACACATGAGTATTAAGTCATTATCATGAAACCCCTGAGGCAAGAGGAGAGCATTTCCAGGCTAAGAGGAACAAATTCCAGCCCACTTCCCCAAGGTGTGGAAAAAGCCATATCTCAAGAGATGATGCATGTTCCAGCCAGAGGCACACTGTAACACATGCATGAAATGTAGACATTTTGCCGTTGTTTGTTGCACCAAAGCCGTCAGGGAGTTCACTCATATTACAGACAGACAATCAAGAGCTTTTGTTTCTGGATCTGTCACTTGTGATAAGATAGAGCGTACCTGGAGAGTGAAAATGAATGTTTATGGCAAGACTACTGACTTTAAAATTGACTGAGTTGTAGAGTCCTGCATGCATACAAAAATGTGGATCTGCGTCCACGACAAGTAACTTGTATCCAACCTGCAATCCACACTCCATCTTTTCTGTCTATCTGCATCCGCACCAGCACCCTATCTCACTGTTAGAGCCCTGTGTGGATACAAAAATTTGGATTTGCATCTGATCTGCAATGATGGTAAATAATAAAGCCGCAGGTGTAGATATCCATGGATATAAAGTGGATGTCTGGATTTGCAGGGCTCTACTCAGAAGCGGATGTCAGTCATCTCAGAAGGCACTTACAATCACCTTCAACCTCTCCCAGAGATGAAGTCACAAGACACAGCTCTGACTAATCCTGGAAGTATTCTGAACTGGATGGGCCAATTCATCACAGAAAAAAACCTTACGTGACAAGAGCTATGCATTCAGAATGAATGTGATCAAAGGACCACAGACCAATAGCCTTCTCAGCTGCAGCATGGCAACCATGATGGGCTTAGTGAGAAAGGTGGAAGAACTTGATGGACTATTTGGTGATACTGGACTTTGGAAGGACATCCAGTGCAAATAACCTTAAGAGACAATGCTGAGCCATATAGTGTACCTACATCTTGCAGAATGGCTATCCTATTACTTCATAAAGTGGAAACTCAGTTAAAGAGGATGGAAGGGATTGGCATAATCGAGAAAATCTCACAGCCAACAGCATGGTGTGCCCCAATGATACCAGTTATAAAGAAAAATGGAAAAATACAAATCTGTGTGGATCTTAAAAAGACTTAATGAAACAGTTGTGAGAGACATACATTCTCCCAGTACTGGATGAATTCTTTCCCAAAGTGAAAGTAGCTACAGCATTCTCCAGGCTGGTTATAGCAAATTCCTTTAGCCAAAGAGGGTGTTTTAACTAACTACATTTATCACATGCTTTAGAAGATTTTACTTTTCTAGATTATCTTTTGGGATTGTAACTCTTCTGCCAGATGGAGTCAACAGTGACAAGGGATGGGTCCAATACTTTGGGGTTCTTTTTTAACATTTGCAACACAGAACTGGCTTGACGCCCTCACCCAGTAACTTGGGAAAATTACACACTACCCCAGATGCCTCTATGAGGCAATACTTCCCCTCTCACAAGCACTGAAGTCTGTGTGTAGAAAAACTTCTAATAAAAAGAGGAAAGTAACTGAGCATTAATTTGTGAAAATGCTGCAAGCATGATTCAGAATGCCCAACATAATCTGTGATGGATGTTCTGCTCCTGGTCGGTGTACTTTGCCTCAGGTTCTTATCTTGTAGTGAGACAGTCCAAAAAACAAACATTTCTTCAATGTGTTACTCCCCACTCCACCACACCCCACTCACGGTTGTTGTCCTTGGTCAACGAAGACCCAGAGTTCAGAGGTGCATTCACATGAGTTCACATTCCACCTCGAAGGTGTGGGGGGAAGGCACCAAGCAATGCCTCAGCTGCCATTTGGCCATCCGCTCACTCCACCATTCCCTGTCTGTTCTCTCCACCATTGTCCATCCACTCAGCTGTCTGCTCATTCCATCACCCATCTGCTTAGCCATTCACTCACTCTGCCGTCACCCAGCCAGTCCACTGGTCACTTGCTCCACCATCAGCTGCTCACTCCTCCATTTCCTTCTCTACTGTAACCTTTCATCAGAAACACTGCCCCACTCCAGCTCTAATGCTTAGACCTGGTTGTGATGGGATGTACCCCTGGAGTGAAGCATGCAAGCTGTTGGAATTGCTGTGTCCCCAAACCATTCAGTTGGGTTGGACTCACACAGCGCTCTGTTGGTGATAACAGGACATGGAGGAGCTGGCTAGGTATCACCCAACCCAACAAGAGATGGTGCCACACATCCAACTGAATCACCTGAGTGCTTTACCTAAGCCACTCATGGACTAACAATGGAGGCCCAAGCCAATTTGCCAGCTCCCCAACCTTACACCCCTACTGGAGTATAAACCCAGAATTATACCATCTTGCACTGGACGGGGGTCTGAACACTGCAAGCTCATTACATTAATCTGCTCGCCCCCTCGATGTGGGGAAGATATGCACCAAGCCTTTGTTAACTGAGCTGAGATTTTTCCCAAACACTTTACTCAAAAATACACTGGTTAAGATAAAATATAAAACAAGTTTATTAACTACAGAAAGATAGATGTTAAGTGATTATAAGTGATAGCACACAGATCAAAGCAGATTACCTAGTAAATAAACAAAAACACAATCTAAGCCTAACATACTATACAGGATTTGAATCAAACAGTGCTTCCCCCTATAAGATAGTACAAGCAGTCCATCAAGCTTCCGTACACAGGCTAGAAATCTCTTTCGCCTGGGACCAGCACTTCCCCACAGTTCAGTCTTTGTTCTCCAGGTGTTCTCTTGTGTGGGGAGTGAGACCCAGAAATGATGTCTCTCCCCCAACTTTTATAGTCTCTCCATAGTCCTTTGTTCTAAGACAAGTTCCCAGCCCAGTTTGTGGAATAACACAGGTACCAAAATGGAGTTCAGTATCATGTGATCAGGTCACATGCCTTTGCATGTCTTGCTGAGTCATAGCAGCTATTTTCCATAGGCTGTCTGAAACGTCCGCTGGTGAGGATAAGTTCTTCCATGGTCCACTATCTTTGTTGATGGGCCATTAGCACTGTCTAACTTCATTGTTGTACCTGAAAGGCTAGTTGTGGTTGTTTCCAACTTCACAACATCTTTCAGTAACACATACACAGCAAAACTTCATAACTTCACATAAACATTAATAGCCTGTTAAAGTGTAACAGAGCAAGACTTTTGAAATGATACCTCAGAAGGCATACTTTGTACAAAATATATCATAATTACATCACTATGGTAAATATGGGGTGCTGGATGTGACACTGGTTATCAGTGATTTCAGCTCTATTGATCAGCAACAAAAGACTCTCAATTGAGTCTTAGTCAGCTCTGTCATTACAGAGTAGAGGGGGGAGGGTCAAATGGTGTCTAAGTCCCCTAGGCAGAGCTCACACCACCAGATACAAATACCTGTCTCCATACTCTCTCCTTTCCACTGAGCTTTGGCGCCCCCTGCCTGCTGGCTTAGTGAGCACAGTTCAGTTGAGGATAAACACCTCAATCAGGGCATGCTAAGTACAGTTCTACTCCCCTTGATTCACACAACAGGGATAACACCACTTTATTAACCCTGCACCCAATAACAAAGTGACTTGCAATTTGACCCTAGCCAAAAGTGATCATTTGGGCAAAGCAGCAGTATCATGCTGTGCACTTAGGCAGAGTGGATGTGTCTATGTAAACAAGGTCAGTTCCTGAAGTCTTCTCTACCAGCTCATCATTAGATGTCAGTGGAGAGCTCATTCAGACCTGCTTATATACTGCCCCCAGCCAAGAATTTATCTATGCAAATCACATTCCATATTATACCAAATCCAGTAGTTCCTCCTAAAGGGTATGAGGAAACCTACTATGGTTGCCACAGGCCTGTGAGCTAAGTGTATTGGTTCTTCACTAATCCCCCAGGTGCGTCATAAATTAATCTGGTTACTGGCCTTATAACTCTGTCATGCCTATTGAGAGTGGTCTTTGCAGAGTCAGGGGGGACTTCTTCTTGGGCTTGGGATAGTGAGGGTTCCTTTGAGTGCCCCTCAGCTACTGGCATAGGTCCCTGACGCTCTTGTTCTAGTAGCGGCTGGTTCAGGGCATCAGGGACACCTTCCACCTCTGTGTCCCCACTGTCCAACAACCTAGATGAGTCACCACAGGCCTGTATTTCTTCAAGGTGGTCTAGGAATGTTTGTGGGGAGGACTCCTCATTCAAGGCCAGTCTCATTTGTGGTATGGGTGTGCCAGCAATGAGCCTAAATGCTTCCGCCATGGGTTTAAGGGCCAAAGAGTTGGAGCTCTCACCAGGTTTAGCTGATCGAGACCAGAATGTGGTCCCCATTCTATGATACACCATGGTAGTGTCCTCCTCTTCAGACTCACTCTCAGATGTTCTCAGTAGAGGTGGGTTAGCCCCAGGATGTCTACTATCTGTATTGGGCAGGGGCTTTGGTCCAGCACCCTTTTGCCACCCCGGTCCCATATCATGGTCCATTTTGTAAGGGGCACCTACCAATTCCCCCACAGGTAGTAAGAGGTTTCTGTGTAATGTCTTTACTTGCCCTGGCCCCATTTCAGATTTAATCTTGTAGACCAGCAGCTCTCCCAGTTTTTCCATCACCAGGAAAGGTAATGCATCCATCTGTCAACTATTTTGTGTTTGCCAGCAACACCCAAATTTCACTACAGAACTCCACCCCTGGCTGGAGCTCATGCAAACTGTAAATTGCTTGTTACTATCTGAGTTCTTGTGAGCTGCAGACATAGCTAAGCGATAAGCTTCCTATAGCATTCAGCTGGGCCCTTGTTAAAAAGTAAGTCAGTGGATTGTTGTCTGTCCACACTTGGTATTATACAAATAGTCTCAAAGCTTCTCGGTGATGGCCCATTTCAAGGCCAAGAACTCCAGCTAGCGAATGGAGTAGTGAGTCTCGCTATCAGACACTCCTCTGTCGGCAGAGGCCAGAGGTTTACATTTGCCTTCCACTTCCCAGTATAGGACTGCTCACAAGCCGTCCAAACTGGCATCAGTATGTAGGATAAATGGCTTGCTTGGATGAGCAAAGACTAGGATTGGGGCATGAGTTAGGCAATTAATGATTGCTCTTTCACATCGATCATCCCATTGGGGTTCAAAGAGTTCTAAGGGGCCAGAGTGTCTCTGCTTGGGAGGCTTTGGGGACCCCTCCTTACTCTTGGTCTTAGATTTGTTCTCCCTGGACTGGTATCCCCTGGTAAAATCATTAAGGGGGTTTATGATGGTAGCATAATTCTTCACAAATCTGCAGTAGTAGCTGCTAAATCTGAGAAAGGTCTTGAGCGCTCTGCAATTATGTGAGCATGGCCATGTAGTGAGTGCTTCTATTTTATCTGGATCAGTACTCACATCCTCTTGGAAAATAATGTGACTTATGTACTTCCTTGAGGTTCTGCAGAACTCATTTATCAATTGAAAGCTTCAGTCCATAGGTTTCCAACTAGTTTAGAACTTTAAGAAGTCTTTCTTCATGTTTCTCCAAGGTTCTCTCAAACATAATCAGGTCATCCAAATAAACTAAAACTTGCAATAGTTCATATCTCCCACAACTTTCCCCTTAAGATGTTGAAACGTAGCATTTGCTCCAGAAATCCGTGGGGGCAAGCTGATAAAAACCTTAATGGACAAATGAAGACTGTCTTCTCCTTATCTTCTGCTTCTAGAGGGATCTGGTAGTATCCACTTCCGAGATCCAATACTGAGAACCACTGGCTCCCGAGCAAACAGTCCAAAGCATCTTGTAATCAAGGCATGCAGTACTAGTCAACTACATTGTGTCTGTTTAGGATACTGTAGTCGATACACATCCAGATTTTCCCATTCTTCTTATGGAATACCACAATGAAGGAGGTGTAAGGGCTGCGGGACTCTGCAGTGATGCCATTCGCAATCAGCTCCTGAAGATGGTGCTTTATGTCTTCCATCTCTGAGAGTGCAGTCTTCCTAGATTTCTCCCTGAAGAGATGCGAGTCTTCTAGTCTGATGTTACAGAAGAATGGCCATAGCGGATCAGACCAAAGGTCCATCTAGTCCAGTATCCTGCCTTCCGACAGTGCCCCAGAGGGAATGAACAGAACATCAAGTGATACATCCCCTGTTTCCCATTCCCAGCTTCTGGCAAACAGAGGCTAGGGACACCATCCCTGCCCATCCTGGCTAATAGCTATTGATGGACCTATCTTCGATGAATTTATCTAGTTCTTTTTTGAACCCTATTATAGTTTTGGTCTTCACAACATCCTATGGCAAAGAGTTCCACAGGCTGACTGTGTATTGTGTGGAAAAAATGCTTCCTTTTGTTTGTTTTTAAACATGATGCATAGTTATTTCATTTGGTGACCCCTAATTCCTGTGTTATAAGGAGTAAATAACAGTTCCGTATTTACTTTCTCCACACCAGTCATGATTTTATAGACCTCTATCAAATCCCCCCTTAGTCGTCTTTCTTCCAACCTGAAAAGTCCCAATTTTATTAATCTCTCCTCATACGGAAGTTGTTCCATACCCCTAATAATTTTTGTTGCCTCTTTCTGAACCTTTTCCAATTCCAATATATCTTTTTTGAGATGGGGCAACCACATTTGTATGCAGGATTCAAGATGTGGGCGTACCATGGATTTATATAGAGGCAATATAATATTTTCCATCTTATTATCTCTCTCTTAATGATTCCCAACATTCTGTTCACTTTTTTGACTGCTGCTGCACATTGAGTGGATGTTTTCAGAGAACTATCCACAATGACTTCTAGACCTCTTTCTTGAGTGGTAACAGCAAATTTAGACCGCATCATTTTATATGTATAGTTGGGATTGCTTTCCAGTTGCATTACTTTGCATTTATCAACATTGAATTTCCCCTACCATTTTGTTGCCAGTCAGCCAGTTTTGTGAGTTCCCTTTGTAGCTCTCTGCAGTCTGCTTTGGACTTAACTATCTTGAGTAATTCTATATCATCTGCAAATTTTGCCACCTAACTGTTTACCCCACCCTAGAGTTAGGGATCCTATAGGTAGAGCACTTCAAGATAGGGTTAGGGTTCCTATGGGTAAGGATCCACGCCCTAGGGTTCGGGTATCCTATGGGTAGGTGACATGGGGCTAGGGTTAGGGTTCCTATGGGTGGGGCAGTTGGAGCTAGGGTTGGGATTGCTATGGGTAGGGTTCCCCACCCCAGGCTTAGGCTTCCCTGCCTAGGCTTAGGATTCCTATGGGAGGAGATTTGGGACTACAGTTAGGGTTCTAATGGGTAGGAGTCCTAGTCCTAGGGTTAGGGTTCCTATGGGTAGCGGTCCCCACCCTAGGGTTAGGGTACTTTGACTAGAGATGGATTCTTATGGGTAGGGGTCTGTGGCCCAGGGTTAGCATGGTCATGGGTAGAGCTCTCTGTCCTAGGATTAGGGATTCTACAGTTAGGGTTCTTGGAGCAAGTATTAGGGTTCTTATGGGTAGGACACTTGTAGCTGGAGATACGGTTCCTATGGGTAGAGTTCCCCAGCCCGGAGATACGGTTCCTATGGGTAGGAGACCATGACCTAGGGTTAGAGTTACTAAGGGTAGGAGTCCTCACTCTAGGGTTAGGGTTTCTATGCATAGGGGACTTGGGGATAGGGTTAGGGTCCCTATAGGCAGGTGTCCGGGCCCTAGGGTTAGGCTTCCCATGGGAAGTGTACTTGAAGTCAGGGTTAGGGATCCTATGGGTAAGGAGTTAGAGTTAGTGTTCTTTATGGTAGGGCTCATGGCCCTAGGGTTCCTTACATTAGGGCCCCCCAGCCTAGGATTAGCGTTCCTAATGGTAGGGTTCCTATGGGTAGGACACTTGGAGGTGGAGTTAGGATTTCTATCGGCAGGGTTCTTGGAGCTACGGTTAGAGTTCCCAAGGGTAGGTCTCCCCTCTTCTAGGGTTAGAGTTTCTCTCAGTAGGGCTGCCTGCCCTAGGACAGGGTCTGCTCTTGGTTGGGCTGCCCACTGTAGGGGTAAGGCTAGTATAATTAGGGTGCTTGGATCAAGGGTTGGGGTCCTTTGCGTAGGGGTCACTGATCTAGGATTAGAGTTTCCATGGTTTGGGTAGTTGGACGTAAGGTTAGGGTTGGTATGGGTAGAGCTCCCAGCCCTAGGATGAGGGGGTCCTACGAGTATGTCTTCTCACACTATGGTTAGGGTTTTACAGTTAGTGTTCTTGAAGCTAGGGGTATAGTTCCTATTGGTAGGGTAGTTGGAGCTAGGGTTAGGATTGCTATGGTAGGGCTTCTCACCCAGGGGTTATGGTTCGCATGGGTAGCGCTCCCCACCCCAGGGCTAGGGTTCCTATGGGTAGTTCTCTCTGCCCTAGGGTTAGGGTTCCCATATGTAGGGTACTCAGAGCTTCGCTTAGGGTTCCTATGTGTCGGGCTCCCTCGCCTAGGGTTAGCATTCCTATGGGTAGGGTATTTGAACGTAGGGTTAGGGTTCGTACGTGTAGGGCTCCCCACCATAGTGTTAGGGTTCCCTTGTGAATGTCTCCCTGCCCTAATGTTAGAGTTCCTATGGGTAGCGCTCCCCGCAGCTGGGTTAGGGTTCCTATGTGTAGGACAACTGGAGCTAGGGTTAGGGTTCCTTCGGGTAGCGCTCTGTGGAGATGGATCCTATGAGCAGGGCTCCCCACCCTAGGGTTAGGGTTCCTATGGGTAGGATACTTGGAGCTAGGCTTAGGTTTCCTATGGGTAGGTCTCCCCCCCTAGGGTTAGGGTTCCTATTAGGGCTTCCCGCCATATAGTCAGTATCCCTATAGGTAGGGCTGTCTGACATAGCATTACAGTTTCTTAGGGCAGGATACTAAGAGTTAGGGTCAGGGTTCCTGTGGATAGGGCTCCCCTCTTTGTGGTTAGGGTTCCTATGGGTAGAGTACTGTAATGCGGTTAGCACCCACCTCTTGTGAGTGCCCCTTTTTCTCTGGCTGATAGTGCCTGCAAACAGTTCTTTGCACGGGAGAGGGGGGCACCCACCTGTCATGGATGGCCCCCTTTCTTTTGGTTAGGTGTGACCTGCTTTTCTTTTTTGGTCTTACATCAGAGTGGTGCCTGCCTCTCGCGAGCAGACCCCCTGGCCACTGGTTCTCTCGGCTGGTCTTCGGCAGCTCAGCCCTCTGGATGAGCTTCACATGCTGTCCCCCCGCTGGGGTATACAGTCAAAGTTCTTTCTCAGCCCTGATATGGGGCCATAGCTCTAAGACTTCTCCCCCGAGGCACTGCCTTATTCAACCACCCATCCAGGGCACATTTTCAATTCCTTTACTATGTCACGCCCCTCTCCCTCCACTACACCCCACTCACAGTTGTTGTCCTCGTTCAGCCAAGACCCAGCGTTCAGAGGTGCATTCACGTGAGTTCACCTCCCACCCGGCGGTGGAAGGGGAAGAGGGCACTGAGTAATGCCTCAGCTGCTGCTTGGCTGTCGCCTGCTCTGCTATCTCCTGGCCACTTGCTCCACGGTCCATTCGCTCCACCATTGCCCATCCACTCTGCCGGCCACTTGCTCCACCATCAGCCATTTGTTCGATCCGCCGGCCATTCGCTCACTCTGCAATGAGACACTATCAATTGAGTCTTAATCAACTCTGTTGCTACACAGTGGAGAGGGGGATGGTCAAATGGTGTCTAGGATCAGTAGGCAGAGCCCACACCACCAGGTACAAACCGGGGGATGGGATGGCTCAGTGGTTTGAGCATTGGCCTGCTCAACCCAGGGTTGTTAGTTCAATCCTTGAGGGGGCCATTTAGGGATCTGGGCCAAAAATTGGGGATTGCTCCTGCTTTGAGCAGGGGGTTGGACTAGATGACCTCTTGAAGTCCCTTCCAACCCTGATCTTCTATGATTCTATGATCCACTCTCCTTTCCACTGGGCTTTGGCACTCCTGTCCCCAGGCTTAGCGAGCACAGTTCAGTTGAGAGTGAACTCCTCAATCAGGGCGTGCCAAGCACAGTTCTGCTCCCCTTGATTCACACAGCAGAGATAACACCACTTTATTACCCTTGCGCCCAATAACAAAGTGACTTGCAACCCAACTTCAGCCAAAAGTGATTTATTTTGGCAAAGCTACTCCACCATGCTGTGCACCTAGGCAGGAACTCAAAAAAGGTGAGTTCCTGAAGTCTTCTCCCCTAGCTCATCACGAGATGTCAGGGGAGAGCTCATTCAGACCCTACTTACAAGATAACCAGTGCACCTGAAATTTTCCAAAGAAAGATGGCAGATCTGTTAATGAACACACGTGGAGATGTAGTTTTCATTAATGATATTCTGATATATAGAGAGCACAACAAAACTTGCAGTTTGTACTGAAGTTAAACAAGGAGACACGCGTTTTCTGCCTGCCCCAAATCAAGTTTTTGGGACAGACAATAAACAAAGGTGGAATCAGTCCCAGCTCTGAGAAAATAAAAGCAATTTGAGACTTGAGTGCACCAACTAATGTACCAGAAATGAGGCATATACTTGTGATGGTAAATTATCATGGTCGATACAAGACAAAACCACTGAATGAACTGTGAAAGTCCAACACATTTGGGCTTTGGAGGCCAAATCAAGAAATTGCCTTCAGAAAGTTAAAAGAAATTATCTCAACAGCTCCAGTTCTCAAGTACTATGATGTGAACAAGCCCACAGTGATTAGTGTGGATCCAAGCAGCTCTGGCCTACGTGGTGTATTGTTGCAACAACATAGCTATGAGTGGAAGCCACTTGCATTTGGCTCTCACACACTCAGAGAAGCAGAAAAATAAAATACACACATTGAAAAGGGGTTCCTGGCAAGCGTATGGGCATGTGAGAACTTTTACAGATATCTGTGTAGACTGGATTAATTTACACAAGTGACAGACCATAAACCTCTTGTAACCCTCATCAGTGGAAAAGACCTGTCTCAGCGGTGCTTGATCTGCCAACGTATACTGTTAAGGTTAATGTGATTTGACCCAATTGCTAAATATGCTCCTGGGAAAAATCTGGTAGTAGCAGATAATGTCATGTAGTCCAACATTGCACTCACCTACCCTTGACCTCAAATATGATGTAAAGGCATACGTGGATGCTGTGCATACATACAGACAGACCAGTGCCAGAAAAGTGACTACTTCAGCTACAACAAGCAACCTTGACAGACATGCCACTTCAGGAATTTCATGTTACATCAGGGATGGTTGGCCCAAGTATCTAAAGGACACTAAGAAAGTGACAAGAGACTACATTGTGTTGCATGGACAATTAAGCTAGTTAAATGGACTCCTAATTAAATTGCATTGTACAATTGCATTTTTTGTAATTCCAAATGAAATGAGAAGAGAAATCCTAAACCTCTTCCATGAAGGACATCAAGGATTGACTAAATGCTGTGAATGGGCCAACCTGTCAGTGTGGTTGCCGGGCATCTGCAAAGACACTAAGAATAAAATATCTGCATGTGAAAATTTCAGAACTAACAGACCAACACGGCAAAAAGAACCTTTAATAACAACACCTCTACCAGACTAGCTGCAGATTTATTCAAATGCCATTGTGGACTATTTTTCCAGCTTTGTAGCAATAATGTATTTGAAAGACATAACATGTCATAGTGGTATTGAGAAACTGAAGTGCACTTTTGCTCACTTTGGTATTCCAAAACAACTAATGACGAACAACAGACCACAATTCACTGCAGAGGAATTTCTCATTCTGCACAAAACATTATTTTGATCAGATTACTAGCAGCCCACATTACCCACAAATGAACAGAGAAGCTGAGAGAGTTGTAGAAGACAAGAAAATCCTACAGCAGGAAGATTCATTCCTTGCTCTTCTGAGTTACAGTTCAATAGTGGCTACCGGATATAATTTAGCACAACTCCTGATGGGAAGACAACTCAGAACTACTCTTCCAACTTTGGAAAAGAACCTGTCTCTAAAGTGGCCAGACAAGAAAAGAGTAGACAAATCAGATACAGGCTAAAAGAGTTTATGAACACTTTTACACCAGATATCACTCAGAGAACTGCCAGGTCTAGAACCTAGTGATCATATTCACATCAAATTGGATGGAGCGAAAGGATGGCCAACTTCAGCTGTCACAAAGAAAAAGAATTCAGCACCCAGATCAGATGTGATTGAGACCAACTGTGAAGAGTTGCAGTTTGTTCTTACAGAGAACAATCAATAGAACAAACTTGACAGATGCAGAACAAGAAGACAATGCCTCAAGAATTCTGGACTGTCCTCAGCCAGTCATTGCAACTAATGGACAGCCAGATGCCACAATGTTATGCATTTGGATAATGTAAATAGAAAACCAGTACAATTCAGAGACACTTAACAGACTGATTGCAGAACTTCAAAGACAGCACGAGGGTAAATATAGTAAATGGTAGGAATGTAGAATTTACAGGAGGGGATTAATGAAATGCTAAATTGTATTGTGGTTCAGCCACTAGGTGGCACTGTGTGTAAAATACCTTATTTAAACGAACCTCAGCCATAGATCATTAAAGGCTCCTATGAAAAATATATCTGTTGTCTATAAGCAAGCTCTGTAGCCAGTCCATATCTGGTACAGAAGATCATGACACTGTCTTGTCTGCCAGAGCAAGAGTTTGTTGGCCTTCTAAGCATAAATATCACACTTTATTTTAAGATTTTTTTTCCAGCCAAGCTTGCATTTGATTTCTGGCTTTGATTTCCTCCTCACTTGTTGGTTTACCACAACGTTTACTGCAATGTATCAAGTACTCAATGACTGGAGTGATAAGCAAATTGTAAATTATTAAAGTAAATGAATAACTGCATTGTTCAAAAATGGAAATAAATGTGATTTGGTTTAGTGGAAACTCATTTGTGTTTTGCTTTTTGGGCAAATGAATAAAGGCATTTAACTATCCCAGACTGAATAAAGGCATTTAACTATCATGCACAAATCAAAAGTAAATTCAGAATAACTCTACCTGCCAAGAATTTAGCACAGGTACTAGTAATTTGAGAAGAACTGGCTTCCTTTTAGCTCATATTGTATTGGTAGAGCTGCTACCTCTTTAGCACTTCAGTGGTGCAAGCTAGGAAAAATCTTATTAACCAGTAACATTAGATAAACAAAACCCCATATGGGATGTGGAATAGAATGTTTACTGCTTGCTTGCTTATGTTGCAAAGCAGAGCTGGGCAAAATATTAACTGCAATGAACTGTGAATGTTTTTTGTATTCACAAAATGTGCATGAAAACAGAAGGCAGTTACACAAAAAATGATGTTCTCACTAAAACTCATTCCAAATGTGTGTGTGTGTGTGTAGGGGGGGATTCTGTTAGGACACAGGAATTAAAATAAGATTATTGGTTCTTTGGAGTTTAGAGCAGAATTTGCTGGGTTTGATTCCTCACAAGTCAAACAGTATTAGTTCTGGTTCCCTAACTGACTGAGTCTAAGCATGTGGATTGATGAGTTACCTGAAACCATTCTGATCCATTTTCTCAGATGGAATGACTGTGTTGTGCGGAATGTCTGAGCCAACCAGGAAAAAAACCAAACACTTTATGGAAAGGAGTGGCTCTGTGTTGCCTTCCGCTGCAGTAGGAGTGAGGGAAATATACATGTACTGCCCTCTCAGAGGTCTATTCATAATTTTTGCATACGCAAAAAGGATTCCCCCCCCCAACAAAACTCCCCTAATTAAAAACCTAATAACAGTTACATGAAATAAAACATATAACCAAGGGACAAATAATTCCAACATTGTTCTATATAAAATAAAACTTTAAAGAAAAACTCTAAAGAGTTAAACATAGACAACAAACCACTAAACAAAGGATTAGACATTGCTGTTTAGGGCAGGTCCAGGAAACCTAGGGGTTAAAATGATCAATTACCCTTGACTTAGTTACATTAGCATTGACTAATATGGCGGACAGGCACTGGAAATTTGTTCATTTCTAATGAGAATGAAATGGAAAAAATCCTAATTGAGTTAACAACCTCCTTTTAACTAAATTAGTCTTCAGTTTTGCGTGCTGAAAGGAATTAAACAATTTAGTTAGGAGCAAAAGGTATTTTTCCTTGAATATTTGTATACTGGAAGCAAAAACAAATGCTGTGGGAAACCATATTAACACATTTTATCTAGGGAAAATAAAAAAGGGAAATTACAAGAGCTTGCAAAAAGTTTAGACACTTTCACAGAGTGATGAATTAATTATCCCATGAGTGCTATTTTGTGAATAGAAGAGGATGCCAAGTTTTCTTCTGTTAGAGGCGTCAGTACTTCCTTAAAATAATGGTTTCTGTATAAAGCAGAAAACTTACACATCGCTGGTTTTCCTTACCATGATTATGGTGGTGTGGCTGGAATCATAACTAACTTTACACCTTTGAGATAACACACCACAACCAATTAATTAGATTAAAAATATGTTCATTAACAAAAATTTGAACCCAACAAGTTTTGTGGCTGTCACTCTGGCCAATATGGACATGCAAGTAACAGAACAATATATACACTCATTTAATATGCTAATTTTACTTAAGGGTTTTACCTTTGCTTCTTTTTCTACTTTCTCTCCTCTGCTGTACTTTTACTCACAAATTTACATTTTATATTTACACTAAACACAGTCCTATTTAAAGAGATAGTGAATTGTATAAATTACTGTCATATTTAAAGGTTATTAAATTGAATACCTTTAAACAACTTTTTACCAACACAGACAAAACTGCCAGGTAAGCCACTTACCCTTTTTCACAACACCATATTGGCTGCTTGCCAAACAGTTTTAAATAACATTGTATTGTCTTTCGTTAGGTTTGACTAAAAGTCATGCAAACATTACAAATTAATAACAATTAATAATACCTTTAAACTTAAACTTACAAGTTACTTAAATAATTATTTAGCTTTTAATTATTAAAAGCAGAGAGAATTCTTTCAACAGATCCTTTCAGGGATATAATTTACGGAAAGCCCTGGTTTCCTCAGCATGGAGTGGTAATGCTGTTAGCACTGCCTCCTTGCCTAAAAAGGAGGAAACGTAATTAACTGACTTGTGCTCTGTAGTTGCAACAATCCATTAATGTGTCCTCCCATTTCGTATATTTGTCTCTCTAAATCAGAAACTTTCCCTCTTCTCTGCCTCCTAACAGCTAGAAGTTTTCCCTTTGAAAAGAGAATTTGCCCTTAATTCACATACATTTTTCTTTAACTCCTTCATATCCTCTGTCTCCAGCATTTTCATTTGCTCTTAACTTCCTTTTCTCTTCTATTACAATTTATTTTTCAGGTCTACATTTACTTAATTTAACATTCAAATCATGGGCTATAGCCAAAGCTATTGGTTTGCTGACACTTTGATACGGGCCAGATTTTAATTTCTTATTATTATGTCATTTTGCAGATGTTGAGTTACATCCAATTCTTTATTGTGACTCCTCTTTAAAATTAAATGGACCCAAAGTTTTCGCATATAATTAATGATCCACTGATTGATCGCCTCAGCCATTATTTACGTATGCACTGTTACATGTAGATTGCGATTCCTCCATGAAATGTAACTAAGATCCTGGACAAGCCCCAAAATGTAAGGATATTTTCAGAACCACCAACCAGGCATTCAGGTTACCTTATGAACCTAACAAAGCAGACAGCCACTGCTTGCTGTAACTGACAAAATCATGGCTAAATCCAGAGTTCAGATCCAAGAAACCGGTTTATTTGAGCATAGGTAGAGTGCCGCATCCCAGTGATCAACTGAGGCAGGTCTGATGACCCAAACTAAATCAATTATGTACTTGCTTATACATGTATTACTAACTAATGTGATATATATATATATATGAGAGTGTGTGTGTGTATATATATGCAATCCATTAAATACACATAGGCCCTTACCATTTTACTTGAGGTAAGTTCACCTAAACACTGTTTTATGTCCTAACACCTCTATCCACTCTTTTGTTAATTCACTCCATAAATATGCACATTTCTTACCAAGACACGTTCCCTATCCCCACTTCAGCTTGTTGGAGTGAAACCTGAAGCACACCATGGTTGCCGTGGCATGGGAGTTTGGACCATATGGAGTGAGATCGATGGGAGGTTTCCTACTGAATCTGGGCCTTTCAGGTGCCCCAGTTAAAAACAAAAACAAAAAAACCTCTACAGGAGCCCAATATTTGCTTGACATGATTGGTTCAAATAGATTCCAGAAGCACTCAAAAGCTACTTATTGTCCCTTTGCATTACTATTTTAATAGTGTTTTTCCCCAAGGGCATTGTTTCTTTAACACCCTTTATCCAATCAACCAAAGAATGAAATAAAGTAATTTCTACTGCATGGAACAGAGTGAATTTCACAAGAACAGACATCAGCTCTTGATTACAAACATTTGTTTATTCTTTTATGCCAGTCTTGTTGAAATGTCATTATTGTGATTCCCTCCCATCCTTTGGCAAAAAAGTTTCTGATCAGCCCTGCAGAATGAAGTTCAATATTTTCACATAGTCCATGTTCAGAGGTCCATTGGTCAGTATTGCAGTTAACATCTTATGGCTTCAGAACAGCAGACGGACTTACAAACTGCAGGTGAACTTACATCCTGTAATGCGCCTATTGACTAATTACTAGGAACACCTGTCTCCTGCTTCTCCCTCACTCCAGACCCCCAAAAGCTTTGGGTCACAGTTTAACTGGAAGGAGCAATTTGACATCCCGGCCATTAGAAGATTCTGTGATGCTTAGTGGACACTTAAAGGAAATGAATTTATGACCAGTTTGAGGGAGAGAGCCAAAAGGCCATGAGTGAGGGTAAGCAGCAAGCTACAGCACAGTAGCCTCGGTGCTGGTGGCAGCAGTGTGGTCATGTAGCAGTCAACCGGAGTGCTAGGCCTGGGAAGATGTGCAGGAAACCAGGTTGTTGTCAGCAGAGAGCCTACAGAAGCAATGGCAGACGCTGGAGGAGGATACTAGGAGATCCAGCAGTAGCAGTAGGCAGCCTAGAGAGATCTGAAGGGAACTCTCTAATGCACTGAGGTAGCACTGTTGTATAAATGTAGATGGAGTAGATGGGCCAAAGTTGTTGACAAAATCCAATCACTGTCCAATGTTAAACATCTATACACACACACCTACCTCCTATACATAAAGCTTGCCTGCTTATGGTAAAGATAGATTTAAACATCTTTTTTATTAAAGATACAGTAAAGAAGGAAACACAGTTAAAGCATCTGAAATGTTAAATATTAAATAAGGCTTTCATTTTAACAACAACCCTTGTTCCCTTTGCATTTAACTGCAGAGAGTTTTTAGAAGGAAAAAGCTCCTTGTTTGACAGTCTCTTAGACGGAATCAAAGAAGATAACGATCCATTTGGGGGGAAAAGAGAAGCTAGTTGCGATGGGCTGGAGCTGTTGCTGCTGTTGTTTTTGATAAAGTTTGATCCCATTTCATCCCCATTGGAGTTTGGGTTTCATATGGACCGACTGGAGATAGTGAGGTCATCTAGGTCCCTCTCTCTGGCCTGGTCTGGATGACTCAGAAGTAGGATGATGAAGGCCCAGGGTTTCAGGAGATGGTGGGAGTGGGAGCCATGATGGTGAAACTTGCTTCAAGAGCCCATTTTTCTCCCCAAAGTCTTTCTTTAATGACCCACAAAGGGAATGGTGGGTGGAATAGCCCATCCTCATTATTTTGTCGACCAATTAGGCCTAGTTTCTGATATTCCAATTTTAGTTTCACTGATTTCTAGTTCCATGCCTTTCTTGTTTACCACACATGATCTTAGCACAGTCTTTAAGTTAGATCAGTAGGCCATTTTATTTGGACTAATTCATCTTTTCCTATCTTTTCCAATCAACATTAGTTGCTATAGATTATTGTGTCATTTTATGATCTTTCGTGTACTTTTTTTTTTTTTTTTTGCACTTGAGCTCACTATTAGGGTACGTTGGTAGGCCCAATTATTATAACAGCAGCCTATAACTTCAAGTAAGCAATTGTAGACATGGTGTCCCAGATACACGGGATTAGTAAAGGGAAAGCGTGCGATTCAACGAGGTTTTGGACCCAAAGGAAAAGGGCTACTGTGCTTATAAAAGGTAGGCATTAGGCATACTTAAACAGGGACTGTTGAGTAGGGCATGTTGTCCACATATGAAGCAGTCTGATAGCAGAAAACACTAGGCAACTGCCACACTGATAACAGGACCGTGTGGAGGGGTCCACACTGAAACCACAGAGGATGAGATTGACCAGAAGCAACCAAGTATTGGCCAGTTGGACCTACAGACCAATACCCAATTGCCCTTTAGTAGAAGAATGGACTAAGAGAGGCAACCAAGTACTAGATCTAAGGACCCCCATGGGATAAGCTTATTGGCCTGTTCCTAAGGGCCAAGTTGGGACTTACTTGGTTCATCCTTGATTGTAACTGACTGACTAAGCCATTGTACCTGAGGTCTTTGCAACCTTTCCTTTTGCCAGCCTTGTACAGAATCCTTTCATTTGAGCTGTGTTCTGAGTGTTCATTGCAGGAGTGGCCAACCTGTGGTTCCGGAGCTGCATGCAGCTCTTCAAAGGGTTAATATGCGGCTCCTTGCATAGGCGTTGACTTCGAGGCTGGAGCTACAGATGCTAACTTTCCAATGCGCTGGGGGTGCTTACTGCTTAACCCCCTGCTCTGCCCCAGGTCCTACCGCCCACTCCACTCCTTCTCCCGAGCCCCCTGTCCCTCCCCCCAAGCCTGCCATGCAAAACAGCTGATTGCAGCAGGCGGGAGGTGGGGGGAGGGAGGGGGAGGTGCTGATTGGCGGGGTTGTCAGTGGGTAGGAGGTGCTGGGGGCTGGAGCGGGGTAGTGGATGGGGGGCTGCTGACATATTAGTGTGGCTCTTTGGCAATGTTCATTGATAAATTCTGGCTCCTTCTCAGGCTCAGGTTGGCCACTCTTGGTTTATTGGGAACCCATGAGATGTCAGAGCCTTTGGGGTCCAGTGATTGAAGTGCCTTCAGTGCTTGTTTCCGAGTGCCGAGTTGTACATCCTAGGTACACCTAGCCAAGTATTTGAAAAGAAGTCAGGTATCACAACACTCCAATGACCAAATCTTTAGGGACAATTACACTTACAGCACCCAATGGACTGTACAATAATGAGGGAAAGGAAGAAGATGGTATTTAGGACAGAGTTTGAATCTCAACTGAATTTCCAAGCTATTACCAGGTTCAACCCAGATCTTTAATAATATTTTGATGTGTTTTTTGATGTATGACTAAAGACTACTTTAATATAGGAAGCATTATGCCTATAACACATTTTAGTTTTTGTTTATATGTTCTCTCTCATGCAATATTCATAAGCACTGTTCTGTCTCTTTTCTGATAATTTCACCAGTGCAATGAAAGACTGGAATCCCTGATAAATCATAAAATTCAAGAGCTGTTTTAACAGTGCTGTGCTCTTTTTAAAAATCTAACCGTAGATTAACATTATTCATTGTTGTTTATCAAAAGCAAATTACATTCTATATTGGGAACACAGGGAAATCAAATGTCAGCCACCAAAGTATCACCGTTCCATTTAAAGGTTACATCTTGTTTTAATGGAATAACTGGGATGCCTAGCATGATATCACATTCTTGGAATCCCTTCAATTTGCTACTGCAAATCTTGCATTATGGCAGTTCTTTTCTGATGATACTTCACACACACACACACACACACACACACACAAATTCTTACTGATGGTACTGGTCAAGTATATCAGACTGTTTTGTTTGATGGAGGAAGTTAATTGCTTCCATATATGCTTCTCAATCCATTGAAAAAATGAAGCTGTAAAAAGAGGCTCTTGTTTGCTTGTTTATTTTTATCTGATGGTCTCTGGATAAATACTATGTAAAATATGACATTTATCACAGCATGGAATTATTGTTCATATTCTAATTTAAAGTAATTTAAACTGAAAAATCCCCCAACAAAAACCAAATACACACTACGCTATTAGAAAATATGAAAAACTAAAGGTGTAGAAAGGTGATTCTAGCTATCCCTTTACAGGTTGTTTAATTAAAACACTAAATTTGCAGACCCTTTTGGTTTTTTCATCACTATCTAATATGGTATAAGCTGTATTTTGAAATGTCATTTAATATTTGATTAACCACATGCTGTTTAACTCTGCTTTTCAGTTACACTGCTAGTGACCTGATTAAAAAAAATAACCATACTTTAGATTGTTATGGATTGGGTAAAAGCTGAGGCATTTAAGATAAATGTAACAATCAAATGAGCTCCTTTATGGAGTCAGGGAGCTGAAACAATAGGAGCATGGCCCAAAAACACAGGCACATGGCAAGGCTTGACTAGAAAATGAACTATGTGGTCCTAGGGGTGTCTCTGGGGACTGGTCTAGCCTATGCAGGAGGTAGGATACATATTGGTGGAGCTGTGGGAGAGAGAAGTAGAAGAAAATCAAGGACACAGTGACAGAAGCACTGGTAGAGTGACTCTGAGAAAAAGCTAAACAAGTGAGCTTTTGGGCAAAGTGCTGGAGAAAAAGAGGCTTTGAAATCCGAGCAAAAACTGTCTCCTGCTGTTTGATTCTGGCTGTGTTCAGGGAAACAGGACTTGGTGACATTCTTTGTAAATAAACAGGTTTGCATTGAAGAAATATCAATTTCTCCTGACTGAAACAATCTGCCCTGAAAATTGGCAAACCTTTCACTTCAAAAGGGAAAAACAATTAGTACCTGTAGTGATATGGCAGGAGCAGCACCCTCTTGTGGACCTTCTGGGTGCTATGAGTTTCCCCACTGGGCTGGGGGAGGAATCTATCTCTGGCATCCACCGAGGGGGGAGGGGATGGAGAGAAGGCACTCACTGGGGATGAAGAAAAAGAGGAATGGAATAACGATATAAGAAGGACTTGGGTAAAAGGAGAGGGATACTGCCCAGAAGGGAAGTAGAAATGGGAAAGGAGGGAGAATTTTTTTAAAAAATACAGTACTCCCCATCAACCCAACTCAGTTAAGAGAATATATGTATAACAAGCTGCTATGTCCCTCTACAGTCCAACCTGTTGCTGCTGTTTCCTGGGGTTTCTTCCTACATAGCTGGCCTCCCCCAACTCTGGGTTTGCCAGCCTCCAACCTCCAGCTCCCTCTACTCAGGGAGATCGATGCTGCTGCGATCGATGCTGCTGCAATCGATGCAGCAGGGATTGATTTAGCAGGTCTAGTGAAGACCCGCTAAATTGATGGCAGAGTGCTCTCTGGTTGACCCTGGTACTCCAGCTCCCCAAGAAGAGTAAGGCAAGTCAATGGGAGATGCAGCACAGTGAAGCCACTGGGGTAAGTCAACCTAAGCTAAGTCGATTCCAGCTATGTTATTCATGTAGCTGGAGTAGCGTAACTTAGGTCAACTTACCCTGGTAGTGAAGACAAGCCCTCAGGGAGTGTCTGCAGCCAACTTCCCTGCAGTCTTTCCCTGCACCAGCAGCCCCTCTCTCTACAGCCAGCAACCTTGCTTTATACAGATCCTGCTTATTCCTGCACAGGTAAGCTTGTCCTTAATTAGCTGCCTCCAGTCTAAATCTCCCCTGCTTGTAGCCTAATTAACTGATTGGGCCCAGCTGGCCTAATTCAGCTACCGGAAGGGCTAGTGTGGGGAGCCCACCCCATCCCAAGGAGAGGGAAAAGAGATGGAATTTCTCAAAAATTTTTACAGCTTAAAAGAACAAGAGGGGTTTTATTTGTCTTTTGTAGATCTCTCTTTTCAAAGTTATAATGGGCAGAAATATAGATTCATAAATGTTAGACTTTTTGTAGTTTTCAAAATAGCCATCGACCAGAAAGGGTTAAACATCTTGCAAAATAAATAACCCTGAAAAGACATGTGGGGAGATAATGTTTGTGTTTTTGTGTATTTACATATGTATGAGTAGGGTTGACAATATAATCAACAATCCCTGTCTATGCTGTATTCTGATAGTTCAGAGATCAAAAGAACATCCTAGCATTTAAATGAATTGCAAACATGGGATATCTCAGTATTCAACTCTCTTTGAAATGTACTGTGAATGGCAGAGGAACAAACAAATTGCCTTATGTTAATTCGTATAGCTAAGTAGCAGTGATGGACCTCCTTCAGAGTCATCTTAATTACCTTTTGTTCCCTGAGGAACTCCCAACTTGTCAAAGAAGACATGAAATTGTATAAAAGAACCTTGGGTCCTGATTTTGTCATCTCAGATCTGCTTAGGCTTCATCAGGGGAAGTTTGAGTAGCAAGAATGAAGTCCCAGTTATGCTGGTATGCCCTGAATATGAGATGTGGACATTGGACTATAGCCTATGAACTATTTCTGAAAGAACTCTTTGTAACTACAAAGCTCACCATCTCTGCTATGAATCTGAACCTCAATGACTGAACTCATGTTTGTATGTATATTGATCTTTTAACCATACTTTCTCTCTTTTGTTTTTTAATAAATTTTAGTTTAGTTAATAAGAATTGCCTGCAACATGTGTTTGGGTAAGATCTGGAATATTCAATAACCTGAGAGGTAATGTGTCTGATCCTTTGGGATTGGTAGAATCTTTTCTTTTATATGATGAAATAAGATTTTCTGAAATCATCATATTTGACTTATGTACTTGGATTGAGGCCTGAGGCTGGATCACTTTAAGGGAACTGTGTTGTTTGGACTACTGAGTTACCAGTAAGGTTACCAGTAAGAAGCTGTTTTATGCTGGTTTGGTAAATCTAAGTATTGGAATATCCACCAGCTTTTTGGGGATTGTCTGCCCCATTCTTTGCAGTTCACCCTAATTGAGTGACCACAGCTGGCTCCCCACTAGGATCCAGGTCACACCAGTATCAGAAGAAAGTGAGGCCAAAATATTCATACCTGGGTTTCTAAAGTTAAGTTCTTAATTTTATAATATTGTAGTTTCAAACAAAAGTGGCCTGATTTTCACATTGAGCACTGCCAGCTCCCACTTACTTGGAAAATGTTGGCCCAAACGAACATTTGGAATAAAATATCAGCTAAAAGACTTTAACTAATTTCTTTTTCCTTATGACAGCTAAAAGTTGGGAAAGTCCTACCACCATTCTGGTTTGTAAAGCTCACAAAATTCAGGCCAAATTCTGCTCTTGGTTAGACCAGTGTAAATTTGGACAAATTACTGACAGCAACAGAACTAATCCAATTTTATACCTGTGTAGTGAACATTCATGCTTTTCAGATACACTCCCAAACTTTTCAGTTTGGTATTGAAGCTCAGACATGAGCTTTCTTTGGAAGAAGCTGTGAGCTGGAAAACCAGTCTGTGAGAAAATGAGTACACCAAATCTGCTACAGAGCAAATACAGTAAGGAAGAAAGATCTTAGGAAATAAATAGATTTTAACTAGAGTAGAAATCAACCAGGCCAGCTAAGCAAACACCCACACAGAGGCATCAGAATGGGACGAAGCAACCTTGCCTGCAATAGCTGAACCTGGATACAATATAACCTATAATGAATAAATGTCTGCATGCTCTGCAGCTTGCAACTGTTACCTAAGAGTGTGGCTGACTGAACTCCAGGAACAAACTGAATGGCGTGAGTGGACAGAGGAATGCACAGATTTGTCTTTCTCTCTCACACAGGGAGAAATTGCTCTTCTTGTTTTAAAGCTAACTTAATAAGCAATAATTGGAAAAAACTTACTCCTGGCAAGAAATACTGAAAATCTTAGATTACTCATTTTCAGGTAGTTAAAATATTTATTTGGGTGCAGACTCTTAAATGACCGCAGTATGAAGGATAACAAGGAGAGAGGAAAAAAAACTGTTTCATTTCACCTCTAAAGGGACTTTATTTCATCCACTTCTCGGGGCTGGTAGCATGATTAACCTGAAAAAGCAAAAAAGAGGGGGTGGGGTGGAAGCTGTTCAAAGCCAGCATCAGTCACATAGGTGATGGGACTGAAGCTCAGGCTGAGAAGATAAATGAAGAAGAAAGAATGATAAATCCTTCTTTATTAGGATTCTCTTAAAGTTTCATTTCTTCTTCATGAGTGATTCATTGGTTTCCCTCCCGATTTTCAGGTCATCTTAATAAGCATTTGAAAAACTTTCACTGCGTAATAAAAGGAAATAAGGCTTGAAATCTCATTTCATAAATCATAACTGACATCCTCATTATGCTGAGGTACCAGGGCTTGTTTTCATGGTTGCTTCGGAAAGGAGGGCTTGTCCTGAATTATTTGGATCATGGAGGCTACTAGCACTTGCTATGGATAATGGGTGCACTAGTTATAGATTGTTTGATGCTATGGGTTTATACCATTCTCCATTTTGTTATATCTGCTTTTCTTTTCATCCTACTTAGTGCAGCTCCTATATTTGTGATCCTCAGAGCAACTGAGAAAGTGGTTTCTTTCTCCACCATTACTTGTAAGGCTGTGGGTGCCCAAATCCCAGCTCACAGGCTGGATTAAGCCTATTTGATGTATTAATCTACCTCCTAGACAGATTACAAATTCTGCAGAATTGAAGCTCTCTTTAAAATAAATAGGGGCCAGATCATCAGGTGGTGTAAATCAGCATAGCTCCATTAAATCAATGGACCTATGCCAGTGTGTGCCTGCTGAAGATCTGGCCCTGCGTTTCTTGCCCTTCCGTGTACAAAGACATTCTTCCAGATATAACCCCTGTACAGTGATGATTTCTTGAGCTTTAAACAATAGCTCTAAAGAGGCAGCATAGCAGCAGCACTCTACAGTGCAGTAAAACTATCATTCAAAAGCAAAGGGAACACATAAGCCTTGTCCTCCAGAGTGGTCAAACTCAGATGTATTATGGAACTGCCCCTCCTATGGACTTGGAGAAGAATAACAGTTACTTGTTCCTTGAACAAGTTGTTTTTTTCCAACCAACCCACTGACTGAACAACACTGGCATTAGCTTTGGAGACTTATCTGCTCTGATGAAAGTTCACAAGGAAGAAAGGAAGTTATAATGGCTACAAAAAATAGCCTGTGGTCAGGTGCTGACATGAAAAGCAAAACCCAGTCTGTTTAATGGAGGTATGCTTGTGAGTGAAACTGCTTGTACCCTGTGCCTAGCTCACGGAATTATTTATGCCAAAGGTTATTTTTGTGGGTGACACCATCAGAAGAGCATATTCAATCTGTGAGGAATTGCACATACACCCTCCCCGGGCCCAAAGCATTTTCCTGTCTCAGAGAAACATCTGTATGCTACTGATTTTCAGCTGCAAAATGCACGTTAAAATTTAGCGTATCTTTGGGCTCTTCCAACCTTTATTTTTTTGTGCCCTCTTATATTCCTGTACCATGCTGTATGCCTGCACAAGCTTCCCCCACATGCCAGTGTGCAGCCAGGCTTTTTGTCAGCGGACATTGACTATGCAGACTAAAAGGCACCAACGTGGCGTAAGAAAGACAGAGGTTGGTTTTGTTGTTGTAATTTTTGTGCTGTCCGATGAATTAGATCATTCATCCTCAATTGTGAATGAGGATGAAGCACTTTGAACATGTGCTGCTAGTATACGTGAACTATTGCTCCCACCCCATTTCAAATAAAATGCTGCTGTTGCTGAAACCTGGTTGAGAGAGAGTTATAAAATGTTGTTCTCATAGAAATGAAAATCCAGTTACCTGGAAGATACCCATGGATGCCCTAGAACCTCCCTGCACACTCTGAGAGTTGGGGCCCAGCACATTCCAGGACTTCCTTCCCTGTGTGCAGACACAGCCCAGGCAGTGCAGGGAGAGGTACCGTGCAGCTCCAAAATCCACCTTTCCTTGCAACTGCCTGTCCCATAGCCTCCCAGCCTTTCTCTCTACTACATTGTCTACATTTTAGTTTTGCATTGCAGAAAATCACCAAACTGATTTGTAGACAAAGGGTTTGGATTTTACATTTTTGTAAGTTTTTTCCCAAGACCAAAGTGTTACTGAAACAGCATCTCACTAGTCTAACAAGGCACAGAACTAAAACACAGATGGTCCCTGCCACTCAGGCATAAAAAATGGTATTAACCAAATTACTTTTACAGTATCCTGTTCTGGTAGTGATGTTACCTAATTAAGGGACAGTGAGTGCAAAGTCTTGGAGCAGAGAGATAAGTATGTTCAAGGGCCAGACTGAGATTATATAATGAGAACGCTTTCAACAATCTCTGTGTGCCATCTGTGTGAGGAAGCACTACCTGATGCTCTCTCAACTTTTTCTTTGTGTAATAAAAAACCTGGGAAAGTAAGCGATGAGCTTGTGGTGGTTAGTATAATTACATGACTTATTATACATGACATTGGCAAACTATGATTGTATAATTCTGTCTGAGAAACACTGACACTGAACTCGTGTTCAACAATTCCATTGTCTTCCAAAGTAAGATCCATAAGAAACTATTTCAAATAAATATTTTAGTATATAGTAATGATGACAGCCCTACACATTAACCAAAGCTGGTGCTCAAAGGGAAGTTTGTCTTTCTTTTTTGTCATAAACGGTTTTAATGTTAACTATTTGTCATCCTGCTTACTGTGTTGATAGACTAGAGAACTTTATTAATTCTTGAGTTTCAGGAAGTACTCAAATTGTTTTTCTTTCATGAAACTCTTGAATAATTTCCCCCTCTTTCTATGCACTGTACAGAATAAGCAAGCACTGTCTTTCTTAATATTTTGTATCTGCATACCATGAAAATCAGGGTGGAGATTTGACACTTCCGGGGGTACCTAGAGTTCTGAGGCAGTACACTGCCACTTGCCCTTTGCATAAGGAAGTCTTTTCTGTGCCTGCTGTGGCTCAACTCCCTGACACCACCAACCCCGGCTTTCTCTGAGCACGTAATGATAGGCACACACCAACCCCGGAGCCCTCAGAGTGTTCCCTGCAGTGTCCAGTCCCTGATCCACTGAACAATCACAGAATGACCAGACCTGCTGTTCCCAAAGATACAGTGCACCACAGCTTATTAGTTAAAAGAAAAGGAGTACTTGTGGCACCTTAGAGACTAACAAAAGGCTGGGGTCCTGTTCTCAAAGGCGACCATGACGTCAACGAGGATGATCTTTTTCTGGGCCTCGTTGGTGACACCATGTCAGGTTGCAATTGGCTGTCAGTATCGGGGCTGGCGCAGTTCATGGCGACCTCCCCCAGGCGCAGTGCGATGGCTCTCACCAGGCGGTTCTGGATGGCGTTGTGGCGCAGCTGCCAGGCTCTGGAGAGGGGCTTGCAGCTGCACAGGATGTGGGGCAGGGTCAAGTAGCCGCACTTCCTGCAACACTTGTCTTGGTTCCCGTGGTGGACGGCTCCATTAAGCAGGACGCAGTTGAGCCAGGCACGGTGGATGAACCGCCAGTCGGTGAAACGGGTGAAGCCGTCCACAGCGAGGAAGTGGTTGCTGGCGTCCCACTTTCTGGTCAGTTCGAAGGCTTTACCCTGGTCCAGTTTATGCTTCAGGGTTTCCATGTACAGTGAGTGGATGGCTGCCTTCAGGGTCCTCTCCAGCATGCCCCTGGCGCTCTGGGTGATGATGGTGTTGTCGTCAGACCTGATCTGCAGCACCGGGACTCCCAGCTCTTGGCGCTCCTTGCACCACTCCCAGCGGCAGCCAATGCGCTTCCCCAGGCGATGCGTGGCATTGCAAGCGCGGGACCACGGTGAAGCGATGTCGCGCCCGTCCCGTCCAAATTCACCATCCAGGGAACCGCTCAGGAAGATGGCGGTGTCTTGGTTGGAGGGGGCTCTGCTCCAAGAACAAAAGCACTGAGCAGCATTACCGAGGCAACAACATTCCAGCCTTCAACACTTAACAACAGTGGTGACCCTGCCCACTGATCCAGTAAGTAACAAGCTGTCTGCTTCAGGAGTGGCACCTAGTGAAGTCAGTTCCAGGCACCTTTCACCAGGTGTTCAACACCCTGCAAGATCCAGCCCTGAGTGCTGGATATTTTCCATTGTCTAAGAACAAAAACCCAGGGACAGGTATGGTGCAGCCCCACAGACCCCCCTCTCCCTCCAAACAACTGCTCCTTGTAGAAAGCCTCAGCATCTATGCTGCAGTCCCCCTCTGTGCTGCGGAGTTTGCAGGGCTGCAGCCAGGGAAGGCACATCCCAGTGCTTCCTTCCTTGGCTGCTGCCTTTAGGGTGAGCAGACAGCAAGTGTAAAAAATTGGGACAAGGGGTGGGGGGTAATAGGTGCCTATATAAGAAAAGCCCCCCAAATCGGGACTGTCCCTATAAGAATCGGGACATCTGGTCACCCTAGCTGCCTTGCAAACTTGCCTTCCACTTATTAGCAAGTGCCAGATAATAGCTACTTTTGGCTGGCTACCAAGGGGTTGCTAATAAGCTGAATCTATGGTATCTGACAGTATTTGCATGAACAAAGATAGATGTGCATATTGTGAATAAATTGAACAACTGTCTTGTCGAGCTTGAACGAAATGGAAGTATTGCAACTGTTAGGCCTCAAACTTCCATTTACTTCAAAATGTAAGCCTTGCAAAAACAAAGCTTAAGCTTGTGGTCAGGATGCGCTGCAACTAGATAACAATTTATGCTGACTCCTATGTACTTATCAACCCTAAATTACCCACATTCAAGATCTAATTGGCTACAGAAAATAAATAGGCCACAATTATACGAACAGCTAACAATTGGACATAAAAATTAAATACGCATCAATTATACAACTAGGGCAACCACATAAACAACGTGGCCCACCCTGTTTGGTTGGTCTGTTCTAAAACACGGCTGTCAGATCAGATAAAAAGAACGAAGGCACGGGACTGTGTGTGTGTGTTTTCGCTAAACCTGACCCACACCCCCTTGAGCCGAAGGGACGTGCACTTCTCGACTGCCTGTACCTGGCCAATGTGGAAAGCGGCCAACTGAAGGGTAACGTATTTTCGGACGAATGCAGGGTAAGTCTACGGAGTAAAGAAGTCTGGTCGCTCGAGCCGAATTGATTATAGTCGTTTTGATACTGTAGCATTAAATCAATAGTAGGTGGCTGATGCATAATAGCTTTGCATGTATTTGTGTTTGTCTTTTAAGTAGTCCGAGCAGATGCATGTAGCGCTGTCGTTCATTAGCTCCTTATACATATAGTTGTGTTGCCACACTATTACATGTACTTACGCTTGTCTTCAATATAATCTGCCTTTTGTATTAATTCTTATTCAGTGCTGGTCTTTGGTTTTCCTTTTCTTGTTTTGTTTATACTGTTGTTATAGTCGAAAATCATTAAAAGCCTTTCTTGAAGGATAATTAGTAGTTCTTACTTATTTTATACGGACATCACTTACCCTCATTACATCCGTGTTGGGTGGTGGGAAGTAGCGAACACCCCGGAGTGAAATAGGGCCCCGAGGCGTGCCTCCTTCTTCCTTTATCTCCGCACATATGTTAAGGGAATGAACATGGTAAGATGAAATCAGTGCTCAGAATTTACAAACGTTTACAAAACATTTTTCCTACTATTGACATAACTCTAGACAGAACTAGTATATGTATTTAGAATCTGTCGCAGGCATTTTCTCTCATATGGAACAAAAATGGACTATTTATGTGGCAGTAGGAATCAACACAGGATTTAAATGGAAAAAATATTGAAACTACTTATAAAATTTCCTCTTGGCCATTTCAATCACATACTCAGTGGGACAATATTCCATTTACACATTGCACTGAGAATATAGAGACTAATCCTAAAATATGCAATCTTTACATGGTCACTTTTCCCTTATTTTTTATGGTGAAATAAGCCATACCTTTTGTTGAAACATTCTTGAAATAGATGTTAAAAGTTCTTGCTCTAGGGAAGGAAACTTTTTCTCCTGTGGCAAAATGTTTACCACTGTCCATATTTATCTTGCTGCATATTCTGGCTCCTCGGCCCATTCCTCTTTTTTGCAACAAGTCTACTCACTCTTGCTGCTATGATTAGCCATCACACATCCACTGTGCAAAAGTGCACATAGATCTACTTTTGAAGGCACTCCCCAATCTCAAGGAGTGCAGCTAAGAGACTGGCCTTTGTTTTCTGGCTCTTGCACATGACATGTCATGCTGTCCCCGCCCCAAGCACCACCCCCGCAGCTCACATTGGCTGGGAACCTCTGGAGGGGGGACATGCCCCTGCTTCTGGGTGTTGCTTGAGGTAAGCGCCACCCAGAGCCTGCAACCCTGAGCCACCCTCCTGTGCCCCAGCCCTGATCCCCCCCCCCGAACCCCTCGGTCCCAGCCCATAGCATCCCTCCTACACCCCAAACCCCTCATCCCCAGCCCCACCCCAGAGCTTGCACCCCCAGCTGGAGCCCTCACCCCGCCACACACACCTACACCTCCCCGTGCCCCAGCTTGGAGCCCCCTTCTGCACCCTGAACTCCTCATTTCTGGCCCTACCCCAGAGCCCACACCCCCTACCAGAGCCCTCACCCCCTCCCACATTCCAACCCCAATTTCATGAGCATTCGTGGCCCACCAGACAACTTCCATACCCAGATGTGGCCCTTAGGCCAAAAAGTTTGCCCACCCCTGTTCTAAAGCCTCACTCATTCAAGGTGAGAAAATCCCTCTAACTTCAGCATATATGCCAAAAATTCAGCAGTTGCCCTAGAGGGAGTAGGGATTGAAACCAAGTGCAGAGAGAGAGAATAAATAAGCAAAGCTGGAACGAGATAAACAATTGGAGTATGTATATGTTCAATAAAGACCAAGGGCTCAATTCATGGGCAGCACAAAATGTTGGTGGAATGGCTTACTTTAGCATCTAGCTTTCTACATTACTTACATGACCCTATTACCATGGTAGCAAAGCATATCACAATCTTTAATGCATTTATCCTCAGAACACCTTCTGAAGTAGGATTATTCTCATTTTACAGACAGGGAACTAAGGCACAGACAAAATGAATTGTCCAAGGTCACACAGGAAATTTGAGGCAAAGCAGGAAATTGAACCCTGTCCTAGGCTAGCACCCTCACCACTGGACCACCCTTTCTAGGCTCATAGCACAAATGGCTTTAGAAGTCCCTGGTGTAACAGTAGCCACTGATGTCCATAGATACTACTGTAATTTGACTGGGTTATAATGTTTATGAACCCTGAGAGTGAAGCCTCCTGGCTGCACCCATGTGTGCTGGAGCGGGGCAAACCCCAGACCTGCTCCCCAGCGGGAGCTCAAGAGCCGGATTAAAAGAGCTGGTGGGCTGTAGTTTGCCCACCCCTGCTGTAATTTGAACCATTGGCTGTGAGCTGTAGCTCACGAAAGCTCATGCTCAAATAAATTGGTTAGTCTCTAAGGTGCCACAAGTACTCCTTTTCTTTTTGCGAATACAGACTAACACGGCTGTTACTCTGAAACCTTCCTTTTCTTTTTGTCCTGCCTCTGTGGCAAAAGAGATTTTTTTCTCCACCTTTTCTGTGGCAGCCTTTCAAGTATCTGAAGACAGCTATCTCATCCCCTCCCCCCCCCGCCTAATCTCTTTTCCAAACTAAACATACCCAGTTCCTTCAGCCTTTGCTCATATGGCTTGCATTCCATCCCTTTGATCATCTTGGTTGGTCACCTCTGGATCCTTTTCAGTTTCTCTACATTCTTTCTATACATTGGTGTCAAGGTTCCTTCCCCACTCTGAACTCTAGGGTACAGATGTGGGGACCTGCATGAAGGACCCCCTAAGCTTATTTTTACCATCTTAGGTTAAAAGCTTCCCCAAGATATAAACTTTGCCTTGTCCTTGAGCAGTATGCTGCCACCACCAAGTGTTTTAAACAATGAACAGGGAAAGAGACCACTTGGAGACATCTTCCCACAAAATATCCCCCCCCCAAGTCCTACACCCCCTTTTCTGGGGAAGGCTTGATAATAATCCTCACCAATTGGTACAGGTGAACACAGACCCAAACCCTTGGCTCTTCTTCTACAGTCTTCTGGAACCTCTCCTGTCATCCAGGAATTTATAAATATTGCCAGTGTGTCTGAGATTTCCTCAGCTAATTCCTTCAGTATCTTTGCTGTCATTGCTTCAGCCTGTCTCATGGTCTCTCAGTGACAAAAGCTTTAGCTATTAGAATTTCTTAGAGAAAGAGCACTTTGAAAGTTTTTCTTCCTTTAAAAAAAATGAGCTGGGAAGTAATTTTTTTTACAGACCCTCTGAAACAGGGTGAGGTATGAAATGATTGCTGATTTGGATGAGCTTCTACCTCTCCCCAGCCCCTCCTCCCCTCCCCCCAGAACCAGGCACAGTAATACCTTATTCCTTGAGTAGTCCCACTGAGTTCATTTGGGTTACTTTCAGTATAAGGTATTACTCAATATGAGTAAGTGTGACAGTATTGAATTGAGCTTGCGGGCCGGGGGTGGGGGAGAGGAATATCTTTCTTTCTTCCCAGTTGCATACAATACTGATGTAGTTAGGGAGCTACAGGGTAACTTGTTCACAGGAATTTTGAATAGAGAAATAATAGATTTTTAAGGTTAGAAGGAACCATTATGATCATCTAGTCTGACCTGAATAACATAGGCTATAAAATTTTACCCGGTGATTTTTGCATCAACCCCTTAACTTCTGATTGTCTTTCTAAAAGATATTGTCAAGGTTCCTCCCCCACTCTGAACTCTAGGGTACAGATGTGGGGACCTGCATGAAAAACCTCCTAAGCTTATCTTTACCAGCTTAGGTCAAAACTTCCCCAAGGTACAAAATATTCCACCCGTCGTCCTTGGATTGGCCGCTACCACCACCAAACTAATACTGGTTACTGGGGAAGAGCTGTTTGGACGCGTCTTTCCCCCCAAAATACTTCCCAAAACCTTGCACCCCACTTCCTGGACAAGGTTTGGTAAAAAGCCTCACCAATTTGCATAGGTGACCACAGACCCAAACCCTTGGATCTGAGAACAATGAAAAAGCATTCAGTTTCTTACAAGAAGACTTTTAATAAAATAGAAGTAAATAGAAATAAAGAAATTCCCCCTGTAAAATCAGGATGGTAGATATCTTACAGGGTAATTAGATTCAAAAACATAGAGAACCCCTCTAGGCAAAACCTTAAGTTACAAAAAAGATACACAGACAGAAATAGTTATTCTATTCAGCACAATTCTTTTCTCAGCCATTTAAAGAAATCATAATCTAACACATGCCTAGCTAGATTACTTACTAAAAGTTCTAAGACTCCATTCCTGGTCTATCCCCGGCAGAAACCAGCATATAGACAAACACACAGACCCTTTGTTTCTCTCCCTCCTCCCAGCTTTTGAAAGTATCTTGTCTCCTCATTGGTCATTTTGGTCAGGTGCCAGCGAGGTTACCTTTAGCTTCTTAACCCTTTACAGGTGAGAGGAGCTTTCCCCTGGCCAGGAGGGATTTCAAAGGGGTTTACCCTTCCCTTTATATTTATGACAGATATACTTACCTCATTCAGTCTTAATTGAAAGTGAAAATCCACCTCAAGTGAAATCCACCACATCCTTTGGTAAATTGGGTCAATTACTCTCACTGTTAAACATTTTTCGTCTTATTATTTGCTGCTTAATTAAATAGAGGGAGGTATTGTGCATGAGGAGCCATGTGAGACCATATATTCTCCATCCTCAGATCATGGACAGACACCTGCCAGGGACAGTCTAAATTTATTTGATTCTTCCTCAGTGCAGGGGGCTAGACCTTATTGCCTCTCAAATCCCTTCCAACCCAACATTTCTATGATTTATGATTCTATGGCACACAGATTAAACTGTGTTAATCTGGATTAAAACTGTTTAGAGATTTATAGATTCCAAGTGCAGAAGAGACCATTGTGATCATCTTCTAGTTTGTCCTCCTGTATAACACAGGCCATAGAACTTCCCCAACATAATTCTTAGAGCATGTCTTTTAGCAAAAACATCCTATCTTGATTTAAAAATTGCCTGTGATAAAGAATCCACCACAACCTTTAGTAAATTGTTCAAAGGGTTCATTTGTAAAACATGTACTCCTTATTTCCAGTCTGAATGTGTCTAGCTTCAACCTCCAGCCATTGTATTGTGTAATACCTTTCACTGATAGATTAAAGAGCCCATTATTAAATATTTGTTCTCCATGTAGATGGTTATAGATTGTAATCAAGTCACCTCTTAACCTTCTCTTTGTTAAGCTAAATAGATTGAGCTTTTTGAGTCTAATCGCTATAAAGTATGCTTTCAAAGCCTTTAATCATTTTCGTGGCTCTTCTTTGAGCCCTCTCCAATTTACTGATATCTTTCTTGAATTGTGGGTGCTAGAATGGGATACAGTATTCCAGCAGTAGTTACACCATTGCTGAATACAGTGGTAAAGTAACCTCTCTACTCCTACTTGAGATTCTCTGGTTTATGCATCCCAAGTTTGCATTAGTTCTTTTGGTCACAGCATTGCACTGGGAGTTCGTGTGCAGCTGATTATCCACCACAACCTCAAGTCTTTCTCAGAGTCTCTGCTTCCAAGGATAGAGTCCCTCGTCCTGTCAGTATGACCTACATTCTTTGTTCCTAGATGTATACATTACATTTAACCGTAGTAAAATGCACGTTGTTCACTTGTACCCATGTTCTACTGCTTTATCTTAAATAATCTGCCACACTAACTTTATTCATACGAATGTGAAGGGAAAAGTCCTTACCCTGTCCTCAGCAGAACATGCGGACCCTGAACGAATGTAGGGTGACCAGATTTTATAGGGGCAGTCTCGATATTCCAGATTTTCTCTTTTATAGGTGCCTATTACCCCCAACTCCCCTCTCCCGATTTTTCACAACCACGCTATCTGCTCACCCTAAATGAATATCTAGTCCCACCTCTTTCCTGTGAAGGATTGTGGGCAGTTTTCGCTTTTCTGGTAACTCCAACCCAACATGACAGAATTCTCAGCCTTACCTTCCTCCCTAAGCTAGTTGTCTCAATGGTTTCTCTCCAGGACCAATTCTGTCCTAGCTCGCTCTCTGGAGAGCCTCACTCCTCATGAAGTTGACAAACCACACTTGCTTCAGCAGTGTTGCCAACCCTATATGTTCAAAAAACATAAATCAGCCCTCCCCCGCCCCATGCCTATAGAAAAACAAACACATTTGGGTTGGTTTTTTTGTTTTTGAGGCTTTTGGATAGATGGTGTCACATTACCATAGCCACCATGAGGAAGCAACTGTTTAACTTAAAGTTGAAATATAAACTGAATTCACTAAGGAATGAACATTTTGAATCAAAACTGCTGAAAAAAATCTTATTTCAGTGAAAACGTCAACTCACATTGTTGTTCTGCTTTCTCCACTGCTAAAAGCTCTCTACTCTAGCAGACTTATTGGAATTTTAATGACAGATCAATCACCTCAGCTGAAGGCTGAGAAACTCTTCCTGTTTTTGCAGAGCAGGCAAGATAGTCAGACCAGCATTTTCACAGCACAGTGGTTACAACTTGCAATTAGAAATTTAATTTAATAGAACGGTAAAACCATAGTCTGACACTGGGAGCTACATGTTATAAATTTACATTTACTTATTGCGTAACTGAGTTTCTAAGCAGTGCAGAGTTTTACTGAAATGCAAAGCCACTCCCGTGAAACATGTTTAACTTCAAAGCTAGAGCAGAGTAAATAATTTGCACCAAACAATGTTTCCAACAAATATAGTTTCTTTCTGCTCATGGAATATAATTTTGAATGTGATTTCCTTACCTTTATTCATTATTTAGAATGATTCAACATTTCCCCTCAAATTATTTAACTCTATGGATTCATCATGAAAAGTTCTATGCAAGCATTTGATAGTTGTGACTGGTCAGAAAAGTCACATGGTATTTTCTATGGTTATATGTGCAAGTACTTCTGGCATGAGTACTCACAACTACCATTCTATACTTTGGGTTTGTGAATGTGTGTGTATGCTTTGAAGTGTGCTTGCTAAGCACATTTCCTCCAGTAAAGTCTAATTATATTGTTAGCCTTTTTGACCTGAGCTGTTAGCCAATGTTTGAAATCTTAGATGCAGTTATTTCTTTGGTTCAGTCCTGTTTATTTACAAAGAATTTACACAGAGTCCTGTTTCTCAGAACACAGTAGAAATCAAACAACTAGAGACAGTTTCTTTGCTTAAAGTTCTAAGCCTGTTTCCAGACAGCACTCAGGCTAAAAATTCAGGCTCACGTTTCCAGTCCTTTTGCTGTCTGTATTGCCTTTTGTCTGCTTCTCTCTGCCAGTCCTCTGGCTGCTTCTGCTCCCAGACACACACCATCAAATAATATCCAGCAATACCCCTTCATTCATATAGTTAAGTTTCTGATCGGCCTTGCATGTGGTCTCTGTTGTGGGTGTTGGCTCCTATTGTTTCAGCTATCTTTACTCCAAAAATAATCTTAAACTGCTTCTTACATTTATTCTGAATGAAGGGTGGCTGTCACATCCATCAGCTTGCACAAGGTTTTACCCAGCCTCCATCAAAACAATATAAGTGTTTATGGAAAACTAATGCAAAAGAATTGTGAACATGGCCAAAGCAAATTCTTTCCAAATTTTGTGCAAGTATTCTCAAATCATTCATTGGGTATTCAGTTGGCTCTATTAATAGTTATTTAGAGAATCATGTAATCATAGGACTGGAAGGGATCTTGAGAGGTCATCTACTCCAGTCCCCTGAAATCATGGCAGGACTAAGTATTATCTAGACCATCCCTGACAGGTGTTCGTCTAACCTGCTCTTAAAACCTCCCAGGAAGGAGATTCCAGAACCTCCCTAGGCAATTTTATTCTATTGCTTAACCACCCCAACAGTTAGGAAGTTTTTCCTAATGTCCAACGTAAACCTCCCTCGCTGCATTTAAGCCCATTGCTTCTTGTCCTATCCTCAGAGGTTAAGAACAACAATTTTTCTCCCTCCTCCTTGTAACAACCTTTTATGTACTTGAAAACTGTTATGTCCCCTCTCAGTCTTCTCTTTCCAGACTAAACAAACCCAATTTTTTCCAATCTTCCTTCATAAGTCATGTTTTCTAGACCTTTAATCATTTTTGTTGCTCTTCTCTGGACTTTCTCTAGTTTGTCCACATCTTTCCTGAAATGTGGCACCCAGAACTGGACACAATGGAGGCCTAATCAGCGCGGAGTAGAGCAGAATAATTACTTCTTGTGTCTTGCTTACAACACTCCTCCTAATACATCCCAGAATGATGTTAGCTTTTTTGAAACAGCGTTACACTGTTGACTCATATTTAGCTTGTGGTCCACTATGACCCCCAGATTCCCTACACAGTACTCCTTCCTAGGTTGTCATTTCCCATTTTTCTATGTGTGCAACTGATTGTTCCTTCCTAAGTGAAATATTTTGCATTTGTCCTTATTGAATTTCATCCTATTTATTTCAGACTATTTCTCCAGTTTGTCCAGATCATTTTGAATTTTAATCCTATCCTCTAAAGCACTTGCAAGCCTTCCCAGCTTGGTATCGTCTGCAAACTTTACAAGTGTACTCTCTATACTATTATCTAAATAATTGATGAAGATATTGAACAGAACGGGACCCAGAACTGATCCCTGTGGGATTCCACTAGTTATTCCCTTCCAGCATGAACCACTGATAACTACTCTCTGGAAACTTTTCCAACCAGTTTTGCACCCACCTTATAGTAGCTCCATCTAGGCTGAATTTCCCTAGTTTATGAGAAGGTCATGTGAGACAGTATCAAAAGCTTTACTAAAGTCACGATATACCACGTCTACTGCTTCTCCCCTATCCACAAGGCTTGTTACCCTGTCAAAGAAAGCTATCAGGTTGGTTTGACAAGATTTGTTTTTCACTAATCTATGCTGACTGTTACTCATCACCTTATTATCTTCTAGATGTTTGCAAATTGATTGCTTCATTATTTGCTCCATTATCTTTCCAGGTACAGTAGTTAAGCTGACTGGTGTGTAATTCCCCAGATTGTCCTTATTTCCATTTTTATATATGGGCAATATATTTGCCCTTTTCCAATCATCTGGAATCTCTTCCATGACTTTTCAAAGACAAATCGCTAATGGCTCAGATATCTCCTCAGTCAGCTCCTTGTGTATTCTAGGATGCATTTCATCAGGCCCTGGTGACTTGAAGACATCTAACTTGCTAAGTAATTTTTAAACTTGTTCTTTCCCTATTTTAGCCTCTGATCCTACCTTATTTTCACTGACATTTACTATGTTAGATGTCCAATCACCACCAACCTCCTTAGTGAAAACCGAAACAAAGAGGTTATTAAGCGCCTCTGCCATTTCTAAATTTTCTGCTATTATTTCCCTTCCCACCATTGAGTAATGGGCCTGCTCTGCCCTGTCCTTGGTCTTCCTCTTGCTTCTGATGTATTTGTAGAATATTTTCTAGTTACCCTTTATATCTCCAGCTAGTTTGATTTCGTTTTGTGCCTTGGCCTTTCTAATTTTGTCCCTACATACTTGTGTCATTTGTTTATATTCATCCTTTGCAATTTGACCTAGTTACCACTTTTTGTAGGACTCTTGATTTTTAGGTCATTGAAGATCTTCTGGTTAAGCCAGCGTGGTCTCTTGCCATACTTCCTATCTTTCCTTCGCAGTGGGATAGTTTGCTCTTGTGCCTTTAATAATGTCTCTCTGAAAAACTGCTGTCTTCAATTGTTTTTCCCTTTGGACTTGCTTCGCATGGGAACTTACCTACCAACAACCTGAGTTTGCTAAAGTCTGCCTTCTTGAAATCCATTGTCTTTGTCTTTATTTTGCTGTTCTCCCTCCTACCATTCATTAAAATCATGAACTCTACCATTTCATGATCACTTTCACCCAAGCTGCCTTCCACTTTCAAATTCTCAACCAGTTCCTCCCTATTTGTCAAAATCAAATCAAGAACAGGCTCTCCCCTAGTAGCTTTCTTCACCTTCTGAAGTAAAAAATTGTCTCCAATATATTCCAACAATTTTTGGGATAATCTGTGCCTTGCTGTGTTATTTTCCCAACAGATGTCTAAGGAGTTGAAGTTCCCCATCACCACCAAATGAGACAGTTCAAAGAATACAGTTCCTGTGTTAGATATACCATGCTGAATAGAAGAAACAAAATTAAAAACATGTTGAAAGCAATGAGTCCTGATTCTCTGTCACCCTGCATTGTGTCTGATCATCTACTCCAGTACAAAGGGAGTACAAAATAAGTGGAAAGCATACCATTCTGACTAACAGTCAACACCCACTTGGTACTGGTGTTAATGACTACAAAAGGTGTAGGGCAATGGAGAAATGGGTCCACATTTTTCAAAACATGAAACCTTTAATAAATATTTTCTATATTTTAAACTAGAAAATTTTCAGAACATTTAAAAAAACACCTTCAGATGGCTCTGTAACCCCTTAGTACAGTGCTGAAAAACAATATGAGCTAAACTATTTACTGCAGAAGTCAGTTCTGCACTGCATGTAACCTAATGCTTCCTTATTGATTAAAGTTGATAGCAGAACATTTAGGCAACTCTGAAGCTATGCTTAGAGCATTTTCCCAAATTAGCTTAATTCTAATGAAAATTGATGTTTTTAAGGGGAAAAATTGAAAAATAAAAAGGAAGCAATGAGCCAAGCCAGAGTGATTTTTTTTTTCCTGAGCTTACAGCAGACAGCTCCTGTGGGATTAAAAGAGAAACTGCTGTACCAAATTAAACACGATTACAAACTTACTCTTGTGCATATTTATATTCCTAGTTTTGATGAGGAAAAAATTGTAGGCAATATTAGAAGAAAACCATGGCTTGCAAGACAGCTGCAGCATTCTCCAAACAATAGTATTTTACACCGTTAAAACAGAATTGAATTCCACAGGCCAACTGGGGAGTTATAACAATGACATGTCTTTTCTTCAGAAAAGAAAAACGTTGCTTCCGGCTGACTTCATGACATGCTATTCTGGCATGTCTCAAAGTCTGAGATGAAGCTTTTTTTTTGCAGAGACTCTGTACTGAGAGGAAGTTTAATCCAATCCAATTTTTATTTATAGAGCATCTTCCATCAAAGAGATTATAAAACCTTGTACAATCAATGTACAATAATAACCTGCACTACAAAATAAAGAGAATTAGATTGTGTACAAAGAAATGTAAACACTTTATAAAAAGAGAAAATAGATATTAAAACCCACTTCAACACATTAGTTTTCAGATCTGATACAAATCTCAAATGAAGTTGACAAGCTCAAAGTTTGGTGCAGAGACTCATGCATAAGGAAGTAAACAAAAGAGGAGAGGAATGAGGGTCCAGTGATTACAGTGCTAGGCTAGGAGTTGAGACACAGGTTCCATTTCAGCTCTACCCCAGACTTTCTGTGCCACCTTGAGCAGCTCACTTAGACCCAGTTCTGCAAAAGTTTTTAAGAGCCTAAATACCTTTGTAGATCTAGTTCTAAGAGACTAAGGCCCAGATCCTTGAAGGGACTTAGTCATTGCAATCCCTAAGCCCTTGGCACCCTGCTGCCTGTTGGAATCCTCAGCCTCAAGTTATGTGTTCAGGTGCATCATACAACACACGGAGAGAGTAAGGTATCTAAGGAAGGGATCCTTAGAAGCCAGCAAGCTGAGGAAGTGCCCAAGCTAGCTAAGAGTGAAATGCACAGAAAAAGGGTGGGGGCTTAAGGCCAAGATTCACAAAGGATTTAGGTGCCTGATGGGCTGGAGGGAGGTACAGTTCTCAGCAGTGAACCCTCTCCTAGAGATAGGTATCTAAGCCAGGTCTGTCCTTTCTCTCTCACTGGAATGCCCTGTGCGTGGGGCCCCAGTCTGCAATATAGAAGTTGCAGGGCTGAATCACTGTGCTACCCAATTTGGTGCAAAGACATGAATCCAGTTCTCCACCTCCTTGGTGAGTGTCCTGGCAATGAGATATTATGAAGTCTTTAAAACATGATCAGAGGACGTCAGTAACTCAGTCAGAGGTAGGGGGTCTATTACAGGAGTGGGTAGGTGAGGTTATGTGGCCTACAATGTACATGAAGTCAGACTACATGATCATGATGGTTCCTTCTGATCTTAACGTCTGATTCTATACTAAGGATGCCCCATGTTATGTACACACACACACTCTCTCCTCCCAACTCTTATAGCCAATAGCTCAGTGGTAAGGACACCCACCTGGGATGTGGGAGACCTAGATTCAAAACCCTGATCTAAACAGGGATCTGAACATAGGTCTCTCCTCTCCTAGGGGAATGACCTAATCACCAGGCTATTGGGTATTCTTGGATGGGCTGTACTCAGTCTCTTCTATTGGAGCTGTTTCACTTCGTACAAAAAATTAAACATTCATTGGGCCAGAGAGTGAGAGCGATTGACTCGATAGCCTGGTGGTCAGGGCACTCTCCTGAGATGCAGAAGAATTAGGTTCAAGTCCCTGCTCCATTAACTATTTTATTATTTATAATAAGTGGAACAGCTTCAACAGGACAGTGTGAGAAAAACCTAAAATATCTCATTGCCAGGACACTCACCAAGGAGGTGGAGAACTGGATTCATGTCCTTGCACCAAATTGGGTAGCACAGTGATTCAGCCCCGCAACTTCTATATTGCAGACTGGGGCCCCACGCACTGGGCATTCCAGGACACACAACCATATGTTTACCTGCCTACCTGCCCCATTCTCTGAGCATGCCTACCAGAGAGGGCTCTGCTGAGGAGATAGCATGGAACACCTCATTTGAGAATCCTGCCAGGGCTTAGACATGAGTGAGGCCAACGAGTAGCTCATTAGCGATGGGGTAGTGTCAGGATTTAGGTGGCTTTCCATGTGCCGACAGCTGGAAGTCAAGGGGACTTTAGGCATCTACAGGGCTAGGTAGCAGCTGAGCATTTGAGGCATAGGCCTAAATGTTGGACAGGTTCTTACATACCTTTGTGCTTCAGTTCCTTATCTGTGAAATGAGGATAATACTTCACCACCTCAGAGGGGTAGAATAAATACATTTTTAAAAAAAGCCTCAGATGCCATGGTAGTGAGGACCATATCATTGTTGTCAGCTATCCCTTGATACAAGGGTGATGTCTGCTAGGGGGAAAAAAGTCATTGATGAGACTTAAGACGGCTGAGGAGTCCAATCTGTGGTCTACAGGTTTTTCCACATATGTGATAGGTGGTAGCATAACAGGAAATTGTCAGGTAATAAAAGAGGTGTTATTAAAAAAAATGGGGGGGAGATAAACTCAGCTTTAAAATTATTCAGTGGTGGAGGAGTTCAGGATGGTATCTTATATCATGAGTCTTACTGTGAGAAAAGGTGTTGACTGTCCATCCATTTGCTGCAGGGGATAGAATACAATTTCTCTGGAGCCTATTATTGCTGACCTAAGCTTCTGGCTGGGAGTTTAAGACCTGAACTTGAGCTCTCTACGTGGCTGCTTTAGCACACTTTATCAACTTTACATTGTTGTTTTATTTCTCATCCAGAATTTTCATCACTGACCACATCTGTGTGCAAACTCTACCCACACAGGAGCTTCACCCCATTCACATAACATGGGGCATCCTTAGTATAGACTCAGACTTTAAGATCAGAAGGAACCATCATGATCATGTAGTCTGACCTCATGTACATCGTAGGCCACATAACCTCACCTACCCACTCCTGTAATAGACCCCCTACCTCTGACTGAATTACTGACATCCTCTGATCATGTTTTAAAGACTTCAAGTTACAGAGAATCCACCATTTACACAAGTTTAAAACTGCAAGGGACCAGTGTCACATGCTTCAGAGGAAGGTGAAAAACTCTCATGGTCTCTGGCAATCTGACCAAAGGGAAAATTCCTTCCCAATCCCATATATGGTTATCAGTTAGAGTGACCCTGAGCATGTGGGCAAGGCCCACACACCTGGGAAAGAATTCTCTGTAATAATTCAGAGCCCTCCCCATCTACTGTCCCATCACCAGCCATTGAAGTTACTGCTGCAAGCAGTTGCAGATCGACTACATGCCATTGTAGGCAGTCTCATAATACCATCCCCTCCAAACAGGGGTTCTGGAACAATTGTATCGTGGGGGTGCTGAGAGCCATTGAACCAAACTGTAAACTCTCTATATGATGGAAGCCACTTCAAGATGGGGGGGTGCAGCAGTACCCCCAGGACCTCTAATTCTAGTACCTATGCCTTCATAAATTTACCAAGCTCAGTCTTGAAGCCAGTGAGGTTTTCCCCCCCCCCGCTTCCCTCGGAAGGCGTTCCAGAACTTTACTCCTCTGAGGATTAGAAACCTTTGTCTAATTTCAAGCCTAAACTTGATGGCCAGTTCATATCTATTTGTTCTTGAGTGGCACTTAAATAACTCTTTTTCCTCTCTGGTATTTATCCCTCGGATGTATTTATAGAAAGCATTGATATCTTCCCTCAGCCTTCTTTTGGTTAGGCTAAACAAGTCAAGTTCTTTGAATCTTTTCTCATGAGTAGGGTCCTGCCAAATTCACAGTCCGTTTTGGTCAATTTCACTGTCATAAGATTTAAAAAATCATAAATTTCATGATTTCAGCTATTTAAATCTGAAATTTAACAGTGTTGTGATTGTAGGGATCCTGACCCAAAAAGGAGTTGTGGGGTTGGGGGGGTCACAAAGTTGGGGAGGCGGGGGGATTGCGGTACCACTACCCTTAATTCTGCACTGCTGCTGGTGGCTGTGCTGTCTTCAGAGCTGGGCAGCTGGAGAGCAGTGGCTGCTGGTCGGGAACCCAGCACTGAAGGCAGAGCTGCCACCAGCAGCAGCGCAGAAGTAAGGATGGCATGGTATGTTATTGCCAGCCTTACTTCTGTGAGGCTGCCTGCAGGGCTTGGCCCTCAGTCAGCAACCACCACTCTCCAGCTACCCAGCTCTGAGAAGAGCAGCACAGAAGAAAGGATGGCATGGTATGGCTTGCCACCCTTACTTCTCTGCTGCTGCTGGCAGGCTGCTGTCTTCAGAGCTGGGCACCTTGCCAACAGACTATGCTCTCTGGCCACTCAGCTCTGAAGGCAATGTAGAAGTAAGGATGGCAATACCGCAACCCCCGTGCAACTCCCTTTTGGCTCAGGACCCCGAATTTGAGAAACGCTGGTCTCCCCCCCGTGAAATCTGTGTAGTATAGGGTAAAAGCACACAAGACCAGATTTCACAGGAGGAGACCAGATTTCATGGTCTGTGATGTGTTTTCATAGCCATGAATTTGGTAGGGCCCTACTCATAAGGTAAGTTTTCCATTCCTCGGATCAAACTAGTAGCCTTTCTGTGCACCTGTTCCAGTTTTAATTCATCTTTCTTAAACATGGGAGACCAGAATTGCACACAGAATTCCAGATGAAGTCTCACCAGTGCCATGTATAAAAGGTACTAACACTTCCCTGTCTCTACTGGAAATACCTCGCCTGATACATCCTAGGCATGCAATAGCCTTTTCCACAGCCACATCACATTGGTGGCTCATGCATCCGATGAAGTGAGTTGTAGCTCATGAAAGCTTATGCTCAAATAAATTGGTTAGTCTCTAAGGTGCCACAAGTACTCCTTTTCTTTTTTCATAATCATCCTGTGATCAGCCAGTACACCCAGGTCTTTCTCTTCCTCTGTCACTTCCAACTGATACATCCCCATCTTATAGCAAAAATTCTTATTGTTAGTTCCTAAATGCATGACCTTGCACTTTGCACTATTAAATTTCAGCCCATTTCTATTACTCCAGTTTACAAGGTCATCCATTATTCTTCTATATTTCAGTCCTCCTCCACATTAGAAATTCCTACCTACTTTGTGTCATCCACAGATTTTATGAACACATTCCCACTTTTTCTGCCAAGGTCAATAATAAATGTGTTAAATATAATTGGCTCCAAGACCAATCACTGAGGAACTCCACTACTAATTTCCTCCAGCCTGACACTTCACCTTTCAGTATGACCGGTAATAGTCTCCCATTTAACCAGTTCCTTACCCACCTTTCAATTCTCAGATTAATCCCAGATACAGTCTGCAAAAACTATAGATCTCTCTATATTTTATATAGTGCTGCAGGGTGTAAGCTGTAGTCTTGGGCTTTCTTTAAATATTAAAGACAGTCTCAGTGTACAATTCCACAAGTTGCATTTAACCAAAACTCTGAAGTTTGAAAGTCAGATTTTTTTTTAATTAATAATTATTTGTTAAGCAGACACAACATGTATATTCTGCATATGTGACAGAAACTGTCCGAGAGGGAATTGAAACATTTGATTGGGACAATTTTTCATCTCCCTTCCCCCATAAAGACCGGAGCACTATAGTTGCCATGAACCTAACTGTACAGTGCTCAGAGTGAGACATAAAAACCTCTAAAAATGACCTAAAATATATTTAAGTACAGAAAGCTAACAACTTTTAAAGTTTGATATCTCAAGAGCTGCTAGGTCTAAAATTCTTGGATTCTTGTCACTGAAATAAAGCTCTTCTTTATGTACCAGCATGAATGTGAGGAAAAACAAAATGGTACAACAACAAAAAGCTCTCTGTGGTTTGCAATAAGTCCCATGGACATGGATCAGTGGCAGAGGGAGGAGGCAGAGAGGTGATAAATTCAGTTATCCCCTGGTTATCTACTCCACATATGCATAGGCAATGAGTTATATGGGCCCGTGGTGCCTATGCTCCACCAATATTCAGAGCACTGGGGCCCGGCTCCACCAATATTCGGGGTCGGGCCTCTCCCCGGCCCTGCCCGCTGCCCCTGCGTGCCTCCCCCAGAGTGTCCCTGCACCCTGGGCAGCGGCTAGCTGCTGCTACCCATCCCCCTCCCTTGGCCAGGGCCACAAGCCCTGCTACCTGAAGAAACCCCAAGCGCCCCTGTCAAGGTTCCTCCCCCACTCTGAACTCTAGGGTACAGATGTGGGGACCTGCATGAAAAACCTCCTAAGCTTATCTTTACCAGCTTAGGTCAAAACTTCCCCAAGGTACAAAGTATTCCACCCGTGGTCCTTGGAATGGCCGCTACCACCACCAAACTAATACTGGTTACTGGGGAAGAGCTGTTTGGACGCGTCTTTCCCCCCAAAATACTTCCCAAAACCCTGCACCCCACTTCCTGGACAAGGTTTGGTAAAAAGCCTCACCAATTTGCCTAGGTGACTACAGACCCAGACCCTTGGATCTTAAGAACAATGAACAATCCTCCCAACACTTGCACCCCCCTCTTTCCTGGGAAATGTTGGATAAAAAGCCTCACCAATTTGCATAGGTGACCACAGACCCAAACCCTTGGATCTGAGAACAATGAAAAAACATTCAGTTTTTTACAAGAAGACTTTTAATAGAAAATAGAAGTAAATAGAAATGAAGAAATCCCCCCTGTAAAATCAGGATGGTAGATATCTTACAGGGTAATTAGATTAAAAAAACATAGAGAACCCCTCTAGGCAAAACCTTAAGTTACAAAAAAGATACACAGACAGAAATAGTTATTCTATTCAGCACAATTCTTTTCTCAGCCATTTAAAGAAATCATAATCTAACACATACCTAGCTAGATTACTTACTAAAAGTTCTAAGACTCCATTCCTGGTCTATCCCTGGCCAAGCAGCACACAGACAGACACAGACCCTTTGTTTCTCTCCCTCCTCCCAGCTTTTGAAAGTATCTTGTCTCCTCATTGGTCATTTTGGTCAGGTGCCAGCGAGGTTACCTTTAGCTTCTTAACCCTTTACAGGTGAGAGGAGCTTTCCCCTGGCCAGGAGGGATTTCAAAGGGGTTTACCCTTCCCTTTATATTTATGACACGCCCCCCAAATCTCAGCTAGGGTGAAACACTGGCTGGGATTTCTTCCTGGAGCTCTAGGAAAAACAGAGTTAATAAGACACATGCATCTCTAAATATACTACCAAGTACATAAAGACTAACAATATTTTCCACATCTCAAGGACGATTTTAACCAGTTGATTCTGGGAAACTTTCACGGGAGAGTGCATCAGCCACTTTGTTAGAAGCTCCTGAGATGTGTTGGATGTCGAAATCAAAATCTTGGAGAGCTAAACTCCACCGAAGAAGTTTTTTGTTAGTTTCTTTGACGGTGTGAAGCCACTTTAGTGCAGCATGGTCGGTTTGCAGGTGGAAACGCCGTCCCCAAACATATGGGCGTAGCTTTTCCAGAGCGTAGACAATGGCATAACATTCTTTTTCAGTGACTGACCAGTTGCTTTCCCTCTCAGACAGTTTTTTGCTGAGAAACACTACAGGGTGGAATTCTTGATCAGGTCCTTTCTGCATTAAAACTGCTCCCACACCACGCTCGGATGCATCTGTGGTTACTAGGAACGGTTTGTCAAAGTCTGGGGCCCTTAGTACAGGGTCAGACATGAGTGTCGCTTTAAGCTTGTTAAAGGCCTTCTGACACTTTCCGGTCCACTGAACAGCATTTGGCTGTTTCTTTTTGGTTAGGTCTGTCAGTGGGGCGGCAATTTGGCTGTAGTGCGGTACAAATCGTCTGTAATAACCGGCCAAGCCTCAGAAGGATTGAACCTGTTTCTTTGACTTTGGGACAGGCCACTTTTGGATAGCATCCACTTTGGCCTGTAGGGGGCTGATAGTTCCTTGACCCACCTGGTGTCCAAGGTAAGTCACTCTGTTTAGGCCTATTTGACACTTCTTAGCCTTAACAGTTAGTCCTGCCTCCCTTATGCGCTCAAGGACTTTTTGTAGATGTTCCAGGTGGTCTGCCCAGGAATCCGAAAATATGGCCACATCATCAAGGTAGGCGACTGCATATTCTCCTAATCCCGCTAGGAGACCATCTACAAGTCTTTGGAAAGTGGCGGGTGCATTTCGCAGCCCGAAAGGGAGTACATTAAATTCATACAGCCCGAGATGTGTGATGAAGGCTGACCTTTCCTTGGCAGATTCATCTAGCGGTACCTGCCAGTACCCCTTTGTTAAGTCCAAGGTAGAGATGAACTGGGCCCGTCCCAGTTTCTCTAACAGTTCATCTGTGCGTGGCATTGGATAGTTGTCTGGGCGAGTTACAGCATTTAGCTTACGGTAGTCCACGCAAAAACGTATTTCCCCATCTGGTTTGGGAACTAGAACCACTGGAGATGCCCATGCACTTTCAGAGGGGCGGATTACACCCATCTGTAACATATCCTGGATCTCCCGTTCTATAGCAGTTTTAGCTTGAGGAGACACCCGGTAAGGTTGGACCCTAATTGGGTGAGCATTACCTGTGTCAATGGAGTGGTATGCCCGTTCAGTCAGTCCTGGGGTGGCTGAGAACGTTGGCGCGTAGCTAGTGCACAGCTCCTGGATCTGCTGTCGCTGCATACGCCCAAGGGTCATGGAGAGGTTCACCTCTTCCACACCACCAGCACATTTCCCTTCGTAGTAGACACCTTCAGGCCACTCAGCATCGTCTCCTCCCTGGGCTGTAAACTGACAAACCTTTAATTCTCTGGAATAAAAGGGCTTTAGAGAATTAATATGGTACATCTTAGGCTTTCGGTTGGAGGTGGGGAATGCTATGAGATAATTAACAGCTCCCAGGCGCTCCTGGACCATGAATGGCCCTTCCCACGATGCTTCCATTTTATGGGCCTGGAACGCCCTTAAGACCATGACCTGGTCTCCTACTTTGAAGGAACGCTCTCCGGCATGTTTATCATACCAGGCTTTTTGCTCTTTTTGAGCATCCTGTAAGTTTTCTCTAGCAAGGGCTAAAGAGGTTCGGAGGGTGTTTTGTAGGTTGGTTACAAAGTCCAGAATGTTAGTTCCTGGAGAAGGTGTAAATCCCTCCCATTGCTGCTTCACCAACTGCAATGGCCCCTTAACCTCACGGCCATACACAAGTTCAAATGGGGAAAACCCTAAACTGGGATGTGGTACAGCTCTGTAGGCAAAGAGCAACTGCTGCAACACTAGGTCCCAATCATTGGAGTGCTCACTTACAAATTTACGTATCATGGCCCCCAAAGTTCCATTAAACTTCTCCACCATGCCATTTGTTTGATGGTGGTAAGGAGTGGCAACCAAGTGATTTACCCCATGAGCTTCCCAAAGGTTTTTCATAGTTCCTGCCAGGAAATTAGTCCCTGCATCTGTGAGGATGTCGGAGGGCCAACCTACCCTGGCAAAAATGTCTGCTAGTGCCTGGCATACACTTTTAGCCCTGGTGTTGCTTAGAGCTACTGCTTCCGGCCATCGGGTGGCAAAATCCATGAAAGTCAGTATGTACTGCTTTCCTCTGGCTGTCTTTTTCGGAGAAGGACCCAGAATATCCACAGCTACTCGCTGAAATGGAACTTCAATGATGGGGAGTGGTTGTAGAGGGGCTTTGACCTGGTCTTGGGATTTTCCCACTCTCTGGCACACCTCACAAGACTGGACATAGGTAGAAACATCCTTGCCCATTCCCTCCCAGTGGAATGACCCCCCCAAACGGTCTTTGGTCCTGTTCACCCCAGCATGGCCACTAGGGTGATCGTGGGCTAAGCTCAAGAGCTTGGCCCGGTATTTAGTTGGAACTACCAACTGTCTCTGAGGATGCCAGTCTTCCTGGTGTCCACCAGAAAGAGTTTCCTTGTATAAAAGTCCTCTTTCTACAACAAACCTGGATCGATTAGAAGAGCTGAGAGGCGGTGGGTTGCTCCGTGCCGCTGTCCAAGCTCTCTGGAGGCTTTCATCTGCTTCCTGTTCGGTCTGGAACTGTTCCCTTGATGCTGGAGACATCAGTCCCTCATTGGATTGTGGACCTAGGCTTGGTCCCTCTGGAAGCAATATAGGGGATGGAGCTGTTTCTGTTGACTGTGAACCGCTCTCCGCTGGTGCACTATGTTGGGATTCAGGCTCCGGCTGAGCCTCTTGTGTAGGGTTATCGGCTGCTGCCAGTTCAGGTTCAGTGGAGCCCTCTGGTGTTGAGGTTGCAAGTACTGGATTCAGTGCTGACACAGGGTCTGGTGTTGGTTGTTCAGCTGGTTCCGGTTCTGGGACTGGTTCCGTCTGGGTCTCTGGGACTGGATCCACTACTGCTGTTGCAGACATTGGCCTAAGGTCCAGGTCCATCACCTCTGACTGGGTCCTGATAGCAGTTTCCGGAACAGAGCTAGGCCTCACGGCTTGTTTAGCCTGGCTGCGGGTGACCGTTCCCACCCTCTTGGCCTGCTTCACATGATTGGCCAAGTCTTCCCCCAACAGCATGGGGATGGGATAATCATCATAGACTGCAAAAGTCCACATTCCTGACCAGCCCTTGTACTGGACAGGCAACTTGGCTGTAGGCAAATTGAAAGAGTTGGACTTGAAGGGTTGAATCGTCACTTGGATCTCTGGGTTGATTAAATTGGGGTCCACTAAGGAAGCATGGATAGCTGACACTTGTGCTCCGGTGTCCCTCCACGCGGTGACCTTCTTCCCGCCCACACTCACAGTTTCCCTCCGCTCCAAGGGTATCTGGGAAGTATCTGGGCCTGTGGACCTCTGGTGTGATTCCGGTGCAATGAACTGTAATCTGTTGGGGTTCTTGGGGCAGTTGGCCTTTACATGCCCCAGCTCGTTACATTTAAAACATCGTCCAGCTGACGGGTCACTGGGGCGAGGAGGGTTGCTGGAGAACGGGGTGGCAGGACGATAAGGGGTCTGGAGGGTTCTTTGGGAGGTAGGTGGGGCCTTGGGCGGCCCCCGGTAATAGGGTGTGGTCTGGGGTGGTCCCTTCTGGTCTCCGCTCCAACTGCGACCAGTTTTCTTCTTCTCTGCCACCTCCACCCATCTGGCTCCAATCTCTCCTGCCTCGATTACAGTTTTGGGTTTCCCATCTAGGATGTATCTTTCTATTTCCTCAGGAACACCCTCTAAGAACTGTTCCATTTGCATTAGGAAGGGCAAATTTACTGGAGATTCAACACTTGCTCCTGATATCCAGGCATCCCAATGTTTCACAATGTGGTAGGCATGTCGGGTAAATGACATGTCTGGTTTCCACCTTAGGGCTCTGAACCTCCGACGAGACTGCTCGGGTGTTATCCCCATTCTGACTCTCGCCTTGGATTTAAACAGTTCATACTTGTTCATGTGTTCTTTAGGCATTTCAGCTGCCACCTCAGCTAAGGGTCCACTGAGCTGCGGCCTCAGCTCTACCATGTACTGGTCAGTAGAGAGGTTGTATCCAAGGCAGGCCCTTTCGAAGTTTTCTAGGAAGGCCTCAGTATCATCGCCTGCCTTGTAGGTGGGGAACTTTCTGGGATGGGAAGTGGTACTTGGAGAAGGATTACTAGGGTTTGTTGGGATATTCTGCTGAGCCTTTATCTTCTCCATCTCCTCCACATACTTCCTCTCTTTTTCCTTCTCCTCCAGTTCTTTGTCCCTCGCTTCCATAGCTCTCCTGTGAGCAGCCGCTTGGTGTTGTTCTGCCTCCCTTTCTTGTTCCTTCTTCAGCCGCATGAGTTCTATCTGTCTTTCATGTTCCCTTTGTCTTTCCTCAGCCTGAAATTTGGCTAATTCCAGCTGTAGTCGAGCTGAGGATTTGGTCATTCTAACCTCTCTGTTTTTAACTAACTTTACACCCGAGGTTTAGAAATAAACAAACAAAACTTGGCTGTAAAATTTTGCTGTGCTGGAATAGAATACCTATTCTCTGATAGTGATTGTCAGCCTACAGAAAAAGACAATTCCCTTGTCTCTGTTCTGGGCCCAACTTAAAGCAAAAAACCTCCAAACTACTTGGAAACCTGCTTACCCAGCCCAAAGAAAAAGCAAATGGGTAGAACACACACCCCCTATTTACTTTTAGGAAGAAAAGAAAAAAAAAAAACCTCTGGGTTGGAAGACTGTGAATTTCCCTGCAGGAGTTAAGTACCCTGCCTCCAGGCAAAGAAAACCTGCAATTCACAAGATAATCCCCTTTTGTCTCTGCTTGGCCACAAAGCAGGGAAAACCCAAGATGCTTTCAGTTTCAAAGCTGCTTCAAAGCCACAGGAAAAAAAAATTCCTTTTTAAAATCTGTATTTCTAGTTCAAAAAATCTCAACTGGATCTCAAAATGATTTCAGGTTAATCCCACCACTATGCCACCATGTCAAGGTTCCTCCCCCACTCTGAACTCTAGGGTACAGATGTGGGGACCTGCATGAAAAACCTCCTAAGCTTATCTTTACCAGCTTAGGTCAAAACTTCCCCAAGGTACAAAGTATTCCACCCGTGGTCCTTGGAATGGCCGCTACCACCACCAAACTAATACTGGTTACTGGGGAAGAGCTGTTTGGACGCGTCTTTCCCCCCAAAATACTTCCCAAAACCCTGCACCCCACTTCCTGGACAAGGTTTGGTAAAAAGCCTCACCAATTTGCCTAGGTGACTACAGACCCAGACCCTTGGATCTTAAGAACAATGAACAATCCTCCCAACACTTGCACCCCCCTCTTTCCTGGGAAATGTTGGATAAAAAGCCTCACCAATTTGCATAGGTGACCACAGACCCAAACCCTTGGATCTGAGAACAATGAAAAAACATTCAGTTTTTTACAAGAAGACTTTTAATAGAAAATAGAAGTAAATAGAAATGAAGAAATCCCCCCTGTAAAATCAGGATGGTAGATATCTTACAGGGTAATTAGATTAAAAAAACATAGAGAACCCCTCTAGGCAAAACCTTAAGTTACAAAAAAGATACACAGACAGAAATAGTTATTCTATTCAGCACAATTCTTTTCTCAGCCATTTAAAGAAATCATAATCTAACACATACCTAGCTAGATTACTTACTAAAAGTTCTAAGACTCCATTCCTGGTCTATCCCTGGCCAAGCAGCACACAGACAGACACAGACCCTTTGTTTCTCTCCCTCCTCCCAGCTTTTGAAAGTATCTTGTCTCCTCATTGGTCATTTTGGTCAGGTGCCAGCGAGGTTACCTTTAGCTTCTTAACCCTTTACAGGTGAGAGGAGCTTTCCCCTGGCCAGGAGGGATTTCAAAGGGGTTTACCCTTCCCTTTATATTTATGACAGCCCCCCCTCCACCCCACTGCCCAGAGGAGCCTCAGGGCAGTCACAATCACATTGACCCAACCTGCTCTGGGGAAAAGCCACAGCATCTCTTGATTCAAAGATGCTTTTGATAGGCCTTATGTAGGTTCTGGGGTGGCTGAGGCAGCGGTATTTGCTATTCCACTGCCTCAGCCGCCCCGGAACCTGCATGGGGCATATCAAAAGCATCTATGAATCAAGAGATGCTTTTCCCCCTTTACTCCCCACATCAGCGGGCCTGGCCAGCATGGAGAGGTGGGCCCCCTTCCTGGAGCTCACTGCTGCCGGAGGGGAGAGGGCTGCGGGAGTCCTCCTCTGGCCCCAGCCCTGGGTAGCCATTCTGGACCCCAAAATCCTCATCCCTGGCCCCACCCCAGAGCCCACACCTCCGAGCCCACACCTCCAGAGACAGCCCTCACCGCCCCCCCGCACTGCAACCCTCTGCCCCAGCCCTGAGCCACCTCCTGCACTGTGAACCCCATATCCCTGGTCCCACCCTGCAGTCCTCACCCCCACACTCTGTCTTAGTCCTGAGCCCCTACCACATCCCAAATCCCTCACCCCCAGCCAGAGCCCTCATTCCCCCACCCTCCCACATTGTGCAATATAAGAAACTGTTAAACGCTTACTGTTTCCAGTCCATTTTTACATTAATTTAAAATATATATATTGGCTTACAAGGAAGGTGTGTGTATGTGTGTGTGTGGGCGGGGGACAGGACTTGGACCCATTCTGGGCCCCTTCAAAAATTATACAAACCTGGTACCCATGCACCTATGTGGTGCATGTATATATATCTATACCTATATAAAACTCTTAGAATTGTATTTAAGATTCTACTAGTTAACTGTGGTCACATGATCAACGATTCTCAACCTGGGGGTCATGACCCCCTCAGGGGGTCGTGAAGTTATTGCATAGGGATCCTGAGCTGTCAGCCCCCACGCCGAAGCCCCACTTCACCTCCAGCATTTATAATAGTGTTAAATATATAAAAAAAGTTTTTAATTTATAAGGAGGGTCACACTCAGAGGCTTGCTTTGAGAACCACTGTGACAAGTAGTTATTTCCCTCAGGCAAAGGGGAATAGTCCTTGTACAGGGAAACAATGCGTATTTGGCATTAACAATACACCATAGCATTTGCTTCCTCTCTAGCTCAGACATTCATGGGGCCCTTGGGGAGAGGAGAGAGCCAATCCAGCCTTTGACGAAAGCTGGCACTTGGCTGCTGGAAGTGAGACTTTGCCCTGTGGAGAACACAGATGCAAAACAATCCCCTATAAAATATTATTATCACCACTTAGACAGACCTTGTGTTGGCTTGTCAGAGAAGCTAGCCCAGGACTGCAGCAGAGACAGTAAGTCAAAGCCACAGTACAAGGGTGGGGGAGACAGCCAGAGGAGGGGAAGCAGAATGGTTAAAGAGTAAGAACCAGGAAAAGGAGACAGTCAGCAGGAAGGAGAAGGAAGAAATGATAATTAACTCCAGGGGTTTGAAACCACAATCCCCAGCATAAAACTAGTATTGAGTTGATCCTAAAGGAAAAAGCATTAAGGTGTATTGCTCTTTGGAGAAAATAATGCCGTGGAGGGGAATTATATCATGGGAAATAGAATATAAATAAAGGTCTGTCTTCAAGGGTAATAGCAGCAAATTACTTCCCTCAGGGGAAAAATCTATCTTGAGGAATCACAAGGCAGATCCTGGAGGAGAAATGTTTATTTTACCCCTCTGGTGTTACTATGTAGATAGATACAGTGTCTGCTGCTAAAAAGTCAACATGTACTGGTGGCTCCTGTCGTATGCAGTTATTTCTCCAGCTATAGTCTCAGATACCACTGCGTGAGAGCTGGCAGTAAATGCTGATTTTTAAATAATGACCACACTGTCAAGCAATTTTCTGCGCCACTCGGTACTATAAGCCCAGCAATTTGTTGCTAATGAAGCACCCAGGATACTCAACCCCACTCTGTGCTGTGGGACTCTGATGGAGGACTAACCATGTGTGCTATAAGTGGCTTTAGTAACGCTATGCAGCCTTAACTAGAATTTCAGTGGTTTTGTAGTTTTGTGGCTCAACCTTAATTTTTTTTTTATCATCATTTTTCTGTGTTCAATTTATTTATTGGCTGTAGTGGTAAACTTGGAGACTGGCAAGCTTGATTATATTAAAATTTTAGGGTGATAATAGAAGCAAACAATTATCTTTGTGCATAAAAATAATTTTAATTCAAGTCAGTAAAGTGGAAAGGGACAGACATATCAAGCATTAATCAGACTTAGGGGGTGGCGGAGAGAAGGAGACAAAAAAAAGGTTTTGACCAGGTAAAAGTAATGTGAAGGAAAATGAGAAATTGTACAGAGTTAAAGCTATGAGGAACAAGTTAACTGAGCTCATCATGCATCCGATGAAGTGAGCTGTAGCTCACGAAAGCTTATGCTCCAATAAATTTGTTAGTCTCTAAGGTGCCACAAGTACTCCTTTTCTTTTTGCGAATACAGACTAACACGGCTGCTACTCTGAAACCTGAGCTCTCCTGTGTAAACCTATCTTGCATGATACCCACTTAATTGCTCCATTAATGAAATAAACATTATGATAAACATTTCATTGTTTATAATATCATAAACATGAGTAACTTTGTTCAGAGCCCATCAAGTCATTCTGCAAAATATTGCCAGTCATTCTCTCCCACAAGAGCGGTGCACTTTGCCTCTATAGTACTCCCAGTTCTCCTAGGCTGGGGAGTGAGAAAACAAACCTAGATGTCAAAGCTAGATCTCTCCAGTGGTAGCACAGAGAGGTCTGGATCATTACCAATTACATCCATACTAACTGTTTTAATACCGGGCCAACATTCAGGTATTAAATACAGAAAAGCAGCTCCAAGACCAAGAAGGTGAAACATACTAGTATGTTCTAGGATCAATAATTCAAAATTCAATGTATTTTTGTCACTGTTATGGAATTCAAGTGCTCTCAGTCATAACAAATAGCAGACATTCACATGCAATGACACAAATGAAAGTGGAGACACTTGACACCTGTGCAGGAAGCCTAGAGCGGACTGAATACATTATTGTGAGTGTGTGTTGAATGGTGGCATTGCCAATTTTAGATTTTATCCTGTGGGACAAAGTTATGTCAACACAGGAAGAAGTGTGTGTTACTATGTTGCATCAAGCACAAAATATATTTTTGGACTCTTAGGACTGTAGGAGTATGCATAGCAGTGTGCAAAAGAGTCTTGTGCTCCAACTCCTCCAGGTGGACACTGTACACATGAACTTAAGGTCCCTAGTTTGTACAAATGGCGTCCTCTTCAAACAGGACACCTGTGCACACTAGGGACCTATAATTTCATGCATATAGTGTCCACATGGGGGAATTATAGTGCAGTACTTTGGTGTGTTCTACAGTTCCCACCCACCGCAATCCAAACTGCAGGGCAGTTTAGACATACCACCAATGTTCAGCACACACTGCTTGTGGGACAGTTCTTTCAAAATCAGGACTACGCAACAAAAGCCACAGAGGAAAAGTAATTCTCAGATCCCCTCACTCTGAGGGCTACATCCACAAAAGGATGTGGGCTCCTAACTACTACTTTAGGTGCTTAAGTCCAAATGTAGATCCTCAAAACCCCCACTCAGCTGCCACTTGACTCTGTCAGTGCCAAAATTTCCTAGGCATCTAAGTTTCCGTTGATAAAGTCTCCTAGCTGCCAAAATTTGTGCCAGGGGGCACGTGCACAGCCACCTAAATCCTGACATCTGGTGACTAGCTCACACCTAATCCCTGGTGGAATTTGCAAACTACGTGTCCCCCCTCCCCCCCAGTTTGAAGTGTCTCAGAACACACCTACTAGACTAGGCCCTGTACAAAACACAGCTGGAGGAGGAGGAGTCCAGTGGTTAGAGTACTAATGTAGGAGGTGGAAGACACAGGCTCAAATAACCACGCTGCCTGAGAGAAGCAAGGATTTGAGCACTAATCTCCTACCTCCCAGGTGAGTACCCTATCGACCAGGCTATATGGCAGTGGTTCTCAAACTGTAGCAGCCCGAGGACCCTCATTTTGATTTAAAGTGTTTTGGGGACCTCCAAGCTGCCCTGCTCAGCCCCAGACCCTGTTCCCACTCCACCCCTTCCCTCCAAGGCCCCACCCCACCTCTTCCTGCCCCCTGCTCACTCCATCTCCTCTCCCTTGCTCACACTCCCCCATCCTCACTCACTTTCACCAGGCTGGAGCAGGGGGTTGAGGTGCAGAAAGGGGCAAGGAGATGAGGGATTCAGGCTCTGGGAGCGGGTGAGGGGTGCAGGGTCTGTGCTGGGTCAGGGGGTTGGAGTGTGGGTTGTGGGAGGGAGTTTGGGTGTGGGCTCTGGGCTGGGGCAGGGGGTTGGGGTGCAGGAGGGGGTGTGGGCTCTGGGAGGGAGTTTGGGTGCAGTCTCTGGGCTGGGGCAGAGGGTTTGGGTGTGGGAGAGGGTGAGGAGCGTAGGTTCCAGCCAAGTGGCACTTACCTTGGTGGCTCCCAAAAGCAACCAGCACATCTCTCTGGCAGCAGCTCCTAGGCTGGGGGGGTCTCTGTGCGCTGCCTCTGCCCACAGGCACCACCCCGCAGGCTGCAGTTCCTGGTCACTGGGAGCTGCGGAGTTGGTGTTTAGGATGGGAGCAGCGCATGGAAACCCCCTAACCCCTCCCCAGAGGCTGCAGGAACGTGCTGGCCTCTTCTGGGAGCGGTGCAGAGCCAGGGCAGGCGGAGAGCCTGTCTTAGCCCTGCTGTGCAAACAGACTTTTAGTGCCAAAATGTCCCGGTTTGGCTTCAGTAGTCTCCGGGAGATAGAGGGAGGGAGAGGAGTTGATCAGCAGGGTTTGTGGACCCCCGGAGTACCCTCAGGGACCCCAAGGGGTCAGCAGACCCCAGTTTGAGAAATGCTGCTATATGGTATTCTGGGGCATAGGTGGGGCTCTCTGTCTCTCCTGTTGAAGTTATGGATTCCATTAGGTGCAGGGCATCTAAAGTAAGTAATTGCAATGCTGAGCCTCAGTAACCTTTGTGGATCTAGCACAGGGTCTCTAGTCCTTTCTGTGTTATAAGAGATTTACACTCCACCTAAAAAGTTGTAGATTAAATATGTGCAGTTTAAGAACTTCAAAGAGAAAGTAATTGAGGGGAGACAGTTGATACTATGTTTTTGTCACCAGTCATACAATGGGAACCACTGACAGCAGCTTTGAGAGGCAAAAAGGAACACGAAGCTTAGAAAGACAAGACATAATTATGTAGTTTGAAAGGTGTAAACAGCATATTGCCAATAAAATCCTGAAGGAATTAATGGAACATAAGGGAAAGTGAACTGCTTTCTCAATGGAGCTGTAGATAAACAATATAGGTGTAACCAAGCAATAATATTACAAACACAGAAAAGGAGTACATTGATTACTGCCGTTGAGACTGAGGAGGTAGAGGTCCTATGGATGAACCAGAAATGTTTCATTCAGGTTTTGGAAAACAGATTATTATTTGGCAGAAACAACAAGAGGATTTGCTACTTACTGTGGAAATGTATTAATGATGCTAAAATTATTCGGACTAAATCCACAGCCCCTAGAATACAAGTGCAATTATTAGGAACAAAGGCCTTATTCTAAGAGTTATGCTTATCCAATCAGGTAATAGTAATAATACCATGTCAGCCATGTGTCCAATTAACCCTAAGAAATGGAAACTGAATTTCATGTATCACATACTCTCAGTGAACTCTTCAAGAACAATCTCCAGACAAGAATTATTCACAGAAATTTAGCAAATAATTTTAAAACAACAAATGAATCTGAGACTATCCAAACACTGCTTTGTGGAAGTTTTCAGCAAATCTACAGGAAAAGAAATAACAGGCCTGAGATTCTTCAGCCTGCTTGTGACCCAAGAACCTCTGGATGCCACTGGCAGAAGACACAGGGGTTTATAGAGATACAGAGATCCCTTGGATTCACAAAAATAATGTCATGTAAGATGTCTAGTAAAAATCTGTGTGTCACTAGTCATCAAAACCGGGGGCAAGATGTATGTACAGTGTATATGTAAGGAGTTATGTATATATATGAAAACTATGTTCTCTACATCTATAGTTAAAAACAGGTCACTCAAAGGTAGCATGTCTTGAGACAAACCCTCCCCTGCCAACAGGCGGTGGGAGATGCTTATCTTCAGGAGGGGACCATTGTGTATTGCATGTCATACAATAGGAGTCTATTGCAGTCTAAGTCAAATGCTAATGAAGAGCTGGTGAAGACTTGAGAAGGAAACTAATAGGCAGAGGTAAAAATCACTGGGTGAGGGGGAAAAGCCTATCTTATGGTGAACATCAAAGGTCTCTTCTGGTCTATTTAGGGATGCAAAGAGACATCTTGGCATCCTTCACCTAGGAAGTAAATGGACAGCGAGTTTGCTTCATGAAAAAGGGATTTCAACCAGGTTTGGCTGAAAATGCTGGAGAGAACTTTGGGTGAGAAAAGCTTCTTTAGACAGGAGGATTAGTTGTTAGTTAAGTTTAGGCTTTAGAATGCATGATGATGGTGTTCTTTTATATGTAACCACTTGTTCCCTTCTTGCACATTGCTTTTTATTTGAATCTGTATTCTCTCAAATAAATTAATTTTTTTTAACTGACCTCAAATGCTGTGTACAATACAGGAGTGAGAGTTTTAACTTAAACTGGTGACCTGTGGTACATTGCTCCTTTGGGAACAGAGGATCTGGGATTTCTCTGGATATCCAGTGATCAGATTTGATGGGACTTGAGGGTGGGGTGCATCTGCTGTCAACCTGCAAGTCAAAGACAGGGCATGTCTAGTCCAGAGGAGAGTGTTTGAGTGGCTGACAGGCTGGTTGCTTTAGGGTGCTAACACCCAACTACCACAGGCAAGACTTGCTCATGCCTGAGGCAGGTGGTAACAAGGTGACTCACAGCTTTGGGTGCTCCAAGAAGTATCACGTTGCGACATGAATGATTAGAGTATGGCATCCAGAAGAAAATGTGATGGTCCCCAAAGAAAAGAACTTCTTGAGATACTTTAAAAGTTTAGAGGAGCCTCTAGAGTTGACTGAAGAATTGCTTTATGAATTTTTCCCATATATTTACTAGTTCTGTGGCCAGAATAAATAAGTAAAGCTGGGTGACTAATAAATCATATATTTGATTAATTCCAACTGTTTTCTGTTTGTGAATTATCTGTGAACAGATTGTGATTTTCTTTAATTCATTCCTTATTCATTGCATAATGTCTAAAAGTTCTTGGTCTGTAGCTTATTCATGAGCAGTTGCGGTTTCAAACATTTCTGCCAGTACACTTCTTCACTAGAATAATTAACAGAAAAAGACAAAAGAAGTGCAAACACAGAGTCAAAGCAAATTCAAATTTATTTAAATATTTCATCAAAAATGTTTGATTTTTTTTTCAGCATACCAGTTTGAGGATCAGAACAAAGGGTAGTAAGAGAGCATCTCTGAGCCATCTGTAGGGCTGCTGAGTATGTTGTTTTGTTAGTCACAATCTAATAAGATGAAATAAGATGAGGGGATCAAGTACTATCAGGTGTTGGGATGGCAAGAATGCTGTGCTTTGCATATATTATGAAGCATTGAGGAGTTGGTTGCTGCTTCATGAGATCCAGACACATCTAACAGTGACGGGCCCACATGGCTGCTCACTTGTTTCCTCACACCATCAGGGGCTCTTTCACCTGCACATCTACCAATGTGACATATGCCATCATGTGCCAGAAATGCCCCTCTGCCATGTACATTGGCCAAACCGGACAACATCAAGAATTGTAACATTCAAAAACCAATAGGAGAACACTTCAATCTCCCTGGACACTCAACAACAGACTTAAAAGTGGCAATTCTTCAACAAAAAAACTTCAAAAACAGACTCCAATGAGAAACTGCAGAACTAGAATTAATTTGCAAACTGGACACCATCAAATTAAGCCTGAATAAAGACTGGGAGCGGACGGGTCACTACAAAAAGTAATTTTCCCTCCCTTGGTATTCACTCCTTCTTGTCAACTGTTGAGAATAGCCTACTTCCACCTTAATTGAATTGGCTCGTTAGCACTGACCCTCCACTTGAGGAGGTAACTCCCATCTTTTCATGTGCTATAATATATATTCTGCTTACTTTTTTTTCCCCACTCCATGCATCTGATGAAGTGGGTTTTAGCCCACGAAAGCTTATGCCCAAATAAATTTGTTAGTCTCTAAGGTGCCACAAGGACTCCTCCTTGCTGATACAGACTAACACGGCTACCACTCTGAAACCTGTTTCCTCAACGCATCTCTCAAGCACTCGAGTGAATCACTAGTCCTGGTTGGCATTAGCAATACCTGAAAATCCTCATTCAGAATCCCTTGGTTGTGTGTGAATGCCTATACCTCAGCCATGCCCTATGCATTCTACAGGGTATGTCTGCTTTCCCCCTTACTTACCAGCATTCAGTTCAGGGTGGACTCATAGGTTTGCCTGCATTGCTGAGCACTTTGCGTATTTCTACACACTAAATTGACTACTATACTAAGCTTCTCTACCTAGGTGCTAAGCAGACACTGAGTATTCAGCACTAGCATTTTGGCTTTCTACACTTGAAAGACCCTGCAGGATTGGGCCCTAATTGAAAAAGTAATCAGGTGTGACATCTTGGTGATTGCTTTTAAAGGCCCAATGTTGAATGTCTCAAGAAGTTAAGTGGTGGTAGCTGACAGCATTAAGTACCTTGCAGACTTGGGTCTTACATGAGGCTTCTAGAGATCTAATTTTAGAATTTAAACAAAGTAGCAAAATCCCAATCCTATATTTTGGAAAGTTAAACAATAATTAACTCACAATGCATATATTGTTGGAGAGGCAAACAAACATTAAAGTTGTATTTTAAAGTGAATGTAGGTTTAAGTTTCTACCCTCAGGAGAGTATGAGAAGCAGGGAAAGCATTCATGAGAGGATCTTTGCTTTAAAAAGCATGCAGAAAAGGAAATGAGCAAGAAGAAAGCAGTAGTGGAGGAAGTTATTTAAAAACTAGTAGAAGGAGATCTATAGCTCCCAGAAGACTCAAAACTTGGGAAGTATATTATATATATTAGCCATAGGGTCTAATCCTACATTTCTGTCAGATTCCCCATTAAATCAATGGGATTGGCAGGGCACAAGAAATGGCATTATGATATAGCAAAACCAAGTTAAATTTGCCCATGTAGGTTAAAGAGAACACACATTGAATCAGGAAATACAGCATCCAAGGGTGTTAGGAGGAGAACTGCAACAACTAGGTAATGCACAGATTGAGTTAAATTAATTTAAGACCAAGTAAATAATAATCACAAGTACAGATGTAGTTAAGGGCACAATTGTGGGCAGCCCTGTTGCAGGTGCACAAGAGAGCAGTGGAGTGAGGTGGAGAAAGAGTGCAAGAAGACTGAGCAGACACCACCCACAATGTATCTGATGGGTAAAGGCTCTGATGTGCCTAATGCCCCCCTTTTACCTCTCTGATAGGAGAGAAAGAGATAATGGTACCATAGGTCTTATTTTCTTATGCCCTGATCTGAGGAGCTGACTGGCCACAGAGAAGGGGGACCTTGGCCCTCCAAGAATGGCATACCTGACATCTGGATGCGTGTTGCCTGGGAGTCCCCAGGAAGGAGGAATGCTGGATGAGTCCATAAGAATTCTTCCTCAGTACTCCAGGTACAGTGTGATCCTTCTGTACTTCATCTAGCACACTTGAGAATGCCAAGGGCACAATCTAGTCTTTAAGACATTTCAACATTTCTAGAGCTGTATGACACAGAAAACACTGAGTACTAAATGACCCCTCAGAGTTTATTTTAAAAAATTAAAATCTGCACAATATCATAAACCTCTGAAGAGACCCTACAACCTGACATCACTTCATATGAACAAAGTATCACAAACAGCTGAAACTTGGGGCCTGATCCTGCATTCCTTGAGCAAGCAAAACTCCCAGATCCTAAAATACTAAAACCTTTCTACTGACTGACTAACAAATAAATCCTACAAAAAAATCCCAAGAAATGTTAATCCTCAGTATATTACAGGTATGCAGAGAGGCATAATTAGATTCTCATATGACTTCACCCACTATTTACCATGCAATAATGCTGATTCCCAAATTGAATAGGAATGCATTAGAGTGTAAAATTATAGGCCTATATTATCTCTGACTACTAATTATAAAATACTGGCAAAGATTATGGGTACAAGGCTGAACAAAATAGTAACAGAAATAAACCCCTAAGGAGACTTGTGCCCAATAGAGTATCAGTTAATGGAATGCTCAGGTTATTAAACAAAATTCTATGCCAATTTAAAATCCCTGAAACTCCATTATACTTAACAAGGTTGTAGGGTGTAAACTATCACAGACCTTGGCCCATTGACTTTAGTATTGGACATTAATGATAACAGTACACTCAATGCTGCTCTGTCCACTTGTGCACAAGTAGTTTTGGATAAAGTAGAATGTGATTATTGTATAATCTAGAGACTTGATTGCAGGAAGGATTGCTCTGAATTTACACAATGATATTGGATTCCACACTCCAAAGCCAGAATACTATTAGTAACCAGTGATCTCCTCCAATCAAAGATTTTCTTTTACCTGCTCCCACAATTACTGTTCTTCATGGAAACAGAGCCTCCTAGCAATATAGCTATATAAGATAGTGAAAACAGAAAAGCAGGATTGAAGCAGATTTCTATTATAGGAAGAGGGTAATTGAGAATAAAATTTTGCAATAGACATATTATTTTGCTGACAATACCCTGAAGAATCTATGCCTCATTTTATGGAAGTTATAAAAAACTTCCATTTCATTTTATGATAGAAGAGAAACAAAAATCAGAGAAAAAAAAGGAGTACTTGTGGCACCTTAGAGACTAACCAATTTATTTGAGCATGAGCTTTCGTGAGCTACAGCTCACTTCATCGGATGCATACCGTGGAAACTGCAGCAGATATTATATACACAGAGATCATGAAACAATACCTCCTCCCACCCCACTCTCCTGCTGGTAATAGCTTATCTAAAGTGATCATCAAGTTGGGCCATTTCCAGCAGAAATCCAGGTTTTCTCACCCTCCACCCCCCTACACACAAACTCACTAAACCTGGATTTGTGCTGCCACCCTGCGAATACAGACTAACACGGCTATGTTTACAGGTTTGACGTTGGCAAGATGTAAGCCTCACTGGGCTCACTCCAGGCAGACTCCCAGGCGAACTTTCCCTCTCTATGGTTTGGACTTCCCCTTACTCACTCTTCCAACTAACAGGGTAAAAACAGTAACAAAACAGAACTGTCAAGAAAAATTAATAGATGAGAAAAATTCACATGACCGAAACCAATGAAAAAAAATGCAAAGAACTCTGTCTAGAAAACAAAAGTGTTTTGGATTCATGTATAATTTAGACATAGCATAGAGACAACATGTCTGCCAAAATCTTGTCACCAAAAAAAAAAAAAGGTGATTTTAAATTTGCATAAAATTAGGAACATAGGAATTGCCATACTGGATTAGCCAGAAGGTCCCTCTAGTTCAATTTCCTGTCTCTGATGGTGGCCAGCACCGGATGCTTCAGAAGTAGGTGCAGAAAACCCCACAGTCAGCAGAGGTTAGATCATCTGCCCCCATCCTAACTTCTAGGAGCTAGAGAAGGGGCTCAGTATCTGAAACATGAAGTTTTATCTCTCTTCCAACTGTGTTTTAGTGTTAATTACACAAAAGTACACAAGTTAACAAAAGTGCTGGCTGAAGTGGGGTGAAGCATTTCTAGCAGGGGCTTCTTCTCCCACTTTCCCTGGAGGCCTGAGGTGGTGATGGGGCAGCTCTCACAGGGCTGTTAATGCAGGGGCACTGAGGAGGAGAAGAGAGAGGGGAGGAGTTGAAACACTATTCACAAGAGGGGGAATATAGAGCCCTGAAGCTCAGGGCTCCCTTCTCCCTCTTGTGAAAATGGTATTGGCTCCTCCTTCTGCACCCCCACCGCCAACAAAAAAAAGTTTGTTTCTTGAGGGATGGGCATCAACTTAGATTGTCTGTCTTTCCCCAGGAGGCAGGAGAATGTGATAAGTCTTCTCCTCAGTTCCATAAGAGGAAAATCCACACAGTTGGCAGGACTGAGAAAATCATAAACCAACTGAATCCCCATTTAAATGCTGCTGTTTTCTTATCCTTACATGGTGCCCCCCTGCTCTTTTTCTATCTTGGCTTTTTTACAGGTGAAGTCTATGTGAAAGACAAAATTATTTCTCATTAAGCCAACACACCATGTTCATATTAGAGATATGAAGGTGGGGAACAGATTTGGGTACCATATGCTGATATTTAGAGTTCTTCAGGTAGCTAGCTCTTGTCTCTTGCCTGCGTATTCAACCTCTGAACTGGTGGGCAGTGCTATCTCAGATGGCAAAATTCCCAGAAACACTGCTTCATGCTTGAGTTCAAAGTCTGTCATTCCAACGAAAAATAATGCCGATTGGTAGATATCAAGGCACCATAAATATGCTCTTCAAAAGATGTTTTTGCAAAAGGGATGGAAAGGATGGCAGACATTTCACATCAGTTGTGGTTATGGGAAGCATGGGGTATTTTGAGGACGTGTGTTTTTTATTATTAATTATTATTATTATTATTGATTTGTATTATTGCATTATTTGTTTATTTGATGTAGTGTCAAGGAGCCCTAGTTTTGGGCTAGGATCCAATTGTACTAGGTGTTGTACAAAACACAAAATAAAAAGATGGTCCCTTCCCCAGAAAGCTGATAATCTAAGTATAAGACAAAAGACAAGAGCTGGATACAGACAGATCAGGGAGTACAAGGAAACTAGGAGACAATACTGGCCAGCATGATAGGCAGTGGTATCGGCACACGTGCAGCCTAACCATTGTCAAAAGTTTTATAGGATTTATGTAAAAGGAGAGTTTTAAGGAGGGTAATACATTAGTTTTGCAGATGTTTATGGGGAGCTCCTTCCAAGCATGAGGGGCAGTGTGAAAGAAAGCGCAAAGGTGTTTGAAAAACTAACAAGTGGGTGATGGAGGCTGGGCTCCTGGGCCGATCAGAGGCGGAAATGAACATCTTGATAGAAACAGAGATGATAGGCAGGGTGGGAATAGGCAGGAAAGGGCTCTGAAAGTGAAGACAAGTAGCTTATGTTTGATACAATGCAAAAGGAGAGCCAGTGGGATGAAAGAAGAGGAGAAACATTGTCAAGTGATAGACAAAGAAAATGATCTTTGTAGCCACATTCTGAATGGATATAAGCAGGGCAAGATTGCATTTGTCAAGGCCAAAGAAAAGAATGTTGCAATAATTGAGATGCAAGATGATGAGAACCTGGAGGGGAGTTTTAGCTTTCTAGCTGGCCAAGAAAGGCCACATCTTAGAGATGTAATGCAAAAAAAAAAAAAAAAATCTGCAAGAGCTAGATATACCCTGGATGTGAGGACCTAGAGAGAGGGTTACATTTAAGAGGACACCCAGGTTAAAGGCCTGAATCACAGGCAAGATGGTAGTGTTGTTCACAATGCTTGGGAAAGGAGGTAGTGGGGAGGGCATGAGTGGGAAGATTTAGAGCTGTTTTAGCCAGGATGACCTTGAGTTGAGAGTCAGTGTCACAAAGTTGACCGCCACTGCACCCCAGTTCCAAACATGCCCTGCCACGCCCAGTCCCAGTTAAGGAGGTTTATTCTTTTCTGGCAAAGTTTAAACGAACAACAAGAATGCAGTCTTAAGTCAGCATCTGGTCCCCGGGCCAACCCTCTCAGGAGTCTCTGATACTCCAGCTCCTGTCAGCTTTCCCCTTGGAGCAGCAGCTGCAGGATTCCTTCCTTGCTCCCTTACTCCAGGGACTCACCACAAGAGTTAGCTCCATTTCTGTGTAGCCTTTGGTGCCCAGGGCTCAGCTTGTCTCAGTCCTTCCTCCCCTGGACTCATTCTGCTACAGTCTTCTCTCCTAGTTGCCTACTGGCAGCCCTTTATAGACCTAGGTGTAGCCCAGCCCTCTTCAATTAGCTGGATTAGGCTCACCTGCTCCAGTCCAAGGTAGCTGGGCTCAGTCTATCCACAGAGACCAGCTACCCTGTGACAGCCAGACACAGATGAAGATAGTCAAAGACACAGGCTAAGATTTTTATTTGGATGGAAGCAGACAGGTCTGGACCAAAGGAAGTGGAAGTTGGTTTAAGCCAGGGCTGGGAGTTGGCAGGGCAGATCTTGCAATGGGAGAGAAGGCAAAAGAGTTAAGATTGGAGGAAAGTGAAGCATGGAGAGAATCAACCACCATATCAGTGGAAGAAAGGGAAGACAGAGCAGGGAGGAGAAAGCTGAGAGCGGATGAGAAATCATCAGTGCTGATAGATTGGAAATCATGGAAAGGATGAGTGATGGTGTGAGAGAGAGGACTGATGGGTGATGCTGAAAGAGCCCAGGTAATGGCTGGAGAGGAGGAACTTGGCAACAGAGAGATTGGAGTGAGAGAGCACTACCTGGTGAAGACCAAGTCAAGTGAACAGCTCTTTTGGTGAGTTAAACCAGGGCTCAGGTAAAAAGAAGAGGTGAGGGCAGAGGGCTCATCAACATGGAAGCTGAAGTCACCAAGGATGAGTGTGCAAGCTTATGAGGAGAGGAAGAGAGAGAGCCAGGAATCAAAAAGCAGAGAGAAAGGCTGATGAGGAGGAGTTGGGTGGATAGTAGGGGGCAGCAACGTGGCTGGGAGGGGCAGGGGGGTGAGAAGAATCAGATGGAGGGCTGTTCAGAAGAGAAGGAGCAGCAGGAAGTGGGAGTAGGGAAGGACTAGAAGTGGCAGGAATAGGAGATGAGAAGTCTAATACCCCTACCACAGTCTGATCCAGGCAGGCAGTATGACAGGAAAGGCCTCTGTAAGAATGGGCAGATGCAGAGGCAGTGTCAGATGAAGGGATCTAGATGTCTATAGGCAAAAAGAAAAGGAGTACTTGTGGCACCTTAGAGACTAACCAATTTATTTGAGCATAAGCTTTCGTGAGCTACAGCTCGGCGCTAACACGGCTGTTACTCTGAAACCTAGATGTCTATGAAAGCCAGGAACTGGAAGGAGTGAGATATGAAGATGTCATGGAAGACAGATCTTTTTAGTGATGGAGCAGGCAATCTAGAGACAGCAAGAACCGGGGGGAGGGGGAAGGGAAATGGGGCATGAGGTCAGGAATTGAGGCACAAGAGGGGTGGAGGTGATGGAGGGAGGCCAGAGTTAGGGAAATGTCACCAGAGGTGAGGAAGAGGCAAAGGAAAGAGTGGATGTGGAATCTGGATTTGTGCTGATGGGAGGAAGGGGGAAATTGGGATGGAAGGGAAAGAGGTGCAGGTAGACACTATAGAATGGTGATTGTAACAAGGGTAGGAAAATGGAACCAGTGAGGAGAAAGGAGGGGAAGGATGGATGCTATGATAAAAAAGGGAGGTGTGGTGAGAGTCAGGACAAGTAGCATGTGGACAAGGTTACAAATAGAGAAAATAGAGTTTGGAAAATGCTGTGAAGGACCCCTTCCAGGCAGCTAGATTGCACTGCCCCAGGGAAGGGGGGAGAAGGAGGCTGGGCTGAGACACTGCAACTGGGCAGGGGGCCCTCCTTTTGACCTCTCACTAACAAGCATACATGATTCTTGGGGTAATAGTGCACAAGAAAAAAATGTTAAGTATTTATAAGGAAAAGTTGTTAAGTATAAAGTCTCATAGAAGGGATAAGAAATTAGCATGAGTTTAGGTAAGTCTTTCTTTGATGTGCACTGATTCACATACTGAAAGCTTTTCTCTGTGGTGAAATTATTTTAACTGATATCCAAACAATAGTACTTTTCAATTAAAGCGATGGCCATCAAATTTAGAACATCTGTGCTATTCTATTAAAAAGCAATTCCTCATATAACCCTTCTGCCACTGATGTTGGCAGTAATCCAGGGGCGGTGGTTCTCACTTTCTAGGGTGTTTTTGTAAACTTTGCATAACTCTGGCTTGAGGTCCCACCCAGTAACCTAGCAACCTATATATATCACCCTGAGAGCTACCGGTAGGCAATTTATTTCCCACCTGTGAGCACAGTACCTAGAGGGTTTTAAACAGGAAAACTTTCTTGGGGAGATGGAAGGGCAATGGCAGGGGTAAACTTGTTTAAACTTTACAATTTAACAGTTTCCACTACTATTACCCCAAGAATCATAAATCACAATCCCAATTTATGGCCATTCTCATAATGGCTATGCAGTATTGCCACATCCCCACACAGAGTTAATTGGTCAGGAAGTCCCAAGGAGAATCTGGGTCCAGACTGCTGAAGCAGCTCTGGGGATCTGACTTGTGACATTTAGTGACATTCAGCTGTGAAGCTGGCTCAGGGAGACCTCACAAGAGGTTTCAGGCTAATGGATATGGGGGCATATAACCCCCGAGATCTGCTGAAACTGCCACTCTGTCTATACTCAGACCTCAGTAATGCTGCTTCTCACTCAGCACTGTTAGTGGGCCAAACTCTTAATATACCCCACCCCTTGGCTGTGATTGGTAGCTCTCACCTATTTGCTGTAGGTGGCCTGGAACTGCTACTCCATTCTGCCCGTAGACTGTAGCTCTCAGTTGCACACTGCTCTGTTTCATCTGTAGACTGCAGCTATCAGCTGCTGTGCTCCCTTCACAGGATACATCTGCTACCCTCAGCTCAGCTCTTTCAAAAAGGGATTGGGATATCAGGAACTCTACACAGAGTCACCACCACCGAGAGAAGTGCTCCCAGCAGCAAGCTACTCCTGCTTTCTTTGACTCTGTCAGGGGCCTCTTACCCAACCTCCACAAAGAACAGTCTTACTCAGGGAGACCCAGGGCCCAATCAGTATCCAGGCCTTGCCCAGATGGTTCCCACCAGGGTGATTACCAAAAAATTGCCCCAAATACAAAATTTAGCCAAGTTATACCACATCAGTGGTAGGTTTCACGTTTTCCTTGGTGATCAGGTCAGCAGGTCATGAAGACTCAACAGTGACCTACCACAGGGTACCAGTGAACTTCCCCAAACTTCATCACGGAAATTTGCCTAGGCTGACGACATTGCTTTAGCTGCACCTGCATGGGATTTACTTACCATAGAGAAAATCCTAAACAAGGACTGTAAAACAATGGAGAAATATTTTTTTACACTGGTGGCTAACACCAAAACCACAAAGACTTTAAATGAAATGCTAACACAACAATCAGAAATGCCTGGATGTAACTGCATGTGGACTTCTGCAGCCAGCAGACAAGGCTTGATCACCAAAATATCTTGGTGTGGCATTAAACTGAAGCCTCACATGCCACCACCACCTAAAAATATCTACCACAAAATAAAGGTGTGTATAAACCTCATCCAGAAACTGGCAGGAACGACCCAGAGAACTGATCCAAAAACCCTATGAGGACTTCTTCACTGGCCCTTGTTTACTCTACCACAGAATACTTCTCACCCATCTGGACACAGTGATCCCACACATCACTCATCAACTCTCTACTTAAGACCAGCTTGCAGATCATTATGGGCACAGTAAAAAAATCAGTGTCACAACCATGACTTCACACCAAACTGGCACACATCCACCCACCCTAAATTTGTCACGACATAAGAATTCTTTGGGAATACCATCACATTCAAGGAAACAATGCTCTCACAATACTAGAATACTTAAATAACTTATTGAGATTCTGATTTAAATCTAGAAAGCCTTTTTGACTTTCAGTGCAAGACTTGAAGACTCAAAGTTTTCACCCAGAGATCAATGGTGAACAAGGTCGCCAATGTCTGGAACAAACATCTCATCAAGAATCCATTGAAAGAACCCACTGGCTTTTCCCTCCCTCAGAAAACATGCTTCCTGAGATCTCTCCTCTCTGTGTTCAGACTGGCCCCACTCTTTCAATTATTCTCAAAGAATGAAACACATCCAAATGAAAATTTCTCATCAACAAAGATAGACCATTCTGGGCTCTGAATCCTCTGGCTCTTTAGTTAAACTAAAATTGAAGGGTCAATTCAAGTTTAATAGTAAAAAAAGAATCCCAAAGGAATAAAGGTGAGTACAAATTTAGGGGAGTATAGCTTTCTAGGAGTCCTGCTGTCTCAGAGAAACTCACACTTTCTCATTCAAACTCACATTTTACTCTCTGGTATTTTTATATTTTTTTATTTTTCAGGCCAATTCAGCACCCTAAATCTGATTTGACTTCTTTTGTTGCCTCTCCCCTTGCAGTTTCGTGAGCCATCTACCTTTACCTTACCCAGGTTTGTCAATTTGGGAAGTTTCTTTTGTGGGGGAGGGCGAAAAACAAACAAAAAAAGGAGCTTTTTTCCATCTTTAGTAGGTCTCATGGTCTAACTTCTTCATACTAAACCTGTTAAAAGAAATCCGACATGTCTACCAATCCTCTGGGTGTAGTAAGATCCCCTTATATAAATACCTGACACAGAAGGATACAGTTACTATGTACCTAGACATTTTGATTAGTGTGTACACTTAACAGTACACTTAACAGTTAATATTCAGTTTTATTTACATGCTGAATCTGGGCACAAAGAAATTCAAGAAATTCTACCAGTCAAAGAATACATTTTCTGTATTTCTAACTGTAAACTGTGGAACAATACAGCAAAACTCTGTTAAATGGATTGCTGTTAGCAGAACAAAACTATGAAAGGAACACTTTTCCAGCAAGCTAAATGATAAAATTCAGTAAGATTTTCCAGTGTTAAAGGAATGAAACGTTCTAAAGGACTCAGTTCAGTGCATCAGATAGAATATTAAATAATGTAGTGAAACTCTGAAATGGATAACTGAAGAAAGATTGAAAATATTAGCATAATACATTTTCCACATTCAGAGATGGTATGTATTCAATGGGGTTTCATTGATTAGAAAAACCAGTGCAATCTGCGGTGCTCCTTAGTTACTTGTTTATGCAGGTGACAGACACACTCATCACTAAGTCCTCTGCTCCATCTTTATCTCCCCTGGCATAAAAATAGATTGCTTATATCTGGTGAAGCATAAATTATTATGCTTTTGGGCACTGATTTGCCAATATTCAGAAGATTGTCATGAATATGTTGTGTTAGGAGATGAGGAAATACTGAATGTAGCAAAAGTCTTGAATGAAAAGACAAAAAGCTTTTCTGCCATAGCTAAATTAGTTGATATGAGCTGAATTCCCAGACTGCGAGTATACTTTGTTTTTCTATTTGAATTATAAAGGTCTTTGGGAAAGTTTCCAGAAAGGGGAATATATTGCTCTTAGCAATTCTTTTAATACGGGATTTTGAAAGATTTCAGACCTATTACAATGTTTAGTTCTTAATAAGTTTTGTTTAAACACTGAAGCTTATTAATCTTCTCAGACTCTGTATTGAATAATGTAGGAATGAAAGTTATACCCCACAACTGGGGCCTACCATTTCCACTAAGAATTGAACCTCATGGGAACAACTGTACCTGCATTCCAAATCAAGAACAAAATTTCCTTTTTATGGGAGCTTTACCTTGCAAATAAACCAGTAAATTATAGTTAAGCAAAGGAAAAGGTAAAGCTATATACATAATTATTAATACTTACTCTAATTGTTGGATATTTATAAACATTTACACAGAACTTGATATTAATTTGTTTACTATTTTCCTTATAATTTGCCACATATTCACTGAGAGTTCTGCTTATCAGCAAATTGCATGTGGCAGACATGTCCCCAAGTGATGCCACTGTGGGATGCACAGATTTAAGAACTCTTGGGTAAACTTAGCTAACAGTAGAAGTTAGTCTTTAGATCTGTGCATTTTATGGTAATTAATCATGATATTTCAGCTCTTTGGGTATTTCACGGTGATTAATGATGGTGAGACAAGTACCTCACTGACAGCAACCAGCCCCACAGCTTCTGAGGAACCACTGATAAACGGTCAGTTAACAATCTGTCTTCTGCATAGATAGTATAAAATTGATGTACTGATCTGAATCAGACCTGGACAGCAGAGAGCAGTTGTGTGTGTCACAGCACGAGGCATTGTACTGCAGAATTCAGAGATTTTAAATAAATAAATAAATAGATGATGGTCTTACAAAGAGTTAGCGTAGTTGATGTCTTGAGTGTGTGTGAAGAGAGACAAGCTGTAGTGCTACTTCCTCAGATAGCTCTAAAGAAACTGAAATTTTTGTATAAAAGACTGCTGAAGCTGAATTTCAGAAGTACTGGAGCTCCGTTTTCTTCCTTTCCTACCTGATAACTCTTCCAATAAGAAAAAAAAAAAGATTAAAAGGAGAGAAGAAAAATGCATTAATTCATTTACATGACCCAACAAAGTGGCAAGTACATCGTGATACTCATTAAGCAGCCTTGGAAGCCATGTGTATGCCATCTTGAGACTTTCATGCATCGTAGCTCTTAAACAACCTTGTAAGGAATTTATTCACGTCCATTTGACATCCCAGGAAAGAGCCAAGCTGATTCATGCTGATGCTTAGTTGGTAAGTAGTGCGATTTTTAAAATATGAATTAATATTTGGATGCAGCTGCAACGTGGCAATACACGTGGGAGCTCCATATCCACACCACATGATTATTTCTGTTTCTAAAAGAAGGAAAAAAGCTTGTACCTGAGGAAACCCTGGATGCATGAAGAACCTCTGAATCCCATCTGCAGGAAGATGGTTGGGTGTTATATCTGAAGTGAGCTGTAGCTCACGAAAGCTTATGCTCAAATAAATTGGTTAGTCTCTAGGTGCCACTAGTACTCCTTTTCTTTTTGCGAATACAGACTAACACGGCTGCTACTCTGAAACCTGACAACAGGATAGGGTCTTTACCGCACTGGGGGCTGGCAAAACTCCCACTGATTTCAAGAGGAGCAATACTGGGCAAAGAAAGTGATGGCAGTTTGTTATTTTGAGCCTAAACATCTTATGGGGCTTAAACTCAGAATAACATATGAACCTATGGCTGCGTAGAAGGTGTTTCCAGAAGGACTTTGGCTTCATCGACCATGGGATGCTGTTCCAAGAAGAGTGGCTGCTCAACAGCTGGGGTCCACTGATCAAGGGAAGAGTATCTTCAGATAAAGACTAGCCAACTTAATGAGACAGGCTTTCAACTAGGTTCGATGGGCGCAGGAGACAAAAGCCCACAGGTAAGTCCAAAACATGGAAACTTGGGTGAAGGGTTGGACTCTGGTGTGGAACATGGGCAACCATACTAGGAATAAAGGAGAGAGAAGAGGGAATATAGAGGGAAAACCTAATCAATATCGTAGATGTCTGTATACTAATACAAGAATAAATAGGATGGACTAGAAATACTAGTGAATAATCACAATTATGACATAATTGGCATCATGGAGACTTGGGGGTGGGGATAATTCACAGGACTGGACTATTGGTATAGAAGAGTACATCTTGTTGAGGAAAGACAGACAGGGAAAAACAGGGAGGAGGAATCTGGTATATCAAAGAAGTATGCATACGCACTGGCACTGAAGTTGAGATAGAAGAAGTGGGTGGCAGACCTGTTGAAAGTCTCTGGCTAAAAGGGGTAAAAACCATGGGTGATGGCATGGTGGGGGTCTACTACAGACCACGTAACCAGGAAGAAGACGTAGATGAGGCTTTTATTTTTAAACAACTAACAAAATCATCCAAATTGCAGGGCTTGGTGGTGATGGGGCATTTCTGTTGGGAAAATAATACAGTGGAGCACAGATTATCCAACAAGTTCTTCACATGCATTGGAGACCATTTTTTATTGCAGAAGATGTAGAAAGCAAGTAGGGGACAGGCTGTTCTAGGCTTGATTCTGACAAATAGGGAGGAACTGGTTGAGAATTTGAAGGTGGAAGGCAGCTTGGGTGAAAGTGATCATGAAATGATGAGTTCATGATTCGAAAGAATGGTAGGAGAGAAGACAGCAGAATAAAGACAATGGATTTCAAGAAGGCAGACTTTAGCTGGTAGATGAGTTCCCATGGGAAGTAAATCAAAGGGAAAAAAGAGTTCTGGAGAGTTGGCAGTTTTTCAAAGAGACATTATTAAGACCACAAGAGTAAACTATCCCAATGCATAGGAAAGATAGGAAGTATGATAAGTGACCACCCTGCCTTAATTAGGAGATCTTCAACGACCTGCCACTCAAAAAAGAGTGACGAAGGATGAATATTAGAAAACAACAACATAAGCATATAGAGACCAAATTAGAAAGGCAAAGGCACAAAACAAGATTAAACCAGCTAGGGATGTGAAGGGTAACAGGAAAACATTTTACAAATACATTGAAAGCATAACAGAGACCTAAGACAGGGTAGGTCTTGTCTCTCACCAACAGAATTTGATCCAGTAAAATATATTACCTTATCCACATTGTCTCTATGATTACCATATACATTTCTAAGGCACCTAGCACATATTTGTGTGTCATTACATGGAATTAGAACTGGATGAGAGGATTTCCAAAAAATGGCAATACTCAGGCTCCACTCCATTTCCAGTGGTACTGAATAACATAGCTGAGGACTCTCATTAGGAAAACTTTGCTCTTTGTTGCGACAGCCCTTGAACTTGGACTCCATCAACCAGAGTCCTTTGAACGTAGCTGTTGTGGTGGGATACAGAGCAAGAGGTGGTCAAGGAGATAGCTAGCCTCCAACCCATTTAGTGCTTTACAGGTGATACCAGAACCTTAAAACAGACCTGGTATCTAATTAACACCCAGTGTAGAGTGCGGAGCTCTGACGTAACATGTACTTGTGAGCTCTCTGACAACCAGGCTACTGTATGTTGAATCCACTTTAGTTTCTAGGTAGCCTTGTAGGTCAGACCAAGGTAAAGGGTATGGTAATATTCCAGTCTTGAGGATACAATTTCACACTTGATATGATAAATGCATGGCTGTATCTGAAAGGTAAGGCTATCTAGTAGCTAGTACTATAGATTTCCCTCCCTAAGGTTAGTATTAATGATCTCTAGCAGTATTAACTACAGGTCTCTTCAAGTGCTGGCATTGGTTTATCAACTTAAGTTTTTTTTGCCCGGACACACTGTTAAATCATATTTTCCAATTTAATAGAAATGCACCCCTTCCAGTCATGTTGTACCAGCTTCACATCCTTATTTTGTGATTTTTTAAATATTGCAACTCCATACAAAAAGTTTTCCCTTGAACTGAACTATAAACACATTTCCCTGATGTAAAGTCATTTGTATAGTGGGAAAAGGTAGTGTTGACTCTAAGGCTAGTCAGAAAATGGGAAGATTTTTCATGAAAAATTTCTCTTTTTTTCCACATTAAAAATCTGTAATTTAAATTTTTTCATCTTGCTCTAGTTATTTTCCCATTATAAACAAAGATATTTGATGGTATGAAGGAAACAGATTTTGGAGAGAATTCAGTGCTGGAGAATGATATTCCTTCCTTTTCTTCCTTGGACGGTCCCATGACTGACATTGGCTTGGCTCATCATCATCAGGTTGTTTAAAGGAGGTGAGAGTTGAAGATGGTATTGATCATTGCTGAATTGAAGCTGCCCCTACAATATAGCCAGTGGCTAGAGCATAAGACTAGAAGGACTCAGGAGACCTGGGTTCTAGGCCTCGCTTGGCCACTGACTTGCTGGATGACCTTGGGCAAGTCAATTTGCAACTCATTTTCCTGATCTGTAAAACAGGGATAGTGGTGTGTATCTGCTTTGAGATCTACTAATGAAAAGAGTTAGGTATTCAAAGAATCACAGGGTTGGAAGGGACCTCAGGAGATCATCTAGTCCAACCCCCTGCTCAAAGCAGGACCAATCCCCAATTTTTGCCCCAGATCCCTAAATGGCCCCCTCAAGGATTGAACTCACAACCCTGGGTTTAGCAGGCTAATGCTCAAACCACTGAGCTAGTATTGTTACTACTCAGCCTGGAAAACTACCTTACTCTGCCCTTGCCATCTATTGGACTCTTAAGGAGTAGGAATTAGCCTGAATAAAGGTGGCAGAATCTGTCACACAGTGATTAAGGATGGACAATATCTGTGTAATATGCCATGTTTCATTGGCTGTGTCCTGCCAACGGTTATGTTAGAAGCCTGAGCTTTTCTCCTAATATTTATTTCGCCCAGTACAATTTTTTTCCTATATTTTATATCAGGTTTTGGCACTTTTAAGAACTGTTTCTAAAGTTTTCATTTCCACAGCAATTTAAAGAAAATATGGATGAAATAAAATAGCAATTTTTCCTGGCACTATTGAGAAGGAGGTGCCAACTGCCTCCTTTCCCAGATCAATAGCTCTCCTGTAAGAAGATAAAGCATACAGAGATGAAATTTTATCTGCTTCAAATTTCCTAACAGGACATTAGGAATTAGGATGTTCATAGACATCACAGTACCTACATTCAATATTACAAGGTTATCATACTTAATTAGAGATTCTTAAAATTCTATAACACACCACAATCAGGGTACATTGTTACAAGAGTAGCACAGGATTTATAGATGCTTTAACAGACATGTTTTGCAAAAGCCTCTGTATACCAAGCCCCCAACCTTGTTTCACGCTGTTTAATATTAAACAGTGACTGGGTTATGTTAACATCTTAGGCCACATATTCTATCTAAATTAATACAACAGTGACTAATTCCCTATTCTCTGCAGAGAAATTTTACAATGTCTTCACATCAGTGTTTCATGGGAGATAGAGCATTTATTTGTGTCTTGTACAAGTTAAAGCATATTGTCAGCACTTAAACAGTAAATAAACTATAAAAAATTATAATGCACTGCAACACTTTTAATGCAGGGACCGTAATTCTGGTGCTACAACTTCCAGTGTCTGCCATACCTAGAAGAGTTGGGTGCATGGATCAAAAGCCTTACAGAGAGATTACATAACTTTAATTCAGACATGTCTTTTATGGCTTTGAGTTGACCTAGTTCAAAAATCTTCTACTTTGTAGTTAAGACGAGGATTTTTTAACTACCTAAGGATAGATGGTCATGTTGACTGAGCAGTTCAGACTACCTATCCTAGCTAGTCCTTAAAAAAACAGTACAGCCCATTACAAGCTTCTTTTAGACTTGTGAGAATAACTGATTTTTTCATTTGCTGACACTACCAAAAAATTGAAGAAATTTGTTTTGGGTTAACCCAAAATGAATTTATTTTTTTTGGCACACTGTAAAGTTTAAAAAAAATCATTTTGGGTTGAGTGAAATGTTTTGTTTGACCCAGAATGTGAGTCTACATGGTGAGGTGGACCTTGTGTTGGCTCTGTGTACAATGGGTGAATTTAATTCTTAGTGCCCTCCACGTAGCCATATCAGTTTATCTTCTGCTTCTGTACTGCCAAAATCATGCCCAGACTCTGTTGAAAAATGTTAAAACTTGATGTGTCTGGTATGGTTACTGGCTCTGTAAAGAAAAGTGTGATGATCCATGGGTTACTTGTATACAGTAGTCTGTAGGGCTCCATTGTTGAAGCTGACCGTAGTGTCCAGGAAGCTGATCTTGGTGTGGGAGTGTTCTAGAATGAGATTGGTATGATATGATGGGCCACCTTGAGGAAGATTTTCTGGAAAAATGCACCAAGAAACCAGTGATATACATCAATGATATTTTCATACTCAGCACAGCTGACCTAAACTCCCTCATAGATTTCCACCACAACTTCAGCAACCAGCACCTATCCATTAAACTTTCTCTAGAACATTCCCCTGCCTGCATCATCTTCTTTGACAGTCCAATCAGCTTCAACAATGGAACCCTGCAGCAAATATATACAAAGAAATGCACAGATCACCACTCTTACCTTCACAGATCCAGTAACTATTCCAGACGTACCAAGAAATGTTTTCTACACAGCCAGGCGCTTAGATACCATAGAATGTGCTCTGAGGAGAAAGTCCAAGATATATACCTTACCACACTTAAAACTACCTTCCAAACAGGGACACTCCACCAGAAAAGTAGGTTGCATCATGGAGCTGGCCACTTAAATATCCTGAGAGAACCTGAGGGAGCTTGGCTGAGAGATCCTGATCTTTCCCCGTGGGTGCTCCAGCCGCGGAGCACCCACAGAGTCGGTGCCTATGGCCCCACACATGCCTGTCACAACATCTGGTATACCTCATCCACTGCATCAAATGCCCCCAAAACAACTGTGTGGGTGAAACCAGACAATCATTACACTCTTGAATGAACTCACACAGAAAATGATAAAACACCGCATCAACCATGGGCAAACACTTTTCACAGAACAATCACTTCATATCTAACCTCTCAGTCCTTGTCCCCAAGGAAAGCTGCACAACACCTTCAAAACATGAGAACTTAAATTAATAACTTTGCTAGATGTTAAAAATCATGGACTCAGCCGAGACACTGGCTTTTTGTCTCATTACAATATGTAACCCCTAACCCTTCTTTGCTCTGTGACTGAAGAGGCATTAATTGTCCACTTCATCTTGAATAATCTCTTGCGACATTTAATAACACCTTATGCTTAACTATCAATTCCACCTTGTATTTAGCTGTGACACTCTGATTACCTTTCCCATACCAGAAGAAGAGCTTTGTATGGCTTGAAATCTTGTCTCTTTCACCAACAGAAGTCGGTCCATTAAAAGATAGTACCTCACCCTCCTTGTCTCTCTCATATACTGGGACCAACATGGCTACAACACCACTGCAGAAAACTTCAAAGAGAAAATTTTCAGTGCATTATGTTCAGACTTTGGTGTGTGTCTTCCATAAATAATAAGAGCTATGAATGATACCAATTCACCTAATTGCCCCAGGCAGAAAATTCACACCTTAGTCAAATTAAATGTACAGCAATCCAGTTCAACCGAGAAATTCAAATAGAATGCTAAATGACTCCTTGCAAGTTGATACGTAAATTACACACTATGTTGAAAGGCACATAAATGATGGAGTCTAAGAGACTATTCTAACTTTCAGGAAATAACCTTTTGCTAGTGAAATTGCTCAATTTTTCCACACGTATCTTAAAGAGCTCTTTTATTTTGTTTCATTATAAATGTAAGTATGATCCTGTGGCACTGGGGAAAAAAAAAGAGTCTCCTCAAAAATCTTAATGACAAAAATTAATCTCTATAACAAACAGATCATAATAAGAGATGAGTCTGAGCTACAAAGTTTGGATCTGGATTTTGACCCCCTCCCCAGGGTTTACATCCATAATTTTATCTCCAGACCATCTCTAATATTAAGAAAAAATAACTATTTATTGAATTGCCTGTGCTTTTAAACATGATTTGGTTTTCTTGGGGCGCAGACCTCTGTCTACCCCTTTTGATTTTGCTAAGGGATCAGCTATGTTGTTAAACATTGGTTTATATGATTTCAGGCATGTTTTTTTCTCTGCAGTGGGACAGCCACAAAATAATAAAATATTTTTAATTGTTGGGTAATTGAACCTGTGTTAAAATGCCATCCAAATGTGAGGGACTGTAGCATCTATCCTTTGCTTGGTTCCCAGTAAACATTCATGCAAATGTCTAATAATAAAATATTATTTACAAGGGATGAGAGAAGAGAAAATATACAAATACTCTAGGTACAAAAACTTGGTTACAGAAAGAAAGTAGAAAAGGAGCACTTGTGGCACCTTAGAGACTAACCAATTTATTTGAGCATAAGTTTTCGTGAGCTACAGCTCACTTCAGCTCATGAAAGCTTATGCTCAAATAAATTGCTTAGTCTCTAAGATGCCACAAGTACTCCTTTTCTTTTTGCGATTACAGACTAACACGGCTGTTACTCTGAAACCTGTCAGAAAGAAAGTAGACTAATTCCTAACTAGGCTTCTAGGGACAGTCCAAATAGGAGGGTAAACAACTATTTTAGTACCTCTCTGTTCCTGAAAGTCCAGTTGGAAAAAGATAAAACATTAAGCCTTTGGTCTCACAGACTTGGCTTTTGCTCCCCCATTCAGTCTCCTGGTTGTCCTCTGGCGGTCATGTTGTTGGCTCTTTGCACCATCTCCCTGCTGGTTAGTTGGATTAGGGAGCACTGTCTTCTCTTTGATGGTCTCATCTGCTATGGAAGATTTACAAAATATCCCCAGTTACTAGTTTGAGTATTTTTTCCCTGGACATCCCTATGAAAAGCTCCTTCAACAGCCCTCTGGTCCTCATCCTGTGTTAATAGTTCAGTCCTGTACTGAGGACCTGTTCCTCAGTTAAGGTAGTCCCTAAACCAGAGGACCTTTCTCTTTGAAGGCCACTGAATGCTCAGCACCTAGTGACTGTAGTCTAAAAGGAGAAATCAGCACAGATAGCAAATAATGAACTATTCGACTGGGAAGAACTCTAGGTTAGGCAACCAAGCTTTTCATTTAGTTCTATTTAAGCAACTCTGTTTTGGAGACAAGCATTTATGTTATTTTTGTGCTGTGCTTCATCACTTTCTGTCTTTCCTCCCCAAATTCTCTCACATTGTTTGTGCCAGTGTGTCCGAGTGTACAAGCACACATTGCTCTCATCAAGTTTACTGTATGAGTCTTATAATGCAGTTGCCATTACACCTCAAGCAATGTCTGTTAAAATCAGCACATTTTTATGCAATGTATCACTCCCCCCATCTCCCAAAAGCACCTTTAAGAAGAAAAGGGCAGTTACACAAAGCTACCTCTATACTTTTGATTCCCATAGAAGGGGAGAAAAATCAAGCGAGTTGCTGGTAGTAAGGTATAAGCCTTTAGGAGGTTTTCAGAAAAGTATGTATTGTCAGAGTATACTACAGTTCTTCAGTAAGAGATTGGTATGGATGAGAAATCATTACTAGGTAAGGCAAAAAGAACTGAATCAAATTTTAAATTATTGAAACCAATAGTATAAGACAATTATTCTATGGATGAAAGAGGCTATTTACAACAATTTGTAGAAGTAGAATCATAGAATCATAGAATAACAGAGTTGGAAGGGACCTCTGGAGGCCATCTAGTCCAACCCCCTGCCCAGAGCAGGACCAATCCCAACTAAATCATCCCAGCCAGGGCTTTGTCAAGTCTGACCTTAAAAACTTCTAAGGAAGGGGATTCCACCACCTCCTGGGTAACGCATTCCAGTGTTTCACCACCCTCCTAGTGAAAAAGTTTTTCCTAATATCCAACCTAAACCTCCCCCACTGCAACTTGAGACCATTACTCCTTGTTCTGTCATCTGCTATCACTGAGAATAGTCTAGATCCATCTCTTTGGATCCACCTTTCAGGTAGTTAAAAGCAGCTATCAAATCCCCCCTCATTCTTCTCTTCCGCAGACTAAACAATCCCAGTTCCCTCAGCCTCTCCTCATAACTCATGTGTTCCAGTCCCCTAATCATTTTTGTTGCCCTTCGCTGGACTCTCTCCAATTTTTCCACATCCTTCTTGTAGTGTGGGGCCCAAAACTGGACACAGTACTCCAGATGAGGCCTCACCAATGTCGAATAGCGGGGAACGATCACATCCCTCGATCTGCTGGCAATGCCCCTACTTATACACCCCAAAATGCCATTGGCCTTCTTGGCAACAAGGGCACACTAGCCCTTGATCAGTAATCAGTAGATCAGTAATGTGACAAAAAGTCAACTGAGGTATGCACAGCAAACAATTAGGCATCAATCTAATGTATTACTTGCAGGTGCTGGGGAGGATTTAGAACAAGTGCGTATTCTCTTTTCTCTTTGTTATCTTTGAACAAAGAAAAGGGAAAAGCATGTGTCTTATTACATTTTCTGCTGTTTATCCAAAATGTTGTGGTGCATGCCAGTTACTATGAACAAAACAATGAGCTGCTCATAATGGGACCCAACTTACAAAAAATACCTATATAAGATTTGCCAGATTTTGAAAATGGATCCAAGTATGCTGCCATGTTCAATCTTTGGTGTGCAATGGGACCAGGGATTTGCATCCCATTTTGTGTGGGACACTTGGAGCTAGTTCACATATTTAAATTGGCTGGCTTGTTCTTGTCTTATAAAAGAGAATAAATGGGAGTACCTGATTTACCTTCTCTATATTCTGTGTTATTTATTATACTTCTATCACATATCACTTTATTTATCTCCTCTCTAAGCAGTGCTGGTCTTTTCAATCACACCTCACATGGAATTTTCTCCGTATCTCTAAATGTTTTCTGTTACCCACTTCAGCAGCCCTTAAAAAAGACAGAGAGAGACAGAGAGAGAGAGAGAGAGAGAGAGAGAGAGAGAGAGAGCGTGCAAGAATATAAGAGAAGATGCCAGAGATGAACACAGTATTCCCTGTGCTATGATGTCTTCATAATATATCCAGGATCGAGTTGAGGGGATAGAGAGGAGATGACGTGGCTAAGCCTAAAGTAACATTTTGCAAATGGCAAACAGAGATCAGTGTCCGTCCACTTCCATGTTTTTTTCCTTCGAGGTCCTTGCTCTTTTCAAGAACTAGTACTATTAATAACACCACCACAGTATTTGTTGATTTATATGGACTGTGGAATGGAATTTGTATTTCATCATGGAAATCTCTCTCAGGGGTTATTTTGATTTGTCTTCGGATTTCTGAACTCTTGTATTTGGCATTTCAGGTCTTTCTTAGTCAGGAAGAACAATTTCAGATGCTTTTGCAGCTCTGCTCTGGGTCTATTCCTGGCTAGCATCTAAGGGCTTGATCCAATGCCCACCGAAGTCAATAGAAGACTCAGAGTTGGCTCAGGGCCTGAAATCAAACTTCACCCTTTGAATGGCAAATTCTGATTATTTCATCTTTGTATCCACTTTGTTTCTGCTAGATAGTATTTTAAAACTCAGAGGAAGCAACACAATTATAAATGTATTTAAACAAGTGTCTGACTCTAAAGTAAACACTAAAGCAACACCATGCTCTGCGTGTCTCTAGCATCTGTTTGCCAGAAGCTGGGACTGGACAATGGGATAGGTGACTTAATTGACTGCTCTGTTCATTCCCACTGAAGCACCTGGCATTGGCCACGGTTGGAAGACAGGATACTGGGCTAGATGGACCATTGGTCTGACCTAATATGAACGTTCTTATGTTAAAGTTCATAATGCAATGACATTGGCTTTGAAATGACTTTTAGCTTTAGCCATTGATACAAAAACTTGAATATCAAATTTGGCAAAACATGCTTTTAATAAAAATATGTGCAGTCAAAAGTGACTACACTGGATTTATTTCAAGTTTCCAGGAATTCTTAACCTATGCATACTATACTTTAATCCCTTCCCACCTGTATTATGGCACTTTTGGGGTGGTACATAGAGCCTATACTTTGTTATGACTTCTTTTGTCTGCACTGCACCTTTAAATGCAGAGAAGTCACCTTTACAGCAGCAGCCAGTTACTTTTGTGTGTTCAGCTGCAGAGTGCTACAGCAGAGAAACACTGTGAGCTCCCTCACTGGGGACCTTAATTTTGTTCTTTCTTTATAGTGTTTTTTGAGTCTGACTGATAGTGATGTGATTACTCTTTGTGAGTGGAAAAATTGAACAGTTGGTATAGTGAGTTCATTTGAAAAAAATAAATAGTGCGTCTGAGTCAGATATTCAGATAATACAGTGATGAGCACACTATAAGAACCTATAAAGAATAGAATTGACACAGAATATCATTAGCTATTAAAATCTGTAAAGTAAGCGGTATTACTGCATCCATGTTTGGCAATACATTGCAAGCAAATGTGTAGTAATTACCATTTATATACCATTTATATAATCAAGCTTGAAAATAGGCCCTTGAATAATTCCTCTATAGATTGATATTCTGTGTTTTCCATTGACATTTTAAATAATTTCAGAAATACAGAAACTCATGTTTATTTGTTTTTTAAAACCAGAAATGCAGCCTTTAAAAAGGCTGTTCCAAAGGCACCTTCATGTGATGATATGTATACCAGATTTACAAACAACCTAAAATAAAGCATGGGTTCATATGATCAAATATGACAGCAAGCAGTCATAGCGTACATTTATATCACTGAGTAATTTTTAAGTCAGATGTCATGTTTACTACACTCTATTTATATAGATATGGTGTATATTTCGAGGAAAGATAGAGGATCTGGTATTAACATTTTTGAAGAGTCCAGACTGCTGTAAAAAATACTGCTGAGAAAAAAATACAGAAGTAATTTCACTGCTTTCTCTGATATAATGGTGTTGGATGCTATAGGGGAAAAAACCCATAGCTAGATAGACAAATAATTTAGTGTGTTAATTTCCAGCACTCTCATCTGTGTTTTTCAGTGAGTATAGGTGGTATATCTGTAGAAGAATAGGGTAGATAGAATTTCCATTTCTCGCAGTTCATTGCTTTATGAATCAACATGCCTACTCATGTGGCTCCTCCCATTTCCACAATGAGGCCCTCCCCCATATTTTAGAATATAAATAAGATTCATCTATTTCTTCTACAATCTGGGCAGAAAGAAAGAAATGTATTAATGTATAAGATTTTCCCCCTTTATTTAGATTTGAGAGGAGGAGCTCAAGACAATGATTGTAAATGACACTTAAAAATTTATAATAAAGAACATGTTTGTTTGAAGCAGACAATGACGACTGCCTTCATCATCTCCTCTTCGGTATGCAGACTGATCAAACATGTGACAGACAAATAAATCTGGTTCTTGCATTTCTGGGCATTCTGAATTTGAACCTGTTCTCAGATAGCAAATCCATGTCAAAGGAAAGTCCAGGAAAAGGGTAAGCAACTATCTTTGTCTTCTCAGAATTAATTCAAAATATTAGAATCTGGAAATTGATTTGAAGGGACCTAGGCCAATTAAAAATCCTCTCCAAATCTTCCAATAGTGTTTGGCCACTATATCTGCCAAGTGTCACTTACCAGGAGTAAGACATTCACCTGTGTGCAGCTGCAAACACAGTGTTACTCATCTCATTGCAAATGTCCCTTATTTGTAGCTTGCTCCCTGTAGCACAAGCTTTCCTGTGCAGTCCTTACTCTGATCTTGGGGCTGCTGAACAGGAAGATAAGGCCCCTGCCTCACACTTCTTTTACCCTGTTGATTCCCTCACCCTCGCTGTGCTCCTGAGATCAGTACTGGCAGGCAGGCAGGCAAAGGGGAGGAAGAGGTGGCCTTTTCAGGGGATGCCACACATCTACTTGTTCCCTCCCTGGGTTCTTCTGTGTAGACCCAGAGACAATGTCATATCCTTTGTGAGAAGTGGTGTGGAGAATCCCATAGCAAAGCTCCTCTAAACTCTGATCCCTCCACCAGCAAAGAGATAGTATTTATACAGATTCGGACCCTCCATCTACCTTCCAGAAGCTTTAAAGTTTTTATTAAGATATATTTGAAGATTTTCCTCAATATGAAAGTCCTGCTTTAAAATTGACTTCAAGTCATCCTTGATGATGAATCATTATGTTATTATAATACAGAACTTAATGCAAGTCATAGTCATGGAAATGTAATAATCTGAGCCTTGGCAGCCCATTAGAGCCATCTAAACATTTTCAAAAAGCTAGTGAACTTTTGATCTGTAACCTCATTTTCTAACTATGCAGCCATTTTGAAGTGATAATTTATTATAATTATATTTTAATATGTAATTAACAAAGTAAAAAGAGAATACATTTATCTTTGGTGCAAACTGATTGTAGTCAATAGATTTATACTAGGGATGATTTTAGCCCACATCTTCAGCACCTAGGTTTTCACACAAATATAAGGTTTTAAAATACATTCTTAGTATTGATAAGAACATTTTGGTTGGGTGCTTGCCATCTTCAGATAATAAGTAGTTAACTCTAGCTATGAAAATGTACAAAATCCCCAAATAAGTTAAAAAAATCAAGTTATGATGTTTTCAGTTCTCTACAAATAACATGGCCGAAATTGTAACTCAAAGTCTGAGAGAGACTTTTATTGACAAAAATATTTTAACTGATTCCCAAGGACCACTATATATCCTTACATTGGGACACATAGCCTGCAATGCAAACTATATCTAACAAAAACTCCTCCTAACTGAACTCTTATTCATTATCAAAGGCAGCCTTAAAAGAAAAATCTGAGAATGCAGGAAACCAAGCAAAACCTAAAGACAACACTAAACGTCAGATTCCAAATTTAACTTACATTCAAAATTAAATATCACGGGGTAAATTCTATCGCTCAGTACATCCGTGTGCAGCTTCTACTGACTTCAGTGGAGTTGTGTACCACGTATCTGAAGGAAGAATTTGGTCATACCACAGGAAATGTGTTTGCCTCTTCAGTGTTTGAAAGAGCAAAAATATTAGGACTGAGGGGGGAAAAAAAACCCCAAATGAACAAAATTGTCTATGTATATGAGGATCGTTGATTGCTCTCAAGTATTGCTTATGCATGTGTTTCTGTGTGGGAAGTAACCCTGTCAGGCATGGGCTTCTAGTTTATCTTGAGAAACATCACAGTTAATAACTAGCAGCCTCAATCCATTTTTTTGCCAGTTTGTTCCAAGCAGAGAGCTGCCATGGTGACTTTTCAACATGAATAATTCTATCTGAACGGATAAGGGTAATAATTACATTAGTTGTGTTTTCTGATAGTGAATCTACCACTATTATGACATCTTTATGTTCTAGAGAACTATAAAGATGACTTTGTCTGTAAAATCTGAAGGGAATTATTGGGTCAAATTCTGTGTAGGCATAAACCACTTTTGAAGTCAGTGGAGTTACATAAGCAAAGGATTTGACCCATTATTATACTGGCATTGTGGTAGCATCAAAAAGCCCCATTCACAATTATAGCCCTATTATGGTAGGTGGAGTCCAAAGAGGAAGAAATTGTCCTTGCTTTGAGGAATTTACTAATGTAAGAGAAAAGATAACAAGCTAGCTAAATAATAGGAAGAAAGAGGGAAGTGGTAATGAGATCGTATGGTTATATAGGTCAGTTAGCTGAATCATTTAAAATGTTAAATAAATGAATACATATCACCAGTTCCCAAACGGCCCGCATCCTTGCATTTCTTATACTGCAGTAAATGGACTGTTTACAAAGACTGCACAGCTTGTATCTCTCTGCATTCAGCTTTTCCTTTATTTGCAAAGAACATTCATAATTGAATAGTGTGACTGAGCTTATGGGAGTTACATTCTCTGTGTCAGGATCTACTCTTAACTGAACTCTGGAGGTCCTTTGTATGCAATATTGTCTTCAGCAGCCTAATGACATAGTATCCATAAAATTATGAGTTTCAATAAGTACATAACGGACTTAAGAGCCAAAGGCCAATTTTCAAAAGTGACTTCAGGTGTGTGTACACTGCAATTATATACCCAAGGCTGTCCTGTGCTGGCTGACTCTCGCTCAGCAGCTTTTTAACTGTGGTATAGACATTTGGGCTAGGGCTAGAGCCTGGACTCTAGGACCCTACAAGGGGGGAAGAGTGCTAGAGCTGAGGCTCCAGCCCTAGCCCAAATGTCTACCACAATTAAACTGTCCCTTATCCTGAGCCCTTTAGCCACAGCCAGCTGGCACGGGCCAGCCATGGATGTCTAATTGCAGTGTAAACATACCCTAAGTCACTTTTCAAAATTTCACCCTTCAGCTTTGATATGTTTTGAACACTATGAGCTTGAGTCCGAGGGTGCTTGGCACCTTCAGCACTCAACTTTGGTGTGAGTTGTGGATGTTTGATGCCTCTCAGTGAAAAATCTTTAACGCATTTCTTCTACAGCCCTGATCCAGCAAAGAGCCGCAGGCAGGTGGAACCCTGTGCCTTCATGGGGCCCCTGGCAGAATGTGGCCTAAACCAGCAATTAAAATGCCTTTAATTCCAGTTAGAAACATTCCAGTTCTGATAAACAGAGAATGCTGTCTTGGATGACAGTTGTCCATGCCCAGTATAAGCAGTTCAACTTTTAGCTTAATAAAATGTATAGCAATGAAATCACAGATTCAGCAATACATGGTTGTTAAATGGAAGTCTTACAGGCATAAATCTAGGTTTGCAAAGCATCTTTTACGCATATAATATACCTTCTTTTCTCAACCTATGTGCATAATTTCTTCAATATAACTATTGAACAAATGTACAATGTAAATATGGAGAGAAGAGTTCTTGAGGCTGTATCTTGGAACAGCTTCCTGCTGTTTTTTTTCCCTAAGGGAATTATTTCAAAAAGAAAAATATTTTTTCCACAAACTGCCAGGCAAAAATTGTGGCCAACCTACTCTCACAAGTATTCTAATAGCATGCTGGTTACACCTCAGACTGCAGTAACAAAGTAAATCTGCTGCACAGCACACTGTGTAAGATTGTTGTATTACATTTTTATCAGTAAGCTTTATGCAAACGAGACAGTGTTGTTTAGATGAAACTGAGTAATTAAATTCCTATGAATTTTTCTCGACTCTTCTTTCAGACTAAGAAGAAAGAAAACTGACAGTGTCAACCGCTGTGTTGAACTTCTGATGGGACATACTGTTGTGATTAGAGCCTGCCTGAAACACAGTATTGTCTTCACAACAGCTTGCATTTCTTCAGCCTTTTGATAAACCTGAATGTCTGAAATTGTTCACAAAGCCATGCATTTCACCAATTTAGACTGGAGTGATTGTAGGATTAGAGCTGATCCAGAAGCCCTGGTTCACACAAATCATTCTAATCATGCAAATACTTCCACTGACTGACTAATAAACTGACCTCAGGGGGACTAGTGGCACCAGTAAGGACTTTTTACATGTCTGAAGGCTGCGAATTTGCTGTCTTTTTTCAAGTCATACCTCATAGAGGCACCAGCATCTCACACAGATGTAAATACAGCAAGCAGGCAGAAACAGCAGTCTTACCTGTTTGCTAATGAACAAGATAAAACAGGCTGAATCCACATCTGTGTTAAGCTAATGCCTGCTATAGCTGAGGCAGGGGCTGCAAAGATAATCCCTTGCCTCAGGTCTGCAATAAATGATACTAGCTGGAATGCTTCCCTTGAAACAATTCTTTTGACTCACTGGAGCGGGTTTAGTTATACCCCTGCCAGCGCAGAAGAAGCCACATTTACACCACCTGGCAATTGTAATAAGCCAATAGAATCCTCAGTTACCATTTTTGGGCAGCTTTATATCCCATTTGCACTACTGAATTTAACGAGTGTCAAAGCCCTGGTCTGTCATCTCAACTAGTGTCCTGTATAGGAGGGAAGTTTTTATACCATACAAGCTTTCATGTGTAGTTTGTTAATGAGTTGCTGCACCCTTTAGCATGTAGTTTTAAGATGATGCTGGTCCTGCCTGTTTTTTTTTTTTTTTTTTTTAAATTGCTCTTGTATAACTTCAGGCAGGTCAATAATAATTTAAAGAGAAAGAGTAGTATTATTTCTGTTTAGGGGTCAACATTTATCAGCTGAACCTTGGAAAGTAAAAAACATTTCATATATCACTCTGAGCCACAGCAGAGGGTTGAGTACAGCTATTTGTGGTACTTTTCCAGACCTACCAACTGTATGGACTTTCCTTGTAGACTATAGATTGTCTGACCCTCTTTAAGGTCTCCAGGGAAATCCCCTCAGTCTTCGGGAAAATTCCCTACTGGTTGACTGCCCTTCCCTCACCTGGGAAAGGGCAGACAATCTCAGCTGCTACATTTGCTGAGGGATAGCTTCCCCCTCTGATCATGCAACGAGCTTCTCTTTTCCCCCTCCCTTCCACCCGCCTACGCCCTTGACTCCTAGGGAGCTGCTGTTCCTTGCTAGCACTGGAACTCTCCATCATCCCCAACGTGTGTGCATGTGTGTGGAGGCAAGAATAGGGAGAGCAAAAAAAGCAACACATTTTAGGATTTTTCACAGGGAAAAAAATCAAAACTTGAAAAAAAAATCATTTTTAAATTACAAATTTTTGGTTGGTGAGGTAATATCTTTTACTTCACCCACTTTGTGTCTCTAATACACTGCATATAAATTTTTGGTTTTCCAGTTGCTCAAAATTTTTCAGTTTTCAGGTTGAGGTTTCGGACAAAAACTTGAACATAAAGGAACACCCAAAGTCCCAAAAGTCCAATGACCCAAAAGTCCCAATGTCCCAAAAGTCTCAGGGCAGCCGCAGAGTTCAAAAGTTTATCTGCAGAGTTTTACCTCCCAACCTGGGTGGAGATTGGGGGGGGGGTGTTAAGGGGCACCTTATGTGGTCCAAAGCTGATGGCCCCACCTCTCCATGGGGCTCCGCTCTGCCAGCCGCCCCATGAGCTGCTCTAGGCATCCAACAAACTGCTCTGCTCCACCAGCCGCTCTGCTCCACAAGCTGCTCTGCTCGCTGTCCCGCAAACTGCAATGCTCTGCTCTGCTCTGCCAGCTGTCCCGCAAACTGCTTTGCTCCACAAGCCACTCTGCTCGCCGTCCCGCAAACTGCTCCACCATATATCTTCAGGCTCCCCCACTACTTAACACAACACTCAGTGATTTCAGCTCTTAGTAAGTTTAGCTCTTTTGTGATTTCAGCTTGTAGTAGGGGATCCTCAGTGCTGTTGCACCATTATCCTAAAGTGAATTCAGCTCAGCAATCTGTAACTAGACTCCTAATGGAATCAAAATTAGCTCTGATATTCCACAGTGGAGAGAGGAAGAAGTACAATTAGCATGTAAGGCCCTCACCAGGGGCCCATACACCAAGTATTAATACCTGTCCAGACTCTGACTGACTGACTGACTGACTGACTGACTCTCTCTCTCTCTCACACACACACACACACACACACACACACACACACACACACACACACACACACACACACACACACACACACACACACACACACACACACACACACACACACACACACACACACACACACACACACACACACACACACACACACACACACACACACACACAATTCACAGAGTTTTGGAACCCATGTCCCTTGCCTAGCGAGTGCTACTTAGTTGATGGCGACTCCCTCCATCATAAAAAAAAGGCCAAGTACAGTTCTACTGTCCTTGATTCCCATAATCAGGGTAATAACAATTTATTCTTCCGGCCCCAATAACAGAGACACTGGGGATCCCACAGCAGCCAAAGTGACTATTTGGGCAGCTATGGCCTCATTCTAGGCGGGGTGGGTGTGCCTATGCAAATGAGATCAGCTCCTGAAGTTCTTTTCCACAACTTGCCACACCTCACCACCAGATGTCAGGGTGGAGCTCATCCTGACACTGCTAGCCCAGTATCCTGTCTTCAACAGTTGCCAGTACCAGAGCAGCTGTACAGAGCAGAGAGGACCAACCACTATCACATCTAAGCTGGACATGCATGAGAGAGATGACAGGAGGGGCTCTGTCCAGCTTGAACACTGACAAACCTTGGACTAGCAGAAGGGGTGAGCTCAAAATCAGGGAGGGTGTGTCTCAGGAATTCTTGCTATTTCAAAAATCTGTAACTTTTGAACACTTTCAAGACTTAAGTTTTCGTAGTTAGATTAAGTTCCTTTGCTAAAGCAGCACTCCTTCCTTCCCTGCCACACTGTCCCCCAAGGGGACAAACTAAAAGTCCACAGCATAAGTAGAATGCTGGGATACTGGATGCAAGTGACTGGGGGCGAGGGAGGGTGGACAGCTAGGGAGGTCTGAGGCACTGGTTTCAGGGATTAGGGCTTTTGGTCTGTGGCGTCCCAAGGATGGACTCAGGTAAAAAGTCTGAGCCTGGGAGTGTGCCTTAAAGACCACCCACAGCTAGAAGCAGTGACTAGACTCTGCTCAGCCCTAGCAGGCTTGGAAGCATGTGGGACCCAGCAATTGGGCCCATTATGAACTGGACCCATATGAAGTGGTACTGGGCCACGTTGTAACACAAGGCATATATCAAACTAGTCCTTTGATCACATATGCTAACCTAATGTTGTTGTATCAAATGAGTGACAGTTCCAGCAGTAAGTGTAGATTCTCCCCACTCCATTTGTCAGAGCCAATTACAGAGCAGCTTCCAAGATCAGAAATGAACAATGGACTCCTTTTGATGTGATAATGTTACAACATACTGTACCTTTCAACCTCTTGCTTTGCTAACACAGAGCACATTTAACTAAGAGCCGGAAGCCTTAATTATGATCTTGTGACTGCCATTGTCTGAGGCAAGTGACTAAGTGGCTTATTAAAACAATTAGATTTGGATCTGCTCTAACTAATCTCTTTTCCAATACAATATCCTATTAGACATCTGAAATCCTTTGCTATCGGGGGAGGGAGGAAGCAACCTTTGAAATATTATAATAAGGCTGAGAAGCCAGTTAATTAATTATCACTGATCAGTCCCCTTGAAGTGTCACCTCATATCCTTTTCCACACAGTAAAGCAAGAGCTACAACGATTGCAGAAAGGTGATGAGAAGAGTAACTCAAAAGCAGTTCATTATGAAAATGTTTCCACTGAGCTGCTTTGCAGGGCCTGGACAAAATTAACTTACAGTTTCTGGGTAGTGATTGTTTTGCTCTGCTCAAGAAGCTACAGTAATTGTGGGAATTAAGGCACTTGGTGTCCACTTTATTTTTATAGCTAGCCTTCATTGTCTTTAGGATCTCTTTTCCTCTCAATAAGTAAGGGATTTATGCAGATATATGTCATTCCACATGCACATTGAAGGGATCTGTCCATCTGACAAACTAAATAAGATCTAGAAAAATTATCAGACTTTTCTCTACCAGCTTTTTCTAGTTGATTATAAAAATGTCTGCTGCATATCATTGTTGTTTCATGTCTATGCTGAATTTCTTGACACATCTGAGTTCTGTCAGCACACCTTAGTGTGATAGATCTGAATTGTCTGCTACACAGATTACTGTTTAACGGGTGACCAGGAGCATACTTTGCTCATTATAAGGAACAGAAGTAAGGGTAATCTGATTTCTAGTTAAATCACACTAAAATAAGCCTCTGGCCTTCTCTGCGCTAGCATTTACTTTCAAAGTGGTGGTGAAAGCACTGGAAGTGCCACTATTGATGGGATGCTGATGATTTAAACCACCATGTTGGCTAGCCCTGCTCTAAGTGGTGATAGGACACAATGGTTAAAATACTGGTGTCCAGTCTCCACTAGTGCTCCTCCAGTTCTTACCACCCATTGAGCTGCAGGGACAAGAAATTTGAAGAAAGATGCCAATACAGACACAGCCTGGTCGAAGATCATTCTAAAGGGCTCCACTGTCTGTCAAGCACATATGCCAAATGCTGCACATGCAGACTTAGAAACCTGGAATAGCTATCTCCTCTGACACAAATAAGTGCTAAATGAAGTATGAAAAGAAAATAAATCAATTTTAATTACAGCCTATTAATACACTAAGAGATTGCTTTCCTTTTTTAAATTACTTATAATTAGTCTCCCTCATTAATATTATCTGTTTATTAATTTAAAAATGGCACCTGGTGATCCTAATGTCCTTAAATCTTAGGAATAAAAGATGAAATATTGACAATATATTTAGTATCAAGCACCATCTCCATGACAGTACTGTGCTTTATGCTATAGTTTCTTTTTAATCGGACATATAAATGATACTGTATGTTACCCATACTACTAAAACTGTACACCACGACACGCAAGACTGAAGCTGCTTGACCACGCATCTACAGAGATATAGGATAATTTTTTAAACTGTATCTGAGGACTTCAGTCTTAGAAACCTGGAATAGCTATTTCCTCTGACACAAAAATTGTTAAAGTAATGTACACTGGAAAAAAATAATCCCAACTACACATATATAATGACAGTTATAAATTAGTTATTACCACTCAAGAAAGATCTTGGAATTATCATAGCTAGTTCTCTGAAAATTTCAGCTCAATGCATAGCAGCGGTCAAAAAGGATAACAAAATGTTAGGAACTATTAGGAAAGGAATAGAAAATATCATATTGCCACTATATAAATCCATAGCGCACCTACATGTTGAATACTGTATCCAGCTCTGGATGCCCCATCTCAAACAGGAAATAGTGCAACTGGAAAGGTTTCAGAGAAAGGGAACAAAGATGATCAGTGGTATAGAACAGCTTCCATATGAGGAGAGACTTTAAAGATTAGGGCAAAAGCCCTAAGATAGAAATGGTCACAGATTCTTGCAAGTACTAGCAAGGAAATGCGTTAGTTTACTTTTGTTTTGGCTTGTGATTTTCCCTGTGCTGAGAGGAAGGTGTATTGCTGGTTTTCTTTTTGTGACTTTAAAGTTTTTGCCCAGAGGGAAATCCTCTGTGTTTTAAATCTGATTGCCCTGTGAGATTAGCTTCCCTTCTAATTTTACAGAGGTGCTTCTTTTTACCTTTTTTCTTTCTAATAAAGTTCTGTTTCTTGTAAGAGCCTGACTGATTTCTCTATTGTCCTAAGACCCAGGGGTTTGGGTCTGTGATCACTCTGTAACCAATTGGTTAGGATATTATTCTCAAGCCTCCCCAGGAAAGGGGGTGTAAGGGCTTGGGGGGATATTTTGGGGGAATAGGAACTCCAAGTGGTCCTTTCCCTGATTCTTTGTTAAATCACTTGGTGGTGGCAGCATACCCTCCAAGGGCAAAGAGTTTGTGCCTTGGGGAAGTTTTACCCTAAGCTGATAGAAGTAAGCTTAGAGGGTCTTTCATGCGGGTCCCCACATCTGTACCCTAGAGTTCAGAGTGGGAAGGGAACCCTGACAGAGGCACTTCCAAAATGGTTTGTTTTGTGGACCAGCTTCTTCTCCTGCCTGTTCTGCTGCTAGTCTGTAATCATCATTGCCCTTCTGAGCAATTCATTAGATTTAGGAAGTGGTGTTCTAGACTGAGGCAGGTGTGAAGGAACTTTATCCTCTTAGGGTATGTCTACACTACGGAATAAGGTCGAATTTATAGAAGTCTGTTTTTTAGAAATCGGTTTTATATATTCGAGTGTGTGTGTCCCCACAGAAAAAGCTCTAAGTGCATTAAGTGCATTAACTCGGCGGAGTGCTTCCACAGTACCAAGGCTAGAGTCGACTTCCGGAGCGTTGCACTGTGGGTAGCTATCCCACAGTTCCCGCAGTCTCCGCTGCCCATTGGAATTCTGGGTTGAGATCCCAATGACTGATGGGGCTAAAACATTGTCGCGGGTGGTTCTGGGTACATATCGTCAGGCCCCCGTTCCCTCCCTCCCTCCGTGAAAGCAAGGGCAGACAATCGTTTCGCGCCTTTTTTCCTGAGTTACCTGTGCAGACGCCATACCACGGCAAGCATGGAGCCCGCTCAGGTAACCGTCACCCTATGTCTCCTGGGTGCTGGCAGACGTGGTACGGCATTGCTACACAGTAGCAGCAACCCCTTGCCTTGTGGTAGCAGACGGTACAGTACGACTGGTAGCCGTCATCGTCATGTCCGAGGTGCTCCTGGTCGCCTCTGTGAGATCGATCAGGAGCGCCTGGGCAGACATGGGCGCAGGGACTAAATTTGGAGTGACTTGACCAGGTCATTCTCTTTAGTCCTGCAGTCAGTCCTATTGAACCGTCTTATGGTGAGCGGGCAGGCGATATGGACTGCTAGCAGTCCTATTGCACCATCTTCTGCCGAGCAGCCATGAGATGTGGATGGCATGCAGTCCTTCTGCACTGCTGCCAGCCAAAGATGTAAAAGATAGATGGAGTGGATCAAAACAAGAAATAGACCAGATTTGTTTTGTACTCATTTGCTTCCCCCCCTCCCCTGTCTAGGGGACTCATTCTTCTAGGTCACACTGCAGTCACTCACAGAGAAGGTGCAGCGAGGTAAATCTAGCCATGTATCAAACAGAGGCCAGGCTAACCTTCTTGTTCCAATAAGAACGATAACTTAGGTGCACCATTTCTTATTGGAACCCTCCGTGAAGTCCTGCCTGAAATACTCCTTGATGTAAAGACACCCCCTTTGTTGATTTTAGCTCCCTGAAGCCAACCCTGTAAGCCGTGTCCTCAGTCGCCCCTCCCTCCGTCAGAGCAACGGCAAACAATCATTTCGCGCCTTTTTTCCTGAGTTACCTGTGCAGACGCCATACCACGGCAAGAATGGAGCCCGCTCAGGTAACCGTCACCCTATGTCTCCTGGGTGCTGGCAGACGCGGTACGGCATTGCTACACAGTAGCAGCAACCCCTTGCCTTCTGGCAGCAGACGGTGCAATACGACTGGTAGTCGTCCTCGTCGTGTCCGAGGTGCTCCTGGCCACGTCGGCTGGGAGCGCCTGGGCAGACATGGGCGCAGGGACTAAATTTGGAGTGACTTGACCAGGTCATTCTCTTTAGTCCTGCAGTCAGTCCTATTGAACCGTCTTATGGTGAGCGGGCAGGCGATACGGATTGCTAGCAGTCGTACTGTATCATCTTCTGCCAGGCAGGCAAGAGATGAGGATTGCTAGTAGTCGTATTGTACCATCTTCTGCCAGGCAGGCAAGAGATGAGGATGGCTAGCAGTCGTACTGTACCATCTTCTGCCGAGCAGCCATGAGATGTGGATGGCATGCAGTCCTTCTGCACCGTCTGCTGCCAGCCAAAGATGTAAAAGATAGATGGAGTGGGTCAAAACAAGAAATAGACCAGATTTGTTTTGTACTCATTTGCCTCCTCCCCTGTCTAGGGGACTCATTCCTCTAGGTCACACTGCAGTCACTCACAGAGAAGGTGCAGCGAGGTAAATCTAGCCATGTATCAATCAGAGGCCAGGCTAACCTCCTTGTTCCAATAAGAACGATAACTTAGGTGCACCATTTCTTATTGGAACCCTCCGTGAAGTCCTGCTTGAAATACTCCTTGATGTAAAGACACCCCCTTTGTTGATTTTAGCTCCCTGAAGCCAACCCTGGAAGCCATGTCGTCAGTCGCCCCTCCCTCCATCAGAGCAACGGCAGACAATCGTTCCGCGCCTTTTTTCTGTGCGGACGCCATACCAAGGCAAGCATGGAGGCTGCTCAGCTCACTTTGGCAATTAGGAGCACATTAAACACCACATGCATTATTCAGCAGTATATGCAGCACCAGAACCTGGCAAAGCGATACCGGGCGAGGAGGCGACGTCAGCGCGGTCACGTGAGTGATCAGGACATGGACACAGATTTCTCTGAAAGCATGGGCGCTGCCAATGCATGCATCATGGTGCTAATGGGGCAGGTTCATGCTGTGGAATGCCGATTCTGGGCTCGGGAAACAAGGACAGACTGAATCATAGAATCATAGAATCATAGAATATCAGGGTTGGAAGGGACCCCTGAAGGTCATCTAGTCCAACCCCCTGCTCGAAGCAGGACCAATTCCCAGTTAAATCATCCCAGCCAGGGCTGGTGGGACCGCACAGTGTTGCAGGTCTGGGACGATTCCCAGTGGCTGCGAAACTTTCGCATGCATAAGGGCACTTTCATGGAACTTTGTGACTTGCTTTCCCCTGCCCTGAGGCGCATGAATACCAAGATGAGAGCAGCCCTCACAGTTGAGAAGCGAGTGGCGATAGCCCTGTGGAAGCTTGCAACGCCAGACAGCTACCGGTTAGTTGGGAATCAATTTGGAGTGGGCAAATCTACTGTGGGGGCTGCTGTGATGCAAGTAGCCCACGCAATCAAAGATCTGCTGATATCAAGGGTAGTGACCCTGGGAAATGTGCAGGTCATAGTGGATGGCTTTGCTGCAATGGGATTCCCTAACTGTGGTGGGGCCATAGACAGAACCCATATCCCTATCTTGGCACCGGAGCACCAAGCCGCCGAGTACATAAACCGCAAGGGGTACTTTTCGATAGTGCTGCAAGCTCTGGTGGATCACAAGGGACGTTTCACCAACATCAACGTGGGATGGCCAGGAAAGGTGCATGATGCTCGCATCTTCAGGAACTGTGGTCTGTTTCAAAAGCTGCAGGAAGGGACTTTATTCCCAGACCAGAAAATAACTGTTGGGGATGTTGAAATGCCTATATGTATCCTTGGGGACCCAGCCTACCCCTTAGTGCCATGGCTCATGAAGCCGTACACAGGCAGCCTGGACAGTAGTCAGGAGCTGTTCAACTACAGGCTGAGCAAGTGCAGAATGGTGGTAGAATGTGCATTTGGACATTTAAAGGCGCGCTGGCGCAGTTTACTGACTCGCTTAGACCTCAGCGAAACCAATATTCCCACTGTTATTACTGCTTGCTGTGTGCTCCACAATATCTGTGAGAGTAAGGGGGAGACGTTTATGGCGGGGTGGGAGGTTGAGGCAAGTCGCCTGGCTGCTGGTTACGCGCAGCCAGACACCAGGGCAGTTAGAAGAGCACAGGAGGGCGCGGTACGCATCAGAGAAGCTTTGAAAACCAGTTTCATGACTGGCCAGGCTACGGTGTGAAAGTTCTGTTTGTTTCTCCTTGATGAAGCCCCCCACCCCTTGGTTCACTCTACTTCCCTGTAAGCTAACCACCCGCCCCTCCTCCCTTCAATCACCGCTTGCAGAGGCAATAAAGTCATTGTTGCTTCACATTCATGCATTCTTTATTCATTCATCACACAAATAGGGGGATGACTACCAAGGTAGCCCAGGAGGGGTGGTGGAGGAGGGAAGGAAAATGCCACACAGCACTTTAAGCACAGCACTTTAAAAGTTTACAACTTTAAAATTTATTGAATGACAGCCTTCTTTTTTTTGGGCAATCCTCTGTGGTGGAGTGGCTGGTTGGCCGGAGGCCCCCCCACCACGTTCTTGGGCGTCTGGGTGTGGAGGCTATGGAACTTGGGGAGGAGGGCGGTTGGTTACAGAGGGGCTGCAGTGGCAGTCTGTGCTCCAGCTGCCTTTGCTGCAGCTCAACCATACACTGGAGCATACTGGTTTGGTCCTCCAGCAGCCTCAGCATTGAATCCTGCCTCCTCTCATCACGCTGCCGCCACATTTGAGCTTCAGCCCTGTCTTCAGCCCGCCACTTACTCTCTTCAGCCCGCCACCTCTCCTCCCGGTCATTTTGTGCTTTCCTGCACTCTGACATTATTTGCCTCCACGCATTCGTCTGTGCTCTGTCAGTGTGGGAGGACAGCATGAGCTCGGAGAACATTTCATCGCGAGTGAGTTTTTTTTTCTTTCTAAGCTTCACTAGCCTCTGGGAAGGAGAAGATCCTGTGATCATTGAAACACATGCAGCTGGTGGAGAAAAAAAAAGGGACAGCGGTATTTAAAAAGACACATTTTATAAAACAGTGGCTACACTCTTTCAGGATAAACCTTGCTGTTAACATTACATACATAGCACATGTGCTTTCGTTACAAGGTCGCATTTTGCCTCCTCCCACCGCGTGACTACCCCCTCAACCTTCCCCCCTCCCTGTGGCTAACAGCGGGGAACATTTCTGTTTAGCCACAGGCAAACAGCCCAGCAGGAATGGGCTCCTCTGAGTGTCCCCTGAAGAAAAGCACTCTATTTCAACCAGGTGACCATGAATTATATCTCACTCTCCTGAGGATAACACAGAGAGATAAAGAACGGATGTTGTTTGAATGCCAGCAAACATACACTGCAATGCTTTGTTCTACAATGATTCCCGAGTACGTGTTACTGGCCTGGAGTGGTAAAGTGTCCTACCATGAAGGACGCAATAAGGCTGCCCTCCCCAGAAACCTTTTGCAAAGGCTTTAGGACTACATCTAGGAGAACTGCAAATGCCAGGGCAAAGTAATCCTTTCACATGCTTGCTTTTAAACCATGTATAGTATTTTAAAAGGTACACACACCAGAGGTCCCTTCTCCGCCTGCTGGGTCCAGGAGGCAGCCTTGGGTGGGTTCAGGGGGTACTGGCTCCAGGTCTAGGGTGAGAAACAGTTCCTGGCTGTCGGGAAAACCGGTTTCTCCGCTTGCTTGCTGTGAGCTATCTACAACCTCCTCCTCATCATCATCTTCTTCGTCCCCAAAACCTGCTTCCGTATTGCCTCCATCTCCATTGAAGGAGTCAAACAACACGGCTGGGGTAGTGGTGGCTGAACCCCCTAAAATGGCATGCAGCTCATCATAGAAGCGGCATGTTTGGGGCTCTGACCCAGAGCGGCTGTTTGCCTCTCTGGTTTTCTGGTAGGCTTGCCTCAGCTCCTTCAGTTTCACGCGGCACTGCTTCGGGTCCCTGTTATGGCCTCTGTCCTTCATGCCCTGGGAGATTTTGACAAAGGTTTTGGCATTTCGAAAACTGGAACGGAGTTCTGATAGCACGGATTCCTCTCCCCAAACAGCGATCAGATCCCGTACCTCCCGTTCAGTCCATGCTGGAGCTCTTTTGCAATTCTGGGACTCCATCATGGTCACCTGTGCTGATGAGCTCTGCATGGTCACCTGCAGCTTGCTACGCTGGCCAAACAGGAAATGAGATTCAAAAGTTCGTGGTTCTTTTCCTGTCTACCTGGCCAGTGCATCTGAGTTGAGAGTGCTGTCCAGAGCGGTCATAATGGAGCACTCTGGGATAGCTCCCGGAGGCCAATACCATCGAATTGTGTCCACAGTACCCCAAATTCGAGCCGGCAACGTCGATTTAAGCGCTAATCCACTTGTCAGGGGTGGAGTAAGGAAATCGATTTTAAGAGCCCTTTAAGTCGAAATAAAGGGCTTCATTGTGTGGACCGGTGCAGGTTTACATCGATTTAACGCTGCTAAATTCGACCTAAAGTCCTAGTGTAGACCAGGGCTTAGTGGCAGTGCAGGTTAACATTCCTTTACAGCAAATGTCACAGTTTTGAGTAGATATGTTATTGCATGTGACATGTTATTGCAAATAATATTGCAAAGTTTAGCCTTTTTGCCTCTTTGCAAATTATGCATGAGCCCGTCTTGATTTCTGTAAATGTATTTCCTTATCCTTAAGTAGTCACTGGGTAGTTTTAATGAACTGTTATAAGCATAAAAGAGGGTCAATTTTTACCAATTTGCCAGGGTGCCAGTGAGAGTTTAAAGCTGAAATCCAACAAACTAGATTTGCCAATTGGATAAATGGTATAGCCAATATAGAATGGAATCTAAATAGAATAACCCCTTTTTACTGAGTCCAGGAAGCATTAGCATATTAATTTTAATGCCAGCTTCTTCCCAGGTAAATTGAACTTAAACAATATTTCTCAAATAAGAATACTTGGTAATTCTTAACCAACCAACAATGTGTATATTAATGTGGTTCTGTGTAAATTAATAATCACCAATTCACCACTCAAGTGTAGACAAAGCCATTGTTCTAGGGGTGTACTATACATAGAATACAGTCTTGAAAGCAATTATCACAGACTAGACTTGAGGCTCAGCAGTTACATCAAGGAACAATGCAAATTACCAAGATTTCTTATTACATTTACTTATGATCACCAATTCGTTATTATCTAAACACATTTATCACACTTACAAGGATGCACTGAACTGTAAGGCATTTTAAAGATCTGTTTGACTGGATTGATCCAAAAGGGACAAGTTTAGAATATCAAAAGCAACCCTTGAAGTTACTGTTTTCAATCTCTCTTAGGCCAATTTGCTTGGATTTACAAAAGGAATTAAAATCCAAAATACCTGAGGTCTCGCTAGAGAGTGCAGTCTTAGGCCTTGTCTACACTATGGGGGGAGATTGATCTAAGTTATATAACTTCACCTACATGACTAATGTAGCTGAAGTTGACGTACTTAGATCTTCTTACAGCGGTGTCCACAATACGCTATGTCGACGGGAGACATCTTTGCACATCTCATTCAGGTGGAGTACAGGTGTCGATGGGAGAGTGACCTGCAGTTGATTTAGCGTGTCTTCACTAGACCTGCAAAATTGACTGCTGATGCATCGATAACCGCGCGTCGAGCCCCTGGTAAGTGTAGACAAGCTCTTAGCAAAATAGTCTGCATTTATTTATACTAAACAAACAGAAGGAGAAATACAATATTTAAAATGAAATCTCACCACTTCTTATCTTCTTAACCATGGGACACAGTAGAGTCATTTCCATATGGTTGGTCCAGGTGTTGGTCTCATTTAGGATCCTGTAGCTTCTTGCTGGATTCAGTCAACTCTCTGGAGCACATGGTGACCTCAGTTTTATATACCCTAGTTTCAGAGCTCTATGGAGAGGCCCACCCTCTAATTCCTACTGACACATGCCAAGTGAGTGCTCAGATTTTAGCTCTCTGTTTCTCTGCTGCTTCCATTGGTATCTTGTAAATGAGTTGAGGCATAACAAATTGCCTCAATACTTTTCTTATCGGAGGCTTTTTATGTTTGATTCATTTCAAGGATTTCATTATTAGCCCCTTGTATCAATTGGGATCCCCCTGTTAAGCAATTTCTCTTAATATTCCAAAGTAACATCTTGTTTATATCTTTCAAAATTCCTTCTTGCTTGTGCCAGCCAATTCCTCTCTTCTAGAGTGCAACAATGTACAATGAAAACTAACAAAATCGCTTATCTTTAGGGCCCTGCATGGATACAAAAATTTGGATCTGCATCCAATCCACATCCATGAGAATCAACTTATATCCAACCCGCAATCCATACTCCACCTTTTATCTGCATCCGTACCAGCACCCTATCTCACTGTGCCTCTCAGAAGGACTGTCTGTGTGCGTGCGTGCACATTGTATAAGAAAGCTATATGACTTAATAAATGCACACATTGTGAAACATCTTATTATACAACAGACATCAGAACAAATAGCCTTTTACATAAAAATAATAAAATACATGTCTCAAGTTGATAATGCTCAAAATCACAAACTGAACTATAAAATAAAAAATAGCCTTAGGGTTGGTTTCCCCCCCATAATTGTTCAAGTGTTGAGGAAATTAGCATTGTGTTTCCATCCAGATTTCTTCCCTTATCACTCAGGGTTTGCAGTCTTCTCCCAGCAGCTCTAAATATCAGTCTCCAGGCTTCCTGCTCAACACTTCTTGCTGTGGTCTGCTATATTCCATTGATTTAAGGCCCTACTGAGGTCTTAATCAATAAAGCTGTTTGCTATATGTGGTGCAGTTATCGGTGATGTTGAGAAAAAAAATGCTATGAGTACTATTTCCTCTAGCAGGCTGCTTGGGTTTTTTAATTGTTCACAGAGCCCCTCAGACTAGGTCAGGGGGTTATCTGCATTGTCCAGTGTGAGTTGCTGATGCAGAGGTAACTGAAGCTCATGATACTCTAAGTAGTCCAGGTTTCAGAGTAGCAGCTGTGTTAGTCTGTATCCCAAAAAGAATAGGAGTACTTGTGGCACCTTAGTGGCTCAAATTAGTTAGTTAGTTTCTAAGGTGCCACAAGTACTCCTGTTCTTTTTTCTAAGTAGTCCAGATAGTGCAAGGGTCAAGGAGTCTGTCCTCCCTGTGGAAGCATGCAAGGGGAATACTATCGCAGGGCTAGAGTGCTTCATTTTTGCCAGGGCTTAGCCCCGGCACCTCTTGGCTTGGCAGGTCATCCTCTGCACACCCCTTTGGGGGCTGAGGTGGGGGAGTGAGGAGGAATGCCAGGTGCTCTGTGACTCTAGGTCAGTTTCCCTAAGTGGGCACAGAATGGGGTGGGAGGTGTAGGGGCTGTCCGGCCACCCAGCCAATGCCAGGGTTTACCAGGGCTGAGTCTTTCAATACAAATTAAAGCACTGTAGGGCTAACTACCAGCCCTGAATTTTGGGACTTCATCTTAGATGTCTTCCTTGGGACAGCTGATTTTCTTTTAAATATTACTGTGTAAAATCATCATCCACCATTTCTGGTTTTAGTGAAGTATGATTCTCACTAATTGTGTGACCAGAGACTGAGAAGGCTCTCGGAGGGTGCACTGGATGAAGGAATAGAATGCACAAACCGTGCAACTCGACCGAGAAGGGGAAAGTTATGCTAGTGTTGTCTCCGCCATGCCAGCAGTTACACATTTTCATTCTCTCTCCATTTCAGGGTGATATACTTTGGAACTTCATCATAGTCATTTCCACACTTGCTCTTTGAATCTTTAGACTCTGTATGTGACCATTTTGTCTCCTTTGACGATAATGTCTGTGTAGAGCTGACAAAAGCAGCATAAGATTCATTGCAGGAATATTTTTCTCCTGCAATGAGACAAATTCCTTGGTCACTTGATAAAATTCCTGTCTCTCTTCTTCAGTGAAAACTTTCATACCCTTCATTTGTGGGTGCAGGAAAACCACTACTCTGTGCATGGGCTTGATTTCAAAAACTTTTTGATGAGACATTTTAAGCCTTTGGATTTGAATTGACAGACTATCTACATCAGTGGTAGAAGGATGGCGATGCTTTTTCAGCCTTTCATACCAAATGGGCACCAAGTGGAGAGTGGGCTGTCATGATTGCTCTAGTGCATCAGATGCTTCCTTGAAGGGCCCCTATTAAGATGCTCAAAGTGTTGTGGTCAATGCTATGAATGAGCTGAGTAGCCCCCTTTTCTGCAAAATTTCATGTATTCTGTCCCACTGCTCCTGGATTGTCTTAAAACACAAGTAGCTTGCGGTTCCACTGTGTTTCTACATCTCCTTTCAGAGACTTTTGAAGTCTGCTTTGAAATCCAGAACTCCTGAAGTAAGTAACGAGATTTCAGCTTGTGTGGATCAGTTTGGTTACTGCTTCCTCCTTCTGGTTTGGCAGTGTGCTCAAGTACAGTATTTATAATATGCGCTGAGCAGCTTATTCGCACATAGGACTTGAGGACTACAACCACGTTCACTCCACAGTCCGTAAGAAAACCATCTGGTTGGTAATGCTGTGTATATCAGATCTTCTGAGGGCTTGAATAACAACCAAATGAATGTTCTCTGCAGTTTTTGGTTTCCCACTCTCAAACTGAGTCACACAAAGCACCCTCTCTACCATTCCAAAAACTGTTATGGCTCCATGTAATGAACATTTACTCCCAAATAGGCAACCTTTCTGGAATCATCTATCCACAGATCGAGGGTAAACACCCCACCCCTCCCACTCCACTGTGCCAAGAATGTTTTTCAGCTCTGTGGAGATTTGTTTTTAGTTCTGCCACGAGTGCAGCATGCTGGGTTAATGTTCTGGAATGTGGTATTAGCACATGTGAATCTATTTGACCATATTTGGCACTTATGTTAATCAATCATTGAGGATATGCCAGGAATCCCTTGCCTCTAACAGACATAAGACCTTTCAAGTTATTTGCTACAAACTTCAATAAATTCCTGAGTCTCAGTTGTCTTCATGTCTCGTGTGATAGTGACATTTCTTGGTGAATATCTTCTGCAAACTGGATCCCACTTCCGGTCTGCATTTATTTTTAAGTATGTTTGAAGTACTGGTTTTATGGCTCGTAAAAGCACAGACTTTTTTGCATGCAACACATGCAACATGCTGTATCTCTGTTTTCATCAATAGGAAATCTGAATGTATTCCAAATGGGTGATTTGTATTTCTCATTTCCCTTCAAACTGTATGCACCAGTACTTAGAAATTCAGAATAAAGTTTCTCCATTGACCATTGGCTTTTCTGGAGACAACTGGCAAGGAAGTGCAGAGGGGTGATGTAGTGACTATTTCAATTCATGCTGACGAACTGACAATGCAATATAAAAACAAAGTGAACTTTCACCAGTGTTAGCTGAATCTGAATAATTATATCTGCATCGGATCCACAAACATGGTGAATGCAACTGCATCCTCATCCATGAATCCGGATGTGTGCAGCTTTGCAGGGCTCTACTTATCATCCAGATCTGGAGGACGTACTCCATAAATTATTATTCATGGTTAAGGATAAGATTGTGTCATAGAAGTCACAGATGCCATGACTTTCAGACACCTCCATGACATTTTCCACTTCATCTTAGACAAAGTCTTTCACATGATGTGAGCTATTTCTTACTGTCTTTATTTTTTAATTGGATCCTATTTTGGGCTAAACCGAACTGCTGCTCTCCTGCCACCCATCTCTGAAAGCAGTGCTGCCACCAGCAGCAGTGTCAAAGGAAGGGTGGCAATACCGTGGCCCCCTGCAATAGCTTTGCGACCTCACCAATATCCCCTTTTGGGTCAGGACCCCGCCAGGTTACAACACCATGAAATTTCAGATTTAAATATCTGAAACTGTGAAATTTAAGATCTTTAAAATCCTAGGATTGTGAAATTTACCAAAATGGATTGTGAATATGGCAGGGCCCTAGTTATATTACCTCAAAAATGTGATTGAAATTGGAGGGAATGTGTTTAAAGTATGATGTAAATACCAAATGTCTAGTCATAAATAGAATGAATGATGATGTTTTTATACTGGGCATTTGCAAAATAGTTTGGAATTAAGTCAAACAGTGTAAATTTGGTGTCTTGAGTGCATGATAAAGATGTTATTTATTTGGCGTGATAAATTTTGCTTCCATATTTTAACCAGAAATTCATTATACAGTTGCATACATTTTATTTGCACAGTGGCAGATGTTGGCATATTAGGTGAACATCATCTAGGGGTTTGGGATTAAAAAGCATATAGAAAATCGTATAGAATAAGCTCTTAGCAAAGAAATAACGTCTGGGAAATTCAGTAAAGACAAACATAATATTAAATTTCTTCCCCTTCTGATCACTACTGAAATGCTGTAATGCATTTCTCCATTTATCCCAGAACTAAGGGCTCTACCCACCCATATGGCTACTGCCCACAGATGCTGCATAGGCTTCTGAAGGTCCATAGCCAAGAACACAGGGAAGTATCTTATTACAGCACTGCCAAGGGCTAGCCAAGCCCAATTTCTATAGATTGGAATCAGACTCAAGGAAATAACATCACGGTACTCAATTCCTCAGACAATCTAATCTAATTCTATATGGCTTAAATAGATAAAATTCTACAGAAGCAAACTACTTTATAGCAAGGGAAATGGCATGCCCAATATACAGTCAGCTAAAGAAGGAGGTATATATGTTCTTTGATCTACAGTGGCTAGAATGCAATCCTCGGACACTTCCTAATGTAGGTACAGTAACTACAGAATAGCCCTCCTCAGCCCATTTCGGATAGCTAAGGTTAAGATTTTGTCATGGTTAATTTTAATAAAAGTCATGGATGGGTCACACGCAATAAACAAACATTCACAGAAGCCGTGATCTATCTATGACTTTTGCTGCTGCAGCTCCATGATTTCCCCTGCCACTGTGATGTCTGGGAGCTGTGGGCTTCCCCCTCGGCCCATGGCAGCTGTAAACTGCAGGGTGGCCCCTCTCTGCCCACGGCAGCTGGGAACTGCAGGGTGAACATATTTCCCAAAGAGAAAACAGGACACCGTTCCCTCTGTGCTAGGCTGTCACCCATCGCTGGAATCCTGAGGAGGGCCCCCTCAGGAATCTGTCACCTGTCGCTTGGACTTCGCAGGGTCTCCCCTGTCACCTGTAGCTGCTGTTGCCTAAACCCTGCCAGAGCCCCACTGGCTGCCAGCTCCAGCCCCGCAGTCCCTGCAGCTGAAGCAGAGAATGTCATGGAGGTCTCTGGAAGTACGGAATCCGCGACTTCCATGATCTCCGTGACATAAATGAAGCCTTACAGATAGCAAACTACTATGAGATCTTTAAAACAAGATGTTATCATAGACCAGATATCTACTATTCTTCTTGAAACACATGTTATTTCAGTTTAAAGATAAAAAAATCTTGTTTGCAGTCAATGGACATGGCTGTCATGTTCAGTATTTGGGAGAAATGAGATTTCAAAAACACTTTGAGATTGTTGTTTTGTCTGTTTCAAGTGGAAATGGAAACAATAGCTTGGATAACCAGACATGATAGAGATCAGACATACAGTTGATGTCTCTGTGAGGTACAATAACGGCCTTATCACCCTTATTCATTTTGGCAATTCCCAGTCAGCCAACCCATGGACCATCTTTTACAAGTAACTTCAGACATAAGTAAGTGTCTACAGGCACAGACTGCCAATCATACTGTAAAAGTAAAGAAGAAAATGGAACAAACTAGTACAGGAAATTTTGATCAGACTGATTCCATTATTCGTATAGGGCTAGCAGATAGAAGAAATCAGTATGTGCCCTATGCATTCCAAGGATTATAGTTTCAAAGATTTTAAGACCAGAAGGGACAATTAGCTCACCTTGTTTGACCTTGACAACACCCCACAGAATTTCATGCAATTACTCATGTACTTAGCTGAATAACTTGTGCTTGAGTAAAGAACATCTGTATCACCTTCTTACCATTGTTTTTCATTACAAACCCGATTTTCATGTTCTCATGAATAACCCAGTTCCCTATTAGAGGAGCAGAGCTCTTGGGATCTGATTTCTGGTTTGAATACTTCATGGAAAGATATTTTTGATTTCATATTCCAATATTCATTTAAAATTTTCTGATCCTGTGGGTATAACCCATTCACTGAAATATCTATCAAACACAACCGAAGAGAATTCATTTTAGTAACTGAACCAATAATTCATTAAAAATTTTCTTGCAGTATTTCCCCAGCTCTATTAGTCCCTAAATATCAAAGAGCTTTTAAAATATATGTGAAATGAGACACAAATAAAATTAATCTACTTCAGTAGAGACTATTGTCACTGAAGCAAGTCAGCAAACCTGAAGCTAAAGAGAAGAAACTGGGAAGTTGAGAACTTTTCTGAAATAAGATTAAGAACTGTGATCATGAGGCTTGATAAACAGACACCTACAGATCTCACCCTGCACCATTCATTTGGGTCATGAAGGGGAACAATGGTAGCAACTAGGGTAATACCAGTGTAAAGTACAGAAATACTGTGATTATTTCCCGAACAAATGTCAGGGAGATGGCTGACTGCCTCACACCTACATATAGCACCAACCAGTTACTGAAAGGTTATAAGAAAATAAACTCAAATAACTAGAAATATGGTCAAGCATATGACCTTGAAATTTTAATAGATTCTTTGCAAAATATACTATGTGACCCTAAGTCTCCGAGAAAGATGAACAGAGTGAAATTTAGCCCCCTGTAAGGTGAAAGTGCCAGATTCTCTGCTGGTGTAAATGGGCACAGCTACATTGACTTCAGTTTGTACATTTGTACATTTCATTTGTCAACTATAGTGTGACGTTCACATCAACAGAGAAGCCCTCTATCCTTACCACATTCAAAATATACTATCCTCGGATTTTAAGAAAAAGGACTAACTCACATACACATCCAGGCCAGAGACCATCCCCACAATAATTGCTAGAGAAGATTTTTTTAATCGTGATTTAAAAGTATCAGTGATGGAGAATCTACCATTACCCTGGATAAATTATAGTAATGTGGCTTTCAGAATTGTATGAAAAGCCATGGAACAACAAATATAAAGAAAGGCTCATACTGAGAGAAAATACAAAAATAACCCACCCTGGCTCTAGAAAGGAGTGTAAAAAGCCAAATAGCAAATGGTGAAAGTTGAAAATAGGGCAGCTAGAAAGAAAGGTATTTCTCTCCCTCTCTGTGTGAAACTTGCAAGCTGCTAATTGTGTTAGTACATCCTAAAACAGAGTCTGTTCTCAAAGCAATACTTTGTAACAACAACTACTCACACAGAGAGAGATTCAAAGCGATACTTTGTAACAACAGAAACAGCACACAGAGACTCCCCGCCCTTTTGTTGTATTTGTCTCGCTTTGTCAACAATTGTGATTAAAATAGAGATAGACAATGTATGTGGATGGATGTTGGTGTGGATAATAAATGAATGATCAGGGAGGTGCCAGCCTAAGAATCCAGTGTTGATTGGCAGAAGAAGGCATCAAGTGGAAACAACCAGAGGACCCCCAGAGGGCAGACTGGAATCCACCCAGCAGCCTCAAGGATGGGAGAACCAAAACAAGATAACATCTGGCGGCACAGCGCCATCAGGAATGTGCCATCTGCTGATTGATTCAGCAACAGCATGATGAAGCAATTCCCATAGACTGGCATAGGAATAAATTCCTATAAAAATGGACTCTAAAAACTGAGAACTTTGGGGTCTGAGTCTGCAAACCAACTTCCATTAGCATCAGATGTGCATCTGACAAGGCCCTGCTCCCTCCTCGTGTCCAGGCCACCTCGCCAGTGGCTTGGCACGAGCAACTCTAAGGCTGGTAACTATGATAACACCCTTGCAGAACCTGTGTGTGTGTATGAATGAATGTGTGAATAAATATGAAATTGAATGGAATGTTATAGCTATAACTAACTGCTTACTATGATTTTTTCTGTATTCACAATAAATGTGGCATTTTGTTTTATCCCCTTTAATAAGATCCTGCTGGTTTTTATTTTATTGGTATAACAGTTGGGGCTGAAGTGAGGGAAGGGGGATAAATGGGGATGAGAGATAGGGGAGGAGAGAGGGTTTGTGGGCCTCATTTGGGGGAAAGAGGACATGGAGGTCAGTGGCATAGAGAGACTGGGGGAAAATAGGAAAAGGTGCACTTGTCAGCCTCATCTCCTTCCTTCCCCTGTGTGTCCAAGATCTGGGAGGGCTGCCTCTCTGAGCCCCTCTCCTTACCTTTGCATATGTGCCAGGATCTGGGGTCCCCTGCCCATTAACAGGGGTCTGATCCCCTCTTCCTCCCCACTCCCCCATATGAGTGGAGTTTTGATGAACTCAGTGTTCCAGAAGGGCACAAGGTTAACTGTGGATTAACAAAATTTTTGCCAGTCAGTATTATTACTCTGAGTTTTTATATAAATATACAGAGTAACAAAGGTGAAAAGCCAAATACGAGAGACAAAGAAGGGGTCTTTCCCTCTACCATCTTCCCACACTACTCTTGTACAATGCTTTAGATGCTACTGTAGCTTGTCCCTTATTTACCCACCGCCCTTCTTCTGAGAGTACTAGAATTGCTTGCTACAGCTGATGGAATGGCTGGGTGGTAAAAGATGTGTGAAGTGTCTCCTAAACCTTTTCTGTGACCAGCACAAATAGACTTTCCGCTCTTGTCTCAAAGGGGAAAATGTTTGATGGGCTTGAAGACCCTACAAATTATATTTTTGCAACATCTGTTTCTCATTCCTTCTGAACTCTGGCACTTCTTTTGAGGATAAACTACATATTATTTACAACAGGCAATGCTATCAACCCCACCTATAACAAAAGTGTATTTTATTTACTTGGAGCAAAACAATGAGGGCCCAGTAACACGAACATGTATGTGATGCAGAGTGGTGGAGGGGAGGAGGATGGCTGAGCAAGTAGTGTTAGTTCTCCTCTTCAAATGAGCATGCAATTGGAGCTGAACAAATCCTTTCCATTCAGCTTTACAATCTCTGACTCCCATCCACCCTAAATGTGGGAGGCATTGGGTCCTTTCTGATTTCTCATATTAAGTCAAGAGAGTTATACATACCAGCTGACTCTGAACAAGACTAGTAGGTCAGATTGTCAGAGGTTTTGAATACTGTGGTGAATCTCTCTTTTAAGTTGTATTGTATTTTGTATGGTTTCGTATTAGACTAAACTATTAAACATTAGAGATATAGTCATACCAGTTACAAAATGTAGAGCCATAGCTTGATTAATTACCCAGTTAAATGTATGGAAAAATTATACTAGGCTGTGAAGAATTTCACATTTTTCTAACAATGAACAGGTACAGAACCTTTGATTAAACACGTCAATTTCTTTTAATTCTTAAGTTTTAATCTAAAGTTCTTTCTTAAGTCCTGATCCTGCAAACACACATTAATTAATTTTAATTAATTTTCCTCATAGAAGTAGTCTCATTTAAGTCAATAGGGTGACTCACTTTTAAAGTTAATCATGTACTTAAGTATTTGCAGGATCAGGCCATAGATAATAAACTCTTTTGGGCATGGACTGCATCCACCTCTATAATAATGGTCCTTTGATCCTGACTAAGCGCTTTGGGAGCTATTGTAACACTACCTATATTATAAATATTTATCAGTTGCACAAACACATAGTACATTATTTCCACACTGGACACTGAAATCTGATCCAGTGCCCACTGAAGTCAGTGAAAAGATTCATATTGAGTTCCTTGTGTGTTGGATCAGGGTCTAAGAAGGAAATGTCTAGCAAAGCAAAATGTACCACTGATGTCCCTATAGGACATGAGTCGTAAAACCAACTTGAAATACAGTTAATGGTGTTTAAACAAAGTGAAACTAGTGACACTGCAGAAGAGTGACTTACCCACCAGTATACCCCATCATTGCTAGATGCAATGTAGAGGCTTGCCTCCTCTGGTGCCCCCTGCTGAGAGCCACTCCAGCTATGTAGTGGCCTGCTTTTTCTTGTGACTCAGCTCTCCAGCCAGGTCATGTACAGTCCCAGCCCTTCTGGAGTAACAGAATCACACAAAACAATAGTCCAATGACCTTGCTGCAGGTTTTTGGCCTGGCTCTGGGCTCAGTCATTGGTCTTTACTTCCCTTGTAATAAGGGGTTTTCACTTCACCTTCCTTGTTGGCCTATCAGGGAATGCAGGCCCTCCTTTTACTTTGGGCTCCAGTCCAGGAATCTTGTAACAAACAGCTGTGGTCTGTACCCTTACTCTGCACTCTTTGCTGTCTCCCTGGACCACTCGCTGGCTCAGCCTGCCTCTAGGCCTGTTTCACAGCTGCTTTCTGGACTCACTCCTGCAGACTCCTTCTGGCTCCAGTACCAATGACTCCCAGGATTTTCTCTTTGGAGGCCTGGCTCTTGTCTGCCTCTCTCAAGGCTCTCTCTGTATCATCTCTCTTTCCTCCAGAAATCCAACCCCGGGACTACCTCCCTGGGGGTCTTACTTTTTGTTAAGTTTCACAACTGGAACATACTCCACTCCACTGTCTTTCCTAGGCCTTTACCAGAGCTCCCTTCTCAGGAGAGGGTCTGAAGGCCTACTTTCCCCATAGACCTCATATCTGCCTTGTACTGGCATGAACTCCTTTCTTTATTAATCAGTCACCCAGCTCCTCCCCAGTGGAGCCTAATCCTAAATTGGGTTTGGGTCATCCTCCGGGGACAACTGGGTGCACTAATTACTCTCTGGCTTCAGTTAACTCTCTCTCTGCCAGTTTAGGTTATGTTGTTTGTGATGGGCTGTAAGACACCTCTTCTATATTTTCAAGCCATCCATAAAACAATTTGTAAATGAGGAACAAGTTAGTTTTTTATACTATTCATATTTAAGTGTAAATGAGGCTGTTGCTGTGATAAATCCAAAATATTAATCTATTTCAGAGGCTAAATTTCTCAGATGCATTTGTGATCTCTTAATGGTTCAGCAAATGAAATTTGTAACATCTGTCTCAGATATATTTAGTATGATATAGGGCAAGGGATCTGGAATTTAATATCATCACCATATAGTAAATAAAGTTGTAAAATGATTTACTATAGCAACAGGGAGTTATACTGTAGTCCTTATGTGCAAAATAAAATTATAAAATGTTAATGAAATAGGTATTTAAGACTGGAGTTATAGTACATAATTTATTCCATTATTAAAGTATTAAATTACTTTTGTGCTATAAACCAGGATGAATGTCAGACCAGTGGTTACCAAGATGACAAGCAGAGAAAGTAAATTAGTATGCATTGCCATGGAACATAATAAAAAATATACAAATGCAGCTGGACAGCAACAAATGAAAGCTTTGCCGGATAAGTATAAAACAATCACCACAGGAGCTGCCTTACCATTAGAACTGGGCAGGGAAATGGGTTCAATTTTTCAAAAATGAGAAATTGATCAAATCAGGCCCTTTTTTTGTAAACAGTTTCAAAGTTGATGAATTGGTATTTTCCAATGAAAAAAACATTATGTGAAAAAATTTCTGAGCAGCTGTACTTACAATCCTGTGAAGAAGCAAAGAAATACAGCATTTAGATGTAATTAGGGCCAACTCCTGCCTTTGCTGTGCATAGCAGAACCAGAAAAGGGACTGGGTATGAGGAGTTAGGGCTTGCTCATGCTGCTGGTGTAGCACCAGACTGGCCACACCTTGACCATTTATACCAGTGGTTCTCAAACTTTTGTGCTAGTGACCCCTTTCAGGAAGCAAGCCTCTGAGTCCGGCACCCTCTTATAAATTAAAAACACTTTTTATATATTTAAGGCCATTATAAATCCTGGAACCAAAGTGGGGTCTGGGGTGGAGGCTGACAGCTCACAACCCCACATGTAATAAGCTCACGACCCCCTGAGGGGTCCCAACCCCCAGTTTGAGAACCCCTGATCTATACTAATCCATCTAGGTTGGCACGACTAGAATCCCATTCAGAGACTTGCTAACCAGTCTCCAGTAGGGACTGAACATGGTTAGTACCTTGTACTGGATGCAGCCCCTATTCTTTCAAAATGGTGAGCTTTTACGCTGAATATTCAGGCACAGGCACTGACAGGATGGGGTGCTTGATCCAGCTGCCTACTTTATTAGCAAAGATTTCTTGGGCTATAAACAAACCCAAACACACAGGAAACATCACACACATCGGAAGGTAAGAAGCCTGCAGAGTCCAATTAGGGTATACAAATCTGGCAGGTTATTAGCTCCTACACTCAGAAATTTTCAGATCTAATTATGAGGGTCAAATCATGGATAGTAAGCAATGAAGTGGAGAGAGATAGGCATAACTTCACCTGAGGCAACAAAAACCAGGGATTTGGAGCAATCAAATTTTTGAATTGCTCCACTCCAGCTCCCCTCTGGCCCCAATAGTGACTGCTCCGACTCCGCTCTGCACTCTGCCTCAAATTAATTTTTAACTAAATAAAAAAGTGCATAATTTTGAAAAAACATTATTTTTATTCAGATTTTTAAAACAATTTAAATGTCACCAACAATGATACAAATTAGAATCATTCATAATTCATTCTGGAAAAAATTATTGCAGAAATCAAGTCGTCTTTCAGAGCCTGCTGCAAATTATTTAAAATTAACTTTAAAGCCGAAAACAGTCGCTCTATACTAGCTTGAGTTGTTGGCATGCTTGAAGCAATTCTACAGGCAACCTGAATGCGGTGTGCGTAGCTCTGAATGGCCTCAAAAACAGACTTAACTTTTAGCCTACCAGTAGATTCCATCGCCTCACAATCTTCCTGAAAGTTTCTCTTGAATAATGCTTCATTACATTTATGAATCGCAGAAACTTGCCGGCGTCTTTCTTGTTTATCCAATTCCTTTTCGAAGGAGTCATCTTCTGAAGAATTGGTGCTTGAATTATCTCCATTTCCCTGTGATGGTTGAAGACGTCTCAGGAATGGACGCTCGAACAAGTTCAAAGTGGAGACGGAAGTTTGAGAACAGCTTGCTATTTCTGAAGGATGTGAACTTTCTGAAACTGCAAATTCAATTGTTGATGACTCCTTTTGTTGTGTTTCGTTTTCTTCAACCTCTTTCGCCGAGTTCAGATGTAGCAATAAATTTTGGTTTTCGAGTCATTGAGCAGTATCAAGGAGCCCTTCCTTTGCCTTTGGTATTTCCCTTGAGGTAAGAAGAATCCGATACTCTGGGTCAACATAAACTCCAGCAAGGAAATTAATATTGTCAAAAAGCTTCTCTTCGCGTTTCTGCATGGAGGATAGAATTCCTTCTGCAATTTGTCCACTATTTTCTTGCAAGAATTTTGACGGTTTTCACCATTCCTTCATTAAAACTCCCGAGGTTACATCGACAGCTTGAAGATTCACGGTTGTTTGGTTTGGATTTGCCAAGAGGTCTCGCAGGTTCTTCACTTTGTCCCATTCAGCTTTTGTTAACTTGAATTCTCTTGTTCCAGCAGCAGCCACTTGTTCACAGTAAGACTGAAAAACAAGAAGCCAATCAATCATCACAAATGTTGAACCCCAGCGAATCACAGTATCCAATGATTGAGTTACTCCATGTAGATCAAGCAGAACACTTCGAATACTTGGGGTTCATAGTTTGACAACGACTTGTTGAATTTTTGCCAGAAATTTCTTCTCATGTTCTTTGTTCAGTTCATCCCAGATTGCCAACTGAAGAGTGTTAATACCACACCTCATCAGCTGGACTTTTTGAGTCGTCCTCCTGAAGCCATGTTGGAAGTATGAGGCTAGGGTCATTAACCCATTGCGCAGCAGCATCCATGTTGAGTTCGATTTCATCCATTCCTTTAGTTCCTTCATCAGGCAAAATAGCTTCAGTTCTATACACATCCCTGTTCTCAGAGGTAAAAATGGTTTCATTGTCCTCGCTGAAATTTGATGGCATATGTCATGTTTGCTGCATTGTCAATGCAGATGCTCAGCACTTGCATTTCACTGATCCCAAATTTTTCTAAAATAGCTTTTACTTGACTTTTCACATATGAAGAATTGTGACACCCTTCAGTGTCGATTATGTCCAAGATTTTTACCACAGCTTTATCTTTTCCTTCTTCGTAGTGCTGAGCATTGATTGCAAGGAAAATTCTGTTTCCATGGGTTGCCACTTCCGTTCTCAGATAGCACAATTTTTGCTCCAAAGCTTTCTTGAGCTCTCCACCACCAGACTCAGCTGTGCTGACAACTAAATGATGAACTGCATCGTGCCCCATTGAAACACCAAGCTGCCAACCCATTTCACCTGCAATTTTTTGGAATCCTTTGTTCTTTAGCCTGAAGGTAGTGAGTGGTGTTGAACTCAAGCAAACCATTTCTATCAGCCCTTCACAGAAAGTATTTGCATCCATGGTGATTGTAACCTTTGAGGACTTATGAGTCAAGTTTTGTTTGCTAAATTTTGGGTTTCTTTTCAGATGAAGCTCCACAAAAAATCATTTCTTCAGGAGTTTTCAAAGAGCCAGATGAATGTCGTTTAGCCACATCAGCTTCTGTTTTGCCTCATCTTCCTGGTCCTTTTTGTAACCAGAGCAGCATAATTTTCAGGATGGTTACATTTTACATGCTGCCAAAGGTTGAAACTTTTCACGGTACTTGCTTCACTTGTCTTGAAGCTACATGGTTTGAGCTCGCCATTCACTTCCTTTTCCACCTTGCACGTTGCCGATTTCTTCTTTGCTTTTCCCCAAAACCCAAATTTGGGCTTTTCAGATTCAAAAGTAAAGTCGTCATTGAGATCCTTTTCCGTAAATCGGCTATCAATCATGTGGGGCAGACTTGATTTTTTTTTGTTGAAGCCATGGCCAAATCTTCTTGTGCTGATACCACATCCAAATGCTTCCTGTGATGATCTTTGAACAGTAATGAACAAAAGCATTACATTTTTAAATAATGTACCTGCTTGTGATATCTTAACCACTTAAGGTACTTCAAATTTATTTTGGATTTTCTGGACAAAAATGATCACATTTGGTTTTTTTACGCAAAATTATTATTAAAGTATGTTTTAATATGTTAACATGTTTCTTGCAGTTTTAATGAAGTAAGAAGTATTTTAAATATACATAATTAATATACATTTTTATTTATAAATTGCAAGTTAGTTTTTCTTATGAAATTTTGCGGTAAAAATATTCCAAATATTTTCCAAGTTTTTAATTAATATCTCAAAAACGCTTTAATATAGATATATCAATGAAATTTGGTATGTGCCATAGTGTTAGTACATGCTATTGCTGTTCTACAACATTAATTGTTGGGAAGTAACGAGGCTACACGTTACAAGGTTGAAAATAAACTTTAATGGGAAAGCGGATTCAAATTGCAAGCACAGTCCTTTTAGTAAAGAGAGCAAATTTTTGGAAATATGTTTTTGCTTCGTCAGCCTGAATAGATTATACAAGATAGAGCAAATAACAGGTTCTATCTTGTATAATGTTTCCAGCCTGATGAAGGAAAAACATATTTCTGAAAATTTGCTCTCTTTACTAAAAAGACTGTGCTTACAATGTGAATCCGCTTTCCCATTAAAGTTTATTTCCAACATTCTATCATACAACATCATTCAAATAAAATTATTTAAACCACAGGCATCATGAACTGAGGGGACTGGGCCAATTTTATTTAATATTTTTTAAATCTTTGACTATTTAACAGATACGACCCTCGAATATGATTTAATGCTAAAACATGCATTAAAATGGTACTCTTAATTTATTTTATATAATTAACCATTTCCGAGAAAACTGTTTAAAAATTTTAATCTGCTTAGATGCTTAGAATGATACAAACAATTTTACTTATTACTTATTTTTCAACTTTGGAACCATAAATTTGAAACTTAATAATAAATAATAACCAAAAATTATTAACTTATTATAGAACATAATATTACCGTTTGTAGCCAGGGGGCAGTCGACGACAAGACTTTCTCGAAATATGAAATAAAAATGACCAACCGCCAGTTCAGGATGCCTATGGTTTAAATAATTTTGGATAATGTAATATGGTAGCACATACTAACGCTAAGACACAGACATAATTTCATTACTTTATATTAAAGCATTTTTGAGATATTAATCAGAAATTAACTTTTCATCACCTCCTTGAAGGGACTGTAGCTCCCTTAGGAAGAATTTTAGGACACGTGTTCACAGAAATGTTTTTTCTGAAAATGATCTAAGGATTCACCCCCAAAGTTGTGTTGGACATTTTCCAGTCACTCTGGATATATCACAAAAATCACTCCTAATTTATGCAAAAATGTTTATTGTTTATTTATATGCCTGCTGCATGCGACTTTTTCAGTAAATTTAAAATTACAAACAACGCTACCAAAAGACCGCTGAACAGATGACATCTAAAATAAGTCTGCCAGAGTGATACAGGAGCATGTACAAATGAACAAATGTACCGGTAACAGAAGCCCGTGTCAGAAATGAGCTTAAGTGGTTAATATCTCTAGCGATATCTTAATATATCAATAAACAAAAACATTATTTTTTTTGCAGTATACCTGTTTGTGATATCTTAAATGTTGCGTGTTGCATCACACTTTTCCATAATTGCAGCATTCAGCGCGACTCGTTGATCAACGCTTACAAAAGAAGTATCACGACATACTAATCTATCTAACTAATCTACGTGAATACGTACTCGCCTAACCTTGGCACAAGGGTGGGAGCAGTCTGCAGTGTTGCCGGATGTCTGATAATTATCTGATTCTTTAATAAAACATATCTCCAAAAAACTTTGTAATTTTGTATCTGTACATTAAATCTTGATTTTGGCTGAAGTGAGAATAACTGACATATTATGTAAAGTGGTAAAGTAGATGTTAATATTAATTGTTATACAATCTGAAACTTTTTGGCACCTTTAGGACTTTCTTGCTAAATATCATTCATTTTGGATTGAAAATGAAAAAAAGAAACAAAAAAAAACTGGAGCAGTGGAGCAGTCAAGATTTTCTGTGCTCCGGCTCCGCTCCAGCTCTGGGCAAAAACTTGCAGCTCTGCTGCTCCATGCTCCAGCTCCGGGCTCCGCACCAAAGCCCTGACAAAAAGAACCTTTGAAGGGCTAGGAGAAGGAAAGTAAGAATGAGACATGGGAGGGGGGAGGGAGGGAGAAAAAATGGTGAGAGGGAAAGAAGAATAGGTGTCATAGGGTGTCAACTGGGGAGGCATATAGGAGAGAAGGCGAGAAATAGATGGAAGTGAAGGCTATAACGTAAGAGTCAGAGGGATAGAGACAAAGAAGCGCCACAGAGGGGAGTCCAGACTTGAAAGAAAGCAAAATAATTCAGGCCCCAATTCAGCAAAGTACATAAGCACCTAACTAAGCCTCTTCCATTTAGCGAAGCACTTTCCGCATGCCTAAATTTAAGCATATGCTTAGGCTTGATTGGCTTAAATGGGATTTAAGCATTGCTTAAGTGATTTACTGAATCCGGACCAAAATGAGTCAGGGAAAAAAAGGGAGAGAAAGAAAATGGAATAGAGATACAAGAAAAGTGAGAGATGAAAAAAGAGAAGGGAAAAGAAGAAAATGGAAAAAGGGAAGAAAACATACGACTTTATGAGTCACATTGTATTTCCTTTATTTGCATCAACTCTAGTCTGTGCTTTAAGGGCAGTAGGCAGGTGGTGATTTGTTATAATCAGGGCCTTGTGTATTTCCACAATTTTGTGTTCAGGGGATTGGACCTCCACAAGCAAAACTGTGCTGCTAAATCTATGGTTTCATTTTAAAAAAATTACATTTAGGTCCCTGAGAGTGTTAAAAAAAACTTAATATGGGATCCAGGTCTGGTGCAAGGATATTTTGCACCCTAGGCGAAACTTCCACCTTGCGCCCTCCCCCGGCCCCGACAACCTCCGAAAACTAGTAAACTTAGCATTATAAACAGCCTGTCAGAATGGGTAATGGCTGTTCTAATGTTTCTTTTTTACCTTTAAGGCATTTCAATTGTTTTCCATTGCCTCTGGTGGTGTCCCATTCAAAGTCTTACTATTGTGCAAAGCTAAACAATTGAGCCTTGCATTGCATCACCAGCCAGGTTAGGCAGGGTGACAAATCCCCCTTGCCCCAAAGGGCATTATCCCCTGTTGACTAATTTCTACTCCAACTCTGTAAAGCAGACTTTTAAGGTAAATACATTATTTCCTCAATATTACCCATGCACACATCTCACAAAGATTCTCACTCTTGACAAGTTACCAGCCTTGTGTAGATCCCTTCTAGGTTTCTCTTTGTGGGTAAGTGTCCTGTAAGACACGTGTGGGGTGCAGTGAGTTTGTCAGGCCTGCAGTGACAGGTATTTGTGAAGATCAGGGGGCCCTTTGACAAGGGGTGCTGGTGTCACTGTGAGCTTGGGGTAGCTGACAGTATGGGGCAGGGCACTGAGGCTGGTGGGGCAGGTAACACTCACTGGGCTGGGGGCAGGCGGTGCTGGGATGGGGCAGGGGCAGGTATCTGTCAGTCTCCAGCGCTTGGGCCGCACCAGGGCCAGCAGCCTCTTCACCTCGGAGTTTCTCCCATGCCAGGGAGTACGCGGGTTGTGGGGCGCCACCGCAGAGGAGATGCAAGGGGCCTGGCTCGGCTGGGGCCCCACACCTGCCGGCCGAGAGCAGCAGGAACCGGGCACTGCTTGGGGGCAGCTGGGCGGCCCGAGCACAGTGCGCCTACGCTCCCCGCCTGCCCCTGCTGCTGCTGCGGAGGCTGCCGCCGCCCTGGGCTCGGGCAGCCCGGCTCCTCCTGAGCAGCGCCTGGTTCCTGCTGCTCTTGGTCGGCAGGTGCGGGGCTCCAGCCGAGACTGGCCCCTTGCGTCTCCTCCCTGGCGGCACCCCCTGCCCATGTCCGGCCGCGGAGGCAGGAGCTGGGGAGCCTGAGAGGAGGAGTGGCCCCCGGGCAAGCAGGGGAGACTCCGAGGTGAAGAGGCTGCTGGCCATGGCGCGGCCCGAGCACTGGAGACTGACAGGTACCTGCTCCTAAGCAATAGTGTAAAAAAAAAATTAGGGGGCACCGCTTTTTGGTGCCCCCAAATCTTGGCGCCCTAGGTGGCTGCCTGGTTCACCTAGTGGTTACACTGGTCCTGATGGGATCCAAGTGGAACCCAAAGAAGAGCTGCCCTGTTCATTTTATAGCCAGCCTGAAACAGCAGCTCTGGAAGTTATGAGTTGCCCATTGATCTCTCTATAGTGTTAACAGCAAAACTCAATCATTGTAACTTAAATGTCCACATAAGTATATTCCTGCTGACTGTGTCAGCAGAAATCTTTAAGTGTGTGTTCCAGTGCCAAAAGGCCCAGTGGTCGCCTAAGCAGCTGCCAAAATCTCCAGCTTCCTACCTGCCAGCTTCCGTATAATTAGGTGTTTTCAATACAAAATTTTGCAGCGCACTGAAAAAATTGAAGGTTAATAAGCAGCATAAAGCAGACTGAATTTAATATAAAAAGTAAATAACAGTGGGTACTGTCCTGAGTGTATTACTCATTTTCATATTTAATTCAATACAGAGCTGCTGTTTTTTAAATGTACTCGAATCTGCTGCAATACTTCCAGCCTGTTGTAATAGGTTACTGCAGAAACCAGGGGCCTTCTGTCAGATTTAGGAAGCAGCTGCTGCGGAGTACATATGGTCTATGATCATTTAAAAGATATGTATGTCATACACTTTTTATAATTGATATTTCAGGGGAAATGGGCTGTGCATCTAGGGTACTAGCACCAACAGGTTGGCTTTGGCTGGCTCACAACACACAATCTCCAGCTTCTACAATCTGGTTTCCTAGGGTCCAGAATCTTTTCTATATCTTTATTCAGACCATATGTTCTGCATGTTAAGGATGGAAGGAGAAAGAGCTGTCTCTTCTCTTTTTTATTCCTCTACTGATTATGCCTTTATTTTACTTATTTTACTTGTCTTAAAATAAGTCAGTCAGCAGTTCTTTTATTTCACTTTTCTGTAACTTTGGTCAAGGCATTTTCCTAACTGAGATCCCAGATTTCCTATAGGACCTCAGAGCATGGACAATATTTTTCAATGAAGTTCAAAGGAACATAACCATGTGTTGATGTCCCATTTTTTTCAGTTATGAAGTGCTAGGAGTTGTACACAGCATAGAATAGAATAGTAGCTCTTTGTTTACACTGGGTTTCTTCTGGTTATATTTGACCATACTTGGTTTGGAAATTTTAGGCAGCTTGCTCCCAGTGGAAACCACAGCCCCATGTTAGGCACCTACGCTCTCTATACCATACATGGGCTGTGGGGAGAGAAGCACATAAGAATGGGGTCCACAGAAGCCCGCATGCTGAACAGAGAGCTTCCCTAAGATAGCATTCCCTCTTGGCTAAGAAAAGGGCTGTGGCCTAAGCCCAAGGGCAGATGAAGGCCTTTATCTTTGCTTGGGATTCTCACCTAAGTCTTTTTTCCCCAAGAAATGCCACTTCCACCAAAGCAGGCAGTGGCCCCGTTATAACTTTTAGCCATATGCCTTTGAAGTCATTCTGACTGTCTCTCTGGCCCAGTGCATTTTTAAGTATTTATACACAACGGATCAACTACAACATGAGAAACAGAGAGACCCACAACAGAATATCTCATGGCCCACTGGTTTGGTGAGAGATTCCTTTCACCGTATCAGACACAGGCAATAATTGAAGCTGGGTCTCCCACCTTGTAACTGAGAGCCCCAACTAATGGACCTCAGGCTATAAGGGAGACCACCTCCTTCACTCCCTGGGTGTTTTGTGCAAATTTCTGTGTGTTCTGAGTATGCCTACTGGATCAGGTCCCACAGTGAGATAAGGAAAAGGAAAAGAAAAAGAAAAAAGTGGGGAAGCAATCCATCCCCAACTACCCTACCCACAATTAATTCTTTTGGATTCAGGGGGAAAAAGGATGAGAAAGAGATAAAATTGAAAATAATTTGGTTTTTGGAAATCAAAACTAAATAAAAATTAACTTAATTTCAAAATTTCACATTGTAAAATGTCATTAAAAATGATATTTCCCTCTTCCCCCTCAACGTTTTCAATGAAATATTTTTGGCAAGAAAATATTTTCGTTTAAAAATTTCAAAAAGTTCCAGTCTAGCACTTGTTGGAAATGTTTTGACAAATTGTTTTTTCTTGAAAAACACCAAATTCTTGAAAAGCAGGGTCAGGTTCAATAATTTCCTGAGTCAAAAATAAATGGAGATTTTTTTTTTAAATTTTCAAAATGTTTCATTTAGATATTTTCAAAAGAAAAAAAAACCAGTTTTTCCAGTTCAAAATAACTGTTTCAAAATGTTAGCTAATTAGACAGAAAAATAACAAAAAGAGGAAGAGATCCAAAACAAAATTAAACATTTCAAAGTATTCTGACTCATCTAAAATGAAAAAGAAAAGAAAAGTTGACATTTTGACTTTTTGTCCTGTTTCAAAATGGGAAAACATGCCAGTCAAAAATGTTTGCAGGACAGGAAAACCATTTCCCACCCAGCTGTATTCCAGTCTGAGCCTGTGAGGTGTTGATTACCTTCAGCTCTCTTCAAGCTCAGGAGGAGTTGCAGTGCACCAAACCTCTTTAGATTAGGTTTTTACCCAAGTTCTTTTTAAAATTTCCATTCACTGCCATATAGTACCCTATGTGCTACTAGTGAGCCTTTGGCACAGCTTGCTGATTAGTTTTCTCCTCTGTGCTTTTCTATGATTTATTAGCTTTCTTCCTCATACTTCTACACATTTTTCTGTCAACAATTTTTCATTGTGTTTGAAACTTGTCAAATAACATACTGATGGTCTCAATTCAACTTTGAGGGCAAAGCATAGTCAATAAAGAAACAATATTTTCCTAATTTTTTAAATTAAACCAATAAGAAACTATTTTAGTAACAGTCTTAGGGTATGTTCACACAGCATCTAAAAGGTGTAATTCCCAGTGTGGGTAGACATACGTAGACTTGGGTAGACATAACAGACATTGGGTAGACATAGACTAGCTCTGCAGGACTAAGCACCATGAGAAGGATTTTTTAAAATGTATACTAGGAACAAAAGAAATCCTAAAAATGGAACAGGACCAATACTAAATGAAAATGATAACATTGTTAATCATTCTACGTTAATACAGAAAAAGGAGAAGTTTTCAATAAATATTTCTGTTCGGTATTTGAAAGGAAGCACAATGATATACTAATATCACAGGAGGATGATGAAGTACTTACCAACCTATTACTAAGGAGGATTTTAAATAGCATCTATTAGGGATAAGAATTTTAAATCAGCAAGACTGGGTAAAAATTGCACCTGAATCTTCAAAGAATTGGCTGAGGAGATCTCTGGCTCACTGATGTTAATTTCAGAATACTGGGGAAATTCCAGAAGACTGGGAAAGTGCTAATGTTGTGCCAAGAATTAAAATGGGCAAGCAGGCTTCTTTGGCAACCTGGATTCCCAGGGCTTCCAGGGTCTGTGGCTAGTTGGCAGCATGCCCGCCAGACTGCACCAGAGCCAGGATTTCATTCCCTTTTATGGAGAATTTCTAAATGTTTGGGTTTTGCTTCAAATTGGAACAAAACCAAAGTCTGAAATATCAAAATCTTCCACTAAATAGAATTACTTTTCTCCTCGCAGCTCTAAACAATAGGTCAATTATTCTGACATCAAACCTTGGGCAAAATAATGGAAAATCTGATACAGGATTCAATCAATAAAGAATTAAAGGATGGGGATATGATTAATACCAGTCAACATGGTTTTTTGGTCAAACAAACCTGACAATTTTTTTATGACATTACAAATTTGGTTGCTAAAGGTAACTGCATGGAAGTATATACTTTTGTAACACATCTGGCAGTGTTGGCTGACATTCTGACTAAAGAATTAGCATTATACACTATCAGCAGAGTACCTGTTACATGGATTAAGAACAGGCTAACTGACAAATCTCAAAAAGAAGTTGTCAATGGAGAATGGGATTCAATGCTTCTAGTGGAGTTTCTGCAGGGATCAGTACTATGCTCAATGCTATTCAATATTTTTGTCAATGAGCCAGAAGTAAATATATAATAGGACTACTGATAATATTTGCAGATGTCAAGCAGAGTGGTAAGAAATTACGAGGACATGACAGTCATACAGAGCGATCTGAATGGTGAGTTGGGCCCATTCAAAGAAAATGTATTTTAATACAGCCAAATGCAAATTCATATACCAAGGAAAAAAGAATGCAAGCTATATCTACAGACTATATTCTGGAAAGTAATGACTCTGAAAAGGATTTAAGGATCATAGTGGACAAAACTCAATGTGAGCTCACAGTGTGGTGCTGTGGCAAAAAGGGCAAATGCAATTCTTGGATGTATAAACTGGGGAATACTGAGTAGGAGTAGGGAGGTGACCTTACCTCTGTTTATAGCACTAGTGAATACAGCATCCAGTTTTGGTGGCTGTATTTTGAATAGGATGTTAAAAAACTGGACACACAAAAATGATTCTAGGGCTCAGGAAAATGCCTTACAATGAGAGACGTAAAGAGCTCAAACAGAAAGAAGACTGAAAGGGGACATCATTCCAGTATATAAGTATCTTCCCAGAGAGAACATATCAATGTTCCCTCTAATTTTTCTCATGCATGTGTTGTCAGACGTCACCAGTGTGGTGCTCTGCTCTATCCAATGTTGATAACAGTCAGCGTGTAGGTGTTCCCCCAGCTCTGCGCAGATCACTGACACAGCAGACCCCGAGAGAATCCCCAATGACCACAGACTCCAATAAGGTACAAAGGCACCTGGCCAAGTTTATTGTCAAACGAAACACAGTAATAGTTTCCCTCAGACTCTACAGAACATATTACGAATATGTGCCCCCTCACAATGGACCGGCTAGTCAGTGGTGGGAATTACCACTGCCCCTTAGGCCAGACAAAGATATCCACTCAGGGATGCATTCTTATAGACAGGTACAAACAAGTTACACATCACTCCTGATGCATTGAGGTACAACCCCTCCATGTGTTAGGGTGCTGCCTCTTTCCTGGTACATGTTGGTTTGAACAAACAACTCTATCCATCATATTATTCTTTTGACCCTGTCTGTAGGATGGGTCAGCCTGTTCCTTATTATCTCTGTGGAATGCGTTTGTACCGGGATGTTCTGGTGCCATCCTGGCACATGTCCATCTTACTAGTACTTAATACCTTTAGGTGTGTGTATATGTGTAATTAGCAGCCTTCTTCTTGCCAACTTCTGTGACGGCCTGCCTCTGGCTCACAGCTTAACTTTGCTTTATGTTAGCAAAGTCTTGACCATGACTTTAGTTTGGGCCTCAGGCCTCATACCGGGCCTCTGATACAAGGCTTATGTTTACTGGGCCTCATCTTATTACAGCATATGCGGAATGAATTTTGCTATGTGCACCAATATGGAGGTGATGTGTGGTGGGGGCGGGGACAAGGGGTTCAGAGTGTAGGATGGGGCTTAGGGCTGGGGCAGAGGGTTGGGTTGTGAGGGGTAAGGGCTCCAGCTGGGGGTGGGGGCTCTGGGGTGGAGCCAGGGATGAGGGGTTCAAGGTGCGGGAGGGGACTCAAGGCTGGGGCAGAGGGTTGGGATGCAGGGGAGGTGAGGGCTCCATCTGGTGAAGTGGGATCTGGGGTGGGGCTATGGATGAGGGGTTTGGGGTGCAGGCTGCCCTGGGGCTGCAGCAGGGAGAGAGGACACCCCACCAGCCCTCTCCCCCCACAGCAGCTCCAGGGCTGGGGCCAGGGGAGAGGCGCCTCACCCCAGCTGCTGCAGCTCTCCCCATCTCTCCCTGGCATGGCAGGTCTGAGGCTGGGGCCAGGGGAGAGGCGTCTCTCCCTGCTTCGGCAGGTCCAGGGCAGGGGGAGAGGTGCCTCTCCCCGCTGCAGCCCTGAGCACCTGCGTGGCCCTTGATAGGCGGCCACACAGCTTAAAGGGAACTTAGTCGGGTACTAAGGGTTCTTTAATCTAGCAGAGAAAGGCATAATAAGAACCAATGTCTGAATAGCTGGAAACTGGAAATCCCCCCCTTCATGCACTCTTTCTCTCTCTCTCTGTTCATGGTGCCCCCTGTCAACTGCTGCCCTCATCAGGTGGGTCTTCAGTGGCTCAGCCCTCCAACCAAGTCACTTGCAGTCAATTTGTGAATGAACAAACCCCCTGGGGTAAAAGGTCTAACAGGGCCTTTCCCTGTGCCCTTGTTAAAGTCTTTAGCTCTGTCTCTGTGCTCAGTCCTCAGCCCCTTCTGAGCTAGCTTTAAGTCTGTGTCTGCCCTGGTATAGAGTGGTGCCCCCAGGGCTTTCTCCCTGGAGACTCTTAAGTTCTGCCCTTCACTTGGGACTCTAAAGAGGCCTTATCCCCTTTGTGGGGCTTAGGCCACTCTGCGGGGGGAGGGGGGGAGGGAAGGGGAGAAGAGACCCTATAAATAGCAACCACATGCTGCTTCCTGTAATAGTTGCTGCTGCTATTCTCTGGGCCACTTCCCATATAGCATCTTCTACTACACCCTTACCTCAGGGCTGAAGGTCTCACCATCTTCTGGTTCTCCCTTGAGCTCTAGTCACCAAACAGGGAGCACCCTTTCTTACTCCTCTGGTCCCTGCCAGGAACTGACCTTCTCAGCCCCTGCAGCTCATTTTAACTGAGCCAGCTGAGCTCTAATTGGCTACTTCCTTGAAGCCTTGCTAGGCAGGCCTGGAGGACCCATCTTCACTGTTCCTTTTCTGGGGTGGGGTGGGGTAGGACCGCAAGGCCTCCAGCAAGGGCCTCAAAGGGCCTGGCACACACCATCACACTGTATAAATTGGTTTTATCTATATAACAGTGGAGAATTGTAAAGCATTACATTAACGTTTTGGTCTTCATGCTACAGGTATTGCTCAGTCATGACAAAAAATACCTTAGCCTTATGAACAGCTCTGATGACATTTCCACCACTTCTTATCACTGTGTTGACATATACAAGAATGAACTCTCATGGCTTTGTTGTCAACACATATATCCCATAAATAATACAAGACACAGTGAAAGAGATATTGAACATGTCACACTGCTCTACTATTTTCCTATTCTGCTTAGTTTTACTGTAAAGGGATATAATTTGTGGACAATTTATTTGGCAATCCAGTGTAGGAGACTTGATTCCTTCCTTTAGTATTAAGGATATTTTTATTAGTAAAAGCCTTTCCAATCCCCACAATGTTTAAATAGTTATTTCCATGTTTTAGAGTTGTTTCTGCAGGTAGGAATTATGAGTTAACCTCTTCTAATGGTGCTGGCGACTGGGACTTCATTCTCTCTTCATTCTTGAGATTCAGAAGAAGGGGACAGGACTTTTCTTTTTATCCTCATCCTTTCTTTGCCTCTAATTTGGTTGGCTGCCCTAAGTGACAGTATTTCTATCCTTGCTCATTTGTTTTGGAATTTTTTTAAAGGAATCTATACAATGAACGAAATCACCCTTTCAAACCTGAATTACTTACCCATTCAACACACACTTGCTACACAGAATTATGATAGTTATCTTCATTTTTATCTTATTCCCTAAATAATATAAGTACTAGGAATTTTAACTACACAAATAAATAAATCTTATTCTCTGAGACAATCGCAGGCAGAGCCTGTTCTCCAACTTGTAACATAAAGACAGTTACATGCACATTTTCAAGGTTGGTTTTGAAAGCTTGTTTTGTAGGAGACTCTAATGCAGAGTCATGTCTGGAATACAAAACTAATTCAACAGTTGAAATGAAAAAATGTTTGCAACTATTTTCTTGTGATGTTATAAACTACTTTTAAGTTTATTAAATTTCAAAAAACCTTCATGTATCCAAATATCAGTAGTATAGCACAGGCATCAGCAAACTCTTGCCACAGAAGTGTTACAAACTACAAACATTTGATGCCATGTGCTGTAGCTTATCCTCAGCAGTTGCCAATTCATTTTATTTTCTTATAGATTTGTTGTAAATACAACTTCCAGGGCAAAATAAAACTAGAGTAATACTGCTAAAGTGAAAAAAAATAAAGAATCCTAAAAACTGTTTAGTCACTCTGATTTCAGCTAATAACAATTCACATATTACCATAATTTACTCAGAAAACAAGAAACTCTCACTTCCTCTGAAATTTACTTTAGGTTCTTTAAATATTACACATTATAAACCAAATGACTGGAATGTTCTGGTTGTTATCAGATTTAAAAAGAAAAACTTAAAACTAATATATAAAGATTGAATAGTTAAGAGACTGACTTTTAAAAAAGGTTTTAGAACAGCATGCAAAAGATTATTGTCAAAGAGATTTGTATTTTTCGGGATACATCTTGCATACTTTCCACAAGACAGTAGCCACAGATTGATATACAATGAGAACTGGATTAAAGTCATGGCTAAAATATATAGGATTCAGGAAAAAAATTGCTGTAGGGAAAATGATGAATTTAGTTAACCCATGCAAACATTCACTGAATACAGTTACAGCATAGTAATTTTAAATGACAATCAGTTTGTCCTTTTCAAGTACTGCTCGTCACAGAAATCATTAATCATTAAAATTAATATTTTTTTAAAAAAACCTCTTTTGCAACATTTGAAAGGTATTTTCTAGTGGGATTAGTTTGTAAATTTGGTTGGTGCATACTAATAGGCATATTAATAGAACATTCCCTTCATTTAACAAGACAGTACTATTAGCACTAGAGCTGAGAGGATACGACAAAAATTAATTTCAGAATATTTTTGTGAATAAAACCAGTGAGTTCAGTTTGCTGGTCTTTGTGATCTAAATATTTAGATGAAAAGGTGCAGCGGGAATGCTCCAGTGGCCATTTGAAAACCTTTGTGTGAGATGGGAGGGAGAACGGGTAGAAAGAATGTTGGGATAGAAGAGGAAGTGGGAACTAGAACAGTTTGAAGCGTGGGGGTGCTGACCTGCGCCCCCCTTATCCTTGTCCGTGCTCCTCACCACCCCGTTGAGCTGGGACCGGGAGCAGGGCCATGGCTCTGGGAGGGGGGAACGTGAACAGGGGTAAGGCGGCCAAGGGTGGGACCACAGCTGTGGGCAGGTATGGAGCCCCGGCCCGGGGTCAGGAGCGGAGCCCCGGCCACGGATTTGGCAGCCTGGACTCAGGGCATGGGGCCGGCAGCCAGGTGCGGGGCTAGCAGTAGAGCTCCTGGGTGTGGGGCCAGCAGCCAGGACCAACAGCATAGCCCCTGGATGTGGGGCTGGCAGCCAGGTGAGGGGCTGGCAGCAGAGCCCCCAGGCGTGGGGCCAGCAGCCAGGACCAGCTGCATAGCCCCTGGGCACAGGGCTGGCAGCCAGGACCAGCAGCATAACCCCTGGGCGAGGAGCAGCAGCCAGGACTCCAGGCGCGGGGGCAGGAGCTGGGACCCTGTGCAAAACCTGGGGGTGCTGCAGCACCTCCTCCCCACATCCCTACTTCCCGCGCCTATGGTGGGAGGAGAAAAATTATAACAAATATAAAATACTGAGCAGCAGCAGTAGTGTTAGGGATGGGGTGAGGTGACTTGGTTATGTGACAGCTGCCATCTTAGCCCGAACACACCCGTGATTGTACTGTTGATTTCCTATGCTAAAGCATGAGCCTCTATAGCTCGCACTCAAGAACCAGGCTCTATAATTGGGCGTGGGGTAGGGAGGTGTAAGAGGCTTGCATTTTATGTGGATTAGGCACGTGTAATATACACTGACCAATGTGTTACATATGTACTCATAACAACCACCAAAATGTCATTTAGCACTGTTACAGGTGCAGGGATGCTCCCCAGTAATATGGGTAATTCAAGGAGAGTGAGACCAACAGAGATCTGGCTTCAACCTTTACAAACAGGATTGTGCACATACCCATTCACTTGGTCTCAGCGGACAAGAGAAAACTGAATGCAAAATCTGGCTTCTATCTTTTTCTTTCCCTCAGTCAGGAAGAAACCCAGCTATTTTAAACCGCCGGGCCCCACAAATGTTCCTCCAAGCCCCTGGGGACCACTGACCTACAGACACAGGTCAATGCCTAAACTGCAGCTCTAAGGCAACAAAGAAATCAGGAAGGCCCAAATGAATTGTATCAATCTGATTAGTAGGTCCAATTAATCCCTGTGAACCTGAAGGGATACATTTGGCACAGCAAGTCCAGTCCATGCATTCCAATTAAACAAATACCGGTAATTGTAAATCCTTAAAGTTGGGCACCTCAGGGCAGGGACGGTCCTTTTGGAATGACTGGAGAGCACCTAACTCATGATGAGTGCTACCATCAACCCAAATAAATAAATACATAAATAAATATTGATAAATAAGTATAACACAAACATATTAGTCTGGTTTTAATCAGAACAGATTACATGAAATGGTCAGCCAGTAAAATAACATTTAAACAGCATTCCATAGTTATAACATTAATCACTCTACATTTTCCATTTAGGCTTCCAAATCCCACTTCTTGTGTCTTGCTTACAACACTCCTCCTATGCTCGAGAGTGTCCAGAATTGATCATCTGGCTTCATGCTGCAAAATGAAATTGTACACTAATTTACATATGGCTTATGCAGGAACCAACTATAGCCTTTTTCCATAAATAAAATAAAATAAAACCAACTGCTCTGGGACCTAGTGATCTACAGGGTCCTGTCTATGTCCAATGACCATAATATAGAATCCCTTTTATAAAACTTAACAGCAGAGTCTTGCTTCTTCTCGTAACGAAGAACAATGCAGCATCCTGCTTAAAAAAACTGGAACCTTTCCCTACCAGCTGCCATGGATGGAGCTGCTCCACAGATGCTACTTCTTCCTCAAGACAGCGGGAAGGTCTATGGCCCAGCATCTAAACTCTGCAGGACCCATTGTGTCCCCACTCACCCAGACCTACCTACTAGGTTACCTACCCAAATCTTGCTGGCCAAGAGGGACATTTTTATCCTCAATTGTTTGGAGGTGCTTCGTCCCATTAGGCATAAACAGCTTCACTTAATCTGAATATGTTAGGAAGCTTAGTCCTAATCAACTGAATTTGCTTTACTAAAATGTCTGGAAATTTTGCACATCTGTAAAGTTATCAAGATCAAAATGTCCCCAGCCATTCTCCAGAAAATTTGCAACATCCTAGTTTAACCTGGTAATTCTGGATCTGAGTGTAACAGCTGGAGCTCTCAGTTTCTGTATCAGAACTCCTAAGAGCATTTTTATTTTGTAGATTGAAAATTTCTTTAGCACAACACAGGAAAATACTCCATCCTTTCATTGTTCTCTGTAGCCTTAGGGATGTGAATCATTCTTGCACACTTATCCTGTTTTTTAAATTGTCACTTTTGACTATCAGGAAGCTTCCTGGTTTTAAACATGAAAATTAATCTATCACATTTTGGCTATCACAGAGGTTTCCACTTCCATTTAAATTACCTTTCCATTCTAGCTCTCATGCTCTTTCCTCTCTCTCTCTTTTTCCACAAAAAGAAAAATAAATCACATCCAGACATTTTATTTCAGATATTGTTTTGTCAAGCTGATCAAATAAGAGAGGAATTATTTTCTGAAATGTTCCAGTTCAGTTTTTGAACTCTTCTAGAGCCAGAATCAATGCAATTTCTTCCCCCTACTATGTCTGCTCTCTTAGGAGGAGTTCTGAGCCATAATAATTTTTGTACCATTCTTCTACACATATACTGTCTGTATGCATGCCTGAGCCAATATTATCAATGACTTTACACTAACCATTTGCTCAGTATGACAAAGAGCTTGCATAATAGATTAATAGATTTCAAGGCCAGAAGGGACCACTGTGATCATCTAATCTGACCTGCTATATTAGTGACTCTCAACCTTTCCAGGTTTCAGAGTAACAGCCGTGTTAGTCTGTATTTGCAAAAAGAAATGGAGTACTTGTGGCACCTTAGAGACTAACCAATTTATTTGAGCATGAGCTTTCGTGAGCTACAGCTCACTTCATCAGATGCATACTGTGGAAACTGCAGCAGACTTTATATATACACAGAGAATATGAAACAATACCTCCTCCCACCCCAACCTTTCCATCTCCCATCTCAACCTTTCCAGACTATTGTGCCCCTTTCAGGAGTCTGATTTGTCTTGTGTACCCCTAAGTTTCACCTCACTTAAAAACTACTTGCTTACAAAATCAGACATAAAAATACAAAAGTGTCACAGCACACTATTACCGAAAAATTGGTTACTTTCTCATTTTTACCATATAATTATAAAATGAATCAACTGGCATATAAATATTGTACTTACATTTCAGTGTATAGTATATAGAGCAGTATAAACAAGTCATTATCTGTATGAATTTTAGTTTGAACTGACTATAGTGCTTTTTTATTTACCCTGTTGTAAAACCAGGCAAATATCTAGATGAGTGGATGTATCCCCTGGAAGACTGCTGTGAACCGCCAGGGTTGAGAACCACTGTGCCATATAACACAGGCCATAAAACTTATCATAGAATCATAGAATCATAGAATATCAGGGTTGGAAGGGACCCCTGAAGGTCATCTAGTCCAACCCCCTGCTCGAAGCAGGACCAATTCCCAGTTAAATCATCCCAGCCAGGGCTTTGTCAAGCCTGACCTTAAAAACTTCCAAGGAAGGAGATTCCACCACCTCCCTAGGCAACGCATTCCAGTGTTTCACCACCCTCTTAGTGAAAAAGTTTTTCCTAATATCCAATCTAAACCTCCCCCACTGCAACTTGAGACCATTACTCCTCGTTCTGTCATCTGCTACCATTGAGAACAGTCTAGAGCCATCCTCTTTGGAACCCCCTTTCAGGTAGTTGAAAGCAGCTATCAAATCCCCCCCCATTCTTCTCTTCTGCAGGCTAAACAATCCCAGCTCCCTCAGCCTCTCCTCATAAGTCATGTGTTCTAGACCCCTAATCATTTTTGTTGCCCTTCGCTGGACTCTCTCCAATTTATCCACATCCTTCTTGTAGTGTGGGGCCCAAAACTGGACACAGTACTCCAGATGAGGCCTCACCAATGTCGAATAGAGGGGGACGATCACATCCCTCGATCTGCTCGCTATGCCCCTACTTATACATCCCAAAATGCCATTGGCCTTCTTGGCAACAAGGGCACACTGCTGACTCATATCCAGCTTCTCGTCCACTGTCACCCCTAGGTCCTTTTCCGCAGAACTGCTGCCTAGCCATTCAGTCCCTAGTCTGTAGCGGTGCATTGGATTCTTCCGTCCTAAGTGCAGGACCCTGCACTTATCCTTATTGAACCTCATCAGATTTCTTTTGGCCCAATCCTCCAATTTGTCTAGGTCCTTCTGTATCCTATCCCTCCCCTCCAGCGTATCTACCACTCCTCCCAGTTTAGTATCGTCCGCAAATTTGCTGAGAGTGCAATCCACACCATCCTCCAGATCATTTATGAAGATATTGAACAAAACCGGCCCCAGGACCGACCCCTGGGGCACTCCACTTGACACCGGCTGCCAACTAGACATGGAGCCATTGATCACTACCCGTTGAGCCCGACAATCTAGCCAGCTTTCTACCCACCTTATAGTGCTTCCCCAAAATAACTCCTGTTTGCGCACAGTTTTTAGAAAAACATCCAACCTTGATTTTAAAATTGCCAGTGATTGAGAATCCACCACAACCCTGAGCTGAATACCATTTGCTGTGTGTTTGATTTTACTGAATTTGGATAAAAAGTGGGACCTCCATTGTTCATTAAAACCACACTCACTGCTTGCTGCTCACATTGCCAGCTCTCCTAGATTTGATGCAATACTAGGATTCATTTTATTCTCTCTTGTTTAACAGTATTTATGGAGCATCTTTTATGGTATGTGCTTTTATTCAAAGTGGCCTATTTCACTGGTGTGCATTTTTATGATATAACCCTATGGAGTCTATATTTAAGCTCATTGTATGGAACTGCTTCTAAGCATGATGGACAAGATTGTTATCTTAATTACACTGGTTTAAATCCAGAGTAGCTCCTCTGAAATCAAGTCACTGGAGGTAATACTTTTTAAAAAAGTAGAGTTAAAACTTTTTACTGTCATGTATGTTGGCCTCTGGTTTTTTTCTGCCAGTATTCCCAGCCTTTACCACCACACTAGCCAGCTTCTTCCTTAAACACCTTCATGCTTTCTCCCAAACTGTCACTTTGGAGTTTTTATTCTGCAAATCAAATATGAACTGCCAGACCTCCCTAAGATGTGCCTTTCTTAGGGTATCTATAAAATTCAGCCTAAACAGGTGACAAGCTGTGACTATTCCTCATCCCCTTCTTTCCTTTTCCTACTTCCTCCCTCCCTATTTCTATCCCCACTTATTAAACAAGACAAACCCCTCCAATACATGTAACTAACAAAGTTGTGCCAATTCTTCACTAGGTCCATTTGCTTGTTTATTTTATACACATCCCCCACTCTGGATCTGTAAAAGCATCAAGGCAGGGATTGTATACTTTTTGCATTTGTACAGCTCCCAGCACAAGGGGCCCCAATCTTGATGAGGGATATTTGGGCCCTATCCTGATATAAATATTTACTGCAACTACTGCAATATGGTCAATTCATTCATTCACTTCCCCATCCCAATTTTACTTTTCCAGGTACGAATTACAAGGGTTCAGGGGTATGAATGTGCAACTGTGATATGAAAGTTGGTTGTAAAATCTTTCTAGCCCGAATCAGCAAGGTACTTAAGTACATGCCTAACTCCAGGCACATAACTTATCCCGTTGACATCAGTGGGGCAATTTGCATGCTTATAGTTAGGAACGCGTTTAAGTACCTTGCTTATTCAAGGCCTCGGCTGGGAAGGGCTGTCAAAAATCTGTGTAGCATTAATGATGCACCAGTTTTTCTTAGCACCTGGGTATATTGATATCAAGAGTATTTTTAGTGATTGGGGTTAATTATCTATCAACTGAATGGCAAGTTCTTTCAAAAGTTGTATGTCGAGCAAGAACCCTGGGTTCCCTATGGGATCAATTCAAAGAGACAGCAGCATGGATGTTTGTGAAGCACTCTGCCTGAGGAGTATTCCACAGAGATAGTGACTAGGGCAGCTACTCTTGAGAGTAAAGCAAGCAGGATTTACCTCAGTAATCACTAAGTGAAAGCTTAATTTATTACTATCAGCACTGTGTTGTTCTATATGATTCACTACACTTGACAGAACATACTGGGTTAAGAATGTGACTCCTACGGAAGAGATCATTATTTTTAATACAAATATTTTAGGCTTGTGATTTATTTTTGGACAGATTGTGCCCTGCTGGTGCATGAGTGTGCAAGACAGGGGAAGATGCAAGAAGCCTGCCCACCCTTCGTGATCTTTGTATAGTGGTTAGTCACCACTTGCAGTCCCCATACTCCCATAGTCATAGAGATGGTTACCTCCTGGGACACTGTGGGTACTTGCTCCCCCAAGAGGTCAGGGAGGGGCAGAGGCAAGGCCATGGCCCTACATCAACCAGTAGAGCTGGCCAGGTATTCAGGGGAATACAGAAGGCAACCCTTAAGGGGTGTAGCAAGAAGTATGTTCTCCTGGGGAAGCATTCAGAAACACAGTGCATCAGGTCTGAACCTATAAGGCACAATTGACTTCTGTGCGGTAAAGTCTATCATACGTCATGTACATGTCCTTCACTTTGTATGAAACAATTCAGAAAACTACAGAGACAACAAAATATAACCCCTTCGCAAAACAAGAGAAGGCTTTTTGTCCTGCATGCTACTAAACACCTCCAAGTTACCAGTGGATTCTCAATGTGACTGTGATTTCAGTGAAATCCCAAGGTGGGTTTTTCAAAATGTGCTCAGGAGCAGTGGCCTAAATCTGCTCTCACTGAAGCCAAAGGTAAAAATTTGATGGAAACAGAGTTAGGCCAATGCTGAGAACTTTTTGAAAATCCAGCCCCCAGCATTTAAGGCACCCTGATACCCTGAAAATAGCAAAATCATATTAGTTAATACAGAGGTATTGTTGTAAACAGGGAAAAGGGAAGTAGAGAGGCTGTTAGGAGGCTAGTTAGTACAGAATCCTTCCATGAATCAGCCTAATAACCTACTACTGCAATTCTAGTCCTTTCAGATTTATTTATATTGTTCTTAAACGCTCACTGAAAAATTCATTTTTAAAAGAATTTTAGTATACAAACAATACACTTGTCATTCATGGGGAGGAAAAAAACGTGGAAAATCAGATTTGGGGTTCTTTTGCTTTTAGAAGCACAGGTTTTTTTCCTTGGCAATAAAAAGATAAAGTGATATAGAAGCTGGGTGACATTTTGTTGGGTACACAGCAATAGATGACAATTGTCTAATGAGACAACATAAATTAAATGGGTGTATGTGTTGAGAAGCCTTTTTTAAAGACCCAGAAAGGATTAATGTGTCTATTTTCTTTTCCCTGTGTCACAGGCTTCTTCTCACATGCTGGGATTCTGTTCACTATTTTGCAAGTACTCCTGTGACTTCAGCGTAGGGTGACCAAATAGCAAGTGTGAAAAATCAGGACAGGGGATGGGGAGTAGTAGGCGCCTATGTAAGACAAAGGTCTGAATATCGAGACTGTCCCTATAATATTGGGACATCTGGTCACCCTACTTCAGCAGGATTCATGTGAGTAAGGCAAAAACAATTTGGCTTGTAGGTTTTACATATCTGCCAGGAAAGCTGTAGTGATTAGTTACAATAATTTGGATAAATAAGTACTTTGGGATAAATATACACAAATATTTTAGAGAAGCAACTCCCATGGTAGTCCATGGGAATTATTCTTGTACATTTTAAGAAGTCAGTTGATAAAATGGTTTCAGTTCAGGAACCTAGGTAGCCCTACAGAATATTCACCAACGAATTTGCTAATTACCTGGAGATGTGTAAATTTTGGTTTATAACTAGATACCTGATCAAGATATCAGACTTTTCATTCTGAACATCCCCTTAGTAGGTTCTAAAAATAACTTTTCATAAAGGATCAGCTCATATATAATTTTAACTGTTATATAAGTACTGTTTACTATAGGAAACAACAAGCTTTTTAACATGTTTTCTTTTCCCTGCTGGCCCAAACAAAGTCCTTGCAAAATCTTTGATGGAATTTATGATGACAATTAAAGATCAACTGGAAAGTAAGTCTTTGTCCTCACTCATAACTATTTCACATTTGGGGACAATGTATACCTTCAAATCAGCGGCACTGCTATGGGTACCTGCATGGCCCCACAGTATGCCAACATTTTTATGGCTGACTTAGAATAACGCTTCCTCAGCTCTCGTCCCCTAATGCCCCTACTCTACTTGCGCTACATTGATGACATCTTCATCATTTGGACCCATGGAAAAGAAGCCTTTGAGGAATTCCACCATGATTTCAACAATTTCCATCCCACCATCAACCTCTGCCTGGACCAGTCCACACAAGAGATCCACTTCCTGGACACTATGGTGCTAATAAGCGATGGTCACATAAAGACCACCCTATACCGGAAACCTATTGACCACTATGCTTACCTACATGCCTCCAGCTTTCACCCAGACCACACCACATGATCCATTGTCTACAGCCAATCTCTACGATACAACTGCATTTGCTCCAACCCCTCAGAGACAAACACCTACAAGATCTCTATCAAGTGTTCTTACAACTACAATACCCACCCGCTGAAGTGAAGAAACAGATTGGCAGAGCCAGAAGAGTACCCAGAAGTTACCTACTACAGGACAGGCCCAACAAAGAAAATAACAGAACGCCGCTAGCCATCACCTTCAGCCCCCAACTAAAACTTCTCCAATGCATCATCAAGGATCTACAACATATCCTGAAGGATGACGCATCACACTCACAGATCTTGGGAGACAGGCCAGTCCTTGCCTACAGACAGCCCCCCAATCTGAAGCAAATACTCACCAGCAACCACACACCACACAACAGAACCACTAACCCAGGAACCTATCCTTGCAACAAAGCCCATTGACAACTGTGTCCACATATCTATTCAGGGGACACCATCATAGGGCCTAATCACATCAGCCACACTATCAGAGGCTCGTTAACCTGTGCACCTACCAATGTCATATATGCCATCATGTGCCAGCAATGCCCCTCTGCCATGTACATTGGCCAAACTGGACAGTCTCTACGTAAAAGAATAAATGGACACAAATCAGACGTCAAGAATTATAACATTCATAAACCAGTCGGAGAACACTTCAATCTCTTTGGTCACTTGATTACAGACCTAAAAGTGGCAATTCTTCAAGAAAAAAACTTCAGAAACAGGCTCCAATGAGAGAGTGCTGAATTGGAATTAATTTGCAAACTGGATACAATTAACTTAGGCTTGAATAAAGACTGGGAGTGGATGTGTCATTACACAAAGTAAAACTATTTCCCCATGTTTATTCCCTCCCCCCCCACTGTTCCTCACATGTTCTTGTCAACTGCTGGAAATGGCCCACCTTGATTATCACTACAAAAGGTCATCCTCCCCCCCCACCCCATCCTCCCCCATTCTCCTGCTGGTAATAGCTCACCTTACCTGATCACTCTTGTTACAGTCTATATGGTAACACCCATTGTTTCATGTTCTCTGTGTATATAAAATCTCCCCACTGTATTTTCCATGACATGTATCCAATGAAGTGAGCTGTAGCTCACGAAAGCTTATGCTCAAATAAATTTATTAGTCTCTAAGGTGCCACAAGTACTCCTTTTCTTTTTGCAGATACAGACTAACACAGCTGCTACTCTGAAACCTGAGATGAACATGTCCCTCTCAAGCATCTCTGGAATGGTTTCCATCACTGCTCACTTTATCCCATTCTTGCCTGTTGTTTATGCAGTAGATAGCTCTTTGTTGTGTCTATGTCACACCACCCATGACTTTGCCTCCACTGTATACTCACACAGCCTATTCATCAGGTACATAACATCCCTGGAACTTGAGTCTCTAAAACAACTCTGCTACCCTGGTACTTCAAAACAATTATTAATTATTAAATTAATTGACTTATTAAAACAATAAAAGAATCTATGCGAGTGCTAATAAATTTATCAGAATTAATCCCAACCCTAACTTGGATTCTGGCAGGAGTAGTCTGACAATCCCCTACTTTAGGGGATTCCCTGTGGTTACAAGTTCATCACAACTTCAGCTCAGAATAAGCACATTCATGACAAGTTTACTCCACCCTTTGATCTGGAGTTTCCAGAAGCAGGTAATTAGTATACAATGGGCCTCTCTCCCAAGGACTATTTTCAAAATGTTGCATTTGGAGAGGATAATTTGCATTCTCCTCACATCAAGGTACTTCAAATACACTTCACTTGTTGTTCCCAAAAGACCTTTGAAATTCCTTATACCTTCCAAAGATTGCACTAATTTTGTCTTCCTGCTAAAGAAGTCTCATTTGCATTTCTAAAGCAATGTACCCCAAAGGTCTTAACCCTAATTCAACTGGGTTTAACATAATTCAGTAAAGTTTATTCAGGCTATTACAGGATGTTGTCAGTCAATCAATGTGTGGTTTATTTTTGGTTCTTTTAGGTGAAGTGTATGGTTTGAACCCTTCTGGGACTCACACTGAAAAACTTCCTGAAAAAAAAACCTTGAGTGCTCCCTCTCCCTTTCACTTACAGCTTCTTCAAAGCTTTTTGTTCCTTCTTATGCAATTTGCCTCCACTACAGCTCAAGCAAACTATGGAAATAACTGCTGGCTTCCAGTTCTTCCTCCCCATTGCACTCTGTTCTCTCTCTCATTGGCCACATCTAGACCCTCCTGGTTTTCCTTACGTGTTCATTAAATATATTCGCAAAGCCAATTAAATTCTCTTGCCAGCTGCTTAGCACTCTGCAGCAAGGTTTTATCACTGCATTTTATTTCACTCCACCCAAGCTTCATCTTATTTTTCAGGCGGGCAATACAAGGTAATTTGTTCCTCACTTTCATTCTAATGGTCTCAAAACACTCACTTGATGAAGTGATCTTACTGTAACACACTGAATTGGGATGGCAATAAATATATCTCATGTGTAGACTGGTGCTTTTAGTGTAGAGAAGTCAGTCTCCAGATGCTTATTTACAGGCAAACTCTTGCAAGTTTGTTAAAACTTTATAAAATACTGCTGAATAGTTCAAGTATCTCTTGTGAAATCAATAAACCTTTACACCACTGAGCAGATTTGACTAAAGTAAGACACTAGTTAAATTATTATAAAATTGTAAAGCAGTTGTCATTTTGCATGAACAAATGCCAGAGCCTCTAGAAAGTAATAGAGCTGATGTGATGAGAGATTAAAAATGTATGTAATATCATGGTACTGTACACATCTTTGTCTGGAAGAAAGGATAATGAATTATCATTATCAGATGCATTGAGAGCAGCAATATGGTACATATAAGGGATAAGTACAGTGATGGAATACAAAAAAAAAAAATTCCTTTATTTTCTAGAGTGCCAGTTTCTGTTTTATCTAAGCACTGAACTACAAGACTATTAATATGCATGCACAGTTAATCACACAGATAAAGTTTTGACAGATCCTTAGCCGATATACATTGACGTAGCTTTATTGAACTGAAAGAACGTGTACCAATTTACTAGCTGTGGATCTAGACCATAAAGTGCTGTATAAGGGTTAATTATTAGCATTTGATTCACCTCCACTGACAAAATCAGCTGGTCACTCCTTACTCACGGAATTAAAAATTTACATAAGAGGAAAAATAAGGAGCTGCTGTTATAATAGGGATGGAGAGATTTTTGAAGGCTGCGGAAGCTTCAAAATACGGTTGCATGAACTCTCTGAAGGCTGCCTAAAATGCCCATTTTACCTATTTGGAGAGGACATAAGCGCCTGCGTATGTTATTGGAAAACTGTCATACGGATTCTTTTGACAGCAAGTAACAGGGAAAGTTTCTGTATCACTGCCCTAAATAATTGTGAACTCCATCCATATGTATCAAATACAAATGAAGCTTGTTACAGATAACAGCAAATTGACAACGTGAATTTCTTCTGAGTCAGCAAAAAACTATTTCAGGAGCAGGGAAAAGTTGTTTGTCCTCTTTTGGCAGAGATCTGATAATCTCTAATGGAAAGGTTATTATAAATGCAAATTACTGTACCCAACACCAGATAGGATTTTTTTTTAAATTAATACAAATAATTTCTAAATGGAGGATTTGCTCAAAGGAGAATGATGTGGGTCCAATTCTCAGGAGCCCAGCAGAACCCCTGAAAATACCCATTCTTATAGGTTGTACCACAACATTTGAACATATCAGATAATGACACACAAGCAAGTAATTAGTGTACTTGCTTTGAGGGCAGAAATATGAGTTTTGAAAGCACAAAGGGAGCCTTGCACATTTTAGCAGGTGCATCTATTGTGTGACTGGATTGAAACTTGGCCTGCAATGCTTTTAAAAGGGTTCAGGTCTATGATGGTTAATTGGGTGTTTAGCTATCAGAATCCCAGCTTGGTTTCTGGACAAAATAAATGTTAGTTTATGTAATGACATTTTAAAATAAAGTTTTCTACTTTGAAAATCTTCTGAGAGACAGCCCAAAGAACTTTTTGACACATTTTGTACTATTATTTATAACACCATATGGAGTTTTAAAATATTTACAGGATTATTTTTCACCCCCAATTAATGTATGTATCTAGTGTTTCATCAATTAAGATTTGCTGAGTAATGGAAAATAGACAACATGTCTTTTTTGTGTGTGTGTCTGTGCGTGTGTTACAGGGCTTTATTCATTTGTTTCCCTTTTCAGATCTTTTAATTCCAAATTCTTAGGAGAACAGTAACAACCAATATCTAGAAAGAAGGGATCAGGAACCTGGAGTTCATTTGGCCAAAGTTCTGGCCTTCGCCTCACCTGCAAATTATTAGATAGGTACTCTAAACATTTTGACTTAGAACTACCATTTACCATTTACAATAACATTCTTTACAACCACCTTCTACCAAAAGCATATGACAAGAATTAGCTCCTCCTCTAAATATCCAGATTCATATTTTCTATTCTGTTTTATCACTCTGTCTCTTCTTGTCCATTTTGTGACACAGAATGTTTTATTCGTGTTAAAAAAAACCTGATGAAAAAGCAATATTTGCCAAAGCCTGCTACATCACGTACAACCTCTCTTCAAATCCCTTCGTTGTGTTCCCTTTGTCTTCCATCAAATATAAGGTCTTTGCTCTTTCTTTCAAGGTTCAGCATAACCAAAGGATTGGTGTATGGAAAAGCCCTGTATAACATAATGAGGATTAAACTAATAGAGTTCTATAGAAATTACTTAAACTCATAACTGTCTTCTGTAGAGCTAGAATTTCACCCACAGAGTTTAATGGAGAATGAGATCCTTTCAGTAGGATTTTGAAGCATGCTGTATTATAGGGATACAGTTTTTGATTAAATTGTATAGGAGGATCCATAAAACATTAGAAAAGTTATAATTTTCTATTAAATTCTATAGGGTTTTTCCCTAAATGGGTTTTAGTTCCATTGATGTTGGTGGCATGAGTGTGCACTAACGGATGGGTTAATTCAAACTCTTTTAAATGACTTAGATCACCATCTTCTTTCTAGCTGAATCCTCATAACACCTGACCCAGTCATTTTGTGTTGGGATTCATGTAGTCCTCAGATATAAGCCCCATTTGCAGGACTGGTGAGATGGAACTGGCTGAATGAAAAACAGGAAGGAGTGCTAGCAGGAGCCTCATTTCTGTCCATTAGACTGAGTGCATTTGTATAACCTGGCAGCCAGACAGCTGGAGAGAGGCATAAGTGGCAAGGAAGTGCTTGCTTTCTGTATGAAGGGCTAGTGGTCTGTGCCTCGGAGCAGGAGTGAGCCCTCCTGCCATGTTGGGGAAGATAAAGGGGGAAGACAGAGTATCTTGCATTAGGTTTTGGAGGTTCTAGTGCCTTCTTCCAAACAGAGTTTACAAATTTGTAAACTCTATCTCAAGGTGCTGAAACTATCAACCACAACATGAGAAGCCACCTGGCAATTGCATGAGGATGAGGTAGCCCAGTGGTGGAAAGAGATGGCCTCCTCTTATCCCTTTCCTTATTCAGTAAGCATGTAAACAGTTAGAAATATACATAGGAGGCTCAGACTCCTTTGGAGAGTTTAACACATATAAACAGGTCAACAGTAAATTCTAGCTGAAAGCAAAATAAAGTCATTGCTGTTTATTGTGATGGGCATGACGCAGCCTGACTGTAGTGCAGGGTACCATATTCTGGCTCTCAAACCAGTGCCACTCTATGGTTGTTAAAGGGCCAAACTAGAGTTGTGAGTAATCAGCACCTCTGTAATTAGGCTTCAGTTGGATCATGTTGAGAACCCAATGCTAATCGACATTTTTGAAAAGATAGTCCCTAGAGGTTTTATAAAAGTCCAGTTCGCAAGTTCATAACCAGCTCTAAACTTCCACAAAATTCACGAGTGTACCGATGCCTGTGTTTTCTTCAGGCTCCTCTGTAGTTAAAAAAGCAACAGCCATCTTTCAGTTAGAACTCCAAAAATGTGAAGTGATGGTAAAAAAATGTTGCTCATGCAGAAAAAATGAGCTCTCAGCCTTCATTCAGTACATACATCAAATCTTTGCCCTTCCTATTCAGTCAGTAATTAGGTACTAAATAGATTAGCCTTTATCTCTTCACATGTTACCTATCAATAATGTCTTAGAGGAACTGCTTCATGTGATGAATTGGATAACAGACACGAGGATTACAAATTTTTAACCCTTTATTTGAGGTTTTATACATGATACGTCTATTAAAAAAATCCAGTGCGTTATTTGAAATCTCTGGTTCAGGTCAGAGACCCTTGTAGCACTGATTACAGTCAGGTGGCTTACCAAGAAATTTCATAAATGTTATCATGGTTGTCATGTTAGTTGGTTACAGAAAAATACATAAAATGAACAGAGATGGCTAGAAATTGGAATTTTCCTCCCACTAAACATTTCAAATTTTTGAAGCACACTTTTGTCCATAAAGTCAAAATTTTGAAATTCCATACAAGTGTTAGCCAAAGGCAGAAAATCTTTTGGCTGATACAGAATACAAGTGTCAGAGTAGAAGCAGTGTTAGTCTGTATTCGCAAAAAGAGAAGGAGTACTTGTGGCACCTTAGAGACTAACAAATTATTTGAGCATAAGCTTTCGATGAAGTGAGCTGTAGCTCACGAAGGCTTATGCTCAAATAAATTTGTTAGTCTCTAAGGTGCCACAAGAATACAAGTGTGTTGCTTCTGCAGTTCTCAAGCAGGTATCAGGCACAAGCCTAAGTCTTTAACTCTTTTTGAAAACTTTTAGCTAGCAAAATTCAGTCTCTCTCCATTCTGCAGATTTAAGGCTACAGACTACTAGTATGCTAGCCATAACTGTTACACCCATTCTACAGATTGATTGCATCTGAAAACTGTCCGGTTGTGCACTGAGCTGTGAACCTTTCCTTAGCTCAGCATTTTATTCTCTGACACCAAAACAAAAAACGCAGACTTGAGCATTCCCGTTTTCTGTGAATGAATTTTAGAAGATACTGTTTGTTCTAGGAGTATATTCCTTACAAACGGGAAATCAGCTGTATATGTATTATTTCTTTTACCTCCCTGCAGGACTTGTTTTAGAAAGTTTTCTCAAAAACATCTTTTCTGATGGGTAGAAATGTTACAATGCACATTGCTCTGACATTTCAGTCAACCTACATCTATTAGTGTTTGCAGCTCAGAGAAAAGGGAAAAGAAAACAAAGACAGAGCTTAGCTAACCAAAACTTAATAGTAAATTAGTAATTAGTTAGTGTTTGATTTTGAATTATACTGTTGATTTTTTTCCCTACTGCAATATAAATCATTTGTGTAATTACTAATCAGTTATAGGATTGGCCCCACACTTATTTTAGCAGCCAAAGTTATAACCAAGCTCATACATTTTCAGTTTTATTTTGTAAACTCTGAAAAATATTCTAGCTCATGCTGCATTTGGTTAAAATAGAGCATAATGTAACAAAGTTTTTACTATGTTGCACATGCAATTATTTCAGTAATTCACAGTAAATTATAACCACCGCAGAAAATGGATATATTGGTTAGTCTCTAAGGTGCCACAAGTACTCCTTTTCTTTTTGTGAAACTTCCTTATGTTTCTCATGTGTAATCTGAGTTCAGTTTCTGAAGAAAAACAACCAAAATTAGCTTTGGCATAAGTGGATGCAATTTGCACTAAACTCAACAGATGTTGTACCCATTTACATCAGGGCTGACCTAGAATGACTAGAACATATCCTCTCTGTAGTGTGGCAAAATCCCACAGGCCAGCCCACCTCAACAAATAAGACTGTTGTGTATCAAAGAATGTACAATGTGACAATCTTTCCTGCACCTTCTCTTCTGGACTTCAAAGAACCCCCCGATCTCCCCAAGCTTGTCATCAGAAACAAGCTCCCCAGAGACCAGGACACCCCAAATACAGGTGGCACCAGACCCTGCCAGAACAACAGATGCAGAACCTGCAGGCATATCTCCACTGCTACAATGATCAACACTCTTCACAACACACTTTCGAGATCCATGGATCCTACACATGCCTATCACAACATGTGATATACTTCACATGTATATCACAGTGCACTAAATACCCCAATAGCAACTATGTGGGTGAAACCAGACAATCACTACGCTCTGAAATGAACTCATGCAGGAAAATGATAAAAGAAAAAACACCATCACCTATGGGTGAACACTACTTACAAAGTGATCGCTGTATATCTGACCTATCAGTTATCATCCTCAAATGGAAACCTGGACAACACTTTCAAAAGACGAGCCTGGGAGCTTAAATTCATAACGTTGCTAGACACTAAAGATCATGGGCTGAATAGAGACACTGGATTTATGGTTTATTACAGACACTCTGTACCCCACTACCAACCCCACCCAGCTGCTTCCTTCCCCCTGCCTTTCTCATGTTAATCTTCACCTTGAATAGTCCCTTGAAATACACGTTAACTACTTATGCTAAACAATCTGTTCAAACCTTGTATTTAGTTGTGACTATATTACCACTTATGTTGGTATAATTTATGTCGTTCAGGGGTGCAAATAAACCACCCCATGAGCGACATAAGTTACACCGACATGAGAGCCAGTATGGACAGCGCTATGTCAACGGGAGAGCTTCTCCCACCTACATAGCTACCGCAGCTTATTGGGGGTGATTAATTACATTGACGGGAGAGTCCTCTCCTGTCAGCACAGAGCAAATACACTAGAGATCTAACAGTGGCCCAGCTGCACTGGTACACTTGCGCCACTGTAAGCTCTTTAGTGTAGACATAGCCTTAGTTTCCCAGTCCTGAAGAAGAGCTCTGTGTAAGTTCAAAAGTTTGTCTCTCTCACCAACAGAAGTTGGTCCAGTAAAAGATATTATCTCACCTGCCTCATCTTTCTATATCCTGGGACCAACACAGCTACCACACTGCATACAACAATTTGACATCACATTTTATTTTAAAATATACATACCTTCCTTTATGTTCATTGTCCTGGTTCTTCTCTTGCTCTTTTTTCCTTTCCTCCTATGGTATATTCTGATAGGATCTTTACTCCATCTTTTTCAGTTTATATTTTCTAGTTTCCTGTGTTTTATATTTTCCAGTTTACTTTTGTATAAGAATATTCTTTTCATGTCTTCATGTCCAAGACATTTTCTTTCCTGGTCTTTTCTCTTGCCTTCCTCAATGATCCCTCTTTCCCTTTCCCTCTAGTTCAGAGGTGGGCAAACAACGGTCTGTGGGACCATCCTGCCCAGTGCTTGAGCTCCCGGCTGAGGAGGCTAGCCCCTGGACCCTCCCCTGCTGTTCCCTCTCCCCCGCAGCCTCAGCTCGCTGTGCTACCAGCCCTCTAGACTGTGCGGTGGGGTGGCTGGCTCCAGTCGGGTGGCACGGCTGCCAGTCCTGGTGCTCTGAGTGGCATGGTAAGGGAGGGGAGGGGGGAGTTGGATAAGGGGCAGGGAGTCCCAGGGGGCAGTCAGGGGACAGGGAACAGGGGGCGGTTGGATAGGGGGTGGGGTCTCGGAGGGGGCGGTTAGGGGCGGGAGGTCCCGGGAGGGGGTGGTCAGGGAACAAGGAGCAGGGGGGTTGGATGGGTCAGAGGTTCTGAGGGGGGCAGTCAGGGGGTGGGAAGTGGGAGGGGGCAGGGGCCAAGTTATTTGGGGAGGCACAGCCTTCCCTACCCGGCCTTCCATACCATTTCACAACCCCAGTGTGGCCCTCAGGCCAAAAAATTTGCCCACCCATGCTCTAGTTCCTTTCATTTTTCTTTCAGAGTAACAGCCGTGTTAGTCTGTATTCGCAAAAAGAAAAGGAGTACTTGTGGCACCTTAGAGACTAACCAATTTATTTGAGCATGAGCTTTCGTGAAGTGAGCTGTAGCTCACGAAACTCATGCTCAAATAAATTGGTTAGTCTCTAAGGTGCCACAAGTACTCCTTTTCATTTTTCTTGTGTTCTCACCTCTCTTCTCCCACATTCTGTCATTTATTAATGGGAATAGGATCAGATCCTCTAATCTCTTTCATCTTCTCTTCTGCCATGTCCAGCCACTAATGTCATCAAGCTCACCCTTCACCTCCTTAATTGGACACTTTTACCCCCACCACAATTCCCCTCGCTCTCCTCCATTCCATGAAAGAGAAGGGATCTAGTAGCAACAAGTGCTTGTTCCTCCTCCCCTCTACTTGACCAGCAGATGGAGATGGTGTGTCCTGACAGCTATGGGGTGGGCAAACTTTTTGGCTTGAGGTCCACATCGGGTTATGGAAATTGTATGGTGGGCCATGAATGCTCACAAAATTGGAGGTAGCGGTGCGGGGGGGTGAAGGCTCTGGCTGGAGGTGCAGGCTCTGGGGTGGGGACAGAAATGAGGGGTCAGGGTGCCGGAGGGGGCTCCGGGTGGGGGCAGGTGGTGGTGAGAGGGCTCAGGCTGCGGGTGTGGGATCTGGGGTGGGGCTGGAGATGAGGGGTTTCGGGTGCAGGAGGGTGCTCCACGCTGGGATCGAGGGGTTCAGAGGGCGGGAGGGGGATCAGGGCTGGGGCAGGGGACTGGGGTGTGTGTGTGGGGCTCAGGGGTGCAGGCTCCGGGCAGCGTTTACCTCAAGCAGCTCCTGGAAGCATGTCCCCCCCATCCGGCTTCTACACGGTGGCGCAGCCAGGCGGTTCTGTGCATGCTGCCCTGTCCACAGGTGCTGCCCCCACAGCTCTCAGCAGCAGGGGCAGCGTCTGTGTGCAGAGCTGGCTGGACGTGCCTCCACATACTAAGAAGGAGCCAGATGGGGGTCACGTTGGCTGCTTTCTGGGAGGCGCATGGAGCGGGGAAAGCCCCTCACCCCGCTCCCTGGCTGGAGCACCAGAGCAGGGCAAGCCCCCGTCCCCACTCCCTGGCAGGAACTGAGGGCCGGATTAAAAGGTCTGACAGGCCGGATGTGGCCTGCAGGCCGAGGTTTTCCCACCCCTGTGACAGCTCCTCCCCCACAGTCAGGAGGAGGGAAAAGGTCAGATATCGGTTTCACTCTTTGTGCTAGGAGTAAACAAAGGGAGGTGACTGCACATCACCATTACTTAGCAATGCAGCAAACACACAAGTGATATGAGAACAATCCTTGAGCAAGTCTCCACAGAAGGATCCTTAGGAGAGCCAGACTTTTGAGACCAATGATAGATCCTTGAAATCCAGACTTCCAGTACCTATATATGGAGACCCCATTTGACTGCAGGACCCAGATCCTATTGGTGCAATGATTCACTTTCAGTTTGAAGTAAGCCAGTAGCTGGTCTGTCTTGATTCAGGGACACTCTGTATGCAGTTCCTTTCTTGATGATGTCCCGCCAGAGTCACTTCTACCCTTAGTTGAAGGCTGACATATATTTTACTCCTCTGACCACACTTTCCCCTCCCCCTGCACTTTACTAGCTCTTCTTTTTAAGACTGTTTTCTTTTGCCTTGTTTTAGTTGAGGAAATGGCTGATTTTCTTGACATTCAACATAATTAAAAACATACCATGTCCAAAGTTTGTACAGAGTCACAGATAGTGTATTTGAAGATGCGTACTTTATCAGAAAATAAATAAATCCTCTACCTAGAAGTTGGGTTCTGAAAGATAAAGATCTTATTCAAACAGAAACATTGCAAATAATAGAAATGAGAGTTCAAAAGATTACTGGCAAAGGAAATTGCTTTTTGTAGTCTTTTTGTCCAAGTTGCTACAACAAAAACGTTTCTATTTAACTAGGTAAAATGTAGTACCTTTTAGAATGTCATGTATTCCAGAATGTGCAGGGCATGGAGAAAAAAAAGATGAATATTAGTGCGCATTGAACATTTTAAGGAGAGGTTTGAGTGTGTTTATGTGTCTGTGAATGAGGATATAGTGCAACAAATGTTGCTAAGCTGACACAAAAAGATGTACAGCAAACTTCCAGTTTTATCTTCCCGCAGAGGTCTCCTCAGTAACTCTGTATTTCAAACTAGAAAACTCTTCTGAATTTTATCAAGTCAGAGTCTCCCTACTTTTCGAGACCTGAAGTAAACACTATTGGTGAAGAGAAGCCAAAGAAAAATTCAATAGGTAATCCCAGAAGTATATACCAATAGAACAGTCTTCCTTTCCAGCACAAAAAAGTAACAGTTTAATTTAGTTATCATCACTTAAAATCCCAACAGCAGCTGAATCACATATGATCAATATGAACAACACATATCTACATAATAAATTGAATCCTGGGAACCAACAGTACAGGAAGTGCTTTTGGAGAAATATGGTAGGTCTTATGTTATTTTACTTATTCACTTTATAGTTTGCAACAAACAGTAGAGAAAAAATCATCCTAATTAATTTACAGACCTCCCCCGACTTACACAATCGTTCCGTTCCGGAAAGCCTTGCATAACTTGAACTTTGTGTAAATTGGAAACGTATACCCGTGCATTACGCAAAAATTTCCACAACTTGAAAATCCTATTTTTGGCTTATGGAACTTTTTCCGTAAGTGCAAATTTGCGTAAGTCAGGTCTTGCATAACTCAGGGAATGTCTGTATCAAGGAAAGCTGCATCTTTCTAAAATTTCCCAGTATTTAGTGTTACATCTAAAACATTTTTAAAGGTTCCAAAGTAATTTAAAACTGTGAATGTTAAGATTCTCCTAGTCTCTCTGATGAAACATAGGGACCATTTCTGTGCCTTGGTTAAACTGTGGGTCTGTAATCTTCTGTTTTGATGGATATTACAGTGCTATCTAATTATTCCTGAAGACTCTGATCCTGCAACTTTTTCCACGTGGGCAGAGTTCTGTACCCATGAGGAGCCCCATTTACTTCAGTGGGGCTCCACACAGGGACAGAAGTCCAGCCATTTCAAAAAATTTGCAGGATTGCAGTCCACATTTTTGATTTTGCACTGTAAAGAGGTGGAGTGTTAAATGTGTAAGTTCAAAGTCACAAATGCTGATCAGCTGATGAGCATCAACAAAAGTGCTGCTACATGGTCATCAAGTTACCCTGGGAAGCAGCAAGTCAGGAAGCTCATGACTCATTTGAATATTGGGGATCTCATTTAAGTCTCCTCAGCCCACACCTTACCTGTTTTTACTCTCTGCTTTTGATAGTGAGTGGATACTAAGAAAATAGGCACAGATGGGGCTTGAGATGCTCCGTGGGGAGGATTATTCCTAGTGCTTATGCTTAGTCATATCATGACTAACCGCTGCACACATTTGCCTTGGAGCACAACAACCTTGAACTCCTTTCTGTGCATCACACTTGTATGGTTAAAGCCTAAGTGTACTGATATTATATTGTTTAACTGAATTTAATTTATTTGGTTTCTTACAATATATAGAAGTCATCAATCACTTGATAAGCACCCATCACATGCTCTGAGTGCTTCTACATTTAATATTTAGATTTTCATACCAATGCTGTATATTCATGAATAATAAACTGCTCATTGCACTGTAATGCCACTTCCCTCCACCCCCGTCTCAGAAAAACCTTGTTTTCAACTGCCTGGGAGAAAAGATGGGCCTTGCAGCATGTCTGGAATGTTAACAAATCTACTTCCAGGCAGACCAGGAATATTTCTTGTCCCATGAAGAGTTCTATTGGAACCCTTCTTAATCTTTGCTTCAACTGTGTGTACTTAAATTAACTAAAATTTAATACTAAACAAATTATAGAATTGTAGGACTGGAGGGAACCTCAAGAACTCATCTAGTCCAGTCTCCAGCACTCATGGCAGGACTAAGTATTATCTGAACCATCCCTGACAGGGTGTTTGTCTAACTTGCTCTTAAAGATCTCCAGTGATGGAGATTCCACAATTTCCCTAGGCAATTTATTCCAGTGCTTAACCACTCTGACAGTTAGGAAGCTTTTCCTAATGTCCAACCTAAACTGTCTTTGCTGCAATTTAAGCTCATTGCTTCTTGTCCTATCCTCAGAAGTTAAGAACAATTTTTCTCCCTCTTTCTAACAACGTTTTATGTACTTGAAAACAGTTATGTCCCCTCTCAGTCTTCTCTTCTCCAGACTAAACCCATTTTTTTGTTGAAATGAATACTTTAAAAATCCTCCCAGTCCCATCTCTGCTTTAACAGGCCTGTGGATTATTTAATTATTTTTTCAGGGCTGCATCCAACTATAGCAACGGCATAAGTGGAATCTATGATTTCTCAGAGCAGGGGGAGTACAGCATGTTCATTTCAATTCCACAGTTCTGATAAGCATTGCAGTTTACCAGAGGATACAATACTTACAATTCATTTAAAATCCCTCTTCCCTTCTGAGATGCTTATTTAAAAATTTTAACTCCTGGTTAGAGTAGTCTGAGTCTCTCCCTCTTCCCCACCACAGCATTCTGAGATACTCTTTGGGCTGAAATTTTAACTGCTACACATGGGCACTCACAATTGTAGAAAGAAATATTTTATGCTTCTTCAGTGTGATTGCGGAAATTTAAGATCATATTCTTACTGCTAATCATTATAGCTGGAGGTTGCTGAAACATGTAATCGCATCTTCCCTACTGGGAGGGAGTTATATGAATATTTGTAATCATATTTTCTCTGTTGTGGTAATAGGAGTAGGTATAGAAATATCTTAGTACATCTGAATTTGATGCTGTTTTGTGAAAGATAATTGTGCTAAGATAGCTGAATCGGTTTTGGCAAAGATGTTTTATTCATGGATTCAACATATTCCAAGGCCAGAGGACCATTGTGTTCATCTGATCTGCCGGGCTGTATAACACAGGCCATAGAATTTCCCCAAAATAATTCGTAGAGCAGAGCTTTTAGAAAAAACATCCAATATTGACTTAAAAATGGTCAGTGAAGGAGAATCAAATTTCTCTTTGTTAAAGTAAATATAGCGATAGACTCACAGAGCTCAATTTAAGTCATGTTTTCTAAACCTTTTATTATTCTTGTGGCTCTTTTCTGAACTCTCTCCAGTTTATCAACATCTTTCTTGAATTGTGGGCACCAGAACTGGACACAGTATTCCAGAAGTGGTCGCACCAGTGCCAAAAAGAATATAGTAAAATACCCTCTCTACTCCTACTTAAGATTCCTGTTTGTGCATCCAAGGATCGCATTAGCTCTTTTGGCCACAGTGTCACACTGGAAGCTCATGTACAGCTGATTAGCCACCATGACTCCCAAATCTTTTTCAGCATCACTACTTCTTTCTCTTGGAGCTTCCAAATGGAAACCTATTTGTTGTCTCCTGTTCCTGGAGCTTCTGCTGCTATATTTGGCTTACTGCCACTACTTATTAGGAATGACTTACAAAACTCCAGCTGTTCTCCCAGTTTTGAGTCAGCACTTCTAAATAAAATCCTCTTTAATAACAACCTGATAAACAGATTTCAAGTCAGCTCTAAAAGCTACAGCTCAACAATGAGCACTTATCTCCAGTCACTCACCACTCCGAGGACAGAATTTTTACATGTGGAACTTCCATAGAGATTACTCTTTCCTTCTGCTCTGCACAGCCACAAGTCTACAGAATATGATGAGAGAGGTGAATTGCACTCCACTTACACACTGTTTTAAATAGGAACATACAACCCTAGGTTTTCCAAAAGAGTGCTTGCCAGTTGAGCCAAAGGGCTCATCTTTTCTCTCTGTGCTAACTCAAGCCAATAAGGAATGCTTATTTACATTACCCATCATGCCTTACATTATAAGCTTAATTTAATTTCTGTATTAATGAAAAAAACTGTATTTTCAATTTGCAACCAAAAAGGAGTATGCAAGCATATACAACAGTGAAAGACTTTAAGCACGTGTAGATTTCAACAAACATACCAAAAAAGGAGTGCATTTGAACTCCTTTTTATCAAAAAGTCAGTATTAGGCAGTGGGGATGTTTCTATTACTATTGTTATTAGCCAAACAAACAAGTGAGTTTATCAAGCTTTGTACATGAAATTCCAGGCAATTCTGAAGCCAACGTTCTAAAAATTCCATTGGTAAATCTTGTGCACCTAGACAAGTGTACTGTGTTTATTTGTTTTTTTAACCACTATCCATTATCAGGATAAAAATCCTAACAGAAATTGTGTGAAATATGTCAAGTAAACTGGGATCATTTTCAGAAGCAGCTGGGTAGTTAAAGGAACTAGACTTTATTGTTCATAACATCTTCAAGTTTATGCTAAATTTGTACACAAATGTATACAATACTGCAACTCAGCATGGTAAAAAGTAAATTGTTTCTAAAAATAGAATTAAGTTATTTCATCAGAATAACCATCTACATTTCATGTATTTTCCCTGTCAGGAAAAATGAATTGCATTTTATGGTGCCATAATAAAGTTACAGTCTTACAAATCCCCATGCTAATAGCAAGTCATCTGCAATATCATTTAAACACTCAGTGCTATTTAATTGCACAATTATACCATAATTTAGACACGACAGCTGATGTACCAGTACTATAATTATTTTAGCCTTTATTGCAACAGATAATGAGACTATTCCCAATCAATTGTTTCTATAATTACTCTATTGTTGATAGATATTATTACTTGTCTGTGTATGTGTATATAGGCTTTGAAGGATTATGTTTTTATTGGTAAATGTCAATTTCCTCATACACAGAAAAAACTAATGAAAAAATATTTCCATCGATAATAATCAAAATGTAAAGATAAGCAAAGTAAGAAAAATGCTGCTTTACCACTTAGAGTTTGAGTGAAGTGTATTTTCTTTGTATATTTTGTAGAACATGTTTAAAACCCATAACTTTGCTCAACTGTGAAAATTTAAATAGATAAAAATTGAAAAAAAAATGCTTAAAATAAACTGGTATTTTCTGTCAACATCATAAACAAAATAAAAATTGAATTCTGCCAAGCTCATGTATAATTACATGGGTCACCCGCTATACTTTTGCTGTTCCCCTCTATCATTATTTTAGTGAATGGTAAAGTAAATAACTAGTTACTGTAAGATAACTGTCACCAAGGGAGCAATGGTAGGTGTGCATGAATGTACATGGTGGTGTGGGTGGGATGGTGTGCTTTAATTGATATACCATCCAGCTCATCTCAGGCAGGGAAGGAAAGGCTATTGATTATTCCATAATAACTCTTTGGGTGAAATACATACAGCACATTTCCACTTCTTATGTTGTTTTAATATATCCGTGCCAGAGCTACATAGAATGGTTTTAGAAAAAGATTTTTTTTCCTGCTAATAGACTTTAAAATTGCTATGCTCAAAAGTAATCCACTTTTGTCTGAAAAACCAAGAAAGCACTTTGGAGCAGGGATTGCATCCACCGCTATGTTTGTACTATGCCTAACAGTCTTTATTAAGGCCTCTGGGCATTATTGTAATATTAAAAACTTGAAATATTGCACAAAAATCTTACTCTATTCATCACTACATTTCTGTGATAAACCTTATCTGGGTTAGTGAGCAGGAATGGGGCTGCTTGGACTTTTCCAAGAAAGTCTTTTCATGACATTTGCTCTCGGAAGTAAACACTTGTGTGTGTGCATGTGTGAATCGACTGAAAAGGGTCTGCCAGTACAAGCAATGTGGGTCAACTGAAATGACAAGTATTTTGAAACCTACTTGTAGGCTTGGCTCAAGCAAGAAAACTGTGCTTTTTCATATTAATTACACATTCCTCTGTGGCAAGTTTTGCTGCACTGCTAAAATCAATGTAATGGCATTAACAATAATCAATAATATGTCCTATAGCTATTAATTTCTTTAACTATCCCATTGGTGCTTTTCTGGCTTTTATTTTGCCAGCAATGAATCTCAGAAGAAAATCCTAGCTTTAAGCATAAAAATGTTTATTTCTATCAGCAATCTGATAAAAATATCACTTTCCTTTGACTAAATAAAAATGTTTTCATCATAGCAGTATTTGTACACAGTGAAGTCAGATACACTTGATTCTCACTGTCTTTTTCTGATGAGGTTCTGCTTATCTCCAATAGTAATTATTGCCTGTGATAGGGAGACCAAATGATGGCCTCAAAAATCACACATTGTGCAGTAATGACTGATTGGAGCAACTGAATTAAAACTCAGTACCCATTGGGATTTTTTTGTCTTTTGTTATAACCAGAAATACTTGCTGCATCTAATTGTCCATTGATTTATTTGTGTCATTATTTTAAATGAGTAAATCAGTCTACAGAACAAGTATACCAAGTATACCAGTATGCTTTAAACCAAGTATACCAGCAACCACACACCACACAACAAAAACACTAACCCGGGAACCTATCCTTGCAACAAAGCCCGTTGCCAACTGTGTCCACATATCTATTCAGGGGACACCATCATAGGGCCTAATCACATCAGCCACACTATCAGACGCTCGTTCACCTGCACATCTACCAATGTGATATATGCCATCATGTGCCAGCAATGCCCCTCTGCCATGTACATTGGCCAAACTGGACAGTCTCTACGTAAAAGAATAAACGGACACAAATCAGACGTCAAGAATTATAACATTCAAAAACCAGTCGGAGAACATTTCAATCTCTTTGGTCACTCAATTACAGACCTAAAAGTGGCAATTCTTCAACAAAAAAACTTCAAAAACAGACTCCAACGAGAGAGTGCTGAATTGGAATTAATTTGGAAACTGGATACAATTAACTTAGGCTTGAATAAAGACTGGGAGTGGATGTGTCATTACACGAAGTAAAACTATTTCCCCATGTTTATTTCCCCTCCTACTGTTCTTGTCCACTGCTGGAAATGGCCCACCTTGATTATCACTACAAAAGTTTTCCCTCCCCCTCCACTCCCCCACTCTCCTGCTGGTAATAGCTCACCTTACCTGATCACTCTGGTTACAGTGTGTATGGTAACACCTATTGTTTCATGTTCTCTGTGTATATAAAATCTCCCCACTGTATTTTCCACTGCATGCATCCGATGAAGTGAGCTGTAGCTCATGAAAGCTTATGTTCAGATGAATTTGTTAGTCTCTAAGGTGCCGCAAGTACTCCATTTCTTTTTACGGATATTATTGTGTCTCTCATGAAACAAGAACAAAATATAAGTGTAGGATTAAGTATCAGAATATGAATAATGTTAAAAAATGCAGCCAACAAGAAGACAGAATTTTGCTAGCTTCACAGCCTCTAATGAACCCAGTCTGTTTCACAGATGGAAGTAGCAGATCAGGTTCCTTTTCCTGTATTTCTTGTGCATCCAAAAACTCCCACTGAATGCAGAATCTGCCCTCGTCTGATTCTGCCATGTTTCATTCACAAGATGTGAAGCTGAATGCATTTTAAGTTGAACAAGGAGAACTTTGTTAAACCCTTTGGGCTGCTCCTTCCACGTGACTGAGTTGCTTCCAGCCTCTAACTCCCTGCCTTTCCTGGTCCACTGGTGACAATAACAGTTCCTCCAGTGACCATGGACCCTCTGACTTCAGTTTCTCTGATCGTCATACATGCCAGACATCTGCAGTTAGAAAAATGTGAAGTTTGGGAGCAGGATGGGGCTCTGGAACGGGGGGGGAGGGGAAGAAGGCCCCATCACTTTTTACCATCCATAAGGGTGAGTAATAGGGTAGGAGGGGGCAGAGAGGAGCAAGCGGGGGGTGGGGACTCAGAAGGAAGGAGCGGGGCCCTGGTTTGGGCACCAGTGGACCCCGCCCACACACACACTTTTAGGAAGCTTTCACCGTTCCTGGAGTGGGATCAGGCCCTTTGAAATCAGTGGGAGCTTTGCCACTGACTAACAGGTGATGCTGCTGCCCGGGGGCACTCAGGGTTGTGAGGCACCTCGACAGCACCTACTCTTAGCATGAAGAAGCTTTGTCTGTGCCTGCCATGGGACAGCTGTCTGACTCCAGAGGCAACATAAGCTCTCCCCTCTCAGCCCACAGAGGCTCCGTTGTTCCTCTGCAGGTTAGTGATAGGCACTGTCCAACCCCTGAGCCCTTGGAGCATCCCCCTGGAGTGTCCAGTCCCTGTTCCACTGGACACTCATATTATTTATAGATTTGCTGCTCCCAAAGGAACAATCCCCACACAGCTTATCAATTACATGTCAGACTACCACTTAACACACAGCACTTACTTACGTTTTCAGTGAAAACAAGCAAGCATTTATTTAACAAAGAGAAGAGATTCAAATGATAGCAAGTAGAAATATTGGAAAAAAATGGTTACAAACAAAAATAAAATCATAACACACATTCTAAAACCTAGACTTATTTAAGTAAAGCTTACCCCAAAGCCCTTCCAGTATTTTTCAGCCAGGCCTGGCTGTGATCCTTTTTTTCTCCCCCATGAGGCAAGCCACGCTGTCAGCTTGTCTCCTTGGTGAAGAATGCAGGGAGTACCTCTGCCTCCCCCAGATATACTCCAACAATCTATTGTCTTTACTCATAAATGGAACACCTCCTGCCATTCTATTTCTTCCTGTAAATTTCCTCTCTTGAAGATTTCACAACCTGTTGATTAGCATTTTGGCTCCGTATGCAAATAGACCTATGTTGTGAAGAGAACAATACACAATGCCTTGATAATGCACTGACTTACTCAACTCATGGGTTCTAAAGTATGTCCTGCTGCAGATTTATATTTTGTAGTGTGTACATTAGTGACCATTTATGTGGTAAGTGACAACAGCTGGATGCCCAGTAGCTTTCAAAGTATTCTGAGGTGTTTATCTTATGACAGGTTTCAGAGTAACAGCCGTGTTAGTCTGTATTCGCAAAAAGAAAAGGAGGACTTGTGGCACCTTAGAGACTAACCAATTTATTTGATGCATCCGATGAAGTGAGCTGTAGCTCACGAAAGCTTATGCTCAAATAAATTGGTTAGTTTCTAAGGTGCCACAAGTACTCCTTTTCTTTTATATTATGAGTCATCTTATGCTCTTTGGCCAACAGAGACAATGTTTACTCTCACAACAAGAAAAGGAGTACTTGTGGCACCTTAGAGACTAACCAATTTATTTGAGCATAGTCTCTAAGGTGCCACAAGTACTCCTTTTCTTTTTGTGAAACCAGACTAACACGGCTGCTACTCTAAAACCTGTCATTATGCAAAACTCTTACAACGGATACCCAAGTCTCTAAACAGAGATTGAGGGTCACAGTGTTTATGAGCAAGAAGAGTGAAACTGACAATTTAAGTCTGTAGCTTACTGTATGGAGAAAAGGGGAGAACTCATCTCAACACTCAGTTTTTTTGGTTTTTGTAGATATTCATTGATCAAACCTCTACTGAATAAAACCATATATTTAATTGTATTTAAACTGTCAACAGCCTGGAGATTTTATTATAATTTTATCATATACAACATGTCTATTAGCAGACATCTTGATAATGATAACAAAATAGAAAGAGGTTGTGTAGATAAAAAGGAATACAGTGTTTCCCCAGAACTTACAGTGATACTGGACACACAAGTAGGCATTTAATACTGTATTTTATAACTATGTTTTACAGTGCAAAATACTGTCTCCTGCCCACTCCCTGTTGTCTTTGGAAACAGAAAGGTTCCAAACAGAAATAGGGAACATTTGTTTCCACCCTGGAGAAGAATTTTGTGCAATTTCCCTTGGATTCATGGCTGTCGAAAGAGAGAAGCGTCTAGTGCAGATCCACAGTATCAGTTAGTGATTCTCCCACTCCAGTGGATCTAGTATAGAGGGACAGGATTTCACCATGATACCTGCATTAATGAAAATGTCCCAGTACAAGCACACCTGTTGCAGGGCAAGGAACATAGAATATCAGGGTTGGAAGGGACCTCAGGAGGTCATCTAGTCCAACCCCCTGCTCAAAGCAGGACCAATCCCCAATTTTTGCCCCAGATCCCAAATGGCCCCCTCAAGGATTGAACTCACAACCCTGGGGTTAACACGCCAATGCTCAAACCACTGAGCTATCCCTTCCCCCCCCCACATAGACAAGGCTATTGTGACACAAGTACTTAATTCTAGTTTCATACTTTAGTGTTTGCATACAAGTGATACAGCATAGTGCAGGCAGCAAGATGATTTGCATGCTGGAAAAAAAGTAGATAGAGCTTTAGAGTATCATCACAATTCCATATTAGCTGGATGTTTCTGGTCAAATGATCACAATGAAATAGTAAACAGCCCTGATACGTAAACTGTCATCATCAGAGTTCAGAGTTACCCCACTGAGATGAATGGGGTACATTATATCTTTCTGAAAGCTGCTGTTTCAGTGGTTTTCTTTGAAACCCTAAGAGTGAGAATCTTTTTAGTTTTAAACAAAAGTTTAAATTCTGGTGGATGAGACCAACTGAGATATATTTTATGCAAGATGGTACTTGTAAGGTATCATTGGAAAGGTTATAATTTACTGAATGTGATTATCCAATTTGTATGCATGTATCATTTCTGTATCTAAAGTTAGGAATATTGACTATATAACAATTACAACTGTATGTGTATTTGGGAGACACCCACCAGGCAACAGGCCATCAGCCTTGATGGGCCATTAGGAAGAAACAATAAGACTTTAAAGATACTAATCTCTCTCCTTACTGAGAGGCATCCTGGAATGTAGCTGTGACACTATTAGGTCAGGTGGTCCTGCCACCTGGTACTAAACACCATCTTGGACTTCTAGTAATTTTCCACTAAAAGGAGGGAGAGGTCAAGACTGGGAAACAAACTATTCCCGCCTTATATAAATCTTATTTAAGGTTGGGGAGAAAGGCAAACAGGACTCTTCTTCATTGCCTTCCTGCCCAGGAAGAAAGACTGCTGAAAGTACCTGAAGACACAAAGGAACTGAGCAGTGGGAAAGGCAAGGGCTGAGTCCAGACTAAGACAGGAGTCTAGTCTGTAAAAAGAAATAACTGGAACTCTAAGCTACAGAAATTCTGCAACTTGGCTAAAACAACATTTAGGGTGAGAAATTATGTCTTGAAACCAGTCTCTTTAAGATCTTAAGCTTAGTGTGCATGTTTTGTTTTATTTGCTTGGTAATCTGCTTTGTTCATAGAATAGAATCATAGAATATCAGGGTTGGAAGGGACCTCAGGAGGTCATCTAGTCCAACCCCCTGCTCAAAGCAGGACCAATCCCAAATTAAATCATCCCAGCCAGGGCTTTGTCAAGCCTGACCTTAAAAACTTCTAAGGAAGGAGATTCTACCACCTCCCTAGGTAACGCATTCCAGTGTTTCACCACCCTCCTAGTGAAAAAGTTTTTCCTAATATCCAACCTAAACCTCCCCAACTGCAACTTGAGACCATTACTCCTTGTCCTGTCCTCTTCTACCACTGAGAATAGTCTAGAACCATCCTCTCTGGAACCACCTCTCAGGTAGTTGAGAGCAGCTATCAAATCCCCCCTCATTCTTCTCTTCTGCAGACTAAACAATCCCAGTTCCCTCAGCCTCTCCTCATAAGTCATGTGTTCCAGACACCTAATCATTTTTGTTGCTCTTCGCTGGACTCTCTCCAATTTATCCACATCCTTCTTGTAGTGTGGGGCCCAAAACTGGACACAGTACTCCAGATGAGGCCTCACCAATGTCGAATAGAGGGGGACGATCACGTCCCTCGATCTGCTCGCTATGCCCCTACTTATACATCCCAAAATGCCATTGGCCTTCTTGGCAACAAGGGCACACTGCTGACTCATATCCAGCTTCTCGTCCACTGTCACCCCTAGGTCCTTTTCCGCAGAACTGCTGCCTAGCCATTCGGTCCCTAGTCTGTAGCGGTGCATTGGGTTCTTCTGTCCTAAGTGCAGGACCCTGCACTTATCCTTATCGAACCTCATCAGATTTGTTTTGGCCCAATCCTCCAATTTGTCTAGGGCCCTCTGTATCCTATCCCTGCCCTCCAGCGTATCTACCACTCCTCCCAGTTTAGTATCATCCGCAAATTTGCTGAGAGTGCAATCCACACCATCCTCCAGATCATTTATGAAGATATTGAACAAAACCAGCCCCAGGCCCGACCCCTGGGGCACTCCACTTGACACCGGCTGCCAACTAGACATGGAGCCATTGATCACTACCCGTTGAGCCCGACAATCTAGCCAACTTTCTACCCACCTTATAGTGCATTCATCCAGCCCATACTTCTTTAGCTTGCTGACAAGAATACGGTGGGAGACCGTGTCAAAAGCTTTGCTAAAGTCAAGAAACAATACATCCACTGCTTTCCCTTCATCCACAGAACCAGTAATCTCATCATAGAAGGCGATTAGATTAGTCAGGCATGACCTTCCCTTGGTGAATCCATGCTGACTGTTCCTGATCACTTTCCTCTCATGTAAGTACTTCAGGATTGATTCTTTGAGGACCTGCTCCATGATTTTTCCAGGGACTGAGGTGAGGCTGACTGGCCTGTAGTTCCCAGGATCCTCCTTCTTCCCTTTTTGAAAGATTGGCACTACATTAGCCTTTTTCCAGTCATCCGGGACTTCCCCCGTTCGCCACGAGTTTTCAAAGATAATGGCCAATGGCTCTACAATCACAGCCGCCAATTCCTTTAGCACTCTCTGATGCAACTCGTCCGGCCCCATGAACTTGTGCACGTCCAGCTTTTCTAAATAGTCCCTAACCACCTCTTTCTCCACAGAGGGCTGGCCATCTATTCCCCATGTTGTGATGCCCAGCGCAGCAGTCTGGGAGCTGACCTTGTTCGTGAAGACAGAGGCAAAAAAAGCATTGAGTACATTAGCTTTTTCCACATCCTCTGTCACTAGGTTGCTCCCTCATTCATTAAGGGGCCCACATTTTCCTTGGCTTTCTTCTTGTGAGCTGTAGCTCACGAAAGCTCATGCTCAAATAAATTGGTTAGTCTCTAAGGTGCCACAAGTACTCCTTTTCTTTTAACATACCTGAAGAAACCCTTCTTGTTACTCTTGACATCTCTCGCTAGCTGCAGCTCCAGGTGCGATTTGGCCCTCCTGATTTCATTCCTACATGCCCGAGCAATATTTTTATACTCTTCCCTGGTCATATGTTCAACCTTCCACTTCTTGTAAGCTTCTTTTTTATGTTTAAGATCCGCTAGGATTTCACCGTTAAGCCAAGCTGGTCGCCTGCCATATTTACTATTCTTTCGACACATCGGGATGGTTTGTCCCTGTAACCTCAACAGGGATTCCTTGAAATACAGCCAGCTCTCCTGGACTCCTTTCCCCTTCATGTTAGTCCCCCAGGGGATCCTACCCATCCGTTCCCTGAGGGAGTCAAAGTCTGCTTTCCTGAAGTCCAGGGTCCGTATCCTGCTGCTTACCTTTCTTCCCTGTGTCAGGATCCTGAACTCAACCAACTCATGGTCACTGCCTCCCAGATTCCCATCCACTTTTGCTTCCCCCACTAATTCTTCCTGGTTTGTGAGCAGCAGGTCAAGAAAAGCTCCCCCCCTAGTTGGCTCCTCTAGCACTTGCACCAGGAAATTGTCCCCTATGCTTTCCAAAAACTTCCTGGATTGTCTATGCACCAGTGTATTGCTCTTCCAGCAGATATCAGGAAAATTAAAGTCACCCATGAGAACCAGGGCATGCGATCTAGTAGCTTCTTCTGTTCTGTTTCAGAGTAACAGCCGTGTTAGTCTGTATTCGCAAAAAGAAAAGGAGGACTTGTGGCACCTTAGAGACTAACCAATTTATTTGAGCATGAGCTCAAATTACAGCTGTAGCTCACGAAAGCTCATGCTCAAATAAATTGGTTAGTCTCTAAGGTGCCACAAGTCCTCCTTTTCTTTCTGTTCTGTTTGCTATCCCTTATAATCACTTAAAATCTGCCTTTTATAGTTAAAAATTGTTTTGTTTATTATTAAAGCTAATTTGTGCAATTTCTAACTGGGGGAGGGGGGGCAAGGAGTTGTGCATATCTTCCTCCATTCCCCCATTGGAGGAGGGGCGAATTTATGAGCTTACATTGTATAGATTTCTCTACAGTGAAGACAATATTATTTTGGGTGTACTTTCCAGAGGGGAGTTGCACTTGAGTGCTGGGTGATTTCCTTGTTGATTCTTCTCATAGAGAGCTGTTTGCAGACTCTGTGATTCCACAGCTGGTGCATCACCTACCTGTTTGTGTGTGTTGCCAGAGGCCAGAGAGCCTAATTCAGCAAAACAGGGAGAGGGAGCATGCAACATTGTATGGGTAAGAAAAAAGTGTTTGTTCTTTTATAAATACCAGCATGATTTCTAGCAGTACAATATTTTTACTACATTACAACAACTTGTTGTTCTTGGTGCCTAAACAAAATTGCATTAAAAAAGATGATGTACACTTATGGTATTGGAGCAGTAAGACAAAAACAGATTGAGTAGTGCATTGGAGGTCTGGAAATGAGACATATTAGGAAGGAAAAGGAAGAGAAAGTCAAGCAAAGGAAATCAAGTCATCAGGTAGGAAGACTCTTGTAAGAAAAATTTTGATCAGCAGAGATTGAGGAAAGCCTGGAAAAATGGGATATAGAGGAAGAAAGTCACAAAAGACAGACAGAAGGAAAAACAGTGTTGAGCTGTTTGGTGCATTGTTCTATATTTTTGTTTACAATTGGGATGAAATAACTTAGTTGCTGAACTGTTCAGTAGTGCTAATTAACCTTATGATCAGGTGATCATTTAAGCATTCACTATTAAGAATTTCTTATCAATTTTTAAAATTCATTATTCTGTATCCACAATATATGATACATATTATCATAATTTCTAGTGCTGGTCTGTGGAGTAGCAGCTTATACATATCACTGATAAATTTTGTTGAGTATCTCTAATACTCTGTCAAAGCTCATTTTCTATTCCATTGTTGAGCTGCAGGAAAATGAAAGAAATATATTTCTCTTTGCCGACTGCCTTAATAAGAGAAACCCTGGAGTGAGCACCAAACTGTTTTACATCAATACCTACCCGTTTCATCATGTATTTTATTCATGCTCTTATTGAGTTTGTTTTTCTCAGTCCACATGTGCTTGCTGAGTACACAAATAATGTATCTGTATCAACCCTTAAATGTGATGTTTACATGTAAGTTTCTAAGTACAAAGGAACATATGGAGCCAGATCCGTTTAGTCTTTTACAATGAATGCTAAATTTAAAATATAATTCAGTTGAGTTCCTCTCCATCTAGCAAACAAGATTTTATCACCTTTAGGATTAGCATTAAATCATAGCTCAGATATTCTTTTATATAATCCTGAGACTCTGGCTGGCTAACAAATAGACAAAAAACAGGTGACTTTTCCTGCTAGCTCTCTAAGCGAACAAGAAAAGTGATATTGCAATATTTCTGTAGTCAGAGCCATAGGGTCTCTAATGATCACGATCTGTTTTACATCTCATTTGAAAGAGAGCAACCCTATTAATTATTACCATCATTTTTTTTCACCTTACATGGCTTTAAAGACGACATTCAAGATCTTGGTTAGAGAAAGAACACCATACACTCTGCAGCTTTACCAGTTACCTGGAAAGGCTAGAGCAAAGAGATGAATGTAGCTGCCCCACCTCCCTATGACCCACTCCTGACATCTCATGAACGCACTAGTGCAGTACTGCTTCAGAGGGACAAAATGCCACCTAAATCAATTTCACCATCTCCAGCAGCACTCCAGCTTGCTCAACGTGCGATAGTCCCTCTACCAAGCAAGTAAGAGGAAGAGTATTCCACACACTTCACTAGCTCCCCATTCGATCCTGGATAAAATTCAAAGGATTTAAGAAGCTCTTCTTGGGCTGTGACAGAAGCCACCTCTACATACACCCTCTCCAGAGCTGCATTCAGTCAGAATGCTAAGGTGCCTGGAGCCCAGGGTAAGGTTTTTGAGAGCTGCAAACACCAAGCTGATGGCAGAAGAGCATTGGCTATGGAACTCCCTACCAGAGAAGATCAGAATGAACCAGAATGTGGCCATGTTCACATGATATGTAACCTATGTCTTTGAAAAAGTCTCTCATTAAACAACAGCAGCTGGACTGAGGACAATGTCAGAGGAAAGAGGAGAGAATAGAGAAACAAAATAAAATCCAAAAAAACCAGCTGCTGAATCAAAGAGAGCAGGAAAGCATGGTCTCTTACAGAGGATTTGTAAGTTTGTTATCTGACATCAAAATATATTATCACCATCATAAGCAGAGCTTATAGATTTAAACCAATCTAATCTTTCTTATACCATGTGATCTGATGCAATTATAGACCAAGATTGTGTGGCTACAAGCTTTTATGCAACAGTCTTATTTCAGTCTATGGTGTTGACGTATGTAATATAATTAGACTTCCATAAGGCATTTGACTTGGTACTGCACAACATTTTGGTGACTAAACTAGAATGATAAAAATAAATCAACATGATACACATTAAATGGATTAAAAACTGGCCAATTGATAGGTCTCAAAAGGTAACTATATATAGGCAACCATCATTGAATGAGTGTATTTCTGGTGGGGTCCTGCAGAGATCGGTTCTTGGCCCTATGCTATTTAACATTTTTTACCAATGACCCTGAATAAAATATAAAAGCATAACTAATAAAGTTTGCAGGTGGTACAAAAATTGGGGGAGTGGTAAATAATGAAGAGGACAAGTCACTGATACAGAGCAATCAGAATTGGTTAATAAGCTGATCTCAAGCAAACAATATCTATTTCAGTATCACCAGATTTAAAATTTTACACCTAGGAACAAAGAATGTATGCCATACTTTACATGGTGGCAGACTATCTGGGAAGCAGTGATTCTTAAAAGGACTTGGCAGATAATCAGCTGAACATGAGTTCCCAGTGTGAGGCTGTGGCCAAAGGGGCTAATGTCATCTTTAATGATAGTGTCTGCATAAGAAGGTATTTAATTCTCTCATATGGAGGTTGCTTTACCCTGCTAGAGCACCAAAAGTAGTAGTCTGGAAATTGAAACTTTAGGGGTGCATGTTAGTTCTTTTAGAATACATACGTTTGTTCCAGTAGCAGATGGGTTGAAAGTCAGGGTTCCTACTCTGGTAACATTTTGTGGTGTTGATAAATCACAGAATCATAGAATATCAGGGTTGGAAGGGAGGTCATCTAGCCCAACCCCCTGCTCAAAGCAGGACCAATCCCCAACTAAATCATCCCAGCCAGGGTTTCATTCCAGTGCTTCACCACCCTCCAAGTGAAAAAGATTTTCCTAATATCCAACCTCCCCCACTGCAACTTGAGACCATTACTCCTTGTTCTGTCATCTGGTACCACTGAGAACAGTCTAGCTCCATCCTCTTTGGAACCCCCTTTCAGGTAGTTGAAAGCAGCTATTAAATCCCCCCCTCATTCTTCTCTTCTGCAGACCAAATAATCCCAGTCCCCTCAGCCTCTCCCCATAAGTCATGTGCTCCAGCCCCCTAACCATTTTTTTTGCCCTCCGCTGGACTCTTTCCAATTTTTCCACATCCTTCTTGTAGTGTGGGGCCCAGAACTGGACACAATATTCCAGATGAGGCCTCACCAATGCCAAATAGAGGGGAATGATCCCTAGATCTTCTGGCAATGCTCCTACTTATACAGCCCAAAATGCCATTGGCCTTCTTGGCAACAAGGGCACACTGTTGACTCATATCCAGCTTCTCATCCACTGTAACCCCTAGGTCCTTTTCTGCAGAACTGCTACCTAGCCATTTGGTCCCTAGTCTGTAGCAGTACATGGGATTCTTCCATCCTAAGTGCAGGACTCTGCACTTGTCCTTGTTGAACCTCATCAGATTTCTTTTGGCCCAATCCTCTAATTTGTCTAGGGCCATCTGTATCCTTTCCCTACCCTCCAGCATATCTACCACTTCTCCCAGTTTAGTGTCATCTGCAAACTTGCAAACTTGCTGAGGGTGTAATCCTCCAGATCATTAATAAAGATATTGAACAAAACCGGCCCAACGACTGACCCTTGGGGCACTCCACTTGATACTGGTTGCCAACTAGACATGGAGCCATTGATCACTACCCGTTGAGCCTGATCATCTAGCCAGCTTTCTGTCCACCTTATAGTCCATTCATCCAGCCCATACTTCTTTAACTTGCTGGCAAGAATACTGTTGGAGACCGTATCAAAATGAATATTGTAAATGAATAACGCATCCACTGCTTTCCCCTCATCCACAGAGCCAGTTATCTCATCAGAGAAGGCAATTAGGTTGGTCAGGCATGACTTGCCCTTGGTGAATCCATGATGACTGTTCCTGATCACTTTCCTCTCCTCTACGTGCTTCAAAATTGATTCCTTGAAGACCTGCTTCATGATTTTTCCAGGGACTGAGGTGAGGCTGAGTGGCCTGTAGTTCTCTGGATCCTCCTTCTTCCCTTTTTAAAGATGGGCACTATATTAGAGTTTTTCCGGTCATCTGGGACCTCCCCCGATCACCATGAGTTTTCAAAGATAATGGCCAATGGCTCTGCAATCACATCCGCCAACTCCTTTAGCACCCGTGGATCCAGTGCATCTGGCCCCATGGATTTGTGCTTGTCCAGCTTTTCTAAATAGTCCCAAACCACTTCTTTCTCCACAGAGGGCTGGTCATCTCTTCCCCATACTGTACTGCCCAGTGCAGTAGTCTGGGAGCTGAGCTTGTTCGTGAAGACAGAGGCAAAAAAAAGCACTGAGTACATTAGCTTTTTCCACATCCTCTGTCACTAGGTTGCCTCCCTCATTCAGTAAGGGGCCCACACTTTCCTTGACCTTCTTCTTGTTGCTAACATACCTGTAGAAACCCTTCTTGTTATTCTTAACATCCCTTGCTAACTGCAACTTGAAGTGATTTGGCCTTCCTGATTTCACTCCTGCATGCCTGAGAAATATTTTTATACTCCTCCCTGGTCATTTGTCCAATCTTCCACTTCTTGTAAGCTTCTTTTTTGTGTTTAAGATCAGCAAGGATTTCACTGTTAAGCCAAGCTGGTCGCCTGCCATATTTACTATTCTTTCTACACATCGGGATGGTTTGTCCCTGTAACCTCAATAAGGATTCTTTAAAATACAGCCAGCTCTCCTGGACTCCTTTCCCCCTCATGTTATTCTCCCAGGGGATCCAGCCCATCAGTTCCCTGAGGGAGTCAAAGTCTGCTTTTCTGAAGTCCAGGGTCCGTATTCTGCTGCTCTCCTTTCTTCCTTGTGTCAGGATCCTGAACTCGACCATCTCATGGTCACTGCCTCCCAGGTTCCCATCCACTTTTTCTTCCCCTCCTAATTCTTCCCAGTTTGTGAGCAGCAGGTCAAGAAGAGCTCTGCCCCTAGTTGGTTCCTCCAGCACTTGCACCAGGAAATTGTCCCCTACACTTTCCAAAAACTTCCTGGATTATCGGTGCACTGCTGTATTGCTCTCCCAGCAAATATCAGGGTGATTGAAGTCCCCCAGGAGAACCAGGGCCTGTGATCTAGATAAAGCCTTTGATCTGCTTTGATGGCAGCTTTTGTAGGATGATTTAATGGATTTAATCTGTTTTATATTAAAGGAATGTTCTGTCAATCAATTGAAAATGAGATGTGGAAGAATGATTCCTTGTATGTGGAGATGTGTATTCAGTAATTGGCATGTAGAGTATGTGCTTGTGAAAGTTTCCAGTGAAGTCGGTACTGGGTGGAAATATTTGGAACCAGTTTCCTGTGACCAGTGAAGTCGGTACTGGGTGGAAATATTTGGAACCAGTTTCCTGTGACCATAACTGCAACCCAATGCAAGAAGGCAAGGGTATCTGGTAGTCAGTTTCTGCTGGCCTCATCAGTTGAGTGTACTCCAACTCACTAAGGTCATAACTTGTATCTAGAAGGCGTCATGTAAGATACCAATTGAAAGCTAGTAACTTGCTGATCATTATCATTATTGTGTGATATATGTATAGAGGACAAATTCAAAATTACAAACACTTTGGAAATTGTGTTATTAAAGTGTGTCTGCCAGGCAGAGCGAAGTTACCCCATTCTAGTTAAAGGAATGTGATTCTGCAACTTGGAAGATATTTCAAGGTACAGTAAGAAACAATGGGAATGCAATTTACATAGAAGGTAAACAGGACCATCAAGCTAATAAGGGGAAGGAGGAGAGAGGAGATTGCAGGAAACAGATCAATTTACATTTTAGCAAACACCAGCAGGGGAAGAAACCAGCATGAAACTTCCTTCACCAGGAGACTTCAAGTTGCCTTCCGTACAGCTTGAATAAACTCTCTCTTTGGAAGGGAGGTAATTTTCAGAAGAATCCATTTGAAAGGTTCACTAGACCAGTGGTCCCCAAACTTGTTCCACCACTTGTGCAGGGAAAGCCCCGGCAGGCCAGGCTGGTTTACCTGCCGCGTCAGCAGGTTTGGCCGATCGCGGCTCTCATTGGCCATGATTCACTGATCCAGGCCAATGGGGGCTGCGGGAAGCGGTGCGGGCCAAGAGATGTACTGGCCACCGCTTCCAGCAGCTCCCATTGGCCTGGATCAGCGAACCGCGGCCACAGGGAGCCGTGATCGACCGAACCTGCGGACGCGGCAGGTAAACAAACCGGCCCAGCCCAGCAGGGGCTTTCCCTGCACAAGCGGCGGAACAAGTTTGGAACCACTGGACAAGACTATAAAAGAGATGGGGAAAGAACCCCAAGTTATCTTTCACCTAAGATGATAAAGGAACCAAACACTCAGGACTTTGTGGGAGAGCCTGACCAGAGGGATGGTCAGCCTTCTTGCTGGAAGGTGTATTGGTAAGGAAACCACCTTGAACAAAGGCTGTAGCTTGTTTTGTTAAGTCTTAGCCTCTAGAAATCATTTTTCACTTTTATTTGCTTGTAACCATTTCTAACTCTGTCCTTTATACTTGAATTCACTTAAAATCCTGTCTTCTTTTGTTAATAAACTTGTTTTACTTTTACTCTAAACCAATCGAGTACTGTTGTTTGATTTAAAGTGAATGTTAAACTCCAGTTAATGTGGCAAGCTTCTGGGTAAAATTGTACCTTTAAAGGAATAAATGAACCTCAGTCTCTCTCTCTAAGTGGTTTGGGAGAGGGCTGGATGTTACAAAGTATGTGGTTTTAGGAAATTTGGGACTGAGCATTTTTTGGGATCACCCCTGCATGAAATAACTGGGTCCTCTTTCTAGTAGTCAACACTATCAGTCTAGCCTCTCACTCACTTAGTCACCAGATGCCAGCACCAGCCCTCTTTATCTAATCTCTCTACAATCCAGGTCTGCAGCAACAGCTCTGGAGGAAAGTAATGTAATGCAAACTTGCAAAATTGTCATTAAAAATTACTGACAAAGGCAACAGACCTTTTAATAGGCTAATACATTTTTATGACAATTTTTCCAGTCTGCATTAGGGGGATTCACTACCACTGAGTTTAGTTACTAAGTCGGTGCTACTATGTGTGTGTGTAAAAAGTGTTTTTGTGCTTCTACTGAACCCTGTATTATATGGCAATTTTATCTCTTTCATATTCACAAAATAAACATGATCCATTTCTGACTGCCAATTAGCTTTTTGGTGCAAAAGTTCTGAAGTTTCAGAATCAAAAAGCAGATGGTATTAGTTTTAATGCTTTTTATAGCCTCTACTTTCACCCCGATGACTTCTTAGGGTGGCCTGCTACTGCATGCACCCTGTTCAGTAAAAAGGCCCAGGGGAGAGGAGGCAGGGCATTGGGTCTCCTATAAGAAACCTAATGTGAGTAAAGGGGAATGCAAGAGCTTGTGGAGGGTGGGGACTGCTAACAAGACTGCTAGAATGTTCCTGTAGGGGAGTAGACAAGGTTAAATGTTAGGGTCAGAGAGGCAGTGTTATGTAAAAATGGTGGAGCAGAATGTGTTTTTGAAAGTCAAAGGGCTAATGATTAGTACTGTGTGCCTTGAAGGTTGGAGTTTATCCAGCAGCGATTGGTTCACTTCCAGTCTATTGAAAATTGAACATCCCAGGGCTCATGCAGCGCTAATCATTAGCCCTTTGACTTTGGAAAACACATTCTGCTCAAGTGTTTTTACATAGCTCTGTCTCTCTCACCCTAACATTTAACTTTTTAGCGTGGTTAAATGCAATGCTTACTGCATTGTATTTTAGACTATAGACCAAATTAATGGGTAAAGTATATTTTAAATTCAGTACATTTGAAGCAGAGATATGCAACTTTAATTTTAACACAGTTTGTACATCAAGTCCTTGGATTCAGCAGTGAAAGTGTACTCTGTTAGCATAAGAGTTAAGTAAAGTTAAAAAAGTTGAATGAATTTATTGAAGCATTAAAACTGATATCATCTGCCTTTTGGTTCTGTTAGAACTTTTGCACCAAAAAGCTAATTGGCAGTGAGAAACGGATCACATTTACTTTGTGAATATGAAAGAGGTCACAGTTTTTCCTCTGCTTTCAGTGGAAAGTCTCCACAAGACAGTCAAGCCCATTATTTCAAATGTGAATTCATAATATAGCAGTAGTTAATGCACCAACATGTAAGAGCATCAGTTGAGCCTTAGCTTTAGTATAATAGGCTGTGAAGTACAAAAGCTGTAACCACAGTGCTTACATTGTCCAAAACATCAGTAAGCTCAGATCTAAGAGCTTCCTTGTAATGTTCCTTCAGCTAGGCTAGCTACCTTGCTCCTGGATTAACCAGAAGTTCTGAAGGCTTTTTCAGCTGTTTCCCTATACTACACTAAATTCACTTTGTATATTATAATATCAGAATAAGAATTTTTATATTAAAATGTACTGCAAGAATATTTGTTATTTTCCCCCCACAAAAAATAAAAAGCTTTAATTCTCTAAGTAATTGGACTTGTGTTCTCCTGACAAACACATATCTTTATTTGTGTTCACCCCGCTGTGAGCTGCAGGTTAAGTTTCCAAAGTTATCTCAGGCAGTGCGATTCAAATTGCCATCTCAGCTGACAAATATGTACAAATGGGCCTGAATATCAGCTATTAATTGAGGGCTGACAGGTCCCTGCCCAAAGGAATTTACAATCTAACACTCAGGCCTGATTGTATGCAAAGTCTGTTCACAGTAGCAGAGTGTGTGCCCTGCAGAGTACAGGGAGAGCTTGTGCCTGGGAAAATGGCACGCAAAAGAAATAAATTGTGGGCTTTCACCCACTTCACACTGTCCCAAGGGTGGAGCTAGACTGTGGAAGTAGCAATCTGTGCTAGCCTCACAGCTGGTGTAAACACAGTGTGCATCTTCCCTTGCACAGGGAAATTGTGGCATTTAGCCCTCAGGCAAACACAATCTTGCCTTTCTTGTATAAACCAGTCAGCAGAATGCAAGTAAAGGACTAAGCTGTAGCAACTGGAATACACTGGTTCCCCTTTCAGTAGGGAAGAAAGTATCAGTCTTGCAAAGAGAGGGGGTGAACGATGTGAAATGCTGGTCTTTATCTAGGTCCATAAGGGGAGGCAAGAGAGTCATTCCTCTGAGTGGACTAATGAAAAACAGTCTAGCCCTGCAGTTTGACCAGGGGTGTAGACAACTTTTCCTATTTAGTGTGAGTTTTGAATGAAAACTTAATCAAACATATAGCTGTTGAATAGCATTTTTCCCACTATCTAATTACTGTACAAGAGACAGGCCTCTGATAACTCATAGTTTGTTTTATTCCTCCTTGGAGTCCTACAGTCCTCAGGAGGTCTTGGTAGCTTGGGGTCCCTCTCTTTCCTTTGGGGTATCAGCTGGCTCTTGGTAGCCAGAGCTGGGTTGAAGGTCTTTGCTGCAACAACAGGCTCTGGTTCTTTTCTTCCCTGACTGATAAATGGCTCAACAAGTAGGGGCTCTTCTTCTTGTAAAGGGAAATTCTGTGTGCATGTGTGAGGTTCACCTCAACTACCACTCCTCTAAGGGTTGACTCCTAGAGTTTCCTGATTAGCTCTTCTCTTCTTTCTCACCCCTACGTGAGTTCCAAGTAGTGTGTTCACAAAAGGAGGGGGAAGATAGATATCATGAAGCCCGTGATTCTTTAGCTGTCTTTTTGCAGAGTCTAACCTCAGTCACATCATGCCTGGGGAGGTCAAATGGCCTCCAGCTCCCGTTGTATTTGTACTCTTTTCTTTGTCAAAGGGTGAGACAAAGAGAAGAACACAGAGGGTTATAAAAGCAATTTTTATCTAGTGTAACCAACTGATCAGGTGTAAGCCATTCCCTTTCTTCATTCTTCTACTTTATATAGTCACCTCATTCATTATAGGTGTCATAAATAAAAAGGGAAGGGTAAACCCCTTTGAAATCCCTCCTGGCCAGGGGAAAGCTCCTCTCACCTGTAAAGGGTTAAGAAGCTAAAGGTAACCTCGCTGGCACCTGACCAAAATGACCAATGAGGAGACAAGATACTTTCAAAAGCTGGGAGGAAGGAGAGAAACAAAGGGTCTGTGTGTCTGTCTATATTCTGTCTTGGCCGGGGATAGACCAGGAATGGAGTCTTAGAACTTTTAGTAAGTAATCTAGCTAGGTATGTGTTAGATTATGATTTCTTTAAATGGTTGAGAAAAGAACTGTGCTGAATAGAATGACTATTTCTGTCTGTGTATCTTTTTTGTAACTTAAGGTTTTGCCTAGAGGGGTTCTCTATGTTTTTGAATCTAATTACCCTGTAAGGTATCTACCATCCTGATTTTACAGGGGGGATTTCTTTATTTCTATTTACTTCTATTTTTATTAAAAGTCTTCTTGTAAGAAAACTGAATGCTTTTTCATTGTTCTCAGATCCAAGGGTTTGGGTCTGTGGTCACCTATGCAAATTGGTGAGGCGTTTTATCCAACATTTCCCAGGAAAGGGGGGGTGCAAGTGTTGGGAGGATTGTTCATTGTTCTTAAGATCCAAGGGTCTGGGTCTGTAGTCACCTAGGCAAATTGGTGAGGCTTTTTACCAAACCTTGTCCAGGAAGTGGGGTGCAAGGTTTTGGGAAGTATTTTGGGGGGAAAGACGTGTCCAAACAGCTCTTCCCCAGTAACCAGTATTAGTTTGGTGGTGGTAGCAGCCAATCCAAGGACAAAGGGTGGAATATTTTGTACCTTGGGGAAGTTTTGACCTAAGCTGGTAAAGATAAGCTTAGGAGGTTTTTCATGCAGGTCCCCACATCTGTACCCTAGAGTTCAGAGTGGGGAGGAACCTTGACATGGTAGCATAGTGGTGGGATTAACCTGAAATAATTTTGAGATCCAGTTGAGATTTTTTGAACTAGAAATACAGATTTTAAAAAGGAAATTTTTTTTTCCTTTGGAGCTGCTGGAAAAGCAGCTTGTTTTCTCTCTGCTTTGGAGCCAGAGCTGAGGCAAAAGGGGATTATCTTTGTGAATTGCAGGTTTTCTTTGCCTGGAGGCTGGGTACTTAACTCCTGCAGGGAAATTCACAGTCTTCCAACCCAGAGGTGTGTTTTTTTTTTCCCCCCTAAGAGTAAATAGGGAGGGGGGTGTTCTACCCATTTGCCGGGAGACAAAGTGGCAGGGGTTTTTTTTTAGGATTTTGATTTTTTTGTTTTACAAGGAGCACAGGTTTGAAAAGGAATTTTTTTTTTCCCGTTGGGCTGCTGGTAAGCAGGTTTCCAAGTAGTTGGAGGTTTTTTGCTTTGATTTGGGCCCAGAGCAGAGACAAGGGAATTGTCTTTTTCTGTAGGCTGACAATCATTATCAGAGAATAGGTATTCTATTCCAGCACAGCAAAATTTTACAGCCAAGTTTTGTTTATTTCTAAACCTTGGGTGTAAAGTTAGTTAAAACAGAGAGGTTAGAATGACAAAATCCACGGCTCGACACAAGCTGGAATTAGCCAGATTTCAGGCTGCGGAAAGACAAAGGGAACATGAAAGACAGATAGAACTCATGCGGCTGAAGAAGGAACAAGAAAGGGAGGCAGCGAGAGAGGCAGAACAACACCAAGCGGCTGCTCACAGGAGAGCTATGGAAGCAAGGGACAAAGAACTGGAGGAGAAGGAAAAAGAGAGGAAGAATGTGGAGGAGATGGAGAAGATAAAGGCTCAGCAGAATATCCCAACAAACCCTAGTAATCCTTCTCCAAGTACCACTTCCCATCCCAGAAAGTTCCCCACCTACAAGGCAGGTGATGATACTGAGGCCTTCCTAGAAAACTTCGAAAGGGCCTGCCTTGGGTACAACATCTCTACTGACCAATACATGGTAGAGCTGAGGCCGCAGCTCAGTGGACCCTTAGCTGAGGTGGCAGCTGAAATGCCTAAAGAACACATGAACAAGTATAAACTATTTAAATCCAAGGCGAGAGTCAGAATGGGGATAACACCCAAGCAGTCTCATCGGAGGTTCAGAGCCCTAAGGTGGAAACCAGACGTGTCATTTACCCGACATGCCTACCACATTGTGAAACATTGGGATGCCTGGATATCAGGAGCAAGTGTTGAATCTCCAGTAAATTTGCCCTTCCTAATGCAAATGGAACAATTCTTAGAGGGTGTTCCTGAGGAAATAGAAAGATACATCCTAGATGGGAAACCCAAAACTGTAATCGAGGCAGGAGAGATTGGAGCCAGATGGATGGAGGTGGCAGAGAAGGAGAAAACTGGTCGCAGGTGGAGCGGAGACCAGAAGGGACAACCCCAGACCACACCCTATTACTGGGGGCCGCCCAAGGCCCCACCTACCTCCCAAAGAACCCTCCAGACCCCTTATCGTCCCACCACCCCATTCTCCAGCAACCCACCTCGCCCCAGTGACCCGTCAGCTGGACGATGTTTTAAATGTAACGAGCTGGGGCATGTAAAGGCCAACTGCCCCAAGAACCCCAACAGATTATAGTTCATTGCACCGGAATCACACCAGAGGTCCGCAGGCCCAGATACCTCCCAGATACCCTTGGAGAGGAGGGAAACTGTGAGAGTGGGAGGGAAGAAGGTCACTGCGTGGAGGGACACCGGAGCACAAGTGCCAGCTATCCATGCTTCCTTAGTGGACCCCAATTTAATCAACTCAGAGATCCAAGTGACTATTCAACCCTTCAAGTCCAACTCTTTCAATTTGCCTACAGCCAAGTTGCCTGTCCAGTACAAGGGCTGGTCAGGAACGTGGACCTTTGCAGTCTATGATGATTATCCCATCCCCATGCTGTTGGGGGAAGACTTGGCCAATCATGTGAAGCAGGCCAAGAGGGTGGGAACGGTCACCTGCAGCCAGGCTAAACAAGCCATGAGGCCTAGCTCTGTTCCGGAAACTTCTATCAGGACCCGGTCAGGGGTGATGGACCCGGACCCCAGGCCAATGTCTGCAACAGCAGTAGTGGATCCAGTCCCAGAGACCCAGACGGAACCAGTCCCAGAACCGGAACCAGCCGAACAACCAACACCAGACCCAGTGTCAGCACTGAATCCAGTACTTGCAACCTCAACACCAGAGGGCCCCACCGAACCTGAACTGGCAGCAGCCGATAACCCTACACAAGAGGCTCAGCCGGAGCCTGAATCCCAACATGGTGCACCAGCAGAGAGCGGTTCACAGTCAACAGAAACAGCTCCATCCCCTATATCGTTTCCAGAGGGACCAAGCCTAGGTCCACAATCCCATGAGGAACTGATGTCTCCAACATCAAGGGAACAGTTCCAGACCGAACAGGAAGCAAATGAAAGCCTCCAGAGAGCTTGGACGATGGCACGGAGCAACCCACCACCTCTCAGCTCTTCTAATCGATCCAGGTTTGTTGTAGAAAGAGGACTTTTATACAAGGAAACTCTTTCTGGGGGACACCAGGAAGACTGGCATCCTCAGAGACAGTTGGTAGTTCCAACTAAATACCGGGCCAAGCTCTTGAGCTTAGCCCATGATCACCCTAGTGGCCATGCTGGGGTGAACAGGACCAAAGACCGTTTGGGTGGGTCATTCCACTGGGAGGGAATGGGCAAGGATGTTTCTACCTATGTCCAGTCTTGTGAGGTGTGCCAAAGAGTGGGAAAACCCCAAGACCAGGTCAAAGCCCCTCTCCAGCCACTCCCCATCATTGAAGTTCCATTTCAGCGAGTAGCTGTGGATATCCTGGGTCCTTTTCCGAAAAAGACACCCAGAGGAAAGCAGTACATACTGACTTTCATGGATTTTGTCACCCGATGGCCGGAAGCAGTAGCTCTAAGCAACACCAGGGCTAAAAGTGTGTGCCAGGCACTAGCAGACATTTTTGCCAGGGTAGGTTGGCCCTCCGACATCCTCACAGATGCAGGGACTAATTTCCTGGCAGGAACTATGAAAAACCTTTGGGAAGCTCATGGGGTAAATCACTTGGTTGCCACTCCTTATCACCATCAAACAAATGGCATGGTGGAGAAGTTTAATGGAACTTTGGGGGCCATGATACGTAAATTCGTAAATGAGCACTCCAATGATTGGGACCTAGTGTTGCAGCAGTTGCTCTTTGCCTACGGAGCTGTACCACATCCCAGTTTAGGGTTTTCCCCATTTGAACTTGTATATGGCCGTGAGGTTAAGGGGCCATTGCAGTTGGTGAAGCAGCAATGGGAGGGATTTACACCTTCTCCAGGAACTAACATTCTGGACTTTGTAACCAACCTACAAAACACCCTCCGAACCTCTTTAGCCCTTGCTAGAGAAAACTTACAGGAAGCTCAAAAAGAGCAAAAAGCCTGGTATGATAGACATGCCAGAGAGCGTTCCTTCAAAGTAGGAGACCAGGTCATGGTCTTAAAGGCGCTCCAGGCCCATAAAATGGAAGCATCGTGGGAAGGGCCATTCACGGTCCAGGAGCACCTGGGAGCTGTTAATTATCTCATAGCATTCCCCACCTCCAACCGAAAGCCTAAGGTGTACCATATTAATTCTCTAAAGCCCTTTTATTCCAGAGCATTAAAGGTTTGTCAGTTTACAGCCCAGGGAGGAGACGACACTGAGTGGCCTGAAGGTGTCTACTACGAAGGGAAATGTGCTGGTGGTGTGGAAGAGGTGAACCTCTCCATGACCCTTGGGCGTATGCAGCGACAGCAGATCAAGGAGCTGTGCACTAGCTACGCGCCAACGTTCTCAGCCACCCCAGGACTGACTGAACGGGCATACCACTCCATTGACACAGGTAATGCTCACCCAATTAGAGTCCAACCTTACCTGGTGTCTCCTCAAGCTAAAACTGCTCTAGAACGGGAGATCCAGGATATGTTACAGATGGGTGTAATCCGCCCCTCTGAAAGTGCCTGGGCATCTCCAGTGGTTCTAGTTCCCAAACCAGATGGGGAAATACGTTTTTGCGTGGACTACCGTAAGCTAAATGCTGTAACTCGCCCAGACAACTATCCAATGCCCCGCACAGATGAACTATTACAGAAACTGGGACGGGCCCAGTTCATCTCTACCTTGGACTTAACCAAGGGGTACTGGCAGGTACCACTAGATGAATCTGCCAAGGAAAGGTCAGCTTTCACCACACATCTCGGGCTGTATGAATTTAATGTACTCCCTTTCGGGCTGCGAAATGCACCCGCCACTTTCCAAAGACTTGTAGATGGTCTCCTAGTGGGATTAGGAGAATATGCAGTCGCCTACCTTGACGATGTGGCCATATTTTCGGATTCCTGGGCAGACCACCTGGAACATCTACAAAAAGTCCTTGAGCGCATAAGGGAGGCAGGACTAACTGTTAAGGCTAAGAAGTGTCAAATAGGCCTAAACAGAGTGACTTACCTTGGACACCAGGTGGGTCAAGGAACTATCAGCCCCCTACAGGCCAAAGTGGATGCTATCCAAAAGTGGCCTGTCCCAAAGTCAAAGAAACAGGTTCAATCCTTCTGAGGCTTGGCCAGTTATTACAGACGATTTGTACCGCACTACAGCCAAATTGCCGCCCCACTGACAGACCTAACCAAAAAGAAACAGCCAAATGCTGTTCAGTGGACCGAAAAGTGTCAGAAGGCCTTTAACAAGCTTAAAGCGACACTCATGTCTGACCCTGTACTAAGGGCCCCAGACTTTGACAAACCGTTCCTAGTAACCACAGATGCGTCCGAGCGTGGTGTGGGAGCAGTTTTAATGCAGAAAGGACCTGATCAAGAATTCCACCCTGTAGTGTTTCTCAGCAAAAAACTGTCTGAGAGGGAAAGCAACTGGTCAGTCACTGAAAAAGAATGTTACGCCATTGTCTAAGCTCTGGAAAAGCTACGCCCATATGTTTGGGGACGGCGTTTCCACCTGCAAACCAACCATGCTGCACTGAAGTGGCTTCACACCGTCAAAGAAACTAACAAAAAACTTCTTTGGTGGAGTTTAGCTCTCCAAGATTTTGATTTCGACATCCAACACATCTCAGGAGCTTCTAACAAAGTGGCTGATGCACTCTCCCGTGAAAGTTTCCCAGAATCAACTGGTTAAAATCGTCCTTGAGATGTAGAAAATATTGTTAGTCTTTATGTACTTGGTAGTATATTTAGAGATGCATGTGTCTTATTAACTCTGTTTTTCCTAGAGCTCTAGGAAGAAATCCCAGCCAGTGTTTCACCCTAGCTGAGATTTGGGGGGCATGTCATAAATATAAAGGGAAGGGTAAACCCCTTTGAAATCCCTCCTGGCCAGGGGAAAGCTCCTCTCACCTGTAAAGGGTTAAGAAGCTAAAGGTAACCTCGCTGGCACCTGACCAAAATGACCAATGAGGAGACAAGATACTTTCAAAAGCTGGGAGGAAGGAGAGAAACAAAGGGTCTGTGTGTCTGTCTATATTCTGTCTTGGCCGGGGATAGACCAGGAATGGAGTCTTAGAACTTTTAGTAAGTAATCTAGCTAGGTATGTGTTAGATTATGATTTCTTTAAATGGCTGAGAAAAGAACTGTGCTGAATAGAATGACTATTTCTGTCTGTGTATCTTTTTTGTAACTTAAGGTTTTGCCTAGAGGGGTTCTCTATGTTTTTGAATCTAATTACCCTGTAAGGTATCTACCATCCTGATTTTACAGGGGGGATTTCTTTATTTCTATTTACTTCTATTTTTATTAAAAGTCTTCTTGTAAGAAAACTGAATGCTTTTTCATTGTTCTCAGATCCAAGGGTTTGGGTCTGTGGTCACCTATGCAAATTGGTGAGGCGTTTTATCCAACATTTCCCAGGAAAGGGGGGGTGCAAGGGTTGGGAGGATTGTTCATTGTTCTTAAGATCCAAGGGTCTGGGTCTGTAGTCACCTAGGCAAATTGGTGAGGCTTTTTACCAAACCTTGTCCAGGAAGTGGGGTGCAAGGTTTTGGGAAGTATTTTGGGGGGAAAGACGTGTCCAAACAGCTCTTCCCCAGTAACCAGTATTAGTTTGGTGGTGGTAGCAGCCAATCCAAGGACAAAGGGTGGAATATTTTGTACCTTGGGGAAGTTTTGACCTAAGCTGGTAAAGATAAGCTTAGGAGGTTTTTCATGCAGGTCCCCACATCTGTACCCTAGAGTTCAGAGTGGGGGAGGAACCTTGACAACAGGAAAAAAGAGGCCATCTAAATATTTCAATTTGCCAGAGTATTGTGTGTGTGTTTAATTCTGCAATCCTAAACCATTCTTACTAAATTATTAGCAATGAGTAAAGTGCAAAAACAAACTATATTCTTCAAGGTGCTAAAATGAAATGAGAGCACTTAAAACATGGCTGTATAAAATGAAGGAAAGTACATTTCCAACAACAAATGTATCACCAGCTGTGGGTTGTAGTACTGAGCCATCTCTGCCGTAGCCTATAAGAGGAACCTAATTCCAGTTCCCTGGTATGTTTAACGTATCTGGGTCACCTCGTCAACCATGACTTAAGTCTTTCCCTGTGCACAACAAAACAAGGCTGGTATAACTTTAACCTGGTTTGATGATGATTTTCAGTGGCTTTGTTATGCTGTATTTAGAGACAGCATATTTTGTTTCTACTGTTGTACAGCTTTTAGGTGCAAATTACTTTGGACTACGTACACAGATAAAGCGTTCACACAGTCTGGATTCCTTAGTTGATAAGTGGCTTGAGATAAATCTGAGAAGCACCAATCTCTCCATGTCACCACAAATTATATTCTTTAAAAGACCACAAAGAATGTTGATGACAGTTTTTAGTAAGCTAAGAAGAAGAAAGAAGAAAACTGGAAGATCCTAATGAAAATACTAAGTAGTTATGTTATCTTGCCAGACAAAGATCTTACAGAGGACATTATACTGAACCAATGGAAATTACATCTTTAAATTGAGAGGTTGACTGCAACTTCATTCAACTGCTCTACTTGCAGACAGAATATGATCCTAATATTTCAAAATGGCTTAAAAGAGAATCAAGACAAATTTACAAGTACAGGTATTCAAAATGAGATAATAGAAATCCCAGCTCTTGAAATCATGAAGGACATTTTTAAAAAAAATTTCTGGAAAGTGGTACATAGTTAGGATGGATGAAACCGGCTCCTTTAACAAAGAGCAAGAGGTTTTGCCCTTGTGATAGATGGATGATGACATGAATATTCATGAAGACTTCATTGGATTGTACAATGTAGCATGTACATCCACACAGATAACATATCTATAATTACCAATACAACTATTACAGTAAAACCTGCCAAGAGTGACCACTCATGGGAGTTGCAAAAATGGCCGCTTGTAAGAAGAGGTCTTCTCTTCAACGGTTTGCACACCAGAGAGCAGTGGTATTCTATAGCCTCTACAAGTACTGCCTCAGGACAGGTAGTCTCTCTCAGAGGTGGTCTCCAACACAGGTTTTACTGTACATATACATCTGGGGATAAATAACTGTCATGGACACTTATGATGGTACTGCTAAATATGGCAGGCTTAGTATTAGGCAATAAGTATATATATATATAGCAATAAGTATATATATTTGGCATGCCAGGACACTAGTAAAAAATAATAGTATCCTAAAACATCTTAGTATCTTAAAGCTGTTTACAAAAATCACAAAACTAATTTAAAAATGACTCACACAAAATGCTAAATTTCAGGTATAAAATATGAAGTGTTCAGTACATCACCAGGCATCCAAGCCCTTGGTCGAACAAGATGAGCTCTCTATGCAGAAGCACTGGTTTAAATGTCTAAGAACTACCTTCCTCTATGTGCAACTTGGGAGTTTGTGAAGGATGCAACGAAAGATCCTGAAATGAGAGCTTGAATTAGTGGTATGGCAGCTCAGATTGAAAAGTTTAAACTTCTTTCAGAGTAACAGCCGTGTTAGTCTGTATTCGCAAAAAGAAAAGGAGTACTTGTGGCACCTTAGAGACTAACCAATTTATCTGAGCATAAGCTTTCGTGAGCTACAGCTCACTTCATCGGATGTATCCGTATGCATCCGATGAAGTGAGCTGTAGCTCACGAAAGCTTATGCTCGGATAAATTGGTTAGTCTCTAAGGTGCCACAAGTACTCCTTTTCTTTAAACTTCTTTGGTATTGAACTAGGTCAAAAAGTCCTAACCATGGTAGACCATCTGTCCAAAACACTGCAAAGGTCAGGTGTTTCAGCAACAGAAGCTAGCCTCTTATGAAAAGAACACTTAATTCACTGCAGTACATTAAATCAGATGAAAGCTACAATTGTTTCTGAGAGCAAAACCACCAGAAATATTTCAAATTGGAAGTAGTCAGAATGCCTGAACTTCGACGGAAAAGTTGCCAAGCAATACAAATAAGGACAGGGGAACCCAGCTACCCAAATTCAGCAAAACAATTTTATAAGTAAATCTACTAAGAAATAATTGATTTTACAGTGTCCAGTATTCAATCCAGTTATCTAACAAAGCCCTTATCCATTTCTCTGAGGAACGCTGTTGGTGGTGGGGGATGATTTGTAAAGGAATGGATCCTGGACTGACTGAAAACCAGCAACTACAGAAGAAAGACTTTGAGAATAAGAAACTGCTTTAGACAAGGGTTAAGTCAATTCTGAGTCTTTAGAAAGAGTTTTATACTTTTGTTTTATTTGCAAAAAAATTGAAAAATCTTGAAACTCTGTGTTGGCCTAATTCAACTCCCATTGCAGTCAGTAATAACACTCCCATTTATTTCACTGAGAACAGAGATAGACCAATGCTGAGAGCTTTTGAAAATCCCATGCATACTCTGATTTGAAGCAAACAAGTATTGATTAATCATAAACGTAAACAGGTGAAGAACAATCTGAGCTATCAAAGTCCAGGTGACGCATTTAATGTATATGTTTAAAACCCAATGTGAAGTACAAAATCTTCAAGTTAACCATGCCAAAGTATGTCACACTTGTTAACAGCTTGATTAGACAAGCGATTCTAGCTCAAAACTGGAGAAAAAATAAAAAGATAACAGATAATGATACAGAGATTAAAGATTCATGCAGCTTTTTCATCCTGCTGCCGTTGAACCAAGCTTAGAGACTGTTGGAGAAAAGATGACTCAAGTGACTTTGTATTGCTGGATAATGAACTGATTAAATAAGATTATAAAAACCATCAGCAACCATAAAGAGACTTTACAGAAAGGCTAGGAAAAAATGTGTTCCTTCTGAAGCAGCAATGTATCTATTCTTTGAATAGTTGTCCCATGTTACAAGGTTCCATCACAAGCAGTGGGGCTCATGGAAATTTTGCAAAGATTGTAGAGCTGCATAGGTCAGATCAGGAGGAGCCAAAGAAAAGGGAGGAAGAAAGTCGCGTGTGGAGTGTGCAGAAGCATAGTGGTTTACCTAGCTCCCCAAACTGCAGCAGCAGGCTCTGAAAAGTCTCCTCTGCTATCAATGCAGTTTCAGAATTTGAAATTAATATACTGAAAAATGAAGATAAGAAAAACCCCTGAGGCTTTATCTACACTACAGGGGAAATTTGATCTAAGATACGCAATTTGAGTTACGTGAATAGCGTAACTCAAATCGATGTAGCTTAGATCTACTTACTGCGAGGTCCACACTATGCAAAGTCGACGGGAGATGCTCTCCTGTCAACTCCCACTACTCTTCTCCATCTGGTGGAATACAGGAGTCAACGGAAGAGCGACCTGTGGGTCTTCACTAGACCCGCTAAATTGACGGCCGATGCATCGATCACCGCTTGTCCATCCCCCAGTAAGTGTAGACAAGTCCTTAAAAGGATATAATCAAATTTAAAAATCCTATGTTGTAAACAAACACTTATTTACCAGTGTTATAAAGCTAGAGCTGAGTAAAAATAATCAAAATTTCCATACCATTTTTAAGTCCCAGATTAGACTAGAAAATTGAAATAATTATTTTTCCTTAGAAAGTTCCTGACCAGCTCTGCTAATAGCACCTTAAAAATCCAACTTGCTTTTCATTGTTCATGTTCTTTTTGGATTTTTGCATTTCTCTTTGCTTGGACAGTGAAAACTAATTCAGTCTATTTCATTTCCAGGTGGTCATCTTTGCACGGTGCTGGTTTCAAACATTCTAGGCAAATGTCTATTGCTTTGAAAACATTGCACTGAAATTTTTGAAACCAATTGTAGATGCATTTCCATGGGCCTTAGTTTCTATAAAATCTTTTTTTCACAAAATAGAAATTTTGCCCAATTTAAGTTGACCATATCCCTTTATAGTCATGCAAAAAGCTCCGTTTAATGCCACTGCAGTTGCACTGTTACATAACTGACAGATTTACCCTGGTAATTAAACCTTGCTTTTTATTAAAAAGAAATACAAAAGAAATAATTAAATCTGTAGTGGACTAAATGGAACAGATGACAGAAGACAGAGCTATACTCTTCCATAACAGCCGAGGAGAAAATAATTAGCCAGTAATTGTGGTTAATTACGTTTTCATTTCTATTGGTGTAACCCTTCTGCCCGTCAGAGTTGGCAGCAACAAGGGCCGGGTTCAATATCTAGGGGATCCATTCCAATAACACAATGCAAACCGGCTCGAGACCCCACCCAGTGACCTGGGACAAATATATACCACCCCCGCTGGGCGCCTCCAAGAGGCAATACTTCCCCTCTCGCAAGCACATAGTCTGAGTGTAGCAAAAAGCCTTTTAATAACAGAGAGAAACAATGTGGCATTATGTTGGGGAAACACCACCAACAGGATTCCTAACACAACCCATGAGCAAAAAACCCACCCCAAGCAAATTGGGGCATGCCCTTTCTCTTTGGTTCTTGAGTCCAGCAACCCCAAATCACCCAAAGTCCCAAAAGTCCAATGACCCAAAAGTCTCTGTCCCTGGTCAGGGCAGCCCCAGAGTTCGAAAGTTTATCTGCAGAGCTTTACCTCCCAACCTGGGTGGAGATGGGGGTGGGGGGTAAGAGGCACCTTACATGATCTGAAGCTGACTGCCCCACAGCTCCATAGGCCTTCGCTCCGCTCCGCCCCACCAGCCACCCCATGAACTCCTCCGCTCCGCTCTGCTCTGCAGCCCACAAACTGCTCCCGCAGTCCTATGAACTGCTCCACCAGCCTGTCCACAAGGCACTCCAGCCATCCTACAAACTGCTCCACAATATATCTTCAGGCTCTCCTACTACTTAACACAATGCTCAGTGATTTCAGCTCTCAGGTGAATTCAGCTTGTAGTAGGGGAGCCTCAGTGCTGGTGCACTATTAGCCTAAAGTGAGCTCAGCAGCCTGTAACTAGACTTCTAATGAAATCAAAACTAGCTCTGATATTCCACAGTGGAGAGAGGAGAAAGTGCAACTAGCATGTAAAGCCCTCACCAAGGGGCCCATACCACCAAGTATTAATACTTGTCCCCAGCCTCTCTCAATTCACAAAGTTTTGGAACCCATGACCCTTGCCTAGCGAGTGCCACTTAGTTGATGGTGAGTCCCTCCATCATAACAAAAGGCCAAGTACAGTTCCAAGCACATTTCCCATAATCAGGGTAATAACAATTTATTCTTCCTGCCCCAATAACAGAGACACTGGGGATCCCACAGCAGCCAAAGTGACCATTTGGGCAGCTATGGCCTCATTCTAGGCGGGGTGGGTGTGCCTATGCAAATGAGATCAGCCCCTGAAGTTCTTTTCCACAACTTGCCACACCTCACCACCAGATGTCAGGGTGGAGCTCATCCTGACTCTGCTTACATTGGTAAGAAACTGTTTGATGATCAGGTCAAACATTTAGAGCAATGGAAGTTCAATCAGCTTTTTGATTCCGACAGAACTGAATTGAGATTTGTGATCTATGAATAGAGGCACTGATTCTGCACTGCATTATGAAGATCAATACTAAATCCTTTGCTAGCTTTTCCTATTTTATTATGTATTGCTAATTATTTACATAGTGCTACAAAATGTATAAAATACTTTGTCAACACAGATGAAGTTTCTGACCCTATCCCAAAGAACTCTACAAATTTGAATACTGTCAATAGATAATGTAGACAAATAGATTCTTTTGATAAAGTTAACACCTTTGTCCTATGGGGTCCTCTTCTTCCCACTCCCAGAGCTACCAGTAGCAATGAGAACCATAGCAAAGAGGTGGCTCCCACAGGATACATCTTACTGCAGGGTGGGTGTGAGGGGGAGGGGGAAAAATCAGTGTTGCTCCCATTGATTGCTTACCAAGCAGCCCTAGTGCTTTTCAGGGCTACCATTTGAATCACATTGGTCTTAATTGAGGCAGTGTGGTCTGGTGGTCAGAGCAAGAGCAGGAGATTGCTTGGTTCTATTCCCAAATCTGGCACTTACTGTGTGATTTTGGCAATTCACTCAACCAAACCTTTTTTAACTATATCACCTACTGTCAGGCACCTAACTAAGTAGCCTGATTCCCAAAACTGCTGAACATCCCATTGATTCACATATGTAGGTACCTATATATGCAAAATTATTCCCAGTTGTGTCAAGTTTGATATTTATGGCCTTGTCCTCTTTGCCCAGCTTCCCCATATGTTCAATACTGATAATACTTATCTACCTCTTTAAAGTATTCGCTGACCCTTGAAAGAAAGGCAGTATACAACTACAAAGAATTATTATGACTGCTCAGGGTGATTTCAAAGTCCATGGCAATGTTAATTAATCTGGGTTTTCATAGTCTTCATGCCAACCATGGGACTAGGTGATATAAGGTCAGTTCAAATTAGAGAATATATTTAGGATTTTACCTTTGGAACAGAACTAGAATTTAGGGGCAAATGAACAACACTTTCCCCGTAATTGGATTATCAGATTTCCATACTGCTTGCTAAGCTTGAATTGACCATGCCATCCTAGTTTGCTAAATTGTCACCTCTCTCTTCACGCAAATCCCTCCTACTACCCCCATTTCTTCCACAAGGTCCATAGGAAATAACATTATTGTTATGGGAAGAGAAAAAAAACACCAAAACTCTAGATTCATAGGTGGAGACAATCTCCTAGTATGTCTGGTCTTTTATGTGATTTAGGGCCCAATCCTGCAAACACATATCAAAATGAGAAAGGTCAATGAAAGTCAATGGGAATTGTAGGCACTCAACACTTTTTTAAAAATTCAGGCTGCTTATCTAGGTATCTAAATATAGATTTAGGCTCAAATCTTTTCATTGGGTTCCTTGAATACTCAGCTCACACCATAGATCCTCAATCTCCAGACAGCCACTCCTACCTCCTTTATATCCAGGTTGGGTAAAGAGTCACCTGCCTCTGAGTCAGTAGAAGTCACTTAACCTTTTCCTAATATGATGCACAGCTGCTAACAGAGTGGGGAATTTCAGACAAAGGTGGACAGCTTATTTCAAGTCTCTAGAAGTTACATGTAATATATTTATATTAGGGCTGTCAATTAATCGCAGTTAACTCACACAACTCAAAAATTAATCACGATTAATTGCAGTTTTAAATCGCACTGTTAAACAAGAGAATGCCAATTGAAATTTATTAAATATTTTGGATTTTTTCTACATTTTAATCTATATCTTGTATTCTGTGTTGTAACTGAAATCAAAGTGTATATTTTGATTACAGATATTTGGAGTGTAAAAATGATAAACAGAAGAAATAGTATTTTTCAATTCACCCCATACAAGCACAGTAGTGCAATCTCTTTGTCCTGAAAGTACAACTTACAAATGTAGTTTTATTTTTGTTACATACCTGCACTCAAAAAGAAAACAATGTAAAACTTCAGAGGCTACAAGTCCACTACTTCTTGTTCAGCCAATCTCTAAGACAAACAAGTTTGTTTACATTTATAGGAGATAATGCTGCTGGCTTCTTATTTACAATGTCACCAAAAAGTGAGAACAGGCATTTGCATGGCACTTTTGTAGCCAGTATTGCAAGGTATTTACGTGCCAGACATGCTAAACATTCGCATGCCCCTTCATGCTTCAGCCACCATTCCAGAGGGCATGCTTCCATGCTAATGACGCTCATTAAAAAAACAATGCATTAATTAAATTTGTGACTGAACTCCTTGGGGGAGAATTGTACATTCCCTGCTCTGTTTTGCCCACATTCTGCCATATATTTCATGTTATGGCCATCTTGGATGATGACCCAGCATATATTGTTGATTGTTTTAAAAACACTTCCGCTGCAGATTTGACAAAACGCAAAGAAGGTATCAATGTGAGATTTGTAAAGATAGCTACAGCACTCAACCCAAGATTTAAGAATCTGAAGTGCCTTCCAAAATCTGAGAGGGACGAGGTAGGGAGCATGTTTTCAGAAGTCTTAAAAGAGCAACTCTCAGAGGCGGAAACTACAGAACCCAAACCACCAAAAAAGAAAATCAACCTTCTGCTGCTGGCATCTGACTCAGATAATGAAAATGAACATGCGTCGCTCCGCACTGCTTTGGATGGTGTTCAAGCAGAACCCATCATCAGCATGGATGCATGTCCCCTGGAATGGTGGTTGAAGCATGAAATAACGTATGAATCTTTAGCGCATCTGGCACGTAAATATCTTGCGATGCCGGCTACAACAGTGCCATGAGAACACTTGTTCTCGCTTTCAGGTGACATTATAAACAAGAAGCGGGCAGCATTATCTCCTGCAAATGTAAACAAACTTGTTTGTCTGAGCGATTGGCTGAACAAGAAGTAGGACTGAGTGGACTTGTAAACTCTAAAATTTTAGGTTTCAGAGTAACAGCCGTGTTAGTCTGTATTCGCAAAAAGAAAAGGAGTACTTGTGGCACCTTAGAGACTAACCAATTTATTTGAGCATAAGCTTTTGTGAGCTACAGCTCACTTCATCGAATGCATAAAGAGAAAAATACAGTGAGGATGTTTTTATACACACAGACCATGAAAAAATGGGTGTTTATCACTACAAAAGGTTTTCTTTCCCCACACCCCACTCTCCTGCTGGTAATAGCTTATCTAAAGTGATCACTCTCCTTACAATGTGTATGATAATCAGGGTGGGCCATTTCCAGCACAAATCCAGGGTTTAACAAGAACGTCTGAGGAACAGTGGGGCAGGGGGAAGGAATAAACAAGGGGAAATAGGTTACTTTTTATAATGACTCAACCACTCCCAGTTAATTGTATCCAATTTGCAAATTAATTCCAATTCAGCAGTCTCTTGTTGGAGTCTGTTTCTGAAGTTTTTCTGTTGTAATATCGCAACTTTCATGTCTGTAATCGTGTGACCAGAAAGATTGAAGTGTTCTCTGACTGGCTTATGACTGTTATAATTCTTGGCATCTGATTTGTGTCCATTTATTCTTTTACGTAGAGACTGTCCAGTTTGACCAATGTACATGGCAGAGGGGCATTGCTGGCACATGATGGCATATATCACATTGGTAGATGTGCAGGTGAACGAGCCTCTGATAGTGTGGCTGATGTGATTAGGCCCTGTGATGGTGTCCCCTGAATAGATATGTGGGCACAGTTGGCAACGGGCTTTGTTGCAAGGAGAGGTTCCTGGGTTAGTGGTTCTGTTGTGTGGTATGTGGTTGCTGGGGAGTATTTGCTTCAAGTTGGGGGGCTGTCTGTAAGCAAGGACCGGCCTGTCTCCCAAGATTTGTGAGAGTGATGGGTCGTCCTTCAGGATAGGTTGTAGATCCTTGATAATGCGTTGGAGGGGTTTTAGTTGGGGGCTGAAGGTGACGGCTAGTGGCGCTCTGTTATTTTCTTTGGTAGGCCTGTCCTGTAGTAGGTGACTTCTGCGTACTCTTCTGGCTCTGTCAATCTGTTTCTTCACTTCAGCAGGTGGGTATTGTAGTTGTAAGAATGCTTGACAGAGATCTTGTAGGTGTTTGTCTCTGTCTGAGGGGTTGGAGCAAATGCGGTTGTATCATAGAGCTTGGCTGTAGACAATGGATCGTGTGGTGTGGTCTGGGTGAAAGCTGGAGGCATGTAGGTAGGAATAGCGGTCAGTAGATTTCCGGTATAGGATGGTCTTTATGTGACCATCGCTTATTAGCACTGTAGTGTTTAGGAAGTGGATCTCTTGTGTGGACTGGTCCAGGCTGAGGTTGATGGTGGGATGGAAATTGTTGAAATCATGGTGGAATTCCTCAAGGGCTTCTTTTCCATGGGTCCAGATGATGAAGATGTCATCAATATAGCGCAAGTAGAGTAGGGGCATTAGGGGACGAGAGCTGAGGAAGCGTTGTTCTAAGTCAGCCATAAAAATGTTGGCATACTGTGGGGCCATGCGGGTACCCATTGCAGTGCCGCTGATTTGAAGGTATACATTGTCCCCAAATGTGAAATAGTTATGGGTGAGGACAAAGTCACAAAGTTCAGCCACCAGCTTAGCCATGACATTATCGGGGATAGTGTTCCTGAAGGCTTGTAGTCCATCTTTGTGTGGAATGTTGTTGTAGAGGGCTTCTACATCCATAGTGGCCAGGATGGTGTTTTCAGAAGATCACCGATGGATTGTAGTTTCCTCAGGAAGTCAGTGGTGTCTCGAAGGTAGCTGGGAGTGCTGGTAGCGTAGGGCCTGAGGAGGGAGGCTACACAGCCAGACAATCCTGCTGTCAGGGTGCCAATGCCTGAGATGATGGGGCGCCCAGGATTTCCAGGTTTATGGATCTTGGGTAGTAGATAGAATATCCCAGGTCGGGGTTCCAGGGATGTGTCTGTGCGGATTTGATCTTGTGCTTTTTCAGGGAGTTTCTTGAGCAAATGCTGAAGTTTCTTTTGGTAACTCTCAGTGGGATCAGAGGGTAATGGCTTGTAGAAAGTGGTGTTGGAGAGCTGCCGAGCAGCCTCTTGTTCATATTCTGACGTATTCATGATGATGACACTACCTCCTTTGTCAGGAGGTCACGTGATTACAGACATGAAAGTTGCGATATTACAACAGAAAAACTTCAGAAACAGACTCCAACGAGAGACTGCTGAATTGGAATTAATTTGCAAATTGGATACAATTAACTTAGGCTTGAATAGAGACTGGGAGTGGTTGAGTCATTATAAAAAGTAACCTATTTCCCCTTGTTTATTCCTCTCCCCCCCCCACTGTTCCTCAGACGTTCTTGTTAAACCCTGGATTTGTACTGGAAATGGCCCACCCTGATTATCATACACATTGTAAGGAGAGTGATCACTTTAGATAAGCTATTACCAGCAGGAGAGTGGGGTGTGGGGAGAGAAAACCTTTTGTAGTGATAAACACCCATTTTTTCATGGTCTGTGTGTATAAAAACATCCTCACTGTATTTTCCACTTTATCCATCCTATGAAGTGAGCTGTAGCTCACGAAAGCTTATGTTCAAATAAATTGGTTAGTCTCTAAGGTGCCACAAGTACTCCTGTTCTTTTTTCTAAAATTTTACATTGTTTTATTTTTGAATGCAGTTTTTTTGTACATAATTCTACATTTGTAAGTTCAACTTTATGATAAAGAGTTTGCACTACAGTACTTGTATTAGGTGAATTGAAAAACAACATTTCTTGTGTCTTTTTACAGTTCAAACACTTGTAATGCATATAAATATAAAGTGAGCACTGTACACTTTGTATGCCGTTGTAATTGAAATCAATATATTTGAAAATGTAGAAAACATCCAAAATATTTAAATAAATGGTATTCTATTATTGTTTAACAGTGCGATTAATTTTTTTAATAGCATAATTAATTGCAATTATTTTTTTTAATTGCTTGACAGCCCTAATTTATATGTATTCACTTGTGTTGGAGTTATAGAATGATATGCTCACTGTAAAACAAAAAGAGATTGCATTGGGTGATATTTGCAATTTTTATAACACACTGTGAAAGTCTGGAGGGTAAATAAAAATGTTTCCTAGCAGAACCTGGTCCAATTATGGTGGAAAGAGATCAAAGAGTAGCATCAGAGTGTATAGGATGTCTGATATTAGTAGTGGCAGATATTGCCCTTTGGGCATGGCATCATTTTACTGAAAGTTTAGACTTGGGCTTCTTCCAAACATAAGATTCTTTTGCACTGTGATCAAAGATTTTTCAATCTGCAGGGCCTCCAACCCTGAAATCCACCTGAAGGGGGAGGGCAGAGAATATAGCAGGCTGACAACATCATAGTGACATCAGTCATCGTTATTCTCAGATAATCAAATATCCCTTATGATAAATAATTAATATTTAATCAAGCTAATTAAATCAGTAATTTTACTCTGTGATAATTTAGTCCCAAACATATTCCCTTTGAAGAGGCATTAATTTAAATGTTAACTGGTTATTATTTCATTGGATTTTCACTGTAGAATCATAGAATCAGATATGTAGGACTGGAAGGGGCTGCAATAGAACATATAGTTCAGTTCCCTACTCTGAGGCAGGACTAAGTATTATCTAGACCATCCCTGACAGGTGTTTGTCTAACCTGCTCTTAAAGATCTCCAGTGACAGAGATTTCACAACCTCCCCAGGTAATGTGTTCCAGTGCTTAACAACCCTAACAGTTAGGAAGTTTTTCCTAATGTCCAACCTAAAATGCCCTTGCTGCAGTTAAAGCCCATTGCTTCTTGTCCTGTCCTCAGTGGATAAGAATAATAATTTATCACCCTCCTCTTTATAACAGCCTTTTACATATGTGAAGACTGTTATGTCCCCCTCCGTCTTCTCTTCTCCAGAAGAAACAAACCCATTTTTTTCAGTCTTTCCTTATAAGTCATGTTTTCTAGCCCTTTAATAATTTTTGTTGCTCTCCTCTGGACTTATGTCAGTTTCTCCACATCTTTCCCAAAGTGTGGTGCCCAGAAATAGACACACTGTTACTTTTCGTGTATTGCTTACAACACTCCTGCTAATTCATTCCAGAATGATGTTCACTCTTTTTGCAACCGTATTACATTGCTGATTCATATTTAGTTTGTGATCCACTATAACCCTCATATCCTTTTCTGCAATATTCCTTCCTATGCAGTCATTTCTCATCAAGCCTGCTGACAGCAATTCCAGGCCCCAGGTAAGAACAGTCAATGGGCCCCCACCTACACACAAGACGTGGACGCGGTCCGCTTGACATTTGGGCAGTGCTGCACCTGTGCTAGCTGGTGCCCAGCGAGCTGCCAGGTGCACTGCTGGATGTGCTTTTCCGGCAGGGCTTCCACATGCCGGCCTGGTAGGGTTGCCAAATGTCTAATCGTGCAAACCCAAAGACCCTTTCCCTGCCCCCTGACCCTCTCCTTCCCTGAGACCATGCCCCTATCCCACCCCTTCTCTGAGGCCCCGCTCCTGCTCACTCTATCCCCCCTCTGTCCATTGCTAACTCTCCCCCACCCTCACTCACTTTCACCAGGCTGGGGCAAGTGTTTTGAGGGGGCGGGGTGCAGGCTCTGGGAGGGAGTTTGGGTGCAGGCTCTAGGCTAGGGCAGGGGATTGGGGTGCAGGAGGGGTGCAGCGCTTACCTCAGGCGGCTCCCGAAAGTGACCAGCACACCCCTCTGGCAGCAGCTCCTAGGTGGGAGAGCTCGGGTGTCTCCGTGTACCTCAGGCATAGACCCCACAGCTCCCATTGGCTGCAGTTCCCTGCATCATATGATCTTATCCTGATGGAAGGAAACTCGACTGGCCGTCGGCACCATTCTGATCTTTGGACTCTGGTATAGTATGTGTAAGCAGAGACAGGGTGGGCTCCACCCTGACATCTGGTGGTGAGGTGTGGCAAGTTGTGGAAAAGAACTTCAGGGGCTGATCTCATTTGCATAGGCACACCCACCCTGCCTAGAATGAGGCCATAACTGCCCAAATGGTCACTTTGGCTGCTGTGGGATCCCCAGTGTCTCTGTTATTGGGGCGGGAAGAATAAATTGTTAGTACCCTGATTATGGGAACTGTGCTTGGAACTGTACTTGGCCTTTTTGTTATGATGGAGGACTCACCATCAACTGAGTAGCACTCGCTAGGCAAGGGACATGGGTTCCAAAACTCTGTGAACTGAGAGAGACTTGAGACAGGTATTAGTGCCTGGTGGTGTAGGCCCCTTTGTGAGGGCCTGAAGCACCAATTGCACCTCTGTCTCTCTCCACTGTGGAATGTCAGAGCTAATTTTGGGTCTATTAAGAGTTTTGTTACAGGTACTGTGCTGAATTCACTTCAGCCTTATGGTGCACCAGCACTAAGGCTCCCACTACTATGAGCTGAAATCACTGAGAGCTGAAATCACTGAGCACTGTGTCAAGTAGTGGGGAGTCGGAAGATCTAGTGTGCAGCGGAGCTGTTCGTGAGCCGGCGAGCTGAGCGGAGCTGGTCGTGAGACAGCGGTGTGTTCGTGAGACGGCGAGCGGAGCTGGTCGTGAGACAGCGGTGTGTTCGTGAGACGGCGAGCTGAGCAGAGCTGGTCGTGAGACAGCGGTGTGTTCGTGAGACGGCGAGCTGAGCGGAGCCGGTCGTGAGACGGCGAGCTGTGCAGAGCGGAGCCGGTCGTGGTGGAGCGGAGCAGAGCCCTGTGGGGCAGTCAGCTTCAGGACACGTAAGGTGCCCCTTACCTCTTTCCCCCCCCCCCGCCCCCAGGCACATTCCGGCCAGACTGGGGAGTAACACTCTGCAGATGAACTTTTGAACTCCGGGGCTGGACTTTTTTGGACTTTGGGTGATTTGTGGATTGCTGGACTCAAGAGACGTTTGGGTTCTGGGACTCAAGGGCCTAAGGGAAAGGATGTGGCCCAATTTTTCTGGGGTGGGTCGGTGTTCATGGTTTGGTTAATGAACACTAGTTGTGGTGTTTCCCCAATTTAATGCTGATGTTGTTTACCTCATGTTATTAAAGATTCTCTACTACACCGAGACGCCGTGCTTGCGAGAGGGGAAGTATTGCCTCCTTGAGGCGCCCAGGGGGTGTGTAAGATTTTCCCAGGTCACTGGGTGGGGGCTCGAGCCAGTTTTGCATTTGCTTTAATGAGAGGGAACCCCTGTGTACTGAACCCGGCCCTTGCTGCTATCAACTTGGCCTGGCAGAAGGGTTACATATGTTTGGGGTGTGTATGTGGAGTGAGTAAGGTTTGTTTTGTAATCAATAAAGAGCATTTAGAGTATTGTATACCAACACTGTGTCCGGTATCTGCTTGCTCCCCATCCTGTAGGGAGACCTCTATTGTGGGTCTAACACTATATTTGTCCTTTCCAGTCTTCTGGGATCTGTCCCATCCTCCAATGGGTCTCAAAGATAATCACTAATGGATCAGAGATCTCTTCAGCCAGTTCCTTACATATTCTAGGATGTATTTCATCAGGCCCTGCTGACTTGAAGACATCTAATTTGTCTAAGTAATTCTTAACTTGTTCTTTCCCTATTTTAGCCGCAGATCCTACCCTATTTACATTGATGTTCACTATGTTAGTCATCTGATCACTGTTAACCTTTTTGGTGAAAACTGAAACAAAAAAAGGCATTTAACACTTTGGCCATTACTGAGTTTTCTGTGATAGTCTTTCCTGCCTCGTTGAGTGATGTCTTTCTTGAAGATATGATTACTGGACTGACATGTCAGCAAAGGCCTGGTACTATTTCTAATGCTACATTAGGCAAAATCTTAGGGACAAGAGAAATAGCATATTGTAATATTTAATTAGTCTGATGATATGTTGTATTATGATGAAAAATGGAACTTTTCTGTTGTATTTTTCATTCATAATTCTCTAGGCACTTTGCAAAAGAAGATAAGTAAAAAGAAGAGGACGACTTGTGGCACCATAGAGACTAACAAATTTATTAGAGCATGAGCTTTTGTGGGCTAGAGCTCACTTCATCAGATGCATAGAATGGAACATATAGTAAGATAATATACATATACATACATCATATACATATACATATACATACACACACATACATACAGATAAGTTGGAAGTTATCATACAAACTGTGAGAGGCTAGTTACTTAAGATGAGCTATTTTCAGCAGGAGAAAAAGACTTTTGTAGTGATAACTGTGGCCACTCAGTAAAAGACTTAAGGGTGGCAATTTTGCAACAGAAAAGCTTCAAAAACAGACTCCAAGGAGAAACTGCTGAGCTTGAATTAATATGCAAACTAGATACCATTAACTTGGGTTTGAATAGAGACTGGGAGTGGCTGGTCATTACACATATTGAATCTATTTCCCTATGTTAAGTATCCTCACACCTTCTTGTCAACTGTCTAAATGGGCCATCTTGATTATCACTACAAAAGCTTTTTTCTCCTGCTGATAAAAGCTCATCTTAACTAATTAGCCTATTACAGTTTGTATGGTAACTTCCAACTTATCTGTATGTGTATATAGATATAGATAGATATCTTACTATATGTTCCATTCTATGCATCCAATGAAGTGAGCTGTAGCTCACGAAAGCTTATGCTCTAATAAATTTGTTAGTCTCTAAGGTGCCACAAGTCCTCCTGTTCTTTCTGTGGATACAGACTAACACGGCTCCTACTCTGAAACCTAAAAAAAGATAAGTGTCCTTATTCCTGTTTTACAGGTGCAGAAATTGAGGTGTTTTAAAAATGGTCACACAGGACAGTGGAAGCACTGGGAACAGTATCCAGGTTCCCTCATTTAGAATGCAATGCACTATCCACTCTGCCTCACACAAAAGAGGAACTGAGATTTGAAATTTCAATAGGTTTCAGTGTACAAAAGACTCTATACTGTAATTATGAGCTGCATGAAATTTTCTATTCTCATTTCACATCAGTGCTACTCAATATGAGAAAGGATTACTGGTTTGAAAATATATTGCACCATAAACAATAATTTGGGAAAAAAACTTGCCAATGCGTTTTCCCAAGTAATTTATTCCTCCCAAAGCATGGGAGTTTTCCCAAACCTGGAAATTTTTAATAGCAAAAAAGCATGTTGAACATGGCACCTTTACCTCCATCTGGCTGCAAAATTGTGGAAATATTAGTTTTTTTTTTTTAAGCTTTTAAATGGAAAACCCCCCACTGAATTACTCCTTGGGAAGGAGCAACATTGTTCTCCCCTCATCTCCTAGTGTGCATATTTAAAAGCCCAATGATTGTACTAAGGTGGCAGACAGGTGTCCTGCATCATCTTAGTTTCAAACAATGCTTAAAACAAGGAGCTTTATTGTTTAGGAAATTCTTTTGACTTCTATAAAGCATAGTGAAGTTATTCCCCACTATATCAAGCAGCCCAGGTATGCCTTAACAAGGGGTTTCCCACCGCTACTTTCATCCAAGTTTTGCCTACATGATGGAGAGGCTTGATTGCATGAGGTGCTGAGGATTCTCACCTTCCAGTGACTTAAATGGGAGTGGCCTTAACACCTCACAGGACTAGGTCTTAGTTTCAACTGATTTGTTGACAGTGTTTTTTGAACAGCGGTGAAAAAAAATCAGAGCTTTTGTTCTGTTTTCTCAAAAGCACATTCTGTTTCTCTAAACAGCAAGAATCAGAAGCTGTCTATATAAACTATCATGAGTAAACATCTGCCTTATGCATGAATATTCCAGTGCTGGTAAATGTGACAGTACACATCAAATGTATTTGTCCCCACAGCTACAGTGATTATTTCTGGCACCCATTTAGCAGTCAAATAATTCTTAAGACAAGATCTACCTATTTTGATCTGTTTTCCATGTCTTCAGTGAATGTCATTCACATCAGGAGCCTGCTAACACTCATGTGGGTCGAACAGCTGGTGCTCTCAGTGTTTATGGAGGAACTTGTAATAACATGATCTATCAAGAACAAACTGATATATATGGTTCATGCACATGTCAGTTTTTGAGACAGACGGCCACCTGGAGAGAACTGATACCTATCTGTCAGGTTAAAGCTGTCAGTAAATAAACTGTTTGGGACCAAATTTTAAAAGGATGGCTAGGAAAACCCTTTGTTTTTAAAGACTTGGAACCCAAACAGGTCTGATGAAATCAGAAACTGTTTAATAAATTATCAAGTACATGCACGAAATGCAAAGAAAGAAGTTAATTTAGCTCCCCAACGTGCCACAAGTAATGGCTTGACACACTACACAGTACATAGCGCTACTAGTTTAGTTACACAGACAATGGGAAAAAGCTCATGTCAGACTCACACAGTGGCCTGAGGGAATTTTAGTCCTAACTCCTGAGGTTAGGACTAACATACATGACAGCTGACTTTATGTGAACATAATGACATGGGTCTATATATTAGAAAGTTCCTACCCTCAAACCTGCAGATGTGGTTTTTAAGACTTGTGTCTGTCTCATTTTCTTTGTGGTTATGTCAGCTTCAGGAGAAGTGAATTAGTCTTTAAAGTATATGTTTTCTTTTTTTCCCCCACCCCAACATCTCTTATCCACCCCCTATCTTAAAGTTTCAAGTATGACCTTAATTTCTAAAGCTTAAGACCTCTGTGGTATCAGCCAGTAAGAAGATACTGTACAACCAATACTGGTAGTCAGTTACAAATGACTTGTTCAGGAAAATTGGAGAGAATCCTGGATGGATGCCCTGTCTGCCACAATTCAGACATTTCATGTTTACCTGTCTACCATCGTGGAAAACATCAGAAATATATTACCTTGAGCTTCATAGAGAAGAAAGGGTGAAACTGACAAAAATGGTTTCCTGCTTACTGAAACTAAGCAGACAAGAATATAGTACAATACTCCTGTCCCGAGGGTTACCCCTTAAAACTCACATTAGAGTAAACCTCAAAGCTTTCTGGAAGGGCTGGAAATCTCAGCAAAAGCTTCTTAACCAAACTGCTTTATAAGTTATCCATGAATCTTTTTATAATACTTTCCCCTTTCCTCTGCACCCCCAAATAGGAAAATGAAGAGAAATTTCTCTTGTGGAGTTCCACAGGGATTTATTCGTTCAGCACTGCTTAACACAGGCTAACTCGGGAAAGTATTCAGGGAGACAGTGAAGCGATTCAGACTGTGATGTCATCACTGAGTGGATGACTGGGAACTCTCCATCTCCTTTTCATCAATTCCTGACAGTGAAGTCCTATTTGGTTTAAGTCCTTAGACCATACCCATCATCATAGTGTCTGAATGCCTATGTTTTCCCTTTGCCAGGGTGAGACAGGGAGGAAGAGGAGGATGAGCAGGCTGAAGGTCAATCCAGACAAGATAGAGGTAATTGTAGTAAATTGGTGGAAAGATCTAGAAGTTATGATGTGCCTGCCCCTCTTATTAGGGAAGTCATAGAATCATAGAAATACAGGGCTTGAGTGATCACCAAGTCCAGTCCTCTGTGCTGTGGCAGGACTGAGAAAAACATCTGACATCCCTGTCTAGGTTATCTAACCTGTTCTTAAAAACCTCCACTGATGAGGATTTTACAACCTCCCTTGGTAAGTATTTCAATATTTAAATATCCTTAGAGCTAGAAAGCTTTTCCTAATACCTAACTGAGATGGGTTTAACTCACCACTGCAGCACCTCCTTCTGGCTGTCCCAGGGATTAGCTCTGCTAGCCAGTGCGCTGTCTTCTGGTGGTGTCTCGCTGCCATCACTTCTGTTCCAGGACCCACGTCACTCCCAGGACTGCAGCATCGTCTTCATGACACACCCCTCCGGCTGTATCACGTTCTGTTCGCTTCCCTTCCAGGGGAACTGCAGTCTGCTGTCCAGCCACTTCCATCAAGGGCAATGGCAGAAAATTGTCTGGCCACTCCCTCCGTGGTGGGGGGGAGGGGACCCGGGCCCACCCACTACTCCGGGTCCAAGCCCAGGGACCCTATAGATGGTCATCACTTGCTGCATCACCTCCAACTCCTCAGTTAATTTCCCTGGGCCTTTTCCTTGTGACCCCCAGCACCCGCTTTGCCCTTGACTCAGGCCCTCAGCCTGTGAATCCCTGCAGCCAACCCAGAGCCATCTTTAGCTTCTCCCCACCCCCAGATCTGTCCAGGTTTTTGGTGCTTCTTCTTCCTGCTAGGAGCCTGATCCTCTGTGCTCAAGCTCCAGGCAGCTACTAAAACTGCTCTGCCCTGCTGCTCTTCTTATATTGCAAAAAGAAAAGGAGTACTTGTGGCACCTTAGAGACTAACCAATTTATTTGAGCATAAGCTTTCGTGAGCTACAGCTCACTTCATCGGATGCATCGGAGCTGTAGCTCATGAAAGCTTATGCTCAAATAAATTGGTTAGTCTCTAAGGTGCCACAAGTACTCCTTTTCTTTTTGCGAATACAGACTAACACGGCTGCTACTCTGAAACCTTCTTATATTGGTCTGCCTGACCCTGATTGGCTGCTCCTTGCAGACACTCTCTAATTGGCTGCCTTCTGTGCAGCCTCCCTAGGGATCTATTAACCCCTTATGGGCCAGTGTGGGGCAGATGCCCCATCACACTAACCTAAATTTGCCCTGCTGCAAATTAAGCCCATTACTTCTTGTCCTACAATGTATCACCTTTATAACAGCCCTTAACATCTGAATCCTAGAATCATATGGTTGGAAGGGACCGCAAGGATCATCCAGTCTAACCCTCTGCCAAGGTGCAGGATTTGTTGCATCTAAACCAGTGGTGGGCAACCTGCGGTGTAGGCCAAAAAGTCTGTCAGTTTTTTTTAAAGCCCAGTTTATGTCTCACTACTATTCTCATTCTTTTTTTTCTAGGTAATAGATTTTGGGGGCCAATATTTTCACTCAATAATTTAAAATATGGTACTCCAGTAAAACAAACAGCATACATTCAGGAATAGGTACACTCCAAGTTCCTGGGGAAGTCATATAAATTGGGCTGAATGTTGCTACTTCTGTATTTGTGTGATGAGGGAGAAAGAGGATCAAATTAAGAGAATGAAAAAGTACTATATACTTGGGCTCCAATCCTGCAATAGGATCATTACTGACAGCTCTTGTACATCTACAGTGTCCTAGTGACTTTAGTGGGAATTTACATAAGCCCAAAGGTCCATGTCAGTGCATTTGTTTGCAGGTTTTGATTAGGGACCCTAAATAAGTCTAATGCAATTGGAAACATTCATGAAGAACAGAACTTTTTATATAAAGATGACTTAAATTCCTTCCCTTGCTCCTGAAAAGGAGCAACCCCACTGATCCAGTAACACCTGGAACTATGTTTTATATCTATTTGCTTTCTGCTCATGTGTTTCTGAACATTAGTTATGTTTTGGAGAGCATTGCATAAGGTAGTGTGCCAGGGCAGTCAGTTGATCTGATTGGAGCACACAAGATGCTTTACCATATGCAATAAAACTTTTTTTTTTGCTTCCACCTCATTAAAGTTGCCTGTTATGTAACTGCCCAGGGACAACAATATGATATGTAAATATGATATGATTGACTGACTGACTGCTGTCTTGGGCAGCGAAATGACATGAACTACGCTAGCCATACTAAAGGTATTTTACCGTAACATATAGATATATTTGTTTCCCCTAGGAGTGACTTTCATGAAAGTGTATGTTAAGCTGCAACTCTTTTTTGCAGAGAAAACTGAAGACTTTGGGTGAACTCTTGGCCTCACTGAAGTCAAGGAAAAAATTCTCATTGCTGCAATAGGGGAAGGGTTTCACCTGCAGCATCATATGCAATTTTGAAACCTTTTTAGTGGTGCCATTTTGATCATAAGAATGAGACTCCCAGACAACTTATCTTCCATTTGCCTGTACTCAATACCTTAAAATGAGGTATCCTTATTTAACTTTTCTATAGATGATACCTGTATTACCTACTGTTGTTACCTGCAATTATTTCTTTCTCACTTACCCTTTGTAATTCCACTGAATTCAATGAGGTTGCATGGAATATAAATTGGGACAGAATTTGTCCCTGTGTGTGTAATAGGCTATAAAGCATTCTATAACACGTTGGTCTGAGCAATGCTACACTCAAAATCAATTGTGTTGCCTACTCTTACAATGTGGATTATTGACTGAGAGTAAACTACATCCATTGAAATGTATGAAAAGCTATTAAAAGTCTACCAGTTACTCTTAATTTTTACAGTAAATGGACATTATTCTACTATATTCCATTTGTTTCCAATGCCCTTTAATACACTCATCATAATTGAATGGAAAGCAGCAGATGTTTAGAGTAAACAGAAAAACATGAAGTTTTTGAAGCAGGAGGGCCAGGGCACCATACAAACTTTAAATTATTTCAAGATCTCCTGCATCAGTGTATGGGGGACCCTGAAGCAATTTGCATCATATTTTAAACACAGGAGACGTGACATGAGTTGAACTCCTACTGGGGAGTGGAGTCGCGGGGGGAAGAGGGGGGTTGCTCAGTCTAGTTTGTATATGACCTTTTTGATATTTCTATCTAAATGCAGATTCAGTTTTCTGTTCTGTGCAATCCATATAAGAAATCCCTCACTATGGAGATGCTAAAAATAAATGAATATTTAAATTGGAAGTTTTTCCAGAAGGAAGTGAAATTTCTGAAGTGTGTTTTTTGTCACTTTAGCAATGATCTGGCTTTCATTATCTCTAGGTAACAATGAATATATGAAAAAAAGATGAGACTGAGAAAAAATTGCTCCAATTGTATGTGAACTGTTATCCTTTGTTCTTGTTGTTTAGTCTTTCTCTGTAAGTACAAAACCAGAGAGCTCTAACTGGCATTTGGACAAGAAAACCTCATTTTTCCATCCCCCGGGTTAATATTTTTTCTGTTCCTGAAGTGTACTAAAAACTGCATATAAATTGCTCTCCATTTATCGAAGAATTCTTGAGAGTTGTTTGTGCTTTCCTACGTATAAAGAGTAAAATTCTTGATGCAGAGGGCACTCTGTGTCCTAAAAATTAATTCACAAATAGAAAATGGTTTTGGAATTTTGAACATGAGAGGAGATTTCTGACTGGCTGGCAATGCTGTCCTACTTTTGCCAATGACACCAGTGAAAAATGTGCATGACCTTTTTGGTCAGTTCCATTCCATAAGGGATGTGAAGTAGTCAAAGCTATTCAGTCTCTCATGCCTCACCATGCATGGGAAGAACACACCAAATTTTAGCTAAAACCCTATCTGCTGGTATTTCTCTGATTGTCCTCCAGTGTACAGGTTATTAGTTGGCTAGCTTCTTGTAGGAGTTACTGTTAAGTAGGACTCGAAGAAGAAGTGGATATTGGAAGATGGCTGAGAAAGATGACGACAAACAAGGAAGTGGAAGGTGGCCACACTGGCAGAGAGAAGGGGCTGGAGGTGACAACAAGAGAGTATGGGAGGCCAAAGTTGTGAAGGGCATAGAATATGAGGACAAGAAGAGTCTATCTTAGTTAGTGATATCCCCCCCCCGGAACATCCCGATGTGTTGACAAAGAGAGCAAGGGACAAAGAGAGAGCTGTGATGCTGTCAGAAATACAGACAAAGATGATTATTTTAGCAGTTGTTTTTTGAATTAATAGGAGTAGGTGACATAGCTGTCAAGAAGACCAGAGAGGAGAAGCTTGCCATGATCAAGAGTTTTAGCTGTGTAGATAGAAAGAAAACACTGGATCTTAGAAAACAAGATTTGGACCTAATCTAGATGTGCAGTACAAGAGAGAGAGGAACTGACAATGACTCCTAGGTTCAACACCTGTCTGACAAAAAGGAGGGTGTTGGTTTCAGCAGTAACAGGAAACGTGGTGAGTGAGGAGGGCTATAGAGGAAAAAAGTCAGGAGTTCACTTTTTGTGATGTTAAGTTTACAATGATGGAAAGACATTCTGGAAAAGATAAGACAGACAGAGAGATGTTGGATAGGAGGAAGAGACAAAGGTAGAAGCTGACAGGAAATTTGAGTGATCAGTGAAAATTTTCAGCCATAACTTTCCCCCTCCCCAAAAATGGAGATTCTGTGAGACAGAAACAGATAGCAAATTGATAGCTATTTTGCCAAATTGTTTTGGTAAAAAAATTCTAAAAATATTGGAACATATTGTTAAGATGCTTTTGAAACAAAATGTTTTGAAGGTTTACCTCAAAAATTCTTTTAATTGTATTTAAAAACAAACAGAATTTACAAATAGTCAAAATCAAAGCGAAGCGTTTCAATTTTGTCAGAAAGACATATTGTTTGACCTGAAATGATTTTTTCCCCCAAATTTTTCTGAATTACCAGAGAATTGAAAAAGCTGTTATTTGCCCAGCTCGAGTCATCAGCATAAAGATGTTATTTGCAATCATGTGAAGGGATGTGATCATCCAAAGATAGGGTGTAGAGAGAAAAAAAAGAGTATAGGGCCAAGGAGTGAGACCTACAGGAACTCCACAGAAAGAGGGAGAGAGGAGAAGGATGACCTGCCACATTCCTTTGAAGTAGATGTATTCTTTTAGGAGATCCTATTTCCCAAATAGTAGTCACAATAAAAGGGTGTCCATAGTAGTACTCTGTGTTAGAATTCAGTGAGACAAGGCTTCCTTTACAGGAAGAAAAGATTAACTCTGTACTGAGGTGGGCTTCAGTGGGGTCAGAATATTCTGTATTGAGATGTACTCTTTGAATGGGATTAAAATTTCATAAAAACCCCTCATTTATTCTAAACTTCACTGTGGGGCAAACTGTGGCCACCGCCCGAAGTTTGAGTAGCATAAGAGTGTGTAGATGGACTCCTGCTCCCACTATTGTTGGCAGAGTAGCTGTAGGACTGCTCTACATCCGCTACTGCAACCTCATGACTGAAGTAACAGCTCCTTTTATGTAGGGGCCAGGGCCAGCTCTAGGCACCAGCAAAACAAGCAGGTGTTTGGGGCGGGGTATTTCTAGGGGAGGCATTTCAGCACCGGCCATGCCGCCCCTAGAAATATGCCCCCGCCTACCCCGCCCGCTCCCCTGAGCGCGCTGCCGCCGCTCCGCTTCTGCCCCGTCCCTCCCAGGCTTGCCGTGTGCGAAACAGCTGTTTGGCGTGGCAAGCCTGGGAGAGAGGAGAAGCCAAGTGGGGGCGCGGTTGGGGGAGGCGGCAGCGGTGGAGCGGAGGCGAGCTGGGGTGGGGAGCGGTTCCTCTACCCCCCCTGTTACTTCCTGTGCTTCCCCCCCGCTCACCTCCGCTCAGCCTGCTCCCCTGAACGCGCTGCCTCTCCCTCGCCTGAGAGGGAGGGGGGAGAAGCGGAGCGGCGGTGTGTTCAGGGGAGCAGGTGGGGTAAAGGTGAGCTAGGGTGGGGGGTTGCGGCGGGGGGAGCCACAGGAAACAAGAGGGGGAGGGAAATGCGGCAAGCCCCAGGGGAAGGAGGCGGGGCCAGGGATTTGGGGAAGGGGTTGGGAAGGTGCGGAGCCAGGGGGGGCGGAAAAAAAGCAGGGGTGGCCAAAAAATTTTTGGCTTGGGGAGGCAAAAATCCTAGAGCTGGCTCTGATAGGGGCAATGGCAATAGTCTTCATACTGTCCTCAATCCTTCCCCCATTATGTGGCTACACACAGAGCATGTCTATGGACCTCTTGCTCGGGATATTGTTTTCAAGTCACCTTCATAGGGCAACCACATCAATTTCACTGCAGTCAGCGGTCCCTTTGAGAAGGATGTGCACAAACGAAATTGCCTTTAGCTGCGACAGTCAGGGCAGCATTTCTATTTGAAAAGGAAAATATACCATGTTGGAAATATTTAGATTCCCATGAGAAAAAAAAGAGTTTCTTTGTGAGCAAAAAGGAAACCAGATGAATGAGCGTGTCTTTTTTAGACTGGTAGAGGGATGAACATGTGTAAGGTGATAGAGGCAGCCTGTTTACTTCAAACAAAATGGCATGGTATTCAGTGCTCACAGTGTTGTAAATTGAGATGCAGAGTATCCAGCTTCATAGAAAAAATACTGAATGGCAGATAATAGTTTCCCCACTCTTTTGGGCCCTATTTTTGAGCAACTTCTTTGTATCTTTTTCCTTTGTGAGAAAATCTTGGAGACTATAAAACAGTAAAAGTTACATAAAATTCAAGATAGACACAAAGGTATGATTTCCTCTAAGTTTTGTGTGTTTAATATTCTAGGGAAAAGCACATTTGTTGTTTTAAAATGAAGGCTGAAATACTTATATTGTCTAGCAGTGGAAGAGGTTATATTATATTCTAAATCCTTAAGGATTACTTTTATATCTCCTAAATGATTCATAAGAACTTCGTTCCCAGAAAATACTTTTCTTTCAGTCATGTCGTTAGTCACTATTGTCCTCTGTCGTCTCAAAGACCTACATTATATTTTGTTTTGCACTATTTTCTTGTCTAGCTATTTCTCATGTCTAGCTTTCTCATGTCAGATTCTTGCTCTCTATTTCTCTTGACAGAAAGATACTGGTAAAATATTGTCAGCTCAGAAAAAAAAATCGGACTCCTATATTTTAGTTCTCTGTTATATGTTCCCATATAGAAAGAGCAGACTTTTCAGTCTTTCAGTCTGAATTTATTTTACAATTAAGATAAACAATAAGAAAGCACAAAGTAAAGTCTCCATGAAAGAGCACAATTTAACTTCCTTCTTTAATACATGGTATCAGATTTCTAAAAAATTAAAGGTACAATACATAGGAAACAAGATTATAACCCATTAACATTTCTACATATACACAACATTCCCATTTCTTAATTCTCACAAACTTACTCCTTTTCACTGATAACTCTGTACATACAATTGCCATTAAAAGGTCAACATTTACTAACAGTTACCACACTAGTATTTATAATATCACAGTTATTTCTACGATAAATACAGTAATAGTATTTGTAGCTTTGATACCACCATGTGGTAACTCTTAACAAATGCTTACGTTTCAAATTGTGATTACAGAGGACCAGATTCACAAAGGAACTCAGGTGTCTAACTGCCACTGTAGGTGTCTAAGTCCAACATTTAGTCACTACTGAGATCCTCAAAACCCCTGCTCAGCTGCTGCCTAACCCTATAGGCACCTAAACTCCTCTACCTGTCTAAGTTTCCACTGGTGAGCATGCACAGAACCACCTAAGTCCAGATGCCACCAAACTGCTCAACTCTGTAGCTCATGCCTAAACTTTGGTGGAGTTCTCAGACTAGGTGTTCCCCTACCTATCTCTACTCTTGGGCCCAATCCAATAGGAATGCCCAGAGCATGCTTAACCTACATAAAGACAGTGGGAGGCAACCATACATAAAATTACATTCAGTAGCCCAGTGGTTAGAGCAATCACCTGGGATGTAGAAAACCCAAATTCAAATCCCTAGATTGCCTGATTTAAAGCAGGGACTTGAATCCACGTCTTTCATCTCCCAGGTGAGTGCCATAATCACTGAGATATGGAGTCAATTTCTTGGTTTTTGGTTTCTCTCTGGTTGCCCAATGAATATTTATTTATACAAAGTGGAACAGCTTGACCAAGAGAAACTGAAAGAGAGCCGCTCTAGAATACCCAACAGCCTGGTGATGAGGGTACTCTCCTGGAAGTTAGAGATATGTGTTTAAGTCCCTGCTCCACATTAGGCAGAACACGGACTTGACAATGTGTCTCCCATGTCAATGCCCTGATCACGGAGCTCTTGTTTCTAATAGGGTGGAGGTTTCATGTTTTTCACAAGAAACGGCTGTCCTAGCTTAGGTGACTACTCCAAGACATGGTTTATAGCTATGAATCCAGAGCAGGAGGCGGCATCTAACTACTTTTGAAGGGTGGGGCCTCGGCCCAGCCCCTCTCCTCAACACATCTGATTGGCTAGTTCAGGTAGTTCACTGCTCAACTTACTGGCTTCAGTTAATTGCTTTCTTAGGTGCCCTGTGCAATGCATGGAGAGCTTGGACACCTAACTCAGGCTGTGAAGTCTACTGGGAAGCAGGGTGCATAGAACTCAGGCATTGTAACACCGACCATTGCAACACCAAAGTCGTTTTGTGTATCCTCTGTATTGAATCATGTAAATTTATATATAGTTACCCACACCTCGTGTACTACAGCACCATACAGATACCAATGATAATAGTATGTAAATACCTGAATAATGGGTAATTCAGTGCATGAAATATCCTATAGAATAAAAGGTTGCAAAAGAATAATTGCATTTAAGAATTTCATCCTGCCTTGTACTTGATTTTTAATTTATTTCTGTAAGCAAACCCAGTTGCAGAATGGAATGAGCTAACATCAGACAGAACCACTGGATTTCTGAATTTTGAGGGTTACTTCCTTAAAAGAGCCATTTTCCAGTCCCACAGAAAGGCTGAGCCACAGATCAAGTAAGAATACAGGAATTCTGTGATTCAGGGTGAAAATAGTTTTTGATTTTTCTCTCTGTTTTTATTGGTGGGTGGGTAGTTTGTGTTTGTGCGGGGAGGGAAATTTGTTGAAGGTTTACCTCTCCAGTTACAGATGAATGAATTCTAAAAGGAACTCCAGCATGTCTAACCTATATTTCCTTTGTAAACTTGGAGAGCCTATAGTATAATGGCAAACTCCATTACTCACCACCAATGCACAAGCACACACACCTGCCCATAATCTTATTTACTGAATTTTTGATCAAAAAATGAAAGCGTTGGTTTTCATACCTCACACTAAATTATAGTTTTGAGACATACACTCCAGTAGGTGATGAACATGGAAGCTAAAAAACAAGCTGAAAACTACTGGAATTAAATGCTGTGTGAATCAACAGCTACCTCATATTATCAGTAACAAAAACTGTATTGCTATTACTTTATTTTATAATATATGAAACAAGAGTGTAATACCAGCTGTCCACTTCTTTCACATAAATAATCAGAAAGCACTACCCAAAAGAGAATTAATTTGTTATACATTGTCATCTAAATAAGAGTGTTTTCATTAGATTAGTATATGTATATTTTGACATTAGGTGATCACAAATATAATCAAGTAATTTATACAATCATGACACTACAATAAACTTAAAATTACCCATGTTAAATTTCAATGTAGCAACAAGTTCAGATATGCTTTGTTAATAAGTAAAGTACTAACTTACAGGTGGTCATATAATTCTACAAGCAATGACAGACATGCATTGAATTTCAGTGGCCACCTCTTACTAACTTTTAACAGAGTGGTTTTAACTGTAACCTACATTTCTGAAATACAGTACCTCATCCACATAAGGCAAAAGATATATTTTAACATTCTGTCATTAACCAAATATTGTGAGATGCAGGACTAACTCAAATAAATTATTACTTTTCCTTTACATTTAAAAACTGTTTCTTATTTGTGCTAAGCAATCCCTCTATTATTTTAAAACAAAGAATCCTTCCCAAGCTCACCTAAGGACATGTTTTAGAGCAGGGGTGGACAAACTATGGCCCAGGGGCTGTGTTTGGCCCTTCAGATGTTTTAATCCAGCCCTCAAGCTCCTGTCGGGGAGCGGGGTTGGGGGCTTGCTCTGCGTGGCTCCCAGAAGCAGCGCCACGTCCCCCCTCCAGCTCCTACATGTAGGGGCTGCCAGGGGATCCACATGCTGTCCCCACCCCAAACACCTCCCCAGCCATCGGGGCCAATGGGAGCTGCAGGGGCAGTGCCTGCAAACAGGGCAGCAGGCAGAGGTGCCTGGCTGTGCCTCCGTATAGGAGCCAGAGGGAGGACATGCTGCTGCTTCTGGGAGCTGCTTGAGGTAAGCACTGCCTGGAACCTGCACCCCGACCCCCTCCTGCACCCCAACTCCTTGCCCCAGCCCTGATTCCCTTCTCACCCTCCGAACCCCTCAGTCCCACCCTCCTGCACCCCAGAGCCCAGACCCCCCACCAGAGCCCTCACCCCCTCCCGCACCCCAACCCCCAATTTCATGAGCATTCATGGCCCACCATACAATTTCCATACCCAGATGTGGTCCTTCGGCCAAAAAGGTTTGCCCACCCCTGTTTTAGAGTAAGGGTTGAATAAGCTGCAGTCTGAAACAAGGACTACAGACCTAATGACAACGATAACAAGGTCTAAAAATTAATATTTATTCTTTGTTATTGTGAACATCAAAGAGGAATGAAACGAGCTACTTTGTTTATGGTCTTCAGTTTGTTATGACATGTTGAACCAGTCGGATTTCAGGTGCGAAATTGCTGTTTCAGTTGCAAAAGGAACAGGAACTATTCCATTTATAATTTAAGCATTGGTTTGTAACTGATGTTTTGTGATTCCTGAATGCAGTTAGTTGTTGGACTAGGCAAAATATGTTTGATTTGATTTTTTTTTAATAAAGCTATTACTTTTGCAGTAAAAAAGGGGAAGAGGCTAAGATGTGAAATATAATAAAACGGAAATAGTCTTTCAGTGGTGCAGATTTCAAAAGAGCCATGAAGTACAGCTGATTTGCTCTCCCTCTGGCTTTGTGTTACAGCCTTGGAGGGACTACAGAACTGCTTCTGTTCCTCAAAGCTTGATGGAAGAGAGGGACAGCTTAGCCTTACTATTAATTTTAAATAAATGAAGGTTAATGACATATGCCCCCCAAAATAATTTCTAAAAATATTCATTAAAATTATACAGCTAAAGAAGGCAAATGATAGGCATGCTTTTCTAGCCGGAGGAACCATTAGTTTCCACTTAAAAAGAATAAGGCTGTAATTCCCAGACTGGCAATAAACTGCATTAAATGAACTAAGCACAATAGGGACTGAAAATCTATATAGCACAGCAGGTTGAATAGTTCATTAAAAGCAAATATGTAAGGGGACACAAAACAGAGGCCTCTTTTCCCTTTCTCTCCCCAACCCTCCCCCCCCCCCATAAAACGCAAACAAAAATCTTGAGTCCCAGTTGTCACAGTTCAGGGCAACTGCACCTATGTTTTCCCTTAGTGGTTCAGCAAAGGCACCTGCTCTCAGGATTTTTGGGGACAATACATGTGAAGTTCCTAATCCTTCCCATAGATAGTAGATAGTCTCCTAGAGAAGTTTCATGCAATATCACAGTAACACAGTAATCCAATTGCATTTTTAATACTATGGACTCCAAAGGTATTAAACTTAATTCAATAATGTTTATCTTAATTCCATGAGGTTTGTCCAGGATATTGTAAAATATCTGTCACACCAATGAATCAACATTTTCATATGACAGGAGTAGAATGAATATACAGATACACACACACACACAGTGTGTGTGTGTGTTTGTGTGTGTGTGAGAAATCTATGTTAAACAAACACTATTTTGGTTTCAAAGTCAAGTTTTTTAGTAAAAGTTATAAAATGCCTGTGTGATGCTGGCAGACCAGGAGTCAGCTCATGTCAAGGCCCTGGGCCTTATTGGACACTGACAAATGCATAGATGGAGACCAGTCTGGTTCACCTGTATGTTAGTGTTGTTGAAATAGATATTAGAATTATAAAAATGTGTTTAGACTTTATGGAATGCTTGTAGGATGCTGCATGTATTAATTCTACTTATAATATCTGTATCCCATCTTATAAGGTAATATTTAAATGTTTAAAATGTAATTAATTAATTAAATTTAAATGTAAATAAACTATAAAAAATGTTTGCTAAGACTGTTTTAAACCCTCTTCCCCCACATACACAGAGGATAGCCACAAGCATATTTCTGAACGAAAGGCCATCCCCTGTGAAATTTCATCCATGCTCCAAATCATGGGAGCACTAGATCCTCTCAAAGAAAATGTTGCCAGCATATTTTTTAACATGAGCAAAACTAGTAATTCTTGGAAACAGCTGAATTGTTTTGGCTGAAATTTTCCATTAAATTCAGGCTGAGTTAGACACTCAACATGGAAAATTTTCATCCAAACAGGTTTGGCAAAATTACAGACAACTGATATACTCTGCTTTTGCTGACTCTGGTATATGTGTGACACTCTGTACTTCAAAATAGCACCCTGGAACCCCCATATTCACCATTGTGATATGATTATGATATGTTCAGTACAAAGTATGCCTTGTGAGGTATCACTTGAAAAGCCTGATCCACTGAACATTACTATCCTGTTTGATTGCATGTACTATCATTGTATGTGTTCCTGCCTGGCTGAAGGAGCAGCAGAACCAGAGACAGATCAGTTGCTGGCAGGGACCAGGGAGCAACAGGGAGCTCCTGGCTGGCTGCTGGGACTAAAGATAGAAAAGCTGGGGCCAGAAAGGGCGATGTCTCCAGGGTGAAAGCCCTGGGGGCATGGTCCCATACCAGGGTTGAAGGACTATTTGAAGGCTAGCCAAGAAGGGTCTGTGGGACTGAATAAGGATTGAGCCCAGAGAGGGCAGCAGGAAGACAGCGTCTCAAAGGAGGCGGCCTTGCGGGGACAGCCCCATACCAGGACTATTTAAAGACTGAGCCTGGGGAGGCCTACAGAGATACTAATGGAGGGGTAGTGGGATAGGCCCCTCGTGGACTGTATACCCCAGAAGGGATCTGCTTTGTTTCAAATACAGACTGTGTGTGTGTCTGTGTGTGAGTGAGAGAGAGAGACCGAATGGCTTGGCAGTAGTTCTGCAGAAAAGGACCTAGGGGTTACAGTGGACGAGAAGCTGGATATGAGTCAACAGTGTGCCCTTGTTGCCAAGAAGGCCAATGGCATTTTGGGATGTATACGTAGGGGCATTGACAGCAGATCGAGGGACGTGATCGTTCCCCTCTATTCGACATTGGTGAGGCCTCATCTGGAGTATTGTGTCCAGTTTTGGGCCTCACACTACAAGAAGGATGTGGAAAAATTGGAAAGAGTCCAGCGGAGGGCAACAAAAATGATTAGGGGACTGGAACACATGACTTATGAGGAGAGGCTGAGGGAGCTGGGATTGTTTAGTTTGCGGAAGAGAAAAATGAGGGGGGATTTGATAGCTACTTTCAACTACCTGAAAGGGGTTTCCAAAGAGGATGGATCTAGACTGTTCTCAGTGGTAGCTGATGACAGAACAAGGACTAGTGGTCTCAAGTTGCAGTGGGGGAGAGTTAGGTTGGCTATTAGGAAAAACTTTTTCCATTAGGAGCGTGGTGAAGCACTGGAATTGGTTACCTAGGGAGGTGGTGGAATCTCCTTCCTTAGATATTTTTAAGGTCAGACTTGACAAAGCCCTGGCTGGGATGATTTAATTGGGGATTGGTCCTGCTTTGAGCAGGGGGTTGGACTAGATGACCTCCTGAGATCCCTTCCAACCCTGATATTCCATGAATTATTGAAGACCCACATGAGTAACTACTGACAGAGGTCACCACAGACTAGAAGAGTGCAGGCGCACACACTTGGTCAGGGGATGGTCGTGAGAGCTGGGTTCTGCCCTGTTACAACATGGCAGTAAACTCAAGGCAGAGTATTGCCGATGTGCCTTCATATAAGTGCAAACCATTTTAATCAAGGAAAATCCAAAACCTTTTTCCGACCAAAGTTAATGAGAGTTTTGCTATTGACTTCACCTGATCAATAGAGAAAAGCATGATATAGATATTATTATTGTTCTGTGTTTGGAACTCAGTAGTTGGCTTATTGAAGACATGCTGTCAAATAGCTATAAAATTAAATTCAAAATCATTTCCCCCTCTCCATTTGGAACATTTTGCAGCCATCTTTCCCAAAGAAGATCTGTACTTTCGTGAAGGTTTCATTTTAGCGGTAATGTTTTTAGGAGTTTAGAATATAGCATCATGGAAACACTGACTGATATATTGCAAATTGTGTCATCATTATGTTATAGTTTCATTGAGGTAGAGACATAGAATGTTTTCAGTTAACCAAGCAAAGGAAAGCAAAACAGGCTACAAACCTTGTTTAAAATAATTGCCTCATTCTCCATGCAAACCAGATTGGTTTGTCAAGGTCAAATACAAATAGATATAATCTTGCTGGGTACACATCATTTTACATGCAACCAAGCATTCACTTTTTCCTTGTCTGAATAATAACACATTTTAAAACACTACACACATTTTAGGAAGAAAAGAACACTAAGACCTAAAGAAGCAAGCAAAAGAGGAAACTCAGACAAAAAAACCTCACATGAATAGGGCCTTACCACATTCATGGTCCATTTTGGTCAATTTCATGGTCACAGGATTTTAAAAATCGTAAAGTTCATGATTTCAGCTATTTAAATCTGAAATTTCACAGTGTTGTAATTGTAGAGATCCTGACCCAAAAAGGAGTTGTGTGTGTGTGTGGGGGGGGCAGGGGGCTGGTGGTGGAGGGTGTCACAAAGTTATTGCAGGGGGATTGCGGTACCGCTACCCTTACTTCTGCACTGCTGCTGACGGCGCCGCTGCCTTCAGAGCTGGGCCCTCAGTCAGCAACTGCCACACTCTGGCCACCTAGCTCTGAAGGCAGCAATGCAGAAGTAAGGGTGGCCTGGTATGGTCTTGTCCCCCTTACTTCTGTACTGCTGCTGGCAGGCCACTGCCTTCAGAGCTGGGAACCTGGCCAACAGCCACCGCTTTCCGGCCGCCAAACTTTGAAGGCAATGCAGAAGTAAGGGTGGCAATACCGCAACCCCCCTGCAACTCCCTTTTGGGTCAGGACCCACAATTTGAGATACGCTAGTCTCCCCCATGACATCTGTATAGTATAGGGTAAAAAAGCACACCAAAGACCAGATTTCATGGGAGGGGACCAGATTTCACGGTCTGTAACGCGTTTTTCATGGCCACGAATTTGGTAGGGCCCTACACATGAACGTCTCAAGAGCATCAAAGATGGTGGTGATGGAAAAGTTGGCAGCATTTAGAATGAATCACATAAAATATTTTTAGAAAGCATTAATTTTCCAAATTTTCCAGAACAAACCCAATAAAGCAAAAGAATCCACAACTAGAGACTACACCTAACTCAGGCAAACTTAAGGAAGCTGATCAGGTGGCACCTTATTGTGCCTGGATGCTAGCAATTGAACAATTAGTTTAATTCTGTTTTTATTGCTTCATCTCAGATCCTTAATGTTTTTTTTTCATATAACAGTTTCTGTGTTCCTCTTGGTTTTAAGTAATTTTATGTAGGTTACATACATTTATGTTATGACTATATATATACACACACACACCAATCAATTACTATGCTGTGTTGAGGTACTGTAGTTCTAGATGACGGACAAAGGTATCAGAATTCTCTAGTGATATAACTGGCAATCTGGGGTGTGAATGCAGTGCAGGTAGACATACTCATGCTAACATGGTGAAAAATAATATAGCTGGAGAGGAATGGGCTTTACCAATGTGCGTAAGTACCCAGAGTCCCTGGCATGCTTGAAATGCCACACTGAGGCCCATACCACCACATACACATGAATGTTCTTTGCCATGCTAGTGCAGATAAAGCTAGTATGGGTATATCTACCCAAGCTGCAATTACTCCTCAGATTGCAATGTAGACAAATCCAATGACTGGTAATGACATACAGGACCACATTTACCTGCAGGCTTCAGCCTGCCCTCCACAGCTCCAGTCCTGCCAGGAGCTGAATGTTCAGATGAAGGTTCTGGGGGGAGATTTCCAAAGGCACAAATGGCAGTTAGGTGCTTAACTACCACTGACTTTCAGTTAGGAGCTATAACTCTCAGGGTATGGAAGCAGCAGGGACTGTGGAAGACACCCAAGAAGACTCAGAGGACAAGGACAATGTGATTCTGCATCTTTACCTGGGGGAGCAGGTTCAATAAACTCCTTCCCACATGATGAAGGTCTCAGATGGGGAAGATAAGAGAACACAGGTGTAGAAATCTTACTGTTAGTCATATAACGAAAAGTTATAGAGATCCTCTCATGGAAGATTGCAAAGTCTTTGGTGTCTTCCCTTTCTCCACACAGAATCATGATGCACAAGTCAGGGGGGTGAGGGTGGGAGAAGGCTCAGTCTGGCAATCAGATAAATAGTGTGGTATCCCTTTCCAGTTGTCTGAGACAAGGGGCTGTGGTGCTGAGTTGAATCTTAAGGAAACCTAATAAAGTTGCATTGTCTCCTTCTTTCCCTGTCCACTTCACTGTATTTAGCAGGTTCAGGGGCCAGATTTTCTGGTGAAGCCAGGGTGGGGGTTCATGGCTCAGATCTCCTTCTGCGTGAAATCTCTGTATCCTAGTGCAGAATGCAGTCAATTTCCATTCAAACTGCCTCCCAATCCTGAAAGCAAAATTTCAGCAAAATTCCTGTTGCAGCAAAAGCTCCAGCTCATTCTTCAAGTTCACTGGCAATGCCAATCTGCTTGGCCCACCTTCATAGCTGACCAAACCCCTTCATTCTGCAGTATGTAGAGGGGTGACCATTAGCACAAACATCTCTCTGGTATAGATTGCCAAATCTCCTCCACAGGACTGGAAAACAATCTCTCTTTGCCATTCTGGCACTTGGAGAATATGTTCTCTGGCACCTGGAGAATATGTTGTCCAACTGTTGGCTAGCCTTAAGGGAAAGTGTTGTCAACTAGTAACATAGCCCCTGGAAGGGATTACCCCACCTTCCCAAGAGACTGTATGAGCATTTTACATTGCTAGTACAGTGTTCCTCACCATTAGTAGCCTCTGCACCTCCCTCAGGGGCTGCAAAAGTTGTCTGAGAAGCAAGGATAGAGAGACAGTTATATTCCTGGAATTCTGAAAAATATCAAAACAGTGGCCTTCTACAGCAAAATTATGTCAAATGGGGGGAATTTCTTGGCTTGTTCCAAGGGCCAAAACTAGAATGCTCTTCTTCTCCATGAATTGGCAGGACCTATGGCTCCCAAGAGCAAAACCATACCACCAAGAGGGCAGAAGTAACATCCCAGGGACAGAAGAGGTGGACAGAGAAGGACCCTGGAGGAGCTGCTTATAGGGATGGACAGGAGAAACCAGGAACAGTGTGAATTCCTCTGAGCATGGGAGAAGCAGTCTCGTACACTGATGAATCGGTTCACGGAGCTGGAGAGATGCCACAGGGAATGAGAACAGTCCCTAATGGAGAGGCTAATTGAACTCGTGGCTAAAAGAATACAGCATCCATCCACTGCTGAGGCCCCAGAACCAGCCCAACAACTGCTGCCACCTCATCCTCCATCTGCCACCCAGGATGTTGCTGAGCTTGTAGCTCCTGTGCCAGATGAACCCCTCTCCCACAACTGACCAGTAGGCGAATGCTGAGCCTGCAGGAGCACCTGAACATACCATGTACCAGTGCCAGCCTCCCAAGCAAACAGTCATAAGCTTGTTTAAAGAGTATGTGTGCCCAATAAGAGGTTTCTCAAAAAGGGTGAATAGTGTAGACAAAAACATTGTACAATGACCACATACTTGGGTGCCACCCTGCACAGCACAAACCCAGTCTCAAGGGGATAACCCAATGGAGATGCTCTGTTATAACCATCTTTAATGTATGCAATGTCACACTAACAAACAGCTAGCGACCTTCCGCTACCACGGAACAAAACCATCACAAAGCTAAGTAGTCCCATAAGTGTAAACCAATGTGTCCTCCTGTGCATTTCCATATCCTGTACAGGATGTCAAGGTGTATCTTGGGACAGGCTGATGTCATCCTCTGCCTCCCTACTGTTCCAAGATGTGTGCAAATATGGTATCCCTGATTTCCTGTGGCCCACTGGGAACTAGGACCATTGTGCACATGGGCTGTATCTAGCTGCCTGTACAGAGTTTGTAAACCAGACTTGTCCTGAGCTGGCTCAGGATGGAAACACTCCCCTTTACCCTCACAAATATTATGACGTGCACAACAGGTGACGAATATATCAATGGCAGTTGCCACATAGGCAGTGCCAACAGTGTCCCCTTGGTCACAGGTATGGGGAGCACGCACAAACATAAATATGATCCAGTACTCGAATATGTGTGCAAATGTAGACGACACCTAAAAGAGGGGCCAAATTTTCAAAGGTGCCTTCCACCAGCCTCCATTTTTGACTGTAAAGTGAGTGGTGTGAGTGCAGTTTTCCCCTTACTATAATGTGCATGTACAAATGGTAAAATTTAGTTTCATGAAATCTATTTGTGATCAGTGTGTTTGTAATAAGTTTTATGCATGTAAATTTTGTCACAAGCATTCAAATGATAGTTGCCGTGCTTGTACACACAAACTACACAGCCTACAAATTTGCTTAGCTATATAGAGGACATGTTTCAAAAATGTGGTCCAACAGGTCTTCCTTTTTAATTATTCATAGTAATTAAAAATGCCCAAACCAATCTACCTATGCAGCTGTAAAAAAAGAAAAATAAATCTGTTTGTCAGACCAACACAAATAATTGTGCACAAGTTTAACCTTACAAAACCAGTTTGTACAGGCCAGGTTGAGAGACCTCCAAAGCAGCTTAAACTCCCAGCATATACAGCAGCATTAAATGGCAATGCTGTAATTAGGTTACCAGGTTTTGATTGTCATGTTTGTGGTGATACAACAATACTGATACATAATATGTACATGCTTTGTAAGAAATCTCCCATGAGATCTTGCACTGAGCCACTTTTCTATTGTTTCCATAGTAAATAATATCTGCACAAAAGTTCATTAATTAACAGAGGATACATTTGTATCCTAGGACATATTATATCTTTAATCTTTAGCTAAAATTCCTCACTGACTTCACTTGGGATTTTGGTTTAAAAATTAACTATGGTGCTTTTAATTCAGCTGAAATGAAGATATTTGGAACTTTGTTTCAGTTCATGCCTGTGATTGCTCTACCTAAATACATACTCTGTCTTTTGAGGTTCATATACTTTTGTTCAGTTGGAAATATTTCTAAAACAGTGCCCTCCTGTGTGTATGCACTGAGAACTATAGAAGGTTTCCAAGAATTGTTTTAAACTGCACTCAGCTTTGAAGGATCTGGTATACTGGTTGGTGCTGCATTTCTTAATAATATCGTAATTACTTATGTGGAACAAAAGACAACTTGAGATATTATTTCCTACATCACTGTCTCTTTAAAATGATTAGAGAAGTTAGGTGGCATATTCTAGACTACCATCACACTGGCCCAAATGATGTGTCAAATATGGCAGAGATGCTAATGATTAAGGATACGATTTTGTCACAGACTCCTGTGACTTCTACGACTTCAGCCCCACCGTAGGAGCAGGGTTGGAGTGGCTCTCAGATCCCCCTCCTGCCCAGGGCTGGAGCAGCTCTGCTAGAGTGATGGTCAGTCCCCAGGGACTGGAGCGGCAGGGCTGCAGAGGCTTGGAGCCCCCCCACCCCCACCCCACCAGCATCCATTTATTACCCGCAACCTGTCCGTGACTTAGATGAAAAATTCTGGTGACAAAATCTTAACCTTACTAATGATTCTTACTGCTGAGATGCAGGTTATAAGCAGCACTTTTCCCTGACTAGACATAATACTGTATATGTTAGAAATTAGAGTATGAAAAGCTAAAGTCATATGCATATGCTAACAACATAATTAATTCTCTTCTATTATCCCCTGCAGATGGCATCCATGAAAGACGGAACCAAAATCCTGATTATTTGCAAATATTGGAAATATCTTATTTTAAGGCTCAGTTTAGGCATCCCCATCTTTCAATCATTACATCCAAAGGATCACTATATCTGCAGCTTAAAAAAAAAAAAAAAAAAAGAATCTCCTAAAAATCACACACGTACAGACTCAAAATTTCCATGTTGCCAAGGAACAGCAAGTTCTAGAAGTCATTTAAAACCCATTTCAGGTAAATCAAATAAATATTCATTCTAATTAGCACTCTCACAAGTTGTAATTCTTTACCTGGAGCCAAGTGACATCAAAGAGACGTGACATTCTTTCCTGCCTTAAATTTATTTTTCCCCAGAGAAAACGCTTCCATGCTGATCCTTGTAACTTTTACTCCCACTTGCTAGTGAAGGATGCCAACAGGAACTAACTTTTGGAAAATAAGATTTGATTCATATACTCAATCCTTCACCAGTAATAAGATTGCTAATGAATAATCATAACACATGTATTGGTCAGAGGCTTTGCATATGTTAATTTGCACTACAAACTATCACGAGTTAAACAATTTAACTGTATTTCTCAGCAGAACAGTGTACAGTGTATTTCATACAGGCACATGTATGTACACTCATTAGCCTGTAGAGTAAAAGCCACATCATTGAAATGTTTTTGTAAATCTGTATTTCTCCCATAGACAAATACCAGTATATAGTTATACATAAGAACATAAGAATGGCCATACTGGCTCAGACCAATGGTCCATCTAGCCCAGTATCCTGTCTTTCAACAGTGGCTAATGCCAGGTGCTTCAGAGGGAATGAACAGAACAGGTAATCATCAAATGACCCATCCCCTGTTGCTCACTCCCAGCTTATGGCAAACAGAGGCTAGGGACACCATCCCTGCCCATCCTGGCACAAATCATTGTGACTCATGTTATTAACAACATGCATCTGTGTGCATAGACTTGGGTGCACAGCTGTTTGAAAATTGGAACCTTTTAAAACATTGTTATACACCTGGATAACAATGTAGCTCATCAGTTAATACAAGAATAATAAAAACCCAAACCCCTCCAATTCTCTGCCCACTCCTTCCCTAAAAGTATGGATCGAGTAACACCTCACCTGCATATCTCCAATAGAAACAGCAGTCACATTCCTTTAGTCATGTGTGCTGATGTAAATACTGTCAACTGTTGGGATTCCCTCCAAAACCTCATTCCACTCGGCTTCTCAAGAACTGAGCTCAATTCCAGACTTCATCACTCAGGTCTCTTTATTTAGCATACAACATTGCTACACTGAGTTGACCAGACTCAAATGCAAGGGGGTCAATGTCAAGTACATCACAGCTTCAAAGTTACACAGAAACTCTCTGCCTTTATATACATTTACACATCTCATTGCATTTACTACACATTGCATCACACATTTTTGGATTGGCTTGGTTACTTTGAACCATTGTGCAGCATGCTCTGTCCAGCTACCTACTCTTTACCTCATCTCTATATTCCTCATGTAGCTTATCCATTGTTATCTTGTTTATAGTACATGGTTCCCTCAGTGATCTCCCTCTCATCTTAGCTGGTTCAGACATACTGTCTTTTTAGCATAATGAGATATTTACTTATCTTATTTAGCACAAATGTCCATTTTCAGCCTGATGACTCATTTATCTCCCTAATCTTATCTTCCAAAAGGATGAGGCATCCCCCAGTGTTAGGCCAGGTCTATTCACATTCCATTGCCCTTGTTTCTCTTTTTTAATATTAGCATGTGTTTCATTTACATCATATTCCTGTTTTTCTGTGCTCTCTTTTACAAGTTTATTACCCAGCAACACATAGAATCACAGAATATCAGGGTTGGAAGGGACCTTAGGAGGTCATCTAGTCCAACCACCTGCTCAAAGTAGGACCAATCCCCAACTAAATCATCCCAGCCAGGACTTTCTCAAGCCTGACCTTAAAAACTTCTAAGGAAGGAGATTCCACCACATCCCTAGGTAACGCATTCCAGTGTTTCACCACCTTCCTAGTGAAAAAGTTTTTCGTAATATCCAACCAAAACCTTCCCCACTGTAACTTGAGACCATTACTCCTTGTTCTGTCATCAGCTACCACTGAGAACAGTCTAGATCCATCCTCTTTGGAACCCCCTTTCAGGTAGTTGAAAGTAGCTATCAAATCCTCCCTCATTCTTGTCTTCCACAGACTAAACAATCCCAGTTCCCTCAGCCTCTCCTCATAAGTCATGTGTTCCAGTCCCCTAATCATTTTTGTTGCCCTCCGCTGGACATTTTCCAATTTTTCCCACATCCTTCTTGTAGTGTGGGGCCCAAACCTGGACACAGTACTCCAGATGAGGCCTCACCAATGTCGAATAGAGGGGAACGATCATTTCCCTCCATCTGCTGTCAATGCCCCTACTTATACATCCCAAAATGCCATTTGCCTTCTTGACAACAATGGCACACTGTTAACTCATAACCAGCTTGTCGTCCACTGTAAACCCGTAGGTCTTTTTCTGCAGAACTGCTGCCTAGCCATTTGGTCCCTAGTCTGTAGCGGTGCATGGGATTCTTCCATCCTAGGTGCAGGACTCTGCACTTGTCCTTGTTGAACCTCATCAGATTTCTTTTGGCCCAATCCTCTAATTTGTCTAGGGCCCTCTGTACCCTATCCCTACACTCCAGCGTATCTACCACTCCTCCCAGTTTAGTGTCATCTGCAAACTTGCTGAGGGTGCAATCCACACCATCCCCCAAATCATTAATGAAGATATTGAACAAAACCGGCTCGATGACCGACCCTTGGGGCACTCCACTTGATACCGGCTGCCAACTAGACATGGAGCCATTGATCACTACCCGTTGAACCCGACAATCTAGCCACCTTTCTATCCACCTTATAGTCCATTCATCCAGCCCATATTTCTTTAACTTGCTGGCAAGAATACTGTGGGAGACAGTGTCAAAAGCTTTGCTAAAGTCAAGGAACAACATATCCACTGCTTTCCCCTCATCCACAGAGCCAGTTATCTCATCATAGAAGGCAATTAGATTAGTCAGGCATGGCTTGCTCTTGGTGAATCCATGCTGACTGTTCCTGATCACTTTCCTCTTCTCTCAAGTACTTCAGAATTGATTCCTTGAGGACCTGCTCCATGATTTTTCCAGGGACTGAGGTGAGGCTGACTGGCCTGTAGTTCCCTGGATCCTCCTTCTTCCCTTTTTGAAAGATGGGCACTATTTTTATTCTTTTTCCAGTCATCCGGGACCTCCCCCGATCGCCATGAGTTTTCAAAGATAATGGCCAATGGCTCTGCAATCACATCCGCCAACTCCTTTAGCACTCTCGGATGCAGCACATCCGGCCCCCTGGACTTGTGCTCGTCCAGGTTTTCTAAATAGTCCTGATCCACTTCTTTCTCCACAGAGGGCTGGTCACCTCCTCCCCATGCTGTGCTGCCCAGTGCAGTATTCTGGGAGCTGACCTTGTTTGTGAAGACAGAGGCAAAAAAAGCATTGAGTACATTAGCTTTTTCCACATCCTCTGTCACTAGGTTGCCTCCCTCATTCAGTAAGGGGCCCACACTTTCCTTGACTTTCTTCTTGTTGCTAACATACTTGAAGAAATCCTTCTTTTTACTCTTAACATCTCTTGCTAGCTGCAATTCGAAGTGTGATTTGGCCATCCTGATTTCACTCCTGCATGCCTGAGCAATATTTTTATACTCCTCCCCAGTCATCTGTCCAATCTTCCACTTCCTGTAAGCTTCTTTTTTGTGTTTAAGATCAGCAAGGATTTCACTGTTAAGCCAAGCTGGTCGCCTGCCATATTTACTATTCTTTCTACACATCAGGATGGTTTGTCCCTGTAACCTCAATAAGGATTCTTTAAAATACAGCCAGCTCTCCTGGACTCCTTTCCCCCTCATGTTGTTCTCCCAGGGGATCCTGCCCTTCAGTTCTCTGAGGGAGTCAAAGTCTGCTTTTCTGAAGTCCAGGGTCTGTATTCTGCTGCTCTCCTTTCTTCTTTGGGTCAGGATCCTGAACTTGACCATCTCATGGTCACTGCCTCCCAGGTTCCCATCCACTTTTGCTTCCCCTACTAATTCTTCCCTGTTTGTGAGCAGCAGGTCAAGAAGAGCTCTGCCCCTAGTTGGTTCCTCCAGCACTTGCATCAGGAAATTGTCCCCTACACTTTCTAAAAACTTCCTGGATTCTCTGTGCACCATTGTATTGCTCTCCCAGCAGATATCAGGGTGACTGAAGTCTCCCATGAGAACCAGGGCCTGCGATCTAGTAACTTCCGTTAGCTGCCGGAAGAAAGCCTCGTCCACCTCATCCCCCTGATCAAGTGGTCTATAGCAGACTCCCACCACGACATCACCCTTGTTGCTCACACTTCTAAACTTAATCCAGAGACTCTCAGGTTTTTCTGCAGTTTCATACCGGAGCTCTGAGCAGTTATACTGCTCTCTTACATACAGTGCAACTCCCCCACCTTTTCTGCCCTGCCTGTCCTTCCTGAACAGTTTATATCCATCCATGACAGTACTCCAGTCATGTCAGTTATCCCACCAAGTCTCTGTTATTCCTATCACATCATAATTCCTTGACTGTGCCAGGACTTCCAGTTCTCCCTGCTTGTTTCCCAGGCTTCTTGCATTTGTGTATCGGCACTTAAGGTAATTCGCTGATTGTCCCTCTTTCTCAGTATGAGGCAGGAGCCCTCCCCTCTCACGCTCTCCTGCTCGTGCTTCCTCCTGGTATGCCCAAAACTACAGTAGTTGTGATCATTTGAACCACCATTAAAATTAGACTCCAAGAACAAAACAGGGAGTGCAAGCTCACCTCCTCTTATACAGTCCATCAAGACATCTCCATTGCCTGCATAGTACTGTCCCCAGTTTCTTGTTGCTCAGTGTGAGGGGATACACTCACCACTTCTGAGTGCCTCCTGTTGGCTAGCAGCTGAAATCTTCTTTTCTACTCCCAGTGCCCCCTATTGGTTGCCAGCTTCACTAGCCAAGTCTTCAGGAGTTCAGCCCTCCCTCCAAGTCATACAGTCTAAAATGGACGAACCCCTCCCAGAGTAGCAAAGTTCAATAATGGTTGGCCCTTTCCAGGATATTCAGCCATCTATCTAGGCTTGTTTAAATGCCAGGCCCTTTCTCAGTCTCTTAGGAGAGTCTTTTATTCTTCTTGGGGCTTAGGCCACTTCTCCAGTGGCCAGTAAAGGGGACCCGGTCCCACCTACTACTGCAGGTCCTAGCCCAGGGACCCTATGAAAAGCAGTCATGCACTGCTCCCTTGAACTCTGTCAATTAGCTGCAACAGTTTTTCCCTTGGCCTCTTCCCACCAGGTCTCTTGCCTATCACCCAGTACCATAGGGTTACTGTTTTCTCTCACACCTTGCAAAATGCAGCCAAAACTCAACTTCTGGTTATCTCTCAAGCTCCTCTGGCCAGAGAAGAGCACCCTTTTTGCTACTCAGGTCCCAGCAAGGAACTGACCTGCTCAACTTCTCTAGCTCCTTTTAACTGAGCCTGCTGGCCTATGATTGGCTGCTTCCCTGCAGCCTCTCTAGGCAGGCCTGGAAAACCCACCTCTGTTTCTCCTTCCTGGGGACGGGTGTGGTAGGACCCCAAGGCCTCCAGCAGAGGGCCTCAAAGGGCCTGGTACACCCCAATCATACTCAACTATTAGTTGGGCAATGGACATCAATTGCTGTGTTTTCCTTTGTATCAAATCAGTGGTTTTAATGGACAAGGGAGGTATGGGTGCAGAGAGACTGGTCACCAATGACTGCCATTAGGTGTTGTCAGTCATGGATTATGTCACTTTCTCCTTCATCTGCACACTTGGCCATAGGACATGGATCCCAATCTCAGTCAGAGAGGTGAGATTCAGACAAAATCTGTCCAGCCTCCCCTGGCATGGCATTGGTCTCACTGAAAAGTTGTGGTATCCCAGAGTGCATACTGTGTCCCCGAGTTGTACCACTTCCTTCACTCTCTCTTTAACGACTAGTTGAGCTCAACCTCCCCTCACTTGTGGTCAGGTTCATTCAAGCCAAGTACTCACAGAACCATCTTTGCTTGATTCATTTACAGCAGGCTGTGTATATTTCCTCTCCTCCTTGTATTGCCATCTTCACAATGGGATAATGAAGTTTATAGGTCCCATTCTCTATTGTACACAGACTGTTAACACATACCAATTCTTTAGGATTTCCTGTACATCTAGGAATAGCAATCATAATTGGCACAGTTGAATTATTACTTTCACGTGGGGTCAAGCCTTGAAAACCTTTTAGCCTTGCAAATTGCAATCTTTCTTTCCCAACATTCTTAATTCCTTTTCCACTTGTGTTGTTTGATTCTGAATAAAGTGTGCTATTTAACAATTTCAGCCATTCCCTCTGCTTTATTTCTTCTTTTCCCTGCATTAGATGCATAACGAGTTTGGTACCATATATGATCATGCAATTGCCTGAGAAACATTCTTCAATGATTAATCACAGTATTTACAGATGTATTCATCCATTTCAAGTTTGTGCAATGGAGTGCATATTACTAATAGTTAGTGCCTCCTTTTGCAAGGTTAAAGTGCTAATCCTTCCTCTTTTTTCAGTGGTTTGACCGAATCCATCAGTTAGAAAGTTAATCTTAAGGTTTAATTCCTCAATGTCTACAGAATTCCATAGGCAGGCCCCAACTCCTGTGCCACCCAATATGGTTGCCACAGTGTCCCTCCTGGCTTTCCAGTTTTGATATCCTTGGAGCGTGCCTCCCACCAGGTCATGCCACAATTGCATATGTGCCTTGATATTATTGCTAAACCTTTTTTTATATGGAGCTGGTCAGGTTCCAGGTAACCTGTATTTTGTAAAGTCCATAATCAGTGAGAGGTGTACCCATGCTACATCTTCTGCCAGTGTTTCATGAGTGGGGTATATAAAAAATACGATTGTGTGGCCAAGGGCTGATCACTGGACATAGAGGAGGAGCACTGTTTTCAAATGAGTGTATGGTAGAGGTATTTACTTTGGGCTGGGGTGTGGAGTGTTGTGTATTATTTATCATTTGCCATCAAAACAGCTGGGTTTCATTTACATACATGCCCACCAACCATCCTAGGCCTATTTCAGTACAATTATTTTGCCTTAGAAAAACCCCAGACTTGTTTATATGCCACAGCATTCCATGGTGTCATTCAAAAGCCCCAGACTCATTTATATGCCATCACCTTTTAAAGGTGTCTTTCTGGAATGCATTATAGACCCAAAAACTCTCAATCCATACAGACCTTTCCCCAGTTGTCCATTTTGTCCCAGAGATACCATCTGAACACACCCCTTCTAGTTGTCCAACTGCCACTGACAGGGCCAGCTATACCTTTTTTGCCGCCCCAAGCGGCGAAGGAAAATGCCGCCAAAGAGGGAGCTGGAGGAGGAGCTGCCGCAGGCATGCCACCGAGCAGGAAATGGAAGGAGGAGCTGCTGCTGGCGTGCCACCGAAGAGGGAAGCGGAGGAGCTGCCGCTAGCCGCCACTGTGCCACCCATTCCCGTTTGCCACCCCAGGCACCTGCTTGCTAGGCTCGTGCCTAGAGCCGGCCCTGGTGCCCACTGATGCTACCCCAGTGTCTGAACAAGACAAATTTCCCAGATCAGTCCCATTTAGTTGCAGACAGTTATTTGTAGATCATGTTTCTTATGATGCAGTTGGAGTCAGTCATACTTCTGTGATGGTCTTGAGACCGGGGAATCACCAATTGGAGTGTTTCTGAACCTTGGGACCAACTCCACACCCTCTACAATCAGGGCACACAATGTTGTAAGCCTCCAACACTTCCTGGTTGCAAATCTGCAAGACAAGTTAATAGAAAAAGGCCTTTTATACAACTGAAACATGGAACTGCTTAGAGTTGTATTTCTCTAAGAGTTGTAGCTCTAACAATAAATTGAAGAATAATATACCAGTAGACAAAGTATTAGCAGAGTTGCCTTCTAGACCTGTGATTAATTCAAACCACAGGCAAATGCTGCCAGTTCAACAGAATGCTGTTATGGAGAGACCTAGTATTTTAAAATTCTTACGCATCTATTTTCATTCATTCTTTTAAAAAAGTTGTGCTGGAGGACAGTCTCACTAAATTACAACCATACTGTCTTACAAAGGGTCTTGGGAGAAAAGGCAACTCAGCCAGAATTTCAAGTACTCCTAAAAACATACAAAGTGCCAAAGACACAATAGAGTACAATATAATGATTGCTGAAGTCTATCGCCTTCTCTCTCTTTTTACTACATTTGCACAAACTACAGACTGTAATGATCATGTTTGATTTCTGAATACAAAGTCAGAGGGATGAAGTTGCGTTTATATAAAAGATTCATGTCTCAGTTCACAGCAGATCAACATGAGAAAAATTCTCTCCTTAGTAGTCTCTTCACTGCAGCGTGTAGTAATTTTGGAGCTCATGTTATGGCTGAGCAATCACACTGCTTTAGTTAAGGTTGTGTCTACAGCAATTGTTTTCAAAGGTTTATAAACAGACCATAAAAATTCATTCCAGGCTAGAACTAGAGTGTTTGTATTATTAATGAAGAATGAATAATTTTTTAGGCACTTTTACACCTGTATACTTCAAAAGAGACAAGGATTTCAAACAACAAAAATCTGGCAAGTGATTATCCTCGAAGAGAGCAGTTAGTCCTGGTTTCTAGAAGAAATATACACAAAACAGATCAGATAAAAACAACAAAAATCTATCCAGGATTGGACCCCAAGGCAGGAAACTAGTTCCTGGAAAGTAACAAATTAGTCACCACTAGTGTCATAAATATAAAGGGAAGGGTAAACCCCTTTGAAATCCCTCCTGGCCAGGGGAAAGCTCCTCTCACCTGTAAAGGGTTAAGAAGCTAAAGGTAACCTCGCTGGCACCTGACCAAAATGACCAATGAGGAGACCAGATACTTTCAAAAGCTGGGAGGAGGGAGAGAAACAAAGGGTCTGTTCTGTCTGTATGCTGGGTCTTTGTCGGGGATAGACCAGGAATGGAGTCTTAGAACTTTTAGTAAGTAATCTAGCTAGGTATGTGTTAGATTATGATTTCTTTAAATGGCTGAGAAAAGAATTGTGCTGAATAGAATAACTATTTCTGTCTGTGTATCTTTTTTGTAACTTAAGGTTTTGCCTAGAGGGGTTCTTTATGTTTTTGAATCTAATTACCCTGTAAGATATCTACCATCCTGATTTTACAGGGGGGATTTCTTTATTTCTATTTACTTCTATTTTTATTAAAAGTCCTCTTGTAAGAAACTGAATGCTTTTTCATTGTTCTCAGAACCAAGGGTTTGGGTCTGTGGTCACCTATGCAAATTGGTGAGGCTTTTTATCCAACATTTCCCAGGAAAGGGGGGGTGCAAGTGTTGGGAGGATTGTTCATTGTTCTTAAGATCCAAGGGTCTGGGTCTGTAGTCACCTAGGCAAATTGGTGAGGCTTTTTACCAAACCTTGTCCAGGAAGTGGGGTGCAAGGTTTTGGGAAGTATTTTGGGGGGAAGGACACGTCCAAACAGCTCTTCCCCAGTAACCAGTATTAGTTTGGTGGTGGTAGCGGCCAGTCCAAGGACAACAGGGGAAATATTTTGTACCTTGGGGAAGTTTTGACCTAAGCTGGTAAAGATAAGCTTAGGAGGTTTTTCATGCAGGTCCCCACATCTGTACCCTAGAGTTCAGAGTGGGGGAGGAACCTTGACAACTAGGAATGCCACAATCACTCTTAGTGTTAAATCCTAACATCTCAGTTTATGAACTGCAGCACAGAAATACAACCTACAAATAAATTCACTATCATAGACCCCAATTCAGCAAGGTAATTGAGCACGTGTAACTGTATCCATGAATCCATTCAAGTCAATAAAATGTGCTTAATGTTAAGCATTTTCTGAATTGGGGTGACATCTGAGGGGGGGTGGGGTTAGGAAAAAACAAGGCGAAATAGGTTACCTTGCATAATGACTTAGCCACTCCCAGTCTCTATTCAAGCCTAAGTTAATTGTATCCAATTTGCAAATGAATTCCAATTCAACAGTTTCTCGCTGGAGTCTGGATCTGAAGTTTTTTTGTTGAAGAATTGCAACTTTCATGTCTGTAATCGCGTGACCAGAGAGATTGAAGTGTTCTCCGACTGGTTTATGAATGTTATAATTCTTGACATCTGATTTGTGTCCATTTATTCTTTTACATAGAGACTGTCCAGTTTGACCAGTGTACATGGCAGAGGGGCATTGTGCCAGCATGGCATTGTGCCAGCAATGGGGTGGGGGGAGGTATTTTTTCATGCTTTGTGTGTATAAAAGATCTTCTACACTTTCCACAGTATGCATCCGATGAAGTGAGCTGTAGCTCATGAAAGCTTATGCTCAGATAAATTGGTTAGTCTCTAAGGTGCCACAAGTCCTCCTTTTCTTCTTGGTTAAAACCTTTTAAAAACTGCTATGCTGCCTTAAATACTAAATGCAAGTACTAGCTATAAAATAGGAGAGTTCCCAACATGCTTTTGTCAGCTGGTTACATTAATGAGTAATAGAGTAGCAACTCCTTGATGATGCATTGTAGTAATTCATCTCCTGATGATGGATTAGAGTAATACATAATCCAAAAAGAGGCATTTTGAAGATGAAGTACTCAAGAGATGGTACAGCCTCAGAGGAATTGATCCAAGATAACCAATAAATAGTAATTATAGAAGTTAATGCAATTTTTAAGAAGTAGTTTTACTGTCCATTAGATGGAAGAAATAGGCTATAAACAAACAGGCTACTAAATTGCTCTATGGCTGTTCAAATTCTTCAGTGAGGTGGACTCTCAAGGTGTAAGCTTCAATTATTTTCATCCCTGTTTCCTTGGAAATTGCTCCAAAGGTCCTTAAGTGAAGTGGTCCCAAGATTAACTGAGTGAATGAGCAGTAAGCTCTGATGCTTTGTACATTCTAACATCCTCTTTCCCTATATCACCAGAGAGTTCATAAAGAGAGAAAAACTGTAACATTTCATTTCTTAGCCACATTTCTTTTCAGCAAATGCTCCATTCATCTCATTTTAGGCAGTATTGGTTGGCTTACAGAGCTAAAGAGTGGGACTCAGAATCTTTGGTTCTAATCCCTGGCTCTGCCAATGACTAACCATGTGGCCTGGAGCAATTCACTTAACTTCCCTATGCCTCAGTTTCCTCATTTGTAAAATGTGGAATAATGATCATTCCTAAACAGCTTTCAGATCCACAGTATGGATGAAAGGAATTATGGAAGTACTAAGGGCTAAGAGTGCCAAAGGAATTTAGACATGGTGACACAGAGCATCACCATGCCTAACTTTTAGGCATCTAGAAAATCATTGGGATCCACAAAGCCAAGGCTGCCCTATACAGTGAATAGAGGGACATAGGTGTCTTAGAATGGGATTCACAAAAGCCAGCATGCTAGATGGCTCTAAGCCAGCCAATGGGAGATGCCAAGGGCTGAGTGCTAAACCCTGTCCCTCTTTCAGATATAGACATCTAAGTCTGGGCTACAAGCAAGTGCCTCTTTTTACTTTGGATTCTCAGCTGCAAACCCTCTCTCAAAGGTTAGGTTCCTATGCTGTTTTTCCTGACAAGAACGAGGATAACCTCCTTCATAACTTTTAGCCCAGTGGTTAGGGTATTCAGCTGAGATGTCAAAGACCCTGATTCAAGTCCCCCACTCTACCTGAGAGGGGGAGCGGGGGGGAGAGGGCAGGATTTAAACAATGACTGGCCACCTCTAAGGTGAGTATTCTAACCACTCAGCTATTAAATATTCTGATGTGGGGTACCCTCAGTCTCACCTGTTGAAGCTGTACCATTGTGAATAAATAATGAAAGAATCACTGGGCAAGAGAAAGACTCTGTAGCCTGGTGGTTTGCGCACTCACCTGGGTAGTAGGAGAACCAGGATACAGTCCCCCTGCTCCAATTATTTTTTTAAAATTATTTATCCACATTTGTTCTGGGGCTTTGGCATCTGAATGCCTGGCATTGGGCTACAGTGTATATGAGCACAGGCAGAAACAGGCATCTAGAGAATGTCTCCTGTAAAAATATAGGCTCAGAGTGAGTTTAGGCACCTACAAGGTTCGGGGCAGTTGAACAGGGCTTTAGTGAAGCCTGATGGGCCTAATTCTGGGATTTAGGTGCCTAAAGCAGCAATTGGGCACCCAAGTCCTTTTGTGAATCCAGACCCCGATGTCTATAATTATTTCTTACAGTAATACAGTTCAATCAACCAATGCTGACATTTTAAAGTGGGAGTTTCTTAGAATAATTTGATAAGTAACATGTACAGTTACTGAAGGACAATCCCTCCCTCTCACAGATCTTGGGAGACAGGCCAGTCCTTGCTTACAGTCAGCCCCCCAACCTGAAGCAAATACTCACCAGCAACCACACAACAAAAACCCTAACCCAGGAACCTATGCTTGCAACAAAGCCTGTTGCCAACTCTGTCCACATATCTATTCAAGGGACACCATAGGACCTAATCACATCACTCACACTATCAGAGGCTCATTCACCTGTACATCTACCAATGTGATATATGCCATCATGTGCCAGCAATGCCCCTCTGCCAAGTACAGAGCCAAACCGGACAGACTCTATGCAAAAGAATAAATGGACACAAGTCAGACGTCAAGAATTATAACATTAAAAAACCAGTCGGAGAACACTTCAACCTCCCTGGTCATTCAATTACAGACCTAAAAGTCACAATTATTCAACAAAAAAACTTCAAAAACAGACTCCAATGAAAAACTGCAGAACTGGAATTAATTTGCACACTGGACACCATTAAATTAGGCTTGAATAAAGGCTGGGAGTGGGTGAGTCATTACACAAACTAAAAGCTATTTCCCCCTGCTAATTTTCCCCCTACTGTTACTCACACCTTCCTGTCAACTGTTTGAAATGGGCCATCCTGGTTATCACTACAAAAGTTTTTTTTCTCCTGCTGATAATAGCCCACCTTAATTGATTACTCTCGTTAGAGTTGGTATGGCAACCCCCATTTTTTCATGTTCTCTGTATATATATATTGTGATGGGTTGGATCACAGAAACCCTCTGGGAACCTCATGTGCCAAGACTACTTCTGCCCCTGCTTTCCTGCCCTGTCAGCGTAGGACTTCAGTGCCCTGCCTGGTTTGAGCCAGACCCGCTAGCCTGCTGCAAACCCAGACCCAGGTCTGAACCACGTCCCCTAACACCTGTAGGCTTAACTGAAAGTAGCTTACAGAAGTGTTCCTGTCCTTGACACTCAGATGCTCAACTCCCAATGGGGTCCAAACCCTAAATAAATCCATTTTACCGTGTATAAAGCTTATAGAGGGTAAACTCATAAATTGCTCGCCCTCTATAACACTGATAGAGAGATTGCACAGCTGTTTGTCCCCCCCTGGTATTAATACGTACTCTGGGTTAATTAATAAGTAAAAAGTGATGTTATTAAATACAGAAAGTAGCATTTAAGTGGTTCCAAGTAGTAACAGACAGAACAAAGTGAATTACCATGCAAAATAAAATAAAACACGCAAGTCTATGTCTAATTAAACTGAATACAGATAAAAACCTCACCAGTTCTAGTAAGCTCTCTTTTACAGACTAGTCTCTTTCTAGTCTGGGTCCAGCAATCACTCACACCCCCTGTAGTTACTGTCCTTTGTTCCCGTTTCTTTCAGGTATCCTTGGGTGTGGAGAGGCTAACTCCTTAGCCAGCTGAAGACAAAATGGAGGGGTCTCCCATGGGCTTAAATAGACTTTCTCTTGTGGGTGGAGAACCCCTCCTCTCTCCTATGCAAAGTCCAGCTCAAGATGGAGTTCTGGAGTCACCTGGGCAAGTCACATGTCCATGCATGACTCACAGTTTTTACAAGCAGAAGCCATTGCCCACACGGTACCTTGAATGTCTCCAGGAAGACTTCTTATGTGGATTGGAGCATTCCAAGATGCATTGTTCCTTAAGTGCTTCTTGATTGGGCATTTAACTTTGTGAATTCCTTTCTCCAGGAACTGACCAAATGCTCTACTAAGGTTATTTAGAAATCAAGCCAGTACACGGCCAATATTCATAACTTCAAATACAAAAATGATACATGCATACAAATAGGATTAATAGATTCAGTAGGTCATAAGCTTTACATAGATATGTTACATGGCATATGTAGCATAGAACATATTCAAGTTATCTCATATATATTCATAAGCATATTTCCATAAAGACTTATGGGGGGCACCATCACATATATATCTTCCTACTGTATTTTCCACTGCATGCATCTGATGAAGTGGGCTTTAGCCCATGAAAGCTTATGCTCAAATAAATTGGTTAGTCTCTAAGGTGCCTCAAGTCCTCCTTGTTCTATATACAGTTAAAACACTCAGGTGAGAATCCCAGAATAAACAAATTATGTGCCTTTAAAAAATAGAAGCCAATGACAAAGCAACTCTCAACTAATCCTAGCACAATGTTACCATGCAAGATTGTGAGCAAAACTGCCTTTTACTTGTTGCAACCATGAGCACAGTAGTGTCTAACAAAAAATCAGTGTACCAATGCAGCCTGCTGCATCTCTCTGAGTCATGAGCTGTGGCATTCACCCTCTCTGAGACACGTTTTGCATATGGAGCTCGTGCAAGAGCCAATACCGAAAAAAACACCACAGAAAGTTAATGGAGAAAAACACACTGAAAGATTACAGAGTAATTACTGCTTCAAGATAGACTGCAAAGAAGATATGAAAATTCAGCTAATTACAGATTTACCATCTCTGCTGGGCTCCTGTGCAGTGGAACTACAGCAGTTCTGCTGCAGGCAGGGTCCTCCATATGTGGAAGGGAGAGGGTTTGGGTCACAGTGAAGTTTCACCCCATTAAAAGGCAGTGTCTATATTAGGGAATTTTATCAAAAAAGTCATACTGATGTTACCATACTGGAATTAGTCTGGGAGTATAGTTAAACTGCAAATGAACCAGTGGTAGATTCAAAGAGACTCAGAGATACCAAGGCCAGAAGGGACCACGGTGATTATTTAGTCTGCTCTCCTGTATGGCACAGATCATAGAACTTCCCCAAAATAATTCCTATATCACATCTTTTAGAAAAACAGCCAATCTTAGTTTAAAAATTGCCAGTGATGGAGCATCCACCACAACGCCGGGTAAATTGTTCCAGTGGTTAATTGCTCTCACTTAAGAATTTATACCTTTAGTCCAAATTTGTCTAGTTTAAATTTACAGCCATTGGATCATGTTATACTTTTTACTGCTAAATTGAAGAGCTCCATTATCAAATATTTGTTTCCCATATAAGCATTTATAGGATGCAATCAAGTCACCTCTTAACCTTCTCTTTGTTAAGCTTAATAGATTGAGTTCTTTTTATCTACCACTATAAAGCATGTTTTCCAATCCCTTAATCATTCTTGTGGCTCTTTTCTGAACCCTTTCCAATTTATCAACATCCTTCTTGACTTGTGGACACCAAAACTGGACTCAGTATTCCAGTAGCAGTTGCATCAATGCCAAATGCAGAGGTAAAATAATCTCCCTACTCCTACCTGAGATGCATCCCAGGATCACATTAGCCCTTCGGCCACAGCATTACAGTGGAACTTGTGTGCAGCTGATTATACACCATGATTCCCAAAACTTTTTCAGAGTCACTGCTCCCCACAATACAATCCCCATTGTGTACGTATGGCCTACATTCTTTGTCTCTGAGTGTATACATTTCCATTTAGCCATATTAAACACATTGTTTGCTTGCACCCACTATACCAAGTGATCCAGATCATTCTTTACCTGTGACCTGTCCTCTTCATTATTTACCACTCCCACAATTTGTGTGTCATCTGTGAACTTTCTCAGTGATGATTTTTGTTTTCTCCTAGGCCTTTTATAAAAAAATGTTAAATACTTTGGGGCCCAGGACTGATCCCTGTGGGAACCAACTTGAAACCCACCAGTTTGATAATGGTTTCCTGTTTATAATTACATTTTGAGACCTATCAATTAGCCAGCTTTTAATCCATTTAATGTGTGCAATGTTAATTTTATTAGCTTTTTAATCAAACTGTCATGTGGTACCAAGCCAAATACTTTGCAGAAACCTAAGTATATTACATCAACACTATTACCTTTATTAATCCATAAACCCATGTTCATTGGCTTTAATTATATTATTCTCTTTTAATTCTTTATTAATCAATTCCTTTAGCAGCTGCTCCGTTATCTTGCCCGGAATCAATGTCAGACTGATAGGGCAGTAATTACTTGTATCATCCTATTTAGTTTTTTTAAATATTGAAACAACATTAGCTTTCTTCCAATCTTCTGGAACTTCCCCAGTGTTCCAAGACTTATTGAAAATCACATTAACAATCCGGAGAGTTCATCAGCCAGCTTCTTTAAAACTCTTGGATATGAGTTATCCAGACATGCTGATTCAAAAATGTCTAACTTTTGCATCCAATGAAGTGAGCTGTAGCTCATGAAAGCCTGTGCTCCAATACATTGGTTCGTCTCTAAGGTGCCACAAGTCCTCCTTTTCTTTTTGCGGATACAGACTAACACGGCTGCTACTCTGAAACCTAACTTTTGTAGGTACTGTTTAACGTCCTTCTGAGATACTAGTGGAATGGAAAAGGTGTTATTATATGATGTGACTACATCATCTGTTCCCCCCCCCAATAGAGAACAGAAATATTCATTGACCTCTTCTGCCTTTTCTCCATTATCATTAATTCTACCATTTCTACCTAGTAATGAATCAATACCATAGTTTGGATTCTTTTTTCCCTAATTTACTCAGTCGCACCACTAGAATTTCTTTGGTGTAAAAGATTCTGAAGTGAGTTCCGCTGGGCTACCTCCAGCATGTCATGGATTATCTGTCAGATCCTTTTGCAGTATTCCAAAAGGATTGTCATATTTCCCCATATGCAGCTTCTCATAGCAGCTTCTTCTCAAAATCTCTGTTCTGCCAAATCACAGGAGAAGAGAAAAGAGTACTTAGTCCAGCTCCAAGTCCTGCTTCGGTTTCTTCTAGCAAAGAATAAAGGAGTCCAAACCAATATTACTGCATCTGTTCAAAGCAAAGAGTGAAGAGAAGCTGTTCTTGCTACAGCACTTCCCTGCTCAGAATAAAGATACAGCCTTCAGAGGCACCCAATCACCCAGTTGAAAGTGTTCCTGCACAGAGATCTGATATGCCTAGGGAGAAGGGGGAAAAAAGGCTATAAATTGCTACTTCAGTTCTCTCTAATTCTATGGGCATTAATGAGGGAAGACAGCTGTATTTTGTGGGAAATGTATTTGGATTATTATTTTGATTATTGCATAAGTGCTTAGCAGTTAAATAAGTACTTGTTAGAACATGAAAACAATATTTAAAATATTTGTATATCTTTAGCCACAGAGGAAGGCACCCACACTCCAATTTCCTATCTGTGTGATCATCCAGAAAAAAAGCTTCTAAACGGATAGTGGATTTGCTGATGCAAGAAATCAATGATGGGAAAAGTGGCCTAGACCTTTTAGTCCGAGATTACTTTATGTGAGCTTCCCATGCTTCTTCAGGACTTTAAATACCAGTCTGAGGGTTGCAGGGCATACTTTAGAGATACACGGTTACCTTTTTAGTTTATAGAAACTAAGACTAGGTTTTTCATGCATGCAGGAGTAGAGCTGGTAACTTTGGACCAGATGTTTAAAGGTATTGAGGCACCTAAAGATGCACATAGGTGTCTGAGGGGATTTTCAAAAGCACCTAGCCCCCTAACTCCCATTGGGAGTGAGGTGGTTTCGAAAGTCCCACTAGATGCCTAAATACCTTTAAAAAACTGGCTCTTTGACCCCAATTCAGGAAGCACTTCACTTAAGCACACGCTTAACTTTAAACATGTGCTGATGTCCCACTTCTCTGGAGTTCCAGCAAGTGTTTAAGAGCTTTTCTGAATTGGAACCTTTGGTCCTGAACCTTCAATGAGTTCTGCATGCAGATAAATTATTGCAGGATAATGGCCTTATTTGTGTTTTGGCTGGGAGTGGGAGGTTAGTTGACTAAAATGTTTTGGAGGCTTGGTGACAAATCTGTGAAGGACAACCCAAATTATTTTCGTGATACTCAAGCTCATAAAAGTGAAAAGAGTGTGGGCAAACATACCTCAATGACTAAGGGTAAAATTTTCAAAAGGCATTTAGGAGACTAACTCTCATTATTCCCATTTTTGAAGTGACTTAGGAGCAAAGAGATTTAGGCACTTTAAAAATGTTACCCTTAGTATTTCCTGCAATTACAGCAAGAATATGGCAACAGTTACCAGATTTAAATAATGATCAATTGCTGTTTCTCTTTCTTTATTGACAATGTATAGCACATGGTCTTTTTTCAGTTAAATAATTGATTAATGATAAATTAGAGTGCAAGATGCATGGCTAATTCTACATCACATGGGTAGGAGTGATGTCAAAACTGTGCTAATGGAATTTACGCAGTATGTAAGAAAGTGATTGTTTAAGCAGAGATAAACAGCTACTGCTGAATAATTCTAACTTAAAACAAATTTTTTTGGAAAGAGCATGTGATGCCTATGCATGCTTACAAACCTTTTAGATTTACATTACAAAAGTTTTTAAGAATATGGGAACAGCATAATGAATTCTGCCAACCCTTTGAACATTTAAATGAAGGGATAACACAGTTTTAAAACCTATATTTCTTTGGAAAATTTGGGCACACGGTGGCTGGTGACAAATATCTCGGGTGGCACTTTTAATGTTTTCAGGAGAACGGGACTATAAAACTTCTGACTTTCTAAAATGCAAAATAAGCTACCTCTTTAAAGTACATGTGACTCAATGAACTGATTAAGAGACATCTGACTTATCTATATTAGTCTAACATCACCAACATTACTGGGTTTGGAATTCTTAAACAGTGCTCAATAATTCTATTGTGTCTGCTTCAGGGTCTGTGCAGCCTAATATATATGGACCTCATCAATAACCTCATAAAAATAGACATGCTGTAAGCATACCTTTCTCTGAATTGACTTTTATTTGCCTATAGCCATTGTTATAAGGTTGCTATGTTCAGCATGCTAAGTAATTGAAACATTGTGTGATAGAAAATCAATACTACTTTAATAAGAAACAAACATGATACAGTATCTAATGTAAGCAAATTAATTGAAATTAGCTACTCTATCTACTGAAGACATACTGCTATTGATTTGCGTTTTACTGATTAATTCCTTCGTTAATAATGGAAGTCAATGAGTTTCCGAATAGTTCTTATTTTAAAAGTACTATTTTTCTGAAAGAATGAGTCTAGAGAGATAAGTGAAGATGTTCAAATTTTAACTTGAAAGCTATCTGTTGCCTGCCTTTAATTAAAATAGCTAATAGTCCATATTGATTTGCTTAAATGTGTTATACTAGATAAATCTTTTGTACTTATCCTTAGGCAGGGACAAGGTGTTGCCTTCTATATCAACGATGTATACACTTGCACGGGGGGTCACAAGAGAAGAGAGAGGCAGACTTCTTGTCTCTTGGTAATGATAAAAAGGGGGTAAAAATGAGAGTGATGTCACAGAATAGGAACAGCTGGATTACCCCTTAGTTTATTCTAAACCCACCTCCATTCTTCAATTATTTTACTCCTAGAATTAAAGAGCAAAACATTCCCACCTCCATGGTTCTGAAGGGCCTTGGAAAGAGAACCAATGTCACTCTGCTGTAAAAATGGGCATAGAACATGGTGGGAAAGGGGTGTCAGGGCTGTAGACCCCCTTCACAATGGAGATCCTCATTTGACTCACTCCACACGGGCTTTCTACACTGCACCAAGCTGTGGGGGGTGCAAGGAGGATGCAATCTGACTAAGGAGGAGGTGAGAGGAACCTCTGCTTCACAAATCCTGCAGTCCTTCATCTCACAGGGGAACATCCATGCTGGGAGTGAGGAGTGGTACTCCAGCCACTGGGCTGAGGTAACATTTATAGTACACATTTGGAACCACTCCATAGCTATGCATAGAGTTATCTGCATAGTTATCCTCACACTCCATCCCACCTTTCTCCTTGACCCAGTCCAGCTACTCATGTCGGATGCTGGGCCAAGGATTTGTCCCCGAATATTATATATATCATTGTAGTGTATCGGAGTAGGGTAGTATCCCTTTTAAACAGTTTGTGAACCAGCTAGTGGTGCACACTGTGTATTATGTTTTAGAAGTTGCCAGAGACCAATCAGAGCAGCAGTATATACATAGCTAGGCCTTATATGTTTAGACAACAGCTTTTGGGACCCCGTTGCACCATTCATATTGGTGCATAAATTGTCTATGGATTTTCCAAGGAGAATTTGGAATTATTTAGGAAGGGTTATTAAAATAAATCTTTCTCCAGTGTCTCAAGATGCATGCACTGAAGAGGGAAATGCAATTTATTGATAAAAAATGAACTGTAATGTTTCAGGTTAAATGTTGTCTACAGTTCAATATACTGAGTATCATGGCACTCATTTTCAATGCTCTAGTATTTCTCTTATAAATGCCTACATCAGGAGTTTATATTGTAACTGATTTTTGGTGAGCCCATCAAATATTAATTTTAAATGCATCTACATAATTTTAAAAGTCAAATTTCGAAAATATCTGCGTTAGTTATTTTTGGTATCACACTATCAGTAAACAAGTTTTTTGCAGTTTCCATGCTTTGGTCAAGTAATTTAAACTTTTTTATTTCTTTTTCTTGGAACTGAGGTGGTGTTAGTACCCAAGCACTACTGAAGCCCTCAGGCATTTTGAAACCTGTGAATTACTCATAGTAACAACTATGCCCAGTAACATACTCTTTGGGACTGGAATTGTTTTAATTAAGTATATTTATGCAAAGAGCCATGCACATGGATGACGTTATGGTAATAATAAATATTAATATAATCCAGAAGATAAAGGTATTAGCTACATTACAAGCCCTCAACAACTAACTCCATCCCACAATCATTGAATCACAGAAATGTAGGGCTGGAAGGGACTCCAAGAGGTCATCTAGTCCAGCCCTACCACTGAGACAGGAAAAAGTACACTGAGACCATCCCTGACAGGTGTTTGTCTAACCTTTCCTTAAAAAATTCCAATTGACAGGGATTCCACAACCTCCTTTGGAAACCTATTCCAGAGCTTAGCTATCCTTCTAATTAGAAAGTTCTTCCTACTATCTAACCTAAGTCTCCCTGGCTTCAGATTAAGTCCATTACTTCTTGTCCTTACCTTCAGTGGACATGGAGAACAATTGATCACCATCCTTGTTATAATACCCCTGAATATATCTGAAGACTTATCAGGCCCCTCAATCTTCATTGTCAAGACTAAACATGCCCAGTTTTTTCAAGTTTTCCTCATAGGTTAAGTTTTCTAAACTTTTATCATTTTTTGTTTGTCTTCTGTGTACTCTCTAATTTGTCCACATCTCTCCAAAATGGGACACAGTACTCCAACAGAGGCCTCACCAGTGGGGAGGAGACTCCTGTTAATACAACCCAGTTTTGAACTGCATCACGTTGTTGATTCATATTCAATCTGTGATCCAATATAGCCTACAGATCCTTTTCAGCAGTGTTACTGCCTGGCTAGTTATTCCCCAATTTGTAGTTGTACATTTGATTTTTCCTTTCTAAGTGTATCACTTTGACCTGGTTTTTATTGAATTTCATCTTGTTGAATTCAGATCAATTCTCCTATTTGTCAAGGTCATTTTGAATTCTAATCCTATCCTTCAAAATGCTTGCAACCTCTTCCAGCTTGGTAGAGTTATCTGCATATTTTATAAGCAGATTCTCTGTTCCATTCCAAATCACTAATTAAAATACTGACTAGCTCCAGATCTGTGACTGACCCCTGTTGGACCTCACTAGATATGTCCCGTCCCCCCACCCCCAGTTTGACAGCAAACCATTGATAACTACTCTGAGTACTGTGTTTCCCACCTTACAGTAATTTCATGTAGACAACATTTCCCTTGGCTGCTTATGAGAACATCATATGGGACTGTGTCAAAAGACTTGTTAATATCGAGATTTATCACATCTACAGATTCCACTCCCTCCCATCCACTAGGCTAATAACCCTGTCAAAGAAGGAAATTAGATTGGTTTGGCATGATTTGTTCTTGACAAATTTATGTTTTCTATTACTTATAATCCTATTATCCTGTAAGTACTTACAAATTGATTGTTTAATAATTTGTTCTAGTAGCTTGCCTGGTCTCAAAATTAGATTGACTGGCCTATAATTCCCTGGGTCCTCTTTGTTCTCCCTTTTTAAAGATAGGTACTATGTTGACCCTGTTCCAGTCCTCTGGGACCTCACCCATTCTCCATAAGTTCTCAAAGATAATCACTAATGCAGTGGTTCTCAAACTTTTTGTATTGATGATCCCTTTCACACAGCAAGACTCTGAGTGTGACACCTCCTTATATATTAAAAATGGGTGGGGGGGTTAATTTAATTTAAATTAATTTTTAATTTAACAGGGGCTGGGGCTATCAGCCCTGTGCCTAGTGGGTCTGACAGCTCATGAACCCCAGGTAATAATCTTATGATTCCCTGAGGGGTCACAACCTCAGTTTGAGAACCCCAAACTAATGGTTCTGCAATGCTTCAGGTAGTTCCCTAAGTACCCTATGCATATCTATATGCATAAAGTGTACTACCAGGGAACCTCAGAAAATTAGTTCTTACTGGTACTTAGCCTGGGCTTTATCCATCATATTATATGTACAACCTTGTATAGACTGTCAAAATGCAGAGGAACCAGCTACAATCACTCTTGATTCTTACCATAACATAAAAATAAAGTTCCCTAGAACTTCAGAGACATGTGTATAGTCAAATGATGCAACCACATATGCTTACTGCATAACCCTTATCTTCAATTCCACTGGCCAGACCTTTCCTATCTGTTGTCTTCCTTTTGGGTTATTTCTAACATTAGCTAAGGACTGTTGGTCACCTAGCATGCTTATAAGTGATGGCATACTAACACTCAGCAAATCATACTTTTCAGCTGAAAGTTGGGCATGTCGCATCAGGCTTTATAAAAATACCCTTAGAAGCCCTGGAGCTGCAAAGCATCTTGGCACAAAGGAGAAAAGGAAGAGCTCGTGCAAAAGAACTCTTTGCCTCCTCCTGAGTCAAGCTATTAATCTAAAGGCAGACTATAGCCTGGGGGTGAGAGGGAAGAACATTGGGAGAAGGGCGTGCTTTTACCACTCCCAATCACAGGAGGAAGTTAGAAGGTGTCTCCTCTCAATCAATGGAGCTCCTTTTCCCAGTAGCTGGTGAGGCCTTACTTCCAGTGCTATTGTAGGGGAATGGTTCAAATAAAGTTCACAGGGGTTATTCAGATTGTAATACATTCTGTCCTAGACAGCCCATCAACTGGAAGGTGTTTGCCTAGTACTCTACTAATAAGAGTTTTGGGAGTTTTTAGAAGGACTTTATAATAGTACGTTGTGTGACAAAATCCAGTATCTCTTCTGTACTTAAATGTTAGTGAGGTATTAATATTTGGCAACACTTCAAAAGATCATCAGTAACACTTATTAGATTTTCAGAATCCACATAATTAATTCATCTTTTTTAATCTAGCCTTCCATCAACATTATTTTCCTTTTAACAGCCAGCCAGTACACAACATTAACTAGACTGTCTTGACTACACAGCTAGACAAGAACACTACTGTTAGGCTAACTGGCCCATTAAGTACACCAAATTAGGTTAGTACAATGTTATGTTTGAAATTTTATTCACATTTCAGAAAATTCAAAGCTCCAATTTGATCAGTAACTGTAACCCACGCCCTCTTGTGCATGTGCAGAGCTTTCACTTACACAGAGAGAAGCTCTCCCCCAACCTCCCATCTTTGATTATTCACCATTAAAAGGACCTCATGTGAGGGCTCTCTCAGTCCTTCACATCAAACACTTGGAATCACTCCCCTAAGATAGTGCTTCTCTTCCCTAAAGTGGCATTATTTTTTCTCATCTCCCACCGAGACAAACAGCTCCACTTACCTCATTGCATTGCTGGAGCAGATGGAGGAACACCCTGCCATTGCAAACTACTTGACTATTGAATTTCAGTCCCCAGACCCAGCTCTTAAATGATGTTTTGGTGGTGGATGATTTCAAGAGACAGAAGTGAGGCCCCCCTTCATTTCAAAAAATGTGTCCCCGATCTGCTTCTGAATCCCTTCCTCTTGTTTCAGGAAGGCAGGGAGTCAACAGCACTAGGGACTGCTCCTTCACTTCATGAGATGGCTTTTCAGACTAGTACAAAACACTCTGAATCACAAGGACTTTCCAGATCCTTTGTCTTTATTTGGAAAGCTTATGGTCTAGAAGTCAGTTCTAGACAGAACAGACTCACTAGCAGACCTAAAGGAAGGTATAATATAAACAAATGAACAACATTAAACCAATTTCTCTTGTCTCCCTGGAATCAAATGTTAGGGCAGAGAGGGCAGTTGGCCAGCACGGGTCAGTGTTTGTGAACCTCAGAGAAGAAGAGAGCCTTGAGGAGTGATTTTATGAGGAGCAAGGGCCTGTGTGGCTGTTTTACGGATAGGGAAGACATGGAAGAGTTCCTTCACTGTCCCAAGGGGTTGCCCACCCAGCTAGTCTGGCCATTCCACTTTAGCCTACCAACAAGCCTGGGGCAGTTACAGCATCAGCTTCCTCTAATCCTTTCCCAGTCTCTGACCCATCCCCCTGGGCAGAGGAAACTGCCCACACTCCTAAATTTTTAGATAAAGCTAAACTCACTGAGGAAAACGTGCACTGGATGGGCTACTCTTCTTAAAAGGATCCCCCACTTCAGTGTATTATTTCTGGTTCCCTACACATCATGAAACACTTTCTGCCTACATAAATAAATGTGATCTAATAGTTACCGTAGTCTCTGTGGCGACATTAAACTAAAGTCAACGATAATATGAAAATTGCGAAGATGAGGCAATGAGGAATCAGAGCTACATAGCCGTTCTTGGTCTTCCCTCATTGACACTGTGTGCAATATTCATATCAAAACAGCCTCAAGTTGTGTGCCTGATGTCTGATGAATTTGCAAACTGCATTCCATGCTCATGAAAGTTAGGCAGATGTGCACCAATTAACTAAACCACTTATATTGCCACCCTTATACTAGTATCTGAGCACCTCACATTCTGAATGTATTTATCCTCATAACACCCCTGTGAGGCAGAGGAGCACCGTTATCTGCATTTTCAGATGGGGGAATGGAGACACAGAGTGTAACTCTCTGACAAGACAGAGAATTGCATCCAGATCTCCTGGAGCTTGGATTTGTATCCCAAACATTGTGCCACCCTTCCTTGAATAGATAAGAAGGTAGCATATCTTTCATTCATGGTGGGGGGACTTTGGACTTGCCCTGAAGGATGGATTTAAGTAAACTCCGAGCAAATTTGCAAGTTTTGATTCACTTCCATGCCCAGACAACCAAGCTGCAGAGACAGGTTGTGAACCTGCTCTGCCCTGTAGGGGTTGCACATGCCTTCTTATTCAACAGTTGGCTCTGCCTGTCTTTTTATTACTAGCAGTCAGTAAGCGAGACATTTTCAAAGTGATGTTAGGTTTCAGAGTAGCAGCCGTGTTAATCTGCATCCACAAAAAGAAAAGGAGTACTTGTGGCACCTTAGAGACTAACAAATTTATTTGAGCATAAGCTTATGTGAGCTACAGCTCACTTCATTGGATGCATGCAGTGGAAAATACAGTGGGGAGACTTTATATACACAGGGAACATGAAACAATGGGTGTTACCATACATACTGTAACGAGAATGATCAGGTAAGGTGAGCTATTACCAGCAGGAGACCAAAAAAACCCAAACCTTTTGTAGTGATAATCAAGGTGGGCCATTTCCAGCAGTTGACAAGAACGTGTGAGGAACAGTGGTGGGGGGGGGAATAAACATGGGGAAATAGTTTTACTTTGTGTAATGAAACGTCCACTCCCACTCTTTATTCAAGCCTAGTTTAATGGTGTCCAGTTTGCAAATTAATTCCAATTCAGCAGTCTCTCACTGGAGTCTGTTTTCGAAGTTTTTTTGTTGAAGAATTGCCACTTTTAGGTCTGTAATCGAGTGACCAGAGAGATTGAAGTGTTCTCCGACTGATTTTTGAATGTTATAATTCTTGACATCTGATTTGTGTCCATTTATTCTTTTATGTAGACTGTCCGATTTGGCCAATGTACGTGGCAGAGGGGCATTGCTGGCACATGATAGCACATATCACATTGGTAGATGTGCAGGTGAACGAGCCTCTGACAGTGTGGCTGATGTGATTAGGCCCTGTGATGGTGTCCCCGAATAGATATGTGGACACAGTTGGCAACGGGCTTTGTTGCAAGGATAGGTCCCTGGGTTAGTGGTTCTGTTGTGTGGTGTGTGGTTGCTGGTGAGTATCTGCTTCAGGTTGGGGGGCTGTCTGTAAGCAAGAACTGGCCTGTCTCACAAGATCTGTGAGAGTGATGGGTCGTCCTTCGGGATAGGTTGTAGATCCTTGATGATGCGCTGGAGAGGTTTTAGTTGGGGGCTGAAGGTGATGGCTAGTGGCGTTCTGTTATTTTCTTTGTTGGGCCTGTCCTGTAGTGGGTAACTTCTGGATACCAGAAGAGCACCCAGAAGTTACCTACTACAGGACAGGCCAACTGTGTCCACATATCTATCCCCCCCCCACCCCGCCCCCACCGCTCCTCAGAAGTTCCTGTTAACTGCTGGCAATGGCCCACCTTGATTATCAGTACAAAAGGTTTTCTTCTCCCCCCACCCCCACTGCTCTCCTGTTGGTAATAGCTCATCTTAAGTGATCACTCTCCAATGGTAACACCCATTGTTTCATGTTCTCTGTGTATATAAAATCTCCCCGCTATATTTTCCACTGCATGCATCTAATGAAGTGAGCTGTAGCTCACAAAAGCTTATGCTCAAATAAATTTGTTAGTCTCTAAGGTGCCACAAGTACTCCTTTTCTTTTTTCAAAGTGATGTTGTGATGCACTGGGAACTATCTATATGTTTCTGAGTAAGCAGCATGCCTCTGTGTTTGTTTATGAAGGGTTACTTGCTATGGAGTTAGATCAAATGGGATTGTTAGAGGAACAAAGGAGGAAAGATAAAACATCAGCCTAGATAAGGAACATCCCAACAAAGACTGCAGACACAATAGTCAGGTTTATAGTCCTGAAGAGGCAACTGCTTGGCTCCAGCATTAGTAACATAGCTATTTTGCTAAGGCTGAGAAGAGAGAGATCAAAGGAACACATTCCCATAAAGACTGTTTAAAGGTCAGAGGCAGAGAGCACCCTGTGGATCTGTGGCAGAGATATAAGAACTGTGTGCGACTCTCATTCTGTATGATTGCACACATCTCTACCCAGATTAGGCAGTTATCAGACTGAGCTAATGTCTTGGCTGTTGTGGAAAATATGCTGGTTGAACATTTATCTTAAATAATATCTTGGAGTCTGATCCAGCTCCCTTTGTAGTCAAATGGAATCTTTCCATTTACTTCAGTAGGAGTGCATTGGGTCCTTAGATCTACCGTGATGGGCATGATAACAAAACCTTAAAAATGATTATCTATTAATGCAACAGGTGAAAGTACCCTAGAGAAAGGCGATACCGTACCCATCTACTGTTATGTTTCTATCGTCCATTAAAAATATAAAGGTCACAAATGATTTAAAAAAGTGTTTCCCCACATTTCCGTCATCTCATTTTAATGCATAATATATTAAGTTTTAATTTATAGGGAATAGGAAATATTGATTAAAGCAGAGTGCAGGTGCCATTTCAGAATGGGAATAATTTAATATTTCAGATGGTATTACGACACTAATGAAAATACGTTCATAATATTTTCTGTAAAAGTTTGGTATTTCATTTTGGGCTATTTTATACCTCTGAAACCTTTATTTTCTCATAAAATGAGATCATTGGAACTGCACATATTTTCATGGTTTCTATGCAAAGACACATGCACTTGCATAGGTTGGGTGTTTCATGAGTAGGAGATTTGACAACAGTAGTATTGCCAAGCCCAAATTTTCAAAAGTCATGAGTCAGCCCCCGGTGCTCAAATCACAAGATTGGCTTAAAAATCATGAGCTATTTTAAAAATAATTGTTTTATTTGCCCTCTGGTTTCTGAGATTTTAGGGTGCACTTACTTCATTTTCCAAGACTTTCTGCATAATCATAAGGGGGTAGAAACATACTTTTACTTTTTAAATGAAAGCTGACAGTCTCATGCAATGTCTTGATTCCAGCAGTTGGAGCTTTAAGGATAACACCAACTATGGTGAGCGTGACAGGGTGGCTTGCCCTTGGGCTAAGCCAGCCTTGATTACAAGATGAGCCCCACCTGAGGGGAATCAGGTGATTCCAATAAAAACAGCAGTAGGAAGCTGCAGAGTGGGGGTGTGGCTGGGAGCATAGCTGAGACTGCTAGAGGCAGGAGGCCTGGCAGGAAACTCTTGGGAAGACTGTGTGGAACTGTGGCTCGGGAAGAAAACCCAGCTGAGACAGTACCTCAGGAATGACAGGTTGTGCCAGCTTAATGCTGGGTGGAAGATTTGTTTGTGTTTTAGGAACTTTGTGAATAAAGAAACCAGCCTCCAAGAACGGTTGTGATTGAAATGAAACACTTTGTGGGGGCTTGTTTAAGGAGCCCAGAAGAAGGGGAAAATAGAGGCCGGGCGTTGGAGAACCATCTCTGGCCATGAGGGGCACTTGGGTGTGACCAGTCTTGGTCCAGTGAGACTGGTAATAAAATTGTGAACATTGGCAGCATTGTAACTAGGATGAAGAATATCTTAAAGAATGTGGGGGAAATCTCAATCATAGCTGAGCCTGCCATTCTTTCAAGGACACAATCTGCTAAGGATTTCTGCTGTGGTATTAGAGCTTTTCCCCTGGTTTATTGTCTTTGAATAAGTCCTCGCTTATACCACATGGAAATGTGTTTATTTTTCCAATAGCTGAGTTCTCGGGGGAAGGGTGGGGGGCTGTGTTCCAGGACTTAGCAACAGCCTTTGCACATCTCTGTGTTGTACTGGCCCCTCTTGAACTTGCCACCAGTGTGCTCTGTCCTCTTCACACCTCTACTGGCACCATTGGCCAATCACAACCTGTGGCACAAACATTCCAAAGTGCAGCTACCCGTGACTGGCAGAAGAACCCAACCTCAGGCAGCCACCAGCAGAGGGAGCATCTCTGTACATGAAAAAAGAAAAGGAGTACTTGTGGCACCTTAGCCACCATAGCAGAAGAGCTGTAGGATCCTTTCCTGCAGGGTGACCGTTCAAGCAGCGTGCTTTAGGAGCTGCAGCCGCAGCTGCTGAGGAGTCCCTGCTGCTTGCCTGCACCTGGACATGTAGCAGATTTCCAAGAAGGGGAGTCCACACCAGTGCAAACAGGGCTCCAGATGCCAGCTAGTGCCCTAGCACTCAGTGAGATACCACAGTGCAGAATTCCAGACAAGGACCAAGACCCTCGCATAGCCTCAGTGCACACCAGTGCAGCATCTCATACTCCAGCTAAGGACCCATGAACACCTCAGCGAGAGACCCCAGCCTTCAGTGCAGGAGCCATAGAGAGGGACCTGAAGCTCCAATGAGTGACACCAGAGTAACTCTTGTATGTCAAAGTGTTCAGGCTGTGCCCATGGTGGCATCTGCCCATCCCTCTAGTAGTCCAGCAGGCTGGTGTCAAGAGGGCAAAGCATTGGAGAGTACCACCACAATTCCCCCCAATTTGATTCCTGCTGTGTTCATTGTAAAATGGAATAGATTATAAAATGACAACTCTTGCCTGGAATTTCAGATGCATGAAATACCCACTCTTTTATTAAATAAATCTTCTAATTTGTTTCCATATAAGCAACAATCAGTGAGAATTCCCTACCATTGTTTGGATGTCCCACACCCTTATTGTCAAATCATTTGTCCCAGATAATACATCCTGTTCTTTTTAGAGGGGACCCACAATGTCTCAGGCCTTGTTCCTTCCTATGGAGTCACCCATTCAACAAGGTCATTTACCTTCTCATTCCTTTTTGAGAATCAGGAATAATTCCTTTTGAAGTCAAAATGGAGTTTCACCAGTGTAAAACTAATCTTAGAGGAGAATTGGGCCCAGCATGCCTATATAACTATAATGAATTATCTTCATTCTCTGAAATGGAGAGTGAATTTTGAAAGTCATGCTGATAATTTCTTTTACAACACTGAGAGCTGTCACATTAGTGGCTTGTCCAAAATAAACTTTCCAAATTCAAAAACAACAAAACCTTCCTTAAAAATATACTCTCTAAAAAAACCCCTCCCACTTGCTATCCATACATAGTGTGTCAGCTTTGTCCTATAAGCAAACTTCTCCCTTTTTGGTAAGGGGAATATTTTAAAATGCTAATACCATATAGTATTGTTTTAAACTTATTTGAAGGTTTCCTATGTAAATTTTCATGTGTGTGCATAAGGCACAAAGCTCTTATTGACAACAGGGCAGTTGCTTCATAAACTCCTCTAATTCTCTGTGGATTGCTAAATGTCAGAAGTTTTAAGTTGAGGGCTTTGCTCCAGAACATGTGCTTGCTTATCTCCAAGGTGGGTTACCTTTTTATTTTCATTTTAAGAGCTGCTGTTGTTCCCTATTTCTGCATGAATGACTGAGCAATAGTTAATGTTATTGTTCTCTCAGATAAAGGTGCTAAAAAAATGGCACAAGATTTTTTTAAACCTCAGATGTAATCCAGGAGGCTTCTCATCCTGACAGTGGGAGAGGAAGGACTCTGATACCACTGGCTTTGGCTCATAAATATGGAAAAATTCTGCTGTTGGGGGGAAAGAGGAGCCAAACTTTGATTTTCATGCCATTAACTTGTACAAAAGGAGCTGGAGGAGGAAGAGAAGCTAGTCAACTTGAGAACTGGATTGAGGATGCTGAAAACTAGGTAGTGTAAATGAAAGGTGACCCTGGAAAAAACAGTGGGCAGATGAAATAGAATTTAATGAAAACTGAAATAAAAGTATACTGGAGTCCATTGGAGGAAAAAGATATTGAGAATAACACTAATCACCAGAAAAGTCAACAGGCTAGCCATAGCTATGTTGGGGATTTGCTCCATGCTGCAGGGTTTTGAGCACTCTCTCCTCTCACTGAAGCCAGGGGGAATTGCACTTAGTGTCTAAGAACATAAGAATGGCCATACTGGGTCAGACCAAAGGGCCATCCAGCCCAGTATCATGTCTACTGACAGTGGCCAATGCCAGGTGCCCCAGAGAGAGTGAACCTAACAGGTAATGATCAGTGATTTCTTTCCTGCCATCCATCTCCACCATCTGACAAACAGAGGCTATGGACACCATTCCTTACCCATCCTGGCTAATAGCCATTAATGGACTTAGCCTCCATGAATTTATCTAGTTCTCTTTTAAATGCTGTTATAGTCCTAGCCTTCACAACCTCCTAAGGTAAGGAGTTCCACAAGTTGACTGTGTGCTGTGTGAAGAACAACTTCCTTTTATTTGTTTTAAACCTGCTAGCCATTAATTTCATTTGTTGGCTCCTAGTTCTTATATTATGGGAACAAGTAAATAACTTTTCCTTATTCACTTTCTCCACACCACTCATGATTTTATATACCTCTATCATATCCCCCCTTAGTCTCCTCTTTGCCAAGCTGAGACGTCCTAGCCTCTTTAATTTCTCCTCATATGGGACCCATTCCAAATGCCTAATCATTTTAGTTCCCCCTTTCTGAACCTTTTCTATTGCCAGTATATCCTTTTTGAGATGAGGGGTCCCACATCTGTACACAGTATTCAGGATGTGGGCATACCATATATTTATATAAGGACAATAAGTCTTATTCTCCATCCCTTTTTTGATGATTCCTAATATCCTATTTGGTTTTTTGACTGCTGCTGCACACCGCATGGACGTCTTCAGAGAACTATCCACGATGACTCCAAGATCTTTCTCCTGATTAGTTGTAGGTAGATTAGCCCCATCATATTACATATATAATTGGGGTTATTTTTTCCAATGTGCATTACTTTACATTTATCCACATGAAATTTCATTTGCCATTTTGTTGCCCAATCCCTTAGTTTTGTGAGATCTTTTTGAAGTTCTTCACAGTCTGCTTTGGTCTTAACTATCTTGAGCAGTTTAGTATCATCTGAACACTTTGCCACCTTCCTGTTTATCCCTTTCTCCAGATCATTTATGAATAAGTTGAATAGGGTTGGTCCTAGGACTGACCCTTGGGGAACACCACTAGTTACCCCTCACCATTCTGAAAATTTACCATTTATTCCTACCCTTTGTTCCCTGTCTTTTAACCAGTTCTCAATCCATGAAAGGATCTTCCCTATTATCCCATGACAACTTAATTTACATGAGAGCCTTTGGTGAGGGACCTTGTCAAAGGCTTTCTGGAAATCTAAGTACACTATGACCACTGGATCCCCCTTGTCCACATGTTTGCTGACCTCTTCAAAGAACTCTATCTCCCTTTACAGAAACCATGTTGACTTTTGCCCAACAATTTATGTTCTTCTATGTGTCTGACAATTTTATTCTTTACTATTGTTTCAACTAATTTGCCCAGTACTAACATTAGATTTACTGGTCTGTAATTGCCAGGATCACCTCTAGAGCCCTTTTTAATTTTTAAATATTTAATTTTTAAATATTTAAATAAATAATTGGTCTAAGAAAGAAAGCTTTTCATCCTCCCTTTTCCCACCATCCCATTTCTTTCCTTTTCCCCCTGGTTGTGTAGACTTCTCAAACTTATTGGTTTTTACTACTCTCTCTAGAGCAGCCCTTATTGCAAAGTCTTATAGGATAGAATTTAAAAAGGATTAAAGCAATAGATTTCAATAGAAATGTAATAGGAATCTGTAGAAGTTACATGGTATAGAAGTTTAGTAATTCAAAATTATCTTTCTATTTTAATGTAACCATTCTAGATAAAACTATTTTTAATCAATTCTACAGGGTTGTTTAAAAATCTATTGGAAAGGTCTGATTTTACAGCCACAAGGAACCACCAAATCTAGTCTGATTTACTGCACATCATACGCCACTAAACCCCACCCAATTACCCATGTACTGAGCCCAGCCACCTGGATTAGACTGAATTATTACAGCACTCAGGCGACTAGTCTATTGTGTGCCACAGGAAGAGAGTAGAAAGGACCAAGATGCATCAATGCCCAAGGTTCCTGGAGTGGCAGAGAACTGATTAAGTAAGATATACACACCTGGTCCTAGTAAGCAAACCACACCCCATGCTGCAACGAAAGGTGAACTCTCCCTTCTACCCCTCCCAGGTCTTTGCCAGTCTGACCTGAGGAAAATTTATTCCAACTGGAACACTGAAACATGAACATGTGAACAAGACCCACCAGCCAAGCACCTGAGAAAAAATTCCATGTACCACCTCAGAGCATTGTCCCTCTCCAACCATGGCCGCTCCCAATTCTTTAGAGGGAAGAGGAAAAAACCCATCCCCGAATAAAAGAAGATCACCACTTCCTATTGAATTCTATAGGACTTTTCCAGAATGGACAGACCTTGTGTTCAGGCCAGCCTGCCTCCTCCTACGTGCTTTAAGAAAATGCTTCTGGAGAAAGGGGTTTCTGGCTCGATGGCTTCCTTCTGCAAAAGCATCCCTCCTAGAGCCTTGGCATCCAAGTTTACTGTGTAGCCCCCAGGCAGATGTCGTACTCCTACAGCAGTTCCTGAAAATTGGATAGTAGCTTAAATCTGAGGATACATGCCATAGGGGCATCTTGGCAAAAAAAAAAAAGGAAACATATGGCCATTTGTGCACAGCTTCCTTATATATGGGGCTCAACACCTCCTCTACCACTATGAAACTATACAAACTATGACACTATACAAACTCATGTACATAAATCTGCTTTTAGCATGACCAGAAGGGTAGCAGACTCTGTGTTTGTTTGAACAAAACTAGGGGCGGGGGGAGAAAACCAAGCCAAGAACACCCTGCCCCCGACCCCCTGATATATTAATAGTTTCCATCTACCAAGTCAAAATATATAGAGAGATGACCTCTAAGACACCTCTGGCCCCAACCATATGGAGCAAAGCCAACTTCTAAATTGCACTGGAAGCGGCTTTAAAAGCGCTGCAGTCTCCACAGCACTAGGGTGGCCAGGCATCCCATTTTTAAAGGGACAGTCCCCTAGTTAAGCCCTCTTGCAGGTGTCCCGACTTTTTCTTTAAAACTGGCAAATTGTCCTGTATTTTCTGTCTCTCCCCCCATCAGTACTGGCGGGTCCTGCTGCTGGCTGGATCCCTGCCGCCTGCCCACCAGCGGTAAGTGGGGGTGGGTGGTCCAGTGGCCAATGAGGGGGATTGCTGTGCAAGGCTGGTGGACGGACGACGATGCAGCACATGGGACCGGCCACTCCCCTTGCTGGTCCACCAGCGCAGTCCCCGCTGTGTGCCGGCTCTCATTCAGCAGGGCCCTGCCCCGTTTCTGGCTGGCACTGGCTGCACGCTGCAGTAGCTGGTGTGTGAAAGCAGGTGCCACGTGGGTGGCTGGTTACATGTTGCCTCTGCTGCCACCCATCAGCCCTTTACATTCTCCCCCTCTTGCAGTCCTCTCCCTGCTTTGCCCCCCCCACCACACTGCTCCTCCATATGCCCCCCAGCGGGGCGTGTCCCGCTCCCAGCGCTGTGCAGAGAACCAGCCCCTGGTCAGAGCTCTCAGCTCATCAACAGCCTGGCAGGCTCCTTCCTTCCCCCAGTGCCTCTGGCTGGGCTGGCGCCCCGGGAAAGCCCAAGACCCTCCGGCCCAGGGCACTGACCAGGAGGAGCTGAGCCCTGCATATGCCAAAGTCCCAAGCAGCGCTGGCAGGGGAAGCCTCTCCACCCCTCAGCTAAGCTCTGGAGTGGTGGGGGGAAGAAGTGATTTCCCACCTGTTCATGCCCCAAACCTGCAGGCTCCACAGCACCTTCTGGGGCAGGGGCTTAGCACCCTCTTCACTGCCCCTCCCCACCCTCGGTCCTGCCCCCAGGGAGCATGGGGCTGCTCCGTTCCCTAGGCACCCTCCCCTATGGAGCCGCCTCTCTGGCTGGGTTCACTGAAGCCCCTGCAGACAGGTTTCCTGTGCCCTGGCGCATAATGCATCCTTAGGGCTTAACTCCTTCCGGCCCATACTGTAGCCAGAGGTGGCTGGGTTATGTCGCTGGCCAGCAGCAGCCTGGAGGTGTTAGCTGCCTTTTGGCACTGTGCAGCTAGGAAGGGACAAGTTTGGGATGAGAGGGAGAGAAGAGATGAGCTCTGCAAAGACACAGGGCAGGTCATCCCTTTCCCACCTCTTCCTCCCCTGCCGCTGGAAGCAGCTCCCATCCCTTCCCTCCCACACAGTGCTGAAAGGATACTGCTGGCCACATTCTAGTGTGAACCCTGGAAGAAATCTGAGGAGGGGAGGCATGTGACCCTGCATGCCCCCTGCCCACGTGTTGCCTCGGGAAGATGTGGTACCAGGTATCAGGGGAGGTGGGTCCATCCCAGGGGCCCAGCCAAGCATGGAGGGCAGAGAGCACTGGGAATGGAGGGTCGTTTCAGTCAGTCATCCTCCTCCTTCCATGTGAGAGAGGCATGTGTGTGTGTGTGTGTGTGTGTGACCTTTCCCAGTAGGTGTGTGGTGGGGGGTAGGGGTGTGTTCGTCACCCCTACCCCTGTGAACCCTAAAGACTTAAAGATAAGAAGGTAAATTAAAATAATCCAACTACTCAGTATTTCTTTTTAACAGGGGCTCAGTCAATTTGATGTTATTTTGAATGTTTGTACTGCACAGTTCTGATTGATTGCCATTGAACTTACTTGAATATGAGTAATTTTACCAGGTGTCCTGTACTCAGCATAGGGAAATATGGTCCCCTACCTGCCCAGCACAACTCTTGTGTTCTTTATGCGAAATAAGCTGGCAGGTCCATTCTGCATTAAAGTGTTTTCATGCTCATAAACTGTAGCTGTAATAGTGTGGGTGTTGCTGCAATCCAACCAGAATGCGACAAAGGCATGGATAACTTGGGCATGGGCAAGAAACATCTAGTCTGCAGATGGAGGGTGGGGAGCAGAACACCTCTTCATCATCACTAGTACCTGGACTTCCACTAACAACTAAAGATCTAATGGGCTACTACATTCCTTCCAAAACTGAGTAACAAAAGGTGCACCTTTGACAGAGACCATGCATGTAACCGTACAATGAAGGAGAAAGGGCTTGTGTCTCGGAGAGTGCACAATTATTTGAATATACTGAAAATCCTGGAAGTCTCTACTGAGTAACCAGTAAGCAAGATTCAGACTATATTGTCCAATAACTGCAAGATGCAATAAGTAGCAACCATTAACATGCTAAATTTTTAAAAACACCTACCAGAACCTGACATGCCCACATATACACTGCAGGCCTCTTTACTTTGAATAGCCGGGCGCTAGTTATTAAAAAGCACTAGCATTGTTAAATGACTGTCGAAGCATCAATTCTGGTCATCAGACCTTCCTACTTCAGTCAAATCAAAAGCAATTTTCATCCAGACTCCAAAATACATCTCTCTTTCTTCTGAACAATTGCTTCTAAATTTCAACTTTGTTATCATTTGCCAATCATTTTGTCAGTGGCTATGGTCAAAGGGGGGGAAAGTGCCAGGGAGAAGTGTATTTTTTGACTGTCATTCTCCAAAACAGCTCACCCAGTTTTATTCAGATTTTCCTGAGGGTGAATTTTTAGAAAGAGACGAGGCCGGAGGATTTCAGCCTGAAAGGTCAAAGATTTGGAAAATTAGAAATAACTGAAAAAGGGAGTTTGGAATAGAAATGGTTAGGAAAACATGGGCCTAGTGATAAGACCTATGATGTCTTTCTAGTAGATGTGCTCCTAGTTTAACAACAAGTCATTGGACTTGAGGAAGGCACTACTTGGTGAAATTCTATGAGTGTGTAGTGCAGGATGTCATACTACTTGAGCATAATGATCCTTCTGTTCCTAAAGCCCCCTCTATGAATTTATTGTAATTTACATATCACTCAAGAAGTGTAAAGTGGCCTTTACGTGGGCATAAATTACAGTTACACTCACTGAAAAGCCACTTTCCACTGCCTAAAGTGGCCTTAGTGTAAATGATAATCAGGACCTTTAGCTATTGCTGTCATAGGTTCATAGTCCAAGGCCAGGAGGGACCAATATGATCATTAATGTGACCTTCTGCATAATAAAAGGCCACAGAATTTCACTCAATTATTACTCCATCAGGGTCATAACTTTTGATTGGATTAGAGCATATATTTTAGAAACACATCCAATCTTGATTTAAAAGTTTCAGGTGATCAAGAAAACCCACTACGTCCCTTGGTAAGTTATTCCAGTGGCTAATTACCCTCATTTATACATGTGTACCTTAGTTCCTGTCTGAACTTATTTAAGTTCAGTTAATAGACACTGGATATTGTTATGCTATTGTCTGCTAGAATAAAGCGTGCTCTACCATCAGAAATCTCTCAGTGTAGATACCTATAGACCATGCCCCCTTTACAGTCTCTTTGATAATCTAAATAGATTGAGCTTCTATAATTTCTCGCTGGTGACAGATTTGCCAGTCTTTGGAATACTGTCTACTTCTAGTGCCATCACTTTAAAAAGGATGTTGAAAAACTGGAATGTGCTGAGAAAAGAGATACAGGATTATCCAACGCTCTGGATTGGTTGTACCAATGCTCTGAACACAGGTAATGTTACCTCTCTCTACTCCTAGCTCCTCATTTTCCTACTTATACATCTCAAGATTGCATTAGTCCTCTTAGCCAGAGCATCACACGGTCAGCTCATGTTCAGTTAATTATCCACCATGGCTCCGAAATCCTTTTCAGGGTCCAAAATACAGTCCTCCACCTTCTAAGGGTGACCTACTGTGAGGCAAACTCACAGGCAAATTAGGGGGCTCTTCAGGAGCTGCGATGAGTCAGCACTCAGCTGGGCCTATGTTGAGTCAGCCCTTGCTGCAGCAGCAGCCTATCACTGAGCAGAGCCTGGGTCTAATGACACAAAGCTCAGCTATTTCCACAGCCCCAGCAGAGCTGCAGATCAGTCTGAGCAACAGGGAGGAAGGAACCCTATGCAGCCAGGAACCCCCTACTGCCTTGCAGTGCACCAGACTCCAGTGACTCCCAGCCTGCTCCTGTTCCTTAGCCTTGCCTGAGCCCTTCCCTTGCCCTGCACTAGCCTCGCTCCAGCCTCATCACCGGCCTGTTCCAGCTTTGCCTCTGCCTCCTGATCCCTTGCAAGCCCTCAGGCTCTGACTATCTAGTTTTCAACCTTCGGCCCATATCTGGACTCTGACTTTGGTACAGACTTGGCTTGTCTTTGAACTCTGACTGCCCAGCTTCGACCTCTGACCTGTCGCTGGACGCTGGCTATGGTTCTGATCTTGGTTTGTCTATGGACTCTGATCTCAGCATTGACCCCAGATCTTGATTCTGGGTCCACGCTTGGCTCAGGCCCAATCCTATGTCTGGCTGTGACCAACGCTTCAACCACTGGGGCCTGATTGTCGGAGAGAGTGCCTGACATCTACTTTCTTTATTCTTAAGATGTATTTTCATTTGGCTGTATTAAAAAGCCTCTTGTTCAAATGAGCCTAGCTTACCAAGTGATCCAGATAACTCAGAATAATTGACATATCCCTATAATTGCTTACAATGACACCATTTTTGCTATCACCCCCTAACGCTAGTACTCGGACTGAAATTCACGCTTTTAACATTCCCACAGGTAAAACAAAAGAAGATGGGAAATGTAAGCCCATAGTGCAGACTTCAGTGACTTAACTTTACTTGAAAAAATATTAAGCATGCCCACTTGGTGCAATTTAAAGGGCCAGTTGAATATCCATCTAAGAAAATGCCATTATTCCCAAAAATAAGCAGCATTACTACTTAAAAATCAAAAGGTAGCCTATATTAACTCTACCAAGGGCAGAGGAATGTTTACTGAATAAGGCTATTGCAATTTTGTGGACAGGTGAGTAGTTTTGACACTTGAAATCTGTTTCACGGATGTGACAAGCAAATCCCCTGCTTTGTACAGCAGGAAAGCCCAGAAACATTCTTGAAGGATTTAGTTATCATAACTGAAGGTGACAGAGAGGCCCTTGGCAGGGCATTAGTAAAGGCCCAGAGAGAAAAAACAATTAGGCATGGACAATCTTGTAAATCCCTCTGCAAGACAGTCTGCCAACAGAATTTTGCCAACACTTCAAAAAAATAGATCTCCATTTCCATTGTCTGCAGAAATGTGTAGCTGAGACTGGTATCATGCCTGAGACATTAAAAAGTGTGAGTCATAACACAGACAGAATCAGATTAGTAGTACCTCATACAGGCCAACTTTTTTCTTTTGAAGCATAAGCCCAGCTGCACATTTTAACTAGAGTGCTAGTGGCAAGACAGTAAATATACTCAATTACAAAATGGCATCAGGAGATACTGATTTCTGACCGTTCAACCGCCATGGCAATATCCAGGTACACTGTTACTGGTCAGAGCTACAGTGGATGCCATCAGAAACAATTACAGTCATCTTCTTCAAAGTAAGCATAAGGGGTACTTCTTGTACAGTCTATCAAACGTGGTAAATGAGAATTTTCATTGTTTTTCAATTACTTGCTCTGTTGTTTCCAAAGCCATACCCTAGATATTATTAATGCACTTTCACAAGCGTAACCCACTCCAAAATGTAGGATTTTCTACCTAAGCTACAATTATAATGATAAATACCAATGGACATAGCATAAGAACAGCTAGATGGGATCAGAACAATGGTCCACATAGCCCAGTATTCTGTCTGACAGTGAACAGCACCAGATGCTTCAGAGGGAATGAACAGAATAGGACAATTTCAAGTGATCCATCCCCGGTCGCAGCTTCTGGCAATCAAAGGTATAAGGTCACCCAGAACATGGGGTTGTGTCCCTGACCATCTTGGCTAATAGGTCCATCAGTGACTATCTTCCATGAATTTTTTGAATTCTTTTCTGAACCCAAGTATACTTTTGACCGTCACAATATCCTCGGGCAATGAGTTCTACAAGTTGATTGTGTCTGGTGTGAAATAGCACTTCCTTTTGTTTCTTTTAAACCTGCTGCCTAATAATATCATTGGGTGACGCCTAGTTTTTGTGTTATGGAGAAGGGGTAAGTAACACATCCTCATTCACTTTCTCCACACCTTTCATAATTTTATAGACCTCTATCACGTCCTCCCTCAATTGGCTCTTTTCTCAAATGGTCAGTCATTTAAACCTCTCTTTGTATGGAAGCTGTTCCATACCTCTAAATCATTTTTGTTTCCTTCTCTGTTCTTCGAATTCTAATATATCTTTTTGGAAATGGGTCGACTAGAACTATATGCAGTAGCTGAGGTGTGGATTTATATGACAGCATTTTGATATTTTCTGTCTTATCAATCCCATTCCTCATGGTTCCTAATATTGTTCGCTTTTTGATTGCTGCTGCACACTGAGCACGTGTTTTCAGAGACCTAGCCATGACTACTTCAAGATCTCTTGATCGGATGGTAATGGCAAACTTAGACCCCCATCATTTTGCATATATAGTTGGGATTATTTTTTTCTGTATGGTTTACTTTGTACTTATTGAATTTCCTCTACCATTTTGTTGCCCAGTCACGCAGTTTAGTGAGATCCCTTTGTAACACTTTACAGTCAGCTTTGGACTTAACTATCTTGAGTAAATTTGTGTCGTCTGCAAATTTTGCCACCTCACTACTCACCCCCTTTTCCAGATAATTTATGAATATATTGAACAGCACAAGTCCCCATACAGATCCTTGGGGGACCCAGCTATTTACCCATGATTGCATATACAGCTCCTCAGAAAAAAAATTCTGAATTTTTCAAGCAGCTCTGATTACATGCACTAACTCTCTCCACTCCCAGGTTCGGCCTTACCATGAGGTGAACTGAGGTGACTGCCTCAGGTGCCAGACTGTGTGTGTGGGGGGGAGAGGGTGTGCCACTAGGACCCAGAGTGTAGAAAATTGTGTCTGCTGCTGGTGCATATGTATTCTCTCTGCTCTAGATGCACAGAGATGGTGGAGTGCTGTCCTGGAGGAAGGAGAGAACAAGAGGCAGGCAGGAGAAAAGGTGAGAGGGAATAACAGAAAGCAGCAGGAGCTGCAGGGAGAGAGAGGAGGCCTTTTATGTACCTCTCTAGCACCCCCAGGAGCCTGGACTGATTAACACCAGCTTCTCACGGAGCTTACGGTTTCCTGCTGCTTCCCTGAACCCACTTGAGGAGAACAGGCAGTCAACTGGAGTAGTAGGACCCAGTTAGGCCCTTAAGATGCTGAAATCTTCCCTCACTCAAGTCCTGCTACCAGCCTGCTGATTTGTCCCTTTCAATTGAGTGTTGAGAGCCACTATAGCTGGCACAGAACAGCAGTCATGAGTGAAAGAAGAAAATGCCCCTCTGGGGCAGCATTCAGAAAAAGAAAGCAAGCAAAGGAAGCTTTTCTATCTAAGCAGGAAGGAGCCCTCCTGAGATACATAGACACAAATGTTCACGGTGAGCCTTCTGGCTCCAGTGAGGATGTGAGTGGTGAGGAGATGCCTGATCTTCCAGTTAGTCAGAGTGCAGGTGACCTGGCAGCTACTGTAGCATCCATATCTCCATCTCAAATGGATGTAACCATGCACATTCCTGAAGAAAAGCGTAGATCAGAGAAGAGTGTGGTGGAGGTGCAAGAAACAGCTGCTGCTGAGTTAGTTCCTTAAGTCTAGTCCAGTAGCCTGAGGGACTTCCTTGTACTGCATAGGCCACAGCAAATGAAAAACTTCATGTTCCCCAAAGACAATGAAAATAGAAATTTCCATCCAACACATTACTGGCGTGAAATCCCCTATGGTGACAAAGTGGAGAGGCCATGACTTATGTACTCAAAAACCCAGAATGCCGCATACTGTTTTTGTTGCGAACTCTTCCAGTCTAATGTTCCAGCCACATTGGGTTCTACAGAAACAAAGGATTGGAAAAATCTGGCTTGAAATCTGTCATGCCATGAGAAGGCAGCAAATCACCAGAGAGCATTTCATAGGTGGAAAGAGCTTGAGATGAGACTAAGGTTAAAGGCCACCATAGATGATCAGCATCAAGAGAAGATTGTATCAGAGTCTCTTTATTGGCAAAATGTTCTGAAACAGCTCATTGCCATTGTGAGAATGCTTGCTACCCTAACACTGCATGGCACTTCAGATCAGCTATATGTGCCAAACAATGGAAACTTCCTTAAAATTGTGGAGCTGATGGCTGAGTTTGATGCTGTTCTCCAAGAGCGTCTAAGAAGAGTCACCACCCAAGAAATGTACACACACCACTACCTTGAAAAAACAATTCAGAGTGAGATCATACAGTTACTGGCAACAAAAGTCAAACAGAAGATTGTGACAGATCTGAAGTCAGCATGATATTACTCTGTTATTCGGACCTGACGTCAGCCAAATGGAACAAATGACTTTAATGGTGCATTTTGTAACAACAACAACAGAACCTAGTGAAAATGTCCCTGCAATGGTGATTGTCAGAGAGCATTTCTAGAATGTATTGACATTGACGATACTACAGGAGCTGGTATGACAAATGTGCTTCTTAAAAAAGCTGGAAGGTAGGGGAATTGCGATAGCTGACACGAGAGGTCAGGGCTACAATAATGGTGCCAACATGAGAGGACAGAACAGAGGAGTGCAGACACGGATCCCAGAGTTAAACCCTCGAGGTTTTTTTGTCCCATGCAGATCTCATTCAGTGAACTTGGTGGTCAGTGATGCAGCATCAGCTTCTAGTGAGGCTACTGAATTTTTTAATGTAATTCAAAGCATCTATGTATTTTTCTCTGCATCAACTCATCAATAGCAAATTTTGAAGCAACATCTGGGAACATCCTCTCTGACACTGAAACCACTGAGTGCCACATGATGGGAAAGTTGCGTGGAGGTGATAAAGCCTATCAAACACCAAACTGGGAAGATAGATGATGCCATAGTTGCCATTATGGAGGCTAATGCTATGACAGGAACTCTTCGTGGGAGAGCAGTGGCAGAGGGAAATGGAATCACCAGAAACATACATAACTTCAAATTTCTGAGTGGCTTAGTGTTGTGGCATGACATACTGTTTGAAATAAATGTTGTAAGCAAGAGACTCCAAGGTGTGGACCTTGATATATCTGGAGCAATGGAACAACTGGACAAAGCAAAGTCATCCTTACAGTCTTACTGTTCAGATGAGGGATTTCAAAACGTTCTGAAGAGTGCACAGAAGTTGGCAGAGGAACTTCAGACTGAAGCTATTTTCCCACCCATTCAACTATACGAGAGTCACCGAAGAAGACATTTTGATTACGAGGCATGGGATAAGCCCATAAGAGACCCCAAACAACAATTCAAAGTTGAATTCTTTAACCAGGTGCTAGATTGTGCAATACAGTCAGTTGAAGAACATTTCATGCAGCTCAAGGAACACAGCAGTATATTTGGGATGTTGTATGATATTCCAAAACTCCTCACTATACCTGAAGAAGACCTACACCAGCAATGCAGGGCACTAGAGACAGTGTTGACACATGATGACATGTGCGATATTGATGCGAGTGATTTAGGTGATGAACTGAAAGCCCTTTCAAGATACATTTCAGCAGGATCAACTCCAAAGGCTGTTCTGGAATATATGTGCACAAATAAGATGACCACCCTCTTTCCAAATGCTTTTGTTGCTCTGTGCATACTTCTAACACTTCCTGTAACTGTTGCCTGTGGAGAACGCAGCTTCTCCAAGCTGAAGTTAATAAAAAACACATCTATGCTCCACAATGTCACAGGAGAGGCTGGTCAGCCTTGCAACCATCTTAATGGAGCATGAGCTGGCCCAGACTGTGGACCTTCAGGAAGCAGTTCAAATCTGCAACCAAGAAGGCACAGAAAGCACCACTTTGATTATTTAAACAGATAAAAATGCCAGTGTTTACTATGCAGACAAGAAAAGTTACATTTGCTGTTCAGGCATCTGAAAGCTAAGTGTTACTTAAAATTTTTGAACAAGGCATTTTAAGTTGTTAGTTCTCCTTTATTGGGGTAGGTAGCAGAGCAGTACCATGAGAGGAGTAGAACAGGAAGAAGGCAGAATTGAGACCTTTCAAAGTTTTGGCCCAAGCAAGGGAGCATGGGGGCATCATTTGAGCTCCCCGCCTCAGGTGCCAAAATGTTATGGGCTGGCCCTGTCCACTCCCATTTTATTTTGTGCTCTAGATAACATTCTCCTGATCTAGAGGTGGCCCTGATCCTCCCACCAATTGTTCCTGTTTTGGTCCACCATCTTTTCCCCATTTCTAAGGAAGGCATAGCTTCCCTCCAAAAGAATGATTTTAAAAAAAATTCTCGATATATATGTATGTATTTTAAAGCTGAATTTGGAGCAACATGAGTTGCCTGCTCCATCTTTTCTATGAAACATCAGGGAAAAGCTGGGATTCACCATTCAGAGGAATTGCTGAGATGTGCTGTCTGGCAGTAGTTTCAAAACTCTCACTGTCTCTTTGTCTCAGAGCCACTAAGACCTTGTCTACACTACGAAATTAGGTTGAATTTATAGAAGTCGGTTTTGTAGAAAGCGTTTTTATACAGTCAATTGTGTGTGTCCCCACACAAATGCTCTAAGTGCATGTAGTTGGGGGATGGTGTCCACAGTACCGAGGCAACCATTGACTTCCGGAGTGTTGCACTGTGAGTAGCTATCCCACAGTTCCCGCAGTCTCCGCTGCCCATTTGAATTCTGGGTAGAAATCCCAGTGCCTGATGGGGCTAAAACATTGTCACAGGTGGTTCTGGGTACATATCATCAGGCCCCCCCTTCCCTCTGTGAAAGCAAGGGCAGACAATCGTTTTGAGCCTTTTTTCTTGAGTTACCTGTGCAGACGCCAAAGCAAGGCAAGCATGGAGCCCACTCTGTTAACTGCCACCGTATGTCTCCTGGGTGCTGGCAGATGAGGTATTGCATTGCTACACAGCAGCAGTTTATTGCCTTTTGGCAGCAGACAGTGCAATATGACTGGTAGCCGTCATTGATGTAGTCCAGGGTGCTCTTTTAACCGACCTCGATGAAGTCAGGGGCGCCTGGGCAAACATGGGAGTGACTCAGCCAGGTCATTTCCCTTTTAAGTTTCATCTCATGGTGATTCAGTCCTACCGGCAGCCAGCAGAAGACGATGGCCAGCAGTCATACTGCACCGTCTTCTGCCAAGCACCCAGATGATGACGATGGCTAGCGGTTGTACTGCGCAGTCTGCTGCCAGCAAGATGTATAGAGATTGATGAAGATAGATGAAGGTTCATGACGCTCACGTCTTCAGGAACTCTGATCTGTTTTAACGGCTGCAGGAAGGGATTTACTTCCCAGACCAGAAAATAACTGTTGGGGATGTTGAAATGCCAATAGTTATCCTTGGAGACCCAGCCTACCCCTTAATGCCCTGGCTCATGAAGCTGTACACAGGCACCCTGGACGGTAGTCAGGAGCTGTTCAACTGTAGGCTGAGCAAGTGCAGAATGGTGGTAGAGTGTGCATTTGGATGTTTAAAGGGTCGCTGGCGCAGTTTACTGACTCGCTCAGACCTCAGCGAAACCAATATTCCCATTGTTATTGCTGCTTGTTGTGTGCTCCACAATCTCTGTGAGAGTAAGGGGGAGATGTTTATGGTTGGGTAGGAGGTTGATGCAAATCGCCTGGCCGCTGAATATGTGCAGCCAGACACCAGGGAGGTTAGAAGAGCACAGCAGGAAGTGGTGCACATCAGAGAAGCTTTGAAAACCAGTTTCATGACTGGCCAGGGTACTGTGTGACACTTCTGTTTGTTTCTCCTTGGTTGACTCTAATTCCCTGTAAGTCACCCGCCCTCCCGCTTTTGATCACAGCTTGCTTGCAAAGGAAATAAAGTCACTATCATTTAAAAAACATGTATTCCTTATTAATTGATTATAAAAATAGGGAGATAACTCACAAGATAGCCAGGGTGGGGTGTGGGAGGAGGGCAGGAGGGAAGGAAAAGGCCACTTTAAAACTTGTTGAATGCCAGCCTCCTGTTGCTTGGGCTGTCCACTGGGGTCGAGTGGTTGGGTGCCCGGAGCCTCCCACCCCGCGTTCTTGGGCGTCTGGGTGAGGAGGCTATGGAAATTGGGGAGGAGGGAGGGCGGTAAAGCAGGGATTGCAGTGGCAGTCTGTGATCCTGCTGCCATTCATGAACCTCCACTAGATGCCAGAGCATGTCCGTTTGATCCCGCAATATCCCCAGCATTTCCTCATGCCTCCTCTGATCTTCCTGCCACCACCTCTCCTCACGTTCATCGGCCACCATCCTGTACTCTGCTATTATGTCCCTCCACACAGCTCTGTCAGTGCCGGATGACTGCATGAGCTCAGAGAACAGGTCATCACGCGTGCGTTTTTTTCGCCGCCTTATCTGAGATCCTCCTCTGTCCCAGAGGCTGAGGCTTGAAACATTTGTAGCTGCTGGAGGAAAAAAAGGGAGTGAAAGGTTAGGGGGCTTATTCCTTCATCCACTTACTTCCCTGGTCCTTCTCGCATAAACAGAGAGCAACAATACCCGAAGTCCAAAGGTGCAAACAATTCAATGTCTATTGGGGTGAAGTTCCAGCAAGCATGATTCCAGCTTCCTTCCTTAGTGTCCCCCTTCCCAGCTCTGACACCACAGAGCCTTAGACCTGTGTCCCTATTCCCATTCCTGCCCTTAGCCAAACAGGATTCCAATTTCCCCACCACCATTCCCTGTTCCCATTCCCCACCCCCCCCCCACACACCCAATTCCTGATGGACTGCAGACTATATAGTAAAATTAGAGTTCTGCTTAGCTATACCTTAACCAATCATTTTCCTGAAATTTAACTAACCAATCCTAACATATTGTAACGTGATTATGTAACTAATTATATCCCACCACCTTAATTAGTTTACACCCAGCAAAATTAATTATACAGCAGACAGGAACAATGAGAACCAGACAGAGATAATACAGACAAATAATAGCAAAGTGGGAACTATAATGACAAAACAATACAGAAGTGAGGATTTCACATCCCAGCTATTGATAAGTGAGTTCTTGTCAGACAGGATGCTATCAAACAAAGTTTCCTTTTACAGTTTCTAGGCACTTCCCTTTCTCTGGAGGTGATAGGCACTATCAGGACAGGATTGTATTCCTAACAGCCCAATAGCACCTTATTTCAATGTGACTAGTTTGGAACGTGAGGAGGTGACCGGTTGCTTCCCAGCTTATGGCTGCCTCTCTGGTTAGCCAAAGGCCTTAGCCTAAGAACAGGGCCTCCGACTTTCATAAGAGAAGGACCTTACACCGGTAGACAGTGATTTTGATTCTCTCTTATACCTCTAACTAGCCAAGTGATAAGAATACCCCTAAATTCTTAGCGTATAGGCTTTTACAGACAGGCCTGAATATCTATATCCTAACATGAAGTATTTAAAAAGATACATTTTACAGAAAAATGGCTATACTCTTTCACGGTGAACAACACTATTCTCATTACATAGCACATGTGATTTTGGTACAAGGTTGCATTTTGCATCTTATATTGAGTGCCTGTGGCTTTGGTGTTAGAGATCACACACGCACGGCCGGGCAACAGAATTCGGCTTGCAGGCGGCCATGGTAAGCCACAGTCTTTCGGCTTCTGCAACCTTCATAACAGCAGCCCCCTCCTTTCCCATACCAAGCAAAGCCCTTTGAGTTGGCCATTTACTGCTGCAGTTTTCCTGTTAACGTGCAGCAGCAGAAACCAAACTAACCCCCTCCCCCAATCCAATTCTCTGGGATGATTGCTTTTCTCCTCCCCCCACCACCTGGCTGGTATCAGGGAAGATCCCTGCTAACCAAACGTGAACAGCTCAGTGCCAATGGCCCCGCCTCCCACCGCACGGCTAACTGCGGGGAAGATTTATTTTCAGCCACAGGCAAACAGCCCAGTAGGAACGGCCACCTCTGAATGTCCCCTTAATCAAATTCCCCTATTTCAACCAGGTTACCATGAATGATATCACTCTCCTGAAGATAACACTGAGAGATAAAGAACGGATGTTGCTTGAATGCCAGCAAACACCGGAACCATACGCTGCCAGGCTTTGTCATGCAATGATACCAGATTACTTGCTCCTAGCATGGCATGGTAAAGTGTCCTACCATGGAAGTCGGAATAAGCCTGCTCTGCCCAGAAAACTTCTGCAAAGGCTTTTAGAGTACCTCCAGGAGAGCTTCATGGAGATGTCCCTGGAAGATTTCCGCTCCATCCCCAGACACATTAACAGACTTTTCCAGTAGCAGTACTGGCCACGAATGCATCCCAAGTCCTCAGGGCTACTTAATCATTAAAAAATGCTTGCTTTTATAACATGTATTATATTTAAAAAGGTACTCTCACCAGAGGTCCCTTCTCCGGCTTCGTTGGGTTGGGAGGGTATTTCAGTCAGGGTGATAAAAAGATCCTGGCTGTCAGGGAGAACGGTGTGCTGTGTGCTCTCCCCAAGCTCGTCCTCCTCCTCCTCATCTTCCCCATCTGCAAAATCCTCAGCCATGGCGGAGAGTATCCCATCCTCGGAGTCCACGGACAGGGGTTGGGTAGTGGTGGCAGCCCACCCTAGAATTGCATGCAGCTCAGCGTAGAAGTGGCATGTCTGGGGCTCTGTCCCAGAGCGTCCATTTGATTCTTTGGTTTTCTGGTATGCTTGTCTGAGCTCCTTAAGTTTCACGCGGCACTGTGTAGCCTCTGTGTAGCCTGATGTAGCCTCTGAGATTTTTTTAAATGTTTTGGCATTTCGTCTTTTGGAACATAGTTCTGATAGCACGGATTCCTCTCCCCATACAGCTATCAGATCCCGTACCTCCCATTCGGTCCATGCTGGAGCTCTTTTTCGATTCTGGGACTGTATGGTCACCTGTGCTGATGAGCTTGCCTGGCCAAACAGGAAATGAGATTCAAAAGTTCCCTGTATACCTGGCCAGTGCATCTGAGTTCAGAATGCTGTCCAGAGTGGTCACAATGGTGCACTGTGGGATAGCTCCCGGAGGCCAATACCTTCGAATTGCATCCACACTAACCCTAAATCGAAACGGCGATGTCGATTTCAGTGCTAATCCCCTCGTTGGGGAGGAGTACAGAAATTGGTTTTAAGAGCCCTTTATGTCGAAAAAAATGGCTTTGTTGTGTGGACGGGTGCAGGGTTAATTCGGACTTAATGCTGCTAAATCCGACAAACTCATAGTGTAGACCAGGCCTAAGACATGTTTCTCAGCAGTGCCTCTTTGGACCACTTCAAAATGCAGCTGGATTGGGATTCAGCCCCAGGCTGCTCCAAAGATACAAAATAAATCAAAAACAGTTATTTCAAGGATGGACTAGCCGATGTTGTGCTGAGGATACCACAATTAGGTACCACAGTTATGGTGTAGCATAAGAATCTAAACATACAGTGAAAAGGAACCTGGGATAATGAGGGAGAAGGTCAGGGAGATTCCTGGTCCTGACAAGAGGCAGCCAAACATGTACAAATAAGCTTTACACATATGTTTAAATTGTAAACATAATTGCTTTAATTGCACAAAAAGAAAAGGAGTACTTGTGGCACCTTAGAGACTAACCAATTTATTTGAGCATAAGCTTTCGTGAGCTACAGCTCACTTCATCGGATGCATTCCTTTTCCTATTCATCCAGTTAAACCTAATTTTGTCCATGTGCCTTTGACAAAAATATTCTCAGGAAGACTGTGTTATATAGTCAAACACATGAAGAGAGAGCGTAGCCCACAGAGATAGCTTAGTCTTTTATTTTACTCAGGCACAACACAAGGAACCTACAGGCCTGTATCCTGTAAGACATTGGCTTAAGCAAGTTCGCATAAGTAAGGTCGGTCTGTGACGCCTAGCAAAAATAAAATGGCCCGACAGTTACTCTAGGTTTTGGGGAACTAGGAATAGCTTGCTCAACAGAGGGAGTTGGTATAGAATAATAACTGGCAACTGCAGGAACACTGAACTGATATTGGACTTGAATATTTTAGGATAGCATCATTGGCAGTTGAACCACAAACTTGTTTTAGCAATAGGTGACGAAAATGATAATGAGCTAAAAGGCTTAGTATATAAACCTATAGGTAAAGTACACTCCAATATTATGAGCATGAAGAAGTTAGATTTGGACATAGAAGGCTGGGGGTATCTAAATGAATAGTCTGAGTCACCATGTAGCCGGGGTTAGCTTTCCTTCAGCTCTCCATTGCTATGTTTCACTTTCCTTTGAGTGTTGGGGTTCTGAACCATCGCACTTATTTGGCATGCCAGGGACAGGGCTTGTCCTTTGTCTCTCACCACCAGGTCCCCAAGGAAGAGCATACAAGTAGGCCCCTACCAAATTCACGGCCCATATTGGTCAATTTCACGGTCATAGGATTTAAAAAAACAAATTTCATTATTTCAGCTGTTTAAATCTGAAATTGTACAGTATTGTAATTGTAGGGATCCTGACTCAAAAAGGAGTTGGGACGGGGGGGGGGGGGGTCACAAGGTTATTGTAGGGGGGGTGCGGTACTGCTCCCCTTCTGCGCTGCTGCTGCTCGTGGTGCTGCCTTCAGAGCTGGGCAGCTGGAGAGCGGTGGCTGCTGGCTGGGATCCGAGCTCTGAAGGCAAAGCCACCGCCAGCAGTAGCGTAGATGTAAGGATGGCCTGGTACGGTGTTGCCACCCTTACTTCTGTGCTGCTGCCTGCAGAGCTGGGCCCTCTGTCAGCAGCCGCCACTCTCCAGCTGCCCAATTCTGAAGGCAGCGCAGAAGTAAAGGAGAGAATACTGTGACCTCCCTAAAATAATCTTGCAAACCCCACCCCCCGCAACTCCCTTTTGGGTCAGGACCCCCAATTTGAGAAATGCTGGTCTTCCCTGTGAAATCTGTATAGTATAGGGTAAAAGCACACAAAAGACCAGATTTCACAGTCCATGATGTGTTTTCCATGGCTGTGAATTTGGTAGGGGCCTACATATAAGTATATGAGCATATGCAGGAATGACACTAGAGATAGCAGTAAAACAGTATTACCGCTATTTGTTTGTGTGGTTTGGAGCTTTCTTGTCTTTACTGATTGTTTTATTTAAAGTGGCTAAGGCTTTGCTTTGCCTTGTGTGAGTGTCTTTTCCATACACCCCGGGATTCCCCACAAGGTACTGAACTTGTTAGTTTTAATTCTGTGCAGCCTGATTCTGGAATGAGAACCCTATTACCCCCAGCTCATTAAATTAGTATCAATTAGCAATCAATACAATTATTAACCATTGAAAAGGATCAGGCAACAAGAGAGAGGGAAAAATAACAGGTATCATAAACAGTCAAGTGACAATCATTAAAACTAAGCACTGGAAAGTCTGTGCTCTCCCCAGTATCTTCCTTTGTTAGGACAATAGAGCAATAAACAAGATAAAGAGGTTTAAATTCTACAGAGAAGACAGGAGCCTCAACTACACAGCATGTCTGCAAAACTAAGGGGAAACAAAACAACCCTTTCATCCATTCACTCAAATTGCTGAGCTGGCTGGGTATCAACTCTATTGTACTTAGATCCAAAATATACAGTGAAAGCAAATCTCCTCCAAAAACACCCCCCCCATAACCACCACCAAAACACCCCAAACTAACATAGAAGCTGTCATAACCATACAGCTAAGGGTAGCCTAGAATTCCTCCTTACCTGTAAGAGGTTAAGAAACTCAAATAACCTGGTTGGCACCTGACCAAAAGGACCAACGGGAAAGAAGATACTTTCAAATCTGCGGGGGAGGCTTTGTTTGTGCTCTTTGTGTGTTTTCTCTCGGGACTGAGAGGGCCAGGCAGAAATGCATCTCCTCCAAACAATCCTGATCGACTCCCTAGTATTACAAAAATAGTAAGTAAAGCCAGGCAAGGCGTGTTAGGATATCTTTTGTTTTAGCTTGTGAATTTTCCCTTTGCTATAGGGAGGTTTATTCCTGTTTTTTGTAACTTTGAAACTAAGCCTAGAGGGAATTCCTCTGTATTTTTAAATCTTTTGTTATCCTGTAAAGTTATCTTCCATCCTGATTTTACAGAGGTGATTCTTTTACCTTTTCTTTAAATAAAATTCTTCTTTTAAGAACCGGCTTGATTTTCAGTGTCCTCAAGACCCAGGGGTTTGGGTCTCTGATCACTTGTAACCAATTGGTTAGGATATTATTCTCAAGCCTCCCCAGGAAAGGGGGTGTAAGGGCTTGGGGGAATACATTGGGGGAATAGGAACTCCAAGTGGTCCTTTCCCTGAACCTTTGTCTAAATCACTTGGTGGTGGCAGCACACCATCCATCCAAGGACAAATAGAGATTTGTGCCTTGGGGAAGTTTTAACCTAAGCCTGTAGGAATAAGCTTATGGGGTCTTTCATGCGGGTCCCCACATCTGTACCCCAGAGTTCAGAGTGGGGAGGGAACCCTGACAGAAGCCAACAAGTCAAAACACAAAAAATAAAAAAAAAATATCCAAGATAGACTCCTAGCCCGGTTCATCATTTGCAATTAAGCCACTGAGCTGGCTAGGTGACAAACATGATGCTCCCTAGCATACTAGGATACTGTATTTGCAAGTTTAAGTATAGTATACCATAACCTTACAATCCTGTCACAATGGGTAAAGACAAGGACAGAATCCTTAAAAAGTAAGTTGCAAGTGTTCTGATCAGAAGTATCTGAATGGAAATAGTAATGATAGTTTTGTTAACTTCTAGACATTTATTCTCCAGATATAAAAGTATATCTTAAAAAAGACAAAAGTTCAATAGAGGCACCATAACCATTTCCCAAACAGGATACATGATTTCTCCATTGCCAGTATTTCCCAAACTTTTGCAAGTTACTTAATGGACAACAGGAATTGTATTTCTTTTCCAAAAATCTGCCCACCACACTCCTACCTTCTATCAACAGATGGCCAATTAGTTCTCTTAAATAATCTGTTAGGAATGCAAACTCTTTATATGCAGGAGATTATTATGAAAAAGTCAATGTAATATCCAAGTTTATTCAAGCTGTTAGTGGCATTTTAATTTTTGTTAAACCCAATTAGTTTTCTACCCAATAAGTAGTACGAGCTCTCTAAACATTCTCCCACGCCACTAAAACATACTTTCATGCACACCGAGTTATTGGTGCTTAATTAAGCTCTTTGCTGCCGATATACGCTATTAACTTGCAGTAAGAATCCTTGAGGCCATCATATAGTGAAAAAAAAAAAAAAAGACTGTCCTCTTCAGATTTATTCTCTCACATTATTTATGAATGTACTACATAACAGGAACTGTGCAGGCTGGATCTTTATGTGTAGCATATCCACTGACCACCTGTAAAGAGTGTGGCAATTTCAGAATGGGAGGGACCCCTGTTGGAGATAAAACTCAAAGGAAGTTAAAGACTGTGTGTTTCCTGACTTCGAGAGAGGGGGAATGATTTTGTCAGCAAAGAAGAGGCTGTTGAGCAACTGAATGTGTGCCAGTGACATAATTTCAGGGACTCTGCACAACTGTGCTAACCCATCAATATGGAGACTGAGTGTTCACATAACGTTATAGACAATGCCCATAGTAACATCTAAAGCTAGGGTTGTGTTTGCATTTTCTTTCTAGGGGGTCATTAGAAAGACTAGATGACAGAACAAGGAGCAATGGTCTCAAGTTGCAGTGGGGGAGGTCTAGGTTGGATATGAGGAAAAACTATTTCACGAGGAGGGTGGTAAATCATTGGAAGGGTTACCTAGGGAGGTGGTGAAATCTCCATCCTTAGAGGTTTTTAAGGCCTGGCTTGACAAAGTCCTGGCTGGGATGATTTAGTTGGGGTTGGTCCTGCTTTGGTCCTAGATGACTTCCTGAGGTCTCTTCCAACCCTAATCTTCTATTATTCTATTAACAGCTGACCTGGTTTTGCTTGAAAATGAGACGGGGGAAAGTCCACTTTCTCTATTATAAAAGTGATCTCTGTAATTTATTAACAGCTGTAAACAGTCATCAGCAGTTTGAAGTAGAACGCTGAAATGTGGTGGTAGGGAGATAGTCCTTATGCAGGCAGGTGAGCCTTCTGGTGCTCTAGTGAAATTTGGTTGGGAATCATGCAGTGGGGCACGGGAGGACTTTGTGCATGGTGCACTATTTTTAATGCTGTTTCATATATACCAGCCCTGCACTTCTATATTAGTTTTTCATATGTTAGGAAAGTTTAAAGGAAGAAATTTCTCCCTTCCCCCCGTGAGTGAAGGTGAGCAGCAAAAGAGGCAAAGTCTCCTGGTTCAATGATCAACCGCATCTATTGCACAGTACAGAATGTGCTACTCCTATCCAGTTGGACACAGTGGTTTTTATAAAAAAATTCTTCCTTCCTTTAAAAGGACAATGCCTTGGCTACATTGTAAGAGTATTAAGGTTGCAAAGTAAAGCACTCAAAAAAATAAATCAGGAAATGACAAAGTGAAGATTGTCTGTACGACCTCAACTCTGCCCCCTTGTGTGTAGGGTTTGTTGATATACAGTCTTATCTATATTATTTGTTTAGCAGGGCATCTTATTAAGAGAGTGCACTCTGTTTTGAATGTGTGAAACTGATGCTATGTACCCAATATACACCACTTTTATGGGAGGAAAGTAGCTCACTCTCCCCCACTGGCTGATGCTTGGGGAGTTGGAGCCAATCCTCTTGTTCCTTTCTGCCCCCTTTGGTGCATCATGCAGCTCCAAGGGAAGTAGGAGGGGGAGCAGCTCATGTACTTTTCTGGTACTGCAATTCTGGGCATTACATGAACTAAACAAAAGGTGAGGGAGAAAGGCTCTATCATTTTTATTGTCCAGTCACACCTTGGTGTAAAGGTCAGACATAACTGTGAGGGAGGATGGGGTGATATTGGCTTACAGCTGAAATACCACTAGAAGCAGAGAAAGTATTCCCACAGGCAAGTCAATACCATCTCTCCCATTATGAATTATCAGCTAATGGCAAAGCTTGCAGCCTACAGTGAAGCTGTATGTCCCTCACTCTTCCCTGCACAGTAGCACTCTGGACAGTGAGAAATGTGTAAGATGTGAAAAAGCCATAAATGGTTCTTTTAAGGAGCACAGCACTTGTTTATGATGCATACGACAAGTGAGATTGTATAAAAAGGGGAACATAAAAAGCAAAAATGTTGCCAGTTACTCAGCTGCACTCACCTGGGATACAGAGTGACAGAGGGCATGCTTTAGACATTTCTTCATGTTTGATAGCCTTGTTATTCCCAATGATATTCAAGTCTCTCAAACCAGGAGGAACATAACCACTGTAATGTTATTTGATAGGGTTTCCAGCTGATCCATGTCAATCAGGTCTTATACATATTTTTTATTTATATTCACAAGTTGTGCATAGCCCATCATGAATCATATATTGCCAGGTCACATATTGCTACATACGTTGCAGGTAAACTAGTGCCCACTTTCAGTACTGTATACAATTACAACAACACATTAAATTTGGAAACTATGCACGTAAATTACATGCACAATAAGTAGCTTCTAGTGTGGTTACTATATAGAGCCCCAAAGTGTGAAATTTCCTGGTGGATGATTTGCAACTATTTATTCAAGTAACAGCACATTCCGAAAGGTATAACCTAGGCATTTTTATGATTAGTGCAGAAAGGGTTTATAAGAAAGAAACCACAGTGATTAACCTACTGGTCCACATGGTCACAGAAATTAAAGGTAGTAAAAATGATAGCTTATCTTGACCATGTCTAATGCTCACAGGCACTGGCTTCCTCATTGCTTTGGAGGTGTTCAACGCCCGCTCTGCCCCAGGCCAAACCCTCACCCCTGCCCTGATTCTTCCCACCCAGTTCCACCCCTTCTCCCTAGTACTCCCCGTCCCCACTCAACCCCCTCCCCCCATTGCCTCCTGCACATCACAGAACAGCTGATCACAGCAGATGGGAGGGGGAGGAGCTGCCTGCTTGTGGGTGCTAAGCTCGTCTAATTTTTTTCCTGTGGGTGCTCCAGCCCTGAAGCATCCATGGAATCAGCACTTAAGCCAATGCTACACTTTGCTACAGGACCCATCTTCAAAGCCATTAACCCCCTAGAGAAACAATGAAAAGTTACAAGAAGAGACTTAAGGAGGTAGGGTTATTTAGACTAAAAAAAGAAGGCTAAGGGGATATAGAGAGAGCAATCCTAAATACATAAAAATAACCACCAGGGAGGGAGAGGAGTTACTTAAGTTAAAGGCCAATGTTGGTGAAAGAAAAAATGGATAAAAACTGGCCATCAGCAAGGTTAGGTTTCAAGCTAGATGAAGATTTCTAACAACCAGAGGAGAAAGGCTGTTGCAGAACTTCACAAGGGGAGTAGCGTGTTGGGGGAAGGGAACCTAACTAGCGTCAAGACTGAGCTTGATAAGTTTATGGAGGTGCTAGGATAAGAACATTGTCTACAATGGCACATAGCCCATCCATGACTGTTAGTAGCAAATATCTCCAGTGACTGGAGATGGGGCACTAGATGGGGAGGGCTAGGAGTTACTACAGAGAATTCTCTCTCAGGTGTCTAGCTGGTGTCTCTCACCCACATGCTCAGGGTCTAACTGATCACCATATTTGCAGTCAGGAAGGAGTTCTCCCCCAGTCAGAGTAGCAGAGACTTAGAGTTCTCTCTCCTCAGGGGGACTGAGTCATCTATCTGCCGCCCTGACCGGGAAAACCGAGAAGTCTGCTGCTTGCCAGGAGCTAGGATTCATGATATGATGGAGAGAATGCCGAGACTCATCAAGCCCTCGGATCACTACCCCTTCCTGCTTCTCCACGTGGGCACCAATGATACTGCCAAGAATGACCTTGAGCGGATCACTGCAGACTACGTGGCTCTGGGAAGAAGGATAAAGGAGTTTGAGGTGCAAGTGGTGTTCTCGTCCATCCTCCCCGGGGAAGGAAAAGGCCTGGGTAGAGACCATCGAAGCGTGGAAGTCAATGAATGGCTATTCAGGTGGTGTCGGAGAGAAGGCTTTGGATTCTTTGACCATGGGATGGTGTTCCAAGAAGGAGGAGTGCTAGGCAGAGATGGGCTCCACCTAACGAAGAGAGGGAAGAGCATAGAATCATAGAATCATAGAATATCAGGGTTGGAAGGGACCCCTGAAGGTCATCTAGTCCAACCCCCTGCTCGAAGCAGGACCAATTCCCAGTTAAATCATCCCAGCCAGGGCTTTGTCAAGCCTGACCTTAAAAACCTCTAAGGAAGGAGATTCTACCACCTCCCTAGGTAACGCATTCCAGTGTTTCACCACCCTCATAGTGAAAAAGTTTTTCCTAATATCCAATCTAAACCTCCCCCACTGCAACTTGAGACCATTACTCCTCGTTCTGTCATCTGCTACCATTGAGAACAGTCTAGAGCCATCCTCTTTGGAACCCCCTTTCAGGTAGTTGAAAGCAGCTATCAAATCCCCCCTCATTCTTCTCTTCTGCAGGCTAAACAATCCCAGCTCCCTCAGCCTCTCCTCATAAGTCATGTGTTCTAGACCCCTAATCATTTTTGTTGCCCTTCGCTGAACTCTCTCCAATTTATCCACGTCCTTCTTGTAGTGTGGGGCCCAAAACTGGACACAGTACTCCAGATGAGGCCTCACCAATGTCGAAAAGCATCTTCGCAAGCAGGCTGGCTAACCTAGTGAGGAGGGCTTTAAACTAGGTTCACTGGGGGAAGGAGACCAAAGCCCTGAGGTAAGTGGGGACGTGGGATACTGGGAGGAAGCACAAGCAGGAGAGCATGAGAGGGGAGGGCTCCTGCCTCATACTAAGAAAGCAGGACTAACAGCAAGTTACCTTAAGTGCCTATACACAAATGCAAGAAGCCTGGGAAACAAGCAGGGAGAACTGGAAGTCCTGGAACAGTCAAGGAATTATGATGTGATTGGAATAACAGAGATTTGGTGGGATAACTGACATGACTGGAGTACTGTCATGGATGGATATAAACTGTTCAGGAAGGACAGGCAGGGCAGAAAAGGTGGGGGAGTTGCACTGTATGTAAGAGAGCAGTATGACTGCTCAGAGCTCCGGTATGAAACTGCAGAAAAACCTGAGAGTCTCTGGATTAAGTTTAGAAGTGTGAGCAACAAGGGTGATGTCGTGGTGGGAGTCTGCTATAGACCACTTGATCAGGGGGATGAGGTGGACGAGGCTTTCTTCCGGCAACCAACGGAAGTTACTAGATCGCAGGCTCTGGTTCTCATGGGAGACTTCAATCACCCTGATATCTGCTGGGAGAGCAATACAGCAGTGCACAGACAATCCAGGAAGTTTTTGGAAAGTGTAGGGGACAATTTCCTGGTGCAAGTGCTGAAGGAACCAACTAGGGGCAGAGCTCTTCTTGACCTGCTGCTCACAAACAGGGAAGAATTAGTAAGGGAAGCAAAAGTGGATGGGAACCTGGGAGGCAGTGACCATGAGATGGTCGAATTCAGGATCCTGACACAGGGAACAAAGGAGAGCAGCAGAATATGGACCCTGGAATTCAGAAAAACAGCCTTTGACTCCCTCAGGAAACTGATGGGCAGGAGAATAACCCCTGGGAGAATAACATGAGGGGGAAAGGAGTCCAGGAGAGCTGGCTGTATTTTAAAGAATCCTTATTGAGGTTACAGGGACAAACCATCCCGATGTGTAGAAAGAATAGTAAATATGGCAGGTGACCAGCTTGGCTTAACAGTGAAATCCTTGCTGATCTTAAATACAAAAAAGCAGCTTACAAGAAGTGAAAGATTGGACAAATGACCAGGGAAGAGTATAAAATATTGCTCGGACATGCAGGAGTGATTTGGCCTTCCTGATTTCACACCTGGAGTTGCAGCTAGCAAGAGATGTTAAGAGTAACAAGAAGGGTTTCTTCAGGTATGTTAGCAATAGCAAGAAAGTCAAGGAAAGTGTGGTCCCTTACTGAATGAGGGAGGCAACCTAGTGACAGAGGATGTGGAAAAAGCTAATGTACTCAATGCTTTTTTTGCCTCTGTCTTCACGAACAAGGTCAGCTCCCAGACTACTGCACTGGGCAGCACAGCATGGGAAGGAGGTGACCAGCCTCTGTGAAGAAAGAAGTGGTTTGGGACTATTTAGAAAAGCTGGACGAGCACAAGTCCAGGGGGCCGGATGTGCTGCATCCGAGAGTACTAAAGGAGTTGGCAGATGTGATTTCAAAGATAATGGCCAATGGCTCTGCAAACTCATGGCGATCCGGGGAGGTCCCGGATGACTGGAAAAAGACTAAAAATAGTGCCCATCTTTAAAAAAGGGAAGGAGGAGAATCCTGGGAACTACAGGCCAGTCAGCCTCACCTCAGTCCCCGGAAAAATCATGGAGCAGGTCCTCAAGGAATCAATTCTGAAACACTTAGAGGAGAGGAAAGTGATCAGGAACAGTCAGCATGGATTCACCAAGGGCAAGTCATGCCTGACTAATCTAATTGCCTTCTATGATGAGATAACTGGCTCTGTGGATGAGGGGAAAGGAGTGGACGTGTTGTTCCATGACTTTAGCAAAGCTTTTGACACAGTCTCCCACAGTATTCTTGCCAGCAAGTTAAAGAAGTATGGGCTAGATGAATGGACTATAAGCTGGATAGAAAGCTGGCTAGATTGTCGGGCTCAACGGGTAGTGATCAATGGCTCCATGTCTAGTTGGCAGCTGGTATCATGTGGAGTGCCCCAAGGGGTGGTCCTCGGGCCACTTTTGTTCAATATCTTCATTAATGATCTGGAGGATGGCATGGATTGCACCCTCAGCAAGTTTGCAGATGACACTAAACTGGGAGGAGAGGTAGATACGCTGGAGGGTAGGGATAGGATACAGAGGGCCCTAGACAAATTAGAGGATTGGGTCAAAAGAAATCTGATGAGGTTCAACAAGGACAAGTGCAGAGTCCTGCACTTAGGACGGAAGAATCCCATGCACCGCTGCAGACTAGGGACCGAATGGCTCGGCAGCAGTTCTGCAGAAAAGGACCTAGGGGTTACAGTGGACGAGAAGCTGGATATGAGTCAACAGTGTGCCTTTGTTGCCAAGGTGGCCAATGGCATTTTGGGATGTATAAGTAGGGGCATTGCCAGGAGATGGAGGGACGTGATTGTTCCCCTCTGTTCGACATTGGTGAGGCCTCATCTGGAGTACTATGTCCAGTTTTGGGCCCCACACTACAAGAAGGATGTGGAAAAATTGAAAAACGTCCAGTGGAGGGCACCAAAAATGATTAGGGGACTGGAACACATGACTTATGAGGAGAGGCTGAGGGAACTGAGATTGTTTAGTCTGTGGAAGAGAAGAATGAGGGGGGATCTGATAGCTGCTTTCAACGAGGATAGGTCTAGACTGTTCTCAGTGGTAGCAGATGACATCATGAGGAGTAATGGTCTCAAGTTGCAGTGGGGGAGGTTTAGGTTAGATATTAGGAAAAACCTTTTCACTAGGAGGGTGGTGAGGCACTGGAATGGGTTACCTAGGGAGGTGGTGGAATCTCCTTCCTTAGAAGTTTTTAAGGTCAGGCTTGACAAAGCCCTGGCTGGGACAATTTAGTTGGGGATTGGTCCTGCTTTGAGCAGGGGGTTGGACTAGATGACCCCCTGAGGTCCCTTCCAACCCTGATATTCTATGATTCTATGATACTTCCACCTTCCTATGTAATGTGGGGCCTGGGTCACTTGCTGGATTTAACTAGAGAAAATGGTGAATTCTCTGTAACCTGAAGTCTTTAAATCAAGATTTGAGGACTACAGTAACTCAGCCAGAGGTTATGGTCCTGTTAAGGAGTGGGTGGGTGAGGTTCTGTGGCCTGCAATGTGCAGGAGGTCAGACTAGATGATCATGATGGCCTTAAGTCTATGGGTGTAAAGCAAAAAAGTGTGCTAACAAAATTGCTTTTTCTAAATCTCAAGAGTACAACTGAAATCACACTTATCTGCCAGGCAGAGAGACTGTTTCTAAGAGCATCCTTCACAAAGTGTTGGAAGCCAGGTCATCCTCCTCCTCTCCAGAGCTAAAGAAGTGCATCTCATTAAAGAAATGGTTTAAGACATCAAAGAGCAGTCAAGGCAACACTGCAGCTAGCTAGGAATAGGGTGGCTGTGATGTTGAGTCTAGGGAGCAAGAGGGTCATATTTAGGGGAAATGGAGTCACATGGGGCCTAAGGCATCACAAAAGGAGGGGGCAAGAGGTTTTCAGAGATTTGCTGCAAAAACTGTACCAAAGAGCTCCCACACCCAAGTTTCTCCTGTGACAAATGCCATGAAACAGAATTGCCTTCACTCAGACAGGAAAGATAGGGAACTGGAGACCAGTCATTCATTTTTCCATTTAACAGAAATGCTCTTTTAACAAAGGAAGGGGGTAACACCACTTGGCAAACATGTCAAATACTCTTCACAGGAAACATTAATACTTTCTTCTTGGAAAACATGTTGAGACTATTGAATGTATAGTATGGTACTCTGGTTACACAAGTTGAGGAGAATGGAGTGGGATGAACACATTAGGAAAGCCTGGAAATTTTTTGGGTTTTGTTTGCTCAACACTGCCTGGAAAAAAGTAGAAAAAGTTAACTAGGAGCAACAGAGTGCTTGACTCACCACTAGGATGGAGCCTCCTCCTGGTCACTCTGGGAAATAGCTCACAAGGTCAATGCCCCTTCCCATGGTTGCAGGCCTCCATCTCTGGGTCTGCAGCCCCTCTCTCAGTCCCTGAGCTGCAGCCTCTTCTTCGTGACTTGGCCCTCTGGCCAGGTCACCCTACTTGTTTCCCGTTCCAGGATGTGACACTATGCCCCATATTCTTCATAGAAATAGTTATAATATGATTATAGCATATCTAGGATGTATTTTATGAAGATGGGTCATGTGAGGTATCATTAGAAAGGATAAATAATCATATTCAGTAAATCATAACCTATTTGTATGCATGTATCATTTTTGTATTTAAAATTAGGAATATTGGCTATACATCTGTACCACAAAAGTGTTTACACCTGTGGAATGCCCACCAGACAAAACGTGATCAGTCTGGCTGGTTAGCTGGTGACAAGTCAATGAACCATTAAGGAGAACAATAGGTCTTTGAAGAGGATCATCTCCCACCTTCCTGAGAAGCTTCCTGGGATGCTACAAACAGCCTTTGACTCATGCAGGGTCATGTGATCACGTCACCTGGTACTGGACTCCATAATAGAATACGAGTATTTTTCCACTCGGGGGGGGGGGGGAGTGGAGGGAACCACACTTGAAAACAAAGGGTTCCCACCATATGTAAAATCTATTTAAGGCCAAGGAGTGACTTAAGCAGGGTTCATTGTTCACTGAATCCCCGCCCAGGATGACTGCTTGAAACATCGAAGAAACAAAGACTGGGGGCGGGGGAGAACTGAGCCAATGCTGGGAAGGTGTCTGGCCTGTGAAAGAAATACTTGCAGCTTAAAACTCCAGGTAAGAGCAGCTTGCCTTTAAGAACCTCTGCAATCTTCTTAAAACAACATTTAGGGTGAGAAATTACTATTTGTAACTACTTTTAGTGTATTAAGCTTAGTTTGCATGTTTGTTTGATTTGCTCAGTAATCTGCTTTGATCTGTTTGCTATCCCTTATAATCACTTAAAATCTATCCTTTGTAGTTAATAAACTTGGTTTTGTTTTCTCTAAAGTCAGTTTGTAGAATTCATGACAGAAAGCTCCTCCACATTGAGCGAGGGAGCAAATTTCATGAACTTATGCAGCATAGTTTTCTGTACAGCGCAAGATAATAAAATTTTGGGTTTACACTTCAGAGGGGGTGTGCACTTGAATGCTGGGCAATTCCTTAGCTGAAGCCCTCCCATGCAGAGCTGATTTAAGTGTCTGCCTTTCTGCAGCTGGGTGTGTCCCTACCGGTGTGTGTGCACTGGAGGAGGCTTGAGGGCCTGGCTCAGCAGGACAGTGTAAGAAAGCCCAGGTTGGTGGAGCAGGTGGGCTCAGTGGTACCCCAATACATCAGAGGGCATGGAGTGTGTGTGTGGGGTACCTAAGTCTTCCTTCAGCAATTCTGGGCAGTCTTCTCACTCACTGACACAAAGTGACACTCCAGTGGCTGCCAGAGGAACCCAGACCTGGCCCCTGCTCCAAGTTCTGGCTCAGGGATGGTTCTAGCCAGCAGTAAAGGTCAATTCCCTATTAGACCTTACTGCCTTTCCCTGAGCCCTTTCCCTACCATCTGGCACTCCATCCCTGGGTTTGCTGCTTCCTAAATCCATTCTTCCAGGGAGCAACTGCAGGCTTCTTGGCTATGCAGCTTCCAAACGCTCATCCCTTCTCTCCAGGAGTGACTGCTGCCAATTTCGTGCCTTTATAAATCCATTCCAGCTTGCTCCTCTTCAACTAGGCTCCCTCACTCTGGGGATTATTTAGCCTCTTGATTCCCCGCAGCTGTAGCCAGTCAGATTAATTAGCCCTCTTCTCAATCTGCGTTAACCCTTTTCAAGCAGGGGGTAAACACCCCATTACATAGGGTGTTAATTTTATTCGCCTTCTTGATATGTCTGAATCTCAGTTATATTTACTGACAAAAACATTTGCAACAATTTGAAAAACAAATCCACAAACTTTTTCAAAAATCAGTTTTAAAAGGCTTTTGTGCAATATGAAAAACAATCTCCTCCAGTTTGTAAGCTGCTTTATCTTCCAGTCAATTCATCAACAGTGTATGAACATTCTCAGCTAATTCATACTTTGAAATCAGTTGCAATGATTATTAACATAGTGAAGAGGAAATGTGTCTTTGTAAAATAAGATTTCTGGTGTCTATAATGTAGCAGCAGGCAATAACCCCTTTCCTCTGCCAGATGAAGATAAAAATTACCAAAATAGTAATCACAAGTAATGGTACTAATAAATTTCCCACACAGTTGTCTGGCTATGAAATGTTTGGATACAACAAAATTATAATTCAACTAGATTTATTCAAGCAGTGGGCTTCCGTGGAAACAAAGCTAGATATGGATTTTTTTTAAAGGCTTATCATTTTCAGTTGTTTTCTTTTAAGGACACTTTGGAGATTAAGAAAATAGATTAATTTCCGCAGTGTTGGTCAATTATTTCAATAGCCACTATACAATAACCAGTATTTGACACTCAACTAATACATTATGTTTGTCTTGCTTTTCAGATAAAAGATTACATGCAAAAATAGTTAAAAGGCAGGTTTGCTCTAAAAGGGATAGGAGTACTTGTGGCACCTTAGAGACTAACAAATTTGTTGGAGCATAAGCTTTCGTGGGCTACAGCCCACTTCATCAGATGCATAGAATGGAACATATAGTAAGAGGATATATATACATACAGAAACTATGAAAAGGTGGAAGTTGCCAGACCAACTCTAAGAGGCTAATTAATTAAGATGAGCTATTATCAGCAGGAGAAAAAAACTTTTGTAGTGATAATCAAATGGCCCATTTCAGACAGTTGACAAGAGGTGTGAAGATGCTTTACACTAATTGAATCTATTTCCCCATGTTAAGCATTCTCACACCTCTTGTCAACTCTCTGAAATGGGCCATTTGATTATCACTACAAAAGTTTTTTTCTCCTGCTGATAATAGCTCATCTTAATTAATTAGCCTCTTAGAGTTGGTCTGGCAACTTCCACCTTTTCATAGTTTCTGTATGTATATATATCCTCTTACTATATGTTCCATTCTATGCATCTGATGAAGTGGGCTGTAGCCCACAAAAGCTTATGCTCAAATAAATTTGTTAATCTCTAAGGTGCCACAAGTACTCCTGTTCTTTTTGCAAATACAGACTAACACGGCTGCTACTCTGAAACCTGTCACTAAAAGGGATATAATACTTCATGTCAAGAATAAAAAGATCCTAAAGACAAAATGTTCTGTGAACAGATTCATAAAGCTGGAAACATAGGTTCCTTCAAGTTATAGTGAATATAAGCAGAATGTAAATACAAACAGAATATTATCTTGAGAACATTCTGGACACCAAAGAGAATTTTAGGTTGGTATTACATATATATTCATAGGCCAGGACAGATCACTGTGATCACCTTGTCTGATCTTCTATACAATCCAGGCCAAACAACTTCCCAAAAATAATTCCTAGAGCATTTCTTTTAGAAAGACATCCAATCTTGATTTAAACATCACCAGTGATGAGATTCCACCATGAACCTTGGTAAATTGTTCCATCTGTTAATTACTCACTGTTAAAAATGTATGCCTTCTTTGTAGTCTGAATTTGTCTAGCTTCAAGTTCCAGCCATTGGATTATGTTACCGGCGTAGCAGAGAAAGGTGTATCACCTAAAATAGAACACCACTATTGCAGGAGGGGGGATTTAATTATTTTTTTGGCCAAGTCTCATCATAAGAGCATACTGAGAAGTGAGAACTCATCAGAACAGAATATTAAGCAGGGACAGCAGAAGCAATCTGTGTGTTTTTGTTTTTATTGCAATACTTAGCAAAGAAATTTATCTTGAACTTAAAGATGAAATGCCAAAAGAGAATTTCTAATAGCTAAATATTTGGAATTAAAAAGGAGAAATTCACAGCTGGATTTAATACAGCAGAATAATCTAACCAGAATGCATATAATGGAAAATTTAGAAGAGGTAATATATTGTTAAAAGAGAATAAAAGGAATGTGCTCAAGGTACTGGAGCTTTATAATCAGTATACTAATGGGGACATAATATGCATAATGCTCTTTAAAAAAAAATCACATAACGCATAATGTGTATTTGAGTGTCTGAATAATCCTCTGACCTTCCTGAGCCATCTTTACTTTTTATACATAATTAAATATGCAGACAAGCAGGTTCACAAAATATATAATATATACAGGAAAGAATACAGACACTGTGTCATACTGTTATAACAAAAGTACACACACAGGTATTGTGTGGCACTGAAGTATTTTGAACAAAAATTGTAGATATGTACAATAACTAACGGATTTAGAAAGCCTTACCCTTAGGAAACTTAAATATTGCCAAATATTTTAAAAATACAAAAGGATCAGAGGAAACCTAGGTACAAAAAGAGCCGTTTCTTTAAGAGACCACAGCATTTAAATTGGTCTTTGCAAGCCAGCATCTTATTTCAAGAGTGAGTAATCCCAACACACTATTTCAACATTAAATGGTATTAAAATTAATTGTCTGTATGAAGAGTCGATTTCTCCGTCTTAACTCTCATTCAGTGATGCTAATGGAGTTGTGGGTAAATCTAATCTTCCCACTTCACAGGACCTAACTTGCTGCCTTTCAGCAGCAAATCCCTGTAGCAAATTCTTAGCATCTCAAGCTGTAACAATGTGTGTGTGGAGCCATTTTCACATGAAGAATTTGTAAAAAATAATTTTCATAGAAAACCTAGCACACAGACATGAAAATGCATGCAGTAGCAAGACACAACTCAGAACCTTCTGATCTAATAAATACAGGCTTACACCACTTGAGCTAAAGAAGAATCACCTCGGTCAGCAATTTTTAAGGGTTCTCTTTAGGCTGCTGGACAGTGCCATGTTTATGAACACATGAGCAGGTCTCACATTTTGTCAAGTAGAGCACAGTAATTCACATGCACATGTAACGATGAGACAGGTAGTAAAATCACGAATAGGGCAGGGTGGGAAACAGTTTTCCCATCCCATGAGAATCTTTGAAATTTCAAAATTTTTCCCCCATCCTGATGAAAAGTCAAAATAGTGAAAGTTTTCACAAAGTAACAACCTCCCCACCCCCACCCCAAAATTGGTTTGGATCAAAATATGTTGTTTTGATAATTTTGAAACATGTTTCTATATTGACCTTTTCCTCTAAAAAACCCCACCCATAAATTAAGTTAAATTTCTAAATGCAAAGTCGTTTCAAACTAAAAAAAAAAAAAGCCTTTTCATTCAGAGAAGGTAGAAACAGGAGGTTTTGACAATTTCAAGACTTTTTTTCAAGTCAGGAATTCATCAAAACCCACTCCTTTCCCCGGGAACAGTTTTGGTTTTGATGAATTGACATTTTCCCCCATGAAAAAATAGTCACCGTCCCCCCCCTTCCGCCCCACCCAAACAACAGGGAGGTGGAAGCTGGCACCAGCTACTCGGTGCAGGGGTGGGGTTAGTGGGACAGTTCCATCCTGCAAGGGTGGCAGGGAGATTGTATGCTGGTCCTACCCTGGGTAGTGGAGGGTGGTAGGCTGGTGTGTGTGTTTCACTGATGGCCAGGGCGATGAATGCCACCTAGCTGAGCAGCAAGAGCCACCACACTACATAGATGAAGCACGTGGCAGCAGCTGATCTGGCTCAGCCTAGCCCAGGGCAGGGATTGAGGCCTGGCTTGCTCACATCTGTGGCCCAGGCTGCCCCTGCTTTCCTAGATGGCCAGGTTTGGGAAACATCAGTACCCTGGATTCAAGGAAGAAAGGAGCTTGCCACAAATGAGATGGAGAGATAAGAAGTCAGAGAGGAGGCCTGCCAGTTCAAAACCACCAGAAGCAAGAGATCATAGGCATTCCTCATTGCTGGAGATAGATGAGGATGGGAAAGCTGTGGCCATCTGACTGAAGAGGACCATAAGGAATTCCACACTGCAATAAGTTTCCCATTTGTACAAAGTCCTCAACTTGGAAACTGTGGAAGATATCTCTAAAGATCCAGCTGGTCCAACGGAAAGGACAGAGATTCAGGACACAGCTGTGGATGTTATTTCAGCCCAACTGTAAGAAAAGTAAGCTTGCTCACAAAGAGTTCTCCAGCCATCCAAGAAGACTGACAATGCTTGTTGGGGATCCAATACTCAATCGAAAACATTCTTCAAAGGACAAATGGACAACAGGATAATGTACTGTCTTCCTGGAGCCAAGACATGAGATGTCACTCTAAGATTGGATATGCTTCTGCAGACTATGGTGAAGGATCCATTGCTGATTGATTCATATTGGCACTAGTGACCACTGCATCACAGGAAACCTCAGGTAATAAATGAATTCAGGGAACTCAAATATGCTGAAGACGATGACTATACAAGGGATCTTCTCTGAGATCCTTCCTGTCCTACAAGCAAAAGAAGACATGGCAGAAGATTGTGTAAGTGAACCACTGGCTAGGTAAGTGATGTCGGGTGTGGGTTTGTGGAACATTGGTCCACCTTTTATGAGGGGGAAGGAGGAAGGAAACTATCATTTGGAGGGCCTCCACCTCAGCAAAAGGTGAACAAATCTCCTTGTGGACAGACTGGTTAGAGTAGTCAGCAGAGTGTTAAACTCATAACAAAAAGATATTAAGACTCATTTAGTACAGAAATTAAGATGCTGAGAACAATTAACCAAGGAAGCAAAGACATTCATTAATTGTTTCTATACCAATTCTAGAAGCCTGGGTAACAAACAAGAGGAATTTAGCAATTATGAGCATACATTCAATGTAGGTGGTATTACCAACACCTGGCAGGATGATTCGCACAACTGGAATGTTAAAATCAATAGTGATAACCTATTTAGGAAGAACTTTTCCCATTGGGAATGTACTTTGAAAGATTTTCTGAAATGTATTTCTAGAAAAGCATACTTTCATTGAAATGATTTTTCAATCAAGTTTTCCAGCCAGCTCTATTTATGACTAGCCAGCTGTTCTGCAAAATCAATAAGCAGCTTCAATAGAATATACACCTCTACCCCAATATAATGCAGTCCTCAGGAGCCAAAAAATCTTATCCTCTTATAGGTGAGACCACATTATATTGGGGTAGGGAGAGGAACCACTCCCCACCCTAGCTCACCTCCATTCCGCTTCTGCCTCCTCCCCTGAGCACGCTGCCACTGCTCCGCTTCTCCCCCCTCGGCTTGCCATGCCAATCAGCTGATTGGCGTGGCAAGCCTGGGAGGGAGGAGAAGTGGAGCTGTGGTGCACTCATGGGAGGAGGCAGAGGTGGAGCGGAGGTGAGATGGGCAGGGGGGCCGCAGCAAGTAAGGGGGGCCAGAGGAACCGCTTGCGGTAACACGAATTTGCATATAACGAGGTAAAGCAGCCCCGCTCCCCAGGGCGCTGCTTTACAGCATTATATCTGACTTCATGTTATATCAGACCGCATTATATCGGGGTAGAGGTGTATTTGTTTCCCTGATGAGTGACTTGGGTGACAATGATATATTTTTGAAATGCACTGGGAATATTGTCTGGTATTACCTCATATTTTTCACCATCCTCAAAATAAGATGAACTAGGTATAGGCCTGAAAATATGATAGTATCTCCAGTTACAAAGGGGCACTTACATTTGATCTCTGTCTCTGACTGTTAGGAGCCAGAGGGCTCTGGCTGTGAACCCCAGGCGGGCTGACAGCCAAGAGTGGAAATGTGAAATAATAGCAGCCATGAAACCAACAAGAATGTCAATTTCACTGCTGGTAGGCTCCCTGCTGTGAAATTCAGCCCAGCATCTAGCTCAGAGCTGAGGTTGTCAGCCCTAGGGCAGGGATGGCTCAGGGTATCCCTCTCCTGGTCCCAAACCCTCACTGAGAGGTGGCGGTAGCAGGGCTCCAGGCTGTCGGAGCTTAGGATGGTGGGGCTGGCAGCCAACACATGATGTAAGTAATGCAATGTGTACACAGACACTGCTTTGTCCTAACTACATCAACTCCAGCTGTGAGCCCTGCACAGCTGACCGTGCCCTCACACTCTGGCTGTCAGTGCCCCCCTTCAGTTGGTGCAACTGGTCCTGGTGTGGATGCGCACCACCGGCAAAGGAGGATAGTGCGGACACCAAACAGCCAATTTAGTTATAGTAGAACCTCAGAGTTACAAACACCTCAGGAACCGAGGTTGCTCATAACTCTGAACAAAACATTATGGTTATTCTTTCAAAAGTTTACAACTGAACATTGACTTAATACAGCTTTGAAATTTTACTATGCAGAAGAGAAAAACCGCTTTTAAGCATCTTAATTTAAATGAAAGCAGCACAGAAACAGTTTCCTTACCTTGTCAAGAAGGTTTTTTTAAACTTTCCCTTTATATTTTTAGTAGTTTATGTTCAACATGGTACTGTACTTGCTTTTTATTTTATTTTTTTTTTTTTGGTCTCTCTTGCTGCCTGACTGTGTATTTCTGTTTCCAAATGGGGTGTGTGATTAACTGGTCAGTTCATAACTCTGGTGTTCATAACTGGGAGGTTCTACTGTACCACGGTGGCTGTAGGTTGACTTAACTTGAGTTGACCTAATTTTGTAGCGTAGACAAGCCCACAACAACAAAAACAAGTAACAATAATCATAGATGACTGGCAGCTAGTTGCTGCAATGCAATTCTCAGCATTGTGCCACCTATGTATCTTATAATATGTGAATAGCAGACATACTACAAGAGATGTTTAAATAAATAACTTGCCATGGTAAACACAGCAGAACCAATGCACTGAACAGAGATGTCAGTCCTTTGGCTGCTGCTACAGTGACAAAACTTTCAAGCAGGCAAAGTGGTACACTCAGCAATTATACAAAAATTTAAAGTTATGCTTGTTTGTACCAACCTTTTCCCAAGAGTGCTAGAAACTGAAGATACTCGTTACATTATCCAGTTTATCCCTTGGGATCCAGTGCAGTACAGTTAGACAGTATTTTCTCTAGTGCATTTACTAGAGTTTTCTAAATTGCCAAATCATTTCATTTATAATGAGCTAATTCACTTTACAGTAAAATACATTGTCCTGTACAAGCCCAGACATGTTCTAACTGATCGAAACAAATGTGTAAAATTCTCTCTCCTATTTTATTAAGATTTCCCTTAAGCACAAATGAATACCAGGTTTCATCTGACAGTTGTATTTTTTTGGGGTGGGAGGCCAAAATCTAGACCTCTGATCATACAGGATTTATACATGAAATGCTGTCAAGTTAGAGTATTGCACCATTAGTGCTATGATAAGGTACAGAATTAGTGTAAAAAAAATAAGTGATGGAACAAAAGTCCAGAAAAGTCAGAGAAACAATCATTAAAGTGGGTTTGTCTGTGTTTCTAGGACAATCCTTCCCCACACCCCTTGCAATAAACCTGTGGAGGACCCTTCACTCAGAGACAAGAATCTCTTGATTTAGCATGTTGTACTTGGGTAATTTACTTTACTCGGTACAGGATACCGAAGAGGCAAAAGTAACTGATGACCAGCATGCATTGGAACAACACCTAAATGCTATGGTATTACATGCTTCTTAAATAAGACTGTACTAGGCACAGGCACTGTGGGTGCTCTGGGGCTCAAGCACCCATGGGAAAAAAATAGTGGGTGCTCAGCACCCAGGAGTGCGTATGGAATCTGAGTTCTGTGCTGCTAACAACTTCTCCCCCTAGGGCAGGGAGTTTGTTTATAAACAGAAGCAGGGTGATTAACAAAAGCCTTCTCATTAAATTAAATTAAGGATCCTTAGATGATCCTTTTCAGAGTGGCAGCCGTGTTAGTCTGTATCAGCAGAAAGAACGAGGAGTACTTGTGGCACCTTAGAGACTAACAAATTTATTTGAGCATAAGCTTTCGTAGGCTGAAGCCCACTTCATCGGATGCATGCAGTGGAAAATATGGTAGGAAGGTTATATACACACCACACACACACACAGAGAGAACATGAAAAAATGGGGGTTGCCATACCAATTCTTAACGAGACCAATCGATTAAGGTGGGCTACTATCAGCAGGAGACAAAAAAACTTTTGTAGTGATAATCAGGATGGCCCATTTCAAACAGTTGAGAAGAAGGTGTGACAGGTTTCAGAGTAACAGCCGTGTTAGTCTGTATTCGCAAAAAGAAAAGGAGTACTTGTGGCACCTTAGAGACTAATCAATTTATTTGAGCATGCTCATGCTCAAATAAATTGGTTAGTCTCTAAGGTGCCACAAGTACTCCTTTTCTTTTTAAGAAGGTGTGAGTAACAGTAGGGGGAAAATTAGCATAGGGAAATAGTTTTTAGTTAGTGTAATGACTCACCCACTCCCAGTCTTTATTCAAGCCTAATTTAATGGTGTCCAGTTTGAGGATTAATTCCAGTTCTGCTGTTTCTCGTTGGAGTCTGTTTTTGAAGTTTTTTTTGTTGAATAATTGCGACTTTTAGGTCTGTAATTGAGTGTCCAGGGAGGTTGAAGTGTTGATGATCCTGAAAGCATTCACAGGCACTCCAGTTAAAAGATAGGAAACAAAGGGTAGGAATAAATGGTCCATTTTCAGAATGGAGAGAGGTAAATAGTGGTGTCCCTGAGGGGTTTCTACTGGTCTGGGACAAGTGCTGTTCAACATATTCATAAATGATCTGCAAAAGGGGTAAACAGCGAGGTGGCAAAGTTTGCAGATGATACAAAATTATTCAAGATAGTTAAGTCGAAAACAGACTGCAAAGAATTACATCAGGGTCTCTCAAAACTGGGTGACTTAGCAACAAAATGGCAGATGAAATTCAATGTTAAATACAAAGTAATGCACATGGCAAAATATAATCCCAACTATCCATACAAAATGACGGTTCCTAAATTAGCTGTTACCCATCAAGAAGGAGATCATGGAGTCATTTGAAGTACTCTGGAAGCACTGTTTCCAGAGTACTGCAAACTGAATCCTTCTCACTGTGTCTGTATCATCCTGAACTCGCTCTCCAGCTTCAAAAGACTTAAAAATTATCTCCAGTCATCAATGGGACAGACGCAACTGAATAATATAGCTCTCCTTAACATTCATCAAAACAATACCAGAGAACCTAGATGTAAATAAGATTGACAACAGTTTCATCCAGAAAGCTACAGTGAAACATAATGTCTTTAAACTGGGATGATAGTGAAGACAGCTTTTAGGTGATTGCAATTATTTTAGTATACTGTAATTCAGGAGAATAATTGTGTAGTTCATAACAATTGAATCATTATTAAAATAGTGAAGATACCAATGATAGACAGATATTCAATAACTAGAATACGAAAGAAGTGTATAAATATGATGAAAATAGCCTTCTTCAAAACTGGCAGAGTGCCCCCCCAACCACACACCTCTTCAAACGCATCCATAGGCAAACACAAAAAGTTAGCGCCTATGTACTAGGATCTATAAAATAGGTTTACCTAAGGATCTTATATTATTAGAAGCATTCTCAGTATGTCTGAGGCCCAATCCTGGACTGTGATCAGGGATGGAGGTGGATTGCTGGGCACAATGAAATGTAGGATCAGGGTCTAAGCTAATTTATGGCAGGGATTTGTAGTTTTGCTCTACTTGAAACTGGGGGCTTGGATTAGACATGCACTTTTGTGTATCTGAATTACTGCCATTTAAGAAGCTTGCAGCTGAAATCTAAGTACATAGTCAAATGTGTGCTAATACTCTGAAAAAAAATCAACACACGAAGTGCATGTAGCAAATCTATGGGTGAGGATGCGAATACTCCGGTGGCAGGTGCCTATGCGGATTTTCCATTTTCATGTTCCACTGAGCAACTACTCCAATCTTTTGAGCAGATTGTGCCACCTGCACAAATTGCAACATAAGGGGTGGTGCATAGGAACAGCCGCTCTAGGAGTGACTGAGGCGGGATTTTTGCCTCGAGGACACAGTTGTTCCAAATTCCCTATGCACAGGGAAAATGCATTTATCAGGGGCAGCATTCACTGCTGCACTACACCTTTTCAGGGGCACAATAAGCTCCCTCCTGCACACTGGTCCTGTTCTTGAACCAGAAATCAGAGTCATAACCCTGCCCATCCATTGCCTGCTCCTTTTGGGTTTAATTGTAGAACCTGGGTGCAGGGCAAGGCTAGCTCATGCAAACATGGCGACTCTTACAAGGGCAAGGTTCCTTGCATGGTTGTTTCCCCATCTCTCAAACACCAAACTTTGTATTAATGCTGGCATATGAATCCCCATCTTGCACACCTCCCTGCTTGTTGCACTGCTCTCTAATGCCATCAGATCTACACTGTTTTTTTATATAGATGAGAGAGTTATATGGAAAGTTTTGGCAGGGGATTCTCCCTAAACACAGCACTCCATGACTAACCGGAACATTTAAAATAATTATACTATTTAAAGTGTTTCTCTAATCTCTTGTACATAAATAAGTAGGTTCTTCTAGAACTCAGTAGGAAAGAATTTTTATTTCAAAAAACTAATGTACCATTCAACATAAATGTTTACACCCTCCTAGCAATTGTGTGAAAGATCAAGCCAGGCCCATTTTAAAAGTCAGCTCCAAATAACTCTAGCTGTCTTTCAAAACAAGTCTATTAAAAAGAAAACCAGAGAGAAGAGGAAGATTAGTATTTGGCTAAAATGCATCCAGATCACTGAAATCCACAAAGCAACAGGTCTGTTTACCAGGGGCAGTAAATGAGTACACAATTTAAATCACAGCAGGATGTCAAAAGATCAGGCAGCATTTGACAGTTTTAAAGCTCTGGCAAGGAAAGCCTTCTGAATGTGTTCAAAGAATAAAACAGTGATGCATATCATCACCGCAAATAGTATTTTATTCCTGTTGGTGAAAACATATTCTATATACTTCAATAATGGGTTTTACCTTTCGTAAAAATAAAGGTTGCTGATAAATATATGGTAATGCTGTAAATGCAGTCACCTTTAAGAGGAAGCCCAATTGATATGTGTTTTTCCTCAATTGATATGGCCTTAACCACCAGCCAAACAATGGGATAACTCACATGACTGGAGTACTGTCATGGATGGTTATAAACTGTTCAGGAAGGACAGGCAGGGCAGAAAAGGTGGGGGAGTAGCACTGTATGTAAGGGAGCAGTATGACTGCTCAGAGCTCCGGTACGAAACTGCAGAAAAACCTGTGTGTCTCTGGATTAAGTTTAGAAGTGTGAGCAACAAGAGTGATGTAGTAGTGAGAGTCTGCTATAGACCACCGGACCAGGGGGATGAGGTGGATGAGGCTTTCTTCCGGCAACTCGCAGAAGCTACTAGATCGCACGCCCTGGTTCTCATGGGTGACTTTAATTTTCCTGATATCTTCTGGGAGAGCAATACAGCGGTGCATAGACAATTCTGGAAGTTTTTGGAAAGTGTAGGGGACAATTTCCTGATGCAAGTGCTAGAGGAACCAACTGTGGGGGGAGCTTTTCTTGACCTGCTGCTCACAAACCGGGAAGAATTAGTGCGGGAAGCAAAAGTGGATGGGAATCTGGGAGGCAGTGACCATGAGTTGGTTGAGTTCAGAATCCTCACACAGGGAAGAAAGGTAAGCAGCAGGATACGGACCCTGGACTTCAGGAAAGCAGACTTCGACTCCCTCAGGGAACGGATGGGTAGGATCCCCTGGAGGACTAACATGAAGGGGAAAGGAGTCCAGGAGAGCTGGCTGTATTTCAAGGAATCCCTGTTGAGGTTACAGGGACAAACCATCCCGATGAGTCGAAAGAATAGTAAATATGGCAGGCGACCAGCTTGGCTTAACGGTGAAATCCTAGCGGATCTTAAACATAAAAAAAGAAGCTTACAAGAAGTGGAAGGTTGGACATATGACCAGGGAAGAGTATAAAAATATTGCTTGGGCATGTAGGAATGAAATCAGGAGGGCCAAATCGCACCTGGAGCTGCAGCTAGCAAGAGATGTCAAGAGTAACAAGAAGGGTTTCTTCAGGTATGTTGGCAACAAGAAGAAAGCCAAGGAAAGTGTGGGCCCCTTAATGAATGAGGGAGGCAACCTAGTGACAGAGGATGTGGAAAAAGCTAATGTACTCAATGCTTTTTTTGCCTCCGTCTTCACTAACAAGGTCAGCTCCCAGACTGCTGCGCTGGGCATCACAACATGGGGAATAGATGGCCAGCCCTCTGTGGAGAAAGAGGTGGTTAGGGACTATTTAGAAAAGCTGGACGTGCACAAGTCCATGGGGCCAGACAAGTTGCATCCGCGAGTGCTAAAGGAATTGGTGGCTGTGATTGTAGAGCCATTGGCCATTATCTTTGAAAACTCGTGGCGAACAGGGCAAGTCCCAGATGACTGGAAAAAAGGCTAATGTAGTGCCAATCTTTAAAAAAGGGAAGAAGGAGGATCCTGGGAACTACAGGCCAGTCAGCCTCACCTCAGTCCCTGGAAAAATCATGGAGCAAGTCCTCAAAGAATCAATCCCGAAGCACTTACATGAGAGGAAAGTGATCAGGAACAGTCAGTATGGATTCACCAAGGGAAGGTCATGCCTGACTAATCTAATCGCCTTCTATGATGAGATAACTGGCTCTGTGGATGAAGGGAAAGCAGTGGATGTATTGTTTCTTGACTTTAGCAAAGCTTTTGACACGGTCTCCCACAGTATTCTTGTCAGCAAGTTAAAGAAGTAAGGGCTGGATGAATGCACTATAAGGTGGGTAGAAAGTTGGCTAGATTGTCGGGCTCAACGGGTAGTGATCAATGGCTCCATGTCTAGTTGGCAGCCGGTGTCAAGTGGAGTGCCCCAGGGGTCGGTCCTGGGGCCGGTTTTGTTCAATATCTTCATGAATGATCTGGAGGATGGTGTGGATTGCACTCTCAGCAAATTTGCGGATGATACTAAACTGGGAGGAGTGGTAGATATGCTGGAGGGCAGGGATAGGATACAGAGGGACCTAGACAAATTGGAGGATTGGGCCAAAAGAAATCTGATGAGGTTCAATAAGGATAAGTGCAGGGTCCTGCACTTAGGATGGAAGAACCCAATGCACAGCTACAGACTAGGGACCGAATGGCTAGGCAGCAGTTCTGCGGAAAAGGACCTAGGGGTGACAGTGGACGAGAAGCTGGATATGAGTCAGCAGTGTGCCCTTGTTGCCAAGAAGGCCAATGGCATTTTGGGATGTATAAGTAGGGGCATTGCCAGCAGATGGAGGGACGTGATCGTTCCCCTCTATTCGACATTGGTGAGGCCTCATCTGGAGTACTGTGTCCAGTTTTGGGCCCCACACTACAAGAAGGATGTGGATAAATTGGAGAGAGTCCAGCGAAGGGCAACAAAAATGATAGGGGTCTGGAACACATAACTTATGAGGAGAGGCTGAGGGAACTGGGATTGTTTAGTCTTCAGAAGAGAAGAATGAGGGGGGATTTGATAGCTGCTTTCAACTACCTGAGAGGTGGTTCCAGAGAGGATGGTTCTAGACTATTCTCAGTGGTAGAAGAGGACAGGACAAGGAGTAATGGTCTCAAGTTGCAGTGGGGGAGGTTTAGGTTGGATATTAGGAAAAACTTTTTCACTAGGAGGGTGGTGAAACACTGGAATGTGTTACCTAGGGAGGTGGTAGAATCTCCTTCCTTAGAAGTTTTTAAGGTCAGGCTTGACAAAGCCCTGGCTGGGATGATTTAATTGGGGATTAGTCCTGCTTTGAGCAGGGGGTTGGACTAGATGACCTTGGGAGGAGGTATTTTTTCATGCTTTGTGTGTATATAAAAAGATCTTCTACACTTTCCACAGTATGCATCCGATGAAGTGAGCTTTAGCTCACGAAAGCTTATGCTCAAATAAATTTGTTAGTCTCTAAGGTGTCACAGGTACTCCTTTTCTTTTATCCGATAAGGTAATTACATTTCATTCCTCAATCAGGCCTCTCTGGGGGAGCCAGTTAGTGCCAGACTGATCAGCAGCTCCCAGGTCACCTTCCTTCACTCATCACAGTAGGCAAGTGTAGTTTCCCCCTAATTTACAGAAAGGGTAATATAGGCACAAAAGGTGTTAGTGAATTGTTCAAGTTCCCATAGGGAATCAAGAGCAGAGCTGGAAACAATCTAGTGGTGGAAACCAGGGGCTATTGAAGTCAACAGTGAGCTTTGCTGTTGACTTCAGCAGAGCCAGGATTTCACCTCAGGGTCTTTTGACTCCAGGCTAGTACGTCTTGCCCACTAATACCTGTGGCACTACTTTCCCTCCTTCCTATCTCCCAAGACAAGTTCCACTGGAAGAAGGAACTCTGTAGGAAAGATAATACAGCTTGAAGCCTTATTAATGTTCCTAAGGAAAGGTGAAGGGGTGGGGGCAGTGAGATAAGTCACCTGACCCTACAATCAGAATCATAGAACTGGAAGGGACCTCGAGAGGTCATCTAGTCCAGTCCCCTGCTGTCAAGGCAGCACTAAGTATTATCTTGACCATCCCCAACAGGTGTTTGTCAAACCTGCTCTTAAAAATCCCCAATGATGGAAATTCCCCCACCTCCCTAGGCAATTTATTCCAGTACTTAAGCACTCTGACAGTTAGGAAGTTTTTCCTAATGTCCAACCTAAAATGCTCTTGCTGCAATTTAAGCCCATTGCTTCTTGTCCTATCCTCAGAGGTTAAGAAGAACAATTTTTCTCCTTCCTCCTTGTAACAGCCTTTTATATATTTGAAAACTATTATCGTGTGTCCTCTCAGTCTTCTCTTCTCCAGACTAAAGAAACCCAATTTTTTCAATCTTCCCTCATAAGACATGTTTTCTAGACCTTTAATCATTTTTGTTGCTCTTCTCTGGACTTTATCCAATTTGTCCACATCTTTCCTGAAATGTGGCACCCAGAACTGGACACAATACTCCAGTTGAGGCCTAATCGGCATGGAGTAGAGGGGAAGAATTACTTCTCGTGTCTTGCTTACAATACTCCTGCTAATACATCCCAAAATGTTTGCCTTTTTTTTGCCACAGTGTTACACTGTTAACTCATATTTAGCTTGTGATCCACTATGACCCCCAGATCCCTTTCTGCAGTACTTCTTCCTAGGCAGTCATTTCCCATTCTGTATGTGTGTGAGGCGGGGTAGTCACCCTACCATGCCTCGAAGGGTTTAAAACAGCCCTAAGAGAGGGCTGTAGCTGGAGAAAAGCTAGCTTGATTAGGGGAAGTAGCCACAGATGGGGCCATGCCCCAGTCAGGCCACAGCTGGCCCTATAAGAGGGCTGTTAGCCAGGAGCTGAGACAGCCACTCTCTCTAGCTTCATGGAGAGAGGAGGACGACCTGGCTGCTAGGGAAGCTGAGGAGGGTACCTAGGGCAGAGGGAGCTGGGGAGCTCCAGCCTAGCAGAGCCCCAGGCTGAAGGCTGAGGTAAAGGCCCACAAAAGGGTAGTAAGGCTGCAGAGGAGCAGCCCAGACCTAGACAGAGGCAACTGGTCTGACCCCCCTTGCCGATGTTGAATGGTACAGACTGCAGTCTGCCCGAGGGAGTGGGGGCTAGATGATGACTGACAGTAGTCACTGAGACAAGGGAGGGATAGGGGGTTGGGGGTTCCCCTGAGAGGGGAGACTCAGACTGAGGGGGTACTGCCAGGGGGAAGAACCCTAATCTAGAAGGGCTTTGGGGCCCCAGGAGGGGCACAGGGCCAGCAGCAGGTGAGACACCAACCGGCAGAGGGTGCTTCTAGCTGAAAAGAGCTAATTTCCTGGACGACCAGCGGGAGGCACCACAGCAGTGAGTTGTCGCTCCGCAACAGTGTGCAACTGATTGTTCCTTCCTAAGTGGAGTACTTTGCAGTTGTCCTTATTGAATTTCATTCTGTTTACTTCAGACCATTTCTCCAGTTTGTCCAGATCATTTTGAATTTTAATCCTATCCTCCAAAGCACTTGCAAGCTCTCCCAGCTTGGTATTGTCCACAAACTTTATAAGTGTACTCTCTATGCCATTATCTAAATCATTGGTGAAGATATTGAACAGAACCAATCCCTACAATAGTCCCTCTTATTCCACAATCCTTGGACAGTCTGGAATAACCCAGTGTGTTGGAAAAGGGAATGGGCTGGGAGTGGAAGATTTGCCTCTTTTGAGCTCAGGTAGCATGGAAGTACTCCTCTCTACTTGCGGATCTCAAGGGAGATGATCTAGCCCATGATTTTAGACAGACTCTGTATCCATACTCCTGGTATAATACATTTTCTAGTTCAAATCTCCACAAGCAGTCCCTTACTTCATGCTAGAGGCATAAAAAACAATAAAGAATACCCAGCAGAGAACCATTCCTTTATCTTATACCATCTGTTTCTTGTCTCTAAATCAATGTTTGCTGCACTTGACTGATCTTTGCCCTGCTTTCATATACTGCTGCTTGCACATACTGCAGATTAATCTATTGCACAGTAGGATTTTAAATACTTTCACAAAATCAGATAAATTATGACGTTCATTCACACTGATCAATTTAGCAATGTACACAAAATATTCACCTCAATTTGTCAAGCTTGGTTTTCCAGTGATGAATCCACACTGGCTGTTCTTTATTAAATTCACATTCCTTGTACTATAGCAACGTCTCCGATATCTTCCAGACGGCTGCAATCAGGCTCAGTCGTAGAGTTTTTTGGCAGAGACCTTGCTTTTTTTGCTTACAGATGGGAACTACATATGCAACCTTCAGCCCTCTTGTACTATCCTTTGTCTTTTAATGAGACAAAGAACTCTCAAAGGTTTTCTGATTTCCCTTGGTGCCTCTTCCCATTTAAAACCTCAGAGACTCACAAGTTTTCAAAAGAGCTGTTCTACTCAACTAATTCCTCATGATATTTTTGCACCATAGCATTTAATTACAAGATTACCTTTTGATACCAGTTGGGGCACCTCATTTGCAATGGGGTAGTTCATTTGCATATTGTTAAACTAGACTGCTAAATACAGGAAAACAGGACTTCAACTGAGGGACTAGAGTCATTAATTGCAAAAAAATAATAAAATAATAAATTAAAATAATAATAATAATAAAAATCACCACTCTGGGTAGCTTAAACCAGTGGGATTTGCCTCTACTTACCATCTAGGTGTACTTTACTTCCACTATCAACAGATACTCCTAAGGTCAAAGGACTCCATGTTCCTTCCACGGCTCCCACTGTGTGGAGCAAAACAATTTAAAATGCTCTATTTTTTGGACCATATTATTCTGCAATTCTGCCTTCTACTCTCACATGCTCTGCAAGATTGTGGAAACTGAATGGGGGAAAATGAGAGTGTCACAGGCCAGGGATCTGCAACAAGTCTAAGCTACAAACTTAAGTCTCCCAAGCCAGACACTCTCCCCTCTCTGCTTTAAGGATTTCCGCCAAACAAGCAGGGTCACTGCAGCTCTGCAACCTGTCCCACAACATGGCAAAGGAGAAAGTGTTCAGGCCAAAACAAACAATTTCATAGAGGAAGGCTGAATATGCCAACAGCACTGCTCTGTGGGGCTCAGACAAGTAATTCTGTTTTATTTGAATAACTGTAAGTCTCTTTTGGTCCCTTGACAGTTAAACAGAATGTTCTGCCCAGCTTTGTCCACCAAGGTAACAATTTAATTATGCATTTGTGCAATAACGTCTACACTGCTACAGCACTTTCCAGTGATAACATAATCCCTATCTTTTGTCACCTAAACATTTCCTTTTCAAATGCATGTGACAGTCGTGTTGGAATCCACTGGCTCACCTACTCACACTCACTGCCTGGTGAGAGAATGAGCTCTCTATACCGATGGAGAGAGATTTCTTGTCCACAATTATGCCACTATGGTGTCCAAAAGTTTCTTCAGTCTATTATTCACTCTCTATCTAGCAGCAATACTGAACGTTTCTTCAAGGAATGTATTCAGCCAAAATCTTTTTGGTCACAGAAAATGAATCTGTGTTCTCCAAAACAATGCTGCTGAATTAGAAATTGTAGCACCTCAGTATGAAAAATATACTGTGGACAGTATTTCTAGCAAGGTGGTATTATTAAAAAAAAAAAGAAAGAAAAGAAAAAGATGAAACTATGGACAAATCAAACATTTCACTCAAGGGGATAATAGGCAATTGATTTCATATTGTAATAAAGAGGCAGCCATTATTGTGCAAGTCATGACTCGATCAGTTTTATATTCCCCAGAAAGTTCATTTACTAACACAATTTCTATGGAACCACCTCCTCTTTAATATTTCTTTAAGCTATTATTTTCATTGTGATACAATATCAAAGCAATCTAAAAAAACAAAACAAAAAACCCACCACCCACTATTAAAAAAAATCGCCAATGTACAAATCTCTGCTTCCCTGCAGCTGGTCAATATTCTGCTGGAAGCTTTGCTGATGTTTATTAATGAGATCAACAACTGTGCTTTCATTAGGAAATTTTAGTGGCAAATTCCAACCACTCTTTTCACGCTCTGCTTTTTGAGTACTCTGTGGATGAGGATAGAAAATACGACGTAACGTGTGCAGAATGCATATTGTGACAGACGCTGGCAGACCAGATGCCAATTTATGCCAAATCCCTTGGGTCCTCACTTCTTATGTAAAGTCTCCGCTCAATCCAGCAGAATATGGTTGTAAGGTTTGTAACTTTTCAGTCATTGATAGTATGATCATTAAGTTCAGTAACCTTTTGCAAACTTTGTAACTTTAGTTATTGTTCCTTTTAAGCTTTGTAACTCTTGCAAGCTTTGTAACCTTTTTCAGTTACCACTTGTATAAACCTCCAAGCTTTGCAATACCCCATCACCAGTCAGAGAGAGTGTGAAAAAAGGAGTGTGTGGGGGAGATAAGGGAGTGTGAACAAGGGAGTGTATGTGGGACTGGGCGGAGAGGAACTGCAAGGAGAATAGAGCCCAGAGACAGGAGACAGGTGTGTCTAATGTAATCCGCCCTGAGAAGGCAATCATGGGGTGCTGTAAAGAAAAGAAGAGCCTGGTATGCATGAAAGGAACGAGGCCTAGGAATGCTTCTCGCTGACGGACACAGAAGAGAAACTCAGTGTACGTGACAGGAGCCGCCCACTTCCAGCACAAGAAAGAAGGCATACACATAAGCCCCCTGCTTCTTGACCTGCTCGCCAGCCCAGATCCGTGACCACAGGCGGGACCGCTTCGGCTTCTCGGCTTCCTCTGCTGTCTCCAGTAACTCTCCGCCTGTGTGAGCGTGTGGGTGCATGAGGTTACGAATGCATTGAATGTGTACGTACAGGAATAAGCCCCATCCCTCTTCTGTTTGATCCAACAGTGGTATCTAATAAAACAATATAAATGTAACCCTGGGTTGTTTTCCAGGGAAACTGAGGTAACATCATTGAACACTGACAAATGCATAGCTGGAAACCAGTCTGGTGTGTTACTCTTGTCAAAATAGATATTAGTTTTAAGAATGTGTTTAGACTTTATGGAATGCATGTAGGATGCTGCATGTATTAATCTTACTTATAATATCTGTATCCCACATTTGCTCTGTACCTATAAAAATATGTTTGCTAAGACTGTAACCCTCCCACCCCCAAGTCAGGGGAGAAGCATTACCAAGTGTGGAATGCTAGTTTACCATAAGAGGTGCCATCTTCTCCCTGACAAAAGAGAGCCTATAGACACCAGACAAACTATTGTGGAATATCAGTGGACAGAAGATTTTGTAGATTGCTTCTCTCACACCAGTGAAGAGGGTACATGCACGAGTCCTCATCCCATCAAAGCTTGAATGCTAGGGAAGGGCATAAAAAATCTCCATCAAGGAAGAATCATCACTATGCTGCTTGAAATTTGGAGAGGGCAATATTTCAAAGCATAAATTTAGGATCCACAAGCTGCTGGGCCGCATTAACCCCAAAGGACATATAAAGCTTCCATATATAGCTGCTACTATCGTCTTCTGGACCCTAAGAGTAACTCATTTGTGTGTGTATCATTTACCTGCTTTAATCTTAAGTATTTCTTTTCTTAGTCAGAAAATCTTTAGTTAGCTTATTACAGGATTGGCTACAAGCATTGAGAGATTTAGGGTGCAATTGACCTGGGGTAAGTGATTAGTTCTTTGGGACTGGGAGTAACTGGAATATTGTTTCAGAGTGGTAGTTGTGTTAATCTGTTAGCCAGTCCTTGCTTACAGACAGCCCCCCAACCTGAAGCAAATACTCACCAGCAACCACACACCACACAACAGAACCACTAACCCAGGAACTATCCTTGCAACAAAGCCCATTGCCAACTCTGTCTGCATATCTATTCAGGGGACACTATCATAGGACCTAATCACATCAGCCACACTATCAGATGCTCATTCACCTGCACATCTACCAATGTGATATATGCCATCGTGTACCAGCAATGCCCCTCTGCCATGTACATTGGTCAAACCGGACAGTCCCTACGTAAAAGAATAAATGGACACAAATAGATGTCAAGAATTATAACATTCATAAACCAGTCAGAGAACACTTCAGTCTCCCTGGTCACTCGATTACAGAGCTAAAAATGTCACAACATTACAACAAAAAAACTTCAAAAACAGACTCCAGTGAGAGACTGTTGAATTGGAATTAATTTGCAAACTGAACACCATTAAATTAGGCTTGAATAAAGACGGGGAGTGGATGGGTCATTACACAAAGTAAAACTATTTCCCCATGTTTATTTCCCCCCCCCCCCACTGTTCCTCATATGTTCTTGTCAACTGCTGGAAATGGCCCACCTTGATTATCACCAGAAAAGGTTTTTTTTCTCCTGCTGATAATAGCTTACCTTAACTGATCACTCTCATTATAGTGGATAGGGCAACACCCATTTTTTCATGTTCTCTGTGTGTATATATATAGATCTTCTGATGAAGTGGGTTTTAGCCCACAAATGCTTATGCTCAAATAAATTTGTTAGTCTCTAAGGTACCACAAGTACTCCTCATTCTTTTTGGAATATTGTTGTGATTTTTGATGTAAGGGACCATATAAGGCAGGCTTGCCTGGTTGCCAAGATAGACCAGAGTGCTAAAGGAGACTGACTCCATGGTAAGGCTGTTACAGCACTTTAGGAGTTCACATTTGTTACTGGGTAGTGAATATAATTATAGTACATACAACCAGTTTGGGGTCTTTGCCCTGTTTCTTGACAGGCTGCCCTGACATTGGCACTCATAGTCGTGACCCACTGCAGACAGCCTGATACATATGTTGTGGTTTTATTGTTACACCAGTGACAAATCCAGGGCATTTGGGATCTATTTCATGGACAGAAAATGACATGCTCTAACACTTTAAGCACTTGCTAAACTTCTGTGGCTAACTTTATCATCTGTAAAATATCACCTGTATGAGATAGTGTGAACTTTGTAGGAGAACGATCATATCTTTACATGACAAGGACTGTATTAATGCAAGCTCTTATGATTATAGGTGTAGTAGGGCTAGGAGTACACACACACATACCACCTCAATTAAAAATGATTGTTCTAGTCATGCCTTTATGTTTTTATCAGGAGTGTTCATTTATGTCACCCATAGCATTTATGTTTTTTACATAATTTATATGAAGACAAATATCAAACTCTTGGTACTACAGCATGGTTTCCTCTCCATGCAGTGAAGAGTTTAGGAATATTTGAAAATATGATGAAGATAATGGCATTGGGTATCTTAACATAACAAGACAAGTTAGAGATAGGATGATATATACAACAAACAAATTATGGGTTAGTCTTTGAATGAGAGATGAGATAGCTGTTAGACTTGTAGAACGGAAGTAGTTCAGAGGGAAGACCAATTAATCATAGTTTTATATGCATCAAAATATGGCTTTCCAAATCAAACTGAAGAATTGCAAGTAAAATTTTGATATGAATAGCTGAGACATAGAGAAGCAAGTAAAACAAATGCTGGAAATCACAAAGTTAAATCCTTCAAAACTATAGCATGGATGTACTGAAAGTAAAAGAAAAGAAAATACTTCAGGAAAAAAGTAGATTTCTAATCCAAAAAGGGGAAAAAGTGCTTTATTCTTAACGTGCCAGAACTCACAAAATATTGATCTCTAGCTTCAAACTTTATTCCAGAGACAAATGGGAATACTATGATTTTGCCCTTGGCAAATAAGAGAAGACACAGGGAAAGAAAGTTAAAAGGGAAATGAAAACAGATTGCCTTAGAAAGGGCTCAAAAAAGTTTTCAAAGTAGTATCTTGTCAATGGATGTCAACAAAGAAAGGGATTTGTCAAGCTGATTCAACTTGCCAAGAGCAACAGGCAGCAATATTGGTAGTAAGTGTTTTCTTATACTGTGCAAAATGCTCTCCACACTAAGTAATCAGATATATACTAAATAATTGGATATATTATTGTTGAGCTCCAACAGTGTGCTCAACATCAGAAAAAGCCCCATAAAGTACAGAGTCCCCAGGCAGACAGCTTATAAACCAAATTGGCCAAGCCCATTAAATTTGGGACATAAGGTATATACCAGCTATCAGGAAGACTTTGGTAAAGACATATAGAGATTATACATGGCAGGCAGTCAGGCTGAGAACTAATCACAAAGAAAGGCAAGTGCTTAAACAAAATGCCTGAGGAGATGTAAACAAGCGAATAACATTCTTTGTTAGAAAATTACTACAATAAGAAAGCTTCAGGACAACAAATCAAAAGAATTGAAGAGTTAAAAGAAAATGTAAATCTACAGCTCTGCTAACAGGCATTAAAATAAGGGTTTATGGGCATATTTTAAAGATGTCAAGGCCCTGACTCCAGGGAAATGAATAAAGAATGAGTTAAATGAAGGAGCATGTGGACGTGTTTTAATAACTACAGGCCAAATAATGCTGTCCTTAAATCCCTGCAAGTCCCATTGAAGTCAACAGGAGTTTTATTAAGATTAAATTAGCCCTATGTTGTCACACACACAGTGGTTTCTTCCTAGAAATGCAGACAGTTTACAGTGAAATAGCCAGGAGGACAGAGTTTCATTCTCCTCCCAGAATTCACTTCCGGACTTGTTACAAAGATCTGCCATAACTCACTAAGTGTTGAGCTGCAAACTAACAATGCAGCCAAAGTATATGAGCATTGGAGCAGTGTGCCCAGCCATTTGATGGCATCAGCAGCCTGGTGGATAGCCAGTGGCCCACCAGTGAAATAAGTCAGTGGGTACTCGTCACTGATATGCGACAGTCTGAAGTTGACCACAGCTGCATCGCGGATCATTAGAAAAAATGTTTTTTTCGGGAGATTGGCCACACAGTTGCCCTGTCCAGTTTGAAACTGGTTCAGAAATAACCATAGATGCCTTAGCAGATCAGCACCTGGTGGACAGATCATAGAATATCAGGGTTGGAAGGGACCTCAGGAGGTCATCTAGTCCAACCCCCTGCTCAAAGCAGGACCAATCCCAAACTAAATCATCCCAGCCAGGGCTTTGTCAAGCCTAACCTTAAAAACCTCTAAGGAAGGAGATTATACCATCTCTCTAGGTAACCCATTCCAGTGCTCCTAGTGAAAAAGTTTTTCCTAATATCCAACCTAAACCTCCCCCACTGCAACTTGAGATCATTACTCCTTGTTCTGTCATCTGGTACCACTGAAACAGTCTAGATCCATCCTCTTTGGAACCCCCTTTCAGGTAGTTGAAAGCAGCTACCAAATCCCCCCTCATTCTTCTCTTCTGCAGACTAAATACAGTAACTCCCCACTTAATGTCATCTCACTTAACGTTGTTTCAATGTTACGTCCCTGCTCCATTACAGAACGTGCTTGTATAAAGTTGTGCAATGCTCCACTATAATGTCGTTTTGGTTGAGTCAGTGATGAGAGAGTGATTAACAACTGTCATTGCTGACCACTAATTGCACCAAGCAGGTTCCACCATCATGTCCTGTGGTGGCATAAATGACTATAAAGAGTATCTAGAAGATAGGAGAGCGGGCGGGTAGTTGAAGAGGTCTGCCTACAATGGCAGGTCGCTATTCTCACGGATCTTGGCCAACACCATGAGAGAGGCCTTCTCACGGCAAATATGGGGCCGTGCTATGTTACTAAGTGCCTTGGGGGTTTAATACAAGCCTGGAGTGGCCAGTATTAATTTTTAGAATCCTTGTAGCCCCCAACCTTCTGCACTCAAAGTGCCAGAGTGGGGAATCAGCCTTGACAGGAGGCAAGGCTCCGCCCACACCCCACCCACCTGTCTAATGGGGAGTAGCCTGTCAGCAGTGGCTCTCCCACTTCTGTAGGGCCTGGTGACATTCTATAGGACGCTTTACGCCACAGGTACACAGAGAGGCTTACGACTGAGCCCCAAGAGACCATTAAAGCAGGGATACATTTGTGGTGGGGTTTAACTAATTGTGGCTGTGTGCCAAATAGTGTATTTCTTTACCAAAAAAAAAAAAAAACCAACAAAAAAAAACCCCAGCAACCCACCACCCACAAAAATTTAATTGTAGTGTTATAACTGGGGAATGGTTTTCCACATACTGTACAGGTGTTCTGGGTGTCTGAGAAATAGAAATTTGAGAAAAGTCTGTACAAAACCCAAAACACGCACTTGAAGCGCTTAAAAACGGAGAGGCTAGTTTTACTCCCATGCCTGTTGCAGAGAGGGAATGTCTAATGTTATAAGGGGAGGCGACAAATATAGTTGATATTTCTGTTCTTCAGTTTCTGCTTTCATAATCTGATGCCTCTGGGGGCCCAGTCAGTGGTATGGTGAGCGGGGGGCGGGGGGGAAGAGTATCTAAGTGAACTCAGTCAGCATTAGCTCATGCAGGTTCTCCATGAGCAGGGGGGAAGCCAGAAGGAAGAGGATGATACCTCAGGGAGCAGCTGTCCTCACCACTTTGCCTACTGTGGATCCTAACCCTCTGCATCATCTGCAGTGGAGCATCTATGGGGTAGGTGATGCTGTACAGACAGCACCCTGGCCTTCACAACCCCAACCTCTCACCACACAGATACATCCGTTTTCAGGCCTGTTACTTCCAAGGAATGTGTGGGTGGGGGTGGGGGTGGAGAGGATGATCATTTAGTTTGACAGTGTAGAAGGATGGAACTGAGAATCTCTTGATTAGCGAATAGCATCATGCATTCAGTATGTCCTTAAGTGACAGACGTGCTCAACTTTGCTTTGAGATCTCCAGCCGTAAGAGCATGAGAGACAGCCCTTATGATTAACTACTATTCATCCATTGATCTAGAAATCCCAATCATTGAACTAGGCAGGATATAGTAAATTTAGACTTTAAACAGAAAAGTAAGTGTCATTTATTGCCAGATCTTAGGCTGTTATTCAAGTCACATAATGATAACAGCATATTGCAAGTTAATTTGCAGGGTCTGAGGTGGCTAGGCAAAGCAGTAAAACAGATTTATAAGAGTAAATCCCAGACCAAAAAAAAAAAAAAAAATCACAGTCTTAGAATCAATGTCAAGATTTACAAAAATCTGCCAATCATGTGACTAATCCACTCTGTTCCCAGAACAGTTCAGAACTCATCATAATGTGAAACAGTGTTCTGCCAACCCCATGTTCATTTCTACTAACCCTAGATGACCCAGGAGGATTGTAAATTGCAGAATGTTGAAGATGACAGCTAAAGTTCAATCACTGCTCAGACACAATTTGGCCATAATCCAGTTTATTATCTGAGCTAGAGCTCAGTCTGACCTTGAACTTCAAAGGCCAAATAAGTAAGTTAAAAGTAGTTAGATAAATCTGAATAAAATATTAAAGGTGCAGTAAACATTTTAAAAATTTACTGTCAACTTTTTGTGGTTCAATATTATTAAACTAAGCTTTAAATAGGAGTTTCTCCCTGATCCCCCTACTCAAGCACTGTGGACAACACCACCAACCTGCCTGTCGTTCAGGCCCGTAACTTGAATGTCTATCTGGCTCTCTTTAGGTTCTCACACCCCGGCTATGTCTAAATCTTGCCGCTTCCTTCTGCATAACATCTAAGATGTAGCCTTTCCTATCCACTCACACCGCTGAAGTTCTTTTCCAGGATCTCAGCATCTTGCATCTCAATTGCTTCACCATCCTTTTCTCCAGCCTTGACAAGTGAAGCCTTGCCCTGCTCATATCTATTCAGAATGGGCTATATAATGTAAAGATAATTTTCCTAGCCTGTCACTTGAATCACATCATCTCTCTTTTTGCATCCCTCCATTGACTCCTCTTCTCTAGAACAGCTTTGCCTCAACCTTTTTGATACCAGGGACTGGCTTGTTGCCTTCCTAAACTGTCAGGAAGATCCCAGGGACTGGCATGGGTCCATTGACCGGTCATTGTGAAACACTGCTCTAGAGCATTAAACATAAGCTATCTGATCCCCTGATGAGGGGGCAGGACTAAGTCAGGGAAAACAGTGGTATAAAAAGCCAGCTTTTAAGCAATTAGAGGAGCTACTGAACAAGACCAGCAAACAGGGGAGTTTTGTGAGGGAATTTAAAGAAGTGTGACAGCCAGATAAATTTAGAGAATGTTTTTTAGGTGTAAGTCAATAACCTGCCACCACACACAACACAAAGAATACCCTAGAGTAAAAAATGCAGGCAGAAGTCAAAAAGCAGAGTGTCAGCTATCCAGTTTATTGCACTGAATACAGCATGTATAATTACTTGCCTTGCAGGCAGGTGGCATGTGTGCATTCAGTACAAGCAGTTCATGGCCCTCAGAAACAGAATACAGGCTCTTGGGAACCGAGGAGCTGAACTGGAGGAGCAAAAGGAGATCAGAAGTACATAAAGGAGACTTTCCGGAACACAGGAGAGTGGTCCCACCCCCACTCTAGCAGCCTCTGTGCTGTTGAGGAGGATAGAAGTCTCAGGGAAGGAGAGCATCAAGCTGGAGCAGAAGGAAACAATCCCATAGTTTGGACCCTCCTTTCTGATGATATCATGGTATCCTTTTGCATTGAGGAGACCTGTCTGGGGGAGCGCACCAACGGCATTAGGAAGAGACAGATAATAGTAATGGGGGATTTGATTATTAGAAATAATTGATATCTGGATTTGTGATGACTGGGAGAACTGCATGGTGACCTGCCTGCTGCGCATGAAGGTTGTGGACCTCTTGAGACATTGACAGACTTATGTGCAGTGTTGGGAAGAAGCACGTCATCATGGTACAGGCAGGAGAGAGGTCCTGGAGGCCAAATTTAGTCTGCTAAATAAGACATTAAAGTCCAGTACCTCCATGGTAGCATTCTCTGAAATGTTTCCAGTTCCATGCAGGGCTAGCTGACAGGCAGAACTGCAGGGTCTCAATGCGTGGATGAAATGATAGTCTTTGGAGGAGGGATTTAGATTTAAGAGGACTTGGGGAACCTTCTGGGAAAGGAGTAGTCTATATAGGAAGTATGGCTCCACCTAAACCAAAAATTGAACCAGATTGCTGGCATGTAAAATTAAAAAAATGTTGTAGGGGAGTTTTTAAACTAGGGCTGGGAGAAGGAATGGAGGAGCACATGGTTTGTATAGACACATCCCTTAGGGAAGGATTTATTAAAGGGGGACTCTCTCTATAGCTTAGTAAAGAGTAGAAATTAGAAGTTGATAATGAACAGGCAGAAACTGAAGAGGAACAGTGGAAAAAAAAAGGTCCCATTCAATCACATCATGTGAAGGCAGACAACTAAATATTGACAAATTTTAAAGTGTTTGTATACAAATTGAAAAAGTCTAAATACTAAGGCCATGTCTACACTTACCGGGGATCGACGCAGTGGGGGGAGTGGGGGATTTAGCAGGTCTAGTGAAGATCTGCTAAAATTGACCGCAGAGTGCTCTCCGGTCAACTCACTACTCCACTGGAATGAGAAGATTAAGGTAAGTCAACGGGAGAGTGTCTCCTGTCGACACAGCATGGTGTAGACACCGCAGTAAATTGATGTAAGCTATGTTGACTCCAGCTTCATGAATAATGTAGCTGGAGTAGCAAAATTTAGGTCGATTTACCGTGATACTATAGACAAGGCCGAAGATGGATGAACTTGAGAGCCTGGTATTAAATGAGGATATTGATATAATAGGCATCACGGAAACTTGGTGGAATGATAATGGGATACGGTAATACCAGGGTACATTGTATAGGAATGACAGTAGGTCGCACTGGTGGGGAGTGGCACTATGTGAAAAAAGCAGAGTCAAATACAGTAAAATCTTAAATAAATTAAACTGTACCATAGAGTCTATGATATGGCTAGAGATTCCATGCTTGAATAATGAATATAGCAATGGGAATATACTGTCAACTGCCTGACCAGGATGATGGTCATTGTGAAGCGCTCAGGGAGATTACAGAGGCTACAATAGTACAGAAAACGCAATAAATAATAATGGGGGATTTCAACTATCCTCATATTGGTTGCATACATATCACTTCAGTACAAGAGGCAGAGATAAAATTTCTGGACACCACTAATGAATGTTTTATGGCGCAGTTAGTCGTGGAACCTACAGGGGAGAGGTAATTCTTGATTTATTCCTAAGTGGCACACAGGATCTGGTTCAAGTGGTGAATGATTAAAGAATTAGAAAACATGCCTGAGTATGATAGGTTGAGCTCCTTGAAAGTCTGTGTAGCTTAAAGTGAAGGTTAAGGGGTGACTTGATTACAGTCTTCAAGTATCTAAATGGGAAACAAATATTTAACAATGGGCTCTTGAGTCTAGCAGAGAAAGGTATAACATGATCCAATGGCTGGAAGTTGAAGCTAAACAATTTCAGATTGGAAATAAGGCTTACATTTTTAACAGCGAGTAATTAACCATTGGAACAACTTGCCAAGGGTTGTGGTGGATTCTCCATCACCGGCAATTTTTAGGCTAAGATTGGATGTTTTTCTAAAAGATGTTGCCTAGGTATTATCTTAGGGAAGTTCTATGACCTATTATACAGGAGGTCAGACTAGATGATAATAGTCCCTTCTAGCCTTGGAATCTATGACATTTAGAAATAATCAAATGGTTTGGAATTCCATCCATTCTAGCCTTGGAATCTATAACATTTAGAAATAATCAAATGGTTTGGAATTCCATCTGCTTAAGATACTTTTATGCCTTCCCTCCTAAATAGGCAGGATGGGGATACTCAGATTAGAAGGGACTGAGCCAAGCTACATTGCATACATCCTACGGGAATTCTACTGTACCATACCACTGAAAATCTTAATATAATTAAAGCTGCAGAGCCACAAAATTAATGAGATTTCAATTGTAACTAATGTGCAAACAAACAATAAGACAAACATACTGACCATCTACAGTCAAATATGTCAGATTTGTTCACAGTATAAAGCAGCGGTCCTCAAACCATGGGTCGAGAGCATCCAAAGTGGGTCGCGACCCCCTTTGAATGGGGTCGTCAGGGCTGGCTTAGATTTGCTGGGGCCCAGGGCTGAAGCCCAAGCCCCACTGCCCAGTGCTGAAGCCAAAGCCTGAGGGCTTCAGCCCTGAGTGGCTGGGCTCAGGTTGCAGGCCCCCTGCCTGGGGCTGAAGCCCTTGAGCTTCAGCTTTGGCCCCTCTGCCCAGAGCAGTGAGCCTTGGGAAGGCTCAGGCTTCGGTCCCCCTCTTAGGTCATGTAATAATTTGTTGTAAGAAGGGGATCACAGTGCAATGAAGTTTGAGAACCCCTGAGATATAGCTTTTTACTTCTATGGTCTTTAGAAGAAAAAGAAAGTCACATGTTATGTATCAATAGCCCTGTGATAAATGAAGAGGAGTAGCAGCTCCCTTTTAAGGACACCCAGCCAGCCAGTAGCTATAAAATCCCTCTTAGTAGCTGTTCTCTAATTTGCACAACCTGTAAAGAGTTAAAACGTCTCACTGCTATGCATAGGTAAAAGGAGGTGAGTGGACACCTGGCCAAAAGAGCCAATGGGAAGGCTAGAACTTTTTAAAATTGAAAAACAACTCCCCTTTTGTCTGTCTGTTGTTGTTCTCCTGGAGAGAGGGAGACAGGGTAGCAGCATGCTGTGAGAAGCTTGGGCCAGGTATGAAAAAATCATCAGTAGCATATCTAGAAACTACTCATTTGAAACCACAGATATGTAAGTAGATCAGGAAATGTCTAGGAAGACGTGATTAGGTTTATCCCTTTTATTTCTTTTTGGCTTGTGGATTCCTCTGTGCTAACCCCAGATGCTTTTGTTTTGCTTGTAACCTTCACGTTGGACCATAGGAAAGCTATTCTTAGTGCTTAATCCTTGTAGCCACTCTTTTAAAATCTAGCAATAGCCTGAGTTCCCAGATATATTTTCTCTTTTTTTATTAATAAAATTTACCTTTGTTAAGAACAGAATTGGATTTGTGCGTCTTAAGAGGTTTGTGCACATGTTGTCTGATTAGCTGGTGGCAACAGCTGATTTCCCTTTTTTCTTCTTCTTCTTTCTCAGCTCTTCCCCAGGGCTGGGGGGAGATGAAAGGGCTTGAGGGTACCCCACAGGAAGGAATTCCCAAGTGCACCTTCCTGGGCTCTCAAAGGGGTTCTGCACTTGGGCGGTGGAAGCATCTACCAATCCAAGGTCAGAGAAAAGCTGTAACCTTGGTAGCTTAATACAAGCCTGGAATGGCCAGTATTAAATTTTAGAATCCTTGCAGGCCCCCACCTTCTGCACTCGGAGTGACAGAGTGGGGAATTAGCCTTGACAAGCCCTCATACATGTGTGACAGGGTTCACTCACCACAGGTGGCGCCTCCCCCTGGGAATTACCTCTGCCACACGTTGCACCCTCCTCTGGCAGTGTCTTCACTTGTTCTGTCTTGCCCTGCAGCCCCTCTTGCTCCAGGAACTGCAGCTTCCTCTTCATGGCTCAGCCCTCTGACCAGGTCACCATACATGTTCCCATATAATGTTCCCATATAATGAAGTCTTTCTGGAACAAATCAGGCAGTCCACTGTCCTCTGCCTGTTCAGTACCACATCCCCAGTAGCCCATTTCTGTTGCTAGCTTTCTAGCTTATATAGGTCCTGCCTCTGCCTGCCCAGCTGAGCCTTGTGTAATTAATCAATCCCTGCTCCCTGGCTGCTCTTCTTCAAAAGCAAAGAATGAGAATTCAGTAGTAATGAATGACAGCAATCATCTTCTGACTGCTTTTTGGTAGTCTACTCTGAGTGAAGTGAGTTGGGAGTAGAGCTGGGCAAATATTGCAAGAAGATTTTCCATTAGTATTCACCTGAATTTAAAAATGAGTTTGCTTTGGCTGTGCTCATAATCCTTTTCTGTTTGCTTTCTCGATCATTTTAGTGATGGAGTTTAACTTGCATGAATGGCCATGGATAGCAAACCTTAAAAATTATATTTGAGAGTATCTGTGCAAGACAATAGGACACCACTTGGCATAGCAGGGGGGCAGAGATACCCCAGCTACACACTAGAGCCCTGGCACAGAAAACTCAAAAGGGAGTAACAAGGATCTTACCATGTTCAGTGCAACTAGGACAGTGCAGTTACTCTGAATGCAATGAGAGGAAACACTCTGCACCAAGCTAGTAAATCTCATAATAGCCCAAGACACCATTAATGAGGCAAGGACATTTCTGTTCTAGAAAGAAAGATTTAACATGTTCTAAAAATTCCCCAGTTCCATGTACAGCTACATCTCCAAGAGAATCCAGGTTCTAGCAGCTTCATCAAATAATCTTCTTATCTTCATGTATGTGCAACATGCCTCAGGTGGCACGTGACCAGGATTCATCACTGAATTTGGTCTGCTGATTGGATCATTAGCTTCCCCGGCCTGGGCCAGGTACTGACGGGAAGCACTAATGAATGCTTGATCCATGCCCGGCAATCATCCTATTAGAAAACAGAAAGAATGCTGTGTGGTTTACAAGACCAATCACAAGTATCCCACACAACTCAGGTTTTCAACATCGAGTATGGAATACTCTAATCAATCTGTTCACAATCAAGATTAAAAAATTTAAATAAAAAAAAAATTTAAAAATTCCAACTGACTCACATGTACATACAAATTGGGCTTCTAGGAAATCTCTAAGTGTTTGCAGACATTCCAAAAGAAGGAAAAAATAATTAAAAAAAGATTGTTGAGTAAATTACTATTTCCAAGTTATTTACTTAACTATTCTGGGTAGCATCCATTCAATTTCTAGTTCTCAACTATCATCATATCATAGCCAATATTAAGTGGTACACTTGATAATTTCAGGAAGGAGGCTAAGGACAATGAATCATCAGTGCTGAAAGGAATCTCTAGTAGTCCCATCCCATTGACTGGAAACACTCCAGGCTACACTGGGCACCAAAGTTAGCAATTCCACAAGTTTTTAGTATTCAACTTGAATGCTTTCTGCTGCAATTTAAGCCAGTTACTAACTCTTCCGTCCCTTCTGACTAATAGAAATGTTTTGTCTCTGTTCTAAATATCCTTTTACATATTTGTAGAGCATTATCTTCTCTCATGGTCTTCTCTGAAGATTAAACATGCTTTATCTTTGCTCTTAGATCAAGCTTTTGAACTCCCCGGTTTGTCTTCTTTTGAAGAGTGGGTCCCCCATACTGATGGTAATATTCCAAATAAGCTCTAGACTATCCAGTGCCAAAGAATGTGGCATAATTGTCACATCTCATTTTACCCGAGACTTGTAATATAAGAGTTTTGTTTCTGAGGTTATGGAGAGATGGAGAAAATTCAGTTGGGTTGACAAAACTCATTGTTGTCTTATTTTACATTTCCTCACAGTACTAGGGCCAGAATTTCCCCATTGTATACATGTGCATCTTACTGTTTATTTGGTCCTATTTTTACAGCCTAAAGCACACTACACTATATTTTAATCCTAGTTGCATTAGTTGTACTACCAGCATATTTCAGTGTAATGGGGAGTATATAGACCTAGCAGGAAACAAACATTGAAGTATTTTAAAAAGGAACAATCACCTCCTGAGCTGCAGCCTATGGGAAGGCTAACAGCAACAAGGATAGGAGGCAGAACAGGGTAGCTATTGGGGAAAGTGCCACAGCGAAGGGGCTCCAGAAGGTCAGACCAGAGGAAGCTGCCCAGAGATACTAGTGCTCTGCCAGAAGGGATCAGAGAAGATTAAGAAGCAGGAGAAACCTGCAAGACCTCAAGGTAGGAAGCGGCCCAAATGAGTCCCTGACTGCACCACCCAGAGAGGAGGGACCCAAAGGAGAGGATGGGCCTGGGTCTCAGACAAAGAAAGAGACTGCTAAGAACCCTGTCCGGGGTGGCAACAATAACAGGAATATTGGACTTTGCTTTTATATGTTCCTGCTTGAACTTTTCTTAACAGGGCTACAATAAAGTAAAGGAAGAAACGTGTAAAGCAGCAACACCAGAAAAGTGGTTAGAAGAGGCCCTGAGATGCAAAGGCACTGACTTTTGCTATTGCTGGTGGGTGCCTGCTGCCATCCAGTTTCACTGTGCACCATGTATATGCTCCTGCCACCTACTTGTGGCTCATGGGTGCTGAGCACACCCCCCTTCCCCCAACACACACACTCTTTTTTTCTTTCCCAGTGGGTGATTGAACGCCAGAGGACCCATGGAGTCAGCGCCTATGCTGACATGAAAGCCCAAACTCCTGGGAATATGAGCAAAAGATCCATCAAGGGGGGTGGTAGAACTTTGAGTGAGGCCAGACTCTTTCCAGTCTTGAAAGGGCAGAGACACAAGTAACCCAGCAAAAGGACTGGAGTTACAGAAGATGACAGGTTTAATTTATGTACCACACAAGGGAAACAGGCTGGAACGGGAGTTCCATGGCAGCCTGCCGCACTGGGCAGGGGGGGTACAGGACTGAGATCCCTCAGTTACATTCAATACCACTAATTAGAAGCAATGGCTATATATAAATATAAAAGAGGTGTAGAAGTTACTAAACTAATATTCAACTCTTTGCCTTTTACTGCCCACAAGGAGCATCCCTGAATTCTCAGGAATACCCTAAACAACAGATGATATGAGAGAATGAAGGAACCTTTTATATTCTGCACAGCTTTATGAAGATATTAGCTGACCTTTAGTTAAAATCTCATTCCAGCTGTTTAAATAACTGCAGATTAGATATTATAACCATGCATAGTGAGGGAATACTTTTTTCAACTTTAGAGACTTCCAAAATTAAGCTATGCAAAACCATAAAAGTTCTATTTCTGTATTTTTCCTGTCTTTTTACATCAATAAACTGACTGCTTTTTATTTAAGTTTTCTATCATTCCTATAATACAATATGCTATTAAAAAAAAGCATTGAGAAATGGTATTCTTTCCTATCAAATCAACTGATACCCAGAGGAACATTTTGAAAAGTACATATGAGGTGTAGGAGCTTAATACCCATTGACTTTCAATAATATTTAGTCACTTTTGAAAATATGACTTAGGAACCTAAGGTTATGTTTACACAGCAAAAAAAAAGAGACCCTCAGCAGCAAGTCTCAGAGCCCAGGTCAACTGATTCTGGCTTGTGGAGCTCCTGCTTTGAGACTAAAAATAGCCATGTAAACATTTGGGCTGAGGTTGGAGCTTCAGCTCTGAGACCTTCCCCACTCGCCAGATTTCAGAGCATGGGCTGCAGCCTGAGCCAGGACGTCTATGTTGATATTTTCAGCCCTGCAGCAAGCCAGAATCAATTGACGAGGGCTCGAGACTTGCTGCTGTGTGGGGTTTTTTTGGGGGAGGTGGAGGGTGGGCGGGAGTGGAGGGGTTGGTACTGTATACTGATGGTACTTCCCATCAGCAATTTAGACACTTTTTAAAATTTTACCCCCCAATCTCTCACATCCTACTTCAACAGTTGTATTTTGACTTCAGGTAGGGAGAACGGTCTCCATTTAATTGTTTTCAATTAATAACACTATTTAGCCCTTGGGTATGGGACAGTGAAAGAAGTGTGCATTTAACCATATCCTCCTTCCAGGGGTCATTGTGTTCCATACACTGTCCCAAATGATCCCATACTCAGAAGAAATATTTCTTTTCTCTTTGACACTAGTACCATGTAGCTGTATAGTAAGTCTCTTGTCAGACACATGTAGACATGCCCCAGGCAAAACTCCTAGGCTGTTGAGATGACTTTACCTGTGATGTCAAATGTGTTATCAGGGTTTAGTATTAATTAATCTTAATTGGTGTGTCAGCATGGTTCACACTTCTCAAAGCTATTGCTTCATGATTGTAGACTATAATTGGTTACACTCTAGTTACATGTGGAAGGCTATATTCCCAAACATGAGAGTTGGGGCAAATCTAGATGTGTTGCATCGATACACCAAGCCGGCTAGATTTGGCCCACTGGCTGAATGTTTGTTACCTACGCACTTGAAATGGAGAGCTTTACAAAAGGATCAACACTTGAGCAGGTATAGCACTTCTGTCCAAGAAGAACACATATGCCAAACAAAGTGAGAAGGCTTTGCAATATTTATCACTGCCTGAAAGCAGAGGCCCCAGTCCCATTAGAAACTGGAACAAGAAATGAAGATCTAGAATCTACATTTCATAGAGATCAGAGAACCAATGTTGTACATGCTTAGTGAGCTGTTCTGGTTAAACCGTGGGCTGTTGCGTTTAGCACAAGCTGGAGTTTCCAGTCACCTCTTAAAGCACAATAGATGTAAAGAATATGTAAGCTACAGTAGCTGTCGTGCCTGAGAGAGGTAAGCATAATCTTCTGGCAAGATGAGAGCAGAAAACATTTCTTGCCACTGTTTCTACCTGCTGCCTACCATTTCTCCCAGAGGTTGCTGTTATTTCAGTGCATATGTGTGTGTTATTTTGATTGGGAATGCCTAGCAAGATTTCTACCAGCTTAGGTTAAAAACTTCCCCAAGGCACAAATCCTTCCTCGTCCTTGGATGGGTACTGCTGTCACCACCAAGTGATTTAAACAAACATTCAGGAAAAAGACCACTTGGAGTTCCTGTTTCCCTAAAATATCCCCCCAAGCTCCTTCCCCCCCTTTTCCTGGGGAGGCTTGAGAATAATATCCTAACCAATTGGTTACAAAGTGAGTACAGACCCAAACCCCTGGGTTTTTAGGACACTGAAAATCAATCAGGTTCTTAAAAGAAGAATTTTATTTAAAAAAAGGTAAAAGAATCACCTCTGTAAAATCAGGATGGAAGGTAACTTTACAGGGTAACAAAAGATTTAAAACAGAGGAATTCCCCTCTAGGTTTAACTTCAAAGTTACAAAAAACAGGAATACACCTCCCTCTAGCAAAGGGGAAATTCACAAGCTGAAACAAAAGATAACCTTGCCTTGCCAAGGCGCCTTGCCTTGTTTACTTACACTTTTTGTAATATCAGAGACTTGTTTCAGGATTGTTTGGAGGAGATGGATTTCCCTGACCTGGTGCCTCTCTGCCTCCCAAGAGAACACAAAGAAACACAAAACAAAAACCTTCCCCCACAGATTTGAAAGTATCTTCTCCCCTTATTGGTTCTTTTGGTCAGGTGCCAACCAGGTTATCTGAGCTTCTTAACCCTTTACAGGTAAAGGAGGGATTTTATGCTACCCTTAGCTGTATGTTTATGACAACTTCCCATTTTGAAGTGCCTCCCAAATAACACTTTGTAATCCTTGCTTATTAACCTGCAGTAAATATGCATGTGGAACTGCCATTGTTACAGCCATTAGAGATTATGTATTGACAACAGGTTTTATGTAATGAACAGCTGTCAAATCTTTCACATGAATTACTTTAAGACAGCAACCTAATGTCAATAGAATAAGAACATTACTCTTTAATATTTAAAGTGTAAGATGTTTGAACAGTACGGTTAACACTTTGATTATTAAATTGTATTGAAGAATGATGGAAGTTAGTTTATGATCTGTCACTGGACTCTGTTATTCTTAGGTCTGATTATGAATTCCTTATTTGGTCAATCTCCCACTAACTGGAGAAACAGAAGTTTGGCCTCAGAAGTGCATAATCAGTCTAAAAAAAATAATCATTTTTCAGATGGTGGCAGCAAGCAGGATGTGCAAAAAAATCAAATTAAAATTTCTTAACAAAAACTATCAGGTAAAATCCAATTAAGGGGATGTTTCAGTTATCCAAAAAACAGTGTATGACTATGTAATCTGATTATTTTTAAGACACTGATAAAATACACCCCTCTTTGCACACCCTGCACACTATTGTAATAACCCTTTCAAATCAAGCCTTACAATCTTTGTACAAACACACAATTTGCTGGTCAGTATTGTCCTGGTAAAATGTGTGGCAATACTGTACGTGAAGTTAAGATTCTCCTGTAAGGTATTATTAACACATATTCCAACCTCACAGCCCTGCCGAAACAAATAAACTGAAGTTGGCAAACAGGTCTCTCCCAAAGAAAGAAATGTGTGCTCTGCTTAATTTGCATTTAAGCAGTAAATAGAGGCATCAAGGAGGCAGGGAAGACAAAGGAAGTTCAAACAGGTGAAAAAAAAGACAGGGACTAGCCTTCCATATAGACTCTTAGTCTCCAGGGTCTCAGCTGGAAATGTTTTTCCAAGAGGGAGACTGAAACTATAAAAAGGAGGGACGAACACCCCAAGGCACCCCCTGCCTATTGCGTTCACTGCACCTGAAGAGACAAAGGATGTAGATGTTGGACTCCGGAGAAAGGGCACTGACTAGAGAGTTTGGTCAGTCGGACTGCTAAAAGCATTTGGGGAGAAAACTTTGCTTTGAATTTAACATCGTTTGTTAAGTTAGGGACCAGTTATCTTTTCTCTTTATTTTTCTTGTAACCATTTCTGACTGTCCTACTTCATTACTTGTACTCACTTAAAATCTTTGTAGTTAATAATTTTATGGTTTTATCTAATCCAGTGTGTTCAAGATGAAGTATCTGGGTAACTCTGTTTGGGGGTAACAAACTGTGTGCATATTATTCCTTTAAGGCAGTGGTTCCCAAACTCATTCCGCCGCTTGTGAAGGGAAAGTCCCTGCTGGGCTGGGCTGGTTTGTTTACCTGCCACGTCCGCAGGTTCGGCTGATCACGGCTCCCACTGGCCGTGGTTCGCTGCTCCAGGCCAAAGGGAGCTGCTGGAAGCGGTGGCCAGTACGTCCCTCGGCCTGCGCTGCTTCCAGAGGCTCCAATTGGCCTGGAGTAGCGAACCGCACTCACTGGGAGCCGCGATCAGCCAAAACTGCGGATGCGGCAGGTAAACAAAGAGGCTTTCCCTGCACAAGCGGTGGAACAAGTTTGGGAACCACTGCTTTAATGAAATAATGGACCCAGGATTTTTGTATTCTCTAGAAGAGGGTTGTGCAGTACAAAACATAAGTTTCTGAGGAAAAATCTCAGACTGGGAGTGTGATGGTCACCCTGTGGTAAATGCTTGTGGCCTGAGCTCAGTAGTTCTTCTCTCTTAGTTGAGGGTCAGGCCTTTAGCTCTGGATGGGCCAAGACCACTTGTCTTAGTATCCAGAATCGGTACATAATTTATGCAATTATGAATATCCTCTAAATGTCCTTCATATCAACTGCTTTGAGCCTCAAAGTTCAGAAGTTTGGTTTACAGAATCATCCAGAGGCTTGGTTACCTAGCCACCTCTCTTGGCTCTGAAAAAATAGGCTGTGACTCTGGGGCAGAGCGAAGAGAAGAACAAGGAATTTTCATGAGATTTCTGCAATTTTCTTCTTCTGAGCCAGAAGTCTCAGTCTCTTTTGTGATATTTCAACTCTTGCCCTTATTCATGAAGGTAAATTCAATGGGACACCAAAAGCAAAGAAGTTTTAAGAGTTATCCCGCTTATTTCTGAATCTCAACATGTCGCAGTTTTAGTTTTTGATGACTGTTCAGATCTTGTTTCATTTGCACTTTTCCCACTCTCCATGACAGCATTTCCATTTTGAGAAGTAATTGTCCCTCCGTGTGCCCTCCCAGTTAGTCTTTTCATTAAAATAACCACCATGATAGTGTTTTTATGATCTTTCTTTCACTTATGTTATTGGCTGTAGCAGATGGCTTTGTTAAATCTAATGCTGAATAAGAATGTATTATTTACTTTTTTCAAGATTAAATCTGATAGTGTCTTGAGTTTTTAATCACGTCTTTGATTTGAGATTGTTCTTATGATCAGTTTTCTCTGTGCAGTGAGAGGGATTCTGGACATAAACTTGTGTGTGTCTATATTCATTTTTATAGTCTTCATGCAGTGGGGAAATTGTTACTGATACTCGTTCATACATTTTCTTCATAAAGTCATAATTCAAGGGTTTCGCATTTTAATATAATGCTCACAAACCTCCAAAGCTCTGCAAATAGTGACTACGTGCTACAACACTCTGCTTTACTGACCCAAGACACCCTTTCTTCTTATTTTGTATTCCGATGAATCATAACTTGTCCAAATTCACAGAAGCTTACTTTTTCAGACCTGTTGTATATGTATTATATATTCACATGGCCCCTTCTTTTTTGTATGATAGGTATGCTTGTAATAAAATATTTCTTTGGATTTCAGTATCTTCAAGCAACTTGAGTATTTTCATAGGATCCATTTTATCTTAATCCCAGTGAAATATATTGAAATATTCAACGCTGTAGGCCATAACACATGGAATAAAGCCATTGCTTAAATTTAGCTGCATTTTTCAGTTGTGCTACTGATGGCTAAGTAATCTTAAACCGGTTATTTGACTCTTCCAGTTCTCTCACATGCTGCTTTCCATACTGATCAGGTGCTGTTTTCAATCTCATCACTGTTTACATTGGTGAGCCAGGAACTCCTTTACCTATAGGCATCTTATAATAACCAGCCTCCACTGTATGTAGCAATTGTGTCTTAAACATAAACTAGATCCTATACAGATGATGACAACAACATTTCAACTTAATCTGTTCAAATGTTTTGTAAATTGTATTATAAAACCAGTAAGTGATAGAGAAGTAAAGCAAGAGCTGAAAAGATTTACACCAGACCAAGCTCTAAGACTTTTAGAGAGGTTTGAAAATAGCTGTACTGCTGACCACCATCCAATCCTGAACCTCTTAAAGCCACATCCCCTGAATTTTAAAGAAAAAAATGGTTGTGAATTGATTAATATTTACTGTACTTAACAGGAACATTATTAATGGAAAGTTGAACAAGGTTAGTAATTACACTGCTTGGTTTTATTATGCCACTGCACCCTTTCCCTCCTCTCAGGCTTCAATTCATTTTCACTCTTTTTTTGTAGAATAGGTCTTGGTGGATTTTTCTGTTACCTTCATAGTGGAATGCTAAACTTTTATACTGTTTAGCCACTCAGTGGCAGCATGTGCAGCATAAGCTCACAACAGCCATTCCTGAGCATTAAATAATCACATCTCTGGTGTCTCTCTCTACAAAGGAGGCTCTTTAGCCAGCCCATATCTGCTAGTAGCACCCCTGCAATCTCCTGTGTACAAGAAGTACATAACATGGTGTCAGAAATAAAGGTATCCTAACTGGTGCCCAAGGAGAGCAGAAACAGAATGAAACTGCAACAAAAGTGGTAAGCTCAATCTCAAACATGCCACTCTTCAATGCACCAGAATCAACAGACTGGAAGCAGTATTTTGCAATATTTCACATTGCTACAAAACTTTCCCAGGAACCTAGAGATATTCAGGGGGTTAATTTATGCTATGGAGAAGCAGGCAGAGCAGATCTTTAAGCTTTTATGAAGACAGTCACAATGATGACCACAAAAGGGTTCTGGCTGTGTTTCATGCATACTTTATATCTAGAAATGTGGTATATGAAAGAGCATGTTTTCAGCAAAGAATTCAAGAACCAGGAGAAAATGTTGACTTTTATAAGATCTTTTGCATGTGTTGGCTGAAAATTTTGATTTTTTTATTTTGGGACTGCAAAACATGAAAATATAAGAAACAGACAAGAATCTCTCATAGCGACTACAATTAAAGACAGATTTAGATCTCTCCACAGACACACAGATAGCAAAGCTGTCTGAACTAGTCAGACAGCAAAACAAAAAGGCAGGAGCAACTTGGAAAAAAAAAAACCCAAAACCCTGAAGCTAGTTTAAAAGCTGTAAAAAGACACAGCCTGGGTGCTGATAGTCATTACCATAAAAGTCCTAAAGCTATAAAAAAATTGCAGGCAAATGACAAAGCTTTTTAGAATAAATGCACAAGGTGTGGAAAGTTTCAGTGCTCAATACATGTGTCCAGCTAAAGGTGAAAGATACAATAAATACACAAAATATGGACATTTTGCAATTGTTTTGCCACACTAAGGCACTGAGTGTGCTATGAATGCAGACAATCATGATCCACTCTTTCTGGGATCTATCATGTGTGATGACACAGAGCCTGCTTGGAGAGTGAAACTGAATATTCATGGAAAGACTGTTGACTTTAAAATTGACTCAGGAGCAGATGTGAGTGTCACTGCAGAAGGAGCTTACAATCACTTTCAACGATTCCCAGAGCTGTAATCACCTGACATAGTCTTTACTAACCCTGAAAGTATTCTGAACCACATGGGCTAGTTCACCACAGAAACTTACAAAGACAAAAACTTTATGTTCAGAGTGCAGGCATGTGCTTCTCAGCAGCAGCCTGGGCCTAGTGAGAAAGGTGGAAGAACTCAAAGAACTTGGTGATATTGGACTTTTGAAAGATCCAGTACAAATAGCCTCGAGAGAATATTCTGAACCACATTGTGTACAAACACCTCCACTGTACAGACCTTGGAACACACTGTAGTAGAGAGACCCTGGGGCACTGGGTCTGGCTCAAGTCTGTGAACCAAAGTCAGGCCACGTATTAAAGCAGATGCTTACAAGTTCAGAGTCCAGTATATGAACTTGGCAAAGTTGTTGCTAGTGTACTAGGCACTAGATATTTGCACAAATATATTCCAGCTAGTACAGATACATCCCAATCTAGTACAAGATAGTTTGACAATACAATGAATAGAGATGTTTTGTCCAAGATATCAGGAACAAGGGGAGGTAATGAATAGATGTCATGAAATACGTAAGGTAATGTAAAAAGAAAAGGAGTACTTGTGGCACGTTAGGGACTAACAAATGTATTTGAGCATAAGCTTTCGTGAGCTACAGCTCACTTCATCAGATGCATCGCATGGGTAAGTATCTCAGTTCTCATTGCCTCAGTTCCCCATCACTAAAATAGGGAAAATACTTCCTTTCCCCGGCCTGTGTCTTGTCTATTTAGGTTGTAAACTCTTCAGGGAAGGGAATGTCTCTTACTATGTACAATGCCTAGCACTCATGTAGGGCCTCTCTAGGTACTAATAAACAAACACAGGGATTGCTACCAGAACACTGGCACAAAATCTTTGTTATTAACCTCTAGCTAGTCCATGTCTTAAACATTGTAAGTACATATGCTGGCTGCTGTGAGGATGGCAAGGTCCTTGCTACTCCATTCCTCTCCCAGATTCCTCAACGGTTCTCTTCACGCTGGTCAGTTTTAACTCTGCTGCACCTGGGCTCAGCATGGGCACTGCAGCATTCCAGCTGCAGATTTAGGAAGTCGTTATTGTAGGGCTTATGTCCCAGTTCTTCCAAATTCAACTCAGCACTGCTTCAGAGGGAATTTCATCTCAGCCACCAATTTAAACTATCCAGTGGCATAAAGAAAAATACAAAGGAGTAGGGAGGTTGTGACCATGCTCTTCAGGCGCCAAGACAAACTACAGCGCAAGCCCAACTGCACAGAATTCCAATAGCTTCAGGCACTTCCCCATACTCACCCTGGAGGGGAGTTCCATACAACAGTCACATTCACGTCTCAGGCCTCTCCCCACCAGCACTGGTCACCCAATAGTCTATAATAAAGAGACTGTCCTATGAAGAAAAACTCAATAGTCCTGTGCCAAGTTTTCCTTTCTCCAGAGGGGCTCTGGGCTGGTCTCTTCCTCAGGAAGCAAGAGACAGGAAGTCTCTTCTCCTCCCTAGTCAGCCATCTACCATGCTCTCCTCTTCCCTGTTTAACTGCCCCTTCATTACCTGAGAGCAAGTGCAGGGGTAACAGAGTGGGGCTGAGTGAACCCACAGCAGCTCATTAACCCTTGCTGGCTCAGCATGGGGTTGGTATGCTTCTTCATAGAGCTGATTTTACCTCTGTATAGGATGTAGGTGAGGCTGACACTGGAATAAAGCATCCAGTTATGGGATTCACATTCTTAAAAGAATGTTGAAAAACTGGAGACGGTGCAGAAAAAAGCCACAAAAATGATTCAAGGGCTGTGGAAAATGTGAGAGATTTGAACTCTCAATCTGTTTAGCATATCCTAAAGACGATTGAGAAGTGACTTGATTACAGCATGTAAGTGCCTTCCCAGGTAGAAAATATTAGGTACTAAAGAGCTGTTTAGTATTGCAGAGAAAGGCATAATGAGAACCAGTGGCTGGAAGCTGAGGCCAGACAAAGTAAAATTAGAAATAAGACACAAATTTGTAACTGTGAGGGTGATTAACCACTGGAACAAACTACCAAGGGAAGTGATGGATTCCCCATCTCTTGCTGTCATTAAATCAATACTGAATGCCTTTCTAGAAGATATGTGTAACCCTTCTGCCCGTCAGAGTTGGCAGCAACAAGGGCCGGGTTCAGAATCTAGGGGTTCCATTCCAATAACACAATGCAAAACCGGCTCAAGCCCGACCCAGTGACCTGGGACAAATATATACCACCCCCACTGGGCACCTCTAAGAGGCAATACTTCCCCTCTCACAAGCACAGAGTCTGAGTGTAGCAAAAGACTTTTAATAACAGAGAGAAACAATGTGGCATTATTATAACACAACCCATGAGCAAAAATACCCACCCCAAGCAGACTGGACTGTGTCCTTTCCCTTTGGTTCTTGAGTCCAGCAACCCAAAAGTCACCCGAAGTCCCAAAAGTCCAACAACCCAAAAGTCTCTGTCCCTGGTTGGTGCAGCGCCAGAGTTCGAAAGTTTATCTGCAGAGTTTTACCTCCCGACCTGGGTGGAGATGGGGGGTTAAGGGGCACCTTACATGGTCCGAAGCCGATTGCCCCACCTCCCCATAGGGCTTCGCTCTGCGCCACCAGCCATCCCACGTATCGCTCTGCTCTGCCAGCCACCCCATGAGCTGCTCCAGGCATCCGACAAACTGCTCTGCTCCACCAGCCGCTCTGCTCCACAAGCTGCTCTGCTCGCCATCCCGCAAACTGCTCCGCCATATATCTTCAGGCTCCCCCACTACTTAACACAACACTCAGTGATTTCAGCTCTTAGTAAGTTTAGCTCTTTTGTGATTTCAACTTGTAGCAGGGGAGCCTCAGTCCTGGTGCACCATTGGCCCAAAGTGAATTCAGCTCAGCAGCCTGTAACTAGACTCCTCATGGAATCAAAATTAGCTCTAATATTCCACAGTGGAGAGAGGAGGAAGTGCAATTAGCATACAGGGCCCTCACCAGGGGGCCCATACCACCAGGTATTAATACCTGTCCCAACCTCTCTCAATTCACTCAGTTTTGGAACCCATGTCCCTTGCCTAGCGAGTGTTGCTTTGTTGATGGCGAGTCCCTCCATCATAACAAAAGGCCAAGTACAGTTCCACTGTCCTTGATTCATATAATCAGGTTAATAACAATTTATTCTTCCTGCCCCAATAACAGAGAAACTGGGGATCCCACAGCAGCCAAAGTGACCATTTGGGCAGCTATGGGCTCATGCGAGGCAGGGTGGGTGTGCCTATGCAAATGAGATCAGCCCTTGAAGTTTTTTTCCACAACTTGCCACAACTCACCATCAGATGTCAGGGTGGAGCTCATCCTGACTCTGCTTACATCTGTATTAGCCAAACACAAGTTTTTGTGCTCTATACAAGGGTAACTGAATAAAATTATAGTTTGTTTGTGTTATACAGGAGATCAGATGAGCTGATCTAAAGGTCCCTTCTGACCTTAAAATCGACATACAAAGCCCCCTTCCCAGCAGACCTTGCCAAAACCTCAGATGATATTTCAGGTTACATAAATCTGGGGACTAGACCTCATGGTGTGTCCTTCTCTCCTGATTCTGAGGGAGAGGGGCTTGTTGAGATCACATGGCACCAGTCTGACCACTGAGAGGAGAGGAGCGTTCCATCCCACTTTGCACATGGACCATGGCTCTCTGAGCCAAAATAGAGCTGACAGTCTGAGGGTTTGTCTACATGGCATGGTAATGTGCACTAGAGAGGTGTGAGTTTAAAACACACCAATGTATTACACATTAATTGATCCGTGCAGACCCTGCTGGTGTGCACAAAATGTTCCCTAGTGAGCTTTAATATACATGGACTAATTAATGAGCTACACAGTGCACTTTAGAAATCACACCCCCGTAATGTGCATCTCCTCACCTTGTAGAAAAGCCCTGAGTTTTTCCACTGAACTCCAGATCACTTCCCACAAAACATCTTTGTCTCCCACAGCAGCAGTATTCCAATCCTAGAGGCACACCTTCTTTTGCCTTCAGAAACAACTACAGAATATGTTTGCTCAACTATCTCAAAAGAAAAAGAAATTAACACAAAAGAGAGAATTTTTGTTTTTTCCCAGGCTATTAAAAAAAAGAAAAAGAATAGGCCATGAAATACAAATTCTTTAGTCATTTTTTGCTTTGGTTTGATTTTAAAATCATTGAGCTTGTTTATACAATGTTTCTTACTTACAGGTAATGCTGTCTTGACATATGATGACAGAAGTTTTGAAAGGCTGCACTATTACTACTAACTGACATATTGAAAAGTATAACAATTAAGTCTGCAGACATCCAAGCTACATCTATCACTCCTACTCTACAAATCCATTTATCTATCCTATCAGCTTTCCTATTGTTTGCTTCTGCATGAACACACACACACAAGCCTAGCTAAGCTGCCTAGAAATGTGTCACTCACTCCAGTTTATGAAACCAATAACTGATCTCAAGAAAGTGACATTGATTTCCATTCACAAGATGAAAAACTGGAAAGCTCCTATGGTTGAGAGATTTAAGCATGCTTCCCCCCGCCCCTGGCTCATATCTGTGAATGCTTATTAATTGCTAATTCATTTAACTGAAAAACTCTGTGTAAAATAGAAAAAAACGGTATAACTATAGTTTACGAGCCTCAAATGGGCCCTTACTTTTGCATTTGTTCTTTCCTGGCTCTCCCTTGTGTATATGTTGAATAGCATTTTCTTTTAATAACAGTGAAGAACAAAGCAAGGACTCCTCCTGACGACTATATTGGAGATTCTTTTAATTTCAGTTGCTAAGGAGAGAAAAATAGAGCAAATTAAATATTACAATGGGTGAAACTTTGGTTGGGATTAAATATGAATTACATTCCCATAACGAAGACTATCTCAGTGAAAATGCTAGTCTATTCCACAAAGCAGGAAAAAAACAGACATATTGATCCTTGGCTGTCATCAGTTCATTTATCCTGGAAAATTACACAAAATTTCAACTTGATCATCAGTTTTTTCTTATCCCGCTGAATGGTCTGAAATATACCATCTCATTCTTCTGCAGTTGTATAAACAGACACTTTAATCAAGAAGCCATGTCAAGGGAAATCATAGCATTTATATTAAACATGATTTTTTTACTAGTCTCTGTCCAAACAACAGCTTGGGAGAACACTGAAAGTCCAATATTTAAAATATGACACGAATTCAAATTACAGACTCTCACATGTTAATGATGTACGAAAAATATTAAACAGAGTTCAGTGATTCTATATATTTATATGCTTACTGTGTCTAAAACCCACTGAATGCCAGAATATGCTGTCTTTTACTGTGAACGCAAAGATAATTTTAATGAAAATAGCATCCAAAGGACTAATGTATATTCATTTAGTTTTTTCCCCCAATCTCCAACAATTTTATCAAGTTTATCCGTAGTTAATCCTAAAGAACTACTTTTGCAGAAAGATCTCAGAAAATTTTAAGGATGAGCACACTATTCACAATGCACTGGCAGAGAACAACGGAGATGTGTGCAGAGATTGAATGATCTGCAAATTCATGCTGTCTGCAGCAACTCCAAATTATAGCCCTGACTCTCAGATATCAGCCAAGCTGCTGACACACATATCCCCAACACAGAGCAGTGAGTATCAGCTATCTACTTGAAAAGCGGTGATTCAGAATATGATAGTTCACCATTAGCGCCCCTTATGACAGGGTGCAGTGCAACATATTGGCATACAGAAATTTTAACAAACTAAACACAAAACAAACAATTCTATACTGACTACCTGATGCTAGTCAAGAGACTTAACCAGTTACAATCAGAATACTATGTGATTCACTATGTCTATGAATCAACACTAACTCCATGTGTCAACCCATCTTATAGCAATTGTACTGTGTTATGTATCACATCTCATTGTAAACAGAGCCCAGAATGGGTCTGCCTGGGCCTTCTGCCTCCCTTCCCCCCACCCCCAATATTACTTAGAGTTATTATTTCAGAATGACTTTTTACCATGTAACCCCCTTTAACTTCTTGTTTCTAGTTACCTCTTCACCTTGGTAGTCATGTTTCCACCAAAGTGGGATCTCTGGAAAATATTGTCACCTCTTGACTTTAGGCTGTAGAGGGGCTCTGTATCAGTACGCATAACAAGTGCAAAAGGCAATTTAATGAATGAGAGTGCAGTGAACTATACAAGTGAGGAGGTTTCAATCTCTCTCCACCCAGGAGTCAACATCAGGACAGTTGGGATGCAGAGACTCACGACTGTAGCAAAAACACTTGTTGCTGATCTAAGTAGGGGGCCTATCACTTGAATTCTCTGGGGGAAATTGCTGTTAAAAATAACAAGATTTAATGACAGCCTGATATTTCCCCTCACTCTTGGAATGGAATGTGCAGTGCAGGCATGTCTGTAAGCAGTATGATGCAAAAGCCCAAACAATACATTATTTTCCCTACAATAATTATAATTTGGAGCTGAACAAACCCTGAGGGTGTGGGTTGTGTGTGTTAAATGAACCAGAGCCTCCAGTTTTTGTCCCTCCCTCCCACTCCCACAGGTGCTTGGAGCGAGCAAATCCCAAACCTCCAAGGAAACTCTACCTATTCCTTGAATAGTAATCCTACTCCCAGGTTTCAGACCTAACTTTACATTGTCTACTGCAGGGTGGAAGAAGGAGAGTGGTCTCCTGACATCCCTCTACCCTCTTTGTTGGGGACAAATACCCCTTTCCCTAGAGTCTTTTGGCAGTCTGAGTGACTGTTCAACCAGCTTCCTCCTTTGGGGAAGAGATTTAATTCATGCAATTAACTAAAAAAAAATTAATTGCGATTAAAAAAATTAATCACAATTAATCTCAGTTTTAACCGCATTGTTAAATAATAGAATACCAATTGACGTTTATTAAATATTTTGGATGTTTTTCTACATTTTCAAATATATTGATTTCAATTACAATACAGAATTCAAAGTGTACACTGCTCATTTTATATCATTCCTATTACAAATATTTGCACTGTAAAAATGATAAACAAAAGAAATAGTTTTTTTCAATTCACCTCATACGAGTATTGTGGTGCAATTTCTTTGTCGTGAAAGCACAACTTACAAACGTCAATTTTTTTTGTTACATAACTGGACTTAAAAAAAAAACGTAAAACTTTAGAGCCTACAAGTACACTCAGTCCTGCTTCCTGTGCATCCAAATGCTAAGACAAACAAGTTTATTTACATTTACAGGAGATAATGCTGCCCGCTTCTTATTTATAATGTCACCTGAAAGTGAGAACAGACATTCACATGGTATTTTTGTAGCCAGCATTGCAAGGTATTTACATGCCAGATAGGCTAAACATTCATATGCCCCTTCATGCTTCGGCCACCATTCCAGAGGACATGCTTCCATGCTGATGACGCTCGTTAAAAAAACAATGCGTTAATTAAATTTGTGACTGAACTCCTTGGGGGAAAATTGTATGTCTCCTGCTCTGTTTTTCCCGCATTCTGCCATATATTTCATGTTATTGCAGTCTCAGATGATGACCCAGCATGTTGTTCGTTTTAAGAACACTTTCACTGCAGATTTGACAAAACACAGAAAAGGTTCCAATGTGAGATTTCTAAAGATAGCTACAGCACTCAACCCACGGTTTAAGAATCTGAAGTGCCTTCCAAAATCTGAGAGTGATGAGGTGTTGAGTATGCTTTCAGAAGTCTTAAAAGAGCAACATTCTGATGCAGAAACTATGGAAACCAAATCACCAAAAAAGAAAACCAGCCTTATGCTGGTGGCATCTGATTCAGATGATGAAAATGGATATGCGTAGGTCTGCATTGCTTTGGATCATCATTGAGCAGAACTCATCATCAGCATGGATGCATGTCCTCTGGAATGGGGGTTGAAGCATGAAGGGTTATATGAATCTTTAGTGCACCTGGCATGTAAATATCTTGCAATGCCAGTTAAAACAGTGCAATGTGAACGCCTGTTCTCACTTTCAGGTGATATAGTAAACAAGATGCGGGCAGCATTAACTCCTGCAAATATAAACAAACTCGTTTGTCCGAGCGACTGGCTGAACAAGAAGTAGGACTGAGTGGACTTGTAGGCTATGAAGTTTTACGTTGTTTTATTTTTGAATGCAGTTATTTGTTGTACATAATTCTACATTTGTAAGTTCAACTTTTATAATAAAGAGATTGCACTTGTATTAAGTGAATTGAAATACTGTTTCTTTTTTACAATGCAAATATTTGTAATAAAAAAATAAAGTGAGCACTGTACACTTTGTATTCTGTGCTGTAATTGAAATCAATATATTTGAAAATGTGGAAAACATCCAAAAATATTTATATAAATGGCATTCTATTATTAACAGTGCAATTAATCACATGATTAATCACGATTAATTTTTTTAATCACTTGACAGCCCTAATATTATGTCTACCTAACTATGACACTCTGTACCCCATGTTCACCACTTTTGTATGGTGTTGCCCTTTATTTATTTAAATTGAATTTGGTAATGCTGTATTACACCGCCATGGGTTCGGCTCGGGTGCCAATTATCCACAGTTCCACCCAGCTACCTTCTCCCACTACTTGTGGCTTGGCTCCTGTATACGTCCAACAATGAGGAAAAGCCAGTTGTTGTCAGCTCAGTAAGAAGGTTTTAACTATCTCCTTGCCAAATACGGGACAGAGTCCAAACATCTCATAACAATCCCTAACACAATATTAGGATTTTGGTTCAATAGTGAGTCAGAGGCAGATATTCCTTCTACCAAATCAACACCGCTTCCTGTAGCACCTGGATTGTTCTTGAAGGATTATCATCCAAGTGTTGGATTTGGGGTTAGCCAAGCTACAACACACCTTGCCGCTTTGGTTCCTGTAGAGTGCTGGGGTAGGCAACAAGATGACCAGACACATTTATAAAATTACCATGTAATACCTACATGATTGGTCTGAAATAAGTATTTTATCTCACAGATGATGCATTGTTCTGTCAAACATCTAATTAGTTATGTCACTGATCAAATACAGCAATTTAATGCAATCAAATATGACACAAAAGGACTGGGATGATGCATGATGCTGCATGCACAAAAGTGTGTGTGTGTATCAGAGGTAGAAGGGGGGAAAGCATTTTGAATCGGATCCCTACCATTCCAGACACTTACTCACTGGAATTTGAACTAAAACTATAATCTTATGTCCCATATGATACAATGTAAACTATCTAAGGGCTAAAAAGAAAATTGTGAGATTCAATGTCTTGTTTACCACTGTTCCCTGTCAGCCAGCTGCAGCATCAGTTACACAATGGCTGAGCAAACGGCAACAGAAAAGTAATTAATCATTTAGTTCTAAACACCGCATGTCTGGTGGCAGAATCAGTAGGCTGCAGGCCTGCAATCCACATGGGACTAGTGATGAAACAGTAAATAAATTTTAAGAAAAAGCTAAAGCTACTTGAGCTTTGGTTCTATAAAGGTATAAAGATATGGGTTTTCTTTTTCAGTTTGCTACCTATTAAAAAAACATATTGGGGGAAAAAAAATCCAAGGCTGGATGTACAATTTTGGCTTTTTGGCCCACTGCCTTGGTGGGAAAAATCCAATAAGAAATTGGAAAAGTTAATTTTTTGTTATTTTGTTTAGGTTGTGATTAAAAAGTAAAAAGCCATAACAAGTAACCACGACGAGTGGTCCTTTGGAGTTTGGCTGACAAACTAAAAGGAAAAATGTATATCTTGGTGTAAAATTTAAGGAAGGACATGGATTGAGATATCAACATTAGCTTCTTCATCCCCTTTGTCACTACAGCATTGATTTTTTTTAAAATATAAAACCTGGCGAATCTTCTATAGTAGGATTGCTGTGGTCTTTTTGACATTGCTTTTCAAGATATCAGTCAGTGGTAATTTAACATAAGAGGGAGCTTACAGGATTTGTGAAGAGAAAATCTGTGAAGTTGAAATGGTCCTGTGCTCTACCATTGCTATTAATCTTCACAGAGCTTTTTTTTAAGAATCTGGGTGTTTGTTAATTAATAATTATAATTAATAAACTACTGTTGCCAAAATTCTAGGTTTTAGCTTTTCTTGTGATTAAATGCTAATTATCTGACCATTTTGTTTGGGTTCTAGAGGCCATTACATCCCCACCACTCCATGGAGGGAATTGAGTTAGTTCAAATGCTACCCAAATTAGGGCAGTAAGTATGGGGATTAGGAATTTAAATTGTAGAGCAACTACTGCAACTTTCAGCCCAGGAACTCCCTCCATGTGAACACTGCTTGGCTGTGGCTCTGCAGGTTTGTGGGAATTCATGGCTGACTGGTAGCAGGACAAAAGCTGGGCACAGCAACTCAAAGCAGAGTTGTTCCCTTGGAAAGTAATGCATTGTCTAATGGATTACCTCAGATTTTTTTGCTGCTTAGAGCAACTGTAATTTATGATCTGTGGCTTCTAGTCCCTTGGCATGAGGTAGTGATCTGTTAGCCAAGAGAAGCATGAGCTCAGAGCTAGCTTTGGTAAGGGCCTTCTGTTTTGTGAGGATGCTTCAAAATCCACGGGGTTGGGTCCAAGAGTTTCTATAGTTACTTCCTTTGGCTCCAGTGGCTAGACAGCCACACAGGTTCCCCTCTGACAGTCCTAATTCATGCCCCTAATGAGGAACACCTTCAACGCTGTTTGAGATCAAACTGTTTTCTGAGTATTTTGCCCATACTTGCCTCCCACAGGAGGGGATGATTTAGGCCTAGAATTTTCATCTTTTTTTCACCCTTTATTAATTCTACATTTTCCAAATTCCTCCCTCTGAATTGTATAGGGATAAACACAGCTATAGAACAGTGGATACTTTCTTAGAAAGACCAAAACCACCCAAGTTATTGTTATTGAGCCATGTGACACTTTTTCCTGATCACTCAAAATTTCCATTCTTTCAAAAGCACTGACCGTAGCCTGACATGTAGCTCATTCACTCATGGAAACTCAGTGCAACTGGTCGTACTGGAACTGATGGAAGCACTGCTCAGTGTTTACTCTCAAACTGCAGCTGGTATATTTCCATAACTCTAGTGTAAATCAGTATAGTTCTATTTAAGTCAATTTCACCTGAAGTCACTGGAGCTACTTTGATTAATAGCAAATAAGGAGCAGCGGCATGTCCCTTTTTATGTTGGCAGACAATGTAACTCTAGACTTTTCCTGTCCAGCAATCAGCAAGGATAGTCTCCTAAGTGCCTCTTCAGTAAAACTTAAATTCCAGTTCTGAGTAGACACAAATAGAGGATCTAAAAGTTAAAAGCCCACTCTCTTAAAAAAATATACACGCAAAAATGATAAACTTTGTGCTAGCGTGCACAAAATGCAAAAATTGGTAAGAACAATAGTTATTAAAAACCTCTAGGTTAGGGAATGAAGTGGACCAGAAGTTGCTGCCGAGGGCTACTACACCTCTTCGTTCTGTTAAACACTGGAGGGGAGGGATAGTTTAGAGGGGAGAGATAGTTCAGAGGTTTGAGTGTTGGCCTGCTAAACCCCGGGGTTGTGAGTTCAATCCTTGAGGGGACCATTTAGGGATCTGGGGGCAAAAATTGGGGATTGGTCCTGCTTTGAGGAGGGGGTTGGACTAGATGCCCTTCTGAGGTCCCTTCCAACCCTAATATTATATGAAATAGGAAAATGTAGCTATCAGAATCATCGAGTATACTGGTCTTTTAGAGAAGCAGTTTTTTCACTTCCTCCTCTTGTTGGTGAAAAGGAGACTCTCTTCAGAAATACAACAACTACTATATCAGTTAATTTCCTGCTTTCATTTAGTGTAGTTGAAGAGAATTAACAGTGAGGAGCCTAATGGAACTAACATTGCAGCTCAGTCAGTACCCTGCCTTAGAGAGAGCAAAGTACTTGGAGTTAGAGCTGGGTGGGAATTTCCATAAATGTTTTTTTGTCCAAAAATTCAGTTGCTATTAAATCAAAAATTTCCACAGAAAAAAATCAATTTTGTTGATTTTTTAAAAATTTTCCTTTGGGAAAACTGAAGAGAAATGTTTCATTTCTGATTGGATTGAGCCCAGCTGAAACATGCCGGTTTATCAAACTAAAACAAAATGTTTGACTGCAAGCTAATGCCAAACTGAACCAAAATCATGTGCGAGATAAAGACTGGATTTGTCTGAGCGGCTGTGGTGCCTCATAAGAGGTGTAGTTTAGTTGCCACTGTCCCATTCTTCTCAATGGACTGGGCTCCCTGCGTGGACTACATGATAAATCAGAGGGACACAAATTATTGTTGAATCAAGCCAAAACCAAAGTCTTTATTTAGTTCAACAAACTGAAACAAAATATTCTTGTCAGCAAGTTAAAGAAATATGTGCGGAGTGGTAGATATGCTGGAGGGTAGGGATAGGATACAGATGGACCTAGACAAATTGGAGGATTGGGCCAAAAGAAATCTGATGAGGTTCAACAAGGACAAGTGCAGAGTCCTGCACTTAGGACGGAAGAATCCAATGCACCGCTACAGACTAGGGACCGAATGGCTAGGCAGCAGTTCTGCAGAGAAGGACCTAGGGGTGACAGTGGACGAGAAGCTGGATATGAGTCAACAGTGTGCCCTTGTTGCCAAGAAGGCCAATGGCATTTTGGGATGTATAAGTAGGAGCATTGCCAGCAGATGGAGGGACATGATCGTTCCCCTCTATTCGACATTGGTGAGGCCTCATCTGGAGTACTGTGTCCAGTTTTGGACCCCACACTACAAGAAGGATGTGGAGAAATTGGAGAGAGTCCAGCAAAGGGCAACAAAAATGATTAGGGGTCTGGAACACATGACTTATGAGGAGAGGCTGAGGGAACTGGGATTGTTTAGTCTGCGGAAGAGAAGAATGAGGGGGGATTTGATAGCTGCTTTTAACTACCTGAAAGGTGGATCCAAAGAAGATGGATCTAGACTATTCTCAGTGATAGCAGATGACAGGACAAGGAGTAATGGTCTCAAGTTGCAGTGGGGGAGATTTAGGTTGGATATTAGGAAAAACTTTTTCACGAGGAGGGTGGTGAAACACTTGAATGCTTTACCTAGGGAGGTGGTGGAATCCCCTTCCTTAGAAGTTTTTAAGGTCAGGCTTGACAAAGCCCTGTCTGGGATGATTTAGTTGGGGATTGGTCCTGCTTTGAGCAGGGTGTTGGACTAGATGACCTCCAGAGGTCCCTTCCAACTCTGATATTCTATGATTCTATGATTTTAATTCTGGGGTGTCTAAATATTATGTTTCAGTCATTCAGGAATGTTTTGAAAATCTCAACTGAATTTTTTGAAACTTTACATTCTGCAAAAATTTGCGATGTTCTGACATTTTGTTCCACTTCAAGATGAAATCAAATTTAGAAACATAGATTCCAAGGCCAGAAGGGACCATTTTGATCATGTAGTCTGACTTCCTGTATAACACAGGCCATAGAACTTCCCCAAAATAATTCCTAGAGCATGTCTTTCAGAAAAGCATCCAATCTTGATTTAAGAATTGTTAGTCACGGAAAATCCACCACAACCCTCAGCAAATTATCCATTGGAACAATTACTTCCTTTGGCCAGCCAGTAAAAGTAAGGTGGAAAGTATTTCCATGAGAAAAGTATACACAGTTTTAAAAAAACACAGTGGGGGAAGATTGAGAGGTGGAACCAAGCAGAAACAAAGCCTCTAAGAGGTCAGTTCAAGTCAGAATTCAGTGCTGGTTATGCTTCTGGTCAAAGGTTTCTGCCAGGGTGTCTTCTTGTGTTTGAAAGTGAATTTTATGAAAGGGCAGGAGGAAACTATGTCATATGACTGTTACTAGAACTTTGTAAATCAAATTAGTGTACAATAATATCTCAAATCTACTGTATAAATCCAAAAGCAGATTTCCCTTATAGAATAAAACTAAGATGTAGTGTTAGAGGTGACTATTGAGTAGTGTATTGAGGAAGGTTTACATGGCAATGAGGATCCCTTCACTGTTATTTTCTTATTCCATTGAAACACACTTTCAAACCTAATTACTTTTTAAAAAAGTTTACAAACATTCTCTAAATTGAAAGATATGCTAATGAGTCTGAACAGTAGTTCTGATCCTCAGCTGAGATAAATTGGTGTAGCTCCATTGTTTTCAATGGAGCTGTGACAATTTACTGCAACTGAGGATCTGATGCATCACTCCTACTTCTTGCAAACATGCTGATTATCTTCACCCCAATGCACAATGCCCTATCAAAGACTTCACTTTATCACAAATGGGTTGTTTGACAGAAAGCAAAAATTGATATGGCTGATTTTCAACGTTTAGAAACGAGATGCTCAGTTAATGAGTACACAAATCTGAGTCACAGTCTTGCTCCCCCGATGACAAATACTTCTGTTTACCTACGCCAATTTAGATGACCGCTTGCTTTCAGAGAGGTTTTTTGGGGGATGGGGTGTAGTATTTTAATAGAAGAAAATACAGACTCTCTCAGTATTGGAAAGAGTTTATCTTCAAACTAGACTATATAAAATGCAAGGTTAAGGTTCTTTCCAAAAATTCTTTTGGCCCTTTCATGAGTGTCGGTGTAAGTGTGCAGGGTGCTACTCATGCTGGTTGTAAATTCCAAATTCCCACCCCTTGCCTTGGGATGGAAATGACTCCCCTTCCATATTTGGGAGGCAGGAATTTGCTAAAAATCACTCCAACATGGTCTTCTGTAACAATCATCTGTATTAGTAACAATCTCCTTCATCAGCAAAACACAATCCCAGTTAGTCGCTGATGCGGATAGCCGCGGACAGAAATCAATATCTGCTGAACTGCAGGGCTCTCCCAGGAACCACACCAACGAAAGGAGCAGAATGTGGGGCCGTCGCTCCCAGGAGCCAGCGCCCTGTGCTGGCAGCTCCTCCAGCACAGCTGGACCACCCCCAGCCCTGTCCTCCAGAGGGCTGTACAGACCCCAGACAGGAAACACAGCTACGTGGAAGGGCTGGGGGTGGGGCTGGGAGCAGTACAGCTGAGCTGGGGGAACTGCTGGCATGGGGCACTGGCTCCTGGGAGTGGTAGCCCCATGTTCTGCTCCTTTCACCGCTGCAGTTCCCAGGAGAGCCCTGTGGTTCAGTGGATACCATGGATATCCTCATCCGCGGGTATAAATTTGTATCCGGGCAGCGCTTTACTCATCAGAGCTCTGATTGATCTTCACATACAGTATGGGGCAGGCTCATAGGGTAACACACTCAGGCTGCTCCCTGGGCCTGTCCCCTAGCCAGGAGCTCAGATTCTTTAGCCTCCTGTGTCCCTGAAGTAGCCACCACACATGCTCTCCAGCAGCCCATGGAGTTCATTGTTCTATCCGAGGGGAGCTGGCAACTGGAAGTTGGGGACAGATTTCTTGCCAGGTCTCTAGCCGGTCAGAGCTCTGTAAGGGCAGAGAAACCAGATGCTTCTGTTTGTTCCTTCCCTTGCTAATCAGGGCTCTAGAGTCAGAGCCAGCATTCATAGCACTGCTACTGATCTGTGGAGAGAGGCTCCACATAGGCAAAGCCTTCTTGGCACCTTCATTTCTCATTCTTGTATGCCCAAGACTCAGCCGTCTTATAAATTGGAGCAATAGCTCCAGTATTACAGGAACAATGAAGGTCACTAATAATGAGACACAACTGATTCAGTCTTTCAGACCATTCCTGCCCCTGCTATGCTTGTGAGATATTGATTCTAACTACTGACTCGGAGGTGGGGTGGGAGTTTTGGTAGCCCAGAGCCCAGTAACATGCGTAGATCACTGCCAGTAGCTGGCATACCAATTGTTATGCTTATTTCTGAAAGCAGCTAAAAGGAAGGCTTTCTGAAACCTTAGCACAACTAACAGACTGGGAGGTGGGAAGTGAGTGACCATGAGGAGTAAGCATGACACTGTGCCCTCCTTAGTTGAGCTTTTTGTTGAAGCATGTGATTTTGCAAGATGGGAAGTCTGGCAATAGATAACGATTGCTATGTGAAATACAGCTGGTTAACTGATGGAATGTTCCCTGCTTGACAGACTGGAAAGCTCCACACTTAATTTCTGCTCTGCAGTTTTTTGATGAACAAGCTATGTAATACTAACACATTGAGTTTAAAAGGAGGAAGCGATCTGAGCTCAGTGGACACTTGCACACCTCCGAAGTTCCCCTGCAAACAGAAGATTAGCCACTGGACATCTACAGATATCCACTCAAGACCTCCTCAAGAACTTGGGTAAATAGTTTAATCTGGGGTTAATTTGGGGTGCTATACTCGCCTGTTGCAGACATGTGTAAGTGCTGGAGACTAAATAAAGTAGAAGCTTTGAGTGAATGCACTTTTGCATTCATAGCCTGTTTGCACCAACTATCTATTGGCCGGACAGGGCATGGTCCCATTGATTTATCTTCTGCCACTGCCTCACAAAGAGTAAAGTGCCAAGAGCTTTGGGTTCAGCAAAACCTAGGTAATGCCAACAATGCTCCAAACAGACAAATAGAAAATCTGTACTCAGATACACTAGATTTAATGAGAGGCACAGTTTGGATAACCATGCCAAATGTTCTGTGTCTGAAAATGTAAACTCTTCACTATGGCACCATCCATGACCAACTGCCATACATTAGGTTCCAAAACATTGTTAAAGCTAGTGCCAACTACTGCTCATGAGAGTAGTTCAACCTGTTTTTGAAAAGAGATGCCTAATAAATAAATTGTAGGTTTCAGAGTAGCAGCTGTGTTAGTCTGTAGCCACAAAAAGAACAGGAGTACTTGTTAGTCTCTAAGGTGCCACAAGTACTCCTGTTCTTTTTAATAAATAAATATTAATAATAATAATAATGAGCAATATGTAAGCCTAACTTCCAACTGAGACATTCTTAGTACAGCTCATTCAGGCTTGATAGAGATGGTCTCACACATAGAGTTGCAGGCTACAGACTGAGAACCTATCCAAAACCTATTTATTTATGCCAGTAGAGTCTTTCCATTGACATCAGTAGGCTTTGGATCAGGCCCCATGAGCATCTTGGTTCAAGTATTAGCAGAAGCAAAGTGCACGGCATGTCACAGCAAGTTCTGCTGCGGGGTAAAGAATTCTGATAATTAGTTGTCTGCTTTAGCATCTTAAGTGGCAGACAGCAAAGTGGTGATACAGTAATTAATGGCTACTGAAGATTCATAGTCCCCAAAGTGCAAACAAGGGTCAGATTTTTTTGTATCATTTGTTTCATTTAAGCTCTAGACTGAAATATTTCAGCACAATGCAATCTACTCTCCAACTGCATTTCTGTTTTCATTCATTTTATGGTCAACATTTTAAAAAATAGTGTTAAAATAAGAACCTTTTCTCACTTTGCTGACTGATTTTTCTCCCTCACTCATTCTCAGTTCATGTCCTGGAAAGTATTGCCTACTGTGGTGGTTTCATTTTTTGAGACTGCCAGTCTGGTCATTAAATTGTTCCTGCACAGCAATGCTATTTAAATAAGATCAGGTGAAAAACTGGTTAATTTTGTTTAGCCAAGTCCTATCCACTCATTTTCAAATCATATTTATTAGATCTGATTCCTTACAAGGATAAGTGGTAGATATTTTCCTAATTTTTCTAAACATTCCCAAGTGCAAAGACTAGTGCAAGCTCCCAGCACTACCTTAGCACACCAGTGGAGTTACACCAGAATCAGTCCCTATATTTCCTAAAATATGCAACTTTGCATATTTTATATTAAATCTTGTTTCATACAAGCAAATGTTTGGTTAATTTGATATTTGGGTAAAATTTTCAAAAATGTTTAGGTGTTTTAGGAGCCTAAGTCCCATTTTCAAAAGCAACCTGGAAATTTAAGGCCAGATTTTTAGATATGTAGGCACCTAAAAATGCAGATAAGAACCTAGTGAGATTTTTCAAAGCACCTAAGCAGTTTAGCTGCCTAACCCCCACTGATTTTAGGGGCTTTTGAAAAATGCCACTAGACACCTATCTGAATTTTTAGACATCTAAACAACTTTGAAAATCTTGTCCTTTGAAAATGGGGCTGAGGCTCCTAAGTCACCTAGGAAAAATATACTTTATCCCTACTGCTATTACTATTGCTTACTTGTATTCCCTATCTGTATCCATCTATTGTCTTAGATTGAATGCTCCTTGGGGCAAGGACTGTCTTTTTGTTCTGTGTTTGTACAGCTCCAAGCACAAAGTGGTCCTGCTCCATGACCCGGGCCCATAGGTGCTACAGTAATAAAATAAATAAATATTAAAAAAATAATTTATCATAGAATCTAAACTAACAGCCACACTAATTGATACAATGGTTAGGAGCATGAAAAGGACAAAATGGATACATCAAGCTGACATTTGCTGCTTTTCCAGTTTTAACAAATAAATGTTTCCAATTTATGTTATTGAATCTGGAATTTTATGCTACATTATAGTGAAAGTTACTGAATTTCTATATGTGTTTTTAAAGGAACTTCACAAATAGTATTATCAGTGCATGTACAGTCATTATGTATAGAGAAGTTCTTTAATCACCAATATAATTATACACTCAGGTCCAATCCAGTTCTTAGGGGGCTAGATGGGTTGAGAGCTGGGAAGACATATAGGGGACAGTCACAGGGCATCTTCACCACTACTCAGTGTATTCAACTGCCTGGCCAGTTCATGTGGTCTCACGGTCACACACAGCAGGTTATTATCTTTCAATAAGGCATGTATTTAGTCTTTGCTTAAAATGTAACACTGTAATGCAAGCTTACAGCAAGGGGCAACTCCCCCACAGTCTTCACTTTCCAGCCTAGGCTCCCCTTCTGGGCTCCCCCTTGCTTCCTATTGCTTCCACTTATATCATCCCAATTATATAATTAGCCCAGTAATTACTATGCAGGTGCTCATAATCCCCCAACAAAAAGGTCAACTCCCTCTAGCTGGGCCTGCGACCTTCTTCTGGGCGCAGAAATGTCAAGGATCAGAGTACTGCTGATAGTGCCAGACTTGTTTCCTCTGACACAAAGCCAGCCCCTGGTTGCTAAAGCAAGCCTAAAGCAACATAACAAGGATGCCAGATGAGTAAATTCAGCATATTATTCCAAGATTCCCACATAGCACAAAGGATTCTTGGAACCCTGATGAGAGGACTTCACTATGTTACTCACTGCTTTTGAAGCTATTTTAACACTTTTCTTCATTTCATCTGTAAACACATTAGATGTTTGTTGTTTGCCAAAATCCATAATCGCTAAATATCTGTGATCTATATTGGAAAATGACTAGTATTTTCAAAGGATACTGCAAAATGTATAATTTCTAATAGTCCAGATGTTATATCTACTTTTACAAAAAAAAAAAAAAAAGAGAGAAAAAGGGGAACAAAAATAGGAGACTAAATTATACACACAATTTCTGTGACACAAGTGAGCTACAGTCCTTCACACAACGGCAAGAGCAATGTGAGTAGGCAGAAATGCATATATTCTTATGGTTAAGATGCTATTTTCAATATCATAAAAAATAAGGATGAATGGAACCTGATTGTTTCACAATAGAGAACTATGGAAGGAAATTACTAGCAAATCAGATCTCTGGTTAAAATGAATGAGTATGCACTCTTTTCTACAGGGCAATACTGAGGATAGGAGGTTAGGTTGGGAAAAGCAAACTGAATCAGAAAATCTTTCCAGAGGATTTAAAAGATATGGTGCAAGCCAATGTGTGTACTAGAAGTTTCCCCTCATGGAGAGGATACTAATAGAAAATTATGATTAGATATTTTCACATACCAATCTTGCAAAATTAAAAAGATGCAAAATTCACAGCAAAATACTGGAGGGGGTACCGTGGTATTATCTTCATTTCTTCTGGGATTGTCCCAAATTGAAAGGTTTCTAGTCTGATGTTAGAAAATTGATATAGGAGTTATTGAAGCAATATGTCCCTCAAATTCCTATTACTATGGTTCTAAGCATTCCTCTATTCACACCCTACACACAGTTGTAATAATCTTTGTACAAAATAGGTCTTGTGAGATATTATTGGAAAACTAATAGCTCACTCTTCATTTATGTTCTTGTATGATGTATGCACAAGGCATGTACCAAAAATTATGGGTATGTGTTAGAATTATATTATTAAAATGTGTTTGGCAAACAACTCATAAGCACAGCCTACCTTAGACAAAGAAATGTGGGTTTGCCTCAATTTACATATATGCAGTAAACGGGGTAAGGGTTTGGGGCAGGGAGAGATTGCAGGAAACAGAACAATTTGCATTTCAGCAAACACCAGCAGGAGGGAAGAAAGAGCATGGAGCTTTCCTCACCACCAGACTTCATGTCACCTTCCTCACAGGTTGAATAAACTTTACTTTGATGGATAACCCTCAGAAGATTCCAAGATTTCAGTGGTTTACTGGTCGATAAAGATAGGGGGGCTGAACCTTAAGTGATAAGCAATTGAATTAACTCATTGTACACAATATTACTGTACTATAAAAGTATATTGAGTGAGGGTTTTTCTGAAAGCCAATGACACACTGGTGATTAACATTATTGTGTAATGTGTGTATTAGCACTATATGAGGAAATATGGAAACAATGCCATTATACTTTAAAGTCTGTGGCCAAACAGAGAGAAACAGGTTCGCTCTCAGATGGGAGAGAAGACAGCTATCTACATGACATCTATGTAAATTAAGCAACATGTGACCAAAACAATGGAAGCCTCATTGACACAGAAAATCAGTAAGGGAATGAGAAGTCCATAGGAAAGGAAGTATGGTATGAGGTCATCCTGACTCTTGAAGCAAGGTCATTGATTGTTTGGAAGATGTAAGCAAAGACAGAAGCCATCTTTGGCATCTATCACTAGACAGACATCACGGGTCAAAGCTCATGTGAGCTGAGAAAGATGGGTCCTTCACACAAGGTGGGAGGATTTAAAGACCCTGGGAACTGAATGTAGGTGAGAAACATGCTTCAGCAAAGATCTTTCACCCGGGAAGACCAGGGAACCCAGGCTCCTGTGGAAGGTCTTGACACAGAAAGTCAGCCATGATTGGGAAGAAGGAATATAAGTAAGTGAAACCATCTTGAACAAAGCCTGTACCTTGTTAGATTCATTTTAAACTTCTACATGTTTGTTTTCAATTTTATTTTCTTGTAACCATCTCTACTTTTATTTCATTTACTTGGCACCACTTAGCTTATGTCCCAATGTTAATCTTTTTTTAAAAAAAACTATAAATCAGCTCAGTGCTGTGTTTGAAGGGAGAAGTGTATCTTCCCCAGTTAATAAGCTGTGATGTGCTTTTGTCTCTTTAAAGGAACAAATTAACCTTATTATTTCTTTGAGTGGTCTGTGGCAGGGCTGGACACTTCAGGGCATATGGTTTGGGGAAATTGGGCGCTGGGTGTGTGTTGGGATCACCTTGCTGGTTGTAAACAAGGCTGGTGGAAGCCAGAGTGTGGCTCTGGGGCTGTAAACAGGTTGTTGGGGTCAGAACTGCTGAACCAGGGCTGGCTGCATAACACACAGACACTTAAGTGTGACCAACATGTTGTTGCTGACTGTGAGCATCCCAGGCTGGGAGCTACAGTTGCAGAGCAAGGCACCCAGGGTTACAGGCAGATGGTGACAAAACCCCTTACTGGTCTGGATTATCACCCCGAGTCCCATGAGATATGGCATGAGGAAAATGCCCTGATCTGCTGACTATAAAGAGACAGATCTCTGTTCAGAGACTGCAGCCAGCACACATTTTATTCGTGTGGTTGTAAATTCTGTCTATAGAAGTGTGGTTTGCCAGAAAAATATAATTCAGAAAAATGGATCCCCTGAGTGCCTGTATGGGATTAGCATTGGAACTGGTTTAGGAATGATGGGCCAAATGGAATAAAGAGAGAAAATACTATTGATATTATATTTATGAAAACAATTTAACACTATTGTAACTCATAACTTGTACTACCTCAACTGCCATATTTGTCATTGTCACTCTGTATTAATAATAATCCAAGAGAATATTTTGTTCCATGAATAATTCTGTTTATATTTAAAAATTGTAGTAACTAGAAATCTGTTAATTTCAACATCAGGAAACAAAATATTGTTTAACATTTTAATATGTCTCATGAGTTCAAATGGTGCAATCATGCTGCAATGTATAACTGTTCATTGTACTTCTATTAAACCCAGCCTAACCTCATTCTCTTTCTAAAATTTGAATAAAAGACACACTTAGAATGAAAACTATAGACTATCCATGAAAATTAATTGAAATAGATGTGGAAGAAGAAATCCACATGTTAAAACCATCAGTCTAACTGTGATATGAAGGGTTAATTCAACAACTGCAGTGACCTTGGATCTTCTTAAAATAAGCAAATTTGTTATTAAATATTCTAAAAGCACTATTAATTATGCCAGCACTGAAAATGCTGCTATATAGCTACTATGGGAATGAACAATACTATATAAAGGCTAGTATAAAACTATGGCTTGTCTTGGCAAAATATTAGTGATAAAAAGGATAACTTAGACTTTTTAGGTAATTGGAAAATTATTGAAAAAAGAGAGCTCAGTCCTAGATTAAGCCAGCTTTTTGATCCGGCATTTATAAGAGCCAATATGCACTGTGATCTGATTTACATATTAAACAAATACAGCAGATTAACTCAAAAAGTAATTGCTTTTTTAAATAATTTTTTTTGAAGCACTAAGTTCTCTGACCAGTAAGTGAAATATCTACTCTCAGAAATATGGAAGTTAAAGATAATAGTGTTTATACTTTTAGTACTTTGGGATATGACACACAAACCCATTTGGGACCCAATTCTTCACTTGCGGATGTGTAGGTGAAGCCTAACCAAGCAACCATGGTACCCTTTTGACCCTGATTAAGGAAAACATCCCATTCAGAGAAGCACTGAAGTCAATGGGACTTAAGCATATGTTTATCTTTAAACATGTGCTTAAGTGCTTTCCTCACTCAGGTCTCAATAAGGGTTAAAAGAAAATGCAACATTGTTACTCCAACTTGAGAAACAGGATACTGAATTTACAAACAGAAGAAAAACATTTCCTTGTTTTACTGTTAGTGTAAAAGAACACTTAAAAGACTTGTATAAGCAGTTTTATCAGCTGGGAAAAATGGTACACAGCAGTTATGGGAGAGAGACACTCAGTACTCAGAGGCTGAGTGGGCCCAGAGAGCATTGTATATAATAGTGATGGACAAATTACTAAAGTGCTGAGGCATTGTATGACTGCATGGAGCACTACTGACTTCAGTGTGGCCCCTGCAAAACAAAGAATCCACCAGCACGTATAAGATTGCAGAATCAGGGCCTAAAGGGCAAATAAAAGGACTCTAATGAAACAGTCCTCCAATTCTGTACTTAAATGTATCAGGAGACAAAAACAGTGAAGAATTACAATGTGAAACATTTCTGAAGGGTAGGAGTAGAACAAGTTATTGACAACCAGAAGGTAACAAAGTAATTCAAAGAGTTTAACTTTAAATAGTCCTTTTATTAATTAAACTTAAGGGGACTGATGCTGCTGTCCTTGAAGTTGTTGACAAAGCTTCAACCGACATAAGTGGGTGGAGAATTGGAGCCCAAGGCTCGGATTCTGAAAAGCACCCACCCACGCCCAACCCCCGACAGCGAATGAGCAGAATGAAAATTTTTGATTATTTTTCCTTAAGGATTTTAACATGAACTTAACATTTAGTTTGCGAGAACATTTCTGCTAGCAAAACCCAACTGCCCTGATTCAGAAAAGCACTCAAACCACGAGTCTGTGTGTGTTGCTAAAGAGGGACAGACTGAAGAAGTGCAGGTATCGGCACTCAGGGAATCAAAATGTTAAATTATTGCTCCTGAACAGGAGCTTAACGTTTGAGTTTTGAGAGCATTTCTGCTAGCAGAACCCAACTTCACAAAGTTTTACAGAAAGTGAATGCAAAATGGGCTGTGAACATGGCAGAAACAATTATATTTAGTTAAAAAAATCCTTTAGGTTTTATTTTTTTATTCACCCAACTCTAGTTTAGAGAAACATTAAAAAGAATATTAGCATCACGTGACAAGCTGAAAATGTCAATTGTTGACTGCCTATATAAATTATAGAAGTTCTTTAACCTGGTATAGAGAATTCCATGGAAGAGGAAAGTTATTCTTACTGGTTTCTTTTAGAAAAGGGGATCTTGTTTAAGAAATATTTCAGTCTCATTGGACACTGCAGATCTGTAAGGAAACATGGGTGTTATTACGTGACTGGTCAAAGTAATGAAGATATGTTTTATTGATTCAAATAGCCAGAAAATATAAAACAATATTTATATAAAATGGTTGCAAAGATTTGCAACCATTTTATATAAATATCATCTTATACTATGTTATACTAGCATAGTGAAGAAAAAAAGTGGTGTATAGACACACTGAAATCTGCTATCACCAAATGCCATTCCATCTAGCCAACATTCTTCAGCTGATGTCTTTTAGGTGCCAAGTGGTTACTGAATAAAGATTTGAAAGAGAAAACAGAAGTCTTGTGGATTAATTCACAGAGATCAAGTCACATGTAAGGGGCAACACAGAACGAAGTTGGGGGCTGAAGTAGAGCTATTGTATAATGCCTTAATCTAATCAGTCATCTAATCTAATACATACTGAACCTAATTTCCTCTTGTCTTGCACTTGTGCAACCATTTTACAACAGTTCAAAGTGGCCACAAAATGCTACCCACTCAGAATGGTAGTGTTTTATCGCTTCTATGTACAAGTTGCAGGACAGCAGAGACTGGTGTCTACTGTATTGTAAATACAAAATGAACAACAACTTTTTGACTATCTAGTGTGTCTTTTCCTACAAATTACAAGCAAGTCCCTTAAAACTAAAAGCAAAACATTTTCTAAGAAAGCAAAAGCCAACAGAAGAAATTTAATAGGATGGTAACTGTTGAAAGTTTGTAAAGCCTACTGCACAATGCCTCATATACCTTAAGGGTATTACAAGTATTTTGAATTACTCTTTTTTTCCTAGCAATAATTTATTTTGGATCGACAAAAACTGCTAGAAACATGCCCCTTGGTGCTATGTAATTATATTTGTATCTTTATAATACATACACTGCTACACTTAGAAAAATACATTGTTTATCTTACTGGAACCAAGAACACTGCATCTCTTGATAACAATATTGTCACTTCCCTTTCTTTCTTAGAAAGGTGAGAAATGCCTTTTTGCATTGCTTTTTGTAACAATATTAATGATCTCTTTCTCCAATCTCAAAAATGTTTACTAATAGATAGAAAGGTAACTTTTCCCAACTATCTGATTTCTTTAGATGTGAGTCTAGATGAGAAAATAGAGATAGATCTGGTAGTTAATATATTATTTGGTTGGAATTAAGTCAACATGAATTTTAAAACACCTTTGTTTATGTGAAATACTGGCTGGAAGATACTACTTCAACCTTTGACAGTGTGATGATGGCCACACAATGACACACTCCAGCTTACCTTAATTTAACTTAATATGATCTCCAGTTTGATTTGGGCCCAGCTTTATTATTTCTATAGATCAGTAGATGTACACAGTATTCTACAATGAGCAAACATGCCAAACAAATAACAGAAAGCCTGCTCTGAAGTGCTTAGTGTCTAAATGCACGTCATTCTAACAGAGAAGGTAAAAACAGAACCAACAAATAGTGCATGTGGTCTTCTTAGCAGGACTCACACCTGTCAGACACCTACATGTCAGCTGTATTAGGAGATCTCAAAAATGTGTGGCAACTTCCAAAAAATAAAGGTAACAATTATTTGTTCTCTGTTTTTAGCGATATGCTTAGCACCTACACATTTCTCTTAGCCATTAAAAAGCCACAATAGTTACTCTGCATTTCTAACTTATTCACTCCTATCAACTCTTCTCATTTCCTTGTTTCTCTCATCAACTTGTTTTCTTGCTCCCTCCTTCCTACAGACTTTTTCCGCTCTGGGTTTTCACTTCCCTTTTTTCTTGAAAATGTTTTCTCTCTCAGTCCCTCCCTTTATCACTCTTCACCTATTCTCCCTCCTGCAGCCACCTGCTTCCACCTCAGCCTCCTCAGAAAAGCTTTCAGTTTCTGTACTTGCTGCACCCACAACAGATCACAGATAGAGAAGATTCCCAAATTCCAGAAATATTCCTGTCTATTCACTTTTAAATCATCAAGCAAAGTGTAAAATAGACATCAGATGGCAAGAACTTTTGGTCAGTATCTGAGACATATTCAGTCTAATGATTTATAAGTACAGGCTTCATATAACATTACCTATCCAGAATCCATTCTACTCTATTCAGGTTCACATAATGTGCCCATTACTGTCATACCTGAGAGCCTTCCAGAACTGTACTAAATTATGTGACTAACATCTGTCATGTGTGATAATTTCCTTATCTCCTCCCCCAAGGGGACAATTCTGTGTGGATATTTTCCAAATATTACTTTCTATTGTAAATACAAAAAAATTAAGTATGCTAGCCTAGGGGAATCAGATCCCGAGAAGTCTTTCTGAATGCAGGAGATCATTTCCATGAAGGAGGATAATTCTTTGGAATATTTGATTCTGCATTCTACTGTGGACTGAAGGTCATCAGGGTTGATGAAGTGGTTTATTGCTCTGATATGATTTGGTGGCTGTTACAGAGGCCAAAGGAGTAAGCTCTGTGGTGTTGTAATACAAACGTGGCATAAGCTTGGATAAATCCTTTATGTTTCAGCCGGTCTATTTCAGTCTTCATTTTCTGCCACCAGCACTCAAGCATCTGTCCCTCTCATTTTCAAACAGTGAAGGTTATCCAAAAACCAAGGAGCTTTTGGGTAGACAATGGGGGAAGGAGCAGCCATGTAGAGGTCAGACTGTCACTATTTGGGGCTAGAGTAAGATGATGATGGTCAGAACTGATCAAAATATTTTCAACAAAATGTTTTTTTGTCTCTCGGGGCAGAGGTAGGAAGTGACTCTCGCATTTTATAGCCTGCTGGTTAGAAGACCTACGTTCACGTCTCTGCTCTGTCTAAATCAGCATGATGTGGGATGAATGCTGCTTTGAATGAGGCAGAACAAGGACTTGAATCTAGGTCTCCCACACCCCAGACCAGTACCCTAGTCACCACATTACTTAGACCCTCTTCTTGAATAAAACCACCTCAGGTTTTCAATTTAAAACAGGGATATTGACATAATTTGGTTTTCATAAAAATGTTTGAAAGGTTTCGGTTTTGTTTCAGTGCAGAACAAAAATAATTTTTGAACCCTCAAAAGTTGCCACTTTTGAACTATAATCCTCCCGTTAGCTCTAAAATTGGTGCCCAAGATCCTCAACACCTTGATGGGCAGGTGGAGTACTACTTTCCTTTAGCATGTTCTGGAAATGGACCTTGTTATTTACTGTACTGAACTAGATTGTTCCCTCTAATGGGAAGAGGGTAACGACTGTCCCACTTCCACGAAAAGGCAGAAGGGACTGTATTTAATTTTTTGGGGCTATGTTTAGGGGTAGAGCTGAATGGTGGTAATAAAAAATTTCCAAAGGCTCATGAGAAAGTAGTAGTATCGGTAGGAAGAAGAATGATTTCTTAGGGAGAAGATGTGGCAGAACAGTAAATTCAAAGGGGTGTCAGAGTTAGAGGCTGGATTTATATTAATGTAAACTGAGACAAGGTGGGTGAGGTAATATATTTTATTGAGCCAATTTCTGTTGGTGGAGGGGACAAGCTTTTAAGCTTCACAGAGCTCTTCATCAGGTCTGCAGAAGTATAATGTGGTGCATTCACCTCATGGGCGCCCCCTGGTCAAGTGTGTGTGCCTACCCTCTCTCTCGCTCTCTCTGTTTATGGTGGATCTTCACTGACTCAGCCGTCCAGTCAAGTCATACACAGACTGTCTGTGAGATAAAAGCAAAGCAAACCCAACTCCTTCTGGGGTACAAGTCCAACAGGGACCTCTCTCAGTGCCCTCTGTAACATCTCTCAAATTGTCCCTGCTCTGATATAAAGCGGTTCCCCAGGACTCCCTCCCAGGAGGCAATGTCTTTACCCTCTCAGGGTTTTTCTGACTGCAGCTCTCCAGCTGGGCCACTAAAGTTTAGTTCCCATCCTGGAGTGTATCAAAGTCCCGGCCACTTTCCCAGTGACTTGTGGGGGGACCCAGACCCGCCGTCTGTGCCAGGTCCCAGCCTAGGGACCATATAGAGAGCAGTAGCGCTGTGTCCCTTTATCTAAGCTGCGCTACTACACGAATTCCCTAGGCCACTTCCCAGTGGCTCCAGCACATTATTCACCCTTATCTCAAAGCCTTGTCCTACCGGAGTCCTAACAGGCAGCCCGGAGCTCCTTCCTGTTCCCCTTGGCCTCTGCCAGCACCTCTCTATCTGATGTCCTGTCGCTCCATCAGCCAGCCAGGCACACTATCTACTCTCACCTAGCTCTAGCAAGGGACTGATCTCATGCTGGCCCTGCAGCTCTTCTTATACTAGCCTGCTGGGCACGAGTGGCTGCTCCCTGCAGCCTCTGATTGGCTGTTTCCCACACAGCCGCTCTGGGCAGCTTGGAGGACCTCTCTACTGCCCTTTTCCTGGGCTGGGGTGGGGTGTGGCAGTGCCATAAGTCCTTCAGCAGGGGGCCTCAGGGCCTGGTCCACCCTGTCACAGGAAGAAAACAAGAATGTCACACCTAAATACGAGTAGGCACAGATTGTCATATCCTGGGATCAGCATGGCTAAAACAACACTGTAAACAGTAATATAAATTAACACCTTGAACTCCTTTCCACCTTGAATATAATGGGATAGATTTTTTTACCTGGGTTTGTCTGAAGGCTCTCCGGTGGTAGTAAATCTGCATGGGAAGGGTCACAGGGGTGCATACTGACCACAAGCCTTGCTTCACTGAGAGTCCTGGAGCTGCCTGGCACAATCCACAAAGTGGATGGGCCCAGGCAGTATTGGAGCCAAGTTTTGAGCAGTGGTGATGGGTCATTAGTGGTGCCACCTTTAATTATACCTATTGGCTTGAAAAGGTGCCACACACACACTTAAAAGCAGCTGGGGAGACAGTCACCCCCCACCTCCAACCCTCTATTAGTTCCATCACTGATACCAGCTAGGGAGAGGCCTACCCAGTGATTTAGAGCATCTCTCAAGCTGTGTCCATGGGAGTGAAACTTGTCCTATAGAGACAGGAGAGTTGTGTCAGCAGAGAATCACATCAGCAGTTCCTCCAGTCTTTACACATGTATCTCACTCTCTTTTCCCATTAATAACTCATCATGTGACCATACTTGGTAATTACAATGTGCTTTAACTCATTTTTAGGTTTAACCAGAGATCTATATTTCCACAGACAGATCAAGGAGTTCTCTTCTCTACACTAAAACTGGTTGTAGTACTTTCATAGAATATTAGGGTTGGAAGAGACCTCAGGAGGTCATCTAGTCCAATCCCCTGCTCAAAGCAGGACCAATCCCCAACTAAATCATCCCAGTCAGGGCTTTGTCAAGCCGGGCCTTAAAAACCTCTAAGGATGGAGATTCCACCACCTCCCTAGGTAACTCATTCCAGTGCTTCACCACCCTCCTAGTGAAAGTGTTTCCTAATATCCAACCTAGACCTCCCCCACTGCAACTTGAGACCATTGTTTCTTGTTCTGTCATCTGCCACCACTGAGAACAGCCTAGCTCCAGCCCCTTTGGAGCCCCCTTTCAGGTAGTTGAAGGCTGCTATCAAATGCCCCCTCACTCATCTATTCTGCAGACTAAATAACTGCAGTTCTCCTCGTAAGTCATGTGCCCCAGCCTCCTAATAATTTTCATTGCCCTCCACTAGACTCTCTCCAATTTGTCCACATCCCTTCTGTAGTGGTGGTGGTGGGGGGGGAGGGGACCAAAACTGGACACAGTACTCCAGATGTGGCCTCAGCAGTGCCAAATAGAGGGAAATAATCACTTCCCTTGATCTTCTGGCAATGCTCCTACTAATGCAGCCCAATATGCTGTTGGCCTTCTTGGCAACAAGGGCACACTGCTGACTCATATCCTGCTTCTTGTCCACTGTAATCCCCAGGTCCTTTTCTGCAGAACTGCTTCTTAGCCAGTTGGTCCCCAGCCTGTAGTGGTGATGGGATTCTTCCTTCCTCAGTGCAGGACTCTGCACTTGTCCTTGTTGAACCTCATCAGATTTCTTTTGGCCCAATCCTTCAACTTGTCTAGGTCACTCTGGACCCTATCCCTACCCTCCAGCGTATCTACCTCTCCCCCAGTTTAGTGTCACCTGTAAACATGCTGAGGGTGCAATTAATCCCATCATCCAGATAATTGATAAAGATGTTGAACAAAACCGGCTCCAGGACCGACCCCTGGGGCACTCCGCTTGATACCGGCTGCCAACTAGACATTGAGCCGTTGCTCACTACCGGTTGAGCCTGATAATCTAGCCAGCTTTCTATCCACCTTATAGTCCATTCATCCAATTCATACTTTTTTAACTTGCTGGCAAGAATACTGTGGGAGACCGTATCTAAAGCTTTGCTAAACTCAAGATACATCACATTCACCGCTTTCCCCATATCCACAGAGCCAATTATCTTATCATAGAAGGCAATCAGGTTGGTCAGGCATGACTTGCCCTTGGTGAATCCATGTTGACTGTTCCTGATCACCCAGGGACCTGTGGCTCACCCAGCGCACAGTGAAAACTATTTACTGTTGTACCCATAGGGTTAATAAAACTATGCTAATTTAGTGTCATTCAGCAAAATCACACTGAAAAGTGCTCTGAAATATGTCCCTCTGACTGCAATCACTGTCATTCTTGTTTTGTTACAATGAAATATCAGCATGCTTCAAACTAACATAAGCTGCAGGATTCTTTTCAGAACAGTAACAGTTTTCGATAAGAAGTTCATGGATGATTGACTGGTGCATGTTTTTTCCCTGATTAAATTTTGGACAGGGAAGGCAGAGTGAAGAAACTTTCTCTGAGAACTTTCTCTTACACTAAATACTGTATCTACAATATTTACACACCAGCTGACAACTAAAATATTTACTGTACATTTAGAATATTATAGACAGAAGACATTTCACTTTAGATTTTATTCTTTCACCCTATGCAAAGGGAGCAAATAGCGAGGACAAAGACATTAAAGAAACTCTTGCATAATGACAGGTTTCAGAGTAGCAGCCATGTTAGTCTGTATTCGCAAAAGAAAAGGAGTACTTGTGGCACCTTAGAGACTAACAAATTTATTTGAGCATAAGCTTTCCGATGAAGTGAGCTGTAGCTCATGAAAGCTTATGCTCAAATAAAGTTGTTAGTCCCTCAGGTGCCACAAGTACTCCTTTTCTTTTGTAAATGATTTCTATGTGTCAGTATGCTTCTGAGCCTATGGCCAGATTCTGTGATACAGCACTGGAAGCACAGCCTGTGTGCTGTGTGGGACAATGGAGACTTTATACAGTCTTTGCACCTCCACCATTGTGAGATGGGCTAGGGTCTGTCATGGCTTCTGGCGTAAGACAGAGTAGCTTCAGGGCCTGCTCTGTCATAAGGGTGGCTTCTCACAGCTGCCAACAGGTTGCTCCATAAGCCAGAACAGATGGTGCACACAGCACACCCATACCCAGCCACTCCTGTGTATGCTCCTGCACCGGGGTTAGGTGCATCCCAGGGAGATGAAGTATGTCAGAGTGGGTGTGGGCGGTATTTGTAAGGGGCCGCTGTCCTCACAAGAGACTAGTCAGGAATCTCAGGGCTTGCCTTCACTGCAGTGTTAGCTTGAGGTATAATTTGAGGTTTGCCCCTAGCCCAATTCCCGTCCAAACACAAAAATCTGTAGCTTGAGTTAGGTGATACTTTAAAACGTAAGCTAACTGGCCCATCAGAGGATACATGTTGAAGACTGAGTGCTGAGTGCTGCTGACACTCAAGCTGGCATTGCAATGGGAATAGAGCTACTCTGCGCTGCTAATCCAAACACCTTGTGTTGCTTAATTGTTGTTCTGCAGTGTGGCCGCACTCACTCAGGCTAAGATAACTTGGAAGGAGTCACCTCAAGTGGAATTAACTTGAGCTAACTCTGCAGAGAAGACATACATTTAATAGTAATCGGGAAGAAGCAAAAGTACTGCCCTGGATCAGAAACTAGCTAAGAGCCAGGAACCAAACAAGGAATAAATAGCCAATTTCTAGGTGCCCAATGTTCCAGCCTTAGGACTGATGAAGATAAATCTATTAGTGATGTGGAGAAAAGGGGTATCACCAGTAAGGTGAGAAAATTTGCAGAAACCACCAAATAATTAAGTTAATCAAGATTAGAGAAGCTTGTGAGGAATTTCAGAAGGAAAAATGAAAGGGAGCTGAGCACGGGACTGCACCCCATAATATGGGGTAGAAGCAGCTGTGCCTGTCAGGCATATAATCTAGCCCTAAATTAAAGATTCTGTCAATCTGTAGATTTTTCCTAGTACTCTAAAACTGAAATTTTAAGAGCATACATCAAGAATGCAAACTTATATGTGCAGTTCATCTACAGAGAATTCTTATCAATTCCAGCACTAACAGGAAAGTTTCAAAACACCAGAAAAAATAGCTTGAGCAGTAAAACTTGAGGCTGTCATTCCAAACATCTCTCACAGCCAACTCTGTCTGAAAGGGGGATAATTCAGAAAGTCAGGAAATCAGAGTGGGAATTGCTACGGAGGGATTTTTGGTGTTTGAAAGACAGATACACTCATGAGAAGGTAAAGCAGCTGCATAGATTTCAGAAACATCCTCTGTTTCTCACTGCTGAGCTTTATTACAACCTAGAGTTCAGTTTGTTTTCCAAAGGCCCTACTCTTCTGCCACAGAATGTGAGTAACTCCTATTGTCTTCAGTGAAGTCTTTGCCAGGAGAAAGGGACTCTCAGACTTTACTTCCCTTGATGTGACATGGTTTCCGAAAAGGAGTCATTACAGTTTGATTTGTGCATTTTAACCCACAACCAAAAAAAGACATGCAAAATCACCTCTCCTCCAACATGAGTGAAACAGTGGATATTTGCTTCCATGTTCAAAGAAAGTTGCAGTCCTCACTGATTAGCTGTGCTTTGGATGCAGTTAGTGGTGAAAAAATCAGAGAAAAACTGTTTGCCATGTCCCTCTGCTTAGAGGTTTAGCTGTGTATTGGTGGGGAAGGGAGGTTATAGGATCTTGAGAGGACTGCTGAGCACCCACAACTCCCATTGACTTTCAGCTGTCATTGCGGGACCTTAAGACCCCTCAGGAGGCCTGCAGCTGCTTGCAGAATCTGGTTCTTAGCACAGGAAAAGAAAACACTGGCGGCTGGTCTGAAATGACATATGAAAACTCAGCATGCCACATTTGGAGTGGATTTGACATTTATTTTATGCACCCCAGACCAGGCTGAGGTCTTGATTACCTCTGACTGCATCTGAAGAAATCTGAATCTCAACCTTTAGCCTATTGTTTTCCTTTCACATGTCAAAAATACCAAGTTTAAGTACCTTAGGTTTTAGAAGCACGAAAGAAATGCTAATAAGACATGTTGAACAGACATACAACCGTAGCACAGTTGGAAACATGGTATTCAAAGCAGGGATTGGAGGAAAACGATGTAGTATTCTAGTGAGACCCTTCTCCAAGACTAGAGAGAAACTGGTACGGCTGAAAAAGAAAACAAAACAACAGAAATGTAGCAGACTGAGTCACAGTAATGACTTGCCAGGTTTGAAGTAGAACAACTATTTCTATCTACACAGGACTGAATTCTCGGGATAGTGCCCTGACAATGCGTAACTTTGAAACTTTGCACTTTTTACACATTTAATCACTAACACTGCATTTACAAAAGCATTTAAATAGAGAAACACACCACTTATGAAGGAATTGGCAGACAAAAGTAGAAAAAATCTTCTTGCTTTATCAGAAATATTGATGACACAATTATGTCTGATTTGCAATCAATTTGCAGTGTGGTGTTCTTTGTGTGTACTATGGTAGGGAATCTATTTGAACTCTAGACTTTATAGATGATTTTCTCATAATTTTTATTATTTTTTTCCATTCAAAGAGCAAGGATGTCTTTTGGGCTAACTTAACATTTCTGTATTCCCATAAGTGAAAATTCACAGACCTAGAAAGTAAAGCATCTGTTTTGTATTGCACAGACAGGAAACTCAAATCCTCAGAACTATACTTTTATAAGAAATATCTTTACCTCATATTAGTTTAGAGGGCAAATTCATCTTCTAGTGAAGAGGCCTTCAAACACAGTGAAGCCTCCCTGGTTCGACTACAGAGTGAGTGGGTAAGTGCCAAGCAAGCAAGCAATCAAGAAAAAAAAAAAAGACTTCACTCTACCTGTGCTCAACACAGCTGGCTTTACATCAGCTCTGCCCAGGCCAGCACAGAGCGGAGACTGGGGGTGGGCAGGAGGGGGGACTGGCCCATGTGCAGAGGCAGTGGTTATAAAAGCCCAGGAGTACAGTAGGGCACAATTCCTATTCCAACACAGGGGTTGAAGAAACAGCTACAGGGAGCTCAGGAGCCACTCCACTCGACACCTTGTCTGCTGCGTTAGGTGGCTAGGAGTCACTCTCACCGGAACACAATGTAGTTGACTAGCATACGTGATCTTGTATTCACCTGAATTCTACCCTCCATGCCAAATGAAACAGTAGGATGTCAGCACAAGTTAAAAGGAATCATCAGTTCTTTAACAGTTTTTGAAAGCCAAAAGTCGAAACCAGCTCTTTTGGACTCAAAACATATGATATGTTAAGAAGACAAACTACGAAAAACAAACAAACAGATCAGCCTTATACAGGTATTGAGCTAAATTTAGCCCCGGGAGAAGCAGGCACAATTCCCCTGGACTTAAATTAGAGCTGTGTACACCTATGCAAGGACTGACTAGTTCAGGATGCTTATAAACACCGTTATGTCAGAAATATATCAGATAATTAAAATGGTTAAGTGGTAAAGGACACAATTAAGAGTATTGTGGTCACCTAAGAATGAGAATGTAGCACTCCCACGGCACATGTAAGAGAAGGAAATTATGTATATTCTTCTTTCTTCCTGTTATGGCTCATTGTAAAATAGCAACTGTAACTTTGTAATATACTTCCATAAAGTGGCCTTTGAGATTGATTATATGAAACTGAAGCATTTAATCTATTAATCTGTTTCAGTGTTTCTTATGACTTTGAATGCGACAAATCAATAGAGATATTCCTTAAATAACCTTTACAAAGTTGACCAAGTGATATAGCTTTGCACAGTCCAGCATGTGTAGGGCTTTCAGAAAATGATTTTCTCCGATTTAACTGGGGGAAACACAAAAGGGTTTCAAACTAGGCAGGAAGTGTAGGTTTTTTAAAAATCAGAAGTGAAACATGGATTACCTGAGTGTCATAGAATCATAGAATATAAGGGTTGGAAGGGACCTCAGGAGGTCATCTAGTCCAACCCCCTGCTCAAAGCAGGACCAATCCCCAACTAAATCATCCCAGCCAGGGCTTTGTCAAGCCTGACCTTAAAAACTTCTGAGGAAGGAGATTCCATCACCTCCCTAGGTAACGCATTCCAGTGTTTCACTACCCTCCTAGTGAAAAAGTTTTTCCTAATATCCAGCTTAAACCTCCCCCACTGCAACTTGAGACCATTACTCCTTGTTCTGTCATCTGCTACCACTGAGAACAGTGTAGATCCATCCTCTTTGGAACCCCTTTTCAGGTAGTTGAAAGCAGCTATCAAATTCCCCCTCATTCTTCCCTTCCGCAGACTAAACAATCCCAGTTCCCTCAGCCTGTCCTCATAAGTCATGTGTTCCAGTCCCCTAATCATTTTTGTTGCTCTCTGCTGGACGTTTTCCAATTTTTCCACATCCTCTTGTAGTGTGGGGCCCAAAACTGGACACAGTACTCCAGATGAGGCCTCACCAATCTCGAATAGAGGGGAACGATCACGTCCCTCCATCTGCTGGCAATGCCCCTACTTATACATCCCAAAATGCCATTGGCCTTCTAGGCAACAAGGGCACACTGTTGACTCATACCAAGCTTCTCGTCCACTGTAACCCCTAGGTCCTTTTCTGCAGAACTGCTGCCGAGCCATTCGGTCCCTAGTCTGTAGCGGTGCATGAGATTCTTCCGTCCTAAGTGCAGGACTCTGCACTTGTCCTTGTTGAACCTCATCAGATTTCTTTTGGCCCAATCTTTTAATTTGTCTACGGCCCTCTTTATCCTATCCCTACCCTCCAGCATATCTACCTCTCCTCCCAGTTTAGTGTCATCTGCAAACTTGCTGAGGGTGCAATCCACACCATCCTCCAGATCATTTATGAAGATATTGAACAAAACCGGCCTGAGGACCGACCCTTGGGGCACTCCATTTGATACCAGCTGCCAACTAGACATGGAGCCATTGATCACTACCCGTTGAGCCCGACAATCTAGCCAACTTTCTATCCACCTTATAGTCCATTCATCCAGCCCATACTTCTTTAACTTACTGGCAAGAATCCTGTGGGAGACTGTGTCAAAAGCTTTGCTAATGTCAAGGAATAACACGTCCACTGCTTTCCCCTCATCCACAGAACCAGTTATCTCGTCATAGAAGGCAATTAGATTAGTCAGGCATGACTTGCCCTTGGTGAATCCATGCTGACTATTCCTGATCACTTTCCTCTCCTCTAAGTGTTTCAGAATTGATTCCTTGAGGACCTGCTCCATGATTTTTCCAGGGACTGAGGTGAGGCTGACTGGTCTGTAATTTCCAGGATCCTCCTCCTTCCCTTTTTTAAAGATGGGCACTGCATTAACCTTTTTCCAGTCATCTGGGACTTCCCCCGATCACCATGAATTTTCAAAGATGATGTGTCCTTGATGATGAGCAAACAGTGATTCATGATACCACTCAGCTGGCACCAAGACAAGGGCAAAAAAAATAGACAATGCCTAAGCAAGTTATCCCGTGAGTATGCTAAAGAAAATGATTGTATTATATGGAAACCATTATAAGGAAAACTAGAATCATTGAAAAGATCAGCCCAACTGGGCAGTCCCAAAAAGTAACAAACCAACTAAGTCGTGGCTGAGAGCTATGGATCCACTCAAGAAGAAAAGGAACCCTGCAAATTCCCAAATTGTGTCCTTTCCACCTCTGTTCCCCTACCCTGAACCCCCACAGAGCAGAATGAGAATCCTTGAGCTCAGGGAATGAAAGGACCCTGCAAGGATAGTGCACCTATATCCACTTCCTCCTCTGCAAAAATAGAAAGGCTGTGGCCACATGCCACAATCCAGTCCAAAGAACATAAGCAGATAACACCCTGTTTTACACTAGTCATAATTCTCCAGACTTCTGGTCACTCAAACTTACCCCCATAAAGCTAGTGGCACAGAAGCCAGCTGTAGTCTGTGACTCTCTTGTGAGGACAAGCAGTTTGGATCCTTTCTTTGGCTTTTTAAAAAATAATGAAACAAGGGATGACATGTTTCAGAGTAACAGCCGTGTTAGTCTGTATTCGCAAAAAGAAAAGGAGTACTTGTGGCACCTTAGAGACTAACCAATTTATTTGAGCATAAGCTTTCGTGAGCTACAGCTCACATGACATGTTTCTCTTGCTGGGAGCCTTCTTTTCTTTCACTCAAACCTATTTCCCCCAACTTGAACTCCCATATACAAGTATAGGGCAGTAGTCCCAGATTCTGACCTTGGAAAAGGGATATTGTAGAATGCCCTAATTCTGTATTCCCCAGCCATAGAAAAAGACACATTTCCCTCCTGTCATAAATATAAAGGGAAGCGTAAACCCCTTTAAAATCCCTCCTGGCCAGAGGAAAAATCCTCTCACCTGTAAAGGGTTAAGAAGCTAAAGGTAACCTCACTGGCATCTGACCAAAATGACCAATGAGGAGACAAGATACTTTCAAAAGCTGGGAGAAGGGAGAGAAACAAAGGGTCTGGGTCTGTCTGTATGCTGCTTTTGCCGGGGACAGACCAGGAATGGAGTCTTAGAACTTTAGTAAGTAATCTAGCTAGGTATGTGTTAGATTATGATTTCTTTAAATGGCTGAGAAAAGAACTGTGCTGAATAGAATGACTATTCCTGTCTGTGTGTCCTTTTTGTAACTTAAGGTTTTGCCTAGAGGGATTCTCTATGTTTTGAATCTAATTACCATGTAAGGTATCTACCATCCTGATTTTACAGAGGTGATTTCTTTACTTCTATTAAAAGTCTTCTTGTAAGAAAACTGAATGCTTTTTCATTGTTCTCAGATCCAAGGGTTTGGGTCTGTGGTCACCTATGCACATTGGTGAGGATTTTTACCAAACCTTCCCCAGTGGGGTGCAAGGGTTGGGAGGATTTTTGGGGGAAAGACGTGTCCAAACTACGTTTCCCAGTAAACCCAGTTAGAGTTTGGTGGTGGCAGTGGAGATCCAGGGACAAAGGATATCATTAATTTGTACCTTGGGGAAGTTTTAACCTAAGCTGGTGAAAGTAAGCTTAGGAGGTTTTCATGCAGGTCCCCACATCTGTACCCTAGAGTTCAGAGTGGGGGAGGAACCGTAACACCTCCTAAGAATGAGCCAGTAGAAATAAGCAGAATATCCTAATGGTATCAATCAACTGACTGCAAATGGGTAAGAAAGTTCAACTAAGAACATTCACAGCCTTTTAAAAACAGCTAGAGGTTATCCTATACTTAGTTAAACAATCTGCAGGTTTGGAGGTATCCTGTATTATTGCATGTAGTGGAGATCACATCTGTTATATCTGTCACTTCATCCACTGCTCCACTGGGCAGTAAAGGGTTTAGAGGAAACTATATAACCATTTGCATTTTTTAAAAGAAAAATGCCTCATCTTTAAACATATTCAGCCATCAAAATTCACACATGCCACTTATCTATTATAAAACAGAATAATTCCTTGAGAGATCATGCAGGATGTTTTCATTGATTAAAAGAATTACAGAAATGAAGTGGTAATGACATCAACACTCAAGAGGAATATAAAGCAATGTTTAGTTAGAGCTAACATGGGACAGCCAGAGAGGTAAGGATCAATGAACGAATAGAAGTGAAAGGAGTGATGCTTCCAGTGTCTGGAGAGGGACAGAAGCCTCACTGCAGAACTTCATGTGTTGTGCTGTTTGTTCGTTTAATTTCCCCCACCCCAGCTACTTATGGCTGATTCTTTTAGTACACAGTAGCATAATACTTACAATGCCTGCTAGACTAGATATAAGCATCATTGTAGGCTGTGCAACATCCAATGGACTTTTAATTCCCCCGGTGAATTTTCCTCAATTGAAAATTTTTGTTCGGACAGTAGTTGCTATTTAAGACAACATTTGTCACGGAGACATAGGACTCGAAGGGACCTCCTGAGTCCTTGAGTCCAGTCCCCTGCTATCACAAGCAATCCTATAATCCCATTCATAAATATATCACAGTCCCCTGCAGGACTAGCTAGGTTTTTTGCCCCTACTACTATTGTAATGCTGTTCCAGAACCTCACTCCTCTGATGGTTAGAAACTTTCCTTTAATTCCTGGCTGAATTTGTTCATGACCAGTTGTACCCATTTGTTCATGTGCCAACATTGTCCTTTAGCTTAAATAGCTCATCTCCCTCCCTGGTGTTTACTTCCCTCACGTATTCATAGAGAGCAATCATATTCCCTCTCAGCCTTCAATTTGCTAGGCTAAATAAGCCAATCTCTTTCAATCTCCTCCCATAAGACAGGCTCTCCACTCCTGTGATCATCCTAGCAGCTCTTCTCTGCACCTGTTCCAATTTAAATTCCTCTTTCTGCAACATGGGTGGTGAGAACTGTACATAGTATTCTAGATGAGGTCTTATCAGTGCCTTGTACAATGAAATTAATATTTCCCTATCTTTAGTGGAAATACCTCACCTGATACATCCTAGGATTGCATTTTCTTCCATCCCCCAGCCCCAGCTGTGTTATACTGGTGACTCATACTCATTCTGTGATTGACTAATACACAGAGGTTTCTCTCCTCCTCTCATTTTCAACTGCTGAATCCCTAATTTATAGCAGATGTTCTCGCTGTTAGTGCCCAAGTGAATGACTTGCACTTTGTATTTTTAAATTTCATCTGATTTTTATCACTCCAGTCCAACTGGTCATCCAGTTCTCTTTTCAGCATAACCATTTCCAATCTTCCCATTAGCCATTTCCTTACACACCTTATAATTCTTGTATTAATCCCCAGCTTCCCTCATTTAATTAACAATTTCCCATGTCGTACTGTATTAAATGGGTTTCTCAAATCCAGAGAGGTTAGATCTCCCACATTTCCCTTGTCTTAAAGAAAACCATCTATTTTATCAACAAATTGGTATCAGTTAGCTAGGACAATCTACCTTTGGTAAACCCATGCTGTATTTTCTTTTTACTTCCACTTCTTTAATTATTCTTTTCATCAAACAATTTGTTCTTTCATACTACTGAGGTCTGACTAAGTGCTCTGTCATTGCCCAGATCACTCCCTGCCCTCAGTATTCCAGTAGTGGTCACACCAGTGCCTAATATAGTGGCAAAATACCCTCTCTACTCCTACTTGAGAGTCCCCTGTTTATGCATCCCAGGATCACATTTGGTCTTTTGGCCACAGAGTCAGACTGCTAACTCATGTTCAGCTGATTATCCTTCCCCATCTTAAAATCCTTTTCAGAGTCACTGCTTCCCAGGATAGAGTCTGGCATCCTACAAGTATGGTCTATGTTCTTTGTTCCCAGATAAAACACATACTTTTTGCTTTCACCCAGTTTACCAAGCGATCCAGATTGCTCTGAATCAGTGACCTGATTATTTCATTATTTCTTCATTATTTACCACTCTCCCAGTTTTTGTGTTATCTGCAAACTTTATCAGTGATGATTTTATGTTTTCTTCCAGGTCACTGATAAAAATGTTAAATAGAGGAGGGCCAAGAACTGAGGCCTGTGGGACCCTACTGGAAACATACCCACTCGATGATGATTCCCCATTCACACTTACATTTTGAAACCTATCAGCTAAAGAGTTTTTAATCCATGTAATGTGAGCCATGTTAATTTTATATCATTCTAGTTTTCTAATCAGAGAATCCACAACACTAACATCATGCTCTTGAAGTTGTAAATCTTATCCTCTACCCGTCCGGCAATTCTTATCTTTGACTTCACTTACAATGTTATGTCTCCAGTTACATTGGAAGCTCTTTGGACTATGTCTGTAAAGTGCCCAGCACACTGAGTGATTATCATTGTGGTTTACTGTCCAGAAGATCACATGCTATTTAAGGCCCACCATGGAGAAAGGCATGAAGACAAAATAGGAGAAGGATATGAAGCAAAATGACTAGAGAGGGGACTAGAAGGGCTATGAGAAGAGATAAGTGCAGAGCTGAGGACAATGTTGTGCATTGCTTTGTAAGACACCGTAGAAGATGAAAAGTTTGAACCTGATTTGGAAAGCTAGTGGAAGCCAGAGCGAGAAACAAGATGTAATCTGTGACTGAGGAACACAATGTCATCTGCATGAGGAAGATGATTTTGGCAGCAGCATTTGGGAGGTACTGACAGGGGGAATGAAGTCTGAGGAAAGGAAGTCAGAGAGGAGGGCTGCAAGAATTAGGGCAGGGGCCAAAGACGAAGCCAAGGCCGGCAGTGGGAGTGGAGAGAAAAGTGCATATTTCGAGATGAAGTACTAATTTTAGATTTCACTGACATTTAATCCAAAAATCCCTGCAGAGGAAACTAGGAAACTGTATTTTCATTTAACCCACTGGGCAGAGAAAGGAATTTAGATGATCTGCTACCTGATTGATAGAAGGATTTTGGCTTCATTCAGAATTTGAAGGAGATATTTGGCACCCTGTACAAGCTTCTGACTTTCTTTTGCTTCTCACAAGTAAGCAAGCACTATGTTCCACTCTGAATCATGAATAATCCCTTCATCTCTCTACTAGAATTTCCTGTAGACTAAAAACTACAATTTTTTCTTTGTAAATTATTAACCAAAACCTGCATATTATTACAGGGACAAGGAACCGATTGTAGGTATTTTTCATAGAAAGATTTCAAGCTGTTTGGATAGTAACAGCACATCTTGCTAAGACAGATTTTGAGAGAGAAAGAGAGAGAGAAATGTTTGTTCATCATCAGGCCATTGACATATGCCAAATATTCACCAATGTCCAAAGGGAGTATTGGTCTCCCCTCCATGTATGAATAAACCGTAGTGCTAGCTGAAGCTCTGCAGGCATCAAAAGGAGAAAGGAACCATTTAAAAGTATGGCCTAACTGTGGAGATCACTGATGTGCTTGCTGCATATGTTGGGACTGTTCTCTGTGTTTGAGGTTTTGGATGCTGGGCTGATCAAGGAAAGGAGGCTTCAGTGTTCTCAACACTTAGGGCTGGGGAGGCAGAATGTAAAGTCAGGACGTAGACAAAGATAATTTTATAGTACAGGCCCTAGGGTGTCAGCTGTGTTTAGCTGTGCTCCAATTCTGAGTTAGCTACATTTAATTGTGTGGTGTCATTTTATCCTGCCTCACTGGCAGGATCTGGTCTCTGTTGCTTTACCTAGCATGTACAAATGTGCACGTACAAACACTCCTCTGCCTACAGCCTGGTTTCTTGACAGGGTAATCAGACAGGAGGGCATCACAGAAGATAGTGGACTTGTGCATAAGGCCACAAAATAGCATTTACATAGCTGCAGCAGAAAGGGTAATTCTCCTCAGAGGAATAAGCTGTCACTGTCACTGTGAAGCTTAGTAGGTCTGCAGGCTTTACAGCCCCGGAAGGACTTTCAGGCTGGATAATATAGTTTCATGATCAGGTTAAAAAGTATACAAAAAATATAAAAGTCTTGAGGTGAATTAGAAAAAGAGGAAAATTTTTTACTATGGATCTTAATTCAAATACAGGAGAAGACTACAGAGGTGAAATATTCTCTCAACAGGAGACGCACTTTGAACTACAGTGGTGCATTCCAACTTCTTATGTTCCAAAAATCCCCCAGCAAGGATGTTAACTTAGGAGCATTATGAACTAGATCAACTGGGGTAAATCAGTAGTAGCTCCATTACTTCACCAGAGCTATCGCTGATTTACATAAACTGAGGATTTGTACCTCTCTCCTCTCTGTCTCTGATCAATCGGAATCGGCCTTTAGAGACAACACTTTCATACACAAGAGAGCTTTAGAGGGTGAAAATATTCTCCAAAGTGATCCTGAAATGAAAAACTATTTATTGTTGCACAAGCAGCTGTAGATTGGCCTGTTCAGCTCTAATTTGAACATTGGTGAGCACCGAGTACTTTCAACACTTCATGTCTATCTAGAATTCAACAGCAGCTCAGCTGCACACCAGAATGTCAGCCCTAGAGGCAAAGTATAAAAGACAACTATGCTCTACGTCAACTGGCTGGGAATGCATCTGGAAATTACACACAGCACTCTTCCAGCCTACATATAGCTTTACCAGTCACTCATTTCAGTTTAAATTTCACTGGGACCTGCTGTTTCCTTCTCACACCCTTGTGCCTTCTAGCTTGCCAGCTTGACTTGGCCATTATCTCCTGCAGTAGAAGGGCTGACACAGTAGTAACAAGATTAGCACTGTCTGATTAGAGTATAACAACTGTCGACAAAGGATCATTTCACTTGTCAGTGGAATATAATTTAAAAAAAAATGAATAATATATTCAGTAGGATACAATAAAAATGTTCCCTGCACAATATTAATAGATTCTTTTCACACAGACATGCTATTAAGTGAACCTATTAATTTATTACAAAATTACTTTTCTAAAGCTGGTCCTTCACATTGTACAAGTGATGTACAACTGAAATAAATTAGTACAGGAGAAAAAAAGATGACAGCACACACATGTATCCAGGCATCTCCAGGTTAAATATAGTTCTTCTGACATCTGGAATGCAAACATATTGTCAGAAGAGGAAAGAGAAGAAAAGCACACTATTAAAGCACTTTTACCAAATCCTTAAATGGACATGTGCATATTTATGTGAGACAAGATCATTCTAAGTAAATTGCTGGGGATTTTGAATTATGGCACATGCCATTTTCCCCAGTTAGATTAGATCACTGGCTGATGTGAGCAATATTTATTTTGACTTAACATAAAATCAGAACGTAAAAGTAAAGTACTAGCGTTTGACCGTGATCCTATTGAAGGTTGTCACACTGTCTGGAGTGGCTCACAACTGTGAGTGCCTACCTCAGGGCAGATTGTCAGAAACACAGAGAAAATACCATAATTAGATTTCACCAAGCCAGTGACAAATGTGAACTCCTGGATCACTATACCAGTCTTACTGTGGAGTCATACACAGTCCCCATAGAATCTCCAGTCTATCTTGCCATCCAGACAAACTGGACTATGTGATAAAAGGTCACTTAAACCAAAATCAGACCACATCAGGTTGCTTCCAGACCCAAGAGACCAGTCATTTCCCCAAACCAACTGGTACTCTAGATCTTACACCAAAGACAATGTTGGCAACCAATTCTATAGTAAACTAACTAAAGGTTTATTAGATAAGAAAAGAATATAAGAGTTATTGAGAGGTTCAAGCAGGTAAAATATATGCACAGGTTAGTCACAGTTTGTCATTCCAGATGGTGGCAGTGGTGTAATAAACTGCCAGTTTCCCAAAAGTCTTTTCAGGGTACCTACATTGTCCCTGGGGACCTCTGCTTTGGATCTGGTACATTTCCCTGTAAGAGTCCAAACAGTCCAGAGATGTAGGATCTTTCCTTGAACCCATACTTATAGCTTCTTCTCACAGAAAACAAGCGTACAGTGTCACTACCTATGTGCACTTTTCCTTTGATGACAAGAATGAGGAATGCATTGTGACCTCCGATCATCGCACACAATGACCACTTGCTTTGAAATTAGCACTTTTCTGTTAAAGTCCTTTATTTAAACAAGGCTTCTTTCTTGTTTGATGGCTTGTTTGTTGGGTTATTTAATTACAGGTGTACACACAAAGTAAATGTCTGCTCCTACATTATAATGGGATACAGATAAGTGAAAACAATGCAAGTAACAACCCACTAGTTTTCATGAAGTTTAAACACCAAATACACTCTTATACATTTAACAATCACTTTGATCTACACTAATACACAAGTGAATTGGCCGGGGGACTCTGACATGAGCTGACACCTGCTCTGCCACCATCACAAAGGTAATGGGAAAACTACAGTTGACTTCAATGGAGTATTATCAAGCCCCTTAATGCTTACTGTAAATTACTAACGGGGGTTTCTAAATATCATATCTTCAGAAAGGAGGACAGGCCAAAGGATTTGAAATCTTAACATTTCTGAGTTGCACTCATCTAGCTCCATAATTCCATGAGGCTTCATTTCCTTTGAAAATAATTTCAATAAAAGTTCTGTATGCAGCAAACTGGTAAGATCCAACTCTACATGCTATGCTTATAGGAATTACTTCACTCACTTTTGAAACCATTTTTAATTTAGAATTCTGATAACAAGAAAACCAGAATTGGCTCACCTTTTAAATGCAAAAATACTAAGCTTTAGAGAGAAATAAAAAGTGCTCAGAGTTTGCTTGCAATCTTGGCATTTTCAATGCCAACAAGACAGAAATTAACATTTAGTTGTTAACTGCCCCCTCCCCCAGCATACTATGATTTCTATCATTTTTAACTGTGTCAAAATAATGTAAATGTTTATCATTTGGGGGACCACACAGATGGGCCACATTCTGCATCAATTACACCAGTATAAATCTGAGGTAACGTGACTGAAACCAGTAGAGTAACTCTGGACTTATACCAGTGCAATTGAGCCAAATTGAGCAGAACGGGGGCAGGAGAAAGGGATGGAATGGGGTGGGGCCATGGGTAGAACAGGGGAGGGGCAGCAGGGGAAGGGACAGAATGGGGTGGGGCTGTGGGTGAGTCTGCAGGCAGAAGGGGTAGGGCAAGACCAGGGTTCCAGTGCTGGCCCCCCCCCCACTTCCTCTGGCCTAGGGCCCCAGGAGACCTTAATCCTTCTCTGACCCTAAGCCCTGTCTCTCTCATGGAGATAGGTGACTAAATCCAGGTTGCAGGCAGGTGTCTATCTCCTCTAGTGATTCGTGAACCAGGGCAACCTAGACACTCAATCCACTCAACTCTGTGTGGGGTCTGATCTGATAGGTGTGCTACCTAATGCCGATAAAACAGACAGTGAGGGGGAGAGAGGACTTCCCCTTATTACCGTTAGCTCAGTGATTAGGGTACGTACCTGTTCAATTCCTCCCTCTGCCTGAGGAGAAGGGATTTGAACAGGGATCTGCCACCTCTATGGTGAGTGCTCTCACCACTGAGCTGTGAGATATTCTGATATGCATCTCCCTCGTTCTGTACTGTTGAAGTTGTTCCGCTTGAAATAAATAATTGAATAATTAAATATTAATTGGGCCAAGAGAGTGAAATTCACTCTACAACACAGTGGTTAGAGCACATACCTGAGAGGTGGCAGATCCCCATTCAGATCTCTTCTCCTCACCAGGAAAAGATGGGGACTTGAACCAGATGAGTACTCTAAACACTGGCTAAAGGTAATAAAGGGGAGGGCTTTCTCCGCCACCCCCCTGTGTTTTGTGTGGAATTATGGGGCTTCTGAGCCTACCGGATTGGGCCCTGCATCTGAATTAGGCAGAGGAGCGCCTATCTTTCCCTGGTTTGTGGATCACTTTGGGGCTTAGGTGGGAGAGAAGCACCCAGGCACCTACAGTGAGGCAGCAATGCTCATGCTCAGAGGCAGGAACATAGGCACATAGGGAACTTTTACTGCAAAAACTTAGATGTCAAGTAAGTTTAGGCACGTACAGGGTTAGGTGGGAGCGGAGCAGAAGTTTTGTTACAGTGGTGTCAAAAGGACTTGGGCACCCAAGTATCTTTGGGGAACCAGGCCTAAGAGCTTCCAGTTCTTTAACTGGCATGTGTGCTAGGCACTGATGCCAACACAGGAAAAGCACAAAAAGAACTCCACTGACTCACTGTTTCCTAAAGTCAGTTGAAGTTCAGTGCTTTGAGGCTGAAAACTGGAAGCCATTTTGGGCTATAAGAATATTGGACTGTTACATTGTACAAATTACAAAAAACATCTAACGCATCTTTGCTTTAAGATTGGTAGCCAAAACAGAAAATCAAGTACACAATCCCATGCAATTTCAGGAGACAGTCTCCAGTGTAAGGAAATCATTGCCTGCTGTTTCTTGGAGATTAAGGAGTGGGAAAGAGAGAACCAAAAAACCACCACACCAAACACCTCAAAACTCTCTGCTCTTGGTTCTACTCATGCAAACCGACTGACTTCAATGCACAGATGCACAAGAAGGCAGAATTTAACCCAGTGAATACTCTCTGTTATTCAAATTCTCACCTGACTTACACAGGTGCAACAATATTGACTTTAGATGAAAGTCTGGCTGTTTAAACTTGACAATTACTGTATAATATGGGTATATTTAGAGCTCTGTAGTCTTGACAAATTATTTCAGCTGGGTAAAGTGAGAAAATGGTTTTGACATAAACCCTAAATTTCTGACTGCCAGATACTGAGACGGGGTGACAGGGGACGGATCACTGGGAATTGCTCAGTTCTGTTCACTCCCTCTGAAGCATCTGGCACAGCCACTGTTGGAAGACAGGATATTGGGCTAGATAGACCATTGGTCTGACTCAGTATGGCTGTTCTTATGTTCTACATATTTTTCCATTCTTAAAATATAAGACAGTTCATCAAAGTAGTTGCTGCCATCTAAGGCATTTATTAATTACCAAAGAGATTAAATTACTTCCTAAAACCTATTATAGATTCCCCTTATTACTAAGGAATTTCATCTGCATGATTTATGGTTTTATTATGCAAAGGTAATCACTTACTTATAGTGAATGGAAGTAATAGATTAAGGTTGCTACCGAATGATGCTGAAATGAATCGACTTAAATATATGGGTTTGAACTTGAAGTGGCTTCTAAAAAGTGTAGTAGGAAAAAATCCAATTTTGCTTTTGCTATTTCAGCAGATGGTAATTTTCTGGAAGGAATAGCTCCATATAGTAAAGGACAGGGTACTTTTTCTCATGTAAATGTACTTCATTCTTCCTAGAAATGTGCAATAAAAATGATTAGAGGCAAGGAAAGACTTCCATGTGAGAAGATACCACAAAAATAGAGACTGTTTAGTTTATGAAGGAAATAGGGCTGTCAATTGCAGTTAACTCATGCGATTAACTAAAAAAAATTAATTGCCATTAATCGCACTTATAACAATAGAATACCAATTGAAATGTATTATATATTTTTGGATGCTTTTCTACATTTTCAATATTGATTTCAATTACAACACAGAATACAAAGTGCACAGTGCTCACTTTATATTATTTTTATTACAAATATATGCACTGTAAAAATGATAAACAAAATAAATACTATTTTTCAATTTACCTCATACAAGTATTATAGTGTAATCTCTTTATCATGAAAGTGTAACTTACAAGTGCAGATTTTTTGTTTGTTATATAACTGCACTCAAAAACAAAACAGTGTAAAACTTTAGAGCCTACAAGTCCACTCAGTCCTACTTCTTATTCTGACAATCGCTAAGACAAACAAGTTTCTTTACATTGACAGGAGATACTGCTGCCTGTTTTTTATTTACAATGTCACCTGAAAGTGAGAACAGGCATTTGCATGGCACTTTTGTAGCTGACGTTACAAGGTATTTACATGCCATATATGCTAAACATTCGTATGTCCCTTCATGCTTCGGCCACCATTCCAGAGGACATGCTTCTATGCTGATCATGCTTGTTAAAAAAATAATGCATCAATTAAATTTGTGACTGTACTCCTTGGGGGGAGAATTGTATGTCTCCTGCTCTGTTTTACCCGCATTCTGCATATATTTTATGTTATAGCAGTCTTGGATGATGACCCAGCACATGTTCATTTTAAGAACACTTTCACAACAAAGAAGGTACCAATGTAAGATTTCTAAAAATAGCTACAGCACTCGACCCAAGGTTTAAGAATCTGAAATGCCGTCCAAAATCTGAGAGGGACGAGGGGTGGAGAATTCTTTAAATCTTAAAAGAGCAACACTCGGAGGCGGAAACTCCAAAAAACCAAAACTCCAAAACACCAAAAAAGAAAATCAACCTTCTGCTGGTGGCACCTGACTCACATGATGAAAATGAAAATGCGTCGCTCCGCACTGCTCTGGATTATTATCAAGCAGAACCCATCATTTGCATGTAAGCATGTCCTCTGGAATGGTGGTTGAAGCATGAAGGGACATATGAATCTTTAGCGCATCTGGCACCTAAATATCTTGCAACAGCTACAACAGTGCCATTCAAAAGCCTGTTCTCACTTTCAGGTGACATTGTAAACAAGAAGCAGGAAGCATTATCTCCTGCAAATTGTAACTGTAATTGTAATTGCTTGTCTGAGTGATTGACTGACCAAGAAGTAGGACTGAGTGGACTTGTAGGCTCTGAAGTTTTACATTGTTTTATTTTTGAGTGCAGGTTTTTTTTGTACATAATTCTACATTTGTAAGTTCGACTTTCATGATAAAGAGATTGCACTACAGTACTTGTATGAGGTGAACTGAAAAATACAATGTTTTTGTTTTTTACAGTGCAAATATTTGTAATCAAAAATAAATATAAAGTGATCACTGTACACTTTGTATTCTGCATTGTAATTGAAATTAATGTATTTGAAAATGTAGTAAACATCCAAAAATATTTAAAATAAATGGTAGTCTATTGTTGTTTAACAGCGCGATTAATCACGATTAATTTTTTTTAAAAATCGCTTGACAGCCCTAAAAGGAAACAAATAAGAGGGAACAGGATACAGCTATATAAAACACTCAGAGAAAGTCAGTTCAGCACGGGGACTTATGCCCACTCATAATACAACAGCAAGATGACTGCTAATAAAAATGAAAGGCAATATATTTAAAACAGATAAAAGGGTTTTTCCCCAACACCCCCCATGCACCAGATACTTTCAGTAGCATGCAGGTGGTTATTTACATGTGTCCACAGTAAAAGCAAAAATTTATTAATCCCCGTCTCCTAAAAGATTCAAGTCTCTCTGAATCTGGTAGCATCACTGTGTATTACATCTCAGTTGACTCTAACAGTATATCTTATATTTGACATGCTCATCCAGGTCATCAAATAGGATATATCCTATTGGATATATCATGTAACATCTCTAAAGAACTCCCACTAACTAACGAACTCACAGGAAACTGGCTGATCTTCAAATATTGACCATTTTTGTAGAGTATGGGTCTTACGCCAGGAAGATTTCTGGCTTTTGGGAGGTCAAGATCCTTGGGAGAAGAGCATGTGAGAAGAATAAGATGAGGTTGGCAGACAAAGGATGTGAGGAATAGAGAAAACATGAGCCACAAAAAGAAGGGATTGGAGTCAGCACAAGCTGTCACAGACAGCAGGGTTAAGGGAGAGGGATTATTTTACTCCAGGAGGGAGCAAGCAGCAAGGAAGAGTTAGAGGCTCCTGCTGGGGGGAAGGGGATATGAAAGATATTGTGGAAACTAGTTTAGCCCCCATTAGGCCCTCAGCTTAGAGGGTTTGGGATTAGCACTGTAAAGATTACGTGAGGTTTCCTTCTGTGAAATCTTCCTTGCCTAATGAGTTATGCCCTTCGAAGTGTTCAATCCTACCAAAATTGTTCCCCAAAACTGATTCTATTCTTATGCCTTTACAATGGTGGGAGAAGCAAAATCAGTTTACTAAATCAGCGATATCCTTGTCCTAGGACTCCAGTTCTCCCATTATCTTTTTAGTGCACCAATTTTCCTTATCATCACTTCAGTCTTTTTGAATAAACTTTTATTGTTAGTTTAGGGTATTTTTTGTAGTTTAAACAGTAAATATGTATATATTTGCTCCTAAAAAGAAAAGGAGTACTTGTGGCACCTTAGAGACTAACCAACTTATTTGAGCATGAGCTTTCGTGAGCTACAGCTCACTTCATCAGATGCATATTGTGGAAAATAGAGAAGATGCTTTTATACACACAGACCATGAAAAAATGGGTGTTTATCACTACAAAAGGTTTTCTCTCCCCCACCCCACTCTCCTGCTGGTAATAGCTTATCTAAAGTGATCACTCTCCTTACAATGTGTATGATAATCAAGGTGGGCCTTCTCCCCACCCCCATCCCCCAAACCCACTCTCCTGTTGGTAATAGCTTGTATAAGGTGATCACTCTCCTTACAATGTGTATGATAACCAAGGTGGGCCATTTCCAGCACAACGTATACCTTCAAATCAGCGGCACTGCTATGGGTACCCGCATGGCCCCACAGTATGCCAACATTTTTATGGCTGACTTAGAACAACGCTTCCTCAGCTCTCATCCCCTAACGCCCCTACTCTACTCCTTTTCTTTTTGCGAATACAGACTAACACGGCTGTTACTCTGAAACCTGTCATATTTGCTCCTAGTTATCCTTCTAACTTGTATCATTTCATATTTACAGATCATTTAATTCTTCTCCACACTAAAGTGCTTGTCTTTCTGAAAGTTCTCCACCTATTGTTTTCATATAGAGATGGTTTATTTTAATTACAGTATCTTCAATATTTGTAATAGTATCTGCAGACTTCTTATGTTTGTAGGAACCCACTTAAATTTCCTTAGTGAATTAGATATTTCCCCAAAGACAGATGTCCTGAGTCAGATGTCCTGAGAAATAAAATTATTTGTGTTTATTTCTCTAGACCAAAACCTTTAAAGACTAAAGGTCACTATACAAATTGTTCCAGAGCCACTACCTTCCAACACTTTATGAACGGCATCTTCAGGGATATTCTTGATCAGTTAGTGGTCATCTATCTAGACAACATTCTCATCTTCTCTGAGAACCAGAGCTCCATGACCACCACATACCTATTATTCTAGATTGGTTTTGCTAGGATCAACTTTATGTCTAGCCCAAAAAGTGAGACTTTGACATGGACACAGTGGAGTTCCTGAGTTACATCACTTCCCCGGCAGGGCTCACCATGGGCCCCTGCAAGGTAGTGGCAATCACAGCATGGAAGGCGCTCTCAGATATGCATGGGGTATGGCAATTCCTGTGCTCTGCAAATGTTTACAAGTGATTCTTGAAGACTTTTCCAGCCTGGTTGCCCCTTTAAAGTCCCTCCTCAAGAAGGGGGTCAGATTTGCCTGGTCTGCCAGTGTGCAGGCTGCATTCAATGACCTGAAAAGAACCTTCACATCTGCCCCCCATCCTAGTCCACTCAGACACACTGAGGCCTTCATCATTGAAACTGATGCTTCAGACGTTTCAGCAGGCTCAGTCCTTTACCAGCTTGCAGGTCTCACCCAGTTACTTTTTCTCCCAGAAACGGACTCCAGTGAAGCAAAACTTGGACAAGGAACTTTTGGTAGCAGATCTCTATTCAATCCTTACTCATCAGGCAGAGAGGAGGGACTGGAACTGGGCCAATTCTTTTTTTCTTTTTTTCTCTCTCTTTTTTATTTGCAATTTCAACGATTAATATAGATTTTTATTTTTAAAATTTTGTAATTACTTTTAACTACTTTTATTTTTACAGTTGCGGGAAATTAAGGAGGGGATAAGGTTGGGGTTAGAGCAGTGCTGACAGTGGGGCTGCAGGGGGCTAACAGCATGTTCTGAATCCTGACTCTGGTTCTAACCTTATGGCATGGCTCTTAGATCCTGACTCCGGCTTCATCCTTGGACTGGTACCTGCTTCTTGGACCTATGCTCACCAGTGCTCCAAACTGCCACCACAACCACCAGTCAAAGTCCTGTTCCACCCATTAGGTAGGACACCCACACCCTGGCAACTTACACCATCTACTGCTCATGATCAGAGATTATGCTGGGCCTAACCTAGTAAGACTAGTGTCATGAACAAGCACTGTATCATTTAGGGATAAATCTCGCAAGAGAGAGTAATCGTAAGGAAATCTGGTTCACTAAAAAAGATAACGGGAAACTAAAGTTATAGGATAGAGCAGATTTAATACAATGATTTCGCTTCTCCCTCCACTGCAAGAGCATAAGAATGGAGAGCTTTTATAAAATTCTTAAACACAAATCAGAAAGTGAAATTATAAAATATAATAATAATTAAAAAATCCCAGAAGTTTTCTAGGAAGACATCATGACATTTGCAATTTAATTATACGCCATGCAGGCAGTATGACTAGTGATACCAGCTGTATTTTAATATCTGGTGATTAATGTCATCCATTCTTCTACTTAACAAAGATGCATCAATCTCCTTATTTACCATATGACAATATCTGTTTGTGGCAGATGCATCTTCTTAATAGCACCAATGTTGACATCTTGCAATATCACAGAAAGATCTGACAATCTGAAAAAAATCTCCATAAGGTCATTTAGGTCCTCTTTCACCTGGCAAATTAATGGAGCACCTTTAGAAAAAGATAATTCCCTCCACAACAGATTAGGTGGTTTGTTGAAAGACATGAACTCTGCATTGTCAAGGTTCCTTCCCCACTCTGAACTCAAGGGTACAGATGTGGGGACCTGCATGAAAGACCCCCTACGCTTATTCTTACCAGCTTAAGTTAAAAACTTCCCCAAGGTACAAACTTTGCTTTGTCCTTGAACCGTATGCTGCCACCACAAAGCATTTTAAACAAAGAATGGGGAAAGAGACCATTTGGAGACGTCTTCCCCCAAAATATCCCCCCAAGCCCTACACCCCCTTTCCTGGGGAAGGCTTGATAATAATCCTCACCAACTGGTACAGGTGAACACAGACCCAAACCCTTGAATCTTAAGAACAATGAAAAATCAATCAGGTTCTTAAAAGAAGAATTTTAGTTAAAGAAAAGGTAAAAGAATCACCTCTGTAAAATCAGGATGGTAAATACCTTACAGGGTAATCAGATTAAAAACATAGAGAATCCCTCTAGGCAAAACCTTAAGTTATAAAAAGACACAAAAACAGGTATATACATTCCCTCCAGCACAGCTTATTTTACCAGCCATTAAACAAAAGAAAATCTAATGCATTTTCTAGCTAGATTACTTACTAACTTTACAGGAGTTGGAAGGCTTGCATTTCTGATCTGTTCCCGGCAAAAGCATCAGACAGACAGACAAAACCCTTTGTTCCCCACCCCTCCAGATTTGAAAGTATCTTGTCCCCTCATTGGTCATTTTGGGTCAGGTGCCACTGAGGTTATCTTAGCTTCTTAACCGTTTACAGGTGAAAGGGTTTTGCGTATGGCCAGAAGGGATTTTATAGCACTGTTTACAGAAAGGTGGTTACCCTTCCCTTTATGACATGCATCTCAGTGACAATTAGAATAAGGTGATCCCCCCACACATACTCACTCCTTCCTTGCCATGCCAGAACACTAAATACTAATGCAAATCAAAACTTTTAATGTCATTAGTCAGTGTTTGTGTGCCCATTGGTTAATGCATCCCTTATAACCTACATAAGCTTTGCATGAAAGGAAGCCTTGATGTTGCTGCTAATACTACCAGAAATTAGAATCTATTATATGATGTATGAGTAGTGCGTTTTTTCAAACTTAAAATTTCTGTTCACATCTAAAGCAAAGATTGACATTTTAGCTTAAAAATACACTGATCATACTGTATTTATTTAATCTGTGCTCTGGATCTTGCACATACTAGGCTACATGAAAGTAAGATTTAGTCTGTAAGAACAGGCCGTAGCTCTGTGGCACAAACCTTCACCATTTCTACCTAAACACCTGTAGTTAATTAATAGTAAAAGGGTCACTCTAATTTTTAAAGATCATTAACCCTGATACCGTTACAGTCTTGTATTAAACAGTTCTGCAGAGGAATGCTGAATTGCTTATAGGTGGACCTGGTCACCACACCTCTTGAGAAGGTTTTGACAAAGGTTTAACCAAGGAAGTGCCAGACAAATTGCAAGTATATTTACACCTATTGAAGTGTCTCAACCTTTTATATTTGTAGTTGTTACTAGGTAACATTTATGTCAATATGTACAACAGGCTCATCCCTGTTTCATCAGACTAATTGATCAGTCTTTTGTTTTCACTAACATCTATACCTTTTGTGTCTGGATAACTCATCACTCTCCTGTTAGCTCATCCTACTTTTGCAGAAATGGTCCTGAACAAAAAATACATCATACCTTTACTTTTATCAATCCATTAAATTGTGCTACAACTTACATTGAATTGCAATCAATACCAGCCAGTATCTGGAACCTACTGAACACAGTTATTTCATATAGAACTTTGCTGTACCTCCATTCTCCCACAGATTCTCCACAGTTTCTGATGTTCCCTCATCCTGTGTTTTCAGTGTTGTCTCTTCAATGCACACATCCCGCAGCTGTTCTTGCTGGTATTCCTCCCATTCTACATGGAAGAGGAAAAAGTAACACTGAAGAATATCTTAACCATTTGTCAGAGTAGTGGGTGAGTGGTGGTGAAAGAGGTCTGGGCATTCACAAGGGGGACTTATGTGCTGCATTGCTGAGCCTAACTTTTTAACACTCTATACATTAGTGGAATGCACAACCCTGAGTTAGGTGCCCAGGATCTGCACACAATGCCTGGGGTTAGTTAGTCACCTACAAATGGGATTCACAGAAGTCAGAAAGATAAGTGGGGAGCCCCTACAGCAGCCAGTAGGAAATGTCAAGAAGAGGTGTGTGCCCTAGGCCCTGCCTGTCAAAGGGAGTTAGATGCCAACCTCTATAGCCATGATCCCTCTCCAGGAGTGAGACACATGATCCAAATCAGTCATTTTTCAAGGTAAAAAAGGAGGCAGTGGCCCCTTATAACCTTTAGCCCAGTGTAGAGCACTTGACCAGAATGTGGGACACTCAGGTTCACTTCCCCGAGGCTGCTTGATAGGGAGCAGATATTTTAATTTGGGTCTCACCATCTAGGAGAGTCCCCTAATCACTGAGTATTGGGGTATTCTGGAGCAGCTTTTGCTCAATTTCTCCTGTTGAAGTTGTTTCACTGGGTAGAAATAATTAAATATTTGTTGGAGGAAGGGGACTGGAACCTGGGTCATCCACATCTGAGGTGTCCTAGCCACTGGGCTATAAAGAATCATTCTCTCTCTCTCTCTCCAGCCCAATGATTCCCCACACCAAACCTCAATGCTTTTCAGTGCCTGTCTGGCTGTCTATAGGTTCTACTCTCCTTTTTCACTACTTTAAGACTCACATTACAAAATTAGCATATTTTTGTGACTCTCTGTACCCCAGAGTCGATGTAACCATTCAGCCCATAGTATTTCATCTCAGCATGTTTTATTTATTGATATAGAGAAACAAAATATTTCAGGTGCATTATCTCAGACATTAACTGTGCTCCCAAGCTCACCTATTATTAGGATGACCCTAGATTCCTCCTTAAGTCTGAACATACTTTCCTCCCACATCCTCATTTTCTGTCACCATCTTTGAAACCTTTCTTGAATTTATTCTTGCATTGCCCCTGTGTCTGCTAAAATGCTTATCCATTTTCATGCCTCAAGCACTTCTCATTTTGACTATTAGTCATCCTCTGCTAAGGTCTTCATAAGTTCTTACACTCTACATGTCAAGGGCTCCAAAATACTGGTGTCTACGGACACTGCTCAAGGGCCTGGACCTTATCATCCACTTTCCTTACACCTCCTTGGCATTTTAGCCATTTCCAAATCAAGTTTTCCTCCTACTTTTCAAAGTTCTCAGTGGACTCTCTGACCTTCCCAACCTACTTTGTGCTTCTGTTCTTGTCCTCCTCTTTGTCTTCTCCGATGGTCTTTTATTGGTGCTACTCTATATAGCTGGAAGATTTTCCTACTAGCTGAGCCACCAGATTGTCTTAAAATTGTCCTTTTCACTTTAGCCTTAGGCCCGGATCCACAAAAGAACTTAGGCATTATGACTTTTAGATGTCTAGAAAAATCACAGGAACAACACTGATCCACAAAGCCCACGTTAGGCAATGACGATCCCGATACAATGAATGGGGGAGAGAGATAGGTGCCTGAGAATGTGATACATGAAGCTAGCACACTATGCAGGGAGCTGTCTAAGCTGGGTGACTGGATGTCACCTGCCCTGTGGTCATGCTGGGAGCTCTCTGTAGCCCTGACAGTGAGAGGGCTCTCTATGATGCTGCAGGGCTTATTGTACCCAATCTCTGGATGCAGGGCTGTCCCCGTAGACGTGTGCGGGGCCTGGGACACAGGCACTGAGTTTCTAATCTGATTGGAGTGCTCGCCCCTGCTCTGTGTAGGCCCCTCCCCCACTCCACCCCTTCCTCCAGGGCCCCACCCTGATTCTTACTGCCCCACCTCTTCCCTCCCCTCCCCAGTTTCGCCCCCTCCCCTGAGCATGCTATGCCCTCACTCCTCTCCCCTCCCCCCCAGTGCCTCCCGATGCCATGGGTGAAACATCTGATCCACTCCCTCCCAGTGCCTACCGTGAGAGGCGCTGATTGGTGGGGCCCGCTGGTGGGCAGGAGGCACTGGGGGAGGTTCTGGTAGAGGGGCTCCTCCTCGCCCCCCCACCTGCCTTCCAGCTACTCGCCTCCCTGTTTGCCTCCTCGCCCCACTTGAGGGTCCCCCAAAGCGCACTGCCTGGGGGGTCACCCCGATTTGCCATACCCTAGGGACGGCTCTGCTGGACAGGCATGGAGGGGAGGCTGCACTCCCGCTGACTGTTACTGACCAGTATTTTTGTCATTTATTTCACTGTGTCAGCTGAAATCAATATCAAATGACAGTTATCGATTTCAGTTGAATCCTGCCAAGCCTGGATATAAGGGCAATGTCCTTGCCTGCCTTGTTCCACTCCCCCCTCCTCAGATGATTTGGGTGGAGTGAGGCAGCCTCTGAGTATTCCTACCCAGTCAGGCCCCACACATCAAGTTAGGCAGACAAGCGCCTTGTTTGGGAATCGCTCTGGGGCAGGAGATAGGTGTCCAGGCACCTAGAGTTAGGCAGCAGTGCACATGCTGAAAGGCAGAAACATAGGCACCGAGGTGACTTTTACGGCAGAAAATTTATGTGCTGAGTGAATTTAGGCACCTCGAGGCTTAGGTGGAAGTCGAACGGGGGTTCTGTGGATCACTGTGGTGCCTAAAAATGGGTCTTAGGTCCCTAAGTTGGATCTGGTCCTTTCCTACTAAAACTTTCCTACTAAATCAGGATCCACTTTCCTTCTCTCTCTCATTACTACATTCTTGAATTCTCCTCAGACTAGTTAGATTCCAGAAATTTCAATTATTTGCATCATTGCAGCTTTTAAATTTCAGTCTTCTTTCCTTTTAGTCCTTGCCATTTCCATGAATTGGTTTGACTTCTCTGCTGATGTAAGACTTGCTGTTCACAGCTCAGTGATGCATCAACTCCCTAATGCACCTCTTCCTGTATTGTATTCTACACAAAGGGCACTAGATAAAACTAGATGGACTTGTATTGTATCACCTTTTATTATGGATGGGAAACATACAGTTTGTTGTCGTGCCTCTTTTTGTGTTATTACTCAGGTTATTTCCTCTCATTCTTTTATTCTCGTTGGCCTTCTTGAAAAGGATAATGGGGGATAGTAAATCCCGGGGTCATTTGCTATTACAAATCACTACTATAAATCACCACATCAGAAGAAATGACACAACTCACCAGTCAAAGCTGTATGAATTATCTGTAACACTGGAGTATCAATTAATAGGTACAATGTGCCTGGACTAGCTGAACTGTGTTTCTCAACAGCTGCATTTAATTTAGACAGAAATACATACTGTTCCTCCTTTATGGGGGTGTTAATTAAAATTCTAGGGTATATTATGTAGGAATACATAACAGCATTGTAAAATGAATTTCAATTTATTTCACAACCATTATTTAGTTACTCTAGGCCTAATCCTGTACTCCTTGATCCATTCCCAGTGGCTTCAGTGGAAATTTTGGGTATACAATAAATGCAAGGTCAGGTCTTTTATGGCACAGCTGGTTCTCTACCTAAAAATCTGATGCTGAGGTCTGAGTTCTAAAATTAATCTGGAGAGTTTGTGTGTACTTTCCATGGTATTATCTTCCAAGTTGCACAGCATGTTAATGATCAAATCTCAGAGTATTCATTCCCACACAGAGTAAAATTTCTCTTATGAAACGATGGCTTATGATGACTCAGAATATTAAATATGCATCATTTATACAATTATTTACTTTTATACTCATGCCACCAGAATAAATTCAGAGAAAATGTTTTTCCCAGGAAATTAAGTTTTAAAATAATTTAAAATCTGGCAGAAAACCTATCCATTGTTGAAATGTGAAAACACACATACCCTTAAAGGGCATGCAGATTATAGCAACAGTTTTATTTGTTTAGGACTCACTTTTGTAGGTGAAGGTGCAGCAAGGTTTTTCATTATTTCCCCACCAAAAAGGTATTCTAAGGGGTAATTGTTCACCTGTAGTTCTGCTTCTCTGAAGATATTCTTTGACTGGATTCCTACTTTTTGGGTCTCAGCTCCCTAATGTGACACAAAGACACAGATCACCATGAGCTCTCAAAAACATTGGGCTCATTGAGGCAGTGGTAATGCAGCTCCCTTCTGACATCAATTGACAGCAGGAGCATCATTTCAGAAAAATTCAGGGTATTGTGTCCATATAGAACGTTTTATGTGATTTTTATTATATCCTGCAAAATCTGGGGTGGGTGGGTGGGGAGTGGAAGACATAATGGAGTATATAAATCTAAGAAACATCTGGGAGCACAAACCAATTGCCCCCCTGCTCTATAGCTAAATGACACCAGTGCTGTCCCTATCCATACACAAAGTACGCAGCTGCGTAGGGCACCAGGAAATTTGGGGCATCAAATTTCCTGGTGCCCTGTGCAGCTGCATGCTACTCCAGCCCCTGCCCCACCTCTTCCTGAGGGCCCCTGCTCCACCCCAGCCCTGCCCCCACTCCACCACTTCCCCAAAGCCACTGCCCCTTCCCCAAAGCCCCCACCCTGCTCCGCCCCAGCCCTGCCTCTTCCTGCCCCTGAGGACTACAGTAGGGCCGGGCCTGCACTCACTGGCGGTCAAGTGCAGCAATCCGACCCCAGCCACGCCGCCGGTGAGTGCTGAGGGGTGGTTCACCCTTGCCCCCCAAGCCAGCCTCCCCCATAGAGGCCAGCCCCCCCCATGGGGCGGAGGCTGTGTAGGGCCCCAGAATAGCTAGGGACGGCCCTGAATGACACTCTGGACTGCAGGCTTTGAATCCTCTTTCTGGAACATTCGGGTTTGGTTTCCTGATAAACAGGAAGCAGAGAGTCCATCAAGGTCTAAGTATAAAAGACAATTACATGGTCTTTTAACTTTCATCTTCTTTAACTTGATTTTCAGTTTAGCAATACAAAGGTCTTTACCCATGTCCACAGAATATCTCAAACTATATATCTACAATCAGAGTGTAACGGGGCATAACAGGACCCTCCTTGGTCCTGCCTCTCCTCTGCTCCAGAAACCACTCAGAGACCCTCAGGTTCAGCAAACACTAGTGCAGTTTATTTACAGCATGCAATCCTACCACCTTCTCACCATCTACAACTTGGGGGTTTCATCCCTAAGGGCTTCTCCATCTCTGCAGCCAGGAGGGAAGAACAACCCCTCTCCTTCCACTCTCTGGCTTCCCCTTTTCTACCCACCCTAGCTTCCTTCCTCTGAGGCTTTTGTGCAGTCCCAGGCTAATTAGGCTGGCAGCTGTTTTCCCCTTTGCCAATCAGGCACAGGTTTCTCTAGGAAGCTCCAATCTGCCTCCCTTATTTGGAGCTGGCATGCCAGAGGGCTGTACCCAGCAGCCTGTCACACCCCTCCCCCTCTTACTTAACCACCAGGTTCATCCTTGCCCGTCCCCTCTTCCCTCTACCATATGTGGACAGCTCCAAATAATGAATAAGAAACTGTGGCCCTAAGAATGTACATGGGGCTATTAACGGCATCACGTAAAACAAACTTACTATGGAAATGAATACCAGGATCCATTGTGGTGTTCAGCAGTCCTAAACAAGAGATCAACTTCATGTGAAGAATATAACAGCCATTGGTCAAACCCATAAGGAAGCCCATGTTTTGAAAAGTCACTTGCTTAAGGCCAGATCAGTAAGGAAAATCAGATTTTGGAATGTGAGAACAATGTATGAAACTACAAAAACTGCTCAAATAATTCAAGAAATGTACAGATACCATCTTGATGTCCTTGGAATCAGAACAGGTTCAAACAAACTACAGTTCAGGGAAACAAATAAGACCATCATGTACTCCAGGAATGTGGATGATAGACATTAAACTCATATAACAATTCTAATGTTGAGTGAAGCCGAGAAGACACAGACTGAGTGTGAGTCAGTAAATGAAAGAGTTATTAGAGCTTGCTTTCAAATTAGATTCTTCAAACTAACAGTCATACACCTATCCACCAAGCAACAAAAAGTCAGCTGAGGAACAAAATACCTTTTTGATTTGTTACAGAATGTGTTAACGAAGGTCCCAACACATTATATCATAGTGACTGGGTGATTTTAACACAAAGGTTGGAAGTAACACTGATAGTTTGGACAAAGTTATGGGCAAGTACGGCAGGGGTGTGGACATGAATCAAAATGGTGAATGATTAGTAGAAATTTGTGGTGAGAACAGCCTAGTGATAGGTGGAACAATATTCCTTCTTAAAGAAATCCATAAAGTGACACAACTCCCAAAATGATACTACAAAGAACCAGATCGATCACATCTGCACATATTGAAAGTTTTGTAGTTGGCAGAGGTATGTGTGTACAGGGGAGCAGACATGGTCAAAGATCTTTGTATTGCTGAACTAAAAATCCAGTTAAAGAAGATGAAGAAGATTAAAAGAAGATGCACCAACAGTGTGTAGTTAAAAGACCCAGTCACAAAAAGTGTTTTTCAGCTTGAACTGAAGAACAAGTTCAGTGTTCTAATGAAGTCAGCTGAAGAAAACCAAGACATTGATACTCTGTGGAAAAACATCAGAGACTGCTATCTAGAAAGTTAGTCCTAATAAAAACAAAATCTAAAGAGAAGAATGGATTAGTAACGCTACTCAGGTAGCGGTGGGAAAGAGAAGCATAAAGCAAAAACTCATGAATGAAAAACAAGTGGCAAGAAGAATACAGAGCTCTAGATAGAGATACAAAAAGGAGTGCTAGCAGAGATGTAAAGGCATATATTGACAGAAAATGTCGAGAGGCTGAAGATGCTTGCCAAAGAAGTGACCTTACAACCTTGTAGACAATCAAACAGCTAATAGTGGTACTGGAGACCCTAGTAAAGCTGCAAATGGAAAGACTCTTAGTACAGAAGAACAAAGGAAACAATGGGTAGAACATTTTCAGGCTGCTTTAAATAGACCAAGCCAAGAGAACTACTAGAAATATGTGATGCAGCTCTACCAATGGAGCTTGATATTGATTTAGGATATATTACAATGGAAGAAGTTAGAAAAGCCATCAGTAAACTTACAATTTGGAAAGCAGCTGGAGAGGATATTACTGGAGAGATGCTTAAAGCAAGTGACAAAATAGACCTCCAGACTTTCCTGGAGTGGAAAAGAGGCCTCCTAATAAACACACACACACACACACACACACCCCTTACTAACTGCAGTAAACTGCAAGGAATCCATGTTACTCTCAGTGCCTGGGAAAATCATGCCATGGGTGACTTTGGCTTCGAGTAGGATGACGAGAGGAATCTCCGTGAACAAGGAGCATCCCACTGAGTCCAAGGCCACTGATATGGGTAAGGCATTGGTGGTCAGTAGGGGCTGGGCCGAGGACCTCCATCCTGGCCATGGGGCACATGCCAACCCTGGGAGCCAAACTAGCGCATTAGTGGTCCTTTGAGTTCATTGGGTGATGAGGAGTGGGAGGATGATGACTGACTGAGAATCAGAGCCCTGGAATCTCAACGACGCGGGAAGAATGATGCCCAAGGGAGTCAACAGGTGATCTGATTCATCCATGACCCAGAACGAGGCAGAAATTGGCACCCCCAATGAAGGCAGTGCCACAGGTAGCATAGTTCTTAGCACAAACATTGGTACCGGCGCACCCAAAAGCGTAGTTGTTGATAGTGGTGAGAGCCACCATGGGAGTACTTGCGGCGTAAAATGTGATGGGGCCAAAGAGCGTTCCGGTGCTGAGATGCCCTATACCGATCCTGGTACCCTCTCCATCTCCATCACAAGAAGAGCATCTGGTTGCAGTGCCAACAGACATATAGATTCAGTGGCTCAGTTCATCGGAATAGCTATAGCTGGTGCAGTCCTGGAAAAATCCTGGATCAACTGAGAGATCGGGAGGCAGAGGAGGTCCAGCAACAACATGCACCCAGTCAGTTCCAGCATCTCCCTTGGTAGTACTGGACTCACTTGGTATCGGGGAAGGGTCAGAGGTACCCATGCCATTCCTTGTGCTGGTCTGTGCTTTACCTGGAGGAGGCAGAGGAGTTGCCCCGTGACCTGGAGTAGTCCTGATTGGTCTTATGACATTTCTTCTTCAACGCCAATGCTGGAGAACGGCTCCTCCATCTCTTTGGCAAGGTGCCTGCCCCGGAACAAGAGATGGCAGTGTTCTCTGAGCCTGAGGGCGATCTTTGACTCGAGGAGGACCTTGCTAATGGATCAGGATGCATGGCCTGTTCAAGCAGGTGCTGCTTAAAGTGAAGGTCCCGTGCCACCTGAGTCTGCTTCTTAAACGATTTACAGATCAAACAGTGTTTTTTGAGGTAGGTCTCACTGAGGCAAAGCAGGCACCACATGTGGGGGTTGTTGTTGGGGAGCAACATGAAGGACAGTGTTTAAATCCCAGTGAGGACATCACCGGGCAACGCTAGCTGTCTACTAACACTATTTAACTACTAATTAATTATATACAATAAACTAGGCTAAGACTAAATGCGAACTTGTGAGACTACATCCACACAGAGCTCCAACTTCAGCCACCCACAGTGAGAAGGAACTGAGGGGGGTTGGGGTGGCGCTGCCTCATATAGCCAGGGGAGGTGCCACAGCCATGAGGCTCTGTGGATACTGCAAGGCAAAAGTCTCCAGCTCCCGTGCACTGGGCGCACACACAATTAAGCGGAATACACGTCTACTCGAAGAAGAACTGATGGACACCCATGCACTTGACAGTGCAGGAGGATGAAGAATTAGATACCCTGGAGGCTTCACCAAGACCTGACCCCTTTACACAACCCATAGGTCTCCCTCCACCTTCAGCGAACGACTCTTATTTGACCTATTATTCCCTTCTTAAGGGATGGGAGCTAGCCCTAATGATCTGCTTTTCCCTATGGAAATTTGCTGGGGTGGATGGTAGGTGTTTTCAGGAAGAGATGGCAGATTTGCTTCCATCTCAGGGTATTAGTATGTGGCATAACACCTTCATTTAGCTGCTCCTAACAACTTTACACTTTCAACTTATTTATCCTAAGTTCCTTCTTGTGTCTTCTTTACCTAAGGTTCCCTTTTCCTCCATCCACCACTCAGATGATGTCCTCATTCCAACCATGTGCCCCCAGTTTCTCACCCTCTGCTCCCCACTCCCATCACTCTGGTTTTCCCTTCCAAAGTTCCCTTTGTCCCATCAGTTTTATGGCTCCCAATTCCTTCTCCTCCCACCACGAAACTCCTCTTATCTCCCTCATTTCCCTACTTCCCATAAGATTCTTTTTCTGCCACTGCACTCCCCATCCCTAATTGCCTTCTGCTTTCCCCTCTTGGCCAGACTCCCTCTGTTCTCCCATGTCTGGCTCCTCATATTCTATTCCCCACACAACCTTCTCCCCAGATTCCCTCTGTCTCCACCCCAGGCAGCAGTACCTTTTCTCAATGTTCCTGAGAGGGCAGTGTCTCTCTTCTCCTGTCTCCCTTCAAATTGTGTTGGGGCCTGACTAGAAGGGGGAAAGCAGCTATCACTGACCCTGCTGGTCGCTTGTGGTGCAGCTTTTTTTCTATACTGTTGACCAGGAGCTCATCCTCTGTATTTAACGTCAGCTGATTGGTGGGTCAGCTGGAAGCCACAGAGACTAAGTAGGCTCAGCTGCTGGACTCCTCTTTTCCCTCCCCAAATTTCTCTCTTCTTGACCTTGTACAAGGAGCTGAAAGTTGTGGGGAACTGTAGAGGGGTGGTTATCCCGCTCCAGCTCAGAAAGGGTTAAAGCAAGCCCCTGGAGAGGGCTGGGGCTGAGAGAAAAGGCTAGGCTGATTGGAAATGCAGCCACAGATGGGGCCATGCCGCAATCAGGCCACAGCTGGCCCTATAAAAGGGCTGTGAGCCAGGAGCTCAAAGAGAGACACTCTCTCTAGCTTTTGAGAGAGAGAGAGAGAGAGAGAGAGGCAGGCAGGCAGGCAGGCAGGCAGGCAGGCAGGCAGGCAAAGGAGAGAGAGAGAGAGAGAGAGAGAGAGAGAGAGGGGCGGGGAGTACCTGGAGTGGAGCAGGGCTGGGGGAAGGCCAGAGAAGCTAGGGAGCTCCAGCCTGGAAAACCCCCAGGCTGAAGGCCTTGGTAAAGGCCAGGAAAGGTACTGGGGCTACAGAGGTGTAGCCTGGGAATAGGTAGAAGCAGCTAGTCCAAACCCCCCTTGCCGATGGTGAGTGGTTTACAGACTGCAGTCTGCCCCAGTGAGTGAGGGCTAGATGGTGACTGGCAGTAGCCACTGAGGCAAGGTGGGTATAGAGTGTTGGGGGTTCCCCTGGATGGGGAGACCCAGACTGTGGGTTACTGCTCGGGGTAGAACCCTGATGTAGAGGGACACCGGGGTCCAGGACGACCAGCAGGAGGAGCCACACCAGTGAGTCGTCGCCCTGCTACAGGAACATATGGTTTCCCTCTAAAGTTATGTCCCTGGCCGCACTCCTGACAGACATAAGGATGAGAGGTCCTCAGCTAACACCTTCAGAAAGGAGCAGAAACAAAATGTGTTAGTGGTACTGGCATAACAGACCTGAACTGCTTGACTGTCAAAAATCTTTAAGAGCTAGAGATGTCTGGTATATCTTGTATCAGGAAACAGACTATACCAAAGTAGGAATCTAGTAAATATTAGTTGTTAAAGAATCATATTCTATACTGTATGAAACAGAGGTTTGTTTGTGGTGTTTAATTGCTACAAATTTGCTACATAAGTCCCTGATCATATTTTACTATAAAAACAAGTTTCCAACTATGAGCCAAGAAAGGCATATTAAATTAATTTAGCTTCAGTATCTTTAATGTAATGAGAAATAGTAAAATAGGTGGATAAGTTTTGTTGATAGTATACTGCTAGAATATAAACAAGCCATAGAAATAGATTGCAGACATACACTATCTAGATCTTGTCTTTAAAGAAAAAATTCCACCACCCCAAACTTCATTCAGACCATTTAAGTGGCATCTCAAGAAGCAAACGGCAAATCTTGACCATTAGGAATGTACTAGATGCACATTTAGTCAGACAGTACTGATGACATTGTTATTGGTCCTGAATTCATTCCTGCAATAATAAAAACCTTATTAAACTGCTTAACAGATAACACAATCTGTCAAACTCCAAACCCCTGGCATTACTGTAATTTAAAGGAATCAATCACAAAAGCCAGGCAGATTTTTTTTAGATTACAGGAATAAGAATATCATTAATATGTTCATTTTGCATTGCCTTCTAATGTTCTCACATATTTACTTACATGAAATGTAAGCTTTGTTTCTTATTCCCTTTGGCCCTCCAATTGTTTATGTCCCTTAATACCAGAACATTTTCTTTATAAAACACTAAAACCAGTTTTGCAATCATTTTACATCTGTTTTAGTTTAGTTTCTCTCTCCTCCCCACACCTACATACTCTCTATTTATTAAATATACAATGCCTTAGCATGGTTTCCTCTGTTTCCCAGTTCATTTTCTCTGGTATCTGAGTGTTTACCTGTAGGTTCTTTGGAGCTGGGACTGTGTCCGTCTTTGTGTTGTATAGAGCAACACGCACAATGCAGGCACGTAAAGCCACAATTATTATTATAGCTACTATTTATCTTTTCAATAGAAAATGATATTAAGTTATGTTTGAAATATGAAAGCTTGAGACTAGACCAGAGGTGGGCAAACTAAGGCCCACAGGCCACATCCGGCCCGCGGGACCGACCTGCCTGGCCCTTGAGCTCCCGGCCGGGAAGGCTAGCCCCGGCCCCTCCCCTGTTATCCCCCCTTCCCCGCAGCCTCAGCGCACTGTGCAGCCAGCACGGGAGGGGGCAGGGGAGAGCAGGAAGGGAGGCTCACCTGCAGCCTCAGGGGAGCAGGCGGGTGGTGAGGGTGGCAGGAGAGCGGTGAACGTGGGCGGAGGACCCAGGAGGAGCACCGGGTGGCCGTGCAGCCAGCCGGAGAGAAGCGGTGCTTTGAAGGGGAAACCGCCGCTTCTCTCTAGACTCTTCTCAGTGGTAGCGGATGACAGGACAAGGAGTAATGGTCTCAAGTTACAGTGGGGGAGATTTAGGTTGGATATTAGGAAAAACTTTTTCACTAGGAGGGTGGTGAAACACTGGAATGCGTTACCTAGGGAGGTGGTGGAATCTCCTTCCCTAGAAGTTTTTAAGGTCAGGCTTGACAAAGCCCTGGCTGGGATGATTTAATTGGGGATCGGTCCTGCTTTGAGCAGGGGGTTGGACTAGATGACCTCCTGAGGTCCCTTCCAACCCTGATATTCAGTGATTCTCTGGCTGCGCAGCTGCCCCTGCTCCTCCTGAGTCCTCCACCCTTGTTCGCAGGGCCGCACTCTGAAAGGGGCTTTAGAGGGGGGGTTGGATAGGGGATGGGATCTTGGGGGGCCTTTCAGGGGGTGGGGGTGTGGATAGGGGTCGGGGCAGTCGGGGGGGTTGGATAGGGGGTCCGGTGGGGGGTGGTCAGGGGACAAGGAGTAGGGGGGTTGGATGGGTCGGGCGTTCTGAGGGGGGCAGTCAGGAGGCGGGAAGTGGGAGGGGGTGGGTAGGGTTAGGGGAGGCACAGCCTTCCCTACCCTGCCCTCCATACAGTTTTGGAACCCCCATGTGGCCCTCAGGCCAAAAAAAGTTTGCCCACCCCTGGACTAGATCCATGCCTCTATGGCACTGGGTTCCATTGAAACTGGTGCACAATGCCTCATGGTGCTTCTGGGGAGCACAGCGGTTGTATGACTCCCTCAGAATTGCAATGTGTGTCTCCCTTCTAGTAGGTAGGGCTCCACTGACTGATGGAGAGAAAATGCATAGTCATGTACCCTCTTCCTTATTCCACTTTGAGTGACCAGAGCTCAGCAGCACCAGCAGAAAGCAATCCCTGTTCAGGACTTGAAGTCACAACATAAAAGAAGGCCTTCTCTAGGTCTCATTTCTGTGATAAACTTGAAATATAAATACTTTTTCCCCTTGCTCCTACTAAAACCAGAATGTCCCATTTACTACAGAATTGGGCCCCTGCTGAGCAAATAACTACATAAATTTGTGGTATTTTAGACACCATAAGGCTTCTATATTTTTGTATCAAAACAACGGAGCATGACTAAAATATTGAACATGAAACTTTTGAAAATGACTGTACACTGAATACAAAAATAAAGGATCAAAGCGTGTATTAAAACTAAAGTGCAAATTGTGCTCTCTCGTTCATACCAAGATTTCCTTGCATGGATAATTTCATGAAAATCCAATTTAATTTCACTACATTTTTGTACCTTCAGCTATATTGTCTATCATGCTAGGAATAGTATGTCTGAAGAACACCACCACAAAGTTATATTGTTTCAGCACCTGGTATCATGTCCAGCCAATTACCCAGATTTACCCTGAAGTTTGTTCCTGTAGTAACTCAAAATTAATGTGGTTTTATTTCCTTGTTTAAAAAGAAGAGTTTACTCATCCTGTGGAGTAACTACAGTTCTTCAAGATGAGTCCCGCTATGGGTGCTCCACTTCAGGTGATGCATCTCTTGAGCTCTTGATTGGTGATTTTTCCACTAGCTGTGCCTGTTCACCCCACACATATGCCCTATGCCTTCTCATGCTGGACACTGAGGCTATATAGCGATGCACAGGTGAACGGCCCTCAGTTCCTTCACCACTCAAATGTCTCCAATGAGAACACTCTGGAGCAAAGCGTGAGGAAGTGCAGGTAGTAAAACACCCAAAGGGACATACATCTCCAAGAACTGCAATTACTGTATAAGGTGAGTATCCTCTTCTTACTCCAGTAGTGTCCCCATTGGTGCTCCACATCAGGTGACTTCCAAGCAGTTTCCCTAGAGGGAGGAGAGTGCTTCAGAACTGAGTCCAGAACAGAAGGTAGTACTGCAGTGCCCAGAGCTGCATCAGATCTGATGACATGGATTAAAGTTTAGTGCTTTGAAAATATATGTACCAAAGCCCATGTAGTGGCCCTACATCTCTCAGACACTGGTATGTTCTTAAGCAATGCTGTGCATATTGCTTGTAACCTGCTGGAATGTGCTAGCACCCTTTGAGGAGGAGGAACGCCTGTAGTTTCCTAACAAGTCACAATCCTTCCAGATATCCATCTTGATAGTCTCTGAGCACAGCTCATGGATCCCATGAATCTATCCGCAAAGGAGATGAACAACTTGGGCAACCTTCGAAATTGCTTGGTCCTATCCAAGTAGAAGGTCAGAGCCCTTCTATCATCTAGGGTATGAAAACATGACTCCTGCAGAGAGTTATGTGGCACTGGGAAAAAAACTGGTAGGTGAATAGATTGGTCACGGTGGAACTCCAAGAGAACCTTAGGTAAGCATTTAGGATGTGGGCATAAAGAAACTTTATCCTTGAAGAATACTGTAAAGGGTGATCTGCCATCAAGGCACCCAGTCTCCCCAACTCTATGGGATGACGTGATGGCTACTAAAAAGGCCATCCTCATAGATGAAGAGCTGAAGCCATGATGTCCTGTATATGACTATCACTGTGAAGATGGACTTGGCAGCAGTGTCTCCAGCATCCAGGGATGCTTGCAGAGCAGTCCTGGCCAATAATTGGCACTCAAATGATGGACTGGAATTGCTCCCTATATTCCTGTGTTTAATAAAGGCTGTCAACTGTGAAATTGTATTTGGCCATGACCACCTAACAGTTCGTGGTCCTGAACTGCAGGGTTGCTGGCTCATAGGACTTCTGTCCAAACCAATCCAGTCTCTTTTGGTCCTTGTCATGTGGAGTAGATGTGGAAAAGTGTTGCCTGCCCCACTCGTTTACCCCATCCACGACTAGGGAGTTAAGTGGAGATTGGGAGAACATGAAATCAGGGGAATGTAATACTTTTTATCCACCGTTTTACATGTCGGTGGAATAGTAGCAGGTGTTTGTCAAACAGTCTTAGCTGGATCCAGGAATGCCTCATTGATGGGTAATGCATGGAGGGCGTTCCTGACTGCAGAAGATCCAACAGCTTGTGCTGTGAATCCTTGACCTCTTTATTGGAATCTGAAGAGTGTCAGCTACCCTCTTTATAGGGTCTTGAAATTGATGAAAATTGTCAGCCATGGAAGGTGGTGGAGGCATAACCGCTTTGTCTGGAGATGCGGAGAAAATGGGTGTTTGGGAGGTGGTTCAGCGTGAAGACGCTGAGTTCAACAGCTCACTTCTGCAATGCTGACTAATACAAGTAGCCCTTACTGAGGTGAGCAGCCCCACTGATTTTGGAAGATTATTCATATTAGCGAGGGTTGCAGAATTGGATCCAAAATTTTACACTATTCTCCTCAAAATCCTGATTCAGAAAACACAGAAGCAGGAGTCTGACTTTAAGCTTATCAGAAGTCCTTTGGAAATCAATGTAAATACTCATATGCTTAAAATTAGCTATGTGCTTAAGTATGAATCAGAGCCCGGATACACCTGCAAATACTTGAATTTTCACATACAGAAAATAGGCAGTAATCTACTATAAACCAGTTGCATATACAAGTGGGGCATATGGGCACATTTTGGAGGCAGCTGAAAATATAAAGAAACAGGTGAATGTCATACCATTATCATTTTAAAACCAATCTTTATGTTTAATGTTTCCCTTCTTATTTAAATACAATGTGCTATTTCTGAAATTATTGCTAATTAAAATTTTATATTTGTAACTAGTAGGAATATAACTTTCAATAGGATTGTGGGGCTTTGCATTCTGATTCTGTAGAAGGCTTGAGAAACTCAAAATGAGCATGAAGAGGGCATTAATAAAGAATTGCTTGTGCATTTCATCTTTTCCTTAGCTCTCGTACGCCATGTTTTTCTGACCCCTTCAAGTTTAATCAAGCTTTATTTACAATATTTCCTCCTAATGATGTTCTGAAAGAAGAAATGTAATTACAAAGCATAAACTCTTACTAGCTATTTTAATTGTGCCACAAATGCTCTTTGAATGCTACACAACATGTGGTATCAAACAGCTTTGTCCCCTTTGGAAATTACCTTCAGACTTTGCACCCTAGTGTCTGTTAGGTCATTAAATAGATCTGGTTGGGAACTTTTTGTTAAAGTTCTTCCTGTTGGAAAATGCTGATTTATCAAAACTGAAGCTTTTTTCAGGAAAGGGTTGATTTTGATGAAATTTGTCAAGAAACTTTTCTCAGGCCCAGGATGGAATTTCTGGTGCAGAGTGAGACCACTCCAAAAAAGCCTATAGCTCAGTGGTTAGAGCAGGCTCCTGGGTTGTAGGAGACAAAGATTCAAATCTCTGTTCTGCCCGACTAAGATCCAGAACTTGAATGAGTCTCCCAACAATGTGGCTATGGTCTCTCTCTCTCTCTCTTTCCTTTTCCCTCCCCTACACCCATTGGATTCTTTCCACTCTGCATAAATACTTAAATAGTAATTATACCACAGAGACAGACTATAGAACCCAGTGGTAAGAGCTCTTACTTAGGCTGTGAGAAAACTTTTGTTAGGAACGTTTCTCGGGTCCATGGGGGAATTTCTAGTCAAACTAGGGAGAACCTTACCCCTGAATAGCCAACAGTGGGGTGGTCAGACCACTCATCTAGGAGGCAGGAGACTCAGATTCAACTACCTTCTTGGACTCTGGCAGAAAAGGGATTCGAATCTGGATCTCCCACCACCCAGGTATATGCTCTAGCCACTGGACTACTGGCTGTTCTGGGGTGTGTTCATTCTCTGTCTCGTTCCACATCAGAATGGTGACAAATTTCAAAACCTCAACATTTTTCATGACATAGAATACTTGTCTTCTGGCCAGCCCTATCTTTAAACAATCTTTGGGCAGCTGCAAAAGGCAATCAGTAAATGCTTATGTAGGTGCATAATTATAGTAATTTCCTTGCCCCTCATCACTTCTGCATTGTACAACCGTAAATGGAGTGGCAACTTCTATTCCCAATGGCATTATTTTAAAATAAACTCCCTTAAAGGCAAATAGAAATATGCAACAAAAAAGCAGATTAAGTTTTTTTAAAGTGTGGCAACGGCTCCTGCCTAATCAAGCACTAGGGTCACTGGGAAATCATAATTTATTGAGTGGGAAATGGGAACCAGTGAGGCATTAGGAAAGCTTTTTCATTGCCCCATCAGAGGATTATGCTGACTTTTACTGCATGCCAAACTAGGCTGTATGGACACTGCGATATTTCCTGCTAAAACTGTACCACTTGCTTATTCCTACAAAGATTTGTATATTAATGGGTTCCAGCTCATTACTGAGTAGAATTTGTTTCAACAGAGCTCATTGCTGACATTTGTCTAAACAACTAGGAGCTGCAGATAATGGAATCTGATATGTTGAATGAAATATTTAATACTATTACTCCACTGAGACATTCTCAGGCTAGGGCTTTTTTGAATATAAAGTATTGAAATAGTCTTGCTTTATAGTAGATTGAGTGTTTGTGAGATATAAGGTATGTATAGCTAGGTTCTGAAGGACATTAATAGACTGAAATGCAAACAGTGCAGCTAAGATTCAAACTGGAAATTGAAGTAAATGAGAGACAATAAATATAGGTGTCCTCAGCAATCAAGGTAAACATTATCTCTCAACCTATCAAAACAACATGGATGGTTTCCTCCTATTACACCAGCAAGGGGAAAACAGCAACAGAAAAGAGTGATAAAACAGCAGAGAAGTTAAAGGATGGTTTTGTATCAGGTTCTCCTCTAGAACACAAAAGGGAAATTTCGGTACAAAGTAATCAGGACATGGCTGTGAACAGCTGCTTCTTCAGTGCCTGCCTCTCTACAACTACCTTCATTCTTACATGGCAATGTTTTGTTTGTGAAATAATAAAAGATGGCTGATAAAGGAGGCAGTGGGGCTTAGTGAACAGAATACTGGATTGGGTCTTGAGAGACCTGCGTTCAATTCCCAGCTCTGCCACTGGCCTGCTGGTTGACTTCATAGAATCATAGAATATCAGGGTTGAAAGGGACCTCAGGAGGTCATCTAGTCCAACCCCCTGCTCAAAGCAGGACCAATCCCCAAAAAATCATCCCAGCCAGGGCTTTGTCAAGCCTGACCTTAAAAACCTCTAAGGAAGGAGATTCCACCACCTCCCTAGATAACCCATTCCAGTGCTTCACCACCCTCCTCGTGAAAAAGTTTTTCCTAATATCTAACCTAAACCTCCCCCACTGCAACTTGAGACCATTACTCCTTGTTCTGTCATCTGGTACCACTGAGAACAGTCTAGATCCATCCTCTTTGGAACCCCCTTTCAGGTAGTTGAAAGTAGCTATCAAATTCCCCCTCATTCTTCTCTTCTGCAGTCTAAATAATCCCAGTTCCCTCAGCCTCTCCTCATAAGTCATATGCTCCAGCTCCCTAATCATTTTTGTTGCCCTCCGCTGGACTCTTTCGAATTTTTTCCACATCTTTCTTGTAATGTGGGGCCCAAAACTGGACACAGTACTCCAGATGAGGCCTCACCATTGCTGAATTGAAGGGAATGATCACGTCCCTCAATCTGCTGGCAATGCTCCTACTTATACAGCCCAAAAATGCCATTTGCCCTTGTTGCCAAGAAGGCTTACTGTTGACTCATATCCAGCTTCTCATCCTTCTGGCAAGTCACTTTCTTCCTGTGACTCAGTTTCTCAGTCTGCAAAATGGGGACAATGAAGTTCACTTCCTTTGTAAAAAACAATTTGAGACTTACTGATGGAGAGCTAGGTATTATTAGATGTGATTTTTTTTTCCTTTTTACATTTTTTAACTTTCTGAATTGTGAGATATTGGCCTCTTCTCGAGACAGAGTGGCCCTGATTCTTCAAGGTAGCATGCACAGGCCTAAATTTAAGGAAATGAGTGGTCCCATTAAAAGGACTTGCTGAACAAGGGTTTTAATTAGGGATAAACCTTAACCTGATACAACATGCCAAATCCTCTGTGGAAAATAAGGAAATTTTCAAAGGCACAAATGATAGTTAGGCACCTAACTTCCCTTGAGTCAGGGAGTTAGGTGCTTGACTGCTATCTGTGTCCTTTAAATTTGCTCCCGAAGGCTTTCTGAAACAACTAGATGAGTACTATGGATGAGAACTGGTTCAGATAAACAAGGTCCCTGAGCCCAAATGGAAATCAAATTTGGAAAATGTCTGTTAATAATTCCTTACCTCACTTTGCATGCTTCTCTGCTTCCTGCTTTTCGCAATGAACAGAAATACTATCAAAATAACTGCACGAGTAACTTTTCCTGTGTATTCCAAATCTAGAAACTAGTATAGGATATCTGAAGAGAAAATATTATCTCAAATTTTTACCAACATAAATAAATTTTTGTTGTCTTACATAGGTGCTGGAACTAGGATTGCTAGGGGTGTTCCTGCACCCCTTGGCTTGAAGTGGTTTCCATCATATACAGGGTTTACAGTTTGTTTCAATGGCTCTCAGCACCACTACTATACAAATTGTTTCAGCAACTCTGCTGGTTTAGTGTAGCTTCTCCCCGCCCTGCTTGAGGGTGTGAGAAGAGCAGTTCTTAGCAGTTCCCACAGACAGCGACACAGAGGCCGGGGGAACTGAATAAGAGACTGCCTGCCAAGTCCCTCTGTGGGGGCAAAACCAGGAGTCCATCTGACAAACAGACCAACCAAATGTTCCCAACTCCTGAGGCCAATCTGATCTTTCAGGGTGGTAGGACTTCTTATTCCTCCCTTCTTGAGGATATAGGTTACATAAGCAAAACTGGGGGATACATAAGCAAAACTGAAGTAGAAGGCTTATTTCAAAGTAAGTGTCCACATTCAAATTTGCACCAGAATAGCCAATGATCTGAATTAAATCTGAGTTACTTATTTTGGTGCAAGTTTGTGTGTAGACCAGCCCTTAAAGAGTGGTTCCCCCCATTCTTGCTCAGTTTATACATCAAAGTTTTTTTAAGAATAGACTGCCAATCTTGCAAACTCCCCCTGGGATCTGAAAATGCAGTTAATGTCTTTTCTTCACATCACTACCAGTAATAAAGATTCTGTAGAAGAAGATTCTGCATTTGGTTGCACCTATGACACCTCTTTGTTTTCAGAGAGATGGCAAAGCTTTAATTGATTGACTTTAAAATAATGTAGGCTCTGACAGTTTGCAGTCTCCAATGTGCAGATGGTCCCCCGGACCACACAAAACCCCAGGGAAGGCAGTGGAGATCTGTGCATCTTGTAAATTGCAGAACTGGAACTGAAGGTCACAATTTTGTAGGTGCATGTAGTGAACCCCACACCAGCCAGGAAGGGATCCTCCTCTGGGCACAATCAGCCACAACCCAACACACTGGTTAGGCTTGTCAAGCCTGGAGATGGGTGGGTCCTTAAATGGCAGGTCCCTGCTGAGTGTGGGGTGCCACTATGAAGGAGCAAGACTGGAACTCAGAGCTCCCCAGCTCCAGAAACCTGGAATTTCTGACTGGGGAAACCTCTTGAGAGCATTGGCTGACCAGGTGCCTCATGAAAGGAGAGGGTCCATTTCTTTTCTCATTTTATTTTCTCCTTGGTTCTCCAAAGGGCTTTTGTGGGTTGCGGAAGCATTCTGACTTTTTTCATTTCGACTGTTTTATTCCTCCCCCTATAAGGGGAGCAGGCAACCTGAACAGCACAATCCTCCAGACTCTGACACAAGAGTGATACCTGGCCTCTCCTCAGCAGGGTGCCAGAGATATATAACCCAAGAAAGGACAGAATTCAGCATACTGTCCCATACTTGTGGTGACTCTGCAGTGCTAATAGGCAGAGAGGGAAATTAGAAACAAAACACCCAAATACCATTTTTTTACTACATAAAGGATTCTCACTATGCACAATGAAGAGCCAAGAGCTGTGTTTAAAAAAAAATGCCATTTTTATATTCCTGAGTTTCAGATTACAGCGATTTCGTTAAACTGTAATTGCAGTGATTTTTCTGAACCACAAAGAATCTTTCAGTCTCTTGAAGTTCTCTCATCACTAAAAGAAAATTGGCTCATTCTGTGGATGTTCTACTTGGAATGACTCACAGACATTTCAATACATTTTGTAATTCAACATACATATACTGTATATGCTAGAAAATGGCTTGACCCCAAATCTTGGCTCTAAACAACCCCAAACCTTGGGTGTGGGAAAGTTGATCCAGCATACAAATACCTCTTGTTTTTATAATGGGCTGAACCACACCTGAACACCGCTGAATTCCTAGGTGTTAAAAAAAATCTAGTTATGAAGTTTATGGCCTACTCTTGTCTCTGGGATAATAGTAGAGCTCTTCCATTTAACAAGGCAAATAATTCCTTTTAAAAATAGCTTTTAGTTCTTAGAAGTGAAAATTAAAATAGTCATGTCATGGGGTTCTCACTCACCACAAGTGCCACCTCCTCCTGGCTGCTCAGGAGGATTAGCTCTCTTCCAGGACCAATGCCTTCCCGTGTGGTCTTGCCACCTGTTGTCCTCTTTTTCACTCCAGGAGGTACAGCTTCCTCTTCATGACTTGGCCCTCTGGCCAGGTTACTATATGGTTTCCCCTTCGGGGTATGCCCTTTCCTCAGGCCAGGCTCCTAGGGTCCTACTCTTTTCCTGGGTTACCTCCCTCCCTCTCTAATACACAGAAGGTGGCTTCAGATTTCCTCACTGCCACCCTTTCTTTTGCCAGCTTCCTGGCTTTACATTAGCCCAGCCCATACTTGTTCAGGTGAGCTTTGTCTTCCAGTGAGAGGTTGTGCCTTCAGCCTATTTCCTCATGTGGAGCCAAGCACACTAACTGGCCCTTTCTGAACTTCTTTAATCCTTTTAGGGTTGGTGTGGGATGAATACCCCATCACCGATGGTTCTGATGCAGCCTATTTAATCAGAGATGATGGAATTTGACAGAAAAAACAACATGTAGCTTTAAAAAAAAACCTACACAGCAGCACAACACTTGTGTTATTAACCATCGTCTAAGAATTGTAAATAAATATGCTTCATTCCCTGTTCAAACTCCATTAATGGGACCATGTCCTATAAAAATTACATAGTCTTAGAGTGTTGTAAATGGTAAAAAGTAATAACATTAGTTGCAGTGTCAACATAGTCACCGATTAGAAACAAACACATTCTTTACCTATGCTACTAACACGACCCTCCCATACACTAAGGCTAGGAAAAATAAAAATTGATTTTACTGGTCATTATTTATTATGTTTGTTTGCCTCTCAGACTGATCTAAGGAAATCAATGAACTCACTCCACTTTACTTGCAGGCTCTCTGTGCTGCAATATTTCGGTTGGAAACACTTCAGGAGAATGACTGTTTAAAAACAGCTGTTTCCACTGTAACTTAAAACCACCTCAGGTTTTATAAAAGTCTGCTTTTACAAAATCTGCTTTGAGGCCCAATTCCAACTAAAAAAGTGTCCTCGACAAAGGGGCAAAGCTACAAGAGTCTTATTTTTCTGAGCTACTGCACATTCCCAAAGGTTTTAACTATTTTACTTTCAGTTGTTCCCACTTACCGTAGTAACTATTTCATTTAGGACAGATGATAAACATGAGAGTTGATAAAAGATCCGATCATTGTTACTTATTAAAGATTTAACCAGGTGCTGAAGATGGAACTTGAATATATACATATAACTGGCACTCTACCTCTGATGATCCCATCCCAGGGGTCTGGCTCACTCTCCTCCAGGCCTTAGGCTGACTGCTCCATTCAAACTGCGTGCACTCTGAAGGCGTCCGCTGCCTGACACATGCCATACTCCACGTGGACTGAAAATTGTCTACAGGAGCATAAATAAAGGGTAGTGACAAATGGCAATGGATTGACTGGGCAGCTATCTTGTGGTCTGAAGAGGCTGCTAGGACTGGTCTTATGTAGCGGGAGTAAAGAGCGTATTAGTGACACCGATGATAATATCCTGGGAGGAGTTACAAACACAAGTAAGTGCACAGCTATACCAACGGGGACAGAGTGACTGGAGCCATAGAACACAAAGATATTCAGTCACTGAGCAAATTAAAGTTAATCCATCTGGGAAGAAAATAATCTCAAACATACTCGCTGTTATAGCTCTGGCTAAGGTTCCCTATTTCGATGGTCACCAGGATGCTACATGGGACACAGCCTTTTTAAGCTTACTATGTCTGAGCAGTTCTAGACTCTGACTCTATATTTGGTTTTCAGGCATTTTCCACTTCTGTGCTGGTACCTCCTCTTGGTACGTGGAGCCCAGCTGCCCTACACATCACGACTTCCGAGTCATGCATGCATGACCCCTGAAGAGCTCCACCCTTTGAGGAGCCTTAGTTTGCTATTTAACTCTTTGAGAACTATGTCACAGTTAAAGCAAGGGACACAGACTTTGCAAAGGAATTTATAAACCAGATACTCTCTCCTCAGACAAAGCACAAGAGATATACAGATCTATGGAAAACAACAACCAACAGCTGCATACAAGACCCTGCTTTCAGTTTTTTCAGCCCTCCTGAGAGCTTTTAGGGTCTTAGTCAGTGTCCTCCAGGAAACTTTCTGCAACAGCCTCTCCTCCTGCCCAGTCTTGTCTTCTGGTTTTGGTCCAGTTTCTCCTTGCTAGAGAGACCCTCCCTTTTAACAGCAGTTTCTAACAACTTTGTCTCTTTCCATTCACCAATCCTCTGTGTTTGTTACAGTGGACAAGAGTCATTAGCTAGTCAATAGTTTTGGGGCACTAGTCTTCACTGCGCAACTAGGCCCCTGGATCCATCCTATGATGAATGTGGTTGTGCCCTTCTTGGGCTTGACGAAACAACAGCAGCTCTTGACACTTGTACTCTTTGGTTAAGTATCAGTGATTGGGCTATCTGTAAGCATTCTCTGCCTTCCTGCAACCCCTCAGGACCAAGTTAACTCCTTGCACCCATGTAGCAGACAGCAGGATAATAAGCAAACAGCGACAAAATATTCATAAAATACAGACATCTCCCACCTTCTTCAAAAATACATCAGGGAGGGGGGACAACCTCAAACAATCAATGGGAGGGAGAACCCAGGGAACCTGTAATGCAAAAAGAGACATATTGGTGATAGTGGACAGCAAATCAGAGTTTGCAATGTAATTGGGCTGTTTGCACAATTTTGGGCTGAATATGCCCAAACATTATGATGTGGAGAAGAAAGGCATCACTAAACACAGTGCAGTTCAAGTGCTCCCAGAGCTGGAATGTTGCATTCAGTTTTAATCACCACTTTACCAGAAAAATATTAACAAATCGGTGCATAGAAAAGCAGCAAAAATTAATGGGTGGCTGACTTTCATGGAAAAATTCAAATGGCTAATAAAGTAAAAAATGTAAGACGTGAGAAGGGACATAAAATAATAATGGGCATGTACTCCTATTTATCAGGGCTTTTTAATGGATTAGAATATCATCTGTACATCTTGAAAATATGTAGTAACAATGTGCTATTCATTAGTTGCAAAATGATTAAGAAATGCTTTCTAAATTCTAATCTTCATTAAAGTGCTTCCAATTGTCTCCGGATTTTTTTTGTCCCTGAGCCTAACGGCAGCTTCAGTGATTTGGCAGCCACAGATGTGCTTCCAAATGTTGTTTTTCACAAAATGGTCCTTCAAAAGACAACAGGTTTTGGCAACAATTTCATGAGAAGCTGAGAATAAAGACACATAGCTGAGAAGGGTAGTAGGTCTCCTTGCTGCCTCTTTGTTCCTTCCAACTGTCAACAATTAATGCAACCAGATCAACTGAGGTGAAGAAGCAAAGTAAACTCAGAAGCAAAATAAAGAGGTGAAAGCAATTATAGGAGCTTGTTCACCAGAGTTCAAATCTTTAGTGGAGTTCTTGCAGATGCTCTTCTCTTGGTTTCTGTCATATTTGCTCCTGTGGGACCCTCAATATCCATCTTCCTCCTGAATCCTGCATTACCTACGAGGCACAACTCTCATTAAGTTAGCCTGAGTAAGGAGTGCAGGATATGTCCCTTAATTATGGGGGGGAGGGAGCACACACAATAGCAGGTTGTATAAAGGTGAACCATCATGAAAAACTGAAGCAGATAGGGTGGACTCTTGGATGGTTCACTTTAAGCTGATCATGCATTCACAGTGTTTCTCCCTAGTTCTACAATTGTGTAGAATCAGTGTATAGGTGAATGTTTACATGTTAAACAGGTACAATCAAACTCACTGAATGATCTATATGAATACAGCTGCACAAGTAGCAGAAGAAGTTAATGCTGGTGATAGGTGTTGGATGAGGCATTTGTATTTGGTCTTGTCACAGAGCTCACCAAAACCCAAGAAATGCTAACTTTCTTTTCTGTTAAAAACCATCAGGGCACTTTGAATGAAACAGGATCATTAGCTTAGCAGTGACGGTTCTTGCTATCCTTTCCAGCATTATTGGAAACTAATGAATGAGTAAACAAGAAGTGTCAAAAACATTTACAGTGATATACATGACTGACACGTACTTCTTTATACTGCTTGCTTGAATTATTGCCTAAAGTGATTCTCATGCTATGGTACAAATTTGCTTAAACAGATTTTCCTTCTCATTTTGAGGTAAGAATTAGAAATGTCAAACACAATCCTCAAGTTTATACTGGAGTCAATTCACTGCTTGCAGCTTAGGATGTCAACTTTATTTTATATAGTTACCTGGGAAAAAATGTGAAATGGAGTATTCTGCACAAAAATATAAAATATATGTGAAAATGCCTATAACTGTACCTTAGTTTAAACGACATAAGAATTTGGAATCAGATAGTATTCATACCATGCAGGAATTTTCTTCTGCTTCTATTAGCTAATATACCAGTATACTTTTTAAGGCATGAGTATCACTCATTGATATCCCTCTTGCAAAAAGATCATGCAGTAACACCTGGCCAAATTTCTGTCTTTTATGGTATATCCCTGAACTGCACATAAAGTGCATGCAAATATATAGTATATAATAGTCATGAAAATTTACCAAACCACGCACAAAATCTACTCACATCTCCTTTGTTATGATTGATAATGAAAAGCTAAGTTATTGCACTCATTAACAATAAACATAATTTCTTGGCTGGGGTGTGTGAGCAAATAGTTTTGCAGAGCTGAAGTAAAAATTGTTGGTGCCATAGCCAGGGAAAATATAAGTGCTTCATGTTAAAAATGTTGCTCCAGGACTGCAAAACATAATCAACTCTGTGAGTATAGAATCATCATATGGAGATAGGTATTTTAGACCAAATTAACATAGTAACTTGCATAACATGGCTGCTTGGATGACCACCTTCTGGGATTTATTCAGACATCTGCCACCTGAATAAAGGGAATAGAATTTTGACAGAATTAATATTCCTCAATTTGTGCACAAGGCAGGTAGATGTTGCGCTGAGAGTCACATTAGAAATCTTTAGATGAGGGGGGTCAAACTTTCAGTTTGCACACTGGGCCTGGCTATTTGATGTTTTTCTGTGGCACCCAACATTCAGATTCAGATTATTTTTATTGTTAAAGCACTCAGACACTATGCTAGGGGCCAGAGAGGCAGATTCTACAGGATGAAAGCATTCTTTAATTTTTTCTGAGTTCTTAAAGTTGTGAAGGTAACCCTTGAAACCTCAAGAGAGATCCTGAGATAAGGGAAGCTTTGCACTGTATCTAGTACAGCTCAGTACTTTAACTGTATAATCTGTCTTTTAAATAGGTAATTTCAGGATATTTTAATCTCAAGAGCAACATTTTCAGATGAAGATTTTTTTTTAAAGTTAATAAGTTCAACTAAATTTGTCATAACAGCTTGCTCAGCCTTACCCTAGACTATAATCTTTTATAGGAATTCACCATACACCCTATTAAGGATGATTTTTTTCTCATTATTTTAATGAAGGATTTACAGTAGAATCAACCATTAATGCTAACCGAGGTTATGTTCAGCAAGTCCCCTGTGCATGTATGGGAGAACAAACCCCTTGGAGTAGAGTTCAAACCAAGATCAGGGTAATTTTAAAGAACACAGATATAAAGATTGTTGATTCTTCTCTTTTTTTAAATAGTGTGTCACAAGCCTCTTTTAAAAAAAAATGAATTGAAAATATTGTCAAACTCTTAGTTGCTTTGAAATAGTTTCAACCAAGATAAGATTTCTGATGTTAAATCAGTCCTTTAATTAATTATTTACCTAACTGTAATTCCTGTCTTAGATATTTATGTCCCAAATTGGCTGCTTACTGAGTTCAGAATAATTGAATAAGGTCTTGAATGAACTGATAAATATGAGTAAATAAGAATCCCAGCAGTTAATATTTTTCCTTATAAAGCAGAAGTAAAATCATCCATTAGTCCACAGTTCCCAAACCAGATAAAAGAATTTTAAAGCCTTATTTATTTATACTTTCCTGTCTACATCAATAAGATACGAAAAATGAATTAGCCACTTCAGATACTGTGGCTTTTTAAAACTAGCTAAAGCAAATTGGATTTTGGATTAAATAATCTTTTTACAGATATCTGATATTAATACTGATTTTGCAAACCTAGTTATTTTGGAACAGTGAAGAAACCAGAATCAGTTCATCACTGCTAAGTTGCCAAATAGCCTAGATCATGATCTTTCACTGATGTCTTTTAAGCAAGTGATATTTAAGGATCTAGTCTCCTCATGAGAACATGATTAAGAGTTGCCCTACTGGATCATACCATGATCAATCTTGCCCAGTATTCTGTCTCAGACAATGACCTGTACCACAGCTTCAGAGGGAGCATACAGAACAGGGCAATTATGGAGTGATCTATCTATTCCTGGCTTCTGGTACTGTACGATAGTAAATTATAAAGCATTATTTTCATTTTGATAATGAGTAGTAATCCATTATCTACTGAAAGGGAGAGAGAAAGCTTACTAAGCAATTAATTGGTAAGGTAGAATTTCCCCTTGTATTGTATGCCAGGACATACAATAGATTGGAGTGTTAGCCATAACTGCAGTTCAAGAAAAACAAATCATGTAGATCATGTGAAAAATATGAAAATATACTAAACCACAACACTGACAAGACTGTTAACAACAAGATAACACCAATGACCATAACTGGCATTGTAGGTAAAACTTTCTGGTCAATGAAATAGTGTTTGGAGAAGAAGCAGATGCCATTTCAGCAACAGTGAAAAGGGAGTTTTTTCTTAAGTAATAATTTCTCTCCTGTAAAACAGGACACAGCCATTAATTCTAATACTGGAGTGTCTCCTTCCTTGCCAGATGGAGAGATACACAAAACTGTCAGCCAACTAGGTGGCTATTGGATGGATCACAGTGTCCATGAATTCTGGAGAACCACAATTTCAAACCTCTAAACAGCTGTATATTAAACTATTAGGCTTTTATGTTACCACTAACTCCGTGCTATAAAATAACTCTGAATATATTGAACTGTTAGAAATACAGTTTACCAAGCTGCAAATTACAATATTTATAATAAAATCTTCCCATACATAAGGAAGGGCAGATTGGCATAGTAGAGGAGTGGACTCACCACTGGCACACCCCTCCATGGCTGTGCGCAGCGATAGCAGGTTCTCCTCATCTATCACCTGTTGACAGCTGCTCCAGCCCTGCTGTGGTCCGCCTCTTCTCATGTCTCAGCCCTCCAGACACCTCACTTTAAACTCTGACCTTTCTGAGGCAACGAAGTCCAACAAACAATAGTTCTGTAGCCTCAGTCAGAGTCTTTGGCCCAAGTCCCAACACTATAGCCCTTCCATGACTGGTCTCTGGGATCTTCAGACTACCTTTTCCAGTGGCCAGTAAGGAAACCCAGACTCTCCTCTCTGGGTCCAGCACCCAGGGACCTTGTAAGAAGCAGGCAAGGTCTGTCTATTCAGGCCCACTGCTTCCTTCCGGGGCTTTTTTCTACCTCAGCCTGTCTACAGGCCTTTTCCCTCTAGCCACTTCCTGGGCTCATTGCATACCTGAGTTCCTCTCAGGCTCCCTGATATCTCAAGGTCCCTCCTTCCTTCAGGGCAGTGGCTCACAGGATTCCCCACTGGAGATCTCCAAGAAATCCCAAATGAAAAGTACCAACTTAAACCACTTCCATCTATCCCAGACTTGAACTTTAGTTCTTCACAAGTCTTCCCTAATATTCTGCTCCTCAGCGGAATGATGACATCTTAGGGCTGCCTCCCTGGAGTCTTACTCCTATTTTGAGACCCACCACAGAAGTGAACTACCTTTTTCCTATCAGGCCACTTTTAGCAGTCAGGAACTCCCAATCTCCTCTCTCCCTAAGTGAGCGGTTTCAGTTCTTTTAAGGAAACCTGACTCCTTTCCAGATTGACCTGATAACTGACCGGCTTAATACCCCTCTAGGTGCCAGGAGGTGGGTTAATTGTCCTCTAAGGCTCCTGGTAACTCAGCACCAATGTGGGATTTATGCCCCATCACAGGCACCCATGTGCTTTTTTTATAGAAGAAAAATTATCAGGCAAGAAGAAATGCCTCTTCTCCTGGCAAAGGAGACAGCTAGTAACCCTAATAGTGAAGACATAGCTAGAGATCAGTGATGTGCTACCACAAGTTTTTAACAAAGGACTCCCTAACAACAAAAAATAAAGTTCTGCCTCAAGTGGTGACATATGTGACAGACCCTAGTTGAAATACCTTTCCCCACTCCCAAATATCCATCAACTCAACACTCCTACTGCTGTAAAAATCCATCAATTCCATAGGTTTCAGAGTAACAGCCGTGTTAGTCTGTATTCGCAAAAAGAAAAGGAGTACTTGTGGCACCTTAGAGACTAACCAATTTATTTGAGCATGAGCTTTCGTGAGCTACAGCTCACTTCATCGGATGCAATTCCCGATAGTAATTCGATAGTAATTCCCACTCCCCAGAAAACAAATTCACACTCAACCTATTCATAACCCATCAACTTCAAAATTTTGCCATCCAGGCTCTGGCTGGGGGGTGGATTGTCAGGTAGACAGTGCTGTTTGGGGAATGAGTGCACTTTGGTTCTTGAGCTGGGTAGGTCAAACCTGGCTGGTGAACTCCCCTAATGTGCAGGGGGGGAGAAGGGGGAGGAAAGATTGTATCATGGCAGGTGTATGGGATTATTCCCTAGTGATGGAAAGGAAAACAGGGATCAAAGCTCCTTCCCAGTATAACCTCTTTAGTCTCTTGGCTCGGTGGGCATGCAACAGCAGATAGAACAGGTCAGTGGCTACACAGGGCAGCAATAGAAAATTGCTTCCATCTCCTCTGTCTTATATGCGACTGGAAGGAGAAAATATGTATCCTGTCCTTTGTGAGACAAGATGCAGCTAATGGCATTTTTTACAAACACTCAGTAAGTGGAGTGAAAGGTAGCATCTTGAACTGGTAGTTGCCCAACTGCTGAATCTGCACACTCTCTCTCAATTACAGCTTGAAGTACTGAGATGACTTGCATTTTGCCATTTTTCAAACTCTAATTTTCTTAAATTGTCCCCATTTTTTCACTGAAGCAAAAGCATTTTGAGGAAAATACTATTTCTTGAGAAAACTGATCAATTATTGGGTGTGATTTTTTAGCAATTTATTCTTTCTTTTCTGCTCATGGGGGGAGTGGAGATCTTTAAAAAGTTTATACCAACTCCCTTTTGCTTTGTTGAATCCCAAGCAGATTGCGAAGAGCTACACAAGGATCTCACAAAACTGGGTGACTGGGCAACAAAATGACAGATGAAATTCAGTGTTGATAAATGCAAAATAATGCACATTGGAAAACTATACATGTCAAACTATACATGTCAAATGATGGGGTCTAAATTAGCTGCTATCACTCAAGAAAGAGATCTTAGAGTCACTGTGGATAGTTTTCTGAAAACATCCACTAAATGTGCAGCGGCAGTCAAAAAAGCAAACAGAATGTTGGGAATCATTAAGAAACGGATAGATAATAGGACAGAAAATATCATATTGCCTCTATATAAACCTATGTTATGCCCACATCTTGAATACTGTATGCAGATGTGGTTGCCCCATCTCAAAAAGATATATTGGAATTGGAAAAGGTTTAGAAAAGGGCAACAAAAATTATTAGGGGTGTGGAATTGCTGCCATATGAGGAGAGATTAATAAGACTGGGACTTTTTAGCTTGGAAAAGAGACGACTAAGGGGGATATGATAGAGGTCTTTAAAATCATGACTAGTGTGGAGAAAGCAAATAAGGAAATGTTATCTACTCCTTCTCATAACGTGAGAACTAAGGGTCACCAAATGAAATTAATAGGCATCGGGTTTAAAACAAACAAAAAGGAAGTATTTTTTTCATATAACACACAGTCAACCTGTGGAACTCCTTGCCAGAGGATGTTGTGAAGGCCAAGACTATAACAGGGATCAAAAAAGAACTAGACAAATTCATGGAGGATAGGTCCATCAATGGCTATTAGCTAGGATGGGCAGGGATGATGTCCCTAGCCTCTGTTTGCCAGAAGCTGGGAATGGGCGACAGGGGATGGATCACTTGATGATTACCTGTTCTGTTCATTCCCTCTGGGGCACCTGGCATTGGCCACTGTTGGAAGACAGGATACTGGGCTAGATGGACCTTTGGTCTGCCCCAGTATGGCTGTTCTTATGTTCTTAGTTTTGTTCACTTTGTGTATCTCGCCTCTTTTTCCACCACCCTGTGTGTCAAAGTCACTTTTACCTTTCTCCTCCAACACAGTAAGTAGAAGTGTTGACCAAGAAAAGAAAAAAAACAACAATCCAAAAGCAACCCCCCAAAAAGTTACCATGCTAGTGGACAAGTGGTTGACAAGCTTAAGTAAATATCTACTAAATTTTATATCTGTAACTTGTCAGTATGGGTGGAATTAGCTGATTTTCTGATGTGGCTATTCAGGAATAGTAGTTCATCTGATTTATACATCAAATGGAGTTTTGTTGAAATTTATTAATATAAAACATGAAAAAATGGTACCCCATGCTATAACCAAAACTCAAGTTTAATAACTCGAACATAATACTACAGAGTGGTAAAACAGAAATTACAAGACAATTTCCTTAATGGCCCAGTTATACCTATATAACAGCAGTGTTGTTCTGTTGCAACATAATACTAATATATTTTAGCAATATAGAAAATACAGTTATGATCATTAAAATAATATGTATTACCATTTAATACAAACATCTTTCCAATGTTACTGAAGATGTGTTTCACTGAATTTTAGTAACAGATAAAAACAGATTAAAATCGATATGAAGCAAACTTTGTGATGGGAAGAAACTGTACAAATATTAAAAATATGTAATTTATAAGTGAATCTCACTAATAGAACTCACAATGATATTAATATTGTTTGATCTCCCTGAGAAAATTGCAATACATTTTAGTAATTACCCTCCAAATATATCAAAAATTCTGGATCACTGGAATAACTATTGGGCCCATATTTTAAAGTTTTCATGTTTAAGAAGATTCCTATTAAAGTAGGTAAATAGTTATGTAAATCCTGTATAAAGAAATGAAAATCCAAAAATTAGATATAATGTATGAACATTTAAATGGAATTTTATCTGTCTTACCTTAGGATTTTTAGGTTCAAGCAATTACAAAATGAGCTAAATTAATACAGGTGCAACTCTGCTAACATCAGTTGAGTTACTTCAGAGGTAATTTGGCTCAGTGTTTATGCACGTACTATTAGTGTATATGCAATGTTTGGTGAAAATGAGAAAAGGATAAAAATAGACGTAAATCAAACATTGGTTAAATCAGACATAAAAGAAATATTTTGGTTAAGTCAGAGACTACAACTGACCTAAGAGAATGGTAGTAGGCATCATGTATAGTATAGCGGTACTTAGCTAAAATTATTTTTTCTGAAAATAACAAGGCTTCTGCATATGAATATATATCTGTATTTGCACCACAGCATTGAAATCTTCGCTATACACAATTTAACCTTAACATATTGGCCAAGATTTAAAACAGTAATAAAATAAAAACATGGATGCCTACAGTTAGGCTTGTGAGTCCATATTTAGGCACCTAAATAAATGATCTGATTGTCAAAAGTGCTGAGTATTCAATAGCTCCTACTGAAACATACAGAAACTGCTGGATGAGCAGCGCTTTTGAAAGTCATGCCACTTATTTATGTGCCTAAATATGGATTCATGAGCCTAACTGGAGCATTAAATTTTTTTAAATCTTGGACTTAATCTAAAAGTTCATTTTACTTACTTATTCTAAATATCACATAAAAGGACTTTGCTGCTCAAATTCCATTCATGTAGACAATGTAATACACAGGAGTTTCCATAATAAAACCCAACATTTACCCACAGTTACTACACACAGGGGCATTCAAGATATCACTCTTTTCTATATGAAGAATGGAAAAACAACCACATTATCTTAGATATTGTTGTTTAGTATAATCATTGAAAGTCTTTCAATAGTGACCATTTTCATGCTCTGGTTTTTCCACAGCTGTAATGAATATACTGCTAAAAAGAAACCTGGCTGTTTTAAACAATTTGCATTTGAGATGAGTTCAAAAGAGCACCCAGTCTCCACATATAAACAGAAAACAATGGGAATTCATCAGCAAGATGGAGAATAATTTGATCAAGGTTCTGCAGAAATTTGCTTTTTTCTTCTCCATCATAGTCTGAGCTTGAAATGTTACCTTCTCCTGTCCCCTTCTGAAGAAGCTGTTCCAAAATCATGCAGAGAGAAAAAATATTCTCATATTGGGTAATATTATACTTGGCCTCGATCTAGAAATAAAGAAAGAAGTGCATAAGCATAAACTGAAAATGCTTTTACAGTCCATCAACACAGAAGATACTCCAGAGAATGTTGTTAAAATTTTTAGCAATGTTTATTTTGATATAATTGAGGATAAACCTACAATTAGTTACATTTCCCCACAAAAAATAGCCTTTTTATTATACATGCCACCCTCCAAGCAATTAAATATATTTTAAAATCCAAAGCTTACCATTTTCCATGGTAAACAGTTTGAGAAAGCTTATTTTTCCACTTAGCCACAGAAAGACCATGACATACTATGATACATGGATGTACCAATCAAAATCAATGCAGTGGTACCTTCAGATCAGCTTTTTAAAACAAATACATTATAAACTGAATAAATCTTTCCTTAAACCCTCAGATACCAAATAACATAGTGTTAAGCACTCCTAGTTTTACATGAGAAATGAGGTAATTTAGCACCAAGGAATTAGACATAATAATGCACAATTGGTTTTTCCATGGAAAAACCAGTCTTGAAGGCTACTGAATCTCTCTCAGGCTACAAGATTGGACATGGAAAGACACCACCAGTTGTTATGATGGATTATTTCTTGATGTCCATTGAGACATTAACACTCGTTCTCCTGGACCTCTAGCTGGCATTTGATACCACTGATCACTAAGCTATTCAGAATCTATCTTGAGGGCAGAAATGGCCTTAAATAGAATGGTTCCTCTCAGACTGAACCCTGAAATTTGTTATACCAACTGTCCATCCTCCTCCAAAAGCCTTTGACTTTCTCTCACTTATTATTCAACGTCTACATACACACTTTTCATGGAGTATGCAGTGGTAGTGTCATCTTTAATTAAAATAGCTTAACAAAAGAAAGACTAAAGGGTGACATTATTACAGGCTACAGGTACCTATATGGGGAACAAATATTGAATAATGGGCTCTTCAGTTTACCAAAGAAAAGTATAACATGATCCTTTGGCTGGAAGTTGAAGATAGACACATTCAGATTGGAAATAAGGCACAAATTTTTAACAGGAAGTGTAATTAACCATTAGAACAACTTACCAAGGGCTGTGGTGGATTCTCCATCACAGACACTTTTTAAATTAAGATTTTATATTTGTTTAAGAGATATGTTCTAGGAATTATTTTGGGGCAGTTCTATGGCTGGTGTTATAAAGGAGATCATACTATATGATCTCTATGATCCTTTCTGACCCTTGGAATCTACGAAGCTCAACACTGCTTCTTCAGACCCGGCAAGATTAAAAAGCCAAGGGCATAAAGGGGAAAACAAAAGGATTGAAACATCACAGAATGTGAAACTATACAAGATAAACCTGAGGCACAAAGGATAGGTGGGTACATGGAGTTACAGTCAAGGTTTGTGTTGGAACCTTACCCAAGTTTGTGCAGGAATCTTAAGTTCAAATTCCCTCAGTTTCTCGCATTTAGTTTCTCCCTCCCACCCCACTCTAATATAACATTATATTAGTGTTATAAAAGGATAATACATTCTCAACCATAACTCCCAGTTATTGTCCTGGGAGTTGCATAGTCAGGACTATATCTTGAATATATTGTTCACTGTTTTTCTTCTAGTACCAAAGCTCTCCATGGGACATCTGCAGGATTGGTGAGAAAAACTTTGACCTTCTCTGTTTGCTGATACCTTGGAAACTCCACAAGCGTGAAATCATGGAGTTTTCCTGCTGTGGATTTGGGATATCACAGTCATTGATTTAGTGAGGGGAATGGGGACACAGATTTAATTGGTTGTATAATTTTAAAAAAATGACCTGTGATTTATTACAAGTGTGGTCATCCCCCTCCCCCCACCCCAAGACAAATGAAAAGAAATGTTACAGAATGATGAACTAAGGAAAATGAATGTGTAGTTAAGGTACTTTGGAGGTCTGTGTTCAACTCGTTATTCCAAATATTTTCTGTGTGACCTTAGCCAAGTTACTTAGGATGGAATTTTCAAAAGCATCTAAGTGAGTAAGGGGCACCAGTACCATTGCTTTCAATTGGATTAGTACTCCAAAATCACTTTGACAATTTATACCTTCAAGTCAGTGGGACTGCTATGGGTACCTGCATTGCCCCACAGTATACCAACATTTTTATGGCTGACTTAGAACAATGCTTCCTCGGCTCTTGTCTCCTAACAGGAGAGCGTTGTGGCTGGGGGCAAGCAGCTCCCAGGCTGATTGAGGAAGCAGCCTCAACTGTGGCCACGCCCCAATCAGGCCCCAGCTGGCCCTTGTAAGAGGGCAGCGGGCTAGGAGCAGACAGACACTCTCTCTCTAGCCTTTGGAGAGGGAGGGACCTGGCTGCTGGGGAGCGTACCAAGGTACCTGAGGTGGAGCAGGGGTGGGGGAAAGCCAGAGGAGCTGGGGAGCTCTGACCTGGAACCCGGCAGGCTGAAGACCTAGCGTTAGGCCAAACAGGTGCTAGGGTTTCAGGGGGCAGCCCAAGGGTACGCAGAGACCGCAGGTCCAAGCCCTCCTTGCCGGTGATGAGTGGCAATTATACTGCAGTCCGCATCAGTGAACGGGGGCTAGATGACTGGCAGTAGCCAAGACTGAGGCAAGGTGGGGATGGGGGGCAGTGGGGTTTCCCGGGGAGGGGAGACCCACCAAGACTGCAGGGGTACTGCAAGGGGCAGAAACCCAGTGGAAAAGGGCACTGGGGTCCAGGAGGGACATGGGGTCCCAGCAGTAGTGAGACATAGGCCTGAAGAGGACGATCCAGAGCTGGAGAGCTAATTCCCGAGACGACCAGCAGGAGGTACCACAGGGGTGAGTCTCACCACTGTTACACGCCCTTACTCTACTTATGCTACATTGATGACATCTTCATCATCTGGACCCATGGGAAGGAGGCGCTTGAGGAATTCCACCAGGATTTCAACAATTTCCACCCCACCATCAATCTCAGCCTGGACGAGTCCACACAAGAGATCCACTTCCTGGACACTACAGTGCAAGTAAGCGATGGTCACATAAACACCACCCTATACTGGAAACCTACTGACTGCTATACTTACCTACATGCCTCCAACTTTCCTCCAGACCACATCACATGATCCATGGTCTACAGCCAATCCCTCAGACAGAGACAAACACCTACAAGATCTCTAATAGCATTCTTAAAACTACAATACCCACCTGGTGAAGTGAAGAAACAGATTGACAGAGCCAGAAGGGTACCCAGAAGTCACCTACTACAGAACAGGCCCAACAAAGAAAGTAACAGAACGCCACTAGTCATCACTTCCAGCCCCAACTAAAACCTCTCCAGCACATCATCAAGGATCTACAACCTATCCTGAAAGACGATCCCTCACTCTCATAGACCTTGGGAGACAGGCCAGTCCTCCCTTACAGAGAGCCCCGCAACTTGAAGCAAATACTCACCAGCAACTACACACCACACAACAAAAACACTAACCCAGGAACAAATCCTTGCAACAAACCCCGTTGCCAACTCTATCCGCATATCTATTCAAGGGACACCATCATAGGACCCAACCACATCAGCCACACCATCAGCGGCTCATTCACCTGCACATCTATCATGTGGCAGCAATGCCCCTCTGCCATGTACATTGGCCAAACTGGACAGTCTCTACACAAATGAATAAATGGACACAAATCAGATATCAAGAATTAGAACATTCAAAAACCAGTAGGAGAGCACTTCAGTCTCCCCGGACACTCAATAACAGACTTAAAAGTGGCAATTCTTCAACAAAAAAACTTCAAAGATAGACTCCAACTAGAAACTACAGAACTGGAATTAATTTGCAAACTGGACACCATCAAATTAGGCCTGAATAAAGACTGGGAGTGGCTGGGTCACTACAAAATTAAATTTCCTCCTGCTGAAACTCAGACCTTTTCGTCAACTGTTTGAAATGGGCCAGGTTGATTACATTGGCCTCATTAGCACTACAAAAGTGATTTTTCCCCCCTCCCTTGGTATTCACCCCTTCTTGTCAACTGTTGAGAATAGCCCACTTCCACCTTAATTGAATTGGCTCGTTAGCACTGACCCTCCACTTGGTAAGGCAACTCCCATCTTTTCATGTGCTGTGTATTTATACTTGCCTACTGTATTTTCCACTCCATGCATCTGATGAAGTGGGTTTTAGCCCATGAAAGCTTACAACCAAATAACTTTGTTAGTCTCTAAGGTGCTACAAGGACTCCTCGTTGTTTTTGCTGATACAGACTAACACAGCTACCCACTCTGAAACCTTTGAGTTTTTAGAAAATCCTACCCTTAATGTCTCAATGCCACAGTTCCCCATTGGTAAAATGGAGAGAATACTTCCCATTGTCATAGGAGTGTTCTCAGGATAAATTCATTAATGTTTGTGGGGCACTCAGATACTATGATGTTGGAACACATCTAATCACCTAAACAGAATACTGGAGTAGAGGGGTTCACAGATGTAACAAAATGGAAGGTGATTCCATCTATTTTAAAGGAGTTTTTGTATTTCTTTCTTTAGCATGATCTAGGTTGTATGCAATACAACAAACATATATGGAGTCAAGTCTCTTCAAGATGCCATTTCCTTGAATTTTATACAAGATGCTTGTGTAAAAGAGCATGACAATATAGACATGAAGTGCAGTATGTAAAATCTTGTGACCTATATCCACAGAATGCTGTCTTTCTTGAGGGACCACTCTCATAGTAAGGTTTTCTTCACTCCGAATATTATTTACAACTCTTTTCCTCTGCTGTGGAAAAGAGAACAGCTACCTGCTATTCATATTCATCATATGTGGTCGGATAGTTTCCATTCATGTTTTAATCCTGGAGGTGTTTCCAAAAACATCCTTAACAATATATTGTAAAAATATGTTCATTTGTAAATGTACTGAAATTCTAGAGCAGAAAACACTGATATTCTTGAGATATTTTGTACAATTTTCAAGAGTGACTAATAACTTTAGGTGGCTCTATTTGAGTGTCCAACTTAAATGGACCCAATTATCAGAAAATGTTGGGTGTACCTGCGCTTTGAAAAGCAGACCCCTTTTAGGCGTATCAAAAATGAAGTCTCCACAAATCAATTTTCACTTTTGAAAACTCAGCCCATAATATACATAATATGGTAATGTTTTAGTAATTGCATTTTCTATTACATTACAAAACATATAACAATTTTAATGAGCTATAATGGAAATATCAATTTTATTGTACAATTACATGTTTGTTATTGTATCATGTTGGCAAACATATTAACCCGAGGCCATCACTAATTAAATACAAATGAATAATTATATACAGATTTATAGGCAGTTTATCATACAATTGAATTCTGTTTCTGAGGATGATGAATCCAATCCTGCTCTTACTGCAGTCAGTTGCAAGACAAGTATTGAAGGATCACAACCTAAAAGAGTGACAGAGAAAACTTTTGTGGTTTCTCATAAAAGAGTTAGCCACCAACCTGGAGATCATACCAGATTTGGCCCACCTAAGGAGACAGGTAAGCTGGCTAGTCTCTCCCTATTGCACGCTACAAACCCTCAGGAGAAACAGTCCAAATTTGTTTAATAAACTATTACTGTTAATGGCACATACTCAGAAACCTGCCCAAACCTAACCAATTAAAACTTCTAACAACTATAAAATGAGGATTCTTTACAGATTTGTAGAGTCTAAGGCCAGAAGGAACCATTGTGATCATCTAGACTGGCCTCCACCATAATGCAAGCCATTGAGCTTCTGCAAAATAATTCCTATTTAGTTTAATTAATAAAGCAAAGGTTTTGATTGTTTATTTTTATGCAGTTGCTTAATCCAAACTGGCGGATGTCTCTATTATGGGAAACCAAAATTACAAGAAAGAAACATTTCCTCTCTCCTATATGACAATCACCAGCTGGGATGACACTACTAGAAAGTAAAAGCAGAAAGATAAATTCGTAATCAAAACAGATTCTTAAATGAAAAAATCCAAATTCTTTGCCATTACTAAATAGCGAGGGAAGTCATCTTTGTTGAATGCGGTCATATACCAAGGTGGTGATTTGTTACAAGCACGACAACTGTATCTGATATACAATTATCTCTATATGCAAATTGCAGTTTACAATTCATTGAGGGCCTTCTTAGGATCATTATATATTAGAGTATCTGAAATCCTTAGGCACTGGGTTTATTAAAGTAAAATTTTAAACCCTTCTTATGACCAGCATGTGGAGTTGCCTTTCCATTTGGTATTAGGCTGTCAGGAACAAAAAGAAACAATAAAAGAAAATGAAAAGACAGCATCCTGCTTAGTAGCAAAACCCATTGTTTTTTTCAGTACTATCTTGTCCTGAAAAGACCATAATTATGGTAGTTAGATGAATGAAGTTCCTAGCTAGCTGATTCTTCTAGCTAAAACAATAGCCAGTAGGAAACCAACTTTATACATGAGAAAGTATAGAAATATGTTTAGTAAGGGTGGAAAAAATGGTTTGGATCTCTGGCTATCCAGATGTTCATATGCATACAAGCAGACCTCAACCTCTAATTTCTGACTGTTTGGGCTGTAGCACCAAAAATGTCAGCACCAAATTTCATAATGGCACAGATAAATGGTGTGAAATAATACTTCAATGAGAAGAGAAAGTTACTCACCTTGCAGTAACTGAGGTTCTTCGAGATGTGTCCCCCGTGGGTGCTCCACTCCCAGTAATGGTGCGTCCCGGCGCCGTTGATTGGAGATCTTCGGTAGCAGTGACTGGTTGGGATGCACGTGCTCAGCTGCTGTCTCATGGCGTCGTTAGGGTCTGCCTGAGCACATGCGTCCCGCACCGCCCTCAGTTCCTTCTCTACCGTAGAGTTGTCTGATTAGTACTCCAAAGTAGAGGAGAGGAGGGTGGGTGGTGGAGCACCCACAGGGGGAAACATCTCGAAGAACCTCAGGTACTGCAAGGTGAGTAACTTTCTTGTCTTCTTTGAGTGCTGTCCCTGTGGGTGCTTAACTTCAAGTGAATGTGAAGCAGTACGCATGATGGTTGGTGGGATTCTGGGGTTGCGTGAGGAACAACGGTAGACAGTACCATATGGCCGACTGTGGTGTCTGCCGTGGTATCCCGTGTGATAGCATAATGTTTGGCAAATGTGTGGTCAGATGTCCACTTGGCCGCTCTGCATATGTCTATAACATGTACGTTGTAGAGGAAGGCAATGGATATTGACATTACTCTAGTAGAATGACTCCTAACACTCTCTGGTGGTTGAACATTCTGGGTCCAGTAGCAGGATCTGACGCCGTCAGAGATCCACTTGGAGAGTCTTTGCTTAGAGACAGCCTCACCCTTTGATCTCTCGGTAGTAGAAACAAATAATCTAGGGGATTTACGAAATGGTTTAGTTCTGTCAAGATAGAATGCAAGAGCCCATTGGACGTCGAGGGTATGTAATGCCATTTCCCGTGGAGTTGAGTGAGGCTCAGGATGGAATACACGTAAGTGTATTGGCTGCTTGAAGGTGGAAGGTTGACACCACCTTGGAAAGGAATTTGGGGTGGGGTCGCATAGTAACCTTGTCTTTTGAGAAAATGGTGTAGGGACGGTAGGCCATCAGGGCGCTTATTTCACCAACCCTTCTTGATGACGTTATGGCAACCAAGAAAGTCACTGTTGTGGACATGTGCGGCAGGGATGAGGTGGCCAGGGGTTCCAAAGGGGGTTTCATAAGAGTGCAGAGAACTAGGTTGAGACTCCAGGAGGCTACTGGTGAATGAATCTCAGGGTAGAGATTTTGCAGGCCTGTGAGGATGAGTTTCATGGTTGGGTGGGCGAAAAGTCAATAGCCGTCCAGAGCATCATGGAAAGTGGTAAGGGCCATGAGGTGTACTCTGACAGAACTGAGTGAAAGCCCGTCCTGTTTTAGTTCGAAAAGATAGTCTAAGATGTCAGGGAGGGTTGTAGTCTGTGGTGTCAGGTGTCTGTGGAAGCACCAGATGGAGAAGCGTTTCCACTTTTGCAGGTAAGTCTTACGAGTGGAGTCCCTTCTACTGTGCAGGAGGACATGTTGGACCTGTTCTGAGCAAGCTAATTCGTGGGATTGAAACCATGAAGGAACCACGTCATCAAATGGAGTTTCCGGAGCTGCGGATGAAGAAGCTGACAGCAATTCTGGGAGAGGAGATCTGGTCTGTCGGGGAGAGTCCAGAGAGGACAGATGGACATGCACAGCAGGTAAGGATACCATGTCTGTCTGTCTGGGACAAGCTGGGGCAATAAGTATGACCCGGGCCTTGTCCTCTGTGATCTTGCGTAGAACCCTGTGTATCAGTGGAATTGGTGGAAAAGCATACATGAGGGAGTTGTTCCAAGGAATGAGGAACACATCCCCTAGAGATGCATTTCCGAGTCCCGCTCTGTAGCAAAACAGGTGGCATTTACGGTTTTCAGGTGTGGCAAATAGGTCTATCAATGGAGTACCCCAGTGGGAGAAGACCTGTCGATGTATCATCGGATGTAATTCCCATTCATGTTCCTCGGAGAAGTGTCTGCTGAGTGACAGCGGTAGTGTTGTGACACCCAGGCAGGTCAGAAGTGGTGATTTCTATGTGATGTTGTATGCACCAATTCCATAGTCGGCTTCTTCATCCGCACAGGGAGTGAGATCGTGCATAGGGAGTGAGATCGTGCTCCTCCCTGCCTGTTAATGTAAAACATACATGCTATATTGTCCCTCAAAACTAAAGGAAAGGGAGACCTGGGAAATGGCTAGCTAACTATTTCTATTTTTCTTTACTTATTTCCTACAGTAACGAGGGAAGAGATAAGCACTGCCCCAAGTCTCGTCTTCAGCCGAGGATGGTTAAGAAGGAACTGAGGGGGGTTGGGGACGCGCGTGCTCAGGCAGACCCGAACGATGACGCGAGATATCACCTGAGCACGTGCGTCCCGACCAAGCACTGCTACCGAAGATCTCCGATCAACGGTGCCGGGACGCACCGTCACCGGTAGTGGAGCACCCACAGGAACAGCACTCGAAGAACTATTGGTCACTCATCATTTTTGAAACACCGGGAAAGTGTGTATATGTGGATTTAGGATCTTATAACTTTAGGTTCCAATTTTATGAAAATTGTGACCTAAAAGAGGATAACAGTTTTTTCATGTTCTTTGTGAAAACTCCTACTGATGGCAGTACAAGTTCTTCTGTAATTAAACAGTGGTTTATGGCCCTAACCTTGCTTGCTGCTCCCATCCAGGAACCATAATTAAAAATGTAATTTGGCCACTTCCAGAAAATATACCTCTTATTGTAATCATCCTCTTCCAATTTAAATTTCTCACCTCATTGACTGGCTTTTTCAAAACTTGATGAATTGGCCAAACATCCCCACATTGCTCCCCACAGCAAAATGGGCGAGGGAGAAGTTATCACTGTGGTGTGACTGAATGTTGTGGTCTTCTTGGTATGGCAGTTGATAGGAACCTTTGTAGCACCGAGACCACAGGTTCCTTTTTATGATAAATGATAGCCATAAAACATACAAAGAACACTATCGAGAATTCAGAAACTGCAAAAGGAGAACGTTTAAAATGCAAGAAATCACTCTGAAATAAATACAGTGTGGCAAAAAATGTTAAATACAACTTCAATCACTTTTTTTTTAAATACTACAAAAGCAAGAGATCACGGAAGGAGGAAATTAGAATGTTACGTAATATAAAATGAAGTCACAGAGCATGGCAAAATACCTAAAATATTAAATTAGAATTTCACTGATGTACAGTTATACTCCATCCGACAGCCAGAATCCTGACATCCAGTATAAATGAATCTAGCACCTGCATTCAGTGGTGATTAAATTTCTTGACCTGGAATCCCTGAGTAATTCCCCCCCCCCCCGCCCCGAAATTTTCCTCCACATCCAAGCAAACACTTTCACTCGTTTTGATAAAAAAGTATTCCCCCCACCCACTCAAATTACTAGTGCTTGAGGGCTCACAGATAAGCCTTTTCCAAAATTGTACTAGAAGATACAAAGTGACCTGGGACAATATATTTTAGCAAGTCTACATTGTATAAAGTTTTGGATAACTGGGTGGCAAAGGAGGGGACATAAACCTTTAGGGTGTGTCTACACTTTCAACTGTACATGGATGCATGTGCATTCTTGTGCCAGAATTCCCTATGTTCACATCTGAAGCATATTTCTGAAGGACAGTCTTCTGTGTGAAAGTTAGCATGCATAAGGGGTGTGGGTATGTATGTACATGCCTCTGCTGTGGCTTAGCCCTGTACCCATTCTACAGAGCAGCGTGGACTGGGGTAAGGAGCGGGTACCATGGCACAAGTAGTAGCAAACTGTGTTTCAGAACAAGTAATCATGGTTTGCTTAGCAGTATTCTAGAAACAGGGAAATCTCTGTCAGACTCCTGTGCATTCTCTGTGATGCACACTAACAGGAACCCTGTATTCATGTAATGACTACACAGGCTATGGACAGGGTCAGTTCATCCACGCAGCTAACTTTTCAATAGGGACATTGAGACGTTAAGAGGTAACAATCAACACCTTTTTTCTACAAGAAATTTGCATGTAAGTAATGATTCAGTAGTATAACAGAGACTGGATGTGTATCAAATGTTTTCCTGGATAGATTATTTGGCCCAGGAACTTCATAGGAAGCACTGCACTGGATCAGTGTAGTGTTCTGGACAGTGCCCAGTGCCAGATGCTTCAGACAGAAGATGTAAAAACCCTGCAGTATGCAGATATGGAATAATCTGCCTCCAGCAATGAGTCTCATCCTAACCCCTATTTATTAGAGCTTGGTTTAAACCCTAAAGCGTAAGGTTTAATATATTTTCCAAAAGGGGATTAACTATTAACAACACTGAATATTCATCATATCCATAGACGTATCCAAGCCCTTCCTAAATCTTGCTACATTCCTGATCTCAATAACATCCTGTGACAAGACTCCAACAATCCAACTACATGTTGTATGAAAAAATATTACCTTTAAAATTTTGAATTTGCCACTCTAACGTCACTGAATATCCCCATGTACTGTGTTATGAGCAGAATGAATAGAAGCTCCTAATCTACCTTCTCTATAAAATTCGTTATTTTATACAGTTTTATTGTGTCCCGTCTTTTTTGTCTCCCTTCTAAATTAAACAATCCCCGTCGTTTCCTATTTCTCTTTATATGAGTGTTTTTCAGGCTTCAAATCATTCATGATGGTCTACTCTGAACACCCTCTAATTCTATAATATATTTTTCAGATGAGGTGACCAGTTTTTCACACCAGAATTCCAGATGAGGCTGCACCATGATTTGTATAATGGTATATTTTCATTATTCTCCATCCCATTCCTTATACAGACTAACATCTCATTTGCTTTTTTTCCACTGCTGCTGCTGCATATGGAGCTGAGGTCTTCACTGAGCTGTATACAGTGTTGCTCAGGTCCCTTTAATGAGCCCCATGGTTAATTCAGGAACCTGTAAGGTGCACAAAAAGATTATTTTTTCTCTACAATGTGTATTTCTTAGCCAATTTAGTTCAGTTTTGATAAACGCAATCAGTTGCCCTTTCTCTGTGATTGGTTAAATCCCTCTGAAGTTCCTTACAATCCTTCTTGGTCTTCACTATCCTTAATAACTTTGAATCATCTGCTAACTTTTCCACCTCACTACTCACCTCCTTTTCTAGGTCTTTAATAAATATATTAAATACTGGATGCCATATTGTTGTTAACCTTTCACCACGATGAAAATTGACTTCTTAATTCTTTGTTTCCTGGCTTCCAACCACTTTTTCATTCTGGACCATACTGTGTGTGTCACTGTAGCAGGGTGGTCACCTGCTCCTGCCTTCAAAGGCTTAAAACAGCCTGGGGAGAGGGCTGTGGTAGGGAAGGAAAAGCGGGGCTGATTGGGAGAAGCAGCCTCAGCTGGGGGCCACGTCCCAATCAGGCCGCAGCTGGCTTAATCATGGCACAGCTGGCCCTTATAAGAGGGCAGTGGGCCAGGAGCACACAGCGTCTCTCTCTAGATGTTCAGAGGGAGGGACCTGACTGCTGGGAGCTGAGCAGGGTACCTAAAGCAAAGCAAAGCAAAGCAAAGCAGAGCAGAGCAGGGCTGGGCTGGGCTGGGCTGGGAAAAGGCCAGAGGAGCTGGGAAGACCGGCTTGAGAAACCCCCCAGGCTGCACGCTTTGATGAAGGCCTAGGAAAAGGGTACTGGGGTTGCAGAGGGCAGCCCAAGGGTAGGCAGAAGCCGCAAGTCCAGAACCTCCTTGCCGATGATGAATGGCGATTATACTGCAATCCGCTCCAGGGAGCAGGAGCTAGATGGTGACTAGCAGTAGCCAAAGACTGATGCGAGGTGGGGATAGAGGGTGGGGGTTCCCTAGGGGAGTGGGGGGAAGACCCAGATCTGTGGAGTACTGTCAGGGGGCAGCACCCTGGGTAAAAGGGGCACTGGGGTCCGAGAGGGACACGGGGGGCCCGAGAGGGACACGGGGGCCAGCGGCAAGGCTGGAATGCTAATTCCCTGGACAACCGGCAGGAGGCACTGCAGGGGTGAGTTGCCTCACCGTGACAGTCACCCTCTGACTGCTTAGCTTCCTCTGAACTGAAACTAATTTACTTTTACGTAAACAAAATTCAAACATATTAAGGTATGGAAATACACAGTTAAGACACCTAAACTACCTTATCTCTGTCCTGTAGTGACACCATAACAGGAAAAATATGAAAAAAACCTTAATCTCAGTTTCATCTAACCTGAGACTACACACGCTAAAATATCTTCATCATAATTGTAAGGTTATTTCACAGTATTACCCCATGTAATTATTGGTATGGGCTAATTACAACATCCCTGTAAATGTTTTTCATTATATATATGTAAATTGGGTCCTACCTTTGTTGTTATGGGTTGGGCACAATTGCCACCTTTCATTCAGGGTAACTGTAAAGTAGTGGCTGAAACTAAAGCAGCAGCCCCCAAAACATCGGCATATGGAAAAGCTTGAGTAGAAGCTGAACCAGGTGGCCCAAGGGGTTTCAAACACAGGGGCTAGGGCTTTGATTGTTGGAACTGTTTTTGTCTGGGCATATGTGACAGAAGGGAGACAGAATTGGCCAGAAAGTCAAGCAGACAGTAACAGAAGCGTTGGTAATGTGGCCCCCAGGGAAAGCTTTTGGGGTACAGGGAGCTGGCTGGAAAGGCACATTGGGAAGAGCAAGCACATGAACTGTATCCTGCTATTCGACTCTTATTGTGTTCAAGGAAACAGGACTTTATGTAAAAAGAAAAGGAGTACTTGTGGCACCTTAGAGACTAACCAATTTATTTGAGCATAAGCTTTCGTGAGCTACAGCTCACTTCATCGGATGCATACTGTGGAAAGTGTAGAAGATCTTTTTATATACACACAAAGCATGAAAAGATACCTTCTCCCACCCCACTCTCCTGCTGCTAATAGCTTATCTAAAGTGATCACTCTCCTTACAATGTGTATGATAATCAAGTTGGGCCATTTCCAGCACAAATCCAGGTTTTCTCACCCCCCCCCCACCACACACAAACCCACTCTCCTGCTGGTAATAGCTTATCTAAAGTGACCACTCTCCTTACAATGTGTATGATAATCAAGGTGGGCCATTTCCAGCACAAATCCAGGGTTTAACAGGAACGTCTGGGAGGGGGGGTAGGAAAAAACAAGGGGAAATAGGTTACCTTGAATAATGACTTAGCCACTCCCAGTCTCTATTCAAGCCTAAGTTAATTGTATCCAATTTGTAAATGAATTCCAATTCAAGAGTTTCTCGCTGGAGTCTGGATTTGAAGTTTTTTTGTTGTAATATCACAACTTTCATGTCTGTAATCGCGTGACCAGAGAGATTGAAGTGTTCTCCGACTGGTTTATGAATGTTATAATTCTTGACATCTGATTTGTGTCCATTTATTCTTTTACATAGAGACTGTCCAGTTTGACCAATGTACATGGCAGAGGGGCATTGCTGGCACATGATGGCATATATCACATTGGTGGATGTGCAGGTGAACGAGCCTCTGATAGTGTGGCTGATGTTATTAGGCCCTGTGATGGTGTCCCCTGAATAGATATGTGGGCACAGTTGGCAACGGGCTTTGTTGCAAGGATAGGTTGCTGGGTTAGTGGTTCTGTTGTGTGATATGTGGTTGCTGGTGAGTATTTGCTTCAGGTTGGGGGGCTGTCTGTAGGCAAGGACTGGCCCGTCTCCCAAGATTTTTGAGAGTGTTGGGTCAGCCTTCAGGATAGGTTGTAGATCCTTGATAATGCGTTGGAGGTGTTTTAGTTGGGGGCTGAAGGTGATGGCTAGTGGCGTTCTGTTATTTTCTTTGTTAGGCCTGTCCTGTAGTAGGAGACTTCTGGGAACTCTTCTGGCTCTGCCATTACCCTCTGATCCCACTGAGAGTTACCAAAAGAAACTACAGCATTTGCTCAAGAAACTCCCTGAAAAAGCACAAGATCAAATCCGCACAGACACACCCCTGGAACCCCGACCTGGGATATTCTATCTACTACCCAAGATCCATAAACCTAGAAATCCTGGGCGCCCCATCATCTCAGGCATTGGCACCTGACAGCAGGATTGTCTGGCTATCTAGACTCCCTCCTCAGGCCCTACGCTACCAGCACTCCCAGCTACCTTCAAGACACCACTGACTTCCTGAGGAAACTACAATCCATCGGTGATCTTCCTGATAACACCATCCTGGCCACTATGGATGTAGAAGCCCTCTACACCAACATTCTACACAAAGATGGACTACAAGCCATCAAGAACACTATCCCTGATAATGTCACAGCTAACCTGGTGGCTGAACTTTGTGACTTTGTCCTTACCCATAACTATTTTACATTTGGGGACAATGCATACCTTCAGATCAGCGGCACTGCTATGGGTACCTGCATGGTACCCAGGCATACCCATGCCTGACTAATCTAATTGCCTTCTATGATGAGATTACTGGTTCTGTGGATGAAGGGAAAGCAGTGGATTTATTGTTTCTTGACTTTAGAAAAGCTTTTGACATGGTCTCCCACAGTATCCTTGTCAGCAAGTTAAAGAAGTACGGGCTGGATGAATGCACTATAAGGTGGGTAGAAAGTTGGCTAGATTGTCGGGCTCAATGGGTAGTGATCAATGGCTCCATGTCTAGTTGGCAGACGGTGTCAAGTGGAGTGCCCCAGGGGTCGGGCCTGGGGCTGGTTTTGTTCAATATCTTCATAAATGATCTGGAGGATGGTGTGGATTGCACTCTCAGCAAATTTGCGGATGATACTAAACTAGGAGGAGTGGTAGATACGCTGGAGGGCAGGGATAGGATACAGAGGGACCTAGACAAATTGGAGGATTGGGCCAAAACAAATCTGATGAGGTTCAAGAAGGATAAGTGCAGGGTCCTGCACTTAGGACGGAAGAACCCAATGCACCGCTACAGACTAGGGTCGAATGGGTAGGCAGCAGTTCTGCGGAAAAGGACCTAGGGGTGACAATGGACGAGAAGCTGGATATGAGTCAGCAGTGTGCTCTTGTTGCCAAGAAGGCCAATGGCATTTTGGGATGTATAAGTAGGGGCATAGCGAGCAGATCAAGGGACGTGATCGTCCCGCTCTATTCGACATTGGTGAGGCCCCATCTGGAGTACTGTGTCCAGTTTTGGGCCCCACACTACAAGAAGGATGTGGATAAATTGGAGAGAGTCCAGTGAAGGGCAACAAAAATGATTAGGGGTCTGGAACACATGACTTATGAGGAGAGGCTGAGGGAACTGGGACTGTTTAGTCTGCAGAAGAGAAGAATGAGGGGGGATTTGACAGCTGCTTTCAACTACCTGAGAGGTGGTTCCAGAGAGGATGGTTCTAGACTATTCTCAGTGGTAGAAGAGGTCAGGACAAGGAGTAATGGTCTCAAGTTGCAGTGGGGGAGGTTTAGGTTGGCTGTTAGGAAAAACTTTTTCACTAGGAGGGTGGTGAAACACTGGAATGCGTTACCTAGGGAGGTGGTAGAATCTCCTTCCTTAGAAGTTTTTAAGGTCAGGCTTGACAAAGCCCTGGCTGGGATGATTTAATTGGGGATTGGTCCTGCTTTGAGCAGGGGGTTGGACTAGATGAGCTCCTGAGGTCCCTTCCAACCCTGATATTCTATGATTCTATGGCCCCACAGTATGCCAACATTTTTATGGCTGACTTAGAACAACGCTTCCTCAGCTCTCGTCTCCTAACGCCCCTACTCTACTTGCGCTATATTGATGACATCTTCATCATCTGGACCCATGGAAAAGAAGCCCTTGAGGAATTCCACCATGATTTCAACAATTTCCATCCCACCATCAACCTCAGCCTGGTCCAGTCCACACAAGAGATCCACTTCCTGGACACTACAGTGCTAATAAACGATGGTCACGTAAACACCACCCTATACCGGAAACCTACTGACCGCTATTCCTACCTACATGCCTCCAGCTCTCACCCTGACCACACCACACGATCCATCGTCTACAGCCAAGCTCTGCGATACAACCGCATTTGCTCCAACCCCTCAGATAGAGACAAACACCTACAAGAGCTCTATCAAGCATTCTTACAACTACAATACCCACCTGCGGAAGTGAAGAAACAGATTGATAGAGCCAGAAGAGTTCCCAGAAGTCTCCTACTACAGGACAGGCCTAACAAAGAAAATAACAGAACGCCACTAGCCGTCACCTTCAGCCCCCAACTAAAACCCCTCCAACGCATTATTAAGGATCTACAACCGATCCTGAAGGCTGACCCAACACTCTCACAAATCTTGGGAGACGGGCCAGTCCTTGCCTACAGACAGCCCCCCAACCTGAAGCAAATACTCACCAGCAACCACATATCACACAACAGAACCACTAACCCAGCAACCTATCCTTGCAACAAAGCCCATTGCCAACTGTGCCCACATATCTATTCAGGGGACACCATCACAGGGCCTAATAACATCAGCCACACTATCAGAGGCTCGTTCACCTGCACATCCACCAATGTGATATATGCCATCATGTGCCAGCAATGCCCCTCTGCCATGTACATTGGTCAAACTGGACAGTCTCTATGTAAAAGAATAAATGGACACAAATCAGATGTCAAGAATTATAACATTCATAAACCAGTTGGAGAACACTTCAATCTCTCTGGTCACGCGATTACAGACATGAAAGTTGTGATATTACAACAAAAAAACTTCAAATCCAGACTCCAGCGAGAAACTCTTGAATTGGAATTCATTTACAAATTGAATACAATTAACTTAGGCTTGAATAGAGACTGGGAGTGGCTAAGTCATTATTCAAGGTAACCTATTTCCCCTTGTTTTTTCCTACCCCCCCCCCCCCGACATTCTTATTAAACCCTGGATTTGTGCTGGAAATGGCCCACCTTGATTATCATACACATATCATAAGAAGAGTGGTCACTTTAGATAAGCTATTACCAGCAGGAGAGTGGGTTTGTGTGTGTGTGTGGCGGGGGGGGTGAGAAAACCTGGAAACCTGTGCTGGAAATGGTCCAACTTGATTATCATACACATTGTAAGGATAACAAAGTAATTGTAAGGAGGTTTCAGAGTAACAGCCGTGTTAGTCTGTATTCGCAAAAAGAAAAGGAGTACTTGTGGCACCTTAGAGACTAACCAATTTATTTGAGCATAAGCTTTCGTGAGCTACAGCTCTGCTCAAATAAATTGGTTAGTGTCTAAGGTGCCACAAGTACTCCTTTTCTTATTGTAAGAAGAGTGATCACTTTAGATAAGCTATTAGCAGCAGGAGAGTGGGGTGGGAGGAGGTATTTTTTCATGCTTTGTGTGTATATAAAAAGATCTTCTACACTTTCCACAGTATGCATCCGATGAAGTGAGCTGTAGCTCACGAAAGCTTATGCTCAAATAAATTGGTTAGTCTCTAAGGTGCCACAAGTACTCCTTTTCTTTTTGCGAGTACAGACTAACACGGCTGTTACTCTGAAACAGGACTTTATGTATAAACTATGTAAATAAACAGCACTGCATTAAAGAAAATACTTGGCTCTATCATTGGTTTATTCTCCTAGTGGAAACAACCCATAGAGCTTTGTATAACTAGCCACTTGGGTCAAAAGGGGAAACAACATTATACACACAGATACAGAATGCACATGTAATATACATACATACACATGCACACAGGCATGCGTAGATGTTTTAATCATGTGAAACAGTGCAGATTCATGCAATAGATTGATCATGCACTTTTGACCATCTCAGCCCATTGATCCATTGCCCTGGCACTCATTCCAATACTCTGACTCAGTGAGCAACTTCAAGCAAAGAATCTTTTAAAAATGTATATGTTTATCTGTTAGATGAATATTTCATTTTCCTCTCAAATGTGGAGTTCCCTCCCCTCCCCCCACCAAAAAATATTCCAGCAGAAACCATAATGTGCAAGACTGAGTCCTAGTATAGCTTTTTCCATATATTAAAATATTATGAATACAAAAAGTGTTATCTTGGGCTCCTATAGGATTAGAAAATTGAACTTTATAATACTGGAAAAGGGAAATTCCCAGTAATTTATGGCACCGACTTTTAACCCAGTAAGGATCTGAGATAAAAAATGTCAAGACTATGTACAGAATGCTATTTTAGGGTATTTTCAGGGGTTTTATGGCCTCTCATAGTCATGTTCACAGACTCCTGAAGTGCAACTTATTTCACCTGCAGGAGAACAGAAATCCATGCAGAACCACACCAGCACAGAAAGGAATTCTGATAGTCTGGAACAAGAACTGTGCCAGACAAAGCTTGCCAGTATCGCCAGTATTTGGCAACAGTATACCAAATGTTCCTTATATTATTGCAGAACTGTCTGTGTGAGTAGGTCACCTTTTGTCTGTCTCTCTTCGTTGTCCTCTCTTGGAAGCTGCCTCATTTTCTTATTGTTGTCCCATTAAAGTTAATGATGACAGCAGAATTTGGGACCTTATACATAAGTTTCTCATTTGGAGCCCAAATAGGTGACACAGAGTCAGGAATTTTGTTTTTTTACAAAATGTTCACACGTCCTGTTTCTGTGAATAAGGGTGATAACAAATGGCATACAGGAGACTCCCTCTTGTGGAAACTTCAGATAAGGTATCTCTGTCCTGTCCCAGAAGCAGCTGTCTGGAACCTGTCTCTCTGCTTACCTCATGCCTCTTTTCCTCCCTAAACCCTTCCACTTTGAACCTGGGAAACCTCAACGGCAAGGCTGGTCATTAAGATCATGTATCCTGGAAAGTTGTACCTGGGCATTTGCCTACTTTTTGTGCACTGCTTTGCATACAAACGAACCTCAGAAAAGTCCACGTGTGTGGAAAAAATTGCTTTAACTCCACACAATTATTGACTCATTGAGTGCAGTTACTGTCTGGAATCTTTAGCAGTTTCTTTTGGCATAACACTATTTTCCCCTAAAGGCAGTACTGGGAAGAGGAAAGATATGATCAGCCAGGAACTGCAAACACTTCTTTTTCAGAAGGTGCAGGTAAAATAGCAGACTTAGCTAAGAGGGAAGCAGGAAGGATTTATACACAATCGACCGCTAATTAATTTACCTTGTTTTCAAATTATTGAACAACACAGCTTGCTGCTAGATGGAGCCTTTGTAAGATGGGAAAAAAGAGCACTGCCTCTGAGGCGGATGAATCATAGGTGCTGGAACTAGGGGCGTTGCCACACCTCCTGGCTTGAAGTGGTTTCCATTATATAGAGGGTTTACAGTTTGGTTCAATGGTTCTCAGCACCCCCACTATAAAAATTGTTCCAGAACCCCTAGAACGAATATTGTTTGTTTCATTGTTTACCTGTACTTCTCTGTCTATATTTATCAGTATAAATTAGATTATAAGCCTTTTGGGGCAGGGACCATCTTTTTGTTTATACAGTGCCTAGCACAATGGGGTCCTAGTTTATCACTGGGGCCCCAAGTGCTATGCTAGTACCAATAAATAAATTACTTATTTAAGCCTAAAAATTTGGTGCACAATCAACATTTTGGACCTGGTGATAGAAATATGTGAATGAGGAGTAGCTAATGATAAGTGCTCGGCACTAGATTATTTTTTTCACAAGTAAATCATGTTTCAATCTTATCTCATAAATTTAAATAATTAAATGGTTTATTTACTGAATTATCACTGAATAATAGTGATTCAGGCTTGAAACATTTAATTCGTGAAAGAAGTCAAAGCAACTTGAGAAAAACACTGAAAATGTTAGCTTCAAAACATAAGGATCTACAAGAGGCCCATTAATAATAGGAAATATTTCCAAATATTCAGTGAAGCGAAATCAGCAAAAGCTGCTCTCATAAGACTTCTGGTCGAAGATTACCCAACACAGCATCAAAATCTGTTCAACCAGGCAGAAGGAAAAGACTAGATAAAAATTTCCTGGAGCAGCATCAGTGACTGCCCAGTCACACAAAAGCCAGAGGCGAAATAAAAATTACCCAGAGCAGCGTTAAAGGGTGCTCAGCCAAAGCTTAGATAAATTTGCCAGAAGCAGCATGAAATGCAGTCTGTACAAACAGCAGATACAAAGACAAGCAGCAGTCAATGAAAACAGCATGACATTTTCATGTGTTTAGATAGTTGACTAAATTCAGATCATAAATCCACTTTTAATAATAGTCAATATGTCAGTCCTTCACTGGTGAAGTACCAGCAATTCTTCATCCTAAATAAATTAGTTTATCCAATTTTGACTCCTTTTCTTTACTGCTAAAACAGTGCAATGATGAGTTTATTTTATTTAGAAAACTACCATTGGGATAAATTAATCTATTTTTTAAAAAATGTACTTAAGAAGACTTGACATTACAGCACTTTAAACTAAACTCATTAAAAACAAGCCAAAACAAACGTTAAGTGCTGAAGACTTCTGAGAAATTGTGCAGTGATAGTGCTTCAAAGGGAAGAAACCCAAAATAAGTTTTATGAGGGCAAAGAAATGCCACCACTTTGAAGATAGTGTTGACGATTACATGAGAGCCCAAGATCAAAATAATCATGATTATAGTAGTTGATGCTAGCAGTATATAATGGTCAGAAATGAGCTACTGTTTAAAAAAGGTATGTTTTAATAAATTACATTTTCTTCACCTATTTCCATATTCATTATCAGTCTCTTTTTCATCTTTATTTCTTTTGTGACCTGCAAGTTTCACCACCAGGTAGCTTCTTCTCTTTAGACTACAGAGCTCTGACAAATAGCTTGTGAGCCTTGACAGGATCAGGTTTAAGACCCATGGGGCGATCGGCTTGCAAACCTGAGAGTAAAGTCTCGCCAATCCTTTAAAAAACAAAAACAAAACAAAACACCACACACACTGTCATCTTGTGACAGAACACTGACCTACTGCCCACTGTCAGGTGGAAGGCCAGAATTGCTGTTAGATACACCTTGATGGATGTGAGGTCCAGACTTTGTTGCTTTAGATGGAGCAAGTAGTCCAGGATAGACTGAAGGGAAAACTGAGCTGGACAGATGTCTCATTGGGACAACAATACTGAAAAATGCTTCCGTTTGGAGAGGTAGGTAGCCCTAGTGGACAGCTTCCCACTGCCCAGCAAGATCTATCAAACTTGTTCTAAACAGGCCTGCTCCTCTGTGTTTAGCCATGCAACTTCCATGCAGTTAGATGAAGGAAGCGTTGGTTTGGGTGGAATAACTGACCATAGTTTTGCGAGATCAGGTCCGGGCAGAGCAGTAGCAGGGGTGCTACTGATAGACCTACCAGCGAACCGCAGCCACGAGGGGGCTATAAGAATAGCTCTTGCCTTCTCCTGCTTGATCTTCAGGAGGACATTGTGAACCAGGGCAACCGGAGGGAATGCGCAGAGTAGAAGCTCTGTGAATGGAAGCGGGAAGACGATAGAGAGGGAGCCCAGGCTGTGCCCATGGCACGAGCAAAACTGATGGCATTTCTTGTTCTGCTTGTTCATGACAAGATCTGTCTGGGGAGATCCCCACCTTTGGGAGATGAACCTGGTGACCTCTCGGTGAAGAGACCACTCGTAGTTAGAGAAGGATCTGCTGAGGTTATCTGCCAGGGTGTTCCAGGCTCCTGCTAGATGTGAAACCTTGAAGTGAATGGAGTGCTTCACACAGAAGTCCCATAGACAGATGGTCTCCCGACACAGGGTGGAGGATCAAGCTCCTCCCAGCTTATTGATGAAGAACATGGCCGTGGTTTTGTTAGTCAGTATCTGCACTACCTTACCTGTGATCTGTGGAAGGAACCTGCCCTGAGCTCCCTGACATTTATGTGCGGGGAGAACATTTCCTGGGACCACAGGCCCTGAATCCTGAGGCAGCCGAAGTGGGCTTCCCAACCTAGGTCTGAACCATCAGAGACTAGGGACGCTGATGTCTAGGGGGTGACAAAGGGAACACCAACCATTACTGACCTTCCGCTAATTGAGGGAGGCAAGGATGGGACTGGAATAGTAAGCACTGAATCCAAGTGGTGTCTATTCAGGGAGTAGACTGAAGCTAACTTCATCAGCAGGGGCCTGAGGTTGAACCTTGCATGCCAGACCACATGAGTGCACGCAGTCGGGTGTCCCATGAACTTGTGGCAAATCCTGGCTATTGTGATCTGGTGGGTCATGACCTTGGATATCAGGTCCAACATAGTCTGGAATCGGGTCTCTGGAAGGAAGGCTCAGGCCTGCGTTGAGCGAGTACCGCCCTGATAAACTCTATTCTCTGGACTGGAATAAGAGTTGACTTGTGCTTGTTTATAAACAGGCCCAGCACTTGGAAGGTGGCTTGGACCACACTGATGCTGCTCTTTACGTGAGCCTCTGAACTGCCCTTGATCAGCCAGTCATTGAGCTATGGGTAGACTTGAATGCCTTGCCATCTGAGGAAGGCAGTTACCACCCCCATGCACTTTGTGAAAACCCAGGGGGTTTTGAACAGGACAAAGGAAAGAACGGTGACTTATTAGTGATGGAGGACAGGGAGACCATATGGAACCTCAGTTCTGCAAAATAATTGTTGATGTGACATAGGTTAAGGATGGATCTTAGGCCCACTTTGGCCTTTGGGATTAGGAAATATTGGGAGTAAAACCCTTTCCCTCTCAAATGTTTAGGTACCTTCTCCACAGCCCCCACCTGTAGGGGAGACTGTACCTCCTGGGCTAGGAGTTGCTCATGAGAAGGATCCCTAAAGAGGGATGGAGCTGGGGGGTGGAGGAAGGGGTGGATGAAAACTGAAGGGTATAACCATCCACCACTGTATTTAGAACTCAGTGGTCTGATGTAATGCAAGATCACACTGAGCTGAAGTGGGACAGTTGGACCAAAAGATAAGGGAGAGTCAGGGTCTGAAGTGGGAACTGGTATAGCACCCTCGGGCGCACCTTCAGAGGCCTGCTTGGTTGAACCAGAGTACCTATGTGACCCAGGCAGTGAGACTGAGATGGATTGAAGTAGTTGACAGCACTTGTAATCTCTGCTCTTTCCCTTGTAGGTGTCCTGTCTTGGAGGTGGGGCTGATGAGCAGGTCAGTTGTTGAGGCCTGAAGTACTTCCTCAAAGTGGACGGAGCATAAAGGCCCAGGGACCTGAGGGTGGCCCTTGAGTCCTTCAGGCCGTGGAGTTTCATGTCCATCTGCTCTGCCTCATTAATGGATAGAGCCACCTTACATGGTGCTGCTGCAGCCAGAATGTCAATGATGCTGTGAGACAATTCCTCGACCTCCCCATTCTCTAGTCTCCAGGTCAGCTGTGATCCACCTTAGAAGCTCCTGATGGGCCCTAAAATCATCCTAAGGAAGCGAGCTACTTGGCCCTGAAATGGCCTTGTCTGGGGAGGAGGAGGAGGAGGAGGAGGAGAAGGAGGAAGAGGCCTATACTAGAGGTGCAGGGGCTTCTTCTTCTTCTTCAGACTCAATTCCATCCATGGGGGCCATGTCCTGTATATTCATACCGGGCAGTAGCATAGTAGCAAGGGTGCAGCGCTGAAAGGGGTGAAATGGGAGCCCATCTCTCGGAAGCAACAGAGTATGACCAATAAGATGATGAACCTGAGAGTGGGGGAAACCCCCAAGGGTTCCAGAATGGCCACTGCATAGGCCACTGTCCACCTGGCCAGGGGACCTGCACCGAGCTCCGGCAGTGCATAGGACGGGTACCAGTGATGGCTCTTGGGTTGGATGTAGGTTTCCATCTCAGACTCAGATGAAGAGTCCTCCCAAGGTAATCACAGGAGAGCATTACCCCTCATGCCTCCGTTCAGTGCAGAGGATCTGATGACCAGTGGCAGACTGGGGATGGCCTCTTTCCTGCTCATGGTTGTCAGAGCTGGTGGCTGTCCCATTGGGTTCCGCAGAACCGGGAGCGTCAATAAGTCCCTGATCACTGCAAAGGACTCCAGGGTTGAAGGCACTGGAATTCCGTTGGGGCCACAATGGCTTCCCAGTGTTGGCGGTGCGTACCGCACCGGAATCAACATTCTGGGTGGAGTTAACTTCCATGGGACTGGCGGTGGAAGAGTGACCCGATGTAGGTCGCAGTCCACTGTCTTCCCCTTGCTTGCCTTTCTTCGGCATGGGTGAGCACCCTCTGTCAGTGTACTTCTTTTTATGGAGATGGAGACAAGTGCCAGGATGCATGTGATGCTGGAGGAGCACTTCACCCCAAGGCTGAAATGCTCTGTGCAGAATCTGAATGGCTTGGCTCCGAAGCCAGTCTAAGGCTGGCTTCCATTAGGATAGCCTTCAGTCTGATCTCTTTTACCTTCTTCGTGTGACAAATTTGACAGTGGTCTCTCATGTGAGATTCTCTCAGACACTTCAGAGAAGTGGAGTGTGGGTCGCTCAAGGGCATAGTAGGCACAAGGTTTGAAGCCTGGAGACTGGGGCAAAGGGAGCCCTGCAACGATAAGGGGTGGGGTTCTAACTATACCAGTACTATTTACAATATATACACTACAACTATACTAAGACTAACAAGCTATGAAACAAGGAAAACCACTGAGAAGAAAGCCTTGCTGAAGCGAAAGGAGTTGTTGAAGTGTAATATACGCTGTATAAAAGAGCAAAGGATCTCTACTAGAACTGAAAGTTCTTATCTATTTTTCTTTATTTAGAACTCTGATTCTACACATCTGAGCAGTGCCAGAGAAACTTCTTTTTTGCTCCCTGACTTAATAAATTGGATTTTAAGCAAGAGACTTAAGTGAATGTTATTTCTTCAGATAGTTAATTGATTATCAACCCTTACGTCTTTCCTTAAACTTCATTTTTTCTTATTTCATCTCATCTGTTTCTCCCTCTGGATCCCTGGGCTCGGGGGAGGGGGGGGGAAGGGGAAGGGGGATGGGTGTCTGGGCAAGGAGGGGTAAAGAGGACCCCGCAGCTGGGCTCTGGGAGGGGAGGGGGTGCAGATATCTTGGCCAGGGGCCTGACCGCTGGGGTGGGGGGTTGTAGCTGGGCTGGGGGGGGGCCCAGATGGAATCGGGAGGGAGGGGTTGTGGGTGTCTGGCCCCCCAGCTGGGCTCTGTGGGAGTAAGAGGGCAGAGAAACAGGAACTGGGTTGTCATAGTGATTTCTTTAACTCTCCATTCCTGGGGGAATATTTATGTGTCTGTATTGTTACAGACATACTTGCTGACTGGTATTTTGAAATAAATTACCAGAATAATTGAAACTGGTGTAATTATATAGTGTTATTTTGACAAATAAAATTTGCAGAACTTTACAGAATTTAAAATATTGTGCACAGAATTTTTAAATTTTTGGTGCAGAATGCCCCCAGGAGTACATTTTGTACATATCATGTTTCAAGTGTAAACTGATTGTCACAGTGGTCAGGAAGTTATTCTTTCCCTCCCTTCTACAGTAATGTACATCCAGGAGGCATATTAGATTCTCTCCTCTTCCCCCCAGTTCTAATTCAGAGGATACTGGAAATGATTTGAGAATGACCATTTGTTTCTTCAGATAGTGATAATTTTCTCTACCATTCATATGGCCAATGTATATTTTTTTCCTTCCAGGGGACTTTCACCCCAACACCTTTGTTTTTTCTTTCAGAAATTATTTCAGCCTCCTCATCAATATGTGGCAGTTATAAAGACACTACAAATTGACTTTTTACAATGCTGTAGAGAAGTTCAGGTAACTTGTGTCTTATTTTAAAGCAACAGGGAATGTTTTCAAACTGAATGTTCCAATGGCATGTGAATATTTATCTGGATAATTAAAACTTACAAAAACAAACAAAAATACTTGAAACAGGGGTGGGGGAGCACCAGTGGGGAGAGACTGAGAATATAATGTACCCTTTATAGCATGCTTACTGCTATCCTTAATTGTTGTCTGGGGCTTAGATACCATGGTGATCAGTACCTCAGAAATAGCCAAGACAGGCAGTCATGAAAGAATACACAGAATGTCTACTTTTTCTGACTGTAACTGTCTTTTAACTGAAGCCATTGTCTTCAGTTAAAAGGTAATTACCCTACAAATCATCATGCTTCAGGATTTATCACTTTACTAATTAGCATTTCTTTTAAGAGCAAACCTCATTGAATGCATTTTTTTTTGTTTTCTGTTTTTTCAATTCAGATTTCTATATCTGGTCTGGTCTGACATCTTTGCCACTAATCCTAATTAACAATACTAATATTCACTAGCCAGGAAAATTTGAAGTGATCAATTCTACATTTCAATGTTTAGACAAATGTCACATCCCCAAGAATTCATTTTTATAAAATGTACAGAAACCCTGTAAAACATTTTTATCTGACTCAATGGGCACTAGGGGCCTGATTCTGCCATCCTTACCCACAATGAGTAGCACTTTCTCCTCACAGGGACTACTTGCAGGATCAGGTAAAACTCATTTAGCGTAAGGATCATGCTCTAAATTAATATATCTGACAGTTTCAATCCATTCCAGGAAAAAGGTCACACAAGACATGAATCTGTTGCAGCAGAGTGTTTCACAATTACAAATCTAAGCAAAATTTTGGCAACAAAATTTCAGAAGTTCCAGCCAGTCTCACTTTGGAGGCTTGAGGACCAAGAGCAAGAATACTGTGCTAATAGCATATATAAAATAACAATATTCTGACAAACACTGGAAGACACTTTTGGTAGCAAAGGAAACAGGCACTTTTAAAATCCTACCCAAGAAAAGCAAAGATGCTATTTCTACAGAAATATAAGAAGAGCACATCTGTGGATTGTATTCCCCCCAGGTCATTAAGCAGAGTTATCTATTACTAATATCTAATATATAAATCTATGTTGTGAATTCCATGAAATTCTTAAACCTTCTTAAGCAGTATTACTCTTATTTCTAATACGATTTCCTGGATATATTGTGGGACATTACATATACTAGCAAAAACACATTAACACTTTCACTTTGGAATAGTAATCATAATAGTAATCACCTTGGAAGCAACCTGACCAGGGAACAAAAAGATTAACAATACAAATTCAAATCCGCATTATGCTTTTAAAAGACAGCTAAAATATGAGTCACTAAGAAATCTCATTTAGAGAGAAGCATACTTAAAGTGAATGTATGAGCCCACCTTTATGTCCCTGTGGCAACAGGACTAAATGTATATACCAATCTCCCTCTATTTTATGATGCAAAAACCTCAACTGTCAGATCTGACGTTCCATTATGTTGTTATTTGTATGATGTATGCCTAGAAGAATCAATATCATTCTTCACAGCTGATACCTGAAATACATTTTATCAGAGAAAAGCTGAAATAGTGTAAAACTGGCTGCTAAAATACTCTCTCTCCAAACTAGAGGGAATCATTGAGGAATATTTCTAGTTGAAAAGGTTTAATTTATTTAGTGCTGGTTTATTCAATCCAGTGGAGATCTTAGGGAAAGAAGCAAAAGGACCTGGAAACTCTAAGGTTGATTTCATGGAAATTCTTAATTAGGGTGCCCTCAGATTGGACAGTAAGGTTTTTGGGAGGGGGGCAGGGAGAACAGCTTCCCACTCCTGGAAGCCCACAGAGGACAGAAACTGTAATCCTGCATAGAGAGAGAAAAAGGAGGTCTGCAGAAGGCTGGACCTTCAAGACAGTTCTGTTGGTCCCCCTAGCAGCACATTTCCCTTTGGAGTACATTAACGCTACTTCAAAAGCACCCCTGGATACATAAGAACCTGGGGCAGCAAGGGATGGTACCACTGTGTGCTTTTCCATCCCACTCCTCAAAGTCCTGTGGGTCACTGACTCTATAAAGTTTTGGTGGAGGAGCTTTCATATGGTCAAGACAGGGAGGGTTGATGATAATTCAGATGTGGCTCTCCTTAAGTAAATTCATCTGAGTAAGTTTCTACATGCTCTTGTTATCAGAGATAATGGGTAAAAATGTAAATAGCTTTAACATCAGGGTTTTTTAATATGAAGTTTAAGAGTGAAATCCTTACTCTTCTCATACAGAAGAAAGGCCTGTAAACAGGGAAAAGTCTTTGTGACCCTCTTCTCCTCCACTCCCCAGCTGCTGGCTCTGAGGAAGCGAAGAAAGGGCTACAGGGGCATCTGCTGTTTCTCCTTTATGGTCAAGTGTCCCTGGAAGGGATAGGAGGCTGTTGTTTCTGACAAGAGCTCTATTTTGAACAAGTTTTTCTTGAATCTTGCTGTGAACAGAGACAGTAATGGGAGCTTTGGAGGAAGCAGCCGCAGACTCTTTACTTGGAAGTAGTGGGACTTAGTGAGTGGTGCATTTGGTCCCTCTGTAGGTTATTCCCACCCACTGCAATCAGCTGTTCCATGGCATGCAGGCGGCGGCTGGGGGGAGGCAGAGGAGCAAGAGCAGGATGCACTCAGGAGGAGGGGGCGGAACAGGGTGTGGGTGGAGCGGGGCCAGGAAGAGGCAGAAAGGGGTGGGGCCTTGAGGGAAGCGGTGGAGTGGGGGAGAGGCCTGGGACACAGCAGGGGGTCAAGCACTCCATGGCACAATAGAAAATTGGAGCCTCTGCTCATGGGGGGTTAGACTCCAGTGTCTCCCAGTGTGCTCACCAGACTGTTTCCTCCACCACGTGTTAGCTTGATTGCTTTGTTTACCTTATAAGTAAACATACTTTCATTGTCCTCTGCTTGTAATTGAGCCAGGCAGGCAGACAAATCCACATTCCTTTATCTAAGGCAGGCTTGATTTATTCACTACCTCCAAAACATAACATATTTCCAGCACACATACATAATTCTTTATAGACAACTGCACATACATCACACAATGATATTATGACCAGAGTGTCAGCAATTGTTGTATGATACCTTACAAGACACTGTTTGACTAAATACTCTGACAACAATGTGCTGTGTATACCCTTTGCCAGTTGGCATAAAGAGGCTTTTAGGATCACAAGCAAGCTGTGCTCCATCCTCATTGGCAGACAGTAGGGAAACAGTATTTCCTTAGGGAATTAACCCTTTTGAGGCCCAACTTCTAGCTAGTGTGAAGCTGCCACTAGTGGCAGGTCATCTAACAAATATGCTGAGTACCATTCTGAGTGCTGTACTTTCTCATCTAGGATAGCTGATTCATGGTAAGCACATACATACTTAATTTTTAGAGATTGGATATTGTGACAGAGTTCCTCCTCTGCCTTGGTGGATCCTGTGCTTTTTGGCAGATTTGCGTGCCTCAGAGGTTCACAGCAGCCCTCAGTTTGGCCGCTTCTGCTAGAGGCTCAAACCTGCCATTCACTCAGCTAATCTCATCACTGGCCAGCATGGGGGAAAACGGAGAACAATCTCTGCAGTCTCTGTTGTCACACCTAGTGGGTCGGGGACAGGACAGATCCCTTTCCAAATTAGACCTTCCCTTCTGGTGTTGCTCACAGACCAGGTCAACTCCTCCTGTGTCCGATCAGGAGTTGGTAGGATGGGGGGAAACCCGGATCCGCCCTCTACACTGGGTTCCAGCCCAGGGCCCTGTGGATAGCAGCTGTCTACGTCTCCTGTATCAGCAGCACGCCTTCTCACTCCCTGCTCCTTGCACACCCCCCACTAACTGATGGGAGGTCCTTTTTAAACCAGGTGTCCTGATTAGTCTGCCTGCCATAATTGATTCTAGTATGTTCTTAATTGGCTCCAGGTGTCTTAATTAGCTTGCCTGTCTTAATTGGTTCTAGCAGGTTCCTGATTGCTCTAGCACAGCCCCTACTCTGGTCACTGAGGGAACAGAAAACTATTCATCCAGTGGCCTGTATATTTGCCTCCTGTACCCCAGTGGTCAGGGTCTGTCACATATCCCTCCCCCTGCTCAACACCAAGCGGACAGAACCATTTATGGGTCAAGCATTGATAGCATTATCTTACATGGAATGTGCTATCTAACTGTAATGTATTTGTGCACCCACTTCTTTTGAACATTTTCCACTTAAAAGGCTCCTAAATTGCTTGTTATGCTGGAAGGTTTTAATGGCCGTCTTTCATCTAGAGGAAATCACAGACCTCCTTAAAACTGATAGGCTTGCCACCCCACCTTTCATTCAGCCTGAAACACTAGAAACCATTACCCAAGGCACTGGGCCACAGAGGAAGACCTGAGCAATCACTCACACAGAGAGAAAAAGAGCGGTTCCCTAGGGACTGATTGCAAATGGAGGGGGTGGGATATTGATTGGTTGGAGCTGTGTGTGTGGCTTTGTGCAAGTGAGGAGCAGAAAACAACCAAAAGAAAAGGAGTACTAGTGGCACCTTAGAGACTAACCAATTTATTTGAGCATAAGCTTTCGTGAGTTACAGCTCACTTCACCAGATGCATTCAGTGGAAAATACAGTGAGGAGATTTATATACACACAGAACATGAAAAGATGAGTGTTATCATACACACTGTAAAGAGAGTGATGACTTAAAATGAGCTATTACCAGCAGGAGAGCGGTGGGGGGGGAGTGGAGCGGGGAGGGGGGAAGAAAACCTTTTGTAGTGATAATCAAGGTGGGCCATTGCCAGCAGTTAACAGGAACGTCTGAGGAGCAGTGGGGGGTGGGGGGAGAAATAAACATGGGGAAATAGTTTACTTTGTGTAATGACACATCAACTCCCAGTCTCTGTTCAAGCCTAAGTTAATTGTATCCAGTTTGCAAATTAATTCCAATTCAGCAGTCTCTCGTTGGAGCCTGTTTTTGAAGACTTTTTGTTGTAATATTGCGACTTTTAGGTCTGTAATAGCGTGACCAGAGAGATTGAAGTGTTCTCCGACTGGTTTATGAATGTTATAATTCTTGACATCTGATTTGTGTCCATTTACTCTTTTACATAGAGACTGTCCAGTTTGACCAATGAACATGGCAGAGGGGCACTGCTGGCACATGATGGCATATATCACATTGGTAGATGTGCAGGTTAACGAGCCTCTGATAGTGTGGTTGATGTGATTAGGCCCTATGATGGTGTCCCCTGAATAGATATGTGGACACAGTTGGCAACGGGCTTTGTTGCAAGGATAGGTTCCTGGGTTAATGGTTCTGTTGTGTGGTGTGCGGTTGCTGGTAAGTATTTGCTTCAGGTTAGGGGGCTGTCTGTAAGCAAGGACTGGCCTGTCTCCCAAGATTTGTGAGAGTGATGGGTCGTCCTTCAGGATAGGTTGTAAATCCTTGATGATGCGTTGGAGAGGTTTTAGTTGGGGGCTGTAGGTGATGGCTAGTGGCGTTCTGTTATTATCTTTGTTGGGCCTGTCCTGTAGTAGGTGACTTCTGGGTACTCTTCTGGCTCTGTCAATTTGTTTCTTCACTTAAGCAGGTGGGTATTGTAGTTGTAAGAATGCTTGATAGAGATCTTGTAGGTGTTTGTTCCTGTCTGAGGGGTTGGAGCAAATGCGGTAGTATCTTAGAGCTTGGCTGTAGACAATGGATCGTGTGGTGTGGTCAGGGTGAAAGCTGCAGGCATGTAGGTAGGAATAGCGGTCAGTAGGTTTCTGGTATAGGGTGGTGTTTATGTGACCATCGCTAATTAGCACAGTAGTGTCCAGGAAGTGGATCTGTTGTGTGGACATGGCCCACCTTGATTATCACTACAAAAGGTTTTCTCCCCTCCCCTCCCCCCGGCTCTCCTGCTGGTAATTGCTCATCTTAAGTGATCACTCTCCTTACAATGTGTACGATAACACCCATTTTTTCCATGTTCTGTGTGTATATAAATCTGCTCACTGTATTTTCCACTGTATGCATCCGATGAAGTGAGCTGTAGCTCATGAAAGCTTATGCTCAAATAAATTGGTTAGTCTCTAAGGTGCCACTAGTACTCCTTTTCTTTTTGCGAATACAGACTTACACGGCTGCTACTCTGAAAGAAAACAACCAGAAAGTCAAAAGAGCCCACAGACAGCAAGAGAAGCAGTCCTGACCTCAACAGAGGCAACAGTGACAAAGCTCCTTGGCACAGGACTTTCTGAAAAGGCAGGTTTGGATTTCTGAGCAACGAGACTGCCTGCTGTTTGTTCCTGCTGCCTTCAGGGAAACAGAACTCTGTGTACTTTCTTTGTAAATAAACAGAATTGCACAAAAGATTATAATCAATTTCTCCTCCTAAAGAAAACAACCCAGCAAGGCCCCACATATTGATTAACTGTTCAGACCAAGGGGCAACATACTCAACCAAACCACTAAGGCTGCTTTCATCTTTTTTCCTGAGTTTAGAAAGGGTATTATTATTTGTAGCATATTCACTTATATTTATTCTTTCCTATTTTGGCCAAATATCCCATTCCACAGCAAAATAATTCCTTAAAAGTATGACTAAGCTTTTAATATGAATTTAAACACTCCTGTAAGGGCTGGATTGACAATCTGGAGAGTCAAGTCCTCTATTTATCCACAGAAGAGATAAAATATGGGCAGTGTAAATACAAGCTTACCGAAACTGCCCAGCCAATATGGTTCAAACCCGACCTGAAGGGAACAAATTCAGGATGGAGAAAGCAGTTAATTCTCCACGTCAGTTCAGTTCTTGGTCTCTCAGCTAAGATTGCAAAGAAAGGTGCAAAATGTGATGGTTTTTGTGATGTGGACATCTATCCACTGGACTAAGACCATTAAACTTATTTCAACTAGTCCACCAAACAGCCATTATTTTCTAACAAGTTTCTGACACTAATACCGAATACTGGATTTCAGTGGGAAATCTAAAGGGGCATGGTGCAAATATATAATTTAATGTAAATTAGAGAAGAAAATCAAGCTGTGCTGCTTTTCTTGTTTAGTTTATGCAAAAGATATGCAGGGTGTAAGTCTCTGAAGAATAAAAACCTGCATGTGTGAAAAATCAAATTCTGAATAGAGTATTAGTATTCAACAGTTAAAATGACTTAGCAGTTTCGCCCAAATCTGTGAAAAATGAAAAATATGAACAGAATATTTGATTGCAAAGCCTATGAGGCATGGAATACCATAAAATAGTACATCTGAAAGATTAAAACATGCTGTAAAGCTTAATTTTGGATGCAATTTACTCCTACTACAACATGACATTGATGGAAAAGTCAATAGATTTGTTTCTAATGTTTTTTCTGGACTTTCTATAAACTAAAATGGTCTGACTGTGATAGAGTAGAGTTTCTTCTACAACTTTACTTTGCCATTAATCGTTTCATTATAGATCTCCTACATCTCAAAGAGAAACTTCTAGGTGTTTTCAATTTTTTCATATCAACATAGTATTGTAGAAAGACAGGGCTAACTGAGCTTCATAGTATTTTTGAACAACAATGTGCACTCTCTTGCAATTCCAGGAGGCATTCCACAGCTCCTGGGAAGCAGAACTCCCCTGCCACTCCTTAGGAGAGAACAATGTGCAAATCTCTGCCAGGGCTGGCTACTATTGGAACCATCCTTCTGCAGTGATGGGTAAACACTGCATCATCATGCTAGTGCCAGAGAAAGCAAAATTAACTTGAATGGGGATTAAAACTAGAACCTTTCTTCAGTATCCAAGCTGAAAGAAGCGCAAAAATTAGACAGCATTATGTAGCAAAAATATATATTTAGAATTCCTCCACTTTTAGTAAGTTAAAATATTATTGGTAACAAAATAAAGAATTTAAAATAGTATAAACAAATATTATAATAAATGAAGGACCATATTCTGCAAGCCTTACACAGTCTTAGCTTTTACAAATGGTTATCAATCTCTGACAAATCTCCAGCTCTGGGGCAAATTAATTGAGACGGTTGTGATGAAGCAACTCCAGTAGAATTTGAGTTCCTCTGATTTTTTTGACCTGGCTCAGACAGGTTCAAGGTTTGTGTATGGTAAGAAAAGCATGCTGGTGTTAGTGATCTGATTCTAACAGAGGAAGATAAAATTTGTGTTGAGTGTTTTATATCTGTTGGCTGCTACTCTTTATCTCTCTTTCCCACTGCGCCACTGGAACTCAGAATGTAGCAATGGACTGTTGTATCCAACCTCGACTGATGATCCCATGTAGAAGAACATCAGAACCAGGGAATGTTGTCTGTCCATTAACAATTGCACATCAACATTCTGGTGAGAAAGGGGATCCTGAATGCAATAATGAAATTCAGACACCTGGTATTTTAAGACTATCATTCAAACCACCATCATGTTCTACATCAACTGCCAACCATACAAAAAAGGTACAACTGATTCAGAACACAGCATCCCTGCTACTCAGCAACACAGACTACAGAGAGCTAGCACCCCAGGCTCCCCTTTCTGAATAGGAGGTCAAGCTCAAGGTTTTGGTACTTATCTTCAAAGCCTTCCATGGAGTGAACCCAAGCTACATAAAGGATTGTCTCACCCTACATGATCATGAACTAATTTACATGACATATGTGCTGCTTGTTAATTTCAAAAATGAAATTCATATCTGCAAGAGAGCCAGTTTTCTTGGCAGCTGGCCCACAAATCTGGAAGTTATTCAAATAAGAGATCAGGATGATAAACTGGATGTATAAATCGAGGCATATCAAGTATGAGCAGGGAGTGTATACTGCATTAGTATGACTACTACTGGAATACTCGGTGTAGTTCTGAAGCATACATTCGAGAGACAATGCGGTCTAGCAGATAGGGTATTCAAGAGGGACTTGGGAGACCCGGGTCTAATTCCTGGATCTGCGACTTAAGGTACATCAATTCAGCTCTCTGTGCTTCTGTTTCTCCTCCAACTCTTATCTATTTCAACTGTAATCTCCTTGGCACATGGACTGTCTCTAACTATATGTTTGTACAGTGCCTAGCACACGAGGACCTCTAGGCATGACTGTAACAAAATAGGAAAAACTGAAAGGGTTCAGAAAAAAGAGCTACAAGAATAATTCAAGGTCTCAAAACATCACTTAAAATGAGAGACTTGTGGAAACAGTTCTGTTTACTTTATCTAAGTGATGGTTCAGAAACAAGTTAACTATAGTCTCTAAGAATTTATAGCCAGGAAAAAGGTGTCTGATACAAGATAACTATAATCTAGCAGACAAAAACATGGAAGACCCAATGGCTTGGAACTGAAGATATAAAACTTCAAATTCAAATCCACCATGACCCCCAGATGTGAAAAATATTTGCAGATTGTGGTGGATAATCAACTGAGCATGAGCTCCCAGTGAGACACTGTTGCCAACAGGTCTTATTGCAATGCTTAGATGGATAAACAGGGGTATCTCGAGTAGGAGCAGAGAGGTTATTTTACCTCTATATTTGGTACTGGGGCAACTGCTGCTGGAGTACTGTTTCCAGTCCTGATGTCCACAAATTCAAGAAGGATGTTGATGAATTGCAGAGGGCCCAGAGAAGAGTCATGAGAATGATTGAAGATTTAGAAAACATGCCTTACAGTGATAAATAGATGGAGATCCTCAAGTCTAACTTAACAAAGGGAAGGTGAAAGGGTGACTTGATTACAGTACTATACCTACATGGTACATGATAATGGTCTCTTCAATCTAGCAGAGAAAAGTATAACATGATCTAATGGGTAGGAGTTGAAGCTAGACAAATTCAGATTGGAAATAAGGTGTAAATTTTTAACAATGAGGGTAATTAACCATTAGAACAGATTACCAAGGGTAGTGGTGGATTCTCCCATCACTGAATTTTAAAACCAAGATTGGATGTTTTTCTAAAAGATATGCTCCAGGAATTACTTTGGGAAAGTTCTACGGCCTGCATTATATAGAAGGTAAGACTAGATCAGGGGTCAGTAACCTATGGCATGCATACCAAAGGCAGCACGCAAGCTGATTTTCAGTGGCACTCCGCTGCCGATCTGGGGTTCCGTCCGCTGGCCCCTGCCAGCTGGGGTCCCGACCTCTGGCCCCACTCTGCCTTCTGCCAGCCGGGGTCCCGGCCGCCGGCCCCGCTCTGCCTGCTGCCAGCCTGGGATACTGGCCGCTGGCCCCCTGCCAGCTGGGGTTCTGGCTGCTGGCCTTGCTCAGCCCACTGCCTGTCCCAGCCACAGGTCCGTGGGGCTCCGCTGCTGGCCCAGGGTCCTGGCCACCGGCCCAGGGCTCTGCTCCTAGCCTCGGCCTGGCTCTGCAGCTGGCCCCAGCCTGTGGCAATGAGGGGTGCAGACAGGGGCAAGAGGGGGCACAGCTCAGCTTAAAAATTGTTCCAGCGCCACTGGGATATTTTCAAGTCTTGATTTGCTGCTTATATCAGGCCACGTGTGTAGGATTCATGCAGGGTTCATGCACTTGGCAACATTCAGGGCACACCCGGAGTGTTGTGTAGGAGCAGTGCACACACGTCTCCTCTCAAGGGCATGAACCTTGGAAACTCGCCCAGATGACATGAACCGTGGGAAGCCTCCCAGGACTGGGCGCAAGGCCCGAGAGCAAGGAATGCGGTAGATAGAAATTGGTAAATAAGAATATTAAACAAAGCCAGTGTATTCCTTTTATCTGTTGGAGTATGCAATGCGCAGGAGGAGGGAGAGAAATAAAAGAGAGGGTGGACAGCTGACAGGCAGACCAGCCCGTCGGCAGACCAGCCTCCTTGCTTGCTTAAAGCCTTGTTCTGTCTTGTATTTGGACCGCAACACACGTGGAACAGCGCACTGTGTTTGACGTTGTGCGTGCCTTCTGTTGCCATTTTTTCCCCCACTGTGAGTTGCGGGCTACATTTGACAAAATGTCAGCTCCTAAGAAAGCAAAGTTAGATGTCCATTCACTTCAGCCTTCTCGGACAGACATTTGGATTTATTCAAAAGAAGGACTGTGCTGTTCGTGCTTTGTTGTGGAGTGTTGTTTGCCGCACATCAAGTGTTTGACAACATTTTGAAATGAAGCACGAGAAAACCTTTCTTGACAAAGCAGACAAGACTGAAATTGATCAAAAAGGCAGTAGCAGGAAAGCAGTGTTTTTAAATGCTTATGTGTAAGTAAAAATCAAGCTACAGAAGGAAGTTACAAGATTGCACAGTGCATTGAAAAAAAAAAGGAAAACCGTTTACTGATGGGGAATATATAAAAAATTTCTCAGCAGCTTGGAGGTTTGGTTCAATGATTTGCCAAATAAAGATACGATCATATCTAGAATAAAAGAACTGCCTATCTTTGCCAGAACAGTTGAGAGATGCATAAGCGAAATGGCAGAAAACATTAACGAAAAGCAGACAACTGCATTAATACACAGCAGTGTTTTGTGTTGCAGTTGATGAGAGCGTGGATATAAACGACGTTCCACATTTGGCAGTTGTTGCAAGATATTGTGCTTCCGATGAAATCTAGGAGGAACTTTGTTGCCTAAAACCCCTGTATGGCACAACAAAGGGGGAAGATATTGTGGAAAGTTTTGTAAACCATTTTGAAGAATGAGGAGTTGACATCAGAAAAATATTGTGTGACAACAGATGGTGCTCCTGCCATGGTCGGAAAACAGAAGGGATTTGTAAAGTTACTTGAAGATCAAACTGGCCGCCTGACAGTCAAATTACACTGTATCATCCATCAAGAAACCCTGTGTGCTAAAATTTCAGAGCTTAATAATGTGATGAATATAATGGTGAGAACTGTGAATTTCCTTGTTGCTCGATCTGTTTTGACTCACAGACCATTTCAAGCACTGCTAGAAGAGATGGACAATACTTATAATGACATTTCACTTCACAGCAACATTCAGTGGCTAAGTCGTGGCAAGGTTTTGGTGGGCTTTTTAAACTGTTTTGATGCAATCGAGGCCTTTTTGTCAGAAAAAGGACAAAGCTATCCCGAAGTGGATGATGACAAATGGCTGAGTAAGCTCATGTTTCTAACTGACATCACCACTCCCCTAAACGAACTCAACCTCTTGTCTCCAGGGTGCATGGCAAATGGTTCTGGACCTTTATGAAGCCTGGAAGGCATTTGTTGCCAAACTAGCAGTTTTTTCTCGGGATATTTGAACTTCGACTTTCCGGTACTTCCAACATATAAAAGAGCTATCGACATGTTGCACTGTCAGTGTTGATGAGATTGGAATGTACATGAAAGAACTGGAATCAAAATTTTCTGACAGATTTCAAGCGATTTGGCCCAATGCTTTCTTTTCTAATTGAACTTGAAAAGTTCAATGAAAGCGACTTGGACTTGTCTGTATTCCAGTGGATGGGTGTTGAAGATTTTGAAATGCAGCTCATTCAGTTAAAAAGCTCAGAATTGTTGGCATCAAAGTTTGGAGATCTGTGGAGTGCACTCGAAGCTACTGGGAGAGATCATAGGGCCTCTATTCTGACCTGCTGTACATCCCTGCCAGTGAAATTTAACTGAAGAAAAATGCGTTTGCAATGCTTCCAGCATTTGGATTCACATACCTGTGTGAACAGATATTTTCACACATGAAATCCGTCCTCTGTCCCTCTCGGAGCCAGTTAACAACTGATCACTCAGAAGCCTGTGTGCAGCTTAAAGTATCCAAATACGTGCCAGACATTGGAAAACTCAGCAAGGAAAACCAAGGGCAAGGATCACACTAAACTGATAAGATCTGCATTTTAAATGAAGCTTCTTAAACATTTTAAAAACCTTATTTACTTTACATACAATAGTTTAGTTATCTAATATAGACTTACAGAGAGAGACCTTCTAAAAATGTTAAAATGTATTACTGGCATGCGAAACCTTAAAATTACAGTGAATAAATGAAGACTTGGCACACCACTTCTGAAAGGTTGCCGAGCCCTGGACTAGATGATCACAATGGTCCCTTCTGGCCTTGGAATCTATTAATCAAACTGAAAATAAGATGATTTAAAATGCATAATCAATTAGGATAATTACCACTGGAAAAGCTTCCGAAATTTGTGATAGATTTATCATCACCTGAAGTTTTTATATCAAGATATGGAGTGTTACTAAAAGATATGCTGCCATTCAACTGCAAATTGTTGGGCTCAGTGAGGGAATTACTGGGTGAAGATGTAAGGTCTGGGTTATGTAGGTGATCAGACTTAGATGATCATCATGGTCCCTTACTGCCTTTAAAGTCTATGAATCCTGAACCTCAGCAAAACACAAAAGTTATTTCTTTGATCTAGTCTTCCCATAATGCCATCAGTTTTAATATATCTCAAAATATAAAAGATAAACAAAAGAAAGAATTATCTTTATGTCTATGCTTTATAACTCTTGGAGGAGCTGAGACACCATAATTAGTGCTAGATTTAAGAATCTAGACAGACAGATACTTGCTGCTGCAGTGAAAAGTGGGTTTTAAAAATGGAACTGGGCATGGGTGCTTATCCGAACAGTTTCAGAACTACACAGAGCTTTGTGGAGATTAGGTAAGGAAACATTACTGATATTCAGCTTTAGAGCTCCCTTGTTCATCCCTACCAATAATGTTAAACTTTAAAACATCATACAAAACTTTATGTAAATGTAATGGTCCCTCACTCTCAGGGTGCTTGCATCAGGCAGCAGCACTCAATTTGGGCCCCGCTGACAGGGCCGAGCGGCAAGCAATCTATAGCTTATTGTCCCTGTCCGGAGTTCTAGCCCCCTTAGGAAGGGCAGAGCAGTACACAGTCTTTAGCCCAGCATCTCCCGGTTAGAGCTGCTGCCAAATCAACAATCCAGGGCTCTGACACTAGAGCAGAAGCAGTCTTTACCCCACAGCCTCCTGGATGGGGCAGAGAGTGCTTAAGAGTCCTAGAAGGGAAACTCTGGCCTTTGGGTGGGGCAGAGCAGGGAGCAAGCTTTTGGCCTAAGCCTCCCGGCTAAGGCAGCCTGCAAGCAAGCAGACTGGGGCTCACTGTCTACCGGCTGGGCAGACCAAAAGCAATGAACAGGCCTTCTGGCTGGGGTGCATAGGCTGCTACCCCAAGGGTGAGGTTGACAGCAGATTGTAGGGGGATCCCAGGCTCACCCTACTCCACAGGATCCCAGTCCAGGGTACTAACAGTGGCAAAAGATTCCATCCCCAGGTCAGCAAAGATCTTACCAAAACATGCTGACCTGTGCTCTGGCCACAAAACTGAAGTCTGGTTTTCCTGTGCTACTTCCTACCACAGTCTGGATGTGTGTGTGTGTGTGTGGGGGGGTGTTTGTTCCTGCAGTCCAAGGGTCCTCTCTCCCCTCGGGGTACACAGCAGATGACAGTCCCTGCAACTCCTCTCCAGGGTCAGTCTCCTGTGGGGAGGGCACTGCGCGGTACAGGCTCAGCTCTGGAGTTCTGCAGTAGGCAGGAGACATCTGCCTCCTTCCCTGTCTTGCTCAGTTGAGGTGCGGGGCCCTCCCTTTTTACTTCCTGCCCCACCCCAGAACTTCTGGCCAAGGGGGCAGAGCGGGGTGGGTTTGACTCTGCTCACAGGGAGAGCATAGTGATCCCTCACTACCAAGTCTGGAGACAGGCCTCACTCCAGACAACACCTCACTACAGTAAAAAATAAATAAAATGTCATAGCATGAGAATAGAGGAGTTACAGGTGTTTGGTATGAAGAATGGCTTCTCACAAAAGATTTGTTCCTTTTTGCATAAGCAACAGTGCAACCTTCTTCAAACTGTATTAGATGGACACAGGCTAAAAAGTAATAGCTTGTAATGGATTTACAATGTGTGAGGACAAAATGGGAAGTGTTAGTTAGGTTTAGAATATACAAATTGTGATTATTTTGTATTGATAAGGTTAGAAAAAAATCTTTAAGAACTGCAGAGAATGACAAACCTTCCGAAATAATATCTGAACCTCATGAAAGAGGAGGTGGTTTACTTTTGCTAAAGTGCATTCTTAACTAAAAGAAATCCTTGCACCTTGCCATACAAAAACAAGAGACCCAAGATATTAAAAATGTGCTAAATTAGAAATATATGCTACTCAATTCTGCCCATGCTCATTGCTTGTGAGTAGGTAATTCTATTCAATAATTAAGTATTTGCTATCTGTAATTTCACTGTTAAACGTTGTAGATGCATAAATAACTAAGGCTTCCTTTACAATGCTTTTAAGTGCACATGAACAGTCTTCTCTGCTCATGCATTATGCTTTGTTATTTTAGACAGATATTGCAGAACTATCAAATGTAATAAATTTCACAATTTCTTAAATTGTTAAACAGGATTAAAGCCACTCTATTCTCAATAAATTAGTATTGCAAAATTGCAATAGTGTAAAAGTTCATATTAACAAATCAAGCTGAAAATACAGACCACCTATGTCTTCAGAATGATTTCAGCTGAATGCTGAAAGCATAATAAGAAACATGTGACAGGAAGTCACCATAAATTAAATCATTAAACAGAAAGGGATTAAACAAAGTCAAACCCCATCAAAATTAAGAAACACAAAGCTGCCTTGCTAGATTCCAGTTGACACCTAATAAATTACTGGTTCTAATAAGGTTAAACACCCATGAGGAATAATAATCAGAACAGCTAATAAAATGAAGTGCATGGCATAAAAAGCAATATAAAAAGTCAAAAGCGATAATTTTTTACTAGGGGGAAATTCTGCCCCTGTATCTGTGGCTGTTTAAGGTCCCCCTGGCTGCAGAAAGAAGTGCAATTCAAGTGTACATCATGGCAGATGGAAAAACTCTAGCATGGTACAGCAGGGTGCAGACAGTGCACAAGCATGCAACGGATTCCACTGCTGCAGTCTACCCTTTGAAGCTTGTTCAGCCAACCTCATGATACATTTATGAAAATCTTGTGAGGGGGCCTCGAGCAGGGCTTGGATAGTCCTCATTTTTCTTAGAAGGGCAAAACATGCAAACCAATCCAGCATCCCTTGACTTTGTGGCTGTCTCCAAAGTTAAGGATGTGATGTATATGGTCAACTTTCCACGACAGACAGTCCTACTTCAAGGACATTGTATGAAGATACTGAGTAGCCTTCCTTCCTGCTTAGCTGTTGATGACGTTGTAACAGTCACAGAAAATGTCACCAAAAGGGGAAAAAAAGAAAGAAAAGAAAAGAGCAAAGCATGGCTTTGAGTCAAAGTTGGTGCACTGAAGCACAGAAGCAAAGTGTGCGAGTGCCTCAGATACTGAAGTTTCAGGGTAGATGCTCTAGCTTCAATGAAGAACAGGCTCCAAAGCTGCAGGAGAACCACAGAACACAGCAGCCAACGCTACATTGCTGCCATCACTGGCGCTAGAGTGCTGAGATATGCTCCAAAAACCACTGGTGCTAATGCAGGCATCAACGCACCAAAAATACAGGCACTGAGGCAGCAGCAGAAGTACTGTAAATAGAGGCAATGAAGTTCCAAAGCAGGCTCTCCTACTGACAAAAAGCAACGAAGTGGGACCTGAATCACTGAGGTAAGGCACTGAAGCGTTAACAAAAACCTGAACAAGGGAACCAGAGAGAAAAATAGGCATGAAAGTGCAGCATCTGAAAACCAGCCAAAGTGCCCAAGGCAAAAAACCTCACTAAGATAACGTAAAACATACCTGGACCCAAATGGAGGAAAGGGACTGGAAAAGATAGCTGATGTGATCTGAGCAATCCAGGAAGGAAAGATGAAGCAAAAAAGAAAAGCAGCAACTGCAGAGGATTAGCTCCTTTACAGAGCAGCTTCACAGAGCGCCGTTAAGGAGAGATTTACTGGGAAGTTTCAGAGGCAGTTTTTAAGTCCCGCGGCTGGTGCGCTACCACCAGTAGGGGAACTGGCAAATGCTCCATCCTGCTACTATTGTCCTTAATGAGTTCTACCAGTCTCATGCGAGCGATCTGAAACGGAGAATCTGCCAGGTGATTTGTTTAGAGAAAAATACCCTTTTATCAGATTAAATTTGCTGCCTCTCCATTTCAATGAATACCCCCTAGGTCTTCTATCACAAAAAAGGGTTAATAGGAGTGCCCAATTTACTTTCTCTATACCATTCACTGATTGTATATTTCCATCAATAACCCTCTTATCCGTCTCCTCTTTAAATGAGCAGTCCCAATCTTTTCAATCTTAGCTAACAAGGAAGCCTTTTGATGCCTCTAATTTTTGTTGTCCATATCTGAAACCACTTATTTCTACTACTTTTTTCCCCTTGAGATGAGATCACCACAACAGGCCAAATCTCCCTAACTCAGAATTTCTTACTTTATAGGTATATCTCATAATCTTATGATATCTTAATACAGTTGCTTTGCATTTAAATAAAACTAGCTCAAGATCTGTTTTCTGTACTTGTTAAATGACAATAAATTAAATTTATCTTCAGGAACAAGTTCAACCTGTTCAAGTATGAAACAAAATAATCATACCACAATTACAGTTACTAATAACCCTCTTCAGACTTAAATTTACGAGAGCTTACATAAACTTCCTACACTAATTGATGAAAGGCTAATGGCACAAAATTGTACTATGCTTACAGTGATTTTTAATTTAATACAGTTGCTCTGCAGTACAATTTATTTGAGCTGTTTCAGAAATGTACTTAACAGCATGTCAAGAAAAGACAATACAGTATGTGAAACAAGTTTATTAATGCAAATGTATGTCATGATTCATACTGAAAACAAATTACAATTGTTTATCAATAAAAATGAGCTTATAACAAAGATCTATCTCATGTAAAGTAGCATATTAAGATGCTAAACAGAGTGCAATTGCTGTTATGCTGGCTGTATAATATTTATGTCTGTAAGCAGTTTTGAATCTCAGTCAATTATCTAGTCTTTCTGAATGCTCCCCCTGCCTCTCTCTGTTACACTCCTTTGAGAAAGTAGTGACTGAATGACAGGCATCATTCTGCAGCAACAAAGCTTTTCTTGTTTTATGTTTATTCTAACCCCAAATGAGTATAGGTATGACTTTTTTTCATAAATTTAAATGGTACACATACAATATAATTAGGTAAAAGGAGTGACAGTTCTTTCCCAAACTCTTGAAACAACTGAAATTTACACAAATGCCGAGATGACCACGCACATTGAACTGAACTTCCTCTTATTTCCAGTTTCACCCCCACCCTCAGAACTAACTACCTGAAGCCATTTGTAATTTAGCCTTATTCTATAAAGAATTATTGCTTTTTATTATATTACATATAATTATGGGGCACCTACTGATAAGAACAATACAGAATATTTAAAATCAAGACGAAGAACAAATCAGCCCAAACATACAACCAAACCAAAGGATCTAGTATAAGGGAACATAACAGCTTTCAAGCAAGCTACATCATCAGTTGACACAGTTAAAAATTCCCAGTTAAAAAAGAAGAAGAGAAGGTTGCAAAGGGTAGTAGGGAAGGGATTAAAAATAGCCAAGTATAATAGATACTTGCACATGGCACAGAGGCATTGATAAGGGACTCTGATTAACCTCCCTCCAAGTGAGAGTTCATCCTACTTAGAAAATCCTTTCTATGTCTCAGCCTTAGATGGCAGCTATCAAACAGGAACACAGGATGAGAGGCAATCACAGGTTTGATATGGCTCTATAAATAGTTATTTTTTAGTTTAGAAATCTAGTAAAAATAGATCGTAAGGTGACCAGAAGAATGTCTACTGAACAAGGCTTGTAAATGGTATCTCTTTAAGTTGGTAATGGAATAGATGCTATTACATTGTACTTTCACATTAGAATGCAATATATTTTCATCATCCAATGCACAAATCCAATTAAGGCTATAATTCCATGTAATGTATAACACAAAAACAGTACCTTTGTTTGCAGTTTCCCAGCTTAGTCCTAAATCCATTCTGAAGCTTCTTGTACATCTTGTGAGATAGATAGTTACTTTACTTTTCCATTTGTAGAGGGTCAAACTATTTAATGGTAGCTATTTTAATCATCTTTGACGGGAGATACAGTTGTAAATAAGAAGTGTGGAAAAATAAACGAAACATGTACATCATACCCATATATATTTTTCAGAACAAACATTCTGATTGAAGTTTCTAGATGAAAGTAGCACTCATTAAAGCAATGCAGTAATATTTCAGCATAAACTTTACTGAAGTTCTTGGTTATCTAGCAATGGATGTGTTCATTATAGATAAGTGTCACCCATTTAAGAATTCAGCAATAGCTAAGGGTTTCATATATGGCCTACTTTTAATGTTCTTTCAATAGGGTTGTCCACCTGGATCTGCTACTATTGATCCACAAATCAGTCAAAAAAAATATTGCACAGCTTTCTGAGTAAACCTCAGAACAACATTTATTCTGCTTAGCCTGATGCGCACAAGAGGGGAAAACAGAGGGGTGGAGGGATAAGAATTTCATTTACATCCACTCTACAGAGAAGCTCTGTGGCTCCCTGCTACAGAGCAATCTAAGATTTATTCTCTTTCTTGCTCATCTAGTCAACTAAGGTAGATTGTAGTGCACACCCAGGGCAAAACGAGGAGATGTAATAAGAAAAGTAGAGTTCTAGAGGGACCTGCTTTATTACACCTTTCTACAGAGGAGTTTCTGTGGGAGTTTGGCCAGAGAGGAAAGATGGGAGTAGGGATAGTTCAGTGGTTTGAGCATTGGCCTGCTAAACCCAGGGTTGTGAGTTCAATCCTTGAGGGGACCATTTAGGGATCTGCGGCAAAAATTGGGGATTGGTCCAGGGGATGAGACTAGATGATTTCCTGGGGTCCCTTCCAACCCTGATATTTTGTGTTCTGTTCTGAAGGTGCAGGGGATTTTTTGGGAGTGATTTATTCCAGGTATGTGGCTTGATTCAGTGCTTGCTGATATCCTTTAGCAAAGAGGTGGCGTTGACCTAGTTTGGCTATATTTAAAAGTTAGTGACTAGCAAACACAAACTATCTGAAATTTGCATTCCAAGAAAGGGGAGGAAAATTGTAGGGAAAGGCTCCAGCCGGATGAATAACCACCTCAGAAAGGTTATCTGGAATAAGCAAAGAGCCCATAGGGAATGGAAAAAGGGGCTGATCAGCAAAGAAAGCTACACTGTGTAGGTTAGAAATTGTAGGAGTAAAGTCAGAATTGTTAAAAGCTAAGCTAAATTACCTCTTGCCAAGGAAGTTAAAATAAATAATACGAGGGCTTTTTGGTTATATGAATAGGATAAGGAAGGATGTTATTGGCCCTCTATGAAGTGTGGGTGGGAAAGAAATTAAAGATAATCTAGGTGTGGCCCATAACTAAATGAATGTTTTGCCTCGGTTTTCAATATGAATGATAACATGAAACATGCATGAAGGCAGTACGGCTGACAAAAATGAGTGTCTAGAAATGGAAATTACCACATCTTCCATCTCAGAAAAACAAACATTTTAATGCACTCTGATCAACAGGATCGGATAATTTCCATCCCAGAATACTGAAAGAACAGGCATATGAGATTGCTAGTCTGATAGAAAGGATTTTTAATAAATTTATCTATTTGGGGATAATACAGCGACTGGAGAATAGCTACTGTCATATCTATATTTAAGTAAGGGGGAAAAAAGCAATCTGTGCAATTACAGAGCTCTTAGTCTGACTTCAGTAGCATGGAAGATTTTAGAACAAATTGTGAAGGAAATAATTTAATTCATCGAGGTAAATGGTAAAGGGGTTGTAATTAGGGCTGTCAATCGCAGTTAACTCATGTGATTAACTAAAAAAATTAATCATGATTAAAAAATTGTAATTAATTGCAATTTTAATCGCACTGTTAAACAATAGAACACCAGCTGAAATGTATTAAATATTTTGGATGTTTTTCTACATTTTCATGTATATTGAATTCAGTGATATAATTGAAATCAAAGTGTATATTATTTTTATTAGAAATATTTGCACTGTAAAAATGATAAACGAAAAAAGTATTTTTCAATTCACCTCAGTGCAATCTCTTTGCTGTGAAAGTGCAACTTACAATGTACATTTTGTTTTGTTACATAACTGCACCCAAAAACAAAACAATATAAAACTTTATAGCCTAAAAGTCCACTCAGTCCTACGTCTTGTTTAATCAATCACTAAGACAAACAAGTTTGTTTACATATACAGGAGATAATACTGCCCTATTCTTGTTTACAGAGACACCAGAAAGTGAGAACAGGCATTTGCCTGGCACTTTTGTAGCTGGCATTGCAAGATATTTACATGCCAGCTATGCTAAATATTTGTATTCCCCTTCATGCTCCACCACCATTCCAGAGGACATGCTTCCATGCTGACGACGCTCGTTAAAAAAATTAGTTAATTAAATTTGTGACTGAATTCCTTGGGGGAGAATTATATGCCTCCTCCTCTGTTTTACCCACATTCTGCCATATATTTCATATTGTAGCAGCCTCAGGTGATGACCCAGCACATGTTGTTCATTTTAAGAACACTTTCACTGCAGATTTCACAAAATGCAAAGAAGGTACAAATGTGAGATTTCTAAACACAGCTACAGCACTCAACCCAAGGTTTAAGACTCTAAAGTGCCTTCCAAAATATGAGAGGGACGAGGTGTGGAGCATGCTTTCAGGAGTCTTAAAAGAGTAACACACTGACACGGAAACTACAGAACCCGAACCATGCATCAGAACCCGAACATGCATCAGTCCACACTTCTTTGGACTGTTATCAAGCAGAACCCATCATCAGCATGGATGCATGTTTCCTGGAACGGTGGTTGAAGCATGAAGGGATATATGAATCTTTAGTGCATCTGGCACATAAATATCTTGCAATGCTGACTTCAGCAGTGCCATGTAAATGCCTGTTCTCATTTTCAGGTGACATTGTAAACAAGAAGCAGGCAGCATTATCTCCTGCAAATGTAAACAAACATGTTTGTCTAAGCGATTGGCAGAACAAGAAGTAGGATTGAGTAGACTTGCAGGTTCTAAAAAAATTACCTTGTTTTATTTTTGAACGCAGGTTTTTTTTGTACATAATTCTACATTTGTAAGTTTAACTTTTATAATAAAGAAATTGCACTACAGTACTTGTATTAGGTGAACTGAAAAATACTATTTCTTTTGTTTTTTACAGTGCAAATATTTGTAATCAAAAATATAGTGAGCACTGTACACTTTATCTCTGTATTGTAATTCAAATCAATATATTTGAAAATGTACAAAACATCCAAAAATATTTAAATTGTATTCTATTATTGTTTAACAGTGCGATTAATCACAATATTATTTTTTTTTAATCGCACAATGAATCACGATTAATTTTTTTTAATCACTTGACAGCCCTCGTTGTAATGCAATATGGGTTTACCAAAGGTAGACTATGCTAGACTAATCAGATTTCCATCTTTGAGAAAATAACTGATTTTTTAGATAAAGGAAGTGTAGTAGATCTAATATAGCTGGGCTTCAGTATAACATTTGGCATGGTACCACATGGGATATTATTAGTTAAATTAGAGATGATGGGGATGAGTACTAGAACTGTATAGTGGATAAGGAATTGGGCAAATGGGAGAAGGCAACCATTTGTGCTGAAAGGTGAATCATCACATGGGAGGGAAGTTACTAGCAGAGTTCCACAAGGATTGGTCTTGGAACCAATCTTATTCAATATTTTTATTAATTAAGTTAGCACAAAAAGTAGGAGGGTGCTAATGCCATTAGCTGATGATACAAAGCTGAGAGGCACTGTCAATTCAGAGGAGGGTCAAAACATTCTGCAGGAAGATCTGGATGACCTTAAAGAGTGGAGTGACAGAAATGGGAGGAAACTCAATAGTGCAAGGAGCAAGATCATGAACTTATGGTCTAATAATAAGAATTTCTGTTATAAACTGGGGGCTTATCAGCAACGGAGGAGCAGGGAGACCTGCACTGTGGGTTGATAACAGGATTACTATGGTAATGTGATACAGCCGTGGAAAAAAAGGCAAATGCGATACAGAGTGTATCAGGCAGGGCACTTCCAGTAGCGATAGAGAAGCATTAATGCCATTGCACAATGCACTGGTAAGATCTTATTTGGAATACCATGTACAATTCTGGGCACCCATGTTCAAGAAAGTTTAATTAAAACTGGAACAGGTGCAGAGAAGAAATACAAGAATGATCAGGGGAATGGAGGGCCTGTCTTATGAGAGAAGACTGGGAGAACTTGGCTTGTTTAGTCTAGCAAAATGAAGGCTGAGAGGGGATATGATTGTTCTCTATAAATATATTGGGGTAAAGATAAACCCCACAGAGAACCAAGAGCTATTTAAGCTAAAGAACAATGGTTGGCACAACAACAAATGGATATAAACTGGTTATGTACAAATTCAGTCTGGAAATCAGAAGGAGGTTTCTAAACATCAGAGGGGTGAGGTTCTGGAACCACCTCCCCAAAGGAGTTATGGGTGCAAAAAACTTAATTAATTTTGAGACAAATGGGGCATCCAGGATTCCCAGGATGGATCTTGGGTAGCAGATAGAATACCACTGGTCAGGGCTCTAGGGGTGTGTTTGTGTAGACCTGAAGAAGCACAGGAACAAGGGGTATTCTATCTGCTACCCAAGATTCATAAACCTGGGAATCCTGGAGGCCCCATCATCTCAGGCATTGGCACCCTGACAGCAGGACTATTTGGCTACGTGGACTCTCTCCTCAGGCTCTATGCTACCAGCACTCCCAGCTATCTTTGAGACACCGCCGACTTCCTCAGGAAACTACAATCCATTGGTGATCTTCCAGAAAACACCATCCTAGCCACTATGGATGTAGAAGCTCTCTACACTAACATTCCACAAAAAGATAGACTACAAGCCATCAGGAATAGTATCACCAATAATGTCACAGCAAACCTGGTGGCTGAGCTTTGTGACTTTGTCCTCACCCGTAACTATTTCACATTTGGGGACGATTTATACCTTTAAGTCTGCAGCACTGCTATGAGTACCCGCATGGCCCCACAATATGCCAACATTTCTATGGCTGACTTAGAACAACGCTTCCTCGGCTCTTGTCCCCTAGTGCCCCTACTCTACTTGTGGTACATTGATGACATCTTCATCATCTGGACCCATGGGAAGGAGGCCCTTGAGGAATTCCACCTGGATTTCATCAATTTACACCCCACCATCAATCTCAGCCTGGACCAGTCCACACAAGAGATCCACTTCCTGGACACTACAGTACAAATAAGCAATGGTCACATAAACACCACCCTATACTGGAAACCTACTGTCCGCTATACTTACCTACATGCCTCCAGCTTTCATCCAGACCACATCACACGACCCATTGTCTACAGCCAAGCCCTCAGTTACAACCGCATTTACTCCAATCCCTCAGACAGAGACAAACACCTACAGGATCTCTATCAGGCAGTAGACTGAATACTACAATACCCACCTGATCAAGTGAAGAAACAGATTGACAGAGCCAGAAGGGTACCAAGAAATCACCTACTACAGGACAGGTCCAACAAAGATAATAACAGAATGCCACTTGCAGTCACATAAGGCCCCCCAACTAAAACCTCTCCAGCGCATCATCGAAGATCTATAACCTATCGTGAAAGATGATCTCTCACTCTCACAGACCTTGGGAGACAGGCCAGTCCTCCCTTACAGACAGCCCTCCAACCTGAACCAAATACTCACCAGCAACCACACACCACACAACAGAAACACTAACCCAGGAACCAACCCTTGCAACAAACCCCATTGCAAACTCTGTCCACATATCTATTCAAGGGACTTCATCATAGGACCCAACCACATCAGCCACAACATCAAGGGCTTGTTCATCTGCACAACAATGGGATATATGCCATCGTGTGCCAGCAATGCCCCTCTGCCATGTACATTGGCCAAACCGGACAGTCTCTAAGCAAAAGAATAAATTGACACAAATAAGACGTCAAGAATTGTAACATTCAAAAACCAGTCGGAGAACACTTCAATCTCCCTGGACACTCAATAACAGACTTAAAAGTCGCCATTCTTCACCAAAAAAACTTCCAAACCAGACTCCAATGAGAAAATGCAGAACTGGACACCATCAAATTAGGCCTGAATAAAGACTGGGAGTAGCTGAGTCACTACAAAAAATAAATTTTCCCTCTGTTAATACTCACAGCTTCTTGTCAACTGCTGGGAATGGTCTTTGAATATCCTATGATTCTATAGCTTACTTCCCAGGTTCACAGTTCCTGATACCTCATTCATGCTCACATAACCTCTCCACAGTCACTGCATTGCTTGTCCTGTTTCAAGAAAGAAATTAACTTCTTTACAGCTAGCAGGTAACAGAGGCTCGTTCACCTGCACATCTACCAATGTGATATATGCCATCATGTGCCAGCAATGCCCCTCTGCCATGTATATTGGCTAAACCGGACAGTCTCTACGTAAAAGAATAAATGGACACAAATCAGACATCAAGAATTATAAAACATTCAAAAACCAGTTGGAGAACACTTCAATCTCTCTGATCACTCGATTACAGACCTCAAAGAGGCAATTCAACAAAAAACTTCAAAAACAGACTCCAACGAGAAACTGCTGAATTGGAATTAATTTGCAAACTGGACACCATTAAATTAGGCTTGAATAAAGACTGGGAGTGGATGTGTCATTACACAAAATAAAACTATTTCCCCATATTTATTTTCCTCTGCTACTGTTCCTCACATGTTCTTGTCAACTGCTGGAAATGGTCCACTTTGATTATCACTACAAAAGGTTATTCCCCCCCCCCGCTGGTAATAGCTCACCTTACCTGATCACTCACCTTACAGTGTGTATGGTAACATGCATTGTTTCATGTTCTCTGTGTATATAAAATCTCCCCATTGTATTTTCCACTGCATGCATCTGATGAAGTGAGCTGTAGCTCACGAATGCTTATGGTCAAATAAATTTGTTAGTCTGAGGTGCCACAAGTACTCCTTTTCTTTTAACAATTCAATTTGAGGGAAAACTGAGTCACATAACTTTTCATAAAAATAAATGATACGTTCCCAGTTCTCCACAAGTGTCACAGCACACTCATGCTTCTTAGCCACAGTGTAACTAAGAGGAAGAAAATATGAACTCAAAAGTGAATATGGTGAACACTCAAATTAATAAAAGGAAACTGATTTATATTTCTGTAACTAAACCCTGAGTCTATCATTTTAAATACTTATCAACCTATTATTTTACATGTAGCTCCCTCACACAAACATATCAAACAATTGGATCAAAGGTTCTATCCAATCCCCACTGAAATAAGTGGGAGTCCCTCCATTAATGGCAGGCTTTGAACCAGGGCCCCAACTATGTAACCTCTGAGTTAGTACAAGCTTAGCAGCATATAGAATGTATATAAAACATGGCAGAAATGCAAACTAACATATTTTGGCTATACTGTGTGCCTTTGTGAATATCCTAAAATATGCGAGAACACACATTCATGAACTCATTATACTAACATTTTTGTTATCAGTAGCTAACTTTTCTAAACTAAAGGCTCTTTTAACAATAATCCCCATGCTTGTGTTAATTTTATTGACTCAAGTTCCTCTATAAAGTTTTAGCTGCTTTGTAAGCTGCTTCATAACCTTTACTTGTTTTAATTGATTTTTTTTCACCCTTTTAAACCGCATTTTCTAACATTTCAACTGAACCACATCTGCCAAAGCAATAAGTCCATGCGTTAAACTTAAGATTTTAATGTGTAAGTGATGCATAGGCAGAATGCTAAGTCACATTCTTGCCACAAAAGAACAAATGGTGTGTAATTTGAAAGAGTTTTTAAAGAAGGGTAATGGTATATTCCAGGAGATGAAGCAAGAGTACAAACAAAGCTTTGTTGTGTCTGATTCGCTGGCTGGCAGAATTAATTTGTTCCTGTTCACATTTTAAAAAGAACGTTGCTTGGTGTCTTACGCAGTTGTAATATTTAAGTCACTGTCAGGGCACCCTAGAGCTTTCGTAAAGCATTTTTTTTTACTATTACCTAAATTGAAAGAAATAAAATAAATACATTTCAGGGCTAGAAAGTCAGACATTGTGAGCTGCTATTAAGCTGGGAAGAAAATAATCATTATAAACAATGGAAACATCAATAAATTAGATACCTTATTTATTTTGTCTTTCAAATATAGGTTTAAAACTGTATGCAATCACATTAAGACGTTCTGAAATTTTGTTGTACACTATATATTTCAAACAGAGCATACTGAACATAAAGATTTATTTTCTTTATTGTGTCACTCATGTATATTTAGAATGACATGGTTCTGATCGAACATAATATTTAAAGTTAAGATGAACAGTATGCTATAAATAGCAAAAAAGAAGAATTTCAATATGGTGAATTCTGTGATCAGCCAAAAATCACAGTATAATTTAAAATACTGTTTAATTGTACTCAGCTGCTATTAATTGATATTTATAAAGTATCTTATATTGACAGCCTTCACCACTGTAAACACCACATTACAATCAACACTCCAACTAGCTGCCAGCTAACATTTCTGCCAGTTTTTCAGTGATATATGTTATCACATGTTTAAAATATAATACTATTGTATGTATATTATATTACACGTACAGAGTTACAGAAATCAGTAATTATATGACAGACAAGTCTTACAGAGAACTGAGTATAGGCTGAATTAACATAGAGAAGCTGCTTCAGAACACACTATTCACAGGACTCCAAATCACAGAAATCCAGAAAACTGAGAGATGCTTGCTCTGCAGCAGAATTGACATTCAGAAGCAAGATTACCCAGCTATGGTGTTCCCCTCCACCAATCTATTCCACAGCTGAACTGCACAACTGCTTGAAGGAGAAGGGAGTTTGAGTCTCCCGTGTTTCACAAAACCCGATTTACAGGCCTGCCAATCCTTTTCCAACTTACATGTGAAAAATTCTTACATTTTTGCTACGCCCTTCTCCATTACCATGGCAATACAAAAACATTCTTACTTAGCCTTATGTCAGTGTTCAGCACCATGCAAAGCCCTGCTGCCCCCCCCACCCCCCCCAAAAAAAAAAAAAACACCACAAAAATGCCTTGGGTTTCACCAAGCTAATATCCAAGGCTCCATATAAAGTTAACAATATTAATAAAACCATTTCAAAGTATTAAAAATGTCCACTTGTGGATTGTTGTACTCTGTTAAACTTCAGAGATAAATCAAATCAATTCCACTCACAGTTACATTCCTGAAACTCTACTGAAATCAGTATAAGGTATAACTCCAATAAGGGCCTTAGCTGATACTAATGGTGCCTTTCCATTGAATTCAATCGGCTTTGGATTAGACCCTTAGAGCAGAAGTTCACACAATATCTCTACTAATGACTAATATACACAAAGCAGCAACTGTCATCCAAGTACAACTCCTAGGTATGCACAGAACTATACTACAAAACAATAAAAAGATTTTAGTTTGGTAAGTCAACATTATAACACTGAACAACTAGGTTCTCTTTTTGTTCCTCCTTAGAAATATATTGATAGAAGTTGAATATATGGAAAATCATGTGCAAGGTTCCTATTAATGATGGAAAGTGCTGTATTTCCTGTATGTACAGGGTTGTTTTTTTTTTTTTAAATATCAAATGGGTGAAGAGTGACCATAAAAGTGAAGAAATAAAAATATGTAAACTACATGTCACTATTTTTGGTAAATTGAAAACACTCACTTATATCAGTGGAGTCTATACATCAAGTCTAGTCTAGCCATAAACTAAAATGAGTTTTAATGAATGATAGGCAACACTCCATGTCATTAAACCACCTCACACAGTTTTGCATATTCCCTAACATTATCTGCATGGAAAATAGATGAGCTTAGGAAAAAAAGTGATGAGACTTGCTACTGATATAGTAAGTACACTACACGGACATCAAATGATGACCTAATGTGACAAAATATTCTAGAAAATAAAAGAATTATATTTATTTAATTTCCATATACAGTCTTCAAAAACCAGTACAGCAGCTAAGATCCTGTTCCTTTTCTTTAAACTTTAAATCAAGTATTCTTGAAGAAGTTTGCGCCATTTTACTTCCACTGAAAGTTAAATGTAACTTTTTTTCACTGACATTTACAATGGTATCTATACTGGGGGGAGGGGGGAAATAGGAATAATTTTTTTGGCCTGATATGACTTGGAGGGTTAATTGTGAAGGCTGAACTAAGGACAAAAGCCTTCTTATTATAAAACAGTATGAGCTTAAGTTCTCCCTCTGCTCAGATCTTAACGATTTATATAGATTTACTATGGACTTATTTCCAGTTAATCTTGGAAATCACTTTAGGAAATCTAAAATAGCTTTATCTAATGTTCTGCAATTAACCTCCTAGTGTTACTTTGAGATAAATTACTGGAAACATATGTAATTCAAAATTGTAAATAAATAAGGGAACTGGTAATCAAAAAGGGTTCTTTACAATTGGAACTTGAGCTATATAACCTACTCTGAAAACCCAGATAAAGTTTTTAGTTTTACCAACTAAAAGTAACTTTCATTAAAGGAAATAAATTTTGAAGAAGGTACTGAGCCAAACAAATCTTGTTTCAAAACAAGAATCCTAGAGATACAATAGGATTTTTGACCAACTCAGTTCAAGGGGTAGCAGATGCCAACAACTACAAAACATGTAAGTTAAATTTTCAAACATTGCTCTTTAAGCATGTACCAGGGACATACTTAACTTTGAAAGAAAAAAAAATGGCTGCCTGAATATCAATTACATACTATTTTATAGAGTAGCACCTAAGGTTACTATATATGAAAGAAATTACACAAATTGGAGAAAAATAAAGGATAATAATATTTGTCTCTAATTTGTGCCTTTGACAGTGCTCTGTATGTAGTCCAATTCTCCTGTTTGTCTGGATTTTCTATACTGTACCAGGTTTCAGAGTAACAGCCATGTTAGTCTGTATTCGCAAAAAGAAAAGGAGTACTTGTGGCACCTTAGAGACTAACCAATTTATTTGAGCATAAGCTTTCGTGGGCTACAGCTCATTTCATCGGATGCATACTGTGGAAAATACAGAAGATGTTTTTATACACACAGACAATGAAAAAATGGGTGTTTATCACTACAAAAGGTAATTACTAGCAGGAAAGTGGGGTGGGGAGAGAGAAAACCTTTTTCAGTGATAAACACCCATTTTTTCATGGTCTGTGTGTATAAAAACATCTTCTGTATTTTCCACAGTATGCATCCGATGAAGTGAGCTGTAGCTCACGAAAGCTTATGCTCAAATAAACTGGTTAGTCTCTAAGGTGCCACAAGTACTCCTTTTCTTTATACTGTATCAGGGAGACAAACCCTATTGTAAATATGTGATTGGAACACCTGATATGGATTCAGATGTTGTCAAGGTTCCTCCCCCACTCTGAACTCTAGGGTACAGATGTGGGGACCTGCATGAAAAACCTCCTAAGCTTATCTTTACCAGCTTAGGTCAAAACTTCCCCAAGGTACAAAATATTCCACCCGTCGTCCTTGGATTGGCCGCTACCACCACCAAACTAATACTGGTTACTGGGGAAGAGCTGTTTGGATGCGTCTTTCCCCCCAAAATACTTCCCAAAACCTTGCACCCCACTTCCTGGACAAGGTTTGGTAAAAAGCCTCACCAATTTGCCTAGGTGACTACAGACCCAGACCCTTGGATCTTAAGAACAATGAACATTCCTCCCAACACTTGCACCCCCCCTTTCCTGGGAAATGTTGGATAAAAAGCCTCACCAATTTGCATAGGTGACCACAGACCCAAACCCTTGGATCTGAGAACAATGAAAAAGCATTCAGTTTTCTTACAAGAAGACCTTTAATAAAAATAGAAGTAAACAGAAATAAAGAAATCCCCCCTGTAAAATCAGGATGGTAGATATCTTACAGGGTAATTAGATTCAAAAACATAGAGAACCCCTCTAGGCAAAACCTTAAGTTACAAAAAAGATACACAGACAGAAATAGTCATTCTATTCAGCACAATTCTTTTCTCAGCCATTTAAAGAAATCATAATCTAACACATACCTAGCTAGATTACTTACTAAAAGTTCTAAGACTCCATTCCTGGTCTGTCCCCAGCAGAAAACCAGTATATAGACAGACACACAGACCCTTTTGTTTCTCTCCCTCCTCCCAGCTTTTGAAAGTATCTTGTCTCCTCATTGGTCATTTTGGTCAGGTGCCAGTGAGGTTACCTTTAGCTTCTTAACCCTTTACAGGTGAGAGGAGCTTTCCCCTGGCCAGGAGGGATTTCAAAGGGGTTTACCCTTCCCTTTATATTTATGACAGATGTACAGGTACTCCCTGGAATTAGTTTAACTCTATTTTATTTATTTATTTTTGAACTACAGTAGAACCTCAGAGTTACGAACACCGAAGTTATGAACTGACCAGTCAACCACACAACTCATTTGGAACCAGAAATACATAATCAGGCAGCAGCAGAGAGAAAAAACAGCAAATACAGTACAGTACTGTTGTAAATGTAAACTACTAAAAAATATAAAGGGAAAACAGCATTTTTCTTCTTCATAGTAAAGTTTCAAAGCTGTACTAAGTCAGTGTTCAGTTGTAAACTTTGAAAGAACCATAACATTTTGTTCAGAGATACGAACATTCGGAGTTATGAACAACCTCCATTTCCGAGGTGTTTGTGATTCTGAGGTTCTACTGTAATTGCATTTCAACTCAACAGTGACCTTCTCAGTGCATATTTGAGCATGTAAGTGGCAATATTTTCAGAAGAGTAATTTAAGCACATAATGTGGTTGTAAATAAAATGAGTACAAGTGTCATCTTGTGTATTTAACAGTCCACTCAGCCCTGTGCTATGATGATGATACTTTACAGTGCTTAGTTATCAGGTTTTGTACCAGTTTATGTTTAATATCAAGCCTTAGTTATACAACAATTCACATTTTTCCAAGCATTGCACAATCATCAGCTACTCCTCATAACACCCTGTTGAGGTGTCTAGGTAGTGAGAGTTATTCATAAACTCTACAGGTGAATAAATATAATGCAGTATGTTTAAAAGTTCTCTCTTCAGCAGAATTTTTAGTAGGAATTGTGTCCCCAGTGTGGGACACTTGGCAGGTACAGGTACTGTTTATTATGTGCAGCATTTTTCCAAACATTTAGAGAGAGAATGAATAAGAAATCCTGTACTGTAAAAGCAACAACACTTTTAAAATGAAAAATGAAATTAAGATCTGGTTGGCAATCTAATCTTTCATTAGTTCTATATTTTGTATTTTAATATACTTAACAAAATTGTTATTTGCGGGCAATTTAATAATTAGCTATGCTAAACAACCATAATTAATGGTAGAGATACAGATTTTATGACGTATGCATTAATACCAGCAACCTTTTCCCATAGAAGTGGGAACAGTTAAATAGTTTGTTCACTATATTAATGAAATAAATTTTAAAGAATCAAAAAAGTAACAAATAGCGCGTTTATAAAAGTATAAACCCATATCGTAAATCTATTGTGTAAGTATTTGTAACCACACAGATTGGTTTGGCTATAAAAACCTAAGAAAAACCCTTCTAATAAAGCTGTGTGATGCATTCCTGGTCTTTCCTCCCCCCACTACCTCCATACGATTTGCTATCATGTTTCATATCTACATTTCAATGACAATGTCTTTGAGGTAGCGACTGTGTATTGATACTGGTTTCTAAAAAATACTTCAATGAGGGCTGTCTTAAACAAACAAAAGATTAACAATCTTTTAAAAATATCATTAAAATAATCAAATCTCAGATTTTTTTCAATTTTGTTAATTCCAAGTGTAATATTAAACAAATCTAGAGATAGCTATGTTTTTAAAAAAGTATCAGTTGTAACTTAAAATATTTTAACGACCACAAATGCACAATATTTCCCTTTGTAATACCCTTACTTACACTGACTCCTTGAATGCTACTCAATGCAAGTAAGGGTTTCAAAATCTAATCAAAGTGTGAAGGAAGCAGTGCTTATTTTTCTCTAGTACATTTCTTTTTGTAAACAAGCAGGAATGCCCAGTGAATAAAGCAGGTTAAAAGGAGTATTATAGCTAGCCTTAACAGACATAGTAAACAACAAGAGACTGATAGCATATATCGTACATCCACCAAACCAGACTATGTACAGATCAATGTACAGGAGAGAGAATTCTGTCTTGTTTTCATTCAGCTATCCATCACACAGAGGAATTACTGAGATGAAGCAAGCAGTAGTCAGAGGGAAAAAAACGAAGTAATTAACACACAGTATGAAAATAAAGCCAGAAAGTAGCATCTAGCTAGATGTTAATCTCATTCCTTTTCCCTGTTGCAAGAATTAAACTTATTTAGAGTAATTTATTATCATAGTATGGTGTGTCTTTTTCAAATCATACATAAAATATAAGCACAAAGGCTTCCAATAACACAAACCCATTTGTCTGTTACGATACAGTACATTCTGATTTTTACAATGATGGCTTTCCTGCCCCTCCATCACTTATTCTCTAGTGAACGAGATGACTCACCAACATTGAACTCTTCCAGCTAATAATTCTTTAGTCAACAGTAATAAAGAGAAGCCTTCTCTCTTCATGAAATCGATATCTGGGCTTCTTCTATTCGCAAAAAGCACCTGAGTTTTCTGATTATGTGTCATCTTCAATTTTGCACTATACCTAAGTATAGCCAAAGCAATGTTACTTCTCAGCTGCCTAAGAATACTTTAAACTCCTCTTTCCTTACTAGATTCCATGAGAGGGTCAGGGCAAACTGCGCGGTTGTATGGTCCATTTATCACTTCCCTATTTGTCTGGCATGCCACATTTTGTATGCATCTTGCAATCTAACCTGGAATTGCAGAAAGGTATTAGCAGTAAAACTAGATCCCCAGTCTGCAACATTTATGGCACTTGTCACCGGTATCAAGTTTTGATTGAAGAGGGGCAGAATTTCAGATAAGAACCCTTCTCCTCCTATGGGTGATGGGAGAGTATGTAGTGGGGTGCACTATCCCTTTAAAGGTACAGTCTGAAACCTCCAGCCAAAACAGTCTGGGCACAGTCAAGAAAAACCCTGCTTTGCCCTGAGGTTGGGGTTGCATCTAAACAGGAAAAGGAAGCTGAGCAAGAAAGAGAAGGGAACAGAAGCCATGCTGGCTGTTATGGGTTGCAGGACCCAGGACGCTAGCCTGCCCTGGGCCTTAGAAACTGTTTTCTGACTGTAAGTTTGGTTGCTGTGACACTAGGCTCAGTCATAAAGGCCTTATGAACTTGGTTACGCTGCTCCTTCCACAGTCAGACATCTAAGGGAAAGGGAGACAACCTGCCTGACTCCTAGAACAATGAGAACTAGGATCTCTGATGGTTAGGGTCAGTTTCAAGGCCTTCTTAAAGGGGATTGTCATAGGATGGTCATCTCCAGTAAGCTCTCTTGTGGCCTCAGGGTCGCCCTGCAAGCAGGCCTTGCCTCAATTTTCCTTGTCCACTGACACCCAAGCCTTTTGTAAAATTTTTAAAAGTGGTTTATTGCTATATAAGCATCTTAGCTGCTTTTATTTTCTATATTAAAATATGGAGAGGTGTTATAAAATGTTAGGCAAACCTTCATTATTCATACATTTCTCTTTCATTTGTGGCCTGTAAGACCACAGGATTTAACTATTCAGGGGGTTTCTAAAATATCAGTATAATAATTTCTGGTAACAATTACTTCTTTCTTGTTTCATTTGATTTGATTCTCCTATACAAAATCTATTTTTTAAGTCTGTAAAATTCAAGTTCAACATACAGCTTTGAAAAAGACATAGAGACATAGGTCTAGGCTCAACTGACACAGCTCCATTCTTTTTAGGTATTTTGGAATTCCTATGTCAAAACCTGTCACACACTATAAACCTGAACGGATCATAATTAAGATTCAGATCCTCAATTTCGTTCTGTTTAAACAGGATATCTGAAATGCCTATTGGAGCCTGATCCTGCAATCAAGCAAAATGTCCTCTGAAGTCAATGATAGTTTTGATAAATGAAGCAGGATCTGGCCATTTGTCAGTTAGTGACATTTGGTACAGAGTATCGTCTTTCTGCACACTGTAATTTAAATGTTGATGGAGGAAGATCTTTAACATGAATTCTGTGCATTTTATATTTTTACTTTGAGCAGAATAGTATACAGGATTTATATTAACTATTTTAATCCTTTTCTGAACTATGATACTTTTCTTAAGCATAATTTCCCAAAATACTTATTACATGTAGGAAAAAATATATACTTATGTTTATAAGTGATCATAGGGACATTTTATTGAAACACTGCTAATTGTGCACATTTGAGGCTATTTTTGTGATCAATTTTCAGAATCAACAATTATATGGAAAAAAATTAAAAAACACAATTTATAAATTAATTTTGAAAACAACTTTCATATCTAAGTAAATACAATGAAATTTTAGTTCAATGTGACAAGATCAAAGCTGATGTCACTTTTCGTTTAGAATTCTGGTTTAATAAGACAAGCACAGGAATTATCCTACAATTTATTGTACTGGCTATTATGTAGAAAATTGTTTACGGATTAAAGTATCAAATCTTCTACATTTACAAATGAATTTAGTAGTGCAATATTCTCAAAGCACATCATGGCTTTACAGAACACCACTAACTGTATTTGCCATTGGAAAATCCACCTCTACATTACACAATTAAAGAGTATAATTTAAGGTTAAAAGCCCTGGCATATTAATTTAGCCATATGTTTATCATCTGCAAAATACACAGTTTATAAACTCAAGTCAATCTCTTAATCAAGCATAGGATTCTTTCCAACTAAGTCTTACATACAACACAGAATAGCAACACACAAAAAATTCTGTAGGGCAAAATGAAATGGAACTATCATAATTCTTGAGCTCAGCACAGTCTTCCCAATAACTCAACAGAACCCTTACATCAACATGGAGCATAATGGAGGATGCAACACACTTGATATGTGCTGTGTCAGCATTAGTGACAGCAATGTGCTGAAATAATTGGTGCATAATCTTGTGATATTTACACAGGTGGGATTTAATCATGCCAGAATATGTTATTTAATTTTTAAAATTATATATTTCTATTTTTAAATGAAATGTACATGTTTTTGTTCAGTTTCTTAGATACTATCAAAAATGGCAGCATGTCACAAATGCCTTACTATAATGCAGGAAAAATCTCATCCCTTCTTTTTCCTTTCATTCAATTTTTGCAGATCCTTAAAGAATTTCAGGAGTTTAGTTTGGAAATGCTATTTCTTTGTAATCTCATGTTGGTTATTACCTACCTTTTTTTTGAGTAGCCAAAACATAGGTCCATATATCATATTTACTACACAAGTAGTTCAACAAATGTATCTCAAACTGAGCATAATGAAAAAAGCACCACAATTAACGTTGTTTTTTGGAATATTTAATGTTGAAGAGGGAGGTGTTTATAAGTTTGTAATAGGAATAAATGATGTGGAACTCTATTAGAATATTTTTCTACTTGACTTTAATGAGTCATTTAGATTCTTTTCAATACCTTGGGCTTTCCTTTTTCTCCAGATACGATGTTCTTGTTATGTGTGTTTTGTCTGTAGAATTTTCCAGAGCAGTGTATAAGAGGAGTTTAGGGGTCACTAGAAGTACAGTGGAGTGTCTGTGTTTCTGCATGCAACTACAATAATGCCTTGGGATCTACTAGATTTGCCTGACCTCACATCTGTTCAGCAGATACTAATGGTATATATATTTTCCCCTGGAGGTAATTTTTTTAAACACTTGTTTCATACTTGAAAAAAATATGCTTATCCCAAGTATACAATCATTTTATTTCAAAATACAGCCAGCACAAGAAATCTTAAATTAATCTCCTATAAAATGAGCCCTGCCCAAGCCACAACCTCTATTCCATTCTGCTCTCTATACCTCATTCATTGCAATAATCTAATCTAGTGGTAACAAGGGAAGGGATAAGGGCAATTTGCCTGGTATAAATATTTTTATAGCTAGATAACCAAGGCAAAAGCAATCTCTGAAAGGAAAGAATGTAGCTTCCCTGTCTTTGCCAGATCATTTTATTTCAAAATACAGCCAGCACAAGAAATCTTAAATTAATCTCCTATAAAATGAGCCCTGCCCAAGCCACAACCTCTATTCCATTCTGCTCTCTATACCTCATTCATTGCAATAATCTAATCTAGTGGTAACAAGGGAAGGGATAAGGGCAATTTGCCTGGTATAAATATTTTTATAGCTAGATAACCAAGGCAAAAGCAATCTCTGAAAGGAAAGAATGTAGCTTCCCTGTCTTTGCCAGATCATGGTAAGCACATCATGATAAGCACATAGCTCCTTGGGTATCCAAGAAACTCCCCAGGTTGCATGTCTGCATACCCCAACATTGAGGGATGCTAATACAATGTTTACCATATCTTTCGGTTGCTTCTCAAATCCTGTAAGCATCATCTCAGTTTTGTATTAGCTACTTGCTCTACAGGTAGGTACCTCTCCTCACAGTCCATGTCTATAATTTCTGTTAGCCAATTATAAAACTGCTCCACTGCACCAGCAGGGACAGAAAAAGAGATATAAATTTCAGTGTTAACATTCTGAAGGCTTCTCAAGACATTCTTCCTCAGTAACCCCCTATAAGCCCCATACATATATTTAACAGAAAGGGTAAAAAGATGGCATCTGTGGGACAACATACAAGAACAATAGCCTCAGATAAACAAATTGCCCTTTGGGATCTCCCAGAAAGAAAGCGACTCAAGAACAACCCAGTCAGCTCTAATGAGGGTCAGTAAACACATAATATTGTGTACTCAACGTATAAAAGATACCTGATCAATCTAAACATGAATGCCTAAACTCCATGAATCACTAGGAAAAGATCAACCTCAGCCACCACCAGTGCAGTTTCTACAGATCAAAACAGATGTCAAACAGATCAGAGGTCTATTGTGCGTGTATTTGAATATAAGATATTTTGAGACCTGGTCCTTGTTTGGAAATTTCTTCAGTTTGCTGATCTTTCACTTAAAAGGAAATCACATGCTATTTTTGTAGAATGAAAAATTTAACTTTCAAAAGTATCTAAAACTTGATAGAAGATAAGTTTAAATCTGAAAGTCAACAACTTTTGTGGATCTTTTTGTTATTTTAAATTAAGAGATTGAAACAGAGCTCTAGTGTTAAAAAGCTGTACCATTTAAATAAGTATTATGGTTTAGTTTGCTTCATGACAATATAAAATTTTCAACAGAATAGTACCTGGTGGGCTTTCTGCAACTCATCAGCAAATTGATTTACTTCAGATAACAGAAGAGATATTATAGACTTTCTTAATATGTTGCACCTTCCCAGCAAAACAAGGGTTTGGGACACGGGATACTGCACCTGAAACTAAATATAAGTAGCTGTGAGTTCTATCTTTTCAACATCTGTCCCAACCTTTACTTTACTCTTTACTTATATATACACACACAAATACACAGAGACTTTTAAATTAAAAAAATAAATATGTAAAAAGGAAGACATGGAAAAATGAAGATATTAAAAAAAACACACCTTACTTCTGACAGCTAAAAACTACAGCAATTAAAACACACACATATACACACACAGGTTTTAAATGTGAGGATCTTGGTGTTTTTTGGAAATGATTGGGTGCTAGTGTGCCCAGGCTCAGCCCCGCCCCCAGTACCCAACCAATACACTCAAGTTTCTCACATTTAGTATCTCACCTCTGGCTGTCTCAACAGGTTTGTGTGCTGTCCATTAGGAAACTGTAAGCTCCTTGGAGCACAGTCATGTCTTCAGTACCTTATATAGTGCAAAGCATACTATCACCAACAATTATCAATGGCAGAACACTCAGAACAAGTTGCTGACAAATCAGTCTAAAAATGTTGAGTGGGGACAGGAAGAGGTCATACACATTAGTTCACTGTGGGCAAAAAATAGTAATTTGCATTTCTAATCACACTTTCCATCTCAAGCTCTCAAACAGCATTACAAACATTAACAAAATTAGCCTTTACTTCCCCATGAGTTAGTATTTAAGATTTTATAGAAGAGGAAACAAGAGGCACAGAGCTTAAGATCCTACCAGAAAGTGTGGCAGAGCAAAGAAGAAAACTCAGCCCTCCCAATTCACCTCGTGTTCCTTAAACACAAAGCCGTCCAGAACATATCCTCACTAAACCCAGAACGGCTATGTGCCCTCTATGCCTATCAAAAGCACACTTAAATCACCTTAATCTTACTGCCTTATGCTAGACAACATAATATAGGAACATTGACTTCTTATAAAACCTTCAGAAATGGATGGTCATGAAGGAAACAATGAACCTCTACTTAATAGAAGAGAAAATTTATGGAAGTAGAAGACAATGGAACATACATTTATAATTGTGTTCACCCCAGCATATTTTCATAGAATCATAGAATATCAGGGTTGGAAGGGACCCCAGAAGGTCATCTAGTCCAACCCCCTGCTCGAAGCAGGACCAATTCCCAGTTAAATCATCCCAGCCAGGGCTTTGTCAAGCCTGACCTTAAAAACTTCTAAGGAAGGAGATTCTACCACCTCCCTAGGTAATGCATTCCAGTGTTTCACCACCCTCATAGTGAAAAAGTTTTTCCTAATATCCAATCTAAACCTCCCCCACTGCAACTTGAGACCATTACTCCACGTTCTGTCATCTGCTACCATTGAGAACAGTCTAGAGCCATCCTCTTTGGAACCCCCTTTCAGATAGTTGAAAGCAGCTATCAAATCCCCCCTCATTCTTCTCTTCTGCAGACTAAACAATCCCAGCTCCCTCAGCCTCTCCTCATAAGTCATGTGTTCTAGACCCCTAATCATTTTTGTTACCCTTCGCTGGACTCTCTCCAATTTATCCACATCCTTCTTGTAGTGTGGGGCCCAAAACTGGACACAGTACTCCAGATGAGGCCTCACCAATGTCGAATAGAGGGGAACGATCACATCCCTCGATCTGCTCGCTATGCCCCTACTTATACATCCCAAAATGCCATTGGCCTTCTTGGCAACAAGGGCACACTGCTGACTCATATCCAGTTTCTCATCCACTGTCACCCCTAGGTCCTTTTCCGCAGAATTGCTGCCTAGCCATTCGGCCCCTAGTCTGTAGCGGTGCACTGGATTCTTCCGTCCTAAGTGCAGGACCCTGCACTTATCCTTATTGAACCTCATCAGATTTCTTTTGGCCCAATCCTCCAATTTGTCTAGGTCCTTCTGTATCCTATCCCTCCCCTCCAGCGTATCTATCACTCCTCCCAGTTTAGTATCATCCGCAGAATCTGTTTTTTTTTAAAAAAAAAACAACAGTTTCACAGAAACCAGTGAAGGAACAATAGCATCTAGAGCACCTAATCAAGATTGGGGTCCCATTGTGCAAAACAGTACATGACAGTCCCTTTCTTAAAGAAAAAGCACTGGCAGCCTAAATAGACATGACAGGCACATAGCAACTAGAAAGAAATATACACATACAAACAGAGCGATGGTTCACAGCCAGCATATGAGTGACCTAATTGTTTGTTTGGTTTACATATTATTTTGGGGGGTTGTTTATTTTTCATTTTATTACATTCAACCAATTATAGGACAAAGGCGGTTAAGGAAGGGGATTACCTAAAAGGATCAACACAGGAATGGAGGGAGGACAATCAGGGGAGGGAGGCAACAAATTCTCATCTGTGTATTTCCAGATCCAACAAAACCTGGTTGTCATAGTACAATAGAACCTCAGAGTTATGAGCACTATAGTTACGAACTGACCAGTCAACCACACACTTCATCTGGAAGTGATAGTACACAATCAGGCAGCTGCAAAGGAACAACCCCGCCACACGCACACACAAAAAAAGCAGCATGCACAGTACTGTGTTAAATGTAAACTACTAAAAAAAAAATAAAGGGAAAGCGGCATTTTTCTTTTGCATAGTAAAGTTTCAAAGCTGTATTAACTCAATGTTCAGTTGTAAACTTTTGAAAGAACCGTAACAGTTTGTTCAGAGTTATGAACATTTCAGAGGTATGAACAACCTCCATATTTGAGGTGTTTGTAACTCTGAGGTTCTACTGTATGCAAAACCCTTCACAGATTCATTCAGTAAAGTCACTTCTACGGTCGCTAGAGTCCAAGCAATGTATCATCATCATCATCATCATCATGACAGTAGGAAATATACTGTAAGGTCCTCTAATATGATTACATTTTCACAGATACCAAACGGAAACAGTATAAACATGAAATGTATGTGAGGAAAAGGTAAATAAACCTCCAAACAATTAAAATTACTTGGAACTTTATCATAATATTAAGAGATAGATCATATAAAACACGCAACAATATTATGTTAAAGCTTTATAAAGCATGTGTGGAGTTGACTGCAAGCAGTCTTCAGAGTTATAGGAGATGTCATTTTATGACAAGTCTATCTTGACTCCTTCAGGATGTCCCATCACACCATATTACTTTACACACACATTTACTAAAGTAACCATCCATTGTTTTCTCAACTGTCCCAAAGCAGGGCATACACATGGAAGGTTTTTTGTTTTTTGTTTTTTTAAACAAACACCCCACACACATCCCAAACTATAAACAATACTATCACTAGTTGAACAGCAAAAGAGTACCTCCATGCTAAGATAGAGTACGAGTACACCAGAAAGCTAGTGTATGTCTACTTCATGCAAGACAAATGATTCAATTTGCATTAACAATAAAGCTTATGCTCAAATAAATCTGTTAGTCTCTAAGGTGCCACAAGTACTCCTTTTCTTTTTGTGAATACAGACTAACATGGCTGCTACTCTGAATAAAGTCTATGTAATTGTAATTGGAGATCACAGGCATGTTGATCCTATATGGCCTTAAACCAGGACACAATGATATGTGGCATTTGTACAAGACATCATTCACTATGTTATGGTTGCTCTTTGCAGGAATAATTTAGACAACTACAAGAAAGATTTTCTGATGTATCCACTAATAATATATAACTGGAGCAGCACTTGTTGTATGTGGATCATTCTGCCTTCTAGGCAGCCTGCTTAGTCCCTGTAGATCTAGATAAGGTTAAGTAAGTTGCAAATTGTTACACAGAGGTTTAGGCAATGCCACAAACAAGCATGTTTCATATTATACGAATGCAAGTCATCTTTACTGACTTCATTTCTCATTTTTATGCATTAAGGCTGGATACATATTTTACAAATTCTACATCTTTTAGAGAATAACCTTGAGCATGTTAGCAAACTAACTTGCCTTTGGAGTCAGGAATACCAAACTACCATGATTTCCAGTGTCATTTATTTAGGCTGTAAAAAGTCAATTTCTGTATTATTTACACAACATTTTCTATCAGCCTAGCAAATATTTCTTGGGATGGAAAAAATATATAAGAAATTTTATTTTAAAAAATTACCTACAACTATAGCCACCTCAAATACTACCCAGCATTTCATTTCTAGCCTTAGTACAGGATTCGAGCCACTTTGCTTTAAATAATTAGTCATTGCCAATGCTGTATTTAGAGGTTTCACTAAAGTGGCCACCTTCAAAGTGAAGGCCACCTTCAAAGTGAAATTTGACCATAATCCTCTGATTTATTAAGCTGGCTTTGAGCTAGCGTTCCAGTACAAAACAGACTCAAAACCAGAGTGACTGGCCAAAGGAGGACTCCCCACAATGTAGGGAAGAGCCACTATAGCAACTCCTGTGCCTGGTGCAGCTCTCATGGCTCGGGAATGGAGTGAACAGTTAGTGAGCCCCTGTGATCTCTGGGACCATTGACAGCTTGCAGAGTTTAGAGCAGCACACTAATGCATGACTTGTAGTTACAATGAAAAGTTGTATATGAAGTTATATGATAATTTCCTTATATACTATTCGATATGGTTAGTCAAAGCAGAGGTAATGTAAACATTATACAGAATTCAGATCTAAATTCATACAAATCTGTAGCTGGTCTAGGAAGTCACACTTTCTTAAATTTATTAACAAAATAATATTCATAAACAATAGCTTTTTATGTTGTTGCAGGTCGCACAAGTAGCTGTTGTATTCAGCAAGTAGTGTCAAATGTTCTATGAGAAAAATCTGCAATTACTGCTTAAATTAAACAGCAAAGACCATCACCTATTTGCTAATTTTTTTCCTGACACTGGTCACTAATAATTCTACACAAAACCTCAGGTCCGATCATATTAAATAAAGTTTAATTCACTCCACTGTTCTTATTTAAAACCCTTGGAAAGTTGGAAAGGGACTATACTTGGAATAAAGCAGATTTTGCTACCGTTTGTCCCAGATAATTCTACAATATATTGGGCTCTACTATGTGAGCAGCACAAGCAAAGTTTACAACGCTAATTAAAAGTTGTCTTACAGAACAGATTCCATACCCTTCAAAATAATTCCATACATCATGGACTTAAGGTAATACCACATACCTCTTAATGAAAATGCCACCTGAATCAGCGAAAATTGAGAAACAGGATTTCAATGAGCATTTGACCTACGTTAGGAGCATAGGACTAGACCTCTGATGTTGTCTTTCTCCAAAGAATATATAGGCACATTTTTTAAAACAATTAACACGTTAATGATATCTTTTTTCCCCTTCCACTTTCTCCCTTTTCTCCCTTCTTATTTTTACCTTATAGATTTTTTCCAGAGTATATAAAAGCCACTGAAATAAAATATTAAATCTATGCAAAATGTTTTGAGAAATTTCCAGAGGCATTGGACACCCATAGCTCCCAGAATTCAATGAATCCTGTTACCAATGTAGCAAAATTCTAGGGCTATTGATTAATCGCAGTTAACTCACATGATTAACTCAAAAAAATTAAAAATATTAATCGCGATTAATTGCACTGTTAAACAATAGAATATCAATTGAAATGTATTAAATGTTTGTGGATGTTTTTCCTACATTTTCAAATATTGATATATTTGAATATATCAATTTGAATTACAACACAGAATACAAAGCGTATAGTGCTCACTTTACATTATTTTTATTACAAATATTTGCGCTGTAAAAAGAAACAAAAGAAATAATATTTTTCAATTCACCTAATATAGGTACTGTAGTGCAGTGGTTCTCAAATTTTTTTTTCCGCGGATCACTTGAAAATTGCTGAGGGTCTCGGCGGACCACTTAATGATCTTTCCAAATGTTGTTTACACCATTAGCTAACTACTGTAATGCGCTTTGGATAAAAGCGCTATATAAAATAACAATAATAAATGGTTTTTTGTTCTACAAATAAAAGCACACAACTCATATTTTAATATCAGTAGTCTTACCTTTCTAATGCAATGGATGTGCCCTCTCTCCCCCACTGCAGCAGCCCCCAAGCTGGGGCTAGGAAGGAAGGCTGTCTCTCCCCAGGAGCCGCAGCCCTGGAGCTGGGGAAAGTCACCTCTTTCTCTGGCTGCTGCAGCCCTGCATGTCCCAAATTTCCCCCACACCCTCTTTTCACCCGAATGCCCCCTCCCACCTGCCTCCTATCCCCCACAAGGCTACCACCTCACCTTATATCTGTGTCTTCTCCAAGGTCCAGGCACCTAATTAGCGGAGCCACGCCTGCACGGCTCCACGAATTAGGTGGGTGGCCCTTCATTCTCTCATGTGCAGCCGCCCAGGCATGCACCTTAGCCCTGGTCTACACTAGGTCGAATTTAGCAGCGTTAAATCGATGTAAACCTGCACCCGTCCACACAATGAAGCCCTTTATTTCGACTTAAAGGGCTCTTAAAATAGATTTCCTTACTCCACCCCTGACAAGTGGATTAGCGCTTAAATCGACCTTGCCGGCTCGAATTTGGGGTACTGTGGACACAATTCGATGTTATTGGCCTCCGGGAGCTATACCAGAGTGCTCCATTGTGACCGCTCTGGACAGCACTCTCAACTCAGATGCACTGGCCAGGTAGACAGGAAAAGAACCGCGAACTTTTGAATCTCATTTCCTGTTTGGCCAGCGTGGCAAGCTGCAGGTGACCATGCAGAGCTCATCAGCACAGGTGACCATGATGGAGTCCCAGAATCGCAAAAGAGCTCCAGCATGGACCGAACGGGAGGTACGGGATCTGATCGCTGTTTGGGGAGAGGAATCCGTGCTATCAGAACTCCGTTCCAGTTTTCGAAATGCCAAAACCTTTGTCAAAATCTCCCAGGGCATGAAGGACAGAGGCCATAACAGGGACCCGAAGCAGTGCCGCGTGAAAATGAAGGAGCTGAGGCAAGCCTACCAGAAAACCAGAGAGGCAAACGGCCGCTCCGGGTCAGAGCCCCAAACATGCCGCTTCTATGATGAGCTGCATGCCATTTTAGGGGGTTCAGCCACCACTACCCCAGCCATGTTGTTTGACTCCTTCAATGGAGATGGAGGCAATACGGAAGCAGGTTTTGGGGACGAAGAAGATGATGATGATGATGAGGTTGTAGATAGCTCACAGCAAGCAAGCGGAGAAACCGGTTTTCCTGACAGCCAGGAACTGGTTCTCACCCTGGACCTGGAGCCAGTACCCCCCGAACCCACCCAAGGCTGCCTCCTGGACCCAGCAGGCGGAGAAGGGACCTCTGGTGAGTGTACCTTTTAAAATACTATACATGGTTTAAAAGCAAGCATGTGAAAGGATTACTTTGCCCTGGCATTCGCGGTTCTCCTAGATGTACTCCTAAAGCCTTTGCAAAAGGTTTCTGGGGAGGGCAGCCTTATTGTGTCCTTCATGGTAGGACACTTTACCACTCCAGGCCAGTAACACATACTCGGGAATCATTGCAGAACAAAGCATTGCAGGGTATGTTTGCTGGCATTCAAACAACATCCGTTCTTTATCTCTCCGTGTTATCCTCAGGAGAGTGAGATATAATTCATGGTCACCTGGTTGAAATAGAGTTCTTTTCTTCGGGGACACTCAGAGGAGCCCATTCCTGCTGGGCTGTTTGCCTGTGGCTAAACAGAAATGTTCCCCGCTGTTAGCCACAGGGAGGGGGGAAGGTTGAGGGAGTAGCCACGCGGTGCGGGGAGGCAAAATGCGACCTTGTAACGAAAGCACATGTGCTATGTATGTAATGTTAACAGCAAGGATAACCCTGAAAGAGCGTAGCCACTGTTTTATAAAATGTGTCTTTTTAAATACCGCTGTCCCTTTTTTTTTCTCCACCAGCTGCATGTGTTTCAATGATCACAGGATCTTCTCCTTCCCAGAGGCTAGTGAAGCTTAGAAAGAAAAAAAAATGCACTCACGATGAAATGTTCTCCGAGCTCATGCTGTCCTCCCACACTGACAGAGGACAGACGAATGCGTGGAGGCAAATAATGTCAGAGTGCAGGAAAGCACAAAATGACCAGGAGGAGAGGTGGCAGGCTGAAGAGAGTAAGTTGGGGGCTGAAGAGAGGGCTGAAGCTCAAATGTGGCGGCAGCATGATGAGAGGAGGCAGGATTCAATGCTGAGGCTGCTGGAGGACCAAACCAGTATGCTCCAGTGTATGGTTGAGCTGCAGCAAAGGCAGCTGGAGCACAGACTGCCACTGCAGCCCCTCTGTAACCAACTGCCCTCCTCCCCAAGTTCCATACCCTCCAAACCCAGACGCCCAAGAACGCGGTGGGGGGGCCTCCGGCCAACCAGCCACTCCACCACAGAGGATTGCCCAAAAAAAAAAGAAGGCTGTCATTCAATAAATTTTAAAGTTGTAAACTTTTAAAGTGCTGTGCGGCATTTTCCTTCCTTCCTCCACCACCCCTCCTGGGCTACCTTGGTAGTTATCCCCCTATTTGTGTGATGAATGAATAAAGAATGCATGAATGTGAAGCAACAATGACTTTATTGCCTCTGCAAGCGGTGATTGAAGGGAGGAGGGGTGGGTGGTTAGCTTACAGGGAAGTAGAGTGAACCAAGGGGCGGGGGGTTTCATCAAGGAGAAACAAACAGAACTTTCACACCGTAGCCTGGCCAGTCATGAAACTGGTTTTCAAAGCTTCTCTGATGCGTACCGCGCCCTCCTGTGCTCTTCTAACTGCCCTGGTGTCTGGCTGCGCATAACCAGCAGCCAGGCGATTTGCCTCAACCTCCCACCCCGCCATAAACGTCTCCCCCTTACTCTCACAGATATTGTGGAGCACACAGCAAGCAGTAATAACAGTGGGAATATTGGTTTCGCTGAGGTCTAAGCGAGTCAGTAAACTGCGCCAGCGCGCCTTTAAACGTCCAAATGCACATTCTACCACCATTCTGCACTTGCTCAGCCTGTAGTTGAACAGCTCCTGACTACTGTCCAGGCTGCCCGTGTACGGCTTCATGAGCCATGGCATTAAGGGGTAGGCTGGGTCCCCAAGGATACATATAGGCATTTCAACATCCCCAACAGTTATTTTCTGGTCTGGGAATAAAGTCCCTTCCTGCAGCTTTTGAAACAGACCAGAGTTCCTGAAGATGCAAGCGTCATGCACCTTTCCCGGCCATCCCACGTTGATGTTGGTGAAACGTCCCTTGTGATCCACCAGAGCTTGCAGCACTATTGAAAAGTACCCCTTGCGGTTTATGTACTCGGCGGCTTGGTGCTCCGGTGCCAAGATAGGGATATGGGTTCCGTCTATGGCCCCACCACAGTTAGGGAATCCCATTGCAGCAAAGCCATCCACTATGACCTGCACATTTCCCAGGGTCACTACCCTTGATATCAGCAAATCTTTGATTGCGTGGGCTACTTGCATCACAGCAGCCTCCACAGTAGATTTGCCCACTCCAAATTGATTCCCGACTGACCGGTAGCTGTCTGGCATTGCAAGCTTCCACAGGGCTATCGCCACTCGCTTCTCAACTGTGAGGGCTGCTCTCATCTTGGTATTCATGTGCCTCAGGGCAGGGGAAAGCAAGTCACAAAGTTCCATGAAAGTGCCCTTACGCATGCGAAAGTTCCGCAGCCACTGGGAATCGTCCCAGACCTGCAACACTATGCGGTCCCACCAGTCTGTGCTTGTTTCCCGAGCCCAGAATCGGCGTTCCACAGCATGAACCTGCCCCATTAGCACCATGATGCATGCATTGGCAGGGCCCATGCTTTCAGAGAAATCTGTGTCCATGTCCTGATCACTCACGTGACCGCGCTGACGTCGCCTCCTCGCCCGGTATCACTTTGCCAGGTTCCGGTGCTGCATATACTGCTGGATAATGCGTGTGGTGTTTAATGTGCTCCTAATTGCCAAAGTGAGCTGAGCGGCCTCCATGCTTGCCTTGGTATGGCGTCCGCACAGAAAAAAGGCGCGGAACGATTGTCTGCCGTTGCTCTGACAGAGGGAGGGGCGACTGACGACACGGCTTACAGGGTTGGCTTCAGGGAGCTAAAATCAACAAAGGGGGTGTCTTTACATCAAGGAGTATTTCAGGCAGGACTTCACGGAGGGTTCCAATAAGAAATGGTGCACCTAAGTTATTGTTCTTATTGGAACAAGGAGGTTAGCCTGGCCTCTGATTGATACATGGCTAGATTTACCTCGCTGCACCTTCTCTGTGAGTGACTGCAGTGTGACCTAGAGGAATGAGTCCCCTAGACAGGGGATGGGGGGAAGCAAATGAGTACAAAACGAATCTGGTCTATTTCTTGTTTTGATCCACTCCATCTATCTTTTACATCTTTGGCTGGCAGCAGACGGTGCAGAAGGACTGCATGCCATCCACATCTCATGGCTGCTCGGCAGAAGATGGTACAGTACAACTGCTAGCCATCCTCATCTCTTGCCTGCCTGGCAGAAGATGGTACAATACGACTGCTAGCAATCCTCATCTCTTGCCTGCCTGGCAGAAGATGGTACAGTACGACTGCTAGCAATCCGTATCGCCTGCCTGCTCACCATAAGACGGTTCAATAGGACTGACTGCAGGACTAAAGAGAATGACCTGGTCAAGTCACTCCAAATTTAGTCCCTGCGCCCATGTCTGCCCAGGCGCTCCCAGCCGACGTGGCCAGGAGCACCTCGGACACGACGAGGACGGCTACCAGTCATATTGCACCGTCTGCTGCCAGAAGGCAAGGGGTTGCTGCTACTGTGTAGCAAAGCCGTACCGCGTCTGCCAGCACCCAGGAGACATAGGGTGACGGTTACCTGAGCGGGCTCCATGCTTGCCGTGGTATGGCATCTGCACAGGTAACTCAGGAAAAAAGGCGCGAAACGATTGTCTGCCCTTGCTTTTACGGAGGGAGGGAGGGAGGGAACGGGGGCCTGACGATATGTACCCAGAACCACCCGCGACAATGTTTTAGCCCCATCAGGCATTGGGATCTCAACCCAGAATTCCAATGGGCAGCGGAGACTGTGGGAACTGTGGGATAGCTATCCACAGTGCAACGCTCCGGAAGTCGACTCTAGCCTCGGTACTGTGGAAGCACTCCGCCGAGTTAATGCACTTAATGCACTTAGAGCATTTTCTGTGGGGACACACACACTCGACTATATAAAACTGATTTCTAAAAAAACGACTTCTATAAATTCGACCTTATTCCGTAGTGTAGACATACCCTTAGAAGGAACTATCCGCGGACCACAGTTTGAGAACCTCTGCTATAGTGCAATCGCTGTATCATAATACAGCTCATTTCATCGGATGCATACTGTGGAAAATACAGAAGATGTTTTTATACACACAAACCATGAAAAAATGGGTGATTATCACTACAAAAGGTTCTCTCTCCTCCCACCCCACTCTCCTGCTGGTAATAGCTTATGTAAAGTGATGACTCTCCTTACAATGTGTATGATAATCAAGGTGGGCCATTTCCAGCACAAATCCAGGGTTTAACAAGAACGTCTGGGGGGGTGGGTAGGAAAAAATAAGGGGAAATAGGTTACCTTGCATAATGACTTAGACACTCCCAGTCTCTATTCAAGCCAATTTGCAAATGAATTCCAGTTCAGCAGTCTCTCGCTGGAGTCTGGATTTGAAGTTTTTCTGTTGTAATGTCACAACTTTCATGTCTGTAATTGCGTGACCAAAGAGATTGAAGTGTTCTCCGACTGGTTTATGAATGTTATAATTCTTGACATCTGATTTGTGTCCATTTATTCTTTTATGTAGAGACTGTCCAGTTTGACCAATGTACATGAGGGGCATTGCTGGCACATGATGGCATATATCACATTGGTAGATGTGCAGGTGAACGAGCCTCTGATAGTGTGGCTGATGTTATTAGGCCCTGTGATGGTGTCCCCTGAATAGATATGTGGACACAGTTGGCAACGGGCTTTGTTGCAAGGATAGGTTCCTGGGTTAGTGGTTCTGTGGTGTGGTATGTGGTTGCTGGTGAGTATTCGCTTCAGGTTGGGGGACTGTCCTACCTACATGCTATTCCTACCTACATGGGGCGCTATTCCTACCTACATGCCTCCAGCTTTCACCCTGACCACACCACACAATCCATTGTCTACAGCCAAGCTCTGCAATACAACTACATTTGCTCCAACCCCTCAGACAGAGACAAATAAGATCTCTATCAAGCATTCTTACAACTACAATACCCACCTGCGGAAGTGAAGAAACACATTGATAGAGCCAGAAGAGTTCCCAGAAGTCACCTACTACAGGACAGGCCTAACAAAGAAAATAACAGAACGCCACTAGCCGTCACCTTCAGCCCCCAACTAAAACTCCTAGACAGGCCAGTCCTTGCCTACAGACAGCCCCCCAGCCTGAAGCGAATACTCACCAGCAACCACATACCACACATATCAACGGGTGAAAGAGAAAATAGCGGCGCTAAAGAAAAAGACAGAACCATGGACCATGTGACTTGTACGAGCACCATTACATTCCAGAACTATTCATACAGATTACTTGTGAGAAGGAAGCCAGCAGAAGCAGCACATTAGCTGAGACTGAGAGGCAGACTGACTGACCTCTCCAATTCCATAATCCGATATCCTAGAAGCTCAGAGATTTCCCTCTACCCTCAGATCAGCATGCCTGAAGAGCTCCTGAGGGCCAGGTGAACACTGTAGAGCTCTCATATCCTTTTAGGTCCATGACTCACAAATGGCTTCCTTGGGATAGCATCTCCTTCTTTCCTACTCTCTCAGTTCCATATCTTGATTCCTGTGCCCAGTCCCAGATTTTCCTGACTGCAGACTTTTTAACATCCACATGAGCTGCCGTGGATCTTAGTATAGTTCAAATGGGTCTGGCTGACCTAATAACGGTGGACTTTACCAACATCCAAAAGGGCTTTGTCACATGATGCAGAGATCTATGTAGCTTAGAATCATAGAATATCAGGGTTGGAAGGGACCCCAGAAGGTCATCTAGTCCAACCCCCTGCTCGAAGCAGGACCAATTCCCAGTTAAATCATCCCAGCCAGGGCTTTGTCAAGCCTGACCTTAAAAACCTCTAAGGAAGGAGATTCTACCACCTCCCTAGGTAATGCATTCCAGTGTTTCACCACCCTCATAGTGAAAAAGTTTTTCCTAATATCCAATCTAAACCTCCCCCACTGCAACTTGAGTTTCCTGTAGACCTCGAAGGAATCAAGTGTCTCAGACGCCAAACAGAAACCTTATTTCAAATTGATCCAAAATGAAACAAACAGTAAATGCTCCTTTGCCATGAAATAAGAGGGCAACAGAGAAGTCCAGCAATTAAGTCCTCTCCATCATCCACTTCTCAATGGTTACTGTACTGGAAGTTTTGAACCCCCCATTCTCTGACCTCCCTATAAAGTCTCTTTGGGACACCTCAGGCTCTGGGTGGGAAAGAACATGGCTTCTATTACAGAGCAGCAAAACAATAAACTAACCTTCTTTGAGAATATTTCAAAATAGAGTTGTTCTTTGAGCTCCTGCCTGCAAAAAGCCTAAGATTAACTAAGGCTTTCCAGGTTCAGGTCCCTCCTAAAACCTAGTGAGTATATCCTCTAAATGGGTTTTAAATTAACTGGAACCACTGAGGAAAAAAATCTGAGTTCCTCTCGACAGCTCAATGAAAACATCTGCTCAGTACACAGCAGAATAATAAGAGAGCAAACAAACTGTTCTGTTGTATTAAGAAGGGGATAGAAAAACACTGGAAATATTATATAAATTGGTGGTACTATAATTCTATGTTAATTGTGGTAACACTATATTCAATTTTGGTCACTACATCTCAAAAAACATTTACTAAAAATAGAAAGGGTTTAGAGGACAGCAAAATAGATGTTTGGAAAAACTTTCATATGTGAAAGGTATATGAAGGTTAGAACTACTGAAATTCAAAAGCAGACAAATAAGAGATGACATGATAGAGGTATAGGACTAGAGAAAGTCAATCAGACACTTCTTCTCACCTCTTACAATACTATAACCAGGAGACATCCAACACATTTAAAAAGACACATTTAAAACAGAAAAGGAAATTTTTTAAAATGTATTTTTAACATCACAATTAACCTATGGAAATCACTTTAGGGAACAATCCAACCACTATTTGCTTGGGGAAAAACTTCTCTTTCAGGCAGACTATTCTGCCTGTTCATTATGGATTGAGTTTGTATTTTTGCAAAATCCTCTGAAACATCTAGTATAATTCACAGTCAGAAACACTACTGAACTAGATGGATCACTTGTATTGCTATACTGGATGATGCCAATGTGCCAACGAATCCCTCCCTCTTTGAAAGAGACTCGAATAATAATTTGTATCCCAGGGTGCCAGTTACGATAAAATTGCATAAGCTTGGATTAATCATGAAGCTTGAATTATATTTAAATCTAGCTACCTAACACAGAATTGCCTCCATTTGCTGGAGACAATAGTAAAAACATTCAGTTTTATGAATAAGTAAGTGCATGATACAAATTGTAAATATTGATCATTTTACATATTTATTAATGTCTCTATTAGCTGACAGAGATGCAATAAACCCACTTACCTGAACTGGTACAGGAGGATGTTTAGTATTTACAAGTTAGCTTCATCATTAATTGCATACAGGCTAATCTTACTTAGACAGTGTAAGAGAGACCAGAGGGGTGAAGTAATATATTTTATTGGACCAACTTCTTTTGGTGAGAGAGACACAAGCTTTCAGCAACAGAAGTTGGCCCACAAAAAGACACTACCTCACCCACTTTGTCTCTCTAACATCCTGGGACCAACACGGCTACAAATGCAAACAGCATTGTCTAAATAATAAAGTTATCTACAAACAGTGAACATAAATACAATTTCATCTCTCAGTGGCCTATTCATGGATCATCTTTTAGTTTTGTCTGGAAATAATGGCAAAATGAATTTGTTCTTAAATATTCAAATTGATATACAGTAAAATTAAAAATATTACATGTCTTTTATTAGTAACAAAATATAAAATATATTGAGCTCACAAAAATATACAGTAAAAGTTAAAAAAAAAAGCTAAACAAGAATCCGTTTAGCCTATTCTTGGGCTGGATTAATGGTTTGTATCCAATAAAATCTATGCTGTTAGGAATCTGTTTTTTGTTTTTTTAAATGTACTGGCAAAAAAGTTATTGGACTTTGGACTTTTGGTATATATCTTTACCACTGGAAAAATCCCAAGATATGAATTATTCATTTTAGAATTAGCTTGATCAGGCTGTATTAAGACACCTCTTTCTGAAAAGGGGTTATCTGAAACTCAGAAATATTAACCAGTAGCAAGTTTATAAAGGCAAATTCTCTGAGTACCAGCACAATTCATGTTTCAACTCTGCATGGTTATCCAAAAACAAATGCACTACATCAAAAACTAAGGGATTGTGTGCATACTTGTATGTTTGACTGATATACACCTTTAATACCTTGATGATTCACTTCTTTCAAAAGGGACTAGGGTCCTTGGAGATGCAGCATCTAAATGACTAGCTATGTTGGTATTCCTAAACAAACACTTAATTTTCTATTCATCTTTTTTTGTTTTCTCCACTTCACTCACTTTGATCCACTTGTGTTGTCATTTTAAAATTCTCACTCTTATGTGGATGGTATTCATTGTAACTGTTCTTTCCTACCTTTATTCTTTTATTACCCTCCACCTTGCTATCTGCTTCCTTTATTAATTTTCTCTTCATCTTCTAACTCATTCTTCTATTGTCATTTTAAAGATTATGCTATTTCTCCTCTAAGCTTCAACTCCTTGGCATACTTTACTCCGTTTTGCTCAATTCTTCAACACTCTAACACTCATCTCAAGACCTCTCTCCCTCCCCCTTTTTAAAGCTCCTTCTTGAAGAGAAGAGACCTCAAACATTACATCTTTTCTATTAACACAATATTTTATTCTCCCCCAGGACTACCTGTTCATGCGTTTTGTTGTTACTTTTTGCTTTATTGGTGTGGTCTTTTGTTACTATTCTGCACTGCTTCGAATAAAACATACTAAAATGCAGCAAAATACACACTGCTGCACTAGGAGACAGTGCTTGGCTGACATTGCTGGCAAAGGGTAGCCCTGGGCCACTGTAGGCTTTGTAGAGGGAGAGATCGGCAGCTGCTCCATGGTCAACAGTCAGGGCTCTATTCTATGCCCTCCCTCCACGATCACCTTAGTCCTAATGTATGGGACATATAAGTCAGAGGAAGGGAAGGCAAGAGAAGGTGCAATGAGACAAGGCTTGTGCTTAAAATTCTAACCCATCCATTTGTCTGTTTAGGTAATCTCCTCTGGACCACCTCACTGGATTTGGTGAGTGTTTTTAGACTGTCGTGTTTTTCATAAACAGTTACTATTTGACTTGAATAGCTATCTCCAAAGGAGAGCAGATTGCTTAGAAAATTTAACTGAATTTAAAAGTTAGCAGACTCAGCCATTACCTCTCTCGTACTAGATCACAAGTCTGGCAAGATCTCTCAATATTCCTGTGACTTAACTGTTGTTCTGTCATATAACTGATGTTCTAAAACCAGTCAAAATGTGCTGCTTCTCAACTGTAAATCCACTTGGGTCTCAATTAATTCAAGGAAAGAGAAGTTTACTTACCTGTAACTGGAGGTTCTTTGAGATGTGCGGCCCCTATCTGTGGAGTTATGCATACGCACCATACATTCGGAGCCGGAAAATTTGAAAATAGTGTCAGTTGGTCCATGCATGCACCCTGGCTTACGTCAAGCATCCAATACAGGGGATAAAGGGTGGGGTGGACTGACTGCCTCTCCAGTTCTTTTTCCACTGTGAATCAGAGACTGTCCGAAGCAGAGGGGAAGGAGAGTGAGCAGTGGGATACAGATAGAGACCATGGATTTCAAAGAACCTCCAATTACAGGTAAGTAACCTCCTCTTATTATTGGAGTGATGACCCTTATTATATTCCATTGTGGGTGACTGACAAGAAGGACCTAAGCAGGAGCAGAGTGTGAGCACGTAGACAGTAGGGCTGAATGAAGGACAGTCATTCCAAAGGAGGCATCAGCACAGGAGTTGTAGACTAGGGCACAGTGTCTCGTAAACGTGTGAACAGAGCCCACGTGGCTGCTTTACAGATCTCATGGAGGGATATACCTCATGAAGCAATGCCAGAGTCGCTCCTTGTGCTCTCACGGAATGAGCTCTTACTCCATGGGGGTGGGGGGAGATTCAATAGTTGATAAAGTAGAGTGCAGCCAGAGAACCATTTGGAGATCCTCTGGGTGGAGAGTGCTTGTCCCCTGATTCTTTCTGTTATAGTGATGAACAGTCTTGGTGACTTCCTGATTGGTTTTGTTCTGTGTAACTAAAATGCCAAGGCTCACCGGACACTAAGGGCATGGAGTCTGTTCCAGTAAGAAAGCATGCTGTTTAGGGAAGAACATAGGTAAGTGGATCGGTTCAAGGAAATTTTTGAAACAACCTTGCGGGTGAATTTGGGTGTAAACGTAATGAAACCTTATCTTTAAGGAATACAGTGTAAGGAGGATCTGTCATCATCGCTCCAAGCTCACCAACCTTGCGGCTGAGATAATGGCTACATGGAATGTGACCTTTCTGATGAGAAGGGACATGGAGCAGGAAGCTAGGAGTTCAAAGGGTGGCCTTGTGAGTGCAGAGAGAACAAGGTTCAAGTCCTACTGACGGGTAGGCTTGTGAATAGACAGGAAAGTTCTGATTAGGCCCTTCCAAAATCTTGAGATCAGTGCGTGAATGAAGACCGAGTGCCCCTGAGAAGGAGGATAGTACGCACTGAGTGCTGCCAGGTGGACTTGTAAGGAGCTGATGGATAGGCCTGACATCTTTAGAGAAAAGGATACAGTCTAAAATGAGAGTGATATCTGTATATACTGGAAGAACGTTCTTTTGATGTGCCCAAGAAGAAAAACATTTCCACTGAGCCAGGGAATACTGCCTTTGGGAATCCTTCCTACAGTTGGAAAGTATGCAGAACATGAGCACTCTAAAGATGGTGCCCATCCAAAAATCAAGCCCTGAGGTGAAGCAAATGCCGAACAGGCTGATTTATCTTACTGTTCTGCTGTATCAGGAGCTCAGGAAATGTCAGGAGGATGATTGGTACTCTGCATGACAGGCACAGGAGATTTGGGAACCAAAATTGTTGGGGCCAGTGGAGAGTGATCAGTATAACCTGTGCCCTGTCCTGCCAGATTTTGTGTAGAATTCATGGCAGAAGCAGTAATGGAGGGAAATCCACAGTTCAGGTTATTTGACCAAGTACAGCATCACTCTGCGAGTGGCGATTTAGAGCTCCTCTGGAGCAGTATGTGATGCATTCAGTTCGTGATAGAGGTGAACAGATCTCTGGATGGGGTTCCCCATAGACTGAAGATGTTGTGCAGCACCAAATCATGGAGTTATCGCTCATGGTCGAGAGCAATAGGTCTGCTGAAGGACTTCATGAGTGTATTTCATTTCCTGGGAAGGTAGGCTGCTGATGGTGTGTCAGCAACCAACTCACACTAGTTCCACAAGCTGACCGCTGTCACACGCAGGGAAACAGATTTCATTCCTCCTGCCTGTTGATGTAGAAGATGGTCACCGTGTTCGCCAACACTATCAAGCCACGCTTGAAGGTAATGAAGGTGGAGTCTTGTGACTAGCATGACATGAGTGCATGAGGCCATATGACCTAGGAGAGATAGGCATGTCCTGACTGGTACTCAAAGATTGTTTGTGATCTGGGCTATAATGTTGCTCATGGTTTGAAACCTGCCTGTGGGCAAGTAAGCTCTTGCAGTGACTGAATCCAGGGTGGCCATGATAAAGTCCAGAGACAGTGTGCGTGCGAGAACAGTTTTTTCGGTGTTTATACTGATCCTCAGGGAAGAATGGAAATGTAGCATCTTTAGAGTTGACACATGGACCTCCTGGTGTCACATGGCGCAAGGAGCCAGTAGTCAAGGCAGGGGAAGAAAAGAGAGACCAAGGCATCTGGGGGGAGCTGACACTATCGCTAATACTTTGGTAAAGACTCTGGAGGCAGTTGCTAGCCCAAAAGGGAATGCTCTGTACTGAAAATAGTCGGAGCCCACCACGTACCTGAGGAAGCATCTGAGAGCAGGATGAACATCGACATGGAAGTATGCATCCTTCATATTGAGAGCTGTAAACCATGTTCTTTTCTAGGAATAGTATTATAGAGGCCAGGATGACCATACAAAACTTGAGTTTAAAATGAAGTGGCTGAGGTCAAGAATTGGTCTCCATCCATCCTTCTTTTTGGGTATGAGGAAGTAAGCCAAGTAAAATCCACTCCCTTGGTATTGAGGAGGGACATGTTCTATCACTCCTCAATCTAACAGGGAGTCCACATGAGGCTATAATGGAGCACAGGTAGCGGATCTCAGCCACACAGCCCTAGCTGGCTCCATAATAGCCTCATTAATGGGGAGCACTATTTTGCCTGGAGGATGTCTAAGAGTTTGTGCCGGGATTCCTGAGCCTCTTCAAGAGGAATCTGAAGTTCACCAGCAACTCTACAAAAATGATCCTGGGACTGCCTGAAAAGATGGCGTGGGAGATGGAGACACAGGGGTTACCACCTCATCCAGAGATGAAGATGGCAGTTTTGCTGGTTCCGGCACAGCCACTGGATCCGGTGCACCTTGCTCTTCCTGTTTGGAAGGATCGGGAGCAGGGGGTCTGAGTGCCTCTTTCAAGGGGAGGGGTGACACTAGCTGACCTGATTGACTCTGGTTTCAGGGCCCCCAATATGGCCAGTAGGAAGGGTCAAAGGGGGATGCAGAGGCCCACCTGGCATGGGGTGCCAGCAGCTCCAAGCTAAATGTGGAGGTTAGTCTCACAGTGATGTAAGTCTTTTGGGTGGCAGAGGATACATAAGATACAAAACTTATGCTCCTCTTGATTGCAGTCTCCCAGTCAGGAGAAACAGATTCCTGTTCTAGAGGTGGTACCACCAGAGCCATTGGAGGGAAGTTGTATTTCAAGAAAGGAATGGACGATAAACTTCTCCAAGCAGTTCACTCAACAGGTGGTGTTATGACATCCCTGGAAAGGAATCCAGATCCAGGAATGAGGAGATATCCTGTGGGGAAGCATGAGACCCAGCTCCCCCCTGGAGTGAGAGGGGTTGTCTGTGCCCAGACCAGTGGAGCTGGAAAAGGGTGCTGTCAAAGGCGGTGCCATGGATAGGTTGTGAACAGTCTTTTGTCAATGCCGATGGAATCCCAAGGTTTCGGAGGTGCCAAGGATGACAGTACCAACAGATCATGTTCCAGTACCAATGGAGCCTGATGTTTTTGGGCTTTCTTGTCAAGCCACTGGGACTTATCATAGAAGATTAGGGTTGGAAGAGACCTCATGAGGTCATGTAGTCCAACCCCCTGCTCAAAGCAGGACCAACCTAAGCCTTCTTGGGCAGAGGTACTGGGCTTGCTCAGAGATTAATCTGAAAGCGTCAAAGTGTATTTCAAGTAAGACTTAGTTTCATGTGTATGAGTGCTTCCTGAGAAAATCCGACCAGGGAGTCTATGAGAGTCGATTCTCTGGCACCAGTGTCAGACTTAGCAGCAGGAAGCTCATTCCTTCCTGAGGCAGGCCAATGTATAGGGGAGGAGGGTTCCTTGGCCTGGGTCCAATTAAAGTTTCCTGGCTTTGTCCATGAGGTGGTTTTGGATACAGAGTGCTAGCCCTTCTTGAGTACAGCTGGGGAATGAGCAGCAGATACTGCACCTCACTGCAATGTGAGCTTCTCTGAGGCAGCGTAGGCAGCATTGGTGGTCATCGCTGACCGAGAAGGATCATGGGCAGGAAGCACAGAGTTTGAAGCCTGGAGTGTAGGGAATCATCCAGTACCCACAAAGGGTATGGGGGAGGGAGTTCCCCCAAAGATTAATCTAATACTAAAACTATGAAAACACTAGAACTATAAACTGTATAAAATGCTAAAATTATTTACAAAGCTAAATCTTATCTTAAGAGATGAAGACACACAGTGAGAAGAAACTGGAGAGGTAATTGGTCTGCTCCGCTGTTTATCCTGCCGATCGGTGGCACGAGGTGAGCCAGGGTGCATGCACAGATTGACAGACACATACAATTTTCAAATTCTCCAGCTCCAGATGGATGGTGCGCATGCGTAACCCCACAGTGAAGACCATCACTCAAAGAAGAACTGAAGCCCACTGTCTGTATACAGGTTTCAGAGTAGCAGCCGTGTTAGTCTGTATCCGCAAAAAGAAAAAGGAGTACTTGTGGCACCTTAGAGACTAACAAATTTATTTGAGCATGAGCTTTCGTGAGCTACAGCTCACTTCATCAGATGCTAGTCTCTAAGGTTCCACAAGTACTCCTTTTCTTTTTATCTGTATACAGTAGAACCTTAGAGTTACAAATACCTTGGGAATGGAGATAGTTCGTAAGTCTGAAATGTTCATAACTCTGAACAAAATGTTATGGTTCTTTCAAAAGTTTACAATTGAACATTGATTTAATACAGCTTTGAAACTTTACTATGCAGAAGAAAAATGCTGCTTTTAACCATCTTAATTTAAATGAAACTTGAACAGAAAGTTTCCTTACCTTGTCAAATCTTTCATTTTTTTAAACTTTCTCTGTATCTTTTAGTAATTTATGTTTAACACAGTATTGTACTGTATTTGGCTTTTTTGTTGGTTTGGTTGGTTTTTTTGGTCTCTGCTGTTGCCTGATTGTGTACTTCCTGTTCCAAATGAGGTGTGTGGTTGACCAGTCAGTTTGTAACTCTGGTGTTTGTAACTCTAACATTCTACTGTACTTGAAAGGAACTGGAGAAACAGGATAACCTTAATCTATTTTTAAATATTGTCTGTCCCTGAATAGGGAAGCTCTTGTATATTGAGGAGTTAGGTAATGTCAATGTGACTGCTGACAACACAAACAACCAAACCAACAAAAAAGCCAAATACAGTACAATACTATGTTAAACATAAATTACTAAAAGATACAGGGAAAGTTTAAAAAAAATGAAAGATTTGACAAGGTAAGGAAACTTTCTGTTCAAGTTTCATTTAAATTAAGACGGTTAAAAGCAGCATTTTTCTTCTGCATAGTAAAGTTTCAAAGCTGTATTAAATCAATGTTCAATTGTAAACTTTTGAAAGAACCATAACATTTTGTTATTTGAAAATCTTAATCCTTGGTCATGCATGTAATTATACCTGAATTGACACACATTCATGATCTTTCAGGCACTGTTTTTGACTACTTTAAGGTGTATTTTTATATATAAACACACACAATTCATAATTTAGTTGCCTGTTCTTGAGTTATTCAAAATTCTGTTTTGTGTTTTTCATTATGCTATATTTCAACATAATGATGTTTCGCAAAGTATTCAGGCTACTGTGTTGTCAAGCCCCTTAGTGATAAAGACATTAATCCCATGCTTGCAATTCTTGCATCTGCATTCCTGTTAAACCCATTATCAGTAACATGCTGGCTTGTATTAAAATCTTGCATACAGCCCATCTACTTTAAAGCTGAACAGAAAAGATAGTTAAGACAATAATTTTATTACATTTCCCTATGGTGTTAGTTTACATTATCTAGAATTAAAATGTGATGAATAATACAGAATTCACTTTTAAGTTCCATTTATGTTGCTTGCTCACATTTCATAATATTTTCTAGAAAACGTTTACCTCCATACTTATTTTGAAATATCGATTCATACTTTTATAGAGTACTACAAATCTTTTTTGGAGACACTTTCTGACATAATTACATATAGGTTTTAACCTTTTTTTATAGCACTCTAGCAAGCTTTTTGCAAATTTAGGAAAAACAGATTCTACTAGTTGGCTCTCTGTAAAATCCACAATAGTCTTGACCTTATCCTGAAATTATTCTCTTGCTGTGTCATATACTCTATGTATGAGATATTTCCGCTTTTTACCAGTAAGTTATGCAACTGTTGGACTTTCTGAAAGTGCAACACACCCTACAATTGAAATTCATGACTCACACTTACATAAAAGGAATCTCTATTGAACTCCTGTTGTCTCATGGAACACTATATATTTAGAAACAATACTTAAGTTTTTGCTGGGCAGTGGCAAAAGGTAACTAGGTAACCCATTCTGCAGCTGTGGATCAAACTTATCCCCAACTTGAAAAGTTTCCAATTTTTCCCAAACCCCAATTACTTCGCAAAACCATAAAGAGCATATTTGTCCACCCTTCCCTTGCAACTGTGTGTGTGTGTATATACCCCTCACAAAGAGGTAAAGCTCCTGAGAGCAAATATTCTCCTCTTCAAACAACAGGGGGTTAAAAGAGAGGACTATCACTGTCTGATTTTAAAGAGACAGTCATCTCTCTTCAAACTAACAAAGAGATGTGGAACAAAGCACTAGAGAGGATAATGGTGTTATAAGGAAAAAAACATTTCGTACATTCCTTCTTTGCAGGGACGAAAAACTTGAACAAAAATGTAGCAAGCTAGAAGATAGGTCAAGTTAAAGCCAAAAACATGATTTACAGCAACTCTGAAAATGAAGAACTAAACTGTATGCTGGATTTTGTGGACATTCGTTCCTGATAAACTCTAGTTTATCCTCGGCCCGTACCACTACCCACGGCCCCCGTTGGCCTGGAGTGGCGAACCGTGGCCAATGGCAGCCGCGATCGGCCAAACCTGTGGATGTGGTAGGTAAACAAACCGTCCCATCCCACCAGGGGCTTTCCCTGAACAAGCGGCGTCCCAAGTTTGGGAAACACTGCTCCAGACCTACAAGCCAAGTCACCCATTAATATAGAAGGATCCCTAATTTAAAAACCTAAGGACAGCAGGGCCCCATGACAATCCATCTTTCCAAAATTTCTGAACATCCAGATGAAACAATAAATCCTCTAGACAATGTAGAGAAAAGGCCAATTATTTTGCCATGTGTAGAGAATTTATAGTAAGTTTAAGAAGGTACCTGAGACTATGTTCAACAAATTATAGAAACAAGATAAATAATAAATATTTAACTATACAACCTACACAGCTCAACTCCAAGACTCCCACAAACTCTGCTTTCATAAAAACCTCAGGCACAGTCAAACATTTTCCCCTGCCATGTGTGGAATAAATAAATACATTTTACAGCAGGTCCTGCAGATCAATAGAGCCAGGCCTTTCTTATGGATTTCGACCTTACTTATGGATTCCAAGGGAGGGAAAATAGGTATTGTAAATCCTATTCACAGGAACAATGAAGGGAGGAGTAGCATCCTGGTACCTCTTTGGACTGTCTCCCCCATCCACAATCTTGCAGCTACCATCAGCCTCCAAAAAAAAATAAAAATAAAATAAAATAAAATAAATCATTCATTCATCACAGAATGGTGATACACTTCACTACGTGTCTTCTGTTATTCCTCAATGGATTTTTCAGTTAGCTTTGTTTAAGTACTACTTTAAGTGCCCTATCAATCATACTTATTTAAAAATCATGCCCTATCAATCATGCTTACTGAATTCAGTGTTGCCAATACATGAAACATCTATTATGGACGATAGACTTCACACAGGTGGGAAAAAAGTCAGATTCCAAGCACCAGGGAATTACCATAATTATTAATAATTTATGCCATCATTGAAGTAACTGATGTGACAGACTTGTGGCATGGGAGTGAGTTTCTCCCTTCAACAATAATTTGGAAACAGCAGGTTCCATTGTAAGCTAAATGACTGTTCAATTATTTTCATGGTTCAGAACTGTCAAAGGCAGAGTGGAGACATTTACAGCAAGTGGATTGTCGTCTATAATTGCACCCAATAGTTAAACAGTAAAATCCTCAGTTTATGTCTAGTGTATGCTCGAAAAAGGATTATTTTACTATGTTGGACTTTCGTTGTTGATTTTGAATGACATCTGCTATTTTCAATTCTAATTATGAGGAGACATAAAAGGAAAGTAGATCAGGGCCCCTTTTGTAATTATGTACTATTCTATAATTGACTACTACCAAAGCATAGTAGATGATGTAACTAAAAAAAACCTTTGCCGTCCACTGACTTCTCTGAGATGGACCTGACTATATATACTATTTTATGTCAGTGAAATGCTGCTAACCTACCGTACTTGAGTAGGCTGAAATTGTCACCAAAAATTGCTTTCTAGTTATCAAATTTTTGAAAATAAATACTGTAAGATAGTTCCACTGTGAAGTAGTTCTCTATCCCCAAAGAAATACATCATTTAAATGTAAGTTTATACAGACAGACAATTTGATATTTTTAACTATAGTTTCACTGAATCTTAACTTTAAGCATATTCCAACTTCATAAACACTTAAAAATTAAAAAACAGTTACTGTATGTAACATGCAATTACATTGTGACCTAGTTTAAAAAAAAAAAAAAGTCCTTCGGGATAGGTTTTGGCAACAGCCAGATAAGAGGCACAGCAAAAAAAGCTCCGCTACAGAACTATTGTATATAATCCTGAAAATGAATTGCATGGAACAGAATTATTCAGTTTTGAAAGCGTCCTAGAGTTTTGTGGGATACTGTCCCTTATCTTAAAATGGAAGAAATAAAAACACCACCAACAAAAAAATGAAACAAACAACACAACTGCCTTCAAACAAGAAGGCCACCAAAGCCCTTGAAGTACAACTCACTGTAGACTGTAATCACTGAGAAGGTCAGGGAGGACACAAAGACTTAAGAAGTTTACCTAGAGAAGACTAATGCCAATCCAAACAGATTTTAAGGAATTTGTAAATACCTTAGGTGGAAGAAGACAAAGTAACCCTGCAGATTACCAACTTTATGGTTACATAGATACTCTGGAATTGATCTATAGGATACCTTCAAAAAAACCTGTGCATCTCTCTGAAAATTATGCACTTATGAACTATCTGCCGAAGAAAAAGGAAATGACAGTAGCTACTGTATTTTAAAGTTTTACAAGACAAAGGGGTTTTTATATTTTAAAATTAGAAGTATTTCCCTTAATTCTAACTACCTCATACTGAAGAGCAAGCAATTTTTTCTTTAAAGAAAATTAAATGTGAATTTAGAATTTCAGACCAAAATTTTTTAATTGAAGTGCCTAACTTTAGGGTCCCAAATTCAAAATTAGGAACCTTGAATAAGTGGTCTTATTGGTTCCTATACTATATTTTCTGGTGCTTTGTCCAACCTAGTGATGAATAACTCAAGTAATGGGATTCTTGTAAGTTACATCAAATGTCTCCGCCTCATTTTTTTCTCTCTATACTATGGGGATATTTCTTCCCCACCTTTCAGCAATTTTTTAAAATATTTAAGTCACTATTTGTAAACTGCTGAGATTCTTTGGTGCTCTAAGCAGTTACAATTAATATAATCCACAGCCAGTTGGACCAAATTTCTGAAGCAGGTCTTTGGATTCTGTGGCACTCTGGGCGCATGGAGTGCATTCATACCCACAGTGGATTACACATGGGGACCAGCACTTGAAGAAGAATGGCTGGATACTTCTACTAACATGATCATCAGTGAAATAGCTAAGTGTTACTCTAAATTGCCACCACTCATCGCTAGGTTTCAGTTATTCTCTGTTGAAACTAATGGAAAGTTCACACCTTTTACAACTATCATTTCAGGCTGTCTGCAACATCAAAGAGAGAATGCTGCACTGGTTTGTACTGGGTTCACATTTTCAAAGTCATCCTCACAAACATTAGAAACTTTTTTTTAATGTCTAATCCTACTTTATTCTGAAGGTGTTTACGTGATCTGAATTTTCAACAGCTGCCTGTTTTCCCCCCACTCACCCACCTACACAGCTGACAGCACTGTAATTACTAGATATCTTGTTTTAAATCAATATCCTCCATATTTCAATCACTGTTTGGGTAAATAGCAATAATTAAAAAACTAAGCAAAAATGTCCCTGGGTGATATTAGATAAAAGGCATATTAGTCATACAACTTCTATTAAAAATTCTACACTCCATTATACTTAATTTTTTTTCCAAAGCTGAGACTGAAACTGAAACTAAGTAGAAAAAAAAGGAAACAGTTTATTTTTAAAGTATCACTAAAAACATCATTACGGATATTAACTATATCAATTGAAATAGTTTTTCAGAAACTTGGCAATTACTACAGCATGGTTAATTAATATATGTTTAAACAGATGTTCACTCAAACTATTTGAATGCAGTAATGAGTTCTCTTAATACACTGTAGAGCTTATATCATTGCAATTTGGCAAAAAGTTGTCTATTTCAACATAGTTAAATAATAGAGATGAAGTTGACTTGCAACTCATGAGGCTTCTTTCTGGGTTTCTCCAACGGGAAACACTGCTTCCAATCCCACCCCCAGCTTCCTTCCTATGTAAAATATGCTAACCCCACCTCCCACCCGAGCCATGGGTCCTTCTCTCTTCTTCCTCCCCATCCCACCAACAATGAATCCCTCTTCCTGGATTCCCTCCCACGTCCTCCTGATTCTATTCATAAATGCCACCTAGTTTCCACAGACTGTTTTTGTTTCTTTGGTGTTCTGTTGTGATGTGTCATTTTTTCAGGTTTTTTTTCCCCCCCTGTAAAAGTCCACTTATTCTCCTCATCCACCAACATCCAAATAGGGAAATTCTGGATGCAAATTGATCCTCAAGAAGCCCTTGAAAATCACTCAATATCTGCTCTTCTGCCATCTCTAAACTACCCTCATTATCTTTGCTGTTGGCTCCTCTGCTCGGAGGTACAGCGTTCTGATACTTTGCTCTGCACCAAGAGCCGAGAGTGGAGTGACCAGCAGCAGAGAAAAGAGGAGTCAGCTGCTTTAAGAAAGCCCCAGTGTAGTCAGGCTTATGCTGCTCTATTCCTTATGTCACAAGTATAGAGTAGTTGAAATTCTCAAGCCCTTCCAAACTACTGGCCAGCATCCCATGTATTTACTAGCTAAATAGAACACAACAAAGAAATCCAATTATGAGAACGTCTTGAAATTAGACATTTAAGGCTCTGATCATGGAAAGATTTCTGCACATGAATAATCCCACTAACTCTTTTCCCCTCAGTAAAACATACCTGTACAATAATTAGGCCCTTCCCCTTTCATTTATATTTATGTGGGGTTTTGTATGTACTTAAAATACTTAATAAAATCTACATATTGTGTTCAGTTTTCATTACTCAAGAGAACAGAGCAGAAATGGAAAGTTCAAGGGCAGGCATTGCAAAAAACTTCCACATGGAGAAAGACTGGGACTATTTAATTTGGAAGAGATTGTTACCATTTTTTTTTTTTTTTTTTAAGAATTTAAAGCAGTGGTAATTTAATTGAGGTTTTTTAGGGAATGTTAGGAATAAATTAATAAGGAGTGTAGCTTATTTGTTTGACATGTGATACTGTATAAGCAAGTGTGCTTTTATTTAAAGTTATTATTTATTAGATTTTAAGCATTATACACACACACAGAGGCATGCAATAGAATATAGATATATTTTAGATATAGTTATTTATAGTTTGAGATAGTTTTGAGTGATTATTAGCTAGGCTTTTAATAGCTGTTTTTTTTTTTTTAGTTTAGCTGATGGGGAATTTACATGTTAGCTTTTTGCTTTTAGAAATGCTTTTTGGACTGTTTTAAAGCAAATTTAATTTTTTATAGTTATTTTTAACAAAAAATATATAATTTCGAGTGATTTTAGTATAGTAATTTTTATTGGGTTATATTTAATAAATTTATTATTTAAAAATGTTTTAGTATTTTAGTTATAATAATAAATAATAATAATATGTTAGGAGTATTTAAAATTAAGGTTATTTATTTTTTAAACAAAAAATAAAACAAAATTTACAAAAAATATTTTCATTAGCAAACAAAGTATGCAGTTGTTTGACCTTGCCTTACAAAGGCCTAAGATTATTTTTCGCTATGTGATATTTGTTTTTTAGCTGGCAGTGGTTGAACATACAAAATGGCTGACAACAATACTGTTAAGTTCTGGGGTACATGCAAGAATGTCAAATTCTGAGGTAACAGAGACAACTAATCAGAAATAGCATGATAGAGAAATATAAAATGTAAGGTATACAAAAGGCAAAGTTTGCACTCCTCTTTACTCTCATAATAGTGGGCATTCAATTCCTATGTTCCTTTCTTAATTCCTGTGTTTTATTTTTAAATATTATTTTCAAGCTTCAGGAGACTGGATCCTCAGATAATGTGAGTCAGTATAATTCCACAGACTTCAATGCAAGTATGCTGATTTACACCGGCTGAAGATCTGACCCCACATCTTTAATGCAGGCAAATGAAAAAAAAATATTGGACACATTTAGTAGCCTGTGTCAACCTACACAATCGCCTCACACAGCAAAGCAAAAAGCAGTATTTATTCTGGTCTCCACAAATTTGTTTTCATCTGCATATAATCGACTAGTTGGGAGGATAATCTCTAAATTTGGGGGTGGAGTAGGAGAACTTTGCATACATTCAAATAAAATTTTATTCAAATGCTGATACTCATTGAAATCCTATCCTTAGCCAACACAACAAGACATGTGTGCTACAACATGCCCACTCTTTTACATATTTACTTTTTCTTAGTCTCTGTTGAAAGTTCCATGGAGGCAAAATATTTTATTTCTAACTAACAATGCTCTTATCGTAAACTGTATATTTCGATTTCATGCTAATATAGATAGTGAGGTTGGAAGTCATTTCACTTACCCTATTGATATTGCTGTTGCTTAAAATAATCTGAACTAGGTTTTTCTTAAATTCTTCTAGCTTCTCAAAACACTTTTTCAGAACATGATTAGATAAATTAGCATCAGTTATTAAATTGATCAAAACAGAAACTGCTTCTGTCAGAAAATTTGAGACAGGAAATTTAGGATTCTTGTAAAAAGTAAGTAGGCCATCAAGCAATCGAGAGACAGAATCTGATATTGTGGAGCAGTCGCTTTCAAGCTTTGTGAAGACTGTTTTCAGACCTCCTGCTTCTGTCAGTTTTCTTAGTTCAAGGAGATGTTGCAAGAACTGCATGTGAGCAGCCAGAGTATTTTCCTTGCTAGTACAATGGGTATTCAATATGGGAAGTATTTCAGAATTAAATGTACAAGATGAAGTGTTACAACTATGCTTGGAGTGCCCAAAGTTGTGTGATGTGTCTACAGTATCAAATACACAGTCACTAGATACATCACACCCAGAATCTTCTAGCTGACTTGAGCAATTTATAGGGTTTATTTGTTCCTGATCCAGCAGAATTTCAGTAAAGGCATCTGGGTTTCCTGAAATACAAACATGAAAGTTATATTTATATTTCTGAGACACTTTCACAAAGAATGTACCATATCTAATCCAATGTTTTTTACATAAATCTTAAGTGCAAAAAATGAATAATACAGTATAGGTTGTTTTCCAGTCATCAATTTTAATACTAATGGAATTTAAAACACATTTTAATAAAGTTAGAAATCTCTGAAAACAATGCTTATTGAGATTCTGCCTTAAATAGGTAGCCCAACCTGTATCTCTGATTAAATCCTTTGAGCACTTTAGGAGTAGCAGTTTTAATCTGATTTTAAATATTTTGATGGTTCAAAGACTTCATATAGTAAAATAAATTGGTTGTACAATAAGACTTGAACTCCTATCAGTTCCAAAGCAAAGAACTGTATGCCATTCCCCATCTCCCACTGCCTTTTTCACTACTCTTTTTCCGCTTAAAGAATAGTATTTTTCTAAATTTTAAAGTTAATTAACAATTGGATCTACTAAGTCATTTCTTTCCATTTTTTTCTTTGTCAGATGTCCCTGAAAGTGACCTCTTTACTTTGTCATTCAAGCAAATCAAATTATGCTCTGCATGGGAAAACACATGCGTATTCCTCCACTCTCTTCCGCACTATGCAGTGGAGGACAGCTCATGAGTATGAGTCTATGCAGATATCACATTATGGGTGCTGTTAGAAAAAAAAAAATCTTGGGTTTTGTCTATGCCTGGAAAAATACTTTTTATTTGTATTACCGTACCATTCTAGAATGTGTTAACATGCTTTAAATAATAGGTTCTTAAACAATTTAGAAGCAAATCTAGATTCAGCTGGTTAAAAATGTGTTACCTGATCACAATTAACCCTTAAAGAGAAACATTCAATTTGGAAAAAAAAGTCAAAGAATATTTTTGGATTGCAATGTGTTATCTACAGTTATAAGTAACACCTAAATACGAGAACTGGGGGGGGGGGGGAATGGTTAGAGAAGAACGTTTCTCAGGGTTTTTTCCCCCCCCACTTTACTTTGTGCATTTAAAAAACACTCTACAGTACTAGTCTCTGATGCCACGTACTTCCTATCTCATGTACTAGCACAAGAGTCAGGAACAATTGGTGCTACTCCTCCTGACTGGGGGTATGTCTATACTACAGAGACTATACCAGCATAGCTAAATCTCCATAGACATGCTGTCATAATCCCATAAAGTAAACGCAGCCCACGCTGACATAATGGTTTTTCCCACTGGGATAGGAACACCACCTTTTTGAGCAACCCTAGCTATGCTGAAGGAAGCATTCTTCCATCAACATTGCTGACCGAACCCCCAGTATATATGCAGCTAAGCTACGTCAGTCAGTGGTATGGATTTTTCATACTGCTGACCAAAAAAGCTATGTCTACCTAATTTTTAAGTGTAGACCAGGCCTCAAATAGCCATCAACCTCATCCAGAGAAGGAATTTTCCTTTCCTCCTTCAAAAACACATAATACGCTAACCAACACTGAAGAAACCTGCCCTGCGTACATCAGTCCTATCCAACTACTGCCCAATGTCAAACCTCCCGTTCCTGAGCAAGATTGTATAGAAGCTAGCAAATGGCCACATCAAGCTCTTCTAACTGAAGTGAACATTCTAGACCCATCTTAATCTGTTTTCAGGCCAGGACACAGAACCGAAACCACCTTAGTGGCACTGATGCATGATCTCCTCCTGTCAATGGACAGAAGACAGACATCCATCCTCATCCTCCTGGACCCCTCTGCAACACTGGACGTGTTGACCATGATATTATACTGTCTCAAGAACATAAGAATGGCCATACTGGGTCAGACCAAAGTATCCTGTCTTCTGACAGTGGCCAATGCCAGGTGCCTCGGAGGGAATGAAGAGGTAATTATCAAGCGATCCATCCCCTGTCGCCCATTCCCAGCTTCTGGCAAACAGAAGCTAAGGACACCATCACTACCCATCCTGGCTAATGGACACTGATGGACCTATCCTCCATGATGTGTCTCACATGAGAGAGGCAGGCGTCCAGGATAATGTGCTAAAATGGGTTGAGTCCTTTCTGGAGGGATGCATATAATAAGTAGTGATGGGAAACTGCACCTCCACCACTAGGCCTCTCACTTGTGGAGTTCCACAAAGATCAGTTCTCTTTCCAGTCCTTTTCAACATCTAGATGGAACCACTGGGTGAACTTGTCCATTCCCTGACCAATGTCATCTGACCTTTCCCAGGAACTAAGGATCATCATAAATCTCACTATTGTCTGCAGCAGGTGCAAGGAATGTTTTTTTATGTTACTTTCTCGAATGTAAACACATAGCAACAGCAACAGGTATATTTCTTTTTTAATAAAACCCACACACATACACTACCCAAACAAGACATAAGACATTCCACTGCACACACTGTTCCCTCTGGGGAGAGGATGAGAGAAAAAACAATATGAGACAGATGTGTAGTCACGTTGCTTAATGCTCTACTGCAAGTCACTCTGATATTACAGTGATGATCGCAGTATATAAACCTATATAGAACAGAAAATGAGGACAATACTCAAGGCCCTGCCCTGTACAGAGCTTATTCACGCACACTGCCCAAAACCATTCAAATGCAAATCTAACTGTAGCAAAGCTAAAACTGATTTGAAGGTGCAAAAGCCTACATTATTTCAACACGAAGAACTAGATTACTGTACTAGTTAAAACAACTGTTTTAGGAAGCCTCTGTCATTTTTTGAGACAATGTATCCTATTAAAATAATTTTACAAATTATTACATCATTTGCAAGATTCCCAAGACTTAGATAAAAATCTAATCAAAACATTGTACTTTTAAAGAATCACCAAAGATCAATTATTAAGAACTCTATATATCAAATTATATTCAATATGTACAAAACAATATTTTATCCTTACAGAGACAAGCAACATTTTCTGAAAAGGAGAATAATGGAGCTCATTTGTGGGAAATAACCCTGCTCCTGTCTCAGTAGCAGGGGCATTTTGTTAGACTGCAGGTGAAATGTACTGTCCCTGGAAGTGGGGATAGGGAGGAGACTGCCCAGAAAAAGCCTTCCCACTTCCTCATGGGGTCTGGAAAATGTTGTTGGTTCGTTTGGCAAAGGAAAGAGATGCACTGCTCCAAGGAGAAAGGGGGAATGAGAAGGATTCATATCATAGCTGCCTCTCCACAGGTTTGCTGCATCCCATTGGTCAATCAGAGGAGGAGAGTGGTAGTTATCTGACTCTCATGAACACTGCCACCAAACCAATTTAAATCTTTCCCTGCACTGCTCAAGCCTCTGGCCTTTTCAGCATAACATTAGCTTGGTCAGAAATACTAACAAGGCAAGTGTGGCAGGGAGTCATTGAGCCAGTCTGCATGGACAGGGCCTGGAAGAATGTGACCCGAGGTGTCGCCAGAGTCTTTTCAGATGCAGACGCTTAATGTTCACACATAGGGACATCCAGTGCACTAGGAGCTTTCTAGGGACAATGGAAAGCATTTAAATGACATGGACACTGCCATTTGGCTGGGACATTAAGGATTAGATGGGCAAGAAAGAGATTACTGGCACTGTGGGTAAGGCATGCAACCAAATACATCGTGGTTGCCCTCCATGGCTGATGTCTAGTGCAGCTAAAATCTGAAAGCTAAAATCTGCTTTCTGAATATTTACTGGGAGGACCTCCCAAGCACACAACTTCTCATGCTATTACTTCCATACAGTCCACAATTTGTGTTTCTGCTCAAATCCTTGTATATAAGTTTTTGTCACTGTTTGAGGAAAATAAGTCTTCTCTAATCCCAGAAGAATAACTGAAAAACTATTTTGTTCAGTTCTCACTTTCATGGGACAAAAATCTAAGGTCAACTCAGGAGAGGAGGGAAAGGAGGCAGTTACTCCCATAGCCAGAGGAGGGATGAGCATTGGGTCCAGATGCACAGATGCATTTGCCTAGTCATAAAATCATAGAAGATTAGGGTTGGCAGAGACCTCAGGAGGTCATCTAGTCCAACCCCCAGCTCAAAGCAGGACCGACCTCAACTAAATCATCCCAGCCAGGGCTTCATCAAGTTTCCATCCTTAGAGATTTTTAAGGCCAGAGTCCACCACCTCCCTAGGTAACCCATTGCAGTGCTTCACCACACTCCTAGTGAAATAGTTTTTTTCCTAATATCCAACCTAGACCTCCCCCACTGCAACTTGAGACCATTGTGCCTTGTTCTGTCATCTGCCACCACTGATAACAGTCTAGCTCCATCCTTTTTGGAACCCCCCTTCAGGTAACTGAAGGCTGCTATCAAATCCCCCCTCATTCTTCTCTTCCGCATACTAAATAAGCCCAGTTCCCTCAGCCTCTCCTCATAAGTCATGTGCCCCAGCCCCTAATAATTTTTATTGCCCTCTGCTGAACTGTCTCCAATTTGTCCACATCCTTTCTGTAGTAGGGGCCCCCTAAAACTGGACACAATACTCCAGATGTGGCCTCAACAGTGCTGAATAGAGGGGAATAATCACTTCCCTCGATCTTCTGGCAATGCTCCAACTAATGCAGCCCAATATGCCATTAGCTTTCTTGGCAACAAGGGCACGCTGTTCACTCATATCCAGCTTCTCATCCACTATAATCCCCAGGACCTTTTCTGCAGAACTGCCATTTAGCTAGTCAGTCCCCAGCCTGTAGCAGTGCATGAGATTCTTCCATCCTAAGTGCAGGACTCTGCATTTGTCCTTGATGAACCTCATTAGATTTCTTTTAGCCCAATCCTCCAATTTCTCTAGGTCACTCTGGACTCTATCCCTATCTTCCAGCATATCTACCTTTCCCCCCAGCTTAGTGTCATCAACAAACTTGTTGAGGACACAATCTATCCCATTATTATCTATCCCAGATCATTAATGAAGATATTGAACAAAACCAGCCTCAGGACAGAGCCCTGGGGCACTCTGCTTGATATTGGCTGCCAAGTAGACATTGAGCCGTTGATCACTACCCATTGAGCCAGACGATCTAGCTAGCTTTCTATCCACCTTATAGTCCATTCAACTCACCCATACTTTAGCTAGCTAGCAAGAATACTGTGGGAGACCATATCAAAAGCTTTGCTAAAGTCAAGATATATCATGTCCACCGCATTCCCCATATCCACAGAGCCAGTTATCTTATCATAGAAGGCAATCAGGTTGGTCAGGCATGACTTGTCCTTGGTGAATCCATGTTGACTGTTCCTGATCACCTTCGTCTCCTTCAAGTGCTTCAAAATGGATTCCTTGTGGACCTGCTCCATGATTTTTCCAGGGACTGAGGTGAAGCTGACCGATCTGTAGTTCCCCAGATTCTCCTTCTTCCCTTTTTTAAAGATGGGCACTATGTTTGCCTTTTTCCAGTCATCCGGGAACTCCCCGGATTGCCATGAGTTTTCAAAGATAATGGCCAATGGCTCTGCAATCACATCAACCAACTTCCTCAGCACCTTCAGATGCATTGCATCTGGCCCCATGGACATGTGCATGTCCAGCTTTTCTAAATAGTCCTTAACCTGTTCTTTCACCACTGAGGACTGCTTACCTCCTCTCCACACTGTGCTACCCAGTGCAGCAGTGTGGTAGCTGACCTTGTCTATGAAGACCGAGACAAAATAAGTCCCCTGCTGAGGTCAGCAGATTGGTGAAGGGAAAAAAAGGGGGTGGGTGAGTGAGGAACAGAAGAGATACCGAAGGAAGGAGACAAGATATGGAATGGTCTGCCAGAACCAAGTTTGAGGCCATCCCCCTTCTCACTCCAAACAAACAGGCAGAGCATGTACAGTGAGCTGCTCTTAACACTGAGAGACAGTACTGGGCACATGACTCAGTTCCTGATCATTTGCGCACCAACACTTCTATCCCATGATGACCAGTCTCCATAAATGCTTACAGATGTGCTGCTGTGGAGTATCCACATTTCAAGACTGATGCACACTGTGAATATAAAAACACCCACAGTCACATTTTTCCCCCCTTGGTAATTAAAGAAAAGTGTGCAAACTTTAGCTCTGCCCCAAAATAAATACTATTCTTTCATCAGCAATCTCTTAAAATATAGTATATATTTATCTATTGACATTTGTCGCTAAACAATATCCTTTGAAAATATTTTGATACCAAAATCAAGATAACAAAAAATATATTTTTTAAAAAAATACAGGGGTCAGAGTTAAGATTGCTGGGCTGGGCTGAAATGTCCATTCTTTTTTACTTGATAAAAATGTGTTTATATTTATTATGTGGCAATTTGTTTATGCTAAAATTGTCAAAAGCACCTTAATCAAGAATGAGCCTAAATCCCATTGACCTTCAATGACCATTATGACGCTAAGTGCCTTAGTTGATAAAATGAAATTTAGGTGGTTTTGATAATTTTATATCTATGTATTTAGATACATATCCATACTTGTAAATGCTTGTATTTTGTAAAAGGTATGATAGGTAAATACAATGTTGCCAGTTAGGAACATTAAATAATTTTTTTAAATAAAGTTGGGTTTTGTTTGTTTGTTACAATAAATTAAGCTTTACAACATCTCTTACAAGTTACTTCTTTTTAAAAGCTGGGATGAGGTGGAACTCTGTTGTAAGCAGTAAAAGGCTTTAGTTCTGTAAATATCATAGCTGATCAGAGAAGGGTCCTGGATCATAAGATACTTGAATTTCAATGTTTGGCATGTCATCCCTGTGGCAATTACAACAGTTGCTTAGCTGTAAGGAATGTATTTTTGGTCTATAATGCTGGAAAGGAGGAGGAAGAAGATCCAGCACCATGTGATAGCTAGCACTGTTACCACCATCTTGGGCTCTATGAACCTCAGTTTGGGAGCCTCTAAGTTAGCTCAACTTCTCCTGATAATCAAATGGTTGCGAGCAAGGATCAGATCTAATAAAGCTAATAATAAAAAACACTTAGGAACAAAAACAGATCCAAATTGTCAATACTGACTTGGTGAATCAAACATAAAATCACGAGTCAATACATTCAGAGAAGGGAGGGGAACCGCATAAAAGAACATTCTGGTTTGGGGTATTTGTTTTTATTGCTGTCTCTTTTCACATCGAGGCATCCTTGTTACCCTTTATTAAGTCTTCAGCGACTGAAATATTGCTAAGTAGACTTTCATGAACGATGAATCAGGTTTATTCACTTCATTTTTCCACCCTTTCAACTATTTATTTTTGTGGCTTTTTTTTTTAACTGGCTTATTATGTAAGCCTCTCTCTACCACATTACTTTTTTGTAACGATTGCACTCATTACAAGCTAAGCTGCTGGGTTTGCAGAAAAACCTCCTTCACAACTTCAAGAAGTTTAACACACTAATATGATTATGGCAGTTATGGTCCCTTGGAAACAAGGTCTGCTTTTGACCTTATTTCTTTGAGTCAATAGAATGAATTCTGCCCAGGACCTATTTACATCCTCTATGTATTATTTCAGAATAGTTCTGCAGATGGTAAATGCTTACAAGATTCTCTATATTGAGCAAGCAACACATTCTTTTTAGAGAGATTTTTACACCAATTACTCTAGGGTTTGCTTATATACTTCAGCAGACCTTTACAAAAATTAAAGGAAGAATGGTCTTTTCTGATTAAAAAACACAGGACTGCAATTCAAGAAAACTGATTATACTACAGATTTCCCATTTAAGAATAGACTCTGAGAAATGAGCATGAATCAAGCATTCAGAACTCCCAAATTCTAATTCTGATTCTGCACACACTCACTGTTTGGTATTTGCCCAAGTCTCAAAGTCAGAATAATTCAAATTCACTTTCCTAAAATGACAGATTCTGATAAATATACTTTGAGGAAAGAACACAATAATTTCTCCTACAGCAGAGCATGGTAAATTCCACTTAATGCACAACCCAAATCTTTGGATGTCAATTTCTCTCTCTATTCTGGATGATCCACATATTTGCAGGGTGAGCTAGGTCTTATCTAAAAATTCCTTTTTCAAGTAATAAGAACAGGTAAGTTTTCTTATTCTTCTTTCTGCTAAGCCCCACACATCTGCTATTGTGGGATTTTCATAGCAGTTTACCTTCAGTGTGAGAAGTAGGATCACCTTTTACAGAACATCTGAAACGAGGCAGATATACCTTTAAACCTAGGCATTAAGATATGAAGAAGAGTTCTACCAAAAGAAAGGAAATGGCATTGTGTAGGCCAAAAGCCTAATGGGGAGAAGTTATCGAGTAAATTGTACTCCATTTTGCTTATTTTGTTAGCTTTGAATTACTAAGAAGAAATTGTTTTGGTTTTATTTTTTGCTTTACATGTTAATGATTGTTTTTAGAAGGACAGAAGTGTTATGACTGTAATTCATGCTTTTGAAATTATTTACTGTTTTGTGTGTGAATGAAGAATGTATGGCATGCTAACAGAGAAGAGACAGGAGGCGCCAGTACTGATGGGCTGGATGGTCGAGAGGAACTAACCTTATCATCAGAATCACCTGGATGACAGATTTACGACCCTAAAGCAAAGGCATACACCCCAAGGATAAGATAAAGAGGTGAGCCAGAGGGACGAGATAAGAAACTGCTGTGGATACTCCCAGTAATAACCCAAAATAATGCTGATTGGGAGCAACCTTGACTACCTCATGATTAACAGCTCCGATTTGACACAGCAAGGTCCATAGACTTTATGGGAACTTATTATTATAAAAGTAGGGTGTACTGCCATGGAACTTTGGATTCATTCTGCATCAACATTGGAGCTTTGGACGCAGCCAACAGAGAGCCAGCTTCAGTTCCTTCCCTCCCTTGTGTGCAGTTTCAGCTGGCCACTGAAACTGACCAAACCACACTAAGGATTGGTAACTATAAGATCGAGCGGCAGAAATTTTTTTGGGGGGTGGGGGTGTACACGCATGTGAGAAAGAGAATGGAAGCATATGCTGATTTTAATGCTTAAACTGTACTCTCAATAAAAGCGGCGTATTGCCTTATACTCTTGAAAAAGATTCCGTGTGTTTTTTATAAGCATAACAATTGGGTAAGACTGGATAATCAATGTGCAGAATTTGGTGAATAATGGACAGCTAATGGATCTCAATCTATAAGGCATAACTACTGTGCCCTGAGACTGTCAGTGCTCCTGAGGACTGGAATTCGATGCTTAACTGGAGAAGCAATATTTGTTGAATTTAGTTACGAATGAATGCTATGATAGCTGTCAGAGCTATCTGTCTGAATTTAAAGTACTATACAACATCTCATTAGAGAATGCTCCCAACTTTAAATGCAAAGCCTCAGCTGATTGGAGACAGTCATCAGGACAGGAAACGTACCAATGCTTCCTGAAGAGGTCCAATCTCGGTAGTGCAGAATGAGGTTCCAAGGCCATGCTCTTTCTCCTTGCAAAGTTAGAATAAGGTCAATGCCCTATTTAATGTTGGGATTTGTACAAAAAAAATACATTTCTTAAACATGAAGAGAACATTATATGACAAAGATTCAATCTTTTTGCTTGGACACCCTCGAACAGACAAAAGCCTTCCTGGAGAAATTCAAGTTCATGTGTTACTGGTTTAACATAGTAATTAAATATTGACTTTGCACTAACCAGTAACACATGCTCTATTTGTTGACTTCTCTTTTGGGGTCTAGGAAAACAATCACTTTAAAGTATTCATTTTAAACCTTTCTGGTCCCAGATGGAGGATTGGTCTTGCACTAGATGACCTCCTCTGTGAGACAGAGACATCCAAATATCCAACACTAGGTTAAATCAAGCCTGAGAGCTATAGCCTCTTCAGCCAGAAAGGCCTAAACAGTATTACTGCTGCGCTCTCATTCCTATCTTATATATCGTCCAGGGGACCAGTATGAAAGGTGTGAGGAAATATATACAACAGGGTCCTACCCAACTCTGGAGGATGTCACTCACCACCACACATCCCAGGTCCTGACACAGAGTCTGCAGGGCACTTTATCTAATATTTCCAGATGCAAAGAGTTCAGTCATCAGCCCACCAAACTGGTACACGATGAGCGAGATACTTCTGAGTGCAGCAGCCCTGTGGTTAATCTGACTTTGACAGACGAGCCATGGTGGACAGTGTGATGGTATAGGGTATTTATCTGTGTCCAGTTATGAATTCCATTTAGTTTTATGAATACTATTTGTAATTGTAACAGCCACGTAGTTCAGGTCACCCATTTTGTAGCAGAAACTTGACATTTAATGGGGAAGTTATATCTGGAAAGCCATAACAGAGCCATAATAGACCAGTACTATTCAATGGTTTTCCACTTGTGAAACAAGGGGGTTGCTACCAGTTGAGCCATTGACTGAGTAGACTCTCTATACAGAAGTTTGTTTGGGGAGAAGAGGGATGGAATCTCCCATTTGAGACATGTGGCTGAGAGCACTGCTTTTTTCCCCACTTGAGTACAGAGGGATAAAGTTAATTTTCAGAACAGTATGTGCTGTGACCAGAACTGGTCTGTTATCCATGGAAGGAGCTGTGCACTAAGAGTCTGAGACCTCAATGAATTACATTTCAGCTGGCAGATCCTATGCTGTCTCCTTCCCTGAACTAAATTAGGAAGATCTCTTCCAACAAACAAACATCCATCTAATTCTCCACATTCACCAGTTGTGGAAAGGGAGAATATAAAATTGGAGCTAGATCTTTGCCAATGGAAGAGGTAGCGGATATTACTGGATAGGTACACTGCAATTAATGGACAAACATATGCACTTTGGATTATTGAGCAATGGCTGAGTAGGAGATCAGAATTCCCAACAAGCTTTAATAAGAACTGGGTTTATATTTCTGTGACACCATTGTTTTCCATTATGGCCATCTTCATCTTCTGTTAAAGACCTTGTACTTGATAGTATTCACAGTATTTCCAACATCAAGAGATCAAAAGTCAGACCCCAAAAATCATGAAATTGGGTCCAAAAATCTTAGGTTTTTCTTTTTTTTTAAAAAAAAGAAAAAGATTATATTGTGGCTTTTGCTCTGTCTTTTGATTTTTGAACTTCCCATGCCCATTCCCAGTGTGTGTGTGTGCGCACACAAGAGACAGTTAGTGTTGCCCACTCTCCCAGATTTATTGAATAAGGTGATTTTTGTCCCACCCCTCACCCCTGCACAGGACCTCTGACCCCCACATCTGCACACCTTTGCCCAGCAATTAATTCTGCCCCCAAATCCCACAAATCAATCCCGTCCTCCTACTTCCCACATCAATTCATAGAATCATAGAATATCAGGGTCGGAAGGGACCTCAGGAGGTCATCTAGTCTAACCCCCTGCTCAAAGCAGGACCAATCCCCAATTAAATCATCCCAGCCAGGGCTTTATCAAGCCTGACCTTAAAAACTTCTAAGGAACGAGATTCTACCACCTCCCTAGGTAACGCATTCCAGTGTTTCACCACCCTCCTAGTGAAAAAGTTTTTCCTAATATCCAACCTAAACCTCCCCCACGGCAACTTGAGACCATTACTCCTTGTCCTGTCCTCTTCTACCACTGAGAATAGTCTAGAACCATCCTCTCTGGAACCACCTCTCAGGTAGTTGAAAGCAGCTATCAAATCCCCCCTCATTCTTCTTTTCTGCAGACTAAACAATCCCAGTTCCCTCAGCCTCTCCTCATAAGTCATGTGTTCTAGACCCCTAATCATTTTTGTTGCCCTTCGCTGGACTCTCTCCAATTTATCCACATCCTTCATGTAGTGTGGGGCCCAAAACTGGACACAGTACTCCAGATGAGGCCTCACCAATGTCGAATAGAGGGGGACGATCATGTCCCTCGATCTGCTCGCTATGCCCCTACTTATACATCCCAAAATGCCATTGGCCTTCTTGGCAACAAGGGCACACTGCTGACTCATATCCAGCTTCTTGTCCACTGTCACCCCTAGGTCCTTTTCCGCAGAACTGCTGCCTAGCCATTCGGTCCCTAGTCTGTAGCTGTGCATTGGGTTCTTCCGTTCTAAGTGCAGGACCCTGCACTTATCCTTCTTGAACCTCATCAGATTTGTTTTGGCCCAATCCTCCAATTTGTCTAGGTCCCTCTGTATCCTATCCCTGCCCTCCAGCGTATCTACCACTCCTCCCAGTTTAGTATCATCCGCAATTTTGCTGAGAGTGCAATCCACACCATCCTCCAGATCATTTATGAAGATATTGAACAAAACCGGCCCCAGGACCGACCCCGGGGCACTCCACTTGATACTGGCTGCCAACTAGACATGGAGCCATTGATCACTACCCGTTGAGCCCGACAATCTGGCCAACTTTCTACCCACCTTATAGTGCATTCATCCAGCCCATACTTCTTTAACTTGCTGACAAGAATACGGTGGGAGACCGTGTCAAAAGCTTTGCTAAAGTCAAGAAAAAATATATCCACTGCTTTCCCTTCATCCACAGAACCAGTAATCTCATCATAGAAGGCGATTAGATTAGTCAGGCATGACCTTCTCTTGGTGAATCCATGCTGACTGTTCCTGATCACTTTCCTCTCATGTAAGTGCTTCAGGATTGATTCTTTGAGGACCTGCTCCATGATTTTTCCAGGGACTGAGGTGAGGCTGACTGGCCTGTAGTTCCCAGGATCCTCCTTCTTCCCTTTTTTAAAGATTGGCACTACATTAGCCTTTTTCCAGTCATCCGGGACTTCCTCCGCTCGCCACGAGTTTTCAAAGATAATGGCCAATGGCTCTGCAATCACAGCCGCCAATTCCTTTAGCACTCTCGGATGCAACTCGTCCAGCCCCATGGACTTGTGCACGTCCAACTTTTCTAAATAGTCCCTAACCACCTCTTTCTCCACAGAGGGCTGGCCATCTATTCCCCATGTTGTGATGCCCAGTGCAGCAGTCTGGGAGCTGACCTTGTTAGTGAAGACAGAGGCAAAAAAAGCATTGAGTACATTAGCTTTTTCCACATCCTCTGTCACTAGGTTGCCTCCCTCATTCATTAAGGGGCCCACACTTTCCCTGGCTTTCTTCTTGTTGTCAACATACCTGAAGAAACCCTTCTTGTTACTCTTGACATCTCTCACTAGCTGCAGCTCCAGGTGCGATTTGGCCCTCCTGATTTCATTCCTACATGCCCGAGCAATATTTTTATACTCTTCCCTGGTCATATGTCCAACCTTCCACTTCTTGTAAGCTTCTTTTTTATGTTTAAGATCCGTTTAAGATCTTCACCGTTAAGCCAAGCTGGTTGCCTGCCATATTTACTATTCTTTCGACACATCGGGATGGTTTGTCCCTGTAACCTCAAGAGGGATTCCTTGAAATACAGCCAGCTCTCCTGGACTCCTTTCCCCTTCATATTAGTCCCCCAGGGGATCCTACCCATCCATTCCCTGGGGGAGTCGAAGTCTGCTTTCCTGAAGTCCAGGGTCTGTATCCTGCTGCTTACCTTTCTTCCCTGTGTCAGGATCCTGAACCCAACCAACTCATGGTCACTGCCTCCCAGATTCCCATCCACTTTTGCTTCTCCCACTAATTCTTCCCGGTTTGTGAGCAGCAGATCAAGAAAAGCTCCCCCCTTAGTCGGCTCCTCTAGCACTTGCACCAGGAAATTGTCCCCTACGCTTTCCAAAAACTTCCTGGATTGTCTATGCACCTCTGTATTGCTCTCCCAGCAGATATCAGGAAAATTAAAGTCACCCATGAGAACCAGGGCGTGCGATCTAGTAGCTTCTGCGAGCTGCCGGAAGAAAGCCTTACCCACCTCATCCCCCTGGTCCAGTGGTCTATAGCAGACTCCCACCACTACATCACTCTTGTTGCTCACACTTCTAAACTTAATCCAGAGACACTCAGGTTTTTCTGCAGTTTCGTACCGGAGCTCTGAGCAGTCATACTGCTCCCTTACATACAGTGCTACTCCCCCACCTTTTCTGCCCTGCCTGTTCCACCCCCACAATTGCCTGTCACAGCAACTGTCTGTCCTCCAGCCCTCACATCTGCCCACTACCCATACCAATGCCTCACCCAGCCCCCACATCTACCTCACCCCCAGACCCACATCTACCAGGCCTCCAACCACCCTCCCCCCAAACAGTTTTGCACCCCCCACCCCTTACACTTCTTCTACAGCTGCTGGGATTCTTCATACCCACCACCGCTGCACCAGCCTGGGGGAGCTGCAATGGGGCTTGTCCCTATCCCTTCTTCACAAGGTGGGTGTTGCAGTGAGGGGAGAGGAGGTGCACAGGAATCATCCCGTTTGCCCACAGAAAGGAAGGAGGGGGAGGGGGAGCAGCACTGTGCTGTGCTGCTGAGCTCTCTGCTCTCTCCCCCCACTCTCACCTCCCGTGAGTGCTGCAAGTGAAGGGACAGACTCCTCCTGCAAGGCAGAACTTCAAGAGGGAGCAGAAGCTTCTCGCATCATCACAAGAAGAGTGCCTGTCCCCTCTTAAATCCCATCTCTCACCAAAAAAACAAAAACAAAAAACAAAAGACACCACACTAGGAGAGTCAGCAATAGCATGTTCATCCTCAGCCCAGGCCTGTGATTGGCTTCCTTGGCATCATGTGTCTGGGTTTGTCCTAAATCCAAGATATTCCAGGAACCATCCCACTCTGTGCTTGCTTTTGCTCTCACTAACCAGAGCCCAAATCAAAAAGTTTGTCCAGGAAGAGATAAATGAATTTCCTTCTTCCCTAAAGACAGAACTATTGCTACCATGATTCTGGAGAGAGCACACATCTAAAATTGTATGGTAAAGCTTAAAAGCAAAAAGCTCTCCATCTGACACGCTGTCCACCTGGCTTCACTCCCCTAATGGAAGTGGGAGAGCAGGGGCTGGTTGTCCTGAAGTCAGTTTTTTCCCTAATCCTACCTGGTTCCTTTCTCATTCTGCCCCCAAGCTATAAGCAGACTGGAGTACTCATGGATCTGTGGGCCTTAGCAGAAAGAACAAACCTGTTTTAGAGGTACAGAAAAATTCCTTTTAATACAGCAAGTGTGTCTAGTAATTCATATCAATTTACTCTGAATAGTAAGATGAACCAAATTAGAAAATGTGGATGGGAGAAATGTACCCCTTGACGACCTTTGCTAAGATACATGTTGGCTAACTGAATTACAGCCCTTCAAATACAACATCATCTACCCTCTAATAATCCATTCACCGTATGCTGGAAGGATTGGAGCCAATCTGCAATTTTCTGTCCATTTCAAGATTAGCAATACCTTCCTGAGCTGGAATACCAGGTGTGAGCTTTTCAGATGTCTGCTACAAGGACTGACTCACTTTCTTGCCAAGAAGCAATATGATCCTTGGATTTGATGAGCTCTTTATTAATGATGGGTAAGGAAACCTGCTTCAGAGGATCGCTAAATGTAGCCACTTTGTCTTTTGTGCTTCTCCAAACCAAAGAGAGACCGTCAGCTGACCTGAATGTTTTGTGTCCTTTTCCCTGGAAAATTGCCAGAAATCCCATCTGTCATATTTCAGGTTTGAGCAGAAGAAAGGGGAAAAAACCTCTTGATTAATATGAAACCAGAATTCTTCCATGAAATGAAGCTTGGCACAGTTTTCAGGACAAAACTGTTAGGATAAAAGGTAATAAATGGAAAATTACAAAAATTACAGCTAGCTCATTTCTTGCCTAGCTCAGATCATCACAACTAGGAGTGCCACTTTGAATTAAAGCAGTTCTAAAGAAAGAGTGGCTATTGAACAGTGGTACAGTGTTTTGAATATTAGACTGAATTCCCTGAAATTGTTTCACCTTGGAAATATATACAGGGTTTGATGGCTTTTAGAAACACTTTGAGGCATGAAATCCCATAAAGAAGCCATCCATAGATCCTCCTGTAGTAGTAAGTGATGGAATTTGACTCTTCAGGTCAGGGGAGGGCAAACTACGGCCCGCGGCTCCCTACCTGTCCTGGCCCTGCGCCACTCCCGGAAGCAGCCAGCACCACATCCCTGCAGCCCCCCCCGGGGGGGGCAGAGGGCTCCGTGCGCTGCCCTCACCCTGCAGGCATCACCTCCCACAGATCCCATTGGCCAGGAACGTGGAACAGCTGCCAATGTGAGCTTTCGGGGGGGGGGGGTAGTACCCGCAGGCGAGGACAGCACCCGGCGGAGCCACCTGCCCTACCCCATCCCATCCCCAGGAGCCCCTGCTGGACATGCTGGCCACTTCCGGGAGCGGCGCTGGGCCAGGGCAGGCAGGGAGTCTGCCTTAGCTCCACTGCACACTGCTGCCACCCCGGTGCTGCTTGAGGTAAGTGGTATCGGGCTGGAGCCTGTATCCCAAACCCCTCCTGCACCCTGAACCCCTGCCCTGAGCTCCCTGCCGCACTGCTTCTGCATGCCAACCCCCTGCCCTGAGCCCCCTCCCGCACTCCACACCCCCTCCTGCACCAGCCCTACATTCATGGCCCTACAATTTTACCACCAAGATGTGGCCCTTAGGCCAAAAAGTTTGCCCACCCCGCTTTAGGTATTGTGACATAATTTTTCTTTTCTGGCTGAACTGGAGAAAATTCATAGGTAGCATATGAAAAGGGGAAATGCCCCCATTTGCACAGCACAATGAAGGGAAACTCCAGACTTTTTTGTACTAGTCAGTGAGATTTCATAAAGCGTATTGATGTCCCAGTTGGATGCCTGGAGTTGGATGCCTGATCTGTGGAGATTAAGGGACTACTCTTCTGCAAGAGACACAAGTCCATGTAAGGACGAAACAAAGGCTAACTTGGCTACAATCATCAGGGTCAGGTATGTGAACCACTTTCACAGTGACTAAACTAGGGCTGAGAAACTCAATATCTCTCGATAGAGACTCCATCACCCAGAACACATCTGCTCTTCTCTGTCTCAGAATTAATAGTGCCTCTCAAAGCAGAGCTTCACTCCTCACCCCTGGTTGATTGAGGAGGTAAGACACCTCTCTGGACAAGACTGTAAAATACAAAGCTTGAAATGCAGAAGTTCCAGGTGAACTGGTTTCATTTCCAGTTGGTTGACATGTTCTGCAGACCCCACATCCCCAATTCCAATATCCTTTGTAGCCAGTACAGAGGAGCAGTCTACCCTGATAACAAGCCTCCCACATTCATATCTTTCAGCTCTTCAGACTACTAAGTCAATCACTGGCAATCTGTGACAAGAAGAGCTTGAGAGTTCCTCTTCTTGAAATACTGCTTAAAGTAGAGTAGTGTGTATGGGATGGGGGTACGGAGAAAGGAGGCTGGGAATGTAACAGGAAGGAAAGCAGAGATATACCAAAAAAGGGACAAAAGTCCAGAAACTGCCATAATGGAGACCCCAAAATAACACTGAATGCAGATGAGAGATGAACAGTATAAAATTGCCTGTTTTTATGGTGGAGGCTATATCTGTACATCAATCCATCCAAATAACTATTCACCATTAAGGCTGGTAGCTGAAAAATCAAATTCATCCCCTCCTCCTCATTTCAAAAATTAGGGGAAGGAAACTCCTCCCGTAGACAAAAGTTAAACAAAAACACTGGTGTGAAAAAAATAATGCCACTAGATAAAACCTGACCACATTTTGTTTTTAAAACAGACTGTCCTGTAAGCCAAATCATAGACAGGTGCACAGAAATCTACCAGCATATTTCACTAAAGACTGCAGCACCTTGCAACTCAGACTTCCTCCCCACCAACCAGTCACAATTTCTGGTCTCAGAACTTCTTAGATTAGATACACATTAGAAAATTAGGATATTATCCTCTACAATTTTTTTCATATAGATCAATATATCACATATTATGCCCAAATTCTGATTTTTAAGCCTGTTTAATGTGGTTAGAGATAGAAAACTAAGTTCATAAGATAGCGTTCCAAATTTAAATATGATACATTAATGTTCCCATTAAATTAAAACTAGTAGGCTATGGTGTGAAAATTTAAAAAGTCTTGTCATGATACCTTCTGAAATTATCCAATGTGCAGTAGACCGCAAACACAGACTCTGAAGATTGACAGCCAAATCCTATGATACTTTATTTTCTACTGTGAATAAAGTTTTTTTTTTTATTAACACTAAGTAAATCTCAAAATTTTTACATTAATTCCTGTTATAACTAAAACTAGTGTCTCACCACTGTACACTTTTTGGAAAAAAACAAAAATAAAGATTCCTGCATTTAAGACACCTTTACCCATGCATTAAAAAAAACCTATTGTTAAGCAAAAACACTCTGATATTTTGTCTTTCAAATGTTAGTGCAGTGCACACAGATGTTATTCAAAAACAACTTCAGAGACTTACTATTTTCCAAGCAGAATCTTGGACAGATCTTGTTCAAAAGAAGCTCCTGACGTAATCTAAGGACTTCAGCTTCTAATGCTTCAACTTTTGATCTCCATTTAAGATCCTGTCCAGATATAATTTTAGCAAGATGCTCTGTGTATTCTTTGCTGCTTTTTTCTGGAGGCTTTGAGTGGATAATTGCCAAAGCCAGTGCCAGTTTTGATATTTTCAAGTACCATGCTTGATGTTCTTTTCTGTCTTTTATTCCTATCGTATAATGAAAAAGTCACAGTAAGTTTTTTTTCGTTTAATGAGTTATGTTATGTATCTGTTTTACAGATGGGCTATAGTCCACAGTCAGGCTAATTATCTTTTTCTCGTGTGGCCTTAGATCAATCAACAGAAACACAAATCTAAACAATCACATACAGCATGAACATGAAACATGCAAAAGTAGCATGCAGGCAATGTCAGTAATCAAATTCAGTTTGGTAGTTTGAAAGTAATCGTGTGAATAGTATGCATCTCAAACTGGCTTACCTTAGGAGGAAAAATATTCTAGCAAATATTTTAATGAACATTTTATCCCAACACTAAGTTCTAAACTCATGGTTGCAGAATGTGTATTGGATTGTACATACTTTAAACTGTACATATTTTGTAAAGTGTTAAAAATAAAGGAATATTTTATAAAGATCTTTATAAAATGCCCTTGGCTTGTCTTTTTGTACACTTGATACGTTTGGATCCAATGACAGTGACTCCATAATTTAGGCCCAGATACTGCAAGAGGATCCATGCACAGAGGTCCTCTTGCAGGATCTGTGTTTTAAATTGAACCCAAAAAGTTAGTTACAACCTAATTTTTTACATCCCTGCTCTCAGCATCCTCAAAACACATCCTCTGAATCTGACATGTCTCAAGTTGTTCTAATTACTTATGCAGCCCCATAGTGCATGTTGCTCTTTATGAACATCAAATAAGCCCCTACTACTAAGGGGCTTACAGTAGTGATGCCAACTGGTGAAAAAGCTTTCACCAAAAGCTTTTCTCCCTTGGCAAACTATGAGAGCAGAGATACTGTCGAAGACACGCTGGACAAAGAATAGAGATGTGATACAAGAGGAGACAAAGAGCCAAAGAAGAATTTCAAGGTGAGGAACCTGGTCTCTGTGGAAAGAGATTTTGGCAGCAGTACTTTTAGTAGGCAGAAGGGAGGCAGAGGGTCAGAGAAAGAAGAAGGTTGCTTTAGTGAGGAGCCAAAATGACTAAGGCATGGACAAAGCTTTTGGTGGGTGAACAGAGAGTTAAGGAAGAAGGCTGGGAAAAAATTAACAGAAAGGACAGACAGATGTGTTCCAATAAGTTAAATTAGAAATTCTTAAAAAACTGGTTTTCATTCTGTAGCTTCACTGTAGCTTTTATTTTATTTATTACTGCCAGAATATTGAACAAGTGCTCTCTAAGATTTGACACTAGTCTCAGCAAAACTGATTCCAAAAACAGCAATGCAGGTAACTAATTTCCCCCCCTCATTCTCCCCCGGTTAATTGAGAAAACTGCAAATTGGGGGTATTGTCACAATTATTATTATTAAAGTTCTCTGAAAATAAAAAAAATAAAAAACCCACCAATTTACTTACTGTTTCCTTTCTGAGCAATAACATTGCTTCAGAAGACTCAAACACTTGACCAAGATGGTAATATTGCAGCCTTCCATGCGGACAATTTTGAGTTGCACTAACCTCCCACACACAACACAAGTCATGCTAGCTCAACTTTTCTTATTTTTAGGGCATTCTAAATTAGGACTATCAGAGGATTAAAAAATGTGATTAATTGCAGTTTGAATTGCACTGTTAATAACAGAATATAATTTATTTAAATAATTTTCTACATTTTCAAATACATGGATTTCAATTACAACACAGAATACAAAGTGTACAGTGCTCACTTTATATCATTGTTTTTATTACAAATATTTGCACTGTGAAAAAGAAACAAAATAGTATTTTTCAGTTCACATCATACAAACACCGTGGTGCAATCTCTTTATTATGAAAATGCAATTTACAAAAGTAGAATTTTATGTAACTGCACTCAAAAAAAAACCAAAGTGCACTCAGTCCTACTTCTTGTTCAGCCAATTGCTAAAAACAAACAAGTCTGTTTACTTTTATGGGAGAAAATACTACCCACTTCTCATTTAGTGTCATCTGAAAGTGAGAACAGGCATTCACATGGCACTTTTGTAGCTGGCATTGCAAAGGTATTTACATGCCAGATATGCTAAACATTCATATACCCCTTCATTCTTCAGCCACCATTCCAAAGGACATGCTTCCACGCCGATGATGGGTTCTGCTCAATAATGATCCAAAGCAGTGCGGACTGATGCACATTTATTTTCATCATCGGAGTCAGGTGCCACCAACAGAAGGTTGATTTTCTTTTTTGGTTGTTCAGGTTCTGTAGTTTCTGCATTGGAGTGTTGCTCTTTTAAAACTTCTGAAAGCATGCTCCAAACACCATCCCTCTCAGATTTTGGAAGGCACTTCAGATTCTTAAATCTTAGGTCAAGTGCTGTAGCTATTTTTAGAAATCTCACAGTACCGTCTTTACGTTTTGTGAAATCTGCAGTGAAAGTGTTCTTGGGTCATCATCCAAGACTGCCGTCATACGAAATATATGGCAGAGCGGGACACATACAATTCTCCCAAGAAGTTCAGTCACAAATTTAATTAACACTTTTTTTTAAAATGAGCATCATCAGCATGGAAGCTTCTACACCAGAGGTCCCCAAACGTGAGGGTCATGCCCCCCTTTACCCCTGTCCGCACTCCCCCTTCTCCACCAGGGCCGGGAGCAGGGACGCAGACAGGGGTAAGGGGGCAGAAGCTAGGGTCTCAGCCAGAGGTATGTCTGGGGCTGGGAGTGGGGCCGCAGCCGGGGCTGGGAGCGGGGCCGCAGCCGGGGCTGCCCCTAGCGAGGAGCAGAGCCACGCCAAGATTGGGGACAGGGCCAGGAGCTGGGAATGCTGCTGGGGGTGGGAGGCATGGAGGAGCTGGAAGGTGCTCTCTCCCCACTCCGGTTAGGGATGGCCCCTCCGTGCCCCCCCGATGTTCCTCCACATCCCCCTGGGGTAGGGGGCGCACCCCACATATTGGGGACCTTTGTTCAACCAGATATAACTGGGAACTCAACAGCCTTTGCAGCCACAGGTCCCTAAATGAGTGCGCTCAACTGTTCTGGATTAATCAGCTGCCAGAGAAGTTTGAGGTGAGGTGTTAGGGAAGCAGTCTTTAATCTCTTCATAACGATGGTCTGACTGGAATACTATTAGCAAGCCCTCACCACATCAACTGGATTTTTTTTTCAGGGAACTTCCACATTAGATCATGGCAGGAATTTCATTTTTTATTTATTAGAAATAAACATGACCTCTCCAATGTCAACCAAATCTAAACTTTGCAGTGGATAAAAATAGATTTTTCCTCTTTTTTAAAAATGATTTTTTTTTACTTTTTAAAAATTTAAATTAAAATACAAGGTATTTTTTAAAATATACCTATTTAAAATTCATTTTTAAGTTGAAAATCTATGTTAAGGCCTAAACTTATTACAGTCTGTTAAAATCATTTAAATTAAATACAAAAAAAATAATATTAAGCAGTACACATGTGCTACCAAGTTTAAAAAGTCAAACCCCTCAACGGTGGAAGTCACTGGCTAAACACTTGGAACCAGAATTTGTTGAAGTGCTAAACCAGCTTTTGATAGCAGCAACCTCTTCTGCAGGTGCAGAGAGAATAGTTTCTTCATTTCAGTTTATTCTGGGATTTGTTCATTCATAGTTAAGAAACCATTTGGGAGTTGAAAAAGCAGAGAAGCTTGTTTCCTCTTCCAGTCTATGAATAAAAACGAGGTGTGAGGATGAGATCTGCTATTTCTAAAAACTTGAAAGACAGTGACCAGAAACAATCAGTTCAATTCACTAACTACAGACACTTCCTTTGTTTAATAAATGTTAGTTTCAAATGCAAAAGATGTTTGGATAAACATTTTTATATATCCAGCATATTTAACATAAGGTAGTTTTATTTAATTTTTAAAAAGTTGGTTTTGTACATTAATTAAATTTGAATTTTCATCCAAATAAAACTTGACATAAATCACAAGTAAAAAAAATCATCACATACAATGAGAAATTCATAATTTGCCCTTTCTAACATAACAAAAATGTAAAAAGACTGAATTAATGTAAGTTAAGCTATATTTATTTATTTAAATAAATGTATATAGATAATAGTGTATCACCCTGGTTAGCAAAAGAAGTTTCAAATTTAGTATAATAAACTATATTTAGTTGCAAATCAACATATTTTAATGGTTAACAACCAATGAGAATCAACCACTCTATAGGAAAGTAACTAAAATGTACAAATGCAAAATATGATTAATACTGATGATTTAAATCAAGGTTTCTTGCTTGCTGATTTAAATCATGATTAAAATCTAGGACTTAAATAATTAAGCGCTACCAATTGGCAATAGCACCCATAATGTACTTTGGGTAACAATACATACTTCACCAAGTGGGGATCCTGAAAAGGAATTCAGAAAAAGCAAGGGATTAAATAAGCAGTTCCTTCATTTACAACCTCAGTTCAGATATTCCAGTCAATTTTAACACCAAGCAAGGATATAAAAAAGCTTGATCCTGAGAGGTATCGAGTACTCAGGCCTCCATATAGCAAAAGCACTTGAGCACATGCTTATCTTTAAGCACCTGAGTAGTCTTGCTGAAGTTGGTGTAATTTATGTATATTCTTAAAGTCCTTTACTGGATTGGGGTCAATGTTCAGCACTTCACGGGACTGAGCAATGAACCAGTAAGGTGCAACAGGCGAGGGACTTGCATAAAATGCATTCTGCCCTAGCAATCCAACAAAAGATTAGCTTACCCGATACTGAGAAAATAAGCCTCTAGACCAGTGGTTCTCAACTCGCAGCCCAAAGGCCATCTGTGGCCCAATCTGCACACAGCTGCGGTCCATGTACCATCCTCAGTGCCATACATGTAGTATACAGATGTGTGGATGCTGCCCACCTAACACAGAGAACTGCATATGTGGCCCACAACGGTAAATAGGTTGAGATCCACGGCTCTAGATCTACCTATAGGAAAGCAGCAGCCCGGCAGCAGCAAACTGCAGACACTGACCCAGAGTTATCGGTTTCCTTGCAAATAGCCGAATACGTAGCATACAAGAGACTGCTACATAATCAAAGCTAAAACAACTTTAGGAGCCAATAATCCAAACAGAGGTAAAAACTGAAGATGAAAACGAGCAGGCACTAACAAATACTTAGTTTTACTTTCAAAATACTGAAACATTTTAGCTACACAGCTTCCTTTTAACATTAATGGGAGTTATGCAGCTAAAACATTGCATGCTGAAGCTAAAATTTGCCCAACAACCATCCTTCATGTCAATATTAGCAAAGCAGGTTGAAGGAAGTCTGAAAGTTGTGTCACTCTGCTGTACTCTCACTCCCCAAGACGTCTGTAGACCTATGGTAAAAGAAACCACTGATGGTCGGATACAAATTGAAAATGTGCACATAGAAAGGTATGCATATTTACTGACATTCCTTTCTTGAGAAAATCCCTTCTTTTTGATAGCTATGTTTGTCATAATTGGGTAATTCAAAGCCAAGATCATGTACAGGTCCCAAAAAAGTACATATATATTTTGCAAGTTGCATAGGAGAGCCCTAATTTTGCCATACATTTTAGATGACAACACTGTAATTTAACAATGTAAAAACAAAGAAATGCACACTGAATTAATTTAATCATTGTGGAAAATGGATGATGTTATCTAATTTATCATCTACTTATTTAGGGCAATTTTACTGCATATTAAGGATTCAAATAAATATGTTTATCAATCATTTCTGGAAGACTTGACAGTTCTGTCAAAATGAAAACCAACTTTGTACAGCCATTATACGCTGGAATTATATTTTCCAAACAATAATGAATTTGCTTGTTTTAACTCCAAACGGTTAAAGACAGGGAAAAGACTACAGTACGTTTGAGAAGAAGTCTGTAAAAGTTATTTTTTTCATTTTGTTCTAACACTTTTTTGTTTTTGTACTGGAATTTAACTGTCATTTACAGTGAAACCTCTCTTCCATGGCTAAAGAAACCAGTAAAATAACTGGTTTTTAGGAGTGGAATACTTCACTGAAAAATGCATGGTATACTTAGAATTATTTTAGTAAAACATGGTTCCACTTTGAGGTGTCATTTTTGCATAACTTATTTACCAATCTGCTCCCTGAAAGTTTTCAGTTATATCTGACAAGTTCGGTGGAAAAAAAATAAAGTTTAATAAGTTTTACTATTGTCAGTTCTACAAAATTAAACACAGTTCTGGGATAACAAACTGAATTCCTTCCCGATTCATTCATCAACAGAAGTTTTCTTTTTCCAATTGCAGGGCCGTGTGTGCAACTCCACTGCTTTCAAAATTATGACCTAATTTATATCTGTGTGACTGCACTGAAACAATACAGCTGCACAGGTGTATCAGATGGCAAGAATTACAATTGCAAAATCTTCTATGGTGATACAGAAAACTGCTCTGCCTGGATCTCCACAGGACTCTAGAAGTCAATGGGGACCAACATAGGGATCTGTCTGTGCAGAGCACCTTGCAGGGTAAGGATCTTTATGACTAGGGTGACGCAAAGAAAGAACAACTCTTGGTCTTCAGATCCAAAGCTGAATTTGCAAGGCTGGCAGATAGGAAAAAAACCAACAAAACATCTTGTCTTCTAAATTGAATACATTTCATATGGAAATTACTGAGACAATAAGCATGGATTCCCAAAAAATCTATTTTTACAAAGTTACTTTGCAGAGCAGAACCATATCTGAAGGCAGAGATTTGCCTGATGGAGGAGGCTATTAGAGCATTTTGCTTCCTGGACTGAACTTGGAATACATTTACTTCTGATGCATCTTGAGTCCCTTGTTTTCGTTCTAATTAAAGTTTCAAGTATAGATTGCTCACTCCTTTGTCTGCTATATGTCCTGTTCCCATGTTAACAAGCCCTTTAGTTCCAAATTTGCAGAGATAAAAGTAGGTTTGCCTTGGTGTCTGTAGTTTCTCTTTTTTGAGCTAGTAATAATGGGTGTATCCGTTCATTAACGTGATGATCTCAAAGTATACTTTGGTGATGTTTAGATATGGATATGATAAAAAGAAAATGTGCAAATCTTTATAGATGATCTCATCTTTATTGTTTGTGTAAAATGCATGAATGTTAAACTGAGGAAACCAGTTTAGGAAATTAGAGAGTTTTATACCTTGTTGATGGATTTTGCTTTAGCCCTAGGTGCCAGCAACTGCAACCACACTGAGTGGATTAGGGGCCTTGTTTCTCCACACCATTCTACCACCAGCTCCAGCGGCACCATTGCTGTGAAGAGGCCAGTAGCACATGGCTCCAGTGAACTCAAGTCATCTACCTTCTCTGGGCCTTTGGCACCCTCATAAGCAATATACCCACCAGGATCATCACTGCCTGTAGTAAGCTTAGTAGTGTTTACTGAACTATTTATACATTTACCTGGGACACTCTACATCCAACCTCCTACCTCTCCTGGCTAGAGTGTTGAAAAGTAACCCCATATATTTACCATGTTGTATGTTTCTGAACATCCCTGAAAGCAAGCAGTAGTGAATGTGACCCTGTTCATACATGGGGAAAAGTGTAGGTAGTTGTGACACTCATTTGAGGTCTGCTAGTCCCTTAAATCTACTAAGGGCTCTCTGACTGATTAGTGGCCTCAGCTGAGGCATCTTTGAGAGGTACTCTCACCCCACCAGCTGAAAGACTGACCTTGATAAGGAGGAAAAGAAATGACTAAGGGAGGGCATGTTCTGAGCCCGGCTCAAGAGTTCTGAGCCCACAAGGCCAGAGAATAGAGGGCGCACATGCTGAAGGAAAGGCAGAAGGACCAAGGTGTGTATCAGGAAATGCACAAAGACATCATCCTCAGACAGCAAACTCAGATGCTCTGAAGTATTATTGAGAAAAGCCTCTGAAGGCCAACATCACAGCAGCCATTACATTGCCTGGACAATTTCCCCTTCATGAGACCTGAGCCATCCATCTCTCCACTCAAGGCACGAGCATTCCCTGCAACAGTATCTCCTCCACTCAACCCCAGTAGGGGGAAAAAAGGAAAACTGCTATGACTTGCACCTACAGTGAGCTGAGATACATCTCAAAGCAAAATGCACCTTGCATTTTGTTTTTTAATCTTTAATAGTCTGCTTATTACTTTGCAATAATTCTGTGTGGTGAAAACCAGGATTTATTTTGTTTTTGGAATAGGGTGGCCTGGCCCTTCAAGAACCAGGAGGCCTGGGGCTAGTCAGCCCTGTTCAATAAGCCCAGGTGTGCCATAACTTGCTGCCTCTCAGGCTAAGCAGGGAAGGACTAACTGGGGTCAGATGATAGCCTGATAAACACCTGGGCCTCAAAAAATGCCAGAGAACTCAGTTTGGTAGAGGAACTGCAGCTGGCAAGTTGCGCTACTATGAACAGGCCCTAAACCAGGGTCAAGAAAAATCAGGGGAGTCAGAGCTCTATCCCAGAGCAGGAAAGACAAAGGTCACCCGGAAGGAGCTGAGAGCTGAGCGCAGAGCACAAGCTGAAGAGGAGCACAAGTGAGGAGGAGAAGAACTTTTGATAGTTTGGACTTCTGTTACCCTGGAAGGGGACTGAACTGTGAGAGGGACCCAGCCAGAGGGCTGAGCCATATGTATCCCTGAGACTGAAAAGCCTGTTGAAGGGAAATTGAGGCAGGGAGCACCTCCAAAACCACACTCTGCTAAGATGGGGTGCTATGGGGCAGCTACACGCCTCACAATAGAGATGCAACCTTCCAAATCAATAGTTCCTCATCAGATTCATGTTTATAATCATTCATAATCTGGACATGTACTGTTTATTCACAAAGTAATACAAAAGACAAAAAACAGCACACTGGCTGGCTATGACACACTTTCTAAGTGAAAAGAAAAGGAGGACTTGTGGCACCTTAGAGACTAACAAATTTATTTAAGCTTTCGTGAGCTACAGCTCACTTCACTGGATGAATTCAGTGGAAAATACAGTGGGGAGATTTATACACACAGAGAACATGAAACAATGGGTGTTACCATATACACTGTAAGGTGAGTTATTACCAGCAGGAGAGCGGGGCGGGGGGGAGTGGTGGCAAACCTTTTGTAGTGATAATCAAGGTGGGCTATTTCCAGCCGTTGACAAGAACGTCTGAGGAACAGCCAGGGGGGTGGGGGGGAATAAACATGGGGGAATAGTTTTACTTTGTGTAATGACCCATCCACTCCCAGTCTTTATTCAAGCCTAAGTTAATTGTATCCAGTTTGCAAATAATTCCAATTCAGCAGTCTCTCATTGGAGTCTGTTTTTGAAGTTTTTTTGTTGAAGAACTGCCACTTTTAGGTCTGTAATCAAGTGACCAGGGAGATTGAAGTGTTCTCCGACTAGTTTTTGAATGTTATAATTCTTGACCTCTGATTTGTGTCCATTTATTCTTTTACATAGAGACTGTCCAGTTTTGGCCAATGTACATGGCAGAGGGGCATTGCTGGCACATATCACATTGGTAGATGTGCAGGTGAACGAGCCTCTGATAGTGTGGCTGATGTGATTAGGCCCTATGATGGTGTCCCCTGAATAGATATGTGGACACAGTTGGCAACGGGCTTCGTTGCAAGGATAGATTCCTGGGTTAGTGGTTCTGTTGTGTGGTGTGTGGTTGCTGGTGAGTATTTGTTTCAGGTTGGTGGGCTGTCTGTAAGCAAGGACTGGCCTGTCTCCGAAGATCTGTGAGAGTGATGGGTCGTCCTTAGATCCTTGATGATGCGTTGGAGAGGTTTTAGTTGGGGGCTGAAGGTGATGGCTAGTGGTATTCTGTTATTTTCTTTGTTGGGCCTGTCCTGTAGTACGTAACTTCTGGGTACTCTTCTGGCTCTGACCATCTGTTTCTTCATTCAGCAGGTGAGTATTGTAGTTGTAAGAATGCTTGATAGAGATCTTGTAGGAGTTTGTCACTGTCTGAGGGGTTGGAGCAAATGCGGTTGTATAGGAGAGCTTGGCTGTAGACAATGGATCGTGTGGTGTGGTCTGGATGAAAGCTGGAGGCATGTAGGTAGGCATAGCAGTCAGTAGGTTTCTGGTATAGGGTGGTGTTTATATGACCATCGCTTATTAGCACCGTAATGTGCTTCAAGAGGCTTTGATTACTGCCCTTGTGCCAGACTTCTCAAAATCATCAGTCTTTCCAATTCCTCCCTCTAACCTTCTGGTAACATTTCCTTCTTGGCCTCGCAAATATTATATAAAATACAACATGCAACATGCATCAAGAACAACAGGAACATTTGGCTCATGGAGATCCAGCCTAGTGCAAAACCATCTTCAGTGCCAAACATATACTCTATGGTCATACTGCACCTGCTCAGGTTAAATCTTTCCTTGCTCCTGTCCCCATGTATGGCTTTATGATGAAAAGAAAAAGGGTAGGCTGGGTCCCCACATTGAAGGGGTTGCAGTGCCAATGTCCCTGCTATCAGCTTTTTGAATAGTCCTGTACTCCAAAAGATGCACATTTCATGCATCTCCCCTGGCTACCCAATGTTAATGTCAGTGAGATATCCTCAGTGATGCACCAAAGCTCACATCACTGTGGAAAAGTACCCCTTTTCTGTTTATGTACTCAGAAGCAATGCCACCACCAATACAGTTAGAGAAGCCCATTGCATCATATCCATCTTGTATTTCCTGCACATTGCCCAAAGTCATAATCCTGTGCAGCATGACAGTTTTAATGGCCTGCATATCTAGAGAACTGCTCTGACTACAGACTTTCCAACATGGAATGGATTGCCTACCACCAATAGCAATCTGGAGTTGTAATCTTCCATTGCATGATCGCCACCCACTTCTCCACTGTCAAAGCAGTTCCCATTTTGGTATCTCTATATCTGTGTCCTGGGGCAAGCTCAGCACACAACTCCAAGATTGTGGCCTTCTGCATCCAAAAGTACTGTAGCCACTGCTGGTCGTCACAGATTTTCAGTGTGATCTGATCTCAACACTTGAAACTTGTTTCACGGGACCAGAAGCACAGCTCCACTGTGTGCAGCTGCACCTAGTCACTTTCACTCACTGTCTTCATCATCCATTCTTCCTCAGTTTTCTCATAGTCATTGCTCTATGACCAGCTGCTGTGCTGGTAGCTCGAGTTCCACAAAGAAGAAGAATCAGGCACAGTGTCTCTAAAATGGACAGAACTCCACTGACAGGTTCAGCATCCGTGCTTTTGACAGTGAGATGGCAGACAGATTGAAAACTAGTATGAGGAAGATCATTATGGGAATTTCCTTTTCAGCATGAGAAGGACTGTCAGATGGGACAAAGAGAACTGCAGGAACTTGACTCCAAATTCCCATGACTCCCTGAGAGAACTGATACACTGCAAAAAATTCCCTGAAATTAGCAAAACCAGATAGTGGTGCAGTGTACTGGGATGCTTACCCACAGTGCCACCCATCTTTTGCTGATACAACCTGTCACTCGGAGGATGCAATGCACCAGTAAAGTTGAAATGAACTCTAGAAAAATAGCTATGTCAACCACTGTTTGTAAGCACAAATGCTACGGATACAACTTTCTAGTACAGAAGTGGCCCCAGCCATTAGGGCAAACAGAAATTTAGGGCAGATCAGGGACCTTTCTGAAATGCAGCAGCAGAGGATAAGATGGGAAACCATCAAGCCTCCACAGATTGACAATGCCAGATGTTATATGAACAGGGAGGATGGGTAATTACCCACCAAAAATATATTTGATACCTGTGTTATTCAGGAAATATTGGTACACCTTTCCAACCAAGTGGATATATTTTTGTTAACTATTTTAGAATTCCTCTGGGGAAGGAGGCAGCCCAGCTACTCTGATAGGTGGCATCTCTAGCACAGGTATTCATTCTACAGAGGGTCTACCTCCCTGATAAACTGGACTTGAAAGCAGACTTAGGGGAAGGCATCTCCTAAAGAAGCTGGGAAATGGAGTTGGAGCTCCTTATGTCTGGTACAGCAAGGAGACAACCCCCTTTTTCCAGCCCCATAACCCTCATTCAAAGCATGGGCAGAGGAGTCACCGCAGCAGGCTATGAACCAGCTGCAGAGAAGTAGGAGACTAGTGGCAGCCTTCCACTATTAAGGAAGGAATCATGACCTGCATTGTATGAGTTACTGTGGGCTAGTTCCCAGAGGAGTTCAGTTAATAAAGTTGTGGCCTAATTAAACCACATTCCTTGTTTTTCTTCCCACATGTCAGGGACAATAAGGGTGGCATGCTTAATGTTTTCTGAAATCTCTGAACCATAAATATTGCTCTAGTCCACTAAATTAGGGACAGTCACAAGTCAACGAGGCTGAGAGAGTAAGCTCACATCTGTGTCAGGCTCAAGGAAGTGTAAGTTTTCCAATAATTAGCTCTACAGAACATCAGCCTCTTTATGCAGTATAACATAAAAAAATTGGTCAGACTTTCTCTGCTCATAAATAGTTTAAAACAGTTTCATTTTAAAATCACCAAACTTGGCAAAATATGAAGTCCTTAATATAAAATGCATGCTTTGGTAAGGTTGGGAAATATTTGGTAAGCATGGGAATTTGGGAAAATACCTCCAGGTTCCCTGACAGAGTCCAGTGTCCCTACCCCTATCACCCAGGGCTCAGTAGACAGGCACTAAGTACCCGGAATAATGCAAACAAAGGACTGTCCCTGGTCCTTGCTAATAGCCCCCAGGTTTCATACTGGCCTTGAGTGATAGGAGCCTGAAAACTGGGAAAGCTTCCTCCACACCCAAAACCAGCCCCTGCCTGCAAGGAATGAGAAGGAATTGGTAAGAAAGAGGAAAGCCTCTAGCCATGTCCTCTCCTGCACCTTTGGCCTACCCAAACTCTCCTTTAACTGCTACAAAACAGGGGGAAAACTTTCCACATGTGGTGAGAACATAATAACGGCCATACTGGGTCAGACAAATGGCCCATCTAGCAAAGTATCCTGTCTTCTGACAGTGGCCAGTGCCAGATGCTTCAGCGGGAATGATCAAACAGGGCAATTATTGAGTGCTCCATCCATTATTTTTTTTGGCTGCCACCCCACACTGAACAGATGTTTTCAGAGAATTATCCATGATACCATGAAAGAAAGATCTTGGAGTTAAAAAGTAAGTTAGACCCCATCATTTTGTATATACAGTTGGGATTATTCTTCCAATGTGCATTACTTCACATTTGTCAAATTTCATCTGCCATTTTGTTGCCCAATCACACAGTTTAGTGAGATCCCTTTGTAACACTTGGCAGTCAGCTTTGCACTTAACTATCTTGAGTAATTTTGTATCAGCTGCAAGCTTTGCCACCCCACTGTTTACACCCTTTTCCAGATCATTTATGAATATGTTGAACAGCACTGGTCCCAGTACTGACCATTTATTCCTACTCTTTGTTTCCTATCTTTCCTCTTATACCAAGACTGTTTAGCTTGCTTAAGAGCCATTAGTAAAGAACCTTGTCAAAGGGTTTGAGAGGTCAGGTACATTATATCCACTGAATCACCCTTGTCAACACACTTGTTGATACCCTCAAAGAAGTCTAACAGATTGATGAAGCATGATTTCCTTTTACAAAAGCCATGCTGACTCTACCCCAACATATCATGTTCATCTATGTGTCTGATAATCCTGTTCTGTAGTATAGTTTCAACCAATTTTCCTGGTATTGACGTTAGGCTTACTATCCCGTAACTGCCAGAGTTGTCTCCGGAGCCTTTGTAAGACCAATTTTTTTAAGTTAGCTACCCTCCAAGTCATGTGTTACAGAGGCTGATCTAAGTAATAAGTTACATACCAGTTTGTAGAATTGCCTCTCCCCTTATGGATTCAAAGACTAGCTGCTCCAAGCAGTCACCAATTGTATCTATAAATTTTATCTCTGCATCCAATTCTGAGGTGACACGTACCCAGTCAATATGTGGATAGCTGAAATCCCCCATTATTATTGGGTTCTCTGTTTTTGTGGCTGTCTGTTATATGACATTAAGTAACATTTAAATAAAGTTGGTTTAACTGGTGTACCTAGCATGATGCTAGTGTTTTATTTATGTAAAATAAATAAATAATAATAAGGGGACAGCTGCATAATCAGGATGGACTCAAATCCACCTTAAGTTCCAATTAAGCAGCTTCTAGTGTATAAATGTGTATTTATACTTCACTACATCCTTTTTAAATAGCACTTACAGATATACATTGTGGATATATTTGCTAAGTTTTACTAACTTGAGCCCAAAATGAAACCTCCAACATACTCATCTTTTTATATAGTGAGTGTGTCCAGTTATTTTGCAAACGATAAAGATTAAAATATTAGGTCAAATCTTGATCAAAAGGTGAGCTGGATTGATACTGTCAAACACTTCAACTCTAAAGTTATTTCAGGTTTTAAAAATAAGCCATTTAAGTTACCCAAGAACAACAACAGTTTTTCTACTTTCACCAAAGCTACAATTTTCAAAAGTGCCTGAGAGCCTCCCTCCTCACCAGATCTCAGAGCCCAGGCTCCAGCCTGAACCAAAACATCCACACAGCTATTTTTAGCCGCACAGTGTGCGTGGGACTCAGGCCTGGTCTACACTAGAACTTGACTTTGATATAGCTACATCTCTCAGGGGGTGTGAAAAATCTACACCCAAGAGACACAGCTATACCAGCCTAATCTACTGGTGTAGACCAGAGCTAGGTTGATGGAAGAATGCTTCCATCAACTTAGCTACCACCTCTAAAGGAGATGGATGACCTATGCTGAGGGGAGAAGCCCTCCGGTTGGTATAGGTAGAGTTTACACTGAAGCGCTGCAACTTCGCCACTGCGGTGTTTTACGAGTAGACAAGCCCACAGTTGACCTGGGCTTTGAGATTCACTGCCATGGGGTTTTTCTTGCTGTGTAGACATACCTTACGTAACATAAGTACATTCAAAAGTGATTAAGGCCACTGACTTTCAATAAGACTTAGGTGGCAATGTGGCTACTCCTTTAGCAAATGAGACTTGAACTCCAAAAATCACACCCTTTTGAACATTTTAACCTACACCTTGAATAACTAAAAATACAAATCCATAAATGAATCATTATACACACACACACACACACACACACACAAAAACCCTCTCAAAAAGAAAAAGAAAGTTAAGGTTATAAAATCAAGCATTTAAAAGTTACCAAAAAAACAGAATTAAAAGTGCATGGGTCACCTTAGTTTGCCCCACTTGCACAAGGTACATGCATTTGGACTGAAAGGTTATATGAGAAAATTTTAGTTCAAGGTGATTTTTCCCCCATCAGAAAGTTTATAAACCCCTATTTTAAGATCCATAAAAATAATGTTGCTACTACAACTCTATGATACATCTTGAATTAACTCCAGAAGTTTGGACAGGTTTGGCCCAGTGCTTTTTGATCAGATTCAGCTGACAGGTTTCCTAGCTATCATATCTCTAGTGGGCATGTCACTAAACACAATACACCAGAGAAACATCATACCAAATTTTACATATAAGAATATGTAGTCACTCAAGAGTTCAAGTCCCTCAATAATTGAAAAGACTTTTAAAAGTGTTGAGGCAAGGGAGACTGTGTGCACTACTGGAGCCTTACAGAGATAAAAGGATTTTTTTTTCAGTTTGATTCCCATTAGAATAGGCCAAATATCAAAATCGTAGTGTAAGCTGGAGATTTCTGATCAATTTAAAATTATGTATATATTCTCCATACAAACCGTTCTTCCTTTTATCTTCCATGACAAGCTCTCTTTGCTGTGTCATTTAGAATGATATCTATTGAATCTGGCATGCACCATTACCACAGATTTCCCCTGCCCCACCTGTACACACACAGTGGATGGGTCACTACAAAAACTAATTTCCCCATACTAATTTCCCACTACTGTTACTCATACCTTCTTGTCAACTGTTTGAAATGTGCCACCCTGATTACATTGGCCTCATTACCACTACAAAAGTGATTGGTATTCTACTGTTGAGAATAGCCCACTTTCACTTTAATTGAATTGTCTTGTTAGTACTGACGACCCCCCCCACTTGGTAAGGCAACTCCCATCTATTCATGTACTGTGTATATATACACCTGCCTACTGTATTTTCCACTCCATGTATCTGATTAAGTAGGTTTTAGCCTACAAAAGCTTATGCCCAAATGAATTTGTTAGTCTCTAAGGTGCCACAAGTACTCCTAGTTGTTTTTACACACACATACAGTTACACAGGGACTTTGTCCCAAAAGTTCACTATTCAGAAACTAAAGAATGACTTAGTGATGCAGGTTTCTAATCTAACCCTTTAGAATTTCTCTCTAAAGGCATAACATTTTTTTTAAAACTGAAATGGCCTAAAACCGGTTCTGTTTGGAGACATGAAATTACATTTCTTATCATAGCTTTGTAAGACAGTTCATATAACACAGGCCCTATGTCATGTGCCTAGTTTCATCCCTGCTGCTAATATTCTTTTGGATAAACTATAACTCCACCATAATAAAATATAAGACTGTAACAGACATTATTGATCCTAGGATTAACTTCACACATGCTTTTTTAGTTCATTTTACAATTAACTTTGCAAATATATCTGGACTGACAAAAATTAAAAGTCAAAGAAGGTTTCTGTTGATAGATAAATAAAAAGTGAGCAGAGGTCACTATGACTAAAAGTCAAGATCTAGGGAAAGGAGGAAAACACAATAATATGGAGAAAGTCAATACTGGAGAAGGTAAAACAGAAAGTGCCACTGTGGAATCTGAAAGAAGAAAAAAGAAAGACTAAGTTTACAAAAGCCACTTGGGACTGTGGGAAATAATATCCCCTATTTCTGTTTGAATAGTGCCATATTAGAAGGAGAATGTTGTGGTACATACCAAGCTCCACATGCTTAAGAAACTACTCCACTTACAGCAGATCTTTACAATTCTTCCTTAACCTCTTTCTGTGCTTTGATCAGCCTTCAGGATTATTCACATAAGGATACAGACCTGCAACTGATAGTCACTGCATTTCTCCTTCTCCAATACCAAATCAATACACTGACCAAAACCCCATTAACCTCTTCCTTACCTAGCATTTTCACTATGTCACCTCCCTATTTGAATTTCTCCATTGATTCCCCATCTTCCAACAAATCATGTTAAAGGTTTGAAGGTGAAGATGAGAAACTTGGACAGTCTGTGTTTCCTTTCTTACCTGATTTTGTGTCTTTTCTCATTGTTCCCACCCTTCTGCCCCATCAATTATGCCAGTCTTGGTCCTTCAGCCTCTTCTTCTAAGCCACAGTTCTACACTGAATGCTCTTCCTGAGCTGGTCTGCAAGACAGGCCCCTAACCTCTTCTCCTTCAACCCCTCCCTACTACGATCACTTCCTCCATAACACCTACAAGAAATCAGCTGGAGCAGCAATTGGGGATAACTGTCTCTTCCTTTTTTATACTAAAAGGATTGATAGTATGTTGTCTCTTCTCTTCCCCATCCACCCCTTTACTTGTTTTCTTCAGTTGTGAGCTTTTTGCGGAGTGATGTGCCTCACTATATCTCTGGAGAGGCCTAGCATATTGTGGACACAACAGTAATAGAAATAAATAAAAACAGTAAATATGCCAAATATTAGTTTGTCCTTCTGTCTTATCAGCAAATGTGTCAAACTGTCGCCCAGATTTATTTCCCGAAATACAAGCAATGCCTGTTTGAATATTTTAAAAAGTGTCTCTTCACTTTCCATTCTCCCTCCCATGATATAACTTTCCATGTGCCTTGATCTTCACCTTAATCTTAAGAAACAATTAGTTTCTTGCCAGACCTGCCTATAATAAATAGCGAAAGAGTCAAACCCACTCAGTGTCAATATACTGACTTATCTTTAACATAAATGTTATCGGATTTGTGATGTGTGATAGATTGTTTGACTATACTAATGTAACCCTTCTGCCCGTCAGAGTTGGCAACAACAAGGGCCGGGTTCAATATCTAGGGGATCCATTCCAATAACACAATGCAAACCGGCTCGAGCCCCCACCCAGTGACCTGGGACAAATATATACCACCCCCGCTGGGCGCCTCCAAGAGGCAATACTTCCCCTCTCGCAAGCACATAGTCTGAGTGTAGCAAAAAGCCTTTTAATAACAGAGAGAAACAATGTGGCTTTATGTTGGGGAAACACCACCAACAGGATTCATAACACAACCCATGAGCAAAAAAACCCACCCCAAGCAAATTGGGGCATGCCCCTTTCCCTTTGGTTCTTGAGTCCAGCAACCCCAAATCACCCACAGTCCCAAAAGTCCAATGACCCAAAAGTCTCTGTCCCTGGTCAGGGCAGCCCCAGAGTTCGAAACTTTATCTGCGGAGCTTTAACTCCCAACCTGGGTGGGGATGGGACGGGGGTAAGAGGCACCTTACATGATCTGAAGCTGACCGCCCCACAGCTCCATAGGCCTTCGTTTCGCTCCGCCAGCCGCCCCAAGAACTCCTTCGCTCAGCTCCGCGGCCCACAAGCAGCTCCCACCATCCCACAAACTGCTCCGCGTCCCACCAGCAGCTCCTGCCGTCCTACGAACTGCTCCACCAGGCTGTCCACAAGGCACTCCAGCCCTCCCGCAAACTACTCCACAATATATCTTCAGGCTCCCCCACTACTTAGCACAACACTCAGTGATTTCAGCTCTTAGTCAGTTCAGCTCTTTGGTGAATTCAGCTTGTAGTATGGGAGCCTCAGTGCTGGTACACCATTAGCCCAAAGTGAGCTCAGCAGCCTGTAACTAGACTCCTAATAGAATCAAAATTATCTCTCATATTCCACAGTGGAGAGAGGAGGAAGTGCAATTAGCATGTAAGGCCCTCACCAGGGGGCCTATGCCACCAAGTATTAATACTTGTCCCCAGCCTCTCTCAATTCACAGTTTTAAAACCCATGACCCTTGCCTAGCGAGTGCTACTTAGTTGATGGTGAGTCCCTCCATCATAACAAAAGGCCAACTACAGTTCCAAGCACAGTTTCCATAATCAGGGTAATAACAATTTATTCTTCCTGCCCCAATAACAGAGACACTGGGGATCCCACAGCAGCCAAAGTGACCATTTGGGCAGCTATGGCCTCATTCTAGGCGGGGTGGGTGTGCCTATGCAAATGAGATCAGCTCCTGAAGTTCTTTTCCACAACTTGCCACACCTCACCACCAGATGTCAGGGTGGAGCTCATCCTGACACTGCTTACATTAAAATTATTTAGTGCATTTAGTCTCTGTTACTCCTATTACTTTCAAAGACTGTCTCATTTCTAGAAAAACTGCTCCAGTTTAAGACTAAAAATTCCACCCCAGGTTTTTTTTGTACTTATCTAATTTATGACAAAGTTGTTGGCTTACATTTTTACACAGGAGAATGAAGATATTCACTCCTATGTATAGAACACACATGCCAATTTTCAGTTCAGAAACTTTTTTGTTTTAATGAAGTTACAAGGAACAGAACTTTGCTGGATTAATTCCCATTTTAAATTTTAAATAAGCTGGTGGACACTGCCATTATTCATGCATTATTAGATTAGCAGCTGTAAAGATAATTCTGCAAGTGAACACTGACAAGTGTTATATGATTGTATAATTAATTTATAAAAGTTTAAATTTTAACAAGAATCTTATGTCGCACCAATTACAAATCTACCAGATTAACATCTGTTAATGAGTTTCCTCTTACTAGAAACAGTTTGTCAGAATTTAAGGCCATAATTCTCTACTCTGTTACACCCATTTTATATATCAGTGTAACTCTACAGAACTGTAAAACAGGAAGGCTTGGAGATGAGGGAGTATCTGTAGAAGAGAGAGAAAAAGGGTGCTGGGAATCTGTTACAGTGACTAATGTACAGTGGCTAGAATCTGTCCTGAAAATGTCATGTGGCAATGACAAAACAGGGATAACTGAAGAGTGTGCTGGAGATATTTTTGGAAATGTGTATGTTGTGGCAGATAGAATAGTGATGTCTTGAGATCAGATGCAAATTGCTCAGGTTTAACACTGGTGCAAAGGGATGGAGAATGAGACCTTGACTGCAGATTTACCTACAGTATGCAAATAAGCCAAGAATACACCGGAACTAAAATGTCTGAATCTCTACTATCTACAATGCTTTGCACTGCCATAAGACCTTTCATTCAAGAATATCATTTACAGAGATTAATTAGGCCTCTCAACATCCTTGTGTGGTATTTAAGGAACTTCTTCACCTAGACCCTAAATAGAGCAATTACTGGGATCAAAAGAGGCAATTAACAGCAGCCCATAGCAAGAGATCAGTACACGTGGCGATGCATGCTGTACCCAAATGATAGAGCCCTGTGTGGATAGAAAATTTGTACCTGCACCGGACCATCAAAAATGGTCCCTGGATAAAAAGCAGCTATCTACAGATTTGCAGGGCTCTATCAACTGAAAGGGCCCGGAGAATTTCTACAAGCAGAAGACCTGGGATTAACACACAGGATACAGACCCTAATGTTATGAAAATATGTCATGGGTTCTTCACGGATACTGACCACAGCTAAGAACTCTGTTGTATCCCCTCTGAAAAGGGGCAGCCCCCATGAGTCCAGGACTGCCAGCACCAAAGGGGCGGACCCACCCCGGCCATGCGCGCAGCTCGCCGACCCTGACAGAGCCGGCGGGAGCCCGCACTGGGCAGCGCTCAGGCTCCCCCGGGGCCAGCCAGCCCAGAAGCGGCGCCGCGGGCGGCCCCCGGCGGGAGCGCATGGGGCCGGCGGCCGCGGTAGGCCAGGCGGCTGGTCTGCAAGGCCTCAGGGGCGCCCGCGGCCCTTCCGGCATCAGCCCCGGCTCCTCTCGGGGCCCGGCTGCCGGGGCTGCGCCCCTCAGAGCGGCCATCGGGTACCGCCCGCCGGCGCCTCCGGCAGACACCCACCTGCAGAGGAGCCCGGGACGCCCGCGCTGCCGGCCGGCTCCATCGAAGGCCTCGAGGCGAGGAGCCGCCGCCGCCCTCACGCTCCCCCGCCTCGCTCGGGCACGCGGCCCCCTGCAGGGCACCGCCGGCCGGCAACCGGGAGCAGCCCTCACGCGGGAAGGGGTCAGGCGGCGAGGTGGCTCCCGGGGCTGCCCGCGGTGTCGGGTCCCTGCGCGGGACACTACTGGAGGCTTATTGTCCGTGCAAACCCGCTGTTATCCCGCTGAATAGGTGGCCACCCTGCAGATCTGCTGACTGTGCTCTGCCTTTAACCGGTGAAGCCTGCCGAGGGACTTGGCAACGCCGCTCCGGATATCATTGTCTGTCTGCCCCCTACAAACCGCATCCAGGAAACCTGCAGCACCCTCCCACCCGCACCTCCTCTGCTACTCCCCTGGCCAGGAGTCAGCTCTGGTAGGGACCCGGCTGCCACACCACTCACTATACCAGATGGCCAGTGCCTGGGTCTGCTCTTTTCCAGACCCTCCCTTACCTCCCACGAACCCCTCTTACATTTTCATATAGGCTAACTCAACCTCTTTCGGTGGGCCAGACCTGTTTCTGAAGGGGAACAGTTACCAGATTTCCACTCATCTAGTTTATCTCACTGGAGTCAAGGTACCTATTTGTCACTGAAATGTCCCTGCTTAGAATATTTTGGTGCTGACACAGATATTATAATGGGCATCTAACACCAGACTACCCCACTTCTCCAAGTGATGACCTGCTTAAACTTGAGCTGTACCTACTCCCTCATCAGTTTGTCTGTGCAGCTGTTGTCCCTTCTCTTATACTGAGATTGAAAGCTCTTTGGAACAGGCACCATGATTTTGTTCTGTTTCTACAGTGCCCAGCACAATGGGGTCCTGGTCCAGTAGTACAAATAAACAATATTGCAGGGTATGAACTCACTGCTGGTAGAGTTGGTAGGATATAGACACAGGAGTTATTTGCTTGGGGAAGGAAGAACCTCTCAAGCTTTAGGTTTGGGCCCACACTCCTCTGTTAAAAGAGAAATATATTACTCAACTTTGTTTCTTTGCTACTGAAGCCAGAGTTTACAGCACCACTAATGTCTCTAGAGTTCCAGAGCTGACCCATAGTGGCATCCATCCTCTTCCCCAGATATTTTCTTTTCCTTCTGAGGTACCAGGGGAGCAAAAATCATGCCCAAGTTCTCCAGACAGGCATTGGAAGATTCTAGTCATGGCACCAAACCTGCATTTAGCTCAGTGGTGCAGAGCTCTCCTGACTTCAGTGTCCTATGGACACTGGGGACCAGCTATTTGAACTAATTGGACAATCAGTGGAATGTAGATGGCAAGACATGATACACAGATGAAAGGGTAGAGATAATGCTAATAAGAGAGAGGTGACTGGAACCACAGGGGGTGAACTAGAGGTTTCACATTCTGGCACAATTATAAACTATTAGCAGCTGTATAATTGTGTAGCTTTGTCATAGCTTCATAATATTAACACTATAATTAAGGGGATAGCTCCATTCTACACTCCTATTTTTAGCAACCTAAAGTTCACCCCAAAACTTATACCCTATTTTACACTTGGCCTCATTCCAAATTATTTTCTCTATAGGTTGCATAAACATTCATAAGTCATTTATTAATTACAGAAAGAGCTTTCAACAAGAATTTTTCACTTAAATAATTTTTCAGTCACTTGTGTTTGGATAACTCAAAAACGGCTTTGTTTTTAAAACTTCAAAACATTTATGTACCTCTGCATAAGAAATGTGTGCTTTGCTTTAAGAACTGTGATCAAAACTTACCAGCTTAAAGACATTCAGTCACTAACTGGAGTAAGAAGCTAAGATAACTTTGATCAGAAATGATATTCTTTATATAAGTTGTCTTTTACACAGAAGATATTGTTATTCACCAGTAGACAGAGAACCATAGAAGTGTAGGACTGGAAGGGACCTGGAGAGGTCTTCTAGTCTAGTTCCCTGAACTCAAGACAGAACTAAGTATTAGACCATCTTAACATGCAATTCTAAAACTGAACAGAAAAGAAATATACTACTACAACTTCTGATGCCAGAAAAATAAAGAGCTCCCATTCAGAAGCAAGGCAGGGAAAGTAAGCATAATTTTGGGAGAAGTGAAAGAAACAAATAAAACACCCTCATAATATGTAACAGCTTGCAACTGGTTATTGTGAAACTCTGTCCTGGGCAGATATCTAATCATACTTTATTTACATTTTGGCACCTTCTGTATCCTTATTATGCTAATAAAATAATTATTGTTTATATTTGATAATTCCAAAAGGCCCCATTATGTTAGGTACTGTACTAATACTAGAAAGAGGGTCCCTGCCTTAAAAGTTTACAATCTGGAATACACTGGTAAGGGTGAAAGAAAAGCATAAAAACACATCAGCAAGTGGTCAGGATGACAGGATGACTTCTTTTGGGACTTTTGCTTAAAAATGGATGGGACAATATGGTATTTACATTTCACCACTAATCTAAAGATATCAAAACACTTTTGGGGATTATTTTATTCTCTCCATACAAAACAACTAACTTCCGGCAAAAAAAAATAAAATAAAAATAAATAAAGGATATATAAAAGTAGTTGCCATTGCTCTTAGCTTCTTTTTATAATCTATGAAAGTCATAAACAAATTTCAGAATCAGAAAGGAAGAAATAGTAGCCATGAAATAGTTAACCCATGATATAAAAGGTCCATGTTACACATTCACGTCTGGTGAAAGAAAGATTTTACACATTGTTTACGGTAGAGCCAGAGAACTGGTCTCACTTTGGGGCTCTGTTTACATTCTTTACCCCCACATGTATAGTTGGATGCTACATATTCCTGTTTCTGTGGAATAAACATTTGATCCAGTTTAGTTCTCAGTGTTGATACTCTGAAAAAGTGAACTGTCTTACATAAACTTTGTTGCTTTATCCTTATAAATAGTGGGGCAGACTCTCAGCTGGTGTAAATTGTCATATCTGAATTGAAGTCAGTACATTTATTAAGCTTAAGATAATCAGTTAGTTTTTCCTGGTGTCAAACATGGTTATTGAATTAGATGGCCAAAAATTTAGCTTCTCAAAGTCTAAAGAAGGAAAGGTTTCTCTATGTCCAGCATACACAAAGAAGGAGGTAAAAACTCCGAAATGCTCACTGAGTACTAGCAATGCTCATAAAATACTGCTAGTGTTCTCAGTGCAATATTTAATCTAAACAGATTGGGTAACATTTTTAAGATGAAGTGGAGCAGTTTGCCATAAAAAGCCACGGAATTAGAAGTCATTTTTGTTGCCTGGCCAACAAATTTCAAACCTGTCAGCTGGCATCAGGAGATAAACAAAGCATACTGTAATTCAGTGGTGTTCAAACGTTTCCAGCTGAGGGCTGATCATACTATTTCAAAAAGGTCAAGGAGTCACAATCTATGCTTTAACTTTTTCCCTCGGCTCAGGCAGAGCCAGTCAAGATCTTATCCTGCTCTTCCTGGGGCTCCTGCAGCCCACCAGAGAGACAGGCAATAGAGCAAACGAAACTTCCCTCTCCTCCCTCCCAGAAGCTGACCCGCTGAGCAGATGTAGCAGGGAAGGGAGAGCAGCTGCTCACAGCATTCTCAGATCACACCATTGTGGCTCCTGAGGGTATGTCTACACTACGAAATTAGGTCGAATTTATAGAAGTCGCTTTTGTAGAAAGCGTTTTTATACAGTCGATTGTGTGTCCCCCACACAAATGCTCTAAGTGCATGTAGTCAGCAGAGTGTGTCCACAGTACCGAGGCAACTGTTGACTTCCGGAGCGTTGCACTGTGGGTGGCTATCCCACAGTTCCTGTCGCCCATTTGAATTCTGGGTAGAAATCCCAGCGCCTGATGGGGCTAAAACATTGTCACGGGTGGTTCTGGGTACATATCGTCAGGCTCCCGTTCCCTCCCTCCCTCCGTGAAAGCAAGGGCAGACAATCGTTTTGCCTCTTTTTTCTTGAGTTACCTGTGCAGACGCCATACCACGGCAAGCATGGAGCCCGCTCAGCTAACCATCACCATATGTCTCCTGGGTGCTGGCAGACGTGGTACTGCATTGCTACACAGCAGCAGTTTATTGCCTTTTGGCAGGAGACAGTGCAGTATGACTAGTAGCCGTCGTCGACATATTCCTGGGTGCTCTTTTAACCAGGCGCCTGGGCAAACATGAGAGTGACTCAGCCACGTCATTTCCCTTGTTTCGTCTCATGGTGATGGAGTCCTACCGGCAGTGCACTGTCTTTTAATCTGCAGCTAGTAGAGGATGATGGCCAATATTCATACTGCACCGTCTTCTGCCGAGCACCTAGGAGATGACGATGGCTAGCAGTTGTACTGCACAGTCTGCTGCCAGCAAGATGTATAAAGATAGATGAAGTGGCTCAAAACAAGAAATAGACCAGATTTGGTTTGTATTCATTTTCTCCTCCCTTTGTGAAATCAATGGCCTGCTAAACCCAGTTTTGAGTTCTCTCCTTGAGGTTTTGAGTTCTATCCTTGAGGGGGCCATTCAGTTTCTCTCAAAGCCACCCCCTTTGTTGATTTTAATTCCCTGTAAGCCAACCCTGTAAGCCATGTCGTCAGTCGCCCCTCCCTCCATCAAGGCAACGGCAGACAATCGTTCCGCGCCTTTTTTCTGTGCAGACGCCATACCATGGCAAGCATGGAGCCCACTCAGATCACTTTGGCAATTAGGAGCACATTAAACACCACACGCATTATCCAGCAGTATATGCAGCACCAGAACCTGGCAAAGCGATACCGGGCGAGTAGGCAACGTCAACGTGGTGACGAGAGTGATGAGGACATGGACACAGACTTCTCTCAAAGCACAGGCCCTAGCAATGTGGGAATCATGGTGCTAATGGGGTAGGCTCATGCGGAGGAACGCCAATTCTGGTCCCGGGAAACAAGCACAGACTGGTGGGACCGCATAGTGTTGCAGGTCTGGGACGATTCCCAGTGGCTGCGAAACTTTTGCATGCATAAGGGCACTTTCATGGAACTTTGTGACTGGCTTTCCCCTGCCCAGAGGCACAAGAATACCAAGATGAGAGCAGCCCTCACAGTTGAGAAGTGAGTGGCAATAGCCCTGTGGAAGCTTGCAATGCCAGACAGCTGTCGGTCAGTCGGGAATCAATTTGGAGTGGGCAAATCTACTGTGGGGACTGCTGTGATGCAAGTAGCCAAAGCAATCAAAGATCTGCTGATATCAAGGGTAGTGACCCTGGGAAATGTGCAGGTCATAGTGGATGGCTTTGCTGCAATGGGATTCCCTAACTGTGGTGAGGCCATAGATGGAACCCATATCCCTATCTTGGCACCAGAGCACCAAGCCGGCGAGTACATAAACCGCAAGGGGTACTTTTCAGTAGTGCTGCAAGCACTGGTGGATCACAAGGGACGTTTCACCAACATCAACGTGGGATGGCCGGGAAAGGTACATGACGCTCGCATCTTCAGGAACTCTGGTCTGTTTCAAAAGCTGCAGGAAGGGACTTTATTCCCAGACCAGAAAATAACCGTTGGGGATGTTGAAATGCCTATAATTAGCCTACCCCGTTAATGCCATGGCTCATGAAGCCATACACAGGCAGCCTGGACAGTAGTCAGGAGCTGTTCAACTACAGGCTGAGCAAGTGCAGAATGGTGGTGGAATGTGCATTTGGACGTTTAAAGGCGCGCTGGCACAGTTTACTGACTCGGTTAGACCTCAGCGAAACCAATATTCCCACTGTTATTACTGCTTGCTGTGCACTCCATAATATCTGTGAGAGTAAGGGGGAGACGTTTATGGCGGGGTGGGAGGTTGAGGTAAATTGCCTGGCCGCGGGTTACGGGCAGCCAGACACCAGGGTGGTTAGAAGAGCACAGGAGGGCGCAGTGCGCATCAGAGAAGCTTTGAAAACCAGTTTCATGACTGGCCAGGCTACGGTGTGAAAGTTCTGTTTGTTTCTCCTTGATGAAACCCCCCCCACACACACACACTTGGTTCACTCTACTTCCCTGTGAGCTAACCACCCTCCCCTCCTCCCTTCGATCACCGCTTGCAGAGGCAATAAAGTAATTGTTGCTTCACATTCATGCATTCTTTATTAATTCATCACACAAATAGGGGGATAAGTACCAAGGTAGCCCAGGAGGGGTGGTGGAGGAGGGAAGGACAAGGCCACACAGCACTTTAAAAGTTTAGAACTTTAAAACTTATTGAATTCCAGCCTTCTGTTGCTTGGGCAATCCTCTGGGGTGGAGTGGCTGGGTGGCCGGAGGCCCCCCCACCGCGTTCTTGGGCATCTGGGTGAGGAGGCTATGGAACTTGAGGAGGAGGACGGTTGGTTACACAGGGGCTGTAGCGTTGGTCTGTGCTCCTGCTGCCTTTCCTGCAGCTCAACCATACGCTGGAGCATATTGGTTTGATCCTCCAGCAGCCTCAGCATTGAATCCTGCCTCCTCTCATCACACTGCTGCCACCTTTCAGCTTCAGCCCTCTCTTCAGCCCGCCACTGACTCTCTTCAGCCCGCCACCTCTCCTCCCGGTCATTTTGTGCTTTCCTGCACGCTGACATTGTCTGCCTCCACACATTCATCTGTGCTCTGTCAGTGTGGGAGGACAGCATGAGCTCAGAGAACATTTCATCGCGAGTGCGTTTTTTTTGTCTTCTAATCTTCGCTAGCCTCTGGGAAGGAGAAGATCCTGTGATCCTTGAAACACATGCAGCTGGTGGGAAAAAAAGGGACAGTGGTATTTAAAAAGACACATTTTATAGAACAATGGGTACACTCACAGTAAACCTTGCTGTAAACATTACATACATAGCACATGTGCTTTCATTCCAAGGTCGCATTTTGCCTCCCCCCAGCGCGTGGCTAGCCCCTCCACCCTTCCCGTGGCTAACAGCGGGGAACATTTGTGTTCAGCCACAGGCAAACAGCCCAGCAGGAATGGGCACCTCTGAATGTCCCCTTAAGAAAAGCACCCTATTTCAACCAGCTGACCATGAATGATATCACTCTCCTGAGGATAACACAGAGAGATAAAGAACGGATGTTGTTTGAACACCAGCAAACATACACTGCAATGCTTTGTTCTACAATGATTCCCGAGTATGTTCTACTGGCCTGGAGTTGTAAAGTGTCCTACCATGGTGGATGGAATAAGGCTGCCCTCCCCAGAAACCTTTTGCAAAGGCTTTGGGAGTATATCCAGGAGAGCCACGAATGGCAGGGCAAATTAATCATTAAATATGCTTGCTTTTAAACCATATATAGTATTTTAAAAGGTACACTCACCAGATGTCCCTTCTCCGCCTGGCGGGTCCGGAAGACAGCCTTGGGTGGGCTTGGGGGGTATTGGCTCCAGGTCCAGGGTGAGAAACAGTACCTGGCTCCTTAAGTTTCACGCGGCACTGCTTCGGGTGCCTGTTATGGCCTCTGTCCTTCATACCCTGGGAGATTTTGACAAATGTTTTGGCATTTCGAAAACTGGAACGGTGTTCTGATAGCACGGATTCCTCTCCCCGTACAGCGATCAGATCCCGTACCTCCCGTTTGGTCCATACTGGAGCTCTTTTGTGATTCTGGGACTCCATCATGGTCCCCTCTGCTGATGAGCTCTGCATGGTCACCTGCAGCTTGCCACGCTGGCCAAACAGGAAATTAAAATTCAAAAGTTCACAGGCCTTTTTCTGTTTACCTGGCCAGTGCATCTGAGTTGAGAGTGCTGTCCAGAGCCGTCACAATGGAGCACTCTGGGATAGCTCACGGAGGCCAATACCATCTAATTGTGTCCACAGTACCCCAAATTCGACCCAGCAAGGCCGATTTCAGTGCTAATCCCCTTGTCGGGGGTGGAGTAAGGAAATAGATTTTAAGAGCCCTTTAAGTTGAAAAAAAGGCTTCATCGTTTGGACGGGTGCAGGGTTAAATCGATTTAACACTGCTAAATTCAACCCCAACTCCTAGTGTAGACCAGGGCTTAGTATCAACTATTAAGCGTATACAAATTTATTTTTCATAGTATTTTTTTCACAAGTTGTATAAAAAAAGATTGCTTCTATGTTGTATGCAGTCACCTGTCTTTCACGTGTTTCTTCTTTTAGAATTAAGCTCTTTGGAGCAGACATTAGAAGTCTTCCAACTTCCCATTGAAATAAATGAAAAGACTCCCATTGACTCAAATGAGCACTGGGTGTTGCTGAACATTGGCTAGCATTAAAGTAATATTATGGAGCTACAGTAACCACTTCATAGCTAGAGGCAAAGCTGGCTGCCCATTACAAGCTGGATTTACAAAGTAGATCCCCAAAATTCTCCCAAAACAAACTGATCCTCCTGAAATTCCACATGATACATTATAACCGAGGTTGAAATTTTCAGTGAAGTTTGAGGGGAAAATCAGAAGACACCTTTGAATGATAATGTTTTAAAAACATTTACTTGCTACTGACTTTTTGATACTCTTGTTAATGGCTTATCAAAATGGCTTGGCTTCCAAACTTCATATTGTTTTGTTTTTTGTTGGGCTTGTTGAGGAGAAGTGCATTAATGCAAAATGAAAGAATTTATTTTACATCAGTGGGTTAATAGGAAAATTAAAGATGTATAATATTTGCAAACCACAGTTTCTTTTAAAAATAGAATTTAGATTGAAAGTGTGTTTAAATGGAGTCCAGCTAACACCTCCAAACAGCAGCCTCTAAACTGGAACCATGTGTAGACCCTTATATCTCCACAGAGGCCCACTAAAGACATGGGCTAGTCTGAACAGATCCAGTGCAAGCTCATGGCCATATTTAGGACATCCAGATTTATCTCTCATGGCTTTCTGATAGTGACACTATCATAATGTTTATTAAAAGTAACATTTCAGTTTATTAAAAATAACATTTAACTTATAAAACGGACAAGCTTTAGAGGCAGGAATATCTATTATACATTTCTTTACATTCACTAGATTCTCTAAAAATCACAAATCCATTTTTTTCTGCATGGTGAACTTATAGCTTATATTCAAACTATTAGACTATTAAGACCTTTCCTGCCATATTGTCTTTTAGAATAGAGACCTCACCAAAATTAATATTTTAATTTGATTAGAATCTAGTTTTTTTTTCTCGAGCCTCTTTTTTTTCTGTTTGAGTTTTTGACTTGTAGATTAAGTAGTAAGCAGTCAGTTACCACAGTGATGGGAGACCTAATGAAAAGATAGAAGGGAGGGCATTTAGCTGGGAACAGAAGGATTCTGATAGATACCAGGGCAAAATTATTTCCTCTTGGAAAGATGAGAAGAGCAAAATTTGGCTGCAACAAGGAATCAGATGGCTGTAATTAGAGGCAAGTATGCCTTAAACAAATAATTACCTTCACTTTATTTTTCACTCCTGATAATTTGCAAAATAGTGATGTGAGTCAGAAAATTACTCAAAATCATAAACTGAAAAAAAAAAAAAAAAACTTGAGGTGTGATTTTCAGAAATGCTAAATGTTGGCCTAGCTACATTCACACTGAGGTCAGTGGTAAAACTCTCATTAACTTCAGTAGGAGCAGAGTTAGGCTAATGCTGAGCACTTCTGATAATCCCAGCCTTCAAGTCCTGGCCCTTTAAGAGTCCTTCTGCAGTGCAGGAAAGGAATGATTTTTATCTTGGTATTTGCCTGACAGAACACAACATTCCTTGTAGAACAGAGTGAATTAGAGTATAAAATGAAAGATTAGGCCCTAATAGCACAATGGGTCCTGAGCAAACTGACCCTTCTACCATTTGGGAGTCCAGCTGACTATACTGGGGCTCTGCACAGGTGCAGGGTTTTGCTTGCATGGCATTCACTACAAGAAAACTTGTTTGTATTGAGTGGGGCTATTGGGTGATTCCAAAAAAACACTTATCAGAAGGTGGGGACACTTTGTAAAACTTTCTGTATATAAAATCTAATAATTAACTAGTTCAAGATAGGAACAAGTTGTCCACTTATTATTTTTACCCCTGGGTATTAATACAGCTCTGTTTATTTTTAAACGTATACAAAAATCGCCATCTCTAGGCTGCTATTATTACAAAAATTCTGTCACAGTGATTATGTGTATTTCTCTCTCTAGACACATTAAATATGAAGGACAAGAAAAAAAATGGTAACTTTTACATACTAAATATTTTTAGGATTTGGGGGCCAAACAAGCAGTTTTTATTTCTCACAGTTAAGTATTTCAGTTAAGTTCCAGAAACAATATGTAGGTATAGATTCAGGTTTGCCAGATTTCTGTTAATAAAAGCCTTCCATTTTCAGTAGTTCACTGAAAATTATTTTTCCATAGTGCAGAAAGATTAGTGTGTCTGGATACCAGGTTCTTTGGGACAGAGTTCTAAAGGTATTTAGATGCTTAAAGTTGCAGGAAGGCACCCAGTGGGATTTTGGGAACTACTATTACACACACATCTTAGTTCCTCACTGAATTTTTTAACATAAATTTTATTTGTTCAGATTTGGGGGCATGTCTGGAATGAGAACTAAACTAGAGGTCAATGGTGGCAGGCTAACAGTGCAAGATGTTGCCATTTTCTTTTTCTAGGAAATGTAGAAACTTAACTATCATGACATACATAGTTTCCTTTAGGCTCTGACTTGCCTCTCAGCTGCACTCGCTCAACCTTATCATCGGGCTCAACAGTGCGACTTCGACTGTAAGCTATTTGGGGCAGGGACTGCCTTTTGTTCTGTGTTTGTACAGCTCCCAGCACAATGGGATCCTGGTCTATGACTGAGGCTCCTATGTGCTACCACAATACAATTAATTAAATAATTATAACATTTAATGTCTCAGTGAAAATTATATCCTGAATTTCCAAGTAAAAACTCATTAAATTAGAGTTAAGGTAGGTATCTATATTTTAAAAAAAATGGGGTGGGGGACTTTAAAAGAACTTAGTGTGCTCAAAAATACAGGACTATTGGTTTCAGGTAGAATTTTGCCCAAATAAGAAGAGAACAAAGATTTCAGGATTTGATACAGTATGTTCTGCTGAAGCTCCCTTGCCCACCCAGAATAACTGATAAATGTTTACAGCTTTAAGTCCTGTTTAATGACTGTTGTTAGTCTGGGAAATTGCCTTTCAAGAACAAGGTTTCGGACTGTTCAGTGTCAGGAATTCCCCCAGAGTTTAAAGATTGCATGGGCAGACTGGTATAGTTGGTAAACTATGCCTGTGTGGACTCCACCTGGTCTCCTTGGCTGGCTGCCTCGCAGTCCCCTGGAAGGGAAGGAGAGGACATGCAACGTGGTTTTATTTGGGGAATGGTCTAGTCTGCTAGATTGAGCCCTCTTTGCTCTCCAGATAGGCACCACATATGGCTGGCTTTCCCCACACAGAATGAAAAGTAAACACACAGAGAGAGTAGCTTCCAAGCATTTGAACTGTCAACTGCTGTACATACAGAATTTACCTATGCCTTTAATCCTTAGTAAAGAGGGAATTTAGAATTCACAGGAGAATAACTGTTTCACAGTAAATCTAAAAACTATCCCCTCCACCTTCCTCTCCCCACACACACTTCCACTGACTTTGAAATGTTCAAACACCTGTACTTGTCCCTTTTCCCAAATGTTGGTACCTTAAGTAAGACTGATTAGACTGAAGCTTACTTTGTAGTTCAAGCCTCCAACATTTGCTAATATTACAGATTGATAATCAAAATAAAGAAATGTTAACATGAAACCTAGTGACAGAGGATGTGGAAAAAGCTAATGTACTCACTGCTTTTTTTGCTTCTGTCTTCACGAACAAGCTCAGCTCCCAGACTACTGCACTGGGCAGCACAGCATGGGGAGGAGGTGACCAGCCCTCTGTGAAGAAAGAAGTTGTTCGGGACTATTTAGAAAATCTGAACAAGCACAAGTCCATGGGGCTGGATGCGCTGCATCCGAGAGTGCTAAAGGAGTTGGCAGATATGATTGCAGAGCCATTGGCCATTATCTTTGAAAACTCATGGCGATCGGGGGAGGTCCCGGAGACTGGAAAAAGGCTAATGTAGTGCCCATCTTTAAAAAAGGGAAGAAGGAGGATCCTGGGAACTACAGGCCAGTCAGCCTCACCTCAGTCCCCGGAAAAATCATGGAGCAGGTCCTCAAGGAATCAATTCTGAAGCACTTACATGAGAGGAAAGTGATCAGGAACAGTCAGCATTGATTCACCAAGGGCAAGTCATGCCTGACTAATCTAATTGCCTTCTATGACGAGATAACTGGCTCTGTGGATGAGGAGAAAGCAGTGGACGTGTTGTTCCTTGACTTTAGCGAATAAAGTCAGCAAATAAAGCTTTTGACACAGTCTCCCACAGTATTTTTGCCAGAAAGTTAAAGAAGTATGGATTGGATGAATGGACTATAAGGTGGATAGAAAGCTGGGTAGATTGTCGGGATCAACGGGTAGTGATCAATGGCTAAATGTCTAGTTGGCAGCCGGTATCAAGTGGAGTGCCCCAAGGGTCGGTCCTCGGGCCGGTTTTGTTCTATATCTTCATTAATGATCTGGAGGATGGCGTGGGTTGCACCCTCAGCAAATTTGCGGATGACACTAAACTGGTAGGAGAGGTAGATATGCTGGAGGGTAGGGATAGGATACAGAGGGACCTAGACAAATTAGAGGATTGGGCCAAAAGAAATCTGATGAGGTTCAACAAGGACAAGTGCAGTGGACGGAAGAATCCCATGCACTTAGGACGGAAGAATCCCATGCACCGCTACAGACTAGGGACAGAATGGCTAGGCAGCAGTTCTGCAGAAAAGGACCTAGGGGTTACAGTGGACGAGAAGCTGGATATGAGTCAACAGTGTGTCCTTGTTGCCAAGAAGGCCAATGGCATTTTGGGATGTATAAGTAGGGGCATTGCCAGCAGATCAAGGGACGTGATCGTTCCCCTCTATTCGACATTGGTGAGGCCTCATCTGGAGTACTGTGTCCAGTTTTGGGCCCCACACTACAAGAATGATATGGAAAAATTGGAAAACGTCCAGCAGAGGGCAATAAAAATTATTAGGGGACTGGAACACATGATTTATGAGGAGAGGCTGAGGGAACTGGGATTGTTTAGTCTGCGGAAGAGAAGAATGAGGGGGGATTTGATAGCTGCTTTCAACTACCTGAAAGGGGGTTCCAAAGAGGATGAATCTAGACTGTTCTCAGTGGTAGCAGATGACAGAACAAGGTTGCAGTGGGGGAGATTTAGGTTGGATATTAGGAAAAACTTTTTCACTTGGAGGGTGGTGAAGCACTGGAATGGGTTACCTCGGGAGGTGGTGGAATCTCCTTCCTTAGAAGTTTATAAGGTCAGGCTTGACAAAGCCCTGGCTGGGATGATTTAGTTGGGGATTGGTCCTGCGTTGAGCAGGGGGTTGGACTAGAAGACCTCTTGAGGTCCCTTCGAACCCTGATATTCTATGAAACCTAAGGCTGCCTTTGTTACCGTATTCTTAACATGTTAATTTTCAAAATGTTTCTATATTCTTTCTAATCCTAGTTTTATCAAAGTTAGAAGTTTTGTTAACTGACAACTTTTTTCTTTTCCCAATGTTACAGAGATGAGAAAATGAAAAAAAGACTTAATCTCTTTTGATATGCTGAAGGCTGTGATACTCTCCTTTCAGTGTACTTAATCAGCTAAAGCAGGTTCGTTTTGATGCATTGTTCTCATAACTTGATGTATCATTGACTTCTTGTTACTGAAGTCTTTGAATTAGAAAACAGATGAATTAAATGTAAATAGCTTAAGATAATCAGTTAAATGGTCCTGTAATTAGCTAAATGTCTACAATTCCAAGGAGGCCTTCTGTCAAGGCAGGTCCTTTCTGGACTTTTCCTCTTTGTTTTTTTGAGCTCTTGCAATCTTGATTTTAGGTTGTGTCATGTGGCCCACTCACCACTAGGGCACCTCCTTCTGGTTTCTTTGGGGATTAGCTCTTCACAGGTTCCATGCCTCCTTCTGTCGGTTCCTCTCCCTGTGATTTCTCTTTTCCTCTGGGAATCAGGGTGCTCTTTCGTGACTCAGCCCTCCAGCCAGGTCACTGTAGTCCTCCCCGTCTGTGGTATCAAAGTCCCTCTATACAAAATGACAGTCTTCCCTTCACTTGGATTAAACCCATCTGTAATTAAGACACTCTTATTCCAGAATAAGAGCATCTGCATATGGAGGTTTAATTGGGAATAGTAAATCTGTTTTAAATTCACAGTTTACCTTATTCCAGATTAACTTTCATGTATAGAGAAACCCTAAAAATGCTAAACCCCTCTCTCCTTGCTGATATCTTGCATTCGCATTGTGCCCATGTGTTTGTATTTCTTCAGAGCAGACATATTACACTTTGTAGTAAACTTCTGTTCCACCAACTGACACTGTTGCATGCCCTGCCCAATTATTATTTACTTCACTTTGGATGGGCTATTACCAGCAGGAGAGTGAGTGGGGGGGGGGCGGGGCGCAGAGGGTGAGAAAACCTGGATTTGTGCTGGAAATGGCCCAACTTGATGATCACTTTAGATAAGCTATTACCAGCAGGAGAGTGTGGTGGGAGGAGGTATTGTTTCATGGTCTCTGTGTATATAATGTCTTCTGCAGTTTCCACGGTATGCATCCGATGAAGTGAGCTGTAGCTCACGAAAGCTCATGCTCAAATAAATTGGTTAGTCTCTAAGGTGCCACAAGTACTCCTTTTCTTTTTGCGAATACAGACTAACACGGCTGTTACTCTGAAACCTTCACAAATGTTGCTTGGATTACTGCTGTTACCCATAAGAAAGATTGTTTTTACAGTGCTGGTGTCAACACACTTCTGCCAAGATTGTCAAAAATGGTTGCCTAAAATTAGTCTCCCAAGTCCATAATTAGGTGCCTAAATGAATGGCCTGATTTTCAAAAGTGCTGAGCACCCCGCAGCTCCTACTGACCTCAGTGTGGCCCACACATAGGCAGACAGAAGAAAGAATGGCTAGACTATGATTGCTGGCAGGAAACTGGAAATCGCTTTCCAGTCACATGAGCAGTGTCAGTGTTCAGAAGGTTAATACTCCATTTATATTAGAGGGTCTTTATCTATTGATTCCATTGGCTACAGTTAAAATGATCACTCACGAGCACTGAAAATGATTCAGGTGTCAACAGAATAATGCAAAGTAAATGGCTTTCTGCAGCAGGAATTCCAACTAAACCAAGAAATAATACTTCTTGCAATTAAAATATCTAAATACAAAAGAGATTTCTCTCTTTGTATACAGTTCCTTAGCTCACTAGCTGGGCCCAGCCCCATTCCTTAATGGCAAGGCTCTTCAATGCCAGACTCCAGTTAACCCTCTGCTCAAAAACTGGAATTTACACACTCCACAGATACAGTCATCACTACTAGCACATGTTGATTTGAATTGCACCCTTTGTGTCAGTGAGTACCCCAGAGAGGGCAGACTTTGTTTGCACTCCCATCGTCTGAGTGATTCTGCCAGTGAAAAGTCTCTTTAAATTTGAATGAGGGTTGCAGAAAAACCCTGCTAGTGGGAGCTGCCCAAAGAAGCACTGTGCTGGTCTCATCCTTGCTATGCTTTTTTGAGATAACAGTGAGTCCAGTTCTGGACACCTAGCAAAGCAGGAGTTATGGGTGGATTGACCAGCTGCAACCCACCTCTAGGTAAAATTTCTGCCACAGGAATCCTACACCCTGGGTTTCACCAGCAAAAACCATCTGGAAGTGAACCAAGCCCCTTTTCTGTATACCTTGTCCCACAAGGGCAGCAAATCATCAATGTCTAGTGGGATGGAACAGTTTATCACTTTTTTTTTGTTAGCATATCAGTTTTTATGTCCTATGTTCCAATATTTTTTCTAATTCACTCTAGAGAAATTCTCTCAATGCCTGCAAAATATTTTTTATTAAAAAATAAAAAGTCAAAGATATAGATATGAAATGTTTTGAAAGTCCTGGAAATTCACTTACTTAACACTAATAGGATCTGGCTGGTATTTCCTGCAACAAAGGTAATACATTTTCATGGCAAGCATCTAGGACCCACTGGTGGTAAGGGATTATTAAATCAGTTGTGTTTTTTCAGTATTTTGACATCTATAAAGGATTTTAATCTAGCTAGCTGGATGATTTTCTGTGTGTTGTGTAGGTTTTAATAGCTATTCTAAGCTAACAAACTTCAACTAAACTTCAGGATAAGCTCAGTATAGATTCTTTGAAGTGCTGATGAGTGGACAAGTATGATCACCCTTCTCTTCCCTTTCTCTTTCTCTGACGGGATGTGATGGGGTGATGCAGAGGTTGCCACGTTTACAAAATCAGCAGCGCTGTCAATTTAAGATGTGATCAAAGGTAGCTTATAAACCATGCAATCATTCAACTCAGTAAATGCATAATATCTAAATAGAAAAATATGGAAAATTTAGAAAATACTGGGATCATAATTTAAATGATAAATGAATTTATCTAATCTCTCTCGTTTTCGCTAATCATGGTACTTATCTGCCCCCTCTCACTGTAGTATCAGAGTACCTCTCATGTATTTAAAATGTTGTGTTGCCACTAAATTTTAAATATGACAGGGTGGATTTGATTTAAATCACTAGTTGGGAAGACTTGATTTAATCATGGATTTCTACATAAAAGTGCATTCTTGTTGCTTGTTATAACCTTAATACATATTCTTCACGACTCAGATAGATGTAGGTTTCATTTTTAGAAGGTACACACTATACATTTTTAAAGTGATTTATTTTGAAAACTTTTCAGATTAGTTTTACAGCTATATCAGAAAATGAATGATTGTTTGGTTATTTCATTTACCAAATGTAATTGAAGCAGATATTTATGATGTCATTGGGAAGTGAACTATCTCCAATTCAACAGGTTAATCATTAATATTTGGAGGATTTTCTTGCCATTCTGTATTAGGAGGAGAGCATCACCAGACAGACATTTAAATTGTTTTATTTAACTAAAACAACAACATTACATATTCTGGATTTTTTCTTCAACAGCAAACATATATAATATTTTAACAAAACAAGCATATGAATTTTTGAATTTCGTTAAACATTCAAGTTTTTTAAATTCAGATTTGTTTTAGTTAAAATTGTATTTAACTAAAATTAGTTAAATGAAATTGAAAAAAAAAAAAAACAAACAAAAATTAAATCAACTGTGTCAGCCAGGTCAACATGAGAAACTTAAATACTGACTTCTGCAGCTAACTCAGTTGTCTTCACCTTCATTTTCCTGTTTTATTCATAATCTGGAAAAGAAAAACAACCTTTCCTGCTTTTTCAGGTCCCAAACGATTTCTCAATTTGGAATGAATTAGTCCAACAGAAGAAAAAATATTCTATCTACACTAGCAGAAGAAGCTACTGCTGTTTAAAGTGAGATTATTACTTCAACAGTCTCTGAATCCAAATGCTTAAGTGACTTCCACCAGTTCACTGGTGTGACTTTCTTTAAAACATCATCAGCAAACATAGATTTCTTGAATAATTCTTATTCCCAAACTGGGTCTCTTTTACAGCCTGCTGTCATTATAGATTTTTCCCTTCTAGTGAGAGAATGGTATGGTAGATCTCAAATCAATGAAGGCTACACTCAGAAAGACCTCAAGGCTTCTGGAATATGCTGCTCAAACAGTTTCACTTTTGTTTCTACTGCCTGTCCCTCCCTTCTCACATTTATCTCCAGACTTTTTCTCCTTGTCCATATCTATTCTGCCCCCAACAATCTTCTATTCATTGAACTTTTTGAAGCTTTCCACTTTTAGAGAGAGGTAAGGGATTGACTCTATGTACACAAATTTGCAGAGGGACAATAGGGTTGACGTCTGTTATTTCTCACCTCTCTATATTATTTATGTTAAAACATTTTTGCTGTTAACAAACAGGTTATCTCTGGAGACACAAATCCACAGTTTGAGAACTGCAAAAGTAAGCATCTCTGATGGTATCTTCTAGACTGAGCACTGAGTCCCATTGGCTAGATAGAAAGATTAACCTAAATAATCTATACAGAAGCCCCTAGAACCCCATAAGATTGGGTCCCGAATCAATGAACTATTGGAACTCATTTACAAAACTTTTCTTAAACATTACATTAATATATTGTCTCATACTATAGAATTAGAATTTATAATCCCTATTCCATGATGAGATATCTTTGAGCTATAATGTATTTTATAACTATCTATCTTATAATTATCTTATCTTATCTTAAAATTATCTTTAAATAGGTTTTTTCCCCTCAAAAAGCATTTTATCAAAAAATCTAATTTAAATAAAAACCGATTTTTTTGCTTTTTTTTTTTAAAAAAATCATTGATTTTTATCCACCCTAAAATAGGATAATATTAATTTGTTTGTATTTGTGTTATCTTCAGTGAACCACAAGTCTTGTTAGTCTCTGTAAATTAAGGAAGATAGGAAAATGGAAATTTATAAAACCTATAACTGCCATCAGTAAATAACAATAAGCCAATTACCACAAAACAAAGAGGCATAAAAAAAGCAAAGCTATAAACCACCGGACTTGTACAGCAACTACTAGTGTAGTATGAATCTTAAAACATTTTCTTGCATTTTCCCCAAGGCATTATAACAAACTAGTTAGTCTTATATTAAATTATTTGATTAACAATTCTTGTCATTTGTGGTTATTCTGTCACATCCTGTTTTTATGCCAATATTGAGACTGTTTTAAAGTATTTGTTGTTGAATTTTCTTAGCTCAGTGTACTTGAGAAAATAAAATTCCATTTGTATTAATTAACAGAAGGAAATAGAATGAGATAACATAAAATCTCACTTATTAAAAATCACGTGGAAGCTTTTTATGGTTTTGATAAGGAAACTTGTGCTCTGGTGAGCTCTATGAAGCAAACAGTCTTCCAGTGAGAAGACATAATGACCTCCATTGGTGATGCCAGTTAGTTACCAGCTGGCTGATTTGATAAAACAAATCCACTTTTGCCATCTACAGATCATAAGCTTTTGATTATTGTATTGCACATCCAGATCAATTCAACAAGGGGCGAGGGGAGGGGGAAAGGGGAGTCATAAAGTCATGGAATTTAAGGCCAGGAGGGACCACCAGATCATCTAGTCTGACCCGCTGTATATCACAGGCCAGCAACAGCACCCACACACTAGACCCAGCAACCATATTTTGCTGTTGATTGGACAATGTTAGTTACATAATTCATGACAAAGTGTAGAAACAAGTAAATAAGTGGTCTATAATACCCATAAAACTGTGAAGCAATTCAGATCATCGTGGGCTTCAGGTGCTGGACCCCAGATTGGTGAGTGTATTTTCTTTCTGTATCGTGCTGATTAATTTTAGATGTCTAATCTTTAATTAATAAACCAGTTGAGCTTGACCACTTGATGTCTTGTTGATTAATGATTTAAACAAACTCAATATAACACCTGAATAGTATTTAAACAGATTGATTTCCATGTGCCAATTCATCTGCTTAAAATCAAGCACGTGCTTAAGTGCTTGTCTGGATCAGGGCCAGAGCACTAAACATTTTGCAGGATCGATCTCTTAATGAGTAGACGTTGCCAACAAAGAGTTGGCTGCAATCCAAAATGAGACCGTATACAGTGAAATCTTTGTCAGATGATCATTTTTTCCCCTGCAGTGATGATCTCTCAGCATCCGTAGTTATACAGATTTTATCATCATCTCTGGAAACAGTATTGAGTAACCACATGAAAAGGCACAGAATATGGAAATGTTTGACACAGATGTCTATTTATTCAAACTTCATCATAATATTGGGAAGAAGAAAATAAAATAAAGACAACAGAAACTCACAGTCAGGTTTGTATCGGATGACATTCGTAGAGGGATATACACATCCTGAGAGCTAATGGAACTCACTCTTGGAAACTGACATGTGCATTACAGAATAATATTTTCAAAGTAGAGTAATGTTAACTGAGGCACTGTTAAGTCCAAGAAGCATTGTCCCAGACACTGCTGGAAGGCATGCCCTGAACATGCTACCTCTCCCTCGCCTGAGAAGGAGGGGGCAAAAGCGGAGCGGTGGCGTGTTCAGGGAAGCAGGCGGAGTGGAGGTGAGCTAGGGCGGGAGGTTGCGGGGGGAAGCCTTAGGAAGCAATAGGGAGGGAGGGAATGCGGCACGCTCGGGGGAAGAGGCGGGGCCAGGGATTTGGGGAAGGGGTTGGGAAGGGGCAGAGCAAGGGGCTGGCACGAAAAGAAGCAGGAGCAGTCAACATTTTTTTTTTGCTTGGGGGCAGCAAAAATCCTAGAGCCAGCGCCTTTGGAGAAGGGGCTCAGGGGGTGCATGGAGGGGGGTGCATGGAGCAGCGCCGTTGGGGGGGCACGGGGCTATGGAAGGACTGCAGGGCCCTGTATCCTGTGTTGGGGCAGGGGCCGTGCTGCGGCTGGTACCTGCGCTGCACAGCCATCCGGGCAGCCGCTCCAGGGCCCCGCGCACAGAGGCTGATCCGATGCTACCTCACTCAGCAGCCACGGCCGAGCTCCATGCTGCTTCCTGCTCGGCCCAAGAAGCGCGACCGGCTGTGCTGGGCAGGGAGATCAGGCACCATGTGATTGGGCACCACATAGGGCCGGGGAGCCAGGCCCTTGGCAGCAGCAGCCTCCTCTGCCCCAGAAGCTGGGCAGGGCCGGCTGGTGTCATGGCTGGGGGCTGCTTTGGGTGTGCTGGGGCGAGCTCTCCTCAGTCTCCTCCGCTCCTGCGCTGTGGGGCTGTCCGGCAAACACTAGAGAGACAAGGTGAATGAGATATCTTTTATTGAACCAACTTCTGTTGGTGGAGAGATAAGCTTTTGGTCCAGTAAAAGACATTACCTCATCACCTTGTTTCTCTAATATCCTGGGACCAACACAGGTACCACTACCCTGCATACAACACCAAACACTGATATTTAAAAAAAAACACATAAAATATGTTAACAAAAATATCTGAAATTAAATAAACAAACTTTAACTATTACAGCTTTAGGGCTTTTTTTTCACTTCTCAGTTTTTCTTCATTTTCATTGCCAGTTTAATATATTTTCTTCCAAATCTCTTTCTTCCTTCAAAATCCTCCTCAAAACTTTCTTTGCCATGATGCCTACAAAAAAAAAAACTGGTCAAGGGTTAGGCTGTTTGGGTGCTAAGATTACTGCTAACCAATATAGTCTCATTGTTTCCCTTCACTCCCCCATCTGTCTGTGTCCACGTGCTGTCGCTTGACTTATACTTTGTTTGTAAGCACTTTGGACAGGGACTGTTTTTTGTCCTCTGTTTTGTACAGCACTGAGCACAATTGGATCCTAGCCCATGACTAGGCCTTCTAGGTGCTATGGTAAACAAATAATAATAGCAGAGCCATACCTACACATTTTAGTCATTGCTATAATAGGTGTAACACAAGATCCCATTTCCTCCTTCTGAGTTACCAGGCACATATTTCATATGTTGGAGTACAACTTACAGATCTGTTATACCCACTTTTCAGACATTGGTCCTTCACATGCTTCCAATTTCAATGAGCAACAATGAAGCATCTGAAACATTTTATGCATGCAGCTCACATACTATGTTTTGATAATATAGGTCAAAATGTACATCAGGTACAAGAGAGGGATGTTAGAACAGGCTGGTCAACAAAGAGGCGAAGGACAAGCACAGTGACAGCAGCAAAAGGTGTTGACAGCTTTGCTTGACATTTTAAAGGCAAATAAAGACCGAAATACATCAAAAGCATTTTCACTGAGTGAGATGAAGGCAACTCTGTTCCAGCTTTGAGCTTCCACGGTACTTTAATGGGTAGGACTGTGTCTACTGAAAGAAAAACAAAACAAGCATAAAATGAGAAAATATTCTCTTCTAATGCAATAAGGTAATGGAAAAAAGTCACCAGGAACATGTTAACAATTCCTACAGTCCCTGTCATTTATTTTTTTATCTATACTAGGGAATAGTCTATTTCCCAAATTTTCCTTTTTTTTCTTTTTTAAGTGCCTTTTTCTAAATTTTGTGCAAAATAATAATTATAGGAGCACAACATATAAAGCTCATAAAATACGTGCATATAAACCTCATAGTATAAAATTACATGTTGCATGGTGCACGTAAGAGAAATAAAATGAAACATTGAACTAATATGTATGGGACTGGGGTGTAGGTCATCTGGCCTAGTGCTCACTGCTGGGCTTGTGTCCACACATCAAGGACAGCCACACGACGGTAGTCTGTGAGCAGATGTCAGAGGAATTGCTAGAGCCTGGTTCAATAAGCAAAAGTCAGGGTCAAAATCAGGTCGTGGGTGGAGACTGGCAATCAGAAGACAAGACATTGTGAGGAGTCATAGCAAGCCAGAAGTCTGTGTGATCGCCCAGACAACTTCCTGGGGTACCCTCCAAGGTTAAATAATGTACTTGACCAATCAGAGGGTACTGTCACTTTGAACCCTTTGGGTGGTACTTCCTGTAGTACCCAATCTCCACAGTATTCCCTGGATGTGGTTCTACCTGCCCTTCTGGTGGCAATGTCAGGGGTCCCAAGCTCTGCAAACCTGGGTTCTATATCCAGAGGTCCTGACACAGTATTTTTCTCACCCAGTAATGATGTCACCCACCAATAATGTTAGATTGGCCTCCATTTTATAGATGTTGATGAAATATTCATGATTTCAGTTGGTGGCTTTAATCAGGAAAGCAGGAAAGCAGATATGAACATTCCCAGTATATATGGGTAGTCCTTTATTACAGTGTCCCGTATTGGGACTAGAGTTGTGTGGAAAATTAAAAATCCATTTTGTGGAGGAATTTGAGATTTCAAAATTTGTTTTATTTCGATTTAGAACAGAACCCACAGATTCTGAAATTCTCTGTGAATGAAAATGTCAGAAAAGAAATAATTTCAGATTGTTTTGTTCTGACAAAGGTGAATCATTCTGTTTTACTTTTTACCTTTTTACCTGATGATATATAATAAAATACTAAATTCAAACAAACCAAAAAATTACTTCAAAGGGAAAAATCAAAATGTTTAGTTCTGGAAGTGTCAGAATGAGATGTTTTGATTCAGACTTTTTTCATTTTCTCCAACATGAATCTTCTGAAAAATTCACGCTTTTGCAAATTTTGACAATTTTGACAGAACTGAATCTTCCAATGGAAAATGGTTTGTTGCAGTTTTTCTAGTCAGCCCTATTTATTACTTCTTAAAAGGAACTTCATGTTTTTGTAATATGATTTTCCCCCCAAAAAAAGAATCTTAACTGCACAGAGTATTTCTTTTAGTGAGAATTTCCTAAATAAAAGGCCAAATTCTGCTCTCAGTTATATCCTTGTAACCTCAAATGCCCAGATCTCCAATCTACTATAACGAATCTGTTGTTTTCTGAGATTTCATTGTTGTCACTAAACTTCACGCCATGAACACTTGGAACTTCGTGGCAACAGGTTTTGAACTCAGATTTTCTTCCTCCAAAAGCACGCAATCTTACCATTTGGGGTAAAGAAGAAACTCTACTAGTTTAGCAGTAACTCTACTGGCAGTACACAATTGAGCAGTTCTGACCTCTTCCAATAGCAGGCAGCTGAGTTCATTACACGACCTGCCTAAAATGATCTTCAATAAAAACTTTTTAAAGCTGCTATAGATTCTGACATATACATATTCCTATAACCCATAAAAATCTATCCAAGTTGGAAAACTGACAATGCTGATACCCTATTAACTACAATAGAGCAGCAACAATAGCAGTGCTGTTTTAAAGGGTGTATTGTAGTTTATTTTAAACTCCCATTTTTAAGGCTTAAATTCTTGTTTATACGATATTGCATTTGGATGAAACTCGCTGTAAGCATCTACAATTATTATCATTTAAATAGTGCTGTCACTGTGTATCCTGCTGTAATATTATAGATGAGATTTTCTAAACATCTGTTTCAAAGATCTTACCGTCTTAAGGCTTGGAATACAACAACAGCACAATACCTTAACCCAGAGGCTCTCAAACTAGGGGGTGTGGAATATATTCTGGGTGTGTGTGAGAAGCTTTAGGGGGAAAAACATACTGCACACATTTTAATCACAGCAACGAATAACTAGCAAAGCTGATTCCTCCTGACAGATCAGTAGGCGTCTGGCCATTAAGTTCTGAAGGCAGAGTGGAGAGCAAAAGCAGCAGCTGCTGGCCAGGCAGCCATCTCTGAACTCAGCACTGTGGCCAGAAGCAGCAGAGAAGTAAGGGTGGCAATACATATATATTCTTGGGGGCGTGGGGGAATGCTACAGATGCAAAGAAGGGAGGTGCGATCAAATCAGTTTGAGAACCACTGCCTCTATCAAACACAGAATGCCTAGAGGGCACTTCACACTCACTGAAATGTTTTGCACCTTAAATTATGCCAGTTCCAGTGTGTTATTTTTCAGTCAAAGATAGGAAATTGCACTTTTAGGAGAAGTACAGATGTAAGTTAAAGCCAGTTCTAGACTTGTTTGTTTTGCAAATCTCCAGCCAAAATAATTTTTTGTAAAGAAAGATGTTAAAAGAGAAAGTTTATTCGTGTAATTGTACTCCAATAGGATTCAGTCATGCTGATGTTCAGAAGACACTTACTGAGATTGCTTAGTGAAAAAATTGCTGCCTTGGCAATAAGAGGCTAAATTCTCCTCTCAGTTGACTTCAGTGGGATTGCATTGGTGTAGCTGAAAGGGAAATGCGACCATTTCCATAACAATGGTTTGTCATAATACTTAGTTCTGAGACAACGAACTCAAGAGATCAGGCTTTCTGCGCCAAATTCAAGCTTCACACAATTCCATTGACCTCAATGTTGTTGTGCTCATTTACATCCAGGCAGAACTGGCCCTTTCTTAATAAGGGAAAAATCAAAGGAAATATCAATGAAAATCAAAGGAAATGGTGTCAGTAGTGGCTAAATGATGTTCATATAAACTATTTTATTGCTTTTGATACCAAAAGTATCTATTCTAGACCTCTAGGTGCTTCAACGCGCTTTACAAATAAACCATACAAATTAAGATTATCACAACCCCAATCCACATAACTACCTGATCAACTAACCAGGCAATCAAATACAAGAAGAACTCTCCTGAAGAAATTACCTTGTTTCTCAACCTTGCCTAAACAACCAGGAAAATAGACGAGCCATGGCACATGCCCCGCAGATCAACAAATTCCCAATTTCCACAAGACAAGATGGAGCAGTGTAAAGTATTAAGAATTGCACAGCTACTATATTCCAGGCTGTAATAATCATGTAATCCCCTTTGACCCAAGCAGTTACCAAAATTCAGGGCCTGCGCGTTGTTTTGGTTTTAGGGGGAAAGAGTGATGATCGAGTCAGGTATCTCTGATGCAATCCTGTTTATTTACAAACAGCGTACAAAGTGCTGTTTCCCTGAATACAGGAGGAATGAAATGGGAAATGGTTTCTTTGCTAACACCTCCAAACCCCTTTCAGTCAGCACTCTGTCCAAAAAGTTCCCTCTCTTAGCGTTTTCTCAGGGTCATGCTACAAACGCTTCTCTGGGGCTTCCTATCTGCCTTCCCTGTCTTCTACTCTGGTGTTTCTGCCACTTTTCACTCCCTCACAAACACAGAGCTCCATTAAACAATATCCAGCCCGCATCAATTTGGATTAAAATCTCAAGGCTCAAGACTCTAGTCTTGCATATGGCCTATTGTTTCAACTTTCTATTCCATAAAGAAGCCTAATTGCTTTTTACATTTATTCTAAAGGAAGGGCAGCAGTTATGCCCACTATCTTCAAAAGGGTTTCACCCAATCCCCAGCATAACAATACATAGCTAAGCATCTTATGGGAATAATGAGGATCCTAATTAAGCTCTATCACCTTTTCTTCTCTGTATTCTTGAGAATTATCTTTTTTAAGTGTAGAATACGATGGCTAATGCTTAACTTCATATGCAGCCTTGAGTAGGCTCTGCTTACTTGGCCTGGAGCACAAAGGCTTCCAAGGTTATGGCTCTTTAAATGTAGAAGATTACACCAAGTGCCTAACCTTTTTGGTGCCCAGGACCTCCACTTGCATGCAGGCAACCTGTTGTATACTGCATAAAGGCTTACAGGATCAAGTCCTAAAAGATGGTTCCAATGGTTGAACAAGGAGATTGGGTTTCCGTCTTTAAAAGCTACAGACAGATAAAATAAAGATAGCTGAATTTAAAAATCAGGAGAGCTACTAGGTAACTTTTGTATAGTGTTGGTACCAGGGCATCATCACGTTCACAGTGTAGAAGAGCAATATATACTATACAATTGGAAGTCTTCCAGAGTGACAAGGAATCGGATGAGGGAAGCAGCACTAGAGCAGTGACAGAGGATTACTCACAGGATGCTTGCTCTGCAGGACATCTAAAAGAAAGAAGACTGACAAAGTGATAAGGATTTAGAATCAGGGGATGTAACAAAAAGCTGAGCTTGATGGAAGGAGCTAATATTAACAGGCTCAGCAGGCTCCAAATGGTAAGTGCAGGGAAAAAGCACTGTTTGAGTTGTGCTGGTCAAAAGTTGAAGGCTGAGTCAAACTGTGGGTACTCACATGAGGAGAGGACTGAAGCAGACAAACCAGACCCTAAAAAAAATAATCGAGCATTTGGAAATGTTTTGTTTTGTCATGTTGTTTTTCAGGAAAAGCTTCTATGAAGGTGCCAGGAGAAGATAAACTGTAGAAGAGTGAGTCACACTGGTAAGGTTGCTAGTGTCAATTGGCTCGTTTGACAGTTCTTAGAACATGATAAAAGAGAGATTCCTAATGTCAGGCCACAAAATTCAAAAATGATGAAAATCCCCACAAATGTATTTCAGAGCTGGACTCAGCTTTAAAGGCCGCAAAGAAATATGCAAAACTCAGTGGATAAAACGAACAATATTATGTGAAAATTCAATTTAATTTTAATTGAATTTCCTTCACTCATGTTCATGGCACTTGCATTCACTTTTCATGAAATATTAGTGCATAGCGGCACAAATGTTCACAGAAACAAAATGTCAACACTAGACCATGAATATTCATAGGTACTGAAGCTTACATTCACATGCATGAGTGTTGGTCATCTAACTGGGGAACAGAAACAAAACCATGTGCCTTGTCTGACCAATCTCTCAAGTAAGCAACACAACTCAAATAGGAAATTTGCAATTAATCCTGTGAGTTAAAAACATTTACAGAACAATTTGTCAAATGAATACAGGACAAAATCAAAGACGTTTCTGTTTGTGGATATTCTGTGACCACAAAGAGGCTAAATTTATATGATGAATTTTTCCCATAGCTCCAAGTTTAAGAAATTTCCCAAGACATGGAAGTTTAAGACAGAGCAGACAAAAAAGTAAATAGTGTTAGAAGAATGAAAGGCAAACAAACACAAAAATATTCTCCTGAAGGAATATAAAGGCCATGAAAGCAATCAGTGCAGCAACAAAACTTGTAGAGATGCCATTCAGAAAGAACAGGGGAGTATGTAAGATGTGGCACATCACAAGACAGAAAATGCCAAAAACTAGGCAAGATATGCCTAGTCTCTGGCAATAGAGCGAAGAGCGCCAGAGTATGTAAAACCAGATTAACTAGAACAAAAAGGGTAGAACAAACTAACAAAGTACATTGCAGGGAAAAAGTGAAGAAGCAAGTTATTAGGAAACATTATTTGGTGTGGTAATCCACAAGTCAAATAATGATCTGGATGCATTGTACTATGAGTGGAGGGCTATTTGGGTAATTTCTTTAAAAGTAGAATATGGAAAATGTACCTGATCTTGCCAACACGTAGGCTCATGCTTAATTTTACACAAAGTAGTAGTCACACCTTACTTCAATGGGACTACTCATATGTATACATTTATGCACGTGCATTAGTGACGGCAGGACAGAGGCCCAAACTGGGCATATATTTAGCTGTATAGTGATCATAATTGCTTGATAAAATGGAGTTTTTGTGCATACAAAATTTCCATTTGAATGGAAAATTATGGTATTTCAATGAACAAACAGGCTCACAATTACATAAGGAATTCTGCATTTAGGCTCCTTTTTGCATGCAGATTTGCACATATGATTATGATATTTGCATATATAAAAATAGGTGTGTAATATATTCAGTCTTCACTTCATTAAAATCTTGCCCTATAAACAGACAAATCTTCTGCCAGCTTCTGAGGGGGAAGAGGGGACAGACATACTTGGATATCAACAGAGGCCATATTTGTTGGCTGTGGTATCATTACTAGAGGGCTTTTTTAATCAATAGGCTTACAGTATATAAATGACAAGACATTAAAGAAATGGTCATTTCACCATTTTGTGGAAAGACCTGCAAAGGAAGGGTTGGAAAGGAGTACTTGTGGCACCTTAGAGACTAACCAATTTATTTGAGCATAAGCTTTCGTGAGCTACAGCAGTTTCCACAGTATGCATCCGATGAAGTGAGCTGTAGCTCACAAAAGCTTATGCTCAAATAAATTGGTTAGTCTCTAAGGTGCCACAAGTCCTCCTTTTCTTTTTGCGAATACAGACTAACACGGCTGTTACTCTGAAACCTGTCCAAGGAAGGGTTGTGCGGCTAGGAAAATAAACCTTAAAAAGGACATAAAAAGTAAAGTTATTGTAGCTGTGGTCCCAGGATATTAGAGATATAAAGTGGGTGAGGTTATATCTTTGATTGGACCAATTTCTTGAAGGCTCGTCTTTCTCACTAACAGAAGTTGATCCAATAAGAGATTACCTCATGCACCTTGTTCCTATAAAACATAGATGCAGCACTACACATAACAAATAAAACAGACAAGGAAGAAATGTAGAAGAAAACAAACTGAAAGCACAGCTTATAATATATTCAGCTTTTCAGAAGCATTAGTCATATTTATTTATATTCACATGAATAGTGAATCAAAAGTCAAAAGACACACTCTGATATCAGCTCAGTACACAGCTCAACTGATTCTTTAAAAAAAACAAGGAAAATACAGAAAGCAACTCATGCAGTTGAGTTTCCTTCTTTTGGGTAAAACTGTAGCTGATGTGGGGGCAGATCACACTAGATGCAGCTCTTGCTGCATTTAAAGATGTCACTGGATATGTGTGACCCATGTTGAAAATATAATTTACCATTTTCATTATGAGTGGTAGCAGTAAGTTGCTAAAAGTAATGTAATTCTTTTAATTGATTTTCCTCCTGTGGTCTGCTGCCATGGGAATTTGGCTTCCTTCAAGAGTCTGACATTAAATCTTTACCCACAAAAATATGTTCTTAAAAAAAAGGTATATAGAATCAGATTATTCAGACTGTGTTTTCTTGAAACAGAACCTGCATATTAAATTCATTAATATGGACAGAATGCATAAAGAAACTTAGAATTTTAGCTCATGGTTTGTATTGTTTAAATCAGAAGGGTTTGCCATAATGCTATCAAGCACGAATGAAAGCTGTTACTGAGAAGAATTATTTTGAGGCATCAGTTTGTTTGATTTTAGATTAAATCCTTGTACTGGCTGAAAGTTTTGTAGCAAATACATATAGTAATTACATTAAAACAGTCTTGAAAAATGATTTTATGATTACATTAAATGTAAACAATATTTCTGTTCAAATTTATATGCCCATAACATTATTTTTATGAGGAAGAAAGGGGAATACACGAAAATTGATGCAAAGAGGCCATCAGTAACATCAGTGAAAAAATCTTTAGATTAATGAAAGTTCAAAGTTAAGTGGGAAATATACTGTACGCTTTCTACCTTAAATTCACATCGGAACTGTGTTTCTGCTGTTATCAAAAATAGCTTAAAGGTGATGCATGGTGGAACTAGATGCTATTGAATTTTAAAATACTCATCATATACACTAAGCTGCAGCATAGTATGTAGCCAAAAGATTAATCGGTGGCTATTTCTGGATAATGCCAAAAGCAAAATGCATCTGGATCCCATTAGTTTCTGAGTATGGACTTGGGAGCTATATCTTATATGTAGATGCGCGTTTTGTCTACAGCTTTTAGGGGTTTTAACCCTTTTGTGATTTTTAACTCAGTCTTCGCGCTGCCTAGATCATAAGTTGTTGGTATCCTTTGACTATCAAGAGGATCATAAAGCGTTGTTATTTATACCAATACACTAAACACATGTTAACTTTATTCATGTGAGTTGTTCCACTGAAGTCTATGAGACTCCTCACTTGAGTAAATTTAAACATATGCATAAGTGTATGAAGGATCAGGGCCTTTGCCATTCAAAGAGGTAAGTATAGCTTTTAACCCTTTATAGTTGTCTATGTTTTCTGTCAAATGTTAACCTATCCTTGCCCTATTCATCTTTGCCTCTTTCAGTATCCAGCCTACTTGTAGGCAACACCAGAATAATTTGTGTGGGGATTGCTCTCTCTGAACCAGTATCTTCTCTCTATCAGGCCAGTACTCAACAATTAATTCCCATTTTTCTGTACAAATAAAAGACAAATAATGCAATGTTCAGTAAAGATAACAGGCAGTATGTCCCAACGTGCAGCAGCTTGATTGAATTCAGATTGGATAAAATAAATGCATATTTTGTTTCAAGGTACAGCTGTGAAATTACACAGAAATTACACAGGGAATAAATGCATATTGCCTCACTGTGGATCCTTAGAAAGCCTGGTAAGAGTGTTATGTAACCTAGCTGCAATGGTAAAAGGTAAGTTTAGGATAAAGCAGCTGTAAGACAAGCATCTTTGCTTCTCTCTGTCCATAATGCGAGGATGACCATAATGATGATGACAATGACTACTCACAATGAACAGCATTGTTCAGAATAGCTTCCATATGAGGAGAGATAAAAAGACTGGTGCTGTTCATTTTAGAAAAGAGACAACTACAGGGGGATATGACGGCAGTCTATAAAATTATGAATGGTGTGGAGAAAGTGAGTGGGAAATTCACAAGAATAGGAAATAACTCAAGAACTAATGGCCACCCAATGAAATTAATAGGTAGCAGGTGTAAAACAAACCAAAGGAAATACTTAATCACACAATGTACAGTCCACCTTTGGAACTCATTGCCAGAGGATGTTGTGAAGTCCAAAAGTATAAATGGGTTAAAAAAAAAAGATATGATATGTTTTTGGAGGATAGATCCATCAATGGGAATTAGTCAAGATGGTCAGGGACACAACGTCATGCTCTCGCTGTCTCTGAACCTTCAAATGCCAGAAGCTGGGACTGGATGGATCACTTGAAATTGCCTTGTTTTGTTCATTCCCTTTGAAGCATCTGTCACTGGGCACTGTCAGAAGACCGGATACTGGGCTCGGGGGACCACTGGTCTGATCGGGTAAGGCTGTTCTTATGGTCCATTTAAGGATGTCAAAGAGCTTTACAGATCTTGCGCAAGTATTACCAGTCCCATTCAAGAGAAAGGGAAAAAGAGGTATGGAGAATTATTTCTTAGACAAACCCAGGGAATGAGTCAATGGCAGAGTTCTTAGTAATATGTGGAGGTTGTGATATTTGCAAACAGGAAGAGGAGTGTTAGGTGGAGAAAAGGGGAGCAGAGAACCTCTGGAAAAATACATAGCAGGACTAAGGGTTTAGCCCAATTAACTTAGGGAATACTGTGAATATCACAGTTACTATCTACTTACAAAGAGAAAATGGTAAAGATTTTAATGGCAAACATTATGGAATAGGAGATGGAGGGAAATATGGGATCTAGTGAATTTTTGTTTGTTATTTTAAAAGTCTTGCATATATTTATTTCATCAGATACACCATTCCATTAGTCATTTGACATTTCAACCAAATTGGCCTTCAAGGCTCAGTAAACCAACAGTTATGTTGATTGATGAAATAGTTTGTCTAAAGAAATAAATATATGAAAGTCTTTTAGCACCAGCACAATAATGCATGGTTTTATAACTGTCTTCTACAGTGGCGCCAGAACTGGAGGGGCCAAGGCCCATCCACTTTTTGCCCGGGAGGACCCCACCCCCTTTCCCTCCTCTTTCCCCCAAGTCCCATCCCCCAGTGCAGATGGAGGTGGAGAGTCCTTAACTCTGCACTGGCTCCCCACAGCTGCCCATGCAGCTCTCCCTGACCCAGCTGTGGCTGGGGTGAGTGGGGGAGCGGCCCTCAGAGCTGCAACCTGGCCATGGTAAGCTATGAGGAACCGCAGACCCCTCCTTCTACCCTGGGCGCGGGGTGGGGACATAGGCGGGGGCTGCTCTCCTTGAGCCCCCTGCACTGCAGCAGATGGAGGGTCTGCCTTGGCTCCCCACAGCTGCCCAGCCTTACCTGCATCTTATTATGGCCAGGCTGCAGCTCCAAGCTCCCCCACCATTGCTGGAGCCTGGTCGGGGAGAGCTGTGCAGGCAGCTATGGGGAACAGGTCCCTCCCCCTGCCCTGGATGGAGGTCCCGGGGTCAGGGACACAGGCAGGGGGCTGCTATTAGGGACCCCCACAGGTGCGGGGGGGCAGACTCCCTGCCCCAGCTCTGGCTTCTGGCTTGGCCAGGGGCAGGGCTTTGGGGGAAAGAGATGGGTCAGGGCCTTGGAGGCTGGGGTGGGGCCTCAGGGGGCAGGAGCCTCTGGGCCCTCCCCCCACTTTTGGAAAGGCTCCGACACCCTTGATTTTCTAGAATCCTTTAACAAACTTTAATACGCAGAGAGTGCAATAAAAATAGAGACCTACAGCTCAGCATCAGGGGTCACTTCACTATTAACCAAAGTACCTTTCCACCAAATGGGATGTCAGGAGTATTCTACACATGTAAGTAATAGTGCTAGTGACACTGAACTACACATAACTGCCTTGTAATTTTCTGAGATGGAGGCCACCAGACTCCAGTTACTTTGGTTGCTTGAGTTATTCACAGAGAAAAAGTTCACCATATAAATGCAATAAAATTCTGCAATATATGAAAATTATTTGTTGCCCCAAAAACCAGAAGATTGACTTGTTTTTTTTTAAAAAAAAAACTTTATTCCTTTCCAAACACATTTTAATACCCTCTGAATATCATTCTTTTCTTTAGAATAATTCTTATCTCTAGAATCAGAACTGGTGAATTGGTGAAAGTGATAATTAAAAACAAAATTATACAGTGTCTAGAAGATCATGATATTATAGAGTTTAACAAGCAAGACTTTTGCAAAGGAAGACAGTGTATCACCAACCTATCAGAATTCTTTAAAAGTGTCAACAAAACAAATAAAACGTATCTCAGGGAAAGGGGAACTCGTTGATATAATTTATTTAGACTTTCAAATCATCTTTGACAAAGTTTCCCAAAAGAGACTGCTAAAGAAACTAAGTAGTCATGGGATGAGAGGCAATTTACTGTGATGGAATAGAAACTGGCTGAAAGACAGAAAACAAAGAATAGGAATAAATGGTCAATTTAAATCATGGCAAAAGGTGAAGATCGAAGTGACACAAAGATCTGGACAGGGAAGAATATTGTTTAATCAATTATTGGGAAAAGCAGTGAGATGGCAAAATTTACAGATCACCACAATTATTGAGGACAGCCAAGACTAGAGAAGGCTATGGGTATGTCTGTCCCTGAAGGTGTAAATTCCAGATTGAGGGGACATACCTGTGTTATATCTGATCAAGCTGGGGGGCTAAAAATAGAATGTAGCCTAGTACCTTGGATGCCTACATACTTGGGGCAGCTAGCTCTTCCCGCTGCTGCAGCTATACTCTATTTTTAGTGCACTAATTCAATCAGAGCTAGCACAAGTATGTCTCTTTGAGCTGGAACTTACAGCTCCAGCTCAAAGTGTGAGGAACTCTATGAGGAACTACACAGGGACCTTACCAAACTAGCTGAATGGGCAAAATGAAGGCAGATGAAATTCAGTGCTTCCAATTTTAAAATTTTTTCACATTGGACATAAAAATGGCCATACTGGATCAGACCAATGGTCCATCTAGCCCAGTCTTCTGACAGTGTCCAATGCCAGGTGCTTCAGAGGGAATGAACAGAACAGGTAATCAAGTGATCTATCGCACATTCCCAACTTCTGGCAAACAGAGGGTAGGGACACTTCAGAGCATGGTTTTGCATCCTGCCCATTCTGGCTAATAGCCATTGATGGACCTATCCTCAATGAACTTATAGCTCTTTTTTGAATCCTGTTATAGTCTTGGCCTTCACTACATCCTCTGGCAAAGAGTTCCACAGGTTGAGTGTGGAGGGAATAATTTGAACCTTTGCAACGCAAGATTCTAAATTAAGTGTATCAAGTCAGAAAAAAAGATCTTGGCACCATAGTGGATTGCTCAATCAAGACCTCTGCCCAATGTGCAACAGCTGTGACAAACACACACAATGTTAGGATGCACAAGTAATGGGATGGGGGAATACTATGGAAAATATGATGCCATATTTATAAAATCAGTCCTCCTTGCCTGGAATACCATATTCACTTCATCCTATCTCAAAAAAGATATAGTAGAATTAGAAGGGGTTCAGACATGGGCAATGAGAAAGATTAAGAGCATGGACAAACTCATCTTCTAAGAGAGAAGAGATTGAGACTGTTTACCTTAGAGAGATCTCCAAAACTGTCTGGCTCTCTCAGCTGAAGATTGGTTGTGGGAGAGCGATTAGCTACCTAAAAGCAATTTCATTTTAGGAATAAATGTGTTTCCCCCCTTCATGACTGGAGCAAGGAGAAAAAAATGTATTTAAAACAATAATTTCAGTGTTGTCTAGACACTGAAGAAGGCCAGAAGAAGGAAAAAAATGTTTTCAGTGAATCTTCCTAAGTCCTTTCAAGTTCCTTCTCACAATTTGTAAAAGGAGCAATAATTTGAAATGACACACTTCTAGGGGGAAAATTATCCCCCTCCCCTCCCAAACAGAACTACAAAGAGAATTGTCTAAAAATAAAGAAAAGCCATCTGCTGAAACAGCCAAATCATTATCTACTCAAAGGCAAATAACACCATCTTAAACTGTGGCTTTGGAAAACTACAGTTCTCTAAAGTACTAAGTAGCTAAGATTTCAAATAAGAAAAATTATTAATTCATATATGCACTGCAGGAATGATATTGTTTTGATATAAACACTTTTAAACTATTTATTTTAGCTATGTTACCTTGGGCTGTAATCTTGTCACAACCAATAAACAAATCAGGTTCAGACCTGGTCAGTAGTTGGATGGTAGTCCATATTGGAGAAGCTAGGTGCAGTAGAAGTGGCAATGATTAGTTAGAAAGTTCTCAGTCTTCTTTCTGGTGTTCTACAGAACCAATGCCCTTCGGTGCTACTGGATACAACATCTGTAAGATAGGAGAAACCAAGTTCAGGAACATCTGTGGTAGCTGAAGTTTCCATGGTACTTTTTTACAAAAGTAGGGGTGTTCACCCCAATTTCCTCATCAAAAGGTGAATTTGGGAAATTATATTCTGCTGATCTAAAGCCCCATTCTTGCAACATGAGGTGCTTAGGTGGACTACTGCACCCTCATTGAACTTCATGAAATCAACGGGGCTCCATGCAGGTACAGCAGCCCGACCAGACAGATAGTGTAAAATTGGTCCTAAATTTTCTGTGCTGTTTCAGGTGGATACAGTATTAGGCTTTGATCTTGCATCCACAATCTCCCTCGTGCAGACCTCTGAGCCTGTGCAGAGTTCCACTGAAGTCCATGGAAGTCTGCATGAGTTTAGGGAGTCCAGATTTGTGGATGATAATCTTGTCACAACCAATAAACGAATCAGGTTCAGGGTGTTAGTCCTTCAATCTCCTGACCTAAACAATTGCATAATATTACAGAAGAGATGGCATTTTAGTAGTCAATGGTGTTTTCCCTGAAAACAGACTTAGATACATTTGTGAAGAGCGTTGTGTTCCTTCTAAATTAAAGGTGCTATTCAAATTCAAGTCATTATTCATTCAGTTTATCATTCTAAGAGAGTCAAGTGAAACAAATTCTTAACATTTTTACCTTATTCCAACTCAGTATCCAACCTCTCCCCACTCCTCACATTTCTATTTTAAGTTCCCAAATATTTTAAAATAAAGTTTCTTTGCACTGGCTTCTGGCTTAGCACTTCCCATCCCCATCTCAGTCTTCAGACCCCGATTAGAAAACTGTCAATTGAAATAAAAGTGTTACAAATTCATAAATTACATTTACTCTAGTTAGTAATGAAAGTAACTTCCTAATGCTTAATGCCTTGTTTGCATCTTTCCCTACTGCTGAGTTCTGTTGTAACCTTTGACCTGTGCTGATCAGCCAATGCATATTTTATCGGTCAGGGATCTGAGTTTTGCAGTTTAGCTTGCTGGTTTGACCTGGTACAGAATATGTTAGAACTGTTGACAGAAATAAGATCAAAATAGATTTAATGGAATTAATTGGATAATTGAGAGCAGAATGTGGTTTACTGTATTAAAGATTTTTTTCTAAATCAGATCTGAATAGCTGGATTGTGCCTAAGGAGGATGGAATTGGGAGGGCCTGATAGTTATTAAAATTAAAGTGATCTAAAACCACTGTTATATTGGGGAAGTGCTTGGAGGGGGTCATCAAGACACACTATCTGGACAGCTGTTGCTGGAAAGATTCTGCCTACAGAATAATAAATCAGGCAGATGCAAGTTGTGCTAAACAAATGTGCTCACAAGCAGCAGCTACTACATGCAGTCTCCCCAGAGCCAGTGTTCTCAAGTACAGAATAGGGCTTAGCCATTCCTTGCTTCCATCCAGACAAGTCTCTTTCAGAGCACGGAACACCTCATACATGTGATCTCTGACTCATAAGACTGACCTGGAACACAAACTCACCCTGTCCAGATAGGGTTTTGTGGCAGGAGTTCTGGTTAACCAAAATTGACTATAATTTGACAAAAGTCTCCAGCTTCCATGCAATTTTATAAGAAATACATTCAAAGAGTACAAACCACCCTGGGGAGCGGATACGTTTTCCCACATCTCCTTTTCCTGGGCAGTGCACACCTTCAGAACAGCATTCCTTTCTTCAGGGTGCTGAGCCTAAATGGGCTCACCTACACCTAATGAGTTTCAGCTAGTAGTGACTCCCTGTACTACCTCTCGACCCTGACAGGAAACTCATTGGTCATTGGCTGGCTCCACTGGGTCCCCTTCAGGTGAGATCATTGGGATGAGCTGCAGAAGACCTCAGAGAACACTGAAAGATGAGGCACCCTCTCACATGGATGATGAGCTGAGAAAAGGAGGGTGGACTTTGAAGAAGGGAGCTCTGAAGATCCACCATTACATTATCAACATCTTTTACTGATCATAAACGTCAGATTAGAGAGAAAAAAATCTTTCAATAACTCTGAATTTTGACTGAGAACCTCTGCTATTGCAAATTCATCTTCACTAAATGCCACATACTATATCTACACTTACTGCACATAGCTACTAGGCATGGCTGGCAGTTCCATGATATTTGCAAATGAAGCAGATCAGTCAGTCCTAGAGTGAGAAAGCAGTTCCCTCTCTTTATCTTGCTCCTGCTAAGCTTCTCTCATCTTCTATTCTGAGCATTTGTCATTTTTCCTCACTAGGCAGCAGCAGTTATGCATTCTTGACTACACACCACAAGAACAATTTTCAAACACTTTCTTGGATACCATGCTATCTCTAATTATTGGAAAGCAAAATTAGTTTGAGCAGCAAAAACCCGACTCAAATTTTGGAGCATAATTAAGAGAGTCAGAATACCCAGGGGAAAACCTTTTTCCTGCAGCTAGAAGTGGAGAGGAAATTCTCCTATCTATTTTAACTAAAAAGTGATATTAAGACTTTTTTTCCACTCTAAGGACCCTGAGAAAGAAGCAAAGAGGATTAAGAAAATACAGACCCTTGCTAGGTTGAAATCTGAACTGCACAACATGAAAAGTTTCATCAATTAAAAAGGTAAAAGCTGATTGAGCAAAGCTGCAGGAGGAAAGGGTTTTTTTCTTCTTCTTCTTAAATAGCGCTTTGGATCCAAGAAAGATTAAAGAGGCAGAATGTAAATAACTTTATTAAGAATTTTTTTCATCAGCAGGAATTGAAAATGAAGAAAAATCAAAGACAGTAATTTATTAAAACACCCAGATGTTGCATAAATAATGTGATTGCGAAAGTTCTGAATTTTCTGTTTTTTTCCTGCTATTTTAACTGCAATTTTGTTTGTCTGGTATATCTTGTTTTGATGACAATTGGACTACTTAAGGTGATCTCTATGATACTACTCAAATGTGCCAGGGGTCAGAATCTGGATCTAAGAGATTGGAAACTTCATGTGAAATTGGAAGCTTTTTTTTTGCTCCTAAGTGGTCTGGGCTGAGTAAAGATTTGGGATGAGCCACGTAAACTTAAATGAAGGGATAACAGGACCTCTCATTATCTCAAAACACAAATTTAATATGGAAAGATTAGGTTTATAGTCCACAAATAGAGGGGAAACTTAGCTCCCAGAGGGAATGAAAAGCCCCAAATTGCAATTAAATGACAATTTTCCTATTGTATTTGGTGAAAATGGGGCAGATGCTAAACTAACTAATCAGTAAAACTGGTTGAATTTTTTTTTGACAAAACAGTTTTCTGTCAAACAATGAAGTTTAGTCAAAATCAAAATGTATCATGGGAACATGTGAATTTGATTACATTTTTGATGGGAGAAAGTTGATTTTTTTCCCCAACTTTCTTGTTTGATTTTAATAATGACTAAATGTTTCATTTCAGCAAGATAAAGGCTTTACTTTGACTTTATCACTTTGATTAATTTTGTTTAGACTTTGTGACAAAGCTCTGTCCTTGTCTCCGTGGGTCCCGCGTTTCCTGGCGGATTTCGCTAGCCTCAGAGGCTTACTGTGACCCTCCGCGTAACCCTTCTTTCTCTAGAGACAAGGGTCACAGTCTACTAAGCCATTTTCATCATAAGCCAGCGAGGGAGGTGAGGAGAAGTTATCCTTCCTTCCACAGTCTCGGTTGTCTCCCAGTCTCAGTGATTAATCAGGGGGCAAAGGTGTGGGGGGAGCCCGGGCCCACCCTCTACTCCGGGCTCCAGCCCAGGGACCCTAATAGTATCAGCTATGGTAGCTGACTTTTTAGAAACATGACATGTACAATTGCCTGGGCTACTTCCCCCACAGCAGCCCTCACTTCCTCAAGCTCCACTTCACCCTTATCTCAGGGCCTCCTTCCTTGTGCCTGATATGGTGTGTACTACTCAGCCTCTCCAACAGCACAACTTCCTCTCACAGCTCCTGACATGCACCCCCACCTGACTGACTGGGAGGCTTTTAACTAGTTTCACCCAGCCCCTGATTGGCTTCAGGTGTCCCAATCAACCTAGCATTCTCCCTACCTTCTGGAAAGTTCTTAATTGGCCCCAGGTGTCTTAATTGACCTGGAGCAGCTTCCATTTCACTTAACCTGGTACCAGGGATTTGTTTGGCCTGGAGCTAATATATCTATCTCCCACTACTTTTCTATATCCATCTGGGCTTGCCCCGTCACAACTTCTATAATACAGTAAAATTACACTATTATATTTATATAATATTTAAGATATAAAACACATACTATATTTTAATATAATATAAAAGCTACAATGAATAAACATTATTAAAACATAATGTTTTTACCTTTTCAAAATTTAAACAAAAAATTTTGATCGTTCCAAATTTAAATATTTAAGAATTTGTATTCTACAGGAAATTTTGGCTTTTTATTCTAATTACGAAAAAAAATAATAAATCAAAATTTTCTAGCGGAAATTCCAGTTTTCAGCCAGGAAAGTCTACTAATTGGGAAAGTCTGGAAGAGAGCAGCCATCTGACTCTACTGTACCTCCCTAATTAGAGGGAAAGTAAAAGAGACAAAAGGAGGCAGAAAGCAATACCAGACCATGCGTGATCCATTGTCTTAAAATCTCACACAAACATGGAGTAGGCCTCTTGAAGGAGTTACCAAAATACCCTTAGTATGGGCAGATCTTTAACTTCTCATTAGCCAGCACAAACAGGACAGTCTTTGAAATCTATCCCTAGTACCCAAGACTTTCTCAAGATAATCTGAGAAATGTTGCACCACTGTGGTGTAACATTGGGCAACAGTTAAAGTGCTGACTAGACAAGGGTTTAGGAGTGAAGTCTGTGACAGAGATTTTCCTGTTTTTCTTTTTCCTTCCTCAAAGAGCCAGTGTTTACACTGCACACCTGACATATAAAAGTCTGTTAGACAAATCTGGAAAATTACTTAGTGACTAAATAGCTTCTGAATGAAATTAAGGAGCATTGAGAATGAATCCAGTAATCATTTATTGAATGAGTGTACCAATCGAAAGAAAGAAAGAAAAAAAATGTTCACACAGAAAATGGGCCATCCTTTGCTCTGAATGCTCTGAATATTTTTACATGGTTGGAATTATAGTTTATTCTTTCCCCTATAATGAATATTGCCTTATTTCCTTAAGAAAAAAAGATACTTACTTGGAGACAGTCCATTATCAGGTACTTTATGATTCATCATGCTGCTCTTCAGCACAGGTCAATAGTTGTGGTATCATAGTCTGGGTTCACACTTGCAAATAATAGGAAGATTAATTTTAATGCACCAGAAAAATCAAGGGCTGGTATAATTAATCATCAATCACTATCCTTCCTGTTTATGCCAGGACTTTAAAGAGAATCCTGCTAACAAACAGGATACAATGTGAGACAAGCTCCTGCACTCTGTCAGTGCGGTGAAGGACTGAAGGAGTGACTTGGAAAATTTAAATGCAAGTGGAAATAATTCAAAGGAGAAGGTGAAAGCTTTGATAGATGCCACCTACCCGCATGAACAGGTTGGGGAACTTGTTGGGGCTGGTGGTGCAAGGGGGGAGAACCCCAGCAGCAAGAGAGGAAGACACTTGACAAGGGCAAATAGGTAGCTTCTCCCTCACTGAAACTCTTTTGCCCCTATTGGCCAGAGGGAAACTGATTGGCCAGCATTTCCCAACTCCCAGGATTTAATCCATCCGGGGGGCCATGTGGAGTCTCTTTTAGCTGTTTCAGCAGCCCACCTCACCCTCCCCGACTAGGAATTGGAACCCGAGCTGACAGATGGTACAGATCTAAATGATTTCCTGTTTAGGGAGTTAGGAAGGATTTTTTTCCCCCGTGAGCCAACTGCAGAGGACCAGGGAGTTTTTTGCCCTTCTTGCAGCACTTTCAAGCCACAGTAGGTTAAGTAATGCACTTAGGAGCTAACTGAGGTACTGGAGTGGAATTGTTCATTCGTTGCAAATTGCGGCTCGTTTCTATTGAGGTTCAGAGAACAGAATGAATGATTCCAGGAGATAAAAGACCTGGAATTTTGGTCATGGGCCTTGGGCACATGTGATAGGGTGAGACCTTGTAGCCTTCATGGGTGGAGGTCAGACCTTGTGACCCTCACTGGCTGAGATCTCCACCCTGCTGCACCCTCTATCCTTCTCATGGAGGAGAGGGTGCTAGAACTCAGAGAGAGGCTAGGGAGTAGGCTTGTGGGGGGAGGCTGAAGAGAGCCTACCCCATGTTATGGGTTATATGGTAAGGAGTCCTGTAACCCCTGCACTGGAACTGATTAAATGCCTGATATAGGAAAATGTGGGTGATGGGCAGGTAGTGCCCCTCCCCTGTGTTTAAGTTTAATAAAAATTATGGCCTGCTGCTTCATTCCATGTATGTGTCTGTCCTCATTTTACTTGTGTCCACATCAAACCACTCTACTGTGGGAAACACAGGTTGACACCCAGAGCTAGCACCCAACAGAAGAATGTCTCTCATACAGACTTCACTACAGAAGCACTAAGCTACTGGGATGAGGGTGGTATCATGTTTATGAAAAACACAAGGAATTATACTATCACCATTGAGAGTTCCTCTGGTCCTGGAGCTGCCATGTAACCTGCAATGCCTGTTTTGGGGCCAAGATATTAGGTGAAATAAGACCAAGCCTGTTCCTATGAGACTAAAGTGCAAGTATAACTAAGAGCCAATATTTTCAAACGTGAGTGCCTAAATTTCAATACCCAAATCCATATTTAGGCATCTAATACTATGGGATCCCAATATTCAGGGGTGCTGAACATCTGCAATTTACTAAGAAGAGAATGGTAGTGATGTGCAGTGCCTGTGAAAAATAGGGCACTTTTACAGTAATTAAGTGCCTAAATATGGATTAAGGTACCCAAGTTTGTGTTATAGACTGGCCTAGTAGTCAGAGCAGGAGTCAGGTCTAGTGGGTGGACCAGGCAGCCAGGCTGGGGAACAAAGCCAAGGGATGGTACCAGAGTCAACTGTCAATTACCAGAGCCAGAGGTCAAGTCAGAGTCAGGAATCAAAGATGAAGGCCGGAGCTACGGTGAGAACCAAATGCCAGAGCCAACGGGCAAGTCGGGGTCAGAGCCAAGACTGATAACTGATGGTGGAAGTGAGGGAAGGGCAAGAACTGGGGGAGAGGCAAGGATCAAGCACGGAGCAAGAACACAGTGGGAACAGGAGCAAAGGCAGGGGTAAGGCAGAAGGCAGGAGTCAGAAGCAGAGCGGGCACAAGCAGGGTCCAAAGCATTCAAAACAGAAAATCACCTTGTTGCTCAGACAACTTCCTGTGCCTCCTTCAGTCTTAAATAACGTGGTTGGACCAATCAGTGGAGACTGGGCAATCCTCCAATCAGGGCTTCCGTGAGTGGTGCCTTGGCTGTGGCTCTAGTCCTACTAACTTCTCGGCCCACCAGGTTTCAGTAGACACTGGGTGCTGGATGCGGTGGCTGTTTGGGAACTCTCCAGGTTCGAGAACTGGGATATCATAGTTTGGTAAATTTGGCCAGTAATAACTGGCCCAATTAGGATCTAATTCTCCCACCTTTATTCCTGATGAGTAGTACCTTAATCCACACATAGGCATATTCAAAGGGTTCTACTCAATGAGTCAGAAGAAAGGAGCAACAATTTATTTTATGATAGAGCTGCTAGTTAACATCATATAAGTAAGGCATAGAAATTAACAAATGGTAATGCCACAATAAAGACAATGAGTGAAGTGTCTCTGTGTCAGTGTTTTTGAAATGTATATTCAAAGAAATGTGATATATGACTGAATCACTCTGGACAGATCAAAAAACAAAACAACTTCCGCAACAACAGTTTGCGCTATTGTTTTAGAACAAACCTAATGTCAGTGGCCCTGCTATAAACAGTCACAGGTGATACTGGGCTAGTTGCACAGAATCAAAATTATCAGGTATAGATTAACATGCCTGGAGTTTTATCACAAACCAGATAATCCTTTATATCTACAAAACCACACAATGCTAATCAGTGAATGAGTATGTACATTATAGGAGGACACAGCCAAAATATTGAAATTTTATGAGTAAGATGATGAAATGAAAGAGGATTAGCTTTCTGAAAATCCATGAAATTATGAAGACAATATCTAGGGACGGATATCACTCATATGGAACTCTTGTAACCTGGCAGAGGACTGAATATGAAGCTATATCACCTAGAGTACGTCTACTCTGAGCCTCAGTGTGGACTATGGAGGTTTGAATTGCAGAGCATATCAAAGTGTTGTCCTGCAACTGTCCCATGAAGAGCTGGCTTGAACTAAAATGTACCTAGTTTGTGCTAACATAGTCCTCTTTCAAACACAACTATGTTGACATGAACTAGGTACCTTTTAGTTTGTGCATCCACACGAGGCACTTACAGTGCAACACTTCCATGCACTCTGCAATTCACACCTCCATAGTCCGCACTTTGGTGCACTGTAGACCAGCCCCCAGAAATAAAGGGTGAACTGAACAAGCTCCAAATGGGTAACAAAGAGAATATTACTAGAAAGACAAAATCCTGACTATATGGGTGGCTAACCATAGCTTTAAAAGTAAGGGGGCTCTCTATGAAAAGGAAAAATACCTGTGGCTTTTGTGAGAAAAAAAAAAGATCATGAGGATGAAGTCAGTCAAGTGACAGTCCATGCAGAGCAGGGCAAATTTGTTTGGGCTAAACTTTTTTTCCACTGAAAATGCAGATACAGGTTGACAAAAACATTTCATGAATTTGTGTAGAATTTTTTTTGTTCATGAAAAATTTGAAAAAAAAATGTTTTGGGTTGACCATGAAAACTGTTTGTTTTAATTTTTCTGTCCAGCCCGTGCATTAAAAAAAAATAAAAAATCAGTAATTCACATAGGTCTCGTCCCATATCATTACAAATCAACAGACTTCGGAACTTCATACAAGACAAAAATCAAACAGTAACCACCATTTCTAAAAGGGTGACTGTATAGATAGTGACTGAGTCTGATCAAGATGCATCACATGAGGTGGAGAAAGAAACTTTTGTGTACACAATCCATCAAGCTGGCAGCACTGATAGCCGCCAAACAACTGTGCAATTAGCAGCTACAAGCATGGAGTTGCTGATTGATTCAGGGGTAGCCATAAAACTGACACAAGCTGAGAAACTGCCACTCACACTGCACTCAAAACAAAAGATCACATATGAGCAGAGCAGTATTACCATCCACCAGGTCCTATATATTCTGCAGCACGCTGGACCTATATTCTATGGTAAAGTCCCTATTTTCTGTGGTACACTAGTGTGGCAGTCTGGAAATTCTGCATCAGCTTCATTTTAAATGAACTTAAAGGTTTTATAATGAAATATGAAAATGAATAATACAAATCACTCTGTGTGCCCACCACAGATTTGGACAGAACAGCCTCTCCTTGGGTTATCAGCCTCATAATGTCTCTGGTATGCCAACCATCTTGTCCATGACAGACACAGCTGCTCCCCAGCAACAAACATCCCGGAGCAGCTTCAGCATGAGCAGGGCAGGGAGAGTCACCTTCAGCACCAACGGACCAGTGATGTCGGTGGAATACATTGTGTAAACTGAACTCTAGTTGAACTCTTTTCTAACTGCTGACTGGTTGTTTGGTCTGCACTCCTCCTCCACTGTGCCTCTGCTGCTAGCCTTCCTCCTCCTACCAATCTTGACCTTCCCACCTTCCTCGGCTCATGTCCCCTTCTCTCCCTCCATCATTCCCCAGTTCCTTCCTCCTCCTGCTTTTAACTCCTCCATTCTGCCATTCAACCTCACCCACTGCTACCCCCATATATACATTTAAATTAAAAAAAAAGATTCAGAACCAACATGTCACATACTTAGCTTGCTTATGTAGGCACATGATCTTATTGGTGTTCCCCTTAATATCTGTCTCACCCATCTACCCTTTCTCTCTTGTGTTTGGCATACTTCTTTACTATGTCTTCACTCAAATTAGACTGAATGAAAACATGTCTTCCTCTGTGTTTGAACAGCACCTAGTGATGGGGACTCAATGAGCACTTCCTCAATATAAAAAGAAGAATCGCAATCCCAGTGTTACTTATTTTTCTTTTTAAATTTAATTTTTTTCATGCTGTGTCCACATTTTCAGATTCCAGTATACCACGGAATTTTTGTATTGATGACACACAACTTCCTTGTAGAAGCTGCCAGGGAAGAAACTTGATGAGTAGGCAGCTGGATATGGGACAGCTGGGACTTTTGGTACCTAAGGTGGCAATTGTGAGGGAAGCACATTTGCTGAATGTTTCTGCTAAAATGATCAGCACTACAATAGTTAAGAGTGAATATTTACAATATCATCCTAAAGGTTCAGAGTCAACACCCCAACTGATGAAAGGAAGAGTCTGCATGACTTCGAACTATCATTTCAGACTCTCTAGACTCAGGAAGACAATGCTGGATTGGTTTTCACTTGGTTCATGTTTTTAAGGTATCTCTCTTCACAAACATGAAGGCTAGAAACAACTTTTTAAAAATTAAAGTTTACATTCAGGAGAACAAGTCTGCAGAAAGAGCTGGGAAAGGGGTGAATCCTGGGATTTGGAATTCACATATCACTCATCTACACAAGTATCACAACCTTTGCATTTATCAAAAGCACACCTTCCTCCCAAAGGAGATAAAAATATGCCCTAATTTGCACCCCTGGAATCCAACTGACTTCAACAGTACTACACAGGGCAGAATTTGGCCCTTACCTGAACTCTCCATCAGCAACTATTGTGTGTCTAAATTATTCAGTAGTAATCTAAACTGCAATCAAACTTTGTACCAATGTTTGCCAAGAACAGGTGAGCTGTTTGCATCTTTGGAATTTTTAAATTAGTTCCAAGTAAGAGTCTTTTCTCTCAACTACAGAACAACAAACTAAGCAGTGTGGAGGGTGACACAGTATGGCCATAACGTTGAAAGTATTATTCTGTTAGTACCTGCAGTACTATGGTTTTTCTATTCATTTTTGATTAAGTCTTTTAGCTTTTGTTATGTCCCTCCAATAACTTAAAAGTATAGAAGTGTTAAATTTGAAGAATGTGTAGCCATGTCAGTCCCAGGATATTAGAGAGAAAAGGTAGGTGAGGTAATATCTTTTATTGAGCCAATCTTTGTTGGTGAGAGAGACAAGCTTTCAAGCTACACCAAGCTCTTCTTTATCATAGAATCATAGAATATCAGGGTTGGAAGGGACCTCAGGAGGTCATCTAGTCCAACCCCCTGCTCACAGCAGGACCGATCCCCAATTAAATCATCCCAGCCAGGGCTTTGTCAAGCCTGACCTTAAAAACTTTTGAGGAAGGAGATTCCACCACCTCCTTAGGTAACGCATTCCAGTGTTTCACCACCCTCCTAGTGAAAAAGTTTTTCCTAATATCCAACCTAAATCTCCCCCACTGCAACTTGAGACCATTACTCCTTGTTCTGTCATCTGCTACCACTGAGAACAGTCTAGAGCCCTCCTCTTTGGAACCCCCTTTCAGGTAGTTGAAAGCAGCTATCAAATCCCCCCTCATTCTTCTCTTCTGCAGACTAAACAATCCCAGTTCCCTCAGCCTCTCCTCATAAGTCATGTGTTCCAGTCCCCTAATCATTTTTGTTGCCCTCCGCTGGACTCTTTCCAATTTTTCCACATCCTTCTTGTAGTCTGCGGCCCAAAACTGGACACAGTACTCCAGATGAGGCCTCACCAGTGTCTAATAGAGGGGAATGATCACGTCCCTCCATCTGCTGGCAATGCCCCTACTTATACACCCCAAAATGCCATTGGCCTTCTTGGCAACAAGGGCACACTGTTGACTCATATCCAGCTTCTCATCCACTGTAACCCCTAGGTCCTTTTCTGCAGAACTGCTGCCGAGCCATTCGGTCCCTAGTCTGTAGCGGTGCATTGGATTCTTCTGTCCTAAGTGCAGGACTCTGCACTTGTCCTTCTTGAACCTCATCACATTTCTTTTGGCCCAATCCTCCAATTTGTCTAGGTCCCTCTGTATCCTACCCCTACCCTCCAGTGTATCTACCTCTCCTCCCAGTTTAGTGTCATCTGCAAACTTGCTGAGGGTGCAATCCACACCATCCTCCAGATCATTTATGAAGTTATTGAACAAAACCGGCCCGAGGACCGACCCTTGGGGCACTCCACTTGATACTGGCTGCCAACTAGACATGGAGCCATTGATCACTACCCGTTGAGCCCGACAATCTAGCCAGCTTTCTATCTACCTTGTAGTCCATTCATCCAGCCCATACTTCTTTAACTTTCTGGCAAGAATACTGTGGGAGACTGTGTCAAAAGCTTTGCTAAATCCAGGAACAACACATCCACTGCTTTCCCTTCATCCACAGAACCAGTTATCTCGTCATAGAAGGCAATTAGATTAGTCAGGCATGACTTGCCCTTGGTGAATCCATGCTGACTGTTTCTGATCACTTTCCTCTCCTCTAAGTGCTTCAGAATTGATTCCTTGAGGACCTGCTGCATGATTTTTCCAGGGACTGAGGGCAGGCTGACTGGTCTGTAGTTCCCAGGATCCTCCTTCTTCCCTTTTTGAAAGATGGGTACTACATTAGCCTTTTTCCAGTCGTCAGGGACTTCCCCCGATCGCCATGAGTTTTCAAAGATAATGGCCAATGGCTCTGCAACCACATCCGCCAACTGCTTTAGCACTCTCGGATGCAATGCATCCGGCCCCATGGACTTGTGCTCGTCCAGCTTTTCTAAATAGTCCCAAACCACTTCTTTCTCCACAGAGGGCTGGTCACCTCCTCCCCATGCTGTGCTGCCCAGTGCAGTAGTCTGGGAGCTGATCTTGTTCGTGAAGACAGAGGCAAAAAAGGCATTGAATACATTAGCTTTTTCCACATCCTCTGTCACTAGGTTGCCTCCCTCAGTCAGTAAGGGGCCCACACATTCCTTGACTTTCTTCTTGTTGCTAACATACCTGAAGAAACCCTTCTAGTTACTCTTAACATCTCTTGCTAGCTGCAACTCCAGGTGTGATTTGGCCTTCCTAATTTCACTCCTGCATGCTCGAGCAATATTTTTATACTCATCCCTGGTCATTTGTCCAATCTTTAGGTCTGGGAAAGGTACTCAGATTGTTATAGCTAAATACAAGTTTGAACAGATAGTTTAGCATAAGTAGTTGGCACATATTCTAAGGGACCATTCAAGGTCAAGTGGCCTGTTAACCACCCTGTAGCCATAGCACAAAAAGGGGGAGTTAGTGCGTTACAGATTGTTGTAATAAGCCATAAATCCACTGTCTTTATTAAGACCATGATTTGTGGGGGCTAGCAAAGTTATGAATTTAAGCTTCCAAACTCAACTTTTGAAAGTGTTGTGTAGGTTTCCTTGGAGGATGGGGACTGATAGAGCAATTGTTTGTGAAAAGTGTTCACCCACAGGTAATGTGGTGTTTTTGTCTTTCATCATTTTCCTGTGTGAGTTCATTCAAGAGTGTAGCATTTATCTGGTTTCACCAACTTGGTTGTTATAGGGGCATTTAGTGCACTGGATGAGGTACGCCACATGTTGTGATAGGCTGGTGTAGGATCCATGGATCTTGAAAGGTGTGTTGTGGGGCATGTTGATCACTGTAGCAGTAGAGATATGTCTGCAGGTTTTGCATCTATTGTTCTGGCAGAGTCTGGTGTTTCTTTGAGTTAGTGCATCCTGGTCTGTGGAGAGCTTGCTTCTGATGATGAGCTTGGAGAGGTTGGGGGATAGTTTGAAGACCAGAAGGGGGGGGGTTCAGGAAAAATTTCTTTCCGGATAGATTTCCCATTGAGTGCGAGTTGTAGTTGTTTGATGATATCCATATACTTTCCAGTGTGGGTTGATATGTATTGAAGAAGGTTCTCTCAGGGTAGTTGGGTGGCCTGTTCCTCAACGTGATCCATTTCTCTGGTGGAGTGTCCTTGTTTGGTGAAGGCTGTTTTTGGTGTGTTAAGGTGTACATCCTGGACGTTATCCTCAGTGCATATTCCGTGGTATCCGAATGCCTGGCTGTAGATAACAGATTTCTTGGTGTGTTTGGGGTAGTTACTGGCTCTAGGAAGGTAGGTGTGGTGTCCTAAGACTACAGGAGTGTTAAAGGTCCACATCACCTTGAATGCTCCCTTAGAATATGTGCTATCTATTTATGCTGCTAAACTATCCCTACGACTTTGTGTTTAGCTGTGACACCTTTCCCAGACCTGAGGAAGAGTTCTGTGTAGCTCAAAAGCTTTTCTCTCTCTCATCAACAAAAGTTGGTCCAATAAAATATATTAGCTCACCCATCTTGTCTCTTTAAATGTGAAGAATGACACAGACATGATTACAATCATAGAGAACAGCAATCAGATATTATCACAGAGGTGTATTCTAAATTCTGTTTTTATCCAGCCCTTCTACTGACCTCAGCGCAAGCTGCATGCTAAGAAGAGTAATGAAAAGCCATAGGTAGAGCTGGATGGAGAGTGGGAATTCCATTTTGTGGAGAATTTTGAGGTTCAAGAGGGAGTTCTGGGATGCTTGTCTATAAAGTCCCCCTAAGTGGGAGACAGCATACTCTCCTTTTCACTGTCAGAAAATTGTGTAGTTGTGTGACAGTCTTGACTCAGGATATTCTGAGAGCCATGGATTTGGTCTTTTTAATGCTCTGCCTTGAATGTATTTACAAGCAACAGTCCTAATACCTAATTGGCATTGTTGCCAATCTTGCCTTCCTGAGATTATGGTGTGTCAAAATAATGACGAAAAAAGATCGTGGAACTTTCTTGCTCATCTTCTGTTTGTGGGAAGTAGAAGATTTAGGCCTACAAGTTCCTTATGGTTGTAACAAAGCTGTAATCTAAACCTAACTACAAACATTCAATTTAATGGAGTGACAAAATATCAGTTAACAGCTTCAAAAGCAAAATATTTATCTGAGGAAATATTAGACAAACATTAATACACAGTGTTAATTTATCTTAATGTATATGATGTAACATAATTTCAGCCTTGCTGTACACAGATGCCGCTTAACTGACTTCATCTGCATCACACCTGCTTTTAGGGCTGAATTTGGTCCATATTTTTAAAGTGTTATGGCCTACATTAGCAGTAATGCTATGCATGCAAGAATAGGATCAGCTATCCAGAACTTTCTTTTCCCCCTTATTTCTGCTATACACATCATCTCAGGCTCTCCTACATACCACCCATGTGAACTACTTTTCCTCTTTGTGATTTCGAGGGAGTTCCGCAGGCACAGAACTGTTTAAATTCTGAATCCTGTTAAGATGCTGTTATGGTTCGATAGTGTCTCTGGCAAGCCATTTGGAGCCTATTTGCAAGAAATGCTGTTTTCTGGGCTTTTAATGAACAATTCTGTTTTTAAAAAGTGATGGAGATAAAAATATTCCAGTGTAAAACCACAATGTTTTTAGCAAAAATACATAATTTAAAACTTACTGTACTCTGTAATTAATTAAAATATTTAATTAAAATATCATTTCTAATAAACAATTGAGACTGAATAATAGTATCCTCTTCCTATTGCAATGCTTTGTTGTAATCACTAATTTATTCAGCACTGAAACAGAGCTATCGTCTAATAGAAAAATGTGAACTCACTCTGTTTAGATGAGAGAAAATTCTGCCTAACTAGAATTTCCATTATTTTTATTCCCTTTTTTATTCACAGGGATATTTGTATAAAACATAATGATCATTTTTGAAGTGTTCAACTCCTACTACTTATTCCTTTTCCCAAAGGCTATGTCTATACTTGTGATTGTACATGCTTTACATGTTTGTTGTTCAGCCATAACCCCAGTATTGTCCACATTTAAAGCCCTGAAGCATGTTGCTGAAGAAGAGTGCACAGTGCAAAACCCAACAGGCATGAGGGGTATGGGAATGTACATGCCTCTACTGTCAAATGGCCCCATACCTATTCTACAGTGCAGTGTGGAAGAGGGCAAAGGGTGTGTATCAGGTCACAGATATTGATAATCCTCCAGGGTCATTCCAACAATGCATATATCCCTTTGCTACTTGACCCTTACCCAAAAAGTATAAAGGTCTCTGACTCCCTGTTGCCAGCAGTCATAGTGAGCTGAGAACTCCAGAGAAATTATTCTGTGAACTCCTTTTTCAAAGAGACATTGTTAGGGGCACAAGAACAAACTATCCCACTGCGTAGGAAAGATAGAAAGTATGGAAAGAGACCATCCTGGTTTAACCAGGAGATCTTCAATGATCTGAAAAAAAAAAAAAAAAAAGGAAAAAAAAAGACTCCTACAAAAGTGGAAACTAGCTCAATGACAAAAGGATGAATATAAACAAACACAAGCATGTAGGAACCAGATTAGAAAAGCCAAGGCACAAAATGAGATTAAACTAGCTAGAGACATAAAGGGTAACGAGAAAACATTCTACAGATACATTAGAAACAAAAGGAAGACCAAGGACAAGGTAGGCCCATTTCTCAATGGGGAGAGGGGAAATGTGGCAATGGAAGAAGTTTTTTTGTTTCAGCTTTCACCCGAAAGGTTAATAGCGATTGGATTTCTAACATAGTGAATGCAAGTGAAAATGAGGTAGGATCTGAAGCTAATGAACTCCCACAAGGAAAATGATAAGACAAAAAATACCCCATCACCTGTAGGCAGAAGCGACACTTGGGGGGGCATGCAGGGTCAACATGCCTGCACAGATTGCTCAGTCATATGGTGTGGCCCAGCCCCCTTCCTGCAGAGCACGAGACAGCGGGACAGGGAGAGGCAGAGGCAGGAGCCGAGGAACATCTGGGAGCTGCACAGGAGGGCTGCTGCTTTCCCAGAAGGGGGGGCTGTTTTCTGGAAGAGTAGGGCAAAGTGACTGAAGCTGTTCCAGGGTTGTGTCCCCCACTGCCAGCAGACCCTGGACCTGAACTTCAGAGAAGCAGACTTTGACTCCTTCAGGAAACTGATGGGCAGGATCCCCTGGGAGGCTAATATGATGGGGGAAAGGAGTCTAGGAGAGCTGGCTGTATTTTAAAGAAATATTATTGAGGGCGCAGGAACAAATCATCCTGATGTGCAGAAAGAATAGCAAATATGGCAGGCAACCAGCTTGGCTTAACGGAGAAATCTTCAGTAGCTTAAACACAAAAAGGAAGCTTGCAAGAAGTGGAAATATGGACAGATGTCTAGGGAGGAGCATGCAGGGGTATAATCAGGAAGGCCAATGCACAACTGGAGTTGCAGTTAGCAAGGTATGTGAAGGGTAACAAGAAGGGTTTCTACAGGTATGTTAGCAACAAGAAAAGGCTCAGGGAAAGTGTGGGGGAGGCAACCTAGTGACAGATGATTTGGAAAAAGCTGAAGTACTCAATGCTTTTTTTGCCTCAGTCTTCACAGACGAGGTCAGCTCCCAGACTGCTGCACTGGGCAGCACAGTATGGGGAGGAGGTGAGCAGCCCTCACTGGTGAAAGAACAGGTTAAGGACTATTTAGAAAAGTTGGACATGCACAAGTCCATGGTGCCAGATGCAATGCAGCCGAGGGTGCTGAGGGAGTAGGCTGATACGTTTGCAGAGCCATTGGCCATTATCTTTGAAAACTCGTGGCGATTGGGGCAGATCCTGGATGACTGGACAAAGGCAAATATAGTGCCCATCTTTAGAAAAGGGAAGAAGGAGAATCCAGGGAACTACAGACCGGTCAGCCTCACCTCAGTCCCTGGAAAAATCATGGAACAGGTCCTCAAAGATTCCATTTTGAAGCATCTGGAGGAGACGAAGGTGATCAGGAACAGTCAACATGGATTCACCAAGGGCAAGTCATGCCTGACCAAGTCATGCCTGCCTTCTCTGATGAGATAACTGGCTCTGTGGATATGGGGAATGCGGTGGACATGATATATCTTGACTTTAGCAAAGCTCCTGAAATGGGCTCCCACAGTATTTTTGTCCGCAAGTTAAAGTATAGATTGGATGAATGGACTATAAGGTGGATAGAAAGCCGGCTAAATCATCAGACTCAACAGGTAGTGATCAATGGCACCATGTCTAGTTAGGAGCTGGTATCAAGTGGAGTGCCCCAGGGGTCGGTCCTGGGGCCCATTTTGTTCAATATCTTCATTGATGATCTGGATGATGGGATGGATTGCAACCTCAGCAAGTTCATGGATGACACTAAGCTGAGGGGAGAGGTAGATATGCTGGAGGGTAGGGATAGTGTCCAGAGTGACCTAGACTAATTGGAGGATTGGGCCAAAAGAAATCTGATGAGGTTCAACAAGGACAAGCACAGAGTCCTGCACTTAGGAGAGAAGAATCCCATGCACTGCTACAGGCTAGGGACTGACTGGCTAATCAGCAGTTCTTCAGAAAAGGACCTAGGGGTCACAGTTGATGAGAAGCTCGATATGAGTGAACAGTGTGCCCTTGTAGCCAAGAAGGCTAATGGCATATTGGGCTGTAGGAGCATTGCCAGCAGATCAAGGGAAGTGATTGTTCCCCTCTATTCAGCACTGGTGAGGCCACATCTGGAGTACTGCATCCAGTTTTGGGCCCCCACTACAGAAAGGATGTGGACAAATTGGAAAGAGTCCAGCAGAGGGCAATGAAAATTATTAGGGGGCTGGGGCACATGACTTACGAGGAGAGGCTGAGGGAACTGGGGTTATTTAGTCTGCAGAGGAGAAGAGTGAGGGGGGATTTGATAGCAGTCTTCAACTACCTGAAGAGGGATTCCAAAGAGGATGGAGCTAAGCTGTTCTCAGTGATGGCAGATGACAGAACAAGAAGCAATGGTCTCAAGTTGCAGTGAGATAGGTCTAGGATGGATATTAGGAAAAGCTATTTCACTAGGAGGGTGGTGAAGCACTGGAACTGGTTAGCTAGGGACGTAGTGGAATCTCCATCCTTCACGGTTTTAAAGGCCCAGCTTGACAAATCCCTGGTTGGGATGATTTAGTTGGTGTTGGTCCTGCTGTGAGCAGGGGGTTGGATTAGATGACCTCCTGAGGTCTCTTCCAACCCTAATTTTCTATGATTCTATCTATGCCCGTGGGTGAACACTTCTCACAAAGTGATCACTCTATGTCTGAGCTACTAGTCATCCTCCAAGGAAAACTAACACTTTCAAACGATGAGCCTGGGAGCTTAAATTCATAACTTTGCTAGACATTAAAAATCATGGTCTTAATATGGACACTGGATTTATGGCTTGTTACAACAATCTGTAACCCACTAAGCCCCCTTTTTGTCCTATGGCTAGGAGGAGTATTAATGAGCCACTTCACTTTGAATGGTCCCTTAGTTCATCATAAGTAGTTATTCTATCTGCTTGATCTTGTGTTTAGCTGCGACATTCTTAATACCTTCCCCAGACCTGAAGAAGAGTTCTGTGTAGCTCGAAAGCTTGTCTCTCTCACCAACAGAAGTTGATCCAATAAACGATATTACCTCACCCACCTTGTCTCTCGAATACAGATGAAGGAAATAAAAATAAATTAACAGTGAAGATATCTGACACTGAGCGGTGCTTTTACAAACCCTCCTCATCCACCGCCACCAATCAGTCACCCACTTGCAACCATGGCAATACTCATGCATAGAGCCGAATAAGTAAGGTGAGCAAGGGTGTCAGAAAACATTGTGCAGAAGAATGTGTTAATCCCTTCCTAAAACTTTACAGGACCATTAAAAAAATTACTTTAACAGTGCTTAAATGCTCCCCATAAAGCACCCTGAAGCAGAGTGTTAATGTATATATTTTAAAAAGCCATTAAAGTGGCTTAAAAGTATCCAAGCACAAAACCACAGCCAAAGGTGGTGAGTTCTTGACACCCAATTGGCTGCTTTCAGTTAGTACATTAATGTTGGCTGCAGGGGACTGAAACCCACCCAGCTATGTCACAACACAAATATGTGTCAATGCTCTATTGCGCTTTTCCAGCTGTACCATCGTGTCACAATAGTGTCCCTCGGCACAGTGCCAAGTCACTTCTGGCTCCATACTGATCAACAAATAGCATCACAAATTTCCTGTGCCCATCAGGAACTAGGAACAGTGTGCACAGGGGTGAGTTGTGGCTACCTGTACAGGCTTTGAAAACCAGCTCTGTCATCTACCTGCTTGCTCTGCAAGTATTCCCCTTTAAACTTCCCATATGTTGTGCAAAGTACAACATGCCATGATAATGTGAACCGTGTTAGCTACACTGGTGTCTGGACAGGTCTGCAGGCATCACCAATGATCTTTCAGACACCCAAAGGTGCACTACACCACCATTCTGCAGCTACCCAGTCCCTTTTTGGTTCACATATTCACTGAACCCATCAGTGGGAAAAAATTGGGGATGTGTGTTCTGTCGATGGACCCTGCACAGCTCAGAAACCCCACCTCTGAAATCCCACAATAATGTCAGGTGTGAGGCTGGCCGACCAGGTGCCAACTCATGCCAAGGCCCAGGGTCTCACAGAACACTGACACTGACAAATGCATGGATGGAGACCAGTCTGGCTTATCTGTGAGTTAGTATAGTTAAATAGTTATTAGTGTAATAAGAATATGTTTGGTGTTTAGACTTTATGGAATACTTATAGGATGTGCATATGTTGATTCTACTTATAATATTTGCATCCCATGCAATACAGTAATACTTACTTGTTTGAGCTATAACTGTAAAATGCTTGTTCTGAAGCTATGTAACTCAAAAAGGAAAAATAAAGCTTCCCCTAATGCACAGTGCTGGATTCCTACAGAAGGAGTTATCTCCTGCCCATCAGACAGGACTGTTAAATCCAAATGGGTCATTGTGGAAGAAAGACTTTCTTGATTGCTCTCTCCATCCAGCCAAAAAAAAAAGAGGTTACATGCTGAAGCACTTATCCCATCAGCTTGGACTCTAGGGAGATGGGGATAAAAATCCCTGACCAGAAGGAATTGGGGTCTCTCCATACTGTCTGGACTCTGAGTGGCAACGATTCCTAAACTTAAGCAAGAGACCTCAAGCTACTTGGCTTGGGTTAGCCACAAAGGACATAAAGCTTGGTTATTGTAGAAGCTTCTATCACCTTTTGAATTTAAGATTGTATCTCAATTGTGCATGTATGGTTACCTGCTTTAACCTTGTAAATAACTCATTTTCCCCCCGTTAATAAAACATTTGTTTGTTACAGGATTGACTGCAAGTGTTGTCTTTGGTGTGAGATCTAAGGTGCAAACCTACCTGGGATAAATGAGTGGTCCTTTGGGACTGGGAGTAACCTGAATATTTTGCCATCTTAGATGGTCACTTTACACCAACCACAGAGTCAAGCTTGCCTGCGTAGACAGATAGATCAGAATGCCCAAAGGGACTGTCTGTGACTCCATGGTAAGACTGTACAGCGCTGAAGAGTTTATACTTGTTCCTTGGTTGGTGAAATCTAAGTATAGAACTCACAGCCAGTTTGGGGTTTGTGCCCTGCTTCTTAACAGTCTGCCTTGGGGTTGGTATTCTTGCTCATGAGCCACTCCAGACACCGTGACATCACGGAGTTGTGTAATGGCAGCCACCTTTGGGTATATTACAATACTGGCAAATCTGTACAACCACCACCCTGACAGTTGACTTCCAAACCCTGGACTGATTTGCAACTGACCAGTAAATGTCAGGTGTTGCCAAATTCCAAAGGGCAATAGCCACCCACTTCTGCATTGCAATGGGTTTCCAAAAACAAGTGGTCTAGCAATGGAAGGTTGGCGCAAGCTGCTCACACAACTCCTTGAAGGTCTGCTGCCTCATTCAGAAGTTCTGCAGTCACTAGTCATCATCTCAGGTTTCTAAAATGATATGGTCCCACCATACCATATTGGTTCTCCGGGACTGGAAGCAGTGATCCACCCATAGGCATATAATTGTAATCCCGGTATTCAACACATTTATTCCATGGGACCCAATGGATTTTCATTTGCAGTCTGAGTCAGCCTTCTTAGGTGTCTCAAGTTATTGTGAACCCATTCCGTCCAGTATGCAGTACTGGACTGCACAGACATTTGTCCTGTGAGCAGTAGCAGGAACAGACTTCCATCACCATGGACTTGCTCCATATCTTCAGTGCAGTTTGGCAGGAGAGATGGCAACGAGCTGCCGTCGCCAAGTGTGTGATGGAAGTGTGCAGTACCAGCAATATGCAGCAAGGCGTTTCCTAGCACGTTTCCTGTGACAGAAAGGATTCCAGGATCTGTCCCAGAAATGGTTGTGCTACTGTTGCATACTGAAGAGGGGCAATGTGGACATAGGTACATGCCTGTGCACAGTGAATACCCATGCCCAACACAGCATGTGTGGACACTCAGTGGGGTATGTGAACTAGCAGTACGGGGACAAGTGTAACACCGACAGACACCGGTCGTCCGCGGGCAGGATCGAACCTGGGACCTTTGGAGTTAAATGCATGAGAGTCTCTACTGCATGAGCTAAAAGCCACATGCCTCTTAGAGGTTAATGAGTCTGCTACAGCGTTCGCTAAGTGGTCTTGGTGCCTCTAGCGGGGGACGAGCACCACACCCAGGAGACATGTGGGTTACACAAGCACCCAGCAAGCAAGGGTAGATGTAGCTGAAGTCATGGCACTCAGACATCGAAACTGGTTGCTGGGGAGATGATTTTAATATCGCACATAGAAGGAAAAACAAACAGGTAGGGAATAAGCAGGAGCAAATGAAATTGATCATCATTCAAATGTTCCTTCAATGAAAACAAGGGAAGAAAAACAGAACACACAGCGAGTTCAGGAATGTTTCTAAATGTAAATACCAGAACCTATGGTATTACAACAATGTTACTTAAACAAAAATACAGTAGGTGTAAATTTAAAGGATCTGACAGTCATTCACTCATCCACATTGCGTTTAAATAATTAGATATACTGAACATTTAATAGCATAGCTAGTAATCAAATGTATACATACCTATATGAGATACGGATGTTAAAGCCACTATGAAAATGTTAACATTTACCTTCTCTATCTTGTGTCTAAATATGTAACCTTAACATCACATGAATATATATTTTGGCTTTTAATGCCCAGCATCTACCCTGCCATTTTTTTTAAAAGGAAACCTTGAGGGCAGGGGGAGATAGATACACATTAGTATTTAAATGCTCCCAAACAGGCTTTGAAGACGACACCTCATGCCACACCCTGCTTTCCTTACTCATAAATAAAGCTACAATTTAGTCATGGAGGTCCTGGAAGTCACTGAATCCGTGACTTCCATGACCTCCGTGACTTCAGCCTACAGTGGTGGGGAGCTGCAGGGTCCCCCCCGCACCTGTGGGAGCAGGAAGCTGCAGTGTATCCCTGCTGCCTCTGACGGCCCCCCGAGCTCCAAGCCGCTGCAGGTGGTGGGGGAACTCCGCAGAACCTGGCCCCCACAGGGGAACGCCCCATGCAGAGGCGAAAGTAAGCCGGTACGCCCTGGTGCGGCGTACCGGTAAGAGCGGGTGCGCCGTACCAGGACTGACTTTCAGAGAGGGCAATTTAAAGCCCTGGGGTAGTGGCGGGGCTCTGGCGGGGATTTAAAGGGCCCCAGAGCTCCAGCTGCTGCTACCCCTCCCCCGGGGGCCCTTTAAATCCCGGCCTGAGTCCTGCTGCTGACGCCCTGGGGTAGCGGCGGTGAGGCTCTGGAGGGGATTTAAAGGGCCCCAGGGCAGTAGCAGCGGGTGGAGCCCCAAGCCCTTTAAATCCCCGCCTGAGCCCTGCTGCCGAGCCCTGGGGTAGGGTGGGGGAGGGCTCCAGCGGGGATTTAAAGAGCCCCGGAGTTCCAGCCACCCCTACTGCCTTGGCCCTTTAAATCCCCGCTGGAGCCCTGCTCCCAAAGCCCTGGGGTAGCGGCGGTGGGGCTCTGGCGGGCATTTAAAGGGCCGGGGCAGTAGCAGCAGCTGGAGCCCCGGGGCCTTTTAAATCCCCGATGGAGCCCAGCCACTGCTACCCCAGGGCTCAGACAGCAGGGCTCAGGTGGGGATTTAAAGGGCTCGGGGCTCCGGCAGCTGCTACCACTGCGGAGCCCCAGGGCCTTTAAAGCTCTGCCGGAGTCCAGAGCCCCGGGGTAGCAATGGCAGCCGGGAGCCCCCAGGGCTCCTCAGTGATTTAAAGGGCCTGGGGCTCCGCTGCAGTAGTGGCAGCTGGAGCCCTGGGCTCTTTAAATCGCCCCTGACCCCTGGGGCTCCCAGCTGCCTCTGCAGCTGGTAGCTCGGGGGTGATTTAAAGGGCCCCGGGCTCCCAGCTGCCACTACCGCAGCTGGAGCCCTGGCCCTTTAAATCAAGATTTAAAGGGCCCAGGGATTTAAGGCCCTGCCTCTTCCTGTTGAGGCCACGCCTCATCCAGTTGAGGCCACGCCCCTTGCTCAGGACTCCAGCATACCGGTAAATCCTCTAACTTACATTCACCCCTGGCCCCATGCTCCCAGCCCCCAAAAGTGGTGCGGCAGCCCCTGAGCTTCTGGCTGTGGCAGGCACTCCTAGAGCTGTGGGTACCGAGCGGAGGAGTTCCAACACCCAACCCATGGTGGGGGCCCCCGCAGCTCCTAGCCCCTGCGCAGCTGCCCCACTGCAGGTGGTGTGGGCACCCACAGATCCCCATTTTGTCACAGATATTTTTAGTAAAAGTCAGGGACAAGTCACGGCTTCCATGAAGTTTTCTTTATTGCCCCTGACCTGTCTGTGACTTTTACTTAAAAAAAAAAAAAAATCCATGACAAAAATCGTAGCCTTACTCATAAACCCTACTGAAATCAAATGAGACTACTTGTGTTGTGATGAGAGGAGTTTGAAGAATAAACAAGGAAATTGTAATGTTTGTTTAAGGAAATAAGATGAACAAACTGTGGGACCATTTCCTATCGGAGGGAATAGTTGGGAAAAATGGACTGAAATAAAACACAATGGCAAACCTCGGCTGGAGAGTGTTAAGCAAGTGGCAATGGCATTTGACGAGCGGGTAAACATAATCAGGAGAATGACAAAAGGGAGAATAAAGAGTGCAGAAGAAAGGAACTAGGAACTACTCTGCAGCTGTGCTTGCCAGTATGTTTGACCTCCAGAACAGGCACATTTAATGAGAAAGGCACAAAACCTTTGAAGAAAGTCTGGGAAAACAGCAAAGAGAAACTGAGCATTCAAAACCACTTCTAAGGGAAATATTCCAATTGTTTCCAGAGTGGCATAACCTGTTAAAAGAAACTCCCAACCATGAAACAGTCAGGAATGAGACTTCTGCCAGCTACTTGTGGAAATAGCAGCATGAGGCATTCTGAGAAGTGGAATTTTGCAGGCGACTGTGATGCAAAACTGGGGTGAAGATTAGATGGGCCTGATGGAAAAAAAGTAATTTTTATTTTGAGAGATGGAAAGACGATAAAATGTTGCTTCTGTATTATATCCTTGGAAAGAAGAAGTGGCTAACCAAAACAGATGAGCTTGTACAGATAAAGAAAAGCGATCTAAATATTTTAAATCAAAATTACTCTTTTTATCAATACAAGGGACTCAAAGCTAAGGAATCCTATTTCCTAAAAAATAAATGTCCAGACACTGATTTCAGTAATCATTCCCGATTGTTGTTTAAATAACATTAACGGTGTTCCAATGGGCCTGATTCAAAGCCCCCGAAGTCAATGGTAAACTTTCCATTGATCTCCAAGGGCTTCACCTGTGCCCCTATGCCCTAGATTTTTGAAATAATAAATTATCCAAGTTATAGACATGTAACTTTAGCGCCCTCACAGCCAAGATGGAGTCTGCTCTGCAAGCAGCTCTGGCCAAGAGACAGTGCACGCAGGAACGCAGCAGGAAAAATTCCCTCCACCCCAGGGACACCTGTTCCAAACCGCCCCCCACCCCCCCGCAGAGTGAACACGCACACCCACAGGAAAAGTACAATGGATATAACAAAGGGAGATATTTATTTACAGAGGGATGAGAGGAGAAAAACAACAAGGGGAAATGTAGGGGGAGCAGTAGAAAAGGGTTGCATCCAAACCAAGGCCCCACAGGCCCAGTGGTAGCACAATCTGAAAGGGCAGACACTGAGGAATGTGTCTGCACATAGAGCTCAGGAGTCCTGAGCAGAGTTCCAGTTCAATGGCGAGTCTTGGGTGCTCCTGGTCATCTTCGGCGCCAGTGAACTTTCCCCAACAGACCCCTCCGGTACCCTCTTCTGCCGCTCCCTGCAAAGCCACACAGAGCAACAACCTCCCCACCTAACTAACTAGCAGCCTCCCTCCTTATTCCCAGTACAGAGTCCCAAGCCCCAGTACTCTCAGCCCCATGCAGCTCTGGGAAGCAGTGATACTGGGTCCAGCTCTGGCCTGTCCTTCTTGGGCAATTCCTCCCTGGCACAGTGCTCCTCCTGGCTGTCGTCCTGGGGTGTCCCCGATCAGCCGCCCTGTCCTTCCCAGGCTTCAGGCAGGTTCTCTCCCCTTCACTTTGTCCAGGGCCTCCCTGCTGCAGCCCTTCTCTCCCCAGGGCTCCAGAGCCACACCCCCAAGTTTCCCTTCTTTCTCTCACTGCTCCCCCTCCCCAATAGGAAAAATATTTAAAGGGGCCATGCTCTCTAAACCCCAAGGGGTTACAGACACATGAAACCTAAAGCAATGTGATGTGTTCTAAATGAGTTTTACTTTAGTGATAATACTTTTCTAGCAATCTGAGCAAAGTGCATTCCAACTATTTTAATTGATGGATAGGAATAAACTGCCAAGATACAACTGGGAAAGAGGTGAATTGTCAGCAATGCCGAATTGAGATTAGTTAAGCTCAAGGACTTAATTTTAGATATGTTTGTAACTGAACATGAGTCATATAATCACATCAACCAGTCAAGAGGCAAGAGACTTTCTAACTATAATTATCCAGACTGTCCACTGTAAGACAATGAAAGTCAAGAACAATGTCAATATTGTAACAGATGATGTCAGATCATACCAATATTTAAACAGATTGTAGACCATGTATTTTAGTAGTAAAGAATAAACAGACAATATGGACTTTGCTAATATTGTAGCAAGTAAAGTTACCCTCCCATACCCCATTAAAATAATCTTCCATATCAAACCCAAGTTTCTTACCTTAGAACATACATTTTCAGGACAGTTTGTGGTAATGGCTATGCAGCTAGTTCCCTTTATGGTCAAACGATGCCTCGTGAAGATCTCACTCAGTTCTAAAAATTTATCACAAAATATATAGCTATAATTTAATACTGTGCAGTTAAATCTGAATTTTTAAATATCTTAATTGGAAGGATTTTTATAATGGGAGCATTCGTGTATTTCTGATTAAAAATGGAATCCAGTCGCATCATACAACTATTGCTTAAATATTTGAGAGAGATTTAAGAGACAGCAGTGTGTGTGCACACAAATGCTCACACATCCCCATCTTGGTATTCAGAGATCCATAAAGGTAGGAGGCTTGAACATTCTAAGCAATGGTACAACAACAGGGGTAGAGTACAATCCCACATAGAAAGTACATCAGCTAATAGGTATCAATTCCTTTACCTCCCAAGTTTCTACCAAGATCTAGTCAATCAAAAATGTCATAGTATTGATGTGACTTTATAAAATTGAAGTTTTTGGTCTGTTGACATATTATTTAGTAATCCAACTAGCTAGTGCTGAATTCATTTAGATGGAATATATGGGCCAAAGGTCTTAACATAATGCAATCACGGTCCTGCAGTAAATAATTTTAAACAAGGTTGGGGTTTAGTTTACAGAAACCTTAACCTACTTAGTACCAACTGTGACAGGGTCGGGCCAGATGGCTACAGGAGAGTGATTTTTTTTTTTTTTTGAAGCAGAAAAGAATTTTATTTGTGTAACACTTACAAAGAAATCACCAAAAAGGATCAAGCAAAACTATGCAACAAAACAAAAGCAAACACAAGGTATAACACAGTAGCCTTCAGGAGGGAGAAGTGTTCAGGTTAGCCTGGGCCCATATGTTGGCTTCCTCAACACTCGTGATCTTCCACCCTCCTGAGTTACCTGGTGGCTTACAGCGGGGGGGCTTCCTCGACACTCATGGTCTTCCACCCCCTCGAGTTACTTAGTGCCACGCCCAGTGTCACCGATCATTCCTCTCCTGAGAGTGCTCGACAAGATGGGCACGGCTGCGGGGTGGGCGGTTTCGGGGTGGGGGAGACGTACACTCACATGTGATAGGACCCCTCCTAGGTGACAGTGATGATGGTATCCACAGCGGCAACGGCTGGGGCCTCTTGCTCTTCCCCTCAATCAAAGGGTCAGACGGAGGGAACCGGACGGGGTCACCGAGCAGAGAACCCCAGACAGCGCCCACTGCTCCTCGAAGGTGTCAAGGGAGTCGGTGGACGCCGCCAAGAGGAACTCCGCCCGGATACGTGAATACATTGAGGATCGGAAAATGGCCCTACAGTCGCAAGACGCTTCATTGGCCAACCTCCCCTCTCTGGTTTTATAAATGGTTGTTTTAGCTAGGGCTAGGAGGAGGTTAACCAGGAGATCCTGCGACTTTGTGGGGCCACGGATGGGGACTGTGTAAATAAAAAGGTGAGGGGAAAAGTGTATCCAAAAGGATAATAAAATATTCGTGAGGAGTCGGAAAAGGGGCTGCAGCCTGGCACACTCTAAATATACGTGTGCCAGGGTTTCCCTCATGTTGCAAAAAGGGCAAGTATCCGGGATGGGGGTGAACCATGTCAAAAACATGCCCGTGCTCACAGCTCCGTGAAGGAGCCGCCAACTAATGTCCCCGATAGGCCTCGGGACCAAAGTGGAATACAGGCTGGCCACCGGCGCTGCTCACCCTCCAAAGGTGGCAGGAGGTCCCGCCATTTTGTATCGGGGCAGGACACCAGGGTGTGGGCGTGAAGGGTGTGAAGTGTGAGTGTATATAGATGTTTCCTTGGCGTTGTTTGGAAGCTGACCGGCTGCAGTTCGTGCAGCCGGCTCACAATGAAAGGGTGAGGGGTTTGTTGGGATCTACGGGGTAGGGGCCCAAATGAAAGGTCTGGTGGGCCTGGGGTAGAGGGTGGGCGGGGTGCGCCCTCACGCAGGGCTCGGTTGAGATAAGCCCAAGCAGCGGGCGTCAAGGCAGCCTTCACCTCCTGAAGTACGTGCCGGGGCGTACGAGGTCTGGAGAGCCCCATGCGCTGAGCGAGCGTCAGGGGATCCAGCCAGTCTCCCCGGTCATAGTCCAGGAGGTCTCCGACTCTCATGACTTCTGCCAGGACCAAATTCTGGTGCACCGAGCGGGACTCCACCACCTGCACACGGAGCTGGGGGTTGTGTAGTAGGGGCTCCATGAGGAGATTTGCCCCCTTGGTGGCTGCCACAGACCTGGTCGTTGAAAACAGTTTCTCGGTCTGGAGGAGGTCCTGGTAGAAGACTGGCAGCCCGGAGAGGTCTCGCGGAAAACGTCTCGGATGGAGATAAAAGAGCTGCCAGTCGTATCGGAGCCCTTGGAAACAGCACAGGAAGGCGTGCACCAGTATGCTCCACGTCAAACTACCTGCACTATAAAGGAGCCTCTGCAGGGCCTGGAGGTGGAAGACACAGACCTGAGTGTGCAGACACTTCAGGCCCTGCCCTCCTTCCTTCAGGAGTAGATGAAGAACCCCAACAGGGGCCCAGTGCATTCCTGACCAAAAGAACTCTAGAATTGATGTCCGGAGGTCGGTCAGGAAAACCGGGGCCGGGACCAGGGTGTTGAGCCGATACCAGAGTGTGGACAGGACTAGTTGGTTAAGCACCAGTGCTCTCCCTCGGAGGGAGAGACATCGGAGTAGCCTCGTCCATTTCCGGAGCTGCTCTATCACTCCGCCTTCTAAATTCTGCCAGTTCTCTGGCGAAGAAAGGTGCATGGCAGAAAGGTAAACACCTAGGTAGAGCAGTGGACCCGCACTCCACCGGATGATCTGAAGCGCGGGTGGGAGGGAGCTCACCTGCCGCCAGTCCCCCACCGCCAAGCCAGAGCTCTTGACCCAGTTGACTCGGGCGGAGGAGGCTGCCGAATAGATGGCCTGGCAAGCCTCCACCCGTGCCAAGTCGCCCGGGTCCTGGACCACGAGGAGTACGTCATCGGCGTACGCCGACAGGACCAGCCGCAGCTCCGGCTCCCGCAGCACCAACCCTGTCAACCTCCTGCAGAGGAGACAGAGGAAGGGCTCGATTGCCAGAGCGTACAGATGGCCCGAGAGGGGGCACCCCTGCCACACTCCTCGCCCGAAGCTGACCGGTTCGGTCAGGGTCAGTTGAGCCTAACCAGACACTCCGCGGAAGCGTACAGCACCTGGAGAAAACTCACAAACTGAGGTCCGAATCCAAATGCCTGCAGAGTGCCCAGGAGGTACCCATGGTCCACTCTATCGAACGCCTTCTCCTGATTGAGAGACAGGAGGGCAAACGACAGACCGTCTCTACGCCCGAGTTCCGAAAGGTCTCGGACTAGAAATAGGTTGTCAAAAATGCTGCGACCCGGGACAGTATAGGTCTGGTCTGGGTGGATCACGTCCGCCATCACGGACCCTAGCCACAGCGAGATTGCTTTTGCTACGATTTTGTAGTCCATGCTAAGGAGTGAGATGGGACGCAAGTTTCGTAAATCGCGGTGGTCCCCCTTCTTCAGCAACAAGGCGAGCACTGCCTGCCTGTACGAAAGAGGGAGGACCCCGCCCTGCAAAGACTCAGCCCAGACAGTGGCTAGGTCTGGGCCAAGGATGTCCCAGAACGCGCGGTAGAACTCCACGGTCAGTCCGTCCATGCCCGGAGATTTATTGGTGGGCATGCGACAGAGGGCTTCCGAGAACTCGGCCAGGGTGAGAGGCAGCTCTAGCCGGTCTCGGTCACCCACGCTGACCTTGGGGAGTTCCTCCCAGAGCACCCTGCAAGCGCCAGGATCGGTTGGATCCGGGGAGAAAAGGCTTGTGTATAAGTCACAGGCTCTCCCACACATCTCCATTGAATCCATGAGGGGGGCGCAGTCTTCTGCTAGAAGGCAGGTGACGTGTTTCTTGGCCCGCCTCGTTTTCTCCAGAGCATAGAAGGAACAGGAGCCGCGATCCATCTCCCGAAGGAGGCGGATGCGGGACAGAACAAAGGCACCTCGGGCCCGATGGTCCTCGAGGGCCCGGAGCTCCTCCCACTTCTCCCGGCACGCTCCGCAGAGGAAGGGGTCCTCTGGGCTGGCAGCCAGATGCCTCTCCATCTCTAAGACCTCCCGTTCCAACTGCTCTATCGCTGCATTTGTCCGTCGGCTGGTGCCCCGGGTGTAGTCACGGCAGAAGAGCTTGGCGCGCACCTTCCCTAGATCCCACCATCGTCGCGCTGAGGGAAAGGCACGCCGCTGCTCTCGCCAGGCCAGCCAAAACTCCCGGAAGGACGTCACGAAGCCCTCATCCTCCAAAAGCCTGTTGTTAAAGTGCCAATAAGCCGGCTCCGGCCTCTCTGCATGGAGGGAGGCTGTTATGGTGGCTAGATGATGGTCGGAAAATGGGGCCGGCCGAATGTTGGAGGAGTGGGCCTGTGAAAGATGGAAACGGGATAAATAAATATGGTCCAAACGAGAGTGGTGTGACCGATGGGCCTCCACCCGAACAAAGGTGAACGTGGAAGCATCATCTGGGTGGTGGTCATGCCAGACGTCTACTAGGGAGTAATATTCAACTATTTCTCGGAGAATGTTCGCAGCGGCCGGGCTCAGCTCAGCCCCTGAGTGGTCCCGTTCCTCGAGCGTGGTGTTAAAGTCCCCTCTGAGGACTGGGCACTCGTGAGAATCTAGGGTGCCGAGGAAGTTGGATACCCGCTGATAGAATTGCAACCGCTTCGGGCTCGTTGTCGGGGCATAGATGTTAACGAGGTTGACCACAAGCCCCTCCATATGGACTCGGAGATGCAGCAGGTGGCCCGGCACGGCCTCAGTGACCCCTAGCACCTCGGGCCGTAGGTTGGGGGAGAACAGGGTCACCACTCCAGCTTGCCACATTGTGAAGTGGCTAAGGTAGATCCCGTCCCCCCACTCCAGCCGCCAGCTGTCCTCGGCGGTCGGATCCGTACGGGTCTCCTGCAGGAAAACTACAGAGTACCCCCCTTCCCGAAGGTAAGAGAGCACCTGGGACCTGCGGAGAGCCATCCTACAGCCCCTGGTGTTCAAGATTGCGATAATGAGGGGCGTCATGCAGAGGGCTGGGGTGGCGGGGGGGTTCGCAGCCCCAGACGGGTCGTGCAACAATCTGTGACCCATCCCATAAGTGAGTAAATCATTACGGAAGCCGCAGGCCCACCCGTAGGCCGCAGCATCGTGCCTTCCTTGCCCTCTACCCTCCTTTATAAGGGCTCTTGTGACCTGGAGGAGTTGATCAAAGTCCCCCCATAGCTGGAGAGCCAGCTGTACCATTGCGGGCACCACGGATGTTTTCTAAAAACTTCCGCAATGCATATTGCAGCTCATGGGGGGGGTGGGGTTGCGACTTCCGGGTTGTTCCCTGGTGAGGCTCTTGATGCAGCCTCGTGGTCCGCTAAGGCGGGCAGGCAGGGTGCGGACCACCGACGGGGCATCTGACAGGCTAAAGTTATTAGGTCCATCTCACACCTTGGGATAGAAGGGGATGGCGGAGGGAAAATTGCAGCTCCTAATGGGTCATGGCAGGAAAATGTGAAGGCTGCTCCCTGGGGGGTAATCCGCAAAAAACGGGAAAGAAATAACCCCAGGGGTGGCAGTACCATCGCAGGAGGAGGTGGATTGGGCAGGGACAAGGGTGGGGGCAGGGGCAGAGGCAAGGCGGTGGGCTTCGGGAGACAAGCAGCTGAAAAGTGGTGCCTGCTGAGCAGATTCGAGGGTTGAGGGGTAGGAGAGGGGGCTCCCAGTGATGCTAGACGTAGGCTCTGTGGTGGATTTGGCAGCCATAGCATCAGGTGGTGGACCACCTTCTGTAGGGTGCCCGCCCGGGAAGGCAGTTAGGGGGAGGGAGCATGAGGAAAGGGGGACCGGGGTGAGGTTGCCCAGATCAAGGCCAGCCAGCAGTAGATCATCCTCTCCCTGGGTGACTGGAGTCAAACCTAGGGCCTCAATCTCCTCATACATGGAGGAGAGGTCGTCTTCTGCTACCCCGGGGGCCTCTCCTCTGGGGCCCGCCTCGACGGTCGCTTCGGGGTTCGCAGGGGGTTCGGGTGATATCCGGGTAGAAGGGGCTTTCCCCTGGGTCTCGGAGGGGAGGGTCTCCCGTGGAGGGGAGATTCTACCTTCCAATGCCATTCTATCTTCCCCTCCCGACACCGGCGGATGGATCTGACTCGTGGGCATAGCGGAAAGCTCAGTATCAGTGCCTCCCTTCCTGGTCTTCCGGGGGCCTCCACATCGGATGGGTGCAGAGGAGCTCGAGCCTTCCGCTTGCCTCGCTTCCCCTGGACTAGGGTCCAGCCCTCCATAGCGTCGTCTGGGGGTTGATTAGTAGGGGTCATGTCGGGGGGCAGAGGTGATGGTTTGGGGGGGGGTAACGGTGAGGCAGCATGGGGGGCGGGGGGTTCTCCTTGGGGCGGGCCCTCTCCTATACCCGGTGATATCTTTGCTGCACCCTCCTCCATAGGCTCTGCTGGATTGTTGATAGCAAGGGTGGGACTCCCTTGCTCGTCTGGGGGTTGTAGGGAAGGTGTCTCTTGGGCACGGACGGGAGCAGCGGTGGATCGAGCAGAAGGAGAGGTGGTTTCAGGTGCCGGGTGGCCAGAGGCATCAGCAATGACGGAGCCGACGTCCTGCCTGGTCTCGGGTGCCCCTCCCCGCTGGGTCAAAGGGCAGTCTCTTCAGACATGCCCCGCTGAGCGGCAGAGGTAGCACCAGGCTTCTCCCGTGGAGTAAAAGACCTGATAGCGGGCTCCCTGGTAGGACACTAGGAAGGACCCCTCGAGCGCCTCTCCGTCACGCACCGCCGCCGGCAGTAGAAGCTGCACTTGCCGGCGGAAAGAGAGGATGTGACGGAGGGTGGGGTCCTTGCAGCCCAATGGGAGAGGGCTGATGACAGAAACAAGTTTCCCCAGGGTGGAGAGAGCGGGTAACAGGGCGGCATTGGGTAGAAAGGGAGGGACGGAGGTGAGGACTAGGCGAACGCCCTGGTCCTCTAGCGGCTCCAGGGGGACAAACACTCCCCCCACCGCCAGGCCCTTCTCCACTGCCTCCTGGGCGGCAGCCTCCGATGCTAAGAAAAAGACGACCTTCCCGTACATTTTGGAGGCCGCCACGATAGCCGTGGGTCCTACCACCCTCGCCAATGCCTGCACGGATGTCTCTACGTGGGGCGAGGCGGGCACCAGGAGGCAACGGACGCCGTGCTTCCTGGTCATGGTGGGAAAGGGGCCCTGGCCGCTAATGATGGTAGCGGAGGCGGTGGGTGGGCGAGATGACGAGGCGGCAGGCGGGGGGGGGGGTGCCACCGCCTGGGCATACGTCTTGGGGGCTGGGGGAGGGACGCTCACAGAGCTGGTGGAGGGAACAGCGGGGAGGGACGCCATGGTCGATGACGAGGCCACAGCGGTGGGGGCAGCCCCTGCCATGGAGGGCCTTGTGGTTTTAGCGGGGCCCTTTCCTTTCTTCACACCCTGGCCTTTCCGGCCAACTGGGGTGGGTTTCCTAGAATCTGGGGGTGGCGGTGGACGTTGCAGCGGCAGTAATTGACCGGGAGCCTCCTGCTGCCGATGCCCCAGCGGGGGCGGTGGCAGATGTTTTGACAGCAGTGGTGGGGGGAAGGGCTGGGGGGTTGGGCAGGGGGGTAGGTGGGGGAGGGGCAACTGAGGTTGTTAGAGGGGCCTCACCCCTCTCATTCCCCGCCATTGTGAGCAGGGAGAGACGGGGAGACACCAGAGAGGGGAGGGGGAAGCAAATTAACCACTCCTCCCTGCTGGGCTGCAGGCGGGGGAGGGTGGGGGGGTTGCCAACTGGGTCGGACTGGACGGGGGCGGAAAACAGAAGTTGGGGTCCGGTAATAGGGGCAATCTGTGAGATAAACAGTCCGGGGGGGGGCGGGGGGGGATGGGACGTGGACCCATGCACGTTTGTCCAAAGAGTCTCGTTTGGTCGGCTATTGTGTTTGGTCCGAAACGGCAAAATTCAAAGCAAACAGCTGAATTCAAAAGCAGATGGCAAGTTGCCAGCAGGGGCGGATGGCAGGGGGGCCGTGACGGTTGTAGTAGTGTTGGGGGGGTCACCGATGGATCAGGGGGCAGCTCCGTGCCACACCCCCGTGCCTCTACGAACGCAATTAAAACACAGTCAAACTCCCCCCACACGAGAATACAATTCAAAAATTACTCAGTCTTACGGTCCCCTCCACGGTGGTTCGTAGCTTCCCTGGGTGATTTTTTCTGTTGGCTATCTTCTCTTCCGGCTTTGTAATGAGGCTTTCAGCAGGCCAAGAATGTTGCAGAGATAAGAAGAATCTTCCTAGCTTGGTACGGGTTTAGAAACAACAGCAAAATGGCTGGGTCTGGGGGCTTCCGCTCCCCTCCTCCGGGTAGCGGGTCGGCAGTCCTCCCCCCTCCTCCGGGGGTTTCAGCTGGAACAAAAGCGGCATCCGAGAGCAGGCGTGGGGGAGGGGGGGCTGGCAGCAAGCTGACAACCGACCAGCGCTCGAACGGCAGCAAAGAAAAACAGCAAAAAAACCCCCCAAAAAAACGAAGAAAAAGTGTCTGGCCCGGTCGGGGGGCGGGGGGGGAACTAAGGCAGGGTCAAAAAGTAAGAAAAATCCAGGCCAGGAGGCTTTAGGAGAGAATAGAAAGTGAATAGAGTAGCAGCAAGCGAAGGAGGTCCCTTTTCCCTGGGTAAGGGAGCAGGGAAGATTCCAGAATAATCAGGAACTTTCTGGAATCAATTAAGGCAGGCTAATCAGGGCACCTGGGTTTAAAAGGAGCTCACTTCAGTTTGTGGTGCACGTGTGAGAAGCTGGGAGCAAGAGGCATTAGGAGCTGAGAGTGAGAAGGTGTACTGCTGGAGAACTGAGGAGTACAAGCATTATCAGACACCAGGAGGAAGGTCCTATGGTGAGGATAAAGAAGGTGTTGGGAGGAGGCCATGGGGAAGTAGCCCAGGGAGTTGCAGCTGTCGCACAGCTGTTCCAGGAGGCACTCGAGACAGCTGCATTCCACAGGGCCCTGGGCTGGAACTTGGAATAGAGGGCAGGCCCGGTTTCCCCCCGCCCCCAAACCTCCCAATTCCTGATCAGACACAGGACAAGTTGACCTGGACTGTGGATTCATGAAAACAACCAAACTGAGGGCTGCTGTGAATCTCTGAGGCGAGCAAATCTGCCAATAAGTGCAAGATCCACCAAGGTAGAGGAGGAACTTTGTCACACAACTTAATTTCCTTCTTTGATGGGATTACTGAGCTAACGGATGGTGGGGAAGCAGTAGATTTGATATACCTTGATTTTAGTAAGGCGTTTGACACAGTTCTGCATGCCATTTTCATAAGCAAACTAGAGAAAAATGGTATAGAAGAATTTACTATAAGGTGGGTACACAACTGATTGAAAGCCCAAAAAATAGTTATCAATGGTATTCTGACAAATTCAGAGGATGTATCTAGTGGGGTCCTGCAGGGGTTAGTCCTAGGTTTGGTACTCTTCAATATTTTCATTAGTGGACTTGGATAATGGAATAGAGAGTATGTTTATAAAATCTGCAGATGACACTACAGTTGGAGGGGTTGTAAGCACTTTAGATGACAGGTTTAAAATCCAAAATGTCCCTGACAAATTGGAGAATTGGTCTGAATTCAACAAGATGAAATTCAATAAAAACAAGTGCAAAGTATTTCATTTAGGAAGGAAAACATCAAATACACAACTACAAGCTGGGGAATAACTCTCGACGGGGTAGTACTGCTGAAAAGGATCTGAATGTGAGTTGTCAATGTGATGCAGGTGTCTAAAAGTCTAATATGATTGCAGGGTGTGTTAACAGGACTGTTGTATGTAGGACGCAAGAGGTAATTTAGGCTCCAGCTAGGAGTACTGTGTCCACAATTTAGGAAGGATTGGACAAATTGGAAAGAGTCCAGAGGAGAGCATCAAAAATGATAAAAGGTTTAAAAAACCTGACCTATGAGGAAAGGTTGGGGCGGGGAAAGGGCATGGTTAGTCTTGAGAAAAGATGACTGAGAAGCAACCTGATAAGTCTTCAGATATGTAAAGGTGTCATAAATATAAAGGGAAGGGTAAACACCTTTAAAATCCCTCCTGGCCAGAGGAAAAATCCTTTTACCTGTAAAGGGTTAAGAAGCTAGGATAACCTCGCTGGCACCTGACCAAAACGACCAATGAGGAGACAAGATACTTTCAAAAGCTGGGAGGAGGGAGAAAAAACAAAGGATCTGTATCTGTCTGTGTGATGCTTTTGCCGGGGACAGAACAGGAATGGAGTCTTAGAACTTAGTAAGTAATCTAGCTAGATATGCGTTAGATTATGATTTCTTTAAATGGCTGAGAAATTAAGCTGTGCTGAATAGAATGGATATTCCTGTCTGTGTGTCTTTTTGTAAATTAAGGTTTTGCCTAGAGGGATTCTCTATGTTTTGAATCTAATTACCCTGTAAGGTATTTTACCATCCTGATTTTACAGAGGTGATTCTTTTTTACTTCTATTAAAATCCTTCTTTTCAGAAACTGAATGCTTTTTCATTAATCTTAAGACCCAAGGGTTTGGGTCTGTGGTCACCTATGCAAATTGGTGAGGATTTTTACCAAACCTTCCCCAGGAAGTGGGGTGCAAGGGTTGGGACGATTTTTTGGGGGAAAGACATTTCCAAAAAACACTTTCCTAATAAAAATAAACCCAGATAAAGTTTGGTGGTGGCAGTGGAAGTCCAAGGGCAAAGGGTAAAATAGTTTGTACCTTGGGGAAGTTTTAACCTAAGATGGTAAAAGTAAGCTTAGGAGGTTTTCATGCAGGTCCCCACATCTGTACCTTAGAGTTCAGAGTGGGGAAGGAACCTTGACAAAAGGGCTGTGATGAAGAGGACAGTGATCATTGTCCTCCATGTCCACTAAAGGTAGGAGAAGAAGTAATGAGCTTAATCTGCAGCAAGGGAGATCTAGATTACATATTAGGAAAAACTTTCTAAATATTAGGGTAGTTAAGCTCTAAAATAGACTTCCAAGGGCGGTCATGGAGTCCCCATCATTGGAAGCTTTTAAAAACAAGTTGGACACACACATGTGAGGGATGACCTAGGTTTACCTGGTCCTCCGGCACAGTGCAGGGGACTGGACTTAACTTTGATGTCTTGTCCAGCACCACCTTTCTAGGGTTCTATGGCAAACATACCCTTAAAGACAGAAAAGAAAGAAAAACAGTTAAAGGATTTGAAATGTAAGCTATTAAATACGGCTTTCATTTCAGCAATATCCCTTTTACATTTAGTTGGAAATATGTTTTTAGAAAGAAAGATCTTTAACAGTCTTTTAGATGGTATTAAAGATGGTAATAACTGTTCTTTCTGGGGAAAGGAGACAAAGCTAGCAATGAAGGGCTGGCGCTGTTATTGATACTTGTTTTGTTTTCAGACTTTAAAAACAAAAGACAAACACACAAAAAGGGAAAAGAAAAGCATAGTACAAAGTAGAAAATGCAGCTTCCATCTCTGGTGTTGACTTTCACTTGCAACCTTGCTGCTTGGGAAAAAAACAATAATGTTTGTTCCAGGCACAGCACACAGTCTTAATCAGCCACTCAGACCTGGAAAACTTGTACTAGCATTGGGCTGTTTAGGGCATTGCTTTTAGTTGTCTATTTCTGGTCACAAGCTTACAGTGATGTTGCAAAATATGTCATCTTGCCAATGTTGCAAAGACAGTGTGAGCCAAAAAAGTCAAACTGGGTTCTTTCCTTCTTGTGCATTAGCACCAGTAATAAATGCCCTGTAGGCCACATTCTATTATAACTTCCATCTCCGCAATCCTGTTATCTTTTGTTTATGCCTTACTGACATGTGTAACTCATTGTATTTAACTCTTTTGCACAAAACCACAGCTGTAACTGAGTGGTATTTAGTGAACTTTTCTGTTACTCCTGGGGGAATTCTCCACCAAAAAGTTAAAAATCTGCACACAATATTTTAAAATTCTGCATATTTTATAATTCTGCATATTTTATTTATCAGAACAACACAATATAATCACACCAGTTTAAAATATTTTGTAATTTATTTCAAAATACCTGTCAGCAAGCATGTCTGTAAGAATACAGACAACAAAAAGATTCCCCCAGGAGTAAAGAGTTAAAGAAACCTCTATGACAACCCAGTTCCTGTTTCTCTGTTATGCTTTTGTTGGGCTCCTCAGTCTAAGTGTATCACATATGCCAGCCGGGCACATCCTGGGTGAAAACTTTGCCCCTCTAGTGTCAGACACCCACACTCATGACTTCCCTCCCCCCCATCATCACATTTAAATAAGAGAAAAGTTGGTGAATCATGTTAGTTGAGACAATTTAACTAAAACAGTTTAGCTAAAATTACACAACATTCAAATTATACAATTAAAATAAAATTGTTCCCCCTCCCAATTTCTCCTTTCTACAATTAACACTGCCAGGGCTTCCCTGCTGAAGGGTAACAATATCACTAACCTGCTACAAAATGCTTCAGAGTTAGGGAAAACAGCCTGTTTTCTGCTCCTGGGCTCAGCTTCTCCCAACCCACCCAGGGCACATGGCCTTTCCTTTTGTAAAGCAGCTGCCCTGAGCCCTTGCCCTCTTGGAATGAATCCAGCAACAGGGAATCTATTGAGCTTACCCCAAACTACCACACCTAAATTCAGAAACTTCTGACTGTGGAGAATTCATTGTGCATCTGCCTAGCAACAGTGATCCAGACACAACTCCTTCCTACCCACCCCCCAATAGATCTCTGAGATATCTCCCAATTGGGCACATGGGTTACACTTACTCTTCAGGAAGTGAGGAGGAAGTGGAGGAAAGGAAAGGAGAGTCACTGCTTCTGCTTGAGTATCACCAGGAGCTTGATGAACAGAAAAACCTCACCTGTGTTTTGCACTGCTGGGTGAAATGTGAAGACTATAATTACAGCTCCCTTCAGCCTTTCTGCAGACATCCTTTTACTAGATTCGCCCCCCCCCCCCCCCAAGAGTGCTACAATGTAAGGCTAAGGGGTTTGTATTATTATTATTTCAGCATCCTGGATGACTACCTCATATTTTTGTTTCATTCAGTATGCAGAAGCACTGGAAAAACACATACTAAGATTGCTACCACAGGCAAATCTAGAAAGCATTACTGTGTCCATGTTTGTGATGCTGACTACAAGTTTAAAATAGTAATTTGAGTGACTTTTCAAACTTGGAACATATCTGTTTATTATAATATGTTGAAAAACCCTAGGACAGCTGCCAAAGAGATCTCACTGTTGAAAGTGTCCTTGATCTAACTCTGTGCTGTACAAAGCTGGTTAAAATGTGTAGAGCAGAGAGTGAGGAGAATGTCACAGAGCACCTGTTGTGGATCCCTTAATTACATCTGATGTTGAAAAGTGAAAGGAAGCAGCAGCAATCTGAAATAAAGGGTAACCTAGAAGAGTACAAAAAGTGAATGCAAAGCTCCAAATAAGAAAGCTTTGCATTTCCATCTGAAGTGAAAGCTCTTTACAAATGTTCATAAATTTATTTGTGCATCACTCCTTTGCAGTAAGTAAAAGATGTAATAGAAGAAACAACATTTCTTTCAGATGACTACTTGGCTCTATTTTAGGAGGCAACACAAATACTGGTTTGCAGTCTCTGCATCAACTTACTCCAGAAGGAATTCTGTGCCAAAAAATTAAAAATTCTGCACACAATATTTTAAAATTCTGCAAATTTTATTTGTCAACATATAAATGTGGAGACTCCAGCATGGCAGTGAGGAGCACAGTCCGCTGGCTGCATGGAGGTGGGAAGATCACCCTGCAGCTTCTCCCCCTTCCAGGACAAGGATGTGGCAGTGATGTTGCACCCAAGCCTGACACAGCTCAAGGACAAAGCCTGCCCAGAAACACCCCAAGGGCCCTTGGCAGCAAGCGTACCAGGTATGCACAGGCAGTGTTGTGGAAAACGAGTCACACCAGCTGTTTGGTCCAAACAGTCTGAGGTCCTTTTATTTTGAATATAAGCATGCAGGGAGAAGGAGAGAGATATGGTCACACACAGGTGCCACGCTGGTCTCCCTCTGTCCTGCCCCTATAATACCAGTCTTATATAGTTTTTTACATTTCAGTAAAGGATACATTTCCTTAATTTTTTTTAATTCCTCAAGCATTGTTAATAAAGCCTTATAAGGAGCCAAGGTGAACAGTTTTATAATTAGCATTGTGCAGACACACTGTGTTATTATCAAGATCTGCGGTTTGCTTGTGGCAGCGTTTGTCTAGGGGCTTTTGCAGGTTTCTGGGGGAGGGTTGTACATAATAGACAGCTAGGGACTTGAGCTGGTGAAACGTTGGCCTAGGTCATTATTTGGGTCAAAATACCACGACCCAGCATATGTTCTTAGCTTAAGCTAAGTCTTACAGGATGCAGGCCTGTAGGTCTCTTGCATTACTGCTCTTGCCTATGCTGCATACAGTGCATAGGTCTTGTCACAAAGTGGGATATGGTCAGGTCAACAATACTTTCCCCCACAGCAGGCTCAGTCCAGCAGGATCCAAGTGTGGGGGAATCCAGGTGTGGGGCGAGAAGGTTCTGTGTGGGGCAATCTGCATGTTGGTAGTTCAGTGGGGGGTGTGGGTGCATGGAGGATCTGGATGCACAGGCACTCATTGCGGGGGTTCCAGGTGTAGGGCCAAAGGGACTCTGCAGGGGGGTCTAGGTGAAGGTGGTTGGGGCTCAGCAGGGGGGGGTCTAGGTGTGGGGGGATGCAGCTCAGCCTGGGGGTACAGATGCTGGGGGAATGGGCCTTGGAGGGGTGGGGGTCTGGGTGCAGCTGGTTGAGGCTCAGTGGGATAGGGCTGAAGGGGGCTCTTTAGGGTGGTCTAGGTGCAGGGAGTCTCCGGATGTAAGGGGTGAGGCTTGGCAGAGGTATGGGTGGATCTGCATGAACAGGGGTTGGGCAGACAGGGGAGCAACTCCCCGTACAGTGAACCCTCCCCCTCCAGCTGAGGAGCAATGGCGGCAGGAAGTGAGGGGTGTGTGTGGAGCTTCCTGCAAGCTAGGGGAGATTTCTGGGCAGTGGGTCTGACCCGGCTTCAGCCTTGGCCCCAGCTGCTCCTTGCAGGGGAAGAAGTCGTCTCTTCCTCCTGTGCCCCAGCCCAGCCAGGACTTGCAACTGAGCCTGGCACAGGAGGGGTGTCCCCAGCCTCACACTGCCTGCAGTAATTTACCTCTCCACTGGTTGCTCCAGATGCCCCAAAAATGTGCCCACACTGCTGGGGAGGGGAGCGCGACTGCTCTTGCGGCTTCCCTTTGCTTCCCTATCAGAAAGTGGGTTTTTTTTGCAGGGAAGCAAAGAAATGTGTGGGGGACATGAATTCTGCACACATGCAGTGGCACAGAATTTCCCCAGGAGTATTTTGCTAATGATAAACAAGAAGCACCAGAATCCAGCTCCCTTTCTCTTAGCTGTTCTGTCTTGTGGAACTGACAGGGGGAAAGAAAAATAGAAAAAAAATTTGGTAAACTAAAATATGACAAAAAGAAAAGGTGTACTAGTGGCACCTTAGAGACTAACAAATTTATTTGAGCATAAGCTTTCGTGAGCTACAGCTCACTTCATCGGATGCATTCCTAACACGGCTGCTAATCTGAAACCTAAAATATGAGAGAGTACACAAAAGGAGTGGATTGGCATAGCAGGATGCCAGTCACTCTGCGCTTTAAATCCCCATCTAGCTCTATTCCAATCTATTTAATGAGGTTTTTGCTTTCTAGTTGGATCTCCATTGATTCATTACTATGATGTTCTAAACAGAGACGTCATCTTTTGCCTACCTGTCCATTTCTTCAACCTATCCCAATCCACCTTCATTCTTCTGATGGCAGCAGGTTTCAGAAAAGTTTAGCCCTGCCTGCTTTTCACTTGACATTATTGCTTGAAAGGGTAAGTTAGTAACTGAATAGTCTTGAATTCAGTTTTTCTCCTAAGTGTAATGTGGGCAGGGCCAGAGACAAAAACTGTTTAAATCTGAAGGTTCTAGTGACAAGCAAAGCAAAATCTGCTTTCTGTATTTAAAGTCCCTAAGAACCCTTGTTAGAATTATAGCCTGGAATTGCATTGCTATGTGTACATCACTCTTGGAAAATAATTAATAGTAAGTTATAATGACAGTGATTCACATCCTTGAAGTGCTGTACCAACACTGGCCAAAATTCTCTGTTGGCATAATTCCACTGGCTTTTGGTGGCAGGGAATTTGACTCATCAACTATTTCACCCACTGTCTCTGTGATATAGGCATATTAAATATTACTCTCTTTGTATTATAGATGATAAAATCTGTGGCACAGAGAGGTTAAGTGGCTTGCCCATAGCTACTCATAGAGTCAGGTCCTGACTCCCTGTCCCAAGCTTGTTTTGCTAGGGTACAATGCTTAATGAGGGTTTAATTTACTAATGCTTATTATCTAAAAGTAGACATATGACAAACATGATGGCTAAAAAAAGAGATTATATGAAAGAGAGAATAAATGAGTAGCCAATACAGAAAGCAATGGAAAAGAAGCAGGGAACAAGGCAACAAGCATAAGCACTTTCAGAGTTAAGTGCTTATAAAAAGGTTAGCTTGTAAACTGGGAAAGAAGAAAGGATCCAGTTAGTGGATCAAAGAACAAGAAGCCTAGCGATTAAAAATTAGACATTAAAAAAACCAGAAATTAAAGGGGTGATGAAGAAGTGAAAAGTCAGAGTGGTGTTAATAATATGCAGTTATACAAGATTATATGAAACCAAGTGGAACTGAGTGAGTGAAATACAATTAAGGAAATGGAGAACAGAACTGAAAAATATTGAAAGAATTTAGTGGGAGGAAATCCAGAGATTGGTGCAAATTCAAAAGAAATGACTTTCCTGTAGCTTTAGCTTCTGTTCTTTCATAATATAAAATGTGCTTTGAAGAAAGAATGCAATGCATGAATGCTGATTAATAAAAATGAACATATCAAAATTAGAAATTTTACTGATCTTTTTCTCTCAAACTTCAGACTTCCTAGCCTTCTCTGCACTATTGTACTTCAGAATTGTTAACTACTTCAACATCCTGACCTTCTCCAGACATGCTATAAGTTAAACCAAATACTATACTACATTCTACTTTAATGTTGCAGAGCACAGTAAGCCGGTATGGCAAAGGCAAGGTGGGATAAATACGGTCATCTCTGAGGTGTTGCACAACTTCTGGGGAAAATATGTTGGCATTTGCTGTCACTTGTGCTCTGAATCTCCAGCATAGCATACAATTTGGAAATGGTGGCTAACCCTCTTCTGTTATGCACATGTACACCAATGTACCTTGGTCTTGTATATGTGGTTCACGTTTAACTGTTCTAGAGTAGACACCCTATTAAAAAGCTGGGACTTTCCAGTAGTTTCCACAGAATTGTACCTGACATGATTTTAGAAACCTGAACAAACTGAAGAATTTTAGAACTAGGCTACCTCCCTGCTTTTCAGTAGCTGGCTCAGCCAAGTAAACGCCATCTATATAAATTAGTCTGCCAGATCAAATTGTGGCTATTAGATGCTTCTTGTTCCAAACGAGCACATGACTTGAATCTCATCACACACAATTTAAACTGATTGATTAAACTCCATTGATTTTGAGGAAGTTACTTTTGATTTACATTGGTGTAGAATCAGAATTAAGTCCCTCATGTTTTTTAAGAAAATAAATAAGATAGTGTCAGATTGTTTTTTGGCTGGGGTGGGGACTTCTCACACAGTAAAAACTCTGCAAGATCCATTATTAATGAGGACCTTTCTTATATTGTCTGGCAGATCAGATAGAGAGGTAGTTGTTTGGAAACTAACCTCTCTATATCACCCAGGGGTGAAGACTGAAAGGGGTTGGAAAAGGAGATTAGTCAGTTTGTATTGCTATGGGACAAGAGAAAACAGAAAGGGGAAAGGAACACACTCTATTCACATTACATTGTTTGCACTGCCTTTAACGGGTGTACTGTATACAGAGCATTATAATTAGAATAGGAGAGTACATTCTCTAGTGTAGAGCTCTGTATTAGAAGACAATCAATATGTGAATATGAATTATGCCTGGGGGAGGAAAAATGGATTCCCTGCCATTTCCATTGTATTTCTGCCAAATGCACAAGCTTGAATTTTTCATATCTTTTTAATGGCCCTCAGGGCACAGCCTTCCAACTTGCAAGATGCTGCTGGATATATCTTTGGTAAGAGGGTATGGCTAAAGTCACCAACAATAAAACAAAATGCCCAGCTATTGAAAGTGGAAGGTTGCTCATTTGGGACACATGCAGTATTATCTACTGTGGCAAATTGCCAGTACGATTATGATGGGTCCCACACGTCCTCTTCTTGGGACAGGGGGGTTCAGGGCAAAGTTTCCTGCCCTGGAACTAGGGCATTTACTGTCCCACTAGTAACCCAGAGAAGGGTAGTGGAGAGGGAGGGACCCAGGCCCACCCTCTACTCCGGGTTCCAGCCCAGGGGCCCTAGGGATAGTGGTAAACCACTTGAATGAGTGCTTCCTTCCCCTGGGCTACTTCCCTCTCCTGCTCTTCAGCTTGTGGGACTTCTTGCCCTCTCTCTCTCTCTGCACAAGCCGGGTGTCTCTTTACCTAAGTCTTGGTCTTCTAGCCAGCTACAGCACTTCTCCAAACTCTCCTGTACTTCAACTCCTCCAAACTGCTCTACTCCAACTCCTTTCCCTGGTTGATTGAAGCAGGGGTTTTTTATCAGGTGACTAGCTTCAGGTGCTTTTAATTAATCTACAGAAACCTTTCTTCCCTCTACAGGGAATAAGGCTTCTCCTCTTCCTGGGACTTGCATATCTCTCCTATACCACTCTCCTGCAGTGGCCCCACTAAGTCGCAGGACCTCCTGGTCAACCTCCTCCTGGCCCTTGCTAAAGTGGCCATCTATAAAACCAGGGTGAGGAGGTTGGCCGATGGAGTCTCCTGCGACTGCGGGGCCTATTTCCGATCCTCTGTCCGTTCACGCCTCTGGGCAGAGTTCCTCTGGGCGGCGTCCACTGACTCCCTTAACGCCTTGGAGGAGCAGTGGGCACTGTCTGGGGTTCTCTGCTCGGTGTCCCCATCCGGTTCCCTTCGTTTGACCCTTTGACCGCACTCCCGTCCCTGTTTTTCATTAGTTGTCCCCCATAATTATTTGGCTTCCCAGGTCCTGTGGATCTCCCCCTTAGGCCGAGGGGGGGATCCTTTAGCAGTGGGCGAGCCTTGCCCGCCCACTTCCTGGATCCCAATAAGACCACTCTCCTGCAGTCCAGTTCCCTTCATTTGACCCTTTGACCACACTCGTGTCCCTGTTATTTCATTAGTTGTCCCCCAGATTTATTTGGTGTCCAGGTCCTGTGGATCTTAGGCTGTGGGGGGAATCCTTTAGCAGCACTTCCCGGATCCCAATAGGATCACTCTCCTGCTGCCTTCTGGCCATGCTATATCACACTACGCAGAATGGATAGCTTCCGGTTCCTATTGTACAGTTCTGTAGCAGAATGCACTGCCCTAGCCATCTTTATCTTTCAAAACACTTCTACAGTTAGTCTAAGAGCCAAATCATACCCTTCTGAGTGAGGCAGACAAGTGGCCAGGAATCATCGATGAGGTTCATCTCACAGTGTTTTCCTTATAAGCATCTCTTAAGAGGAGGGACTAGAGGTGGGAGCAGATGAATGAGGAGTTGGCTCCAATCCTCACTGATATCATAGCTCCTTTAAGAGTTCTACTGTTATTGCCCACCCAAGCCTGCCAACCCGAGCCCCTGCTTGTAGGTAGGCTAACCACCGCTATTACAGTGAAGGATACTACAGGCAGCAGCTACTCTCTCTCCAACCAGGCATCCTCCCTGGAAACTCTGTGGTGCCCAAATCACAGGACGGACATATTCCACATTTTCACACTACTTAAGAGGTTCACTGATGGCCCTCTCAGATTAGGGAACTCAGGAAGAGAATCAGGATGTATTTTTATGAATTAAGATCACAAATGCTTTCATTTTGCTCCAATGTCTCAAAAGTTTGTAAAGTTCCTCCACGGTTCTGAGGGTTTCTTGAAAACAGGCTATCCCTTTTCTTCTCTTTTTGAACTAATCTAAAAATCTTGGGTTAGATACTAGCTACACCCAGAATCTACTAAATCAGCTAAAGGGAATGGCTACTGAGAAGCTAGTTGTGGCTCTCTGATTTTGGGGCTTTGTGCTACTCTGCCCTGGCCATAGTTTAGAATGCCCTCAGGGCTCTACCCCCTCCAGAGGTCATTATATTAGCCAAGAGTAGCTGGAATGCAGTAGTGCTCCAGACACACACAGCCTCCCCCTAGGCAGTGGCTGTGGTGTGTTAGCCATAAACCAGAACAAACTACCCACCAATGGGAGAATATTCAGATAATGAGATCTGTGTCCTTTCTGGACCCTTTATGCCACCAGAATGGTACAAACAGGCTGGACTACAGTAGACAATCTAACCTGTTGTGTCTTAACTGGAGTATTTAGGCCATTTCCATTTAGTGAGTCAAGGTCGACTCCAGCCATATTACCTTGTTAGATCCCAATCAGGAATGTGTCCTTCCCAGAGGACCCTTCCCAGAGGACCCCATTTACCCCCCTAGTGTTACCAACAAAAAACCACAAAGACATCCTCAAACAACTATCTTTTGTCACTTCTGTTTTGCTTTGTAACACATGAACTGTGTGAAACTTCAGAAGTAAATTCCAATGAACTGCTGAGACTGTTTAGGTAAGGTGCACTACTTCCCCTATTGGTTAAAAAAGACTGCCACGTATTCTATTAATAATTACAGATTTAAATGTTTAATAAACGATCTGTTCTGCATTATTGAACAGGTGACATTCTGCATTTTTAATGGATTATGGAACTGCAGCAGCCTTTTTGTATTTTGCAGGCACAGGTCACCTTTTGGAAGTTGAATATTGCTAAAACAGCAGTTTCAAAATGCCCTGTGGGCATGTTGAAGGCATTTCAGATCTGTTATTAACACGGAGGTGAGATGTAAAGTTTATAAAAGATAAGTAAGATCTGACAGATTGGTTTGAACCCCTGTACCCACAAAAGTCACCAATCTCCATGCCAATATTGTCTTTTGCCATTACTAAAACACAGCAGTTTCCTCAAGTTCATACTTCGCTTTTGGTTCTAAGCCTGATTTTTACTCCTACCCCATCTCTCTGTCTGTAAAAACATCAGTCCACTTCAAAATTCTTATTGGTGGTCCTATGCCAGATAAAAATATATTTGGGCAGGGTGGAGGTGGCCTGGAGCTATCACGACAAGGTGGGGTCAGAATATATAGATTTTCCTCTTTCTCCTTTCATGGAGGGGATGCATTAGGGCTTCAGGACTATCCCAGCCTTATGCTTGCAGTCAAAGCTGCAGAATAGCTCCCACACTGTTATGCAGTCTGTGTATGCACACATCCCCAGCCAGTTATCTGAGTTCATACTAGAGAATGGATCTGGGCCAATTTTCTTACATTTATTTTGAGATCAAGGGCCTTTTCTAAGGTCTTCATGAAGTATAATGCTGTAAGCAACTTACATGTTAGAGAAAACCTTGGACTCCTAGACTTTGAAGGTGCAGTATCCAAAATATGAACCACATGGCATTAGATTTACACCTAGTTTAAATGCACATGTCTCATATAACAAATATGATACTTAGTCACTACACTCACTACTACATTTCTCCTTCTATGTCAATTGCAAAATCCTATGATTTTAGCTTAGGAAGTTTGTATCTCTGAACTTACCACCTTCATGTCTAATAATATCTTCGTCACTGGCAGCACGTGAAAAATGAGGAATGATTTTTTAGTTGTGATTTTTTTCGAGTAATGAACTAGCAAAGTATGTCATCTTCTGTGGAATGTATGAACATCAAGAAGGTTGGTGTCTTCACAACCACAATGGGCCAGACTATGATACTACACTGAGTAATACCTTTCTCCTCATATAGTCTCACTGATTTTAGTGGGTGTATTCAAGAAGCAAGGTATAGCAGTGTGAGTAAGGGTATCACTATCTAGTTCTGTGTAGACAAGATTATTTTTTTTTGGAGTTGCTGCTGATATGGAACTTGTATGCTACAAATGGATTAACTCATCTCAGCGTTTCTCATTGTTCTCACTGCAGTACAACATGAGCAGAGTTAAGGTTATTTGGGTGACCTTAACTGGGCATTATTATATTTACCAACTCATTAACAAAATTGCACAAGATCTGACTCTTTATTATGTTTCCAAATTGTTCTCTCTTTTCCACCTAATACTTTTATTATTTTTAACTTTAAACTATTTGATTCATTTTAACAAACTACAGTTCAGCCCATAATTTCATCTGGGATATTGTTATGACTTGAAACTGCAGTGAGGTTCTGATGGATTTGTTACTGTAGGTTTATCCTTACAAGACTGACCCTTGCATAACTACAATACCTGCAAACAGAGATATTTATCTGCAAGACCACCTACGGGCATTTCAAAGATATCACTTAACTTGGGTTACATTGTGGACCCTAAGCCAATGATTTCAACTTTTTTGGATCCAGGACTGAAACTAAAAATGGGCGAAAAAAAATAAATAAAAAAAAATCCACCCACTGATCCATTATATCCCACAGCCTTTTGTGGCCAGAAAAGACAGTGGTAGTTTAACATGGAAAGAAACCATGAAAGTTTTTGCGTGCTTGCTAGGGAGCTGGGCATGGATAAGATATACCAGATATATTTTAATATCAGACAGTTTCATAAACTTATAATATAAATCTGTTAATCCTATATCTGAATCCAGGTTACTGTCACACTATGTGCACAAGTTTTCCAAATTTAGAGAAGAATAATTTACTGAGAAACACTGTCACCGAGACATTGAAGTAGTATTTTCAATGAACTGTCTAATTGTGAATCCGTTTCCCCAGTGACAGATGGATGGAAGCAGTTACACACATTGGTTGAGACATATAATAAACATTTCATTGCAGTCGATGAAAGGGACTGTATTATTTTAGATTCCTCCTGATGTTATTCTCATGTTGGTCTCACTGATAGCAGTGTTTGCTTATAGAGACATGAGAAATTAAATCAGAAATTAAAGGACTACAACAGATATCACTGTTGTCACCAGCCGACTTATGATGTATTTAAAGAGTTTTAATTATTAAAAAAATATTTAAGACTTGACGTTTGCTTTTGGGCTCTGACTTCCCTCCTCCTGAAATCCATTCCCCATTATGATTCTCTTTTAATTTTTAAAAGAAAATAATTTTTTTCTTCCCAAAAACAGGTTTGTATGTTGGTAATCAATTTGGTGGTGCATCTTGCAATCTGATATCAGAGTTTCCAGGAACATATATCCAGAATTTGATTGCATCCCATGCAAACCCACTTGTTCAGGTCAAGTTTAACACAATACTTTAACTCTTCAGGGCAGGGCCATCTTTTACTTCATGTTTATAAAGTGCTTCAGTGATTAGGATCCTGAAGTAGCACTATAAAACAAATCAGCACCCTTGGCATTACCAAAATAAAAAGCTGGCCAACCTCAGGAACGTCGGCAAACAGGAGGTCATGGGAGATCTATAAATAAACTGACGAGCTCAGATATTTACTTTTGACGATATATGTTTGCAGCATTGTTGTAGCTGTTTTGGTCCCAGGATGTGAGAAAGACAAGGTGTGTGAGGTGATATATTTTATTGGACCAACTTCTCTTGGTGGAAGGGACATGCTGTTGAGCTTCACAGAGCTCTTCTTCTGGTCTGGGGAAAGAAACAGTACCTGAGCTAAAAATAACACCCCAAGATTGCCAGGCTTGTCGTCAGAAGCAAGCTCCCCACAGACAGACGACCCATCCCTGCTGATATTAGAAGGGCGTAATTTAAAGATTTCTCTTCCCCTGGAGCAGCTTGAGTCATGGTGCCCTCCATACAGGTCCCGCCCTTACCCTCAGTCTTCCCTCTCGGAAAGCAGTGGCTCCTCCCTGTAGCTCCCAGCTGTTGCTCTTTCCTCTCCCCGCAGGGCGCAGCTCACAGCTCACCGGCTCTGGCAGCTGCTGTGCAGGGAGAGGGTACGGTCACAACATGTGACCAAGAGGGGCCAGCAAACCCTGGCAGAAATCTGGGGGCGGGGGGGAGCACTTGACACTGCCTGCCCCCCCCCACATCACCTCTGCACACAGACCAGCACGCACCAATTCAAAATGGCACCAGAGCCTGCCAGAACAACAGATGCAAAACTGGCAGACAGTTCTCCACTGCTGTGATGATAAATGGTCTACACAACACATCTTTCAAGATTCATGGGTCCTACACATGCTTAACACAACATATGGTGTACCTCATCCAGTGCGTCAAATGCCCCAACAATAATTATGTGGGTGAAACCACACAATTATTACGCTCTTGAATGAACTCACATAGAAAAATGATAAAAGACAAAAAGAAAAGGAGTACTTGTGGCACCTTAGAGACTAACCAATTTATTTGAGCATAAGCTTTCGTGAGCTACAGCATCCGATGAAGTGAGCCGTAGCTCACGAAAGCTTATGCTCAGATAAATTGGTTAGTCTCTAAGGTGCCACAAGTCCTCCTTTTCTTTTTGCGAATACAGACTAACACGGCTGTTACTCTGAAACCTGTCATGATAAAAGACAAAAACATCATATCACGCGTGGGTGAACACTTTTCACAGAATAATCACTCCACATCTGATCTTCAATATTATCCTCAAAAGAAACTTGCACAACACCTTCAAAAGTTAAGCTTGGGAACTTAAATTAATAACTCTGCTAGTGTCAAGGTTCCTCCCCCACTCTGAACTCTAGGGTACAGATGTGGGGACCTGCATGAAAAACCTCCTAAGCTTATCTTTACCAGCTTAGGTCAAAAACTTCCCCAAGGTACAAAATATTCCCCCCGTTGTCCTTGGACTGGCCGCTACCACCACCAAACTAATACTGGTTACTGGGGAAGAGCTGTTTGGACACGTCCTTCCCCCCAAAATACTTCCCAAAACCTTGCACCCCACTTCCTGGACAAGGTTTGGTAAAAAGCCTCACCAATTTGCCTAGGTGACTACAGACCCAGACCCTTGGATCTTAAGAACAATGAATAATCCTCCCAACACTTGCACCCCCCCTTTCCTGGGAAATGTTGGATAAAAAGCCTCACCAATTTGCATAGGTGACCACAGACCCAAACCCTTGGTTCTGAGAACAATGAAAAAGCATTCAGTTTCTTACAAGAAGACTTTTAATAAAAATAGAAGTAAATAGAAATAAAGAAATCCCCCCTGTAAAATCAGGATGGTAGATATCTTACAGGGTAATTAGATTCAAAAACATAGAGAACCCCTCTAGGCAAAACCTTAAGTTACAAAAAAGATACACAGACAGAAATAGTTATTCTATTCAGCACAATTCTTTTCTCAGCCATTTAAAGAAATCATAATCTAACACATACCTAGTTAGATTACTTACTAAAAGTACTAAGACTCCATTCCTGGTCTATCCCTGGCAAAGGCCCAGCATACAGACAGCCACAGACCCTTTGTTTCTCTCCCTCCTCCCAGCTTTTGAAAGTATCTTGTCTCCTCATTGGTCATTTTGGTCAGGTGCCAGCGAGGTTACCTTTAGCTTCCTAACCCTTTACAGGTGAGAGGAGCTTTCCCCTGGCCAGGAGGGATTTCAAAGGGGTTTACCCTTCCCTTTATATTTATGACAGCTAGACACCAAAAACTATGGACATAAGAACAGTCATGCTTAGGGCCCTACCAAATTCATAGTCTATTCTGGTCAATTTCACAGTCATAGGATTTAAAAAATTGTAAATTTCATGATTTCAGATATTTAAATCTGAAATTTCATGGTGTTGTAACTACAGGGGTCCTGTGGGGGGGTCACAAGGTTATTGTGTGTGGGGGTCATAGTATTGCCACCCTTACGCCTGCTCTACTGCTGGCTGCAGCGCTGCCTTCAGAGCTGGGTGACCAGAGTGTAGTGGCCGCTGGCCGGAGCCCAGCTCTGAAGGCAGCACCACTGCCAGCAGCAGTGCAGAAGTAAGGGTAGCCTAGTATGGCATTGCCACCCTTCCTTCTGCACTGCTGCCTTCATAGCTGGTTCCTCAGCAAGCAGACACCACTCTCTGGCTGCCCAGATCTGTAGGCAGCAGTGCAGAAGTAAGTAAGGGTGGAATGGTTTGGTGTTGCCACCCTTAAAACCCCCCATAATCCTCTTTTGGGTCAGTTTGAGAAACTCTGTATAGTATATGGTGAAAGCACACAAAAGACCAGATTTCATGGGGGAGACCAGATTGCATGGTCTATGATGCGTTTTTCATGTCTGTGAATTTCGTAGGGCTCTAGTCATAGTAGATCAGATCAATAATCCATCTAGCCCCATATCCTGTCTTCCGACAGTGGACAATGCCAGGTGCTTCAGCAGGAATGAACAGAACAGGCAATCATGGAATAATCCATCCCCTGTCATCCACTCCCATCTCCTGGCAGTCAGAAGCTATGGATACCCAGGGCATGGGGTTGCAGCTCTGATCATATTGGCTCACAGCCACTGATTGACCTATCCTCCATGAACTTACCTAATTATTTTGAACCCAGTGACACTTTTTGCTTCACAGCATCCCCTGGCAATGAATTCCACAGGTTGTCTGTGTATTGTGTGAAGAAGTACTTTCTTACATTTGTTTTAAACTTGCTTCCTATTAATTTCATTGCATGATCCCTCGTTCTTGTGGTATGAGAAGGAGTAAATAACACTTCCTTATTCACTTTCTCCGTACCATTCACCATTTTATGGATTTCTTTCAGATCCCCCCTTACTCGCCTCTTTTCCAAGCTGATAAGTCCCAGTTTTTGTAATCTCTCCTCATATGGAAGCAGTTTCATATCCCTTATCATTTTTACTGCCTTTTCCAATTCTAATATATATTTTCTGAGATGGGGTGACCAGAAATGGACACAGTATTTAAGGTATGGGTACACCATGGATTTATATATTGACATTATGATATTTCCTGTCTTATTATCTATCCGTTTCCTAATTGTTCCTAACATTTGCTAGCTATTTTTTTGATTGCTACTGTACATTGAGTGGATGTTTTAGGACAACTATCCAGGATTACTCCAAGATCTCTTTCTTGAGTGGTAATAACTAATTGAGACCCCATCATTTTGTATGTATAGTTGGGATTATGTTTTCCAATGTGCATTAATTTGCATTTATCAACACTGAATTTCATCTGCCACTTTGTTGCCCAGTTTTGTGAGATCCTTTTGTAGCTCTTCAGAGTCTGCTTTTGACTCAACTATCTTGAGTAATTTTGTATTGTCTGCAAATTTCACCAACTCACTATTTACCCCTTTTCCCAGATCATTTATGAATATATTGAACAGCGCTGGTCCCAGTACAGATTCCTGCGAGACACCACTATTACCTTTCTCTATTCTGAAGACTGGACATTTATGCCTGCCTGTTGTTTCCTGTCTTTTAACTACATGTTTGTTGACCAGCTTGAAGAATTCTAATAGAGTGGTGAGGCGTGACTTCCCTTGACAAAAGCTGTGTTGACTTTTCCCCAACAAATCGTGTTCATCTATGTGTCTGATAATTCTCTTCTTTGCTATAGTTTCAACCAATTTGTCTGGTACTGAAGTTGGGCTTACTGGCCTGCAACTGCCTGGATCACCTCTGGAGCCCTTTTTAAAAATTGGCTTCACATTAGCTATTCTCCAGTCATCTGGTACAGAAGCCGATTTAAATGACATGCCACAGTTAGTAGTTCTGCAATTTCACATTTGAGTTCATTCAGAACACTTGAGCGAACACCATCTGGTCCTGGAGATTTATTACTCTTTAGTTTATCACTTTGTTCCAAAACCTCCTCTAATGACACCTCAATCTGCAACAGTTCCTCAGATTTGTCACCTAAAAAGAATGGCTCAGGTTTGGGAATCTCCCTCCCATACTCAGCTGTGAAGATCAATGCAAATAATTCATTTAGTCTCTCCACAATGGCCTTATCATCCTTTAGTGCTTCTTTAGCATCTCGACCGTCCAGTGGCCCCACTGGTTGTTTAGCAAGCTTTCTGCTTCTGATGTACTTAAAAAAAAATCCTGTTACTTTTTGAGTCTTTGGCGAACTGTTCTTCAAATTCTTTTTTGGCCTTCCTAATTATATTTTTACACTTCATTTGCCAGGGTTTATGCTCCTTTCTATTTTCCACACTAGGATTTAACTTCCACTTTTTAAAGGATGCCTTTTTGTCTCTCACTGCTTCTTTTACTTTGTTATTTAGCCATGATGGCACATTTTTGGTTCTCTTATTACGTTTTTCAATTTGGGTATACATTTAAATTGAGCCTCTATTATGGTGTCTGGTACAGAGGCTGATTTAAGTGATAGATTACATACCATACTTAGTCGTTCTACAATTTCATATCGGAGTTCCTTCAGAACTCTTGGGTGAATACCATCTGGTCCTGGTGACTTATTACTGTTCAGTTTATCACTTTGTTCCAAAACCTCCTCTAATGACACCTCAATCTGCGACAGTTCCTCAGATCTGTCACCTTAATCAGAATATTGGTTTTATGGCTCATTACAACAATTTGTAACATACCACATTGCCTGCTACTCTTAATTGCTCACTTCACTTTGTGGACAACAATCTAACCCTCACTTGCCCAATTCATTTCAAGTGACCACCTCCAATCTGCATTACCCCTTCTGCTTAACAATCTGTTCCAATTTGTATATAGCTCAGATACTGTGCTTCCTTTCCCAGACCAGAAGAAGAGCTCTGTGTAACTCAAAAGCTTGTACCTTCCAGTTTCACCAACAGAAGTTGGCCCAGTAAAAGATATTACCTCACCTGTCTTGTCTTTGATAATGTAAGTAATTGCCTCATCTGGAACACAATATGCCTGGTATCATCTAGGGATACAGATGTGGCGATTGAATGTTCCACTGCCTCGCAATATTATTGCTAATGACACATTTAAGCTAGCTCTTCCAGAGACCTTAACTCCCATTTAGGCACCTAAATAAGAGCCAATTTTCAGGAGTCCTGTGTACCCAACAGCTCCCCCAGTGACACTTATGGCCATATTTTCAAAAAGATCTCAGCACCCAACATGAGCTCTTCTGAAAATTTGGCCAGTTATTTAGATGCCTAGCTGGGAGTTGAGCTCTTCTGATCAGCTAGCCCTTCGGGGTCATTCCTCATGATTAGATAACAGTAACTCGAACATAATTCCAGAACATCACCTTACTATTACTGTCACCTATCCTTCTCCCCCATGACGTATTCTATGCCCACCAATCATGTCTTGTCTCTATTTAGACGGTCAGTTCCTTAGGGCTCTGTTTTATGTTTGTACAGCACAAGAGTCTTTCAGTCCTGACTGGAGTCTCTGGGCACTGCTCAGTACCGTTTGCAAATTAATTGAAAGCTAGCAGACAAGGAGATTTCACCTCTTAGAATTTTGCGCAGGGTATTTATTGATGAAAATCATCGATCCCATTTTTGAATGACTACCTACCCTAGGAGACACTTGGAATACAGAAGCTGCACAAAACTGTGCATATTCAAGAACTGTATATGCTAATTTTCTTTTCGCTAACATTTTGACCTGAATTTTAACAGCTGCCTGTAAAATGTTTTGTCCATTTTTTTAAAAGATGCATATAGCATGCAAATTGCATTTTTTTCATGAAAATCAGGTAATAGAATATCTGACTATGCAACTAATTCTACAGATAAGGATCTCATGCAAGTAGCCTCCAACTTCAGGAACACTACTTGCCTGTGTAGGGCAAGTATGCAATTCAGAGTTTATGGAATCAAATCTATGAATACATTTACTGAGGCTATGTTTAGGTCAGTTTGAATATCTGATCATTTGAACATCTTACATTTACTTTTATGTTTCCAAACAAATCTTTCTCATTTTTGTATATGGGTAGCACACTACAGCGATTAATTATTTGCATAATTGGCTCTTTCTGTTAATTTGAACATTGAGCTAATATTGTCTCCCACAATATATAAAAAATATGTCACCTTGTAAATCAGTTTGCTATACTGTCAGACTTGCATCTGTAACATATTCTGCTAAAAAACCTTTATATAGTTTAATTTAAACTATTTTATTTAATTCTAAGTTGTAAGTTATTCCTCTATTATTCAGTCTTACTAGCAATCTCAGTCAATAATCCTCTGAATGACTACAAAACACTGGGTAGTACTGTAGCAAAAGAGTTCCCAGCATTCCCTGAAGGAGTTCACAGAATGTGAGAACCCTTCTTTATGGGATAATCTACTTTTCAATGTCCCAAGGATACTAAGTACCCAACAAGAGATATTTCTATCTTTCCTTTGCTCCCTAGGATTAGCGACACTGGCACAGAAAGTCATGATGTATAACGAATATTTGTTCATTAACAAGTTGCACAGATATGACATTTCAATTATTTTTTTTAGGTTTAATTTACACATTTCAGCATTCTGTAAACTTCTTTATCTAATAAGGCCAACAATTTTACTGTCCATCTTCATAAAACAACTAGCCCCTTTCTGAATAAATGTTTTGCCTTCCATTGTTACTGTAGCTGTCACTGATCTTAATTTAGGCTGCAAACAATTTTATGCAATATATGTAGTAAGCTATTTCCATCTTTGCTTTCAGTCAACAGTTCCCTTCCTCCCTCCCCCAGTTAAACTTTCCTTGCACTTGATTATCCTTAATTACTTGGTAAGAATTAGCAAAGAAAACACTTTAACTGGTTGAAACATGTTTCACTGGAGTTCAGCTAATACCTACCAGCTAAGTATTGTACTCTTTTAAAAACATTTTAAACCAAAAAAACCCCCAGAACAAATAAACGAATGAACAAAAACATTACCATTCCTGAAAATAAACAAATCAAACCATTACCATATAATCCATCACAATTTACTGTGTCCACCCAAACCTAATATTTCCCCATAAAATTCGCAAATATACACAAAGATGAAAATAGGAAAAGATTAGAAGATTATTAAAAATTGATCCCTTAAATAGAAAATGTGTTTAGATAATTAACACATTTATAACCACACTGTAGTGGAGGCAGTTTGGCCTAGTGGACATAGCATTGAACTAGGCCTCAGAAGTTCTGTGTCCAATTTACGGCTCTGCCACTGGTTTGCTGATTGAAATTTGAGTCAGTCACTGCTCCTCACAGTGCCTCAGTTTCCCAATCTATAAAATGGGGCTAATGATACCGACCTCCTTTGTAAAGCACTTTGAAATCTAAAGATGAAAAGCTCTTACACAGAGTTACATATTATTATTATTAAGACTACGTTTTAGTCATAGGTATTTTTAGTACAAGTCATGGACAGGTCACAGGCAGTAAACAAAATTTCACAGCCCGTGACCTGTCCATGACTTGTACTATACTCCTGACTAAAACTTGGGCCAGGGTTGCTCTAGGGGGGTGGTCCGGGAGCACTGCAGGTGCTGTGGGGGGAGGGGGAATGGCCCTGGACCCCTGCTTGTGGGAGAGGGTTGGCAGGGCCAGCAGGCTCCCTATCTGGCTCCATGTGTCCCTGCAGCTCCTCGGGGAAAGAAGGGCAGGGGGTACCTGCGCCCCCGCCACGAGCTCCAGCTGTGCAGCTCCCATTGGCTGCGAAGCTCTCATGGGCCGGGAACCACAGCCAATGGGAGCTGCAGGAGCAGTGCCTCCAGGCAGGGGCAGCGCACAGAGCCCCCTGGCCCCTCCACCTAGGAGCTAGAGGGATATGCCAGCTGCTTTTGGGGAGCCCTCCCTAAGGTAAGCGCCGCCCCAGACCCCAACCCCCAGCCCTGAGCCCTCTCCCACACCCAAACTGCCCCAGCAGCAGCCGGTGCTACTGCCCAGGGGCTGCCTGATCTGCTTGGCCAGCCCCAGAACCAGCCACACCGGCCGCTGTAGAAGTCACGAAAGTCACAGAAAGTCATGGAATCCGTGACTTCCATGACCTCTGTGACAGACACGGAGCCTTCATAATTATTATTAAGAAAACATCCAGTTAAACCTTTCCTTACCTATCTTAGGTCAGATTACTAAAAGCTGTTTTTATTATTATATCTTTGTGACCTTTCCAGACCTCCCTACCACCACCAGAAAACCATACAAACCATACAAAGCAATTCTCCTCAACAAGGCCAACACAACAAAGCAAATGAGTTTTTTGGCCAAGGCATTTTGGAGGTAGTATGAGCCCCCAAACCTTCACAAATTAGTGAATTTCAGGTAAATATGGAAAACTTTTAAAATTCCTCTTCTGATTTTTACCAAATTTCCCAGAAAAACATTACCCTGGATGATATGTGGCATAAGAAAGCTCCAGAAGGTTAGTTTCTTCTTGGATACCTCAGGGATGTGTGGATTGAAAACTTGTCTTACACGGGGAAGCTAATTTTAACCTTAACTATGGAGCTGTGGTATAAAATCCCTTAGCAATCAAACTGGCTTCCTTCACATCTTTCTGATGGCTAGCTGTGTCACTACTCTCAAATATTAGAAAATGTAAGTTACTGCTTGAAGTGTCTTGGTCACCATTAAAGTGAATGAAGGCCTGTGAGCAGGTGACTTTTGCTTCAGTTCACATGTCCTGCATATGCTTCAAACTCACCAGCTTTCTCCAGTTTAACCTTTTTTGACAAAGAAACGAACAATGGGACAGAACAAAGTTCAGGCCAGGTCTTCTACTCAGCTCTGATAGCTCCTATGGCTCTTGCCTCAGGGGCACTCAGCCCACCTGCTCCATCCTCTCTGCCTTAGATCCAAGATCCTCTTGTCAGGGTCACCCAGCTTGGAAGCCCTTTTTCTTTCTTCCAGGGTTGACATTGCTCATGGTGTTCTTAGGAAGGGCTAATTTCAGCTCCTGCCTCCAGGACAAATAACTAAACTTTTCCTGTCCTGGGCCAATGCATAGGTTGAGGGGTTCACCACGTCACAGGGACCAAACATATGCCTTTAATTCTTTTCAGTTTTTGGTGGTGGATCCCTGGATGTTTGACATCCATACATACTCAACCCTGAACCAAAAAATAATCACCTACCAGAAATCTTGAGAAAACTCTGCAATGCCTCTCTTCCAGGTACAGTAGAGCCCTAAGGCTTTATTCCTTAATCTTCTTTCCTAACTCCTTTATCTCTTTTGAAATAACCCTTTCAGCAAACTAATATACTGTATCAGTCCACCCAGAAGGAAGGGAAAGACAGTTCCTTTAGTGCCACTCCTTGAACATGTCACAACTCAGAAAAAGACCAATATAAACATTTCACTACCCACTGAGAGCTCATTTTCACTTTTTTGCCCCCTCCTCATGAGCATAGAGCTAAATTCCTGAAGTAATTTCCAAACCTAAATCTCCCAAATGGCAGAACACTATATTAGAACTGAGCTAGCTGCTAAATAATGACCCGTGCCCCAACCTTCCTTTGCACCCTTGCATAATCAACTTGTACTTAAAACACAGCATCAGCACCTCATCTTGCAGTGGGGTAATAGCAGGTTTCCACCCATCTCTGAAAATATTCCACTCATTTCTAAAACATTCTCCACAATCAATTAACATATCTAGTCACCATGCAGCTCACTGTCAGGAAAATATGCTTGCACTGAGGGCATAGAAATGAAAGCAATATCCTTTCCTTGTTGGACTGATCAAATGTGACAATAAGCACTCACCTGATGATAGTGTGATTCTGAAAGTTCTGACAGAAAAGCAGGCTATTTCTAGTAATTTCGGTAATGACTTGGATAATACAGTGGACAGTATTCTTATAAAATGTGCAGATGCCACCAAGCTACTTTGGAAGACAGGATTAGAATTCAAAGCAACTTTGACAAATTAGAGAATTGGTCAGAAATCGACAAAATGAAATTCAATAAAGCCAAGTGCAAAGGGACTACACTTTGGAAGGACAAATCAAATGCACAACTACAAAATGAGAAATAATTGGGTAGGTGGTAGTACTACTGAAAAGATCTGGGGGTTATAGTGGATCACAAACTGAATATGAGTCAACAATATGATGCAGTTGTGAAAAAGGCTAATGCCTTTTCTCGGTTTAACAGAAGTGTCTTATGTCAGACACAGAAGACAATTGTCCCTCTGTAAACGGCACTGGGGAGGCCTCAGCTGGAGTATTGTGTCCAGTTCTGGGTGCCACATTTTAGGAAAGATGTGATTAATTGGAGAGTGTCCAGAGAAGAGCAACAAAAATGATAAAAGGTTTAGAAAAGCTGACCTATGAGGAAAGGTTAAAAAAGAAACCCGGGCATGTTTAGTCTTGAGAAAAGAAGATTGAGGCAGGACCTGATAAGAGTCTTCAAATATGTTATGAGCTGTGTTAAAATGGACAGTGATCAAGTATTCTCCCTGTGGACTGAATATAGGACAAGAACTAATGGACTTAATCTGCAGCAAGGAAAACTTAGGTTAGATATTAGGAAAAGTTTTCTAAATGTACAGGTAGATAAGCACTGGAATAGGCTTCTATGGGAGGTTATGGAATCCCCATCATTGGAGGTTTTTAAGGACAGGTTGGCCAAAACCTGTCAGGGATGGTCTAGGTTAACCTGGTCCCGCCTCAGCACAAGGGCCTGGACTAGATGACCTTACCAGCCTTACATGTCCCTTCCAGCCTTACATGTCTATGATTCTGTGAAAGTCTGCCTGCATAAGACTTATGCAAACACTTTACTTGACCTGGAACCACCCTTTAGCGATTAGTGGTTCAGCACTACTTCCCAACCCCTGTGTAGTTCTGAGATTTAAAATGCTAACACCCCTCAAAAAAGGGGGATTTTAATTACAATGCTCTGTAATGTAAAAAAGGAATTTAAGCAGATGGTTAAGTGGGGTTATAAAAGAAATTGCAGAGTCCATTGAGTATCTTGCACATATGATTACAGTGTCTGAGAACAATGGAACAATTCATATATGTGCTGAACCAAAACCAAGAGAAGACAGTAGTCCAGACAGAGGAAGACACCCTACCTATAATGGATGACTTTCTTCCAAAATGAGTACCAGTAGGCACACCAAGTATGTTCCCTTTTAGATGCTGCAAGTGCTTATTGGCAGATTCCTTTTCACCCAAGATGATGCCAAGTTTCCTACTTTCAATAACTTTGTTTAGATGATTCTATTTCCACAGACATCCTATAGTCTTGCTGGAGGACCTGTCTGCTGCATGACGTGAGGGAGGGGGAAGTCTTTGGTGTGAATGATGGCACTATATGGAAAGAGAATATGGTCAAAATAAATTTGTCTAGCATGGTGGAAACAATAAAGCTGAATAAAGAGTCAAGTGCTCGCTGTGCCAGAAACTACTAGATTTACTGAAGCACCATATAAAAGAGCAGTTCATAAGCCTGAATCCAGAGAAGGTAAAAGCCATGCAAGAAATTTATTCTCTTGTATCCATTCCAGAAGTGAAAAGTATCTTTGTATTATGAGGTGATTTGCTATCTAGACAGATATATGCTTAAACTGTCAGACGTATTACATCCTTTGCCTGAATATCTTAAAAAATAAAGTATGTGGTGTTGGATCACATAACAAGAAGAGGCATCCAACAGACTACTCCTGCACTTGTCTTCAATGCCAGTAAACCAGCTGCTGTAAGTATAGGTGCCAGTTATTTGATTAAAGGAACACTGCCAAGTCACAATGGTAATCTGAAGGCATCTACAATCCATTTCTGGACATTGGCGTCTTAGTATCAAACAAAACATTCAAATTGAAGAGGAGTGCTTTGATGCAGTATGGGCATGCAAAAAGTCTGAAACATTTTGAAAGACATTGTAGCCTGTCAAGGAGCTTGGTAGGTGCTAATGCACTGTCAAGACACCTTTTTAAAGTTGCTGTTGCAAGAAAATTGCAAAAGCCTAAGGAAACTGAAGCTCATGTAAACCAGAAAACTTAAAACCAACATTCAAATCTCATTTACACCGAATCAGAAGGCACAATATTAAAAATCTGGAATGCCAGACAGCATTTTAAGTAGGTGGCTTAATTACATTGGAATTCTCCAAACTTTTTTCCTAGATAAAAGTAGCCCTCGAGTATCTAGTGGAAAGTTATTGTATGAAAATAGAATACTCATCTCCTCATAAATACAGCAAACTATCCTTATGCAAGGCCATGTCTCTAAATATAGACGCCAATATGTCTATTTGGTAACCAGAGGCTGTGAAAAACATTCTAGCAACTACAGTCAGTTGAGAGTTTTGTCATGAAACCAACATAAAGAGCCATTAACTGTTGCAAAACCTGCCACTGTGGAAGCTGAATACCAGCCTCCTATGTCCAGTACTGTCAAGATTAGCACAGCACATTCAGGAGGAACAAGAGATATTTGCAACTCATCCCAGAAAGAAGAGATGAAATTCAGCAAGTCTCCATTTGAGATGTAGTGTTCTCTATAATGTCACACTTCTCGGGCTGCTGACAGGCACCTCCTACTGTCTGGGCACTGAGAAATCTGTAGGGCGCTCCCTGATTGCCTAAGCAGGAGTCTCTGTGATACAAAATTGGGTGAAATAGTCTAGCTGTCTTTGAAGGAGGTGGGGCTCCTTGCTCCCACTCCCCTAGTTCCTTTAGTACAGTCCCAGATTCTCTAACACCAAAAGGGTTAGAGGGTGGCAGTACCAACCGCCTAAAGCTCTCATTGGGGATTGCCAAACCTATCCCACCTGGCTGGTATATTGAAGTCTGTTGTCTCCTTATAGGCGCATGGGGATCAGTGAATGGCCTTCCTGAGGGCTGTTCCCCTGAAGGCTTCCAGGAGTCTGTCTTGGGAGCTATAGAACCACTGTCTGCTCTCCCCCCAGAGCTGCTCAGCAATTGTCTGGAACTTCTTGCTTTTAAGCCCTTATTCCACCCCGATAATGATTGACAGGGCTAGAGGGGTGGGGCCAGCCTTCCGCGTAGCAGCTTTTTAACCCCTTCATCATTGATGCGGGGTTCATACAGCTTATTCCATGCAGACATGGACACTGTCACTTCTAAGAGTAACAGCCGTGTTAGTCTGTGTTCGCAAAAAGAAAAGGAACTGAAGTTTTTCCAGACTCCAGCGAGAAACTGTTGAATTGGAATTCATTTGCAAATTGGATACAATTAACTTAGGCTTGAATAGAGACTGGGAATGGCTAAGTCATTATGCAAGGTAACCTATTTCCCCTTGTTTTTTCCTACCCCCCCCCCCAGACGTTCTTGTTAAACCCTGGATTTGTGCTGGAAATGGCTCACCTTGATTATCATACACATTGTAAGGAGAGTGGTCACTTTAGATAAGCTATTACCAGCACGAGAGTGGGTTTGTGTGTGTGGGGGGGTGGGGGGTGAGAAAACCTGGATTTGTGCTGGAAATGGCCCAACTTGATTATCATACACATTATAAGGAGAGTGATCACTTTAGATAAACTATTACCAACAGGAGAGTGGGGTGGGAGGAGGTATTTTTTCATGCTTTGTGTGTATATAAAAAGATCTTCTACACTTTCCACAGTATGCATCCGATGAAGTGAGCTGTAGCTCACGAAAGCTTATGCTCAAATAAATTGGTTAGTCTTCAGGGTGCCACAAGTACTCCTTTTCTTTTTGTCACTTCTAACAGACAGGAACTAGAGACTGAACACAATGTGTTGTAGGTAGTTTAGCCAAATTGGAAAGATCACCAGGAGTCAGCTGCGGCTGATTTGCTCAAAACTTCAAGAGGAAGCGTGATTAGGAACCCTGAACGTTATAGAGACTATTGTTGTTATAATTATTTATATTTGAGTAGTGCCCAAAGGTCTCCGTCAGGACTGAGGCTTCTTCAAACATATAGTTATTGTAGACATAGCAAATCAAATGGGGTAGCTGATAGTCAACTCGGAATCTAAGTTAGAAAGGCTGCTGTGCGTCTGTCTTTATTTGGTATTGCATTATGTTTTCCGGGAATAAAACTACTGGTTAATAAAGAAGAGAAAGTGTCAAATAAGGATGCTTCAAGTTCCTGTGTGAGTTGCAGTGAGGAGCAATTTCCCAGTCACACAAGGAAAACAATGGCAGTTGGTATTCCTGTGGATTCATATTGCTCATATGGCAGTTTTACAAATGGATAAGCTGGGACACAGTTATATAAAACGAGAAAAGTGAGGCTTGACTTTGAGCAAGTAAGGAGCAGATGTTATCCTGAAGTGGGAATCAAAGGACTGAAAGAAAATATTGCATACCCCTTCTGGAACCATGAAACTCATACTCCAACCTAAATTAAATAAAATATGATACCTCCAAATAGAAGACTTTACATTTGTTCAAAACTTGAAAACAATCCAAAATTACAGCCTGATCCCATACACTAAAACATAATCAGGCAATATCCTTTTGCACAGCAGTCACCAGTTCTGGAAACTTTGTGCCTTGCAGTCATAGCCTAAGAGTGATTTTTACCCAGGCAAAATTAACAAATTTATCATTAGACCTTTTTGCAAGTGACTCAGAATAAGCAAAACTCTTTCAAGAATTTGAATACCTTGTCAATGTTCTCTGACATTCTTGGAACTTGTCCTGAATATGGATGAGTGAAAGTATGTTTGGTGTCTGTCAATCTCTGACAATGTCAAAGCCACAGAAACCTGAAACCATTTTGTGCTGGATACATTATCCTTGGCACTAGGAAGATTCAAGGCTACATTTGTTCCTTTATCACACAGCATTAAGTAAGAGTTGAATGGCATCTCTTACCCCAAGGAGCAGAGGCACTGACTTTCTTATTTCCCTAGGGGTGCTCAACCCCTTCTCTGCCACAGACCCCGCCCCCACTCCACCCCTTCCCCCAAGGCCCCACCCTCACCCCGCTTCTTCCCACCCCTATCGTGCCTTTTCCTGCCCCCGCTCCTGCCTCTCCCCTCCACCAACTCCTGTTCACTGATGAACAACTGATCACTGGCAGGTGGGAGGTGCTGGATGGGGTAGGGGAGGAGCTGATCAGCAGGGCTGCGCCGGTGGGTGCTGAGCACCCACTATACTTTTCGTTGGTGCTTTATCCCCAGATCACCCATGGAGTCAGTGCCTATGCTAAGGAGAACTCTGGGAAGGATTTTGAGGGTGTGTGGTAGGGAGTGGCTGGAAAAAGCCTGTCACAATCATAGTCCCTGCACCCTGGAAAACACAACATTTGCTTCATCCATATACCTCAAGGCAATTGTAATGACAATCACTGTATCTCACTGCTGTTCTTCATCACAGGAGTGTTGGGATTAAAGTCTTTGGTAAAATCTATGTATCTATTGGGATGATTTTTTAAAAATCTATAAACATATCAGATACTTTGAACTTCTACACTTTAAAGAGCCCTTTAAACATGAACTAAATTGTGGCAGACTACCCTCAGAAACATGCCACTGCTGCAGGCCTGGCTCCTCTAGTGCTTAGAGCATACTGTCATGGTGTATACACAGGTAGCTCATAATGACTCACTTGGTTGTCATTGTCACTATTTTCCTTTCTGGACATTTTGCTCCAACACTGGTTTCCTCATTTCTCTTCTTGAGTACTTTTGACAGTTTTATAAATGTGGATCATAAAATTCTGTTTAACAGAGGTGTCTGAACAATACACAAGAAAACTGATTGTTTTTGTATCATTACATTCATTTAAATCAATATAGAATAGTGATTTAATACTTTAATGTAATTGTCTACAGATTTGCAGACAACAAAGTTACATTTGAAGGCAAAAATTGTTTCAAAGCTGCCACCAACTGTTATGCTTGCAAATTGCAATTCAAAGAACTTATTTTTGTGTCCAAATCACTCATTTATACTGAACATTATAATGTATCTCTGCACACTGCATGGCTTACAAGAAGTAATGTAGCATAGCTTCTCCCCAGGCTGGATAGGCAAGTAGATTCTACTTCGGCTACTTTCTGATTTCTAGCCTTCAAAGAGCATATAATACTATGTCAAGCAGACCTTTTAAGATGGTATGTTGGAACTTACCATTTAGATTTGTGTAATTTAATTAAACGGTAATAAAACTGATTTATAAAACTGTAAAGAAATTGGCCAAAAACATACCAAAGATCCCAACAGTAAAAGCTTGATCTGGCTTCCTCTTTCCCCACCCCCCTCTTTTAAATGATGTATGAATTCCTAGACTTCTAAGTATGTGCAAAATACATGCCTCAGTGCTCCCTGCTCTTTTTTACCTCATCCAGACTTCCATTTCCCTCTGTTCTAACTGCTGAATATCACTGCATCCTCCAGGTGGACAGAATATAATACCTCATAAAAACCTTTCTTAGTGCTACCGTACTCCATGTGTCTTGTCGAGATGACTGGGGAAAAGCTCTTTTAGAAACCACTTATTTCCCCCTCAAGGTAAATGACCCAGCAGGTCTCTTGGCCTGTGAAAAAGGTGTTTCAAAGTCTTTCTCAACCCTCAGTTTCTCACAGCTTATTACCTTCACAACACTGGGCAGAGAACCACTACATTTCAGAGTTGCCACTTTTACTATTGCAAGCCGAAAAGTCCATTAGAATTTAGGAACTGCACGTTCACTTTAGCTTTAAGAGAACCACCATGCCATCTCCTTTATCTCACCTCTCGGCTCCCATCCTTTTTTGCTTGATTCTCCACCTACAGATGGATTGGTGGATGGGGGCACCCACATTTCCTTGTGCCATGTCCTGAAACATCTGGCACCTCTCTTTCTCCTGTCCATTTCCTCTCACTTCTCTTTCTCCTTCTCTTCTTTTTCCCATTTTGGTCACCTTTCATCTTTTTTGTGTAGTTTTTTTCTTCATCTTTTTTCTTTCTGTTATTTTTATTCCTTTACATTATTTTTCTGCTCTCCTCCCTATTATTCCTATTGCTCCTATGGCCTATTGTTTTGCTCACTAGAAGGCTAAATGCTGCTGTTGGGCATCCACTGGTGCCATCCAAGGCTGAGCTGAGTGCAGCAGCAAGGCAGGGCCACTGCCTAAGCCTGCTCCCCGGCACTCTAATATAAGTGGGCTGCTCTCACAACCAGTGACATTAGGGGCCTCAACAGGAGCAGGCAAGGAATACAGGCAACTTTGAAGGGAGCCCCCTGGCCCATTAGCTCCAGACATGGCAGCTTATTTTTCACTATGTGTCCCACACAGCTTTCCCTGCCTATACTGATACCCCCTCCTCTGCATCATCATGACCCCCCATGAACTAGTCTGAAATCCCCCCAAATAGCCCATCCCCAGGTTGCGGAACACTGATCCAGTCAATTGACATTGAGCTAAATAGAAATAGGATCTTTGCCTTCAGTAGAAACATTTAACACTACTTGCTTTTATCCAGTTTATTGGTGCCATGAAGAAGGTGCATCTACACTACAGAAGTCTGTTACTCTGTGTTGCAGATTACTGATATGGTCTTCCAGGAGACTGCATTTTTACAGCTACTGGTAATCTCTGCAATACATCTAAATCATTAATAAAATAATACACCTAAATCAATTTAATTTGCCTCCTCTGATTGTATAAAACACATCAGCTGGGAAATAAATCAGTGCAAGGTTAAAGGTTTGTGGGGTTAATAGCTCATTCCTTTACAATTTATAGGATGATTAGACATTTAAAGAATCTGTCTATTAAGGAAGCTGTATAGTTCTTTGTTTATACTAGATTCTGAGCACGAGTCTTTTTCTAAATTTTACAGCATTTTATTAACAAATAATAAAATGAAACCTCTATGCATAAGGAACCCCAAATCTGAGATTTGTGCCGTTTTTTGTTTCCTTTTTTAATAGCACAAGATAAAAATTAATATTTTGATTAGGAAAGTATAAAGTCCATAATTATGAGCGGAGAAGGAATTCCAGTGTTTGAAATTGATCCCAAAGCTTAAAAACATTTTCTGAATTTATTTCTGTAGCTTTTCCAAAGCTTCTAACTACTATAGATCTTAAGATTCCCAGGAACTCTCTGCCCCTAATTTTCAGGGGTTTTGTCACCTACCTTTTCTAAGTTAGACATTTGCAAATAAATATTAGGAAATAATTTTGTTTTATGCTATAACGATTATTTCCACTGTTTTAAAGGTCACCAAGTTGCTGAAGGTGTTTGTTACACAGCCAAATCTTGAGTAATGTGGAAAGTAGATCAGTACCTTGAACCGCCATATTTTATAGAAAATCTTTTGATTATATAATATATAAAGTATGCCACTGAGCTATTTGTTAAATATTAATGGCATAGATATTGCTACATTAAAACACTAAATTAAATAAATACAATGGCAAACTAGACTTGAAAAGATTATGCTTTCAGCATTTTTCATTTAAATTATAAAAGCAAGAGACAACAAACATCAAAAGCATTTAACCTGAACATAAATCGAAATCAAGGAGAGATTATAATATCAAATCTACTGAAGCAAAAGGCAGACATATCTACCTTCTCATACAAGTGGAGAGGAAGAATTCATACAGTGAGTTCTATTCAGCCCATCATTGTAGTATCTGTGCGCCTGATGGCAAACAAGACAAAGTTTTTGGAACGTGTCAAGCAAAATGCCAGATTTCTGTAGACTTAGCTGTGGAAGATATGTAGGTTTTTCCAGCCCAGATCCAAGAAAACCTAACCTTGTTTCAATACATGACCAAATTCTGATCTCAGTTATGCTGATATAAGTTTAGAATAACTTCATTTACTTAAAGAGGAGTAACTGTGAATATACAACAGTGTAACTCAGGTCAAAATCTAGCCCATTAGGATTTTTAATGAATCTGTAAACTTGGGGGTCATACCCTATGGCTGGAGAATTGCTAATATAGTTCCTATTTTTAAGAAAAGAGAAAAAAGTGATCCAGGAAACAACAGGACTGTTAGTTTGTATATAAGGTCTTGGAACAAATTTTGAAAGAAAAAGTAGTTAAGGACATAGAGGTTAATGGTAATTGGGATAAAATAGAAACTGGTTTTAAAAAGTAGATCATGCCAGACCAAGCTGATCTCCTTTGAGAAGATAACTGGTTTTTTAGACAACGGAAACATAATAGGTTTAATCTACCTGGATTTCAGTAAGACATCTGATACAGTTCCACATAAGAAATTATTAGTTAAATTGGAGAAGATGGGATTAATATGAGAATTGAAAGGTGGACAAGGAACTGGTTAAAGGGGCGACTACAATGGATCATACTGAAAGGTGAACTGTCAGGCTAGAAGCAGGTTACTAGTGGAGTTCCTGAGGGATCGGTCTTGGTACGAACCTTATTTAACATTTTTATTACTGACCTTGGCACAAAAAGTGGGAATGTTCTTATAATATCATACAAGAAGATCTGGATGACCTTGTAAGCTGGAGTAATATACATAGGGATACATTTAATAGTGAAAAGTGCCAGGTCATGCATTTAGGGACTAACAACAAAAATGTGTACTATAAGATGGGGACGTATCAGTTGGAAATGACTGAGGAGGAGAAAGACCTGTATGTATTGGTTGATCACAGGATGACTGTGCGTTACCAATGTGAAAAAAGGCTAAGTCCTAGGATGCATCAGGCAAGGTATTTCTAGTAGAGGCAGGGAAGTGTTGGTTTCATTATACAAGGTGCTGGTGAGATCTCATCTGGATCTCATACTGTGTGCAATTCTGGTCTCCCGTGTTTAAGAAAGATGAATTCAAACTGGAACAGGTACAGAGAAGGGCTATTAGGCTGATCCAAGGAATTGAAAACCCACCTTATGAGATAAGATCTTGGCTTGTTTAGCCTAACCAACAGAAGGCTGAGAGGTGATATGATTGCTCTCTCTAAATGCATCAGATGAGATAAACTTCAGAAAGGGAGAGGAGTTATTTAAGTTAAGCACCAATGTGGACACAAGAATGAATGGCTATAAACTGGCTATCAACAAGTTTAGGCTTGAAATTAGGCAAAGGTTTCTAACCATCAGAAGAGTGAAGTTTTGGAACAGACTTCGAAGTGGAGCAGTGGGGGTAAAAAACCTAACTGGCTTCAAGACTGAGCCTGATAAGTTTATGGAGGGGATGGTATGATGAAATTGCCTACAATGGCATGTGGCCCATCTGCAACTGCTAGTAGCAAATGTCCCCAATGGCCAAAGATGGAGCACTAGGTACTACAGAGAATTCTTTCCCAGGTGTCTGCCTAGTGGGTCTTGCCCACGTGCTCAAGGTCTAACTGATCACCATATTTGGGGTCAGGGAAGGAATTTTCCCCTGAGTCAGATTGGCAGAGCCCCAGAGGGTTTTCTGCCTTCCTCTGCAGCATGGGGCATGGGTCACTTTCAGGTTTAAACCATAGGTGCTGGAACTAGGGGTGCCGGGGGTGCTGCAGCACCCCTTAACTTGAAGTGATTTTCATTATGTACAGAGTTTACAGTTTGGTTCAATGGCTCTCAGCACCCCCACTATAAAAACTGTAATAATATAATAATAAAATAGTGTAAATGGTGAATTCTCTGTAACTTGAGGTCTTTAAATCATGATTTTAGGACTTCAGTAACTCAACCAGAGGTGAGGGTTCTATTACAGGAGTGGGTGGGTGGCCTGCAATGTGCAGGACGTCAGACTAGATGGTTATGATGGTCCCTTTTGACCTTAAAGTCTGTGAATCTAACACTGCAAATATTTTGTCACAGAGGCAACTGCAATGAAGTCAGTGACATCTTGTTTTGCTGCTAGATTGACATATGTAAGTAGACCAAAGAAGACATAAAAAGGACCAAATCTTCCATCATACCCTGGTATGGACCACAACGCAATGGTGCTTGCCTCTGCAGACAAAATTCTCCACATAAATCCATAGGTGGATTTTGACTCCAATATTCCTCTGACCCTCAGAGAGAGATTTTGAATCCCTTACTCTCACTACTGATCAGCCATTCAGGGAGAGTAAAGTATTCACAATCTGGTCAACATGTGTGGAACTCTCCCACTGACTTTAAGGAGCATGAAGCTGTGTACTTTGCATGTATGAGCATTTTTCAAAAATATTATCTATTGTGTAAGAAGCAGCTACACAGGGAGGAAAGTCGTATTTTCTCTAAACCTGTAAGCTCTTTCTATATGGTACATTCCTGATTATTGAAAGCCGACTTTCTGATTTGTCCACAACAAATGTAGTAAATCCCCATTCTCTGCTTCATAATAGCAGAAGATCTCATTTGCTACTAAATCACTTGTATTGGTCAGGTGTCCATTAAATCCAGTGCATGATCTTAAACTGAATAAATCTCTGTTTAGCTTTTGTCACAACCCTATGAGGAGTTAATAATATTCCCATACTGATTCAGAAAACTGCCTTTGCAACTGAACTCCTATTAAACCTTAGATTGGTAAGTGCTGTCCTGTCATACAAATGCTCCATTAGCATGAAATAGAAGTTTGAAGTAAGATGTGGCAGAGTTAGCAGGCTCACTAAATACACAGATATTATGGAAATTACAGTATACAATGATTTTGCCTTACAAAAGGCCCCGTTGTAGCCTTACTACACTTTGTAGCCCCTTTTTCTTTGGTGATACTAGTAAATAATAATACTTAGAGCTAGTATCTATTAAGGCAAAACTTTGCCTCTGCTTAATAGTCTAGCGTATTATTATCTTTATATAGCATATCTGGTTATAGTACAAAATGTACAATTTCCCCTTTGTTAGCATTTTGGCCAGTGGCATGGCATGTTTCCAATTTTTCTTCTTTGGGGTCTTCCACATCTCTTGCAATGCCATAAGAGTCTCACATTTCTCCCCATTTCAATACACCCACCCTAATTGTGCCCAAGGAAGACTGACTAGCCATTTTCTATTAGAGCCAATCAACACACTGCCTGAATCAGATTTCTGTAATTTTTGTAACACCCACAGCCTTTACTGGCCAGTTGCATGACAAGCCAGTACCCAAATCAAACCTGGATTTCTCAGATGGCAGTATTGGCATTACCAGTAAGCCAACAGGAAGTCCTACCTGACAATTTTCAATGTGATCCCCCACCATGGATTTTTTGCATGGTTTGAGCAATGTATTATTAAGATATTAAAGGAATGGATACGTTATATCATATCCAACAAAACCTTCATGAGGTTTGACTCTTTCCTTGCTATCTGAATTCAAGTTTACAAAGATACATTCATTCTTATTTTTACTTATTGTTATACTTGTGATAACACCTGGAATACTGAATCAAGTTCAGGGCTCCATTGTGTAAGCCACTGTACTAACATAATTTATAATCTTCAGAAGCTATGACTATCTATTCTTTTCTATTTTTTAATTTATTCCTATAAGTGAAACAAAGAGGACTGGGTTAGATAAAACATTTTAAATGTGTAAACTATTGGATACCATATTACCTTTTAGAAGACAGGATTTATGAGAACAGATTAAAAGAATTAAGGGCCAGAATCTGAGCTCCATTAAAGATAAAAGATGTAGGCCCTCTTATACCAGCAAAAGGTTGTATGTGTATGGTATGGCTAAGCAATGAGTAAATGGGGATATATGATCACAGTCAACATGAAGAAAATGAAGAATGTTTAAGGTGGTTCAAGAATTTAAAACCAAGGGGTAACAGGATGAAATTAAGATATAATTTAAGATGAACATCAGGAATATTTTGCCAAAGATGGTTTCTATTAGTCTGCAAAATAATTTCTCAAGGAAATGACAGAAGCCCCATTATTTGAAACATTTAAAACTAGAATGGACATAGCACATGAGACTATACTGTAGGCAACAATCCTTCTTTGGCAGGGGCCCTGGCCTAGGTGACCTAACAGATCTTTTTTCCACAATTAACTTGTATAAAGCCTATGTTCCTATAGTTTTCTGTACTGAAAAATTGGAAAGGGTTCAGAGAAGAGCTACACGCATGATTCAAGATCTGGAGCACCACCTTACAATAAGAGACTTGAAGAGATCAGTCTACTTCACTTATCAGAAAGAAGTTAAGGGACAACTTGATCACAGTCTACAGAGACCTACACAGGTAGAAGACATCTGATACTAGAGGGCTGTTCAATCTAGCAGATAAAGGCATACAAAATCCAATGGCTGGAAGCTAAAGTCATCAACGTTCAAACTAGAAATAAAACACATTTTTTGACAGTTAAGGCAATTTACCACAGGAATAGTTTAACAAAGGACGTGGTAGATTCTCTATCACTTGGAGTCATTGAATCAGGATTGCGCGTCTTTCTAAAACAGGTGCTCTAGCTCAGCAACAAGTTCTTGGGCTCAGTACATGAATCACTTGGAGAAATGATATGGCCTGTGCTATGCAAACAGTCAGAATAAAGCAGTGATACTCAAACATCACTGGCTCAGGAACCAAATGAGAAATCAACATTACCCAAAAGAACCACAGTAGTGTGAATTCTTTGCTTCATTTACTATTTTTATATATCTCTATAATATTCTCACAGAAAAATGACTGACCAAATATTATTATTTTATCAACTACAATTGGTTAATAACACAGTAAAAGCATCCTGATTGGTTAATAATTAAATCACACAGTGTTTTAATATCATGTGCTGCAAAGAGCCGCAGGAGACACAGTAAAGAGCCACTAGCGGCTCACAAGCCTCAGTCTGAGTATCACTAGACTAAAGAATCATAATGCTCCCCTGTGTTCTTGAAATCTGTGAATCTTCTATAAATTACAGTAGGTCTAGGAATTGTGAATGTATCTCCCTAAAATAGAAAGTACCTGTTCTAGATTTTCTCAATCTGCCTTCCTAGTATACCATTTGGTTACATTTAACTTACTTTACCTTTACCAAAATCACCATCTTTGTCACTACAGTAGCTCAATAAAAAAAAATCCTATTGCTGCTTACCTATCTTTTAACAATGTCCAAAACACCTGTTATCAATATTTTAGAATCAACTGGGCTTCTCATTTTATGAATCATATTAATTCTGTTTTGCTTTCTTTCAAGGATGTTTTACAAAAATCAGATAATGCCAAAACCTATATTATCTTTTTCTCTTATGCCAAGGGAAAGCAAGGAGTGCCCTTTCCAGCCCTCTCCACTAATATAGACCGTGGTCCAGTTCAGCAACCTTTGTGGGGTTCCACAGAAGGCTAATAGCATGGAGAAGGCTGAGCCCTTCCTTCTATGTGTGAATTCTGTGCATGGAGGATTGTGTCTGCGTGTGTATTTGAATTGGAATGATCAGGGACTCAAGTTTTACTCAAGTCTAGCTCAGGCAAATCTCCCCATGAACCAATAGCATGAGACTTTATGTCTTGACCCACTATTTCTTTCAAGTTTGTTGTATTAATTCCTAACCATTTTATTTCATTTAATCCCTATTTCAATTTGTCTCCAGTCTGAAAAAAAATGGCACTGTCCACTCTTTAGATACTGACATTATCTCCAAACCCTTTTTTCCTATGGGCTCTAGGTACATATGTGCCCCAGCTCTTTAATAAGTTTCAGTGAGTCAAGAGATGCAGTTTGCAATCCTGGTATAAATAACAGTGTATGCAGAATTCAACTGAAAATAAATGTGATTGTGTTGGTTACATAACAGCAAAGGTTGGACTTGATTGTGTAAAGAAATGCATTTGGTGCCCTCAGACCTTCCACGGATTATTTGCAATACTCTCATGTTCCTGCATTTCAAAATAGCCTTTCCTTGGAGGTCACATCTACTCTGTGAATCCCCATCAGAATTTTGTGTAATTTAGTAGAACCACTCCCTGTGTAATCTACTATTTTTCATTATAAAGAGTTAGTATAATCTAAAGCAGTTCATTAAATATCCTCAGGTTACTCTATCACTCTCCTTGCAATCTGCTGTGCCTTCCCTGTGTTTATATCATTTTAAAATCAAAGTGACTAGTATGACACATGCTGGCCTGATTTAGAATCTTCAGCAGAGGATTAAAAACCAAGATCCACCTAGCCTATTCCCTGCTTTTAATCTTCCTCTTAATTTATTCTGATCTTTTGCCAGTATTTTTATTAGGCATCCAAGTGATTTGTTTCTTCATTTTATTGATATTAAGTCTGTGATAAAGCTTTAGGGCTAAATTCATTGGGACTTACATACACCTAAATGAAAATGAAGTGGGTTGCAAATCTGCAGGCCAGTTGGACCAGTGTAGCTGAGAGCAGAATTTGATCCTGCAGCAAGAAATAAAGCTCCAAGGGAACCAGCAAGACCCAATAATGGAGAGTGGCAGAAATAACTAACTAAAAAAAAATTGCATGCTCAAACAGTTCCTCAATAGAAGAAATGAGCTTCTTGGATTATCCTGTTCTAATAGTTTCATCTGATAGAATCCAAGTTAAAAGCCTGCTTTTGCCAAGGGATATAAAAGTAAATGTGCATCACCTCTAGTGTTCAGGAGTGTACATCCACAGTGTTGTTTCAGCAGGATAATCATGAGGCAGTAAATAATAGACTGAGCCCCACATGAACATCTCATCCAAGGATGACATCTTGGAGAACTCCGGGAACTTAATAGCAATCAAAACAGTGAAGAAAGTAGGCAATCCTGCAAAAAACATGTCTTTTGAAGGGAAGGTGACTTATTCAATCCTACAGAAGAACTGCAAACCTCTTGACAACACCAAGTGACAAAGTGCGCCTGTTGCAGAAACTAAAATTATTGCAAACTTGCAGGATTTATGTCAAAGCAAGACAATAAGCTTCTCATAATATAGGAACTTTCAGCCATTGAATCTTCAAGGGGCATTCACTTTTTAACACGTTACAATGATAAGAATAAATAGCAGGCAATGCTATGTATATCATTTAAAAACTGATTGCTTACGATTAAATTGTGAAGGCCTTATACTAGGAATTATTCAAGAAAATGTTCCTTGAAGAAGCCCTGGAGATTTTGGTCTCTAGAGGCAGATGATGAGCAAGTGAGGAGAGGGGCAGGGAGATTCTATTTGCTGCTGTCCTGTCCAAAAGTACAACCCACAATCCTGCCTCTTTAAGAACATCCTCTGTTTATCTGAGGAGGGGAAATTACACTATGTTTCACATTTAAGTTATTCCTCCTGCCCTTTAAATCTCTACACTTCAGAAAAGCAGAATTGCCATAGATGTGAACAAGCTGACACATGCCACCTCCCAGGAGGATGCCCTGACATCCCATTCTTATTTTGAATTAGTTACATAAAGAAAGCACGACACAATTTTCAATGTCCTCCCCAAACAGTAAAACCCTTCTCTATTCCCCAAATGGAAAATATGTAATAAGCCACAAGACAATTTTTACAGGAAAACGGAAATTGATTCCATCAAGTCCAATATCCTGTCTCTGACAGTGGCTAGTACCAGATGTTTTACAGATGCAATAAACCCCAGAGATATGTCCACGCTTGATTCACAATGATTGTTCCAGAAGACAAATGTTTGTTTCTGATCATGTTTCACTGTAGGACTCAGCCTAGGGTAACACGTGGCCATGAACAAATGTCTGAGAGTGTCTACATTAGAATTTACTATTGTGTCAGTTAATGAGTTAGTTGGCAATCAATTAGCAAGAGTTGCAGCACAACCAAAAACTCTAGTCGTTTTTCTAACCTCTTGTCAGTTAACGGTTGGCTTATACCCCTTCTAATGTGTTCATAATCCTATCTAATATAATGCTGTGATCACCTATATAAACATCTAATCCTATTTTGAATTCCACTAGCTGCTTGGAATCAGTGATGTCTATAAGCAATATAAAGAACATAATTATTTTATGTACATTCCACTTTGTAAACTATACCTTAGAGGGAAGTAAAAAGTTTTGGCCAACAAGGGAAAGTAAAAAAAACAGTACAATTCATATCCAAAATATAGATCCAAAAATGAATAAAGGAGCCTAAATCTGCCTTCTGCTGTGTGAATCCTAGGGCAGAATTAGCTCCATGTACTATAATCTTTAAAGTCCAGTGCATTCTGAAGAACTCACCCACAGCAGAGATATTTTGGAAGGTCAGTAGAGATAATAGCAACCTTTATCTTGACAGGGTTCTGACCTGAGAAATGAATATTTTAGTCTGATCCCTTCCTGTAAGGAAAGAAAAATAGAAGCTGACCTTTTCTAACTAAGGAAGATATATGCATATATTTGAAAATACATCTATGAGAAATATAGATGGGATAGATAGATAAATAAATAAATTAAATAAAATGTGGGGGGAAATAGTAGGCCAGATCCTTGGCTGGCATAAACTGGCACAGTTCCACTGAAGTCACTCGAACTACATTAATGCCCTCATTCCCCTCAAATAAATTGAAATATTTATTCTTACAACCAGCGGGTGAAGAGTTACATTACTTTCAATATTTGGGAGAACCTTAAACTCATTGCAGGGAAATTATATTGAATACACTGAAGAGTTTCCAGTAATGTTTCATGGACGTCTGGTCTTCCATCCCAGTGGGCTGCAGAAAGAACTGTGGCTACATCACATCCTTTGATAATTGCACACCCCTTTGACAGATTGGGTTCCATACTTGGCAACATCTATACTTGCATTTTTTATGTGAGACTGAGTCCAAGACCTGATTGTATTGGATCTGACTGGCTTGCAGAGAATCTGCAGCTGTCATAAAAAGGATGGCTAAATCAGCTGTTCTTTCACTAGATCTTTCAGTATAGCTTCAAGATAGGAAAGGACACATAAGCTTGGATCTTTCCCAACAAGACAATATAGAGTAGTATGTGGGTACTGTCAGTATGAGTTATAATCTTCCCTGATGATGTATTTGTGGGCTTTCTTCATCAATGGTTTTCAAAAGAGCCAGCTCTGACACTCCAGCTAACCAATATAAAGCCAAAAACTATAAAAAATTGGGAGTTAAGTCTGGTTACCTCCAAAAAAAAAAAAGAGGCTATGGTGAAAGCATATATATTAACATTAGCAGTGTGTTTAACATATGTTACCTTTTTGCCTAGATAGATATTCACTAGGGATTTAGAAATGCCAGAGCCTCATCTAGAGTAAATCAGCTTAGCTCCTCTGAAGTCAATGGAACTCTGCTGCTTTACACCAACTGAGAATCTGGCCCTTAATTTCCAGTATTATTATTTCTTCGCTTTGATTTACAGCACTGAACACATTCCCTGCACATTTTGTTCTCTCTTAATTTGTTGTCTTTTAAAAACACATATGAAGAATTCTGTGAAGTGTTTCCAAAAACTTGCTGTTTGGGAGCTTCACTATTGGAGATTTTTTAAAACAACTCTAGATCCTGAAACTAAGTCTTTGCATATTTTCTCCTCTAAAGGGAGGCAAGTTTACACCTGATTTAAAGTGAAATAAGCTTTAGCCCCTCTGATATTCAATTCATAACTGATGTTGGAAGGTTTACCTTTTGTCAAGTCTCAGCATAGAATGCTGGACAAATACTTTTCAAATTAGGTGCCTCCAGATAGTCCAGATCTGGAGTCCTCACTACCCCACTTTACTTTCTCTTACAGCTTTACCATCAGGTTCTGGGAGATGGTGAGAAGCTGGCCTACATGCTGAACAGGTACCTAGCTCTTCTTTTGAAGAAAGAGTTCTGCATGAAAAGGATAGTTCACCCATGCTAACTACTTAGCACATAAGTGTACCCTGATATCTGAAAGTTTAGGGATGGGAACCATTTTCTATGGTCCATTCCACAAGGACCAGCATAAAATTCATTACTTCTCCTGCTGAGCATCAAACACTGACTACCTAAAATGCATAACTTGTGACGGTCTAAACTATGAGGATGGTCCCTCCTCAGGGAACATTGCTTATGAGGGGCCTGGAGAAAGGGCAGAGCTTTCACTGGAGTTAATGTACATGCTGCTCCCCAACCAGATCTGGAGGCTCTCATAAGAAAAGATACCTTAAAAGATACCTGTGATTATGATGGGACTACTTCAGTTTCCAGCTGAGTGTCTTTTTTTCTGTTCTGTTGCCAGGAGGACATTGGCCAGCCTAGAAGGAGGAGATGGTGGGTTGGTCTGAGGTGGTCATGTAGCATCTGCTAAAACTCCATGCATAATAAACTGAACATCATCTATGAGTCCTGTTTAGGTTGAAGGGGAAGCAGTCACTGAGCACTGATACCACTTCCATGAGCTGGAGGAAGCCAGTTAGGCAGGATGCAGTGTCTGGAGATGAAGTGGCAGAGAATGTGCAAGGGAGGATTGAACCCTCTTATCATTTGACTCTGGATGTCCAGTTGAAAAGTAATTTGTAATGCAAGATAACCCCTATTTATAGGAAGTTTGAGTGTCAACTGCACCTATGGATGCTCTGATCTTCCTAACTGGACAAATTTAAAGAAAAAAATGATAATTCAAATAATATCAGCTTTATCTCTCTGTTTAAAGAGTCCAATTAAGTGTGAGTGTGTATGTGTCTGTGTGAAAAAGAGTGTGAGCATGAGCACATGTGCTTGTTTCTTTTTATAGGACTTTAGAGTCAAAATCAAAACCATCCCCAGCTGTTCCTTATAATTAAATTTTAGTAACTCAAGCTGGGTGTTTTTATTTTCACTAGTGACTTAAAAGTGTTGGCATTTAAATGGCCTCATCTATATTTCAAAGTTAACATTAGGAAACTTCACACATATTTTGGTGGTGTTTGTCTGCTGGCAAACTCAACCAAATACCAATATAAGTATAAGGGAGGCTTAAGTTGTGCCTAGAGCCTTATACACTGGAGTGACTTAAAGCCTAAGGGATCACAACAAAATCCATAAGTTCTGATCCTACAGTCTGATTCATAGAGACAGACCTATGAACCTATGCAGAGCCCTGTTGACTCCACATGGGTGAAAAGATCCACCTTCACAGATCTGATTGTGGGCTTAGACTCTTAGTTTGTGGTATTCATAGGATTGTTCCTACATACCTGCCTTTCCCTCTGACTTCTTCACAAGCCACCGACCCAAGTTTGTGCCACATCAATCACCATATGCTGGCAGTTTGCAATAAAATAACCAGAATATTATCTTTTTTTTTCACTTGCAGTTCCTTAATTAAACTATTTTAACAGGTCAAGATGTGAATAAAAGAAACATCAGAACTATTACCCCAACAGAATGAAATGACTATTTATGCATTCCTCTGTGTAAAAGCCAAAAGCTGCAAGAAGTTGAATCTCTTTCTATAAGCATTTTTAAAGGCACAGTTGAAAAGAAAAGAAGCTTGCGAAAGTTTCTGCCTATTGCTTTGAAATGCAGGTTTCAGTGCGATGGCATAACTATGGATTAGAATCATTCATGTGATAATATATGTGATTCAAATTATTGTGCTGATTGAAACTCCGGGATAAGATGACACTTGCCAATAATTTCTTGACGATCCTGCTTTCATCCTGTTTCCTGCCTCCATCAATTCTTGGCTCTGTGGGAGCCCATCATGTAACAGCACTTGGACTGTGCACTCCTTGGGTGGAGAGAGAATAAAAGACACCCTTGAAAGTCTGCAGCATCTTTCACTATGGCCCAGATCCTGAGAATCAGCATTCACAGCCCAAAGAGAATAGATGCAGTTTTCCAAAGTTTTCTTTCCCCTTTTCACCAGGAATCCCTATGGAGTAGCTCCACAGCCTGGGAACATTCCTTCTCCCCCGGCCCCTCCATGGAGATCATTAGCACAAAATCTGCTACAGTGAGCCCAGTTAGGAAGTTGTCTTTTACCTTATTGGCTGTAAGTAAGATATTGCCAGTTCAAGCAGTATTCCCAGTAAGAAATATAGGGTATATTTGCTGAAATAAGTGGGGACAAATATGGAGGCCCAATTATTCCCTGGTGTAACTCTAGTGAAATCATTGAAATTACACCAGTGATGGTTTTGGACCTGGATGAATACACTCTTGATCATAAGATTCAGCGTTGTATAGCATAACTTTAAAAACGTGAGAAGGAAAGACATTTCCTGCCAAACAAACAGGGGACCAATGACTGCTGAATATCGATGTACAATACGGAGAATTAAGGGAGAAGGACAACCGCAAGAGCACGCTCAGAGGAACAAGAACTTTTTATAATAAGGGTAAACAACTGCATTAGAGAGGCCAGAGCTCATTCTCCAGCCACCTGGTATTTATCTTGATTAAAGGTTAGATTGGAGGTCATAAGGTTAGAAGTTACTGTTGAAGGACAGGCGGTTGTAAGAGAAGAGACTTTCCACCGCAGGAAGACATGCTGCTGCAAAACAGAAACAGTTTTGGAAATTAAAATCACTTGGGTATCACAAGTTGGCCCTTCTCGGGAGAATTCGGGAGTGGGTATTCAGAGGGAAGTTGCCTACAGGAGTTTAACCAAAATCAATAGAAAATGTTAAATGAGAGAGGGGGAACTTATGCTGCAACATGAAGAACTCACATTGTAAAACCTCTTCCCACTGAAAAGAGTCCCGAAGAATACCAAAAGCTCTATATTATTATTTGTTATAAGTAACGATCAACGAATCAACGATCAACCTCGTTGTACTTGGCAATGTTGAAGCATGTACATAAAACAGTCGCTACGCCAAAGGGTGGGAGACCAAGCTTCACTGATGGTCAGTATTCTACCCTCATTTACATCCGTGGAAGAGTAATTAAGCAGTGATTGAATTTACCTACTATGTAACATGTGGGCATGGGCTAATCACTCACTGCTAAATTGTCAAGGAACACATTCCCAGTGTGCAGTGAAGTGCAGTTAAATACACCGTTGTGTGTACATACAAAATAAAATACTTTCATAAAAACAACTTCTGGCCTTTTAATCAAGTGCATACTTTACATCAATAGGTGACGAATCTTGGCTATATCGATTGGTTCCGTGCTGAAAAAGTGGCAAACATCAGAGGCTGATGCTTGGGAGTGAACAGGGACGATATATACTGTGACCAGAAGCCAATGCTAGTACAGCCAAACCTTGACTATCAAAACTCCAATTAACTCAAACTCTCATCTTTGCCAAGATTTTGATTGAAGCTCTAGTTCTGCAGAGTTTCTAACTAGATGATTTCAGTGAGGCGAGGACTGGGCCTTTATGGCTTGACTTTCAAAATGCCGAGCACCCATACCTTCCACCGATTTGTGGGTGCTCAATACTTCCGAAAGGCATGCCACCCTGTCTGGAGGGTGCAGAGGGGGGATTGAGCCCGCGCATGTCTTGCTGTCCAGCATCACTGCTTTTCTCGGGCTGACATTCCGTATGGACGCTAGCCTGTTCCAGAAGGTCTCTTTCCTGGACAGTTCCCTACAGACGGCAGCTCTTTCAGCGCACACCGCAGCCTGCAAAGTCACGGTAGCTGTATGCAACTTTTTCTCTGAGCTTCTATTTGGGGAGCTTTCTTACCAGCTTCCTACCCCCTTCGTTTATACTTGCACATCCCTGCTTCTCAGCCTGCCACCCTAACACGCCCTTCGACTGGACGCATCGCCTTGTCTGGTGTGCTTGTCTCGTCTTACAAGACTTTTCGAGTTCTCTTAAAGCTGCACCGCTGGTCAGGTGGGGGAGTGTATAAACAGGAGGAAATGGCTCTATAATTCTGTGCCAAAGCCGTGGGCTTTGCTTCTGGCTCTCTCTCTCTAGATCAACTTACTTTCTAAATGCTCCTTGCTTTCCAGAATTGTCCTCTAAAAGCATTTCACTGTGAGCACACCTGAAAACACCCACTAAAAGAGAAGGGTCATCAGCAAGAGGAAGGTGCTAACCCCTTTAGCTCTTGACATTTTACCTGGCCCACTGCACAGAACAAGCGGCTGGCTACTGGCTGGGCGACAAGAGCAAACGTGCAGCTGCAGAGTGCGGGCTGCACCAGGATCACCGACCTGCTCCCTTGAACAAAAGGCTCCCTGGAGGTGCTGGTGACTTTGAGGACTCAGCACTCCCGGCGAACAAGAGCAGAGCTTGCCAGCTAAAGATTGACAGTTTCAATTGCCAGACGACAATGCGACGCCCGCTGAGGTTCCCGGGTATGAAAGATTCAATGCGATTTTTAGTGCTCTGAAGGTTTATGCATAAACACCATGCACAAATCAAGTGTGTGTGTGTGTCTACTGTATACACACGCGTACATATAGAGAATTCCCTTTCCTCTCCCTTCCCCAAACCGTTTTCTATACATCACTGAGAGACTCCAGCAGGAGCACCGAATCAATAAAAAAATCTTAAGTTTATTTTTCCTTGCAAAACTTTCCTTTGCTGCATGTGGGAAATGACTGAAACAGCTGCAAGGGCCACTTCTCTACAGCGCCCAGAAGTTAGAAATCCTGTACATTGTGTGTCCAGCCGGCACTAACACCACACACACACACCACACACACACACACACACTTCAGGCTCAGTCAGCCGTGTGTGTGTGTGTGTTGATTAAAGCATCCTCTCCATTAAACAGAGTGTGAACGTGGGGGCGGCGGCGGCTGGGGGGGGGGGGGGTTCCAAATGACAGAGTGATAATGCTTTAACAATCGGCTATTTGCTGTCTAGGACTTTAAATCCACACAATAAACGGGGATTTACACAACGTTAGTCCATAGAAGCGCTGGGCTCCCATCAGAGCGCTCCCCAGTCCTGGGGTTTCTCGCGGTGGGGCGGGGGGAGAGATTCCGACTCCGAGAGGAACCCGATAAAACTAGACCAATTCACTGGTTTATTGCCGGAAATCAAAGGCTGGCAAACAACAGATTACAGCTATCAAGCTAATAAAAACCACCTACTGCCGCCCTAAAGCCTAATCTCTGACTCCGTCTACTTGAGCGCTTTTCTTTGTAATCTGTTGTTTGTTTGCCTTTCCCAACCGGATACTGACTATATCTGAATGCAAAACTTCCCTAGCAATGTACGGGATACGGGTTCTGGAACGAGGATGCGCACACCGTGTGAATGGGATGCATCACTCGCGGGCAATGCTCTGGGGTGGCGGGCGAGCTGGGCTTGGCCTGCCTATGTTTAAGCAGTCCAGGAGCTGCGGGGGGCCGGGGGGGGGGCAGTTTCCAACAAAAGCAAATGCAACTTCCGCAAGGACCCCCTCCAAGGGGGCTACAATACAGAAGGGCCGCACTATCGCCCCAGCATGCACAGCCTGGGTTAAAATCAGGGGGCGGATAAGAGATAACAGACGTTACCAAAAGACAGGATCCCTCCCAAAAGCACCAGCCATCCCCGCCCCTATCAGGGATCGCTGCAGCCCGGGGTCTCGGTCTAAGGTCCCCAGCTTTGCAGGCTCCCTGGCCCCTCGCTTGCAGCTTGTTTCCAGCGCAGAAAAGCCCCCTCGGGCAAACCCCAGGGCTCAGGGTTCCCGCCCAGGAGCGGCAGGTAGGGGGCAGGGGGGACCAGGCGAGAGATCCGCCGGACCGAAACGCGGCTTGGGGCTTGGCCAGACCCGGTTCCTCGGCCCGCTCTCTCCTGCGCTCACAGCTTCGGGGCGGGCAGCCGGAGTGGAGGGATGCGCCGGGCTCCGGTGGGAGAGGAGCAATGCACTGCCGGGAGGGGGGCAGAGGAAAGGGCTGCCGCGGGCGCTAGGACCCGGAGGGAACTTCCCCGGGCAGGGGGGGCGGGTGGTGAGCCGCCGGGAACCCGCACTCGGCACCGCACGAGTTGCGCTGCTCCGGCGGCTCCGAGCCGGGCTGTATATAAGGGGCGGAGGCCGCGCGCCTCTCACTCCCGGCCGCGCTGCTGCCTGCCGGAGCCCAGCCCCTGCCGGCCCCCGAGCGCTCGGCGGCCACAGGGGCGCCGCCTTTGCCGCCCGCCGCCCCTCGCAGCAACTTGCTGAAGTGGGCGGCGGTGGCGGGGCAGAGCTCCCGCGGGGCACCAGCGAGGCGCGCAGGGCTCCCGCCGCGTCCCCCGCCAGCCCGGGCGGCCATAGGCAGGGGAACCTCCGCCCGGCCCAGTACCCGAGGCGTCCCGCTGTTCCCGCCCGGAGGCTGCGGGCTGCCCGGGGAGCGTGGCGGCCCCAGCCCCGCAGGCAGAGCCGCTCTGAACCCCGCCAAAGCGCGGGGCGGTTTCAGGCTGGCTGCAGCCCCGTGTGCTAATGCACCGGCTCGCGCGGTGCCCGGGTTTCGCTGGCGCCACTGGGCAGGGACCCGCCGGGGCGCAGGAGAAGCGAGAAGGCTCCCCATTGGATTGCCCGGCTCGGGCGGGGATGGGGAGCGTCGCCTCTCCGCAGTCCGTGCCGGGGCCGGCGGAGTTGGAAGAGGTGCAGCCCGCTCCGCAGGCGATCGGTTTCCTGGCGGGGGGAGCTGCCCTGCCATTTGCCGCCTCGGGCTGCTAACTCAACGCCCGTCAGTTTGCCGGCTGACGCTTCGGCTGAGAAAGTGATGGAGCAAGCGGCTCCCTGCCAGCCAGCACCCGACAACCTGAAGGTGCTTCAGACCAATGACTCGTACCACGACCGCAATTGCAGTGCAGCGGAAGGGATCTACCAAGATGCCACTCCGCTCTCCTGGAAGATAGTCCTCACCATTATCTTGGCTCTTATCACTCTCGCCACCATGCTCTCTAATGCATTTGTAATTGCAACCGTCTACCAGACGAGGAAATTGCACACTCCGGCCAACTATCTCATAGCCTCCCTGGCTGTCACGGACCTTCTTGTGTCTATCCTTGTCATGCCCATTAGCACCATGTATACTGTGACCGGGAAATGGACTTTGGGCCAGATCGTCTGCGATGTCTGGCTATCTTCGGATATTACTTGTTGCACAGCCTCCATCCTCCACTTGTGTGTCATCGCCCTGGACAGATACTGGGCGATCACCGATGCAGTTGAATATTCTACGAAAAGGACTCCCAAGAGGGCAGCGGGCATGATCGCTTTGGTCTGGGTCTTCTCTATCTCCATCTCCATGCCGCCTTTGTTTTGGCGTCAAGCGAAAGCGGAAGAAGTTTCTGACTGTGTGGTGAACACAGACCACATACTGTACACCGTTTACTCCACAGTGGGAGCCTTCTACTTCCCCACCTTGCTGCTGATAGCCCTCTATGGAAGGATCTATGTGGAAGCCAGATCTCGGATTTTGAAACAGTCGCCAACGAAAACAGGCAAAAGATTAACAAGGGCTCATTTAATAACCGACTCCCCCGGATCATCGTCATCTGTCACCTCCATAAACTCGAAGGCTCCAGAGGCTTCCAGTCCAATCGGATCTCCTGTATATATGAATCAGGTCAAGGTGAAGATCTCGGATGCCCTTCTGGAGAAAAAGAAGCTCACGGCTGCTAGGGAGCGGAAAGCTACCAAGACTTTAGGGATTATTTTAGGAGCCTTCATTGTCTGTTGGTTGCCCTTCTTCATCATCACCTTGGTGTTGCCTATTTGCAAGGACGCTTGCTGGTTCCACATGGCCATCTTTGACTTTTTCACCTGGCTAGGATATCTCAACTCTTTAATCAATCCCATAATCTATACAATGTCCAATGAAGACTTCAAACAAGCTTTTCATAAATTGATGCGTTTTAGATGCACAAGCTGAATGTTGAATGCATTGTGTTCTCCCGGGCTGCTTGAATACACTTTTGTGTCTGATTCTACAGGTAGGTTGATTATTGTTACAATGTTGTCATTTCTCTAAAAGGCTGCTCTAATGGGAGAGCGAAGTTCAATCAGGCAAGCAGGGCTTTGCTTCCCTTCAGAGGGGCGAATCTGTAAAAGTTTCTCCTCTAGCCCTGGTAATGACACTGCTGCTTCTGATCCCGCTAAGTAGCAATAGCTCTAAAAAAAATCACTGTTGTCTCTCCTGGATTATGCTCTCTAGAGCCCATAGAGCACTATGTTAGGAGTTGGAGAGCTTTTGGACACCTCCTTTGGACAGATCTACAGCTTGGCAGTACTTGAACTAGAAGTTTATCGCCCAGCATGCCCTAGGAGAACTTTGTGTATCAGCTGTCTCTGCAAGTCCTTTGGCAATGTCTCGCTACAGCTATCTTGCTCTTTGTTTCTTTAATTTAAAACATGACGGAATGAGCCACGTGGACTTTATAAGGTTCCAAACCTTAGTTTGTAAGCGGACAGAGCAGACACCTGGAAGAATTGGCAATGATGGGTTGAGGCTAACCACCTTATACTTGAAACTGGGGGCAGGGAGGGGTTATTGAGTATGAAAATAGCAACCCCGTTGTGTTTGTTTTCCCGCAGCTGTGTGACTTATTTCTGTTTAGCTATTGTCAAATCACGTTTAACAAATCAAACTAAATTGTACGTGCGCTCGTGCCAAAGCCTGCAAGCTGCTTTCATTTTATTGCCGCTACACTCTTCTGACATTTTACATATTTAAACTCGCAGCCAAAGGAAGCCCATAAGGAGTGACTCACACCAGTTTGCTGTTATTTCCACATATTAATACAATCATTTAGCCCAATTAATGTTAAACAACCCTATCTTTTAAAGATGCCTTTGCTCTCTAATCCAATTCTGCCAATCTGTCTAGGGAGGAAAAAAAGCAGAAATTAATTCAGAACAGTAGACTGGTCAAACGGAAGCTAATCTGATTACAGTGACACTGGGGTCGAATTAAGAGAGCCTTGGCGTCTCTTCTCCGTGCAGGACTTCTAAAATGCGAAGTATTTTCTCTTTGCACTCATTCGCAATAACATTCCTTTCACTTCTAATCCCCTTCTCATGCACCATTATGCACCTTCAGAGACCTGCTCCCTCTCCAGTAGTATTTGTAACGCAATATAGTAAGAACCCCGATGTAGCTCCGGTCTCTTGATTACTCATCTCCTCGTGAGGATTACATGAAATACATGGGCCATCTGCCTTAGAACAAATAGAAATGGCAAAGGTAGCCAGTTTCAGTGCTTCTGGTTTTTGCTCAAAGAATTTGGGAGTTTTGGGGGCAATATTTAGATAAAACTAAGTGCCAGAGTTAATGTAATATTCACTGGGAGGAATGAATGTTGCTTCCAGATCGATAGTTCATACTGAACTGTGTAAGTGCCCGCCCAGCCTTCTCATTTGCACCTCTCAGGAGACTGATAAGTAGTTCTTTCTCTAGACAGAAAGATCAGAAGATTTCACTGTGCAGTTGGAGCTTGATCCAAAACTCCAACGTTCAATATGAATTTTTCTATCTATTTCAACTAGTTTGGATCTGGCCCTGTTTTAGGAGTGACCTTAACTTCAGCACACTATGGGTCCCATGCTGCCTTTGTACACCCACAATTCCCTCTGGCTTCAAAGACAGTTTTGCCTGAATAAGGGTTGCAGGATCAAGATCATTTGAAGTAAGATGATTTTAATATAAACATTAACATTCTAGACACAGTCCCACTAAATTAAGTGTCCTAAAGGATTCTGTTTACTTCACATGTTGAACAAATGTGCATTTAGCATAATATGATGTCATATATATACTTTTCAGTGCCATTTTATGCAGAATACTTACTGTCTTTGTTGTGACACTTTAATAATTCTATGAATTTTTTTTTTTTGTCTGCAGAATCAAGTTGCTATTGTAAAGACACACTGCTTGAACCCCTCCCGCCCCAGTTGTCAGATTCATGATGCTGCAATAACATCAATACATACTGCCACCAAATTGTTCTGCCCTGCATTTCAATGTAATGACTCTTGCAAAGATGCTTTTCCAAAAAACACATCTCTTACAAAAAGAGAGCAACTGCAAATCAAGATTTAGAACTGATCGGGGTTGGAAACAAAATTTGAGAGTAAAACGTCTATTTATTTTGCAGGCTTGCCTTTAACTTTTCTCTTGCAAGTTGTAGGGGTGTGCATAATAGTTGTTTGTGTCTGTATGAGCATAGTTGTACTTATGTGTACCTGTAATTTCTTTCTTTCAGTGGAAAGAGTTGTTAACTTTACTTTAAAAAGGGACTGGAGGAAAACTGCAGCATTTAAAAATAGGAACATAAACTGTGTAAATGACTCCTTGGGCAGAACATGTGTGTGAAGCAGGAGTGTGCAAAATGTTATATTTGTATTTGAAACAATAGTAAATACAAATACTGTAGTAATAAGAGTCCTAGATGTATTCAACTGCATCACACATGGCTGTGTCCTCGGTTTATCCTTTAACAATTGCTATCTCTTGTATTATAGTTTCCTTCATAAGTTAAAGAGTTCGACTCAAACATTAAGGGAAAACAAAAAGTTCTGTGCTTTACCTTTAAACAACTGGGACTAAGTACTATTTGATGTTGTAACTGAAGTTTTTTCTATTTTTGTGTCCGTTGCACACCCTTACTGCATCAAACACTGGAGAATTTAGACCATCTAAAATACTTAATATTGATTATTCTACTCTGTAGGGAGATGAAGCAGTTTGCTTTGTTAAAAGAGCCACAGCACCTGCAAAATAAATACCCATAATCCTGGATAAACTGATGTCAGACATCAGTGAAATAACTTTCATTTTTTTTCTTTATTCAGCTAAGATCTTAAGACAAGTCTACTTAAGTCCAGCAGTCAAAATTAGTTTCAGACTGTGGTCACCTGCTGTGATACAAATGCATTGAGTGTTCCTCCTATGTGTAACTGAAAATGAAATACAAACAATAAAAAGCTTCACTGTGTTCTCAAGAGTATTTAGTAGTAATTGTGTTACTAACAAGAATATTTATTGGTTCACTTGGCTTTCTCAATACTGTCCTTATAGGTAAAGATCATTTGATGTATCTATCATTCAAGACAGTGATTGATGAGGGCTAAAATTGTAAGCTGCAATCAGCTATCAGGTTTTTAATAGAGTGCTTCACTCTTGAGCCTTCCACTGTCCTTAGGTATAACTTCTATGTTTATTTTCTGTACCATCACAGATAAATTTCAGTAATATAAATTACATGCTTAATAAAAGCACAGCTTATCGCAATAAGAATAAACAAAACCTGCTTAGTCACCCAAGTGACACAGTAATTAATGCTCCTATTGAAAAAAGAATTATGCTAGACTAGACTTTGTTTGTAGGCCTATCAAGAGAAATATGTGGGATTTAGTCAGCTATTATCCACATATGCTTGCCAGGAGAATCATTTAAACAATATAAATTTACATATTTAATTCAACGGCAAATACCTGAGCCTTCATCCTTGCACATCCAAAGCTCCCATTAAATACAGGCGTGTGTGTGTATGTGCGCATACGTGTGCACAGAATACAAAACATAGCTCACAAATTGCAAGCACAACCAATGGTCAAAATACATTTGTAGAAAGCTGATAAAATCAAGAAGGCTTTCTTAAGACTGGAATGGCTAATTAAGACTTTCTTAAGACTGGAATGGCCACCACAAGTTTTTAGAAAGTGTTCTTTTTAATTATTAAAACACAGCATTGTTTTTTCAAAATATAGAAAAGTTTTTTTCAAACATTGGCTTAATTGATAGAAGTGCTGCAGTGCCATTTAAAATGTCTCTTTAAACCTGATTTTTAGACATTTTTGTGAAGCCAAAAGCAAAGAAGAAAGCATTTAATAATACTTAGCCTACACTATATATAGTACCTTTCATTTTCAAAGTTGTTTTCAAACAGTGGGCCAGATCTTGTTCACCCCAACCAGCCACTGATATGGATAGGAATTTTGAGTGTCCAACGAAAGGAGGATCAAATCCATAAATAAATTAATACTTATAACGTCCCTGTTATATCAGTTTTATAGCAAGGAAAAGAGCATACATGACTCATCAGATAAAGCCATAAAAGAAGTCAGTGACAGAGCCAGGATTAGAACTCTAACATCCCTTGTTCTCAGATCATTAGACGAAGCCTTTATTTCCAGTCACTGTAGGACTGACGCTAGATACTACTGACCCCTAATTGTGATGTGAAAGTTTTGCAAAATAGTAGCAGAGATAATCCATCAAGGGATTATCTGTGCAAGTTTATGATGAGTCTTTCTTTGACCTTCCAGCACAAATAAATATGCTTCAGCTAATAATAGTCACTGTTGGGAAGACAATCATGGTAGAGATTGCACTGAATGATTAGAGGCCAGAACAAGAAATCTTGGATTAAACAGAAACCACTTTAATATATCCCCTTGTTACAGGATTTACTATTGGCTGAACACTGACCATGTATTTCAAACATGTAGCTAGTAAACCATTCCCATAGGAAGATCTGCAGATTGAAAAGGCACAGTACAGTACGAAGTGGCAGTACTCATGGAGCACAGGGATTCACCAATAGGTTAAGTGTAAGCACCTTTCCCTTCCCACCTCCAAAGACACACAACAGAGTGAAGTGTATCGGGAATGAAGTTAGGGGAAATATCAGTCACACTTGTCTAGTAAACATGCAAAGCAGAACAGCAGAGACTACTCTTACAACCTATATTTCAAGATGGAAGAAACCCCTCTGCCGGATAGAAGCTAGGAAGGTCTGGCCATAGGCCTAGGGGCAGCCACTCTACCCAGCAATAACTTCATTTTGGCATCTACCTTCTTAGGGAAGGGGTAGATCACATTGACAGCATGACTTCTGATTGAAGTGGGCTGTTAAAGCTCATGGGGATCCAGGGAGCAGCATGAAAGGTTTGGTTCAGACATGCCAGAGATCTGTGGATTTCCCCATAGATTTTAGGGCATCTGCAGGATTAGAGGGTCATTCCCTCTTACTCTTTTGAATGGTCACAAGTTCCACAGGAGATGATGGGACATCAGAAATGTTCGCTGGGTGAAATTAACCATTCCCCGCCTCCACTCTGAGTAGAGGAGTTGTCTTATGTATCTGTCTTTAATGAGCATGTCCTTCATAATCTTGTCAGTAAATTGCTAAAATCCTAAAGGTGCTTAGCACACAGTGTATTAATCCTTGCTTATGAAAGCAGCAGGTCTTGCTATTAGATACAATCATGATTTTTGCAAAGGGCTTGAACATAATAATATGATGTTGTTAAGAAAAAGAAGAGCTGGGCACTGAGGTCTGAAATACCAGGAGTCTGTGAGCTCTGTGCTTCCCATGTCTGGAGATAAAGTGTACATGTGGCAGTGATGTTCTAACCTTGCTGGTTGATCAGCATGCAGGTAAAGAGAGACATATTTGTGAGTAGTCAAGAATAATCATAGTTAAGGTAGTGGCTCTTAGCCTCACAGCTACCACTTTCCTGTACTCTTAACAGGCATTTCCATCTCTCCCATTCGTCACACCTGCACAAGATATTTAAATCAATGATAAAATCCTCTTTCCTCCCTTAATGCAATGGTTCTGAACCTTTCCAGAGTACTGTAGCCCTTTCAGGAGTCTGATTTGTCTTGTATACCCCCAAGTTTCATCTCACTTAAAAACTACTTGCTTACAAAATCAGACATAAAATCACAAAGGTGACACTGCACACTATTACTGAAAAATTGGTTACTTTCTCATTTTTACCATATAATTATAAAATAAATCAATAGGAATATAAATATTGTACTTACATTTCAGTGTATAGAACATAGAGCAGTAAAACAAGTCATTATCTGTATGAAATTTTAGTTTGTACTGGCTTCACCAGTGCTTTTTATTTAGCTTGTTGTAAAACTAAGCAAATATCTAGATGAGTTGATGTGCACTCTGAAAGACCTTTGCATATCCCCAGGGATATGTGTACCCCTAGTTGAGAACCCCCGCCTTAATGCACCTATGCAGCAGCAGGGTAAAGTACAGCCATGGCATACATTTGAATGCTAGAAAGGGGCTTGGCTAGTTGCCAGTGCTCTGAAGGGCATGTCCAGCCACACGGACTTTCTGTCTATCTGGGCATTTGTATCATACAGATCATCATGGCATCTGAGCATTCTGACCTGGCTTGCAGCCCCTGCTAGAGTTTGTGAGGTAGCAATGGTGCTTACTGTTCCTTTCTGGAGTAGCAGTAAGGAGTTCTGTAGAATCCTGTGCTGACATCTCCCTACCCCATCCCTGATTCCCTTGTGCCATCCTACCCCCTGTTAGCATATCGGTTACTAGGCCTTCTGATTCATAGCGCTTTCCCCCATGAACCCTTGGTGAGTGAGGGCACAGTTTTGCTTTAAGTGAGCACCTTTATTCACTGTTCACAAGAAAATCCAGAAAACCCAAGTAAATCCAGTGACTTCAAAAAGGAAGGGAAAGCGAAAAACGGAGGGCATTAGCCATCATATGAGAGCAAGTGATGTAGTTCAGATCGTTACATACAGCTAGAGCTGCTGTGCAACAGAATACACTTTTGAATCATGAGGTGGATGTTTGGTGCACATTCTGTATTAATCCAAGTACAGACATTTTAATCAATTCTAAAAATGTTGCAGACCCTGAGGAATAGGAGAAAAACAAACATAAAACCAGTTTTAAGAAATGGAGCAGGGAGGAACTAGGAAATCACAGAGCAGTAAACATGGTGCTAGGAAGGATTCTAGAGCCATTAATGAATATACAGCAAATAAATTAAAGCAAGACACCACTCTCATGATTTTCAGGGTTGCAGAAGACAAGGAGGCCAGCAAGTAGTTGAGAAAAAGGAATACTTTCTACAGAGACTGAGGGAAATTATAAGTATGCTCCTAATTCAGCAAGATACTTAAGCATGTGCCTCACTCGAAGAACACGAGTTGTCTGTTTGACTTCAACGGATCCACTCAGGGTATGTCTACACTGCAATTAAAAACCTGCGGCTGGCCCATGCCTACAGACTTGGGCTTGCGGGTTTGGCTAAGAGGCTGTTTCACTGCAGTGTAGACGTTCTGGCTCGAGCTGGAGCCTGGGCTCTAGGACTCTGTGAGGGAGAAGGGCCTCAGAGCTCTGTCTCAGCCTGAACCCAAACTGCTACACCACAATTAAACAGCCCTGCAGCCCAAGCCCCACGAGCCTGAATCAGCTGGCACAGGCCAACCGGCGATATGTAATTGCAATGTAGTGCCCTCACACACTTTCAGTGAGGCATGTGCTTACTACCTTTCTAAATCAGAGCCTCTTATTTAGAAAGGTACTAAGTTGTTTCAACAGTTTCTTTTTAAGTAAATGTAAGATTAAGAGGCTTGCCTTGGAAATAGAGAGAACAAAAGTCAGGGGTGTCTGTTGCTTCACAGAAATGTAAAAAACCAGCTTGGAATGTGTGATGAAGCAGAATAGAATAGAGAACAGCTGAAGAGCAGCCTCAGTAGATTAATGTGAAGTGAGAAAGTGCACTTGTAAAGAAGCGAGCAGAAATTACAATCTCACTAGATGTAGGTGGCATTAGGGGAAAGAGGGTGATGAATAAACAGTTTGGAGTGAGTGGGAGTGCAGTAACATCAGCAAGGGGTACTTTTCAGTGATTCTTTTCAAAGGCAGCCTTCAAATGAGTTTCATATTACTTTAAAAATGATATCCCAAATTCGAATAAATAATGGCATTCAAGACAAAGTGCCTACATAGTGCAATTAAACTATGTCACAACCACAAATTTCAGCAGGCCACTAAACACCTTGGCATAGAAAGATCAGATAAAAGAGCAACAAAGAAATCTAAGCTTTTTAATCAACTGCATATTAAGCTTGAAAGATGTGATATAACACTAGACTCACTGTACTAGGTGAAGATCTGATCCACAGAATATCACAATTACAGTACAGAAATCAACATTTCTGTAGCTGGAGAAAGAGACTCTTTACTATTCCTCTGAGAGATCAGAAACGCCTCACAATCATTGTAAAAGAAAAATAATTTTCCATTGTCTTTAGAAAAAACACAGCTTTGAAGGATAAAAAACAGATTTCATGGCTGTAGGGCTTTCTGTAAGCAAACATACAGTTCAACTTCTAGGCTGAATGGTCTTAGAAAGATCAGGAAAGACATGAATCCCATGATCAATGTATAAAGTAATCTTCCATTTCTGTAATTCTTTCCCTATCTAGAACTGAGGCAAAGGCTACAATTACAGTAGAAAAAATACTTGATCTGGCCAATTTAGACATTAATGAACATTTATTTGGTTTCCTGAATCCATTTAGGATAAGAGAGGTGGATCAAAAATAGCTCCAGAATTCAAAGTAGCAGATATAAAATCAGACATCCCCTTCCTCTTGGATACCTCAGGAAGTCCCAATATTGGTTGCTTAATATAATTTACCAAAATTTTGATCTCCCTGGGCATAATAAAATTATCTTTTATTACTATAGGCATAAGAAATTTTGTATTAAGTTGTTTAGTTTATAATTCATTCCTTTTTCCTGAACATTTTCAAAATTATTCTCAATTACTCTGCACTATCTTTACCTGTATAACTCTATTAGAAAATGAATCTAAATTGGAGCCAGACACATAGAACCTTGTCCTCAAACCCTGAATTGCAAGAAATATGGTTTTCAAAAAAATCTTAAGAGGAAAAGTAGCAGTAGATTTAAGAGCATCAGAGCAAAACAAGCCAGGTTCATATTTCAGTGTGGCCCTTTGCAGAAAAAGGCCACTAATCACTGACCTAAGTTAACAGAAAACTTTGCTAACCACAGGGTCAGCGGCTATAGGAATGACAGACAGAACTGCAAAACAATGCAGATTTCAGACAGAAAAAGGGAAATGTTTAAATTAAACCAAAGACACCCATAGGAGTTACTATTAGAGACTTGCCAGACCACCGTTAGTGCCATTTACTGCTCTTGATCTGCCTGTGAAAGTCCCCGATTAAGGATAGTTACTTAGAGTACTCTACAAAAGGGACATTAAAGAGCAATAAAGGTTTCAAAGAAAAGCAACAAAAATGATAAAAGGACTATTGGATAGCTTAGACTGCAGTGGAGTAGGGTATTCTAGAAAAAAGATGGGAAGAGAAGTGATTGGAACCCATTATTCCTGATGCTAGAGGGCATAATGATGGGAGATGCAGGTTATTTTTTTTTTGAACTAATGAAAAAATCAGGAATTATATATTTAAATACAGAGAGAGTAGACACAAGTAACTGAGATGAAATCTTCATCTAAAGTATGGTGATTTATAGACCATGTACAGAGAGTTATTTTAAAAACACCAATAAACAATAACATAATCTTCTACAGTTCAGGAATTAGGTGTCTCTGGTCTGTTCTATAACTGAGGGGCTTAAAGAGGGACATCCATCCTAGCATAGCAGGTCAGTGCAAAATCCTATGTACCACTTATACCCTTAACACAGAGATAGCTGAGGTTTGAATTTTTTTGTAGGGCATTGTGCAAGACCACTGCACGGTAGTGAATACCACCCTAGTTGAATAAAGGATTGAATGATTCACAGGATTGATCATGGATAAACCACAACCTTTTGTCTATAAAATGGTGCTTTGGCTAAAACTCTAGTGCGGAGTTACTAATATTTAATGACAGGTTTCAGAGTAACAGCCATGTTAGTCTGTATTCTCAAAAAGAAAAGGAGTACTTGTGGCACCTTAAAGACTAACCAATTTATGTGAGCATAAGCTTTCGTGAGCTACAGCTCACTTCATTGTTTATCACTACAAAAGGTTTTCTCTCCCCCACCTTGATTATCATACACATTTTAAGGAGAGTGATCACTTTAGATAAGCCATTACCAGCAGGAGATTGGGGTGGAGGGAGAGAAAACCTTTTGTAGTGATAAAAACCCATTTTTTCATGGTCTGTGTGTATAAAAACATCTTCTGTATTTTCCACAGTATGCATCCGATGAAGTGAGCTGTAGCTCACGAAAGCTTATGCTCAAATAAATTGGTTAGTCTCTAAGGTGCCACAAGTACTCCTAATATTTAATGGAAGTTCACTAGCAACTGGGCTGAGGCTACCAGCCATTCCACACAGACTACTGGATCTGGATTGGCACCTGAACAACGACATTAATTTGGTCCCCTTTTTGACAGTTTGGGCATACGGATTGAGCTTTACTCTCCAAAAAGGGATCTTTCTAGGTTAGGAATTGAGACACATAGCTAGATAGTGTTGGAAGCTTGTACTATACCTTGCTCTACTTGTTCTGTGGGGAGAGAACCTCTGTCTCCAATGCTTTCAGTACAGCCCTCCTTATGAGCACGATAGTCCCTTGGAACTGAACAAAGAGAACCAGTGCTCCTTGACTGTTAGAGAAGTTTCTCAATAAGAGTGGTATAGTTTTAAAGATCTGCCAGGTGGTACTTTGTAGGAACTTTGGAGCAAGACTCTATGATGTGTTTATATTCTTTCACCAATGTGGAACAGAAGTCACAAATTCTTCATGTTGCAGACTATCAGACTCTGTTCTTCCACCATCAATGCTCCAATCTACTGCCTCCTCCCTTTAATCTGTCCCAACTCATCAATTTACCAAAGTGATCTGACAGGATGGGCAGGGGGGAGGGAGAGGGCATAAGCAGTGCATCAGTGGCTGTGGATAATAGATGGCTATAGCATACTACCAGCCCTTTAATGCTTTGATCCAGCAGATGGTCATCATTTGCCACCAGCGAGTGCCAACAGAGTCCGTGAAACTTTGACGATAGACAGATACACTCAGCCTGCCTCCTTGATGGAAGGCCCTGACCTCTGCGTATAAGTAGTGATAAACCAGGAAAGCAGAAAATTTGCAATATCTGGGGTTTGTTCAAAGATCAGATCATTCATGGTGCTGGCTTCATAAATTACTTGACCTGAAGTAAGTAACAACAGCCTGAGTTTGGGGTCCCTATTTTCAGTTGGTCTCTCCATCCAGAAAACATGTAAGGCAAAACATTTTTGATCTTTGTTAGGGAGCATATCTTTTACTGTACTATCCCTACATGCCACATAGAAGTATTTAAGATTGGGAAATGCCAATCACTCTGCCTTTATTAGACACTCTGTCCTAGATGAATTCTGGCCTTTGTCAAGAATATCATGTTCTCATTGAACTGTTTGACAAAAGACGTATGTAACTGCAGCCCAAAGCAGAAGCAGCAGCAGCAGGAAAAAGAGAAACAACCATATGGTCACTTACCAGTCACAAAGGAGTGGGTATTCTAATTAGTGGGTACAGACACTAATTAGGTACTACAGCTATCTCATACCTGTCAGAATCTTATGTCAACTTTTGTCTCACAGTGAGACTATCAGAGTGCATCTTTATTGGCTATCAGTAACTGTCACACAAATGAAGGCTATAATTGGGCATAAACAAAGGCCACAGATTTTGGACTCCACTGTGCAACCGCATTGTTTTCAGTGAGCACAGTTGGTAAGTGAGTGTAGAAACCACTATTTAATTTGGGAAGAGTTAATTCATATAATAATTAAAGGTACTAGAAATAGTAGTATTTGTATGATCAAAACAACAAAAATCAAAACCAAATATTAAAAGAATTAGATAATAGTTCAAATCTCTTATTTTCTTTTAAGCAGGTGGATCACGTAGAATTCTCTCAGATTTCATTAAACACAGATATTTGCCATTGCAGTCACCGCTTACTTATGTTACTATATAGATTGACTTGCACAACTATTTCTTTCATCAATGTGGTGTCCTCTCCTTGGTATATGACATAGATTATGGACTGATCCTGATCTTGTGTGAACATCTGCAACTTCCCACTGAAGTAATTTGAATATAGCCATGCAGATAGTTCTCTTGCTGTAGTTGCTGTTAGCAGGTAGTCTATACATAATTAGACCACACTTCACTGAGAGTTGCAAGTGTTCAGCACCTCTTAGGGCCATCTCCTATGTCATATAAACCAATTTCTGAAGTTACCCTGCATTGTTAAATCATCACTCTACTGAAGTTATCCAGATAATTCAGGGATGAGCACCACAGATAACACAGAATCATAGAATCATAGAATATCAGGGTTGGAAGGGACCTCAGGAGGTCATCTAGTCCAACCCCCTGCTCAAAGCAGGACCAATCCCCAATTAAATCATCCCAGCCAGGGCTTTGTCAAGCCTGACCTTAAAAACCTCTTAAGGAAGGAGATTCTACCACCTCCCTAGGTAACGCATTCCAGTGTTTCACCACCCTCCTAGTGAAAAAGTTTTTCCTAATATCCAACCTAAACCTCCCCCACTGCAACTTGAGACCATTACTCCTTGTCCTGTCCTCTTCTACCACTGAGAATAATCTAGAACCATCCTTTTTGGAACCACCTCACAGGTAGTTGAAAGCAGCTATCAAATCCCCCCTCATTCGTCTCTTCTGCAGACTAAACAATCCCAGTTCCCTCAGCCTCTCCTCATAAGTCATGTGTTCCAGACCCCAATCATTTTTGTTGCCCTTCTCTGGACTCTCTCCAGTTTATCCACATCCTTCTTGTAGTGCGGGGCCCAAAACTGGACACAGTACTCCAGATGAGGCCTCACCAATGTCGAATAGAGGGGAACGATCACATCCCTCGATCTGCTCGCTATGCCCCTACTTATACATCCCAAAATGCCATTGGCCTTCTTGGCAACAAGGGCACACTGTTGACTCATATCCAGCTTCTCGTCCACTGTCACCCCTAGATCCTCTTCCGCAGAACTGCTGCCTAGCCATTCGGTCCCTAGTCTGTATCGGTGCATTGGGTTCTTCCGTCCTAAGTGCAGGACCCTGCACTTATCCTTGTTGAACCTCATCAGATTTCTTTTGGCCCAATCCTGAAATTTGTCTAGGTCCCTCTGTATCCTATCCCTGCCCTCCAGCGTATCTACCACTCCTCCTAGTTCAGTATCATCTGCAAATTTGCTGAGAGTGCAATCCACACCATCCTCCAGATCATTTATGAAGATATTGGACAAAACTGGCCCCAGAACCAACCCTTGGGGCACTCCACTTGATACCGGCTGCCAACTAGACATGGAGCCGTCGATCACTACCCGTTGAGCCCCACAATCTAGCCAACTTTCTACCCACCTTATAGTGCATTCATCCAGCCCATACTTCTTTAACTTGCTGACAAGAATACTGTGGGAGACTGTGTCAAAAGCTTTGCTAAAGTCAAGAAAAAATACATCCACTGCTTTCCTTTCATCCACAGAACCAGTAATCTCATCATAGAAGGCGATTAGATTAGTCAGGCATGACCTTCTCTTGGTGAATCCATGCTGACTGTTCCTGATCACTTTCCTCTCGTGTAAGTGCTTCAGGATTGATTCCTTGAGGACCTGCTCCATGGTTTTTCCGGGGACTGAGGTGAGGCTGACTGGCCTGTAGTTCCCAGGATCCTCCTTCTTCCCTTTTTTAAAGATTGGCACTACATTAGCCTATATAGGCATTAGATATGCCTATAAATACACAAGTGCGTGCATCAGAAGCCAGAACAAGTCCTGTTGGGCCAAATTCATCATTAGTATAACTCTACTAAAGCCATAGGAGTTACACCAGGGGTGACTCTGGCCTATGGTTTTTGTTGACTCAGTATACAAGTTACTTTAGTCACTTTTACACAGGTCCTAATCCAGTGATACTCAGACTGAGGCTCACAAGCGGCTCTTTAGTGTGTTTCCTGTGATTCTTTGCTGCACATGATATTCAAACAGTGTGTGATTTAATTATTAACCAATCTAAATTATTAAGCAATCAGGATGCTTTTACTATGTTATTAACCAATTGTAGTTGATGAAATAATACTTGGTTATTCATTTTGCTGTTTATATATAAATTAAATAGAATATCAGGGTTAGAAGGGTCCTCAGGAGGTCACCTAGTCCAACCCCCTGCTCAATGCAGGACCAATCCCCAATTTTTGGCACAGATCCCTAAATGGCCCCCTCAGGGATTTGAACTCACAATGCTGGGTTTAGCAGGCCAATGCTCAAACCACTGAACTATCCCTCCCCCCAAATATTTTTCCTCTGATACCATTATATAGTACTATGGCAAATGAAACAATGAATTCACATTACTGTGGCTCTTTTGGGTAATGCTGATTGCTAATTTGGCTCCTGAACCCCTGAGATCTGAAATATCACTGTTGTAATCATTTGGATTGGAGTGGAGACTTCCTTACCTGCATTATTTTAGGCACAGTAAATCTTTTCAGTGTTCCAGTGGATGAGCACTTATTTATGTATTCCCATGCGTGAGTACTTATGAGAGTTTAGGTGAGTGGTTAGTCCGGCAATGCGGTTCTCTAGAGTATGATCCAACTCCCACCGAAGCCAATAGAAGGAGTCCCACTGACTTCAATGGCACTTGGAATGAGCTCTCAAGCATTATTTTCAAAAGACGCCATTGTGTGGAAATCACTAGGAGTTTTCATAGCTAAAATTAAAAAAAAGCCTTTTTTACATGTTCATAATTTTTCTTGCAACATCACTTTTTCTAAATAACAAAGACACATATTTAAACAAGGGATTTCTGGCTCCCTTCCAGCTTGAATTGCAGAAAAACTGCAATGCCTAAAATGAATCATCACAATCATTTTCACAGCATTAAACTGCAGATTATGGATTAATTGCATGAATAAGAAAAACAAAACAGAGATTGTAAGGAAAGAAATCTCTGAAAACATAAATGTCTCCAAGAGCCAGTAATAAATACTTAGCAAAAATTATGAGCAAAATAAATGGTTAAAGAAAAAAGAAGAAAATGTAATAGATTTTAAAACAGATAAAAAAATTACAAAAATACAGTACAACTAAACCATCAGCAAAATAAACAACAACATTCAAACATAGTGCTATAGAGAAAATTACCTCTATAAACAAAACAAATGATATCATAATCACATCACTAATCAAATCAATTCTCCCACAAATACCCTGATAGAATACCCAAACGCACAGAAAGGATGATACTTAGGCATACATTAACCACAGGCATGAGTAATAGTAAACTACATGACAATAAAGTGTTTTTAATATTTCAGTTTCAGGTTTCTTTCTATGTGAAAGTTGCTAATGGAAAAAATTCTCCTCTTCAATCTGCCTGGTAGTGCTCAGGTTTACCTTCCGTACTGGTGTAGCTCTGGTGACATCAGTGGCTTTTGCCCGTACAATGACCAAATAAGGATGCAAGATTAGGTTTCAGAGTCTAAGGAAGTATAAGAATGAAAATCTCCAATTCATGCCAAATGAATCAGATTTTTTAAAAATGCCTAAAACTTTTGGATTTTGCATCAGCCAAAACAATAGACCGTATTCTGACTTCAGATACACACACGGCCCCCAAATTATAAATTCAGAGTATGGCCCAGCTGATCAAGAAGAAAATCGTACCACTTTAAACAGAATCATAGAATCATAGAACTGGAAGGGACCTCAAGAGGTCATCTAGTCCAGTCCCATGCTATCAAGGCAGGACTAAGTATTAAATAAATATAAATATATTGAAATCAGATTATAAGAACATCATCAATGACACATACACACCATTGTCAGTGATGTAAAAAATATGATATGATGTTGCTGGGAGTTCGGTAAGGATATCAAAATATAGAAGTTGAGCTTACCTTGCTGTTCTGAGAGGATAATTTTGCCCTAATTTTGCCATCTTCTGAAGAGCTGCACAATTGTGATGACTTCTCTCTCTTTTCATTTTTGTCATTCTTGCAGATTAAGAGTCTGATTCAATAAATAAAAAAAAATGTCTGCCTACTATGACCTTATGCAGGTTGTAAACCAGAGGAATAATTTACTGAATTGCTCGCTAACATTAAGAATTGAACTTGTTATAGCCAGTGGAGTGATCTAAAGGATTGTCATCTCATCAATATGAATGATATTACTTTTCTAAGTACATTATGGTAAAAATCCAAGAGAACTAACTGCAGTATTTCAGCTCTCAGTATCCCAGCAAGAAGGTTTCTTATCAAATTGGGAGTGAAGGGAAATGGGAGGAAATTAACATCTGATTGTTGCTCACTGGGCACTTAGGGCCAGATTTTAAAATTTCTTTTGGCTTGTCTCACTACCAGGGAGATCAATGCTGCTGCAATCGATGCAGTGAGTGTCTATATAGTGGGTCTAGTGAAGACCTGCTAAATCGAAGGAAGAGCACTCTCTCGTTCACCCTGGTACTCCAGCTCCCCAAAAAGAGTAAGAGAAGTCAACTGGAAAGCCTCTCCCATTGATGTAGTGCAGTGAAGACATCGGGGTAAGTCGACCTAAGCTACGTCGACTCCAGCTTTGTTATTCATGTAGCTGGAGTAGTTTAACTTAGGTCAATTTACACCGGTAGTGAAGACAAGCCCTTAGTCACTTATCTGCATCTTTAGGTGCCTAAATACTTTTAAAAACCTGGCCCTTAGCGCTGGATCAATTAGCGACAGCAGCAGCACTTAATTAGAGTGAAATTTGAAGTCTTGGTCTTGCTAGCAAAAATCAATATGCAGATTAGCCTGAAAGAGCAGTACAAAAAGCACCAAGAAGAAAGAATGTGACAAGAATAAGGGCTCAAGAAAATAAATAAACAAAATGAGCAGTATATAAAATGCCAATTTAACCGAAATAAGCTGAATACATAACCCTGCAGTGATCCTAATACAGAGCCTACTGAGCAAAACAACTGTTTTTGTTCTATAGCTGTTCTATTCCCTTTTGAAGGTTCTGATCCAGCATATGGCTACACATTGGATACTCCTTTAGAATCTTCTGTAGACACTTGTTTTAAAGCCATTTCTGGTATGGTAATGCCACGAGCTGTGCTGTATTTCCAAGAGGCTGCTTAGCCACACCACAGCTCTTGACAGCTACCACCTTGAGATCAGGAAAAGAGTGAATGTTGGTGTATGGAAGGCCAGACCCAAGGCAACTTACTATTCAGGCCCTGCTCCTGTGTTGGTATCTAATACTGCAGAGTCCCACTGACTCCACAAGTGTATGGGGTCTGCTCTCAACCTTTCCAGACAACTGTACTCCTTTTAAGAGATTGATTTTTCTTGTATACCTCCAAATTACACCTCACTTAAAAACTACTTGCTTACAAAATCAGACATAAAAATACAAAAGTGTCACAGCACACTATTACTGAAAAATTGCTTACTTCTCATTTTTACCATATAATTATAAAATAAATCCATTGGAATATAAATATTGTACTTACATTTCAGTGTATAATATATAGAGCAGTATAAAAAAAGTTATTGGATGAAATTTTAGTACAGTAACTCACTTAACATCCTCCCGCTTAACATTGTTTCAAAGTTATGTCGCTGCTCAATTAGGGAACATGCTCGTTTAAAGTTGTGCAATGCTCCCTTATAACGTTGTTTGGCTGCCTGCTCTGTCCACTGCTTGTAAGATTTTGTGGAAGAACAGCGACTTTACAAGGGAGCATTGCACAAGTTCCTCTTCTCCGCCTCCTCCCCCACCCTCTCCAGCGCTTCCCCCACCGCCAAACAGCTGTTTGGCAGCACTTAGGACTTTTGGGGGGGTAGGCGGTGGGCGGGAAGGAGCAGAGTTGCAGCGTGCTCCGGAGAGGAGGTGGAGTGGGGATGGGAAGAGGTGGGACTGGAGTGGAGCGGGGACGGGAAGAGGCGGGCCTGGAGCATCCCCTTGCAAAGTCGGCACCTGTTCTTCTCCGGGTAAGCTGCCACTGCTGCTGCAGGGAAGGTGCTTCCTAGCGTCCTTGCCTGCAGCAGGCTGTGCCTGTGTGGGGTAAGCCAGGGGCACTTCCCAACCACAGTACAGTACAGTACAGTACTGTACAGTATATAATGCCTTTTGTCTGCCCCCCCAAAATTTCCTTGGAACCTAACCCCCCGCATTTACATTAAATCTTATGGGAAAATTGGATTCGTTTAACATCGTTTCACTTAAAGTTGCATTTTTCAGGAACATAACTACAATGTTAAGTGAGGAGTTACTGTAAGTACTGGCTTTGCTAGTGCTTTTTATGTAGCCTGTTGTAAAATTAGGCAAATATATGGTTGTGCTGATGTGCCCCCCGGGAAGACCTCTGTGTACCTCCCCCAGGGGTTACAAGATCAGGACCTTGATGTTTATGAGCTAGATCATGGCCAACCCTATATGACTACATAAGGTGTAAGAGAGTAAGACCCATAAGCTCTCCCTGGAGCTTGGATTTTGGGGAACAGGGATAAGCAGATTCTGCACACCTGTTACTACCCCATCTCCAGCAGGCAGAAAGTGAGTTGGCAGAGCCCCAGCTGTGTCCCTGTCTATTTCCATCTCCCCTGCACCAGCCAGCACAGCTGATCCCAAGCAGCAGAGAGGAGGGGTAGGAAATAGTAATTCGCAATGGTGAGGGTCAATTATATGTACAATCTATTTCTCTGCCCCACCCCTTTTCTCCAGAAGGATAGGAATCTGCTACTGCCATTTACTAGGCCATTTATTGCATAATCTAGTTGAGAATCACCCTCATTAATCTGGTATTTGAGCGATTTATATGACATAAATCTGGCAGGTAATTTTCTCAATGTAGTTTTCTCTTGGAGTCTCCCTTTGGTTCCCTCCTCCCTTCCATGAACACACAGATGGGAGGTTTCTTTGATGGTTTTGTTTAATTTATTATAATTACTAACACTGTAGGAAAGAGAGGACAAAGAGCTGGGCCTTATGTTTTGCCCTGAAGGTAGCAAGATTCATCATTATTCTAATTAATAGTGATTATCTTTAAATATTTCAAATAAGAATGAAAAAATATTATAAATATGGTTTAAATACTTATTGTGGAGGTACTTTAAGCAATGTATTATTTGTTCCTTCTCCCGTCCCCCGATGGCCAGTCCTCTCTGACAGGAAGTTCACAGACTATGTTTCACAAATGTGTCTTATTTCTTAAATAAGAACTCAGTGGGAGTTAAGTGCCTAAACATTTGAGGATCTCGGCCTAAACCTCCACTATTCTGAATATTTCTATCTAAATACTGTAATAGTAATGAAGCACCCCACAATTCTTAATGTATTTACATGCCCAACAGTCCTGTGAGGCAGGGAAGTGCTATTATCCCCCTTTTACAGATGGGGGATGGAAGGACAGACAGCTTATGTGACTTGCCCGAAATCACACAAGAAGTCTGTGGAAGATTAGGGACTAAAATTCAGGTCTCCAGTGTCCTAAAGTGGTGCCCTAGCCAGTGGACCACGCTGCCTCTCTTGGCTTTGGTTTTATATTGTGTATTTTGAGAAATAGATTTGTTGATGGTTCTCCACAATTCATTGTCACAAAAGATTCCACTATTCTGACCTGGGTATGTCGCCATCATCTTCAGGACCATGGAAAGAGGCAACACAGTGTTAAAGAACTGTCTGAATTAGCATATACAGAATCTTTTCCTCCTTCCTAATCTGGATACAATTGATTTGGCTAAGATGACTGCAAAACTCAGATCCTCATATAGGCGCTGACTTCAATGGAGGCAGTCTGTCAGGTAGACTTGGTGTCAATTCTTCAGCAGATGTTGATGGGGCAGGCTTATCAGGCAGCTCGGTTGTGAAATTTAGTATTCCCTGTCTTAAACTCACTTGCCAAACAAGTGCTCCCACAGCTTTACCAATGCTCATGAATTTATCACAAGTCATACAGTTTTGCTCCCTCCTGCAGGTGTTCATGTGCTGACTGGAAGAGCTCTTGCCATCATGGTGTTTGGGAGCCAGTGGCTGCACTCATCAGCCCACCTCTTCCCAGTAGCCACCTGCTCTTCCTCCTCCCTGGTCCCAATAACTACACTGCTTCTCTGACCCCTTCCCTCCCCTCCCCTACCCCCAGCCCATCCTATGCTCAACTCCCTTGAGCTCCTTCTCCCTACCCCATCCTGCTCTCTCAGCCCTCACTGCTCCATGACCCCAGCTATTACCTGCTACACAGCTCCTTGCTTCCCTCTCACCCCCCACACACTTCCCCCCAGCTCACCATACTCCCAGCTCCTTAGTGCTCCTGCTTTCCCGTAGTTTTCCTTTCTCTCCCACTGACCCAGCCTGGGCAGACACCTGTGACCTGGCCCCTTAGTTCCAGCCCCCTCTCTCTCTGACCTGAGCCCTCTCTGTTCACTGCTCCTGGCAGGTTCCTGCTACCAAGCCCTCCCTCCCCAAACTCCTGTGATTGTCACACACACATTGGAAGTATGCAGGGAAAGTTCAAAAATAAGATGACAAACTAAAAATCATGATTTAATTCTGTTAAAATAATCACTTGAGTTTTAGGCCAATCTCATGATTGTTTTTTGGTTTTTTTTGCGGGGGGGGGGGAAGGTCTGACTCATGATATTTGAACTTGGGATTGGCAATACTGTTTTTCTAAGCCTCTTCCACATTCAGACGCAAATATTCCTGCTTTTTATTTTTAAAGCTAGGGTGTGGAGTAAGTTTGGACTGTACTAGCAGGTCTTTCCCTGCTTATGGAAATAGGCCTCACAGTTAGAAGGAAGTTTAGATTAAGCCGTTGGCATTCTCTCTTCTGGCTGTTCACAAATGTTCACGATCGTTGAGTCAGCTTTGGCCTGACTTTCAAACATGCCAAATGCTCACTGACCCTGTTGACTAGACTGGGTACTGGGGACAAAGGGAATGGTGGATACTCAGGATTTCTGAAAAATCAGGCTGTAGATGTCTCAAGTTGGGTGGCCAAAACCAGAGATGCTCAAAACTGGTAGATGGTTTTGAACGTTGAGGGCCTGTTTACTACAACTCTACTTCACAAAATGGTACAAATGAAAGAATTATTATCGAGACCACAAAAGAACCATTTATCACAGCAGATTCAGAGTGAATACTAGAGAATTTAATTATTTTGTAATTCCCTTAGACTAGGACTCCAGAGTATTACAGAGAAGGAAGGCTCACAAATGGTCCTCTGTATTTGTCCTAGTCCAACCACAATTAGTGGGTATTAGTTTTCATTTATGAAGGAAGAATTTTTATCACTTCTCACTCTAATTAAATCATAGACCTCCTGACTAGCTCTTAAATTGGCACTGCTACAACTCAGTTCCCACAGAAAACAATTGGACAATAACACCCTCTTGCATTCTCCTGTCTGAGTAGTTGTTAAATGGCACTATTTATTTCAACTGAAGAAGAGTTGTACTGGAAATTTTATATTTTACTGTATGAACAGAGAATTGATTTCCATATGAAATGACAGATTTCATTCACATCCAATTTAAAATATATAAAATATTCAGAGAGCTTGTTCAGTGAGTGTAATCAAGTTCCTTTAATCAGATTTCTGGTAACATCCTAAAGGGGTTGTTCTGTGCTTTTTTCTGAAGCTGTAGTTCACTTAGCAGAATGAGATTTTGAACATTTTTGACCTTTCCTTATGTATGGGAGTTGTGTCTGAGCAAAGAAGGTGGATTAGATCCTTAAACAGCCCAGAGAGCACCCTCTTGTTCACAGAACCAGAAACAGGACCTATATTTCAGAAAATAATCAGCAGAAATCTGGAGCAAATATCTCCAACTGTCTTGAATGGGTGTGTTGTCAAAGTAAAGATGGTAGCATTGGGCTTTATATGTTTATGAAATTACCCATATTGAAAAATAAAACAAAACAGAGGAACAAATTTCATATATATCATTTGTCATAATTCCTAAATATTCAGTGAAATTGTTTGAAAATGTGTAGTTTTAAAGCCTGAACTTGATATTAAAATGTGGAGGTGTTTCTCTTTTAGACAGCTCCTTGCCTTTCTCTCTCTGAGGGGCCCATAATGAACTTTGTTATTAAAAATATCTTGGAAACTAGAAAGAATGAGAAGGGAGACAGAGAAAAAGCACATTGATATGGAAAGAGATCATGGTAAAATATACTCTGAAATGTTTGCTTGAATGCAGATATAGCTCTTTACCAGAGGTCTGTATTTATGAATGTGGAAATTTCTAAATTCCATGAAAACCTTCCAGGGCTAAAAGGCTCATTTAGCTCAAAGCTTTACTTTCTCTGATCTACTAGATTAGTAAAGAGGCACAGATGTTCAGTATAGCTGCCCAATGCTCATTGACAAGTATTGATTTCCTTTAATATCTGAGATGGTTGCAATTTTACTTTACATACCCCATAAAAGGCTGCGATGGCAGAGGTAATATTGGTCCCTTTGACTAAGGGAATACATCTGCCATTAGTTACCAGGGCTCACAATTTGGGAGTGATTTTAGCCCCTCAGCTATTAGTGATCAATCATATTACAACAGTAACTTGGTCAGTTTTTTCAGACTTTATCTGTCTGTGAGGTTGTGACCTTTTCTTTCGGCTGTGGTCCTTATCACCATTATCCATGCCTTAGCCCATTGCAGTGTGCTCTATGTAGGGCTACACCTTAAGATCATTTGGAGAGGGAAGCTGGTGCAGAACCCAGCAGCTCACTTACTAAGAGTGGCACCGTGGAGGTATCATATGATGTCAGGGCTTGGCAACCTGCACTGGCTGCCCATTGGTCTCTGGGTGGAGTTCATGGCGTTAGTTATGACCTACAAACCCCTAAGGGTGGGTCTACATGGGCAAAAACACCTTGCAGCAGTGAGTCTCAGAGCCCGAGTCTGCAGACTCCGGCTCCAGTGCTATGAGCTAAAAATAGCCATATAAACATTTAGGCCTGAGCTCTGGAGCCCAGGGAAGGGGGTGGGTTTTAGAGTCCAAGCTCTAGCCTGCCCCCAGAAGTCTCACAGCTGTTTTTAGCGCCATAGCACAAGCCCTAGTCTGTAGACTTGGGCTTTAAGACTCACTGCACTGGGTTTGTTTGTTTGTTTTTTTTTGCTATGTAGACCTACCCTAAGTGGCCTGGGACCAGCCTAGGTGAGGGATTGCCCCTCTTCCCACACCATATTGCCACATCTGCAGTCAGCAGGGGCACCTGAGCTGGATTTCCCTCACTGTAAATGGGAGGGGGTGGCTGGCAGGGCCTCCGTGAGGCCTCAAGGACCTGGACTTGCTCTCCTGCTTGGTCTGAAATAACCTGAATTTGGGGACCTTTATGACATCTTGCAAAAGAAATCTGATGAGGTTCAATAAGGATAAGTGCAGGGTCCTGCACTTAGGACGGAAGAATCCAATGCACCGCTACAGACTAGGGACCGAATGGCTAGGCGGCAGTTCTGCGGAAAAGGACCTAGGGGTGACAGTGGACGAGAAGCTGGATATGAGTCAGCAGTGTGCCCTTGTTGCCAAGAAGGCCAATGGCATTTTGGGATGTATAAGTAGGGGCATAGCGAGCAGATCGAGGGACGTGATCGTCCCCCTCTATTCGACATTGGTGAGGCCTCATCTGGAGTACTGTGTCCAGTTTTGGGCCCCACACTACAAGAAGGATGTGGATAAATTGGAGAGAGTCCAGCGAAGGGCAACAAAAATGATTAGGGGTCTAGAACACATGACTTATGAGGAGAGGCTGAGGGAGCTGGGATTGTTTAGCCTGCAGAAGAGAAGAATGAGGGGGGATTTGATAGCTGCTTTCAACTACCTGAAAGGGGGTTCCAAAGAGGATGGCTCTAGACTGTTCTCAATGGTAGCAGATGACAGAACGAGGAGTAATGGCCTCAAGTTGCAGTGGGGGAGGTTTAGATTGGATATTAGGAAAAACTTTTTCACTAAGAGGGTGGTGAAACACTGGAATGCGTTGCCTAGGGAGGTGGTGGAATCTCCTTCCTTGGAAGTTTTTAAGGTCAGGCTTGACAAAGCCCTGGCTGGGATGATTTAACTGGGAATTGGTCCTGCTTCGAGCAGGGGGTTGGACTAGATGACCTTCAGGGGTCCCTTCCAACCCTGATATTCTATGATTCTATGATTCTAAAAGACTGCTGTCCAACAGGGCTTTGGAGAGGACAGAGTGCCTGCTTCCCAGATGACAAAGGGATGGAAAGGAGTTTTTCTTTTTGTAAGTGGCTGGCTGCCAAGATTTTGATGATTGTTTTGATGCTACCAGGGTATGTTTTACTATCAGTTATGAGTCTAGAATGCCTGGAGACTCATATAAGTGTCTTTATATGATTTAAATTGAAATAGTAAATAAATAGCTGTTACCCAACCTGTCCCAGCAATTTAACAATTCTCTCTCCCCCTCGTTATTGGTATTAATAAGCAGTCATTTCTCCCTCTAAATTTTAGTTTAAGCTTTGAGTGAATCTTAAAGAGCAATTCTTTTATTTTTGGTAACAACGCAGAACAGCACAGCGGTTGTGCTGCTCCCTCTTGCCCTCCACTTCCCCTGGTCAGAAGGAAATCTGATCCCTCAGTTTCCCTACCTCATGCCAGAGGTGGGGAGACTGGTTTCCCTACTGCCAGTCAAAGCCCCAGACACCCACACCAAACCCACATCACCCACTGACCCACTCTCCCCACGCCCTACCAGGCTAAAGTCCCGCCCACTACTGCTCCAAAGCATAAGTGATGGCACTAGGGTGCTGGAGATGCTGCCGCACTCCCTGGCTTGAAATGGTTTCCATTATATACAGGGTTTACAGTTTGGTTCAGTGACTCTCAGCACCCCCACTCATAGGACCTCATTGCCTCCTTCGATTCCCCATCAGAACCAACCATCCCATACTAGATAGAGCCCCAGGCCCCACACTTGCTTCTGTGCCCACCATAGTCCCAATTCCTCCCTCCCTTTTCCCTCCATATCCTTACACCACAGCACACCATTCCCCTCCTTGTTCCTCATATCTTACTCTTCTGATGCACCCACAGCTGCTTCCTGAGCTCTCCCATATCCCCTTTGTCCAATAAATGATGCTTTTAAATGATATGTGTAATACTTAATATATACCTTCAGAGCTAAGGGTGCATGCATACAAGTCCTTAGTGCATTGAATTCTAAGTACAGGAGAATTCAGCACATGGAGGGCTTGTAGGATCCAACTCTTAGCATTTTAGAAATAAAAATAATGGCAAAAATCATCCTCCCACCATGTCCAAGATTATATAAAATACAATATGACAAATAGCGCTTTTAATTCTTTTGCATTCCAGACACAGCTGTCTGCCTGACAAGCAAGGATACACAAGATACTGAAAGTTATTTGAGGAACTGAATTTTTTCCTTCTCTCTCTACCTTCCTTTGCAATAACATTTCCTTATACTTTCAACGCTGATTATCTGCAGTATCTTTCCTACTATAATCTTACACATTTCAGGATTCAGCCTAAATAGCTGTTGATAGTAATCAATGACTTACATTCTGATCTGTCACGGCAGAAAAGATATATTAGATATGTTAAACTGGAACCTGAAACAATTTTCTTTCAATTTTTGTTTCATTGAAAATGTCAAACAATTTTTGTTTTGGGTCTACTATAATTAACGTGTATGTTATTGTCTGGAACAGCCAGCGAACTGAAAATTCAGTAGTCTTCACAGCTCTGCTTCCTCTCTCTGTATGTTGTCTATTTTGACTGTAAGATCTTCAGGCCTACACTGGTCTTGTACTACATGTTTGTACAGGGAATAGCTCAAAGAGAACCAGATCTCAGTTGGAGCCTGTAGGTGACACTGTAATATATATAAATTAATAATAAACCAAGCAAAATGCAGAATTTGGGAGAGGGAGGGAAGGTAATTTTTACCATTCAATAAGGGAAAAGTATAAATACCAAATTATTCTGCATAAAGAGTTGTTTGTGATTTTATTTGAGCATGACTACTTGGAAGACAACCGATTTTGCAGCCAGATTGCTGATGCTCAACAAATCAATGAAAATGACATCAAAACATCAAGATGGAACATTTTAATAATGATCAGAACATCTCCTAATGCAAATATTGGTAATATTATTTATATTGTTCTAGTCGTAATGGCTCTATTATGCTACATGTTATGAACACACAAGAAAATACAGCACATTGAACTCTGACCGGTCCTCTCTCATGTACATAAATCTTAACCCTTTCCCCACTTTCAGTTATATTTAGTAGTAGCTTTTTTATTTTAAAAGCATAGCTCTTGCTTTTTAAATTTTAGTTTTACTCTTGCCTTTCTATGTTTAAAAAATATTTTCTATTTTTTCTATTTTGGTACTTTGTTTGCCTTTAACCCTTGATTTACTAATACAAACTTTGTAACAATATCCACTGATGAAATTATGGCCTGATCCAGCTCCTATTGAGGTCAATGGAACGACTCATTCATTTCAGTGGGAACTGGGTCAGGTGTATACAGTGGGTGAACGACAGGTAGGGAATAGAAAAGTCGATGTTGCTGTAGGTCCTTTTGGAATCCTGGTGTCTGCGGGGGCGGGGGGGAGGGGAAGGGAGGGAGGAGGAGGGAGGACACACGTTGGGACAGTGCAGATAGATAATATGGATTGAGCAGATCTGAAAGACAGTATCCAGGATGAGGGAGGGCTGCCCTGATGACAGTGGAGAGAAAAGAGGAGGCCCTGCTTGTCTCTCCTTGCTCAATGCTGTAAGTGTATATTTTTATTTTAGAATGATATTCATTTATAGCCCAGTCCTATTCCTGTTAAGTTAGTGACAAACCTCTCATTGATTTCAGTGGTGCAGAAGGAGATCCTTAGTAAGAACCTGGGTCAATATTTATGCTACAAGTGCAGTGAACTCCTATTCAGGGAATAATAAAGAGATACGTATCATAGCATGAAATATGAGAACTTTAATTTTGAGAGATTAGTTAAAATAGATTTACAGTATGATTGGCTGGCATGATTACAATATCAATATCTTAAGAAATATGAAGACAGACTAGGATCAGATCATAGGGTCTGAATCCCTTTATTAGTATGCTTTCTACATTATAACCCTGTTCTGCTTCATTGCTGTAATTTATTTGTTTTAATTCCAAGAAGAATTTGTGTTTGAAATGATCATTTATAATGCTATGTTGATTCTATATTTTATGCAAAACAATCCCACAATATTATTAATAATTACATTAAATGCACTCATTGCGAAATTATATTCCAATTTACCTTTCAGAGATGCATCATTTTCTTCTGATGTGAACTGAAAATTAACATCTGAAATACCATTGTAGTTTCTTCATTAAGTATTATTAAAACACTTTCTCTAACCCACAGGTAAACAAGTCATTTACAAACCTGGCATGAATAAAATAAAATAAAAATAATCATTCAGAAATCATTTTCTTGCATATTGCACATTTTTGTCAGTTGATAAAGAGCACAAAATAAGGAGAAGTGTCAATTAACAATATTTGACTGCAATTCTTACATTATATTCAGCACTTTTATAATAATGAATTTCCCAAGAGGCTTTTTAAAAGCAATTGCTTCATTTCTATCATTCAAACTGGCTGTGTATGAAGAAGGGATGTGCGGTATTAGAAATGTGGTACAGTGTCGCATTGAATGCTAGCCTTCCAGGGGAACAACAGACTTGTGGTTAAGACAGTGGGCTAAGACTCAGGAGATATGTGGTCAATTGTTGGCTTTGTCACAGACTCCTTGTGCAAACTTGGGAAAGTCACTTAAACTCTGAGCCTTAGTTCCCCATCTGTAAAATGTTGTTATTTATTGTTTATATTACTTTACTGCCTAGGAGCCCTAGTCATGGACCAGGACCCCATTGTGCTAGGTGCTGTACAAATTCAGAACAAAAAGATGGTCCCTGCCCCAAAGAGATTGCAATCTAAGTAAAAGGCAAGAGACAACAGGTTGATATATATATATAGAGAGAGAGATGATAGAACACAAGGAAATGAGACAATATTGGTCAGCATGATAGGCAGTGATCTTGGTACACCAGCTGCTTAACTGTCAGGCTTTTTTATAGGCATTATGACAAAGGAGGCTGCTAAGAAGGGTTTTGAAGGAGGACAATGAGGTAGTTTTGTAGATGGGTAAAGGAAACCTCTCCAAAGTGTGAGGGGCAGCATAGGAGAAAAGGGGCTTGTTTGGAGATTTAACAAGTGGGTGATGGAGGTTGGGATCATGGAACACAGAGGTGGGAATTGATTTCTGGATTGTAAATGAGAGATGATTGGCAGGGTGGAGAAAGGTCATGAAGATATCTGAAAGTGAAATCAAGTAGCTTACTTTTGCTGTGATGGAAAAAGGGGGAGCCAGTGGAGGAATGTAAGGAGGGGGGTGACGCGGTCAAAGTGACAGGCTAGGAAAATGATCTTTGCTGCAGCATTTTGAACTGATATGAGTGGAGCAAGATGGGATTTGTCAAGGCCAGAGAAAAGGATGTTGCAGAAGCTGAGATGGAAGATGAGAGAGCCAGGACAAAGGTTTTAGCTGTGTGGAAAGGCCATATCTTAGAGATGCTATGCAGAAAAACCAAGCAAGATTTAGAGAGAGAAGCCCAAGTTGAAGCTAATGCCCAGGTTATGGGCCTGAGTGTCCATTTTGTCCACGGTGATCAAGAAAAAAGAGAAGGGACAGGGCATGGGGTAAGGAAAATTACCACCTCTGTTTTAGCCATGTTGATCTGAAAGCTATCCACAAGACATCCATAAGGAGGCAGGATGGATCATCCTACACAGTGCCTGGGCACAACTGCAGTCCTGACAGCAAACGTACCTGGCTGCTGCATTGTGGGAGGGAGCCTCCTTGCATTCCCTCTCCTCCAAAGCACTGAGTGTTATCTGTTACTATGTCTGTGACCCAAATATTATGCTACTGCGTAAAAAGGAGGGAATGAAATTGACTAGAAACTGGCCACAAGCAAAAGTAAAACTGATCAGTCAATTTCCTTTCCTCAAACTGAGAGAGTTACAAAAAGTAAACTAACATCTTAAATAGTCATAAAAATGAAAGTAAAATATTAATAACATATTATATTAAGTATAACATAAAGAAGGAAATGTATGCTTTTAAAATCATTGATATATCAGAGAGAGAGATGGCTCAATCCTCTCAACAGTTGCACACGCATCACTGCCATTTAAATGAAGAGGAGTTACGTGCATGCCTGCAACTAAAAGCTAATCAGACTTAACTTGTCATTGTCTCTTAAAATCTCAGTGAGCAAAGATAATACATGTTCTCCTAGGAGCTAGATTTTGGAGAGACTAAAATATTGCTCCTAAGGAGCACAATTTAGTGTGGAATCTGCATCTTTCAAAATTTAAAGCACAACGCTCTATTACTGACCACAGAAGTGCATGTATTTCTGGGCTCAAGCACTAATGGAATTTTGTATGAGATTTTTCAGTGGGATTTTTTTCCTCCCTATTTTATTTATTGGATGGCCCCAAATCAATACTCTGTATCCAGACACCCCAAAATGTTTCTGTAGTTCTGACTTGTATCTGAGTGTTGTGTCTCAGGGCCATTTTTACTTTAGAAAGCTTAAAGGAGTATAAATCAAAATCTGAAAATGGATTATAATTATTAAGTTTACAAAACATGGGGAATTAGGTGGCAAAACTGATATTTACTGTGGCTGAATACTTGGATACATCTTAGCAGAATTCCAAAGGAAAGCATTCCTGTGTTCTTTTGGGTTGCTTTTCTAATTGTGTTCTGTAGTGGCTGGGAAAGAAGTTAGCTGAATAGGAGATACAGTAGGTTAAGGCAAGCCAGAACACCATGGCTCTGCCTGGTCATATCTCCTACTCCCATGACTTTTGTGAAGTCACCTTTATGGAGTTACTGACTTCTGAGAAATCCATTCATAGATTCAGAAACACATCTCCCCTGTACACTAAAAAGCTAAAAGGTACAAAGTTATATAATTGTAATTATATAACTTCCCAGTTGCTTTTCACTATATCTACTCCCCCGCTCCTTTGTTATCTATTGTCTCTCTTCTGTTTCTGAAGTATTTTTGGTAGCCTCCAAAGAACAATTATTTACATCTGTACAGATATAGAACACTCTCGTTGCAGTCTTCACTTCTGCCTCCACTAAAAATAATTGCTTTTATATTTAAATGGGGAGAAATACAGACCCTATTCCAGTATGCAGCACACAACTTACGAAATCTTGTGAGGAAGATTCCCTTTAACAACATCTGTATAGCTGCTACACTGCTGACAAGACCCTGGGCAGGGGGTATTTTAGGAAACTGCTTGGAAAGCCAGCTGACTGTTCCAAAATACATCTGAGAGCCAGAGTGATAGGTTTGTCAGGCTCAAAGATCTTCAGCTGCTCAGGGCAATAAGTTGGTGGGATGGGGAAACAGCAGTTACCCCAGCCCTTCCAGCCCAGCTTACCTTTTTTGCGAGGGCAAGGTGAATTTGTGCGTTCTTGAAACTCTGGTCTTGCCCCTTCAAACTTCTTCTCTGTCCCTGAGTGGGAGGGAGCAGAAAGCAGGATCCATCACAAGTGAAAAAATGTAGGACTCATTTCTAGGATGGATGATTGTCTCCTAGAATATAGTGATACTGGAAAGGATTTAGGGAGAATAGTAGATAACCAAATGCAACGCTGTAGGTAACAAGGCTGGCATGTTTCTTGGATGTATAAGCAGATGAATATTGAGTAGGAGTAGGGAGGTGGTATTATCTCTGTACACAGCATTAGTTAGATCATTACTGGCACAGTGGGTTCAGTTCTGGTGTCAACACTTCAGTAAGGATGTTGATAATCCAGAAAGAATCATTTGAGGTCTGGAGAACATGCTTTATAGCTAGACACTAAAGAAACTCTATATCTATTTAATTTAATCTAAGAGAAGGTTAAGAGGTAACTTGATTATGGTTCAGAAGTACCTACATGTGGAAGAGATTTCTGATTGTAGATGGCTCTTGAATCTCTCAGACAAAGGCATAACAATGTCTATGGGTTAGAAACAGAAACTAGACAAATCCAGACTAGAAATAGGGTGTAAATTTTAACAGTGAGAGTAATAAGTATTGGAACAATTTACCAAGAAACATGGTGGCTTCTCCATTACATGAAGTCTTTAAATCAAGACTGGATCTCTTTCTAAAAGATATGCTAGCTCACACAGAATTTATGGGCTTAATGAAAGAATTACTATGTTAGGTCCTATGGCCTGTGCTATATAGAAGGTCAAATGAGATGGTCATATTGGTCCCTTCTGGCATTAAAATATATGTATCAATGGAAAAAAAAAAAACCTGGTTGAGGGAGTAGTGAGCTCACCTGAACGAGTTTACTTTGCCCTAGTGGAGCACCTTGTGTCTTAACACTGGAGCATCTGGGAAATCATGCTTCATACCTGTCTCTACTGGCCTGATTTTGCTGAGAATTTGTCAGCCTGGCGGAGAGCCAGTATACATGGATGCAAGAGGTGTGCACACACTTTCATTTACGTGCAATTGGATAATGACCCATTCTATCTCTTATCTCAGGTAGGTGGGGAGAGAGCTTTCAGAGGGATTCAGATAGTGTAGTGACTTTATTTATGAGGACATATGGATGTGTGTTCTGGGACTGTGGTCCGAGTGGAATATTCAGAAATAACTATATGGTCGTTATGTAAACCAGATTCCCCATAGCCACTAATAATGCAGCAACTTGCAGTGCTCTGATCAGCTGAGACAGTTCCAAGCCCATATAAAGGCACCACTTAGTTTCATAGGGTTTAAGGCCAGAAGAGGCCATTAGATTATCTAGTATGACCTCCTGTATATCACAGGCCATTATATTTAACCCAGATACCTCTACATTGAGCACAGTGACTTTAGACTCTAGTATTTCTGTCCTCAGAACACTAACCTGTTGTGGGCCATAGGCAGACAATTGGATTAGGAGAAATATACCCAGATGATCCTAGTAGGTGATCTGCACTCCATGCTGCAGAGCAAGATGACTTCCTCATTCCCCCAAGGTCCCTGCCCAACTGACCTGGGAGAAAATTCCTTCTTGACCCCACAGCTGGCAATCATTTTGACCTCTGAGCAGGACTCACTAGCCAAGCATTCAGGAGTATTGTTAGGGCAAGGCTGTGGGAGACCCATTAGCATGGGGTGAACTGCTCAGGATCTGGGCCAAAGGGTCAAATAAGCAGTCTGAGGCCAGGCCAAGTTGAACTTTAAACCATGCTTAACTTCAGAAAATAGAAGACAATGATCTTGGAAGGTATGCTAGAATAGCCTTAGTGTTAAGCAAGCTACACATATTTAAAGGGCCAGATCCTAAGCTGGCATAAATCCGTGTGACTCCATTGACTTGATCATTTATTTTTAAAAATCAGTTGAGCTATGTTGATTTATACCTACTGAAGATCCAGAATAAAATGTTTAATAGCTAGCGCATTTTATTTTAAAAAATAAATTTCTAGATCTTTCATGATCAGCATCTCCTTTTCTTTTCGTTAATCAAGTTGTCATTGAGGCATCAGGCAACAGCCCAAAAAGAAAAGAAGGAAAATATACTATGTCATTTGACATTAGAGAATCTTTGACTTCAGCATGATTTTCAGAGGAAAATATTTATTTGCTTACATCTCTCTCACACCCTCCACAGCAACAGACCCTAGAGTTCATAGGGCCTCATAGAAAAGATAAATCCTTTAGGAGAGATGTTACCTGAGTTACTGAGTTTCAAACCAATAATATATCAAGAGCGGTTTTTCCAGTAATAAAAGCACTACCTGCCACTGTTTTTTTTCCCCAGTGGTTCTTTCCCTAAGAGCACACAGAGAAAACATGTTTGTTCTTAAAGATGCTTCTTTTGAGGCCAATTATTTCCCTTTATTCCCCCTTGAAAACCAAGTTATAAATTTGTTAGTGAATTATCAGGCAATACTGTATGCAGCACATTCAAAGAGCCAAACAAATTCATTTGGTTTTGGCCTATCTTGAGGTCCTCAGAGGACTAAATTCAGAAACTGGATTTATTGCAACGCTTGCTGGAACATCACCGATGAGGAACTGAATGCTATGCTCACAAAAGGTTCTTCCATATTTACTAAAAAAAAGAAAGGGTTCACATATTTTAGTACTGTAGGGTGCTTTGCAACCAATTAATAAATGTGGGATGTCCTCTGTACCCCATTCTCTGTGAGGTAAGCAACATCTAAGATGGAAGAATCATATTAAAAAGGCGCATTGGCACGTCTACACATTCAGACCACAAATTGCACACTTACATAGCACTTATGTGATGCAGGCTGTTGAAGGAACAGTAACTTTTCAAAGCTCCATAGCTGTGCGGCAGTGGTGGTATCATAGTTAAACACAGATCTCATGAGACTGTCTTATTGTCATATTCCTTAATTGATGGTCTAGTTAAAGCTGACATGGCCACCAGAGAATGATGAACCTTAAAGGGTCTAGAGTTTGGGTTTGTTTTCAATAGCTGTTCAAAAGTTATTTCATCCAGACACGTTTATCCATCCCCATTGGCCACTTGATTGTAAGCTTTTAATCTTAAATTTCTTAGCTTCTTTCAGCCTTAAGGTATTTTTGCCCCACAAAAATGGGATTAACTCTATTTGAACATGAGAACAGGAAATTTTCACACTATCTGAAAAGTACTCCCATGATTTTGTGTTGGGATTCAAAACTTCAGAGTTGCTTTTGGGCAGTATTAAGGGCCCAACTGTGGAGTAATTACTTACGTGAGTAGACTCACTGGCTTTAATGGGGCTATTTGCATGAGGAACTGCTCCTCTATGTGAGAAGGAATTAGTGCCTTGCCAAGTTTGGATTAATTGGTTGAGACATAAATAAGATCGTATATTGAAAAAATACTGGGCAGTTATGTGCACTATATCAGGTTCCTTATCAACTAAAGCAGGTACTTGGGGCAGACTTCAAGTCACATGTGGCTATGGCTGGTGAGGCATAGATTGAAATGGAGCCCAGGCTGGAAAGCAGAATGTGCGTGCTAGGCAGAAGGGGCTTGAAATTCTCGCTGGGGAAGCAGCAATGGGTGCATTAGTTGGGAGTGGAATCAGCCACATGGTAGCCCTGATGCAGGAAAGCATGTAAGCAAATGTTTACATCCACCCCTATTTAGGTCAGCACTTGCGTAACTTTAAGTGTGTGCTTCTGTCCCATTGACTTCAGTAAGAGCTAAACATGTATGTAAGTGTTTTCCTGGGTAGGGATGCTTTCTCGAATCTGTGGTGGAGTCTGCAGTGTACATGCTGCTATCTGGGAGGAGCTATAGTGGGAGAGAACTTTGTAAATAACCAGTGAAAATCAGTACATGGAAATCCAACAGACAAAACACAAAAAACAGCAGTGTTGTTTCTTCTGTTGACCAAGTTGCCATTTGGTTCAATATTCAATTAATTACATTTTGTAAAATGAGCTAATATGGCACATTTTTGATAGGTTACCAGGAGAAAGATTTCCATGGCACACAGAACGCCCTGCCATCATGCCTGACACTAATTTGAGCCCTTGTTTCCAGTCTCAACAGACAGGCTGACAGCAGAATGCACCCCCTGCAACCTCAAGGGCTTGTTGGGAAAAGAGGGTAGTGGCTTCTTTAAAGGTCCCCCATCCCTCCAGGGTGGAGAGGGGTGACTGGCCAGTGGGAGGGAAGAGGGGAGAAAGGCATCTCTTAAGCTGGTGGGTGGCAAAGTGTCATCCTGGTAAGCCCTTGGCCCCTGAGCACCTGGAGAGGGTAGCTAAACCCTGTCTCTCCAGCCTGACCCTTCTCTCATGCCTGGATTAACAACTGCTGTAAGGAGGCAGCGGGGAGCAGCCTGCCACATGCAGAGAAGATAGTTGTTCCATAGACGATTTGGTTTCCTGAAAGAAACTGGGGATTAGGGTCAGGGCTCCTGGTGTCTGTGGCAGACAGGAGACAATCCTGATTTACCAGCCCCTTAACCCTTATTCGAGGGAAGGGCAGTAGGATCCCAGCAGAAGTCTGGAGATTAGCTATGGAGGGGTGGGAAGCTAATGGCAGCCCTCCACCAGGTGAAAGGTCCCGGCAAAAGCGTCACACAGACAGAGAGGACCCTTTGTCCACCCCCCCCCCTCCAGCTTTGAAAGTATCTTGTCTCCTCATTGGTCATTTTGGTCAGGTGCCAGTGAGGTTATCTTAGCTTCTTAACCCTTTACAGGTAAAAGGACTTTGCACTATATAAGTATTGGCCAGAGAGTTGCTAGATGAGTTAATAATTAAACCACATCCCCTGTATCTTGTCTTGCTTTCCACAAGTCTGGGACAATAGACATGGAGACTGAAAAACTCTCACCTCTGGAGATGGTCTGACCAGCTCAAGGTGAAAGCACGTTGATGGGGCAGGAAAGCTTGTACTGTCACTGAGCATTCTATAAAATTGTTTCACAGATAAATAAATACTTCAGCCTCAAGATTTTGTCAAGATATTTTCCCAAGTACTAAATCTACAATATTAGTCTTTGAAATATGCATTTATCACAGACAAAACTAAGACTTTAATTTTTTTTAAAACAATACTGATTACAGTTTTCAGTAGTTTTCTTTTTTCACAGCCCTTTACCTCTTGACAAGTTTTCATATTTTGTTTTTCATCTTTTCCAAGTGAGTTAGTAGCTATTAAAAAGAAATGGCATGACTGCTAGATATTTCAGCAGTGTGCTAAAGACAGAAAAGAACAACAGAATTCTGTGGCATAGTGTACATGCCTGGTGATCAGGAGTAAAGTATTTTGAGTAGAGATGGTTGAAAATTGAAAATAATATGACCTCAGTTATAGCAGAAAATTTTCTGCTATTACTGAGGTCATATTATTTATTATTCACAAATATTTGGATGGCTGATTGTCTATGAAATATCTGTGAATTCTGAAAGTTTCATTATTCAATATACATTATTCACTGTTTGCTACTTATCTTTTTCCAGTTAAGCGTCGATCAACCAGTAAAGATAGCAGAAATAATACCACGTGACCACACAGCACAAATAGCTAACAGTGAACTGTGAAAGTGAATAACTCAGAGTTCAAAAATTATTTCTTCTTAGCAGGAGGTGAACACTTATGACTATCAACTACATCCAGAGTGAATAGGACTGGGTTCACAAAAATGTAATGAAATATGAAGAAAAATTTAAAAACCCAAACAGAACTCCCCCCACATACAATCATCACCCAAAATTAATCATTTTTTTCCTTTAGTGAATTCACCCAATTCTAATCTTTGTCCTCAAACAATCTGAATAGATAAAAAGTGGCTTCAAGTACTTTCCTGAAAACAGCCAACTAACCTACTATAAAGTGAACAAATGTTCCCCTGCTAACCCCTGCTGCATTCTCAGTAAGTTCTTCTTTACCCAGGTATTGGAAGCTAAGGTAATTTAACCACTCTCCCTTGCATCAGATGCAAGAGACCTCTGTGCAGACTAGCCCAAACTAACACCTTTATTCTACAATGAATCAGAACAACTTTAGATAAAAATGGTTTGTTCATATGCCAAACTAAAAAGGCTAGAGCATTTTGCACATCTACATGTTAGAACCATTGCCAACTGATTTAGTGAACTGATTTCTATCCCATGAAACTGCTATTTTTGCAGCCTTTCCGTTGATACTGCCATCGATGCTGTGCAGTTCTGTTTGTAAGCTTTAAGAACTGTTTGGCTTCTTGCACTCTCTTTTTTTCCTAAGACCGAACACATCCCCACTGCAGTGTAGCCAGGCCCCCTCCTAGGGGCTGCTTTTGATCCCTAAATTTGTTTCCCAGCAAGCTGCCCAAGCCACCTGGGAGTCAAGAGAATTTGTCCTTTAAGCCGCCCTCTGGTGTACTGACCTTCATGTTGATGGTAAGTTCTGTGTCAAAATTCAGCTGATCACCATGATTTTTACCGGGGGGGAGGGGCGGCACTTGGAGCTGACAAACGAATTTGTTTTTCTCCCTAGAAACTTTGGGCTCAGATGGAGATTATCAGATGAGTTTGGTGTACACATTCCCACAGTACAAGCATTTTATATAATTTGGCACAACTTCTCCTCACCAGAATCATTCATCACTACTCAGCAATGGAACAGCAGTTATATTCGCAGTGAGATGTTCTGGCAGAGCTGTGTGGGAAAGAATATGGTGCCACTGGTATTCACTGAGCAATACTATGAATCTTACATTCATGAGAAACCAAGTAACTCCTAGGAATATTATTTATAATCAGAACAACCCCCTCAAAATAAAACATGGTTCTTCCCTTATTTTTAACAGTAACTGTTAAGAATACCATCACTTTAGGAGGGTTTGCAGGTGTTTTTCAAAGCTTCACTTGTGATTTTTAGTAGATGCAGCTATGAATAATCTCACCTATAAGTATGTGCAGAAACTATTATTAAATTCATGTTGCCCTCTATTTCCACTCTGAAAAGATCTTCATTCTGACCAGCTGAGCATATTTTGTGTTTATGTTAGAACCAAACTTCAAGATTTATATTAGAATGATTTCAAATGTTCAACAAACCTACTCACCATCTGCATTTGGAAAAACTCATTGACATCAGCCTGTGTTGCTTAGCAATAAATACGTGTCTATGACTCCAGTCACAAAGAGTGTTCATTACTTTGCCATTCAGCCATTTTACACAGCCTTGAAGGCCTCAAAACTCCTTTATTTACTCTGGCCTTGGCTGGAAGGGAAGGGAAAGAGGAGAAATATAGATGTATGGAGTGCTAGGAAAGGAGTCGGGGTCAAAAAATGGCAAAGAATCTGTAGTAGATTCACAAGTTTAATATATGGGGAGAAGCTATCTAAAGGAAAGCAGAGCAGTATTATTAGTTATTCTTATTAATTATTATTATTATGAAATATTAAAGTAGATTGGTAGCTATGCTTAAACACCTTGATAGACATCAATCTTAAAACACTATCAGAATGTGTATTTTGTAACAGCATCAATTGTTGTATTGTAGGCATGAATTTTTAAAAATGTGCTAATATAGACAATTTCCCAGCAAATGTATCTGATGTAATAATGTGCTTGTGCTTATATTCAGCTTGTGGGTAGTTGGAAGGTACTCTGCTCATACTTAAAGTTCCATGTTTATGAAGAATTCTATGATCATTGCCCTGTTGTTCATAACTTACCGAATAGTTCACCTTTGGAAATAACTCCTCATACTCAGTCTCAGCCCAAAATTGAACTCTTTAGGAAAGTTTCAGGAAAATCTCAGCAACCCTTTTTGAGTTGTGGTAGAGCAGAAAATACAATTTAAAAAAAGATGTGTGATTATAACAGTTTTGTTTGCTCGCCAGTCAAAATGACCACTTCTGTTTAGGTGCCTGAATATGAGTTTAGGACGTTAATGTTAGGCACCCAAATGTGAAGATTTTGGATTAAGTTTCCAGAAAGGCAAAAGAAAAATTAAAATAAGAGAACACTTGTAATTGAGCACATTCGGTTTGATGGGTGAACTAATTCAAGAATATGACAGGAACTCAACTGAAGTGAGATAATTGCCCCAAGTATTGCTCTGCTCCCTTATCCCAGCCAGAATTTCTCTATGTTTATTTTTCACTGCTCTTGGCTACATTTTCACTGTTTTTTCACTGGACTTTTTTCAGGACAGACTCTCCTAAGCAGAAAATGGACCCAATAATGTTCCAGTTCAGAACTTTGAAACCCACATTGTTCAAGTGGCTTTGAAATGAGGCAAAATAAAATCCACCTGCCTTGATTATAGTACCAGCATATCATGGATTTGTTGTAGGTTTGGTACAGGAACCACTTGGTGTAATTCTTTGATCTGTGCTATGCAGAAGATCAGACTAGATAATTGCATGGTCCCCTTTGACCTTAAAAACTACAATGGTGTTAAAGAATGCTGAAAATGGGTCATCTCAAAACATTAGTGAGCCAAGAAGTTGTAGTGAGTGGCTCTATAGTGTTAGACTGGCACCTTGCAACCCTCCGTGAGTAAGGAAGGGCATGTAGCTGGGATGCTAGTGTTGCCAAGCCTCCAGGATTGTCCTGGAGTCTCCAGGAATTAAAGATTGATCTTTAATTAAAGATTCTGTCATTTGATGAAACCTCCAGGAATACATCCAACTAAAATTAGCAATTCTAGGGATGGCTCAGGAGCAGGGCAGGGAATCTGTCACGGTTTGATCCCCAGTTTTCCCCTTGCCCTCAGGGAAAAATAAACTACATCATACCCTTTCCTGGTGTAGCTTTCTTCCCCCTCCATGCTGACTCAGCTGCGTTGGTTTTGCTCCCCAGCACACCAGCCAAGGCTACACCCACTCCCTGCCATCCTCACACATGATCTGCTGACAGGAGTAGCCTGTGCAGGGGAACGGGGGGGGGGGGGGTCTTTACACTCTCTTTATTTTCCTTCCCAGATACTAAGCAAGGCTCACAGCTGAGCTCTAGCTTCTGTCTGAGTATAGTACTGGCTTGGGGCAAGGTAGGTCACTGCATGTATATTTTATCATTATCACTACAAATAATGACATGAAAAATACACAAGAGGCATCTTTAGGGGTTAGTTGTGCACTAGGGGGTTGCACCTATTCAGCAAATATTTGCAGCACTCACTGAGTCAGTTAAAGCAAGAGGCCTTATGCTGCCTGCACTAACAACACCAAGTCAAACAGCAAAGAGATAACATAAAATGAGGTAGCAAGTAAATGGGATTGTAGGTGGTGATTAAATATACATGTCCTGCTTATGTCTATTCTGCCAGTTCAATATAAATTAAAATTCATAATTCTTCCAGTGACTCAAACAAGAGTCAGATACAACAATATGTAACAGCTGCACGGGTAGAGAAAATGTTATGCTTCAGTGTCTGTATGGATGACAGTGAGGACTAATATTCCCAATTCTGATTTTTGTTTCCTTATTCTGGTGTATCTTTTTTTCTAGTTAAAAAAAAAAAGATTGTTCAATGGGGCTCATGCTATGTGGTCATTTCCACAGAATTTTGGCATTCACGCTCGAATACAAGCTGCAATCATCAGAAGTTCTCAGTTCCTATTCCTCATCCCAAGAGCGATGTAGCAAAGCTGTATGCCCATCCCCCTCCCCAGCTTCCGACTCTCATTCACTTCTGGGAACATCCTGGAATAGCAGATGGCTGGGCATCACCAGCTAAGGGATACAAGATGGCTATGTATCTCAAGTAAAGGAAAGCTAGTTGTCGGAAGACATGTTTAAGTCTTTTTCTGTGGTCCTGAGTGGAATGACAAATGCCAAAAATCATACTCAGATTTTTCATAATACTGTGCACAAAACTGCTCCTAAAAGCCACTTGTTTTGCAAAAGTCCTTGAAATTGTGATAAGTACTGTTTGCCATGAAGCCTGACTAGTCACATGGCTTGCATAGCCTTAAGATAGTTGGCATCTGCTTCTGCTTGCCTATTTTAAATTGCCTCTGCTTCTGTTGACCTATTTTAAATATGATTATTTATTATGTTCATCATCGCAGCACCTAGGGGCCAACTGAGAACAGGCTGTATATAAACAGTACTAAATGCTCTCTACTCTAAAGCACTTAAAACCTAAATAGCAAGTTATCTTATAAAGCGTGACCTTAGGTAATGACCTTCCAGGGACTAGGGGAAAGCATCATACATAATTTTTAGTGCTGTTAATACTTCAGCTAAAACACCAGTGCAGAACTATATATGGAACCTTCATTAGTCATAATCTTACTAGATACTTAAATCAGTGTTTGGATGCTATTCTGTTCATTTTCTGGACATGGAAAATATGGTCTAATTAACTCCTGCTAATAAGGATGTCAAATATGCCAATTTAGTGCAGTGCTTGCATTTATCATGTAAATATTGTATAATTCAGTAACCCTCAATAGTGAGTGGCCAGCAGAAAGGACTCAGAATTGAGAAAGCCATGACTCAAATCTCACCTATTTTACTGGCATTCTCAAAACTCCTGCTCAGTCTAAGACTGTAGGTGCCTAAATTCCCCCTACTAAAGTTCCCTAGGCACTCCAGGTGACACAGAAATTGCCTGAGGGCATGGCTATCAAACTGGGTCCCGTAAGAGAAACAGCTGCCAGAAAAGGAAGAGGTGGTAGCAGTCCCCTTTTGTCCAGCAGTGAGAGCACTCACCCAGGATATGGGAGACCTGGATTCAATTCCCGACATTGCCTGAGAGGAGCAGGGAATTGAATCCAGGTCTCACGCTTCCCACATGGTTGCCCTAACCACTGTGCTATGAGGTATTCTGGGGTGGCACTCTCTCAGTCTCTCCAGTTGAAAAATATTCCATGATGTATAAACACTGAAATATGTACTGGGCCAGAGAGAAATATTGATTCTATAGCCAAGTAGTTGGCATGCTCATCTGGGCTGTGGGATACCCAGGATCCAGTCTCTGCTCCAATGAATGGTTCATGATTTATACAAAGTGGAACAGCTTCAACAGGAGAGCTTGAGAGACATAGCCCAGTGGTTAGGGTACTCATGTGGGAGTAGGGAGAACTACTCCTCATCCCACATCAGGTAAAATGGTGATGTGAACTTAGATCTTAGAACTTGGGATGTATAAGTAGGGGCATAGCGAGCAGATCGAGGGACGTGATCGTCCCCCTCTATTCGACATTGGTGAGGCCTCATCTGGAGTACTGTGTCCAGTTTTAGGCCCCACACTACAAGAAGGATGTGGATAAATTGGAGAGAGTCCAGCAAAGGGCAACAAAAATGATTAGGGGTCTAGAACACATGACTTATGAGGAGAGGCTGAGGGAGCTGGGATTGTTTAGCCTGCAGAAGAGAAGAATGAGGGGGGATTTGATAGCTGCTTTCAACTACCTGAAAGGGGGTTCCAAAGAGGATGGCTCTAGACTGTTCTCAATGGTAGCAGATGACAGAACGAGGAGTAATGGTCTCAAGTTGCAGTGGGGGAGGTTTAGATTGGATATTAGGAAAAACTTTTTCACTAAGAGGGTGGTGAAACACTGGAATGCGTTGCCTAGGGAGGTGGTGGAATCTCCTTCCTTGGAAGTTTTTAAGGTCAGGCTTGACAAAGCCCTGGCTGGGATGATTTAACTGGGAATTGGTCCTGCTTCGAGCAGGGGGTTGGACTAGATGACCTTCAGGGGTCCCTTCCAACCCTGATATTCTATGATTCTATGATTCTATGATCTCCCACATCCTCAATGAGTGGTCTAACCACTGGAATATTGGCTAAAAGGGGGGGCAACCAGCAACCACCTCCTCCTCCTCAACTTTCCTTAAGAAAGGACCAACCCGCTTAAGATGGCTAACTCCAGGAGAGGATTCATGGTTTTGAATCCTGAGTTGATGATGGCACATCCCTCCAGTCCAGACTTAGTAGCCTAACTCCCTTTGAAGGGCAAGGCTTAGGCCACACCCCTCTCCTCAGCATTTCCTACTGGCTAGCTTAGGTAGCTCCCCTAGGGTGACCAGATGTCCCGATTTTATAGGCACAGTCACGATTTTTGGGTCTTTTTCTAATATAGGCTCCTATTACCCACCCCCCAACCCCTGTCCCGATTTTTCACACTTGTTGTCTGGTCACCCTAAGCTCCCCACTCAGGGATTCACAGGTGGTAGCCAGGTTCTCTACCTTTTTTTAAGTGCCTAACTCTCTCCATGGATTTTTTATTGAGAGCCTGGGTGTCTAACTCAGAGCAGTAAGTTCCACCTGAGCTGGGCACCTCAAAGTTCGGTGTTGCAACACTCAGCCTAATTCCCTTTTGAATCTAGCCCTAAGTCACTTGACCTCTTTGTATCTTAGCGAAAACAGCTGGAAAACTGGTTAAAAGCAAGGCCTTACAAAAAGATGGAAACTGAATCAAAGACAAATTTATTTAACCAGGTTTTTTAAAGCATGATATTGTTGAAGAATCTATTCTTCCTGCCAGTCCCTTAGTCATCAAAGCTTAATCTATGCATCTATGAATCCAATGTATTGTAAATGTGGCAGAAAAACACTCAAAAATAGACATCTTATAATTAGTTTTAACAAACCCAATATTGAACATTTCCAATCCAGATTCAATAAAGCAGCTCTAATAGACACATCAGTTTATTCTCTCCAGCACAACACTGTGTAGAAGAAAGTTAGACAGCAAATATAGTTTTAGTCAGTGGTGAGTCTCATGTGGTTCTAAACAAAAGGGGTCCTGAATGCCAGACAACGTGAGGTTTTGGCTAAGAGTGTAATTGATAAAGATGATCTGTATTTGACGATCACTGTGACAGTGATGAAAATGCAAATGGAACACTTAAGGGGAAAGGGAAGGTAAAATTGACAGAATAGCTAGAATAGATTTGTCAGTTTCAACAACACCTGCCACAGCCAATGAGTATCATCTGGTTAATGTGACAGAAACTTCTACAGTAGCATCTCAGCTCAAGTCATTCATTACCAATACAGCTGTTGGGGGTAGCTTTTTAAAAACAGCATGTTGCTGGTGTCAATTTTGACAGGTCTTTACTGAAAATTTTTCTTCTTAACTTTTGATCTGCAGCAGCAGTGCTCTGTGAATTTTGCATGGTATTGTGTCTAGAGAAGTCCCTCCTGATGTTGCTGGTCGTCCCAGCATGCCCTCCTCCAAACCTGGTTTGTATACTGCTCATATTCTTGCTTCTCTTTATTCTTCTTTGCCATCCCTTTTTTCTTGGAACATATTCCTTACCCTTACGTGCAAAACACCCACTCTCACTTCATTCAAAACCCTCTTAAAATGCACTTCTGTAAAAGCTAATAACCCCCCCAAGAACAGAGTACCTCACCCAAGATTTTTAAAAACAGAATTCCACATCAATGAAATCTGACCATTATACTAGTTTATTATAGTAGCTCAATTGACTCGGACAGTAAGCACATGACTAAGTGGATCTCTGTGCCCAAACAATGCCACCCACTGGAATAAATAGGGCTCTGCACATGCGGAGGTCTCAGTGCAGGGCTGTGGCCTTAGAGGTAGGCTCCATGGTGCGGACATCATGCCTAACTGTATTTTGTGGGAAGCGCCAATGTGGAAGTACTGAATAATCAATGAGGAAAGGAGAAACTAGGTGGAGTACTGGAAAGCGAGGGTAGGATAGATAAAGTACCCAAGAAAAAAAACAAATATTAAGATTCCTGCATGTCTCTATGACTATTTATAGTCCTGATCCAGCTCCTCTTGATGTCAATGGGACTTCCATTAATTTCACTTGTAGCAGGATTGGCTCCTGGCCATACCCCATCATTATACTGACTTTACCTGGGCTATACTTGCATGTTATTTGATAAACGTTTGCATTAAGCAGATGAAATCTGCTTTTTAGCTAGGCATCTAGATTTGCCTTTTTTAAGACAGAAGCTTTCCCTATGTCTGTAAGTTAGTTTTGCTATGCCTAAAAAAAAAGTTTGTTAGGAGAGCATGCTGAAATGAGTTTCAGGGAGATCCCCCCAAACTCCAAGTTTTATACTTTCTTTATAAAACAGTTAGAAAGTCAGCAAATGAAGTGTCAGAGAGCACTAAAATAAAATCCCTTGGATGATTATATTATATAGATTTGTTCATGTGCCGTGGGTAAAATTTTCAAATGCCCTTAAGTGGTTTAGGAGCCAGTGTCCCATTGACAGTCATTGGACTCCAGCTCCTAAATCACTTGGGCACTTTTCGAAACTATAACCTTGGTGCACAGGAAAAGAGAGGCTTTCAAAATTGCTCTGGTTCTGCAGTATCTTCTGGCTGACTAGCAAAGGCAAACCTTAAATAATCAAGGGACTCAGGCCCTTCTCTCAGCACAGTCAGAAATGGAAATTCAAGTTGATGCTTCCTTCAGGAGGGTAGAGGCATATTTGGAAACGACATAGTCACATCCTCCAGCTGATGAGCATGAGTCAGCAATTTGAAAATGGAGCAGTGAATTCCACTCTCTAACATGAAGGAGAAGGAGAAGGAGGGCTGTTTGAAAATAACACTTTCTTCATATCGTTGGCAGGAAAGGGGTTAACTGATGCCCAGAGAAAACAAAAATAGTCATCCTTCCCTAGCACATTTAATGTTAAGTATATGTGGTATCTTGCAAATAAAACAAATGCACACAAATTCTAATGACCAAAATCAAAACAGGAGCGATTAACCAAAATCCTTCCTGAAGGATGGAGAGATCTATAACACAGAACAGATGGACAACCAACATGATTCCTGTAGCACTGTTTCTTTTGTTTGCTTGATACATTATTATATTTACATGCTTACTCATGGCATACCATCTTACTGATAGCATCACACAGGACTGTGCTATGTGTAAATGAACTGAAAATCGTCTGAGGGCATCTTCCCCCAAAATGTTTACAGTCCAAGTGTACAGTCGTAAAATGCAGAGCCATACAAAACAGTCAAATGGGGTGTGACATTTTTATCTGGACAGTTTGCCTTTTAAAGAGTCCTTTCATAAGTATAGTTCCATACTCAGAGGTGTGTTTGCACTAATATATACCTACTTGTGTGTGGTAAGGCACTCCGCTTAGCACTTTCAAACTGTGCATACACTAAATAGAAAATCCTAACCCTGTCATTGCTTACATATATTAATTCTGATAGGACATTCCTGCTGCAGACTCAGGCTCCCCTCTTGACTGAGTGAAAGAGGGAAGAACTTAAACATATTCGTCCTCCCAGCTAAACCCTCATGCTTTCTTAATACCTTACTAATTATTACTACTGTTTCTGAAGTTAGGCAACTTTATCCAAAGCATCCACTAAAGAATCCAAATAGAAAATGATGTACTAGAACCCATGTTCTTCGCTTTGTTTAAAGCCGTGTAATCCCAGTGGCAAAAATGTGGTAGCAAGAGTGAAAAAATCAGCACCGAATTTGGCCCTGTCTTTACAAACAGTTGAATCTGAAAGAAAAACAATTTTCAATTGTCTGTTTCCAATTACATTGTAGGCCATAATCATGCCGTGAGAAGCAAGTGAGCAGACACCTGTGCCCATGACATTGCAGGATCTGGGTCCTAGTTTACAACATTCCAATTACTGAGAAGGCCAATCATACTTTCTTCCACCAAGTAGTGACAAAAGCAAGCTCTCTTCTAATCTCCCCTTCCCCCTGCCGATTCTGTAGTCTCTCTATTTAGCAGGAAATATATAGGGTATCCCAAATTTGAGTATGTGATTACGGTTGGCAGATGTGACCTTTTTTCATAGCAATCAAACTAAGTGTCAAGCAGTAACTATATGAAAACTAGCACTTTGAGTATTAATTTCACAAGCTTGCAGAAGCTGGGCTTCATTAAAGTGTCTGCTAAATGTGCAAGTGTAGCCCTTATCCTACAATTTGCAAAATGCACCAGCATGGAGCACCACTAAAATTTGCCTGCATGTTGTAAATGACAGAATTGGGCCCTGAGATAGCAGAACTTATTAAGCCACGGCACTTTCATTATACATGCAAAGAACCACTTGGGGATCCTCCTAGTTGGAATTAATGAACCGTAATGGAGGGGAAAGAGATAAAGAATAAAAGACACATTTGTCAATGATGAAGGTAAACAGATGGAAGCAAGGGTCATACATATTGTGTGGGTGCTTGGGATGGGTTCTTGCTAGCAGCTAATGGGGCTGCCCTAGGAGGCATTGAGTGAACTTGCAATAGGACAGCTCAGAAGTTCTAGGTTCCAATTGCAACCTAAGCCTGACAACCAGTTCCTAGGGTTGCAGTTGTCAAAGTAAATGTTACATAGTCCATTTGGATTGTTCAACTATCCCATAACAATAAAAGGCTCAAAGATCACAGGTGCAGCTGTGTTTCCTATTTATCTTCCTGCACCTGTAATTTCACATCCATACATGTGCTGGAGGAAAAGATGGAGTTTATTTATAGTTAGCTGTTATCAGATTGACTTTTCCAAGGTGTGCACTACTATATGGTTTATTTATTAATGTGCTTATCTTTTTTTATAGTCTTAGTGGTTTTGTAACACTCTATTTAGACACACACTTAGTGTAACAACATTCTGTAGCCAACAGTCTTTGCTGATAAAAAGAAATACTTTTCAATGGGATCATGTTCCACCGTTTGCTGCTGCTGTTATATCAGGCTTGGCAGAATTTTATTTTTTTAATATAAGTTTCACAGATAATGTTTATTTTAAAGCATTTTCAGTTTTTAATCTTTATTTTTCACAATGGTAGGAAATTATGGGGTACAGCCAACAGGGGAGGTCCAACATTCTTTAATGACAGTAGAGGTTGCGATTCAAAAAGTTAGTTTTAGAACCATTAAAACACAAATTGTCAACATCACATATCAAAATATACAAAGTAAATATCCTCCACTCAAACGCTAAGTTCTCAAGAAGCATTTTTCTTACTTTGCCTATCTACATTTTAATTAATTATTGTTGGAAATATTTTTGTCCCTGTGTGTGTGTACAGTGAAATCAACATTTACAAATAAAAATATAATCTTTCCAAGCCCAATAACTTGTGGTGGAACTAGCGTATACTCACTAGAAACACATCCAGTCTTGATTGAAAGACTTCAAGTGGCTTTGAAGGCTTGAACCATCACATCTGTTGATAATCTGTTCCAGTGAGAACTGTTAAAATTGCATTCTTTTTTTTTCTAGTTTGAAGTTTTCTAGCATCAACTTCCAGCCATCTCTTTCATCCTCAAGATAGATTGTGAGAGTGCAAAGGTGTACTCACACAGATCAATCATAGTCTTAAACTCTTTTTTCTAAGTCGTTGTTAAAACTTTAGTGAGAAACCTGGAAAGGATGCTTTTTATACATGATGTATAATGAGTAAACTGGCTTTATTTTGGTACATACTATTCTGCTGACTTGTGATGGTTAGTCCACAGCAATCCTGCACTGGGCCTGAAAAGTGAACAGTGATGAGCTGCCAAAATCTTAACAACGGGTTCCCTCCTCACACCACGAGGGGGTCGTTGCCCACCCCTGCCCCCTGGGACTCCTGCCCCATCCAACCCCCCGTGTTCCTTGACGCATCCCCCCGCCCCAAGACCCCTGCCCATCCACCCCCCTCCCTGTCTGCCCCCAGAACCGGGCAGGAGGGTCTCATGGGCCACCATAGTGGGTGCCCACCCCTAAGAGCCAGAGGCACCTGCCGGGGGGCGAGGTGGGGAGTCCCGGAGGTGCTTACCTGGCGTAGCTCCCAGAAAGCATCCGGCAGGTCCCTCTGGCTCCTAGGGGCGGGGGAGCATAGCTATGGGGGGAGCAGGGGGAGCTGACTCCTTGGGTGCTCTGGGGCTGGAGCACCCACGGGGAAAATTTGGTGGGTGCAGAGCACCCATTGGCAGCTCCCCACCCCGCGCTCGGCCCCAGATCACCTCACCTCCGCTCTGCCTCCTCCGCTAAATGCGCTGCCCTGCTCTGCTTCTCCACCCCCTCCTCCGGCTTATCGCGAATCAGCTGTTTGGCAGGAAGCCTGGGAGGGCTGAGAAGCAGGCGATGGCTTCCCGCTCAGGCCGAGGGTGGCGGAGGTGAGCTGGGGCGGAGAGTGGTTTCCCTGCACGCCCCCCCGCCCCAGGTTACCAGCTGTGACGCGGGCGGCCCTCCCTGTGCCCCCCCACCCCAGCTCACCTCCGCTTCCCTGAGCCTGAGCGGGAAGCCGCCACCTGCTTCTCAGCCTGGCCCAGCTTCCCGCTCTGCACCCACCAAATTTTCCCCTTGGGTGCTTTAGGGCTGGAGCACCCATGGAGTCAGCGCCTAAGGCGCCATTTTTGGCTGGTTAAATTTAGAAGCCCTTTTAGAACCGGTTGTCCCTCGTGGAACAACCGGTTCTAAAAGGGCTTTTAAATTTAACAACCGGTTCTAGCGAACCGGTGCGAACCAGCTCCAGCTCACCACTGGCTGTGACTCTCTTTGACACAGTGAACTTTCTCATTGTAGGCCTTGATTCGGCAGAACACAAGCATATGCTTAACTTTAACTGGACGTAAGCACATGATCAACTTCAATGTAAAGTTAAGGATCTCTTTAAATGCTTTGCTGAACTAGGGCCTAAAGATACAGTTTTCAAAAGCACCCAAGTGACTTGAGAGCACAAGTTCGATTAACTGTCAGTGAAACTTAGCCCTGGTCTACACTAGGAGTTAAGGTCGAATTTAGCAGCGTTAAATCGATTTAACCCTGCACCCGTCCACACGATGAAGTCCTTTTTTCGACTTAAAGGGCTCTTAAAATTGATTTCCTTACTCCACCCCCGACAAGGGGATTAGCGCTGAAATCGGCCTTGCTGGGTCGAATTTGGGGTACTGTGGACACAATTAGATGGTATTGGCCTCCGTGAGCTAACCCAGAGGGCTCCATTGTGACCGCTCTGGACAGCACTCTCAACTCAGATGCACTGGCCAGGTAGACAGGAAAAGGCCCGCGAACTTTTGAATTTCAATTTCCTGTTTGGCCAGCATGGCAAGCTGCAGGTGACCATGCAGAGCTCATCAGCAGAGGTGACCATGCAGAGCTCATCAGCAGAGGGGACCATGATGGAGTCCCAGAATTGCAAAAGAGCTCCAGCATGGACCGAACGGGAAGTACGGGATCTGATCGCTGTATGGGGAGAGGAATCCGTGCTATCAGAACTCCGTTCCAGTTTTCAAAATGCCAAAACATTTGTCCAAATCTCCCAGGGCATGAAGGACAGAGGCCATAACAGGGACCCAAAGCAGTGCCACGTGAAACTTAAGGAGCTGAGGCAAGCCTATCAGAAAACCAGAGAGGCGAATGGCCGCTCCGGGTCAGAGCCCAAAACATGCCGCTTCTATGATGAGCTGCATGCCATTTTAGGGGGTTCAGCCACCACTACCCCAGCCGTATTGTTTGACTCCATCAATGGAGATGGAGGCAACAGGGAAGCAGGTTTTGGGGACGAGGAAGATGATGATGAGGTTGTAGATAGCTCACAGCAAGCAAGCAGAGAAACTGGTTTTCCCGACAGCCAGGAACTGTTTCTCACCTTGGACCTGGAGCCAGTACCCCCCAAACCCACCCAAGGCTGCCTCCCGGACCCGCCAGGCAGAGAAGGGACCTCTGGTGAGTGTACCTTTTAAAATACTATACATGGTTTAAAAGCAAGCATGTTTAATGATTAATTTGCCCTGGCATTCGCGGCTCTCCTGGATTTACTCCCAAAGCCTTTGCAAAAGGTTTCTGGGGAGGGCAGCCTTATTCGATCCACCATTGTAGGACACTTTACCACTCCAGGCCAGTAGCACATACTTGGAAATCATTGTTGAACAAAGCATTGCAGTGTATGTTTGCTGGCGTTCAAACAACATCTGTTCTTTATCTCTCTGTGTTATCCTCAGGAGAGTGATATCATTCATGGTCAGCTGGTTGAAATAGGGTGCTTTTCTTAAGGGGACATTCAGAGGTGCCCATTCCTGCTGGGCTGTTTGCCTGTGGCTGAACACAAATGTTCCCCGCTGTTAGCCACGGGGAGGGTGGAGGGGCTAGCCACGCGCTGGGGGGAGGCAAAATGCGACCTTGGAACGAAAGCACATGTGCTAAGTATGTAATGTTAACAGCAAGGTTTACCGTGAAAGAGTGTACCCATTGTTCTATAAAATGTGTCTTTTTAAATACCACTGTCCTTTTTTTTTCTCCACCAGCTGCATGTGTTTCAAGGATCACAGGATCTTCTCCTTCCCAGAGGCTAGCGAAGATCAGAAGGTGAAAAAAACGCACTCGGGATGAAATGTTCTCTGAGCTCATGCTGTCCTCCCACACTGACAAAGCACAGACGAATATGTGGAGGCAAATAATGTCAGAGTGCAGGAAAGCACAAAATGACCGGGAGGAGAGGTGGCGGGCTGAAGAGAGTCAGTGGCGGGCTGAAGGGTGGGCTGAAGCTGAAAGGTGGAGGCAGTGTGATGAGAGGAGGCAGGACTCAATGCTGAGGCTGCTGGAGGATCAAACCAATATGCTCCAGCGTATGACTGAGCTGCAGGAAAGGCAGCAGGAGCACAGACCGCTGCTACAGCCCCTGTGTAACCAACCGCCCTCCTCTCCAAGTTCCATAGCCTCTTCACCCAGACGCCCAAGAATGGGATGCGGGGGCCTCCGGTCACCCAGCCACTCTACCGCAGAGGATTGCCCAAGCAACAGAAGGCTGGCATTCAATAAGTTTTAAAGTTTTAAACTTTTAAAGTGCTGTGTGGCCTTGTCCTTCCCTCCTCCACCACCCCTCCTGGGCTACCTTGGTAGTTATCCCCCTATTTGTGTGATGAATTAATAAAGAATGCATGAATGTGAAGTAACAATGACTTTATTGCCTCTTCAGGCGGTGATCGAAGGGAGGAGGGAAGGGTGAAGTAGAGTGAACCAAGGGGCGGGGGGTTTCATCAAGGAGAAACAAACAGAACTTTCACACCATAGCCTGGCCAGTCATGAAACTGGTTTTCAAAGCTTCTCGCGCCCTCCTGTGCTCTTCTAACCGCCCCGGTGTCTGGCTATGCGTAACCAGCAGCCAGGCGATTTGCCTCAACTTCCCAACCCACCATAAACGTCTCCCCCTTACTCTCACAGATATTGTGGAGCGCACAGCAAGCACTAATAACAGGGGGAATATTGGTTTCGCTGAGGTCTAACTGAGTCAGTAAACTGCGCCAGGGCGCTTTTAAATGTCCAAATGCACATTCTACCACCATTCTGCACTTGCTCAGCCTGTAGTCGAACAGCTCCTGCCTACTGTCCAGGCTGCCTGTGTATGGCTTCATGAGCCACGGCATTAAGGGGTAGGCTGGGTCCCCAAGGCTAACTATAGGCATTTCAACATCCCCAACGGTTATGTTCTGGTCTGGGAATAAAGTCCCTTCCTGCAGTTTTTGAAACAGACCAGAGTTCCTGAAGATGCGAGCGTCATGTACCTTTCTCGGCCATCCCACATTGATGTTGGTGAAATGTCCCTTGTGATCCACCAGTGCTTGCAGCACTATTGAAAAATACCCCTTGCGGTTTATGTACTCGCCAGCTTGGTGCTCAGGTGCCAAGATAGGGATATGGGTTCCGTCTATGGCCCCACCTCAGTTAGGGAATCCCATTGCAGCAAAGCCATCCACTATGACCTGCACATTTCCCAGGTCACTATCCTTGATATCAGCAGATCTTTGATTGCGTTGGCTACTTGCATCACAGCAGCCCCAACAGTAGATTTGCCCACTCCAAATTGGTTCCTGACTGACCGGTAGCTGTTTGGCGTTGCAAGCTTCCACAAGGCTATTGCCACTCACTTCTCAACTGTGAGGGCTGCCCTCATCTTGGTATTCTTGCGCCTCAGGGCGGGGGAAAGCAAGTCAAAGTTCCATGAAAGTGCCCATACGCATGCGAAAGTTTCGCAGCCACTGGGAATCGTCCCAAATCTGCAACACTATGTGGTCCCACCAGTCTGTGCTTGTTTCCCGAGCCCAGAATCAGCGTTCCACCACATGAACCTGCCCCATTAGCACCAAGAAACATTTTGATTTTTTCAGATTTTTTTAATTATACAAATTTGGTAAAACCAACATGAATTTGGAAAGTGTTTCAGTGTCACCAAATCTTCATTTTTCACAAAAAAGCCCGCAAGTTTCAGCAGAAAATTTATGCCTCTGTACTGAAGAGTTAAAAGTGAGTGTGTGGGGAGGAAGAGTCTTAATGTGAGAGAATAAGATGAGCAAAGAAGTCCTGGGAGGAAAAAATAAATTTGTTTTTGACATCAAAAGTTGTCATTTTAAAAGGATATTCGATAATTCACAAGGAGTTTTGCAATTGCTCTATGTGACGATGTAGCGTGTGTATTCAGAGCCTCTTTGGGAGTAGGTTTCTTTTGTTTATTTTTATTTACCACTATTAATTTAATGGCCTAGTTTTGGATGGGCTGTGCAAAGAACCAGCTGGAGATAAAGTACCAAGCTAACATTGCCTGGGAACATCTTACTGTTAACTACCAATAAAGATATCCCTATACCCACCTTTGCAATTTGTTTCTCTCCAAATTCTGGGCACCCAAAATACACCAGGTATTACACAGAAACAGGCCCTGTCCCGAAGAACCTAGAACTCAACAGGATAAAATAATAATAAAAAAAGAATAAATAAAGAAGTGATAGTAATATAGAACCCCAAGGTCAGACTTGGATATGGATAGAGATCTCTTTAATATTACTAGAGAGAAATACTACTGGGAATTCTGTCATAAAGGGAGACTAACTTCCCAGATCTAGACTGGAGCATAAATGCTAGTAGGGCCCAGTTATTCCTCAGGGTGATTGATGACAGATTCTTCATGAAATAGTCACTGAACTAACAAGAGGCAATGCACTTTTAGACTTGGTTTTGGTAAGTAGTAAGGACATCATGGAAGAGCTAGGCACCAGAAATAACCTTGGATTGAGTGAGCATGAGTTGATTCAGTTTAAATTAAGTGGAAGGATAACCAAAACCAGTTTGTCAACTATGAGGTATTTTTATTTCAATAGAGCATCATCACAGGGTGCTTTCCCCTTTGTGACTCGGCCCTCTGGCCAGGTCATTATGTGTTGTCCCATTCTAGGGTATAAAGTCTGCCTGGACCCAATGTCCAGGCAATGCCACTTCATCAGGATACCAGGAATCTGGGCCCACCCACTATTCCAGGTTCCAGCCCAGGGACCCTACAATATGCAGCCAAGGTCTGTTCAATCTTCAACTTTGCTGCTCACTCCCTGGGCTGCTTCCTACTCACCTCTCAGAGGCTTTCTTCTCCACTCTTCTTTCTTCAGGGTATGTCTTTGCCTCAGGGCCAGGCTCCCAGGGTCCTACTCTTTTCCTGGGTTCCCTCCTTCCCTCTCTAATGTTCCCTTCTTCCCTCTCTACTGCAGAGGATGGCTACAGACTTCCTCACTACCACTTTTTCTGTTGCCAGCTTCTTGGCTTTATCCTAGCCCAGCCCGTATCTGTTCAGGTGAGCTTCATTCTCCAATCAGGGGTTGGTTATCCAGCCTAATTCCCTCATGTGGGGCCTATCACACTAGTTGGCCCTTTCTGAGCTTCTTCAACCTTTCAGGGATGGTGTGGGGTAGGCAGATTTTGGGAAGCTAAAGGAATTATTTAAAGGAGTAAACTGGATTGAAGAGCTGAAGGACTTGAATGTGGAGAAGGCTTAGAATTTTTTAAAATCAGTTATACAAAAACGATTGGCAATTTGCATCCAAAGCAAGGGGAAAAACTTGTAGAGAGCTTCCAGATCCAACTGCATGAATAACTGCCTCAAAAAAGTTGTTTGGAGTAAGCAGAGAGCCTACAGGGAATGGGGAAAAAGGAGGGATCAGCAAAGAAAGCTACACCTTGGAAGTTAGAAAATGTAGGAATAAAGTGAGGATTTCTACAAGTCAAGCTGAATTAGCTCTTGTTAAGGAAATTAAAATGAGAGGGTTTTTAGTTATATAAATAAAAAGAAACTAAAGAAGAATGAGACTTGGCAGCTATGCAGTGAGAATGGGAAGGAGAGTAAAGATAATCTAGGTGTGGCCCACAAACTAAATGGGTACTTTGCCTCAGTTTTCAGTAAGGATGCTAAGATGGAACATGGAATGAATGCTGGAAAAAAGTGTACAAAAATGGAAATTAGCAGATTTGAGGAGGAAAAAAATTAAAGAGCTTAAAGTCAAGGGGCCCAAGTAACTTCCATCCCATTATACTGAAAGAACTGAAAAATGAAATAGATTTTCTAAAAATCCTCTACAAATATATATATACACACATACATATAGTGACTGGAAAATAGCTAACATCACACCTATATTTAAGAAAGGGAAAAAGTGATCCGGGCAAGGCTTTAGAACAAATTGTGAAGGAAAGAATAAATTAAATTCATGGAAACAAATGGAAAGGGGAAGTAATGCAACATGAGTTTATCAAAAGAAAGTGGGTAAGGGAAACACAGTAAATCTAATCGACTTGGACTTCAGTAAAGCATTCCTCTATGGGAATTTATTAGTTAAATGAGAAGATGGGGACTCATACAATAATTGTAAGATGGGTAAGGAACTTGCTAAAGGGGAGCAGGCAATGGGATGTGTTGAACTATTAGACTGGAGGTGAACCATTAGACTGGAGGGAGGTTACTAGTGGAGTTCCTCAAGGATTGTTCTTGGGACCAATCTTATGTAATATTTAATTGGCACAAAAAGCGCTAATGAAATTTGCTGATGCAAAGTTGTGAGGCATTATCAATACAGACAAGGATCAGAATATTATACAGGAAGAATTGGGAGCCTCTGAAGAGGCCAGGATCAGGACCCAAATCCATCTTACCCCCTCCTCTCCCTGCAGCTGCTGGAGTGAGTTCTGGGCTGCACCTTTTAGGCTATGTCTACAATACAAGACGGGGTGGGGCGGGGGTTGATTCCCAGCTCATACTAGCTCTCACCTGAGCTATCACACTAAAAATAGTAGCATTGCTGAAGTAGCAGCAGCAGAAGCTAGCCACCCCTAGTGCAAACCCGCTGGAACCCCCTGGGTATGTACTCAGGGCTACTAGCCCATGCTGCTGCTACCCTGTCTACACTACTATTTTTAGCTTGCTAACTCAGATGAGATCCAGCACGAATATATCTATGTGAGCTGGGGATCTATCTAGCTGGGAATATATCTATGTGAGCTGGTAGTGTGGACATAGCCTTAGAATCACAGTGCAGAATCTCACCCAGGAGGTATACTCACAGGTGTAAAATTAAGGGAGGGAGTAGGTGTTGGCAGGTTCGAGGCTTATGGGTGTAATGGAGATTGTTGGGTTCCAATGTATCAATCACATTTATTTATGATTTTGGAATACTTAGTTTCTACCACACTCAGCTCTTTCTGCTCCCGCCTTCCCAAAAAGGAAAGGAAGAGAACTGGACAGTGATGTAATACATTAACCTTTCACCTTTGGAGATCCACACAGAGGGAGACCGATAACATACTCTCTGGTGGGTTACACACATGAATCCTAGATTGAGTCACATCAAAGGTAAAAATAACTCTTTGGTCTCACTTTAACATCACTTAAACCCCACAGAAGCACTAATCAGTTTGATACAATTGTCAGTCTGCTCATAGACTGGCAGGACTGCTGCAATAATGGAGTTGCCAGCTGTGACAGAGATGCACTTTAAACAACACCAAGATGAGACACTAATCTGAAAAATAAAATTCAGAAAGGAAAAAAGGGGGAAGGAAGATATAGAATGAAAGATGAGGTAATGAGTCAATCTCAGTAACACTGTCTAAAAGTTTTATGTAAAATTGATTCAAGGTAACATAGTCTTCACTCAGCAAACTCCCTACAGATTACTCTAACAATTAGCTGACTTGGTTGAGATATGGGTGTTCTGCCAACTGCCCACCTATACTTTGGTATTAGCTGGTCCTGGTTGGTGTCTGCGGACCGGAAAAAAGAGTGGATTATAAATTCTACATTGTAATTAGATTCCTTATTTTGATCTTCCTTTCACAAAATCCATGAGAAACTGTTAAATAACGATGTGCAGTTAAAGGGATTCTGAACAGCTGGATATCACCAAATATCGAACTGTAATGGGTAATGTGTATGAAGGTAACAGGTTTGAAAGTTTGGATGGCAATGGAAAAATTTTAAGTCCAGTTATTCAGCTAAGGAAGTAGTTATTTAGTAGTAATGAGGTATTTTAAAATGCAATCATAAGATTTTAGAAAATAAGGAAGAAAGGAAAGTCAGTACAATCTATGCCAGTACATCCCATAACTGAATAACACCTTTCATCATTTACACGCTTCAGGGAAAACTGAGTAGTGCACTTCAGAAAGCAAACACAGGGATATAATGAAAAACAATCGTGAAGCCTCTTTGAAGAACTGTGATAGTGAAACTTTTATAAGTACACCAATCACTGAAGTCCATTGAATACATAACAGAGGACTAGTGGTTAGAGTAGGAGACTGGGCATTAGGATTCCTGGGTTCTCCTCTAAACTCTGCCATTAAATAGCTCTAGCTTTTGACTTCATGCCAGTATCATTGTGCCACAGCAATGGACCACTAAAATATACAGGTTGTTTAGGCTTTTCTAAATCACGTAACCCTTGACTCCTGAGAGGTTTAAACAAAATACTATAGTAAGGTTATGATAAGAACTATGTCATATAAGAAAGATATTTACAATTTAAACTTAAATTTAGTTGTGAAGTGTTACAACATTGAGGCCAAGGTAGGACACCCTAATAATTACACACCTGCATGCTCAAGCAATATTTTTATACTTCTCCCTTGTCATCTGTCCAAATTTCCACTTCTTGTAAGCTTCCTTTTTGTGTTTAAGCTCACCAAAGATTTCTCTGTTAAGTCAAGCTGATCACCTGCCATATTTGCTATTCTTTCCGTACATCAGGATGATTTATTCCTGCGCCCTCAACAAGGCTTCTTTAAAATACAGCCAGCTCTCCTGGATTCCTTCCCCCTTCGTATTAGCCTCCCAGGGAATCCTCCATCAGTTCACTGAGGGAGTCAAAGTCTGATTTTCTGAAGTCCAGGGTCCATATTCTGCTGTTCTCCTCTCTTCCTTTTGCCCGGATCCTGAACTTGACCATCTCATGGTCACTGCTGCCCAGGTTGCCACCCACTTCTACTTCCCCTACCAATTCTTCCCTGTTTGTGAGTAGCAGGTCAAGAGGAGCACAACCCCTAGTTGGTTCCTCCAGCACTTGCACCAGGAAATTGTCCCCAACACTCTCCAAAAACTTCCTGGATTGCTGTTCACTGCTGTATTGCTCTCCCAGCAGATGTCAGGGTGATTGAAGTCCCCCATGAGAACCAGGGCCTGTGATCTGGAAACTTCTGTTAGTTGTCTGAAGAAAGCCCCATCTACCTCCTCCTCCTGATCTGGTGGTCTATAGCAGACACCCACCACGACATCACCCTTGTTGCTCATGCTTCTAAACTTAATCCAGAGACACTCAGCTTTTTCTTCAGTTTCATACCGGAGCTCTCAGCAATCATACTGCTCACTTACATACAGTGCAACTCTTCCACCTTTCCTCCCGTACCTGTCCTTCCTGAACAATTTATACCAGTTCCAGTTTGGTAGTTACCAAAAGTCTTTGCCATTTTAGAGCCTGTGGGAAATATGCTTAGGTTAGCTCCCAACAGAGAGGCATCAGTATCATAGCCACTGAAGGCCAACTGGAAATTCTCAGCGGAAAGAACAATGATTTAATGGGCAAAGAGGCTTGCTGCTCTCCTGTCCAGTCCCTGATCACTTCAGGCCGAAAATGAAGCAAAATCAAAAGAACTGGGCAGATTACACCATTGCTGCTGTGTTGCCCTTGCTGAGTAGATAAAGAGAGCACTTCACAGTTATCCATCTGCCACCAAACACACATTCCATTTAGCCACAGCAGCAAGAGGAAAATAAAAGACTTCCTGAGCATGTCCTTACACTTTTTGAAAAAAACATTAGCATTACAATACATTGAAGGTTCTTTTGTAACTGCTTCACTTTTGTTTATCAATATCTTTGCATCAAATATTTCTTATCTGATTTATTTTAAAAAATATGCTCTGAAAGTTGGCTACAGTTACAGTACCACAAATCAGTGCCCCCCCTAAAATGGAGAGTTGAATTTTGAGAGGAATATCCAAAGTAAAACAAGTAATAGCAAATGAAAATTCAGAAACAAGACAAGTATCCCTTAGGAGTGACATGGGAACAAAGATTGATAACTATTCAACTCATTTTTGAACATGATATTTTGTTGCTCGAGTCAAGCAACCACTCACAATAAATGCTGAGACCCAACCTTGTTGTGCTCTTTCTGATTCAGTTGTTTAAAATTTATCTTTAAGAATCAGCTGTTCTTATATGGGAATAGAATGTTTCTGAAGGCTTTTAACAACCTGTGTGAAGAGTAGCTGGATATGTAATGCAAGGAACAGGTTTTTAAAAGGCTGTTTGATGTCTTAATCTCAGCCTTATCTAGTGATTTTATCATTACTGGACTGCCACATTTAGTATCATATAAACACACTGTAACTGGGGAAGTGTGGTGGGGCAAGTGCCCCACCCCCTCTGTGAGAGTGGGTAAAGACAGGCCAGAGGGGCTGCGCAAAGTGGCAGCCACTCAAGAAGGGCCTGTTACAGAGCCAATCAGGGTTGGGCAAGAGGTGGCCAATTAGGGCTGGGCTCAGCCCTATATAAAGGCTGCCCATGTGAGGAGCAGGGAGTCTCTCCCAGACTTCCAGCAGGGAAGGTCAGTCTCCTGAGCAAGGAGACCAGCACCTAGGACAGCGCAGTACTGGGCAGACTTAGGGGAGCCTAGGAGAGCTCCAGCCTGTTACCTGCCAGGCTGTGGGCCCTGACCAGAAGGGCCTAGAGGGTGCAAAGGGGTCAGATGGGAAATGACTCAGGGAGACTGGACAGATGAGGGGAGAAAAGGAGGGCAGGGAGGCTGTTGGTAGAGAGTCCCTGAGTCAGGACCTAGAGTAGTGGGTGGGCCTGGGTTGTCTTCCCTCCACCCCGATCTTGCACCTGACTGTGGGAAGTGGCCATAACAGACTGCACCAGACCCCTGAGGGAAGGTGTTAGACTTTGGGGTGTGGCTGGCCACTGCAGCAGGGGTGAACCAGGAGACTGCTGTTAAATGCCCCCCTGGAAGGGGGTGAGCATGGACTAAGGGGCACTGCTAGAGGGCAGTGTCCTGAAGAGGATGCTGCCAAGCGGGGAGCAATGTGGGTCCAGACACCAACGAGGGCACAAGATGGATGGGATACCACTGGTGGAGGGCACTCCACATGGACTTAGCTAATTCCCAGGAGTCACCAGCGGGAGGTGCTGCGGTGGTGAGTCCCAACCCTGTCACAGGAAGAAATGTTTTATTTTGTTTGAGTTGCATAAAACACTATGCCCCAATCCTGATTGGAACCAATGGACATTGTAGTAATACAAATAATATCAATAAAACCACCACCATATGCATAGCACTATCTGCATATAATATGGTAACACCGACTTTGATATAGCACTTATCATTTGCTATTTCTGAGATAACAGCTATTTTCTGAGGGTGAAAACTATACTTACCACAGCTGTACCACATGTGGCTTTGATATAAGGATGTGGTAAGTTTTCATATTTTAATGCTAATTTAATCATTGTAGTTTGAAAGGTGTTAGAATAAAAGCATATGTGAATAAAACTGTGTGTGTATTAGACAGAGTGACTGCATACATTTGGACATATAGCATGGTGGTAGTTAGAGGGAACACGAGGTTTTTAACAGAGATCCTAGAACTCACCAGGGAAGGCAGCATGGCCTACTAGGTAGGGCACACAGGAGACCTGGGTTCCATTGCTCAGTATCACTGACCAGCTGTGTGACCTCGGGCAAGTCACTTCACCTCCCCATGCCTGTCTCCCTCCCAACTTTTGTCTGTCTTATCTTTTTAGATCTCAAATGCTTTGGGAGTTTGCTTGTATAGGGCTGTCAAAGTTCCTTCCCCACTCTGAACTCTAGGGTTCAGATGTGGGGACCTGCATGAAAGACCCCCTAAGCTTATTCTTACCAGCTTAGGTTAAAAACTTCCTCAAGGTACAAAATTTGCTTTGTCCTTGAACCCTCTGCTGCCACCACCAAGCGTGTTAAACAAAGAACAGGGAAAGAGCCCACTTGGAGATGTCTTCCCCCCACCCCAAGCCCTACACCCCCTTTCCTGGGGAAGGCTTGATAAAAATCCACCAATTTGTACAGATGAACACAGACCCAAACCCTTGGATCTTAAGAACAATGAAAAATCAATCAGGTTCTTAAAAGAAGAATTTTAATTAAAGAAAAAGTAAAAGAATCACCTCTGTAAAATCAGGATGGTGAATACCTTACAGGGTAATTGGATTCAAAACATAGAAAATCCCTCTAGGCAAAAGCTTAAATTACAAAAAGACACAAACAGGAATATACATTCCATTCAGCACAGCTATTTTACCAGCCATTTAAACAAAAGGAAATCTAATGCATTTCTAGTTAGATTACTTACTAACTTTTTACAGGAGTTCTGAGCTGCATTCCTGATCTGTTCCTGGCAAAAGCATCACACAGACAGCCAGACCCTTTGTTCCCCTCTCCCCCGCCTCCAACTTTGAAAGTATCTTGTTTCCTCATTGGTCATTTTGGTCAGGTGCCAGCGAGGTTATCTTAGCTTCTTAACCCTTTACAGGTGAAAGGGTTTTGCCTCTGGCCAGGAGGGATTTTATAGCACTGTGGACAGAAAGGCGGTTACCCTTCCCTTTATATTTATGACAAAGGCCTAGCCCAATGGGACCTTGATCATGGTTGGGGTCTCTAACTGCTGCTGTAAGACAAATATGTTCAATGCCACATATTCTGTGACATACTAGGACATGGAAAAAAATAAAGATCACTCGCCAAAGGTAGCGATCACAAGAGTTGAGAGACTGTCTTAATTCCATGAAGTGTAGCATATTTGTGATTCTCATGAGAGAAGAAAAGGAGTACTTGTGGCACCTTTGAGACTAACATTATGCTCAAATAAATTTGTTAGTCTCTAAGGTGCCACAAGCACTCTTTTTCGTGGATACAGACTAACACGGCTGCTACTCTGAAACCTCTCATGAGAGAGTAACTTGCCTGGGCATCTAAGTCCACTGCCGAAAGGTAGAGTATATTGGTACGTGCAGAAGTTATATTCCAGGAAAATGAAGTGATTTTCATTTTATATATTTTTTTCTGGTCACTAGGGATAAGATATTCCTTAAGTAGTCAAAACAAAAATGCAAGTGATAAAGCTGGCATCCTCCAGTGCAGTACAATAAACTATAACAGCCTCAGCTGCTCTGTGTCACTACTTTACCTGTGTTGATAGTTACACACAGTCTCTGAAAATGTGGTAGCTGTTAGGGAAATCAGAGTGCTGTAAACATAGTGTATGTAATGGTAGGGCATATCAGGTATCCTACAATACAAAGAGAAAGACACCCTGCCTGAAAAGCTTACAATCCTGAGCCACGCAGGGACTTGCTGGTTTTAAACAGCTTAAAGGTTCTGTCACCTATGTACAAAATATAGTAAAAAGACAATACTATCTCAGGGGAAGGAACTGAAAACCAAAAACCCAAACACACATGGAAATAAAAAACAGAACAAGCCGCTCCACCATTTTCTGCTTTGTTTGTTATGGCTTTAATTTGAAAGATCAGTCTCGCTTTTCCCCCGTGTTCATAGGAGGGCTCTCCTTGGCCTCTTTAAAAGACCTGCATGGTGAGGTCACATGATGCTGTCACCTAAGCTGCAACCAGCCTGCCTGCCCTCCCCACTCCAAAGTGGCCGGGTCCTTCTGCAAAGAGAGGGAAATGCAGCTCAGCCCTTTCACGTTTTCCCTATGCAAAAAGCAATGATGAAAACAAGCTTTATATGGGTCATCTTTGTATTTGATCAAGGAATTCTGAAAAGGATTTAAAAAGAACACCCTCTTCATAGTTCACCTTTAAGATACACAAGTCTAAGGTTTTAATATATGCTTACTGAAGAATGAAGTTTGATTATTTTTCTAGTTCTACAGAGAAGCAGCAGCAAAATCATGAGGGGGCATTATAAGATGTGAGTAAGAGGCAGCACCCAAGGAAATGAAAAAAATATTAGAATTATTATTATCTATGCTTACAATAGAAGTATTGCATGGCAGATAAGAACCCTGGAAAGGTTTTTTTTTCTATCTTGCATTATCTCTCTCTGAACAAAACCAATATGTAGACAACAGAAGCTTGTTCTAATAACAAAAATGTTGCCTGAAATGAAATTCTTGACATACCAATCATTCTCTGTAGCAAAGCCATTTTTCATATAAAACACATTTTGGCATAGGCTTTAATGAATGTTTTAAACAGAGTCATCTCATTTACGTTCTCAGCTAAGGAAGCATTTAAATAACCATTATAGCAACACGATATCCTAACCAAGGAGACCCCAGCATGAAGACCTCACAAATCAGATTATATTGAAAGAGCAAAAGTTCTCTTGAACTACTTGAATAAAAGCATTTACCTAAAATGGCTGACTACCATTAAACCAATATTCTGCGAGGGAAGCTCTTCGCTTTCCTCTTCCACCAAGAAACCAGATTCCAAAACAAACATGCTCCAAACCAAGTGCTGGGACTTTAGATACCTTCTGCTCCTGCAGGTTTAGCTCCCCTCCCACCCCGAAAGAGCACTTACTGATCAGCCTCTAGCACAATGCCAACTTCAATAAACCAACTGATTACCGGATTTTGGGAATGCTATAGCTACATTCACTTTACTGCAAAATTTGATGCAATAGCCTGTCATTAAACTGCAAGGATTAATCATCAAACTGAGAATCTAGTTACAGAAAGAAAAGAGAGTCAATCACCAACAGCTGACAATTATCTTATTTCCAACTTCACAAATTCAATTTCAGAAGGAAAAGCAATAAGTTAGTCATAAGCATTATGCTGTACTATGCCTGAAAATGATCCTCCTTATGTGTTCAGAGTTATATGTGGAAGTGCCCGTTCTATATCTGGGAGTGGGCTTTACAAAAGGAAAAAATCTAATTGTAGAAAATAGGTCAAAACATACACAATAAAAGGCCTAATTTGCCCTGCACCGAGATAATAAACATAACCCCATACTGTATATCCCTCAACCAACTTCTGACCTGATAAAAATAGGCTTTACATCAGATCAAGATGCACGCCAGCAAGGACTTAGCAAGCTGAGAGGAAGCAAGTCCTAGCCTTGAGGATCTTCACTAGGAGCACCCACCCACCAATTCCTTTCATTTAGAACTTTTTTAAATGACTGCTTCCTTAGATTAAAAACATATCTGAAAATAGGGAAGGTAGAAAACGAAGCTGGTTTTGTTTGGCTCTTTTCAATTGTCATGGGCCAATGGCCTTTTAGGAGAATTAAAGTCTAATAGGCCCATGATGACCCTGTTAGCGACACCTGGGAGCAGCTAGGTGCTCCATGTGGCACCTCTTTAGCTCATTACTAATAGAGTAGCTGAGCTAGAAAGAGGCTGCTGGAACAAGATAAAGGAAAACTTGCTTAGAGTGAAAGAAGAAAAAAGTCCTGCAGCTAAGGTATGTGAGAAAGTGCCTACAGGAAGTAAAGTAGGCTTCTGGGGGTGCAAGCTCTGAATTGACAGTGAGAACCCCAAGAGAACTGTCAGGACCCTTAGGGAGGGTAAGAGTGGCAAAGCTCCTCTCATTTAAGCTCTGAAAAGAGAGCAGGCATAGGCTTTCAGATCAGAGTCCTACAGGTGAAAACTCTCTTCCAGCAGGAGAGGAAGAAGGAGAAATCTGGTAGAAGAAACCCATAGGGATCAGAGTAGATCCCTATGTGGAGAAGCCCTGAGTTAGAGCCTACAATGGGTAGAAGAAACCACAGGAAGCAGGTTAGGCTCCCAAGAGAGAAGCCCTGGGATTAGGGTTGCTAGGTGTTCAGTTTTTGATTGGAATACTAGGTTGAAAAAGGACCCTGGTGGCTCTGGTCAGCACTACTGACCAGGCTGTTAAAAGTCCAGTTGGTGAGGGGCTGGCAGGCTCCCTACCTGGCTCTGCACGGCTCCCCAGAAGCAGTGACATGTCCCTCCTTCTCCTAGCCATAGGGGTGGCCACGGGGTTGCCATGCACTGCCCCTACCCTGAGCACCAGCTCCACAGCTCCCATTGGCCGAGAACCCTGGCCAATGGGAGCTGCGGGGGTGGTGCCTGTGGGCAGAGCTGATTGGCTGTGCCTCTGCCTGGAAGCTAAGGGAAATGTTGCTGCTCGCAAGTGAGCGCCACCTGGAGCCCGCACCTCTGCCCCAGCCCCGAGCCTTCTCCCATATCCAAACTCCCTCCCAGAGCTTGCACCCCCTCTTGCACCCCAGCCCTGAGCCCCCTCCTGCATCCAAACTCCCTCCCGGAGCCCACACCCCAAAACCCTTCTTGCAACACAAGCTCCTGCCCCATAGGAACCCCTTCCCACACTTGGAACCCCTCAGCCCCACCCCAGAGTCTGCATCCCTACCTGGAGCCCCCAACCCCCCTGGCCTCAGTCCAGAGCCTCCTCTTGCACCCTAAACCCCTCATTCCCGTCCCCACCCCAGAGCCAGTATCTCTAGCTGAGAGCCCGTACCCCCTCCCACATCCCAACCCCCTGCCTCAGCCCAGAGCCCCCTCCCACACTCCAAATCTCTCAGCCCCAGCCAGAGCCCCCTCCTGCACACCAAACCCCTCATTCCCAGAGCCTGCACCCCTAACTGACAGCCTCACTCCCTCCCACACTGCAGCCCCCTGCCCTGGCCCAGTGAAAATAAGTGAGTGAGGAAAAGTGTGTGAGAACGAGGGGACATGGAGTAAGCGGGGTAGAGCCTCAGAGAAGGGGCAGGGCCTCAGGGAAGGGAGGTGGGGCAAGGGTGTTTGGTTTTGTGCAATTATAATGTTGGCAACCCTACCTGGGATAAGACTTGTAAGTGGGAGCAGGGAGACCCCAGAGATAAACTTCCAGGGTCCCTGGGGGAGGGAGTCAGCGTGGGGAATTCTGCTGGAGAAGAAGGATTTATTAGTTTGGCCCAAGAGAGGCTGAAAAATACCATACCTTGGATTTGTTAGGACTCTTGTTTGGACCTTTTTGTTACCACAGAAGGAGTTTGGACATTATGTGACTTGGCCATAGGGCTGAGCCACCAAAGACCTGATGAGAGGCAGGTGGCCAGCAGGAGGAGCCAGGGATGAAGATCCCTTGCAGCATTGCACCCTGACACAGAGGGGTGCTACCAGTTGAGAGTACACTACCTTCCCGAACTACTGAAATTGACTGGGTCCTACTTGTGTCAGATGGAAAAAGAAGGTAAAAATATAAAGCAATAGACTTGTATGTGTGCATTCCTTAGTTCAGTGTCAGCAATGACTGATACATTAATGGAAAGGTCTTGCACATTATTTGTGTATTTTTCTTGAAAGTAAAAGGGGGGAAAAGTAAAAAAGAAACTCTGCTGGGGAGCCCATAGCTCAGTTTGTGATAGGTATGGTTCTACATAATCATTTCTTAAGACCCTGTCTGCCCTCACAGGAGGGTAAGAAATGAGTAAGTGTTTAAATGGAGTTGCCCTTCTGAATTAAGGTTAGCAGAGAACACCATGGGACAGCACTGATGGACAGTACAATGTACGTGCTACACTGAAAGACAGCTACCTGCCCCATGGCTCTGAAGCATGCAAGTGGATGTATTTACCATACATAAGAAGAATCTTTTAGCATGACCTGTAAGAATGTCACTTTCCTATGGCTATGTTTAATAGTACAGAGAGCATTTAATTGTCTATTTAAAATAAAAAGGCAATCTAAATGTGAAATGCAGACATGGTGTATTTACGTTACATGGTTCTCTCAAGTGAAATCACACCTATATCTTACCATTGCAAACTTGTCTTTTTCCAGTTTCGTTCACCTAGATTAGAAAGACAATGGATTCTGAATTTGACCAGAGGGGTGTCAAGTCAACTTTGTTTCAGAATCAATTTATTATGCTCACTATGTATCCTCAATGTGAGTCTTTATTTACCTTTTCCTACAGAAAAGAAGTTGGATCACCTTAGGTAAGCAACCTGGTAACTGGCATTAAACCCTTCACTTTATTTGAGGTAACTCAATCTTGCTTTCCAATGGCCTTGGTTACTGGCAATTGGGCTCAATTTTTTTTTTTAAATTGCTGTCTAAATGTAGCCTTTCCCTGAGGTAAATCAGTTCAATTCTATACACCTTACCCAATTTCTTAGCTATCCCTACTTTTGAGGAAGTGTGTGGCATCTGAATCAAACTGAAAAGGAATCAGAATCAAGTTTCTTAGAACTTGTGCAAGCATGTCAGCCTCAAGCAGTAAGCTCATTACAAATTGTCTGAGAGACTCACAGGACTTCTGGCTTAGAATGAAAAACGCAATGGGCTGCAAATTCTTGAAGGTCAGGAAATGTTCTTCTAAATTGTTACTAAATACAACACCTTAGGTTATCACAGTAACTCTGCAGTATTAATACTTTTGATAGTCTTTCAAGACATACACCACCAAAACAAAGATGGAAAATTATACTGCATCAGCGGTGCTATTTGAAAATCCTATTTAAAAAAAATGCACTTATACATTCATACATACTCTATATTTTGAAATTGAATCCATATGATAAATTGCAGAGTTCTGTCACAAAAGAATGTTCTAGCCTTCTGATTGTCTCATCTGCCCTCTGCCTACTAATCTATTTTCTGTGGAGCTCAATGGAATATTCCAACCTGCTGAGCAGCTAGAACACTGATTTTTTTTTTTTTTTTTTTTAGATAGGGTATCAGAAGCTCTTTCCCCTTTTTCCTGTTACCCGGGGTTCTTTCAGCCCAAAGCTCTTGATAACTTTTACTCTGTGCAAGGTGGTGTCAGGAAATGAATCGGGGAGACCCGGCCATCCGACCGATAGATGGCTGGCACAAACAGGACAATGCGAGAGTGCTTTCACTTAAAGCTAAACTTTACTTAGTCTCAAGCACTTACACACATCCGCAACAGGTTAGTAGAACACCCCCCAACCCTTGATAATTACCCGAAGCTGAGTGTGGCTCTCAAGTGACACAGCAGCAGCCCGTCTGCTGGTGGGGAACACAAGATGCATCCAGAGAGAGAGTCCAGTCCCAAAGAGTCCCACTACCTCAAACTTTCCCCCCTTATTTATACATTAGTAATAGAATAACATGTCACTTAAAGAAAACTTGTTAAGCAAGAAGTTCCAATGGTCAAGCAAGAGGTTCCTTCTGATTATCGATTAACCACGTGTGGATTTTTCCAGAGTTTGCAGCCTTGAGACCCCAATAGACATTCTTGGGGCACATCCTGCTCTTCTAAAACGCACGTATCAGCAACTTCAACACAATTCTTATCAGGAGGGATGTGGGGTTAAGCTGCCCTTTCTGTGGCACCCAAAACACCCCTCCCCTCCTTCTTTGGTCAAGCTGAGTTTGCTACATGGCCACTTTACAGCCTGCTGACTTGGCTGCTTTTAGCAATAAGCCATAGTGGTTTCAGGCACTTTACTGGTTTGCTGACATCTCCCCGTACATCCCCTGCATGTGGAATTTCTCCCACAACATGACACCTGCCTGATGTCCAAGAATGGGGGAATGTAGTTGGCAGCTTTCAATATATAAAAATAGCACAGCACTAAAGTCCTATGTGTCAGACCTTCAGGCCCAGAAACAAGGAGATTCCCAGTTTTCCTGTGGGACCCAGTGCTTGCTTCCATCTTTGGAAATGTATGAGATAGTGTCACAGTATTAAAGTCCATTATCTTTTTAAATGTTGTTGTTACACTTTTTAATGGCTCCTACAGAGAACTGTATGGTTGGACTTATGTCTAAAACACCTGGCTTTACCTTGAGGAGGGAGGGGGTTAAACACATAATTGTACCACACATTTAAAAACCTCAAACATTCCTCAAAATATTTTCTGCACAATGTGTGTCATACACAATGCATGGTGGCATGGCATGATAGAGTGGCCATTCAAATATTTGCAGTATTGTGAACTATTCTACTGGTTCTGTTGGGGAATATTGCTGACAATGGTAGAATTTTTCCAAAAAAGTTGTTCAGACTTTTTATATTATAGGTCCATTTTATAACAAATGTTATTGGCTTTCATTTGGGATGAGCCGTGGGTAGCTCAAAAGCTTCTTTCATCGACAGAAGTTGGTCCAATAAAAGATATTATCTCACCCACCTTGTCTCTGTCTTCTCTACATGTAAACCTGCCACAGGTTGCCACCAGCACCATCATTCTTCCTGCTATTCCTTGCAAGATATGTGAAGTTCAACAAAGCTTATGTTTTGGCTATCAAACAGTTTGAACTGTCTATTAATCAAGAAGTGTTTGCAGAATTTACTCAGTGATCAATTCTGAATAATGCATGCATTTGAGAACAGACTCAAAACTGCTCATGGACAATTCTTAGACAAAAAAAGAGTGAACTTGCTATTAAATATGTGCATAGTTCTAGTAAATATAAAATTAACAAACATCATGGAATATTCTTTTTGCAGCAAAGTTTACATTAAATCCTCAAGAGACCTGTGATTTAGAATTCTGTTACACACAGAAAAAAAAATCTCTAAAACTGTTACCTTTCTTATTTTGCCATTAAGCACTTGCATGCTCCTATCTGAGGTGGTTTCTCAGAAACAGCTGCTACCAGAAGTAAGATATCAGTGTTCTAATCAGACTGGTGTGGAGGATGGATGTTCTGTGTTTTAAAGGATTTTTGTTTTTAAAATTTCACTTCATTTCAAATTGGAGCAAAATCCCATCATTTTGAAATTATCTGGAAAGGAGATTTTTGTTTCAAGTCATTCAAAATGCTTAGTTTTGACAAAATCAAAACATTTCATTCAGATTAACTTTTATTTTGTATAATATACAACAATAAAATTTGAAAGGAAAATTCATTTCAAAGCAAAAAAGAATAACATCTCATTCTGAAAGGGTAGGAACAGGACATGTCGACACTGTTGGAACTTTTTCCATTTTTTAAATGAAATTTCAGTGAAATGACCTAATTTTTCCAAGTGTTTTGATCGTGATGAAACCACACATTCCAGCGTAATGTGGTTCTCTTAATGTTTCTCCAGCCAGCTCTAGCTATAACCATTATAATCAGAAGACTGAAGCACCTGTCTGAAGAAAAGCAAAGTATTAGTCTCATCAAATGAGCTCTGAGGGATTGGTTTAAAAAATAAGTATCTATGTGCAAATAGTATATTTCCAAAAATAAATGTATTTATAGAGAAAATAAGAATACTTCTAAATAAAATGATTGTTCACCTATTGGGGTCTGATCAAACCAGAGAACACGAGTTGCTTGTTAAGCACATCTATGTAATGTGTAGAAAGGAAAACTGTTATGGGAGGTTCAATTTGGAAGACATGTATTGAAGGCCTCAAGCAACCAGTAATAAAATGTATTAGAGGTTCTAAAATTCTTGATGATGTAGATTTTCGAACACAAAAGGTTATGCACCCTATAAAATTTAATCATATTTTGGACTTTATCATGACAGATAAAGATTAATTAAATAACTGGACCTGATGCTGGCTCAGGGACCATGATCACCGGCAGTCCCAACGAGTTATAGATGTGGTGCATCAAAAGGGCTAATTTCCCAAAGCTGAAGAAAATGGAATTAAACTGACTGGGAGGAAAAACTGAGACAGAAAAATGTGACTGCAAAGTGGGAGATCATATAATAAACCCATCACAAAGCCGCAATCGAGAAATATGACAATTTTTGCTAAAAGTCCACCCCCCTTGAGTGGTGAAATGAAGGCAGCAATTAGAAATAAAAAAAGGAATGTACAACCAATGGAAAATGGGGGAAGCAGCAATTGATATAAATTAGAAATTATAAATGGCCAGAAAATTGAAAAGCTAAAGATATTGGGGTGGGGACGCACCCATGGCTGCAAGGGCTAAGGACAATCAGAAGGAGTTTTTAAAGGGATATTAAGACCAAAAGAAATCCCACCAATAGGCTCTTTACTAGATGGAGATGGTAATATCATTAATAATGAGGCAAAAGGGGCAGAACTGTTTAAATATTTCTGCTCTGTATTTGAGAAGAAGCAGGACGATGTACTTGTATCACAGGAGGATGAAGAAGTACTTTCCAGTTCATTAATAACTGAGGAGAATGTTACAGAACATCTACAAGGGATAACTATTTTTAAATCAACAGTCCCAGATCACTTGCACCCAAGAGGCCTAAACTGGGGAGATCTCTGGCCTGCTGATGTTAATTCTCAAATTTGGGAACAGTGAAGAAATCAAGAAGACTGGAAGAGTGCTAAAGTGCCAATATTCAAAAAGGGCAAGTAGAATGACCCAGGTAAGTATAGGTCAATTAGCCTGACATCAATCCTGTGCAAAATCATGGAAAAGGTAATAAGACATTCAACTGATAAAGAATTAAAGGATACAAATATAATTAATGCTAACTAACATGGTTTTATGGAAAATAGATCTCATCAAAGAACCTGATTTCATTCATTCATGAGATTCCAAGTTTGGGCGATGAACATAAAACTGTATGGATGTAATATACTTAGACTTTTGTAAGGCATTTGATTTAATAATGCATGGTTAAAAATTAGCACTAATACAATATTAATAAAGCTAATTAAGAACTAACACTTCTCCAAAAGTAGCTGTCAAATGGAGAATCATCATGGAATAGGGGTATTTCCAATGGGGTGCCTCAGGAATTGGTAATAGGCCTGACACTTCAACATTTGTATCTGTGATCTAGAAGTAAATATAAAATTTGCAGATCATGCACATTGGCGGAATGGTAAATAATGAGGAGGACAGGACAATCATACAGAGAGATATGGACTTGGTAACATGTGCAATGCTGTGCTGAAAAGGGATAATGCAATCTTTGAATGTATAAACAGGGGCATAGTGTGCAGGAGAGAGACTATTTTATCTCTGGACAGAGTGTCTTACAATGAGAGACTCAAAGGGGTCAATCTGTTCATTTTATCAAAAAGAAGATTCAGAGGTGACTTGATTAGCATGTAAGTATTTTGGGGTTGGGAGGAGAAATACTGGTTAGTAAAGGGTTCTTTAATCTTGCATAGAAAGGAAAAACAAAAATCAGTGGTTGAAAGCTGAAGCCAGACAAATTCAAATTTGAAATAAGGGACAAATTTTTAACTGGGAGAGGGGAAGGGGTAATTAACCACTGCAACAAACTACAAAGAGAAGTGGTGGATTCTCTCTCTTGATATCTTCAGATGAAGACTCAATGCCTTTCTGAAGGATACGCTTTAACCAAACACAAGTCATTGGGCTCAAAATAGGACAAAATGTAATGGCCTGTTGATATACAGGAGGTCAGACTAGATAATCTGATGGTTCCTCCTGCCTTAAACACTATGAATCTAGAATCTTACACTTGATTCAAACCCAGCCTGTGGAAGTAATGTTTATCCCAATCATAACTGGAACACTGTGGGGCTTTTGTGGTTTTAGTTTTTCCATCTCCTTGCAGTTTAACATAGGTCCCTTTTAAGGTTAAGGATACTATCCTTACATGAAAGTGTTAGGAAATAGCTGTTGAACAGGGCACAAGCTTACCCCCAAAGTGTTCATATTTTGATTAATTTTAACATAGTAGAAAACCAGGTACAACATGGCAGAATTAGAACTGAGCCATAAAACTCAGAGGTGGAATAATTCTCCCAACTCCTTGAAGTTGTGTGGGACCTTCAGCCGTGGGGTTTTGATTCAGCTCATTATAAATGTAATTGTGAAATTTGGACTGTGGTTTAGATTCTAGACAACCCTGCACAAAGTCCTGGGATGTTATTACCTGTGTATCAGTACAGGTCAAACTCCACACTTTTAGAAAAGGAAATGATGTCCTTAGAAGTGTGATTTGTGTTATCTACCCAGATCATTACAAGGCATGATTTTTCCATCATATTTTTCAACAATTCAAAAATTAGACCATTATCTAGCTGACATAAAACAAATTCTGTTCCTGGATACAATAATTTAGTGTACTACACTATATGAAACTATGAGGTATTCTCTTTGGCATGACACAAATTGAAAAGTAAATTAATGCACCACAACAAAAAACATTAGAGGAAGATTCCTTCAGCACATAGTGATTCAGATTCCAGTGTTTTCCTTTCTAGAAAATGATCTTATCAAACACGCTAGGAGCATTTAAGTGTACAAAGGACAATGATGTAGGAGATTCAAGCATGACATATCTTAATTGTATTGATTCCATTTTATTTCCTTCTCTCACACAATGGGCCTATGACAGAAATATGCATAAAACTGAATGGGGAAAGGGAGTCAGATGAGCATAATAATTAATCTGGCATTCCAACCTTTCCAGTAGTAGTAAATAGAGTATAAATATACCTGAACAGGAAAGCTCAGAAAAGATAAAGACTCATTACAGGTCATTCAGAGGAAAACTTCTGACTGTTGGGTTAATAGGCACAACTGGGAAAGAGGAGGCCAAAGCTGGAATGAGGATAGTTCTGGAGGAGATCCTTAGAGATGGAGCTGCCCCCGTGAATGGCTGGCTGATAGGTGACAATTTGGCAGTGCTATAAAATTTCATCAGGGAACAGACTGAGGAAGCAAAGGAAAAGGGTCTTCTGGACTGGTAATTGTCTCCTGTTCCTAGGCCTGAGTTGTGGCACAGTTAAGAGTCTGCTGTTAAACACTGCTAAGAAACTGACAAAAAGAAGTCTGGATTGTTAACTCTTGTACAGCTAGAAATATTCTGTGTGTGAGTCTCTCTCCACTGATATACCACCTGCATTTGTGAATGAAGTCTCTAGCCTTAAGTAATGACAGGTTTCAGAGTAGCAGCCGTGTTAGTCTGTATTCGTAAAAAGAAAAGGAGGACTTGTGGCACCTAGAGACTAACAAATTTATGTGAGCTACAGCTTACTTCATCAGATGCATTCAGTGGAAACTCTGCAGTTTCTTTGAGAGTGTGTAGCACAAGCTGTCAGCATAGTCTGTGTGGTATGTAGATTGTAATGGATTTTTTACCTTCATTCCTTTTGGTATGATGTCCATCTGTTTGCATTTGGAAAGGAAGATGATGTCTGTCTGTACCTGTATGAGTTTTTTCATGAAGTTGATCGATTTCCACTCCATACGGCTAAATTCAGTGCCTTGCATAATGACAGGTTTCAGAGTAGCAGCTGTGTTAGTCTGTATTTGCAAAAAGAAAAGGAGGACTTGTGGCACCTTAGAGACTAACAATGCATCCACGAATGCATCCGATGAAGTGAGCTGTAGCTCAGAAAGCTCAAATAAATTTGTTAGTCTCTAAGGTGCCACAAGTCCTTCTTTTCTTCTAGCCTTAAGGATTCTCTTACATTGAGACCCATGTGTCATCAGAAAATCATTATCTTGAAATCATGACCCACCCCTGGCTGTTACAGAATTCCTACTAATGTCATGGAGCTGTGAAGAAGAATTCAGGGCATTATACTGCCTGTGTAAGGAATTATTTAAATACTTTTTTGATATGAACAGAGTCCACCCTAAATACTAAACAAGAATGAGTTATACATAGAGAATAGTACTACTACAAAGAGATTTCTAACTTTGCCAAATGGTGTATATCTAATATATGTATGTACCAATATGAAAATATATACATTGAACCATGCTGCTGCTGAATGTACTAGTGTAAATCAAGAGAGGGCCCACTGAAGTAACTCTGTGTTCCCAATGGTGTAACTGTGAGCAGAATTTGGCCTATGATTCTAACTTCCCTTACACTGGCATAAATTGGTCACTCCACTGACATCTGTACAGTTCCACAACCATGAAACTGCTGCAGTATGAGAATTAAGGCCACTATGTGCAAACTGGCCTTAAAGGTCAGGACCACACACAGTTTTCTCTCTCAGTCAAGCTTAAGTGCACAGGACTTCACACAAACACACCTTTTCCTCTTGCATGCTTGCAACTGTTTTTTGTTAAGTGATCTGTAAATAATTGTGTTCCTTTTGGTAGTCAGTTAAGTGTATAGAAATGGGAATTGTCTAGCTTATTTGAATGCCAGAAAGTAATTTGAATCATGTACCAAAATAAGGTTGATCCACAACTGAATCTATGTACTGACCTATGTATATATTACTTCATCTTTTCTTGGTGCACATGTTTTATTTTAGAAATAAGATGAACTTCATTTAGGGAGCTTATATAATTTCATCCTTTAAAACAATTCTATTAGAGTCAAACAATAGTTTGTAACAACTCATCATTGAAAATAAACAAACAGAAAGAAACTCATTGATTCAGCTAGCATATTTCTATGACAGTTTTTCAAGGTTTTCAATAAATATTGAGAGAATATAAAGTTTAGGAAAACCTAGCTTATATTTTATTTAGAAGATACTGACAATTATATAAAATAAGATAGCAATCAAATTATAGGGAAATAAGTTGTCTTTCCAACCAGAGAGTAGTGATATACCTGCATGGCCATGAAAGGCATAATGCAGACCAAAGATAAGTTCCCAGTGCTGCAGCCTGTCACTTTAATTTATGCATCACAATGAATTGTTCTTGGCACAGCTTTACCTGTATCAGAGGATTAGTGCAGTGGGCAAGACAATCATACCATAATCAAGATTTGTTTCCCTAGTTAATCATCGTTAAGGCTGCAAGTCTGTCACAGAGGTTACAGAAGTCACGGATTCCATGACTTTCATGACCTCTGTCTCCTCCCTCCCGCCCCCCGAGCACCCGTGGCCCCCGCCCAAGTTTTAGTCAGGGTGAGTATTTTTAGTAAAAGTGATGGACAGGGTGCAGTGGTGAATTTTTGTTTACGGCCCGTGACTTGTCCATGACTTTTACTAAAACTACCCATGACTAAAACGTAGCCTTAATCATCGTCTCCCAGGGAAATCTAACCCTCTTAAAATCTGTCCTTGGGTTGTTAAATTGGTCTACAGCAGTGCTGGCCACAGCTTCCACAGCTCCCATTGGCTGGGAACAGTGAACCATGGACATTGGGAGCTGTGGGGGGCTCTGCCTGAGGACGGGCAATGTCCACAAAATGTCTCTCGTTCTGCAATCAGCTTACCCTGGTGGGATGCATGTGGCCTCTGGGCCACAGGTTGCCTACCACTGGTCTATAGCCATGTGGTCCTTTGGACTCCTCATTGCCTTTGGGGGAATCCAACTTCCATCTTATTATAGCTCACAATCTTCTGAGCAGTTTATCATATACAGTCCTGGCCATGCAAATTACGCATTTTTGATTTCAGGCTTTGATCATTAAAATTAATTACATATAGGAAAAAATAAAGCTCCAACTGTTACAAAATGGTGCAGACTACATGCTTAGCAACCCAGATCACTGTGAACACATCTGGTGCGAATCAGTTCCTATCTGGTTCCCCACTGAACAGAGTGTCCTCTTTAAGGACTTTGTTCTGATTTTCAAAGTTTTCTTTGATACTCGTCTTAGCTACTCGATATATCACTTTCTGCAACCATGACCTTCCATAATAGCTATATCTCACCTTGCTGACTAATAATGGGAATCTCAAGAGTGCAAGAGACAAACCATTGACCATCATCAGACCTAGACTATGGCACACCTTCCCCAAGAAATCAGAAGGACTATATAGAACTAACTACCTTCATAACTAAATGGACAGTTCACTTCTTCAATTTATTGTTTTGTTTTCATCAGACATACACTCCAACCACTCTCATACACAAACAGAAACAAGCAAAAAAACAAAAAAGAGTAATCAAACTATTTCTTCCATAGGTGGGTAAAGAAAACGCAATTGTTGTTTCTGTTTTTAAATACCTAGAAGATATTCAGATACTATGATGATGGAGGTCATAGAAGAACCTAGATATATAGAGAGAAATCAAGGTTTAGAGCACCTTTGCTTCATGAAAAAAATCTTTCATATAAAAATACAGTCAACATCTTGCTGACAGCTGTCTCAAAATATAAAAATATGTATGGTTCTACCAATGTGGCAGCAAAGCCCAGGGGAGACAATGCCATTTTGAGCAACTATTGCCATCTTCTAATTGTGTTGTCTGTTATGAAGTATCTGTTCAATTATTTAATTGTGACAACACAAAGAGTTCTGCTCAATGAAGGAAATGTGAAAAAAAGTGTCACATTGCTGAAAATAAACCAAGGAAACTTTTCCCCTGAACTACATATCTGTTCTGCTAAGCTCCAGAAAGTAGAAACAATGAAAGAGATTTAATAAAAATAAACGTCAAATTCCTTAAAACTACGTACACCACCATGTCCCTTTATTAACTGCATTTTAAATAGTCCTGAGAAGCATTCTAAAGATCAAGTCTTTGATGGGGTCTGATCTGTCTTCTAGACCATGTTCTCATTTCTTTGAGTTTGTGTATGGAGGGGCCTCACTTTTTGACAGAGTACTTGCACATCCCAGATCCTCTCTTCGTTGTGTTGGCAAGTGTTGAAGATGAATCTGATTCCTTCAGACAAGGAAGGAGACTCAGCTAGGTAGGATCTGGGAGATTTTTTCTGAGTTCCAGACATTTGGAACTGTTTGGAAACTTTGGCTCCACCTTTTTTCTTCCTGGTCTCAGGTAAGGTAGCACTTTATCTTCACCAAACACTGAGGTTTTGTTGCTGCAGAATTTTGATTTCAGCTTCCTACTTTTGACATTCTTTCAGGCTGGCAGGCTAGGATTTAATTTATACTTCTGCCTGCCATAGGGTGTGCACCCTGCACCAGCCCTGATAAAGTAATGAGGCCCTGAAAGACCAATTAGGTTCGCTGCTGTCACCTGCGAGATAGAGGGCCAGGGTTAATTAAGAGTGAAGCCCAACTGGGGAAGGGCTGGCACAGCACTATAAAGCCAGGAGGCTGAAAGTGGAGTGGGGCTGCAGGGGAAGGAGGCTGGTGTCACTTTCTGGGATAAGAGGTCATCAGGGACAAGGAAATACTCTCTCCACAGACTAAGTCCTGAGATCCTGCCTGGAGTAAAGAGTCTAACAAGAGGCTAGGAGGGAGTGAAGTAGCCACAGATAGGAGAGTAGGCTCCTGTGGTAAACCCAGAACCAGGCAAAGAAAGAGAAACAGGCTGGGTAGGAAGAAGCCCAGGGAAACAGCAACAGGGACAAGAACTAAGCAGACATGGATTGCTGATTATAGGGTCTCTGATCCAGAACCTGGTGTAGTGGGAGGGCCCAGGTTATTCTGCCAGCCACTGGTATAGTGGCACAAAGCTCCAAGTGGGGGCTGAACACTGTCCGGAGACAGCACTGGGACTGTAATCCTGTTGGATGTCACAACACTGGAAGGGGTAGACTAAATGATGACCTGTCTGGAAGGCCAAAGTTCCCAGAAGAGAGAGACTTGCAGAGCAAACAGAGAGCAAGAGGAGGCACTTAATGCTGCGTGAGCTATTTTCCCAGATCTAGACACAAGGAGGTTCACTAGCAGTGAGTGTGGGACCCCATTACAGTGCCAGAGGTAAAGACATCCTTAGTCCAGATGCAAGCGGTGTTGACTGATATACCAAGAGTGCTTTATATGGGCCCACTAACTTTCGCAGTAATTGTTTTAAAGTCTGCACTGCACTTTCCTGTTCCCCATTGCTCTGGGGCTAATGTGGACTATTAGTACGATGTTCAAAATTAAAGTCCTGTGCAAATGCTAGGAACATTTCAGAGATAAACTGAGGCCCATTATCAGATATGAGGACTTCAGGAATTCCATGTTTTGCAAACAAGGTCTTTGGTTTCTTGATGACCTGTGCCGATGAAGTATGTGTAACTGTACCCAAGGCAATACATCTGGAGATGTAATTGACTACAATAATGTATGACTGTCTTTTCATGAAAAACAAATCTGTGGCTATCCACTGCCAAGGTCTATCAGGTAGCGTTGTCAAAATTAATGCTTGTCGAGATTTATTTTCTTTGTTACATATGTCGCAGTCCTCTACCAAGTCTGAATTTGCTTACTCAGACCAGGCCACTATACAGACTGTTGTACTCATGCCCTGCACTTGTTTATATCTTGGCATGCCATGGGAATTTTGGAGAGCATCTCTTCCTGAAGTACTACAGAAATCAGAATGCTGCACTGTCCTTTCAGAAGTAGGCCATCATGCCTCCTTCAACCCCACCTTCTTTGACAGAGTTGAGCCCGTTTCTGGCAAATATCATCTTTTGGTTGTTCATCTCTAATTTGCTAAAGTCAGCTGGCAGATACTGGAATTGATGCCAGAACAAGATCAGTGTTGACTTTGACATCTTTCTCCAAAGCCCTTTCTTCTTCCATTTGTGGCTGATCAGTTGGGGCTCTAGATAGAGTACCTGCTGCTATGTGTTCAAGGTTGAAAGAAAATAGCTTCAATCATAGTTGAAATCTTTGAACCCAGGGCAGATGATCACCAAGAAGTTTCCAACCCAATAATGTCACTAAGGGCTTGTGGTCTGTTTCTATGTTAAAAAATTTAATCCAAACATATAGACACAGAGCCAAGTGACTGCTAGAGCTTCCTTTCCCACTTGAGCATATTGCTGCTTGTTTCTTTGAGGCTTCTTGATATGAATGCAACAAGTCTCTGGTCTCCTTCTGGCTCCTTTTGCATTAGCATTGCTCTAAACTATATGAACCTACATCTGCTGCTACAGTTGTAGGATAGTTTACTGAATATTATGCCAAAATGGGTGACGTCAGTAGTTCTTTTATTTTAATAAAAGTGTTTTGTTGTGGACTATCCCAGATCCATGTATTGTGATCATTAAAAGGAAGATCTCTTAAGAGTTTTGTTAGAGGAGCTAAATTTGTTAAGAATGGTCCAAAATGATTTGTCATGCCCAGGAATATTCTTATAGAAGAAATGTCTTTGGGTTCAGGTTTGCAAGTAATGCCTTCAGTTTGTCTGAATCCAGCTAAATTCCCCATTTGTTATTTATGTGTCCTACAAATTTTATCTGCTCCTTTCCAAATTCACATTTCTCCTTCAGAGTGAGGCTGGTTCATTGGAAGCATTTCAAAACTCCATGTAGTCCCTCGTGGTGTTCCTTTTTATCTCTGCTCTATACTGACACATGATCTACATGGCAAAGGATGCCAGGCAAACCTGACATGATCTGAAAGATTCTCTTTTGGAAATATTCTGATGCTGAAGATAAGCTGAATGGAAGTCGAGTGAAACAGGACCTTCCAAAGAGGGTGATGAATGTCGATAATGGTATAGATTCTTTAGCAAGGGGGATTTGCCAGAAGCCTGCTGTACTATTTGCAATACTGGGGCAGGCAAGTCTAGGCCCACCCATAACTAAAGGCCCACTCAATTAAGGGGGATGAATCACTAGCCCCAGACTACAAATGACAAGAGATTAAAAAACTGGAGTGGCAGTGAGCTCAAAGGTTGAATAACAGAGATCCAGAGGGGGACACTGAGCAGTGAACCTCAGCCAGTGCCGACTGCTCCTCAGCAGCATCTAAAGAGTTTATGGACATCACCTGGAGGAACTCTTTCTAGAGACATGACTGAACAAAGGACCGGAAATAGGGCCCACAGCTGCAGAGTACCACCCCTGTCCAGCTGCCTCCTCCTGGTATGATGAATGGCCATCTTGGCCAGTGGCAGGTGGAAGCTGACAAGAAGGTCCTGTGACTTTGTGGGGCCATGGATAGGGTGAGCATAAATGACGAAGTGTGTAGGGGAAGCGCAGCCAGAACCTCAGTAAGAGGTTCTGGAGAAGCTGGAAGAGGGGCTGCAGCTTGACACACCCTATGTAGATGTACTCCAGGGTCTCCCTCTCACAGCAAAAGGGTCAGGTGTTGGGGGATTTTGTGAGCCATGCCAGGTACATGCCCATGTTCACGGCATGGAGGAGCTTTCGCAGTGGGCTGTGGAAACAGAGTGCAGGGACACAAAAAACAATCACATACAGATGTTCTCTAGGCTTGGTTCAGAGGTGGGCCAGCTGGATATTGTGCACCAGCCCAGGTGGCGTGTTGGGGTTGGCCAGGGAGGCTTGAACTGTAGGGGCCACATGGGAAGTTCCAGAGACCAGGGGTCAGGGATGGGCAGGGAGTACTCACCTCCAGGATGCTCTTGAGGAAAATGAGAGAAGCAGGAGGCAAGGCTGCCCTCATCTCCTGGAGCACATGACAGGGGTTGCACAGGGTGGACAGCACCATGCACTAGCTGAGTGCCACGGCATCTGCACAATCCCTCTGATTGTAGTCCAGAAGGTCTTCAAGTCTGGTGGTACCAGCCAGGACCAACCTCTGGTGCACCCAGGAGGACTCCACAACCTGCACACGGAGATGGGGATTGATGAGCAGGGGTTCTGAGAGAAGCCTGCTGTAGCAGCTTACCTTAAGATGACTTTGGCTTCAGATAACTGAGCTAATGTCTGATCAAGCGTGGGAATCACATCTTTCTTGGCAAATGCTTTTATTATGTTGTGTGAGATCCACATAAATATGCATTTTACCATTAGCCTTTGGAGCTGCAATCATCTCTGCACACCACTCCGGGTGTTCTTCTGTCTGGGAAATACCCCCTGTGATGGGGCAAGCCCAGATGGATATAGAAAAGTAGTGGGAGATAGATATATTAGCTCCAGGCTAAACAAATCCCTGGTGCCAGGATAAGTGAAATGGAAGCTGCTCCAGGTCCATTAAGACACCTGGGGCCAATTAAGAACTTTCCAGAAGGCAGGGAGAAGGCTAGGTTGATTGGGACACCTGAAGCCAATCAGGGGTTGGCTGAAACTAGTTAAAAGCCTCCCAGTCAGTCAGGTGGGGGTGCATGTCAGGAGCTGTGGGAGGAAGTTGTGCTGTTGGAGAGGCTGAGTAGTACACACCATATCAGGCACAAGGAAGGAAGCCCTGAGGTAAGGGTGAAGTGGAGCTTGAGGAAGTGAGGGCTGCTGTGGGGGAAGTAGTCCAGGGAATTGTACATGTCATGGTTCTAAAAGGTCAACTGCCATTCCTGATACTATTCGGGCCCTGGGCTGGAGCCTGGAGTAGAGGGTGGGCCCAGGCTCCCCCCCACACACACACCTTTGCCCCCTGATTAATCACCGAGACTGGGAGACAGAGACTGTGCAAGGAAGGATAACTTCTCCTCACCTCCCTCGCTGGCTTATGATGAAAATGTCTCAGTAGACTCTGACCCTTGTCTCTAGAGAAAGAAGGGTTACATGGAGGGTCACAGTGAGCCTCTGAGGCTAGTGAAATCTGCCAGGAAACACGGGACCCACGGAGGCAAGGACAGAGCTTTGTCACACCCCATATCTTTCATTCTCTTTCACCTTGACTTTCTCTAGAAAGGGTATAGGGATGTGACGGGGGCATTGAGAACAGACAGAGTTGCTGTTGGCACTAGTTTTATTTTGTACTCCCCAGATAGCTTTCCTTGTCCCATGTGGATGTGTGGTTATGTCTTATGTATAGTTTGCTTTTTGCCATTCATGTATTTCAGTTTCTCTACCAACTGTCAAGTATCAGAGGCGTAGCTGTGTTAGTCTGGATCTGTAAAAGTGGCAAAGAGTCCTGTGGCACCTTAAAGACTAACAGACGTATTGGAGCATAAGCTTTCATGGGTGAATACCCACTTTGTCGGATGCATGTAGTGGAAATTTCTAGAGGCAGGTATAAATATACAAGCAAGAATCAGGCTAGGGATAACGAGGTTAGTTCAGTCAGGGAGGGTGAGGCCCTCTTCTAGCAGTTGAGGTGTGAACAACAAGGGAGGAGAAACTGCTTTTGTAGTTGGCTAGCCATTCACAGTCTTTGTTTAATCCTGAGCTGATGGTGTCAAGTTTGCAAATGAACTGAAGCTCAGCAGTTTCTCTTTGAAGTCTGGTCCTGAAGTTTCTTTGCTGCAGGATGGCTACCTTTAAATCTGCTATTGTGTGTCCAGGGAGCTTGAAGTGTTCTCCTATAGGTTTTTGTATATTGCCATTCCTAATATTTGGTTTGTGTCCATTTATCCTTTTACGTAGGGACTGTCCAGTTTGGCCGATGTACACAGCAGAGGGGCATTGGTGGCACATGATAGAATCATAGAATATCAGAGTTAGAAGGGACCTCAGGAGGTCATCTAGTTCAACCCCCTGCTCAAAGCAGGACCAATCCCCAACTAAATCATCCCAGCCAGGGCTTTGTCAAGCCTGACCTTGAAAACTTCTAAGGAAGGAGATTCCACCACCTCCCTAGGTAACGCATTCCAGTGTTTCACCACCCTCCTAGTGAAAAAGTTTTTCTAATAGCCAACCTAAACCTCCCGCACTGCGACTTGAGACCATTACTCCTCATTCTGTCATCTGGTACCACTGAGAACAGTCTAGATCCATCCTCTTTGGAACCCCCTTTCAGGTAGTTGAAAGCAGCTATCAAATCCCCCCTCATTCTTCTCTTCTGCAGACTAAACAATCCCAGTTCCCTCAGCCTCTCCTCATAACTCATATGTTCCAGTCCCCTAATCATTTTTGTTGCCCTCCGCTGGAAGTTTTCCAATTTTTCCACATCCTTCTTGTCGTGTGGGGCCCACAACTGGACACAGTACTCCAGATGAGGCCTCACCAGTGTCGAATAGAGGGGAACGATCACGTCCCTCGATCTGCTGGCAATACCCCTACATATACATCTCAAAATGCCATTGGCCTTCTTGGCAACAAGGGCACACTGATGACTCATATCCAGCTTCTCGTCCACTGTAACCCCTAGGTCCTTTTCTGCAGAACTGCTGCCGAGCCATTCAGTCCCTAGTCTGTAGCAGTGCATTGGATTCTTCTGTCCTAAGTGCAGGACTCTGCACTTGTCCTTGTTGAACCTCAGATTTCTTTTGGCCCAATCCTCCAATTTGTCTACGTCCCTCTGTATCCTATCCCTACCCTCCAGCGTATCTACCTCTCCTCCCAGTTTAGTGTCATCTGCAAACTTGCTGAGGGTGCAATCCACACCATCCTCCAGATCATTTATGAAGATATTGAACAAAACCGGCCCCAGGACCGACCCTTGGGGCACTCCACTTGATACCGGCTGCCAACTAGACATGGAGCCATTGATCACTACCCGTTGAACCCGACAATCTAGCCAACTTTCTATCCACCTTATAGTCCATTCCTCCAGCCCATACTTCCTTAACTTGCTGGCAAGAATACTGTGGGAGACCATGTCAAAAGCTTTGCTAAAGTCAAGGAACAACACGTCGACTGCTTTCCCTTCATCCACAGAGCCAGTTATCTCATCATAGAAGGCAATTAGATTAGTCAGGCATGACTTGCCCTTGGTGAATCCATGCTGACTGTTCCTGATCACTTTCCTCTCCTTTAAGTGCTTCAGAATTGATTCCTTGAGGACCTGCTCCATGATTTTTCCAGGGACTGAGGTGAGGCTGACTGGCCTGTAGTTCCCAGGATCCTTCTTCCCTTTTTAAAAGATGGGCACTACATTAGCCTTCTTCCAGTCATCTGGGACTTCCCCGGATCGCCATGAGTTTTCAAAGATAATGGCCAATGGCTCTGCAGTCACATCCGCCAACTCCTTTAGCACTCTCGGATGCAACGCATCCGGCCCCATGGACTTGTGCACGTCCAACTTTTCTAAATAGTCCCGAACCACTTCTTTCTCCACAGAGGGCTGGTCACCTCCTCCCCATGCTGTGCTGCCCAGTGCAGAAGTCTGGGAGCTGACCTTGTTCATGAAGACAGAGGCAAAAAAAGCATTGAGTACATTAGCTTTTTCCACATCCTCTGTCACTAGGTTGCCTCCCTCATTCAGTAAGGGGCCCACACATTCCTTGACTTCTTGTTGCTAACATATCTGAAAAAACCCTTCTTGTTACTCTTAACATCTCTTGCTAGCTGCAACTCGAAGTGTGATTTGGCCTTCCTGATTTCTCTCCTGCATGCCCGAGCAATATTTTTATACTCTTCCCTGGTCATTTGTCCAATCTTCCACTTCTTTTAAGCTTCTTTTGTGTGTTCAAGATCAGCAAGGATTTCACTGTTAAGCCAAGTTGGTCACCTGCCATATTTACTATTCTTTCTACACATCGGGATGGTTTGTCCCTGTAACCTCAATAAGGATTCTTTAAAATACAGTCAGCTCTCCCGGATTCCTTTCCCCCTCATGTTATTCTCCCAGGGGATCCTGCCCATCAGTTCCCTGAGGTTGTCAAAGTCTGCTTCTCTGAAGTCCAGGGTCCGTATTCTGCTGCTCTCCTTTCTTCCCTGTGTCAGGATCCTGAACTCAACCATCTCATGGTCACTGCTTCCCAGGTTCCCATCCACTTTTGCTTCTCCTACTAATTCTTCCCGGTTTGTGAGCAGCAGGTCAAGAAGAGCTCTGCCCCTAGTTGGTTCCTCCAGCACTTGCACCAGGAAATTGTCCTCTACACTTTCCAAAAGCTTCCTGGATTGTCTGTGCACCACTGTATTGCTCTCTCAGCAGATATCAGGGTAAGTTTGAAGTCTCCCATAAGAACCAGAGCCTGCGATCTAGTAACTTCTGTTAGTTGCTGGAAGAAAGCCTCATCCACCTCATCCCCCTGATCCAGTGGTCTATAGCAGACTCCCACCATGACATCACCCTTGTTGCTCATGCTTCTAAACTTAATCCAGAGTCACTCAGGTTTTTCTGCATTTTCATACTGGAGCTCTGAGCAGTCATACTGCTCCCTTACATACAGTGCAACTCCCCCACCTTTTCTGCCCTGCCTGTCCTTCTTGAACAGTTTATATCCATTCATGAGAGTACTCCAGTCATGTGAGTTATCCCACCAAGTCTCTGTTGTTCCAATCACATCATAATTCCTTGACTGTGCCAGGACTTCCAGTTCTCCCTGCTTGTTTCCCAGGCTTTTTGCATTTGTGTATAGGCACTTGAGGTAACTTGCTGTTTGTCCTGCTTTCTTAGTATAAGGCAGGAGCCCTCCCCTTTAGTGTTCTCCTGCTCGTGCTTCCTTCCGGTATCCCACGTCCCCACTTACCTCAGGGCTTTGGTCTCCTTCCCCTGGTGAACCTAGTTTAAAGCTTTCCTCCCTAGGTTAGCCAGCCTGCTTGCGAAGATGCTCTTCCCTCTTTTCGTTAGGTGGAGCCCATCTCTACCTAGCACTCCTCCTCCTTGGAACACCATTCCATGGTCAAAGAATGGCCTTCTCTCCGACACCATCTGTGTAGCCATTCATTGACTTCCACGATTCGACGGTCTCTACCCAGGCCTTTTCCTTCTACGGGGAGGATGGACGAAAACACCACTTGCGCCTCAAACTGCTTTATCCTTCTTCCCAGAGCCATGTAGTCTGCAGTGGTCCACTCAAGGTCATTCTTGGCAGTATCATTGGTGCCCACGTGGAGAAGCAGGAAGGGGTAGTGATCCGAGGGCTTGATGAGTCTCGGCGTATATTACATTGGTGGATGTGCAGGTGAATGAACCAGTGATGGTGTGGCTGATCTGGTTAGCCATCACAGAACCAGGAACTCTATAACCACTGTGTCGAGGGTTGGGGGTGCGGTTGGGGTGGTAAGAATATAAAATGGGAACAGGCCACAGATGGCATTACCAGCTCAATTTATTTTTATTATTTATTTATATAGTAGGTGTGTGTTGGTCATGGAAACTGGATGGATCAGAAGTTTGATAGTTTTAATCTGATGAAGGTGTAACAGGGACCTGACTTCACCCCTGTCCGTTTCCTTGCAGACTCAGCACAGACTCCACAGGTGTGCGCTCAGTGAAACTTTATTTCAATTCCCCTTCACTAATATCACCACAGTCCCACATGCGCCTGCCTATTTACAATATTTGCTGAGCCTTAGGCCCCTCTTAGGCCCACATGACCTGAGGGGAACAGAGATCTCCCAGCTCTGACCCATCTATATTACTAGACTCACCTAGCTCTGTTCCTCCTGACACTTCTTTCCTGTGTCCCTTTTATCAACCTGGGGCTAATTGGATTTTCATCCCACCATAAACCCACTATCCTGATTAGATCGTTACCCCACTCAGCTTCTCCTGGGGCACTAATTAGCATCCAAGTGGTCAGAGTGACGGCTCACCGACTCACTCCCTGCACTCTGTCATAGAAAGCAGCAGAAAGAGGGCTGTTTCAGTTGACTATATGAAATGAATTGGTGGTCTCAGTTCCTATGGACCATTATCCAAATCACTAAACTACCAGCACATACAGAAACATCTTGATTTACTCTTATCAGAGAAGCCAATGATTGGAAATGGAAAGTGATATCAATAGGACTTAAAAGAGATGCTTAAAGTTAAACACATGCCTTCTCTGAATCAGGGCCATATACAAGTATTCCCTTCTAGGTCAGCACTGTTGTATATTTCTGGGGCACTGTAGGGAAGCTTTCACTGTTGCTGCCCAGACTGTAACTTTCCTTTGAAATCAGTTTCTTTTTTTTTTTTTTTGGATTACCCAGTCTGGCATTTTTCCTGAGCACCAGGTTCATCATCATTAACGGATTATTGCCTTTCACAAAATGTCTGATTTTATAGTCCTCCCTTGAAACAATGTCATAACAATGTGCAGAAGTAACTGTAGTACTTAAATACAATGAAATATTAATAAGTTTAAAATTAAGTTATACGTTCTGTTAGGTATTTTCTTCAAGTATTCTATAAGGAATATTCTTAGCCACACTACATTATGAATATTGGGCCAGATTCTAAAGGTCTATCCATTTTTTCCCCTCTATCATTCCTCAGGTAAATTCCCATTGAAGCCAGTGAGTTTGCTGGAGCAAGAATTACAGGTTCTGTTCATAGAGCATTATCTCCATATGACATATCCATGCAAAAACCTAGCAGTGATGCTCAGTTAATATTGAAAAGTCAGTCTCTTGACCGATAGCCCCAGAAACTTGCCATTCTTGACCAAGACTTCCCAAACTCTGTTTATCAGTGACTATCATTAAACTAAAGCAATCTTCTGGAAGATGTTCCAATAATGAATCTGTCCCAATTAAATATAGCATGTTACAGTGGTGTTTCATATATTTCTATGGCATCTTGCATACAGAAAATATTTGCAAATTATCATCATACAGCACAACTGAAGAGCAAAAGCCTGTGAAAAAAGGAGGCAGCAGCCATCCAGCACTATGGATACTAATCAACTAATACTTGGGGAAAGGGAAGTTTTGTATGTGGAGGGGATGCTCCTAGTGTTTTGTCTCTGGGAAATCCTGTACTCCCACACAAAGGGAGAATGCTTCCAAAAATTTTGAGTATAGTGACTTACCCAAGGTTTCATGGAAAATCATGGTCAAAACCCAGGTCTACTGAATCTTAATACCACGCCTTATCCACTTTAACCTGTTTGTATCTCAGTGTGGCAGTTGTTTACCTAACTCAGTACTGGGCACTGTCTCTGTTCTCTCTTGCTGTCAGCTGTCCCCTGGTTAGGAGGCTCTTATGCAGGAATCTTCAGTGCTTTGCTGGCACTGAGAGGACTTAGCCCTCCAGCTAAGGCACAAAGTTCACCCCTTCCAGAGTATAAACACTTAGATGAAACACAAATGCAGAAATTCTGCCCCAGATTTTTGCTGGGGCACGACCCTTCCTCTGAAGGTGTGGGCCTCTTCAACAATGGTCTTTAGCCCTTCCATTGGGCTCTGCTTCCAGTCTGCTGGGAGCTGTCAGATCCCTTCCTGTCCTGATTGATTGGGGTAGCACCATAGGGGGGACCTGTACCCTGCCTCTACGACAGATCCCAGACCTGTAACCGTATATATTCAGACTGTCCCCCTTAGCCACGCAAGCTTACCTGTCATGGTTTCCCAGGCCCAGCATTCCTCTGTATTCCCCCCAGAATGTGAGCCCCTCTTTGAAGATCTTTTCAGTATTTTCATCTTAGCCTTCACACCAGGCTCTTTCCCAGCTGTGCTCCAGCTCTCTCAGTGGAAAGCTTACTCCCAGTCTGCTCTCCCAGAACAGACACCATGGAGTGACTCAACCAGAAATCTCTCCCTTTTCTCTGATTTCATACTGAGCCACAAACTTCCTTTACATATTATGGGTGGTCATGTGACTGATCCTTGACCCCCCTCCCCACATGGGAACTACTATGCCCCAGATCCCTCAGGGAAATATGGGTAAAAGTTTCAAGAGTGCCTAAATGACTTAGGCTTCTAAGTCCCATTGACTGTCAGGGGAGAATTTCAATGGTCACTTAGATGTATAACTCCCACTGAAACTCAATGACAGCTGGGTACCTAGCTTCAATTTAAGAACATAAGCATGGCCATACTGAGTCAGACCAATGGTCCATCTACCCCATGTCCTGTCTTCCAGTGGCCAATGCCAGGTATTTCAGAGGGAATTAACAGAACAGGCAATCATGGAGTGACCCATCCCCTGTCATCCACTCCCAGCTTCTAGTAATCAGAGGCTAGGGACACCCAGAGCATGAGGTTGCATACCTGACCATCTTGGCTAACAGCCATTCATATACCTATCCACCATGAATTTATCTACTACTTTTTTGAATACTGTTATAGGTTTGGCCTTCACAACATCCCCTGGCACTGCGTTCCACAGGTTGACTGTACATCGTGTGAAGAAGTACCTCCTTTTGTTTGTTTTAAACATGCTGCCTATGAATTTCATTGAGTGACCCCTGGTTCTTGTGTTATGAGAACACTTCCTTATTCACTTTTTCCACACCCGTCATGATTTTATAGACCTTTATCATAACCTCCTGTAACAGAGTGCCAACTCACTGGCGCGGTGCTTCCTGCTGGTCAGTCTGGGAATTAGCTCAATTCCAGCCTTGGAGCACCTCCTACTGGCTGGTGTCTCCCTGTTGGTACCTGCTCCTGTGAATCCCCACCACTTGTAGCACTTCAGGTACTGCATCCCACCCAGACCCTTGGGGTGCTGCCCCACAGCAGTGCCCCCACACTCTGGGTCTCCCCTCCCAGGGGAACCCCAACAGCCTAAGCTCACCTCACCTCAGTGGTCATCTAGCCCCTTTTCCCTGGGGCAAACTGCAGTCTGTAATGGCCACTCATCACTGGCAAGGGGATTGGACCTAAGCCCACCTTGGCTCAGTGGTAAATCAGTGACTGAATAAGGTCCAACAGTGGTAACTATTAAATCAGACCATCATTTTGTATGTACAATTGGGATTATGTTTTCCAGTGTGCATCACTTTGCATTTATCATCATTGAATTTCATCTGCCATTTTGTTGCTGAGTCACCCTGTATTGTGAGATCCCTGTGTAACTCTTTGCAGTTTGCTTTGCCCTTAACTGTCTTGAGTAATTTTGTATTGCCTTCAAATTTTACCACATCACTGTTTACCCCTTTTTCCAGATTGTTTATGACTATGTTGAACAGCACTGGTCCCAGTACAGAGCCCTAGGGGACACCACTATTTATATCTGGCCATTCTGAAAACTGAATTTATTCCTACCCTTTGTTTCCTATCTTAACTGATCCATGAGAGGACCGTCTCTCTTATCCAATGACTGCTTACTTTGCTTAAGAGGCTTTGAGGAGGGATGTTGTCAAAAGCCTTCTGAAAGTCCAAGTACACTATTTCCACTGGATTTTTCTTGTCCGCATTTTGTGTCTTTAAAAGTCTCCCCCTGAAGTCAATGGAACTTAGAGGGGCATGGATCAGTATTCACATCACACTCCCCATCAGCACCCGGGCCGGAGAAGCTAATGATCCAACCAGTGGACCAAATTTGGTGATGAATCCTGGGCACATGCCACCTGACACATGTTGAGAATATGCTAAGGAAAAGAATGGGATTTAGACTTCTAAGTCACATTGGCACTTTTGAAAGATGTACCCTACATGTCCCAGCATGTCTATTCTTAAAAGGGCCAAACCTTGGAAGAGGCCAAACCTTGACCCCAGCTGCCCTTAAAAAGAACAGACTGCCTTGCTACACTCAGAGTTTGTCTTCAAAAACATTTAGTTTGTGGCAAGCTGGGATGTACATTTACCCCACTGTAGTATGCTGTGCACTAAGTGTTCCTGTGGACTCTGTTGCTGTGTGCTCAGGGTATGTTTACATTGCAATTAAAAACCCCATGGCAGCTTACTTGGGCTCTAGGGGCTTGGGCTGTGGGGCTGTTTAATGGAGATATAGACGTCCGGGCTCGGGCTACAGCTCGAGCTCCAGGTCCCAGAGCTCAGGCGGCAGTCTGAGCTGGAATGTCTACACTGCAGTTAAACAACCCTGCAGCCTGAGCCGAGTCATCTGGCAGAGGCCAGCCATAGGTGTCTAATTGCAGACACACAGCCAAACAATTTCCTAGTGCACTTCTATTTCAAAGTAGGATAGATCAGAGGACACTAGGGAACTGTTAGTGAGTGGCAGGAGGGTACACATGGACCTGACAGGCTAGCGTGGGGTAGATTTTTATCCCAGCTTGTCACAAACTAAATGTTTGTTTAGACAAGCCCTTAGTTTTTGCATCAATAAAACATGAATAATGGTGTTTACCTATTGTATTTCACAGGATAATTTTGAGGCCTACCTATGCTGTGTTTGCAAAGTGCTATATGAATACTAAGTATCAAAGGTTAGTCATAGTTAGTACCAGAGGTGTGACTAGAACTCTGGAGTTTTGAAACCCCTACTGTATTCTCATTCTTCTAAGCCATCTGACGTCTATGGAGATGACAGTTGCTGCAGTTTTATTACAGGACATGTCCCAGACTTCTGAGCCTCTTTGCAAGATTCCTTGTTAAGTTACAATGCAGCTTAAAGCACTTTCCAGTGTACCATCAATTGAGGTTACTTTAAAATGAGCAAACAACAATAAGCAGCAAAATCTATTACTGCAGTGCTCTCCAACCCTATAACCTATCATTTAAGCAAAGAAAGCTAACAAAAAATCCTACAGAGCACGGGTGATAAAATATTGATATTCATAGAGTCAAAGCTACTGAACCCATTAGAGTGAATATTTTACATAAAATAATAACTTGGAAGTCATTTTTCCAAATGTTATAACTAGGTCTATAAAATTATGAAATAGAGACTGGGGAGTCAATTTCAAAGAGTGGTTTTAAGATATTCTCTTTACACTTTATGTCTAATATAATCTCATTTCTTTGTTCATTTCCTGTGTGACATTTACCACATGCAATATCACTGTGGAACCTGAAGTTATAATTACCTATCCACTGGTATATTCCATAGAGTTAGAGTTACAAACTTGTTTATCAGAGAAAAAGTGATTCTTTTTTTTTTAAAAAAAGGAAGATAGATTTTTGAAGCACTGTCAACAGCATGTGTCCTTTGGGACCTTTTTTTCATAAGTGTTTCATAACTTTCTGAATATCTGTTTTACAAAGGACATAGGCCCTGATCCTGCAATAAAATGCATAAGGACAGAGGCCAATCTTGAAGTCCTTGCATAGACATAACTCCTGTCATATTCAGCATGAATTCCACCTATGTAAAGCTCAACCCATACTTTGTAAATGAATCTAGGTATATTAAGATACACCAGTCTACATCTGTGTGTCATTAGCTGACGCTCATAGAGGACATGAACTTGTCTGAAATGCACTGAAGATAATTACTGACACACAACGTATTATGCAGTTTCAATTGAAATTGATGAGATTTGACCTGTACATATTTAGAACAACCACCACATCTTAGTTCTGTTTTCCAGAAGGACATAAAATTTGGCTACACTATAAATACACTCTCCATTAGCCATTTTTTATACATAAGTCAGTATTCGATTAGACTCTAACACAATCATTCCCTAAAGCAGCATTTCACTTCATTTACAGATGAAGTGATCATTGTCTCTCTTCCATCAACTCACTCAGTAAATAAGCCTTTTTCCTATACAGCTTATAGGAACAACCTGCACAACCTCTTCCTCAGTCTCCCCATTTCCCCCCCGCCTGCCTCGGTACCTATATGTATCCCCATTACTGTACTAACTGAGCACCTCAATATCTTTAGTGTATTTATCCTAACGTTACTCCTGGGGGATAGGGGTAACTGAGGCACAGAAAGAGTAGGTGACTTGCTCAAGGTCACAAAGGCAGTCTGTGACAGTGCAGGAAATTGAACAGGCTAGCACTCTAGCCACTGGAGTCTGCTTCCTGTGTAACTAAACTCTGCTCCCAGAATGAGCACTATTTCTATAACTACTTTCAAAGGAGTCAGAGACTCATTACACCAGATTCCGTCTCACACCAGTGTTAAATGAGCTGAACTCTCCATTAATCTCAACAGAACTACTCCCGATTTACACCAGTGTAAGGGAGAGGAGAATGAGTCCTTTAGAAACAAACAAACAAACAAAAAAAAAAGACAGTCTAGTCACCTAGTCCCTCCCCATAACAATATAAGATTATTCCCTCCTTGTGTCATCTTTGTCCAACTGAGTTTTAAATGATTCAACCAGTAAAGGTGAGAAAAATTGCCATTTGCTTGCCTTTTTTTTTTAAGAATATTAAATTTAGCAACAGTTTTGACAAGAAGAAAAAGCTGAAAGGAAATTAAAAGCTGTAGAATTCTTATCCTTTTTTATCTGTTATTTCCTTTTTTTTTTTTATCAAAACTGTTATCCCTTTTGTGCATCCATAGAAGACTGATATGATTTTACTGTAGGTGCTTCAACTGTTTGTCAGAGCTCTGAGCACTGGAGGCTAAATCCCCTCCCAAGCTCAATATTCTGTCATTTACTGGGTAAGAACACACTATCTGAGACTCATGACTGCAAACACTGGGGTCACATTTTTAGTCACATTATCTGTGATTTCACACATTATGCAGGTATAGCCATTTGCATGAACAGATCCCGACATTTATATGTAGAAATCAGGTAATCACAGTTCTAACTACTGGGTTTGCACATACAATTGCCAACTGATTGGTAGAAACAGGGCTAAATTCTGATTTGCTATTCAGTGTGAGTAAGGGTATCAGCATCTAACAGAGACTTTTCTATGAACCAAGTGATGCATCCACTAGCTTTGTAAACACAGTCACAGAATCCAGCTACAAATTAGGTTCTTAATATTTCAAAATAGAGACCCCCATCACAAATATGAGCCATGAAATATCTTAATTTATTTCCTGTATGGATTCCAATTAAGATAATCAACTTAATAAACCAGCTTAGTTTAGCATGATAAAGACTTATTTTCTTTTTAAAAATTCAGCTTGTTTGCCAGGCAATTTCTCCTCTCAGCAGACTAAATGCACCATATGAAAATTTTAAAAGTTTTGAGTTTTTAGAGGACATTGAGATGACTGTTTTATAATTTTTCCTTTAAAAATAAGAGGGAAAGATTGTGCATCTTCATCTGTCCATCAGCTACGCAACAAATAGATCTATTCAAAGATGATATCTTGAAAAGAAAAATCAGATGTGAAGATACTGTTGTAATTCTTTTTATAAAGTCAAAATATATTCTCAGTGAAAAAATTTGGAGAGGAAAACCCAAACTTGGCTAATGTAACAATCCATGGCCCAGACAGATTTAAAAATAATCTGAGCCACTAAATTCAGATCCAGATTCAAGCTTTACCAAAATTTAGTGCTATTTGGATCTGGAGTTTTAGGGCAAACCTGTGCCTCTAAATATTATTCCTGGACACCAATGCTAGGAGCCTGGGTAACAAACAAGAGGAACTGGAATTTCTCATTTATGAGCATAAATTGTATTTAGTTGGGGTTAGTGAAAACTGGTGGGATGATTCACAGAATTAGAATGTTAAAATCATAGAATCATAGAATATCAAGGTTGGAAGGGACCTCAGAAGGTCATCTAGTCCAACCCCCTGCTCAAAGCAGGACCAATCCCCAACTAAATCATCCCAGCCAGGGCTTTGTCAAGCCTGACCTTAAAAATATCTAAGGAAGGAGATTCCACCACCTCCCTAGGTAACGCACTCCAGTGTTTCACCACCCTCCTTGTGAAAAAGTTTTTCCTAATATCCAATCTAAACCTCCCCCACTGCAACTTGAGACCATTACTCCTTGTTCTGTCATCAGCTACCACTGAGAATAGTCTAGATCCATCCTCTTTGAACCCCCTTTCAGGTAGTTGAAAGCAGCTATCAAATCCCCCCTCATTCTTCTCTTCCTCAGACTAAACAATCCCAGTTCCCTCAGTCTCTCCTCATAAGTCATGTGTTCCAGTCCCCTAATCATTTTTGTTGCCCTCCGCTGGACTCTTTCCAATTTTTCCACATCCTTCTTGTAATGTGGGGCCCAAAACTGGACACAGTACTCCAGACGAGGCCTCACCAGTGTCGAATAGAGGGGAACGATCACATCCCTCGATCTGCTGGCAATGCCCCTGTTGCTGGCACCCAGTGCCGAGAGGCTGAACAACAGCTTGAGTTGGTTCGTACAGGGTTACCTATTTGAAGCTTCAAATAGGTAACCCTGTACGAACCAACTCAAGCTGTTGTTCAGCCTCTCGGCACTGGGTGCCGGCAACAGCTTTTGGCGTCCCTGGGTGGGTGACGAGGCTGCAATTTAGCCTTGCCCGGACCCTTCCTGGAGGTCGAGGATTGTGGCGAGAACCGACGCCCAGTGCGCACTGGTGAGTTCACCGGGGCCTCGGGGGAGACGCGATTTGATCGACCCCGAAGGGCACAATGGTGCAACGCACTCATATAGTGGAGAAGCAGCTGTGGTGGACAACGGTGAAGAACTGGTCCCTTGGATAAGGAAGGAACCGTTTGAAATCCGGATTGTATGCTCTGTTGGAACCTGGGGACGCCCAGAGTTACCCTGTAGGTATGGGACAGAGCTCAGGGGTTAGGGCACGGTGTACGCCCCTAGAGTGCATTCTAGCAAACTGGAAGGTGTTTGGTGCGGATCCAATGACTAAGAGCCAATTAAAATGATTCTGTACAGTTGACTGGCCTCAATATCAACTAGAGGACCAGGAGTGGTGGCCACCAGGAGGGTCAATTAATTACAACACGATCCTCCAATTAGTTTTGTTTTGTCAGTGAATGGGTAAATGGAATGAACATATGTATGCGCATTTGTTTCTGACTTTATGTACTCGACCAGATATTTTACAGCACTGTAATCTGACTCCGACTGGTTCGGTAGCAGCTAATGTTAGTCCCCAGACCCCCACCCCCACTGTAATGGCAGAGCCGGTGTCCCCTTCGGCCCCTACACCCACACCTTGTAAGTCCCCCGAGCAGACCCCAGGTCGATACAAATGATCAAAGGGATATGACCCGCCTTACCTCCTATAAGGAGTTGCTTTTGCATGGACTCCGTCACTCGGCTGTCCGACATAATAATTGGGCAAAGCCATATGAAGTAATGCAGGATTTAAAAGAAAGCCCAGGGGCCATTCTACAGCGTATTCGGGACACCATTCTACAGAACACTAATGCAGACCCCGATGATCAGGCAACTGAGTCAATTATTAAGGGAATTTTTACGAGCAGAGCAGCCCCTGATATTAAGAGAAAGTTACAAAAAAAGGAGGATTTAATGGACATGACCATGGCACAAATCTTAGAGACTGCAAACCGAGTTTACAGTCTGAGAGAGACAGAGAAGGAGAGAAAGCAAGTGAGATTGATGGTAACAGTGGTACAGGCCGGCACTAAGAGAAGTGGCCGGGGAGGAAGGGGCCGTGGACGCAACCGTCCGGGCCCTCAGGAGAGACGACTGGGTCGCAACCAGTGTGCCCTGTGTCGACAGGAGGGACACTGGAAAAATGAGTGCCCAAAGAGGAAAGAAAAGGGGGGTTCCCCTATGATGGCGATGGCAGAACAGGAATAGGGGTGTCAGGGGAAATGGACCACCCTACCCCCGGAACCCCGAGTAAAGATGCAGGTGGGAAGCTCAGAAATAGATTTTTTAGTGGACTCTGGAGCGGCCCGAACTGCCGTAAATCAGCCTCTTCAGTTGCCAGTAGCAGATTCCCTTACTGTGGTGGGAGCCACAGGCAGGGACACCAAGTGCCCAGTGTATGCCCCAGCGGAATGTGCTTTGGGAAACAGGACTATATCCCAGAAGCTGGTATACCTCCCTGAGTGTCCAACACCTCTGCTGGGATGGATCTACTTTGTCACCTCGGTACCACCCTGCATTTTACTGAGGATGAAATAACCCTTACCTTACCCCCTGAGAATGTATGGATCATGACCCTTGCAGTTGAGCCCTCAGCCTGCAAGGCCCAGAATGGAGCCCGTGGGAAGACCAGGTGTACCCCCTTGTGTGGGCATCAGGGATTCCAGGAAAGGCCACCCACCAGACCCCCATTACTATTCAGCTCATACCAGGGAAAGGCTTAGTGCAAGTAAAACGGTATCCAATCAAGAGGGAAGCCAGAGAAGGTTTATAGGAAACTATAGATCGATTCCTAATGTATGGTATTCTCCGGGAATGTCAGTCAGCCTGGAACACTCCCATTCTATCCGTACAGAAGCCTGAAGGTACGTATCGGCTGATACAGGACCTAAGGGCAGTCAGTGAATGGGTTAAGACTCTGCACCCTCTTGTCCCTAACCCGTATACCTTATTGGCTTCTATAGGGGGACAGTATACCCATTTTTCAGTCCTTGATCTGAAAGATGCTTTCTTTATTATCCAAGTTGCCACCCCGTCACAGGAGATCTTCTCCTTCGAGTGGGAGGACCAAAAAAGGGTTAAAAAACAACTTTGCTGGACAGTGTTGGCCCAGGGATTTAAAAACTCCCCCACCCTCTTTGGCCAGGCTCTGGCCAGGGACCTAGAGGAGTGGGATAATGAGGAGGCCCTCCTTCTGCAGTATGTAGATGATTTGTTAATTGCCACTGTGGGCCAAACCCCCTGCCTTAAAGCCACCGTGAGCCTCCTGGATTTTATTGGACGCCAGGGATATCAGGTAGCACGGAGTAAGGCTCAAATTGCCCTCCCAGAGGTACGGTACCTCGGGTTTCACATACGGCAAGGGGAGCGTCAGCTTTCAAGCGAAAGAAAGGAAGCTATCTGACAAGTTCCTACCCCAAGTAACCATAAGCAGCTCAGGGCATTTCTGGGTATGGCAGGCTTTTGCAGGATATGGATCCCAGAGTTTGGACTGTGGGCTAAACCCCTGTATAAAAGGAGCAGATCATGACCCCTTCTATTGGACCCCAGAGGCTGATAGGGCATTTAAAATCCTGAAAAGAAAATTGATGGAAGCCCCGGCTCTGGGCCTGCCGGATCTCTCTAAGCCGTTTCAGTTTTATGTACATGAACAAAGGGGGGTGGCCCTGGGAGTGCTCACACAGCTGTTAGGAGCATGGAGACGTCCGGTGGCTTATTTGTCTAAGCAATTGGATCAGGTTGCAAAGGTTTGGCCGGCATGTTTATGGGCAGTCGCAGCTACTGCCCTAGTGCTTGAGGAAGCCAAGAAGCTAACATTGGGAGGGGTTATGCAAATCTATACTCTCCATATGGTCCGAGCCTTATTGGATGCAAAGGGAGGGCTTTGGCTCACCCAGGCTTGGATTGCTCGGTACCAGGCTAAGCTGTTAGAGAACTCTGAAGTCACCTTACAGCCTTGCCCCTCCCTTAACCCAGCCACTCTCTGGCCAGAAACAGAGGAACAGAAACATGACTGTTTAGAGATCATAGATGTCCAGTACTCCAGCCGTCCGGATTTAAAGGATGTACCCCTCCCAATTGCAGATTATGAGTGGTACACTGATGGTAGCAGTACTGTAATAGATGGGCAAAGGAGGGCGGGTTATGCTGTTGTGACCCTCCATGACACTGTGGAAGCTGAAGGTTTGCCTGCTGGGACCTCTGCCCTGCTTGCCGAACTAATAGCCCTGACCCGTGTACTTAAACTGTCAAAAGGAAAGCGGGTCAACATTTTTACTGATTCAAAGTATGCTTTTGGTGTGCTGCGTGCTCATGCTGGCCTATGAAAGCAAAGGGGAATGCTGACAGCCCAAGGCTCCCCAGTCAAGTACGGGCCCCAGATCCTCCAGCTCCTAGAAGCCGTACAACTTCCCTTGGAAGTGGCGGTGGTACACTGTAAAGCCCATCAAAGGGAGGATCAAGATGTGGCCAGAGGTAAGGCCCGGGCAGATAGAGAGGCTAAGCATGCTGCCACCCTGCCATCCCCTCAGACTGAGAACGCCCAAATGCATGCCCTTATCCCATCAGTAGGGGAGCTTCCAACCCCTCAGTACTCTGGGGAGGAGAGACAGCTAACTGACAAACTCGGTCTCCGGGAAAAGGAGGGATGGCTCCATTCCCCAGAAGGGAAGGTCTTCTTACCAAAGGGCCTAATCCGGCCAGTGCTGCAGAAACTACATCAAATCACTCATGCTGGCAGGGAAGCACTTATCCAACTAATGGGAAAATACTTTCACTTCCAGACTCCGACCCCTGTCTGCCCATGTACAAGCGGATTGCTTAGTCTGCCAAAAGAATAACCCCCAACTGGGACATCCTGTACCACCAGCTGCCCTCGAACCCACTCCAGGCCCTGGACAAGGGTGGCAAATAAACTTTACTGAGTTTCCCCAGACCCAAGGGTTCAAATATCTCCTTGTCTTAGTGGATCGGTTCAGCGGATGGCCAGAAACCTTCCCATGCTGTAACTGCACTGCCAGAACAGTGGCCCTCAAGTTTGTTAAGGAGATCATTCCTCGCTTTGGACTCCCCCTGTGGATGGAATCTGACAACGGGACACACTTCATGTCAAAAATCATTCAAAGCATCTCACATGCCTTACAGATCCCCTGGAAACTCCATATGCACTGGAGACCGCAAGCCAGTGGGGTAGTGGAGCGTACCAATCAGACCCTTAAACGGCATCTCTCAAAAGTGTGCCAAGAAACCTCACTGTGATGGCCTGATGCTTTGCCCCTCGTCCTACTCCGTATCCGCGTTCTCCCAAAGGGTAGATTAGGGCTCAGTCCCTTTGAAATTATGTTTGGAAGGGCATGACCTATGAATGGCACCCCGGTTCTGTCAGGGGAATGGGAGTTGGGTAATGGTTTTTTGTCACAGTATATGTGTTCCCTGTCTGCTGTTCTCTTGTCTCTTCACAGGTATACCAAGAATTCCCAGCCTCTCCCCTTGGACACTCCCATCCACTCCTTAAAGCCCGGTGACTCTGTGCTTGTTCGCACCTGGAAAGACGAAACTCTCCAGGAAAAGTGGAAAGGACCCTATACCGTCCTGCTGATCTCCCATACAATGGCAAAGATTGAGGGACACAAGAACTGGATCCATCACTCTCGTCTGAAGGCAGTACCCGCCCCCTCGTCAGCAGAGGAGTGGACCGTCCAAACTGCTGACTCCTCATCTAGTGACGATCTCGGGCTAAAGCTACTGTTTAAAAGACACAAATAGCGGGCACCTTAATGCTAAAATGGGCCCACCCAGGTACTGGAGACCCTGGGTTGGAAAAACTCTAGTAATAATTAATTGGGTAACATTGTTATTCTCTGTATTGGTATTTCCAAACTGTGCATATTGGGAGCATAACTCCTTTGTTTCGCTTGCGCACCATGTTGCTAATTTAACAAACCAGACTGATTGCTGGGTATGTGCTCCGACTCCACTGTCCCCCAAAACGGGAATGCCCCTTGACATGCTGCCCCTGACCCTAGCAGAATTAGCCACCACCAAAGAGCAGGAAAGAACGGATTCGCCGTTCTGGAATAAGACCTCTTTACAGCAGGCCACCTATCAGGACCAGGAGTATTCAGTTGCAGTACTCACTGAGGGAGTGTTATGTTTTACCCGAAACCAATCTGATCACTATGGGCATCCTGTGGGAAAAAGCTCTTGTGTTATTACACAGTGGGCTGATGGGTATTGGATAAAGACCAACAGGGGAGGCCAACAATGTGGGTGTAATGGTTCCTCCCCTTTTAGGGAAACTCTTACAAATAATCTTACCACAAAAGAGGGGTTTGGAAATGTAACTTGCCATCCAGTTAACATCTCCAATGTAGCAAGCCAATGGTGGGTTTGTAGTTGTCCCTATGGTGAGTATAATTTGAACAGCACAATTAGAAATGCCCCCACTTGTACCCAATCAAAAAAATAAGATGCCCGCTTAGGGGCATATAAATTGTTTAAAAAAGCAGCCAAAGCAGCCTTAAATATCCCAGGAATCCCCTTAAGAAACAGTCCTTACTGGGCCCTACAGGGTCACTATATTGTATGTGGCTGAAAGGCTTACAAGGTGCTGCCAGCCAACTGGACAGGTAGCTGTTATATAGCTCATGGAGTTCCTCATCTTTCCATAACTGCCACACTGCCCAAAGGAAAGATTAGAAATGCCCGAGACACCTCTGTTGAGTCACGAGAAAAAACCCTGCGGCCACTGACTAAGGCATTGGAGGGCAAGATGAAGAATCCCCTCACAACCAAGAAGCTTGTAGGGTGCTCTGTACTGGGAATAGCACCACTGGTTTCCGGGCCAGCCATGGCATGCATAGGCCGCTATACTGTAAGGCTGCAGATGGTACTTGAGAAAGTTGCCTTAGAGTTAGAGGACTCGGTTAGTGATTTAGGGTCAGCAGTAAAAACATTAAATAAAGAGGTACAGCAGCTCAGGATGTTTTCCCTCCAAAACAGGCTGGGTTTGGACTATCTCTTGGCATCCCAAGAAAGGGTTTGTGCCCTCGTTGGGCCCCGATGTTGTGTATATGTAAATGATAGCAGTTATGAGATCTATGAAAAGGTGGTACAGGCTGAGGCCCATGCCCGAGCCAGAGCACAGGTTGCCTATACTGCCCCAGAGAATGATTGGTTGCAAACCTTGTTTTCAGGTGGGGTTTGTCGTCTTGGCTTGGTGGTTTATTTAGCCTGCTATTGAAACTTCTCTTTCCTGTATTGCTTGTATTACTGGTATTATGCTGTGCAGTCTCATGTGTTAGGGCCCTTTTGCAAAAGTTAATAAGTCATTCTTTTCAGAGCTATCACAAAGTGCAAAGTCCTATTGTAAAGAAATAAGTAGCCCAAGTGAGAAAACTCAGAGCCAAGGTCGTTGAGTGTTCTCAAAGGTGGGAGTTCTTGGGGACACTGGGGCATGGCCACTAGGTAACTCGAGGGGATGGAAGACCACGAGTGTCGATGAAGCCCCCTCGCACTAGGCCCAGGTGTCCTTGCCCCCCGGCCCCTGCCTGGAGGCACTCGCAGCAGCTCTGCGTACTAGGCCCAAGTGTCCTTGGCCCCTCCGCCTGGAAGCACACACAGCAGTTATGCTGAGGATCTTCAACAATATGCTGCAGAGTCAGACTGCCTGAAACTAAGCAAGGCCAAACAGGGGAGATATGGAAGAACAATGCTGAATAAAGCAGCTTTATGTATAGTTTAACAAATGATACAGAGAACCAGGGAACTAGCTGGGCACTGGATTGGCTGGCTATATGGATACTTGGGGCAGCTTGCTATTGGATAAGTATGCTGGGAAAAAGGATGTATAAAAGCCTGTGTAACTTCCTGCTCTGTGTACAGGATTTGAGATTCAAATCTCCCTGTACCTATTTGAAGCTTCAAATAAACTTTTCTGCTTCTCCACCCCGTTGTGATAATTGGGTGTAGCACACCGGGTAACGAACCAACTCAAGCTGTTGTTCAGCCTCTCGGCACTGGGTGCCGGCAACAGCCCTACGTATACATCCCAAAATGCCATTGGCCTTCTTGGCAACAAGGACACACTGTTGACTCATATCCAGCTTCTTGTTCACTGTAACCCCTACATCCTTTTCTGCAAAACTTTTCTCCCTTTACAAAAATCAATGGTTATAACCTATTTAGGAAGGATCAAGTGGGCAAAAGGATAGTGGGAGTGGCACTGTGTCAAAAATGGCATCACCTGTTTCTGAGTGACTGATAACTCAGAAGAAAATGATCTTGAATGCTTATGGATCAATGTCCTAACAGATAAAGCACAAGATGGGGTATTTGTTGCTGCAGACCACCAAATCACAGTAGGTACATAAGGAAGCAGTCTTCCTGTTCCCTATCTACAATGTACAGGGAAACCAGAAAACTGTGTGATCATGGGGGACTTCAATTTTAGTGACATATGCTAGAGGTCTCATGCTGAGATTACATCTGAGTTGACAGTGACGGGAAAAAATCATGTCATTTTTGATAGAGTGTTACTTCCCTTCCCCCTTTAACCACTTGATCCTTCCTATTTAGTTTATAGCAATTGATTTTACCGTTCCAATAGTGCAAACCAAGTTCCAACAGGTTTCAGTAAGAACATAATAATGGCCATACTGGGTCAGACCCAACGCCTACCATCTAGCCTAGTATCCTGTCTAGTGGACAGTGACAGATGCTTCAGAGGGAATGAACACAACAGGGCAATTTCAAGTGATCCATTCACTGCCATTCAGTCCAAACATCTGGCAGTCTGAGGTTTAGGAACACCCAGAAAATGGAGCTGTGTCCCTAACCTTCTTGGCTACTAGCCATTGATGGGCCTATCCTGTATGAATTTGTCTAATTATTTTTTTGAACCCAGTTAAACTTTTAGCTTTCACCAGGGCCTGCTCTAGTTTTTTTGTCACCCCAAGCAAAAAATTTGCCATCCCAAGGTCCGAGAGCACAACTGCCCAGGCAAAAAAGGGTGGCCAGAATGCCGCCCCTGGAATTGTGCAGCCCCAAGCACATGCTTGCTTTGCTGGTGCCTAGAACTGGTCCCGGCTTTCACAACATCTGATGGCCACGCATTTCACAGGTTGATTGTACATTGTATGAAGTAGTACTTATGTTTGTATATAAACCTGTTGCCTATTAATTTCATTGGGTGACTCATATTTCTCGTGGTATGTGAAAGGGTAAATAACACTTCCCCATTTACTTCTTCCACACCATTCATGATTTTATAGACCTTTATCATATTCCCCCTTAGTCGTCTGTTTTGTAAGACCAGTCTTTTTAATCTCTTGTCATAAGGAAGCTGTTCCATACCCCTAATCATTTTTGTTTCCCTTTGCTGTACCTTTTCCAATTCTAATATATCTCTTTTTGAGATGGGGTGACCAGAACTGCAAGTAGTATTCAAGGTGTTCATATACCATGGATTTATATAGTGGCATTATGACATTTTCTTTCTTATTATCTATCTCTTTCCTAGTGGTTCCTAACATTCTGTTAATTTTTCTTGACTGCTGCTGCACATTGAGCAGATGTTTTCAGAGAACTATCAACCACAACTCAGAAATCTTTCTTGAGTGAGTAACAGTTAATTGACATCCCATTATTTTGTATGTGTAGTTGGGAGTATGTTTTCCCATGTGAATTAGCTAGCATTTATCAACACTGAATTTCATCTGCCATTTTGTGAAGTGCTTACCTAGTTTTATGAGATCTTTTGTAACTCTTCACTGTCAGCTTTGGACTTAACTGTCTGAGTAATTTTGTGTCATCTGCAAATTTTTCCACCTCACTGTTTATCCTTTTTTCCAGGTCATTTATGAATATGTTGACCATCACTTGTCCCAGTATAAATCCTTGGAGGACCCTTCTATTTACCTCTCACCCCTGTGAATACAGATCATTTATTCCTATCCTTTCTTTCCTATCTTTTACTGTTTTACCAGTTACTGATCCATGAGAAGACCTTCCCTGTGATCCCATGATGGCTTACTTTGCTTAAGAGCCTTTGGTATGGGAACTTGTCAAAGGCTTTCTGAAAGTCCAAATATGCTTGTGACAGGTTTCAGTTGGTTCTCCGAGCCCCTAGGAGGCGATGGAGAGCTATGGTCCCACTGGCAGGCCTTAGTCACACCTTTCGGGCGCTGGGGAATTAGCGGGGAAGGTGTGCCGGCACGAGTCCGCAGCGCGCCCCTCAGGCAGGGGGAGGGGAGTGCCGGCACGAGTCCGCAGCGCGCCCCTCAGGCAGGGGGAGGGGAGTGCCGGCACGAGTCCGCAGCGCGCCCCTCAGGCAGGGGGAGGGGAGTGCCGGCACGAGTCCGCAGCGCGCCCCTCAGGCAGGGGGAGGGGAGTGCCGGCACGAGTCCGCAGCGCTGGTATGGGTTTGTGGCGCACAGTTCTGCTACCCAAGGCAGGTTGGCCGGGGTAGGGGAACGCAGGCCCACCCAACTCCACTGTGTTCCAGCCCGGGGCCCTGACAGTGGCGGGAGGCGAAGGTCCTGCCGCTTGATCAGCAGGGCCGTCCGCGCCCGCTGACCAAACACATCCACCCCACAGTGCAGTTCTGCCCCTGGGCTACTTCCTACCCGGTCTCTCAAGCGGGTCTCTCCGGTCCCTCCAGCTCGTCCGGGTATTCCGCTGCTGGCAGCTCCAGCTCCCTCGCTGTGTTGGGCTCACGCTGGCCGGGGCTACAGCCGGGCACCTCCAGGTCCTCCGGGTACTCAGTGGCCGGCAGTCCTGGTCGCCACAGGCCTTCCTCCCAGTCAGGTTCCTCCTGGCTCCGGGCCTCCCCTGGGTCGGCAGCAGGATCGCGAGGGAGCAGCCAGCATCTGTCTCCCTCCCTGGTGCTCTCCTCACTGGGCAAAGGGCCCTGCCCTTTGTACTTCCTGTCCCGCCTCTCCCCTTCCGGGGATTGGGGAAAGCTTGGTCTGGCCCCGCCCACTCAGGCTGAGAGGGTGGCTCTTTACCCTCTGGTTCGGAGGGAAGCCACCCTGGCTCCCTACAACGCTTTATCAAGTGGATCACCTTTGTCCATGTGCTTGCTGATACTCTCAAATAATTCTAATACATGGATCTCCCTTTACAAAAGCTGTGTTGACTCTTCTCCAACAAACTGTCTTTATCTGGTGTGACAAAGCTCTGTCCTGGCCTCCGTGGGTCCCACGTTTCCTGGCAGATTTCACTAGCCTCAGAGGTTCACTGTGACCATCCACATAACCCTTCTTTCTCTAGAGACAAGGGTCACAGTCTACTGAGACATTTTCATCATAAGCCAGCGAGGGAGGTGAGGAGAAGTTATCCTTCCTTGCACAGTCTCTGTTGTCTCCCAGTCTCAGTGATTAATCAGGGGGCAAAGGTGGGGGGGGAGCCCAGGCCCACCCTCTACTCCGGGCTGCAGCCCAGGGACCCTAATAGTATCAGCTATGGCAGCTGACCTTTTAGAAACATGACATGTACAATTCCCTGGACTACTTCCCCCACAGCAGCCCTCGCTTCCTCAAACACCACTTCACCCTTACCTCAGGGCCTCCTCCCTTGTGCCTGATATGGTGTGTACTACTCAGCCTCTCCAACAGCTTCCTTCCACAGCTCCTGACATGCACCCTCACCTGACTGACTGGGAGGCTTTTAACTAGTTTCAGCCAACCCCTGATTGGCTTCAGGTGTCCCAATCAACCTAGCCTTCTCCCTGCCTTCTGGAAAGTTCTTAATTGGCCGCAGGTGTCTTAATCGACTTGGAGCAGCTGCCATTTCACTTAACCTGGTACCAGGGATTGTTTAGCCTGGAGCTAATATATCTATCTCCCACTACTTTTCTATAGCCTTTTGCCTTGTCCCATCACACTGGGTATCTGATCATTCTGATTTTGACTACAGTTTCAACTAATTTGCCTGCTATTGCGGTTAGGTTTGCCCACCTGTAATTGCCAGCATCACTTATGGAGACTTTTAAAAAAATTGGTGTTACATTAGTTATCCTCCAGTTATCTGGTACAGATGCTAATTTAAGCAGAAGGTTATATACCACTGCTAGTAGTTTTTGAAATTTGATAGTTGAGTTCCTTCAGAACTCTTGAGAAAATACCATCCGGTTCTGGTGACTTACTATGGTTTAATTTATCAATTTATTCCAAAACCTTTTCTATGGACACCTCAATCTGGGACAGTTCCTCAGATTTGTCATCTAAAAAGTATACCTCACATGTGGGGATGTTCCCACAGCCTCTGTAGTGAAGACTGCTGAAAATAATTAATTCAGCTTCTCAGTGACAGTCTTGTCTCCTCGAGTGCTCTTTCCGCACCTCAATCATCCAGTGGCCTCACTGATTGGCAGGCTTCCTGCTTCTGATATACTTTAAAAATGTTGCTGTTAGTTTTTGAGTCTTTTGCTAGTTGTATTATAGGTCTGTTTGTTAGCCTGGGACTGAATTTTGGCTTTGACTTTTTGATACTCTTATACTAAAATGTGTAAACAAGGGACAAAGACACTCTGATGTTGCTTCTGCCTAGTCAGCTGGATTTGTTAGTACAATGGGAAGAGACAAGAGCACTTAAAGTGTTACTCAAGAGCACACTTTAAGATTGCCTTGAGATAGGGGTTGAGGCAAAGTCAAGCAACCAGTCAGGAGGGGCAAAAGAGCTTGGGCGGGGGGAGTATAAAATGCTAAAAGGCCAAAGAAATGCCTGTCCCTGACCAGAGCACGACCTCACTCCTTACCCTTCCCATGGGGTACAAAAGAGGTGGGATGAAAACCCCAGACCAAAAATGGAACATGACCCTAAGTTGTAAGGGGTGGGACTGTGGGCATGCACTGCAAGTATATTTGAGCCTGCTAAGAAGGAGGACGGGGGAATAGGGAACAGGGAATAGGGACATAGGCAAGGCTCTGAGGTGCCAGAGCTGGGAAGGGGAATACGGGGAAAAGGCTCTGCAGCATCAGAAGTAGGAACGGAACAGTCGGAAACAGACTCTGCCGGCGTGAAGAGCTATGAATAGGCTTGCTTGGAACTAACCCCGAAAAACATTGCATTGCCTGCACTTCTGGTCTTCTGCTTTCTGTTTGCATGACAAGAACCAGAGGAGAGTGTGAAGGGAAAGCCCTTGAAAACTCATGAAATTCTTTCTTGGCCTGCCTTATTATACTTTTACACTTGACTTACCAGAGTTTATGCTGCTATTTTCCTTATTAGGACTGGATTTCCAATATTTAAAGGATGCCTTTTTGCCTCCATCCTCCTCTTTTACTGTGCTGTATAGCTGGGGGGGGGGGAGGGGTGGTAGGAGAGGAGCATTTTTTAGTTTTCTTGCTGTTTATTTGTATTAGAGGCTCAAACTAAATGTATATCTCAATTATAGTGTTTTTAAATAGTCTCCATGCAGTCTGCACACATTTCACCATTGTGACAGTTCCTTTTCATTTCCACTTAACTAGCTTCCTCAGTTTCATGTTGTTCCCCTTTTGGAAGTTAAATGCTACTGTGTGGGGTTTCTTTGGCATTTCCTCCCCCAGACAGATATTACATTTAATTATTCTGTGATTGCTATTACCAAGTGGCTAAGCTATATACATCTGCTGGGTTTAATTTCTGTCTGACCTCACTTCAGTTTTACATTAACATCTGGATCCATACAGCAAGATAGAGGTATAAATGGTGTCACACGGAAATAGGGACAGGAATCATAGCTCATCTACACTGGATCATTAAAATGGTAAGTCCAGTGTCAACCAATTACATGGCAAACAGGGTTTATCTACCTTATTTTTACTTACAGTAAGTCTAAGATTTGGCCCTGTGCTATAGCTTTAATGCAATTATGTTGTACAATATAGGAGATAATTAATGGAGTTTGATAAGGCAGACTTCCTTTTACAGTCCACAGTTGTGCAACCCTAATTAACCTTAACATAAGTGAATGACTGTGGTATATTTATAGAAAAATACACCTTTTGGTTCATAATATATTATATGAATAATATTAATAACAGCTACCAAAATATAATGCAATCAGGAAAGACCACATTGTGACTCAAGTGAAATCACCCTTTTACAATATTTATTGTAAATGTTACACATACATAATTCTCCTAGTAGATATGGAGATTATGATTGAAAAGCCCTCCTTTCATTCTGAGACTTAAATAGCAATATACAAAAATAACCGTCCATCGGGATCTTTTCTTTGTTCAAGTCCATTGGGGATTTCAATGAGGAGAAAGCTGTGCCTGCGTCATGTATTTCAATGTAAACCACTGTAGCTTTTAGTGTGAGGGTTTTGTTTTTAAAAGGAATTGTGGGCACAGCAATATACCAGTCATGCTTTACACCCTCAGGAGGCCAAAATCCATTGCACTGGAGCCTGGTGATGACACTGTGGTTAAGAGCCCGTTACTTGCATTATAAAATCCTACTTTTAGGGAAATAAAACTTGTCTGTAAAGGAAAATTTCAGCCCAGGAGCCACTGTCTTGATATTTTTAAGTATGTTAGCCTATTTATACATTATAATCTTAAAGAAAAGATTGGTCAGATTTGGGTGTTCATGCAAGCCACAGGTGGCTTTTATTTAAAAAAAAAAAAAAAAAGCAGCATCCCAAAACAAAACCCAGATAACCACATTTCAGGAAAGTTAGTAGGAAACTGAGTTAGTGAAATCTTTTTACATTTAGCTTACATTATCAGTTTTCTTCAAGAGAATAAAAACTTGGGAGGATTTGACAGTGATTAAGTGATCAGAAGCACACGAATTATGCCCAATGCGAGGAAGAAACATCTTTGACAGGCAATATAGCTTTCTTAAAGCCTGCTTTATCTCCTTGGGTAACTTACTGTGATACTTCCTTACAGCAAGTCTTAGAGACAATGCCCAAATTCTTAGACAATTTTATCCAAAGACTAATGAATTTGGTTAGCTTCAGGCTAGGATTGCTGTTCTGGATCCCAAATTTGATCATATGATGAACTGAAAATACAGATGACGGTAAAAAGGGACTCTTATTTGACATTACACTGCTTTTGTATGAACCATGTTGGTTAGAAATGGGAAGGATACTAGTGAGACTGGGCTTTTGAAGTAGTTGTATAACTAGAGCTTCAGAGTACAATTCTACGACCACACACACTGAGTAGTCCCTATTTGTACTACATAGTCCTATAAAAAAATTTAAGCACGTGCTTAAAACTCTAACTTAAATACTTTTGCTGACCTTAAGTGTACTGCTGAACCAGGTTCTTAAAAAGTAGCTGGCATATGTTCAGTTCATAAAAATAAATTCACTATTAGAGCAGCAAACAAGTCACAGGACCATATTGGAAAAACGCCAAATTGCAAAAAGCAGCATAAAAATTGCACAATGAATACATGATTACAAATTGAAACAGTAAAAGTTGAAAGTTATATAACAAATTCATTGCCATTCAGACAGTTGGAGCATGGGCTAATCCTGCTCACACCTCTAGCGCCCTGATTGACCTAGATTTCATTAAAGAGGAGTAGTGCCTGAAGAAATTGTGCGAACACTGAATCTCTTGGGGAGAGGGTTGAAAGCACTTTTTAAGCAGAAACAGAGCAAAGGGACAGGCAGGTCTAGGAAGTTATAGAACATTTTAAATCTTTATCTAGCCTCTTTCAGACAACGGATATCTATGTGTATGGAACCCACATTTCAAAAGAGCTGCCTGCCTGCCTGCCTGCCTGCCTGCCTGCCTTCCTAAGTGAGAGAAAGGATTTAAGTCAGATTTATTGGCAGGATTTGTTTTGATCACAAGTGCTTTTTTCTGGCTATTTTGAGACTGCTCCCCACCAACGCTTGACCAGGAATGTTTGTTGATGCCAGCCTCTCCCTGCTGATATAACTCTGGTGCCCTCCTTCCTGCAATTGCATTGGAGTCCTCCATGCCATGTGCAGGTGGCGGCAGAGACTGATAGGATAACTGGTCCTAGGTGCTGATTCACTCCGCCTCTGTAATTGGACACACCATGGACACCTTGCTGCATATTTTGGGGCTGGCACAAAGTCACCAGGGAAAAAGTTTCTTTCTGCTGCTCAAGATTCCCCGCTTCCACCCTCCACCTTCTCCTCCTCACTATCACTTCAGGTGGAATGATCACACTCAGGATGTTGGAAATCTGTGGTTCCCATTCTCATCTCCCCCTTAGGGGTTGAATACACTTGTTCATGTGCAGAAACAAACTCTTACCTGAGCATGTGTAGTTGCACATATGTTATAGAAAGTGTATGGGAAGGAAGTGGTTGCATGGGAAGAAAACTACAAACATAGCCCGGTCAAGCTGTAATTTGGATTTAGCAAACATGTTCACTACAGCTTCCAATAGTGCATTCAAATGCTATGACTAATGTCTGTCATGTGTGTTTTCTCATCCATGTGAGAAGTGTGTGCAGTGGCATGTCTTGTCATTGACAAGTTTATTTATTTATGTTAGAGAAGACCAGTTTGAAGAAATGCACTTTGCACATGGGGTGGAATTTGGTGAGGTTTGTGATGGTCCTCAAGGATTTCACTCCACAGACTGGCCCCCTGAGAAAATTATTTCTCCTATACAGATGAGTTTTATCCTTATTGTAGATAATTCCATCAGGACAGAGGGGTGAAGTTGTCAGTCACAGTCTTCATCCCAGACCTTGAGGGGGGGTCTGTTAGATTTGCTGTGCTCATGCCATGGAGCGCACTGAAGATAAATACTAAGACCTTGAACCTGATTCTACAGTAGCTTCCCATAACATTAATAAAGCGGAGAGCTGGTCTGATATGCTGGAGATAGCCTGTGTTGCTGAGGAGATTCACTGCAGTGTTCTGTTCTAGCTGCATTTTCAGTGCTGAAGCAGGGGTGGGCAAACTGCGGCCTGCGGGTTGCATGCGGCCCGTCAGGGTAATTCGCTGGCAGGCCACCAGACAGTTTGTTTACACTGACTGTCCGGAGGCATGGCCGCCCGCAGTGCCCATTGGCCAGGAACGGTGAACCGTGGCCACTGGGAGGTGCAGGCGCCCGTGCCTGCAGACGGTCAATGTAAACAAACTGTCTCCCGGCCCGCCAGCACATTACCCTGACAGGCCGCAGGTTGCCCAACACTGTGCTGAAGGCTTCATGCCCCATATATTACACTGCTGTAGTTCAGCTAAGAGATGATGAAGACATGAATAACTGAAGCCAGATCAACATCTGACAGAGTGGGCTGGAGTCTCCTAGTCAACCGGAGATGATAGAAAGTATAATTGGGGATGCTGCTATGTCAGAGTTTAGCATCAGTGAGGATTCAAAAAGTACTCCTAAACTATGTACTGGCTTTACCAGTAGGAAAGCGAGAAGTGCCTTCAATCAAAGGAGACTGCACCACGGCTGTGAACTATTCAAAATGCTTTTTTCTGCGTCAAGATTGCCCTAGGATGCCCAGAACTTCTTGAGAAGTAAATGTGCTGAACATTGGGATACACTGTTATTTGCTGAGCTGTTCTCCAAACCCATTTAGACAGTGCAGTATGGCTAATCACTTTCTCAGATAATAAACAAGTGTGGTTGTGTGCTAGATAATAAAACTACCTTTGGTATAAATTAATATGTACTGACTGAATTATCAGAGAGAAAAGGACATCACATACCAGAATCTCTGTTGGGTATCTCTCTCACAAATAACCACTACTTCTACATCTCTGAAAATATAATCCCAGTTGATGCCTCCAGTCACCTCGAAACAAACAGTCACTTCTCCCTTTAAAAATGACTTATATGATCACGTAGTCCTTACTCAGACAAAACACCAGCTAATTTCAATGGAAACATTCGCCTAGCAGCAGTATTAGGCCAAAAACTACTATTCTTATCTATCTTCATAAAACACAAAAGATAATACTGGTCTTAAATAACTTTAGTTCGTTGTATACACAGAGGACTAAATTTGCCTTAAGGCTGTGATGGGCAGCAAAAAGGGGAAATGAGTGTAGGTCAAACTCCTTGAATGTAATGCCAGCCTCCTGGTTAAGAGAGGGGTAAATGAGCATTCAGTAAACATGGTGTAGTGAGCACAAAATCTCAGTGGTTTCTGAGGGAAATTGGGGTGGCCAGACCCTAAGACTGCATATACTGCTAGGTGCTTTCCATAACGATAACAAAGATAGTTCTATTACAAGGAAAGTTTATAGCCTAGCTAAGAACCATTTTCCCCACATACTTTTGGATATCTGCACAAGACAATTAAAAACATACACAGGAAGAGAACATTGCCGTAGCAACTAAAGTTTTGACCTGAGATACACTATGCAAGTTCCGCAATAAAATGATGTGACCAAATATTAGTTCAGATAACAAGTTGCTTATCAAATTATATCAAGCTGTTATTAAAACTGGAATATTTACAGTGAAATTTATGTTTCTAGAATTCAAATTGAGCTTTTATTTGTCCACTAAACAAATGTCATTCAAGATTTACACATTCTTTAACTGTCATCTGTGTTTATGAGAAAACCGCTTATTTATTCTTCACTTTGGGTTTTTGTCTTTTATGGTTTCACTCTATTCCAGTGTTTGAAAAGTACCTGCCACATAGCAAGTGCTACAATCATCTAAATAATAAATACATACTACTACTAACAGACATGACTAGTTTTATGATAATTGTATCTTTATGTACAGCAAGTCATGCAAAAGCAGATTCTAGACTTACATGAATGTACTATTTGTACTTTCTGTTGGAGTCTTTTATGTTTGTCAGTTCTGTAAACAGAAACTAAACTTTTTTTGTTGTCACATTTTTGTTGATGGTGCAAGTTTTGACAGATATGATAAAATCACAGAGCACAGTAAAAGATGTGGTCAGACAAGTCTGTCAAAAGAAAGAGGAAATAAAGGCAATAAATGTGGATTTGGGCTGTATCCTGAGAATCACTCCAAACTATGCTGAGTGCCCCAAAAATGCCTATGAAAAAGAAAGGAATAAGTGTCCAGAAATATACTGTAGTGCAGAAGATACCAGTGGCTATTAATATTTAACTATTTTATATATACTTAGTTACATTATAGCTCATACCCAGTAACGCAAGTTATACGGCCAATTTTCTTTTCTATTAGTATATAAAATTCATAAGCATTTTAGCTGTGATTCCAATCAGCTGTGTATCTTTATACAAAGTTAACACTTATACAGCACTTTATCTTCAATGCATTGTACAAACATTATGTAATTTTGAGTATACTCTGTCAGAGTATCAAGGTGTGCTATTACACTGGGTACTTGCACACCTTAAGTGTGTTCTGAGGCATGAAAACATAAGTAGGGCAGAGAAAATACTGGTTTTATATCTTTGCAACAATTAGATAATGAATAAGCCCAGAATCATGGGTTTATACTTGTTACACAAACAGACAAATAATTCTTCCTCTCCTTGGGGCCATAACCTTCCCTTCTGAAGAGGAATTATCAAGAAATGAAATTCTTACGCTGACAATCTGCCGCCTTTGCTCCTTCTGCCACATCTTGTAGGTGGAGTCTGGCAATGCAAAGTGGGATCAATGGTTACAGTCTTAAGAGAATCACCCTCTAGTGTTCTTGTAGCACATACAGCTATGAACTATTCTCCATCCTACCTCCCTTCACCAAGCACTGGCACAAGAGTGGAGGTTAATGCTGTTGTAAGCAGCACTGACTGTCAGAGGCATAATTAACATGAAGGGGGCATTACTATATGCACCAGCATGTTCCCAGTCTCCCCATCCCTATTCCTGCTGATTGCCCTCCCTTCTCCCACTCAGGTGAGTTCATGCACACATGCAGAGAAACATTGGTCTTTGCCCTTTGTGCATGTCCCTCTCCCACACCAACATCCATTTGCAAGAGATCCCAGCACCTTTGCTCCTCTGCTACCCCATTACTTTGCCCTTAACAGCCATTTTATAAAACTCTATTCTCAAAACCTTAGAAACAATCTCTCAACAAAGCAACACTTTCCTTGCTCCTTAATGCGTAGCAACTTTGAGTGTTATTTTCTGGTTACCATAAAATAAGCACCATCATCTCTCAATACAGCATGTTCAGGGTCCTTCAAAATGGTATTGTCTCATTCAAAACTTTGGTTCCTATGGAAACACCTTTCAGTGTTTAAATCTATTCCGTCCATTCTTATAGAGATAAGTTACACGCTCTTCCCTCTAAAGAAACTGAATTTGATGGTAGTGACAAGTAATAAAGAAGATCTGCTGAAATCCCAACCACCAACAACACATACATTACTGATTCTCAGCTGAAATAAGGCAGAAGAGCAGTCATTTTCTAAGGATAAAATTCTACTGAGAAATATTTCTCATTTGTTTCTTTAAAGACACAGAATGAAACCCTTCAACCATTGAAATCAATGGTAGAACACCCATAAACTTCAACTGTGGTAAGATTCCACTCCAGATTTTTCTGCTTCTGCATAGAGCTCCCTGTGAGCAGACCTCTATGCCTGTTCAGAGCCCCACTAGAATTAGCAGGCCTTCACACTGTTTTCAAAGCTCACCCGTGCAGAACTCCAGGCCAGAACGGAGCCTAAGAAAGGATTCGTTTTCTTGAGTAAGTACTATGTTTATTTCTACAAACTTGAGAGACACTTTGTAATTGCCTGACCCATGATAGCCACCATGTACAGCTGTTGTGATTTACAATCTGTGGAGCAGTTTGACTTCACTGCGGCTTGTGCATTCAGGTAGTACCCTGAAACAAGAGGCTGATTCCCCTCCCTCCCTTCTATATTACTAGGGCTAACGTGGGGAGAGGGTGAAAAATCCCCAGTAACTTAATGCTCATGAGGAAATGTATTGACAGTCATGGAGAATGAAGTCCTTTACAAATTCACAGCCTGTGGCATTGCAAGCTTCTGCACATTACCCAGCCAACAAGCCTTAACTCTCTTCTGGGGGAGATGACCCATCACTAGTTAGCATAGCAGCTGTCAAGTTTTAGTAGCTTTTGGCTTCATTGACTTCAAAGGATCCTGAAGGCAGTTCCTGTTAAAACATTTTTTTAAAAATGAAAGCCTTTATTTTCAGTACTGTACCACCTACATAGGCCTATGGCAAAGATGCCGGAGGCTTTTCAGGGTGTTCTTTAAAAAAAAGATTACATCATTTAAAAAAAAAATTATTGAAAATCTTTTTTAGTCCTCTTCCCAGACATTCACTGTGAAAGGAGAACACTAAATAATGACACTAATTATGCAATCAGTTATATTTCAAGTGCAGATTTTATATGGTTAAATCTAGGACACAAAGGAGTATATTGGACTCTTTCAGGGTTGGATTTTCTCGTCTGCTCATTAACACAAAGGATGTTTAAAATATAAGACATGTCAACATGTTCCACGTGAACATCAAGAAAGCATTTGTAAAATTAGGATTCAGACTTCAGGACCTGGGACCATGAGGATTCAAAACCAGTTCTGACTAATCTAGGATCCAAAATTGATATTAGCAAATTAGATGTAATCCTCATACTGTCTATTCAATTAAGGCATAATCAATGCCTTTAAGAATTGATCTTACTGGGCAAATACTATTAGTTAATGGAGGCAATTAAACCACTGAGTGCCCACTTAAACTATGCCCATTCATATTATAGGGATTGGGTGAGACCATCAACAAGAAATCTTCTCTAGCAATGGGATGGAATAATTTGTGGATGTAATACCTAAATACTCCCTTATACTGGTGAAGACTTTCCTCAAGATTTTGAAAGTGGATAATAATGGGGAAAGTGGATATTATCACAATCAGTTGAAGAGCATATACTGACGGAAGAAAGTACTAAATCTAACTGTTGTGAAGAGGAAGGGTCACTCAGTTGTCTCTCTGCCATCAGATAATGACTCATTGATTAAAGGACTTTGTGCACCACTTAAAATGGACCACTTTGTGTAGCTAGCCTTTACAGAACACCACAATAAAGTAATATTTAATTTATACTAATATATATTGCAGTAGCACAGAGGCACTACCAACAACATGCAGGCCCTACTGTGTTGAGTGCTATTTACTGACCCTCCCTGTCTCAAAGAGCTAAAAACCCAAACAGACACGACAGAGAAAAGGCAAGAGAAGTGAAGTACTATCTCTGTTACAGCTGGGAAATGGAGGCAGGGAGACATGTATTGGCTTGCCCAAGGTTGCACTTCAGGCAGCCTGTGGAAGAGCTGGGAACTGAACCCAGATTTTCTGAACCACAGTTCACACAAGACTCTCAGCAGTAAATGAATGTTGTTTAGTCCCAGCTGGCTGGAGGGAAGGAAGATAAAAATATTGTTGTCCACATTGAACAACTGTGGGAGGCACACTAATACCACAGTGATAAGGAATATGGAATAAACTAGACAGACCAGCTACATGGCCAGCAGCTTAATGCTATAGACAAAAGGAGAAATAATGGGTCTTCCTCACCTACTTATTTTCCAATAGCCTATGTTGTGATCAAAAGTATTTCTTGAAGAGAAGGAATGTCTATGTTCTTTACACATGTTGGTCTGTACTTTCTTTACATGGACTGGGAGATTTAGGTAGTGGGCTTCCCAGGACACCACCTTGAGTGCTGTTTTGAGGAGCCATATTAGATAAATAGGTAGTCTGGGGCTGGCAGGGAGACAGAAAAAGTATATGGAAGATACTACATTAGGGGTGCATGCATAAAATAATTAGCAAACCACAGGTATGGCTATAAACACCCTTTAAGTGCAGTTCAGACTCAACTTTTAGGAGTGAGAAAAAGGGAGGGTAATCCCTTTGGATCAGGAGTTCTCAACCTCGTTGTGACGTTATTGACATAAACTGTGACTATATAGATCATTGTTGCAACCAGGGTCTTGTACAGAGGAGGCCAAGTGGGCTGTCTATGGAAAGGTTGTAGTTTGCTGGTTATGATTATGCTGTCTGTATGTGTGTATCATTTTTGTATTTGAAGGTATGAATATTGGCTATGTATTTGTTTGATTCTAAGTAGCCTCAGTGAAGCGTTTGGTCAGCTTCTTGAGAAAGGACTATTCTCAGTAAGTAGTCAAGAAACACATCAACTGACAATGGACTTTGGGAGACGCCAATCCACATCTGAGCTTTCCTGGTAACATTCGAACTAACATGTAAACAATGGTGTCGGCCTGCAAAAAACGGAATCATTCATAGACATGTGACTTGCCCAAGTGGCTACTGACTCCATCTTGTTGCTGTGATTTTGCACAGGAGAACAAAGGTGTTTCCACCCACGAGAGAATGAATATAAAAGGCTCTGGAAACCCCTCCATTTTGTCTTCAGCTGGCTCAGAAGATAGCCTCTCCACCCCAAAGAGATGCCTGAAAGAAACTGGAACAAAGGACAGTAACTACTATGGTGTGAGTGATTGCTGGACCCAGACTAGGAAGGAGTCTAGTCTGTGAAAGAAGCTTATTGGAACATCTCTGAGGGTGAAATCTATGTGCCCTCCGTGGACTGTTTCATATTTAGCCTTTGCAGTTCCAGAGGGTGCATTTAGATCTTCTCCTGGGGTGGTAGGTTTCCAATAAGGCAAAACTCATCCCAAAACTTCTATTGTACGTCTTGATCCTCAAACTGTGGTGCATTCCCACTTACTATATGGATAGTTGCCTCTTCCCAGTGTAATGCCAACAAACCCCAGTCGTCAGTGGGCAGGATTGAACCTTGGATACCTGAAGCTTACTGTATGAGCCTCTACTGCAGAGGTTCTCAAACTGCGGTCCATGGACCAGGAGCTCTATTCAGGTGGTCCGTGGATAGTTCCCTCTAAGGTGCGCAGCTGGCCAGCTGCACACGGGAGAATGAAGGGCCACCCACCTAATTAGTGGAGCTGCATAGGCATATGAGGAGAGGCTGAGGGAACTGGGATTGTTTAGTCTGCAGAAGAGAAGAATGAGGGGGGACTTGATAGCTGCTTTCCACTACCTGAAAGGGTGTTCAAAGAGGATGGATCTAGACTGTTCTCAGTGGTAGCTGATGACAGAACAAGGAGTAATGGTATCAAGTTGCAGTAGGGGAGGTTTAGATTGGATATTAGGAAAAACTTTTCCCTAGGAGGGTGGTGAAACACTGGAATGTGTTACCTAGGGAGGTGGTGGAATCTCCTTCTTAGATATTTTTAAGGTCAGGCTTGACAAAGCCCTGGCTGGGATGATTTAGTTGGTGTTGGTCCTGCTTTGAGCTGGGGGTTGGACTAGATGACCTCCTGAGGTCCCTTCCAACCCTGATATTCTATGATTCTATGATTCTATGATTAGGTGCCTGGACCCTGGAGAAGACTCATATGTAAGGTGAGGTTGTGGCTTTGGGGGGAATAGGGGGTAGGTGGGAGGGGGCAGTGGGATGAAAAGGGGAGGGGGGATTTGGGATGTGCAGGGCTGTGGCAGCCAGAAAAAGAGGCAACTTTCCCCAGCTTCAGGGCTGCTGTAGCAGGGGAGAGACCCCCCTCCTTCCCAGCCCATCTTGGGGGCTGTTGCTGTGGGGGAGAGAGGGAGAGAGCCCCCTCCTTTCCAGTCCCAGCTCAGGGGCTGCTGCCAGGGAGAGAGGGCACATCCATCACATTAGAAATGTAAGACTACTGATATTAAAATATGAGTTGTGTGCCTTTATTTGTAGAACAAAAACCATTAATTATTATTAAGGTTTTTTATATAGCGCTTTTATCCAAAGCACTTTACAATAGTTAGCTAACAGTACAAACAACATTTGGAAAGATCATTAAGTGGTCCACTGAGACCCTCAGCAATTTTCAAGTGGTCAGCGGAAAAAAAAGTTTGAGAACCACTGCTGTACTGCATGAGCTAAAAGTCACTTGGCTATTAGCTAAGGTTGTAGCAGATTCATTAAACTCTAGCTGGGATAGGTGCCACTAGAGGAGGACAGAGTGTCACACCAAGCAGGCATGGGTTACACCAACACTGTTGAACATTCAGTCAATCTGATCTTCTGGCAACCTCTTTAACTTTAGCAGCCCCGGTGAGGTGCTGTATGTCATTTAACTGTCAGGTGAGGTGCTGTATGTCATTTATGGGGAATGCCATAGCCCTCTGAGATACATTTCACATGGACATAAACCAATCCATATGTGAAACAAATAGCCTTTGATTATGAGGGAATGTTAATGCCAAAAATAGAGGGTAAAGGATACAGTGATAGTTATGGGTGGAAAGATGAAAGCAGAGGGAGATGGCCTCATGGGAATACATTCAGATAAGCACAAATAGGACAATGACTAGAGAATTCACTTATCAGTTTTAGAATAATGCATGAATGTTTTTAAATGCAACTATACAACACAAAGCCAAAATTAAGTTGCCAAGTTAAAGCCCATATCCCAGGGGTCTATAAAGTGCCATTTTTATTCAATTACTCAAAAAAAAATCTGAAAAAGTATGAATTTCATTATGTTTGCAAAGGAAACAATCTAGTTTTCATTAACTCATCAAATGCCAGTGTGGCTTAACAATACAGCACTTTAAAATAAAGGTTTATGAGAAACTTGAACATTGCTAGTTATTTGAGGGAAAACATACTGGCAAGGTGAAAGGTCCACAGCTGGCCATTTTCTACCACTATGGTCACTGTGCAGGCTAATGCAATAAGTTATGAATCTACAACCAAACTGGCAACTCAAGTTCCAAGCATTGAAAAATGAAGTTGCTTTTTATTTATTTTCCATCTTTAAACCAAATTCCACAATCCTAGGAAATTCACTAAATAATCAGAATGCTAAAATTAAGGTTGTGCACACAACAATAAACATTTTGTCATGCCTTTAGGCACACAGAGTTACAGCTGAGCTTGCCATTTCTTGATTTTGGAGTGCTTAACCATACAACCATATCATTTTCTTATACAGAGGGTGGAGAGCCAAGCAGAGGCCATTGTCTTTGGAATCTGCAAAGAGGACAGCATGTGCTAATGTTCCTCTGACTATGAGCTGGTGGTTCCCAAGATGAAAGAGGTTTCCCATCATACAATGTTAAGGTAACAGATATTTTAGACACAGGAAATGCAGTGGATCTAATTTACCTCGATTTCGTAAGGCATTTGATACGGTTCCATATGGGGAATTATTAGCTAAATTGGAAAAGATGGGGATCAATATGAAAATTGAAAGGTGGATAAGGAACTGGTTAAAGGGGAGACTACAATGGGTCATAATGGAAGGTGAACTGTCAGGCTGGAAGGAGGTTACTACTGGAGTTCCTCAGGGATCAGTTTTGGGACCAAACTTATTTAATCTTTTTATTACTGACCTTGGCACAAAATGTGGGAACGTGCTAATAAAGTTTGCAGATGATACAAAGCTGGGAGGTATTGCCAATACAGAGAAGGACCAGGATATCATACAGGAGGTCTGGATGACTTTGTAAACTGGAGTAATAGTAATACGATGAAATTTAATAGTGAGAAGTGCAAGGTCATGCATTTAGAATTTTTGTTATAAACTGGGGACGCGCTACTTGAAAGTAACAGAGATGGAGAAAGACCTCAGAGAATTGGTTCATCACAAGATGACTATGAGCTGCCAATGTGATATGGCCGTGAAAAAAGCTAATGCAGTCTTAGGATGCATCAGGCAAGGCATTTCCAGTAGAGATAAGGAGGTGTTAATACCATTATACAAGGCACTGGTGAGACCTCATCTGGAATATTCTGTGCAGTTCTGGTCTCCCATGTTTAAGAAGGATGAATTGGCTTGTTTAGCCTAACCAAAAGAAGGCTGAGAGGAGATATGATCCTCTCTATAAATATATCAGAGGGATAAATACCAGGGATGGAGAGGAATTATTTAAGATCAGTACCAATGTGGACACAAGAACAAATGGATATAAACTGGGCATCAAGAAGTTTGGACTTGAAATTAGATGAAGGTTTCTAACCATCAGAGGAGTGAAGTTCTGGAACAGCCTTCCAAGGGAAGCAGTGGCGGCAAAAGACATATCTGGCCTCAAGACTAAGCTTGATAAGTTTATAGATGGGATAGCCTAATTTTGGCAATTAATTGATCTTTGACTATAAGTGGTAAATATGCCCTATGGCCTATGATGGGATGTTAGATGGGGTGGGATCTGAGAGGATCACTCTCCTTCTAACCTGCCCTGGAAGCAGTGCTTAATTCATAATAAAAGAGGTGCCAGGGTTCAAAGCAACACTTTTACATTGATAACTGATGCAGCAAAAGATGTGCCGGAGCTATGAACTGCCCAGCGTAGAGGTTCCAGGGCTCAGCCCTGGCAAAAAATTAAGCACTGCCTGGAAGAGAACCTCCCCTTTCTTCATCTTTCTGCAGTTGTCTTCTAGAAGGGAAGGACTGATGTCCTGCTTTGGTGGATGGACTATTCTCCTGAGGTGAGAAGGCCATCAGCAAAGCCACTATACCCTTGAATCCTGGACATTCTTTGGGTACGGGGAATATGTATAAACAGCCTTCTCTTAGCACTGAAGAAGAGAGAAAGACACTGCCAATTTTTGCTGATACAAAGTTTTCCCCCTCCCACTGCCCCAATCACAAAACACACCAAAAATACAGCCACTTCTGCTAAGAAAAATTAGCAAAATGAGGCAGCTGATCCTAACACTTGTTACCACAGGAGACAGGTACAGCCAGTCAATGACTCAGAGCCATGTGACTTATCTAGTCATAATTTGAAAGCAGTAATGAAGAAGTTTTCTGCATTTTTTCAGTTATTTGAACAGAAAAAATTTGAATTAATATTTCACCCACCATTAATAAGTTTTAATAGTCATTCTGGCACTTTAGGAGTCACTAAAGGATTGCATGTGTACGTTTGTTTACATTCTTCTTGACTGTCCACCTTCAGCAATGACAACCAAAGGGATCTCAAGTTTAGGAGATAAGAGTTGTGAGGGGAAGTCAGACAGCTCCAAAAAATTAGAAATTGAGATGTAGAAGATTCACAGAAGGCTGCAGCATCCAGAAAGGTAAAGAAAACAAAACTAAGTGGGTTGCTAGATTAAAAACAAGAAGTCATGACCTGATGCTGAGAAGAAGACTCATGTACAGTTTAAGCAATTCAAGTAGCATTTCTTTAATGCAAGTCTGGTTGGAATAAAGAAGAAGAGATTGCTAAAGTCAGCAACTGATCGTATAAATTAATTCTAGAGGCAGCAGGAAACATTTTTCAGATTGAAGGACCTCAGATGTGGAGTTACTTATGAGATCTTTGGTTTTAAAAGGATAATACAATGAAACTTAGTGAGTTGATTTATATTTCTCGTGTTTGTAGTGGCAGGCCTTTACTGACCACACATAACTGGGTACTCTAACAGAGACACACATTTCTTGCAATATTTTTATAACACTGACAGCATGATACAACTGTATGTTTATTATTAGATTCTCCAGGCCTGGTACTCTTTTATCCTCCCACTTCCTGTCATCAAGTGGACAAGAGTCAGGCTAAAAGAGACATGAAAAGGATTAGCAGTGTTTTAAGAAAGCAGGAATTGGAAAGTGCTGTGAGTCTTCTTCAGTAAAAGTGACTGGCAGAAGAAGAAACTATACCTTAATAGGAGAATAATCTAGTAGAAATCTGATATAGAAACTGCTGACAGTGGTAGGGTTGCCAGGCGTCCAGTTTTTGACTGGAATGGCCAGTTGAAAAGGGACCCTGGAGGCTCCGGTCAGTGTCGCTGACTGGGCTATTAAAAGTCCGATTGGCAGGCCTGGCAGGCTCCCTACCTGGCTCCGCGCGGTTCCTGGAAGCAGCGACATGTCCCTCTGGCTCCGAGGCACAGCCAATGGGAGCTATGGGGGTGATGCCTGGCGGGGAGGCAGTGTGCACGGTGCAGAGACACCTGACTGCCCCACACCCAGGAGTTGAGGGACATGTCGCCACTTCTGGGGAGCTGCCCTGAGGTAAGAGCTGCCTGGAGCCTGCACCCCCTCTCATACACCAACACCCAGCCCAGCCTGGAGCTCCATTCGGCACCCCAACCCCCTCCCAGACCCCACACCCTCTCCCAGACCCCAATCCCCTGCCTCAGCCCTGAGATCCCTCCTGTACCCAAACTTCCTCCCAGAGCGTGCACCCCACATCCCCTCCTACACCCCTGCCCCAGTCCTGAGCCCCAACCACAACCCCCCATGCATCACCCTCCCCCACACCCTGGACCCCTCATTTCTTGCCTCACCCCAGAGCCCACACTCCCAGGCAGAGCCCGCACCCTTTTCTGCACCCCAACTCCCTGCCCCAGCCCAGTGAAAATGAGCGAGTGAGGATGAGCGAGTGATGGGGTTTGTGTGTGGAGTGAGCGGGGGTGGGGGTGGGGAGAAGGGCAAGGGCAAGGGTGTTTGGTTTTGTGCAATTAGAAAGCTGGCAACTCTAGACAGTGGTGACCAGAAACTCCTAATACACATTTACTTCTCCGTCCCACCCTCAGGCCACATGACAGGTTGATACAGCTTGATGACTGCTTCAAAAGAGATCAACTAATGTCAGAAATATTAGTAATGTAGACTGTTCCCTGCATCCCCTCCTCCTCATGTCTCCTCCTTAGTCTGTAGGCATCTGCCTTGTGTTCTCATGACCTTAGCTCTGTATGTGACACTCCCTCTTGGATAGGACCCTTTGACCAAAATCTGTGACTAACATTCCCGATTTCTTTCACCTTGGCTACCTTTCTGTCTTGAGGCTGAAGACTTTGCTCTCTTCTGTCCATAAAGTTACCCATGCAAAAATTCTATGATCGTGTAGTCCTGTAAAAATTAAACAAAGCAAAATCCATCATCACCATACTAAAGCAAAAGAAATGGTTCAGCATCTCTGACCTGAATATTTTGCAAAAGTCAGCAAAGTAGGCTTACCTTGGCTTAGGTACAGTGAAAAGCAAAGGGACACCTTACAGTTCTAGAATGCTGCATTCTCCTCTCGCCATTTTGGTCAGAAGTACAAAGACCCTCCTTTCTGCTACTCTATCTCTTACCAGTTCAAGACCTTTTCCAGATATATTCCTCAAGTTCCTTTGACATGGCCAATTTATATGCCTAGACATTCCTCACAAATGGGATTACCCGGTTGCTTTTGTTTATTATCCTACCAACATCCTTTCTCCCTGCTCCCACATAGGTATTTATGGATTGATCCATAATAGGTTTCTGTAAACATTCTGGATCTTCAGAATGAGTGTCTATTGTTACAAAGAAGGTCTTTAAAGGATGTTAATTAGCATCCCTAAACTGATTAACTTTATCCTGTAAGCAGACAGCTTCTGGCATGCCAGGTGAAATCAATTCAACATCTCATTATAGATTTATGCAAATCACTCTTAGCATAATTCTGCTCCAGATTAAATATCATTTACTGACAAATACCAGACTCTCTGCCACACACTGGGATGATGAGCTTCACCAAACAAACAAACCTGCAAGCACCTCTCAGATTTTATGCTGAAAATTACCTCTCTTGCACCCTAGGAATTTTATACAATATTCAAACACTGACAATTCAGATCTTATATTAATGTTACAGTTTGTTTTGCTTTGATGGAAGTCCATCAGACATGGAAAGGGAATTTCTTCTTTTTATTTTTGAATTCAGTGTTCCACTCACATTGTCACAAATAATTAGATCTACTTCCCTTTAGGCAATAGATGTCTGAGTTGCTTGGTGTCTAAAGCAATGTGTTAGTGTTAAGGTTTTTTCTGGTTGAATCTCTTTGGCTCTTCTAGCATTTTAGCAGCATTAATTTTTCCATATTTATGTACATTTGCACCCAGCATGGTCTCTAGGCACATATTTAAAAAATTTTAAATCACGAAGTCTATCCAAAACATGTCAGAACATGAAACAGGACTGTGGGGCAGTGGAACTCCCATCCCACTATAGCCCCAAGAAATACAATTGCACCCAACATCTCACCCGTCCGCCAAACGTTAACTGTATTGTGGAAGCACACTGGACAGGGAATCCATGACAGCTAGTTTCAGGGACATGGTCAAGGGAAGTTGCACAGAGTGCTCCTGTCCCACACTAGCCTCAATGACAGGAGTAGTAGCAATAATTAAGCACTTTTATTTTAGCTAGGGGGACATGGACTGTAAAGTGTTTGGAGCTTCTTTGGGGGAAAAGGAGTCTGGGACCCTCCAGTTAAAGTGAAGGGATGAAGAGATTGATGAAAGTGACACTTCTCTTCTCATCTCCTTAAAATATGCAAGACTGGCATCAGAGCTTGAAAATAATTGATTTTTCAGTTTGCTGACTAACCCCAGACAAAAAGCTGTAACAAATTCACTTTTTTTTCCCCCTGGAGAACTGAAGTAAAAAAGTTTGTTCCATGACATATTTAACTTCCAAGTTTTTAAACCTTTTTTTAAATAAAAAATTGCATCACTATTTGCCACTCAATAGCTTTTGCTCTTGTCCACCATCCCATAAATCCTCAGTCTATGCATGGTTTAGGAACAGATAGGAACACTGTTTCATAACTCTGAACTTCTAATGCATTATCTGAATAGATCTCTACTTGCGTTTTTGTCACCTGCTAGCCTCCCCACCTACAGTAATCTTAGTCAGTTTAAATACTAGTGATTAACATCCAAGGAGTCAGGCTATGGGTAACCAGAGAAATTCTTCTTTGGAACATCTTGACACCAAGATTAATAGTACGGGTAGGTTATTCTGAGTTCAAGGGGCATATTCATTCTCATTAATTTTGTTTAAATGGTTAACTCAAACACACGTTAATGGTGCTAGTTGATAAATTACTGCAGCCTTGGGACTATAGCAATGTATGTGCCTATCTTTATACTTCAAATAATTTGTGTTAGTTGTTCCTCTATATATTATACAATAATATATTAAACTCTTTCAGACTCTAGTCCTGCAATTGGATCGCACAGTAGCCATCCAGAGCTAATAAAATGATGGAGATTATGCCAGCATTTAACCAGTAATTGAAGTCCTCTGAAGAGACCAGAACAAAAACAAAACAAAAGAGCCCATAAATGTCATATGTAGGAGAAAGAAGAGCTAAATGAGGAAGGCAGCTGGGGATATTAGACACTTTTCGGTCATAGCTAAATGAATGAGAGATATAAGGGTTGGTCACTAAGTGTGAAAAAAATAATTCCCAGCCTTCCTCTGGAATAAGTGAATTAAACCAGACAACTCTCTTACAATTCAATTTTTTTGAAAGCTGCTGTTATGGAAATCTAGCAGAGTCCTTATATGAGCCAAAAAGCAATGAAGGTTGAAATCTAGGAGAATACGTCTACCTTTTTCCTGTATATGATACAGGCACTCTGCCGATTTTAAGGCATTTGGCATTGAAGGCATTTGTTAGACCAAATAGATTTCCTAGTCAGTTCCTCAAGAGGATTCAGGTAGTATAAAACCTGAAAAAGTTAATTAAAGCTAAAAAATGCATTTATTTTTAGAAATATATTCTTCCAATCCATCTCTCTAGACATTCCTTAATATTTTGTAATAGTGTAAATCAGCTGGTAGAGATTTGATCTTTAATCCGTATGAGTATTTTATAGAAGAATTAGCCCATTGAAGTGGAAATGAATCTCCTAAAACACTTTAACAGATTGAGATATAGATAGCAAAAGCCTGTGTTTTGTCATAGTTGATTTCAAAACCAGAATCTGCCTAAAATTTGGACATAAATTAATCAAATTTAGAAGGCACATGGCTGGATTAGCTGTAGAAAGTAACAGTGTAAGCAGCACACTGAGCTACCTCATGTCCCTACTCAATTGTTTTTATTTTATAGTCTCTGTTGCCTGACTTTCTGGAAGCACACCAGTCTTATTTAAATAAAATTCTCAATTAATTATTATTATTAATATAAAGGTGAATGCAGACAAGCCTGCCTAGTTCTTAATTCAGGCCTGAGCCAAACCCCACTGAAGTCAATGGGAGGACGCCCATTGATTTGAGTGGACTTTGGATCCAGCCCAGAAAGCTCTACCAAGATCTGTTAGTTTTGTTTTCATCCACTTACTGAAAAATCACCTAGAGTTCATTCCTGCAAGGTGCTAGGTGCCACCTGGCAGATACTGAACATCCTCAACTTCTACTCATAGTGTTTGGAATTGATTTAGACTTTGCTAAACTGTGAAGAGAAACTGAAGAAGCATTGTTTATATTTATGAGTAAGTTGAAAGAGAAATTAATATAGTCAGGCAGGGTTAATTAAATGCAAGTTACTACTAATACTTAACCCACTTGGGAGAAAATAATCAGCACTGTCTGGTATAACTAATTAGAGTGCTTAAAAACACAGGCAAGGGGCAGGGTGAGTCAGTTCTCTGAAATCCTTTTCCAGAAGCTTGTATAGAGGATACAAGTTATTTGACAACAAGAACTAAGAAAAGTTTTTCAAACTGAAATGATGAAACCCTTAGGGGAGGATTAGCTCCAGCAAGAAACAGAAGAAAAAAAGAGAAAGCAAATGACAAGGAAATATTTTGCCTTCTGTCCTTTTCTAGTCCTTGGATTCCAACCAACATTTATGCTTTGAATAATATGAACAAACATTCTTATATCCCTAGCCAGAATGGCCAGCAATTCTCAGACGGGAAAGCCAGAAGAGCTTTGATTGAATCATTATGACACCAAAGCATGAACAGGTGCAATGTGTTGGATAGCTTCATGGGGAAATAAATGCTTTCTTATTCAGTCAGAAAAAAAGAGAGTTATTGTTAACAAGACAACAGTTGCTGTGTTATTTAAATTATCCTGCTAAAAACATTTTTTCCTGACACCTATTTCCCATACCATGTCTGAACAACATATGAGCAAGCAACGTGACATCCAAGAAGTCAGATGAGACAATCCATAAGTGTAGGCAGTTTATAGATGTTTAATTTTCATGTCATGCGTTTATTACAATGCATGTTCCCTCTAGAGCAATAGTCCCCAAACTGTGGAGTGCACCCCCTAGGGAGGCATGGAGGAAGGTTCAGGCAGGTGCGGTGGGGCTCCGGCCAGCCCCCACGAGCGGTTGGGGAGAGAGCATCACCCAGCCCCACTCAGGCCCCAGACCCGGCCCTGGCCACCGGCTTCAGGCCTTGCACCCAGCCCCGGACTCCAGCTCCCAGCCCATGGCCATGGTGCAGACCAGGTAATGGGGGCAGTGACCAGAAAAGTGTGGGGACCACTACTCTAGAGTAAACTGACCTATAATGACGTTGCTCAGTGGGAGTTAATCCAGGTCTGAAAATTAAAAAAAAAAACCCCTCAATTAAAAGCTGGTTTGGCCGTCAATAGACACCACAGCTGGTGGAGAAAAATATTGATGTGGAACTCTGTTGTGGCTTTAATACACCATAGGGACATAAGCAGCAAGGTCCAGAGTTGTCAAGGGCAACCTGAGTACCCGAGGACCACTAGGGAAGAGCATACTCGAGTGGCAAGTTCTACACTCTTCAAAAGGGTGCCTGGCATATGCCAGTTTGAGTCAGACAGCTGGTGTCAAATAGGGACAGGTCAATGGCCCTGCTCCTCACTCATTAAAGAATGTAGTATTGCTGGCTGTGCCGTAATTCCCTCTTCATGCTCGGCGTTGAGGGACTGAGATAGTGACTGCCTCTCATACAGGTACTGCTATGTAGGCAGCTGATGAAGAGGCACCTCTTTTTGTGCCTCTTTGCAGAGTCAGTCCCAACCTCACCACTAAAGTATACATCCCCTTGTGGCTCTCCCTTAGGCTGTACACTCAGAAATCCCCAAACGCTTCTGAAATGTGGGCAGTTTTCAAATCCCCGTTCACTAGCTTCATTAAGTCCATTCAACAATAGTGATGAATAAAGGACAGCCAATTAAAAAAACAAAACGGACTTGTTTACCCTATAACTTGTTCTCTGAAAACAGAGATCACAACAGACCCACCTTCCTCTTTTCTGTATGTTTTTTGCTGACATTAGCAACTCTTCAGGACAGCGATACTCAGATCTCAGTGGTTTGCGAGCCAAATTAGTGACCAACATTACCCAAAAGACCCACAGCAGTATGAATATACTTTTATTTTATTCTCACAGACCAAGTATTCTACAATTGGTTAATAACATAGTAAAAAGGATCACGATTGGTTAATAATTAAATCACACACTGTTTTAATACCATGTGCTGCAAAGAGATGCAGGAGACACATTAAAGAGCCACTTGCAGCTCACAAGCCTCCGTCTGAGTATCGCTGCTTTAAGACAAGGACTTATCTTATTGAAGACATTTAGGTGCTTAAAATGGGGACACTCACCTCTTGAATGCCTCCTAGAGGTACTTCAGTTCTTTTCTTGACTACATTTGGCACAGACCAATAGATTATATCACAATAGTTTTCAAATGTTTTGTATTAGCAACCCATTTCACACAGCAAACTTCTGAGTGTGACCCCCCTTATAAATTAAACCCACATTTTTTTATATTTAACACTATTTTAATTTGATATTTGTATGATTGTTAATATCATTTTCCACAGAAGACTTGCTAGCACAGACTTCACAGTGAACTTGCTAGTTAGCTGGGAGCTTTGAAAAGTGACTAACAAAAATACAGATATCAGTTTTCACAGCAGACTTGTTAGCCAGTAAGTTTGCTGTGAAAAGTGATATTTGTATGTTTGTTCATATTTCACAGCAGACTTACTAGTGCAGACTTCACAGCACACTTGCTAGCTACCTGGGAGGCATGTACTCGTGACCCCAACATAACCTTGTAACCCCCTGAGGGGTCATGACCCCCAGTTTGAGAATCGCTGTTATAGCGTGACTGTTCTCAGCTCTAAACTGACCATTAACAAAAACCTTAAGTCACTCAAAAACAAAATTTAGTAAGTTTGCTGCATCAGAGTCCCAGAACTGGCTTTTTAAGCATCAGTGGTCTGATCCTGAAAACCCTGTATATGTGGAACTCCTGATTACTTGAATAGGAATTTTGTGTGTGAAAAGCTTATAATTTTGGACCTAATTCTTAAGTTTCATGGGGTGATGCAAAAGTCTGCATTTGCTGGCCCTCAGGAGCATTGAACAATAAGCCTGAAAAAGTACCAGTGATCATCCTGACACTTACAATTCCTCATACCTTGCAAGGGATTTCCCTCAGTATGAATTTTGTTGAGTTTTGGGGGTAAACAAACTCCACCCTCACACCTGGCAAGAAGAAACCATGGAAATGACATAGGCTCTTTGATAAGGTACTAATTTTTTGGACAGCACATTGACTTAAATAGGCAGCTCAGGAGCCTACAGATACATATGCCCATGAAGAAAAGGAGTACTAGTGGCACCTTAGAGACTAACCAATTTATCTGAGCATAAGCTTTCGTGAGCTACAGCTCACTTGAGCTTATGCTCAAATAAATTGGTTAGTCTCTAAGGTGCCACAAGTACTCCTTTCCTTTTTGCGAATACAGACTAACACGGCTGCTACTCTGAAACCTGTCAATATGCCCATGAGTAACTCTGGTCTTGTGCGTAATGCCACTGAAGTCAAACTCAGTTAAAACACCACCTTAGTAGAAGTCATAGTGAATAAAGTAGCTCATGGAATTAGTGTTTGTGACTGTGCTCAATCATAACACATTTATCATAACTTCGGATGTGTGGTAGTGAGAAATATCACATCACCTTATATCATCTTCCAATAATTGCATGTTTCAATCCACTTGTTTCATGCTTGACTGAAAATCAGAATTGCACTGGAAATCGACACAACTTGCATTTCAGTTCAATTGAATTGGTTCATTTAAAAAATCCATTTAAGTTATTTACAGTTTTGATCTGACTTCTCTAATTTACTTTGGTATGCACTACTGTACACAGTAGTATATGCTAATAGTTTTTTGGGGATAGAGAAGGACAGAGTGAGTTGATGTCTATAAGGAGGGTGATTCATCAGTTTTATGGTTTAATGATTCTGGCTATCAGGGATGCGGATAGGTTGTTCAATTTGTGGATTATATCTTTAATATTTGTCTAAATAATCTAAAGCATTAGACAGGTGCTTTTTTACCTCTTGTATCCAATGCAATAAAGAAATACTCCAGTTAAAGTTCTAAGAAGATGGCATCAATCTGAATTTTCTATGGTTTAATTTAAAATTATGTAGGAAGATATTGAAATGTGTAGGTACAAATGAAGCCTGGGCTATCAGATGATCCTTAGGAAGAAATTGCAATATAACAGTAGACAGTTTTGGGTTTTTTTCACTTTTTAAAATAAAAATGTTATCAGAGATAACAGGCTAAATTATAATGGATAACAATGAGTAGCAGATATGAAATACAGAGCCAAAACAAACACTTTTAATAGTTAGGAGGTGAGAGCAGTAGTAGTTCAGTGCAACTAGTGTTTGATCTCTGGAGATCTGAGTTCAAGGTGAATTAGTTTGTTGGTTTACGTTAGACCCCATTTTATGCACACCGTAATCCAAACATTTTGGCACAATCTGGTGTTCTTGATAATCTCTGCTCAGAAGCCTCAGACTGTAATACCGAGAGTATTCAGGATGGAAATACATTAACAGAATTGTGTAGGGAAATTTACACGGTGGCTGCCAGCACTGGTGCTGGCTCACTTTGATGATAAATTCACTCGTATATTTGATATGAAATAAAAGCAGTTTGTATTCTGTAACAGCCATTTCAGATTTTTCTTAGTTGTAGAAAACCAAAAAATGACATGAATAGTGCAGGGAATATGAAAAACAGATACTTATAGAAGTACTGATCTTTTTCTTCTTTTGTAGCTTCCATTAGTCTGTCATAATGGAGTATTACAGCATACCTTATGGCAATGTGACTGTGTATTCACAGGGTATATGGTACATTATATATCAGGGAAATTTTCTCTTGTCATAACTGCATGGTAATATTTTGCTCAGTAGTCACTCTCTCTGCAGTACTCCTACTGAAATGAATGGGAGGGACACAAATGTAGGGAGGATAGAATACCTGACAAAATTTGGCCCTCGAGCAGTATATTCGTGGTATATCTTGCAACAATGTATTTTAAGACCATCAGAATAACATTGGCCCCCAGACATGCTTTAATGGGAAAGGGCTGCCAGAAATGTAATATTTGAAATTTCCCTTATGATCAGAATAGCGTGTTGGAGTAAGTCTCAGTGGACTATTCACATATTATTGCAAACATTTTTAAAAGCCACAAAGTAGAGTTACAATCAGCTGATAAATGCCTCTGTGCCTCTGCTTCTCTCCACTCGTACCACCACATTATAGCTATACACTCACACTCAGATTTACACACCCTCAAGCCCTCTCCCCCTTGCACTGCAGGACTGGATGAGCATCACTGCAACTAGAACCCTGCATGCCCCAGAAGGAGAGGGGGTAGGATATGCCTTTTGTGCCTTCTATAGTGACATCAATGAAGTCAGTACACAGCTTTGTTTGTTAGGTAAATAATACTGGAGGATCAGCAAAAGAGCAAAAAACACTATGAATGGAATCCCAGCTTGTTGATTAGCACCGTGCAAAGGAAACAAAATGTGGCCACGAGGTGTCTAACAAGGAAACTAACTACACAGCTAGGAATAAATAGGAGGTTGTAGCATGTGACCTAATCGACGCCCAGTTGCCCTGGTTATCTTTCACGTTTTTCATTACTTACCAGGTGATTTTGCAGCCTTGTAAAGCCTTCAAAATAGGGACTAATTTACAGATCTGAATTAGTGATCCTTTATTCTACTTAAAAAGAAAAGGAGTACTTGTGGCACCTTAGAGACTAACCAATTTATTTGAGCATGAGCTTTCGTGAGCTACAGCTCACTTCATCGGATGCATACTGTGGAAACTGCAAAAGACATTATATGAAACAATGAAACATGAAACCATGAAACAATACCTCCTCCCACCCCACTGTCCTGCTGGTAATAGCTTATCTAAAGTGATCATCAAGTTGGGCCATTTCCAGCACAAATCCAGGTTTTCTCACCCTCCGCCCCCCCCCCCCCCCAACTCACTCTCCTGCTGGTAATAGCCCATCCAAAGTGACCATTCTCTTTAAAATGTGTATGATAATCAAGGTGGGCCATTTCCAGCACAAATCCAGGTTTTCTCACCCCCCACCCCCCTCCAAAAACCACACACACTACTTGTTACCGGATAAGGTCAACAGATACAGTCTCTCTGCACTTTCATTACTAAAGTATGCTACTCTTTTAAATCCATTCTTAAAACTCACTTCTGCTGAATTGGCTACAAGTTCTTCTCCACTCCCTTAAAGTATCTTCAGGTTTCAAAACCCAGCATTTCCCTGGGTCACTTTTGTTTTGTGTTCTGTCTGGTCCAAGAAATGATTCTCTTCTCTTCTGGCTCTGGGATCAAACACATTACCTGGATTGTGACAGCTAAACAGACAAATGCCAGTCAACAGACATTTTAACAGACAAATGCCAGTCAACATTTCTCATTTACCTCCGCTACAGAGCCCAATCCTGAACCCCTTTCTCAGGCAAAATTCACATTAAAACCAATGGGAATTTTGCAAAGTAAGGAGCTCAGAATAGATTATGCATCATCAGGAAATGTATATTACATCACTACAGGGCAGCCTATCAATTAGTGTAATATATGGAAAAACACACCACAGCCAAGTTCTTGTGTCTATAGCCATTAAATTAGGAGGCAGTGTAGTATAATAGATATGAAGCAGGACTGGGTACTAAGAAACCTGGATTCAGTTCTCAGCTCTGCATCTGACCTGCCGTGTCACTTCCCCTTTCTGTACCTTTGATCCCCCTTTTATCCTTTCCCTGTCTTAACTATTTGTCAGTCTCCATGGATTTGTCAAGAACAAATCATGATAAACCAACCTGTTAGCTTTCTTTCACAGGGTAAAAAATCTTGTGGATGCGGGGAAGCAGTAGATGTGGTATATCTTGACTTCAGTAAGACTTTTGATATTGTCTCGCATAACCTTCTCATAAACAAACTAGGGAAATGCAACCTAGATGGAGCTACTATAAGGTGTGTGCATAACTGACTGGAAAATCATTCCCAGAGTGTAGTTATCAGTGGTTCACAGACAGACTGGAAGGGCATAATGAGTGGGGTCCCGCGGGGATCAATTCTGGGTCTGGTTCTGGTCAATATCTTCACCAATGATTTAGATAATAGCACAGAGAGTTTGCGGATGATACCAAGCTGGGGGGGGGGGGCTGGGTTTGCAAGTGCTTTGGAGGGTAGGATTATAATTCAAAATGAGCTGGCCAAACTGGAGAAATGGTCTGACGTTAATAGGATGAAATTCAATAAGGAGAAATGCAAAGTACTCCATTTAGGAAGCAACAATCAGTTGCACGCATACAAAATGGGAAATGGCTGCCTAGGAAGCAGTACTGCGGAAAGGGATCTGGGGGTCATAGTGGACCACAAGCTAAATATGAGTCAACAGTGTAATGCTGTTGCAAATAAAGCGAACATCATTCTGGGATGTATTAGCAGGAGTGTTGTAAGCAGGACACGAGAAATAATTCTTCCGCTCTACTCCATGCTGATTAGGCCTCAACTGGAGAATTGTGTCCAGTTCTGGGTGCCACATTTCAGGAAAGATGTGGACAATTTTGAGAAAGTCCAGAGAAGAGCCACAAAAATTATTAAAGGTCTAGAAAACATGACCTGTGAGGAAAGCTTGAGAAAATTGGATTTGTTTAGTCTGGAGAAGAGAAGACTGAGAGGGGACATGATAACAGATTTCAAGTACATAAAAGGTTCTTACTAGGAGGAGGGAGAAAAATTGTTTTTCTTAACCTCTGAGTATTGGAAAAAAGCAATGGCCTGAAATTGCGGAAAGGGAGGTTTAGTTTGGACATTAGGAAAAACTTCCTAACTGTCGGGGTGGTTAAGCACTGGAATAAATTGCCTAGGAATCTTGTGGAATCTCCATCATTGGAGATTTTTAAGAGCAGGTTAGACAAAAACCTGTTAGGGATGATCTAGACAATACTTAGTCGTGCCATGAGTGCTGGGGGCTGGATTAGATGACCTCTCGAGGTCCCTTCCAGTCCTATGATTCTTTGATTCTATGATTTGAAGAAAAGTGTGCCAACTGCCATTTGTATCTTTGAATATCTCCCCTGTCTCAGGAACTGTCTCTCTCACCAGGTGATTGTGCTGCACTCAGCACAGTGAGGATTTTGGATGGGTAGGTGCCACTGTAGTACAAATAATAATACATTTAGTTTGATTTGTGTCCATTCATGAGGTGACAAGCTGTATCATATGGCAACAAAACAGGCATATTGCCCTAACTTCTGAGCAATCAAAGGAGAGGTTTCAAGTAGTCATTCTAATCACTGGGAGCAAAATGACTAAGGAATAGCCTCATTATATACTATGCAATATGTGGTTTATTATATATATATATAGGCCAAGATTTTAAAAGGTCACTGATTTTGTGTGTTTTCAAATTTTTGGGTGCCTACTTGAGACAACTTAAGGAGACTTGTTTTCAGAAAGTGACTCACTATCTTTATATTTGGTATCCCAAAAATTTTGGAACACAGAATCACTAGTCACTTTTGAAAACCTTTGCTATTTAAGATATTATATGGACTATAAAAACTGTAATATAGTTTATAGACCATAAAATAGACAAGAGAAGGCATCGATGAAGTGAGCTGTAGCTCATGAAAGCTTATGCTCAAATAAATTGGTTAGTCTCTATGGTGCCACAAGTACTCCTTTTCTTTTTGCGAATACAGACTAACACGGCTGCTACTCTGAAACCTGTCAATGTATTGCAAGTAATCTCTTAAAATAAACTGTGCAAACACGATAGTGCCTGATCAAAAATAAAGTTCAACTAGCTCCCAGTGATGATTTGCATACAAAAAGTATTACAAGTAACTTACTGCTAATTGTCTCTGTGCCATTTTGTAGAATTCATAGGGTTTAATGGCACTGTAAGTACCACATTCTTAATATGAGAATTATACCAAAAATAAATATCAAACAAATATTTCAATTTAAAGATAGCTTCCTAAATCCATATTTAGACATCCAAATAAGACCCTGATCCTACGAAGATGTATTCATTATTCTGACCTTTATGTGCTTTTAGTGCTATTGGCTTCAATGGGAGTGCTCATCGTGCATAAAGTTAAGCATCAGCATAAGTCTTAGCAAGACCAAGACCTAAAAGTGGCCTGATTCTCAGAAGTGCTGAGCACCGACAAATCATGGCTGAGGTCAATGGGAGCTGCATTTGATCTGCTTTTCTGGAAGTTAGGCCACCTTCATGGAGCCTAGCTTTAGAACAGGCCTGAAAACTTGGGCCACATATTCCAATGGCCTTGTAGTAAACTCAAGGTTGTTTGTTATTTGTTCAACTAATATAAGCGCTTTATTGTTGTAATATTTTGTACAAATTAAAATCCAAGTATAGTAAAGTCTTTCCAATCTATTGAAGTCAAAACAACTTAGTTTGCCCGCTCCCCTCCACCAAAGAGAGTTACCAAGAGCGTGGTTATGTTTCTCAGTTTTCAAGACACATTGCATATCCTTTGAAATGTAAAGAAGGGGGAAGAGATTGTACTTCTTTCCTGATCGCTTTTTGGATTTACAAAGGCCATGCCAACTTATTGTAGTATAAAAATAGTGAAGAACAAGATGAAGGCCTTTCCTTTAGTCTACTACTATACATTCCGTGGGCGGAACATGAGAGCCAACAGTCTTGTTTTACATTGCTAAAGCAGCATTAAACTTTACAGACATGTAAAAGTGGAGAAACAACTCCTGGGAAACAAATGACAACATGTCTATGACTGAAGAAAAGGAGCACTTGTGGCACCTTAGAGACTAACAAATTTATTTGGGCATAAGCTTTCGTGAGCTACAGCTCACTTCATTGGATGTAGCTCATGAAAGCTTATGCTCCAATAAATTTGTTAGTCTCTAAGGTGCCACAAGTACTCCTTTTCTTTTTGCGAATACAGACTAACATGGCTGCTACTCTGAAACCTGTCTACGATTGATGTCTCTATTACCTAACGTAGCCTACTTCTGAGAAAATAAGTCTTTTTTTTTAATAGAATTTTTTGACTTACTATGACTTAAATTCAGATCCTGATAGTGTGGATTCTTTAGACACAGGTAATGAAATCCTTCCGAGCACCTGAAATTCACAAATGGCATTCTTTACACTGCTTTAGATATTAGCAACAGCCCCAGGCTACAGCAGCAGGAAGACACACAAGAGCTGTACTTGGTTTTTGGCAGATTAGCGAAGGAGAATTAGATTTTTAGACAATTTTTTTTTAAATTTTGCAACTTTTAAATTACGATTACTGTTGCAGTAGCACCTACTGCCCTAGCTGAAACTAAAGCCCCATTGTGAGAGGTCCTAGACAAACACACAACAAAATACAATCTCTGCCCTGCAAAGCTTACAAAGCAGACAAAGGCTGGGAGAAAGGAAGTATTGGAAGTGCCTCCATTTTACAGCTTGGAAGTAAGGAGATGAAATGACTTGCCTCTGCCAGAACTAGGAATAAGAACCCAAATCTCCTGAGTCCCAGTCAAGTGCCTTCATTTACATTTGATAATGGTTTGAATCATAAACACTTTTTAAAGAATCTTTCAATTCACCTGTAATATTCACACCTTAATCAGTTTTCTACTTTTGTCTTTCAATAAGTTAGTTAATATCTCTGTGTTTGATGTACAGAATATTATTTTGTAAGACCAAAGTATGTCTGACCCTTCACACCAACACTGCTGGGAATGCTGGATCAGGACAGCAGTCTTTTGGCAAAATTCCCATGGAATAATATGGGCTCTAAGTCTGGACCAACGGTATGGTTTTTCTGTTCATTGAATGGATTTATTACAGCGGCACCGTTAGTATTGTGGTCAGAGTCATACCAGCATTTCATAACTGTCAGAGATTCATAACTTGATTACAGAATTTTCTTTAGTTTGAAATTGGGCATATGAGGGCAGAACTCAGTACTGTTAAGGAAAAGTTAGCACATGTGACTCCATTTTGGTTTGGGGCCCACCATTGTTTAAATGCCAGCACATCATACACCAGGAGGAGTAATCCTTAGATATTGAATCCCTGTGAAAATCCTCCTCCTTGTTTCCAGCCTGCCTTGACTCCCAGTATCTGGTTTTTGTCAGTCTCTAACTCCCTGTCTCTTGGCCTTGATGTGAGGCCTCCCATCCTGATGATAAAAGTTACTGATGCATGGCTTTAGGACCATGCTGTGTAATTAACATACTGGTATAGCACGAGGAATGCACCAAGCAGGGATAGGTGGTAGATAAGACAAGGGTTTGTTTATTGGCTAAGGTTTCCGATGCACGGGGGCAACATGCTTTGCTAGAAGGTATATAACCTTTGTATAATCTGCATTCAGGGTCCCCTCCTGGCTAGCAGGGGGGCACCACGCTCGAGCGTAATAAACTTAGTGTCTTTTGGGAACTCTGCAGTTGTGGACTTTGTTTCTGTGCCTCAGCCTAGATTCGAACTGTGCGTGACCTATCAGGTATAATTCGCAGCACTGGTGTGCGTGTCCTATCAGGTATAATTCGCAGCATTTGTGTCCGTGTCCTACAAGGTGTAATTCGTAGCACTTATGTGCGTGTCCTACCAGGTGTAATTCGTAGCACTTGTGTGCGTGTCCTACAAGGTGTAATTCGTAACAGTACCCTTTTAAAAAAGACCAGTTTATGAAATTGTATTTTACTATTGAAGAGATAAGTTCAAATCCTGACTTGACTAACAAGTAAAAATGAGTATAGTAGTATAATTATATTCCCCACTTGTGCCTACCATTTGACAAGTTTCTGTATAAGTGGCATACTGTGTTCAAGAGAGGCTTAGGACTAGAATAACAATGTCAAGGTTTTTTAAGACAATAATTGGCTGCATTACATTTCATATAACAATAACAATAGAGATGCCTTGTTCCAGAACCTTTTGCTCATATCATTGTATTTCTGAGTGACATAAAGAATGGTGTCAATTGGTCTGAAATACATGTGATGGAGTTTAGTAACTTGCATTAATTTAGTACGTGCCCACATTCACTTTGACTGATCTGGTATTGTGCATATAGCATACCAAGCCCTGGTGAAGCAGGTTGGAACGCTGAATGAGTGGAATGAGTGGAATCCACATGCAAAGTACCAGTGCAAGGTCCTGCACTCCATTTAAGTCTCATGTTGGGGTGACATGAGGAGGAGGGACAGCAGCAAAGTGGCTGGCCGGGCTTGATTTCATCTCCACATTCCCTGAGCATTTCATTCACATTAGCACAATTTATTCAGCCTCCTATTCTATTCTTTCAGGTTCAGAATTGATTGGGAGGAAAAATTTAGACAGAAAATGTGAATGAAAAATGAGAATGGTTTAAGAAGAGTTTATCACACAGCCAAAACTCCATGATTGCGTAATAAAGAAAGAGGACAATTTTGGATAAAGTCCACCCTGTCTAAGAGGAGAATTGAAGGCAGCAATTAGAAATAATATTTATCTAAAAGAATGGGAAAAGGAAAAGTAGATAGGAATGAACATACATTAAAAGTTATAAAGTGTAGAAAATTGATGAAGCTAACTATATCAAGGGGAAAAATTGACTAAGGTTATTAAGAAAGAGATTTTTAAATATGTGAGCAACAAAGGAATTATTAAAATGGTATAGACCCATTACTAGATGGAAATGGTAAAATTGTTAATAAAGATGCAGAAATTTCAATAAAATATTTCTGTTCTGTATCTGAAAAGAAGCAGGATGTTGTACTCATATCACATGAGGATGATAAACTAACTTCTAGTCCATTACATCTAAGGATGATGTTATGCAGCATCTCCCAGGGATAAACATTTTTAATTCAACAGGTCTGGATAACTTGCATGCAAGAGTCCTAAAAGAATTGGCTAAGGATATATCTGGCCCTTTGGTGTTATTTTTTGTCAGTCTTTGTATACTGGGGTAATTCCAGAAGAATGGAGGCATGCTAATGTTGTGACAATATTCAAAAAAGGGCAAGCAGATTGATCCAGGACAATTATAGAGCACTTAGTGTGACATCATTATTGGGAAAAATAATGGAAAAAATACAGGATTCAATCAATATGGAAATATATGATGGGCATGAAATTAATTCCAGTCAACATGATTTTACAGAAAATAGGTCCTTTCAAATAAACATGATTTCATTCTTTTATGAGATTACAGAATTGGTTAGTAAAGGTAATTGAGTAGATGTAATAGACTTTTGTAAGACCTTTGACTTTGTGTTGCATGAGATTCTGATTAAAAATCTGCACTACACAAAAATCAATAAATCACACATTAAATGGATTTAAAACTGGCTGACAGATCTCAAAAAGTAGTGGTCAGTGGGGAATCATCATGGAATGGGGTTCCACAGAGTGATACATATGGCAATTTCCTGCAATATCATTGGAGGATCGTACTATATTAGATTTATGTATCATTGTGGGCCAGAGCCAGGGATTTTATGTAATTTTTTGGGGGAGGATGACCACAGCTCCTCCAGAAAATAAGAATAATGGGAGTGGGCGGTGATTAGTGCAATTCATTCAGGTTATAACACCACAAGAGAAATATCACCACTTGGAAAGGCTCACATATACTAGTTCAAACTGGATTTACCAACAGCCAAAGAAAGAACTTTTGGATATTTAGCCTGAGTTTAAGCTGACTCAGAACCTTCTTTCTGATCCAGCAAATGAACAGGACCTTCTGTCCAAGGGGGACCCCAATCCCTCTTTGGAATGATTGGAAGGACTTTGACCTAATGAGGGCCCATTAGACTAATGGGAGACCTTTGGTCACCTTGTATCATCCATATAAGAACTATTATTGTTATTTTATGATTTCTCTGTAATGCTTTCACCTTAATAAAGGTGTGTTTATAAAGATCTGTGTGGTAATTTGTGACTGCTGGTAATTGCAGCTGTTTATCACCTTCAAAGAGAAAGCAAAGCACAGATGCTGGCCTGTTTAAGTAGTCTGGCTTTCTGGGAAAATCACGGTGTAGGCAAGGAACTGTGCAGCCTAGAAAATCCACAGTCAGAAGGGAGAGAGACAGGGATCTCTGTCTAAAAGACATGATGGCAGAGAAGCCAGGAAGCTAGAGTGTGTGCCCTGGGTGGAACACAGAGGGGGAAATACAGGCGCAGTTGTCCTGAACTGTGACACAGGGATTAGTGCTATGCCCAACACTATTCAATGTTTTCCAGACATAGATGTAAGCAGAGTCAGAATGAGTTCTACCTTGACATCTGTTGGTGAGCTGTGGAAAAGGACTTCAGGGGCTGATCTCGTTTGCATGGGCACACCCACCCTGACGAGCATGATGGACTGCTTGCCTAAATGGTCACTTTGGCTGCTGTGGGATCCCCAGTCTCTCTGTCATTGGGGCAGGAGTAATAAAGGGTTGTTATCCTGATTGTGTGTGTGGTGGGGGGGGTGACTATTGGGTTGCTGGACTTAAGACCCTGAGGGGAAAAGGACACTGCCAAACTTACTTGGGGGTGGGTCTTTTGCTCATAGTTGGTGTTATGAATCCTGTTTGTGGTGTTTCCCCAACATAATGCCGCATTGTTTCCCTCCTTTATTAAAAGGCTTTTGCTACACTCAGATTCTGTGCGTGTGAGAGGGGAAGTATTGCCTCTTAGAGGCACCCAGGGGGGTAGTATGTAATTATCCCAGGTCACTGAGTGGGGGCTCGAGCCAGTTTTGCATTGTTATTGAAACGGAACCCCTAGGTACTGAACCCAGCCCTTGTTGCTGCCAACTCTGATGGGCAGAATGGTTACATAAGTATAAAAATCACAACTGATAAAATTTGTGGCTGACACAAAAATTGGCAGAGTGGTAAATGACGTGGACAGCCTAGTCATGCAGAGCTACCTGGATCATTTGGTAATCTGGGTCCATTCAAACAAAATGCACTTTAATAAAGCCAAATGCAAGGTTATAATCTAGGAACAAAGAGTGAAGGGCATACCCACAGAATGAGGGCTTGTATCCTGGAAAACAGTAACTCTGAAAAGGATTTAGGGATAAGAGTGGACAGTTCTACAGGACCTCCCAATGCAGTGTGATCCTCTGATGTATAAACAGGCCAGTAGTGAGTAGGAAGGGGGTGGAGATTTTTACATCTGATTATAGCGCTGGTGAAACTGATACTGAGTGTAAACGTGCCTTTGTGTGTCACAACTAAGAATACCAAATTCAGGACAAACTGCTGAGAAATAAGGCAGACTCACCTCAAACTGATGGTTATTCCTCCATAAGATATACCAAACCAGCAACAAAAGTAAACTTCTGTCTCATCACACTGGCTAACAAGAAGTCAGGAAAGCAGTTTCCCTAGGCATTCCAGTCCTTGTATCACCATCAAAAACAATGAATTAAAAGATGAGTGGTTCTTTAAAACCAGGCTCATCAACCAAAAGGTTCTTCTGATCCCAAAGGATCAGCCACACACCCAGGTCAATATATAACTCAGATCTTACCCAATAATCACACTGTTGCCAATCCTTTAGTATCTAAAATCTAAACATTTATTTATAAAAAGAAGGAAAGAAAGGTGATAGTTAAATTTTTTATTGAATAATTAATAATTAAATAATTTGCAAATAATTGCAAAGTTCTTGGTTCAGGCTTGTAGCAGAGATGGAATAAACTGCTGGCTTAAGTTAAGACTCTGGTTGCTTCCAAATCATTGGAAGGTCCTCCTCAATCCCTTGGTTAGAATGCTTCCATAAGCATAAATTCATAGTCCAGAGGCTTGAGCAGGAAGGAGGCAAAATGGAGGATTTTCCAGGGCCTTTTATAGCTTCTGCCATGTGGAGTGAAACCCATTGTTTCAAACAAAGCCATCAGCACAGCTAGTGGAAAATCACAGGTGACAAGATAGTGTTTGGAGTCACATGGGCAAGTCACATATCCATGCATGATTCCGCTTAGACACAGTAGAAGCCATTACTTATACCTCAACAGCACGTTCACAGGAAAGTCCATTCAGGGTAGATGGGCATCTTCCACTGTGAGTTAAATGTTCTTTTGATGGGCCACTCAATTTGAATAGTCCTTCCCAGATGTTCTAGCTAACTACCTTGTGGGCATTACCCCAGGAGCAAACATTTGAAATCCAGGTACAGAGCCAATACTCATAGCTTCAAATACAAAAATGATACATGCATAGAAATAGCATAATCATATTCAGCAAATCATAACTTTCCATAGACACCTTACTTGACAACCGTTGTGCAAGATTTGTTGCAAATATATAACACTGGTTGCAACAATGATTTATATGTTCATATTTTAATCAGCTAATGTCATACTGAGATACTCCAAGCAGTTGTTGTGGGCAGAAAAGAGCCACAAAAGTTATTCAAGGGGTAAAAAAAATGCCTTACAGTGAGACACAAAAAGCTCAATATGCCGAGTATATTAAAAAGAAATTAGAGATGAAACTTGATTATGGTGTACTTATGTATCTTCACATGAAGAAAATATTGGTTACTAAAGGTCAAGAACATAAGAATGACCATACTGGGTCAGGTCAATGATCCATCTTGTCCAGTACCCTGTCTTCTAACAGTGGCCAATGCCAGGTGCCCCAAAGAAAATGAACAGAACAGGTAATCATCAAGTGATCCATTCCCTGTCGCCCACTCCCAACTTCTGCAAACAGAGGATAGGGACACCATCCCTGCCCATCCTGGCTAATAGCCATTGATGGACCTATCCTCCATGAATTTACCTAGTTCTTTTTTTGACCCTTTTTTTATAGTCTTGACCTTCACAACATCCTCAGCAAAGAGTTCTACAGGTTGACTGTGCATTATGTGAAGATACATACGTCCTTTTAAATCTGCTGCTTAATAATTTCATTTGGCGACCCCTAGTTCTTGTGCTATGAGAAGGCACAAATAACACTTCCTTATTTACTTTCCTCACACTAGTCAGGATTTTATAGACCTCTATCATTTTCCCCTTAGTCATCTCTTTTCCAGACTGAAAAGTCCCAGTTTTATTAATCTCTCCTCATATAGCATCTGTTGCATACCCCTAATCATTTTTGTTGCCCTTTTAAGAACCTTTTCCAATTCCAATATATCTTTTTTTGAGATGGGGGTGACCAGATCTGCACATAGTATTCAAAATGTGGGTGTACCATGGGTTTATATAGAGGAAATACGATATTTTCTGTCACCTTATCTATCCTTTTCCTAATGATTCATAGAATATCAGGGTTGGAAGGGACCTCAGGAGGTCACCTAATCCAACCCCCTGCTCAAAGCAGGACCAATCCCCAATTTTTGCCCCAGATCCCTAAATGGCCCCCTCAAGGATTGAACTCACAACCCTAGGTTTAACAGGCCAATGCTCAACTCACTGAGCTATCCCACCCCGGCAACTTTCTGTTAGCTTTTCTGACTGCCGCTGCACATTGAGTTGATGTTTTCAGAGAACTGTCCACAATGACTCCAAGATCTCCTTCTTGAATAGTAAAAGCTAATTTAGACCCCATCATTTTATACGTATGGATTCACCACGGGAAAGTCATGCCTGACTAATTTAATTGCCTTCTATGATGAGATAACTGGTTCTGTGGATGAAGGGAAAGCAGTGGACGTGTTATTCCTCGACTTTAGCAAAGCTTTTGACACGGTCTCCCACAGTATTCTTGTCAGCAAGTTAAAGAAGTATGGGCTGGATAGATGCACTACAAGGTGGGTAGAAAGTTGACTAGATTGTCTGGCTCAGTGGGTAGTGATCAATGGCTCCATGTCTAGTTGGCAGTCGGTATCTAGTGGAGTGCCCCAAGGGTCGGTCCTGGGGCTGGTTTTGTTCAATATCTTCATTAATGATCTGGAGGATGGTGTGGATTGCACCCTCAGCAAGTTTGCAGATGACACTAAACTGGGAGGAGTGGTAGATATGCTGGAGGGTAGGGATAGGATACAGAGGGACCTAGACAAACTGGAGGATTGGGCCAAAAGAAATCTGATGAGGTTCAACAAGGACAAGTGCAGAGTCCTGCACTTAGGACGGAAGAACCCAGTGCACCACTACAGACTATGGACCGAATGGCTAGGCAGCAGTTCTGCAGAGAAGGACCTAGGGGTGACAGTGGACGAGAAGCTGGATATGAGTCAACAGTGTGCCTTGTTGCCAAGAAGACCAATGGCATTTTGGGATGTACAAGTAGGGGCATTGCCAGCAGATGGAGGGACGTGATCGTTCCCCTCTATTCGACATTGGTGAGGCCTCATCTGGAGTACTGTGTCCAGTTTTGGGCCCCCACACTACAAGAAGGATGTGAAAAAAATGGAAAACGTCCAGCAGAGGGCAACAAAAATGATTAGGGGACTGGAACACATGACATATGAGGAGAGGCTGAGGGAACTGGGATTGTTTAGTTTACGGAAGAGAAGAATGAGGGGGGATTTGATAGCTGCTTTTAACTACCTGAAAGGTGGATCCAAAGAGGATGGATCTAAGCTATTCCAGTGATAGCAGATGACAGGACAAGGAGTAATGGTCTCAAGTTGCAGTGGGGGAGGTTTAGGTTGGATATTAGGAAAAACTTTTTCACTAGGAGGGTGGTGAAACACTGGAATGCGTTACCTAGGGAGATGGTGGAATCCCCTTCCTTAGAAGTTTTTAAGGTCAGGCTTGACAAAGCCCTGGCTGGGATAATTTAATTGTGATTGGTCCTGCTCTGGACAGGGGGTTGGACTAGATGGCCTCCAGAGGTCCCTTCCAACTCTGTTATTCTATGATTCTATGATTCTATGATTCTATGTATAATTGGCATTATGTTTTCCAATGTACATTACTTTGCATTTATCAAGATTGAATTTCGTCTGCCATTTTGTTGCCCAGTCACGTGAGGTCCCTTTGTAACTCTTTGCAGTCTGCTTTGGACTTAACTATCTTGAGAAGTTTTGAATTGTCTGCAAATTTTGCCACCTCACTGTGTACCCCTTTTCCCAAATCATCCAGGTTCTTTAAATTAGCATAACAAGAACTAATGGCTGGAAGTTAAAGCCTGACAAATTTAAATTAAAAATATGTGAGGGTGATTAACCATTGGAGCAAGGGAAATGGTGACTTCTCCATCTTTTGAAGTCTTCAGATCAAGACGGGATGCATTTCTGGAAGAACTACTTCAGCCAAACAAGTTATTGTGCCCAATACAGGGGTGCTGGAACAATCTGTATAATGGGGGTGCTGAGAGCCATTGAACCAAACTATAAACCCTGTATATGATGGAATCCACTTCAAGCCAGGGGTTTGGCAGCACCCCCAACACCCTAGTTTCAGCACCTATGGCTCAATATGGGGGTAACTAGGTGAAATTCTAGGACATGTGTTATATAGGAGGTCAGCTCTAAAAGTCCCACCTGGCCTTAAAATCTTTTAATTCTACTACCCTCATCATCATAGCATATGTGCATCTTCCAGTAGCACATTAGCTGAGGTGACTAATATCTGTCACATGTGGTTCATTCTCTGTTCCACCCTCTTCCTGGTGGAGCATTGTGTGTACAGTGTAGTGTTTTGGTTTGTTAATTTTTCTTTTCTTTTCTTTTCTTTTCTTTTCTTTTCTTTTCTTTTCTTTTCTTAAATGTACGTGCAGCTCTGTTTATGACAGGCAAAGCCTGCTGAAGAAGCACACCTTGAATTTGGAATTTCCGGTGATGACGCTTATGATGGTCCTTAGTTGCTTTGAGAAAATTTATGCAGGTTAATTGAAATTCACACAATAGAAGCTGTGTCTGCTTCTGCCATGGCTAAATTTGGCACCAGAAGTGCCCAGGACTATGTGGGTATCAATTAAAGTGTATGGAGGGTGGTGGGGATGGGAGGTGGAAGAAATAGTCTAGCCCTATCTTATCCCCTTTTGCTTATGACGTTTTTTATACACCATCCTTTCTGCCCCTTTATTTACATACATACTGAATGAGGACAAGTTATTACTTAGCCACTCGCCTTCTGGATAACTTACACTATCAGGTTTCAGAGTAGCAGCCATGTTAGTCTGTATCCGTAAAAAGAAAAGGAAGACTTCTGGCACCTTAGAGACTAACAAATTTATTTGTAGCTCACGAAAGCTTAGGCTCAAATAAATTTGTTTAGTCTCTCAGGTGCCACAAGTCCTCCTTTTCTTTTTACACTATCAGTTACCTCACTTTTTAATTTGACTTGGTGACATCCAGAGCACCCACTTACCTCAAGCTGAATTTGGCCATATATTTGCTGTAAAAAAATAAAGTAAAGATTGTCACTTGCCCTATGTGGCTGCACTGGAATATAAAGCATTACCCCCTTACTCAGTGGCTTACTCCAGTCACAGAGCTAGATAGGTGGAGAGAAAAGGTTGCACTGGTTATGTTAAAACCTAGTGAATGTTGAAATTGTGTGTTGGTCCTGGGCTGACCATTGGATCATAGATTTTTCAATGTGAAAAACTAATGTCCTAATTGCACGATAGGCTTTCAGATATCATTTAAAGCCTATATGAGTTTAAACTGACTTTTGATATATTCTGTGACTGACCAGAATGGCTCACAATGAGATGTTCCAGTCTCTACTGCGCACATATGTTATCATTTCTAAGATCTTTTTTTAAGTCTGATGTTTGTTTGTTTTTCCTTAAACAAAGCAAAGAGGAAAAATCAGTATTTAAAGAATACTATTATAACTAACAGAAAGCAAGAGAATGCTAGACATTCAAAGCCCAATTTTATTCTCCATTTACTTTTGTTCCCGGGATGGGATGTCAGTACAAAAGACGTAAGATTTTTCATGCTGGGACCAAACTGAAATGACAGACATTTATAAAAGCAGCAATTGTAATTGTCAGCATAGCCCTTGTTATAATTAAATATATTTGTGTTTGAATACGAATGTTCTCCCTTCACCAGACGGTGCCTTTATTTTTAAATGCTGTGTCAAATGACACCAGTTCGCTGCAATGGTGTTGAACGTAATATCCCAAATTTAGTATTTTGATTTCACTGCGGGAGCAGGTGGGAGGAGAACATTAGCTGTGAGAGAAAAAAATGCTTCCATGAAACAAATGCAAGTCATTTCTTGATAGGACCAAATCCTGCTGTTCTTAGTTGGATCCAATTACTAGTGCTCTGGACAAAATCCAGGTGCACAGGCTTGGAATAGATGACTCAGCTGCGCGATACAGTTTTACTTTCCACTTGCTGAAACTTTGTGTATAGCCTCATGAAACAGCTGACCTAGGTGAAAAGAAAACAAAAACAAAATCCTGCCAGGAGACTGCTGTTAGCTGGAGAGTGAAGCAACACATGAGCCATTGCATGCTTCCCCACTGCATTGCTCTGCCTTAGTACTTGAAAGTGCAGCTTAATAAGGAGAAGAAAGGCATCACCTACTTAGTTTTACATAAAGTAAAGCAAAAGTCATTGTGCCAGGCATCAAGGGAAGAAAGTACAGATATCAGAGAGCTGGTTTAACTAGTCTGCAACTTTAGTACATCAGAACATAAGAATGGCCATACTGGGTCAGACCAAAGGTCCATCCAGCCCAGTATCCTGTCTACTGACAGTGGCCAACGCCAGGTGCCCCAAAGGGAGTGAACCTAACAGGTAATGATCTAGTGATCGCTCTCCTGCCATCCATCTCCACCCTCTGAGAAACAGAGGCTAGGGACACCATTCCTTACCCATCCTGGCTAATAGCCATTAATGGACTTAACCTCTATGAATTTATCCAGTTCTCTTTTACACCTTGTTATAGTCCTAGCCTTCACAACCTCCTCAGGCAAGGAGTTCCACAGGTTGACTGTGTGCTGAGTGAAGAACGTCCTTTTATTTGTTTTAAACCTGCTACCCATTAATTTCATTTGGTGGCCCCTAGTTCTTATATTATGGGTACAAGTAAATAACTTTTCCTTATTCACTTTCTCCACACCACTCATGATTTTATATACCTCTATCATATCCCCCCTTAGTCTCCACTTTTCCAAGCTGAAAAGTCCTAGCCTCTTTAATCTCTCCTCATATGGGACCTGTTCCAAACCCCTAATCATTTTAGTTGCCCTTTTCTGAACCTTTTCTAATGCCAGTATATCTTTTTTGAGATGAGGGGACCACATCTGTATGCAGTATTCAAGATATGGGCGTACCATGGATTTATATAAGGGTAATAAGATATTCTCAGTCTTATTCTCTATCCCTTTTTTAATGATTCCTAACACCCCGTTTGCTTTTTTGACTGCCCCTGCACACTGTGTGGATGTCTTCAGAGAACTATCCATGATGACTCCAAGATCTTTCTCCTGATTAGTTGTAAGTATATTAGCCCTCATCATATTGTATGTATAGTTGGGGTTATTTTTTCCAATGTGCATTACTTTACATTTATCCATATGAAATTTCATTTGCCATTTTGTTGCCCAATCACTTAGTTTTGTGAGATCTTTTTGAAGTTCTTCACAGTCTGCTTTGGTCTTAACTATCTTGAGCAGTTTAGTATCATCTGCACACTTTGCCACCTCCCTGTTTACCCCTTTCTCCAGATCATTTATGAATAAGTTGAATAGGATTGGTCCTAGGACTGACCCTTGGGGAACACCACTAGTTACCCCTCACCATTCTGAAAATTTACCATTTATTCTTACCCTTTGTTCCCTGTCTTTTAACCAGTTCTCAATCCATGAAAGGATCTTCCCTATTATCCCATGACAACTTAATTTACATGAGAGCCTTTGGTGAGGGACCTTGTCAAAGGCTTTCTGGAACTCTAAGTACACTATGTCCACTGGATCCCCCTTGTCCACATGTTTGTTGACCCCCTCAAAGAACTCTAAAATAGATTAATAAGACACGATCTCTCTTTACAGAAACCATGTTGACTTTTGCGAAACAATTTATGTTCTTCTATGAGTCTGACAATTTTATTCTTTACTATTGTCTCAACTAATTTGCCCGGTACTAACATTAGACTTACCGGTCTGTAATTGCCAGGATCTTCTCTAGAGCCTTTCTTAAATATTGGCGTTGCATTAGCTATCTTCCAGTCATTGGGTACAGTAGCTGATTTAAAGGACAGGTTTCAAACCGTAGTTAATAGTTCTGCAATTTCACATTTGAGTTCTTTTAGAACTCTTGGGTGAATGCCATCTGGTCCCAGTGACTTGTTACTGTTAAGTTTCTCAATTAATTCCAAAACCTCCTCTAGTGACACTTCAATTTGTGACAATTCCTCAGATTTGTCACCTACAAAAGACGGCTTAGGTTTGGGTCTCTCCCTAACATCCTCAGCCGTGAAGATTGAAGTAAAGAATTCATTTAGTTTCTCCATGATGACTTTATCGTCTTCAAGTGCTCCTTTTGTATCTCGATCGTCCAGGGGCCCCACTGGTTGTTTAGCAGCTTCCTGCTTCTGATGTACTTAAAAACATATCGTTATTACCTTTTGAGTTTTGGCTAGCTGTTCTTCAAACTCCTTTTTCGCTTTTCTTATTACATTTTTACATTTAATTTGGCAGTGTTTATGCTCCTTTCTATTTACCTCACTAGGATTTGACTTCCACTTTCTAAAAGATGCCTTTTTATCTCTCACTGCTTCTTTTACATGGTTGTTAAGCCACAGTGGCTCTTTTTTAGTTCTTTTACTGTGTTTTTTAATTTGGGGTATACATTTAAGTTGAGCCTCTATTATGGTGTCTTTGAAAAGTGTCCCTGCAGCTTGCAGGGATTTCACTCTAGTCACTGTACCTTTAATTCCTGTTTAACTAACCTCCCACAAGCGAGTGGCACCTTTTTTATGTCCCCTGCCCCTAGTCTCTCCACCTAGCTACGCCACTGTCTGCAATAACTTGACCAGTGCAGGTGACTCTTTCTTTCTATGCTCTAAGCCACCTGGTGCAGGGTTGACATCAGCTTGGGAAATGTTAACATGAGGTTTCTTTCCTATTTGGACTGCAAGCAAGTTTTTCTAAAACTCGCATGAACCAGAAATTCCATAAAAATTTTATATTGGAAACACAGCCAGACACATAGTGTATCTGAAATGAACTATGCGCCTTTGGAAGCCTTGGCAGCTGCTGAGTGAACTTGACATGATTCTTGTCAGCGACACTGCTGCAATTAAATGGTGAGCAGTGGTGACACAGACAAGAATCATGTCAAATGTATTCAGCAGTTGCCAGGTCTGTGGGTCCCTGGCAGCCTCAGCATGCAGACTGCTCCAGGAACAGGGAACTCAGGGCTTCCAGAATCCCAGGCCAGCTGATTCCCTGGGCTGCCAGACTCCCCAGGCCAGCTGGCTCACCAAACTGCAGGAGTGGAGAGGCCTGAAAGCCAAGTGGCCCAGGAGTCTGGAAGCCCTTGGGTCCCCAGCCTTGGGACAGTCCACATGGTGGGGTGCCCTGGAGCTGAAGAACCTGGACCCAAGTACCCAGTAGCCCACCAGGCGAGCTGGCAGGAAACTATGCTGGCCCAGACAGATATAAATCTCTCTCTCCAATGTTCCACCCCCAGGCTGCAGGGAAAGATAATGTCTGTTTTTAGGCCAAGAGAGACTTCTGTAACTGTAGAGATGTAAAGTTGGGTGTGGTTGGAGGGAACGGGGGAGAGTTAAGTAACGTGGAAAGTAGCAGCCACAAAATATTTCTTTAAACCAAAAGAGTAGTTATCTGACCCATTTTGTTGGCTGCTTGGTAGTTTTTTCTCTCATATAAAATTGGGATTTTTTTTTTTTTGCTGAGAGTAGTGAGACATTGAGGCAGCCCTCTTGACTTTAGATGCATAACTTGAAACCACACCTACCACCACAGCTAGTAATAATGCAGATATTTGAATGATTGATTAAAAATAAACCTGTACAGCTGTTCATCAGTAACTTACAGAATCCAATGCTCCAATTGCTGGAGATATCAACTGCAGTGTAATAGAGGCTACATGCCTTATATGGCCACAGACTGTATGTAGGAGGGAGATTGAACAGGAAATCTCCTGATCTGTTTCTCAGGAGTTGACTCATGGTTAGGTTCTGCACCCACAGAGCTGATTCACTCCCTTTCCCCCTGCTAAATAAGTTTGTGTTATCAAGAAATTAAACATAATTGAAGCTTTGCAGTAGGTTGTTGTGACCTAAAGTTACACTGGAAATGGGTATTTTTGCAGAGAAACATTCCAATTAATTTTTCCATGAAAATTTCGGCAGCAAACATCTTATCTTTACTTTCACATGGGCTGACAATTTTTTAAAGTAATACAAAACATGTTTTCATAATTTTAAAACCTCTCAGCCAATAAATGCAACATGTCATGTCAGATAGGAAATTTACTGTTGAAGTGTCTATCATTAAATAACACAGTGCAAGTTTTTGCATTACTAATGCAACCATTTAACGGTTTTAGAAAGTAAATGTTCCTGTAGGTGTAACAAAGACCTCAGTGCTTTGCATATGAACTACTCTACCGGCTAAATAGAAGGTGTAGCAAATAGGGAAAAATAATTGTTCCTTTAATAGCACTTCTCAGGTCTTTTGAAGTTTGGGAAACATAATCCTTCTAAAGAGACTGCAACTAAGTGCTGAAGTAGTAATATATCAAATGTATGTAATTATTCTGATATCCCTCTTTTACGGGTAATTTACAAACACAGATTTTTATCCTGACTGACAATGGCTTTTACTGTAGAGTGGGAGTTTAATATGCCCCTTTTCTGGGCTTGAATTTTTTTTTTTTTTTTTTTTGGACAGAAACAGAAAAAAGAAGAGAATAGAAAAGTGTGAGGGGGTAGGGGACATAATGGCAGGTGGAAGGGAGAGAACTCAGTCTTAAAATTCGGCAACACACACACACACACACACACCCCTTTCAATTACATTTTGAAGAAGGGGCAAAATAAAGCTGCCTCTGCTACAATTCAAAGAGCATAAAGAAAGCAAATGAGGAGCTGGAGGAAAAAACAAATGATACAAAAGTAGCCACTAAGGGCCGGCTTTTATGTATCTTCATTCTTTGACTACAAATCAATGCACTTGCAGTTTTTCATGCACTATTAGTTGTGGGCATTAATGACAGATATCCTTTTGACTAAAGGGTACAATTGAGTAGTTAGGCACCTAATGGACATTATTTGTGCTTTGTTTAAGTATTGATGTAGCCATGTTGGTCCCAAGATATTAGAGGGAGTGGTGGGTGAGGTAATATCTTTTATTGGATGAATTTCTGTTGGTGGAAGAGACAAGATTTCAAGCTACACAGAACTCTTTTTTAGGTCATTCATTTTTTTATGTCTGCAAATAAATGGCACAAGATGGTGCCTGCAATCATCTTTCAGGACAAAAGGAGAGGCAGTTTTAACAGTCAAGATGTAAAAGTGAAATCAGTGGAAGGTTTGTCCAAGTAATGACTTTAGCATTTGGCCACAAGTTAGAGAAGATTGGAACAAAGAGAGAGGACTTGCTGTGAACCCAGGAGACAGTCATTTCTTTTGGCAGTATGCCACAGAGACACAGCACCTGAGAAGGTAAAACATTAAAACAGTATAAGTACATAGTATCTTCACCCAAAGATGAACATGTATCTCTGGTTAAACATTTTTAACAGTAGGTTTAGGAGCATCTATTGTAGGCATATGAACAACCTGAAAGACCTGGGCTAAGTTCTGTCCACAGTTCTCAGTGATTGGAATGGGAGCTTCTTGCATACATATTAACCCCTGTGTGTTAAATAAGACCAGGCAAAGCAGACTATGTATAAAAATGTTTCACAGTGTTGGAGCTATATACATGGACTGGGACCTTTGTTGCAAGTTAGGATCTATATCACCCAAGTATTCAAACTCAGAAGCCTAAAGTTAGATACCAAAATCCACGTTTCAACACCTCAAAGTTAGAACGCTTTTTATGTAGAGGTGCAGAGAACGCGAGGACACCCACTCCCTTTCATGAAAAGATTTAAATACCCAACAAATTTTTTTGGAGTGGTGTACCTTATTTGGGTACCAAAAATATGGATGCAGGTGTCTAACTTTAGGACCTGAAAATTGAAAATTTTGGTCTTTTTCTTTGTTCTCCAAATTTATAAGGGAAGAGTGTATTGTAGTGTACAATAGCATCAAATCGTCATCATGATTCTCACATTGTTATGTAATATGTGAGGATTTTGCACCATGAATATTTTTGGTCCCTCTGAAATTCCCCAGCTGCTAAATATTTGAATGCCATCAATAACTGAAGTAGCCATCTGGTAGGTGCCTTTATCAAGCACAATTCCTTTAAGCCTGTTGCTTGATTCAAAAGGATCACAGTACATGACCAGGATAAAAAGTCATCTTCAAAGTACCTTTCTGCTGAAGGTACTTGTCTAAAACATGCTGTATATTCTCAGTGTTCTACAGTATGCTGAGAGGTTTGGTGCTGCTCTGGTACAAGCGAAATACATTTATTCTTCCCTCTATTTTGTTTTAGCGATATATTCAAGTGCATCAACTATTGTACTTCACAGGAGCACAGCATTTTGCAATGGATGGCATTGTGTTACTTCATGAAATCAGAAGCAGAAACATTAGTCCATCTTCTATGAGGAGAGGAGGCTGCATAGTTTGGAGGGCCTCCACCTCAGTAAAAGGGGAACCAATCTCTCCAGGAACAGGGTAGCTGGAGAAGTCAGGAAGGTGTTAAACTAATAGCAAAATGGGAGGGTAAAAAGAAGGAAGATATGAGCACTCAGTACAAAAGAAAGATGCTGAGAACAAAATTAATCAAGGACCCAAAGGACACAAAGAGAAGAAAATTTTGAATGGCCTATGATAGGAACCTGGGTAACAAACAAGAGAAATTGGAATTGCTCATTTTTTAGTATATATTTGACCTAGTTGGTATTACTGAAACCTGGTGGGATGATTCACACAACTAGAATGTTAAAAATCAATGGTTATAACCTATTTAGGCAGGATTGAGGAGGAGTGGCACTCTATATCAAAAATGGCATTATCTGTTTCCAAGTCACTGATAACTTGGAAGAAAATGATCTTGAATGCTCATGGATCGATGTCCGAACAGATACAGCACAAGATGGGGTATTAGTTGGTGACTGTTACAGACCACCAAATCATACGAGGGAACAGGCTGACCACCTCCTTATATATCTGTCCATAATGTGTAGGAAAAAACCTGTGTGATTATGGGGAACGTTAATCTGAGTGACATGCCGAAAGTCTTATGCTGTCAGTACTAAAACATCCTTGGAATTTCTAAACATTATAGATAACAATTTCCTGACTCAAAAAGTGTTGCAGTCAACGTGGACGAATTCTTTATTAGACCTTATTTTAACAGATAAAGAGAAACTGATCACAGAACTAAAAATGAATGGTAGAAAAGGTACAGGGGATGATGACTTGATCAGATTCATAATGGGCAAGCAGAACAAAGGCCAAACCAATAATACATGGTGTTTAATAGGGCCAGTTTCACAAGGCGGAAAACAATTATGAGTCAAATCAGCTGGGAGGAAGAACTTAATTAGAAAACTGTGAATGATAATTGGGAATCATTTAAGAACATCTTACAAGATACCCAAAAAGCTTCAATCCCACAATTGAGGAAGAAGGCTATACTGGTTAAAAACAGACCTGATTTAGAGTAGCAGTGAAGACACACATAGTATTATAATTATAATATTATAAAACAGATGAAAGAAAGGGGAAATTGATAGTAATGAATATAAATCAGAAGTTAGGAATTATAGAAAATTGACAAGGGAAGTAAACAGACGGAGAAATGTATGGCCAGCAGTGTTAAGGAAAATAAGGAGGTTTTTTTAAAATACATTAGGAACAAAAAGAATCCAAACAATGGTATTGGTCCATTACCAGATGGAAACAATGGCATTATCAATAATAATGTAGAAAAGGCAAATGTGTTCAATAAATATTTCTGTTCTGTATTTATGGGGGAGGAACCCAGCTAGTTTACTCTCATCAGATATTGTGATAGCACTCTTTCCACTCCACTAGTATCTCTGCAGAATGTTAAATAGCAGCTACTAAAGTTAGACATTTTAAAATCAGTAGGTCCAAGAGTTCAAAAAAAGCTGGCTGAGGAGCTCACAGGACAGTAACGCTGATTTGCAATAAGTCTTGGAGTGCTAGAGAAGTCCTCAAAGACTGGAAAAAACCTAATGTGCCAATTTAAAAAAAGGGTAAACTGGATGAACCAGGTAATTATAGGCCTGTCAGCCTGACATCAATCTGAGTAAGACTGAATAATGAATTAAAGGAAGGTTAGGTAATTAATACAAATCAACATGGGTTTATGTAAAATAGATCCTGTCAAACTAATTTGATTTTTTTATGCAAATACAGGTTTGGTTGATAAAAGTAGTAGTGTTAATGTAATTGACATCTGTAAGGCATTTGACTTGGTACCACACAACATCTTGATTAAAAAAGTAGAATGATATAAAATGAATATGGCCCATACAAAATGGATTAAAAACTGGCTAACTGATAGCCCGCAATGTATAACTGTAAATGGGGAACTGTCATTGAGTGCAGTTAATTCAGTGGAGTCCCTCAGAGATAGTTTCTTGGCCCTATGCCATTTAACACTTTTGTCAATGACCTTATGAAAACATAAAATCATCACCAATAAAGTTTGCAGAGGACACAAAAATTAGGGAACTGGTAAATAATGAAGAGGACAGTCACTGGTTCAGAGTGATGTGGATCACTTGGTAAATTGGGTGCAAGCAAACAATATGTGTTTTAATAAGGCTAAATATAAATATATGCATCTAGGAACAATGAATGTAGACCATACTTACAGAATGGTGGACTCTATTCTGGGAAGCAGTGACTCTGAAAATGATTTGAGGGTTGTGGTGGATAATAAGCTGAACATGACCTCTCAGTTTGACCCTCCTGTGGCCCAAAGAGCTAATGCAATCCTGGCATGTTTAAACAGAGGAATCCCCAGTAGGAATGGAGAGGTTATTTTACCTCGTATTTGGCACTGGTGTGACTGCTGCTGGAATACTGTGTCCAGTTCTGGTGTCTACAATTCAAGAAGGATGTTGATAAATTGGAGAGGATTCAAGAGAAGAACCACAACAATCATTAAAGGATTAGAAAACGTGCTTTATGGTAATAAACTCAAAGAGCTCAAATCTATTTAGCTTAACAAAGAGAAGGTTAAGGGGTGACTTGTTTACAGGCTATAGGTATCTACATGGGGAACAAATATTTAATAAAAGGCTCTTCAGTCTAGCAGAGAAAGATACAACACAATCCAGTGGCTGAAAGTTGAAGCTAGACAAATTCAGACTGGAAATAAGGTGTGAAATTTTAATGGTGAGAGTAATTAATCACTGGAACAATTTAATAAAGGTTGTAGTGGAGTCTCCATCACTAATAATTTTAAAATTGAGATTGGATGTTTTTTCGAAAAGCTCTGCTCTAGGAATTATTTTGGGGCAGTTCTATGGCCTGTGTTATACAGGAGGTCAGACAAGATTATTACAATGGCCCCTTCCTGTCGTGATCCATGGGCCTCAAACCTGGGTGTGCAGAAACAGCCATGTGCCAACCCTCTACTTGGCAGACTGCTGACAACTGCTTACCCAGGACCCACCAAGCCCAGCACCAGTTTGAGGCTCTGCCCCGATGTCTTATTGGTGGAATTCCAGAGCAATCAATTAGCCAGCTGGCCCTACTTAAGACAGCAGCAAGAACAGGGAGCTTTCTGAACAACTGGGATCCACCCTGCTCTGGACTGTGTGCCTTGTGCTTCCTGCTCCCCAAGCTTGACTTCCTGGCATACCAGCCCAGCTTGACTCCTGGCAGCTGACTTGTGGTTCTGATCTCAGTTTGTCTCCTGCTTCTAATCTCCTGGTATCCTGACCCAGCTGATTCTCGACTCCTGACTGTGGACTCTGGCTCTGTCCAATAGGTCTGGCTGCTTAGAAATCAGCCATGACAGCTTGTTTGGACCACAATAACCCTGTAGGACCAAGCCTAGTGGAAGAAGGATGGATCCAGCTGCACCGCCACAGCCACTGGAAGCATTGGACTCACCCGAATGGGCCCTCTGCCTCCAGGCAGATAATCAGGCACTACAGGCCCAAGCTGCTCAGGTGACTGGGGAAACCAGCGGCTGCAGGAACAAGTGGGGCAGCTCAGCGCTAAGAATGCCGTGCTGTGAGGACTGCCTGCAGCGCCTTGTCCTGAATGGGGCCATTGCCTGAATGGTTTCATAGGAACCACTGGTGGTTCTGGGGCTTCATGAAGCAATGCTGCCTTCTGTTCCTGATGCATCCCAGATCCTGTGTCTTTGACCAGTCCAAGGTGGCTTTGGTAATCAGCCTGCTGACAGGAGATGCATTAGGCTGAGCTTCCTCCTTTCTGGAAGGCCATAACCCGGCACTGTCAAACTGGGATGCCTTTCTTCAGTCAGCATCAATCATCTTCAATGATTCACACCAAGCTTAAATGGCTGAGGCCACCCTGAGGAGACTTCAGCAGTGGCAAGGCACAGTAGCCTCCTATGCAGCATGCTTCCACCTCCTCAGAGGGGATAGAGAATGTAATTAAGTACTGCAGCTGTACCAGCATCAGTGGGGTTTGCAGGAAGAAATCAAAGATGAACTTGCCCACATAGAGATGCCTATGGGCCTAGATGCCTTTGTGGACCTCGCCCACCACATATACGAGTGGCTGTGAGAACAAAAGGAGGAGAAAAGAGGTTCCCTGCAGTCTCTCTACCCGCATACTGTGACCTCACCTTCTGTATCACTTGCCAAAACTATGGAAGCCAATCTGGCTCATCAGCAACTCACTCCTGAAAAAAAGAACAGCGCTGTCAGTTCCACCTATGCTTCTATGGCACTGAACCTGGCCATGTCATCTCAGCCTGCCCGGTCCAAACTTTTACCAGAAATTTTCTCAAAATTTTCTTAAAATTTTCAAAACAAGCCAAGCCCCTCACTATCCTACTATCTTACTATCCCACATAAGAACGCCCAGTTCAACTGGTTGCCCAAGGCCCAGCACGCATCCGAACAACTAAAGCTTGCCTTCACCACTCCTCCGGTATTTGCCCACCCACACATGATCTAAGTTTTCATTGTGGAAGCTGAAACCTCTAGTACAGTGATTGGTAACCAACCCAAACAAATACTGCACTCCACTGCCTACTACTCGAGGAAGCTTACCCCTGCTGAGTGAAACTATGAGATCTTGAACAAGGTGCTTTTGGTAATTAAGACTGCCTTTGAAGAGTGGTGACTCTATTTGGAAGGGGCCTGTCATCCAGTCCAAGTATTCATTGATCACAAGAATCTGCACAGGGCTATGGCTCTAAACCAATGACAGTTCCTGTGGGCCCTATTCTTCTTCCAGTTCAACTTTATCTTCACCTACCACCTTGGAACTAGAAAAGGCAAAGCTGATGCCTCATCCTGAAGGCATGGCTCTGATGCACAAGGCCCCAGTCCGGAACCAGCCCACATTCTCAAGTCCCATAATTTCCTCCACATGACCCCAGGACCTGCTCATGCTTGTCCACTCTGCCTCTGTCTCTGGAATTCCACCTGACAAGATGGCCATTGTTGACTGAGAAACACACAACACTTGGGTGGGAATCATGTTCATAAGGGATCACGTCTCTGTTCTGCCCAGACCTAGGAAAGTGGTGCTTTCAACTGTGCCACGACTCCACACTGGCAGGACACGTTGGGCAATGTAAAACCCAATGATTAACGTCCCGCTATGTCTGGTATCCCCATATTTGCCACACAATAGAGACATTTGTTGCTTCCGGACAGGTGTGTGCCCATACCAAGATCCCATGCCAGAAACCCTGCAGTCTCCTCGAACCTCTGGACACCCAATCTCTGAACTGCCAGAATCCAGTGGTTTCATGACCATCCTGACAGTGGTGGATTGCTTTTCGAAAATGGCCAACTTCATTGCCTGCACAGGTTTACCTTCCACAGAGGAAACTGCCCAGCTGTGGATAAACCATATAGTCCATCTTCATGGTCTCCCAGATCACATCACCTCCGACTGGGAGCCCCAGTTAATTGCCTGTTTCTTGCAGGAGCCCCTACATCTATTAGGGGTCTACAAGAACCTGTCCTCTGCCTACTATCCTCAGGCAAATGGCCAAATGGAAAGAATCAACCAGATCCTAGAGAATACTTACGATGCACCACCTTATACTTCTGATACTTACACCAACCATCACCAGGATGACTGGTCTGCCCTATTTCCAGATGCTGAGTTCTGATATAATAATGCAGACCATGCACCCACAGGCACAGCCCATTATTTGTCAACGATGGGTACCACCCCTAATTTCACCCGCAACTACAAACATTCTCCCCCAACCCGTCAGCCTTGGACTTAGTACAACCCATCCATCATATCCAAGACAGGGTGAAAGGACACCTTGAGAACACAAAGGAGGCATAGGACAAAAGGTATGGCTTTTTACAGAACACCTCTGCACAGACAGACCCTCTTGGGAACTAGCTTACTTGTGCCTTGGCTCGTAGCAGATTCAGTGACAAATCAGCCTGGTCACCTTCAAGCTCCAGCTCCCTCAATGCCTTAGAGTCTACCTGATATTCCATATCTCACTCCTACAACCCTACACTGAGAACACATTTCCCCATAAAGTCGCATCACTGCCAAGTACAAGGTCAGGAGGAACACATTGTCCCCAAAGCTCTCAATTCCAAGGACAAGAAGGGTAAATGATGGTACCTGATTGACTGGGAAGGTTATGGCACAGCACCTCCTGCCGGCCGGTGGCCCTTCCAATTAGCCCCTCCCCTCTTCCCTCGCAGTGCCTCCCACCTGCTGCAGTCAGCTGGTCCACGGCATGCAGGAGGTGCTGGGTGAGAGGGGGCAGAATAGGGCAGGAAGAGGTGAGGTGGGGGTGGAACGGGGATGGGAGGAGGTGGGGTGGGTACAGAAACAGGCAGGAGAGAGGTGGGGCCTTGGGGGAAGGGATGGAGTGGGGGCAGGGCCTTGGGCAGAGCTGGGGGTCGAGCACCCCAGACGCATTAGAAAGTCAGTGCCTCTGGGGTGATGTCATGGCCCACTGGCTTTAAACTCAGGTCTGTAGGATCCACAGAAGCAGCCATGTGCCAACCCTCTACTTGGCAACCTGCTCCCAATCACTTGCCCAGGACCTATGAAGCCCAGCCCCAGTGTAAGGCTCTGCTCCTACTGACAGAGTCCCAGAGCAGCTGATTGGGCCACTGGCTCTACTTAAGCCAGAAGCAGGAACAGGAAGCTGTCCAAACAACTGGGATTCCCCTGGTCTGGACTGTATGCCTTGTGCTTCCTGCTCCTGGTCCCCCAGCTTGACTTCATGACATTCTGACCTGGCTTGACTCCTGGCATCTGACTTTGGTTAAATAGGCCTGTTCACTGAGTAAGGCACACCCAGCATGAACTAGACTTTGGTTGGTTGGGGTACTATTTAATAAAAAAATAAATAAATAAAAGCCTCCAGGATTTCCACGCTCACAAATATTCAGGGTGGTCTTCACAATAGCAAGGGCAGAAAAAGTTAGCAGGTACTTCAAAGTGAAACTTGTGGGCTCACAAAATTTTTATCAGACCAAATACTTTGTGGAGCTAGGGTTTGTTTTGTAAATATTCTCTCTTTCAAGCAATATATGCAGCATAGTTTGTTGATGCTTCATGAAATAAAATGGATTGTTGCCGAGTACAAGCTGCCTTTTATCTCTCACTTTCATTTCTGTGTGAACATTTAGCCTTGGATTTGCCTACACTTCCCCTCCCCACAACACCCCCTCAAAAAATGTTCTGACTGAAGCCATAAGGCAGTAGTCTCATTCTCAGGCCAGTTTTAGCATCTCCTTATAGTTCCTAGGCTTGGAGAAGTTAGAATTTCCTGCCAGGTGTAAGATTATCTTGGGCTTTCTGTTGTCACATATAAAAACCTAGTGAGAAGAATGTTACGAAGACAGGTTTGTGTGTGCTGTCAGGCGCACACCAGAGAGCAAGCTACCAGGCAAATGGCAGAAAGCCTGTTCTGAACTTGTGGCCAAAGTTCAGGACCTGAAGAAAAAATGGTCACTCACTTTCTTGTGGTTGTTGTTCTTTGCGATGTGTTGCACACCTCTATTCCACTGTAGCTGTGTGCCTGTCTCGTGCACTGGTGCTGGAGAGTTTTCCCTCCTGGGACCGAGAGGGGTGGCTATGCATGCACTCTGGCTCCCCCTTGTGATCTGAGCTGAGGGTATAAAGGGTGCAGGCACCCCACCCATCTTTATGTTCCTTTGTACCAGAATCCAGATGCTAGACTGTGATGCATCAGGGAAGGAGGATGGGTTGTGTAATGGACATATGCAACACATCTCGAACACCAGCCAGGAAGTGAGTAACCGTTTTTATTTCTTCGCGTAACTGGATATATTCATTACACTGTGGGTGACTCTCAAGCTATCTTCAATGGACATGGGACTTGGTGTCTCATCAGAAGAGGGACTGCTGGACTGCTTTCACCACATTTGCATCTTCCCTCGATGCTGTAGTAACTGCACGGTGTGTGGCAAATGTGGGTTCCAAGGACCATGTTGCTGCCTGCAGAGGTCCACAGTAGGGCTATTTCCCTCAAATGCCATGGAGCTTGAGAGTGCTGTAGTTGAATGTCCTGACAGCTTCCCAGGGGACCTGATAACCTCGGCAGCACAGCAGGTCAATTCACAGGTGATGTCACATCACATGGAGGAAACTGTTTTGCATGCAAGGGTAGAATTGCATGTGTGACTAAAAATTTCATGGCACATTACCACTCCTGACACATGCTGTCTGATCTGCCACCCCTAGCCTAATTCAGAACAGGGCCTTTCTTCTCGATCGCCCACATTCCAAGCTAGTGCCCTAACCACTGGGATATGGAGTCAGACTCTTACTCTCTCTCCCCTGGCCCCCATAAATATTTCATTATTTATACAAGGCGGAACAGCTTCAATGGGAGAGACTGACAGAGACCCACTCCGGAATAGCCAATAGTCCAACAAAAAGCATGTTGCTGAAAGAGTTGTAATCAGCTCTAGTTAAAATACAGCCCTATGCCCTATTCATGGGACTGTGTGGAGTTGGCCCTGTGACATACCCCGGGTACAATCAGGACTGATGAACAGCTGTGTCACCTCTAACCTGGGATGCCCTTTACACTGCTTTGCTGTGAAAGCAGCCACTCCTGGTCTGCTCGCACACAGGCTCCAGCATGTAAGTTACTCCAAGTTATACTGTATGAGTGCTATAGCCAGCCACTCTTGAATTACACTGCAGAGTGACACCAGAAAACTCCCTGTCCCAGACTTTCCTCAGAAATGTGTGTCTTGTACTGTCCAGCTCTCTCCTGGACAATACAAGCTCATATAAAGTCATATCATTTTCATTTTATTAATAGAAAATGATATGCACAGATCCTATTATCTCAAATAGAGTTTCCCAAACACTTCAGTTCAAACATGCTGGTTTAGATAAAACTATAAAACAATTTATTAACTACAAAGAGATAGATTTTACGCAAATACAAGTAATTAGGTGTAAGAATCAGAATGGGTTACAAAAATAAAAATAAAATGCATCTAATGCTTAACTTAGGCTAAGTGAAAGCAAAGCAAAGTCTCTCTCATCACATGTTTCAGCAGTCTTACTGGCTGAATTTTTTTCAGTCAGGATTCCTCTCCCAGTCCAATGCTTCTTCCTTTATTCTTCAGGAGTTGTGGATGCTGTAGGTACAGAGAAAGGGAGAGATAATTTGGGGTGTCTGCTCTCCCTTCTTATAGTTATTTCTCTTCTCCGAGAAGCATATCTAGCTGAGATTCAGGAGACAGAAAGTCTGTGTGGACAGGAACCCCAAGCTGTGTCTTTGTCAGGAGGTAGATTTTTCACCCACACTCTCTTTCCTGGCAAAGAGTGACCACTTAACCCAGGTGATCTGATTTTGCTGACATCTGACTGAGGCATCAGCTTGCCTTTTGTCTCTAGGAAGCTGGTTTGTGGCCACTCCCCAGACTTAAAACATGTCTTAGTTATACCATGCCACATGTATTTTACCAGGACAATAATGACCTGCAAAGTATGAATTTTCAAATGATACCTCACAAGGAATACTTTGTACAAAATGTATCATAGTCCTGTAAAAGGGGTGAACACAGGGGTACACACTGTTAGGATATAGATATTCAGGCCTGTCTGTAAAGGCCTATACTCTAAGAATTTAGGTGTATTCTTATCACTTGGCTAGTGATAGAGGTATAAAAGAAAGAATCAAAACCACTGTCTGCCAGTGTAAGGGCCTTCTCTTACTGTGACAGTTTGTGGCCCTGTGCTTAGGCTCAGGCCTTTGACTAAGCAGCAGAGGCAGCCATAAGCTGGGAAGCGAACGGTCACATCCTCACATTCCAAACTAGTCACATTGAAATAAGGTGCTATTGGGCTGTTAGGCACTATCAGGACAGGATTGTGTTCCTATCACCTCCAGAGAAAGGGAAGTGCCTAGAAAATGTAAAAGGAAACTTAGTTTGATAGCATCCTGTCTGGCAAGAACTCACTTATCAATAGCTGGGATGTGAAATCCTCACTTCTGTATTGTTTTGTCATTATAGTTCCCACTTTGCTGTTGTTTGTCTGTATAATCTCTGTCTGGTTCTGTGATTGTTCCTGTCTGCTGTATAATTAATTTTGCTGGGTGTAAACTAATTGAGGTGGTGGGATATAATTGGTTACATAATCATGTTACAATATGTTAGGATTGGTTAGTTAAATTTCAGGAAAATGATTGGTTAAGGTATAGCTAAGCAGAACTCAAGTTTTACTATATAATCTGTAGTCAATGAGGAAGTGACTGGGTGGGGGTGGGGGTGGGCGTGGGCATGTGCATGTGGGTGAGGGAGATGGGAGCAGGGAATGGGGGTAAGAAAATTGGAATCATGTTTTGCTAAAGGGGGAAATGGGAACAGGGAATGGGAGTAAGGAAGTTGGAATCATGTTTGGCTAAGGGTAGGAATGGGAACAGGGACACAGGTGTAAGGCTCTGTGGTGTCATAGCTGGGAAGGAGGATACTAAGGAAGGAAACTGGAATCATGCTTGCTGGAAGTTCACCCCAATAAACATCGAATTGTTTGCACCTTTGGACTTTGGATATTGTTGCTTTCTGTTCATGTGAAAAGGACCAGTGAAGTAAGTGGGTGAAGGAATAAGCCCCCTAACACACACCATCATAGCCCCTATCTAGGAAAGGCAAAATTCCTCCTCTGAATTGCCACCCTCTACTGTTGGGGGTGTGAGCAGAGAAAGATGTTCTCTGGCTCTTCAGGGTATGCAGAGCAGTCCATAGGTGTTATGGAAAACTGCTGTAAGTTAGTGGCTCTAAGTTGCACCAGGTGCCAGCCAGGCTCACCTGCTGGGTCGAGAATCCATGTGATGTAAACATGTCTTAAAATTACTTTTGCCCCTCTTTGACATCTGGGTGCAGCTCTGAATAAGGGCCTAAGACCATGATATCTGATTCATCTGAAGAATGCCCTTGCACTCTAACCAAAAAACAATTTTGAGAAACCCTCACAGACCCTTATTACAATCACTTTAATTGATTTATAAAAATAATTGGAACTCAAGGAAAGCCAGGCAGTATTTTTTAAATGCAAGCTACCCTACACATTGTTTTGGTACAAAATGCTCATAGAAAGGAAGGAACACATGCATAAATGTGTCATCATAACAACAGCACATTGTATTACCATTTCTGGCACCTTTGTCAACTAAAAGCACTCTGGAGACTATCCTCAGATAGCGTCAAGGTCTCAGAGGAGAATAACACTGTCTAATATTCAGAGTAACAGCCGTGTTAGTCTGTATTCGCAAAAAGAAAAGGAGTACTTGTGGCACTGTTGGGAACACTGGGGCATGGCCACTAGGTAACTCGAGGGGATGGAAGACCACGAGTGTCGATGAAGCCCCCTCGCGCTAGGCCTCAGTGTCCTTGGCCCCCCTCCTGCCTGGAGGCACTCGCAGCAGCTCTGCGTGCTAGGCCCAAGTGTCCTTGGCCCCCCCGCCTGGAGGCACACACAGCAGTTATGCTGAGAATCTGCAACAGTATGTTGCAGAGTCAGACTGCCTGAAACTAAGCAAGGCCAAACAGGGGAGATATGGAAGAACAATGCTGAATAAAGCAGCTTTATGTATAGTTTAACAAATGATACAGAGAATCAGGGAACTAGCTGGGAACTGGATTGGCTGGCTATATGGATACTTGGAGCAGCTTACTATTGGATAAGTATGCTGGGAAAAAGGATGTATAAAAGCCTGTGTAATTTCCTGCTTTGTTGTACAGGATTTGAGATTCAAATCTCCCTGTACCTTTTTGAAGCTTCAAATAAACTTTTTCTGCTTCTCCACCCCGTTGTGATTATTGGGTGTAGCACACCGGGTAACGAACCACTCAAGCTGTTGTTCAGCCTCTCGGCACTGGGTGCCGACAACAGCACCTTAGGGCTTATGCTCAAATAAATTGGTTAGTCTCTAAGGTGCCACAAGTACTCCTTTTCTTTTTACTGTCTAATATTGTACACTCTTTGCCTCCAGGAAAACAAACTCTGAAGGTGAGTGTCCTATGGAATGTGAACTCATAGAAGGGAATAGTTATATCGTAAGAAGGATTATTTTTCTTTGTGTTTGGACAGCACCTAACACATGGGAACTGCCAAAATAAAAAATAGTAATCGTTAAACCCTCTCAAAAGTCAATGCAATGAAAACAACCCTTTTCTGTACAGGGTAATAGAACCTTTCAGTCCACAGGAGCTCAAAGCCTCTCATATAACACTGCAAGTAAGTGAAGATCCTATCCTACTCTGAACAGAATCTATAAAAATTCTAGTCTATAAAAACCCCTTCCTGGAGTTCATCTTTATCTGTAACTCAGACGACAAAACAAAAAGCTGACATGAAGCTTTGTCCCTATGCTTGGTTGTACCTAGCATTTCTCTACGATGGGCAGTCTTGGACACAGGTTTCCTCTGCTCAGAGAACCAATTCCTCCTCCCTCCCTTATATCCAGGATAAAGTTGTAAACAAGTCACACTTGCCACAAGTCAGCAGAGATCCATCAGCATCTCCTGGCAGGGTTGCCACACCTGTTAACCAAACAACCCTTCCACCCTTTTAAGAAATGAAATGCACTGAGTGGTGCAAACTATAAATTGTACACAGTAGAGAGAGGTAGTCTGCAGATTAGTTATTGCTATATACGTGAATGAAAATGAGCAATTCAAACAATTTAATACAATTCTTTGAATATTTCCTGGAGTCAGTCATGCAAGAGAGGCCTTGTTGGAAAGAGTGGGGTGAGCTAAAGGATAGCTCACCAGACTAGGACTCAGAAGATGTGAGTGCTAGTCCCAGTTCGCCAACTGGCCTGTTGGGTGACCTTGGGTAAGTGTTAGGTGGTATTATTATTTATTATTATTAATTACTATTATTTATTATTTTATTAGAGAGATTTGACCTTGGGGCTTATAGCAGGGTCTTAGAGCCCAGACTCCAGCCCAAGTCATAACATCTATCCTGCAGTTAAACAGCTCCATACCCTGAATCAGGCAACTCCAAGTCAGTTGGCATGGGGCAGCCGTGGGTTTTTAATTGCAGTGTAGGCATATCCTTAGAGGCCAACGTTATTACACTAAGTAGACAGTACAGCTGGTCAGAAAGTGGAGGTTTTTCCTCTGGAAAAAAAAAGACTTTTCATCAAAAAGCAAAAACAAAAAATGTTGTTGACCGAAAAAAAAAAGTTTCCATTAGGAAAATCTAATCTATTTTGTTTCCTGTTGAGGCCACACAAATCTAAATATTTCAGTTTGTCAGACTAAAGTGAAACATTTAATTTTGGGGCTGTTTGACATTCAATTGTGTCCGCCTGTGCTGCTGCAATACATCATGGGAGCTGAAGGTCAGGTGCCTCATGCTCCCATACTCTTCTATGGCTGGACTCCTGGCTGACTACATCTCCCCGGATGCACTTGTGACACTCTGTACCTCAAAGTAGAACCCAGGAAACCCCATATTCACCACTGTCATATGATACGCTTTGTACAAAATATACCTTGTGAGATATCATTTTAAAAGTCTTGATTTATTGAATATTAATATCCTGTTGGATTGTATGGACCATCATTGTATGTGAAGTTATGAAGTATTGCTATAAGTGCTATTGAAATATGTTGTGAAGTTCAGAGATGCCCACAGCCAGACTTTCAGTAAGGACAAAGAAGCACCCATAACTGACCAGATGGGCATTGATGGCCCATGAAAAAAGAATCCACTATCCCAGAGGGTCCTTAGTGAAGGCACACATGCAAAGGAGACCGCTCGACCAATGAGACTACCTAACCCCCGTGTCATAGCAAGCATCTTTCTAGCAGCTGGAAGAAAGTATAAAAGAGAGGCAGTGACATCATCACTTGGCCTCCCTCCCACCCCCAATTGCAACACCTGGAAAATCATCTGGAAAGAAAAGACTTGGAATTAGGAAGATTGGTCCAAGACTGGAAAGAGGTCTAGGCTGTGTATTGAGGAATTGCGACCTGCTTGTACCATCTGTTAGAGTGAGACATTGGTTGATTCAAATCTTGCTTAGTCTGAGTTAGAATTAGACTGCAAATTTATTTTTATTTCTTAGGTAACCAACTTTGATTTCTGTGACTGCTACTTATAATCACGTAAAATCTATCTCTCTGTAGTTAATAAATCTTTTTTATATTTTACCTAAAACAGTGTGTTTTGGCTGAAGTGCTTGGGAAATCTCAGCTCAGATTACAAAGTCTAGTGTGTGTCCATTCCACACTGAGGGAGTAGCAAAGGTAATGAACTTATATTGGTGAGCCTTCTGACCAGTGCAAGACAGTACAGTTCTGAGGTGTATGGCTGGAGCTGGGGAAAATTGGCTGGAGCCTCTTTATTGATGAGTTCATGAGTATCTCGGAGATCATTCATGTAACTCAGTTGGGTGTGTCCCTGCGTGTGGATAGTTGTGTAAATGTAGTGCCTGTCAGAGGCTTGTAGCTTGACATTAGCATCACAGTATGAGAGGCAGCCAAGGTTGGTGCATTTGGAGGGCTCAGTGGTCTCACAGTCCAGGTTGCACCCCGGGGACCTCATCACAGCACTACCACCTCCCTTCTTGCTGTACTGTTGCAGGGCACCAGGCAGGATATAGTCTGGCCAGAGAACCCAGCCCATAGAAGAGAACAGGGGCATAAGACACCACAGGGACTCAGGAGGATCTATATGTCTTAATGTTGAACTTGTTTGACTTTTAACCAAAAAAGCAAACACCTGAAAATTTCTATGTATAGCAGACACTTTTAATGAAATATTTCATTTAGTCAAAACTAAATTTCCATCAAAAAGTGTTTCAATGCAAAATTTTTGTCTAGTCCTAATAACTAAACCGCCCTAGAACTTTATCACTGAAAATGTAAGAAGACCCCCATATTTAGAGTTCATTTGATAAGGTACAAAGAAACCCAAATAAACATCTTAGGAAAAGACATCCAGTCCAATTTACTCTTGCATGGTTGCTGATCATTTCATCTTCCTGATTTTTCGTTATTGTTGTGATCTTTTTACATTTTCCTCCATCATTTCCTTCCACAAACCTGGGTGCCTCTTTAACACATTTATACTCTTTGTTTCAATAGGTTTCTGTTATCCAAGAACTTCTTTATACTAACTGGCAGAAAGCGCAGAGAGGCATAGAGTTTTGCAGGGATCCCCTGGGTCAAATATATACTCAGTAATTCACAAAAGGGTGGCATATAAGGCCTCTACCAAGAGCCAGTAGCCCACTGGTCATCACAATTATTGTGAAATTATGTATGAATAATATTTAAGAAGTTATATATCTATACTGAAAATTATGTTCTTTAGTGCTTGAAGTTAAAGGCAGGACACCAAGAGGCGACCTGTAGGGTGACATTATGGTACTTCTGTGCGTGGCGTGGCCTACCATTGCTGGTGTGATTTTGCATGTGCGAGATCACGCCAGTAGGGGGAGAGTGGCACACTTTTCAAAATGGTACCCTCTGTGTGTGATACTGACAAATGTGGACAAAACCACATTTGGTTTTGTTTCAGTACTGGACAGAGGACAAACCTCAGAAAAACAGGACTGTCTGGCTTAAACCCAGGTAAATGGCCTCCATATTGACATGCCTCTGACAGGTTCTGGTCAGGCAGTGAGTAGTAGAAACTTAGCTCTACTTCTGATCATTGTGTATTGTGTGCCTCATAATGTAAGTCTATTTGCATACTGTGCCACCAGCTAAACAAGATTGCAAAATTAACACGAGATTACAAAATCTGCAGGAAGGAAAACACAGCAGGAGGGTTAGACTAAAAGGATTACTCTGGTACATGAGTAGAATGCAAGGAGTCACACAGTATCTTTCTCCTAGAGGACAAGATGCCAGCATGGTTTGTCTCATGAACAAGGGATCACAGCCTTCTGGTTGTAAAGTGCTGGTGAGCAATACTTGATTAAAGAGGAGAGTGTCTTCTAATGAAGTCTAGACTCTAGAATGTGTGTTATGATTCTATTTTATATGTAACTATTTGTTTCCAAAATTTCTACTTGCTATCACTTGAATCTCTATTAAATACATTTTTATTTGTTTTCACTATGAATTCATCTAAGTGCTGTGTTAAGCAAAGCAGTGATATGAGGCATAACTGGTAAGCTGGGTATAGTGTTCCTTTGGGAGCAGTGAATCTGAGAATACTGCTGATGTCCAGGGGAACAGGCGCTAGACACTCCAAGAGGTTGCATGGATGGCTTGGGGGTTGGAGCCAACCTGCAAAGGGACAGTGGAGCCTGCATAGGCATAGAAGGCAATGCTTGTGTTGTTTGTGGCCAGTGGAGATGGGGAGCTGACCCAGGGTTCTTCATATTAAGGGCAGGTGGTAGTGAGGTGTCTCATAGACCTTGGTACCCCTGGGAAGCCTCACAGCTTCTCTCAGAGTATAATGTTTCCACAGTAAAAGTTAATACCTACATATAGAAAGATCTTTACTCAGCAATGTAATTGGACTTGTACATAAATAAAAGCTCCCCCGTTTATTTTAAGTTTGGAAATACTAGATAAGCCACGTTTACTGAGAGTTAAAATACCGCCCTTATTTTTAAACATACCAACACAAATCAGAAAATTACTGGTTTACTGGACTCAACCGCAACTGCAGGACTGATGACCAGATTTGGTTGTATAAGATGCAAATGAAGAAAATGAATGTTAAAATTAAAGTATGCCATGAAGATGATAGATCTTGAAAATCATTGGCTTTCATCTCTGCCAGAGCAGATCTCAAGTCAAATGTGCCGTGGCGCTTCACAATTAATCAGAGACAGATCCTGATGAAAAGAAGATGAAAAATATCGCCTGGCTTGCTTTCAGGGTTTTTTGTTTTTTTGTTTTTTGCCAACTCTTTCTTTTCTGCTGAAGGGAAAGTCACACATGCACTTAGGGAAAACCTCAAATCTTTCTTTGATTTTCCTGGGCTGAGTAACAAAATGAATATTGAGACTTTCAACATGTTTTCAAGTCCAGCATGTACTATGCTGACAAAGAATAGGTGGCTTGCATTTATGATGCATAGTACTGGGTTTACAATGGAGCCAATGGCACCATTATGCCATGCTCTCACTCAAAAGGGGTCCATAAGGCCGCCTTCCTCCATTCCCACAGTGCAGCGAGAGGCCCCAAGTGCAAGGAGAACCCTGGTTACCATAGTGGCCAGCCTCCAGCCCCAGAGAACACCTTACCCTCCCGGCCACTGCAGGCCCAGCCAGCCCTGGGGTGGGCAGACTGCCAACCACCCCCACTCCCTAGAATATGATACATTGTATCCCCCTGCCACGCCCAGAGACAGACAATAATGCTCCAGCTCTCACCCTCTACCTGCAGGGATCAAGCATAGGAGCCAAGAGCCCAAGGGATTGTAGCTCCCTGCCTGGTAAGCCGGTCCTGGAACAGGAAAGAAAGGACATCTCCCAGCATTCCTTGGCTGCTATCAACTGGAAAGGGAGCAAGAGGGAGTGGGAAAGCTGCCAGGGCTGGTGAGACCCAGTTCCCAGTCCCACCGTGGAGGAGGGAGGGTGAGCTTGGTGCAAAGCTGCTGCTCAGGAATACCTTCTAGCACCCCAGCCTCCGAAATCATCCAGGCTTAACCTTCTGCATGACTACGTGCTGGCTGAGGGTTGCATGGGAATTGGGGGCCTCTGCTGCAGATTATGGGCATCGCGGGTACTTAAATCCATGGCCTAGTGTAGGGAAGCACCTAACTGCAGAGTCTGCAGCTGCCTAGCTCCAGCACTGAGGATTGGGAGTCCCTAGTGCTGCCGTAACAAGGTTGAAGCATGCTTAGCCTGAGAATTGCCACCTCTCCCGCAGTTAATACCTGCAGGTTTCTAAGGCTGGCCTCTGGCAATTGGCCCCATGGCTGTAGCCAGAAAAGCTACAGGTGGCTCTGTGACTTCTCGGGGGTCATTAAGCTAGGAGCAGATAAAGAAACTGGAGTTAACCTCAAGGAACAGAGGTCACCAGTAGGAAAAGCACGTCAAGGGGAGCAGGGAAAGAAGAAGCAGGTCAGGCTTGCAGGGGGAGAATAAGGACCAGCTGGCTGGGGAGCATGTCCAAGGTAGAAGGGAAATAAGCATAGGGAGAGGTGGTGGTGACCACATAGTGGAATAGTGTGTAGATGGGAGCAGAGGGAGAAAGAAGGCTGGTGACTTAAGGTTCCCAAGGGCTAAGTGCTCACTGAGCCAGGGGTGGGAGAATGTTGTTTGCAAGTGGCTTGCTCAAATGGCAGAATGGGGGTTAGGGGAGGGATCTCTCAGAACTGATCAGGTATCTGCTGGCTCTGGAACTTTATTGAGCTGAGACCAGAACCACATACAGTGACTGGTGAAATAGGGTGGTACTGGAGACATGGCTACAGAACTTCTGAATGAGGAAGGAGATAAGTCTGTGGGGAGTTTCCCCTGATCACTATGAAAGTTCTGTTCACTGTGGACACTGGTAAATCCACATGGATACAGCTCTATGAGAAAAACTGGGGACAGAGGAAGCTGTGTATGGCAATGCACCTGGTCTTGCAGAGGTGTGTGATCAAAATGAGAAATATCTCTTAGATTCAGTACCAGGTTTACTATGGAGACAATGGTGCTGCCACACCAGGTCCATACTTGCAAGGAGCCCTTAACGATTACATGGGGCCCACAAATATGTTTGGCACTGGGCCCACAAAAGGTTAATCTGGCCCTGATGATGCAGGCAAGCACTGTCACATGTGCAGTGTGTTGGGAGATCTTAGAGTTCTTCCCTGAACCTTTACAGCAGAAATTTTGTCTTACAAAACAAATAATATTTTGTTGCCACATAAACTAAATTCTCTCTCTAATGGGCAATATCAAAAGTCTCAGATACAGTTACCCAGAGGATTTGAGAAAGTTCAGATCCAAATTCAAATTTCAACCTTGTGGCTTGGATCCAACTCTTACATTTTCAACACTAGACCTGTACATGTAGTTGGGAATATCAGTGGATTACTCACAGGTTACTCAGTCCATATAATACTCCCAAACATGTGGGTTTGTGTGTACCAGATGAAATTACTACCTGAAAAAATAAAAAAAGTATTATGAGAAAATAGCAGACTCCTTCCCCTAATCAAAGAGCCCAGAGTGAGGCGAGCTGGGGAAAGAACACCACTCAGGAGGAAATATGGTGTTTCTAGAACAGGGGTGGGCAAACTGTGGCCTGCGAGCCGATTTAAGCCGGCCTGCAGCTCCTGCTGGTGAGCGGGGTCTGGCTTGTCCCTGTTCTAGTGCTTCAGCCGGGGCACCGGGTTGGGGGCTGCTCCATGTGGCATGGCCCCACTCCGGCACTCTAGCCAGGGTGTGGGTTCAGAGGCTGCACCATGTGGCTCCAAGAAGCCGTGGCATGGCCCGCTCTGGCTCCTATGTGCTCCAATGGCCCCCTCTGGCGCTCCAATAGGAGCTGCAGGGGTGGTGCCTGTGGATGGAGCAACACACAGAGCCACCTGGCCGCACCTCTGCGTCAGAGCTGGAGAAGGTACATGCCACTGCTTCTAGGAGCTGATTGAGGTAAGCGCCACTTGGAGCCTGAACCCCTGAGCCTCTCTCCATGCCCCAACCCTGTGCCACAGCCCTGATCCCCCTCCTGCTCTTCAAACCCCTCGATCCCAGCCTGGAGCACCCTCCTGCACCCCAAACCTCTCATCCCCAGTCCCACCCCAGAGCCCATATCCCCAGCAGGAACCTGCACCCCTTCCGGCACCTCTGCCCCAGCTCTGATCCCACTCCTGCCCTCCAAACGTCTTGGTCCCAGCCCAGAGCACCCTCCTACATCCTAAATTCCTCATCCTCAGGCCCGCACCCCCTCCCACACCCCAACCCCAAATTAGTGAGCATTCATGGCCTGCTGTACAATTTCTATTCCCAGATGTGGCCCTCAGGCCAAAAAAGTTTGCCCACCCCTGTTCTAGAACGAGTGGGAGAAAGTGCACAGGAGGAGAAGGAGGAGGAGCTTGACATGGCCTGCAGTTTATTTATGCTGGCATCAACGTCTGACAAATATTTTAATTTAGCAAATTTTTCAGATGCCTCACAAAATACATTTGCCATTGCTGTGAAAATTAGAATATTTGTCTTTCAACTTCTTATTTTTATTTGAACAGCACAAAACCAGCAATTCTTCCTGCTGCTTTTTGTGTGTGGAAGAATGAATGATCTGCCCAGCCTGGGCTGGAAGCAAGGAGTGGCCCACACCTGCTTTTTTATAGGCCCTGCCTAAACACTGAAACTCAGACAAATCCTCATTTGCCACTATGTGCACCCCTGCCGTTTTAGTCCCTGATGGGCTACTCATGTCCTACACATCATCCATATAGCCAGTTACCAGGCCCAATGGTTTTCTTTGGCATAGCTTGCAGTGGAATACACAACAGTTCCAATCACTGACTTTTACTTCAGTCTTCATAAACAAAGCTTTATTGATATGCAACCCTAGACCCATTTACTCTCCGTCCCATCAACAGCAATTTTTTAACTCATTGCACTGGTGATATAACTTCCAAACTACTGTGTAGCAGGGAGTCAGACTCCTTCACGGATGGTTCATTGTCCAAAATTTGATTTTTAACTGAAACCAAACTTTATTGATATTGGTTTCAGAGAAGCATCCCTCTGTATATGTGAATGCGCCAAATCCAGAGCTAACGCTGTTTTTACCGCTCCCCCCCTCCAAATATATTGTCTCATTTCTGAAACAAATGGCACAGTCTGCAAGGGGCGTAATAGCATATGGCTCTTTCATTGAGGCTGAGCTTTATACTACTTCATAGTGAGGGATCCTTTAAAAAGTCTGGAAAATTATAAATTGGAATGTGATGAATAGCAAATTTCACTGAGGTAACTGATGAATAGGAAGGATGAAGATGGAAACAGGTGACATGAGAAAACTGGCAAGGGGAAAGGAGTGGGAGGGACAGGTCTGGGTGCGGGTATTTTAGACATACGGACATTGAATATGAATTCATCACATTTTAAATTTGAAGTGAAACTGGCTCTTTTTCTTTCCTTTAAACACACCCCAATGAGAAAATCTTGCTAACTGCATCAATAGCATGAACATACTGCATGAGCTTTCAAGATGCCTCTTTTCTGGTTGCCAGTATTGCTGCCAGCATCACTGTTCTCTGGCATTAACAAATATGAGTATGGAGTTGAAATTCGTTCACTAGGCACTCCAAGATGTCACGGGAGTACAAATGAGGTTATTGTAATGCATTAAGACATTTCATCTCTCCGAAATGAGAAAAACACCATGTCAAAAGGGTGAATAAATATGAAGAAAGTGATAAATATGCATTTGTCCTGCAAATTCGTTTGTTAAAGGAAGTCTTTGTGAAATATTAGAAGTCAAAGCTAATGTCAGATGAGATGCGGCAGTACCAACTACACTCTCAGGCAAGAAATGCCAAAGGGAATTTATGACGACTGTCAAGTGAACACCTTGATCTGGGTCAGATCGGGCAAACCCAGTGGGTAAAACCTGCATGTATCTAGTATTAGACAGTCACATGTTTGATTCATACTGTAAAACAATGTTTTCAGACCTAGCAAGTCATTTTCATTGCTTTATCTTTGTGCTGAATTTATGGTCTTTGTATTATGCTTACTAGAGCATGATATATAAATTATTCATATAGGTGGCTTATTAAGGAGTGTGTAGGAATTTTAGTATGCTGAACGTCATTAACACAGTGTAATCTAAAACTCACATATACAGCAATACACTGAACTTCAGTCCCTTGTTAAGGAGGATGAATGGTTCAGATACTTTCCATACCCAGAGCCCTTCAAAACAGAGCAAAAATTCCAAAATGTTTTTCTGTTTGTGGTGGAGAGTAATAAATTTGGGGAAGTTCATATTTATCATCAAAATAACTACCCCCGTCCTATGGCCTGCTCCTCTGTTCCTTTGAAGTCACTGGTAAGACTCCTATTGAGTTCAGTACTGGAAGATCAAGTCACCAATATGCTAACTCTTGTCAAAGCCTGCCCATTTTTTCATCACTTTAGTATGCTTTAATTTTGGAGCACTGTATTAAAAACAGTGAGCCAGGCAGAGAAATGCCCAATTATAGAGGTATAGCCACGTGGTCAGATACTCCAGCAATTGACATGGTAGAACAACATAAACAGAAATGTATAATGTAAATAAGCTCTTCCCCCAAACTAAAATTATTTTGTTCAAGGACAGAATTTCAGCACTGCCTTATTAAAAAGACACGGCTGGACATCAGCTGATTCAATTTTGCATAGCAGTCAGAAAGTGATGGCACATTGTTTGGCTCAGTAAATGTCCTATCAGATTTGATGGGTTTTTCCCCTGTCCCGTGTGCTTTTTTATAAGTTACTGTGATATAGGCTATGTGTTGTTTTTGAAATTCTAAACTATAGGGACAATGGAATTGCCCTACCAGATCAAACACTCTTGTATTCAATTGAGTCCACTGTCCTATTTCTGACAGTGGCCTGGCATAAGATGCATCAGAAAAAGGTGTAACCTCCCTCTACTAATACTATAGAACCAGGGTTAGAGAAATCAGTGATGCAGTCTGGGTCTATTCTAGGTGTAACATGTTTTATGTACACACACACTTAGCAATCCTGGAACAGAGGACGTCAAACAGCATGCAGGGCAATCCGTACTTTGAGGAATCGTAGCTCAACTCCAATTCCTGGTTCCAAGGGAGTAATTCTGCCTCAAGAATTAACTGTAATCAGAGATCAAGGCAGACCACCAACTCCTGAGGCTTACACATCTCCCTCTTCAAGGGACTAGGGCCTCTACCCAGAACACTGCATAACCCAAACTACTATAATCCTTCTGCCAGATATTGTTGGCAGCAGAAAGGGCCAGGTTCAATTTACTCGGGGTTCTTTCTGAAAACTTAAACATGACCAGTTTGAGCCCAAATCAGAAACCTGGGAAACTATATATACCACCCTTGACACCCTTGAAAGACAATACTTCTTTACTCACAAAACAGATCCCAGGAGTTTAAAACAAAGAAAACTTTATTGGGAGTGGGAATGGAGATGAACAAAATAAACTTTGGGAAAACAGCAATTCCTAAATTAGCTATATCGAACACGCTTCCAATGGGTCTTAACAATCGTCCCAACCCCAGTCCTCCTCTGGCCATTGTGGGTGGCTAAAACATTCCAGCCACTTCCCTCCTCCCCAGCTCCCACAATCACAGGTTGCGGTGTAGTGTTGGTGGAGTTCAAAAATTTTTGGAAGGTCATTTCTGCAGCCCCCAAGGGAAGTGCTGTCTGGGCTGCTCTGACCCAGCTGGCATGATTTGAGGTTTGATTGCCGGGTAGAGAGGCCTGCAGTTGGTCCCTCAGGTAGGCTGAAGCTTTCTGTGACTTCAGCCCAAGCCTCCTCAGCACTGTCACAGGCTCAGCACAGTCCACTGCCTCTACGCTGCTTCAGTTCAGTTCTGTCTGTCCCCAGACTCAGAACAACCATATTTTAATGAATATGCCCCAAGCCACCACATAACTGAAAAATACATGAGGTCTGTTCCATGGGTCATTTCCCTTTGCTCACCAGCAGATACGGACAGAGAACTCCCTCCTGTATGGACCCTTGTCCACCTAGACTTCTCAAGCAGCTTTGGACCGCTCTTCTCCCTGTTCACCAACAGGCATCAGTAATGAGCTACCCTACTCTTTAGGTCTTCAGACCATGGGGCTTACCCTTACAACAACACAGCATGTCTTCCCAAGACTGAACATTGTCTCACATGCTGAGAAAAAACACTTGGAAGACCATGTGTAACAGCGCCACCTACTGACATCTGTCATAATAATATATTTTACCGGCCCACAACAACCATACACAATCTGAAATACAATAATAAAACATTAAAATAAATCACCTATTCAATGTTCCTACTTTTTAACAGTCATTTACTGTATTAAACCCTATAAATATCAGCCAGGCGATGAAAACTGATGGACTTTGTAAAGTGCACTAAATGTCAGATGATTCAGGCTATTTCATATCAGCAAATTCCAAAGCTGAGGGCCTCTCATAGAGCACATGTCAGGAATACCTGATTGACTTTCTGCATAACATTCATTATTTTATATGTCATGTTATCTGTGCTATGTCACCTCTTACGCTTTTCTTCTCTAATCTGGTCCCAACCTTTTAAAATTCTCTGCACATGGAAATCTCTCCTTGAATGTAATCATTTTGTTATCCTTCTCTGCACTATGCCCAACTTTTACTGATACATCCTTTTGTTCAAGGGATGACTGGAATGGAAAACAGTATTAAACATAAGGTTATACCAATGATTTACATAATTACATTACACTATTTAGCATTATTCTTCCTATCTTTACACACAACTCAACACCTTATTTGCTTCTATGACTACTGCTGCTCTAGATTTTTCTCTTGAAGAGGTTCAAGTAAAAACATACCCATAGCTACACTGTGAGCAGTTTGAAATTATTCCTTCTAAAGTACACTTTGGGACTTGGCTACATTCAACTTCCACATTGAATTACATTTGCCCAATTGCATAGCTTTGTTCAGTCCCTCTAGAATTACCTAGATTGTAAGTTCTTTGTTGGCAGGGTCTGTCTTTTTGTTCTGCATTTGTATAGTGCCTAGAACAATGGGCTTATGGTCCACAACTGGGGCTCCTAGGCACTACAGTAAATATATAAATAAATAAGTTTCTCAATGTGACACTCTGTGCCCCAAAGAGATACTCGGCATACCATATTCAGCATGGTGATATAATATGTTTTGTACAAAGTATGCCTTGTGAGGTACCATTCTAAAAGTCTTTACTGTTGAACATTACTATCTTGTTAAGTTGTATGTGCTATCATTGCATATGAAGTTACAGTTTTGCTATGTATGTGCTACTGAAACTTGTTGTGAGGCTGGGAACACCCACAAGCAGCCTTTCAGGTACAACAGTAAAAAGGCCAAAGAACGTTGATGGCCTATTGAGGAAATAGACACACTCGCAAGGATTACCCCAGGAACTGGGTACAACAGAAATCTCTCAAAGATAGCACTACACAATGGGTTTGACCTACACCACAGCAAAAGAGCTTTCCAGCAAGTTGGAAAAAAACATAAAAGGGGAAAGTGACATCATGACTGGGCCTCACTACACCTACAACCGAGCACCTGGAAGCACCTTAGGAACAAAGACTGAACTGGGGAAGGGGAGCCCCAGTGGGAAAGAAGGAATTCTGTCTGCATCTGGAAGCTTGGTGGACTGTTTGCACTATCTAATAGGGTGAGACACTGCTTGATTAAAATACTATCTAGTATATTAGGCTTAGATTGGGTTTTGTTTATTTGCTAGGTAATTTACTTTGGTCTGTTTGCTATCACTTATAATTACTTAAAATTTATCTTTCTGTAGTTAATAAAGCTATTTTATATTTTTACCTAAAACAGTGTGGCTTGAGTGAAGTGCTTGGGGAAAAACGTCAGCTCAGGAAAAAGAATTGGTGCATATACACTTTCCTTTGTAGAAGTGGTGGACTGGGTAATAACTCATATATATTGGTCGGGGTTTTGACCAGGGTAGGATGGTACTGTTCCAGGGTGCTAGGCTGGGGAGCTGGGGGTATTTTGGCTGGAGCCTCTCTATTGTTGGTTCATGCAGTGACTGGAAGAGCATTCATGAACACAGTTGGGTGTGGCCTCCTGCCTGTGGATGTTTTTGTGAGGGCAAGTTTGGAGGGCTTTGCAGCTTGTCACAATGTCAGAGGGAACCCAGACTGGTAAAACAGAGGGTTCAGCAGTACCCCAGTTCCAGGTTGCACCCCAGGGGGAGACCCCTCACACTCGCAATTATCTCAAGTTTTATCTGCTTTAGTAATTCTGTTTCATGTGAATATTTGACCATCTCAGCATTCGCCCTCTTCTATATAATTAAACCAACATATTTAATAGTCCTGAATGGACTATATATGGATCATTGAGGCATCTCACTAATTACAGTACAGACTCATTTACGCGCGGATGAGAGGAGTCAAGCCACCACAACCATGTGTTAATGGACCACAGGTTAAGAGGGCCATGCATTTTCATCGGGAAACGTGTTCACGACTGATTCATTGCCTGATTGGCTTTCTCCAGAAATGGATACCTGCGCTATGCCATGATGCTTTTTAAAATGACTTATAAACCCCTTGCTGGCTTGGAATGATTCATCCAGAGGTGCAAGTAAGCCAGTACACCCTGGTACACCATACCGGCAAGAGCCAGTGCACTGTACCGGGGTGGACCAGCTTCCCCAGGAGGCAATTTAAAGGGCCTGGGGCTCCCAACAGCAGCTTTAAATTGCCACCAGAACCCCACTGCTGGAGCCCTGGGGTAGCGGCGGCAGGGCTCCGGCGGCTATCTAAAGGGCCCGGGGCAGTAGCAGTGACCGGAGCCCCGGGCTGGAGCCCTGCTGCTGCTACTCCAGGGCTCCAGCAGCAGGGCTCTGGGGACGATTTAAAGGGCCCTGGAGGGTAGTGGCAGCCAGAGCCCTGAGCCCTTTAAATCGCTGCCTGAGCCCTGCTGCTGGAACCCCGGGGCTCCGTTGGCAATTTAAAGTCCCCCCCCCTTTAAATGACCCCGAACCACAGGGCTCGCAGCTGCCTTTGTAGCTGGGAGCTCGGGGGTGATTTAAAGGGCCCGGGGCTCCCAGGTGCTGCTACCACAGCCCTAGTCCTGGGTCCTTTAAATTCTGATTTAAAGGACCTGGGGATTTAAAGGCCCCACCTCTTCTGGTTGCATGACAATGGTTAAGCATGCATGATACGTCTTTACCGATATTAGCGACCAAAAGGAAGAAGAAACACCGGTAGGCCTACAACACGTTTCCGCTCTGCACTTCCTGTCGATTATTATGTCAGTGAGTTAGTGAGCAAATCCGTAGTGCTACATAGCAAGTTCCTGTACTGCGTGTTAACGAGTCTTGCGTGTTAAATAGGTAGCACAGGGAGGCATGGTGCTACCGTGCATTAAGCGGATTCGCGCGTAAACGAGTCTGTACTGTACCTCCTGTAATGACTTGGCGAATTTGTCTATTCAAAGTATAGATTCTGGTTGATGTTGTGACATTAGAACAAAATTGTTGTATCAGGGAATGCTTCGATGTGGATGCTGAATCCACCATTTGTGACATGGGGTGCAGATTACTGGTTCTGTGGATGAAGGGAAAGCAGTGGATGTATTGTTTCTTGACTTTAGCAAAGCTTTTGACACGGTCTCCCACAGTATTCTTGTCAGCAAGTTAAGGAAGTATGGGCTGGATGAATGCACTATAGGGTGGGTAGAAAGCTGGCTAGATTGTCGGGCTCAACGGGTAGTGATCAATGGCTCCATGTCTAGTTGGCAGCTGGTGTCAAGTGGAGTGCCCCAGGGGTCAGTCCTGGGGCCGGTTTTGTTCAATATCTTCATAAATGATCTGGAGGATGGTGTGGATTGCACTCTCAGCAAATTTGCGGACGATACTAAACTGGGAGGAGTGGTAGATACGCTGGAGGGGAGGGATAGGATACAGAAGGACCTAGACAAATTGGAGGATTGGGCCAAAAGAAATCTGATGAGGTTCAATAAGGATAAGTGCAGGGTCCTGCACTTAGGACGGAAGAATCCAATGCACCGCTACAGACTAGGGACCGAATGGCTAGGCAGCAGTTCTGCGGAAAATGACCTAGGGGTGACAGTGGACGAGAAGCTGGATATGAGTCAGCAGTGTGCCCTTGTTGCCAAGAAGGCCAATGGCATTTTGGGATGTATAAGTAGGGGCATAGCGAGCAGATCGAGGGACGTGATCGTCCCCCTCTATTCGACATTGGTGAGGCCTCATCTGGAGTACTGTGTCCAGTTTTGGGCCCCACACTACAAGAAGGATGTGGATAAATTGGAGAGAGTCCAGCGAAGGGCAACAAAAATGATTAGGGGTCTAGAACACATGACTTATGAGGAGAGGCTGAGGGAGCTGGGATTGTTTAGCCTGCAGAAGAGAAGAATGAGGGGGGATTTGATAGCTGCTTTCAACTACCTGAAAGGGGGTTCCAAAGAGGATGGCTCTAGACTGTTCTCAATGGTAGCAGATGACAGAACGAGGAGTAATGGTCTCAAGTTGCAGTGGGGGAGGTTTAGATTGGATATTAGGAAAAACTTTTTCACTAAGAGGGTGGTGAAACACTGGAATGCGTTGCCTAGGGAGGTGGTGGAATCTCCTTCCTTGGAAGTTTTTAAGGTCAGGCTTGACAAAGCCCTGGCTGGGATGATTTAACTGGGAATTGGTCCTGCTTCGAGCAGGGGGTTGGACTAGATGACCTTCAGGGGTCCCTTCCAACCCTGATATTCTATGATTCTATGATACTATGATTCTATGTATCTACCAGATTAGGGACAATGAAGAGGTGATGACTTTAACTATGCTTTGACTGAACAGTGGGCATGCTAAGGACATTGTCTGGAACTGGATAGTCAGAGATGACAAAGCTGGTCTTTAAAAATGACTCACAGGAGGAAGAAAAGGGAAAAGGCTTTAAGAGGAGCAGGAAGTTTTAGGCAAGAGAGGGGAAGAGTCTGGTTTGACATTGGGACCAACCAGCATCAGAGAAGTCTAGTTGGGTATGATTTTGAAGAGGAACCATGAGCTCCAGGGGAAGGATACCAGTCACCCCAGAGGACTCTGTCCAAGACCAAAGAACTCTCCAGAGTAGTGAGGAAACTGAGGCAGAGAAAATGCATCTTGTGATGTATTGACAATTGCATTGGGATTACAAGGTATCATTTTAAGAGTGTATCTGCCTCTCTGTGTATGTTCATTTGATTGGAAGAGGGTGTGGGTTCCAGGTCCTGCTTGCAGGACTGGGGGCTATCTAGTGAAGTGTTTGGGAGCAAACTTAAAGCAAGCTTAAGGCAAGTGGGGATGAGCTGTGCCTCGCTGCCTTATGGAGCAGTCAGTTTTCTTTCTCTCTGTTTTTGGGTTCTTGTGTACAATTATTCTAAATTCTAAGAAATAAAGTAGTGTTACATTGCAACCTTCCAAAAAGAGTATTTATGTGTTTATTTAACTTCCTGGTGTGTATGCTGTACAGGTGTCTTATTATTTTGTCTAGATCTGTGTAGCTCTCATTTTACTAAGTAAAGAGTGATGATGTTTTTGAATCCTGTGCAAAGTCTGTGTGTCCGTTTGCTTTCACTCTTGCATACTCCTGAAGTAGTAAACTGTAAACCAAAAGGTTCATATCTTCAGTGAGATTCTGGGCAACAGGTGAGAGATACTGGGGTGGGTTGCGGACGATAACATTATTTTAAGACACAAGGCAACTGGACTGCAGGGTCCCCATTTCTAGGAAGGGTGTCAGACACAAGGTCTGTACCTGGAGTGGGTGTCTAGAGGCCCAAAGCCAGGAATAATACTTAAACTTTGACCAGCCCCATCTCTCATGGCATGTGAGATTCAGAACTGGATCACAATCTGTTGAATGTCCAGTGGGAGAAGCTCAACTAGATCTGTGACACCTGCTCTCTTAGTTGAAAACTGACCATTTATTCCTACCCTTTGGCTCCCCCAGCTCTTAACCAGTTTCTAATCTAGTAATAAACTATTTTTCTCAACCAGGTATGAGAATTTGGCCCAATGTTGGCAAGTCCCTTAGTCCTCAAAGCAATTCTTCTGCTATAGAACTGGTCATAGAATCTTTTCTGCCATGGAATCTACATTATAACACTGAATACACTAAAATGGGGGGGGGGGGGGAATTCCTGCACAGCAAGTGGACCCAGCAGCATTTTAAACATGAACTGTTTGTTCATCTACTAGCTCAGCATCGTAGGCTGACAATACAAAGGAGTGAGACTATTATCACTGGCTAACAGTTTTAGTCAGCGGTAGTTATCTGCAAAATGCCACATTGTGCAAGGCCTCAGAGGCTGTTGAAGATCACAGATATCCACACCACAGCAAGTTGTAAGCATTTAAAAAAGTCAGTTGGTCAACAGAAGCCCATTTGTTTTGTGAAAAGACTGTGTTAGTCTATAGCAAGGGAGCTCTCTTCCCTCTGTGAATCTATAACTTTATTCATCCCTAAATCATTCAGATTTTTCAGCCTGGAGAGTTATGCTAGCTCAGTGCACAGAGAGCTCGCTTATCTTTCCTGAATAAATCCCTAAAAGATCACATTGGAGGGCTGCAGTTTGAAATGTTTTTGGAGTAATGTGGCTGAATATTTCTTAGAAATACTGCAAAATTGTTCAAACAATCCTTTAAAACTCAGCTTCTGTTTAGTCCCCGGTGCAGTAATCCCTTTATTCTTGACAGTATCTGAAAGGTCTTTCAAGTGTCCAGTTCTTCACACCCTTCTGCCCCACTACTGGTGATTTTTTTGTTTTATACTGCCAGCCTTAATGCTGAATGAGGCATGTGATTGGCCCCTTATAAATAATTGGTAATGACATGTCTGATAGCCTGCCCAAAAATGATTAAGCTACATGTCCTAATGAGTATTCTCCCTCTCTGCCTGTTATGCAATCACATCTCTTCAGTTCAATATGGCCCATTCTCTCCGAAAGTGGCAGCCCACTCAGAAAACGCTCTGACACAGTATATCCAGAAAAAGATCACTCCCAGCTGGAAAATGTTTGAAGTCATATAATTAAAGTCATCCAAAAAAGCAATTGTAGATGGTGAAATTGAAAATGCTGGGAAAGAACACGCCCTGCCTTCTGGCACTGTTTATAAGGAGCGCAGGTAGCCCGCGCATATCTTCTAATAACATATGTTAAAACTGGATTATGGTAATAGCAGCAGTCAGTGGTGTGCTGGGAAGGTTAACTCGTTCTGTTAACACTTTGTTTCACTGAGGTGTAAACATGTCAAGTGAAGGAGGCAGTAGGAAATTACTGTCCCTGGAGAAAAAGAACCTATGTCCCAGTCATTCAGTCTTCTGAGAGTATCCGTGTGAGCCAGAATCCCTTAGAATAGAATCAAAATGTCCCTTTAGATGAGCAAAACTGATTCAAAGCTAAGAAATAATCCTTGAAGAGGGGGAAGGAAGTTATGATTCCACAACACAAAGTTAATAACAAACTGCAAATCTTTCAAGTTCTTTCTTTAAAATTACATTTCAGAAATGTTAAAGCTATATTTTCACTTACTCGGTATAATAAACTCCACTTACAAGTATATCAGTTTCCTTGTTGACCTCTATTTTCCCTTTGTTTCTGCAACATTTTTCCATGTGTTTGACTGGTAGCATTAACTGATTTACTTAAGTCTGTGGCTTGTTGTTTTCTTTTTTCTTTTTTAAAATAAATAATCTGTCTTTAGTGACCTGTCCCTCCTTCACAAGAGGTAGGGTGCTTGTAACAGGCTGTTACAAAAGGGCTCAAAGGGTCCACACATCTCACCATCAATCATCCAGGAGGAGTCAGGCTAACTAAAGTCAAGCCACCACTACACACTTACTTGGTATAACTACATCACTAAGTGGTGTTAAAAATCCACACCCGTGAGTGAGGTAGTTATATTGGCCTTAACCTGCTCCACACAGACAGCGCTATCTCGGTGGGAGAGCTTCTCCCATCAACGTAGCTACCGCCTCTCGAGGAGGTGGAGTTACTAAGCGGACAGAGAGCTCTCTCCTGTCAGCTTAGAACGTCTTCACGAGAAGTGCTACATTGGTGCAGCTGTGCTCATGCAAGTTTGTAGTGGCCTGCCCTAAGTAGCTGCCCTCAGCACTAATGGTAAGAAAACACCGGGGGACTAGGAGCTGGAAGTCCACACTAGTTTTTCCAGGTGGGTTGTTGTGGGGACTTCAATAAATCTCTTAACTCCTTTCTAGATTAGTTTTCTCATCTATACGGTGGTGCTGATCCCTATTTAGCTAGCTCTCTCACAGGGGTATCATGATTGATTAATTAATCAATGTACAGAGATGAACAACGTGAAACATTATATAAGTGCTTGGTGTTACTGTGAAGCAGGTACTTTTCATATCACTAATCTCCTTACCAAGAGCCACAATTTCCCTGGTTTCAACAGAATCTGAACACAGCTGAGAAAACCAGATTCTGTAATTTTTAATTCAGACAGACATTTCAGACAATCCGTAGTGCACTCTAAGTGAAGGATGCATTCATATTTGGGGCCATATGCATTACCAACTCTTGTGATTTTATCATGAGTCTTGGGATATTTATTGTTTTTCTTAAAGTCCCAGCTCTTAGATTCATGTGATTGCATGGGAATCTCAGTTTTCATTCTTTTAAAAAGTAATTTTCTAGCCTTCATATTTGTAGGAAAAGACTTGAAAACACAAACCATAAATAAGCAAAAGACCAAAATAATCCCCAAAAGAACCCATTTAAAATGTGGGGGATGGTTGTGGTTTGACTCAGGAATTTGAATGATTGGGGTTAGCAATAGTGAATATAGTATCCTTGATCCACAAGCATAATTCTTACTGTCATCACTAGGAACTTAAGTTTTATGCAGCCAATGACATTTTTCAGAAAACCCTACCATGATGGGAAGAGAGGACTGTGCTCAGCAATGCATTACATAGAAATGCCTTTTAATTGCTTTAGGAATAGGATGTACCAGGGAAATCCAACCAATAGTTTCATTTCATTCTGTGAATTTTTCCTCTGGAACAAGTCTGGCCACTCGGATGTCACTTGGTAGGGAAAACAAGCCTATACATACAAAAGCATAGTGATCCAGGAGCCAAGTAGAATACGGAAAGAACACAGATTGATTGGATTCCATAGTACACATATATGACAAGCCACACAGAAGTCTGTTGGAGGCATGATATCTAGGTTATACTGTGTTCATATCACACCAATAACTTTAATATAATACTTATGACAAAAAAACCCTCAAAGCTTTTATAAAATACATTGCATGTTGTTCCTCTCCATGCAGTGTGACAGGAATTAATTTGACATATATAAAATACATGGGCAAGTTCTGCTAGTTTGATGTGAGTCATTCCTTGGGTTCAACAGGAGTGATTACTTGAGTCAGGAGTGTAAGATTTGGCTCCTACTTGTACCAGGAAGAGTAAAAAATCTGCAGCATCAGAGTTCCATTTTTGGCATGATGCTAAAATCTGGGTTGCAAGTGAATGATTTCACTCTTTTCTTCCACTCTGGTTGTACAATTATATGACTTTCCCCATCAAACTTGCTGCAATGCCTCACTCTGTATAACAGACAACAAAATATCATTACCCAAACGGGCGAGGCCTTCCACTCAACTCTTGGTGTTTCTTTGTTTGTTTGTCTGTCTCTTTGAACTCCACATCTGATAAATTCCAAAATTTCAGGGAATGTTCAAGGCATCAGTTGATTTTGGAGAAAATCAGAAAAACCAAAAGAGGGAAATGGGGGACACATGAAGCCCCTGGCATCTAGTTAGCAGACCCAGAAGCTTCAAATGCCTCTCTAATTGTCTGTAGACCAAAGAAGCAGTTGATGGCAGCCATTAACACCTTCCAACATAACAATACTCCTCCATCTTGGCTCTGCCCATCCTCCCAATACAATTTAAAAATACTGACACCCTGAATGACTTGCCTCCCAAATGGAAAGAAAACAAATAAGAATAGGGGCAATGCAGGGGAAGAGAGGGCACACAGAGTCCCTGACATGGGGGAAGAGATAGTCCATGAAACAGACGCGGTTGGGAGTGTGATAGAAAGCTTATGGGATGGAATATAAGAATCCCTGGTGTACGCAATGCACTTGGCCTCCAGAAATTATGAAGTGTGCAAGCCCCTAGAAGAAAAATGTAAACAACACATTTACTGCTATTAATTTGGAAGCAGTGATGCAAATATTTCACTGACTGGACGTCTTTAACTGATGGAGAGAGCTTTGACGGTCATTTATTCAAGTATTCAGCTGTTTTCTATCATTGCTTGACATGAGTCAGTAATGACTGGTGATGTATAAATAGAAATAGTCAGCAGTTCTAATGTAACTAATTAAAGATTTGCAAACCTCACGGTGTTTGCATTCACTTTTGATTTAGTAACAGCTGGAGAAAGTTTGTGTACCACAAATGTTTGCCACACACTAATTCACTAATTGTTATTGAGCTGGGAAGATTGCCATACAACTAATAGCAGCTTTTGCAACTGAAAATAAGCTTATGTAGTTCATACCCCAGATTTTTAGTGTGGTGGTGAGTTTATTTAATCACACTGCCATAAAGTTCTGTAAATGGTTTGATCAAGGAAATAGAAACAAGAATATCCCTGAGGAACCACTCTCTGGACACTTCATTAATCTTAAACATGGGCAAGTGATATTGAAGTGATGATTTCAATTCTAAGAAAACTTAGATGAGGCAGTTTTTTCCTGGTATCTTGCCTACACTTATAAGAAATGAGGACACTGAAGGGAACTATACAGTTACTGATTACTGCACTGAGTGAAAGGAAAATGTCGAGAAATACTCAGCCATAAAGAAGAGTTGGGAGAATTTCCATCAATGTGGTCTGTTTTAGGCTGTGAAAGCCTAAATGGAAAGTGCTTGATTTAATGGTAAGCAGATGAATTTCCCTGTATCAGCGAATAGGAATGAATCCTAAGAGGAAAATGATTAAAATCTCATGGTCCCATGAAAACTGAATCTTCATGCTCTGCTCTGAGGAAGTAAGTGTTTAAGTCAGTACCAAGTTGGGAGAAAAAGTTAAATAAACTTGTCCAGTTTTAAGTCACTAATAAATAAACTACCTAAGTTTATATTTGTTGAACATAGATAGTACTCAACACTAAACAAAACCCCACAAAATACAGACAGACCCTTCTCCAACAAGCTTGCAATCTAAACAAGACAGCTGCAGTTTAGATAGGAGCCAATAGGAAGTTGAGAGAAAGGAATGAGTGATTTTTTTTGCTTTGTTGTCTCATTTCTGATGGGCTCTTTACAAAAAATAAATCTTCAGGAAGCATTGGAAAGAAGTGGATTGGCTTGGCAGACTGGGGTAAATAGGGTAGTTCATAGATGCTGGAACTAGAGGTGCTGGGAGTGCTGCCATACCCCCTGGCTTGAAGTGGATTCCATTTTATACAGAGTTTACAGTTTGGTTCAATAGCTCTCAGTACCCCCACTATAACAATTGTTCAAGCACCCCGGGGCAGTTCCATGCAAAGAGGAGGCATGGCAGAATGGGCTTGTTTGAAGAAGAAGCAGGTGGGTAGGGGATTGAGGATGACCTCAGTGTCAGAGTGTCAGAGGTCATTGAAAAGGAGATTGTTGATTGTGGCAGAATTGCATAGGGTCCTACAAGCAAGAGCAAAAAAGGAAGGATTCAGAGGCCAGGGATGATGTGATCAGATCCAGATAATAATGATAATGGCATTTTGAATAGACTGGAGAGACGATAATGTGATATTTGAGTGGCCAAATATACCTTTATATCATTTGCACATGATTAAATTATGTGCATCCATATTTTGTCCTCCACTTTCCAAACATCTTCTTTGCTTTAGTTACAGAGAAACAACCCCTGGAAGATCAAGAGACCAACCAGAAAGCTGAGCTACTACTTTAACTTATACCAGGGACCAGCTTATACCAACATTTAATAAAGAAGGAACAATTTTCTTTATCCTTCTAGAAGAGTCCTCTTGAATGTAATGGCAATTTGTATCTCCAACCATAAAATACCTCTTGGTCACTCAAAAACTCGAAAAAATTGTTTGGGTGTTGGAGAAATTTCTACAGCACCCTATTACATTTCTGAAGCATCATATTATTTTAATCTCTATTACTTTCTTTTTTTGCCTATTACGTGTGTTTTATTAATGCCAGTGAAATCAGAAATAAGAGGATGCTCATAGGTAATAAGAACAAAAGAACAGAAAAACAAAATAGTGAAAGTTAAGTAATAAACCTGGTATGTTATAGAAGAGTGTGTGAGGTATCTGTCAGATTATGCTTATGTTTCCATATAAGCATGGACCCTATAATAGTGGTCAGTAGTTCCAATAATTAACTTCAACGATAGTGCTTTAAGACAATTCGTAAAAAAAATACTGTATTGGTGCAATCTTCGCCTAGTTGTCCAGTTGTCATTAATCAGTGTTTGTGCTGAAATGAAAGAGTTAGCTTTTCCCAGGGGTCATACCATTAAACTGTATTTACCAGCTTTGTGCCACTCAGAGAGGTGCGACATATATTCTTACAACAATGGGTCTGACCCTTGGGAGCATTGTGGAGCTCTTACATCTAGTTTTATCTGCTGTTCAAACAATAAGCTAAGCTAAAACAATAAGATACGTTTATTAACTACAGAAAGGTACAATTTAAGTGATTACAAGTGATGATGCATAAAAGCCAGGATTGGTTACAAAAGAAAATAAAAGAGTAAAATGCAAGCTAATAACTAACTGAACAAGCTAAAGAGTAGCAGCTGTGTTAGTCTGTATCCGCAAAAAGAAAAGGAGTACTTGTGGCACCTTAGAGACGAACAAATTTATTTGAGCATAAGCATGAAGTGAGCTGTAGCTCACCAAATCTTATGCTCAAATAAATTTGTTCTTCTCTAAGGTGCCACAAATACTCCTTTTCTTTCAACAAGCTAAGTAAACTTAAAAGCAAAAGGTTTTGTCTTACCATACACTGTTGCACATTTCACAGGCTGGGTCTCCTTTCAGCCTGAGATTCCTCCTTAGTTCAGTTCTTTGAGAATTGTTGATGTCATGTGCAGAGAGATGGGAGGAGGAGAGGTGAAGTCAAGTGTTTTCCTCCCCCTTTATAGCTCAATTTCTTGTGCTAGAAACATCATTACTGAGTCATGGTGACACACAGTCCATTGTGGACATGAGGTTTGAATTGTCCCTGTGATGAAATGTAAATTTCTTGTTTACATCTTCCTCCCTGCTGGAGTATTGACACTTAAATAGAAGATGGCCCTTTAACACCTATCTGGGGTGCTACTATTTCTCTGTCATTGAAAAACTGGCTTGTGTGTGTTACGCAGAATTACACCCTATTTCTGTAACAATCATACAATAGAATCATATAATTTTGCATATAGTGTCACTATGCATGCTTTAGCTGATTGAGCACCCTGGCCTGAAGGGAAAGGCACAGGAGAAGCCCCATCTACCTCCATAACTGGTATGTCATCCTGGCCTCTAGATCACTCCAATTCTCCAGTGGGGAGGGATTGGTGGCAGAAAGGTAGACCTCCAGATAGACCAGTGGACCCATGCCCCACCAGCTGGCCCAGATTGCCAGTGAAAGGGAGCCCACCTACCACCCATTCCCAACCATCAGGCCAGAGCTCTTGACCCAGTTGACCCGGGCCGAGGAGATCAACAAATAGAGGGCTTGGCAAGCCTCCATCCATGCCAAGTCTCCTGTGAAGAACACATCATCAGCATACACCAACTGGACCACTTGGAAGTCTGGCTCCCGCAAAATTAACTCCTTCATCCTCTTGCGAAGGAGACGGAGAAAGGGCTCAATGGTGATGGTGTAGAGCTGTCCAGATAGCAGAGCAGCCCTGATGCACCCCTGGACCAAAGATGGTGGGTTCAGCCAAGAACCAGTTGAGCTTGACCAGATGCTCCAACAAGGCATACAGCACCTGGGGAAAGCAGTGCCTGATGAAGCAGGACCAGACACCAAATGACCACTGAGTGCCCATAAAATACCTGTGATCCATCCTGTCTAACTCCTTTTCCTAGTTCATGGGCAGGAGACTGAGCAACAGACCACTCCTGCACATGAGATGGAGTAGATCCTGGACCAGATAGAAATTATCAAAGATTGGCCATCCTGGGACGGTGCAGATCTGGTCAGGGTGGCTCATATCTGCCAGCATGGACTCCAGCCATAGTGAGATGGCTTTCACTACAACTGTGTAGTCTATGCTGGGTGCCAGTTCCTTAGGTTGTGGCAGTCCTCCTGATTAGCCCGCAGTGTGAGCATGGCCCACCTGCATGACAGGTTGGAAGGTGTGTAGTGAATCAGGCAGGGTTTGCAGGAAGACAAAGGACAGCCTCCCGATTAACTCACTTGAAAGCAGCCCTGGAGAATTGGATTCTAAACCTGCCCTGGCCACACAGTTCATTTGTAATGCAAGTCATGTCACTAAACCAAGCTTTTCACAGTTGGTCCCTAATTGTGTGTTCCTCATTTTCTGAGTGCTTGACTTGAGACCTGGGGACTGATTTGCAGAAGTGCTGAACATTCGCAACTGCAACTGAAGTCAATGGGAACCGTGCTTGAATATCTAAAGTGCTATATAATGCTAAATACATACTCTGAAAAATCCAGTCCCATATGTCTTAGACTGGGCACCAAAATTTAGTAGATATTTTTGACTTAAACACTCTGTGCCTCAGTTCGCCATATGTAAAATGGGGATAATAGCCACTTGTGAAAATAAGTTCATTAATATTTGTGAATCATTTGGATACCATAGTGATGAGCACCATAGAAAAGCCTATGAAGAAATGAATAATTCTGACTTCATGGGACCACACATGGAATGATGGGGAGAAAACAACATAATGAATTAACAATAGTCCATTCAGTGCACTGAGTGAGGCAAAAATAGTGTGGAAAACATCGTATGTTATATAACTAAAGACTGTCTCCTACTGCATACAGAGAAGGGGGCCAAGTGAAGGTTGCACAGATAACCTTAATTCTGGCATTTCCTAACTTTTGAATGCTTGAATTTGCAACCTTAGCATAGGTTTTAACTTAGTCTTTTGTTTGCAATAATATATAGATCAAATGCTTACTTTCCCAGGTTTCCAAAATTGTACATTTATTTCAGGCAGCTAATCACAATATTTACAGTCCAATAATAAATGTGTCAGTCAGCCATGCTTTTCATATCCATTTGAATGTTAATATTACATCTGAAGAGCTCATTAAAATAGCTATGTATAATTAGTCTGTAAACACCAAGTCTTAAGTGTTTTCGAACATTCTCTTTACAAAAGGAGACAGCCTTCAAAAATAGAAATATTCATAAGCACAACTCCATGTTTAGAATTAATAGGTCAAAAAGTTCAAATTAAAATACTATTTGCAGTGGCTTTTCTATTGCATCAAAAGTGGTCTGAAAATGACCAACATTTAAGAAAAAAGGTCTTTTGTCACCTTAAATTAAACTTTGGTGCAACACATACACACAATGATAGATAGATAATATGTCTATATATGTAGGAAAATCATATTCAGATAATTTTTCCCCCAGTGGTCATCACATGAAGGGTAAAAATCAGGTAGCTTCTACATATTTACTGTCAGAGATGTTAAATTCCAAAAGGAAGAAGAAGAAAGTTGCTTTATCATAGACAGTTGCATTTAAGTCAGTACAATGTGGTAAGGACATGTCCCATCTACTTGTGAACTGCAGCATGCCACCCAGGGCTCGTGCAAGGTTATTTTGTGCCCTAGGCGAAACTTCCACCTTGCGCCCTCTCTCTCCCACCCCTCCCCCCAGAGCATCACTTATTATAAACTTTCAAAAATGAATACTGCATAATGTGGCATTGTTCATTAGAATTAATACGTTTGGCTTGAAAATGTAATAACTTCATTGTTTAGTCTACATATTTAATGAAAATAAATTAATAACCTGACAGTGTTAACATTGTTATTGTTTTCACTTTGCACAACATAGCATGGATCTTAAAATAAATCACATACATTATACACAATACACTGTCACAGAGTAACATGTTATAATTTAGAATTTATTTTTCCATGCTTTCAGTTTAGCAAATTTAGAAACAAGTTCCTCCAAGTCAATGCTGTGAACAATGTCATGTTCTATTGACAAGGTAGATAGCCCAACAAGTCTTTGTTGCAACGTTGATGTTTGCATGTATGTTTTTATCAATTTGAGCTTTGAGAAGCTTCGCTCACCACTGGCCACAGAAACTGGGAGAGTCTAGAAGATGTGAAGAACAATAACTGTGTTGGGGACACTATCTGTCAGCTTATTTTTCCATATGAAGTTCAATACATCTTGTGGTGATGCACTCTTTTGGACTCATCTTGCAATAGCTTGCAATTCATTGCACAAGTCAAATGCATCAATATTTTTGGATTCACCATGTTCCAAAGCTTGCTCCAGATTCAAGCAATGTTCCATAATTTGCTTTGTTGTTGTATTTTGCAAACTGTAAACATCATATAGGAAGCCAAATACTGAACTAATTTGCTGCATCAATGTGAATCTTTCTTCAACCAAATGTATTGCTGTGTCAATGACTGCAAAGTAAAAGTTCACTTTGAATTTTTCTTTCGGATTATAAATAGGTTCGTCATCTGCTTCATATGTGAACTGCTTCCTCTTTTTTCTAATACGGATTGGATCTGATTCAAAAGTGCTGGTACATCCAACTCCTCCGCAAGTTCATCTGCATCTACCAACGTTTTCTCAAAGTCTGCATCACTTCTGCAGCACACAAGAAACTTCTTGGTTTCTCCAAGTTGATTAATGGCGTCACGTTTGTTGAATTCTTTCACTTAAAGTTGTTTGCTAGTCATGTTGATCTCAAACAATATGTCATACCACACAACAAGAGAAACAAGAAACTAGAAATGGCTTTTGCAAGATCCTTTGCATTAACTTGTGACGTATTGCCAGATGATCCTGTTATAGTAGTGTCATCATAGATCTCTATCAGAGCATCACAGATGTCACCAACCTGATAGCAAAGAGGTTTCAAAGCATCGATTGGACTTTCCCATCTTGTTTCACTCAATGGTTTAACTGTGACATTAGATACGTGGTGTGTTAGAACTTCCCAGCCACGTGTAGAAGCTGAGAAATACACATAAACACGCTGAACTAAATCAAAGAAGGCTGTTGCCTCCAAGCAACACTTTGCAGTATCATTAACAACCAAATTCAATGTGTCTGTATTCACACTGTCCGTCTTGGGAGGACCATCCTGGGATGGATGGAGAGACTCAGCTAGGAAGTACTGCAGGGCCCTGCTTGCCCTACACTCCTCTCCCTCTCCAATACCACATAGTTGGAGCCAATCAATTGCTATTTGCATTTGAAGCCATTAATGCAGCTCTACATTTCCCTTTAGCCCTGATCTCTCTTTGGGGCACAGTGTCTCTCTGGCTTTGTCCTTCTCTCCCCTCCTGGGTCCTGGTTTGCAGACATCCCCAGCCCAGGGCAGCTCCGACCGTTCCCTCGCTGACAGAGGCTGGGGCAGGGAGAGGGGCACCAGGGCAGCTCAGCTCTGCGGGCTGCTGTCCTTTCCAGCCACCCGCGCACGAGAGGAGCGTGGACCAGCAGGCACCCAAGCTGTGGGGAAGCGCTTACCTTGGCCAATGCACCGGCATCCTCTTCCTCTGCCGTGCCACCGCGCAAGGCTCTTTTGTTCTCGGGGGCAGGGGGAGGGGTGAACGTGCTCTCCGTGCCTCCCGCTGGGGCTGAGCGTGGAGGCTGAGCTGAGGCATCCGCCCATTTCCTCGTCAAGCCCTGCTGTCGCCGGGCTTGCTTTTTGGTGCCCCCAAATCTTGGCGCCCTAGGCGGCCGCCTAGTGCACCTAGTGGTTACACCAGCCCTGATACCACCATCTGGCTGTACAGTGCACATCAATCTTGTGGTATAATGCAAGGTATCACATCACAGTCCATTAGCAGGAGCAATAAGCCTTTCACTTTGAAATACATGCAACATGTTATATAATATGGAAACATCACTCACAATTTGGATCATCATTGTTTTCACTCTGTTGTGTTTTCTCCTACACAATTTTTTCATATAGTAAAAAGAAAATTTTATCCAGATCACCCCTCACATATATCTGACATTCCAAAAGTTGATACCATATAAATTTTCATGTAATTCCAAACTCATCCATACTGAGAGAGACAGTACCTCTTTTGAAATGTAGTGTGGTGGCCAGAGGATTCATGAGGCAATGGGAGCAGAATTATACAAGCCCTAAATTGCTGTAATTTGTAGAGTTCCAAAAAATATTCCACAACGTTTCCCAAATCTATGGGTCAAATCCAACTGGCAAAAGCTGGAAGACAGTCAAAAAGTTGGGGGGGGGAACAACCTCCCATTCTTTTTACTGTTTTCATTACATAGTAAAAGGTAAGAAAGTGAGCTTCCCTGATAAGTTCCCCACTTTTTAAAATATCTTTCCCTTCTTCCTGCAGGCCCCCCTAAAAATTAACTTTTTTTTTTAATTTAAGAAGCTAAGAAAACTGCATTTGATGATTAAGTGAACATTTTCATTTCAAAATTTCTGTGAGACTTTTTTCTCCCCCTGAAAAGGTTCTGTAAAAAAATCCCCCTTTACAACCAGCATTAGTATAAACTCTTCAGGAGAGGGATTGCATATTTATTCACTGTATGAAAGGTCTTGGATGCCTATTACACTGTAATAAAGGGTTAGAATGTTGCCAGAGCACTTGGCTAACAACCCAATTCTTGCAGAAACTGCGGCAAAATTTTCAATGTCAATACCCAGTCAGACCTCGGTTTTATATCACATTTAGAAGACAATGAAGCGCACCCTAACTTGATGCTGGAATATGTCAGTACAATTTCAAAAGTCAGAATGCCATGTGCTGAATCATCAATAACCACTTGGAGTTTTCCTAATAGTGTCTCATGCGAGTATTGACTCAGCCTGAGCTTGATTATGTTATAAGATCTGATGAGATCACAGTTTGAGGGACTATAACTGGAGATACACGTTGGCCCAACGTAAGTCAGATAACCAGAAAACTCTGGTTCTTGACAGAATTCCAGCATCTTTGTTGAGAATTACCTACACAAGTTTGCACTTGTGTGGCCCATCTCTCAGTGTGTCACAGACCTACAGGCTTGCTCATGGGAAGGAGAAATTGACTTGGGAAGTAGCATCTGCCTCGGGCACCAGAGATCAAAACACAAAGTGAAATGAGAAACCGAACCTACCATCTCAATTTTGTGACCTGGGTCTGAAAGGTATTGAAAACAGAATTTAATTTGATTGAACAGAAGATAATAAGATCTGTGAGTGTCAAGTTGACTGTGGATTTTATGTGCCCTTTTCTGATAGCTGCAATTACAAAGGCATTCACACATATAAAAGAGAATGATCTTCAATAGTTGGGTGAACTTCCAGTGAACATGTCAGTGCTGACTGGCCACTGTTCAAAGAATGTAAAGGTAGGAGTGTCTGAATCCAAAATAGGAGTCTGACTAAGACCTGAATAATTATTGTCTGAAGAAGAAGAAAACAAACAAAAACACCTTAATAGTTTTACAGAGGTAAGTAGTGATGGTCCAATGAATGAATTAGCCTCCAAGGAGATGAAAAACCTGTACCAAATATGGAAATCATCCCTCCTATCTGATGAAAAATAAACATGATAGGATCTTCTCTATTTAAATAACAAGTAGACAAGTCAAGACAAGACATCTATTACAATGAGATAAACTACATCTCTGAGATATGATACTTTGAGTTACCTGAGAAATAAAATTATCTCAAAGTCGCATGCATCAGAGTGTCCTATTTTAATTATAAAACAATTTTCCATTTAGAAAAGTTTATTAAAGTTTTTTTCCCTTCGTGAGAGTGATGTGTCTATCTGTAAAATAATGGAATATGGAAAAATAAAGTGGTCGAAGCCCAGGTCTTCTACTGTATCTTTACTGAATTGGCAGACAAGTGTAGCAAGAAAATTCTTGCTACTACCCACATTGATTAAAGGTACTAAAACTAATAGAGTTTTTATAGTTGTCTTAAACTGCAAGAATATGGGCAGATCACTTCCAGAATTAACTGCTAATAAATGCCACAGAAAACTATAGCCATCACCAACTATCTATTCATCTTCATACCCTATGCCAAGTTACCTTCCTGTTCTCCATCTGCAGAATATGAGTAGCTTCCAGAAGAACCACTTACCGCTTACAGCAGGAGAATATGGCCCAGAATTATCAGGGGTCTGCACAGATTAATCCTAATTAATGTTCTCTTTTTCTCTCACCTCGCATTAACCAACTGCTTAGAGTCTGTCCTTGCCTTCCCTGTGATTCACATTGTTTTGGGGTTGATCTAGTATTTACACAGTTCCATCTGAAGCTATCCTCCCTTCCTTCTCTTTCAAAGAAACTGAGTAACTTCCTCTCTTTAAAAAAGCCTTAAAAATTCCGCTTTTCTCATCTACTCTTGACTAGACTCAGAGCTGGACTGGACACCTGGATCTGAGCTCATTGAATTTTCAGGAGGTTCGGATTCAGATCTCAATCTGAACCCTGAGGCTCATGCCCATCCCTGTGTAATAGTTTTTATAAGGCTTTATTTAGGACACTACATGCAAATAAAACTTATTCTGTTGTATACTAATTGTGTAAGAAACTGAGGGAAAGTGTGGTAGTGTATTTTTGAAAACTGTAAGACAATTGTATCTGTTTGTTGAAGTCTCATCAACAGCTGTTGCCGTTTTTGATCATACGAAGTGGAATAAAGCAGGTCAGTCTTTGCATGAAAAACATTCACCTCATTTTTATTATAGAAAAGCTCTACTCACTTATTTTAGCCAGCATTTTCCTTCTTAATATTAGTCCTACGTAACACACAGGAATCGGTTCAAGAAACAGTGATAGTTCAGATACTAAAGAATAGTTGGAGTCTCTACATGTAGGAGGGTCAGTTTGCATTAGTGCATCATCTTGTGTGAATGTAAATTAATGAGGGATCCACAGATGTGTTCTCATGTCAGGCAGATGTGGCCGCATGTTTTTTTCCACAGCCTGCTTTCTCTGCTCACATTTCTCTTTGGCTTTTTTCTGTTCTGCTATTCTTGATGGCTTTAACCGCAGACCAAGAGGTATGCTGCTATCCTGATCTATTGGCAATAGCAGTTTCCCATGTATTTGGGTTGATTGGCCCATTTTTAGGTGAGCCTTGAGAGTGTCCATCTATCGTTTTTTTTAACCTCCCACCATACATGCTCCCATTTTCAACTAAGGGATAGTGAGCACAATATAACTAAACTTCAGCTGCCTCAGAGGAGTAATCATACAAAAAACTCTCTCTTTAGAAGGAGATTGTAAAAAGAGGAAGCTAAAGTAAATCCCTTAAATCAAAAGAAATTAAAACCTTAGCCGTGGTCTACACTAGGAGTTGAGGTCAAATTTAGCAGCGTTAAATCGATTTAACCCTGCACCCGTCCACACGACGAAGCCCTTTTTTTCAACTTAAAGGGCTCTTAAAATCGATTTCCTTACTCCACCCCTGACAAGGGGATTAGCACTGAAATCGGCCTTGCTGGGTCAAATTTGGGGTACTGTGGACGCAATTAGACAGTATTGGCCTCCGGGAGCTATCCCAGAGTGCTCCATTGTGACTGCTCTGGGACAGCACTCTCAACTCAGATGCACTGGCCAGGCAGACAGGAAAAGGCCCGCGAACTTTTGAATTTCATTTCCTGTTTGGCCAGAGTGGCAAGCTGCAGGTGAGTGCAGAGCTCATCAGCAGAGGTTACCATGCAGAGCTCATCAGCAGAGGTGACCATGATGGAGTCCCAGAATCACAAAAGAGCTCCAGCATGGACCGAACGGGAGGTACGGGATATGATCGTGTATGGGGAGATTTCAGAATAACAGTCGTGTTAGTCTGGGGGGGAGGGGGGAGAAAACCTGGATTTGTGCTGGGAAATGGCCCACCTTGATTATCATACACATTGTAAGGAGAGTGATCACTTTAGATAAGCTATTACCAACAGGAGAGTGGGTTTGTGGGGGTGGGGAGAAAACCTGGATTTGTGCTGGAAATGGCCCAACTTGATTATCATACACATTGTAAGGAGAGTGATCACTTTAGATAAGCTATTACCAGCAGGAGAGTGGGGTGGGGGGAGAGAAAACCTTTTGTAGTGGTAAACACACATTTTTTCATGGTTTGTGTGTATAAAAAGATCTTCTGTACTTTCCACAGTATGCATCCGATGAAGTGAGCTGTAGCTCACGAAAGCTTATGCTCAAATAAATTGGTTAGTCTCCAAGGTGCCACAAGTACTCCTTTTCTTTTTGTATGGGGAGAGGAATCCATGCTATCAGAACTCCGTTCCAGTTTTCGAAATGCCAAAACATTTGTCAAAATCTCCCAGGGCATGAAGGACAGAGGCCATAACAGGGACCCGAAGCAGTGCTGCGTGAAACTTAAGGAGCTGAGGCAAGCCATTGCTCTGACGGAGGGAGGGGTGACTGATGACATGGCTTACAGGGTTGGCTTTACAGGGAATTGAAATCAACGAAGGGGGTGGCTTTACATCAAGGAGAAACAAAAACAACTGTCACATAGAATGGCCCCCTCAAGGATTGAACTCAAACCCCTGGGTTTAGCAGGCCAATGCTCAATCCGATGCTCAACCCACTGGGCTATCCCTCCCCCTGTTATTTCAGGCAGGACTGAATCTCCATTAAAGTTTTCAAGGTGCCCCTGACAGACCTCACCAAAACGATTGTCAGCCGTTGATTTCACGGAGGGATGGAGGGGGGAGCAAATGAATACAAAACAAATCTGGTGTATTTCTTGTTTTGATCTACTCCATCTATCTATCAGCATTAAGGCTACTTAAAAGCATGCTATAGCAGAGACAAAAAAGGGAGTAGCAAGGCAAGAAAAAGAAACAACCCAGATGGTTAAAGGGCAAGGTTCAATACAATGTTGATAAATGCAAAGTAATGCACATTGGAAAATATAATACCAACTATACATATAAAATGATGGCATCTAAACTAGCTCTTACCACTCAAGAAAGAAATCTTGGAGTTATTGTGGATAATTCTCTGAAAACATCCGCTTCAATGTGCAGTGCCAGTCAAAGAAAACCAAACCTAGTAATGTTGAGAATCATTAGGAAAGGGATAGATAATAAGACAGAAAATGTCATATTGCCTCTATATAAATCCATTGCCTCTATCTAAATCCATGTCCACATTTTGAATATTGTGTGCAGATGTGGTCCCCACATCTCAAAAAAAAAATATTGGAATGGGAAAAGGTACAGAAAAAGGCAACAAAATTGATTGAGGGTATGGAACAGCTTCCTTATGAGGAGAAATTAATAAGACTGGGACTTTTCAGTTTGGAAAAGAGACAACTAAGGTGGATTTGATAGAAGTCTATAAAATCATGATTGGTACGGAGAAAGTAAATAAGGAAGTGTTATTTACTCCTTCTCCTAACACAAGAACTAGGGTCCACCAAATGAAATTAATAGGCAGCAGGTTTAAAGCAAACAAAAGGAAATATTTTTTCACACAACGCACAGTCAACCTTGGAACTCTTTGCTGAGGATATTGTTAAGGCCAAGACTATAACAGGGTTCAAAAAAGAACTAGATACATTCATGGATGATAGATCCATCAATGGCTATTAGCCAGGATGGACAATGACGGTGTCCCTAGGCCAGGGGTGAAAGTAGGTTAGAGGACTTACCGGTTGCCGGAGTCCTGAGCAGGGGGCGTGCCCTCAACCGGAAGAGGCATGGCCTTAGCCGGAAGAGGCAGGGCCTTAAATCCCCGGGCCCTTTAAAGCTTGATTTAAAGCTCCAGCTGCAGTAGTGGTGGCTGGGAGCCCGGGGCCCTTTAAATCACCCCCGAGCCCTGGGGGCTCCTGACTGCCACTGCTACCCCAGGGCTTGGGCAGCAGGGCTCAGACGGGGATTTAAAGGGACCCGGGACGGTAGCAGGGGCTGGCGCTCCGGGGCCCCACTGCCGCTATCCTAGGGCTTCAGTAGCAGGGCTCCGGTGGGGATTTAAAGGGCCAGGGCGGTAACGGTGGCTGGAGCTCTGGGGCTCTTTAAATCCCTGTCAGAGCCCCGCCGCCGCAACCCAGGTCTTTAAATGGCCATCTGGAAAAGCCGGTCCCGGTACGACACACCGGCTCTTACCGGTAAGCTGTACCGGGGTGTACCAGCTTACTTTCACCTCTGCCCTAGCATCTGTTTACCAGAAGCTGGAAATAGGCGACAGGAGATGGATCACTTGCTGATGACCTGTTCCGTTCATTCCCTCTGAAGCACTTGGCATTGGCCACTGCTGGAAGACCGGATACTGGACTAGCTGGACGATTGGTCTGACCCAGTATGGCCGTTCTTATGTAAGGTTCAAGAGGTTATTCAAGCAAAACTAATATACTTCAGAAAATGGAAATGCAACCCTTGAGAAGTCAATAGAAAGCAAGAAAACTATCTCAGGTAAAATGCAAGATGGAAGTTATGAAGGCTAAGGAGAAAACTGAAGGGCAAATAACTAAAAATATCAAGAAATAAACAGAATGTTCTTTGTCTTATTCAGAATCAGAAATCCTACCATAGAATCAGTGGGTCTGCTGGACTGCCAACAAATAAAGGGAGCAATTAAGAACTATATGGATATTTCACAGAAGTGAAGGGCTAGACTGATATCCTCACTCAAAACTGAGAAGCACTTTAATCTGTCAATAGTCCCAATTTAGCATAAGTAAGGTTATCACAACCTTGCCCTCATTATATGTTTGTTTCAGTCTTCTAGGTTTAACAGAAAGAACGTTGTAGACATACCAGTGATTTTCTTTGTTGGATAAAATATTTGAATGATGTAGCTCTTTTGTATTCAAATCTACAACCCATATGCAGTCAAAACTCTGACTGGCTTTGCTGGCTTGGATATGACCAAGAAAATGAAGGAAGTGAAGGTGAAAGCTCTATCTTGACCTCAGTAGTTCAGCCTCAGTAAGGACCAAAAGTGAGGACCCTTTATATACAGGTAAGTGACCAGTCTTGATTATTATTACTAATTTATTTGATACTGGTTTTGGATGAGATTTCTGAATGATATTTTATAGATTATCTGACTGATACAGATAGGGTACCTCAGTCAGATATTGGACAAAACTGCATGTAAAGATATTGGACTAAATTCAGAGCTTACACCAATATATAGCCAAACAAACTCCATTGACCTGAATGGGAGTCTTTAGAAAGCAGGACTACAGGACTGGGTCCTATACAATGGTTAAATGTCAAATACCATAACATCCAATAGACATTTTATTTTATGTTGATTTAGAAGGCTTAATAGCCTGAAAATGGTGTGACAGTTTCATAGAATATCAGGGTTCGAATGGGACCTCAGGAGGTCATCTAGTCCAACCCCCTGCTGAAAGCAGGACCAATCCTCAACTAAATCATCCCAGCCAGGGCTTTGTCAAGCCTGACCTTAAAAACTTTTAAGGAAGGAGATTCCACCACCTCCCTAGGTAACGCATTCCAGTGTTTCACCACCCTCCTAGTGAAAACGTTTTTCCTAATATCCAACCTAAACCTCCCCCACTGCAACTTGAGACCATTACTCCTTGTTCTGTCATCTGGTACCACTGAGAACAGTCTAGATCCATACTCTTTGAAACCCCCTTTCAGGTAGTTAAAAGCAGCTGTCAAATCCCCCCTTATTCTTCTCTTCCGCAGACTAAACAATCCCAGTTCCCTCAGCCACTCCTCATAAGTCATGTGTTCCAGTCCCCTAATCATTTTTGTTGCCCTCCGCTGGACTCTTTCCAATTTTTCCACATCCTTCTTGTGGTGTGAGGCCCAAAACTGGACACAGTACTCCAGATGAGGCCTCACCAATGTCGAATAGAGGGGAACGATCACGTCCCTCCATCTGCTGGCAATGCCCCTACTTATACATCCCAAAATGCCATTGGCCTTCTTGGCAACAAGGGCACACTGTTGACACATATCCAGCTTCTCGTCCACTGTAACCCCTAGGTCCTTTTCTGCAGAACTGCTGCCTAGCCATTATGTCCCTAGTCTGTAGCGGTGCATGGGATTCTTCCATCCTAAGTGCAGGACTCTGCACTTGTCCTTGTTGAACCTCATCAGATTTCTTTTGGCCCAATCCTCTAATTTGTCTAGGTCCATCTGTATCCTGTCCCTACCCTCCAGCGTATCTACCTCTCCTCCCAGTTTAGTGTCATCTGCAAACTTGCTGAGGCTGCAACTCACACCATCCTCCAGATCATTTATGAAGATATTGAACAAAACCGGCCCCAGGACCGACCCTTGGGGCACTCCACTTGATACCGGCTGCCAACTAGACATGGAGCCATTGATCACTACCCGTTGAGCCTGACAATCTAGCCAACTTTCTATCCACCTTATAGTCCATTCATCCAGCCCATACTTCTTTAACTTGCTGGCAAGAATACTGTGGGAGACCGTGTCAAAAGCTTTGCTAAAGTCAAGGAACAAAACGTCCACTGCTTTCCCCTCATCCACAGAACCAGTTATCTCATCACAGAAGGCAATTAGATTAGTCAGGCATGACTTGCCCTTGGTGAATCCATGCTGACTGTTCCTGATCACTTTCCTCTCCTCTAAGTGCTTCAGAATTGATTCCTTGAGGACCTGCTCCATGATTTTTCCAGGGACTGATGTGAGGCTGACTGGCCTATAGTTCCCAGGATCCTCCTTCTTCCCTTTTTTAAAGATAGGCATTACATTAGCCTTTTTCCAGTTGTCCGGGACTTCCCCTGATCACCAGGAGTTTTCAAAGATAATGGCCAATGGCTCTGCAATCACATCCGCCAACTCCTTTAGCACTCTTGGATGCAGTGCATCCGGCCCCATGGACTTGAGCTCATTCAGCTTTTCTAAATAGTCCTGAACCACTTCTTTCTCCACAGAGGGCTGGTCACCTCCTCCCCATGCTGTGCTGCCCAGTGCAGCAGTCTGGGAGCTGACCTTGTTCGTGAAGACAGAGGCAAGAAAAGCATTGAGTACATTAGCTTTTTCCACATCCTCTGTCACTAGGTTGCCTCCCTCATCCAGTAAGGGGCCCACACTTTCGTTGACTTTCTTCTTGTTGCTAACATACCTGAAGAAACCCTTCTCGTTACTCTTAACATCTCTTGCTAGCTGCAACTCCAGGTGTGATTTGGCCTTCCTGATTTCCCTCCTGCATGCCCAAGCAATATTTTTATACTCTTCCCTGGTCATTTGTCCGATCTTCCACTTCTTTTTTGTGTTTAAGATCAGCAAGGATTTCACTGTGAAGCCAAGCTGGTCGCTTGCCATATTTACTCTTCTTTCTACACATCGGGATGGTTTGTCCCTGTAACCTCAATAAGGAGTCTTTAAAATACAGTCAGCTCTCCTGGACTCCTTTCCCCCTCATGTTATTCTCCCGGGGATCCTGCCCATCAGTTCCCTGAGGTTGTCAAAGTCTGCTTCTCTGAAGTCCAGGGTCCGTATTCTGCTGCTCTCCTTTCTTCCCTGTGTCAGGATCCTGAACTCTACCATCTCATGGTCACTGCCTCCCAGGTTCCCATCCACTTTTGCTTCCCCTACTAATTCTTCCCGGTTTGTGAGAAGCAGGTCAAGAAGAGCTCTGCCCCTAGTTGGTTCCTCAAGCACTTGCACCAGGAAATTGTCCCCTACACTTTCCAAAAACTTCCTGGATTGTCTGTGCACTGCTGTATTGCTCTCCCAGCAGATATCAGGGTGATTGAAGTCTCCCATGAGAACCAGGGCCTGCGATCTAGTAACTTCCGTGAGTTGCCGGAAGAAAGCCTCATCTACCTCATCCCCCTGATCCAGTGGGCTATAGCAGACTCCCACCACGACATCACCCTCGTTGCTCACACTTCTAAACTTAATCCAGATACTCTCAGGTTTTTCTGCAGTTTCATACGTGAGCTCTGAGCAGTCATACTGCTCCCTTACATATAATGCAACTCCCCCACCTTTTCTGCCCTGCCTGTCCTTCCTGAACAGTTTATATCCATCCATGACAGTACTCCAGTCATGTGAGTTGTCTCACCAAGTCTCTGTTATTCCAATCACATCATAATTCCTTGACTGTGCCAGGACTTCCAGTTCTCCCTGCTTGTTTCCCAGGCTTCTTGCATTTGTGTATAGGCACTTGAGATAACTCGCTGATCATCCCTCTTTCTCAGTATGAGACAGGAGCCCTCCCCTCTCGTGCGCTCCTGCTCGTGATTTCTCCCGGTATCCCACTTCCCCATTTACCTCAGAGCTTTGGTCTCCTTCCCCCGGTGAACCTAGTTTAAAGCCCTCCTCACTAGGTTAGCCAGCCTGCTTGCGAAGATGCTCTTCCCTCTCTTCGTTAGGTGGAGCCCGTCTCTGCCTAGCACTCCTTCTTGGAACACCATCCCATGGTCAAAGAATCCAAAGCCTTCTCTCCAACACCACCTGCGTAGCCATTCGTGGACTTCCACGATTCGACAGTCTCTACCCAGGCCTTTTCCTTCCACGGGGAGGATGGACGAGAACACCACTTGCACCTCAAACTCCTTTATCCTTCTTCCCAGAGCCACATAGTCTGCAGTGATCCACTCAAGGTCATTCTTGGCAGTATCATTGGTGCCCACGTGGAGAAGCAGAAAGGGGTAGCGATCCGAGGGCTTGATGAGTCTCGGCAGTCTCTCCATCACATCGTGAATCCTAACTCCTGGCAAGCAGCAGACTTCTCGGTTTTCCCGGTTGGGGCGGCAGATAGATGACTCAGTCCCCCTGAGGAGAGAGTCCCCAACCACCGCCACCCGCCTCCTTCTCTTGGTAGCGGTGGTCGTGGAACCCCCAACCCTAGGACAGTGCATCTCATGCCTTCCAATCGGCGGAGTCTCCTTCAGTTCTCTTCCCTCAGATGTATCATCTGGTCCACTCTCCGCATTAGTATCTGTGGAGAGACCATGAAAATGGTTACTTACCTGTATCTAGAAATCAGGCTTTATTTTGGACATAGATACTATTGAATATTCAAAACTGGTATATAGAAATTATGTTTCAAATATTTTTTCCACATTAGAGCTCATATTTAACAGCCTACTTTGCTTTCTTCCTTATATCAGTTACTCATTCTTAAATGTCAGTAATCCGACAGTCCTTTTCATCTGTGCTATAAACACTATTTTTGACCTTCATATGTTCACCTGGAAGAAGGCCCACACATCCAAATAGTGGTGTTTACAGGACTGCCTTTTCTTTCAAAATTCTTTCAGTTTGCTATTTTAAACCATCATGTAAGTTTTTATTCTTTCTATACACAGAAGATTTGATAAATTTACCTTTATTAGTGTGATAATGAAATCATAGAATCGGAGGACTGGAAGGGTCCTGAAGAGGTCATCTAGTCTAGTCCCCTGAACTCATGGCAGGACAAAGTATTATCTAGACCATCCCTGAGAGGTATTTCTCTAAGCCGCTCTTAAAAATCTTCAATAATGGAGATTCCACAAGCTAGCTAGGCAATTTTTTCCAGTGCTTAACTGCCCTGATAGTTCAGAAGCTTTTCCTAATGTCCAACCTAAACTGCCTTTGCTGCATTTTAAGCCCAATGCGTCTTGTCCTATCCCCTGAAGTTAAGGAGAACATTTTTTTCTTCCTCTTTTTTGTAACAACATTTTATGTTCTTGAAAACTGTTATCATGTTGTCCCCTCCCACCCCCCCACCCCCGGTATTCTTCTCTTCTCCAGACTAAACAAAACCTTTTTTTTTCCAATCTTCCCTCATAGCTCATGTTTTCTAGACCTTTAATCATTTTTTGTTGCTCTTCTCTGGACTTTTTCCAATTTGTCCACATCTTTCCTGAAATGTGACACCCAAAACTGGACATAATACTCCAGTTGAGGCCTAATCAATACAGAACAGAGTGGAAGAATTACTTCTCATGTCTTGCTTACAGCACTCCTGCTAATTCATCCCAGAATGATGTTTGCTTTTTTTTTTTGCAACAGCACTACACTTTTGACTCATATTTAGCTTGCAAATATTTTCATTTGATTTGTTCCTGCATTTTTCAGTTGTGGTCCTCTGCTTGGCTTTAGTGGTTACTAGGTACCCTACGCATCTAGTTATTATTCAGATAATAGAGAGAGATGTGATCTACTTTGTATTGTGTTGGTACAGAAATAGTGTTAATCCCCCTCCCCAATCTGTACATGTTATAAGACTGTATTATTCTCTTAAAGTTTTGCATAAACCTGTTAACATATCCTTGCTTTAAAAAGATAGCTTTTTATAACCCCTTGATACACAGAGTATAAACATATCCCACTATGTCTTAGCAATGTCAGTGTCAATAGATCCCTAAAGTGAAAATACAAGCTTATAAACTGTACTGCTTGAAGAATTTTAACAGTAATTTTACTAACAAACCAAAACTGGACTGAGGTCAAGCCACCAAATCAGGAGAAAAATAACCACATAATTCTTAAACAATGGGTTTCAGAGTAACAGCCGTGTTAGTCTGTATTCGCAAAAAGAAAAGGAGTACTTGTGGCACCTTAGAGACTAACCAATTTATTTGAGCATAAGCTTTCGTGAGCTACAGCTCACTTCATCGGATGCATGCTGTGGAATTCCACAGCATGCATCCGATGAAGTGAGCTGTAGTCACGAAAGCTTATGCTCAAATAAATTGGTTAGTCTCTAAGGTGCCACAAGTACTCCTTTTCTTTTTTCTTAAACAATCTAACATTATAACTGTTTATGGTGCTATGATAGTACCTCCTAAAGTTCTTATAAATTAAAGACACATAGGTACAGTACAACTTTAAAAAAAAACAAAAAACCCAGTAACACATTGATATAACTGCTGGGAGGCTTTACAGAAAAGGAGATATTTTTCACAAATACTGTCAAGGGTGTGAGCTTGGAGTACATTAATAATTAATGCTATTCCAAGAATAATAGGTAGCATGAAATAGATATGAAGTTAGGGATGGGGAAAAATTAAAGGAAGCATGGAGGAGAGAACCTTGAATGTAATGCAGAGAGTGAGAGGTGATGTAGGATGCAAGGAGATGCCAAAGCTTTTGGAGTGCTTTGAGTGTAATGAACATGAGTTTTACTTCTACATGAAATAAGAGGGGAAGTCAGTGCAGAGGAGAAAAACATAACTGAACTGATGGGAGAGGTGGAATATTTTCTGTGGGACGAACCAAAACCATCCCTGAAACTGTGCACAGTTCAAAATCCATATCTGTATTTTGTGGCTAAGACCCATTATAAATATATTTTCTGAGCAAACAAACTGCTACTAGCCCCTGAAAAAAAATGTAAAGTGAAGATTTTAGATTCTCCAGTCTCTCTTTACCCATTCATACACTTTTTCCTCTCTGACAAATCATTTTACTTTTCATAACAAATAAACCAAATGTTATGGATTTGTCTTACTCAGGAAAGCACAGCACTTTCGAGTTAAAGCTTCAACTCTGTCTCTACCTTATACCATCACTGCCAAATCATTCCCGCTTAGCATCAGCTCAGTGCCCTGTGTGAAATGAGCCAGGGGACAAGGGTCTCTCCCAGTCCACTTCCTAATTGACAGATGAGCATCACAAAAAATATTAAAGTTGGCAGCAAATGAGTCCTGTTATTGGCAGTCTCTCAGAATAGTCCAGGATTGAACAAAGGGGATATAAGCTGCCTTTTCTCCCTCCAAAGTGTGTGGGGTTTAGACACACTGGTGAGGGGAAGATTCAGTCATGCTGTGGTTAAAGAGTCATTTTTCATGAGTACCATATTTACTTTAAAAATCCTGTACTTGCCCCATTATTCAGCTTGCTAAAATTCTGGGGATGAGCTTTGTCACAAGAAAACCTGGAGAGCCGGTGATCATGAGAAACAGGGTCAGTGACTGGGCTGGAAAAACTCCAGTTTTACATAAGGGATCTCAGGGTAGGCAGATGGTTTTTCTTCATTTTTGATATCAAAAGTTTCATTCTCCGGGATCTGCAGAATTCACTTTCAATTAGTTGAACATTATGGAGAGATGGGAAGAGTAGGGATTGTCACATGAGCATCTTGCACTCCTGTGCTTAATAACTTCAATGTAAGTATTATGGCAGAACTCATTTCTACTGAAAACAGTAATTCGGCTTGAGCTGTGATTCCATAAACCACTAGAAAGAGTAGTTACAGTGCTACCTTTTAAAATATTAAGCTCTTTGTCTATATAAATAGATTTTAAAAGGCAGTAGTTCACATTCAGAAGAACTTCCACATCTTTTACAAATTCCTGCTTTTAAAAACACCCTTTATCACTAAAAGAGCAAACTGTAATTCTGAAACAGTCAACAATTGGGTAATAATCACATGGTATGTTTTTGAAGTGTAGTATGCACTGGTTGAGAGGTTAAATTTCTGCATATTACTGTGCCCTCTACAGACACCCTAATGAGGAGTCCAGCAACTCCAACCCACAATCAGTAGGGGATATTCTCCTTACTATATTATTTATATATTTCACCTATATTTTTTTTACCCATCTCTGAAATGTGCACATCACTGAACTCAGATCTGGGTAAGGTCTTTGCTCAACAAGATTCAAGGATTGATTGGGAGCAGTAGGCACCATTCTCTCTGTCCCAGTCAAGACACATGGGCTGGATGTTGTATTTGCTCCTGAGAGAGTAGAAGGGAGAAAAAAACTATCCCTTTCAAACACAGTATAAGTATAAAAAAGGATGGATAGTCCTAAAACATGAAACATTGTATGGTGACAAACAGGAACTGTGAAATCCTATAAACCTAATGTGGTACAATGACAAGGTTGATTTCAGATCCTTTTAGGTTCTCCTATTATTTGTCTGCTATACATTTTCTTGATTCTGAATGAGTGCAATCAGTGTCTGTTGCTTTCTGCAAATTTTGCCTCACATATTTGTACTGATAATGTTACTGCTTTTTGCTAATTGTGTTTCATTTATATTGACCATGCTTAGTTAGATTAAAACATTTTAAAATGCAGTGAACCCAGTCCATTGCTGACTCCAGTAGAAGTTTAAGGAAACTAAGCAACATAATGAAGGGAGCCAAAAGTTCAACTCATTAAATCTGTCCTTGAAGATAAGTTGTGTGAAACATAAATGCCATAGGTCAGTAGGCAGTAAGGGTGGTTTTCTCATCTATCCTACCAATTCAGGGTACGGACCCAGGCAGGGATATCCACATCCTGGAGAAGAATGCATGGCTGAGCAGGAAGTGTTGATAGGAGGGCTTTGGTTTCCTAAAAATTGGGATGCTGTTCTGGGAAGGAGGACTATTGGGAAGAGATGGGGTCCACCTGACCAAGAAACGGACGAGCATCTTTGCACGCCAATGCACCAACCCAGTGAGGAGGGCTTTAAACTAGGTTCAGAGGGGACAGTGACAAAAGCCTACAGATAGGTACAAAAAAAAGGGATCTTAATGCAGGGCTAGATGCTGCGGGGGCCACCACCATTCCTGCTTCCTGCTCTCAAACTCCTGGTTTTGACCTCAGCTTTATTTGGACCTCGCCTCCTAACCTAAACCCTGAAACCTGACTCAGACTCTGATCCCTGGTGTTGACCAAGGCCTGAACTTGATTAGAATGTCTCCACTACTCTCGGCCTCAGGTTTGACCCTACTCCAACCTATGGTTGTGAATGCTGTTGACAGTTTGCCTGGACCAACTTAGCCCTTGGTGAAGGCTTACCCTAGAGGAACATGGAGGCAGCAGGCCACTCCCTGCCTGGCATGCCCCAGAACAGTGGTTTTCAAACTTTTTAGGCTGTGTATCCCTTTCCAAATAATGTAGTCTATCGTGTCCCCAGTCTGAAATACAGTCATAATACACCTGTGATTAGATTGCCGAGTCTTACTAAATAAAATGTGTTCACTACCGTTACAGGATTTTTCTCACATATCCCTTGACGAGAGTTTGCATATCCTAGTTTGAAAACCACGGCCCCAGAGGATACCAGACTCTGGGCAGCCATAACCCTGGCCTTTACAGTCAATGTCCCAGTGTCTAACTGGCACAGGTTAGCCCTCACCATGGTCGACCAATTGATGAAAATGGCCTGCTTTGTCCCCACTGCGCACCTGCCCTCTGCAGAAGAAGTGGCCCAGCTCCAGGTGACTCATAACAATGGTCTCCATGGACTCCAGAGTGAGTCACAACTGATTGGGGTCTATTGTTTATGCCAGGGTTCTGGCGCAAAACCCAACTGATCGAGATCCGTGCTTACAGATCCACCACCTATCACCTACCAACTGACCAGAAATCTGAACAAGTGAATCAAATGTTAGAACAATACTTGTGCTACTTCATAAATTTCCACCAGAACAACTGGTTGAACCTCCTATCCCAAGCAGAGTTTGTGTACAACAACACTGACCATGTCCCCACTGGGCAGAGTCTGTTCTATGCAAATGGTATCTTCCATCCCTGTCTCCACCCAGCCACATCTGTCAATTCCACCAATCCTACAGCAGCAAACTGGGTGCACAAGATCAATGAGGTGCAAGAAGAACTGAAGGAAATTCTGGACAAGGCTAAGGAAGACTACAAGTGGTATTCTGACTGCCCGTGCTAGGGAGGCCTAGCATTCACTGCTGGTTAAAAAGTGTGGTGCTCAGCCCAAAATCTCCACATCAATTAGCCGTGTTGTAAACTGATACACCCAGTGTTTCACATATCCTAGTTAAAACCCTTCGTTGACTACCCTTTCACTCACTGGGCCCAACCACTTTCCCTTCCAGTGTGGCTCCAAGGACATGATGAGTATGAGGTCCATGAGCTACAACCAGACTTAAAAAGTCAAACACAGGTCCCTTTTGTACCCTGTAGACTTCTGGGCAATGGCCCAGAAAAGCGATCCTGGGAACCAGCATCCCAATTCCACACCCCTGACCTCATGGGAGCCTTCCATGCTGCCTATCCAGACAAACCCAGATCAGCAGAGGGCACCTCTGAGAGTCATGGGGAGATAACATAAGACCCAGCAGCTCTCCAACCCAGGCCTGCAGAGCTGCCAAGCAGAAAATGCCTCCACACTGCCATCCAGAGGCAGCTGTAATGAGATCATTTTGAATTCTAATCCTGTCCTCCAAATTACTATAAGGAGGGTGCAAAACTGGTTGAAAGAATGTACTCAAAGAGTAGTTATCAATGGTTTGCTGTCAAACTTGGAGGACACATCTAGTTAGGTCCCACAGAGGTCTGTGATGGGTCTGGTGCTATATAATATTTTCTCTATTTGGATAATAGAGTGGAGAGTATGCCTATAAAATTTGCTGATGACACCAAGCTGGGAGGGGTTGCAAGAATTTTGGAGGACAGGATTAGAATTTGAAAGGACCTTGACAAATTGGAGAATTGTTCTGAAGTCAAAAATGAAATTCAATAAAGATATGTTCAAAGTACTTCACTGGAAAAACCAAATGCACATCTACAAAATGGGGAATAACTGGCTAGGTGGTGCTACCACTGGTACTACTGCTGAAAATGAATCTGGGGAATTACAGTGGCTCACAAATTGAATATGAGTCAACAATGTGATACAGTTGTGAAAAAGGCTAACATTCTGGGTTGTATTAATAGAGGTGCTGTAAGACCAAGGGGAGATAATTGTCCTATTCTACTCTGCACTCATGAAGACTCAACTGAAAAACTGTATGAGGTCTGGGGGGGTCACACTTTAAGAAAGATATGGACAAATTGGAGAGAGTCAAGAGGAGAATAACAAAAATGATAAATTTCAGAGTAGCAGCCGTGTTAGTCTGTATTTGCAAAAAGAAAAGGAGTACTAGTGGCACCTTAGAGACTAACCAATTTATTTGAGCATGAGCTTTCATGAGCTATTTTCCACTGAATGTGTCCGATGAAGTGAGCTGTAGCTCACGAAAGCTTATGCTCAAATAAATTGGTTAGTCTCTAAGGTGCCAAAAATGATAAAGAGTGAAGAAAACCTGACCTATAAGGAAAGGTCAAAAGAACTGATTAAGTTTAGTCTTGAGAAAAGAAGAATGAAGGGATTATTGATAACAGTCTTCAAATATATTAAGGGCTCTTATAAAAAGAGGATGGTAATCAATTGTTCTCCATCTGCACTGAAAGTAGAACAAGAAGTAATGGGCTTAATCTGCTGCAAGAGATATTTAGGTTAGATATTAGGGAAAACTTTCCAACTATAAGGCTAGTTAAATTCAGGAATAGGCTTCTGTCATAAATATAAAGGGAAGGGTAACCACCTTTCTGTATACAGTGCTATAAAATCCCTCCAGGCCAGAGGCAAAATCCTTTCACCTGTAAAGGGTTAAGAAGCTAAGGTAACCTCACTGGCACCTGACCCAAAATGACCAATGAGGGGACAAGATACTTTCAAATCTGGAGGAGGGGAAAAAGGCTTGTGTCTGTCTGTCTATGTGATACCTTTGCCGGGAACAGATCAAGAATGCAAACCCTCCAACTCCTGTAAAGTTAGTAAGTAATCTAGCTAAAAAATGCATTAGGTTTTCTTTGTTTTGGCTTGTAAATTCGCTGTGCTTGAGGAAATGTGTATTCCTATTTTTGTGTCTTTTTGTAAATTAAGGTTTTGCCTAGAGGGATTCTCTATGTTTTGAATCTGACTGCCTGTGAGATTATCTTCCATTCTAATCTTACAGAGTGTTTCTTTTATTTTTGTTTTGTTCTTCTAATAAAGTTCTGTTTTTTAAGAATCTGATTGGGTTCTTAGGGTCTTAAGAAACCCAAGCTGGTCTGTGCTCAACTTGTTTATTCTCAAGCCTCCCCAGGAAAGGGGGTGTAAGGGCTTAGGGGGATAGCTGGAGGAAGAGGAACTCCAAGTGGTCCTTTTCCCTGGTTCTTTGTTAAAGCGCTTGGTGGTGGCAGCATACCCTAGTCCAGTGGTTCCCAAACTTGTTCTCCGCCGCTTGTGCAGGGAAAGCCCCTGGCGGGCAAGGCCATTTTTTTTACCTGCCACATCTGCAGGTTCAGCTGATCGTGGCTCCCACTGGCCGCAGTTTGCTGCTCCAGGCCAATGGGAGCTGCTGGAAGTGGCGCGGGCCGAGGGACGTACTGGCCGCTGCTTCCAGCGGCCCCCATTGGCCTGGAGCAGTGAACCGCAGGCAGTGGGAGCCGTGATCGGCCGAACCTGCGGACGCGGCAGGTAAACAAACCAGACTGGCCCAGCAGGGGCTTTCCCTGCACAAGCGGCTGAACAAGTTTGGGAACCACTGCCCTAGTCCAAGGGCAAAAATTTTGTGCCTTGGGAAAGCTTTTAACCTAAGCTGGTAGAAATAAGCTTAGGGGGTCTTTCATGCGGGTCCCCACATCTGTACCCCAGAGCTCAGAGTGGGGAAGGAATCTTGACAATTCTGGAATAGGCGTCCAAGGGAGGTTGTGGAATTGCTGTCATTGGAGGCTTTTAAGAACAGGTTAGACAAACACCTGTCAGGGATGATCTGAGTATATTTGGTCCTGCCTCAATGCAGGGGGCTGAGCTAGATGACCACTTGAGGTCCCTTCCAGCCCTACATTTCTAAGATTCTATGATTCTAGACAATTTGTCAATAATTACTATACAACATAGTTATTCCATCACTAACCAGGTACACCAAATGGTATATGCCAAAAATTGTAAGTTTTATCTCTTAAACAGCAGGATCTAAATCCTCAGTTGGTGTAAATTGGCATAACTTCATTGACTTCTAGACAATAATCTGGCCTGATAACATTCCATCCACAATTAAAGCTGTACAAAACAATAATTTACATAAGAATAGCCCAAGCAGTGTGCTTAGTGAGAACATTTCATCTTCTAACTTTTCTAAAATACCATTTTTCTAAACTGCAATTTTCAAAAATGCCATTGACATTTTATCAGCAATTAAAACAGAAATAGGTTTTCGGACAATAACTACTCATTTGACACTAGACAGGCAATTTTCCAGTACATCTGAGTTCAGATACAGTGGGTAGCGACAGCTGCAGGGAGCTGGCCACAGAAACTTGACTCTTGGCCACTTGGCCCTGGTGGAAATTAGAGAAGCAGGGGGTCTACTCTAACTAAACTCCATAGTTATGCATACTGGAGCCCAGATGTGCCATACCTTCAACATGACCTCCAATATGCCAGCACTTGGAGGCAGCTGATGGAGGGAAACTTTGCTTAAGCAGCACAGATTGAATTTAGTGACCAAAGAATCCTGCCATGGGTGCTTATTGATCTCAGATTAACATAAAGTTATTTGTTGATGTGGAATCCTGAGATTTTGCCTATCTGTTCCTGATTGTGTATGATGGGGAAATTACATAAGTAGGACTAGCATAGGACACATTATCCTTTGCTAACCAAATTAAAGACAATCTATAATTGCTCATTGTTAAGGTACTTCACTTAGGGCTCAAGCCAGTTACCACTGAAGTCAATAAGAATGGTTCCATTGATTTTTACACAGGATTTGGATTTAGCCTCTACTAGCTGGACTCATGAGTGCTGCGTAGTTCTCTATGAGGTGAATGGATGTTATGATTAAGGGTGAGAGAAGTTAGTTTTTTTAAAAAAAATCAAACTTTTGTGCTTAGTTTTGTTTACAGAGGAAAGCTCTACTTGGTCTCACACACATGTGGATGCTAGCACCCCACACAGCGCTGTGCATACTATGAAGTGAAAATGAATTTCTTTTTCTCTGTAGTTTCAGAAATCTGTCCCTCATTGCAGCTAAGAATCTCAGATTTCTGAACTGCAAAAACAGCCATACAAGTTGAATTCTCCTCTTTGTTGCATTTCTTCATCTCTGTGAGCAGAGTTGGAAAGAATAATTAGGCTTTTCCATTCCCAGAGCAGTTTAGCTTCTTTTTTTGAAAGAGAGATCAGACTGACGAAAATCTCTAATATGGATGATGCAAGAACTAGAGAAACAAACAAAAAAATCCTTGAGAAATAATTTCCTTTCAGAGATCCCCTAAGTATTCAACTCGCAGATTATGAGGATTGCTATTCAAGCCCATGTGGCAATTCTGCTCTGCCATAACTTCAGATATCACTTTTCTAACAATCTTTCTTTTTTATGCATAGTGAATGGTCCAGTGAAACATTCCCTTGCCATTCTCTTTTGTAAAATAAATTTTGTATTTGTAAAGTTTTCAGTAACATGAAAGAGTGAGAGTCAGAATGTGGAGAGGTTTAGGAAGAAAGTTTTGGTTTGAACTAGAAATAGAATGATGGAATTGTGAATTTCCAAAATGAATTCAGGAGCTTCCTGTTTATACACACTAACATAACTTTTGTGCTGACCCTTTATTTAAAGCCCCCAGTCAGAAACCTTGAGAGTTTCAGTGGTTTACATCAGTGGTTTTAAAAAAAAAATTCTGGAGACCCAGTTGAAGAAAATTGTTGATGGCCATGACCCAACGGAGCTGGGGATGAGAGGTTTGGGGTATGGGAGGGGCTCAGGGCTGGGGCAGAAGGTTGAGGTACAGGGGTGAGGGCTGCGGGGTGTGGCTGGGAATGAGGGGTTCAGGGTGTGGGAGGGGGCTCTGGGCTGGGGCAGATGCATTGGGGTACTGGAGGGGGCTCCGGGTTTGGGGAGGGCTGGGGCAGGGATTGGGGCACAGGCTTACCTCGGTCAGCGGTGCAGTGGGGGTGCTAAGGCAGGCTTCCTGCTTGTTCTGGCACCATGGACAGCACTGCACCCCAGAAGTGGCCAGCAGCAGGTCCAGCTCCAAGGTGTAGGCTCTCGCCCACAGGCATTGGCCACCTCCCCCAGCTCCCATTGGACAATGGGAGTGCGGACCCAGTGCTCGGGGTGGGGGCAGCACGTGGACCTGCTGCTGGCCGCTTCCAGGATGCAGCATGGTGTCAGAACAGGTAAGGACTAGCCTGCTTTAGCCGGTCAGCACTGCGGGCAGGACTTTTAACAGCCTGGTTGGCAGTGCTGACCAGAGCCGCCGCGACCCAGTGCCTTACATTCTGCAACCCAATCCTGGGTCACGAAAACCACTGGCTTAGGTAATTATTCTGGTGAATGGATTTTAACATCCCATAGTTATAATCTTCCTTACTTAACTCTGAAAGTTTATTTTTTCCTTTTACATGTTCTAGTTCTAGAAAGAAATTATTACCTGTATGATTAAGCCTGATAAAACAGAAGACAAAAAATAAAGAACAAGAAACCTGACTTTAACAAGTTGTGATGGTAAGAGGTAGTTTGTGCAGATGATATTATAAGATAATTTATATATCTTATGCAGCAATACGAGCTCTAAGGATGGGCAATTTTTTTTTAAAAGAAAGAACCACCAACCATTTTAAGAACCAAATAAAAATTGAACTTTTACAATTCTAAAATGTATAGATAAATTCTCCCATTTCCGATTTCCATTTGGAACAGGATGTCCCTCCCTCTGCCCCCTCCTCCCCCAAAAGGCGGTTCGTTAGATTGTAAACATTTTGGGGCATGTTGTTCTGCATGTGTACAGTGCCTAGCACAATGGGGTCTCTAGGTGCTACCATAATGAAAACTTATCAGAGCGTCTATGCTTGTAACTAGCGGTATGAGTATAAAATCTAATGCAAAAGTTTGTTCTTGTGAGATTCCCATTCATTGCTATAGACTCAGAGGGGCTGAATAATCTAGGCAGTATCCAAACTTTTGAATGTTTGACTGATCCCAAAGACTGCACCTTTTGATGGTTACCCTCCTGCCCTGGCATAGATTGGCTTAAAGTTAAGCATTTAATGCAGAACCCACAGATTATTCCAGGTATTAAACGGCTCAAATCTAGCAGACAAGGGCATACCAAGAATGAGTGGCTGGAGGTTAAAGACAGACAAATTCAAATTAGCAATAAAGAAATGTTTTAATAATGTGGATGACTAACCATTGGAACAAACTACCAAGGGAACTGGTCAATCTTCTGAAGTATTCAGCTCAAGACTGGATGCCGTTCTGGAAGAGAGGCTTTAGTTATTGGGCTCAATACAGGGAGTAATGGGTGAAATTCTATGGCAGGTGTTATACAGCAGGTCTGGCTAGATGCTCTAATAGTTCTTTCTGGCCTGAAAATCCATGATGTGGTGAACGGAGAGTCTGACATAAGGAACCAGAACTTGCAAGCAGCCTATTACATATGGTAGGTGAAAACTGAAGCTTGTTTCTTGTTAAAAGTTATGAAGATACATTGTCTCACATGTATCCATTTAGATGAAACCAAAGTATGTGGCAGTGGTGCAGCAAAGGTGTGGGATGGAGCAAAGGATATCTTCCTTAGAAAGAGCTTATAATTTCTTCGGGCGAAGTTATTTATACAAATATACCCAGGGCAACAATTTGCAGTAAGTGGCTGCACATGGTTAATATCTTTTAAATTAATTGCAATAATGGGGATGCATAAAATGCTTATTTTGTGTTCATCTGCTTGGAATAATTAAGCTCACTGTAATGTAGTGCCAATTCACATGTAACAGAGTTCTGAGAGGACTTTCCTACTGCCCGAAAAGGTGTGGGCAAGAAAGATGGGGCCTTATTTTCAGCTGGTCAAATGATTTCCTTTGACCACAACTGTACCACAAAGGATCTTTTGTGGCACTGCTCTGAATGCCTCTTTAGGGCATTGACCCCACACACAGGTAGTCACATTCAATGTCTGTCCAGGAAAAGAGCAGAGAATTCCTTGAGACTGCCAGAAGGAACATGAAGAATATGAAGGATACAGGAAGATACACCTGAGAATTTCTGTTTGGCTACTCCGCCTTTAATGATATCTACTCAATTTAATCCCCAAAAGCTACCAAACTGGATTCCTTTTGCATGTTTTTCACCCATCATCTGTCTATTCTTCATCATCCCCACTCCAGCTTTATTCTCAGAGGAATCAAATTTGAATAAGCCTTGAAAAGATTTATGTGTAAAAGGCTTGTCTTGGTGAATGTTGTGCATTTCAGCTTATCAGTCATGAGCTAAAGGTATGTCTACACTTAGGGTGGAGAGCACAGACACTGCACACCCAACTAGCATGAGTACAAATAGCAGTGTAGATGGGGAGGCATGCCTTAGGTGGGCAGAGTGCCCTACATGTCAGGAGAACCCGCAAGGTATATACTCTCTCGGAGCCCGCCTGCTGTTCCCAAGGATGTGTGTGTGAGAGTCCCACAGAGTGCAGCAGCTCTGGTGCAGGGAAGTGAAGAGTGACAGTGGAGTGAACCTGACCCTGTATGACTCTTGGCAGCATTCAGTACTAATGTGAGCTAAGTGCCATAATTCCCAGCAGGAGGCCAGGGTGTTAGTCCTGCTTTGGGTGCCACTCCTGGTAGTTGCAGTCACGGAAGAATCTAACGAGGATGCCGAATCCTCGTCTCTGTCCTAGTCGCTCTCCTAGCCTCGTCTCCGAACCCTAGTGTCTCTGTTGTTGAAGCCAGCATGAACGTGTGCGCTGTTAGGCAGCTTTCCAAAAGAGCTCAGCTCCCATTCAGGGAAGTAGCCAGAATTTCAAAACTTACCACCCAACCACTCCCATTGAGAGCTGGCCACGTATTTTTTTAGCTAGATGAAATCTAGCCAGAAAACAACTACAACCAGTGCTTAGCTGTGAATCACTGACTCTCTGACCAGGATCATTGTAGCAGTCACATTTATTTTCTTCATAGGTTTTGATTAATATCTGACTATATGTACACAGACACAAACGCTCGCACCAGCATGACCCCTTTCACTTCTAACAGCATTTAGGTAAGTAGTGATTGCTAACACGGGCACTGACTTTTCTTTTTTCCCCAGTGAGTGCTCCACTCCCCACCCCCACTCCAAGGCCCTGCCCTCGCTCTGCCTCTTCCCACCCCCACTCCACCCCCTCCCCCGAAGCCCTCACCTCCTCTCCACCCCATCCCCAGAGGTGTCCCCCTGCACACCCACCACTCGGTCCTCTCCAGCCCCACTCCCCTGAATGCCTACCATCAGCCACTGGCTGATCTGCAGCGAACCCCAGGGCCACAAACAGCTGATTGGCTGCCAGCCCTGGGGCCACATAACCCCTGTTTCAGGTTGATGCTGAAAACCCCCCTTTTTTCTGTGGGTGTTTGAGCCCCAGAGCACCTAGAGAGTCGGTGCCTGTGATCACAAATGCTAAAGTTAAAACACAGTAGGGTGGAGAGAGTGCAAAAAAGCAGAAAAACAGCAGCAAAAGGGAGAGAGAAAGGTGACAGGGAAGAGATCAAACAAAACATATCCTAGCAGTGTAGAGTACTACCCCTTCCTCCCCCAACTTTATCCCTTGGAGATGTCTAGGGTGGTAATGGGCTGAATGATTTGGTAATCTATTTTGGCTTTCCCCTGAACAAGGTTTCACCTCCAACCTACAGCTTTCTAGTTTCAACTTAAGCTGTTATTGTCTCTCCTGAATACTTAATAGAGGAGTTTTGTTATAACTCCCTCAAGACTCACCTTTCATTCCACAGGTCACCCGAGTCAGCGATTTTATGGTAAAAAATGAATTTTCTTTCTTCCCCACTTTATGAAGAAAATACTTTCAGTAGTGACCTTGCAATAATCTAACCATGAACAACATTTCTCTGCTAGAAAGTTGCTATAAAGTTGCTGTCCACAATTTGGAGCTAGTGGAAATCCTTTTCATCAGTGGAGTTCATCAAACTGTTCTTAAAGTACACATCAGGGGTGCCATTTAAAAAGTTATAGTGGTGGAAATACACCCTGATGTTAAGACTTTTGAGAAGAAAGACAAAGCCACAAGTGACACCTATTAAGGAAGGATTTGAGACACACATACAAATGTTCTGAAAGATGGCCTTTAATTTTGAAAAGGCATAATTTTGCCAACAATTGAAGGAGTGACACAAACTGGATGGCATAGCCTGATGTTATGACCTCCATGACAATCTGCTTCCAAGCCTGGTGGAAATGGACAAGGTGGTCCCCAAATGGAGGGAGGTGGGCTAAAGGGTGCAACTGTAACACCAGAGTAAAGGGATAATTCAAACCTTCAACCAACCAATCAAAGCTGCTATTCCGAAGAAGTCTGGGTGGTCACGGAGGGCAGTTGAGCAGCCCTTTTCCTCTGAAACCTGTGTCTCTTTCTGGGGCGGGGGTGGGGGTGCGTAGGTCTTTGGCACCCCAAGAACTGAGCTGGGTGTGATCTCTGGACAGTCTGTGACCTATTGAAATGCTTTTTGCTCATAGGCATATAAATGCCCAAGGAACGAACGGTAGCCGTGGAGTCCTGAAATGTGTGCAGAGAGTCATTCACGGTCTCCGAGAAGAATTTGTGACCATCAAAGGGGAAGTCCTCTACTGTGTTTTGGACCTCTCTTGGAAACCCTGAATGCTGGAGCCTGCATGTCCTTCTTATAACCCCCGCCATGGGGATGGATCTGGCAGCAGTATCCCCAGCATCTAAGGATGGTTGGAGCACCATTCTGGCCAACAGCTGACCCTCTGCAATAACAGACTGGAATTGTTCCCAGCAGTCATGTGGCAGATGTTCAATGAAGGCTGTGAGCTTGTTGCAGTTAGTAAAGTTATATTTCACCATGACCACCTGATAGTTTGTGACCTGGAACGGCAACATTGCGGATAAGTAAAGACTACGAGTTCCAGTCGCTTCTGATCCTTGTAGTATGTGGTAGCCCTTGAAAAGTGCTGTGTACCTTGCTCATTCACAGCACCCACCACAAGGGAGTTAGGTGGGAAAATGGGAAAACAAAAAGTCAGAATCCTTAGGGGGCACAAAATACTTGTCTGCCCTTTTGCACATTGGTGGAATAGTAGCTGGCATCTGCCATACCATCTGAGCCAGATCCAGGAGACCCTTATTAGTAGATAACACCAATGTGGAGGGTGCTGGTGACTGCAAAATATGTCTTTGACCACCTCCAGAGGGATCTGCAGAGTGTCTGCTACCCTTCTAATGAGGACCTGGAATTGCTTGAAGTCATTGACATGACCACCTCATTCCATGATGATGATGAAATGGAAGTTTCAGCAGTGACTTCCTAATATACCTTCTCCTCCACCTCCTCAAATATCTCCTCTGTCCTTAGAAGGGTAGAGGGAGGATGTGGAACCCCAGTGTCCCTAAGGGATGGTACTGCTAGTTTATTGAATTATTGACAATAGGTAGCCCACCAGTCTCAATATGGCCATTCTGGGGGTCTGTAAGGGAATGGGAGTGGCATCTAGAGTTGGTTCCACTGTGCTTGATGCGGCTCGAAGTCCTCCCTGCATGAGGGCAGATTCCCAAAGGGATATGTAGGATAACCCCTAACATAAATTGAGGAGACTGCCTAGGAGTCCTCTTTGTCTTCCTCCACATCATTCCCTGGGGGGGGGGGAGTGGGAGGCAGCCAATGAGGAGAGAGGAGAGTCCTGTGGTGTGCAGAGGACACTCAGAGCCTGAGGTCTCAGTATCATGAGATGCTTACCTGACAGCAATGGGGCTTTGGTTTATCCATCATTGAGCTATCCCTCAAGTATCAGAACTCCTGTGGTACTGGAAAGGACACCAATACCAACACCAGAGCTGAAGTCATCATGGCTGGAGCCGATGGTAACAGTGATAATGAAGCGGCAAAGAGTCCTGTGTCACCTCATAGACTAACAGACGTATTGGAGCATAACCTCTCATGGGTGAATACCCACTTCTTCAGATGCTTGTAGTGGAAATTTCCAGAGGCAGGTATAAATATGCAAGCAAGAATCAGGCTAGGGATAACAAGGTTAGTTCAATCAGGGAGGAGGAGGCCCTCTTCTAGCAGTTGAGGTGTGAACACCAAGGGAGGAGAAACTGCTTTTGTAGTTGGCTAGACATTCACAGTCTTTGTTTAATCCTGAGCTGATGGTGTCAAATTTGCAAATGAACTGAAGCTCAGCAGTTTCTCTTTGAAGTCTGGTCCTGAAGTTTTTTTGCTGCAGGATGGCTACCTTTACATCTGCTATTGTGTGTCCAGGTGCTTGAAGTGTTCTCCTACAGGTTTTTATATATTACCATTCCTAATATCTGATTTGTGTCATTTTATCCTTTCATGTAGGGACTGTCCAGTTTGGCCAATGTACATAACAGAGGGGCATTGCTGGCACATGATGGCGTATATTACATTGGTGGACGTGCTGGTGAATGAATCGGTGATGGTGTAGCTGATCTGGTTAGGTGAATGAACCGGTGATGGTGTCACTGGTGTAGATATGTGGGCAGAGTTGACATTTGGTTTGTTGCATGGATTGGTTCCTGAGTTAGAGTTACTATGGTGCGGTGTGTAGTTGCTGGTGAGAATATGCTTCAGGTTGGCGGGTTGTCTGTGGGCGAGGACTGGCCTGCCTCCCAAGGCCTGTGAAAGTAAGGAATCGTTGTCCAGGATGGGTTGTAGATCACTGATGATGCATTGGAGAGGTTTTAGCTGAGGACTGTAGGTGATGGCCAGTGGCGTTCTGTTGGTTTCTTTCTTGGGCTTGTCTCGCAGCAGGAGGCTTCTGAGTACACCTCTGGCTCTATTTATCTGTTTCCTTATTTCCTCGTGCAGGTATCATAGTTTTGAGAATGCTTGGTGAAGATCTTGTAGGTGTTGGTCTCTGTCTGAGGGGTTGGAGCAAATGCGGTTGTACCTCAGCTCTTGGCTGTAGACAATGGATCGTGTGGTGTGTCTGGGATGGAAGCTGGAGGCACGAAGGTAGGCATAGCAGTAGGTGGGTTTTCGGTATAGGGTGGTGTTAAGGTGACTGTCACTTATTTGCACCGTGGTGTCTAGGAAATGGACCTCCTGTCTAAATTGTTCCAGGCTGAGGTTGATGGTGAGGTGGAAGCTATTGAAATCATGGTGGAATTCTTCCAGGGTTTCCTTCCCATGGGTCCAGATGATGAAGATGTCATCAATGTAGCGTAGGCAGAGAAGGGGCGTGAGTGGACGAGAGCTGAGGAAGCATTGTTCCAGGTCAGCCATAAAAATGTTGGCATATTGTGGGGTCATGCGGGTGCCCATAGCGATGCCACTGGTCTGGAGGTATATATTGTCACCAAATTTGAAATACTTGTGCTTGAGGATAAAGTCACAGAGCTCAGCAACCAGTTGTGCTGTGGCATCATCAGGGATACTGTTCCTGACAGCTTGTATTCCATCTGTGTGTGGGATGTTTGTGTAGAGAGCCTCTACATCCATGGTGGCTAGGATAGTGTTTTCTGGAAGATCACCAATGCATTGTTGTTTTCTCAGGAAATCAGTGATGTCACGGAGATAGCTGGGAGTGCTGGTGATGTAGGGTCTGAGTAGAGAGTCCACATATCCGGACAGTCCTTCAGTAAGATTGCCAATGCCCGAGATGATGGGGCATCCAGGATTTCCGGGTTTGTGGATCTTGGGTAGCAGTGATAATGAGCAGTCCACACACCTTGCCAGATACCGATGCTTGCTTAGTGCCAAGGATGCCGCTTGTTCAGGCACCCCCGGCTGAGCTACTCGCATCGGTACCAATGGCAGGGTTAAGGTGCGTGATGGCACCAACAGCTGAGCAGAATGCTTCAATGATGGGGCTGAGCTCAATAGTACCTGGTGCTTCTCCTTACTAGTGAAGGGTAATAGTGAAGGGTGGCCCTATCTGAGCCATGGTTCTTCTCCTTGGAGATCTGTGACTTTATGGGCCTGCCTGTATCAGGGGAAGAGGCCTTGGCCTCCAGGATATCCTTGGAGACCAAGGACATTGATGGGGACCTGGGCTTTTTTGGATCTGGCTCCTTAGATATCGAGTCTGTGCCCCTTTTTGGGGGAGTCTTCCGAGAGTGCTCCAAAGTCTTCCTTTTCTTAAGAGAAGCATGCCCTGAGATTGACAGGGCACTTGAGCTGTCCAGAGAAAGATGTCCGGGGTGGTCTCCCGATCTGGCTCAGAGGATGGCTGCAGGGAATATTCCATTGTCAACAGTCTGAGCTTTAGCTCCCTGTTCTTCATAGCCCAGGACTTAAGGGTTAAACAAAAGGAGCACTTATGGGAGTTATGGAACTCCCCCAGGCAATGGACACACTTGGAGTATCCATCGCTCACTGGTATACTCTCCCAGGATGAGAGGCAGAATCTGAAGCTTGGTGAAGCAGGAATACACTGCCAGGAGAGGACAAGTGTCCCAGGGAAAAACAGTCCTCTCTCATAAATTAACAAACTGTACTAACACTAATGACAACTCTAAAATAACTAACTTTCATAGAAAAAAGTAAAGAGGAAAGCAGAGTATGCCCTAGGTGGACATGCTACCATTCCATCTTGGGCCAACGTGCTAAATAAGGAACTGAGGGCGGTTTGCTCTCACATCCCTATATAGCCTCAGTGCCTGCCATGAGGAGGCACAGGGCACATGTATGTGCTGAACATGCACTGCTAGCTAGAAATCTCCAACCAAGGGCTTGTGAGGCACATGCACACCTGAAGTGGAGAACCCGTAGGGACATGACTCAAAGAAGAAGGAAATTTCACTCTGAAAGATGGACAGGTGCTTCTAGATGTTATTGATCATCCCCAGCCTCTCCTTGACTCACTTCTATTTTGGGATCCAGTGGTCTCTGCCTGCTTCATTTAGACTAAGACAGTCTGACAGCTGATGAGAATTACCAAAATATGCCCATCTCTGCTCTTCCTAGACAGTGCTCACACTACATATAACACAATCACAACCTCTTGAGATTTTAGCCTCCTACAGTGCAGAGAACAAGACAGTCTGAAGTTCAAAGCAAAATCCATGTATCTTGCTTTGTAGAAAATTCTGCAAATTGTCACAATAGTTTCTCAGACAATCTGCTAGGCCCATCTGATATGTATTAAAAAAATTCAACCTACCAACACCCACATTTGCCCACTTAGACAAATTACCCTCCAATGATAATTCAGCTGAGCTGTCCGCTGCCATCCTCCACCTTGACTTTGAGTGTGGTGGCTGGCTGAAGAAGTTAAGTTTATGACAGGGCCAGTTTACCCCTCTCAACCAATTACAGCCCAGCTTGGTGCCAGGCTGCACCTCTGGTTCTAATGAGCCCTCTTACTGGCTGGTAGGAACAGAGCTGCCCTCTCTCCCCAGGATTAGGCTTAGCTGAAGGAGGAGCAAAGGGCCATTCAGACTCTCCTCCTGCCACAGCAAGGTTTTCCCACCCATTCACTGGGGGAGGGGAGGTGCCAGGTTTAGAGCAAGCAAACAGCATTTTCCTCATGAGATTGCATTGGGGTACAATTGCTAAATATATCGGATGTTGCAAAACCATTGCATTTTCTTTTCTGTTTTGGTTAAGCCAGAATTGCACCAGAACATGTGGAATCCAAAATGCACCATGTTGCAACTTTAGGGCAGACATAGTCTTTGCCAATGGGGTAAATTTGGTGGGTTGGGCTAGGAAGTAGGTTTTGCGATCTCTCAGAAAGGTGGGATATGTGTGTAAGAAGGCCCTAAAAACTCACCAGATTTTGTGCCTTGTCTCTGTCTCAGTGGCAGCTCTAGCCCTCACTAGCGGGGGTAAGTGTGGCTTAGTGCAAGCTGCGTATCCAAGCCTAGACAGGCTGGATAGTATCTCCAGATGGGTCTGCCAATCTGAGCGGCTGCCGCCATCCGGTGCTCTAAAGTCTACGTTTTTTCCCTGTCTTCATTTGTTTAAATTTTATTATTTATGAAACAAAGTTGTGGCCATTGTATCATAACCTATTCCTTACCTGTGAGGTATCAGGGACCCTGCAAGGTGAAGGGTCCCAGAGCTCAGGCATCAGCTCAAGTCCAAATGTCTACACAGCAATTTTTAGCTCTGTAACCCATGCCCTGCGAGCCTGAGTCAGCTGACCCACGCCATGCCGCGGGTCTTTTATCCCTGTGTAGATGTACCCTTTGTGGGGATCCCTTGCAACATATTCACTTAGATTAGACAGAAGCAACCAATACTAATATGATAATCACATTAGAAAGTGTATTGATACCAAACTCAATCCTTTTGAAAATCAAATTTTAAATGTGCTATTTTAATTGGGAATATCAAATCTAAAATTAATCTTGCTACACATTCACCTTATTTTATCTCCGTCTCTCACAGACAAACCTACATTTCATGTGAACATCTACAGTCAATAAACTTTGATACTGTTCATGGTCTCATTTCAATAGCTAACTGTCCTTCTCATAAGGTGAAAGTTATTACACTGTACTTGAAACATGGTGCTATTAGAGCATTGCAAAGTGCCAGAATCACTTCCATAATTTTTATATTTCATCCTGAATACACATATCACTGAATTTGTTTTCTATGATTACCAGTGCTAAAATGGTGTTAGTGCAATACTCCAACCCCACTCATAGTTTTCCTAGTCTGTACTTCATTCTGCAAAATATATATACCAGCTGCTGGAAGCGGTGCGGGCCGAGGGACATACTGGCCACCACTTCCAGCAGCTCCCATTGGCCTGCAGCAGCGAACCGCAGCCACTGGGAGCCATGATTGGCCGAACCTGCGGACGCGGCTCATAAACAAACTGGCCCAGCCCGCCAGGGGCTTTCCCTGCACAAGCGGCAGAACAAGCTTGGGAACCACTGGACTAAAGCTATTTTTTCAAACAATTTACAAAGGAAAAATATCACTGTACCTTTGTGTCTGTGCAATTTCTCAGCCAGCTGTCAGGGATTGAGGTCCTGGGGCTTCACAGAGAGTTGGATAGGTCCCAGTTGGAGAAGGGAATAAAACATAGTCAGAGAAACATATAGGTGATTGTTTGAGGGAAAGTAGTTACAGAGGCCGTTTTCCCTGTGGAAGATTACCCAGTCTTTACAGCCTCTGCCCCAGGTGTCTGCAACATGCAGAATCATGTTACACAAGCTGGGAGAGTGGGGGTGGGAGAAGGATTTGGTCTGGATGTTGGATAAAAACAGTGCAGTGTCCCTTTCCAGTTGTCTGAGGTGAGGGGCTGTGGTGCTGAGTTGAAGTTGCAGTGTGCCTCATTTTTTTCCTGTCCATTTCACCACTGTTAGCAGGCACAGAGCCATGCTGTGGTGTTTAGATGTTGCTTGTAATTATTAGAATCGAGAGCACTGGCTGCTGGGAGTCTGAAAGGACAGGAAACAGGAAGGAGGGGGGAGGAGTTGAGAGGCTGGGAGAAAGCTACAAAGGGTGCAGCAGCAGCTTGGTAAAGAGGTTTCCACTTTGAAAATAAAGTCCTGTTGAAGCTTGTTAGTACCTTGCCTGGTTGATACAACATTTTGGCGATGAGGAGGGATCTTCTGCCTCTGAGCCCACCTACACCCTTTCTGCAAATCCCAGGTGAGCCTCCAATTGCTTTTACTACCTGGATCCATATGTTTCAGACTTATCTGCTTGCAATCAGTGCTACAGAGATTTCTGATGTAAGAAAGCGTGCTCTGCTAATCCACTGCCTTGGAGCAAAAGGGCAGCGTATATTTTACACTTTTCCCCTTGCAGATGATAAATATGAGACTGCACTCACTGCATTAAAGAATTTTTTTGTGCCAAAAGTGAATGTAGTAGCTAATTGCTACAGATTTTGCCAGCGTGAGCAGAAACCAGGGGAAACTATAATGCAGTATATTGCTTCCCTGAGGAGTCTGATTGTAATTTGTGACTTTGGGAATATGGTTGATGAGGTGATTAGAGGCCAGCTCATTGAGAAAACAACCATGCTTACTTCTAGAACCATTGCTACTCAGATTGAGTCAGCTACAGCTGAAGCCAAAATAATGAGCATGGATACAGGAGGCACAGTCCAGGCTGTGACTCCTCTGCAGAAAAGTTCACTACCACTGCAGACACACAATTGCAAGAGGAAAACAATGAAAAACCACCGAATCAGCAAATTCAAAATACAGTAAAAGCATGCTTTCGCTGTGGATCCCCAAAACACCTTGCAAGCTACACAGGATGTCCAGCAAAAGTAGCTCAGTGCAATCATTGCAAAAAGATTGGACATTTTGCTAAAGTATGTCACAGTAGCCAGTTCAATCAACAGGTGCATGCAGTTACAATACCAGATGTTACTGTGCTGAGCGTGGACAAAATCACTACTGCACATATTCCAGAACAGATAAAGTGCACTGTAAACATTTTCACCATACCCTCAGGCAAACCACACTCAGTTCAGCTAATGTTGGACACTGGCTCAGCAGTATCTATACTACCTGATTCCATCTATCTCCATTACTTTAAAGATGTGCCTCTTACTGAACCCAAACTTCACTTGGTGTGCTATTTGAAAAACCATATTCCAGTACATGGCTGCTTGCCAGTAATAGTTACTTTTGGTGATTGCTGTGTAATTGCAGAGTTCTACATTGTCCACAAAGGCACTCCTATCCTTGGCAGATATTTATTGGCTGCTTTAAATCTCAGGGTAGTTAATGGATGAACTGATCTTCCTCAGCAAAGCACTCTTGCGGTACACACATCAGTTTCAGCTGGGACCCAACACCAGGTTGAGGAGAAACTCGGCTGTGCTTATGGGTTTCTGCATAAAGTTAAAATGTGGAATAATGTTATGCCTGTAAGACAGAAGTTACGGCACTTACCATTTTCAGTGAGGGAAGCTGTTTCAGAGGAACTTAGAAAACTTGTTCAAAAGGACATTATTGAAGAGATCGACACCTCAGAATGGTTTCAGAGTAACAGCCGTGTTAGTCTGTATTCGCAAAAAGAAATGGAGTACTTGTGGCACCTTAGAGACTAACCAATTTATTTGAGCATGAGCTTTCGTGAGCTACAGCTCACTTCATCAGATGCATACTGTGGAAACTGCAGCAGACTTTATATATACACAGAGAATATGAAACAATACCTCCTCCCACCCCACTGTCCTGCTGGTAATAGCTTATCTAAAGTAATCGTCAGGTTAGGCCATTTCCAGCACAAATCCAGGTTTTCTCACCCTCCACCCCCCCACACAAATTCACTCTCCTGCTGGTGATAGCCCATCCAAAGTGACAACTCTTTACACAATGTGCATGATAATGAAGTTAGGCCATTTCCTGCACAAATCCAGGTTCTCTCACTCCCTCACCCCCCTCCAAAAACCCACCCCCATACACACACAGACTCACTCTCCTGCTGGTAATAGCTCGTCCAAACTGACCACTCTCCAAGTTTAAATCCAAGTTAAACCAGAACATCTGGGGGGGGGGGGTAGGAAAAAACAAGAGGAAATAGGCTACCTTGCATAATGACTTAGCCACTCCCAGTCTCTATTTAAGCCTAAATTAATAGTATCCAATTTGCAAATGAATTCCAATTCAGCAGTTTCTCGCTGGAGTCTGGATTTGAAGTTTTTTTGTTTTAAGATAGCGACCTTCATGTCTGTGATTGCGTGACCAGAGAGATTGAAGTGTTCTCCGACTGGTTTATGAATGTTATAATTCTTGACATCTGATTTGTGTCCATTTATTCTTTTACGTAGAGACTGTCCAGTTTGACCAATGTACATGGCAGAGGGGCATTGCTGGCACATGATGGCATAAATCACATTGGTGGATGTGCAGGTGAACGAGCCTCTGATAGTGTGGCTGATGTTATTAGGCCCTGTGATGGTGTCCCCTGAATAGATATGTGGGAACAATTGGCAACGGGCTTTGTTGCAAGGATAAGTTCCTGGGTTAGTGGTTCTGTTGTGTGGTATGTGGTTGTTGGTGAGTATTTGCTTCAGGTTGCGGGGCTGTCTGTAGGCAAGGACTGGCCTGTCTCCCAAGATTTCTGAGAGTGTTGGGTCATCCTTTAGGATAGGTTGTAGATCCTTAATAATGCGTTGGAGGGGTTTTAGTTGGGGGCTGAAGGTGACGGCTAGTGGCGTTCTGTTATTTTCTTTGTTAGGCCTGTCCTGTAGTAGGTAACTTCTGGGAACTCTTCTGACTCTAGGTTTCACCTATAGTAGTGACGCAGAAGAAGGGTGGAGGCATTCGCCTTTGTGTGGACTTAAGGAAGCCAAATAAAGCTATTCTGACTGACATCCATCCTCTTTCTCACATAGAAGAAGTATTTGCGGAACTCCGTGGAGCAAAGATGTTTTCTAGTCTTGATTTGCAGAGCGCATACCACCAGGTTATGTTACATGAAGATAGCAGAGACCTCACAGCATTTATTACATGAGGGACTATTTTGTTTTAAACGTGTTCCATACGGTCTCGCATCTGCCCCAAGTGCCTTTCAAAAAATGATGCCATTGATTCTGAAGAATCAACAAGGAGTTCAGTACCATCTGGATGATATTATCGTGTTTGGAAATACTTCTGAGGAGCATGACAATAACCTGCAGTCTGTACCAAACTGCAACAGCAAAGCAGGCCTCCTGCTCAATAGGTCCAAATGCAAATTTAGACAAACTGAACTCTCCTTTCTGGGGCATACAATTTCACAGGCTGGACTAAAACCTGATCCAGATCATATCCTGGCAATTTCAAATGCTCCTCCTCCAACAGATTTGCAAACCTTACGTTCCTTCTTGGGTCCTGGTATGCAAAATTCATTCCTAATTATGATTCTGTCATTGAACTGTTATGGGAATTACTACGGAGAAGTTCAACGTTAGTGTGGGCAATGGATGCACACGCTAGTTTCTAAACGGTGAAAGACTTGATTGTACATAGTCCAGTACTTGCACTATTCAGTCCTGCATTGCCCACAATTGTAACTACTGATGCTTCTGATTATGGACTTGGGGCTGTCCTCACACAATTTCATGAAGACAACACAGAGAGGACTGTTGCATTTGCTTCAAGGACACTAAGTAATGCTGAGAAGAAATATTCTACAGTTGAAAAAGAAGCACTTGCTTGTGTCTGGGCTACTGAAAAATGGAGAATTTACCTGTGGGGCTGCACGTTCAAGTTGCGCACAGACCACAGCCCTTTGATGACGTTGCTCACCACGAAAGAACTGGGAAGAGCGGGATACCGTATTGCTCGATGGTCTGCAAGACTACTCTCTTTCGATTATGAACTGGAATATAAGCCTGGAAACCAAAATGTGATCGCTGATTGCCTTTCTCGCCTGCCTTTGCCTTCACTAGATGGTCCACCGGAGGATAAGTATGTAGTGGTTGCGCTTATTACAAGCACTCTCACTGCAGTTAAAAGAGAACAATTTCAAGCTGCTTGTTCAGCGTGTCCAATTCAACAAAAACTACAGGAATTTCTGACAAAGAGATGCCCAGTCACCCAAAAAACCTTGACCCAGTTTTGCTGCCTTATTTTAGAGTTTGGGATGAACTTTCTTTGTTTGATGGCTGTGTGCTATGAGGTACACACCGGCTACTTGTACCAGAAAAATTACAGTCAGAACTCATACACCTGGCACACAATACTCATCAAGGAATTGTCAGAACCAAACAACGACTATGGGATCTGTATTGGTGGCCAGGGATGGACTCTCAAACTGAAGCACTCATAAAATCCTGTGTCACTTGCCAAATGCATGATAAGACAGCAGTGACATGTACCCCTCCATTACAGCCTCTTCCTCTTCCTGAATCTGCATGGAAAAAAGTGGTGATTGACATTGTAGGACCTTTTGATACTGCTCCAATTGACTGCTGTTATGCCATCACTTTAGTAGACTATTTCAGTAAATGGTCTGAGGTAGCGTTTACATCACAAATCTCTTCTGCTACAGTAATTAAGTTCCTCTCTCCAGTTTTTAGCAGGGAAGGTAACCTCAAAGAACTGGTTTCAGATAATGGTAGTCAATTTACTTCCCTGGAGTTTGAAACTTTTCTAGCAGAGAGGAACATTTTAAACAGAAGGTCATCCCTATATTACCCTCAAGCCAATGGGGAAATCGAACGGTTTAACAGAAGTTTGAAAGAGAGTTTGCAAATGGCTAAACTGGAAGGGCGATTGTGGATACCCTTCACTACTGATTTCTTGCAAGCATACCAGGCTACACGACATGCCACAACGCATGCCATGACATGCCACAACAGAGTTACTGCATGGGAAACAGATGAATACTAAACTGAACATTGCTGGATTGTTAAAGGCATGACCTGATGCCCCGGATGAGGTGAGAAAAACAGATGAATAGAATCCAGCAAAGTCTAAGGCTTTCACAGACAAGCAGTGGGGTGCTAAGGAACCAAAGTTTGAGTGTGGTTCCTTCATTAGAATACGAAAACCTGGAATTTTACGCAAAGGGGACCATAAATTCACAGCTCCTCTTAAAATCATAGAGAAGAAGGGACCTTACACCTATCGACTTTCTGATGGGTGGGTATGGAATGCTTCTTATCTTGCACCTGCCTATGCACCAAGAGGAGATTATGCCAACACCCAGTCTGCATTGGATGACTTCACCGTAGTATCCACACAACAAGACATTGCACTGGAACCGGGGCTTGAGAGATGGCCTGTCAGACCCAGACGACCACCTGTCTGGACTAGAGACTATGTTATGAGGTATCTACAGTGTTTTCAGTGTAATATTTCTGCCAACAGTATAGTGTCTTGTTTCATATTTGTTCCTGTGGTTAGAACAATAATGTTTATTTTAATTGGGAGAGTTTCTTAAGAGAGGAGGGAATGTGGTGTTTAGATGTTGCTTGTAATTATTAGAACTGGGAGAACTGGATTTTGGGAGTCTGAAAGGACAGGAAACAGGAAGGAGGGGGGAGGAGTTGAGATGCTGGGAGAAAGCTACAGAGGGTTCAGTAGCAGCTTGGTAAAGAGGTTTCCACTTTGAAAATAAAGTCCTGTTGAAGCTTGTTAGTAGCTTGCCTGGTTGATACAACACATGCTTTTCAGGTAAAGCTGGGGTGGGTAGGGGTGGTTCATGGTTCAGATCTCCTTTTGCATTAAATCCTTGTATCCTAGTTCAGAATGTAGTCAATTTCTAATCAAAGTGCCTCTCAATCATGTAACCATATTTCAGCAAATTTCTGTTTCAGCACAAACTCCAGCTGGTTCTTCAGGTTCACCAGTGGTGCAAACCTGCTTGTTTCACTTTTGTAGCTGACCAGACCCCTCCATTCAACAATATATAGACAGGTAAACATTAGCAGAAACATGTCTCTGGCACAGATTGTGTGATCTCCTGCACAGGACTAGAAAACCACCTGTCTTTCCCTTTCTGATATCCTGAAAACTGCTATGTTCTCCAAATGTTGGCCAGCCCTAAGAAAAAAATTGCAAACTGGCAACATAGCCCTGGAATGAAGTATCTCACTTTCCCCCATCCCTGTTGAGACAGTAAGAACATTTCACATTTCTATAAACACTATTATAGTGTTTCTCACCATTAGTAGCCTCTGCACATCCCTCAAGGGCTGGAAAAGTTGTCTGAGAATCAAAGATAGTGAGAGAGATATTCCTAGAATGCTGAAAAGTATCAAAACAGTGGCCTTCTACAGCAAAATTATGTCAAATGGGGGGAAATTCTTGGCATGTTCCAAGGGCCAAAAGCTAGAATGCTCTTCTTCTCCTTGAATTGGCAGAGAAGCAGTCTCTTCAGGAGCAGACAGACACTTACGAATCAGTTCATGGAGCTGGAGACAAGCTACAGGGAATGAGAACATCTCCTACTGGAGAGGCTAACTGAACCAATGGCCGAAAGAGTGCACTGTCCAGCTGCTGCTGAGGTCCCAGAACTGGTTCATGAGCTTCTTCCTCTTCCTACTTCTTCTCCGGCTGCCACTTAGGATGCTGCTGAGATGGATGATCCTGTTGTAGTGACATATGCATCCACCCACCCATCCCAGCAACTGACTAGTGGGAGAACACTGAGCCTGCAGGAATACTGAAGCACCACCAAGTACTGCCCCTGCCCTCAAAACCTCATGCAGGAGGTATCCCTGATTCTTACCAAGAGTCACTATCCCCTGTCATTCACCCCTTCTGATGAGGAGGGGTAGGAGGCAGTTGCAAAGATATTAGGACGTCGGCAGCGTTCTCAGTTGTGAACAGTTACTTTGGTAACATTTTGATGTTTTTCTGATTTCAAAATCCATTAAACTTTCTACCTCAGACTTTTATTAAACAGAATGCTTTGTTTAACTTTGTGTTGGCCTCCTTCCTGTTGATGAACAAAAGGTGATTTTTTGTTCTTGAATGGGCTGCAATTTTCCTACCTTGTATAACTGAATAGTGAGTAAAAAACTGATTCCATCATAGCACAATTATATTTCAATTTCTCCTAACACTCAGAAAAATCTTAAGTCATATGGATACATGGGAAGGATGGGGAAAATGCAGTTCATATAATGTTTTATGTGCTCTAAAAACACTACTATTGTTCTACATAGCAGATGTCTAAAACACACAAAAGGGGTCAATCAAAGTCTGAATGGCTTTATTACACATGTTGAAAATCAAAACCAAAGAACAACAAAGGAGGAGGGAACATACCAGCAAGAACAGTGACTGCCAGTATCCTGCCAACCTCTGCCCAAAACTGTAAGCAGTTTTAACCAGGGATTAATGCTCTCTAAGAACTGTTAATTGCATGTAGCACTACTGACAATAAAAGATCAAAAACACAATGGGTGCAGTAGTCCTCAACCAAGAAAACGGTAATACACTTTTTAATAAGCTTAAGTGCTTCTGATAAGAAAGGTACAGAAACATGAATAGTGACGGGAAAAAAACATTGCACAGTGATCTCATAACTTGGCTGCCATCCTCCACAGCACAAATCCAACTCCGAGGTGATAACCCAATGGAGGTGCCCTGTTATAATTGTCTTAAGTGTGTGCAGTGTTACATGAATGGCTAATGACTTTCAGCTATGGGGAAACAAATATCTTGCAAAGCCCCATGTATGTTCCCTCAGCAGCTTTACAGGATATAAAGGAGTCCCCTGGAATATGCATATGTCATCCTGCTGTGCCAAGATGTGTGTGTATATGGCATTCCTGAATTTCCCTTGCCCCCTGGGAAGTGGGACCGTTGTGCATGTGTGTGGCATCCAGCTGCCTGCAAAGAGTTTGTAAACCAGACTTCTGCAGATCCCACTTGGAACAGAAGCACATCCCTTTATTGTCACAAATGTTATGTAGTGCACAGCAGGTGACAATTATATGCATGGTGTTTGCCACACTGCCATCCAGATTTGGGGCAAGGAGGGTGCGTAGGCAGCCAACCAAATGCATACTCCACAACCATCCTACAGTTATATCACTTGTCATTGAATTCCCTTTTTTCCAGGGTCATTGATGTGAGGGTATGGTTTCATGAGTCAAAGCAGGAGCAGGTATGTCATATCCCCCAAAATTACAGTTGGCACAGACACCTGTACAGCACCATATAACTTCTTAGGAATAAAGTCCCTTCTTTTTCTTCAAGTACAATCCTGATCTCTTCAGCACCCTGGCATTATGAACCTTTCCATTGTTTCCCACGTTTGTATTCATGAATTTGCCTCTGTGGTTCATTAAGGGCTGGTCTACACTGAAAAGTTACATCAGCATAGCTACATCTCTCAGGGGTGTGAAAAATGCACTCCCCCGAGAGATGTATTTAAGCTAACTTAACCTCCAGTGTAGACAGTGCTGAACCAGTAGAAGGCTTCTTCCGTCCACCTTACCTACCTACTGCCTCTTGGGGAGGTGGATTACCTACAGCAATGGGAGAGCCTCTGCTGTCACTGTAGTGTCTACACTGAAGCGCTGCAACTATAAGTGTAGACCCGTCTTAAGCCTCATAGAAAGAGTGACTAGTAACCTTTTGGTTCACATACTCACTTTGCCCCTAGGCAAAGTACTGGGATATGGGTGCCATCAATTGCCCCTGCACACTTTGGAAACCCCCTTCTCTGAAATACAGCTATTATTTCTGAAGCTTTTCTTATGGCAAACACCCATGAGTAAATTACAGTGTTAATTGCCTCACAAACCTTCACCTCCATGACCCCAACAGTGGACTTTCCAACCCCAAAGTGGTTTGCAACAGACCTATAGCTGTCTAGTGTAGCCAGTGTCCACAGGGCAATAGCAACTTGCTTCTAAACCTATATAGTTTCCCTGAATCAAGTGGTCTGGCACTGGAGCGTGCCACACAGCTCCATGTTTCCTCATCCAGAAGTTCTGAAGCCACTACTGGTCATCCCAGGTTTCCAGAATAATGTGATCCCACTCACTGTGCTAGTTTTCCTGCACCAGAAGTGACAGTCCACCCAAGGGTATGCTATGGCAATATCAGTGTGATGTAATGTATCTTAAAATAGCACCCTGTATGCCCCATATTCATTTGTACATGATTATGTTTTGTACAAAGGATGCCATGTAAGATATTATATGAAAGATTGTGATCTGGTGAAACTCATTCTGTCAAAATATGTGTATCATCATTGTATGTGGAATTATGATATTCAGCTATATGGTTATTGAAATATGTTGTGTGTTCAGGAGATGCCCACAGCTAGCTCTCCAGCGGCAACAAAGGAGATGACTCACACCCAAACAGGTGTTATGCAACCATCACGGGCCATTGACCAGCGGGGAATTGTAAACAAGAGATTTACAATTCTGTAAGAGGCAGTTGTGCAAGCACCACACAATGGGGATTTCTCAGCTCCATGATTTAGTTGTGCAAGCACCACACAATGAGGATTGCTCAACTCTGTGACTCAGCAAGGGCCACCAGGACATGGCTGGGCCATTATCTTCCCTGGGACATGAATTGAGAGTATAAAATAAGGGACAGTGGCATCATGAGACCACCTCTCTCCTCTCCCACCTGCTCTGAAGGCAATAAGAATGCTGGGAATAGAAAGACTTTGAACTGCAGAGATTGGTCACAGGCTGAGAAGGAAAAATGTGTATTACAAACTGTAACCTAACTGCAACATCCAGTTGGGTAAGAAAAACTGTTTGATTCAAATCGTTCTTAGTCTGAAAATTTAGGATTTATAATGTGGGTTTATTTTTCATTTTCTTAGGTAACTATCTCTGATCTTTATGCCTACCACTTATAATCACTTAAAATCTATCTTTCTGTAGTTAATAAACTTATTTTAATGTTTTATCCTTACCAGTGAGTTTGTCTGAAGTTCTTGGGGAATCTGCTCAGATTACAAAGGCTGGTGCATGTCCATTGCCCTTTGACGAAGTGGCAAACTACTTACTGAGCTTTCATTGTTCAAGAGAAGGTCTTGAGCAGTGTAAGATGGTACATGTCTGGAGTACAAGGCTGAGGGTGGGGGGATTTGCTGGTTTCTCACTCTGTATAGTTCACGAGTGGCTTGGAGAGCATTCATGTAATTTAGCTGGGTGTGTCTCTGTGTGCTGATGGCTGAGTGATAACAGCGCCTGGAGGGATTTGCTGCTTGTCACTGGCAAAGCATCATGAGAGACAGCCCAGGCTGGAGAGTTAAGGGGACACAGCGGTGCAACGGTTCCAGGTTGTAGCTCGGGGATCCTGTAACAACCAGCATTCACTATATTTGTACAGTGTGAGCTGAATGAATTGTCATTGACCCTCAAGTTCAACCATTTTTGATGTGTCAGCAAATGCTGCCCAAATTCCATCCAGCATCTTGCCAAGAGCCCACTCCACTGCATAATCATTTGTCTTACAATAAGGAGCCAGAACAAAACCAGATCATCATCCAATTGCTGTATGTCTACCACATAGTTTCTCAGGGAATAACAATAAGAGGTGACATGATCAGGAACTGAGATTGGCAAATGCGTGAAGGCAGAGGACAGTATCAAAAACATACAGAAAAGCAGCTCCTAGAGTGTCTCCCTGTAACACACAGAGCCCTGGGATAATGCTTCTGAAATGGCAGCACTAACATCATGTATCTACAGTGGCAGTGTGGACACAGGTATACACATATACACCGCAATATACACGTGTCTAGCACAGCACAGGTGGACATGGGAATGGGGAACACATGGAAGCATTACATGATTCAGTACTTGGGTAGGCATGCAAGTGTAGACATAGTATGAAACTACATAATAGATCACATATGTCCCAGTCCCTTCCTAAGGAAGGATAATAGAAGAGATGGCCTGGATTTGAAGATAGACAATGGCAAATTGGTGTAATTTCTCCTTTCTCTAGCACCCTCAGTGTGAGCTGGGGGAAAATGTGGACTCCCTCTTAAACTCAGTAGGCCAAATGTACAAGTGAACTGTATGGGGAAGTGTAAGTTACACATTGGTAAGTAGGTATGGGTCTAAAATAATGTAAATTATATGCTGAGAAGCAGGAATTTGGTTTACATGATCTCATCTTAGATTACCTTTGAATTGGGTCGTCTGAAAGATTTAAACAGATTTCTCTTTTTCAGGCTTTGCTTAAGTATTCCTGAGAGAGGCCTCTCCCTCAGTGACTTCATCAACCTCTCCAAACACTTTCCAAAAAGTCAGTTATCCTTGAATGTGTTTGGCCAGGAGGCAGGCCTCTGAAGTAGAGTTGGCCTACCAGGAACAGAGCCAGAGGATCTGTGCTGTAAATGATGCGGCCACACTCTCCACAGACAAATGGATGGCATTGTAGATGTCATCATGCAAAGTTAGCAATTCAGTCAAGAAGTGAAAGTAAGTTACACAGCTTCCCAGGGTCTTCATTCTCTGTAATTACCCCAGAAAAAAAGTGAGAAGAATAGGATGTATACATGACAACAAGCACAGCAGCAGTATTTAGGTCTTTGCATCTTTGAGTACTTCTGTGCTTTGTCCACTGGAACCATGTGAGAAACTATACCCTCTGCAAGAATGCTCTTCATGGGAAACCCCCACTATGGGATTATCCACTTTCAGGAAAGCAGCCTTTAATTTGTCAGTAGACTGGAAGGAATGAGTCTTGAACTGCTCAAAGACTTGGTTCCTTTTCAGTGGAGCAGAGGATGTACCTCTCCAAGCTAGGAAATGCATATGAAGGTTTTTATTAATTCACTACTCATCTGCTGCCCCACCACCTTCCTGAGAGGACAGGGAAAAGCATGACTAGCAACATGCTAGGAGACAGATGTCTCACTGGCCCACAGATTCTTCCCTTTAAGAAAAAAGTTTAAAGTGAGAGAAAGGAGAGAAAGAAAAATTAGAGGTTGTAGCTGAAAGTGCTAACAAAGCAAAAAGTCCTATGGCAGCCAGAAGCAAATGAAGCCTTCCATCTCCTGGAGACAGGAAAGGCTAAGAACTGGTAGGCATTAAGCACCTTTCAGTGGTGAAAGAATCTCTGAGTAAGACCTATCTCCATTTCACTATAATGGACTAAAATAAGAGCATGCCAAAGAAAATATATATTCTAGAGATATTCAGTACTAAGCAGCTGGCACCATCTGTCCCTAGAAACAAACATTCTGACCAACATATCAATACCATACTTATTTTTGAAGTGCTACAAGATGCATAATAAGCTACACCGCTGCATTATATTTCTGTATTTGTGATCAACCAGACAAAATGGAAACAGTCATATAAACAATATATTTTTTGTTCTTTTTTTGAAGAATACTACAATCAAATGGGATGGGGATTCACTTAATAAAAGCTCTAATTATCTGAACTCAAGGAATGCAATGATACCCAAGGAAACAGGATTTGTAGAAAAGGCAATTTGCCCGTATACGTTCTGGCATAGTTTAAAGGACTTGATCGACCTGAGAGAAGGAACTGACAGAATTGTAATATCTGTATGGAATTAGGTAGCTACAAAGATAATGTCTCATTCATCACTTGATTGGTGAAGACAGAGTGGCAAAGACACAAGAATATATAGAAATATTATTGTGAGATTCTATTTAAATAATTACAGGATATTCAGTGAACTCCAGGAAGCAAACCTTGGGATTTTTGCTTTTCCCCCTAGATTTGTAAAAAAATACTTAAAAATAATGAAGAGAAGCTTGTCCACTGCAGCATCATGAGAAGTCAGCCTGCAAGAACAACTATGAAAGTACATGGCAATTCTACAGAGGCCCACCTCTTTCAAATGTGTTTAGCTATTATCCATATTAAGTTCTAATCTTCCCTGCCTTAGTGCTTCCTTACAAGTCAGCACAGGAGTCCAATATTAAGAATGTCTTTGTTTAATGATACCTCTGAACTATTATCACCCTGAGGGATTTAGGAAGTTACAGCTGCCATAATCATTTCAGCACAACTCACCCCACAGGAACAAGAAAAGGGGTGGGGGGAAGGAGGAATGCAACATAAACAGTATACAGGAATCATTACACTACAGGAGTGAGAGGCTGAAGAGATAAAAGTGTCCCCTCAGAGAAAAAAATCCATCTAATTGTGTACTAGCACAGTAATTCAGAGGACAGCATATAGACATAAGGAAATTGGGGTGGGGGGTGGAGGAAAGCAAGCACCTACACAAACAAAATAACCACACTGAATCAGTCTGAGCTTTAAATCAGTATCTACTGTAGGTAAATTTTACACCTATCCCATTTGCCATCCCAATGTAAAGTTCTAGAAACAACACTGCATACTTGGCAAAATGCTATATAGGTCTCTTAAGCAGTGCCAAACAGTTACAGCACAAAGTGATATCCAGTTAACTGGAGAGCACAGGAGTTGCCATACTGGATCTGAGTAGTGATCCATCCAGCTCTACGTCCTGTGTGAATGCAGCCAGTCCCAGATATTTCAGTGGCTGTTACACTGAACCCCGTGTGAGAGAGTTAGGGAATCACCTGCCCATAAAGGAAGTTTCTTCCTAACCGCTCAGTTAGTGATTGCCTTATGCCATGAACAATAAGCATATATATCCACTTGAACTCCTTGTTCCTGAAATTTTGTACCACCATCTCCCAATGAATAATTTCATAAATACTCTATGCAGTGTTGTTGTAGCTGCGTCGGTCCCAGGATGTTAGAGAAACAAGGTGAGAGAGGCAATGTCTTTTACCTCATCCACCTTGTGTCTCATAAATATTCTAGTTATCTTAACATTTGGCTGTCTCTCTCTTTCCCCTCATCTACTCTCTAACTTCACTTCCATTTATTTTCCTTCCCTCCACTTGATAAGGTGTGTAGGGAGCAGCGATAGTGCTCTGGGAAGAGGAGCTGAGGTATAAAGCTCCACTCAGAGGCACTGCTCCAGATTTCATCTCAGAGCTGGGTTGAGCCACCTTACTTTTGCAGCACCTCACATGCCACTTTTACTCGCTTCAGATTGCACAGCTCTGTGCTGGGTCTCTCAGGGCTGCTCCCCTCTCAGGTTTTAAGAGGAGAAGGCATGGATGGAGAGAAGAGTGGGAAGGAGAAGGGTAGCCACTTTCCCGACCCACCAAGAGCTAAGAACAAATTAGTATGAACGTAGTCACTGGAGTTTGGTGTTTTAACCTACACAGGAGAGGGGAGGAGTAGGAGGACTGAGAGAAGTGGGAGTAGGAGGATGACAAGTTGAGATGGCCATTTTCATGGGGGATACTTACCAATAGGAGCATGGGGATTTGTATCCCAATTGAATGGTTACTCAAAAATATCCGTACAGTGAGAATGCAAATCAATCAGCACCAACACGCTAAGGTGGATAGTATCATGATCTATTACTGAAAAATACCCACAGCGTTGTGGGTCAGTAACCGCACAGTGCTCTAATTGGCAGACAGTCCCATTTAATTAAAATTTTATAAAAGCTTTGATATACCCAGAGCTGCCAGTCACCAGAAGAGCAAACTCAGGCCCTGATCCTGCAATTAGCTGAGCCTAGAGGCACCCCTGCACCAATGTGTAGCCTTGTTGTCTCCAAGGACTAGAGCCCTGATACAAAAGCAGACGGGATCTGTCCATGTGGAACTGTTTGCATAACAGGGCCTCAGTCAGGAATGATTACTTATAAAACAAAGAATGTCGCCCTCACAGAAGACCTAGATACCATGAATCATTCAGATTCACTGCAAGAAAACGCTAATGCAATATCCTTTGTGCTGTAGTGCTCCATGCGATGCGGTCCTCTAGAATCTGCTCCATGCTGACTGGACAGAAACTAGGGAAAGGACTAATAAATTTCATTTTTCATCCACATCCTTTTTTGTTTGAAAAACTGTAATTGCACCTGGGGCATGTAACTGGCCTGATAATTTGAGATGCAGAAGTTATGTTTCCCCTTTATTCTGGACCCGCCAGGGCAATCCATAGTTCTTCCCCCACCCCCTCTATTCTCTTTTATCTGAAATATTCACACTCACTCACCCTTATTCCTCTCACAAATACATGAGAATGTAGAAGAATGGACTCACCACTAGAGCACACCTTCATGGCTCTGTGTGGCATAGCTGCTCTTTCGTGCCTAGGGTCACTCCAGCCCTGTGGTGGTCTGACTCTTCTCATAACTTGGTCCTTCGGCCTGGCAACTTTAGATCCTCTCCCCTTCTGGGAGAACAAAAGTACAACTAAAAGTCCAACGTGTCCAGACACAAAACCTACTTCTGTCGCTTCTTGGGTTATTCCTTGGTTTGTCCTTGAGACTCAATCTTCAGCCCCACACTGGGCTCAAATCCTTATGTCAGGCTTATGTGCTCCTTTCTCAGGGCTGACAGGGGAACCCAGGCCCATGCTCTGCTCTGGGTTCTGGTCCAGGGACTTTGTATTAAGCAGGTAGGTCTCGTTCGGGCATGCTACCGTTTCCCTGTGTCACTTCCTATTTTCAAGCCCCTTGTATTGCTTCCCTGCAGTGTAACCCAGCTTCCCTTTTGTTCTCAGGGGGTTCTCCCTAGGTCCTTCTAGCTCCCTCTTTCTCTGCTGGAATGCTGACCTGTCGTGACTGCCTCTCTGTACCCTCGGCAAAGAGTCCTGTGGCACCTTATAGGCTAACAGACGTATTGGAGCATGAGCTTTCGTGGAAGTGGGTATTCACCCACGAAAGCTCATGCTTTAATACGTCTGTTAGTCTATAAGGTGCCACAGGACTCTTTTCTGCCTTTATAGATCCAGACTAACACGGCTACCCCTCTGATGCTTGACTCTCTGTACTTTATCCCCTTTCCAGGGCCAACCAGAGGGATTAATTCTGTCCCTGTGCCCTTCTTCAATCAGTCTTCCTTAGCTGCCCCCAGAGAACAGAAACTCCTACCTCCTCTCTCCTGGGCCTCCTCTGTAGCTTTCACTTCTTTTACAAAGAAGTCCCAGCTCCTCACAGTTGGGTCTAGTAACAAATGAAGCCTGACACACCCTCCAGCACAGCAAAGTGGACTAATTGAGCTCTCAGACTCCTGTTAACCCTTAGTTCACCTGTGTGGGGTAGACATCTCATCACAGGGCATATTCTCTTTTCTTTTCTATCATGATAAGTGTAAACTTCTCCTAGCTGTCATGGCATAAGAGTTTGGGGGTAGATGGTGGAAAGAAGGGTGCACCCTGCATTTTGGGCCTTAAGCTGAAGGCCCCAATTGAATGAAAGCACAGGCTTTAAACAGCCCTCCCTGCATCAGGAAAGCCTCCTGCCTACACTCCAAAAGCAAAGTTTAATTCAAAAGCTTCCTCCTTTAACTACATTAAATAACTCTTCTACTGTAATAGCTGAGTTGTAACCATGTTTTGATTCCATAACTGTGAAAATGAAGAATTACTGACTACTGGGTGATTTGACACTCTACCAATCATCTTAAACGCAACTTACATTTCTAAAATTGCTGGGCCTGTGTTTTTTATGGCCACTGCTTTGAGAGAGGTCATTCATGACCAGATCTCCTCCCAACGTAAGTCATAATTTTCTTCAGGTTCTGTGTAGGTGAACCTTTTGCTTGGAATTTTTATTCTGAGTGATGGAATAATTCTTATCATCATTAAGCTGAAGCACTTGCTATGCTTGCCATCACTGCTGGCATTTTCTGAGAAATTGCAAGGTCATGGCATAGTATTAATCTTTCTGACAGTTCACACAGCATTACATTGTGTGATATTCAAAAGTCAAGCGCTTGATACAAAGGCCCTTTACAGTTGTGGAGTGCAGGTATAGTAATTCCAGGCGACATATTGCAGTGGGCAGCAGGTTTTTCCAGGGCACCACCTTTTCATTATGAACTAAATGATTCAAAAGATACTGTGAGTGAAACAATCTTTAAAAAACACATCTCCAAAAATACTGAGACCCAGAAACTTCATGGTGACAAGATCAAGGCAATAAATTCCATTATGGTCATTTACTGCAGATTTCTGGAATCTGCATGTTCTAAGGGAAAGCTTAAAGAGTTTTCTGGAAAATAATTATTACACTCCAACCCCCATTATTTTTGTTCTCTAAAGTTCATTAACCAGGATTCATATCTGAATTCCTGAAAATCAATGTGCCCAAAAGTGCAGTTACCAAGTCTCATTCACAGAGATTCATGAGCACAAACAGTTATGGTGACGGTCAGATTTTCAGAAATAATGTCTGCCCACTTACTTATCTATACTGATTGCATGTGTGCATATAAATATTTTTCAGTTGTTAATTAGGCTATTAAAAGTACATTCACCTAAACACACACACATTATGTGCAATGAGAGTCAGCAAAAGTTGCTGTAAGACTAAACTCTTTAGGTTCTTGACTTTTGAGTTTGAGACTTCTCTCATATTGAAATAGCAACATTTACAAGTTAATAGAGAGGCCTGAAATCTTTTCAAGGGCTTCAGGCAATTGAGAGTGTACCTTTTTTATACCTCCTAGAAATGAAAAGATGGGGCAATTGTTCACAATGTGTTCAAAGGTTTGGAGGTCTCCACATTCACACTGTGGTGAATCCTTGATTCTCCAGGTGCATGCATCTTCCATGTAACACCCTAATATGGTTGATGGTCTTTCACCTTCTTCAGCAGAGCAACAAACCAGGGGATTTGACGGTAGGATCAACTATGCAGTGCTTGTGGTTTATGACAGAGCCTGCCAACTGCATCTGCTGGGTATCTCTTGGGTTGAAACTGGATGACAGAAGGGTTTCTCCAGCCACCCAGAGGAACTTAAAGTGAGTGCAAGGTGGATGAACAAGGCTGTCATGGAGCAGAAGCTTTTAGTTAGTGAGAGCATTATTGTTCTCGCTCAGTGTAGCCATCTCATTTGGAGGAAGAAATGTTTCCAAGGCCTGGAAGCCAAGACAGTGGAGTGGACTTCAGGGTGCCAGTTACAAGTTTTATAGCTGCATTTAGCTGGATATTGATGAGGTCTGTAAGTGAGCTTCTTCTCCAAACATGTGTTCAATTCTCGGCTGTGGAATAAATTAAAACGGTTTGTAGTGACTTGCCATCTGTGCATGATGGCAGCACTCTACCGAGGCACTGCAGAAGGGCCCATGCTTTATGGCTTGAGTGTGTGATGTCTGTGGCCTCCACTATCTCTTCTCATTGTTGTCATCTTGTAGAGTCCATTGATTCCAGGAGAGCAGCAGCTAAGTCCAGGTCTTCTGTAGCTTCATACTCCCTTAGGAGCATTTTGCTCTCTGGCTTCCAGCATGGCTTAAAAAAGCTCCTGTAACCACGACTTCTTTGTGGCTTTAATAATAAACTTTGTGAAGCCATCAAAGTTGTTGGGCTTTGGTGGAATGCTACTGATGGTTTTTTTGATGGCAGCAGAGAAACCCAGCCATTCCGCTCATCTCAGGTTCCAGTGTGGAACTGTTAGTATATATGTTTGTTAGCCTGAGATAGAATTTTGAGTTTGACTTTTAAAACTCTTATATCATTACTAACATGTGTGAACAAAGACATTGTGTGTTGTTTCTGCCCAGCCAGATAGGTTTGTTAGTATAATGAGAAGAGAAAAGGGATAGAGTTAAAAGTGCTATTGGGTATGGTGGGAGTATAATATATGAACGCACACTTGAAGACTGCCTCAACTCCTATCTCAAGGCAAGGTCAAGCAACCACTTAGGAGGGACAAGGGGGAATGGAGGGGAGGCATAAGGCACACTAAAAGCCAAAGAGAATGGCCTTGGCCAATACACAACATCACTCCTTACCCCTCCCCCTAGGCTACAAAAGGTGGGTTCTTGCAGTCAAACAGTCCTCATAATTATCCGACCATTTTTCTAGACAGATATTAATTTTCCAGACAAAACTGCAAAGTCCAGTTTTTCTCTTTGGCATTTAAGTGGGGTTAGTAGGATGGGATATGGCAGATCGTTGGATGTGTTACTAATGGGTGGCTTATTTCCTATTGGTAGCCCATTAAGTGTGCTATAATCTTTTAAAAAATAAAGAGACATTTCAGTTGTTCTAATTACTCTAGACTTCCCCCATCCATCTTGGAATGGATGCTTATAAGAAGTTCAAAAAACAAACAAACAGAACATAGAACAGTACATCTGATCAACATCCCCAAATCAGTTCCTGTTTGGAACAATACTCCATTCTAAAACAAAAGTCACTGACAACTGCAATGAATAGCCTGTGTTTTGTAATAATAAAACTACTCTAAATATGCAAAGAACTGAACAAACCAAAACAATGTCACTGTATAGGGTGGACAAGAACAGAGAAATATGTATTCTGCAATATAGAAAACTAAAAAATTCTTCCAAAATGAGAACATACCACAAAATGCACTAAGAAATGCTAAACACAAAGCTGCCAAAATATCCCATGTAAACTATGTTGACTTACAGAGTAAGGAATCCAATTAAATGTTTTATTTGCTGAAGGGCATTTTCTCAGGCAACAGAAAGGTCACAATTTATTTTTTTTTCTAGAAGCTAGCAAGAGTGAGAGTCACAACTTTCCATCTAGCCTTTAGAACAGCAAGAAAACTGGCATAGCTTTCTTCCCAACCAACAATGCCTCACCAATAGTAGTTTAGGGGCATTTTATTTGGTGTTATTATTCTATATCTATATAATTTGATTAAATAGGGGCATGATTGTTTAACAGTGCATGTATTTTCAATTCTTAGCTCTTCAATGAATCATTCTTAGGTCTTGTGAATATAAAATCTTATAGATTTTTTCAATTAAAAAGAAACAAAATACAAGTATCAGAGGGGTAGCCATGTTAGTCTGGATCTGTAAAAGTGGCAAAGAGTCCTGTGGCACCTTATGGACTAACAGACGTATTGAAGCATGAGCTTTTGTGGGTGAATACCCACTTCTTCAGATGCTTGTAGTGGAAATTTCCAGAGGCAGGTATAAATATGCAAGTAAGAATCAGGCTAGAGATAACAAGGTTAGTTCAATCAGGGAGGATGAGGCCCTCTTCTAGCAGTTGAGATGTGAACACCAAGGGAGGAGAAACTGCTTTTGCAGTTGGCTAGCCATTCAGTGTCTTTGTTTAATCCTGAGCTGATGGTGTCAAATTTGCAAATGAACTGAAGCTCAGCAGTTTCTCTTTGAAGTCTGGTCCTGAAGTTTTTTTGCTGCAGGATGGCTACCTTTACATCTGCTATTGTGTGTCCAGGGAGCTTGAAGTGTTCTCCTACAGGTTTTTGTATATTGCCATTCCTAATATCTGGTTTGTGTCCATTTACCCTTTTACATAGGGACTGTCCAGTTTGGCCAATGTACATAACAGAGGGGCATTGCTGGCACATGATGGCGTATATTACATTGGTGGACGTGCAGGTGAATGAACCGGTGATGGTGTCACTGGTGTAGATATGTGGGCAGAGTTGACATTGAGGTTTGTTGCATGGATTGGTTCCTGAGTTAGGATCAATCATAGAATCATAGAATATCAGGGTTGGAAGGGACCTCAGGAGGTCATCTAGTCCAACCCCCTGCTCAAAGCGGGACCAATCCCCAATTTTTGCCTCAGATCCCAGATGGCCCCCTCAGAGATTGAACTCACAACCCTGGGTTTAGCAGGCCAATGCTCAAACCACTGAGCTATCCCAGAAGTATAAAAGTACCTGGGGCAAGCAGGCATAGACATATTGACGCAATGTTGAACTGCAGCATGAGGACTGTGAAGTTGCTTGATGTCTAGAAAAAGAGCACATTAGTACCATATTGAAGAGAAAAGGAGACATACCAGACTGTGGTAACTATCACAACATTTAACTCATGAACCACACGATAAATATCTGTTTGGAGAAAGTTAAGATATTATGAAGAGAATTAAAGGTCAGTGACAATCGGTCTGGATTCATGCTGAGCAAGTCAGCAATAGAGGCTCGCTTTACATTAAGATTAGCTTCAATGGGAGTTTTGACTGCAGGGCCAAGCCCAGTGTGAAGCGCATTAAGACTTTTGGAGGCTTTCATTCAGGAATGGCTAGACAAATCCTGCATGAGTAATTCTCTCTCATAAATTCTTTTTCTCGATTTCAGAATAAGGCAGTTTTCAGGGTTTTAGTTTTAAATCCCCACCAAAAACATGGATGAGATTTCTTTTTAAATCACTGCAGTGCTGATATTTTTTTTAAATCGCTGATATGCATTTCTACACATTTGAAATCTGCATGGATGTAAATACTGGGTGGGGGGGTTCAGTTTGCTCTTTTAAAAACAACTTGGAAATCACATCCAAAAAACTGCATTTAAAATACTTTTTTTTTAAGGTTTCAATGTCAAGCACTCAAAAGTTAGGCAACACCTGAAATAAGGCTGCCTGTGCCACCTAGTTTTGGCCCGTTGTCCATATGCATTGTGAGACTCTATAATTACTAATTACTATGTATTCCCCAGGACCCTGGCCTCCTTCAGTGCACATGATGCTGGACTGCACTCTGGGGATGAATTAGGTTTGTGTAGTGCATGAGGCTGTTGTGGGTCAGGCCCATGCCTCATTTTGTTGCAGAAGTTGGAAGTTGTGTAGGGAATATGACAGGGATTGAGAGAAGGCAGAAGGTTGTCATGCTTAAGGAAGTCAAATGTAACCCTGGAGAACAAGTTGCAGTGGGGGAGGTTTAGGCTGGATATTAGGAAAAACTTTTTCACTAGGAGGGTGGTGAAACACTGGAATGCGTTGCCTAGGGAGGTGGTGGAATCTCCTTCCTTAGAAGTTTTTAAGGTCAGGCTTGACAAAGCCCTGGCTGGGATGATTTAATTGGGGATGGGTCCTGCTTTTGAGCAGGGGGTTGGACTAGATGACCTCCTGAGGTCCCTTCCAACCCTGATATTCTATGATTCTATGAACTGGATTCTATTCCTGCCTCTTCCACCGAATTTCTATGTGGTGCTAGGCAAGTCACTAAGACCAAAACATTTCTTGTTTTCTGGGTGCCCACCGTGAGATACCTGGGGTCAGATTTGTAGAAGTGCTGAATATTAACAGCTGCAACTAAAGCTGATTGTTCAGAAACACCATCATATCATAAGCTGTATAATGCTAAGTGCTCTTGAAAAATCAAGTCCTGAGAGTCTCAACTGGGGCACCCGAAATTAATGGACATTTTTTGGAAACTTTGGCCTTAACCTTTCTGTGCCTTAGTTTCCAAGCTGTAAAATGAAGATCACAATACCCCTGAAATTAGGTGATGTTAAGATAAATTTATTAATTGCTGTGAGCACTTGGATAATATGGTGAGAACATTATGCAAACAACCATGATAGAATTAATAACTTTGTATTTAGTGCAGGATTTGGACAGTGCATTGAATAAGGCCTGAGATCATACATTTTATAAGGATAAAAAGAAATAGTCAATAACTTTTCATTCAGTGAACGAGGAAGGGGAGTGTCTTTTCCCTGACCTCATTCTGAGAAATTTTTGCTGAAACTTCAAAAAACAAACAAACAAAAAAAACCTAGCTTGAAGCAGATACCTGAAAGCTTTGGTACAAATAGTTAAAGTTTGGTAAAGTTATAAGTAAGGCTACGTTTTAGTCACGGGTATTTTTAGTAAAAGTCAAGGACAGGTGATGGGCAGTAAACAAAAATTCATGGGTGCTGGGCGAGGCGCAACCCAAGGGAGGAGCGCCATGGGTGCTGGGGGGGGGGTGAGGCCAGGAGAACCATGGATGCTTGGGGGGAGAGGGGCACGACCGGGTGTGGGGGGGTGCGCTGCGGGTGCTGGGGGGTGGGATTGGCAGGGCTGGGGCAGACTCCCTAGGCAGCTCCTGAGCTCCAGGTGCTGTCTGAAGACCTGGTTCTGCAGCTCCCACTGGCTGGGAACTGTGGCCAACGGAAGCTGCGGGGGCGGTGCCTGCCAGCAGAGGCAGCACATGGAGCTAGGAGTGAGAGAGGGGAACCCCCACTTCAGGTAGGCACTACCCCACACACCAATCCCCAGCCCTGAGCTCCCATACACTCAAACGCCTGCTGCTGCAGGGCGGGGGGGGGGGGGGGGAGGAGGAGACTGTCCCAGCAGCAGTTGGTGTGCCCTGTCCGGGGGCTGCCCGAGCTGTTCAGGCACGAAGGTCAGGGAAAGTCACAGAATCTGTGACCTCCATGACAAATATGGAACCTTAGTTATAAGCAACTGAAACAGGGTCCTATAACTGAAAAGGCAGGTAACCTTAACAATAGGTCTTGCTACCTTCACCACGTGTGGTGAATATACATTCTGACACACACGTGCTCCATGTACACAACTACAAGATCATGAATCCCATGTGTTTACAAATATCCTGTGCCTAATTCACCCCTCTACAGGAAGTTCAGTGGTGTCAGTAAAGGTAGAATCCAGATCATCCATATCATAACTCAATATGGAATTCACCTTTGTGCAGACAGGCTGCATGAGGTGCTTACCAATGTGCTTAATTGGTTCAGAGGACCTGATAAAGATCCTCTGCCCTGAGGAAAATGTCATGCTCTGTGCAATACATATTAATATTTGGATAAATGAACACTTCAGCCTTCAGTTAGATTAAAGAGCAAACTCTTACTTATTATACAGTGGGATAAGTTCACAAAAGGACTTAGGCCCCTAACTGCCATATTAGGCATGTAAATCCCAGAATCAGTCCCCATTGGGAGTCACAAAACCCCAGCTCAGCTGCCATCAAACCTCATAGGCACCTAAACTTGCTTGTCACCTTTAATTTTTGCAGTAAAAGTTTCCTAGGAACCTATGTTTCTACTAAAAGAACAGGAGTACTTGTGGCACCTTAGAGACTAACAAATTTATTTGAGCATAAGCTTTCATGTACAAGACTCACATTTCTGGGGGAAAGTCTGGGACTGGGAGTTTGCTGGTGTTGCCCTGCAGTGTAATTCATGAGTGGCTGGCTATAGCACTCATACAGTATAGCTGGGAAAAAGAACAGGAGTACTTGTGGCACCTTAGAGACTAACAAATTTATTAGAGCATAAGCTTTCATGGGCTACAGCCCACTTCATCAGATGCATAGAATGGAACATAAACTGTAAGAGGCTAATTAGTTAAAATGAGCTATTATCAGGAGAAAAAAACTTTTGTAGTGATAATCAAGATGGCCCATTTAGACAGTTGACAAGAAGGTGGGAGGATACTTAATGTAAGGAAATAGATTCAATACGTGTAATGACCAAGCCACTCCCAGTCTCTATTCAAACCCAAGTTAATGGTATCTAGTTTGCATATTAATTCAAGCTCAGCAGTTTCTCATTGGAGTCTGTTTTTGAAGCTTTTCTGTTGCAAAATTGCCACCCTTAAGTCTTTTACTGAGTGGCCAGAGAGGTTGAAGTGTTCTCCTACCGGTTTTTGAATTTTATGATTCCTGATGTCAGATTTGTGTCCATTTATTCTTTTGCATAGAGACTGTCTGGTTTGGCCAATGTACATGGCAGAGGGGCATTGCTGGAACATGATGGCATATATCACATTGGTAGATGTTCAGGTGAACAAGCCCCTGATGGCGAGGCTAATGTGATTAGGTCCTATGATGATGTCACTTGAATAAATATGTGGACAGAGATGGCATCAGGCTTTGTTGCAAGGATAAGTTCCTGGGTTAGTGTTTTTGTTGTGTGGTGTGTGGTTGCTGCTACTTGCTTCAGGTTGGGGGGGCTGTCTGTAAGCGAGGACTGGTCTGTCTCCCAAGATCTGTGAGAATGAGGGATACAACTGCATTTGCTCCAATTCCTCAGACAGAGACAAAAACCTACAAGACCTCTATCAAGCATTCTTACAACTACAATACCCACCTGCTGAAGTGAAGAAACAAATTGACAGAGCCAGAAGGGTCCCCAGAAGTCACCTACTACAGGACAGGCCCAACAAAGAAAATAACAGAATGCCACTAGCCATCACATTCAGCCCCCAACTAAAACCTCTCCAATACATCATCAAAGATTTACAACCTATCCTTAAAAATTGTTCACAAAATGAACGCAAGTGGTGAGGGATCTTCGTCTAAACCAACACCTGCTTGAACACGCCTCCACACTAGTAGCTTTCTCCACCTTCTGAAAAATAATTGTCTCCAATACATTCCAAGAATTTGTTGGATAATCTGTGCCCTGCTGTGTTATTTTCCCCAACAGATGTCTGTGTAGTTGAAGTCCCCCATCACCACCAAGTCCTGTGCTTTGGATGATTTTGTTAGTGTTTAAAAAAAGCCTCATCCACCTCTTCTTCCTGGTTACGTGGTCTGTAGTAGACCTTTACCATGATATCACCCTTGTTTTTACCCCTTTTATCCTTACCCAGAGACTTCCAACAAATCTGCCTCCTGTTTCCATCTCAACCTCAGTACAAGTGTATACGTTTTTAATATATAAGGCAACACCTCCTCCATTTTTTCCCGGCCTGTCCATCCATCCTGAGCAAGCTGTACCCTTCTATACCAATATTCCAGTCATGCATATTATCCCAATCCTACCAAGCTTTTCCATGTCAAGTATTTGCCACAAACTTAATTTTGCAAAATTTCAGTTAACAGTTCAAGAACAAATATGATGGCAGGGAGGGGAAGAGAACAATGTTTTGACAATGTTAAAAAATTCTGGCAAACTTTTCTTTAAACAGTTCTAGTGCTCTCTTTGAAAGGCCCTGAAATTTGTCAGGGTTGGCCTTTGTTTCTGTGCTGTGCCTTTTTCTGTCCCTATGAGAATCTACCCAAATTTGGCCATGTTATAAGGCTTTTGGGATGGGGGAAAGTCAGTTCTCATATGTTCAGTAGAGACTTAGATTTTAGAAACTTACTTCCCTGAAAATTCTGTCTAAACTGGGCACCCTCCAACCCAGGACTGAGCACAACTTTACCTGAAAATTTCAAGTTCTGGTTGCTGGGGTCTCAAGCATCTGTCTCCACTGAGACCAGGGAGCGTGCCTCTCTTGTGTTCTCAATGACTCCCCACTGGGACAAGGCAGCATAGAAGGAGCAGCTGTGATTCACATTCAAAGGGGACAAGAGCTTGACTTGTAGGGGGATGAGGGAGTAGACGGAGACAAGGAGCCAGAGCCATAGGGACGGGGGGAGAAGAGGCTGGGATTGGAAGCTATTAGAGGAGGAAAACTGGGACTGGCAGTAGGGATGGGGATGGGACATAGTCCAGGAGACAGGAACTGACTGAGCAAGGAGACTAGGTCTGGGAGCTGGGGAGGGAAATGGGTTGGGGCTGGAGCCAGTAGGTGAGGAATATCAGATCAGAATCCTGGGTGGGAGGAAGATGTGGCACCACAGAGATAGGACAAAGAGCCCAGGAAGGAAGAATCCCAAATTGCTATAAATGCTAGTACATTTCCACTATTACTATCATACTTCCTCTGTATTATGTTTAAGTACAATGTACTGTGTATCTTTCATATAAATTATTGATCTGGTTTAGGTATTCTGTCTCCATATTGCTAAAAATAGTGGGCTAATTTTCATGGGGAGTTCTACTTAAACTGCTGTTAAAACAGCAGACAGTGGGTGCCTCTTTCTGTGATATATTATTAAAGGGTCTGATTATTTCTAAATCAGAATGTTATGTTTGAAGCTGTCCAAATAAGTTTAAGTGATAGTGTGGTGGCAAATAATGTATCTTAAAAGCAAAACAAAGGAGAAAATCTGGTATTTCAGTTGAACAAATGTTTCACTTTGAGAGAGAAAGGATAGTCCATTGGTTGTGACTTAGGAGACCTGAATTCCAAGTCCTTGCTCCACTACAACTCTGTTCCCCTCATGTATAAAATGGGGATAATAGCACTTCCCTTCCTCACAGGGGTGCCATGTGTGTAAATACTTTAAAGACTGTGATGCTGTCTGTTACTATGATAATCGGGACCATGTAAGTACCTTAGGTATCTGCTCAGCCATTATGTCCTCAGCCAGCATTGCACTTGCCTGTAAAAGTATCTATGGCCAGCTCCAACTTATACTTAGTAAATGAAAAGATTCCTGCTGAGCTTAATGGGAGTTGATCAGGCTCCTAGGACATGATCTGAATCAATGACTGCGGTGAGCTTTGGAGCAGGCTGCTAATAATGATTATGCTCCTATTTTTTATTCTGTAAGATAGAAACAAGGCTGGCTGACTGTCTTAAAAATACCATGCCTCAATCATGTTCACATGCAGTGGGAAAGAACCATTCCCTCCACTACAGGAATAATTTTTATGGCTCATACTACTCAGGTCATGTTAGATGATCTTTCTGGGCTTCAAATCTTTGAAAGTGAGTGTACAATTTATATTTTTGCCACAGAACTCATTGACCAGAGCTTACCAGATAAGCTGCCTCTTCTGCTTAAAACACAAAACAAGGGAGTAAAGTTTGCTTTCAGACAGAGATTTCGATCCGTGACTTGCTATAGGCCACCAGTGTGCTGAGACAGTGTTCAGGCCCTGAGAGACTGAGCTGGAGGATTATCTTTTTGCTGCTGGTGTGAAAAAGGTTGAATGAACAAATGCCTTTTGGTCAAGGAGACCATCTCTTCTGCTTTCTCAGCCCTTGCAGACACAGAGCATGAGCCACCGTGCAGTGGAAAGGCAGCACAATCTTTAATTTATCTCCCTGTTGATGTGCGAGGTAAACTTAACCCTATCATAAGCCAGCTAAGAGATTTAGGGTCAGATCTTTAGCTGGTATATGTCAGCATTCAACTGTCAATTCCAAAACAGATGTGTCAGTTTATACCCGCTGAGGATCTGGAACTTTAAAAACAAATTTAAAGACCACTTTATGCGGGTTTTTTAAAAAACAACCCCTTACCAGTTGAAATATTAAGAAATATTTTGTTGAGTCAAAACTCTTACAAAGACAACCTACCATTGGAACAAACTGTGAAATGTCAATGAGCAGTATCCAATTTTAGCAAAGACTGGTAATGAATTAATTTTCAATTAAATATATTTGGACCAAGACTTTGAGAGCTTTCCTTAATCCTTTCCTTTTCCAATGACAAGACAAAAGAAACCCAACATGCTTCTCAATCTATAAAACCTTATAGTACACAGACAGATTAAAAGTCTACTACAGGAAAATTCCCAAACCAGAGTGTGTCACAAATTCAAGATAACCGCTCACATGCCTTCTGGGTTCTACAGGAACCTATGAACCCCCTCCCCAGAGGCATGCCTCAAGCCTTCTCCCTAGTGCTAGCTAATCCAAGTGGCTTCTCTCCCAACTCCGACATACAAGGAATGTTGTCCCCTGGGAAAATGGCTAATATTGCTTCCATTAACAAGGAGTATAACCCAGTACACTAGAAACAAAATGCAACAATATAAACCCAACAACAAATGAAATGCCACATCCAAAATAATATAACAAAGGGGGACTTTATGGGGGACAGGACACAGAGGCTCTAGGGAAGGAAGTAGTTAACTAATAAATGCAAAAACATTAATACTACAATATATTTCCCACCTCCCAACATTCACAACTGTACCACACATGCCAGCTCCCTCCCTGGCACCTTCTCATGCCAATAGACTACTTAGGATGAGTCCAGAGGTAAGTGTAACAGTGCTGTGAACACTGGCCAGCATAAAGAAAACCAAAAAACGGGCCCTCGTACAGTATTTTCACTCCTATGTCATCCGGAGCCATGTGGAGGTCTTGGCTGGCTCTAGGTAGCTGGTGCCATGATGGGTCTCTGCATTTCTGCCCATTGCTCTCCACAGGGCTGGAACTGTTTGACCATGCACTGGATACCACAGCAGTTCAGTGTCTCCCTTTGTGGGGTTTGGTAGCTAAGGAGAGACTCCTCTTTCTCTGCTACAAACTCAAAAGCTCCCGACGTGAAACCAAATCATGCCTTTGTCTGAATTGTGCTGTCCTCCAAGGGACTTTGTCCAATCTCCTCGTTGGCCCAGCAAACTGTCTGAATAAATCACCCCATCAGAAGCTTCCCTATTGGCTTGTGCTGGAGTTTCCAGTCTATTCTGTTCCCACCCCAGACTCTACGTATGCTGGAAAATGGTATTCGGAGGCTCTGGACTTTATCTTAACTTTAGTAAAGCTTTTGATACTGTCTTGCATGACCTTCTCATAAACAAACTTGGGAAATGCAACCTAGATGGAGTTACTATAAGGTGGGTGCAAAACTGGTTGGAAAGCCATTCCTAAAGAGGAGTAATCAGTGGTTCACAGTCATAGTGGAAGGACATAATGAGTGGGGTCCTGCAGGGATCAGTTCAGGTTCTGTTCAATATCTTCATAAATGATTTAGATAATGGCATAGAGAGTACACTTATAATGTTTGTGGATGATATCAAACTGGGAGGGGTTGTAAGTGCTTTGGAGGATATGATTATAATTCAAAATGATCTGGCCAAATTGGAGAAATGGTCTGAAGTAAACAGGATGAAATTCAATGAGGACAAACGCAAAGTACTCCACTTAGGAAGGAACAATCAGTTGCACACATACAAAATGGGAAATGACTGCCTAGGAAGGAGTACTGCAGAAAGGGATGTGGGAGTCATAGTGGACCACAAGCTAAATATGAGTCAACAGCATAACACTGTTGCAAAAAAAGCAAACATCATTCTGGAATGTATTAGCAGAAGTGTTATAAGCAAGTAATTCTTCCACTCTACTCTGTGCTGATTAGGCCTTGACTGGAGTACTGTGTCCAGTTCTGGGCGACACATTTCAGGAAAGGTGTGGGCAAATTGGAGAAAGTCCAGAGAAGAGCAACAAAAATGATTAAAGGTCTAGAAAACATGACATATGAGGGAAGACTGAAAAAATTGGGTTTGATTAGTCTGGAGAAGAGAAGACTGAGAGAGGACATAATGGTTTTCAAGTACATAAAAGGTTGGTACAAGGGGAGGGAGAAAAATTGTTCTTCTTAACCTCTGGGGATAGGACAAGAAGCAATGGGCTTAAATTGCAGCAGGGAAGGTTCAGGTTGGACATTAGGAAAAACTTCCTAACTGTCAGGATGGTTTGGCACTGAAATAAATTGCCTTGGGAAGTTGTTGTTACTGGAGATTTTAAAGAGCAGGTTAGACAAACGCCTGTCAGGGATAGTCTAGATCAGTGGTTCTCAAAGCCAGACCGCCTCTTGTTCATGGAAAGCCCCTGGTGGGCCGGACCAGTTTGTTTACCTGCCGCGTCCACAGGTTCGGGCTGACTGCGGCTCCCATGGCCACGGTTTGCCGCTCCAGGCCAATGGGGGCTGCAGGAAGGGCAGCCAGCACGTCCCTTGGCCCACGCCGCTTCCCGCAGCCCCCATTGGCCTGGAGCAGCAAACCGCGGCCAGTGGGAGCCGCGATCGGCCCAAACCTGTGGACGCGGTAGGTAAACAGACCGGTCCGGCCCACCAGGGGCTTTCCTTGAACAAGCAGCGGACCGGCTTTGAGAACCACTGGTCTAGATAATACTTAGCCCTGCCATGAGTGCAGGGGACTGGACTAGATGACCTCTCGAGGTCCATTCCAGTCCTATGATTATTGTTATAGTCTATAGGGTAGGACCCCTAGAGACTCAGTCCAACATCCCAGGAGCTGACAAACGCCCCGGAGGTGGAGGGGTTACACTTAAGTTTAAGAGACCTGGATATTACTGTGGAAGAAAGTCTAGCAGCCTAAGATGGATAGGCCATTTTGAGTACATTGTCCGTGCACCTCATATTGTCTGAATTATCAGCAAAGGGGTATTTAAATGGCCACCCCATAACGACTTAGTCAGTGGGTGCATCAGTAGAATGTGAAGCATTTACAATATAGGTATTAAATGCAAAGAAAACCCCACGTTGCCACAAAAGCAATATTCAAGATGCACAATTAAAGTCAGGAAGTGTAAAACTTAGATTTCTACATCTAGTTGTCTATGTTGCACATGATGTTTAAGAATCTACTAATAAATGTCATGGTATAAGTATTACATAATAAATAGTGTTATATCAAACTACAGATTTAACCAGAGAAACAGGTATAGAAAATACTACATATATGCAGTGAGACCGAGTTAGTGTTACTGCAGGTACCTTAAGTTTTTCATTTCCTGATTTTGGTGGCTGTCTTCAACCTTGAAGTGGCAAAAAAAAAAAATTGAATTAATATATTCAAATTTCCTACCAATAGCTATTTTGTAAAGAAAACAACCAAGGTGTCAGATCCTTAGGCCATTTCAAATGCTGAAAAGACAAACGGTTTAAAATCCTTGAAAACTCTGACAGCAGTGCAAGGTGTCAAGGCATTGTAAATCAGGAAGGTAAAATAAGTACCTAACCCACTTTAAATATTAACCTTTTAAACCGACCTAAATACTCTGGATAATATAAGTACACAAGTAGCCTTAAGGGGCATGAGTTCTTAAATCAATAAATGGACATATATTAAGGAAACTAAAGTGGGTCAAGTTCTTAGGGCCAACTTGTTGATATCCATTGACTAGTGAATGCTTAAAAGAGTAACATTTAAAAATAACCTACTTACTACAGAACAGATCCATATCACTGCTGTAACAGGGTGCTGGCCCTTTAAGTTCTGGAGGGAGTTTGAGAGGCCAGTTACTTTGTTTTATGAGCCCAGGGAAACAAATGAAGCTGCAACTGGCAGAGAGGAAGTTGGTCCTGGGAACAGTTAATGTTTGGCAGGGGGAAGGTATAGGAAAAACCCAGACCACTGTTCTTCTAAGGGCCAGGGACCTAGCGCCTTGTAGAATAGGCAGGGCAAGGCTCCCTCTCTCCCAGGCAGTTCAGATGGTTGTGTGTGACTATTAGATCCACCTGGGAAGGATTAAAGACATGGTCAGGAGAATCAAAAAGGAGCTCCAAACAGTCCAAAGGAGGATTGAGAGCCCCCTAAACTTGTGGGCCTGAGTTCACAGACCAGGACCTAAAGCCAAATTTCCAAAAAGGACAAATGTGAATCCTAAAGCTGAATGACATTTAATAAATTAGACCCCAGGAGAGGGGGAATATAGTTTTACAAACCTTAGTTGTGACTGGATTATTTCCAGGAACCTGAAGGGAAACTGAGGAAGGAGACTGCAGCATCATGCTCTGCTTCAAGGTAGTGTGTTCAGAGACGAGATACTACCTCCAACTAAACATGCTTATTTAACAAAGTTGTCTACTGTGTGTGTACAATAGCTAATATTTATTCACTTGTAAATTTTTTGGTTCACCTCGTTTTTTAAAACTAGTTGTCATGTGTATAGATAAGCCTGGAGTGGAAAGTCACTGGGAAATCTTTCCCCCAGTGGGAGAAAGGGGAACAGACACCTTCCTAGAAAGGAGCCAAATGCTAGCTAAGTTAGGCAGAGCACAGATTAGCACTTATACCTCACTGCTGTAAATGCTAATAGAACAACAGGCTCTGGGCGGGCATCCAAGCATTTGAGGAGCACAAATATCAATGGAAAAATATTTGGTTCAGTGAAGGTAGCCAATAATAACGTTTTCTGACCAGTTTTATGCTTTATTTCTGCCCTATGCTATCTGGTATAGTCCAGTTGCTGACAATGTTGAATAACAGCCTGTCTTCTTTTCATACCATAAATGCCACTGTGGTGGCATTTATCAGAATTAGAGAACCAACAGCAAGTGCCACCATCTCTCATACATGTGACGTGAGAAATTGGTTCAGAGTTTGAATCTAGGATTGATTCTATTTGTAGGGTGTTTCTTGAAGATCAGTTGCTTTTTTTTAGAGATTCAAGTTCTTTTCCAGAGGGGAAGAATTTCCATTTCTGATTACAAGATAACCTACTCTCTAAGTGCACTGTAAAATAAAGTATGAAACAAAGTACATGTCTCTATACAAATTAGATGCACAATAAAAATAATAAGGAATCCAAGCATATCTTGCATGCCATTGGTTCACAGGAACCTCACAGATGACAATGTAAAGTAATATTTGGAGACCAAACGTATTGTAAAGCAGTAGTGTGCAAGATGTGCTTGGATTACTCATTTTATATTTTGGGTGTGTCTGTGCCATTTCAGCGCAATCCTTCCTCTCCTCCCCCTGCCCAAATCTCTGTCTGCTGCTGGGATTTTTTTTTTAAATAAATAAAGATATTCCAGCAGGGGGGAGTTGGACACTTTATAAGAGAAACTCGTTTTGAAATAACTTGGAATAAACATAATTTTAAAAGCAAAAGCCAATTAAGAGAACAATCCATGTTAAGATAAACAATTATTTTAATTTTAACTAAAAGTTGCTTACTTAAACATTTTGAATAGATCCTGTGTGTTCCACTACAGTGTCTTCATTTCCTATCCTACATGCTGATGTGACAATGTATTGGGTTATTAAACGGCAAAATAAGGTCCAGGCATCCAATTTAAACAGTCCCAAGAAAAGAATTGTGCAAGTTTGCTTTTCTGGCACCCAGTTCATTCCTTTCCTACACCCGAGAACAAGCAGAAGATTAACTGAGCTAGCTGGAAAGCTTTAGGTAATAGGTACCCCTTTGTTGGAGCTGATGGATGTGTCAATAAATTTCCTAAAGATTCAGAAGCTCCAATATCTTGAATACTCATTTAGGAAAAGCTTCCATTGAAATCCCACAGTATTCAAACCCCCATTAAAGATTTTTTCCCCCTTTTTCATTTGTAACGAGCACCTTTCCATTATGGTGCTTATTTCTTTTACTCATGCATTCCGAACTCAAGGCAGCTAGATACCTGGAGCCTTGAAATATAGACTCAGCTGCACATCAGTCACCACATTAGATGCAAAACTCTTGTTAAGTGGTGCAAGTAGATTTTAACTCTTACTTGTATGGTACCGACCTCAACCCCCTCACAAAAAGTGTTTCGTGACTAGAGCCCTGCGCAGATGAACATTTGCAGACGCGGATATCCACGAATAGAAATCAGTATCTGCTGAACCACAGGGCTTTCCATAGGAGCGCAGCAGCGAAAGGAGTAGAACGTGGGGCCTCTGCTCCCAGGAGCTAGCGCCCCGAGCTGGCATCTTCTCCGGCTTGGCTGTTCCGCCCCCAGCCCCACCCCCAGCCTTTCTACACAACTGCATCTCCTGCCTGGGGTCTGGACAGCCCTGCCAGAGGACAGGGCTGCAGGCGGGGCTGGGTGGAGGTACAGCCATGCTGGAGGAGCTGCCGGTGCGGGGCGCTGGCTCCTGGGAGTGGCGGCCCCACGTTCTGCTCCTTTCGCTGCTGCAGTTCCCAGGAGAACCCTGTGGTTAAGCGGCTACCAATTTCTATCCATGGATATCCACATCCACAGGTATAAATTTGTATCTGAGCAGGGCTCTACAATTCATTCTTGAAAATGTCTTTCTGGTATGGCATACCAGCAATAAATGTCTTAATGGTACTGCGTACCTGACCGTACTGGCTTACTTGCACCACTGTCCTTGTTTAACACTGGAAAGAACTGCATTCATAGAGTCATAGAATATCAGGGTTGGAAGGGACCTCAGGAGGTCATCTAGTCCAACCCCCTGCTCAAAGCAGGACCAATCCCCAATTAAATCATCCCAGCCAGGGCTTTGTCAAGACCTTAAAAACTTCTAAGGAAGGAGATTCTTCCACCTCCCTATTCAATCACATATCTGATCATTTTGAGCTGTTCTTAGATTATAATGTGATGATATTTATTTCAAACTGAGGTAAAAAGTAAGGCCCATCCTAGACACCTTACTCCAGTGAGATTCCCAATGACATCAATTTCCACTAACTGACAAAAGACAGTTAAATTTCGCTGTGTTTTCTGTTAGGCACCTGGCACACTTGTGGCTGTTGTAACATAATAATAAAACTCAAATGCTTAACATTGAAAAGACGTTGAAGTGATGTCTTTTTAACTTAGTTCATCACTATATAAAAAGGTAGCTGAGGAATTTGAGAGAGAGAGAGAGAGTCAAGCATTTCTCCTGTTCCACACACCTGGAAGCCTTGGATGGAGGGCCAGGAGTTAAGGGGGACAAACCCCAGTAATTTATTTTCTGGAAAGGGTGACTTCTTTGGAAAGACATGTTTAAGGTGGTGGGGTTTTCTGGCTGCAATTCTGACTGAGCTGAAGAGTACAGCAATCACTGCACAGGGATTTTTTTGTTTTTATTTTATTTCATAAAAATATTTCAGTCACAAGATACAGTAATTTTAAAAGGTCACCTAACTAAAGATGGATGCAAGACCCCCTGCATTACTTTTCCTAGTGATGTAGGAAGTCCTTAAAAAAAAAAAAGATTTTTCCTGTTTTGTTTTTAAAAGCAAAACAAAAAATATCCATGAGCGACAGAACAAAGCATTTGCACTCAGATCAGCAGCTGTCTCTGTAATAGGGGGAGGGACAGACTTCTTAACATTTAAAAGGTCCAATACAAAAAAATAAGGGTTTGTCTACACAAACTTAGTGTCAATCTACACTCACACTCAGAGCCAGCTCCAGCTTTTTTGCCTCCCCAAGCAGCAAAGAAAGAAAAAAAAAAAAAAAGAAAAACCCGATTGAGCTGCCGCCAAACAGGAAGAGAGGGAGTGAAGAACCCACTGCCGAATTGCCGCCGAAGACCCGACGTGCCGCCCCAATAACGGACGGAGTGCTGCCCCTTTCTATTGGCTGCCCCAGGCACCTGCTTCCTTTGCTGGTGCCTGGAGCCGGCCCTGCTCACACTACCCTACTGAGCACTAAGTGACTGTGTAGACAAGCCCTAACTCACAACAGATAAAAGTTACATAGTCCACATTGACCATGGCAGATTCAGAGTCAGCTCCTGAGGGTTTAAATATGGTTTTGAAATGTGCATGTGCAGGTGTGTACAAAATACATATGGGTAGACAAACTATGAGTTATCATAGGTTTCAGAGTAACAGCCATGTTAGTCTGTATTCGCAAAAAGAAAAGGAGTACTTGTGGCACCTTAGAGACTAACCAATTTATTTGAGCATAAGCTTTCGTGAGCTACAGCTCACTTCATCGGGTGCATACTGTGGAAACCGATGAAGTGAGCTGTAGCTCACGAAAGCTTATGCTCAAATAAATTGGTTAGTCTCTAAGGTGCCACAAGTACTCCTTTTCTTTTTATGAGTTATCATGCTACCCATTTTCTCAAGGAAGAATCCTGTAAAACTTAGTAGAGATTAAACTGCTAGGGTTCTGTAGATATTAAATAGATTTCTAAACAAATGACTAAGGTTTTATAGAATTACAGAGAAGTCTGAGCCTGGAAAGAACATCATTATCAAAAGAAGCTCAGTTCATAGCTTCTTTAGAGAAGTCTCCAGCTGCCTTCAGTTTTAGTTATTGTATTTTAATACGAAACATCCTATGTTCAGCTGCCTATGAACTAGTGTTTTCCCAGGTTACACTGACTATCAATCCATTCTACTGTACAGGCAGAGTTAGGTTACAATTAGCCTTGTCCCAGGCAGTCTTAAACTGACATATAAATCTCCGCACAGCCTTGAACTAACAGTACTTTAGCAGTCACTACGCAGTAGGCACTAAAGAGAGCTGGGGTGTGAAAATCATGACGGTTTAGGAGCACTGACAGGAAGCTGAGCCTTTCGGCTTTGTCTGACACCAGGAATTGTTTTGCACATAAACTGCTCATGGAAGTTAACTTTTTATCTAGTGTAATAATCAGATTTTGTAAAGAAGGCAGCTTGGAGAAATACTATTTTGTTAAACCAAAAGAAATGTATTTGGGGAGCAACTCTTAAAACCTAACCGGGGTTCTCCAAAGCACTTCTCTGCCCTCCCCTCAACCTTTCTATACATTTATTGAAATAGAGTACAATATTACTTTCCTGGGACTTTTCAGTTCAGGCCACTGCTCATCTTGATTGCCTGTATTATTGGTGTATTACAGATAAGTCACTCCATTCTTGTGCCTTGGAAATGGTTGTCAATTTTTATAGCAGATCAGGGATTTTTGAAATGGGTTCAATGAAAAAAAACCAGAAGATTGAGAGTCAAGTAGTAATCTGAGCCAAGTCAAAACAGAGGAATGTTACTGCTGTCCACACAGTACAGAATTGTATATGGAATCTGGGTATTACTGTGACAGTACCAAGTATTGAAACTTGTTCTTTTTATTGTTTTTCCCCAGAACTAATCACACTGTCACAAAGAGTACTTTAAGTAGTTGCCTTGAATAGACTGAAGACACCTAGATTGATGGGCATAATTCAGATGTCAAAGTCAGTTTAAAATGAATCTAAGTGTATCTTACACCTTTTTCAGATTTCCTCATTATTACACCCACATATCACTGTGTAATTTATAGTTAACTTGCGAATTTGACTGACTGAATGTACTAGAGTCTGCCTATATGCAAAGGAGCAAAAGAGAATGTGGCAAGTAAAGTACAGCAGTAGTAGGAGCTAGAGGATGTAATAACATATAAATAAAATTAGGCGACCCTGTATCTTAATGGACGTTTACTTATGTCTCTTTCTTATATAAATTAGACCACTTTAGGTTTAGTTACTTGTGTCAAAGGGAGATAAATATGCACACTACCATCCAATCCAGCACAAATGCTGTTAGTAGGTCTAAGGGAGACTAAGTCTAAGGGCTATGTTACAGCACGTTACATAACACCTCTGTAAAAACAAGCCAAGACAAAAAGCGCTGAGCTATGTAAAGGTGGCCTCTTTAAAAACAGAAAAAAAAATAGTTAAATACTTAAAAGATCAAGTTAAGCAAGACAATTCAGTGCATACTTTATGGTTGGTACACATATACAAGGATCCAAGTTATCTGTAATTGTGTCTTATTTAAAGTATGCAGTGTTGTGGTAGCCATGTTGGGCACAAGATATTAGAGAGAGAAGGTGGGGGAGGTAATATCTTGTATTGGACCAACTTCTGTTGGTGAGAGAGACAAGCTTCTGAGTTTACACAGAGCTCTTCCCCAGACCTGAAGACGTTGATCGAATAAATGATATAATCTCACCCACCTTGTCTGTTGTTTAACATGTCTATTTAAATGGCTAATCCTTGCCTAGCATGGCAGGTTTTATAGCTTCCTTATTGATGGAAGCCTTTTTAACTGATTAGCCCACAATTACACCTATGTCTCTTCCATACTATGCCCTACCTATGGGAATGCCCTTCCTGTGCTGGTAAATCAATCCATGACCCTCTCCATCCACTGGGAGGAGCTTGTCGGGGTCAGGGTCAATAAAACCCCAAATCATCAGGGCTCTTTCTCAAAAGTAGCTAGCACTAGCAAGTCTGAGACTTCCAGTTTCCTCTCCAGACCCAGAGGGATCCACCAAAGGCACCATGCCCAGAAACATTTGCTTCCCGCTTTCCACATGGGGTACAGCAGCAACAGCTGGGAAGAGCCTATATATACCCCTGGCATCGCTCACTCAACTTGGAAACTTGGACCCCTTCCCCACTCCCTTCATCACAAAGGCCAGCAGGTCAGCTTGTAAAGAAAAAGGGTGCTCCAGACTAGCTGCTGTTTAGAACAAAAATCCTGTCTCTCTCAGTAGGCCCTTCTGACCAGCGCTTCCCTAGGTAAACCCCTTTGTCTAGAGGTCTCCAAGTTACTATCCTGCTTCCTGGGCCTCAGGTTACCATTTGCCAGCCTTCTGCCACTGTGCCTCCAGCAGGGCTTGGTTAATCTGGCTCTTGCAGTCTACTGGCAACCATCAACAGTAGTTTGGATACACAAGGGGATATATTTGCCTACTTGTCCTTTTCCTCATTTTCCCAGAAACAGAGAAAGCTGCAGCAACAAACAAAACGGTACATGTATTTCTTTTCACACTTCATTTACATCACACTCACTCATGTTTATATCACATGAAACAAGAAACAGAACTGAATCTCAAAGGGAACAAATAGAACAAAACTCCATTCACCAAAGTTCTCCAGTCTTAAGAGAGCGACCGCACTAACATATACGTTATTTATGGAATTTCCATTGGCTGTTGGCCCCTTTCGTCCTGCCTCTCAACTACCGTTCACCAACCTCACTTTCACTGTTTATCCTGCTTCTCTCCACCTTCCCTTCACCCTACTTCCCTCCCTCACTTCCATAGTTTTCTCTGCCTCCATTTCAGCTTTGCACAGATTGCAAACCAAATGTTATTGAATAAATCCTAATTTTAAAGAAAATGTCAGAAAGATTGCCTGTCCCTTCGTAGTCCATTAATAAACCAATTCTTATCTTGAAGGAAAGAGAGCCTAGTCTTAGCTCATTTGGGAATGTTGTCTCAGTTTTGCTCAAGGCTGTCATAATTTCTTATGGCTGGTCATATAAATCCTGAAAATACTTACCCATGTGAGCAACTCTGTTCATAAGAGTAGTCTCATTGAGCTCAATTGACTACTTGTATGCAAAGTTACACACATATGTAAGTGTTTGCAGGATCAGTGTCTTAATAAACACCTATATCTGAAGTTATTAGTGTGCCATTAGTAATACAAAAATATTTTCAGATTGCATTTGCAGTTAGAGACACCTGAAAAGAGTTCACATACAAACCAATTAGCCACTAGTCACAAAATATGATCTCTCAACCAGATTGCAATAAATAAGGCTAAAGCAAAACCCAAGTATAACAAAAAAGTAAGATGTCTTATTTTAGAACTTGTTTTTCCAGTAGATTTTCATTCTTTTCACTGACACCCCACTTATTGAGGTTACTTATTTGGAAGTGGAACAATACTAAAGAGTCATCTACTTCCATATCATGGTCTTGACTTTCCAGTGTTTATTCATTCACAGCCAGTATTGCTACTTAGGCACTTAAAGCCATACTGAAGCTTCTAAATAAGTAGTCTGTAGGTGCTGAGCACCTTCAGAAAGTACATTGGAACCCCTAACAATTATGCACTCATATGTGAAAAATGTGACCTTAGCACACTAGACTGAGCCAAGACCAACTTGGCATTAATTGTACAAGATTCTTTGAACAACTCTGCCAATATACTTAATTCCTGACCTGCAATATTGGCCTGTCTTTAGCACAGATTGTTTACCATGTCCAGTTTTGGTGTGGTTTTTTGAAGGATACAAGTGGAGAATAACATCTGGCTAGGTTCTTACATTCCATCCATCACTTGAGTATATAAATAAAAGTGGTCAAGTTATTCTTTACGAACAATTTACCTAATATAGCCCTCTTTTTTGTACACAAATTGTCTCCAAGCTGATCACATTTGTATCCAATTTATTCATTTTTCAAAGTTATGCAATGCATATGTTGTGCAAAGAAACATATATGTCTATACAAACTGTGGGCTACGAGCATTTTGCCAAGTAGGAAGACCCAGTTGACTCTTGATTCCTGACTGTGGATGCTGGCCCTGATCACTAGATCTGGCTGCCCACAACCCAGTTTTTGACAATGAGTTGGAAATGCGTGTCCCAAAATAAAATGTGTTGTGCTTGGCCTTCTATTGCTGCTTATGCTCAAATAGTACCACTGACCCTATTCAAGCTGCCATTAACAAGCACGTTCTGGTCCCTCTGCATACACCAGAAAGCTTCAATAGAAAGGATTGACTCTGCATGCCCCCAGGTGAGCCATCTCTGGCTTTAATTATTTTTTGGTAAATATGTACCAGCAACCAAACTGTTCACACCAACTTACAGATGCTCTTGTCCATCTTCATAGTGCCTTTGTAGCTGTTAGCACCCCAACACCACCACCTTTTCCCTCACTCTCTCTGATGGAGGAAGAGAGGTGTCCATGGCAGCTGCTATTTGATATTGCACTGGTACGTGACTATGTGGCCACAATGTAAGGACTACAGAACCTTTGGAATTTCACAACAACGGAGTCTAGTTTTTCTTTCAGGCACCAACTATGTTTAATTTCCAACAATCTCCAGGTCCATCACCTGGATGTGAGATGTTAATCCTGGGCCTCTGAATGTATATGAGCTCACCTTCATACTTTGAACTGGGATCTACTGGTGTGGCTCAGACACTCCATTACCCTCATTCCACTATCAACATCACTTTGGTCTAGAAACAGTTTACCAACAGCATGGCAAGATTTTTTTCCCTTCCATTTGTGAAATCCCCATTGCTCCCTTCCCCCATAAACTCAGGTATGGGCAAGCAGAGTGAGCATGGAAAATTTCAGCCCCAAAAGGCATGTATCATCAATTAATTAAAAAAAATATCTCCTTCAAGAGCAACTTGGAAGATTGCAGATGTGAGAGAGCAAGGGAGGCATGCAGCTCCAGACAAGACTGAGAGGAGAGTTTCATACAGAGGACCAAATTCACTGCTGGTATAAGCAGGTCATACTCCAATTAAATCAGTGGCACAACACCTCATTACATCAGTGGTGAATGCAGTTGAGGAAAAATCCATCAGACAAATTGCAAGTCTATATTTTGATAGACTGGCTCACATTTTAAGGTGTGTGTGTGTGTGTGTGTGTATATATATACACAATTTGTATAATTTGTATAATGTTGTACTGTTAGATAATTTCACTTCATACTGTCTTTATGTGAAAAGTTTGGGAGGACAGTAGCAATTGATATTTCTCAGGTTTACATGTTGAGTGGGATTTTCAAACCTGGCTCACTGACAATGAGACTTGTGCTCCAAAGTCACTTATGGACTTTTGAAAATACCACCTGTTCTGTCTTTCTTCATATATTTTTCCTACTAGAAGTGTATGAATGAATATATGTCATTGGCTGTAAAGAGCAAAGGAAGTTATCAAGGAACAACTCCATGTTAGCTAAAGATAAGGGACCTGTCTGGCAGAGTATTATATAAGATGTAGTTATCCTAAATCAACTCCTATCAATATTTCAGTTTATGGAATGGGCAAAGTTTTTGCAATCTGAAGTGGTTTTAATTTTGCCCAGACCAGTTCATACTGTACATTCTTGAGCAGAAACATGCTGAGATGAATACTGTTACCATAAGCCAGGAACTGTTCCCTAACTACACGAGTTAGACTATATCCTTCTGAGATGTGGAACAGATCAGCAGTGAGCATAGGGCTCTGGGAGCCAGGGTGAAAGTTGGGGTCCATCCTCACCCTTGAGGGTAAGGGCCCAGGTAGGGACAAATGCATCCTGGAGATAAAGCATGGCTGTGCAGATTGTGTTGCTAGGAGGGCTTCAGCTTCTTTGACCCTGGAATGCTGTTCCAGGTTGGAGGATTGCTTGGAAGAGATGGGGTCACCTAACCAAGAAGGGGAAGAATATCTTTATGCCCTGACTCGCCAACCTAGTGAGGAAGGCTTTAAACTAGGTTCAAAGGGGGCAGGTGACCAAAGCCCACAGGTAAACATAAAAAGGTGACCTTAACAGAGGGCTAGATATTGGCAGGATGGGAGGACACATGGAAAAATTACAAAATGGTAATAGGACCACCGAGAAGAAAATGAGCGGGGGAATCTGCTCAACATCTCAGAGGTCTATACATAAAAGCAAGGAGTAGGGGGAATGCACAAGAATTGGAAGTATTAGTCTGTAAACTAAATTATGACTTCATTGTCATCACAGATAGTTGGTTGGATTAACCTTGTGACTGGAATATTGGTATAGAGGTGTATAACTTGTTCAGGGAGGCCAGGCAGGAGGTGTTACATTATACATGCATCTTCCTGGACCTCAGAACAGGTAAGAGGCTGATCAGTTGAAAGTCTCTGGGTAAAGATCAAATGGGTAAAAAAAAGATGATGTCATAGTATAGGTCTACTATAGACCACCAAATCAGTAGGGGATGATGGATGAGGTATTTCTAGAACAAAACAGAGAGAGATCCAAGACACAAGACCTGATAGCAAAGGAGGATTTTAACTACCCAAAATGTGTTGGAAAAGTAATACAGCAAAACACAAAATTTCCAATAAGTTCTTGGAATGTATTGGGGACAATTTTTTGTTCCAGAAAGCAGAAGTAATAACCAAGTGGACAGCCATTTTACACATGATTCTGACCAACAGGGAGGAATTGGTTGCAAATCTGAAGGTGGAAAGCAATTTGGGTGAAAGTAATAATGAAATAATGATTCCATGACGCTAAGGAAAGGCAGGAGAGAAAGCAGCAGAATAAAGGCAATGGACTTAAAAAACAACAACCCAGACTTTAACAAACTCTGAGAGCTGGTAGGTGTCATGACCCCTGGGTTTTGAACCTGGGTCTGCAGGAGCAGGCATGGTCTCACCTTCCACTTGGCAGCCTTCTAGCAACTGCTTACCTAGGACCCATGAAGCCCAGCCCCAGTATGAAGCTCCATCCCTGAGGCCCTATTGGCAGAGTCCCAGAGTAGCTTATTGGTTTGTTGGCCCTACTTAAGTCAGCAGCAGGAACAAGAAGTTGTCTGAACAACTTGGCTCCTCCTTGTTCTGGACTGCATGCTTTGTGCTTCCTGCTCCCTGGCCTGATTTCCTGGCATCCTGATCTGGCGGGACTCGTGGCATCTGATTTGTGGTTATGATCTCCAGTTTTTCTCCTGCTTCTGATCTCCTGGTAGCCTGACTCAGCTGACCCTCGACTACTATCTTGTGAGTGTGGACTGTGGCTCTGCCCACTAGGTATGGCTGCACATGACCCAGACTTGACAGTAAGAAAGGTCCCATAGAAAGAAAATCTAAGGGACAAAGGCATACAGGAGAGCTGGCAGTTTCTTAAAGAGACAATATTAAAGGCACAACAGCAAATTATCCCAATGTGAAGAAAAAGTAGGAAGTCCAGCAAGAGGCCAATATCACTATATGAATCAAAAAAGCATCCTCCAAAGAGTGGAAACACAGATGAATTGCTAAGAAGGAGTACAAAAGAATAGTACAAGCATGTAAGGACAAAACAAAAAGGTCTTTAAAATATATTAGGAGCAAGAGAAAGATGAAGGAAAGTGTAGGTCTTCTACTTAGCAGGGAAGGAGCACTAACAACAAATGATATCCAGAAAGCGGAGATGTTTATTGCCTGTTTTGCTTCAGTCCTCACTAAAACAGTTCATGGTGACCAGATACTCAGAATAACAACAACAAGGGAAAGGAATGCAAGGCAAAATAGGGACAGAATAAATGAATGTATATTTAGATAAGTTAGGTGCATTCAAGTCAGCAGAGCCTGAAGAAATTTAGCCTAGGGTATTTACGAAGCTAGCTGAAGCAATCTTGTAACCATTAGGAATTATCTGTGAGAACTTCTGGAGGACAGGTGAGGGGCAAACGTAGTACTTATCTTTATAAAGGGGAACAAGAGGAACCAGGGCATTATAGATGTATCAGCCAAACTTCAGTATCTGAAAAGATAGTGAAACAACTTATTAAGCAATCAGTTTGTAAGCACCTAGAGGATAATAAAGTTAAGGAATAGCCAACATAGATTTGTTGAACAGATCATGCCAAACCTGCCTATTTCCTTCTTTGACAGGGTTACTGGCCCAATGGCTAAAAGGGGAAGCTTGATTTTTAGTAAGTCTTTTGTCATGTAGGACTATCATTCTCATATGCAAACCAGAGAAATGTGGTTTAGATGAAATTACTATGATGTGGATGCACAACTGGTTGAAAAACTGTATTCAGTTTTCATTGGTTCACTGTCAATCTGAGAGGGCATATCAAGTGGGCTCCCTCCCACAGGGGTGAGTACTGGGTACAGTACTAATCAATATTTTCATTAATGACTTGGATAACAGAGTGGAGAGTATGTTTATAGAAATCTGCAGATGTCATTAAGATGGGAGGGGTTCCAATTATTTTGAAGGACAGGATTATAATTCAGAACAACCTTGACAAATAGAGTTGGTCTGAAGGTGAAATTCAATAAAATGCAAAGTACTACAATTAATAAGGAAAAAAAATCTAATGCCAAACTACAAAAATGGGGAATAACTGGCTAGGTGATAGTACTGCTCAAATGATCTGGAATATAGTGGATCACAAACTGAATATGAATCAACAGTGTGATGCAGTTGCAAAAAAGGCTAATATTCTTGGGTGTATTATCAGAAGTGTTGTAAGTAAGACTTGGGAGGTAACTGTCCTGCTCTACTCAGCATTGATGAGATCTCAGCTGAAGTAATGTGTCCAGTTCTGGGTCCCACGCTTTAGGAAAGACCTAGATAAATTGAAGTCTAGAGGAGAGCAACAATAACAACAACAAAAATAAAGGATTAAAAAACCTGACCTATGAGGAAAAGTTTAAAAAGCTTGGCATCTTTGATCTTGAGAAAGGAAGACTGAGGGGAGACTCGATAACAGTCTTCAAATGTTTTAAGGGATGTTATAAAGAGGACAGTGATCAATTGTTTATGTCCACTGAAACGAGGACAAGAAGTATAGGCTTAAACTGCAGCAAGGGATTTTTAGGTTAGATGTTAGAAAGTGTTTCCTAATTATGAAGGTAGTTAAGTTCTGCAATAGGCTTCCAAGGGATGTTATAGAATCTCTGTCTCTGGAGATTTTAAGAACAGGTGAGGCAAACTCCTGTCAGGGATGTCGAGATATTTGGTCCTGCCTCAGTGGAGGGGTCTGGACTAGATGACCACTCAAAGTCCTCTCTAGTCCTGCATTTCTATGATTCTAAGTTACTCAACTTTTTTTTTTTTTTTGCATTCCCGTTCTCATCTAGATGTATGTGTCTTACTCAGCATGCAGTTAGCCATAAAAACGGATGCACTTTTCTCAAGTTACTTGCGATGCACCACCTCATCTGTCAAAATCCATTGCTAGAATGTCAAAAACTCTGGTATGTCTATTTTGTCTTCGGGGTTTTCTAACTTCATTCTACAAAGAAGGAAGGTGGTAATAGGACGCAGTGGGTGACCGTTTATTTTCTAACTCTTGAACAACAGAAATAGGTCTAAGATGAATGGACATTTTAAAACAATTACCTTAAACAAACAGTAACAATTTTTCCAAATTAAATATTCTACATCTTCAAGAGAAAGATTGGTGAGTAAAGTACATGGAGTATTTAGAATATATTGTACCTTTAGAAAAGTATTACATTGATCACAGCATCAAAAACAACTTTAGTCCTATTATATGTATACAAGTTGGAGAAGAAATACCACTTTTTGTAACAAACAGAGCCCTTTTAAATATTTAAATGTTGACAGTCCACATAGTTGCCTTTATATTGATGTTAACATTCAGCTGGAAAAGGAAGGAAGTATGTGGCTGGTGAATCTTGCCCATATGCTCAGGGTTTAGCTGATCGCCATATTTGGGGTTGGGAAGGAATTTTCCTCCAGGGCAGATTGGAAGAGGCCCTGGAGGTTTTTCGCCTTCCTCTGTAGCATGGGGCACGGGTCACTTGCTGGAGGATTCTCTGCTCCTTGAAGTCTTTAAACCACGATTTGAGGACTTCAATAGCTCAGACATAGGTGAGAGGTTTTTCACAGGAGTGGTGAGTGAAATTCTGTGGCCTGCGTTGTGCAGGAAGTCAGACTAGATGATCATAATGGTCCCTTCTGACCTAAATATCTATGAATCTGTAAGATATTTATCAATTAATTCTATTTGTTTCACTGAAGTTGGTAGCGGAAAGTTAATGCAAAATAATATTATTTGAAGGACATTAATTTTAATTGTTTCTATTATATTTAATAAAGAAAAGGGCAGAATATCCTATATATTTAAATCATCTTTCAATGTTTGGAATAAATGTCTCTTAAATCTTGTTTATGTGAGTTTTTAGATCTTATACTAATACTCCTAGCTGCCTAAATCCCTTATGGTCACATTTAACTTATCTAAAATATTGTGGTATTTCCTTATATAGCCAGAAGTTGAGCCATATTCAGCTACTATTTTCAATACTTCTGGGATTGATTTTGAAGGGTCTGAAATAGACAAGCAGTCTGGATAAAATTAAGTTTTATTTAAGACCTTCCCTATAATTATCCCTTTTTCAAAATTCAAATACTGCTGCCTGTGGTTTTACTGAAGAAGTGGTTGAGTGTGGGAAAAGGGCAACTCTGGGCGGCTAGGCTGGGAAAAGGAAGTGAACCAGCAAATCTCAGAGGCTTTTATCCTGGATATAAACAGCCCAAGAGGCCCTTCATGTAGACAATACTAATGCAAAATATTGATTAGTTATTTTAAAAGTTAGTCTTGCAGAAGAAAACAGACAATTCACAACCAAATGCTGGAGGAGATATCATTGTAAAGTGAATCTTCATATTTTCTGGGATTATCCCAGTTGAAAGGCTTCTGGTCCAATGTTAAAAAATCTACTCAAGATTTAATTTGTCCGAATTTATTGAATTTGAGCAAAAAGTAAATCTCTTCAGAAAATTGGATTGTATTTAATCTCTTTGCTTTCTGTTTGAGCACCATAAGGGCTACTCTAATTTACACTGGGCTACAATACTAGAAATCCAGGACTGAAAGGGACCTCAATATGTCACCTAGTCCAAACCCCAGCACTGAGGCAGGACTAAGTATTGTCTAGACCATCCCTGACAGGTGTTTAACTTGTTCTTTAAAAACCTCCATTGGCAGATTTCAAAACCTCCCTATGAAATTTGTTCCAGTGCTTAACTACTCTTACATTTGGGAAGTGTTTTTTTCCCCTTAATGTCTAACCTAAATCTCCCTTGCTGCAATTTAAGTTCACTACTTCTTGTCCTGTCCTCAGTGGTTAAAGAGAACAATTTATCAACCTCTGCCTTATATCAGCTTTTTATGAACTTGAAGACTTATGTCCCCCACAGTCTTGTCTTTGCCAGACTAAACAAACCCAATTATTGCAATCTTTCCTTGTAGGTCATGTTTTCTAGACCTCGAGTCATTTGTTTTTCTCCAATTTATCCAATCTTTCTCAAAGTGTGGTGCCCAGAATTGGACACAATATTCCAGTTGAGGCCTTATAAGTGCTGAGCGGAGAGGAAGAATTACTTCTCGTGTCTTGCTTACAATACTCCCGCTAATATCCCACAGTGTTTGATTTTTTGGACCATTATTACATTGTTGACTCAGTTTGTGATCCACTGTGACCCCCAGATCCTTTTCTGCAATACTCCTTCCTAAGTAGTCATTTCCCATTTTGCATTTGTACAACTGATTATTCCTTCCTAAGTGTAGTTCTTTGTGTTTGTCCTTATTGAATTTCATCCTATTTGAGACCATTTCTCCAGTTTGTCAAGATCATTTTGAATTCAACAACAACAGGGAACTGAATAAAGCCAAGGATTAGCATAGCTCAGAAGATCCTGGCCGCATGCCTTTTCAGCTTGCTATTTCCCACTTCTCTGCTCTGCCAACAATGGAAAGAGCCCTTACATTGGCTGTACATAAACTGATCATCATCATAACACTAGAGTGATTCTCCCTGAACCAGTTAAACCATCTTTAATACCAGCTGACAGTGGCTGCACATCATAAAACGGGTGCCCAGAACTGGAGCATCTGGCCCTGTATCCACACATGAACGTTTTAAGATGCTTTTGTATGAACACTATAGAAAAATAAGTTGCATTGCAGTTGTGTGCAACTTTGCAGTCAGTATAGCTTCCAATAAGCAATATCAGAGACACTACATAGGCAGAATTAAAGAAAACCAAAACCATATTTCTTCATCTCCATTGTGCTGAGCTAGAACTTTGTTCAGTGCTGCCTTTGAAGCGCCCAGCTGTCATACATATGGACAAAATATTTCTTAGAAAACAGAAAAAATTGTTTGTTTTCCCCGTTGTGCTAAAGGATATGCAGGACTTGTCTGAATGCTGACCAATGTGTGAAATGAGAGTATTCTACCCAGTGCACAGAGTGCTGAGCCACAATGATTCATAGAGACATAAATCAACTCACATGAAGCCTTTCAGGCCTCAACGTAACACCCTAGATCCCAAGGCCAATAACTTTCACCTGAAAAATTAGTGTATTTTAATTAGCTTAACACCATTTAAAAAATATTTTTCTTCCCCCTTATGGGGCCCATAGATCGTATGATAACATGCTTTTCCTTCACTCCCTCCCCCATCATTTCTTAAGGCCTGATCTCATAAAACATCCTGTTTAATTCAGTGGTAATAAATGGAAGATCAAGATGGTCATCACTTAGCCCCTTACTTAATTGGAAGTATTTTTTTTGGTTTTTGAATTATTTTTGGTAAACATTTACTGAAAGAAGTTAAACATTATTATTATTATTTTTTATAGTACCTGGGACAGTGAGGCAAAGTTGTATGTGTCAGACAGGAACTGAAATATCCATCATTAGTGGTAAAGGAGCAGCAAATGATGCAGTGGATGCTGAGGTAATTTAAAACAAATAACTTTAAGTAGGCTATAGTTTTCAGGACTTGACTCAGTGGTAAGCAGTATAAAGCACATGAGCAAGACTCAATAGCTGGAGATCTACCTATGTAGTTCTCTTCACCCCTGGAAACTGCATTCACTGTCATTAACTTAAAGGCATGTTACCTCAATTCAAGTAACACTTAGACAAGTCCAGGACAGTATCACTTTTGAACTCAGCCACTGCCCCGGAGAAGTGCTTAGAGATGCTAAAAACATTTTATAGTTTCTAAACAAAGGTGATAGGAGATTCATACAGTCATCTTACGTAAAAGACAATAATCATGTGAAGTAAAACTAACGTCATTCTGGAATTTTTTCGTGTGCTTGGAACATACAATACCAGGAATATTCCTTTAACGTACTGCAAGTACCGTGAGTGTGAAACTTAATACAGACCGTAATACACACAAAAGGTTGTAGTCAAAGATCTTATGGTTAGTTTGAGGTGTCACTTGCTGAGTAAGGAAACTAGAGCATTGGGGGTCAGGTAGGAGTGATTGGGATAATATTGATGAATGTGAGGTGGGGGACTGGTGTATGGACACACTCTCCCCCCTTTACCCTTCACCCAACAGTGCTCAGCTATGGGGCCATCACAACCTCAAGAGGCATCCCCTTGCAACCCACTTGTGGGTTGTACCTCCATAGGTTCAGAAGTCCAAAAGTAGACCAAAACTCCAATGTCCAGTTTATAATTAGTTTGGGTGTTTTATAGATATGTATTTAAAAAGCCCCCAAATGGATGATGCAATTAAAACTCTTTAGCGATTGAACAGCTTCAGTAATTTTATCATAGAAACTCAAGCATATTTGTACATTATTCCTCAGATACAATTAGCACAGCGAGAGATTCCCCCTTAAGCACTGTATGTACATCGAGCTGATCATGTTTATTCAAGAACATGTACTTAAATTCTAGTCATTCTAATGTCAATGTCATCGTCACCTTAAATGTTACCAGTGCTAGTGTGACCGTCATATAAACCTGATCAAAATAATCCTAGTGACACATATTCAACAAAGACAAAGGGTTGATAGATTCCGATGCATGAAAGTACACGGCAAGTTTGTCGTGAGCTTGCAATTCAATGTGATGGTAAACAAACAGCAAAAAACAGTGCTGTTGTGGGCTACCGATGTAGATGTATCCCGTTGCTGATCCATGATAAAATAGTCAGGCTGCGCAAAAATGGATAGTGTATCCAGAATTCTGCATTCAGTGCTGGACATAAATTAAAAAAAAATGTATTGCAAAAGGACTGGATGGACTGCATTTTGAAGAAAGATTATTAAATATGTGGCCATACTGATGGCTTAGTGGGCTAGGTATGAGATGCAGAGCCTTTAACTTCTAGGTTTCTGTCTAGAATCCAAATCAGTTACCATCTGATGGGTTGGCCAAAGTAATTACCTCTTAAAAGTCATTTATTCACACATATATCTGGGATATTTTCAGTATATCCGGACACCTTAAACAGAGAAACACTTCTCGGATTCCATTATGGGCAAATGTGGAGTGTTAAAATGGCAACTACTGTACTGTATGTGGTGTGAGCTTTATACAGTGCTTTACATCAGTACATTGCAAATGCATGTGTCCATATCACAGACCCCTTTCTCAATTATCACTAATGTATGGTCCTCTTATAGTAGCTCACAAAATGGGTGGCATTTCTAAGCTGTCAAGATAGCTGGAGTCTGCTTGGTGCACTGGTAGGCCAATTTTCTTTTATTAGCTTTATACTGTGTTCTGCCATGATTTTTTGCAAGGTAAAATATCACGGCAGTCATAGGAATACTATTGTCTGTAGACTGAATAGCTAATGGAAAATTTCTTTGTATACCAAAGAACTATTAGTATGTTCCATAAATCTAAAATTAAAGTTTCACAGAGGAACTAACAGTTGTATGCGAAAACACATGCAGAGCCTTAGTGAGCCATAACAAGCCGCCTAAATTAGCATAATTACTCGAAGGGCATTCTGCTGTGTCTTTTCTTCCCAAATCACTAAACCCTTGTCAGGATTCCTATATTTAAATTCATTTAATTTAAAAATAAGTCAGAAGAAAGAGAAACAAAGAACCTTATTAAGTTTGAACAATAAGATTTCAAATAATGAGGTTGTGCTATGGGACAATGGGGAGGAAAAGTTCAGAACTGAATCACCCAATTTTAAGAATCTTACTTAGAGATCTTGAAAACATGCCAGGGGAACACTAAGAATTTCAGCCTTATGAAGTCTATTAGAAATGTTTCAGAGTAGCAGCTGTGTTAGTCTGTATTCACAAAAAGAAAAGGAGGACTTGTGGCACCTTAGAGACTAACCAATTTATCTGAGCATAAGCTTTCGTGAGCTACAGCTCACTTCATCGGATGCAACTCACGAAAGCTTACTCCCAGTCACTCCCAGTCTCTCTTTAAGCCTAAATTAATAGTATCCAATTTGCAAATGAATTCCAATTCAGCAGTTTCTCGCTGGAGTCTGGATTTGAAGTTTTTTTGTTTTAAGATAGCAACCTTCATGTCTGTGATTGCGTGACCAGAGAGACTGAAGTGTTCTCCGACTGGTTTATGAATGTTATAATTCTTGACATCTGATTTGTGTCCATTTATTCTTTTACGTAGAGACTGTCCAGTCTGACCAATGTAAATGGCAGAGGGGCATTGCTGGCACATGATGGCATATATCACATTGGTGGATGTGCAGGTGAACGAGCCTCTGATAGTGTGGCTGATGTTATTAGGCCCTGTGATGGTGTCCCCTGAATAGATATGTGGGCACAGTTGGCAACGGGCTTTGTTGCAAGGATAAGTTCCTGGGTTAGTGGTTGGGTGCATGGGTGTTTCTTGGCACATCCATGACAGCCTGTAAAGGGCAGGCTTATCCAGAAATGGGGGTGGATCTGCCTCAATATCCCCATCTGTAAAACAGGGATATTACTACTTAGCTACCTCACAATACTGTAAGGATTAGTTAATCTCTCTAATGATCTCTGAAAATTAACAGTGCTACAGGAGTGTCAGTTAAGGTCTTAATTTCTATTCCTTTTCCTCACATGAAAATATACTACACAGCCCAGAGGAAAAGTTAATAGCACAGATAGCTTTAATTCTTGTGTCTACTGCTGGCCTTAAGTGAAGTTGTTGTAGTTCCTTCTTATGTAGCTGGGTGGGAGGTGGCAGAAGTGACCCTGAAGAAGCACCATTTAAGATCAATGCAGTAGATTAGCCTGTTACCATCCTATAGTCTGGGGTCAGAAGCTGGCCACACTGATGGAAATGTAAAGACTTAATGCAGTTGTTAGGATATAGATATTCAGGCCTGTCTGTAAAGGCCTGTACTTTAAGAATTTAGGTGTATTCTTATCACTTGGCTAGTTAGAGGTATAAAAGAAAGAATCAAAATCACTGTCTGCTGGTGTAAGGGCCTTCTCTTACTGTGACAGTCTGAGGCCCTGTTCTTAGGCTAAGGCCTTTGGCTAAGCAGCAGAGGCAGCCATAAGCTAGGAAGCGACCGGTCACATCCTCACATTCCAAACTAGTCACATTAAAATAAGGTGCTATTGGGCTGTCAGGAACTATCAGGACAGGATTGTATTCCTATCTCCTCCAGAGAAAGGGAAGTGCCTAGAAAATGTAAAAGGAAACTTAGTTTGATAGCATCCTGTCTGGCAAGAACTCACTTATCAATAGCTGGGATGTGAAATCCTCACTTCTGTATTATTTTGTCATTATAGTTCCCACTTTGTTATTGTTTGTCTGTGTAATCTCTGTCTGGTTCTCTGATTGTTTCTGTCTGCTGTATAATTAATTTTGCTGGGTGTAAAATAATTATTGTGGTGGGATATAATTGGTTAGCTAATCATGTTACAATATGTTAGGATTGGTTAGTTAAATTTCAGTAGAATGATTGGTTAAGGTATAGCTAAGAATATTACTATATAAATTAGGGGCAAACAGGAAGTAAGTTGGGATTCGAAAATAAGGAAAAAAGAACTTGTATTTAAGCTTGCTGGAAGTTCACCCCAATAAACATCGAATTGTTTGCACCTTCGGACTTCGGGTATTGTTGCTCTCTGTTCATGCGAGAAGGACCAGGGAAGTGGGAGAGTGAAGGAATAAGCTCTCTAACAGCAGTACTGTCTGAATAAATACTAGAACATATTTCCCATCATGTCATGATGAATGGCACTTCACCTATAAAAATACCTTTCATAAGAAAGTGTAATTATCTAATTCATAAGTTTATGTATTAAATTCACTGCCTGTATGGATTTAGGAGTCTGTGCAGTGCAGTTTGTAGGACTGGGACTCAAGTCTCCAGCTATGCTTGTAAGGATAGTTTTGGTTTAGTAAGACCTGAAGGGAAGGTAGGAGAGTATGAAAGAGGAAAGCAGCTTCCTGCCCAATGCAGTGAGGAAGAAAATAGTCCACCATTTTCACAAGCAATAGTAGAACTTCTATCACACTAGCCAGCACAGACTTTGGGTGTCTGCAGTTGTGATTCTTTCTTTGGGTCAATACTTTAGTCCAGCTTATGGTTATAAAATAAGCAGAAGAAAATTCAAAATTCTGATTTTCCTGTCTCATTTTCAATACCCACAGCCTCCACACTAATTCCATAAAAACAGAGATGAACTCAAAGGAGGCTATCCAGATTTCAGATACCCCAAAGCCTGGGTATTTTGGGAACCAGTGTTTTGGTTGGGCTCTCGTAAACAGCAGAACTAAGAGAAAAAATCTAAAGTCCAGCTTTGCTTCTGATTGTCCAAAGCCATGGACAAATTGACCAGTTTAGAGCTTTTGTGGCTCAAAGTGGTTCATAGCTAACATCTCATCACTGAGAAGTGATATCCAATCTGGAAATCAAACCTTGGTCTAATTTCTAGCAGGACAGGATTGCTACTAGTATTCCTTAGTGCAGGTGTTCTCAAGCTGAGTGTCGGGACCTCAAAGTGTGTTGTGACCCCATTTTAATGGGGTCGTCAGGGCTGGTGTTAGACTTGCTGGGGCCGAAGCCTGGGCCCCACCACCCGGGGCCAAAGCGCTTAGGCTTTGGCTTTCCCGCCCCCATGACCAGAATGGTGGGGCTTGGGCTTTGGCCCCCCCGGGCAGGGGTCTTCAGTGGGTTCAGGCTTCAGTCCCCCCTCCTGGGGACGTGTAGTAATTTTTGTTGTCAGAAGGGGGTCGTGGTGCAATGAAGTTTGAGAACCACTGCCTTAGTGTTTTGATGCCACCTATTGTACCAAAAAATATTCCTTTTGAACATTCAAGTTTGTTTTCTTTACCTAGAAGCTATTTTTAATGGCACAGCAATACACAAAAAAACTTGGTATTTAAAGTCCAACCATTGTCCATGTTCCATTTGCCTTTTGCCATAACTTTAAAAATGGCACTCTTATTTAAACAATAAACCATGCAAGGTTATGTATTAGTAGGCTAATGGTGCATTCCTAGATTGATGGAAGGTACTCAGCCTTTGGCCTCATGCATCAGATAACAGACCCAAGGCATGCAATAATAGCCTACTAAAACTTACTCTGTTGTGGTTTATTGCTTTAAAAAGTCCACAGCAGCAGTTAGATTTTGCAACACCAGAATATAAAGAGCTTTGATTTAAAAGTGGAGGGGTGAAAATGCGAGTATTCACAATATCACTCTTCACAATAGGAGATACTGTTTGTGTTTTTATAACCCCATTTGTATTATAAGTTTTCACACAGAAACAATGTGTAGGAGCCATATCAGAAATATTCCCCAATGTTGCCCTTTTTACTAATAGCCATAGTAAATTTAGACATTTTGCATTCTCATGGGTCATCCTACCAAGATACATATAAAAGTCTTAATGGAAGGGAAATAAGCAGCTAAGAGGCCCGTTGAGTTTATAAAGTATTGTATAAAGCTCAAATACAAGGCAACGAAGGGATAGAGAGCTCATTCCTCTCACCCAGTAAATCCTGTAGTGTCCTATTGCTGTGTCTCCATGTAGTCTTCCATTGTGTTTATAAACCAGGATACAATATGCTTTTGAAAAGCTCAGAATTTGCCTGAGATTTTAGAAATGCAGTGACAAGTTCAGGGGAGAGTGAATGGAACCAGAATGGAACTCATCACCTCCAATGGAGGAAGGGAGAGAACTCACTGGCTCTCTCCTCCCTAACGGCTCTGCTGAAAGAACATGAGGCAGCTTGTTCAGTCATCCCTTTAAAAACCTGCCAAAGAGCAGAGTTGGTAATCCTTCCACAAAAACTTGCAGCAGGATTGACAGCCAGCTGTGGGCTTTTTGGAGGGAGGGATTGTATGAGATATGAAAGCTCTGTGGTCTGGTGGCTGGTTCTCAAAGCTTAGTATAAGCACCCAAGTCAATATTTATCTGAACTGAACCCATAGATTGCTGGGCTTTGCCTATCACTAAAACATACAAGTCACTTAACGTTTAGGGAGTGTGTCTATTTTGCTCATTGTACACAAACACAATGTTTTAATGTCACAGAAATCTTTTGTCTAATTCTGAAGAACTACGCAGATATAAATCAAGAAAAATCCAGTTGGAATTGGCAGAGTTACAGTGGCATAAAGCCAGTTAAAGCGAAGTCAGAATCAGACCTTTCACATCTAAGTCAGCAGTTTCATTATATACTAGCTGTCTCCTGCTGTTTTGTACTTTTTTGAGTTGTTTTGGAATAATACAGCAAAACCGTTACCAATTAATTCATTATTAGAGCTGGCTGGGAAACTGTTCTTGCATTCCATGACAACTTGAGATGTCAGACATTTTCCTGTTCTGCATTGGTATGAAACTATGACCATTCCAAGGTTTTCATGAAAAAATTCCATCCCACAACAGCCAATAGTCCCAATGGGTAGGGCATTCTCTTGGAATGTGGAGGGCCCACCTTCAAGTCCCTGCCTTGACTGATTCAAAGCAGGCCCTTGAACCTGGGACTCCCACCCCCACAGGTGACTGCCATAACCACTAGGAAATAGTCTTTCTGTCCCCATGAATATTTAATTACACAAAAGCTGAACAACTCACTTGGGATGTGGGAGAATGGCAGAGCAGGGACTTGAAACTGCATTTCTTCTCTCTTAGCTGAGAGCTCTATGGATAGTCCACAGCGCAGGGTTAAACACTAGAAATTCCATCTGGGACTTGAGAAGCCTTTCCTGATGAATGGTTCATCAAACTAATATATTCCCACAAAGAGTTTTGACTTTGACAAAGCAACATTTTCCAGTGAAATGCCATTTTTTTCAAAAAGTTCCCCACTAGCTCTGTTCACTATAAATAATCCCCTTATATAAACTCCCAGTGTTTCTGAAGCAGTCTTTCTGTGGGTCAAGCTGTATTTCTTCTTGCAAATATTTTATTTCCATACTGGTGAACCTCCTCAGACCAATTTGTGACTAATTTAATAAATTAATAAACTAGATTTCTTTAATGTGTACCACATGGAGAATCCATAGATGAAACTGCTCATAGAGGTCATGAGGATGAACATAATCTGAATGAGCTAGAGACCCCAACAGTGAGGTTATCTGAACAACAACAATTACTCTGCTAAAGAGCAGATAGTGGTTAATAAATATATAGCAAAAAAGAAGCAGTAAAGTTGGAAAACAGTTGCCAAGTCTGCAGTGTTGCTATGTTCACTTCCTGATTTGTTAGTTTCCAACTGAGAATGTTAATACAGCCTACTGTATGCGTTGCTAGCTTCTGAATGTGAACCTTGTTAACCGAAGAACTAGTTGCAGAATGGTGTACATGGTGCAAAAATATGATTGGAAGTCTAAGATTCACCACTGAGCACTGTACACATTCTACATACTTTTAGTTGCGTTTGTTCGTCACTCTGCTAATAACTTCCCACAATCTGGCAGGTAAAAATTAAGAAATAATAAATCAAAACTTTCCTATGAACTGCATCTGTCTCAGACATTTCTCCGTCCAGGGCTTCCCAGATTTGTGACTCAGACATTAAGAAAGATGTTGCAGTTGCAGTTTGAACCAGATAACCACAATTTGTTTGAGGCAGTCAGCAGTCCCCTCTAGATATCTGAGGCTGGGTATGACAATAGAGAGACATTATGAGCTACTGATATCATGCAAAGGCCTGGTGTTATATACCCTATAATTTAGATGAAAGCTTAATGTAGCTGTGCATCATGTCTTTCAGTTTTATGAAGTTTTTGATGGGGATTATGCTTGCTTTAGGGGAACTGCTGCTACACCTTTATTCATGTGTAACAGCCCATCAGGGCAGTTTGTGGACCTGTGTTCAAATCATCTACTCACATTGGCTATCTAGAGATAGGTGGCAGATAGATATAGCTATAATTAGAGGATTTTTCTAGATTATAAACAGCTGTGTGTGGGTTAAACACTAATGTATTAAAATTAAGTTTGGAAAAGTTTCCTCTGAAGGAAGATCCAACCCCTGTTGTAAAACAGCATAACAAGAGCAATTGCTTCCTTAAGGGCAAGAAAATTACCTATTCTGCCCTTATATTGAGATTGCCAAGAGGAAGAGCTAGAGTTGGATGTAGATTTTACCTCAGTGGAGGGTGCATATGTTGGAGGGAAGGGGAAGAGGGAAGATATACAAAGGCTCATGGGATGAAAAGGGTCAGAGTGTTGGTAAACAAGTAGAGTTATAAATATGCTGGGAAAAGTGAAATAAGGAGTGATATTTCTTGACTCTGGATGAAACCCTGGCCTCATTGTAGTCAATAGCAAAACTCCGATTGACTTCAGTGGGCCAGGATTTCACCATCTTAATAAACGAAGAGGGAATGATTGAGAATAAAGAAATAACTAGCCTTTTATTTTTTATTTCTCAGATTTCTCATTTTGTTATATTATTCATTCCTTATTTAAGGAAACTGAGTTAGACTCTCTGAAATGCTCAACTTGGTCTCTCACCACTGACACAATGGGCATCTTTGAAGTAGGTGCTTTCCTACCCTTCACAAGTGAATGTTCATAACCCACCTGTAAGGTAATAAACAGAGCCAGACAATGTCTAAAAGGGTAAATACTTTCTTAAATAAAAACTGAATTTTGTTCAACAGTTTTCAGAGTTTTTGTATGAGATTTCTGTGGACATTTTAATTTTATTTCAAAGGACGTTCTTGTAAACAAAAGGCTGTACCCTGCTCAGTAAGGAAGGCATTAATAACTAATTTTAGATCACTTGTTATTTATAAAAATCTAGCAAATTATTTTCAGTTATCACTGTTCTATCACTAAAAGAACCACAAATTAAGACCTCAGTCCTGCAATAAGTTCCGTGTGGGTGGATCCTTGAGCCCTCATGGAACCCCACTGGTGTCACATGTTGCATTTATTGCAAGACTGGGGCATAATATTTTATAGCAGCAATAGCCATTACATGCACTGATTGCGTCATGAGATCCACCTAGGTCCAAGTGTTCACCTATGCAGATCTCATTGCAAAAGTTGGGGCCTAAATTTCTACATGCCAAAAGTTTCCTTTTTACCCAATTTTATTAGAAAATAAAAATACTGAGCAAAGTCCAAAATCCCTGCTTTTGCCTCTTTTTGTGAAAAGAAAGAGTGATTTATTGCTGAATATGCACTGAGAAAGGGATAGGTGTCAGACTGACTGCACTATAAGTAGAAGCCATATGTTTGTCCCCAGGCTATTTGTACAACAAACAGATGCATTTGGGACTGTTTGCTCACCAGTGTTCTACATCTTTAAGTGTAATGATTAAATGGGACTAGATTTAAAGTGTAAAGATTAAAGTTTGATAATATACTCCAGATGACAGAGTTTCTTGGTACTCTGATATAATATTAAATGTCACATTATGGAATTAAAATTTCTCTTTATATAAAGTACAGGTGAGGGTAAAAGTTCAGATCTGGATGGATAGCGGAAAACAATGCACAGCTGTGTGTTGGAGGTGATGGGGAAGGGAAATATTCCAGGAAACATTGTACCTGAAGAAGGCACAATACCTCCTGGAACTCCAAGGGTGGCTTCTCTTATGGCCTTTGCATTATTGTGTGCATCCAACCTTCACACTACCTCATCCAGTCTTCACTTCAATGAAATGCAAGGACTGAGATTCTGCTCAGTCACTGGCATTGGAGAAGGTCTTTGCCTTCCCTCTCCCCTCCTCCCACACAGGAAAGGATGCAATTAATCCATGAACATTCTGAGATGTGTGGCTCAAGTGAAGTATTTTGCCTGTTTGCCTTCAGCAGCTATAAATTCCTGGAATCGTCAACCTCAGCTCATTACCTTCTCCACCAATACTGGGTTTCTAGAGCGGTCTCTAATTGGTGGGTTGTGTGACCAGGTTGAATTGAAAAAAATTCCACATATAAGTTACTATAATAAAATGAGAACCCAGTATACTTAATTGTGATTTTTTCCATACTATAAACATATGCAAACTTAACATTGCTCAACAGCATTGTGGAAGCTATTACAGCAAAGTATTTTAGCATACTATGAAAGGGAGACTCACTGCCTGAGTATCCTGTCATGGCCAGGCATGGTATAGTGGCTCTCTCCCCATCTGCCACCCCCTACAGATTACTGGTCCAGTCCTGCAGTGGTCTCTTTTCTGATAACTTGGTCCTCCTGCCAGGTCACAGGAAGTGTAGTCACACCCTATACACTATTTTAATAATCTCTGTACAAAGTATGCCTTGTAAGGTATCATTTAAAAACTCAATTTGCTGATCAGTATCGTCCTGGTAAAATGTGTGGCAACATTGTATGTGAAGTTATAAGATTCCCCTGTATGGCATTGTTAACACATGTTCCAAACCCCACAGCCCTGCCCAAACAGAAGTTGGCAAACAGGTCTTTCCCAAACAAAGTAATGTGTACTCTGCTTATTTTGCATTAAGCAGTAAACAGAGGCATCACGCAGAAAGGGAAGGCACAGGACGTTCAAACAAGTGAAAAAAGACAGGGAATATCCTTTCATATAGGCTCTTAGTCTCCAGGGTCTCAGCTGGAAATGTTTTTCAAAAGGGGAACTGAAACTATAAAAAGGAGGGACAAACACCCCCAGGCACCCCTCTCACTCTCCCTGCCTATCACATTCACTGCACCTGAAGAGACAAGGGAAGCAGGCCCTGGTCTCTGGGGAAAGGGCCTTGACTAGAGAATTTGGTCAGTAATCTGCTGAGACATATCATTAGAAACTTTACTTGAATCTAACATAGTTTGTTAAATTAGGCATTAGTAAACCTTTTATCTTTTTATAGTAGCCATTTCTGACTTTTATTCCTCATTACCTGTAACCATTTCAAATTTCTTTAGTCAATAAACTTGTTTTACTATTTTATCTAATCAAGTGTATTCAAGTTGAAGTATCTGGGTAACTCCCTTTAAGGGAATAATATGCGCACAACTTGTTACCCCAAAGAAATAATGGACTCAGCATATTTGTACTCTCTAGGAGAGGACTGGGCTGTACAGGACATATGTTTCTGGGGGAAAACCTGGGACTTGGAGTGTGTTGGGGGCACCCTGTGGTAATTTTTAAGGCTAGTAGGAGCCAAGGTGTGTCTGTCTGCTTGCAGCATACACAGAGCTGGTAGTGACTTACTGTTGGAGGCAGTTTGTGAGCAGCAAGGCATTGTAAAGGCAACCCCAGGTTACAGGGTGGGGGTAACACAGCTACTCAGTCTGAATTGTACCCCGGTATGTCACAAGAAGTCCAACTGAAAATAGTACAACTATCCTCACACACAGTCCTTGATCCTGACTCAGGGCCCTGCAGTCCTCATTCCCTTTATTCAGGAGTCTCTATTATCACAGGACCCTTCTCCAGACTCAAGCTACCATACCAGCGGCTGGTAGGGGAACCCAAGACCTCTTACTATACCAGGTTCTAGCCTCAGGACCCAAAAACCAGGAGTCAAGTTCTGCTCAGTCCAACTCCTTGCTGCTGCTTCCCTGGGCTTCAACCTACCATGGCCACACTCAAGCCTTCTCACCCTCAACTTCTAATTGTTCACCCTTCTCTCAGAGTTCTCCTCTTGAATCCCCCAATAAAATCCTAAGCCAAAAGTATAAACAAACCCAACTTCTGCCCTCCTCAGGCTTGACTTTGCATCACCCCCTAGTTTCCCTTACTCTATTCCCCATTTAAATACCACTCAGGATTCTCCCCTGGGCTTACCAATGGAGCCTGCTCCTTGCCTCCTGCCAGATTTCTTGAATTAGAAGAGAAATTCCAACTCTCTCATCCCAGATGAAGAATACAGCCCTTCACTCTTTCCCCACAATGCCCTTCTGCTCTAAACTTCCTGTTTATAGTCCCCTCTCCAGCTGGGCTACATCCTCAGTTAAGCCTAGTCCATTTCCAGGTGCAGAGTGGCATGTTAGGTGGTCTCTCTGGCTCATATTAACCCATTCAGAGTTTGTGCAGGGTAGACACCCCATCACAATAGTGAGAAAGCTGTGACAGCTCTTCAGTATAATTTATTAAATTGCTTTCTGCACATGGAAAAGTTTTGCTACCCAGACAGTAAGACTGTGACCTTTTATCTTGTTGAGAAGATTGTAATAAACAGGATAACTGCAAAACCAAGAAATTCCACATAAAGAAAAGGAGTACTTGTGGCACCTTAGAGACTAACCAATTTATTTGAGCATAAGCTTTCGTGAGCTACAGCTCACTTCATCGGATGCATACTGTGGAAAGTGTAGAAGATCTTTTTATACACACAAAGCATGAAAAAATACTTCCCACCACCCCACTCTCCTGCTGGTGCTTTGTGTGTATAAAAAGATCTTCTACACTTTCCACAGTATGCATCCGATGAAGTGAGCTGTAGCTCACGAAAGCTTATGCTCAAATAAATTGGTTAGTCTCTAAGGTGCCACAAGTACTCCTTTTCTTTTTGCGGAATACAGACTAACACGGCTGTTACTCTGAAACCTGAAATTCCACATACTCACTCTAAACAAGTGCCTGGATAGGTCCAATTCAGTTTTTACCATTGTTAGTCATTACAGATGCATGCTACCAGACTTGAGCCATTTGCCTCCAGCTTGCTGTACTTACTGTGCTACGGCAGCTTCCTCTTTGCATTTAAGATATGAATAATTTTACAGGTCATACATTCTAGCCTGAAAATACAACAAATAGTGTAGATTTCTTAATAGATATGGGTATATATTTTTGGATGATCTAGGATTCAAGTAGGCTTAATAGACATAGACCTCTGTTGGGAATGGTGCAGGGCCACAACATCCCAAGGGAGAAATGGATCATAGTGTCATAGTTCTGCCTCTGATCTGCACCCTTTGGATTAACTTGCATCCCCAGGCTGCTAAAATGGAGCAGTCCCTCTGCTGAGAGGAGTGCAGAGCCAGTGACTGTCCCCAGACATTGTGTGTGGGGCCAAAAGGAAATAGCTTATCATATTATAACCTAGATTTGTCCTACATGACAGTATCCACACAAAGGAACATATTCTGCCATTTTCATGGACAGGGGAGGTATAAGATGTGCACAGGTGGGTACTGTAACTATTTTAGAGCTTCTGCCAAAGTGGGTTTGCAACAATTTGTCCTACCTCTTCTTTCAGATCTGCTACACTGCATAACCTAGTTTAGATTGTTTCTACAGATCTTTCTTTACTCTGGTTTCAGAGTAACAGCCGTGTTAGTCTGTATTCACAAAAAGAAAAGGAGTACTTGTGGCACCTTAGAGACTAACCAATTTATTTGAGCATAAGCTTTCGTGAGCTACAGCTCACTTCATCGGATGTTGCTCTTAAACTCCTGCTAACTCAACAGCTATCAAAAATAAGCACAAGACCACTAAGAGCTTCAACTTATATCCTCTCCCCCTTCTCCTCCCCAGTAGCTCAAGTTTAAAGCACCACTCAACCTGAGCTACAGATTTTTGTGTGTGGAGGGGAGTTGGGTTAGGGCAGCACTTGAGTTACACCTCATACTAACACTGCAGTGAAGACAAGCCCTCTGTCACTGGTATCTTTTCACACTGAGGATATCTCTCTGGAGGAAGGGAGCTCTGTTATTAGGAAGAGACAAGTAATCATAACAGGGATTTAATTATTACAAATATAAATGGTTGGGTATATAATGACCGGGAGAACAATATGATGTATTGCCTGCCAGGTGCAAAGATTGCCAACCTCTCAAGACATCTAGATAGACTTATGCGCAGTGCTGGGGAGGTTCTGGTGTTCATGGTATATGTAGGTACCAATGACACAGGGAAGGATCTGAGAGAGGTCCTGATCACCAAATTTAAGTTGGTAAGTAAGAAATTAAAATTCAGGACCTCCAAGGTAGAATTCTCTGAAACGCTTCCAGTTCCGTGCACAGGGGCGGTTAGGCAGAACTACAGGATCTCACTGGGTGGATGAGACAATGGTGTTCAGAGCAGGGATTTAGGTTTATTAGGAACTGGAGAACTTTTGGGGAAAGGAAGCATCTATACAGGAAGGATGAGTTCTACATAAACAAAAAAAGGACCCAGATTGCTGGCATGTAAAATTAAAAAGGTCATAGAGGAGTTTTTTTATTTTAAAAAAGGGCTGGAGAAAGCCAACAGGTATGGAGGAGCACACAGTTTGGACAGACGCATCCCCTAGGGAAGGATTGATTAAAGGGGTTACTCTAAATGCCAGTAAAGAGGAGAGGACAGAAGTTGATAAAGTACAGCTAGGAACTGAAGAGAAACAGTCAAAAAAAAAAAAAGAGAGTCCTGTTCAATTACATCACATGAAGGCAGACAATTAAATATTGACAAATGTCTGACATTTTCTGTTTCCTTGAGAGTTTGCTTAACACCTTGGCAGCATCAAAAATTTAACACATCCTGGGTTCTCTTTGCAACAAAACTGCTATTGTCACTGTGCTTTGTATTCTGCTGAATGAAATGTCAATGACATCCTTAACTCTTCTTATAGTACTATTACAACGATTAGAGTGTTCTTTATTGTTTTATTGAGGTTTTTGTACTCTCTGGAGTTGAAGTACCGGGCTTCTTTATTGGAATGGATATTTCCCCCACCTCACCCGAACCTTTTTTTTTTTTTTTTTGACAACAGTGAATAAGGTAAAAGAGTATATAAGTAAAAAGAGATGCTAGGATTAAAGAAGAGGTACTCGGTGCTGCTGATTGCCTTTGGAATTACTAGAATATTTTTATGGGGCGTAGGAGGGGAAGGGCTGCAAATCTATACACATTCCCCACCTACCTATTAACTTACCATATACAAATGAGACTGCCATTCTTTGGCGTCACAGAGAAAAGCCATTCATTTTTCCCCACATTTTTGCTCCACTTCTTGGAGATATTTGTCAGTAGCTCAGCTCTTTTGGTCTTAAATTCCCTCAGAATTCTTGGACATATATTATCTGGTCTTGGTTACTTCCAGCTCTTTAAAGTCCAGATCTTATTCACATGCTTAGCATTTTCATTCCCCTTGCCCCATTTTATCCTGTTTTAAACAGCTAGTTCATATCTATTTATTGAATATGATTTCCTGCCTCCAAAGCATTTGTGATTATTATACCTGAATGGCTCTACAAAAGAACAAAGTTAAACACAATTTGCTGAACACATTTGCCTCTAAAACTTCAAAACTCGTGATTCTGGTTGGAAAGCACTGTGTCAAGAGGACAGTGAAATCTAAGTGAAATTGGAATCAGTAGCACAATACAGTAGTGTACTGATCCTAAACACCTCCCTATCCTCTTCTTAAATTGGTTATATCTGCACTATATGCCAACCGTCACAATTTCCAACTAGTGACTTTTAGCAATTTCTGATGGAGAAAAGGGTTATGGAAAATGTAAATCTGGATGTCTTTTAATCATCCATTAGTACTGGATTATTAATATTTAAACACAGTGGCTGTGCTACTTAAATATACAATACCTTGTCTCCTTATAGCAATAGTCCCAATGAAGAATTATCAGGTTTTTCCAGAAGACATAAATGAAAATCAAGATTGTACTTCTACACTTTGGGTTTAAAAAAATAATACAGTAGTAAACAAAACAAGATTTTTGAATCCATTAATTATTTTGAATGTAAGCAGGGTCTGAAAGAGTTCTCCCCTGACATCTAGTGATGAGTTTGGGGAAGAGGACTTCAGGAGCAGACCTTGTTTGCATGGGCACACTCACCCTCCCTAGGTGCTCAGCTTGGCAGGGCTGCTTTGCCCAAATGCTCACTTTTGGCTGGCGTTCGATCACAAGTCATTTTATTATTGGGTTCAGGGGTAACAGAGGGCATTTATCTTTGTTGTGTGAATCAAAGGGAGCAGAACTGTGCTTGGCATACCCTGATTGAAGGAGTTATCCTCAAATGAACTGCACTCTCTAGGGAGGGCACAGGGGTGCCAAAGTCCAGAGGGAGGTGAGAGAGGGTGGGGACAGGTACTTGTACCCACTGGTGTGGGCTCTGTCTAAGAATTCTAGACACCATTTGAGAGCTTCCTCTCTCCACTGTGTAATAACAGAGCTGATTAAGACTCAATTAAGAGTCTTTTGTTGCAGACCAATAGAGCTGAAATCACTGATAACCAGGTCTCAGCATTAGACCTGCTTTGGGACTGATACAAGGGACTGCCCTTTGTGCACTAGCAGTCAGGCTCCTCCACTAACAGCTGCAATCACTGAGAGCCGTGTTAAGTGGTGGGACCTCAAGACATCTCAGAGAATGCAGCACAGAGCGGCAAACAGCCAGCGGGGCAGCCAGCAGAGTGGAGCAGTGAGCAGCCAGCAGAGTAGCCAGTGGAGCAGAGCGGAGCAGCTGATGCCAGAGCGAGTGCCAGACAATGGAGCCAGCAAGGTGTTTTCCCCCAGTCCACCAGGGTGGAAGGTGAACTTATGCAGATGCACCTCTGAAGTCTGGGTCTCACTGACCAAGGCACCCAACTGAGTGGGGTATGCTGGAGGGAGAGGCACGTTAAAGGAACTTTTATGTGGACCTAAGAACCTGAGGCAAAAGGACACTGCCTGCCATACTTTGGGGTGGGTGTTTTGCTCATGGTTATATGCTTATGAATCCTGCTTGTGGCATTTTCCCAAGTTAATGACGGGTTACTTGCCCCCTTTTTATTAAAAGTTTCTTTACTACACACAGACTCTGCGCTTGTGAGAGGAGAAGTATTGCCTCCTAGAGGTGCCCAAGGGGTGGTGTGCAATTGTCCCAGCCTACTGGGTGGGGGGGACTCGAGCTGGTTCTGTGTTGCATTGTTGAAAAGGAACCCCTAGGTATTGAACTGGGCCCTTGTTGCTGCCGATTCCAACTGGCAGAAGGGTTACATATACATCAGTTACACACAGGCAAAGACTCCTCACTGTAGGGCAAAGCAGCCCTAAAAACAGATTAAGTACCGTTCAAGTTGTCTGCATTCTGTGCAGTGCTCTAGATTCAGTTTCCTTTTTAAAAGTCTGTGCTGACTGAGCCAGAAATATCCCACGCAGCAGATCGGCTGGGGAGAAAGGTGCAACCAGCAGCCTCAGGAAGTGAGAAGTGGGGCATACAAGAAGAGACAATTCGCCATTGGTCCAGGGATCTGCAGGTTTTCTTTAGGATGTGAGACAGGTCAGCTGGGAGCAGAGCTTTGCTGTTTCATCAGAGGGAGAAGAAAGTGAGTAGCTGGGGTGCTGCTCCTTTAACAGTAGGGGAGGGCTTAGGCAAGGGGAGAGTAACTGGAGCCCCTACTCTTTTCATAGAACATAGAAATGCAGGGCTCAAAGGGCCTCAGTGTATCCGTGTCACTATGAAAGGCCCTATTTCAGCAAAGCATGTTAAGCACGCACTAATGAGACATAGGCCTGGCCTATGCTTGATAGCTTTGCCAAATAGCTGTGTTGGTTTGCATCATGAAAAAGGGAGTGAAATCACACCCCTAAATAACACAGCTATGCCTGCAAGAGCCCAAGTGTAGACACAATTACAGGAGCAAATAAGTCATTTGTTTGTTTGTTTGTTTAGGGGTACAGCTTATTTCATTTGGGAAACTAGTATAAACTGTGTCTCCACTAGGACAGTTTGCCAGTACAGCTCTACAGGCAAACCTTTTCTAGTGTAGGCAAGGCTTTACTCAAGTGCTTTGCTGAAATATGGCCTCGGTCTGCTACTTTCTATAGTCCTGTTTGGAAACTCCTGTTGACCCTTGCTTCCAAATGGTCTTTAGCTTTAGGACTTATCTACGCTTGAATTAAGAATATGTATTAAACAAGATAATTAATTAACACAATTGAAATTTCTAGCATAGACAAGAACACATCAGTTTACCTGTTCATTAGTAATCCTAGCATGAATCAGGCCAATTATCAGGTAACCATTATGCCTGGTTGGAGTGGGCTAAGGGTAACCTGAGGCCAGCTAAAATATCTTTGCCTACGCAAGGATTGTCAATTGTTAGTTAACACATCTAAGTTACCCTGTGCCAAAACATACCTCAAATCAAGTGGAGACAGTTTTTTACTTACTGTTTTTATTGCTTTGAATCTTTCAGAGTTACAAACTTCCAACAGTGTTCAGTTCACATCAAACAGTAACTGGAAAATATATTAAAGACAAAGTGAAGAGGAAAATATCCTTATGGTTTGAAAGATCAAGACGATATTCACAGAACAGAAAAATGCACTTTGATAACACAAGCAGGGACATTTGACTCTTTTAAGGATTAGATGATTGGCTGAAGGTAAACAAATCTGTGAAACCATAAATAAACCCTTCCCAGGAGCTGCTAATCCTCCCTGTGCTTTCCTCGCCACTCTCCAGGCTGCTGTATGCCAAAGAGCAAACACAGAAAGACCAGGCAGTCTTAACATGCTTATACTATGGAGTAAAAAGGAGTACAAAATAATCACCTCGTCCTCTTCTCCACCAATTACCCCTGCTCCAAGGTCATTTTACACTGCCACAACAAGTGGCTTTGCTCTATATTTTAAACTGATCATAGAAATATTAGCTGTTGTGTCCGCAGAGAAAATATGAATAGGTGTGCTACAGATGAGCAGTTTCACAAGGAAGAAGCGATGATTGATTATGCCAAAAGGAACGTGTGTTCTGAATCCCTATTCCGTTATAAATAAAATTAATCTTCCACTTTTTCTTCAGCAACCTATTCTATCACTGGTAGAGGTGAACCGCTTGGCCAAAACATTCCCCCCGCCCCAAAATGCAGATTCAGGCTGACCAAAACATTTAGAGAATTTGTGTTGATCTCAGCAAATTGTTTCGAAGAGAGACGAGCTTTTTGGAAGTGAACCATTTTGACATTTCCAAAACATTCCCATTGTGGGGGCTAGATTTCTAAGGGGACATAGGTGCAATTCACAAAACTGTGAGAGAGGAGAAGGCACTGCTGGTGCCACTGCCCGCCCCCAAGCCCTAATTAAATGTGAATTAGGTCAGAGAGCGAGAATGATTCTATAACCTGGTGATTAATGTACTCCTTTTGGTGCGGAGGGATCACCTGGGTTCCAGTCCCTGGTCCAGTTATTATTGAATTTATACAAAGTGGAACAGCTTCACTATGAGTGACCCACCCCAGACTAGCCAATAGGCTGCCAGCTAGGCACTGACTTGGGATATGGGAGACCCCGATTCAAGTTCCTGGTCCTGAGCAGGAATTTGAACCTGAATCTCCCACATCCCAGTGAGTTTCTAGCCACTGGGCTATAGTGTATGGAGGGGTAGGGGACGGGGACTGGCACAACCACTACCAACTCCCTCCCCTCCGTTTTGTGAATGGTGACTAAAATCTAAAGAAAGATTTATATTTGAGCCCAAATCAATATTCCTACTTTTCAATTCACCAAAAATTCCAAAAAGTTTTGGTTTTGAGTTTACCCAAAACAATTTTTAAAATTTTTTTCAGAACTGCCAGTAAACCAAAAAATATCAATCAGTTATTTACACAGCTCTATTGGTCAGGTTTCTTCACAGTCCTCAGATGGCCTTCATCATCACCTGGGTTTTGTCTGTTACCTTTTGGCTTGTTCTCCTCTCTTTATTCTTAAAACCAAGAATATATCCATGTCACTAAACAAGCCCAAGGCTGGTGGACCTATGGAAGTATTGGTACAGTACAATCCTGCATTTTATTCCAGGTATGCATAATGTAGGGGATTTCTTGAATCTGGAGAGTGAACTCCATTGAAGGGTGGATTTTAAGGCTCCTGTATTGTACCTTCTACAAACAAACAACATAACAGGAAATTGGGAATATATGAAAAGAGTGACAGGCTTCTGTAGGGTATCATATATTTAAGTCATATTCAGGAACAGTCAAACAATCCAAAGTATTTCAAGCATTTATTATTTGTATTACAGTAGTGCCTAGAGGACCCAACCAGTATTGACACCCCATTGTACTAGGCATCATAAAAACAGTTAGGAGCTTGCCAGCTGTTTGGGTGAGGCTATCTAACTAGACAAGACACACAAAAGGGTATGAGGGGAAGCAGAGAGAGGTAAAATGATTTGACCAAAGTCACACAGCGGATCCAGTGGCAGAGCAAGGCATGGAATCTAGGTTTCCTGACTCCCAGTCCAGTGCACTATCCAATGGGCAACACTGTCTTTCTAGATCAGAGGTTCTCAAAATGTAGTCATTGGACGACAGGGAGGTCAATTAACTTTCTAGCAGTTTACAAAGAGATGGATGGTCACATGGTGCTGGTTGGTCCTTTATTTCCAGATGCTAACTCACATTTAAAGGCAGCCGAAACATGTTACTTGCTTGAATAATACTACTTTTTCCACATAAACAATTGCTCTGATTGCCACGGAGATGTAATGAGGTCATGACAGTGTAAATGGGTCCACACAAACAAAGATAGGAAGGGAGACTATCCACAAGACAAGCTCTCTTCTGAAATGTGATCCACTTTCTGTAAAAAGAGTGAGAATCCATGCTCTTAATAGACTCACATGAATACTCTACCATATGAAATTAATGATATTTCTGTAGGACGCTTCATTCAACCTGTCTGTTCAACATTTGAACAAATGGATACCAAGGCCCAGAACCTCAGCTAGCGTAAATGGATGCAGTTCCATTGAAGGATAGCTGGGGATCTGAGCCCAGGTGTAGCCATCGTTCCAGATAGTACACCTGAAGGTATATTATTTATCTTCCTATAAATGATATGATTCTGAATTACAGTAGTTCTGAACTGGAAAGTTGGAGGGGTAATGGGGACACTATATGAAATAAAATCAAAACCATTTTTGCATAAAGAAAAGGAGTACTTGTGGCACCTTAGAGACTAACCAATTTACTTGAGCATAAGCTTTTGTGAGCTACAGCTCACTTCATCGGATGCATACTGTGGAAAACACAGACGATGTTTTTATACACACAAACCATGAAAAAATGGGTGATTATCACTACAAAAGGTTTTTTCTCCCCCCACCCCACTCTCCTGCTGGTAATAGCTTATCTAAAGTGATCACTCTCCTTTTCAATGTGTATGATAATCAAGGTGGGCCATTTCTAGCACAAATCCAGGGTTTAACAAGAACGTCTGAGGAGGGTGGGGGGTAGGAAAAAACAAGGGGAAGTAGGTTACCTTGCAAAATGACTTAGCCACTCCCAGTCTCTATTCAAGCCTAAGTTAATTGTATCCAATTTGCAAATGAATTCCAATTCAACAGTCTCTCGCTGGAGTCTGGTTTTGACATTTTTTTGTTGTAATATCGCAACTTTCATGTCTGTAATCGCGTGACCAGAGAGATTGAAGTGTTCTCCGACTGGTTTATGAATGTTATGATTCTTGACATCTGATTTGTGTCCATATATTCTTTTACATAGAGACGGTCCAGTTTGACCAATGTACATGGCAGAGGGGCATTGCTGGCACATGATGGCATATATCACATTGGTGGATGTGCAGGTGAACGAGCCTCTGATAGTGTGGCTGATGTTATTAGGCCCTGTGATGGTGTCCCCTGAATAGATATGTGGGCACAGTTGGCAACGGGCTTTGTTGCAAGGATAGGTTCCTGGGTTAGTGGTTCTGTTGTGTGGTATGTTATTTGCTTCAGGTTGGGGGGGCTGTCTGTAGGCAAGGACTGGCCTGGCTCCCAAGATTTGTGAGAGTGTTGGGTCATCCTTCAGGATAGGTTGTAGATCCTTAATAATGCGTTGAGGGGTTTTAGTTGGGGACTGAAGGTGACGGCTAGTGGCGTTCTGTTATTTTCTTTGTTAGGCCTGTCCTTTAGTAGGTGACTTCTGGGAACTCTTCTGGCTCTATCAATCTGTTTCTTCTCTTCCGCAGGTGGGTACTGTAGTTGTAAGAATGCTTGATAGAGATCTTGTAGGTGTTTGTCTCTGGCTGAGGGGTTGGAGCAAATGCGGTTGTATCGCAGAGCTTGGCTGTAGACAATGGATCGTGTGGTGTGGTCAGGGTGCAAGCTGGAGGCATGTAGGTAGGAATAGCGGTCAGTAGGTTTCCGGTATAGGGTGGTGTTTATGTGACCATCGTTTATTAGCACTGTAGTGTCCAGGAAGTGGATCTCTTGTGTGGACTGGACCAGGCTGAGGTTGATGGTGCGATGGAAATTGTTGAAATTTCCCCTTGTTTTTTCCTAACCCCCCCCCCCCCCCCACCGACATTCTCGTTAAACCCTGGATTTGTGCTGGAAATGGCCCACCTTGATTATCATACACATTGTAAGGAGAGTGATCACTTTAGATAAGCTATTACCAGCAGGAGAGTGGGGTGGGGGGAGAGAAAACCTTTTGTAGTGGTAAACACCCATTTTTCATGCTTTGTGTGTATAAAAAGATCTTCTATACTTTCCACAGTATGCATCCGATGAAGTGAGCTGCAGCTCACGAAAGCTTATGCTCAAATAAATTGGTTAGTCTCTAAGGTGCCACAAGTACTCCTTTTCTTTTTGCGAATAAGGACTAACACGGCTGTTACTCTGAAACCTGTCATTGTGTAAAGTGATCACTCTCCTTACAATGTGTATGATAATCAAGGTGGGCCATTTCTAGCACAAATCCAGGGTTTAACAAGAACGTCTTTGGAAGGGCGGGGTGGGAGGGTAGGAAAAAACAAGGGGAAATAGGTTACCTTGCATAATGACTTAGCCACTCCCAGTCTCTATTCAAGCCTAAGTTAATTGTATCCAATTTGCAAATGAATTCCAATTCAGCAGTCTCTCGCTGGAGTCTGGATTTGAAGTTTTTTTGTTGAAGAATTGCAACTTTCATGTCTGTAATCGCGTGACCAGAGAGATTGAAGTGTTCTCCGACTGGTTTATGAATGTTATAATTCTGGACATCTGATTTGTGTCCATTTATTCTTTTACGTAGAGACTGTCCAGTTTGACCAATGTACATGGCAGAGGGGCATTGCTGGCACACGATAGCATATATCACATTGGTAGATGTGCAGGTGAACGAGCCTCTGATAGTGTGGCTGATGTTATTAGGCCCTGTGATGGTGTCCCCTGAATAGATATGTGGGCACAGTTGGCAACGGGCTTTGTTGCAAGGATAGGTTCCTGGGTTAGTGGTTCTGTTGTGTGGTATGTGGTTGCTGGTGAGTATTTGCTTCAGGTTTGGGGGGGGCTGTCTGTAGGCAAGGACTGGCCTGTCTCCCAAGATTTGTGAGAGTGTTGGGTCATCCTTCAGGATAGGTTGTAGATCCTTGATGATGCGTTGGAGGGGTTTTAGTTAAACCTGGATTTGTGCTGGAAATGGCCCACCTTGATTATCATACACATTGTAGGGAGAGTGATCACTTTACATAAGCTATTACCAGCAGGAGAGTGGGGTGGGGGTAGAGAAAACCTTTTGTAGTGATAATCACCCATTTTTTCATGGTTTGTGTGTATAAAAACATCATCTGTATTTTCCACAGCATGCATCCAATGAAGTGAGCTGTAACTCACGAAAGCTTATACTCAAATAAATTGTTTCAGAGTAACAGCCGTGTTAGTCTGTATTCGCAAAAAGAAAAGGAGTACTTGTGGCACCTTAGAGACTAACCAATTTATTTGAGCATGAGCTTTCGTGAGCTCCAGCTCACTTCATCAGATGCATACCGTGGAAACTGCAGCAGACTTTATATATACACAGAGAATATGAAACAATACCTCCTCCCACCCCACTGTCCTGCTGGTAATAGCTTATCTAAAGTAATCATCAGGTTAGGCCATTTCCAGCACAAATCCAGGTTTTCTCACCCTCCACCCCCCCACACAAATTCACTCTCCTGCTGGTGATAGCCCATCCAAAGTGACAACTCTTTACACAATGTGCATGATAATCAAGTTAGGCCATTTCCTGCACAAATCCAGGTTCTCTCACTCCCTCACCCCCCTCCAAAAACCCACCCCCATACACACACAAACTCACTCTCCTGCTGGTAATAGCTCATCCAAACTGACCGCTCTCCAAGTTTAAATCCAAGTTAAACCAGAACATCTGGGGGGGGGGGGGGAATAGCAAAAACAAGAGGAAATAGGCTACCTGGTTAGTCTCTAAGGTGCCACAAGTACTCCTTTTCTTTTTGCAAATACAGACTAACATGGCTGTTACTCTGAAACCTGTCATTTTTGCATAAGTAGGAGGAAAGAAACTGAAGTTTTAAAGAAGAGGTGTAGCGGGAGTAACTTTTCTAATAGTTTTAAAATTACTTCTTATAAGAATTGATGTATGAAAATACTGAAATTAAAAATAACCAACAACAAAGCTTTGTTATAAATATAGCTCTGTTTTTTTAAATAAAGCCCAGCAGGTAAGAAGAATCTTCATGGATCTCACAAGATTTGCTTACATTTCTACAAGCCTCAGTTGGCTCATTCCTCTACTCCCTCACATAGTTCTCCATTGTCTACATAATGCATGCTTGCAGTCAGCAAGGAAGTGCTGTGCTGTAATGACTACACACAGAGCATGCTGCTCTTTGTATCTCTGTAAATCATCATATCAAAACTAATCATGACAGGTTTAAGCAAGCAAACACCAACAAACTTTCCTCATAGGCCTGACATATGAATTAAGCATCACAGATGTGTGGGCTTGATTTTGATATGTGATCCTTCTTTCAACAGAAAAAAAACTTTGATCACAGAATATCAGTCAAGAAAACAACTAAGATCAGCTACAAAGGAAAGAAAAGAGATTGAAAAAAATATAACAAATCAAATGGAAAGAATCATTGGTCCATCCCTGCTTTTTCCAGGACCCGTCGCCTTTCAGCATGTATATCTCAAAATGTAATGTGTCCTTAGCTATTTGAGGTCAGCTCCTCCATTCCAATTACAAATACTTTGGCACTAGTTGTTTAGTTTTCAGACACAGGCAGACTATATCCTATTGCAATAACCGGGGAGTACGAAAAAACTCTTTCCAATATCCAGTTTAAATCTTTCCTTTCTCAGTTTTAGTTCATGTACTTTACATTGTCTACATGACAAAACGGAGCACATTTAAAGAAGAACAAATGTGTGAACAAGAAATAGTTGATGAAAAAAGCCCTTCTTCATATTGTACTGACACAAGTAGGGTAAAGTTTATGGAAACATTTCAACCAACACTCTTATTCACTCAGACTTGCTCAAGCAAATCTATTCTATTATTCATGAATTGCTATTCTGCAGTAAGTATTACCTCTGATCAACTGTGATTGCATTTACCATAAAGTACACTCACCCCTCTTTTTTCCTATGTTCCTATCATCAACAGCTGATGATTAATAAATTCTCCATGTCAGTTGTTACATGCCATAGTTAATTAAGTGCTTGTGTATCTTCCATCAGAGAATAAATCCTGCTAGGGAAAAGGGTTTGTTTCTTCACAGACTCCAGGCTTATGCCTGTGTTTTTCCAGTGGAGAGGGGGAAAAAGCAGGACTATCACAGTGAATTTGTTCTCCCCTACCTTCTAGAAAAGCACTTTGTTAAATCCACGATCTTACCCAAGATGGGAGACAGTCCATGGTGAATCAAATCTAGTTTGCTTTTAGTTTTATGGGGCTACGGGTTTGCAAAGAAGTCACTGAAGTCCCATAAATAGAGCACTACCGAATTCACGGTCCATTTTGGTCAATTTCACGATCATAGGATTTTTAAAAATATAAATTCCATTATTTCAGCTATTTAAATTTGAAATTTCATGGTGTTGAATTGTAGGGGTCCTGACCCATAAAGGAGTGGGTCACAAGGTTATTGCTACCTTTACGTCTGTGCTGCTGCAGGCGGCGGTGCTGCATTCAGAGCTGGGCAGCTGGAGAGCGGCGGCTGCTGACGAGGAGCTCAATTCTGAAGGCAGAGCCACTGCCAGCAGCAGCTTAGAAGTAAGGATGGCCTGGTATGGTATTGTGACCCTTACTTCTGCGCTGCTGCTGGCAGGGCACTGCCTTCAGAGCTGGGTGCCTGGCTGAGAGCCACTGCTCTCCAGCTGCCCAGATCTGAAGGCAGCACACGAGCAAGGGTGGCAATACTGCGACCTCCCTAAAATAACTTTGTGACCCTCCTGCAACTCCCTTTTGGGTCAGGACCCCCAATTTGAGAAATGCTAGCCTCCCCTGTGAAATCTGTATAGAATGGGTAAAAGCACACAAAAAGACCAGATTTCACCGTGAATTTGATAGGGCGCTACCCATAAAGAAGGCACTATTCCACATAAAAGAATGCTGGGCCTGAATGCTTAAAATTGGCTTCCTGTAGGTGTGAAGAACCTCTCTAGAGTACAAATAACAAAGTGTACAGGAGTTAAGCAGAGACATTTCGTTGTTTCTTGCTCCATCAAATTACATTAGGTACACAGAGCAAGCCCATGTTCTCTGACTGCTAGATTTCCAGCATTCACTGTACTTAGAAAGAATGAGTGAAAAGCTGAAATGTGAAGCTACACACTGTAAATTGGGAATGAGATTACAAAGAGGGCTTCATAGTGCATGTATCGATCACATACTTACAAGAGTAAAACAATACAAGTGTTCTGACAGCTACCACAGTGTCAGTGTTACCGAATAAAATATTACATGGCATGTTATATTATTTAAAACTAACAATGTTTTTGTTGGTATTGGACAGGCAAGCAAACCATTAGAACCACTTAAATGAAGTATAGAAAATCATTGTAAAAATAGCTATAATCATATTAAAAGCACCTATCAACATGCTATTTGGGTGTGGTATATCCTCTTTAAGATACAAAAACATTTCAAATATTTCTGAATAGTTTATAATCCCTTAAAGAGGTTGAGCATTTGCTCCCTATGATACTTGCAAACTAACAGGCAGAGCTGCTTTCTCTCCTTCCTGTAAGAGTCACCCTAAAAAGTGAGATATCCTGGATAGAAATTATACCATCTGAACAAATAGTGGATATCATTTTCCCAATGTACCTGCAAAAGGCAGTGAGTATTGTAACATTTGAATACATTGTGGTAAAAGGACATTCACTAGGGTGACCAGATAGCAAATGGGAAAAATTGGGACCCTTTTTGGGGGGAAAGAGGGGGTATAGTTGCATATGTGAAACAAAGCCCCTAATATTGGGATGGTCCCAATAATATTGAGATGTCTGCTCACCCTAACATTCACACTCAGAAACGTAGATCTTGAACGAGTAGGTAGAGAAGAGGTTTACTAGAATTTCTGAGTGGCAATAATATACCCAAACAGATTAAAATCACGGCAAACTCTTGCAACAAAGGAAAAAGTTTCATGCAGATAATTTGTTCTGCCTCTAACATGAGCAAGTACAAGCACAGTCATTAAATGAATATCCTTCAAAGATCCCTTTTTACATTTCCAATAATGTTGATACTTCTTAAAAACCTGCTTTCTTAAAATGCATGTTTCCAGACTGATTTTGTGGGATGAAAGAAAGTGGAATCAAATAGAAACTTCTACAGGGCAGAAATGTAAAAGGGATCTTTGAAGGATATTCATTTAATGACTGACCTTTCCAAACTTCAAATATTAGACAACCTACCTAAAATATCCATTTATCTAGGATAGAGCTGTTCAGATAATGGATTTTTTTCATTCTTTGGCAAATCTGAAAAATAAAAACAAATTCATTTCAGGTTGACCAAAACCCAAACATTTTTGGAATTTTTGGCAAATTGAAAAAAATAAAGAAAATTTATTTTTGGTTGAATTAATCATTTTGTTTGATCAAAACCAAAACATTTTGTTTCAAACTTTGTTGAAATGAAACATTTCTTCAAAACTAAACATTTCATTTTCAATCATGCTTAAAGGTTTCTGATTTTTTTAAAATAAATTAAAGATAATTTCAAAAGTTGTTTCAAGCCAAATAATCAAAATGTTTTCTTCTGAAAATGTCAACATTAAAAGTTTTGACATTTTTGGATTTTTTTTTCCAAAACAAATAGTTTTGCAAAATTGACACAAACTTGCAAAATGAATCAGTGTAATTGAATCTGCATTTTTCACCAAAAATAGGTTTCAAATGAAAAATTGAAAATCCCAGCCTAGGCCAGTGCTAGGTGAAGAGAGTCAGGGCCTAACTTCCTTGAGCACCTGTTTTTGAAAACAGTCAACACTTTCCATTGTACCTCTGAAATCAGTTCCTTTTCTCAAAAAGAAATGACCAAGACATACATCTGAAAAACAAATGAATTAAAATATCTCAACTGTTTTGAAAGAGTTAAAAAAGAAGTCATTTTCCCTATCCTGTTTAACAATACAGCTCCAGTATAATAAACTTTATCCCTAACCTCTCCACGACACTACAAACAGGTTAGAGCAGAATAAATGACTCATCTACATTATTTTTTCCAGATTACAGACCTCAGATCATTTGAACTGATCCAACAATATAAGGTACCATAGAAAGATTAGTCTTTCATAAACATCTCTAGTACTGATACCCAGCTCCACACCAGATATTTGTGTCCTGACTCTAAAAGCTCTTTTGAAACAAAATATATTCAGAAATAAACCTAATCAGGACAGTAAACCTTTGGGGTTTTTTATCCATATCTAGTACACAATTTTACTGAACACAGACACCACTTGAACTTGTACAGCTTAACAGGACGTTATTGTGACACAAATTTGCAACAGATATAGTATTTGTTCTTGTGATGAGTAACATTAACTTCATTGCAACCTAAAGAGAATCTTTTGACCTGTGCTTTTCAAATGACTGCTGTTTATTGAATGTAAATATATAGCGCTGCTTAATTAGTACAGTATACTTCAAATGGGGTTATAGATAATTAAAGTGTTATGAATCCAGACTTTGATAACAAACATTGTTTGATTTAAATGTTAAAATCAAAAGGAAAGAATCAGCACTGGGCTTTAAGAATTTCACATTTCATTTCATATTGCTGATTGGGATAGTGAATATTGCACTTTGGGGACCAGTTAAAAGTTGTGCTGGAATGTCAGCAGATGAAAGAAAGTAGGAGAGACTTAGTTATGCTAATTACTTCATTTTGGCATTGGCCCGTAAACTATAAATTGCAGCATTCAGCAACAGGCTGTATTGGCCATTATGTGTGACTTCGTTTTAAATGAAATTACTGACTGGTATATTGTAATGAATTAATGTTCATTGTTAGCTTATTGTGTTAGAGAATAACTATCAAGACATGCGCATGTCTAAAATATGTAATCAAGTGGTCCTATTAAGAACATAACATAAGAATGGTCATAATTGTTAAGGAAAAGTTAACGGGTCTCAGCATGTGATTTGATACTTGATGCATAATAGTCTGTATGTAAGGTGAACTTTGTAACAAAGCTGTTGTGGTCGTAATTTGACCTGGATGTAAGGGATCAGGCACGAGGATGGGTCGTGATGAATCAGTGTATATAAGGAAGGGTAAATCGGCATTTTGGGGTGTCCCCCCCGGCTAGCGAGGGGGTACCACGCTTAAGCGTTATTAAACTTGTCTCATTGAGAAATACTCTGCATTTTACTTGTCTGGTTAATGCGTCTCAGCCTCGGAGCGAACTTTTATGTGACCTACGAGTGTAATTCGTAACATAATGGGTCAGGCCAAAGGTCCATCTAGTCCAGTATCCTGTCTTCCAATAGTGGCCAATGCCAGGTGCCCCAGAGGGAATGAACAGAACAGGTAATCATCAAGTGATATATTCTCTGTCACCCATTCCCAGCTTCTGGCAACCAGAGGCGAGGGATACCATCCCTGCGTATCCTGGCTAATAGCCATTGATGGACCTATCCTCCATGAATTTATCTAATTCTTTTTTGAACTCTGTTATAGTCTTGGCCTTCACAACATCCTCTGGCAAAGAGTTCCACTGGTTGACCGTGCATTGTGTGAAGAAATACTTCTTTTTGTTTGTTAATTTCTGCCGATTAATTTCATTTCGTGACTCCTCGTTCTTGTGTTATGAGAAGGAGTAAATAACACTTCCTTATTTACTTTCTTGACACCAGTCATGATTTTATAGACCTCTATCATATTCCCCCTTAGTTGTCTCTTTTCCAAGCTTAAAAGTCCCAGTCTTATTAATCTCTCTCATATGGCAGCCTTCCATACCCCTAGTCATTTTTGTTGCCCTTTTCTGAACCTTTTCTATTTTCAATATATGTTTTTTGAGATGGGGTGATCACACCTGCATGCAGTATTCAACATGTGGGTGTACTATGGATTTACATAGAGGCAATATGATATTTTCTGTCTTATTATTCTGGTAGATTGGTGAGGCATGATTTCCCTTTAGAAAAACCATGTCGACTCTTCCCCAAAAACATATGGTTCATCTATATGTCTATAGTTTCAATCATTTTTCCCAGTACTGAAGTCAGGCTTACTGACATGTAATTGCCGGGATCACCTCTGGAGCCCTTTCTAAAACTTGGTATCACATTAGCTATCCTGTCATTTGGTACAGAAACTGATTTAAATGATAGGTTACAAACTACAGTTAGTAGTTCTGCAATTTCACATTTGAGTTCCTTCAGAACTCTTGGGTGAATACCATCTAGTCCTGGTGACTTATTACTTTTAAATTTATCAATTTACCAAAACCTCCTCTAATGACACCTCAATCTGGGACAGATTTGTCACCTAAAAAGAATGGCTCAGGTTTGGGAATCTCTCTCACATCCTCAGCCATGAAGACCGATGCAAAGAATTCATTTAGCTTCTCCGCAATGGCTTTATCGTCCTTGGGTGCTCCTTTAGCATCTTGATCATCCAGTGGCCCCAATGGTTGTTTAGCAGGCTCCCTTCTTCTGATGTACTTAAAAAAATGTTTCCTGTTACTTTTTGAGTCTTTGGCTAGCTGTTCTTCAAATTCTTTTTTGGCCTTCCTAATTATATTTTTACATTTAATTTGCCAGAATTTATGCTCTTTTCTATTTTTCTCACTAGGATTTAACTTCCACTTTTTAATGGATGCCTTTTTGTTTCTCATTGCTTCCTTTACTTTGTTGTTCAGCCACAGTGGCACTTTTTTGGTTCTCTTACTATGTTTTTTTAGTTGGGGGTATACATTTAAATTGAGCCTCTACAGTATTATGGTGTCTTTAAAAAGTTTCTGTGCAGCTTGCAGGGATTTCACTTTTGATTTCTGTTTAACTAACTTTCTTTTGTGTGGTTCCCCTTTCTGAAATTAAATGCTACAGTGTTAGGCTGCTGTGGTGTTTTCCCCACCACAGGGATGTTAAATTTAGTTATATTATGGTCATTATTACCAAGCAGTCCAGTTATATTCACCTCTTGGACCAGATCCTGTGCTTTACTTAGGACTAAATCAAGAATTGCCTCTCCTCTTGTGGGTTCCAGGACTAGCTGCTCCAAGAAGCAATCATGTAAGGTGTCAAGAAACTTTATCTCTGCATCCTGTCCTGAGGTGACATACACCTAGTCAATATGGGGATAGTTGAAATCCCCCATTATTATTGAGTTTTTTTAATTTTTATAGACTCTCTAATCTCCCGGAGCATTTCACAATCACTATCACCATCCTAGTCAGGTGATCAGTAATATATCCCTACTGCTATATCCTTATTATTAGAGCATGGAATCACTATCCATAGAGAGTCTATGGTACATTTTGGTTCATTTAAGATTTTTACTTCATTTGATTCTATGTTTTCTTTCACATATAGTGCCATTCCCCACAACCAGCATTACCAGTTCTGTCCTTCCAATAAATTTTGTACCCTGGTATTACTGTGCCCCATTGATTATCCTCATTCCACCAAGTTTCTGTGATGCTTATTATATCAATATCCTCATTTAATACGAGGCACTCTATTATGGGCACACCCATCTTATTATTTAGATTTCTAGTACTTGTATATAAGCACTTTAAAAACTTGTCACTTTTTAGCTGTCTGCCATTACATGATGTAATTGAATGGGACTTTTTTTCATTTGACTTTTTCTTATCAGATTCATAGATTCATAGATATTTAGGTCAGAAGGGACCATTATGATCATCTAGTCTGACCTCCTGCACAACGCAGGCCACAGAATTTCACCCACCACTCCTGCAAAAAAAACCTCTCACCTGTGTCTGAGCTATTGAAGTCCTCAAATCATGGTTTAAAGACTTCAAGGAGCAGAGAATCCTCCAGCAAGTGACCCATGCCCCATACTACAGAGGAAGGCGAAAAACCTCCAGGTTTTTCCAATCTGCCCTGGAGGAAGATTCCTTCCCAACCCCAAATATGGCGATCAGCTAAACCCTGAGCATATGGGCAAGATTAATCAGCCAGATACTACAGAAAATTCTTTCCTGGGTAACTTGGATCCCACCCCATCTAATATCCCATCACAGGCCATTGGGCCTATATACCATGAATATTTAATTACCAAAACCATGTTATGCCATCATACCATCTCCTCCATAAACTTATCGAGTTTAATCTTAAAGCCAGATAAATCTTTTGCCCCCACTGCTTCCCTTGGAAGGCTATTCCAAAACTTCACTCCTCTGATGGTTAGAAACCTTCATCTAATTTCTAGTCTAAATTTCCTGGTGGCCAGTTTATATTCATTGCTTCTCCAGGCAAAGCGAATAGCATGAGCATGGCAGTCTTGGGTCCTACCCATATTTTATCATCTTCCATCCTCTCCTCCTTACTAGGACATAGAGAATCTCCATCAATAGATCCTCTCCTAAGGGATGTCTCTGTCCAAACCACATGTTCTTCCATATCTCTTGGCTTTCCCTTAGCCTTTAGTTTAACAACTGCTCTACAACCTTTCTAATGTTAAGTGCCAGCAATCTGGTTCCATTTTCATTTAAGTGGAGCCCATCCTTCCTGTATAGGCTCCCCTTTCCCAAGTTTCCCCAGTTCCTAATAAATCCAAATCTCTCCTCCCTACACCATCATCTCATCCACGCATTGAGCCCCTGCAGTTCTGCCTGTCTAACTGGCCCTGCACATGGAACTGGAAGCATTTCAGAGAATGCTACCAGGGAGGTTCTGGACTTCAATCTCTTACCTAACAGGCTAAATTTGGTCTCCAGGACCTCTCTCCTATCCTTCCCTATGTCCTTGGTACCTGCATGAACCACGACCACCAGCTCCTCCCCAGCACTACACATAAGTCTGTCTAGATGTCTCGAGAGATCCACAACCTTCACACCAGGCAGACAAGTCACCCTGCGAATCTCCCAGTCATCGCAAACCAGCTAGCTATGTTTCTAATGATCAAATACCTCATAACTATTACCTGTCTCTTCCTATTAACTGGAGTTCCCTCCCCTGGAGAGGTATCCTCAGGGCAAGAGGATACCACATCATCATCTGGAAGGAGGGTCCCAACTATGGCATTGTTTCCCTCGCTCCAGTTGGATGTTCTCCTTCCCTGAGCCTTTCATCCTCCTCAACAGTACAGAGGCTGTCGGACCAGAGTGGGACTGTTCTAGTGTGTTCCAGAAAGTCTCATCTATGTACCTCTCGGTCTCCCTTAGCTCCTCCAGTTCAGCCACTCTGGTCTCCTGTACATGGTCTCTGAGAGCCATAAGCTCCCTGCACCAAATGCACACATATGCCACCTGCCCACAGGACAGGTAATCATACATGCTGCACTGGGTGCAAGGATAGCCCCCACTCTGTTGCTGAACTTCTGCCTGAATTCTCTTTTTACTCCTGCAGCTTGTTCCTTTATTGGTGTTTTGTTTTTATCAGGGGGTGTTTTTGGCTTAAGTTTAAAGAATGTTAAATGTATCTAGCCCACCCTCACACTCCCCCTCTAGACTCCCTTGTGAAATTCTCCTGTTTGCTAGCTCCTCAAGTCACTGTGGAGCAAGCTTTTTAAAGCCCTGGTCTTCCTGAGTAGCCCTGCCCCTGGTTAAGGGTTGATGAGTGCTAAAGGTCTTAGGGATCAGAGCCTCATTAAGAAGCTCTCAGCCTTGCCTAGCAGGCCATTAGGCTCAGCACGTGGCCCCCCAAACAAATAGACCACACAGTATATTTCAGTCAAGCTGAAATAGTCAAGATATTGCTGTAACTCTTAGCATAAGAGCATCACTTACCGAGTCTTCCCTAAATGTAGACATTAAGGGCCAGGTGGTCTGTAGTTGCCTAAATACCCCTAAAAATCTGGCCCCAAGCAAAGATATCTTTTTTGTGTTTGGCAAAGTACCTAGCATACTCTTTCAGAAGCTGTAAATATAAATAAATAATGTTCTGCTGCTTTTGTACAGCTGCCCTGATGGCTACATTACTAGTGCTCAACATTACAGAAGTGTCTCGCATAACTCATCCCAACTGTATTGGAGTTTAGTTTGCTCAGACTTAGATTTCTATTTATGTAAACTGACATAAAAGCCTTGTTTAAAAGCAAATACAAGATACAGAAATTAATTATTTACAAAAAAAAATTCTCAAGACTGTGGGCCAAGTGTTCAAAATATGGCCTCTATCTGTATATGCACAAATTTGCCCTTGATTTATTTATTTTTTGGCACACTATCACCTGCTGTTTAATCACTTTCCTCAGTTCAGTCTTCTGAAAATGGCCCGTAGCACAAAAAAATTTAAAAAAATTGGGTTGGCAAATTCAAAATTAACGTAAGAGTCTGGCTTACCACAAAGACCTCATTTGTATGCAGGTTGATTACAAATGGGGATTTGCACACTTCATGTGAACAGACAGATGACAGTGCATAAGTGATTGCTTTTATAACTTGTGTGTGCATTAACTGAGGACACTTGAAAACTAAGCCCTGTCAAAGGGACTTATGGGTATCCATGTTTGCTCTGAGTAATTAATAGAATTTAAAGCTGGATAGCCCTTAACAGTATGTTAGGTATTTCAGACACTTAGCGGGGCTGGTCTCTGCTCTGATGAGTTTACAATCTAAACAGACAACAGCAAAACACAGGAGATGAAGAAAAAAATTATTTAAAAACCTCTAGAGTCTAGATAATAAACCAATACCCTGTATTAACTCACAACTAATAATTGATAACCCTCCACCATCATTTACATGGTAATCCTTTTTCACTTTGCTACTTCCAAATACCCTCTAACCAAGTCTTTCCCTTGCCATCCTCACAACCCCCCTATTACCTGCTGATGACAGGGCTTGTCTCAGGGAACAATAAATGTGTGCCCATGCTCCCGTCACTGTTGCTACAGGTCTTGCATTTCTGGAGGCAGGAGCTTTTTAATAGCGCTCCGGGGGGCTTCAGGCCCTAGTGTTCTTGAGGAGTAAAGGAAGACTCAAGGAGTCTAGTGACCCACAGGTAGATGATCTGGTTGGGCTCTCCCCATCTGGCCATGCTCCTGTCACTACTGACCTAGGTCTCATCTCCTGGACTGGGAAAGTGCTTATAAATCAGCCCCTAGACTTGCTACAAGGGTCCTGCCCAGAGGTGAAAGTAAGCCGGTCCGGAGTACACAAGGGCCGGTACACCGGATCGGATCGGACCGGACCGACTTCCCGGGTGGTGATTTAAACGGCCCGAGGCTCTGGCCGCTGCAGGGAGCCCTGGATCCTTTAAAGCCCTGCCTGAGCCCGCTGCCAGAGCCTCGGGGTAGCGGCAGCAGGGCTCCATCAGTAATTTAAAGGGCCCAGAGCTCCGCTGCAGTACCAGCGGCTGGAGCCTGGGGACCTTTAATTCGCCCCTGAGCTCCTAGCCAATTCTGCAGCTGGGTTGCAGCTCTGCGGTAATTTAAAGGCCCTTGGGCTCCCAGCCACAGCCCCACCTCTTCCAGTTGAGGCCACACCCCTTCTGGTTGAGGCCACACCCCTGCTCAGGACTCTGGCGTACTAGGAAGTCCTTTAAATTACTTTCAGCCCTGGTCCTGCCCCACATTTTCTGGTAGGAGGGGAGAGATTTTGGGTGGGACTGGTTGCCTTTTATTTAAGCTTTGAGTTATTTAAGAACAACTTAAATGGTCATTTCCATAGGCAGGGACCTTCTGAGAATGCTCTTTCCTTATATTCCCCCCCCTCTCATTTATTTATTATTGATGTTTTAGATGAAGTACATTAAACATGAAACATTCCCATACCTCCCTGTGGGTATGTATTAAATCCAAGCCTAAAATACATATAAGTGTATCACACACACCCTGTTCAGCAGAAATCATTAAAGTGTGCATAGGGTTGCCATAAATTACTACAAGATTACTACTGTTATCCCTGTGTTCCTCTTCTGCATAAAAAATGCTGATGAGAATAAATTACTCAGAACTCCACAGGTGTTAAGAGGCAACTATTTAGCTGCATTTTCCCCACTGCGCTGAGGGACCAGAAGGGATGTGGAGCTGGCAGGGAACAGTGCCAGGAAAAAGCCATAGGAACAGGGATTCCCAGGAAACCTGAGCTGCAACCTTGAGAATTCTCAAAAAGTCTCCCTCTAGACTCCTTCCAGAATGTGCCTTTCCAGACAAATGGCTCCAGGGAGTTTCTGTTGGCCTCTGCCTGTGTTTTATGATCCCTCTGATGAAAGCATGTACTAATGATACTTTGGTTTAAGGAGATACATGCTTCCAGCTTGAGTTCTGCCCAGATCGTTCAGTATGAAATCAAGGTCTGGTGTGAATTTAGAATGTTTTTCACTGTACAAAGTGAGAAGAGCTTGTGTGTTACATTTCATTTATTATTGGGGGAAGGAGGGAACTTTTCAATCAACAGCTTGAAGGTGTATTAAATGGCTGCTCAAATGGATGATTGTGATTCGTCTCAGATATTGATATGCAGTTTAGTGCTTCCTGGCACAGTTGGCAGGAGCAAAATTGGTTTAACGAAGGACTGACGTGACAAAGCCCTGATCCTAAGTGATTTTTAGTTCTAATAGCATTTATGGACAAGTCAAAAACAGAAATGTAATAGGATGGTGTGATTCATACTGTTACTATTTATTATTAAAAAAAGAAAAGGAGTACTTGTGGCACCTTAGAGACTAACCAATTTATTTGAGCATAAGCTTTCGTGAGCTACAGCTCACTTCATCGGATGCATCCGATGAAGTGAGCTGTAGCTCACGAAAGCTTATGCTCAAATAAATTGGTTAGTCTCTAAGGTGCCACAAGTACTCCTTTTCTTTTTGCGAATACAGACTAACACGGCTGTTACTCTGAAACCTATTTATTATTAGTCATTACTTACACGGAACCCATAGCCAGATGATTTACAGGTGTAGAAAGGTTGACACTACTAGGGTGCCCCTTGTAGCTGGGCCTGGCCGAGCAGCTTTCTATGTAGCACGTCTGGCCGATGGGTGCTCTGATCTCACAATGGTCCCTCTCTTCTTGTGACTTGGCCCTCTGTCCAGGGCTTCCGGGTTATCAGATGCCTGTTCTTGAGGCTCGGTCTTCAGCTCCGCCCTGGGCTCAATAGTTCTTCTGTCAGGCTTGTATACCCCTTACTCACTGCTGGTGGGGAATCCAAGCCCACCCTTTGCTCTGGTCCCTGTATTAAGTCGCTAGGTCTGCTCCTTCAGACACTGAGCCACTTCCTACCTCCCAGCGCCTTGTGCTGCTTCCCTTCAGTCTGTACTTCACACAAACTCTCCTCTGGTTACCAGGCCTCTGGCTTCTACTTAGACCCTTCCCAGCTCCTTCTTTCTCTGCTGGAAAGCCAACCCCTCAGTATTGTGCCTCTGTGCCTTGCCCCCATCCCAGGGCCTACCACAGGGATTAATTCCATCCCTCTGGTCTTCTTCAGTTGGCCTTCCCCAGACCTTTCCCAGAGAGAGGGAATTCCTTACCTCCTCCTCTTTTCTGGGCTTCTCTGTCTTAGGTCCCTGTCCTGAACCTCCCACATAGCTTTCATTTCCTTCTTTTATAAAAAAGCCACAGCTCTTCCCAGGCAGGTCTAATAACGAACCCACCCTGACATGCCTGCCCGGTGCAGCACAGTGACTAACTGAGCTCTCAGACTCCTGTTAATCCTTTGCTTCCTCATGTGGGGTAGACATCCCATCATATAAATAGATAAGACAAAGAAGCAGTCATTGAAGGTGTCAAGAAACGCTGTCACAGCATCCTGTCCTGAGGTGACTTGTACCCTGTCAATATGGGGATAGTTGATAGTTTTTTATTTTTATAGCCTCTCTAATCTCCCTGAGCATTTCACAGTCACTATCACCAGCCTAGTCAGGTGGTCAGTAATATATCCCTACTGCTATATCCTTATTATTAGAGCATAGAATTACTATCCATAGAGATTCTATGGTACAGGTTGGTTCATTTAAGATTTTTACTTCATTTATACATCACATCATATAGAGACAGTCTCACACCAACATAGCTTCCACTCCTCGCTCAGGTGGAATAATTATGCCATCAGCATAGCATGTCTTCACCAGGCACACTACAGTGGCACAGCTGCACCCACCATAGAATCACAGAATATCAGGGTTGGAAGGGACCTCAGGAGGTCATCTAGTCCAACCCCCTGCTCAAAGCAGGACCGATCCCCAACTAAATCATCCCAGTGCTGTAGTGTAGACACTTGCCTCTAGATTGTGATGAAGCTCAAAAGTTGTTGTCAAAAAACAGAGATGTAAACATAGTCCTTGCTTAGAAGAGTTCACATACTAAAGAGACGAAGACAGATGATAAGGGAGCAAAAGGATACAACATATATATGCAGCAATCAGGGAGATGAACAGGCACATCTTACGAGTTACATATTTTTGTCTGTCAAAATAAACAAACATTCTTAATTTCCCTCTCCCTAAATTTCATTCCTTATGTCCACTTTCCACCATACAACCCACTCATCCTAACCAAACAGTAACCACCAGCTTCAATTCCATTATCCTTATGCCTCTTTCTCCCAACAAAGTCCCTTGTCCATTCCACTGATGCCATTTTTGATCTCATAGGAAAAATACTTGACTTAAGCAAAATGGAGGACAAGGATGGAATGCATTTCAGCAGTTCTCACTGTTAGCTGGAAAGGTCATCATTCCAGTTAGTGCTCATGTCCCCTGGTTGTCTAGGGCAGTGTTTTTCAAACTGGGCTCCGCAGACCCCCAGGGTCTGCAAGCCTACTCCAGGGGGTCCATGGGCCCTGCTGATCAAGTCCTCCCTCTGTCAACTCCTCCCCCTCCCTCCCAGCAACTCCTGCACACAGGGGAACAGCTGTTCAGTGGTGTGCAGGAGGCACTGGAAGGGAGTGGGAGAGTGGGGATGGGGCCTTGGGGAAAGGAGTGGAGTAGGGGTGGGGTCTGGGGCTGAGTGGGGGGCTTGAGGTTCTGCCAAACAGTGGGGGGTCCTAGGGTTGCTAAAGTTTGAGAACTGCTAGTCTAGGGAATTTTGCTCACATTGCAAAGGCAATGGAAATGCCTTTACCCTGGGGGAAGATCTATTGAGAATGTACTGGGTGCACCGCTTCTTCAGATCTCACGCGGTCCCTGTCACTGTTCCATGCAATGTAGGAATTGTATCACTTTGACACGATTTTAGTACTATGGGTCCTTCAGACATTGGGTCAAATTCAGTCCTACCGTAAGCAGGGGCATTTCACTTTTGTCAAGGGGACCGTGCCTGTCTGTCTCTAGGCTGAAATGGTCCATTGGCAATTAAATCGTTACAATTTAACATGGGAAAATGTTATGAACAATGTGTGCAGCAAGCAAAATAGTATAAAAAAGTGCCTGCCATACATACTTAAAAGGGGTGAGTCTGCAGTTGTTTTGCAGATTGAATTTTTTAAAAAATATATAAAATAAAACGTCATCTCCTCCACTCCCGAAGGAGGTGTTCGGCCCTCAGTTCTCGGTAGAAGGTAAGTTAAGGAAGAATATTTTAATGAAATATGAAAGGTTGATTTATACCGTGTGCCACTAACCCTTGACCTCACAGAAATATCCTGTTGTTTTGCACTGACAAGCACACATCACTATGAAACATTCCACCTATCAGCTGGGGGCTTCTTGTGGTTTTAGCTGATGGTTGAGTGAAGAGCTGAGGCAGTCTGAGTAATTTTTAACACTGTAAAAAGAGTGAGAGGGAGGGAGATTTTTAATTCGTTTAAAGAAAGAAGCAAGCTCTTTTTTCTCCATTACAGTCTAGGGTACAGACGTGGGGACCCACATGGATCACTTGGAGTTCCTCTTCCCCCAGCAATCCCCCCAAGCCCTTACACCCCCTTTCCTGGGGAAGCTTGAGAATAATAGCCTAACCAATTGGTACAAAATGATCAAAGACCCAAACCGCTGGGTCTTAGAACAATGGAAAAAATCCGTCAGGTTCTTAAAATAAAGATTTTATTTAAAAAAAAGAGACAGGAAAAAAATCATCTCTGTAAAATCAGGATGGAAAATACTTTACAGGGTATTCAGATTCAAAACACAGAGGATTCCCCTGTGGGCAAAACCTTAAAGTTACAGAAAACAGGAATAAATTTCCCTCTTAGCACAGGGAAAATTCACAAGCAAAACAAAAGATAAACTAATCCGCCTTGCCTGGCTTACCTATACTGGTTGCAATATTGGAGACTTGGATTAGGATGGGTTGGAGAAGATTGATTTCTGTCTGGCTTCTCTCAGTCTCAAGAGAGAATAGCCACAGAAACAAAGAACCCAAAACAAACCCTCTCCCCGCCCCAGATTTGAAAGTACCTTTTGTCCCCATTGGTTCCTTTGGTCAGGTGCCAACAAGGTTATTTGAGCTTCTTAACCCCTTATAGGTAAGGAGGAATTTTAGGCTACCCTTATGGTTATGACAAAAGCTGATAGGTCTAATCTGCATCAGCAGGGAGCAGAATTCAAGAGGGATACTTTTTTCTTTTTTTCTTTTACTAACTCTTGTAGACTTTTCAAGCCAGTGAAGACAATCTGACACTGAGAACTCAGTGTACAATGTGGGTCACTCAGTGGCAGTAAAGCAGTGCTTACTCCCTCATTTGTGCTGACAGAGGCCAAAACATAGTATAGTGTTGTGTTGGGGTTTGTATAATTTTTGTACACAACACAGCAGGCAAGTCAGCTGATAAATTGATGCTGCAGCAAAAGGAGGTTTTATAATGCCACTTTACACAGACTTAAAGTTAAACACAGACTCTGAGAAAAGAGATGTTAGCACAGCTGTACATGTTAACATTTTTACACAAACAGAGACAGCGTTAAAGAACTTTTAAAGACAAAACTTACACATTTTCATTAATCTTGAATTGTGAATACTTTGTTCCCAGGATCTGTCTACCTACCTGCAGTGAGAATTATGCCTGAATGGAGAATGAATTTTTCCAGGGCCCACTCCTGTAGCTCTTACTCAGTCCTTAGTTAATGTAAGCATAGTAATGAATACAGGGTTTATTCCCAATTAATTAATTTTTGTATCATCATCTTGAACTTTACCTGAATAAAGACTATGAGATCATGCCCTCAGTTTGTATAAATTAATAACCTATTGCAATAGTGTAAAGAAAAATTTCCTACTACAGAACTATATAAATAATGCATACAGTGCCATTATATAAACAATGAATACTGTGTCATATTCCTCATCTTGGTTATTAAAGGAGGGAATTTATATTTTTATTCTCATATACTCATGAAAATGACACAGGAGGAAACTGAGTAGGAGTAGAGAGTTTATTTTACCCCTGTATTTGGCAATGGGGCTAGTGCTGCTGGAATACTGTGCCCTGTTCTGGTACCTACAATTCCAGAATGATGTTGACCAACTGACAGGGGTTCAGTGAAGAGCCATGAGAATGATTAAAGGATTAGAAAAACATGCCTTACAGTGAAAACCTAAATAGATTGAGTCTAACAAAGAGAAGCTTAAGGTGACTTGATAATACTCTATAAGTACCTACATGGAGAACAATTTTTTAATAATGAGTTCTTCAGTATCGCAGAGAATGTTATAACATGATCCAATGGCTGGAAGTTGAACCTAGATAAATTCAAACAGGAAATAAGGCATACACTTAACAGTGAGGATAATTAACCACTGGAATGATTTACCAAGGGTTGTGGTGGATTCTCCATCACTGACCACTTTTAAATCAACATTTAATGGTTTTCTCAAAGATATGCTCTAGGGATTATTTTGGGGAAGTTCTGTGGCCTGTTTATACAGGAGGTCAAACTAGGTGATCACAGTGGAACCTTCTGGGCTTGGAATCTAAGAAGGTATTGACTAGTGTTAATAAGTTGACCTATAGGGGGAGGGGTTATAAAGCAGACCTCAAGGACTACCAGCACCATTGTCAGAGGCTCTCTCTACTTCCAGTCTGCAACTGCACAGGAAGAGAAAGTAGAGCATGTGCAGTACGGAGACAGCCGCAGGCAGCCTTCTGCTACATTCCCTAAGAACCAGCAGGGGGAGTGCTGTTAGGACATGTGGGGCTTCATTATCCAATCCGAGTATCATAAAGATAAGAAAAGTCCCTGGCTATTTTCTTCAGCACTGTTAAGAAAACCTTTTGAATTTCCTTGCGAGGAATGAAATAAAAACTCAGAGGAGAAACATAGAGGTGGGGGAGATAATCAGGACCTAATGATAGCATAAGGGTGGTGGAAAAAGGAAAAGGTGAACAAGCAGAAAAAATGGAGTAGGGGAGAAAAACAGTGGAACAAGCCAGCAAATGTGACTGAAATATTTATATTAACATTGGTGAGTTTACGCCGGTGACCTTGTTAATAATAATAAACCTTGTAATAATTTATATTTATATTTTTAAACACTAAACAAATTCAAGTTCATTCCTTCAAGCCTGGAAATCCTAGCTGTCACCCTGGATATCAAAGCTTCATTCCTCCCCTTGAAGAAATGTCATAAAAATTAGAAGGGATTAAGAGTGGGGTTTTAATAGTGCTCTGAGTTGGTAGAACTCTGTTTCCATGAGGTTTCTGCAAATTTTACCATTGACTTCCCAGAAGCAGAGTTAGACAAGTTGAGCGCTTCTGAAAATCCCACCCTACACCTATAGACCAAAATGTTCTCCAACCTGTGTGTCTAAATTTAGGGTCCTTAATTCGTATTTAGTTACCTAAATATAAGTGGGCTAATTGTTAGAAGGTCTGAGTGCCCTCAAATCCCAGCTGAGTCAACAGGAATTGCAGGTTCTCAGCACCTTTGATAATTAGCCCACTTATATTTTGGCACCTAAATAAGTAAATAAGTAAATAAGGAATTTAAATTTAGATACACAGGTTTGAAAATGTTGGCCAGAGTGAACTCTACAAACTCAAAATCAAGTTTGATATCAATTATTTATAACAGTCCTATAGTTGTATAGTAGGGATAACATTTTCAATTAAGCTCTGTAAGACAGGGATGATTAATAAATAAAACTTTCTATTAAATTCTATAAAATGTCTACACAAGGGCCAAAAGGTGGGAACGGAATAGCCAGAGCTACAGTGGAGGAACAGTTGATTGAGTAAAGGTGTCCTCTTATTTAAGAGTTAGGATGGAGATTATTTAGGGCCAAATTGTGACAGGTCCTTAAGCGAGCGTGCAAGATGGAGAAAGTGCACTGAGATTCTGGCTGGCACTTTACATAGTTCCTCCCTGCTCCCCATGGGATAGGTTAGCATCACACTCCTGCCTCCTTGGGCTGGGGGCGTAAATGACACAACTGAGTCTCTAAGTTCCTTGCTTGAGGGTCTTTTATAATAGAAAAGCTTGTAATGGCTCTGATTCAATAAAGCATTTTAACATGTGCTTAAATCACAATGGATACAACTACACTGCAATTAAAAACCCCTGGCTGGCCCTTGTCAGCTGATTCAGGCTAAGGGGCTCAGGCTAAGGGGCTGTTTAATTCTAGTGTAGATGTTCAAACTAGGGCTGGAGCCCAAGCTCTGGAATCCTCCCCCTGACAGGTTCCAGAGCCTAGTCTCCAGCCCTAGTCTCAGCTGACACAGGCCAGCCACAGGTCTTTAATTGCAGTGTAGACATACTAATTGGGTGAAAACTTGGGCCCACTGAAGTCAATGGGAATTTTGCCATTGACTTTAGTGGAGCCAGGATATCACCTGAAGACTTCAGTGGGACTTAAAGATGTGCTTAAATCCATTCCTATTCATCATAGCACATAATCACATGCTTAAAATTAAGTACACACTTAAGCGCTTTGCTGAATTAGAGCCAGTAAGTAGACTACTTACAGTAAGTAGACTCCAGGATTGGCCTGGAGTCTCCCGGAATGAGCATTGATCTCCCGGTGACTATTGAAAGCAATCCGGGAGATTTTAATAGGATATTTTAAGAAAATGGGGGAAAAAATCATGTTGGGGAAAAAATCTCCTGGAATAGCTTCAGTAAAAGTTGGCAACCTTATTACTTAATTTAACAGACAACTAATCTTTTCTAGTGCTTAGTGTGAATAAATTCTTTTTAGTTGCTGGTAGTCTTTTGTTCCACAAAACCTACAGGCCCAGTTTCTTTTACATTCCATACAGGAAGCTCATGTTGAAAAAAAGATTGATGAAAAGCATGTTAAATCTGAGGCTCTTTCATTTTATGTTTACAGCACGTATTCTAGCATTTGTCAGTGTCCTTACGTAGACTTTTATTTGCAGCATATAAAGAAATAAATGGGTAAAATGGAAACGTACTAATGATAATCCTTTGTTCATGTAAATATTTCATTAGAAGAAACTCAAAACAAAGTTAAGCAAAGCCAGGTCAAGTGTTTCCTGCACTGATAGCTGGCTACATTGTGAAAAGAATGATAACTGCTACAGGAAGAAAGAGGTTTTCATTTCTGCTTTGTGCAGATAATGTGAAAACAAACTGATGGGATTCTGTAGCAAAGCTACAAGACTGATTGCTAATTAGTCTAATAATGATGAAGCTTCCAAAGAGCAAGTGGTATTTATTCCTCACAAGTCTGGGAATTTCAAATGGCAGTTGTCAGAAGCGAATCAGTTACATAGACTAGCCTATTTGGGACACTTTGGGACTAGTTTCACAGAAACCTGACAAGTACAAAGTTGAAATGGGAATTAGCAGTTTAGGGATTTCATGCCGGGTTGAATATATTTGCATAGAAGACTACCAGGTGTATCACAAAATATATATACTCACTACAACAAAAGTGCTTTTTCAAATCTGGCAATATGCCATCAAGGCCAGATCAAAAAGGTGTGTGACATCTACCAGAGACATTTTTAAATCTGCCTGTGCTTTAAAGTGAAACTCACTATGGGAAGACCTATGAACCACAGCTGAAAACAGACAGATAATAATACTCTCCTAGGGAAATATTTGTCAAATAATTTGAAAGGGAAAAGCAATCATCTTTGTATTATTTTTTCTAACATCATGGGACAAATTTTATTCTTAAAACAACTCTACTAACAGGTAACCTCTGGATCCTCATAATAGCTGTCTGAATTGGATCTTTGGGACGGATCTGGAGTATGTCCGTCCCCTATCCCTGGCAGTCAACTTCCTCATCCAGGTGGAAACAACTCTCCCTGTTGCCTGGCAAGAAGAAACAGGTACAACTTCTGTCCCAAAAATCTCTTGGACCTTGTCCAGTTCCAAAACTTGTGTAACCCACACATCTTCTGTCCCATTGGAAGGGAGGGAGAGAGAGAGAGAGCTTTTAGCTGATGCGGCAGAGGCTCATGCACTAAGCTCCGGAGGTCCCAGGTTTGATCCTGCCCACCACCAAGAGTCCAAGAATATTGCTGGATACACCAACAGCAGAGTATCTTCTCCAACCCCACTTTCCACATAGCCACTGCTCTTCCACCGGCTGGAGGGTCACTGCATTATCAGCAACTATTCCAAGGCCTTGCCAAGACTGGGGATTTGCCCTTATTCCAGCCATCCATAGCCAGCATTTAACGTAGCTACCAATGCAACCTTAAGTATAGACAGGAAAAGCTACTATTTGCACCAGTGGTGTTTATCCCTATTTGAGACTCCAGTGTAAACCCCATTGATGTAAAAAGAAGCTTTGTCTTTCCACACTACAGGTTGCAATCAGAACACAGCCCCAGTTTAGATGATTTATTTAGATTTTTCAAGCTATAATAAAAGAGCACCAGCCGATGCCCTGGATCAGTGGTGGGCAACCTGTGGGCAACTGCAGGGATGTGCTGGCCGCCATGTCCCACAGCTCCCATTGGCCAGGAACGGTGAACTGCGGACACTGGGAGCTGCGGGCGGTCATGCCCGCGGACGGTCAATGTAAACTAACTGTCTTGTGGCCTGCCAGCAGATTAGCCTGTCGTGCCATCTGCGGCCTGTGGGCTGCAGGATTCCCACCACTGCCGTGTATAATCTTCTAAAATTACACTAAGTAAACTAACAGACCCACCAGTGCCCCAGCTCAAGTCTAATAACCCATCAACACATAAACATAATGGAAATTAATAGACCTTTTACAAATCCCCAGAGTCTCACATCACTGCTACCAGCTATACCCAACATCCATCTCCTCCTCACAGGCAAGGGACAAGAGACGGACCTGGCAACATGTTCCAAAGGCTAACAAAAATTAATCTGTTGTGCACCTGAGGAGAAAGTGACTTCCAAAGTCTCAGGCCCTACCAGACACACCCTGACAGGTGCCCCCTCTCTCTTACACCAATGGGCTTTCAGATCAAGCGTCTCTGCTAATTGTAACTGGGGTTGTCCCTTATATAGGTAGGTAGGTCCCAGTCCATTTAGGGCTTTATAGGCCAAAATCAACATTTTAAAATCAAGCTCAATACACCTAATTCAATTTATGCACATTTAGGATTTGCTGAGTTTTTGCATGAAGATGTTGGCAGATATGCCTAGGATATTTCCTTCCATTTTCCAATTGTTGCATAGTAAAGACACTTTGCTGAAATTGGTTACAGGGTAATCTTTTCAACCATTAATTTCTTTTCACGGTTCAACAACAATGTAACATGTCATATTAACAATCTCACAGTTCAGCAGTGCCAAGCAATTCTTACATCCTTATTCAGTTGCATTCCAAGATTCTTTGGCCCATATACGGTGTGATGTGGAAGGGAATAAATCTATGGAAAAAGCAGTGGTGAGGCTATGTAGAGGCGATTCTCAGGATAAAAATTTCTCTCTCCACCATGTAACTGTCCTCTGCAAAATTCATGGGCCAGGCAGAAAAAACAAGCATCATGGGCTGTGAGAAAAAGTCATGGCAAGTTACTGATAGCCCCAGATACTTAAGGTTGCACTGGACTGGTGTAGCTGCACTGAATGCTGTCCACTAATGGCTGTAAATTCTGGAAGGGATACTAAATCTCTTATTTCAGGACTTAAAACTAATATCTAACTACCTGCTCACAATGGAGTTTCTTGCACTATCCTTTGAAGCATCTGCTATTGCCCACTAGAGCTGATTGGAAATTTTCTAACAAAACTTTTTTGGTAAGAAAAGCTGATTCACAGAAATCTTTTCACAGGAATGTGTCAGTTTTTATGAAACTTTTCTTTGTAAGAGTGCTCAGGTGCAGGATGGAATCTCTGATCTAAGAGTGAACCCCTTTCCCCACTGCCCCCCAGAAGAGTCAAGTGATTAGAGCACTTACTTGGGATGTGGAAGACCCCAGTTCAAATCCCTAGCCCATATCAGGCAACTCTGGGACTTCAGAGGAGGATAAGGACCTCAGAGTACTGGCTGATCACAGGATGACTCTGAGCTGCCAATGTGATATGGCCATGAAAAAAGCTAATGCGGTCTTGGGATGCATTAGATGAGGTATTTCCAGTAGAGATAAGGAGGTGTTAGTACCGTTATACAAGGCATTGGTGAGACCTCATCTGGAATACTGTGTGCAGTTCTGGTATCCCATGTTTAAGAAAGATGAATTCAAACTGGAACAGATATAGAGAAGGGCTACTAGGATGATCCGAGGAATGGAAAACCTGTCTTATGAAAGAAGACTCAAAGAGGTTGGCTTGTTTAGCCTAACCAAAAGAAGGATGAGGGGAGATATGATTGCTCTCTATAAATATATCAGAGGGATAAATACCATGGAGGGAGAAGAATTATTTAAGCTCAGTATCAGTGTGGACACAAGAACAAATGGATATGAACTGGCCATCAGGAAGTTTAGACTTGAAATTAAATGAAGGTTTCTAACCATAAGAGGAGTGAAGCTCTGGAATAGCCTTCCAAGGGAAGCAGTGAGGGCAAAAGACATATCTGGCTTCAAGACTAAGCTTGATAAGTTTATGGAAGGGATGATATGATGGGATATCCTAATTTTGGCAATTAATTGATCTTCAACTATGAGCAGTAGATATGCCCAATGGTCTGTGATGGGAGGTTAGATGGGGTGGGATCTGAGTTACTACAGAGAATTCTTTCCTGGGTGTCTGGCTGGTGAATCTTGCCCACATGCTCAGGGTTTAGCTGATCACCATATTTGTGGTAGGGAAGGAATCTTCCTCCAGGGCAGATTGGCAGAAGCCCTGGGGGTTTTTCACCTTCCTCTGCAGTGTGGGGCACGGGTCACTTGCTGGAGGATTCTCTGCACCTCAAAGTCTTTAAATCACGATTTGAGGACTTCAATAGCTCAGACATAGGTTAGAGGTTTGTCACGGGAGTGGGTGGGTGAGATTCTGTGGCCTGCATTGTGCAGGAGGTCAGATGAGACGATCATAATGGTCCCTTCTGACCTTAAAGTCTATGATTCTATGATTCAGCCCAGTACAAGTAATGACACTGATTTTATATTGACAATAAGATTTTCCACTAGATGTCTAGGCTCTGATTATAGGGGTAGTGCAACTTCTGATTTATGAATTTAACTTTAGCCAAATAAGCAAATATAGCACTACCTAATGTGACAAAGCTCTGTCCTCGCCTCCGTGGGTCCCACGTTTCCTGGCAGATTTTGCTAGGCTCAGAGGCTCACTATGACCCTCCATGTAACCCTTCTCTCTCTAGAGACAAGGGTCACAGTCTACTGAGCCATTTTCATCATAAGCCAGTGAGGGAGGTGAGGAGAAGTTATCCTTCCTTGCACAGTCTCTGTTGTCTCCCAGTCTCAGTGATTAATCAGGGGGCAAAGAGGGAGGGGAGCCCAGGCCCACCCTCTACTCCGGGGTCCAGCCCAGGGACCCTAATAGTATCAGCTATGGTAGCTGACCTTTTAGAAACATGACATGTACAGTTCCCTGGGCTACTTCCCCCACAGCAGCCCTCACTTCCTCAAGCTCCACTTCACCCTTACCTCAGGGCCTCCTTCCTTGTGCCTGATATGGTGTGTACTACTCAGCCTCTCCAACAGCACAGCTTCCTCCCACAGCTCCTGACATGCACATCCACCTGACTAACTGGGAGGCTTTTAACTAGTTTCACCCAGCCCCTGATTGGCTTCAGGTGTCCCAATCAACCTAGTGTTCTCCCTGCCTTCTGGAAAGTTCTTAATTGGCCCCAGGTGTCTTAATTACCTGGAGCAGCTGCCATTTCACTTATCTTGGTACCAGGGATTTGTTTAGCCTGGAGCTAATATATCTATCTCCTACTACTTTTCTATAGCCATCTGGCCTTGCCCTGTCACACTAATTATATGGCATAGTAGAAAGCAAATGAAGTGTGACTCATAATACTATTGAAATCCTAGTTAACACTAAATAAAGGAGCCATTTGCACTCCCTGGACTGATTTTCAATTGTCCATATTCTAAACTATGTCAGCTTTAAACAGCCACCAAACTGCCTCCAATGCAGCAGAAAGGGGATTTCATGTGTCAGGATGTGGCCTATAAAGTTCACTTTTCAACAAGTCCTTGTTAGAAGGAAGCTAACTGGACAAAATGCAGCCCTGGTGTAGTCAGGCATAACTGCCCTGACTTCATGGGAATTGTAGCTACTTAACCCAAGCTGAATTTGGCTCTGTAAAAGCTGCATACAGAGAGAATATGACAACTGATTCCAGATCCAGGTGAGTTATTTAAATCATTTATAGTAGCATCAAGATACATCATTTCCAGGGGGAGGCAGATAATTATAGAAGTGCTTCAATGGCTGAACATGTTTAACTGAAGAAGTGTACTCAGTTTCTAAATTAATAGCTAGCTTTCTATTTAGGTTAGTGCCATAGGCGGCATGCAAGTCTTTCCTTTGGGGAGCTTATGGAGCGCCAGAAGCTCCCAAGAAGGAGGGAGGCCACCAGCATCCAAACTGTGGCCCTACCTCCATTAGGTCCTGCCCCCACTTGGTCCTTCCCCCGAGATCCCCCCCCACTCTGCTTCTTCCTCCCAACCCCCCGCCCTGGCTCCAGCCTTCTGTTCTGCCATGGGGTTCTCACTGGAGAGGTTATTCTCTCATTGTGCATCTTTTATATTGGTGACTTTCACATAATCTGACAAACGCTGAGTAAAACACAGTATTAGACTGTGTGGGTTTTTTTAGACTATGGAAAAAACAAGGATATTAAATAATTTGAGAAATATCAGGTGATTGTATCATTAAAGAATCTGCCATAATACATTTTTACTTGGGGCAGGATTAAACTTGCTTTTATAATCTTAACTTTGAATTTTGATGCTTAACTGTGTAAGTATAATGATTTTAAATACACCTTTTAAATAGGATGATTATATAATATGTTCATTAATTGCTGAACTTTACTACAAATTACTTATATTTTACTCATGTTCTCTATACATGAAATCTCTACTAAATGGTTGTCATGCACTATTCTGTTTCTACTCATTCTGGATACTAAGATCTTCCAATTATTTCATGCATAATGAGTTATATTTTGTGTAAGAACTTACTGTGACTTACACAGTGTACAGTGACTCTTCAGAGTTCAACAGGATTGAATTGCAAATCCCACAGTGAGTCCTGGGCAGCATTTTGGGCAGACATTATAATACTCTCTTGCAGAAATCAAAGGATTTATTGGGACACTGCGAATAACAACTCCAGGCCCCACAGGAAGGACTTAACTTCTTCCTACCCGCTACCCTATCCAAAACATACATATGCGTACACACACACACACAAAAAAAACCCTTAACACTAAGATAATGATGCAGTGCTAGCTATTTTGGGAAGTGCTGCATGAACTGATCCTGATTATATCCCATAAGGCAATGTTCTGCCACTAGGCTCTATGTATTCTGGAATTTTTCTCACAACGCATTATGAGATGCCTATCAGATCCTACTGGAATTCTGGAGTTTGGGGCGGAGGGCAGGGAGGTCTCAAGCTAACAAACTCCTGTGATTCTTCTCTTTGCATCCTATCATTCATCTGTTTTTTGCTGAGGAAGCACCATTTTCAAACTGCTGTCAGGCAGCACAGAGGAAACAAGTATGAACAGCACAATCCTGACTGTGATTAATATGAACAGGCTGGCCCACATGTATTTGCAGTCACACAGCCAGAAGCTTTGGGACACTGCCATGGTGATGCTGCAGTGATGCAGCTAGAAGAGAATGAAATTGATCAGTTACATCTGTAGGACATTTTCCTTTAGCAGCTTGACTTGGTGGAAAGCTGCTTCTGGACTCCACAAACTACCAGTAACTGGTGCAACAGGATAGTGATGTAGGACTGAAATAGCCAAGAATGGCTGCAGGACTTCAAGATGTGGAAGGTTACTTTCCTAGCGACTTGGACAGAGCTCATTCCAGAACTTTGCAGTAATATGATATTCCTAATTATGGAGCAGTGTGTGGCCAACACCTTCAGGAAGCTCACAATCCCTGATTGCTGTTGATCAATAAATAACCTATTTGGTGTTGGTAGATCCACAATCAGGGCTTTCATCAGGTGCACACTGCCATTGAGAGGGCAGTGCTGCCGTAAGTCATAAAGTCTGGCAATACACAGTCGGTTATTGATGGATTTGCATGATTGGGGTTCGCAAATTGTATTGGAGTCATTGATGCAACTCATGTGCCTGTTCATAGACCAACACACCATCCCTTAGAATTAATCAGCAGGAGTGTCTGCTGCAAAGCCTGGTTGCTCACTGTGGAAGGTTAGGCAGTATTAATGTGGGGTGATTGGGAAAGTCCATGATGCTGGAATCTTTAGAAACTGTGGCCTGTTTTCAACAATGAAAGGGGAACTTTTGCTCCCAAGATCACAATGGACATTAATGGCCTGATGATTCCTCCTGTCCTTTGGGAAGACCCAGTGTACCTTTGCTTCCCTGGCTTATGAAACCTATTATTGGGCACAAGAAGAGAGCTGTTTAACTGTAACCTGAGCAGCTGCAGAATGGCAGGATGTTTAGAAGACTGAAGGGAAGGTAGAGGTACCTCATAGCAAGGCTTTAGGCGTCTATGCAACATCTGCTTTGTGTGATAGGTGCTTGCTGTGTTTTCAACAACATCTTTGAGACAAAGGGAAATACTGTGCATTCTGACTAGATGGAGAACATGCCTCTATAGGTGTCCCAGTTGGTCAGGGAAATAGGGTCAGGTGCATTTAACTCCTACTTTGAGAGCATTGTGAAGCGGTAGAAAATGAATGTAATGGAGGAAAAGAATGCAATGTGCTTGTATAAAGATTTTATTAGGAATTGATGTTATTAAGGAGACCTGTACCTCAATAAGCTTGTTGAGCCAAGTTTTACACAGTAAAAACCTTTGTTGATTGAACATACCAGTGCACCATACCGGTGCAATTGAACTGTGGCGGAACTCCTTCATAAGTTGTTGGCTGCACTCATGTTCCTGTTGAAGGGCTTATAAAAATGCATAGGTGAAGGAGTCAAAACTATTCTTGTCCCTGGGGGGGGAGGGGAGGGGAGGAGATGGGGTGTGGTTGGAGGGATGGCCTGCCATTTGGGTTAGTGTAAGGGGGCACTTATGGCACGCCCCCACATGGCACGCCTCCTTCTATTCCCAAGGACCTTTCAAGTGCCCCTACAACTGGTACATGAGTGAAAAGAAATCAGACACCTATACAGACAATCCCAAGAAGGCTGTTTTGTCCTGAAATGTGCATGTCAAAATGTCCATTGTGATCTTTTCTATTTTTTTTGGTAACAAAAAGTGTACTGCAAGTACCTAGATTTTTGCAGACATTTGTCTGAAGCCAGGGAGTTAAGAGTATAGATTAATCACACTGTTAAATACTAGAATACCAACTGAAATGTATTAAATATTTTGGACGTTTTTCTGTATTTTCAAATATATTCATTTCAGTTACAACACAGAAAAAGTGTACGGTGCTCACTTTATATTTTTGATTACAAATATGTGCACTCTAAAATGATAAACAAAAGAAATAGTATTTTTCAATTCACCTCATACACGTATTGTAGTGAAATCTCTTTATCATGAAAGTGCAACTTACGAAGGTTTTTTTGATTACATAACTGCACTCAAAAACAGAACAATGCAAAACTTTAGAGTCGACATGTCTACTCAGTCCTATTTCTTGTTCAGCCAATTGCTCAGACAAACAAGTTTGTTTACATTTACTGGAGATAATGCGGTCCACTTAATTAGAATGTTACCTGAAAGTGAGAACAGATGTTCGCATGGCACTGTTGTAGCTGGCATCGCAAGATATTTACGTGCCAGATGCGCTAAAGATTTATATGACTCTTCATACTTCAGCCATTGTACTAGAGGATATGCTTCCATACTGATGATGCTCATTGAAAAATAATGTGTTAATTAAATTTGTGACTGAACTCCTTGGGGAGAATTGTATGTCTCCTGCTCTGTTTTACCCACATTCTGCCATATATTTCTTGTTATAGCAGACTCAGATGATGACCCAGCACATATTGTTCATTTTAAGAGCTCTTTCACTGCAAATTTGACAAAATGCAAAGAAGATACCAATGTGAAATTTCTAAAGATAGCTACAGCACTCAACCCAAGATTTAAGAATCTGAAGTGCCTTCCAAAATCTGAGAGGGACAAGGTGTGGAGCATGCTTTCAGAAGTCTTAAAAGAGCAACACTCCAATGTGGAAACTACAGAACCCGAACCACCAAAAAAGACTATTAACCTTCCGCTGGTGGCATCTGATTCAGATGATGAAAATGAATGTGTGTCAGTCCGAACTGCTTTGGATCGTTATCAAGCAGAACCCATCATCAGCATGGACACATGTCCTTTGGAATGATGGTTGAAGCATCAAGGGACATATGAATCTTTGGCGCATCTGGCATATTGCTACAACAGTGCCATGCAAATGCCTGTTCTCACTTTCAGGTGACATTGTAAACAAGAAGCAGGCAGCATTATCTCCTGCAAATGTAAACAAACTTGTTTGTCTGAGCGATTGGCTAAACAAGAAGTAGAACTGAGTGGACTTGTAGGCTCTAAAGTTTTACATTATTTTAATTTAGAATGCAGGGGTTTGGGGTGCATAGTTCTACATTTATGAGTAAAACTTTCATGATAAAGAGATTGCACTGCAATACTTATTGTAGATGAATTGAAAAATACTATTTGTTTTTTACAGTGCAAATATTTGTAATAAAAAATAAACAAAGTGAGCACTGTACACGTTGCTTTGTATTCTGTGTTGTAATTGAAATCAATATATTTGAAAATGTAGAAAACATCCAAAAATATTTAAATAAATGGTATTCTATTATTGTTTAACAGCGCAATTAATTGTGTGATTAATTGTGATTAATTTTTTTAATCACTTGACAGCGCTATAACATAATAAAACAAAACATCCGCATAAAAATAAGATGTTTCAATTGTCTAAAGTTAACTTTTTTGGAATTTTCTTTGACAGAGACTTTTAAAATTTTGGGGTTTCATTCCTAATCTGAATGAAAACGAATTTTGAAATTTCAAAATCCTCCATGAAGGGGAATTTCTATTCTCCATAGAACTCTTCTGGACAGGCTCATTTTCCCAGAGGGCACAGACATCCAGGATCTTCAGGCAGAAACATGCAGAAGCATGGGGGGATGGCTGCAATAATGGGCATGGGATGCCAAGTGTGTGAATTTGCCATGAGCTGAAATTGCCTGACTGTGTGCATGAGCATTTAAACAGGGAGGTGACATTGGGTCAAGCTGACCAGAGAGCAGTAGAGTGCACACAGGTAAATAGAACAGGCTGAAACAGGTATGAAGTAATGCAGTGTGGGATAGCAGTAGGAGGACAGCCAGAAGCAGTATAGTTAATCTGCAATGTGGATGAGTCCACATGGCCTTTATCCCAGTATAACCTCATTCCAGAATAGAATTATACCATTTCCAAAACAGGTTAATTAAAGCAGGACAAGATACCAGATATATGTTCTTAATAAACTTGTGTGTGGTCAGAAGGCAGTTCATGCCAAAACAACTAAAGATTTACTGAAAAAAACTTTCTCATGTAACCAAGGCCCAAGAGAAAGAGAGTTTTATTTCTATTTTAAATATACGTTCTTATCTAGGTACTTCTATGGCGAATACCTGGCTCAGTAAGGGGGAGAGGGGCAAAATAATAATACCCAGATAAGTAGAAAATGTAGGTCTGAAATGCTCATTAATTTTATAGTACAGACATCAGGAATCTGCCTTTAAAAATATGGCCTGTGAATATAAAATACATTCTTTATCACTGAATTATGAAATGTGATTAGTGGCATAAATATTTATAGATTTATCCACTCATATACCCCACATGTTTTTAAAGTAGTCTTTAAATTACTACCAGATATCTTACTAGCACAAAAAATTACTGACTTAGGAGCACTACCCATTGAACAGCAAGAGGGAGATCCTGCAGATATCAGTGTGGCATACAAGCTGCTGCCAGAAGATAAATGGCCATCTCTGAGCAATCTTTCAGGATTATGATTCTTTCATTGTATGCTATGTTTTGTAGTATTAAGAAATATTCACTTTATAGCAGTTGCACTTACTGTTAAATGAAACATTATAAAATACTTTATATTTATTTTGCTTGTAACTGAAAGTCCTTCAATCCCAAGGAAAGCAGAACATCCATGGAAATCCAATGACAGCTTTGCCTGCCTTAGAACCAACCATTGACTTCAATGGGATTACTCACATGCTAAAAGTTAAGCACATGCTTAAGTGATTTGCTGGATCAGGGCCAGGGTGCTCAGCAATCTGCCCTTAGTGACTGCAGCATCACACCCTTAAAAAAAAAAAAATCTAGAGAAGCGGGTGACTTCATAGATACCATGTTGGGTTAGATCCTCATCTGGGTTAAAAATAGCATAATCTGGCTCATCAACCCTACTCCCACCATTAAAAAGTGTTTTAAGCATTTTGTTTCCATTTAAATTGTTGCTATAATTCTTCCCACCTGCCTATAACATTTTCTAAATGTCCAAATACCTCTTTGAAACATACCCCCTACTAATGCTGTCCTGGGTAATTGATGGTATTGTGGAAGGAGATTTGGAGCAAAGGCCAATATCATATTCTTCTGTGGAAAGTCCTACAGGGAAACAGAGGACTGGTGCAGTGGACTTGGTGGATGGGAGTAGGGGTGCAGGGATAGCAGCCTAGGCCTCAATGGACTTGTTTAAAAAAAATCAAAACATTAATATAGAAAAACAGAAGGAAATGAAATATGAAATAGAAACCTTTTGTGATTGTTTTGTAAATGAAACTACAAAACATGTTTCTGCTATGAATCAAATTGCCTCAACACATTCAAGAGAATCATGGAACTTACAAGTGTATTATGCAAGTAAATCACAAACTATTTCCACTGATTCACAAAAGAGGTCTTAAAAATATCCCACAGCAGGCAAGTGGAATCAACTGGTGAACTCTTTGGCAAAGTCTGTAAAGTCCTAAAAATATCATCTTCATGCTCCAGTATGGAGTTTGGAACAAAGTATACACAAATCCTGAAGGATATTTTGGTGGATTGTCACCAGACCCAGAAGATACTGGTTTACAATTTTGATGTTTAATTCTCTTTAGAATTCCAGAAAAGATAGGTGATTATTATTAAATATTTATATTGCAGTAGCATCCAGAGACCTCAAGGGTACAGTTCTGTTGTGTTTGGCACTGTACAAATACACAATGAGTCTGTACAAATACACATGGTTTGAAGTCTTTAAACCATGATTAGAGGACTTCAGTAGTTCAGACATAGAGAAGAGGTTTATTGCAGGAGTGGATGGATGAGATTCCGTGGCCTGCATTGTGCAGGAGGTCAGACTAGATAATCATAATGGTCCCTTCTGACCTTAAAGTCTATGAGTCCCTGCCCCCAAAGAACTTACAGTCTAAAAGACAAGATAAACAGTTGCATACAGCAAACAGGTAGGAACTGGAGACCAGAGTAACCAAAATAATAGGGTAATTCAGCACATACTAGCTATATGTGCAATTCCTAGCCAATCAAATACCCATCTTGCTGTAAATGTTGATTTGGTATTAAATACTACCCACTGTGTGACTTACTCTGAAGAAGTGAAGTTCACGCTTACCATATCAAGAAGGATCAGCACTCAACAATATAAAGACCAGAATGTTTCTTTATATTTTGTATCAAGATACTCAGGCATCACTTTGCAGCAAGGGGCTAAGCATGTTCTGTGAGATGCTGAATGGCCTCAAAACCCATTGGCAGGTTTTCAGCAACTTGCTGGATTGGGTCCATTCAGAGTGATATTGAGGACTCCTTCCTAGAAAGTATAAAGCCACTTTCTTTTAATTTATACTGTTGAGTGTTGAACCTTGTTAATCTATAACTTCTCCCACTTTTATTTCTGAGTGTAGTATAGTGGGCAGCATTAAAATATAAAATCAGCATTTACAGTAGAGTGGTATTTGACCTGATCATGCTATTTGCAGGATTTCCTATTCTTAGAACAGCAACTATCACAAATATATACCCATTGTATCATTCTAGATAAGCTATATTCTTCATTTACCTCTGATGTTCTTCTTCTTATTTATTATTATTAATTATTATTATTATAGTAGTCCCTAGAACCCTCAATCTAGATTAGCCCCACTGTACAAAGAGAGTTAGAGGAGCTCCTTGTTCCAGGGAATTTATAATCTATTTAGAGAACACAGACCAAAGGTGAGAAGGTAAGTGATATATCATGTATGAAGAGTGAACAGTGTGATGGTTTACAAGCATCATGTTCATTCCGTTTTTTGGTCTGTTTGTTTTTGTCTGTCTGTTTTTTTCAGGGGTGGTTTTTGGTTTTGTATTCTTTTTTAAATAATTCCTCCTGAATCTTTTATCTTCGTGCTCAGTGGTTGTTGAGAGCATCCCACAGAAAGCATTCAGCTCGTCTGCTTTGACACTTCATGCATAAAAGTCTTTATTTGTTAGTATGCAAATTCTCCAGGTTTCACTCTGAATAAATGTCTGCCCTCTCTCTGAATACCTGTATTGGCTTTCTTATCATATCAAATTTGAGTCCTTGTCCTCACATAAAAGGCCTTCCCATATATGGTGCTGCCCTCATTTCTCCCCTAACTTTCCTGCAGATTCTTGCCAATCAAGCCTTTGCTTTTACTTTCATAACCTTTTCCCTCTCTATTTCATGCAAGCTGTCACCTATGGTCTGGAAAGGTAACAGTAAGGATGGGTGTGTAGATGTCATGAAGAAGGGAAAATAGAAGAAAATGATTGGGAAGATAGGTTTTGGTAAAATAACAGGTTCATGTTAAACTTAACGTGATGAAATAGCCAGGAGAAATAGTTGGAGGTGCATAACTAGCTGGAGAACAGGTGTAGTGTGTTAGATATGGAAGTCAGAGCATAAGTGAAAATACAAACTGAAAACAAATGAAATCACCTAGGGAGAGGGCATGGAGAGAAGAAAACTGAGGACACAGCTCAGGAGAGTAGTGAGACAGAAGAAAGTGAAGAGAAGCTTCCTAAGGAGACACTGAAGAAGGGATCAGAAAAATAAAGAAAACTAGGTGAATAATGAGTTATGGAATCGCAGAGGGTGGAGGGTAGAAGGAGGAATTGTTTTAAGAAGGATAGTGGTCAATTGCATCAGAAGTTACAGCAAAATTGAGAACAATTAGGATTGAGAAGAAATAGCTAGGTTTAGCTAGAAGATCACTGATGACTTTAATATGAGCTGTTTCAGTGAAATGAAGTGCATGAAAGAAAAAGGTGAAAAGAGATTTGGTGAAGATTAAATTGAGGGCAGAAGTGTAAATTTCTGCCCTGTGTTATAACAACTGAAGAGAGGCAGGAGATGAGGTGAGAGAGATTTTGCCAGGACAGGGCTTACAAAGGCATGCTTGAAATGAAGAGAGGGCTAAGTATTATCTAGACCATCCCTGACAGGTGTTTGTCTAACCTGCTCTTAAAAATCTCCAATTATGGAGATTCCACAATCTCCATGGGCAATTTATTCCAGTGCGTAACCACCCTGACAGGAAGTTTTTCCTAATTTCCAACCTAAACCTCACTTGCTGCAATTTAAGCCCATTGCTTCTTGTCCTATCCTCAGAGGTTAAGGAGAACAAATTTTCTCCCTCCTCCTTGTAACAATGACCACACCTAAAGCGGGGTGGGGGTGGGAGGACATTGTCCAGACTTGCTGGAGGAAGGCAGTAGTGCTTTATGGCAGGGGATGGGGGGAACAAGTTCAGAAACTGCTGCAAAAAGGTGGGTATTGGTCAACTTTGCAGCACGGACTCATTCCTTTGGAATGTAAGGGTGGAAGACTTTAGAGGTGCAAGCCCTGGCGTTGGAAACCCCTTTCTCCACGCAGCAGGCAAGGCAGCACCCATCCTCCCTCCCCTTGAGGTGTGCTTATCAGGTTGGGTTTGAACTTGCTGTGAGCATTGTGCTGGTCACTCCTTTTTAGGGGGTCTGGGAAGGAATTTTTCCCTCACCACCATATTGGCTTCAGTGGAGTGGGGTTTTTTTGCCTTCACCAAAGCAGGTGTTAGGGAAGACCTATTATGATGAGCACAAAAAAAGTGTGGTAGGCTATATGTCACAACTTATCTGGTGAGTGTGGGGCAGATGTCCAGTGCAGGTACTCCATAGGGAAGGCATCCAGTGACCAGATAAATGGCCTGGTAAAGGACTTTAAAAGTAGGTGCTGGTTAAAGGAACGGAATGGTGTGAGGTTTGGGGCTCCTATGGTTGGAATGGCAGGGAGGCAACCCCCCTTTCTTATTGCCCACCTTACCCCTCCTACGAGGGGTGGTGGATGGTAAGGTCTTGGCAATGGATTTGCTGGAGGGACCTGGATGGAAAAAGAGGGTGAACTGGTAAAAGTCCGCCTGGTATGGTAAGGTCCCTGCAATAGATGTGCTGGAGGGACTTGGGTGGAAAAGAGGGGAGCTGGTGGAAGACACCCCCCCTCCAAGTGTAATTACAGAATAAACAAGGGTACTGTATACTTTTATCTGCTGGGTAGTCTCAGACATCTAATAATAAAGTTGTGGCCTGATTAAATCCATATCAAGTGTCTCCTGTTCTTCTTTCGGTATAGCTGGACAACCTTTTATGTACTTGAAAACTGTCATGTCCCCTCTCATCTTCTCTTCTCCAGACCAAACAAACCCAATTTTTTTCAATCTTTCCTCATAGGTCATGTTTTCTAGACCTTTAATCATTTGTATTGCTCTTTTCTGGACTTCCTTTAGTTTGTCCACATCTTTCCTGAAATGTGGCACCCAGAACTGGACACAATAGATTAATAGATATTAAGGTCAGAAGGGACCATTATGATCATCTAGTCTGACCTCCTGCACAACGCAGGCCACAGAATTTCACCCACCACTCCTGCAAAAAACCTCACACCTATATCTATGCTATTGAAGTCCTCAATTCGTAGTTTAAAGACTTCAAGGAGCAGAGAATCCTCCAGCAAGTGACCCGTGCCCCATGCTACAGAGGAAGGCGAAAAAATTCCAGGGCCTCTTCCAACCTGCCCTGGAGGAATATTCTTTCCCGACCCCAAATATGGCGATCAGCTAAACCCTGAGCATATGGGCAAGATTCACCAGCCAGATACCCAGGAAAGAGTTCTCTGTAGTAACTCAGATCCCACCCCATCTAACATCCCATTACAGGCCATTGAGCCTATTTGCCACGAATATTTAAAGATCAATTAATTGCCAAAATCATGTTATCCCATCATACCATCTCCTCCATAAACTTATTAAGTTTAATCTTAAAGCCGGATAGGTCTTTTGCCCCCACTGCTTCGCTTGGAAGGCTATTCCAAAACTTCACTCCTCTGATGGTTAGAAACCTTCATCTAATTTCAAATCTAAACTTCCCGATGACCAGTTTATATCCATTTGTTCTTGTGCCCACATTGGTACTGAGCTTAAATAATTCCTCTCCCTCTCTGGTATTCATCCCTCTGATATATTAAAAAGAGGGTGAACAATACTGCAGTTGAGGCCTAATCAGCGCGGAGTAGAGCGGAAGAATTACTTCTTGTGTCTTGCTTACAACACTCCTGCTAATATAGCCCAAAATGATGTTAGCTTTCTTTGCAACAGTGTTACACTGTTGACTCATATTTAGTTTGTGATCCATGATGACCCCCAGATCCCTTTCCGCAGTACTCCTTCCTAGGCAATCATTTCCCATTTTGTATGTGTGCAACTGATTGTTCCTTCCTAAATGGAGTACTTTGCATTTGTCCTTATTGAATTTCATCCCATTTACTTCAGACCATTTCTCCAGTTTGTCCAGATCATTTTGAGTTTTAATCCTATCCTCCAAAGCACTTGCCACCCCTCCCAGCTTGGTATCATCCACAAACTTTAGACGTGTACTCTCTATGCCTTTATCTAAATCATTGATGAAGATATTAAAACCAGACCTAGAACTGACCACTGTAGGACCCCATTTGATATATCCTTCCAGCTTAACTGTGAACCACTGATAACTGGCTGGAAAACTGTTCCCAGAGAATAGTTATGCACCTACTTGATAGTAGCTCCATCTAGGTCTTTCCCTAAACTAAGAGATAAATTGAGAGGCCAGGTCATGGGATTGGTAAAGAAAGGAAGAGGAAGAATATCTCTGAATCAGAGGAAAAAGCAGAAGTTGGCAAATTTATAAATGAGAAAAGGAAATACATTCGTGCAATGCAAAATGAGCCTGCTGAACCCATTGCCACAAGATACTACTGAGGCCAAGACCTCTGCATGGCTCCAAAAAGGAGTGAACATATATATGGCTAATAAGAACATCCTGAATTATCATAATAAACACTAAAATTGTAAACCAGAAATTTGGAAGGGCTATAAACCCTTGTACATCAGCCAGCCTCAAACTATTGGGAGTTAGGAAGAAACTTTCCCTGGTGACAGGGAAACAAGCAGCTACTTCAGGGTTTCTTGCACCTTCCTCAGAAACGTCTGGTATTAGGCAGTTGATGGCAGATCACTGGATTAGATGAACCACTCACTATGGCAATTTCTATGTTCCAAAGAGTGGAAATGGAGAACCGGGGAAGTTCTGAGGGGAGAGGGGGAAAGTTCCTACTAGTCATGTTCTTTTTGCCTTTCAAAAAAATCAGCTAACGCTTGGGAAGAAAGAGACAGGTGTCTGGGAGACAGGTTTCAGGAGGGAATCAGAAATCAGACACATACCAAAGGAAATCCAGGAGGGAGATAAAACATGAGTGATTAGCAAAGGGGAAGGCAGAACTGAACAAAGACATAAGGAATTTGTAGTTGAGGAAATAAGCACAGCAGTGGGACTTCCTCAAGGGAGATTTGGCAGAGTGTGTGCCAGAGTGGCTTTGGATTTGAGACTTTTCTGAGCTACCTAGAAAGTACGAAGTTTTAGGACTCTTTATTGGGGGAGTTTATTTGCAAAGACAATGGCTGAAGATTTAATGCTATTTACTTTGAACTCTGACTTCCTCCAAGCAACTAGGAATCAGTTATTCTGTAACTGGATATTTTCAGGTGAGATAAAAGCACTGATTTGATAGATTCTACCAGTTTTAATGTAATTTCTCCTTTTAAAGGTATGACATCTCTCAGGAGCTGGTAGATTGTTTCAGACTTTAAGACTTGAACATGGGTAAGTGATGTATTTTCTCCAGATTTAATTTTAAGATTGATCCTTTTCATTACGGCCAATGTCCCAAAGGTAGTATTAAAAAAATATCTGAAGCAGAGACAGATGTGCTTTGTTCTATGCCCAAAATTAAAGCTATTAGTTTTGCTCCAATGTACTATGAGTGGGGTGGGAGGAGGTATTGTTTCATATTCTCTGTGTATATATAAAGTCTGCTGCAGTTTCCACGGTATGTATCTGATGAAGTGAGCTGTAGCTCACGAAAGCTCATGCTCAAATAAATTGGTTAGTCTCTAAGGTGCCACAAGTACTCCTTTTCTTTTTGCGAATACAGACTAACACGGCTGTTACTCTGAAACCTGTACATAGCTGTGATTCCGATGAAGAAACTTCCACAAATCCCCATTGCAGATAATATTCCGAAGAGCAATTAAACCTTGAAACATGGCCACGGCCCACTCACAGTAATTACACTGCTTGAGATTTCAGGATTATTTTTATTATGCCCATATGCATATTCATACAATAGACTGAAACACCATTAGGACCTTTGGTATCTCTCTGGCAAATATTAAAGTCATTTTTGTTTTCTTAAATTGGTGTTTTCAGTGCTCACGAAAGTGAGGGTTTGACAATACTGGGTACATGCTGACTCTGTGCAGGCAGCTCTTTCCTAAGTAGAGATAAGTGAATAATTGATTTTTTGGTTCAGGGGCTGAATTGAAAAATGGTTTGTTTAGATAGGAAAACACGCAAACCAAAAACCAAAATGAGCTGAAACAATTTTGTTTTCAGTTTTAAATTTTATTTTGAGGTGTTTTTCACTTTTTAAAAATAAATGTAGCTACATTTGATAATGAAACTTTTGAAACATTGACTTTTTTGAAAAAAAAAAACGAAACAAGTTTAAAAATAACTCTTGGCTGAATTTGACATGAATTTGGAAATAGTTTTGATGCTCCCCCAGAATGCATTTCTCCTATGCATAATTTACTATTCTTTGCCTCCACATACATCCTTTATGTTTGATCAGCAATACCCTAACGCTGGGCCTTCCCGGAGCAGACCTGTTAATCCTATAGAACTGTGGCAAATGGTGTGGTGCTTTTGATTATGTAGAGGAACGCAAACTAGGTATTTGATTGAGCTCAAACTCATTTCACTTACATATAGCAAGACAGACTGAACACAAATCTGCATTTGTGAAAGTCTCGAGCATCATCCAGTTTATTTATTTATGTGAGGCAGTGTGATCCAGTGGATGTACAGGACTGGAACTCAGGAAGCCTGAGTTCTATTCCCAGCTCTGCTGCTAACCTGCTGGGTGGCCTTAAGCAAGCCAGTTCACCTCTGAGTGTCAGTTTCCACATCTTTAAAATGGAGATAATAATGATATGCCTATGTAAAGTGCTTTGAGATCTATAGATGACAAGCATTCTGATCAATGTATCATCATTATACCTCCCATAACATGTTAGGAAGCATTTACATATTCCCTAATATAATCAACTGGATAATGTTCAGTGCAGATTTGTATCTCCCCTTGTTCAATTTTTCTTCACATGAAGCTTTCTTTCAGCTACACTGGAGTTCTGAATGCAGAACATAGACTGCTTCATTTCTTTTGTATTTTGTCTGAGTGACACTCGCAGGTATATACACGTTATGCACAGTACATATTATTGGCAGGGGCGCCAACTGGGAACAGGATCTCCCAGATGTGTGGGGCAAAAGCGGCAATGTGCCCTGGAACTCCATTTGAGAGGATCTTATATGATTAAAATATGACCATGTATTGTAACAAATCTTGTACAAAGTATGTCATGTAAGGTCTCTATGAAAAAGTTATGATTTGCTGAATGTGATTATCCTGTTTGTATGTATGTATCATTTTTGTATCTGGAGTTATGAATATTAACTATGTACCTGTATTTCAAATGTGTTTACTCCTGTGGTAACACCCACAAGGTATTTAGCCAGCACATTTTGAAGGGACTATTCAAGTTAAATGGCCCTCAAGAAATACTTCACTCACAATGGACCTTCCTGTGTATGTTCTAACTAGAGTATGGATAATGGCATCTGCTATGACTCAGCGAAACATACATGGACAGGTGACTTGCTCATGTGATTCCAAACTCCATCTTGTTACCTGTAATTTTCCGCAAACTAAAACACTATGTTTCCCTCCACATGGCAGATGCTATAAAAGGCCCTGGAAACATCTCCATTTTGCCTTTTTCCTGCTCTGATCTCTGGACTATGGATTTATAGTAATGGGAGCATTCTAACCAAGGGACTGAGGATCTTCTAAATCATTTGGAAGTAACGGAGACTTATCAAGCCAGCAGTTTATTTTATCACTGCTTCAAGCCTGGTCCAAGAACTTTGCAATTATTGTATATATTTGATTCCTTTCACCAACTTTAACTCTCGTCTTTCTTTTCTCTTATAAATAAACCTTTAAATAATACCCAATAATCACACTTCAGAGAAGCAGCCATGTTAGTCTGCATCCATAAAAAGAAAAGGAGTACTTGTGGCACCTTAGAGACTAAAATTTATTAGAGCATAAGCTTTTGTGAGCTACAGTTCACTTCATTGGATGCAAACAGTGGAAAATATAGTGGGGAGATTTTATATACATGTGTGTATTTGTTAGTCTCTAAGGTGCCACAAGTACTCCTTTTCATTTTAATAATCACACTGTTGCCAATCCTTTAGAAAGTTATAATTGACCTAGGTTTGTGGCTGGTCCTTTGGGATCAAAAAATGCTTTGGTTGATGAAATTGTTTTTAAATAACCAATCATTAAGGCTGGTGTTTTTGGTGGTGATACAAGGACTGGAATACCTAAGAAGACTACTTTTCTGACTTATTAGCCAGTGTGGTGAAACAGAAGTTTACTTTTGTTGCTGGTCTGGTATATCTTCTTGGAGAATAACCACCAGTTTGGGGGGTGTCTCTGCCCTATATCTCAACAGTTGGTCCTGAATTTGATATTCTCATATGTCACCCACTGAGGCATGGTGACAGAGGGCCCCACAACAGAGAGGCATTGCAACCTGGCATGCAGGGTCACAGCACCACTCAGGTTTGTCCTGGTGGCCCCTTGGTAAGGGGCTGTTGGGCCATACCTGAATGGTGCTACAACTCCATGGGCCAGGTTGCAATGCCACTCACTGAAATTTGGTCTGGTGACCCCTCCAACATATGGTGGGACAGCCGGGCCAAACCTGAGAAGCTCTGCAATTCCATGTACTTGATCACAATATCCAGAACAGGGAGCCGGGTCCAGTCCCGTGGGACAGGAGCCAAGCCACTGCTGCTGGGTGAGTAGAGTTCAGTTGTGCATAATATGTAAAAATGTTGGGGGATGCCCCTGTTTTCTGTTCCATTATCTTTTATCCATTTTATGTAAGGAAATAACTTTCCACACTTCTGTCCTTAATAAAGAGCTACTTACTGAATGCACTCCGATACTAAGGTGAAGGGAGTGATGTAAAATACCTACAGAGATTAACTGCAATAAAAGTGTAGTATAGTCAACAGAAATCTACAGTACAGATCCAACAGGATGCCTTTATGCCTTCAGTGCATAAAGACTAAGTTACAGTGTTTTCATATTTCTGAGTACTATTTCTAAATGACAGTAGTTTCAGTACCCACATTGTTGCATGTGACTGGTAGAAGTTGGGAATTTTTAGGTACCTTTAGGTTCCTGATGGGGATGTCTATCAAATCGCAATGTATCACTGGGTTTTTACTTACGAGTATTATGTCCTTTAGGTATAATAGGATTATAAGGGTTAGCAATACTCTCTCACTTGCTGTACAGCTGAGAGAAATTATTGCTACTTAGGAAGCATTACTATAGAAAATGGAAGATTGGGTGCTGAAATCAGCACCCGAACAGCAAGAGCAAAAGAGACTTTCTGGAAGAATAAATCTAACACTGACAGACCCACATAATCATTAGCCAAGATTAAATCTGGGAACTCTACAGCTTAATGCATGAGCAGCTACTGCATGAGCTAAAAAGACACATCTCTTAGCCAAGGCTGTAGTAAGCTCAATCAATCTCTAGCTGCCACTAGGGTGGGGACAGTGTCCCACAGCAACCAGAAATGGGTTACATACACATCAGATGAGAAGGGACATAAATCTGAAAACTAAATTCTTACTCTTAAAAACTTAAATTTTATCTGTGTTAAATTATGGCTGTGAAACATGGACATTCAAATAATCAATAATAAAGAAATTACAATAGTTTGAATCATGGTGTTATAGAAGAATTCTGAAAACAGAGGTCATAACCAATGAAAATACATTAGAGATGATTGTTGTTTTGTAAATGCTAGTCAGAGATCTCATGAAAAGAAAGATTCAATTTGCAGGGTTCATTTTAAGGGGTTCAGTGGGCAATGCATGTTTATAGACACTGGAAAGGAAAGTTTATGGCAAAAGAACAGAAGACAGAAAAAGATTATCTTGAATGGACAATGTGGTATCCAGTGTGCATCAAAAGGACTACCATCCACAAAGAGATTAGTAGAGATTTGTACTGAATGGGCTACCATGGTTGGCAACCTCCACTAATGGAGATGCAATATAAGGTGATAAGGGGTATGTTGTGCCATCAATATTGGCTGCCACAGCATGGCTCAAGAGTCAAGGGTGCAGGGAGCAGTGACACAACTGAGACAAAAAGTCTTTGTGTGGATGGACTTATCACCAATGAATTTCTGATTGTCTGACAAGTTTGGGAGCAGGCCAGGCTGCCTCTCTTATGGGAGCATGTCAAATAGCAGATGAGGAAGGAACTCTACGAGGCAAGGGCCTGTGTGAGATATTTCCCTCTAGTTATCCTGCCTCAGGTTTTACAGAGGAAGGGGATGAGGTGCTGGTTCTGTGTGAAAAATTCCGATGACTTCATTTACTATATATGTATATTGAAAAAAGGTCCTTAGAAAGATAAAAAATAAAGTACTTCTAGATTACATTTTAGATATACTAGGGTACCTACAGTGTATAGGACCAACTTTTGGATATGTCATTCTCTGATGTTCTTATGGGACACATAAGACAATATGGTGGCTGATATTCTAAGAAGAGTAACTTTAAGTTGCAGTAATACATATACTAATTCACATCAGGTGCGTGTAAGTCAACATTTTCATAGATAATTCATGCATCAAATGTTTGCTAAAAGCATATAATTACACTTCAAAGTATTTGGAAATTCTTTGTAAACCTGAATACATGGATAAATACATTTATAATAGTGATGTAAACTGTAATTTCTTGCAGCTAGTATACAATAGCCATCAAACTGCTGAGGCAGGGGGTATTTTGCCACCTACACATCTTACTTCCTGAAATTAAATTTGCGTTGTCAGTTCAATTATTGCTCAAATGCATAACCAACATGTAATTTCAAGAAGGCAAAGTCCTGTTGTAAATAATCCTGATTTTGTAATGTCTGCATTTGTGAGCAAAAGTACTCACAAAGCCATCAAAATGTCAAAAGAAAAGTTTCAGTATCTTTTTGAAAAAGTTTATTCCATTCCCATTTAATCAAACATTTCATAATTATAATGTTAAATGAAAAAACAAACTGTTTTAAAAAAAATTAGGAATATCAACTGTTCAGAACATTTTATCCAGAGAAATAATTCTCTAGAACAAAAATCTTAGAGTATTTAACTCATAGTGGCATAAGAATAATATTTAAATACATATTAAAGCATAGATTCAGATTCCAAGGCCACAGGGACCACTGTGATTATCTAGTCTGACCTCCTGGATAACATAGGCCATAGAACTTCCCCAAAATAATTCCAAAACCAGGGGGCAAGGAGTCACCTGTTAGAGGGCTTATTCCTTTACCCGCTCAATTCTCTGGTCCTTCTCGCATGAACAGAGAGCAACAATACCCAAAGTCCGAAGGTGCAAACAATCAGATGTTTATTGGGGTGAACTTCCAGCAAGCATGATTTTAGTTTCCTTCCTCAGTGTCCCGCTTCCCAGCTCTGACGCCACAGAACCTTGCCTGTGTCCCTGTTCCCATTCCCCCCACTTTAGCAAAACATTATTCCAATTTCTGCACCCCCATTCCCTGTTCCCATTCCCCGACTACTTCCTAATTGATTACAGACTATATAGTAAAATTTGAGTTCTGCTTAGCTATACCTTAACCAATTATTTTACTGAAATTTAACTAACCAATTCTAACATATTGCAACATGATTATCTAACCAATTATATCCCACCACCCTAATTAGTTTACACCCAACAAAATTATTTATACAGCAGACAATCACAGAACCAGACAGAGATTATACAGACAAACAATGGGGAAGTGAAAAATACAATAATAGAACAACAAAGAAATGAGGATTTCACATCCCAGCTATTGATAAGTGAGTTCTTGCCAGATAGAATGCTATCAAACTAAGTTTCCTTCTAGGCACTTCCCTTTCTCTGGAGGCGATAGGCATTATCAGGACAGGATTGTATTCCTAACAGCCCAATAGAACCTTATTTCAATGTGACTAGTTTGGAATGTGAGGATGTGACCAGTCGCGTCCCAGCTTATGGCTGCCTCTGCTGCTTAGCCAAAGGCCTTAGCCTAAGAACAGGGCCTCAGACTGTCACAGTAAGAGAAGGACCTTACACCGGCAGACAGTAATTTTAATTCTCTCTTTTATACCTCTATAACTAGCTAAGCAATGAAAATATACCTAATTCTTAAAGTATAGGCCTTTGCAGACAGGCCAAAATATCTATATCCTAACATCACCCACTGAAATTAATGGGCAACAGGTTTAAAACAAGCAAAAGGAAGTACTTCATCACACATCACAGAGTCAACCTGTGGAACTTGTTACGAGGGTATGTTGTGAAGGCCAAAACTATAACAGCATTAAAAAAAGAACTACGAGGATAGGTCCATCAATGGTTATTACCTAAGATAATCAAAGATGCAGTCTTGTGCTCTGGGTATCCCTAGCCTCTGATTGCCAGAAGCTCGGAGGGGACGACAGGGGGTGGATGATTCGATGATTACCTGTTCTGTTCATTCCCTCTGAATCACCTGGCACTGGCCACTGTCGGAAGACAGGATACTGACTAGATGGACCATTGAGCTGACTCAGCATGGCCTTTATTATGTTCTTATCTTTTGGGAAAACATCCAATCTTGATTTAAAAATCAGTGATTGATAATCCATCAAGATCCTAGGTTAGTTGCTCCAATGATTACTTACTCTTACTGTTAAAAATGTATGCTTTATGATACGGTCAGCTGTCTCAAAATTCTAATAAAAATCTGGTATACCAATATAAGAACCATTACCTAGACTGATAATACTGTTTCACTTATTTTAACTTTGAGAAGCAATAAATGTCAAAAAGGTTAAAATGCTTTTGGTCTTTAACCTAAACTTAGCAGGAAACAAAACAGAAGGTAAAGCCCAAGAACAGAAAATTCTGACTTAAACGGAAGCAGTTTTCTATATCTAGAATGAGTATTTTGTATTGTTTAATATCTGCAAATATCTACAGTTATTACCCAATGTTTTCATTTCTCCTCCCCAGCCATAAATTACTTCTATAACAACACAGATATAGTCTGTGCTGTTGTGATTCTGAAAAAAAACAGTGAAATGTGAGCCATTGTATAGGATACAACTGCCCACAACAGAACCTTTGGTACTTGTCTTCTTAGAATTTCTTCTTTCCACTAACCTCATAAACAGGGACATGAGCACAAGCACATAATTATAGTAATGGCTATCGGTAGAACAACATCACTGTACAGTAGCTGCTTAGAAACTAAGGCTCTTAACAAGCACTTGGGTTTTATTTTGTCAAGCGAGAGATAACAGTCAAGGTAGAACAGAGCAGACTGACAGGATTATGTGATTGTGGGGAGGTAGGGGAACTAATCCATTTGTAAGTGACAGTGAAGAGTACAGCTGGTGAACCAGAAGAGTGTGAATATATTACTTTGATACATGAAGAATGCATATGTTAGGTGAGAAGAATGGCACCTGAGTCAAGTTACTGCAAGCTGATTTCTCTGACACTCAGGCCTAGTAGAGCAATGGGCTTAAATGGTCAGACCGCTCTAGAGTGGTTAGCAGTCAATAGTTAATTATGTCAATTATACATTATATTTTGATTGTAACGTTATATATCTAGTATCTTAGTATTCATTGTGCTCTCAGGAATGCTGGTTTTGAAAAAAATCCACAGCAACACCATTGAAGTGTAAATAAGAGCTAGATTTGGCCCAGTGAAAGTAAAGTACCACCCACAATAATTGTCTGTTGCTTTCAGGTACCCACAGAGTTAAGTCCTAGATATGCCACAAGGAATGCAGAGTTGCTGGCCATTCAAATTAGATTTTAGATACTAGGCTTTAGAATATAATAAGTCAAAACAGCCCCTAAGAGTCAGATTCTCCATTGTGATACACAGGTATACTCCTTGACTTCAGTGGAATCACACCGACATAAAACTGGTATAATGGTATGGGAATCAGGCCCTGAGAATTCAATGAAGCCGACGCTGTAGACATGTAAAGTCTTTAATATTAAAAAGAATGGTCAGACTCATCCAATCAGCCCAGGTGTGGGTTAGGGCTAATGTCCCCCGCAGGTTTCATTTAATCTGCTCTAGGAAATAGTGGCCCGTGCAACAGAGCTTACATGTCATGGATGGAACTGGAGCAGTTGCTGTGTAGCATGTTAAATAGGTAGCCACTATCATAGCCTAAAGAGGTCAAGATTACCTGCAAGGCAGTCAGTGTCTGAAGATTCCAGAAAGCCCATTCAATTCTAGCTGTGCAACACTGGCATAAGCACCACTCATATCGGTCCCAATTCAGCAATGTACTTAAGGACACTCTAAGCTTGAAACATGTGAATAGCTTGACTTCAGTCGGACTACTTATGTGCTAATAACCATATTCTTGAATACCTTGCTGAATTGGAACCATAATACTTATACTCTCCGATAGGAACCTGTAAGGCTGATGTTGGTAGCTGAACATTTTACAAGATCTCACTTGAAGATAAAGGACCAGGCTGCTCGCTGGTCAAGCTGGTGAAGCTGAAGGGTCAAGCTCATTCCCAGTATGACTCTACCCACTTCAGTGACATAATAGAGTTAACACCAGAGAGTAATTTGTCCCAAAGCTTACGACAGATTTCAGGAGCAATAGTGCACTCATCGTATTGAAGATCTAATACCCTGCTAATGCCTAGAGGTGAATACCGGGGGAGAGAATTTCAATTTAGATGATCATAACATTATTAAAAATATTTTTTCTTCTTCGTTTGCCCCTCACATTCAAACATTTAATACTTTATGGGCTTGATTCTCCTTTCCCGCACACTGGTGCGAGAAGAGAGTCAGATCCTGAACATACAACCTGACTATCTTTAATGGACACACTGCTATGTCTAATCCAACTGGATTGGGGGGTGGGGGGAGAACAAGGGATAAATTGTGCACGTTAGGCACAGCCTGTAATAAGGATCACTGCACGTCACTGTAATAAGGATCACTGCACATAGAGATCCTTTTTAAAGGTGTCACAAACACCTCCCCTTTTCCACCAGACCTGCCCCGTTGCACTGTGGATGTCTGGGACAGTACTCTGACACTTCTGAAAGCATATTTTCCCTCCATCTCCTTTCCCATGTGGCTGGCCAGCTGTGTCACACAGCATGTGGGAAGGGTGGAGTCACTCTTTGCCCCTGTTTGTGGTGATATTCCCTGTGGTAGAAGGATCTCACGAGTAGCCCCCATGCTCTCTGGAGTGCATGGGCTGAGTTCCAGGATGCACAGCCTTTACGTGCTTTACCATCTGCTCCCCTCCTGGTGTGCGGCCACATAAGAAGGCATGAGAACAGTCTAGCTGCCTAACTGAATCAAAAACTGTCAAATTTCATTCTGATCCAAACTTGTCCTCTAAAACAAATTAACACTACAGAAGTGAATTTCTAAGCCACGTCTACGGTATTTATGTGTGGATCTCTCAAACACACACAGATCTGATCACAAATTGCTCAGCAGTTTCCAAGGTTAGTTTATGGTATTGGCTCAATGTGCTTCCTGCACATTCAAAAAGTGACATAATTTAAACACATGTCTCAAAAGGTACAGTAGACAGAACTTTAATGGCAGCTAAATCAACTAGCACAAGGCAGGAGGATACAGGGAGGTTGAGGGGCATGTGCCCTGAAGGATAACTTCCTTCAGATCCAGCAAGAGGATCATACAACTCCTCTAGCAGCTGTTCCTGACTGCAACAAAGGCACATTGGGATTGCGCTGGTCATTATCCCAAACTTTAATGGCTCTGGAGCATCAGAGCAAGCCTCCTTTCTAGCATTCAAAGAGAACACAAGGAGTGTGTCATGCCCTGGTGCACTGGAGATTGGAGGAGGAAGAGTATCACTGTACCCTTCTCTCCTCCAATGCAATAGTGAAACATGGCAGGATTTAGCCATATATTGGAATTTATATTACATAATATAAATAAAAGGAAAAATACTTGAAGGTGATTCAGCCTTGAGAGGGAGTGTTCATTAGAATCAAGATAAAGACTTGTGAAATCACAGAATCTCTTCACTGAATGCATTCAAGCCTATTCAAGCCTGTTCAACAAGAAAGGCAGTTGTAGGCCCCCACCTTATTTGTATCTTACACATCTCTCACCTTTGGCACTTCCTGATTTAGTTGACAAGCCTCCTCAGCTGAACCCTGCAACTGATTTAAAGTTAGGTCTCAGTTTTGTGCTGAAAGCTGTAGAACTTGCATAAAGTTTTGTGGTAGGCTTTTCTAGTAGGAGAGTGACAAGTTTCTCTCTTCTAATAGCAGAGATGGCAAGAATTGAAAGTCCCGAGGGCTGACATACCTGGGCATTGGAATCTCTCTTGGAAGTCAGTTACCTGACTGGATATCAAATGCTGCTCATGAGGAGAGAGCACTCATAGTTGAAGATCACAAAACACCCACCACACAGCCCAGCAGTTTCCTCTAACACCATGTTATTCAGAGGCCAGTGAGCAGCCATCCCATGAAATCATGGCATAGTTTAGATTGATTTTAATTAATCAGTACTGGATTTTAGACTGGATATAAAGGCATACATTTTTAACAATGAGGGTATTTAACCATTGGAACAATTTGCCAGGGTTATGGTGGAGGCTCCATCACTGGCAATTTGGATGTTTTTTCTAAAAGCTACGCTCTGTAATTATGTGGGGGTGGGGAGGAGTTCTATGGCCTGTGTTATACAGGAGATCAGACTAGATGATCATAATGGTCTCTTCTGGCCTTGGAATTATGACTATGAACACACTAAGGTCCAGATTCACTCTTGCTGCTATAGGGAGTTGTACATTACACTAGTGTGGCTCACTGATGCAGGAAGTCACTTGTGTTTCAATCCCAAGACACCTGATAATTTCTTCCAGTAGAAACCTGTTTTATTTTAAATAAGGGCTTCATTGAAACTCCGCCACATGAGGCTGCTCAGAGGATGCTCTTATTTAATGCATTCGCCAACTGAACTAGTTGTTAGGGGGCTTATTCCTTCACCCGCTCACTTTCCTGGTCCTTCTCGCATGAACAGAGAGCAACAATACCTGAAGTCCAAAGGTGCAAACAATTCAATGTTTATTGGGGTGAACTTCCAGCAAGCATGATTCCAGTTTGCTTCCTTAGTGTCCCCCTTCCCAGCTATGACACCACAGAGCCTTACCTGTGTCCCTGTTCCCATTTTCCCCCCTTAGCAAAACATGATTCCAATTTCCCCCCCACACACACCCACCCCCGATTGACTGCAGACTATATAGTAAAACTTGAGATCTGCTTAGCTATATCTTAACCAATCATTTTTCTGAAATTTAACTAACCAATCCTAACATATTGTAACATGATTATTTAACCAATTATATCTCACCACCTTAATTAGTTTACACCCAGCAAAATTAATTATACAGCAGACAGAAACAATCACAGAACCAGACAGATTATATAGACAAACAATAGCAAAGTGGGAACTATAATGACAAAACAATACAGAAGTGAGGATTTCACATCCCAGCTATTGATAAGTGAGTTCTTGCCAGACAGGATGCTATCAAATGAAGTTTCCTTTTACATTTTCTAGGCACTTCCCTTTCTCTGGAGGTGATAGGCACTATCAGGACAGGATTGAATTCCTACCAGCCCAATAGCACCTTATTTCAATGTGACTAGTTTGGAATGTGAGGATGTGACCGGTCGCTTCCCAGCTTATGGCTGCCTCTGCTGCTTAGCCAAAGGCCTTAGCCTAAGAACAAGGCCTCAGACTGTCACAGTAAGAGAAGAACCTTACACCGGCAGACAGTGATTTTGATTCTTTCTTTCTTTCTTTCTTTCTTTCTTTCTTTCTTTCTTACCTCCATAACTAGCTAAGTGATAAGAATACACCTAAATTCTTAGAGTATAGGCCTTTACAGGCAGGCCTGAATATCTATATCCTAACACTAGTCACACATCCTTCCCAACCTACACTGCCTTCTTTTTGGCCCATCTTGTGTGTTTGTGCTCACCCTGTGCAGGAGAAGATGTAAGCACCACAACCTCTCCATCCCTGATTTCTGTTGTCAGGGCCCTGCAGTTGGGATTACACCATCAGATGCTGCCATAACCCTGGGCTGAAGCTAGCAGTGACAATGAATGTGTTTCCATGCAGCCATACTTTTAAGTGAAGAATTAAGAAGTATCCCACTTCATCTGTTTGAAAGGAGCAACTGATTAACATATGGAATGGATAGTCACAAAATACCACTGAGAAACACAGCTTAGGAAAATTCAGGAAAGGGTTAGGTATTTACATGGATGAAGAGAATAGCCACTGCCACATTAGATAATATTTTTAAAAGTTAAGAAAAGCTATAACCATCACGCTTTGGGGCATAAGCCATCCCTTAATGGTGAAGGGTGGGAAGAAACATGGACAAATTAATTTGTAACTTTACACTATAGGGTGCCGTGCACCTTCTTCTGAAGGACCTAGTAGTGGCCACTGTCTGCGACAGAATACAGGAGTTTGTGGACCACTAGTCTGAACCAGCATGGTAATTTCTGTGTTCCTGTGTAAAAGGGCTAAAATTAATTAATTGGCCTGTGCTCCTGTGATTAATGTTTTCTAAGTGTTTCGGAAACAGTTAAATGTTTGGCTAGTGAATAGAGAATAGTACTGTTGAGGGTTCTTAGTAATGCCACTTGCAGTAAAAAAAGAAGCTGTCCCAGGATGGCTATTACAGATGTAAAGGACCCCCAAATAAATTTCTGAACAAATGGATTGATTTCCCGGCCCCCGCCAGTGATGTTTTTAACCTTGTTTTTCTTCACTATGGAATCTCCTCCTAATCATAGGTGCTGGTCCAGGACAGTATTTTGGTTTGCCGTATGCTAAAAGCATTGTGAGAAGTAATCAAAAGGAATGTCGGTCTGTTTAAGCAAACAGTAGAAAAATGCCAGACTCCCCCAGTGCTCATTTTAAGCAGATTGCCATTCCCTTTGATTGCTTCTGCCAACTCTTTTGACATGAGGCCAAACCAAAATTCTCAGCGATGAACGTCAGCTTCAGTCACCGTCTCCCAGACATGAGTCTAATGGGTGGAATTGGAATGAGTTTGCAGGCTTGAAGAGGTTTGTTTGACAGGCTTTGAAACACTCAAAAAAACCTTATGCTGAAGCTCAACTGATACTATCAAACAGCAAAGTATTTTTCAACCAGAGCTGAAACAGTAAACAATGTAGCCATTAAAAATTTATATACTCACACACAGCCACCGATATTTATATGCTGGAGCCTAAAGTTCAGTGCCTGAAGAGCAACAGAATTCTGTGATATTCTCCACCAGATAAAGTCCTTTATAAACTAGTAGTTAGTACTGTGTTTAAACAATGGGCCAAGCCTGAGTTATCACTTCATATTTCTAAACTAGTTCCCTCTAGTCTTGTATATTTCATTAACTTGCTCCTTTTCTAACTAGAAAGATTACATCTCCTGGACTGTACCTATTTATAGAGTAGAAAGAAGAGAGTGGTGAAATGGCTGGATCCTATATACTATACCGGTCTGAAGAATCCATTCACAGCAGTCCGTGTCTACACAGGCTGGAAGGACAATAAACTGTCTTTCAATTATGAGTTAAATCAACAGAGCAAGTACTGATTCACAGCAATATCTACAAGGGCTGTGAGTATGTCATAAGGTCAGAAGGGTTGGGCAACTGCAAGGAAGCCTCAGATACTGCTGGGAAAGGTTTTGATGAACCTTCTCCTCTTTAAGCAGGTACAGAATAATGTCTGAACATGAAGTTAGGAGGCCCCATACTGTTGGAGATGCCATCTTCCTATGAGAAATAATACTGTAGCCCTGACATCATGTGGACATTGAAAGATTCCACTGGACCTTCCATAAGATTAGTGAGTTTAACTCCAGTGAGTAATCTAAATTCTAATTCGGGTAATTACCTGCCTAGACTGTGCCTTGGTTCGAATTCAGAGTTGTTTTTCAAGTCACAAACACAAAAGCAATTCTCTTCTATTTTATAGGATTACTAGAACACAATCACTGTCATATTTCCCCTCAGAGGTGGGTGAGAGATTCGTATATACTAACTGGCTCTCTCGATTAAGAGTGTTCAAAGTGTTTTTCTCTTGTTAATAGTGTACAGTTCAGCATCCGCCACGATGTTGTAAACATCATGATCCAGTGGCTTCCTAAATGAAGCTGTGAATTCAGCAAATCCAGGTTTATATTACACAGGGTGGGAAGTTTTGAGTTTGTTTTACTAATACAAAATGCCTTTTTATTTGTAAATAACATTTCTGTTCTGGGTCCAGTGTTGTTTGACATCTATTAATGATCTGGATGTAGGTATAGAGAGCATACTGATTAAGTTTGCAGATGACCCAAAGCTGGGGAGAGGGGTGGTTGCCAATACTTTGTAGGATAGAGCTAAAATTCAGAGGGATCTTGATAAATTGGAGAACAGGGCTATAGACAACAAAATGAAATTCAGCAAAGACAAATGTAAGGTGCTTCACTTAGGGAGAAACAACAAATGCACAAATACAGACTGGGGGATAACTGGCTTGACAGCAGTAGTGCTGAGCAGGATCTGGGAGCTGTGGTGTGTCACAACCTCAGAATGAGTCAACAATGTGATGCTGTTGCAGAAAAAAAAGGGGGTGGGGGTTGGGGGAATGCAATTTTAGGTTGCATTAACAGAGCCATAGCATGCAAATCACAGGAGGTGAAAGTACTGCTCTACTCGGCACTGGGTAGGCCTCAGCTGGAGTACTGTGTCTGATTTTGGTCATCAATGTATAGAAAGGATGTAGAGAAACTGGAAAGGATCCAGAGGCGAATGACAGAGATGAACAAAGGGATGGAATGCAAGCCATATGAGCAAAGGCTGAAGGAACTGGGTATGTTTAGTTTGGAAAAAAGGAGATGAAGGGGGGGAAATGATAGTGGTCTTTAGATACTTGAAAGGCTGCCATAAAAAAAAAAAGAGATGGAGAAAAGTTGTTCTCTCTTGCCACAGAGGGCAGGACAAGACGCAATGGGTTCAAACTACAGCATAGCAGATTTAGATTAATTCTCTAGCTGTCAGAAAGTACAGTAGGACAATGGAACAGACAGCCTAGGGAGGTTGTGGAAGCTTCTTCACTGGAGGTTTGCAAAAGGAGGCTGGATAGCCATCTGTCTTGGCTGGCATAGACACAATAAATCCTGCATCTTGGCAGGGGATTAGACTGATGACCCTTACAATCCTTCTAACCCTCTGATTCATTTAAATTTAGTTATAAAGGAATTTAAGCTTTTATAAAAGAAATTAAATATAAAGATAACTTAGTGGTTCTAAAAATTCCCTAATCCATGGAACGGCAGTACACTCACAACTTTTTCCAATACCACTTGGTGTCATGTGAAGTACTCATAATTATTCATGATTTCAAAGACAGATCAAAATAGACATGAGCCATATGTGTAAAAGAGAATCATAAAAGTCATGTTCAACCAAAAATACATTTCAGCCTGAAAAAGGTTTTTGGTCTAGGATATTTCCTCTGACTCAGCTGGCCTTCCTGAACACAAAAGGATTGCAGGGGAATGTAAATGAAGTAGATTTTATGACAAAATGTGAGGATTCTGAACAGGTTCCCAGCTAGGCCGTCAGCCCAGGAAACTGCAGCAGTCTTTACTTAATTTCCAAGATTGGATGTGGATTCCTTCTAGAAAATTATACATAAACCTGATTGCTGGCTGCACCTGGAATCCACATGGTAGTTTGAAGAGGGCAAAAATAGCAAACTGACCAGATTTCAACTCACAATGGCACAACAAGCTACATATTTAGGAAAAATATTTTGGACACAAGGCAAGTAACTAAGATAGGAGTACCTATTAAAACCCATGAGATCTAATAGTCACAGTACTATATGTTGCTCACACCCTATACTGTTAGCACTGATTAGAATCATACTTCAGAGAAATTGTCTCAGAACTATAGTGAACTACTCCCCCTTCTTGCACTACATTTTTAAAAATGAAATAGTAAAATGTTGCAATATTTGTAGAGACGAAAATGTTGTAATATTTCAAAAGAATGAGACAAACCCATAGATATTGGTGAATGAACTGGTAATATAATATAATTTTACCTAGTTACTCTTGCATAAATCCAGTCATTACAACACTTTGAGGGGAAAAAAGCAGAAGGTACAAAATGAGAGAAGTTTCTCTTGGATTAATCCACAACAGAGCAATAATAAATAAATAAATAATAAATAAATAAATAAACAGGTGACTAAATTTCATTTTGTTCATTCCTCTTTCCATCCCGCCTCCCCCTTTGTAATCGTAAGAGAAAAAAGTGTCCTTTCAGTATCATTGTTGCAGTCCCTGACATTAACCCACAGTCCCTCAGTATTCAAACTGAAGTCCTCAGGCACAACTGCAAGGAACAGTCAAAAGGGTCATTTAATAAACCTGCATCATCTTGGGCTACACAGTTCTTAAGCAGGTTAATTAAGCAAGTCTAAGGGGATGAGAGTCAAACTGCTCTAACTACAGATCTGAGCACACAGATAGCTGTAGCTGAGACAGTTAAGGGGAAAAAGCAGCAATGGGTATAAGTATAACAACTCATTTTGGAGATTATGTCCTGTCATAAATGCTAGTACTAGCTAGTGCTAGTAGGGACACTGGGGATTTCCTTCTTTATCTTTTTCCAGTTCAACTTCCAACTAAGCATACTTCGAAGTTATAAGCACAACAATGAGAAACTTGTTCTCTATGAGCCATATCAACCTCTTCCATGTAAAAGCTCAGAGAACGCAAAAACTTCTGCTACATTCTGTTTGGTTGTTAAAAACACACCAACCTCTCAGTGTGGCAGCAGTTGGACCCTGCAGTGCTCATGCATCCTAGATAACTCTTCAACAAATTCCATGCATCTTGGGCCAGACACACAGCATCTATGGTCTCTCCATGCATTTCAGTTCCCTGCATTTGGCATCATGGCTGGATAACATCCATGCTGCCATTAGCTTCCCCATAGCAACTGTGGACATGCACCTTCTGATGATGCTGGATACTACAGTGCTGGGACTTTCATCATTAGCATAGTGGTAATTTTGTGCAAAAATTCTCTCTCTCCTATCAGCATGACATATACATAAAGTTCTTTTCCCTGATGCCACTCTGTTTACCAAGTCACTTTCTCCCCCCTATGACAGGGATTTCTGGTAGCTCTCGGGCTGGGTGTAAGTATACCACTTACTGTGCCTTTCCCTTCAAATATGGGCCTCTGCAAAATTGCATTAATGCATGGAGAGTAGCATAGACGCGGGTATCTTTACTCCTACTAAACTGAATGACATTTTTGATATTGGAGTCATTTCTACAGATGCTGTTGCTCACCCAGATCAATAAGCTTCCATAGTAATAGGATTTTTTTATTTTGCATGCAGAGTGATAATACTATGACATTTTAAGGCATTTATAAACACACCCATTAAAGTGTATGATCACTACAGCAATTTACTTTAAATGCCCGTAGGGGAAGTAGTGCATCACCGTTTGATATAGAGAAAGAATTCTGAAGACTTGAGAAATGCTTTAGAGTTACATTTTGAATTCTGTTTGTATGAAAAGTGCTGCAGAAAAGAGGATGATATTTAGAAAACAGCTGCCTAGACATCAGTTGAAATATATCCCAGTTTAACCCCAAGCAGAGAAAGTACCTAGAGGCCAGTGTAGTTAATTAGTAAAGTAAAAAGTATTATAAGCAGTAATCAGAGGGCTCTTTTAAAAACATGCACATCTGACAAGATTGAAGTTTGGGGAAAAAAATCTATAAAAAAAATGAATAGCTGTTTAAAATGACAATCAAAAAAACCAAAAAAAGTCATCTTTCATTGTCTAGTTTCAGAGAACAGAGTCACTGCAGACATAAGCTAAGAAAGAAAATTAGCCGCTAAAAATCATGGTGGGGAAATGAAAACACGGGGGGAAAGGGTTGTTAGACTTTTAAAGTTATTTTGTTTTTATATATGGAAACAGACAATCTCACATTAAGTATCTCATGATTGTTGTAACCTTATCGCCCAATTATCTCTTCCTCTATACTTTTTTCACATCCCTTGTTACGTTACAGTATGTCTGATATAATATTCTTGAGAGGAGGACTTGTCATTTTTGTTTGTCTGTTAAGATTCCTGCATGCATTGGCATGATAGACCCACTCCCATTGACTTCAGTGAGTTTTCAATCAGGCTTTATATAAATGATAAAAAAATCAAGGCAAGATTAACAAAAATTCCAGCAAGCCCCTGATGCAGTAGAGAGCCAGACCTTTCATCATACTATATATAAAAGTATAAGAAATACTGGACATTGCATTCATAAAATGTTAACACTTTGCACTTATTGTATAGTCCAAAAATGCCTTATAAGCATTACTTCATCCTCACAACCTTTATGGAGTAAATGATATTTAAGGTTTCCACAAAAGCTTATGCTCTAATAAATTTGTTAGTCTCTAAGGTGCCACAGGTACTAATGATATTTAAGGGTCACATCACCAACCAATGAAATAGAGCCACCCTTGATGTGGAACACGTCAGTTGTTTCCAAATAGCACAGCAACACCAGATAACAGTTTCAGATGTAAAGAGAAGTAGTATATCAAGTCAAAATGACTAAGGGGATTTAACTATACAGCATGTTATTAACCCATTTGAATACCAATCTCAAGAACATTGCTATGAGATTTTTAATTCCTGCACCCATCATGAGCTCTCTCTGAGTTGATCAGAAAGATGAAAACACAGGAAGCACTAGGACTGTTACCGCCATGCTGGGGCATTGGGTCAGTACTGATTTCATTGGAATCCAGTCAGAGGTGAGAGTAAGTCGGTCCGGTCTGGTATGGCATACCAGTAAGGAAGTGCCGACCATACCAGCGGGGCTACTGATGGGAAAGGGCGGGGGCAAAAAGGGCAGCTGCCCTGGGACTCCCAGATGCTGCCGCCGCTATTCCCAGGCTCCGGCAGTGATTTAAAGGGCCCACGGCTCTGGCCATTGCTGCGGTAGCAGCGGCGGTGGCTGGGAGTCCTGGGGCTCCGGCAGCAGTTTAAAGGACTCGGGCTGCCCCCCGCCAACGCTGCCTACTGCACCAGCAGCTGGAGCCCCGGGCCCTTTAAAACACCGCCGGAGCCCTGGGGCTCCAAGCTAACAGTGCCGCTACCCCAGGGCTCCAGCAGCGATTTGAGGGGCCCAGGGCTCCCGGCTGCTGCTGCCGCCACTGCACCTGCAGCCGGAGCCCTGGGCCCTTTCATTTGCTGCCAAAGGCCAGGGCCAGGCAGCGCTGAAGGGCTGGCTGAGGTATTTTGGCCTCAGCCCTGTCCCTTTGGCCTGAGTCCCCGCCCCTTCTGCAGGCCAAAAGCTGCCCCCCCCCAACACCTTGCCCAGGACTCCAGCCGCCCTGCATACTGCTAAGTCATTTAAGTTACTTTCACCCCTGAATCAAGTACACTTTTTGCAGCACCTGTGCATTCTTTGGAGGTTTCCCAGCCTTGCAATGTTTACGTCATATGAGGGTTTATTTAGGATTGGAAGCTGTCTGGAGCAGGGATCATTTTACATTTTGCTAGGGACTGTACAAATGCATTCCTGACTGAAGCCTCTAGACAACACTACAATACAAACAAGTGATACTTCCCATACAGTTCACCCTCGCTATAATGAACCTGTTGGGATCCAAGCAGTTTGTTTGTAATAGCCAGGGCTTTGTTATAGTGAAAAAGCCCTACCACCTGGGGTGAGGAGGCGGCTGACAGACCCTCCAGCCCCACCACTGTGGGTGTGGGCTAGAGCCCCATGGCTGCAGCGAGGGCTGAAGTTGGAACTGGGTTCATTATAGCCGAAGGTTTGTAATTATGAAGGGCATTATAGCGAGGGTGTACTATGTAAACTGATGGGGTTTTAGACATTACCATGTTCAGGAGGCCTATAAACCCCTATATTTTCTTAATCTAGCCTGGTGGGGGACAATTAGGCTAGCATGTGGATAGCACAGGAAATAGGAAGAGATAAAGCAGTTTTATGGTAGACAAGACATCTGGTAAACAACATCTATGAGTAATAACAGAAATGAAATATAAAATAAATCAAATCAACTTCAGACACAAAAACCAAGGTAACAGCTAAAGGCAATGGAGAATGTAAAAGCAGGGAACAGGTTAGAATCATAGAATATCAGGGTTGGAAGGGACCCCTGAAGGTCATCTAGTCCAACCCCCGCTAGAGAAGCAAGAAAAAAAAAACCTCAAGCAAGAACCACAGGAGTCTGATGAAGTGAAAACAACAAGGAGTCCTTGTGGCACCTTAGAGACTAACAAATTTATTTGGGCATAAGCTTTCGTGGGCTAAAACCTACTTCATCAGATGCATGGAATCAAAAATACAGTAAGCAGAATATATATTATAACACAAGAAAAGATGCGAGTTGCCTTCTCAAGTGGGGGGTCAGTGCTAACGAGCCAATTCAACTAAGGTGGAAGTGGCCTATTCTCAACAGTTGACAAGAAGAGGTGAATACCAAGGGAGGGAAAATTACGTTTGTAGTGCTAATGAGGCTAATGCAATCAAGGTGGCCCATTTCCAACAGTTGACAAGCAGGTGTGAGTATCAGCAGAAGGAAAATTATTTTTGTAGTGACCCATCCACTCCCAGTCTTAATTGAATTTTCTCGTTAGTACTGACTCCTCACTTGGTAAGGCAACTCCCATCTTTTCATGTGCTATCATATATATTCTGCTTACTGTATGTTCCACTCCATGCATCTAATGAAGTGGGTTTTAGCCCACGAAAGCTTATGCCCAAATAAATTTGTTAGTCTTTAAGGTGCCACGAGGACTCCTTTTTGTTTTTGCTGATACAGACTAACACGGCTACCATGATGAAGTGTAGTATGCTTAGGGCATTCCATGTGAGAAGGATAGTGAGATAACATGAGAGGAGCAGGAGCTTTCATCTAGAGTTGTGCAAAGGAAAAAGAACATAAACCAAAAACACAATGAGGGAAACCAATCCCTCAAATCCGCATTTTGACATGCAGAAGGCATTTTTGTAACAATAAGAGCTTTGTTTTGTAGAGAAAATAATGCAACAGGGCCTAATCCTGTATTCCTTCTGCACTGAGAACAAATATGCCATTCTGGGAGGGTAATTTTTGCCCTTAGTTTTCTATTTTGTGGAGTAAAGAAAAATGCTGATCAGGACTCCCCCATTCCCTTCACCCTTGCTCTAACACTTACTAAAGTACTGTGCTTTGAATCTCATGGTCCCTTCAGTCATCTCTTGTCACGGTATATAAGTTGCATGTGATACATTTGAGATATGGTTAATATTTAGGAATATACATACATGCACATGTAAGAACATTTTTCTCTACTAAGTCTCTTTGCACTTATTTTTCCACAAACTGCTCTCTGCTCTATAGTTAGATTCTCTCTCTCTCTCCTTCTTCAGTCTATTGTTAATTACAAAGCAAAGCATGACACCACTGACAATATAGTACTACTAATACATTTGAACAAATAGAGTATAATCCTGGCCTCGCTGAAGTCAATGGAATATATTCCCATTGACTTCAATGGGAACAGGATTTCAAATGCAACTTTCAAAGGAGCTTAAAGAAGGTAGGTACTCAATTCTTAGACACTTTAGAACCCAACTCGCCCCTTCATCCAAAGTGCTTAAAATTAGACAAAACAAATGTTCACATCCCGAGTTTATCTTATCTAGTGTAAATGCAGGTGTAATTCTTATTAATACGTGCAGTGAGGAATGTCATGGGTCAGCTTCTTCTAGTGTGAGTTGACAAATTCTTTCATATACTCATGCTGAAGTTACATTGGTAAGAAGACTTGGATATTTCATTATATGTAGCCACTTACATATACCCTTAGTTTTAAGTTTGGGTTTATCTACCCTTTGAAACAACCGATCAAATTTAGTACTTGCTTACAAAAGCAATGTTTTTACTGAGATCCATAACACTATTAATCTTTTTTAAGTTTCCTTCTCTGACACACTTTCTACATTGACAAGCTGTTATAACTTCAGTGGTAACCTAAAACATACTACAGGATAGTGGAGTTGAGCAGTAATGGGATTTTCCATTCCGTCAAAAATTGAGATTTCGGATTGTTTTTGTTCCACAGTGGAATGAAAAATAATCTCATAATTTGTGCTGGAAGAGCTGCCTGGCTTCCTAGCTGCCTGGCCAGTAGCTGGGGAGTCAAGCAGTCTGTTGCCACCTGCCACCTCCAGGACAGTAGCCCTGAGAACTGGCCACCTGACTCTCTGAGGAGGTGACTGGGTGCTAAAACTGGTACCTGGATCTCTAGGTATGTGGGGGTCTGAAGAGCAACAAGTCATTGGGAGTCACAGCACTGCAGCAGCTTGCCAGGTAAACTGCTGAGACAGTGAACGATCAAGGAGCCTGGGCTTGCCTTGAGGGCTGTCCTGGAGAAAGGGACCCTGGAAGTCCAGACTGCTGAGGAGCTGTGAGCCTGGGAGCTGTGACTCCCAAGGCTTCCAGGCTTTTGGCTCTCCATCAGGCAAGCTGGCAGGAAACTAGACAGATTTCTGTCAGTAGGGGCGTAGGGAGGGGCAGGCGCCCCAATAACTGGCAGTAGAACTCCTCCTGCTCCTGGGCTGTGGTGGGGAGGGTGAGAGAGCTCCTCACCCCCAGGGCAGTGGCAGGGAGGCAGGTGAACTTCTCCAGACCCGGGTCTATGTCAGAGAGAGCGCCCCTTGGCAGCCCCGGGGCTGAAGGAGTTCCGCTCTCCCTGCTGCAGCCCAGGAGCAGGAGGAGTTCTGTGAAGGAATTTGCTCTCTTTCATCCCCACCAGAGGAGTTCTGCATCCCCCCACTGATACTCTCACACCCGAAGGCAGTAAAATTTAAATTCCTGCACACACCCCTGTCTGTTCAAAAAAGCAGAGGAGCTACTGGAAGTTCTCTCATCTTCTGATTTCTGTTTCAATATTGTCAAAATCAACATGTCCCCATGGAATGGATCAATTTTAACAAATCAGAATTCACTGACGGAAAATTGTTCTATTGGAAAATTTCCTTCCAGATCTAGAGTCTGATCTTAAAACACAAAAATCTTTGAGATGGTGGGAGGACATACCCCATATACACTATAAAGTATTGGAACTTATAAACTAAAAAGGTTTTATTTGAAACTAGAGTTCAGTGAGAAACGATTTTTCTGCTCCACAAAACTGAGATTTCAAAATTTATCCTGTTCTGCAGCAGGACAAAACTGAGACCTTTCAAAGTTTCTCATGAGAAACCAAAGATTGACCTCCAGAGTAATAGACGTTCTGGGGTGAGTCTGAGCACTCCCCAGGGATATGGAAGGCCCAGGTTCAAGTTGCTGTTCTGAACCAGAGTCTCCCACATCCCAAGTGAGTGTCATAACCACCAGGCTATTGGCTACTCTGGGTGGTTTCTCTCTTTCTCTGGTATTGGGCAGAAATTACTTCCTGGACCTCAGAAACTTCTCCCAGCTAAAGTTTCATCAAAACTGATACATTCCTACCAAAAAAACCTCCAGTCTTGATGAATGTGTGTTGTCATAGTTTTTGGACAACTGCACCCTCTGTGGTCCACCCAGAGCACGCACTTTCAGGCTTGGGTCCCAGACATCTCTTAGGCTATGTCTACACTAGAGACCTTACAGCGGCACAGCTGTACTGATGCAGCTGCACTGCTGTAAGGTCTCTTGTGTAGCTGTTCTATACCAATGGGAGAGAGCTCTCTCGTTGACATAATTAAACCACCCCCAACGAGTGGCAGGAGAGCTTCTCCTGCCAACATAGTGCTGTGCACACTACCACTTATGCCGGAGAAAAATATGTCACTCAGGGGTGTGCTTTTTTCATAAAAAGTGACATAAATTTTGCCATATAAGTGGTAGTGTAGACATGGCCTTAGGAAGAAACTCACATCTGCCTCCCACCTGACGGGGGTGTTAAGGCGGCACAGCTCCCTGATTTACAATGCAATATCCCCACAAAGCTTTCTACAAAGTCAGCTTAGGCACTCTACTTTCTCTCCAAAGGCTATGCCCAGTGTACTGCCTGCAGTTATAAATGACCATGCAGGTCTTTCAAAACAAGGAAGTTTATTGTTAAGATGAAAGCAATACAGAGAAAACATTAAAAACAATAGAGGAAACTGCACACATGCTAGAAAGCTTACCAGAGGTCAATCCCAACTCCAACCTCAGGCTCCGATAGCTGTCAGTCCTTCAAAAACCATATCTCAGTTTTCCTGTGGCCACAAATTCATAACTGCCTTAGATTCAGAACCAGAAACCAAACTTGGCAGATTAGCCTGTTTCTTCATACAGCTTGAGTCTTTGATCTCCAACTTCTAGGAATCACCCACCCCTCAGAGCGTAACATGAAAAGGCTGGGTTTTTGTGTAACTAGAGATGGGGAATTTGTATTAACCCCTCACCAAGTATTTCTCAAGAAATCCACTTCACACTTAGAATCATAGAAGATTAAGTTTGGAAGAGACCTCAGGAGGTCATCTAGTCCAGCCCCCTGCTCAAACCAGGACCAACCCCAACTAAATCATTCCAGCCAGGGCTTTGTCAAGATGGGCCTTAAAAACCTCTAAGGATCGTGTCATAAATATAAAGGAAAGGGTAACCACCTTTCTGTATACAGTGCTATAAAATCCCTCCTGGCCAGAGGCAAAACCCTTTCACCTGGAAAGGGTTAAGAAGCTAAGGTAACTCTGCTGGCACCTGACCCAAAATAGCCAATGAGGGGACAATATTCTTTCAAATCTGGAGTGGGGGGGACGGACAAAAGGTTTGGGGCTGTCTGTGTAATGTTTTTGCTGGGAACAGATCAGGAATGTAAGCCTTACAACTCCTGTAAAGTTAGTAAGTGAATCTAGCTAGAAAATGCTTTAGATTTTCTTTTGTTTAATGGCTGGTAAAATAAGCTGTGCTGGAGGGAAGGTATATTCCTGTTTTTGTGTCTTTTTGTAACTTAAGGTTTTGCCTAGAGGGATTCTCTATATTTTCAATCTGATTACCCTGTGAGGTATTTACCATCCTGATTTTACAGAGGTGATTCTTTTACCTTTTCTTTAATTAAAATTCTTCTTTTAAGAACCTGATTGATTTTTCATTGTTCTTAAGATCCAAGGGTTTGGGTCTGTGTTCACCTGTACCAATTGGTGAGGATATCATCATCAAGCCTTCCCCAGGAAAGGGGGTGAGTAAGGCTTGGGGGGATATTTTGGGGGAAGATGTCTCCAAGTGGTCTCTTTCCCGTTCTTTGTTTAAAACGCTTGGAGGTGGCATCATACTGTTCAAGGACAAGGCAAAGTTTGTACCTTGGTGAAGTTTTTAACTAAGCTGGTAAGAATAAGCTTAGGGGGTCTTTCATGCAGGTCCCCACATCTGTACCCTAGAGTTCAGAGTTGTGAAGGAACCTTGTCAGATGGAGATTCCACCACCTCCCTAGGTAACCCATTCCAGTGCTTCACTACCCTCCTAGTGAAATAGTATTTCCTAAAATCCAACCTAGACCTCCCCCACTGCAACTTGAGACCATTGGTCCTTGTTCTGTCATCTGCGACTGCTGAGAACACCCTCGCTTCATCTTCTTTGGAAACCCCCTTCAGGTAGTTGAAGGCTGCTGTCAAATCCCCCCTCACTCTTCTCTTCTGCAGACTAAATAACTCCAGTTCCCTTGGCCTCTCCTTGTAAGTCATGTGCCACAGCCCCCTAATCATTTTTGTTGTCCTCTGCTGGACTCTCTCCAATTTGTCCACATCCTTTTAGTGGGGGGCCAAAAAAGTCTACACTATTGTCCAAAAGTCTACACTTCTCTTTCAATTTCAGTATAGTCTTTTGAACTCACATCACACCTGCCCCCTAGACAAGATACATACAATCTCAGCCCATAATAATACAGACACTTTGCATTTAGTACAATAAGGTTTTTCAAGAATATCGCAGGAAATTGCCATATCTGTAACAGGTATTTCAAGAACAAAACAAAAAAACGCTACATCTCAAAGAATTCCAAACCAATTCTATTTAAAACAGACACCTGCCAGGATGAATGTTTCCTGAACGACTGACTGAAAAGACTCAGAAAAATGCGTTAATTTCTGGACTTGATTTTGAGCCCATCATATTTCTAAGCACTCTGTGCCTCTTTCTTATTGACAGCACCAAATACAGGATAGCCATCTTAAAAAGAAACACTCAATTTGTCCAATAAAATTCATTCTTTCCGTTCTGTATTTTCATAAAAATCTTTACATTTCCTCTCTTTCAGTGTCCACTGTAATGTATCTGTTAAATCAGATTGTGTCTTTTCCTCTATCTACAGGATTTTTTGTATGTTTTTGGTTTTTGTTCCATTGTAAATAATAAATACCCCAACGTTCCAGCTCAGGAAGAGTAACTGAGGTCACCTTCTTGTTAGATGTCATATGAAATTTATACATCTACACAAGCAGAGTTCTCATCCATCAGTCCTTTAGTTCCCACTCGCTCCATAGGGGAAAAAAACTGCATCAACTTTTTTTTTTTTAGTTTGTTTAAAACTCAGACATGGGCTCACAACTCCCTCATGTTCCCCTTGCATATGAAATGTAGAAGCGTTACCAAGGCAGCAGTCCAGAAAGCCACAGACAAAACAAAACTGAGTGATCAACTCTCACAAGTTTACTGAGTTTTGTGATATTTGGTGGGGTTTTTTGTTGGGTTTGGTTTTCTTAAGCCCAAATGCGGGAAACAAGAAATGTCATGATAATCTCAGCTTTTGTCTTTGAAAGTAGTAACTTTCTAGCCCTCACAGTTGCAGAGAAGTGCTTGAAAACATGAGATGAGTGCACCTTAAAGACTCAAAAAGCCAGAAAACAAACAAATAAATCTAAAGAACGCCAAATGTATTATTTTTAAAAGATCATGAGTTTGAAGCCAACTTTCTGATTTTTGAGGCATGGCTCATTACTTTTGAACACATGAGGTTGGCAAAACTGAAAATGTATCCAATGTTTATTAATCTCTGTTGACCTCTACCTTGAGCTTAAGCACAGGTGTACAATCAGGGCAGAGGGAACCTTCTCATCATTGCACAGCTCACATAAAAGCCAAACAAAATCACAGACCCTGCTCTTCAGGGACCACAGTCTCCTATCTGCTCCTCTGGGGTGCATGGCACCCAAAAGTAGCTGGGGCCATGGTTTCACCTCCCTCCCTTATTCCCTTACATCAGCAGAAGAGTGAGCCGAATCTCACAAAAGAGCTGTAGCAGCACACCACTCCCCTGTGAGCTCCAAAAGGCAGACTGGTTTTTTGGATCTCCCCACAGGGTGACAGGAAGCTGTCATAAGGATTTGTGCGTCTAGAACGTGGGTCTGGAGAGCCTGGGACAGCGGACATTCCCCATTCACCAACAGGAAGCCATGCAGAGCCACAGCCAAGGAGCACTGTGGAGATTAGGCGCTGTAGGACATACCATCTAAAGGGTCCAAAGTGACAGCACCCTGTGACTCTGATGGGCCCATGCTTACTACTTAACCCTGGAGGGTGACCCAGGAAGTTGTCTGGGCAACCACACAGACCTCTGGCCTTGTACAACTCCCCTCACTTTCTGATTTTCAGTCTCCAAACCCAGCCTGACTCTAACCTTTAACTCTGGTCTATCCATCCTGGCTCTAACAATTATTCGGATCCCTGATTGCTGACTTCTGCCTCGTGGCCATCCTTGACTTGTGGACGCCAGCCCAGCTGTGACCACTAGGCTAGACCACCTACACTCTGGTCCCTTACAGCTGTACTGCAAAATCAAAAAACAGCAAACATGCCAACAATGGAAGGTGTTACAGGGTTCTGCCCTAGACTGAACGCCACCTACACAGAAGTGACTTAGCTCCTGAGCCAATGTTCCCTTGTGGCTGGGTTACTTACTTGTGGGGACTTACTGAGCCTTCCCCTTGGTTGTTTCTATCAGGGTCTGCTATGGCCTAGTCCTTAGACAAGTTCACTTAAAAGTTCACTCCCCATCTGGGATCCTCAAAGTCCCCAAATAAACACCACATTTCAACAGTAGTCCCAAGTTAACATAAACTAAAGGGCTATCTCCCCTCCTGGGCTTAATTTGTGGTTCTTCTCACTCTTATCAGAGCACTGACTCCATGACTGTTTTCTCTGTTGGGAGTCTAAGTACAACAAAAACTCACAACAGTTTTCTATCCCTCCTGGGCTTCTCCTCATTCCCCTGTCCATGTTGTGGAAAAACAGCCTCTGGACTGCCTCCTTCAAGCCTAGCCCCTTGTTCCAGGGGCCCACCACAGGAGTTAGCTTCACTCCTGTGGCTCAGCTCTCCAGCCACAATCCAGCTCAACTACTGTCCTCCACAGCCAGCTCCTAACTGCTGGGCTTCCTCCCTTTTTAAGCCCTACCCCAGCAAAGGTGTGGCTAATTAAACAGGGCTGGCTAGTCCTGGGACTTTTAACCTTTAACGGGGCAGGCCACCATATTACCACAAGGAATGGTTCTGTGGGGACTTATACCATCTGCTACCCAGAGGAGATGCAGGGTAGGGGTAGAGCTCCACTGTTCCCACCAGCAGTCATTGCAGCACATACTAGTACATTCTGCTGTACAGCAGCCACACTACACAGTGTCAATAATGCGGTTGGTGGGTGGGGTAATATTGGTGGGGCTTAGTCGTATCAGCACAAGATGACCAGCCACCCCAGGCAGACAGTTAAAAAGAAGAGATGAATATCCTTTGTGATATGATTTACAGATTCATAGATATTTTGGTCAGAAGGGACCATTATGATCATCTAGTCTGACCTCCTGCACAACGCAGGCCACAGAATTTCACCCACCACTCCTGCAAAAAACCTCACACCTATATCTGTGCTATTGAAGTCCCCAATTTGTAGTTTAAAGACTTCAAGGAGCAGAGAATCCTCCAGCAAGTGCCCCATGCTACAGAGGAAGGCGAAAAAATTCCAGGGCCTCTTCCAAGCTGCCCTGGAGGAATATTCTTTCCCGACCCCAAATATGGCAATCAGCTAAACCCTGAGCATATGGGCAAGATTCATCAGTCAGATACTACAGAAAATTCTTTCTTGGGTAAAAGGTTATGATCCATACATTTGAGTGGGCTGAGAACTCTGTTAATAGGTTAAAAAACAAAAATTAGATAGAAGGGTATGCTCTAAGCAACAATGCATGCAATCACACAGTAAAATTGAGCTTCACCAGGAAAGACCTTATATATGAGTACTGGAATCTTAAAATCCATTTTGTATTTACAGCAATACAATACAATAGTTTCATCAGTGATAGAACATGGTTAGGAAATCTCAGTAAAGGCAAAGCAATCATGTTTTGCACTGGTAAACAACGGGCATTTCAACGTCTGTTCATCAATTTTTTCATTTCTTCTACACCTGAAGAACTTATATGTTTAACAGCTTGATGGGTGATTTGGAGATAAATCAATAAAAGGTTTCTTTTTTTCCTGTCAATGCTTCTTCCCCACCACCACCATACACACTATCCCTCCTTGGATCATTAAACTTACCAATAGATCAACTAAGTAAAAAATTAATAGCTACTTGAACTATTCTCAATTTCCAGCTCCCCCACTTTCTTAAATTACACTATCTCTGTCACAACTACTTTAATTGCTTATGTGGAAGAGTAATGTTAGGAAAGTATTTTATGGGATCTTTTAATTAAATTTAGTAGTTGGAAACAGAAAGGAAAAGCCTGCATCATGTGATCAGCCAGCTTTCCAAGTACCACCAAGTACTCTGCAGACCACCAGTGGTCCACAATCACACTGCTGATCTGGCAAATCTAATTCACCATAACTATTAAAAGAATCAATCAAGACAACTGTTAAAACTCATCAACACTCTACTGAGAAATTATATATATATGGTCCGATGAAGTGAGCTGTAGCTCACGAAAGCTTATGCTGAAATAAATTTGTTAGTCTCCAAGGTGCCACAAGTCCTCCTTTTCTTTTTGCGGATACAGACTAACACGGCTGCTACTCTGAAACCTGTCTTTGAACTCTGTTATGCAGATTTTAGTTCTGAATAATCTCCTAGAATTATACTTTTCTAAAGTGTGCTTGTCTTTAGGTATGTTTGTATATATCAACGTATCAGGTTTTCATCACTGGACTGGAAATCTGCATGGTCTAGACTGATCTTTATCAGGCACCACTAATTTGTGAAGTCTTGGCTTTTTAATTACCTGGAATAGTACCCTGAAGTCTTTGTTGAAACAAAATGGTCACCAAGGTCAATGGCAGTTTTGAGTGAATGAAGATTGTAAAGTTGGGCTTTGAATGAAAACTGAGTAAGAGAGAGTTTAACAGAATAATAGAGAGTTTATAGCAAACAAAACAGTTTATAGCAAATTTTTAAAAATATCCTATTCACAAAGGGCCTGACTCCTGGTCCTCTTAAAGTAATCAGAAGTTTTTCCCATTGACTTTATTGGCATCAGAATTTGGCCAAAGTGCTATAAGCTCATCCAGAAAGTGGGAAGTGATTAATATTGACTCTACTGTATTAGTCTAAGTTACTTAATACATTTTTTTTTAACTATGTAGAGATCTTTTCACAAGAATTAATGTGTTTTTACAAGTTCCAAAACTTTACAAAGAAACAGCAAAATGCATCACAAAAGTAATTATATTAGCATAGGTACTCTTTTTCTTGGAAGTGACTGTTATGCTTTTTAAAATTTTGAATATTTGACTCTTTACTTACTTTTGGATATTTTCAGAAGGACTATTTTTAGAAGTCTATGATTACACAATAACAATGAAATATTGTAATAGCATTGGTGGAGGAACCCTGCCAAGATTTTTAAAAGATGCCATTGAATGTATTTTCAACTAGTCTACTTTTTTGCTTGGTGACCGCTGTTTGATATTCTCTATTAAGTTTTTTAAATATATTTTTGTGTAGTTTTGCTTGGAAATCAAAGAGAAACAAGATGTAAATAACACTGCCTCCTATACATGCCTCCTATGCTTTATTTATTGTCATTCTGTGCTGTGTTCTGTTCAATATGGAACTCAATGCAGTGATACCCGGTCACATTTTTAACAAGGGGTTACCTCAAAAAAATGAGAATTTTGGTCAGCAATATCTTCCCCCACCAAAAAAAAACCAAAAAAAACCCAAAAAACCATAACAACAATACATCAATTTCCTACTCTCTCCCTCTGCCTAAATGGGGAACGGGTCCTCTGTGATGGTTGTTGATAGGCTGGGTGGGGAAATGGGCCCATTTATTTGTTGAGCTACCTTAACTGCTGACAGTCTCCCCCAGCAGGAAGAATGGGTAGAAGTGCCCCTGGGGAGGGGTTGGGTGTGGAGTAGATTTCCTCAAAGTCGTATTGGTGGGGTAGGGGAGCAATTATGGTGAAGCATGGCTCTAGATATCCACTCAACACTGGACTCTTAAACCTCTGGTCGGATGCTAGGTAGGCAGGCTCTGGTGGGGAGAGGTGACTCTGCCAAACACCCACTTATTGCAGTAACAGCATGATCCCTGATCTTCCTCACATGCTGCTGTAGCAGGCAGTAAAAGGTCTGCTTGCAGCACTGGTCAAATATGCAGGATAGCAGTTCCCCTGCCAAAAGGCACCGTAGCAATAGCAGTGCAGCATCTGTCTATGTGAGCCAATGCAGAGAGGAATGAAAGTGTTAGCAAGAAGAAACAGCCTTGGCATTTTTAAGTGGGCCTACAAAACAAAGTTTTGCCACATCTTGCTCCCAAACACAACCAACTCCTGTCCCCTGTCCTCCTGTCACTGTACACAGGATCAGATTAAGGATTCTGGGTAGGGTTAGCAAGATGAAGTATAACCAAATTACTTTACATTAAAAGTTTTTGTGTGTGGAAGGGATGTTTAGGTTCCTCCATCTACTGTAGAAATGGTGCCCAGCTGCTTCTTCCTTTCACTCTAGAGATCAGTTCACATGAGTTTGTATTTAAGGCTTGAGCAAGGAAAAGGGATACAAATACACTTTTTAAAGTTGAGATACTCCCTTGTGGGGCCCAAAGATCAGCTCTATTTACAAGGGGATCACACACGCTCCCTCCAGCTGAGTAGTAGCCTAATTCTTTAGATGTGTTGAGTACTTCTTACAAGTTGCTGATTATCCTCCACTCTCATTGATTTCAGTGGGGAGGGAGGATGCTCAGCGCCTCGCAGGATTGATATAAACTCTTTTGGGCAGTAATCTGTTTTCCCCCTCCCCACCCCTATAAAATACATTCCTATGACATGACACTTTAAAAGGAATGTGTACAACAGCACAGAGTTAAGGGGAAATCTCAGCAAAAGTTTTATGCCCTCATTTTGGTTTGATTTGACAATTTTTAATTTTGTTCTTACATTAGTTACACTTTGCTTGATGTGTGTGTTGGTCAGAGAGAAGGAGTTGTGTTCCAGCTAGCGTATTTGCGGTTATTTTAGAGTACATGGCACCTTAAGTCATCTTACAAAGTCTTGGCTGGCTCATCTCATGGCAGATAGACATATTTTCTTTAAAAAAAAAAAAAGGAAATAAAAAGACAGAAGAGGACAGACTGGAGTTCCTTTTAGCCATTGTATGGCTCCAAGCTGTTGAGACTGATTGTTCTCCTATTAACTTTCTTGTCAGTCATTCCACTGACTTCAGTGGGAGTTGATTCAGGCCCTAGGTGAGTTTCATTAGGATCTGTATTAGATGGTTTAATCTTCCACAAGGGTTATTCATGTCAGCATCTTAGTTCTGAGTGTTTGCATCATCTAAAATTTACCAGAATTACTCTCTTGTAATGATAACTGTAGCATACTAAAACAAATGATTATTCTAATAATTAACTGTGATTCTATTGTTTCAGAAATATGTACAGTACAGTGCCATTATAGGCGATTGTGTTATGTCTCACTATAATTAATTTTCACTCTATGTCCCTACAGCAATATTAACCTATTGCAGAATTAAGTTGTCATACTAAGTATATGGTGCATCATCTAGCATTGTTGAAACTGCAATTCTTGAGATACAACTGTTTGTAGCGTTATGACTTCGTAAAGATATATTGCAATAACAAAAGTAGCAACTGTTATTGTGATACAGTGTTTTAGATTAGATTTATCCATTCGTGGAATTTAACTTGTATTGATCTTATCTATAAGATAATTAAGCATCGGAAAAAACAAAGTCATATAACCAAAACAAACATTTTTCCCCAAAATGACAGTCAATTTGTCATCATTTGAGTTTTATCCAAGCTTACTCATCCCCATATAACTATGTACTGTGTCCAATATTTACTCTCACCTCTTTTGCAATATAATATAGAGGTGTGTCCAATGCACCATGGCATGGTCTTATGGGTTGTTTTCTAAAATAAGGGAAACAACAATGTTCAGTCTTTGGGCACTGGTCCTCTCTTTTTAGCTGAATTCTGAACAGAGATGAGTACCAAAGAGAACCTTTGGTAATTAAACCACACCCACCGCCCTCTTTACCACTTGCTCTTATAAGTCTGACTGCCAGTCAACATGAGAAGAAACCATCTTCGCATTAGAATATCCAAGCATGAAGCGCCTAGCAATCTAGCTGCGCAGTCATTGGCTTGTGGGTTTGTCTCCTTTGAATGTGTTCCTATGGAAAGGAACATAGAAGACAGCTTCCCTTTCTTATAGCATGAGCTGTGGTAGACACTACTTTTCAGAGAGGAACTTGGACTGCTGGGATGGGGGAATGACCAAGAGCTCTTCTAGGGAGAGGCCTTTAGTCCCTTGCACACAAAGAACAGGTTCAATGGGGAAGCCAGCTGAAGCACCTGAGCTTTCCTCAGAAGCTTACTTAAAACCCAGGTTCCATTTTGGTATTTCAATGAAATATCAATTACCTCTCTATATTTACAGTGCCAGTCAAAAGTGTTTCCCTAACCAGCCAGGATCAGATACTACATAAGGAATCTTGTCTGCACAAATGGTTTTAAATTAATTATTTATGCTGTGTTGTATCTTTTACAGAACAAAGAACAAAAATGTCACTGTTCATTTCTAGTGAGTGAAAGTGCGCATGGTGATCGAATCATGGAAATGTAGGACTAGAAAGAATCTAGAGGGGTCATCTAGTATTCTAGTCCATCCCCCTGCACTCAGGCTAAACAATCTGTTTCACCTTGCAAGTTGCTGTGACACTGGGAATACCTTTCCCAGTCCTGACTAAGCTCTGTGTGGCTCAAAAGTTTCTCTCTCTCAACAACAGAAGTTGGTCCAGTAAAAGATATTATCTCACCACCATTCCATCTGCAGATTTTATAAGCATACTCTCCACTTCATTATACAAGTCACTGATAAAATATTAAATATTACTTGACCCAGGACTGGCCCTTGTGAAACCCCACTAGATACGGTAAACCCAGTTTGACAGCAAACCATTGACAATTACACTTTGAATACAGTCTTATAAGAAGTTATGCACTTACCTTATAGTAATTTAATCTAAACCATATTTCCCTAGCTTGCTTATGAAAAGGTCACGTGAGATTGTGTCAAAAGCCTCACTAAAAAAATCAATCCTCCCCCACATCCAAAATGCCAGTAACCTTGTCAAAGAAGGAAAGTAGATTGGTTTGGCATTATTTGTTGTTGACAAATCCATGTTGGCTATTATTATAACCCTATTATGCTCTAGATGCTTACAAATTATTTAACAAATTTGTTCCAGTATCTTTCCAGATATTGTAGTTCAGATGACTGGTCTATAATTCCCAGGTCCTCTTTACTCCCCTTTTTAAATATAAGTTCTATGTTTGCCCTTCTCCAGGCCTCTAGGACCTCACCTGTCTTCTATCATTAATAGGTCTGAAATTGCTTCAGCTAGTTCCTTAAGTACTCTAAGGTGAATTTCATTAGGCCCTGCCCACTTGACTACATCTAACTTATCTAAATATTGTTTAACCAGTTCCTTTCTTATTTTGACCTATATTCCTTCCCTCTAATTGCTAATATTAATTATGTTAAGTATCTGGTCAGAATTAACCTTCTTTAGTGAAGACTGAAGCACAATAATCATTAAACCCCCTCAGTATTCTTGATGTCATCAGTTATTTGTTGTCTTTCTTTGATTAGTAGAGGCCTTCTTCTTTCTCTTGCTCTTAAAGTATTTATAGAACCTCTTCTTATTGCCTTTTATGTCCCTTGTTAGGTGTAACTCATTTTTGTGCCCAGCCTTTCTGATTTTGTCCCCACATGCTTGTGCTATTCTTTTGTTTTCATCCTTAGAATTTTGTCCATATTTCCAACATACTTTTCAATAAATTAACACATCTTGTTGAATATTTCTGCTTCTAAAGCTGTTACTCCCTGGTCCAGCTTAAATTATTTTAAAAGAGAGAGAAGAAAGAGAGAGAATGTAGTTGCTTTTGCAGAGCAAAAAAACAAAGGATTTCATGGGTTTCTTCTAGTTGTCTGATGTATTCCCTCATGGCTACCTTACCTTATTTTTGACTATCCATATAGAGTCTCATATGTGATCAAGACAAATTTCAAGATCCTCTTCAGAGATCTGATTCTCGACTCACTCACACTGTTTATATATAAATGTAATTTAATCATTGAAAAGGAGTTTCTCCTGGATTACACTAATGTGAGAGGAGAATTGGAATGGTAATAGTTGGGGTCTGTTGCACTGTTACAGCTGTAACTCTTCGGTGAGGTGGATCTGACAGCAACCAGGGCTAGGTTCAATATCTAGGAGTTCCTTTTCAACAATACAACACAGAACTGGCTCGAGGCAGTAACCTGGGAAAATTATACACCCACCCCTGGGCACCTCTGAGAGGCAATACTTCCCCACTCACAAGCACAGAGTCTGAGTGTAGAAAAGAAACTTTTAATGAAAGGAGGGAGGTCATCTGATACTAATTACGGGAAATGCCACAAGCAGGATTCATAATCATAAAACTGTGAGAAGGACACCCACCCCAGAGTGGGTGGGGCAGTGTCTTCTGCCTCATGTTCTTGAGTTCTACAACCAAAACTTCTTTTTCTGTGCCCCTCTCTGCTCCCTCACCATACCCCACTCGCTGTGGTTGTCTTTGGTCAGTGAGGATCCAGGGTTCAGAGGTGCATCTGTGTGAGTTTACCTCCCATCGGGGGAAGAAGGCACCCTGCTTGCTCTGCCATCTAAGCACTTCCTCTGGCTGGCTGCCCTGCCAGCCACTGTTCCTCTCTGCTGGCCACCCCACCAGCCATTCATTCCACTCCTGCTGGCTGACTGCTCGCTGCTTCCACTGGCCACCTGTTTGTCGCTCCAGTGGGCCAAATGTCACTTACCTTCTGCTGCCACCTGCCTCTCTGCTATGACCTCTGCAGGTCAGTGTCTTAGTGATTGCCAGCTGTTAGTGATTTTCAGCTTTTAGCAGGCTGGGCAGAAATGCTGTCCCAACAGGATAAGTGATTTCAGCTCTCATTTAAGCACTTAAAATAACAAAGGCTCCTAATGGAGCCCATTTAACTCTATCTTTTAACTGTGGGGAGCAACAGGTTAAACCAGACCGGGGACCCTTAGGGAGAGTCCACACCTCCTGGCTGGGACACTTCAGGCATCTGGCATTTGAGGCCATGGCTTAACGAGGTTCTTTCAGTGGAGGGTGACCCCCTCATTTGGGACAGGTTAAGCACAATTCTGTTCCTCTTTATTAATGCAATAAAGACAACAACATTGATAACAACATTTCACTACCCCTGGATTCAGTACTAAAGTGATCTGTAACCCAATACCAGCCAGAGTTGATCACTTTGAGTAACACCACTCTATCTGCTGGATATCTTGGCAGAATAGATGTGTTCATGTAAATACAGTTTGCTCCTGAAGTCTCTCCCACTCCCAGCTAGATGTCAAGGAGAACTCATTCAGACCCTGCTTACACAGTCATAATTCTTCAGATTGGAGGTTACACAGAGGTCCCTTTTGACTACATCTGGTACATATCGCGTTGGATGTTTCAGATCACATGGCACTTTCTGAAGACATCTTACTACAACATCCCTTATTTCAGGAAGGCAGGTTCTAAATCCAAAGCCGTTTGTGAATTATTGACTGCATAATGGATCCTGAGTTTGTCTTCCCAGACATTATACCATCAATACCTAAGGCATTTTTTGTATCGCACTTTGGGATACCTTTTATGAAAGGCACTATATGAAACCAAATTCCATTATATTCTTTGCTATGAATTGGCTTTTTTTTAAAAGCTATAGCTTATAAGGAAAATCTGCTATTGTGAGCTTTTATTAAATAGTATTTCAGAGTTCTGAAGATTAAATATAGTATTCTTTTCACCATGTCTAAATAACTGTGTTACAACCCTCATAATGGCCTATTCCTCAGTTCCAGCCACAGAGGAAATAAACAGCAGGTTTCTGCTCAGAATCAGATGGCTTTGGTGTGGCAATTTTCTATCTGAATTCTGGATAATACAGTGGGAATTGGTTCAATATGTTTCCTTGCCTACATCTATTATACTGCAGTATAATGGCACTTTTCATGAGTATAAATTGATGAGCTATTTATTATACGCCTTCCTCATGAGATTCTGTAAGTGCTAAACAAGAACAGATTTTTTACAAAGATTTGTAGCACAGCCAGAGTGCAAAGTATAATTTGCAGTGAAAAGTATATTAAATTGAATTTAGTCACTTTTACTTGCAGAATACCTCAGGTACGTTTCACTCTGAATACATCCCCAAAATGATTTGTAACATTTTCCCCACAACCAATGTTAAACTAACTAATTTGTACCATGGCTGCCTGCTATCTCATGTCTCATAATGATAGTATCATGATTTCCAGTTTTCAGAAATTTGGTCTGTTGTTACAGAACCTATACCTGTCATTAGAGAGGAAGGATGATCCTGCGGTCAGGGAGCTAGTCTAGAACCCAGGGGCGACCCACTTTCAATTCCCTGATCACTTAGTCTCCTTGTGCCTCATTCCCCCATCTTTAAAATTGGGATAGTGCTCCCTTGCCTCACAGCAGTACTGTGAGGGTAATACATTAAAGATTGTGATATGCTCAGATATGATGGTAATGGGGTCCATTCTAGATAGCACTTACAAAAGACAAGAAAAGAAATGTTTATCCTCAGTATAACAGAAATATATTGTGGGGTTTTTTTTTCTTATACCTTAGTACTTTATAAAAATACTTATATTGTTAACTGCCCTTTATCTGAGTCTATCCTATGCCACAAAATCTGATACTTTTCTTAGGCAGCTATGTATCACATGAAAGTAGCTTTTTAAAAATAAATGTAAATTTCTTACCCTCTGTTTCCTGCATTCAAATATCATTTTTCATACTATCTAATTTTCTCTTATCTTTGATCTACTCCAAATATATTGGTATCCCCTCATCCCCTTTTTTAAAACTACTTCCTACAAAGTTACAACGCTGCTTGTTAGTAGCTGAGAAATTCAAATCTTAGGTGACCAATGCTACTGATCTTTTTAATGGCCTCCTTCATCTGAAAACCATTTCCTGATCTACTGTACATTCAGAAATCTTCTGTATTAATATCCAGTAATCACCCCACATTAACTTTTATCCAAACTTCCATTGTTTTTTTCTGCATTTTCCTTTGTAGGTATAATATAATTTTGTCACCCTTTGTCATAGCTTATCTTTTGAACTGTGATAGTCTGCAAAAATCCACCTGAGGATGAACTTTAAAAAAAAAGACAAATATTAGTCATTCAATGGTTTCATAGGTAGTGGCTACTCCTGAGCACAATACCAGCTAATAACTAGGGATGTAACAGATGAATAAAAAATTGTCCTGAATAACCTAAATGTCAGCCTGTTCAGAGACCCAAATATTATCAGAAATAAAATCCAGTCTCATTTCCCAATTTTCTGCTGACTCTAATCACCAGTCCATCCTCCCAAGATGTTTGACCCTAGAACCCACGTGAGATCCCAACATACCTCTCTCCTGAGGCATCTCTTTGATGGAGTGAGAAGCGGGTTTCTGGTGGCTTGTAACCTTACTCCTTCAGCCTGATCCAGTGTTTTTGAAAGTTAATGGGAGCCTTTTCACTGGATGCTAGATCAAGCCACATGCCAATTCTCAAGAGCAGAGCTTGCTGCTTCTTCCTGACTTTTCAGGGTGCACCAGATGGCCCAACAGGCATCTTTGGTATACTTTTATTCCTTCATACATTAAAGGGTCTTTTGAGGTTTGGGGGATGGCAGTTCTAGATTCCACTATTCCTATCCATACTGAATGGCTGGATATGAGGCATGCCTCAAGCTCCCAAGTGGCTGTAAACTGGTGCTACTCTGAAGCCTATGCCTATGGTTTAAATTAGGGCTGTACACCTGGCACGGTGACTCCAACACCTCCCAGTCACAAATTTTCCCTAAACCATGTGCTCTGCAATGTCCAGACCTCTCCTGGACCATTCAGATGAATAATGTTTGTTTGTGCCTCTAAAGAGACAAAATGCTTATTACTTTAACTCAAAGAGAGAACTGGGTTGGTTTAGATGAAAAGTAAAACAAGTTTATTAACAAAAGAAGAGAGCATTTTAAGTGAGTTCAGCCTTTAGAAATAAAGGTGAAAAAATGCTTTCTAGAGGCTAAGACCTAATAAATCTAGCTACAGCCTTTGTTCAAAATAGTTTCTTTTCCAATCCCCCTTCCACCAAGCTGGCTGACATGGAGTATCCTGGTGAAGGAAGTTTCATGCTGGTTTCTTCCCCTGCTGGTGTTTGCTAAAATACAAATTGGTCTGCTTACTGCAATCTCCTCCTGCTGCTGCTGCGATGCTGAGTGTTTATCTCCTCCCCTTATTGGCTTGATGGTCTAGTTTACCTTTTATGTAAATTGCATTCCCGTTGTCTCTTAATTTACCTTGGAAATACCATCAGGGTGGCAGAGCCAATTCCTTTGTCTAGGGCGGGGTAACTTCAGCGCTGCCTGGCAGACACCATTTGAGAACATAATTCCCAACATGTTCATCATTTTGAATGTGCACATACATCATGCAATAATATTAATCATCAGTTCATTATTAGCTGTTTATTGATAAATTACAGGACACCTGTTAGATACAGGTTTTGACATTACTGAGTTGGGGAAGGCTGAACTGATCGGGTCAGTCGAATCTCCCTATCAAATACCAGTGAGCCCCTTGCCTTCTTGCCCGGGGACTCTGTTAGGTGACAGTGCCTCATCTCCCAAGAAAATAAGCAGCTAAGGCCATTGGTGATTGGAACGAGGCAGTTGCAGATGAACAAGTTTAAACTCAGGGGATTTGAGTCAACTATGAGGCACAGCAGTGGTGAGGCACACCTAACAAAGTGGTACTGTTTTTTTTTCCAGATCAGTAAATTAAAATCTTTCCTATTCCCCTTAAAGGTAGGTAGAAATTCCTGATCAAAATGTAGCAAGTACTCAGGGATAGTGTGTTGGACACCATGGGTGGTAAGAAAGAACTGAGGGATAGTTGTGGCCACCATGTCCTTTATGTTCTTAGATGAGAGCTATGAGGATATGTACTGCACAGGTGTGATCCTTACAGACAATGCAATTCAAAATTTTCCAAACTTGCAGGCGTGAGGTGCATATGCACCTAACATGGGATCTACGCTAACACATGCAAAGAAACTTTCAGATTTCCCTCCCCTCATGCATACACACAACCCTCAAAGTAATCTCAATATTATCTTTGTCAAATCTTGCTCTTATTGCAATATTATTTGTGCCATCACCTAAGCAGTGAACCAGCCAAGAGGCAGCTCTGTGCTGATCTGTATTTCTTCACACAACACACAGTCAACCTATGGAACTCTTTACCAGAGGATGTTTTAAAGGCCAAGACTATAACAGGGTTAAAAAAAAGAACTAGATAAATTCATGGAGGATAGGTCCATCAATGGCTATTAGCCAGGATGGGCAGGGATGGTGTCCCTAGCCTCTGTTTGCCAGAAGCTGGGAATGGGCGACAGGGAATATATCACTTGATGATTACCTGTTCTGTTCATTCCTTTTGGGGCACCTGGAAATGGCCGTCAGAAGACAGGATACTGGGCTAGATGGACCTTTAGTCTGACCCAGGGTGGCTTATGTTCCTGCCTGAGACTATCAAGAGGCTGATTATTTTTAAGTATAATTACCATACTCTAAGATATACAGAGAACACCAACCATATGTATGTATAAAACAACCCCACATCTGCAAAAGTATTTACAAGTCAAACCTTGCATAATGTCCCCCATTTGGCAAAGCTGGGGAAAAGGAAACAAGTGTTTGGAATTTAATCCAATTATGGCCCAAAATAGGAAATGGATAATATGAGGTAAGGACACATTTTGCTGGTTTCACTATGTGAGCCAAAATGTTTCCTGCACAGCTTCCCGGTATCTTGAGTCTTTCTTTACTTTCATCCCCCTTATATTTCCTCACTAATTTTAAATGGCTGTTGCCTGACTAACCAGAACCTTAACTGAGTTTGATTTGTTAACTCTCCTGAGTTATGTTGCTATGCTCTTTATTTGTTTGCATTAATCCATCATGTTGTGTAGTGACTGAGATAAAATTGAGATTTTGTTCAGTATGCCACTGACATATTCCATGCTTACTTTTTACATCTACAGGATTCAAAACTGCTTGATTCATTATATGTGCCAATGAATATATCTTCTAATGATTCATGAAAAGGATGATCTTGATGTGACTCTGTTTTCATTGTTTTCCTTTTAACTAAAATGTATTCTCTGGAGTAATATTGTCCAATTGACTTCTGTCAGAGTTAATTAAGTCTTTTGCAACGGTATCTCTAACAGAAATGTTGACTTTTAAAAACCTCTGTCATGATGACAACAGTAAACCTGGGGCCAAATCCTGTTAGAAAACTGGCATAGTTAAGGATCTGGCCCTTAAAATTTAGTTGACTGGAATGCTATATGCTCAATATTTTCCCTGAATAAATTGTGCTAGTGGTTCTATTTGTAATGAGATACTTTTCAGCATTGTAATTCATGCATCATATTTGACCTCAAGATCTCTCAGCTTCTGTTCACTGCCCCAGTAACACCCCACCCTTCCTGTTTCCTTACTTTTATTGCCCCTGTACTCACCCTTTCCATCAAACTATCCATGACTTGTGGTCTCTTCCCACTACATGTATTCCCTGCTCCCTTTTTATCCTTACACAGACATCCCTTGACCCCACCTGGCATTCCAACTCCTCTCCCATCTCTGCCTTTCCCTTCATCTTGAAAATCATTTAATGCACAGTCTTCAACAAGCACTCCGATTTTCTCTCCTCCCATTCCATTTTGGATCTCTTCCAGTCTGGTTTCCAACATTTCCACTCCACTGAAACTGCACTCAGAATGGTCTCCAATAACATGCTTGAGGCCATATCTCCAGGGCCTCTATTCCTCATCCTCCTTGACCTCTTTGCTGCTTTTGATGCTATTCCCCTCTCTTTCTTGACATTTTATTGTCACTGGGATTTTGAGATGGTATCCTCTTCTGGATCTTCTCCATGCTGCCCCCAATGTGTGCTATGACTTCCCTGAGCACATGATACTAGTTAGGCAGCAGTGATTAAGCAAGTAAAAACTGAATTTTTTAGAAATGATTTGATAGAACAGTAGTGCATATATAAGCTGTGTGTGCATGCAACACACAAATAATGAGGCAAGCCATTATAATAAAGCATGCCTTAAGGAAAACAAGGGTAGAAGTTTCTAGTCCAATATCAGCTACTACTGAAATTTTTAATTTGAATCTTTATGGTATATATTGAAACCTGATGCAAACCAAAAGTACAATCAGAAATCTACTTCAGGTGATTCTCCTCTTTAGCCCAAGACAATTTAAGAACCGTGGCTAAAAGCACACACACTCTTTAAATGTATTTCATAATCTGGTGAATCTGTCATTTTCTTTTGCATTATTTCCTTGTCTGGCAGTGCTAATTACCAAGATGTGTTTATAGAAAGAGGTGTTTTAGGCCAGATGCTTATCTCAGTTATGCCAGTGAAAATTTGGGGTAAATTGATTCTGAGAGTGTAATTCCAGATTTACACTGACAACTCAGTCTATCTCATGTCTTAATAACCAGTAAGCATCTTCTGGTCAATTTTCTTGCACTGATGTCACAGTCCAGTGTGTGAAAGCTGAAGGAAAGGATTGTTATGTTTTAGATGATGATTTATTTTGGCAATGAATTAATCAGGAGGGGGAATTCAAGGAGAAGAAAAACTTCTTCTTAATCTTAAATCTTGGCTCTGGTCATCAACATTACTTCAAAAAGAAATCTCCAAGAAGTAGATGACTAGGGCTGATCTAAAAATGCAGAAGATGTATCTTTAAAAAAAGAGTTTGAAATTTTGTTTCCAAACACACACACACAGAGAGAGTGTTTTCAAGATTTTGACAAAGCCTTTTACAAAATTCTTAACCTATTCTGTATATGATTGTTAAACGGGAGTCTGTTAAAATATTATATTTCTGGGCAAGGATAGACAGACAGATAGAAAATCCTTGGTGACGCTGTTTTTCATCCTCACCGACTCCGCAGTGGGAAATGAGCTAAGCTGCTATATTCTGGGATAACAACAATAGCTTTCATCTTTATTCTAGTCTCTGGCTGCATACCAACTTTTCCATGCAGGAGTCACATTTTGAACATCACACCAGTTTCTTCATTCTTTTTCATCAGGTGGGTGGAGGCAAGAGTTCTCATCTGTACCACCAACAGATGGCTAGGCATGGATATAAATAAACCTATATTATCATTTCTCCATGTGAAATTTGCACACCCGTTGTGGGTTCTGATGCCAGACAGAGAGATAAATACCAATTCCAACCTCTTGAAGGGATACGCTTTTGTTCAACCCTTGCAATTGATTATCTCCTGATACTTGTCCCGGCCGCTTCATAGCTTGATTCTCCAATGCCGAGAAAAATCTCAGGGTTAAAAGGTCTCTCTCAACCTCTTTTGTGGCCTTCAGTAAGTGTCCAGCTGTGTAGGAGCAGTCAATAGGAAGAAGAGAAAATACCACTTTCACTTCAAACCACGTCCCGCAAAAGGTTAAAAACATTAATACTATGAAGTAAATGTAATTAAAAACTGATTCTCTCTTCTGACAACTGGAGTAGCAGAGCACCACACTTAGAGAAATGCTCTCTCTTCTGTTGTCTTCCAAAGTGCTACTACACAAGATGGAGGAGGACAAAGAATATATAAAAGTAAGGTCTGAATAAGATACCAGTATATTGGATTATGCACAGCTCATTTTGGGTGTTGAAATAGCTACCATTCTATAATTTTAATCATATACAGATACATATTTGGAGTACCACTGGATAAAAATGAATTCAGGATTCGTTATGTATTTTCAGTCCAGGAATACATTTTTAGGTGTTGTAAGACCTGTAATAAACTGCATCTATAATTTTACCTCACTATCTTTAAAATCTTTAAGGCAGCTGCTGTTTAGTCCGGATTGAAACAACTTATCTTCTTTTTTATTGTCAAAATGTCTCCTGTTTGTGTTGTAATGAAACAGTCTGACACATTGACACCAAGTGCCACAAAGATTTTAAAAAGAAAATAGAGTATTTTAATTATATTTTGTTATAACATCAGACATATAATGAAATAATGTAAAATAACATTTTAAAATTCCAACACAAATTTTCAAAGATCTCTGAAACAAACATTTCTGAAACAAGATTCCTCCTCCCCCTACAGGAAATTTAATCAAAACTGATATGATATTACTAAAAACATGGGTTTCATTGAAACAGCTTTTTGTGACAAAAAATTAATTTGATCAACTCTACTTATATTATAGTTGGGGGTTGGACACTTTGGAAACCTGGCCTTTAATTTCTGTACCATAGGAAAGTGTGATCACTCTTTCACTCAACTATTGATAGTCAAGTTGATGCACAAGTCATTGAACTAGATGCAAGATTCAGTGGGTGAAAACAATGGACTGTGTTATCCAAGTGATCAGACTGAATGACCATAATGGACCCTTCTTGCCTCAGAATATACAAATGATAAACAGAATATTCATTTAGATGTCTACAGTACCTGGAAGACTTCCCCAATACTCCATATTCTTCAGTTAGTTCAAAGAACAATCAGGAAACTATTCATCAAATTGCAGTCCCACAAATTCAAGAAAGTGTTACTATGTTTGGGATGTCGGCTACACTCAACGATAACTGTAAAATTAACCAAGGAGCAGTACATGATTTTTTTTATTTCTATATCTTTCATAGATTTCTGTTTTGATCTATTACCATAATTTGGCACATCTGCTGCTAGTGATGTAGAACCTGCTCCAAAGCCCATTGAAATCAATGAAATAACTCTCTCTGACTTCACTGAGCTTTGGGTCTGGCCCTAAGGAACACTCTGGTTCTAACACAGTTAGACTGCCATTCACATCAATGGCACTTGGAGGTAGCCCTAAGTCATTTGTTGATTTTAGGGAATGGCTGAAAGGTCAAAATCTCTAAAAATAATTATCTCCTATTTTATTAAATAGGAGTTTTGTGTACAGAACTTAGTCATCTTGTTATAGGGTAATCACCTTCCATCTGCATATAAGCATCCATTGATTGGACACTGTGCATGTACTTGAGGCAGTCTAATATTTGAAAGCACCTCTAAATAGACAACAACATGAGGAGCCTTAAAAATATCTGAAATTCTACTAGCTATTTTAAGGCCCTGATTTGGACAGAATCCCTATTCAGGATAGGACTTAAGCATGTGTTTAAGAATTGACGTCAATGGGAGTTAAGTGCTGTCCTAAATAGGAAGGGACAAATTTGGCCCATCCCTAGTTTATTTGCCAAAAAAATGCAGCTTTGAGTCCACCATAACTACTAATGTATTTGACACATATGGGCTAAACAGTTTCAGCTCCAAGAAAATAAAAAAACTTCAGGCTAGATTCACAGGGGACTTAGGAGCCATTCACAAAACACTGGAGGAGGAGGAGGTGATTGTTCCAGTGCCGCCTTTTGACCCTATAGCCCATAGGTTAGGGCATTCACCTGGGATATGGGACACATTGTGAATGCCCTACTCATTGGGCTATGAGGTATTCTGGAGTGTGCCTGTTTCAGTCTCTCCTGTTGAGGTTATTACACAGTGTCTAAAATACTTCAGTTTTCATTAACAAAGGCACTGGAACCCAGGTGTCTCCTCCACCTTCTAAGTGAGTGCCCTAATCACTATACTATAGGTCATTCTCACCAGCTAGCACTCTGGCCCAATGACTTCAGGCCTGTGAGGCATGGGGAGGCCCAAAAGGTTTCCATAGTTTATACAGATTGTAGCACAGCTCAACGGGGTTCAGACCAGTGAAAACTGACATCACCTCCCTAACGTGATACATGTTTTAAAAAAAGTGAAAGTTTCAACAATTAAAATATTAGGGTGAAATTTTCAGATATCTATGCACACATCCCCCAGTGACTTCAGCTAGAAGTGTGCACACAGCTCAGAGCAGAATTTAGTCCTCTGTGTAAAAATGTATAAATAAATAAATAAAAATCTGCACTGCTCGTGTTCATACTTTCTCTGCTGGATTCTTTTTGTTTTGAGTATTTTGGGGGGAGTTTTATTTCATTTTTTTAAAACTGTGTCCGAATGTTTTTGTTTTGTTTTTTTTTGCTTTCATTTGTGAATAGCAGATGCAGTTTGGACTTATCATAAATATAAAGGGAAGGGTAACCATCTCTCTGTATACAGTGCTATAAAATCCCTCGTGGCCAGAAGCAAAACCCTTTCACCTGTAAAGGGTTAAGAAGCTAAGATAACCTCGCTGGCACCTGACCCAAAATGACCAATGAGGGGACAAGATACTTTCAAATCTGGACGGGGGGGACGACAAAAGGGTTCTGTCTGTCTGTGTGATGCTTTTGCCGGGAACAGATCAGAAATGCAAGCCTTACAACTCCTATTAAATTAGTAAGTAATCTAGTTAGAAAATGTGTTAGATTTTCTTTTGTTTAATGGCTGGTAAAATAAGCTGTGCTGGAGCGAAGGTATGTTCCTGGTTTTGTGTCTTTTTGTAACTTAAGGTTTTGCCTAGAGGGATTCTCTATGTTTTCAATCTGATTACCCTGTAAGGTGTTTCCCATCCTGATTTTACAGAGGTGATTCTTTTACCTTTTCTTTAATTAAAATTCTTCTTTTAAGAACCTGATTGATTTTTCATTGTTCTTAAGATCCAAGGGTTTGGGTCTGTGTTCACCTGTACCAATTGGTGAGGATTATTATTAAACCCCAGGAAAGGGGGTGTAGGGCTTGGGGGGATATTTTGGGGGAAGACGTCTCCAAGTGGTCTCTTTCCCTGTTCTTTGTTTAAAACGCTTGGTGGTAGCATCATACTGTTCAAGGACAAGGCAAAGTTTGTACCTTGGTGAAGTTTTTAACCTAAGCTGGTAAGAATAAGCTTAGGGGGTCTTTCATGCAGGTCCCCACATCTGTACCCTAGAGTTCAGAGTGGGAAAGGACAGTAGTAAAAGAACATTACAACAATTTCAGACTTTGGCATTCCAGTGAACACATAAGTTCACAATTTAAAACCTCTGACCTCTGTTAATGGGTTGGAAGAGGATGTATAACAATTTAAACAGCTTTAATGTAACAACACTTTGCTGCTGGTGTTTCAGTAGATTCCAGTTGCCAGCTGGCACTGCACTGATGCATGTCAACAGAGCAAAATTGCTTGGACCATGTAACACTCTTAGTACATGGCAGCAAACTCAGGATGTTCAGACAAGTTCACTTCAGCAAATTTAATTTCTTTATTCAAACAGAAGAATAACTATAACGTTTTCAATTCATGGTCTTCCTAAGGGAAACAGATTCATGATGAAGCCACACACTGATTTGAAATTTCAGCAACAATAGGAAATGACTGTTGATGTCACTAAAATACACTTGAGATATCATCCCATCTTTCTGCTACTACATAGAACTATGTTAACTTCATATATTGTGTGCTTAAAGTAAATAAGTCTAAATATTAATTACTAACTCATGGTTATTTTAAATTTCACAGGAAGATGAATTGACTGCAAAACATAGCAATAAATGGATAGCTATCATACCATAACACAGAAGAGCCTTGATAATCTGGAAGCATCCAAGTGATTATGATAATTTGTTATTAACTGTATGCAAGAGCAGAATCTGTAATTTCTAACCAATATAACCAAAATAGACCAGTGAAATATCTGCCTATTTTAAACTCAAATGTGTGAAGGTAATGTTTCTAAAGAACCAACTACAGTATACACAATCAAGTGTTTTTTTAAATATTTTTTTAAAAATGTAATATTTTGCTTATCATTTACAAATGCAATGTATATTTTGTGAAACACAATAGTACAAATACTAGATATACATAGGTTAATCAAAATAAAAGTAGCAGTAAGCTGTGAAGTACACAGATATGTAAAAAAATAATTTGGGGACATTCTCCCCCCCTCAGGAAAATCCAGTGTCTTTAAAATAGTATTGTTATGGTGACAGTTCCTAATGGCTGCCATCAGTAAGGTCTTTTAGTCTCAACATAAAGTGCAATGTAACCTTTCTGCAGTAAAACTGCTGCAGATAATGCAGGTTACTGCCCAAAGAACTGGGACACATGGGCATGTCAGAGCTAACCCAGGTGGATGAACACAGGTTTCAGGGTATGTGGTGGCAAGCCAGCAGAAGGAGTTGTGAGCGTGAACCCCTGAAAGGAAGTACAGAGACAGAGCTTCTTGGGCACAGAGGTCACTGAGATGGCAGATTTCTGAGCAAAGAAACTGTCTATTGTTTGTTTATACTTTGTTCAGGAAAACAGAACTGTTGGGTTTTTTTTGGGGGGGGGGTATTTTTTTTTAGTGAATAAATAAGATTATACTAACAAGCTATCTGACTTGGTTCCCTGACTTCCCATCCAAATGGAAACAACCCCCTGAATTTTGGCTCAGGCCAAAGAACCAGCAGTATTTAGAGGAAAATGCAGGGAGAAAGATTTTTCCAGTACCTTCAGAATTATTCATGCCATGTCTTAACATATTAATGTGCCACATGGGGAAGTGATATGTCAGTTTTCAGTGGTTTGAATCCTGTTAAATTGTGCTACAATCCATTTAAACTGTGGTAGCCCTTTGGTCTTCCTCATGCACAACAGACCTGAAGTAATTGTAGCTAATGCAGATCTTTCATGCTCTGGCAGTGTGATGTCACATGCTAGCTGGTTTACAGAGGCTATGATGGGATTCTTGAGCCTGAGAGAGAAGATGTGTTCTGCTTCACTGCAATTTCAGCATTTGAATTATCAAAAAAGATGAAGCACATCATAGACAAACCAGACTGCCTATGGGCGTCAAACACGACAATTTTATTCTATTTCTGTTGTTCACAATACAGTAGACAACACTGTAAAACTAAAATGCCCTTATAACACCTTTAATTAAAGTTATTTATATATTAACTTTTAGCTTGTTATCTTTCAGCCACATATTTTTCATATTTGATCAGGAGATCTCCCTAAAGTGGAATTTACAACATCAGATTATATTTGTCCCTTGCACCCATGATGCATTCCAGCCCTGTGATGCCTCTGGGCCAAGGCCTCACCGAGGCAAACAGCTGTACATGACTTTCTGAGTTAAATCCCTACTGGTCTTCAGGACCACTTGAGGGAGATGTAGCATTTCAATGACTGAGGCAGGTTTTAATGTAGTTTAGCAATTAGGTATATTTATAAATTAAACACAGTACAGATCCTGCTGTGATCCAACCTGATTTTAGTCTCTGTCTGTCTGTCTCAGTCTCTGTAACTGGTTGCTCACACTGTGTTTGGCAGTCAACAGGATGTGTGACACTACATAATGCCTTAAAGGATGTGGGGCAGCTTTAAGCTTCCTGCCTAAACTCAAGCAACCGGCAATTAATTAGGTGCAACTGAGCCTTTTTAAGGATCAGAACCTTGGCTTGGCTATTTTCAAAATGAAAGCAGTTCCCCTGGAAAAAAGAATAGAGAGCTTTAGAGGAAGACAAGCTGCCATCTCTGTCCATTTTGTATTTATAGGGTTTATAAATGAGTAAGGATTTAAAAGCAAATGTGGCCAGAGACAGTAATGAATTTGGATGGCGGCCTTTTTTTAATGTGTTCCAGTTGCAAACATGCCAATCCTGCACATAGCTCAGTATAACTATTCAGAACATAACTTTTCCCCATGTTTAACCCCAGATGATAGGACATTTGTCACAAGATTTCCTTTATGCAAGATATTCTATACAGATTTTATTAGGGGTGGGCGTGCCATCAGTGGTGACACCTGGCAATCTTCATATGAAAGGGTTTCCATTGGCTCAGGAGGCCATGAAAGTCATGCAAAGGTGTATTAGCTACTTTGATCAATGGAGAGATCTAGAGAAGTGACACAGGAGTTTCTTTCTAACCCATGACCTATCCTGCCTTCCCTTTGCATCACTGATGAGATGTCAACCACGTCCGAGGCCAAATGTAGAGAAGATGGACCCCTGCATATCTACAATATTCAGTTGTGCTTTTCTCAAGTGCCATAAGCTTTCTCCTTCCATGTTTTTCTTTTCACTTGTGGAAGGGAGTGATCTGGATCACAGTCTTTAAAGTAGTTTGGGACCTTTTGTAATATATACTTAAACTATCAGTAGTAGCAGCAAAGGGATCAAGGACAGAATGGCTTCCATCTAAACACTTATTTCATACTCAGCACCTTAGCATATGAGCACTTTAGTATCAGGCTTGAAGCCTGATCTTTTATCTCACCACTAGAGGCAATCTGCCAGGTGAAGTTTAAAAGCTGTGTTGGTGCTGGGATGTGCAGATGCTTGTTTTACCAACATCTAATACCTATCTGTCCTATGGACAAAAATAAACACAGGCAAGGCCTGATTTTCAGTATGTTTTCATAACAACTGGGCTGGACTTTCAGCTGGGCCTAAATCCAGTCACTGTTTTTGCAGAGGCAATTTTACAGCTGCATTTTTAGACATCTAGCTACTAATATTTGCACCCTCAAATAACTGAGGGTGAAAAACTGAACACAAAACATGGAGGTTACTTCTGAAAATTGGACCAATCTCTCCATGGTTTGCCCTTGTACCTTTCAGCAGCAATAACTATAAAAACAGTATTGGTTTAAGTATTATTTATCAACTTAATATAAATTTATGCAGGCTTTAGTTTTCCTCTGTACAGCAAGTCAGGCAGAATATATTTAGTTAATTTTGGTTGTTAAGTTTAAATTAAATTGTGGTTATTAAAAGTAATTCATGACTTGTTGGTATTGTTCTGATCTTCTAGTTTGGAAAGAAATGACTATGTACCAATCATGCCATATAATACTAAAGAGATGGTACATTTCAGCTGCTAATCTTCTGAGTCATACCTTGAGTTGACTATTTCTGTGGATAATCATATTTATATTAATGGACCCACGATGATTCTGAAAGAACAAGTTGCAATCCCAGTGTTCAAGGCAGCAATCCCAATGTCAATTAATATCACTGATGATTAATTAGCACAAATGCAAATGGACAGAACTATTTTAGGGCTGTTGCTGGGAGACCACTGGCTGTTCCATGTGCCTACATACAGTTGTTGCTCTTCACAGTATCTTGAGTGAGAATGTTTGAAGAGTATTAATGACTGAACTCTGGTCTCTAGAAGACAGTCCAAGCAGTTGGGCTCTGCACATGGAAGCTCCTCGGGGCCAAGGTATGAAGAATTCTTTCCCTAAAACTGATGTGTAGCTGCTTCTTCAGCCTCAGAATTGCATCCAGAAAGCCTGTCCCTCTCTACATCCAGTCCCATCCTCCAGTGATACATTTGGGGATTTTCCTTCCTTTAAGAGAAAGGTCAACTTAGGGTGTTAATCAGGCTCCCAATATCCTTTTAGCTGGCTCTACCCATAATATTCCTCAGTACAATTTAATAATGAGATATTTTGGGCCAGACTGTGACCCATTTACATGGGTGAGTAACTTCACTCACTGACTTCAAGGGACTGTTAGGGTAACTCCTCACCTTTGTCAAATGGGGGTTCAGAATCTGGCCAAAGACATGTCATTTTGGTGTTTTATGCCACCATGTAATGTTAGTATTTTTTCTCTGAAGTTGTGGCTTACTTTAAATATCCTGAAATTGTATGAAATAATATTTTATGGTAGGAATATTACACAAATCAATTGTCATTGGAGCTCAAAAAAATCACTCTTTCCTAAATTGTAACTGATATTACATACAATACGTGATTAATATAATTACTTTCTCTCCTGCTTGAATAAATAAAATGTGCCTCTTAATTCTCCATAGCTTTATGGAAAATTATCATCAATGGCGTTGAATGCAGTTCCATTTGAATTTGGATGCTTTAACGTCTTTCATGACAGGGAACTCAAAATGAATGCAAAAAAAAAAAAAAAACACAGCAAGAAACTGCATTTGATAGGCAAAGAGATTTGCTCTTAGCCTGGATTTAATTAAAGGCACTGTAAAAGTGTACCCCTTTCATTTAATACAAGGTAGTTAAATGAAGGTCCTGTTAGAAAGTCTTGACAAAGTTAGCATGGAAAACCAAAAGAGTAGCAAGCTGATTTCAGATGGGAGAGGGGGAACAACTCAGTTTTCAGTAGTTTAGTTTGTAGGATTCTACAAGCCATTGTTGGAAGCTTCTCTTTTCTTCATACAGGCTACAATTTCTAGAGTTTGTCAAAGAATTCTTTAGAAAAGACAGAGACTGGTGGACCAGGCAGATGAAAAGAACAGCTACAAGACTGGTGTTGCACATGAGACTTCTCTTCATCTAAGTTTTCTTGGTCTGGGTACTGTTCCCTTTGAAATTTGTAGCTAAATGTTTATTGGTTTCAATGGTAGCAGCACCATATCCCTTGTTTGCAGAGAGACTAGTAGTCACTGAAGTGAGGAAGTTATGAAGGAAAAAAAAAAGAAGAAGACACAAATCAGCATATGTGAAATATATTAAATGGCATACAAAAATCAAATATTATGCCAAGACAGTAAAGCTCAGGCAATACGTTTAATACAATATTACAAAGGTGTTAAGACAAAAAAAAACATATTCAGAAAACAACCAAGTACATTAAAAGAATGTTAAGGCTGCCAAATCAGTCAGCAAGAAGTTAGGCAGGCAGGGCACACTCCTAAACTATGCCCCTTTGTGTATAAGCATTACAAGATAGCCTTTAATCACATATCTTATTATTGTTTAGAGTCAGATGGCTCCCAGCAGGACAGGTGCTTTACAAACCCTGCAGAATACACAGTATCATTTCTAAGACACAGTTTTTCTACAACAATCTTAAATATCTGTTTGTGCCACCTTGTAATTTGTATGCATTGTTTTATATTTAAAATAATTTAGGGCTATAGCACCCCTTGGGTGCTGTGAGGCACTGCAGAGAGGATGCAGAGGATTAATGCCAGTCACCAGGAAGAATTCTGCCTGTCTCACCCAGAATTTCTCTTGAGGACATCTGGGCAGCACACATCACTGTGGCAGTTTAAGATACAGACATGGCCTCCTCATGCTAAAGGCAGGAGGCAGCAAGGTGCCCCACAATCCTGGGTCATCACATCTGGCTTTAAAGCACTGCAAAGCTTGAGGGTGAGCAATGCTTGGTTAGACATGAGAGTAGCTTGTTCACTAAGTCTGGGTTCTAAAATGCATTTCATGATTTTATTTTATATGTAACCCTTTGTTGCTAATACCTCTACTTTCTACTACTTGAATCCTTGCACTTCGTTAAATAAACTTATATTTGATTTCACTATAAACATACCTAAGTGCTGTGTGTTAAGCAGAGCAGTGATCTGAGGTGGAATTGGAAACTAGGGTGTACTGTATCTTTGGTAACAGCGAATCTGTGAATACAGAGAGTGTCCAGTGAAACAGGGGCTGGACATGCCAGGGGTGCTTGGAGGACTTGGGGGTTTGAGTGTGCCCATTGCTAACCTGCAGACTGACAGCAGGATCTACGAGGCCTAGGGGGGAGTGCTTGTGGTGCCTATGGCAGGTGGAGTGGGGGAGCTGACCCATGGCAGTGGGAGACAAGGTTTCCTCATGCTAAAGACAGGTGGAAGCAAGGTGCCTTGAAACCCTGGGTGCTCCTGGAAAGGGTCACAATGGGAATGTCCATTATGCACCTGCAGCCTTAGGGAGGAGTACCCCACTAAGAATTTAGGAGAAGCCTCCATGGTCACATAGCCAGAGAGAGCCATGGAGATTCAGTAGGGCAACTGCAGTAAGGCTTCCTTTCTCCTGGCTAGGATGCTAGAGGAAAGGCAAACTACACGATAAAAGCAATGGACTTGATTCTGTCATCTGCACACACAGTGACTAGTACTTTACTCCTTAATTAGCATAATATATTTCAGCGGGATTACTCAAGGTTCTACTCACTATGCGTACAGGTAGCAAAACCTAGCCTAGTATTACTAGTAATTTCAGAACATAACACAATCAATGGAAGAGCAACTGAACTACAAAAGAGTCTGCACTGAATAATAAAATATGATATTCAGGTAACTCTCCAGATAGTTCTTTAGGTCAGAGTGAGATAAACTGGGAAGAGTCAGGTTCACTGTTTGTTTCCCAATGATCTACAAAAGCCTAGCAGCAGGAACACAAAACAGTGACTGATTTCTCTTGAAAAGCAATGCCCAAAAGCATTGCTGACATCAGGCAGCTATTGGCCTACAGAATGGCAGGGGACATTATAATGGCGTTTGGACAGTAACTGAAGCAAAAGAAGATATAGGATCAATAATGATGCAGACCAGTTTGCTATTCTCCACATTATTTAAAAAAAACAAAAAAACAAAAAAACCTAGTTTGAACTTTAGTTTCTCAGTTAAGTCATCAAAACTGGGTACAAACACAACCTTTCAAACCCTACGCATTATAAGATGTGCAGCTAGAGAATCTTAACTGCCTGCTCAACTGAGTACCTAACATTTGATAAGTGAATTGCCTGCACAATACATTTTTATTAGACTTCCAGTGAACATGCATTTGGGTGTGTGGCATTGCTCAAACTTCATGTGATAAAGCATAAGCAGGGAAAGGGCTATTTTTGAAGGAGGGGGATTCTACGTCTCGTGTCCAAATGTGAATATGTATTAACTGTGTCTCCGGTTCATGTTCTTGTGTATAACCAGAGTACATGGGGTATTGTACAGCAGTACTCAGTCTGGGCCCCATTCCTCATAGGCTGTGGAGCTGCAGCACTTCAGTAGCACTGGACTCTCTCCATGGGAAAAATAAAAACTGGACCTGGACAATGGATCATCATATGCTGGATCCATGGATACAAATCCCTCCTCGCTAAGTCTCACCCCCAAAGTTCCCCTCTGTGGAAAAATGCAAGTTGTCTCACTGTTCTATAGAGAGGTAAGGAATCATGGGGAAATAAAATGGGGAAGTTTTAGTAGATTCCTGCACTCCTAGATCCACTGACCTCAGCCTTTCCACCTCCCACACCCAAAATGATTTGCTGTGGCAGAAAGGAATGAGACCCCACAGAGCACAGTCCTGCAGCACACAGCGAGTCCCTCATTCATGGTGCACCATCAAGTCCTGGCATTTTCCCCTACTGCACAATGGAAACCACACCACTGGGTCTCAGCGAAGGCAGCAGAAATTCCCCCTATTTGCAAATTCAACATTATGTGTCTACTCTGAGCATTGACTCACTGAGATCTCTCTTGTTTTATCATATATTGCATGCAATACGCTTAACTGCTCATGCCACTGTCAATTTGCTGGTGCTGCCCCTTACATTCAATGCAATGATTCTTCCATTGTTTCAAATGTTTGTAGGTTTTGCAGCTTTGAGCTATGTTTATTCCAAGTAACTTCAAGTGGAGCAGAAATGCTTGATGTTGACATCTATAGTATTTAGTGGGCTGACCTGTTCTTTTATTTCTTTGAGTGATATTTAACATCATGTATATTTTGCATGCACATGAGCAGAACAAATATGCTAATAAATTCCAATTCTGGATTATATGCTCAAATTCCAATAACTCCCATGTCCAATTATTTTTCTGCAATTAAGCATTCAAATTATGTGCATACACTTCACAATTACTTAATTGTTCATAACATAAATTTTAAGTTTTTATATTGTAATTATGCCCATTTAGTAAGATTTTAAATAAAGACATAGCTATTTATTATTTGCCACTTATAAATTTAGTGAGGAAAAATGCATGTTAGGTCATTCATGTCGCAATTTAATTCCCCTCTAGGGATAAAAAGTTATTTTCCTGTGAATATGGTGGTCTTTAAAATCTGGTAGAATGTAGATTACATTCATTTACTAGCAATCGCCATTTTTCATAGCTGTTTATGGGTTGTTTTTTAGAATGGCTGCTTTGTATCATTCTCAGATACCAATTTTGATTAATATTGTAGAGCACTTGGAGTCTAAAGCTCTAGCAGGCTGTGATAGGATCACTCCTGACCAACCACTGCTGGCTCCCCAGTGAGGGGTAAAAGACAAGTCTTTGTTTGGCTACTGTCCACTTCAATCAAGGCATGACCTGCAGCAGTCTTATCTGGCCCACGGCCTCCTGTCCTGGCCCACCTAAAACCAGGAAACACAGACTGTGAAAGTTTTAACAAGCTTACTTAACTTTATCCAACTGCAAAAATGGGTCAGGTTCAGCTACGAATTTTTGGAAGTTCCAATTCTTTCTTACCTCACCATAAATGTCCCTCACCTACCTGGCACTAATGTGTGTAGTCTTCTCTTGAGGCCTGATCCAAAACCCATTTCATCAATCAGAACCTTTCCACTAGCTTCAGTGGGCTTTTTTTCAGGCCTTTAATTCATACGCATATCTTCTGAAAGTTAGGAAGTGTGATGTGTACATCAGAAAATAGATTTCTTAGGTTGTAAGTTTAACATTACAGTTAAAGATCTGGAATTTCTTCCCTTTTCTTAGAGAAAAGTTTTTAAAGATACTCCATGTACAAACCAAACCCTCACAAAAAAAAAAAAATCACAGAATTATTTGCTGTGGGATTTTATACACTTCAGGAAATGTTCATTATGCAACTTTAAAATACTTTGAAGCATATTTGTGTGGTGAGGTGGAGAGATAATTACACATTTTGAACACAATGTGTGAACATAATAGTAATTATATGCCTGCCTAGGTTTTCCAGTGAGTGATGGTGAGAGTATATATTTACCTGATAATGGTACGGTATCTGCAGTTTTTATTTGCTAATGGAACGCACGCATAGATTGGGGATGTTGTAGGGAGGTTTCTTTGGTCAGACTACTTATCCTTGAGGTGTTTAATAACATCCTTGTGGTGCCTTTCAAAAGGAATTAATGGTTGTGTGTGTTTGTGTATTCTATGCTACAGGAAGGTTTTAAATGACAAAGGGTTTGTTCCTGCATTTGCACTGAAAAGAAGAGATTCATAGTTTCTTCTTCTAATTGTACAGCTTGTCAGAAGCTCTAGTTCCCATTGTTAAAAGCTGGCTTCATTTTTAACATGTCTCAGTTGCTGAATATTTGTCTTTTCGCTTACAAATGTATGCTCCAAATTAGGGTGTATATTCCAACCTACACATAGGAAATTACCATTACATGCATTTTTCCAATTTTTTTTTAATTAGTGAGATCTCAATTGAATTGCATGCACCAAATTTATGTATTTAGCCAACAAAAGCAGAACTTTAAGGGTCAGAACCACCATTATGCTCAGGTTTCTTTCTGCTGCTCCAGCAATGCAAAATTTGTATTTAAGGCTGTTGTGTGTCTAGCGGGAGTATGATGGCGAGTCTGCCAAACACATTGGGCCACATTCTAAGTCACTGGAACTACATCACGTTTGAATTTGTCCAATGATTGTGGGGGACACAGCAGCTTACATAATAAGTTAGTGCAGGCTGTTAGGGGGCCTTTATGATGCAATAGAAGACTATCAACTCACAAAGCTGAAGCTCATCAATTCTGAAACCTTTCCTTGCATAAGAAGACACGCCATGAGAGCTACTGCCACATTAAATGGCTTATTTACTGTTGTGATAAGAGTCGCAGTAACCATTTAGGAAAACAAAGTAAGTTATTAGCTTTGCTAACGTATCGATACATGCCAGAAGCCAGTTTGGCCAAGGGGAGTGTTTCTAAATTAAATATTTACAACAGCAAATAATTTTGCTTAAAAAATCTGGCAAAATTTGCAAAGCAGCTAGAGCCACAAAGTAACAACTGATTAGTGGTTCAAAAAGAATAGTTTACATTGTACAATGAAATTTTAGAGTAATAGGTTCATATTCCAGTGATGTGCAGGAGTGCCAATGTTGCTGAGAAGCTACAGGACAGTTCAGAAGTGAAACAACAGACCAAATCAGCAAGATAAACATGTTTTAAATCAGCAACAAATCCAGGGAATAAGACCAAAACATGTTCAGAAAGTAGACAGCAGGCAAGCACATGCTCCTACTGTTAAGATAATATAACAGTTTTATGAAAGTCAAAGCAGAGAACATTGGGAAACTATACTTCTGAGAACATTTCCTCATGATCAGAGGTAGAACAGGATCAGAAACATCTTTTACAAAGACCAAAATTAAAAGCAGATCAGATTGGTATGAAATGGTTGTTATGCATAGATTATGCTATAAATGCAACCTACATTTACCTACAGTATGATAGACTGCCTGAACACAGATTGCAGTGGTATGTATGGTAGCAACATAAATTCCATGTATGACTCTAGATTAGAAGAGAAGCATGATTAAGTTATCATAGCAATTTAGGTTAACAAGATAGCATTATGATGAATTCACACTGTCAAGACAGATTATGAAAAAGATTACCGTCTAAGCAGGAGATTGTACCTCAGATTTCCAAAAAAGAGTCTGAAAATACAATGTACACTGATCTTCAAGAGACTCTTTAACAAAAAAACATTTAATTTGCCCAAAGAACAGGTACAAGATTAGTTTGGGCGGACACACAATATATAGGAAGGGAGGGATTTACTTAGAATCATTACTTAAAATAATACAGTTAGGACAATTTTACAGAATTAAGAAAGATGGTGAAACAACAGGAGCATCAAAATATTGTGATGATAATACTGCCAGTGTGAAGTTATGAGAAAGGTATTTTAGTATCAGAAAGAAAGTACCAAGAAAGACAACCAAAAAGGAAAAGTAATGGAAAAACATGTATGGTTACAGCTAAAGATCCTTCACTGACTACTACAAACTACTGCGAAGTGCAGTTCCAGAAAATATTAAAAATAATTCTTGAGATACATTTTGAAAAAGGTTTAAATGGTTAACTGTATGATTCATTATTTTTTCTACAAGGTAAAATTGACATTTTAGCTATATAATGCTATTTAAAATAGCTTGTTCTTTCTTTATTGCTTTTTCTCATATGTGAACTATTAATTAAAATTGAGGCCTTGTTATTGTTTCCCTAAAGAATTGTTTTGAGATTCCGTTAAGAACTGACTTAAGACTTTCACCATTCTATTTTTAAAAATAGGCTCCTTTGTCTGGTGAAAATGTCAACACTGTGCCAACCTCAAGAAATTCCAAAACATTTGATTAAAATGTCTGCTTTCAGTTTTAAGAAGGTTCATGAAAGCAAAACAAGCAATGGTACTATATACAGCTGTAGAAAGGTGCTTTTTATATTTTTAAGGCTCAGAAGATTCCATTACCTATGGAAGTCAATAAATGTGAGGACTTCCATAGAATATTCCATCCCACTGCAGGGAATAGCCTCAATTCCCAAGAATGAATAGTCATGATAAATGCCAATTAAAGTCAATTAGTCTGCTTACATAAATAAAGATTTGCAAGCTTAGGCCCTAGACCTAGGTATTTTTTAATTACCTCATGACAGAGCAGTGGTGTAGCTGATGAAAAATTGGAACATGACAAATATACATCTTCAGGCAGGCTTATAACATAAGTAAATGTTGCCCCTGAACATACATCTGAAGAATAACAGAAACCTTAAAAACAGAAATATTTAAATGGTACTGAATTGTAATTGAACTCATCAATTCTGATTCACTAGAAGATGGTTAGGTATATCATTACTTACCTAATGTGGGTGACAAAAAGAAAGCCTGAAGGGATGCAGACTCCATTAGCATACCTTTAAATAATTGAGCAACCATTTAGCCCTCTGGAGCTCAAAAGTAGAAAAGTGAGAGTCATCAGAAAAAAAGATATGCAAAATGTTCCTAATAAAAGGGAAAATAAAAGAGGGAGTATTCTGTAACAACCTTCCAGAACTAATATTACATGAATTTGACCTGCCTGAAGGCAACTCTAAGCTGCGATGTTTCCATTTGTGTGATTTTTTTCACTCTAGCACTTTATTAAACAGAGGTAATTCCTACAGCAGGTCGTATAGGAACCCACTCACGTGCTGCCTCTGAAATAACAGATCACTTTTTCATAATTAAATCAAAGTGTAATGTGAACTTCTGGAGCATCTACAGTGCTTTGAGGTCAACAAAAGATTTCCTTCAAAAGTGAGATACTTAGAATAAAAGGTACACTTTGTCACAGCTGTGACAAATTAGAACTCTGTAGCAGCAGGGAGTAATGTTGAATAATAGGGAATTTGGAGGCAGCTGAAGGGGGAAGGGGAAGAGTCCCAGAAATTTCCAATTTATTGTATATCATGGGTGTAAACTAGGGATGGCAAGCTCATATGATAGAGAGAGCCAAATTCAGTTTTTAATGATTATCCTTGAAATGGGGTATAAATGCTTTCCTTAATCCACAGCAGAGCCACGACAATATTCGAGGATAGAATATGCAGTGTTGTTGTAGCCTTGTTGGGCCCACAACATTAGAGAGACAAGGTGGGTGAGGTAATATCTTTTTATTAGGCCAACTTCCATTGGTGAGAGAGACAAGCTTTCAAGCTCTCACAAAGTACGTTTGCCAGACCTGAAGAAGAGCGCTGTAAAAGCTCAAAAGCTTGTCTCTCTCACCAACAGTAGTTGGTCCCATAAAAGATATTATCTCTCTGAGGACAGAATATGGCCTTTATACAGCAACTAACAATTTTAGTTATCATTATGTATTATTCAATACAATTAGAATTGTTTGGTGGGAAAATACACATTTTAGGACCACTGTTATTGCTGCCCTTTGTGTCTCTTCCGACCTTATTCTCCTGCCTTTCTCTCTAATCTGTGCTTCCCCTCTATTGTTCCCTCTGACTTTCCTTCCTAGTCGCCAACTCCCCATCCGGAATCCTGTGTGGGCTTCACTCCTATATTCCACCAAAATGATTAGCAATTAAATAGTTAAAGTTTCATTAGACTTTAATCTGATAATCTAATGAGATGGGACGGGGGGGGGGAGTTCACATACCTGAGTAATTGCTTCAGGCTGTCCACAGATTTAGGGAGACAACATTGTCTTACACTCAGGCCAGATTTGGATGTTTTTTTTCACTATCTTGAGAGCTGGATACTTTATTTTTTAAAAGAAGCATTGATTCTGCATGATCTAAGTCTGCCACTTGGGCCACAAATACATCAAGCAGGGCTTGTGTTTGACACCACTTTTTAAAGTTTTCAAGCAGAGTTTTCAAGCTTTTGAGACACAGGATCCATTAGAAATCACATTCCTTAAAGTTAATAGAAGGCTGGACTATTTGAGGGACTGTTAATGGAGTACAGGAGCTTTCATCTCTAGTATATCCATCTAAAACTGGTTACAGGTTTGTAGCAGCTAATCACGATTACCTTCTAACAGCCATTTGGCCTAGTGAAACAAATCAGTGGTTTCTATGCAATTCCTCAAAAATAACAGGAGTACTTGTGGCACCTTAGAGACTAACAAATGTATTGTACTCCTGTTCTTTTTGTGGATACAGACTAACATGGCTGCGACTCTGAAATATGCAGTTCCTAGCATTCACATCATGAACATGCACATCACAAAACTACCCTTGTTCACAGCTTCAGCAGAGAGGGAAAGGATTTAGTGAGTATAGAGAGATCTACCCTATCTAACCTGGAGGCAGTCATTATAAGGAAGGGTTGGGATGGCATGGAGAAAGTCAGAACTGCTACTACTAGAACTGCACTGATTTCGTGGCTATGCAGAGACAACCATTTGAAGTGCTGCTAAACTGGCACCTTTCACAAACACTGGGTTGTTGTTTTTTTCTCTCCCTATGTCAAAAATCTAGCAGACTGGGCCAGGGAACAGGAGGGAGACTTTGCATAATGGCTTTACAAGTCTCTTCCAGCCAAACACATCAGCTGAACCAAGTGGCAGAGTGGGAAGAAGAGTACATATAAAGTAGTTGATGAGCAGCAGTGAAATTTAGCACAACAGCATGTAGTCAGATGGAGGCTCAGAGGCAAGAAACCTAAAGAAAGAAACAGAGAGAAAGAAATACAAGAAGGTTTGTGAAGCTGAGATTGAGTTGAGGCATTTCAAGGAGAGGGGAAAAGGCTGACAAAATGATGTGGGTGGAATTTAGATGGATTTAGCCCAAGATCTATGGTTAATATTTAATTTTTCAGCTCTTTGCATTCAAATCAGGACTAAAGTAGTTAGAAAAAATCAGGCTTCCATGATCTGGACAAAAGTCATTTAAAGATAGAGTTACTTTAGAGGGCTAAGTTATCCTGGCAATGCTCCCAATAGAATTCTGTTGTTGTGTGTTAACTCCCTCCTGCAGCTGTCTGAATAGAATCCATTTTTTTCATATTTACCATCCAGAATGGATTTCTGGTCCCCAAACCTCAGCTTTGTTTCTTACTTTCTTGGTGGCAGCTGTTAATAGGCCTTCCTTCAGCTGAGAGAAGTAGTAATGGAGGAAACAGCAGAGCAGAACATCCCCCCCCCCCCAGAACTAAGTGCATAATTTCTACAGTAAATCCCTGTTCCAATCAGCTCATGCCAGACCTGGAAACTGCTGCATAAGTTTTTTTTCCTGCTTTGACATCCAGGACCCAAATTTGATTTGGTAGCATTTTTTATATCCATTTTGTACTTGTATAAATGGCTACACAAGGAGTTGGGCAAAAGAGAATCAGGCCCACCATTTTTATTCTTTGGGTTTATAGTTATGAAAAAACTTCCATTATAAAATGATGTGGCAAAATGCTGGCTTGCACTGGTTGAGTTCTAGCACAGATTGGAACTTCTTGAGGTAGAGGACACCACCATCATCAGGAATATCGATCTTAGCAGAAGCACAAATAGAGAACTTTGAACCCCTCGTACTTTTAGTTTTTGTCTTCCTGACCTTTTCCTAATTGCTTTTCTCCCTCTCTTTTGCTGCTATGGATTCCATCCACTCCTTACGCATGTCTCCAATCTCTCCATCTCCCTCAAGTCTTTCCCCTCATGAACCTCAGGGTTCCCTCCTGCCTGATCTTTAGGCACATCTCCCCCCTTCCTCATGGATAAGTACTGCCTAGTGAACCCAGCAGTTCGAACCCTGTTTTAGCTTAGTTTTATATTGAAAAAGACTTCCCACAAGATATCCTCTTTCTGCTATGTAAACTGTAACTCTTTTAGAATTTAAGTTGTAAACAGATATCTTATTGTATCTTATGGTCTGTCGCATATTGATTGTCTACTGGGTGTGTTGCTAAGGGCAAAGCGGCTGTAGGCATAGGGGCTGAGCTTTGGTAGGATTTCTACGAGGAAGGGGTGAGTAGATCTGTGCTGGCCTGCAAATGCAACACAGCCCACCAGATGGAGTGTTCCAAAGTGAGAATCTGCTTCACTCATACATTTTCAATTGCCATTTTATTTACAGCCCTACTTGTATTGTATTTTACATTAACAGTTTTGTTCCCCTCGCCACCCTCTAACCTTCAATTTTCTTACAGTTTTTGTAATCTAGTGTGGGATGTAGATTAGCGTTCTGTATTAAACATTCATCCATCAGCTTGGTTATTTTGTCAAATATTGTACCGGAGTCACTTGTATTTATCACTTTGTTCATCCCTCCAGCCCCTGTGTTAAATTTTCATGCATTAAACAGAGGCACTGAAGCACATAACCCAGTGTGATCACCTTTTAAACACGCTCCATGCACAAATTAACATTTTACGGTTCGCACCCTTTGAAGTCCAATTCACACAGTCATGGCTGCGCTGTGCTGAGGCATCTCTTATGCATTGTCTCAGCCTGTGCTTAATGCTTCCATGCATGGAAGTTCACACAAATGCACATATAACAGTTTTATCTTTAAGGACTGACACCGGTTCAATCTGACCAATACCAGTTTGCTTCCCCGAAGTTAGATAGTTCGTGTGTAGGGTTAGTACCACCTTCTCTCTTCATCTTGTTGTACATCTGCCTTCAAACTGGGGCAAAAGCAGGCCAGGCCCAGCATCTGTGGGCCTTCAGGGTTGTCACTGTGCAGATTCTGAAGAACCATTGCTCACTTCTGAGAGATTTAGCTTAGCTCCTGCCTTAAATTTCTGCCTCAGGGCAGGTCTTGATCGCTAAACCTTAGGGCTGTATGCCAAACTCTGTAGCCAGGCTCAGCAAGCAGAAATGGGTCCTATAACCAGCATCCCCACATTTTATTCCAGCTCTTAAACATTTCTTATGCCAGCTTACTCATGACTCAGTTCCATACACCCCTCAGTTTGAATTGTTTGGGGTCACCATCTTGACTCAACAGTCCTTTTCAAACATTGCATCCTCTTTCATACAATGATTGCACAATACTTTTCTAATCAATAGTTTAGGGACAGCACTTCAAAAATCTATTGGTTTCACTCCCTACGTAGGAAGGCCTTCCAGTTGAATTATAGGATAGAGGGAGCATAACGCCGACACACCCCAGTTGTCGGCGGGCGGGTTCGAATCTGGGACCTCTAGAGCTCAGTGCATGGAGCCTCTACCGCATGAGCTAAAAGCCAACTGGCTGTTAGCTAAGGCTGTAGAGCAGACTCATTTTATCTCTCTCTAAATGGTCTCAGTGCCATTAGATGGGACAGAACACCACACCAGAAGGTGTGTGGGTTACATACTTCCCCTAGCTGAGGAAGTGCATCCCAAGCTTCAGAGACTTCCGAGTTAAGAGATTTGTCCCTTTAGTTGTGTATTATTTTACATTTCATGCAGTGTGATGGGTTACATTTTATCCAATACAAAAGTATACAGCTGCTCCTCTAGCAAAGGCCATGTGTGTTTGTGTATGGGTAGGTATATGAGAGATGGTGCACCTGAGACAGTGCTGGTTGCTGCTGGGTTTCCCCCCCCTTTTTTTCTCCAAAGGGGAGGCACTAGTCATTAGTAAAGACTTCACTAACCATTGTTTAGCATTTGCTAATTTAATGGGTTCAGTGTGAGGGATCTTAGTACTATAGTTTTGGGTTTTTCATAGTATTGTCCTCTTGCTTTCAGCAGTGATGAAGGTAGGATCCCATATAGAATCATAGAATATCAGGGTTGGAAGGGACCTCAGGAGGTCATCTAGTCCGACCCCCTGCTCAAAGCAGGACCAATCCCCAACTAAATCATCCCAGCCAGGGCTTTGTCAAGCCTGACCTTAAAAACTTCGAAGGAAGGAGATTCCACCACCTCCCTAGGTAATGCATTCCAATACTTCACCACCCTCGTAGTGAAAAAATTTTTCCTAATATCCAACCTAAACCTAACCCCCACTGCAACCTGAGACCACTACTCCTCGTTCTGTCATCTGCTACAACTGAGAACAGTCTAGATCCATCCTCTTGGGAACCCCCTTTCAGGTAGTTGAAAGCAGCTATCAAATCCCCCCTCATTCTTCTCTTCTGCAGACTAAACAATCCCAGTTCCCTCAGCCTCTCCTCATAAGTCATGTGCCCCAGCCCCCTAATCATTTTTGTTGCCCTCCGCTGCACATTTTCCAATTTTTCCCACATCCTTCTTGTAATGTGGGGCCCAAAACTGGACACAGTACTCCAGATGAGGCCTCACCAACGTCGAATAGAGGGGAACGATCACGTCCCTCCATCTGCTGGCAATGCCCCTACTTATACATTCCAAAATGCCATTGGCCTTCTTGGCAACAAGGGCACACTGTTGACTCATGTCCAGCTTCTCGTCCACGGTAGCCCCTAGGTCCTTTTCTGCAGAACTGCTGCCGAGCCATTCGGTCCCTAGTCTGTAGCGGTGCATGGGATTCTTCCGTCCTAAGTGCAGGACTCTGCACTTGTCCTTGTTGAACCTCATCAGATTTCTTTTGGCCCAATCCTCTAATTTGTCTAGGGCCTTCTGTATCCTATCCCTACCCTCCAGCGTATCTACCTCTCCTCCCAGTTTAGTGTCATCTGCAAACTTGCTAAGGACGCCATCCACACCATCCTCCAGAGCATTAATGATGATACTGAAGCAGCGACCAGCACATCCCTCAGCCCGCTCTGCTTCCCGCAGCCCCCATTGGCCTGGAGCAGTGAACCACAGCCAGTGGGGGCTGCAATCAGCTGAACTATGTATGCGGCAGGTAAACAAACTAGCCCGGCCCACCACGGGGCTTACTCTAGCAGGCTGCGTGCCAAAGGTTGCCAATCCCTGGTCTAGTTATTACCACCTACAGTGTCTTAAAGCCATTCTAATTCTTAAACATGCCTTAGACACCTATGTCTCACAATTACAGTTAATTAAGTTCATAAGTGCCCATAAAAATTGTTTAGCAGCTTTGTGGGAGCGGGGGAACCAGTAACTTTGGTCACAAAAAATTAAACAATCTACTTCTGGTAAAAAGAATTTTCTTTAACATTGGGTTATATGGCCAAATGTGTATTGTCTGTCTGCATACCTCTGTGATTGCTATGTGTATTATTGAAAACACAAGAGCAAATATGCATAGGTATTTGGGGGTGTCTGTACTATACACCTGCATTGCTTGTATATGTTTTGCATATATATGTTGGGGCTTCATTTTTATTTTTTCTATAATAATTGTTATAAAGCCTTGAATGTTTGGAACTAGCTTTTTTATGCCACCCTACGTGTGTATGTCTGTTTTTCTGTTTTCTATTTGTGCGTCCTTGTCCAGCTTCTGTTGATGTTTATATGGGCCCTGTACGTATTTGTGAAATTGGCAAGGTAAAATCTTAACTTTTTAAGTGTCTTAACTTTTCTGCAGGTTTCAGATTAGGACTGTGAGGCCAAAATCCTGGCAGCCTTCTAATAAACAGAGGCGAGGAGGAGGAAGAAGAGGAGATGTGAGGAGAAAAGCGTTCTGCCTACTGTGTGTCTGGCTCAGAGGTTACGGGGCCAAAACTTTCTCTCTGACTCACTGTTCGTATGTGAAAAGTTAGGTTAGAGGCAGTCTTACACTTAGATCTTCTGACCTACCTCAAAGAAGTTAAAAAGAAAGCCAGCTTTTTTTCCTGGAAGGGACATCCTGTGAGTAGGTTTGTCCAATATCTGCAGGTTGTTTGTTTTTATAAAACATTAGCTACCAACTGGTGTGTGCACACGTATGCATCTAAAGACTTCATGCTTTTTTTATTTTTCTTTGTAGTTTGCAAAAACAAACAAAATATTTACTGCTAAAGCATTTAAGATATGCTAAGTGTATTTTGTTTGTGTTTACAGTCCTTAAATATTAATCTGTAGCTTTCCCTAATGTGTCAAAATTGTTTTACCATATTTAAACCCTAGTTTAACCCCTTTCATAAAATTAGAATATCTTTGTATATCTTACATTGTGAAAGAGTTGCTGTTTAACATAGTATAATGGGAATGGTTTGTGGTAAAAATTGACAAACTCCTAACTTTGCTAAAATTAAATAACTTCTAGTTTTGATAGCAAGCCGGCAGAAAATAAGTGTAGTTATGTACAGTTCTCACACAACAGCTTTCTTTTAAACTGGAAGGGTGTGGGTGCACGACATGGGTGTGTCTGAAAGTAGCTTTTTGTTCTCCTCTGCATGAGTACGTTTAACATTCAGTGCTTGTGTCTGTGGCCATTTGCACTTTCTGTGTCCATTTTCACATAATTTTTTTTCTAAAATACTGAAACATCACTATATTGGGTACTAGAACTATATTAGGGCAACAACTCATAAAACCTTTCTGTTAGGTAGGAAAATATATATACCTTAACTTTTCACAGAAAGATTGTCTTGCAGTTACCTCCATTGTTGCAAGGGTTTAATCCCATCCATTGTATACAGAGAGGGAAAGGAGTGAGGAAGAAGAGGTGCCACCGGTGGGTATGAAGGTGCTGCTGTTGCAGAGGCAACGTGGGGGCAGGGCACATGAGGTTATGTGCGCCTCCCCCCCGATTCCTGCGAGGGTTTAATTTTTATTTTTATTTATTTTTTTTTTCTAGGAGTGGGTTCAGAAATATGTGCCTCCCCCCACTATCAACAGTTATGCATCGCCTCTGACTGTGAGGTCTGTGTAGCCTTGCTACCAATGAATCAAAAAATTAATACCTTTTCTCTGTGGGCTTGTCTTCATGTCCAGCGGGACAGCGGTGCAGCTGTACCGCTTTAATGAAGACACTACTATGCAAATGAGAGAGTTTCTCCCATCAGCGTAGCTAATTCACCTCCCTGGGAGGGTAAGTATGTGGATGGGAGAAGCTGTCCCATCAACAAAGAGTTGTCTACACTGGGGGTCTGTGGTTAGGTCACACTTCTGAACAATGTAGGTCTGAAGTGTAGACCTGGCCTTTGTAGGGTGACCAGATGTCCTGATTTTATAGGGACAGTCCTGATTTTTGGGTCTTTTTCTTATATAGGCTCCTATTACCCCCCACCCCCCTCCCGATTTTTCACATTTGCTGTCTGGTCACCCTAGGCCTTTGTTTTATACAAACTAGTTTAAAAACAGGCCTCTTTGTTACTATGGAATTACTGATACAGTCACCCTGAAGCCACCAGAGAGAAACTAGCTGCTTCGTCAATGAATTTTTCTTAGCACTTTGAGACAGTTTAAACAACTGATAGTTGCAGTTCTCTTTTTCATTTGTTGGTGTGCAGCCATAACAGAGAACCTCTTTTTGTATTTTTAGTGTGTGTTTGTGAGAGTGATTATCCATAAAATAATACACATACTTATTGAGATATGTGTGTGCTTATCTATACAATAGCATACAAGGTGATTTGCATGTATGCTTGAAGGTTTTGAGCTACGGTAGGAATTGAGCTATGTGTTTTGGAAATTTGGCTGAAAGAATTTTAAAACAAATTTAAAATGTCTGACTGCCTGTTTATGGGTTTAAAGATAATTTAGATAGCTTTATGTGAAAACTTCAGTGGAGACTAGGGTGAGAGCAGGTCTATTCCCAGTGCTGTTTTCTCTACACCAAACTTGACAAAATTGTCCTACTTGCATGACTTTTACAGTTGCAGCTATAATACAAGTGTTTTCTCCAAATCATTATTACAGGGAACTATTCTGAATATGAAAAGCATTTTCTTTTCGGCTTTAAAATCAAACATCTGAGAAAATTGATGCAAGAGCTATTTCAGGGGTCACATACCCCAAGTTCCTGTGACCACATTCTTAGGAACATGTCCCAGTGTGTATAAAGTTAAATAAATACACCTAATTGAGTGGCATTGAGTTAAGAATCACTCCAGTAGCCAAAACATATATGGGCTCTATAAAACCAGAATAAAAGACTTAAAATAAATGTGATGATTTACTTTGTGAATAAGATGAACAAGTACACTGTTTCAAGCAATGGTGAGTCCCATGGGATAAACTAGACACTTTTACAAAATCAGCCTGCTGGGTTTCCTGAGCAATAATGTCTCTGCTCTGCTGTATTCCCTTAACTTTTGTGGTTGCTCTCTCTCTTTAATACACGTATACGGTTATCCTATCATAAAAAGTTTAACATTTTCTTTCTAACAAAAATGTATTATAAAATAAATATATATATAAAACTTATATTGCAGACTACTTAAAGTATCATTATAAATACCTAAGTCTTTTACAATTTCTCTTGCCGATTATGCCTGTGGGAAAGTACATTTGGGTCATGTTAGCTAACGTTAAGAAGTACAAATACACCTTTTTCCTTCACAGGTCTGTTTGCAAGTCTTAGACACATAAATGTAGGGCTGGAAGGGACCTTGAGAGATCAACAAATCCAGCCCCTGCACTGAGGCAGGACCAAGTCAACCTAAACCATCCCTCACAGGTGTTTGTTCAACCTGTTCTTAAAAACCTCCAGCGGCGGGGATTCAACAACCTCTCTTGGAAGCCTACTCCAGAGCTTAACTTCCCTTATAAATTAGAAAGTTTTCCCTAATATTGAACCTAAATCTCCCTTGCTCCATATTAAAACCCATTACTTCTTGACCTAACTTCAGTGAACATGGAGAACAATTGATCACAGTCCTCTTTATAACAACCCTTAACATAGTTGAAGATTGTTCGGGTTGTGCGTCTGCCCCTCCGCGCCCCCGCAGCCTTCTTTCCCCAAGCCAAAATATGCTCAGTTTTTTTAACCTTTCCTGATAGATCAGGTTTTCTAAACATTTATGACTGTTTAGAAGTCCCGGATGACTGGAAAAAGGCTAATGTAGTGCCAATCTTTAAAAAAGGGAAGAAGGAGGATCCAGGGAACTACAGGCCAGTCAGCCTCACCTCAGTCCCTGGAAAAATCATGGAGCAGGTCCTCAAAGAATCAATCCTGAAGCACTTGCATGAGAGGAAAGTGATCAGGAACAGCCAGCATGGATTCACCAAGGGAAGGTCATGCCTGACTAATCTAATTGCCTTTTATGATGAGATTACTGGTTCTGTGGATGAAGGGAAAGCAGTGGATGTATTGTTTCTTGACTTTAGCAAAGCTTTTGACACGGTCTCCCACAGTATTCTTGTCAGCAAGTTAAGGAAGTATGGGCTGGATGAATGCACTATAAGGTGGGTAGAAAGCTGGCTAGATTGTCGGGCTCAAAGGGTAGTGATCAATGGCTCCATGTCTAGTTGGCAGCCGGTGTCAAGTGGAGTGCCCCAAGGGTCGGTCCTGGGGCCGGTTTTGTTCAATATCTTCATAAATGATCTGGAGGATGGTGTGGATTGCACTCTCAGCAAATTTGCAGATGATACTAAACTGGGAGGAGTGGTAGATACGCTGGAGGGGAGGGATAGGATACAGAAGGACCTAGACAAATTGGAGGATTGGGCCAAAAGAAATCTGATGAGGTTAATAAGGATAAGTGCAGGGTCCTGCACTTAGGATGGAAGAATCCAATGCACCGCTACAGACTAGGGACCGAAAGGCTAGGCAGCAGTTCTGCGGAAAAGGACCTAGGGGTGACAGTGGACGAGAAGCTGGATATGAGTCAGCAGTGTGCCCTTGTTGCCAAGAAGGCCAATGGCATTTTGGGATGTATAAGTAGGGGCATAGCGAGCAGATCGAGGGACGTGATCGTTCCCCTCTATTCGACATTGGTGAGGCCTCATCTGGAGTACTGTGTCCAGTTTTGGGCCCCACACTACAAGAAGGATGTGGATAAATTGGAGAGAGTCCAGCGAAGGGCAACAAAAATGATTAGGGGTCTAGAACACATGACTTATGAGGAGAGGCTGAGGGAGCTGGGATTGTTTAGCCTGCAGAAGAGAAGAATGAGGGGGGATTTGATAGCTGCTTTCAACTACCTGAAAGGGGGTTCCAAAGAGGATGGCTCTAGACTGTTCTCAATGGTAGCAGATGACAGAACGAGGAGTAATGGTCTCAAGTTGCAGTGGGGGAGGTTTAGATTGGATATTAGGAAAAACTTTTTCACTAAGAGGGTGGTGAAACACTGGAATGCGTTACCTAGGGAGGTGGTTGAATCTCCTTCCTTAGAGGTTTTTAAGGTCAGGCTTGACAAAGCCCTGGCTGGGATGATTTAACTGGGAATTGGTCCTGCTTCGAGCAGGGGGTTGGACTAGATGACCTTCAGGGGCCCCTTCCAACCCTGATATTCTATGATTCTATGATTCTATGACTTTTGTTGCCCTTCTCTGGACTTCATTTGTGAGGTCAGCAGTCAAAAGGATTAGGCTAGTGACAAATATGGCAATTTCCTGCAATACCCTGGACAAATCTTACTGAATTAAGTCAAACATTATTGAATTAAGTTTAATATCTTTGGAGTCTACTGTATTCAATTAATGGCTTATGTATCCCTGTGGACCAGAGATTTATGTATTTCCGTGAGAAAGGGTAGCTACAGTTCTTCAGGGAACTGAGAACAGTGTAGGTGGTTAGGCAAATTCACTCAGGCTGTAACTCCTCCAGAGAGGTGTCACCTTCTGGGGAGGCTCGCATATACTAGTTCAAACTGGATTATCTAGAGACCAACCGACAAATAAAAGATAAATAGACTGAGTTTAAATTGACTGGGGACCTTTTTTATGATCAAGTAAATGGATGGAACCTCTGGTCCAAGAGGGAGCCCAATCCTTAGGGACTGTGAGTCCATAAGACTGGGTGCTTGTTCTGAGTGAAAACTGCTATGAACTTGTGACACAGAAAAAATCCTGTGTGATGTATGAAGGACTGTTCATCGGCCAGAGCCCTTGTTGGTGTTGGGGGTGAACGCTGGTAAGCGTATTAGCCTTTGTATAGGTTCTTTTATTGTTCTTAATGTTTTCTCTGTAATATTTTTTGCCTTAAGAATAAATGTGCTTCCTTAGAAAGAGCTGTGTGATAGCATAACTGTGGGCAATTCCATTGTTTACCACCTCTGAGGAGAGAAATGAAGCAAGCCTGCTTAGTCAATCTGTCTCTTGCTGGGGATATCACACTATAATAATGAACTGGGTAGTCTGGAAATACCCTAGTCAAGAGGGAAAGAGACGTGAGTCTCCACCCAAGAAAGGTGATGGCTAAAGAACCTAGAACGCTTGCTCTTGCTGGACCACAGAGGGGAAATGTAGGTGCTGTCACCCTGAACTGTGACAAGGCCACTACCCAGAATGACAAAACTTTAAGTCAGAACCTTTTCCTGTGACATTGTCATTTTCTGGAGGGACTTCTGGGGCATTGCAGTGGGCAGAACTTCCTGTCATGTCATACTTATCTCACCCATCAATCTTTGACATTTGCTAGAGGTGGGATACTACTCGCATGGAAACTTCACAAGTCTGCTATATTGAGATGTGCCAGATGCCGTGGGCAAAGGAATTATTTAATAACTTCTGTATATAAATGTGATCTATTTTTGTGAGCTAGCGATTGTATTATAGCTCCATAGGATGGGATGCAGTGTTCCCCGAGAACTAAAACCTGTGTGTGTGTGGCACGGGGGGAGGGTTTACTCTGCAAATCCCACGACAGGTAAATTTCTCCAGATAAGGTGAATTGTATATACCAATTGACACATAGTTGAAAAGAACTTACATGAGAGGAAAGTGATCAGGAACAGTCAGTATGGATTCACCAGGGGAAGGTCATGCCTGACTAATCTAATCGCCTTCTATGATGAGATTACTGGTTCTGTGGATGAAGGGAAAGCAGTGGATGTATTGTATCTTGACTTTAGCAAAGCTTTTGACACGGTCTCCCACAGTATTCTTGTCAGCAAGTTAAAGAAGTATGGGCTGGATGATTGCACTATAAGGTGGGTAGAAAGTTGGCTAGATTGTCGGGCTCAACGGGTAGTGATCAATGGCTCCATGTCTAGTTGGCAGCCGGTGTCAAGTGGAGTGCCCCAGGAGTCGGTCCTGGGGCCGGTTTTGATCAATATCTTCATAAATGATCTGGAGGATGGTGTGGATTGCACTCTCAGCAAATTTGCCGATGATACTTAACTGGGAGGAGTGGTAGATACGCTGGAGGGCAGGGATAGGATACAGAGGGACCTAGACAAATTGGAGGATTGGGCCAAAAGAAATCTGATGAGGTTCAATAAGGATAAGTGCAGGGTCCTGCACTTAGGACGGAAGAACCCAATGCACAGCTACAGACTAGGGACCGAATGGCTAGGCAGCAGTTCTGCGGAAAAGGACCTAGGGGTGACAGTGGACGAGAAGCTGGATATGAGTCAGCAGTGTGCCCTTGTTGCCAAGAAGGCCAATGGCATTTTGGGATGTATAAGTAGGGGCATAGCGAGCAGATCGAGGGACGTGATCGTCCCCCTCTATTCGACATTGGTGAGGCCTCATCTGGAGTACTGTGTCCAGTTTTGGGCCCCACACTACAAGAAGGATGTGGATAAATTGGAGAGAGTCCAGCGAAGGGTAACAAAAATGATTAGGGGTCTGGAACACATGACTTATGAGGAGAGGCTGAGGGAACTGGGATTGTTTAGTCTGCGGAAGAGAAGAATGAGGGGGGATTTGATAGCTGCTTTCAACTACCTGAGAGGTGGTTCCAGAGAGGATGGTTCTAGACTATTCTCAGTTGTGGAAGAGGACAGGACAAGGAGTAATGGTCTCAAGTTACAGTGGGGGAGGTTTAGGTTGGATATTAGAAAAATCTTTTTCACTAGGAGGGTGGTGAAACACTGGAATGCGTTGCCTAGGGAGGTGGTGGAATCTCCTTCCTTAGAAGTTTTTAAGGTCAGGCTTGACAAAGCCCTGGCTGGGATGATTGAATTGGGGATGGGTCCTGCTTTTGAGCAGGGGGTTGGACTAGATGACCTACTGAGGTCCCTTCAAACCCTGATATTCTATGATTCTATGATTCTAAGGTCCAGCAGACAAATAAAGGGATTTTGGTATAAAGGGGGAGTATGAACTAAGTCATTTTTGGTCCAAAAATTAATATGAAACTGTAACCAAGAGGGCAAAACCCAGCTTGAAGTATTGGAACCTGCCAGGGTCTCCAGGAAGAAGATGGGTGACAGCTGGTAAGCTGAGCATAAGTATAGACTGTTTATTGTTTTGACATTTTTCTCTGTAATGCTTTTGTTGTAAAATAAATTTATTGTGCTCTGTATAAGCTGGCTGGTCACTAGTAGTCAGTCAATTCTCCCTGGAGACCACGCGAGAGAGAAAACTTCAGGTGCTGGACTAAAGTCAGACCTATTAGTATAGTGACAGTGAATGGCAAACTTAAATCTCTGGTCTGGAAGGGGAGAGACATGGGTCCCCCCATTGAGAGGTGGTGACTGGAAGCCTGAGACCTACAGGGAAGCCTTTGAGCAGCTCATAGAGGGGACAGATGTGCAGTTATCCCCAGAACTGTGAGACGCAGGTTGGACTGAAATATTCAGCCAGGGGGTGCTTGCTCCTGACTGAAGTTTTAATGTCAAATTAAATTACAGCAGGTGATAGAGCAATGCTGCTGGCAACTGTGGTCATGCTTTGAAATGACAGCTTTTTTCTTTCCACCATTCTCCTGGCGGAAGCACTGGAACAGGAAGCTTGCATCCACAACATTAATCAGATCCCTATGGAGCGGAAAGTGAGCAAGATCTGGTCACTTACAAATGGGCTGTTTCGGAACACCACCTAGGTCACTATAGAAGGACTGCTTCGGAGGTATGAAGCACCAGAAAACAAAAGTTTGCAACCACAGATGAAAATCCATCCAGACATGAAAGAGTGGAGCTTGTGAATTGCAAGTGGGCCACTTGGGATCACTCATTAGGGAACTGGAGCAGAAACAGCAATTTGCCAGAATAATAGGAAGCTGTAGCTGGCAACCAGGCATAATGGTTAAGTGATAAGTATGTTTTTTAAATATTGGAGCATGAAGGGGAAAAAAGAGTAAGTGGAAGATTGAATGGCCCCTGGAAATAGTCACATCTGAACACACATATATGCAAAAGGTCATGCTGATTATCTTGTTTACTAAATGGTAAAGAAAGAACTGGCTGCACAGGAGTGGTTGCACAGGGCTGTCAAGGGAGTGATAAAGACAATTGTATCTGCATTTCTCATATTTAAATAAGAATTTTTTTATTACAGGATTGATTTATCTAATAAAGCAACAATAAAGAGCTACTATATTGTGTCCAATATCAGGCTCTAACAAAGACCTTTCTATAAATAAGGTAGGTGCAGTTTCTGTATGAGTATTTGTTTTGTTACGTCAGTGCCATATTGTACAAGGCACTTTGCGATCTTCAGATGAAGGTCACTATACTAACCCAAATATTGCATTAGAAAAAAGATAGGGTTCTGAAGGGAAATTGGATTTATTTATAAGATTCAGTCCCTGCAGTCTCGTTTGGAAGCTTATAAGCTTGATCTGTCCAATAAGAGAGGGAGTTTAATATTAAAAGTCACTTCTGCATGAATTCGTGCAGAGCACTGGCACAATATAAGTGAACATAGTTTCCAAAAAAAATAAATAAAAGAGTTTCATGTTGTGGGATGGACATTATTTTACAGTTGTTTAAATCCAAACAAATGTAGACCTTGTGAACTTTGATGTCCTGGAATATACGCCTTTCTATTTAACTTAACTATATTACAGTAGCACCTACAGCAGGGATGTGCAAACTTTTTGGCCTGAGGGCCACATCTGAGTATGGAAATTGTATGGTGGGCCATGAATGCTCATGAAATTGGGGGTTGGGGTGAGGGGCCTCTGGGCTGGGACAGGGGGTTGGGGTGTGGGTGAGGAGGATGAGAGCTCCGGTTAGGGGTGTGAGCTCTGGGGTGCAGGAGGATGGGACTGAGGGGTTCGGAGAGCAGGAGGGAGATCAGGGCTGGGGCGAGGGGTTTGGTTGAAGGAGGAGGCCAGCGGGTGCAGATTCTGGGGTGGCGCTTACCTCAAGCAGCTCCCGGAAGCAGTGGCATGTCCCTTCTCCAGTCAAGATCGAGGCTGAATTGAGGGGACAGAGGAGAAGAAGTCACACCATAGGCTGAGAAAAGAATAGAACCCATCTACTTGCTGGCTTATACTCTCATCTCAATTACTGTAATTTGTTTTAAGTCTCACTGTTTCTCTGATTCAACAAAGCAATAGGTAACAGTCAATGTTTTTTACATTGATTCTTTACTATTTGAATTGATTCTTTACTATCTGAATTCAACTTTCAAGTAACAAATGTTAGTCCCATTGATGGCCCTTGTTTAGCACAGCTTTCCACCATAATCAAGAATAATGTGGATGCACCACCTGATCTCACAAACATCATTTATCTGTAAATACTCTGGGTACAGAGATTACCATGTTCCCACAAATTGGCAGGCAGTGTTTTCTTGATAATACTCAAATTATATTTAAGTTACCCAGTGTGACTCTAATCATAAGCAAACACAAAGATCAATTGGAAAGACCCGGCACAGCTTGGAGTGATTCGCATAAAACAAAATACCAACACAATTCCGCTAAAAACAAAGAAAAAATGCCTCAAACAGGATAGAACAGATAGCTATATAGCACAGACAGAGGGGTATATTACTATCAGTAGTACAGAAGGGCATAGGAACCCCAAACAATCCCCATTGTGCTAAGGCCATGGCATTGTACGGAAAAGAAAATAGTCCCTGTGTCAAAGACCTTATAGTCTAAGGCCCCAAATTCAGCAAAGCAATTAAGCATGTGCTTCACTAAAACCCCTTTGACTTCAAGTCCATTACATGCTTGAGTGCTTTGCTAACATGAGCCAAGGATGATGAAGTAGCTTTAGTCAAAATACATTATATTTAAGTTGACAGATGGGCTCTTTAACTTCCAGCCACTGGTTCTTGTTATGCTTTTCTCCAATAAATTAAAACCAGGCAAATTCAAATGAAAAATAAAGCCCCGTTTTTAACAGTGAGGGTGATTAATCTTTGCAACAAACTATCAAAGAAAGTGGTGGATTTTCTATCTCGATGTCTTCAATCAAGACTGGATGTCTTTCTGGGAGATATGCTTTAATCAAACAAGTTATTGGACTCAATTCAGAAGTAACTTGGTGAAATTCTGTGCCCTGTATTATACAGGAAGTCGGAATAGATGATCTAATGATCCCTCTTGGCATTAAAAATATCTGAATCTATGACATATTACATCACATAGAACTTAGCTCACAGGTTTAGATCCGAAAGAAAATCGGTCCTAAATGTAGCAGTTTATTGAAAGTTATTGGTGAAACTTCTATCTAATAAACTGAATTGTTCCATTTTGAATTAAACAAACTGTTCTACTTAAATCCATAAAGGTGATAGGGACAGATATAGGCAGCTCCTAATTGCGAATATAAAAGCCCTGATCTGCAAATAGCATCTCCATGGATGGACCCTCTCACCTTCACACAGGTGCCACATCGATTTCAGTAGTTTAGTCTCATGCTGTGTTGCTAAATTCATTCAATGTGTGTTTGAATTGACTTCAGCAGGACTTGATACAGTTGCAAAGACTAGTTTGTGTGGTTTTCATTGCAGGACTGGGGCCATTAGTAGATTCTATTTCTATGTTAGATGCATTAACTGCCCCTTAATCTGGAAGAAGCTTTGATATTTAGAAGTAATGGTTTCTTTTCAGGCTGTAGGGATTGTATATTTTCAGTATTATAGCACCTCACTACTTATGGTGAGGTACTATTATATTCAAAGCCCCCATTTCTATTTCTTACAACTTAAAAAAAATGGAATTTTCTTTAGAATCAATGGACAGAAGAAATCTCTTTGAATGCTTTAAAGGAGTTGGAGGCCTGTGTCAAAGGTATTTGCATCAATGGGAGCTTTTCCATTGACTTCAGTGGGCTTTGGATTATGCTGTTTGTTTCAACTTTAGAAAATGCAAGATTTTTGGTTTCTCATTTCCCATGATACATTAGCCAATCGAACAATTCTTTCTTGTTCACTGCCACTGCCATCATAGCTCCTAGGTATCTTCTCCCTTTGTATTGTTCCCATGTTTCAATTCGGTTTACTGACAGCTACAGGAAACTATTGAGGAACAGGGGGAAGCAGTAGGAGAGGTCAATCCACTCAGAGGTCGATGACGTACTCTGTATATACATCATCAAAGGACATACCAGGGAATAGTATTCTGTAGCGTGATCGCAGAGAAACTCTGTGGCTACACACTCGTCACCTGCTCCAAGACTAATGTCCATGGGTAGAGACTAGAGAGAGAAAACAACCAAGATACACCCAAAGGCTTGCAAACACTCCTACTGTGTTTACCCTGGTTCCACTCAATTACTAGCCTGGTGTAAAGGGGACCAAGTACAGCTTATAATAGCCCTAAAATACAGCTCTCTTTTATAGACAGAACTAGATACTGTGTCAGACAATAGTATAAAGAAGTTAATAAAGCAAAAAGGATCCAATAGTGATTATACCTATTTATTTATATACCAGTTCAACTTTTCAGGAAGAAAAATAGAAATCACATCCCCAGATGTTTGGATCCAGATCCAGATGTTTTTTTTCTGTGTGTATATTATTATTAAGATCAATTCAAGAATAATTGCATTTGATATTGTCATCTTATATTTGAAAACAAGAATACCCTAGTTGTATGTTAATGGTATTTTACTATATATTAGCATTAGAGTCCCTTTAAACTTCTTCTCCTATGTTCCTGCCTTTAAATACTGTAAGATCATCCTTGGTCATAACTGGCAAATCTTGCACATCTCAGGCTCAATATGCAATCGTATCTTACTTGTTTCAAGAGATGTTTTACTTTTGCTCGCTGAAAATCTGGCAATAAGATGACTAAAAGCAAAGAAAAATTGGTAGTCTGACTATTCAGAGATTTTTGTGGTGTTGTTCTAACCATTTTGTTCCCAGATATGAGAGAGATAAGGTAGATGAGGTAATATCTTTTATTGGACCAACTTCTGTTGGTGGACATTTAAATTCATAACTCTACTAGAAACATGGACTTAACAAAGACACTGGTTTTATGGCTCATTACAACAATTTGTGATATACTCCATTGCCTGTTAATCCTTAATTTCCCACTTGATTTTAAGTGGCTTCCTACAGCCTGTGTAAATCTCTTATACTTATCTGTGCCACCTTATATTTAGCGAAGACACTCTGGTTACCTTCTCCAAACTTGAAGAAGAAGAAGAACTCTGTGAAGCTCAAAAGCTTGTCTCTTCCACCAACAGAAGCCAGTCCAATAAAAGATTTGACCTCACCTACCTTGTCCCTCTTCACAGATTAGCAGAAAGTGAATATCCAAATGAGTGTGAAGATAATACTATTAGAGGGACACTGTCAACTTGAAATCCAAACAGTGTTTTAACAGCCAAATTAAAAGTGGTTTCAGGTACTACACCTAACTCAAACTTCTCTTGGCCAAAGTTTGTGGTTTTACAAGGACATTTTCCCATTTTAAACATTCTGGCCTGGATCTACAAAAGGACTTAAGCATTGCAATGCCTCCCTTATAACCTTTAGCCAAGTAGTTAGGGTTCTCATCCAGGATGTGGGAGACCGTGGTTTAACCCCTCCTCCCCCCAATGAAGAGAAGGAATTTGAACAGGGAGTTCCCACCACACAGATGAGTGCCCCAACCACTGGACTATGGGATATTCTGATGTGGGTCTCTCAGTCTCTCCTGTTGAAGCCATTCCACATTCTATTAAATATTAATTGGGCCAGAGAGCGCATGAGACTGAGTCTGCAGTCCATTGGTTAGGGCACTCCCTGGGAGATGGGAAACCCCTGTTCAAATCCTTTGTCCTCATCTGGCAGAGACTGATACTAAACCAGCATCTTCCAGATCCTGGGTAAGTTCCCTAACTACTGGGCTAAAGCTTATGAGGGAGGCTGCTGCTACTGCCACCATCACTTCCTCCTCTTTGCCATGCCCTTCCCCCTGTTTTGTATGGAATCAGGCATACTCAGAGCAAGCCAACCCAATCAGGTCCTACCGGTGAGCTAGGTGCGGGAATGCCTATCTTCACCTGGTTTGAGGATCATGCTGGTGAAAGCTGATTAATTAGACAGCTATGCACAGGACACAATGAAACCTACACAGAGTGCAATCCAGTGCTCAGTTCCAATACCCTTCCTCATGTTGCACATTACTCCACAAACAGGAGGCAAGCATCATTCACACAGGAGCGCTGTAGTGTCATCCCCTCCTCACACCCCCAGGACACAGCTTCAGTGGAGGCAGGCTACCAGGGCATCACCTTGCTCTGTGCGGGAGTTTTCATGAATGATCTATAAGGCTACGTTTTAGTCATGGATATTTTTAGTAAAAGTTATGGACAGGTCACAGACAGTAAACAAAAATTCACAGCCCATGACCTGTCCTTGACTTGTTCTGACTAAATCTTGAGTGCTTTGGGGGTGGGGAGTGGCCCAGGGGAACCGTGGGTGCTCTAGGGGCGAGGGGTAGCAGTACATGGCCCAGGAACCCTGCTGTTGCTGGGGGAGGTGGGCAGCAGCACACAGACTGGGACCCACACTGCTACAGAGGAGGGGGTGAGGAGCACGGTGGCCCGAGACTGCCCCAGAAGTGGCCAGTGCAGCTGGCCCAGGGGATGCCCGAGCTACTGAGGTGGTCCCTGGGCCAGCTGCACCAGCTGCTGCAGAAGTCATGGAGGTCCCAGAAAGTCACAGAATCCGTGACTTCCATGACCTCCATGACAGACTCGAAGCCTTAATGATCTATAGGAATTATCTAGGCACATTTTTCCTCCATACTCTATTTTGTGTTTTTCATTACAGAGTCTATAAAGCAACAATGAACTTAAAATATCAAAATACTTAAGGGTCAGAAAGTTCGGAGTGCTGCTCCAAAACAATATTTCTGCCATAGCAAGCTTCCTAATTTTGTACTGTTTACATTAAAAAAGAAAATCTTATCCTTGCTACCTAAGGTTTCAATCACATGCCCAATTTATATACAAAATTCCCATATAGCACTACCAACTAAGTGCACAGGTAAGACACCGGTTATATACTGTGAACTCTGAGGATCAAGAAAAGAACTCCTTCAGGCTGAAGGCATGTCCCCCAGACTTCCTACTCAGACAGCAAAACCATCACTAACAAACAGGTTAAGAAAATATGAAGTCAACAAATGTTATATAAAGTAAACCACATGCTGCTCCTATGGGATTCATATGGATGTGTTGGGCCTTAGAATCTAGATTCCAGATACGTCTTATGCATTCCTAGGAATGGAAATGCTATATAATGGATGGGTAAGGTACCTGAGGGAAAGCAACAGAAACATCTGATTGAGAGGTGAACCTTGCTACCCTGTTCTGTACCCAATTTGTTTCGTCTTTAAAGAGGCAGGAATAAACTTGAGACCCTTTGTAGCATAAGACCCTACTCAGGAGGGAGAGGTTTAGGTTTCACTTTAAATGATTTATGATGTTTGTACTAGGAAGTAATGACCATGACACAGGATATTATTGCTTTTTTATTTGGTTCACTAAAAGCTCAGTAAATATAATGACTGGGAAAGGATATTTTACAATAAGAAAAGACTCAAATGGTGCCACTCCCTGGCAACAGGCCTAGAGCAGGAGTTAAGTACTACACAAGCCTATTTTGCTTCAAAAACACGTATCTGAGAGTGACTACACACTGAATTATATTGTCATCCTCCTTCACTCAACCAACCACTACACGTTCAACTGCAGGTTACTCTGAAGGCATAATTTATTTATCCCATAACACACTTATGTTCTTATCTGAGACTCAGAGTTTTTTAAATTTTACTTTTAGATTAGGTGGCATACAAATAAATGTATGGAGCTGAGTACTTTCTACACATGACAGATTATGATGAAAAAAATTGATAAATTACATCACATGGTGAAGATGTGTGTTCACAATTTCACAAGAACTGGATCAGGCAGATTGTCTTCCACGGCCAAGACTTAAAGAAAAAACAGTACGGATTCAAAGCACCTTGGAACTAATGGGAGTCCTTCCAAAGGACTCAAAGCATAACAAACCCCCACCAAGGGGCATCATAGGAGTTTGAACTGGGACCTTCGGTACCAAAGCACAAACCTCTACAACTTGAGCTAAATGAATAACTCCTGCAAATGGCAGCAATAAAAAGGGTGTTATGTGGACTGGCTACAGAAAATCAATACAACACACACTTTAAAACCATATGCCAAAGAAATTATAACAGTTTTTTTCAAATGACTGATAAGAGTACATGTTATCTAATTATTAGCATTGGGGGAAGAAATGGAGAAAATAAAGAGTTAAATACACAGGGAAAGATATACATCATCTATCCCAAACAAATTAGCTAAAACCAGTATTAGGAGTTGTGTAATCTGTAAACAGCTTTTCAATTTGTCACCTACGCAGTAGTTCAAAACAATTTCAAGATAAGGAAGATTTTTTATTTTTCTCCATGTAAGTTTTCTACGAGGGCTATTGCATAGCAGGAAAGCTTCGTAGTTGAACCTTTCATACTTTAATAAAATATTACACTTGCCTCTTCCTAAATAATTTTATAACTTTGTGCAAGAAGATCTCTTACTCTTCTGTCATCAGGAGGGACCACTGCTTCAGTTTCACTCCTCCAGACAAGGTAGTTTAGTCCTCTAGCCAAAGCCAAAACTCCTTTGCTTCTAGGGTAATGAAAAGTCCAGTGGAAGTCCAAACACATCCACCCCTCAAGAAAGGGCCTTTGACACACCCCTTGGCCCAAGGGTTCATAAGTAGTCATAGAAACAAACAAGCCTTCACCCATCAGCACAAGAGCTTACAAGCAGTTCTTCTTCCAAAGCCCTTTAGTGGCGTCTCCTTTCTCCAATCCTCTCATCAGTCTTGAATTACTATCTGAAAACACCTTTCTATGGATGCTTTTCCAAGCATTTTGGCTGCTCTTCTAAGCCTCATCCAAAACCCCTCTCAGGTCCTTTGCCTGGAGAGATCCAACTGCAAGTCCTTCTCCATCCAGGTAGACACCCCCCAAGTAGGTCTACCAATTATCTTACTTACACACACCCACACATCAGATGCATTGCTATGAGACCTACAGCTCCCATAGACCCTCTACACTACAAGTCCCAGAATGCTTTGGTTCTAGAATTTGGTTGCCTAAAGCTGTAAATCTACCTAAAGGGGCTAGAACACATTCTGTTACACCTGACTATGATGTTTATCTGTTTTTGTGAAACATTTTTGAAAATGTTATAAGATTTTTGGGGTTTACGTGTAAAGTGAAAAAGTGAGGTTTTACAGGAATATGATGTTAAACTGTGCTCACTCAAAATATAAATTAAATGTAATTGTAACACTACATAAGTTAATGGTAACATTAGTGGTAACATAATTACTTGCAAAGAACAACTGTAAATATTTTAATGATGAGCATTGCACTTATTAAGATACCCTCAACTTCCCCCCTGGCTGTTAATGCAAATATATACATCTACAGACATTCAAACCATGCCATATTTCTTGCTCTATATCAAGAAAAATAACATGCTGTGGATATTTAGTGCCCTATTTTCAAATGCCCCAAACTTAAATGGTTCCAAAGCAAATTTCTTCAAACAAGATTAAGCACGCATTCATCATTCAGGATTCTACATCTGCCAAGTCTGAAATTTTAAAAAGAAATCTGTTTGAGTTTGTTCCCACAAATGAACTGATTCTTTCTTAACAAAGATCATTAAAGGAAGTTTAAATAATCAGAGCAGTGAGAATGTAACACTAATAGCCCAGCCCATCACAGACTAAAAATTTAGTCATTAATTAGAGAAAGAGTGAGAATTATTCTGTAGTCTAGGGCACTCTTTTGGGACATGGGAAAGTCCCTGTTCTCATGACTGTTTAATTATTTATACAACATGGACTCGCTTCAACAGGAGAGATTGAGAAAGACCCACCCCTGAATATCTCACAACCCAGTGGTTAGGGCATACAGTGGAGACGTCGGTTTAAATCTGTGCTCTACCTCAGGCAGTGGGAGAAATTGAACATGGGTTTCCCACATATTGGGCAAGTGATCTAATCACTCGGAGCACCATTACCAGCTGTGTTTTGTGTGGGGCCTAAGTTGTTAGATGGCTCTAAGTAAGCATACCAGATCAGGTGCCACAGGTGAGGTAGAATGGCTAGTCTGAGGATCCTGTTGGGGGTTAGGGATCAAGAGGCTGTCTCCATATCCTAGTGGTTAAGGCACTCACCTGTAATACTGGAGATCTGAATCTCCATTCTGCACTGACTCAGGCAGAGTGGGGATTCAAACCCAAGTTTTCCCTATCCTAGCTGAGTGCCCTCACCATTGGGCTAGTAAGCATTTCTGGGCATATATAGATCCAGCCAACTCACAAAATTCCTGACCTGCTCACCCACCTCACTTTTGCAAAGGCTAGGCATCTTTGAGCACATCTACTAGATCAGGGTCTGTTGGCAAGATAGGCAGGGGAGCACCTAGTTTGAGAATGCCTCCAGGGCATAGGGGTGAGCAGAGGCTCTGAGCAGCTCATTAGGACTTAGATGACTTTGCACATGCCCACCAGTAGAAACTTAGGCACCTAACAGTTAGGCAGCAGCTGAGCAGTGGTTTTGTGAAAGTCAATGGCACCTCAATAAATCCCTTTGTAAGTCTAACCCTTAAGTCTTGCAACACTAGGCAGAGCAATGCCTAATTACCTTTAAGAATCTGGACCTAAATCTCATGGTAACTGGTAGCAAACCAGGTGTACCATGAACTGAGAGAAGCTTTAATTTAGGCTTCATTGGCTGTAGCAGTGGGTGGATTCCTGGTGATGATACAGGTACCTTGTACAGGACTTCTGTACCGGGATTTCCAGAGAAGATAACCTCTAAATACCATAGATCCAAAGTCTTATTCAGTCAGTTATTGTAAAAGATAAATGCAGTTATTCCTTAGCCCAGCCCCTCGAAGGCAGCTCACTATTATCAGTAGTAGTATTATCTGTATCATAGTAGTGCGTGGGAATCCAACCAAGGGCACCATATCATTGTGCCAGGCACTGTACAAACACAAAATAAGAGGCATTGCTTGCAATCTAAATAGACAAGACAAATAAGGGCTGGGAGAAAGGAAGGACCTAAGGCACAGAAAGTATGCTGACACTGCATTGTAAACCTGGGTCTGTAAGACCTGATCTTGTGAACTTAGTGTTTCCAAACCCACGCTTGAGCATCAACACTGCATTATAAAGCTGTGTTTCCAGTTGCTTGACCAGGGTCTCACAGCTATGCTAATGCATACATACTGCACTCCAAAGACTTACTGACTAGGGTCTGTGGCTTAACCTGCAGCCACACAGCAAAATGGCAGGCCTTGGAATCCAACCCATCTTCTAGCAGGGCCCTTGGACCTGGGTCCTGAGTTCTTCCAGACCCAAGTCAGACTGATTTGTCTGTGGGGCTTAGGCTGAAACCCTGAGCCAATATTTTCTTAAATCAGGGCATAAGTGACTTGGTCAAGGTCACACAGAAGATCTGTGATAAGGCTGGGTTCTGAACCCATTTGTGATGTGTCTTAACTGCCAATCACCAGCAAGGTAAGGGATAAAACCCCAGCTAGTCATGTTTCACATCTGCGGGGTGGCTGATTAACTCATTGCCTCTTGGCTGGAAAAGGTAGAGCTAGACAGAGGAAGCTCACCTGTAGAAGGAAAACCTCAGATGTGCACCTCTCTCCAGGAGAGACCTGGGGTAGGAAGACTAAGGAAGGCCACGGAGGCAGGATTGGTCCCTCTGGCAGGCCACGGAAAAAGTGGGTAAGATCTAGTGAGAGCCTGTAGAGAAGGCAGGACTCTCCCATGGAATGAAACTCACAGGAGTAGCTTCTATGGGAGGGAGCCCTGATAGAGGGTTTGCAAGTAGAGAAGAGGAGACTTCAGTAGCCCAAGAGGGCAGAAGAATTATTCAGTTTTGTTTGGACTTTTTTGTTGTGTCTTGGTTATGACAGACTGGAAGGGGTCTGAACTTAGGTGATGTGGCTGGAGGGCTGAGCCACAGAAGAGCTGAGATCTGAGGCAGGCAGCCTGCAGGAGGTGCTGGAGCCAAAGATAGCACCAACATCCTGCACCAATGTAAGGGGGAGTTCCCCGGGTGAATGAACACTGCCACACCATATCTTCTGAGTACTGCCCCAGTGCCTTAACCACAAGTCACCCCCCTACTTCATTTGAGTATTTGTGTTAGCACTATTTGATTTATTTGGGGGGGGGTATTGTTTCCAAAAGTGACTCAGACACCTCACCGGTCCCAAAATGTGTGCAATTTAACAATATATAACAAAGGGGAGCCAAAACAGCAGGGATCAGAGTAACAGCACTTTGCTGCTACTCAACCAAAGGTGTATGCAGAGCTTGGTGGATTTACTCCATGTGTACTTGAAAAAATATATAAGATATATAAAGTGCCCTCAGCAGCCAGCAGAAACTTTACCAGCCTTCAGTACACGTAGTAGTAAAAGCTCTCACTCTGATAAATGTATCGAGCAAGCTTTCCCATTAGGATTATTCAAGTGTGTGTGTGAACCACAATGATTAGTCTGCTTGGAAGTCTACCAATGAGCTTTATTTGTAGACGCACAATATAAAATTATCTTTAACCCACGTGCTAATATAGAAATAGTACAAACTGTATATATAATAATTAAGGCTAAGATTAGGGTTAGTAAAAGTCATAGACTGGTCACAGGCAATACACAAAAATTCACAGGCTGTGACCTGTCCGTGATTTTTACTAAAAATACCCCTGCCTAAATCTTAGCTGCTTCTGAGGCCCCAGGTTCCCGCTGCTCTGGAGGGCCCAGGGGGTTGCCAGGTGGCTCCTGCTCCGGTGAGGGGGGTCTGTCTGTCCCTGGCTGCCCGCTGCTCTGAAGCCCCTGGGACTGCTGCTCCGACAGCCTCTAGGGCTGCCCCTGGGACTGCTGCTCCGACGGCCTCTAGGGCTGCCCCTGGGACTGCTGCTGCTCCGGGACCACTGTTCTGTGGCTGGCCCTGGGACTGCTGCTACTCGGGGGGCCCGGGGCCCGGCGGCACTAGCTGCTGCTTGGGCAGCCTCAGGGCCAGCTGCTCGGGCATCCCTGGGGTCAGCCACATTGCCAGCTGCAGCTGTGGAAGTCATGGAGGTCCCAGAAAGTCACAGAGTCCATGATTTCCGTGACCTTTTTGAGACACTCGCAGTCTTAACAATACTTCACATCTTATCCATGTGCCTCCCACTGTTACCCAAGAGCCAGATTGTGCAGGGCTACTCTGTATGGGGGGGTCAAAGTGAAGGGAAAGACACCAGGATCCCATGCACAGTAGGCAGGCAGAATTGCAGATCCTCTGCTCCCCAGACACATGCCCCCAGCAACCCTCTGGCAAGAGGGCTCAGGGTGGCAGATTTAGTACCTGGGTCTCCTATTAGCTCAGTCCTTGAAGTTGGCTAGAATTCAAGTTGACAGTGTTCTTTCAAGAATCTTTTTCAAAATATAGAGATTTTATATTTTATTTTTCATTTTTTAATATGAGGACAATAAAGAGACAGGAGAAAAGAAGAAATTGAAAGCTGAGATTACAGCTTCAGTTGTAGCCAAAGCTAAAACACATGGGCACTGTTCTGTACAGTAACCAACCTGATGCTGTCAAAAACACTTTTTTCCCTTTTGCCATGTGTAAGGGGGGCTGCTGGCCCCTCATTGAAACTTAGTGGTTTTTTGGTTGGCCCTCTCCCAATAGTATGAGAAAGGGGAAGAGCCAAAGAGGAGTCAGGATCCTGGCCCGCTTGGCCAACAGGGAGAGGCCAGAACTCCAAGTCAGACAGATTGACAAGCCGATCAGGCCAATGAGAGCTCAAGGCCATCATCCATGTGAGCTGGGGCTGCCTGGGAAGGGCTGGAGAGCATGTAGCAGTCCAGAGCGGAGCTGAAGTCCAGAGCAGAGCCAAGTGCAACAGCCTCAGGAGTTATAGCAGCAGCTGGAGAAGGAGAGGCATCAGCGCAATAGTGGTGGAGTGAGTCTCCCACTCTCATGGCAGGGTTGTGTGTGCTGATCTAGGGAGAGAGGAAGCAATGGGACCCTTTCCCAAAGTCTGTCAGGAGGGCATTAAGCACCAGACTCATGGGGGGGACATTGCCAGTCGAGAGAGCATTAAGTGGCAGATCCAGAGGGGCACGTAGCCTGACAGGAGGCCAAAACAGAAGGAGGAGAATAGGTTTTGTCACACAGAGTCCAAACCATCCTGGCCAAGCGCCACACCAGCAGTGTCCCAGCAGCACAGGGAGGTCCAGGAAGAAAACACCGGACTTGTACATTTGTTATAACTGTAAAGCTTATTGCAGTTTAAAGATTGCTTCAGAAAACCACACCCAACCCATTTTCTCACAGTGCTCATGCTATGAAGTGTTTTGCAATACCCAAAGAAATGGTTTTTGGTGTAAATAAACTGTATATATGTTTAAATGAATTGCAGTGATTACAGGTTAAAAGTGTATCCTGGAATAGGGTCACCCTTGTCCCTGCCCAGAGTTGCCTATGGAGAGACTGAAGAAAACCCCCAGGAACCCTGGGCTTAGTCTTCCTGGTATGCGAGGCCTGCTCATATGGGCCAGGAGGGAAAGTCAAGGTGGGCGGGCTGGTATCTGGGTGATGTGAATCAGGGCTGGGACTCAGATTCTTTCATCACTCTGTTCAGCCGAGGCCCTGATTCTGCAGTCTATCCACATGCAACAAACTGCAAGACTGGACCTTGGTCACTTCTTATCTGGGCTTGGTTTAATAACTAACAATCTAGAGCAGTGGTTCTCAAACTTTCTTTTTTGCAGATAACTTGAAAATTGCTGAGAGTCTCGGCGGACCACTTAATGGTCTTTCCAAATATTGTTTGTACCATTAGCTAACTATTGTAAAGAGTTTTGGATAAAAATGCTATATAAAAAAAGCCTTTAACAACAATAAACATTTTTTGTTCTACAAACAAAAGCACACAACTCATATTTTAATATCAGTGGTCTTACCTTTCTAATGCTAGTTGTGCCCTCTTTTCCCTGCTGTGGCAGTCCCTGAGCTGGAAAGGAGGGGGGGTCTCTCCCTCTCTCCCCCACCATGGCAGCCCCCGAGCTGAAGCTGGGAAGGATGGGGGGGGTCTCGCTCTGGTAGCCACAGCCCTGAAGCTGGGGAAAGTCACCTCTTTTATGGCCGCCACAGCCCTGCGTATTCCAAATTCCCCCCATCCCCTCCTCTCACCCACTACCCCCTCCCACCTACCTCCTATTCCCCCCAAGGCCACCACCTCACCTTACCTGTGCATCTTCTCCAGGGTCCAGGCACCTAATCAGTTGAGCCATGCCTGCACGGCTTCAGTAATTAGGTCGGTGGCCCTTCATTGTCTTATGTGCGGCCACCCAAGTGCACACCTTAGAGGGAACTATTCACGGACCACCTGGAGCTCACGGACCACAGTTTGAGAACCTCTGGTCTAGAGGTAAAAGGTTTCATTATCAGTGCCCGAGCCATCCAGTCCCTTACCTTGCCATTCATAAAAACCACATACTCAAGTGATATTGACAATGTTTTGGTCCCCAGTACAGTATATTTTCTCAAACTCTCATTTCACTTTTTGCCAGTGATTCACATCAGCCCAACATTGTTTCATACACACCAAAGCCAAACCTTGAGCTCAGAGAGTAGGCTCTCATTCGAAATGTATAACTGTTGTTTCAGCAACTCCACTGGAACTCATGCTTGCAGGAGTTTGAGATCCTGCAGGCTTGTTGATTTAAATTTTTACTTTTGCATGGGAAGAAGTACGGCCACTACTTATCACCTACCTAATGATCTCAGACAGGTGATCTAACCTTCAGAAAAACTGTGTTTTGAAGGGTTGGTTTATCAGGATTGTAACTCTATTACCAGTCTTCTGCAGTTTCACTGAATATGATAATATTATCATCATACAACATGTCAGTTGCAATGAGGCTATTGTCTTGCCCAGTGGCTTCTCTCCTTGACATACTCATTATGCTTTTCTGCATGAAAATATATTTATTTATAAATGATTTACAAAGTAGGTTTCTTTGTATCACAAATCACCATATTTAAATCCTACTGACGTCTGAGCAGTGGCTTGTCAGAGAAAGGTACTGACTCTGGGATTCAAGTGGAAATCCAATTTATTTCGGTCTCCAATGGCTAGTAGTTATATACCTGAACACAACCTGGCACAATTGGCAGCTTCTACTCAAGAGGAACTTACAAGTGAGCTAATACAAAAATGTAAATTAACTTTATTTCACAAAAACACCCATACTGTATATTTTCCACTTCCTGTCCCAATATTTACCAAAATATTTACATTCAATGCTTGATCATGCTTCCTTTGAAACATGGGGAATAGGAAAAATCCATTGGCTTCACTGCCACCTGGATGGGACCATTTATATCGTGTTTGTGACACTACCATTTACTACCATGGATCTGACAATGACAAACTGTCAGGCTATAAATCTGGCAATACCACTGATTTCACAGGGGAAAGTCTGAATACCCCTGCTATAACTGAGGGCAACATTTAACCTCGTAGCCTACCAATTTGTTCTGTGGGTGAATTCTCCTTTTTAAAAAAATTTGCATTTGAAGGTATGGGTCAGGTGTGGGTTATGTGTAATGCTGGGCTGAACATTTATTTGGCTTCTGAGCCTCTTTAGTGTTACAACCCTATAAAAGTGACAAATATTGCTTATTACTAGTAGTGATTTTAATGCTTTCCTATCACAACTCCTATTGATAACCTACATGTGGCTGGTCTTTTTTCTGAATGTGCAAAAAGAGACTCTGTCAGCATCCATGATGGTTATTTTTCCCAAAGGGTACATTCACCCGAATCTTCCATGCACACTGTAAATACCTTTACACAGTATAAAGTCCAGACCTGAAGAAGAGCTCTATGTAACTTGAAAGCAGGTCTCTTTCACCATCAGAAGTTGGTGCAGTAAAAGCTATTACCTCATTCACCTTGCAGGGGTGCTGGAACAATTTTTATAGTGGGGATGCTGAGAGCCATTGAACCAAACTCTATATAATGGAAACCACTTCAAGCCTGGGTGTGTTGCAGTACCTCCAGCACCCCTAGTTCCAGAACTTCTGCCACCTTGTCTCTCTCGTATACTGGGATCGATACAGTTACAACAACACTGCAATCTGTAAATATTGCTTGACTTCATTCCCTGAATCACAACTGGAACACTAATGTTATCCCTCACCAACTCACATGTGAAAAAGCATGGAATTTACAGACCAAATATTTCCAAGCGTGGGTGCTTGGAAAATCCAGGCTTCTAAATCCACATTCAGGCACCTAAATAAATAGCCTGGTTTTCAAAAGAACCCAGCCATTTCCATTGGCCAGAGCACCCATTTTTGAAAAGCTTCTCCATAGTATGGTTCTCCATGAAAAAACTCAAGAGTTATGCTTGTGACTCAGTAGATTCAACAAACAATTTAATTGCACCATTTGTCCACAGTTATCTCATGAAAGGGCTACCAAAATGAGTAAAGACCTTTGACTCTCACATTGGAAGATTACATCTGATTATTTCCTTGAATATAGAGGACCAAGTGACACAGTTAATGTCACCTTTTTCTTAATATAGAATAAAGAAATTGTGTCAAATTTCTATCCTGCCTACCGAGGAAATGGATTAACAAAATTCTATTCCCATTATCTGACCTCTTTAATTTATCCTCTTTCTTACAGTGGTTGACAAGAAATTTTACCTTCAACACTTGCCTCAAGCATAAACTTTAAATGCCTTAGTCTATGTTTTAGCAATCTATTTATGGGGTCAGATCCTGGCCCTATTGAACCGAGAGCAAAACTCCCATGACTTCACTTTTTCCTATATTCTTTGGATTTTTAACAGTGTATCTTTTTATATTTTTCCACCTGCTCCTAAAAAAAATCACTGGTTTTCATTTTTCTTTTGCTATTTTTGGTTTCATTAGCATTCAACTGCACAATGGCATTGGAGCCTTGGCTTCATTCTGCTGGCCCAGGCACAGCCTCCTGTGAGGCTGAGTGAAAATCAAGAGACGCAGCAGTGGTGTTTGAAACAAATGATAAGAACAGTTTTGGGGATGGAGTGACAGAAGCCACTTAACTCTTAGTGTAGCTTCATCCTGACTTGTAGTGTAGACAGTTTCAAATTTCTGTTTGTTTAGCTCATTCATTTCTATAACAAAAAGTCCATTACTTTCCCTTGCAATGCAACAGGCCTTGTATTTCATGGGTTGGTTAACAATACTATAAGGAAATATTCCTCCTACTACAACTGCATTCAGAAAAATGCAGCCTTCATTACTGATTCATTTATTGTTGCTATTTGTACTACCAGCATATTCAAAATCTATTGTGATCAAGAATCTATTATAAGCCTTCTTGTCTGAAGAATATTTTCTGAAGTGCCTTCTTTTATTTCTTTGGAAGTCCACACTGAATTCTTTTGGTCTTTTCTGGCCATATATTTCTTTCCTCTCAGTTAAACTAAGTCTGCAGTAGAAGTCAGAAAAAAATCCTATACACATATGGGAAAGTCAAAAACAAAAGGCTAGTACTGTCTTTTCAGATGTCTTCTGTATAATTTATTTTATTCTTTGCCATCCTCCCCACCCCTTCCACAATGTTTCTATACATCTACATGAGCCTCCTCCTTTGAATTATCCCACCTTTCATCCAATCATTCTTCATCTACCTGCTTGGCAAAAAAAACTTCAGGCACAGTGAACAATGAGAACACTTCAAGCATGGTTTACAAGAATAAAATACAGCTTCTGAACCCAGACAGAACAAATAATCCAGACTCAATCTGTAAAGAGAACATACTCTGTGCTTGGAGGATGCATTTTCCTCACACAAACAGAATTCAACTGAAATAAAATACATTAAAATACAGCTTTTGACACGGTCTCCCACAGTATTCTTGTCAGCAAGTTAAAGAAGTATGGGCTGGATGAATGCACTATAAGGTGGGTAGAAAGTTGGCTAGATTGTCGGGCTCAACGGGTAGTGATCAATGGCTCCATGTCTAGTTGGCAGCCGGTGTCAAGTGGAGTGCCCCAGGGGTCGGTCCTGGGGCCAGTTTTGTTCAATATCTTCATAAATGATCTGGAGGATGGTGTGGATTGCACTCTCAGCAAATTTGCAGATGATACTAAACTGGGAGGGGTGGTTGATACTGGATGGGCAGGGATAGGATACAGAGGGACCTAGACAAATTGGAGGATTGGGCCAAAAGAAATCTGATGAGGTTCAATAAGGATAAGTGCAGGGTCCTGCACTTAGGACGGAAGAACCCAATGCACAGCTACAGACTAGGGACCGAATGGCTAGGCAGCAGTTCTGCGGAAAAGGACCTAGTGGTGACAGTGGACGAGAAGCTGGATATGAGTCAGCAGTGTGCCCTTGTTGCCAAGAAGGCCAATGGCATTTTGGGATGTATAAGTAGGGGCATAGCGAGCAGATCAAGGGACGTGATTGTTCCCCTCTATTCGACATTGGTGAGGCCTCATCTGGAGTACTGTGTCCAGTTTTGGGCCCCACACTACAAGAAGGATGTGGATAAATTGGAGAGAGTCCAGCGAAGGGCAACAAAAATGATTAGGGGTCTAGAACACATGACTTATGAGGAGAGGCTGAGGGAACTGGGATTGTTTAGTCTGCAGAAGAGAAGAATGAGGGGGGATTTGATAGCTGCTTTCAACTACCTGAGAGGTGGTTCCAGAGAGGATGGTTCTAGACTATTCTCAGTGGTAGAAGAGGACAGGACAAGGAGTAATGGTCTCAGGTTGCAGTGGGGGAGGTTTAGGTTGGATATTAGGAAAAACTTCTTCACTAGGAGGGTGGTGAAACATTGGAATGCATTACCTAGGGAGGTGGTAGAATCTCCTTCCTTAGAAGTTTTTAAGGTCAGGCTTGACAAAGCCCTGGCTGGGATGATTTAACTGGGGATTGGTCCTGCTTTGAGCAGGGGGTTGGACTAGATGACCCCCTGAGGTACTTCCAACCCTGATATTCTATGATTCTCTGATTCTATGACATCAGCACAGCAAGTTATGAAGTACAGCAAATATAGCACAATACATTCAAGGCAGCAAAACACCTCCAACATATCTGTGGACTGCTGTCAAAGTAACTTCCAGTCAAACTGCAAGCCCAGCAAAAGATAATGAAAACATTCGCCAAGTGCTGCTAAGGAAGCAAATATACTCAAAGCTCATTTCACAAAATGAGCACATTATAGTATTCAGACTTCATGAAATAGAAAAACACATCCGTTGAACACCATCCTATGAAGTGTAAAGTTATTGTTTTAATACTCTTCTTGAACCTACTCTCGTCCCTCCCTCCAAGAAAGCAATCCCCCTTCATTGTTGACTCAAAGTAGAATAAAACATCACCAGCCCAGTGAATGAGCAGCATATTTATAGTCTAGCCCCAAAATACCTCTCAGTGGTATATTATCCCTTTAATTCGAACATAAATTGGGGCAAAATTTCACCCATCTCCAAAAGGCCCTAAGACCCTGATCTCTCAACACTCAGACTCATACTTAGCACAATACCAGGTAAATGCCCTGATATTTTCCATGGCTGATGATGGTGTCCTATGTGCCCTCACTAATGAAGAAAAGAAAGAATACTCCCAAGTGACAGAGGATTTTGCTGCCCATTTCATAAGCAGACAGAATGTTATATATGAAAGAGCCGAATTTAATAGAAGGTACCAATAACAAGGGGAAACAGTTGAGACTTTTATTAATAGTAAATAGTCTTGCTGAACATTGCAAATGCAGAATGTTAAAAGAAGAACTAATAAGAGACAGGAGAAGTGTTGGCATAAGAGATGCCAAAAATCAGCACAGCTTGAGTTAGACTAAGATAGCCATAAAAGAACAGCAATTCTAGCAACATAGGGGAGACTGCATCAGACTATACCGACTCTAAAGAGAAAGGACAAAAATGTGAAAGGAGCAATTAGACCAAATGTAAGAGTGAACAGCTAGAGAGTGGGCAACCAAAGAACCTTGGGAGAAGAACTGTGGAGGAAGCTTGGAAAAGCTGCTGAAGATGTGGCAAGATACCAAGCCACAGCTAGCAACAATGAGGAAAATGTAGGAGATGTCATAAAAATGAGACATTTTGCAATAGCATTCAAGTCACCAAGAACAGTAAAAACAATGAGGCCATTCTATTTGGGATTCTATTCTTAGTAGAACAGACAACACACACCTTGGGACACAAGCATGACAGTAAATTGTCCAAATCTTATATTTAAAATTTATCCTGGGGAGTAGGGACTGCCAAAGATTATAAGAGGTCTTGGAATGGAGATCCGCAAAGACCAAATAAAAGTCTCTGTGAGGCTAAATTGGATGTTTGTGACCAGTTCCTTGAGAAATAAAGAATAGAGCGAGGATGAAAAGTTCTTCAGCAAATAATATATGTAATACAAGGACTAACAACCCTCTAACTTGGGTCGCCAGTGATACAAGGACTACATCCAGTACAGAAGCTGAAATGCACTAATGGGAAAAAGCAAACTATACAGGAGCTATATCCACATTTCTTTATAAGTCTAGGAAAGCTGTCAGGAGAATGCAAAATAAAACTAGTTCCATCAGCAACTCCCTTTGCTCTCACTGCTCCACACCATATCTCTATAACTTTGCTAGGGAAAGTCAAAATAGAATGAAAGAGAATGGTGAAATGGGGGTTGTATCCCACACAGAAAAACCCACTGACTAGTGTAGTGTGTCAGGATGGTTGTAGTCCTGAAGCCCAATGGCAAGATCCATATTTGCATGCATCTCATCACTCAATAAAAGCATGAGCAGAGAACGACACATTTCCCACAGTTGACCAGACACCAGAGGCCCAAGTCTTCTCAAAGTTAGATGTTACAGCAGGCTTCTAGCAAATCCCCCTTGCTAAAGAATCTATATAGCTAACGACATTCATCACCCCATTTGGAAGGTACTATTTTAATTGGCTTCCATTCAGCATATCTTCAACACCAGAATATTTCCAAAATAGAATCTCTCAGATCGTGTCAGGTTTGCTTGGCGTCCTTTGCCATACGGATGATGTGTTGGTATATGACAGAGATAAAAATAACATGAGGGATTGCGTGCAGTTTTTCAATGCTTCAAACAAGCCAATCTCACTCTAAAATGTGAGAAAAGTGAATTTGGATAGAAGCAGATAAAATTTGTAAAACAGATAATTAGCAAACAGGGAATTCAGCTGGATTCAGAGAACTGAAGGCAACTATTTCTCTTACTCAAATCCTAAATCATTTTTGCTGTAAAATGATTGGGCATAACAAATTATTTTGGTAAATTCTTATCAAATTTAGCTCATCTAAGAAAACCCTTGGGAAATCTCCTTAAGGGTCATAATATGTGGATTTGGGGGAGACCATAACAAAACACAATAAAGTAAAAGAACTACTGACATCTCAACCTGTATTGGAACAATACCCAGTAAACTATCCAGTAACAGTAACATCTTCACATGGCATAGGAGAAGTGCTAAACAAAAACATCCAGAAGGAGACCAAAGACCTGTTGCATTCACATCAAGAAGCCTGACAGAAATTGAGCAGCAGGAAGCTCAGATGAAAAAGGAAGCACTAGCATGCCATAGTCAGGCATGATTTCCCTTTTACAAAATCCAGGTTGACTCTTCCCCAACATACTGTGTTCATCTATATATCTGATAATTGTGTTCACTTAGGCTACATATACACTAGAAGCATGACACTACAGCATCTGGTGAAGCTGCTCTAAACTGATGGGAGAGAGAACTCTCCAGTCGGCTTAATTATTCCACCTCCCATGAGAGCCTCTCCCGCTGACCTACTGCTGTCTACACCAGCGCTTCGATTGGTATAATTTATGTCGGTCAGAGGTGTGGATTATTCACACCCCCTGAGTGATATAAATTATACTGAACTAAATTCTATTGTAGACAAGGTCTTAGTTTCAGGAAATTTGCCTGGTACTGAAATTAGGCTTACCATATCTTCTAGAAAAACATCCAATTTTGATTAAAAGATTTCCAGTTTTCTCAAAGGGAGCTAGCACGAGCATATGTACATGAGCAGGGGAATCACACCTCTAGCTCATAGTGTAAACATAGTTTATAAAGCATGTTTTCCAATCCTTTAGTCATTCTTGTAGATCTTCTCTGAACCCTCTCCAGTTTTTCAACATCCTGCTTTATATATATTTAGACTCTTGTGTATACCAGAACTGGACATAGTATTCCAGCAGTGGTTACACAGTGCCAAATACTGAGATAAAATAACCTCTCTATTCTTACCTGATATTCCCCTTTTTACATACTCAAGGACCTCATTAGCCCTTTTGACCACAGCATTGTTCTGAGAGTTCATGTTCAGCTGATTATCCACCATTATCCCCAAGTCTTCTTCAGAGTCACTGCTTCCCCAGAGAGAGTCCCTTTCCTGTAAGTATGGGCTACATTCCTTGTTTTAGATGTATGATTTCACATTCGAACAAACTGAAACACATACGTTTGCACTTAGTTTACCAAGCAACCCTGATTGATCTGTATCAGTGACCTGCTCTTTATTTACAACTCCCCTAATCCTTATGACATCTGCAAACTTTATGAGTAATGATTTTTTGTTTTCTTCCAGGTCACTGATAAAATTGTTAAATAGAACAGAGCCAAGAACCAGTGCTTGTGGGTCCCCACTAGAAATATACCCACTCACAATAATGATTTCCTGGTTGCCATTACTTTTAGAGATCTGTCAGCCAGTTTTTAACATGACATACATTAAATGGATTAATTTTGTATTGTTCTAGTTTTTTAATCAAAGTGTCATGCATTACCAAGTCAAATCTTTTACAGAAGTCTAAATATATTACATCAACATTGTTACTTTTAGCAACCAAACTGATAATCTCATCAAAAAGAAAATATCAAGTTAGTTTGACAGGATCTGTTTTCCCTAAACCTATGTTGATTGGTGTTATTTATATTGCCCTCCTTTAATTCTTTATTAATAGAGTCCCATATCTGCCATTATATTATTTTGCCCGGGATTAGTGTCAGGCTGATAAACCTATAATTACTCAGATCATTTCATTTACCCTTTTAAAATACTGGCATATCATTAACTTTCTTCCACCACCCTCTAGAACTTCCCCAGTGTTCCAAGAGTTATTGAAAATGAACATTAGTGATCCAGAAAGTTCCTTGGGCAGCTCTTTTAAAACTCTTGGATGCAACTTATCCAATAACGATTTTAACATATCTAATTTTAGTAGCACCTGTTTAACATCATCCTGAGTTAATGTTGGACTGGAAAGTATTTCATCATCATTGTCTGATTTTAGATACGTGATCTGACTTTTTCCCACATATAGAACAGAAATGTTCATTGAACACTTACTCCTTAACACTTAACCTTTTCTGCATTACTGATAATTATAGCATTTGCATCTAATGATTGATAAGTGCAATTGTTAGGATTCTTTCTGTTCCTGTTATACTTAAAAATCTCTGTTTTGTTTTCCTTAATTCTTCTGACCATGGATTTGTTCTTGTGGCCTTTGGCTTCCCTTATGAATTTTCTAAAATTCTTAGCTTCTAGTTTATATTATTTGCTATCAACATCTCCTTTATACCATTTATTGTATAGATTTATATTATAGTATAGTATATTATATTTATTATCAATGGAAAAAAGGGGAAGTTGATAGTGATGAATATAAACTATATTATAATGTGCATTATTTGTTAGGACATTGACCCATAAGCATTCATGACCATTTGTTTCCAAGTTGTCAGTGACTCAGAAACAGGTAATGCCACTCCCTCTCTCCCTTTGCACACTTAGTCCTTCTTAAATACATCCTAACTATTGATTTTAACATTTCCAAACACACAAATTATCCCACCAGGTTTGGTATTACTACTCATAAATGAGCAATTGGTGTATAGACAATTAAAGAATTTCAATATCCTGATTTTGTGTTAAATGAGTGCTTGTTTGTCCCCTCTTTAAACCCTGTGACCGGAGTCCCAGGGGAGCCAACTGAGGTCACTCAATTAGAGTGAACTGCAAAGAATGGGACAGACAATCCCCAAAGCTGGTGGATATTCCGATACTTAGATTTACCAAGCCAGCACAAAACATCTTCTGTAATACCTCACTGGTTACCCAGAAGCCAACAACACAGTTCCCCTAAAGTAACGCAGCCTCAGGCCTCCCGTCAGACACCCAAGTTAAATATGATGAGGATTACTGAAAATCTTATTAATCATATAAATAAATTCTACCAATCCCCAAGGATTGAACACATTACCTCCCAGGTTAATGAATATTCCAGATCTTACCCAAATACACACTTACAGCCAATTTTTATTAACTAAACTAAAATTCATTAAAAAAGAAAAGATAGAGAGTATGGTTAAAAGATCAGTAGACATACAGACATTAGTACAATCTTGAGTTTCAGATACATAGCAGAGATGGTGAACTTTGTAGATGCAAAGAGTACTTTCAGAAATAGTTCATAGGTTATAGTCCAATGTTTATATTCAGGGCGGTCCAGTCAGTAGTGGGATCTCAATGCTTATGGCTTAGGCTGTCGCTGCATGAAGCCTCAAGCAGGTCTGAGATTAAAAAGATTGGGACACAAACATCTTTATACAGTTCCAGGCCTTCTTGTGACAGCTTGGAGTCCTCTGGTAAACAATAGGTACTCATGGGGATTTTGAAGTAGACCCATTTCCTAAGCATCACTGGTAATTATCCACAGATTAACATAAGGCAATTGCCTGTTTTTCCACTATTCGCAGATGATTTGCTAGACATTTCAAAGAGAGATGAATACAGCGATATCCAATGTTTATGTTACATTTAAATGTTAATATGTTCCTATGATCTCTGAATTAACAGAATACAGCATAGACAGGGACTGTTGGATTACATTGTTGACCTCCACCAATATATATGTAAATACACAAAAACACAAACATTATCTACCCATATGTTTTTAAAAGTTGAATTTAACCTGCAGGATGCTTAACCCTTTTCCGTCATGCGTCACACGTGCCTTTTGTTTTAATGTAATGTCCATGCCATGATTCATCTGTCTCTGAAAAGATTAGTTCCCCGGTGTAGCAAAGCGATCACTCACTGGTGTGGCGCCACCTGCTGGCTGTCCTGGGAATTAGCTCGATTCCAGCCCAGAGCACCCTCTGCAGGCCAGTGGCTCACCTGTCTCAGGCCTGCATGTCCCTCCTGGACCCCAGTGCCCCTTACCCTGGAGTTCTGCCCCAGCAGTATCCCCACTCTCTGGGTCTCCCCTTCCAGGGGAACCCCCAACCCCCTAAGCCCACCTCGCCTCAGTGGTTACTGCCAGTCATCATCCAGACCCTGTTCACTGGGGCAGACTGCAGTGTAATGGCCACTCATCATTGGCAAAGGGGGGTTTGGAACGGCTGCCTTTCTCTGCAGCCCAGTACCTCTCTAGGCCTTCATGTCAGGCAGCAGCCTGGGAAGTCGGAGCCTGGGAGCTCCCCAGCTCAGCCTGCCCCTTTCCAAGCACTGCTCTGTCCATGGTACCCTTTGCTCCTTCAGGCAGCTAGGTCCATCTCTCTCCAAAGCTAGAGAGTGACTGCCCTGCCTCCTGGCCCTGCAGCTCTTTTATAGGACCCTGCCTGGCTGCCTCCCAGCCTTTTCCTATTGGCTCCCTGGGGCAGCCCTTTCCCAGGGCTGGTTTTAACACCTTCAGGGCCGGAGCAGAGTGACCGCCCCACTACACCCAGCTAATGAAATGGAAGCCATCCAAACTGTTCAGCTCCCTCTCCCTGGAGAACAATGGTGGGCAACCTGCGGCCTGCAGGCCGCGAGACAGTTTGTTTATAATGACTGTCCACAGGCACTGCCATCCGCAGCTCTCAGTGGCTGCAGTTCGCCGTTCCCAGCCAATGGGAGCTGTGGGAAGTGGCCACTCGCACTATTGCACGTACAGTCTACTTTTAGTGTGCTAGCTTGATCAGAGCTAGCATGAGCATGTCTCTTTAAGATGGAAATCACACTTCCAGCTCCAAGTGTAGACATACCGTGGCTGTCCATAAACTCCTCGGTGTCTCTGATGTGCCGCAGTGTCTGTACTTGTCCTTGCAGATCACAAAGCCTTTTTTCCAGCACAGCTGTTGGCTTGCACTTCAGACAGAAAATCCATCCTGGTTTCTGGCAAGAAGGAAAACATGGCACAGCCATTGCAGGTCACAACACTACTCCATTGCTGGTAATTGAGTGCAGGAGGCACAGAGGAAGCTTGGATAGACACAGTTCAATACTGAATTGAGCTGAAACAAAATGTTCCAACTCAGTTTTACAAACCAAAATGAAACATTTCAATTGGTGAATGTTGCAATATTTTGTTTAAAATGTCAAGACAAAACATTGATATTTCTGAATCAAAACTTTTCAGAGCTTTTCAATCCACACAAAAAAAGTTTATTTCAAAATTTTGCCCAATTTGGGACAAAAAATGTTGAGATATTGGAATTTCTTGCAGGATGGAATTTCTGATTTTCTATCATTTCCTCTTAGTAGGCATTATTATGGGTTAAATAAAGAAACTTGAACAAGGCATACTTGTCAGTGGAGAATATTGGTCTCAGGAGTCCTTCACAAACTAGCAGTGGACATTCCATTGCTTGTGACTTTAAGCAGCAGACTGGATAAAACAGTAGAAAGTGTACTGTAGGGAACAATCTTGCATTTGCAGGGAAATGGAGTGGATGATTTAATAGGCCTTTTTCCACCTAATTTGTGTACTTCATAATGTTACCTGCATATAACATCCATTAATATTCCTCAGATCTGAAATATATGTGATTAACTTGGGATAGAGTAAAAATGGAATATAGTACATCCAAATAAAAATGAATCAATCTTTTATTACACCTTCTATGCTATCAAATTTGAAAAACATACGCGAGTGGTTTCAGCATGAGCAGCTATAGTTGAACAAAATAACATTTCTGTCTTTATCACCAGAGTTCATTAAAATAGGAACTTGGTACATTTATTAGTCTAAGGTATACAAAATCTAAAATCTGAGCTGAAAGATGTGCACTTTTGTGCCAATAATTTTAAAGTACTTTACTATGGGCCTGATTCTCCACATAAATTTGTGTAAATTAGGTGTTGTTCCGCTGAAGTCACCAGAGTAAAACAAGGGTGAGAACAGAATCAGGCCATACATGTAAAATGTAAAACAAAATGACATTTATTCCACATTGGGTATCTTTCTAGCAGTACCTTTTTCCATGCGTCTGTCATTAACATTAAAAGGAATCATGCAGCTAAATCCTCCAAGCAATGTGCTAAAAAGTATGAGATCAGGAGTTAAAGTAAAGGGGAAAAAAGCTTCCTCTCTTCTGCCAAAGCAGAGCTCCTCCATCTCTCCCGGGCTTCAGGAAACAACAGTCTCTGAAGCTCTCCCTCCTCATTAGCTGGTGTCCTGACAGCTTCCTCTTCCTCTTTGCTTTAATACCTGGATAGAGTGTATAATAGAAATGTTAAATGACACTAAGCAGTAAGAGCACTATTTAGCATTATTGTATACTGCTATAAAAAGAACTTAACTGGCTTAGAAAAATAAGTCTGGATTGGCGTTAACTAACTGGGTATCAGATTTTAGCCTGATTCATTTTTAATCTGATGATATGGTAAACCACAGAAACTGGAGAGTATAATGGAAAAATGTGCCATGATAATTTCACATTCCTTGTCTGCAAAGATGTCATTGGACTCCAGTTGAGAAATATTAGCCATAGTCCATAAAAAATCTTTAAATAAGTGGACTTGAAGGGTCAGAATGCAGAGTACCTCAGAACCAGCCTTACAGACAACCTTATCATGGGACCGCATTAGTCGTCAATATGCCAGCCTGATTGTTAATTATTACTTGTAATACACTAGCACCAAGAGTCTCAAACCAAGATTGGACAACAGTGTGATGAGGAACAAAAAATAATTAAAATAAATGGCTGCCTTGATTACACAATGGCTACAGCAATTGTATGTTGCTTCTGATAAATTGTGAAGCACAAAATGAAGCTAGGGATTGGCATTAGCGCCTTAAATTAAACACAGTGCATGGGAAAAAATAAATAAACTGTGATATGCAGCACACATCACCTTAAGAAGTTAGTTTAAAAAGACTTGTCTCTATTCCAGCTACAGAGTACATGATCATAGGAGTATAAACCAAAGTATTAGAAACTATTTCAGTGGTCAACAAGGTGTGATTTAGCATTTTCAGAGTTGAAAAGGGCTGTTGTGACTTCTCCTGTCTTTGCATATTTATGTTTCAAAATCCCTTTCCTATTGGACACAGATGCTAGTGCTTACAGTTTGGGGGACAGCATTTCAGCATGGCTGCCTGCTCCCTAAATCAGAGACTGTAGCTGTGAAAAATGAGTCTGAGAAAGTTACAGCAGTGAATCTCCCATTCAAACAAAATGGGCAAGGTCTGCCTAAGGCAGCAAATTCCACAGAAATAATAGGAGTTCCTCAGGGACTGACTGAAAGTTTCTCCTTCCTGGGTGGAAAGAAAGTCCATCAGGGAGCAAAAAATGCCACAGGAATTTGAATGGGAATAAAAATTGATTTGTGAAGGCATCTTGACAGACACTGTACATATGTAGAAACCTTGTTTCATTGTTAGTTTGTTAAATTGTTTATTTTCTGTTTGGGATGGGTCACACAGGACATCACCATTTTGGGTGCCATTGGAATGATGGGCAAAGCTAAGGGGAGGAGGGATATGCTGAGAGGTACTGGTGACTGCATGGATCATAAACCTCTTTGAGACCGGGTGTGAACACAGTCTTCATGTAAGATAGTTGTAAGAAACACTTAGGTGGCCACGCTAAAACTTAATAGAGTCTGCCTAGAAATTAGCACTTGGTGGGTGGGTTCCACACTGTGTGTGGTTGTGTATGTGTGTGTGGTTCCATGAAGCAGGAAGAAAGCCAACTAGGAGCATAGGAAGCTTGATGTGACCTTGGAAAAAGCTAGTCGGAAGACAGGATAATGGGCTAGATGGACCTTTAGTCGGATGGTCTGACCCAGTATGGCTGTTCTTATATTCTTACTATATCTCTATTACAATTGTATAGATGTAAAGCATTTAAAATAGCAGAAAAGAATAGAAAAGGAAGTCACTTTGTAGCTTAGCAAGAGTTTATGGGTAAGCCTAGGTTACTCAACCTACATTTCCTCTGTGAGAAACACAAAAACAATACCTGCTGTTTGATATGCTTTAATGACCTAACTTATACCAAGGATTCTGACCTATGTGTGGATATCTATAACATTATTGTTAATAAGCTCCAATATTTTCAGTATTGTCACTAAACTATATTGCGATGCACAGTAAACTTCCACTATGAAAAAAGATACAAGTGAATATGTAAGTGCAATCTACTGAAAATGAATTAGAGAGGTTCTATTCCTTTATATGAGACAAGGATGTTGTGAATTATGTGGAAAGTATTCCACAGATGTAACCTATAAAAGACTGTCTGAGAAGTTTTTACTATACTACTTCATCATTATTATTCTGTGAGAATATTAGGTGATTGTGGTTACTATACAAGGACTCACAGAGCTTTTTGTTTAAGTGTTTTTCTTTCCAAAAATGTATGTTACTAATGTAAAAGATGGTCTATCACTTTTCAAATACAGATGTAAAAAAACCTGTGAGTTAACTTGGAACTTAGGGCACAAATATTCAGTGAAAAATAAAAGTTACATCTTGTCCATAAGCCCGTTTCAAATTAGTAAGCCACTGCTTTTTCCAGTTAAGCCTTCCTAGCCATTCAGCTAACAGTAGGGCAAAGTAGCTTTAATACTAGCATGAGACACTGACAAACATGCATGCAAGTTAGACCATTCTCATTCTGGACGACGGACTTTTGTTAGCCCTGTTAAGGCCTGTTCCCGGTGGTAAAATTACTGTAATATAGTTATTCAGTTTTCAATGTAGCATTCTGCTGGATGAGATGAAACGTGGAGAAGACATCCACTACATATCAGCATAGGACAGCTATCCACAAGATATTTTCTAGTGTTTTGCATGGTGGCTATACATCTGTGCAATTCAGAACTTTTATTGGATCAACTTCAGGTCTTGAAGAAGAGCTCAAAAAGCTGGTCTCTTTCATCAGCAGAAGTTGGTCCAATAAAAGGTATTACCTCAGCCACCATGTGTCTCTCATATCTTGGGACCAACATGGCTACAACACTACAAACAACAGTTAAGAAGTGACATATACATTTACATATGTCTAAGTAGATATCCTGGATTGTATAAAACTGACCTGGTGGGGTGAGGAGATGAAGTATAATACAGAGGGATCTGAGTGAAGCAGCCATAAGAGAAACCGGAAGAGCCTGAGATCCAAATGACACAGTCCAGAGTTACAACGAAGCAGACAAACTATAAGTCAATTAGGTTACTGGAAAACTAGACAGAGTTTATCATTTAAAGTGGTGGGACCCCCTCCAGCAGCCATGTAGGGATATTTCAGCCAATACTCCTGCCATGGAAGGAAAACAACACAGCCACAGTACAACAGTATCCCCGGCTTCTAGTATTCAGAGTTTATCTCAAGATGCAAGACACAGTAGACTTTTATCCTTCCATTGGTGTTATTCCATTGATTGCTATAGAGTTATTCCTGATTTACACCAATGTAAGTGAGAACAGAATCAAGCCCAGTGAATTCACCTAGCCATTCAAGTCAGGATACTCTTGGACTCCAATTACCAGAATGCATCTAACCAAAGAAAATCCTATTTCCTACTTTTTCCTATATAGATTATATCTGAAAGCAGCCTTGAGACTCAAATTTTGTTGCTAATTTATTTCTATTTAATTATGTATTTAAAATTAAAATAACCCCATTTTTCCATTTGCAGTTCACAAATGGAAGCAAAGTCTGGTGCTAGCAGTCCTGCAGGAGATATTGCAGAATAAAATAAAAGAATGAAGCACCATCATAAACCACAGCTCAAATAGTGCTCTAGCCTTAATACTGCTGTAATAGTCGCCAACACTACTGTGTCCTCAGTTCACAAGAATCATGTGCTATTCATGCAATGGCAAATCCACTGGTCCACGGTTCCTTCAGGACACCCCTGTACAATCCCCACTGCACCAAGTAAGAGCAACAACCTATGTGGAGCTGAGTTCTGTGGCAAAAATCCCCACAAGCAGTGGAACTGCACTAGTTCCATTGCTTCTGGGGACATATGTAGAGGAGGGACAGGATTTAAACTCTTGCTGAGAGATGTGAGATTTTTGTTATATTTTGGCCAAATTCTATTAAAATATAATATTAAGCCATTGGCGTTTTGAGTGATACCACTGGTTTTAGTGACTAGACAGACTGACAGGCCATATCATCAGGAGTTGTGACACTGTTAACATATTTTTAAGCAAAGAGTTTGAATTGGGGATGTTCACAGCTGTGTGATAAATTCACAGAACTAGAATTTCTGGAACTCCTCATCCCAAACCAATACTCCTTCTGCTGCCATGGAGTCCCACTGAATTAATAAATGGAAGTCCCGATGTAGTAACGAGACATTCCACTTTATACAGATTCGTTTTATTTAAGTCAAACAAAGATTTATTTTAAATGCTGTGCATGAAAGTGACCACTGTTTCTTTTTTGCTTTTAATTGTCTTCTCTCCGTGTATTTGAAAGGCCAATTTATTTAGAATAAGCACTAAATCACAAATCTTAAGGAAGAGAAGCAGTGTTGAGGAGTCCAGCTGTTGACATGATGGGAAATACCCATGTATATCATTAGCTAGTCGCTCTGTATAATTAAAGATAAACTTTGCTTTTTAATCACATAATATTTTAAAAATTGCTTAATCATGCTATAGTGATTTGATCAGCAGGAAAGGAGCCCCCTGCAGAGCCTTCTGTTTGAAATTACAGAGAGATTGCTATTAAAACACAGAGCAGCAGAGAGTGGGGGAAAAACCTATAACCCAGACAGCAGAGTCCTCTGACACTTGCTTTTGACATTAATCAAGACCTGTGGTGTTCGTGTGATGGACTCAAAATCATTACTAAGGAAATGTTTCATATCACACAGAATCCATCTAACAGAAGTTCAGATTTTGCCTGAGAATATGCAGGAAGCATCACCTTGAGCCAATAACTGGCTATGCATCACCGTAGATCTTATATGACACATTATTATTTATAGTACAGTAATAACCAGAGATCTCTACGAAGATCAGGACTCCATTTTTCTAGGCACTCTGCGGACACATAGTAAGAGACAGTCCCTGAATCAAAGGGCATACCAGGTGGCTGTCATGGAGCAGCCATAATGGGCTTCTACTAAACTGCCTCCCAATCCCAGTGGGGGGGGGGTAAAAAGGGGCAAAGTCAAGGCAACGCCTGTTTGCTCGAGACATCCCCAGCTGCTGGATTGGGCCCTTAGAATTATGGACATGTAGGCACAAATTAGAGTAGACCTCAACTGTTCTAACTTATACCAGGGACAGGAATGGTCCCTAACTGGTCTCAGGAGTCATAAGAGTGTGATAAAGTTATTATTTATTAGTAGTATTGCTGTAGCACCTAGGAGCACTAGTCATGGACCAGGAGCCCATTGTGCTAGATACTGTACTAACACAGAACAAAAAGACAGTCCCTGCCCCAAAGAGCTTACAATCTAAGTATAAGACAGATAAGGACACAATACTGTTCAGTGTGAAAGGCAGCAGTCTCAGCACCACAGCATCCTAACCATTGTCAAGTTTTTTGTAGGCATCACAGCAGTTTTGAGTAGGGTTTTGCAGGAGGATAATGAGGGAGCTTTCTGGATATTTATGGGGAGCTACTCCCAAGCATAAGGGGCAGCATGGGAGAAAGCACACAGGTAGGGCAGGGGATTCAAAGAGAGGGATCACAGTAATCTTTGCAGCAGCATTCTCAATGGAAATGAGCCAGGCAAGATTGCATTTAGCAAGGCCAGAGAAGTAAGTTGCAGTAATCAAGACGTGAGATGATGAGATCTTGGACAAGAGCTTTAGCTGTGTGGATGCATAGGAAGGGCTGTAGCTTAGAAATGAATAATTCCTATTTCTTATATAGCACTTTTCATCAGTAGATCCCAAAACACTTGACTGTCTTTAGTGGATTTATCCTCACACAGTCCTGTGAGGTAGGGAAGCATTATTATATCCATTTTACAGATGGGTAAGCGAGGCACAAAGAGACTAAGTGACTTGCCCAAGATCCCACAAGAAAGTCCATAGCAGAGCAGGGAATTAAACCCCTGTCTCACATAGCCTACGCCAGTGCCCTAACCACTGGACTATCCTTTATCTCTGATATAAGAGATGTTATGCAGAAAGTATTGGCAAGATTTAGACATAGTCTGGATGTGAGGTGCTACAGAGAGGTCCAAGTCAAAGATGACACCCAAGCTACAGGCCTGAGTGATACTGTGACCAGGAAAGGCAGCAGGGGAGAGGATCAGGGTGGAAGACTAAGAACTGTTTTGCCATGTTAAGCTTGAAATGACAGCTAGACATGCATGAGAAGATGTCAGGGAAACAGGCTGAGATTTTAGTTTAAAGAGATGGAGACAGGTCAGGAATAGATAGGCAGATTTGTGACTCATCAGCATAGAGATGTGAGTCGAATTTGTGTTTGCAGAGATAAGGTGATGAGGGAAAAGTGCAGGGAATGAAGGGCAGAGCCCCAGGGAACTCCAAGAGAAGTTTGAGCAGGGTTGATGAAGAGCCTCTGAAGGACATGCTGAAGAAGTGATTAGACAGGTAGGAGTAGAACCAGGAGAGGAGAGTCACGGAAGCCAAGAGAGGACAAGATTTGGAGAAGAAGAGCATTCTCAACAGAGTAAAGGCAACTTACAGATCAAGGAGGATGAGGATGGAGAACTGGTTCTGAGCTTTGGCTAGGAAGAGGTGATTAGAGAGCTGGTGAGAACAAGTGCAAGGGGCAGAAGCTGGATTGGAGAAGGTCTATGATGTAACTGGAGGAAAGGAACTCGCCAGTGATTGTAGACAGTGTGTTCAATGCACTTTGAGATAAAAGGGAGATGGGGTATTAGTTGGAGACACAAATGAGATCAAGAATGGATTTTTTAAGATGACAGAGACTTGAGCATGCTTGTAGTGTGAGGTGAAATAGCCAGAAGCAAACGAGAGGTTAAGGAGAAGAGAAAGGTAGGAATGAGAGTGGGCATGGGGGAGATCAGGAGATGGGATGGGGTCATGGGCAAGTAGAGGGTATACAGGTAAAAGAACTGTTGAGAAACTTCTGTGTCTGTGACAGAGGAGAAGGGGGTGGGAAGTGATTCTGTTTACTTTGCCCTTAAAGAGGAAAGGGATGTGAAGAATGTATTTCCGTAATCATTATAGGAAGGTGTATACTCAGTGTACTCACTCACTTTGTATTACTACCCACTGAATGAGAAGGCATTAATATCTCCTCTATAACAAGGGGAATGAGAGATGGCTGTTGAACATAAACAACTAGCAAGTCTGGGTTGATATGAATGAATTATCAAGCACTATCCATGTGAGTGGAAGACACAACTACAGGACATTATCTCCTAACAACTAGAAGCCAAGAGCGCATTATTTCCTCTACGTCTTTTCATGGTGGAGAGTAGAAAGTCCCCAGCAGGAGGACAAAGACCCAAGGTGTGAAGAGACGGGTTTGTAAGTTTGCTGCTGCAAACAGAAACACACACAGACTCAGAGAAAGACAGTGACTAAAATGAATTCAAGGTGGCCATGGCGTGATGGAGCAATTACTTCTGCCAATACCAACTTTATCTGAAACTTGCTGTTTCTTTGCTGGCCTCGGGGCTCTCAACAGTTGTATTCCAGTTAACTAAAAAATAAAGGCTTGTTTTGAAAGGGCTGCCCTGTGTCTCTGCAGATACTTACTAGCTGCATTGCTTCCTGAAGGGGTAAACCTCTTAAATCAGCAGTCTGTAGCAGTTATTTGGGCTTCTTGTAGAGTACATGATGAGAAACTGCGATGGGGGAGGGGCTGGAGCCCCAAGTCCCAATCTCAGACTCATATTGCTGAGAAGCTAGTCCTTGTGAAAGGTTAAGTCTAGAGCTTGTCAGATAATAGAGTACTCCAAAGAGATTATATAAAGGCTGGAACAATGAACCCCTATTATTCTGTGATACCTTTGTCCACCTCTCCCTGGTCTGCACTGAGAGAGAATCAGCTGAACCAGAGACTCGGGCTTTGTATACCAATTATTTTTAAAGAGAGACAATATTTTACGTTAGGTGTACATTCTTAGAAACTCAGTTAAATTGTTAAAAAATAAGACTAGCAACCTCTTCTAAACAAACAAAGCTGTGGCACTAGAGAGAGAAAAAAATAAGACATATGTCTGATGGATTTGTGATAAAAAAAAAAGATAAAGCTGTAGGAAGGGAATTCTCCAAAGAACAAAGAGCAGTAGACTGGAAAATAAGAGGGCATCTTTACTTGGAGGTTACTTTTTTTTTTTTTTTTTTACCAGAAGCAGCTATGCCACAGTAACACAGAGACCACACTAAGAAAAACAAAGAGGTAATAGTTACAGTTGCACAATTCATTATTTGTTGAGATTTGAAGTAGCATGGGAGGTGAAAAAGAAAAGCACAAAGGCTTTCAGAAGGATAATTTGGGGACAAGGAGTGAAGGTTATAGGTATTCATGTCCTTTTGTCTAAGGATTTACTATCAGTCAGGGAATCTTCAGTCTGAGATTGAGTTTCAAACCTGAAACCTCTGGGGCTTCCTATCCTTTCCCTTGAATACTTCTCTGGTGATCCTAGCTGCTCCTCAACCCTTCAGCGCATGTCCCCCAGTCTTTAGACTTCTCTGCTATTAATTACACTCACAGGCTTTCTTGCCCACCTTTAATGTTTTCCAGGTAGACTTAGTCCTTTCCTTTCCTATACTCAAATGGCTCTCAGGCTTTGTCAGCAATTCCTCCTCCCCTACCCAGGCCTCTGTCTCCCACCATCCTGCCTGGTATAAGAATCAAAATACATATTATTTGTATGAGAAACACCTCTCCTTCACATTTGGCAAGAAAACGTTAGTACATGGGCATATTGGTGATTTTGGTCAGTTCACAGTACTATTTAATAATGTATATGTCTGCTAAGTGTGGGCAGAGAAAAATAAAGGGCGACACAACGCTCTTACAACATCAGGGCGTTAACTGTTAATTGGTTTGTCTCTTAGCGCTATGTTAGTCCACCAGAGTTTCTGTACTCCTCTCTCAATTCCTTTTTTTAATTTAAAATGTTTACTATATTGGGGGAAGACCAATATTATACCTGTCTTTAAAAAGTGCTGAGCATAATCTTAGGAATGACAGACTTGAATGCTACAGTTCAGGACCAAGAAACAATAATTAATTATTAAGTGCTCAGATTAGTAAATTTTTAAAAGTAGACAACTAAGGTTAATGCAACATTCAGTTTGTGCAGTTTCTTTAGCACTGTGAACTCAGCTATGCTGTACTTTTGTATATTACCCCTGAGAAACAATTGATAATACAGGTTTCAGAGTAGCAGCCGTGTTAGTCGGTAAAAAGTTTTTTTCTCCTGCTGATAATAGCTCATCTTAACTAATTAGCCTCTCACGGTTTGTATGGCAACTTCCAACTTATCTGTATGTATATATATATATCTTCTTACTATATGTTCCATTCTACGCATACGATGAAGTAAGCTGTAGCCCACAAAAGCTTATGCTCTAATAAATTTGTTAGTCTCTAAGGTGCCACAGTACTCCTGTTCTTTTTAATTGATAATACAGTGAACGGAGATAATGGCATTAGAAAATACTACATATGTACAATGTTGCCAAATGAACAATGCTGACCTTAAGCAAGGGAATTTCTGGATTCATGATTGTTTCATTGAACAATTCATTACTATTTTTGCATTTAACCTAAGTGATTTTTTAAAAATGTATTGTGATTGAATGCAATAAGTAATTCTTATTGCAATAAGTAATTCTGCAATAAGTAATTCTTCTGCTCTACTCCATACTGATTAGACCTCAACTGAAGTACTGTGTTCAGTTCTGGGTGCCATATTTCAGGAAAGATGTGGACAAACTGGAGAAAGTCCAGAGGAGAGCAACAAAAACGATTAAAGGTCTAGAAAACATGACTTATGAGGAATGATTGAAAAATGTAGGTATGTTTAGCCTGGAGAAGAGAAGACTGAGGAGGGGAGGGCATGATAACAGTTTTCAAGTACACAAAATAGTGTTACAAGGAGGAGGGAGAAAATTTGTTTTCCTTAACCTCTGAGAATAGGACAAGAAGTAATGGGCTTAAACTGCAGCAAGGAAGGGTTAGGTTGGACATTACAAAAAACTTCCTAATTGTCTGGATAGTTAAACACTGGAACAAATTGCTTAGAGAGGTTGTAGAATCTTCATCACTGGAGGTTTTTTATGAACAAGTTAGATAAACACCTGTCAGGAATGGTCTAGTTATTACATAGTCCTACCTTGAGGGCAGGGGACTGGACTAGATGACCTCACGAGGTCCCTTCCAGTCCTACACCTCTATGATTCTATTATTATAAGTATGCATGCAAAATGACCAAAGAAAATGTGCATGGAAATGGTTATTTAGTACACTCAGCTACCATGACTGCACATGTAGCTCTAATAAATGAATGCAGATTAAGCATGCAGTTGGTTGCACAGGAGTCTGAAAATATGGCCCAACAAGTCTAAGAAGGGAGTTAACCATCTCCATCATTGCAGTGGGGTGCAAATTTTGAAGCCTGATGATGACAGTTTAACACAACTATTTTACTGCTAACTATTTTAGCAGAAACAACTAGTTAATGTGCTTTATCCAGTATGTTTAAAGATCATATGAGTGTGAAAGAGAAAAGATCTATTAAACCACCTATTCCATTCTTGTCAGGGGCCAATGCATGAATAATCCTTTCAGTCTGTTCTCCAGGAGCTTGTTCAGTCTAGATTTTAAAGGTCCCAAGAAATGAGACTTTCAGCGCTTTCATATTCTAATATACTGGAACTTTTTCTTGATTTCTATAGTCTACACCTTCCTTTTTTAATTTCAACCCATCGGTCCTAGTTGTAACCCAGAGCTCTAAGAGGCTGCTGCAATACCCCCTGAAGTGACCGGAAAGACAAGAACATGCCTTAAATATGCTACTAATAATGAACGCCTCTCTAAACTTTGGTGATCAAGCATCCATCCTCACTTCATGAAAGTCACACTTAAAAAAAACCCACTTCTGAAGCACTGAATAGGGCTATATAAATTTTGCCTCTCACCACAAAAAATATATTACACAGTAATTTTATTCAAAGATAAGTCATCGTTTTTTTTAAATGTAAACTCAATGAAAACCATGTGTCTACAACAAAACTTCTGAAGAACTCATTGTTAACTTGGAAATCTGATTTTTTTAATGGTCCTTCACCAGTAGACACTCACTATACTCTGTACAAACCATCATGGGTGAAATCCTGACCCCACTGAAGGCAATGAAGACTATATCATTGACTTCAATGAGGCCAGTATTTTACTCCCTGTATTCTTTAGTTGTCATATAAGCAACTATTAGATCTACTTAGTATTGTTGCATAATACTGAAAATCACCAGGGTGCAATTCATAAAGGACCTTCTATATATGTTGAGACTAGGGCTGTCAATTAACAACAGTTAACTCACGCGATGAACTCAAAAAAATTAATCGTGATTAAAAAAATTAAACAATAGGTTACAAATTAAAATTTATTAAATATTTTGATGTTTTTCTACATTTTCAAATATATCTATTTCAATTACAACACAGAATACAAAGTGCACAGTACTCACTTTATATTATTTTTATTACAAATATTTGCACTGTAAAAATGATAAACAAAAGAAATAGTATTTTTCAATTCACCTCATACAAGTACTGCAGTGCAATCTCTTTATCATGAAATGCAGCTTACAATTTTTTTTTTTGTTACATAACTGCACTCAAAAACAAAACAATGTAAAACTTTAGAGCCTACAAATCCACTCAGTCCTACTTCTTGTTCAGCCAATCCCTAAGAGAAACAAATTTGTTTACATTTATGGGAGATATGTTGCCCACTTCTTAATTAAAATGTCACCTTAAAGTGAGAACAGATGTTTGCATGGCACTGTTGTAGCTGGTGTTGCAAGATATTTACATGCCAGATGTTCTAAAGATTCATTTGCCTCTTCATGCTTCAGCCATAGTTCCAGAGGACATGCTTCCATGCTGATGATGCTTGTTAAAAAAATAATGTGTTAATTATATTTGTGACTGAACTCCTTGGGGTAGAACTGTATGTCTCCTGCTTTTTTTGCCGCATTCTGCCATATATTTCATGTTATAGTAGTCTCAGGTGATGACCCAGCACATGTTCGTTTTAAGAACACTTTCATTATATATTTGACAAAATGCAAAGAAGATACCAATGTGAAATTTCTAAAGATAGCTACAGCACTCAGCCCAAGGTTTAAGAATCTGAAGTGCTGTCCGAAATCTGAGAGCGATGAGGTGTGGAGCATGCTTTCAGAAGCCCTAAGAGAGCAACACTCTGATGCAGAAACTACAGAACCCAAACCACCAAAAAAGAAAATCAACCTTCTGCTGGTGGCATCTGACTCAGATGATGATAATGAACATGCATCGGTCCACACTGCTTTGGATCATTATTGAGCAGAAAGCATCATCAGCATGGGCCCATGTCCCCTGGAATGGTAGTTGAAGCATCAAGGGACTTAGAATCATGGAATCACAGAATATCAGGGTTGGAAGGGACCTCAGGAGGTCATCTAGTCCAACCCCCTGCTCAAAGCAGGACCAATCCCCAACTAAATCATCCCAGCCAGGTCTTTGTCAAGCCTGACCTTAAAAACTTCGAAGGAAGGAGATTCCACCACCACCATAGGTAACGCATTCCAGTGTTTCACCCTCCTAGTGAAAAAGTGTTTTCTAATATCCAACCTAAATCTCTCCCACTGCAACTTGAGACTATTACTCCTCATTCTGTCATCTGCTACCACTGAGAACATCCTCTTTGGAACCCCCTTTCAGGTAGTTGAAAGCCGCTATCAAATCCCCCCTCATTCTTCTCTTCTGCAGACTAAACAACCCCAGTTCCCTCAGCCTCTCCTCATAAGTCATGTGTTCCAGTCCCCTAATCATTTTTGTTGCCCTCTGCTGCACGTTTTCCAATTTTTCCATATCCTTCTTGTAGTGTGGGGCCCAAAACTGGACACAGTACTCGAGATGAGGCCTCACCAATGTCAAATAGAGGGGAACGATCATGTCCCTCCATCTGCTGGCAGTGCCCCTACATATACATCCCAAAATGCCCTTGGCCTTCTTGGCAACAAGGGCACACTGTTGACTCATATCCAGCTTCTTGTCCACTCTAACCCATAGGTCCTTTTCTGCAGAACTGCTGCATAACCATTCGGTCCCTAGTCTGTAGCGGTGCATGGGATTCTTCCGTCCTAAGTGCAGGACTCTGCACTTGTCCTTGTTGAACCTCATCAGATTTCTTTTGGCCCAATCCTCTAATTTGTCTAGGGCCCTCTGTATCCTATCCCTCCCCTCCAGCATATCTACCTCTCCTCCCAGTTTAGTGTCATCTGCAAACTTGCTGAGGGTGCAATCCACACCATCCTCCAGATCATTTATGAAGATATTGAACAAAACCAGCCCGAGGACCGACCTTTGGGGCACTCCACTTGATACCAGCTGCCAACTAGACATGGAGCCATTGATCACTATCCGTTGAGCCCGACAATGTAGCCAGCTTTCTATCCACCTTATAGTCCATTCATCCAGCCCATACTTCTTTAACTTGATGGCAAGAATACTGTAGGAGACCGTGTCAAAAGCTTTGCTAAAGTCAAGGAACAACACATCCACTGCTTTCCCCTCATCCACGGAGCCAGTTATCTCGTCATAGAAGGCAATTAGATTAGGCAGGCATGACTTGCCCTTGGTGAATCCATGCTGACTGTTCCTGATCACTTTCCTCTCCTCTAAATGCTTCAGAATTGATTCCTTGAGGACCCGCTCCATGATTTTTCCAGGGACTGAGGTGAGGCTGACTGGCCTGTAGTTCCCAGGATCCTCTTTCCTCCCTTTTTTAAAGATGGGCACTACATTAGCCTTTTCCCAGTCATCCAGGACCTCCCCCGATCGCCATGAGTTTTCAAAGATAATGGCCAATGGCTCTGCAGTCACATCCGCCAACTCCTTTAGCGCTTTCGGATGCAGTGCATCCAGCCCCATGGACTTGTGCTCGTCCAGCTTTTCTAAATCATCCCGACATATGAAACTTTAGTGTATCTGGCATGTAAATATCTTGCAACAGCTACAACAGTGCCATGCAAACGCCTGTTCTCACTTTCAGGTGACACTGTAAACAAGAAGCAGGCAACATTATCTTCTGAAAATGTAAACAAACTTGGTTACTTGTTTGGTTGAGTGATTACAAGAAGTAGCACTGAGTGAACTTGTAGACTCTAAAGTTTTACATTGTTTTATTTTTGAATGCAGAGTTTCATGATAAAGAGATTGCACTATAGTACTTACATTAGGTGAATTGAAAAAAAAACTATTTCTTTTGTTTTTTACAGTGCAAATATTTGTAATAAAAATAAATATAAAGTGAGCTCTGTACACTTTGTATTCTGTGTTGTAATTGAAATCAATATATTTGGAAATGTAGAAAACATCGAAAAATATTTAAATAAATGGTATTCTATTATTGTTTAATAGCACGATTAATCACGATTAATTTTTTTAATCACTTGACAGCCCTAGTTGAGACTAAAAATCTCCAAAAGACAAGTTTCTTAAGTTACTATAGCATTCACCTTTATCGCCATTTACAAAGGGGAAGTACTTCTGTTCACAATTACAGTTATTATTTCAGATAACTCAATTTGTATCAAAGTTTTGTCTCCATCATTTTGACATTCTTTCTCTGTGACTCTCTCTTGTGAAATTGTTCTTTTCTACAGTTGAGTGACATTGCAAGCTGTTGTCACAGACATTGTTTTAATAAGTTTAATGACATAAAACAAGATGAATACCGCAAAGCATAAAGAAACATTTTGTTTGCAATTTTCTACACTTATTTATCCTTTAGATTCTTCTTACATACAGTTAAACAAAATTATGTTTTACTATGCACCATCAGAAGGATCACATTCTGATATCTTAGTTGCAGTCAGTCCTAAACAAGTGCTGGTAAGGGCTAATCCATCTGATTGAAAGGGCTACTCAACGGTAAGGGCTAACCCAATGGAATGAAAATGCTGCAGTTGCTCAAAGACTTCTGATTTATCATAAGTTGTCCCTTTTGTGGACAGATCACGGTTTAAGGCTGAAAAACTGCTAGCCAGAAACAATATCCATACCTAGAAAATTGGGTGTTTGTTAATATTCATGAAATGATCCACTTTAATAACAAAATAATAAACAATTTTGGTCTGTGTGGAAAACAAAGCACCAAATCTGGCCTCGACAGAGATCATGCTCTGTTCTATCCAGCTACTTGAATGACTCTTCCATTACTATAGAATCCAAGTACTTCACAAACACGATGGAGTTTATCCTTACGAAAGCTGTGAGGCCAGGAAATATCATCAATTTGACGAATGGGGAACTGAAGCACAGTGAGATTAAGTGCTCGATTGTGAGCCTGGCTCCCTCTTATTTCTCTGCCTGGGCTATTTGCATCATCAGACCCTGTATATGGGAGAGAATACCCACCATGAAGCGGCTGTTCCCCCTTCTATGCTGGGAGATGGGAAATGAGCAGAGTCTTTATTCTGGTCCCAAGAGCACTAGCCAGCACAGTTGAGCCAATGTGGAGAGAAAAGATAGCGCAACTTACTTCCCCCATAAAGCAAAGGGGAAGCTGGGATGTAATTATGACAGGCCGGCAAAGTATCAATCCCATCCTGAGTGAATTACCCAAGTTTATTCTTTAAACTCTGACAGAGCTGGGAACTGAACTCAGAACTCTTGAGTCCAAGTCCTGTGCCTGAGCCTTAGCCACAAAACCAAAACTGGAGAAATGAAAATCTTATTTGAAAAGGTTCTAATATAAACAAAAAAAAAATTTACAATCTGACTCAATAGTATCCCTACAACCAAATTAATGTATCTTCCAGCTCTTTGTACTGTAACTATGACAACAACCACTCATATCCGGTATCTCTTGGTGTTATTTCTTTCCCTCTCCACCACAAAGTAGACCTTGTGAATCTGTTACAACAGCTGTTTCCAACAGTCCACACTTTACAATGCTACTGCAGACTTCACACTTAGAATTCCAAGCAAATCAGCAGAATATTTAAACATTTTTGCAACGTACTGTAAAAAGGACTGACATTGAATTATTGCTGCTGAGTTTGATGAGCCTGAAACCAAAATTAGTACAGATTTTTATTTTCTTTCGGGAAGGACAGACCTATTTACAGGAAAGAAAAAATAAATATTTGCCTCCTTACTCAGTTTCAAGTCTTTCTTGAGTCACAGAGGAAGCTGGTTAAATTGCCAGACATCATCACTAAGTCCTAGAAGTGTGCCAACATGCTGCTATGCACGTTCACACCCGCAGCCCATGCAAGAGTAAAGTGTGCACTTTCCTCTGAGCATTCACCAAAAGAACAGAGAACAGCAGATTCCACGCTGCTGTCATTAGTTATGGTATTTCTGAATCAGCAAAGAGACAGAGGGTTTTTACTTTTTAAATGCTTTGGGGGTTTGGTTTTTCGCCTCATGTCACTTGCAGTTACAACAGGGACATGGTCGCATTTCAAGAAGGAAAACAAAAAGAAACCCTCTTTGCCAGTTTGTAAATAATTGAATATGGTTTAATTCTGTCTGACTGATTTTGGCATAATGCAGTAAAAACAAAGAGGATGTGCCACTGTCCTCTGATAATAGACAAAATGTAGAACTGTGTTTAAAGAATTTCTGTGATTGGGGTGGGGATGGCCTGAGGATGTTCCAGACTTTGGGCTAGATGCTGCCACCCTTACTCATGAAAGTGAGCATTTACTCCCATCAGTAAACTCACTGACTTCAATGGGGCTTCTTGCTAAGTTAAGTACTATTCAGTGTGAGTAGCAGTGAAGAGTGTGGTCTTTTTCCAATCAACATTTTTGTCTAGAAATGTCTAAGGTACAGCAAAGCAGTGAAACAAAATTCAGTGCCAACTTACTTCCTATGTAATCCTGCTGAGACTGGCATAAACCAGCAGTGAATCTGGCCCTGAATTTTTAATCTCTCCTGTGTTGCCTCAACATAGAATCTCCCAGTTATTCATTCGTATTGCCCTATTGCCTAGAGGTAACAATCAGAGGCCAGGTCCCCATTGTATTAAGCACCTTACAGATATCCTGTAGAACAACATATTCTCTGCCCCAAAAGGTTTACAGTCTAGGCTGCAAAAGATTTAGGAGAGGGATGAGACAGACAAACAAGGGAGAAGGCAAGTTGGGAGGATAACGTACAAGTACTGTAAACAAATTACCATCTAATAAGCAGGGGTCTCAGCTCATTCCCAGCGTAGCTGTTATCAACTTGATGCTTTCTAGGCATTGCAGCAGAAGCAAGTCCTGGCCGGGATGGGAAGAAATTTATACTAATGGCTTTATGGATTTTTACAGAGAGTTTTTCCCAGTCATAAAGGGTGACATGGGAAAAAGCACAGGACTGCTGGAGGGAAAACCTGACTGATGAATGATGAAGGTAGGGTCTAGGATGCATTGGCCAAGCAAACGCAGGGGGTCAATGCTTTGGTAGTACAGTAGAGTGACTAGACAGGGTGGGACTAAACTGAAGAGACCTAAAGGTAAGGGGAAGAAGTTTGTCCTTGACGCAGCCCAGAAATGGGAGCCAGTGAAGAGACACATAGAGGTGTGTATGATGAAGTCAGAGTGATGAGCTAGGAAGTTGGTGTTAGAACAGCATTTTGAGTGGTGTTGAGGGGATCAAGTTTGCAAGTGTCAAGGCCCAAGCTGGTAATTCACCCGCTCATTTGGATAGGCGTTTTGGAGTGGACTGAGGGTGTTTTTCCTAGAATGAAGAAGGGTGGAAAGGTACTTCGTAGCAGCTGGCTGAGTTCCTATTTGATTGATTAATACTGCTGGGTTATGTGGTTATATTAAGTGTTCTAGCACCTGGAGCTTTTGTGAATGTCTTCATTGTCCTCATCCGTTCATTAAAGCCTTACAGGTTTCAGAGTAACAGCCGTGTTAGTCTGTATTCGCAAAAAGAAAAGGAGTACTTGTGGCACCTTAGAGACTAACCAATTTATTTGAGCATGAGCTTTCGTGAGCTACAGCTCACTTCATCGGATGCATACCGTGGAAACTGCAGAAGACATTATATACACACAGAGACCATGAAACAATACCTCCTCCCACCCCACTCTCCTGCTGGTAATAGCTTATCTAAAGTGATCATCAAGTTGGGCCATTTCCAGCACAAATCCAGGTTTTCTCACCCTCCGCCCCCCCCCCCCCACAAACTCACTCTCCTGCTGGTAATAGCCCATCCAAAGTGACAACTCTCTACACAATGTGCATGATAATCAAGGTGGGCCCTTTCCTGCACAAATCCAGGTTCTCTCACCCCCCTCCAAAAAACACACACACAAACTCACTCTCCTGCTGGTAATAGCTCATCCAAAGTGACCACTCTCCCTACAATGTGCATGGTAATCAAGGTGGGCCATGTCCAGCACAAATCCAGGCTTTCTCACTGCCCCCCCCCCTTTTTTTTTTCCCGGGGACACACACACACACACACAAACTCACTCTCCTGCTGGCAATAGCTCATCCAAACTGACCACTCTCCAAGTTTAAATCCAAGTTTAACCAGAACGTCTGGGGGGGGCGTAGGAAAAAACAAGGGGAAATAGGCTACCTTGCATAATGACTTAGCCACTCCCAGTCTCTATTTAAGCCTAAATTAATAGTATCCAATTTGCAAATGAATTCCAATTCAGCAGTTTCTCGCTGGAGTCTGGATTTGAAGTTTTTTTGTTTTAAGATAGCGACCTTCATGTCTGTGATTGCGTGACCAGAGAGATTGAAGTGTTCTCCGACTGGTTTATGAATGTTATAATTCTTGACATCTGATTTGTGTCCATTTATTCTTTTACGTAGAGACTGTCCAGTTTGACCAGTGTACATGGCAGAGGGGCATTGCTGGCACATGATGGCATATACCACATTGGTGGATGTGCAGGTGAACGAGCCTCTGATAGTGTGGCTGATGTTATTAGGCCCTGTGATGGTGTCCCCTGAATAGATATGTGGGCACAGTTGGCAACGGGCTTTGCAAGGATAAGCTATTACCAGCAGGAGAGTGAGTTTGTGTGTGTATGGGGGTGGGGGGTGAGAAAACCTGGATTTGTGCTGGAAATGGCCTGACTTGATGATCACTTTAGATAAGCTATTACCAACAGGACAGTGGGGTGGGAGGAGGTATTGTTTCATGATCTCTGTGTGTATATAAAGTCTGCTGCAGTTTCCACGGTATGCATCCGATGAAGTGAGCTGTAGCTCACGAAAGCTCATGCTCAAATAAATTGGTTAGTCTCTAAGGTGCCACAAGTACTCCTTTTCTTAAAGCCTTACAGTTTGCCTGTGTCAGCCACGTTTACCTCCTGTGCGATGTTAGAGCACTATAATACTGTTCTGGTCCCTTCCTTTAGCAGGGTCGTCTGTGCAGCAAGCCAGGGTGTAAATCCTGGGTACGCCAGCTGCACTAAGTGGCTGTGTGGAGCCTACTGCTGCTGTGCACTAAGAGTTCCACAGTGTGCTTTCACGAACTGCTGTTTGAAACCACAGTAGATCAAACACTCACTATGGAACTTTTATTGTGTGATAGCAGGGTCCACCCAGCCATTTAGTGCATGGCAAGCCAGGGTGTGAATCTACAGTGCACCAGCTTGCTGCTCACCAAGCGTCCGTGTAGACAAGCTCTCAGAGTTGGAGTTTGGATGTAAACTTATCCCGCCATATACTGTCAATAAAGACACAGTTGGCCTGCTCAAGATATTACAGATGTGATGCCAGTAAAATATATTCTGAAATAGATAAAGTAGCTGTTGCTACTTTTTATAAAGCAGAACTAGGGCTGGGCAAAATCAGGAAATAATACACATTTTGAAGGGACAGTATGTGACACATAAGTGATCAAACCTCTTTTGCAAAAATCTCTCAGAGTGGCCAGTGAGGAGACATTCTTGCCCCTCAAATATGCACAGAACCCCATATGCTAGCACACGTATACACTGGTCTATTTTGGATGGTCATCTCTCCCCCACAGCGTCTGGCCATGGCAAGAGTTAGAACCTGCCACTTAGTGATAGCTTATTGACTTATTCCTTTAGCTGACGGGATAGAGGTTTGCAGTTTTGAACTCCAGCTCAGCAGTCCATCCCTATTCAGGAAAACACATAAGCACATGCTTGTGATTGTGCTTTACGCATATGCTTAAGTCCCATTGATTTAAGCATGTGTTTAAGTTCTGCTACAGAATGTCCCAGGTTCTTTACATTTACATTAATTCACAAATTACAAGGCTAGAAGGGACCACTGTGATTACCTAGTCTGCTCTCCTAATTATCGAATGGACAAGTATTGTGTTCCTTTATTGCCTCATAGCAATGGGGGCACATATCAGCTATCTCAAAAACACATACTGTAAGGGAAATACTTTTTCTCCTCTCTTTCATCAAAATTTTATTTCCATAGAGTTTTTAAAAGGATGCTTTACGCTCAAGTGGCCTATTGAACATTTCTAAATTGTCTTGAGTGGGAAGATATATCAGGCTCGTGACTGATGGGTGAAAATGAGTCTCAAAAGATTTCTGGAGTGACAGTCTTTGGTCATAGTATATCTGATATATGAAGCCCATAAACGGCAGAGCAGAAAAATCATCTGAAAATTTTAATGGAAGTAGGTGTCTCAAATTTCAGCTGCAAACGACACTGGAAAACTGCAAATCATTGCGGAAACCAGGAGACTATTTGAAGACAATAAAACAAAAAAAAAAATTCCAGAAAATTCTGGGAAATGTGAACCAACTAGTAGACTGTTTTTTCACACCACAGGAAACCTTCAGATGTGTGCCAACCGTAAATACCACCAGGGGGTTCCAACCAGAGTAAAAACAATACAGCTTGAGCAATGTTCTTCTCTTGTTAACAATAATTGTGATATCTGCTCCACCAGCTTTTTTCACACTATTATTTCCTTCTTATTTTGTTCCTTGTGGAACTACCCCTGGATGCTACATAAATCAAACACCATGGAAAGTTTACCTCAATAAACAACGGAATGTATGGCTGTCATTCTCTGATTACATGCAATATTAATGTAAAATGATTAAAGGGTTATCATCGCCTTGGGTATAGTTCCAGCAGTGAGACTTACCAAACCATGCTCCAAGAGTCACGGACCTGAATAAACCTTGATAAGAGAGTTAGCTTCATTCTTAGATAACCACAAATGCAGTTTAGACACAAATATAAATTTGACTGTTCAGAAATGGACATGCACTCAGGTAGCTGTCAAAAATTAAAGTATGTACTGCATGTGGGTTGTCTAATAAGCCACCCTACAGTAGTAACCAGTTTCTAAGTAACAGAAGATAATAGCCTGAGGCAGGTAAGGTTGAAGACCATTTGAGCTCATTGTAGCAGCGTCCTGTACGGTAGATCATACTGCTTGAAAGCAGCTGATGGCTGTTTGCTGCTGCTTTTTGTAGTATTATAGTTAAATCTTGTAGGTCCATAATTAAAAAGGAAATGTTGCCTGTACAACAAAATTAGAACTGTGATTTGGGGATCACACGTTCGGGATTTGTGTCCAATATATAATAAGTGCTCATTTGTGAGGTAGCTGGACAACTGAACTCTCATCTGTGGTAGCCTCTGTTCTTCAGATAGGTCCAATTTTAACCCAATTCTACAGCCAGGTTTAGACCTGAGAACCTTTTCCAAGGTCACATAAGACCAAATTCTGCTCATTTAAGGAAAATAAAACTCCCATTGAGGTCAATGGGTTATGTTCATGTTAGGACTGCGGAATGTGGCCTTTGTTGATTAAAAAACCCACTTACTAGAACAGAAAACCCTAAACTACAATTCCCACTCTGCACATCTTATTACTTGGCTATACTGGTCCTTACAGTTCATTTCTGTTCACAGCATGCAAGACAAAAATTGCTGAATTGTTTATATCAGTAGCAAGTATTTTCTTTCTTTTTCCCATCCGCTTCTAGCCAAGATTTACAGAAAGCGCTGGTCCATAAGGTTGGTGAATGACAAGAATACTGGAAGCTTAAAACAACAAATATTTTGTTACATAAAAGATAAATTTCAGTGGATTTGAATTCTCGTTTTGGGTGATGATATAAAAATATAAACATGCATGGACACAACCTTAATTACATGCAATTGTTTCAAAATGTATAGGATTTTTGTTGCTACCAACACAGTGATTTCTCCTAAAAGGCCTATGAGCTAAGCCATAAATCACAGCTCCAGAGTATTCCTGTAAATTGCTTATTCATTGATCAGTCCAGAAAGTGCACAGTCGAAAGAGCGAATTGTTTTGCATGAAGGCACCTTGGATTTAATAAATGTCAAGTATAATTTGGACTAAAAACAATGAAGTGGTTGCCCGAGAAGCACTCTGACAGCTCAACTCTGTACGTCAAACTGTAAGGTGCCTAATAATGACCTCTATGAGCTAATGTAACACTTTCTAGCACCAAGCCATGCTACAATCATTTAATTATTTTCTAAACACAAAACTTGCTAATATGTCAGCAATAGCCACTGGCAAATAATGTGGCAAAGTCAGTTTTTTTCAAGTTCACTGTGAAACTTCTTTTTAATATGTAACTTCCATTACTTGATAATATAAGGAAATGGCACTTATTTCCTAGATAAACTGTGCAGCCCATTACAGTACTTCAAATTACACCGCTATTAATGCAGTGAAACTAGAAAGGCTTTAATGAGTATTCATGTGAGAACATCCTCTTTCTTACTCAGACTTCACCTACATTCGGCAATAAATATTTCCTATTTCATGGCTGATCAAAAACATTATATGTTTAATTGATTTCAGGCTGCTCCTGTATTTTACCACCTGCCACATAGGGTTACTTCATGGGCCTTTCCTGTCACTTTTGTCAAAATCTAGTAAGAATATATTCTATTGACAGGTACCATGCACCAACATGATATGTTGTGATGGGGCACCTGCCCCACACTGGCCTGAAAGGGGTTAAAGTAACCGTAGGGAGGCTGCACAACAGTCAGCCAATTGGAGAGGACCTAGGGAGGCTGTGCAGGAGACAGCCTATTGGAGAGGGGCTTCAAGGAGCAGCCAATCAGGGCCAGGCAGGCCCATATAAGAAGAGCCGCAGGGCAGAGCAGATCAGTCACTTCTTGGAGCTTGAGGAGGGTGGAGGACTGGCTGAAGACAGCTTGCACCTTGGACAGAGCAGTGCTAGACAGGATCAGGGGAGCAAAAGCAAGTTCCCAGCTGACTACTGGCATGCTGGGACCCTGAGACAAGGGTGAAGAAAGTGCTGGGGCTGTGGGGAAGTGGCCCAGGGAAGTAGACTGTGGGGTTGGAGGGGACGCAGCACGTAGCTGCCATCTACAGCGTCCCTGGTCCAGGACCCGGAGTAGTGGGCAGGCCTGGGTCCCCTCCCCTGCCCCCACTTGCCATTGAGGAAGTGGCTGGACAGTGGACTATGGTTCCCCCGGAAGGGGGAAGAACAGAGCGTGACATAGCCAGAGGGCTGTGTCCTGAAGAGGATGCTGTGTTCTTCGGGACACCACACTTCCTGGAGCAGATGTGATGGTGGCGGGATGTCACCAGATGAGGGTGCACAGGCGAACTAAACTAATTCCCAGGACAGCCAGCAGGAGGCTCCACAGCAGTGAGTTGAACCCTGCCCAATATGTCATAATATCTGTATACTGGACCTGCACTACAAGTGAAACAGAGTTACCCAGTATGTCATATCCATTTCTGGATAGTTAACAGAAAATGCAGAGGATAAGTTTCCAGCCTAGAATAATTTTTTTGTTTACCATGACAGCTTTCAGGTGTTATAGATGAGAGATGCAATATAGCAGCTCCATATAATAAATAAGTACACATATGCAGAAACTCACAAAACTGTTTACTCAGTTATGACTTTAAAATAACTGAGATAAGTTGGCATCTTAAAAAAAAAATCTAACCTAGGGCCTAAGTAAGTTAATAAGCATCGATGAACAGGTATATAGATATATTTCCTGCAACTTAGCTCATCATTGACAAGTCTGAAATGTTGGTGTGGAGATTATTTGTGTTGAGCAAGTGCCTAGTAACCCCAGTCATGCACCAGAACCCCATTGTTCTAGGCACCATCCCTGCTCCAAAGGGCCTACAATCTACTTTATTCATCACTGGCAACTAAAAGAAGGATGGTCTTATATGTAAGGCACAGGACTAGGAATCAGGACATGTGGAATGTATTCTTCACTCTTCCAAAGCCTTCCTGGTTGACCTTATGCAAATCACAAATGTGTATGCCTCCATTTCTTCATCTGTAACATGGAGCTAATATTACTTCCCTGCCTCATACGGACATTGTGTGGCTTAATTAATATTTGCAAAATGTTTTGGCTCTTTGTTTGGAAAGGGCTACACAAATGCAAAGTATTATTGCTAACCAAATTCTATGAATGTTTGTACCATCATTATATGTACAAGTAATAAACTTGTAAATTTCATTTCCATTCTTTACCGAGATACCGATTCAACAAAGTACTTAATTATGTGCTTAATTCCTATTCAGGAAAGCACTTAAGCACATGCTTAACTTTAAGTAAGGGTGTAAGTCTCATTGCTTTCAGTGCTTTGCTGACTCAGATGCTGTGTTTAGAGAAGCCCAAGACTATGCAGCCAGAAAACTGCAGAAAAGAGTCTGCAAAATTCCTTACTTCCTACTAGCTGAAGACAGCAAAAGAGAGCATGACTGATGCAAAATTGCACACTAATCACCTGTCAAAGTGTAGGATAATTTTTTTGAACATGATATAAATGTTCTCTGTGCTTTATAGTAAAACCAAGAAGGTTAGCTCTGTGGAGTGAAGTTTGAAGTGCATGCTCATGAGTTATGATTCTGTAATCGCCATGGCTCAAGGCAAAAGGCCTTTTATGTTGTCATGCGCTACCCAGGAAAGAGAGAATTTTTACTTGTAATACAAATTATAAACAAGTAATAAAATAGTTTATATGTTGTTTATAACACTAATGTTCCAAATTCAAGACTTTTTCTGGTTACTTAGTAAACAGCTGAAGACTTGGCTTCATCTAAAACCTCACAACTGTTCTATCCATCAGTCAGTCTTCATTTCCCAATAAAGGACTAGCACAACAAGAACATTAACATTCTTGTTTTTGTCTCTGGTATTTATTTACATGGCAATGACTTGTAAACTTGTTAAAAGTTCCTAAATATATATATCTAAATTAAAAAGAAAATTCTTGTGGGTTTGTATCAGGGTCTATTTGACATGACCCTCACCATGAAAATAAAGAAGCACAAAACAGTCCAGGAACCATGCAAGCAAAGGTATTTTTGTATCACATAACTTTCACAAGACTTTAGCACTTTTTTCATTGTTCACTTAACTTATTCTCTTGAAAAGAAAGATTTCACAATTAATTTAATATTAGGAGTGCTCATCCTCACAGTTCTCATAGAAATGCTCAAAGGTATCACTTAATGGGTTGCACTGACTAGGATTTTTTTAAATTCTTTTTTGGTTACTTCATAATTAATCACTTTGGATCATTTATTTAGACACCAAGCTGACTGTCACCTAGATGCCATGGTGATTAGTTGCTTTATAATAAATATCTAGTTAGAGAGAGATGTTGCAATAACCATCTTACAACAGGTTTCTTTTTTAAAGGTATTATTGTAATTTTTCTTTCTAATCTTAAAAGGACTTGGATTTGTTACCCAAAATTTTCAAAGTTTGGGCAAGTAGAATTATCCATTGCCAAACAATTTATTGCCAACTGAAAACAGGAGAGGTTCATAAGTATTTTTATGCGGCACATCTCCAGCTGCACAGTATGCTAGACGAACCTCTACAGAAAAGAGATTGTCTAAATGTCTCCGAAATGCACTCATAGTTCCAAAGTGTTCACATAAAATAATTTTTCATAATGTGAATTCCATTCAAGGATGCTGTTTCTTTAAAAAATGGCCACATGGCTCATATGTGCACATGCAAAGCCTGTCAGCGGTACAAGAATTAACTAATGAATTCCCATACCTGTCCTGTGGTGTTAGATGGGTTGATAGATTCATACATTGAAATATTCCAAGGCCAGAAGGGACTATTCTGATCATCTTTGTCTGACCTCCTCTGTAACACAGGCCATAGAACCTCCCCAAAATAATTCCTAGAGCATAGCTTTTAGAAAAACATGCAATCTTCATTTAAAAATTGCCAGTGATGGAGAATCTACCATGACCCTTGGTTAAAGTGCTCCAATGGTTAATTATCCTCCCTGTTAACCATTTATTCTTTATTTCCTGTCTGAATTTGTCTAGCTTCAACTTCCAGCCATTGAATCATGTTATACCTTTCTCTGCTAGAGTGAATATTTGTTCCCCATGTAGGTATTTATAGACTGTGATCAAGTCACCCCTTAACCTTCTCTTTGTTAAGCTAAATTGATTGAGCTCCTTGAGTCTATCACGGTAAAGCAGGTTTTCTAATCCTTTAATCATTCTCGTTGCTCTTCACTGAACCATCTCCAATTTAGTAACATCCTTCTTGAACTTTGGCCAACAGAACTGGACAAAGTAGTCCAGTAGCAGTTGTACCAGTGCCAAATACAGGGGTGAAATAACCTCTCTATGCCTGCTTGAGAATCCCCTGTTTATGCATCCAAGGATTGCATTAGCCCTTTTGACCACAGCATTGAGATCATGTTCAGCTGAGGATCCACCATGAGCCCCAAAATTTTCTCAAAGTCACTGCTTCCCAGAATAGAGTCCCCCATTCTGTAAATATGGCCTGGACTCTTCATTCCTAGACATATACATTTACATTTAACCATATTAAAATGCATATTGTTTTACGCCCAGTTTATCAAGCAAGCCACATAGCTCTGTATCATCTCCTTTCCTCTTCCTTCTTAACCACTCCTCCAATTTTTGAGTCACCTGAAAACTTTATCAGTGATGATTTTATGTTTTCTTCCAGGTCATTGATAAAAATGTGACATGGTGTAGGGCCAAGAACCAATCCCTATTAGACCCCATTAGAAACACATCTGTTCAATGATGATTCCCCATTTACAATTACATTTTGAGACTTATCAGTTAGCCAGCTTTTATTCCATTTAATGTGTGCCATGTTAATTTTATATAGTTCTAGTTTTTTACTCAAAATGTCATGCAAGTCAAACACCTTACAGAAGTCTAAATATATTACCTTGACCTTTATCAGCCAAACTAGTAATCTCATCATAAAAAGATATCAAGCTAGTTTGACAGGATCTATTTTCCATAAAATCATGTTGAAACCCATTAATTATATTATCCTCCTTTAACTCTTTATTGAGTCCCATTTTAGCTACTCCATTATCTTGATCAGGCTTGATATCATACTGACAGGCCTATAATTAACTGGGTCATCCCATTTACCCTTTTAAAATGTTGGTATAACATTGGTTTTCTTCCAGTCTTCTGGAACTTCCCCAATGATCCAATAATTATAGAATATCAACATTAATGTTCCAGTGAGTTCCTCAGCCATCTCTTTTAAAACTCTTGGATGCAAGTTATCTGGACCTGCTGATTGTAAAATGTCTAAATTTAGTAGCTGCTGTTTAAAGTATTATTATTTATTATTATTATGTAATTTCATATATGTAGAGATGCTATGAGTCAGTAGCAGAACAAGTTCACTGGCTTAGGCTTTTACCATTAAACTGTGATGAGACCCCCCTACAACCAATCAAGATTTAGCAATGGATCAATATATGACTTGCTATAGTTAAAAAGTAGTGGAGGAGGTTGTAGGCAAGAGCCTTTAAAATTCTAATTAGCCCTAGAAAATAAAGGATGAAAAACGATTGAATGATCATCCTAATAAATGCAGAATAAGTGATGAAGCAGTGACAGATCAGACAAAGGAGTCTTTCCTCAGTGAAAAATATTAATGCAATTTCCATATGAATTTGAACTGAACTCTTACTTTTTGAATATTCTTTTAAAGGAGGAAGGTTTCTAAGGTGACCGTGAAATCCCCTATATTTTTACACTTTTTTCCATGGCAACATTTTTCAAGTCACTATGAATCTGCAAAAACATTCTGGCAAAAACATCCACACCGTCTCCTTATAATGGTGGGAATACCTTCTTTTATAACGCACTTTGGGATCTACAGATGAGAGCTCCCTACTTGCTGCAAATTTTGTACTTCACTTTCAAGGGGTATAAATTTGATAAAAATTGAGTTAGTGTGGATCATAGTTACTCCTGGGGGAATTCTGAACCAAAAAATTAAAAATTCTGCATGCAATATTTTAAAATTCTGCATACTTTATTTAGCAAAATAACACAATACAATCATGCTGGTTTCAATTATTTTGGTAATTTATTTAAACTACAATACAATGTATGGAGAATGGGAGTGGGGAGCATTGGAGAAAATCCTCAAACCCCCTTGCCTAATAGTAATGTAGCTAGGTTGGACGCTTTATTTCTAAAAATAATGAGGTGTCCTTGTGGCACCTTAGACTAACATATTTATTTGGGCATAAGCTTTCGTGGGCTTTTAGCCCAAATAAATTTGTTAGTCTTCAAGGTGCCACAAGAACTCCTCGTTATTTTTGCTGATACAGACTAACATGGCTACCACTCTGAAACCTTTATTTCTAGTTATTAGTCAACAAATATATGCAGGCATATGCTCAGTGTTATATCATAGGCAACTGAAGAGCAAGTGAGGGCTGGGGAATCAAACTCACAATTTATATTGGCTCCTGACCATCTCCAGGAAAGGAAGTAGCAAAAAGTTCATGGAGCACAGTTTGATAGGAAATTTTTTCAGTCCAAATATCTAGTTAAGTTCTAATCACTAAAACACCATAAGCATTTATAAGGCCATACTGTCCTCTACACCACTCTGCAATGTAAAGGAAACTTAAAACGTTTACCCCTGTTTATACTCCTGGGGGAATTCACAAAGCAGGCAGGCTGCTACATTCTGTTCTGCCTGAGGGGACAGAACCTGCCCCACGCCCACTTCCTCAGAAACACCCCGATACCCTGCTCCTCCATTCCGAGCATGCTGCAATAGCAAGTGAGAGGGACAGAGTGTCTCTCTCTCTCACACGCATGACTGCCAGCCCCCCCACCCCCCGTCTCTCCTCCCAGCAGAGATTTACATCTCTACTGGCTGCTCCAGGTGCCCGAACCGACCTGCCTGTGCTGCTGGGGAGAGGCATGTGACCACTTTTGTGGCTTCTCTTTGCTTCCCCATCAGAATTCATTTTTCTGCGGGGGTCATGAGTTCTGGGCACACACAATGATGCAGAATTCCCCAGCAATAGTGCATGTAATCCTTCCGCACACTACTTTGGCAGTTCTCCAAATGCAGGTATCTGTGATTATGCTGTCTGTTTACCTGTGTACCCTCCATTGCTCTTGGGTCAGGTCAGAGCCATATTATTCCAGCAGCATTATACCAGACCTCATGCAGCCACCTGGGGCTGTGATGAGATCCTTGATTACCATGCCATCTGGGGACAGGGAATGGTACAGCAAGCTCTTGTGACCAAACACTGCAACAAGAAAGTTTTGGAAAAGCATCACTAAGCAGATGGCAGAGAAAGGTCACAGCCAGGATGCCTATTAGTGCCATATAAAGAGCTAAGAGCTCAGGAAAATGTACAAAAACTCCAAAAGAACAAACACCAACAGAAAACCCACACGCAACCAGGGATGCCAGAAACAAATCTTGTGATGCCCATGTAACTTATCCATTTTATGAGGCTCTGGAGGGGATATGTTGCTGGCATGCTACTACAGAACCCTTGGCGGACAGTGGTGCTTATGCCACTTCTACCACCAAAGAGACCGTGGTCCCTGAGGATGACCACAAGTCATTGGAGGAGAATGATGACCAGAAGGACAATGAAGAGCTCTCTCCGAACATTGAGGATCTCTTCAGAACTCAGGACCCTTGGGCAGCTGTGTAGGAAGCCAGCCTGATTCCCAGCCCAGGACACAAAAGGAATATCTTTTCAAGGGAACCCCAGCATGTAAGTATCCAACTTTACATCTGATTGTTAATGTAATGTATTATTATTGTGTTATACAGCTTTGCTAACTTCTATTGCTGCCTTTTTGGTGGATGTGAGCTAGCAGCCTTTCTGAGTCTCCAATCTCTGCTTCCCTCCGTCACTTGCCCTATGTTGTCCCCTTTTATTCTGCCCCCTCAAACACATTTTCAAAATGGGGGCTGGGCTGGACAATTGGCTTCTATCTCATGCTGAAGCCCCATCTGTTTACAAACCCACGCCATGAGGGGTACATACCTATCTACTAATTTCCTTTTCCCTCCCTACATCTCTCCTGCCTGGTGAACGCAAGCCCCTCCCCCCGCCAAAAAACCCATTAATTTGCTCAAATTGGTGGCCATTTAGCACTTTCTCTGCTGTTGATTCTCACCTGCTGTGCCTGTAGGTGAGAATCAACAGCAGAGACAGAAGCTGCATTTTCCATCTGTACTGTTCTCCCCAATGCACACTTTTGAGCTGGTGGAGGGGGTGATGTCCCTTGCTAAACTGGTTGGCTATCGACCAGTAACAGTTGGGGGTCACCAGCTCCCTGATGGCAATGGCAACCTGTTTCTCAATGAGTATGGGGTTCCTTCACCATCGAGAAATTCTGTTGCCACTGCTGGCCACCCCAGGTTTTCAGAACACTCCTCTCCTACCAATCAATGCTGGTTTCCTGAGCCCAGAAACTGGCTGCTCCAGGAACAGCTTGTATAGTACCAGTAACTCAGTATCATCATCCTTGTCTTCCTCCTTCTCCCTCTGCAGCTGGTGCAGGAGGTGTTCAGTGGCTGAACAAAGTTGCTCAGTGGCTGAACTCCAAAGCGGAAGCCACCCAGCCCCAAGAGCTCAAATAAAGCCCCAAAAGCCTCTGCATATTTGATGGCCAGCATAGAGGCACAGAGCATTGTTGCATCCATGCTGGCCAACAGTAATTCAAAAATGGCACTAGCTGACCCAGAAAGAGAGGCACTATGAGCAGAGGGAATGGAATCGTGAGATTTATGAAGTTTGACCCCAAGTCCTGGAATTCAACTGGCTTCTGCTATGCATCCCACAATGCGAAGTGGGAAAAAATCCCAGAATTCAAACAGCTCAGCAGCAAAGCAAAGGACCACGTAATACCAACCCAGAAAGCCAAATGCTTAATTCACACCAAGTCCCTGCCATGTGTGCATGATGCAAATTGAAATAGGATACAGCTGTCCTGTGTGTATACTCGTACTGCAGCTTACGTACCGCATGTCAGCTAGTTGTGTCAACTCACTGTGAACTAACTCCCTTCCCCGCCACCATATACAAGCTCTGAGTCCTACTTGCCTATTTGTGGATTCATTCCTCAGACAAGTTTCAGAGTTGTAGCCGTGTTAGTCTGTATCAGCAAAATCAAAAAGGAGTCCTTGTGGCAACTTACAGACTAACAAATTTATTTGGGCATAAGCTTTTGTGGGCTGGAACCCACTTCATCAGATGCATGGAGTGGAAAATACAGGAGCAGGTATAAATACATGAAAGGATGGGAGTTGCCTTACCAAGTATGAGGTCAGTCTAACGAGACAATTCAATTAACAGCAAGATACCAAGGAAGGAAAAATAACTTTTGAAGTGGTAATGAGAGTGGCCCATTTCAGACAGTTGACAAGAAGGTGTGAGTAACAGTAGGGGGAAATTAGTATTGGGGAAATTAGGTTTAGGTTTTGTAATGACCCAACCACTCCCAGTCTTTATTCAGGCCTAATCTGATGGCGTCCAGTTTGCAAATTAATTCACGTTCTGCAGTTTCACGCTGGAGTCTGTTTTTGAAGGTTTTTTTGTTGAAGAATTGCCACTTTTAGGTCTGTTATTGAGTGACCAGAGAGATGAATTGTTCTCCTATTGGTTTTTGAATGTTATGATTCTTGATGTCAGATTTGTGTCCATTTATTCTTTTGCGTCGAGACTGTCCAGTTTGGCCAATATACATGGCAGAGGGGCATTGTTGGCACATGATGGCATATATCACATTGGTAGATGTGCAGGTGAACAAGCCCCTGATGGTGTGGCTGATGTGGTTAGGTCCTATGATGGTGTCCCTTGAATAGATATGTGGACAGAGTTGGCACCAGGATTTGTTGCAGGGTTTGGTTCCTGGGTTGGTGTTTTTCTTGTGTGGTGAGTATTTGCTTCAGGTTGGGGGGCTGTCTGTAGTGAGGACTGGCCTGTCTCCCAAGGTCCGTGAGAGTGAGGGATTGTCCTTCAGGATAGGTTGTAGATCCTTGATGATGCGCTAGAGAGGTTTTAGTTGGGGGATGAAGATGACGGCTAGTTGCATTCTGTTACTTTCTTTGCTGGGTCTGTCTTGACTGCTATACTTACCTTCATGCCTCCAGCTTTCATCCAGACCACATCACACGATCCGTTATCTACAGCCAAGCTCTAAGATACAACCTCATTTGCTCCAATCCCTCAGACAGAGACAAACGCTTACAGGATCTCTATCAAGCATTCTTAAAACTACAATACCCACCTGCTGAAGTGAAGAAACAGATTGACAGAGCCAGAAGAGTACCCAGAAGTCACCTACTACAAGACAGGCCCAACAAAGAAAGTAACAGGTCTGTTCTGAATAAAATATTATATTATGCTAAGTACTCCAAAAAAGCAGGTCCTCAGTCTCTCAAACTGGGCACCAAAATGTAGTGAATACTTTTGACTTTAATGTCTTTATTACAGTTATCCATCTGTAAATTAGGGTCATCATACCATTTTACCTCTCAGGGGTGTTGTTACAGTAAGTTCATTAATGTTTGCGAAGCACTCTGATACTACAGATGTGAGCACCATAGAAAAGCCCTCAAGACCTCTGTATTCAGAAACAGGTCTGAAGAATGTGCAATAAATAAGATCTACAGCACACAGTAAACAATATGGATAATACAAAATATTGAACAGCTGTTCATTCAGCGAGAATGGTCTACCCTGTGCACTGAATAAGGCAAGGGACTTGTCGGAAAAGAAGTATGTGATCATATAATTAAAGACTGTATCATACTGGCCACTAGAGAAGCATATTAAGGTTGCCCGCGTAACCTTAATCCTGGCATTTTGTAAGTTAAATACTTGGCTTTGCAGTGTTAATAATGTTCTTTTAACATAGTAATTTTGTGTATAATATTATATATTCATTTAAGTGTGTGTGCATACACATATCTAGAGAAATACATCTTTGTATGGTGTGATATAAAGATTTCAGGAACATGATTTTGGGATGGGTGTATTAATTACCAGTGAGTTATGCAGGCAATTGCAACAAGCATAAATAAAAACCTTTAACACTGCACAATTTTGCATTCTGTATATGCCATGTTACAGGGGGAAAAAATCTATTCTAAAAATGTTTGGGAGGTTGGGGGGGGTTAATAAAAAGTCCTTTGGGGCTTTTTTGTATTGATCCTTCTACCTATAAAGTCAGCTGCCATATATGCAGCTGTGCAGAGCTCAGCAAGAAAGGAAATTTATAGCAGATATATCTTGGAGAACTCTAAAACTGATCTAATGTTTTTCTATTAAAAAAAAAAGTGAGAGATTTCAGCAACCTCCTAGTCTTTGGGCCACAATTCCTTGTAGCCCTAATGAGCCCATTCAAGTCTATACTTGGATAATTGTATTAAAACTACTGTTAATCTATTTTTCCCTGACGTAGCTTGCAGTGTGGGGGGAGGAGAGGGGGATTACATTGCAGAGTCACCACAGCTTTAAATGTCTCTTGTTTTCTTCACTGGGAGCTGAATTTAATAGTTGGTGTGTTTTCTAGCTAGGTATATCACATAATGTCTACAGAACCAGGGCTGACTCTTTTCTATGTTTGTACAGAGACCAGCACAGTGGGGCCTCAATCTGATTAGAACGTTGAGGTACTACAATAAAAGGAATGTACTATCTGCTAGCAGCAATTCAGTGTCTAGTCCATTGAGATCCTGGTCCATGACTTAGTCTCCTAGGCACTACGGTAATACAAACAAACACATACACATTATTATTATTATTATTATTTTTTAAGTGGGGACGCAAATACACGATACTAGAGCAGATTCTCTGGTCTGACCAAGCTGCACTCAGAATACGACCTAGAAGATAGGGAATAGGTGACTTTAAGCCACCTTGTTGCCGATCTGGTCCCTAGAATGTTAGATCAGTGTGGATACATTAGCTTATTGGAAGATGGTGATTAATGATTTGTCTGCTATGTACTTGGCTTTAACTAGTGGGGCAATTCTGACACTCTTGCCCTGCAGCATATACATTTCTCTAGCTGTAATTAATTCACTTCTTTTAGCTTTTTATTTTCCGGGTCTCTTTTGAACTCTCATACATTTTCTCAGTACTTACAATATTGATTAAAGCACTTACTGAAATTGTGGGATTTTCCTGATCTTTGTTTCAGTGGGAGATAAGGACACAGTATGTCTTCTTGAAATTCAGATTGTCTCTTTGAAAGACATGAACTGAAGGGTCCACTCCACAGGTTAGCTTTTCTTGTGTTAGCAATATCATCACAGGTTGTCTGCTCTGATCTTTTCCAGTACTTGTCAGAAATATCTTTTAACGTTCAGGATCATCCATTTATTGCCTTAGCCTTACAGCTGCCTGATCATTAACAATATTATTTGAATTGAGATTAACCCCTGGTCTTTCTGGCTGTGGTCCTGATCAACTGCTTACATATAATATAGAACCACATACTGTGAGTAGTAGTAATAAACATACGACAAAGAGCAGGGTCATATGATATATTGTATTTGTCATTCATCTTTATTTTATTTGATTCACCATTCTTCTGTCCGTTAAGCCATCTTAATTAGGAATACTTCTAATATTCTGAATCTCAGGGCAGCTTCAAACAGCTGTCATATCTTTTAAAATCAAAATATGTTAGGAAAAAATTATTTTCCCGAAATGTGAAATTTTCCCTCCAAACCAGACTGGTCTGAGGTACAAGATGGGCAATATTCAGTCCTGCCCTAGCAAAAAGTAGAAGGGCTGATATCTTTTGCTCCTGGAGAGTTAGAAATGGAGGCTTTATAGTTGGAAAGTGGAGACTCCCAGTTGCTCAATGGGGCTACAGTGTTTGCTTCTAGTCCTGGAAGATGCATTGGTAAATTCAGGATTATGTAATACACCTAGCTAGAAAACACATCTAACTATTAAATTCAGCTCCCAGGAAAGAAAAAAGAGACATTTAAGACCGTGGTGACTCTGCAATGTCAAACCCCACCCCACCCCACCCCCGCACACACAGTCTGCAAACTATGTCAGGAAAAAATAGATTAGTAGTAGTTTTAATACAATTATCCAAGTATAGGCTTGAATGGGCTCATTAGGGCTACAAGGAAATTTCCAGGTGCCCCAAAGACTAGGAGGCTACTGAAATCTCTCAGAGCTGGGAAGGTGAGAGGAAGAACCAATGCTGAACCCATTCAAATAGTGTCCCTGATTGCAGATGCTGTTGCCTGCAGCACCTTTCCCGGAAGAGTGGGAATGAGAGAGAAGGAAACAGAGTGAGTAACAAGAGGAGGCACAGACTGAAAGAGAACCTTTGAGAGAGAGAGACAGAGAGAGAGGATAAAACACAAGAAAAGATGGAGAGAAAGAAAAGGTATTACCTAATCGGTAGATTCTGAAAAACCATGTTCCAGTCCCTCTTCACCCCAACCCCACATCATTCCTTTAACATAATTAGATTAGCATTTTTCCATTCCAAAATGTTCTATAATTTGCCTGCAAATGTGAGAGACGAGGGAAGGGGCATAAAGAGCCAAGGGAGAAGAGAAAACTAGGGAGAAGGGAAGCAAAGGAGAGAGTGAAGAGGCAAGTGGGAAAAGAGCCGATAGGACTGCTAAAAAAAAAAAAAAAAAAAAAAACGAGGATAGGGAGGGGGAAGATAAAACAGAATGGAAATAGAATACACTGCTGCAGCGTGTAAAAGCAGGAAAGAAGAAGTAGTATTAATTTTCAGAGACAAAAGAATCAGTAACAATCTGTGAACAAACAGAAATAATATTATATTTGGAAGGAGAGGACTTGGACGCCAAGGTTCTACCAGAAAATGTCATTTTCCCTCCCCACAGACTCAGTGTTACATCTCTGTACTACAAAATAGCGCTATTTGCATAACAGGCTGGGCTTTTCAACAGTTAAGGCAAAATTCTCCTTCAGATCTGCACAGCAGAAACTCCCCCCTGGAGCAGAACATCAGTTGACATCCACCATGTGGATCTGGGAGTAGTATTTTGCCCTTAGTGCTTTATAGTTAATGGAAGAGGAAGAAATATGTGGAGATTCCAAGCAATGCTTCATGACAAAAATCATTTTTGTAGGCTACCTCCTTGCTGGGAGTTTCTGAGATATCTTCCGTCCCTCCTTCTTCTTTTTCAAGAAGACATTACAATTATTCAATTGACTGAAATTGGATTAGATATGAAATAATGGAGTAACTAAAGTAAATATGCTTTGTACAAGTACATTAGGAGGCTTCTGTTGAACAAAATGGGCTTTACCTTGAATTTGTACTTAGTATTTGTTTTGTGCTGTTATAACACAGACGTACCTGGTCACTAACACAGAGAAAAAGATTCTCAAAATTTTATCAGCAAGGCAGAGATGAATGATCTGGCTCAAAGAAAGTCTGTCAGGATTATGGGGGGTGTCCACAATTCCACACTAACTGCTGGTTATCACTTTGATATAGAGGTGACATTCTTTTTTAACCAATATCTTTGGACTATGATTGTACCTCTGACATATAACTGTGAATAAAGTGAACAACTGTCTTGTCAAGCTTGAATGAAATAGAAGTATTGCAAATGTTAGGCCTCAAATTTCCATATACTGCAAAATGCAAGCCTTGCAAAAATAAAGCTTAAGCTTATGACTTGTGGTCAGGAAACAAGGCAACCAGATAGCGATTTATACTGACTGCTATGTACTTATCAATCCAAAATTACCCACATTCAAGATTTAATTGGCTACAGAAAATAAATAGGCCTCAATTATACGAACAACAAACAATTGGACATAAAAATTATATACGAATCAATTATACAATTAGGGCAACCATATAAACAATGTGGCCCACTCTGATTGGTTGGTCTGTTCTAAAACACGGCTGTTAGACCAGCTAAAAAGGATGAAGGCACAGGAGTGTGTGTGTGTTTTCGGTCATACCTGATCCACACCCCCTGAACCAAAGGGACGTGCACTTCTCGACTGTCTATACCTGGCCAGTGTGGAAAGCAGCCGACTGAAGGGTAACGTATTTTTCGGACAAATGCAGGGTAAGTCTATGGAGTAAAGAAGTCTGGTCACTCGACCTGAATTGATCATAGTCATATAGATACTGTAGTACAAAATCAACGGTAGATGGCTAATGCATAATAGCTTTACATGTATTATTGCTTGTCTTTTTACATAATCCTAGGAAATGCATGTAGCGCTGTCGTTCATCAGCTTTATGTTACCTTTAAAATAGTTTTACACCAGGAATATAGGACTGGTGAATAATAGCTTTACTTATGCTTGTCTTCGGGGCTTTTATTATAACCTGCCAGGACCAGCATATGTAGAGTCACTGTTCAGGAACTTGCAAATGGTCCACAATATTACATGTACTTGTGCTTGTCTTCAGTATAATCTGCCTTTTGTATTAATCCTTATTCAGTGCTGGTCTTTGGTTTTCCTTTTCTTGTTTTGTTTATGCTGTTATTATAGTCGGAAATCATTAAAAGCCTTCTTGAGGAATAATCAGTAGTTCTTCCTGGTTTTATACGGACACCACTTACCTCAATACATCTGTGTTGGGTGGTGGGATGTAGCGAACACCCTGGGGTGAAATAGGGCCCCGAGGCATGCCTCCTTCTTCCTTTATCTCCGCAATAACAATCATAGTAATTACCACCATGCAACGGTGCTTCAGTCCTGAGTCAAAACTGTAAGTTTGCTGATCCCCTAATTGCAACAGATGCAAACTTGTCATATCAATTTTCAAAGGCACTAATCTGTTCTATTATGGCGCCATATGTCACAGTGACTGGGCTCTCTCTCTTCCTACCCCAGGTCTCTTTAAATGCACACCCCTCAGGCCTTTGGTCATCACCTCTCACAGGGTGGAACCACGTGATTCTCCCACTCTCAGAGTGGGTCTTGGGCTGTAGTCCCCAGGTACTAACCATAATTACCTCAGCAAGGCTGAATTGTGTTCAGTACCTGCTGTCCTGCTCCAGCCCTCTTAAAGCATAGTATTATTTTATTTAGAACCAAAAAAATTCAGAGAAAACAGATCTTAACAATAAATCTACTAAATTCCTTAAAGCTTAGCCTCTCCTGGAGGGTTGGGAAGGTCCCATACTACACTCCTGCAGGACTCATTTCTGTGTCCATGTCAGAGCTCACTGAAATCCGTCCCCTTACCCACACCTCTCACCAGAGAGTTCTTTTAATTATTTAGTGCCCTTTGATCTCTAGACGCCCACCCTTGGCAAAATAGCTGTGCCACTTCAAACTTGGCATTGACATAGGCCATTATCTGGTAATTGCCCAACCAAATTTCTGTAGCTTACCCAGACCCATTGTGTTTCCAGCAGCCCACGATTCAACTAGACCAATACATTCATACAGGAAAGTCTAATAATCCAGTGCAACTTTACATACATACGGTAACTTCACCTCCCTGACCAGGTCACATACAATAGTAATAAAACTACTATTTAACAGTATTCTTAGCTCCATGTCTGCCACACTACATCCCCATTTCCCTCCTAGCTTCACCTCTCTTTCATTTTGCAAAATATACCCAGCTTTCGTAAGTGAAGAGGATACCTGATTCAATAGCGTTCCTATCCCCTGTGGCATTTTTCACCTTTTTTTAAGCTATCCAAAGTACAGCGCTACTGAAGCAAACATGTTTTCCAGGGTTTCAGCACTGGTAAGTCACCGCACAAACAGTACTCCCTAGAGGGAAAACACGTGGTTCTGCTGTTCCATTGCTGAGCCACTGAAGATAGGCTAAATGTCTCTCATCTGTGCAAGCAACCATCAAAGTGAAAACAACAGCTTAGACATGGAAAGGAGAAGAAAGCAGAACATAAACATTGAAAAGGGAATTGCACCATGGTAGTATTTACAGGGAGAACACTGATTTTCATTTTAGACAAAGAAGTCATTGGGAGAGTTTTGGGGGCAATTTCTCTGTAAGGCAGCTTTGGTGCACAACAACATTCCACTCAAGCTTTTCTAATAATTTGGGAGAAAAAAACATGTCAGTGGGTGAGTGTGGTGAGGCAGCTGCCCCACACAGGGAGAAGAAGGGGTTAAAAGCAGCCCCAGGGAGGCTGCGCAGAACCCACTAATCAGGAAAGGGCTTATTGAGCCCAGCAATAGGGGGAAGGCTTGCTGGAGCAGCGAATCAGGGCTGGCGAGGACCATATATAAAGAGCTGCTCAGCAGAGCAGAAGGGAGTCTCTCCCTGGAAGGCAAGAGAGGAGGTCTGGCTGCCTGAAGCAGCACCATAGATAACGCAGTGCTGGGCAGGGGCAGCAGTGTGCGAGGATGAGCTGTTGGCTGACCATGGCCAGGGTGGCGCCTTGCTACGAGGGCTGAGAGGGTGCTAGGGCTGCAGGGGAAATGGCCTAGGGAAAATAGGCAGCAGGTTGGAGGAGGGCAGTAGGTGGATGCCAGCTATAGGGTCCCTGGATTGGGAGCCAGAATAGTGAGTAGGCCTGGGTGACTTCCCCCACACACACACACACACTTGCACCCCAATTGTTAATGAGGACAGTGGCCGGTACCCAGGCTGCAGTTTGCTCCTGAGGCAAAGGGCTGGACCTTGGATGCCAGTTGGCTGCTGAGGCAAGTGGCGGGACTATGGACTGCCAGTGCCCTGGAAGAGGGGAGATACCAGAATGGGGGCACAGCTGGAGGACCAGGCCCAGAAGAGGACGCTGCAGTCCAGGGAGCAACGTGGGTCCAAAGGGTGGAGACAGCAGTGATGGCAGGTGTCAAGGTTCCTCCCCCACTCTGAACTCTAGGGTACAGATGTGGGGACCTGCATGAAAAACCTCCTAAGCTTATCTTTACCAGCTTAGGTCAAAACTTCCCCAAGCTACAAAATATTCCACCCGTCGTCCTTGGATTGGCCGCTACCACCACCAAACTAATACTGGTTACTGGGGAAGAGCTGTTTGGACGCGTCTTTCCCCCCAAAATACTTCCCAAAACCTTGCACCCCACTTCCTGGACAAGGTTTGGTAAAAAGCCTCACCAATTTGCCTAGGTGACTACAGACCCAGACCCTTGGATCTTAAGAACAATGAACAATCCTCCCAACACTTGCACCCCCCCTTTCCTGGGAAATGTTGGATAAAAAGCCTCACCAATTTGCATAGGTGACCACAGACCCAAACCCTTGGATCTGAGAACAATGAAAAAGCATTCAGTTTTCTTACAAGAAGACTTTTAATAAAAATAGAAGTAAATAGAAATAAAGAAATCCCCCCTGTAAAATCAGGATGGTAGATATCTTACAGGGTAATTAGATTCAAAAACATAGAGAACCCCTCTAGGCAAAACCTTAAGTTACAAAAAAGATACACAGACAGAAATAGTTATTCCATTCAGCACAATTCTTTTCTCAGCCATTTAAAGAAATCATAATCTAACACATACCTAGCTAGATTACTTACTGAAAGTTCTAAGACTGCATTCCTGGTCTATCCCCAGCAGAAACCAGCATAAGACAGACACACAGACCCTTTGTTTCTCTCCCTCCTCCCAGCTTTTGAAAGTATCTTGTCTCCTCATTGGTCATTTTGGTCAGGTGCCAGCGAGGTTACCTTTAGCTTCTTAACCCTTTACAGGTGAGAGGAGCTTTCCCCTGGCCAGGAGGGATTTCAAAGGGGTTTACCCTTCCCTTGATATTTATGACAGCAGGTGTGACACCACTAGCTGAAGGCAGACTTGAAGGATGGAGAGCTAATTCCCAAGATGGCCAGCAGGAGGTGCCGGGTGGTCAGTCCCGCTTCGTCACAGTGAGGCAAAGAGATTGCAGAGCACATAACAACCCTGTGAAGACGCTCTTTTGAGGGTCAACTGAAGCAACACATCTGTAGGTAGGTATTATCCCTGAAAGCCTGTACGCTGCTTGAATGTCTTCATAAAGGCAAACACCAGGGATCTGAGACAAGCTTCTTTTTATTCTTGTCACAAGCCTACATGAATAGAAAACATAATTTAAATTATAAATTTATCCTTCTCAACATTTCCCTAATAAATTCACATTTCCACATCAATATAATTTTTATCCATAACTATAAAAACAATGTTCATGTCTTTAACCTCCTTGATTAAATAAGATGGAATTAGAAAACCTGAGACCTCTAGACAGCTACAATACAAATACCAACTTAGAAGGTCTTTGGGTCCTTCCCTGAATCAATAACCTCCTATTGGAATCACTGCAGGTTCTCTGGGTAACCTAATTTTAGTTATTGTAAAAATTCTATTTATTTCCTCAAAGATTCTGTTATCTTAGGATATTCCCACCACTGTATGAAGATAGGACTGTAATTCCTTTACATCCTCTCCAGCATTTAACTCTTTGTAATGTATCTTCCTTAGCTTAGAGTGAGGTACTACTGATTAACTTCACTGAAGTAGTCTGTTTATCAAGATTTATGATGATGTAATGAAGATCAGATTCTGTCCCCTTATCCCTATAATTCAGAGGGGCAAAAAGATTAAAGGAAACTAGAGTCTACAATAAAGAAGATTTGGGTACAATAACTAATAAGATTGTAACTCATCCGAGCAGAGATCATAGGGATCATACCTACTTACGTGAGGAACACTTAGACATATGGGATCCCAATGCTGATAAAATCCCAAAGATGGCATTTTGAAAGTCCGTTTTTTTCCTCTTAACACAAAGTCTTTCTATGTACAATAAAGGTTACATGTCTCGTAGCTAAGGTCTCATTTTGTGTGGAATTAGACATGCTTTGAGACTGTCTGCCGAGCTAGACAGGGCAACGTCTATCTTCACCTGATTTGAGCATTGCACTGGAATTTAGGTGAGACAGGTGCCCCAGAGCATAGACTGAAGTGTTGTGTGCATGTCTAGCGGCAGAAACGTAGGTGCCTGCGGGACTTTTACACTGAAAATTTTGGTGCTGAGGGATTTTAGGGTGCCTCCAGAGTTAGGTGGCAGCTGAGCAGGGATTTTGAGGATCTCAGGGGTGCGTAAATTTTGGCTCTAGGTGTCTAAAGTTAGGTGACTAAATCCTTACATGGATCTGGCCCTTTATCTCTCTGTGCCTCAGTTCCTCATCTGTAAAATGGAGATTATATATTTCCTTTCTCCCACCTTTTTTCTGTCTTGTCTATTTAGGCTGTAAATTCTTTGGGGACTATCTCTTAGTATGTGTATGTCCCTTGTCCTAACACAATGGGGCCCTGATCTTGACTCAGCCCCCTAGGAGCAACTGTAATACAAATAATAGTAATTACAATAGCATGTGACATTGTTGTTGCTGGATTCAGTCATTCCATCTTGAGACTAGTACACCTTCTTTTCTATCCCATTATAAAAACCTGCATGGTGCTTAGCACTCGCTGCTAAGCACCGAACTCCCTTCCTCTGGTGGCCATAACAGTTGCAGGGAAACCAGCACCTCAAAGAATCAGGCTTGGCATAATTAAGTTCAGGAAGTGTTCTAGAGTTCAACCTCTTTCTAAAGTTAAGTACATTTTTTTCTAATGAATCCCCTGCCAAATTGACATAATTTTGTATTAAAGGTTGATTGAACTAAAAAAATAGCCTTTTAAATAAAAGAATCAAAAGCCAAACCCCCAGCAAGTACCATTATTTCAAGATTCTCCCAACAGGGTTGTGGAAATTAGGTCAGCCGCACACAGAGCAAAATATTTTCAGAGTATATGATGACCTTATACTATGAGTTCTGCCCAGTACCATGTCAGTTGCACATTGGACAGATACTGTGTCATAATGAGCTTCAAATAAGCTCATTCATTTGTTAATTAAATAACATCCAAAAACTGATGACAAAGCCAAGTATCAACCAGCCATCATGGGTTTTTACAGGGACAGAATCATACCATGAATTTTAATAGAAGTGACTACAATGAATCATTTGTTGTTTCTAAAGCATGCAGCAAATGCCATCTTTAATTAATGACCACATCCAGTTTTATGTGGTAAAATTATTCTGATAATTATTCTGATAATCTAATATCTGTGTGGATTTTTACATCAGGTTATCCGCCTTGCAGCTTAAGTGCATTGCTTTCACTCAGACAGATTATATAAAGCTACATATTTCCACGGCTTTCTTTGTTAGTTATTAAATTCAGCATCTCATTAACATTACAAAGCCACACATTACAAATATTTTCACACTTAAATGGTTTAACAATTTTTGCCCAATGAAACTGCATAATTAGAATCATAGAAGATTAGGGTTGGAAGAGACCTTAGGAGGTCATCTAGTCCAACCCCCTGCTCAAAGCAGGACCAACCCCAACTAAAACATCCTAGCCAGGGCTTTTTCAAGCCGGGCCTTAAAAACCTCTACAGATGGAGATTCCACCTCCCTAGGTAACCCATTCCAGTGCTTCACCATCTTCACAGTGAAATAGTTTTTCCTAATATCCAGTCTAGACCTCCTCCACTGCAACTTGAGACCATTGCTCCTTGTTCTGTCATCTGCCACCACTGAGAACAGCCTAGCTCCATCTTCTTTGGAACGCCTCTTCAGGTAGTTGAAGGCTACTATCAAATCACCCCTCGCTCTTCTCTGCAGACTAAATAAGACCAGTTCCCTCAGCCTCTCCTCATAAGTCATGTGCCCCAGCCTCCTAACCATTTTTGTTGCCCTCCACTGGACTCTCTCCAATTTGCCCACATCCTTTCTGTAGTAGGGGGGCCAAAACTGAACACAGTACTCCAGATGTGGTCTCACCAGTGCCGAATAGAGGGGAATAATCACTTCCCTCGATCGGCTGGCAATGCTCCTACTAATGCAGCCCAATATGCCATTAGCCTTCTTGGCAACAAGGGCACACTGTTGATTCATATCCAGCTTCTCATCCACTGTAATCCCCAGGTCCTTTTCTGCATAACTGCTGCTTAGCCAGTTGGTTCCCAGCTTGTAGCAGTGCATGGGATTCTTCCATCCCAAGTGCAGGACCCTGCTCTTGTCCTTGTTGAACCTCATCAGATTTCTTTTGGCCCAATCCTCCAATTTGTCTAGGTCACTCTGGACCCTATCCCTACCCTCCAGCATATCTACCTCTCCCCCACAGCTTAGTGTCATCTGCAAACTTGCTTAGAGTGCAATCCATCCCATCATCCAGATCATTAATGAAGATATTGAACAAAATCGGCCCCAGGACAAACCCCTGGGACACTCCGCTTGTTACTGGCTGCAGATTAGACATCGAACCATTGATCACTACCCATTGAGCCCGATGATCCTGCCAGCTTTCTATCCACCTTATAGTCCATTCATCCAATCCATACTTTTTTTTAACTTGCTCGCAAGAATACTGTGGGAGACCATATCATAAGCTTTGCTAAAGTCAAGGAACAACACATCCACCACTTTCCCCATATCCACAGAGCCAATTATCTCGTCACAGCAGGCATGACTTGCTCTTGCGTGAATCCATGTTGACTGTTCCTGATCACCTTCCTCTCCTCCGAGTGCTTCAAAATGGATTCCTTAAGGACCTGCTCCATGATTTTTCAAGGGACTGAGGTGAGACTGACCAGTCTGTTGTTCCCTGGATTCTCCTTCTTCCCTTTTTTTAAAGATGGTGTCATAAATATAAAGGGAAGGGTAAACCCCTTTGAAATCCCTCCTGGCCAGGGGAAAGCTCCTCTCGCCTGTAAAGGATTAAGAAGCTAAAGGTAACCTCACTGGCATCTGACCAAAATGACCAATGAGGAGACAAGATACTTTCAAAAGCTGGGAGGAGGGAGAGAAACAAAGGGTCTGTGTGTCTGTCTATATGCTGGTTTCTGCTGGGGATAGACCAGGAATGGAGTCTTAGAACTTTTAGTAAGTAATCTATCTAGGTATGTGTTAGATTATGATTTCTTTAAATGGCTGAGAAAAGAATTGTGCTGAATGGAATAACTATTTCTGTCTGTGTATCTTTTTTGTAACTTAAGGTTTTGCCTAGAGGGGTTCTCTATGTTTTTGAATCTAATTACCCTGTAAGATATCTACCATCCTGATTTTACAGGGGGGATTTCTTTATTTCTATTTACTTCTATTTTTTATTAAAAGTCTTCTTGTAAAAAACTGAATGCTTTTTCATTGTTCTCAGATCCAAGGGTTTGGGTCTGTGGTCACCTATGCAAATTGGTGAGGCTTTTTATCCAACATTTCCCAGGAAAGGGGGGGTGCAAGTGTTGGGAGGATTGTTCATTGTTCTTAAGATCCAAGGGTCTGGGTCTGTAGTCACCTAGGCAAATTGGTGAGGCTTTTTACCAAACCTTGTCCAGAAAGTGGGGTGCAGGGTTTTGGGAAGTATTTTGGGGGGAAAGACGCGTCCAAACAGCTCTTCCCCAGTAACCAGTATTAGTTTGGTGGTGGTAGCGGCCAGTCCAAGGACAACGGGTGGAATATTTTGTAGCTTGGGGAAGTTTTGACCTAAGCTGGTAAAGATAAGCTTAGGAGGTTTTTCATGCAGGTCCCCACATCTGTACCCTAGAGTTCAGAGTGGGGGGAGGAACCTTGACAGATGGACACTATATTTGCCTTTTTCCATTCGTCCAGGACCTCCACCGATGGCTATGAGTTTTCAGAGATAATTGCCAATGGCTCTGCAATCACATCAGCCAACTCCCTCAGCTTTGCATTGCATCTGGCCTTAGGGACTTGTGCATATCCAGCTTTTCTAAATAGTCATTAACCTGTTCTTTCACCACTGAGGGCTGCTCACCTCCTCCCCATAATGTGCTGCCCAGTGCAGCAGTCTGGGAGCTGACCTCGTCAATGAAGACCAAGGCAAAAAAGCATTGAGTAATTCAGCTTTTTCCACATCTGTCACTAGACTGCCTCCTCCATTCAGTAAGGGTCCCACACTTTCCCTGACCTTCTTCGTGTTGCTAACATACCAGTAAAAACCCTTCTTGTTACCTTGCTAGCTGCAACTCCAGTTGTACTTTGGCCTTCCTGATTACACCCCTGCATGCTCGAGCAATATTTTTATACTCCTAGTCATCTGTCCAAGTTTCCACTTCTTGTAAGCTTCCTTTCTGTGTTTAAGCTCACCAAAGATTTCTCTGTGAAGCCACGCTGGTCGCCTGCCATATTTGCTATTCTTTCTGCACATCGGGATGATTTGTTCCTGTGCCCTCAATAAGGCTTCTTTAAAATACAGCCAGCTCTCCTGGACTCCTTTCCCCCTCATATTAGCCACCCAGGGGATCCTGCTCATCGGCTCCCTGAGGGAGTCAAATCTGCTGTTATGAAGTCCATGGTCCATATTCTGCTGTTCTCCTTTCTTCTGTTTGTCAGGATCCTGAACTCTACCATCTCATGGTCACTGCTACCCAGGCTGCCACCCACATCTACTTCCCCTACCAATTCTTCCCTTTTTGTGAGCAGCAGGTCAAGAGGAGCACAGCCCATAGTTGGTTCCTCCAGACTTGCACCAGGAAGTTGTCCCCAACACTCTCCAAAATCTTCCTTGATTGTCTGTGCACTGCTGTATTGCTCTCCCAGAAGATGTCAGGCTGATTGAAGTCCCACATGAGAACCAGGCCCTGTGATCTGGAAACTTCTGTTAGTTGTCTGAAGAAAGCCTCGTCTACCTCGTCCTCCTGGTCTGATGGTCTACAGCAGATGCCCACCACCACATCACTCTTGTTGCTCACACCTCTAAACTTAACCCAAAGACTCTGAACAGGCTTTTCTCCAGTTTCATACTGGAGCTCTGAGCAATCATACTACTCACTTACATGTAGTGCAACTCCTCCACCCATCTTTCCTGAACCATTTATACCCATCCATGACAGTGCTCCAGTCATGTCAGTTACCCCACCAAGTCTCTGTTATTCCAATCACATCATAGTTCCTTGACTGTGCCAGGACTTCCAATTCTTCCTGCTTATTTCCCAGGCTTCTTGCATTCGTGTACAGGCATATAAGATAACAAGCCAATTGTCCTACTTTCTCAGTATGAATCAGGAGGCCTCCCCTGTTGCACCCTGCTTCTTGTGTTTCCTCCCAGTATCCCACTTCCCCGCTTACCTCTGGGCTTAGATCACCATCCCCCAGTGAACCTAGTTTAAAGCCCTCCTCACTAGGTTATCAAGCCTGCCTTCAAAGATGCTCTTCCCTCTCTTCATTAGGTGGATCCTATCTCTTCCTAGCAATCTTTCTTCATGGAACAACATCCCATGGTCGAAGAAGCCAAAGCCCTCTCTCCAACACCACCTGTGTGACCACACATTTACCTCCACAATTGACACATAACATGTTATTTAATGGACAAATGCCTCCTCTGCCTAAAAAAAAAAGAGAGAAATATTTTTGTTAGGTTTTAACCAGGGTGCCTGGATGGGCCACACTGAGAATGCCACATTCAGGGTAGACAACAAGAAATAGGGCAGACAATCCCCAACACTGATGTTTTTTTCTCTAATTAGATTCACCAATGCAGTAACAAAACAGCTTCTGCAATACCAGACTGGTTAACAAAAAGCCAAACACAGTCCCCTTTAGGCAATCCAGCCCTTGGCTCCTACCTAGACTGCCAAGTCTAATATAGTGAGGGTTACTGAAAACCTAATTCACCATATGTGAGGTTCACCAATCCCAAAGGACTGGACACTTATCCCCAGGTCAGTATGAATCTCAGATCTTACCCCATAATCACACTGATGCCAATCTTTTAGTAACTAAAACTAAAGGTTTAATAATAAAAGGAGAAAGAAAGAAGCGTTATAAATGGTTAAAAAGATCAATATACATACAAGTGACTTCCAGTGTTCATAGTTGAAAATCACAGCAGTGACGGAATAAATTGCTGGCTTGTAATAGTCTCTCTGGAGTCATCCCAACAGGTCAGAATCCAAAGGCATCATAGATGGAAAGTCTAAAACTCTTTCCCTGCATCTTCCAGATCATTCCAAATCATCATTTGGAAGCTCTCCATTTTACAACATATACTTTCCCTGTTCAGAGTTTAAGCAGATTAGAGATGGCAGGATCAGGCCAAAGGCTTCTCTTTTATGGTTCTTCTAGCAGGCGTTCCTCTAAGGAATGTGCAGATAGTATGTACACCATTGCTTTGAAGCTAATCTTCTGTTTCCTATGCATACACAGGTATTACAACATAGCTAGTTAAGCTGAAGGCAATACAGAGATTATTATTATTTTTCCTGCAGCATCTTACATCTCTGATGTTAAGGTTAACTGGACACAGCCTCATACATGATTAAAGCAATTAAAACATTAAAGGAAATTAGCATCTACAAGCTAATCTGGTTACATCGTTAAACTTTGTAACGAGTTACAGGTAAACACAGACAAATATACTTAGCATCTACCCTTGAGTTCTATTACTACAAATGAATGAGATAATGATTGCTAGCCTAGTACATCTCTTTGAAATTCACATACAAGTAGATTGTCTTGATTACAATTGTAATGCCTCCCGTTAAGTTTTTATACACAGTCATACACACGTTGGCTGGTCTGTCAGTGTCACATAGGTAAACAGAGTACATACAAATTGAGCTGCATTCCCAATAAGCACCTTATTCTTCACTTGGCATGTTCTTGTTCTTGTTGTACTCTATATCCAATGAAGTAAGCTGTAGCTCATGAAAGCTTATGCTCTAATAAATTTGTTAGTCTCTAAGGTGCCACAAGTACTCCTTTTATTTTTACATGGACAAAGTGTCACCTATCATTGCACATCAGCTGATCACCCAATTTTAACAATGTATGTGCTACCTTTAAAAAAAAAAAAGCACAGGTTACAATCAGCCTCCTGTTTTCATGCAGTGTGGTCAGCTAACACAAACAGTCTGGGCAGAAGTTGCACACAGAGTAAAGGACATGTCAGGGGGCTGTTGTTCTTAAAACACCACAGTTGGGTATTCAAGGCATTCCTGAAATACTGAAATTCCAAAAGTGGATATAAGTACTCTGTTACTGTTTTTAACAGTGGCCAAAACAATCTGATGGGATGTATGATCCAGCAGCCCCATGAAGATCTCTATGGCTCAACCTTATAGGAAAGCAAGTCTTACTAAGATCAACACAGAACTCAGACCAGTTTGATAAATGGGAAATCAACAATGGGAATCAGCAATCAATAATTTCAGAATAAATAATCTAGATCCTTACCATACCCATCTGTCATCACTTTATAGATACAGTGCAATGCTCACATAGCTGTAGGTATGTTATTGAAAACAAAAGTGATGCGATATGCATGACAGAAACTGGTGAAGTGGTAAATAATGATGAGGACAGGTCAGTTGGGCATACTGAGCTGGATCACCTTAGTAAGGAGGGCTCATGTGAACAAAATGTATTTTAATACAGCCAAAAGCAAGGTCATACATCTAGGAACAAAGAATATAGATCACACTGACAAGATGGGAGAATGTATTCTGGAAAGCAGTGACATTGAAAAAGACTCAGAGATCATGGGATCAATAACCAATTAAACATGAGCTTCCAGTGCAATGCTGCATTTGAGAGGGCCAATGTGATTCTTGGATGCATAATCAGGGAAATACAAAAAGTAGAAGTAGGGAGGTGGCGTTACCTCTGTATACATCATTAATGAGCTCATTACTTACCTAGGGATATGGTGGATTCTCCAGTGCTTAAAGGCTTTAAATCAGACTGGATGACTTTTTAAAAGATATGTTCTAGCTTAAACAGACATTATGGACTTGATGCAGGATATACTGGGTGGGATTCAATGGTGTGTGTTAACAGGAGGTCAGCTGCTAATATCTACTCTGGTAATTTACCGCATTTTGTCATCCATCAAGGCACTAGTTTGACAACACTGAGAAAATGCAACTGCCTGGTCAGTGTGTGTTACATGTCGACCACTGTGCCTGATCTTTAGAGGATCTGAGTCTGCTACAACCCCAGCTTGAGAGAATAGCTCTTTAGCTGAAACAGCAGATAATATTTTCAGGGGTGGAGGTTCCCAGTTCAATCCCTAGTGTCAGCTAAAATGACACATGTAAATCATCGTGAACTACTTTTTTCCAATGTCATGTTACTATTTAAAGACCTTAAGTACATCATTCAGATCTTCATCAAGGCTAAGGGTCTTTTTCACAGGAAAAATGTCCAGTATATAATAAAATCTTTAATTCTTCCTATTTTTCATCACCATCCTTAACTCCTCTCTCTCAAGGGCAATTTCTGTATTCTGTTGCTTCTTCCTTTTTAACATCTTTAAAATGAGTCCCTACCTGTCCATTTCTTGTTCATGCCTTGACAGTCTTGCTCAATTACTGTAACCTCCTTCTATCTGGTTTTTCCCATCACCATCTTTTGCTCCTCTCTTGTCTTGCTAAACTTGTCTTCCCACACACCTCTTCCGGCTCATCACAATCATCCTTTCACAAGATCCTTTATTGCCTCTTTGTCTCCTTCTGCATCGGTTTCACTCTCTTTGCCATGACATTCCAGGCTCTGCACGGCTGTGTCCCTGAGAACATCTCAACTCTAGTTGTCTCAACTCTAGTTGTCTGCCACTCTTGCGTTCAGACCTTGTATTCTGCCAATTCCGTCTCCCTCCAGGCCCTCTGTGATCAAGTGGGAATTTTCGGTAATTCTTTTATGAATCCTATGTGTGTCTCAGTTTCCCTCTGCACTTCGCATTGCTACCCAGTTGGTGCAACAGGGTTAACACTGTTCCTGGAAGAGCACAGAAGACATGAGGTCTATGTGTCAATCTCGATAAATGCAAAGTAATGCACATTGGAGAACATAATCCCAACTATAGATACAAAATGATGGGGGTCAAATTAGCTGTTACCCCTGAAGAAAGAGCTCTTGGGGTCATTGTGGGTAGTTCTCTGAAAACATCCACTCAATGTGCAGCGGCAGTCAAAAAAGCTAACAGTCTTATCTATCCGTTAGGAACGGGATAGATAATAAGACAGAAAATATCATAATGCCACTATATAAACCCATGGTATGCCCACACCTTGAATATCGTTTGGAGTTCTGATCACCCCAGCTCAAAAAAGATATATTAGGACTGGGAAAAGTATGGAGAAGTACAACAAAAATGATGAGGGGCATGGAACAGCTTTCATATAAAGAGAGATTAAAAGGACTGGGACTGTTCAGTTTATAAAATAGATAACTAAGGCGAGATATGATAAAGGTCCATATCTCATGAATGGGATGGAGAAGTGAAGAAGAAAGTGTTATTTACCCCTCATATAACACAAGAACTAGGGGTCACCCAATGAAAGTAATAGACAGCAGATTTAAAACAAACATAAAGAAGTACTTCTTCACACAATGCACAGTCAACCTATGGAAGTTCTTGACAGGGTATGTTATGAAGGTCAAAAGTATAACTGGGTTCAAAAAATAATTAGATAAGTTCAAGGAGGATAGGTCCATCAACAGCTACTAGCCAAGATTGTCAGGGACGCAACCCCATGCTCTGAGTCCCTAAACTTCTGACTGCCAGGAACGGGGACTGGACAAAAGGGGTTGGATCACTCAATAAATTGCCCTGTTCTGTTCATTCCCCCTGAGGCATCTGGCACCGGCCATTCAGAATACAGGATACTAGGCTAGATGGACCAGTATGGCCAATCTCACATTCTTATGTGTCACTGTGATAGGAAAGGGTCAAACCCTTTACCCCGCATTGGCCAGGAAAGGGTTAAACCCACACTATGGGCTCAGGAAATCCCACCCCTCAGACCATGCTGGGCATGCTCCAACTGCTGTGCTCATATAAAGGAGAGCATCTCAGTCTGGGATGACCACCAAGGAGGAAAGACACTCGGTGGAGGTGCCAAACCAGGAGCTGTTACACCCTTTGCCTGTGGGAGCCAGAGATCCCAAGATAGAGACCGGGCACTTGCTGGAGCTGGAGTCCCAGGGAGTTACCTGCGCTGAGGAGCCCAGGGACCCCAATGCCCTATGGACTGCAGCTTCAGGAATCTCAGTAGGAAGTGACCCAGGAAGGTGGAGAGAATGGTATCTCCCACTCGTGTAAGGTCAGTATATTGTGGTTGGATTCCCTGCTGGCCCAGTGGCAGACCCCTCTGCCCCTGTTAGGACCCTAGGTCGGGACCAGATTATTAAAGAACTGGTTGAAACTGGCCCATATCAAGAGAGGATCCAGAGAGACAATGATACACATACACACACAATGACTGATCGATCAGCACCTATCAGCAGAAAACCCCAACAGCAGAACATATGAATTCAACTGAAGAATAAAGAGGAAAATGTGTCAGGTGGATGGAATAAATGCTACCATTTGAAGGGACTCAGCAGCTCTCACCTGGCAGTAAGGACAAAGAGACAGACAGAAATGGAGTTGATAACAGCTTTCATTGCACTGCCTTGGCTAGGGTGAACTATGGCTTAACCTTTACCTCTCTGTGATAAGCTAGGGACTTTCAGATTCTGTAGGCCAGCTGACAAATTAATTGTTACCCTGTATTGCTGCGAACAGTCACTGAGGGCATTGTGCCCTGAAGGGGTACACTACAAGTCTCCACAGGCATCTGACTTGGCTGGATTCATTGCAGGGACACAAAGCAAGACAGGGATCCTGGTGCCCTAAGGCCCAGTCTCGGAGTCCACAGACCTGCCCTGTAGAACTCGTAGGTCCTTGGGGCCCGGGCCCAGCACACTAAAGGAGTCACTCCCAAGGGACTGGTTGCAGGCTGGGCATAGACCAGACTCTGTGAATCCAGGTCACCCTCTCCGTTGCATTCTCCTAAATGTATCTCTGTACTTTTTCTCATCTGATCATTAGGTGTGGAAGTTCCTCCCTAACCTTGTACAGAACAGAACCTCCAACAGCTCCCTCAAATTCTCCCTCCATTATCCAACATTTTCCCCACAATCCCTCCAACAATAGTCTCCTACTTCCCTCTAAAAATGTTTAAAGACAAATTAAAGTTTCTCCTGATCCATGGACCACAATCAGAGTACCTTGATATAGTTGTCACAGTTCAGGTCAACTGCACCTATATTTCCCTTCAGTGGTCCAGTGGGGCACCCAATCGCCAACTTCCAGCTCCCCACTGTTGCCTCTGTTGGGTGAATACATATGCCCCTCTCCCTTCTGACTGGGGTATTTCCAGGCCGCACAGGTCCCTGCCTCCACTGTGTATTTCCCAGCACAGACACCTGTTGTTGAAGGACACCTGCTTACTTTCTCTTCAGAGACAGTTAACAAGTGTAATTGCTACAGATATAAGTTTAGCACATAGCAATTCCTAAGCAAGCCCACTTTAGTCTTAAGGCAAAAGCATTACAGAGAAAACATGAAAAACAATGAAAGACTCTACACACATGCTAATAAGCTTACCAGAAGAAACCCCAACCCTAACATGGATTCTGGCAGGAACAGTCCTTTCATCCCCTCCTCCCACTCACCCAAGGAGATTCCTGGTGGTTACCAGTTCATCACACCTTCAGCTCAGAACAAGCCCGCAGTACTATGAGACCTCATTAGGGCCAGTTCTTCCAACCTGTTCCTAAGAATTGGGACTCTGCATGAAACCAGTGTTCCTGTCCATTTGCTGGATCAGGAAGAAGGCCCTGAGCCAGTTTAAAACCAGACTATCCAAAAATCCTTTTCTGTCTATTGGCCCCTGGGGAATCCAGATTGAACTAGTATATGCTCACCTTTCCAGGGATGTAGCTTCAAAGTGTTGATAACAGAGGAATTATATTAGCATTCTCCATCCCACCTAGAGAAGGTACATACAATGCCACAACGCCACATACACAATTGCATTTTAATACAAGGTACCCTTAAGGTATTAACCCTAATTCAATGAGGTTTAACTTAATTCAGTGAAGTTTATCTTAATTCCATAATGTTTTTTCAGGATATTGTAAAAGTCTGTCACAGTAGTCACCTATTTGCTCATAGAGGACCGTATCCTGCTTGCCTAGATCATGTGAAACATTCTTCAGAATCAATCCATCTGTTGGGATTCTTTCCATTCAGGTTCTCGGTTTGACTCCAGACTTCGTCACTCAGGTCTCTTTATTTGTCTTACAGCAACGCTACACTAAGTTGATCTGACTCAAACTCAGGGGGTGCTTGCAGGGTAAATCACAGATCCAAAGTTACATAGAAACCTTCTTCCTTTATATACATTTACACATCTCATTGCATTTGCTACACATTGCATCACACATTTTGGGATTGTCTTGATTACTTTGTAGGAATCGATCCCTGTTCTGCGTGCTTTGTCTACAGACTGTCCATGTTTAATCTACTCTTTACCTCATCTCTACCTTCCAGATTTATCTTGTCCATTGTTATCTTATGCTTTGTAAATGGTTCCCTGGGTCTTCCTTCCCCTTAGATTAGCCAGTTCAGACAATCTGTCTCTTAGCTCATGGACCCATTTACCTATTTTAATTAGCACAGCAATTCCGTTTTCAGCCTGCTGATCTATTTACCTCCCTAACCCTGTCTTCCAAGAAATAAGGCCTCCCCCATGTTTAACCACTCATATCAAGCCAGGCACACACCATTAAAATGTGCATGTATTGTTACTGAATAACTGTATGATCTTCCTCCTAGAATCATAGAGAAAAAAGTTCTTATGATTTGTTTTTTCTCACTTGTTTTAGCATATCAGAAATTATACTGCAAGCTATTTCAGGCCAGCTGTAAAGTGCCTATCATACTTTTAGCTGCTGCATAAATAATAATTAATAATAATAATACTAATGGTAGTTTTGCATGAATAATGTGAGCACAATTTTGCTGGCACTGGATATATCTGATGCAGTTTAAAAGAAACATCAAATTCAACAGAAAGAAAAAGTTCTACTGTTCTTCAGTAAAAGAGGAAAGCAAGACAAGGAATAACTCACATGACTGCAGTACTGTCATGAATAGATATAAGCTGTTCTGGAAGGACAGGCAGGGCAGAAAAGGTGGGGGAGTTGCACTGTATGTAAGAGAGCAGTATGACTGCTCAGAGCTCAAGTATGAAACTGCAGAAAAACCTGAGAGTCTCTGGATTAAGTTTAGAAGTGTGAGTAACAAGGGTGATGTCGTGGTGGGAGTCTACTATAGACCACCGGACCAGGGGTATGAGGTGGACGAGGCTTTCTTCTGACAACTAATGGAAGTTACTAGATCGCAGGACCTGGTTCACATGGGAGACTTCAATCACCCTGATATCTGCTGGGAGAGCAATACAGCGGTGCACAGACAATCCAGGAAGTTTTTGGAAAATGTAGGGGCAATTTCCTGGTGCAAGTGCTGGAGGAACCAATAGGGGCAGAGCTCTTCTTGACCTGCTGCTCACAAACCGGGAAGAATTAGTAAGGGAAGCAAAAGTGGATGGGAACCTGGGAGGCAGTGACCATGAGATAGTCGAGTTCATGATCCTGACACAAGGAAGAAAGGAAAGCAGCAGAATACAGACCCTGGACTTCAGAAAAGCAGACTTTGACTCCCTCAGGGAACTGAGTCCAGGAGAGCTGGCTGTATTTTAAAGAATCCTTATTGAGATTACAGGGACAAACCATCCTGATGTGTAGAAAGAATAGTAAATATGGCAGGCGACCAGCTTGGCTTAACAGTGAAATCCTTGCTGATCTTAAATACAAAAAGGAAGCTTACAAGAAGTGGAAGATTGGACAAATGACCAGGGATGAGTATAAAAATATTGCTCGGGCATGCAGGAGTGAAATCAGGAAGGCCAAATCACACCTGGAGTTGCAGCTAGCAAGAGATGTTAAGAGTAACAAGAAGGGTTTCTTCAGGTATGTTAGCAACAAGAAGAAAGTCAAGGAAAGTGTGGGCCCCTCACTGAATGAGGGAGGCAACCTAGTGACAGAGGATGTGGAAAAAGCTAATGTACTCAATGTTTTTTTGCCTTTGTCTTCACGAACAAGGTCAGCTCCCAGACTGCTGCACTGGGCAGCACAGCATGGGGAGGAGGTGACCAGCCCTCTGTGGAGAAAGAAGTGATTCGGGACTATTTAGAAAAGCTGGACGTGCACAAGTCCATGGGGCCGGATGCGTTGCATCCAAGAGTACTAAAGGAGTTGGCGGATGTGATTTCAGAGCCATTGGCCATTATCTTTGAAAACTCATGGTGATCCGGGGAAGTCCCGGACGATTGGAAAAAGGCTAATGTAGTGCCCATCTTTAAAAAAGGGAAGAAGGAGGATCTTGGGAACTACAGGCCAGTCAGCCTCACCTCAGTCCCTGGAGAAATCATGGAGCAGGTCCTCAAGGAATCAATCCTGATGCACTTGCATGAGAGGAAAGTGATCAGGAACAGCCAGCATGGATTCACCAAGGGAAGGTCATGCCTGACTAATCTAATCGCCTTTTATGATGAGATTACTGGTTCTGTGGATGAAGGGAAAGCAGTGGATGTATTGTATCTTGACTTTAGCAAAGCTTTTGACACGGTCTCCCACAGTATTCTTGCCAGCAAGTTAAAGAAGTATGGGCTGGATGAATGGACTATAAGGTGGATAGAAAGCTGGCTAGATTGTTGAGCTCACCAGGTTGTGATCAATGGCTCCATGTCTAGTTGGCAGCCCGTATCAAGTGGAGTTCCCCAAGGGTCGGTCCTGGGGCCGGTTTTGTTCAATATCTTCATAAATGATCTGGAGGATGGTGTGGATTGCACCCTCAGCAAGTTTGCAGATGACACTAAACTGGGAGGAGAGGTAGATACGCTGGAGGGTAGGGATAGGATACAGAGGGACCTAGACAAATTGGAGGATTGGGCCAAAAGAAATCTGATGAGGTTCAACAAGGACAAGTGCAGAGTCCTGCACTTAGGACAGAAGAATCCCATGCACCGCTACAGACTAGGGACCGAATGGCTTGCAGCAGTTCTGCAGAAAAGGACCTAGGGGTTAGAGTGGACAAGAAGCTGGATATGAGTTAACAGCGTGCCCTTGTTGCCAAGAAGGCCAAGGGCATTTTGGGATGTATATGTAGGGGCATTGCCAGCAGATTGAGAGATGTGATCGTTCCCCTCTATTTGACACTGGTGAGGCCTCATCTGGAGTACTGTGTCCGGTTTTGGGCCCCACACTGCAAGAAGGATGTGGAAAAATTGGGAAGAGTCCAGCGGAGGGCAACAAAAATGATTAGGGGGCTGGGGCACATGACTTATGAGGAGAGGCTGAGGGAACTGGGGATGTTTAGTCTATGAAAGAGAAGAACGAGGGGGGATTTGACAGCTGCTTTCAACTACCTGAAAGGGGGTTCCAAAGAGGATGGCTCTAGACTGTTCTCAGTGGTAGCAGATGACAGAACAAGGAGTAATGGTCTCAAGTTGCAATGGGGGAGATTTAGGTTGGATATTAGGAAAAACTTTTTCACTAGGAGGGTGGTGAAACACTGGAATGCGTTACCTAGGGAGGTGGTGGAATCTCCTTCCTTAGAAGTTTTTAAGATCAGGCTTGACAAAGCCCTGGCTGGGATGATTTAATGGGGGATCGGTCCTGCTTTGAGGAGGGGGTTGGACTAGATGACCTCCTGAGGTCCCTTCCAACCCTGATATTCTATGATTCTATGACAAGGAAATGGTAACAAACAGAATGGCAGTTAATACCAAAGGATTTTTGGCAATTAATGATGTACACAGAACTCCTGTGATGTTCTTATGAACACGTGCACCTGCTTTTTATGTGAAAAACACTTCACAAAAGCATACAGCCACTAAGTCAGCAAAATGCATCCATTATGCTCAGCAACAATGACAAAGTTCAGATGGATATATGATCCATTTTGTAAAAACACAATAAAACCAATGCTGTTGTGCAGAATGCCTAACATAAAAATTGCAAATTAGACATCTGTTTTGAAGTACAGAGGGTTTTAATCAGCACAATTTTATATGTAAAAACAGGAAAAAGGAGTGTGATCTGTCTAAGCAATTCACAATGTATAGAACCCCATTTCAACACCAAAACCTTGCTGCTTAGCATTTCTAAAAGTAAAATGGTTTCTTATTCATATTCATGCATCTGCACATATAATTACACTTGAAAAGCTAATGAGAAGTTCACAGGCATGTAGTGAGCCAGGCTGATTAAATGTCTGCCTTTTATTCCTTGAACCCAATTCATTTTCCCTAATGCTCATTATCAGCAGCTTTCCCCTGTAGTGGTCATAGATCACTCTGTTCTTCATTTCTAGTTACACACATCTATAGCATTGATGGGTAATAATTAGGGTGATCTCATCATAACTACATCTTCAGTCTCATACTTCTTCTCTGCCTCCCATCATGTGCTTCTCTTCAAAATAGAAAACAAATATTATAGCACTGTGCTTCCTCCACTATATCCTTTTGACTAACCAGAACTGGACTCAATAAGCACAATGATGAGCTACTAACAAAAAAACAATCTGCATATTAGATAATTGGACTAAATACAAGTCAATTGAGGCCTTTTATTGCTCCATGTTTATTCCCCCTTTAAACAGCGGGGGAGATGGCTGATTGCCTGAATCCTTCCTGCAGCTTACTTGAAAGGAAGCAGAAGTCTTCAAGAGAAAATTTCTCCGCTCTCTAACACACACCAAATAACTTTGCGAGTGTCACTCTGGTCTGAATACATTGCAAGTATTTGATTCATACTGTGAAAGTACCGTGCACATAGCAAACGAAGCATTTATTTATTCATATGCATCTCCGGAGGAGAGCGAAGGACCTTGTTTTGAGTTCAAGTGAAGTAAAAGAAGAAAAAGAATTCATGTGGCTTGGCTGCACGTTACATGTGAATATTGATTTTTGTAAATAATGTTCTAGCACCTCCTTTTTCTTATTCATTTGTTTTTGGTGGATGAAGACCGGTACTGTAACTTGGTACCAAATTTTCAAATAGACCCTAATCGAGTCCTTAATTTCGTGCCTGTGGTTAATTGTGGGTAGAATTTAGGGGACCAGTTTTCCTCTTAGTGTAAATCCGGAAACATGAGTATGAGAGCATAATTAGGCCCTACATATCTATCAGATCTGCAGGTAGTTAGATGTCAAAAGTCCACTACTTGCTCACTACTGATTGTGGGCACAAAATTAAAGGCCATTTTGAAAACATGTCCTACACCATAAAAGCAGAATTATGGAGAAAACATAAACATTGCTTTTCTGCTTCTCAGCACAGCCTCTGCAAAAATTGCTCTTATGTATTATTTATTAAAGGTCTCTGGTTTAAATATATTTCCCATATAACCTATTTCATGAATTTCAGAGCTCTAAATACTTCAGAATTGTGGTAAAAAATGGAACAATCCTGCATTATTTAAAATTATGGTGGAAATATTTATTTTGGTTAATGTATTTATATAGCAACTTTCACAAGCACATTACAAGCATGTGTGTTAGAATTACCAATTCAGCAAAATTCTCTCTGATGCACAGTGGATGTCTGTGTTCCATGTCTGTGTGCCTAACAAGTACAGAATAAGCAGTCAAAGGCCAACACTGAATGATACAATGCATGAACCTTAAGGCAGGACTTCAGCAAAAGTTACTGGGTATGCCTTACAACCACTGGTAACCACTTTGTTCCCATCATCAACTATATCAGGCAATTGAAAGGAGCAGGGCAGTGTGAAATCCCTAATGTGGTCTGTCATGGTTGCTGGGCTTCCAAATCTCTTTTGAGTACAACCCCCTCAGGTGTTAGACCTCATGCTTTTATCTTTCCTGGGGTGGAATTCCGCAATGGTCCCACCTTTAGATCAGACCCTGGGCTGCAGTGCCCTTTTATCCACCGTTCTTACCCAGGTTTGACTGAGTTTTGGTACCTGTGAGTCTTCCCTTTGGGATTCTATGGTAACTTGTACACAGTGATCAGTCAGCCTTCTGAAAACAAAAGTATTGTTTATTTTCATAGTAGAAACAAAGTATTTAGAGAAAAAGGACTGTAAAACAGTCCACAAGCATGCTGAACTTACCTAAAGGCATATCGTCCCCTGATGATAACCTAGCAAGCCTAACTTCTTCAGACACCGATTGTGGGTGAACTGCGTCTCAGCCTGCTTCCCCCAAACAACTATCAGCCACTCTTGAGGGAGAGTTCCTTTTTAAACTCTGCTATAGTTTTTCTGATCTCTCGAGGTCTCAGGCCTCTCCCCGTCCTGGCATTGTCTTTTAACAACCCTGAAGTTGTTTGTGAATAAATGACTTATTTTGAGCCATTCTTCCTCTTCACATTTATTGTTCCTGACAGCCCCCTTTAAACTATACCAATACAGTCATAAAGTAAACATCCTAATAACCAGGCCAACATAGGATAGTCATAAATTGTTACAGAGCAGCTCCAAAAGTTTTCTTTCTGTAGAGGATTAGGAGTAGCTGCTAGATTGCCAGTCAGGGAGACATACGCAATTTTTTAACTATGGGACTGAGCCCTAATTGAACCACATGATAAAGCTTTGAGGGTGGAATTGTCAAAAGCACCTAAGTAGCTTAGGAGCACAAGTGTCATTGACTTCCAACAGGTTCCTAAGACACTTAGGTGCGTTTGAAAACAGCATCCTCCAGGCTTTGCTGGTTTTGCACATGTGGCATGTTACATGGAGAAATGATCCATTTTCAGAAAGAAGGCCTCATAAAATCATATCGGAGCAGTTTTCCAAAACCAAAAAAAATCAATAAGTGTTAATTGCTGGAAATCAGGAATAGACCAAACATTAGTCTCCAGTGGGCAAGTCTGCTCAGACAGTACCTCATGCACATAACCATTTGGCAAGCCCAGAAGATTTCCAAAGCTATTACTAGAACTGCACGTGGAACTGCCAGATGACCGGATGTTGGATGCAAACCCTGATGTACACCTGCACCTCAGGCATTTTTGCACGGGGAAAGAAACAAGCACATCTTTAAGATGGACCTAATATATAAAAAATGACTATTATTAAGGCAGGTGCCTTATTCACGTGCAGTGACCCACTACAATTGTTGGTGTTTCACATAGGCACAAGTCAGCCCATGCAGATCAGATAAAGGAATCAGAGACAAAAATTTCCAGGGGTCAGCTTCAGGCTTAAAACATCTCTATGAGGTAACCTAGAAGCGGAAGCTCCGAGGTTCTACATCAGAAATTCCTGCAGAAACGGAGATACCAATGTGGCTCCCAAACCAGGAAAAAAAAACAGATCACTGCTTCCCTGGATCTGGAGTGCCACTGGCATGGAGGAATAGGGAGAGAATGAAAGATCAGCACTCATGATCTGAGCACATTTTTCTGAAACTAATAATGTTATCTTTGAACTTCATAATGTCTCTAGGCAGTGTACCAAATGTAGTATTTCTACAAAGGCTAAAGTTGATGGTAACATTGAAAGAAGTGCCCCCCCCATCCCTGAGAGACTTACTGAGGCATATTTGCACACACTGTTAAGGTTATAAAACATGGTTTTGAATTGTTCTGATTACATTTACACTGAGTGTAGGTGTTTGTAATAGTTTGAGTATTTTTAGCTGTTTGTGATGCGTTTATTCCACTTGAGAAAAATCTTTGAGGTATACTGAGGAAAAGAAAGCAGAGAGTAAGAAATTTCTGTAAAATGCTAATCCTCTTCCTCAAAAGGCTTCAAAGTCCAAACACTGTCCAGGACTTCTTGGGCTGATTCTTTTTTGGGGGATTTGAACATGTTAGTATTTAATAAAGTTAGCTAATTATGTGACCCTTCAGTTGGGATTTCCAAAGGAACATAAGATGGCCAATTCCCATTGAATTTCTACAGGATTTGGATGCCTCATTCTCTTAGGCTTCTTTAAAAATTCCAGTTTTAGTAAATAAAAAACATACTATGTGTTACTGAAATTACCTGTGTATATTAGGAGAATTCACTGGACATGCTTTAATAGCATAGGCATTTGATTCCCTGGTATGACTAAATGGCAGGGCAGCATGAATCCTAAAGTAGTGTTCCAAAGATGAAGAAGAAAATGAGTTTCCTGCCCCACCCACTCTTTGTCGTCAAGATGGAAGGTGATCAGTCCTACAGTTCTCCTTAATTCCAAATGCCATGCACATCACTAGAATGGCCAGGCTTGAGCAAGCTTCCTTGATTTCTCTCCTGAATTCCAGCACCCCTGTACCTCAGTCCTGACCCTCTCTAGTGCAGTGACTGTCAATCATAACATTACTGTGATGCAAACATATATCCATTGGAGAGCAATTAAGATCACTAAACTTCCCTGCGATACAACCTAATTAGGATTTGAATTCAAATGCTTTAGCTTTTCTTTCTGAAGACTGAAGTTAAAATCCTACTTAAATTGTAACTAAGGTGGTTTTAGTGATCTTAACTTAATTCCCAATTAAATCAGAGCCATCTCTCTCATGATAAATCTCATGACCTGATTTCTTTTGTTGTGCCAAATGGAATTTCTTATTTGGCCTCAGTCTGAAACTTTCACATTCAGCATTCCTGATCTAGAGTTGAAACGCACAAACTTTTAATCTTCAGAGATCACAACCTTTTGGAGAGAGTCCAATTGCCTACTCATCATCTCATTGCTTTTGAAAATGGGATTTGAAATCTTCTGCCAATCATGATCACCAGGGAGGCAGAAAAAAAATCTAACTGGCAAGCTTGGTAGAAAAAAAAATGTGTTCCACTAGATTAGTTTAGCTGGTCTAATGTTGGCCTAATGTCACGGTCTCCTTCTTCTCTCCTTCCCACTGCCCATAGGCACATGGAAAGGTGCCAACCTGAAGTAACAGCAAAGCAAAATAATCAGAGAAGCATAAAGGAGTCTGAACTAGTCCCATTTGGGTCAGTTGTGAGCCCTGCTAAAAACCTGCACAGAGGAGTAAAGTAGGATAAGAAGCCTCCTTACTCCGCTGCACTGGCTAGCCAACATCACCAGAAGCTGCACGAGGGGGTAGGGGTGACAGCAGCTGCTGTAGGGGGACTACTACTCCCTGTCCCACCAGGTGGGTGGGGAGTGAGTGACACTGCACTACAGCCAGTGCAAAGGTTAAACACAAGGATTGGTGCAGATTACTTCCCCCTATGAATGAAGGGGGAGCCAGGCACCAGATTATCACAATCTGGCTCCTGCCTTGATCCTGAAGCAGAGCAGCTATGTGCTTGCTGCCCTTTAATGGGGCTGGAGTGTAAGATTATAAATTACATTACACACCAAAAACTATAAAAGAAATGCTTTTGTAGCTGTATTAGTCCCAGGATATTAGAGAGACAAGGTGGGCGAGGTAATATCTTTTATTGGACCAACTTCTCTTGGTGAGAGAGAAGCTTTCGAGTTACATAGAGCTCTTGTTTCTCTATGTTAAAAAAAATAATTAAGGCTGCAAAGTCATTCAATAAAAAGTTAGGAAATGCCAGGATTAAGGATGCCCATGCAAGCTTTATTTGGCCCCATTGAACATATGCATTGTGATACAGTCTTTAATTACATGATCACCCATTCCTGGTGTCACAATCCCCCAGCCTATTGCCACTTGAGTGACTTTAATACACAGTAGCATTTGTGAGTTTAACTACTTACCTTCCATGGGCTTTTTGTTGAATCAAGCTTATTGGAAATGAGACTTTTGAGGAGGAAACTGATCTGGTTCCATTGAATATACACCGAAAGCAGACTCAGGATATGGGCACATGCATGCATACACATGTGCATACACAGGAAAAGGGAGCTGTGTTAGAAAACACAGTTTAGAATCTGAGCTTTTCAATTATTTTCAGGGACTACTCCTGACACCCTACATAGGAATTCCCAAACAGAAGCTTGGACTCCTTGACATTTTCCCCAAAGGTATAGGTGATATGAGGTCATGAATAATAAATATAAAGTAAAATGATTATCTTGCAGCTATGGAGCACTACAAGGACATCTTACCTTGTTGCCATGATAGCACAGTTGCTGACTCAGTTTCCCCTTGCTGGTATGTAGCTTAGCTCTCCAGCTAAATCAAAAATTCCTCCCCTTCCGGGAGAACCAAAATTCAAAAAAGTAAACAGAACCAGGAGGAACCAGGAAGCCCTAAAGACACTGAACTCTCAGGCACCAGCTCTCTTTAGGGAGTGCCTTGCTTGATCCAATGGAGCAAAGGGGAGCTCCTCCTGCCTTCTGCTGGAATCTCCTGCTTCTGACCCCAAGAAAAGGAAGCTGGTACCTGGTCCAGTCTCCAAGCTCTCTTCACCTCTTTGACCAAAGTCTTTCTCTGCTGGTTCATGGGATTCTTCACCCCTCCTTGTTACCCGATCCGGCAGTCTCAAACACAGAACTTATCTTCTCCATCCATCTAGGTCTCTGTGTGACTTCTCCAACCACCATACATGCCCCTTCCAGTGAGAGAACAAGAGTTCCTGCTCCAACCATGTCTCTTCCCTTGTAAAAGAAATTATCTGCTTATAGATTTCAAAGCAAGAAGGGACCATTATTATCATTTAGTCTGATCTCATGCATATCTCAGGCCTTAACTTCTCATTGAGCTACAGCAAATCTTTTAGACTGACATTCAACCTTGATTTAAGACAAAGTGGTGAAGAATTCGTCACATCCTTTGGTAAGTTGTTTTGATGGTTAATTATCCCTGCAGTCCCATGTGCCCCATGCTGTCCGTCCCTCCCACATCCCGTGCCTCCTGTCCTGGCCCCACAGGCAAAGCGCTGCGAGGAAGGCAGCTTCTTTCTCTTCCCTATCCGCAGCTGGGGCTGCTCCCTCCTGGGAGCAGTTGTTCTCTGTTCTGTCACCACAGCGGCCCATGGTGGGCAAAAGGAGTAACTGCAGCACCTTTCCAGCAAAATATATTTTCTGTGGGGAAAAAAATCTGTCTGGCACGTGAATTCTGCACATGCACAGTGTCACAGAATTCCCCCAGGGGTAGGTTTAGCAGGCCAAGAATGCATATTTCACAACACTGCTGTGAGCCTGTGGCCAGAGAGGCAACTAAAAGCAATGCCCTAAAGACACTGATGCTGATACAAGTTCGCCATGTCTCAGATCTTGTGCTGTGCCTATGTTTTCTCCAGCCGTGAGATTTCAAATAAGAGTCAGCATCCAAGACAAAAGCTGCATTTGCTATCTTTGCTTTTCTTTTTGGTTCCCTTTTTGGTTCCCTGTGTGTTTTTCTCATTTTACCTTCAAGGAAACAGGATCAGACATTAACAACAGCCATTCCAGAACATCTCAGCTTTTTTCTCTTTTCCCCCAAAAGGACACTTATTACCATCTTTAATACCATCTAAAAGACTGTCAGACAGAGAACATAGGACTGGAAGAGTCCTGCTAGGCCATCAAATCCAGCCCCTGCTATTGCAAGCAACCATGTTACATGTTAACGTTTTCATTTTAAAAACTCTCTACAGCGCAAGGCAAATGTAATAAGGCATATTGTTAAATTGAAAGCCTTCCTTAATACTTTACATTTCAAATGCTACACCTGTTTTTCCTTCTTTGTCTGTCTTTAATAAAAAGTTAAAAAAAATTTAATGGAGACTGTTTCAAAAGGATTAAGCCAGACGTAAGTTGACATGAAATCCTGGACCACACTTACCTGTTTAATGTTGTAACCGTGAAGAAGGGTTTTATTAACATCTTATTCCTTGTTGTGTCTGAGATACGCCATTTTCAACACAGTAGTACCTCCTCTCTACTCCTACTCCATATTCCCATTTATACATCCAAAGGACCATGTTAGCCTTTCTTAGTCAGAATATCACACTGGGAGCTCATGCTGGTTTATCCACCACAACTGTTAAATCAGAGTCACAGAATGGGGGGCAGTATGCTGAAAAGCAGTAAGTGCATTTATCACTTTATTAACAGGGACCTGTTGCTTTCTGACTGGGTCGTCTGAAAAAGACACCCCAAGTAGTGGAAGAGTGCAGGGTAACACAATGGCACAGAAGGACAGAGGCCAGAAAAGAAGTGCGGTGAGTTTACTGTGCTTCTTTTTCCACAGAGAGGCAGAACCAGACTCCCTAATCGTGGCTCTCTCTCAGGGCTTGATCCAAAGCCCATTGAAACCAATAGGAGTCTCTCCACAGATTTCAATGGACTTTGGTTCAGGGCCTATATGCACTAGTTTTGTGGCATATGTATTGTTTTTGTTTTTGTATTTTTTGCATTTTCTTGGACTGAACATATATAAATAAGAAGAATTTATTTCTTTTTATTTAGAACTATAACCAGCACACCCTACTGCAGTAAATCTCCATATTAATCAGGAGAAATTAAAAGTCAAAAAAGGAAAGAGGGATAGGCATTGAAAAAATATTTAAAATAATCAATGTTTCCAGTTTCTTTTCTATTTTTTGTCACTTAATAGGAGATTTAGCCAACCTGCCAGATACGAGTCAGGTCCATAGCAATCAAATATAAATGTCAAGTTTCTTTTTCCTTTACCTGCTTCCCCCAGTTTCAGTCAAAAGTCTTTTCTTCTTCTGTTTTTGGCATAACTTTTCATTCAGAAAGAGAACTATCTGCTATTAGAATGTCGCACAAAGTCAATGGATTTTTCTTTGCATGGTGCCATTTCTTGGTTCACACTAACTGAACAGGTTTATTGAGCCTCATATCATTCCCCAGGGAATGGAACTTGTCAACAGCTTGTATAAATGATACAAACCTTTTGCAGTATGAACTAGACAAGAAAGCTGCAATACACTGTAATGCAGTAGAAACCTGAATTATATCACCCTTGATTAAATGAAAGTCAGGTAGGTTCCCCAAAACATTTTACTATGCTGTCAGGTGATGATGGAGGCAGGAAGACAAGCTGCATCAGCAATAAATATAGGAAAGGGAAGAACTACTTTATACACTTACAGACTTTTTCACAGAAATGACTGCATACAAGACTTCTCTCTCATCTTCCGTATCCTTTTTCACAATCATTAGGGCAGCCAGCTGTTCCAGGTAGTGGCCCTCCCCTCCTTCAGCCAGACTGCTCCATCAATTAACTGACTCTGTGATTCTCTACAGGCTTTCAGCCACCTTCTAACATGTTTGAATACAAAGGCTCTATTATACAGATATGTCAGTAGACAATTTATAATTAAAGCAAATCTCTCTAAAAATACATCTTGAACTAATACATGTGTTTAGTTTCAGGTAGTGAATAGACACATATCACAACTCAGCACATATCAACCATCCTCTGTGGAACAAACCTTTCCAATTTTTTATTACTAATTACAAATCAGTCCAGTGAAATAGGGAAAAGAAGGACAGTTGTGTCACCCAAGCCTTGAACTAGGAGCCAGGGATATCATTCCTAGCTCTGCCACAGCCTTCCTATGTGACCTTGAGTAAGGCACTTTACTCAAGCTCACTTTCTTAATCTGTAATGCATGGTTGATAATACTGTAACGAAGCCCATTGCAGAATGAAGGTGTGTGTGTCATGGTACCCCAACCCCCTCTAGATGTCTGGTAGCATTCCCAATGTACCACCAGCTCAGAGGCAAGCACTGTAGACTCTCCATACATTAGGTGCTTCAGCCTCTAGGGCTCAGTCACTTCCCATAAACACCCACAAGTACTGAGGAAGTAAAAGCAGGCTACCAGAAAATAAAAGGTGTAATTACACTAGGCATAATTATTTTAACAGTTACAATATAGATCAAACCAAGTATTTCCAACCCACCCCTTAGTGGCAGTCCAGTGAGGGCATAAAGTTAACCCCTAATAGGGCTCCTCAGCCTAGTGGTCCAGGGATGCTCCTACCAGTGTGTCCCTCTTCCAGAGTCAATCAAGCACTGACCTGCAAAATCCCACCAGCCACAGCTCAATCCGCAACCTCACAACCACAACCTCATTGGGGCCCATATGTGCTGTTCTCCAGCTATTCTCATGTCCAGTTGTCCCACCTCTCCTGCTTGCAGGGCATTGTGCATGACTTCTGTCTGCTTCCCTTCTGCCAGCAAGTGTCTGTGTGTCTGCCCAGCTTTCACTCTCAGCTATTTGATTCCCAGGCTGCTGCCTCTGTCCCTCTCCTGAGTCTGGCCCCTAGAAACCCCGGAATATTTGTTCTTTTCCCTGTGCTCTATGGAGCACTGTACTGCACAAAGGATGAACAGAGTAATGTGATGCCCTGCACTGGTTAGATCCTTTCCCTCCAACTTAGCATGTGTGGAGGAGAAGTACCTAGTATTGAGCCAGCAGGATCATTACAATACTTCTCAACCATACTACTTTTTTGAAGCTTAATCCATTAATATTGGTGAATATTAGATGGAAGGTATTGAAAGAGAAAAAAATAATTAACAATATTATTAAACAACTAACACATGGGACCATATTAATCCCTAGTGTAACCCCACTTAGGGCAACAAAGTTACACCAGGAATTAATCTGACCCAGTGATTCACCAAAGCAATGATGCTGTTAGAGTCTCACAACAATCACTTTTCTTGACCTGCTGCTCACAAACCAGGTAGAATTAGTGGGGGAAGCAAAAGTGGATGGGAATCTGGGAGGCAGTGACCATGAGTTGGTTGAGTTCAGGATCCTGACGCAGGGAAGAAAGGTAAGCAGCAGGATACGGACCCTGGACTTCAGGAAAGCAGACTTCGACTCCCTCAGGGAACGGATGGCCAGGATCCCCTGGGGGACTAACTTGAAGGGGAAAGGAGTCCAGGAGAGCTGGCTGTATTTCAAGGAATCCCTGTTGAGGTTACAGGGACAAACCATCCCGATGAGTCAAAAGTATAGTAAATATGGCAGGCGACCAGCTTGGCTTAATGGTGAAATCCTAGCGGATCTTAAACATAAAAAAGAAGCTTACAAGAAGTGGAAGGTTGGACATATGACCAGGGAAGAGTATAAAAATATTGCTCGGGCATGTAGGAATGAAATCAGGAGGGCCAAATCGCACCTGGAGCTGCAGCTAGCAAGAGATGTCAAGAGTATCAAGAAGGGTTTTTTCAGGTATGTTGGCAACAAGAAGAAAGCCAAGGAAAGTGTGGGCCCCTTACTGAATGAGGGAGGCAACCTAGTGACAGAGGATGTGGAAAAAGCTAATGTACTCAATGCTTTTTTTGCCTCTGTTTTCACTAACAAGGTCAGCTCCCAGACTGCTGCGCTGGGCATCACAAAATGGGGAAGAGATGGCCAGCCCTCTGTGGAGATAGAGGTGGTTAGGGACTATTTAGAAAAGCTGGACGTGCACAAGTCCATGGGGCCGGACGAGTTGCATCCGAGAGTGCTGAAGGAATTGGCGGCTGTGATTGCAGAGCCATTGGCCATTATCTTTGAAAACTCGTGGCGAACCAGGGAAGTCCCGGATGACTGGAAAAAGGCTAATGTAGTGCCAATCTTTAAAAAAGGGAAGAAGGAGGATCCTGGGAACTACAGGCCAGTCAGCCTCACCTCAGTCCCTGGAAAAATCATGGAGCAGGTCCTCAAAGAATCAATCCTGATGCACTTGCATGAGAGGAAAGTGATCAGGAACAGCCAGCATGGATTCACCAAGGGAAGGTCATGCCTGACTAATCTAATCGCCTTTTATGATGAGATTACTGGTTCTGTGGATGAAGGGAAAGCAGTGGATGTATTGTTTCTTGACTTTAGCAAAGCTTTTGACACGGTCTCCCACAGTATTCTTGTCAGCAAGTTAAGGAAGTATGGGCTGGATGAATGCACTATAAGGTGGGTAGAAAGCTGGCTAGATTGTCGGGCTCAACGGGTAGTGATCAATGGCTCCATGTCTAGTTGGCAGCCGGTATCAAGTGGAGTGCCCCAAGGGTCGGTCCTGGGGCCGGTTTTGTTCAATATCTTCATAAATGATCTGGAGGATGGTGTGGATTGCACTCTCAGCAAATTTGCGGATGATACTAAACTGGGAGGAGTGGTAGATACGCTGGAGGGGAGGGATAGGATACAGAAGGACATAGACAAATTGGAGGATTGGGCCAAAAGAAATCTGATGAGGTTCAATAAGGATAAGTGCAGGGTCCTGCACTTAGGACGGAAGAATCCAATGCACCGCTACAGACTAGGGACCGAATGGCTAGGCAGCAGTTCTGCGGAAAAGGACCTAGGGGTGACAGTGGACGAGAAGCTGGATATGAGTGAGCAGTGTGCCCTTGTTGCCAAGAAGGCCAATGGCATTTTGGGATGTATAAGTAGGGGCATAGCGAGCAGATCGAGGGACGTGATCGTTCCCCTCTATTCGACATTGGTGAGGCCTCATCTGGAGTACTGTGTCCAGTTTTGGGCCCCACACTACAAGAAGGATGTGGATAAATTGGAGAGAGTCCAGCGAAGGGCAACAAAAATGATTAGGGGTCTAGAACACATGACTTATGAGGAGAGGCTGAGGGAGCTGGGATTGTTTAGCCTGCAGAAGAGAAGAATGAGGGGGGATTTGATAGCTGCTTTCAACTACCTGAAAGGGGGTTCCAAAGAGGATGGCTCTAGACTGTTCTCAATGGTAGCAGATGACAGAACGAGGAGTAATGATCTCAAGTTGCAGTGGGGGAGGTTTAGATTGGATATTAGGAAAAACTTTTTCACTAAGAGGGTGGTGAAACACTGGAATGCATTACCTAGGGAGGTGGTAGAATCTCCTTCCTTAGAGGTTTTTAAGGTCAGGCTTGACAAAGCCCTGGCTGGGATCATTTAACTGGGAATTGGTCCTGCTTCGAGCAGGGGGTTGGACTAGATGACCTTCAGGGGTCCCTTCCAACCCTGATATTCTATGATTCTATGATCACGCTGTAGACGTAGGCTCTTGAAAAGATATCGTCTTCAGTATTGCTAACTCTCACTGTGTTTCAGAGTAACAGCCGTGTTAGTCTGTATTCGCAAAAAGAAAAGGAGTACTTGTGGCACCTTAGAGACTAACCAATTTATTTGAGCATGAGCTTTCGTGAGCTACAGCTCACTTCATCAGATGCATACCGTGGAAACTGCAGCAGACTTTATATATACACAGAGAATATGAAACAATACCTCCTCCCACCCCACTGTCCTGCTGGTAATAGCTTATCTAAAGTAATCATCAGGTTAGGCCATTTCCAGCACAAATCCAGGTTTTCTCACCCTCCACCCCCCCACACAAATTCACTCTCCTGCTGGTGATAGCCCATCCAAAGTGACAATTCTTTACACAATGTGCATGATAATCAAGTTAGGCCATTTCCTGCACAAATCCAGGTTCTCTCACTCCCTCACCCCCCTACAAAAACCCACCCCCATACACACACAAACTCACTCTCCTGCTGGTAATAGCTCATCCAAACTGACCACTCTCCAAGTTTAAATCCAAGTTAAACCAGAACATCTGGGGGGGGGGTAGGAAAAAACAAGAGGAAATAGGCTACCTTGCATAATGACTTAGCCACTCCCAGTCTCTATTTAAGCCTAAATTAATAGTATCCAATTTGCAAATGAATTCCAATTCAGCAGTTTCTCGCTGGAGTCTGGATTTGAAGTTTTTTTGTTTTAAGATAGCGACCTTCATGTCTGTGATTGCGTGACCAGAGAGATTGAAGTGTTCTCTGACTGGTTTATGAATGTTATAATTCTTGACATCTGATTTGTGTCCATTTATTCTTTTACGTAGAGACTGTCCAGTTTGACCAATGTACATGGCAGAGGGGCATTGCTGGCACATGATGGCATATATCACATTGGTGGATGTGCAGGTGAACGAGCCTCTGATAGTGTGGCTGATGTTATTAGGCCCTGTGATGGTGTCCCCTGAATAGATATGTGGGCACAATTGGTAATGGGCTTTGTTGCAAGGATAAGTTCCTGTGTTAGTGGTTCTGTTGTGTGGTATGTGGTTGTGTTATCATCACTGTGTTATCACAACGAGCGATGTTGGCGTGTATTTTTATCTGTCTGATGAAAACATGATGAAACGTGCCAACATGCACATTTTTCCTTATTCAAAATGGCCACCACCTCCTATTACTGTCAATGGGGCTGAAGCAAGCAAGGTGGCCGCCACTTCCCTACTCTATCTTCATGTGGAAGTGAGGCTGCCCTTAATAAAGTGGCTGCTGCCTCCCACTGTTTTCAATGAGATTGAAGCCATGGGCACAGGCAAAAGGGCTGCCACACCATGGCTCTGGTGGTGAGAGGACCCAGGACTTGTGAGAAGCAGCAGAGACTCAGTGAAAGGTGATGGACTTGGCAGCTCCTGCAGCCTGGGGATAGTGCTGGGCAAGGGTCCCCTCCAAAGAGCCAGGGCAGGTGGTGTTGCCGACTCTCACAAATTGATTGCAAGTCACAGGGTTTTGGTGCCTGCAGGAGGAGCTGTCAAGATAACATGAGAAGCTTCTCTGATACCACAATTTTCAGGACTGGGCACATGAGCAGAACTCTGTGAAAAAAGCTTGGGGTTGAGGACATAGACCTCCCTGTCATTAAGACCTGTCCACATGTATGGTCCTATAGCAGAGAGAGGGTCTTGGGGCAGAAGGAGGCAGGGGAAGGGGTAATTGAGGAAACTGGGGCCTGGGCAAAGAAGAAGCCCCAAAGCAGTGGGAGGCAGGGAAATGATGCTGCTGGGCCAAGACAGTAATAGGAAATGTATGGCATGTCCCTTCTCAGGGGTGAGGAGAAAGAAAGTGGGGTGTCTATCTAAGCAGATAGGGACAGGTGTGCATTTTTGTCTGCTTTATAGGCTGCCTTTTCCCCCTGAAGTTATCACACACACACTGGCAGAGGAGTAGAGGGGAGTTAAAAAGTCAAAAAACAGATCATGATTTGTTGTTGTTTTTAAATATTATGATGGAGTAGTCAGCCCCTTAAGGGCAGTACTTCCTATTAGTCAGCTCTCCCTGTCATGCCCTTTAAGAATTTTGAGTGATCTGATCACAAGGCCTGAGGAGATATGGGGAGAGAGGGAAAGGGTCACAGAAAAAAGTAGCAGTTAGAAAGAATCCTTTAACTATACCTTTAAAGGCCTAGGACCTGGAGCCTTGCAGAGACGGTGGGGCCAATCTCCCCTCTCACCCAAAAAATGATGAATGAGCTGGCACTAGAGGCCCACATAAATGTTACCTCCTCCTTCATAGCAGAGCAGATGCCTGGAGAAACTGCAGGGAACAAGAGGCTCCTGCAGGGACCCTGAATTAGCAGGGAGAAGTCAACAGCAGGGGAAGGTTTGCCCGCTGAACCCTCCCTACCTGAGGATGGAAGGACTGAGTGGTCCAGTTGGAGGAAAAGCCAGTTAAAGCCCACAGCCCAGCTTCCCGGAAGAAAGCTGTGGGAAACTCCTGCCTTAAAGAGGGAAACTATAAAGATAGTTTGGACGTTAGGCTGGTATGGGCCAGAGAAGCCAAGAGGGAGGCTTATTTGCATGATGTTCTGCCTTTGGGGGTTGAATAAACTGGACCCCAGAAGAGGCACTGTTCAATATACAAGCCTTAGTGGGCTCATTAAAACCCTCACTCAGGGAAACTGAGGCACAGAAGCAATGGCGGTGCTGAACCAGGCTGCCAGAGGATGCCCCAGTGATGAGGACCTCCACTACATATCCTCTCACATTCTACCTCCTCCCTTTCACCATATCCAAAAAATCATCTCAGAATGGACAATGTTAACAGAAGCTACTTATTGGGAAAACACAGAAATCCTGTTTTAGCTTTTCTTCCATCTTTTACCTTTGCCTGAGGGATACTTACATAAAACTAACCTAGCCTCAAAGTTTAAAGGAATTAATTCCATAGTCTATCGTGACTGTTAAAAGGAAGAAGCAGGAGGCAAATTCAACTACAATGTGAGGTTCAATTATTTCAATTACCACCTTCTTCCAAAATGAAGTCTCTATGCCTTCAAAGACATCTGCAATTTAAGACTCATTTGCTCTTAAAATAGCATTAATTATAATACTTGCACTAGAAATGATAAAAGAATTCATGTACAAAGTAAATAATTACATACATGCATTTTAAAAGTTACATACATACTTAATTTATAAATTAGTTACTTACCTTATATAATTCATCATGCAATCAGGAACAACTCTAAACAAATAATTAATGTAGCCAATTTCTTTTTACATATATTACATAGGATCAGACAGTGATACCGTTACTTATGTCGAATGTTATTGTTATATATCATTTGTATAGCAGTAGAGCCTATGGGCCCACTACATATGGGACCCTCCTTATGCTAGGCACTGTACACAGAATAGAAGGATCCTGACTGCACAGAATTTACAGTCTAAGTAAACAAGATGAATAAAGGGCGGGGGAAGGGATATAACTGGCAAGCAGAAAAAACAGAACGATGGATAGTTTGCAAACGTCATGTTAGTTCTATGGATTTGTTTTCAGGTGGGCTGGAGGGGGCTCGGGATCTTTAAATTCTTTGTGTAGGGTTTTGTTAGGAGGGCAATTAACAAAATAGAAAGAAAAAGGAAAGGAGAGGGGACATAGAAGGGAGGGAAGTAAAGGGAGTAGGGAAGGGGGAAAGAGAGAGGGAATGAATGTGGGGAGTATTGAGAGCTAGGGTTGTCAACTTTGGTTGGATGTATTCCTGGAGGTTTCATCAGATTACATAATCTTTAATTAAAGATTAATCTTTAATTCCTGGAGACTAGAGAGTTGGCAACACTATTGAGAGTAGGTGGAGTAAAGATAAGGTGAAGTGTCTGTGAATAGGAGAATGATATGCTGTCATAAGCCACTATTTTAACTCATGGCAGTTTGGCTTCACTCCTGTTAGGAACAATGGGAGGTAATAGCCATTTTGAAAGAGGGCAGCTGTCATAAATATAAAGGGAACGGTTACCACCTTTTTTTTATACAGTACTATAAAATCCCTCCTGGCCAGAGGCAAAGTCCTTTTACCTGTAAAGGGTTAAGAAGCTCAGGTAACCTGGCTGGCACCTGACCCAAAATGACCAATGAGGGGACAAGATACTTTCAAATCTGGACGGGGAAGGAAGTCTTTTGTCTGTCTGTGTGATACCTGTGCTGGGAACAGATCAAGGACGTAAACCCTCCAACTCCTGTAAAGTTAGTAAGTAATCTAGCAAGAAAATGCATTAGATTTTCTTTGGTTTGGCTTGTGAAATTCGCTGTGCTGGAGGAAATGTGTATTCCTGTTTTTGTGTCTTTTTGTAACTTAAGGTTTTGCCTCGAGGGATTCTCTATGTTTTGAATCTGACTGCCTGTGAGATTACCTTCCATTCTGATCTTACAGAGTTGTTCTCTTATCTTTTTTTGTTCTTCTAATAAAGTTCTGGTTTTTTAAGAATCTGATTGGGGTTTTGGGGTCTTAAAAATCCCAGGCTGGTCTGTGCTCATCTTGTTTATTCTCAAGCATCCCCAGGAAAGGGGGTGTAAGGGTTTGGGGGGATATTTTGCAGAAATAGGAACTCCAGGTGGTCCTTTCCCTGATTGTTTGTTAAATCACTTGGTGGTGGCAGCATTTTACCTAATCCAAGGGCAAAGACTTTGTGCCTTAGGTAAGTTTTAACCTAAGCTGGTAGAAATAAGCTTCGGGGGGTCTTCCATGCGGGTCCCCACATCTGTACCCTAGAGTTCAGAATGGGGAAGGAACCCTGACAGCAGCTCTTTGTGGAATTCATAGATTCCAATGCCAGAAAGGACTAGTAAATAATTGAAAATGATTAGGATGGAATAGCTTATGTACCAGAAGAGATTAAAAAGACTGGTACCATTGAGTTTAGAAAAGAGACAACTAACAAGAATGTGATATAGATCTATAAAAGCATGGATGGTTTGGAGAAAGTGAATAAGGAAGTGTTATTTACCCCTTCATCTAATACAAAAACTAGGGATTATCTGATTAAGTTAATAGGCAGCAGGTTTAAAACATACATTAGAAAATATTTCTTTACACAAAACACAGTCAGTTTGTGGAACTTGTTGCAATATGATGTTGTAAAGGCCAGAAGTACAAACGGGTTAAAAAGGGAATTGGATGAGGTCATCAATGTTTATTAGCCAAGGCAGTCAGGAACATGACCCCATGCTCTGGCTGTCCCTATATCTCCAACTGCCAGAAGGATCTGTCAAAGACTGTCGCAGTATGGACATTCTTATGTGATCATCTAGGCTGATCTCCAATGTAACACAGGCCATAAGTCTTCCCCAAAATAATTCATAGAGCATAGCTTTTAGAAATAACATCCAATTGTGATTTTAAAATTGTCGCTGATGGAGAATCCAGCATGACCCTTGGTAAACTGTTCCAATGGTTAATTACTCTCACCGTTAAAAACTTACGCCCTATTTCCAGTCTGAATTTGTCTAGCGTCAACTTCCAGTCATTGGATTGTGTTATATCTTTCTCTGCTAGGTCAAAGAACCCATTGTTATATATTTGTTCCCCATGGTAGATACTTATAGACTGTAATAAAGTCACCCCTTAACATTCTCTTTGTTAAGCTAAATAGACTGAGCTTCTTAAGTCTATCACTATAAGGCATGTTTTCTACTCCTTTAATCATTCTTGTGGCTCTTTTCTGAACCCTCTCCAATGTATCAACATCCTTCTTGAATTGTGGCCACCAGGACTGGGCACAGTATTCCAGCGGTGATCTCACCACTTACAAATATACAGGTAAAATAACCTCTCTACTCCTAGTTCATGCATTCAAGGATCACATTAGCTCTTTTGGCCACAGCATCGCACTGGGAGCTCATGTTTAGCTGATTTCCCATCCTGACCCCCAAATTCTTTTCAGAGTCACTGCTTCCCAGGATAAAGTTCCCTATCCTGTAAGTATGGACTACTTTGTTTGTTCCTAGATGTATATATTTACATAAAGTCATATTAAAATACATATTGTTTGCTTGCACCCTGCTTAACAAGCAATCCAGATAGCTCTGTGTTACTGACCTGTCCTCTTAATTATTTACCACTCCCCCAATTTTTGTGTTATCTGCAAACTTTATCAGTGATGATTTTATGTTTTCTTCCAGGTTATTAATAAAAATGTTAAATAGTGTAGGGGCAAGAACTGATCCCTATGGAACAGCATTGAAATATATCCATTCGATGATGATTCCCTGGTTACAATTATATTTTGAGATTTATCAGTTACACAGGTTTTAATCCTTTTAATGTGCACCATATTATTTTTTTCTTTCTAGTTTTTAATCAAAATGTCATGTGGTACCAAGTAAAATGCCTTATAGAAATCTAAATATAGTATATCAACACTTTACCTTTATCAACCAAATTTGTAATTTAATCAAAAAAAGATATCAAGTTTGACAGGGTCTATTTTCCATAAACCCATGTTAATTGACATTAATTATATTACCATTCTTTACTTCTTTATCAATCAAGTTCCATATGAGCCACTCCATTATCTTGCCCAGGATCAATATCAGACTGACAAGCCTATAATTATGTGGGTCATCCTATTCAACCTTTTTAGATACAGAGATATTAGCTTTCTTCCAGTCTTCTGGAATGTCCTCCATGTTCCAAGATTACAGAAAATCAACATTAACAGTTTTGTGAGCTCCTCAACCAGCTCTTTTAAAACTCTTGGATGCAAGTTATTTCGGCATGCTGATTTAAATATGTCTAATTTTAGTAGCAGCAGTTTAATGTCCTCCTGAGTTACTATTGGAATGGAAAGTGTTTCATCATGATATCATCATTTGTTTTTTCCCAAAATACAGAATAGAAAAATGTATTGAACACTTTCCCCTTTTCTGCATTATTTTTGACATTTTTACCATTTCTTGCTAGTAATGGACCAATGCTAGTGTTAGGATTCTTATTGTTCTTAATATATTTCAAAATAACTATTATTCTTAACTTTGATGGCCAGAGTGTTCTCCTTGTGTCCTTTTACTTCCCGTTTTAAAACTAATTTTATTTCATTAAATTATGAATGGATTTATTTGGAAATTAAGAAAATTCATCTTGTGCCTAACAAGCATGTTCTGTAATTTTAGGGAGGATATATAACATAGTGGTGGAATCCCTGCCTTATCATCAAAACCTTAACTACATAAATGCAAGGAATGCTATCACCTATCTAGAGACAAATACATAGAAAATTCTACTCACTTTGAGACTGGACATTAACTTTAGTATCTAACTATATTTTCCTGTGCACAGCCTGACTAAATGTGCTGGGCATCTCCACAGGGGTAGGGTCTATCCTTTCTCCTTTCTCTTAACTGGATGATCTGCAGCCACAACTCCATCTTCTAGCACCACAGATTAATGCGCCACTGGGATCAATAGGAAGTGGATCTCTTCCTTATTTCCAGATTCCTTCTGTGTTATCCATTCTATGGGCTCCAAAAATCCCACATTGTACACTGGTGGTGCTTTGCATGGGATCCTCAGTATCTGTTGGAGTCAGAGGGAGGGGAAGGGGAAGGATTTACCCCTGTTCATCAGACCTATATCTGTTCAGTTTAGATTTAAGGCTGAGATTTTCAATGCTTCCTAAGGTATTTGGATGACCAATTCCTATTAATTTTAATTGGAATTGGAAGTCTAAATCCCCTAGGCAGTGATGAAAAATCTCAGCATAAGATCTTTGGGACTGTGTCTTCTTGTGTGCATTAAATGTTGCTGAGCACAATGGCATTGTTCAATAAATAATAATAAATGGGTAGCTGTTTGGTGTGTGCACAGTGAAGTGGGGAACTCGGTCCATTTTCCAGTGGACACCTTTCCACATGACAGCACCACCATCACAACAAAATACATGGATTACCTCCAACTGCTGAGCAGTTAAATACTTCTGGAGACATCTGCTTAACTCCATGTTCAGGCTCAGACCCCAATTTCCCCTTTTTCTGCCAATCCTCATAAAACTCACACATTTAATTTATTTGGACTGTAACAATATGCTAACAGAGACTGAATTGTTTTCAAAGTCTCTTTTTTTATTATTTCAGAGTTGCACAAAAGTTGTCAGAAACCCTGAAGATTTCACGTCTGATAGTCTCTAAATCAAAAATCATCAAATCGATGTAATTCCTCATCTGAAACAGAATTTTACAACCAAAGCCATAATCTATGTGCCCAATTTCAAACCAGTGAACTGCACAGTTTTATAATGAGAGTGATGACTGGACTATTAAGGAGAACATCTGGGCCCTGTCAATGCAATAATTGGCAGAGAAATTGTAGCTCTGTAACAGACCTGACTTAAACCAGCTGGTATCTCTGCCTGTTTCCTCCAGTGAGTTAAAAGGGGCCGGGGCAGGAAATCTGAGCCTTTGGGGAGTTGCTGAAGGCATATCTACTTATTATGATTACACTCAAGGAGCAGACTAAGTGCACTGGGGCCAAGAGAGTATTCTTTCTGTTAGAGAAGTGACAGATGACTGATATAAAGTAGTGGGTAGAAGCATTCTTGAAATGTGCACTGCTCATAGATGTTCCACTTGAATAGTGAGATCACTTGACAGCATGAGCCTCTGGCTCCCAGTTCCTCTCTCTCTCAAATGATTCTAAAAGGAGATCTACTATAGAACAACTCCCACTCACTGACCTCTCATCTTTCAGTCTCTCTCTCTTGCTGCCTCTTGTCTTTGAACTAAGTTTTTCCTTCAGTGTTTGTATGGCAGTTGCTAAAATTCCACAGTGTGGTAGGTGTAAAATATGCAGACAGACATGTTTTACTCACAAAAATTCTTACATAAAAATCACATTAATTCTTTTGTTCATTTGAAATTATCTTTCTCCATGCAATCAGGCATTAGCACAAAGAGACAACCCTTCCCAGCAATGTAAAACAGTACTTCAATCAAAAACCTTTCAAACACTTTGCATGCAAATATGGGATTTTTTCCCATCAAATAGGAAGTGAAGCTCCACATATACCCCAATTATATTTTAGGCTGCAGTTTCTTTTGATCTTCAGTTCTGGGTATATCCCCAAAGTCATACAGTACTTAAAGGGTGTCAGTATTTAAGAGGGACTTTCACAGTTGTGAAAAGTTAATATTCTATCATCCTTCAGTACAAAAACAGATTATCTTTGATTTTAGGAACTGATCATTCTTTTTACTTTAAAGAAATGGAGTATTGTTTGCTGGTATTTGTTAACTACGCTCACCTTTGCAGTGTTTCTTCATCAGGTGTGGTATAAGTATCCCTCATGCCAGTATTCTTATTTCCCATATTACCTTCATGAATTGTGTTATAGCCATTAACAATTCTGAGCCATATTAATATATAAAAAAAAGGTTCATGGTAGCTGTAAAAACAATGGGAGGAAGGATGGTCTAGTAGTGAGGATAATAGCCTGGGACTTGTAAAATCTTGGTTCAAGTCCCTACTCCACCATAGGCTTTGAGGTGACCATCGGTGAATCACTCACTAGAGGATTTGAGTCCTAAAAAAAGAAGTGTCAGAACACTGCTTTGACAAGAATACCTGGAATTAAAAGGGGAATGATGAGGCTTGGTTTGTTTTCTTTACTTACAATTATCAGAAGAACCAGAAGCCCATTCTGGTGCCCCAAAAAAGTTCTGGAATGATGTTATGGCACGCTTTTGCACTGCACAAGTGCTGACTCACCCTCTCATTTCCCCATCTGCAAAACAATACTTCGCTGCCTCATCAGGGTGTTGAGAGGATAAATACATTAAAGACTATGAGGTGCTCAAATAAGCCAGATAAGTAGCTAAAATAGATAGATATATTCATCCCTGCAATAACCCTTTTTACTGAAGTAAAGCTAAAGTAGGGATGAGTTTTCCCCCAGTAAGTGTAATATTTCCCTGAAATATGGAAACTTTTGGTAAAATATTAGTTGGACATATTTAAGTTGGAGTAAAAGTGTCTAAAATATAAAAATACATTCTAAATTATATTATTTAGACATTAATATATTAGCAATGTCTAACTAAAAATAATATGGAAAAATAAAAAACACTGGGAATTATCAGCTTGCACTTTTTAAATCTGAGGGTCTTCTCAAGAATTTTTTCCAAAGACCCTGCCCTCAACTCACTTGTAGACAACCCTACCGCCATACTAACTCCTTACCGGCTACTGAAGATATACATGATCCTTTGTGGAAATGGCCTCATATCTGAGATTTCTAAACCAGTGTTACTCATTTAATCCAGGCCCCTATCAAGATAGATATCAGTAGTCTGCAGAGGCCTGCAGCTTCATAGTGAGGTTGCCTCTGCTGACCTTTCTATCTAGAGACATTTTTCTATATTTCTCAAAGATATGAGATCACATCAAAAATATTGTACCTTGCTCAACCATGACAAAGCAGGGCAGGGTTTTGCCCTGAGTTTTTATGCTACCAGAAAGGAGGGATTAATTCCCTTTCATATATTTCTTCATCCAGGGTTCATTGGTTTTAAGAACTACTGGGTCAGCCACGTAGTGGACCAAACCCAGAGCTCCTTCAGGTGTTGCCATTGCTGCGCCTGGCTTTACTACACTAGAGGGTGACTCAGGTCCCTTCCACTTGCATAATGGCCTTTTGAAGTGCAGAGATACATACATCAAGAGGGCCTTTAGTGCCTCTGGTGCTCAAACTTTCTCACCAGATGAGTAAGTCTTCTTGAGAAGAAAAACAGAAGTATGTAAAGACCCTATAACTAAGTTGGCCCCCCTACTGCAGTCCAGAACTAGAGAGTAGTGCCTAGGAGAGGGGAGGGAGAAGTCAGCTAGAGATCTGGCAGAGCTCTCTTTCACAGTTTGCCCACAGCCAAGCCTTTGCCAGACCAGCAAGGTGAAACTAAGTCAGATTTGAACATAAGGGAGTTCCTTAACACAAGTGGTTCAGGCACATTTTCCAAAATGTGATAGGGAAAAAAGAGCCAGTACTGATGCTACTTGGGAGGTCATAGTGGAGTATAAGGAGGACATCACTACATATTACTGGATTCAGACTTTTCACTTAAGGGACACTTATCCTTCCCCTGATCTCATATTAAAGGCAATAGCAGAAACATATCATGGCATTATTCCTTGTGCTATAAATCTATTCCTTATCTTCCACGTGTTTCATCTGCCATTTCTATGGCAAGTTTTCAGTGCTCCCCCTCAAAAAATAATTAAAGGATAAGACTGTCCTACTGCAAGTAGAGCTGGTCAGAAAATGAGGAGAGGGAACAAATTTGTCAAAATGTCCACAAAATTATCGTCCTTTTTCCCAAGATATTTTCCAACCAGCTGTAATCATAGGATATGATGCCTGGTGTAACAAAACAACATTAACCCACAATACATCTATGTCATCATTCTTTTAATATCAATATAAAATACCTTTTATGGGTGAAACTCACCTTGGTCTGGAGGGCCCATATGAAGTCCTCTGAATCATTTCAACCTTGCACGGACTACATGGGGGAAGCCACCAGGCATTTGCAAATGGGATCTCCAGGCCATTTCACATAGACGTGCAGAGAGCAGCAGTAGCAACTGGTTAGGCCACAAGAGAGACAGATACAGCATATCCATCCACAAGTGCCAATGAGATGGTGGAATGATGGCTACAGCGCATCAGCTGGAGCGGTGATCCTGAAAGGAGGAACAGCAGTTTGCAGTATTTTACATTGACCCCCAGACTGGAGGGATGGATTTCATACTCTCTCCCATGTACTTCACTTTCATAATGCCTAATTAGTCAATCTTTATGCTGATGAAGTGAATTGCACCTTAAGTTAATACATATTAAGTACATATTTTAGCTACTTCTTTCTTCCATTCTGTAATACAATTACTTCTTATCATTTTTCTAAAGTTCTTGTTTTAATTATTTGTTTTTAAACAGGGGTTTTCTTACAGCCATCCTCTTCTCCTAATTAATCCTGCAGTGCTCCTAATTAATTCAACAATGATATACATTTGTGGAATCAGAATCATTGCCATGGTAGCAGACTGTGATGTCATAAAGAGAAGATTATGTCTTTTATGCAAGATGAAGCAGGTGGAGAAGTGGTGCTGGGTTCTGTCCAGGAGGGAGAAATTTCTTATTCAAATATATATTTATTCGATAGTTGCAAGGGGACTACAATACAAAGCAAATTGCTTTTTCTATCAATGCTCCTTTTATTATCCTATGTGAAAGTCCCCTGTACAGTGGATAAAATTCCCAAAAATTGGATTCTAAATCTAAATTGCATATTGAGCATTTGACCTTCAATGAAAATGTGTAAATTAGCTATCAATGTCTACATTCTATACATTGTTCATTTGCCTCACTGATTACTAACTTTAAAAGTATGCCAATAATCTAAATAAAAACATAGAAGCAGAGGGATTTTTTTAGATTACAATGATAAAATATTCTGTGTTTTCTAGACAAATGTAAACTTTTTCCTAAGGGTACCTAACAAAAGATGCATAATAAATTTTACAGTGATGCTTACATTCTTTTTCAGCCTGATGCATTTATGTTCAGAATACATAAATATTTGAGAGCTTATACTAGTACTGCTTATTCTGAGCATACTGAGATGTAGGGGCTCAGACAAAAGCAACAAATACACCCACGCTAGTTGGGGCTCTTGAATCTTTTCATCCTAAAGCCAGGATTTGTGGGCTGTTGCATGAGGGTGGACCACGCAGAAGCCCACTGAAATTATCCAAGGTCTACCTGCAGGAACAGTTTGCAGAATCTGTGCCGACATTTTCTCTTTCGTATTAGTGGCCTGCAGTCAGAGCCTGGGTAGCATGTAATAATTGCATAAAAATGTGTTCAGAGTAACAGCCGTGTTAGTCTGTATTCGCAAAAAGAAAAGGAGTCCTTGTGGCACCTTAGAGACTAACCAATTTATTTGAGCATGAGCTTTCGTGAGCTACAGCTCACTTCATCAGATGCATACTCACGAAAGCTCATGCTCAAATAAATTGGTTAGTCTCTAAGGTGCCACAAGGACTCCTTTTCTTTTTATAAAAATGTGTAACAATTCAAATTTGAGAGGCCCGCGAAGGAGACCTGGGACCTACAAGGAACAGATTGTGAACTGCCCTGACATTCCAGAGACAATGTTTGTAATGTTCCCTAGACAGAAGCTTTCGAGCTACACAGAGCTCTTCTTCAGATCTGGGCCCGAAGAGCCCTGTGTAGTTCAAAAGCTTGTCTCTTTCACCAGGAGAAGTTAATCCAATAAAAGGTATTACCTCACCCACTTTGTCTCTCATGGGACCAACATGACTAAAACAGCACTCCAAATCTTTAAATAAAAGTATCTTTAAATCACAGCTTCATAGGGCAAATCCCAACTTGAACTCTGTTTCATATCCATACATATTTTATTACCTACATGTGGACAACTGGATTTCTTTGAGAAGACACAGAATGTGGCAGAAGCTATGTTGGTAATACGGTGGAGCAGACAGTGGCAGTGAACTAGCCTGTTTTGTTCCACCTACCCTCAGAATCATAATGGGAAAATACCTTGTAATCATAGGTTTTGTTTTTATTTCAGTTTAAATTTAATAAAAAGATGCTAAGATGCCCGAAAGCTTTTGTTTGTTTAAAAGCTTTCTTGCATTTTACGTACAAAAAATTATACAAAATACAGACGTACTAAAAGAGATACCAAAGTATTGAAATAAGAACTCATCTATAACCTATAATAACCTAGTGGAACATAAGAAAAAGGAGTAAAATTATATCCAATATATATAGAATACTTCTTCAGTTTTCAATCCTACAAAAACTTAAAAACTTGTGTAGTACCATTGACTTTAATGGGACCGAGTCACATGCTTAAAATTAAGTACCTGTCTAAGACCTTGTAGGATTAGTGAGATACTCACCTGTAGAATTCTCAGTATTGAGAAACAATTAAATATTGTTCTTGATAGCATATCATCTTTGAAAGTTATTGAAGATAGCTTAGATCCAAGCAGCTATCTAATGACAGGCCCTTCTCACCCACAGAAAAGAAGTTGGGCCTTGGAACAGCGTGCAGAGATTTGCTGAGTGTACAAAGCAGGTGCTGTTTTTTGGCAGGATTTAATCATGAAAGAAAACAAAAAGATTTCTTCATGAATAAATCAGTTTTTTTCCCTGCTAGCCCAGTTATTTAAATTCTACTCAGAGCAACTTGTGCTTTCTCTAACTATTGCTTTGTAAGAACTAATTTTTTTTGAGGCTTTTTAAACAAACAAAATTAAATACACCATTTTTTAAATGCTAGGAACTTTTTTCTGTGCTGCATTTCCATTTACATTAATTATGGGAAAGAATTGCAGTATGTACCATAGCTATATACCCTGAATCCTCCTCAGTTATTATGTATAAATATTATATAAATAATAACACTGCGTCTTTGCTTTTTAGGTTCTCACAGTGCCTTACAAATTTTACAGAAGCCGACCTATAATCCCGTGAAGTTGATATTATTCGCATTTGACAGCTGGGTAAACTGATGAGCAGAGTGATTATTTGATTTGCTCAAAGTCAAACAGAGAAACAATGGCAGAGCCAGGAATAGAATCCAGGATCCCTCATTTCCAGCCTCCTGCTTTAAACATTAAACAAGACTCCCTGCCCTCTTACTGTGAGTATTCACATGTATCTATATTTACAGATTGCACTAAAATATAAGTCTGAGACAAAGGGAATTAGTTGATATTTATACAGACTAACTACAAGGGAAGTAAATACCCCAAAAGAAAACCAAAGCTTGTAGACCAAACTCTAAGAGAAACTGTGTGTATGGAATCATCCTCTGAAAAGCATTTTTAGTCCAGTGAGACAAATGGAAGGATCCTGTGGAGGCTGCAGATATTTAGATATTTAGTCTGATATATTACTTCTGCAGAAACAATTTTTATTTCCATTGTTTGTTTACTGTACTGTAAATGGAGTTCTTAGGAACTCATGGGTTAATCCCAGGACTGAGAGATTTGATTTAATGTGTATGATGCCCTATAGTATGAAAAGAAATGTTAAATCTAAATCAGTTGTAACACACCAGAACTGTAAAGTTGTGGGGAGGGAGAGAAAATATTATTCAGATTCAGGGAGAAGATTTTTTCCTACCTGGGGCAATTATTTGCATAATTCATCCCTGGTGTAACTGCATTATCAGCGTTTTATATGAAGGATAAAGATGAGCCTGTGATTCAGATGAAGAAATGTCCTCTTCCTTTATTGCTGTTCATAACAGGCTCCCAATCCCCCCTTACTGAAGTCAGTGACAAAACGTACATATATAATCTCATTGTAGTCAATGAGGTTATGGATGTCAGTCAGGATGTGAGTATATATATATATGGCCTCTGAGAGTGACACGCCACAGCCACAGAGAGGTTTTTGGGGGGCCCAGAGAAAAATCTGAAAATGAGCTGCTTCATTACATTCTGGGGTTTGGAGGTACAAATCCAGACCGGAGAAGGGTTGTGTTGCTGCCAGCCCTATAACTCTGAATGCCTCACAATGCTTTGCTGCTATAGCTTCCAATGTGGAATGATGGCAACCAGCCTACAAGTCACACCCTGAGTATATACGTATAGCTGCAGCCCTGGTCTAGCAGCTCTGATCAGGGGGCTGGAATCAGGGGTGTGGCAGGCTTGAAGTGTTTTCCATCATATACAGAGCTTACAGTTTGGATCAGTGGCTTTCAGCACCCCCACTATAAAATTTGTTTGAACACTGCTGGCTCTAATCCTAGCAGCCTTCCAGCAACACACCAGTCACACAGCGGCTTCTACCAACCTGGGTTACAGCCAGCAAGATGACCCCAACACACTCCCAATCCCCGATTTCCCCGAAACCATGTGTAGTGCCTTCTCTCTACCTGGTTACCTCCTTTAAATGCCAATCCGCTTACAGGTCTGGGTTCTTTTGGATCCCGCCACCCAACAGCAGGTTGTGTCTTCTTTCTTTTTTCCTACGAAATTATTTGGCAGTGCCTCCGCCCCCCTCACTCCTTCCTGGCTGAGTCACCAGGGCAGCTTGGGCAGAAAATTCTAACTACAGGGTAATTTCCACTTACTTGCCAGATAGTTGGAGACGTCCAAGAAATAACACATACAATATATGCAATACAATAATTATATTAAACAGGAGCCAAATACAACATAACAGGGTACAACACTATTTTTAGGGTCACCGGTGCCCACACTGAAAATACCCGTGACTCGATGTAGGAAATGCAAAATTAGTGTCCCATTGGTACGTATTTTGCTGGGGCCCTTGGTGACCTATAACTACAAAATTCTTCTTTGCAGTGGTTTAGCAGTGTGGCTGACTGGGTTCAGTACAGCCCAAAGGACTCAAAAGTGGGAGAAGGTGGTAAATCCCTCCACAGGTTATAAAATCCTCAAACCCTTACTCCCTGGTTTGAGGACACAGTTCAGGGAGTAGGGGGTCCCCAAAACAAATTCCCTGACTAACTAACTAAAACATGGTGCACTTACAAACTCCATGAATGATCCTCAGGTTCGAAAATGACTCTGGACTCCTCAGTCATTGCAGAGGGGCTGCTCTCATCAGGCTGCATCGGTCCCAGGATTTCCCCTCACCACAAAGGGGTGTAGGGCTCAAGGTGTAGGTTACACAACTACACTAACATCCAAACTGTAGACTGCTAGCCCAGCCTCCAGATACACACTCCACAGGCAGCTTCCCTGGACTAGCAGACAGAGCAGAGCTGACCATGTGGTCTCCCCTAGAGAGCTGGAGGGCGAACTCAGCCTGGCTGGGGAAGTTTCCCAGCAAACTCTACAAATTGGGAATCATCAGTGGGAAAGGAAAAACCCAGCTGAGGGATCTGCTGTCAGGTCCCTAGAGGCCTGTTCTCGGGGGAACCCTGCATGCAGGCCTGGGACTCACCAGCTCCCCACATAGCCAGTCCTGCCCTTTTCCTGGCTGGCTCCAGACTGACTCCAAAAATGGCTTCTCCCCTTTTCTCAATTCCCTGGAAGGGCCTCTCACTCCCTATTGGTTGCTGGGCAGACTCTGAGTCTGCCTTGGCTCCCTCTCCTTACCAGGGACAGTGTGCCTTTCTCCGAGCTGCCAGCAGACAGGGTCCCAGGAATCTGTGTAATCTCCTTGGGGGTTGCACATGTGCCTTGAAGTGCCTTCTCCTTGACAACTTAGAGAAATAATAATAATAAGTGTCAAATCTGAGTGGCACAGTGATCCCATGCACCAGGTTGCAACCCCTCTCACTCAAATTTGGCCTAGCTGCCTCTGTTATTTTGCTGGCCATCTCAAATGGGAGGCCTTTTGCTTCCCCTCCTCTGGGCAGCCCTGTGTCACAGAGTCATCAGGGTGATGCTTTGGAACTGCTCTGGGGTAGCATGCCTTCTCTCTCTGAGCATACTGTTGCCAAGGCAAGAAGCTTACACAGCTTTGGCCTTCCTGGGTCTGACATCAGAGCATTGAGCATCCCTTTTCTTACCGTGTGCTTTCCACAGTGAGTCTGCCTGGGTGGGGCTCCTGGGAAATCCAGGGGGCTCTGTACACCAACTCTGCAGTCAGCAGTGACTCTTAACCAGCGGTGTAAAACAGAAGGTTTATTAGTCAACAGGAACACAGCGTAGAACAGAGCTTGTTAGCACAGAAATCAGCGACTTCCAGCAAAGTCCATCTTTGGGGACCCCAGGCCGGACACCGTGGACTCCCCCCTCTCCGAGTCCCAACAGCAGACTGCCCAGCTTCCAGCGACCCGACCTCTGGCACACTTGTTGCTGCTCCTCCTGGGCAAAGTATCACCTGGTCGCATCCCCCTCCTGGGTCTCAGGTTACGAAGGGCACTGGCCATAGCCTATGTGCAGGCAGCTGGATCCACCTCACCTGTCCCGAGTGTCTCAGCAAAAGTCACACACCCTTATTCCCACCACCTAAGCATTGGTGCAATACACAGAGACACTGAGGCACACAGAGTATTCATGCTAAATAGTAAGACTCACATCGGCTTGCGGACGACATCATGAGGAAAAACTCACTTTGTCACACCTTGCATACACCAGTCTAGAGTATCCGCATTCTTAAACATTTATACACATCGTTCCAAATATCTAAATAAACTTTTGTTGGTTTTGCAATGTGGATGGCATCACTTTAAAAGTGTGGCTGGCAGGCTTGCCTTACAAGAATCAGCCCCATTTGCTGCTGTCATTTTGCAGTCATACATTTAGATGGACTTCTATCCCCTTCTGCTATTTCAATTTGTAACAGAAGCCACTGCAGCAGGAAATCTGCAGCCTCCACAGGATCCTTCCATTTGTCTCACTGGACTAAAAATGCTTTTCAGAGGATGATTCCATACACACAGTTTCTCTTAGAGTTTGGTCTACAAGCTTTGGTTTTCTTTTGGGGTATTTACTTCCCTTGTAGTTAGTCTGTATAAATATCAACTAATTCCCTTTGTCTCAGACTTATTGCTTGCTGATTAGTAACAATACAACATGCAGCAATTTCACTGCAGCCTGTACAACATTAGCAGAGCTATGTAGAGCTTGGCTCCTCTGGGTAGGTAGAATAAGAAAGCATAGCCTCCTTAAAGTTCCCCAATGATCATACAGTGCCAGTGATGTGATTCAGCAAATGTTTTTAAAACATATTGGGCAGTTTACTTACAATCAATAGAGAAAGAAACAAGAGTACATGCTTTGAAAACTTAGCTAACTGCAAATATCTTAATAACCATTTAGTTTTGTCCTTTTATATTCAACAGATTACTTTCCAGAAAGAAGGAAGCCAAAATCAGCCAAGTATCCTTGACGACAAGTCAGTTCTCTCATTTCTTATAGGTACATCGGATAGGTGCTGGAACTAGGGTTCTGGGGGTGCTACCACACCCCCTGGCTTGAAGTCGTTTCCATCATGTAAACAGTTTAGTTGGTTCAATGGCACTCAGCACCCCCACTATACAAATTGTTCCAGCACTCCTGAATGAATATGAAAATGTTGTCACAATGCATAAAAGAATCTCCTAGTGCAGTGTTTCCCAAACTTGGGACGCCGCTCGTTCAGGGAAAGCCCCTGGCGGGCCCGGCCAGTTTGTTTACCTGCCGCGTCCACAGGTTCGGCCGATCGCGGCTCCCACTGGCCACGGTTCACTGTGCCTGGCCAATGGGGGCTGCGGGAAGCGGCAGCCAGTATGTCCCTTGGCCTGCGCCACATCCCACAGCCCCCATTGGCCGGGCACAGCGAACCGCGGCCAGTGGGAGCTGCAATCGGCCGAACCTGTGGACGCGGCAGGCAAACAAAACAGCCGGGCCCACCAGGGGCTTTCCCTGCATAAGCAGCATCCCAAGTTTGGGAAACGCTGCCCTAGTGGATTCAATTTAAAATACATCTGCATTTAATCCAAGGTAAAAGGACTCTCATTATACTTCAATTCTATAATGGATTTGTTTTTCTTTAATGTAATGTTGAATTAATACTCTACAATAGTAGAAAGAAAAGGAGTACTTGTGGCACCTTAGAGACTAACCAATTTATTTGAGCAGGAGCTTTCATGAGCTACAGCTCACTTCATCGGATGCATACTGTGGAAAGTGTAGAAGATCTTTTTATACACACAAAGCATGAAAAAATACCTCCCCCCACCCCACTCTCCTGCTGGTAATAGCTTATCTAAAGTGATCACTCTCCTTACAATGTGTATGATAATCAAGTTGGGCCATTTCCAGCACAAATCCAGGTTTTCTCACCCCCCCACACACACACAAACCCACTCTCCTGATCACTTTAGATAAGCTATTACCAGCAGGAGAGTGGGGTGGGGGGAAGTATTTTTTCATGCTTTGTGTGTATAAAAAGATCTTCTACACTTTCCACAGTATGCATCCAATGAAGTGAGCTGTAGCTCACGAAAGGTTATGCTCAAATAAATTGGTTAGTCTCTAAGGTGCCACAAGTACTCCTTTTCTTTTTGCGAATACAGACTAACACAACTGTTACTCTGAAACCTACAATAGTAGGAGACCAACCATCAGAAGTACTGCAGTTAAGTTCACTTTACATTCTCCAGTCTCACCAATGTAGCTTGCACCCTGTGTGAGAGAAAACCTCATTCAATTTGTATTTCACAGTCATTTTGATGAAATAATCTTGACTTGTTAAAACCATGTTGATGATTTGGGCACCTAACTAAATGCTAAAACATCTGCATATGGCATCACAAAGCTATTCTTCCCTAGTAAAAGGTCCATAAGAAGCTTATATATCTCCCTTTGAGCATGTGACTGTGCACTGCAGCACCTAAACAGGCATCTGGTCTCCTAAGCACCAGTGCAGTGCACAAATTAGGAGAAGACAGGCATTCCTCCCCCGTCTCACCTGCAGGGCCCAATCTCATAAATGTGTTCAGAGCTTGCCTTCTGGATTGGCCTCTGTAGATGAATTTACACAAAACACCTGGGGTGGAGGATGACAACCTCCCACATAACTTTTGAAACTCCAAATTCAAATCCCCCCTCTGCTTAAGAGGGATTTGAACTGGGATCTGTCACCCCTCAGGTGAGGGTTCTGGCCACTGGGCTATGGGATAGCCAGATGGGGCCTCATTCATATCTCCTATTGAAGCTGATCCACTGCGGTTAAATAATGAAAGAATCATTGGGCCTCATGGGGTATGTCTACACTGCAATTAGACACCCTGGCTGGCCAGTGCCAGCTGACTTGGGGTTGCAGGGCTCGGGTTGCAGGGCTGATTAATTGTGGCATAGACATCGGGGCTCAGGCCACAGCCAGAGCACTGGGACCCTCCCACCTCACAGGGTCCTAGAGCCCAGGCTGCATCCTGGGTGTGGAAGTTTACACTGCAATTAAACAGCACAACAGCCTGAGCCATGCAAGCCCAAATCAGCTGGCACAGGACACCTCTGGGATTTTAGTTGCAGTGTAGACATAACCAGAGAGAAAGACTAAGCATGGGAATGACCCTGTAGGGGCTTAGCATAAACAACACTCGGTTTGGCACTCCCACTGGCCAGTTTAGACAGGAAGCCACCTAGCATGTTGGCTCATGTGAATCCCGTTCTGATGTGTCTGTTTCTCCCCATTGTTTGTATAGGGAGCCTAAGCACTTAACTCTGGTGGCACTCAGTAAATACATAACAATAATAGTAGGAAAATGTCATAAAATCATAGGGTTTGAATAATCCAGGGGCTGAGGCTAATAAGAAGGAAGAGCAGGCATGACTGGCAACGTTTTAGAGTGCTGGGTCATGTGACTGTTCCTGTCTTTCATTCTCACCGCTCCACTTAATTATTAGTACTACTCAGAGAGCGAAAGACCTTGTGAAATATAAGACTTCAACACCAGAATCTCTGCTGACCAAGAGAAAGTGGCAAAACTTAGCAAAAGTGACATCTGATGAAGTGAGCTGTAGCTCACAAAAACTTATGATCAAATAAATGTGTTAGTCTCTAAGGTGCCACAAGCCCTCCTTTTCTTATTACCTGAAACTGTAACCATGAAAAGCAACTCTGCCTTATCAGGTAGCTAAGAAAAAGCATGTGGCAGAGCTGGACTGCTGATGACATTTAATATAGTTTCAGCAAGCCAATTACCAATGCTTTGGCTGAAGCTGACCTCTGGCTATTTTGTTCATTCTTGCAAACTCTTGTGAGAAAAGGTTATTTCACAAATATATTAAATCATGAACTGAAGAGTAATGTGTTATTTAAAGTAAGCTGAAAGAGGTCATGCTTGTGTGAACCAGTGCTCAGAAAGTAAAGTCCATATCTCTGACAGGACTTTGGACAATATTCCAGTCCCACAGCCCTGGATTTACTTTCCCAGCCTAACTCATCCAAATTGTCATCAGGAAATATTCTTCACCTGTCTGGAAAAAGACTAGGTTAACCTGTTATATGTATGGCTCTGTATATTTAAGAGTAGATTGTAGTCTATCCAAGACTATGAGCTCTTGTGAGACATAGGCCCTGCAGAAAAGGATGGTAACTGTAGACACATGTCTTGAAGGTAAACTTGAATGACTTACTGTGTGAAAAGCATGTACTATTGAAAATGTGTCAGAACTAGATGGCACAAACTCTGAGCACATTTTGTCTGTTTCAGAAAGACCTGAAAGCAAAAGATTCCTGACCCAAGTCTGAGAAAGAAATGAGAGTACATTTCAAAATGTCAGCTTAAGGGACATGGGGTTTCTTCATATAGAAAAAGTCTCCAGCACAGCTGAGAGAGGGTTGTTGTCATCTGAATCCCTCTCAATAACGATGAACATAGGACATCCCAATGAATGTTTAATTGGGGGAATATTTGAGTGTTTAATTACATAGTTGATACTTTGTATTTTTTGCTCATCTAGCTCATAGCTATTCAAAACAAAATCAGAAAAGTATTTGAAATGTCTAGTCCAGAAGTAAGTTCAGGGCAACCAGAGATTTCACAGCAATCAATATGTTTTTCAGTAAGATAAAAAGATTGTTCTTACTTTGTGAGTTAGGGCCAAAACCTACAGTCCAGACACAGAGACAACTCACATGAAATTTCATAGAAGTATTACCTGCGTTGGGTGCAGTATCAGACACTATCATGAATGACACCCTCACTTTTTGTGAGAAGAATCCGATCCCATGCTGTTCCCCCGTACAAAGTCTGCCTTTGCATTCTCACATTCCTTCCAGAGGCTCATTTCTTTCATTTAAAACACATTTACATTCTCAGTGAAACCAATTGATTCCACTGGCCTAAAATTCACTTTCCACACATATTCATATGAGGAAACCTTCACGTACACCCTGTTTGCAAAAAACAAGCAAAATACAAGACAAGGTTTAAATTAACAGTCAATGCAAAATTCAAAAAAATGTGTACAAGTACTCCTCCTCCCCCCTAACTGCCAGTATTCTGCCAGCTTTATCAGGAAGATAGACAGGAAGATGTTTCCACTTAACTTTAGTCACTAGGAAATATATAATATAAGAAAATATACTGCCAGCAGGCAAGATTTTTGCAAGGGACTGGAAACAATTTCAAGGTGTTATTAAAATGGCATCTATTTTTACTGGGAAAATATTTACATAATGAATTGTCCAGTCAAGGTATTAAAATAGTGAATATACAAATAATCTGCTTACATACTATTGGGAAACTCTAATTACAAGAAAAAATGCAATTTTCTTTCATAGATCTTACAGATGAGAGGTTTACCTCAACATACTGAGATAAATTACTTCCAAGACAAATTATTGCTTAAGCATACCAGCAGTTCAATCTAAACCTTTCCCCAGCTGGTAACAAGCATCCCAACTGAGACCAATGTCTAAACACTTCTTCAAAGCCATAGTATTTCCTGTAATTACTTCCCAGCTATACCAGACTATAACATGAATAATGTCTTAAAGGGATAGACACAGCCCAGACAACATGTGGCACCACTGGGCCAAATCCTGTGAGATCTTGAAATGAGGCTACTAGGTGCTGCAAAAGCTCAGGTCACGTCAGGCTTCAGCCTATACTTTCTAAATAAATGCACACAAATTAAATTAAACTAAGAATAAATAACTCCAGTCCCCAGCAGAGAGAGACAGCGCTGAGTGTTTATTTCCCAAATATTAACAAGGAAGGTTATTTACCTACAATCTCAACTCACAACAGCAACTGGAAAATAGTAGTGTGTTCCCAGATAGAGATATGACACAAAGTCAGAAACTTTCTAATACTATGAAGGTCACCAAGTCTATCAGGCTAAAAGAGATTCAATTTAAAAGAGCAGCAGCAGCAACAAAATCCACTTCTTCTTACCATATGCGCAACGTGCCTCAGGTGGTATGTGACCAGGATTCATCACCAAATTTGGTCCTCTGGTTGGATCATTAGCTTCCACAGCTTGGGCTGGGTACTGACAGGGAGTGCGACATGAATGCTGATCCATGCCCCCCAACAAAATCCACAGAAGATATACTCCACCTAGGTTTCATACAATGAACTTGACCTATTCAGACATGTGTTCTCAGTCTTACACTATCAAAAAGCTTCTAATACCATACTCATGCATAGGGGGAATCTTGAATGTAATAAATGCAAAACCAGAAAGCACATTGCATGCTTCCAGTTCCTAAGCATATTGCATATTAAGAGTCCAATTGTATTTGCAGTTTGTGCTGCTCAGGCATTAAACCTGCAGCACATCTATCTTGAACTATGTTGAGAACAAAAAAAGTCTTCACCTAATCACTGATATACAGTAATATAGTTTGAGATGGTAAGATCACAGTCTATTCTCAGAAGAACTATAGCACAGTGAACATTTAAAATTGTGTTGATTGAAAGCTAGGTGGCTTAGTGAGAAAATATTTAAATAGAGCTCATCTCTCTGGTGTCTATAACACTTGGATGAGAGCAATATCTAATTGACTAATTAGGGATTTAATTGGGTTTCGACAATGATGAAGGGCTTAAAGTAGTAGAGATGGTTTAACTAATACAGTCACTATCATCACAATTAAATGAGAAAGATTTTGTCAATTCATTTTGCAAGATTTTGCGGTGTCCAACACGTTCATCTTTTTCTTCCTTACATTTCCAAGAAACTGAAAAGTATCCACAGTAAAGCATGAGACAACCTTTACTGCCACTACAACACTAACATTCACTCTAGTGAATTTGGAATATGTCTCTAACACAGGAAATAGCAGGGCTCCCTGAAAGTCCCAGGATGTCATGATTCAAGACTGCTGATATGGCAGAGCGTGACATCTTCAGGAGGTTCTTAAGGAGCACACACTGGGTCACACCCTACTGGTTGAAGGGAAAGGGGAATCAAATAAGGTAGTGCTAGGACCTGATGGAATGAGGGTCTTGTTCCTACCGCTGCTACAGCAACCTCTCCTGCCTACAACCCCATTCCACTGTAGCTGTCACATTCCCCACCTGCCCCATCCAGCAACACAAAGCTCCAGAGTAGAGGGAATAGTGCTCCAAGGGCTTTGCAGACAGACAATGAGCACCAGACCCTTTTAAAGCAATGCTGCACATGAGCTCAGTGTAATGTGAATGGAGGGGGGCGGGGGGGGAACGTAAAAGCACCTCTTCCCACAGCAAATGGCTACCAAGTACCAATCAGAAACTGTGGGTAGTTCTGATCCCCAACAGAGCTAGTCAGAAATTAGAATTTCCTTCCCCCAGGAAATTCCAACATTTTGAAATTTATTTTTGTTCAAATCAAAACAAAAAGTTGAGATTTCAGAATTTCATGGGGGAAGGAAATTCTGAAAAATTTCAATTCAGAATCATTGAAACATTTTGTTTTGATAATAATATTATTATATGTATTATTGTAATTTTATATACCTGTCTAAAATAGTAAATATAAGATCAATATTAAAACTAATTTTTTCACATAAGTCAAAACAATATGAAATTAAATGATAAAGTAGAAATTAAACATTCTGACATTACTGAAACAAATGTCATCAACAGACACGTTCCCACAAAATGTTTTGACTTAGACTAAACCGTATTTTCTGTTGGAAAACTGTCATCAAAAAAATTTTGATCAGCTCTAGTCTCATATCAAAAAAGGTGATAAGTACTAACCTGTTGAACTAGTACAGGACTGCAAACTAAGAGATCTGGATTCTAAACTCAGTTCTGATATTAACTTGCCACATGACTTTGGGCATGTTGCGTAATTTGCAAATTTTGACACATGCAAACATTTATTTGTTTTTGTCTGGACCCAGATGATCATATCTGGAAAGTTAAAGTTAAATAGCAAACATTTGAATTACTAATTTATATAATAAAGAATTGCAACTAGGTACCATGGAAAGTGCATGAAGGATTCAGTCACTGTGTGATACTGAATTGCTGGTCTGGTCACTTGAGTACTGTAAATATGTTTAGTTAAATGTTCCTCCACTAGGGGATGCAAGGATTTAAAGACTGCACAAGAGAAACAAAGGCCTAATCTGTATGATCCCCCTCCGTCTCTCTACAGGAACACAACTTACTTGAGCTCTAGAGACTTGGGGGCATACCCACATGATATATCTCACTGGTAATCTACTGTAGTATATAGGTGGACATTAGTATAACCTATAGAATCTTTAACTTGCACTTCTTGCCTTTTGGCCTTTTTGCAGCAACATAGTGTGGAACAGAATGAGTCAATGGCAGCACAGATCCTGAATGCTACCAGTTGGGTGGAGGGGTCATGGAGCAGCATGGAGAGGCTAGCATTTAACACAGATGTCATGAGGATTGGGACCAAAACTACTTGGGCTTTTCACAGTCTGAAGATCTTAGCACTGACCTTTAAGCAAAGCCGCAAAATGGTGGCATTATGCCTGGAGTTTTTTCACCTCCTGCAAGTTTTTCCAAGGGTAGGTATAATTTATTCTGATTCTCAATATCCTTGAAGAAAAACAATCTGTATTTCAAACATGGGTTACTAGAATGGACTTTCAGGTATTTAGGTTTTTGGCTAGAATTTTTGTTTAATAATGAACATTGTGAATAGAACAGCCTGGAACAACTCCTGCAGAAACACATAATGTGCAAAGTCACGAAAATATTCACCATGGATAATGTTAATGCTTTATGTGGGCCTTTAAAAAAAAAGCCAAAAGGATTTATTCCACATTTTGAGATAATTGTTGACTATTTAAAACAAATAAATAAATAACCCAAAGCTAGAAAAATGGAGACAAAAATACGAATGATTTTATAATTGTGTTATAAATCTTTGGAAAATGAGACCTTCTAATTAAAGAACTTTAAACTGTGATGGAGCTACTGTATTCATTATCCACATCTAGGCTTGTTGTCTTGCTACTGAGCTAAACCACTGTTTGTGATAACAGAGAAAGTTTCTGCTTTTGGGTTGCTAAGAAGCCACTGCTATAAACTTACTAATCTGGAAAACAAACAAATATAGATACAAACAGCATGATGTTACAGGGCTGAAATATTAATATTCAATAGCAGAGCTGGTTTTTATACATTAAATTAGAAATGGGCAAAACCAGGGTGGTTTAGGTTTTGAATCAGTTTAATTGAAGATTAAACATTGGGTGCCCATTGTTTTATGTGCATTTTCAAATGAAAATCAATACTATAGGATGTAATAATTTAAATTGCTTTCAGCACTAGCATCTAAAACAGAGTGAAGGATTTTATGCTGTGCATATGCACATATTTTTATGTAACTGTACATGCACTTTGATGTAACTCACTGGTATGCACTCACTTGGAATACTATGTTTAGTTTGGATCACCTTGTATCTGATCATTCTACCTCTGCAATATTCCTGTGTGACCTTGAGGAGGTCATTGAAACTCTCTGTGCTTATTTCTGTTATGTCCTGTCCCTTTAAATGTTCAGGGGGCTCTGTACTTTCCTTCCTCCCCACTGCAAAGCCTCGCTCTTGGGTTAGTTTCAGTTGCAGCCAGAACAATGAAGGTACCAGAGCAGGCAGCTTCGTTTTTATCAGCTCCCTCTGCGTCTCTGTGTCTATCTCCTTCTCCGCTGTCTCTAGGAATATAACAATTTCCCTCCCAGCAGAATAGGTATAATAATTGGTTACTTCACAGGGATGTTGTGGGACTTAATTTGTTAATATCTGTCGAATACTTTGAGGATGGAAGGAGTTGTAGTCATGCAGGGCATTACTGCATAATATTAAGGATTTAAGATGGGTAGAAGACAACTACTTTTTCTACAATTGATGTTAATACTTAAAGAGGTACTATGATTGTTGATTGGCCCAAAACGTGACCTACAATAAAAATATCACTTTTAAAAAAAGCATTCCTTCTGATCCTAAACCGGTCAGATTTCCCAAATGAAAGCAATAACATTGATAAAATCCAAGTCTCTCTGATGGGGCACCAGCTGAAAACAAATGTAGGAAGCTATTCTTTGTGTGATTTTGTATAGACATAATCACTCTAGTACCATCATTTATGGTGCATTACATAGAGGAGACACTGTATAGCTCAAATGTAGGAAAACTCTTACTTTTCAGTTTTTCTTTAGCATTTTTATTTAAGAAGTGCCGTATAACTAAATCTTATTTTAATGAAGCTGTAAATCTTGGTCTGAGGTAATGGTCACTCTTTTAATTTTAAAGTTGTTATATTCATCTGGGGATTCATTTATACTCAGATAGGTTTACAATTTCCATCCCTTCAATTTTAAAAAAAAAACTTTCATTCTTCCACTCTCTCTTTTGAACTAATGAAGAAAAATTGAAGCCCTCTAGTGGCAAAAATAATACCTCCAAAGTCTTATGGCTATTAAAAATTCATTTCTACTCCAAAAATTTCAGTAAAAATGCCACAGTTGAGCTCCACATGTATGATGTGTCAATAGTTTTCCAGATCTATTTACAAATAAAAAGATTCCCCCCCCGCCCCCAACCCTAATTGTCAGCCTTGGAAACTCACCTTGGGATTTGCCAGCCATACAAGTTTTTCACTTCTGATTCATCATCATCAATAATAAAGGTTCTGCACGGTAAATTAAGCCCCCAGTGACACCTGTGAAGTAGCACTATCTTCAGTAGGTTTGCACAGGCAAAGATGATTGGAACTTAATATAAAAACACAGGTCCCTGTTGGTCATGTTGGCTCTGAAGGAGTAAAAAATAGTACAAACTTATTTCAGTAACTAAGACAAGTAGCTGAGAGTCTGAATACACAGAGAGAACAGTAAGAAATAAGAAACTCCTGTTTTTCCATAGTCACTTTTTAGAGTGGAACTACAGTCAATGACATATAATTAACATATGCATATTTAGAAAGACAAGGTAGGTGAAGTGATATCTTTTATCAGAACAGTTTTTGCTAGTGGAAGGGACAAGCTTTCGAGCTTCACGGAGCTCTTCTTCAGGTCTGCAGAAGATAACCAGCATGCAAAGGCAGATTACCTTTTTGTGGGACCCTAAGCCAGAGCAAGTGGGGGCCCATTCCCACCACTTCCACCTGCAGTCACCCCCCGGTCCTCCCCCAGCGCTCATGCTGGGGAGCGAGTCGGGTCACGGAAGATTGCCACGCTTTGCCCACCCAGCAGTCCTGCCAGGGAGCGGGGGAAGCCCCAGCACACAACCCCACTCCCCAGCAAGAGCGCCGGGCCGGTGGAGTAGGGCAATCGCCATACCACAACAGGACAGCTGGTTGGGCAGAGCAGGGCAAGCCCTCACACTCTGACCCTGATCCCCGGCAGGAGCACCGGATGGGCGGGTAGGTGGAGCAGGTCGGGGCACAGAGGCACCAATTTTTCTAGGGGCCCCCCATTTGCCAGGGCCCATGAGCACGGGCCAAATTAGTTCAAATTATTGAATCTAGTGTTCGTTGCCTTGTATATATCACAATGAATTTCATTCACCATTAGGCAGAAGGGAAGTTTCTAGTTGAGTTCCTCAGGGATCAGTCCTGGGACCAATCTTACTGAATATTTTTATTCCTGTTCTTGGCACAAAAAGCGGAGTGTGCTAATAAAATTTGCAGATGTCACAAATTTGGGAGGTATTGCCAATACGGAGGAGGACCAGGGTATCACACAGGAACATCTGGAGGACCTTGAAAACTGGAGTAATAGAAATGGGGTGAAATTTAATAGCACAAAGTGCAGGTCATGTTCTTAGGGAGGAGACTCAAAGAGCTTGGCTTGTTTAACCTAACCAAAAGAAGGCTGAGAGGAGATTGATGTATTTATAGAGAGCAGAGGGAAAGATACCAGGGAGAGAGAGGAGATATTTAAGTAAAGCACCAATGCTGACACAAGAACAAATGGATATAAACTGGCCATTAACAAGTTTAGGCTTGAAATTTGAAGAAGGTTTCTAACCATCAGAGGAGTGCTCGTGGAGGAGTGGCACTATATGTGAAAGAAAGCGTAGAATCAAATGACGTAAAAATCTTAAATGAACCAAACTGTGCCATATAATCTTTATGGATAGTAGTTCCATGCTTGAATAATTATAGCAGATGGGATATATTACAGACCACCTGACCAGGATGGTGATAGTGACCGTGAAATGTTCAGGGAGATTAGAGAGGCTATTAAAATAAAAAACTCAATAATAAGGGGGGATTTCAACAATCCCCATTATTGACTGGGTACATATCACCTCAGGAAGGGATGCAGAGATAAAGTTTCTTGACACCTTAAATGGAACCCAGAAGAGGAGAGGCAATTCTTGATTTAGTCCTAAGTGGAGCACAGTATCAGGTCCAAGAGGTGAATATAGCTGGACCACTTGGTAATAGTGACCATAATATAATGAAATTTAACATCCCTGTGGCGGGGAAGACATCACAGCGGCCCAACACTGTAGCATTTAATTTCAGAAAGGGGAACTACACAAAAATGAGGAGGTTAGATAAATAGAATTAAAAAGTACAGAACCAAAAGTAAAATCCCTGCAAGCTGCATGGAAACTTTTTAAAATACCATAATACAGGCTCAAATTAAATGTCTTCCCCAAATTAAAAAATATAGTAAGAGAACCAAAAAAGAGCCACCTTGGCTAAACAACAAAGTAAAAGAAGGAGTGAGAGGCACAAAGGCATCCTTTAAAAAGTGGAAGTTAAATCCTAATGAGGAAAATAGAAAGGAGCATAAACTCTGGCAAATGAAGTATAAATATATAATTAGGAAGGCCAAAAAAGAATTTGAAGAACAGTTAGCCAAAGACTTAAAAAGTAATAGCAAAAAAATTTCTAAGTACATCAGAAGCAGGAAGACTGCTAAACAACCAGTGGGGCCACTGGACGATCGAGATGCTAAAGGAGCACTCAAGGACACTAAGGCCATTGTGGAGAAACTAAATGAATTCTTTGCATTGGTCTCACGGATGAGGATGTAAGGGAGATTCCCAAACCTGAGCCATTCTCTTTAGGTGACAAATCTGACAAACTGTCCCAGATTGAGGTGTCATTAGAGGAGGTTTTGGAACAAATTGATGAACTAAACAGTAATAAGTCACCGGGACCAGATGGTATTCACCCAAGAGTTCTCAAGGAATTCAAATGTGAAATTGCAGGACTACTAACTGTCGTCTGTAACCTATCATTTAAATCAGCTTCTGTACCAAATGACTGGAGGATAGCTAATGTGATGCCAATTTTTTAAAAGGGCTCCAGAGGTGACCCTGGCAATTACAGGCCGGTAAGCCTGACTTCAGTACCGGGCAAACTGGTTGAAACTATAGTAAAGAACAAAATTGTCAGACACATAGATGAACGTAATTTGTTGGGGAATAGTCAACATGGTTTTTGTAAAGGGAAATCATTCCTCACCATTCTAGTAGAATTCTTTGAGGGGGTCAACAAGCATGTGGACCAAGGGGATCCAGTGGATATAGTGTATTTAGATTTTCCAAAAGCCTTTGACAAGGTCCCTCACCAAAGCCGTTTAAGCAAAGTAAGCAGTCATGGGATAAGAGGGAAGGTTGCCTCATGGATTGATAACTGGTTAAAAGATACCAGCACCCTGCCCTGCCCTGGCTCCACTCCTGGAAGCAGCCGGCATGTCCTTGCAGCCCCTGGTGGGGAGGCTGGGGTCTCAGCACCCTGCCCCCTCCCCGAGAGCCAGTTCTGCAGTTCCCATTGGCTGGGAACTGCCCCAGTCCGGATCCTCCTCCTGCACTCCAACCCCCTGCCCCAGGCTCAGTCCGGAACCCCCTCCCACACTCCGAACCCCTCGGTCCCAGCCCAGAGCCCTCACTCGCTCCTGCACCCCAACTCCCTGCCCCAGCCCAGTGAAAGTGAGTGAGGGTGGTGGAGAGCGAGCGATGGAGAGGGGCAGGGCCTCGGAGAAGGAGCGTTGCCTCGAGGAAGGGGTGGGGCAAGGGTGTTTGGGTTTGTGAGATTAAACAGTTGGCAACCCTACTTCCAAGGGGAGCAGTGGGGGCAAAAAACCTAACTTGTTTCATGACTGAGCTTGTATTGGGGGGATGGTATGATGAGACGCCTACAGTGGCATGTGGCCCATCTGTGACTGCTAACAGCAAAAATCCCTAATGGCCAGAGATGGGGCAGTAGATGGTGAGGGCTCCAAGTTACTACTACCACATGATCAGAATTCAACTGATCATCATATTTGGGGTCAGAAAGGAATTTCCTCTAGGTCAGATTGGGCCTATTACAGGAGTGGATGGGTGAGATTCTGTGGCCTGCAATATGCAGAAGGTGAGACTAAATGATGACAATGGTCCCTTCATGCCTTAATATGTATGTGTTTATGAGTCTATCATGCTGCTCAATTGTCAAGGTCCCTCTGGAGTTCCTCAAGGTTATTTGTCTGGCCAATAAAATATAATGCATCTGAATAATCATATTGCCTCGCAGGGGCCATTATAGCCATTCTTGTTTTTGTATAATTGTATCGGGCCAGAATCTGTGGTGATGTACCATGGTATAGCTCCTCTGAAGTTAAAGAGGAGCTATACCAATTTACAACAATTTGGCCTCTAAAACTTTTTAAGTAGGAGACTAGTACACCATTGTGGTTGCCATCTATATCTGTAGCAAACACATACTGGCTTATTATATATAAGAGGAAAGTTGCCATTTTAGGTGAAAGTCTCTAGGGCATATAAATTATTAACAACATGTTGGGTTGTTATTTGTTTACTATAATTCTTGACTTTCAACCATTAAACTTTTAGACATACTGATAAGTAGGTTTAAGCCAGAACAGAAAAAAATTTTCACAACACTCCTGCTTTCTGTGTCTACAGCTATGAAATGCGCATAACTCCCAAAATTTCACATCGTTCCACAAGTGAATAAGTCTGACAGAGAGGGTGTATGACAAAGGCATCTGGATTGGATCACCCCTAGCTAATGCAGACAGTTTCTCTGCACCCAAGAGAAAAGTTATTTTATAGTGTTATGTAAAGATAGTTACATCCTCCATCTTTTCTGCAAATAAGATACAATTTATGCTCTGAGAATTGCTGAGCAGAAGAAGATACTTGAACATCCAGTTTATTACAGAGAGAAAGCGATAGAGAGAGAGAAAATGTTCAAAGACAGGATTTTGGTTTCACTCCCTGAGAGAAATTGTATAGGAAAACATTACAGCAATGATTTAAAAGTAACTGGCAGGCCTAGAAAGTATGATGTCTCCAGAGTCGACTGACATTTCCAACAGAGAGAAGATGATCTGTCAGGGAATATTTTTTGTAGCCAAAGGAGACATGTATATCCCGGGAAAGATATTAAAGTTAAGCCAACCATGATAGGCACTCTGTCATTTTTGTTTTAAAAATATCAGTATTATCTAAAATTAATTCTAACAAGTCCCATTGATTGTAGGGTCGCCTCCTGGTAAGAGCAGAATTGACTAGCTACCAGTAGCTTTGCTGCTGCTACTCAGCTCAGCAAACCTGTTACCTGTGACTGAAGCTGGTGTTTCTGTTTCTTTGGGCAAAGCTACACTACAGTGCTACATTGGCACAGGTGAAGACGTGCTATGCCAACGGGATAGTACTCTCCCATTGGCAGAATTACTCCATCTCAGCGAGACGCATAAGCTATGTTGACAGGATAGCATCTTCCGCCAACATAGTGCCAGTGTGAACACTGCAAAACTTGCATCACCCGAGTGACATAAATTAGATCTATTCAGGCAGTAGTGTAGATGTGTCATTTGTCACTGAAAGCTTCAAGAAAGCTTTTCCCCTGTTCAAAGAAACAGAGGCTATAAACTCATTAATCCATAGTCAGGAACAAATAACATTACCTCGTAAGACTAAAAATGCAGCTTTTGACAGCAAAAACCATGGTTACCCTTTAAATTGGTGTGCATAGAATAAATTGGTATGTATCGAACAAAGCATTTAATATATGGATTCAGGATGTGATTATTAAATATCAGAAGCCCAAGACTGAGGGGAAAATACCTCCATGATTGCTCACCCAATCTGCATGCACAATTACTGCATTAGTAGACACAAACCAAGCATCTGCACATGCAAATGGCCACCTATGAAACTACCATTTCATGTGCAATTGTGGTTTTGCATGTGCAAGTTAGGAAGCATACAATGCAGGGTTTCTGATTTTTGAAATTCTATCTATGGTATTTATATGGCCCCCCCACTACTCTATTTTTTTTACATATTCATCCTCACAATGTCCCTGTGAGGTAGGGAAGTACTACGATCCCCATTTTATAGATGCGGGCTTAAGTCACAGAGATAGTAAGGCCCAGATCCACAAATGTATTTAGGCATCCAATTCCCATTGAAATACATGGGAGTTAGATGCCTAAATACCTTTGAGAATCTGGGCCTAATTGACTTGCTCAAGGTCACACAGGAAGTCTGTGGCGGAACAGGGAACAGACACCAGTTCCCCCACACTAGTACTCTCACTACTCTTCCTCAAACGCTACATGTCTTAAATAGATTTGAAGAGACAGCTTTTATAGGCGAAGCTAATACTATATGATTATTTCAAATATATATTTTTATATTTTAAAACTAAGTATTGTTCAGTAGTGTATCTGATTTGGTTTTGTTAGTTCTTAATAAATGTTACATAAAAGGAGATTACCTCATCTAATTTTCCATCTGACTGCCTTATTCCAGGGTCTTTATGTTAAATTTTATTTGGAGTGTGTACAGCAATATTATTATTTACACAGGTGTGAGATAATTTTATGATAAGTCACATCTCCCTCACTCCATCGCAGCATGTAAATATGAACTCTCCTCTGGGCATTACTTACACTTTGTGCCCTGAGTAGAGCTGCTTGGGAATTTGAGACTCGGGGCTGGGTCTCCCACATTCCTCATGAGTGATCTAACTTCTTGGCTATTGACTGCTTTAGGATATGTTGCGCTCTCTCTTCATGAAAACAATTCAAAAGGTTTAGTTTTTGTTCTGATGCAAACAAAAACAAATTGTGAAACCTTGACATTTTTCATGAAATGGAATTCTTGTTTTCCAACCTGAAAAGCTAGTATGATAGGTTTACTTGCAGTATATAATTCAGTCACTAGATGTCTCTGTGTGCTGTACAGGGTTCCATACAAGATGCGGTCTCTAATAAACAACAGAGAGCTGAGCTGGGATTGTTGCTAGAAAGTCTTTTTAATGTGTTTATAATTGGTTACTGTTCTGTTTAACAAATACCTTTTGTTTAAGAAGATCTCTTGCTCCATATTTCATGACAGCCAAATGATTACATAGCCACACAGCACCAACTCATTATTCAAGATAAATATCAACATATACCACATAAGGTAGGGCGGGATCAACGCTTTTTTCTAACGTCAAGCTGTCCCTTAATAGACTGAGTCAGCTTTTCCGATGTTAGAAGACTAATTCAATCACCTGGAAATAATTGTCATGCTGGATTTTTGTGCCCACTTATCATGAATTTCTTGGTATCCTTTTGGTCCATCCTAATTGAATGCTACCACTGAACTTTACTGCCTTTGTCACCAGGTTGTTCAGTCAGCATTCTCCTCCATGACAAGGTAAATTCTGTTGGGTAATATGTTAGCATGTCAAGGTTTCCTACTAATACATGACAAGTTTGCTATTTCTCATTTGTTTGATCTCAGCAATATTATAAATAGAAAATATTTCCCACATATATCTGCAACAAATTACATCGGCAGCATAAGAAAACTGTGGACATTCATAAACTACAAGGCATACAACATTCTAAACTCATCCTCTGAGACCATAGAATCAAGGGGAGTCATCCATGCACAACTAGTATCGAATATAACGGCAAGGATTTTATTAAAAAATGGCTATTAACAGGAATGAGCAGGAGTGCAGTATTTTCATATTGCACCAATAAATAAGGTAATGTGCAGTGTCCACTGTCATATAATACTTTCCATTCTGCATTTGTGAAAATGAAAAATACTTCTGCAAGAACAGAAGGGGAGAAAAGTGCTTGTCCATAACCTTTTGCTTGGGAAACTGAACTAATGATCCACAATATCTGCACACACCCTAAAGCTTTACCAGCTACCATGTGAATTTTGCCTGATCTATTCATATGATGAGGTAAAACATGTATATTCAGGTTTCAGAGTAGCAGCCGTGTTAGTCTGTATTCGCAAAAAGAAAAGGAGGACTTGTGGCACCTTAGAGACTAACCAATTTATTTGAGCATAAGCTTTTGTGAGCTACAGCTGAAGTGAGCTGTAGCTCACGAAAGTTTATGCTCAAATAAATTGGTTAATCTCTAAGGTGCCACAAGTCCTCCTTTTCTTTTCATGTATATTCAGTGGCACAGAAGCCCCTAATATCACAGATTTTATCTTTCAAGTGAAATCTCAGTAAATGTAACAAAAGAAACTACTATAGCAACTATTCTAATTACTTTCCTGTTGCACTGAAAGAAATAATGGCATTTTAATGGAAATTTAATCTCTGTAATTTACCAAAGATGTGTATTCCTATTATTTCTCTGACACTGCTTCATGTATTAAATGAGACTGTAGGTTTCACGCCCCCACCCCCAACCAAATATTTCAGTAATAAGATTTTTAACAAAATTTACTTTCTGCTTTTTTCATTACCGTCACTGTCTGAGTGAAATGCTACAAACCAGCTATCCTTTTTAAAAAAATAGTTTTGGCACAATGTAAAATAGCAGCAAGTATCCTAAATGTGTACCGTCCTTTCAAAAAGCTGTATGCATTTAATTCCTTGCCCAGATGTTTTTGAGAATACCTTTGTGACTCTAAAACCCTTTTTAGGTTTATGCAGATTGATGCATAAACATCTGATCATTTGTCCCAGTATTTTATGTACTTAAACATCCTATCCATATATTTATCTTTCTGAGATATTTCTCTGACCAAGTTGTATTTGATAATTTCTAATGCAAAATCACGAGTTTGGTAAATTGAATAAGAGAACCCCATAAAATTGCATTTAAAGTTTGTGATAAATCCATACTAAGTCCCTAACCCTGCAAACATTTATGCACATGCTAAATTTTACTCACATGAGTAGACCCACAGGCTTCAATGGGATTACTCATATGAGTAAAATTAATCTAGTGCATGTTTGTAGGATAAGGGCCATTTATTAAGAGTGCCCTTGTAATATCTATTAACAAACCACTTCTGGTTTTAGCTCTCCATCTCTTGTGTGTTTATGGGAATCAGAATAAAGCTAATATATGTACTGAAATTTAAATCACTTTCACTGAAAAAGAACAAATCCAGTCTGCTAAGAGGTTATGAGCAGAAGCACTGGTAATGCAAATATAAGATATTTATCCTGGGTAATTTTCTGGAAAAAGAATCTGTTTTCTGCTACACCAGAAGTCATATCTTCACACCCCACCCCCCCGCAAGGTTTCAGAAAACGTATCTGATCTCACATTTGGTCACTATATAAGAAAATGATTAAATTGCATATGGGATTTTTCAGAGTTACTCTTACAAAATGCATTAACCAACAGCTATTCTGAAGCATATACCTGTATATAGAAAACAATATAATTGAACCCAAACCAATAAAAATAAGCATGTAGAGTAATTTACCAACATTTAAATTTATGTGATATGAATTGATTTCCTGTAATAAAATCAAATATAGCTTGAAAACATATTTCTTCTCCATTGTCAGTAAAGACCCAATTTTGGAGTAATGAAGATTGTTATAGAAAATCCTTCCATCCTTCCTAGTATGCTTTGTAACATTCAATAAGGAGCTAAACAGCTCTGTTTTATAACAAATGACTTGTGCCATCCTAATGGTGGTAACTGATAGTTTCCACTGCTGACAAGCGTCAGCTCTGCCAAGTAAATCAGTTTTCAACTAGACCAGTTATGTGCTATCAGCCTTCATCTCATATTAAATTCTCCTTTTGTCTAGTCCATCCTCACAAGACATGAAATACACATATATTCATTATAGCTTTTACAAATTAAATAGTGAGATGTTATTCAAAAAATTTCTGTAGAATTTGCTTGGGTAGGCAGAGGTTCTTAGGCATGACAGGAAATCAATGTCAAAAATGCTGTTTGGGGAATTCTAATGTATTTTAAACATTTCCCCATATTATTGACTCTCTGTTACATTTGTTAGTGGGAATCTTTGTGTCACAGATGTGATAAAGACTTTTTGTTACTGCATTAGCAAAAATGAATACTGATATGGCGGAGCTATTACAAATGATGAAAATGTGATCAGACTGTCATCTGTCACAGAAAAGAAGGCTGTTTCTACATTCAAAATAATTACATTAAAAAAGGAACACAGAGTCCATTTCAACTCACTTTCAAAGCTGGTATTCATATGGACAGTGGTTCCTTCCACAGATGTTTAAGGTTTTAGGATTGGACCTTTGAAGTCATCTAGCACATCCTCTACCATGGAGATAGTAGAGAACTGATAGATTTCTGCAGAAATCCATTACTTCCCTGCCTGCCTTGACAAACGCGTGGGGCACATTACTCCATTGTCCAATTGGCCTTCCATGTTATCATGGGAGTGATAGTTTAGTCTCATTTTTAACTTCTCTATTTTTATGCTGTTATGCCTCAATATACCTGCATTTCACAGCCCCATTTTTCCTTCGGTTAGGTCTTTACAATTACTTATGTTATTTCGGATACTAATGCAGGCCTTTTTCCCACCTTCGACAGGTCACCTTACCTAAACCTTTCATGCTTTTTGATTTTTTTAATATTGTCTCAAATTAATCCGTTTATGTTTTAAAGCAAAGTATTTAAAGATGCATGTGGATTTGCTGTAACTTGAAGGTTTTAAATCAAGATTTGAGGACTTCACTAACTCAGCCAGAGGTTATATACCTACTATAGGAATGGGTGCGGCAGGTTCTGTGAACTGTGATGTGCAGGAGATCTTAATGGTCTGAATGGTCAAAATCTATGAGTCTATGTGGTACTTTTTGCAATATGGCTACACCGAGAGAAAAAAATGGTCTCTTTGGTCCACTCACTACTTCTCTCTTTATATATTCCAATATAGTCCAATATTCCAATATATTCCAATATAGTCCAGTATTTGACTTTTTGCAACAGCAGCAGCAGAATATATCATGCTCTTATTCACTCAATTTTCGCTATCACCCCCTCCAATCTTTTTCTCTAATGTATTCTCTCCATTTCTGCATCAGATTCTCTCTCGCCAACAGTGAAATTCACCCCTGTGCAGAGAGCCTATACATCACATATATATATAAACTCTATCCTACATATAGGGTGCAGAGGCCTTGTAATGGCTCTGTGTGCAAAGAGAGTTTACTTACCAGTAACTACTGTTCTTTTAGGGTTGCCTCTGTGTATTCACACTCCAAGGAACTGCCTTGAAAATCCATATCTGCTGCAGGGGGTGGTGGTACTGTAGCATTCTTGCATAAGGGTGATGTCATAGCTTTACTCTGTATAAAGGAGTGTACACGCCAACCTCCTCAGCAGCCTTCTTCCAATCTGCAGAGTTTCTGATGTGTAACCTCTCTCATCTTTGAGGGCCTCTGTGTATTCCCACTTGTGGGAGATTAGCAAAATGTGTTCCATCGGGCAGATGCATGGAGAGGAGATCTTAATTAAATATGGACAGTAACACCTCTCTCCCAAACTGGGCATCAGAGCACAATGCTAAATCCAAAGAGTGAAAGTATGCATGGCACTCAAAATTGCTCCTTTGATATCTCCACCAGAGGAATATATCTAAGGCAGGCTTCTGATTGTGTGATCTCTCTAGTAGATTCCTGCATCCAGCAGAGCATCTTCACCTGTAGGCTGGAGACAGGGGGCTGTTTCTGGAGCCTTCTAGGGCATTAAAGTCTGTTAGGGGAGGTGCACTGTACCAGAAGAAGTCGAGCAAAATTGTGGACCGCTATAAGAGAGGGCTTGAAGGGTCAGAAAGGAAAGGCTGACATCCTAGAGGTTAAGAAAAAAAATCACACACCAATGGGACCTGGTTGTTTTCTGTGAGGAGATCAGACAGCAAACGTCAGACACCAAAACACATTTTTGTTTCATTTCTCTCTCACACATGGGTTGTTGTTTGGATGTTTAGCTGGACTTTTTGTTTGTTTCTTTCTTTCTTTCTCTCCTGAATTTTGGAGTCATGGGGCTGATGATATGGCTATTGCCTCTGACAAGATGCCTATGAAAGGAAAAAAAATCTGCCAGCAGAGGGTGCTGCTGTATAAAAGGAGTTGCCGCCCAAAGAAAGTGACCAACCTTTCCCTTCCCCACCATGTCACCCCCCCCCCCATCAGGAGCAGAACCAGTGGGCTTCGTGACAGCAGTAATGGGATTCAGAGTGCACCTTAGGCTGGGAGTACAAAGTCACTGAGAACACTGTGGAAAGAAGCAGAGTGAAGTTGGGGAGCAGGCTTGAGTGGATGGAGCTGGGGGTGAGGAGAAGGCCGGAGAGCTGGAGCATAGAGTCTGGGAAGAAGCAGGGTGAGGGGAAGGAGGCAGGGTCTAGGATAAGTGGGACCACCAGACAGCAGGGAACATGGAGGTTAAAGGGTCATCAAATGGTATTTCTGTAAGTAAAATCTTGGTGCAAAGGTGGATAAAATACACTGTTTTTGTGATAAAGTGGAAATGGATTGTGGGAGAGTAAAATTAGTTTGTTGATGTGGGGGATGGAGTGGGGGAATGAAACGAGTTTCGTGGGGGTGTGGAACAATAGATTTTGTATGAGACAGAGGCAGTTTGTGAGTGTGGCGATTGCTCTCCCCCATTCCCTCACCATAACCCATTCAGACATGAAAAATTCCTTGCCCCACCCACCCTGCCTGAGGAATTGCTATGTTTGCTAAAGGGTGTTGTGCAGTTGCATACTGCAGCTTTTAATTTCACCAGAACATGATCTGGTTCACACAATGAAAACATTTGGGAAGCCCTGTGTTCAGACTTGGACCAATCTTGTATATTCTCTTTTGGGCAGAAACTGCCTCTTACTGTGCATCTGTAGAGTGCCTAGCATGGGATATCCCTGATTTCTGTTGAGGCCTGTAGGCACTGCTACAATACTTAAAATATAAACAATTACATATTATAACAACATCATAATTTTAAAAGACTCAAGGAGTGGGGATTCCACCACACTCTTGGAGAGATTGTTCTACAGTGAATTTTTTCCTTTTACTCAATCTAAGCTTTCCATTCTTAATTTAAATACATTTTATTACGTCTACTTATATTCCTTGCAGCATGCTAAACAGTTATTCTCCCTCCTTGATATTTATACCTTTCAGATCTGTATTTGCATCTGAGTTTGTTGGATTAATCAATTAATCAAACTGAGATGGCTGTTAGCATTTCAGAGATCTATACAGGTGGGTGTAATGGAATAAACTATGAAATACATGAGGAAAAAATAATACGAAACATTATGAAGTATTTTCCAAGAATTTCTTTAATTTTGGCTATTGACTCAAGACAAAAATCAGTGTAGCTTTGACTCTAAAAACTGAGCAGCTGCTCAGAGCTGAATGGACCCTCTGAGGAGAATGAGCTAAGAACTCTTAAATAGAGTGGACTGAGACTGCACACAGCTGGGATGTGAAAAATATCTGTCTGTCTCTGTAGCAGGAGGCCAATGCAGCTCACTCACTATGAAAGTAATCATTGCCTGGTGAACAGTCCAGAAAAGCTCCAATACTTCAGGAAGCAGCTAGGGAATCTACACATACGAACAATAATAAATTAAAGTATAAGAATCTCAATATCTCTTTGGAAGAACATAGGTCGTAACCCTGCTAAAATAATATTGCATCTTTCCAATCTGGTTCGTCTGAGCAGTGAACAAATTTTAAAATATGAAAACAGGCAAAATACATCTCTCATCAAAGAAAACTGCCAAAATAGTAAAAAGATATTCTGCTGGGAACGGGCCCTCAATAAGAATTCATCCAATAGACATTTCACGTAAACTTTATCAATACCCAATCCTTGATATCGGAAGTGCCAAGTGAGCAACACAAATAAGAGCTCTTATAATAGGTTCTGCAAGGACTGACATTGTCTGTGGGTCATCAGGTTGTAGAAGCATGAATAATATTTCCCAAAAGGAAGTATGGAGGACACACCAGGACAGATCCTTGAAGGAACTAAGGAAGAAAAGAAAAAGTAGTAGTAAGCAGGACTAAATATACAGGGGACAGAGCAATTACTTGAATTATGGTAATGTCATGCTGAACAGACAAATAAAGCAGTTTAAGAGTGGTAACAAAATTTCAAGGTTAACAGTGTCAGATTTCATAGAGGCCTCCGACAGCAGCAGTAGAGGAAAAACAACAACTTTGGTCTTCAGATAAACACAGGCTATTACCTACACAAGGGCATATATGATGCTGTGGGATGAATAGAAAACAGACTGGAACCTATTAACAAAACAAAACAAAACAAACTCATTTAGATGGGCAGACAGTACTTGTAACCTTCCTCTCAAAAATCTTTGCCAGAAAAGGTATATAGCAGAATTTCTCTAAGAGTCCAAAAATGATAGATTTACAACTGAAAGTAACTGAAGCTGAGAGACTGATAATATAGACAGCAACAGTACTTAAACACTTCCCCAAGCATTCTCAAGCATTAAATGAAGAGGTAATTAAATGCAATCTTAAGCTGACCCCCCTCAAACTTCCCTATGGTTTGTCAAGAAACTCTGAAAAAGTAAAGGATGGACAACATTTTCTTGGTATGCATTCAGTAGTACATACGTTTATTTGTCTATTCAGCATGACATTTCCATAGTTCAAATAATTGCTCACCACTCAACATGACTGAATACTTCACTTCCTTCCCTTTGTCTTACCACTACCATCCCATTCCCCCCATTGCTATAGAAAGAAGCTGAGCTATCAGTTAGTCCCATGTTTCATATTTCTGATTAGACAACATGTATCATGAAAGATGGAGTCTATATATGCCTGGCTTTGCACACAGCTACACCTTAATTACTGCTGAATTCTGCAGAATTGATAACTACAGTCATCAATTTAATGTGCTGTGACACTCTGCACCCCAGGGTTGTGGCTGTGCTGAGTGATAACAGCACCTGGAGGGATTTGCGGCTTGTCACTAGCAAAACATTGTGAGAGACAGCCGAGGCTGAAGAGTTAAGAGGGCACAGCAGTCCCACAGTCCCAAGCTGCACCCCAGGGATCCTGTCACACATGCTATACATGTCATAAATGTTCTGTGGACACTATATCCATCTACTAAAACTAGAAAAATCCTTTCTGAGCTGCAAGAGGAAAACAACTTGTCAAATCAGCAGTTGAAGAAGCATGTTTCAGTTCATTAGAGCTTCTATGTGTTAGACGCTTAAGCAGCTCTTGGAATAATAGAAAATTGCGCTTGAGTATGTAGGCAAGTACAAGATAATCTGGACTGGCAGATAGGCTATTGTATATCTCCACGGACTACAACCTAGTGGCTAGTTGGGCATTTTCCTGCCCATCATAAATAACCATTTTATATCCTATGTAGACATCTGGTACATCACAAAAACATCATGTACTATGACAACATCAGCAATCTTTGTTCACAAGAGGCCAGATTGAAATAGAAAAGGATGTAGCCCATCAGGGCTGAGGTATATTTGCAGAGATAAATTCAGAACCATGTCTTTCTCACACTCTTATCTGCCTGTCACATTTAGGTGCATCTAAATTCATCAACCTTTTTAACAATTTCACTGTAAATAGAAAATGAAGAAGATTGGTCAAGAAGTCAATGCGAATGAGACACCTGTAACTCACTCATCATGTAAATGTACCCATGTGACTGCCTTTTTCTGTTATACATAAGAATGAACGGTGCTGACATCATGTTAGTAATAATATCACATTATCCTCAAGGTGGCTAGTGGTGGCACTACAGCAAGGAAGTATGACTCAGAAGACTTTTAGGGGCATTATTACCATTTCATTCTGATTTAAAATGAGTATTAAAAGCTCTGATGCTTTTATACATATAAGCAGATGTAGAGCTGTATTGAACTAACTTTTGCTGCTGTCCTCAAACTATCTGGCCAGTCCAGAATTTCACAGCATTTTCTGTAACTGCAGAACTGAACTTCACCAGAAGTCCTAGTCTTAGTGGAGAGAGGTATGAAAGGAAAAATTCAACTTGCTTCATAACTCAGTATTAGGGGAGTAATTATTATTAATATCAGCCCAAATTGACTTCAGTGGGAGATTAGTCTGAGTTAAAGGACAATGTGATGTCTCCATTATTATTAAATTTATTTATATATCACCATATATTTAGTTGGAGCTTTATAAAAAGTTTAACAAGTTCTGCATCCCAAAGATCACCTAAAGCAGACAATAAGAACCAGACACAGAGCAGGCAAGTATTGTAGTGGTGAGATTTTTGATGGGAACAAAGTATGGAGACTTTCTGGAAGAAATAGGTTTTAAGGAGGGATTAAAAGGAAGAAAGAGAGGGCAAACAAGAAGCGGCTGTTACTTAATTACTTAGTGTTACTGTTAGTTAGCTTTTTCTGGAACAGAGACTAGATCTCCACAGTTTCAAGATGTCAATCACTCATGCAATCATCTTTGCTCATTGCCGCTTTGGAGAGATACCAGAAAGGAAAAAAGGGGGAGGTCCATCCAAACATAAAAAATAAAATTGAGGTATTTTTAAATGAGGCTTAATCTTTTTCACTTCACAAATATTTTGTTTTGTCGATGAGAATATGTTGTATGAGAACATGATTTTCTTTCTTTATTTCAGTAAAGAGAAGAAAAGTGTGATGGCTGAATGATTGTAGAGACAAAAGTACAAGGAAATACTATCCAATGGAAAAGGCTAGAGGACATGCAAAAACAATGGATGATCATTGTGGTGAATGAGTTAAACCAGCCATAGTACTGATTAGTGCCAGGGACTAGGCTTTGGTAAGCAGAAAACAAAACATAAATAATAAAATAATGTAAATCTTACTTAATAGTGATAATATTAACAGAGGGACAGGAAGAAAATAACCAACTAGTTCATTTCCACTTCTCACTGGTGTCTTTGCTCCTGCAGAAGCTTTTCATGTATTTTTAGTCCTGTGAGCAACTGTGACAAGTCTGGTGCTACTCCTGCAGTTCCATTCCTAATTTTACTTCTCTCCCTGCTCAGCGTAAATCATCAGCATCATCAACAACGGTCCATCCAAACTGGATCATGGTATACGCGTAAAAGGTCTAATCAGGTGCTTGAAGAATCCGCTTATGGCTGACACGTCCAACTCGAGCATGACACAGCTTGTTATAAATTTCATAGATCCATGTACTGTCTGAGTTAGAGTCCAAGATTACAGCACGCTGCTTTCTTCTTTCTCACTTTGCTTCCATCCTCTTGATCAAAGCCACTTCCTCTTGAGCTGCACCCAGTGCCAGATATTCCCTCCAAATTGGATGGGATTCTTTGCACTCCTCCCAGCTTTTTACCTTGGTGCTGAATGACTTCATGTCATTTTTGCACACATTGTGGTACCGCCAGAAAGGGTGTCCCTGCTTTCTTAGCGCCATTCCAAATCTCACTGTACAAAATATTACTGAGGATATGGTCTCCTCCCATTCAGTGTAAATAATGTAATACTAATATATGCTTCCAGAACTGTGGTACAGCTCTCTGAGGCGGTATAACATTAAAAAGGAAAAGAATGTAGTTGGCCAAATCACGAGCAGAAATGTCTCAATATATTTAGGTTCTGCTCCTATACAAATCAGTGTCAAAACATTAAAGAGCAGAGTCATTAGAACAATTACTAGATCACTTAGAAAGAAGTTTGTTTTCACCTTACTTACTTCCAGCAGAGCAGTACTTCTACTTTCCTGCTGTTATCGTGATCATGGGAGGGAGCATGTAGTTCCTCAAATTTAAACTTAGCACTTCCTGGCTCAGGTACTTTCAGAAATACTGCAAACTCTTTATTTACTAATTACAAAATTCTAACTCCAGTTAGGATAAGGCTTGTTTATGAAAACAACCTGCTCATAGAGAGACAGTGTTTATTGATTTGTAGGATCATAGAATTTAAAGGTGAAAAGTGTCTCCAGGAGTTCCACTTAAAAATGTATGTTCACTGTACAGAGACAAGCTATGATTCCCTCTAAAGGACTGGTGTCATATCAAAACTCTGATGTAAGGTTTTCGTAAAACGCAGTTTTTATGAAAGAAAAGGAAGGAAACAGTCTTTTGTCAGTTGGAAGTTTTACTTTAAACAGCAGAACTAGTGTATTCTTTCAGATATATGCACTGATTCATTGCACTAACCATTAATAGCTCTAGTTTTCCCATTTATGTGCACTTATCTTGTCTGAACAGACATTTCAGCTTGCAGTACTGCCCCTTCCATGCCTCCCTGGCATATTTTTAATGCATTATTGAATTTCAGCCAGAATCAAAAAAAGATTTTGCCTCTTTAAGAATATATAATTGTTGTTGACAGCAAACCAGCTAGAAGAATGACTTCCAGATTAATTAACAGTGACCCATAATTAAAAACAGCAGTACTTAGAGATGGAATGGTCCCTTGATAGTATTGCTTTAGCTATAATGAGTGTTTATCATTATTGTTTGCTTGGACTGTAGCAGTTATGAAGGTTAGTTACAAAAAATTTTAATTAAAAGGAAATAAGTAAAAGGTACTAGCCTTGACAGAAAACAACTTGAAATATTCATGATTTACAGATCATCTCACTATACTCAGATCCCAGCAGCATAATTTTTAGTCACAAACTTGCTGTATAGCCTAATATTTTCCTTAAACTAGCACATTTAATTAAAAAGAACATTGTTAAAGTGTTTTCTTTCTTTTAAAATCAATTCTCTACCCAGGGCTGTACACTGAAAAACCTTGAAAGTAAAATTTCATTTCTAAACATGTATTCTTCCATTATTCATGAAGGGATTGTTGTCCAGTGTGGGAGATAGGAAAGACTCCTGGTTCTAGGTCCCTAGCTCTCATAATGACTCATAGTGTGATCTTCAGCCAATCTCATTGACCCACACTTTCAAAAGTGTCCTCTAATATTGGTTGCTTCAATTCGACACCTGGGTCCAGATTTTTAAAGCTATTTGGGTATTGCTACATTCAGTGTTGCACAGCCTAACTGATTTAGGAACCTAAATCTCTTTTTCAAAAGGGATTTAGGAGTCTAAATCCTATAGACTATTAATGAAATTTAGACTCCTTAGTGCCTAAATCCCCTTTAAAAAAGAAAAGGAGTACTTGTGGCACCTTAGAGACTAACCAATTTATTTGAGCATAAGCATAAACTTTCATGAGCTACAGCTCACTTCATCGTATGCATCCAATGAAGTGAGCTGTAGCTCACGAAAGCTTATGCTCAAATAAATTGGTTAGTCTTTAAGGTGTCACAAGTACTCCTTTTCTTTTTGCGAATACAGACTAACATGGCTGTTACTCTGAAACCTTTAAAAAAGAGATTCAGGATCCTAAACTAGTTAGGTGTTGCGACGGTGAGTGCAGTAACACCTAAATAGCTTTAAAAATCTGGGTCTAAGTGATTTAGGCAGCTAAGTCCCATTTTCAAAAGTGAATTAGGCTCATAAGGGCCAAATTCTCATTGAAAGGCAATGGGAGTTCTTGGTGCCCAGCACCTCAGAAAAATCCCCCTCACTTACAAAAGTTAGGCAAAAAATGGAGGCAACCAAAATTAGATGATATTTTTGAATACTTGACTCTTTTCCCGGATATCTCATTTTATCCACCTTTTAAATAAGATTTGCTAAAACTTAGCTGGCTCTTAAGAGTGCTTGATAGGTTTGATTATAGTTTGAAAAGCATCTCAATCCAGATATGAGAGGTGTAGTATTCGAGTAAAGGTTAATTATGTTCTTCCGTGCGAATGTCCTCAAGTATAAATCCAGATCATCCTTCATTCTGGCTGTATTGATGGCATGGATTTCTTTGTGTTAAGAAGGCTGTTGAAACTTTTGTTCTGAAAACAACATAAAAGTTACTATGGGTTTTGAAAACAGATAAGGAGAACAAAGAAAGGTAGGTCAAATTTTGGTCCCAGCAATGTCCCTGTACTAATTGTTCCAAGTATTTAGAAGAGGGTGATCTTTGTTTTCTTTTGCGATTGTTCAAATCCCATGTAAAAATAGAACACTGACCAGGTTCAAATGAAGGTTGTTCTTAAAGCAACTTGTACATGCAGAGCTAGAAGGATTCTTGTTGCCAGCAAATAGCCTCCGTTTGTACAGTACAGTCACCACATAAATCTCTAAATAGGACAGACGGCTGTACATGCTCACCTGGCAGCCCTCCCTGATTAACAAAACTTTACAGAATGCTTTTGAAAATAATGTAGCAAATGTAGGACATAAATATAACAAAGGGCCTACCAAATGTTATGTAACAGGAATATTTATTTATATAACTGTAAAAGAACTGCTTGTAACAGTTTTTTCGCTCATTGGCCTGATTGAGCTAGAGCTTGAAATGCTATTTCCCTCCTCCCCTTTTTTATTCCTCTCCCTATAACAACCTCCTCCCTCCCCCATTCCTCATTTGGAATCAGATTGTTCCAGTCCTGACTGCTACAGCAATTTACTGCTGAGTCATGGCATTTTACCAGTGAAACAGAATGGATTGTCCATCATCAGAGCTATAGAAATATTGCAAAAGCAAACTTTCTGGTGTGAGAAAGGAGAAGAGCTCCCAAGTCAAACACTACTGAAAAGCTCCATACAGTCACAGTTCTTTCAGACAAGCAATTAGTCATCTTCTTCAAAGGAAGTTCACCATTTGTTATGGTCATACATTTCAGAAATAATACAATCAACTGTCGCCATCATTTCGCAATGCCTCTGCTGACATGCCATATTACTGGAATGACCAAATGACCAAAATGTACAGGTAATGGCCACTAGAAGAGGCTTCTGTTATTTATCATGGTGCTACTGAAGTCTTCTGGGGCTGACAGATGCCACTCCAGAAGGTTAATAAGATGAAGACAGCTCTTCCAGCTGGACTATAAGAGGGATTATGTCTGAGCAGTAGATAAACAGATTATTCCAGAAACAGACACTGTTGGGTTTTTTTTAAAACTTCGTCACTCTTATCACATTTAGGAGTTTACCACTCCAGTCCCCCTTTCAGTCTCCTGGACTACAAGTGTGTGTGTTTGAGGGGTTTGTTCAGTAACTGTGTTCTGGCACCTGTTTCACAGTTTGCCTGAGATTCAAAACATTTCAAACTGTTGAGCACTTTCTTAAAAAAGTAGAAATACGAGGCAGTTTGGGAATTTTAGTTCTTAAAAAGAAATCTGTTAGCCAGTCTAAACTAGTCATATTTCCTGCATGACAATCCTTGAAGGTTCTGAATTGCCAGCATGCATTTGAAAACTGGATTAATATTTCTGGTCATTTGTCTTGCTCTCCAAGTTCAAGGAAGCAAAGGTAAGTTCACATGTAAAATGATTTTATTTATTTATTTTGTGTTGTAGTTGAAAAATCTTTGGAAAGGTCAAGTGGTTTTCCCTCGCTATAAAAGTCACTGCCTAGAATTGGGTGCTACAAAAGTCGAGGTTAGTGACACTGTTAACTTGACAGGCGACCCTAAGAAAATGTTGCCTTAACTTGTATCATGTAGGTTTGCTCTGCATTAAATTCTCTGTAAAAGATGCACTTAGTTTATTTACTTATTTATGTTTCTAGATGAAAGAACAATTACAAATTACGTGGAAGGGGCACAATAGCTGAAGTGAATGCATAAGAAAATGATTGTACTCTTAATGAGAATTCGTTGTTACTGAACTGAAAATAAAGCAACAAAGTGTATTTTTGGTTTTACTGGGTACTGTCATGGCCAACTTAAAAGACTTCTAGGTATATACACAAATATTGTAGGTGGAAACAATACTGCCAAAAAACAGAAAATAGCAATACAAATAAGGGCGACGTTACTGATAAATGTGTACAGCAGAACAAGCAGAAAAATTTAAACATTATAAAAGAAAAATGAAAAAGAATACATCTGCTGACTTAAGTACTTAGTGAAAAAATGTAAAAAAAAATCATAATAGTAATTTTTTCTGGCATGTAAAATAAATTTAAAATCTGTTTCAATGAACAGATTCCAACAAAAAAATAAATAAAAGGAAGCATCGATTTGTAAGCCTTTAGGAAAATAAAAGCAAGACAGAGCAGAGACAACTATTCTGTATTCAGTGAAGCAACTAACAATTGTTTCTTTAGACATATTGAAAAGTTCACAAGTCTTTCTTTAATTGTTCAACATGAACAAGAACAAAAACAAAAACATGAAAATGTGTTTTTCCTCTTGTTCATTTACATATAGGGAAAAAAACATCAGATTTTATTCTTATCACAAAAGGTTGTTGGGTTTTTTGTTTGTCTGGCTATACAGAAAGGAGGACAGGGGACATTTGACATGGGTTTAATCAGGCCTCAACTTTATTATTAAATGTCTGGGATTACCCGGCAGATAAAAGTGTACAGTGCAGGTAAACCCATGTTTATTCCATAATTATGCACGGGGGAGGGTTGTTTGTTTTATTTCATTTTTGGTTTGGGGGCTTTATTTCTTTGTTGTTATTTTTTAGATTGCTTACTAACTTTTCTGTCTGTCTTTGACATTTATGTAATCTAATTAAAACCCCAGGTTGCTGTTGCTTTATACTTTGCCTAAGGAATTCATAAATGGCCTAACACATCTTACTTTCTTTCAGTCCTAGTCATGTTAGTTAAATGCAGAGATCAGGCAGTATCAGAAAAAGAGTATTTCCATTTGTATTTAAATGTTTGTAGAGGAAGAGAGAGCCCCAGTATTCTTCAGTCTGTTGTTAATAACATTTAGAAAACTTTATTTATGCAGCAAAGACTATTACCATTTTTCTGTTTGCAGATTTTGTTTTCGTTTTTTTTAAGTAGTGGTTTTATCTCACTGAAATATAGACAGACAGCTATAGAGAACATTTAGTTCATCCAAGTATTGAGGATGATTTACCTTGGCAAAACATAATGTTAATGCATTTACAAAATTATAAGATGAAACTTATTCTGTGTTATTATTAATGCACTAATGATGGTATCAATAATATGTACACTTGTGATTATAAAACTAGAAAGAAATGAAATGAAAATTAAAGCTGAATATTCTGGCTTATCATCATTTGTTGTACCTAGATATTGCAATACATCTGATAACCGTATAATTGGATGGCATTTTACAAAGATAAGTTTAGGCTAAATATTAGGGGAAACTTACTGAACAAAGTGCCGGACTGGTTTGTGAGTGTTTTCTGCAAGAGATTTAATAGAAGTCCCATTACTGGAACATTTAATAATACCTGTGGACGACTTGCTAGATAATATTTAGGGATCATCTTGCACCTAAAGAGGGAAAGGACTAAATGATTAAATGGATTTTTTTTCATCTCTACTCTTTCTAATTCTTTAAAATAAACAGCAACACACAACAGTTTGATCAAATATTATTGCAATACTTAGGAACAAAGCTTATAGGAATTTCCTGGCTTTTGTTGTTTTAGCTGGCAGTAGTTTGTTATGTACATTCATTTTTAATAATAATTGGAAAAATTCCCACACCCCAATGTTTGGAAAGTATGTCCACGCACAAATTGAGATTATTTTTGTTCTCATACATATTCATTATTAATATTGTATAGTAAAACATTTTTAAAACTAAATTCTGCTCTCAAATATCCATGCATTGACTTCAAAGGTATTTAGGTGTTCAATGATGCAGACAGGTGGCTCATGAGATTCTCAGAAGTGTCAAGAACCCAGAACCTCAAACGTATTTAGGTGCCTAATCAATGGGATTCAGGTGCCTAGGTGCTTTTGAAAATCCCACTACTTGAATATCTGCATCTTTAGGAGCCTAAATATCTTTAAAAATCTCACCCTAACTACTTAAATTCAAGTAGTGGGTGTTAGTGGATAGTGGAAATAATCTGGATGTGTTCAAAACTTTCATGGCCCTTCCAGTCTACTATACAGTGCAACTGCTGTACATGTATAGCTGGAGATACTCAGCATTCCTAGGAAATTGAAGGCTCAAATGCAAATTAACTTTTTTCCTTTAAAAAAGAAATCTTCAGAACACTAATAGTCTCTAAACTAATTCATGGATTAATCAATCGCTGATTTTTTCCCCTATCACAGAACTGTCAAACTCAAATTGTTATTTTCAAGGTGGCCAGAAAAAATTGAGTTAGTTTTTTGAGATATTCTATTTTCTCCCTACCCATCTAATTTTGCTTTGAGAGCCTCAACAACCAAGAAGGCTACACATGTCAAAGGGGCTTGCTGGAGATGAATACAAGGGGACTTCATGGGCTGAGTACACAGAACTTCAACAATGCTCCAGAGCTTGTTAGTCCAAAGAGGATCCAAAGGCTGAACTTGAGCTTGCATTTTATGCTTTACCCTACCACTAAGCTCGCACAAACCTTTTTTAACACAGAAGAAAAACCCAACACAAAGTGTGTGCGACATTACAGCCTAGAATGAATGTGAGTTACAAAGCACTGAACATACAAATTCACCAGTGAAAATGTTGAGAGGCTTTCAGCTACAGCAGCATCTCCTGCAATTATGTACTGAAATTATGTACTTTTGTAGCCCGCTTTCAGTAGGAAAGAAGGTACGCTAGCCGCATAACAGTGCTTATTTCAGGCTGCTACATTTCAGGGGATTTTTTTAAGTAGACAAATATTCTCCATTCACTCACAGTCATTCTTTAGGAGACAATGGCTTTCTGTGTGCTCGGTGAAATCATTTTAATTCAGTCTGACTTATCCCTTCCCGTTGAGCTGTGCCAATTCAACAGTAACTGTTGCAGATTTTTGTTACTTGTAATTGCCCTTGAGAAAAGGGTTAAACAAATCTATGCCAAAGGAAGGGGCGGGGGGGGGGAATAATTAAAAAATTCAAAGAAACAAAACATGGAAATACCAGATTTACTCATCAGAATTATTCCACAGATCATCCATGAAATAAAAATTCATCTTGCTGAATTAAGGACGGTAGCTTCCCTGTTTATGTTTATAAACAACTGAAAAAATAAAATTCAGGTTACTCTGAATGCAAAAACAGTGAACTAATTAGGAATGGTTTTTAATATTTGGCATTCCTTGACTTAACTCCAAAGTTAAATATATGTATTAAAATATTAGTATTGTCAGTGAATATTAAACCGGAGTAGCACATGTATTATAGTTTTGCACACCGATACTGTGGTGATTGGTGCATTATAAATACTTACACAAGATAGCTTTTAAGAGAACGACAATAGAGATGGACTCTAGAGAACAAGGTATTTATCACCAATAAAGGGCTGTCTGTCCTTGAAGGATCTAAACTAAAGGCCACAGAGAAGGGACTTTATCCCAAATTACTCTCCACATGCTAGAAGCCATATTATGGTTTAGTATGTTCTGCACAATTTCTTATAGTGTCCTCATAACTGTGGTATCTTAGTGCCTACTAGTTGGACATTAAGTAACAAGACTAATATCTGTCATGTGTGGTTCATGTGCTCTCATCCTTTTCTCAGGAGAAAAAACTGTATATGCATTCTGGTGTATTTGTTATGGGGTTTAATTTTTTTTTCACCCTAAATTATATGTACATGTTTGTCATGGACACAGGACTAGCTGTGTCTCTGCCCCTTTTCTGGTCTCTCTGAAGGTCTCTTCCCCTTACATAAGAACATAAGCACGGCCGTACTGGGTCAGACCAAAAGTCCATCTAGCCCAGTATCCAGTCTTCCAACAGTGGCCAATGCCAGGTGCCCCAGAGGGAATGAACAGAACAGGTAATCATCAAGTGATCCATCCCCTGTTACCCATTCCCAGCTTCTGGCAGTTCTCTGTTCTGCTTCTGGCAACATCCCCTGTTGCCCGTTCCCAGCTTCTGGCCTTATCTGTCTTGGGGTGGAATCTTGGCATCTTAGACTGGGGCCCAATAACACTTATCACCTTGCAGGCCAGACTGGGTTTCAGGCACCTTCAGGAACCTGTGATATTGACCAATACCCTTATTAAAGCAAAGTATTTTTTTATTAAATATTGGGAACAAAGCATTAGAGAAAAAGGGATTCCTCAATAACAAAGAGCTGACACATCTTTAGTTTCACCTACTCTTACGTTTCACTACAGGCTAAGTTAGACAGACTTTCCTCTTACATTAAAGTAACAGAACAGAACCAACTTATATTCTCCTAGCAAGCCCAGATCCTCCTGAGGGTCCCTGGGTCCCTCAGTCCAACCCATTCTGTTCAGACATGTTTCAGTAGCCCCCAGGAGAGCAGGCTAGAGCCATCAAGGCTGTTTACTTTGGCATTGCCTCTTAATGACCCTTAAGTGTAAGTTAGGAGACACTTAAAAAGGGGGCTTCTTTTCTCTATCCCTAGGTGGGGAGGTTATCTCAGCTACCCAGAGTGACCCCTACAGTGAAGGATTCCACCACAATTATGGGACAGACATTGCCAGATCTAAACACTATATTAACAATCACCAAAAAGCACCCCTACGTTTTCACAAAATTGCTAATAGTTTATACTTAATGCAGTTGAGGTTCCCGTTTGTGCCTCACAGACTTTAATGTATTAGGGAAGTACTGTTATCCCCACTTTACCAAAGGGGAACTGAGGCACAGGGAGGCTAAGTGATTTACCCAAGGTCACACTGAAAGGCTGTGGCAGAGCAGAGAACTGAATGTAAGACTCCACGTCCCAATCTAGCACCCTAAACTCTGCACCATCCTTCCTTTCTCTTAGGGAGGCTATGTCAAGACCCTTACACTTGGAACAAAATGTAGTGAGGTTTGTTGTGGTTCTTAGCTCCTGTAGAAGTTCATTGCAGATTCATGGACTGAGAAAGCTCTATTTCCTGCACTGGTAAGCTTTACCTTTGCAGCAAACAGTTCCATTTGCCTGAGGACTGGTGTCCTTATCCCAGAGCTTTAGGTGATCTTTTAGACACCATGGCTTCAGACTCCTAAAAGTACTTTCTTCTGCCAACCAACATAACCATCATCTTACTTCAGCTTCAACCAGCTGCTCTCTTCACCCATTAGTTGATCTTCTCCAAGCAATGAACCATCTTGGTGGTGCTTGTACATATCAAAGGATAGACATAGTTGGATGTCATCTGCAAATTGGTGGCACTTGAACCCATGTTGTCTCACAGTTCTCCTAGTGGCAGCATGTAGATGCCGAATGACATTGAATGGAGCAGTGGTTCTCAACCAGGGGTATGTGTACCCCTTGGGGGTACTCAGAGGTCTTCCGGGGGTACTCAGCTGATCTAGATATTTGCCTAGTTTTACAACAGGCTACATATAAAGCAATAGCAAAGTCAATACAAACCAAAATTTCATAGACAATGATTTGTTTATACTTCTCTATATACTATACGTGAAAGTAAGTACAATATTTATATTCCAATTGGTTCATTTTATAATTATATGGTAAAAATAAGAAAGTAAGTAATTTTTCAGTAATAGCGTGCTGTGACACTTGTGTATTTTTGTCTGATTTTGTAAGTTTTTAAGTGAGGTGTAACTTGGGGGTACACAAGACAAATCAGACTCTTGAAAGGGGTACAGTCGTCTGTAAAGGTCGAGAGCCACTGGTATGGAGAATTGATCCTAAAGACACTCTTTAAATGAGGGGCCTAGTAGCAGAGATACAGTGTCTCTTCACTGTCCTTTGGGTGCATCCTCAAGGAAGGACTCAAATCATTATAAAGCATTCTCTGGTACCCTTGCCACCTCTCTCAGGTGGGGTAGCAATATCTCGGGGTCAAGAGTATCAAATCCTGCAGAGAGATCCAGGAAAATGAGAATGGATGTCTCTCCTCTATCCACTAACATCAAGAAATCATCCACCAATGACATTAATGCTGTTTCTGGCCCATGTCCTGGCCTGAAACCAGATTGTACTGGATCCTGGGTATTGGCTTCAGCTAGATGAGCTCATAGGAAGCCTTTGGCTAGTTTCTCTAAGAACTCGTTCAGGAACGGAAGATTTTATACTGGGCAGGGCTTGAATAGATTTGCTGCAACCAGGATGCATTTCTTCAGTGCTGGTTGCACTTGGTTGAAGGAGGAAGATTCCTTTCCTGAATGAGGCAGTGGCAGGACCGGCTCTAGGCACCAGCAAAGCAAGCACATGTTTGGGGTGGCACAATTCCAGGGGCGGCGTTCCGGGCATCCTTTTTTTTTTTTTTTTGGCTTGGGCAGTTGCGCTCTCGGAGCTTGGGGTGGCAAATTTTTTGCTGGGGGCAGCAAAAAACCTAGAGCCGGCCCTGGGCATTGGTTATTTCTGTCAGGAAAGACCCACTCTCTTATGATTCTCTTTTACCAGGTAGGAAGGGCAGGATCCAGATTCACCTGTCTTAAGTCAAGACCTCTTCAACATGACCAATACTTTCTGTAGAGTGAATGTGTGAACTCAGACTGAAGATGGGCTGTTTGTTGGTCCGTGTATAGGCTTGGATCTGTGCAACAAGAGGAACCTTCCCAAACGTGTGATCTTTTACAGCAAAGTAGGAGGATTGTTCTTCACTGAGCATGATGCGGCGTAGACTTGGCTGTAGATTGTAGGCCGTCAGTGTTAATGAAGCAGTTTACCACCCTCACTAGCTCCTTAGGTTGGGATTTGGCAAGTTCTGTGGAGTCTGAGAAGAAGTTTCTCTTGGCCTGTTATACATCCTCACCATAGGCTTGGAGAAATTCTGTTTCAATCTGTCTGCTTCAGCATTTGTTTTCAGTGATTGGTGTTTGAGTTTCCATCTCTCTCTCCTCATCTGGTTTAGGATGTCAGAAAACCAAAGACATCTGTGTGGGCAAGCAGGGAGAACAAGACGTTTGTGGGAGGGGAGCAGTGTGTCACTGGTCAAGTTCCTTGCGGATACTCAGTTAAGGAAATGAACTTCTTCCCATTCACTGAAATTCCAAATCAACTCGTGCACCATTGAGTGAAAACAGTAAAGTCTGGTACTGCAATGCTAATCCAATGAGGTTCCAGGGGGATAGAAGAATCAAGATGCCCTTACTTAGTTCATTATCCCTTTGCTTATCCATATGAAAGCCATTGCTTTAAAAAAAATGTGTTTTGCAAAGAATGTTTTTTTTCCTAATCAAGAGATTTAAGATTGTCATTTTGTAAACTTCATATTTGGAAATAAATCATCAAAAGCTCTTCTATTGTTTTATTTTAATACATGTTCTTGACTCTCAAGATTTTTCTTTACTAATTATGAAATTGGATCAGTCATTCATTCATTCAAGGAAAATGGTCTCAGCAGTACATTGTCTCATTTGAATATTGTATTACTGTAAGACAATTCCTCCAGACTTTGATGGGAATTTTACTTAAGTAAATAATGAAGGCCACCTTCATGCTATGGAGCATCTAGAGATGACACACCAAAACCAAAGTTCTCCTGGATTCTCAGGGACAGAAATCCCATGCATTCTGGGACATGCCAAAGATTGTGCCTCCATACTGCGCTCACTTAACCAAAAAAAGGCTGGATAGCCATCTGTCTTGGATGGTTTAGACTAGCAGTTCTCAAACTGTGGGTCGGGACCGCAAAGTGGGTTATGACCCTGTCATAAATATAAAGGGAAGGGTAAACCCCTTTGAAATCCCTCCTGGCCAGGGGAAAGCTCCTCTCACCTGTAAAGGGTTAAGAAGCTAAAGGTAACCTCGCTGGCACCTGACCAAAATGACCAATGAGGAGACAAGATACTTTCAAAAGCTGGGAGGAGGGAGAGAAACAAAGGGTCTGTGTCAGTCTGTATGCTGGTCTTTGCCAGGGATAGACCAGGAATGGAGTCTTAGAACTTTTAGTAAGTAATCTAGCTAGGTATGTGTTAGATTCTGATTTCTTTAAACGGCTGAGAAAAGAATTGTGCTGAATAGAATAACTATTTCTGTCTGTGTATCTTTTTTGTAACTTAAGGTTTTGCCTAGAGGGGTTCTCTATGTTTTTGAATCTAATTACCCTGTAAGATATCTACCATCCTGATTTTACAGGGGGGATTTCTTTATTTCTATTTACTTCTATTTTCTATTAAAAGTCTTCTTGTAAAAAACTGAATGCTTTTTCATTGTTCTCAGATCCAAGGGTTTGGGTCTGTGGTCACCTATGCAAATTGGTGAGGCTTTTTATCCAACATTTCCCAGGAAAGGGGGGGTGCAAGTGTTGGGAGGATTGTTCATTGTTCTTAAGATCCAAGGGTCTGGGTCTGTAGTCACCTAGGCAAATTGGTGAGGCTTTTTACCAAACCTTGTCCAGGAAGTGGGGTGCAGGGTTTTGGGAAGTATTTTGGGGGGAAAGACGCGTCCAAACAGCTCTTCCCCAGTAACCAGTATTAGTTTGGTGGTGGTAGCGGCCAGTCCAAGGACAACGGGGGGGAATATTTTGTACCTTGGGGAAGTTTTTGACCTAAGCTGGTAAAGATAAGCTTAGGAGGTTTTTTCATGCAGGTCCCCACATCTGTACCCTAGAGTTCAGAGTGGGGGAGGAACCTTGACAGACCCCATTTTAATAGAGTCACCAGGGTTGTCTTAGACTTTCTTCAGTCTGGGGCTGAAGCCTGAGCCTCACCGCTCAGGGCCGAAGCCAAAGCCCAAGGGCTTCAGCTCTGGGTGGTGGGGCTCAAGTTACAGGCCCCCTGCCTGGGGCTGAAGCCCTTGGCATTTGGTTTTGGCATCCCGGCCCGGGGCAGAGGGGCTTGGGTTCCTTCCCCACCCCAATACCCCCATGCAAGGCAGCAGGGCTCAGGCGGGCTCAGGCTTTGGTCTCTCCTCCTGGGATTGTGTGGTAATTTTTGTTGTCAGAAGGGGGTCATGGTGCAATGAAGTTTAAGAACCCCTGATTTAGACACAACAAATCCTATATCTTGGGCAAGGGGTTGGGTCCCTTCTAAACCTTATGGTCCTATGATTCTATGATAAGATTTATGGGGCCATGATCTCTATGTTGGATACTGCTCCCCAACACACTTAGGGTGTTTTGGGTTGTTGTTTTTTTTTTGGGGGGGGGTAGGGAGGAATTGGCAAGGGAAGTTGAGACAGCATCAAAATTATCTACCATGAGGCAATCACTGCAGGTTTGTGGAACTACACTGTAGCAGAAAATGGCCATCCTCCAGCCCAGGGTTAGATTAAGGCATTTGTAGTATAGGCCTATGCCCATGGTCCCAGATCCTGGAATCATGATTACTTCAGACTCTCACTTTTAATTTTTTTTTAAGATCAGTTTTTATCCCTCATATTTCTAAGCAAAAGCTTGGAAATGTGACCCGAGTGTAGCCAATATACGTTACCTGTGTGAATTGGCAGACAGCCCAAAACAATAGCACCAAGAAGCATAAACAGCACCATACATTTCACTATGGGGTGTTAAGCCTAGGACCCACCACTCTGGGGGCCCTGCCAATAGACCTGAGCAAAATACTGTGTTTTTGTGGGCTCAGTCCATCAGCCAGAGCAAATAAACACACCCAAATGCTGGGATAAGTACTGGGAAACCCCTTCTAACACACCTGTTTTTCCCAAAAGGAGGAGGCCTGTGCTGTCACTCCTAAGCCAAAGAAGAATGTCCATGCTTACCGTCCCTGCCACCTGGGAAGATGAGGGGGGCCCTGACACTGCTGCTCCAAGTGGAGGTTTGGGTTGCATGGGTAGGGACCTGTATTGCCTTAATCTGGCCCCGTTCAGTCCTGACGCTTGTTCCCCTCATCAGTCCCATCCCCATGGAACTGGTGTAGAGGGACTCACAGGTGTCAGGACACACTGAAAGAGTGTGCTGCAGAGGCCCTGCCCACCACTGGCAGGTACCACCAGATTTGGTTCATGATTGCTCCCACTAGTGAATGGGAGTATGGTTCTAAATAAGAAGTCCAGCACTTGTGCTTTTATCTGTACCAATTGCACCTTATATGCTCTATTGCTCATATGTTAGCTTCTTTCTTCACATTATACTAATCAATCACTTCTAGAGAGCTGCTGATCTATTTTTAATTGTATGTTGTTATCCTTGCCTACTGCTACAGATATAAATATCAAATAGTGTACTGTGTTACTTGCTGTACACTTAATTCTTGGTATTGGGTGACCTAAACACATCGATAGGAAAGCTGTTGAAATAACCCATTTGGTAATTTTTTGTCAGTTTCTTTGTTACCAGTTACTGTTTTCTTCCTTGGCTGAGTCTTGGGTTTTAATTAGTAATTAGTTTACTATGAAGGCAGTATGCCTCATTTATCAGTCAAGCCTTCCTCTCTACACTTGGAGAACATGCTCTTATATTACAGAGACTAACTTGCTTTTTTTTTTTAAGATTCCAAACTTTGGTTTGATTTCAGGCAGTTCTTTTCTTTTCCTCCTGAATTATTCAAACTTTAACATTTTTGCTCTGATATCACCCTTTACTTTTCTATTCAAGCATTCACGATTTTGAAACTCTTCTCTTTGCAAATAACGAACTTTCTGGCATCTAGTCAAACTAAATGTTGTATTCTGAATTAAGCCAGTAGCATAATGCAGTCATGTGGGTATATTTTGCAGACCTTAAAAAGCAAAAATGAGAACTAGGAGAAACAGGTAGTATTGGCAGTCAAAAATAAGGATATATTTATAAAAGGACATCCACTGTAATAATAGGAAAGCAACCATGGATGCAACCTCCTTGCTCCTCTCTTTAGAAAAGAATCCCACTGACCTACTCTATGAAGTTTTTAAATTTCTTTTTTTTTTAGGAGTTCTGTTAAATAGCCACATACTCTCCTTTTACCAACATGTAAATTAAGAGAGCTGGTTGGGAAATTTTTGATGAAATATTATTTTGTCAGAAAATGCTGATTTGTTGAAACAAACTTTTCACAGAAAAAGGTCAGTTTGACAAATTTCCCAACCCCAAAAATTTTTGAAAAAAAAATCAAAATTACCAAAAGGTTTTGTTTCAACATTTTTGAAACAAAAGATTCTGATTTTCCTGTTCAGGACCATCATAGTTTGAGAATCTGTGTTGTAAATGTCTGAGATCAGGACTGGGGGAACAGGGATTCCTGATTTTAAATACCTGCACTGAAACTAACTCCCGCCTTGGCCCTCGTAAAGCCACTTTGCCTGTCTTCCTCAATTATGCCATCTGGAAAATGGGGGAATTATACCCACCTCCTTCACAGGGTAGTTAGTGAGGATTAGTTAAACATTTGTAAAGCATTACATAAACACTTAAAGTTTATTATTAAAAATTCACCATACTGTGCCCGATGTCTGCTTTCCTAAACTAGAATTATCATGACAAAATAAAAACCATCTTCCATACATCTCCTGAAGGTAAAACTGGTACAAATGCCTTTGCCAATTAACAGGTCTAAACAAAAGGGCAAAAGAATTGTGTAGGGCAAGGGTCTTATGTGTACATACAACAGTGAAAAATATCCTTGCCCCAAAAATGCTTTGCTTTAAATTAAAATAAATTCCCATATTCCTGGGATTCCTTGGGACGTGGTTTCTTCAAAAAGTGTTCTGGGTACTGGGCTTAATAAATATACAATATAAAATTGGGATGATCTGAGTGTACTTAGATATAAAGGGGGCTGGGGGGAGAAAGAGACCGGGTAGACTACAGCTTATAGGCACGTCACCACCTGGCAAAAGACTTGTTATGTATAAGTGTATATTTTTATTCAACAGAAGGAGATAAAGATGCACACAGAAACAAGCTGCATAATCCAATGACACATATTCAAGCATGTAAAATGTTTAATCCATTTAGATGCTTGTGCCCTTTGGTGAAAATTTCTCAGGTCTATAATTGACAGTTTCCACTAAAGCAGAGGGAGAACAGGGGTCTAAACAAGCATTTCTATCCACAGAGAGTTTGCTCTTCAATTAGCATTCAGTAAAATTCTGGGAAACATTATGAAGAGACAGTGGGTTTTCTAAGTCAAGTTTTATAGAGGTTTGACAAGAGAGTGAGCTCACAAGTTCATATAGTAGGAGTCATGTATACAAAAAGGAATAGGGTCACCTATAAGATGCAAATAAGGTGAAATTCATCCATTTATGCACAGCCCATGCAAAACCCTCTCCCCCATTCAGGTCCCACAGTGCCCCTGTGTGTGGAAGGGGGAGATTGTGGCTGGAGTAGCTATAGCAGAAAAAGATTACTTCTGTCCTGAATAGGCAAGCAGAGCATGGGCTATTGGAGGTGGGTCAGGAGGGTGAGTACATGTAAGTACAATGTAAGTACAGCAGCCTAAATCCCAATCTTTGCATAGGTGGCACAGAGGAGCTGCAGTCACTATTCCAGCTTTGAAAGGAGATTCTCCATCATAATACTCTTGTAAATAGAATGGTTCTTAATTCAAGCTAATGCCACAGGGTCAAATCCTGGGGAAGAAGCAAATCCTTCGTGGAAGGTCTTTGCTTCATACAAAAGCTATCATGGACTTAGTGACAAAATCCTCCGTCCTAACTGGTCAGATGGCCTGTGCATCTGGGCCATAACCACAAATACAGCATGTGGGGTGGAGCAGAAAACATAGCCTCCTGCTCTCCCCTCTGTGTTGGCTTTTGGCCTCACCCAGCATATCTCATCCTTGCAGAGGAGCTTGCACAGACCTGCGTTGGAGATCTTACTGGGGTGGAATCTTCCTGCATGAGATTTCCACTGTTGTTACTGCCACAGGATGTATCAGTATTTGGCCCATTATGGTTTCTGGTAGCCCTTGACAGCCTTTGCATGGAGCAAGATCCTTTCATGCTGTCTCACCTTTATCAATCATAACTGGGCACCATTAAAAATATAACTGTGTATTATTGGTTTGCACCCTGAATGTGGAACTATTAATTCATTCATAAGCTGTGGTGAGTCCAAGGACAGGTAAAATATATCAGAAGCACCAATCTATCCCTTTCTGTCTTGCCCCTGTCATTTCTTCAGAATATTTTCCATCTTTTTGCTCATTTGCTTTGGCACATGTCAACAACACATTGATACAAATATTTACATGATAATAAGTGAACTGCAGTGATTTGATATGACAAATGTTACATTACTGTATCCTCATTTTCACCAACAATAGCCATGTACATGAGGAAAGCCTCTTCCATCTCCAGATTTTCCATCCCTTTTTGCCACGTCCAGTATTTCTGCTACTCATTTCCTATCCATTTCCACCCCATTTTTTCTGCAAGACTGTAATTCACTGAGTTCCAAATTGTCAAAGTGATGTTATCATCCTTATTTTAATCTGTCTAAAAACAACTGACATAATTTCAGTGGTGCTGGAAGGTACTGGTGGGGTGCTGCCACACCTCCTGTCTTGAAATAGTATTAACAAACACCAACTACATGGTTTCCATCATGAGTACCCTCACTATAAAAATTGTTCCAATACCCTGCCTAATTTTGTACTATTTGTTTTAGGCAATTTCTTCAAATTCACAGGAAAACAGACTTGCTTTGTTTTACTCTTAATTTTCCAATAATCTTATTTTCTTGTAAATGTGGTGTCTCGGTTTATCACTTTCTCCTCCACTTAGAAAGTCTGAACATTTTCCAAACGCATTTGTTGTTTGCAGCCAATTCATCAGCATCCAGGCTACATGCACATTATGTCACCCTCTTATTTTCTGCCTCAAAAATTTTTCCAGTTATCTACAGAATTCATCCCTTCCTTTTCACAGCAGTTCTTTCAACTAACAATTTATTTTTTTTAAATTTATGACTAAAGAATATATCAGGCCTATGAAAATGCATCAAAAGTATCCTTAAAAGTGCATTTTAACATCAACATTATAATTTATGCAGCATTAAAGAACAGAATCTAAAATACACCAATTGCTTCACCCAAGGGCTTCTTCATTATCTTCATCAAAAGGCTACTTTGTCAGCTCACTAAAGTTTATAGATTAGACCTTATTTTTACTCTGTTAAACTTTTTAAAATCAAACTTGAATTGCTGTGTTGTATGATAACGTGTTGGATATAATGTAGAAATGGGACAAATGTCCTGAAGAACTGTGGGTCATTCAGAATATAGAGGTATTTGCTAACCTGCGGATAAGTTGAGCGTATTTTGTCACCCTGGAAGCACTACCATTCCTTATAGATATTATTCTCCATAAGACAACACTGAGTAACTGGGGATATGACTTTATGCTAACATCTACTATTCACTACAAAGGTTCTTATCACCTCTGTAGTGCCTTCCATCCAAGGATCTAAATGATTATGAAACCTTATTTAAGTACAGCAAGCAATGTCCATCCTCATTTTTCTCATGAGAAAATTAAGGCACACAGAGATTAAGGGTTAAATTTGCAAAAGCACCTGAAGTGACTTTCAATGAAACTGAGGTTCCCAAAGCCTAGATTTTTAAAGGTATTTAGGTACCTACAGGTGCCTACTGGGATTTTCAAAATAACTAGGCACTTAAATCAAGGTGAATTGGCACCTAATCAGTTAGGCACTTTTGAAAATCCCACTAGCCACCTATATGAATCTTTAGGCATCTAAATACCTTTAAAAATATGACCCTACATGCCTACATCACTTTTTGAAATGGGACTTAGACTGCTAAGTCACTTTGGCCCAGATCCTCAAAGCTATTCAGGCACCTAACTCCCATTGAATTAGGCCCCTAAATACCTTTGTGGATCTGGGCCTTAGGTGCTTTAGAAAATTTTACCTTTAGTGTTCTCAAGGTCACACAATGAGCTAGTCAGAGTGGAGAATAGAAATCAGATATCCTGACTCCCAGTTCTATGGTCGGATCACAAGTCCGTACCCATATCAGCCTGTTTGTTGACCTGTTCACAGTAATGTAGGTAACTGAGAACCCTAGTGTTTGGTGTTTAAGATAACATATTGAAAATAGACCAAAACCTATAGTACATACAGACAGTCCACATACTGTGTGTTTATTTATTCATTCATGTCTCTCTCTATTATTTTACCCCTTACAGAAATCCCTAATAAAATAAATCGTAATGAAGCCAAACAGCTTGCAGATGACTCAGGGTCAGATAAAACAGAAGGAACAACAAAGAGGTCCAGAGTGTCAACCATCAGGAGGATATTTGATATGGCAAAGCATCGAACAAAGAGGTCATCTATTTTCCCAACTGGTGTGAAAGTCTGTCCACAAGAATCAGTGAAGCAGGTTTTAGCCAGCCATCAAGCTTATTATCGGTTAAGAGGTGAGAGGATGATTGCACCACATATTCTTTTCTTGTGAATCTTTCCTTTAATTTAAGAAACCCAACAATAGCCCTTTGTCACTCTGTTGTTCTCTAGTACTGGGCAGAAAACTTGGCACTTACTCTTTTGTGAGACTGGGGAACAGTTGCAGGTACATCACAGTACAGTGGTGGCACAAGGTATGAGCAATCATGAGTGATGCAAACAAGAGATACTAAGTTGCTATCACAATCTCCAAGGAAGTTACAATGTGTTCTTGTTTAGCTGATGATAAAAACCAAATAATGGGTGCACTAACCGGTGGAAAAAGGCCACCTTTTAAAAAGATGTAGCAGATGCCACAGGTTTAATGCCTCCTTCCACCGCTGCTCACAAATGCTCCTCTCCTCACTCCCTCCAGCACAGCACAAATTCTAGAAATACTAGTCTGGTCGTAAACAAGCACTTAAACTACAGTAGAACCCCGTTTATCTGAGCCTCCATTATCTAGCTCTTTGCATTAACCAAACCACCAGTCACCCAAGGCTGACAGGGGTGGGGCTAGAGCGGTCAGCCCAGGGCGGGTGGGGCTCTGGCTTTCAAAATAAGGGATGGAAAGGTCTTTGCCAATTCTCCTGATTATCCAAATGTTTGAATATCCGATCTGGTCCGAGTCCCAGATAGATCAGAAAGACTGGGTTCCACTGTGTGTTATTGTTGATTAGGTTATGATAGTGTTCAAAATGTTCTAGGCACTCTCCAAACACAGAACTAGACACAATCTCTGCCCTGGAGAATTTACAGTTTTTAAAAACATTTTGTCACTCTAAATAGCCGTTCTGCCTTTTATGTATTTTCTAGCTAAATAGATGCAAGTGACTTGTAAGCACTGTTTTCCTGCTGGAGCAGAACGGTGCATGTGCAAATAACACAGCCACCACTGAAGACCTTGGTTCAAATCTTAATCCCAAATGTACTTTGTTGTAGGTTACAAATTAAAGTGGGTTGAGTGGTTTTAGCTTAGTTCATATTGAACATTTATCCAGGTAACAGAATGAACACACCAAGAGCCTGATCCAAAGCTCATCGAAATAAATGGAAAGATTCCCATCCATCTCCATGGTCTTTGAAACACACAGTAAAAATAAAGAGAGAGAGAGAGAGAGAGGTTTACAAATAATCTGAAAATAGAAAAAAAAGGATTCCTCTTTAGAAAATGCATGTCCTCCAGTGAAGGAGCACAGGAACTACCAGGTGTGACTTAAGGGACCAACCACATCGTGTGAATAGTAAATAATGAATGCTCATTAGTAAGCTACTCATTCAGGGCCAGATTCTGCCCCCCTAACTCCCACTAAGTAATACATTACTCAGCAGGTGCTGCTTACAAAAAAACGGTACTATTCCATCCGAGTATAATGTGGCAGAACATAGCTCTAAATGATTGCAAATAAGGAACCAATCAGTCAAAAGGACAACCTGCACAATGGCAATTCATGGACAGAAAAAAGGACTAACTTAATTAGGTAAATTATTCACTGTTAACGTGACTATCTCTAGTCAGAGGACAGGCTCAGCGCTGGGAGGGCAGATGTTTCACAACTTATTATTGAGGTGTATTGGCACAGCAGTGCAAGCATGTTTGCACAGTGCATACCTACACTAGCTTTGAGAATAGCCATTTTTGTCACTGACTATTAATTTTAGAGACCCTGAGGTTTTAGATAGTGTAGGCAATTTTCACCTGCAGTTACTGAAATTATCAGATATTAAAAGTGAAATCTCCATCTTACAGTTATAAAAGATTCAAAAATAGATCTGGAACTGCTGAAAGATACAGCTTTGAAATTGCTGAGAAGTTCCATGCTAAAAGTATGCTACATTTTGAAAATGTTTGAATTCCTTTTCCTCTGAAGGGCTCAGACTTGAAATATACATTTTAAGTAGTCTGAGCTTTCATTCTGTGTGAGCACCATCTTTTCACAAAGCCAAATATTTAGCTGGATTTGGTGACACTGAAAGTAATGAACAATGGACTCATCCAACAGATAATGAATGAAGCAATCATCCCAAAACAGGGAGGGAGGAAGTTCAGAGAAAGAAAAATAACAGTGCAATAGCCACTGTGTTCATAAATCTCAGAACCATTTTGTATTTCAAGCAACATTAGAGATGATATATAGTGTTTAAGATATGTGATCCTTTAAATATTAATTGCCACATCAGTCACATAACAAAGATAAAAAGAACAGGAGTACTTGTGGCACCTTAGAGACTAGCAAATTTATTTGAGCATAAGCTTTCGTGGGCTAAAACCCACTTCATCAGATGCATGCAGTGGAAAATACAGTTGGAAGATAGATAGATATACACAGAAAACATGAAACAATGGGTGTTCTCTGTGTGTGTATATAAAATCTCCCCACTGTTTTTTCCACTGCATGGATCTGATGAAATGAGCTGTAACTCACGAAAGCTCATGCTCAAATAAATTTGTTAGTTGCTAAGGTGCCACAAGTACTGCTTTTCTTTTTAAGGATACAGACTAACACGCTGCTACTCTGAAACATAACAAAGATAGATGCTCTCAGACCAGAGTATGTATTACCAGAATCAGTTGTAAGTTTAATGGGACACTTTGCAAAGTGAGAGATGCCTGATCTCTGTAACCCATGCAGAACATTCTGGGCAAGAGGAGGGGTTGGCATCTGCGCAGGGATTGAGGCACTTATCAACGGAGTTGGGGTGCCAATCACTAATAGGGGTGTGGATTAGGTGATTATCTTTGTGGATCCATGAACAGTTGGGCCCCCAACTTCATCTTACAAGGTAGAAGAGTACAATCAAAAGCTGTAGGTGTTTGCTGGGTAGAAGTGCTAAGAGAATGGGGCCCTGCTGAATCACACACTTATATGTTCCTTATCTTCTTCTGTGTTTGGGGAACTTCCAAAATCTTTTCACCAGACCTCCACCCTCAGCTCATTCAAATCACCTCTAAAAACTCACTTCTGCAGCATTGCCTACAAAAGTCATGCCCAGATTCATAAAAAAAATTAAACCAATAGAATGTATGTCTGAGTAAGCTTGCTGTCTTATTAGTATAACCCATCTGCTTCCTCCTCTCTCCCTGCTGCATGTTATGCTCCTCACTTGTCCACCATTTAATATGCAAGCTCCTTGGGGCAAGGACCTTACTTCTATATATTGCTTGTGAAGTGCATAGCACACTTGTGGATACTAGCAAATAAATAAAAATGTATGGGGCCAGCCCCAAATATAAACTAGTTTATAAAATATTACAGTTAAATTTCATGGCTTTCTTGTATAAGGAGAGAGTAAATAGTCTATATAGACAGATGCATGTCTTCTGCTGAACATCAGGTTGGCGGGGTGGGGAGGGAGAGAGACTTCACATCATGTCATTAATTGCTGGAGACAGCTAAGAGAATCCATTAAGTAGAGCTGCTGTCAGAGCCATTCCTGAGTGCCATGTGATTTTTAGCCCACTGAGCTCTGCTTCTGAAATCTCCATCCCCATTTTTTTTTCTTCTTGTGCTCACTTTTATTTTCCCAAATGATACAGAACAGCAGTGGTTGTTCCACAATGGAGATACCCATCTCTTTCCTGCCTGCTGCAGCTTGGCATGTAATTTGGTGATTCATCACCGTGGAGTTGTTACTTAACATTTAACAAACAAACCTGTACACATATACAAAGAGAAAGAAAACACTGTTGTTTCCAAGGGGCTTTTACCTAAACTAAGTAATTCAGTTTTTCTGGAGGTGCTTTGGGAAACAAGGAGAAAGGTACACAGTTTTAAACATCAGAGTTCACTACTCCTATGACTGAGAGATTTAATTTCTCTTTTTTCCGGCTTTGAAAAAGCTTAACTCACTCAAAAGCTCCATCTTAGAATATCAGCAATGCTCTTGAATAAGAAGAACACTGGACAAATTCATCCCTGGTGTAATTGCAGTGAAGTCAATGGAGTTACACCACAGTTGAACATGATACACTGTGTTGGGCTGGAATTTTTCTCCATAACCTCTTCCACTTGCTTCCCGAGAAATTAGCTCAAATCTGGACTCGTCACTGAGTTTGTATTTTTTTTTATTGGCATACAGCAATATTACACGGAGGTGATTAAGCTCAAATGCAGCTGGTTGGGTATAGCAGTTTACCACAACTCCAAAGCACATAATAATAAATCAGATTATATACCTATTCTAAAACACACTAATGCATGCGCATTACATTTTACATTGTATCACACTTTATAACTGCCTTACTAATTTTTAGTTTCAGAGTAGCAGCCGTGTTAGTCTGTATCCGCAAAAAGAAAAGGAGGACTTGTGGCACCTTAGAGACTAACAAATTTATTTGAGCATGAGCTTTCATGAGCTACAGCTCCTCCAGGTACCTCCCCTGAAGCTCCCATTGGCCGGGAACTGGCGGGGGTGGAGGTGCTGAGGGGAACTGGTATTCTTCTGGCTCTGTCAATCTGTTTCTTCACTTCAGCAGGTGGGTATTGTAGTTGTAAGAACGCTTGATAGAGATCTTGTAGGTGTTTGTCTCTGTCTGAGGGGTTGAAGCAAATGTGGTTGTACCGTAGAGCTTGGCTGTAGACAATGGATCGTGTGGTGTAGTCTGGATGAAAGCTGGAGGCATGTAGGTAGGCATAGCAGTCAGTAGGTTTCCGGTATAGGGTGGTGTTTATGTGACCATCGCTTATTAACACCGTAGTGTTCAGGAAGTGGATCTCTTGTTTGGACTGGTCCAGGCTGAGGTTGATGGTGGGATGGAAATTGTTGAAATCATGGTGGAATTCCTCAAGGGCTTCTTTTCCATGGGTCCAGATGATGAAGATGTCATCAATGTAGCGCAAGTAGAGTAAGGGCATTAGGGGACGAGAACTGAGGAAGCATTGTTCTAAGTCAGCCATAAAAATGTTGGCATACTGTGGAGCCATGCGGGTACCCATAGCAGTGCTGCTGATTTGAAGGTCTACATTGTCCCCAAATGTGAAATAGTTATGGGTGAGGACAAAGTCACAAAGTTCAGCCATCAGGTTTGCCATGACATAATGTCGCTAAGGTGCCACAAGTACTCCTTTTCTTTTTACTAATTTTTGTAACCAATCCCTGTACAGAGCCTGAACCATCCACGGGCTGCAAAATATATTAATAAGCAAAGCTGCAGCTGCAAGCTTATCACACACTACTCTTCTTACTATTTCTTTATTTACTAACTACATGTATCTTACAAGGCCACTTTTGAATTTATGCTTTGTCCATTGTTAACATGTTTCCTTACTTCTATTTTCTTTCATTGTTCATGCAAGGCGTACACGTTGTAGCAAGAAAGTGCTTGCTAGCACTCAGAGGCTCAGTCCTTCAGTGTGAAGACAAATAAATGTCAACTCAGATAAACAGGAAAACTGCAAAAAAAATATCTTCTGTTAAATTCACGGAATGAAAACAAAAAATCCAAAATGCAACAGAAAATTAGCTCTTGCTTTAAGAGTATGTGGAAGTTGGCCTGGAAGTTTTCTGTATCGTTTAGTACATCCATCCCTGACCCTGCTCTGCTTCTTCAGTCTGCCAGGAAGCTGTATGGGAAGCCTTTCGGATCTTTCTGGATCGGATTCCTGATACAAATGAATATCAGAACTGGGTCAATGCCTGCCAGCGAGAAACCTTCTGCATATTTGACATTGGCAAAAACTTCAGCAACTCCCAGGAACATCTGGAGATAATCCAACGGGTAAGAACGACTGAACTTTCTTTAGAAATGTGAAGATTTCCCAGATTCCATCCCTTAAATGTCATGCATAAGGGTAAGGACTAACATAGACAAGGGAGGGTGCACTGCACAAAATCAACATTCACTGGGTGAAAAAAAGTGGTGTTAACAATAAAGTAAACAGAAGGACTAACAGGCTTCTCGTGTTTGACTGAATACACCCACTGGTAAAAACTTTTTTTTTAATCTTTTTGCAGCGAGTAAAACATAGACCCTTCCAGGAAAGGTAAGTAAAGCAAAAGTAGAGTACTCGCCAGTTGATGCTACTGCCTTTTTTGAAAAAGGTATGTGCAGATGTATGTGGATGTGAGAGAGTGCATGCATGTACAGAACCTCGGTGTGCACTGTGTGTAGTATATGTGAGACAGCTGTGTGTTTTGTACAATAATAGAGCGCCATATAATTAAGGTTGTGCAAAAATCTTAGCTAATACCTGTTTCCTTTGCAACATCACGAAAAATTCTCCTTGCTTAGTGTGACCATGAGGTTCAGATGAGGCCAAAGCCTCTGCTAGAATAGGTGTCATGAGAGAGTATGACTAACACACATACATACCGCAAAATTCTCTGCAAAACCTGAACGTTAAATAAAAAGAAGACAGAGAAAAGGAGAAATCTTTGGTGTGGGAAAAAGTCAGCCTTTCTATGACTTGATTGTAGGGGTTCTAATCACTTTTGCTACATTCTACAAGAAAGTGCAAATTCTGTGCTTTAATTTAAAAAATTAAACATCAACATAATGAAGATATGCTTATCTCAGTGTTAACTGATGTTCAGCTATCCTGTAAATCCTACCATGCAGAAAATTGTCTCTACATAGTCTTTAAGGGCTTGTCTACACTGGGAAATTTACAGAAAGAGCTATTTCAGAATAATAGTGCCTTTTTCAGATTTAGCTTAATCCACTTCTAGAATAGCTATTTTGGTAAATTCCTAATCATAGACAAGCCCTAAATATAGCAGTTGGAGAAACTTAGCCCAACCCCATCCCAATCATCTCAGTTAAATGGGTCACCACTTGGGACCATCTGCAGACCAGCTTTATTAAGCGCAAGTGTTTGCTTTGATCCTTTTCTTTTTAACTAACCACCCCCCCCACACACACAAATTAAAATGTAAAAACTATGTTAAAGGAACACCGTCGACTTAAAGTAAATTTACTTTTTGAAACGGACAAGCAATTTCCCATGATAACCTACTCAAATCCCCCTGCCAATCTTAGAGATTCTCAATAATCAAATTTTCCTATTTTTAAAGTTTTTCTCTTCCTATTGCTATGTGAAAGATACAGACAAACAACATGATGGCAATGATTAATTAACTTACTATATGAAAAGTGCAGTCAAATGCAACAGAAAACAAACTGAAAAATGTTTCTTCTTGAATCACTTTAAAATGATTGTATCCTTATCATGTCACTTGTAACCACAGAAGTAATATTTTTAAATTAAGGTTCTCCCTTTAACATGACGTTGAAGTTATGCAGTCATTGCCTTTTAAATACAAATCAGGATATGCAAAACTTAAGATTCTAACATAGCAACAGTAACTCAGTTATGTTGGATATATGTAACTTTTTCCATTTCTATTTTTCTGAGTTCATGTGTAGCTTAATATATTATTTGTTGTCATAAAAATATATTGCATAAAATATATAAGATGTACATAGCTGGTGAGTTCACATTGCTGTTGGAATCTTAAGCTTTGCAAAAAATTGTTGTGATTTTAACTGTTCAACTGTTTAATTTTTCACTAATGTTATTTTGCTATCTCTGTGTGGCTATACGGACCATGTATGTGCTGTGTACATATGAACATGCCTCAGGTGAAATCCTGGTCACATTGAAGTCAATGGCAAAATTCTTATTGACTTCAAGTGAAGCCAAGATTTTAGTCCTTGTGTGCATTTTCTTTATGAAGGGTATATATTTTAGTAGAGATACCTTTATTGTGTGTGTGTGTATGTAAAAGAAATGGCATGTTTCAATAAGATAAGATTTATTCCAATCATGATTTTTTTTAGTTTGATTAAGAAGCAATTTAAATTATTGTTTTGAATGCTACAGTGAGTTGAAGCTCTTTCTGCCAGGATACAAAAATTGTTCATAGTTCACTAGAAGCCACAGAAAGAAGATGTATTATGCAATATATATGATATATTAGCTGAAAAGATAACCCTCACCCAGCTTCTTTCCATGAAGCTTAAAAATGAGTAGGTATTTATTACAGTCCTATCTAAGAGATGTAATGGTAGATGCTTGGCAGACAACAGACCATCACCAAAATTCAACGGGATAAACTCTAGAAAATTATGTATGGTGCATGAAAACTAAAGAAACATGTAGAGAAATGAGGAAAGGGTCGAACCTTGCTTAAAACTCCTCAGTAGAATCTGGGAAATTTATACGTCAATTTCAGGCATATCACTGCTATTGTGTATAATTTATTTATTTATAATATTTATTCATATTGAAAAACTCTAGGTACAATTCTATAACAGTTTTAATCCACTGAAATTCTATTAAAGTTAATGGAATACACTCACATAAAAACAATGTAACAAAATAGAAGTTCAGGTCCTACGTTAAGAGAACATCAGGACTACAGGGTAAAACCCTCAAAAGGCTGAAAATGACAAAATTAAAGTTGCATGCTTAATTCTGCCCCCTTGTACGTAAATATTATGGTACAGTCTTAATCATGTAATTATCTGGTTGTTGAATTACTATAATATAATTTCATACAATTGTTTGTACAAGTAGATAATCATGTGTGGCAACTTGTAATATTTTTTCATTGTTATGAAATATTGTTATCATTGTCACAATGTCCTTAGTAATTTTGATTTAACTATTCTGAGTTTTCTGCTTTCTTAGGTATGTAGTTTAATAATGTAAGGCCTGATTAAATTCCCATTCACGTCTGTGCAAATGTCAGCAGCCACTCAGTACACATGGGCTGAAGTGGCTAATTATTAAGCTAATTTCCAATGCTCGCATGCACAGCACAACTTTCCTTATGTGCAGTTCAGAGGATGAGGCAGATAACAATGAAGTTATTTGTATTTCAGCTGAGTAATTTTAGCTGAAAATGTAGGTGGCCATGGCTCTATGCTATTAAACTTATTCTTTACTACTGAACTGTTTGGAGGAATGATTTCATGTACCTTTTATGGACTCTGTCAAGCACAGATTCGTACTCAATGCTAAAATATGCTACACATACATATTTAAGTTTCCCACCATACACGATATTCAGAGAATGAGGCAAAGGATCTACTGTCCACCTCCTCTAATTTTTTCATGGTATAACTAAGTTATTAAGTTAGCTATTTGTGTATGTGCAGCATGACCTGCCTTGGCTACATATGCTAAGAGCTTAGTGTTGTCATCATTAACAAAATACTTTGCATATGCAATGTATTTTCTCTCACTCAGATCAATTTTCACCAGAACACTCCATTCATAGGCATTTCCTCCATAAAAACTATTTTCCCTCAATTTGGTGTATTCAATAGTGTTGTCACGTGACATCACAGCCACCATCCTTCCAGCCAAGGGAGATTGGACATATTGCTAGCATAGGATGTCATACTTCTTGTTTAGTTAAAAGAGTACCAGCAATTCAAAGCATATGTGAGGCATTTCCTCCTCTTTCCAGTCTAATCTTGGCTAGCTTGGGGAAAGAGACTTCTATTGAATTCAGACGTCCAGTTTGGTAGTACAAAAAACAGCCTCCATGTCACCAGAAATTATTTGAAATACCAATAATGTAAGATAGACCACTGGTAAAAAGTAATAGATATAATTCAGGCAGCCAGCTGGCAGAGTTAGATTAAGTCAGGACTTTGGGCTCTTAAACTCTGGTCATGCACAGATCTGGTGCGCTATCGAGGTGCCATTCCTGTGTTTGAAGAGAAGATGGGGTCAGAGCTGCAAAGTTCAGATCTGGATTTGAATTTAAACTTTCTCAAAGTTCTGGGGTATCCGGTTTTAGGCCTATCGTAGACAGGCCTATGATGTCTGGATCCAGATCTGAATCCAAACTTTCCTATAATTCAGGAAGGTTTTGATCACGGGATCTGGTTTAAGACCAGACCATTACGAGTTTAAAGGGGATCAATGACAGCCATCTGGCTGCCGGTGGTCTGACAACTGATTCTTACTACCCCCCTCCCACCCTCCTTAATTAGCCAGGAAAAATATAAGAGATATAGTATAGTCGGAGTCCAGTGGCTCCAAGATGAGAATTCTAAAGAGATGCTCAGACCATGCTTCATGTCATGACCAGCAAGGGAGAAAATATTTAGTTTAGAAAATATTCACGCACAGAGAGTTATTGACTTGGGGCCCAATCCAATTCTGACTTAAGTCAAAGGCAAAACTTTCACTGACTTCAGTCAGCAAAGAAACAAGCCTGAAACAGCTATTGTATGTATAATCTGACTATATGCTATTATCACATTTTAAAGGGCCCACTCTCTTTATGATTATTCATAGAATTAATGAAATTTCACAAGCAAGCTCATGTTAGGTGTGGTATTCATACAACTACATGGTGTATGCATATATCACATAATAGTTTCTTAGTGAAAGGAGGAATGTTATGCTGGAAAAAGGACATAAATATAAGTTCTAAAATTCCCAAATAAAAAAGCAATTGATTGCTCCACTGCCTTGTTTAGAATGTAATTAAATGTAATGTAATCAAAATATTACATTAAAAATAACTTCCTTTGTTTAAAACTGCATTTAATGTAGAAGCCAAAATTTCATTATATTCCTGCTGATAATGACACCGCATTCATGCTGGCCATTAAATCATTCCTTTCTATCTGATTAATAGGAAAGATGAAATATCTACGGAGAAGACAGGTGGCAAAAAGCTTGAGGACATTTCTTCCCTTTCTACAGGTAAAATTGAAACTGCTTTCCCATTAGCACAAAATTGGAAGAAACAATTACAGTTAGAATTTAGAAGGCTGTAATTTGGTGACTGCAACAAAAGTAAAAAATGTTCAGTTAGGTACAACCAAAAAAAAAAGTGTTTTAGCAAAATGATCTATACCGAGAACATTAGGATTTCTGTGTAGTGTACCTGGACATTCAGACAAAAGAAACCATGACTCTAACTTGGTTTCTCACATTATTTTCCATTCCGATGGTGCACTTTCATAAACTTCACCTTTTCTAGTTTGATTTGCAGCCAATAAGATGTCACAGTGTTCATTTTGTTTCACTTATAAAACAATGTTTGGAGTTTGAGCTGTTGCATTTTGTTAGCCAAAATCAGCAGACTAGGATATATCAATACAATTCTTTATTTTCAAGTGACTAGCCAGAAAGTCATATTAATCAGCATATTAATTCAAGCTTTTATTTAAAAGGTGTGGCAAGAAAGAATGTTAGCAGGTGCAATGTGTTTCAAGCTTTGAAAAGTAGTTTTTTTTTAAATGGTAAAATATTGAAATTAAAAACTGTAAATATTAGCAGCTTAGTGAAGTAAATGGTCAATCATTATATTTTCTTTATTGATTTGTGTATTATAGAAACTTCTTAAAAGTTACTTTAACCAAGGTGTTTCTAATATTACAAATTTATTTGCTTCCAATGGAAAATTCAAGTTTTTTTCGCAAAGCCTCTTATTACTTTAAATTGACTACTAGAGAAAGATATTAGTCTGTCATATGGAGCACCCTCCAGCAACACAGTGCAGCAGAACAGGTGTGCTGCCTCAGTTTCCCTCCTTCAGAAGACCAGTAACTCCACACCAGGCTCTCTCTGCCTCAATAACACCCCTGCTCCAAAAATTGTATAAAATAGTCCATAACAAAAGACCCAAAACATAGTCCATTTATCACCCCCAGTGCATGTAGTCCATAAAATACCACCACATGTTGTCCTTTGACACCCTCTCCCCCCCACCACCACACACACACACACACACACATCACACTTCAGCATTTTGCGTCACACCTGGGCCCTTTGTGGGTCTTCTCTTATCCTTCTCCCAGGACAACCACCCCCATCCTTCCAGCTGGAATGCAAGCCTGCTCTTCCCAGCAGAACGGCCTTTCTTCTTGCAGTTCATCCTCACCATCCACCACTTCCCCTGTTCTATTAACCTCTCAGATCTCAGACAGACCAAGAGGCAGGCCCTTCCACTGTTCCCCTAACTCCAGCTCTGCAGCGAGGAGACATCAGCAGGAAAGTCCCTCCGCTGCTCCCTTGCCTTAAGCTCTCTTTGGCCCTCAGCCTCAACTCTATGGCACACATGTTAGCATGCAACTCTGCTGCTTTCTGGCCTTCAGCCCTCTGGCCCTGTCTTGGGAAGTTAGCCATCAAATCGCTCTACTGCTCTCCTGCCTTTGGCCCTCCCCCAGGAACAATCTACTGCTTCCCGCAGGAACCTTCTACATTTTCCTTGTCCCTGGAAAGTTCTCACCTGCCCTCTAGGGCCCACATGCCCTCTTTTAAGCCATTTGGGGGCAGCTTACCAGACACAGGTGCACTAGCTTCTTTCCTCTTAAAAAGCCAGTGTCACCCAGTGATACAGTCATAGAAACAAGGATTGCAACTGTAAAATCAAATATACACATTAATTTACCATGTAGTAAGGACATTTAGCAGAATATGTGTATTGTATGCCATTATATACATATATCCAAGTCCTCCGCTGTCCCTTGCCTTAAGCCCTCTTTAGCCCTCAGCTTCAGCTCTCTGGCTTAGAAGTTCATAGAATCATAGAATCATAGAATATCAGGGTTGGAAGGGACCCCTGAAGGTCATCTAGTCCAACCCCCTGCTCGAAGCAGGACCAATTCCCAGTTAAATCATCAAATCATCACTCAGAGTTAAACTCTGCTTACAGTTACTCATATGCAAACCCACTGACTTTTATGATATTCATGAAAGGCCATATATTATACACAGGAAAAAGACTTTCAGTCATGCCTTAATTCATTATCACATTTCAACAGCCCAAGCTTCTCCTCTCTCTCTCTCTCACACACACACACACACACACAGGAAATTAGGAAGTGCATTTTCTGTCAGTTGGTAGCTAAGCAAAAGAGAAAGGTGACTTATTTTTGCCATTTTGCAAATGAATGTCCCTTTCTCACTTCCTTTTTATTTTGAATCCCAGCAGGTGCCCCTAACGTATCTCCACCTCCATATGCATCAGCTCCTAATGGCACACTACGCAACGAAATTGTCAATGACACAAAGACTCCTGTGAAGGTGAGGACTGTCTAATATCCTATTTACTATTGATTCACCTCTCTTTACAGTAAATTGGCAAATAAATAAATAAATAAATGTTGTTTGTAGAACTCTGCAGTTCACAGCCGTTAGTGCTATTTTCTATTCACTTCAATTAAGATTCAAGGGTTTTATTAGCCTCTCTTCTGTACGCTAATCATGAATAATGGTTCCTGCTTATGAGTGTCCAAAATATACAGACATTATAGTTCTTTGAAGCATAGTTCTCCCTCTTTTTCTTTGAATCAAGGATGTTAGGCCTAATTACACAATTTTGTAATCCCACTGTTTTATGTAAAAGCAGTGAAAATTCACACTCTGAGCTCTGTACTGCACAGTGGAACAGGCAAGAGTATCGCCACTCCATCTGGCCTTTCTACCTTGTTAGCAACCAAGTGTGACACAGAAATCTTCCCCAACAGCTCTCCAGAGCAAACAGGCACCAAGGGCTTCAGCGGTTCAGGGATGCAAAGAGTCCCCTCTTACTGACAGAAATACCTCTATACAGCACTGCAAAAAAACTGACTGGCTTTTAAAAACTCATCTGCATAGGCTTTTCATTCTACTTAGGCAGTGAAATCAGGGAAATTGCAACTGATTGTTTCTTTTCTATCACTACTATCAATCACATTTAATTCACCGGGGCAAAGCAGACAAAAAAGTTTTAATTCATTTAGGGCCAGTTTTTTTAAAGGTAGTTAGGTGCCTTGTTAAAGTGAGGCACCTAAGTACCTTTAAAAATCTGACCCTCAACTCTTTATTATCTGTGGAGGGGAAAGAGCTGCACAAAAGTCATTTGTTTCTAGTAATCCAGAGCCCCAATACACTTCAAAATAAATTAACGTTGCCATGTTGTAGGCTCTCTCTCCATTCTCCCTTCACCCAAGTCCTTGGTAGTAGCCCCCTCATGGAACTGCTTCCAAGAGCAACGGTAGTAGTGATAAAAATTTATGTATTCTTTGGTCCTGCACTTGTTGTAGACGGACACCGAATCATCCACCTCCCTTTCTGACAAGCCATTGAAACCACAGACTTTTGTATGCACTGCATACAGCATACGTTAATCTAAAACTGAGGCATCTTGACGAATAATTGCACAACACCACCGCACGTACCGTGCCACTGTAGAATATGCTGGCACATACATACACTTGGTTTTACTTATCCTTGATTGTATGTAAAGTGCTCCTTTTGTCTCTTTCTCCTCTGTCACCATCATAATAGAGCAAGTCTCTTGTTCTGCTTGTTCCTGGCAGCTACCAAAACCCAGCTGCTCAGTTCTGGGACAAATCTCTCCAGCAGCCCAACGCCAACGTAGTTGACAGTGGAAAAAGAAAACCCACCTGTCTGTGGGACTAAGTTTGATCAGCCTGCAGTTCTTTTGGGTCATATCTCTTGATTTATACACTTCCTGTAATATCGTCTTATACATGAGGCAAAAGCATTTTTGGCCTTGCAGAAGGGCTGAAATGTCCATGAAATATAAAAAAGCGTCACATTTTTAAGCATTAACACTATGTTCAATAGTGTACAAGACAAAGACGATGGCGAGATGGTCCTTGCTCCAAGTTCCTTACATTTTTAATAGGCAGATAATAGAAAACCCACTGGGAAACAGAGAAGACTATACTCTTTTACAGCATTTATTTTCAAATACAATTGGTTTGGCAATGGAATTGTACTGATATGGGTCAGTGTTACTGATTACCACAGGAGTCTTGAAGAAGGATTTGAAATAGAAGAAGATTGGAATCTTTACACTGACTTTAGAAATGCCTGTATTCCACAGGTATCCAGGAGCAACATCTATAATACCAAGTTGTAAATTAACAAGTTGAACAATTTACCAAGGGAGATGGTGGATTCTCCATTACTTGAAATCTTTAAAGTTTGAGGATGCAGTTCTTAAAAGCATATAAGTCCACTGTCCTGAATGCTCCAATTCAGGCACAAGTTAGTGGGCTAGATATAGGAATTACAGGGTGAAATTCTATGGCCTGTGTTATGCAGGTCAGACTAGGTGATCATAAAGGACTCTTCTAGCCTTAAAAATATATGAATAAATAACACTAAATATGGGCTAAGTTCAAAATTCTTTCTGAAAGGGCCAAAAGTGGTTTCCCTCCTCCTGCCTCCCCAATGAGCAGTACACTTTAGCTGGTTAATGAAGTATTGTGTTTAAAATCATAGTATTAAAGTGTCTAACAACAAATTAAAAACAACAGTAGCCCAAATTCTGTTCTCATTTGCACCTCTGCAGTTTTGCCAACCTCAAGAGATCAAAAAGCATGCATTGGATTCTCTAAAGAGAGCAAAAGTGATGAGACAGATCCCCAAAAAATCATGATATTTGCCCTACAAACCATGTTTTTTAGTCTGTCTGACTTTTTAAACTCTCCTCTACTGTGTGTATAATAATTTCAGGTTGAAAAATCCATTTTTAATGCACACAAAATGCATGCCGCTCCCTGGCTGCTCAGATGGAAACTCCACTTGCCTTCTCCTCACCAATAAGAAAGGGGAACTGCCTTCACTTCCTATTTCTTTCTTGACTCCTGCCTTCACCTGCCTCGCTGTCTCCCTGGGCTTTTCCTCTACCTGGATCCCAAGTAAAGGAGAAGTCCTAAGGCAGTGGAAGAAGGGAAGTGCTGCTGCTTGGTCTGAGGCTCAGGACCTCGCAGCAGCTTTTCCCTGACTCCCCTCTTCACTGACTCCCATTGCCCTTCTCTCTGCTCTAGGGCCATACCTGAAGGCAGGGCTCAGGGGCAGGGCAGGTCTGTGTCCTTAGCCTAAAGGATCTCACACAAAGCTCTGCCCACATGCCCAGCACTGAAGAAAATCACAGGATTAGAGGAGCATCTCATGTTATCTCGACAGCTCCTCCTGCAGGCACCAAAATCCCATGACTTGCAATCAGTGCATAAGAGTTAGGAACACCACCTCCCATGGCTGCTCAGAGGGGACTCCCCTTACCCACCACTACCCCTAGGCTGAGGATGCTGCCCATCTATCCCCTCCATCCACCGCTGCATCACTGTCCACTGCAACCTGCTCAACCTGCCTCCTACTCTTCAAACCCCCCATCCCGTCTCCCCGGCAACCACTAAACTTCTGCTCCTCCCAGTGCCCTGCTCCCCCTCACTCTCCCCAGTCACCCTTCACAGTGTGTCTGCTGCGCCTCACTGTCCCTGTATCCTATCTAGCCCCCTGAACCACAGAGTGGCAGCCATTTTGCCTGGGGACATGTTTTCAATCTTACTGAAAACAGAGGAAGGCAGCAGCCATCTTTATTAAGGGCAGCCTCACTTCTTCTTGCAGATAGCCTTCAGGGAAATGGCAGCCATCTATCTGGCTTCAGCCCCATTGACAGTTATAGGAGATTGTGGACATTTTGAATGAGGGAAAATTCATAAATAGGTGCCTTTTCACCATGTTTTCATAAGATAGGTAAAAAAAATATCCCAAAATTGCTCGAGTTGCAATAAAATCAAAAGAGTTGGCAGTGATGCCTTTGAACCTAATTGTGAATAAGGTTAAACAGTGGTAAACAAAAGCAGAATGTTTGTATGAAGTGCTAAAGGTAACTACATGGGCAAGCTGAGACACAGCAAGGTTCAAACCTATGTTGTTTCCACAAAAAGCTTTATCTGACCCTTACGCAGATGTCAGATAAATTGCCAAAAAAGTGGGGAGAGGAAAAAGGAAAGGTACAGATCTATATTGCACTCTAATGATTGTGGGATCTCGAAAAAAAATTTATAACACCATTCATTTTGTAACAGAGGGCCTGATTCTCTTATCACATACAATGGTGTAAACCAGAAGTAACTCCCTGAAGATACAGTGAACAAAAACTTTTATAAGTGAGGGAAGAATCAGGCCCAATACTAAGACTTTTTTTTTCTTTAAATGGAGTAAAGCCCCCTTCCCTAGTCTAGAGGCAGCTGCCATTTTGAGCCTGCTTCATAGGAGAAACATAGCATGCTTTCTGATGCAGACATTACTTTTGTTCTTTCTTGTTCTGTTGTTCTCCCTGAAAGCACTTTGTGGAGTAAACATATCAGCTAACTCTGTGCCAAAATGAATAATTTAAAAATAATAATTAGAAATCCTTTTGATAAGATATATTTGAGAAACCTCTTCTGTAGCAAGAGTAAAAAGTCTTTGTACCCATTAAAGGTACTAAAGTGTTTAAAGAAATTACTTTGTCTTCATATTTTCCCTCCATGAAGCTCATTTCCTCTCCCTTTGTCCCAGGGACTGGAGCCAGAGGTCACTAATACAGTCCCAGAACTCCCGGTGGAGCAGATGGTAGAGTTCAGTGTCACTCTCATCAATCAGGAGTACACAACAGAGCTGAATGATCCCAACTCCCCACAGTACCAGGAACTAGCGGGAAAATTTCAACATCAGGTAAGAGAGTTGACCCAATGCTAAAGAATGGGTCTTGTACATGACATTTGTTTATAACAAGAAACAACTGCATCATATTCACAATGTTAAAAACAAAGCCTCGCATACATTGGAGACCTCTCAGAGTACTATATTACAGAGTACTGTCTTGTTAACGAACAGTAATATCTTACAATAATGTAGGTTTCCATGGAATTGCTGCAGGTTACCATGGGGCATTAACACAAGAATTCAATAGTTTCTGCTGTACTTCATGGTCTCTTAATCAACACAAAATCCTTCCTAAACTTCAGGCCAATATCAAATTAGTGCAACAAGAATTGTTGAAGAAAAGACTGCCACAGAAGGTTTTACTTTCCTGCCACAAACGTGGATGCCCCAGCATTACAAAATTATTAGTATTATAGTATTAGTAGTAGGATGACATATTGGTATTATTCTTTACATTCAGTCGTTCATATGAGCCCTGGCCAGAACTAAGCAAGTACAACCATATAGTAAACAGACAGGGGCAGGTCTTCAGCTATGTGTAGATTGTCATAGTTCCATGGAATCAATGGAGCTATGACAAACTTCCACCTGCTGAAAATCTGCCCATGAGCCTTGAATACTTTGTTTCAAAGCATAAAGTCTTTCCCAAGCTTTTAGACAGTAAGGTCTTCGGGGCATGGACCGTCATCTATGTTTGTACAGCCCCTAGCACAATAAGGGCCTGCTCTAGTTGATGGCTCTAGGTGCTACTGCAATATAAATAATAAATAGGAACTGCCCTCATTTGAAACAGACAACTCCTATTGTCCCTGCCTGTTGCACTTTCCCCCAAGCATAGACATCTCTTGCTTGAAATATCTGTTCATCCATCAGTCTAACAAGAATTCCGGCATCTGTTCCGTAGTATATCTGTAGATTACCAATCAGTAGAGCATTAGCCCCACTTCAACATTAGGAGAGTCATTTGGGCCTAATCAGGAATTAATGGACAGTGCTTTGTAGTAATTTAATTTTCACAATAAACCTAATGAGCACTTTAATACAGATGTTGAAAGAAATTAGCTACTGTTGTCTGAACTACTTTTGGGAGCAAGCAGCCAAGGGACTGAAAGCACCGCCTCTTCTAGTTATTTTACTGTCAACTAGAGCAGCAGTGGTGTATTTATATCATTAATAATGCTAACTGCATCTTCAGTTAGCAATTTCATACTTAGCACATAATGATGAGGTGGTCTCCAGGAGGCTTGCTTAATAAAATTAACCAAAAGTTAGTGCCAGTTTCTCCAGTGTTCCTTTGTGAGTTCTCCGCAGCTATACTCATTCTTAATCAATTGTAGATACTCACAATGAAACTGCAAAGGGAGTATTGACAGAGCTAATAAGCAGCTGCTTCTCCCAAGATATCTAAGTGTATCTCATTAGTAAAGGTTGCTTGCAGACTTTTCTTTGCAGCACATATACTGGGGCTACCTCATATCTGTGTCTTTTGGTTGCTTTGTTTAGGAGTTTCTACAGTATTTTCATAAGAAAGAAACAAGAGAAAAGGGGTTTTGATTATTCAAGTATCCTCCTTTTTGTGAAACTTCATCTTACCATTTTAAAGGCTATGCAGCTATGTTTCTGACATGCAGTACTGAACAGTAAAACAGTTCACATGCTAGCACCATATGGGACAGCTGGCATGCCTTTCTCCAAATATAGTACACGGGAGGCAAAGGGTGATCTTATCACCAGGTAGAACTGGAAGTGCATTAGTGGAGTGTGGGTAAGCAGGTTAGAACCAGCAGTGTGAACTCAACTAGCTCTGAAACCTCATTCACAAATTCTAATTCAGCTCTTTTTAGGGAGGGGACTGTTGGGACCCAAACATCCATGAGCTCATAACATAGCCCAAAACATAGCAAAAGAGATTTAAGTCATTGTAGATGTTTGTGGCACAAATGTGAACACTAACAGCTTTGCAAAAAATTGGATGAAAATGAAGTTCACATATGTTTGTTTATGTAGACAAACTAACTTTCGCTTGGAGAAGGCAGGAAATAAGACACTACACATATGATTAAAGCAGTGCTGTAATTTTATTGATTATAACACAAACAGAACCAAGGAAGGACTGCAAAGAGTCCCCTGCTAACAAGTAAGCAGCAGGGCAAGTCCAGTGCCTTACATTAGGCTCCATGTTTGCATGGCAATTTGATAATCATTAGGATGAGGCTACACCTACTCCTCCACCCCCCACATCAAGACAATCCAAGATCAAGATTGAGGTGGTTCCCAGATCTCTCTTGCTCTTTCCTCATGTGAGGGATGAGTTCTAGATAAGAGGTGCCATTCTCTGCACTAGATATGAAATCCTCCACTCCTCCAGTAATGCAGAGAAAGACTTCTAGGCAGATGCCATGTAGCCAACTCTGGAACTAGGATGGCATACTGGCCACCTACTACCTTCCTTAACCTTCTGGAACTAGGATGGCATACTGGCCACCTACTACCTTCCTTAACCTGCACTGGATACCTGCAAAAAGTTGTGACAATTAATTAAGTCTCACAAAGAATCCTAGGCCAGATCTCCTGTGTGCTCTGAGGAAGATGAGAAACATACACTGACTGTGTCATTTCATGAGTGAGAAAAAAATCCTTCATAACATCACCATGGCACTGGGGGAACCGAGGGGCAAACAAGAAATCTGGCAGCAACTGACAAATCACAGCAATTAGCCAAGAGAAACTCAAGAGGGGAAGGCTGGGCAACATATGAGAACCTAAATACTCAGGTCGAGTCTTTTAAGTCACCTCCCCCTTCACCTCAATGGAGGGTACCATTTTGAAGGCCACTGGTGTGGTGAAGAAAATCAGCTCAAGACCCATCCACCATGAATAGAAAGAGGACAGCAATTTCAGCAAGATTTATGCAGAATAATACTAAGAAGAGATGGAAAAGACCTGTTGGTTACACTAATTCATGTACCTTGTAAATGATGTGCTGATGTATTAGGGCCTTATTCCTTAATGTGCTGTTCATTGTCTTGGGAGTTCAAGGAACTCAGCACTACAAAGGGCTTCATTAGCAGAATGAGAGCATTCAGCACCCTGGCTGATGTCCTCAGTCTTTTCCAGAACCAGGCTGTTAATCAGATAGTTCTTTGAAAATGTGTGTTTAAACCAGGAGTTTATCCAATTTACATAATATAAGTACATACAATATATCATTTAATATATTGTGTAAAGGTTACCATAAATGAGAAAACACAGATTTGTTAAGGCATTCATGAATTCAATTCACTCTGATTTGTGGTGATCATTATTTGTGACCACCAGGTATTAATGAAGATGCTTATAAACCTCTACAGCTGGACAAATGCATATCATAGACATGTTTTTATCCATTATTTTCTCTTCATTATTGCCTGTTCTCACATTAAAGAGTTTCAGTTATCTGTTTAGGGAGCAGAAAGTCTACTGTGTGACCACCCAAACACAATGAATAGAAAACAGTCAAAGGGATCAGTTCATAAGCAGTTTGCAAACAACCCACAATCTGCTAAATTCAGTGAATACTTTTGAATAATTAATAATTTACAACTAACGGGACAGGTTTGCAAATGATTCATGAACAAAAAGCCGTCAAAATAAATCAAATACTTGGTTCAATGAATACTATTTGACTTGCTCTATTATGAACTTGGCTACCACTAATTCACACAATTATTCTCACTGAAAAAGCAGCATTTTATATTGCTTTCTGCTCATCAGGTAGTACAGACATTTACAAAGCCAAATCATGTCTAAGTTGAACAACAAAACATATCAATAAAAATACAAATGGCACAATTTCCTAAGCATTTTCTGAAATCCTAAATGTTACATTTCAAGCATTCAAACTGTGCCCATTGACAGCAGTTATTCACTATTCTCTAACAGCGGAACTTACATGGATTTAATGAGTTTATGCTTTTCTATAGATGCAAAAGATATTTGAGAAACTTCCAGGATTCAAAGAAATTCATGTGTTAGGATTTAGGTAAGTAAGAAAACAAGACTCATTCTATTTACGGCTAGGATTCCCTCCCCATCACGAAAGGACTATTACAAGCAATTTTGTTGTAGAAAGTATGTGGCTGTAAACATAAATTAGCTCTTTGGGACTCCTTGTAATAAGAATGGAGAATAGCACAGACAAATACTTCCAAATGAGATTGAGACCTTTAGATTATTAAAAAAAGAGAAGGAAAAAGAGTTTCAGATTCCCTCTGGAAAACAGAAATGCTATTTCAGGGACCCATTAATATGCACATCACCTGCCATTTGTTATTTGCCAGCAGCCTTGTGTTAACCTATCTCAAACTACTTAAGGAAGGAAAAGGGTTCTGGGAGTATGCCTGTCTCTTCAGACTATTGTTTTGTGCATTAATCATGTGCCCCTTACAGCTCACAGAAAAATGGCTCAGCAATGGAAGGTTACATTAGGAAATGTAATTAGGCAGTTACTCGAGAGTGTTCTGTACGAGGCAGGGCAGTTGCTGTACGCCGCTTTATTGTACTGGGTACTTTTATGATATATTCATACAATCTGTGATTTTTTTTTGCAATAGGTTCATTCCACACTATTCAAAGAGTCTCACTTGTTTTTTTAATACAATCTTGATTTTTTAAACTTCCACGTACATTTACTATTACTCCAAGCTGTCTTGTAGCTTATTAATAAAGAATCTGCAGCTGTTTTAAAGTTCATCTGTCTCACAATCATCAACAATCTGTAGCTCATAGCATGAAAATATAAACACACGCATTACCTCCCCATTTACAAATATTAATAAAAAATACAAAATAATGTTCCGGGGGGGGGATCAAATGCAAAGACCAGAACTTGGTCTCCCAACCTAGGTCTGGAATCCTGCAGTTCATATAGGTCCTTCCTCTATCAGCACCTCCACCAGATTAATTTCCTTTGAGTAACACCTTTTAATGCTTTGAAGGATGTTCCCATCATACCCTACTCTTACAGAGTTACTCACTCCTTCCTAGTTTTCCTCTCTGCAGAATTACCGGAAAAGAAAAGGCAAAACAGAATGGAAATAAATTGTTAAACTTTTTGATAGACCAAAAAAATGAGAAGAAACTGATTATTGCAGAACAGTCAGGAAAAAACATTCAGCACTCTATCACAATTCCCTTAGTTTGTCCAGGGAATTATTTTATCTTACAAGGAAGGGCAACCAATACAAAGATGCCTGGGATCCAATAGGCACTCTTCTGACACATTTGCAATCTATTCTGTCACTACAGTGAGAATCATGGTCTGCAGCAACAGGACTTGCAAATCTGTTCAGAATTAGGAAGTTTGTTTGCGTTTTTGGATCATATGTGATTTTGGCTTCCGTGCACTAATGATTTTTCTAACTTCATCATCTAAATTGAATGTCGTCAAGGTGATTTTATTTTTAATCTTTACAGAAGCGAAGACATTTATGTTCATTTTTAGTGTGCCACTTTGCAGCATTTTATGTGAAGTCAGTTGAATGAAGCAGGAATAAAAATTGAGGGGACACTATCCTATGCACAAGCCGTTGCTAAAAAGCATGCTGCTGCATCAATTAAACTGGAGAAGAGACTAATTTTAAGCAGATGTGTTATATTATAAGGGAACTTTGTCATAGTGAACACAGTTACAGAGAATCTCCTGCTATTGAAAACTTCTCCTGAGGCCTCACCCTACTTCTAATGAATGCCAAAAGGGCACATCTCCTGTGGGTAGAGAGCAAAACTCAAGTTATGGTGAAGAATCCTAGACAGTAAGTTATGTTAATGGAGATGCTGCTTTAGACTTGGCCTTTGCTGTCTTCAATCTTCATGGAAATAGAGTACAGGTTGAAGCTTCTGCCTGCATTGAAGTTGAGATGCTTTAAGAGATTTAACTGCTTCACACCTGTCTGCTGCCTCAGGGACAGTGGTCACCGTTAAAAAGTTAGCATTTAATAAAAATTACTGCCATGTAAGACACAACTAAATTTTTCCATACCTAGAATAAGAAATCACTGTGGTAAGTGTTAGTCCTTTTATTCTACCAGGTATACTACCTATGCAGTGCCAACATTCCATGCTGGCATTCCCACAAAATTCTGGCATTTCTAGAGGTCCCAAATCTGTTCTTCAGCAGCACAGAAGCTGCAGAAAGGACCCGCAGCAAAAGGGTTAAAGAAGTTATATAAGCTTTACACCGAGTACTCTCCAATGAGGCCTGATTCTATCATGCAATTTCCTGACAATTTTAATTTCTATCATGCAGTTTTGGAAAACTGCTCACGATTTATGTACTAATTAATTTTTCTATGCAAACAAAGACACTGTACATTGTACACAGAGCATGTACATTATTTCTGATGCATAGGGTGTTTTGCCATTTTTGACAGGTCAAGTCTTGTTTGACTTAGCTAATTTGCCCTACAAAGTATATAGAACCTCAGACAGAGGAAGCCAAAGTACTTTAGGGAAGGGGAGGGGTTACACTCATTCAAGCACTGCTCCCTACAGAGAAAGCTAGACCTTCCCCAAATTGTTCTGCGGCAAGTCACATAGTCTTTCCAAATAGTGAGTACATGTCAATATTGGGTTAAAATATGCTTTCATTTTCAAAAAGTTTATTGTTTACCTTTCCCTGCTGAAGAACATTCAACTGAGCCAGCTAAATGCCCCAGTGCTCCACCCTGCCATTTAAAGACCAAATCTGACGAACACTAAGCACCAACATCTTACATTGAGGCCTGGTCTACACTAATGAGGTAAATCGATCTAAGTTACGCTAGTTAAGTTACTTAAGATACATAACTTAAGTCATGTAGCTTAGATCAATTTACAGCGGTGTCTACACCAGACCCCCTAAATTGATGCGTGCTGCATCGATCACAGCAGCGCCGATTTAGCCTGTAGTCAAGACAAGCCCTTAGTCATATCTCTAAGGAACGGCTCCAAGCAACCTGAGATCAGTACCTGTGCTGGTATCTTATTCTCAGGTCAGTAGGGGCTGATAGAGTTGAGAAGCCAACATATTCACCAGTCTGGAAGAGGTAAGGAGTACACTGGACCACTTAGTAATGATGCCACCTTGTGAGAATTAGAGAACAGCTCTGATTTGCTCCATGAGGGTTTCCCTCCTCATTCATCCTTGACTGACAAGAAAACTGTTTTGTGGGGTCTGCAGCAGGGGTTGCTGCTCTGTTGGGTACAGGGCTCTGTGTGTGTGGTAGCTTAAGGGCTTCATTATGGCTGGACTAGAGGATTCATCAGGGAAACAACAACAGAGTGTTATGTCTGTCATTAAATTCTAGAAGCGTCAGACATGACCTTCATAACTGTACATGGTAGGTAATTAATAGGTCAGGTTACTTCTGAGGCTTAAATTTGGATAGCAGCCAGTCACAGTCTTGGTTCCAGCTTCTCTGTTGTATTGAACTCCACTGGGGAGGTGCAGATTAGGACTGACAGCACCACAGACTGTGTCATTTGTAATGAGACTGGGAGTGCAAATCTTTGAGCAATAGAGTACAGTAAAATTCCTGCTCTCACACACAGACAGAGCAGCAAGATGGAGGGAAAATGTGTAATGATGGACAGCAGGCTGACATTTTTCACATTGAAATAAAGATGACAAAGGATAGGTAAAAGATAAATTGTCCTGAGATAAATGTGATATATGACTGCCTGGCTTAACAGTTTACATGAATCTTTTCTTTCTCTTTTGCAATCCATTATTATGTCCTATCCTGTGTGATGAAATGAAGCCGGAATATGGAAAAAGATGGGTAATTCAGCAACATTTTTAAAAAAAAATATATATAGTGAATAATTTGATAAAACACGATTTATTAATGTGGCAAAGTGAATTAATTTGTCTTTTGCTCAGATACAGAATCTGTGGTAAATAAGAAGCATGGCTTCCACCTTCATTTAAAAGGCTCATTTAATCAAAGTGTAACACCCTATCTATGAAGAGGGACGAAAATTCTTTAGCCTAAATCACTCTACTAGATAAGCAGCATAACATTGATTTGAACAGCTAAAGATACCTCTATACAACATAAGGTTTAAGTAGAGAAGGTGAAAATGTCATACTTTAAATTATGTTTTAAAAAGTATTTTTGGCATGACAGCTGCTTGCTAGTTCTGTTTCCACATACACATTCCCTTCAGTAAGTAGTAAGATCTAATTTGCAACTTCAGTTCCCAGTTGAGACAGAAGTTGCGCAAAAAGGCCAGCTTTGTCTCCGAGAATGATTTGATAAGAGGCAAACTGGCTCTCATTCTTAACTGGTAATATAACTAGAATATTTTCTTCCAGCCTAAAAATGCTGCTGGAGAATAAGATTTGTTATTTAATCTGATTTACAACAAAAATGGCCTACATCTTTACTGGATTTTTGCCATGTATTATAAATGTAAATTCATAGCACATCCCAGATAAGAGACCTTCAGTTATTCATCATTGTGGAAAGCTGTTCCACAATTTCTGTTTTTAGAATGAATGTTTGTTACTTTTGTAAAAAAACTGTGTATTTACTGCTTATGAAAAGTGACAGATTAATAGTCCTGCCGATCACATCTTCTGTGTACTCATTGAACAGGAACATCCACAGCAGCAATACTGCAAGTTTCTCCAAGATGGACCAATTTACATGACTCACCCATGACCTGAAAGAACTAACTTAAATTGTGAAAAGCTACTTTTGCTTTCCATGCATATTAAGTCCTTAGCTGCTCTTCTAAGACTGCTAGCAATATTACCTATTGGGATGGGAGTTTGGGAACCTCGCCACTATAAACTGAAATGAGTTCATCAACTCATTTCACATAGGCTTTTGTAGTCAACAGATGGTTATGACTTTTAGGCACTGCCAGCATGGCTTTATGACTGTATTTGAGTTAATGACCTAGGAATGAAAGACTTAATGTTCTATTACCGATCCCACGAGCCAAGCAGCTCACCAGTTAAGCTTTAATTGGATTATATTTGCCAATTCTTACATTTTCTTTGAACAATGGATTATTATTTTTTTTTTTTTTGGTTAATGAATCCAGTGTTTCTGTGCATGGAATTTTTACATTTTTAAATTTAATTTTTTTAAATCTCAGCAGTGGAAAAAGTAATTTGGAGGTAACAACTCAGATAATTAGGTTAGAAGTATGATTACATTACTTTTATAGAACAATTCTGGCATATTGGAGGCTATAGGAATCCTTTTAAAAATGTCTGCTTGACATGTAACTCATTTTGTTGTAGCTGATCATTGCATTTTTACACTGCAGGTCAAGCAGCACTGTAGCACGGTACGTTGTCAATTTTGAGAGAGACAGCTCAGAAGTAAAGGGCACTGGGGATGATATCTCAACTATTGGCTCCAATAAAGTTGAAAATGAAAAAAGCCCTCTTAGTACAAAGGAAGAAGAGGAGATACCAGGAATTAAATTCACAGTTACAGACCTTCAGCAGCTGGTTGCCATGGCACTACAGGAAGACCAGTCCTTGATAATGGACCTTGGAACACTTCAGTTTACCGATGGTCAGTACATAAAGGCTGATAAGTGCATACATCTGAATCTCTGTCTTGTTAACTTATGAGGTTTAAATAAGATTTTTTTCCTTCCCTTCCAGCTTATTTCGGTATAATTAACCTACTAGGATGTGAACTGCAAAGCTTCTAAAGGTTCATGGGTCTAAATGAAGTGTGCCAAAACTAAATTCCTATATTGATTTTAAAATAGTCTAAACTATTGATAAAGAGTGTCATGGAAAATTTCTTGAAAATGGAAAATTTTAATAATGTCAACAAATTTTTTTTAAAAAATTATTTTTTTAAAAATGTGGCCTTCTTCGACAACCAAAAACACCCCCTTTTTGTGAAATATTTCAACCAGTAGCTCCACTTAGAACTGTGGGGTACAAACCCAAGAAAGCACTAGATTTAGAATTACAATGGTGTGGAAATAGGGCAACACTGCAATTATTCATTACACAAGTCAACATGGCTCATATGGATACATTGAATAGTCTGTGCTTAAGCTGGTTTTAACCAATAGGAGTTTTCTACAGCTGTATCTCATTTGCACTAACTATGTAATGCATAATACTGAGTGCTGCAAATAAATTGCTGCTTTACTTCCTATTGTAATTTAAAAATAAAATTTACCTCTCATTCGCTCTGATTTTTAAAAGTATTTCAGATGAATCATTTTTGTTTCCATCAGTTTTTATCTCTATTATAGAGGTTATGCACTTTGATCAGCATTCATTATCTTCAATCTGCAGTTTTATTGAAAAACATATTTTGCCTTTTGTTTTGTTTTGTTTTGCAGAAGCTATTAAACCATCTAGTGACTCAGGCAATGATATCAAATCAGTGGTCACCATTGCTCCAGCAGGCACTGAGTCGGTAAGCTAATTCTGCTTTTCTCTCTCTCAAAGGGAAACGAACTGAGATAATCTAAAATTCACCCCATCCCCAAACTGATTCTAAAAATAAGCACAATCCTTATAATAAATGCAGCCAGTGTGAGTAGTATGTATTATTTTGCAAAAGCAAAAAGTAATTGATTGAAGTATTTACATGTGGAAGACATTGCCTGGTTTCCTCTGACTTTATAAGAATTACAAGTTATTTGGTGAACCATCGTCTAAACTGTACATCTCAGTGAGTGAGATAGAACAAAGCGCATGGTGTAATAAAATGCGACCTTTGCTCAACTGATTTTAAAGCAATGGATTGTTATATATTTTATTTAGGATCACATTCACATATGACAAGCATTGGTCCATATTTCATAACTATACAATTGAGCCAATGGTTACAAGACTTTGTGGCTACATTGTATCAGACTCTCTAGTAATGAAAGCTACACCCTGTAAATGTTCTCTGAATTTGATTTTCAGGATGATGGTTTAAGTGCTGAACTCCCACTAGGTTACCCTAGTCTAGCAACGGTGGAGCAGACGGGAGATGATTTAATGATTGAATATACCACTGGAAGCACTATGCTAAGTGGAGATATCAGTGCCCCTGAAAATTTTATTTCATCTAAACCTGCATTTCCTGCCAAACCCTCAAGTGAATGGGCTAAAGAACAAGAACCAGAATCTTTAAAGGAAATTGAAGACATGAACATTATTATTGACCAGCAAAGCTCTACAGTGCCTTTCAGTACTCTGGATAGCACCGATGGCCCTTTAAAATCAGAGGATTCTGATTTACCTCCTCCAGCAGATGAGTCAGCCAGCAATGATTTAAGCACAAGGGAATCTGAAGTCCCAACTGAGCAGGCTGTCACACTGGCTTATACTACACCACCTAACTTTCTGCAACCCAGTGATCAGAAGAGTGAAGCTGAAAGGAAGAAAGAGCAGACTGTTAGCACAGATCTGGTTCTTAAGGGAGACAGCCAGGAAAGTCTATCTGGACAAGGTAGGTTATAAAACATCTATACATGAGGAGAAATAAGAGACACCCAGCTATTGTGCCATATATATACAATTTAGTAAGTAGACTAAATATTTCCTTAAATTTACATTTTGCTTTGCAGCTGAATGAATATTCTTACATCATCAAGTGTGAAAATATGAGTTAGAATTTTTTGACATCCACTCTGAGCAAACATGTCTTTTAGGTTGACTTCAGGGTTAGTAAAGCAAGTAAAAACCACAAGTACTTAAGGGTGAGGTGGGATTCATATAGGGGATTAGTGTAGGATTTCACAAACCCAAGGAAATCAAAGAAATGGCAGATAAAATCCCAGACCAACCATAAATAAGAACAATTCCAGTATTCAAAAATGGAGATTAAATTACCCACATAAACTAGAGGCACCTCAATCTGAAGTCAGCAATAAGTACAACAACAGAGTTTATCCCAAAATAGGAACACCACAGGCACCTAGCACAATGGGGTCCTGGACCCAGACCAGGGCCCCTGGGCACTACAGCAATACAAATAAATAATAATAATTTGAAAGAGTAAGGATTTTCTAATAATCTGATTGAGGGTTCCAAGGTTTTAAAAAACAACTACTTTTCTTTAGTCATCTATTCCATTCTCTCTGTTTGGTAATTTGATTTACAGAACCCTGATGCATGGGAGTATGCAGATATCCACAGGATCTTCTGTCAGCTCTTTAAGGGACATTCACTATGAATAAGCAATACAAATTTGCAGAGAAAAAAAATACATATGGTGTGAACTTCTGGCTCCATATCAATACCAAAACTCCCATTAACTTTAACCACACCAGTATTTCATCTGTGGAGTCTGAAATAATGCATGAACAAAATTGCGAGGAACACAGTAACGTCAGTATTCTAGCGTACCATATACAGTGCAACCCCTATTTTGCATACTAATTGGGGATTTAAGAATTCATCAAATCAAAAAGTTCATAAAACTGAACTCACAGGTACAGTGCATAAGTCACTGCATCGCTTTCTTCTAGTCCTTCAAATCACTGCAGACCAATTTTCAGTGCATTGAAGGCATCAGAATATGAAGAGATGTCAAGGTGTTCTTCATTGATCTCACTTTCGTTAGGTGATTTTTTTTTTCCTGTTGGGAAAAACGGTTAGTGTAATTGGTCATTTGTAAGATCGGCACTCGTAAAATCAAGGTTCTGCTGCATGCATTTCTAAAACAGATGACTACAAATAAGAGATAAGGGTGGCACTATAATTTCTTCCCTGTCCCTTCCCCTCTTTGTCTCCAAATAAAACCAAAGAGCCTACTCAGTTTTCCAGTGAGCAGTGAGCCCCCTGCCCTCACTGCTAGCCAACCAGTCAGTGTCTGAGCACAGAATATAGCTTTCTTGGCTTTTCTCAGCCAACCGTCCCCTACCACTTCCAGGATGACCCTGGGGCCAGCACTAGCAGCAGTAGGAGGCAGGGCAAGGAGCAAGCCAGAGGTCAGTGAAATAGAGCAATACGGTCTCCATGCAGGAGAGCCATCCTGGCCCCTCCATAGTACCATTTATAAGCCTCAAAAAAAAAAAGCCTTGGAAAGTAGGGAGCCCTGAAAGGTTAAAAACTCTCCAAGTTAGACAGTTCCTGAGGGTGAAACCTTCTAGTAGCCACCATTGAGGATGGAGGGGTAATTTTAAGTGAATGAAGATATGTGCAGCTATGGCAAATTACAGAGCTCCTCGAGGGACCCCGGAGCTGAATTCAGTGCCTTCCCCCAGCACTTGCAAAGTCTGGAAGCACGACAGAAAAGGCATGTTTAACCTAACTCCATCATATACAGTGCATGAATAAAGAAAAGGAGTACTTGTGGCACCTTAGAGACTAACCAATTTATTTGAGCATAAGCTTTCGTGAGCTACAGCTCACTTCATCGGATGCATACTGTGGAAAGTGTAGAAGATCTTCTATACACACAAAGCATGAAAAAATACCTCCCCTCACCCCACTCTCCTGCTGGCAATAGCTTATCTAAAGTGACCACTCTCCTTACAATGTATATGATAATCAAGGTGGGCCGTTTCCAGCACAAATCCAGGGTTTAATAAGAACGTCTGGGGGGGGGGGGTTAGGAAAAAACAAGGGGAAATAGGTTACCTTGCATAATGACTTAGCCTCTCCCAGTCTCTATTCAAGCCTAAGTTAATTGTATCCAATTTGCAAATGAATTCCAATTCAACAGTTTCTCACTGGAGTCTGGATTTGAAGTCTTTTTGTTGAAGAATTGCAACTTTCATGTCTGTAATCGCGTGACCAGAGAGATTGAAGTGTTCTCCGTCTGGTTTATGGATGTTATAATTCTTGACATCTGATTTGTGTCCATTTATTCTGTTACGTGAGGAAACTACAATCCATCGGTGATCTTCCTGATAACAACATCCTGGCCACTATGGATGTAGAAGCCGTCTACACCAACATTCCACACAAAGATGGACTACAAGCCGTCAAGAACACTGTCCCCGATATGTCACGGCTAACCTGGTGGCTGAACTTTGTGACTTTGTCCTAACCCATAACTATTTTACATTTGGGGACAATGTATACCTTCAGATCAGCGGCACTGCTACGGGTACCCGCATGGCCCCACAGTATGCCAACATTTTTATGGCTGACTTAGAACAACGCTTCCTCAGCTCTCGTCCCCTAATACCCCTACTCTACTTGCGCTATATTGATGACATCTTCATCATCTGGACCCATGGAAAAGAAGCCCTTGAGGAATTCCACCATGATTTCAACAATTTCCATCCCACCATCAACCTCAGCCTGGTCCAGTCCACACAAGAGATCCACTTCCTGGACACTACAGTGCTAATAAACGATGGTCACATAAACACCACCCTACACCGGAAACCTACTGACCACTATTCCTACCTACATGCCTCCAGCTTTCACCCTGACCACACCACACGGTCCATCGTCTACAGCCAAGCTCTGCGATACAACCGCATTTGCTCCAACCCCTCAGACAGAGACAAACACCTACAAGATCTCTATCAAGCATTCTTACAACTACAATACCCACCTTCGGAAGTGAAGTAACAGATTGATAGAGCCAGAAGAGTTCCCAGAAGTCACCTACTACAGGACAGGCCTAACAAAGAAAATAACAGAACGCCACTAGCCGTCACCTTCAGCCCCCAACTAAAACCCCTCCAACGCATTATTAAGGATCTACAACCTATCCTAAAGGATGACCCAACACTCTCAGAAATCTTGGGAGACAGGCCAGTCCTTGCCTACAGACAGCCCTGCAACCTGAAGCAAATACTCACCAACAACCACATACCACACAACAGAACCACTAACCCAGGAACTTATCCTTGCAACAAAGCCCGTTGCCAATTGTGCCCACATATCTATTCAGGGGACACCATCACAGGGCCTAATAACATCAGCCACACTATCAGAGGCTCGTTCACCTGCACATCCACCAATGTGATTTATGCCATCATGTGCCAGCAATGCCCCTCTGCCATGTACATTGGTCAAACTGGACAGTCTCTACGTAAAAGAATAAATGGACACAAATCAGATGTCAAGAATTATAACATTCATAAACCAGTCGGAGAACACTTCAATCTCTCTGGTCACGCAATCACAGACATGAAGGTCGCTATCTTAAAACAAAAAAACTTCAAATCCAGACTCCAGCGAGAAACTGCTGAATTGGAATTCATTTGCAAATTGGATACAATTAACTTAGGCTTGAATAGAGACTGGGAGTGGCTAAGTCATTATGCAAGGTAACCTATTTCCCCTTGTTTTTTCCTACCCCCCCCCCCCGACGTACTTGTGAAACCCTGGATTTGTGCTGGAAATGGCCCACCTTGATTATCATACACACTGTAAGGAGTGGTCACTTTAGATAAGCTATTACCAGCAGGAGACTGAGGGTATGTCTACACTACGGAATAAGGTCGAATTTATAGAAGTCGTTTTTTTAGAAATCGGTTTTATATATTCGAGTGTGTGTGTCCCCACAGAAAATGCTCTAAGTGCATTAAGTGTATTAACTCGGCAGAGTGCTTCCACAGTACCGAGGCTAGAGTCGACTTCCGGAGTGTTGCATTGTGGGTAGCTATCCCACAGTTCCCGCAGTCTCCGCTGCCCATTGGAATTCTGGGGTGAGATCCCAATGCCTGATGGGGCTAAAACATTGTCGCGGGTGGTTCTGGGTACATATCGTCAGGCCCCCGTTCCCTCCCTCCCTCCGTGAAAGCAAGGGCAGACAATCATTTCGCGCCTTTTTTCCTGAGTTACCTGTGCAGATGCCATACCACGGCAAGCATGGAGCCCGCTCAGGTAACCGTCACCCTATGACTCCTGGGTGCTGGCAGACGCGGTACGGCTTTGCTACACAGTAGCAGCAACCCCTTGCCTTGTGTCAGCAGACGGTGCAGTACGACTGGTAGCCGTCATTGTCATGTCCGAGGTGCTCCTGGCCACGTCGGCTCGGAGCGCCTGGACAGACATGGGCGCAGGGACTAAATTTGGAGTGTCTTGACCAGGTCATTCTCTTTAGTCCTGCAGTCAGTCCTATTGAACCGTCTTATGGTGAGCAGGCAGGCGATACGGATTGCTAGCAGTCGTACTGTACCATCTTCTGCCAGGCAGGCAAGAGATGAGGATGGCTAGCAGTCCTTCTGCACCGTCTGCTGCCAGCCAAAGATGTAAAAGATAGATGGAGTGGATCAAAACAAGAAATAGACCAGATTTGTTCTGTATTCATTTGCTTCCACCCCTCCCCCGTCTAGGGGACTCATTCTTCTAGGTCACACTGCAGTCACTCACAGAGACGGTGCAGCGAGGTAAATCTAGCCATGTATCAATCAGAGGCCAGGCTAACCTTCTTGTTCCAATAAGAACGATAACTTAGGTGCACCATTTCTTATTGGAACTCTCCGTGAAGTCCTGCCTGAAATACTCCTTGATGGAAAGACACCCCCTTTGTTGATTTTAGCTCCCTGAAGCCAACCCTGTAAGCCGTGTTGTCAGTCGCCCCTCCCTCCATCAGAGCAACGGCAGACAATCGTTCCGCGCCTTTTTTCTGTGCGGATGCCATACCAAGGCAAGCATGGAGGCCGCTCAGCTCACTTTGGCAATTAGGAGCACATTAAACACCACACGCATTATCCAGCAGTATATGCAACACCGGAACCTGGCAAAGCGATACCGGGCGAGGAGGCGACGTCAGCGCGGTCACGTGAGTGATCAGGACATGGACACAGATTTCTCTGAAAGCATGAGCCCTGCCAATGCATGCATCATGGTGCTAATGGGGCAGGTTCATGCTGTGGAACGCCAATTCTGGGCTCAGGAAACAAGCACAGACTGGTGGGACCGCATAGTGTTGCAGGTCTGGGACGATTCCCAGTGGCTGCGAAACTTTCGCATGCGTAAGGGCACTTTCATGGAACTTTGTGACTTGCTTTCCCCTGCCCTGAGGTGCATGAATACCAAGATGAGAGCAGCCCTCACAGTTGAGAAGCGAGTGGCGATAGCCCTGTGGAAGCTTGCAACGCCAGACAGCTACCGGACAGTTGGGAATCAATTTGGAGTGGGCAAATCTACTGTGGGGGCTGCTGTGATGCAAGTAGCCCACGCAATCAAAGATCTGCTGATATCAAGGGTAGTGACCCTGGGAAATGTGCTGGTCATAGTGGATGGCTTTGCTGCGATGGGATTCCCTAACTGTGGTGGGGCCATAGATGGAACCCATATCCCTATCTTGGCACCGGAGCACCAAGCCGCCGAGTACATAAACCGCAAGGGCTACTTTTCGATAGTGCTGCAAGCTCTGGTGGATCACAAGGGACGTTTCACCAACATCAACATGGGATGGCTGGGAAAGGTACATGACGCTCGCATCTTCAGGAACTCTGGTCTGTTTCAAAAGCTGCAGGAAGGGACTTTATTCCCAGACCAGAAAATAACTGTTGGGGATGTTGAAATGCCTATAGTTATCCTTGGGGACCCAGCCTACCCCTTAATGCCATGGCTCATGAAGCCGTACACAGGCAGCCTGGACAGTAGTCAGGACCTGTTCAACTACAGGCTGAACAAGTGCAGAATGGTGGTAGAATGTGCATTTGGACGTTTAAAGGCGCACTGGCGCAGTTTACTGACTCGCTTAGACCTCAGCAAAACCAATATTCCCACTGTTATTACTGCTTGCTGTGTGCTCCACAATATCTGTGAGAGTAAGGGGGAGATGTTTATGGCGGAGTGGGAGGTTGAGGCAAATCGCCTGGCTGCTGGTTACGCGCAGCCAGACACCAGGGCGGTTAGAAGAGCACAGGAGGGCGCGGTACGCATCAGAGAAGCTTTGAAAACCAGTTTCATGACTGGCCAGGCTACGGTGTGAAAGTTCTGTTTGTTTCTCCTTGATGAAACCCCCCGCCCCTTGGTTCACTCTACTTCCCTGTAAGCTAACCACCCGCCCCTCCTCCCGTCAGTCACCACTTGCAGAGGCAATAAAGTCATTGTTGCTTCACATTCATGCATTCTTTATTCATTCATCACACAAATAGGGGGATGACTACCAAGGTAGTCCAGGAGGGGTGGTGGAGGAGGGAAGGAAAATGCCACACAGCACTTTAAGCACAGCACTTTAAAAGTTTACAACTTTAAAATTTATTGAATGACAGCCTTCTTTTTTTTGGGCAGTCCTCTGTGGTGGGGTGGCTGGTTGGCCGGAGGCCCCCCCACCGCGTTCTTGGGCGTCTGGGTGCGGAGGCTATGGAACTTGGGGAGGAGGGCGGTTGGTTACACAGGGGCTGCAGTGGCAGTCTGTGCTCCAGCTGCCTTTGCTGCCGCTCAACCATACACTGGAGCATACTGGTTTGGTCCGCCAGCAGCCTCAGCATTGAATCCTGCCTCCTCTCATCACGCTGCCGCCACATTTGAGCTTCAGCCCTCTCTTCAGCCCGCCACTTACTCTCTTCAGCCCACCACCTCTCCTCCCGGTCATTTTGTGCTTTCCTGCACTCTGACATTATTTGCCTCCACGCATTCTTCTGTGCTCTGTCAGTGTGGGAGGACAGCATGAGCTCGGAAAACATTTCATCACGAGTGCGTTTTTTTTTCTTTCTAAGCTTCATTAGCCTCTGGGAAGGAGAAGATCCTGTGATCATTGAAACACATGCAGCTGGTGGAGAAATAAAAAGGGACAGCGGTATTTAAAAAGACACATTTTATAAAACAGTGGCTACACTCTTTCAGGGTAAACCTTGCTGTTAACATTACATACATAGCACATGTGCTTTCGTTACAAGGTCGCATTTTGCTTCCCCCCCACCGCGTGGCTACCTCTTCAACCCTCCCCCCTCCCTGTGGCTAACAGCAGGGAACATTTCTGTTTAGCCACAGGCAAACAGCCCAGCAGGAATGGGCTCCTCTGAGTATCCCCTGAAGAAAAGCACTCTATTTCAACCAGGTGACCATGAATTATATCTCACTCTCCTGAGGATAACACAGAGAGATAAAGAACGGATGTTGTTTGAATGCCAGCAAACATACACTGCAATGCTTTGTTCTACAATGATTCCCGAGTACATGTTACTGGCCTGGAGTGGTAAAGTGTCCTACCATTAAGGACACAATAAGGCTGCCCTCCCCAGAAACCTTTTGCAAAGGCTTTAGGAGTACATCTAGGAGAACCGCGAATGCCAGGGCAAAGTAATCCTTTCACATGCTTGCTTTTAAACCATGTATAGTATTTTAAAAGGTACACTCACCAGAGGTCCCTTCTCCGCCTGCTGGGTCCAGGAGGCAGCCTTGGGTGGGTTCGGGGGGTACTGCCTCCAGGTCCAGGGTGAGAAACAGTTCCTGGCTGTCGGGAAAACCGGTTTCTCCGCTTGCTTGCTGTGAGCTATCTACAACCTCATCATCATCTTCTTCGTCCCCAAAACCTGCTTCCATATTGCCTCCATCTCCATTGAAGGAGTCAAACAACACGGCTGGGGTAGTGGTGGCTGAACCCCCTAAAATGGCATGCAGCTCATCATAGAAGCGGCATGTTTGGGGCTCTGACCCGGAGCGGCCGTTTGCCTCTCTGGTTTTCTGGTAGGCTTGCCTCAGCTCCTTCAGTTTCATGTGGCACTGCTTCGGGTCCCTGTTATGGCCTGTGTCCTTCATGCCCTGGGAGATTTTGACAAAGGTTTTGGCATTTCGAAAACTGGAACGGAGTTCTGATAGCACGGATTCCTCTCCCCAAACAGCGATCAGATCCCGTACCTCCCGTTCGGTCCATGCTGGAGCTCTTTTGCGATTCTGGGACTCCATCATGGTCACCTGTGCTGATGAGCTCTGCATGGTCACCTGCAGCTTGCCACGCTGGCCAAACAGGAAATGAGATTTAAAAGTTCGCGGTTCTTTTCCTGTCTACCTGGCCAGTGCATCTGAGTTGAGAGTGCTGTCCAGAGCGGTCACAATGGAGCACTCTGGGATAGCTCCCGGAGGCCAATACCATCGAATTGTGTCCACAGTACCCCAAATTCAAGCTGGCAAGGTCGATTTAAGCGCTAATCCACTTGTCAGGGGTGGAGTAAGGAAATCGATTTTAAGAGCCCTTTAAGTCGAAATAAAGGGCTTCATCGTGTGGACGGGTGCAGGTTTACATCGATTTAATGCTGCTAAATTCGACCTAAAGTCCTAGTGTAGATCAGGGCTTAGTTTGTGTTGGCGGGGGGTGAGAAAACCTGGATTTGGGCTGGAAATGGCCCAACTTGATTATCATACACATTGTAAGGAGACTGATCACTTTAGATAAGCTATTACCAGCAGGAGAGTGGGGTGGGAGGAGATATTTTTTCATGCTTTTAGTGTGTATATAATAAGATCTTCTACACTTTCCACAGTATGCATCCGATGAAGTGAGCTGTAGCTCACGAAAGCTTATGCTCAAATAAATTGGTTAGTCTCTAAGGTGCCACAAGGACTCCTTTTCTTTTTGCGAATACAGACTAACATGGCTGTTACTCTGAAACAGTGCATGAATAGGCAGTCTGGTGTCTCAATGATCTTCTAAGAGTCCTTCTACGTATTTTGTTACATTCTGGTTAGTAGGTAATGTTAGGATTTGCACCACATATATGGTGTGATGTTTGTGAAAGGAAAGTTTCTAGGACAAATGGATCTACCATGTATGTGTAAATGTGGCTGTGGACAGTGTTTCTATATTTGTACCTCTGGTAAGTATGGTCAATTTAAATTTACACCTAAGCTTCAGTGTACTCAGTGCTCTACAGCAGTGGTTCTCAACCAGGAGTTCGAGGCCCCCTGGCTGGCCACGAGCAGGTTTCAGGGGGTCCGCCAAGCAGAGCCAGTGTTAGACTTGCTGGGGCCCAGGGCAGAAAGCCAAAGCCCCACCTCCTGGGGTTGAAGACCGGGGCCCTTAGCCCTGGCACCCAAGGCTGAAGCCAAACTTAGCTTTGAGGGGGCCCCATGGCATGGGGCCCCAGGCAACTGCCCTGCTTGCTACCCCCTAATGCCAGCTTTGGCTTTTATATGCAGAAAACCAGTTGTTGTGGAACAAGTGAGCTGTGGAGTTTTTATAGCACGTTGGGGGGGCCTCAGAAAGAAAAAAGCTGAGAATCCCTGCTCTACAGGATAAGCTACAGATACATTCCCTGTCCTGAGGAATTAAAAAACAGACAAGTATGATAAGATGCGATTGTTAGGCTTTCAGAGCAGGGACCTTGTCTTGTTACCTAAACCACCTAGCACAGTTGATCACTGTAAAACAAAAATAAGAAGTCACATCAGGGGACCTAGAAGAATGGTTAATATGTTATTTTTACTTTTAAAAAAATAAGTTTCATGTCTATGGGCCTCTCAGAAGAAAAGAATCCATGGTAGAGATTTGTGTGAGGAGATATCCGTGTGTAGTATGTGATGTCTACATTTCCCTCATCCTAATCGCCTAATCCAAAATGGCCTTCCCTGCCATTTCCTTGCTGGACACAGTAAAGAACCACATAGAAAATGAGACTAGCATTCTGAGAGGAGTAGGACCAGAGTGAATGCCATTCAAGATTGGACTAACAGATCAAGTACTCCAGTACATTGTCTCTGACTGCAAAGGAAAGTATCATACTGGATAGTTGTAGTAAGAAATAACATGTTCAGTCCCTCCAACTGCAGGTGGTTAATTGTTGGCTTATGTTCTGAGTGTTTATATATTTGTAGATAATGTAGCTGCAAATGAAAATAACTGTTGGCTGAAATGGTAATTTCTTGCCACAGTCAAAAATTGTATTAGGCTTTTAATTTCATCGGCAGCCATGGTACATGCTGTAAACTGCTGCAAGACTCTCTCACACATTGTACACTTTATTCTCATTCTGCAGTCTTCTTTCTCACACATGGAGTTCTGAAACAAAAGAAACCACACACTTTTTGATCAGCACAGTGCTCTGAAAATTCTAAGGAATAAGAAACACTTCTCTGCCTGAACAATCTGTGCATTGTACTTGAAAATAATGTTTTTGATAACAATTGTCATTAATAATTTTATTTTCAAATACATTGCACATCTTATTAATGCAGAGTAGCACATCTCATCTTTCAGATGCAGGGCTGATCAAAAACAGTAGTTTCCCTTTGATAAGCAAGCATGGGCATGAAATTATACCTTTCATATATTAAAATGCTCCATTTATCTCATTGTCATTCACTCACTGGTTGTAGACTTAGTGGCACCAATCCACATGATTGCTGAATATTGCATTTTTCTAAATAAATGAAAAATACTGTATCCACACAGCTCCCTTTTGGTTACCTCTCTATTGGCTACCTCAGCAAAGCGGCATGATTTATTTGTTTCACTTCAGTCATTTCCAGGTCACAGACCATGAAGAATGTGTTAATTATGCTGAATCACAGTTAGCACCTAACTGATTTTCACCGGGGACCTGTTTCTTGCCCCAGGATCCAATTTGTTTGGCTGAACCCCCCTCCCATGATTCCAGTGTAGGACTATGGATCAAATGGCTCTCTCAGTATAGGCTCTTCTACCTCAGGACTCTGATATTTGGTGTTCTGTCTGAGACGAGGCAGTGCCATACCTACCTGATACTCATGCAACCTAACAACCAAAATTAGACCAAAGTATTACAACCCACAGGAGACTAAACTACTGTGTGCCACACAGAGAGAATAGGAGGGACCAGTGCCTGAGGCCCCTGCAATGGCAGAGAATTTTATTAAATGAAACATACTCAGGTAATCCTATCAAGAGGCTGGCACCCACATGCTGCAGAGGAAGGCAAAAAACCCTGACAGTCATTGCTAGTCTGACCTGGGAGAAAATTCCTTCCTGTCCAGCAGTTTGGCATGTTTCTTTTAATAAAAATTCAGGCTAACTATCTGTAAGGGTATGTCTACACTGGAAACTTCAAAGCACTTCAGTGGGAACACTCCTGCGGCTGCGCTTTGAAGTGCGAGTGTCACGTGCGAGCGCTGGGAGACAGCTCTCCCAGCGCTCCTAGTAATCCACCTCCACGAGGGGATTAGCTGCAAGTGCTGGGAGCGTGGCTTGCTGCACTCAGAGGGCTGATTTTTCAGCCCCTGAGCCAGCAAGTTAGAGCACTATACAATGTACGTGTATACAAGTCCTAATATGCTACAGTTAGTGTTCCCATATCTTGTTCCCAATTAGTGTTACCATACATGCTTAGAAATCTGCCGTGTTCTAGTCCTTCCTTAGACTTCTTAAAAAAGACACGGCATAAAATTATTTTAGGCCCAAATTTGAGGAAGGGAAAGTACATATTATGTAACATCCCTGGATGGATAGATTCTTCCATGTATACTATATGGAATCTACCTTCCCTTAAGGAAGTTAAAAGATACTTCTCTCTTCTCCTCCTCCCCTCGTCCTTTATAAATTGAAGTGGGATTCCACTGGCCTTCATTTATCCCTTTCTTCCTCCCATTGAAACGTATGACCATTTCTACTACTGCACTGTGAAAATATGCAAAGAATGTTGAATTTTCTTCTATCCATAAATTATTTTTGCTATCCTTTAGAGGGTCTTCAGTCTACTTCACTGAATTCTTTTCCATTACATCTTTGAAAAATACTTAGTCATTTGTTTTTATTCTCATTAAGCTTGTTCTTGTGAATTCAATGGGAATTTTTATTCCATACTTTTAAATGTTGCTAAGGAACATTACATACCTATTACATTATAATTCACTATGTCCTATAGTGTTTTTCAACATTGTAATGACTATGAGGTGCAGGAAGAACAACCGAAAAGGAAATTGTTTAATTTCCAGTGTAATTTTCTCTCTCAAATTCTTCCCAGATTACTTGGAACTCTGTTACATTTTTCATTCAGTTGATTTTTAACTACTTATGTTATTTTCTCCAGGCAAACATAGCACTGATTGTTAACTGAGGACAGATGTGGTTTTTGCCATCTCTACAGTAATATCCTCTGTGGGTCTAATCCTGCGAGGTACAGTGTTCAGTGGTACTTGGAGGTGCTCAGCACCCTGTGGAAGTGAGCTCTTTATCCACAGTATGCGAAGGAAAGTTTTTCATTGGGCAGCTGTGTTAAATGCTAACAGTTCTCAAAAATCAAATAACCCTATTAAGCTGGCAAAGTCATTTCCCCCAAACACAAGATCCATTACTTTAGCACCTGCTTGTATCCAGGTGTATCCAGGGGCACATAATCATGCCCATTGCAAGACTGTGCAAAAAGACTCCATAATCAGTTGTGTAACTGAGTAATATTAGAGAAATACAGTATTTATGGAATGGTGATGGCTAAGAAAGTAGATACATTATGGGTATGCCTACATTATAGCGGCTACAGCAGCAATGGGTTTTTTCCATCAATGTAGTTAATCCACCCCTCTGAGAGGCAGTGTCTAGGGCAACAGAATAATTCTTCCATCAACATAGCTGCATCTACAGTGCGGGTCAGCCTTGTGCAACTTGGTTAGGTCAGTCTAATTTTTCAGAATAGACTAGACCTATGTTAGTGGCAATACATGGTTGTATATATTATCACTTATTAATTATAATACCCCAAAGCATGCTGGATGCTTCAGAGATTTTGGAAGTATTTCCACTGAGGTTGTTGGGAAATTGAATAGTGGACACATTTAAAAAGTTTTCTCCTTTTTGACAGCTGCTACTAGTTATAGCAATATTCCCAGTGTTCTCTGGATTTTTCTCTTCTGTGAATTACACAGTTCTTATAGGAGTGTACTTACATTTCAAAGACTAAAATGTTTATTTAATTTTATCCCATGGATATCATTCAAGAGTATGTTGTTGATGATAGAAAGTCTGAGAGACATATAAAATTGCTGAGTTGGATGTATATAAGCTGGTGGTTTTCTACTCTGCAAGTGGCTGCATTTTCATAATGGAAATACTTGGTAAAATTTGATAAGCAGTGTAGGATTTTTTGGAGGTAAGGCTGCTGTATCATCTGTTAACTAGTTGTGCTATTAAAACTTTCTTTCTCTTTGAATTTCTGTATTCCTCCCTTTAAATCCATTGACACTACAGCATTTTCTCATAACTGGCTCTCCTGAAATTTAACACTCTGATTTTCCCCCTTCTTGGTTCAGCTTTTATTATAGTTATGAATCTGACTCATTCACTATTACTTACACATACCACAACTTCTCTAGCTTCTTCATCCAGTCACGTCCAGTCTCTTACTCATACAGTCCTGGTTCAGCAAGGGACTCGGGCACCAGAGTAATCTTATTTTGATCTAAAGTTAGGTATGCTTAAGTACCTTGTTGGATCCAACGCAAAACACCCCTATGTTATAGATTCTTTCTTTACACAGTGTGGAAAGCAGCTTGCTACACAGCAGCCATGCTAACTTACTGGCTTAGTTACACTTGCCACTTTTTTTTTCCTTTTTCATAAACCAGGCTTATTGTTATCTATTTCTTGCTTCTTTCTGACAAAATTGCCCATCACATTTTCTTTGTAAAAGTATGAAATCCGTGGGTTAGATTCTCATCCCTACTCAGACCCTCTTTCACTGGACAAAAGGGCTGAAGGAGTATAAAGGGTCTCTAAAAGCCCTAGTTCTGGTGGGAGGAAATTCCCCTATGGTTGCTCTAAGGGAGACCACAAGCTATCATCCAAGGATTTCCTCTCGTGCCTTAGTGTTTGGGAACATGCCAATGGTGGGGTGAAGGTGGTAGAGTTGTGCTTCAGTCCCTAAAGCATCCCAGGATTAGAAAGGTACAAAGGTGGCTTCCAGGCAACTCAGCATCCTCACTCCCACCTGGCTGCGAGTACTGTGCCACTCTTCTTCGAGGTGCAGCACAAACACTCATCCTGTGTAACTGCTAGCATGAATTAGGGATGAGACCCAGCCACACCATTCAAAACCAGATGTTCAATCCCAATCCCCCCCTCCCAAAGTTCAGAGCTCAGGTTTTGGTTTAAACTGATCTCTAGTCATACATCGTTTCTCTTTATTATAGTTCCTCCAGAATCTAAATTACTGCCATTTTTTCCTTTATAAACAGTGCAAAGTCAATTCTGCCCCTTTCCATTTTCTTGAATGTCCATTAAATAGTCTCTGACCCTCAGTATCTTGTGTCTATGTATTTTGACTTCCCTCCGGGGCTAAACTCATCATATCCAAACCTCGCCTGTATGCTTAAAGTACTCATTATCCTATTCCTTTTGCAATCTTCCTCTATTTCCACACAATACTCTTTAATAATTGTACAGGAGGGAAATCACAGATAATATACTATATGGCTTATTGTTGAAAAATACAAGAAAATATTAAGGCTACAGCAAAGGAAGCAGGGCAAATTTCTAATGTGAAAGAGAAAAGCATTTGAAAATCTTAGAAACTGACCAAAAAAATGAAAAATAAGGTTACTTCCAAAGTAGTAAGAATTTCTTTAAAATGATTAGGGCACGTTTTAATTAACATCTGAATAATTAAATTAAATTAAATTAAATTAAATTAAAGTAATTTAATTAAGCATCTGAAGAAGTGGGGGGGTTTACACACGAAAGCTTATGCCCAAATAAATCTGTTCGTCTTTAAGGTGCTACCGGACTCCTTGTTGTTTTAATTAAAGTTATTAATGTATTCTATTGGCATTTTATTAATAAAATCTCTAGCATTATATAAGAAATAGTATTTCTGAGGGCATCATTCCCAGAGATACACTCTGGAAATGCACTAAAAGTAACTAGTTTGGACCCTGTGGTACATAACAATCAGCACATGGACTGCTGGAGATGACGTAAACCTTTGCCATTATATTGCATTTGTACATTTCATAGAGTCACAGGCCTTGATTGCTCCCCCGATACCTGTGGGAGATGAAGATTCTGCAAGGATCCTCTCTCAGTTTTCCTAGGATCATTCTTTGACCATGCTGAGGAGTGGGTGGTGGTTATGCACCCTAAGCCCCATGGTTCTGTGCCTCCAAGCCTGCTCTGGTACCCTCCCAACCCCTGCACTCAGGTAAGGCAACATGGCTCCTTCACACACCACATTTCTGCTGCAGTTAATACAGTCTTTTGCTCATCCTTTTGAGCTAATATTTGACAGAGATCAGATGCTAGATCTCCGGAAGAGCTGAATATCATATAGACATGACTGTATTTCTGGTATTCTTTCCGCCTCATGTTCATTCCCAGCGGCCCAAAGGTCCATTATTGTAAAATGTCACCTTTAACATGACATTCCACTAGGCCGGATCTTAAACTCAAATTGCAAAGAAAACTCCATTTTTTATTTCTTACAAGAACTGCTCCAGATGTTTCACAGTGATTGGAATTCAGTCCATATTATTACTTGACACCAAAGGCATTTTTTCCTTTCCCCAAATCACCAGTTTTAAAGGGTAAGAATTCTTCTATTTTCATTACTCTCTCTTTTGGTTTCCGTGAATTCTCTTTGATCAGAAACTGACAAGCTTCTCTTAATTTTTTTTTCCGTCAAATTCTCTGTGCACCCTTTTGCTGTTTCTCATTATCACTGGCTGCTTCAGAAGTGCTAAGAATACTCGTTATGGGAGCACTACTTCACCCAGTACTCTAAGGAGTGAAAAGGTAAGTCTAGCTATGTAACTTTTTCAAGCATTATCTACGGCTTTGATTAGTCTGACAATTATCTTTAAACTGATAGTGAGAGTGGCTGTAAAGTGACTAGCAGGCCTGTAATATGACCACAGAAATTCCACTGAAAAGGCTAAGGACAGGATGCTCTGTACTTCTTGACCAGAAATGTTTAAAAGGGGACTGGGCGGAAAATACATGCTAAGCTGATTGTTTTGGCAGAAGTCGAAAAGGAGGACTCAAAATCAGAAAGCACGGTAGATATTACAGTACGTGAATAGCATATGGACAAATGTAATTTAGTCTGGTTCTCAGCTATGACTATGGTGGGAACACTAGAAGAACCTAAATAGAAAAAAAAAAAGATAGAATAAAATAATCAATATCACATCTTCAAATCATGCTTAAAGTGTTAAACTAAAAATCAACACTAAGAAAGTCAGTTGCATTTGGGCATTCTTCACAAGAACTATGAGGGGGAGAGAGACCACTGCATAGACATTTCATGATTTCAGATTTAAATTACCCAGTCTCTCCAATTAATGGTTACATCAATGTAAGATTAAGCTTTACTGCTTTCAAATATGATTCATCACCTTTTGTGTGTCAAAAATATGCAATACATATATGTTATCAAAGCAGGTAACATATTATACTTTAGATGTAACTCATAATTCTATGGACCTGTTGATATTATTCTATGCAGCATAAAAAACTGTTCAAACACTTGTCAAGAAAAGTTACCTTCCCAGACAAAATTCTGCTAGTCCGCATGCTTGAGCCCAAAATGTGCCAAATGGATTCTGAAAATGCAAAAACCTGTTTGATAGTTTAAAAACCTATGTGACACACCCAAAAATGTATTTATAAACTAGCTATTAACAAGCTGTCCTTAGAGACATAATAAGAAACTTAAAAACACAAGAGAAATTCTTAAATTACATGATAATCTAGAGAGGCTGTTTCTATAGATAATTTACGCCAATATCATTCAGAATGTCTTTATAGAATAGACTAACAAATCTGTGAGCTAAACACTACATATTTTAAAAATTGCTTCCAAAAAAAGCCATTTTCACAATAGCCCAGACTGCAAAGGGAATCATTCCAATCCACTGTGTTAGTTTTCCTACATTTCTGCAAGATTTCTCTTAGTTAAAGAAATAGGAAACAAAGCAGTAACATTAAAATAATACCTTGAAAGAAATGGTTAAGATTTATTTTTTAAGTCTGCAAATTAAGAGTTGAGGATGAAATTGTGTCCCTCACCAGCCTGTATGTATCTGGTTATTGAAGCTCACACAGTATATAGTAAGAAACTGCTCAGAGATCACTGCAACCTTTATAGTTACTTACTGGTTAAAGGGACACTGTTACGGGACCTTGAAGATTATTCTTCCCTCTTTCAGTAAAAATATCCTATCCTACATGCTATCTTTGTTAGAAATTCTGGCTTCCAGGAATGTGTATGGAACTAAAATTTTGATTTTAAAAATCACTGCACTTAACTTTTTAGGGGGTTCAATGACCTTTCAGTATTAGGGGTTAGATTTATAAGATAAAGCCAGACATTTTTAAGAGTGGCTTGGCATAGCTGTATCCTTTAAAGATGGTATTGACACTGTTGTTTTAAATATTATGGCATCAGTCAATTTAAACAGACACACAGGGCCAAATTTTCAATAGTGTATATAATAAATTGTGTGGGCTCATTTGAACTTATGAAAAATCCGAAATACATGTGTAACTGTTGATGCATATACATATAGACATTTGTTCTTGCACATCTGAGTCTGTTCATGCACATTAAAAAAATTGGCCCTGACTATTGTTTGAACATACTGTAGGTTATTCTATTAAATTCTTAACACTACTTCTCAGTGTGACACTGTTCAATTTCCAGTAGTTCGTGGAAAAGTAAATTCATGAAAGGATTAAGCACTATTCAAGTAATGATGCCCATGGTCTACAAGAAAGAGTCAATTCCCTTTCTAATGCTTTGGTCTATTATTCTGTAGGGCTTTTCTCCAAGCAGGTAGAAATCTAACGCGTTAGCCCCATAAAGGAATGACATCATTGTGTGTGTCAGTATGGCATTTGATTAATAGAAGCCTTTCTGCAGAAATTATTATAAAAATGAGTTTCTTGCTCATTTAGTTGCATTAATAGATTTAACTTTCATTTCAATTTTCCCCCTTCATTCAAAGAATTTTTTGTCTGATTAAAGCTATGCTATTCCTTTGCAGATGGGAACATTGGTGCCATTGACCAGTAACTGAGCTGGTGACAGAAAAGAATATATTTTCTTCATTACCACATACTCTGTAAGTAATTGGAAGGTGCCATGCAAATTGCACCAACAGGAGTTTCTAACAGAGGATGCTTCTGATGGTTGGAATGGCTATAACTGGAAACTGACTGGGTAATTAAATAAAAGGGGAATATTATTACGCAGTTGGCTATTCATTTTCTGGCTGTAGCCAAGTCAAGCTATCTCATATTTGTGAGCAGACTAGAGGAATTCAGTTCCTCAGTTTTGCCCTCCCAGTGAAAAGATTTTTAGGAACTGAAAATATTTCCACCAGAAATTTCATTTTGGAATCCAGTACTTTATCCTAGCTGTTTACATAGCTTGGAGGAGCAAAGAGTGCAGCTGTTCAGGACTTGGTTTGTGAGTTGTGCTGTCAATTAATAGCAGTTAACTCATGCAATTAACTCAAAAAATTAATCACGGTTATTTGCAGCTTTAATTGCACTGTTAAACAATAGAATACTAATTGCCATTTATTAAATATTTTTGGATGTTTCTCTACATTTTCAAATATATTGATTTCAGTTACAACACAGAATACACAAAGTGTACAGTGCTCACTTTCTATTATTTTTATTACAAATATTTGCACTATAAAAATGATAAAAGAAATAGTATTTTCAATTCACCTCATACAAGTACTGTAGTGCAATCTCTTTATCATGAAAGTGCAACTTACAAATTTAGTTTTGTTACATAACTGCTCTCAAAAACAAAACAATATAAAACTTCAGAACCTACAAGTCTACTCAGTCCTAGTTCTTGTTCAGCCAATCACTAAGACAAACAAATTTGTTTACAGGAGATAATGCTGCCTGCTTCTTATTTACAATATCACCTGAAAGTGAGAACAGGTGTTCACATGGCACTTTTGTAGCCGGCACTGCAAGATATTTATATGCCAGATACGAATGTTTACCATATGCCCCTTCACGCTTTGGCCACCGTTCCAGAGGACATGGTTCCATCCTGATGATGGTTGTTAAAAAAAATGCATTAATTAAATTTCTGAATCAACTCCTTCCGGGAGAATTGTATGTTTCCTGCTCTTTTTTACCCACATTCTGACATATATTTCATATGATGGTAGTCTTAGATGATGACCCAGTACATGTTGTTTGTTTTAAGAACACTTTCACTGCAGATTTGACAAACACAAAGAGAGTACCAAACTGAGATTTCTAAAGATAGCTACAGTACTCAACCCAAGGTCGAAGTGCCTTCAAATCTGAAGTGTCTTCCAAAATCTGAGAGGGATGAGGTTTGAAGCATGCTTTCAGAAGTCTTAAAAGAACAATACTCCGATGCGTAAACTACAGAATCCAAACCACCAAAAAAGAAAATCAACCTTCTGCTAGTGGCAGCTAACACAGATGATGAAAATGAACATGTGTTGGTCCACGCTGCTGTGGATAGTTATCAAGCAGAACCCGTCATCAGCATGATGCATGTCCTCTGGAATGGTGGTTGAAGCATGAAGGGACTATGCATCTTTAGTGCATCTGGCACGTCAATATCTTGCAATGCCAGCTACAGCAGTGCCATTTGAACACATGTTCTCACTTTCGGGTGACATTGTAAACCAGAAGCGGGCAGCCTTGTCGCCTGCAAATGTAAACAAACTTATTTGAGCAATTGGCTAAACAAGAAGTAGGACTGAGTGGACTTGTAGGTTCTAAAGTTTTACATTGTTTTATTTTTGAATGCAGTTATTTTTTGTATGCAGTTATTTTTTTGTACATAGTTCTACATTTATAAGTTCAACTTTCATGATAAAGAGATTGCACTACAGTAGCTGTATTAGGTGAATTGAAAGATACTATTTCTTTTGTTTTTACAGTGTAAATACTTGTAATAAAAAATAAATAGAGTGAGCACTGTACACTTTGTATTTTGTGTTGTAATTGAAATCAATATATTTGAAAATGTAGAAAACATCCAAAAATATTTAAATAAATGTTATTCTGTTATTAACAGTACAATTAATTGCAGTTCATTTTTTAACCGTGTGATTTTTTAAATTGTGATTAATTTTTGTAATCACTTGACAGCCCTATTTGTAAGCCTTTCATCTGTGTAGACTTTGGCGTAACCTGGTTTGGATCACTAGTAAAGTGAATTTGAGGGTCTCATTCTATTCCCTCCATTAGACAAATTGTTCTGCATCTCAGAATCAGGCATAATTCAACATGACTAGCCATCCCTTTGGAGGACATGCTCAAAAGTGGAACTATGTAGGTCAAGAAGGATATGGATTAATTGGCAGAAATGTGAGGAAGCTCATACTGTGCCTATTTGTACCGTGTTTGATTGTAGCCATTTTTACTAGCATCTGACCTGCCTGAGTCCTCGCATTTAGGGCCAGATTCACCAGTTATGTCTTGGCTACTTTAAACTGCTCTGGTGATGCAAAGCATCCATAAACCTAATTTGACTGTCCAGTTAAGGCAAAAGATATCTGTGTTGCTTTGCTTTGCTCAAGTGGCAAAAAGCATTTGGAGTTTACCAGCAATTTGCCCACCTTGGCCCAAATCCTTAAAGGTATTTAGGTGTCCCACTCCCACTGAAATCAAAAGACTCCTAAATTAAGGATCTGGGCTATAGTGTTTATCAAGCTGGCCAAATTGAAGTATGTGGTAGCCACACACAACAGATATTTCTCCAAAACAGTAGGGCCCCCATGTTTGGACAGACCCTTCAATTTCTCTCTTACACACACTCTAGTAGTGTCAGGAATATGAAAAATAAGATGATTGCATACATCATTTCAAAGGCATATTGGCTTAGGAATATAAAATATCTGTTCTTTCAGTGATTTCCAGATATAGTCATTTGCTTGAACTGAGAACCTATGTGAAGGCTATTTTCATTATTTTTCCTTGTAAGTACAGAAATGCTGGAGAGGCCGGGGCACCTCAGAGTTGATCATAGTCAGTTTTCCTTTTTAAAACATTCAATATTATGTTTGGTTTTGGTTTTAGAAAATGAGGCGCCATGTTCTTAGCTCATGGGACTTTTGTATTGTTTTTGTTATTGCATAGACTAATAAACTCTGGTACCACAGAGCTGCATGTCCGAGTATTATGTTGGTCTTCATCTTGCAGATAATGATAATTTGTCATGTTGCTCTATCAGTAGAGAAAAGAAGAAAAGGACTCTAGGGTTTTAAGCGTCCTATTTAGAATTTCATTTCAAATCACTTCCTCAGTTCTAGAGTATATGCATTGTTTATGAGGCTTGTCAAAATTTAATTTAAAATTGCTCCCACCTAATCCACACAAAAATGGTACTCCAATCCCTTACTTATGCCATGCTTTAGAAAGCTCCAGAATAAAATATATTATCCACAGTCGCAATTCAGCAACATCTCATGTACCTAGCTACACATTTCTTTACATTTTCAGGTGTTCTGTAAAGTTTTTGGTTATATTGATAACATCCCTCATTTTAAACACTTGGATATGTCAACATATTTGCACTTTCGAGCTTTGATTGCATATCAGTCTGCAACGGGAATTGGAGTGGTGAGTCCTACCCCCAGTATTATGGTTTTGGGTAAGCTTCTCATTGCTCATCATTGAGTCAGCTTCTTTTTTAAAGTACATTCATCTCAGAGATGCTTTGCATCTCAATTTTTCTGTTGCTCCACTGCCTTCATTCATTTAAACACTGATTTCATCTAGACCTTCTTGTTTGACATGGTGTGTGGCTTGTTTGAGAAGGAATTTAATACTGATAAATACAAATAGCACATTGTTCTCTTTAATGAAGAATTTTAATACAAAATTATGGTTTTAATAAACCACTGAAAGTAGCACCTAATATACTAATGAAGCTATCAAGGTAATTTTACAATCTGTTTTCATTGTACATGTCCTTACTGACTCCGTACCCTCAGGATTATTCTGGACTCAAGCAGTTCATCCCTTCTAGCAACCTGTTACTTGTAGGACTGAGTTTTACAACATTTGAAAACTAAGGTGTTATTTTATTTGGAGAGTTGAATAATAAGTGAGTTAAAGGTTCACTGAACAATAACCCTGACCTTCTTTCACATGACTGTACTGTAGCTTTCATGACCCACTACTGACTTCCTGTCATGTCAGGTTTCTAATTAGGCTCACCCCATTTTGGTATTCTCATAAAACGCAGGGACAATAACCCCACACTGCTCTTGCTTGATGATCCTCTAATTAGAGATAACTATTTTAGGCAGTTTATAGTATTAGTTAATAAGACAGGTGGGAGGAAAGGGAAATGCTGTCTCTTTCACATCACTATGCTCAGAATATACTTCAGCAAACAGCTGGGTTAGTGCATTGATTTTGAGAGTCCTGCCTTCAAAATGCAGCATTTCTGGAAACATCATCCCACCCGGCCTGACCTAAGCCCTTTGAAGTTAATGGAAGGATTCCTGTTGATTTCAATGGATGCTGGATCAGGCCCAGTGTCAACCCCTTAGTATTTTTTACACTGCAGTGTCTTCCCCCATTGAAGAGATTAATCATGAAGTGGAGTCAAGTAGTGCTGCACAGAGACATTGGAGGATATCTTTGAACACCTCCTCATAAAATAGTGGCCCCCACAAACCTCTTTTCCACTTCAGTCAGGGATATGCACATATTCTGGAACAGGTTACTCCATAGAACTGTGCTTACATTGAAGAACCTTGATAGTGCCAAAGACCCGCAAGACCTAAAATTCAACCTGCAAGTTCCACAAATGTATGAAGTTAGTAAAGGTGCATAAAGATAGATAGATAGATATAAAATCAGATATATAAAATGTCCTACGCAGTGCCTTGTCTGTGTTTTTATCTTAAAGGCACTAATTCTTCACCAACACCTCATTAAAAAAAACATGTTCTTAGCAGTAGCACTTGAAAGAATTCAGCATCAAAGGAGGCTGTGGAGCCCACAGGTAAGGAACTATCAGTGAAAAGAGCAGGGCTTTTATATATAAACAGAAGCATCAAATGCCTTGAAGGAAAAAGCCACAGGCAAATATCTAATTGAGGTATATAAAGTCCTTAATGAAACAGAAAATGCCAAGTTGAATTAGTATTTTTAGACCATAAGAAATTATGAGACAAGGCATGTGGGAATGCAAATTGAAAAAAAAATGAATTCAGAATAAAAATCACTGGAACCAAGTCCCTCAGAAAACTAATGAGTAGAATTTCTAAGTGAACAAGATTGCCAAGACGGACACAATGGGGGTCACTGAAGGAACACTCAGAAATGCTATGGGGCAGGAGCACACAGTGGAAGGAGGGTCACACGAAATTAACTTCTGTTATTTCCATGAAAATTATGGCATACCCAAGTATGGCAGTGTGCATTTGAGCTTATGGTTACCTAAGGAGCTGCATCCCCATACTGGGGTCCTCACTGATCAGCACACTGACTATGGGGCTGTAATAAATACAACTGAAGATCTTGTGGTTTAAATTTAGATGTCATTGTTTCATGTATGTGAAGAAAATAGCTCTCCGATCTAGGGTGTGGCTACATTTCAAGCTGGACAAGTAATTCCTAGCTCAAGGAGATATAGCCACGATAGCTCAGATCAAGCTAGCATGCTAAAAGTGTAAGTGTAGCCATGGCAGCGCGAGCTGCAGAAGGGGCTAACTTCCCCAAATACATATGCATTCAAAACACTAGCTATGTATACAAGGTAGCTAGCCAGCCCTACTGCTGAAGCTACACTTGTACTTTTAGCATGCTAGGTCGATAAGAGCTAATGCAGGTACATCTCCTTGAACTGGAAATTAATTCTCCCACTCCAGTGAAGACATACCCTTAGAGAGTAAATTTTCTCTAGTCTGTAGTATGTATTATAGATTGTGCTAGTAGCATCACCAATTATTAAGGTTGCTGACACTTCCCATTAAAAGAGCCTGTTTTCAGGGGCTTATAACTTTGCGAGATTTTAACAGTTTGGACTGAAATTGTATATATTGAGTGTTGCCTCAGGCTAAATTAATTTTTTTTGGGGGGTGGGGGGGAAAGAAATCAGCCCAAATTGTTCAGCCATTCCTGAGACCAAGACTAGGAGAAAACACTTTGTTTTGCCCACATTAAAAAATTCTCATAGCTTTTTCTTTGAAAAGCTCTCACACCTCCATGCTTTGAAACACGGACTTGAAATTTGGCAGAGTGGCCTATGTATCAGGGATGTGCCTCTGAAAAGTTCACCCACACATTTGGCCAGGAGATAAGGCTCTGAAAAACTGAAGTTCACACATGCTCAGTAGAGACATCTTTGCTTTTTTTTAAGTTAATTTTTTAAGCCAAGGTAGAAAAGGACTGGCAGGGACCAGTTGGAGAGGACATGGCAGAAGGAGTTAAACTTAGGGCAATAAGAGTCTGTGACCACTACCGCACCCTCCCATTCAGATCATGGAATGGAAGCAATATTGTTGAGTCTAACCCTTCATCTGCAATATAATTAGACTGTATCATAATACATGTACAAAAAAGGGGCCCAAATTAAAGTGGTACAGGCAACCTTAATTCTGGCATTTTCTATCTTTTGAGTTGACTTCACAACCTTAATAGTGTTATTTTAATGTAGTTTTTATGTGTATGTGTACAATATTACTATCCATTTGTATTTGTCCTGTGGTACAAAATCAAGTTTTCACCCAGAGGCAGTGTGATGTCACCTGCATCTTCACAGGTAATATGATGACAGTGCACAACTGCAATGCATGAGGACTCCCAAAATAAATTCAGGCCTTGTTAAACAACAGTTAGCAACTACATACCATTGAATAGTCCTGGGCTAGGGTTGTAGAATGCAAAACAGACCTGTGAAAATTGGGACTGCCCTGAAAATTTCAGGACAAGTGATAACCAGTGTTGAACTGGAGCCGGTTCACACTGGTTAGCTAGAACCGGTGGTTAAATTTAGAAGCCCTTTTAGAACTGGTTGTTGAGCGAGGGACAACCGGTTCTAAAAGGGCTTCAAAATTTAACTGGCCAAAAGTGGCGCCTTAGGCGCAGACTCCATGGGTGCTCCAGCCCTAGAGCACCCAAGGGGAAAATTTGGTGGGTGCAGAGCACCCACCGGCAGCTCCCCGCCCCACTCCCAGCCCCAGCTCACCTCCATTCCGCCTCCAGGTCCTCCCCCGAACGCACCGCCCCTCTCTGCTTCTCCGCCCCCCTCCCCCCGGCTTCCCACGAATCAGCTGTTCGCGTGGGAAGCTGGGGCAGGCTGAGAAGCAGGCCGCGGCTTCCTGCTCAGGCCCAGGGAGGCGGAGCGGAGGGCAGCTGGGGCGGGAGGGGCGCGAGGAGGGCTGCCCGCCCCGCAGCAGGTAACCCGGGAGGGGCCGTGCAGGGGAACCGCTTCCCGCCCCAGCTCACCTCCACCTCCCTCGGCCTGAGTGTGAAGCCACTGCCTGCTTCTCAGCCCTCCCAGGCTGCCTGCCGAACAGCTGATTCGTGGGAAGGGGGGTGGAGAAGCAGAGTGGGGCGGCGCGTTCAGCGGAGGAGGCAGAGCGGAGGTGAGGTGATCTGGGGCCGGGCGCGGGGCGGAGAGCTGCCGGTGGGGGCTCTGCACCCACCAAATTTTCCCCGTGGTGCTCAAGCCCCGGAGTACCCAGGGAGTCAGCGCCTAAGGTGCCACTTTTGATGTGATCAGTGAGGGAGCGGCCACTCCCCCTGCTCCCCCCCAGCTGCGCTCCCCCACCCCTAGGAGCCAGAGGGACCTGCCAGATGCTTCCTGGGAGCTGCCCCAAGTAAGCACTGCCGGAACTCCCCACCTCGCCCCCGGCAGGTCCCTCTGGCTCTTAGGGGTGGGGTGGGCACCCACTATGGTGCCCACGAAACCCTCCTGCCTGGTTCTGGGGGCAGACGGGGACAGGGGAGGGGGTGGATGGGGCAGGGGTTCTGGGGGGGGCATCAAGGAACACGGGGGGATTGGATGGGGCAGGAGTCCCAGGGGGCGGGGGTGGGCAATGACCCCCTCGTGGGGTGAGGAGGGAACCCATTGTTAAGATTTTGGCAGCTCATCACTGGTGGTAACCCTTGTAGGAACAGCTAGGAGACCTGAGGTTGTTTAAGACTCGAGATTAGAGCTGCGTCAAATTTTTCCTCTGAAACTTTTTTCTAGAAAAAAAAATGCAGACAAGGTAATACAGCTTTCCAAGACTATTATACCCTGTAGGGAAAATAATTCCTTGTTCTTAGAGAACGAGGTTGGGGGGTTGATTTGTTTTTTAATAATTACAAAAGGATAATCTAACTTTATAAGTAAAATAAACACCTTATGATCACAGCCAGGATTCTTTTTGGTGACTCAAATCCACATGATTTGTTCTCCCTGTTGAGGAATTAAACTCTGTGTCTAGAAAATCACTCTTACAGCGATTTAATATTGCAGAGTGTTCAGGAAATGGCCTCTTTTAATTTAATGTTTAGACACGTATGCCAACAGCAGTTTAGTTTTAGACATCATAATATCCTCATGATCAGACAGCATGGTGGGGATTTCCATTCTTCATCTGGGAAAATCCAAAATAAAATGCAAAAGTTTCACTTTTTCATACAGTGCCAAAGCTTTATAAACAGTGTCTTTGAAGAAATGTTATCAGCATGGTTCTGTATGCTTAATCGTTTATCTAGTAAATAGTTAACAGTCTAGTAAAAACTCAGAGAAACAATGGGAAATGTCCAAAGGCAAAGGTCTTTGGATTCAAAACTTCTACATATTTCATTCATGCATTAACAACTCAGAAGGATCATTTGATCAAAAATCAGTTATGAACAGTGAGCAAACAGAAGCTGAGCCATGCAGCTTGCCATAAAATGGCTGACACTCATTTTTCTACTGATTTTAATGGAAGGTCTTTTGGAACACTGTCTTGTGTTATATGACACATGCTTATTCAAACACAAAAGAAAACGAGGACTCAATCACAAGGCTCAGCACAATGCAAAGATTCTGGAACTGCTTCTCTGTTGCAGTAAGGAGCCTTTATATCGCTCTGGTAGCGTAAAGGGCGCAAAAATGGTCTGTGGGAGGGTCCCTCTTTGGTGTAGCACTATTAGAGCTGCTGCCATCCACTGTCCTTGGTGTGAAGGGGCAAGTTGGGGGCACGGCTAGAACACCGGGTGAAAAAGCTATTCTCTGTGTTTCGCGGCCCACCGGGGGTAGAGTAGACCTGAGGCTCTTCTAACCTACATTGGTGGTTGTGCACCAACCCCAAATGTCCCCAGACCACAGGAAGCACAAAGATGTCTCATACCCAACTTTGCCCCCCTGCTGCCCTCTATTCAGGGTCTTAGCCATGGAGGGACTGAGAACTGGGGCCTCTGTTTCCTAGGCCCTAGTTTATCATTTAAATTGATTATTCTGATGCTGACAATGGTTACAACTTCCCTTTGTAGGTAGCTGGTAAATTCACCCGGAAAGGGACTTTTAAAGATTTGTGTAATATTGGAATAAATGTTCATATAAGCTATAAAACATTTCCAATAATAAAGGCATTTTATTATTGGAACCCAGACCCTCTTAAGATTGAATCTTGGCTCTGACTTTTCAGACGTGTGTACTGGTGACCTGCAGCTCCCACTGATTTCAGTTGAAAATGTGGGAGCTCCGCATCCTTGAGAACCAGACCCAACATCTTTGTCCTATGCCCTTCAGCTCAACATGCATTTAAGGTATTTCCTATAAATCCGGAAAGCCCAGTTAAAACCAAGAGAGATGGAGAACTAGCAATACATCTGCCAACCATCACACTGATCACTTTGCTTGGGTGTTGTGTCCCATTTCCCCCTCACCTTTCATCTGCTTTGTATCTTTCAGAACATAGGTTCTTCAAAGCAGGGTCTTTCTATATGTATATATAGCACCTAGCAGATTTTGGTTAATGAGGGTTATAAGGAGAGTAGTTGCACAGGATAGAACTCAGGAGTCATAATATCAAACTATTTTATCAGTACAGTACCAATTGTTAGGGAGTATTGTTACTCTTACAGGTTTTTTGTTTTGTTTTTTTCGGGTGACATCTGCTTTATTGGGTGAGGTGTGGCATTTAGGAGTTAGCAGTGGGCATTTAGGAGTTTGGCTTCTTCTTGCCAAAGCCCCGATTGTACTGCATGTGTCTCTCGGCACGGCCAGTCTCCTCCTCCTTCTTCTCTTGCTTGGCAACCTTGGGAGTCTGGCCTCTCACCTTCCCAGCACAAGCCAGGGAGCCATGGACCTTACCATCCAGCATGCGAGCAGCCACCTCCAGGGTGGTAAACTCGCTGATGCCACATTGCCCAATGAGAGATTTGTCCTCCAAGGGAGTTCCACCCAAGAGAACCACCTGATCCTCAGGTGCCGTGCCCTCCAGGGACTCAATGTGAGCCTTAATGTGAGCTACTGTTTCCTGTCCAGACACCTAGGGTGTGCAGCTTCTGAGCACGGATGAACAGCTGCATGGTTCCCGCTATGCACGAGCCGCCACCCCCATACAACGTCACAGGAAGTGCTTTTAAAAATACTATAATCTTCCACAATAACAGTCTAACACAACAATACACTGTCATAGGACAATATTTGAGAATATCACAGAGTCACTTTCCTCTCACGCTGATTAAGGTAATTTATTAAAATAAGTAAGCAATATTATCCCTAAACCTAGTCTCTCTCCCTCTGCTTCACTGCAGAGTTTCTGTTAGCACTTCTCCCAAACCCTCTTCTGCCTAGATTCCTGCTATAAAGAAATAGTACTCATCTTCACAAGTAGTGTTTGAGTTATTACTATCGTAATATAGATGCATTGTTGCTAACACACAGGGCTGGGCATCAGAATTGTATTGTATTCAAGGCCTAAAATTCACTGTGTGAATTCAGATGAGTCACTTAAAACTACCTGTCTCACAAATACCATCACAATTTCACAGTCTGCCAAACTCAAGCCCATAAATATTCCATTTTAATTTATCATTTTGGGACAGGGATACTCCAGAGGGTTGGTGATTTTCCTAAAAAAATTGTTTATCCAACACTAATCTCCACCAAACTAAAACCTATTTCTGAGCACACTTGTACCTCACTGCAATCTTGTCTTATTCACTGTCAATCTAACAGCTGATTGTGCCATCAATAAAAGAGAGGACTTATTTACCACAGGACATGGTTAGGTTTATTTGATATAAAACTCTGCCCATTCCCTGATTGATCAGTGTCACAACAAACCATGAAAGTGAGGAGATGGGAATGATTTATTGCTACAGCTGTCAATAAAATGGGGATATAGATTTTAAAGCTCCTGTAATTTGATTTTATTAAATTTATACACACACACACACATATATTACAACTAAAGGAGACTGTTTAGCATATATGCCTATTGACTGTCATATACACAGCTCTACCTGTTTGTGCTAACCAAAACCCAATTTACTTGGATAAGGGCAGAGGGAGTTCATTATTTTTGTATTTAGAAACATTTCTGCAACTTCAGTTTATGAGATATACATACTCAGTTTCTGATTTGATGGTATTTGCAGTATGGACCCCAGTTTTAATGCTGAATGACACAGGAGGAGGTCTTTGCACTGACAAACTAATTATGTATGCAGTTGTATTATTGTTTATTGTTTCTATTGTGGCAGCACCTGAGGATTTTAATCAAATGTTAAGGCCCCATACTTTGGTATAGCATTTACTGTGGACATCACATACACCATTAATGTAACTGAATACTGTACATGGCTTCAGTTTCATCCAGTGTCCTGAGATTTCTCTTCTGGCCCTAATAGGACGATAGTTCCTGTATTACATTTTCAACAGTGCAAATTGTATGTTGTGCCTGCACTCTTGTGTGGAAGAAAATATAGATTGACTCTCATTTTATAGCCCCTTTGCACTTTCAGGGATCTGTAAAGTGGTCTTAGAATAAATACGCCCTCAGCCTCTCCATTTCATTCAGTGGTGTTTTTACACTTTCATAGCATCCAACAATCAATAGTGTCACTCATGGATTTAACAGTACTGTTTTCTTTTCCCCAAGTGTCAATGCTCTGACTTCCTTTTAGTGTTGAACGTTGTTGCATGGTGTGTATTTTATATAAAAGTCACTTGAAGAAGGAGCCATTAGGTGGGTGATCTGTCAAAATGCAGTTGTGTAATGTAAGCAAACTGGTGTTCTGACTGATTTTAACATCTAGCTATACAATGTCACCAGGATATAATTCTTCTTTCCATACAACCTGTTCAGCTTCCTAGAATCATTGCGCTGAGCTTTTAATGCTCAATTCAAATCCAGTTAGCTTCATCTCACTTGGCCAGGTCTTATACCCAGGTAGTTCCACTGTTTTCTGTCAGTTCACTCCTGAAGTAAATGAAATCAGAACCTGTCCCTAATCATTCAACCAGCAATCAGAATCAAAGTTTACCTATTAATTAGAAAAATCACCTTATCTAAATAAGGATACTGTTGTGACTAAGGGTACTTTTGTCCAAAATAATAAGGTGTTCAACGAATAGGGGTCTGCACTTGTGAAGGAGAAGGCAGCAGAATTGGTCGGGAAGGTTTGCCGGGCTTGTAACAGGGAAGAAAGAGACGAATGAGCCACAAGCCGCCTCCTATCACCCGCTGCCTGTGTGTCCTATTTTTATCGAGTGTTCACCATTGTAGTATATAATTAATAACCCCTATCTTCAGAAGGGCAAGAGATATATTCAGCCACCTTCCAATGCCCTTGCTATCTGTTGTTGCTTCCTCCCCAAACCTCTGATTCTGCTACTTCCAGAAGGGGAGTAAATTACAGGATGTAATCTCTCCAGTTGCCTTCCCTGTAGCAAGCCAGGTGTTTGTTTCTGAGTGACTGTTTCTTGCATAGCCACAAGGGTACTGTGATATGCTTTGGGATACAATGTTACTGTCATAGTAAACTCAAGTATTTAACAAAAGTTTGCCTAGTATTTGTATTTTCCAAGGTAAATATCAGCAAATTATAGAAATACAATATACAGTCCTGTTACTCAATGCCTGCCTAAAGCAGTATTGGAATCTGATTTTTGCATGGTGCCTTTCATACTGGTATTCAAGCAGTTTGCAGTGGAGTAAACTGATGTAGTGACTGTGTAGGCAGAAGCAGCTGCCATAAGGCTGTTAACAGACTCTGCTTTACCCAAGAAGGAACTGTACCCCATTGCACCCTTATTCTTTTTCAGAAAGGGCAATAAATTGTTCAAGCTGGACAGTCAGAAAGACCTTTGTTCATCCATTCATCCAAAAGATGGAGAGCGCTTGAAAAAAATGAAGCACTCTAGAACTCAGCTTATAGGAAGGAATGACTTAACATTTGTACCTGCTTACCCTAGAAACCGATACTGGCAAAAGTGTATAAACTCAATGATATGAGATGATGCCAAATGACAGAGTGCTGTCATCTGAGCAATGCCATCTCAACTGCTTACATCATAAACCATGACAAACAGTCCAAAGGTTTCCTTCTAGGTCAAAAACATCTACCAAGGCACTTCTATGCCCCTCTCACCATAGGATCTGAGAGCCTCTCAGACATGAATGAATCACAACAGCTCTAAGAATGGAAATTGAAGTAGAGAGAGAGATCAATGGACTTTCTCAAAATCACATAGGAAGTTTGAGAATTGAACCCAGATCTTCCAAGGCCCACTGCATTATCTTAACCACAAGACCAGCCTCTTTTTAAGTGCTTTGACCAAACATACCTCAAACAGGGTAGGTCAGTGAATTATCAATTTGAATATATATCTCCACATAACAAAGCCATGGGAAAACAAAATGATGAATGAAAGAAAATATGTACCCATTATTTTCCCACCTTGCACAAGGTGGTGACTAAGACAGGAAGATTTTTTTTTTTTCAAGGGCCTAATTCTGAAGTCTTTAGAACTGCACATACAGTTGAGGGCAGATTTTGGTATAGGGCATCTATTTTGAATGTCTGATCATCCTAAAGGAAAGAGGACTTGGAGATTTTTGTAGCTCCCCACCAAGGAACACTAGCTTTCAGCTAACATATGAAAGAATTCTCATTGGTAATTAAAAGAACAGTGAGTGGCAGCAATATTTTAAGAATGGGCTCACGAAAGGACAAGAATTCCCTTTAGACTTGGAGACACTCTGATTGACAGGATTTATCTGCAGACAGGAGGGGTGAGGGAGTAGCATATTTCTTTACTTTCCCATTTAACAGAAAAGGTCTCCTGTAACCATTATCAAGAGACGAGGCAACGCATTTATACTAAGGTTCTCTCTCGTGGAAATGCATATTTGTTCCTAACCCTACAGATTGGATAAGCACAGGCTCACAACTTGTGTCATTTGAAGAGAGGGGAGATCATATGGAGGGTTTAGGGATAAACTGTACTTGGGAATATTTTGAAAATACCTCTTTTTTTCCCTTTCTCCCCCCAGTCCAGTCCATTCTAAGGGGAAATATTTGCTCTTCAGAAGTATTTTTGAAGGATACTGCCAGGATAAGTGATCTCTGGCAGGGATAATAAAGTAGTGTCCAAAGATGGAACAGATTCCATCAGAGGCTGGAAATCACCCTCACTTTCCTGCCAAGTCAAGTCAGGTGTTTTGACTTGGAGCCCATCCAGCCCCCTAACGAGGGCACCACTGGGAAAGAGCGAAGTTACCCTCTTTAGTCTGAAGTTGAAATCTGTCATTTTCTGTTATTTTACTACAGTAAGTTAGCTGCTTGTTTGAATTCAAACAGTCTCATTCTTCATGCTTAAGATTTGAATTAAGACACATTCCTAGACTGCCTCTGAGTTCCAGCAGGCATCTGAAGGGACCCTATAATCGGGGGGCAAATGGGTTGTTTTAAATGCAGCAAATGATTCTTTAGGAGGGTTTTGTTTGTTTTTTAAATAGCATAAATACAAAAGACGTATTTTGTATCTGAGGAGGCGGCACAGGTTTGTACAACCACATTTTGAGGTCAGTGGCAAATGCCATCTTTAATCTTTCACAAAGCGGGAGTGGCCAGGAATGACTCAAGCCCTGCATTGATCCAAGCAGACAAGTCAAAGCTGCAACCTGCACTTTCAGTCAGTGTAAACCGACAGTGGGATTACGTGTGTCAAAGCCACACAGTGCGTTAGCAGAAGTTAGGGAAACACTTACAAAGTGTAATTATCACTTAAACAAAGCACACACAAAGCTCAGCACGTAACCATGTGGACTGAGCATTTTCCTCCATTTTCTTACTAAGTCATCAGAAAGTGGTCATAATAAGACTGTCATGTTCCAATGAGGAGTATATTCTCCTTAAAATGTCTCACTTGAAATGCTATATAAATATTTCATTATGTATATTTTTCAAAGTTAAATATTTGCCTCCCCCCACCTTTTGCAGCCGTAAAGATCATAGATCCTCCAGAATCATCAGGTGATGATATTTTATCGACAGACAGAACTTTGCCTTTCTTTATTGATTCAAGTGACCACACCACCTCCCTGCCTGAAGAAGTCATCATAGCCACATTACCCACTGACCAAATCACACTACTGCCAGCAGTGATTAGTCCACCTCACAGCCACTCCATTATCATAGATCAGTCCTTTGAAATAACCAGTTCACCAACGCCAGCAGCTGATAGCAGCATCCCTACTGGCTTCAAAACAGGAGTGCAGGATATTGCTGCAGAACTGGACAGAGTCCACACAATGAGCACAGCAACGATGGATGAAGTAGAGTATGGCAGTGGATATATTTCCGGGTTGGCGAGCCAGCCAGCAGGAGCCACTCCGGCTCCTACACTGAAGTATGTAACCACTAGCTCCATGACAACGGCAGCCAAAGGCAAAGAGCTGGTGGTTTTCTTCAGCCTGAAAGTAACCAACATGCATTTTTCTGATGACCTCTTCAACAGGAGTTCTCTGGAATACAGGGCACTAGAGCAACAATTCATGCAGCTGGTGAGTAAAAACATAGTCTGCGATGTATAGTATTCGAGCACACATTAAAGAACAAAGATTTTCCTTGTTAGCTTATATTATTGCTCCCCAGATTAGCAGAAGCAATAAAAAGAGACAAGCTACTGGGGCATTCATCTAGAAAACGGATTTATTCTGACCAGATCAGTAAACTAAGGAGGAGCTGGAAAACACAACTGTATGAAGTAGAGCACAGTATAGGGCCCTGTCGTCCAGTTTAATAAAACACCTTGAACTACTGTAACAAGTAACTTTTTTTTTAGTCTGTGATGCTGGCTGGATAACAGATAGCAGTGGTTTATGAACGAGAATACATGTAAAAAAAAAAGAGAGAGAGAAAAATATTTACCTATGCAAGAAACCACACACACATATTCTTGGCAAGTAATTTTAATTGGATTTTTCTTAGCTCCACTTCAGTGGTATGGTAACACTGATTACACCTAATAAATCCAGCATAAGGATTCAATTCTTATCAATCCTTTTAAAATACATCATGAGTTATCAAAGTGAATGTGATTAGATATAGATTTTCCCCAGAGATACTGCTGGACCATTGGGCAACAGTAACATGCCTATTATATTGTGCTCTCACTTGCCTGGATGGAACCCTTTGAAAATAATTGAAGTTGGCTTTTTAGTGAGGTGATTTTTCTTTATTCAGACCCATAAATTCCCCAAACACTGTGTTTCATTACAAGGAAAACTAGCGTCCATCCATCTCAGTTCACTATTGAGAAAGATGCAAATACAGAGACTAATCAAGGCAAACAGAAAACTGGACTTGGTAGTTAAGCACTATTATTAAAGCCAGAAAAATAAGTTGGTGATTCAGGTACCTGGTAATGAAAAGTGAATATAAGTGAAATTAATTGCAGCTAGGCATTGACGGGGATTTAAAGTAAACCAACTTCCTGTTTTGCAGCTGCTTCCATATCTTCAATCCAACCTTACAGGATTTAAGCAACTGGAAATACTTAACTTCAGAAATGGAAGTGTGATTGTCAATAGCAAAATGAAGTTTGCTAAGACTGTTCCATACAATATCACAGAAGCTGTGCACTGTGTTTTGGAAGACTTTTGCGATGCTGCAGCCCAGCGCCTGAATTTGGAAATTGACAGCTACTCTCTTGATATTGAGCCAGGTAAGCTTGTGTTACTAAAAATGTAAAAACAAAAACTGTACAGCTGACCTTTCATAGCACTGATACAATTGATGGCTTTACCCAACACAACTGGAAAAAAGACATTTTTATTTTAAAGACTATTAATATTGGGCTTCCAGTATGTCAGACTGCCCTTGATCTTTCATTTTAGTAGGAAATTATGGCAACCAGAAATAACTTGGGGATACTTAGAAACTTTCCCAATTATGATAATGTTTGTCAGGCTATCAACACACTTTTAAAGTCATCAGCAGTGATTGGAACACATTCCATCTCATAAACCCGATCTCTCCCTGATGCTGTTTATTGACATATTCATTCCTCATTTAGCATCATACTTGTAGAGTCCTATGCCACCATTTTCTCTACTGTTTTCCCATAGAAATTGAAATCACCTCAAAAAAATCTACAGGTTTAAGACATGTTTAAATCTTCTTGAATTAAATTCAAGTAAATCCCCTTTCATTTGTGAAAATGAGAGCCATCTAGTGGAAACAATGGTGTACCACAACTAAATATTCAAACAAACAAATCTCAGCCTTCTGCAAGAAGCAGCCAAAAGACCTGTCAAAGCCATTCGCAAATACCTGCAAGTATTTTTTAATCATCAAACCAAAGTGAAAATATGGCAACAAATTGTGATGTCACATTGTCCAGCCAGAATTATATTAAGGAAAATGACACAACGTTACAGGAAAACATGACACAGTATAGCTCAGAAGAATGCTTTATGCCAAACTCTAACAGCTAAAAAGTGATAGCTTCAAACGCCTGAAAACTACAGTGCTGATGTACACACCGAGTAAAACTTAGCTAGAACCTAGTTCCTGTGGTACTGATGCTGCCTTTGACATCACAGTAAAAAATCACTTCCATGAAACTAAAATATTATAGTTAAAATGGGGAACTTACAAGAGGACATGAAACTAATGTAGATGTTAATATTTTAATCAATGAACTAATTAGATGAACAGCTCTATCACGATCTCTCAGACCCCTACTGAAAAGATTTTAGTTAAAATATCCACTGATATCCTCAGGAAAAATAAGTTCATTTAACAAGCTAAAATAAGCAGCGGGATAAGTAGGAGGAGAAGAAGAGCTCAGATATAGCCTGCTTTCATGAGACTAGCCTTAAAGGTAAAGAACCAGAGAAGAAAAAGACAGCATCTGACTCAGAAAGCAGAATTGTCTCTAACTATGTTCTCCCATGATTCTCCATACAGCATCCTTTACTTTAAAGAATGCATTCCTTTAATAATGCGAGAACAGAAATGTTAACTGATAACTAGGGAGACAGCCAAATGTAATCTGAGATGAATGCACAGTACAATGCATTCAACCTGTTCTCACTACAACAATTACTAAAGGGATGCTAATACAAATTGTATCTTTGCAAGCAAATGCATCTGAACCGAAGAGATGAAGATGTAGGGAAATAAAATGAGAAAGGGAAAGCTCTCCATGTAGCTGTGGAAAAGGCAAGGAAAGAGTAAATATTAACTTTAAAGACTACAAAGAGATGCAACTGAGAGAAATGAACTACCTGCAGGACTCACTGTTTCCATGTATAAATTATGAAGTGGTACAGATTCCAGCAAGAAAGTAAAACAGGATTGCACAAATATTTAAATGCATGATGTCAGGTTCCCTCTGCTTAACATTAGCCAGACTGCTATGAGGGGATCCAAACACAACTCCACGAACTCTTAGCTTGCTGGGGCTAGACAGAGTTCAGGTATTGTCCCTGGCTTTGGGCCTCTAGGCACACACTCCATGTGTGGCCTTCAAGTCTGACATCCCACTTGACAGTGTGGACCCCGCAGCCCAATTGCCTAGGCCCTGAAACTAGTGCCATATCCTCACGCATCCCCAGCAGCTCTTGCATATTCCCCAGAATCCCACTGGAGTTGTTGGCTTTCTGGTTTGTCTTCTGGTCTACCTCTTCAGGGGCACATGACAGTGAAAGCACAAAGACTTTGCACAGGACTCTAAACACAATTTACTCTTTACTTAACAGCATGAGAAATACACAACTCTAGTCATAAGACATGCATTTCCCCTCCATCAGTTACCTCACCATTCTGGAGAGTTCTTTGGGCTTGGACAGAGGCCTCTGGGATGCCTGGGATCCTTCTCCTGAAGCTCAGTGTCTCAGCTCAGAAACATGGAGCCTCTTTCCCTCTCTAGATCAGCTAACTTTCCCTTACCTTGGTTGATCCACAGTTAAATTAGATCCCACTGCTACAAAAGCCTTCGCATTTCCTTCTTTTCTGCCCGAAACTTCCTCTCTCTCGCTCGCTAAAATGACCCTTTCTTTTATAAACTGCAGCACCCTTTTTCAGGTGACTTCCTTATCAGCCTCAACAGGTGATCACACATCCCTACCAAGAGACAATGCTAGCAAGCAACCTCTCCTCTGACAAACCAGTTCTCCTAGGTAAAAGGCCAGTCTTTTGTCTCAAGGTTTTCACCTGAATAGACAACTATTTTAGTAGCCAACCATTGTCCCTCATCTGGTAGGTACGTGCTACAGGTCTGTCAGCAAATCGTGGATCCCACATCCAGATAGAGGCATTCCAAGATACAACAATTTCATAACAACCACCAGAATTCATAAGTTGTACATAAACAGATTCCCCAACTCATTAGCCATGGAAATGGTCCGCCCGTAGTCTGGAAAGCATGTTTTTCTAAGGATCAACATGACTCCAACCTGAATCAGTCAAGAGTCTGATCACTACCTTGAAACACCATTTTGAAAGTAGTAAGTGAACCTATCAATTCTACTTTGTCCTTAGCGAACAGAAAGAATGGTAAATCCTTATTTCATGGCTGGTATTCCTTACATGAGCACAAAAAGCAAGCTTTCATGACTGGTATTCCTTACATGAGCACAAAAAGCAAGCTTCTTGAATATTGTAAAAGTCAATTTTAACGGTTTAAAAAAGCATTCTGAATACATGCCCCACCGTTTGTGAAGAAGAGTGAATAAATTTCACATCAGAGGTACAGTGTCATCAGGAATGATGTTGATGGAAGTGGTGGCTTCTCCATTTCTTGCAGTCTTCAGATTAAGAATGGATGCCGTTGTGGACGATATGCTTTATTCAAATGCAGGTTATTGGGCACATTACAGGAGTAACTGAATGAAATTCAAAGGCCTGCAATGCACAAAAAGGTCAAACAAGATAATCTAATGGTCTTTCTGGCCTTAACAATCTACAAGTCTAAGCATAATCCTAATTCTATTATGTCTATTACACACACACTTTTTTCCCAAAAATATTTAATCAAAGTTTCAATTTATTTTGACAATTTTATGTATTTATTTATTTTATTTTTACTTATAAGCAAGCTAAGATAGACACTAGTGAGAGTCATCTAGTCAATAACTAGCCTTGTAAAATGCTGCTGGGAGTCAGGATGACATATTTCAATGGATCCAGCTAGTATTTTTTGTTTCTATCTAACAGGCTTTTTATTTTATTTTTTTAAGAGAAAAATTGTTTCTCTGTGAACATTGATACAGAATTCCACTCCAGGCTAAAACCTGTTTAAGTTATTTCACTTCCTTCTGTAAAATAAAAGCTAACAATTTTTGATTTACAAACTTATTGCTTTGCTACAAAATGATTTTTTTAATTTTCATTCAAAAATTATTAATACAGTAAAGAATTTTTTCTATTACATTTAGACAGGGATTTGTCAGCCTTTACAGATACTTACTTAATTATTATTGCTGACACAGTGTGTTTTGTTGTTGTTGTTTTGGTTCAGACTTAGTACAATACAAAGTTCTTTGTTCCAATAACAAAGTGGATGCCAAAGTGATATCATCTTATGAGTACCAAAGATGATTTAAAACTGTCTCCCTAGTCTTTAATTTTATGGAGAAGCTAATCATGGAATTATATAGAAGGTTAGAGCTGAAAGAGACCTATTGATCATTCAATCCATTTCACTACTTGTATAGGCAGATATGAGCACCCTTAAGCATGGCTGAGATTTTCAGTGCCACCAGGGAGGACTCAGTGTTCAGTTCTCATGGAAATTGATGGCACTGGTCAGCCATATCCTCTAAAAGCTTTGAAAATCTCAACCAACGGGTTTATAGTTATTAGTAGGTAGGCTGTCCAATGTGAATCCTCTTTTGAAACTAAAGATTTGCCTTTCTAGGAAAAATAAACAGACGGCCCATTATTGCAGAGATAACATCCCCAGCTGACATTTTAAGAGCTGTTGATAGTTAATCTTTATACAATAGACCCATGCTGATCTCTACAGCTATGGTAAAGGCTGCGTTTTCTCAGTTCGGTTTAACAGTTCAGGCTTCTCATATGCACCTTCGAGGCCCTGTTGAATTGTTTGCTATTCATTAACTGTATCCTCGGGGCTAAGGAGTTAGCCTGGCTCTCATCTCCCTCCTCCTCTCCCATACTTCCTTCCAGGTGCCAAATGATACTCCTACACTGGATCTAGTCTTCCTCACCAGTGCCTCCATCTAACAGCCGGGTCATGCTGGGAAAACTCATGCTGAGTCCCCTGCTGACTTTTTGAGAGAGGCTGGGGATGAAACCTGGCAACAGGAGGAAGCAGGGCAAGGCAGTCCACAGGAGAATTAGAGGTGCTTGGGAGGAGGAAATATGGCTTCAGGCTGCAGTCCTGGCTTTGTCCTTTCTTCTAGCATCCATAGACCTTCATCTTCCCCAGTACAGTGTCTCATGGCAGCCTCCTTCCCAAACCCAGAAAACCAGCAAGTGGTGATGGTTTCATACACCTCATGAAAGGAGATTGTCCTAAAAGGTAAACCACCTTATTTCCACAAAGCCATTCACACATGGATCTCCCCTAGAGAATGCCACCATTTCTAGCTAGTAGTGTCACCCTGTGTACAACATACAGGGACGGTGCAGTTTTTTTCCTTGCCCTTAATCAGATTGCAAGCTATTTGTGAAAAGAATCACATTTCTTGTATATATATGTGCAAATATAGTACTAGCGCTCCCCAAAAGTAAAAGATGATGGAATCAGAATACCCACATGCAAAAAAGACTCTACAGTTCAAACATAAAAACATGACTCTGAATATGTGGGAAGGAAACCGATTGTGCAAGAAAATATAACATAGCAATTTTCTGTGGTATCTGAGGAAAGAAAAATGTACATATTCCTTTTATGCTGAGATATCCCCACCAATTGATATAGAAGGAGCCTGGCTGTAGTGAATCTCTTTTATTCTCTGTAGCTGCCACAAGTTCTGCCAAGTACACTGAGATAATGCATCAACGCATCCACTAATAATGTCTCTATCTTATTACAGCTGATCGAGCGGACCCATGCAAATTCATGGCATGTGATGAATTTTCACAGTGCATAACAAATGAATGGACAAAAGAAGCAGACTGCCTTTGTAAATCTGGTTACGCAAGCCGAGATGGACTGCCATGTCGGAGTCTATGTGAGATGCAGCCACATCTTTGTGTTAACGGCGGAAAATGTGAATTAGTTCCAGGAAAAGGAGCTGTCTGCAGGTAGGCAAATTATATTTCTCAATAATTCTGCTGAACAATAGTTCCTGAAAAATCAGTTACACAAAGAGTTGGAATCGAGATTACCCTTTTTCAGGAGTATCAAGAGCAAGCCAGCAAGTATAAAATTCTAGACATTTTGATCTAGATTGTGGTATTGTTCCATTGACAAACTAGCTTAGACCATGAATAGTTCCACTGAAGTCAGTGGGACTATTTAAGGATTCAAGTACTGCACAATATCAGTAAAAGCATCACACAGTCTAGTTCTTTATTAGAAAGAGTACATTTATTAGAAAGGAAGCATCATTGACCTAGATTACAAATAACTTGAAATGATATTCTTCTTGGTGGTTCTTGATTTTCAAAATGCAACTATTCTGACATTTTGGAAAATCAAACAACATCAGTTCACATTTTTGGCTATTGGTAAATAGGTATATCTGTGAGGAATTAACTTTTGGCTGGTTTATATGAAATACATTTTAAAATACTATTGTAAGCATATATATATGGCATCCACCACTATAATAGCTGGCCACCTTACAAGGCATATGTTGAGACAGTCAAGATCTTTGTATGATCAAACTTTGTATGCCCAGAGTTTTCAAAGTAATCAAGTGAGCCAGGATTCCATTAGTTGGGAAGGCATGATGTTTCTTGCAACTCTTTGCAAATTTGACCAGACATCATAAATATTTCCACAGGTAACAAATTCAGGAGTGTGGGCCAGTTACGGAGAATGTCATACAATCCAGATATACAAACTTCCCCTTATGGCACCAAATTCTAGTGTTCAAAGGGAGTGTAGATTGTACAGTAGGTCAAAGACTATGAGGCTCTTACACAGGATGTCCAGAACCTGAGTGTTACAATGGCAGTTGATTGACTCTTACACAGGATGTCCAGAACCTGAGTGTTACAATGGCAGTTGATTGACTGCCATTGTAACAAGCGGAGTACAGATCTAATTAGCCCTGTCAATCATTCTTAGTACTGACCTCAAGAGGTCAGTATATGCTAATTAGAGCATTTAATATCAGCTACAAACAATAAGAACATTGAACAATTTCTGCATATCATCATGACTGTAGAAGAATTATCCACTACATTGTATATGGTTAGTGTTTAAAATGTACAATAGTTGAGTTACCTTAACTCTTTTTGCCCCTGTTGGCTTCTTAAGGCCACATCTACACTACCCGCTGGATCGGCGGGTAGTGATCAATCTATCTGGGATCTATTTATGGCATCTAATGTAGACGTGATAAATCGATCCCTGATTGCTCTGCCGTCGACTCCAGAACTCCACCAGGGTGAGAGGTGGAAGCGGAGTCGACGGGGGAGCGGCGGCCATCGATCCCATGCCGCGAGGAAGCGAAGTAAGTGATTCTAAGTCAATCTAAGATATGTCGACTTCAGCTACGCTATTCTCGTAGCTGAAGTTGCGTATCTTAGATCGATCCCCGCCCCCCCTTAGTGTAGACCAGGCCTTAGAGAAGAATGGGATGTTGACACTTGAAGCTCAGATTGAGTTCTGAAGGGACACTGCTGAATTCCCTATATGCAAACTCACGGTAGCAGACTTGCTGTATTTTGCAACGATAAAGTTAGCTTGGCTCTAATGTCCATAATATATCAACCCAAGATCATGATTTTGCAGGGTCAGAATTTTGTCCAGAGAGTCAAATGGCCTAGCTTAAATGCAGATAACGAACATAATGAGAATGCAAGTTTATTAAAAATAATGAATACGATGCCTTTGAATTGTGTCTGGTTACATACTTATATAATGCCAGGATAAACTTTAAAAGCTTGTGCAAGCAAAACCAAGAAAGGTATGAAAACAGCAGATCATTGATTCCAATGGAAGTACTTCCAAGTAAGAACTTGGTAAGGCATGTCGAATTCAGTCCAATGTTTGCTTCATTTTCAAAACTACTTCAAACCTCACTGATTTCCACTTCTGATAATTTATGAACCTACATTCTCACAGAAAAGCCAGAGGTCTCACCCAACATCTTGGGAGAGGTTTATTTTATAGTAGAGTAGCATAAAGCTCTAGACAGCACTTCTCAAGTTAGAGGTCACTGATGAGCAGTGTGTAGGAAAGATTTAAAAAAGAGATATCATTAGAGAGGGAACAAATTTCCAGGGCATTCAAGTGCAAGGTTTGGTTTGGCCTCATTATAGAGCTAGGAATCAGCCACAAAGCTCTGTTCTATATGCAAACTTCCTTAAGATTCAGGGGTGGGGAGAGAATCCTTCAGTCTCCAATTGTTTTATATTAATCATCATGAACTTGAAGATATAGTCTTCCATGTATTATTAATCATGCTGCTTCACATGGAAAGACCCTTTTTGATTAATTACAATGAGAAAACTGTTCTTATACTTGTTGGCAGTTTTCCCTGTATTTTGGACACAAGTACTTTGGATTTCCTGCCCTCAGTCTTATTTTTATGTATATTTTTGCTTTTCCCCTTCTTCCTGTTTAGATGCCCTGTACGTAGGCACCGGTTTTACCAAGGAGAGCGCTGTGCAAAGTTTGCTCCAGAACCTATACAACCCTTCATTTTAAAAGCTGTGGTTCTTAGCTTATTGAGCCTTGTTTCTCTTGTCATCATTTTAATTGTTAAGATAAGAAGAAAATACAAATACCAGACTAATTTGGAGTAAGCAGCTCATGATTTTTCCCTTCACATTTTAAAATGAATTTTCAATGATGTTCCTTAAGTTACAGAGTCTTATATAAAACAAAAATGTTCTGCATTATAGAGGTCCTGCTCCCAACAACTGTGGCCCAGAAAATGCTGTAAGAATTAATCCCATTTTTGAACATGATGAGCCCATTACTAGCTTTTGCAATGTGCCTTGTAGCGTAAGTGCTTGTGTCAGTTCTTCAGAGATCGTTAACCAAGGAACATTACGCAAACATGAAAAAACAACTCAGTGTGAAGGTAAAATGCATGCACATACATTCTCATCCTCTCCAAAGTAACATGTCCACTTTCGTGCATTAACTTTACAACTAAATCAGGTTTGGGTTTGTTTGTTTGTCCTCTTGCCTTAGCCATTTCAGAGCTAAAAATACTAATCCCTAAATTTACTAATAACCTATAATATTTACTTGTCCATAGGTTTTATAATAGAACTTTAGAAATTACCTTTCTACAGCTCTTCTGCATGGCTTTGGCCGTCCATTCTATCCTGATGGCTTTCCTAATCATTAGTGCAAGAATTAAGCCTGAATATCCTTGTTTTAATGTTGTAGATCACCAGATGATATTACAAAACCAAGACTGACCAGCTAGTGTCTGAAATTCTGGAGTTCCAGCATCAGCTAGGTAAGAAAGGTTTGTGACTCCATTTTCAAGAAAAGTGTACCATTTTATGTTTATTCTCAAGTTTACCATTTGTAGACGTGACTGAGAAACCTGTCCATGTACTAGTTTCATATTCCTTTTGAAGCTGAAAAGAAACATGTATTTTTTGGTTGAAAATGACTTTTCCTTTGGGAGCTTGATAAGTTAGCCACATTCTATTTTGAAGTGCTTTTATGCAATACTGTGCCATTTTGTATGCCAGCTTTCAAAAGCAGTAGTCTCTAAAAGACACTAAAAGACACAAACAAAAGAACTAATCTTAATAGGAATAGTAGTCATATACTTTCACTTATTAATGCAATGTAAGGAGCTGCAAATTACTTAAATTAGGCACAAGACCTTCATACAAAAGGCACCTACATTTGAGTTTGAACAATACACTGTATTTTACTTTGTGTCTATCTATACTTCAAAATGTGTGACTTAGAGTACAGAATCTCTTGCTTGTATGCAACAAAAAGATCTAACTAGGAAGGGCAGAAACTTGATTGAGCTGAGAAGTTCTCTCTATACTGTCAAGCTATGTCTTCCTTCTTCCTCTAGCCTTAGTCCCATCTATATGGGGTTGGCTCTGAGTCCTTCTTTTCCATCCCAGTCTGTCTTAAAGCAGTTCCTCAGAAACTCTGCAGTATGATATCCATCCATCCAGTTTTGGGTCTTCCAACCCTTCTCTTACCCTTCACTTCTAAGTTTAATGTCCTGTTCCTGTATATTCTGCCAATCTTCTTTTCACATGCCCAAGCCAGCTAAGCCTGGATTCCTTCAGTTTCTCTGTAAATAGTACCAGCTTCAAAATTCCCCAATTCATTTGTTCAAATGTGCCTATCATTGTAACTCCAAGCATCCATCTTAACATTTTCATTTCCACTGCATTCAAGATCTGCTCTTGTCTCTTCCTCAGTGCCCAGCATTTTGAGCCATACAGAAATGAAGGGTTAATACGGTCTTGTAGGTCTTACTTTCAGTTTGATAGGCATTTTCCTAGCATAGACCACTCCGCTCACTTCTCTCCATTTAGTCCAGGCCTTTCCTATTCTGCTTGTTAAGTTCATCATTGAGTTCAACATTATCCTGTGTTATTGAACCTAGGTACTTGAACTTCTGTATCTTTGTTGGTGGCTGGTCCCTCTAGACTTGCAGTCTCATTGTCTTCAAGATATCAAGATACCCCTCTAATGCATCGAGCACCAATGTGAACAAAGAGAGGTTTCGCGCCAAGCCTTGATGTACTCCAACTCTTACTAGAAGCTGTTCAGTTTCTCCACATGGCCTAACTGTGGTAACAGCACCCTCTGATGTGCCTTCAGGTATCTGTTTCATTCTCATACACCAAGAGATGACTTTTCTCAGAACAGGGTCATATAAGCCTTCTCAATATTGACGAATACTACCATGCAGGGATTTCCTCTTTTTTCTGATATTTTTCCACATGTACTATTCATGAAAAGATAGCACCCATTGTTGATTTGCCTGGCACAGAGCCAAAGTTATTGTCACTGAAGTTGTGTTGGTTTGTTCCTTCAAAATATTCCACTATTATAATTTCTCTGAATCATATCCTGCAAAAGAACAGATTAATTTACTGGATTACCAGAGTAAGAGAAGCAGAAAAATTTAGTGATTTCTTTTCACTGGTCTTCACCACTCAGAGGCTGTTGAGAAAATACCTACCTCAGGCTTATTCTCTTCAAGTAATAAAGATGAGGCACTGTTATAGAGGAGCACACGGGTAAAATAAAGATCTGTAAGTCACAAAGGTTGGACTGTATACACTCAAAAGTTCTGAGGAACTGGACAGTGAAGTGACTGAGCTCAGCTGCTAACAAAAATAAGTCTACTCTTAAATCAGCTACTATAGTTGAGAATTAAAAAGTTGTGTATGTCGTACCTGTCTTTAAAGGAGGCACTAGGGTGATTATAGAAATTATAGACCAGTAAGCCTTACTTCCATACCAGGTGAACAGGTGGAAATCTTAAAACACATGGTATTATAGAAATAAACTAACACAACTTCTCCGAAGAAAACCATGCCTCTCTAATCTATTAGAATCCTTTGAGTATGATAGTGGGTAAAGGAGACATGGTTAACATTTTATTTGAATTATCAAAAATACATTGACAAAATTCCTATCAAGATTAGGACAGCTAGATAGTTATTGGGTGAGAGCTGAAGTATGTCACAGATTACAAACTGGCTAAAATAACAATAGGAATACTTGGCTAATTTTCACTATGGCTAAAGTTCACAGTGTAGTGCCCCAGGATTCCATGCTAGGACTGACGCTTATTGCATTTGTTAGTGACTCGAAAAAGGTGCTGCAGAGAGACGAGGTGGCAAAAATGTGCAGAGGACACAAAATTATTTGTGTTAGTTAGTATTGAAGCAGCAGCTGGGGAACTTTAGTGGGACCCAACAAAGCTAAATGAATGGGCAGCACAAAGGCTCAGTTTTACAATCTGGAGAATACATATTGACTCGGGCTGGGGTTTTCAAAGGAGACTACAGATGTTAGACATCCAAATCTTCTTGACTTTCAGTAGGACTTGCATGCCTAAACACGCTTTGGTCTCTTTGACAATCCCAGCCCAGATCCTAAAGAAATCATTTTATCAAGGCTTGAAAAAAGGCCCAACTCCTTCAAACAAGTGTGTGGTAGATAGAGACGGTAGAAGTGAAGGCTGTTCAGTACACCTTCACCATAGTCAAAGATAATTCTGAGTTCATAAAGGGGTACGTGAAAATCCAGTATATAGTGAAGAAGTTGAAACAACTTCTTTAGTCTCTACATAAGCTTGAAAATTGCTTTCACATGAAGTCTTATGATTACTAAGTGTGATTCCAAAAGCAAGGATGTGACTGTTTGGAAAAAAACCTGCTAGTAACCCAGAAATCAAGTGGTCAAACGAAAGGATTCATGACTATGAAGAACCAGACCCTTATTCTGAAATGAAAGATCCATGCTCAAGATCAAAACCAAGCTAACCTTGAACAGGGCTAACCAATCTGAAAGCCACAGCCTGTGCTAGGGGGATCAGGATCACATGGACTCTGTCCTTTCTCCCTCAGAATACTCCATAATGGAAGGAATAAGGGAAAGCTATATGTGAGTCTTGCTCCTCTATGCAAAAGCAGCATATCGGACACTGAAATTTGGGTTCATGCCTGCACTCAAGCAGACCAGACATTTCATGTTGTGACTTCAAGCAAGCAAGACCAAACCTAAATCACCCCATATGTCAAAAGTCAAACCTACAACAGTCCTTAGGAGACTATCCAATGTTGATCTGATTTTTTGCAACCTAAGCCATCTACTAAGTTGCTTTTCACTCCTGCTAGGCGTAGAACTGAAGAAAACATCTCTTCCAAAATGCACCATTTGTGTGGAAGTATGTAATAGGGGAGATAATATATTATTTAAAGAATCAGGAAGGAGCTTTATCACAGCATTGCCTGTCAGAATTAGTGATGCCTGCCTTCTGATCAGCAGGAGTGTTTGAAGCAGCCACACATTACTCACAGCTGCAAGAGGTTTGTCTGAAGTCTAAGTTTGCTTGACTTTCAAAGCCCATACATTTTCAGTTGACTTAAATGCCACAACCCAGATTTGAATATCAATGTCTACCACTGTGAATGGCATCAGAGGTGAGAAGGGCATCTCTTTCCAGACATTGACTGGCACCGTCCATCAATAAATCTAATATTTGATCTCCTTAAGAAGAAAGGGTCTTATATGGATTGAGTACAAAGTTCGGTTTGCAAACAAAACTTGCGCAACCAAAAGGTGCAGGAAGTAATCAGTTGTAACAGTCTTAGACAAAACCCCATTTCAGATCCTGCCTTTGAGAGCATTTCTTATCGGTTTGCAAGATTCTGTTAAGAACAGGATAATGCTCTCCTGGAGTCCCGAGGAGTCGCTATAAATGTCCCATTCAAAGGAAATGGACCCAAAGACCTCAAATCAAATAATTTAGAAGTACTAGAATGGAAGCATATGGGATCCTCCTTAGGTGGATCTGAGGATGATTTCTTGGATTTCAAGTCATTTGGTGCTAGATCTGCCTTATGTGGACACAGGCACTTCCCACGAAACAGCTGTTTGGGGCTGGAGGTCCCTAAGGGCTCCCTCATCATACATCGCTCAGTGTATAGTTCCTTTCTCATCTGACCCTGGGGAAAAAACAACATAAGTTTTCACTCAAGTATTCCAATCACCAGGGATGTTTGCTGGAATTACACAATTTTGAGGGGCAGAAGGAGCGCCACAATCTCTTTTCTGCTCCACATCTGCTATATTAGACACGTGGTCTCAAGAGTAACTGAATTATTGAAATATTAATAGGAATTTTTTTTTAAAGTACAACAATAGAAGTAAGTCTATCTAATAAAGTCATACCACCACACAGGCAGGATTCCATTCCTACTAAGGCTGGTGGAAGGAGAACTGAGGGACCATTAAGAGACTTTTTGGAGAGGGAGGGGGAATGAGAAGGGCTATACCCTTAATTCCAGAATGATAGATCTGAGGTTCGGAAATTATTCTGTGTTTGTAAGATAAGCTACCTTTACATTGAGATACAGGCAAAGTCATGAAGGAGGCGGCTTTATTTCAGGTGCTAGAGCTATAGTAGTTATGGCTCCATAAGTATTTCATATGTGAATCCTTCTTCAGAATATTGTATTTCATTCATTGTTTAATTATCAGGAATATACTATTCAAATGAATACTATTCATGCACCATTTCACTGAGATTTTAATAGAAAAAACCCATAATGCTAAGCACAGCAACAACACTATGACTGCTATAGCATTACATCTATGTGCAATTAAATAGCTGCAAGTAGGGGACTACTATATTCTACTTGAAACAACTTGGAAAATCCTAGTTGATTTTAGTGAAACTTTGCCTGCCTGATTACAGTGGTTTAGTAAAACATTTTCAATTCATTTCAATTTGAGAATGCTTATTAAAGGACTTCTGTAAACTTTAAAAAAATGTTTCTTACAGATTTTTTCTTACAGGTATTCAGAAAAAAGTTCTGCATTATTCAAGACTGGAGTTCAGGCTAAACTATGTATAGGGGCAAATTTTGGGATAATAGAAAAATCTTACAATTTTGTGTTGAAACTGGAGCACACATCAAGTGAAAGTCACCATTTTGTTAATGGAAAGCTGCAGCCACTTTGCTCAGTGCAACAGTCAAAAAATTCATCATGAATATAGTGTTAAAATGCATTTATTAAGTGTTCAGTGTTAAAGTATAAGGCTTAAAAATTTTAATTAGTTATTTCAAAGATAAGTGATACAAGCAGGTATCTTGCCGGTGTTACATTTCACTAGCAGTATGAGAACCCAGTAGAAGGAACAGTAAGTGGAATGCAGTTCCAGCCTGCTTTTATAAATAGGCATGGAAACATTAGATTTTTATCAGTAAACATCAGTAATCGTCAATTTCACTGTACACACTCAGAGAAAAAATATTTCCATCAATTATAATCGACATTTACAGACAGGTACTATATGAAAAATGCTGCTTGAGAACTTAGCGTTTAAGTATATTTACTTTTTATTAGGGCTGTCAAGCAATTAAAAAAAATGAATCACGATTAATTGCACTGTTAAACAATAATAGAATACCATGTATTTAAATATTTTTGGATGTTTTCTACATTTTCAAGTATATTGATTTCAATGACAACACAGAATACAAAGTGAACAGTGCTCACTTTATATTTATTTTTGGTTACAAATATTTGCACTGTAAAAAAAAGAAATAGTAGTTTTCAATTTACCTAATACGAGTACTGTAGTGCAATCTCTTTAGCATTAAAGTTGAACTTAAAAATGTAGAATTATGTACAAAAAATAACTGCATTCAAAAATAAAACAATGTAAAATTTTAGAGCCTACAAGTCCACTCAGTGCTATTTCTTGTTCAGCCAGTTGCTCAAACGAGTTTATCTCCTGCAAATGTAAACAATGCTGCCCACTTCTAGTTCACAATGTCACCTGAAGTGAGAACAGGTGTTCTCATGGCACTGTTGTAGCCATATTTATATGCCAGATGCGCTAAAGATTCGTGCTTCATCCACCATTCCAGAGGACACGCAACCATGCTGATGACAGGTTCTGCTCGATAACAATCCAAAGCAGTGCAGACTGACGCATGTTCATTTTCATTATCTGAGTCAGATGCCACCAGAAGAAGGTTGATTTTCTTTTTTGGTGGTTCAGATTCAGTTGGTTTTGCATCGGAGTGTTGCTCTCTTAAGACTTCTGAAAGCATGCTCCAACCTCATCCCTCTCAGATTTTGGACGGCACTTCAGATTCTTAAACCTTGGGTCGAGTACTGTAGCTATCTTTAGAAATCTCACATTGGTATCTTCTTTGCGTTTTGTCAAATCTGCAGTGAAAGTGTTCTTAAAATGAACAACATGTGCTGAGTCATCATCCAAGACTACTATAACATGAAATATATGGCAGAATGCAGGTAAAACAGAGCCAGAGACATACAATTCTTCCCCAAGGAGTTCAGTCACAAATTTAATTAATGCATCATTTTTTTTACCAAGCGTCATCAGCGTGGAAGCATGTCATCTGGAATGGTGGCCAAAGCATGAATGGGCATACGGATGTTTAGCATATCTGGCACGTAAATACGTTGCAATGCCAGCTACAAAAGTCCCATGTGAATGCCTGTTCTCACTTTCTGGTGACATTGTAAATAAGAAGTGGGCAGCATTATCTCCCATAAATGTAAACAAATTTGGTTTCGTGTTTGGCTGAACAAGAAGAAGGACTAAGTGGACTTTTAGGCTCTAAAGTTTTGCACTGTTTTGTTTTTTTAAAAAAAACTACATTTGTAAGTTGCATCTTCACGATAAAGATTGCACTACAATGCTTGTACAAGGTGAACTGAAAAATACTATTTCTTTTATCATTTTTACAGTGCAAATATTTGTAATCAAAAATAATATAAAGTGAGCAGTGTATACTTTGTATTCTGTGTGGTCACTGAAATAAACATTTGAAAATGTAGAAAAACATCCAAAAATATTTAATAAAATTCAATTGGTATTCTATTGTTTAACACTGTGATTAAATCTGGGATTAATTGTGATTATTTTTAATCAAGATTAATTTTTTTGATTTAATCGCATGAGTTAACTGCGATTAATCGACAGTCCCACTTTTTATATTTTGACATGCAATGTTGACAATTTTAACAGTTATAAAGCTTTAACTTGTTAAACTCAACATCTACTGTCATTAAATAATTGTCTGACCCCAACCCCCCAAAAAACTTTACATATTTAATTGTTTAATTCATGGTGAAAAGATTTATCACTCTGAGATTTCACACTTTTGGATGGAGCAAAATGATTGCAGTTTTCCTGAAAGTAGGCTTTCCCGGCATAAAGAAACATTCTGTAAATTTTACAATGTACATAAGAGATTTGTGTTTATGATTACTCTATGGTAGCAAATAGAGTATATACATATATATGCACACACACAAATAATCTATATTCAGTATACACACAGATCTCTCCTAATGGTTACCATTAAGTTTCTGCAGAAAGCATCTCTACAAGCAATGGGCAGCCATAAAGATTCCATACACTTAGCACCCATCTGTGCTGGATTGTTTCATAATCCACATTCAAATATTGATGTTACTTGTCCTATTCATAAGTATGTCTATGCTGCATCAATGTTATACTACATTTGGGAATTGTTTACCCTTTATTGTACAACAAAACCTGTAATTAAAACTTTAAAAGTGCAGTTCTACTCAGTACAGTGTACTATAGCAACATGGTACCTCTTTATTCAGATCTGAATCTTGTGTGTATTCAGAGTATTATCTCGCTATTTTAGTGACAAAAATTAAGTGTTTACTTTTTAATTGTTAGTGCTGGAGAGCCAACAGAGCAAAGAGGGAGTGAGCTTTATTCTGTGTTATCTTGTGCAGTGTCAACAGAATATATGACAAAGTTCCAGTTAGTTACAGCTGTGCAAACCATAATTTGGCATGCAGAATCTGTGTTACTTGTGCTCATGTGCAAGATAGAAGAACCCACTGAATTTGCAGGGCTGACGTAACATCTTTATGATTTATAAACTGAGTATTTTGAGTAGAAAATCATTGAGACAATAAGCAGGGAATCCATGATGTTATTTTACCAAGTCACATCTCAGAGTAGAACCTCATTTAAAATATTTTCAGTGGGCATTGAAAGATCTCTTCCAACAAATGTTAGCTGTAACTGCTGATCATATCACTTAAGAATGCGCAAAATAGTCTGTTTTTTTCCAGTGTATTTCATATATTTCAATTCATATCAACTCTTCATTAGTCAGGCAATAAAGAAGTCACTTTTAAATGTGTATTTGAATAATGAAATGATTGCTCATGACTGTATTTATCACTATTAAATATTAATTACCAAATACACTTGCTGGATGTAAACCTTTTGTATTTCAATAAAATATAATAAAACTGTTTACTTGAAAATTGCATAGGAGATTCAATCGGTATTTAATTTCATTATCATAATTACATCCTAATTTGATGTTTGGGTCTTAAATTAATTTGGAAATAAAGAGCATAAAAACTGTCACAGGCAAGTAGAATCTAGAGTTGAAATAGGATAAATCCAAAGGGATGCTTAACATCACTTCATCCTTGTCCCAGACATGCAGGAAGAAAGACAATTAGGCTGCGACTTTAATAACTTGTCTCATTGCTGGCAAGTTCCTAGATAGTTTGTACAGTGCAGCTCATGAGCCCTTCCTTAATCGTTCTCACCTGATGGAGGGCTGCCATCAGCCCCCCACCCTTCCACAGCTGCCCAGCCCATATTTGGGACCCCTTCACCAAGTACCAGAGTGAAGGGGCTGGACAAAAGGGGTTGTGTTCTTGCTGTACCAGGTATCAGGAGCCCCAATCCCATTCCCCAGGTGGTTTAAGAGATGTCTTTCTCTAAATCCACTTCCAGCTTATCAGGGACCTAGACCCTGTGTGGAACAAATCCTTGCACTGGACACATGCCACAAGGAGCACCAGTCATTTTGCTTGGCTGCCTCACACCATTCCCAGCTGGGTTCCCAGATAGTTAACAATTTCCTCCATAACAGCCAACAATATATCTGCTCCCTGCTCAGGAAGGTGTACCTCATTGTCCCTGAATAACTAAGGTACCAAATACAATAGTTTTGGGTGGGTAATTATGGATCCTCCCCATTCCTGATGATTCACACACCTTCTGGCCTTGTCAACCAAGAGAGGGCTGGTGGTTCCCCATCATACCATTCTGTTGCAGCATTTCAGACCAGTCAGCATCAGACCCCGGATCTGGATTTTCCCTAAATATCTCTGTGCCCTGATGATTACATCACCCTCTTACAAAATCCCTAATCAACTAATGAACTATAATCATTTCAGGTGGCTGCTTCCTGACTGCAAAGAGTGTAAAACAGGCATCAGCTGGTCCCAGAGCACATCCCTCCTGCCACGCCAACTCCGATTTGCCTTGCCTCGCCACTGAGGCCCAGCTGTGGACCTCCAGGGGAACTGACTGCCTCCCTGTGGGTCCCAACGCATAATATTGTGCCCACAGATCCAAACATCAAGTCTCATGATCTGCTCCATGTCACCTTCCCCTCCATCCATGCCAACTCAGAACTTCATCCCAGAAATGAACTTCCAGGGGGAAACAGCCACCCACCTTTGAGCCAAATGCATACTATTGTGTCTGCACATCCAGTCATCAACTCCTGTGACGTGTTCACATGATTCTGACGGAAGGGACAAACAGGGAGAGTTTAGCACATATAAACCACTCAACTATTTTCCTCTACAGGGACCTCCAAACCCTTCTATGCATTTGGATGCCGCCACTGACAGGCATAATAAGTTGGGCTCTTATTCTAAGCTACGTTCAGGATGTAACCACTCCAATGCTGAATGAATGGGATCCCAATTCACCAGCAAAATCTCAACATTATGCGCTCCTTGACATCACCACAAAATGAAATGGCCTCTTCTGAGGTAACTCCCTTTCCCATGAAGAAAGGATGGTCTTAATACTCAGCTTGTCTGTATTGCTTGGACTGGGCAACTCTGCTAGTACTATAACTCACCTGGCCATCCCTTAATTGATTTCCTGACACTCAATCAGTATGTCAAGTGACCGTTACTCATCTACAATATTTCTTTTCCTTCATAAAGGCCTTTCTGCCTTTTATATATATATATATATAAATTTTTTTTTCTACACATGGTCAACTTTTCCCACTTAAATTTTCAAGTATTGAGTTAAAAGACAGAGATACCAGACAAATTTCAACATGGAATGTATTTATTTTGTGTAATTTTCAGTACATCATTAAGAGATCAGTTTAGGTAAACTACTTGAAAAATATTTTTAAACAACAAAAACAAAAAAAGAGGGTGCAAGTGGCAAAAAGAAAAATAGAATCTCATCAATGGAAAGAAAAGGATGTATTTAATGACTTGATAAAATTCTAGGTAGATCCATATTCTTGGGTCATGTGATCAGGAATACAGCCTGGTATGTGTGTTTATTTCTTTTTATTTACTAACATGCTACATGTGAAAAGTCCCAGCTACTCTGGACACCAGGTTTGTTTTGGTTTATAATCAAACACATAGAACAGAGCTAATGTTTTCTATTCATTTTCCTGTTGAAGTGTCAGGTCAGGTTCAAATTGCTCCTTACTGCCAGATATCAGGAGCAGCATTAGCCAACACTGTATTCTCCATATGACAATGAGGCTAACTCCATATCACCAATGAGATAACCAAGTGTCAAATTTAGCAATCAGCTAATGCAAAGGACTGGTAAGCAGCTGATTGTGGTCTTAACCCCAACCTTGATTCTGATTTGAGAATGACTTCTGCTGTACTAACAGGCTCAGCTACCAGCAGCCACTTCCAGCCGAGACCTTTACCGGAATGCATGCTATCATGTCAAAATTGGAAAATTGCAAACTTTAGAAATTTTTCTCTGGCTCAAATTAAGACAAGAGCAAGTACAGAGAGCAATAGGAAGAGGTGGGAAATGTGTCAGATGATAACATCCAGCCACCAGGTGGTTCCATTTTGACTAAAGTAAGAAAGATTTCTTGGTTCTTATCTCAGACCCATTGCCATGATATCTGAGTGACTTACAAATATACTCTGACATAAGAAGCTTAAATATGCCATACTGTATAATAAAGGCTAGTTTCCTCCCAATGTATAACCAGAGTTACTATTGAGGGAAGTTATGGGTATGCATCAAGAGATTCAACACTTTTAAATGTGTTAATATCAGGAATAAATTGATACACTGTATTTTTTAAACTCTTTATAATGTACCAAAATATCATGAGACTATACATAACTGGACAATAACTAAAATTCAGATAGAAAAAGAAGAGCGTGAGCATCTGAGCTCCAAGACAGTTCAAAACTTCCTTAAATGTGTCTATTAAATGCTCCAGTCTCTTATAATGTTTAGGATTTCCAAGAATCTGGTGACTGGAGGCTCTGAGATTCTGGTCCAAATTCAGCAATGTGCTGAAACAAGTGCCTAACTTCAACCACACAAGCAGTACCACTGAATTCATGTAGTTGAATATATGCATGTGATGGAATAAATCGCTGAATTGGGGCCTTATGTATGCATCCTTCATACTGCAGTCAATAATTACTGCTTAAGTAAAGTGTCGGGTGTGGGAAGAAAAAGGACATTTTGAGAGCCTGACCAATGCCACCACATGACCCAAGAGTGATGCGATACTTACCTTGAAAGAAAACACACACTGACATTTTCAATGTTCAGTTCAGAGACACTGTCAATCACTTGTGTAGTGGATTCATAAATAAATAACTAGTTCTTTACTAAAAGATTTTCACACTTATTACAACTTGGAGTGTATTTCTGAGAACAGACTGACTGTGGCATGCACACAATCTCTACTCTGACAGTTAGGAAGTGTTCTCATCACTTTTTCTTACTGCACTGTACAGCTGTACCTTTTCTTAAGTTCACAATGAAGGGAATTTAGAAACTAAAGTTTTCAAAAAAGTTTTCAACCTTAGGATCCAGAGAGGAAATCAGTTTATCTATATAGACGTGTGTGTGTGTGTGTGTAAACTGAAGGATGTAAGCTTTGTTCTTCACTACCGGAAGAGAGAATATTTTGCTTTCAAATGATACCTATTTAATTTTAACTAGAAGGCATCAAACTATATCTCTATTTTTCCAATTTATAGCACTGAGATATAAATATCAAGTTTTAATCTGTTGATATAGGGCCAGCATTAGGAACACCCGGATAAATAAATAAAAGGCAGTTTTCATGGTGTGAAATGGATAATTCCTATACACAAGCATTTTACTTGTGAAGCAAGGGCACTATTACATAAAGGTGGAACCCTGAAGGGAGATGAAGTACAAAGAAATCAGAGTGATTGAAGAAAAAGTTTGTTATTACAGTTGACCAAAAAAATTTAGTCATTTGAAGTAGCCTACTGTAATTAGACACTCCAGTGCAGCGTTGCTGAGCAAGACTCTGATACCATCTAACAGAAGTAACAATCTGTGTGCACGGATTAAAGTAAAAAGGATCTCTTAAAATTCAGACCTCTGTATTATAATTATGCTACACTACTATTTAAAAAAAGAAAAAAAAAGGAAAAAAAACACATTTCCCTTATGCTTTCCTTTAATCTTAAATGTATCTAAAGAGATATCTTAGACAATTTTTGCATCATGTATTTAAATTACACTACCTGGGTAATTTAACTATCGAAGGACTCCTAACAAAGTTTTGTCAGAAAAATATAATTGGTGTTTGCAAGAAATCTGTATTAAAAAAAAATTGAGAGAGAAATGCAAGCCTAAATGTGCAGCACATCCGTTGAGTCCCTCCATTATTACACAATCCTTCAAATACATATGTGCTCTTCTCAAAACATATAAAAGAACAATGTCAGTTAAACTAAGAGACAAGGTAAGAAATCAAAGATTTCCCATAAGTTTCTCAAAAAGTCAGTACATACAGATGTTGAGCAGCTTTCAGATCAGGACATAAAATGTCTTTGATCATACAGAAGTACTGTACACTCCAACTTCTCTGGAGAAGAAGTTGAAGCTAAGGCCTCACAATTCCAGTTATAAGATACATTGTACCCTCTTCAGTAGACCATCCTTGAAAGGTTACTATCTTGCATGTTCTGAAGAGGATTTTATAAAAAGGAAGTTGTAATAGGGTACATACTAGGATAAACTCCAAGTACAATAGTGGTATTTTACAGTGTTAGCATTATAACGAAAACTTTTGAGAAGGATGCAGCATATAAAGAAAATGCAACAAACATACTTGACTGAAACTTCTGCGAGGTCCACAGAATTAGTGAGTTCACTACACAAATTAAACATCAAAAGTACAAATTAAACTCCCATGATTAATAAAATCTGTTCACTTTAAATTAAACATCTCTAACACAATTACAGAATGTTTAAATCCTCTGTTGCATAGAGGAACTCTTCCCTTTATATCATAGTAAGGGTTCTCAACTCTAATATCAATGTGCAAGGTGACTATTTTAATAAGCTTTGCAACATAGCTGTTGCATACGTAGGACGAGCTTGTCGGCTCTTAATTGCATTTTGAAGATATTGGATGCCTCCACAGCGCTCCCAAATCTCTTCAAACTGTCTCGGCAAAATTTCAGCACCACGCTTTCGAGTTAAGCCAGTCTCTTCAAGATTTAGTTCACACATCTCCATATCATCCTTCCCTGAAATAGTTAATACAAAATTGGTTTTATAAAATCATTTACATGGTTCAAGATCCCATTAACAAAAATTATACATCTGCTTTGTTCCCCCCCCCCCATGTGTATCTTGCTTTTAAGAGACAATGTTTTACAAACAAACATACATTAGTGCTATGAGACCAGTTTGATAGATCAAGAGACAGAAGTTCTCCTACCCATTAAATAAGTATAGCATGGACAGCTGCAGTATAGGCTAATTCTGCATGTTGCAACTGACATGCAAATGTGCTTCAAAAGTGAATAGGATAGACGTTGCAGGGGTTGTCAAGAGTTCTCAGCCTCCAGGTCTTTTCTGCTGAGATCACTGACAAGGATGGTTTTTGAAATGTGGGCACCCTGTCCACTAGGAAATTACTAATCAGTTTGTTTCACATAAGCCACTGAAATGCTACTGAAATATCATTATTAAGCTTGTTCAGATCTGAACAAGTGACCCAGAAGTTAAAAGGTTTTGTGTAACACTTCCAAAAGCGGAATCAGCCAGTCTCCCACACTAAACATTTAAAATGACATTTGTCAACTGGTATTACCTATATGTACATTTAATCCAAATACATGGAGAATGCAGCTAACCAATTTTTGTTTTTTTTACTGTGCCAGGAGGGACATTAAACAGTGTACCCATAGGAAACGTGTGTGTGTGTATATATATATGTATGTGTGCACATGCATACATACACACACACACACTTAATACATGAAAGAGGCACCAGGTAGATATTTCTATAATTATTAAAAATACGATTATTTCTAATTAGCATAGAGAGAACAAACTTAGGTGCTTGGAAATGCACCATGACCATAAGACAATGCACAAGTCACCTGGGAAGGGTCTTCACTAGGGCCTTATTTATACTACCGGGGCAAGCCAACCTAAGTTACACTATTCCAGCTACATGAATAACGTAGCGGGAGTCGACGTAGTTTTAGGTTGATTTACTGTGGTGTCTACACCGCACTGGGTCGATGGGAGACACTCTCGCGTCGACTTACCTTACTCTTCTCATTCTGGTGGAATACCAGAGCCGATCAGAGAGCGTTCTGCAGATGATTAAGACCCACTAAATTGACCCCCGCTTCATCAATTGCAGCAGCACGATCCCAGGTAAGGACTTTTCAACACGAAGAGAGGAATGGTCTAACTGATCGCTTTTTTGGGGTCAGGAAATAATTTTCTCCTGGGTCAGGTTTGCAGAGACCCCGTGTGTGTGTGTGTGGGGGGGGGGTTCACCTTCCCCTGCAGCATGGGGCATGGGTCGCTTGCAGGATTAAACTAGTGTTAATGGTGAATTCTATGTAACTTGAAGTCTTTAAATCATGATCTCACGACTTCAATAACTCAGGCTTAGGTTAGAGATCTATTACAGGAGTGGGATGGTGAGGTTCTGTGGCCTGCAATGTACAGAAAGTCAGACTAGATGATCATGATAGTCCCTTCTGACCTTAAAATCTATGAGCCAATAAAAGTATCCTCTGGGCCATGAACAGTAAATGAAAGGGCAGCAGACTGAGGCTGGGTGGTGAGAGAAGGGGTCTCCCACAAGTCCAGGAAACATTTATAAACACATTGTTAAATATATAAATATTCAAACTTGTAGATAAATGGGTTTATGCCCTAATTTCTGACTTTTTAAAATTATCCTACTATTATAAACTATTTTTCATAATGGAATGATATATTGCTTAAGTCTCTCCCCACCCACAACTGCTTTCACTGCTACCTAAAATCAAATAAATAAAGCAGTGACCATGCACTATTTCTTAGATCACTTTATGTCTTTATCTTTGGTTTTGATGTTGTTTTGGTCCAGAGGTTACTGGAATCTGTACCAAGCCTCTCACAGCTACAATATAAATATCAGCACTGAATATTTTCTATACTTGAGTTTTTGTTTTCAAAAATTAAGAGAATATACCAACCTGCTACAAGCAGAATAGGTGGCTTGTCAGGATGAAGTTCCATTTGTCGAGCAATCCAAGGCCCATCAAAATGTGCACACCACCAACCTTTCTTCTTGTTTTGAGGATCTTTATACTGGTCTACTGGGCGAATGAAGGGAATGCGGAAGTAACGCTGTTGTCTGTTTATTTCAATCTCCTGTTGCCTGGCAGGCAACTGAGCTGTTGGGTTCTGTTGAGCTATTTACAGAAAACAGAGTTACAATTGCAGATAAAACAGCAAAAGCAGCCCTTCCCCCCAAACGCCTTCTTTTTCATGTGCAAAAACCTGAAATATTTCGTCATCAAATAATGTATTAATTATATTAAATCAATGCTAAAAAGCAAATTAGCTAAAATCACGTGACTCAGAATTTACCCTCCTGCATTTTCACAGTTAGCGCTCTTGCAATGGTAGTGACTTGGGAAGAGTTAGCGTTGGCCTACTTGGTAATTTGCAGCACAATGGTGTCTGGCCTTGAGCACATCTATACAATGAGGTGGTTAAAAAGCCACTAGGGTTAGAGTAATACTGAAGATATACTGTTTTTCATCCAACCCTTTACAAACATAAAAGCAAAGTATTAAGCAGCAACCAGTCTATATCATAGTCTCTCTCTTCACAAAATCAAGTCATACCACAGACAAGCAATTTTAGATATGAAAGGCTAATGTAATATTGTAATATCTAAAGAAAGATGTTCTTTTGATAACAGAAAAATCTTGTAATATCATTAAAGACATATAACGTGTTAACACAAATGCTGATTAATTTCCATTTATTACAAAACACTCACCAAAAATTGCTTTCTGAAATGTGCATTGAACTTACAAATTAGAATTACTTTCTGAGACTCTCAGGGCTTGTCTCCACTTACCAGGGGATGTACACGCAGTGATTGAACCACCAGGGATCAATTTAGCAGGTCTAATGAAGACCCGCTAAATTGAACACTGATCTCTCTCCTGTCGACCCAGCACGGTGGAGACACTACAATAAGTCGACCTAAGGTACATCGACTCCAGCTAGGTCATTCATGTAGCTGGAGTTGTGTAACTTAGGTTGACTTAGTACTGTAATGTAGACCTGCCCTCAAAAAGTATTTACTGTATGTCATTAAAATCAGCTCAGTTGAACAAAAATTTACAGGAGACAAACATATTTTTAGGCAACTTGTTTCATGTTTAAGAAGTTCTGAAAGCAAGACCGATGCTTCTAAATAGCAACCTTAATATTAATAGATATTAGTCACCTATTAAGTAGCAAATCTATACTGGAACTTTAATAAAATTAAAAATTGGCAGACACATTTAATGTATATATTTCTGCAGTTTCATAAACAAGACATTAGTGAAGAGAATAGCAAGCCGCACTTGCTATTTCTTCCATTTGTACGGGACTAGAATGGTTCATTAAAATCTAGAAAGCAACATCTGAAAAAAAGCCTGAAATGTAAATGTTAGTGCCTGAAAATTATACAGAAAACAAGAATTTTTCATGTCCACATAGGAAAAACAAGAAAAGATTTTCTACAGATCAGATTTTTAGTAATGTTTATTACATATGAGTTATCTGTGGATACCACTTTTATACACTAACATTGATAAAACACGTTCTATATGAAAGAATAAAATTTTGTATTTATTTATATTAAACTGCATAGAACTTCATGAATCTTTGTGAATTGCCTAAATGTGCATCACAACACACTGAAGACATGCTACTGTAAAACACATCTCTGCATTACAACAGCAATCAGTAGGTCTTATTTCTATCCTTTTGCACATTTACGTAAATCTAAAGGATAAAAATTCTGAGCAGTCAGCTTAGCCTTCACTTTTCAATGCTAGATATTTTGACACATACAGAACTATTCCATTTTAAAAAAGAAGCCAGCACACTAACGTTAGTTTTTGTTCTAAGAGAACAGCTGCTATATTAAGTTGAGTGCAGAGTTTTGCTACAGTAGAAAAATGTGTACAAATATAATAAAAAGGGTAGAATTAAAATAATAGCATAGCATTTCTTGAAATAAAAAATGAGATTAACATACACCAATTAACCTACATCAAAAAGGTGTTTTTCCCAACATGTAGGATCTCATTATGAAAAGAAATCCAAAAATATACAACCATTAGAGAAACCAAGTGCGTGAGGTAAAATCTTTAATTGGACCAACTTCTGTTGGTGAGAGAGACATGCTTTCAAGCTATACAGGGCTGTGGTAATGGAATACATATAGCCATTAAGTGTCCACATCTTGAGTTAATGTTTTTTGTGGTCAGTGAATTAATATTTTTCATTGGTATACTTCGATTCTACATACAAACATAGCAAAACGCTGTTCAACTGAAGTTAGTATAGAACTTACAAATGTTCCTATTCATTAAAGTTATCTTAACCATCTCCCCACTTACTTGAGTTGTTGAAAACTGGTGCAAAATCTGTAAACAAATATTCCATATTGAAGGAAACATAACAATGCTGACGCTGTTAAAGTTAAACTTTACGAAATACTGAAAATGTATCACCAAACCAGGTGACAAATGGAGAGTCCACTTGTAATGGAAATGTGAGTGCTGAGGTAATTCTCTGCCTTTCTGTGCTATTTATTGACATGAAGAAAATGTTTTCTTGTATTATGTTTCACAAATCTATGGTTGCTTATACTCTAACTAGGATATAAAATTGAAATTGATTTTTCAGTGACTTATAGTTCCAGTCACAAAAAACAAATGAACAAAAAACAGTGGGACAGGTATACTCAGCACAGATTGCAAGGATACATCTTTGTTAGTTATTTCATGTGATACCTTTAATAAACTTTTGACATTTTTACATGGAAAGAAAAATGATTCTTTAATTTGCCACTGTTCTGTTGATATCTAGGAAAGAGAAATGCAGCTCCATTTTTTTTGGCACTGTAAAACCCACTAATTCTAATCCCTTGTCTGAACCAGTGCTCATTGAACATGTTCTATTTCTCATGCCCACTGATATCTAATTACAGGACAGTTTGCATAAAACTACAATATATTCGTGAGTGGATAAAAACAGAAATATGTCATTTGAATCATGTATTCAGTGACATCTAAAAGAATTATAGCACAAGCATCCAAGAAATCAGGTAAGTAATTATTCACTATAGTGAAGATTAGTTATAATACATGGAATTGAAATGTTCATTTAGTGTAATTATTTACAATAATAAGAATTTACTGTGACACTAATATGAATTTCTAAAGGTCAGTATCAACAGCAACGATCCAACTTTTATAAAGAAATATAATGCCACATTTTAAGAAAATGAAGGAAAAAAACTATAATGAAAAACTAGAGTTGCTATAAAATTGATTGCTATGTGGTTTATTCACTCAAATACAATACAAATGTGGGTCTCCCACAGAGAGCCATAAGAGTTGCATACATACATCCAAAGTGACTGCACTGGTGCCTCCTTGCGGCAGATGTTCAGTGAAGGTACGCCACAGGGAGGGCAGCCAGTGACCAGATAAATGGCCTGGTAAAGGACTTAAAAGGAGGTACTGGATAAAGGAACAGAACAGGGGAGGGGGTTCGGGGATTCCTATGATTGGTATGTCAGGGAGCCAACCCCCCACCTCATTCTCATAGCCCTCTTTAACCCTCTTATGAGGCTGGTGGATGGTAAGGTTCAAGCCATGGGCTGGCTGGGGGACCTGGGTGGAAACAAAGCGGGGCTGGTGGAAGCCCGGAAAATTGATTTGAATAAGCATGGATTAAACAAGGGGGGCTTGTGGAAGCCCCGGAGAATTGATTTGAATAAGCATGGATTTGCCTGCACTGTACACTTTATCTGCCGGGTAGTCCCAGACATCTATATAATAAAGTTGCAGCCTGATTAAAACCCATAACAAGTCTCCTGTCCTTCTTGCGGTATACCCAGACAAGTAGATCTGTGCTCTTTAATGCACATTATTCCCATTAACACCAAATAGTGTTATATGCACTCTCTGAAAATACACCTGTATCATCCATTTAATTCCTTAAAAGGCAAAAGCATTCATTCTCATTAGTGCAGTGTTTGAAATTTCACGTAGTGAACACCATTTATGAGACCAGCAGGGTGAGAGCCAGACTGTAAATCGTCCCATTTTCACACATTTTTAATATTAAAGTTTATTGAACAGAAGTTAAACTGTAAAAAAGTTTAAGTTGTTGGTTAAAATGAACCAGCAGGGAACACAAGCAGTTGCTGGATAAACAAAGGTTAAAAAAATCTTGTCTTCAATATATTTTATGTCATGCTTATTCTGAAAACAATCATACCATGGAGCAGCCACCAGCTAAAATTGTCTGCTTTTTTATTAGTATTGCAGAAAGCCAATTTTTTTTTTTTTTTTTTTTTTACAGCCACTGTTGGTTCAGGTACAGCAAGTTGACTATAAGAATATTTAGAATCTCTGATTTGGTCTATCTTTGGTCTATCCTACCAGAATTCTGATAATATCTACCAGAATATCTGGCAGAATTCAGAGGGAGGGTTCTCTGCTAACAATAACCTGATTCCTAAATAATTTAAGAAAGTTTTGTGTGTGTGTTATAGGATGTAGCTGAAGTAGCCTCTAATACAGCTTTTACAAAGAGTGCTCTTCATCAGCTAAGCCTTAAGTATCTTTCTGCCCAGTGGTTAACTTCTAACAAACTGCCAGCACACAAAATACCAAATTTAAAACGATTTCTAACTTATAGCAAATGTGAATTAGTAGATATGATTGTTCAGAAAATAATTATTCTGGTTAACTTATACTGGATCTTATGAGTTACACCGTATCTTAACTGCAAACTATTTGTCTTAAAATCGGTTTAAAAAGTATTTTACCTACTTTCATACAAACATATTTAAACAAAATCACCCTTTTCTTCAACATAACAGAGAAAAATATTTTAAAAAATAATCTGCTTGTTTATTCTAGAAACATTTCACTTGAAATTTTTTCCCTATTTATTAAAAAAAACAAAAACAAAACTTCTCTCACCATAGTCAGTGACTGATTTTGGAGCACGCTGTTCTGTTTCTGTATTACGTTTCTTATTCTTGGATTTCCACGCATGATACACTTTTAGTCGTCTGTGAAACTCTTCTCTGCAAGCTGCCAATAGTTCAATATCTGTCTCAAAAACAGCAGGGAAGGAAAGAGTGCAAAAAATCAGATGACAAACCTATTTACAAAATATGTTATATATATTAGTTACATAATTTTAGAGCAAGTTAGAACATAACAGTATTTCATACAATGCAAGTAAGTTGAAAGCTTGTAACAAGTGAGAGACAATGCACAAGCACCACAATATGGACCTTTGGCATTCCTGATTGCAGCAGTACTGACAGATACAAGCAGACTAGGCAATATCTTTAATACCACCCATACATTACTGGGTAATAAGTTTGTGTGTATCAGTCTCTGACAAACTCCCACTCACATGTGAAAGTCACACACCACACTTATCAGTTCAGCTGAGGTTGAATGATCATGGGAGGAGGAGGAGGAATGGCAAGCGACTGGCTTCACATCACGCTTGAAGGTAGATCCAAATGCTGGTGAGACCCTCTTCACTGTCCCTTGCTTGCATATTCTTCTCCTTACTAAAGTCCAGGGGCAAGATCACTACTTATGCTCTAGCCCCTTTGTGATGTGTAAAAAGGCCTAGTGGCATAAAGGGAATCTAAAAGACCCATATCAGCCATAGAGGATTCCCCTGGTGCAGGATCTGTGGAAGACAGCTATAAGACTGACTCCCAAGGACTCCCTTGCAAGTACTGGCAGACAAGGTATACTGCGATGCGGGAGTGGCGTGAACAGAAACGTAAAGATTCACAGTTGGATTTTCTAGTGTTTTTCCCCAGTACCCACAGGGTCCAAGCATCCTTCTCCTTCTCCCTCTCCTCACACTGGAAGCCGAATGCAGTGGACAGCCTGGAAGGTTTTTTTTCTCTTTTCTGGAGGTACGGACAGCCTAGCAGCAGCTGATTCGCTGCCAGGTTTGGAACAGTCATCTAGAGTTATGATTTTCCATTTGCTTTCTTTGCCTATTAATTACTACAAGCAGAACTTACTTCATTCCTGCCAACTATACAGGGAACTAGCTTGCTGAGAAAACACTCGGCAGCCTGGCTACTCAATCAAGGCCTGGACTTTTTCCTTTAAACAGAGATGGTTACTTTTGCCAAATTATCTGGCCCATACAGACAATAGATGGTAGAACGATACCAAATGCCTGTCACTGGTCACCTAAGAGGATTTGAACTGGGTTCACCAGAGGTGAACAGCTAAGTGCATTAACCCACTGCACGCCCTAGTCTGCAGCCAACAGTGTCTTAATCCAAAAACTCAAAAATTATAAAAGAAAAGGCTCAAATTTAAGGCTAATTCAGTGGTTTAAAAACAAATCTTGAGAATGGATAGATTTCTATCTAAGATATCCAAGGAGGAATGAGGCATCTGACAGATACATCCATTAGCCTTAAGATAGATATCTTTTCCAAGAAATAAACCAATTGTTCAAAATTGACACAAGGTAACAATTATAATACAATATAAAGGACTATTACAGATTATCGGGGTGGTGGAGGGGTTAGCCTTGTTAGTCTGTATCCAGAAAATGATGCATCTGAAGAATGCCCAAATAAATCTGTTAGTCTTTAAGGTGCCACCAGACTCCTTGTTATTACAAATTAGTTCATCTCTTCATGATACTGAAAATATCTAAGTATTATATAGATAAGATGTAGCTTCTGAGAAAATTAAGCAAATCCTAATTTGATCAGCTACAATGTCAACACATCTAGATTGTGTTTTAAATTAACTCATTATGTTCCTTTTAGTTTTGGTGAAGGCAAGAAATTAGTTATAAACTTAGAAGATCTTACAAATTCAGGGTAAAACCACATGTATTTAGTTCCATTTCACTGAAATAGAAATTATTTTTAAACAATGTCATTAAGAATTTATAGCAAGTTACTCCTGACTGAAGTGTATTAATTTCACAGGTACAACTATGAATATAACAGGTAACATAATAGCATCTGTTTCCTCAAAGGGAAATGGCATATTTGGTCTCTCCTTTGGAGAAAAGTCATTCAAGTTAGTTTTTCATCTGAGACTAAATTAGTGAGTTCAAAATTCTGTCCTGGTGAAAGAGAAGATAGATTTATTGTACTATTGGAACACAATCCCCCTCAGTCCCAAGCAAACACAAACTTACCACAGGAAGTATTGATTGTATCACGAAGTTCTGCATATTTCCACTTACTAAGATCATGCTTCTTAGTGCCAGCCGCAGCTTTTGTGGCTTGAACTACAGGGCCCCTACAGTTATAACAATAATAACCAATAAACAATAATAATAATAATGTTCAATGTACAGAAAGGAAAGGAGAGTGAGAAGAAATATTAGAGACAACAGGATAAGCAGATTGCGCAATCATCTCTATGCAATATGCATTACATTGAAAAACATTATATGTTCTAAGAGCTGAATGCAAAAAAGACAAAATAAAATTCACCTCATAACTTCCAGCAGCATAATATATCTTTATTGTAACATATTGGTATTATTAAAAAGAAACTTGAGTCAGAGTATAATTTAGATCCAAAATCTGACTTACCTCAAATATATTTTGTTATGTACTTTGTATTCTAAATGTTCAATTTGCTCATTTGCAAAGAGATTAAAACAAACTAGAAGTTAATATATAAGTGTGGCTTGCTGAAAACAAGGCTGTGTGTATTCCACTACTCTTTTTGCAGCAGCTTTTAAATATAAACTGTTCCCAGAACTACATATAGTCCTGAGGACATCAGTAATACTGATGCAGAATAAAGGCAGTAAACAACAACAGCAAAGTAAATTTTAAGTTCCACTAGCAAAACAAGGGTGAGGAAAATGATGAAGTAGAAAAGAACAAAATTTAAAGGGAAACACCTTACACTGTCTAAAAACACAGAGAATAAATAAAATAATCAATCTTTCATCCAAAATTCCCAATGTAATAGAAGAAATAAAATTAATTCTAAATTAAAGTAACTTTAAAGTGTCTCACTTATTCACAAAAAATCAGCATTAAGTAACATGGATGGAAAGGCCACAAGACACCGCCATTCACAGAACAAAGGCTGAAAGACATAGGACTCCATGGTAATCCATGAAAGTTAGGACTAACTACATCAGGCCCAGACAAATGATAAAATGACCTAACTTGATACTTTGATGATTTTTCAAATATATCAGTCTTCACTGTAGTACATTCAAGGCAGAGAAATTTAATATCCTATAATATACTACTGTCATTTGATTCTGAACAATAATACAGATAATATCTTTATTTTTCGCTCTTAGCAATTATGACTGAGGGATGAAAGCACTCTCTTCATATCTGTGATTATCCTCACGACTCAAATTGGGATTGCAGCATCACCATCCCTAATGAATGACAGAACATGTTGAATTGTTGAGTGATTTGAGGTAACAGATACAAGAGTTTGGTAGCCTCTACTAAAGCCCAGGAATAAGCCAGGAAGCAGACTAAATTATCTCAAACTCTGGGAGGATCCATTCTCCAGGCCAGGGGTTGAGGTTATTACCAGGGTAGCACATCACTAGATATAGGCATATCACTAAAAAAAAAATGAACATAAGAAACAATATACCATGTTCTTTTTGTGCAACTTTGCATTGTAGTCATGTCTTTGCATGAGTACAATATCATTAGAATGCAACTAGGTATATGTATATGACAGAAAGTTTACTTTTCTGTAAAGTACAGAGTGATATCTAGATATAGTCTCATTTTGTTTTTATGAAGTTACACAAGTTCTCCAAACTCCTAGAGTGTATTGCACTTCTAAAATTATCAAGATATAATTATATTAATTTTAATATATTATGTAATTTATACAAAAATATATTAATCATGGAAGCTTATTCAGCTATAAGTGTTTGGACAACTTGTGTAACTTCACACTCACTAATGAGAGAGATTCTATTTGGGATTTCTCCAGTGACATGGGGCATCTAGTTGTGATAGTCCTTGGAGCAGACAGAATACTACATACACAAATAATCATCAAGGGGATAGAATAAAACCAGCTAGTTTATGCAAACACCCTTATTAACAGCAACTCAAACAACAACTCACATGTAAATGATTAACCCTGCAACTCCTTACTCTTTAAAGCAATCTCCAACCTGTTATGACCATTCTCATGTGCACTTACTGACTTGTAATGACAGCCCTCAATTACAAATATATTACTACACATTTGACAAGTTCATACAGAAGTTATATTCTTCATCCACTAAACAATACAAAGTTGAAATACATTTTGAAAACATTTTTCCCCCTCTATAATTACAAGACATTAATATAAAATATGTATATAAAATCTCACCTGTGAAACAAATGACTAAACGAAAGACTACTTTTAAAAAATATTTTAATACACTGTTAAAGTATCAGGAGTATGTCATTAAAGGATTGTTGTTAAATATAATTTCCGCTACATGTCTAACCTTCCTGAACCATTAATTTGACAAATCCTGAGGATTTTCCTTATTTAGCAACATCATCCATCATTCCTAAGAATCCCCTACAGAGTTTAGATCAACAGAAGTAGGCCAGAAGGTCTCTGGTCAAACAAGTAATCTTTAAGAATGTTAATCCAATTGAATGGCTTAGCCTTTCCATTACAGTACTACTCTGTGCTGAGATCACCACTTTGTTTTTTTCTACATGGTTTTAAATAGCCTGGAAGTAGTAAGAACAAGAACACTCACTTCATAATGTTAGTCTTCATTACTGTACTCACAATCCAAATAATGGGTATGGACCAAAATCAGAATGGCAGTTGATAATTAAAATTCAGTCTCAAAAAGGAGGTTACTTACCTGTAACTGGAGGTTCTTCAAGATGGCTGGTCCCTATCTGTATTCCACATGGGATATACACAAGTGCATTATGTGCCTGAGTCCAGAATTTCTTGCAAGCAGCATCCATTGGCCCACATGTACCTCTCCTGTTCTCCCTAATGAGGGCATAATGGACTGTGTGGGCTGATGCCTGTCCAGTTTCCCATTCTTACTACAATATAACCAATCTGCAACTGAGGGGACAGAGGGTGGGTAGTGGAAATCAGATAGGGACCACACGTCTCGAAGAACCTCCAGTTCCAGATAAAATCCTCCATTTCTTCCCTGGGTGATGGTCCCTATGTGTGTTCCACACATGGAAGATTAACAAGCAGTAAGCAAACAGATGGTGGGTGTGAGGAGGCAGAAGTGATAGCAGTCTGTAGTACTGCTGTCCCCACAGGTGTCTGCGCAGTTCATAACTGCACCAGGGGATAATGTCTTGTGAAAGGTATGCAAAGAGCTGCAAGTAGCTCTCCTACATATCTCTCTAGTACGGGTATGTCTCAGAGATGCAGCTGAAGTAGCTTGCCCCCTGGTAGAATGAGCTTTTACCTCTTGGGAGGTTGTGGGTAGGAGGAGAATGCCAGCTAGTTGGTAACAAAGGGTAATATAACCTGAAATCCATTTCAAAAGTCTCTAAGCCGATACACGGTGATTTCTTGATTGCTCTGCAATGGAAACAAATAGTTTCAGTGTCTTTCTAATGTCTTTTGTTCTATGTGGTGTGACAAAGTTCCTGCTCTACCTTGGTGGGTCTTGCGCTTATTGGCAGATTTGCTCACCTTGGAGCTTCACGGCAGCCCTCATCTTGGCCATTTTTCTGAATTCACAGTCCAGGTCGATGACTCCTGTGTCTGACCAGGAGTTGGGAGGATTTGGGGGGAACCCAGGCCTGCCTTCTACTCCGGGTTCCAGCCCAGGGCCCTGTGGAATGCAGCTGTCTAGAGTGCCTCCTGGAACAGCTGTGTGACAGCTACAATTCCCTGGGCTACTCCTCCATGGCCTCCTCCCAACACCTTCTTCATCCTCACCATAGGACTTTCCTCCTGGTGTCAGATAATGCTTGTACACCTCAGTCCCCCAACATTCCGTGTTCTCACTCTCAGCTCTTAGTGCCTCTTGCTCCCAGCTCCTCACACGCACACCACAAACTGAAGTGAGCTCCTTTTTAAAACCCAGGTGCCCTGATTAGCCTTCCTTAATTGATTCTAGCAGCTTCTTGATTGGCTGCAGGTGTTCTAATCAGCCTGTCTTAATTGTCTCCAGAAGGTTCCTGATTGTTCTAGAACCTTCCCTGTTACCTTACCCAGGGAAAAGGGACCTACTCAGCCTGGGGCTAATATATCTGCCTTCTATTACTCTCCTATAGCCATCTGGCCTGACCCTGTCACAGTGTATAAAAAGCTAAAGTGCTCCAGATGTCCAGAAAATGCAGTCTTCTCTCCTCTTCCAGGGCACATGGCTTAGGAAAAAATACAGGTGAGTGGATGACCTGACTCATCTGAAACTCGGAAACCACTGTAGGTTTGAATCTCAGGTGGGGGCGTAGCAAGATCTTTTCTTTATGGAATGTAGTTTATGGTGGGCCTGTCATAAGCACTCCCAGTTCATTGACCCTTCTGGCCGACGCTATAGCTATCAAAAAGGCCACCTTCATGGAAGGATGGATCATAGAGCATGTGGCCAGTGACTCAGAGAGAGTCTTAGGGAGAGTGATGATAGAACAAAATTGAGATACCACTGAGGTGAAAACTTCACCAATGGTGGAAAGAATCTGAGAATCCACTCAGGGTGTGTGAACGATCTGAGAATCCACAGGAGGATGGAACACACTGATTGCAGCTAAATGCACCCACAGGGAACTGAATGCAAGATTCAAAGAGTTGAGGGTAAGGAGATATTCTAAGATATCAGAAATTCCGATGGAGTCTGGAACAAAATGAACATCAATGAGTCCAAGTGTAAAAATGCTTCCATTTAGTTGAGTAACAGCTTCTAACCCAAAAATTCTCTGGTTTTGACCACTAGACAACAAAGCCTAACATCTTGGGCAGAATTGTGACCTTTTCATTTACGGTGCCTTTTTCTGGTGAATATATGGAGAGAAGCCTGGCTTGTAGGCATCACAGATGTAGCCTGGAGAATGGTTTCATGTGTGTGCACAAAGCTATCTGGCCAAGGAGAGAAGGGCAAGGTCTTACTGATGTCGTGGGTGTGATAGCAATCTGGTGTATGAGTGTGCTCATGGCCAGAAACCTTTCAAGAAGTAGATACACTTTTGCTATAGTTGAGTCCAACATTGCCCCTGTGAAGTATATGCACCTCATGGGGGTCAAAATGGATTTGTGAACACCCTGGGTGCTGTGGCCAGACTGAAGGGGAGGTCTCTGAATTGCTAATGGTCTTGGTAGAAGAGAAACTCAAGGAACCTCCTGTGGACCACATGGATATCTATATGAAAATATGCATCTTTCATGTCAAGAGCTGCAAACTATGCACTCTCCTCTAATGAGGGAATTATTGATGCCAAGGAGATCATGAGGAATTTTAGTTTTCAAAATAACTTGTTTAACTGACAAAGATTGAAAATTGGCCTCCATTCTGCATTCTTCTTGGGATCAGGAAGTAAGGAGAATAGAATACCTTCCCATAGTTTGAGAGGAATCCTTTTCTATGGCTCCCTTAAGAAGCAGGGAGTTAACCTTCTGTTGTAAAATCTCCTTGTGAGAGTGGTTCCTGAAGAGGAACGAGACAGGGCATTTGTGGGAAGGAGCTATCAGAAACTCAACTAGATAGCCTCCACAGATAATGTCTAATACCCATTTATGTGTAGTGAGGGTGCTCCAGTCTTTGACAAACCGGGTAAAGTGGCCTCCAAACAATCTGAACAGGGGAATGAAGAGTATCAATAAAGGGACATGGGTCTTGACAGCCCCATCAAAAGAAAGGCTTCACCTAGGGATTAGAGTACAAACTGGCAGTGGATGTTGCAGAGGCTAGGTTCCTAGGTCTATACACCCCCTGTCTCTTGCCTGGTGGCTCCTGAGGAAGTTGATGATAAAAGCCCGAGGAATTGGTCTTGCCCTATACCACTATCTATGATGCTTCCTCTTGTGGTATAAATGCCAAGCAAGTGAACGCTGTTCGAGTCTTTGAGGGAGTGAAGAGACTCATCCATTTTGTTGTGGAATACGTAGATAGTATCGAAGGATAGTATGCTGCAGCTCTATAGGGAACCTGAGGATTGCAACCACAAGTCTCTCCTCATGACAATGGCCACAGCATCTCCCTCAGTGTGGCATCTGCTACATTCACCATGAGTTGGAGTGAATTTTGCCATCAATTTGCCCTCATCTACTAAGACCTGAAAGTTGGATCGATCCTCCAGAGCTTGTCCTTAAACTCTAGAAATCTAGCATAATTGATAAAATTATATTTGGATATGAGGGCCTAATAATTATCAAGATTCTGACCTGGAGGGAGGCAGAAGAGGGAGTATCCTTTGGGTGCTGCTGCTTGGACCGCTCTGTAGCCACATACACCACCAGCGAGTTTGGCAGGAGGTGAAAGAACAAGAACTCTCCCCGCTTGGATGGGACACTGCAGTCAGTGCTTCTTGGTCCTCTTAGGGGTGGGAGCACAAGAAGCAGAGGTGTGCCAAACTGCCTTTGCTGGGTTCATGATAACTTCATTGACAGGGAGGGCCATTCTACAGGGACTGGCGGGGCTGCAGAATGTTTAGTAAGCTGTGCGAAGGCTCCTGAATTTTCTCCAGCTGGATCTGTAGCACTGCTGCTACCCTGCGCATGAGCTCTTGGTACTTTTTAAAGTCATCCGGTGGAGACAAAAAAGATGGAGTGACCACCTCATCCAGTGACACTGAACAGACTGCTCCACGAACCAGTCAGATCCGGCTCACCATCCTCCTTTGACTATGCTAGCGGGGCCAATTGTGTAGGGCCAGGCAATGGTAAGTAGGACTCGTGCATAGATCCTGGGTGTCTGGGGGTAGGGCTCCCACGATCCCCAGTACTGCCAATAAGATGGATCCACTGTAGGAGGGGGACCCCATGGCACAGGGTAGCCCCTGTCCCTTGGCCAACCATGTCAGTTTGGAGGCCTGAATCCTGACCTTCTATCACCTGTGTCCAGGGTGACATCTCCTCCATGCCGCATAGACTCCTGGGGAGCCTTCAACTCATCGGAAGAGAAGGTTGGATACCTGGTCACCGGTGGGACCAATGGTACCAATGGCTGTGCTTGTAGGCTGGCAGATATAACTGTCCCCCCATTCCATCTCCTTGTGCTAGATTCCTCCTCCCGTGTAACAACATCTTGGAATATGGAGAGTATGAGGAGAATCCACTGGGGGAGCTGGAGCCTCTCTGGTCACATGGTGGTTGGCTTCCTCCAGGGCCACATTGCTGTTGTCAATGGTTTGTTTCCCAAAGTGGATTGAAGCACCAGGAGCTATCTATCATGTGTCTTCATCACTAGAGCCAGTGTTGGAAGCATGGATCCATATCCTTGGGTGCCCTCTTGACTTGTCAAGAAGATTTAGTGGGGCTGAAGAGCTTAGCACCCATGCATGTTGGCTCTCCTGAGGGGGTCAGGGAGGGATCCCTTCTTTTCAGACATAAATGACTGTCCTTATGTCTATGAGAATGCCCCTTACTCTCCTGTGAAGCCTTCTCTTTAGGCTTAAGAGGCTTAGCCTCTGTTCCTCAACTCATGCTCAGAGGGGCACTGCCTGCTTGTTGAAGCTGAATTAGAGTGTGTGTGGAAGGGTCCACAGCCCAGATCGAATTGGGGCTTCATTGCCTTCATTCTCCATGAGGTGTTTTCTGAGTCTCAGTTCCCGACTCTCACAAGTTCTGTGGGGGAAAAGCGTGGCAGATGCTGCACTTAGCAGAAATGTGAGCCTCACCCAGGCAGTTGAAGCAGCGTTGATGTTCATTGCTCACAGTAAAGGAGTGAGGACAGGAAACACAGTTTTTGAACCCCTGGATCCTGGGCAGAATCCCAGACTTCTTGGGGGGAAAGTTCCAGGGCAGGGGGAAATAATGTTATCTAATTATCTATGCTATACTATAAAAACTACAAAAATTAACTATACATAATTCATAAAGGAATGATGCCGTAAAAAGGAGCTGAGGACACCAAATAGAATGACTCACACCACATGGCGGTAAGGAGTATCTGGAGAGGAATCGGCCTGCACCGTCCTTTATGCCATCGGCTAGGAGCACAAAGATCTACGAAGCACATGCAAGCCAATGGACACTGCTTATAAGAAATTCCAAACTCAAGCGCATATCTCATGTGTGGAATAAATATAGGGACCATCACTCAAAGAATCAAATGTTTCTAAACAATGGAATTTAACTAGTTACCAGTCACACTAATGTATACTAAAAATACCAGGTTATGGACAGAACTTAAAAACTGTGCTCCGACCACTTCTGGCCAAAGTTCTTGTGATGCCCTTAGCTTGCGGAACGCATGTTAACTCCAGTGACTCAGCTCAGTTCTTACGTAGTTATTCTACAACCTCCCTATCTATGTTCCCCCAGCAATTTCAATTGGATGGGCTAATCTTCCTTTTCTCCTGTTCAAAAATACTGCATATAATGTTTTTGTGCAAATGTAAGCATCTGCTGTGTTCAATACTATCAGCACTACAATTAAGAAATGCCACAACAAACATACTAATATCTTAAGATCGTATACACACAGCATAATATCTTGTTTTCTGAAGGGTTTGTTTTTAAAAAAGTAAAAGAATGAAAGATTTCATGTGAACTTCAGACAGCATGTCATAAGGCTGCTTTTTATCCTTGAAGTTACCAAAGATCCCTTTCAGTTAGTAACTCAATAAAACAGAATTTTAATTTAGAATATACAGGTTATCCAGTATACTCATTCATTCCTGCATTGTCTATAAAACTGCCACATTATACCAAGATTGCTGAACAGACACCATCTGGCATTTTGTGTTTCAGTGCTTCAGATTTCATTTTGTTTGAAATGGAATTATGTCTGGATTTAATTTCTTATTAAAAAGCTACTTATGGTTACATAAACATAACACTTTTTATGTCCTTATTAACACTATTCTGAACTTGTAAGCATGGTGCCCGAAAATTTTGGAAACTTGTCAGCGTCATCCAGTGATGAGCTGCCAAAATCTTAACAACAGGTTCCCTCCTCACCCCACGAGGGGGTCGTTGCCCACTCCCGCCCCCTTGGACTCCTGCCCCATCCAACCCCCCCGCGTTCCTTGATGCTCCCCCCAGGACCCCTGCCCCATCCACCCCCCTCCCCTGACTGCCCCAAGAACCGGGCAGGAGGGTCTCATGGAGGGTGCCCACCCCACCCCTAAGCCAGAGGCACCTGCCGGGGGGCAAGGTGGGGAGTCCCGGCGGTGCTTACCTTGGGCAACTCCCAGGAAGCATCCAGCAGGTCCCTCTGGCTCCTAGGGGTGGGGGAGCGTAGCTGGGGGGGAGCAGGGGGAGCGGTTGCTCCCCCCACTGATCACATCAAAAGTGGTGCCTTAGGCACCGACTCCCTGGGTGCTCCGGGGCTGGAGCACCCACGGCGAAAATTTGAGCTCTGCACCCACCAGCAGCTCCCTGCCCTGCGCTTGGCCCCAGCTCACCTCTGCTCCACCTCGGCCTCCTCCCCTGAACCCACCACCCCGCTCTGCTTCTCTGCGCCCCCTGGCTGGCTTCCTGCGAATCAGCTGTGCAGCGGGAAGCCAGGGGGGACTGAGAAGCAGGCTGCAGCTTCCCACTCAGGCCGAGGGTGGCAGAGGTGAGCTGGGGCGGGGAGCAGTTCCCCTGCGCAATCCCCCCCACACCCCTGGGTTACCTGCTGCGGCATGGGTGGCCCTCCTCGCGTACCCCCCCGCCCCAGCTCACCTCCGCTCTGCCTCCATGGGCCTGAGCGGGAACAACCGGTTCTAAAAGGACTTCTAAATTTAACAACCGGCCCTAGTGAACTGGTGCGAACTGGCTCCAGCTCACCACTGCTGTCATCTCAGATATAGTGGAAAAAGAATGCTCTTCAAAGCTTTTCTTTATCTTTTGAAATTATTCAAACAGAAACCTTAAGGTGCAATTTACTGATAATTTCCTTCTGAGCATGTTTATGCAATCAAATAAATATCATGGCAAAATAATTAAAGAAAGAAATCAGATAATGATTTTGAATAGGAAGCATACTGATACGGCAATTTCATCCAAAAGAAAAGGTTGATTTATTTCATTGAGCAATTTCAGTTTATGATTTCGTTTAATTGAGTGATTAAATTAATTTTGGACGGTCTATTCACCCACCTAGACAAAACATCTGACATTTCTTTGGCCATTTGTTCCCTATAAGAAAATTGATAAGTGTACATAAGAAAAGTGTTATATTCAAATATTAATAAGGTCTGTTATGACTGATGGTATATTATGTCTAAGATAAAACTAATGCAGGAGCAATCAACTTCAACCAAATGCTCATTTATATTGTGGTAATTCCTTCTGAATGTTTGCCTCTTTCATATGGGATGGTTAAAATTCAAGGTATTTGCCAGATACTGAATCTAAAAACTCTATAATTAACTTTAAACATTTCTTAGACATAAGCAAAGTATGAGCTATGAAGTATTAAAATTGATTATCAAAGGTCAATGTATAACAATGCTTACTATTATAGGGGAACAGATAAATAATAAAAGGACAATACAATAATTTCTTCTAATAAGAGAATTATTATTATTAATTATTATTATTATTATTAGAAAGTAGTGCAAAACTCAGTGAAAATAAAAGTATCATACGCAGTCATTTGAGGCTTTGTTCCATTGACTCTGCAAACAGAAGATATTTAGGTTAGTTTGGCAATTTCCTAATTAACTTTCTAATAATCTGAAATGTCAAGAGGACAAATCAGTTCAACTTTTCCCTCTCTCCCATCCTCCTCTGATTTATCATCTAATGATTTTATTTGATCTAGACTCAGGATTATGAAGCCTTTTTTTCTTCTTTAATCTTCTGAATTTATTGATCAGAGTAACACGATTAGAAAAAATGAAATTAAAATAATTCAGAAAAGCCTTACTCCATTTATAGATGTCCATCTCACTTCACCATGGCTGTTTTATACTCTCACATTATAACCTGGAATTTACTTATTTGTACATAATAGATAGATTTCATCTTTCTGAATCAAAGACTCAGACATGCAACAGATGCACTTGTGTGTGGTTGAGCAGACTACAAAAAAAAAAACGGAACAATTCTTACTTAGCAACTACTGGAACAGGCTGAATAACTTCAGTATCCAATCTGTGAAAAGACACTTAGAATTGAAATGGTTTGTCACAATATAGACCCACGTCATGAATGTACACAAATACAGTATCAACAGTAATCCATATTGCATACATCTGTACAGTACACAGATATTAAATACACACATATTTAGATTTCTCTCCAGAAATATGCAACATATTCAAGAGTGATAGACTAGCCAAAATTAAAAAGGGTTAGTGTGTATTTTGGTTCCAGATACTGTAACCAAGCCAGTAAATGTCAATAGAATAAGAAAACAAAATAGCAATGTATTCATTTACTTAACCTGAAAGTGATAAAAATATAATACAATATGGTGCAAAGAGGAATAAGCTATTTTTATGATTTTACAGTGCTGTGATTTTACTCAAGCATGTATTTCACACACACAGTACATACCCTATTTATTTTAAGTACTTATCAACTTGAGAAGATTAGTAAAATAGGGACTAGCTATAAAAGTCAAACAGAATGTGTATACACTGAATAAAAATTGAGGCCGTTTACAGAAGGACATGCTACAGATTGATTTTTTTTATTTTTTTGGGAGTGGAGAACAGCACGATAGGGCAGAACATATTAGTCACTACTTGTTGTCCTTAGAAACAGAACATACTATCGTATCGTCACATGGCTTTTGGCTAAAAAAGCTCCTAGTGCTGATAATTAAGTACTCCAAAAGGAGTATAGTTCTATGAAAAAAATACTTTTGCTCACATCATGATACAAAAGTAAAATGAAAATGGTTTGTGGAAATGCTATGCAAAGCACTGGAGAGGCAGTGAGGCTGGATGAGTTCAGCATACTTAGTATGTTATGCAACAATAAGATTGAACGTGGTGTGGGGGAGGGGAGAGAAGGAAGCGTAAGTTACAGCAGTGTAAGCCTATGCATGTTGGAATGTGCAGTTCATCTGCCCCAAAGGAAGACACATGTTCGGGTCTGCTTACATTTTAACAAATACCCACTGAGCAAGAATGTTCAGCAGTGATTTTTCAATGCTTAACTTGTTATGTTTATTTCCCGCCTTTCCAAATCTCACAAAGGAATTTCTTCTCTCTAAGCACTATTTCCATGCAATGCTTCAAATTTCAAACCTCTCCCTGCAGCCAACATGACTAAAATGCCTTGTGAGGATCTGTGTAAAAGGATATTTTTTAAATAACAAAAACAAAACTTGCTGAACTCAACGGTTTTATCCAGGGGTTCTCAAACTGTGGGTCATGACTCCACTTTAACGGGGTCGCCAAGGCTGGTGTTAGACTTGCTGGGGCCCAGGCCCGAGCCCCACCGCTCAGGGCCCAAGCCCCACCACCCAGGGCTAAGGTTACATGCCCCCTGCCCATGGCAGAAGCCCTTGGGCTTCAGCTTTGGCCCCCCCGCCCAGGGCAGTGGAGCTCGGAAGGCAGGGGTCGGGCGGGCTCAGTCTTCAGTCCCTCTTTCCTGGGGTCATGTAGTAATTTTTATTGTCAGAAGGGGGTCACGGTGCAATGAAGTTTGAAACCAGCTGATTCAGACCGAACAAAATTTCCACAACTTTTCTAAGCAAGTCTTCTAGGTGCCTATACACGAGCAGTTAGAAATTAAATTAGTTTGCTAATGCTTCAAAGAAAGTTATAAGAAAGGCAGAGTATTTCAACTATAAATGCAGTGAAGAAACCAATCTAAGAAAGGATTTACACTGATGGAAAACAAGATGGACATTTTTGTAAAGTGTCAAAACTTCCCATTCAAAAGTATTTTGGTTTTTAAGTGTGGTTGCACTCACTTATTCCGAGCCTAGACAGTGTTGCTGTGTTCTCAACCCTCACCATGTGTATGCACGCATACACACAAACAAAAAAAAGGGAGGAAGAGACTCAGTTATAGCTCAAAATGGGTAGATTGTTTTTCAGGTGTGTCTAGGATATCCTGAGATCACTAGTGACACTATGTTGCCACATTAAGCTGTCCAAACCCTTGCTCCCTTTCCAGTGGCTCAAAGCAGAGGATTCCTTCCCCTACCACCTGAATAGACAGAGAAACTGGAGAAGTTCTGAGGAAAGGGAAGGTTAAGCATCCGTTTTCTCTACTCATCCTATGTGCTTCAAAGGGCATTCCAAGCAGGGAAGACAGAAAGGTCAGGCACATCCTCTGGCAGCAGGAAAAGTGGGGAAGATCAGAGTTTGAGTGAATCTCTTGCAATGCAGTTACACTGCCATACCTCTCCCTGCTCTTCCTTCTCCCATCTTCTCCTCTCCCTCTTGCAAGGAAGATTACTTGCCAACGAGTCCTCCTTCCTGGGCTCCAATTTCTGCCTCTTTCTTGGCACTAAGGGACATGTCTATCTACTCCCTTTTCAAACTTGACGGAGGGAAGGTTAGGGAACTAATGCCTCTCATATATCCCACCCCACTTCCCTATTTAATATAAGGACTTTAAAAATAGAGGGGTTGCTCAGATCCTTCCCTTGAACCCAGCATTTCTAAGTGCCTCTGGTGCAGCTCTACTTCTTCCCCTCAGCTGTTGAAAAGCTTCACTGGCCTGGTTGCTTCTTCCTTTCCTGGGAACCATGTATCTTGCTCTGTCATCTAAAAGCAAATCCTCAAGCAGAGCTCCGGAAGGCCCTAAACCTCATCAAAACAAATATATGTATATAGAATATCCAATTGGGACCATAAACCTAAACCTCATTCTTCACCCTCACAGGTTAAGAGAAAGTCAGGGAAATGGAAGCACTTTGAAGAATAAGATCTATTATTGATTCAAACCTACAGAAGTTGATCTGTCTGCCACAAACTTGCCCTCATTATCATCATGTAGAGCTGCATATCTTAATTTACTCATTTTGCATTCCTACACATGGTTTTGAAAAGTTGCTCTTTGATTTGAGAGACACTGATAAAAATAGCATAGCTTGTATAGGAAACTAAAGAAAAGGGAGCAAGTGAAAGCTTCCAGAACTCTGCCTGTGTAAATAAGTATCACACTTGAATTTCCATCTGCAAGTTACAGTGGTTGCTGTTAAAACATCAACATTTATCAACAGACACCAAACAGTGTCTCAGATAACTATTGTATGGTGATTGTTAGTAAATGTTGACTTTTTAGTGGCAACCTCTGCAAGTCAATATAGGTACTCAACGAAAATACCATGTATTTTATAACCATATCATCTATATATACACATGGAAATAAAGTACTGTAATAAAGAATGTAATAAAGAACAGTAAAGATTTTCTGGGGGTTTTTCTTGAGTTCCTTAGAAACTCCTTGTCGTCTGCCAACTTTTCAAGATGCTTCCCTTCTACAAAATAATCACTCTATTCAATCGATCTTTAGAGTGGATTGTGGAGGGTTCATTGTTCTTCATTTGACAAGTAAATGGCACTCTCTTTTTTAAAAACATTTTATATTTTATTCCTTGGGGAATTCTGTGCCACTGCACAATGCAGAAATTAATGTTGTGCACGCAGAATTTCCTTCCCCACCATCACCCCCTGGAAATGGACTGCAAAGCTCCTGGCTCCCATTAGGGGCCGCTGGACCAGGCAGAGCCCAGCTTGCAAACAGAAGACACTGATGCAGGGAGAGGGAGGAAGCTGGAGGGATCCCCGCAGCTGCAGTTCTTGGCACCCCTTGAAGGAAGGGAGCAGTGGCACACAGGAAACTCCATGCAAGCACAGGACCCAGCATAAGGCTGTTTCTCCCTCCGGATCCCTGGGTGGAGAGGGGATGCCAGTGTCTGGGCTGGGGGGTCTGCAGCTGGGCTCTGGGGCGGGAGGGGTGCAGAGAAACAGGAACTCGGTTGTCGTAGGGTTTTCTTTAACACTCTACTCCGTGTGTGTCTGTATCTTTAGAGATATTCTTGCTGACAGGTATTTTGAAATAAATTACCAAAATAATTTAAACTGCAAGATCATATAGTGCTATTTTTGACAACTAAAATATACAGAATTTTAAAATATTGTGTGCAGAATTTTTAAAATTTTTGGTGCAGAATTCCCCCAGGAGTAATATTTGTATGTTGATTGGCTGACAGCAGGAGGGTACTAGTTTACCATTGTATTCCTGTACTTATACAGTGAACAGTGATAAAATATTCCAACAGTTTAATATTACTCAGAAAACACACAGACTGAGCAATCACAGCAACATTTAGTTTTCTGGTACATTGTACATTACTTTTCTGGTTTGTAAAAAGTTTAATTTTTTCATTATGTCATTCTAGACTAGCAAAGAGTTTCTAATATAGAATTCTGATTGATAAAGATACAATACCAAACACAGAAAACTGCCTAAGCTCTTTTTCTTTAATTCTATCTAAAATATTGGAATGGATTTGTTACTGGAAACGTAAGGGACCTTCTTACCAATATAATCCCTTCTGTAACAACCAAGGTGTCATCTCAGCTTCACCAAACTAAACAAGGTTCATTACATTAAAAGATAGCTCCTTGTTTTGTATAAAATTACCATCCTCAGTTTAGTGAAATGTTATGAAAAAGAGTACTTGTATTGTTCTTCTACGTGTAAAATTAAGATCTGGAGAACAGGATTCCCTAAACTGAATTTTTGTAACCACAAGTCACATAGGGAAAAAAGCATTCAACACACAATGAAGAACAGATGAATAGGGCCCAGTCTCACAGGAAGCCAAGTGGAAAATACATCAGTTATATGTATGTCAGCTGTCTAAGAAATTTATTAACTAGTTTATTAGTAAATACCCTATAAAATTACATGAAAGACAACATAATATCAGTGACAAAGCAAATGCTGTGACATTATCTAAAAAAATCTTTGCATTTGGAGGGTCTATATCTTTTAATAGCGTGCCTACAAGGTCAGTTGATATAGGCTTTTTAATTCTGTTAAGGTTAAATGCATGCATTTCCAATTCTATATTTACCAGTTAAGATACAGAAGAACTACTATTTCCTTCTAGGTAGGGTTTTTTTTTTTTTCTTCTTCAATAAATGAATTTATGTTATGCTACTGGGAGCATGTAAGTACCAGAAAGCGCAAACACTGCATTACACTGGTGATATCTGAGTTTCTAATCTCATTGGACTGTATAATCAAGACTGAAATTGGCTGCCATCCCTACTATAATTAATAAAATGTGAGAAAAATATTGTTTTTCCACCAAGGCAGTTTCCTACAGAACTGGTCATATTAATGCACAAATGCAAGGGAGATTCAGGTTAGATATCTGGAAATGCTTTCTAACTATGAGCATAGTCAAGCACTGGAAAAAGGTACCAAGAGAGGTTGTGGAATCCCCATCTTTGGAGGTTTCTAAGAACAGGTCAGACAAACACCTGTCAGGAATGGTCTAAGTATACTTTATCCTGCCTCAGGAGGAGATATTGAACTAGGTTCCTCCCAGCCCTACATTTCTATTGTAGCCACCACCCACCTTAGCAAGGGGGCAGTGCCCGACGGGAAGACACACACCTTGTGGGCCCCCATGGGATTGATGACACCGAGTCCTGTGCTGTTGACTTCACACCGGCAGCTGAAGGGGTGGGGAGCGCAACCCCCCACTCACCCCAGAAACCCTCCTCCCCCAAACCAATGGGAAGAAGGGAGACAACAACAGTCACCAGCACCCAATTAGAGAGCAGAAGACAGCCAAGCAGCACAGCAAGCATTCTCTGACCCTGTGCAAGGCCCCAGATGCCCCAGGAAGGGTATATATAGCCTTGCTTTCCCTTCACGTGGCAGAGATCAGCTGGGGAGTGGAGGAGAAAGGTGGACTCACTACAGCCTTCCCACACAGCACTTCCAGGCCCCTGCACCTGGCTTGATTGTAGCACTTCCAGGCCTAGCAACCGGCCTATCTTTCCCCTCAGCCTGCCAAAAAGCCTCAGGGGGGAAATCCGTTCCTCCTGCAACCTGCCTGTGAGCAACAGGAGACAGCCCATCTCTCCTGCCACTATCTGCAGCCTGCTTGCCATGTAGCCCGCCCTTATCAGACTCTGGACTTTGGATATAGAGACCTAACCTACTGGCCCCTGGGCCCATGGGGTCCAATCTCTAAAAACTGCTGGCATAGTTCCAGAAGGGAGCAGATAGATCGTGTCTATCCAGCAATCCTCAAGGAGAGGTAGATACACTGGACGGTAGGGTTAGGATACAGAGGGACCTTGACAAATTAAGAGGATTGGGCCAAAAGAAATCTGATGAGGTTCAACAAGGACAAGTGCAGAGTCCTGCACTTAGGACAGAAGAATCCCACGCACCGCTACAGACTAGGGACAGACTAGGCTAGGCAGCAGTTGTGCAGAAAAGGACCTAGGGGTTACAGTGGACGAGAAGCTGGATATGAGTCAGTGTGCCCTTGTTGCCAAGAAGGCAAATGGCATTTTGGGATGTATAAGTAGGGGCATTGCCAGCAGATGGAGGGACATGATCGTTCCCCTCTATTCGACATTGGTGAGGCCTCATCTGGAGTACTGTGTCCAGTTTTGGGCCCCACGCTACAAGAAGGATGTGGAAAAATTGGAAAGTGTCCAGCGGAGGGCAACAAAAATGATTAGGGGACTGGAACACATGACTTATGAGGAGAGGCTGAGGGAACTGGGGTTGTTTAGTCTGCAGAAGAGAAGAATAAGGGGGTTTTGATAGCTGCTTTCAACTACCTGAAAGGGGGTTCCAAAGAGGATGGATCTAGACTGTTCTCAGTGGTAGCTGATTACAGAAAAAGGAGTAATGGTCTCAAGTTGCAGTGGGGGAGGTTTAGGTTGGATATTAGGAAAAACTTTTTCACTAGGAGGGTGGTGAAGCACTGGAATGCGTTACCTAGGGAGGTGGTGGAATCTCCTTCCTTAAGAGGTTTTTAAGGTCAGGCTTGACAAAGCCCTGGCTGGGATGATTTAGTTGGGGATTGGTCCTGCTTTGAGCAGGGGGTTGGACTAGATGACCTCCTGTGGTCCCTTTCAACCCTGATATTTTATGAGGTCCTGCTTACTTGCACCAGTCTCCTGACCACACAGCCAGAAGAGAAACCTGAATGAGTACCCTGTATTATAGTTAGACAGTTAGCTAGGGTTTAATATTGTATCATTATGGCACTTTCATCTGCAAAAGGACTTTCATCTGCCTGGATCATCAAGACCTGCTCAGTTGCCAGTATAATAAAGTGTGTGTATAACGACATATCCTTACAGGCTTGCAACGTGTCTCCACTGCACCAGCTGCATATCAGAGACATGAGGGACAGACAAAACTGACAGGGGAGAAACTTTTGGGTTTACGGAGTGTGTGGTCACGTGACCAATTGTGATTGCTGGCATAGTTTTTAGTAATTCAAAAGTATTATTAATAAAATTAAAATCATTTTAATCGTTCAATATTCTTATAGATTGTATGTCCCTTCAATCAAATCCCTATATAAAAGTTTATAGCTATTATTTTTAATTTGTCTGCTTGTGTAAGTTTCATATTTGTGTTTAAGTGCAGCGTGTTAACTGCCTTTGTGTGGTTAACCCCTTGTCTCGCTGGAGGCACCACAAAGTAGCTTTATTCTTTAGCACACCAGGAGGAACAGTCAGGTGCCTGATAGCAGAACCGTGAAATGAGCCCAGGTGATAGAAACTTTGGGACTGTCCAAAGACTGAGGTACCCCTCTCTTGCTCAAATATCATACAGCTACTTAGCCAGTGCCAAAAGAGGGATTTCATATGATTACATGCACATTGCAAATTGAATAAGCTATTTTTCAACAAATTTGATAGCGTCATTTGGAAAATAAAATACTCCAATATATTGGTTTGAAAGCCCTATTTTACTTTTATTTCTTCATTAAAAACACAAGATCTCGGTATTTTATAACAATAGGATCTGTAAATGAAAAATTTTGAAAGTAAAGTAAGAGTAATAAATGACCATACCTTCGCAATCCTAAATCAAGTTGAGCCTCATCACTGATGAGCTCTGCTTCGCTCTGTGCAATTCTCATCGCAAGCTCACGGTCACGACGTTCCTGTTCAAGGACTGCCTGTTGTTGGGTCTCTTCTTCACGCTCTCTAGCTAGCTGTGCCTCAATTTCAGCCTGCATAGTAAAAACGTATGTTTTTAATAAATGCTTTATACTCACCCACCCACCACTACAGCAACTGTAAACAACTAGGTAAGTGATAATCTTACAAAGGTGAATTTAAAAAAACAAAACCAACTATAAATACATGATTTGCAGAATTAAGTGCATTATTCTGCGTGCAAAATTCTCTGATGGCTCAAAGCTGTCACATCACCAGTGTGACTGAAGAGCAAGTTATCCTTTCAGCTAGCGAAAGGATAGCTTCAGTGATCAAAGGGGAGCCACTGGAACAGCTGGGAAAACTGCTCAAGCGGTAGTTACAGATGATTGGGAAGGAAGAGGTAATAGCAGGAAGTATAAATGAGGGGAGACAGTGGTAGCAGTGGAAACAGTAAAGACACAGGGATAGTTTTCTGACACATGTAAATCAAGAGATACATTAGGAAGCAACAGTTTCAATTGCAGCTTCATTCCCAATGTGGTTTAGCAAACCATTTGAGCCCATTGACTGAATTACAGCCTCATAATTCAAAAGGTGAGACAATTATTCCACCTATAAAACACATGAAGGTCTCCTCACAATTCTATCAGGCATGAGAGCCAGGCAAGAAGAGTTTATGGAGTCAAAGCTCAGATGCTATGTAGCACTAAAGGTAACATTCCTGCATTTTATCTATTTAGAGTATTCTATAAGACTTTGGCAACAAACACTGTTTTTACTAATTAATTTACAAATATTCTCCTGGATGTTTGTTTAAAGTCCATCAGGGAGGGTATCAGGAAAACTACTGGCAATCTCTAAGGGCCTTATTCTGCTTTCATTGAAGTCAATGGCAAAACTCTACCAATTTAAATTTAAAGGTACGGGATCCAAACTTATTGCTTCTGTAGAGCAACATCTTAGGAACATTAGAGACTAACCAATTTATTTGAGCATAAGCTTTCATGAGTTACAGCTGCATCCAATGAAGTGAGCTGTAGCTCACGAAAGCTTATGCTCAAATAAATTGGTTAGTCTCTAAGGTGCCACAAGTACTCCTTTTCTTTTTGCAGATACAGACTAACACGGCTGCTGCTCTGAAAACTATCCTAGGAGCAGTTTGCTCTTTCTCACAAGTCCATTTTTAACCACTGGAGTCATGCGTGCATATCAAATGTAATCTGAGCATGTTACCCAAAGTGAGCAAAGTTCCATGACCCAACTTTCATCAGTTCCTCTCCACCAGTCAAAAATATAGACTAAGACTTCAAAGAGATGGTGATGGAGGGCAAGTCCAGCAATGCCGTCTAACATCCTTAACTGCTAAGTAGCCATCCTTTCTCCTGCAGAGACTAGCTTCTGTAGAGTCCTACTTTAGATTAGCTCGTCGTAGCAATAAAGAGAAGGAGAAATGAGTAATTAACTTTACATAGACCAAAGATATGCCCTCCTGAATTGGGCATCTGTGATAGACCCAGAACAGAGTGATTGGCACTGAGTAGAAGTGTAAGACGTACTGCACACTGCAGACCTACAAATTTCAGACCCAGAAATACAACATATGCAAGCCACAAAGACAGATCATTGTACTAGCTGACCAATTCTTAAATCCTTCTAGCAGTGGGACACTTGCTTCCTCAATGGATACAATTTAATCCATATAAACTACCTCTGAACAGAAATTATTTATCCCTTGACTTTGAGCATCTGGGATAATCTTAAAAAAAAAAAGGGCTTGGATTCAACCAAATTGCAACTAATAGGTCTTTTTAAATTTATGTAGTCTGGCAGTATTTATTATTTTGATAGTGACACTGGTCCCAGCACCATCAGTAAATGCTGAGCTCCCTTTTACAATTCAAGCAGAGATTCAACCTCTTTGTGTCATGTGTGTCATGCTAGTTCCACGCTTTTGTTTACTACTACTATGTGGGTCAAGGTGAGTGAAGGGGAGGAGTAAACGGGGGCAAAGGAGGGTCACAGTACTGTGAGGCGGGGTGGAGAAGACCATGAGACAAGGAGTAATGGTCTCAAGTTGCAGTGGGGGAGGTTTAGGTTGGATATTAGGAAAAACTTTTTCACTAGGAGGGTGGTGAAACACTGGAATGCATTGCCTAGGGAGGTGGTGGAATCTCCTTCCTTAGAAGTTTTTAAGGTCAGGCTTGACAAAGCCCTGGCTGGGATGATTTAATTGGGGATGGGTCCTGCTTTTGAGCAGGGGGTTGGACTAGATGACCTCCTGAGGTCCTTTCCAACCCTGATATTCTATGATTCTATGAGAGGCAGGTAAAGCAAAGATGGCAGCACAGGGATAGCAAGTTAGCAGTGAGGGAAGAGTTTGGAAGAAATCATCATTCACAGTGGACAGAGTTTAAAGCACTCTGCTGACATCACTGGGCCTCTCCCTGCAGTCCCAGTACAGCTGAAAATACACCCAGCTTCTGCAGGACAGAGACAATATGTTCTTGGTGGCTACTTTCCCAGCTGGCAGCTCCCATGATTTCAGAAAAAAAGAACAAAAAGGTGATGTTCTGATTCAGAGAATTCTAACATCACCCTGGGAAAAAATTTTAAACAGTAAAAAAGCCTAGATTATCAGTAAAAAGAAAGGGAGTACTGGGCACCTTAGAGACTAACCAATTTATTTGAGCATAAGCTTTCCTGAGCTACAGCTCACTTGATCGGATGCTGTAGCTCATGAAAGCTTATACTCAAATAAATTGGTTAGTCTCTAAGGTGCCACAAGTACTCCTTTTCTTTTTGCGAATACAGGCTAACATGGCTGCTACTCTGAAACCTAGATTATTAGTGTTGATAATAGCAAAGTAATGCACACCGGAAAATATAATCCCAAGTATACATACAAAACGATGGAGTCTAAATTAGCTGTTACCACTCAAGAAAGATCTTGGAGTCATCATGGACAGTTCTCTGAAAACATCCCCTCAATGTAGTCAAAAAAGCTAACAATGTTGTGAATCATTAGGAAAGGAATACATAAAAAGACAGAAAATATCATGTTGCCTCTATATAAATCCAGGGTACGCCCACATCTTGAATACTGCGTGCAGATGTGGTTGCCCCATCTCAAAAAAGATATATCGGAATTGGAAAAAGGCAACAAAAATGATTAGTGTATGGAAAAGCTTCCATATGAGGAGAGATTAATAAGACTGGAACTCTTTTAAGGTCAGGCTTGACAAAGCCCTGGCTGGGATGATTTAATTGGGGATTGGTCCTGCTTTGAGCAGGGGGTTGGACTAGATGACCTCCTGAGGTCCCTTCCAACCCTGATATTCTATGATTCTATGATTCTTCAGCTTGGAAAAGAGATGACTAAGGGGGGATGTGATAGAGGTCTATAAAATCATAACTGGTGTGGAGAAAGTAAATACGGAAGTGTTATTTACCCCTTCTCATAACATAAGAACTAGGGATCACCAAATGAAATTAACAGGCAGCAGGTTTAAAACAAACAAAAGGAAGTATTTCTTCACACAATGTACAGTCAATCGGTGGAACTCTTTGCCAGAGAATGTTGTGAAGGCCAAGACTATAACAGGGTTCAAAAAAGAACTAGATAAATTCATGGAGGATAGGTCCATCAATGGCTATAAGCCTCTGTTTGCCTGAAGCTGGGAATGGGTGACAGGGGATGGATCACTTGTTCTGTTCATTCCCTCTGAAGCACCTGGTGGCATTGGCCACTGTTGGAAGACAGGATACTGGGCTAGATGGACCTTTGGTCTGACCCAGTATGGCCATTCTTATGTTCTTAATTTAGGATGAGAAAAACTGTCTTCATGAATCTAGGAGGATGGAGTTGGATCTGGATTGCATCTATCCATCTGGATGATATATTTGCAACTAAAAGATGTCTTCCTGGAGAGTTCTGTCCCCCTTGATAGCTGTAAGCATCCTGGAACTCTCTATGTTTACATTAGGATTGCTATCTGCATTGATATAGCCTGACTGTAGCTGTTGGTATAGCTTTTAGTAGTGCAAATCTGATGCCCTCTCTGTGCAGAACTGCAAAAGCCTCAAAAGACTGAAACATGATTTTGGGAATGAGCTTTAAAAAGTCAAGGAGACTATCAAAAGGCAAAGGCCAGCATCTTCACTTGGACGTCCTCAGAGAGACCGGATATTTCTAGTCCTCGCCATTACTTGTTCTTAACACTGACTGCTGAAGCAATGGATTGGAAATTTATAACTATTGTTTATAACCATTTAAGAGAATGATCATAAGTAGAGACTGATACAATGACAAGAAACATTAGAGAATCGTTCTGTAACCTACAGTCAATAGTGAGGAAAAAATATGCTTTCTATGTGGAACAAATAGAACAGGGATCTATGGTTGGTGTGTATGTGAGAATCAAATATTTAACACATTTAAATGGTTCTAGGACTCAGGAAAGTATAAGAAGTGACTAAGACAGCTTCCTGAAGAACTCCAAAATTAACAAAGGAATTTGCATGCATTACATGTTCTTCGTTTGATTAACAGTCTTACGAACAGCGGGAAAGCAAAGGGGGGTGGGAAGGCAGATGGGATTGTGATAGCAATGGCAATTCTGTCAATCATTCTACAGCAGGCTTGCTCTTTTACAAGCTTGTTTTACTGTAAACATTGTTCTGGGATTTGATTACTTCTAAATTACAAAAACTCTAAATATTCATTTATATCAACAGCATTATGCTTATATAGAGAAATAGGTATAATGTCAAAGCAAAAAAATCCTATCTCCAACTAGCAAGAAATATTATAGACATATAATTATATATATATATATATATATATATATATATATATATATATATATATATATATATATATATATGTCTATATGTCTATCTCATTTAACTCTAGGGAAATTTAACAAAGCTATGACATATGACTTTTAAATTAAGATATTTTTATTTTTTTAAACAATTTGAAGTCAGATGTCATAGCTGTAAATAACAGATTTCTCATTAAATCCCAGCTGGAAAATATGACACTTTGCTACGGGGAAGTATTTTTCTTCTTCAGCTACTGTATATAGCTACTTCAATGGACAAAATTATCTTAATGCCTGATTAGGTCAATATTTTAAAATTAAAACCATGATATGCAGAGTTAAAATTTACAAAATAACCTTAATTTAACCAGTTACATATCATGGATTGCAATAGTGTTTTTGTAATTACATGATCATATTTCACTGAACTGTGACACTTATGTGGTAAGTATATCAGAACTTCACTAATTCTCACGTTGGAACCCACCATATAGAGAACTATATAAGAAAAAGCAAAAAAGGGGGGAGGGTCAGTCTAACTTCACTTCGCAGACAAGATTTAGTAGCACTGGTGTATGGATAGGTAACATACTACTAACATTACATTATTTATAGAAAATACACCATTAGGACAGTCAAATCTGATAATTCATAGAATTTAAGCTAATTTACACTTTTCCCTTTTCGAGCTACTGGGGGGGGGATGTGAGTGTGTGTCAGTGAGGCAGAGAGAGAAGGAGAGTGTGTGTGTGCAGACTCCTGTTATCAATTCAATCTCCCTTTGTAACAATATTGATTCATTTCAGTCTTGATTCTGGTTTAATCATATGCAAAATGCTCTCCTCAGTGTAACTAACAACAGTTCTGCTGACGACTCCCTCTCCCTCATTTTCCTTTACCTTGTAGGGAAGCACAAGCCACTGTGCTACAAACTCTATAGCTACAAGAGCATTTCCAGTTCCTTTCTGTCTCAGTTCTACTCCTGCCCATCATATCCCTTGTTCTCATACCTTGGTGGCAGCACTGCCTCGACCTGTCCTTTAATTAAAAGATTCAGCCCGTGTTTTTTTCTAGTTTTCCTCCCACACAGTCATTTCACATCTGCGTTTAGAGATGAGGTGTACTAAGGAGCGATTGTTAAAATGGCACCTTCTGACTCTGCTCACCATCTGCATTCAGTCACATCTACAAACAATGCTAACAAGTCCCCATGAATTTGAGGACTCTATTTAATATTTCCTTCTGTTTTTAAGAACTTCCATGGACTTGTTCATGCTCAGCTTACATAAATAGCCTCAGCTTCTCTTTATCATTTCATCTGTCACGGCTTTCCTCGATGCTGTTCCATACAAACTGGACACTGTTTGCACAAAACCCTATGCTGCAGCTCCTGCCATCTAGAACAACCTCTCTCTCGGCTTCTCATTCACACACACTTGTAATCCTACCTGGAAAATGTTGTGGTTTTTTTCTTACCAATCACTATTAATTTCTTTCTCTTCCCCACTTCTACAGTTACTAAATTATCTAACTATAATTCCACTATTTGTTTTTGTCAATGCTTATATTAACTATGGCAACCACAACACTGTTTTATTATCTTGGGAACAGAACCTCTAGACTTACTAGCTCAAAGAGAGTAACAGGATGATTTAAATGAAAGATCAGGAAAGTTTAATTAAAATGTTACCTGAATACGTTTTTCTTCCTCTTCCCTCTTCTTCCTCTCTTCTTCTTCCTGTTTTCTCTTTGCCTCAATCTCAGCTTTTCTAATACAAGAAATAAAAACAAGAGAAAGCATTTGATAATTACGTAAATTATAACAGAACATAAATGAATGAGAAACATACAAGCATGGAAATAAACTGCCCAGGGAGGAATCTCCATCTCTGGAGATTTTTAGGAGCAGGTCAGACAAACATCTGTCAGGGAAGGTCTAGATAATACTTAGTCCTGCCATGAGTGCAGGGGACTGGACTAGATGACCTCTCGAAGTCCCTTCCATTCCTACGATTCTAGGCATCTTACATAAATCTAAATAGCAACTTGAGAGGCAGAGCAGTCCAATGGACAGGGCTTTGGACTGGCGCTCAGGAGACCTTTTATTCCCAGATGTGCCGGAGGTGTCACTTCACCTCTCTTTGGCTCTAGTTTTCTCTCCTCCATTTGTCTATCTTGTCTACATTTAGACTGTAAGCTCTTCGGGGCAGGGACCATGTCTGTACAACACTTAGCACAAGTGGGCCCCAAACTGAATCAGGGCCTATAGGTGCTACTTTAATATTAACAACCAATTGGTCAGACTGTCATTTCTGTTTGCTTTTGAATCAAGAACTGATTATGTAATTCAACACTCACAGTCGCCTTTCCTCCTCTTCCTTTCTGCGACGTTGCTCCTCCTCTTCACGTCTTTTCCTTTCTCTTTCCATTTCCTCCTGGATGCGTCGCAGCCTCTCCGCTTCCTCCTCTTGCTGCTTCTTTTTCTGTAGCTCACTAAGAAGCCGCTCTGAGCTCTTAACTAGAGCATCATACTCTTTCTGTATCTGTTCCCTAGTCATGACAATGGCCTGGAAAATAAAACAAGAAATATAGGGGATAATATTCATTAATGCTTGTACTGCATTTAAAAATATAAAGCCCCATAAAAGTGCATTACAGGTACATTACATTTGCATTTTTGTTTTGTTTTGGGGGAGCACAATAAGGAGTTCTCCACCTCCTTTCCAAAATACTGAAGATCCACTATTTTGTCTCACTTGTCACTTTAAACCACAAATAACCATCATCCTTACAGCTGAGGACTGGCTAGGACCTTCCTTCTTTGAAGCATGTCATCCCTTTTCAACCCTTACTCCCTTAAGAAAGATATTCATGCTTTAAAATTCTAGGATGAAGGATGGCAATTAGCTCCTTACTTGGTAGGTCTGTTTCTTGGGGTGGATTCTGTGTTATAGCTGCTTAATTCCTGATCAGTTACATACAATACTAATCATATGGCAACACAGTGGATGGTTCTACACCTTTTGTTACCCTGGCACTCATATCGTTGTATGGTATTTTTAGTAGTCGCCAACATTTAAAGAAACAAACACACCAGTATTTTAAACGACCTTAATATGATGCAAATGCTTTAATTGGACAAGGCAATGGTCCCCATTACCTTTTTTTAAGCTTTTGAAACATGTTTGATAACTTCACTTTTATTTCATTCCTGCTTCACTGTCTTCCCCTTTTCACACTGATTAATGCAAACAAACAATCATGAAACTTTTCTCCGCAGAAGTCTTGTGTTCCGTGCATAATAGATGATTCATCTTTTTCACATGACTATTGTTTTTTTTAAACGGGCGCTGTAAAGGTTGACTAAGGTCAAAATTTGACCTGCTCTGTGGTAAAACCTTCTGTGTCTTTTTAACTGGGATTTCAAATGTAAAAAAAAAAAAAGATACTATCCCACTGCAATGGGACCATTGCTAAAATGTCATCTTCCTAGACAGGAGAACCATTCACAATGAAGTCTAATATGTTGGGTTTCTTTCAGTGTGCATCAGTCTCAATATTCCTTCATTCTAGCTGCCTGGTCTGCTTTTGTGATGGGGGGGGGGGGAATTAAAATGCCAAGAGCCATTTTATTGGAAGTAAATTAATATGAAAAATTCTGCATATTTCATCTGCTGGGTCACAGGAATACAGTACACAGGAAGAGCAGAGGGATAGAGAAACATGAATATGTCTCACTCATGGTACAAGTGTAAGTGCTCCTGAAAAACAAAGTGAATTCGTCTGTAGCCATACAGTTATTCTTCATTGGTATCTGAGACCTTTCTTTAATACCCTATTGTAGTATAGTGAAGAACTCAAACATATCTTCAGGGATGAATTCAAACAGTCTGGGTCCTAGACACACCATAAAGGTTCTGCCTCTTACTTGGAGGGTCAGTAATAAATGTCTTCTCCCCCCCAGCAGAAACAGTGCCAAGAGGCAGTAGTCCTGGGCCCAGAGCTTGAGACTGGCCAGAACGTGCTGACACACCATTCCAGCATTTATTTTGGGAGCCATAACAGCGTCTGACAGCAATTCTGGTACATGCATTCTGGCCCCTCTCATGTGCAGCACTGACTGGACCCAGAGGTGCTGGAACAATTTGTATAGTGGGGATGCTGAGAGCCATTGAACCAAATGGCAACACCCCCAGTTTCAGCACCTATGACTCGACCCCATTCCCCAACCCTTGCCCTTGCACGCACACATACCTCTGCATTTAAATCAGCCCTGAATCCCACTGGGAGATAATCTTTAAATTTTGCTTTGACTTTCTATTAACAACCCCCTTATATGGGACCGCCATATAAGACTAAAATCAGAGTTTTTGCAGTGCTTCAGTAGAACCAAACATTAAAGACAGTCTCCTTAAGTTATTCCTAGAGCTCAGTCTTTTCATTCTTCTCAGCTAAACCTGCTATTCCCAGAAGTTTTCAGTCAGATATCACACATAAACCTCTTCAGGAAGCATTTTCAAAACCAACACATGAGCTCACTGAGAAGCAAAAAGAAAACATTTAGTTTTTTTAGATAACATTGTTGGCCTTGTGGTAATCTTCTTTCACTTGATAGTTATGCAAAACCTCTTAAGCACCATGTTCTACTAAGCAATTAAGGTAACACCAAAACCCCAATTAATTTAAAACATTGCTACTCTACATTATTCTAAGCACCATATTTTGCAGCCGCTAGAGGAAGCTTATTTAATATGTTTATCTGACAATATCAAAAGGGTGGCCACATCCACCACAATATGCATTAAAATCAAATTTTCAAACTTGGATGCTTAGCGTTAGGGTGCCTAAATATCGATTTAGGTGCCAAATAAGCAGCCTCACTTTTAGTCATGCTGAGCGCTCAACTAAATTTAAGGGGATTTGGTAGTCCTCAACATCTCTTAAAATCAAGCCTCTTTATTTAGATGCCTAAACATGAATTTAGGAACCTAATTTAAGGCACTTATATTAAAAACTCTGGATTAAATGCTAACTATAAAGCCTTTGGTCTTCTATATCAGACGAAGTTAAAAACCATCTCAAAAGTTCTATTGTTACGTTATACCTTAATCTTGGCCATCAAAGCATCAATAGATAATTCCAGATCCCGGATCTGCTTGCTCATCTCTGGTTTTCCCTCTTTCAGAGCACTTACAACTTCATTAAATTTATCAAGTCTCTTTTTCAGTGTACGCACTTTTACAAGGCCATCAATGCTGTGAATACAAAAAAAAAAAGAGCACTATATTTTAAGATGTTTTTGTGAAGTAGGTGATTAATATTTTTAAGTATCAGTAAATAGTCACATTAATTTATAATCTTATTTTCCCTTTTAAAATTTGCTGTTTAAACTATGGGCATGTCTATACAGGTTGAAACGGGGGTAACATGCACTACAGGGATGGGATTTCTAAAGTATACTAATGTAATGCATGTAGACCCTGCTGATGTGCTTTAACGTAGTACTTTTTGAAATAGCTCTAAGTCAAATCCCACTAGTGGCCACCAGTAGGGTCCACACCGACCAACTAATGTGCAACACGCTAGCGTGCTTTAGAAATCACACACCCATTGTGTACATTGCCACACCATGTAGATAAGCCCTGTAACTCTGCAAATCAAACACATATGGGATTGCGTGGCACAGAGGACAAGTACTGGCACATCAAGCCTTTCTCTATTAATACAGTGAACCCAATTAGCAGTGACCAAAGTCTGTGGACAGAAAGTGACCTACAGAATGTGAAATGCATTTGTGATCTCTAGTGGATCTATGTTCACATCTCAAAAACAAATTATTAGAGGCACCACTATTGGAGAAATCTGAGTGGTTAAAGATTGAGTTTTGTCATTTACTTAACCTGAAGCAGTACTGGAACCTGAATCATACAGAAACTCAACTACCCAACAGGTGATCCCTACAACATAGTCAAGGCATATTAATAAGAACTGGAGGAGGAATTCAGCACCCGTGCAGTACAAGGGCTTCAGCATAACACCTTTAAAAAGACTGAATTGAGCAAAAGAAACACAACCAATAGCATGAAATTTAGTCAAATTAAAAAAAAATTGAAGCAATTTGGGGTACAACTGTGCTTTTTTGTGGTTTTACAATCACATTTTCTTATTTTTTTAAAAAAAGATTTTCTCTCTTTCCTGTTACTGTGTGAAAGACTCAAATAAAAGAGGAAAATTACTGTCCAGAGAAAACTTTAAAATAGATGAAATGAAATGCAGAATGTACACAGACTGAAAACAAAGACAACAATGTTTCACCATGTCCGTTTCAGCTACAGTAGTCTTAAGTGATACCTGTAACTGTAGACAGAAATATTCAAAAGGGAGGTGGGGTTTTTTAGTTGCATTCCTTAGGTAATAAGTCCTCCATACTAGCCTTTCATTTCTTCAGTAAGAATAGGTAAGTGCTCCCTGCTAACATGGTAGCTTGTTGAGAGTAGTTATAAGTGGTTCACAGTCATGCTGGAAGGGCATAACGAGTGCGGTCCCACAGGGATCAGTTCTGGGTCTGGTTCTGTTCAATACCTTCATCAATGATTTAGACAATGTCATAGAGAGTACACTTCTAAAGTCTGTGGACGATACCAAGCCGGGAGGGGTTGCAAGCGCTTTGGAGGATAGGATTAAAATTCAAAATGATCTGGACAAACTGGAGAAATGTCTGAAGTAAACAGGATGAAATTCAATATGGACAAATGCAAAGTACTCCATTTAGGAAGGAACAATCAGTTACACACATACAAAATGGGAAATGACTGCCTAGGAAGGAGTACCGCAGAAAGGGATCTGAGGGTCATAGTGGATCACAAGCTAAATATGAGTCAACAGTGTAACACTGTTGCAAAAAAAGCAAACATCAGGCTGGGATGTACTAACAGGAATGTTGCAAGCAAGACACAAGAACTAATTCTTCCATTCTACTCTGTGCTTATTTGGCCTCAACTGGAGTATCGTGTCCAGTTCTGGGCGCCACATTTCAGGAAAAATGTGGACAAACTGGAGAAAGTCCAGAAAAGAGCAACAAAAATAATTAAAGATCTAGAAAAGGTGACCTATGAAGGAAAATTGAAAAAATTGGGTTTGTTTAATTTGGAAAAGAGAAGACAGAGGGGACATAACAGTTTTCAAGTACATAAAAGGTTGTTACAAGGAGGAGGGAGAAAAATTATTCTTCTTAACCTCTGATGATAGGACAAGAAGCAAGGGGCTTAAATTTCAGCAAAGGAGGTTTAAGTTGGACATTAGGAAAAACTTCCTAACTGTCAGCATGGTTAAGCACTGGAATAAATTGCCTAGGGAAGTTGTGGTGTGGAATCTCCATCACTGAAAATTTTTAAGAGCAGGTTAGACAAACACCTGTCAGGAATGGTCTAGAATAGATAATACTTAATCCTGTCATGATTGCAGGGGACTGCACTACATGACTTCTTGAGGTCCCTTCCAGTCCTATGATTCTATATTACTGGTCCTTATTTGAGAGAGAAAAGGTCTATAAATGGATCAATCAGAATACTGCATAATATTTCTATTAATTTTCTAATAAGTGTTACTCATCCATTCAATATGAATAAGTATGAATGCAAAAGCTAAAGCTAAATCCACACTCTAAAAATGTTGCTAGTATAGGTTATTGTTTGACACCCCCACCTTAAGACTATTCAGTTAGGCATAAAAAATATCTACATTTAGAAAAGTAGTTTTTGAACCTTATAAAACCCCTCCCTTCTTACCGTGGTTTGTGCTTTCTCTTGCAAAGCCACATACGAATAGTCTTTTGTATTTTAATGCAGGCACTAGCTCGGTATTTTATTTTGTTTTTCACTGCAAGCACACAAAATAAGTTCAATGAGTCCGAATGGTTTTATAATTCTAAATAGTTCAAGGGAATGCCTACAGTCCCTACAAATACATGTTTGATAAGTCCACAAGGGTATTTATTTTTAAAAAGTGATGTCCCAGGATGATAAATATATGACAAGTCTTCAACTCTCATCTATGACTAGATGCTATTTCAGATTTAGCTGATCTGTGAATTAGGCAAAGACTTATTTCCTCTAAGACACAAAGCCCACCAAACAAATGACTATTTCCTTAGATGTAATTGTTTTAAGGTAGCAGGCCTTCTGCCCTATTATTCCAAAAAAGTAGGGTCATTAAGTTGTGTAAATTTCTAGATTCTAAATATCCTGGAATAGATTCATGGGTGATACTTAGGTCCCAATTTTTTCATGCATTTGCATGTGTAAATAACCTGAAGCACTGAGAAGTCCCAATGACTCCAAAGGGATTATCCACGTGCCTGAAGTTAAGCAAGTAGGTATTTGCAGGCTGGGGGCCTTAATTAATACTGTTCAAATTACGAAGCAATGATCCAGTTGCTGTGCTATTCTCTGTTAGCATATTTTGATTTACTAAAAAGCAATATTAAATTACATACATTTAATCACCGAGAGAGAACACCACTGAACTTTTTTCCAACGACTGCAGATAAGCCAGTGATTGACTCGTTTAACCAGCTCTGCTAGATGATCTGGATCAGACTTCATTATCTGATCAAACTCTGCAAACTAAATACATAACCAGTTTTACTTAACAAAAATAATAGGTAGAAAATAGACAGTCAACATTATAACCTAACAGAGCATTGAGGACAAAGGTAAAAGATCAGTACAGTAAACAGAACCTTGTAACCATGGAAACCTCAGTTCAACTTCCAATTAATTCAAACCCGTGAAAAGGTAACTTTGCTTTTACATTTTAATAGGTTCTGTTGATAACAGAAATGACTACTTCCAAGACAGGCATTTTCTGACAGTTGCTGAGTGCTCAGTGCTTTTGAAAATCCAGACACATATTTAGGTGCCAAAATAAAGATTTATGGCATGGAAAATCCTAGCCATAAATCTTTATTTTGGCACCTAAATATGTGTCTGGATTTTCAAAAGAGACTAGTAATTTTGGGTACCCCACTTACTTAGCACCCACTCTGTAAATCATGCCCCTTAAGGTATGTTAAGTTGGGTACCCCCCAAAGAGAGAAGCCCCCAAAGCCATTTTTGAAAACCTTGACATATCAGCATAACTTAAGGGCATCCATTTTTGAAAATCTTCAGCTTTTGGATAATTATGTTAATGAGTAAGACAATTACATCTCTGTACTGATGTCTCAGTCCTAGACATAAAAGCTTTTACTGCTTCTCCTTATGAGCAATGCTCATATTCAGAGAAAGACGATTTGAATATGGATATGTTTTAATGGGAAGCCTTTGTTTCTCTGCTATAACTTTTTTTATTTTAAGCATGCAATATATTTTCACTCTAAAGCAATACTTTTCGGGAAGTTTACACAACCTTCAATACTCTATGTTCAAAAACTGCAATTGAAAAGAGATACTATTTACCTTGCCAGGTCTAAAAAACACTTTTGTTAATCCAAATTTGTAGTCATTTTCATTTAAGCCCAAGGCTTTAAATAGTGCCTATAACAAGAAAAAAAATATCAGTTTGATTCATATTTCACAAAAAAGGCACAAAATAAACCAAAATAAATATTTTCTATCCGAGATGAAGAGAAAAAATATGGACAATTCATTTGGCACTCAGGTGATTGTTACCTTGCAGAAAAGTCTAGGGTCCAGTCGAGCTAGTTTTGCAGGCATATACTTTTTGTACATATTGTATAGCTCATGAAATGATGCTCGTGATGGGAAACCACCTTGCATCAAGTCCAAAACAGACACCATACCTATATTCACAGAAATACGCACAAAAATATATATGTCATTAAAATGTAAATAAAGCAGTCGTTTCATAATAATGAACAATTAATGGCTTATGCCATTTGGATGTGCTCAAATGCTTGGCCTAAGTCCCCAATGTAGTACATAGTTCTGCATGGACTGGCCCCAGCACTCACCATTTCCTGGTCAAATGGCCATTTATAAGAATTTATTCCTGAACGTCTGAGACAGTCTATGATAATATTCTGCGTCCTTGCCAGATAGGTGGCAACTAATCGACTTCAGTGGGTTACTCTGTTAAATCTTTTTTGGCAGATCCACTATTTTGCTGTTCCTTCCCTAAAGCAGGGTCCCAATAATTTCTGAACGGACAAAGACTATTAATGTGTACGATGGCACACCAATGATGTCAGCATGAGAGGCAGTGCAGGGTACAAAGGGCAGATGACTGGCATTAACACCCTGTTTACATGTAATGCTGGGGTGTGCCTTAGCTGGTGAGATGCGTTTTGTATATCTTTGATACAGCAAAAGTGGCAGTGTGGAATGAGTCTATTATAGATATCCATAAATACTGCCATCACCTCCAGAGGTACAATTTATTGCTACCCAAATCAGTAAAAGGCTGGAGATTCTTCAACCAGTAATTAAAACAGACATTGCAATGCAGAGTACATAAGTCAAGGCTAAATTCATGCCATGAGCCGGAGTTCAAAAGAGTTTCAAAATCACCCCAGATCTCAAAATTAGTGGGAGAACTGCAAAGATATCAATGTCTTGATGCATCAAAACGGCTCCAAAGTTGCATGGTAAGAGTGTCACAGCACAGATACAGGAAATTCATGCCAGGCCTTCTACAATCTCTTTCATGCAACGATCTCAAAAATCTTAACAAACAACACAAGCTCCATGGCAGTTAAATATTAACATATTATACCAATTTGCAGAATGAATAAACTAGGAAAATTGGGTTATATTTTGGAAGCCAGAGCCATCCTTGACCCATTCCCCCCAATTCCAAATCTCATTATATCCTGCAGCTAAGTAACATACAACCAGCCATGTCTCTATGCTAATTTTGACAAATTCCCAGCAACAGATGTTGAGTATCTCATTTTTAATTTTATTTGTGATTGTTTTTACTAACTCTTTTTGCCACCTTTCCTCATTGCATATTTGTTCTTGGTGAAGTTTGTACTATTGTCATTCGCCTTTTGATTTACTTCCATTAATACCTTTTTTTTAAAAAAAAAATCATATTATAAGTAGCTCTTTTCTAGCTTAAACTTTACTTTTCTAGCTTAAACTTTACTTCCCCCCCCAGTTTAATGTTTATGTATACTTGTTATTTTACTGAAACAAACAGATTAATACGTATACACAAATGTGCTTATAGAAGCTTATGGTGAAAAATCAAAAGTTTAGTCTATTGATTTGTTTAGTCTCACAAATATTGCCAAGTGCTATTAGCTGCTGATAACGGCGTTAATGGAATCCTAATTAAAGCAACATTGTTAAGCATTTGTGTGTTTATGATGTGCTAATTTTTACTTAAAAATAACTTGGCATGACAAATATAAGTGTGCTTGCCAAGACACCAGATGCTAAACCATTCTGTTGAAAAAACTAAGCTCAAACTACTGAACCCACAAAAGGATAATGAAACAAACACCTGGACGGAAAAGTGTATAAAGGACTTATGGGAAATGATGCAATTTAATGTTATTGACTTATTTATATTGTGCCACCATGATTTTCTGCGAGTAAGTTCATTCTAGTAACCCAGTTAACTGTTTGTATCAAGCATAATAGTGCAAGAACAAGGCTGCGTAAGTCTGTAACAATACCATAAAACTTGAAAGGACCTTGTATTTCCAGCTTCATGGCCATGCAGCATCATTCAAAAAACTAGATCAGACTGCTTGTACTCATTCTGCATTTGAGTTATGGAGCAGGATTCAGATGGGCCTACTTTCAATGGATCAGCCTGGGTACACTGCAGAGGTCTCAGCTGAACTGATAAGCTACATGGCTGAAGTCACTGAAACTGATGGTACAGGGTGATTTCGGTGTCCATTTAGATGACAATTCTTCTGCTCATAGACGACAATCATGGCATGCCCAAGAGATTTCTGGCATAACCCACAGTGTGGGACATATTCAAGAGCTGATATTTGGGTTGAGATTGGACCTCAAGGAGGTAGAGATTACTCCCATGTTACAGACAAACCATTTACCTTCTGCTTAAGGGCAGAGTCTGTTTTGATGGTGTACCCTCAGATGGCAATGGAACCAGAGAGCTCTCAGGGAGAATACTATTTAGCCAACAGAAAATTCAGCTGATAATTGAATGGAACTTCAAATGAACTTCAGTACTTGTCCATAGATACCGTGGCCCCTAAAGAAGTTTCTCTGCAACTTCACTAGCACAGGTCATTCTTATTTACAGATTACCTGTAATAGCTGAAGTGATATGAAAGACTGTTAAAGTGCAAATGGCAGAAATCTTGTGCCAAAACACATCTCTTGCCATCTTCAAATTAAGACTAGATGGCTTTTGGAAGATATGCTTTAGTCAAACACAAATGATTGGGGTCTATACTGTGGTAGCTGAGTGAAATTTAAGGCCCTCTGATATTCAAGAAGTCAGACTAGATTATCTGACAGTCCCATCTGGCCTTAAACTCTATGAATCTATGACACAAACACACAATGGAATGGTCTTGTTAGATCCTTCTCTGCTTCTGGATGTTCAGATATGAGTTGTTAACAAGAGTGCTTTTTTCCCACATATATGTTTAGCAAGAAAAGCACACCTTTCCCTTCAGATGCATATCATTCCATGGATGCCATTCATACGTTTGACACTTCAAGTTTAAAACACTACAAAGAGTGCAAAATGGGGGATACATCTACGAATCAATCAGAAAACTGAAGACGGTGCAGAATGTGGCTGCTTGTTTACTGAGAAGCATTTCATGCCAAGAACACAACACCATAATCTATACTGTCTGTCTATTTGTTTCCAGGCAGAGAACAGGGTGGTGGTACTAACATATGAATCCCTTCAGTGGTTTGGGACCTGGCTTTCTGAGATACTGCCTCTTGTTCTATGCAACACCCCTGCAGTTCAGCAGATGCGCTCAAATTGGAACACCATCAGTTTAAACATGAAAAGAGTGCTGACCAGGTGTTTCTTGTAATGAGTCTTCAACTCTGAAACTCATGTCCCCTGCTCAGTCCATCTTTTGGGACACACTACAAAGTTCATTATTTGTATTTTCAGGTGTTTGGGGGAGGAAGAGCGTAGAGGATTAAAGAGAGTGATCAGATGTGGGGGTTGCTAGATTCTTTCTTATCTGAGCAAGTATTACATGGGCAGTCTTATACTATGCATTGTGAATTTGAATTTGTATTGTATATTTTAATGTTGTGGAGTGCATAATGCTTGCCAGCTTTTCATTTAACACTGAAAAAGTCTAAAATACAATGGCTGCACTGTCTTACTTAAAAATAATTATCTGATTACTGAGAATCAAAATTAATTAATACTCATTAGATACAAATCATTTAATTGTATCTAGACACCATTAAATTAAGAACAGAAATATTTATCCAATCAAGGAAACATTGTTTCAACGATAGACATTCCAACTTTGTGTGAATCTGTAACGCACAAAATTTAAAAAAAAGAGGAATACATTACCTGAACACTGGAGCTGAGAAAGAATCTGTCCCCCTTCAAAATTGTGACTTGTCATCTTTAAATTAGGTTTGATGCAGCGAATAAAGCTTGACCCCTATTGTCAGGACAGCAAGATAGCAGAATCTACATAAATTTAAACCTTCTGAAATAAGTGATCATTTAAGAATTACGTAACAAAGGAACAGTAATAGATTTCTAAAGAGAGAAACTGACTTTTTATGCTTCTCAGTCTTTTCATATCCATTTTGCACTCAACATATCTTGACGCAATTGATCTCAAAGTTCAAACTGTCAATAGAACCTCACCTTCTTTTCATTCAACAATTTTTTTCTTCCCATCAATAACTGAATCCAATTATTATTGCATCAGTCTAGCTGTACTCTACCTCCACTACTATAATCATCTTGCTTGAAAAAGGCAAGCAACTAATACTATCTCTTTACGCTTCCATCCAACCATCTCTCTCTCCATTTTTTTCATCCCTCAAAACAGTTCCTTCTTTAACCACTCATTCCTTGCTCACCAGCCCAAGTATATCAGTGTCTTCCCTGGTTTCAGAGTAACAGCCGTGTTAGTCTGTATTCGCAAAAAGAAAAGGAGTACTTGTGGCACTTGTAGTACTTAGAGACTAACCAATTTATTTGAGCATGAGCTTTCGTGAGCTACAGCTCGCTTCATGACATTTAAAAAAAAATCCCATTCATGCTGTATGTTAGAATAAAATTGGGATTAATATGACCTGTGACTACCCTCACTGTGACTACCCTGACCTGTGACTGCTTTGACTGTACCTTGTATCTCTCTCTCCCCCTCTCCTCTTGGGACCAAGTCTCAGGTCTAGCCAAGCTGTAAAACTGTGCTCAGCACAGGTCCTGGGGGTCAGGGGAGGAAAGGAAAGGGTTGGGCAAAGGTAGCTGTATGTCATCTTTATGCCCCCAATCCTGGTAACTCTAAGACCACTGGAGTTAAGTAGCACCCTGGCCATGCCCCCTTCTCCCGGACAAGCCCTTGAACTCCAACTGCTGAAAGAGGGCTGATGAACAGTTAGCTACATTGGTTCTAAGAATTCCCTAGGAAAGAAGAATTTTCACCTGGTCATTCACGCCAGCTTTGAGTCTGGGGCAGGGCAAAACATGTTTGAAGACTAGGATCCAGCTCTTTGGGGCACAGACTATCTTTTGTTATGTCTGAGAACTGCTAAGCATATTTTTGGTTACTATCCTAATATAAACAAGAAGAATTTTAGTATTCCTACCAAAAAGTGTCTGAAGACATTTGCTAAAGTAATACTGAAATAGGGAGAGGCCCCACACCATTTTGAGCTTAAAAAGCAGAGATGATATAAATGGACTAGAATTTTATGGTTCTCTATGATCTAACTTGTTTTTTAAGAAATTAGATCAAAGCATAAAGTTTAACGATTACTATCCTAGTTAAATAAGCAGGATAATTTACTACATCTCAATTTTTTTTAAAGAAGTTGCATTGGCTAAAATAATGTTTTTCTACCTCTATTTATAGAGTTCTTGATTCCCTAAAGTTCAACTATAACTCAGTTTGATTACTTCCTCTGACCATAATGTTAGAGAAATTGTAAACATATAAATTCACAAGTATGATAACTCTGACTCAGTGAAAAGTGAGGTAACACACCACTAACTCTGCAATCTATTTCCTGAGCTAAACTCTCTCCGTACTAATGGGTAATCTTCCAGCAAGTAAAGCAGAATTTGTTCTCCAGATTAAAGATGTGTGAAATGTAGGTTGGATTCCCTTCGTTATGTATAGAAACCGTAATTTCTATGCCCTAAGCACTGAAGAAAGACACAAAGAATGGAAAAGGAAGAGAGAAATTTAAAAAAACTCACAGGATAAGACAAACATAGGAGAGAGATTTAAGTGTGGAACGGGAAGCTGCTAGTTCATACTTATCATAGAGCACAGGAGTACAGTCAGCTGTAATATCCTCTCATGAAGTGAGCTGTTTAATGACAAGGAGGCGGTTGATCTGATAGGGAATACTTCTAGACCTACAAAAATACTAGGAAATGTATCCTGCACATAAGAGGTATCTAAGAAACAGAGTACACATTCATGGAGGGCTTGCAAGAGTAGACCATTTGCTTCTCTGTAAAACCACATCAAAGACAGAAAAGGTATAGTGGCTTTTTAGCCAAATTCTTCAAAGATGACTGCCTGAACTAGATACTGAGGGATCAAGCAATGAGTTGTGGAGCCGATGCAATCAGGAAGTTAAAATCAGACAAATGGCTGTGCAACTCCAGAAGCCCTGAGGAAGTAGCAAAGGGCTGTGAAACATGGTTAGTCATGTTTGTCTTTCACTAATGAACTAAAGCTCTTTAAAAATTGATTAATTTGGCTCAAGAGCTTCTTTGAAGATTTTTAATGCAGCAAACCTTTCTAACACTGAAACATATTAGCCATTTGGTAGTTACAAGCAGCATCTTTTACTGAAACCCATGCCTAGTATTCTCTGAGGGTCTGCATAAAAATAAATTAAAACAGAATTTACAATAAATGGGAAATATGCTCATCTAAATCCTGGACCTGAAATGTAAAGACGTAACGCAAACTCCTCCATCTACCAGCAGCACTGACCGGCTATGGAGGGAGGGTTACCACTAGGCAGAATTTTAAGGGGTGTAGGTGAGAGAAGCAGAAACAAATCATAGTAGAGGATTAGAGAGAAAGTGAATGAAGTTAATGTGAACTAATTTTAATATTGGGAGTAGGGATGGAGGTGGGGGTATGAGGTTTTTTTCCCTGCTACCAATTCAATTACATGAATGTATTAGATTAAATCCCCCCCCCCCAGAAAAAAGAGATATAAAACTTCATTCCTAGATTTTCTAGATTCCCTTCTCACACTTGAAAATGTGAACGTGTAGTGAAAAGGGGATGGAAAAATAAAGTGCCACTCTACAACAAATAAAAAATAAAATTATCAGAGTTAAGAGTTTTCCTAGAACTTGTTCAAAACCCTGGCTGTTCATGAGTTAAACTACAGATATACAGTGAATCAAAATCTGGTCACAAAAATAAATCAAACACAGGATGGCAGATTACCCATGAGTGAGAAGCAAGTAGACTAGAGGAAAGGGAAATGATCGGGAAAGGAATTGGAGACTTGATAAAACTAAGTAATATTAATGCACTTTATCTGAACTGGTAGAATTTCCATGCTACAATACAAAGAACTTTCCTTTCAGTAACTTTAATATTTAGTCTATGAATTTAATAATATTCAGCACCCATGTAGCAATACACTTAAAATTATCCTGTTTTGCAACTGGATGACATTTTTGAAGTGACTATTTATTATTATAAAAACATTAAATTTAAGCCAAAACTCTTGGTTAACATGAGCGGAGCGATAAAGGAAAATACAGAATTTGCATCTATATTTATACTTACAGTACTACGAAGCTTTTCAAGGAGCAAATTTAATTGAGTCTGTCAAAAAAAAATGAAACAATTCAATACTTCATATTAGAGAACCATAATGTGTCTGTCTTACTATGACGGTTATACATTAGAGTGACACAACACTATTGCATGCATCAGTTATTGTTAGGTGTGTGCGCATGTGTGTGCATGTGTGCATGAATAGTAGCTCATTCAGTTTTGATAAACCACACATGAACAAATCTTAGACAACTTCATGCAAGAGGACTTGAGTCACACCAAGGAAACTGCTTATGTTGAATACTCTTGTGTTGAATGGTATAATAATTGCATGTGTATATCTCTTTATTGTCTGAAAATTAGCGATTAGATATTCAAAGTACATACACCAGTAGGAAAATAAATAAGGAAAATGTTGTATACATAGTAGAGTTAATGAGGTGATTGGACAGTAGTGATATGAATAATATAAATCAAAGTTAAAATCTATGAAAAGCTACAAATAGCAAGGAGTAACGTGCATCAGCATGTCAAACACTACATGGATAAGGATATTCTCAACACAGTTTGCACGTCAAGACATTTAACACTGCTTTTCTTTTCTTCTTTTAAATTCTCTTTACAAGAGATGCTGTGCCCACCATTACTCAAGGCTACCTAAGATTCGGATTTAACATTTTAATGGATTAATGTGTCATATATTTGGCCAGCTAAAATCCTCAGAATTACTTTACACTGAACTGTTCTTTGAATATGACAATCAACAGATAAGTCTTCATTTTATTTGGGAGTGGGGGGGAATCCTATATTTATCCTAGATGGAATTTAAACAAACAGAGAAATTAATTAATGCCCTGATTCTGAAACTGACTGTGTGTATCAAAGGATGAGAGTCTTAGGCCTCAACTACAGATGCAGGCATCTGAGTAGCACATTACAACTTCTATGTATTAGCATTTGGTTAGGACTTACATATGCAGGGAACCAGCTCAAGAGACATGGTTAAATTTTTGGCACAGGAGTAGCCTGATCTTTCACAGACTAGTGTAATGCTTGACTTGCTGATGCTTACAGTACTGATTATGGAATGTGACATTACACAAAATTCTGATACCAAGTGGTCAGGCACAGTTCTGCCCTTACTACTGTACTGTGTACCATAAAACAGGATTGTTTTCAAGATTCTTATTTTAGACTAGCTGGTCTATTATTCTCAGGGAGCCTAATGTGCAGGGATCTGTGTAGGGGCCTACCAAATACATTGCTGCTGCTCCAGCTAAAGCTGCCAGCATCTCTCCTGCAGAGAAAGAAGGGGCCTATCGGTTTTTCTTGCAGATGAAGCTGGTGGACTCTAGCACATACAGCTGGGATGAATAAAGGAGTGTCATAAGAGGCTGGGTAGGCCCGGCCCAACTAACCTGCTACTCAGTTTTCACTGATGCTACATACTTTTCTTATCTAATTTTAACAAATTATTTACATTTACTTAAATTTATTAAAAAAAAAAAAGGAGTACTAGTGGCACCTTCGAGACTAACCAATTTATTTGAGCATAAGCTTTCGTGAGCTAATCAAGGTGGGCCATTTCCAGCAGTTAACAGGAACGTCTGAGGAACAGTGCGGGGTGGGGGTGAGGGGGAAATAAACATGGGGAAATAGTTTTACTTTGTGTAATGATGCATCCACTCCCAGTCTCTATTCAAGCCTAAGTTAATTGTATCCAGTTTGCAAATTAATTCCAATTCAGCAGTCTCTCGTTGGAGTCTGTTTTTGAAATCTTTTTGTTGTAATATTGCGACCTTTAGGTCTGTAATCAAGTGACCAGAGAGACTGAAGTGTTCTCCGACTGGTTTATGAATGTTATAATTCTTGATGTCTGATTTGTGTCCATTTATTCTTTTACATAGAGACGGCCCAGTTTGACCAATGTACATGGCAGAGGGGCACTGCTGGCACATGATGGCATATATCACATTCGTAGATGTGCAGGTGAACGAGCCTCTGATAGCGTGGCCGATGTGATTAGGCCCTATGATGGTGTCCCCTGAATAGATATGTGGACACAGTTGGCAACGGGCTTAGTTGCAAGGATAGGTTCCTGGGTTAGTGGTTCTGTTGTGTGGGGTGTGGTTGCTGGTGAGTATTTGCTTCAGGTTGGGGGGCTGTCTATAGGCAAGGACTGGCCAGTCTCCCAAGATTTGTGAGAGTGATGGGTCGTCCTTCAAGATAGGTAGTAGATCCTTGATGATGCGTTGGAGAGGTTTTAGTTGGGGGCTGAAGGTGATGGCTAATGGCATTCTGTTATTTTCTTGGTTGGGCCTGTCCTGTAGTAGGTGATTTCTGGGTACTCTTCTGGCTCTGTCAATTTGTTTCTTCACTTCAGCAGGTGGGTATTGTAGTTGTAAGAATGCTTGATAGAGATCTTGTAGGTGTTTGTCTCTGTCTGAGGGGTTGGAGCAAATGCGGTTGTATCGTAGAGGTTGGCTGTAGACGATGGATTGTGTGGTGTGGTCTGAGTGAAAGCTGAAGGCATGTAGGTAGGAATAGAGGTCACTACGTTTCCGGTATAGGGTGGTGTTTATGTGACCATCGCTTATTAGCACCGTAGTGTCCAGGAAGTGGATCTCTTGTGTGGACTGGTCCAGGCTGAGGTTGATGGTGGGATGGAAATTGTTGAAATCATGGTGGAATTCCTCAAGGGCTTCTTTTCCATTGGTCCAGATGATGAAGATGTCATCCATGTACCGCAAGTAGAGTAGGGGTATTAGGGGACGAGAGCTGAGGAAGCGTTGTTCTAAGTCAGCCATAAAAACGTTGGCATGCTGTGGGGCCATGCGGGTACCCATAGCAGTGCCGCTGATTTGAAGGTCTACATTGTCCCCAAATGTGAAATAGTTATGGGTGAGGACAAAGTCACAAAGTTCAGCCACGAGGCTTGCCATGACATTATCGGAGATAGTGTTTCTGATGGCTTGTAGTCCATCTTTGTGTGGAATGTTGGTGTAGAGGGCTTCTACATCCATAGTGGCCAGGATGGTGTTTTCAGGAAGATCACCGATGGATTGTAGTTTCCTCAGGAAGTCAGTGGTGTCTCGAAGGTAGCTGGGAGTGCTGGTAGTGTAGGGCCTGAGGAGGGAGTCTACATAGCCAGACAATCCTGCTGTCAGGGTGCCAATGCCTGAGATGATGGGTCTCCAGGATTTCCAGGTTTATGGATCTTGGGCAGCAGATAGAATACCCCAGGTCGGGGTTCCAGGGGTGTGTCTGTGCGGATTTGTGCTTATGCTTTTTCAGGGAGTTTCTTGAGCAAATGCTGTAGTTTCTTTTCGTAACCCTCAGTGGGATCACAGGGTAATGGCTTGTAGAAAGTGGCGTTGGAGAACTGCCTAGCAGCCTCTTGTTCATATTCCGACCTATTCATGACGACGACAGCACCTCCTTTGTCAGCCTTTTTGATTATGATGTCAGAGTTTTTTCTGAGGCTGTGGATGGCATTGTGTTCTGCACGGCTGAGGTTATGGGGCAACTGATGCTACTTTTCCACAATTTCAGCCTGTGCACATCGGCGGAAGCACTCTATGTAGAAGTCCAGTTCCCCTAATCCACCCAGCAATATTGTCAATCTACAGAACTATACTCTTAGCCCAGCAGAAGAATCTGTCCTATCTCGGGGCCTCTCCTTCTGCCCCTCCACCCCCACGAACACAATAAAGTTCTGTGGTGACCTAGAATCCTATTTTCGACGTCTCTGACTCAAGGAATATTTCCAACACACCTCTGAACAACATACTAACCCACAGACACCTTCCTACCAACACTACAAAAAGAAGGATTCTAGGTGGACTCCTCCTGAAGGTCGAAACAACAGACTGGACTTCTACATAGAGTGCTTCTGCTGACATGCTGGAAGGAGGTTACTAGTGTAATTCCTCAGGGATCGGTTTTGGGATCAATCTTATTTAATCTTTAATCAAAGTAAAACTATTTCTCCATGTTTATTCCCCCACCCCCCACTGTTCCTCAGACATTCCTGTTAACTGCTGGAAATGGCCCACCTTGATTATCACTACAAAAGGTTTTCTTCTCCCCCACCCCCGCTCTCCTGCTGGTAATAGCTCATCTTAAGTGATCACTCTCCTTACAGTTTTCAGAGTAACAGCCGTGTTAGTCTGTATTCGCAAAAAGAAATGGAGTACTTGTGGCACCTTAGAGACTAACCAATTTATTTGAGCATGAGCTTTCGTGAGCTATAGCTCACTTCATCAGATGCATAAGGTGCCACAAGTACTCCATTTCTCCTTACAGTGTGTATAACACCCATTTTTTCATGTTCTGTGTGTGTATATAAATCTCCTAACTGTATTTTCCACTGAATGCATCCAATGAAGTGAGCTGTAGCTCACGAATAAATAAATAAATTGGGTAGTCTCTAAGGTGCCACTAGTACTCCTTTTCTTTTTGTGAATACAGACTAACATGGCTGCTACTCTGAAACCTGTCATTAAATTTATTAAGGAATGTATTTTATGTAAGCATTGTTTTGGAGGAAATAATTTAACTGTGAGTGTCAATATGCAGTTTTACAAGAAACAACAATGGCTTTATGCAAAAATCTATATATGCTCATGATTGAGTAGCAAGGAATGATCCGGTGAGACCCATGAACAAATTCTGTAAATGGTTTCATCTTCTCTCTCAAGTTGCTCAGGTAACTGTTACAATTAGAGAAATTCAAGACTGATTTATTCACATTTCTCGATACACAAGTGAAAAATTTCCAGTCTTAAACCACAGAAGAAATAAAGTCTCCTTTGGTAGTGATACATTCCCCAGTGCTATTTGAAGTGAAACTGAAATTTCCAGTGCTTGAAGTGTTCATTAAGGGTATGTATTATGTCTGGGAAATTAACACTTATGAATTACTGTAAGTAGAACATATACACTCAAAATGCCACAGAGGTACAAAACATTATGAACACTGATGTGTTGAAAAGAAGAACTCATGCTGAAATTGCAGCAGCTATAAAATAATGAGTCCATTAAGGTAATAAATTTACCTGCAGCCCCTGGCTGTGCCTGCTTTTCCTCTCTCAACTTCCCTATAGTTCTCTCTAGTCATCCTGAGCTGAAATAATCCAGCTAAAAATAAAACTGCTGAATGAGGAAAGGAAGCAGAAAACATGTGGAGAAGACAAGGCTTGAAGGTCAGCTTTACACCAAGTGGAAGAAAGGAAAAAATTAGGAGACGCATCAGATACTATGATCAGGTAGTGAAAAAGGAAGTATTCAGCATACGGAAAATATCTGTCAAAGCAATCACTACTGCTGTTTTGCACCATTTGAAATGAGGTTTTAAGGTTAGCTTTTAAATGCTGAGGTGGCAACTTACTGACAAACTGTTACCTCTACACCTTCAAATAGAATGGAAGAACACTTTTTGTCAAACTTAGAACTATAGGTTCCAGATATAGAACAAGAACTTGGAACTTGTGCTTCAAAAGTTTTATTTGAATTTGGGGAAAAACAGAATTATAAGCTGCTGCATTTTAAAATAAAAGCAAGGATTGCCTTCAAACAATCTTCATTGTTTGCATAGCACAGGCCATCATTTAACTTGAAGATGTGGTTTTATTACATTTTATTTGAAGAACAGCTGTTTAAGAGGATTTTTTTCATGAAACAAGTTATCATCTGATTCTCCCATACTTAAAGTTCCATTCATTTCAAGCAATTTAAAAGCAACATACTAAAAGAAAGAACTCATTTTTAGTATTCCAATACCTTGAATTTGTTTCCCACACTGATGAAGCTAAGCTTTCCTGCTTTTTGTTTGGGATCCTTGTTGTTATTAGTGGTAGATTCAAATAGTTCCCGGACAAACTTATCCTTGGATTCACATATAAGAGATTCAAGGGACATGTGCAAAGCATCATTGTTTTTCTCCACAAACTGGGTCTGAAAAGGAAACAAACAAACAAAGCGTTGCATATAAACTTCACAGTACTAATAGCTTTACTTAGTCCTACATAAAGACATCCTTTGTTCAAAATATCCCACCAAAAATACCTAATGCTAAAATACCAAGAATTTGGGGGGGGGGGGTAATTTAAAATATAATTGTAGAATATTTATTGTCTGTGTCTGACACTAACAACAGTAAAGGGAGAAAAGCTGGTCTTATGTTTAAAGCACGGGACTGGGAGTCATGAGATGTGATTTGAAATCCTGGCTAAGCCTAGTCCGTACTGAAGTCAGTGCTAGTTCTGCCATTGACTAGAACAGCATCAAAATTTTACCCCTGGTTTCTATTTTCAGTTCTCATCACCTCACCCCTCAGCCGTGTTGTGAGGCTTGATTTCTTAATGCTTGTGATGCAATTTGAGATCCTTAGAAGGTGCTGTAGAAATGCAGAATTATTATTCAGACCTTAACTTGTACATATTAGCGTTGGCAAATGAAGTGAGAAATAATTGGGATATTTTAGTCGCTAACTTGAAGATGCATTTAAAAGGTCAGTCTTACCAACTAAATTGACTAAAACCAAAGACTGAGAAGTTTGCACCTAATGTTATGCTTTGGAATCAAGGAGAATTTTGCTTTAATGGAATAATGATCAGGGCATTTCTGAACTCTGAATACATTTACTACTGAGCTAGCAGTAACAACAAGCGATTATATTTATACTTCTATTGATTAAATATTGGTTAGACGTATTGGGTTAATCAGCATAAAGAAGAATTTGAAGTGTCCATGTCTTTTTTTGGGAGTGGGGGTGGGGGACATTTAAAGTTAAACCGGAAGAATTTTTAACTTGCCTGATAATGCCAAGTGATCTCAATTTCCTAGATTTCATAGGAAAACACTAATAATATAAAGGAGAACAGGGCAGTACAAATGAAATAATTAACATGAGTTTGTTAAATCAAGGTACCGTCTCATAGCACACTGCTCCAGCAAAATGTCGGATAATAAAGCCCTCATCATCTCTGATATTTCTGTGAACAGTCAATTTTGACTTCCTGGGAATCTGCAATAAAAAAACAAGTTACACAGAAAAATCATTAAGGACAAAATCAGAACAGTAAATTTTCAAATCATATTTTTCTGCTAGAAATATTAGATGCTATGGCCTTTCCTACAGGTTAAGATTAAAGCTGTGAGAAACTCCACTATTTCAGTTCACTGGGATTCAAACTTTTTCTTCATCCTGAGCTTTTTTGAATGCGCCTGCAACTCACAGTAAAATGCCACTGCAACTGCCAAGATTAATAATTTTTATCGTCACAACTGCTTCCTAGTTCAACACTAATTCCCACAGGTGGCATAGAATATTTGGTTGGTGCACAGTATTGTCATAATGATAGGGAATAGAGGCTCAGATTTATCTTGTAAATATTTTCATCCAAAAGTAAGACAGCGACATTGAAATTTGCCTTGATGAGTTGTCCAAGCATGGGGTGTCACAGGATGGAAGCTACAACAGCTGCAAATTAGCTGTGTAGACTTCTGAATTAAGTGTTGAATAGCTGGATACAAGGTGAAAGACCCAGCTGTAAGAGATGGAACTAGGAACCAAAGGCTGCAAGTACTAGCTGACTACTAAAACCTAAAGAGTCTGACAAGAATTTCTCATAGCACAGGAATCCAGTTAAGGAAATAAGTATTAATTTAGAGGAAAACATACTTTTGTTAAATTTGCCTGTATTTAGTTATTATGGAAGTGGCATTTCTTGTGTTTTTGTATTTTAAAATATGCGTGTAAATACATAGTCTGGGATTGTGTTAGTCTTCTAAACGTATGCTTAAAAAACAAACAAACCTTTCCCAAAAGGTTCCACCATTTCATCTTTAAAGTACTATGTGGGAGAAAATTGGACTGAAAAACTGAGAAAATTGGACTAAACAGATATTTGCCAAAACTCAAAGCTAAAAATCTCGGAGGAATCTTGGAGAGGGAAGGGGAAAAGGGTTATTTGATGGTATCAACTCTGCCTTTTTAAAAGCATCAAAATGAAAATCCTTTTTATTTCCTTTTCATAGCTAGAAATTATTAGACATGCATGGGAGATTCTGATATCCACTACAGTTAAAATTATGCACAAGTTTGATGGAAGTTAAACCTTTAGTGAACCTTTCAATAAAACCTAAACTGAGTTTACAGTTTGTAAAAATGTCTGAATGTCATATGATTGGGATTGCATAAAGAAAGGTTTTCACAGCATTAGTTAAGACACTTTGTTTTTTAAGGGAGAGGTGAATATGTAACACTTTCTAAAATGAAAGTTTTTCTACTTTTCAGTAAATCATTCTATAAAACCTAAACACTGCTTTCAACGCCTTCCTCACAGGTTTTTAAAATATCTTTAAAAATATACAATAATAGACAGAGAGGATTTTGCACCAGAATGATCTTGGCCTCGGCCATTGTTCTGGTCAAGAAAGCTCCATGGGTCCATTGAGAGAGAGTCTAGGGCTGCCTACTGTTACCATCCTTCAGACCCAAACCGATTTTCCAAATGGGAGTGCAATACGCTGCCACCAGACTGCATGAACATCACTGGAGTTTTCCATTCGGTTTTTTATTCACAGTGATTTCTAACTTACGTTATATTAGCATCCACTCTGGGAATTTATTTTTATAAAATAATGAAGAGTAAGTAAACCTACAGATAGTCTGAAATGCTCCTTGTGTTTCTGATGCACCATAGAAGTAAAATGCTGGTCACTTGGTTGCGGAAGACGATTTTCTTCATCCAAAATATCCAGCACACCTACTAATTTTGCTTCAATCAGATCTATTTGTAAAACAGAAATCAATGTCTGTGAAAACGCTATATATAATTACTTATCAGAACAAGAATGTTACTTCAAAAATATTACCAACATGGTACTGTATAATTATTACAACCATCTTAGTTTAGGTTAAGGAAAAATCTGATCACTACAAACAAGTTTGGCACATATAGCTATTGATTTAAGCAGTATTCTGTAGTTCACTGTCAAGTTCCAGCTATGAAACTAGGATATGATGGAAGAGTAGAAATACACTGGTGTACTAGGTCTTTTAGGCCTATACACCGTTTTGCTTTTAAAAGTCTCTCATACAGGTTTCTCACTGTGCTGAATCAACAGTATGAGGAAGGATCATAAATCTATGATAGCAACAAGAGAGGATGACCAAAAGCTGAAAAAAGCTGAAAAGACTTCAGCATGCTCACAGCAGCATTGGGCATGATTGCTTTTTAAAACCATGCTGCTTTGACTGTTTATCTAAATCCCCAGACTTAATACATGTAAATTCTGTTTTTTGAAGATAACAGTAATAAATATACCCATGCTCTTAGGTTTCATAGATTCAAGCTCAGAAGGGACCATCATGATCATCTAGTCTGACCTCTTGCACAATGCAGACCACAGAATCTCACCCACCCACTGCTGTAATAAACCCCTAACCTATGTCTGAGCTTCTGAAGTCCTCAAATCATGGTTTAAAGACTTCAAGGTGCAGAGAATCCTCCAGCAAGTGACCTTTGCTCCACACTGCAGAGGAAGGCAAAAAAACCCCAGGGCCTCTGCCAATCTGCCCCGGTCAAAGATCAATTAATTGCCAAAATTAGGCTATCCCATCATACCATCCCCTGTACAAACTTATCAAGCTTAGTCTTGAAGCCAGATAGGTCTTTTGCCCCACTGCTTGCCTTGGAAGGCTGTTCCAGAACTTACTCCTCTAGTGGTTAAAAACCTTCATCTAATTTCAAGTCTAAACCTCCTGATGGCCAGTTTATATCCATTTGTTCTTGCATCCACATTGGTACTGAGCTTAAATAATTCCTCTCCCTCTCCGGTATTTATCCTTCTGATATATTTACAGAGAGCAATCATATGTCCCCTCAGCCTTCTTTTGGTTAGGCTAAACAAGCCGAGCTCTTTGAGTCTCCTTTCATAAGACAGGTTTTCCATTCCTCAGATCATCCTAGTAGCCCTTCTCTGTACCTGTTCCAGTTTGAATTCATTCTTCTTAAACACGGGAGACCAGAACTGCACACAATATTCCAGATGAGGTCTCACCAGTGCCTTGTATAACAGTACTAACACCTCCTTATCTCTGCTGGAAATACCTTGCCTGATGCATCCCAAGACCGCATTAGCTTTTTTCACGGCCATATCACATTGGCGACTCATAATCATCCTGTGATCAACCAATACTCCAAGGTCCTTCTCCTCCTCTGTTACTTCAAACTGATGAGTCCCCAGCTTACAACAAAAATTCTTGTTATTAATCCCTAAATGCATGACTTTTCACTTTTCACTATTAAAGTTCATCCTATTACTATTACTCCAGTTTACAAGGTCATCCAGATCTTCCTGTACAATATCCCGGTCCTTCTCTGTATTGGCAATACCTCCCAGCTTTGTGTCATCCGCAAACTTTATTAGCACACTCCCACTTTTTGTGCCAAGGTCAGTAACAAAAAGATTAAATAAGATTGATCCCAAAACCGATCTTTGAGGAACTACACTAGTAACCTCCTTCCAGCCTGACAATTCACTTTTCAGTATGACCTGTTGTAGTCTCCCCTTTAACAAGTTCCTTATCCACCCTTCAATTTTCATATTGATCTCCATCTTTTCCAATTTAACTAATAATTCCCCAAGTGGAACCGTATCAAATTCCTTACTGAAATCAAGGTAAATTAGATCCACTGTGTTTCCTTTGTCCAAAAAATCTGTCACTTTCTCAAAGAAGGAGATCAGGTTGGTTTGGCATGATCTACCTTTTGTAAAACCATGTTGTATTTTGTCCCAACTACCGTTGACCTCAATGTCCTTAATTACTTTCTCCTTCAAAAATTTTTCCAATACCTTGCATACTACAGATGTCAAACAAACAGGCCTATAAATACGCGGAGCACGTTTTTTCCCTTTCTTAAAAATAGGAACTGTGTTAACAATTCTCCAGACATACAGTACAACCCCTGAGTTTACAGATTGATTAAAAATTCTTGCTAATGGGCTTGCAATTTCATGTGCCGTTCCCTTAATATTCTTGGATGAAGATTATCTGGGCCCCCGATTTAGTCCCATTCGAGATTCACTTCTACCTCGGATGTGGTAATTCCTCATTCCCATTTGTCGTCCCTAAGCTCCTCATTAAAGATTGAGGCAAAGTATTTGTTTAGATATTGGGCCGTGCCTAGATTATCCTTAACCTCCACTCCGTCATCAGTGTCTAGCAATCCCACTTCTTCTTTCTTTGTTTTCTTCTTATTTATATGGCTATAGAACCTTTTATTATTGGTTTTAATTCCCTTGCAAGGTCCAACTCTACATGGCTTTTGGCCTTTCTCACTTTATCCCTACATGTTCTGACCTCAATAAGGTAGCTTTCCTTGTGGATCCCTTCCATCTTCCGCTCCTTGTAGGCTTTCTATCACCTCTCTTGAGATGTTTGCTCATCCAGCTTGGTCTACAACTCCTGCCTATGAATTTTTTCCCCTTTCTTGGGATGCAGGCTTCTGATAGCTTCTGCAATTTTGACTTGAAGTAATTCCAGGTCTCCTCTGCCTTTAGATCCACAAGTTCTTCAGTCCAATCCACTTCCCTAACTAATTTCCTTATTTTTTTTAAAGTTAGCCATTTTGAAATAAAAAACCCTAGTCACAGATCTATTTTTGTTTATCCTTCCATTTAGTTTGAACTGAATTAGCTCATGATTGCTCGAACCAAGGTTGTCCCCGACAACCATTTCTTCTATAAGGTCTTCACTACTCACCAAAACCAAACCTAAAATGACATCCCCTCTTGTTGGTTCAGCAACTACTTGGTGAAGGAATCCATCAGCTATCACATCCAGGAAAATCTGAGCCCTATTATTATTATTACTAGCACTTGTCCTCCAGTCTATATCTGGGAATCTCCCAAGTCCCCCAAGATCACACAATTCCCATTAGTATTTACTTCATTGGTTAATGCTAAATGACTAAGAAACCTAGGACCAGATGTTCAAAGGGACTTAGGTGCCTAAACTCAAGTTTTAAGTGCTTACATTCCACTTTTAAGTGCCACTGAAATCCACAAAACCCCTCTTGGCTGATCTCTAGCCCTGTAAGCACCAAAACTCACTCAACCTACATTTTTTATGTATTAAAGTATTGAAGTGCCTAAGTTCCCACTCTCTGAATAGACCCAGTGCCTCTCTCTAGGTATCTGGATGCCTCTCTCATGCTTAAGCCCCACCACCATCCTTAAACTAGGTGCAGATAGGTGTTCTCCAGTCTATCTTGCCTTCAGAGCTTGATCCAACAAGTGTGCTATGAGCATGCGTACTAGATTGGGACCCATTCAAAATCTGACTAGAGGAGGAGGCGGTGGTGGTCCCTTATAACTTTTAGCCTATTGACTAGAGCACTCACCCACGATATGGGAGACTCAGGTTCAACTCCTTCCTCTGTTTGATAGGGAGACAGGATTTGAATGGGGGTCTCCAACCTCTTCAGAGACTGCTCTAAAACGCTGGCTATAGGATATTTTGATGTGGTCTCCTCAACCTCTTCTGATGAAATTGCTCCAATTTAGAAAAATACTTAGTCATTGGGTGAGAGAGAGAGAGGACTCTATAGCCTGGCGGTTAGGACACCCACCTAGATGGTGGAAGACCCAGGCTCCAGTCCCTCTGCTCCAGTGATTCTACATATCTAAAATGGAACAGCTTCAACCAGAGTGATGGGAGAGCCACATCAGAGTATCCCACAGAACAGTAGTTATGACAAACTCCTCAGAGGCAAAACTCCCCTGTTCAAATCCTCTCTCCATCAGGCAGAGTGGAGGAGTTCACAGAATCATAGAAGATCAGGATTGGAAGCGATCTCAGGAGGTCATCTAGTCCAACCTCCTGCTCAAAGCAGGGCCAATCCCCAACTAAATCATCACAGCCAGGGATTTGTCAAGCTGGGCCTTAAAAACCTCTAAGGATGGAAATTCCACCACCTCCTTAGGTAACTCATTCCAGTGCTTCACCACCCTTCTAGTGAAATAGTGTTTCCTAATATCCAATCTAGACCTGAAACTCGACACCACTGCTCCTTGTTCTGTCACCTGCCACCACTGAGAACTGCCGAGCTCCATCCTCTTTGGAACCCTCCTTCAGGTAGTTGAAGGCTGCTATCAAATCCCCCCTCACTCTTCTCTTCTGCAGACTAAACAAGCCCAGTTCCCTCAGCCTCTCCTTGTAAGTCATGTGCTCCAGCCCCCTGATCATTTTCATTGCCCTCCGCTGGACTCTCTCCAATTTGTCCACATCCTTTCTGTAGTGGCGGCCCCAAAACTGGACGCAATACTCCAGATGTGGCCTCACCAGTGACCAATAGAGGGGAATAATCACTTCCCTCGATCTGCTCCTACTAATGGAGCCCAATATGCCGTTAGCCTTCTTGGCAACAAGGGCACACTGCTGAATCATATCCAGCTTCTCATCCACTGTAATCCCCAGGTGTTTTTCTGGGGAACTACTGCTTAGCCAGTTAGTCCCCAACCTGTAGTCGTGCATGGGATTTTTCCATCCTAAGTGCAGGACTCTTCACTTGTCCTTGTTGAACCTCATCAGATTTCTTTTGGCCCAATCCTCCAGTTTGTCTAGGCCACTATGGACCCTATCCCTACCCTCCAGCATGTCTACCTCTCTCCCCATTTTAGTGTCATCTGCGAACTTGCTGAGGGTACAATCCATCCCACCATCCAGATCATTAATAAAGATGTTGAACAAAACCAGCCCTAGAACCAACCCCTGGGGCACTCCGCTTGATACCAGCTGCCAACTAGACATTGAGCCGTTGATCACTACCCGTTAAGCCCAACAATCTAGCCAGCTTTCTATCCATTTTATAGTCCATTCATTCAATCCATACTTTTTCAACTTGCTGGCAAGAATACCGAGTTAAACGTTGCCTCCCTGCAGCCCAGACTTAGGCACCTAACTCTTGATAAAATCTCCTAAAAATTGGGAGGGGTGGGATTTAGGACACCCTACTCATCTGCATCTCACTTTGTCTAGTTCAGGTGGCGCTGCACGTAGTGTGCTGGCTTTCTATTCTTAGGCACCTATCTCTCCGCATGCACTGGAGAGGGTGGTGGTACCGTAAGTGGGAGTGGGGATTACAAACTCAATGCCTCACTCTAACCTCCTCATGATGCAACTCAGGCACCCTTCATGAGTAGTGAACAGGAGGGGGCTGCCTCCGCTTCAGTGTAGGTATTTACCTAAGCCAAGAAACTGACAAAACAGGCAAGAATCAAATTAGATTGGACTACACCCAGCCTAAAAAGGTCTGCGCCAGCAGTTTGGGAATTTCGGCTGCCACAAAAGGTTGGCTAGGAAAGAACAGATTGTTTGGCAACAGAATAAGAGTATACATTGGAACATGAGAAGGCTGTATCAATGCGGCAAAGCCAGAATGTTAGATAAAATTACAACTACATCCTTTTCTATAGACATTCTCAATATATGTGAAACAAACTGGACTGGAAGTGGCCAACTTTCCATAAAGCATCGTAGAAGGAAAGACATGCCCAAACAAAGGAAATTGCCTTCATATTACCAGAAAAAGCTTACAGTTCTTTGAAAAGCTATACATGTGTCATCTCACATAATGAGCGTTAAATTACAAGGTCTGTGACTATAATACAAAACTACAGACCCACAACAGATGCAGAAGACAACGTCAGAAGCCAATTTTACAATGAACATCAAGAGGAGATTCCCGGAACCCTCTCTAAAAGTTTTTTGTTCACAATCATAGAATCATAAAAACATAGGGGGGGGACTTTACTGCCAAGATGGGGCATGATAATATGGACTGGGAGACCTGGGAAAAGAAGGCATAGAAATGAGCGAGGGGACAGATTACTTCAGTTCTGTGCTATCAACAATCTATTTAAATAACACACAGCAGATCAGCACAGGTGAGTCAATAAAGAAATAAAGATTTCTAATGATGGTACTACAAAAAACATGATCAACACCATCTTGTAAAACAACACTGGAAAACAAATGTACTAGACTACAAGGTCTACAGAAGCCTAAATACAAACTCAGACCATGGGGTAGTGATTGGTCTGAGTTTGTATTTAGGCTTTTGAAGTGTTAATTTGCAAAAGACGGCAAAGGGGTCTATCAAAGCTCTGAAAAATACAGACACTATGGTGACCTTTCAGAACACCATCAGTGGCCACTTTGCCCCTCTCTTAGACCTAGAGGACACAATAGTAGACCAATTCTGGGAGGAGGCAAAATACTTCATTCCTACCATGAGCAAGGAGGTTTTAGGGATGAGACTGTATCCAAAAAGGAAAGACTAGGTGACACCAGAGACTGAAAACCTATCAAGAAGAAATAGAAAGTCTGAAAGCTAAAGATTACCCTGAGTGGAAAAAAGAAATACAGACAGCTCAACAAGGAATTAAAAAGAACAGTTTAAAAAAAAGCTATGAAAGACTGGCTTGAGAGAGAAGGCAAAGAACTTGAACAATACTTACATAAAGTAATGCTAGAGGGCTTTTTCAGAAAGTCAGATTACTATCAAAGAAGTTAACACCTGTAGAAGTCAGCTACACCATGCTCAGGGGAACTACATAGTCGATAAAGATCAGAAGCTTAGAACATGGAAAGAATATTTTCATCAGCTATTGAACATGAATAGTCTTTGAGGCTATCAACTGTGAAGGCAACAATGAAGGAAGACACATATTGGAATCAGAAATTGAAACTGCAGTCATGCCCCTGAAAAATCAACAAGACACCTGGTACAGATGGTATATTGCCTCAAGTGTTAAAATATGGTGGAAGAAGCAAGGTCGTGCTCCTTTACAAACTATTCAGGGACAAAGGGTGAAGTCCCTGAAACCTGGCAACACCAAATTATTGCATCATTCTTTAAGAATAGTGACCTGGCAGATTATGACAACTACAGAGAAATAAGTCTTATAAGCATTCCTAGCAACGTATTCCAAAAGAGTGATTCTCAGCCAAATGAAAAGAAAAGCAGAGGAAATCCTTTCTGAGTCACTAGCTGATTTATACCTGGATGGTCCACCACAAATCAGTGATTTGTTTTGCGTCAAATCTTGGAGGAGGGAGAAATCAACGAACTTATTTTGCACATTCGTTGACTTTCAGAAAGCATTCAACTCTTAACAGACAGACTCTGTGAAAAGTGGTACAGTTTTAGCAGGAAGTGGATTCAAATATCACAGTGTCCGTACAGCCTAGTTTGGCATGCAGTAAGCGTCAGTGGTGAGACGACAGAATGGTTTGAAGTGAAAAGTAGAGTCAAACAGGGATGTGTACTCAGTCCAAATCTCTCTATGTAACATTGGCGGAGGCTGCAGAATACTGGGACCAGATCATCAATCATCTTGACTTTGCAGATAATATTGTAACGATACTCCCTGTGGAGGAATGAGACCAAAAAGCAGCAACTAACTTGTACACAACATCCAGAGAATGGGGATTAAAAACAAATTAACAAAAGACCAAACTAATGGCAACATCAAAAATCAAGCAACAGGCTAAACTAGTTATCAATGGTGTAGTAACCAAACAAGAAGATGGTTTATGCTATTTGGGTTCCATCATAACATATGACAAATAATGTGAAGAGGACACAGACAGGCAGACAGCTATTGAGAACAGAACATTCACATGCCTGAATAAAAATGTTTGGATGGTTAAATCAACATCTGTGACAGCTAAAACTAGATTTATATAAAACACTCATTGTACCCACATTACTTTATGGTGGTGAAACATGGGTACTGACAAAGAGCCTGGAGCAAAAGCCACGAACATTTGAAATGAGGTTCCTGTGCTGTAGGCCATCGGTGCTGGAACTAAGGTGCTGGAAGTGTGACAGCACCCCCTAGCTTGAAGTGGTTTCCATCATTTATAGTTTGGTTCAACGGCTCTCAGCACCCCCATTATACAAATTGTTCCAGCACCTCTGGCTGTAGGTGTGACAACACTAGATAAATTAAGAAATGGCAGCATCCACAGAAAAGTGAAAAAGTGCAGTGAGTAACTACAATTGTCAAAGGGTGCTAACTACAACGGTTTGACCATGTCGCTAAAATGACCCCATACCGACTGCCTGCAATTGTTCTCTGTGGAAGAGTGAGTGGTGAGAGAGAGAGAGAGAGAGAGGTACCACGGTCAGCCAGAAGACAGTTGTATAACACAGTATATAAAACCATCCAGGGAACACCTTAACAAGCTCAAATGGCAGCTCAAAAACAGATTTAAGTGAAACCTGCTTCCAACCTTGGCCCTACCCAACCTTGGCTTTGGAAAAAGGAAAAGATGATGATGATTTGAAAAGTAACTGCCTAAGCGAACATAATCTACCTTTATTCTGTACCTTATTCAAATACTACTTACAGATGTTCACTGCAATTATTGCCCTGCCTTAATTCTATTATAGGAAACCATATTAAATTCAGAGGTTTAGGCAGAAGAATCCTTTATTCCCAAGATCTGGTGTCTGGCAGTAGCATCTCCACTGAGGCAGAGAACAGTGTGATTCGATTCCCCGCCCCTCAAAATACAGACATATCAAATCAACGCTATATTTAAGGAGTCTACTGATTATAAATTATCAGATGTCACTGGAAGTTGGAACATTTTGGAAGGTGCAATATAAAGCAAAAAAGGAGCCATCTGAGACTGAGATGTGTGAGTACTGAACAGTGAGCAACACAAAAAGCAAAGCCTCAAATGAAAATGTATTTATACAGAAACCAGTGTTGCTGTCTTTTCTCATCCATTTAACTAAGATAACAAAGCCCTTTTCTGCTTCTGGGGCACATTTGAAAAAAAATAAATAGGCATCTGAAATCATTTAAAATGATTTTTTTTTGTAGGAACTGGAACCTCCTTAAGCCATGACGACATTAATGGAAATGTACCCATATCAGACTACCAAATGGGGCTGGTTTGTGTTCATACAACAAGACAGCACTTTTCTTGCTGCTACCCTTCAGGTTTTCTTCCCTGGATCATCTCCTACTGTTCTGTCAGCAGCCAGCTGTCATCTTTGCCTGACATGGCTACCAGTGGCCAATGCAGAGCCAGCGATGCATGTCCTTGTCTGCCTAGGAGGAAAGATGTCTGAACACATCTATAGATGCTCAGAAGGAACCACCAGTGGTGACTTTGCAACTGATGCCAGATGGGATATCCTGCCATCATCACTGCTTCCCTAAATGGAGATCCTGAAGCTACCACAGTCAATGCTGCACTGAATTGTATGTCAAAGTCAGTTTCTCTCTTCATCATACTGGATAACCCCAATTATGGTAACAGAAGTTGGGAGCAGATAGACCATTTTAACCCTCTCACATACTGAAAACAATAGCAATATCTAAATTTTTATTTTGTTTTTAATTCACCCTGTTCAAGCAACAAGTGTATAGGGAAAAATCGGACAAAAAATTTAAAGGAAGGAACCCTTTATCTCCAAATATACAAACATCTCTGCTTTGGTTCACAGATCTTTTAATCTCCTTACGCAAGAAAAATATTGCTCTGTATACCTCACATTATCTGTTTTGATTAATTTACCTGGAAAATTCCACATGTTCACCACTCTCAGATTATAAGATCTTCAGGGCAAGTACTATGTCTGAGCATATATTTATCTGCACCTATCACAATGAGACTCCATTACTGATTGGGGTTCTGTGTGTTACTATTATATAAACAGGTGTAGCAACGCGGCGACTCACCAGTGCGGTGCCTCCCGCTGGTCATCCTCAGAATTAGCTCTCCAGCCTCCGGAGCGCCCTCTGCAGGCTGGTGTCCCCCTTGCTTCAGGCCCCCGTATCTCTCCCGGACCCTGGTGCCCCTGTACATCAGGGTTCTTCCCCCTGTAGTACCCCCGCAGTCTCGGTCTCCCCTCCCCAGGGAATCCCCACCCTCTATCCCCACCTTGCCTCAGCGGCTACTGCCAGTCCTCATCTAGCCCCCACACACTGGGGCAGACTGCAGTCTGTACCACTCGTCGGCAAGAAGGATTTGGACCTGCTGCCTTTGCCTAACCTTGGGCTGCCACTCTGCAACCCCACTACCTGCTTTAGGCCTTCAGCAAGGCCTGCAGGCTAGGGGTTTTCCAGCCTGGAGCTCCCCAGCTCCTCTGGCCTTTCCCCAGCTCTGCTTCATTCTAGGTACCCTGGTGAGCTCTCAAGCAGCCAGGCCCGTCTCTTCTCCACAGCTAGGGAGAGACTCTCTGCCTGAGCTCCTGGCTCACAGCCTTATATAAGGCCAGTTGTGGCCTGACTGCAGCATGGTCCCAGTTGAGGCTGCCCTCCCAATCAGCCTAGCCTCTTAGCTCTCCCAGGGCTGACTGAACCCCTTCAGGTCTGGAGCGGGTGACGACCCCGCTAGAATAGGGCAGAAGAATCTTCCCTTAATTAATTTCTGACAGAACTATTGGTTTATTCTCTGCAAAAACAAACTTGCAGAGGCTCTGATGAAATCTCCCCCTTTGACCCTGGGCAGGAACAACTCAATGGGCAGAAGCAGGCAGTACTTAGAGAGGTGCAGGGTCATCTGCAACAATGGCCACAAGAAAATAAAATAAATATACCCCAGTCTTGCAACTGCATCAGTGAAGAGATCTCTGCATCCACACAGACACAGTTGCAGCATCAGGGACTAAAACCTAACAGCAGGATCCAGTGCTGGGATGGTCATTGATACGACAAAATTACTACACTGCTAAACATATTTTGGTCTATTCTATTGAAAGCCACTATGCTCCAGGACCATAACACTTTAATGAAACAGCATACAAGGTTTTCAAGTACATACCTATACAATCCTGATTGTCTACATAGTGCACTTCATTGACTCCCAGACCTTCTTTCTGGTAAAGTTCTTGTTCCTAAAATAGAAAAAATAAAAATATTTCAGAGAAAATATCATTTACCACAGTTTTTCCCATGCACCAAAAGAGACAATTTTAACTTCTATAATGACAATGAACAAACAACCTGGAGATTTTAAAGTGCTTGGATACGGCTTAATATAGTTCCAATTCCATTTCCTTAACACTAACAATACAATATATATTGTAGATAAATGAGGATAAAGTACTTCAGTAAGATGTCAATATTTGGCTTGAGAATATTACTTTCAAATGTTAGAATAATTTGGAGTTCAGCACTTTGTGAAAAACAATTAATGTAAAAATTATTAACAGGAAAAACTGATCTTTAAATTTAATTTATTTCTAGTTTCTAGCAGGGTTACTTGATTACTTTCAAACATATATGCAAGAATTTTTTAAAAGTCTAAATAATATATTCTTGATTAAAAATAATGACTTCCTAAAATGAATACAAAAATATTCTAAAAATCTCTGAATCCCAGGTTAGAATGTCACAATAAACCTGATGAGAAAATTATGATCTTTTCTCCTTCACACTTTCAACATGGGATATTTTATTTTACAGTATGTTTTAAGTGCTAATTTGAGCATTCTGATGATCATAAAAGTTTCTCCTGTGCTGTGGCTCTTATGACATGTGAAATGGTTCTAAGAACCAAGTGCAACTAGCACCACACAAAACATTTTTAAATTCTTAAAGTTTCAGAAATATATTTCAGAAAACAACATTAAGATATAAAATGTGTTTGACTTGTCCATTAAGCTACTTCTCAGATACATATCTCCTTTGTGCCTTCAGCAACTCAAAGTGTGGTAGTAGATGTCTCATGGAGATTATAAAATGAAGAGGTTTTGTTTTGTTTTTTAAAAAAGGTAACATTTAAAACATTTTTAAATGAACATTATAAGCTTTTGGAGGGTTGTTGGTTTTTTTTGCAGTTTCTAAGTTCTAAAATAGATGAAGACTCAATCATTCTTCCTCCTCTCCACCTTCCTCCCTACCTGTTCCCCCTCACCTTTCAAAAAAATATACTTTTTTTCCAAACTCAATTTGATTTTTTAATGCTACCCAGACATAACTGCAGGACAGGGTGGTGACGCACTGGAATGGATTACCTAGGGAGATGGTAGAATCTCCATCCTTAGAGGTTTTTAAGGCCTGGCTTGACAAAGCCCTGGCTGGGATGATTTAGTTGGGGTTGGTCCTGCTTTGAGCAGGGGGTTGGACTAGATGACCTCCTGAGGTCTCTTCCAACCCTAATATTCTATAATTCTATAACACCTTGGACAGTAAATGGCTTAGCTGAATTTTCAAATAGAAAAATTAAATTGGGAACATTAAACATTTCCCAAATGTGCTTATATTACACAGCAACCAGAAGGCCCAAACAGGATTGTGGATCTATTCTTTTTCCATGAAAAATGGACATCAAGATAGAAGGCATAGAGATTATTACATGAGAAGTTAACCAATAAGTTGTGGCCCTCGATGCCCCTCAATGCCAAATGGCAGAGGGCCTACCATAACGTAAATCACATCAGGCCTGGCACACTCAGTACCCACAACACACAGTTGTCATAAGAGGCATATAAAAAGGTGTTATGTAAGGTATCATATGGAAACATACTAGTGACACACTGTTCCCAAAAAGCATTGCGTACAGGCTGTATAAAAAGAGTTACGTGTGTGTGTGCTGGAAATATATGTTCTTCAAGTGTGTTTGGAAGGCAGTGCATACACCAAGCCTAACAAAGGAATGTGGATTGGCATGTCTGGCTGGCTTGATTACAGGCACAGTACAAGGAAAGTATATTTACATATAAGGTAAACAAAGCCACCAAGCTAATGAGTGGCAAAGTAGACAACTTATTAAGCACACCGGAGTGGGGGGGGGGGGATCTGCTTTCCCGGCTCTTGAGGCAGAGAGAATGGATTTTTGGTAATAGAAGGTGCAGAAAGACATTTTAGTTATTCATCATTTAGGGAACATGGGGAACAGCACTCTCTGAGCCTGTGAAAGCTGGATCCCTTGGCCAGGAGGACCAGAGATGCTGATAACTTGATGTAAGAGAGGAAACTAACTTGTAACAGTTTGTAACTTGCTAAAATTAAGTTTTAGACACTAAAAAGTATGTTTTGTTTGCAACCACAGCTGTCTCTTATTCCCTTGCTTATTATCATTTATTTACAAAGAACAGAGATTTAAACATATTCTTAGTTTTATTATAAACCATCTCAGTGCTGTTATATTGAAGTAAAATTTGAGTCTTCAGCTAAGCTAACAGGCTGATGTGTGCTATGTCTCTTAGGAAGCATTGAATTTAATACTTTCTGTGGGTGTCCAGTGAATACCCAGGGAGACATCTGGGGTTAACTGCTTGTTACCTACAAGACATAGTTTAAATTGGTAGGTTCTCGAGGAGTTTGCTGGCAAGGCAGACAGGCTGGAATGGCAGGGAGCTGACACACAGCTTAGCAGCAGAAAAGTTCTCACTTGCTGACGCAGAAGAGCAAGACAGTGGCTTACAATTCTGGGAGTCCTGATCAGAACATCACAGTGGTGTGGTCTGGACAGGATTTACACACTGCCGACTGGTTGACTGAAGTTCATATTTCAAGCACTGATAAAGCAGATTTTACGTGAGAAGGTTGGGAACAGTCAAAACAGTTACCGTTTGTTTTCTTCTATTTATTTCAGGCAACAAAAGAAAGTATAAAAATGAGCAACAGCGAAACGTTTATGAAATTAGAAATAGCCAGACTGAAGGTTGAACAGAAAGATAAAGAATGAGCAGCTGTGACAGGAGTGTGTGAATACCAGAAGTGGAAAGCTGAAATGAGTGTCAGTGGGAGGCAGAAAGACAACAGCAAGGAGAAGCATATCAGCAAACCCTGGAAGAGGAGACAGCTTCCCATTAGAGAAACATGGAACTGAAAAAAGGGACAGCCCAAAAAAAGGGAAGGAAAGACAGTGTAACCTGAGCTGGTAGGAAAAGCATAGACAGATCCCACAGGTCCCAAGTGTTTCCTCTCCACAAGGAACACCCAGCTGAGATAAATTATCCCCGGAGAACAAAGGATCAGATTGTTTTGAAGAATACTTCTGTACTTTTGAAAGACTGTGCAAATTACATAAAATTTCAGAAGCCCAGAAAGTGCCCACAGTGATTGCAAAGCTCTCGGGTGAAGCATTAAATGTGTTTAATGAAGTGGAAACTGAACAGGATTTGAAGTATGATGAATTTTAAAAGGCTATGTTGCAAAGATTTCAAATTACCCCTAACGTGTACAGGGTGAGATTTAGAAACCTCTGAAAAGGTGATGAGTCACAGAGAATCTGTATGTAAAATCTGTGATTTGATGAGCAAACGGGGAAGAGGCTGATTATGACAAGTTATCTGACCCCTGTGCATATGGGCATTTACTGAGCTTTTGCTCTGAGATCAGAGAAACCATTTGAGATAACACTTTAGGTTCTGTACAGGAAGCAGCTGTACAGGATCTGGCTGTTTCCTATGAACAGTGGGTGCAAGCCACAAAAAGAAGGGCAAAAAGCCTGGTGTAAAGGGGAAACTCCATTTTATCCTAGGAAAATGTAGGGTGGTTGGGAGCCTAGAAACTCCCCAGAGCCGACCCCCATCATAGTAATCACATTTACAGACCCTAGAGGATGGTCTAAGAAGGTGTTACATATGAAACTCCACTGAACACCTGAGGAACAGTTGTCCTAAATAAAGGGAATCTAAGCCCATATACCATCCAGCCCACTAGTGGATCAGGTTGGCATCTTTAGCAAAACTGAAGGTGGGGGTCATGTGATAAGAGAAGGGAGTGGACAAGTAGAAAAAGACAGTTGTGAATGACCTCAAAGCTTAGGAGTATGAATATATTTGCTTTGATTCTAAAGCTAATGTCCGCTCCTGATATAAGAAATAAGCCTTCCTATATCCACTGTACTAGCTCTGCAAATGCAAACGTGGAGAAGGAAATACTAGGATCTCTTTCATAGAATTAGAAGGATCATAACCCTTAAAAGATGCAGGACACTCTGAGAATAAACTATCCATCAAGAAAGTAGCTGGTTCCCAGATACAATTAGTTCCATAGAATGCCTATTGGCTTACCTATGGATGTTTATATCTTTAATTCAAAATTTTCAGCCAGTATGTATGCAAATTAAACTTCAAAGGCAGTGGCTCCAGACATCTAAAACTCCACACATAGGCTCTAGAATTTGAGGTACTCAGGAATTCCCACAAGTCCAGAGTAAACCTTTCAGGAAACTACAAAATTCACCTTGTTGAAGTCATCAATAAGAATAAATAGAATAAATTAAGTTTAGAATTTCTATGCCAAGCTGCTCTAAAAATATGAAATAGAAAAAAGAGTTAAGGTACTTTTCAGGGGATATGAACTCATGTTTTCAAACTTCTGATCTTGCAAATATCTTGTCCTATAACTCCTCAAACTTGTGGCAAAACACTATTCCTATATGTCACCAGTCCACAAGGACATTCAGACAGATTGATTTACTTCTGACAAAATTAGAGGGTGGCATTCAGATAGGGCTTGTAAGAGAAACAATTAAACTTTAGATACATTTTGGAGAAATCATCCTCTCTCCACAATGTTATATTTCATTTAAATGTAGTAACAAACTCTAAAGCCATCTCACATTATAAGTCACTAAATGAAACCCAATCTAAAGAGTTCAAACTATTAAAATTATTTGATTATATACTCAAATGCCACTTTCATCTGCACAAAGCTTGCAAGCTCTGAGTATGCATCAATTACTGTTTTTCAATGTATTGTAATTTTAACTAAATATTCTTCCAAGTACTCCCATGAATAGGCAGAGAACAGCTTTTTTTATTTCCTAATTATTGGCCTGTCTTAGCAAATTTATGTCTGCAATAGCCTGCTAGGCATATTGCTAAATATACAATCTTTCCTTTGGCCACGATAGGCTTTAACCCAGCAAATGTGACAGGTGAAGCAGCTCAAATAGTATCCAAACTTTTAAGAAAAGCACTGTAAACAATAGTTTCACATTTAAAAAGTTAAAAGAATCTGCTTGGCTTTGGTATATCTTCAAGGTAATTGCAGTACAATAACTATTTGCTCAGAAAAATGCTACTCAGTATAATCTCGCCTTTTACCTAGTTTTCTAGTATGCTTTATAAAGTAATGAAAATTAGTTATTTGTAACTGTTCTCTGAAAGTACCATCTCACAAAGTCTTATCTCACCTTCAAAAGTAAAGCTTGTATGTCCTTCTAACTTCAATCTCCTAGAAAAAAAGGGCTACCACCAGATCGAACCCAAAAGAGTTTTAGTTACTGTTAGCTTCAAAAAAAATTTTTTAAAGTGCTTACTGCTATAAATAATTTAGTGAGTCTTATAAAGGAAGTAAATTAAATTTAAATACAGCTAGTAAGACTGATGAGAATATTAGCTCCAAGTCCTGCTATCTCCATACAATCTCAGACTATCAGGACAACATCTATCCAACAAAGAATCCAAGAACTCCAAAAGCTCAGGATTTTTGTAGGTGATTAAATGCCATCACAGAGACCACAAGACTTTTTAAAAGTTTTTGGCCTTGGAATTTGAAGTATTTTCTTAATGTTCCTGCCATGCAGAGGAAAAAGGGTACTCTGACAAGAAAAATCCTCTCTCTCACAAGTCTGATGAAAACCTGATTTTCCAACAGTTTAGTCACTGATTCAGTTTTTCTGAAAACAGCTCTATCTGGGAGTTCATCCAGAAGTTCTTAAACCATGATTACAAAGTCACTTTTCTGATTGCATGGTGGAGTTTGATATTCTCTTTCAGTGACTTATGTAGCAAATGTTTTCAGGTCACAAGTCAACACAGTCCTAAAATTAAAGTTAATTAGTTCCTGGGGATGAAACTGTGCCATAGCAGCCAGCTTCTTTCTTGCCCTGAGCTTCTAAAAACCCTGGCTCACTTCACCCAGTGTTCAGAGGAGCCTCTTCAATCTGCCCAATCCATTACTCTTGTTCTTTAGGAATACAATAAACCTCTTTGACCTCTCATGCTCTTATCCCTTTCCTACCTAGCTCTTCAAAATTACAGGCAGACACAAGATAAGGAGCTGTTTCTGAGTCTTGCTCTTCTCAGGTTGCCCCAGCCAAAGTACCAATGGCCCTTTTCAGAGTTTAACCAGTAGCTTATCCAATCATACTGGTTTTCAACAAAGTCTTTTCAAGATGCAGCAGAAGTCCAACCTGAACACAAAAGTGTTATTTTAGTTTTTATTCACTACTTTTAAGTCCTAGATCAGTTTCAAACATACTGATTTCATGAGCACTACTTGCTGAGAATGGGTCACATTTGATAGTACAATTTGAGGAGAGAGTATTTCTTAATTAAGCAGGGCAGTTGGAGTAGTGCCAAAAAACCTGTGCAGTCATGGGACACATGCAGTTAAATAAGGGCCTCTGAACTCTCTCTCCTTTTGCACGGGGAAGACAAGGAAAGCCACAAAAATGGTGCAGTTTAGATTTCACCTTGTAATCCTCTTTCAGATCCCTCTGTAGAAATCTTCTCTGCCACAAAGCCTACACTAAACAATGGTTAGGCATTTCATGTGCTGTGACCGGTTTATCAAACTGACTGATATGTCATTGTTTCCTTGTGCTTCCCACCCCCAACCCACATCTGTGGCCTATAATCTCATACTCAGATTGTAAACTCTTCAGATTCAGGACTGTCTCCATTGTACGTTTATTCTGCCTCTGGCATCTAGATGCTAAAACGCTACAATTAATAATAATAATTGCTTAGTACAGGAAGATGTGAGGTGCATTGCTCTTAATGCATGTTCCCGAAGATGAACAAAGCACCAACCAACTCAGACTGGGAAAGATTCTGACATATTCAACAAAAGAAAAATGCTTCAACCAAGAGCAAACTACACTTCTCACATATACACCTGACTCGACACTATAACAGACACACAAGGCTCTTTAATTGTAATTAAAAAGGAAATTAACAAAATTTACGGAAAGCGTTGCTATTTCACATACCCTTATCTTACTTTTCTTTTCCGAAAAGTCAGTGGGTTACTCAGACATGAAGTGGGATATAAATTACCTCTTTCAGAATCCTTTCATTGAAGAATTGCTGCAGCTTTTCATTACAGTAGTTTATACAAAACTGTTCAAAACTGTTGTGTTCAAAATATTCTGAAAAACAAAATGTTAAACTGCTTTGAATTATGATAAGTTAGTATTCTGAGAATTTAGTTATATAATGTTTGGGCGGGGGGGAGTTTAATAGAGTTAACATTTTCACATCAAATCTTTTGTTCGGATCCATAAAAAGATCCATTGAATGAAGTGGTTTTACTGAGTCTCATAGTACCTGTAATAAGTTGGGTATAAACCAGAAATAAAAAGGATGTGAAAGTTCATGTTTCTGGAACCAACAACTTGCAGACAGTTATATTTGATCTCACACTCTCCAATACAAGTTATTACTATTATACACAGCAAAAATGCAGCGGAAAAAGGACATTATCTCCACACTACCACCCTGAAGCTACTTCACAGCACAGCCCTTACAAGAGCCATACCACCTGTGACTCCCCTGGCCATCACTGTGGTGGCTGATGTCCACACTACTCTCCTTCTGTTGGTGGCGTGCATCCTCAACAAGAGTGTGTCCACCAACTGAAGAGGGGAAGTGTGGGGGGCTGAGAGCCAGGGCTCATGGCTCCCCGTGGAGAGATCAGCTGCCCCCTAGGCTCCCAGCTGGGAAGGGGGGAGGAGCAGCCGCACAGACTTCTCACCTCGCTGGGCGGGGAGCCTCTAGGTAGCAGCTCGTCTGGGAATGGAGAGCTGGGGGAGGGGGGGCAGCCAAACTCTAGCTACCTGGCTTTCTTGTCAATTTCACAGCTCCAGCATGGAGCTGTGAAATTGACAAGAAAACTGGTCAGCCAATGTAAGTAAGGCAGTGTCTACACAGACACTGCATCGCCCTAAATACACCAACATAAGCGCTAAGCCTCTTGTGGAGGTGGAGTTATTATGTGGGTGTAGTAGGGCACTTACATCAGTGGGACAAGGCAGTAGTGTGTACACTGACATAATTAGGTTGAAGTAAGCTGCTTTATGTTAACCTAACTCTGTACTATAGACCAGGCCTGAGTCTCTTTTTCATCTGCATATCAGTCAGTATACTCCACTCCCCCTAAGATTGTATGAGAAACTGTAAGCACATTCAATGCTGCTCGTGATCTCATTGGTTGTCCAGAACCAGACCCCACTCAAGGAAAAAGGAAGGCTTGGACAGCTCAGTATAGCTTTATACTAACATCTCTAAGGAGGAAGACTCCCCCCAGAATAGTGAGTAGTCAGTGCTGCTGTTAAAACCAGAGAGGGCTGGGAAGGATCAGATTTTTATCAGTAAATGTTAATTAAATTGATGAAAAAATACTGCTGTAGATAACAATCAAAATTTACACATAGGAAAAAGTAAGAAAAATGCTACTTAAGAACATGATTTAAAGACATTTACTTTGTATATTTTGAAACGTGATGTTGCCAATTTGTTTTAATAGTTATAAAACTTACTTTTTGACTCTCAACATCTACTGTCATTAAATAATTATTGTATGACCTCTCCCCCGCTAACTTCCCACATCTGTAAACCTTTAAATCAATTAAAATTGAAAATAATGCTTAAAAACAAACATCTATATTATCCACCAAAACTGTAAAAATCAAATTCTGCCAGGCCTAGTCTGGGAATTTTCTTGGACTCAAACTGCACAGGCTGGACAGAGCTACACACAGGAAAAAGTAGAGTCTGTGTAGACACCCCAGTGTTCTGAAGTCCAGTTTCAAACAAACAGACCTGTCCAGCTTCACATTCATGATTTAGAGATTCTGTTAACATCTTGAGAAACTCCCGTATACCTTCATATCTTAGAATAATCTGAATAGTGTCCACTCTCATTAATATACCATTATACCTACCTACAGTGTGTACACATACACGAATGATAAAGGACAAGAGAATCCAAGAACTTTCTACCACAAAATCATGTATGAATCACTGCATCTCTGATAGCAGTAGAATAGGTAAACTCTGGGAAACATGAAACTGGTAAAAAAAAAAAAAAAAAAGAAAAAAAGAGCACTTACCAAAACCAGCTATATCTAGAACGCCAATGAAGAAAGAAGAGGTTTCAAATGGAAAACACTGGTTTACTCTGTTTACCACATGATCAAAAAGGTGACTATATACAGTTTTAGCCAACGCATCACGTGCATTATTTGCTTGTTCTACTTTCAAGGGTACCCTAGAAAACAAAGCAAAAAACAGAGACATCATTAAGTTTCAGAATCTTTTCACTGTTAAGCACTTGAGACTGCAAGGATGAAGGAAGAAGTCTTTTGCTTAAGGCACTGGACTAGAACCCTGAAAACCTGGGTTCTAGTCCCAATTCAGATACAGCCTTCATATGTGATTTTGGGTAATTCAATCACTCTGAGCCTAACTACACTAGCTGTAAAACATAGTTACATCTTCCCAACCTCATAGGAGCGTTGTGAAGATAAACTCAGACACCATAGCGATAAGTGCCATAGAAAAGCCAATAAAATAAATAAATACTCTTCAATGTAACAAAATATTCATCAGGTAACAAAATATTCATCAGGTGCCACCATGATGGTATCATGATTTGAATTTTGCTTTGTGTTTATTTATTTATTAATTACAGTTTACTATGCTTTTACAAAGACTAGGATATCAGTTTATCAGTAATGGGGGGGAGGTGCAAAACTGGACACAAATCGAAATATAAATGACATTTTGTTTATATGCTAAAAAAGGAATGGGTGTTTGCTTTTTTTTAATCGTCTGGAAAAGGAGAACATGTCCTTTGGCTTTTCTTCTTCTAACGATCAGCCTTTACACTCCAGTGTGCTTTTCCCAGCTTTGCATTTTTTTCTTGGTTTTACTGTTTAAAAGTTGTTCATGACTTCAAATGTTAAGAAATACGTGATCAAAAAAGGTTCCAAGCACATTGGGTAAATCTAAAGCCAGTTAGGTAAATCTATGTTTACATGTATTTTAAAATGTCTATTTACCATATTTTGGCTTTATGAAGCAGCTATCTAATCTCCTGAGAATGTAAGTCTTTTCAAAGCCCTTTGAAAGATTTACATATGAAAACTTATATAAGAATGAAGTATTATATCATCTGGACATCACAAAAATATAGAGAGACCTAGAGAAATCCATCATATAGTCAGATATTCATATGTGCAATAAGTTATACATTTATTGCTAGAAACCAGTGTACAACTAGATGTGTGGGAAGAGACATCTCAAACAAGGAAACTTTTAGCTTCAACAGAAGTCAAAATATGGAGAAATATTTTTTAATATATTTTAATATGGTTAAAAAAGAAAAAAGAAAAAAAAACACCACACACGCGCAGGCTCCAATCCTGCTGCCACTGAATCAAACTGCAAAACTCCCACTACCTCCAGTGGTGCAGGATCAGGCCCTTACAAGACCAAAATTTTGCATGGAAATGTTAAGCCCCCACCAAACATGCTGTAAACCTCTTTTAAGAGAAAATTAGAATACAATATTGACAGAGCTTTGCTGATAATGGAATCTAATTTTTCTTAGCAGAACAACTACATGTCTGTGTTAAAAAAAGATCAGGGATGAAGTGGGATGGACTGAATGGCTAAGGGCATTGGCAGTGGTGCTGGAACTAAGGGTGCTGGGGTTGCTGCCGCATCCCTTGGCTTGAAGTAGTAATAACAACCACCAAATGCATGGTTTCCATGGTCTCCATCATCCGCACCCCTACTGCAAAAATTGTTCCAGCACCCCGGGGCTTTGGTATTCGAATATGGAGCTTTTCAAACAGACAAGAATCCACTTATCCCCTGCCCCTGCAGCCATCATAACTAAAACATCTGCTGCTGACATCCACGTAAGAGATCATGGTTTTCATAATTATGAAGCATTAACCACTACAGGGCTCTCTTTCAATTAGGGTTGAGAAGAACTGGCAGGTCAGAGTGAGAAAGCATACACAGTGCAGCTGTCCATATTAAACTAGCTCTGTATACCCATAGCAGAGTTAGTCTCCTTTTACAAGCACTACATTCTCTTGGGAAAAAATATGTTTTCAAAGACAGTACTTCTAACATCGGAGATCACTTTCTATCATAAATGATAAATTAGGAAAGCAAAGACTCCATTCGTTATGGACAACTGGAGCTACATTACATTAGATAGTAATTAGCTTAACACACAATCTCTTCTTCCACTAAGTATCTCCTGATTTATCTTACGGTAACAAGTACTGACAGGAATCTTATCTTATAAATAGAGGCAAGGTACCTTTACATTCCCTTTTGATATATTTAAGAGATCAGTCTGGTAATCTTCACAACAATTCATGTCAACTGCAGTTCTCTTATATAATCCAGTATACCATATTTATTTAAGGATGTAATTGTTTTAGCTATAAAGTATGTAAACGGCTATAAAAAAACTGAGATGTTACATCATTAACACATGTAGCTAAGAAACTGCTAGGGTATTTATTCTATTAAATATATTAGAACTACTCAAGATTGAACTGGTGCAGCAATGTTAATTCCAGGACTGCACAAAACAACTATTGTGAGCACTTACTTCAAACAAAAGAAACCCATGGAAAGAGAGAAATCTGGTTCTACAAATGCATTTTCACAACTTAAAATGCACAAAAGAATTACAATATAGTGTCCTGACACTGCACTGAGATGATGGAATGTGGTTGGATAGTTATTAGGTACTGAGACAGAGTAATAATGCAATATCATCATACTACTTACTATCTTTCTTCCCTCCCAAACCCTCTTTCTCACATCCTGCTGAGCAGAAAGCGTAAGAGTTGGTTGCAAGGAAGGAAAGGAATTTTCCTTTTTCTTTCCACTTTATCCTTCCCTCCTCATTTTCCATACTTCTAGGAGAAAAGGAAATAATTCCCTCTCCCACATTTTCTGGCTTCTGGGATGCCAAAAGGAAGCATTTCCTACAATATGGGTTACTTGATCGATGCTCCCTATATCATGCTGTATAGGGACACTTTTTTGTGATCCAAAAATCAGATCTAGATTGAGGAAGTAGTGCCAACTGCTTGAAGTTTGTGAACTCTAGGTTGTAAAAGACTGCTTTAAAAATATGACATGTGCCCCACAAAAAGTAAGCATAAAACACAGAATACATGCCGTCTCATGGATTAACATTGAGAAAAATTAAATCCTAATAACTGTTAGAGTGAATAAGAAGAGAAATGATAAAATTACTACCCTTCCACATGTATTTCCAAATGCATTTAAAGACAAGTATCATGAAAAGCATTTTGCACATATGGTACTACTCCAAGACTAAGCATAAGAAGCTAGAATGATAAAGTGTAAAATGTTTTCAAATGGTATCATCTTCTCCAAGAATATGACCTTGCACAGTTCTTGTCTCAAAGGATGCATGGAGGGAGAAAAGCTGAGTAACCAAAGATACCAAGGTGCATTAATTTTGAGAGGAATATCAAATTTTGTATCTGAACACATTATATCTATCTGTAGATTTTCTGGATATGCATTGCAAGACATCAGCCATTGCTCTTTCAGGGAAGCTAACAAGGACAGATAAATTTAGTATCACTGACAAGTTCCCTTGGCATGTCCACTTCAGAATAGTATTTAATAAATCCATGAAGAGAGCATTTAACATCACGCTTCTTAATGACTCTATTGTGCACAGCAGAACATAATGTTTGTTATGCTCTGAGCAGAGCTATTTCAGCTGAGCTATTTCTTCATTGTAACCTACTCATTCTCACATTCTTCAATTTTCACACATAAAAGAGAAAGGGAGAAATCACAAACATTTTTAGGATTTGTGTTTCTTTAAATCTAGAAGAAAGCATTTTTTTTAATTATTGTAAGTATTAAACACAGGTTTAACCAATTATTTTTTAAACTATTTCACTGGTAAAACCTAGATATTTCATGAAAATCTAGTCACACTAATCTGCTTTCATTATAGATTCAATAAGGCACAAAGGAAAGAAGAGTTTGTTAGTGTGTGGTTTTCTTAGCTGAATAAGTTTAGAATAAGGCTGGAGCAGGGGGCTTAATTCAATGATTTCAGGTCTGCAGAGCTCTTCCTACTAATCCACAGAGTGGAATATTATGAAAACTAAGCAGTAAGAGATCTACTGGTATAACAGTATAGCCACTTAGGTTTGCGATCCTTTGAAATAGTACCTGTTAACATTGGGTCAGGGTTACCAATGAAAACTGCTAGTCAGAAAGAACATAGTAGACTCCTACCCCAAGAGGAGTATGCAGGTCTGGCATTTTAAAAAAAAATATTGGTCATTTTAGTTGTAAATTGAGCAAATTTGATCTGGCAAACCATTATTACAGTCATTTTTCAGAGAAGAAGAACCAAAGAGACATTGAAACAGCTTCCATATATGGAGAAGCTAAAAAGATTAGGATTGTTCATCTCAGAAAAGAGACAACTAGGTGAGGATATGACCGAGGTCTATAAAATCATGAATGGCGTTGAAAACTTAAATAGAAAATAAATTTGTTAGTCTCTAAGGTGCCACAAGTACTCCTTTTCTTTTTGCAGCTGCTACTCTGAAACCTAAATAGAAAAGTGTTATTTACCCTAACTATACTTCAGGGGGGGGTCACAACTGATGAAAGGAAGCAGGTTTAACACTTGCTTTGGGGGGGAGGGATAGCTCAAGGGTTTGAGCATTGGCCTGCTAAACCCAGGGTTGTGAGTTCAATCCTTGAGGTGGCCATTTAGGGATCTGGGGCAAAAATTGGGGATTGGTCCTGCTTTGAGCAGGGGGTTGGACTAGATGACCTCCTGAGGTCCCTTCCAACCCTGATATTCTATGAACACAAACAAGAGGAAGTATTTTTTCACACTGAGTACAATTAACTGGCGCAGCTCATTGCCATGGGATGTTGTGATGGGCAAAAGTATAGCAGGGTTCAAAAAAAAGAACTAGGTAAGTTCATGGAGGATCATCAATGGCTATTAGAGGGTCAGGAATTCATCCCCATGCTCGGGGCGACCCTTAATGTCTGACTGCCAAAAGCTGATCATTCCATAATTGCCCTATTCTATACACTCCCCCTGAAGCTCTGGTACTGGCCACTGCTGGAGACAGGATACTGGAATAGATGGGCCTTTGGTGTGTACCAGTATGGCAGCTCTTATGTTCTTAAACATTTGAGGAAAGCTGGTCCTGTCTGCTCCAGAGGATTTAGAACACTCCTTCACAGATTCCCCCCCTTCCTATTTCCAACCCCATTTTAATTTTTACCGGCAGCGGCCATCTTGAAGTTCTCACTATTGAATCCCCTTCTCATGCACAATGACAAGCAGGATGAAGTGTTCACATCACTGCCTAAAGATTCTGATTGTTTATTCCAGGTGTGGCCAAACTTACTGACCCTCCGAGCCGCATACAACGATCTTCAGAAGTTTGAGAGCCAGGATGCATCTGCTGGGGCTCGGGGCTTCAGCCCGTGGGAGGCACCTAACAGGGTTTGGAGCTTCAGCCCTGCTCCTCTTGAAGCCCCAAGATGACCCCCTGCCCCGCTGTGCAGAAGCCCCTACCCCACCACCCTGCTGCAAGGCACAGAGGTCCCGAGCTCCCCCAGTCTGGTGCGGGAAGTGGGGAGAGGTTCCGCAAGCCACACTTTAACGGTAGCAGAGCTGCATGTGGTTCACGAGCCACAGTTTGGCCACCCCTGGTTTATTTTCACTAGAAATGAGAGGAAAGGCTACAAGTGAACTGCCATTTAGTATAATGCAGTAGTGGAAGAAAAAGATGGAGGCTAGAGCTTATACATATTGTGGGGTGCAGAATCAATCTTAACAGAGACCTAAAATACTGTATCAGCATTAGTATGGTTCAAGCCTGGAGACCATTCTAAATGGCCTTCAGTCGGGAAGCAGGCCTCAATGTTACCTACTTTAAAAAAAATCTCTACAGCAGTTCATACAGCAGACTTGCCTATATTCATGTTGTGGTAAGCAACTCCATCCCTAAAGTTCAGAGTATGACCAGAGAAATGCCAGTGTTCCAAAGTGCTTTAAGATCAATTTTTCACCTATAAGTGTGATATAATATAAATGTACATTAACTAACTTGCTGAGTGCTCAACTTAAACTCAAGACCATAGTGTGATACACCAAAGTCAAACCAAATTATTGCTCAAAAACATTTGCTATTTTGTATAGATGTACAACACTTATTCTATTTTTGCTATGACAATATTTAGTGCTATAAAATACAAAAAGATATCATAGTAATGAGTAACATTTTAAATCTCAAGTTATATAAATATTTAACAAAAATCTATAATAACACTTTTAAAAGGAACTACTGATTTTTTAATGTGTTATTACTATTTACGCAAGTAAATTCAATAACCCTTTTAATGGCTAAAGCACATTTCTTTCCATTTTAGTTTGTCCTCTTGTTCTATTTTTCTAACATTCCTAATGAAACAAAAGCTAACTGTGCAGTTTTCTTTTAAGTCTTTGTTGATGCATATAAACAGCAGCTATATGCACAGTTCTGCAAACACCGTTTGCTGCAGTAGTTAACTGCTTAAACAGCAGAAGCTCAAACAAGTTACTGCTATACATTTACATTTAATCCTAACTTCATTGATACAGAAGTTTAAACAAAATTCAAAACTTAGTCAATTTTTATTTTTTAAAAATAATGACTTAATCATAATACTGTAGTACAATCACATTATCCTTCACAATGAAAGCAAATATACGAACACAGAAAGGCAACAGGTACATTTTAGATCATTTAGTAAAATCAAACTACTGTAACCACCACCACAAACAACCAGCACAACCACCATTACTTACAAGCTAATATTTTTCACTTCCATCTCCGTTCGCATCTTGAAAGGTGCTACACACTTTTAATTACTACTCTAAGTTTTCCCTTAACTTTTAAGTAATCATTGTTATGCTAAAATTGATTCAGTTTGTACTTAAAAGTGGTTAAGCACGGGCCTAAGAGCGTTTGCCCTTTCTCAAATGTACAAGCAAAGGGCTGAACTTCTAAACAATTTACTTCAGTGATGCTACTTATATTGTATTAAATATATATATCACTCATAATTGCTATTTTTGTTACACGGATAGTATCCAATTCCTACAGTTGAAGGTGGGGATGAGAGAATAAAAACTGCTGTGATGGTAAGTATTTTATTTACTGTTTCAAGCACTTTGGTATCAGGAAGTTGACTCTCTTATTAAAGCAGTGAGAAAGACTGAGAAACCCTGCGTCAAAGTCCATGTTTCAGAGACTGTTTACAGACAAGCAGATGTGTGTTGAACAATGCAGGGCTGTTAATTAAAAAAAAATCTATAATCACTTTTACAATTTATTTTTAAATGGGCTACTTTTGCATTTACAGCTGAACAGAGGAGTGTTCTGAACTTACTTTATAACCGTTCCTTTGGTGCCCCCTGCTGTTGTAAGCATGACTCTCGTGGTTAAGCTGACACGCAGATCATCCTGATCCAAACCTAGCAATTCTGCGCAGCATTCTAAAGACTGACTAGATTTGTTCTTCAGAATACATCCACCTAGAGCACAAGTTAAGAAAGATGTTACAACCAAAGCTAGCTGAGAGGACAATTAGTGACTACTTATTAAAAAAAAAAAATTCAGAACTGTCGACTAATCAATATCCACCTTTACATTACTGATAATTTAGCGATTACATGCTATTTACTGAGACGTGCGACAGAAGTTTGAGGAGTACGAACAAGTCATATAGTATTACATTAGTATGACATTTTTGTATTCACAAATCCCCTTTTCACTATAATAGAAACCGCTCCAGTCTACAGGGTAGAGCAGAACAGGACATTAAAGAAAAAGAAACACTGCAACCTGAAGATCAGTTTTCCTAACCCACAGAATTCTTGACATCAAAGGATGCATTTCTTGGTTCCAAAAACTAAAGATATATAAAACTACCCTGCTCTTAAAGAAAGGATTCTCTCAGAATATAGAAAGAAAGAGTTGGAGAAATAAATGTTAATGTTTGATAATGTACTGTAGTTGTTTATACTCTTCCTAGTTAGTTGTTATACTGCTTTATTGTATATATTTTGATAGCTATTTTTGAAAGACTTTTTTAAAAGATTCCTATGTTTGTAAATATTTCACCCATAATTTTGTTAGACTTGTAAGTATATTACATATCTCAGTTCTTATTTCACTTGATGGTTGTTGCCTTTAATTTCTGAAGCAGTTTTTCCCCACATGACATATAATAAATCAGACTTTACTTTCTTAGAAACATGGCACATAACATGATAACCCTGACATTAGTTAACCATAAACTTGTGTATGCTACACAAGAAAAATAAGGATTGACTTGGCAGAAATGACACTTGTTTCCCTTAAATGCTTTCTTTGACAAATGCACAGTGAAGGCCTTTCCAGCATTACAATGTTTCATGATGCTGTAAAGTGTAATTAGAGTAATACATTTTTAAGGCCAAACCTGTCTGAACTATAGCATTTCTCTTACAAAGACAACCAGTCTTGATTTAAAGATTTCCAAGCAAGAGAATCCACCATATCCTTAGGTAAATTGTTCCAACTGTTAATTACCTTCAGTGTTAAAAATTTATGCTTTATTTCTAATCTGAATTAGAATCTGCTCATAGACCCACAACAGTTAAGCAAGGCATTGAAATAATAATTAAAAAAAAATCCAGCATTTTTCCAGAGTTAAGGTTTCTGTATCTTCAAAATTAAAATAAAGTGTTATTACTTTTTTCAGAAGCACAAACTTTTTATCCCTCATAACTCGAAAACTAAGGTGGAAATATTGTGAGGGTAATCACAAATGATGAAGAATCAGTGGAGGACTGCCTGAATACCTTAACTGTTCATTGACAGACAATAAAACATTTGAGTTCTTTAAAAGACTAGTGGGTTTGTGAAGAAATGTAATTCCTGGGAGTAAACTGGGCTCCACTGACACACCACTTTCAAACATAACTTTTATAAACCAAAAGATTTTGTCTGGAAATCCCCCAGCTTTCTGAAGCAGCAGCAAAAGTTTAAATCATGTTGGTATAAACACACTTCAGGAGTAGAGTCCTGATCCAGCAGAATATATTCGGCCCATCAAAGCTAGGCTACCTTTCTGCAAGTGTCAGCAAGTGTATTAGACACCTCTATGCGTATACATAGGAGGAGGGAGAATGGGTGGGGCTTTTACTCACATTTAAAACTTTGAGCTCTTAAAGATCTTATTCTAGAAAACAGTTTGAATTGTAAGTTTAAATAAAAGACTCTGCCCTTCTATGTTCCCATCCATCCTCCGCACTCAGATATTCCATGCCGTTCCCAATCCCTGACAGTCCTGCTTCCATGTCTTCTGGCCTCTGCAACTCCCCCTTCCTCCCTACCTGTCTCCTTTCTTCACCCCACTCCACCATACATCCCATGCTCCTTCCCCTAAACAGGACCAAACAGCTCCTTACTACCCCCAGCCCACTGCCCATCTTTCCCAGCTTTCCCTTCTTTCACATTTTCCACACCCAATTCATGCCTGCAATCAGAAGCTAGTCAATTTACACTTATAAACCTCTAAAAATAATTTTAAACATTTCTCTACATGCTCATTCTAACAGATTTGTGCAAATATGGACCTGGTTATGCAGGTAGCAGGAGGAGAGGAAGAGAAGAACAAGTTAAAAAACCACTATTTTGCCATCTTAGACATACACAGTTCCACATAGAGAATACGTCTATCCTGGACAAATTCAAAGCGTGTCAAGATTGGGGTTCTCTTAAGTCTCATCCATAAAACAGAGCAGCAATAAATAAATACATTTAAAGAAACAAGAAGGATAGCAAAATAGCAAACAGACCTAACAAAGTCTCGTAAGTTGCATAGTAAGATTATCAGTTTCCCAGTTGCTCCTTACTTCCCCTCCTCCAGCCTTCATGTACCTTCGATTTATATCTCTGCTCTAGTTAGCCCCCAACTACCCTCTTCCCTACCAATTGTAAGATTATAAAGCTGATTATATTACAGATCTTTTTAGTGCACCGCTTTCTTCCTTCATCCCAAAATTACTAAAAGGAAGGTATTTCTCCTTACCAAAGTTAACAAAAAACCAGACAGCTGAGTTTCTAAGCCAAGACATGCTAGTGATAAGAGCCAAAATCAAGCTAGGAAATTTTTAAAAATTGAATGACAGGTAAATTTTCAAAACAGAGCTGTGCAAAATTTCTTTTCTGACTTGTACCAAAAACTTTCCAGGAAACCTGTTTCCTGAACAATTTCAGGGGGACTGTGTTAGTATATTTTTTGATGAAGTTAGAAAACAGGTCTTCAAAAGAAGATGAGGTTGATAATGGGCAGCTAGATTAACTTTAGCTATGGAGCAGATATTGAACAGGATTTTGTTTCAGAATGTAGGGTGCAGTTTACCTCAGTTAGTTGTCTAGTCAAGAAGCATTCACACCTTTTTAGAAGAAGCCTATAATAAAAAAATTCATCTAACCTGAAGTACTCCCAGCTTCCTCAAAATCAATATTTCCAAGGTGAAGGACACCGGCTACTACTCGGAAAAGATCAAGCTTCTCTTCATCATCCAAGCCAATCTTTTTCATTGCTGTGCACATTCTGTTGAAGTCTCCATGGTCATCTAGTAGAGGATCCTTCAGGGAACCTGCTTTTAGGTACTATTAAAGAGCAAGAAAAGCAGACAATTTAATCAAATGATTGAAAGTAAATTGTAATTAATAATTTAGTTTATGAACAAGCAGCACAAAACATGCAAAAACAAAACAATAAACTATATAAAGGGATTAAAGATGTTACTATTTGCACATGCTTAAAAATACTATAACTTGCTTTCAAGTGTCCTTGGCTCTGAGAAAATTAACCAAACTTCAGAAGAGATCTAACAAAGTAGGAGAGTTTGACAGCTAGGGGAGGGGAAACAGGAAAACAAACAGTTCAGCAGCAGATAGCAAGGGTGATGGCAAAAAGCAGTTGTGAAAGGTTCAGTATATGAACTGGGGAGGAGTTCTAGTCTTTGACGGGGAAAGACAGGTTGAGGTGCTAATGACATCATTATGGGGATGACATTGACAGAAAGAAGAAGGGGATACAGGATGATTCAAAAATGGAAAAGAATGGGAGTGTTTCATTGGGTGGTTTACAAAAGTATACTAGTTTGCATTTCCTGCTCAGAAAAGTATATGTGTCTGTAGTGCTTTAAAGGTTAAAAGACACACACCCATTAAATATTATATTCAGCTTTTACTGGTTGTCTTGACAGCAGAATGCCACAACTGTATTATTTCAGGGTGGGAGACAGTAAACAACTGCTTGCAGCCAAAAGGCTAAATCAAACATATACACAATTTTTAACTTTACAATTAAATTTTAAAATGCTTTAAATTGAAAAAGATGCCTAATTTAATTGAAAGAAGAGTCCATATAATAGCCTATAGTGAAAACACTTCTATTGTCATCTCAGAATAAAATAGTGCATGCATTTGAAAGATTCACGTCAAACAGTATTTAAACGCACACAAAAATTTAACTAAATTTTCTAATTATGTAAAATGATCACCTCATCTTCCTGATAAGGAAAAGAAAAATAATTTAAACATTAATTCACTATTGAGCTATTTATATTAAAATATACAACAGGAATAAGTTTAATAAGTGACAGAGCAAAAACGACCATTGCCTATCTAAAAAGAACTTGGCAATACAATAGTTTCCAGTTAGATAGCTAGACTTGAGGTTCTAGTGTACTATGAAAAACTTGCCCTTTTCTATTACCCCTCAGTAAATACAACAAGGACTACTTGTGGCACCTTATAGACTAACAAATTTATTTGGGCATAAGCTTTTGTGGGCTAAAACCCACTTCATCAGATGCATGCAGTGGAAAATACAGTAGGAAAATATATATATAGCAGTACATGAAAAGATGAGAGTTGCCTGACCAACTGGCGGGTTGAGACAATTATATTAAAGTGGGCTATTATCAACAGGCTGAACAATCACTTTTGTAGTAGTAATCTGCCAAGACTTATTTCAAACAGTTAACCAGAAGGTGGGAGTAACAGTAGGGGCAAATTAGGTTTTTGTTTTGTTTTAGTTCTTGGGTCACTACAAGAACTAAAAAACAAAACAAAAAACCCTAATTTCCCCATGCTAATTTGCCCCTACTCCCACCTTCTTGTTAACTGTTTGAAATGAGCCACCCTGATTACCACTACAAAAGCGATTGTTCATCCTGTTGATAATAGCCCACTTTAATTGAATTGTCTCAACCCCCCACTTGGTAAGGCAACTCCCATCTTTTCATGTACTGATATATATCTATAAAAATATCTCTTCCTACTGTATTTTCCACTCCATGCATGTGATGAAGTGGGTTTTAGCCCACGAAAGCTTATGCCCAAATAAATGTGTTAGTCTATAAGGTGCCACAAGTACTCCTCATTGTTTTTGCTGATACAGACTACAACGGCTACCACTCTGAAACCTATCCTCAATAAATAGTTTGCCATCCATTCCCAAAGAAATGTAGTTCTTCAAAGAAAAGGACATAATACTCAGTGGTATCATTTGTTTCACTACTTAGTGGTCAACATTCATTTCCAACATCATCTCTTCCTTTTAGTACATTTTAATTTAGACATTAACATTTGTTTCAAACTGAACTTTGGTATAAAAAATGCCCAAGAAAGAACAGTATTTCTATAGCTCAGCAGCACTCACAATGAACTGTTAGATTAAACATTTTCTTTGATTGGCTTAATTATCTGCCAAGACAGACACTCATGAGGATACCTTACAGCTTGGTGGTGGAAAGTCAAAATTTAACACTCCCTCTCACCCACAAAACTGTAATAAACCACTCCAGGGTGCAAAGTAATAGGGTATTGGTACATGAGTGGAATGCATTATCAGGCATTCAACTGAAAATCAAGCGCCTTGAGCCACCTGAGAAGTTCCGCAATAGTCTTGTTGAATTACCTGAAGTGTCTTACCTTTATTAGAACATCAGATCCAGTCATTTAAATTACTGTTTACAATGTAACTAGTTTATTTTTGTGGGGGAGGTGTGACATTTCACATGTTCTACTCAGAAATGCACTGTTCCACTAGGAAAAATACTTCCTACTAGTAGGATAAGAGAAAACAGTTGAGAAAAAAAGAGTGTGGTGAAGACAACGTGCTCTTCCTGGCGATTAAGTCATAATTGTGCTTAAAGAGTTGGTGTGTGGCTATGACACTACTAAAAGGGCCTAACCAGCCAGTGAGGTCATGGCTTTTGACACTCAGTGCCCCAAGTCACACTTCTAACTTAGTAACGACTATGAAATACAGAATTGTCCAAAACTTTACAACAGCACCAACAAGAGATTTTTTTTTAAAAACTATGAAAGAGAATTCAATCTCAACTGGTTAAACTTTTTTGTGACAGAAAAAAGCTTTACTTGTATTTTCTGCTTATTGGTTTCTGCATCTAATTCATAGGAATATAATTAATTGTACAGTAATTCCAAATAATTCTCTGGGTAAATATACCATACCCAGCTATTAACAAAAGCAAAGCAAAAAGGTTGTCAACAATCGTAAGTGGTGAATAAACAATGCTCTGCAAAGTATCACTGCTAAGAGAAGCAAGAATTTAAGATAACATTCTGTATCAGATATTTGTTTTGTCTCCCATTGAAGATCTGCTGAGTCATTAAGACAAATATCGGTATTAAAGTATGATAAAAATTAAAAAGCAATTTTTAAAATATTTTAGGGGTTACATTTTAGGCTATAAATTTACATTTTTGTTTTTAAGAAGTCTTTCCAGTATTGAACCTGATAATAAAGTATTAGTAACACTCCAAAACTAGAACTTTAAACATGCCAGCCAGTTCCCATTTAAACCTGTCAAGTAAGATGTGTAAAATGAATATTTCCTTTTATTCTAAACAAGTGTGACTGACATTTTTAACATGATCCGCATAAGACAGTAATTTGAAGTAATTGAAAATGTGGAAAATGTACCATACCTCAGGACTTTTGCGGTTTTGCAAAATTTGCTTGTCTGTGTCTTTGGTAGCAAAGTACCTAGTGCAGCCACGATTTAAATACTACAACAGAAGGGGAAAATGCATGTCATATATAAATAAAATAAAACAAAACAGCAAGGAGATAATTAGCTAATGATTTAGTGCTTCAGTCCAATTACAGTATATCATACTAACCCAGAGGTGCACTACCTCTTCTAACTTCAACATATGACACCAATCACATACTATCAGGCATTCAGGATTACTTCCTTGAAAGCAATATCTTATTTATAACAATGGTATCACAGAATTGGAAGATGGGGAAAAAATTCTTATTTGAAAGTAATTTTATTCTAACAAAAGTACTTCTTGTAAGCAAACTGGGAAGACACAGTGAGAACTCATAAATGAACTATTAAATCAGACACAGCTATTAAACGGAACATCTTTGTGACTTGAAAGAGACATATAATTCCTAGACTTACCTAGACATTTAGTACTGAATTAAATCAACCTGTATAAAACCTTGCAAGTAAGTAACAAAAGAAAAGGTGCTACTTCATAGAAAGCCAGCTGTCAGTTTCAGCATTTCAATTTTTCAGTACCAAGGTACATTCTGCAATATTAAGTACTCTTGTAAAACATCTCCAGTCAAGTCTAGTCTGTTCTCAAGTAAATTTAGTTTGGGTAACACACACGTCTCTTCAAAATTTTATAATACATATAATACAAAAATTGGAATCTCTTAAAATCTCTTAAAATGTATCTCCACACCAAAGAAATTAAGTGATACCTCAGCAAAACAAAAGCTAATACCGATGACGTACATCAGACACTGTGTGAAATTTCACACCAAAGGGACACCTGCTGTTGGAGGAAAACAAGAGTTTATGCCCCATTTTAAAAAGCAAAACATATGAAGATGCAACTGGTAACTTCATAATGAACTGCTTTGAAAGATACGGGAAATGAAGCTCCAAATAAGGGGGAAATGGTTTATAACTGGACAAAATGTGTATTCCTACAGGTAGTAAACTCCACCCATAGATAACTGCAGTCAAGCTTGGTTTTTGGGAACTGCATTTGCCTTCCCATTTGCAGTCAGAAGCTGCAGGGGGCATTAAATTATAAAAAAAACAGTACTTACTAGCATTTTACATTTGCAAAGTGATGCACAAACTTTACCATAATTAATCCTCAGAGCACTGTTATGGAAATTGGTAAGTATTATCCTCAATGTTTACAAAGCTGCCAAGTTTCACACCGGTGAGAGAGACAAGCTTTCAAGCCACACACAAAAGATAGTCTCTCTCACCAACAGAAGTTGGTCCAAAAAAATTACCTCACCCACCTGGTCTCTCTAATATCCTGGGACCGAAATGGCTACAACTACAACTACACTGCATGCTGTTTCACAGGTAAGACTATGTTTTAGTTGTGGGTATTTTTAGTAAAAGTCATGGACAGGGCGGACAGTAAACAAGAATTCATGGCCTGTGACTTGTACTATATTCCCCTGTATAAATCTTGGGTGCTCTGAGGAGGGGGGCGGCCCAGGGATGCCACACCTGCTGGGGGGAGGGAGGGGGGAGCAGTGGAGCGCGGCTGGGACTCCCGTTGCTGCTGAGGGTGAAGGGGGTTGGCGGGCCTGGCAGGCTCCCTACCTGGCTCCGTGCGGCTCCCCTGACGTGTCCCTCAAGCTCCTACACGGAGGTGAGGCCTCTCCACTGCTGCCTCCATCTCGAGCACCAGCTCCACAGCGCCCATTGGCTGGGAACCGCAGCCAATGGGAACTGCGGGGATGGCGCCTACGGGTGGAGACAGCGCACAGAGCCCACCTGTACAATACGTTTTAAAAATAGAAATGTTTCTCTATGCATTGAAACTCTTACGGAGCTGACCTCAGAAATAGTTTTGTAATTGAGAAAAAAAGTTACATGTTTACATGAATAGGACTTGAGGTTTCCAGTGGAAATCTTACAGATTTACAAAGTGAATGACTGTGGAATTTAATAGGTTTCCTATAAAGGAGAAGCTTAATCCAAACATAGTGGGTTTTATTATAAAACAAAGAACTCCAGTCAATACACAGATTAGGTTTAGGGCAAAAAGGTATTTTCAAAGCATATAATAAAAGACGACGATTAGGGGTTTTAGAGTTTAACTAGATTAAACACCAATGTGTCATTTTCTTCAACCTTCAGGGTATTTGTTATCCGCTATCATCCTCAATTATAAATAAAAAGGGATTGCATAATCGATGTGAGTCCTAAAAGGACTGACACTAGTTTGGGACCTCAATTTGTAATCCTGAAATCTGAGAGACTACTTATATAAAAATAGCCTTAATATTAAAATGAATTTCATGGAAAGAGATTTTTTACTTCAGCTTTTCTAAAATTATCATCTTAAATTTCTGTGATAACTGAAGAAAAGATGATGTACCTTAATCTCAAAGAAAAAGGGAGGAAGAATTAAAATGTTACATTTGCTGTTTACACAAAGTGAATCTCTCTGACCATGTAAGTCATTATTTGAAAGCACTCAAATGAACATCTAAATAAAACAAACTATTCTGCAATTATGCAGACTGGTGAAAATAATCTTAACACATACTCAATGGAACAGAAACACCTGGGAGGCAATAATGTTTAAACAACATAACTTTAGTAGCAAACAGCAAATCAAATCAGTGTATAACCTGGTATAATCGCAAAAAAAATAGCCAGTGTGATTCTAGGCACCTTAAATAAATACATCATCATAAAACAGTAAAGTAACAGCACTTCTGCATAGGCAGTGGTAGCAGTTGTTACCAGCACTGGACTCAGAAAGCTCAATTTTAAGCAGAACATAAATCTTGCCTCCACTTTCATAACTTTGCACAGGTTTGAGATTCAGCTCCTGAAGCAAACATGAACAGATGGGGGGGGGGGGGGGGAGAACACAATAAAGAAGATAACTATGGGAAATTGTTTCCACATGATGTGAAAACAAATGGATTTGTTAAACAAAACACACCCGAAAACAAAAAACAAAAACAAAAAAATTTTTAGTCACCAATGTTTCTGGAGGGAAAAAATCTCATCCTAAAGAACAGAAGCTGTCTTTCCTCAGTTACCACACACTGAATGGGCTTCATACACAACAGATAAATTGAGTAACAACATCAGAAGAATCATAGGAAGAATTTGTAAAATGCAGAATAAAAAGCATTAAAAGTCTACTGCTATTCCTCGAACCCAAGGAAGTACTTGATAAAGTAAAGGTCTTAAAAACACTGATATTAGAGATGGGGTTTTGAGACAAAATGAAGAACTGGATAAATATATTATGGGACACCACTTCCTCTGCCAGGATAAAAATTAAAATGTTCAGCTCTAAAGAATTTCATCCACAAAGAAGAATCAGACAAGGTTGTCCTCTATTCCCTTTCTTGCTAACCCTCTTCAACAATCTCATCAGAATAGAAGCATAGCAAGGAGTTACAGTTAATAAAACAGTTAATAAAACACAACATAAAACTATATTGTACGTGGATGATGTGCTATTAATGCTTACCAGTCCTGCATAATCTATTACTTTCTGAAAGAAATTCATGAGTTCAGTGATAAATCAGGCTACTAATACTAAATCTGAAGCATTAAATATAGGGCTTGAGTAATCTACAACTAAACAGCTACAAGATACATATGAATTTGTATAGACTAAACAAAGTACTTAAAAGAAAATATTTCTCCTAACCTCCATCACCTACATGAATTTATTTTCCTCCCATTATTTCAAAAAATGTTGTCTTGGATTGGAATAAACCAACATTTGCAGGGGTGGAAACTACACCCACTACTGGCAAGTCCAACTCAACAGGGCCCAATTTCCACATGGCATAAGTTATTGATAGATCTAGCAGATAGTGATGGAAAAAACGGAGAAGTAGCTAAGAACATATTATTTTGGAACAATGGGGAAATGTCTGGAGGAGATCCAAAACATTTTCTACCTGTGTAACCACTATGGAAAATTATTATAAAATACTTCACGAACAGTATCTCACTCCATTTAAGCAAAAAAAATTATATAGAAAGGAGTCAACTTTAGATATGGGGGAATAAGGTCTGAATTATCATCTATATTACCATAGCACTCAGAAGCCCTAGTCATGGCACTGTACAAACACAGAACAAAAAAAGACAGCTCCTGCACCAGAGATCTTACCATCTAAGTATAAGACAAGAGAAAGCAGATAAATACAGGCAGGACAATAAGAGAATAAAAGGAAACAAGGAGACAATATGGGTCAGCATGAGACATCATGGCTGAGTTTTAAGGAGACCCTGAAGGAGAATAATAAGGTAGCTTTGCAGACATTTAGGGGGACTTCCTCCCAAGCATGAAGGACAGCATAGCAGAGCATGAAACTTGAAAATGAAACAAATGAGTATGGGATGCCAGCAGCATGGGCTGACTGGAGATGAGAATAGACATATGGGAGGCAATAGGTAGGTAGGGATATTCTACAAAAGTCCCTGAAAATGGAAAAAAAGCAGCTTATGTTTGATGCAATAGAGAAGGGGGAGCCAGTGAAGGGGGGACATGGTCAAACTGATGGGCTAGGACAATGATCTTTGCAGCAGCATTCTGAATGGATCTCAGCAGATTGCATGTGTCAAAATAAAAGACGATGATGTCCCAGGAGACAAGACAAAATAATGAAAGACTGGAGGAGCGTTTTAGCTTTGTGGGTGCATAAGAAAGGCCATATCTTAGAGATGTTATGCAGAAAAAATTGGGAAGATTTAAACTTAGCCTGGATGCGAGGAGAGAGAAAGGTCCAAGCTATGGGCCTGACAAACAAGCAGGATGAGGGTGTTTTTCACAACAGGTGAGAAAGGAGGTCATGTGGAACAAATATATTTTAGTTATGTTTAACTTAAATTGAGGGCTATACATCCATGAGGAGACGTCAGATAAACAGGCCAATATTTAAGTTTGGATAGAAGGAGAGAGGCCTGGGGTAGAGAAGTACATCCGTTAGACCTCAAAAAAAAGGTGATATACGAATTTATGTTTACAGATGAGATCATCCAGAGATAAGCTGTAGGAGGAGAAGAGAAACGGTCCAAGGACAGAGTCCTATGGAAGTCCCATTGAAAGTTGGAGAGGGGATGAGGAGGATCCTCTAAAGGAAATGCTGAAGGAGCACTTCAAGAGGTAGGAGGAGAACCAGGAGAGGACAGAGTCACAGAAACCAAGAATTTCCAAAAGAAGAAGATGGTCAGTGGTGTTGAAGGCAGCTGACAGATCAAAGATAAGGATGGAATGCTGGTTTTGAGCTTGAGCCTTTGGTGAGAGCAGTTTCAATGGAGTACAAGGGGAGGAAAACAGACTGGAGATGGTCTAGAATAGGATCAGAGGAAAGAAACTCCTTTTTGACAATTGCAGACAGTACATTCAATAAGGGTGACGAGGCAGTAGTCCGAGAGGCAAGTAGGGTCAAGATGGTGGCTTTGGGGGATTTATTTAAGCCGGGGGAGACTAGAGCATGTTTGTATTTTGAGGGGAAAAGCTGGAGGAGAGAGAGAGGTTAAGGAGAAGAGTAAGGAAATGGATGAGAGTAGGTCAGAGAGAGATCAGGGGATGGGATGGGGTCACTTGGTCAAGTGGAGAGGTTAGAGGAAGAGGGCAGTAAAGAAGCCTCTGTCACAAGGAGGCTAATAAAAGCATTGTAAGAGGGGAAATGAAGGCAAGCCAAGGGGATGGGATTTTGTGTGTTATATTTTGCCATTTGACTCAGGGAAGAAATTGGCAAGGTCCTGTGCAGAGAGGAGGATGGAGGCAACAAGAAGGGAGGGTTGGAGCAATGAGTCAAAGACAATGAAAAGGCATCTGGGACTGCAGGAATGGGACTCAAGCTGGAGTAGTAGAGATATCTACCTAGGAAAATGGCAGAATTGGAGGAGGAAAAATCATATTTGTAGTAGAGGAAATCAGCCTGATTACAGGATTCCTCCAATGACACACTGCCGCATGCAAGGAGGAGCAGAGAAAGCAGATGTTGGGAGAGAGCAGGGCAGACCTTACAATGAGGGAGAGATGGCCTAAAGAGTCCAGGGAGCGGGGAGTGAAGCATACAAAGAATCAACAACCACAGTGAGGGAAAAAAGAGAAAAGAGGACAGGGCTGAGAGCAGAAGAGAAGTCATCAACACTGATTTACTGGAGATCATGGAAAGGCCAACTGACAGGTTATGGGGTAGGGGGAGATCATGAGGATGATCAGAGAGGGAAACTCAGCAACAGAGAGATTAGAAAGAAAGCAGTGCTTGGTGAAGATTAAGTCAAGTGAACAGCCCTTTGGCTGAGTGGGAGAGTTGAACCAGGGCTGCGGATCAACTGAAGAAGTGAGGGTGAGGAAGTGTGCAGTTGAAGAGTTGGATGCGTCAGCAACATGGAAACTGAGGTCACAGACGACGAGTGTGGGAGATAAGGAGAGGGGAAAAAAGAGAGCCAGGAGTTGAAATCAAAGAGGAATGCTGACAGTAGATGACAGGATCATGGAGTGGAAGGAGAGTCAGATGCAGTGTGACTGGAAGCACCAGGAGCGGGGGAGAAGCCCAACACCCCACCACAGTCTGGTCCAGAGCAGAAGTATTGGAGAAGAAATCTCTGGCAGATGCATCAGCTGTAGAGGAGTGTCACATGAATGGATCCTGATCTCTTTGAGAGCCAGGAACTGTAAGGAGTGAGATATAAAGAGGTCATGGATAGCTGAAATATTTTTAGAAATGGGAGTGGGCAATCCAGAGACAGAAAGAGAAGGGAGGAAGGATGGGAGAAAGAAGGAGATTATTGGCAGGAGGTTAGGTGGCATGAGAGGGATTAAGATGGTGGCAGGAATGGATATGGGAGGCGGAGACAGTGCGGGTGAAAGGAGCGGCAGGGTTGGGGTAAATGTCAACAGAATTTAGGAAGATGCCATGGATGTGGGACCTAGATTTATGTTGGTGGAAGGAGATCAGGATGGAGAAGGGAAGATGAGTGGGTGGAGCTGGTGGGAACTAGGTGGGGATGAGAATACACAGGAAGGGGAGACAAAACCAAAGAAATGGGGGTACAGGGGGAGAGAAAGGACGCGATTTCCTGGACCTGTCTGCATATATAATGCAATTCCCTGAGATAACAGCATTTTGGAGGAAAATAAGTATAAATTGTCAAGACAACTGAAGTTAGGTTACCCATAGAACCCATAGTTGATTCCATTAGGTTACAGTCCTAAGGAAGGATCACTGATAAAATCAATACTACAAGCCAGATGTGTAATAGCTCATTTTTGTAAAAGCACAAAAATTCCCCAAGATTATGGCATGGAGAAATAAAGTATGGGAAATCCTTTAAACAGAAAAATGGTAGACAGCCTTATATTAGTATCAAGTAGATTTTATAATAAATGGTTATAATAAATGAATAAATAAATACACAAGAGTAAGAGATTAACACTACATATTGGTCTTTTAAAGGTAACAAATAGAGATGCTGAATAAGATTTGTTGACATTTGTTTGAAGAGTTCATGTATGTTAATAACAAGATAAAAAGATTTAAAAAAACCCAAAAAACCAAAAAAAAAAAAAGCAGCAGCAAACTCACTCTAAAGTTATCTGGAGAACTTAAATACAGCTTTTGCCTAATATCTTCAGGAGCACCTGCACAAAGCCTGTAAAATATGTGGTAATTCCTCTCCTCTTTGCCTTGCACACAGATCCTGGATTTCTCCAGAAGATAATGTGATACAAATCCACCAACCACCAAATTCTAGAAGGAAGAAAAACAATTATGTTTTTAATCATCCAAGAAATACAGACATCTAAAAATATATCTGCTTGGTCTGATCAAGAGTGTTGCAACATGGCCTGTTCTCTGTAAGTACCAAAGGATGGCCACTACCAGGCAATAGATGAAAACATTTCCTTAGATACTAATATATATTTAAAGCTATTTTTAAAACACAAAATTAAAATAAAACTTTTGTTAAACTGTATAGTTACAGGCATTTTTGGCACAAAAAACTCAGTCCAACAGTAGGATTTCAGTCAGCTCCAAAATACCTGATATAGACATTAGGGTCCAAATTTTCATACAGACACACAAAAATGTTTATCCCCATTTAGATGTGCAAATCCCCAAATGTACGCATGTAATGCATACACACACCTATACATAATGTGCAATATTTACTTTTGCACACGTATCAGAAGAAGTGTGCGCCAAAACCTGGTTAAAATCTGTTAACAGTACATTTTTAAATGTAGAAAAGGATCATTTTTGTAAATTAAAATAACATTCCATCAGTTTGGCCCCACAGTTTGCCAGTATTGACATGGTAAGGAGTGGCTTCAGTTCTCTTTTTCAAGAATTACAGAATACAACTTTTCCCTTGAGTCTGGTAAGCAAGGTAACCGTTGCTTCAACTCATCCTACTTCTGGTCTGGTATATCTGTTCCCAGGCAACGGTTGAATGCCATAATTGCAGCCACTTGAAAATGTAAAGAGATTAACATTTTAATTGGGGAAAAATATAGCACTTCTAGGAAGAGTGGGGTGACAGAGAGGATCCTCAACCCTCTATATCAGAGTTTCTCAACCTTTTTGATACCAGGGACCGGCTTGCTTTCTTCCATAATTGTGTCAGGGAGATCTTAAGGACCAGTGCCAATCCACGGATAGGTCATTGAAAAGCGCTGCTGTATATGCATCAACAACGACTCAGGATGAACAGAGATTACATATTCACATGATAGGAGGGTGCCACCCACCAAAAATCTATGCCACCAAACAAAACCCACCACTGAATACTAACTACAAACAAAATACTCATACCTTTTCATTGAAGTGGATTTCTACAAATTTTCCAAAACGACTGCTATTGTTGTTGCGAACAGTCTTTGCATTTCCAAAGGCTTCTAAGAGTGGATTGGCTGTTTAAAAATAAAAGATTTCAAAATTTGATTCAAAGAAGACTAGCAAAAAAAACAAAAACAAGACTTCACATCACTTTACAGTTATGATAACTAATTACTCGAAGTAACTACTGAGGATGACATTTGAAAGTTGAATACGTCTTACCCCTTAGAAATAAAATTAACATGAAAAATAGCACTTTTTTTTCAGATTGTACTGAATCTATTGTGGAAGCAATTTGTAATACAAACTTTAAATATTTTACACCAGGTGCAATTCCTGAATCTGAATGATAAAATATTTGAAAATGATTCAGCTAGTATTTTCCTAAAGAAAACTGGGTAAACAACCATAAACAAAATATAAAATATGATGGACAATTTGAGCTCCAGGTGGATTGCCCCAAAATACAACTAATTTTCCTATCTATTCCTCAGGCAAAAGCATGAATAAGTACATTATGAGGTGAACACTATGCACAGTTACATTAATAAGGGGGGAACCAAGAGCTGTTCTCCAAGAAAACCCAGCACCTATCCCAACAACATTTAATTTTAAGGACTTAAAACTGCTGTTAGAATGGTGCATACTGACACCTGGAATGCCTACAGATACACAATGAAAGACAGTGCTGACTTTGGAGAAGACTTGGAGGGTGCCTCCTATCACTGAAGTCCACCAAGCAGGTGGCCACATTCTGCAGTAGCTGTAGCTCCCAGTCCTCAATAATAGCTCCATCCAGAATGCATCACAATAATTCAGTGCATACATATTGAACATGCACCATTTAAGCACAGTTTAAAATTTATCCAGCTGTGCAGCACAGTGCTTCTAAAAAACATAATTTTGCTAGCTAGCAAAAGCAGCAGTAGCAGGCTTAGCAAAACTGTTTCCACATTTTGTCTATCAGAAATCATAGAAAACTATATTTAAGGAACTGCTGACAACCTACAGTGACAGACTGACAATATCCTGAAGAAACCTTATGGAGTTGAGATAAAGTTTACTGAATTAAGGTTTATTGAATTAGGTTGATACCTTTGGGGTACATTGTTTTAAAATGTAAATGTGTATGTATTATTGTGGCTTTGTATGTACCTTCTCTAGCAGGAGGGGGATGGTAACGTACTTTCTCTGTTATCAGCAGAAGCCACCCTCTCGGAGAGGCATGCATAAAGTTCAAACTGGATTCTCAGGGACCAATAAAGAGAGGATTTTTGGATAAGTAGCCTGGTTTTAAACTGGCTCAGGGCCTTCTTCTTGATCCATGCAGGGTCCAATCCTTAGGGCAGGTTTGGAAGGACTGGTCCTACTGAAGCCTCTGAAGATTATGTGCTTGTTCTAAGCTGAAACTGTGACAAATTTATAACTACAAGGAATCACTTTGGGTGGGAATTGGAAATATCCCTGCCAGAATCCATGTTAGGGTTGCGATTAACCCTGGTAAGCTTATTAGCATGCCGGCAGGGTTTTTTTTTATTGTTTTTAATGTTTTCTCTGTAACACTTTTATCTTAGGAGTAAAATAGGCTTACATAGAAAGAACTGTGTGGTAACTTATAATTGTTGACAATCAGTCTTATCAGTCTCTGAAGAGAAAGCAAGCAGGTGTGCTCAGGCAGCCAGGATCTGCTGGGAATAACACAGTGAAGGCAGGGAACAGCGGAGACTGGAAATTCCCCAGTCAGAAAGGGTGACATATGGTTCTCCACTCAGAAAGGCAATGGCTGGGGAGCTGGAAGCCTGGGTGCCTTGGCTGGGCCGCTGAGAGGAAATACAGGTGTAGTTGCCCTGAACTGTGATACATGCCTTCACCTTAAAATTAAACTCCATTAAAACTAAAGAAATTCAGTAAGAACTGTTCCCCAGATTTAAAGCCTATTGAAATTATCTACAAATCTGATGCTACTAACATTAAAAGATTATCAATAGGAAATCCACAATAGTAAGATAAATTAAGGATGATAAAGTGTCAGTCCTTCCTTGGAATTTTGTTTTTTGTTATTCAAAATTACAAACTGATGGTTAAACTTCTTAATTTGGCTTTCTTAACAGTTGTTATAAACAAAAAAATAGTCTTTCAAGTTTATGAGATTTGAAAATCTGGGCTTCAAAGCTGCTACCTTAATAATAAATACTTATTGAAGAACTGTTAAAAATAGCTTAAGTAATATTTACAGAAATGTGGATTATTAAATAAAAAGGTGACCAGAAGTTTTTCAGATCAGTTACGGGTTCTCCTAACAATACAGCTGTTGTGAGCATGCTTGTTAAGAAGGTGTTTACAATTATTTCACAGCTTTTTCCAAGAATACCTACAGGTACCAATCAACATTATGGAACGCAGCTTCAGGCATTATGTCCAACTGTCAGTCACTTTCTGAGATCCTACGGCACATAAGGTGGATTTGGATGTTTATATACCCAGCTGAAATTCAGCAATATCATGCTTATTATACCATATCTACAAAAACAAAAAATGAAAGCCTGCTCTATTTCTCTGAACAAGATATAATGGCTAGAAGTTGAAGCTAGATAAATTTAGACTAGAAATAAGGTGTAAATTTTTAACAGTGAGGATTATTAACCATTGGAACAACTTAATAAGGATTGTGGTAGATTCTTCTTCATTAGAAATTTGTAATCAAAATCGGATATTTTTCTAAAAGATATACTCTAATTCAGGGAAGTCTTGTGGCCTAATTACGCAGACTAGATAATCACATTGGTTCCCCTTCTGGCCTCATAATGTATTAATATGACAAATTTAAATCCAATAAAGATGACATGGAAGTAGTATTCAGGATGAGTTACTTTATGACATATACAAATTAACATGGCAGAAAGATTAATTGGAGAAACCTTATTCTTGAAAATTGGTTCTGTGTTTCCTCCCAATTTTGAGCAAAACAAAACAAAACAAAACACGCCATTCCACTAAAAACCACTGTTGTCAATGATGATCTAACTGCCCCTACACGTATGAAACCAAATAAGGCCCCACAAGTTTAATGTCATGCACTTGCTTATGCATTTTCAGGACTGTCTCAAAGAGAATTATTATTATGTGCTCAACATCTACACTAAATAAAACAGAAGAAAATCCCAATCAAATATCTTTGCAAATTAGATGGATCGGAGCAGGCCATTGACCTTTTATGCCCAAATTGGTTTGATGACATTTCAATTCTAGATTTTGTTGTTGTTGTTGAACATTTTAAATTTGAACAATTTGACCTCTGTTCGCTTTAATAAAATACAATACCTTCTACTATTCTATCATCAATATCTTGACCAGTACCATAGGATTCAGTCAAATACCTGTAGAAGAAGAATAAAAAAAAAACAATTTCCATCTCTTTTTTACTCCCAAGTAACGCTGCCTCAGTCTAATTAAGGAAATTGTTAAATATCTGTATTATATGTTGGCCATTTACACAGAGGGGAACGTATCTGAACATTTTAAATGGAAGATTATTGTACAAGTTCTCTGTGCATATGCATTTAAACAAGTTAAAACATTCTTCTTTTGTAAAAGGAACATACGTATTTTTGTTGGCTTTAAATGTGGTTTTTGGTATTTCTGACTTCATTTTTACAAATCTTTTCATATCTCCATGCGTATATCAATATTTATAGAAGTGGTTTTTTTAAATCAATTTGACCAGTATATTATCGTGCCATCTGTAGGTATTTGTTAAACTTTCATACAACACTTTTTATCTTAGAGACTAACCAATTTATTTGAGCATAGCTCACGAAAGCTTATAATCAAATAAATTGGTTAGTCTCTAAGGTGCCACACGTACTCTTTTTCTTTTTGCGAATACAGACTAACACGGCTGTTACTCTGAAACCTGTCACTTTTTATCTATACATCAAGAATTAAAGATATTCACACATATACAGTCTAGTAGCCTATAAACAGAATTTTGTTTGGATTCCAGAGGAGCAAATTGCAGCTCCATAATTAGAACAGAGTTCAATTTTACCCTTAAAGAAGGAATTGAAAATGACTAATTTTACATGAAAAATAGTCTGCAATCAAACCGCTTACACTTGGTGAAAGTGTACAAGTAAATCCATTAATTAGTTTAGAGGTTAAAATTAAAAAATTTTAAATGGATCCTTTGAGAAATTTTGCCTCCACCATTAGACTTATTTGTACCAGTTACTTATCATAACAAGTCACAATGCAAACCCTTCAAACGTTCCACATAATTAAAACCCACTGAAATTTTGTAATCATTGGCCACATTTGAAGAATATTTTAAAAGTAGTAATGGTAATGTCCTCTTGCTCTGCTTCATAACAAGCTTGCTCTTTCACTAAAAGAATATTCTGTTTTAGAAAATTCTACAAACAACTCTTTCAATACAGTTGCCATCTCCTAATGTTCTCAATGGAAGCAAGGCCACATGGAGTCCTCAGTTAAGATACCCTCCTTCAAAACGCCCTCCATATCCCATTGCTTCTGGTAAGAGTGAAGCCAAATGGTCCTCAGGCTAGATGGTGGCCTCGTAAGCTGTCAAAAGGCAGAGAACAACACTGAGGAGCAGGTGATTTGGGGCCATCTTTTCTGGAGTTCAGAAGGGAAGGAAAACTGGGGCATCTGGATGCAATGAAATGTGAGATGCAGGAGGGAGGGGGAAATTAGGGGTGCATACAAGGGAATGTGGAAGAAAGGAGGCAGATGGAAAGCGAGACGTACACTCTGCATTACAGTACTCTGGCAAAGCAAACGATCTGATAAAGGAGGTTTTATTGAGCAGTATTCTCTAGCTGTGCTGTTCTAGCATGGCATAAAGCAGCCAGGGCATAACAGTGCATATAGTCATAACTGTTAAGATAAAATAACAAATGATTTAAGGTTGATACGATGCATCTTCAAATCAGCAACAATATCATAACAGTGTCCTCAGTGTTTCTTGTTGAGTGTTCACATATGAACAAAAAAGAAATTCCCAATAAAACCGCAGGTTATGCTGTGGTTGAAGTTGAGCATACATATCAGTATAATTTTTAAGATAACTACTTTTACTCTAGACCAAGAGTTAGAAACCCAGGAAATTCACAGTTGAGGTTAACCTTAAAAGAAATACAAGCATGGTAAGGTATAGAAATGCACAGTTAGGACACAAACCATAATTCTGCCCCAGTGTGACACCATTAAGGAAAACAGTAGGAAAAAAAAAAATCTAGTATCTCTAAAACTCAGTTTTAGCTCATCTGGGCCCAAAACATAATCATATGGTTATTACATTATGTCACCATGGAGTAGAGCGAAGGTTGTTTGGGAGCTCTGTCATTTTCATATTTTATCACAAAAGCTACAGTTTTGGATTGAATATTTTTAGTAAATTTCATGGCAGAAGTGCATGGGGAAAAAAGTCCCACAGAAGGGTCACCAAATAACGCAGTTTACATGTTTAAGTAGTAAAATTAAGGTTTCACCCCAAAATATCATTTAATACATAACTGCAGTTGTTGTTGGTAGGGTATTTGGCTATAAAATAATTTTTTATTTTTTTTAAAAGGAAGTCTGACACCAAAAAAAACGTGTACCATTGGGGGAGAAAGGGGAATAAAACAGTGGATTATATAGTGGGGATGTTGAAAGGTGAGGCCCAGAACACGGGAGGAAGGTTGAAAAGCAACAGTTCCTACTGCAATCTGGTCACCGCACCACTGAGGTTTGGCCCATCAGCTCCCACATCTCCACCTAGGGAGGGTGGACAAACCAAACCCAAGTGGCACTGCAAGCACGTGTGCCAGGTTGCAATACCCAGCGTGAAGAGCTGGCCAGGCCGTGTCCCGCAGGACAGGAGCCACCGCTGCAGTGTGAGCTCATTACTGAAACTCATGATTACTATGAACACAGTGACCAAAATCATAGTCTTACTTATCATGTTTGCATTTCTTTTAAGTTTAACCTTAACAGTGAATTTCTGAAATCAACTGAGGGTTGGGAGCATTCAGCTGTCTTGCTGGATCATGCCTAAAACATATATTAACAACATTACAAGTGACTTTACAATTGATCTCTGAACATGATAAACTAATGTATCAATACAAAAGATTCCCACTGAATAATTTTCTGGTTACAAACCTCAGAACAAATTTTGTATTTTCTGTCTTGCCAGCTCCTGATTCTCCTGAAACTATGATGGACTGACTCATCTTGAGTACCTTCATGTCACGGAATGCTTTATCGGCTACAACAAAAATTACATGAAAGGACACAAAGTTGTTATGTTACCCTCCTACCATCAACTGCTAAATCAGAAGTAAATTATGATGTACATGACACCTAATTTAATCCCTTGGAGAATAAAAATCAAAACTCTACACATCTAAATTTCAGCATTACTTCCTATGAATGTCCATTTCTGCTTATGTTACATTACAGTGGCCCACCCTCAAAGAATGAAGCCTTGTATCTTCAAAGAGGTTGTGACAGCAGACCAGACAACCTATGTATGACCCTTAACAACTTAACAAGAGGCATTGGTATGCAGACAATTAACTTGTATGTGAATTTCAAAGAGATGTACTAGACTAGCAACTCCTTCACTTTTAGTAATAGAAATCAAGGGTAGATACTAAGTGTATTTGTCTGTGTTTACCTATATCCTGTTAGATGTTTAACAATGTAACCAAATTAGCTTGTAGATTATACATGTGTTAATTGCCTTAATTATGTATGTGACCTTGTCCAGATGTAAGAATCTGCAGGAAACTAATAATATTGTCTACATTGTCTCCAACTTAACTATGTTATAATGTAGAATCAGCTAATTGCCTTATGTGAATGAGTGTAACTAGTTTACCTGTGTATGCACAGGCAATAGAAGATTAACTTCAAAGCAATGGTCCACAAGCGATCTGCATTGCTATTCTTCCTCCCCTGGGAAGGCCCTGCTGTGACAATTTCTGTGCAGAGGCTTGTCAACCTGCTAGAAGAGCTATAAAAGAGAAACCTCGGGCCTGATCCTGCCATCTCTAATCTGCTTAAACTTTGAATAGGGAAAGTATAAGTCGTAAGACGGAGATCTTCCAAATAATGATTTGGAATGCCCCGGAAAATGGTTGGAAAGACTAACAGACTTTACATCTAAGCGGCCTTTGGATTCTGATCTGTTGGGATGATTCCAGAAGACTTTTACAAGCCAGCAGTTTATTCCATCACTGCTGTGATTTTCAACTACGAACACTGGAAGTCACTTGTATGTACATTGATCTTTTAATCATTTATAACTCTCTTCTTTCTTTCATTAATAAATGTTAGATTTAGTTATTAAGGATTGGCTGACAGCATGATATCTAAGTAAAATCTGAGATTCATATGGACCTGGGGATAATTGTCGGTTCCTTTGGAACTGGTGAACCTTACATATGGTGAAGCAGGTTTTCAATAACCTTTCACTATATTAGACTTGGTTGTCTAGATGGGAGCCAAGAGCTGGAATCCCTAAAGGCTCCTTGGTAACCAATGTGGTATTACAGAAGCTCTTTTGTTACTGCCCTGGTGAATCTAATTATAGAATAAACCACCAGTCTGGGGGAGTGTTTGCCCTATTTCTTGCAGTCTGCCCTGAGAGTGGCACTCTCAGTCTGGCCCATCCAAGCAGCAGAGTCACAGAGGCATAGACCCCCACAGTTATTGTTCCACAAGGGAACAAATGAAGGGATACCAACTGAACTGAACTCTGGAGTTAATTTATTTACGGAATAGTGGAGGGTTGATTTTATAGCTATGAAGGTGTTTTATTAAGAAATTTTCACCTTCACATGACATTGTGACAAATTATATCCAGACACACTTACTCATTTTCATATTGTTTCAAACCCCCCACACTTTGTGGTTGTGCAAGAGATCCTGAAAAGGAACTTTAATGAAAATTATTTAAATACTGTTTGATCAAAACAAAAGAAATGTATAGTTTTCATACTCTGTGAGAGAAAGTTAGCAGCACATCAAATTGATTCAATTATGACTCATACCTGTTGTCTTTTTGAACAAGCTTCTATACACTATATTACTTTCATACTAAACATATAAAGAACTTAATATTCACAGTAACTGTTTTCTTTGTTTAAATCATTTAAAGGCATTTTAATGCCGAAGAGGGAAAATGTATAAGGAGGAACAATCCACACCAGCAACATGCTGAAGTAGACAGGAAATGAGCTTCAATACTACTTACTGGCAAGGACCAAAATTTTCAGAATGTGGATCACGTCACAACAGAGGACATCGCTTTGATTGCATTGTATATTAAACTAGATATAATCAACAGTCTAAGCATTTTTGTTGGGAGGTAAATAGATTATTATTATTATTATTATTATTATTATTAAATACAGAAGCAGTATATCAAAGGTGAGAAGATTTTTCATTTTAGTACAGATTTATCTTATTTAAACATGGTTTAAAAATAGATGCTTTTATATATATATATATATATATATATATATATATATATATATATATATATATATATATATATATATATTGTGTGTGTGTGTTATTTAACATGTGATTGCAAGATGAAGTGGGGAAAAAGTATATTTTACAGGAGAAAGGCATAAATGGTGGACATACCTATTGCGTAGACATGTGGTGGTAATGTCCCAAGGGATTTACCCTGGTACTTCTTAATAGTCTCCAAAGAATAAAGTTTAGGAATGTCAAAATATGGGTTCACTGCAATAAGAATGTTGGCTACATAGGTCTGTGAAGAAAAAAAAATGCATAGTAAACCACTAGCAAGTATTCAACTAACTTGTTAAAAGCAACTCCGAATTGCTATTAAAGACAACAGAAACCTATCTCAGAGTTTGGAGCAATGAAATTAGACTGGGGACACAATCAAATATTGCCAGAAAAGTCTCATAATTTGGGATTATATACAACTAATGCTGACACCATACAACAAGTACAAATAGGTAATGCACTCTTGGAGTTGCTGTATTTCTTAAGGTTTCAGTAGAGTAGCAGCCGTGTTAGTCTGTATTCACAAAAAGAAAAGGAATACTTGTGGCACCTTAGAGACTAACCAATTTATTTGAGCATAAGCTTTCGTGAGCTACAGCTCACTTCATCGGCTGCATTAACAGTCTTTAAAAGACATCTCAGAAGAAAGCAAAAATTCCCAAAGCACTTTCTAAAAAAAACCTCATACCCGGTATAACTGTGTCCTAAACAACATTCTACCCACCTGTAAAACAAGTTCTAACCCATACAGATGTGTATAACTTGTCAATGAGCACATGAAGGCTGCTGTGAATCTACACAGCCACTGTATACCAATGTATCTCATTGGTCTTGGATGTATTGAACACCAGCATAAATCCATATTCTACTGGAATAAAATTCCATAGATACACAGAAAAACATTATGCAACAACTAAATACATAATATAGATAGTCTATCAAGCTAGAAAACAATTTGGTGAGAGACAACTTTATATTCACTTTTTTAAAAAGTTTAAATACTTGAACAGCAAAGGTAGCAGATCATACTATCCCGCATAGCAATATAGTGCTATTCTTCTGATGCACAGTTACAGCCAGACTAGATAGTCACAATTCCAGGGGTAGAGTGGGGAAGAATGAAGATTCCCTGCCTCACAGAGGAGTTATGTGGATAAATTCTTGAATGTGTGTGAGGTGCTCAGATACTAGTGATGATGACCAGATTACATAAATGAATAGTTAGATGCCTGAGGATGAGACAAGAGATACTCTTGTACAAAAAAGACCCTAAAAAAGCCAGATGATGAAGTGATTCAGGCTAACTGTTTTCATTTGCTGTTGTTCAGCTGAGAATACTGGAAAACCCCAAGAAGGGGGTTGGATATGGGCCACTAACCCAGGGTGCATGTTCTGTGTTGAAATGGGGAGAGGACTACACCTGTTCACAGAAAGCTTATTTCAGCTACTTCTGTTCTCACTATTTCTTTGAAGAAAATTGTATGAGTAAAGATGTTCAAGAGTCATCAGTACTGATATTAACACTCCTCTAGGTAGCTAGATAAATTACACACCACTGATTCTGAAAACAACATACAAATAAATCTTGTTTACTCCAATTATATTTGAAGTTACCAGGGAAAACTAGTTATGACAAAAATTGAACCAAATTTTATACAAAATAGATTCTGGGAAACACATAGGTAGCATTTATTTAAAACAGTGAAGCTAGATTCCTAAGCTGAAACACTTTCACTTTCGTCTTTTCTGCTTTAGATATCTGTTTTGTGTATTTTGGGTTTGGTTTTTGTTTTGTGTTTTGTTTTTAACTGCAGTCAAATAATTGACACTGCCAGCATGGTTTCTAAAGCTGATGACTGGTATTCTTGATTCTGTAAATAATTCATAGCTGTATAATGTTCAGCAACAACAACTGAAAATGGGTGAACACAATTTTGGATAGGAAAGCTTAGGTCTAAATAAATACATTTGAGTACAACTGATTTTTAATGCAAATGTTGCCTAGCTCTACCATCTCAATGCTGATTTCTTTTTTTAAAAAAAGGTGACGACAAATAATTTTATAAAACTACATGTCAGTAACTGGATTTCCCCCCCCCTCTAAACTTCTTGCATCTCTTCTATTTCACAGCTGTCATTGCCAGGGCAGATGGCAAGGACTAAATGTAATTTAGTCAGAATTCATTAAGTATAATTAGGCAATTTGATAGCAATATAAAAGATTAAGATGGTCATCTGAGCTAGAAAGTGTCAAAGGAGGCACCTGTTTGCTTCGTTCAAAAATAATGAAGAAAAAAGAGCCATCTTTGGTAACAGCAGACCTACTGGCAAAGTAACATACCTAAAGGAATGCAATTTGCTACCATGTAATAAAATAATGAACTAAACAACATACAGAAAGTCCAAATTACCTGATTAACTGACTACTTTTACCCATCTGAATCAGGTGGCACACCAGACTTTCCTTATAAAAAATCCTAACATTCATAAATGCTACCAATTATGCTTGGGCATTTAAACCCCTTTCTGCTATAAAACAAATATTACATAATAAACTGTACAATTACATTTATTTGGCATATTGTACAAGCTAATACACTATGGAATACTTACATAAATTCTGTCTTTACCGTACCGCACTTTGATATTGTGAAGGAGTGTAGCTTCATTTAAGTACATTAGTGAACCTGCAATTTAAAAACCCATACAGTTATTTTGACAAAATAACCATCTTAGTGTATGATCACTGAACTGAAATTCAGCATTAAGAAGAATTCTGCTTCCCCTCCTCTTTTCTGGCCCATAAGTAGTTTAATCCTGCTGATTTCTTCAAAACCTTTTAAAGGGACACTATCAACTTAAAAACCAAATTTATAGTTCTGTCTGGAAAATGTCTACCTACGTTTACTGTGACAACAGTAAAAAAGACATATCAAATAATATTATTTTCTTCTAACATTTAACAAAGAACATTAGAGCATGGAAGTGCCAATCTCTGATTTCACGCCGTCAATGATAGCAGCCCCAAACTCCCTCAATAGCTTTTCCCATCAGCACATTCATGCTTTCCTCCATACTGCCACTTACATACGACAACAAACTTCTTGTAAAAATCCATAAAGGCACCAACTTATCCTCCTTCAAATCTTTCTCTGCCTTTGTACATACAGAAAAATGCCATCTAACAGCTAGGTAGTTGCAATTGCTAATTCTCAGCATATCCCAGGGGTGATTTTCAAATGTTCACAACTTGGTCAAATCAGGGTGTATTTTCATGATGAGAACAAAAAGCATCCCTCTGATACCCGGACAATTGTCTTGGCCATATATAAAATCCCTGCTCCAAACTCTGTAGGTGTAGGCAAAGAAACTATTAGAAAAAAAATTAATGTAAACAAAACTACCTATTTTCCTTAACCTCATTGCTGAAAATAGGCAAACCAATTTTCCTGAAAAACTTTAAAAAAACCCATCTTGAGACAGAAAGCCAGCATAGAAAGTTTCACACTGAATGGTTAACGTTTGGCAAAGCTATAAAGAACTGAAAACAGTGCTAACAATGGAAAGTGTTAGGCAATCTTAATTCTAGGGCATCACTACCAGCTCCATCTATGTCAACAGCAGCATTATCCCTAAAGCTACTCTGTGAACATCTCTTATGTAGAGCTTCCTCAACCTAGGAACTTCCTCTACTTCCTCTATTCATTGTCTCTTTAGTTTCCGGTTAGAATTTCAAACACAAAACACACACATCCTTACTCTTCTGTTTCAAACAACACCTCAGACTGCTAAACTTTAAACAATCAGCAACACAAAATCATCTCTATTATTTCAGTTGGTTTCCTTTGTGCGTTTGACAGTACTTTATTTAGAGTCAAGTTTCACTGTTTTCTTGATGGTCAGTTGTACTTTCTGTCTCATGAGCTCTCTAACAACTCTACTGATGCATTAGTCATGTGCAAGTGCTCACCACACCCCACAAGACTACACTGACCCACAAAATGGAAGCAAGTGACCACTGTTTCTGAATTTGGGCCAGGAAGGGCTCTTTTCCCAGGATTCCTGCACAGAAAACCATGTTTTTTCTTCCTCAACTTCCTGAGACTCAAATGCCTCATTCTATTTCCAAACACCAGAAACAAAAAGCTTAGTATAAAATGGTACAAGACCCATTACCGATCAGGACCCTCTCAAGCCTTATCTTTATACACAGTTACTCAACATCCCTCTGCAACAAAACCATCCAGTTCTTATTGCTGAAGGTCAGCCTTCCAAGCTACTTCAATACACAAGGACATCATAGATACCCCTTGGAAACCCTGAAGCCAGGCTGGCAACTGGTAACCTCCTCTTCATCCTTCTTCTGCCACAATCAGCAGCCACAGTCCAACAGACCTTAGCAGTGGACAATATGAGCTTGGCAACAGCAGCGGAGCCCTGTCTGCCAATGCCATTCACTCCCTTCAGCAGTGAAAAATGAATCTGCCTCCTTCCCAAATGTGCCAGCCCAGCTTGCAGCAGAAGCAGATTCCCATGGCCGCCCTTTCATGTGTACAGCTCCAGCAAGAAGCAGCGCTTCCCTTTCTGGAACCTATCTAAGAGTAACTTGACTTCACATGGTCAGACTCCATCATATATCTCCAAATAGGCCTTGAACACGTGGACTGCTTAGGGAGGGCATCTTTCGCTATGGAGGATATGAATAGATACTAGCAGAAGGAAAACTCCTTTCCTACATGTCTAAGTCTTCTAAGGTAAGGTCAATGAAGGAAATACTTAGGCTTTATCCTGAGCAGAAGCTCGCTCTGGCCTGCAAATCCCTCAAATTGTTCCTCATCTTATTGCTCATACTAATTTCTCTCCTCCTGAGATCACCACCTGAGGGTTTCTTACTGAACTGGACAATCAGGTACTTAAATTAGATATTTATTTCTCATCCATATGTTCCATCCTACCAAACTCTTTATCCTTTTCCCCTCCAGGGGGATTATACTTGGATGGGGAGAGAAAAATCAGCCAAATAAACAACTTTTTTCTACACTCATGGTGAAATGTCTTCCTCTTCTGATTTCTCCCAGGAGTATAATTCAGATTCTAACCTTGTGGGACAAGTTAATTTCTTGAGTATGTGGAAATTTATAACCCCCTGACTATTAAAGGAGAGACCCCTCAAAATGAAAGAAAGTATAGTGGGGAACAATCTTCTCCTATTTCTGCATCTTTACAAAATACTGCTAAGTCAGAAAAAGTTCTTTGAAGGGAAGAGAGCAAGCTTAGGATCTTTATAAAATTCTGGCTAAGGATAAAGGATTTTGTTTTGTCCCTAAAATGAATTAAAATCTCTTTTCCCATCAAAGGGTTGTTGCTCCAGTTCAAGGGGTTATTATTCTTAAATTTTGTTTATGAGAAGGTCATGTGATACAGTAACAAAAGCCTTACTGAAGTCCTCCACAAGTTCTCAAAGATAATAACTAATGACTCAGAGATCTCTTCAGATAGTTTCTTTCATCAGGCCCTGCCAACCTGAAGACATCTAACCTGTCTAAGTAATTCTTAACTTATCCTATTTTAGACTCAGATCCTACCCCATTAAACTGATGTTCTCTATGTTAGTCACCCAGTCATTGCTAACTTTTTTGCTGAAAACTGAAACACAAAATGCATTTAAACAGTTTGGCCATTGCTGTGTTTTCTATTATTGTTTTTCCCTCCTCATTCAGTAATGGGCCTACCCAGTCCCTAGACTTCCTCTTGCTTCCCACGTATTTGTAAAATGTTTTCTTGTTACCCTTTATATTTCTACCTAATTTAATCTCATTTTGTGCCTTGGCCCGTCTAATTTCATGCTTGTTGAGGTTTTTTATGTTCATCCTTTGTAATTTGACCTAGTTTCCACTTCTTGTATGACTCTTTTTCGAGTTTCAGGTCATTGAAAATTTCTTGGTTAAGCCAGGTTGGCCTTTTACCATATTTCCTATCTTTCCTATGCACTGGGATAGTTTGCTTTTGTGCCTTTATTGTCTCTTTTAAAAAAACTGCAATCTCTCCTGAGCTCTTTTTTCCCTTAGACTTGCTTCCCATTGGATCTTACCTACCAATTATCTGACTTTGCTAAAGTCTGCCTTCTTGAAGTCCATTGTCTCTATTCTGCTGTTTTCCTCCTATCATTCCTGAGAATCATGAACTCTATCATTTCATGTTCACTTTCACTCAAGTTCCTCCCTGTTTGTCCGCATCAAATCCAGAATAGCCTTTTTGCTAGTCACTTTCTCCGTTTTCTGTAATAAAGAGTTGTCACTAATGCATTCCAAGAACTTGTTGGATAATCTGTGTCATGCTGTATTATTTTCCCAACAGATGTCCAGGTAGTTGAAGTCCCCCATCACCATCAAGTCCTCTGTTTTGGAAGATTTTGTTAAGTTGTTTTAAAAAGGTGTCATCCACCTCCCCTACCTGGTTAGGTGGTCTATTGTAGAACCCTACAATACCCTCATTTTTTACTGCTTCTATCCTTAACAGAGACTTTCAACAAGTCTGCCTCCCACTGCTATCTCAACATGGATGCTTCCTCTTTCTCCTCCACACTGCCTGGGCACAAGCAGGGAGGCACTGAAGGCACAGGAGAGACAATCAGCTCCCATCATTCATGAGAAGAAATTTTGGGGAAAGTACTGCTCATCCCTTGCAGTCCAGATAGCTCACTTGCTCTGTGGAGATAGCTCAATGTGCAGTCCAGGCAATGGCTAGGAGATGTGTAGGGATGGAGCATGCTCACTGCAGATGGAATCTTTGGAGAATTTAGTTGCCAAACACCAACAAGTCTCTACTGAGTATACAAGAGGCCACTATGTCAATGTGGGCAGCCACAAACCATGACACACATTGTTGAGGACTGCAAAATGACTCAACTTCCTAGAGGTCTTCATGCCTTGAACATTGTTGATAAGAACGCTATGGCTTGGCTTGACCAGATTGCATATGCCAAATAAAATAAACAACTAAATAAATATGAGAATTTATATTTAGATGCTTATAACCCAACCAAAATGGGGCGGATTTTCACAGAGATGGTAAAACGCATATCCCTGATACCACGGGGTAACCCCCTTACAAAACATCAAGTTCCTGCTCAAAAAAACTGAGGTGGTAGAGCATCTCAGTGAAATGGCAGTGAACAATTTTTTTAAAAACACAAACAAAGTATTTTTCCCTAGCCTTGTTCTCAGAAACTGCTCAATTATTTATTTGATACTTTAAAATCAATCAATAAATAAAAATAAGCCTGAGACAGACACCCAGCACGGAAAATTTCAGCCCAAATAGTTAAGAGTTGGATAAAATTATAAGCAACTGAAAAGACAACCTTCTAACAGAAAATGTTAGCTACCAGTGCTGCCTATAATGACCCTATACTGTACACGATATCACAAGTTTCAAATCTTGTTTTCCTCATTGTTGCAGAGTGGCTACATATCTAGCTTCAGTCACAGGAAGTAGATGCTATTGCTTTCAACGGGACTTGTGGTCCTAAGTCACGTAGTCTTTTTGAAAATCTCACCCTCTATGTATTTTATATTAAGAACAGCAGAAGCTACTTTTGGTGACCATGTAAAAGGCAATCTCAAACGTTCAGGCCAATGGTCCCTGGGAAGCAAAATTTAAAAAGACAACTTCTTCAGGTTTTTTTTTTTTTCCAGGAAATAAGCCACACTGCAGACAGATGAGATTGCATAAGGCAACAACAAAATTCTCGCCACTGCTGCCAGTTTAAAGGAGGAGGAAAAGTACAGAAGCATACAACAGCCTTAACATTTTGGGTATACAGCATCCCTCTTCCATTACTACCCCCAAACTTGAGTTCTGTCTGACAAAACAGGTAGTTTTTCAACACAGATCAAAAGATTGAATCAAGCCCTGCACTGCTGCATGTAGCTCACTCTACTGTCCATTCAACAGAAGAATTGTGTCACTACTGTACTATGACGCACATGTGATTTAACACACGTAAATCAAATTGACAAGAGTTTTGTTACAGTTTTATAAGAGTACTGCAGCTCACACACGGGAATGAAACATTCTGCTTTTGCATGCCTATTTGAGAATTGAGAACAGCAATATATGTAAGGTACAATTACCTCTTAAAATTGGTTTAGACATAGGATACATTAATGCAGGGGTCTCAAACACACGGCCCGTGGGGTTATTTCCTGCGGCCCGCCAAGCGCCCTGTGCCGCCCCCCCCACACCCTCCCAGAGTTATTTCCTGTGGGCCACCAAGCTTCCCTCCTCCCCACATTCCTCCTCCCCCCAGCGCGCCGCAGCCCCGCTCCTCTGCCTACCTCCAGGCACTTAGCGCTTTCCAGGAAGGAGCGGGGAGCCACGTGCTCAGGGGAGGAGGTGGAGAAGAGGGAGGGCAGGGGTGGGGATTTGGGGAAGGGGTTGGAATAGGGGCAGGGAGAGGGCGGAGTTGGGGTGGGGACTTTGGGGAAGGGGTTGGAAGAGGCAGGGCCTCATGGAAGAGGTGGAGTGGGGGCGGGGTCAGAGGCAGAGGGTGTCAGTGATGCGGCCCTCGGGCCTATGTACAAGTCCTCATGTGGCCCTCCTGGTGATTCAAGTTTGAGATCCCTGCATTAAATGGATCTTTATTGCTATAAATATTATGTGCAACTTCAAGCAAACAAACAAAGAAAAGTTGAGATCTGGTTACAAAACAAATGGATCCTTGCTATTACACACACACACACACACATACATTTTAAAATACAGTACTTACAATTATCCTCCACATCCTTTTTACTGTCCTCTTCTGCAGGAAACACTTGGTTGATAACAGCCAGAAAAGTCTGTCAGATAAAAACATTGATATTTTCAGAATTTAAACTGCAGATGGGAAGGCAGCTCTAAGATATGGTGAGCTATGTTTTAAATAAGTGTATTATTTGAGTTAAGAAAAAGTGAAAATTTGCCATTTCCATATTTTACTGTGGCAGGTTTTAGTGTGTTCACCCAACCACCGCAACAATGTACTTCTACTGCAGTTGCTCCTAAGGACACTGATCAAAGATTTGGGCCTCATCATAATCGGTATCATACAAACAAAGATATATCCCGATCAAGAGCATTTACCATTCTCGGATTTAGACAAATGGAGGGATGCTAATGGTAAAGATAGCTGCATTAAAGCAATCGTAGTCTCAACTGCATTACTGCTACTAATACTTAGGGATCTATGGATGAAAAATGCTAAGTGCTTTAAAGGTAAGCACTATCCCCACGTATTTAGATGCATCAGTGATGGGCATTACAGAAAACAGTAACACGGTTATATGTATTTTATTCAAAGGAAACAGACTCAGAAAGAATTGGACTTATTCAGAGTTATACAGCAAGTCAATAGCAGCTCCAGGAATAAGATCCAAGTCTCCCGATTCCTAGCATAGTACCCTCAAGCATGCTTTAGTACTCCTAACCCATTTAAATACATTCCCATTTTAAAATACACTACATTAGCTATATAAATAGTAAAACACAGTATATTCCCAAACACTGACTTCTGATTTTAAAAGCACTTCCTTTAATCCTGTATTTCAGTTACAAAAGAAAACCACTTAGCCAGTGTTCATCACTTACTGGAACGGAAAGCAAACTTGTCTCTTTAATACTCCAGAAACTGTAATTTATATTTTTTTAAAGGAAAGAGAAACATGCAGGAATAGATCTATCGGAGTGTCCACAGTGTACAAACATCTATTGCATTTTTCAACAAATTACACACTTTTGTTCAGACATTTTATCTGGGTCTATACAGCATGCACAGGTTATTTACATTAGAGAATTGTAGCTATCTATGAATGAACCTTGTTGTATCAATTAATGTTACAGCTGCTATGCTGTAGCAGCTGCTATGAACCTTGTTGTATCAATTAATGTTACAGCTGCTATGCTGAGGCAGCTGCTATGCTGCTACGCTGAGGCAGCTGCTATGCTGCTACAAAGCTAATTTCCATGAGGAGATGGGGATTCAGGCAGTGAGATTCGTCTACTTTATCTAAAATGGCAAAAAAGACAAGCAACAAGATCTTTGTCTATCAGAAGTAATGATCTTAACATTTTAAGCAAGTTTGTCTATTTAAAACTTTGTTCAGTGAGACACCCTCATGATAAACATCATGTTTTCTGTACCAGTTTAAGACACCCTCTTACTTCAGTATAATAGAAACAATACAGTGTAGGTCACACAATCTAAAATTGCACACAGTGTTAAGCAGCCGCTTTTGAAGTGCCAGGTTTCTTAAACTGAAGCATTAAAGCGTCTATAAACTAAGTTTCAGAGTAACAGCCGTGTTAGTCAGTATTCGCAAAAAGAAAAGGAGTACTTGTGGCACCTTGGAGACTGACCAATTTATTTGAGCATAAGCTTTCATGAGCTACAGCTCACTTGAGCTGTAGCTCACAAAAGCTTATGCTCAAATAAATTGGTCAGTCTCTAAGGTGCCACAAGTACTCCTTTTCTTTTTATAAACTAAGTGTTGCCAGTTGGAAAATAGTAAAAAAGCTTCCATGATTTCCTTCCCTGGTATAGAGACTCTTCATGGGTTATACACTCCTTGTCCTGCCACTCCCTTTTTTTCCCTCCTACCTCTCATTAGTGTTATGTGCTAAAACATTCTAAAGAAGGGGCTACACATTGCCTTGGAGATGGTCAGAATCTAGATTAGCCAGACGACCTTGGGAAATCTATATAGTTGCTAGATACAAATGTTGTTCAGTGAAGCATGTTGCAGCCATAGAGAGCCCTTTCATAGGCAACGCATGGCCAGGGGGAGGAATATACAAGATCAACTGCCTCCTCCCCCAGATTTCTGCTTGGTCTGTTGCAGGAGGAGGGACGGAAAAGGGTTCCCCCTGCAGCACGCTCAGCCCCTGTCCCTGGCAGCTGGGCCAGGAGCAGAAGGGGCAAGACCAGTCACTTCTCATGCAGACCACTCTGGGTCGCTGCTCTGCGCAGTCCAGCAGCTGCCTGAGAGAGCCTGGCTGAGGTGGTAGCAGCAGGCTAACCCCCTCCCAGACCCGGATGCTGGGGACAGGGGCCGAGTGAGCTGGAGTCCCCTCTCTCTCCCGGCATGTTTCCTTTCAGCCTGCTTGGGGGCAAAACCAGCCCTGTCAGTCACTGGTAGCAGAGAACTACTCAGCCTCCTGAAATTCTCCTCAATTGAAAACTTTCACAGTCAGAAAAAACTGAAATCTACATTCCTAAATTACTGATTATGTTAAATATACTTTGAAGGAAAAGCACAACAATTTCTCTTATTGAGAGCATTGTAAATCCCACATAACAAAAAACAAAACAAAACAAAAACAAAAACCACAAGTGTCAATTTCCATCTCTAATCTGGATGATCTATTTGTCTCCAGGGTAGGACAGATCTGAGCACTTAATTACCCAAAGAAAGGAAGTTTTCAGGAAAGCATGAACACAGTTTCCTGTTTCTCTTCATGCTAAGGTCCACAAATCTATTAAAATGGAGCTTTCATAGCTTTGTGCCTCCAGGATGGGAAGCACGATCATCCTTTAAATGTGGAAAACCAAAACAAGGACATGCATCTGACGAAGTGGATATTCACCCCTGAAAGCTTATGCTCCAATACATCTGGTAGTCTGTAAAGTGCCACAGGACTCTTTGCTGCTTTTACAGATCCAGACTAACATGGCTACCCCTCTGATACAAAACAAGGTAAACAAATACCTCCTCCACCAAACCATGTGCACTAAGGCATGGATAAGAATTCTGCCAAAAAAAGGAAATTCGCTAGGACTGAATGACCAATATGCAGAATTTGGTGAACTTCTGCTTTGTTGGCCATCTAGCAGGTTTCTACATTAGAGATATGAAAACACTGCCCTCAGATTTTCAGCTCCTAAGTGCTGGACTATGATACTTAACCAAAGAAGCTTAAGTCTTGAATGTACTTAGGAAATGAATGCTGTGACAATTTTGAGGACTGAATTAAAAGTATAATATTGGGTCCTGTTAGAGGAAGCTTCCAACTTTAAATGAAAAAACCAAAAGCAAAAATGTGTCTGATTGGAGATAGTAGCAATTAGGAGTCCTACTCTAATGGATAGGAAGTGTATCACCACCTCCTGCAGAGAGGTTCATTCTGGGTAGTGCTCTAAGGAGCAGAATGAGGTTCCAAGGCCATGCTCTATGACCTTGTAGGGCTGGAATAAAAGCAATGCCCTAAGGAAGCATTTAACATTGAGATTTGTATAAAACTTCCTTTTCATTAACATTTTAAGAACATTAGGCTACAGAGCCTTGACCTTTTTGCTTCAACATTCATACACCCACAACAAAGCCTTCCAGTAAGAACTCAAGGTTGCATGTCACTGGTATATCATTGTAATTAAATATGGACTTTGCACCAGGCAGTAGAATAAGTTGTATTTGTTGCCTCCTCCTTTGGGGTCCCTGAAAGCAATAATCACTTAATTCAAGTATTTATTGTCACCAAGTTTGGTCTCTGATGGACTACCAGTCTTGCATTAGCTCACCTCCTCTGTATGACAGAGACATCCAAGGAGCCAACACTAGATTATAGCTCTTGGGCTTGATTAATCTCTTTATCCAGAAAGATCTAAATAGGTATCACTGCTGCTCCCTCACCCCTCTTTTGTAATGTCCTGAGGAGCTCTGGGAAAAGTGGGAAGATATATGTACTAGGGAGCTTGACCAGGTTTGTAAGGTGCCACTCACCACCCCAAATCCAAGTTCCTGACAGAGAGGATGTAGAGCACTTTATTTACTATTTCCATATGCAAAAAGGGCAGTCAGAAGCCCACCAAACTGACCTGCAATGAGCAATGCATTTCAGAGAGCACCAGTCACTCTGCAAATCTGATTTTGCCCAATAAACTTTGGTGTTAATCTCCCCATTGATAGGCAGTGAGATGGTGTGGGGAAGACTGTCTGGTCCAGTTATGAATTCCATTTCGTTTTATGAATTCTATTGGTAATTGTAACAGTCACATGGATTATTATATCAGCCATTTTGTAGTAGGAACTTGACATGTAGTGAGGAAGCTGTCTGGAAAGCCATAACAGAACCCTCAAAGGCCATCAGCATTGAATGGCTCTCCCGTTGGGATACAGTGGAATTGCTACTACCAGGGCCATTGCCTCTGAATGGACTCTGCAGAGGAGTCTGTCTTGGGAGGAGAGAGCAGGAAACCCCCTGTTCAAAGCACATGGCTGTGAGAACTGGGCTTTTTCCCCCATAACTAAAGAAAGAAAGTCCATTTTCCAAGGGGTGAGTGTCATGACCAGAACTGGTCTGTTATCCATGGAAGGAGCTATGGACTGAGGCCTCAATGAATCATTGTGTTCTAGCTGATGGATGCTGTGCTGTCTCCATCTGTTACACATACCCTGAACTGAACTGGGAAGATGTGTAAAACAGAAACAAAACCAAAACCATGATTCTCTGCATTCACCAGTTGTAAGAGCAGAGAATACAGATCTGCCAATGGATGAAGTAGCAATACAGAAGGGATACAGAGAATTACTGGATAGGTACCATATGAACTCTGGATCACTGAAGCATGCCTGTGTATCAGACCAGAAATCCCAACAGGAACCAACAGGAATTAGGTTTGCGTCTCTTTGACACCACTTTCTATTATGGCCATCTTCATCTTCTGTTAACATTCTTCTGAGATAAGGTCTTTTACCTGTTAGATTCATTCTCAGTTCAGGCCTATGACTGGCTTCCCTGGCACCATATATTTGTGTTTGCCCTGAATCAAAGATACTCCAGGAACCACATCACTCCATGTTTCAGAGAAGCAGCCATGTTAGACTATATTCACAAAAAGAAAAGGAGGACTTGTGGCACCTTAGAGACTAACAAATTTATTTGAGCATAAGCTTTCGTGAGCTACAGCTCACTTCATCAGATGCATTCAGTGGAAAATACAGTGGGGAGATTTATATACACAGAGAACATGAAACAATGGGTGTTACCATACACACTGTAACGAGAGTGATCAGGTAAGGTGAGCTATTACAAGCAGGAGAGATTAATTCAAGCCTAAGTTAATTGTATCCAGTTTGCAAATTAATTCCAATTCAGCAGTCTCTCGTTGGAGTCTGTTTTTGAAGCTTTTTTGTTGAAGAATTGCCACTTTTAGGTCTGTAATCGAGTGACCAAAGAGATTGAAGTGTTCTCCAACTGGTTTTTGAATGTTATAATTCTTGATGTCTGATTTGTGTCCATTTATTCTTTTACATAGAGACGGTCCAGTTTGACCAATGTACATGGCAGAGGGGCATTGCTGGCACATGATGGCATATATCACGTTCGTAGATGTGCAGGTGAACGAGCCTCTGATAGCGTGGCTGATATGATTAGGCCCTATGACGGTGTCCCCTGAACAAATATGTGGACACAGTTGGCAACGGGCTTTGTTGCAAGGATAGGTTCCTGGGTTAGTGGTTCTGTTGTGTGGGGTGTGGTTGCTGGTGAGTATTTGCTTCAGGTTGCAGGGCTGGTCTGTAAGCAAGGACTGGCTTGTCTCCTAAGATCTGTGAGAGTGATGGGTCGTCCTTCAGGATAGGTTGTAGATCCTTGATGATGCGTTGGAAAGGTTTTAGTTGGGGGCTGAAGGTGATGGCTAGTGGTGTTTTGTTATTTTCTTTGTTGGGCCTGTCCTGTAGTAGGTGACTTCTGGGTACTCTTCTGGCTCTGTCAATCTGTTTCTTCACTTCAGCAGGTGGGTATTGCAGTTGTAAGAATGCTTGATAGAGATCTTGTAGGTGTTTGTCTCTGTCTGAGGGGTTGGAGCAAATGCAGTTGTATCGTAGAGGTTGGCTGTAGACGATGGATCATGTGGTGTGGTCTGGATGAAAGCTGGAGGCACGTAGGTAGGCATAGCAGTCAGTAGGTTTCCGGTATAGGGTGGTGTTTATGTGACCATCGCTTATTAGCGCCGTAGTGCCCAGGAAGTAGATCTCTTGTGTGGACTGGTCCAGGCTGAGGTCGATGGTGGGATGGAAATTGTTGAAATCATGGTGGAATTCCTCAAGGGCTTCTTTTCCATTGGTCCAGATGATGAAGATGTCATCAATGTAGCACAAGTAGAGTAGGGGCATTAGGGGATGAGAACTGAGGAAGCATTGTTCTAAGTCAGCCATAAAAATGTTGGCATACTGTAGGGCCATTCAGGTACCCAGAGCAGTGCCGCTGATTTGAAGGTCTACATTGTCCCCAAATGTGAAATAGTTATGGGTGAGGACAAAGTCACAAAGTTCAGCCACCAGGTTTGCCGTGACATTTTCGGGGATACTGATGGCTTGTAGTCCATCTTTGTGTGGAATGTTGGTGTAGAGGGCTTCTACATCCGTACTGACCAGGATGGTGTTTTCAGGAAGATCACCAATGGATTGTAGTTTCCTCAGGAAGTCAGCGGTGTCTCAAAGATAGCTGGGAGTCCTGGTAGTGTAGGGTCTGAGGAGGGAGTCTACATAGCCAGACAATCCTGCTGTCAGGGTGCCAATGCCTGAGATGATGGGGCGTCCAGGATTTCCAGGTTTATGGATCTTGGATAGCAGACACAATACCTCTGGCTGGGGTTCCAGGGATGTGTGTGTGCAGATTTGTAAATCTCCCCACTGTATTTTCCACTGAACGCATCCTATGAAGTGAGCTGTAGCTCACGAAAGCTTGTGCTCAAATAAATTTGTTAGTCTATAAGGTGCCACAAGTCCTCCTTTTCTTATCACTCCATGTGTTTGCTACAGTTTTCTCTGTCATCCAGAGCCCAGATCAGAAAAATTGTCCAGGAAGAGATACATGAATTTTCTTCTTTTCTAAAGCCAGTATAATTCCTACCAAGATCCTGGAGAGAGACCTTGGGAGCACATGTAAAATAGTATGGTAATATTTGAAGTTGGGAAAAGAAAACAGCTGCCATCCATCTGCAAAACACAAGAATTGCCTGAGGATAATAAAATGGGAATGCTTTGAAGACAAGCCTCCATTCAGAACTTACTTAGATGTTTCAGACAGGGCTCTGCTCTGCTTGTCCCCGATTCTCTGAGGCTAGAAATAGCATTGGGAGCAGGTGGCAGTATTCCAATCTGAAGTAGATTTTGGATTACTTCATTCATGTCATGGTCTTTCCAGGTTGCTGAGATTGGGAATGGGACAAAGTTGCTCCTGAAATTTTTGCACAGCTTTATAGGGTCCCTCCCCACAAGTGCCAGTGAGCTCATTTGATCAAACCTATAGGTAGCCCTTTTGCTCCCAAATTGAAAGAGCCAGGCACCAATTTAGGGTCTAACTCCAGACAGAGCCATTTGGGAGATAGCTCTGAGGCAATAATGAGTAGCTAATGATCCTGCTACCACTTGCAAAGAGATATTTTCTCCTATGTACTTCACAGACTGCTTCAACTTGTCACATGACTTGTATTCCTTTCCACAGTGCGTGTCAGGAGTCAAGATCATAAGTTGAATTTTCTGTTGGCTCTGAATAGCCGCAGCTTTCCATAAAGTTTATTGTACCACTAAGATAGCTCAGAACTGATTTCCCTGAGTATTTGATCCCAAGAACCAAAGCCCCATATAGCTGCATGAAACATATTTGAAGGACACTTTTTTATTCTTCTCTTTCCAAAGAGAAGTCTGTAGGACATGTAATTTTTAGGCCAAGAGGCACCATACTCACAATATTGTCCACCCATGCTAGTACTGCTTGTGAAAGCACACAGAGTTACTTAGGAATCAGATAACAATTCACATTTGTTTGTTTATTCATTCTTGCTGGCCTGAGGCTACCTGAGAGTTTCCATGGCAAATCAGGGGCTCAGATAATGCCTGCCTGGACTGGGCTGCCAGTGATGTGTCCACATATTGAGGAGGCCACTCTTTCAGGTAAAAAAAATCTCCCACAATTAGAAATTCTGAGTCCCTGTCCCCTGTGGAAAATACTCCCATTTAACTTTGGTGATGATACCAAGTTAAATATTGACCAGTGCACACTGAGGAAACTTCTACCTTAAAGAATGAAGGCCGGCAGAGGGTGTGGTAGAAAGAAAAACAGTGAACCAAGAGGCCCCTCAAGGCCTTCTGGTTCCTCTGCATCTACTTTCATCTGTGAGGGGAAGAGGTGGTGGTGCTGGCAAGGCTTAAAATCCTGCAACAGAAGCTTGGAGCAATAACCTGGATATTAGGGCACTGTGTCCCACAGCAGCCACTGAGAATGATGGTCAATAATTTAGGGCATGGTGACCTGCAGTGCCAGCTGCAGCCAACAGCCTAATGCTTTCCCAGGCTCATAGGAGTGACAAGAAAACCCTATTAAAACTTTCCAGGGTAGATGAGAAAGGATATATAGATAATTTATCTAGGTCATTTGCAGACTTCTTACGACTAATTTCACAATACGCAGTATACTCCAACCTGAAAGTTCTGGTTCTGGCTCAAAGGTGTAAACAGGCTGAGGTGCCCATTGTATCTATCTGTGGCTCTCAGCATGATGAAGAATGACATCAGATGGCATTACACTTTGCTTATATTTTTATCAAGCAAAGATGACCAGCTTCCTATTCAGGTTTCTTCCTAAGATATATACCCATGTCCCCCAGAAAAGGAAGGTCTGCTCTGTCACCTCTTGACCTGTGACTAGAGAGCCATCATCTCTAAGACAGATCCTGAGCCAGCCTCAATATGGGAAAAGTAACACTGCACAGAAAGATACACACATATTCAGTTACTTACTATAGATACTTCAGACACATGGAAATCTGACAACCAGAAACTGTGTGTTTCTTGCCAGTGGGAGCCAGTATTGCAGAATTCAATATTATAATCATTTTTCTTTGTACCTGAGGAAGCTGAGGCAAAGGAAATGTTAAGTGAATTGCTCAAGTCAGACAAAGCGAAATTGACTCCCATTGTTGTGCTCTATGCATAGAACTATGTGATGGTATAGTTCTTTAAGTATTCATTAAGCCCTTTCTTACCTTGCCTTTCTGGTTTAACGGTTCAATAGTTAAGCTGTCAGGGCCAATATCCACGATATTCCCCATCTGAAACCCATCAGTTGGGTGGGGAGCCCAAACAGGCTTCCCGTCCTCCATCATTGGAGCTATTCACTATTCCTGTAAGAAAAAAAAAAACTGTATAAAAATCTGACCAACTGTGTATAAACTTTAATTTGTTATTTTTAATCCAAACAGTGTATTATATAAAATGAGAACATGAAACACTGATTTCTAGTATTAAGTAGTTACACCCATATGTACGCCTTATTGATTAAATAACTCTGACTGTAATCTCTGTCCAAATGCTCTCTGGAAACAGTTTTAGATTATGTCTTGAATTCAAAATGCACCCTTTGTTATGCAAAAACACAGGCATCTGAAAAGGCTAAATATCTAAGGCCAAAATTTTCAAACTTGGATTCCTAAAGTTAGGCACCTAAAGAAGTGCTTAATTTACAGAGTTACTCACCACGTACAATAGCAACTGAATTAAATAGGAATTTTGCCTGGATTTGGACTTTCTGAATAGGCCCAACACAATATTTTTATATACCGAATTAATCTTCATTCTGGATAACTACTTTAATACTAGATAATTTTTATTATATAGATTATAAATCAGATTTGTGGATTCCACCAAGTCTGATAGACAGGTCCATTCCGGTTGCCAGTTTCTTCCTTTCCACTCAACACACATTCACACATTAAAGAGATATGCTTCAGTCATCTCTAGAGTTTCAGAGTTTGTAAAAGTACACTTCTGGTATATGATCTACTCTTTGGCCATTATCCAAAAATAACCTGCTAGCCAGTAATCATTAAACTGGAAACAGATTTCAAACAAACATATAAAAACACCCATGAAGGGTACGAAAGTACACCTTAAATGAAAGGATAACTCACAAATTTTTCCCTTCCCACCCTCTTGAATTAGAGCAGTGGTTTTCATGTCTAAGATTTCCAAAGGGGTCTGTACCTCCATCTGAAATTTTTTAGGGGTCCACAAATGAAAAAGATTGAAAACCACTAGGCTAGAGGAACTTCTATACCTATAACATTCAGAGACCACTGTGAATAACTGTGTTATGTGCAAAAAGGGAGAAACTTATAATTAGGAGGTCCTCTCCCACTGGCTAGTGGCACAGCCCCAAAGAACATATTTATGCAAATATTATTTAGCTCTAAAAGTCAATTATTTTAATAACTTTGAAAAAACATCTTTACATCTTACAAACATTCGATCACCACAAACAGCTAACTGTTAAAAATTGTATACTTCTTTGGTTTTAATTACACTCAGTATTTGAAATTATATTCAAACGTATTTCTAAGTGTCCTCATGATATAGAAAGTTTCACCTAATTATAGCACAACAGTCTCATTTCTCAGATTCCACTTCCATTAGAGGATGTATTGAAATATAATGTATCTAGGATAGTTAAATTTGTAATATTACAGTAGTGCCCAAAATGTGCTGGGCATAGTAGACACACAGGAAGGCATCCCTCAACTTACATCTGAAGACACAGAGCAGATGAAATAGGACAGAGGAAATACAACATACAAAATAATCAGGGTAGCTGGTCACTGACATATTTAGTCACTTCCATGTTTTGTTTTTCTCCAAAATACTGAACCTATCCCCATCTTCCCCTCTCCTGGCCATTGTTAATGTTTCTCATTTATTCCACATCCATTTTGCTCAATTAACATGCTAAAAAATCAATGATTTCCCCCTAAATATGTGATACTTCTAATTGCAAAACCTACAAACTCAACCCAGGACCTAGAAGTCAGGCTATGTCCTTTCTGGATTCTAATAAAGAGACTCTGCAAGACAAAATTTTTCTTTCAGGTATATCTGGTGCAACTCATCTTCACTGTGGTTGCAGAGGAATAACCAAGCATAATTTGAAGACAACATTGTTGCACAGACAACTGCAACTTAGTCATTCTATATTGACATTAAAGCCAGAAAGAACAATGACAATTCATTCTCCCAGTACTGTGCTGATTCTGCATGGCAGGCAGTAGTGGCTTTAAAAAAAAAACACACACTAATGCAAGCAGATATGATTGAATAAAACACAGGAAACAGATTTGTGGAGTAAGGTGATGCTGTTTATACATAGCCTTTTCTCAAAGTAGAATTCACTTTAAAATATGTATTGTTTTTCAAGGAGAAAATTATTAAAAATTAAGACAAAGTGTTTCTATAAAAAAAGACTGAACTCTGAGGAATCTTATCAAGATTAGAGGATATCTAACATCTATATCTTAGAATGTGTGTGACACAGATATTGCAACCCCATGAAATATTTTTGCTGGCCTGTTGTATTAAATCTACAAATAGTCTATGTATGATTGTTCACGTGTGGGGGAGGGTTACCACAACTCCTCCAGAAACTAAAAACAGTAGGGGGTAATTAAGGTGAGTCACTGAGACGAAACAATTCCACTGAATTTAGCCGTATGGGGTGGAATTCTAGAGAGGCTCCCTTCAGAGGCTTATATATACACACTGATCCAACCTGGATTTTCCAGAGAAAGAGACAAAGAAAGGGTTTTTGGCATAATAGGATGAGCTTGAACTGACTCAAGGCCTTCTTTGGGGTCCAGCAAACCATCAGGACACTGGCAGAAGGATTGGAAGACTTTGGCCTACAAGCACCCCAGAAGACTGAGGACAGACTTCTGATACGTTTAGTGTGTGTTTAAATCTGTTTATTAGGATTTTTTGTGTGTTGTCTCTGTAATGCTTTGACCTTAGGAAGAAGTGTGCTTGCTTAGAAAGAGCTGCGTGGTAACTTGTAACTGCTGGCGATACACTGTTCATAGCCCTCGGAGAGAGAAAGCAATACACAGGGGCTGACCTTTACACAGACTGGCTTGCTGTGGATATCAGTGTCAGGCAAGCTGTGAAGCCTTACCACTTCCTGTGTGAAAGGAGTGGGACAAGAGTCACACAGGTGACAGCTGGAGACCTCAGACCTGACTGGGAACTCCTGGAGTGGACCATGGGGGTGGAAATACACATGCAGTTACCTTGAAACTATGACAGTGTGCATGTGGGCTTAGAGTGTATGAATCTAGAATTAAGATAAAAAAATGAAGTTACTGGGATATATATATTATTGTAAAAATTATTAAACTTTTGTATTAAATATAACAGAAGCCTCTAATTCTATATTCTCTCATATTCAGAGAATAAATCTTCAACATCTACCCAGCTACAGAAAAGTTTATGTTCTACAGTCAAGTTTGGTTTATGTTTACTTGAAACCTTCAGCCACATTCCATAAAGTCCACAACACCCGATTATCCTGGTCATGTGTTGTCAGCAACATACAGTAAATCCCTTAGAACAACATCTGTATTCACCCAGACTTGGCTCCTGGCCACCTGTTTTTTTGTTTTTGTTTTTGTTTTTTTTAACTTCTGTAAATTTGATCAAATACATACCACAGTTCTATAGGTCTTTAGATACTGTGAGCCAGTCTTGAGTCAATTGTTATGACTCAAGTCCAATTCTTATGGGTGTAGCTGCTAACCATTTATGTTTATTTATAGGCATAAGCAGACATTCATTTTCATAAGCCTATCATTTTCCTTTAAAATGCTTGCTCTCGTTGGTACTTAGTGATATGTCACACAACCATATAAAACAAGGTTTTCCCCTGTTTTTAGAGGAACACTGCCAATATTCCAGATGTAACCACGTTGCACAACAAAATACAGCTTGAAATTAACATGTATTATCTCTTAGTGCTACAGTTTCCGTACGATACAGGCAAGCTTCTTATGAATTGTCTCTACTTAAATTTGAAACCCAATCCGTCAAATTAGCATCTTCAAGCTTTGACTGTTTGTTTGTTTATTCAGGCTTTTGCTTTTTCATACACTCTGCAGTCTGTTTCACGTCTTACTGGTAAATTACTGTTCAAATGTTTTGTGAACTTACAAATCCACTTCATTAAGATAGTTACACCAATGATGACTAAAAACATAGTGGACAAATATTTGAAACCTGTTATCTGACCACTCAGATGATGAACATTTTTAATAACCACACTCACAACTATCTAAAAAGAAAAGGAGTACTTGTGGCACCTTAGAGACTAACAAATGGTGCCACAAGTACTCCTTTTCTTTTTGCTAATACAGACCAACACGGCTGCTACTCTGAAAACTATCTAAAAGTCTGTGCTAATCTATCCATCTTGGGCACCAGTAATACACCCATCTCTATTAGTAGCTCAACTCTGAATTTGTACTTCTCCATCACTTGGCACATGTCACTGAAAAAAGCAAGTTGAGCAAAAAAATTTTAAACTATACTTTTGTGGTTTTAAAATAAAAAACTTTGAAATACAATCTGTATTCAATATATACAAAAACTGAGAAAACTTATATCTAAAAAGGGACACTGTCAATCATATATTTCATTGTAAAACTTTACCCTGTTGTTGTTACAAGTCACCCATAACATTACTACAACAAATGTTAAACACATCCCTCCCCTCCCCCCGTTTTTCAATTTATTTTGTGTAGGGATACTAATCAGTTTCACTATTTTGCATACCTTCCCAAGAACTGCAAGCACATTGTGACAACAGCAGCAGAACTGAAACTGAGGCCTTGTCTACACTATCGGGGTAAGTCAACCTAAGTTATGCTACTCCAGCTATGTGAATTATGTAGCTGGAATCGACGTAGCTTAGGTCAATTTACTGCAGTGTCTACTCCGCGCTGCATCAATGGGAGATGCTCTCCCACTGACTTACCTTACTCTTCTTGTTACGGTGGAGTACCGGAGTTGACTGGAGAGCGCTCTGCCCTTGATTTAGCAGGTCTTCACTAGACCAGCTAAATCAAAACAGATAGCAAAGCTGGTGTGTGCACAAAGGAAAGGGGAGATGAAGGATAGGCCCTAACTTCGGTGGCACTGCTCTCAAGCTCACCCTAAAGATATTTTTAAACAAACAAATGAGAAAAAAATGTAACCATCTTTTCAATTTTTACATTTTTTAAAATTTCAGGACATTCCATTTCAAAAATCATACTATTTGATAAAGTTTTTTGTGTAAGTTTCAAAAAACAATGCAAGTTGATTGTCCCTTTAAGGGTGTGTTTTCACAATTAAAATGCAGTACAGAACTGAGCACTAATATACGTTTTCATTAACTGCCAAATTCTGTTTCTAAGATTTATATTAAAATTTGATTATACACACATTCAGCAGCAATTCAGCCAATTTCCCCCAACCCCCAAAAGCGAAAGTTAACTTTTTAGCAATACTGACTCCTTTACTAACATTCATTCTACACTTCAATCGGAATCCAACTCCATATCTAACAGTTATTCTAATTAATTTAAGTAATATTTTTAAAATTGCCCCCTCATTTTTCCATTACATTGACCACTGCTGGTAGTTCTACTGGGAACCGGATTCTTCACTTCCTGTCCTGAATTGCTCACACAGGTGTTAAACAGAAGTAGCTATATTTCAGCAATAGGCAAAGATTTTTATACACACTTTTATATAGGATAACCTCAATTTTTTCTTTCTGTGACTGAAAATCAATTGCATGACAAAACAATAAGCACTGTTTGCTTAAAACGAATACCCAGAAGGTACCAGAATAAGCACACAAGAAAGTAGTTGACCTTACACACCAGTGATGACATCCAAAACTGATTCCTGCTAAATATGGACAACCAGCAGTAAGAAGCTTTTGAGGCAAAAAATTCAGCATCCTGGGGCCCCAGCCTATGATGGCAAAAATGCAAACATTCCCCTCAGGTAAAAATAGACCGTGAAAAAGCAACAGTATTAGCAGCTCTATTTCTTCCTCTCACAGACACTGCTTCAAAGATATTGATCTTTTAAAAAATCAGGCTGTAATATGTTGAATTTGTAAAGTGCTAAGGAATCCCTTACGTGAAAGGCTCCCCATCTGTGTAAGTTACTACTAGAACCCTGCATAGATACAAAACTTGTATCCACATTCAATCCGCGATCCACAAACATGATCTGTGGATATAAAGCAGATATCTGCAGATTTATGGGGCTCTAGATATAAAATTTGGATCCGCATTGGTCTGTAATCCTCAAACATGGCCTGCAGATATACGCAGATTTCCACGGCTCTAGTTATTACATCATCCTACCACTTATCCATACTGAATTAAAACGTAACCACTTTTAACCTCGCTTCTGATTTCCTTCATTCTCCCACCAAGTGCTCCGTCCAACTTAACCCTAGCACATGGTGAAAGTTCTACAAACTGCAACATATAGTGTTGCAGTTTCTAACATTGTTATCAGAGGTCTGAGGTAAACACTCATGTGTGAAGTGATCTGTGAACTATCAGCTTACTACATCAAGGCACTGTACTGAATTAACTAACAAATTAACTAATTAAACCAACCGAAAAATAAAACTGGTCTGGTTGCACTGAAGGACAGATGGTATCCCATCACAATGATTGCATCCAGATACACGAACAAGCAGGTATATACAACACATAGTAAAAAAAATGTACATGGTTACGTTTTGTTAAAGAACCTACTTTATACACACTTTATAAAACTGTACAAAAGTCTGATCTGCAATTTTCACCTGGATTAGCATGCTACAGTACTTTCGGGAAAATACTGCCAATCTCTACAACAGCAGTTCCCAGCCAATGGGAGCTGTGGAGACAGCACTCAGGGCAAGGGCAGTGCGCAGAGACTCCCCTGGCTGCCCCTGCGCCTAGGAGCCGGATACTCCGGTCACTTCTGGGAGCTGCGCGGAGTCAGGGCAAGTAGGGAGCCTGTCTTAGCCCTGCTGCACGGCCGACTGGACTTTTAGCTGCCTATTAAAATCTCCTGGATTGGTTTCAGTAGCCACCAGAAGATCGATTCTGATTCCAGGAGACTCCCGGCCAAAAGGCAACCCTACCAAAAGGCAATAATTCACCTTTGCTAAATTGATCCGATTTTGTTAGTCATGAAAAACAGAGCAAAATATTTTCCATTTCATTGAAATCTACTTAAGTACACTGCACAATTGAACTGCTTTGTGAAAGAAGCTGTAGTCCAGCCTCCTTTACACCAAGCCTCTTTCCACTTTATAACCACACACACCACCACATTACTTGAGTGCCTACCCAGAGCTTTCTGGTGACTGATATAAAGGTCTAACGACAATATATTAAGACATGACAAATCCAGTCACTAATGACTAGAAGAACACCTTCTCTGCCTAGCTGCATGTACGTATTACCTTGTTGCAGGAAGGGGGTAAATCCTCTGTGGATAGGGAAGAAACCTACCCCTTCACCGTAAGCTACTCAGGGCATGTCTACACTGAAATCGGATGTGTGACTGTAGCCTGTGTAGAATACCTGAACTAGCTTTAATCTAGTTTGCTCCAGCACCGTAATGGAGGGTGAAGCCTGGGCTGTAGTACTGTAATAGTACAGCATGCACTCCAGCAAGCCAGCTGAGTACAACACAGGGAGCCTGGGTACATACTTGGAGGTAAATGGCCGATAAAGTTAGAGAGTTTAAGGCCAGAACTGTTTATCCAGTCTGACCTTCTACATACCACAGATTACCAACACCACCCAGCGCACATTAAACCCAACAACTGAAACGAGACCAAAGTATTAGAACCTACAGGAGACTAGACTATTATGTGTTACAGGCAGAGAATGGGAGAGACCAAAGTTCACCAGCTGCAGAGGCCCCTGCAATGGCAAGGAAATGATTAAGTGAGAGATAGCCAGACAATCCTGGCAAGTAATCTGCATCCACACATTAGAGAGAAAGATGGGGAAATAAAACCTGTCTTGCCAATCTGACCTTGGGGGAAATTTCTTCTTCATCCCTCAGTTAGACTCTGAGCAAGTGAGCAAGAATCAGCCAGCCAACCACCTTAGAAAGAGAATGCTTGGTGCCATTTCAGAGCCTTGGCCCACTGCATCCAAAGTTCTATCTCCAACCATGGCCATCCCTGATGCTCCAGAGGAAGGAAATATTTTAAAAATCGAGAATACCTGGGGGAAAATACATTCCTGACTGCAGCAGGTGGCCAGCTGAAGCCCTGAAGCATGAGCTTTTATGAGCATAAATGGGAAGTGAGCTCCAGGGCTGTTGGGCCCTGCTCCCTACCATCACAAGCTACCCCATCTTACAATCACACTCAGATGTTTGTCCAGTTCTTGCTGAAAAATAATTAAGTTATTTGCCCCCTGCAACTCCTATTGGAAGGCTGTTCCAGACCCTCACCTCTCTGATGGTTAGAAACCTTCTATGTTCCAGCCAGAATTTATTCATGGTCAGTTTATATCCATAGTTTTTGTGCCAGCGTTGTCCTTTAGCTTACATAGCTCTTCACCCTCCCTGGTATTTACCCCCCTTCTTGTATTTCTAAAGAGCAATCATATCCCCTCTTTGCCATCTTTTTGCTAGACTAAACAAGTCAAGCTCTTCCAGTCTCCTTTCAAGACAGGCCCTTCATTTCCTTGATCATCCTAGTATCTCTTCTCTGCACCTGTACCAGTCTGAATTCATCTTTCCTCAACATGCATGACCAGACCTGTACACACTATTCCAAATGAGGTCTTTGCAGTGCCTTTTATAAGGACATTAATACCTCTCTCCCTCTCTCTCTATTTGAAATGCCTTGCCTGGGATCCCACAATCGCATTTGCCTTTTTTATAGCTGCATCACACTGGCCCATAGTCATCCTGTGACTGACCCACACACCCAGGTCTCTTTCCTCCTCTGTCTCTTCCAGCTCATAAGCCCCCAGCTTACAGCAGAAATTCTTATTATTAGATCCTAAGCGCATGACCTTGCACTTTGCAGTATTTAATTCATCCCATTTTCATCCCACTTCTGTCACCCTTCAAGGGCATCCAGATCTTCCGGTCTCAAATTCCAGTCGTTCTCTGTATGGATGATGCCTCCCAACTTGGTATCATCAAAAATAATTTCATTAAAACACTCCTACTTTTTGTATCAAGGTCTTTCATAAGAATATTGAATAAGATTGGTCCCAAGACTAATCCTTGAGGAACGCCACTAGTAACTTCCCTCAAGTCCTATAATTCACCTTTCAGCAAAACCCAGAGCCTTCTGCCCTTTAGCCAGTTCCTTATCCACTTTACAGTTCTTGTATTGATCCCCATCTTTCTAATGTAAGTAATAATTTCCCATGTGGTACCATATCAAATACTTGATTGAAGTTCAAGTGTATTAAATCTACTGCACTTCCCTTATGTAAAAAATCAGGAGGAGAACATCAGGTTAGTCTAGCATGATCTGCCTTTGCTAAACCCATGTTGCATCATCATTCACTTCCATGGATTTAATTATTCTTTCCTTCACAATTTGATCTCAAGTTTTGCATACTATTGAGGTCAGACTAGCAGGTCTGTAATTGCCCGCATCACTTTTTTGCCCTTTCTCAAGTATAGGTATGATGTTAGCTATCCGTCAGTCATGTGGTACTACTGCAAACAGACAGAGTTATTAAAAATCCTTGCTGCTGTACTAGCAGTCTCATGTGCCAGTTCTTTCAGTATTCTGGATAGAAATTATTCCCTAACCGTCCTCCCTCCCGCTAATTTGACCATATCGAGCTCTTTAATTTTTTCTTCCACCACAGATGGACTAATTTCCATTTCTAGACACTCATTTCCATCGGAGGTACTGCCCTCATCCATATTATCATCCTTATTGAAAACTGAGACAAAGTATTCATTTAGGTTTTAAGCCACACCTAGATTATCTTTAATCTCCTTCCCACCCACTTTGCATAATGGCCCAACCTCATCCTTCCTTATTCTCTTTTTATTTATAAAACTGAAAAACCCTTGTTCTTTATTTTAATTTCCTGTTAAGTGCTAATTCAGCTTGACTTCTATCATATCCCACTTTATTCTTACATTTTTTTAATTAAGAAAATAACTTTCTTGCTGATTGAGCCTTTTTCCATTTCCTACTGGCTCTTTGCTTACTCCTTACAATAACCTTGTTGAGGTGGTTATTCATCTGGCTGTGGTTGGAGCCCTTCCTTACAAGTTTCTTTCCCTCTTGCTTGGAATGCAAATTTCAGGTGGTTTTTGTATAGTTGATATGAAGAAATTCCAAGCCTCCTCCACATTTAAGTCCTTGAGTTCTTCAGGTTGGTTGACGTCTTTAACTAAATCCCTTAATTTCGCAAAGTCTGCACATTTGAAATAAAAAACAACAACCCTTGTTTTCATTATACTTCCATTTAATTTAAACCTAATTGACTCATGATCACTTGATCCAAGGTTATCTCCTATAACCAGCTCTTCTCTGATGTTCAGTGCTTACCAAAACTGAGTCTAAAATTGCATCACCTCTTATTGTGACAATTCTGTTGCCGCAGCTTAATTATTATTGGTACCCAATTTAGCTAGATTAAAGCTAGCCTGGATAGGTCTCCGCTTGCTACAATGACACCTCTGATTGCAACGTAGACATACTCAGGAGCAGAGTCACTCTGTGACTGATAGTCCAGCCTCCAGAAGGGAGTATACGGCACACAGCTCACTTCTCCCTACATGGGTGGCAATGGCAGATGCACCCACGCAGGGACACAGACCAAGGACCTGCAGGAGTTGGTCAAGAAATAACAATAGCTGAGCTGCTAATAGTGGTAACAATAAAATTAAGTTCAGCATCCTCAAGGAAGGAAAGGTTCCAAAAACTAGTACAGGAACACTAAATTTTAGGAAGATTTCAGTAAAGTAAACTTACCCAAAAAGGGCCTAAAATCAAAATTAAAAGGAAATAAAATCCTTATATATGGAGGCTATGTAGGGAATAGTAGAAGATTATCAGAAGACATACATGTCTCTGAACAAAAAGAAAAGCAGAATGACAAAAACCAATATATTGGCCCATATTGCCAATACAGTTAACTTGAACAACCGCTCAAGCTTTGCTAATCAGATTAAAATTCTCAAGGATTTCTAAATCTAATCCTAATGAAGCCAATACAAGGAACATAAATTACCGCAACATTAAGAAGGAAATTGGGGGAAAGGGGTGCTAAGATTTTAATATAGATAACAAAAAGCAACTATAGCAGAAGAAGAAAGCCTATGAATTGGTCACTGGATCTGCTGGATCACCATATCTTTTAAAAAAGTAGCAGTTAAGAAAAATGAGGATATTTGTTTTGTCAGTGATGATTTAGTTGCATGAGTCTTCTCCATGGAGAATGCTGGTGACACAACACCAGAATCAGCACACACATAAACTTGACCTGTCTTGTTCACATTGAGGACAAAATTGTGTTTAACTTCATGTTAAGTGGTGTTGGTCAATACGTGTTTCTGGGGGCAGGGATCAGCATTCACGTCGCATTCCCCCTCAGTACCCGGCCTGATAATGATAATGGAAGATAATGGAAGATAATGATCCAATCAGTGGACTAAATTCAGTGATGAATCCTGGTCACGTGCCACTTGAGGCACGTGGCACATATGCTAAGACCACCACTTTTTTCTAACATGACATATTTGCCCAATATAGACATAGGCCAGGAGTAGACAAATGTTTCTCAAAGAATTAGAATCTCTCTCCCTGATTTCTTCAAGTCTTTTTCAGAGGTGCCCCTTAACTGTCCACATATATTTGTATTCTAAATGTAATACTCTTCTATTGTAAAGAAAGTATATGTAATTTCCGCATCCAACACATCCGATTGCCCAGCCATTGCTTATCTTCAGATAACTTAATGGAGGAACTAATTTGTTTATTTTCTTTTTAAAGAAATGCCCATCAATTTCTGTGGGCACTGGACAAAATATATAAACAACTGAAACAATTCAACACCTAAGTCTCCCCAAATCCACACACACCAGCTCTGACACACTAAGTGCAGAAGCAGATTCCACTGCCAAGATTTCCCAAGTGAGGAAATCCTGCCTGCAGTCCCCAGCCATTCAAACAAGGGGACTACAGTATAACCATATCTATGCATAGTGACAGGTTTCAGAGTAGCAGCCGTGTTAGTCTGTATCCGCAAAAAGAACAGGAGTACTTGTGGCACCTTAGAGACTAACAAATTTATTTGAGCCTAAGTTTTTGTGGGCTACAGCCCACTTCATCAGATGCATAGAATGGAACATATAGTAAGAAGATATATATACATACAGTTCAGCAGTTTCTCATTGGAGTCTCTCTCCTCTGCCATGTACATTGGCCAAACCTGACAGTCTCTACAAAAAAGAATAAATGGACACAAATCTGACATCAGGAATCATAACATTCAAAAACCAGTAGGAGAACGCTTCAACCTCTGGTCACTCAGTAACAGACTTAAAGGTGGCAATTTTGCAACAGAAAAGCTTCAAAAACAGACTCCAATGAGAAACTGAACTGGAATTAATTTGCAAACTAGATACCATTAACTTGGGCTTGAATAGAGACTGGGAGTGGCTGGGTCATTACACAAATTGAATCTATTTCCCCATGTTAAGTATCCTCACACCTTTTTGTCAACTGTCTGAAATGGGCCATCTTGATTGTCACTACAAAAGTCCTCCTTGTCTCCCGCCCCGCTGATAATAGCTCATCTTAATTAATTAGCCTCTTAGAGCTGGTATGGCAAGGTCCACCTTTTAATGTTCTCTGTATGTATATATATCTTCTTACTATATGTTCCATTCTATGCATCTGATGAAGTGGGCTGTAGCCCACGAAAGCTTATGTTCAAATAAATGTGTTAGTCTCTAAGGTGCCACAAGTACTCCTGTTCTTTTTGCATATCTATGTAGCTATGAGAGTATGGATGAGAAGTAATTTTTCAAATAATCAGGAAACAAGCCCTTTAGTGCTTTACAGATCAGTGTCAACATCTTTATTTTCACCTGAAAATAAAATAGGCACCAGTGCAGTTTTTCAAGAGACTGATGCAGTACATTCTCCTTCAGGTACATGAAACCATAGCGTGGGAAGATGTTATATTATATGCCAGCTTTAGGTTCTTAGGATCCTTGAAGAGTCACCTGTAGAAAGCACCCAGTAATTCATGGGAAAGGTCACAATGATGTAGCAAAGTCCACACACAAGGAAAAACAAACAAATAAAATCATAAGCACCTTGCCAGACTCAGATAAAAATGGTGGTTTAAAATATCTGGAAATCAACAAGGAACAGGTGAGCCAAAAAACCTCCCAAGTTATCAGTTTCAAAAAAATTACTGAAGAGAAAAATTTTCAGTAACTGGTGCTAACACCATCCATCATATTCTCTATGTGCTTCCCTCAACTCATTTGCATTATCCACACTGACCTTCAGCCAGCTAATTTTCATTCATGTCTCTATCTTGGTGAACCACTAAAGCAAAAAACTTCACAATCTGAGTTTGATACAAGACAGACCTACATGTCATCTGAGTACCAAATGCATCACAGCCCAAATTGTCTCACTACCTTCCTCGGAATATATGTTGAATAGAATCAGTGACACCGTACAGCACAGAACTTTTAGGGCCCACAACCCATTGCCCAACACCACTTTCTGGGATCTCTGTCAGAGGACACATGGAACTACCGAAGGGCACTGGTATTTAATTAATAGTAAATAAATAAATAATAAATAAATTAATAATAAATATACCTATTCAAGCAAGGGCACACGACCAAATCAACTAAACCTAGTGGTCAACAGTATCACAGGCTACTGACAGTCCTCAAATAAACAGTATGGACATTTAACCTCTGTCCACTGCAAGGAGATCAGACACCAAAAAGGTTATTGCAATTTCTGTCCTATACCCAGGCTGAAAGCCAGAGTGGGAAGTATCAAGCAAATCAGAGGTCTCCAGATACTACCAATGTTTCTTGTCACAGCCTAAAGAGAAAGTTTAAGAAAGGGACATAAACTGGTGAAATAATCAGCATCCAGAGATTATCAGGACTGATCCAATGACTGTTCCCTTGAAAGAAGAGCAATGCCCTCCTGTAAAGATACATTAATGATCTCAACTAGAGCTAGCCTGAACTTGACAAAAAACTAAACTTTGGCCAAAAAACAAAACAAAAAAAGTTTTTAAAAAAAATGTTCACAATTATTAGTTATTCTAACCAGCTCTGATCTCAAACACCACAGTAACCCCCAGCTGATTATTCTACTCATGAAAAGGCATGGGTCCAATACACAGGTTGCAGACCAAAGCTTCCCATCACATTTAGACCACCCAAAATTGAAAGAAAACTACCATCTCTAAATATATAGACCTGGCTCTGAAAAACCAAGGTATGAAGTCCGAATCCAATCAATTAAATCTTGTTCACAAAATTGGAAAAGTTTATACCTGAATCCCGCCAAACAAATACAGCCCAGATTCACCACACTGTCAACCATGAAAAAATAATTCTGCTGTCTGGGATTTAACTAAGCTTTTTTATACTCCATTATATTAAGAAACAAGACACTTAAGATCCAATATATTGATGGCAGAAGACAAAAGTTGATCATAATGTCCTAAGCTATCCTGAAAGAGGGACATTGGCCAGAATATATTCACCAGCACATAATTCTCCATGGGAGGACTGATGGAATACATACTCTATTCTGATGGCAGAAAAGAGAAGTAGTAATGTCAAAGTACAGATGGAGGCTGGACAAAAATCACTTACAGCACCTCAGTCTCTAGGATATCCAAAATATGACCATTTTATGTGCAAAATCTGCCTGGGACAGTCAGAAGTGTTTGAGCCAAGCCAGAACAGTTGACATCTGCATGTCTGTTGAAGCATAATAAGGCTGGGCATCTCCACAGCAACAAGCTAGAAAAAACCCTCTATCCATACAGACAGGGTTTTGGCCTGAGCATGGGGAGATGACTAGGTGACCTCTCTAGGTCACTTCCAGCACTACATTTCTATGATTCTATAGCTTTCAGCAGAGGAGTAATCCTGTCTCGCTGAAACAGAAACGGAACTACAGACCAGCACAATTTCCATATTAGCCACATCCTGACCACAGCTAAACTCCCATCCATGGGTCCCTTCCTGCCCTACTTGCACATAGTGGACAGTAACTTGTTTTTCTGTTTAATTCAAGATCACTTTTTGGGATATTAGTTTTGTGTAGATTAGTAGGGCAGGGCAGCAAACCAGTGTTTGAGGTGCCAAATGATCTCATTGAGGAGCTGCAAATCCCCACTTTCCCTTTTTCTAGGTGAGTGGGGGAGATGAAAACATTTTCTACTCCGTGACACAAAACATGTAGAGCCAACCCTGCCTTAAGAGCATTCAGGACCTGCCATCCTATTTTAGTCACAGATTCTCTTTTAAGCCACGGGCAAGTCATTGTGCCTCTGTTTCACATTTTTAGTAATATTTGTGTGCCTCAAAGAGTGCTGTAAGGTGTAGCTAATTTGTTTAGTAGACACCATTGTGACGCTCTGTACCTTGCGGAAAACACCCTGTACCCCCATGTTCATCCTTATAATATGATTGTGTGGTATCCAATGCAAAGTTTATTATGCTGGGTGTCTTTGGAAGGCTCATGATGCACTTGGTATTGTTGTTATAGTAATGTTATAAGTTGTAATTCCATGTATATAGTTATGAGGCTGAAAATGTGTCCTCATGACTTAAAACAAACCCAGGCAAAAATTCTCCAGGAGCAGGGGCCCAGGAAAAACTCTCCAAGACCAGAGGGGTAGTTCACACCTCATCAGGGCACGTATGGAACAAACCCAGCCCAGCCTCACAGGAACAAAGGACACTGGCCTGGGAGCAGCAAAGAATCTGTTGGACCTTTGAAAGAGTCACCCCCTTTCCCTTGGTCAGTTTGGGACTATGATGAGGTAATGCTCACCTGACTCTGAAGTGGGGAGGGGCAAAACCAAGAGGGAAGAAAAAACATGATAAAAGGGAGAAACATTTGCTATGCACTCTCTCTTCCACCTCCATCTATAGACACCACCACCAAGCGACTTAAGCACTGATCAAAGAGGACAGCCTGGCTGAAGGGCAACGAGCCAGCCTATGGTGAGAAGCATCTAAGTTTGTAAGGGCACTGAAAGTGTTAAGATCAGCTTAGAATGGGTTTTGCTTTTATTTCATTTGACCAAATCTAACTCGTTGTGCTTTGATTTATAATCACTTAAAATCTATCTTTTATACTTAATATATTGGTTTGGTTATTCTACCTGAAGCAGTGCATTTGGTTTGAAGTGTGTCAGAGATGCCCCTTGGGATAACAAGCCTGGTATATCAATTTCTTTGTTAAACTGACGAACGCATACAAGCTTGCAACGTCCAGCGGGCATAACTGGTTGTGTCTGGGACAGGGGAACAGGGAACCGTGGCCAATGGGAGCTTCAGGGGAGGTACCTGGAGGAGCGGCCAGGGCAACACACAGACCCCTGTGCTCCCCTTCCCCCAGGTCCCAGACGCTTCCTGAAGCAGAGCGGGGGCAGGGCAGGAGCCGCTCTAGGTAAATGCTGGGGCGGGCCACGGGGAGCTGGTGGGCCACAGAAAAGAACCCCGGGGTCCGCATGTGGCCTGCAGGCCGCATGTTTGAGACCTGTGCTAGAGGCTGTGCGTGAACAGCCCGGGAGTGGGAGTTCTCACATCGGAGCAGGGTAAGGCTGGGTCCCCGAGTCGAGGATTGGAGTGACCTAGCAGATCAGCGGTCCAGATAACACCAGGGGAATGTCACAACTTTTAAACAAAATCAGTAATTTCCAACAGTTACCACACAGCATTATCAAAACCGTAGTTTTTTCTTTTAAAAATGAAACCTGCTTGAAGTGACCTGAGTCTAAGGACCAATAAAAATCAATTGCTTAAGCAAAGGAGTGGAACAAAATCATACTCAGAAAGTTTGGAACAACACAGTCTCTTAAAATAGGATGTTTACTAAGTATTGTCTTGATGCAAGTTGCATGAAAATTGAAATACGAATTAACTAGGATAAGCATATGATAGTTGTTGGTAACAGCTTACTTTTCAATAACTATCACTGCAGTATTGCTAAACCCAAGTCTTCAAGAATCATGAGTTAAGTCCCGCACAAACATGAGCTAGCTTAAAAATGGTTAGATTTTAAAAATAAACACATTTTGGGCTCTTTATTTCCTTTCTGCACTTTGAGCCTTTAGGGTTAATGTTTTCAAACTTTTGCCACAACCATGAGCGCTAGAATCTTTTTTTTTTTAAAGAGGAAATTTGCATGTAATCACATGACTCTAGGCGCTAGGGATTTAAGAAAACCCGCCAAATATTATGAGCCTTAAAATAAAATCATGAGCTGGAAGCACTGTATCTGTCCAGCTCTTTAAACATGTAGAGTACTGAAAAAATGTTGTTTTATTTTTTTATGGAAAAATCAAGTGCTTTAAAAGTGTCCCATCTTATGTCAGAGCTATCAATAGTCACAATTTGGATTGGAGGAACTGGAATACATCCAAGCTAGTGAGACTTGGTGGTTCATCACCCAGTTGCAACATAAGAGACTTTGAGGCTTATGACAACAGTGGCCCTTGAATGTTATCAGTTACTCTGCTCATTTTTATAGACCTTCTCTGGAACCTTTTAGTTCTGCCATACCGGTCTTGAGATGGGGTGACGAACCCTGAATACAGTATTCAAAGTGAAGGTGCATAATTAATTTATTATAATCCCACTGTCATTTTTCACTCCTCTTCTGTACCCCCTTGACCTGCTTATTGACCAGATACTTTCAGTGAGCTGTCTACAACGACACCCACGTTACTCTACTCTCCTTCCCCTCCAGTTGTTTCATTCCTACTTGGTGTCCTCTGATGAGCCAAGATTGGAGACAATTTGGGACAGTGATTTTTTGTTTAATTTAGAGCCTATTAATGTAAATCAGTGCAGTTACTATTTCTTCCCATGTGCATTATCTTGCAATGGTCTTTAACGGACTTCATTTGCCATCTTACCCAATTACATAGTTGAATTACCGATAATTGTACCAACACATTTTGCCACCTTCAATATGTACAAATTATTGCAGCTCCCCACTGCTAACCTCTTTCCATATATCCTACTCTGATTTCTTTTATCCAGTTTTTAAACATATGATAACCTTTACCTCTCACCCCATGAATACTAATTTTCTATTTTATTTAGTTTGTAATCAAGATCCATGAGCCTTCCAATTTTTTCTTTCATAATTTTTATTTTAAATATAATAAATTAAGCTCTCTCCTCAGTCTAGATGGTGATTTTAAAAGTATAGTGACTGTGGGAAAGTCAAATCAAATACATTAGTTTTGCATGTTCAGAAGGAAGTGGGATTTGTGGTCACTTCAATGTTTTCTAGAAGCAAGTTTCATGATTGTGGGTAGCTGCTATGAAAGCTCCATCTCCTGCACTCAGGAATGTCACTCTTGAGATTGACTTCCAATTTTTCTAGTGTAACATTGCTATCACAGGCATTCATGGTTCCCTGGAATAAGTTAGCCCTGGTCTACACTAGTGGGGGAAATAGATCTAAGTTATGCAACTTCAGCTACGTGAATAACATAGCTGAAGTCGATGTATTTAGATCGATGTGCTTAGATCAACTGCTGCCGCTCCCCTGTCAACTCTGCTTGCACCTCTCGCGGTGCTGGAGTATAGGAGTAGACGGGAGAGCGCTCAGGGATCGATTTATCGTGTCTACACTAGACACGATAAATCGATCCCCGCTGGATCGATTGCTGCCTGCCAATCCGGCGGGTAGTGAAGACATACCCTAAATTCCTCCAGTAAACTGGGCAAATCCCACAGTGATCTTAGAATATCAGGACCAAACCTTGAATATGATTCTATATTCCATGGGGAAGCTTATGCAGAGAGCAGAGCACGAGGACAATGTGCTTTTAGCAGCCCATGTATTTTGGTAGGTGAACTGCAACATTCAGTACTAAACAGAGCTATTTGGGGATATAAAAAACCGTAAGAATCAAGTCTAGAGATCAAAAATGCATGGGCCCAGATCAGAGTCTGATAGAATAGTGCAGACTTCTTTCTGCAGATAGACCAAAGCATTTTTACCAACCATAGTCATCGGCATTTATAACTGTAACAAAGAGTACAGAAAACCCCCAAGGTTGTGTACCATCTTGAAGATGAGATGACAGATTTCATCAACGGACAGTATGTTATTGATAGCAAATTTCTCAAAGCCCTTTCTCTCGCCACATGCATAACCTCAAAGTGTGTCAAGTTCAGTTCCAGCTACTATTCTTTACACAAAGGCTGATGACTCCCTGGCAATGGAGCTGAGAAGCTCTCTCTCTCCCGATAAGAATTTGATGTTAAAAAGATACATAAGTTGGGTGTTGTCCAAATTCCCAGTACCTTTTATATGAATGACACCGAAGGCATTTGACAGTCCAAATAACTACAGTTCTCCTTCATTTCCTTTATTTCCTTCCAAATTTTTAATATACTGGTAATGCTTACATAGGCATTTTATAATTAATATTTTCTTCAACTAATTTAGTTAGTTCTCTAGATTACAGCAATCTAATTTCCAGGACTGCACCTTTTATAAGGCTATTCACACAGTCTTCCTGAATAGTAATCTACCAACCAAGTCAGCTACACATTTTTGATAGCAGAAGGGTCGCTTAATTCTTAAGCTGCTACAGAACTTTACTGCGCAATATCTAGCACCGGTGACTTGTTTCCACTTAATTCATCAATAAGTATCCTAAATAACTTAAAATTCCATATTTTTATATGGGAACTAAACAAGAATTCCCTCTTCTCTTGTTGGCTCTGCAAGGGACTCTAGCAACGAAGACTTCCAGTTTTCATAAGCTAAGGGAGTACCTGAGATGTCTGCATACTTGGCCCAGCCCCCAGGAGTTATCACCCGTATATCTGAAGAATGGCACAAGAATGGATGGGAAAACAATGTGTGTCTAAAATGCATACTGTACCTTACAATGGACACAGTTCACAGGGAAAAGCTGTGGTGCCTCCAAACACATTTGCAAACTAGGATTTTTTTTCTTCTTCTTCTTCTTCAAGTTTTGTTTGCAGCTACTGTGAGATACGAATCCAGAGCACTAGCATCCACCAGCAGGAATGCTGCTTGAGGTAAAAGGACTGCAGCTTCCCAAAACATATTTAAACAAACACAATATACCTTTAATTGTTTATTGGGTCCCTAACTAACAGCAGTCTACTCAACTGATCTCTAAGTATTTTGCCCTACACCTTCAATCACAAACTTGAGAGTTACTTGGAGTGGTTACAATGAAAGTCAAGTATAGGTCTATTATGTACAGAGCAAAGCTCTGTGTAGTATTTCAGCACCAGGTTTACTTCAAAAACCTTCATTATTATAGAGCTCAAATAGTTACCAAAATATTTTTTCTTTCAAAGATTATATAACCAGTCATAAGCTTCTTTTAAAAAACCAGGGTAATTTATAAATTATCCTCAATTGTCCCTAAATTTAACAACACAAGCCGTTAAAATTCTGCTAGGCTGTGACTAACTTCAAACTCACAACAAACATTATGCTAGAACAGCAACCGTTAAAACTGCTAGAAACTAACCAAGAAATATTATCTACGCATGGACAAATCAGGTCAAGTAACTAATTTACTTTTCCAAACCTGTAGGGGGTGAGGGCAAGAGGGTTTAGAAGTATAAATTGGGATCTAGATCTTTCCTGTGCCACCACTTTCATTTTTTCCTTCAACAACCCTTAAGGTGCATGGATACATTTTTTACCAGGCTTTCACATGGCTTTGAGGTCCTATTGTTATCATAAAGCACAATCCCCCATGACTCTCTCAGGCCTCAAGGTGCGGTTTATTGTTTGAATTCCCTGTATGTTTTCAGGGCTTGAAAAGCTGCTAAGAAATATAATTACCCTTTGCCTGCTAGCCTGGATGAAAATATAGTACTTCCATGCCCCCACACAACACTGTGCCTATTTAAATGTACATTGCCATATATTTCCACCACCCTCCCCCCGCAAATAAATCTCCATCTTGCTGTTCCTACTCCTGAAAGAGGGATGGAAAAATAAGGCAGGTGTTGACGGCCTCTGCAGCTAGTGCCTGAAGTTAAACCGATCATTACAACAAGGGAGAGGAAAGCTTTCAGGCTTATCCCACCCTTTAACCAAACATCCACATTATGGGAGGTCCAAATCTTCTCAATGAGGTCACTGCTATGAATTAACTGGGAATTTGTGACATCACAGCCCGGCACCAAAAGGAAGGTCAATCAACCAATAATTTTAGACAAGTATAATCTATATTAAAACTGTGATATGACTAATCAAATGCAACAAACTTGAGCCCTACCTGACATGGGTTTGTCAAGCCAGATGCTTATGTAGCCGTTGCAGAAAAGAACACCCATAGCATAGTCTGACTGCAATCCCATGGCTACTGTAGCCTAATCAGATACAAGTGCTATCTTCCCAGAAGGTGAGGATGTAAACTGGAAACCAGGAAACAGGAGCAGAAAGTCAGGAAGCTGTAAATTCTGCTCTTTCACTATGTGACAAAATGCTTTTTCCTTGAGCTTTTTGAACAGAAACGTAACCTTTGTTCAGTTTACACTATGGCTTTCATTTTTTGTTGAATCTAATTTATACTGCAGTTTCCTTTCTTCTAGTGAGAATAACCTCCACACAACTGACCTGTAGAAAGGGAGACTGGAGGTAGCAAAAGCATTATTTAAATGCCAACACTTAAGCACATTTACCAAAATGTCATCACACATTACATGGCCAAGTTCCAGAAACTAAAATACTTGTTTATTCCTTAGTAATCTGGATTAAATTCCTACTAGCTCAGGTTCCCTTTACCTGCTTCCTTTGTAAAGCACTTCCAGGTCTACTGATAAAAAACACTAGACATTATTATTATTAGAGTACAATGTACACTTTAGTTATTTTTAGAACTACTCGAGAGGTCATCAGATATGCCCATATTAATGCTAAGAAACCTTGAGGAAAAAAGTGAAATTTACACATGTAAACTTTATTGCAGTGTACCAAAATAGGTAGACTGCTATACAACCCACAAAACAAGTACCTACACTCAAATACATCAAAGTTCTCTATTCACCCCAGAGCACTCACCTTCCTTTCCCCATAAATTCTACCCCTCCCAATTCTCACCAGTCCCCTCCTGCCCTTTAACAAATATTTATCTGAAACCCCCAAGCAAAAATCAGGGGACAACATCTTGTTCATCTGACTGAAGTTCAGATTTAAGGCTTAATAGTTTTAACATTTCACCTAGCAAGCAACAAAAATATTTTAGTTAATAGATTATTTGTAGATGCACAGCTCTCAGACAGTTTCTGTGTATTTTTTTTAAATCAACTATGTCAAGATAGTGAAGTATTCCTATTCTAAAATGTGTGATAATTAATGTTTTGAAGCATTTTCCTAACTGGGAAATAAAAGTGGAGGAGAAAGGAGATGGGTAGATTGCTGACAGGCTTTCAGGCCTTGACAATAAATCATATCAAAATGAGGTATCCTCACACCTTCAGAAGAAAATTATTTTTAACCAATATTAAAACAGGAGTCAATCCCATTCCTAAAGAGAAAAACTAAGTCAGTGTTTATGTTAGAAACAAAGCACACTCTGCAAACATGAGCTATATCTATTAGCATGAAGAATTGTAAGCAACCTTTTCCTGTACTTGTCTTTGTTAATTAAAATAATCTACATTTTGAAGAGAAGTTAATTTTAAAGCCAAGCAGTAAACTTAAAACAAAAGAACATGATAGAATTGACATGTAATTATATAAAGAACATGAATGTACTGTAGTAAAAATTCACATTCTTTTAAATCATATATTCCTAATCAGTGCAAATCTCCTAAAGGATCTATAACTTCTGAAATATTAATTTAGGATTTCTTAATGGTTGTGACTATGGGTTATGAAAAACTTATGAAGACTAAAATTCTATCTTATATGGTTCCCCCAAAATTCTGGGGTTCTGACGAACTAGCTAGGATTGCCATACAATATTTCCCCCAAATCATCTCTACAAGTGACAAAGTAGGCTATTTTTGTATGTAGTGTTATTGTAACTGTGTTGGTCCCAGAATATTAGCGAGACAAGGTGGGTGAGATAATATTTTGTATTGGACCAAACTTCTGAGAGAGACAAAACTTTCGAGCTTACATAGGGCGCTGAAGAAGTTGGTCCAATAAAAAAATACTACCTCACCCACTTTCTCTCTCTCAAGTAGGCTATTTAACCTATATTGCTGCTACTGTACTTTCTTTAAAAAATATCAAAGTTACCCACAGACATCATGATGAAGTGAAGAGGAAAATGAAAGGGAGTGAGGGTAGCCTATTTCAATTGGAGAGGGAAAAAATCCAGACAACATTATCTCTCTCACCGGAATACAAAAATGACTAAATGTTTAGCTTCATTTTGTGCCTTTTAAATACTTTCTCCTACAGTTCGGCACACAAAACCTATAGTTGAATACTGTGTATGTTACTTACTAAACAACAGGAAAAACTAACGCAGAAGTCCAAAGGTCACCTTAAGTATTAACAATGTTAGCTTTAAAAAAATATATATATATATATATAGGAAGATTAAAATCCCAAACCTTTTGAAAGGTGTTCTGCAAAGAACATCTCTGATTAGGTCTCTGTAGAGTGTTTTGTAGAAATCAGAATAATTTTCTCTCTCTCACTCAGGTAATGTTATCCATAACATTTTCAAAATTCTGAGAAATATACTACATCAAGAATGTATGAATTATCTTGACAAAGCTAGATTTTAAGTGTTCACAAAGAGTACAGAGTTTCTGAACAGTTTCTTTGGAGGTAAAAAAAAAGTTTTAAAATGTGTATTTAGCAAAGCACATGCACCTACTACTACCTATAAAACAAGTATATATGTATTTTACACCATATTTAGGAAACAGGACTTCCTGACACAAACAACAAACGCAAGACAGACTCCCTTGTAAAATGCATCAGGGGTTTTAGCCTAGATACATTACTACCCTTTCTTAGGGCCATCTGGCAGAGAAGGGAGGGTTGGGATAATCACATGTAGCATTTCCCAAAATTAGGAGTGGGGTACTTGATGTGGACTTCTAAGATGTGGCCAACACAGCTTTGTAATCAACATAGCCTTCTCCTAAAGCAATCAGAAAATGCTACGTTAGGCTGCACCAGTTCTATCCATTTCTGCCCTAGATGTCCAGAAATACAATCTAGGAATGCTGAAACAACTGCTCTTCTTCTATAATCAAGAAAGTAAATCAGCTATTGGATTTCTCAGAGGTCAAATGATATGTTGGGGTGGGCGGCGGGGGTTGGAGCAACTGATGCATCACAGAGAAGTTAACTTGGCATGGCACTTGTTATTTAAAAACATTTTACTATTCATAAACCTCCCCACAACCATCCCCCAAAGACCGTCACAATCCAACTTAACTCTACCTGTTACATATCATTAGTATTTTCCCAGGTGACACAAGTGAGAAGAAAAACCTTTCTTCCAAACTTAATTAGATCACTTAGATCAATTGCTGCTGGATCCATGTGTTTTGTTATTTGGCACATTTAAACCTATTATCCGGTTACTCAATCCTTTGGAGAGGAGGATAAAGCCAAATAATTCTTAATCAAGCTTCAAAGAAACTTAAATCTTCTTATACTTTTTTTTTTTATTCTAACACCTTCTGTGATCTCAGGAACAACACCTTCAAATTATTACACCAACTCCAGCATGATCTGACTGACTACACCTGGAAATCCCTCCATCTTAAAAAGGTATTGTTACTAACTCCAAAGTCCAAAGATGCTTCCCCTGGACCTTCCAAAATGACTTAAGGTAAATCTCTTTTTGCCCCTTCCCATATCTGAGAGTTACTAAAGATTTACTAAACCACCCATGGTTTAATAACCATATGAGAAAAGATTATGGAGATTTCATTACACAAACTTTTTAAAGTATCCATTTTGGTTTTATGGTCTTCTGCACCAAAGCAATCCAATTCAAGGTCATCCATCATACTAACAGGCATTTTTTTGGACTTTATATAACACGCCTCCTCATGTCAACTGTTTACAAGAAGTGTTCAATGTAGAGGCAGGATTTTATAATTGTACTATAAGAATAGAGGTACTAATGTATGTCTTGATTTCATTTTACCAGCCACCCTTTTTGAATAGCAGAAAGGAATGACCCTCTGGGACACTGGTAGGAATGCATCTGACAAGCTGCCAGTGTCTGTACTGATGTTAAGGCAGGGACAGACCAGAACAATCCTTATGACTGATTATGGTCACCCTTTTGTTTTAGGATAAGTTATAATGTCTACTATGGTTTCCTATATGTATTACAAATTAGGCACTCTAGTTAAATATACATTTCATTGTTTTTAAGGTTTAGTAAGTAAAAGACAGGATCTTGTATTGTGTCTATGTTAAGGGGATTCAGAATAAACTGACACTGTTTGTATTCACAAAAAAAGACTGTTTGTGTGAATGAGGAATGTATGCATCAGGAAAAGATAAGGTGTGAAGGCCACTGTTATAACCAGATGGTCAAGGAAAAAGGAGTAAAGAGACTTGACACCAGAAAATCACCAACGCACATCCATAACGAAGGAAGGGCAAATTGACGACTCTGAGGTGAAGGCTGGAACCCCTAAAGACAGGACAATTGATTAAATTGGAACCAGGACAGGATAACCCTCTCGGAGGTGTTTTGGAATGTTTACATTAAAAGATACACCAATTAAGGAGTAACCCGTCACAAACTGACACAGCAAAATCCATAGACTTCAACAGAGAAAAAGAACTATAAGAACAGGGTGCTTTGCCATGGGCTTTTGGGTTCGTTTTGCCACTGTCAGTCGCTAACCGAAGCTCCTGGAGTAAAGCCCGGCTCCCATCTGCGACCAATCTGGCTGGCCACTACATTGATCCAGAATCTGGACTGGTAACTATAAACATCGACTGGCGGGGATTTTTTTTAAGGTTTTATTAAAATAAATATTCTTCATGAGAACCAGAAAACTAAAAGCTTTTTATATTATGTTTTCTATCCCTTTATATCACTAAAGAGTCCTAAGAGATCATATCCTAACAGATCCACAACACACCATAATTATGACCTCACTGGTTACCCCTCTGCGAAGACTGTGGGACATATTCTTTATTTAATTTTAAGAAAACCGTCTATCTCAATTTTGTTTGAGTCTTGTGGCATAGCTAGATCTATGAAACCTAAAGGTGCTCAAATAGATAATAAAAGGAAGTCACTGCTGAAAGTTTGCCTCCAATCCACCTGGAGCGTTGTATTTGACCAGGAGCTGCTTGAAACCTCAATGGGTCTTAAGGCGGGAACCCTTGAACAAAGGAACTTTGAAATGGATAAAAAGACTGCCTGTGACCTCAGGGAGAGACAAACAGGCTCGAGGGGTCAGACTGCAAGAGAAGCAGAGGTTGCAGCAGCGCTGCCTGTTGTTCCCAAGCCCTTGAAGGGTGTGGGCGGTGCCTAAGTCAAGTGGGACCGACTTAAACCCATGGGTGCCTGCCCATCCTAGATAAATTAGCCTTCCCTTGACAGTTTAGGTAAGACAACATGCATTTAAGATTTTGTTATGTTAACCTGACTTCTCTCTAGGTTGTGTTCCTGCCAAAAATTAATCAAACCATGTTTTGAGGAAGCTGTTCTCTGTCACTGCAACTCCATACTAGTCACAAGCTCCCAGGGAGACATCTATAACAGGGTCCAAACCCTGTTGGACCTGCTGAGGCAAAATGGTTGGTGAACAGGGGGTGCTGTAGCCTGGTCAAATGTGGGGTGAACTGAGGGATTCCACTCTGAAAGAAGTGCACATATAGGCCTGTAATCTGGAAGGGGTGCCTCGGAGAGAGCAAAAATACACCTTTCCCTCTGACTCACAACACCCGTCTAATGCACCTTTCCACACATCCTTGGCTGGATACGTGCCAGCAAACCTATATTACTTCCCATGGACATCCCTCTCTGGCTGGTATGGCTCCTCTACCCCGTATTTTTACTGCTTCTTATTCTCTTTCTAGTTCTCAATAAACTACTTGAAATGAGGGTATCCTTGGTCTCACTGAGAACACATATATACTGAACTACCATACCTTGATTTTGAGGACACATTACTCATATACATAGTAGCTATAAAATATACTCTTACCTGCGTGGTGGTGTGATTCACTTTGTCCTTCTGTATTTTTAAGTCCCTTTAATACAAAGGCTAGGAGAATATTCTTTTGCATGTACTTGTTTATGATTAACTACTCAAAACATAAAAATTATATACATTTGCACATTTTCCTTACAAATCGTAAAAGAAATACAAAGTGTATATCAAGTCCATCAATTCCGAAAAGTAACTCATGGTCAGTTACGCTGGAGCATAAACAGAACCATCCAGAGAAACAGATGGATAATAGATGAGTCAGTGTCCCCATTACACCATGTTATTGGAGCCTCCACCCTCTCTTCACCTTGGTTCCACCCTTTCCAACAGCCTGCCCATCCTAGATAAATTAAACAGGCTAAACCTCTCGTCCTCTTAAATTAAACTATAAGCAGGGCTGAAGATAATTTTTGATCATTTTTATAAAAAGTGTAAGGCTATTTAAAAGAAACAGATTACAGTTAGAAAAAGAGCACATCCAACATTGGATTTGGGGAAGCCCAAGCTTCACCCATAACCCCAAAGCAGCTGTTTGTTTTGGCTAACGTGAATAGTGAGAATGAACACTATTAACATAAAGTTAACAGGAAGTTTTAGAGTTAATGCCCCATAAAGATGTGAATTTCGTCTTTTTTTACTTTCTAAAGTTATTGCTTTATCTGGATATTTATAAACAATAAAAAGAGCACCCACTCACTACTCTAAGTGCCCTGGACAATCTTTTTTAAAAAATACACTGAAGCTAACAAACCCATCAATTCCACCCTCCCGGCCCCAATCAAATTCAATAAGCCAGGAATAACATAAAGAAAAATAAATTAAATTAACCCACCCCACAAATCGCCAGTCTCTCACCAGCTCCACCAGTAATACCTAAGACCCTTCTCCTCACAGGCAAGGGAGAAAAGGTAGGTCTTACAGCACATCTTGCAAGCTAACAAAGTCTATTATGATCTAGGAAGGAAGAAAGTTTTAGTCTGTCAAAAAGCACAAGTGCATCAATTCTCCTTTAAAAGGGCTAGAAACATTTAATATTGTTAAGTGAAAATGATGAGCTAGAAAAATGTGCCACCAATTAGCAGCTCAATCTGAACCTGAATCCACTTGTATAAACTTCATAAACACCCGACAGCTATTATAAAGCATTGAATTCAGTTACATACACACCAACCTTTGCTGATTGACAATCTTTTTCCAGTGCAGAAGTATTTACTGTAAGGAACCACATTTACAAGTTTAAACTCTGAAGGTTCTGACGTCTCTCTCTCTCTCCTAGAGAATTATATATAATTCTCCCTGTCGTAATGCCAATAAAACACATGGCAACAAGACATTACAGATGTACTGGGTGCATACTTCACGTATGTAACTTGAACCACCCAGGAAGTGCTCTAATAACCATAACTACCTAGGTGTGACTTATTTTTATTAGAATCTTAAATTAATATTTTTAAATGAAAAAAATGTATTTGAAGGGAGGATTTTTCATCAGACTTGTTTTCACTACAAGAAGGAATGTAATAAGGAAAATTACTAGATCCACACTATTCTGATCTGCCATTTCCTGGACTCTCATTCCGCCCTTCCTCTTCAAATTCTGTATCCCTTCCCCTCCTCCAACTTCAAAATGAGCTTCCCTGCCTTTTACACAAAAGACAACTGACTTACACACAGTTGGGACTGGACAGACAGCCACAAAATGCTGTCTGAAAGGGCAAGCAGGCTCATTGTAAGGGACTTGGAGACAAACAGTTTACATTGATTCTCTGGGGGTGAAGAAACAGCACTCCACCTCTTGCAAAGCAGAGATCTTTTATAAACTCCCAAGGGGAAATTTTGTGCTTTGCTTCTTAGAGGCCCCCAGCACAATTTAGACAATCCTGAGAGTCTGTCTAAATTATGCTCATCTCCTTAGGATGCCCTGTGGTTTGCAGCACTGCCCAGGACCTCCACAATGATGTATCCCCATCCCAACACTTTCCCTGGTATGTCCCCCTATGCCAGGGTTTGCAAGGGTGTCCTCAGAGGACAGCCTCAAAGCTGTCTTTTACATTGCCTGCATGGGGGGGTATCCTCCCCCAGCCAGACACAGGGTTTTATTCCTCACCAGCCCTTTTACCCAGAATAGAGAGACCACAGCAGGCCATAAAGATCTCAATTTAAGTGTAGTGTTACTAGATATCTGCACTGAAGCCCTGTAACAGGTTACAATTTGGCCTTTTAATGGACACCGGAATCATAGGGTAGGCCAGTAATTTACAGTAAATGTTTTCAGAGCATGTGGACGTGCTGAGGGGAAGGAGGGAATAATTCTCAGTTGGGTTTAGTGATTTGAAGAGTGCTAACAGCTGAGCTTCAAAAAGTAGCAACCAATTCCTTCCCCCAGCCCAGCCTCACTTAAATGTTTACTTCCATCACTAAATTTCCATTCTTTACCCCCAAGTAGATCCTCCATAAATTCCCTTTCCCAAGAGCCTGCCTGCTGCTCTCACATTTGTCTACATTGGACTTACTAGAAAACCATACCCCGCCCCTCATTTCTGCCATTCTGAATGCACATATTTTGGCAAATTCACAGCTTGCATTTTCCTCCCTCTCCACCAGCAAACCAACAGAATGACATTAAAGAATTCATGATTGTCATCCTTGCTCAGCCCCTGAGAGAATACATAGGCCTTGCTCATTGTTCTCTGAATTTCTGCAAACACCAGAGAAAACAGCTTCTAAAAATGCCTGCTGTCACCAACCTTGACCTGCACCTAGAAAACCATTGAAAGCCAAGGCAGCACTCTCTGGAGCACAGGTGTCTCTTACATGGAATACTGTTCAGACAGACAGCACGCTTGCTCTTCAAGGGAAGTGTCACACCTGAAGTACAGCCACCCTACTCTTTATAATAATGTTCAGCATCCTCAACAATAATCTCTAGTAATTGCTACTGCTGGAAAGAGAGACCAATACCAGATGCTTCAATCACAACCCTCCATTAGGCAGATGTGGGACAATCTGCCCTCAAACAGATCTTCTCTTGATCTCTAACTATTAGAGACTGACTTAAACTCTGCAGCAGGAGGTTTAATATCGTTTCTAAAAATTTGTTATAGTTAATTATAACAAATGAATATTCTTGATGTCCATATAAATAGCCATTTCCTTTTAAAAGCTTATTAAGACCTTGACATCAACAATTTTCTGTGGTAGTAAGTTCCACAGCTTAATTATACATGTCAAAATCACTTTCTTTTATCAGGTTTCAGAGTAGCAGCCGTGTTAGTCTGTATCCGCAAAAAGAACAGCAATACTTGTGGCACCTTAGAGACTGATGAAGTGAGCTGTAGCCCACGAAACCTTATGCTCAAATAAATTTGTTCGTCTCTAAGGTGCCACAAGTACTCCTTTTCTTTTTATCAGTTTTTGAGTTTTCCACCTTTTAATTTCCACTCAAGGTCCCTTTTTTCTTTTGTTAACAGACATGGAGAACAGAAGTTACTGATCTAGCATCTATACCATTCACTATTTTATATATTTTTATCATGTCCCTTCTTATTCCGCTCCACTTTAAGGTGAACAATCCCAGTCTTCTCAATTTCTTCAAATGTGAGATTTTCATGCCCTTGAGTGTTGTCACCTTCTCTGAACCCCCTCTAATTCTGCATTATGCTCTTTAAAATAGGGTGAGCAGCAAAGTACAGTCTCCAGATGAGGCTGCATTGTTGATTTATATAAAGGCATAATATTATTTTTGTTTTAGACACCATCCCATTCCTTATGCGACATAACATCTTGTTTGCTTTTTTGACCATAGCAGCACATTGAGCAGAGGTCTTTATTGAGTTCTCCACAACACCCAGCTCCCTTTCTTGAGCAGATACAGTTAATTTGCCCGATCATGCTAACCATTCACCTAGCTTTTTTAGTTGCATCTGAAGTTCACCACACTCGTATCTGATCCTGACTAATTTAAATAACTTTAGGTCATCTGAAAATGTTGCTATCTCACTGTTCATCCCTCTTCCAGTTCATTAATATATTTAGGTTTGGAAGGGTGAGATATTTTTAGTCGCTGTCAGTAAACATCAATTTCACCGTACAAACAAAACAAAAAAAACTATTTCCATCAATAATATGGGCAAAGTAAGAAAAATGCTGCTAGAGAATTTATTGAAGTTTTATTTAAGGATATTTACTTTGGATATTTTGACATTCGATGTTGACAATATGTTTTCTCAGCTATAAAGCATTAACTCTTTGAATCTCAATGTCTATTGTCATTAAATAATTGTCTACCCACACTACTGATCCTCCCGAAATTTCCTGCAACTGTGAAAATTTAAATTGATAAAAATACAAAAAAAAAAATCTTAGAAATAAATACCGATGTTATCCATCAAAATTATTTCTTAAAAAAAATCAAATTATTCCAAGCTTAATTGTATTATAAAACATGGGGACCTAATACATAACCTTTTGCAATGATGAAAAATTACAATTTAATCCTACTCTTTGCTTGCTGTCTTCAACCCAGTTTTTAATCCATGACAATACTTTGTCTCTCACTGCATAACTACTTAACTTTTTTACTAGCCTCTTGTGTTGAACCTTGTCAAAGGCATTTTGGAAGTCTAAATCCATTTAGTAAATGCTCTCTTATTCACTGACAGATTCAAAGACTTCTAACAGATTAGAAAGAATTTTATTTTGCAGAATCTCTGTTGGCTAGACCCGATCATATCATGATCTTCCTGGTGTTTTGTTATTCTGTTTTTAATTAACATTTTAAACAATTGGACAGACACAGATGTAGGGCTTACTAGTCTACATTCTCTGGATCAACATTGGAGCCCCTTCAAATATAATCACAATAATTTCTGCTTCTCTACCGCATCTCAGCATGTATTTTAGAAACTAGCAGCAGATCACACAAGCCAATTGTGCCTCCTAGTATTCATCCCTCAACTATAGTATTAAGTACTGAATCTCAAAGATGAAACATGCATAAAAAGTCAAGGAAAAATTGCTCAAATGGTTTTCAATAATGTATGATTTTGTGGGTCAACCATCTATAAAAATTAGACATTCAAAACATCAGTTTTAACTTTAGTGCAATTTATTAAAAAGTTTAAATATTATGTATTCCATACATTGAGTATAATTTCAAAAACTAAGCATTTTATTGAACAATATCCACAGAAGACAAAAAATGATATTGTATACTTCTGAAAATATTTTGCCCTTCAGATGTTTCCAGTCTTACAGTTATCTCGACTACTTTCATTAAATATTTATTTAAGAAGAGCTGAAAATATCAGATTTCAGGTTTTGAGACCTTTATTAGACGTGCTGTGAAATGCTAGCTGATAACTAGTTGTCGTACAGTATTTTACACCCACATTAGAGCAGCTACTTGTTTTTATTATCAGATACAAACCTTAAAAAAAAAAAAACCTCTTTAAACCATTACCTATGTTGATGCAATAACAACAAAAACAAAGGAACCGAACCAAGCCCTAACCTTTTATGCACTCTGGTACAGAAAACCTGGATTTGTGCTGGAAATGGCCCAACTTGATTATCATTCACATTGTAAGGAAAGTGATCACTTTAGAGAAGCTATTACCAGCAGGAGAGTGGGGTGCGGGGAGAGAAAACCTTTTGTAGTGGTAAACACCCATTTTTTCATGGTTTGTATGTATAAGAACATCTCCTGTATTTTCCACAGTATGCATCCGATGAAGTGAGCTGTAGCTCACGAAAGCTTATGCTCAAATAAATTGGTTAGTCTCTAAGGTGCCACAAGTACTCCTTTTCTTCTAACAATAATATAAATTTCCACTCTGTTCAAAAAATTCTGTCTTCATAGTTCGCAATGTCAGAGGGGTAGCCGTTTTAGTCTGTATGCACAGAAACAATGACGAGTCCAGTGGCACCTTAAAGACTAACAGATTTATTTGGGCATAAGTTTCTGTGGGTTAAAAAAAACCACTTCTTCAGCTGCATGGAGTGAAAATTACAGAAACAGGCATAAATATGTATTGGCACATGAAGAGAAGGGAGTTACCATACAAGTGGAGAACCAATGTTGAAGGCCAATTAGGTCAGGGTGGATGTGGTCCACTCCCAATAATTGAGGACGTGTCAATAACAAAACAGGGAAAATTGCTTTTGTAGTGAGTCAGCCATTCCCAGTCCCTACTCAAGGGGGGAGGGATAGCTCAGTGGTTTGAGCATCGGCCTGCTAAACCCAGGGTTGTGAGTTCAATCCTTGAGGGGGCCATTTAGGGATCTGGGGCAAAAATTGGGGATTGTGCCTGCTTTGAGCAGGGGTTGGACTAGATGACCTCCTGAGGTCCCTTCCAACCCTGATATTCTATGATTCTGTAAGCCCAGATTGATGGTGTTAATTTTGCAAATGAACTACAGTTCAACAGTTTCTCTTTGAAGGCTGTTTTTGAAGGTTTTTTGTTGAAGAATAGCAACTTTTAAATCTGTTACTGAGTGTCCAGGGAGATTGAAGTGTTCTCCTACTGGCTTTTGTATGTTACCATTCCTGATCCGCAGACGTGCACAAGCTGAATTTAGCCGTATGAAAGTGGAAATCCATCAACTTCATGAAAAAACTTGCACAGATTCAGACAGACATCTTCCTTTCCAACTTCAAACAGATGGACATCATACCAAATGGACTGAAGGTAAAAAATCCATTGCAATCGACATACTAAACTGACTATCGTGAGAGATTGTGCCACACACACACACTTACAGAAACTGAGGAACCACCTGATCAGCATCCTGTACAGCAAACAAAAGAAGATCAAAAATGAGCTCTCAATACTGGAGACTCTCATACAAAACCAACCTTCCACACAAACTTCCAGGTGGCTGGACTTTACAAAAACAAGACAAGCCATTTACAAATCACACTTTACTTCTCTACAGAGGAAAAAGGACACTAAACTCTTACATGCCACAGGGGGCTACAACAGTGGAACCCTTAACTCACCCAACAATATTGTTAATCTATCCAACCACACACTTAGCCCGGCAGAAGAGTCTGTCCTATCTTGGGGACTCTCTTTCTGCCCCACCACCCCCACGCACATGATACAGTTATGCGGTGATCTGGAAGCCTACTTTCGCCATCTCCGACTCAAGGAATATTTTCAACACACCACAGAACAGAGCACTAATCACCTACAGGAACCCTCCTACCAACGCTACAAGTAGAAGAATTCTGCGTGGACTCCTCCTGATGGTCAAAATGACGGACTGGACTTCTACATAGAGTGCTTCCGCAGACGTGCACTGGCTGAAATTGTGATCAAACAGCTTTCAGAGTAGCAGCCGTGTTAGTCTGTATTCGCAAAAAGAAAAGGAGTACTTGTGGCACCTTAGAGACTAACCAATTTATTTGGGCATAAGCTTTCGTGAGCTCAAGAAAGCTTATGCTCAAATAAATTTGTTAGTCTCTAAGGTGCCACAAGTACTCCTTTTTTTTTTGAACAAACAGCATCACTTACTCCATAACCTCAGTTGTACAGAACATAATGCCACCCACAGTCTCAGAAACAACTCTGACATTATAATCAAAAGGGTTAACAAAGGAGGTGCTATAGTCATCATGAACAGGTTGGATTATGAACAGGAGGCTGCCAGACAACTCTCCAACACCACACTCTACAGGCCACTATCCTCCGATCTCACTGAGGAGTACCAAAAGAAACTATACCATCTGCTCAAGAAACTCCCTGCTACAGCACGGGAACAAATTAACACTGACACACCCCTAGAGTCCCAATCAGGGGTATTCTATTTGCTACCCAGGATCCATAAACCTGGAAATCCTGGACACTCCATCATCTCACTCTTATATGGCAGGATTATCCGGCTATTTGGACTCTCTCCTCAACCCTATGCTACCAGCACTCCTAGCTATCTTCGAGACACCACTGACTTCCTGAGGCACTCTTACATCATCATAGCACTCTTACAGCAGGATTATCTGGCTATTTGGACTCTCTCCTCAACCCTATGCTACCAGCACTCCTAGCTATCTTCGAGACACCACTGACTTCCTGAGGAAACTACTATGCATGAAGAACAGGAGTACTAGTGGCACCTTAGAGACTAACAAATTTATTAGAGCATAAGCTTTTGCGAGCTACAGCCCACTTCATCGGATGCATAGAATGGAACATATAGTAAGATATATACATATACATACAGATAATTTGGAAGAAATGGGCCATCTTGATTATCACTACAAAAGTTTTTTTCTCCTACTGATAATAGCTCATCTTAACTAATTAGCCTTTCACAGTTTGTATGGTAACTTCCAACTTATCTGCACGTGTATGTATATATCTTATATATGTTCCATGGGGCTGCGGTGCATAGCCCTGGCTGCAGTACGGCCTCCAGCAGAAGCTGCGGGGCTGGGGCACAGCAGGGAGTGCACAGCCCCAGCTCTGGAGCTGGCTGCAGCCTGGGAAGCCAATGGAAGCCACGCGGCTGGGTTGCATGGCCCTGGCTGCAGTGCCCGGCGGAAGCTGTAGGGATGGGGCACAGCAGGGAGTGCAGCCATGGGGTGCACAGTCCCTGCTCCGGAGCCCACCGCAGCTGCAGTCCCTCCACCTGCCGCAAACCACAGGTCAGGGACTGCCGGGTCCTGATTGCACCCATCCAGCCCAAGTTGCAGCAGGGAAGGGGCACACAGTCTAGCCTCCATCCCCTACTCTGAAACATCTTAAGTAAAAATGGTCTTCTTACTCAACAGCTCCATTCTTTGGAGGTCCAATAAAGTCACGGAATGCATGAATGCCATGACCTCTGTGACTAAATCGTCACCTTATTCATAATATTTACTTACTATGGTGAAAAAGTTTGTACTACATCGGGGTTCTCAACCTTTTTCTTTCTGAGCCCCCTTCCCCCCCGCCCCTGCAACATGTTATAAAAACTCAACGGCCCAGCTGTGCTACAACAACTTTTTTCTGCATATAAAAGCCAGAGCTGGGATTAGGGAGTCGCAAGCAAGGCTACTGCCTAGGGCCCCACACCACAGGGGGCCCCACGAAGCTAAGTTCCTCAGGCTTCAACTTCAGCCCCAGGTGGCAGGGTTCAGGACCCTGGGCTTCAGCCCCACATGGCAGGGCCTCGGCTTTCTGCCTTGAGCCCCAGTGAATCTAACACTGGCCCTGCTTGGCGGACCCCCTGAAACCTTTTCGCGGCCCACCAAGTGGGGGCTCCGGACCCCTAGTTGAGAACCACTGTACTACATTTTGGTCCTGGTAACACTGCAGATCCCAATACATCTGTGAAAAAGAAGTCAGATTCTGTTCTGTTTCAGGAATCAACTGTTATCCAAGTCCAAATTTCTGAGCTAAATTCTGCTTTCAGAAGTACCGATGCAAAATGTACCAAATACAAACTCTTGCCATTCTGTGCACCTGGACAACAAGGAACGGCCATTTTTCTACCTATTTTCAGGATCAGGGCTTGAGCGGATACATATAAGTCACCCTCTTCCTCTGCCCTGTCTCATCAGTTCTTATGAGAAGGTCCATTTGTGACACCCTGACACCCCAATATTCACCACTGTCACGTAATTAGGATGTGTTTTGTACAAAGTATGCCTTGTGAGGTACCAGTCTAAAAGTCTTGATCTGCTAGACATTAACTTTTCATTGGATTGTATGTGTTGTCATATGTGAAGTTATGAAGTTTGGCTGTGTATGTGTTACTGAAAAATGTGTGGTTGAAAGCACCCACAAGCAGCGTTTCAGGTACGACAGTAAAAAGGCCAAACCATGTTAATGGCTTATGGAGGAATGCACATAAGCACAAGGATTACCCCAGGAAATGTGTACAATAGAAACCTCTCAGAGAGAGAACAACACAATGGGAACTGCTTGACACAGGTCACAGCAAAAGAGCTTTCCAGAAAGGGGGACAATGATATCATGGGGGGATCTCACTCTTCCTGCAAGAACACACCTGGAAACACCTGAGGGGCAAGGACGGAACTGCAGGAAGTGATGGTCCCAGGCTAGAAGGATCTTTAGCCTGTGTATGAAAACCTGGGAAAGCCAAGGAAACTTGTGCCTTAAGAGTCTGCCAGTCTGTTTATCACTCAGGGTGAGAATCTGCTAATTTACATCCTACCTATCTAGTGTGTTAAACTCCATTTGGGTTTTGTTTATTTAATAAGGTAATCTGCTTTGAGCTGTTGGCTATCCCTTGTAATCACTTAAAATCTACTGCTTGTACTTAATAAACTTGTTTTTGTTTTAAACCCAGTTTGTGTAATTCATGGCGGCGGCGGCAAAAAGCTGTGCATCTCGCTCTCCACATCCAGGGAGAGAGCAAATTTCTATTAGCTTATGCTGTACAGTTCTCGGTGCAGTGCAAGACAATACAATTTGGGTTTACTCTCCGGGGGAGAATGCACTTGAGTGCTGGGCAATTCCTTAGCTGAAAGCCTTCCCATGCAGTACTGATTTCAGTGTCTGTGTCTTTCTGCAGCTGGGTGTGTCCCTACCTGAGTGTGCGCTAGAGAAGGCTTGAGGGCCTGGCTTAGCAGGACAGGGTGAGGGGGCCCAGGACAATGGAACAGGCTGGCTCAGTGGTACCCCAGTACATCAGGTGGCACCCGGAAGGGGGGGGCAAGCTGTCACACTGTTATTGAAATTTACAAGAATATTAGTCTCAGAAAAATAACTTGATCCCAGCACAGAATAGCTGAGGACAGCAGAGGGATGATACGATGTACGATGTACATAGCTGGCAGGTCTAATTTTAGAAAATGTAAATGTGGGGGGAAGGAAAAATTAGACTGACAGACTTCAGTTAATCCAAAAATCAAAAGGAAAAAGCAATAGAAAACAGAAGATGTAACAACATCATCATCCTGTGGGACACGTAGACAACACTATTAGCACTGCGGCAGAAACGTATGATACGCTAGGGGATCACTCAAGCCTCTGAACACCTTCCAGTAACTAAACCCTCCTGCATGGGTACAGAAGCAGCATTAGGCTTAAAGTGATCAGCAAATATCATTAGGGAAAAAATGGTAACTTTCAATGACTCCATAAAGCTAAGCATAAATACATCTTATTAAATTCCTTATCCACATAGAGACATCCAAATAAAGCGTGTTACAATCACTAAAATATCTGTTTTAATATTTTTAATTCTTGTACCCTGTCATCTGAATGCTGGGTATGTTTTGAAATTTCCATGTAATTTAAGAATAAAGTGGCTGAACTTGCTGCTCACAAATATGCAATCTCTCATTAAAAATGGCTACTATACTGACTCAACTGCACTCACACTAGCCAGGATCCTGGGGGTTGGGAACAGATGTGGGTCCATACAAATACTTCCTCAATAGCTCGATGCAAGCCTGAGAGCAAAGTAGAGTCAGAGCAGCTAACAGATAAGCAAGACTGAGCTCTGAGTTATCAGTGGAGAGCAGGTTTTGCTCAGAGATAATGTGAATATAAACAATACTTGTAATGCTTGTAAGACTGTGTTCACCCATGCTTTCTAAGTACTTGATTTAACCCTGTGAGCACCAGAATTCTTGTGGGTGGACCAAGCTCCAGGCCATCTATAAAAGTAGGTAGCTTAGTTTCACTTCAAAAAGCTGCTGCCACTTAATCAAATAACCACCTCCCTACCTGATATAAACAAGATTTGTGTACCTGCCAGATTTATTGCTTTGGTGCTACTGGGTGTCTACTTCAACATACTAATTTCACTTGGTTAAAATTTTCTGGATTTCAACAAATTAAATAGATCTAGGCAACTTTAAAAAAAAAAAGAGAGACACCTACTATAGTAAACTAAATAATAATCCACGATCAGATAAAACTATGCCTTTAACAAAACTGAACTGTCCATTTAACTTCATCTTTGCAAAATAGGTTCAGCAGGATCATTTGTGAAATGTTGTTATAGAAAATGACAGACAGCACAGAGGTTTTCTTTCCATTCAATATTAAATAAAAACTATACAGGTAAGCCCAGGTTCTATTTAGAAAATTACTGTTTAAGGGTTCAATCCCACTCCAACTGAAGTCAATGGGAATTTTTCTATTAATTTCAATAATTTTGGATTAGGCCCTGAAATATAGACACTTACTGTTCACTCGTCTTTCCTGCTCCTAACAGGAAAAGTTCGCTCCACTGAGAAACCTGTCACTTTGTCTAGATCAATTGTTTCTATCAATATGTTGAAGGTTTTGTTACACTAGATGAACAATATGTATGTTGACTAAAGTGCATAAAAATTACATTTATATGTATAATCATTAATAGTTAAATATTATACATAATTCTACTGCAAATGAAAGAGCCCAAGAATTTACAGCTTCATCTTGATATTAAAAATTTATGAATTTACAACACCCTGACAACCAGTGAAGACTGCTTAGTCCATCATGCCAGCTCCTTTTAGCTTTCCACATAATGCAGGCACATTTGACTTCTTCAACAGACCTTTAATTCAATAGCAATTCTATTCCATATGTTCATTATATCCCTATACTATTCTTTACTGTACAGTGTCAGTAGAGAGACAAGGTGGGTGAGGTAATATCTTTAAAGGACCAACTTCTGTTGGTGAAAGAGACAAGCTCTCGAGCTACACAGAGCTTTTCTTCAGGTTGGTCCAATAGAAGATATTATCTCAACCACTTTGTTTCTTTAGTATCCTGGGACCAACATGACTGCATCAACACTCCAAACTATAATGAAGTGTCTGTAAGTACTTTTTCACAAACACATGTATTCAGGACTCAGCTACCAGTATTTACTACAAGCTGGGACAAACAAATGTAGCATTTAAAACAACAGGAATGCAAGCAAAAAGCTGCCACATTTCAACATTCTATACAAATTTACTGAAGTTACACATCAGTTTTTTAAAGTATAGATAGGTATTATTTCAAATTGGCCATTAGAAGTTGGGGTTTTTTTAATCTTTGTCTTTAAAATTTAGCATACTACAGATTGAAAATGCCTTTGAAAATGTATCAAAACAGAAATTGCTATAGCTCTTCAAATGGCAGGCAATAACTCATACAATACACACTAGTGAAAACATGATGAGCAAGCATCTCAGTCTTATCTCTGACCTTCCGGGTCTTCGCTTGTTTAAAATAACTTACAGTGCCGACGCCACATTACAGAGCATGGGATGCAGCAGTCCGCCCAAGTGCTACACAATACAGGAGAGGGGCCTATGGAACTAGTACTGGGTTTACAATAGCACCACTGGGGCCGGGCCCATGCTCAGAAGGGGCCCCAGCCTGCTCTGCTTGCACTGTGCCCTGAGGCCCCACCAGCTCTCCCCCGCCCACCACTTGCTCTGCTCAGCCTGCAAGGTTGTGTGGGGTACTGCATTTGTCCCTCTGGCCATAGGTAGTTGGGAGGGGTGGGGGGTGTTGCAGAGGTGCTGACTTTCTGATTTCTTTGTGGGTGCTCTGCCCCAAGCCTCGCCCCCACTCCACACTCTCCCCCCAAACCCCCATCATGCTTCTTCCTGCCCCATTCTTCACCCTCCCCCGAGGCTCCTGCCCTCGCTCCACCTCTTCCTCCCCTCTCTCCCAGCACCTCCTGCCAGCTGCTGAACAGCTGATCAGCAGGGCCACCACTGGGTGCACGGCACACACTATTTTTTTTCTGTGGGTGCTCCACCCCCGAAGCACCCATGGAGTCACACCTATGGGGTTTTGGGGGGGGGCTGCTGTGTACCATGGCACGGACCCTCCCTCTAAGGGGAAGGGGCACGCTGGCAGCACAAGGCCAGCCAGGCCATTGTGCGTCTGGCAACTGCTGATTTGTAAATAGCGTCCTCACATTGGGCTGGGTGGAGCGGGGCTGCCCCTGCCATGCCATGCCTCTTTGCCCCTGGCTGGCCCCTTGCTCTGGGGACTGACCTCCTCAAGCCATGCTCCATTGCTTCCATGGGGGCCCACAAATATGTTTGGCGCCAGGCCCACAAAAGGTTAATCCAGCCCTGAAACACCGCACATTGTAGTTGAATATGTGTTCAAAGAGTTTGCCTCAACTATTATTGCTCTTAATATCCAAATTTTTATTAAGGTGTAAAATCACATCACTACAAAACAATGAAAATGACGGCAGTCTGACACTATAGAAATTATATTTATTTTAAAGGAGTAAAGTGGCTTTTACTGGACAGGCTGGAGATGTTACTATAAGGGATAAGATGATGTATCGGACATGCAAGACCGCACAGGTCTAAAAGAGCCTTCTGGTCCAATCCTATGGCTTTAATCCATGACAATCACATAGATTCCATAGCTTCACACTTGAACTTTGACCCAAGTTTACCAGCCCTCACAACAGGGGGAGGAATAGCTCAGTGGTTTGAGCATTGGCCTGCTAAACCCAGGGTTGTAAGTTCAATCCTTGAGGGAGCCATTTATGGATCTGGGACAAAAATTGAGGATTGGTCCTGCTTTGAGCAGGGGGTTGGACTAGATGATCTCCTGAGGTCCCTTCCAACCCTGATATTCTATGATTGTCTTCATTCTTGCATTTTGCTGGAGTCTTCCTCCTGACTTTGCAATTTTATAACAAATTTCATAATGAAGCAGCAACTGTACTTCTACTAAGGTCTGGTCTACACTTAAAAGTTACATCAACCTAGCTATGCCACTCAGGGTTGTGAAAAAAGTTGTGCCCTGAGTGCCACAGTTCCATCAAACTAACCCCTAGTGTAAACACAGATAGGTCAATGGAAGAATTCTTCCATCAGCCTAGCTACCACCTCTCAGAAAGGCAGATTTACTACATCCCCGGAAAAACCCCTTCCGTCAACACAGGAACTGTCTATACTACTGAGGCACAGCTGCAGCACTGTAGCTGAAGGATACAGTCACATTAACACTTATTTACCATGTTAAAACAAACATTTTAGATCCTGAAAGATTTTACATTTCACTATCTGATATTTTAATTTTGCATTTATTATCTCAACCTGGACAATGAAATTAAATCAATTAGTTTTACTTTTGTTTACAGTCGTGTTCTCTTTCTGGATCTTACACATAGGCACAGTTCTGCAGGGTCTGAATATCAAACATCACAGGAACAAAATTGCTTTTAAAAAATCCAGTGGAAGCTTTAAAGAAAATCATTGAAACATTCCTATTGTTCTTAGGTTTTACCAACCTTATTTCCTTCTGAAAAACTAAATTATAGATAGAATTTAACCTGAGAGTTTCTCTTTACACTCTGTTAATTTTTGCAATAAAGGAAAACTTGACTCAGTTCTCAACCTTTGTACTCTGATAACAAGTTCATAGGCTGTTTTATGGCCGAATAAATTCAACTGAATTGTGAGAAATTAGCTCATTCCACAGAAAGTTCTTTACCCTGCATGAGTAAGCCAAGACACTTATTTTAAATAATGACACACACTTACTCCCACCTTTGACAAAAACAGTGTGGGTTGATACAGTCTATCAACAGCAATTACCTAAGTAATAAGTAACAAACATCCTTTCATCTAGTCTATTAATTTAGCCATTTCAAGTTTTTACAGGTATCTGGTAGTGTTAGGATTTACTAGTGAGGAATCCATTGGTCAAGCATGTGTAAGCATCTACAATACATAGGATACATTGTGCATTGTATTCCACATAATGGTTGATTAACTGTGCAGTGAAAGAACATTTTTATTAAACTTTGTTCTGCTTGAAAATTAATGTGGAGATACAGAGCTTAGAAGTCAGCGTTTTGATAGTGTAAATCGTTTTTGAGAAAGTGACAAGCATAAAGTAATCAAACCTGCAAAAGGGCAAAGAGCTTCAACAGAAAGCATGCTTTTTGCAATCCCGATTATATGTCCTTAGAGCAGTCGATACAAAACCTGGCTTTGTCCACACAAGGAGTCTTTACTTTGTATAGTTGTACTTGCACAGAAATGTTTAGGCTTTTGACATGGAGACTACAATAGTCCAACTGAAACCCAGCGTAATTTTAGCATTTACCTTCGCAGCAGCTGTCTGTTACAGAATAAAATTATACAAAACACCACAAGAAGGAATTTCTGAGTGAGATGATTAAAATGACATTTTCACAGAGTACAAAAAAGCACTTTATCTGTACGTATGCACAATAAGAAAGTTCTCACTCTAAGAAAAAAAAAAATCACCCTGCCAGGAAAAGTCTACCTTCTTCCAGACGAATCCCTGAGCTCTCCCTTTCAATTGCTTAAATCTTCAAATACATCATTTAGAGGCCCCAGCATGAGACCTTGACTCTAACTACTGTGCAGGAGCTCAGGATGTGTCTGTGAATACTTGGGACTCATGTTCTAGTTTGGCCCTTCTATTTCTCCTTCCCAAGTAATTGGCAGACTGTATGTTTATTTAAAGAAAGGTGTGTGAGGTGAAAGCTACTGTACACAACGAAAATGCAAGAGAGAATTAGCTACTTTCCTCCTAACGTCTAACCTCTTTAACCTGCCGATTTCTAAACCTCTCTAGAAAAGCCTCTATTTGGGGTAGAACAGGGAATTTCGAGAGTCGCATCTAAATCAGTCCGACGACTAAGTATCTTTTCTACAGCTGGTGGGGTAAGAGACCTTGCACCCTACGAATAATGCTCTGGACACGGTCACAGGCACAATCGGATTTGGAAACTTGTCCCAACAACCAGCTCAGCCGGAAAGTTCCCAGAACCTCCGACTCCCTTCCCAGCCCGACACGCTGCGCGCCCCTGGGTCCGGCGAACGCTTCCCCTGCCGGGCCGCTGTCCCTCGCCCGCCTGCGTTCCTCCCCCGCCCCGACAGGTGCGCGCCCCCACCGCCCGCCCAAGCGCCCGGCGCCCCCAGCCCGCCCCGCTGCCGCCTCCCCGCAGTGGCCGGGGGCCGGCGCGCGGCGGCCCGGCGAGAGACCCCGGGAGCCGGACCCCAGCGCCCCAGGGTGGGGGAGAGGAGAGGTGGGTACCGGGGGCCCCAGCGGGCCGGGGGCGGCCCCAGGGGCTGCCAGGGAGGGCAGAAGAGCCCGGAAGGGGGGTGGCGAGCCGAAGGCCAGGGCCTGGGCCCTGCCGCGGAGCTCTCCGGCCCGGGGAGCCTGGCTCCGGCCGGCCGCTGCTGCGCCGCGCGGCCCCGGTTACCTGCCGCCGCCGCCGCCGCGCTCCGTCCCCAGCTGATGCCGCCGCGGCCCCTGCGCTGCTGCGGCCCCGCCCCGGAGCCGAGTCCAGGGAGGCGCCGCAGACGTCAGCGCTACGGAGGGGGAGGCGCGGCCCGGCCCGGCCCGGCGCGCCCGTCACGGCCGCCCCCCTCCCCCGGGGTTCGGCCCGAGAGCTGCCGGGCTGCGGCTCATCACGGCCCCGGTCCCCTCTCGCGCCGGCCGGCCGGCGCCTGCCCGGGGTCCTCCCCCGCCGCAGGGAACCCGGCTTGGTGCCCCCGGCCCTTGGGGCGCCGCCGCCACACTAAAACGGGCCTGAGACTGGGGCTGAGTCCGGGCGCTCCAGGCACCGGCCTGGTGACCTGCAACCTGGGCGCCCTGCTCGAGCCTGTCCGGGGGGAAATGACCCTCCCTGTGTCACCCTTTAGTCCTGGCTCCCAGTCCTGGCTCGGGCAGCGCCCTGCGTTGTGACCTGCAGTATCGGGCTAGGGAGGGGAGGGGGTCACCTCCACTCAGCTAAGTGCTAACATCCTGCTGGTGTAGCGATCGCTGGTTAGCTGCAACAGGAGTACAAACGGCAGGGAAAAGCCAGTTGCAAACAGCCCGTCTACATTGCATTGGGAGGTGCGGTTACATCAGGTGTAGACAGACACAAGACCGCTTGAATCGAGCTGGCTCTGCCGTGCAGTCAGGGGACTATGGGCATTGGCCTGGGCTGGCCACACCATTAAGTACCCAGGATCCTCGGTAGGCTTGCACAGCTCAGGCTGAAGCCCATTCTGCTTGGGCTTCACTGCTATCCCTAATCAGGCTAGCTAGATTAGAGCCAGTTTGGGCACATCTACACAAGCTACAATCACAGCTTGGATTCATCGTAGACATACCGTGAGATTTTACCACATTAGCTAAGAAGTGGTAACTTCTTTTCCTAGTGGAAATAAGATCTCTGCCTCTGTTTTCTCCTATATGCAGTGTTGTTGTAGTGCAGTTGGTCCCAGGAGATTAGAGAGATAAAAGATATTACCTCACCCACCTTGTCTCTCTGTTTTCTCTTACCTGTTTAGGCCCTGATCCTTCAAAAGTCTTAAAATGCTTAATTTTACACACTATGGGTAATGACAGGTTTCAGAGTAGCAGCCGTGTTAGTCTGTATTCGCAAAAAGAAAAGGAGTCCTTGTGGCACCTTAGAGACTAACCAATTTATCTGAGCATAAGCTTTCGTGAGCTACAGCTCACTTCATCGGATGCATTCAGTGGGTAATGCCATTTAATTCAGTATCCACAGTACAAAAGATTACAAACATGCCCTTTGCAGGATTTAGGGCTTGTCTACACTTGAAAGTTAATTTAGATTAAGGTAGTGTGGGAATTGTATTTGCAACAGTTATTGCTGAATAACTCCATGTGTGGACATACTTATTCTGGAATAAGAGAGCTTTATTACTGTTTAGCCTTCATAAATTCTTCACAGCAGGAACTGTCTCTTAGGTCTGGTCTACACACAGTTTTTGTACTGGTATAACTATGTCAATTTACGGATATGTTTTGTTTTTGTTTTTAATCAATGCCATTATATTAGTACGCCACCACCACCACCCCAGTGTGGATGCAATTATACCAGTATAAATATGTTTATGCAAGTATGGCTTATTCCCATGCCAGAATGGAAATAAGCCATACTTGTAAAAGCACATTTTTACCAATATAACTGCATCCACACTAGGGACATTGTGCCACGCTGACTATACCAATATAGGCTATAGTTAAAGCAGTTCAACTTTGTTCTGTAGACAAGGCCTTATTGAGTATTTGTAAATACCTAACACAATGGGGCTCTGATCTCAGTTGGAGTCTCTAGATACTATTGTAATACAAACAATAATTTAAATTATTAAAATTGAACAATTAAAATACGTATTTTTCCTTTGACTATTTATTCCTTTGTTTACTATTTGCTTTTTGCCCAGCTTGGTCATTGAAATTTACCAGACACTTCACTTTGCAGTCAATTTCAACTCTATTTCACTTTGAAGTTCTGATACACTAATACAGGGTTGCAACATTTAGACTAAAAATATTTCAGTTTCAGTATTTCTCAATCTTTTTAAAGATTTTATTGAATCTTTTAAAAGTAATAATTATTTTTAAAAAATAAAATTAATTTGGGGACTCAACTACTTGGCTGTGTTCCTTTAATGTGAAATATTTGTTTTACTAGTTTGCATACATAAGAGGGGATGGAAGTGCTACTTCTTCCTTAATATCTCCAAGAGCTAGCCTTTTCTTTCCCTTCCCCAGCCAAATCTCTTATTTAGGCCCTCAATATATTCTGCATTGACTCCTAAAACATCCTGTTTTCTGAAACACACACTGCCCCATTTCACACAAGATGTAACCACTAGAAAATCATTTTCCTCACCTGCCCATGTGATCACGTCACTCCTCTCTTTGAATGTCTCCACCGGCTCCCCATATGTTATTGCATCAGATTTAAACTTCTTTTCTCCACCTTGAAAGACCTACATCATTCTGCCCCTCCTTAATTGAGTTTTGAGTTGCTTCCTTGCCCTTCATTCCAGCCTTCTCAACTTTCTCCATGCATTCATCAGCTTCTCCCACAGTCACCTCCATGTCCTCTTCTACACAGTGCTCTGTGAATAATGTGACCAGCCTGAGCTTATGCTCCAAACCCGTACATTGTCCTCCCTAAGTCCCTCAGAAACCCACTTCTGTTATACTGCTAGAGTGAATCTAATTAATTTGTATTTAAAAATCTGCTATTCTCTTTCTACTAACCTCTATATCTTTCTGTCCTTAGACTTGGCAGATTAGGACCATTCTGTCCTGAATGTCTGAAAAACTTCCAGAACATTCTGGGTATTATCACACACGAATAAATAATTGCAAAGTAATAGTCTTCAAACTGGTTTCAGAGTAACAGCCGTGTTAGTCTGTATTCGCAAAAAGGAAAGCAGTACTTGTGGCACTTTAGAGACTAACCAATTTATTTGAGCATAAGCTTTCGTGAGCTACAGCTCACTGAAGTGAGTGTCTTCAAGTCTTCAAACTGTATTTTATCCTTAAGAGCTGATGTTTAGCCATGCCTATTGCTAATCTCTATCCTAGGAGAATTTAAAGGAACCCCCTTTCCTCCCGCAGGATTTTTCCAAAATAAGTAATCTATTGTTATTTATTTGTGTGGGACCAACACTGTACTAGACTCTTTATGGACAATACAAAATGAACATGTGTTGTGTATGATTAAAAGTGGGTGCTTAATCATGCAACTTGGGAGGAGTGTAGCTGGAGCTAACTCCTGTGTCCTGAATAACATTCTCTGTGTCAATAAAACAAGTTCTGAACAAGTTGGTTTTGTTCTCTCGATCACTACATGTGCATGTAAAATGCCAGTTTCAGTCAGCAGCTGCATAGCTGACATGCCCATTCTGCAATAATTGTAGAGTTTGAATTGCGTCTGTTTGACTCAAGTGGTAGGGAGCATGGATCATGCTCCCTGTCAGTAGCCGGCCCAGGCTGGAGAAGCCAACCAACCGACCAAATTCACGTGCCACCTGAGGCACATTGTGCATCCGCTAAGAAGACCCAAGTGGCAGGAAGTGTGGTTCTACACACCTCCACTTTATCCCCTGAAAGTATGTTAGCAATAAACGGCAGCCATGGCTGTTCCATTTCATGGCATGTCTAGAAGAGGAGAGACACCAGAAATGCTTGTGCTGTGACTTTGTAAGTGCCAGTTTATAATGTACTTAGAGTGGCCCAACACAGCACAGATTAAGGGAAGGAATAGAAGACCGCTCTTCCAAATGGCGATTTGTGCCTGGGGCTGTTTTGCCAATGAGAGTGGGCCTGGACTGTTAGAATTTATCCCATCCGTTGCAATATTCCTTTATAGGTATGGAGTAGAGTTGGAGAGAATGTGAAATAAGACAGCTATTAATACTGCAGAACACTTCTGTGTCAAATACAACTTTTTATGTTTGGACTATACATATTTTTAAAAACGTGATTTTTCAGTATGTCAGTTCATTTGGATTTTTATGGACAACTTTATTTGGCATCATTTTAAAATAATTAAGGGTTTGGGTAAATTACAATATTTTTGCGTTTCTAGAGCACTGGAGTGGCACTTCTCATTTAAAGCATTACCCTTTGGGACATTATTTGTACATTCTATAAGGGCCTAATGTTGTTTTCCATTTGCAAAACATACACAGATATGGGTAATTATTATCTAGGGGGAAAAACTGTGCATGTGTGAAAGGAAAACTGAGTTAAATATAAAATGTGCTGAATAGTTAAACTCTGTCATAGCAGAAACAAGATACATAATGCCAGGAAATCATTCAACAAAATGTATTTAATGTATACAAATCACTCAATTACATTCTCCCTTAGAGAGGTTTTCTTTTCCCATAAAATTAAGGAAAGTGAAAAAATGATAGTAGCTGTACTTTGGAACTTTAGAATAAATGGTCCTGAAACAGGGAGGAAAAGTTTGTAGTTATCACCATTGCTACAAGAAAATATCTATAGAAATGTATGTGTGAGTTAAACATTCTCAGACTGCTGCTAAAAAAACCCACAAGTGTGCATACACTATATTATTCCAGTCAGTAAACTGAAGTTCATTTTCTGTTTTGGAACAAATGATTTTTTAGATAATATACTAGATTACGAATATTTGACCTTGGGGACTATGGCATCAAATTTATTTTATTTATTTATTGGTTATTTTATTTAAATTTTATATAAAAATTCTATATAAAACATTTCTTCTATATAAAACATTATAAGTATCAATGATTTAGAAAGAAACACAATCTGGAAGATGAATACAAATAGTTCTCTTTAAGTGAGCCTTGTGAGGGACAATTCAGTTAATGGATATTGCCCTATTAAACAGATACATTCTGTGATAGGTTGAGTTAATGATTTGAAAAACTGCTGTTGCATCTGAATGCAGGGTATAATGCTCGAGAGAGTATCTTCATGACCTTAAGTCATTCCATTTCCTGGTTAGAGGGAACATCTATCTAGTCTCACGCTTTCTCACTCATGTAGTTCTAAAAATAATCCAGGAAATAGTAAAGTGCAGTTTGCTCTCTAACTCTGTCAGATTCCTTCTTTTAGAGGAATATCCCCACACAAGCTGAAATGTGGGTGCAAGGATTTTGACCCACATTCAAAGAAAAAAATCCAGAAAAGGACAACATAATTTTTTTAAACTCTTACCTTCTTTTCTGACCATGCCACGGAGACAATGGCAAGAAGCATTTCAAACATAAGTAACAGAAGAGATTAAATGAAGCTACAAAACTTGGGTCTAAATAGAGACTTCTCCAAACAATGGAAGGTAGTGACGTGACCAGATTGGTGGGTTGGCAAGACCCATTTTCGCTTTTCAGCGATTTCAGGAAATGAATACTTACCAGAGATAGATATAGTTTAATGGCTAGCTGGGTGGAAGTAATATGTACATGTTAGCACCCAGAATGCTTGTATCACAACAACAGAGATTCTTCATTCAAATAAAAATGCTTAACACCTTGTTCTGTTACATAGGAGGAGGCACCTGGAGAAATATCCATTCAAGGGTTATGTGCAAGTGGGACATGTAGGCACAATGCTCACTAAAAAGGCTCCACAAAGCTTACTGTTGACCAACATGGGACCATAGTGAGGAGTAAGAAATAAATCAGCACTGTCCTTGCTGCATGAATGATAAGTACTAGAAAACCCACCAGGTTCCTGTGACCATCATAAAGGGCAGAAAGACCATCAAAGGAAGGTAACTATAGATTTTATAAGACCATATTGGTATCAATCTGATCGCCTGCTCTGTGTTATAGTGCTGATGGATTGCTATTCCAAATGGCCAAAATGAATTCAATCCAGCTCTGACCAAATGAATCTACAGTTGATTTCCTCACTGCACTGTTCAAATGAGAGATGACTCAGAATTATTGTGACAGATGTAAACAATGATTATCCTCAGAGTTTTCAGACATTTTAAAATGCAGCATAGATCACTGTATAGTTTCATTGTATTTTGCAAGCACGAATATATTGGTAGAGCACATGAACAGATGGGTGAATGCAGGACTCAATACAGCCTCCCTAGCTAGCAGATCTTGGGAGGACACCCTATATTTGGATACCAGACTGTGTTACACACTGTGACAGGTGTGGCTGTATTTGAATTTTTCATAAGGTGAAAATCTCACATATGATTATCCTGTTGCTCCAGATCTTGACCATCCAAAGTAAATACTAATGATATCAGAAACAACATGAACGCAAAGCCTATCAGGCTTACACGTAGAAAATACAATGAATACTGCTGAAGAAGAGGGCTGTGTGGCTTGAAAGCTTGTCTCTCTCACCCACAGAATTTGGTCCAATAAAAGATATTACCTCACCCACCTTGTCTCTCTAATATCCTGGGACTGAGATGGCTACAGCTACACGGCATACAACAAATAACACTGACATTTTCAAGTTGGTGGCATGGTGAGAGGAAGTTCTTCTTCCCAAATTTTATAGAGAAAACTAAAATACAGAAACCAGGGTGCAGAACAAATACAACTCCTTGGTGTACGTTTTGACAGGCTAAAGGAGTATTTTTTTCAATCATGTTATTTCAGTTGAGTTATCTGAACATGTCTGAAAACCCACTTTAAGACACAGACTAACATGTCTGTAGTCATGTTAGCTGGCCATGTTGTACCCCAGGTACCTCCTTAGGCTAAAACATAGCCAGCTAATACAGTTTCAAATTTGGCGTGAAATCATGGCCCTGTTGAAGCCAAGTCTCAGCAACCTGTTTTACTTGTTATTTAGCAGGTAAAAGAATGATTTGCATGTACTTTATTTTGCAAAAGATTGTTTGTAAATGGATGCAGGTAAAACAGAGCAGGAAACATACAATTCTTCCCCAAGGAACACAGTCACAAATTTAATTGAAATTATTATCACAACTTATTTTTTTAACAAGCTTCATCAGCTTGGAAGTTCTCTTTAAGTGAATGGTGGCCGAAGCATGGAAGAGGCATACGCATGTTTAGCATATCTGGCATGTAAATACCTTGCAACGCTGGCTACAAAAGTGCCATGCAAGTGCCTGTTCTCACTTTCAGGTGAAGTAAATAAGAAGCAGGCGGCAGTATCTGCCATCAATGTAAACAAACTTGTTTGTCTTAGCGATTGGCAGAATGAGAAGCAGGACTGAGTGGACTTGTAGGCTCTAAAGTTTTACACTGTTTTGTTTTTGAGTGCAGTTATGTAACCAAAAAAATCTGCATTTGTAAGTTATACTTTCACGATAAAGAGATTGCTCTTCAGTACTTGTATGAGGTGAATTGAAAAATACTATTTCTTTTGTTTATAATTTTTACAGTGCATATATATTTGTAATCAAAAATAATAATATAAAGTGAGCACTGTGCACTTTGTATTCTGTGTTGTAATATTGAAATCAATCTTGAAAATGTAGAAAAACATCCAAAAATATTTAATAAATTTCAGTTGGTATTCTGTTGTTGCAACTGATTGCAATTAATCTTTTTGAGTTAATCGCATGAGTTAACTGTGATTAATTGACAGCCCTATTATATATGAGATGTGATACCTTTCAGATGATGGTCCTTCCAACTTCAACACTTTTATTCATTTTTAGTAGGCTATCTTACTTTTTTAAGATGTAAAATCTTTACCGGCTGGTGAGATAGGAAGCTAATAAAATCTAAATACCTTCCCAAACAAGTCTAATATTTCATGCAAATGCTTTGTTCTCTAATTTGTTGCACTGCTGCATTAAAGGTTTAATTCTTTTCAGTGGACTTTGGGTTAAACATTACATGTGGTCACACAGCCATTGCCAATCTTTGAATCCCTCTAACTGCGTCATTCTCTTCCCCACATCCGTTGTGTATTCCAAGTTGTTTGTTCAAGTTACTAGTTGGTCAGATTTTATATCTAAGGCACGAATTACTATGTGAACATGGTCCAATTTCTTTTTAATGAGCGATTTCAGTAATGAACATAGTTTCCCCTTTCTAGTATTAAAATGTATATAAGCTAAAGAGGGATTGATTATTCTGAATTTACACCTATAGTGATGGCATCCCTTGGCCTTTTGCAGTTCTTTATTTTGGTTGAAGGCAGTTCTGCTGGCCCAATTTCTTGGATTCATGGTGCCTAAAGAACATTTCTTTCTTTCTTTCTTTCTTTCTTTCTTTCTATCTACAGCTGTAAGTATTTAAAAAAACACAATTCTGAATTCTAGTTCCAAAGAAATTAACACAAAATAATGTTAAACAAATCAAAAGAAGAAGAGACAAAATATAGACTTGCCTCAATAATTTCTTTAAACCCCCCCACTACCACCACTACACCACCACCCCTGACCTGCTTATCTCAGTCTTTTTCAAGACCATTGCTTTTTGTAGGGTCACATTCACTCCATAATCACAAATGATGAGGTCCATTAGGAGGTGAGATTACAGCAGCACAAAAGTAAAAAAGAATGATTATTTACCTAGCAGGTTTCAGAGTAACAGCCGTGTTAGTCTGTATTCGCAAAAAGAAAAGGAGGACTTGTGGCACCTTAGAGACTAACCAATTTATTTGAGCATGAGCTTTCGTGAGCCACAGCAAAGCTCATGCTCAAATAAATTGGTTAGTCTCTAAGGTGCCACAAGTCCTCCTTTTCTATTTACCTAGCAGTAACAGTGGCTCTTCAAAATTTCTTGTCCACATGGATTCCACTCTTGGTATGCATACACTGCATGCACACAAGATCTAATTCTTTTGGCCAGCATTGTCTGTTGGGGCTGCACCTATACCTTAGATGTCCTCATATCCCCACACCTGAGGGCATAAAGAGAAGAATGGGTCTAACTGTCTCTCAGTTCCTTTGCCAATACAGGATCTCCAGGGAGTAGGACTTTAATAGTGGGGAAGGAAGGTTGAAATGTGATGGGTGGTGCGGGGACCCCCCCCCCGGAGCTCCCAGGTGCCACAAGGGGTGAGGGGATCCCACAGCAGCCCAGCCCCCTCGGGCAGTGGGGGACCCTGGAGCTCCCACTTGCTGCAGGTGTCAGGGAACCCCCTGGAGCTCCCTGCTGTCACAAGCGGCAGGGTCGCCCCAGAGCTGCTCAGCCATTGTGCGGGGGGGGACCCCAGAGCTCTCATTCACTGAAGGGGTGGGGGACTGGGAGCCTCAGCAGCAATTGGTGCTTAACCCGCCTCCCTGTTTTGTCAGGGATATTTTTAGTGAAAGTCTGGGACAGGTCATGGTCTTCCGTGAATTTTTGTTTATTGCCCGTGACCTGTCCATGACTTTTATTAAAAATATCTGTGACAAAACCTTAGCCTTTCTCATAACCCATTTTGATAATTTTTGTTAGGATATTGCCTGACCTTTAATCCTATTACCAAAGGCCATGAACAGGCTCAGTGTGTTCCTGAATAGTTTTGTCCCAGTAAGGTAATATGACAATGTCCTTTCTAGATCATGTGTATGAAGTTCAGCATCCTCTAGTGTTCAGACATTCTTGGGGAAGAAAACTGGGAGAGATGAATCAATTGGTTCACATAGAGTTGTGAAAAAAACTTGGGCAGGAATTTGGGATGAGACCTGAGAGTGATCCTTATAAAACAATGTATAAGGGGGGGCCTGCCATGAGGGCCTGAATTTCTCCTGCCCTTTAAACTGATGTAATGGCTTCTCAAAAAGCAGTCTTCATTCATAGGTGCTATAGGGATTAGGGTTCCCCCTGTGAATGCTATAGTCCAGGGGGAGAAAATACTATGTGGCCCTGAACAGGAGGGTAATGTGAAGATATTGCTGTTAGATGGGCCCATATGGAACTAATAGAAAATCCAGATTGTTTCAGGACTAGTAAATAATCCAGTATTGCTGAAGTGGGTGTTGTCATGGGAGACAGCTGGTGCTGAATTGCCCAGATATTCTACTTAGCTTTATAAGTCAAGACTTTTCTGCTTTGGAGTAGAATGTTCTGAACTTCAGCTGAACACCATTTTCTCTGGATGTCAATCAGCCACCATCATCCAGTCGGTCAGATGTAACAATGCTGGGTCCAGGTGTTGGATCTAACCATTGTTCTGCAAGACTATGTTAGTCACAGGAGGCAAACTTATTAGGGGTTGTATTGAGCGGTTCATGAAATATGAATGCCAGAGCAGCCTGTCTTATGCCATGGCTGTCATGATCATTGATCCAGCATCTTATCTCAGTTTCCACAGATCCTGGGTAGTCCCTGATGCTTGAGGCCATGTCACCCCAGGAGCCTGAGGCATGCTGTCACTGATGTCTTTGAGATAACTTAAAGTTGGTTGATGAGGTTCACTATAGTCTGGAATGTTTCTTGTGAAAGACAAGCTCTCACTGAGCTGGAATCTAATCTTAGGAACTCTATGCTTTGAGTCAGAATCATTGTGGATTTTTCTCTGTTGACTTCGAGGCCCACTGTGGTGAAGAGTTTTAAGGTCACTTGAAACGAGTTGGTCATCTGCTTCTTTGGATGAGGCAGTCGTGATATGGCTAGACCTGGACCCCCTCTTTTCTTAGATGAGCTGCCATGTCTACCAAGCACTTGCTGAAAACCCTTAGTGCTGTAGAAAGACAAAGGGACCTGTATTAGTAATGAGATGTTCCTACTAGGAATCAGAAGTATTTCCTCTGAGCTGAATGAATGTATATGTGAAAATAGGCATCTTGAAGGTCAAGACCTGTGAACCAGTCTTAAGGGTCTAATGAGGGAATTAGAGATCCCAAAGTCACCAGCCTGAAAGTGAAACATGGATGAATTTGTTGAGACATTGAAGGCTCAGGATGGGCTGCCAACTCCCTTTGTGCTTTGGAATGAGAAAATAATGGGAATAAAACCCTGCCACAGAACTCTATGGGCACCTCCCTCCACTGTTCCATGTGATTAGGGGCTGTAGTGAGCAGTTCATGAGATATGAATAGCAGAAAAACCTGGTTTCTCCATAGAAGGGAAATAGGGGATAAGAATGGCCTGGAATTGAATAGAATATCCCTCGTAGACAATTTCCAGGATTCCCTGGTCCGAGGTGATCCAAGTCCAGGCTTCCCAAAAGTAAGAGGTGGGTTGCCAAATCAGGGAGGCTGAAAGGAAAGGGATCGTCAAGAGCCAAGCTCTCGACACTGGCATAAAATTTGCCGCCTGGTGAAAGACACTGACTGCAGCAATGGAGGATGAGGAAAAGGAGCAACATTGGTGGAACCTCTGCTTCTTTTTGTGGCTCTGAAGTCCTCTGAAGGTTGTAGTAGAATTGAGCAGAGAGACACTGCCTGAAGGTGCTCTGAGAACTTGCTTTCTTCCTTCTTGGAGTTGGGACATACAGGCCTAGGAATTTAGGGTAGTCCTGGTGTCCTTTAATGAATGGAGAGCCTTAACTGTCATTGAATTAAAAAATTAATTGTCTTAAAAGGGAGGGTCCTCAATCAAGATGTGGTCCTCTCTAGATATCCCTGATACCTGGAGCCAGGATGACCTTTTCATTGTCACAGATGGGGCGATGGTGCATGCATCTAGTGCTGCTTGTAAGGAAGTGTGAGCTGTCAGCTTCTCTGTGTTCATTATAGATTTTTAACTCATCTCCGTGTTCAGGAGGAAGCTTGTCTGTAAGTTTAAACAGTTTGTCCCAATGTAAATAACTGTACTTTGTGAGATGGGCTTGGTGATTAGCTACTTGTATTTGGAGGCTGGCTGACAAATAGACTTTACATACACGTAGGTCTAGCTTCTGAGGGTCTTTTTCCCTAGGTGTTGATTTGGGAGGCACCTGCTATTTGGGCTTCTCCTGAACAGCTGAAACAAAAATCCTGGCACTGGGTGAGAATAAAAGTACTTGAACCCCTTGAAAGACAGACCAACCCCAAAGTCTAATTAAAAAACAAAACAAAACACCATGGCAATTTTTAGACCAATCTCATGATTTTTGGATAATAGGGTTGGCACTATTGTGAGAGTCTCTTCCCCAGCCCCCGCCCCCAGATTCCCAATGTGATTCCCATAGAGAAGAAGGAGGGTGAGTGGCAATCGAGATGCTCAAATGGCCCATCATTCAAGTGGGGGAGGATCTCTCTGTCTGTGGTATTGAGGTCTCAGTGACTAGAGGTCTAGCCAATACCACCGCACATGATCTAAAGTGTTAACCTGGGGAACGTGAGTGCACATGTGCACACGGGGGAAGGAAGGGCTGTGTTTCCTAGCTTATAAACTAAATATCTGACTTTTTTTTGGTGCCAACTGGCAAAATGACTAACACACGTAGTAATAAGTTAAAATATTAATATGTAACACTCATGCTAGAACAGTGCATGGAGAAGCAGATGGACATTGCAGGGGTTCCATCTCATTGCCACGGGTACAGGTATAGTTGGGCCTCTGGTGGAAGGGTGCTAGGATGTCAACAACACAGGTCTGGCCCCAATGTATCCAAAGAGCTGAATCCATGTGGCCAACCACTCAAAGAAGAACCTCCCTTTTGTTGATGAGGTTGTTAGGGCCAGTGCTGCCCAGAGCGTGTAGCAGTTGGACAGAAAAGCGGAGTGTGTCTGGGGTCTATGTTTATTCAGCCCTTCAGCTCAGTGGCTCTTGCCAGTAATATCTGAGTGTGAGTTAAATCTGCCCTCACCCAGACAAATTAATCCCATTTGCAGGGTGATTTCCCCTACTGGTACAGGGGGCTTGTTTTGCTGGTACAGGCAGAGGCAACTTGCACTCTTCTGAACTTTTTAGGCTTTCTAAATCTGACCAGTAATCTGAAGATCTTTTTATCCTTTGTCTGGTCCCAGGCACTTCTCCTGACAGGGACCATGTGCAATTGACTGAACAATAATTAAACTTTTTAGTTGCTAGATTAATTCAGCATGCAAAGCACATATCTAAAATGGTTTCTGACCACTTCTAGGATGACAAAATACTATACCACTGAGTTACTCAATTAGCTCAAATGGCAGAGGTCAGTGTGCTTGATTGAATGAACCTGCTGATGAAACTTGTGGGGGTCATTGTGATGCAACATGATGAAAGCTCTGTTTTCTGAGTTTGCTTTTTAAAAAAAAAAAAAAAGTAGTAAATTATGTATTTTTTAAAACCTACATAAAAAGAAAGTTATAGTTGCAAGGACAAGCATTCAGAAGTCAGGAAATGCCAGAATTAAGATCACCCGAGTCACCCTAACTTATCCTCCTAGTACCTAGGCAGGACCGGCTCTCGGCACCAGCAAAGCAAGCACATGCTTAGGGCAGCACAATTCCAGGGGCGGCGTTCCGGCCAGCCTCTTTTTTTTTGGCTTGGGCAGTTGCACTCTTGGAGCGGCAAATTTTTTGCTGGGGGGGGTGGGGGAGCAAAAAAACCTAGAGCCGGCCCTGTACCTATGCACTATAAGAAAGTCTTTAATTACATGATTGCATACTATTCTTTCCCCAGGCCCCTGCCTCATTCAGTTCACAGGCTGGACCTACTTTGCGAATGAATCATGGTTATATAGTTAAGAAAACTGTTGTCTGCCTCATTTGTTGCAAAAGGTGGATACTTACTGCTGAAGTCAGTGGACGCTGCATTGTAAAATGGTACGTTTTCTAAAAATCAAGCCATAAGCATCTGAAATTGGGCACCCAAAATTAGTGTAGACTTTTGACAATCTCCATGCTTCTTCTCCCTATCAGTAAAATGAGGACAGCAGCCCTCAGGTCACAGGGGTGTTGTGAAGATAAATTTATTCAATGTTTGTGACACATGCATAAGCTACGGTGATGGGCACCATAGAAAAAGCCTATGAGGAAATTAATAGTTCTGTAGTTAGAGCAGGATTTGAACTGTATTCAGTAAACAAGGCCTGAGGCCACATGCTGAACAATGGGGTTTAAAATGAAACATTGAATAGCTGCTCATTCAATGAGCATTTTGTCTATCTTGTGCAAAGACCATTTTAAATCAAGCTTTTTCTAATTTATGACTTCCTGACTTTGCAACCTGAACATCTTTTTAATGTGGTTTTTTTGGATGCAGTAGTATAGTCTGGAAGTTTCTTAAGGTCATTCAGAGGGGATGAAGCTTTTGTATATCTTCTCACAGCCTTTTATTGCCCCTGCTAACTCAGAGAGATTATAGTACAGTGTAAGTAAATGTTTTCTTTTAAGTCAGAAGCATGTTCAGCTGTTTATTTACTTTCCTGCATACCACAGGACTCCATTTAGATTCATTTCCCACCAGAAGTGCAATTAAATGATGTAATGATCCAAGAGTGTTCCTACTGCATTGGCCTACCTTGTTTACCTGTATTATCGGACATAGGTGCAATCTGGCATATTGCTGTATAACATTTACATGGAAGTTCCAGGAATGAAGCAACATGGAGTGAAAATTAGCAAATGTAAAATAAGTGTGCTGCTCTTTTTTAACTTACTATTTGCATTTAGCGGCAAAGAGTCCTGTGGCACCTTATAGACTAACGGACGTATTGGAGCATGAGCTTTCGTGGGTGAATACCCACTTTGTCAGATGCATGTAGTGGAAATTTCCAGAGGCAGGTATAAATATGCAAGCAAGAATCAGGCTAGGGCTAACGAGGTTAGTTCAATCAGGGAGGATGAGGCCCTCTTCTAGCAGTTGAGGTATGAACACCAAGGCACACACAACAGCAGATTTAAAGGTAGCCATTCTGCAGCAAAAAAACTTCAGGACCAGACTTCAAAGAGAAACTGCTGAGCTTCAGTTCATTTGCAAATTTGACACCATCAGCTCAGGATTAAACAAAGACTGTGAATGGCTAGCCAGCTACAAAAGCAGTTTCTCCTCCCTTGGTGTGCACACCTCAACTGCTAGAAGAGGGCCTCACCCTCCCTGACTGAACTAACCTCATTATCCCTAGCTTGATTCTTGCTTGCATATTTATACCTGCCTCTGGGAATTTCCACTACATGCATCCGACGAAGCGGGTATTCACCCACGAAAGCTCATGCTCCAATCCGTCTGTTAGTCTATAAGGTGCCACAGGACTCTTTGCCACTTTTAGAGATCCAGACTAACATGGCTACCCCCTCTGATACTATTTGCATTTAATATCCAACTTATAGTGGCGATTTTAAACTCCCAATCAAATCAATCATATTCTTAGTGCTCTCATTAGGTTGTGCTTCTTCTCTATCATATGTGAACTGCCCAATCTTGAAATTTAGCTAGGCTACCATAGTTTATGTCTACACAAAAAGAGAGTGGGAGCATACGATCATTTTATTTTATGAGCTCTAAATTAGGGATATTGATTTTCAGTCTGACAAATTTATTCAAATATTTGTTATATTCAAGGCATAGTAGGATGTTTTGCAAAAGACCTATACACTGTAAATATTAATCTCAGCCGAATTAGTATAGTTGTAAAAAATGATTAAGATTGCCCTGTGTATAAATATATAAATTACACTAGGTTAAACCACAGATGAAATGCATCTTGTTTTAATCCCATAGGAAAAGATAAGCTTAAAAAAATTCTAACAGTGGATTTTCCTCAATGTTGCATCGCTTTAGGATATGTGGTACCAGATCTTCAGCTGACATAAAGCATTGAGGCACCATAGACTTAAATTACACCAGTGGAGGATCTGGTCTACCACGTAGGTTAGAGTTTATAAACGCAAGTACTGAAATAAGAATTCTGTTATATGAAAAAGACAGACACTTCCATGAGATGTGCTGCAGCTCTGCAATGGACAAACATAGTATATTGATCGGACACACAGCAAATTTAGAACATTTCAATAAAAAATAGGTCATTTACCAGTAAAAGTGCATCTGGCCAATTTTTAAATCCTAAGTAAATATGAATACGAATAGGTTTCAGAGTAACAGCCGTGTTAGTCTGTATTCGCAAAAAGAAAAGGAGTACTTGTGGCACCTTAGAGACTAACCAATTTATTTGAGCATGAGCTTTCGTGAGCTACAGCTCACTTCATCGGATGCATACCGTGGAAACTGCAGCAGACTTTATATATACACAGAGAATATGAAACAATACCTCCTCCCACCCCACTGTCCTGCTGGTAATAGCTTATCTAAAATAATCATCAGGTTAGGCCATTTCCAGCACAAATCCAGGTTTTCTCACCCTCCACCCCCCCAGACAAATTCACTCTCCTGCTGGTGATAGCCCATCCAAAGTGACAACTCTTTACACAATGTGCATGATAATCAAGTTAGGCCATTTCCTGCACAAATCCAGGTTCTCTCACTCCCTCACCCCCCTCCAAAAACCCACCCCCATACACACACAAACTCACTCTCCTGCTGGTAATAGCTCATCCAAACTGACCACTCTCCAAGTTTAAATCCAAGTTAAACCAGAACATCTGGGGGCGGGGGGGGGGGGGGGGTAGGAAAAAACAAGAGGAAATAGGCTACCTTGCATAATGACTTAGCCACTCCCAGTCTCTATTTAAGCCTAAATTAATAGTATCCAATTTGCAAATGAATTCCAATTCAGCAGTTTCTCGCTGGAGTCTGGATTTGAAGTTTTTTTGTTTTAAGATAGCGACCTTCATGTCTGTGATTGCGTGACCAGAGAGATTGAAGTGTTCTCTGACTGGTTTATGAATGTTATAATTCTTGACATCTGATTTGTGTCCATTTATTCTTTTACGTAGAGACTGTCCAGTTTGACCAATGTACATGGCAGAGGGGCATTGCTGGCACATGATGGCATAAATCACATTGGTGGATGTGCAGGTGAACGAGCCTCTGATAGTGTGGCTGATGTTATTAGGCCCTGTGATGGTGTCCCCTGAATAGATATGTGGGCACAATTGGCAACGGGCTTTGTTGCAAGGATAAGTTCCTGGGTTAGTGGTTCTGTTGTGTGGTATGTGGTTGTTGGTGAGTATTTGCTTCAGGTTGCAGGGCTGTCTGTAGGCAAGGACTGGCCTGTCTCCCAAGATTTCTGAGAGTGTTGGGTCATCCTTTAGGATAGGTTGTAGATCCTTAATAATGCGTTGGAGGGGTTTTAGTTGGGGGCTGAAGGTGACGGCTAGTGGCGTTCTGTTATTTTCTTTGTTAGGCCTGTCCTGTAGTAGGTAACTTCTGGGAACTCTTCTGGCTCTATCAATCTGTTTCTTTACTTCCGCAGGTGGGTATTGTAGTTGTAAGAAAGCTTGACAGAGATCTTGTAGGTGTTTGTCTCTGTCTGAGGGGTTGGAGCAAATGCGGTTGTATCGCAGAGCTTGGCTGTAAACGATGGATCGTGTGGTGTGGTCAGGGTGAAAGCTGGAGGCATGCAGGTAGGAATAGCGGTCAGTAGGTTTCCGGTATAGGGTGGTGTTTATGTGACCATTGTTTATTAGCACTGTAGTGTCCAGGAAGTGGATCTCTTGTGTGGACTGGACCAGGCTGAGGTTGGTGGTGGGATGGAAATTGTTGAAATCATGGTGGAATTCCTCAAGGGCTTCTTTTCCATGGGTCCAGATGATGAAGATGTCATCAATATAGCGCAAGTAGAGTAGGGGTATTAGGGGACGAGAGCTGAGGAAGCGTTGTTCTAAATCAGCCATAAAAATGTTGGCATACTGTGGGGCCATGCGGGTACCCATAGCAGTGCCGCTGATCTGAAGGTATACATTGTCCCCAAATGTGAAATAGTTATGGGTAAGGACAAAGTCACAAAGTTCAGCCACCAGGTTAGCCGTGACATTATCGGGGATAGTGTTCCTGACGGCTTGTAGTCCATCTTTGTGTGGAATGTTGGTGTAGTTTTTTCTCATCCCATGTTCAACTATTCAAGTAAACATGCAAATACTATTTTCTGTTTTCAGGAAGTCACTTCCCCAAAGGATTCAAAGAAACAACTAAACTCAAAACAGCAAAATAAGAACTTGGAGCAGGGAGGGGAGAGGAAGAGATGCTCAAAAACAGACCAGTCTCCTTTTCTTGCATCTCTAAATATTTCAGTGGTTTATTAAGTTATTTTACTAGACTTTATTCTTTCTGCTTTTTTATTCATATAAACGTTTATGAAAGGAAAATACATTCTCATCCTTTAAAGATATAAGAATGAAAGTATCTTTGTTAAGCACCTCAAAACTAATGAGTTTATAATTACTCATATGCAGAAACAGGATTATCTCCTTTCTGACAACACATTGTTTATTACCAGTGATTACGGATATGATTTTGTCATGGTAAAATTAGGCATAATTCACAGACCAGTGCTGGTAAAAATGTACACACAGTCAGGGTGTATGGTCACAGCAAGAAAGAATGTGTAACAATTTAACAAAAAAGTATTACAAGGTAGGCGTTGACACTGACCCACCGGCTGGGTGACCCACTGAGGTGAGTCGGGGTGGAGGTAGTGCACCTTCCCAAAGTCCTGTTGCCCAGGGCTGGAGCGCGAACTTGAGGACATCTCTTAAAATCATGGAATCCGTGACCTCTGTGACAGAATCGTAGTCTTAGCAATGAGGCTCATGTAATAAAGAAAACAGCTTGACAGCTAGAACTCAGGGTGTGGGTCTGGCAGCTAGTACATGGACCAACTGGCTGTGAGTCAGAGACCCAGACCAAACTCCACAGTCATTCTCCAGAGTACAACTGCAGTAAGTTGGGTCCTAAAAGCCAGAACACATCTTTCGTCACATCAGCAAGCAGGCACAATGGTGTTAAGAGAGATGGGGATTTGGCTTGAAAGAATCCTGATGAAAGATGCCCAGGTCGTCGTCATCTTAACTACATGGGTTATGGTCTGAGATAGCCACCATTACTTACTCTGTCACTATTTCCAGACAGAGATGGGAAAGTGTATGTGAACTCCAGGAATCTCCTGCACTCAGCAACCTCTCCTAGTGCATCCAAGCACACTGTGCAGGCAGAGATGTTTATAGGCCTTCCTGGAATTCTGCATATCAAAGCAACTCCAAAGCCATTTTAAAAAAGATGGCAAGTTTCATGCCTAAAAGAAGCAAGATCCCTGTACCAGGACATCAAGAGTTAAAGGTGCTCAGCACCTCCCAAGCTTGGGTCCTTAAACAGCAAATGGGGTGTGTAGGACTGTAAAGTATAAGCACCTTTATATGAAAATTTCATTATATAATGCTTAGTGTTTTAACATATTAATCCAAGACAATAGAGAACTAAGCTTATTATAGAATATGAACACAGATGCTGAAAATGAGAACAGTGTGCGCTCAATATGATGTATTTGTAACCTCAGGAAGTTGAGGTTGTTAAATAGAAAAAAGTCTATTTCTTTTTTGAAAACAGTGAAAGAGGGGAAAAAAGCTTCATGACCTCAAAATGCAAGGGCATATTGTTCTTCCTTCATGGTGTAACGTACAGCGTATAATTAAAAACCATGCAGCAGTGCATTTTCCTCTTTGTTTATGGGGAAGGATATTTTAAAAAAATTAAATCGTTTCTTCACTGAATCCTTTGAAGTCAGTTTCCAAATCAAAAGAATAGGGTGGTCATTTTCCCCAGTGGTAGATTAACAAAATATTCTTCTTCCAGCTTTCGGTGCTTTTAAAAGATGTGTGAGAGCACGTGCTCGTGCACACGCATGCACTTTAGTGTAGCTACTTAAGCAAGAAAACTAAGACGGTCATAAGGGACTACTTAAATGTCATCTCTACTTCTGACGTTAGCCACCAAATGTTTACCATACAGGCATGAATTTTTTATGTGAAGTAATCTAAAACTCTTATAAGAATTTTTAACTGTTATTCTATCCAACATGAAAGACAATACAACAGTTGCATCTAATTAGTCAGGTACCTGATAGCTTTCGCTGAATAACTGTGTCATGCTACTTTTGAAAAGTATTTGTAACACTAAATCTTATCACCATGTTTTAAAGGAATATGCACCTAAAATGTTATTTCTCTCTCTCTCTCTCTCTCACACACACACACACACTTAAAGTAGATATTTAAATATTTGGTTTTTGCACTAACTTTTGTAAAAGAAAACTGGTGCCAAATGATCAGTAGTGAATTCCCTCAAAATATCAAAACGTACTTCTCTAAAACAAGCATCATACATACATAAATTTGTATAATCTGATTCATGAAATGTTTTAAGTAAGTCAAATTCTTAATTCTGTATTTTTCTATTATCACATTTTATTAAAAAAATAAACATCTCTCTATATTCAACATACGTATTAGTTTGCTGCATGACTGAAGGTCTCAAGACTTTTAACATTAAATGATAAATCAAGCATTTTTATTCCTCGCATCCCAAGTGGGAAAAATAAGCTTTAGGCCATTCCTAGGAAGAGAATGGAAATAGTTCTAAAGTATCAGAAACCCTGAAAGCTGTACCACAATTATTATAAACGGAACAGTGCTATATTGATCACATTACGATATATTATATATAATTAAGAATCTTTCAATAGGGAAAAATTGGGAGGAAGACTGGATTGAGAAGAAATAAAATGTTTTCTATTTGCAAGTATATCTGTATCTCAATATTTTTCCCCTGTATCTTTGATTTTACTTGCATTTGTATAAGCAACTATTCTAGATTGTTAGTTGCACTCTAGTTATTGACTTCCCATCCCTCCCGTCTTCTTTCTGACCCTGTTTTTATCATAGACTTTCCCAGACAATGGCAAGAATGCAGGACATGACTAGAGTTATGTGTATTATATATTTAATACTATGCACAAGAGAGGTTAAACCACACTTGTATGCAAAAGGAAATCTGCATCCACAGTTCCCTAACATATGTCGGTAGCATTCACACTTTCCCAGGCCCCCCTGAAGGCTCCCTGTGTGGTCCAGGATTCATGCGTGGAGAGAAGAGGCGGGAGGAAATGTACAGAATCACCCCCAAATCCCATGGTCAATCTGTGCAAAAGGTAACATCCCAAGGTATGGTACCTTGGTGAAGCCACCCTTCAAATAGGGTTTTTCGGAGACCGCTATCTGTGCAGGATTTCCCTGGCAGGACAAGTTATTTGGCAATGCTGTTAGGGTCTAGCATGTGAAAAGCTGATGTAGAAGTACAAGTTTGCATGTGGATGGTCCAGTGTCTCTAGCGGATCTCAGTGGATCCATAGGGCTTAGAAGCTGAATTCCCTGGTTCTTTGACAATAGGAGAAGGAGGCAGCAGAGCACACTCCAAATCAAAGAATGTGGAGAAAACACTGCAGGGTGAGGTGGGGGCACCTTTGTTTTCCCCACCTCTCCTGCAGATTTTTTTTTAAATGGGAGGGGGCAATTTCCCCCTCCCTATATATAAAATTAATTAATGTTAAGGAAAGACTGAATTATTCAAGACCCTTGCAACAACAGTTCTTATTCTCTCATCTGCATAACAAAACCTTTTTAATATTTAAAGGGCTGTGCAAGGTAGTGGCTTCGTTCTGTACTACAAGAAATGCTGGTTTTATAAGGCTGTGTTTTTATATAGTTTAAAATCAGATTACACTGTGAAAATATCCAAATAAACAAATTATTTCCAACATCTTAGTTTGATGCTACCTAGAATCAAGAACAAACAAATAAGCAAGCAATGAACACTGATATTTTGGTTTTTTTGGTGTGGACATTACAAAAAATAGTAATCATACATTTGTAAATGTTCATTACTTAGATAAAGCACATATGAATGTGACATTCAGAATTGTAACATAGAAAATGTAATGTGGGCAATCTGCTATCCAAGTACACTTACCAAAATACAATTTTATAGTGAGGGAAGTTTCAAAATACAACTGTACAACAACTGGGATCCACAAAATATGATATAATAATATCACTCAAGATCACTTTATTTGAAACTGTTATAATACTGCTTGAGAAGTAATCTCTGGTCAAAGAGCAACTGTGTTTTTTCTTCTTTTTTTAAAACAGAAATGCAGATCTTCTCATGACCCCAAATCTGAAGCATTCCTATTTAACTATTACATTGCTTACATTTGGATACTGTTTGTGAGCATGTGAATTACCCTCTCTGGCGCCACAGTGCATTTTGACACATACTCGTTTGTAGATCAAGCAGAATAATCTTGTAAGGGCAAATGTAAAGGTCAAAATATGAATTAATTATCTTGGTACCAGATCATCCCCTATGTGTTACATGACAATTTTACTGAAAAAGAAAAAGTTATCCATTTCATCCTATAAATATTTTCTTTATTTGCTTTATGTTTAGAAGTAGCTATTTAAGTTCTATTAACAGAAATACATAACAAAAGCTTCCTAACAAGTCAAAAAAAATTAATTACAAATGCTGAAAAAGTTGGCCTCATTAACATATGTACAAACTTGTTTACTTAATACATATATTTTTGGGAATGTATTCCTTTTATGACACACATTTATATAGGCATTAACATTCCCAAATAACTTTTGAGCAGAGAATACTCCAATTCTTTAGTCTGGGCAGACAAAGATAAAATATATTTCAGTTTTTGACTGCAGAGCTAACATGCAACAGACGTATTTAGTCTGAGCTACTGTTGATAAATTGTTCTGTTCCTTCTGGCAAAGATCCTTCTGGTGAACGTAGGTCCTTCTGTCCCTTCTTTTCTTTGTTCTGCTGTTCCTGCAATTTTAGGATTATGTTTCGTATTTCTTCTCGTTTAGTTTTCATTCTGGGGCGTGGAAACCAGTCTGTTAAATTCATTGGTAGCTCAAAATTGAGAATGGGATTCTGGAAAGAGTTCAGTTGAGTATTATAACATAATCTTTACAACACAGTGATATTAAACACAAGACAATGCAATTGAGAATCTGAAATTGTCACCAAAACGTTCTCTCTCTCTGTAGTGAGTAACAAAGGAATCATCATCTTGGGGAACTAGTCATATTTGACTACCATTAAATGTTTTCCCACATGATCTGTAAGATGATTGATACTGGTTACTAAATGCTTACATTTTACAGAAATTTTAGAAAGTAGAAATGACAAAACTATTTATAAATCTAAAACAGTGCCTTCCACCCAAAAAGATCTCAAACCACTTTACAGATAATTTGATATAGGAATCACTCCACCCACCAATAAAAAGATACATTCCTTCCTCCTTCTCCTCCCGGCATCAGGGAATTGACTTCTATTTTTGTTTTATACTCCCCTCTAAATTCAAATAAATCATGAAGTAACCTGACATACACTATTGTTAATTCAGTCACACTGCTTTGGTTAAACACAAAAGTTGCACAAATAGTCTATTTAGAGTGCAAAATCTTTTGGACACACAAACCTTGCTTTCACGTTAGTATTGTAAAAACAATACTAATAATTTAGAACAAAAAGAAAACCACCTGACCGTTTTTACAGAAAATTTTGGTAGCCTGAATGTAATAACCCAAATTAGGATTTGATCATGACATTTGGGAATACCCCTACTCATATACGTGTCTTTAATGACCACAATTAGTCAGGGTCTTCAATTTTACATTTCATCTGAAAGGCAGTGCTTTAAATAGCACAGCATTCTTTACCACCGGGCTGGGCACTGCTTTAAACAGATCAGAGAAAAGGATATTTCCCTATTTAATCACCAGCATCACTCTTTTCTCATTGGAGATGTATCATCCACACATTTTACTGTGCTGGCTGATTATGTTTTAAGAGATCTGACCAAATTACAACAATTACTATAAAACACTTATACACTACTTCAGGTTTCCATGGCACATTCTAGAAGTCACAAATATATAAATCTTGAAATCCCTTTCACCAACAGAAGTTGGTCCAATAAAAGATATTACCTCACCCACCTTGTGTATCTAATATCATGGGACTGACATAGCTACAGCTACACTGCATCTGATAACTGAAGCATTTTACCTTTAGTTAGAAGATTAACGTATGGTCAGATGTAATTACTTTTTATCATGATAAGAGAGGGACATCTCATATGTTTCCCAATTATAGTATCTGTCGGTCAAAGCAGTTTTACTTTCAAAACATGAGTAGAGATGTTTTTAAATATGAGTAGAGATATATTTGAAATAAATCCATGTCTAAGGAAAAAAGTACATGAATTAACATTCTGTAGCTGCTTCCCGTCCTCTACTTCTTTTTCTTCACTTGTTTTAGTAACAGTTGTGGCCCCTGCTTTACCTTAAACACCTCTTCTTTTTTAAAAATAATTTCTGCTATTTGCCTGGTAGCTGAAACAATTATTGGGATTTCTCTGTAATTTTCAAATATATTAGTAACCAAAACTGACTGGATTATTTATCAACTCAAAAATATTCGATGACTGCATCAAGATTAAGAGCCAAATTCTCCCGCATCTGTTATTTCCTGCGGTATAATGTGGCTCACAGGGGATATGCCAGAGGCAAGGAGCATCCCTGACTGACAATTTCTTTAATCGTGTTGCCAGACCAGATAGGGAGAAAGAGTCAGTCTATAGTAACTTAGGAACTATTCTGCAGGTGAGTGGGCTAAAACTTATTACAGAACTTGGTTGCCTCCTAACTCCTTCACCATATGAAGAACTGGAACCTCTAGGACCTCGTGACTGCAGATTCATGCAAAGAGGGAATGTACCATGAAGGCAGTTCTTGTCTGCCATGTTCCCCAGTTTAGTTCACAGGGAAGTGTGCATGAGGCTCTAATTTGAAGGTAAAAGTAATAAAATATATAAGAAACTTAAAAGAGAAGCTTATCAATTAAAGTCAAATTCTGGTCCTATGGAAATCATGGGAGTTATACAGTTTTATTTCAGTGTAACACGGATTTGGTTCTTATCTGGTAACAATTCAGTAATTTAACTGCATATCCAGGTAGCTGAGCTTCTTGAATTCTAGTGTAGTGAGAAGTCCAATGAGAGAAGTTTACAGTTACTGAGTATATTCAGAACCCTATTTCCTGTATTATTGGAAGAAAAAAAATCTCAAGAATTAGATTAGCTGCCAAAATGTTAATAGAAGAGTCTTCTGTGTTTAAAGCAGAACTGATTACAAGGCTCACTTAAACCTACATTGCTGAATGCATAATTTAAAAAATATGTAGTGTGTGCAGCAACGGAAAACATTTTTCTTAAAGTTTTCCTCCGAAACATCCATATCTTCTAAACTGTATGTTGTGACACTTCTTCTGTGTGATCATTAAACGTGAGAACTATTGTCTTTTCCAGAATGGATTTGTTTCACCTTGCAAACTTATTTTACAACACCTATAAATCCTGTTGCACTGGAATCTTCCCATTCTTTAAACTAGGTTTTATTTGACAAATGCAGGATACAAAATAAATACCATGACAGAAGCAAGTAAACTTACCTCAAAAAAGCTCTCCACATATTGCAGTACATACACTCCACAATCACTAAAGTTGTTCTGTTGTGGCACTTTTGGATTGGAGCCTTTCATGACATCTTTAGAGAAACTTCTTTTACTACCTTTCCTCACCTCCCATTCCACTTCCAAATATCTGTGACAAAAGGTGTACAGAAATCAAAACTTGTTTTTTTCTTATGGAATGTTAAAACTTTTGAAAAAAAAGAAATTATATGTTTAGAACTTACTCCCTTAGTATTTTCACAACATTTGACCGGGAAGGGCCTCTCAGGGAGTCCATAAGCAGAATACAGGGTCTATGAATGAGAAAAAGTTTTTTTTTTACTCCTGCAAGTACTGAGTATTTTACAACAATTAGAAAAGCACAAAAAGTTATATTACTTTGAAGTCAGTATAAGTACAAAAGAAGTTATCTCTAGATTTAACATTTCACTAAGTCCAGAAAGCTTCAGTGGCTATTTAAAAGTGTCAATTTTAAAGAATCACATTGTGTCTGAAAATTATTTGCTCATTAGATAGGTCTACACTGCAAAGAGAAACCTGTGGCGATGAGTCTCCGAGCTTGGGTCAACTGACACAGGCTCGCAGGTCTTGAGCTGTGGGGCTAGAAATAGCAGTGTAGATGTTACTCTCAGGCTGGAGCCCAGGCTCCGAGACTCTTCCCCCTTGCTAGGTTTCATAGCCAACCCAACCCAAGCAGGAATATCTACACTGCTATTTCTAGCCTGAGTAAATTGATCCAGGCTCTGAGACTCAGTGCCATGGGTTTTTCTTTGCAGTGTAGACATACCCATTGTTACACGTAAAACACAGATACTCTCACTGAAAGATTAGAGAAAACTTACTCTATTCTTCCAGTGTGTAACTCTGGGCATTTGACAAAACTGTGTGTACGGTGAGTACCACTGATCTTCTTGTACAGCCATTTAAGTGCTGTGCCAGATCTTAAGCATGTACTTAACTTTAATTATGTGACTAATCCCATTGACATTAATGGCACTACTTGCATCCTGGAAATGAAGCATGTGCTTAAGCACTTAGCTGGATTAGGCCTTAATCTAATATATCTGTTAGACATTTGGTGGTGGCAGCAATAAAGTCCAAGGGAAAAAGGAAAATAGTTTGTACCCTGGGGAAGTTTTAACCCAAGCTGGAAAAATAAGCTTAGGAGGTTTTCATACAGGTCCCCACGTCTGTACCCTAGAGTTCAGAGTGGGGAAGGAACCTTGACAGAGGACATTTAAAATAAAATGCAGTTGTAAATTCCCGAGATTCCATCTCTTAAACTATTGAATTTTTTTTTTTAAAATTGGACTAGATTTCAAGTTGACAATGTCCCTTTACGAAAACAGCAAACAAAACAATAACGAAGAAAATGTAGAGTATACGTTGCAGATAACTGCAACAGAAATACAGTTAATGATTTAATATACACATTTATATATAGTCAGTATCAAAATGACAATGTCCTCTTTTTTTATAAGTAATATAATCAAATGTTTCAGAAACTCATTTACTGCTTTAAGTTGTAGGTCAGTAAAATGGCATAACAAATGTCTGTACTTAAAAAAAAACACATTTCCCATATTTGGGGAAAAAAACAAACTACCTCTTCAACTCACTCAGTTAACTTAATACAGAAAAAGTTTTGCATGAGCATTTAGTTTCAAGGACTTTCCAATCGCTGGCAGTAAAAGTTGAAGCAAAAGAAAAGTAATTTAAAAAAAAATCAGACAAAATACCTTTTGAAAAAGTTAGATTGTGCTAATATGTTTTACTGGTTCATATACTTATCACTGCTAACAGTGGAGACAACTTGTCCTTGTATGCATGTCCCCAAAGGAACAGCCTATTCCCAATAACAGAAAACAAATGCACTGTTCAGATAGTACAAAACAATTTTTGCAGTATCTTATACTTTTATAGATGATGCTACTGCAAGTAACTACTTTTCAAAGTAGAATGGAAATATTTAACCATGTTTATAGTAAAAATAAATATGTTCGCCTAGTAATTGTACAAATTTTTGAATTGCACAGCCTTTAAACTTTGAAACAAAGTAAATTACTTACACAAGCAATGGGTTTTTTAATATTAAAATGTTGTTTCAGGAAAGAGGTGCATTTTAAATTAATGAAGAAATGAAACCCCAAAAATGATTTTTGTTGGTATTAAACTAAGATTTTGACACAACACTTTGAGGATCTTGTTAGTAAGAGGGACCTTATGGTTATGTGTGAAGATACTAAAGAGTTTATGGCTTTTATTTCCATTTCTACAGACAGACTAGAATTCAGAGTGCTAAAGGTAATCCATGGCACATTAAGCCTTTTTATTTTGGGTGGGAGCAGTGCTAAAGGGGGCGATCACCATCTGCATGGGGCATTTAATTTCAAACCGTAACTTGAAGCCATTGCCCCTCCAGCTGTGATATTCTTAGATCTCACAAGTTAGGTTTATTTCTGCTGTTATAAATACGGCATAAAATATAATGAATTATGGATGATACACATGCATTAAACCATTATGTATTTGTTACTGTAAGCTTTATATTATAATATACTTGCATTTTTTTCCTTCTTGTAGTATATAATATAACACAAAGGAAAAACAGGATTAAAAGGTAAAGAAAGAAGAGAAGGGAATCCGTGAAGGCATCAGTGCTAACTGAAAAGTATTTATGACTTTAGAAGTCTACATTTTTATCACTTAACATTTGAACTACTAAAGCTAGCGATAGGCAATAAATTTGCTTTTACATAGCTTTCTGGTTCTTGGAATCCAGTTCTCATGTTTGCAACAGAAAGAACTGTTTTAACTAAAAGCAATTACAGAAGTAACAGATTTTCTGTTATGACTGTTCTGAACAAAGCAAAGGAAATATGCCTAACAGGTAAGTCAGGAAAGAGGTGCAAGAAAGAGGACAACTGTGATATTGTGATATTTTTGGCAAGAAATTGAGACTGTATACATATTTTAGTTTTATATTATTTAATATCTGCCCCATTCTCCCCTGCTAATTTGAGATGCCCACAGCTAAGGCCTTAATTCAACATCTATTTAGGCACATGTTGAATTGTAAGCAATTTCCTATGTATTTTGCTAAATAGGGATGGCGCTTAAGTACATGCTTAAGTAGTTTGCTGAATTGGAACCTAAATACTAAATCACTAAGAACAACAGTTTTATTAGAATAAAAATATCTTCAGACGCTTGTAAAAGCGAGTCTTTCTACCTTAGCAAACCAAAGGGGAATATCTATTTATTTTCAAAAAGAAAACGAGTACTTGTGGCACCTTAGAGAATAACAAATTTATTTGAGCATGCTCAAATAAATTTGTTAGTCTCTAAGGTGTCACAAGTACTCCTTTTCTTTTTACAGCTACAGATTAACCCGGATGCTACTCTGAAACCTATTTATTTTCAGTGCATAGGGAGTTCCACACAAAATCCTAAAACTAGATTATACTGCAAAATATAGAAACCTCAAAAAATAGGAACAGTATGTTAGCAGCATCTTATGAAGGTTGAGTGACACCCTCTTAGTGCTGTCATTCTGTTTTACATTTTATTATTTTGAAGTTCGTTCTAATCAATGTATCTTTATACTTACTGTATGCAGATATTAGGCTTCAGATGCCACTGTCCCAACTCTGAATTACAGTTATCATCTACAAGGCCTCCATCATCGCTGCTGTCTTCCTACAAAAACAAAATATTTGTGGGAGTTTATAGGCTGACTGCTTTTTAAATGGAATGCAAATAAAAATTACACTTATTTACAGTATTTACTTAAGACAAGGAACTCAAGTTTAGCACAGTTTGCTCCCACAAATTAACAGTAAATTTTGCATCATCAAACTTTCAGCTAACATTACTTCTTGTCAGTTTCCTATTGAGGAGACTCAGCAAACCTACCAGAATTGGGAATTGATACTCAACACAACAAGCTAAAATACTCAGGTTGGGATATTTCAAGTAGCCTAAGCTGAATTTCCATGGAAGTGACATTCATACTGTTTATATATGCAAAGATAAAAGGACTACCAGAAAAAGATAGTTACCTTTTCCGTAACTGGTGTTCTTTGAGATGTGTTGCTCATGTCTATTCCACAGTAGGTGTGCGTGCTCGCCATGTGCACCGGTGCTGGAAGTTTTTCCCTAGCAGTACCCATAGTAGGAGCATCGCTGAGCCCCCTGGAGTGGCGCCTCCATGGCGTGGTATAAGGGGAGCTGCACGCTCCCCCCACCCTTGGTTCCTTCTTGCCGGACAACTCCAACAGAGGGGAAGGAGGGCGGGATATGGAATAGACATGAGCAACACATCTCGAAGAACACCAGTTACGGAAAAAGGTAACTGTCTTTTCTTCTTTGAGTAATTGCTCACGTGTATTCCACAGTAGGTGATTCCAAGCTATATCTGTTGGAGGTGGGTAGGAGTTCAACATTCCCGGGACGGAGTACAGCCCTATCGAACCCAGCATCGTCCCTGGTTTGGGATACAATCGCATAGTGCGAGGTGAACGTGTGAACAGAGGACCAGGCAGCAGCCTTACGGATGTCCTGAATTGGGATGCGGGCCACGAAGGCAGCTGACAAGGCCTGTGCCCGCGTCAAGTGTGCCTTCACGATCGGTGGCGGGGAACTCCTGCCAGATCATAACAGGTGCAGATGCACGAGATGATCCAGCGAGAGAGGTGCTGGGTGGAGATCGACCGCCCCTTCATGCGCTCAGCCGAAGCAACAAACAGTTGTGAAGAATTCCTGAACGGCTTAGTCCGTTCCAGGTAGAAAGCCAGTGCCCTACGCACACTGAGCGTGTGGAGGTGGTGTTCCTCATTGGACGCGTGAGGCTTGGGGCAGAGGACAGGCAGGAAGATGATCTGACCCATGTGAAAGGCGGAGACCACCTTAGAGAGGAACGCAGGGTGTGGACCAAGCTGGACCTTATCCTTGTGAAAAACCGTGTACGGGTCCAGAGGTCAGACCCCTGAGCTCCGATACCCGCCTGGCCGACGTGATGGCAACCAGGAAAGCCACATTCCATGAAAGATGAGACCAGGAGCACTTGGCCAGAGGTTCGAAGGGGGGTCCCGTGAGATGGGACAACACCAAGTTCAAATCCCACTGTGGGACAGGGGGCCTAGAATATAGGAAAAGACGGTCCAATCCCTTGAGGAACCGTCAGGTCAAAGTATGGGAGAACACCGTACGACATTGCACCAGCGGATGGAAGGCCGATATGGCTGCCATGTGCACCCTGACTGAGGAGGGGTTCCGGGCCTGGGTCCCAAGGTGGAGGAGGTAATCCAGGATAAGATTAATTGGGGTGGCTGTCGGGGAAACACCCCACTCAACAGCCTACCTGGAGAACCTGGACCACTTTGCCAAGTAGGCTCGGCGTGTGGATGGCTGCCGACTTTCCACAAGGACGCGTTGGACCCCTTCTGAACACACCCGCTCCTCCCCGCCTAGCCATTGAGCAGCCACGGTGTGAGGTGGAGAGCCTCTAAATTGGGGTGGAGGAGATGGCCTCAGTTCTGGGAGAGCAAGTCCTGGCGGAGAGGCAACAGCCGCGGTGGGGCCACAACTAGGCTCACGAGGGTCCCGTACCAATGCTGCTGGGGCCAAGCTGGGGCGATTAAAGCTGTGCCTTGTCTAACTTCACCTTTTCTAGGACCTTGCTGATGAGCGGTAAGGGGGGGAAGGTCTGGTGAGTCACCTCTGAGTGCAGAGACCACTCGTGAGGGGAGGAGAAATCCCTGCTCAAATGATCGGCCCACGTGTTGCGGGCTCCCGGCAGGTGGAAGGCCCTCAGGGAGATGATGTGGGCTATACAGAAGTCCCACAGCCTGAAGGCTTCTTGGCAGAGGGCCAAGGACCAGGTCCCGCCTTGCCTGTTGATGTAAAATATTGAGGCCATGTTGTCCATGAAGACCCTGATTATCTTGCCCTTTAAGTGTGAGCGGAAAGCCACACACGCCAGGAGTACCGCCCTGAGCTCCCTGACGTTTATGTGGAGGGACAACTTCGTGGTCGACCACAGCCCTTGGGTCTGAACTGTCCCCATATGGGCCGCCCAACCCAGGTCTGACGCAACCTAGGTCCGGTGATGGGGCCAAGTCCTGGAAGGGGACCCCTTGGAGCATGTTGCTCAGGGAGGACCACCACTGTAGGAAGGCAATCACCAGGTCGGGCATGGTGAGGACTTTGTCCATACTGTCCTGGGCCTGGAAGAACTGTTAGGCCAACCAAAGTTGGAAGGGCCTCATCCGGAGTCTGGCGTGGCGTACTATGTACGTGCATGCCGACATGTGACCCAGGAGCTGTAGGCACGCCCTGGTCGTTGTCATGGAGAATTTCAAGATTGAGGCGATTAGCCCTTTTAGGGTCTCAAACCTGCCCAGCGGGAGGGAGGCCATGGCCGTCAAGGCATCAGGAGCGCCCCGATGAACTCTATGTGCTGGACTGGAACTAATGTTGACTTGGCCTTGTTTACCAACAGACCCAGGTTGGCACAAGTGGACAGAAGGAGCACCAAGTGGTCCTGCATCTGCAACCAGGAGCTGCCCTTGACCAGCCAGTCCAGGTAGGGGAAGATCTGGACCCCCCAGCACCTGAGGTAGGCCGCCACCACCAACATACACTTCGTGAACACCCTGGGGGCAGTGGATAGGCCAAACGGGAGGACCGTGAACTGACGGTGTTCTGCCCCACTAGGAACCGGAGGAAGCGCCTGTGCCCCTCGAATATATGAATATGGAAATACGTGTCCTGCAGGTCCAGGGCCACATATCAATCCCCAGGGTCTAGGAAGGGTATGATAGAGGCCAGGGAGATCATGTGGAACTTGAGCTTGACCGTGAACTGGTTCAGGTCCCGCAGATCTAGGATAGGCCTGAGACCCCCTTTCGCCTTGGGGATAAGGAAATAATGGGAGTAAGCCCCCTTGCCCTTGAACTCCCCAGGCATCATTTCCACAGCTCCCAGACTGAGGAGCTGGCCCACCTCCTGCTCTAACAGGTCCACATGTGATGGGTCCCCAAGACCAGTGAGGGATGAGGACGGTTGGGCAGGGGCAAGACAAACTGCAGCATGTAGCCCCGAGAGATGGTGTTGAGGACTCATTGGTCCAAGGTTAGTCGCAACCATTCCAAGAGAAAAGCACACGAGTGATTGCGGAAGGGAAGCTTTATTGACAGGGGAGTCCCCTCGGGAGTTGCCCAGCTACCCCCGGCACTCCATCAAAAAAGCCTTTTTCCCCAACTGCTTGCCCTCAGAGGACCCAGGTTGTGGGGCAGGACACGACCGCTGTTGAGGGCGCCCCTTCCGGTCCTTAGACCTGTTATAGGCGGGCTCATATCTAGACTGAGAAGCCTGGGTAGGGGCCTGCTATGGCTTGAACTTGGCTTTGGCCGGCGGTACATAAAGGCCCTGGGTTTGCAAGATCGTGAGGGAATCCTTCATGCCATGCAGCCTGGCATCCGTTTGTTCTGCGGGACGTTTGTTATGCATCCGTTTGTTATGCAGGATCTCCCGTTCTCATCGAACGGGAGATCCTGCATAATTGACTAGGACTCCGTGGATAGCCCGGACAGCAGGAGCCATGATGCCCTCCGCATGAATACTGCCAAGGCCATGGATCGAGCAGCCATGTCCGCCACACCCAATGCCGCCTGTAGGGCAGCTTTGGCGGCAGCCGCACCCTCCTCCAGCAGCGCCTTGAACTCTTTCTTGTCTCACTCCGGGAGGGAGACCTCGAATTTTGGCAGTGAGCCCCACAACTTAAATTCGTATCTGCTCAGGAGAGCTTGGTGGTTAGCCACCTGCAGCTGGAAGCTTGAAGATGAATACAACTTCCTACCGAAAGAGTCCAGTCTCCTTGAATCTTTATTTTTGGGCGTGGGAGCTGGTTGGCCCTGTATCTCTCCGTGGTTGACAGATTCGACCACCAGGGAGTTGGGTGCCGGGGCGGGGAATAAAGGTATTCATGCCCTTGGGTGGGTACAAAATATTTGTGCTCTGCCTTCTTTGAAATGGGGGCCAGGGAAGCCAGCATTTGCCACATGGTGTTCGAAATGTTTGCTACCCCCTCATGGAGGGGCAAAGCCACCCCGCCCGGCACCGGGGAGGACAGGACATTAAAAAGGGAGTCTGAGGGCCCCTCCAACTCCTCTGCTTGGAGGTTAAGGCTCAATGCTACCCTTCTCAGGAGCTCCTGGTGTGCTCTGAAGTCCTCCTGCGGGGCAGAGGGGCTGCAACTATGTCATCCGGAGCGGGAGACAAGGCTGGCACAGAGCTCTGAGTGTCTGCCGGCACCGGAGGGTCCACCCCTTAGTCGGACTCCGGGTGCGGCGCCGAGGATGTATGTCCCACTCATTTAGCTCCTGGGGGCCAAGACAGCGAGGTTGACGGCACCTCTGAAGCTCCGGTTACTGAGCGAGCCCCCACCTGGGCTGCGTCAGAGGCCACGGTGCCCACTGGTACCACTGCCCTTGCCATGGGGCCCCGTGCCACTGCCCCTGCTGCAGCACCGGCTGGTTGGCTTGACTAGGCTGACCAAAGGAGGAGCGGCTGCGAGCAGAGGTTGGGCTGACAAGTGACCTGGCACTATTGTGGGAGGAACGGCGGTGCCTGGAGTGACAGCGTCCACAGGACCGTGACCCCGATGCAGAGGAGAAGTACTGCTCATAGCTGCTGCTCCGCGATCTGCTCCGACACACGGACCTTCAACAGTGCAGTGCCAGCAATCTACGCCTCAAGCTGCAGGGGCAGTGTCTTGGCATGGAGCGAGAGCAGGAGTCTGACCGGAAGCGGCAACAGCGCCCATGTCATGACCGATTGCAGTAGCCCCAACGACTCGGTGACCGTCTGCAATGCCTTTCTTGGTCATGTCGGTAATTGCTTCGCAGTATGGAACGGTGCTGGGAGCCCTGATCAGACGGCACCCAATCAGACAGTCTAGCAGGTGTCGACGGGATACAGTCCTCGTTCATTGCTGAACGATCGCTGGGCGGAGAGCGGGGTCGGTCTGCTGTCTGAGACCTGCGCCGAGCTGGGGGCGATTGCGGGGAGCCCAGCGACAGTTTCCCTTTGGAGTGGGAGCCCGACACCGGCAGCACCCCTGGTACCGGCATGGTCATGACATCTGCAAGGCCTCCGGCGTCGAAGGCATCTGGACATCCGAAGAGGCCTGACCCGACGTGGCCGGGCTACTCCTCTCAACATGAGTTAGAGGCCTAGGGGCTGGAGAGGAATGAGGGCTGCCTGACATGGGTCTAGCCTCTGCCCCTACTTTCTCTCGATGCCGCTGCGACGTTGGGCCTTTCCTTGACTTCTTGTGTCCCGTAGATGGGGAGTGGTACCAGCTAGTGGAAGGCACAGAAGGGTCGCCACATATCGAAGTCGCGGTGCCAGGAGCCAAATCGGTGCGGTGCGCCAGGGTCCGCGCTGACTCCATGAGAATGGACCGGAGTATAATGTCTCTTTCCCTTTTTTGTTCGGGGTTTAAAAGATCTACAAATCTTACAGCGGTCGCTGATGTGAGTCTCACCCAAACAGCATAGGCAATCCGCGTGCGGGTCACTTCTTGGCATAGAACGCCTGCAAGTGTCGCACAACTTGAAGCTTGGGGCATGCCCCGGCCAGGGTACTCTAGCTAACTGAACTGACTGAAAGAACTGACTAACAACAGTACTAGCACTAAGCGAACTGAAAACTTCTGGGGACGAGCTACAGCTAAGTTGGAGCAGTGTAGTTCCAACGCACCTTCACTGGTGCAAGAAGGAACTGAGGGTGGAGGGAGCACGCAGCTCCCCTTATACCGCACCATGGAGGCGCCACTCCAGGGGGCACAGCGGTGCTCCCCCTATAGGAACTGCTAGGGGAAAACCTTCTGGCACCGGTGCATGTGGCAAGCACGCACACCTACTGTGGAATACACGTGAACAATCACTCGAAGAAGAACTTGCTCTTCAGGTTCATATTTTATTCACTTATATCACTCTTCTGAGCAATCTTCAGTGCAAAGGTTTTGCCTTTATAGGAGAAGACAAAACTTTTATAGATGAGAATTCTGTCCGTGTTTACGTGCATTTAATAATGCAACATTACACATGGATCTTCTTGCGTTTTGAAGAGAAACTCCTTGACTAGCACCGAGGACCATTTTTGTTACAGGAAAGAAGATGGCTTTTCAAAAAATAAAACAAAGAAGTATAGCAAAATTGTTTGAAAATCTTTTGGACAGAACTAGCCAACTCATAATGCAATGTGTTGCCAGGTTGAGGGAGAGTTTAGATGGTTGTTCTCTGGCATCAGTGTCATGCACATTTCGCCTATTTCTGTGCCTTCTTAAAGGTTTCTACTGCAATCAGCCTCTATATATTTTAGCTCAACTTACCTGTTTCTATTCTAGTTCTGGCAAATTCTGATAGATGGGAATAATAACTTCAAATCCAGGCTGAATCCTGAGCTGCTGCTACAACAAGATTCAACATATCCCCTTCTCCTCCCAAAATGCAAGGACCAAGGCAGAGGCTGCCTATACCATTCTCCTGACTGCCACCCTCCACCAACCCCAACTCAGACTCTCTGCCCATCCCTCTTACGGACTCTCAATCTGCTCCCAGCAAAGGTTCCCTTTTCATCGAGGATTTAGGGAGTGCAAGAGAAAAGACAATAAGGAGTCCGTTTGGGGGAAGGCTTAAAGCAGACCTCGGCATAGTCATGAGTTGGGAAAGATGAGTTTAGTCTATCTGCAACAGCCGTTTAGGTTTCAGCCCAGATACGAGGTTTTGACCACACACAAAAACACCCCACAAATGCAAACCTTGAGAAAGATTATTCAGTATGCTGGGCTCAGTAGGAAGAATACTGCTTAAGAAAACTTCAATCCCAAGGTATGATGTACTCTTGAGTCTCTTTTTTGGAGAGGGAGATAAATGGTAGAACAGAAGACTCCTATCACTTATGTGAAAGGATTTGAGGGTCTCTGATCCTTTGATTTCAGATGTGAAGATCTGCACCGGTACTGATTCAGTTCTGATGGCCTCTTAAGGGAGGATAACTTTTTGTATACCTTCCGGAAGGACAATACAGCCTTTAAAAGCCTGGAAGAATGTCCTCCCTCCCAGGACCTCAAAACAACGGCCTAAAATGGGTTTGTAAAGGACATTTTCCCACTATCTAAGACCCTACATTTTTTAAATCCCAATGTTTTCTTCTGATCCTCTGGTTTGGGAGTGGAGAGTGAAAGACAACAAACCTAGACAAAACCCCCTTTTTAAAATTAATATTAAAAAAGAAAAAAGAAAAAGAAAAAGGCTAACATCTACCTACGAAGTCGGTCTATTGCCAAGGAATGGCATTTAAAGAACAGAGAGTGGATGGTTCCAGGACCTGCTATGAAGACAGAAGCAGAGGAACTGAGGGAAAGTAATAGTCACTGCTTTCTAAACCTCAGCTAAATCATTACAGTCCATGATCAATAAGCAATAGTGCACGAAGCATAGTGCATGATCTGTACAGCAGATTCTTACTGAGCCAATTTTGTGAAAGAGTATATCATTAATCTTCTAGCAGTTAAGATGCAAGTATAATTCTAATACTGAGCAACAAATGTTCTAGGTTCTAACCTTACAAATGTCAAATCTAGGTTTCACACAATACGTAATTTACTATCTGCATACTGCTTTTAAAAACACTATTCACACATACAATCTGATTTTTGTTCTTCAGAAGGGGAACAATATTACACATTACCTAAACAACGTTGTTAAATTCTTTACCTGGTTATCTTGATCTTCAGAAAAATCTATAAGCTCATCTTCATTTAGTTTACTGCCATCAGTGGAGTCTTCACTATAGTTCAGCCTGATTTTGTGCAAGCCATCTGTATTAAACACAGATAGCCAGACATTTAAAAATCAAATACAACATCATTTTTATAACCTCATAATGGACTAAGTGAAGTGTTCCTCACAAATAGCATTTCAGAAAGTGTTTTGCATTCGAAATCTTTAGACCTAGACCAAAACAATAACTAGTGAAACTAAGCTACATGTGTTTATGTCACTAGCAAAACTCTGCTTTGCAAATTACTTCCTTAAAGCTTTACGTTTCCAAAGGAACTTTACAAAACACTAGTCTCAGAGTCCTTGTGAAGTAGGTAAATAAATATACCAGTGTTACAGATGAAAAAGCAGAGACATGATGTGACTTGGTGCATGATCACAGCATTACAGCTCAGTTCTTCTCCATGAAACCTTTGCCTAATGTACTCAATGTTTTCCCACACAAACAAGTTACCCTTTCTGTGCTTTACTTCCTGCATCTATCAAAACAAAACTAGTAATATTTTGTACTTAAAGTCCTTTTTTTTTTTTGGTAGGATTCAAAGCACTTGCCAAAGGTGAGTTAAAACATTACTGGTCTTATTTTACACATGATTTAACTAAGGCATAGTTTTAAAGTAATTTGCCTAGAGAGAGTACAGGTCAGGACTCACTCCCTTAACCTAAATGGGTATTTTAAAGATGAAAGCAGGAACAGAAAGTGGGGCTGTACTTTTACAGAACCTGTTTTTTCCCCCAAAATGTTGGTATGACTGAGTTGGAGCAATTCAGAAACCTATGTTTTTTCACTATGCTATAGCTGCCAGCCCCATGCATTCCAATAGCATGGGACAGGCCCGCAAATAAATGAGATCTGTTTTACAATCTCATACTTTGTATACACACACACACACGTTAAATATATATGAGTTTTTATTTGTCTGCTTATTTCTGAGCCTTTGGAGTACACTTGTTTCATGTTTTCAGACTTCTCAGTACGATAAAGGACTAGAAACTTTCATTTTAAAAAAAGGAAGCTGATACTTGATATTTTTCTTAAAGCCACACCTGGTGAAAATAAGATTGAATAAGACTATAACAAGACTGGTGATAAACTGGAGCTGGAAACACAGCTATGCATTTAAAAAGAGGTTCACCTACACCCGATATCTAAGGGTTTAACTTAATAGTTTAAAATGTGACTTTTCTATGGCATAGGTACCTGGGGAGCAAGGAGGAAAAGGATATTAGAACATACAGTAGAACCTCAGAGTTACAAACACCTCAGGAATGGAGGTTGTTAATTATAACTCTGAACAAAACATTATGGTGGTTCTTCCAAAAGTTTACAACTGAACATTGACTTAATATAGCTTTCAAACATTACTATACAGAAGAAAAATGCTGCTTTCCCTTTATTTTTTTTTTTAGTCGTTTTACACAGTAATGTAATTTTTTTTTTTTTTTTTTGGGGTCTCTGCTGCTGCCTGGTTGTGTACTTCCAGTTCCAAATGACCTGTGTGGTTGACTGGTCAGTTCGTAACTCTGGTGTTTGTAACTCTGAGGTTCTACTGAAATTCCATCATCTTATGAGTCATTAAAGCAACTGGGCAAAGCACGTAATGAAAGTTATGGATGTCAAATTTGAATTGTAAAGGATTAGCAACTGTGAGCCACCTCATAAATCACAACTAACAAAATTTGTGGAAAAATTGCATTTTCTTCTCCCTCCCATAACTCAGACACTTGACAATACATATTTTGTTCAAACTTTTTTTTGAAAAGTTTCACTTTGAGGCAGACATCAAGAATGGAAAATTTCAGGCACAAAGGCTAAAATTAGGGAAATTATTAGCATATGAAGATGGGGTCGTTCTAGAAATTATTCTGTATTCTTAACTTTAGCAGCCACTACATTCACCAGCCATTATAATTTTACCACTAGTACAGCATTTTGAAATATTATTCCCTTTGAATAAGGTTGACAGTGCAGATATTTTGCATAAGCAAGCTAAAAACTTGAGGTAAAAAACAAAAAGCCAACACATGTCCAAATTTAAGTTTTGAGAACCTGGGAACAATTTTCAAAAGCACCTACCAGACTTAGGGCCCTTAAGTCCCATATTCAAAAGCGTCTTAGGCACTTAGAAGTCTAAATTGAACTTTAAGAAATAATTCACAGGCATCAAATATGTAATAATACATTTTGACACATTTCCTTCTTCCTCCTCTTCCCTTTCCACTATGATGCTGACAGAAGAGCTGAGGGAGTCTCTTGCTTGGAACAGAAAGGAAACGAAAAAAACAGAAAAGCTGCACAACTGCGGCAACTGTTCTCTGAAGTTTTATACAATCAAATTTTAATGAAACTTCGAAGTTTCATACATACTTATATTTATAGAATAACAGAATTTATATTCCATAGAAAAATTAAATCTCCTCTTAAACTCCCTCATTAACATAATTAAGACTGCATACAAAGATCAAACCTAACATGATCCCTGTACTACCTCACTAGACATCCCTCACAATTCAAATGCATTCCCATTTAGGACTACCATTTTTGGAAACTAACTGAAGGTTCTGAGATGTTCTTAACCAAGACAATTTACGTAATTTTTAAAGTAATATTTCATGATAGTATTAACAGCTTTACTAAAATAAATTGCATTATGTTTACTGCATTATCACCATCCACTAATTCTGTAATATTATCAGAAAGATCAAGTGCCCTACTCTGCAAAGATTTATGCAGGTGCTGAACTTGCCCACTGTGAGTAATCCAACTGAAGTCAATGGGACTAATCAAAACGTAAGTCTTTGAGGCACTTGAGCCAAAGTCTCTCCAGAAAGATTTCTGGTTCAACAGTGCCCGGCCCCGTGCACTTAATCAGTTCCCTGCCACTGCAGGAGTCTCAGATACTGGTGCACCTCGGTCCCTCCTGTTTTCTGTCCATGGCACACAATAGTTCAGTCTCTTGAGGACTGTAATACTTTGCTTTAATTCTGGTTGTTGGATTTAGTACATTTAGCGTGCTGGATCAGTGTCCTGTGATAAACCGGATTTAGACTATATGATCTGGCAGCCCCTTCTGACCTTAAACTCTGACTATGAGAAGAAAGAACACAAGGACCACTCTTCCCACTCATGTGCCTTTACCTGATACAATGGCAGCTCTTGAACTCCCCTTAGTGTAGTGGTTCTCAAACTATTGTACTGGTGATCCCTTTCACATAGCAAGCCTCTGAGTGCAGCCCCCCTTATAGATTAGAAACACTTGTTTATATATTTAACACCATTATAAATGCTGGAGGCAAAGCCGGGTTTGGGGTGGAGGCTGACAGCTCACGACCCCCCACGTAACCACCTCACAACCCCCTCAGGGGTCCCAACCCCCAGTTTGAGAACCCCTACCTTAGTAAAAGTGCTCTTCCAGACTAGGACCACTGCTGGAAGCAGCCTCCACAAAAAAGCTGGCCACTGGAGCTTGCCCTATGCAGAGGGACAGCACACTAAGGGCACCCTCTAAGGGTGGCACAGTGACTACATGACAATTGTTTTCATTTCTGTTTCTTTTCAAATGTAGGATATCACATACGTCACATCACTATATTTAAAAGAACGTTAAAGGTTGCAAAATCCAGCACGCAAAAGTTAGGAAACACCAGACATAGGGCTGCCTGTGCAATTTTAATGTGGCCCCCTTGTGGCATATGTATGATGATACAATTTTTAAATTCCATGGTCACAAACTGTTTTTTTCCACAGGACCGCTGCCTCGCTCAGTGCACGGAATGGGATGAATGATGTTCAGCAAATTATTCAGGTTTGTGTAACAAATTAGGTTGTTGATATTTAACCCTCATTTGTAGCAGAAGTTGGTAGATGTGCAGTGAATGAAGCCAGGGACTACAGGAAAAGAAAGGATGTAATGTTTTATCCCTGGCTTTATCATAGATTCTTAAGTAATGCTAGGCAAGTCAGTAACCTCCAAATATTCACAGGGAACCACTAGTTATAGGTTCCTCATTTTCTGGGTGCCCAACCTGAGCCATGGTACTCTCAACTGCAACTAAATTCCATGGGAGCTGCAGCTGCTCAGTACCTCTAAAAAAAATAAAGTCAGACTAGAGGTGTCAAGTTGGTCAGCCAATCACTGTGGTACCCAAAACTTTGTGAACACTTTTGAAAATGCTGGCTCTCATCTTTCTGTCTGTGCCCATCTGTGAAATGGCATAAAAACGCCTAACTTACAGGGATGTGGTAAAGATAAATACATCATCTTTGTGAAGCATTCACACAACAGTGTTAAGTAACACAGAAAGCTCATGAGGAAATTAATCTCTTATCATGCATGGATTAGATGATGTGTGGTAAGGCAGGTATGGGGAGAGGCCCATATATTGATAGATGGAGGATACAAAAATTAAATAGCCTCATTTCCTGAGTTGTCCATCTTGTGCGCTGAATGCAGAAAAAAGTATGTGAAACTGTATAATACATACGTACAAGAGAGAAGAACCAAGATTCCACAGCTGAGATACCTGTCTTCTGATAATAGGAACGCTGAATCTTTCATCCTAAAGCACATCGAAATAGATTTAAATGTACATACCCATAGGTTGTACAGCAGTTGTGTATTCACTCTGCGTGCCATTCTCATCTGCAGTCCTATGATCAAGTTTATGACATGCAGATTCCATGGTCCTAGGTTCTTCTGAATCACTGTCTATTTGATTTACTTTTCTAATTCCACTTTTTCCCCTACAAGGGCTTCTTCTACAATATAGCGACTCACTGTCTTCCATTTCCCTGTTTGTGTCAGTTAAAGCTACATGAAGTTTTTTGTTCAGTGTCCTTTTTACTGTAGACTTGGAAGGAGAGCTTTGTGAAGATGAATCCAACTCATTTGGCAAAGGAGATGGAGTGCTGCTCTCTCTCTCTGAAGAGGATGCTTTTATTTGCATTGGTGCACTTTCATGGTAGTGGGGATTTGGTTCATATCTGGGTTTTTCTAAACCAGGAAAACAGATGACAGCTAAAAACCAGTGAGCACTGCAAAAGAAAAATGAATTAGTAAGTTTATATTGATTTAATGTTTAAAGTTATCAGAAATAAAGTGGCAAAAATTGTAGTTAGCAATGACTATTGGGAATGGGAGTTGGTTTGTTTTTCCACTTTCCTGAACAGATTTGCTTTAAGCATCCATGACATTCTCCGAAGGCAGAATTAGTCCATGTACTTAGCTAGCCACCACCAAAGTCATTAATGGGATAGGTTTAGTTAAACAGGGGCACTGTCTGCATATTTCTTTCACTCATTGTTTATGACTTCTTTTCCTCCTCTGAAGCTTAAATATAGAAGTTTCCTCCTCCAGTGTGTTTTGTTAACTGAAGAGCTGATGTTTTACAGATGCATCTCATTTCCCCCCCCCGGAGATTCAGTGCTTGCAGCCCTGCCTGCATGTTCAGTCAATCAGTCTTGACTGTTGCTGGCACGACCAGCCCACCATCTCCAGCTCCCTACACCCTCCAATTATAAGTATGACCCCACACACCTCTTCCAATACCATGTAGCCTCTGGTGGAGGAAAAAACAGAGGAGGGAGAAGTGGGGACAATGCTGCCACCATCAGAGTGTGTGACGCCACAGGACAAGAGAGTTTACACTTCTTCCACACCAGTGTCAAAAAAAATAAAAATAAAAATGAAAAACTGGGGGAAACCCCAGTTTCTTCCACAGCAGATGTTTAATCCCTTTGCCATTACACGTTTCACTGAGAGCCTGCACCTCCACACAATCACGCATGGAGTAACAGCCAATTAGAGATGGGGGGGCGGGGTGAGGGAGCTGATCTGATTGAGCTCTCCTGGAGCTATTGTAACACAAACAAAACAAAGCCAAACAGTGCTTTATACAGATGCAGCAATAACGAAAGAGTTTTAGCTAGTGGCTTTCTCTAAGAAAAAAACTGACTTTGGGTAAAATTTTCAAAAGCTCAGACTCCCAGGGCACTTAAGGGCCATTTTTAAAAGTGACTTGGGCACTCAGAAAGCCAAAATATCATTGAAAGTCAATGGCACTTAGGCTCCTAATTTTGTTTTAGAAAATCACACTTATGTCCTTTTGCATTTTATCCATTTCTTATTCCTTCCAGCACTTACTAGATGCACAACCATAAGCTTATTAGTTGCAGATACTATGCCAAATTCCAGTATTGCTTTGTCAAGTGTGGGTTGTGTATTGTTAACTGTATACTTTATCACCAATTCTCTAAACAGACTGATTGTTTACTAGCATCTGAATGCAAGTAACATCAGTTTCAAATTTTGATTTCTAGGCTGTCTCCATACTGGAGAGTTGAAACACTGGCAGCTGAACCAGTACGATTGTACTGGTGTAAATGGCATCGGAGTAGTTGTGTCTAAACTGTCCATCCTGTTCTGAGGTCAATTCTGCCCTGTGTCCACACACTTCTCTACCCCGCCATTGCAGTTCAACTGTCTTCTGTATACTTATCCCACAGTTCCTGGAAAAACTCCCGGAAACAGTGGCTTGTGGGAGATTTCAAAAAGGCTTCCTGGAAGCAGATGGTCCAACTTCAGCAACTCCATCAGAAACTCAGCAATTGAGAAGACATATCCTCAAAATGAAGGCCAGGGCAAATAATTATAGTTTGCTCTTTTTGGCTGAAACTCCTCAAAAGTGAATCATCTCAGGCTGACTAGCAGAGGTCTTGTATGTTGGCAGTACAACTGACAAGTAACGTCAAAGATGATCAGCAATTATTGGAATTTATACTATGATTGTGAAAGATTCTCTAGTTGTTTCTTGGTCCTTGGAGTAATTGTTCCTCAAGATGGAGCTAACCAGGTGGAGCAGTAAGTTTGGTCCCTGACAGAATGATGATACAGAGTTGTCTGAGACCTGGTATGAACAGCAGTGACATCGTAAGAGACCAAAAACTTTTGTGCCTTTATGGGGAGCAAGTCCTTACAAATGTGGTATCAGACCACCAGAAAGAGCTCTGCTGACCACAGAAAAATCAGTGTGATTACCCCAGGCATCAGTTTGATTTGGCAAGTTTACAGTGCATGCTGTTGCAATGGATCTCTACACTGCAATTTATCAACTAGCAAATATGTCTGCGATCATCGAGAGATTTGAGTAACTGGTTCACCTGAATTGTGCTGCAGTTACAGAAGAAAAAGAAGTGTCCATTCTGTGCCCACTCCATCAAGACAAGGAGTGCATTAAAGGAAAAAGGTTGGGTGATGATCTTACTAGATTATCATAGTTGGTTCCTAGATGTTCAAAAGAGTTGCCAGGCAATATGCATCATGTAAGAATTTTTAAAAACTTTGCACTTTTCAGGAACACACTGAAGGACACACTTCCCTTCCTACATCACTGAAATTAACTGGATTTCTATCCCAACAGTGATTTTCAGTGACCCTCCATACCCACTCCTTACCTGGGTCACAAAGACATACCCCAATGCAGACAGAAGTTAGTTCAACTACACATCCAGCAGGTGCAGGATGGTTTATATAAGCATGTATATGACCTCCATTACCAGAACGCCTGAAGGTGTCTCAAACAATTTTACCCTGCAATACTACTATAAAGGTAAGAAATTATTATAATACTCAGTTCACAAATGGAAAATGGAGACAAAAGAGATTAAATGGCTGCTTAAGGTCATATAAAAAGTCTGTGGCTGAGCTGGGACCCAGATCTCCTGAGTCCCAGTTCAGTGCTTTCATTACAATGCCATCCTTGTGCACTTGGAAGACGCAACACAAAATGGCAGCATCTAACATGCAATCACAATACAATTAGCAATATGAGTATTTTAATATCTTCTTGATGTATTCTGCACATCCGCGAATGCCAGGTGGAAGTGCTTAACAGACTATACAGTAAGGAGGCCATAAGGCATCCAGCACTTAACAAACATAGCTGGGGAGCACAACCTGAAGTGGAGGCTTAACATGTTGTTTGAAATAGGTATGCAAATCAGATCAGAGATGCTTTGGGCTCATATTTTGCCAATACACGGGAGGATGTAGGGGACTGAACATGCTGGAACCTGAAAGACAGAAATAACTGGTTGGAAAATCGTTCCCAGACAGTAGTTACCAGTGGTTCAGACTCCTACTGGAAGGGCATAACAAGTGGGGTCCCACAGGGATCAGTTCTGGGTCCGGTTCTGTTCAATATCATCATCAGTGATTTAGATAATGGCATAGAGAGTACACTTACAAAGTTTGCAGATGGTATCAAGCTGGGAGGGGTTGCAAGTGCTTTGGAAGATAGGATTAAAATTCAAAATGGTCTAGACAAACTGGAGAAATGGTCTGAAGTAAATAGGATGAAATTCAATCAGGACAAATGCAAAGTACTTCACTTAGGAAGGAACAATCAGTTGCACACATACAAAATGGGAAATGACTGCCTAGGAAGCAGTACTGCAGAAAGGGATCTGGTGGTCATAGTGCATCACAAGCAAAATATGAGTCAACAGTGTAACACTGCTGCAAAAAACAAACAAAAAAAACAACCACCATCATTCTGGGATGTATTAGCAGGAGTGTTGTAAGCAAGACACGAGATGAAATTCTTCCACTCTACTCCGTGCTGATTAGGTCTCAACTGAAGTACTATGTCCAGTTCTGGGCGCCACATTTCAGGAAAGATGTGGACAAATTGGAGAAAGTCCAGAGAAGAGCAACAAAAATTATTAAAGGTCTAGAAAACATGACCTATGAGGGATGATTGAAAAAAACTGGGTTTGTTTAGTCTGGAGAAGAGAAGACTGAGAGGGGACATGATAACAGTTTTCAAGTACATAAAAAGGTTGTTGCAAGGAGGAAGGAAAAAAATTGTTCTCCTTAACCCCTGAGGATAGGACAAGAAGCAATGGGCTTAAATTGAAACAAGGGCGGTTTAGGTTGGACATTAAGAAAAACGTCTTGTCAGCGTGGTTAAGCACTGGAATAAATTGCCTAGGGAGGTGGTGGAATCTCCGTAATTGAGGATTTTTAAGAGCAGGTTGGACAAACACCTGTTAGGGATGGTCTAGATAATATTTAGTCCTGCCTTGAGTGCAGGGGACTGGTCTAGATCACCTCCCGAGGTCCCTTCCAGTTCTATGATTCTAACCGTTGGTATTTGCGGCTATTAAATATTTTTTTCTTTTGTTAATGGTGAATTTCATCTTATTATAGTAAATATGCTTTTCTTCATCAGTTTTTTAAATGTAGGAGTCTGTATAAGGGAGGCTAGGGAGTAGTGAAATGGTGATGTATAGAAGGTAAATTGAAGTACGATGGATAGATCAACTTAACACAGAAATAAAAGGCACAAATCAAATTTATTAAGCCCACAACGGCAAAAATAAGCCACTGAAAATACAAAAAGCAACAATGAAATATTTCCAGACTGCAGAGACAAGAAAGTCATGTGCTGGGGATTCCCATTCTCTTTGTCTTGATTGCCTGCACAAGTGGAGTGCTATGAGAACAGATGGAAGGGAGCATACAAGTTTAGGTGGCAGCCCAACAAAAGCTGCTACTCTCCTGTACCATGGTATTGTCCTGAGGATGTGGTACATATTTAACAAGTGCAGAGGACTACTGTTGGGATAAGACTGCTTGCTGTCTTTGCACCTGCAAGTATTCTTTCAAAAACTCCTCATGTATCTCTTGCTCCTGCAGCTTCATTCCTCTACCATGATGTACATTTATTCATTGATATTCTGTTCTCTTGGTTAAATCTGTTGTCTTAAAAATAAAAAATAAAATGTTGGTATGTGGTTCCTCAAACTCGGTAAGAGTGGTGCTTAAAAGAACCAAACCAAAACCAACAAACATGAAGGAAGATCTCATTTTCACTTTCCTTCCCCAGAAGATGGTCAAGCACTCAACTACTTGCGTTCCTGGATTCCTGGTTCCTTTTCTGCTCTGTGATGCTCTTGGGGCAAAAGTAGTCACTGAAGTGAGAAGGAGAGGTTTAATATGCATTAGGTCATTAATGGCACAGTCTGTCTTGGGATTTGAAATGATAGGGACATAAACGAACATTAACAACATTTATAATATGGCTCACTGGGAAGAGGTGTTGGATTACTGGGACCAATGTACATGGGTGTGTGGTGGTGCCAGGGAAGTCGTTTGATAGGGGTGTGGTATATTTCAAAAGGGACTAAAGAAACATTTATTGCAGGCATCTCAACATAATCTTTATAGTTAAGTCTCCAGCAAACAAAACAAAAACAAACAAGGGGGGGCAGAGGGATAAATTCATACTTGAATTATTCTCATGGATTATAGTTTAATGACATGCTCCAAAATTAGACACACATAAGAAGGCTCCATAGGGCCACAGGTATATTAGATTCATCTTCTGGTCTGATTGGTAAACACAATAGTCTGAATTGGCAAAAATTTGCAGATTTCAAAATTTTTTAGTTAAAAATAAATTCTCTACTTTAGGTTACTGCTCGGCCTTGTCTACACAGAAAAATTGTGCTGCTTTAATAATTCTGGTATAGTTAAAAAGCAGTACAACTCCCCCTGGGCGGATGCAGTTAAAGCAGGGTAGTTTATTACCCTTCCTGTATGGGAATAAACTATACTTGTATGAGTGCTTTTATACTAGTCTAACTGCATCTACATTAGGAGTTATAGTAGTATAACTAAATCAGCTAAAAAAAAGAAAAATCACACCTGCAACTGACCGTTATAGCAGTACAAAAACTGTATATTGACCGTTCTTAATGAATAGCAGTGAGGACAATGGAAGAGGAGAAAAGATCTACAATTCCATGGCCCTTGACTGTGGCTGTTAGCAAACTGCTCTAATTGTGTGCAAACAATGAGCTTGTGCCCAAATGTCGATATGAATTAAGCAAAAAGCAGAACAAAATGCATTTGCAACTAGGTAGCCAACTGAACAGATACCTGAGCCTGGCATATCAAACAACAGATATAATGCAAGTACATGCTAGGGCTAAGATGCCCTAGCTTGTTGCAATTAAGTTCTTCTTTTACATTTTCTGTATTTCAGTGTTTGACTTTTAAAATTAGTGGACTACAATTTTGCATATGGACATGTAGCATGACTTAGGCTAGCCACTGTTAGTTCCCAGAAATGTTGGCTTTACTTGAAACAGCCCATGCAGCCTCAAGTGGAAGGTTAGAGAGAGCTGCCTACTTGCTGGAATCTAGTGGAGCAAAGCTGGATGAATGGGGAAGGCATAAGGACCTGCTGCTGTGCAGGCAGAGAGGATACTTGCAGAGACTGGAGGGCATGATAGGAGTGACTTCTACTTTCATTTGAGACTGTATCTGTCAGTTTCATAATTATGGCAATGATCTTATGAACCCAGAAGTCTGTTCCCCCATTCAGGAGCCTGCAAAACTAGCCCTGATCAGCAGAAATAAAAAACAAACAAAAAGTTAATATACCTTATACAGAAGTCCCCTCATCTCCAGAGTCCTCTTCCACCTGAACAATCTTCACTAGCAACTCCAGAAATTCTTAATAGGTCCTGTGATCCCAGCATGGTTTCCAGCACCTCTTGGTTTTCAAATATCTCTTGCCTTGGACTCAACCATCCTAATGGTGTCCTCCATTCGCATCCTTACAAGCCTTATACTGGGTGTCTAGATGCTGTCCGATAGTACCTCCTTCTCCACAGATGGAAAAGGCCCAATGACAGGGACTGGTTCATTGAAAGACATTTTCATGTCTGCCCCAAAGTGGATGTTACCTTGGCCCATACTGGATTGGACCATCAACATTTTTGTTTTTTCCTTTCTCTGTTTCTCAGAGCAAGCAATACCCTGCTTTTCAGGGACAAGAGTGTACCAAATTACAGAGTTTCAGCTGCGACAACCATTTTGTCTCCCAGACATCTGCCTTGGGCCAGCAGGGCAGAGTGTCCTCGTACGATGGCTTCTTCCAAGACTTGCTTCATAATCAGCTAGCACTGCATTAGTGGAGCCCAACATTGTGACTTGTCTTGACTAAAGGAAGTACAATCTAAGTGTGAGACTGTCTGTGAACCAATGTGAGTAAGTTTGTGTGGACATATGGGTATGTTACAGGCATGCCAGTAGTCCAAATTTCTCTAGTATAGACAGAGCCTTTTAATGCCTGACATCTTCAAAGTTCTGTGCAAATTAATGTTCAACTAAACTCATAAGCGTATTTCTAGCTCAATAGCATGTTTCAGGATTAAGAATTATTCTCACTTTGCAGCTATGAAAACACTGGAAGAGAGAGATTAAGAGTCTTGCTTAAGGTTACATAACAAACCATTGGCAGAGCAATGAACAGAATTCAGATTCCTTGTCCTGTGCTCAGTCAGCTACATCATATTGCCTCTTTAGGTCCAACCACTGAACAAGCACACAAAGGAAGACAAAAATGGCTTAAGGAGCTCCTTTATAGGCCTTTTGCATACAAGCAAGATTTTGGGCAGCTTTGATAAATCATAGATCAGAATCTCACCCTTCATATTCCAAACATTCAGAAAGCTACCACTTGTGATAAATATGTCACGATTCTTAGTCAAAGTTTTCATTCTTTATATTATTCCAGTTGTAGTTTCCCCATAAGTGTTCACATTTTCTTAAAAAGTTGGCTGAAGAGTTAATGATAACCTCATGTTTCTAAAAGGGGAAATGAGTGTGGGAATTACCTTGATATTTTTGCTCATTTTGATGGAAGTTAGGGGAGCAGAAGGTAACGTGCTTTCGTCCTTGGAGAAGCACTTAACACTAATGTTCCCTGACAACCATTAGGAAGACAACAAGGGTATGTCTACACTACAATTAAAAACCCATGGTTGGCCTGTGCCCGCTGACTTAGGCGCGCAGGGATATTTAACTGCAATGTAGATATTTGGGCTCAAGCCCATCTCTTGTACCCTGCAAGAGGGGAGGGTCCCAGAATTTGGACTGCAGCCTGAGCCTGAACATCTACACCACAGTTACAGCCCCTTAGCCTACGCCCAAGTCAGCTGGCACAGGCCAGCTGCAGATGTCTAAGGGTATGTCTACACAGCAAAGAAAAACCTGCAGCTGGCTCATCCCAGTCGATTCAGGCTCACAGGGCTCATGCACCATCCCAAGCCTGGAAGTCTACATGACAAAGGAACAGCCCCATGGCCCAAGCCCGAGTCAGCTGGCAAGGGCCAGCCACGGGTTTTCCTTTGCTGTATAGGCTTATGCTCAGTCTGCCTTTTTACACAGGGAAAGTGATGGTTTAAAAAGATTAAGGAAAATAATTACACCTAAATAAAGTGACAAAGACAAGAATTTCAACTGCCTCCACGTCCCTCTTCATGCAGATTCTTGGCAATTTCTTCCAAGAGAAAACTGACAAAATAGAACGTTCTTCCTTCCCCTTCTACAACTCACATCTCCTTCTCCCACGTCACAGATGGGTTCTGAACTAGTACTCCATCCTCATGCTCCTTGATCAGCCATCTTTTACACAGTTGACGATGTTCTTGAATTCTTGTCCTCCCTTGGCTTCTGTCACTCTGCTTCTCCTTGTTCACCTCCTACTTCTCTAGTCATTCCTTCAGTATGTCCTTTGGAGGAACCTTTTCCTCTGCTCTCCAGCTGTCTGTGGGGGTTCCATAGGACTCTGTCCTTGGTCCCCTTCTCTTCTTCCTCTATACCTTATCTCTGGGAAATCTCATCCACAAACAAAAATTCAACTATCTTCTCTTGCTGACGATTCAACAGATCTACTCCAGACCGGTCTCCTTCTGTACGGACTAAATCCTAGCCTGTCTCTCTGCCATCTCACGGATGCCCACCTGACAGCTCAAGCCCACCACTGCAAAAACAAATCTCAATCTTCTCCCCAAAAAACCCTCCTCACTACCTCCTCTCTGAGTCACTATGGACACCACCACCATCTGTATTGTCACTCAGGGCTTGTGAACACTTATGGAGGGATCGATGAGTGGCGATCGATGCATCGGTGGTCGATTTAGCAGGTCTAGTGAAGACCCACTAAATCAACCACAGATCACTCTCCCGTCGACTCCTATACTCCACCGGATCGAGAAGAGTAGGGGGAGTCGACAGGAGAGTGTCTCTCGTCGACATCGTGTATTATGGACCCCACGGCAAGTAGGATCAAAGTTACGTCGATCTGAGTTACGCTATTCATGTAACTCAAATTGCGTAACTGAGATCCAATTTCCCCTGTAGTGTTGACAAGGCCTGAGGCCCGTAACCTTCAACTTGGACCTGTCTTTAGATCCTTATATCCAGGCTATATCTAAATCTTGGTGATTCTTTCTGCATAAATCTCTAAGATACAGCCTTTCTATTCATCCACACAGCTAAAACTCTCAGCCACACTCTCTCATCACCTCACATCTTGATTACTGCAACATCTTTCTCTCTGGTCTTCACAAATGCAATTTTACCCTGCTCACATTCATTCAGAATACAGCTTCAAAGATCATTTTCTTAACCTGTCACTTTGATGTCACCTCTTGAATCCACTCGTTGGTTCCCCCCTTTCTATCCAATCTAACATAAGCTGTTGGTATTTACTTTCAAGGCCCTTTACAGTCCATCCCCACACGAGCTATCATCTCTCATTTGCTATTTAGCGGTCAGTATTCACCTCCAATTGGCCCATAAGAGTAGTCTCTCTTGCCCAACTGTTAAATTTTCAAACATACTTTCATGCTTCCTCCCATGCTACCCCAACATGTTTGGGAGGCAGTCCCCATAAACATCTGCAAGACTACTGCATTACTTACCTTCAAATCTCTCCTTAAAACTCTCCTTTACTGTGATCCCTACAAAAAACTTAATGACTGTTGTTTCTGCATACCAGCAGCCTCACTCCCTATTATGTTGACCAATGCTGTCTCTCTGTTGCCTTGTACTCCCCAGTCTGTCTGCATCCATCTGTTATCTCTTGTCTTGTACTTAGATTGCAAACTCCTGAGACCAGGGACTGTTTTTGTTTGTTCAGGACCCAGCACAAGACTAGAGCTCCTGGGTGCTACGGTAATACACATAATATATAATAAACTGTATCAGCTGTGGGGGCTTGGCCCCACTGGAGAGCAGACCACTTGAATGCCCTGGGGTGGGGGTCATCTCATAATCCATCAGTTAAAAAAAAAAAGCTTTCAATGTAAAAAGTTAAAAACCCCAACAGTACTGACTAAAATCAGATTAGAAGCGAAAGTTTTAAATAAAGCTAGATGAAAAGTAAGATCTCTCTCAGGAAAATTGTTTCATTTTTGCTCAATCTCCATATGTCCTAATAATTCATGTGTTATGACACTCGCACTGTCCTTCCATTTTTGGAAGTTTTTACCAGTTTGAGATAAACACTCAACATATGAAACAGGGAAGGCTGCTGTAACTTCAAGTGCAATCGCTGTAAGCATACTTTTCATTTAAAAATTGGCAATCCAAACAACTTCTACTGTATAAAGTTAATAAAAGGCAGTTCTCTCTTACGCTTCATTAAGGGGAACAAAAATAAAATCCTTCTCAAAAATATCAACATGCCGTGTCCATGTTTTTACTCGCCCATGTCGCTTCTGCTGTACTCTGTAAGACACCAAAAGCAGAGAATAAATATTCAATATCATTATACAATATTTCATGGCACCATGTAATCTTTGTTTGGCTGGACTATTTTTTTTTTTTAAGACTACCTTTTGGGATATTTTCATGATATTAGCACTAGCAGAAAAAATTTCTAAAGATTTGTAGTGCATATTCTACATTTATAATTCTTGGGATAAGACTTCCAAGATTTTAACTAGAATCAGCAGCTAAAATACAATTCCATATATTGTTTCTATGGGTTTTGTGTAATGTCTCTATTCTAATGGCCTTCATTGTGTTTAGCACTTAATACATCACACTTACGAGAGATTTGCAGTTTCATGAAGATTTCTTCTCTCTCTTTGATTAAGGCGTTTATAGAAAAACGAACTGAACACATGAATTCTGTCAGCATCTTCTTTTTTCAGTTTTTCTAGGACCAAATACCTGTTTTAGGAAAAATATCCTATTTTTTATATTTTTTTAAAATGCCTGCAGTTGTTTTATGTAAAGCTCTGTGTTACTCAACTAGCTGGCAAAGTCTGCCACATAGTGGCCATATTGACCAGACAGCAGCGCCCACCCAAAAGGTTTCAGATGCCCCTCATTAAATTGGAATGAACTACAAAAGCGTCACGGCTCAGTTAACTAACTAGACTGAAACTAACAAATGCTATGCTACCCACAATTCGAGGCAACATTTTTGCTCAAGAAATTTCATTACTTGTGGGTTTGAGATGGTCCTTTATTATGGGTTTCTGTTTAATTTCTTTTGTTATCAAACCACGTAGAAGATTTAAACTTGTTTGTTAATGGGTCATTGACACAGTATACAAATAAAAAATAGCAACCTCAAAGCTCGGTTACAAAAGAAAGAGTAATTAAAATTCTAAAACTGAGGCTCTCAGTCTTCTCTTTTCTTCTAAAAAATATTTTAATAAATATATTGAATTTATACACACACACACCCCCACACACCCCTCTCCAACATATTAGGCACCAAACCTCAACCACATGATTATGTCATTTAATACTATAGGTTGAAAACTGGCATTTTTAAAAATCGCATTCTAAGGGACTGCTAAAAGGCTTTTGATTAGCAAATTCTATAAATCAAAATAATTAAATTCAGGTCTAGTGCATACAAAAATTCTGAACATGTTTAAAGAAAAGGAGTACTTGTGGCATCTTAGAGACTAACCAATTTATTTGAGCATAAGCTTTCGTGAGCTACAGCTCACTTCATCGGATGCAACCGACGAAGTGAGCTGTAGAGCTCACGAAAGCTTATGCTCAAATAAATTGGTTAGTCTCTAAGGTGCCACAAGTACTCCTTTTCTTTTTGCCAATACAGCCTAACACAGCTGCTACTCTGAAACCTGAACACGTTTATTCACCTTAAAGAGAGGAAGGTCAAACTAAGGTTATATTTCTTCCCTACTTAGTTATCACTATTATTCCTGTTATTGAGAAGCTTTGCAGAATCTTGTTTTCAAATTGAAAAAGTGTCAGACAGGACATAAACCGTAAGATTAAAAACCTTTTAACAAAATAACAATTCAATTTTTAAATCTGGCAGACGTAAATGGCTTGAAACCAAGTCATGCTAATTGACCTACAGAGCTTTGGTGTAAACACGTTTCAAGAGCCATAGCGAAGAGATGCTAAAAAACAGCTTGAAATAACAAAAAACTTACTTTAAATAAAAATCAATAATAACATCATTTAAAAATTCTCCTTCATTTAGGCAATGGAGGTCTTCATTGGTCACAGAAATACCACCTTTAGCAGGAGGAGGTGGATAAACTATCAACCTGCAAAGAAAAATACATTAAATAATAAATATGAAACTCCACAGAAAGTAGCAAAGCATTGCAAAAACACAGAAAGACATCTTACTTTTCTATAGGACCAATAAAGACTGTCTGTGGCTCTCCAATTTCATCATCATCATCATCAAAAAATTGAAATGGAGGTGCATTTCGCAGCTGCATTTTGGATTCAGAGGCAACCTTATAAAAATGAATATAATATTTATTCCAAATGTACACTCAAAGTTTATAAAATTAAATTATTAAATCCTTATAAATTCCCCCAAAGAGACATGTTCCATTGTTTTTAAAAAAATGCTTTGAGAGGCTAAGCAGAGGCATTTTACTGACAGGGTGGTAATATCATTAGTACCATGGTCTAAAAGAACTATTTAACATAACAAAGGGAAGAAAAATAGTTTTAATTCAATTATGGTACTTATATGTCAGTCTGACTGGCAGACAAACTAAAGTGATAGCTCAAAATTCTGCAAGCTCTTAGGAAGTTAAATTTGGTGAAAAGAAAACACTAATTACATTTAACTACAGTGAAGCAAAATAATTTCCCTCTTCTGGAATTGTACTAATGTTACACATTTAGCTAAAATTCTGCAAAAATGAAATATTTGAACTAAAATCTAGAAAGACGAAAAAATATATACTAAAAGACAATTGCTCCTAGTGAAACAGCACAGTCTAAGCATAGTATTTGTAAATCAAAATGACATCACAACTCAAAGTAAAGCTTTGGTCCAGAACAAAATATATTTACATTTTTAATTTTGTTTTCTTTATGAGAAGAAGTGCTTCCTTTGGAGTTGTCTTCCAAGGATTTTGTAAAGGCCACAAGCCTACCATTGGCTTCTTCAAATGGAATTTTCACAAAGAAATCAGAAATGTTATTCCTGATACCAATCTCAGCAACAATTTTTTCAAATATTGTATTTCCATGAGCATCAAGACCAGTCTCAAAAATCAGAACAATGTACTGTTCTTCTGGATCTAAGGAAAAAACAGACACGCAATTGACAATTTACTTAAAAATGCATAAAAATCTATCGGATTTTCCTGTTTGAAAGTTATTGATGTTAAACAGCCTTCAGTCAAAACAAATGCATTAAAACAGTAACATCAAAATTTTACAACTTGGATTCTCGAAGTGAAGCCTGATTTTCAGAGGTTCGGAACCTCCACAAATCCCATGAGTATTGTGTGTTCTTATCTATTCTGAAGTATCAGGCACATATGATTTACAAGGTTAAAAATTAATGCATAAAGACATGCATCTAGATTTGAAAAATTTGGCCTAAGTTTGTTTAGTATGGTAAAGTTATCCTAAATACAGATAATCTGAAATACAAACATAAATAGATTTCTCACTCTAAAAATATCTCATAAGAACAACAGCATAAAACCATGTGTACTGGGGGGAGGAAGAAATACTCTTAAAGAAAACAGAAAGTGTAATAATTGCTTCCTGGCCATAAAAATGTACATGGAGTATTTTTTGGAGGATTTAAAACAAAACACTGTAATCAGTTTATTCACCCACGTCTTACATTTTGTCTAGCCATTTAAACCTGTGCAAAGTATTGCAAAATACTACCATTATCATTTGGAAAAGTGGAGAATCACACCTGATACAAATATTTATAAAAAGACACAGAATCAGAGATCCTAACATACTTTAAAAAGCAGTATCTTCTCTGTAACTTGGACCTCACTTAAAAAGCCAATGAAATTATCAAGTCACTCACACTTTCTTTTCTTCGTATTATACCTGCTGTCTTGTAATTTCAGTAAAATTTCATATCGGTATAAAAAGAACATAAGAATGGCCCTACTGGGTCAGACCAAAGGTCCATCTAGCCCAGTATCCAGTCTTCCAACAGCGGCCAATGCCAGGTGTCCCAGAAGGAATGAACAGAACAGGTAATCATCAAGTGACCCTTCCCCAGTCGCTCATTCCCAGCTTCTGGCAAACCAAGGCTAGGGACACCATTCCTACCCACCCTGGCTAATAGCCATTGATGGACCTATCCTCCATGAATTTATCCGGTTCTTTTTTGAACCCCGTTATGCTTTTGGCCTTCACAACATTCTCTGGCAAGAAGTTCCACAGGTTGATTGTGCGTTGTATGAAGAAATACTTCCTTTTATTTGTTTTAAACCTGCTGCCTATTAATTTCATTTGGTGACCCAGTCATGATTTTATAGACCTCAATCATATCTCCCCTTAGCCATCTCTTTTCCAAGTTGAAAAGTCCCAGTCTTATAAATCTCTTCTCATATGGAAACCGTTCCATACCCCCTAATCATTTTTGTTGCCCTTTTCTGAACCTTTTCCAATTCCAATATATCTTTTTTGAGATGGGGCAACCACACCTGGACACAGTATTCAAGATGTGGGTATACCATGGATTTATATAGAGGCAATATGATATTTTCTGTCCTATTATCTATCCCTTTCGTAATTATTCCCAGCATTCTGTTCGCTTTTTTGACTGCCACAGCACATTGCGTGGATGTTTTCAAAGAACTATTCACAATGACTCCAAGATTTCTTTCTTGAGTGGTAACAGCTAATTTATACTCTATCGTTTTATATCTGGAGACAGGGGGCTTAATTGTTCCCATATCAACACCAGTATTCATGAACAGCAGTGCCACTGAAATCAGTGGAGTTACACCAATATATATCTGGTATAAGAGGAGAGTCATAACCCAGGATGTATATAGGTATGTATGCGTGCACACTTTTATAGACCTAGAATAAGCAAGTCCCCCTGTTCTAAAATGTTCACAAGCTAAATTAGGTTTATAATCTAAATCAAGGGTCTCAAACTCAAATGACCACGAGGGCCACATGAGGACTAGTACATTGGCCCAAGGGCCACACCACTGACCACTCCACCCCTTCCATGAGGCCCCGCTCCTGCCCTGCCTCTTCTCATCCCTTCCCTGCTCCATTCCAACCCCTTCCCCAAAATCCCAACCCCAACTCTGCTCCCTTCCTGCTCCCAGGGGGTGCAGGAAGGGTGCAGGGTGCATCAGGGGGCTCAAAGCAGGGGGTTGGGGTGCAAGAGGGAGTGTGGGGTGTGTCAGGGGGCTAAGGGCAGGGTGGGGCAGGGGCTCAGGGCAGAAGCTTGGGGTGCAAGAGACGTGCGGGGTGCGACAGGGGGCTCAGGGCAGGGGGCTGGTGCAGCAGGGATGCTGCAGGGGCTTAGGATCAGGGTGCAGGAGGGGGCGTGGAGTGCAGCAGGGGGCTCAGGGCAGGGGGTTTGGCTGCAGGAGGGGTTCGGGGGGCAGGTCCGGCCCGGTGCACTCCGGGAAACAGCCAGGACCTGGGGGAGGAGGGACACAGGGGTCTGTTTCAGAGCAGCAGCTGTGTCAGTCTGTATCCGCAAAAAGAAAAGGAGTACTTGTGGAACCTTAAAGACTAACAAATTTATTGGAGCATAAGCTTTTGTGAGCTACAGCTCCTCCAGGTACCTCCCCCGAAGCTCCCATTGGCTGGGAACTGGCAGAGTTGGGGGTGCTGCGGGGAACTGGTGGGTCGCAGAAAACAACACCACGGGCCACATGCAGCCCATGTGTTTGAGACCCCTGATCTAAATTGACAAAGAACCAAAAGGATTAGGGTTAAGAATGCAACATGCAAGTAAATTAACTTGAGCTAAAGTTTACCACATACTTTGATTTCACAATTTGTTGATTTTGTAATTTCTTTACTAATAATTAATAAATCCATCTGCCTTCTCTTACGAGCTGTACCAATGTGCCAGCTCATCTATTACTGTGTGACATTTAAAACATCCACCCTGTCTCTCCCCACCCCCCGCCCGCAAACAGACATGGCTGCAAAGGAAAAAGGCACCTAGGTGATGCCAGATTAAATTTCTGTGTTAGAAAGAGCATCTGGGAACGACTCTTCATGCTCTCTCCTGCTTCTAGAAATCTGGAGTAGCTGCAGCCACATTGGGAGGAGCCAAACATTTAGGAGTCTGTCCTGTTGAACATTACGGTAACCCTAGTTACAGGGCCGTCCCTAGACATTGTGGTGCCCTAAGCAGCTCCCCCTGTGGTGGGGGTGGATGGGGGAGCTGCGCCCAAGGCCTGTGTGGGGCAGGAGCAGGCTTGGGGGGCAGGGAGAAACTGCCCCTCAGCATACACTGGTGACGTGGAGTGGGCTGGGGCCAGGTCACTTCACTTCTCACCACCCGGTAAGTGCCGGGCATGCCTGACCCCTGCTGCAGTCCCCCTGGACATAGCTCTGGGGAAGGGATGGAGTGGGAGCAGGGCTGGGGAGGAGCAGGGGTGGATAGAGGAGGGGCGGGGACTATGGGGAAGGGGTGGAGTGGGCACGGGGCGAGAGCAGGGGCAGGTTTCCTGGACGGCTCAGCAGCTGCATAGTTTGCGTATGGGTAAGGATGGCCCTGCCTAGCTAGTCACTATCTAACTCAGAGAAAAGGAGTATGAAAGTAGATCCAAGATTGTTTTTTCAAAGTTTCATATTTTAAGGCCAAAAGGGACCATTAGACAATCTATTCTTAACTCCTGCATAAACACAGACCATAGCATTTCATCCAGTTACCCCAGCACAGAGTCCAATAAATTGTGCCTGACTAAAGCATATTTTTTAGATAGGCATCTATTCTTGATTGAAAGACATCAAGAGATGGAGAATCCACCATTTCCCTTGGCAGGAGTTCCAACTGTTAGTCACCCGTATCAAAAATCTGTGCCATATTTCTAATTTGAATCTGTCTGGCTTTAACTTCCAGCCATTGGTTCCTACTATACCTTTCTTTGCTGAAAGAAAGAGGCCTTAGTACCCAGTGTTTTCTTCCCATGAAGATAACAGTGTGTAAATACCAAGTCACCTCTGATCTTTTTGATAAATTTAACAGATTGAACTCCTTCAACCTCTCACTGTCAGGCATTTTTTCCAGCCCTTCAATCATTAGCCAATCAGGCATCTCTTTTCATTCTTTCCCTCATGAAAAGAACATGAGGGCCCACAATGAAAGTGAATGAGTGAATTTTTTGTGGTAATGAGTTTCACAGATTGGCTGTGCACTAATGATATAACTACACTGAAAAAACTAAAAAAAAAACCCATACACACCACCCACACAAAATCCTGCGGAAGCAAGTCCCAGAGCCCCAGTCAACTGACTGTGTCTTGTGGTGCTCGCACTATGAGGCAGAGATTCTTGCTCAGAATGGAATCTGGGCTCTGCAACCCCATAATGGGGGTTGGGTCTTGGAGCCCAGGCGGGAACATCTACACTGCTATTTTTAGCCCTGTAGCATGAGCCCAAGTCAGTTGATTTGGGCTCTGAGACTCCCTGCTGTGTGGTTTTTCCCACCTCCCCCAGTGTTGACACACCCTGAAACAGAGAATATTTTTGGGGAGTTTTAAAATTTGCTAGTAAACTGTTCAGTATGATTTAGCAGCAATCTGATGTATACTATATAAGCCAAATAAGATTGAGATGATGTTCAAAGAATGCTCAAACCAACTAGCAAAAATAGCGGACGTATCAGCATCCCATAAAAGTGGAGCGTTGACTCATTCATTTCTAATGTTTGCGACCAGGGGAGTCTTGTTGGTTCCTCTGTTGCTATTGGATTTTCAAGTAGCAGGAGATGTTAAATAAGTTTTGGTGGTATTGTTTGGGCTTAGAACGACTGAGGTGGTTAAGAGCTACTGATATTACATGTCTGGATGCCCTTTCAATTTTTTAAAAGTGCATTTATGTAACAATTTGTAATATAATAGATAAACAATGTGCAAACATACGAAGAAGTTTATGATAAGCACATGTCACTCATTAGAAAACACCTTGGCAATTCACTTGTAAACCCAAATTTGCTACGCAACATGTGATTTATCCAAGCTGTTTCTGAAGCACATCTCTCTGTGGTACCTGAATTGATCATCCCTAACTTTTAAGGAACACTTTTCAAATCATGCTTCTCCACTTATGTGTTTTCAATCTTCTTAAAAATAAAGTGATTATTAAAAAAGTTCTTTGGTTAACAAGGGCTCAAACTGTGCAGATCCAGAGTAACTCCAGATGTTAGGAATCTGTCTAATATGCCCTATGGGAAATCAATAGGCTCATCGCTGAGTGGGAGGCTGAAATGGTCAAGAAAGAAAAGTAGGTTTTAACCTACTATTATTTATTTTATATTACAGACTTAAGAACTATGTAGAGATATAGACACTAAATATGAGATTAAATTCTAGATAGTTTTACAAGCCAGCACTTTCAGCAGCAAAAGTAACCTATGAGAATTTCTGTTCACAGTTGATAGCTATGGATCATTGTTTACCTTTTCCAAGCTGTTTCCATGGAAACAAACTGCACTGGGAATTAATTTTTTCTTTTTTTAAAAAGACCTTGTTACGTAACAGTAAGAATTCTCAAAATAAACTGTCCCCACACATTCATCCTTTTGTAGTCATGAACTTAAATGCATACATTCTGAATGTTAACAGTAGTTATGCCAAGCTTCCAGATCTACTCCCAGAAATGAACCACTACAGCTTCTGACCAGACTGCAGCATTCTACACCCTGACTTTGCTCAGCAGCTGACATACAACATTTCCTAGCTCCTCAGGGTGAGAATAAGGGAGACAATTAGGACAGATGGTTCATATCCATCTTGCTAACCCTACCCCCAAAACACTGCAACATTAAGTGGTGTCACTGCCTGATTGCTCACCTCCTTGCCCTGAGATACTGATGGAGGAGACTGGCTGATGCAGGGGTGGGATCTGCTGCAAGACTAAGTTTAAACAGCTTCCACTGCTACTTGCTGGTACTACTCTGTGTTGCTTGCATGCTCCAGCATGTACCAATAGCCCTTGGGCTAGTGGAAGAGGTTCTCAGAAATAAGTATAGGTTTATACTTATGGGGGAGAGTTGGCTGGTAGCATACCAGACTAAACTCATAACTTTAAGAACTAAAAACTGAACAGAAAAAAATTAAAAAAATAACTTTAAATCTGATAAGCTATCAGCAGTTCTTTGTAAACCCACCACCAACAGGATTTGAGGTAGCCGAAAGGGAGAGATGTACCTTCTTTTAAAAATGGGATTTCAGTGCTTTTTAGGCAGATGCATAAAGGCAAACAACTCTCAAATACCTAACTACTTTTAATGATTCTACGTCTGCCTGGCTTGGTATACAACTCCAATTGTGAAGACCTGTGCTTGCAATTTCATAAAGGAAATACTTATTTTCTCTGATCAGATCTTTTCTGCCATGAAAATAGAAATCTTCTGACAAGCTAATTCTCAGCTACTGGTTTCCAGTCTCCATTTCCACATTATACTGAACAAGGAAAGGGTTTAAAATATTGACTTGTTCAAAAACCAAAATAGATGCTTCCTGTTGCCACAAATTTTCAGTTTTTATGGAAATGGGACTGGAAAGGGGACTGTTAGTCACCAGTTGAGAGGAAACACTAAAAATCCATTTCACTGCTCAGTAGGCAAACAGAAACTGCACTTACCACAATACAAACAATAATGATGATAAAGCACTAGGCTGAAAACCAGCCTGTGACCTTGGTCTGAGGGAAAAAGCATTTAAAATTTATTTTAGAACAAATTTTTAATAACTGTTTTATTTATTTTATTTTTACTGAATATGCATACTTCCGTGGTAGTTGAAGGCAATTCTTGCATAATCATAGAAACAAAGGACAGGAAGGGACCTTGAGAGGTCATCAACTCCAGCCACCTGTTCTGGAGTAGAACTGAGTACAGCTAGACCACCCCCCTGACATGTGTTTGTCCAACCTGTTATTAAAAACCTTTCATGAGGAGGATCCCACAACCTCCCGCGGTAGCCTATTCCAGAGCTTAACTACCTTTATGGTTAGAAAGCTTTTTCTAACATATAACCTAAATCTCCCTTGCTGTAGATTAAGCATGACTACTTGTCCTACCTCCTAGACATGGAGAACAATTGATCACCATCCTTTTTATAAACAGCCCTTCATATATTTGAATTTAAGATCCAAGAGCCCAAGTCCTTTTCAGTAGCACTACCACCTAGCCAGTCATTCCCCGTTTTGTAGTTGTGCACATGGTTTTTCCATACTAAATGAAGTACTTTATATTTCATCTTGATTTCAGACCAATTCTCCAATTTGTCAAGATCGTTTTGAATTCTAATCCTGTCCTCCAAGCTGCTTGCAACATTGCAGCTTGGTGTCAACCACAAATTTTAAGCATGTTCTTCATGCCATTATCCAAATCATTAATGAAAATATTGAATAATACCCGACCCAAGACCGACCCCCCGCAGGATTCCACCAAATAGGACCTCTCAGTCCAACAGTGAATCATTGAGAACTACTCTTTGAGTACAGTCTTCCAACCAGTTGTGCACCCACCTAGTAACAATTTAACTAGACTACATTTCCCTAGTTTGCTTATCAGAATGTCATTTGTTCCCCTTTTTAAAGATACTATGTCTACCCTTCTCCAGTACTCTGGGACCTCACTTATCTTCCATGAGTTCTCCAAGGTAATTGCTAACAGTTCTGAGAATGCTTTAGCTAGTTCCTTAAACACCTTAGATCTGCTGACTTGAATACATCTAACTTGCCTAAATATTCTTTTAACCTCTCTATTTTGGCTTACTTGCCTTCTCCCTTGTGATTAATATTGTGTTGAATAGGTCACCATTAACCTTTTTAGTGAAGACTGGAGCAAAATAGGCACTGAACACCTCAGCCTTCTTGATGTCATCAGTCATTAGCTCTTCTTCCCCTGTAAGTAGACAACCTACGTGTTCCTTGATCTTTCCCTTGCTCTTAATGAATTTAAAGAACCTCTTCTTATTGCCTTTTATGTCCCTTGCTACGTGCCTTAGTCTTTCTGATTTTGTCCCTATAGGTTTTTACTATTCCTTTGTACGCATCCATCACAATTTGTCCATGTTTCCACATTTTGTAGGATTCCTTTTTGATTTTCAGGTCATTAAAACGCTCCTGATGGAGCCAAATTGACATCTTACTATTCCTCCTATCTTTCCTTTGCATTGGAATAGACTACAATTTTGTCTTAAATATTGTTTCCTTGATAAACTGCCAACTCTCCTAAACAATTTTTCCCCTTAGATTTTCTTCCCATGGGAACTTACCTACCAGAACTCTCAGTTTGTTCAAGTCTGCTTTTTTTCTCTTTCTTTTTTTAATTCCATTGTTCTTATTCTGTTCTCATTCCTTTCTTTCCTTAGAATCATGAAATAAAAAGGTTACTCACCCTGTGCAGCAACTGTGGTTCTTTGAGAAGTATGTCCCTATAGGTGCCCAGCTTCAGTTTTAAATGCACCTCACACACCTTTAATCAGAGATTTTTGTTAGCAGTTTCTGTTCAGCCCACACATACGCCAAGACTATATGGAGCCCCACAAAGGAAACTCTTGACACAGAGGTAAAGTAGGGCAGGGGACACATCTTGAAGAACCTCAATTACTGCACAGGGTGAGTAACCTTTTCTTCCTCCAGTAGTCTCTATTGGTGCTCCACTTCATGTGACTCTAGAACAGTAACCTCACAGTGAGCAAGGAGCTTCAGAATCGGGTCCAGAACTGAAGACAGAACTGCATTGCCAACTGCTGCATCAGATCTAAAAGCATGGACCAAAGAAACAGTGCTTGGAGAAGGTATATAAAAAACAAACAAACAAAACCAGCAAATGATTAAGATAAAACTCGGATGACACATTAGGTAGGAATTTAGGAGTGTGGACATAAGGACCAGTGAGCTTACCTTCAGTACCTGGAAAGATAATGGAGTAAATAATTAATCAATCAATTTGCAAACACCTGGAAGATAATAAGGTGATGAGTAACAGTCAGCACGGATTTGTCAAGAACAAATCATGTCAAACCAACCTAATAGCTTTTTTTGATAGGGTAACAAGCCTTGGGGATAGGGGGAAAGCGGTAGATGTGATATCATGGCTTTAGTAAGGCTTTTGATGTTGTCTCGCATGATCTTCTCATAAACAAACTAGGGAAATCCATCTAGGTTGCAGCTACTATAAGGTGGGTGCATAACTGGTTGGAAAACTGTTCCCAGAGAGCAATTATCAGCGGTTCACAGTCAATCAATCTGGAAAAACATTGAGTGGAGTCCCACAGGGACCAGTTCTGTTCAATATCTTCATCAATGATTTAGATAATGACAGAGAGAGTACAGTTATAAAGTTTGCAGATGATACCAAGCTGGGAGAGGTCGCAAGTGCTTTGGAGGATAGGATTAAAATTCAAAATGATTTAGACAAACTGGAGAAATGGTACGAACTAAATAGGATGAAATTAAATAAGAAAAAATGCAAAGTATTCCATTTAGGAAGGAACAATCAGCTGCACACATACAAAATGGGAAATGATTGCCTAGGAAGGGAGTACTGCGGAAAGGGATCTGGCAGGTCATAGTGGATCACAAGCTAAATATGAGTCAACAGTGTAACACTGTGGTAAAAAAAGAAAACATCACTCTGGGATGCATTAGCAGAAGTACTGTAAGCAAGCTCTACTACAAGCTGATAAGGCCTCAACTGGAGTATTGTGTCCAGTTCTGGGTGCCACATTTCAAGGAAGATGTAGACAAATTGGAGAAGGTCCAGAGAAATGCAACAGAAGTGATTAAAGGTCTAGAAAACATGACGTGTGAGGGATGATTGAAAAAACTGGGTTTGTTTAGTCTGGAGAAGAGAAGACAGAGGGGCATGATAACCGTTTTCAAGTACAGAAAAGGTTGTTACAAGGAGGAGGCTTAAATTGCAGCAATGGCAGTTTAGGTTGGACATTAGGAAAAGCTTCCTAACTGTCAGAGTGATTAAGCACTAGAATAAATTGCCTAGGAAGGCTGTGGAATCTCCATCACTGGATATTTTTAAGAGCAGGTTAGAGACACACTTGTCAGGGATGGTCCAGATAATACTTAGTCCTGCCATGAGTGCAGGGGACTGAAGTTGACCTCTCGAGGTTCCTTCCGATCCGACAATTCTATGAAATCTTGTCCTTGAATACTGTGAAAGGACTGTCTACCATTAAAGCCGAACCTTCTCCAACTCTTTGGGCTGATGTGATGGCTACCAAGAAGGTGGTTTTCACTAACGGGTTAGGTAAGGAGAAGGTCACCAGAGGGAGGTGGTGTGAGGTGTGTAAGAACTAGATTGAGATCCCAAGCCGGAGTGGGGTCTTTCACTTGAAGGAAAAGGTTCCCCACACCTTGACAAACCTTAAGGTTGTTGGGTGAGCAAACACTGAACCCTTCCACTGGGAAACAAAAGGCTGTTAAGGTGGCCAAATGAACCTTGACCGAGCTGGCTGGTAATCCTATTTTCTTCAGTTTCAACAGGTACCAAGATAACCAAGAGTGCAGCAGATTCGGTTGCAAGTCAGAGTTTACACAATGGGCTAAATCTTTTCTGCTTTTGCAAGTATGTGTTTCAGATATATTCCTTCCTACTGTTTAACACCATCTGTTGTACTTGGTAGAACAGGTAGCCTCTGGCCCCACACACCATCAAGTAATCATGCACTGAGGTGGAGAATTGCTCGGAATTCTGGTGGGGACGTGGGCGAGAGGGGGTTCAATCAGTATCTGGAACTCAAATAATTGGATAGGATGGGATCTCTGGGCAGTCTGTGACCCACTAAATTTTCTTTTGTTTGTAGGGGGTGTAAATTCCGAGAGATTGCTAAATGGTCCTGGAGTCTTTCAAACTGTGCAGGGACTCATCTGTAACCTCTGAAAACAACTTCAGACCATCAAAGGGAGGTCCTCTGCAGTGCTTTGGACCTCTCTGGGAAAGCTGAACAGTTGAAGCCAGGATACACGACAACTACCACCAAAGAGGGAACAGGCCACTGTGTCTGCCACATCTAGCAAGGCTTGAAGGGATATCCTGGCCAGTGATTGTGTCTCTGCAATGATGGTCTGATGTTGCTCTTTGCTCAGATAGAAGGTGCTCGATAAAAGCAGTAAATTTCATGTAGTTTGTGTAATTATATTTTGCCATGAACACCTGAAAATTTCAATTCGAAATTGCAGGATTGCAGATGTGAGGGCTTCCATCAAAAAAAAAGGGCTTGACTTATTGTAGTGGTGTTTCCCCTATTCATTCACATCATCCACCACTGGAGAGTTTGGAGTGGGGAAGGGTAAGAATAAAAATTTGGAGTCATTGGTGGGGAAATATTTGTTATCTGTCTGTTTGCATGTTGATAGTACTGTAGCTGGGGTCTGCCAAACAGTCTTCACCAGATCAAAAAGTGCTTCACTGACAGGTAATGCAATTCTGGTCAGTGGTCAATTCTGCAGAATGTCCAGCAACTTACATTGTGATTCCTTGACCTCTTCCAGTGATTTTCTTGACTTCTTCTGCAGTGATTTCTGTCACCCCTTTTATGATGTCCTGAAATCGCTGGACATCATCAGCCATTGACAGTGGTAAAGGCATAACTGCCTAATCTGGAGACAAAGTGGATATGGTAGTTTGAGGGATAGCCTCCTTATTTACCATGGCTTCCTGCTTCTCAAATGTCTCCTCCTGACGAATGAGCTGGGGTGGAAGTGAATGTATCCCTCTCTCATCTCAGTGGAAGATACTCAGGGCCTTGGAAAATTGTTGGTATTCCTCATAGGGCTCCCAGTATGGCCACTGCGTTTGTGTGTTGGTGGGGGGGCATACAGGAGAAATGGCATCCAAGGCTGTTCTCACCATCTGTGATGTCTTCCTTGAAATTCCTCATTCCCTCCAAGAGTGGGTTTCTGTATGGACATTTAGGAGAGCCCTGCACCGAGATGAAAGAGACTGAAGGGATATCTCCATCATCATCCTCAACACTGTCCACTGGAGGAGCCCCTACCAAACAGGGTGGTGAATAGGGCGGTAGCACAGGTAGATGGAGCGGGTCTCAGGCAGTGTTCCCTCTAATTTTTTATGTCTATGTATGGAATGAATTTTGTTATGTGCACCAATATGGAGGTGATATGAGATATCACCTTCATATTGGTGCATATAAAATTCATGTGGTGGGGGAGGGGCCGAGGGGTTCGGAGCGTGGGAGGGGGCTCAGGCTGGGGCAGAGGGTTGGGGTGTGGGGATGCGGGAAGAGGGCTCTGGGGTGGGGCTGGGGCTCAGGGCTGGGACAGAGGGTTGGGTGTGTGGGCTGTGGTATGAGGCTGAGGACGAGGGGTTTGGGGTGCAGGCTGCCCCAGGACTGTGACGGGGGGGAGAGAGGCCCCCCCCCGCCCCTCTCTTCGGCTGCTCCGGCAGGCATGGGCCAGGGGAGGGGCTCCTCTCCCTGGCAGCTCCAGTAGGCCTGGGCCGGGCCAAGGGAGGGGCTCCTCTCCCCTGGCAAGTCCGGGGCAGGTCTGCACTGGGACCAGCGGGGAGCGGCACCTCTTCCCACCGCAGCCCTAAGCCCCTGCGTGGAGCTTAATAGGCGGCTGCGCAGCCACGCAGTTTAGGGGAAACTTAGGTCTCAGCACCAAGAAGCACTTGATACCCATAAACAGTGGCTCTGAAGCAGGGTGGCTCTGAAGAAAGGAACTTTCCATCATTAGCATCCTTGATTTAATCTCCCAGTTCTTCCTTGCCCTGGATTTAAGCACCAGACGAAAGTTACATTTGAGAGATGTCCGACTTTCCACAGCAGCAAATGTACTTGGAGTGGCTAACTGGAACGGCCACTTCCCGGTTGTCAGTGTTTGAACCGTGGTAAGCTGGGCAAGCCTCCCCAGAGGGAAGGGAGAGGAACAAAACTCTTTCACCTACTAAACTAAGATAATCTAACTAGCAAACTAACTAGGCACTGGGGAGGGCAGGGAGAAGAGAGAGAGGGAGGTGGAGAACACCCTTTTAGCAGAGATATGCTCAAGGCAGACACTAAATGCTCTGCCTCAGGCCAAGGCTGGTGTGAAGGAACAGAGGGAGGTCCACTTTTGCAGCCCTAAATAGCCTCAGTTCGAGGCATGAAGCATGCACAGGCCGAACAGATGATGCTAACAAAAACCCCCAATCGACAGTGTGTAGGGCACATGTACACCTGAAGTGGAACACTCATAGGACACCACTTGAAGAGCTGTCATTTCATGATGACTTTCATCAAAATTACCTTCCATCTTCAGATTTGCTATCAATTCCTCCCTGATGGTCAGAATCAAGTCTAAAATGGCTGTCCTCCTGGTTGCTATGTCCACTTTCTGAAACAAAAAATCGCCCGCAATACATTCCAAGAACTTATTGGAAATTTTGTGTTTTGCACAATTACTTTTCCAACAGATGTCTGAGTAGTTAAAGTCCCCCCTCACTACTAGATTCTGTGTTTTGGATATTTCTGTTATGTGGCTGAAGGCAATCTTCCTTCAGTCTAACAGCATAAGTAAAGCATAACTTGTGTTTTGCTTAAATTCAGTACAGACATACACACACACACATAAAATCTTAAAACACATCTATGTAAGAGTGATGGACTGCATACTAGATAGAAAAGTACAGTAGATTAATATGCTATGCTTTAAAGTCAGGAACTCTAAAATGAAATTCAGCTTAAATCTAATATAAAATAAAATAGCTCTTGACTTGCCAGTAAATATTTGATCACATCACAAGATTACCATAAGAACGTGGTATAATTTGTTCTGTTTCTATTCAAGCAGAGGTCCGGCTGTAGAAAGGGGGGGTAACAGTGAAATTACAAGATGATCTTGTCATGACAATTTAACACCCCAGATAAAAAAAATTTACTCACCTGTGTTTCATCCGGATTACTGATAAAGAACTAATTTTACTAACCTGACAACATATTAACAATAATATGTACGTGGGGTGAGTGGGAGAACAGAATGTTGCTGGGCTGTTTTAAGTTGTCCAGTCAGAGATGCACAGGAAGGCGACAGTGTCTGACTAAACCATATATCACTCTAGCCAGTGATATTAGTCTCACTTTTTTAAAGCACTTACAAGATGACCCAAATATTAAAAACACAATTTAAGTTACAGTAATAGACAAACTAGGTTTACTTACTCACTCCTTTACAGTCATACCAGACATTATCCTTCTCCCTACTCATCTTCAGTTGGGATCTCAGGCTAAGACAGGCAGCAGGTACTGTTTGCAGAAACACTACTGGTAACTTTCGGACACCACACCACTCACATTTGGTAAGTTCAGAAGTTTTTAAATTAATCTCTCGGGAATCACTTTCTGACTCTAGGGAAAAAAACAAAATTCCATTAAAGCCTATATGAATATGCCCTTTGCAACTTTTCATTTTAGTTTTAATGAGAATTTACAATTCGTTTGCTGCAGCCAAAGGAATTTTTAATAAGTTTCAGATTCAAAAACAACATAGGTGGTGATTTCCGTTTCAAAATTAAAAGTCTCTATTGTCACTAGGCAGGAAAGCCATTAAGCTTAATGCAAAGACACATATGAATTTATTCTAATCCATTCTTTATTCCATGGAAGAAAAGATTCCCAGGGTAATTACAGTTGTCTCTGCCTGCAGTATTGCAAATTTTAAAATGAACCTATGAAATGTGCTTAGCATAGACCTCTGAAATGTGCTCTGCTCATGTCCTCTAAGGCAGTGGTTCTCAACCGGGGGTCCGCAGCCCCCTGGGGGCAGTGAATAAGTTTCAGGGGGTCCACCAAGCAGAGATGGCATTAGACTTGCCAGAGCCTCCTTGCCACCTCTGCACAGGGGCTGGACCCCAGTGCTGCCCCATGAATGCTAGAGCTGAAGCATGAGCAACTGAGCATTGTGGGCACCCCACATTGTGTGGCTCTGGGCATCTGCCCTGCTTGCTACCTCCTAACACCGGCCCTGGATTTTATATACAGAAAACAATTGTTGCAGCTACCAGGTAATCACAGTTCATGTGTGTCTTTATTCCCTCCTTCATTTTAAAACTCCCCTTCCTTAGAGTAGGGGTTCTCAACCTTTTTCTTTCCGAAGTCCCCTGAACATACTATAAAAACTCCACTGCCCAAGTGGGCTGCATGTTTTTATAGTGTGTTCAGGGGACCTCGGAAAGGAAAAGGTTGAGAACCCCTACTCTAAGGAAGGGGAGTTTTAAAATGAAGGAGGGAATAAAGGTACACGTGAACTGTGATTACCTAGTAGCTCCTAGAAAAGGGTGTGAGACCACACCAAAATGGTACAGTTCTTTAAAGGAGTGAACTTGAGCTATATTACATAGCTTTCCATTTTATAGCTATATTTTATTGGCCGAGCAAAGTGAAGTCCTAGACATAAATAGCTGACATTTCTCCATTTGGATGTAACACAGTAACTATTGAACAACACAATTCCAAAATTTCAGAGAATGTTCCTGGCCTTAATGGACAGAATCCTATTGATTTTGGTGAAAATGCAAGCCATACAAAGCCCCCGGCATCTGGTTAACAGACCCAGAAGCTTCAACCAGGTCTAGAATTGTCTACATATCAAAGAATCTGTTGATGGCAACCATTACACCTTCCATCATAACAATACCCTACATTCTCCCTATCTCAGTTCTGTCCATCCTCTCAAAAGATTTTAATATGTTGACCCCTGAATGACAGGGGGGAAAAAAGATGGTGAGGGGGAGGGGACCCTGCTACAAAAGGAGAAAGCAGTACTAATTCTTTGTTTAGACTGACACTATGCAATAACCATTAACAAATATCTGATAATGGCTGGGGAGATGGTTCAGATTCCTATAATTGCTAACACGAAGCGATTTACTATACATATACCCTGCACAGAAAAGTAATTTACATTAGAACATTCTTCTCTCCCCTGCCTGTATGTTAGCGTCAACCAGATTTGACACCTTGTTCTTTAGACTGTAAGCTCTTTGCAATTGAGACTACAAATGTATAAATCAATCATAAATTGCCTACTATAATGGGACCCCGACCTGGTCTAGGTCACTAGGCACTACCACAATACACAATACTGAAGATTTCCTGGACAGATGTCAGGATTTGCTTCTACGGACAAAACATTCTGAAGATTCAGAGCAGGCTGCGCAGCGGGGACAGGACAGTGAAGAAATTTGGCAGCATGTGACCTCCAGAAGAAGAAAGGGGAGCGTCCATGTACCAGCAATGCCGATACAGGTAAGCAACTATTTTCATATTCTCGCCACAGGTACTAATGCGGAGAGTGGACTAGATGGTACATCTGAGGGAAGGGAAGAGAAGGAGACTGCTGACTGGAAGGCATGAGATGCACTGTCCTAGGGATGGGGGGTCCACGACCACCACTCCCAAGAGAAGGAGATGGGTGGTGGTGGTCGGGGAATCTCTCCTCAGGGGGATTGAGTCATCTATCTGCCACCCTGACCTGGAAAACTGAGAAGTCTGCTGCTTGCCAGGAGCTAGGATTCAGGATGTGACGGAGAGACTGCCGAGACTCATCAAGCCCTTGGATCGCTACCCCTTCCTGCTTCTCTACGTGGGCACCAATGATACTGCCAAGAATGACCTTGAGCGGATCACTGCAGACTACGTGGCTCTGGGAAGAAGGATAAAGGAGTTTGAGGTGCAAGTGGTATTCTCATCCATCCTCTCCGTGGAAGGAAAAGGCCTGGGTAGAGACTGTCCAATTGTGGAAGTCAACGAATGGCTACGCAGGAGGTGTCGGAGAGAAGGCTTTGGATTCTCTGACCATGGGATGGTGTTCCAAGAAAGATGAGTGCTGGGCAGAGACAGGCTCCACCTAACAAAGAGAGGGAAGAGCATCTTCGCAAGCAGGCTGGCTAACCTAGTGAGGAGGGCTTTAAACTAGGTTCACTGGGTGAAGGAGACCAAAGCCCTGAGGTAAGTGGGGATGTGCGATACCGGGAGGAAGCACCAGCAGGAGAGCACGAGAGGGGAGGGCTCCTGCCTCATACTGAGAAAGAGGGACTATAAGCGAGTTATCTCATGTGCCTATACACAAATGCAAGAAGCCTGGGAAACAAGCAGGGAGAACTGAAAGTCCTGGCACAGCCAAGGAATTATGATGTGATTGGAATAACAGACTTGGTGGGATAACTCACATGACTGGAGTACTGTCATGGATGGATATAAACTGTTCAGGAAGGACAGACAGGGCAGAAAAGGTGGGGGAGTTGCACTGTATGTAAGAGAGCAGTATGACTGCTCAGAACTCCGGTATGAAATTGCAGAAAAACCTGAGAGAGTCTCTGGATTAAATTTAGAAGAAGTGTGAGCAACAAGGGTAATGTCGGGGTGGGAGTCTACTATAGACCACCGGACCAGGGGGATGAGGTGGACGAGGCTTTCTTCTGGCAACTAACGGAAGTTACTAGATCGCAGGACCTGGTTCACATGGGAGACTTCAATCACCCTGATATCTGCTGGGAGAGCAATACAGCGGTGCACAGACAACACAGGAAGTTTTTGGAAAGTGTAGGGGACAATTTCCTGGTGCAACTGCTGGAGGAACCAACTAGGGGCAGAGCTCTTCTTGACCTGCTGCTCACAAACCGGGAAGAATTAGTAGGGGAAGCAAAAGTGGATGGGAACCTGGGAGGCAGTGACCATGAGATGGTCGAGTTCAGGATCCTGACACAGGGAAGAGAGGAGAGCAGCAGAAAACAGACCCTGGACTTCAGAAAAGCAGACTTTGACAACCTCAGGGAACTGATCGGCAGGATCCCCTGGGAGAACAACATGTGGGGGAAAGGAGTCCAGGAGAGCTGGCTGTATTTTAAAGGATCCTTATTGAGGTTACAGGGACAAACCATCTGATGTGTAGAAAGAATAGTAAATATGGCAGGCGACCAGCTTGGCTTAACAGTGAAATCCTTGCTGATCTTAAACACAAAAAAGCAGCTTACAAGAAGTGGAAGATTGGACAAATGACCAGGGAAGAGTATAAAAATATTGCTCAGGCATGCAGGAGTGAAATCAGGAAGGCCACATCACACTTGGGGTTGCAGCTAGCAAGAGATGTTGGGGTTGCAGCTAGCAAGAGATGTTAAGAGTAACAAGAAGGGTTTCTTCAGGTATGTTAGCAACAAGAAGTCAGTCAAGGAAAGTGTGGGCCCTTTACTGAATGAGGGAGGCAACCTAGTGACAGAGGATGTGGAAAAAGCTAAATTTACTCAATGCTTTTGTTGCCTCTGTCTTCACAAACAAGGTCAGCTCCCAGACTGCTGCACTGGGCAGCACAGCATGGGGAGGAGGTGACCAGCCCTCTGTGGAGAAAAAAGTGGTTCAGGACTATTTAGAAAAGCTGGATGAGCACAACGCAATGGGGCCGGATGCGCTGCATCCAAGAGTGTGAAAGGAGTTGGTGGATGTGATTGCAGGGCCAGTGGGCATTATCTTTGAAAACTCATGGCGATCGGGGGAGGTTCCGAACTACTGGAAAAAGGCTAATGTAGTACCCATCTTTAAAAAAGGGAAGGAGGAGGATCCTGGGATCTACAGGCCAGTCAGCCTCACCTCAGTCCCTGGAAAAATCATGGAGCAGGTCCTCAAGGAATCAATTCTGAAGCACTTAGAGGAGAGGAAAGTGATCAGGAACAGTCAACATGGATTCACCAAGGGCAAGTCATGCCTGACTAATCTAATTGCCTTCTATGATGAGGTAACTGGCTCTGTGGATGATGGGAAAGCAGTGGACGTGTTATTCCTTGACTTTAGCAAAGCTTTTGACACGGTCTCCCACAGTATTCTTGCCAGCAAGTTAAAGAATTATGGGCTGGATGAATGGACTATAAGGTGGATAGAAAGCTGGCTAGATTGTTGGGCTCAACGGGTAGTGATCAATGGCTCCATGTGTAGTTGGCAGCCGGTATCAAGTGGAGTGCTCCAAGGGTCGGTCCTCGGGTCGGTTTTGTTCAATATCGTCATTAATGATCTGGAGGATGGTGTGGATTGTACCCTCAGCAAGTTTGCAGATGATACTAAACTGGGAGGAGAGGTAGATATGCTGGAGAGTAGGGATAGGATACATAGGTACCTAGACAAATTAGAGGATTGGGCCAAAAGAGATCTGATGAGATTCAACAAGGACAAGTGCAGAGTCTTGCACTTAGGATGGAAGAATCCCATGCACTGCTGCAGACTAGGGACCGAATGGCTAGGCAGCAGTTCTGCAGAAAAGGACCTAGGGGTTACAGTGGACGAGAAGCTGGATATGAGTCAACAGTGGGCCCTTGTTGCCAAGAAGGCCAATGACATTTTGGGACGTATAAGTAGGGGCACTGCCAGCAGATCGAGGGAAGTGATCGTTCCCCTCTATTCGACATTGGTGAGGCCTCATCTGGAGTACTGTGTCCAGTTTTGGGCCCCACACTACAAGAAGGATGTGAAAAAATTGGGAAACGTCTAGCAGAGGGCAACAAAAATGATTAGGGGACTGGAACACATGACTTATGAGGAGAGGCTAAGGGAACTGGGGTTGTTTAGTCTGCGGAAGAGAAGAATGAGGGGGGATTTGATAGCTGCTTTTAACTACCTGAAAGGGGGTTCCAAAGAGGATGGATCTAGACTGTTCTCAGTGGTAGAAGATGACAGAACACGGAGTAATGGTCTCAAGTTGCAGTGGGGGAAGGTTTAGGTTGGATATTAGGAAAAACTTTTTCACTAGGAGGGTGGTGAAACACTGGAATGCGTTACCTAGGGAGGTGGTGGAATCTCCTTCCTTTGAAGTTAAGGTCAGACTTGACAAAGCCCTGGCTGGGATGATTTAGTTGGGGATTGGTCTTGCTTTGAGCAGGGGGTTGGACTAGATGACCTCTTGAGGTCCCTTCCAACCCTGATATTCTATGAAAAATAATGAAATTTCTTTAGTGACAATTTGGACCACATCAGTGACTACACACACACACACGTTCTCAGCAATAAAGTAGGAACTTAAATCTTACTTCGTGTTGGACGGATATATTTAAAGCAGATCATCATTTTAGCGTGAAAGCCATTTGACTACTGCCTGCAACACCACTCTGCAAAGACTACAAAAGCAAACTTATTCTATGACATTTGGCAAAGAGATAAGCTTGAAAATCTCTTTTTAGACACTTCCCCTTTTTCTACTCACAAAGATCCTCCTAAGCAAGTAGAGTTGGATTTTAAAAGATTCTGGTTCTCTCTTTTTCTGCTGGAACATAATCTCTCATTAGTTTCCTAGTTCATCTAAAAGATGGTGGATTCAGAAGTCACTAAGTGTACGTTTTTCAAAAGTGCTGACGTTACTTAGGAGCACAAGTCTCACTGACTTGTCCCCCCTCCCCCCGAAAGGGACTTAGTCACTTAAGTATCAGGGTGTAACCATGTTAGTCTGTATCAACAACAAGGAGTCTGGTGGCACCTTAAAGACTAACAGATTTGAGCATAAGCTTTCATGGGTAAAAACCCCACTTCTTCAGATGCATGGAGTAAAAATTACAGATACAGACATAAATATACTGACACATGAAGGGAAGGGAGTTACTTCACAAGTGGAGAACCCAGGGTTGACAGGGCCAATTCGATCAGAGTGGATGTAGTCCACTCCCAATAATAGATGAGGAGGTGTCAATTCCAGGAGAGGCAAAGCTGCGTTTGTAATGAGCCAGCCACTCCCAGTCCCTATTCAAGCCCAAATTAATAGTGTTAAATTTGCAAATGAATTTTAGTTCTGCTGTTGCTTTTTGAAGTCTGTTTCTGAAGTTTTTTTGTTCAAGTATAGCTACTTTCAAATCTGTTACAGAATGTGCAGGAAGATTGAAGTGTTCTCCTACTGGCTTTTGTATGTTACCATTCCTGATGTCCGATTTGTGTCCATTTATTCTTTTACAAAAGAACTGTCCGGTTTGGCCAATGTACATGGCAGAGGGGCATTGCTGGCACATGATGGCATAAATAACGTTAGTAGATGTGCAGGTGAACGAGCCCCTGATGGTGTGGCTGATGTGGTTGGGTCCTCTGATAGTGTCGCTAGAGTAGATATGGGGACAGAGTAGGCAACGAGATTTGCTACAGAGATTGGTTCCTGGGTTAGTGTTTCTGTGGTGTGGTGTATAGTTGCTGGTGCCACCGAACTCTCTGTTGTTTTAGTCACTTAAGTCAAGTTTAGGTTTTTAAAAGTGCGCATGTTCTGATGCAAATGTAAAAGTCTTCAAGACTTCCTCAAACTCCGCTGTCCTTTCTATGCAAGGTGAGCACTATGGACACCCAGCAATGTTGTTCTCTCTCTTTAGGAATCTTTGAGTAAGGACCAGATGTAGAGATGGTCATTTCCTGGTTCAGGGGAAGGGTCAATAATATTTTGGGTCTGAATTTCAAGGCTGTTCAGGATGACATTATTCTGGTGAAAAACTGTGCAAGGCAACTTGTAGGAAAGGGTGTGCAAATGTCCTATTCTTCTTGCCTAACATATTAGCAACAGGATTTAAGAATAGAAGTTGCTGGGAGAACATTCATATTTATTAAAAAAAATTCAGCACAAGGTTTAAGTCTCATGTGGGACAGGAGACTAGCTACTTGTCTCAATATATCTACTGCCTTTCAGTAACATGGCAACAATTTCATCAACATGCCATATCCCTAGTCTCTGAATGCTAACTCACGGTTGCTTGGAACAACTGGCACCAAAACCAAGATTAAATAAACTACAGGAATTCCGGCATGACTGGCACAGATTGCTGATAGATTGTGGAGTTTCTTCTTAGCTCAAGTAATCCATTTCCCTGAAAACACTACCTGTGCCTTGCTAGGGATCTCCATAGGTCACAGTTATGCCAGTGTGCAAAAGACTTCTTACTGCTGAATCCTGAACATTTTCCATACTGTGTGTCTGGGACTCATTGGTCAGATGTTATTTTGATCATGAGCAGAAGAAATTCCCTGGCTCTCCCCAAGACTGGGGCTCTGTACTTGAACACTTGTATCATATGGCCGACTGTTTTAAATTTGATAAGTTTTCCTGAGGCTTTTTACCTTTTTAGTAGTGAAAGGACTTATGTAGTGGAAGCTTGCCTGCTTGCCTTCTGGCTTGATCATCTTTTTCCTGGACAGCAGGTCCTTGTCTCCTCAGATAACCAGATCTCTCTTGCTGTATCACTGTCTTGGAAGGCCCATCTGAACAAGGCCTTGGCTCTTTGAAGCAGCTCAGGACTGCTGGAACTAGTCAGGCTTTGGAGGATGGATCTGTCCATTGTTTTAGCCACAAAGCTCTACTATTTGCCACAGGGAAGGTAACCATGACTCCAGAAGTTGATAGAACTGTATCATATACATGACACTTGCCCAATGCTGAGTCCTCACTTTGGATCTCTAGTGACCTGCTAATGATCTGCCCCCCTCTCACGATCACCTGTGTGGTGCATGCCTTATCAACTGAAGCTTACAACAGAAGATTTGACACCTCATATGATCATTTAAGGGATGTCTCCCTTTTTCCATCAATGAAATTCACAAAAAGCGCTTCTCCTTCCATAGGAATTGTCATTCTCTTTGCTACCTCCAATATGATGCCCAGGTGCTCAGTAGGTGTCTTTGCATCTGAAGATCTGAAATAACAGAGCCTTTAATGTTACACTAGGGGGCTGGTTTCTTGTATGGGATATTTCATATTTCATTTATTGTTAATTATTACTATCACATAGAGGGGAAGGGCAGCACCGTGGGGCCCTAAAGACAAGAACAGTATAAGGTCCAAACACTTCCTGGAATTCCAGAATACCTGCCATCCTTGACAAGTATGGATATGTTTATGTGGAGTTTGACACACTGGACACTGGGCGTCTGGACTGACATACTAAACTTTCATCCTTATTTTCATTTCCTCCTCTCTGTTCTTCCACTGACCAATGTCACCCATGTAAACCTGGCAATGAGATGGCCACTTCTTTCTCTAACAATAGATGAAGACCTGCTAGTGCTATACGGGAACAGGAGCAAGGCTAGTAAGACCCAGGTATTTTCGGAAAGTGGAGAGAAGAAATTTGAGACAGTCTTCCATGGAGATACATACAAATACATAGTTAAAGCAAGTACAGAGGGAATGTTCAAAACCACAGCTTTTCCCTATGGAAGCCCAGTCAGTACTATGACTTTCATGCGCCGAACAAAATCTCGAAGATCCAAGGAAAAGAAAAAAGGTTTGATTAAATATTTACTCAGCAGGATAAACTCTAGTTGGCTATATCCCTAAATCTAAATTATGACTACAAGGTTGAAAAAGACAGATGAACTGTAGATACAAGCTAGACTGTAATAAAACCTGTAATAATCTACTGAAAATAAAATTCACAAGAATTTTTATCTTGAAATATATGAAGTTGTTCGAAAACTAAATGTGGTTTCAGATAATGAAGTAATAATTAGAGCTGGCTGGGAATTTTTTTTATCCGCCCTGAAAAAAAAATCAATTAATTTTTTTACGTTCTAATTGAAAAACTGGCTGCTGAAAACAAAATTTTTAAAGTTTTCAGGGTTTTTTTTTTTTTAAATAAATGAAAATAAATTTTGGGATGTCAAAAATTTACATTTCCGATGGAAATTTGTTCTGTCAAAATAGTCATTAAAAAATAGCAGGTGGAAGTTTTTCGACCATGTCTAATACGATTTCTGGTGAAAAGGAATATCCAGATTTCATTTCATATATAAAGGTGGTGATTCCTGAACTACTGAATGTATATTAAGAGATTATCCTTTACAAATGTCAAAGTCTTAACATCCAGCAAAGCACACGCTTAACTTTAGCAAAGTACATGCTTAACTTGAGTAGTCCCACTGACCCATGCTTAAGTTCTTTGTAGTATAGGGCCTTACTGCATATATCGTGGAAATACTGAACCATTATAATTTGTCAACATTTACATGAAGGCCTTACACAAGAATGACTATTCCATAAGGAGGGAAACCTTATTTTCCCCAGAACTTAGCTTTGCAACATAGTCAAAAAGAGTAAAAAGATTAGGAGGGGAAAACAGAGCTTATTCATAAAGGGAATATCTGCAGCCTTATGATTCCCCAAATTAAGTCACTATAAAAAAAAAAAAGTCCTACCTCCTCTGGGACATGAAATATGCAAACTGCTCGCGAGACAAAAGAAAAGGAAAAATATTCTAAAGAGGGAGGAAGAGGATGAATTGGGTGCAGATACGGAGGATAACCAGTAACCAAAACAATAATTTACTCTCTTGCTGAGCTTGCTATTTTCATCTTGTTGAACTGAGCTGATGATAAAGTGTTAAAAGGTATAGGTATAAAAGTGTTACTAGTATCATCCTTGTCAGGTGTGACTGCAACCCCTCTCAGAGGAAGATGCACACCAACAGTCATTATTACAACTAGGAAAATCTATGATCATGTAATTGTGACTATACTACAACAATCTAATGAATTTTAAATTTTCCTCCAGGGTAAGAATACATTATATTGAAATAAGTCAATCCCTGCTAATGGTGGATAGATTATTTATATGACCAAAGTTCTTTACTTCTCCAGACATTACCAATCAATATCAAGGACAGCTATATACATATCTCAGATTTTTATATTAGTTGCTGTCTGTGGGGAAAAGGGATCTAGTATAACTTACTGTTACAAATATTTATATACACACACAAGAAAACTTTACTACATTTAAAGAAAATAATCAAAAATTAAGCTTTGAACCATTTCTAAACAAAAACCCAACTTCTTTATGAAGAATTTCTGCAAGGGGAAAGAAAGTAAGTACTGACCTTCAAGACGTATCTTGATAAAATCAAGGCAAAACTGTAAAAGATACAACTATATTAGTATTATATATTGCTGGAATTCCATAACCCATGCTTCCGCCAAAATAAGCCCCCCAAAAGCCTTCATAGTAAGTTAGTTAGTTAGTCATATTAGTTAAAACCCCAACTTTTAAAAACCAAGTTTTAAGAAAGCTGACTTCAAGACTGAATGCAGTATATATTTAAACCAAATTTAAAGAAATTAGCATCTTCCATATATGTCAATGTCCATGTTTGTCAGCCTGATTGTTGAACATATACAGGATTTCTCTCTGTATTTACTTTGGCTTTCATTTAAAAGGTTTAAAATACCCTGAAAAAACACACACGTGACTTTTGCCTTCTAACCAAAGAGATCATTATTGCTACTTACTAATATTCCAAAATGACAACCTAATTTGAAAAGGGGACTGATAAAGCAGAAGTGTACTTACAATCACAGGTTCCACAACCATTCTTCGAAGGGTTCCTATTCGTATACTTCGACAGTGTAGAATGACGCTTTCCCAGGAGTTTTGGTAATTTATAGGTACAGCATCAGTTACTTCTTGAGAAGTAACTTTACGACGTTTTACTGGTGTGTTAGATACAATGTTGCCAAACTGCAAAGTAATTTTCAAGCATCAGAATTTCTCATTACTATTTGCTGTTAATGCAGAAACCCATTAAATTGTAACAACTTAATTTTCACCCATTTTTGCATAGATAAATAGGACTACATAATATTGATACCAACTGTATAAAGGCTGTTATTCCCCCAAGAATTTCCGGTGACATCAAAATCAGGAAAACAAAGTTTAAGTATTTTGTTAATGCAACCAGATTACAGATGCAACTATTAGTGCTGTTTGTGTACATTTTGCCACAATTATGAATTGTTTTAGTGCTTTTGGAGTTGCCAAAAAACAACATAATTACACTAATGCATTGAAGTGTGGTGCTGCTTGACATGCTCAAGACGGCTTCTCTCCTTCCTCAAAATGTTCTTTTTGGTTTTATTAGTATATTCTTTGGGGGACTGAAAGTGCAGAACTATTATTCTTGAAGTACAGCACATGAGAATGTTACCAGAATCACAACATTCCAGAAGAGAGATCATGCGTAACCATGGACACCCTCAGGGGACCTCTGTCGGAGGGCTGTTAGATTTTTAGGGCAGATTCCAGAATGAAGAACCTGAGCACTGATAGAAGGCATTTGGAGATTGGCTTCAACTCAAAGAATATAGTGAACCTGAAGTGATGCATTAGCTCAAGAGATGTGTCTGCTTTGATTTTCAAGAAGAACAATTCTAGAATATTGTTTTTAGAAGGAAAGCTGATCATTAATTGTCAGACAAGGATTTCAATCTTAACGATACACATTTTTACTTTGTTCTATTCTTTTGAACAGTTTTCTGTGTTCATCTCATGTTTAGTGTTGATATTCTCTTTTCATGAAAAACTTGTGCTAAGGCTTGATTTTAGTTATAACCAATGACTATATTGCTGTAAAAAGGTACTAAGAGCTTGAAAAATAACTACCTAAGCTAAGTTACTAATCAATCTGTCAATATCCTGGGATCAACTCTGCTATGTCAACACCACAAGCATTGTAACAGACACAGTTAATGGTAGTTTCCTTCTGTCATGGCTAAAGCTGTAGGTATGTTCTATGCTGATGATATTTCAGCCCACATCTCATTTTGCCTACGATTTTCTGTCTTTATTTCACTCACTCTAAAGAGTTCAGTAAAACTCAGATGTTAACAGTTCGTTCTTTAAAGTTAGTGAAAAGGAATATGAGGCGGTACAGCATAAAACAGTGGGGAGGTTTTCAAAAGGCTCAAATAGCTCTTAGTGCCTAACTTCCAATGAGTTTCAATGAAGTGTTTTCAATTATTTCCTTATGTAATTTCAGAAGAGTATTAGAAGAACTGAAATGGAAAAATTGTATTCCTGGCCCTAACTTCAGGCCCTGCCATCTTAAAAGTTAATCAAACTGAGCATATTATGTAGCCTAGTAAATTTCAGCAAAGGAGTGCTGACTTCTTGAACATGAATGTAATATGCTGAAATCTATACCACTAGTTGAGTGTTCTAAACAACAGGGCTTCGGAGCTGTGCTCCTGCTCCGCTCCAGCTCCAGGCAAAAACCTGCAGCTCCACTGCTCTGGAGCTGCTCCGTGCTCCAGCTCCGGGCTCCGCTAAACAACAAATACTTTCAGCATGTCAAACTTGGATCCAACATCCTGTATAGTATCAAGTACACTTGGAGTATGTCAACACTGTAACTAAACACCCATGCCTGCCCTGTGTCAGATGATTTGGGCTCATGGGGGTTGGGCTATGGGGCTATAAAACCGCAGTGGAGACTTTCGGGGGGACACCACAAAGGGGGAGGGTTCCCATAGCCTGGGCTCCAGCCCAAGCCCAAATGTCTACACCACAATTTTACAGCCCTGCAGCCCCAGGCAGCTGACATGGGCCAGCTGCGGGTGTTTAATTGCAGTATAGTCATACACCTGCTGGACCTAATTCACAATAATTCAAATGTACAAGTGACCCAAAAGAACTTTAAGCAGCACCATCATCAATTGAATACCAACTGTTATAGGGAATTTATTTATTATTTTTTAAAAGGATCACTGTCAAGGTTGTTAAGTCTTTAAATTAACATACCGTGAAAGCTGTCCCCTTTGACAGCACTAAAGGAGTCTGCTCATGGTGCATTTTTTGTCTTTGTTTATCCAATTCTTGCAGTGGTGCTCAACTAAAAAACAAAAATCCCCACCATGAAATCCTTAAAGTAAGTGCTATTAGTTGGGACAGTTGTCAAAGTATTTAATTTTAAGGACCATCATCCTTGCCCAGTGTCCCTTTATGTTTAAAAAATTTAATGCTAAAAATTATCCTTCCATTAATGCATACAAATATCATACACCACTTCACATCCCACAATGGAAGACCAGGTCCCTAATTATATAGAAAGATAATCTGTTCAGCATTAAATACAAAGAACAGCGTATGTTGAGAATGTATGATTTTTTTAAACACATCCCTAAATGCATAACCATCTACATATATTGAACAAGTTTCCTTAGGCTTCCAATGTTGTATGAATGAGGAGAATACTTGACCAACTGTCCAAGGTGAAAAATAATCAAATAAAGCCCACTTCTGGTCAGATACACCTTTACATTTCTCATTCGCTATCTGAAATTTTATACACAGAGGTTTATTTAAAAAAAAAAAAATAAAAAAAATATTTTTTTTAACTGAGTACCTGATCTTTCATTCTTGCTTTTCTTGGTAATGTGATGGCAATTTCTGTGTCTGTTGCAACACTACTTAGTCTCTGTTCTATTCCAGAAGTATTTTCCTTTAATGCTGCTTCCACCTTTCCTGTGGAAGGCGCTGGGGACGAACAGGCTGAATCTGCGGGTCGAGGTGATGTGCTTTCCATTCTGTTAGTGCTGCCACTGTTGTCGTCGTCATCCTCCTCGTCATCACTGGACAAAATAACTAGGAAGCAAATATTAAATACAAAATACAATGCTTGATGCATGTAATAATTTTTTTAAATGACTATTTAGTGGCTTTTCTCTTTTTGGATAGCTAAAACACAGAATATCAAATGTAATCTGCATCAATTTCTTCAACATATTTTCTTTATTAATATTTACTTTGCCACCATCAGTGGACGTGGAAATACCAACTTCATGGTTCAGACAAATAAACCTGTTCAGTAAGGAATTAGCAGTGATCAATACGAGTTAAGCCCAATTTAATTCTCTTTTGACAGAAGGGTTCATTCTTAAAAGGCAATGGAGCCCTGGCAAATATTTTTAAAAAAATTCAGAGCACAGCTCAAGGTACTTAAATTTGAGAGGCAGCATGATACACTAGACTAAACATGGGACTGAAACCAGAAACTCTGGAAATTCTAATTCTGGCACTGCTGTGTGGCTGTAAGCAAGCTGCTTAACCTCTCTCTCTGTGCTATTATCCCCTATGGACCTGTAGGCCATTCAGCAAGTCCCTACTTCTACTTTTTGCTTGGTATAAATGGAGGTGGTGAGGGGGTGACATGGCAAGTGCAAGAGCAAGGGAAGAGTTGTGAAGGGTTTTGAAGGTGAGTGTAAGTTTGAATCATATGTGGAAGCATTCAATGGGATTAATTCAAAGGTTCGGGGGGTGGACATGGTTAGAGCAATGGATAAGGAACATTGTCTTCATAGGTACATTTTACACTGGACTACAGTGTAGTGATGTAATCATTGAGGAGGACAAAGTAAATATTAAGAGGCTGCTGCAGTCCAGACATGAGCTGAGTATTTGGACGAGAGAACTTCAACCATGTAGATTAAAAGAAAAAGGGTTGATTTTAGAAATGTTACGCAGAAAGAAACAGCAAAATGTGACATGACTTGGATGTGAGGGGCAAAGGAGAGGGAGAAGCCAAAAAACCACCTTCCCTTTTTCAAGGTTGAGTAATGCATCCTCAGCAGGAATAGTCTTTAGAAATTAAGAATCAATCAGCAGCAGCATGTATTGCATTTTTAAATATATTAAGAAATTACTAATACTTTGTTTTACCAATCCAGATTTTCCTCATTCAGCATATTTTATTGTATTCATAAAGGGAGTACCTCTAAAACACAGAAGAATGCAAAGTTAAAAACAAAAAAAGACGACCAGCAAAAGATTCCAAATAGTTGGCAGGAGACAAATGGAACCAAATATTTTTCATTCTTATAGGATATTCTTGGGTATTTGGCAAGTTCAAGTCATATCTAGCTATATAAAACCATACTTACTTGGATCATTTAGTTCAGATGGTCTTGTACTCCTCTGTCTTAAGTTTCCTGAACTTTTAGGAATTTTTGTCCCAGTTAAGAGACCAACTTTTCCATTCGGTCGCGACATAGAATGTCCTACAATATCACGACTCGGTATGATATCAACTGGACCCTTCCCACCAGCAGAGCCATAGAACTTCTGTGTGTTCAATCCTGTACCTGGAGATTTTTGCCCTGTTGAATTCTGATGTATTGAAGATCGCAATAAAGGTCTCAGAGATTCGCTTAAGATCACAGTTTGTTTGGAGCGTCTTTGCAAATCCTTACAGAAAACATTTCCATAACTTTGGCATTTGGTCTGATTTTCATTTGTCTTCTCACAGCCTGGGCAAAATGTGGAATAATCAGTTGGCTCCAAATCCTTGAATATATATATAAAAAAAAAAAGGCAGTAAGTACAACACATGTGGTTTCAGCATTTATAGAAAAAGGTACAACAGAGACCCAGATTTTAATCTTGCTATTGAAAGGTATATTTAAAAGAAACAATCACTCAGACCTATGTTATGTTATGTTAGCAATACCACAAAGAATGCAAGCCTAAAGCAAGCATTAAAGGGTAGTTTGACTTTTTTGTTTTGCTTTTTAAGTGGGAGTCAAATGTCTACACTGCAACTAGACACCCATGGCTGTCCCATTCCAGCCAAATTGGGCTCGCAGGGCTCTGGCTGTAAGCCATTTTCATTGCAGTTTAGACTTCCAGGCTTGGGCTGGAGCCCGAGGTCTGAGACTCTCCCTCCTCGCAGCCCAGAATTCTACACAGCAATGAGACATGAACTCATAGCTTTCAACAATAATTGTCTTTCAGATGACCCAAAGTAGAAGGTGTCAGTTTCTCTTTTATGTGATGTCTCAGCATGTGCTATGCTGATGATACACCCACCACTGAACCTTGCTAGAATTAGGCTCTCTTTGAAAGCAACAGGCTATTTAAGTAGATGGTACTTTTGCCTTATTTTTATTGTGCATTTGTTTTATATCCTGAATAGCACAAAGTAAATTAAAACTTAGCACAAATCCACACAATATACTAAATCTTAACATTTATGTATCTTTGACTCATGTGCCCTCTACTCATTAATATAATTTCCTCCAACAGTTATTCTAGTATTTCAAGCCCCTGAGATGTTTTAGGGGCGTATGTGTGGGGGAGGAGGAGGAGGAAATAATTCCTTCTGCCTAAAACACACCACTTGCTTATTTTTGGATAGACAATATTCAGTCCCGATTTAACATCTTCTCTATTAATAAAAAGCATCGAGACATTTATGTCAGATATTTCATGGCATTGCAGCAGGCTCAAAATGAACTCTAGCTCCATTTGGAAAGGGAAATCCCTAGCTTTCCAAAGAGATTCCACACTTATTCTAACCCAGAAAAGAGCTGACAAACTAACTTTTCTATATATAAAAGCATCACAATATTATTTTAAAACATTTGAGGATTTTATTATTACTCCCTCTGAACCTGCGCAGTAGGATTCATGCAAACTAAGGCACCTGACTCAAAAGACAGATTCCCCCTGCCACACACTTTTTTTTTTTTCATTCTTTAAACGTCTCTGGCATATACAGTACACACAATGGTATCATGTGGCATAGCACTCTAGCTCCACTCACATAGAATGAGCTGCAAAGTCTGGGTCAGGATTTCACTCAATGGGAGTTTTGCCATTGTCCTCACTGAGGTCAGGACTTTACCTTCTCTCTTTTTATGCTCAGCCATGTAGCCATTTGACATTTTAAATTTGTCGCAGGAACAGAATTGTCTCCAATAATAAATTATTCACCATATTTAGCAGTTAATATGGAGTCTTGCAATTGAAACAGAAATAGAAAACAAGAGTAATACCTTTGTTTAAACGGCTCACTAGCTTTCAGAGTATATACAATATTCGACATAACTACATTACACACATTATGTAGTGAATATACTGAAATGCACATACATTATGTATATCCCCCAGTACATTCATTTGACTAGAAGACAGAAAAATGCCAAAAGGTCCAAGGATGAAAAAATTATATATGTTTGTGACATATGATAGAAAATCAATTTACTGCAAGTAGAAGTTTCAGGTCTTTAGCATGAAATTGTGCTATTTTCTCATTTTGTGTGCAAGGAGGCTCTTCTAAATTTATTTTACATTCTAGTTTTTCTCCAATCATTGGATATTTTTGTACTGAAAACAGCTTCAACTTCCCCTGACCGGAACAAAACCCAACATGGCAGTTTTACTTCTCTATGCACAATACTTATTACCAATATATCAGCAGGAATAGATAGTTGAGTGCTTGTACCTCTTATGCCAAGTTACCACAAATGATGCTCTTACAGAACCATTTGGTATATATTATGAGTGAGTTTGTAGCTTGAAAGAATAAATATTTGAAAAATGTCAACAAGTAAAGCAAATTAAAAGTTCTCTTAAGCCTTTTAGATTTAACAGGTCACATTAAAAACAACAAGACTTTACAAATAAATTTAACCTAAGTAGGTAAGAGAAAGTAAAAGGGAACATTAACTCTCCCATCCAAAAGGAAAGTTTAACAAAAAGTCAGAATTTTTTTTTCCCCCAACGGCAACAAAAAGCGGTTACCTATCTTTCGTAACTGTTGCTCTTTGAGAGGTGTTGCTTATGTCCATTCCATGCTAGGTGGGTGCACGCCCACATCCATGGCCGCTGGAGACTTTTGCCTTAGTGTTGCCTACAGGGATGGCTGTGGCGCCCTCTGGAGAGCCATGCTCATGGCGCAGTATAACAGGCGCTGTCAGCCCTATGCCCTCTCAGTTCTTTCTTGCTGACAACTCCGACAGAGGTGCAGAAGGGCAAGTAATGGAATGGACATGAACAACCCATCTCTAAGAACAGTTATGAAAGATAAGTAACCATTTTTTCTTCTTCAAGTGCTTACTCATGTCGATTCCATTCTAGGCGACTCAAGCAGACTCCTTGGAGGCCAGCTCAGAGTTCACAATCTTGCAGCTTGCAGCACTGTTCTACCAAAGCTAGCATCATCCCAAGCTTGCTGGGTGAGATGCGAACGTGTGGACTGATGACCAGGTAGCAGCCCGACAGATCTCTTGGATCAGCACCCACGCTAGGAAGGCTGCCGAGAATGCCTGTGCCCTAGCCGAATGATCTGTCACGATCGCCGGCAGGGGCACCATTGCCAACTTATAACAGTAACGGATGCAGGCCATGATCCAAGATGAAATTCTTTGGGTAGACACTGGGTAACCTTTCAGAACGGTTTGGTCCTATCCATATAGGAGGCCAGCACCCGTCTGAGATCCAGGGTATGCAGTCTGCGTTCCTTGTTCAGCACAAGGGGCTTTGGACAGAAGACCATTAAGTACACTTCCTGACCCATACGAAACTGGGCGATGACTTTGGGCAAGAAGGCCAGGTACGGACGCAGCTGGACTTTGTCCTCGTAGAAGACTGCATAGGGTGGCTCCAAAGTGAGCGCCCTGATCTCAGACACACAGAGGGCCAAAGTTATGGCAACCAAGAAATAAACTTTCCAAGAGAGAAGCAGGAGGGAGCATGAAGCCAGGGGCTCAAAGGGAGGGCCCATGAGACTTGACAACACAAGATTCAGGCCTCAGGGAGGACAGGGTCTCCGACGTGCAGGTAGAGGTGCTCCAGGCCTTTTAAGAATCGCACCATCATAGGATGGGCAAAGATCGACCTGCCTTGAAACAGAGAGTGGAACACTGAAATGGCCACCAGGTGGACTCTAACCCAAGAGAGACACAGGCCCTAGGGTGCAGTAAATAGTCCAGGACATGGTGCAGCGGGGCCTCCAAGGCCCGAAGTGGTCAATCCGAGGCCCAACACATGAATCATTTCCACTTTGCCAGGTAAGTCACCCTGGTGAAAGGCTTCCTACTGCTCAACAAAACCTGTTGGACCCCAGCAGAGCATGCTTGCTCATCCACATTCAGCCATGCAGTAGCCATGCTGTCAGGTGCAGCGCTGCCAGGTTCAGCTGCAGTAGTGTGCCGTGGTTCTAGGACAACAGATCCACCTGAAGAGGTAGCTGCAGCGGGGTGGATGCCAAAAGACTGAGTAACATGCCGAACCAGCATTGGTGAGGCCACCCCAGGCTGTGAGGATGATGTTCATCCTCTTCTGCTTCACTTTTATCAGGACCCTGTGAATTAGGGACACCGGCAGGAAGGCATACATCAGTGCTCCCTACCATGTATCAAGAAGGCATCTGACAGGGATCCCTTGTCCCTGCCCTGCAGGGAACAGAACACTTGGTACTTCCTGGAAGCAAACAGGTCTTCTGCCTGGAAGCAAACAGGTCCACTTGGGGACTCCCCCACCTGCGGAAGATCAGGCTGACCACCTCCGGATAGAGCGACCGTTCATGGTGAGATGAGAAGGCTCTGCTGAGGCGATCTGCCATGACGTTCTTGGCACCAGGTAAGTGGGCCGCCATCAGATGAACGGCATGCTGCACACAAAAGGCTGAGGGCCTCCTGACAAAGGGCCGAAGACCTGGCCCCACCCTGCCTTTTGATGTAATACATCACAGCGGTATTGTCTGTCAGGACTGCACTACCTTGCCTTTTAGTGGGGCAAGGAGGCCTGGCAGGCCAGACAAATTGCTCTGAGCTCCTGGACGTGGATATGAAGGGTTAGGTCGTCCCAGAGCCAGCGGCCCTGGGTGCTGAGCTCTCCCAGATGGGCTCCCCATCCAGATCCGAGGCATCAGATACCAGAGTCAGCGACGGGGATTCCCTGCATCACCAATCGGGGATCTAGCCACCAGTTAAAGGGAAGAAAGGACACAGTCCGGTACCCTGACCACCCATTTCAGGGTGTGTCTGTTGGAAACATAGGCCGAGGCGAGCTACGCTTGTAGGGGCCATAGGTGGAGCCAAGCATGGCTAATCACATTATGTGCATGCGGCCATATGACCCACCAGCCATAGGCAGGCCTAGGCCGCAGAAAGCAGGTGGTTCTTCATATGGGAGATCAGGTCCGACATGGCCCAAAAGCATGCTTCCGGTAGGAAGGCCCTGGCCCACATGAAGTCTAAAACATCTCCAATGAGCTCTATGTGCTCGACTGGCACTAACATGGACTTTTCTATATTTATTAACAGGCCCAGATCACAGCAAGTGGAACACACAAGATCGAGGCTGTCCCACACTTGATCCGGAGACCTGCCTTTGATGAGCCAGTGGTCGAGGTACGGAAACAGGTGGACCCCCCGCCCCCAACACGTGAGGTAAGCCGCTACCGGCACCATGCACTTTATGAACATCTTGGGGGCCAAAGGGCAGCACCATGAACTGGAAATGGTGCGCTCCCACCACAAAAGGGAGGAAGTGCCTGTGCCCCTGGAATATAGAAATATGGAAGTAAGCATCCTTTAAGTCGAGAGCAGCCTACCAGTCTCCCAGAACCAGGGAGGGGATGGAGAAGGCCCGGGAGACCATGTAAAACTTCAATTTCTGGAGAGAGTTGTTGGGGTGGCGCAGGTCCAGGATAGGCAGGAGGCCCCCTTTGGCTTTTAGGAGTAGGAAGTACCGAGAATAAACCCCTTTCCTTTCATGTCCCAAGGAACTTCCTCCATGGCCCCCAGACGCAGAAGGCTGTCGACTTCCTGAACAAGGAGTTCCTCGTGACAAGGGTCCCTAATGAGGGACAAGGAAGTGAACGGGCAGGAAGGAGGGGCAGCCAAAAATTGCAGAGTATAGCCCCAAGCTATTATGTCCAGGACTCAATGGTCCGACGTACCCCTCAACCAGGTCAAGTGGTATTGGAAGAGGCGGTTGATGAAAGGTGGCGGATCCGGGAAATTGACCTGGGCATCGCTCTCGACTGCTCCATCAATATGGGCGCTTCTGCCCTGTTGTATGTTTAGCCTGGCTAGGCTGCATGGGTGAGCAGGAGGCAAAAGGGTGGAGACGACCAAAGGTGGTGTCCCTACCCCTTCTCCTGGTACGTCCAGAAAGAGGTTGCCAAGACCTTGGCGGTGGAGGCGGCCGGAATGTCTTACGCACTGACTGTGGCGTGTGGATGTCCAGGGAACAGAGGTTTGCTTTGGTGTCCTTTACTCCATGCAGCCTCACATCCGTTTGATCAGAAAACAGACCGTGTTCATCCAAGGGAAGGTCCTGAATGGAAGTTTGCATCTCCTGGGGGAGTCCAGCGGTTTGAATCCAGAAGCTGCACCTCATCCCCACTGCAGATGCCACCACTCTGGGTCCACTGCATCCCATATCATTTGCACAGCGCAGCAGGCTGCTGAGGCGTCCTCCTGCATGAGAGTGCCAAACTCCTGGGCCTGCTCCTGCAGGAGGGACTCCTTAAATTTATGGAGAGTGTCCCATAAATTAAAGTTATAGCGGCCCAGGAGGACCTGGTGGTTTGCCACCTGAAACTGTAGACTTGCTGTTGAATAAATTTTTCTTCCGAACAAGTTCAGCCGCTTGGCCTCCTTGTTTTTTGGGGTGGAACTGAAGTGCACCTGCTTCTCCTTTTCATTGGCCTCTAAGACCACCAACAAGCCAGGGTGGGGGAGAGGTATAAAGATATTCAAAACTTTTGGCAGGAACAAAGTTCTTGTTCTCAGCTCATTTTGATGTACGAGGGATGGAGAAGGACATCTGCCAAATAGCTCTGGCAATTTTGAGAACCCCTTCATGCACTAGCAGCGCTATATGAGCGGGGGTTGAGGCTGACAGAACAGTGTCCTCCTATTCAGCCATCTCTTCCACTTGTAAGCCCAGGTTGTCGGCTACCCACCGAAGCAAGGCCTGGTGGTCCTTAAAGTGATCAGGCACGCTCGTGCTGCATGGGCCCGCGACTGCTTCATCAGGACGACGAGGATGGCTGTATGGGTGGAGGGGGGACCTATTCCTCCTCCTTCATTGGGGAGGATGGCTTGGGGGTAGGCACAGGCTCTTTAAGTTCGGCCACTGGGTGTTCCTCCGGTGCCGGGCCCAGCGCCAACAATGCCAGCAGCTGCTGCTCCACAGCAGCAACCGCCAACGAGTGAATCAAGAGGGGCATTGCCATGACTAGAACACCCCAGGCGTTCCAACATTGCCACTGAGCAGACCACAGACTAGCTGGCACCAATGTTGGCTCCAATGCCCAGTCCCACTGCTGAGGCCGGGGTGACGGGCTGAAGCAGCCCTCGGTACCAGAGAAGCCCCCTTCCAGAGACCACAGAGGCTTACGAGGCCTGGGTCCGCCTACAGACCACTGAAACCAGACACTGTGCCCAGCCCAAGGAGACTGGTGCCGATGGTGCGGTGAGTAGGTGCAGTACTGAGGAGGCGGGAAGGAGATCATTACCACGATGCCCGTGACCTGGAATGGCGCCAGGACGATGATCTTTGGGATGGTGACCAGCATCAGTAATATGGGGACCGGCGCCTCCCTCCCAGTGAGCTTCATTGAGACGAGGTGACCATGACTGCAGAGCCGGCGACCGATGGTAAGCCCTTGCCGATCTCGACGATGGCATTGGCGACTGACTGTGCTGAGGTGGAGAGCATGCCTTGTCTCAAGGGATCAGCAGCGCTCCTCTGCTCACTGAGGAGCCTTATCGACCAACTTGCCCTCTTGGGGAGCCTTAGACAAAGCCTGCAACACTTGTGGTGCTAGTTGCGCGGGCAGAGGCCTGTGCTCCTTTGACACCTGGGCCTTCAAAGGCGTCCGTGCCGGCAGGGGAGTAGGTCCAGTCTCGCTCGCAGGAGACAAAGGACCTTTTGTCAGCGGACTGTCCTGACCGGGGAGGGCCAACTGTGGGGCTTTGGTGTAGGCAGGTAGCTCGGGGCCAGCTCCTTGCTCACAGCCTTCTTTGCTGATGCCTAGGAACCATACTACTCGGCCCTTGTTTTTTTTTGGCACCAGCAACGTGGAGCGGTGCCAGGAGGGCCCCAGTGCCAATGGCGCACTTGGCCAATGCCGAGGTGCTGGGAGCCTCATGCCGAGATGACTTGAATGCCAGGCGGAAGGCGGACTCCAAGCCTAATGTCTCTCTCCTTCTGCGTGCAAGGCCTAAGGTTCCTACAAATGCGGCACCACTCTAACATGTGCTTCCCCCAGGCACTTGAGACAGATGCTGTGCGGGTCACTAACAGGCATAGGCCTGTTACAGGAGTCGCAAGGCTTAAAGCCCGGAGACCCGGGCACAAAGTCCCTGCTGGGACCTAACTACTAACACTAAACTACCACAATTAACAGGTAATTAACACTAAAGATAACTATATACAAAGCCAAAAGGCACAAGTCCAAAGGAAGTAACTGCAATTCCTTGACGAGCAAGGAAGGCACTCTGACCACCACGGGCAGTAAGACGGAACTGAGAGGGCACAGGGCTGGGGGCACCTGATATACTGCACCATGAGCGCGGCACTCCAGAGGGCATGACAGCCAGCCCTATGGGTACTGCTAAGGCAAAAGTCTCCGATGGCCATGACGTGGGAGCACACACACCTGGAATGGAATCAACATGAGCAAGCACTCAAAAAAGAACAGATTAATTTTTATTATATTACAGATCAATATCTATGGAAAATTACCATCTCAAGGAAGGCATTATCTATCTTATTAATAACTTTTATTCTCTACTGTCTGAAACACTAAAAAGTAACTCTTGTTTACCAGATTCCTTTTGTTTTAAAATACTAACACACTGAAATATTACTATTATTTAATATGGAACACAAACAAGTATTGTAAATTACTGGCATTTTCGGGTTTGTCAAAATGTAACTGATGTTAAAGTATGGGAAAGGATTTAAATAATTTAGACTATGACCTCTCATCAGAAAGAGGAGCTTACTTACTTGTAACTGGAGGTTCTTCGAGATCCCTGGTCTCTATCTCTATTCCACTGAGAATTATACGCATGCAACATGCATTTGGAGCTGGAGATTTTGAAAGTAGTAGTGTTGTTTGGCCCAAGCATGTAGTCCGCCTCATGGTTTCATCCAAAGCGATAAAGGGCGGGGTGAATGGACCGCACCCTCAGTTCCTTCTGTACCATGAACCAAGGGGAAGGAAGGTGGGATCACAATATAGATAAGGACCACACATCTCGAAGGATCTCCAGTTACATGTAAGTAACCGCTTCTTCTTTGAGTTATTGTTAATCACCCTCAGTGGAATATAATAAAGACAAACATTACCTAGTTAGGAGGAAGGTGGAAGGAAGATGACAGAACGGTGCAGCAGAGAACAGCCACACCAAATGAGGCATCTGTCGCAGAGTCTTGCACCAAGCCGTAATGGAAAGAAATGGTATGTACTGAACTCCATGTGGCCGCCCTACATATGTCTGTAAGCAGCACGTTGCTAAGCGTGGCCATAGTGGATGTCTGTGCTCTCGTGGAGTGGGCTCATACCCCAAGGGGTGGAGCCAGTCCCGATAATCGATAGAACATAATCGAAACCCACTTAGAAATCTGCTCAGGGGAGATGGCTCGCCCCTTAATCCGCTCCATTACACCAATAAACAGTCTAGGGGACTTCCTGAACGGCCTCATCCTCTGCAGGTAAAAGGCCAGGGACCTCTGGATGTTGAGAAAGCGAAGGCACTGTTCCTCCTCGGAGGAGTGCGGCTTTGGAAAGAAAGCAGGTAAGCGAATGGTTTGGTTGAGGTCAAAGCAAGGAACTGCTTTGGCAGAATCTTGGGGTGCATCTTATGGAACTTGGTAAAGTGGGGTGGGGGTCCATCATCATGGCCCCCAGTTTGCCTACCCTTCTCACAGAAGTAATACCTACCAGGAAGGAGAGGAGACACAGTGAGCAAGAGGCCAGAGGTTTGAAGGACAATTTCATCAATGCTGTGAGGACAAAGTTGAAGTCCTACTCGGGAGCGATGGATTGAATGGGAGGATAAGTTCATAAGAGACCCTTCCAGAACCTTGCATAAAGGGGTGCATATAGACAAAAGTCTCCTCCACAGGTGGGGGTGAAAACCACTAATGGCCACTACATGCACATTGACGGAGTTGAGAGCAAGTCCCAACGCCTTCAGCGATAGGAGATAGTCCAAAAGGAAAGGAACATCCACAGCCTCAGGAGTAAGATCCTTCTGCTGGGCCTAGGAGGTGAAATATTGCCACTTGGCTCGACTGGACTGTCTTGTGGATTTTTTCCTGCTACTTGAAAATACATCTTGTACTGCTGACAAAATACTTCAGTTCTAGTGAAGATACCCATCCAAAAAATCAAGCTCTAAAGAGCAGCGCCTGTGGATAGGGGTGTCTGATCCTGCCGTTGAGTTGCATGAGCAATTCCAGAAAACCCAGGAACAGAAATGGAGGACATGCTGACATCTGGAGGAGAAAAAATGAGAACTGAAGAGGACAGAACAGGGCGGTCAGGATGACCGTTGCTCTCTCCAGTCTGATCTTGAGGAGGATAAGGGACAGAAGCGGTAGAAGAAGAGAGGCATAATTTGATGTGGTTCAACCAGGGTATGACTAGGACATACGCAGAGCCCTTCCCTGGAGCAGTACTGTATGCATTTGCTGCTGGTGTGGGAGGAAAAGAGGTCCCTGGTTGGAGTTCCCCAGCAGTCAAAAAATGTCATTGACCACAGAGTTGTAGGAGTTCCCAATTGTGGTTGGTCACGAATTTCCTGCTAAGAGAGTCTGCAATCATGTTCTGAGTCCTCGGAAGATAAGCTGCTGACAACAGGATATTGTGTGTGATGCACCCAGTTCCACAAGCGAACCGCCTCCGCAAGAAGTGCTGGCGACTTTGTGCCCCCTTGCTTGTTTAAATAGTAAACGGTGGTGGTGTCGTTTAACATGATAACACCACGATGGGAGTAGACAGACAGGAGACATGCACAACACACTCTCCTTGCTGCCCCGAGTGCATGCTAGATTCCTGAGCAGTCCAAGTTCCTTGCGTCAGGTGCTAGCCCATGTGCTGAGCGATGCATCTGTAATGATCATTGTGCATGGGGAAGACTGAAGGAAGGGTATCCTGGTGCAAACTTGAACTAGTTTTTCCACCACTGAAAACAAGGAGAGAAACTTGGGTGGGGGAAGGGGACAGAGAATGGGACAATCAGTAGAAGGTCCATGGAATGGTTCGTAGGAGAACAGGCTCTCTGTAGGCACAGCTGTGGGCAGCGGAAGCAGGGACAAGCAAAGGAGGCGATATACGTGCACATTGCCATGTAGCCAAAAAGGGAAAAGCAAATTCTGGCAGGAACAGAAGGACTGGAAGTCACCATAGTAATCAGTTCTAGCAGGGTCTGGAATCTGTCCTCTGGTAGGGTAAGCACATGCAGAGACCGCACTGATGCATGGCCCAATGAACTCTAAGGACTGTGTGGGGTCTAATGTCAATTTTTTCTCATTTATGCTCAGCCCCAGGGAGGAGAGCAGTAGAAGGAGCAAGGAGGTAGATGCTTGAGCCTCCTGTTTGGATCATGCTGCTAGCAGCCAGTCATCGAGGTAGGGGAATATAAGGGCTGGTCTACACTACCACGGTAAATCTAGCTAACTTACGCAACTTCAGTGACGTAAATAACGTAACTGAAGCAGACTTTGTTAGATCCACTTAACGCGATAGCTACATGGCGCTGTGTCAATGGGAGAGTGTCTCCTGTTGACTTCCCTTATGCTTCTTGGGGAGGTGAAGTACATAAAATCAATTGGCGAGTGCTCTCCCATCGATTTAGCGTGTTTTCACCAGACCCGCTAAAATCGACACTTGCTGCATCGACTGCAGCAGGGCCAATCTACCGGCAAGTGTAGACATACTCTAAGGATCCCTCACTGCTGGAGGTGGGCCACCACTACAGAGAAAACCTTGCTGAAGACCCATGGAGCAGTGACGAGTCCAAATAGTAGAACACTGTATTGGAAGTGTCGAGAGCCTACCACGAATCTCAAGAACCATCTGTGAGTAGGATGAATATGTGGAAGTAAGCGTCTTGCAAATCGAAAGCTGTAACCCACGTGCCTTTTTCTAGTGAGCGTATAATTGGTTGCAAGAATGACCATAGAAAACTTTGGCCCACGTTTGAAGTGGGTGAGATGACAGATCTAGGATTGATCTCCATCCTCCTTTTTTCTTAGGTACCAGGAAATAAGTGGAATAGAACCCGGTGCCTCGAAAGGCCATGGGAACAGGTTCTGTTGCTCCCCTTTGAAGGAGGGCATCTATCTCGAGGGCGAGGATACTGTCATGAGAGCGGTCCCAGAGACAGGACGGGTGATGTGGATGAGGTAGTATCATGAACTTGATCACATAGCTATGTCAAATGGCATCCAGAACCCAATTGTCCATTATCACACTTCAGGCTGGTAGAAAGAGTGCTAGACATTCCCCAAAAGGAGTGGGTTGTATGTAAAGTGGAATGCAAGGTGGTTGTTGGCTCTCTAAATGCACTCAGAAATATCACTTATGCAAAGACTGAGTACACAGTGTTGAAGTCTGCGCTGACGGACCAGGTGGATGGGATTGTTGGATTTTCTAATTCTTAAGAGGGGGCTCGTAGGGTTGCTGAAAAAATTGAGGAGTTCTGAACTGTTGTGCAAGGGGTGGGTGGTAGAACTTGCATTTGGGTGCTGGTGTGTATGTGTATACACACACCCCCAGTGACTACAGAGTAGCTCTGGAGTCCTTGAGGGAGTGCAGGGAATCATCAGTCTTTGGGTTGAAGAGGACAGAGTCATTGAAAGGGAGATCGTCAATGGTATAGTCAATCGCACCTGGAGCTGCAGCTAGCGAGAGATGTCAAGAGTAACAAGAAGGGTTTCTTCAGGTATGTTGGCAACAAGAAGAAAGCCAAGGAAAGTGTGGGCCCCTTACTGAATGAGGGAGGCAACCTAGTGACAGAGGATGTGGAAAAAGCTAATGTACTCAATGCTTTTTTTGCCTCTGTTTTCACTAACAAGGTCAGCTCCCAGACTGCTACGCTGGGCATCACAAAATGGGGAAGAGATGGCCAGCCCTCTGTGGAGATAGAGGTGGTTAGGGACTATTTAGAAAAGCTGGACGTGCACAAGTCCATGGGGCCGGACGAGTTGCATCCGAGAGTGCTGAAGGAATTGGCGGCTGTGATTGCAGAGCCATTGGCCATTATCTTTGAAAACTCGTGGCGAACCGGGGAAGTCCCGGATGACTGGAAAAAGGCTAATGTAGTGCCAATCTTTAAAAAAGGGAAGAAGGAGGATCCTGGGAACTACAGGCCAGTCAGCCTCACCTCAGTCCCTGGAAAAATCATGGAGCAGGTCCTCAAAGAATCAATCTTGAAGTACTTGCATGAGAGGAAAGTGATCAGGAACAGCCAGCATGGATTCACCAAGGGAAGGTCATGCCTGACTAATCTAATCGCCTTGTATCATGAGATTACTGGTTCTGTGGATGAAGGGAAAGCAGTGGATGTATTGTTTCTTGACTTTAGCAAAGCTTTTGACAAGGTCTCCCACAGTATTCTTGTCAGCAAGTTAAGGAAGTATGGGCTGGATGAATGCACTATAGGGTGGGTAGAAAGCTGGCTAGATTGTCGGGCTCAACGGGTAGTGATCAATGGCTCCATGTCTAGTTGGCAGCCGGTGTCAAGTGGAGTGCCCCAGGGGTCGGTCCTGGGGCCGGTTTTGTTCAATATCTTCATAAATGATCTGGAGGATGGTGTGGATTGCACTCTCAGCAAATTTGCGGACGATACTAAACTGGGAGGAGTGGTAGATACGCTGGAGGGGAGGGATAGGATACAGAAGGACCTAGACAAATTGGAGGATTGGGCCAAAAGAAATCTGATGAGGTTCAATAAGGATAAGTGCAGGGTCCTGCACTTAGGACGGAAGAATCCAATGCACCGCTACAGACTAGGGACCGAATGGCTAGGCAGCAGTTCTGCGGAAAAGGACCTAGGGGTGACAGTGGACGAGAAGCTGGATATGAGTCAGCAGTGTGCCCTTGTTGCCAAGAAGGCCAATGGCATTTTGGGATGTATACGTAGGGGCATAGCGAGCAGATCGAGGGACGTGATCGTCCCCCTCTATTCGACATTGGTGAGGCCTCATCTGGAGTACTGTGTCCAGTTTTGGGCCCCACACTACAAGAAGGATGTGGATAAATTGGAGAGAGTCCAGCGAAGGGCAACAAAAATGATTAGGGGTCTAGAACACATGACTTATGAGGAGAGGCTGAGGGAGCTGGGATTGTTTAGCCTGCAGAAGAGAAGAATGAGGGGGGATTTGATAGCTGCTTTCAACTACCTGAAAGGGGGTTCCAAAGAAGATGGCTCTAGACTGTTCTCAATGGTAGCAGATGACAGAACGAGGAGTAATGGCCTCAAGTTGCAGTGGGGGAGGTTTAGATTGGATATTAGGAAAAACTTTTTCACTAAGAGGGTGGTGAAACACTGGAATGCGTTGCCTAGGGAGGTGGTGGAATCTCCTTCCTTGGAAGTTTTTAAGGTCAGGCTTGACAAAGCCCTGGCTGGGATGATTTAACTGGGAATTGGTCCTGCTTCGAGCAGGGGGTTGGACTAGATGACCTTCAGGGGTCCCTTCCAACCCTGATATTCTATGATTCTATGATTCTATTCTGCACCTCCCAGACAAATGCAACCAGGATTCTGTTCTCATGATGATCCCTGCGACCACAGAGCGTGAAGATGTGTCCACCAAATCCACCACGGCCTGGAACATCGTCCTGGCAACCAATTTACCTTCCTCTAAGATAGTATGGTATTGGGCAAGGTCCTCCTGGGGAAGTTTGTCAGCAAAGTCAACTAACTGGTCATAGTTCAGAAAGTCATATTTTGCTGGTAAAGCAAGGTAACTGGAGAGCCAAAACTGAAGGCTGGCTTAAGAAAAGACCTTACAACCTACGAGGTCCAATCTCCTACCCTCCTTGTCAGTTGGGGTAGAACACAAATGATGTTGCCTGGCCTGTTCCGTGCCTGCTTGAATAACCAGGAAATTGGGGGGTTGGGTAAGAAAAACTCAGCTCCCTTCACCAATAAATAGCATTTCTTTTCCACCCCCTTTTGAGGTGGGTGAACAAGTGGCTAGAGTATGCCAGACAGCATGGGCCTGTTGGAGAATAGCATTGTTGACCAACATGCTAACTATATACAAGAATAAGAGTCTTTTTCTGTGTTTTAGAAAGTACATTCCAAGAGATGAGAAAACAATTGAGGCTCCAAGTCCTACCTCGTGGCAGTGAGAAGGAACTGAGGGCAGTCGGTCTGCCCTGCCCTTTATCACCTCAAACGAAATCAAGGGTGCATGCGCAGATCCAGGGTGCAGTTTCAGACCAACTGACACTACTACTTTCAAAATCTCCAGATGCATGACACAAGCATATTAGCCTCCACGGAATAAAACAGGGATCATCACTTGAAGAAATAAATATTATAAAGGTATACACAGTACCAATATTGACCCTTTACAATTTGGATGTATCAGAGTGGTAGATAAACACATTTAAAATCACCAAATCATTCCCTTCTCAGTTACAAACACTTTTAAAACTAACTATTTCCACTCCGAAACTTGAGCTGTGTCTTACTAATGCTACTCGTTTCTGAAGTTAAAATAGAACTTTTCATTTTGTATCTAACCCACCTCTAAGTGGGTTAAACAGTTTTTTGTAGCAGAAGAAAGAGGCAAATCAGATTGACATGAACTGCAGTGACGTTTCTGTTGTACCTTCCTCTTAATTTCAGATTCCGATTCTGATCCTGACTCTTCTGTGTTCTCCATTATACTTTCTATGGGGCGGAAAAAAAAAATCAAATAAATTAACACAGAAATCAGTGTATTAGCTTTAGATGCAGAAAACACTTTTGACAGGAGTGTGCTGGAGGTATATGTTTTACACCGTAGAAAAATTTGGATTGGAACCCATATTTAGTTCCTGGATCCAACTGTTATATTCTTACCTAGCCCCCCATATCACAACCAACAATGTGACCTCTTCTGCCTCTTCTGGGGTACTAGAAAATGGTGTTTGCTGGCCCCATTTAACTTTTTTATTTGGCTCTTGAGCCCCTGGCAATAGTTGTACAAGATCATTATGATATCTGAGGCATACAACTTGGTTCCATGGAGTATAAATTGATGTTATATGCAGACAATACCCCTTTCCATACATCGAAAACCAGAAACCACTATTCCAACCTTTCTATCATTAATTCAAAAATTCAGAGCAATATTTGGTTCCAAAATAAATTGGGAAAAATCAGAACCATTTCTCTGCTGTCATGTAGTTGGGCTTTTTCCATAGGCAAACTGATGCAATTAAGTACACCTCTATCCCGATATAACGCGATCCAATATAATACGAATTCGGATATAAAGCGGTAAAGCAGTGCTCCGGTGGGGCGGGGCTGCGCCCTCCGGTGGATCAAAGCAAGTTCGATATAACGAGATTTCACCTATAACGTGCTGAGATTTTTGGTAGGACAGCGTTATATCGGGGGAGAGGTATACCTCAATATATAAGTACCAAGAAACATTAATACATTTATCTTCAGTAGTTTAGAATCCGTACTCTGTCAAATAACTAGTTATATAAATAGGTGGCATCCACTCTGCCTGAGCCTGTAGGGAATGGTTAGTACAATAAAAATGAATATTCTGCCTAGACTACTCTATATTCTATCTATATCCCTCTGTCTAATTTTAGAAAAATTTAACAACATTGTTAGAGCCCTTCTGTGGGTCCCCAGTCAATCAATGCCCAGGACTATTACTTTAATTCCAGCTCCCTATAGCCAAAAGGTGGGTTTGCGCTCCCAGACCTTTAAAATTACTATTGTGCTTTTATCATGTTACAGATGTCAAACTGGTTCCAGCATTCTAATACACTTATATCTATAGAGGAGGAAGCTGAAAGGGTATTAATGCATCCAATTCCTCCTATGGAGCTCCTGGGAGCTTCCTTTTGTCCAATGGACAAAAATAAGGTGCCTACAGTGGTGGCTGCGAAGACAGTCTGGACTATTCTAGCTAAGAGGTACCAATTTCATCCTCACCACAAAGTACCTATCAAGTGTAACCCAAACTTGCAAACTGGGGGGAAAAAAACCTATAATTACAAAAAACTAGCTGAGGAAGGGCATGAAACAGATTTCCCAATTAGTCAAAGATAAAGGCTCTTTTCTAAACACTAAAGAAACCATATGACCTGCCACCCTCAGTAGAGTGGCCGTCCTTACAACTAACACACTTGCTAATGTACCAGTTTGGTCTGGATGCCCTAGGATTGTCACAGGCCCCAGAGCTACTGGGGACCTTGGAAATGCTTCGTAATCTCCCCAAGCCTATGTCCACTATGTATGCTTTACTAACAAAGACAAATTCCAGCAGTCTGGAGTTCTTGTGAAAACGTAGGAAGGGGAGTTATCACAGCCCATAAAAGAACCCCGGTGGCAGGCATATATGTTAAAAATGCTTCTGTGGATCTCAGGCTACACCCGATACAGCAAAAGATTCTATTCAAAATATTGTCGATGCCACAAAGGTTGAGCAAGATAAGAGTCTTGTCCTCTGATGTTTGTTGGTACTGTAATAAAGAAAAAGGAACCCTGATACATATGCCATGGGACTGTCCAACAGTCAGGCAGCTGTGGAAAGAGGTGGGCACAAGAGTGAAAATAGTGCTTGGTTTCATCAACCAAATCTTAGCTGGAAGTTATATCGTAGGTTCTGTACCTACTACACTGGGAGTAACTCCATCACAAAAACTTGGGTTCTTGAGGACTGTAATGACTACAACTGCATAATTTTACAAAAATGGAGAAGTAGGCTTATGCCCAGAATATAGCAATGCCATTTGGACCTGTATGAGTTAGCAGTGAAAGAAAGAAGAGCATATAGACATGGAGAGCAATTATATGAATTTGAAGACATCTAGACTCCATTTCTTGATACATTTGGATAAAGAATGCTGAGATAGATCAGGTGGAAAGAAAGTCTGGTATTCTTTGAGCTATCAGCTTTTTCCCTTTCTTCCTCCCCATCTCCACCTTCCCTTTTTTGACTATTTGTTTATGTCTCTTTTTTTATTGTTCTCCCCAACATATTATGATGTTTGTGTAATAGTCTTTTATCATGCCATTCAGCCATGTAGATATGGCTGAATGGCATGATAAATCACATATGAATGGTTAAGTGACAACTTTGCTAGTTAAGTAAAAGTTAAAAACCACTGTAACCAATAGACATAGTACCCAATCAAGTTCCAACTACATAGAGGAATAGCAAATGATTAGGGTCCTACCAAATTCATGGTCCATTTTGGTCAATTTCATAGGATTTTTAAAATTGTAAATTTCATGATTTCAGCTATTTAAATCTGAAAATTTCACAGTGTTGCAATTATAGGGGTCCTGACCCAAACAGGAGTTGGAGGGACCGGAGGGTGTTACTGCTACCCTTACTTCTGCACTGCTGTTGGCGGCAGTGCTGCCCTTAGAGCTGAGCAGCTGGAGAGTGGCGGCTGCTGGCTAGGAACCCAGCTCTGAAACCAGAGCCACCGCCAGCAGCAGCAGTGCAGAAGGATGGCATGCTACGGTATTGCCACCCTTACTCCTGCTCTGCTGCTGACAGGGTGCTGCCTTCAGAGCTGGGCGCCTGGCCAACAGTCATCGCTGTCCGGCCACCCAGCTCTGAAAAAGTAAGGATGGCAATACTGCAACCCCCCTAAAATAATAGTGTGACCCCCCACTACAACTCCCTTTTGGACCTGGACCTTCGATTTCAGAAACACTGGTCTCCCTCATGAAAACCGTATACTATAGGGTAAAAGCACACAAAGACTAGATTTCACGGGGAGGGACCAGATTTCACGGTCCATGATGCGTTTTTCATGGCAGTGAATTTGGTAGGGCCCTACTAATGATCTTCTAAATAAAGGATAAAAAACGCACACCAAAAGAAAAATGTTGAACTTTTTGTTTTAGAAATCAGCCACCATTTGCCGACTCCCATTTTATTAAGGGAGCTAAGGTGTGCCTCAGTGAAATCTGTAATTGTAATGTTATTTCCTAGCAGGCGACCTTGTCTTAAAACACCTTGCTAACTTCACTCCACACCAGAAGAACCCAGTCTCTGGCAATGGAAACTCTGCCAGGAATAAAGAAAAGGAAGTAGTACAGGACTCCTATAGCTTCTGCTTTACCATGAAAAGCTCAGAGCCAACACAACCTCCGAAATGAGGAAAGGCAAGGCCAGCCAAGGAGGTGGCGGTGATTTCCATAGGAAATTTGCTAATTGGAGCACTTACTCGGAACAATTGTGGAATAGCAAGGGTTTGTCTTAATAGGGAGTTTTTCCACTGGTACAAACCCAGTGTACATGTAATACGCTGGTATAAGCTATTCCTGCGCAAGCCCTACTTTACAATGGTGGAGCTCATCTATACTGGGGGAGCTGCACCAGCATAGCTACACTGGTTCAAAAAAATCCTTAATGCAAAAAAAGCCCTAATTTACAATGTTTTCAGATAGGCTATTCTTTTTAGGGATACTTTGCACAATGTTGTAAAAATAAAAGGAGTACTTGTGGCACATTAGAGACTAACCAATTTATTTGAGCTTAAGCTTGCATGAGCTACAGCTCACTTCATCAGATGCATCCAGTGAAGTGAGCTGTAGCTCACGAAAGCTTATGCTCAAATAAATTGGTTAGTCTCTAAGGGGCCACTAGTACTCCTTTTCTTTTTGCGAATACAGACTAACACGGCTGCTAGTCTGAAACCTGTTGTAAAAATAGTGGCTTCTCATTTAAAGATTTTTAATAAAAATGTGCAAACTACATTTAATTATAATATTTTATTTTACATTAGAACTTCCTTTTAGGGCTACACTATTTAAAATAGATATACATGCCATTTAAACAACGTATTGATTGTCCCATTCTCCCTCCCACCTGCATCTCCCTGACAACTACAAGGATCACTGACTCTTACATTTAGAGAAGGATCTATTTTCACTCAAGAAATAATTAGACTTGAAGAGGTTCTATTCATATACAGAATTTAAAGTTAAAAATGGTTACATATTTCAGTTAATACTAACATAAAATGAGAAATAAATTGCAGCAGAATCATTAGGACACCGTTGATTGGGTAAAAAACATTATCTCAGGTTCTCTTTTGATCATCTGGATCCCTACCAAGGAAACTCAATACTTTCAATACACCATTATTATATATTTGTATTACCACATTACTTATGAGTCCTGGACTTGGACCAGAAGCCCACAGACCTAAGTACTATATAAAACAGAACAAAAAAAAGATGATCCCTGCCCCAGAGAGCTTATAATGTAAGAAAAGAGACAGAAGACAGGCCAACAGGGGTCTACAAGGAAACAATACCGATCAGCATGGTAGGCAGAAATCTCAGCACACCAACAGCCTAACTGTTAATTTTTTTTTGTAATTTTAAGGAAGGCTTGAATGAGGATGAGTTAGCTTTACAGGTGTTCATGGGGAGCTCCTCCTAAGCACGAGGGGCAGTACAGAGAAAGCACAAAGCTTGTTTGAAAATTTAATGACTGGGCGATAGAGACTGGCATTATTGGCTGACTGGAGGTGGGCATCAACCTCTTAACAGTGAATAAGATGTGATAGATAGGCCCCTCATAGCCTGTCCCCACCCTTCAAAGTGAAGACAAGTGGCTTATATTTGATGCAATAGAGGGGGAAGCTGATGGAGGGATGCATAGAGAGGGGTGACATGGCCAAAGCAATGGGCTAGGACAATGATTCTCAAACTATGGGTCAGGACCCCAAAGTTGGTCACGGCCTTGTTTTAATGGGGTTGCCAGGGCTGGCGTTAGATTTGCTGGGGCCCAGGGCCAACACCCAATCCCCACTGCCTCGGGCCGAAGCCAGAGATTGTAAGTTCTGGGTGGCTGGGCTCAGGTTACAAGCCCCTTGCCCCAGGCTGAAGCCCTTGGTTTTCAGCTTTGGCCAGCTCGCCCACCCAGGGCGGTAGGACTTGGGCTTTGGCCCCCCCACATAGGTGGGCTCAGGCTTCAGTACCCCCTCCTGGGGTCATGTAGTAATTTTTGTTGTCAGAAGGGAGTCATGGTGCAATGAAGTTTGAAAACCGCTGGGCTAGGACAATAACCTTTGCAACAGCATTTGAATGGATATGACTGGGGCAAGACTGCATTTGTCAAGGCCAAAGAAAAAAATTGCAGTAATTAAGAGATGAGGTAATAGCCTGGACAACAGTTTCAGAACTGAGGAATAATAGGAAAGGCTGTATTTTAAAGATGTTATGCAGAAAGTATCGGCAAGATTTAGACAGCATGGGTAGGTCCAGGTCCGAGTCAAAGATGACACCCAGGTTATGGGACTGAGCGACGGGCAGGATGATAGTGTTGCCCACAGTGTTTGAGATAAGAGGTAGCATAGACGGCTGAACAGGAGAGGGAAAGAAGGGGTTACTCACCTTGTGCAGTAACTAGTTTCTCTAGAGTTGTCCCACTAATAGGTGTATCCAAGTCCCTATGCCTCTCCTCAGAGATTTTAGGTAGCCATGTTTGTTTGGACCGTACATGTGCTGTCCCGGTCTCATGCCTTGCCTCGAGGTTATCTAGTACTGAGCAGGCAGGCAGTCTTCAGTTCCTTCTCTTATTAAGAGCTCTGAAGTAGATAGCGTTGGGGTGTGGGAAGAAGGTGAGTCATGAAGCACCCAAAGGGACATGCATCTCGAATAACCACAGTCACTGCACAAGGTAAGTAACCTCCTCTTCTCTGAGCAATGTCCCTACAGGTGCTCCACTTTAGGGGACTCTACAGCAGTATCCCAATGGAGGGTTGCGGCTTCAAAGTAGAGTCTAGTACTGATGATAAAAACCATGGATCCAAACATAGAATCTGATGTCAAGTCATAGGTGATCACAGAATATTCCGCAAAAGTATAAACAGATGTCCAAGTTGCTGCTCTGCATATTTCTGTGATGGGACCGTTTTACATGAAGGCTATAGCAATGGAAATGGATCTAGTGGAATGAGTTTGAACTGCAGATGGAAGTTGAAGATTGAGGGTATAATAGCAATATATAATGCAGTTCAATATACATCTAAAGCAGAGGTGGGCAAACTACAGCCTGTGGGCCACATCTGGCCCATGGGACCATCCTGCCCGGCCCTTGAGCTCTTGGCCGGAGAGGCTAGCCCCTGGTCCCTCCCCTGCTGTCCCCCCTCCTCCACAGCCTCAGAGCGCTGTGCCGGGAAGCGCAGCGGCGTGGCTGGCTCCAGTCGGGTAGCGCAGCTGCCAGTCCTGCTGCTCTGAGCAGCATGGTAAGAAGGCGCAGAGCCGGGGGGTTGGATAAGGGGCAGGGGTCCCCGAAGGGAAGTCAGGGGACAGGGGGCGGTTGGATGGGGTCGAGGGGCTGTCAGGAGACAGGTAGCGGGGGGGATGGACAGGCGTGGGAGTCCTGGGGGGCCTGTCGGGGGCGAGGGTGTGGATAGGGGGCAGGGCAGTCAGGGGATGGGGGGTTGGATAGGAGGTCCTGGGGGGGCGGTTAGAGGCGGGGGGGTCCCAGGAGGGGGCGGTCAGGGGGGTTGGCTATGTCAGGAGTTCTTAGGGGGGCAGTCAGGGGGCGGGAAGTGGGAGGGGGCAGATAAGGGGCAGGGGCCAAGCTGTTTGGGGAGGTACAGCCTTCCCTACCCAGCCCTCCATACAGTTTCAGAACCCCGACGTGGCCCTCAGGCCAAAAAGTTTGCCCACCCCTGATCTAGAAAGCCTTTGATATGCGATTGAGGATCCTTTAGACCAGGGGTGGCCAACCTGTGGCTCCAGAGCTACATGTGGCTCTTCAGAAGTTAATATGTGGCTCCTTGTATAGGTGCCGACTCTGGGGCTGGAGCTACAGGTGTCAACTTTCCAGTGTGCCGTGTGGTGCTCACTGCTCAACTCTTGGCTCTGCCATAGGCCCTGCCCCCACTCCACCCCTTCCTGCCCCCTCCCCTGAGCCTGCCATGCCCTCACTCCTCCCCACAGCCTCCTGCACACCATGAGACAGCTGATCAGGAGGTGTGGGGAGAAAGCGAGAGGCGCTGATCAGTGGATGGGAGGCACTGGGGAGGGGAGCTGATGGGGGGGCTGCTGACATATTACTGTGGCTCTTTGGCAATGTACACTGGTAAGTTCTGACTCCTTCTCAAGCTCAGGTTGGCCACCCCTGCTTTAGACTTCTCTGCAATTAAAAAGAACAGTCTAGGAGATTTTCTGAAGTTTTTTGTTTTATCCAAATAGAATACTAAAGCTCTCCTGATAGAGCGTATGTAATATTGCTTCTCTTTTATCATGGTGTGGCTTTGGCAAGAAAGTTGGGATGTGAATAAGTTTGTTGATATGGAAAGCAGGGAATATTTTGGGACCAACTTTGGGTGTGGTCTCAGTGTGACCTTAACACTATAAAAAAAATTGTGAAAGGTGGGTTGCCATTCCCCAAATAGCTGAGACAAGGTGGCGGCTATTAGGAATGCTATTTTCGTAGTTAGATATATAAGCAAGCATGTTACTGTGGGTTCAAAATGAGGCTTCGTAAAGCACTTAAGGATCAGATTAAGGTCCCATGTTGGTGTAGGATATCTGAGTTGTGGGAAGAAATTACCCAGACTCTTGAGGAATCTTTTTGTTTTAGGATGAGTGAATAAGGAGTAGCCATCTATATTATGATGAAAAGGCAGTTATGGTTGCGAGTTATACCTTTACTGAATTTAGAGATAATCCTGACTTTTTTAGACCCAGGATATAGTCTAGTACTAGCAAAAGGGGAGAGCATGCAGTGATAACGTGTTTTGAGCCACACAAGATCTGGAATCTTTTCCATGTCTGCATATACTTGTAACAAGTCATTTTTCTGTTATGTAATAGCACTTCTTACACATCCTCTGAACAGGACACCTCTATGCTTTCAAATGATTGACAAATCAGTCAAAGAACCTATAAATTGGGATGGTGGATCTGTTCAGTGTTCTGAGAGAGCAGATGAGGAAGGGGCTGAAGAGTGATTGACGGGCTAATCACTAACTAACCGAGTTAGTCGAGTTAGTGATTGACGGGCGAATCACTAACTAACCGACAAACTACGTTTGTCTTGGCCACATGGGAACTATAAGAATAACTTTTGCTCGCTCTTATCCTATCTTGAGCATGACCTTCGATAGGACAGGAATTGGAGGAGAGGTGTAAAGGAAACCTGTGTTCCAGTGAAAGATTAAGGCATCTCCTAGCAAATGATGTCCCAAACCAGCTGTGGAGAAGTACTGGGAGCAATTTTTGGTCTTGGTCGTGACAAATAAATCTATTTTTGGGACTCCGCAATGCCAAAATACGTTGTGGAGAACAACAGGGTACATTTCCTATTCGTGTTTCTGCAAGAACGTTCTGGTAAGGGTGTCTGCTGTGGTAGTCTGCACACCCAGCAGGTAGGCTGCTGCTATGATGCTGTGCTGAATGCACCAATTCCACAGTTTCACTGCCTCTGCGCAAAAGGATAGTGATCTTGCTCTTTCCTGGTGGTTTATGTAGAACACACATGCTGTGCTGTCATGACTTTTATACATTTGCCCCTTGATCAATGGTAGGAAATATGCACAAGCATTCCTGACTGCTCTGAGCTCCAATAAGTTTGTAAGGGGGACCATTTGCCTTAAATTGTGTGACTGTCTAGATGATAAAGATGCATCTGTTGTCAGTATCAATGTTGGAGGTTGCTGCATGAATGGGAGCCCTGTGCACGTATTCTAGGGATCTTTCTACCATTCAAGAGAGTCTTCAACTATCGAAGGCATCCACAGTAGTTTGTTCAATCTATCCCTGTTTGGTGTACTGTTTTGAGCCATGCCTGAAGGAAAAGCATATGGAGCCTTGTGAGACTTATCGTAAAGGTGCCTGCCACCATGTGCCCGAGCAGTTGAAAGTAATGTGTGGCCAAGGTCTGGGGGCTGATCTGAATTGTGTTAGACAGTTAGGGTGTTGAATCTGTGTAGTGAGAGAAAGGCTTTGGACTTCACCACATCAAGATGGTGGAATCTCCTTCCTTAGAAGTTTTTAAGGTCAGGCTTGACAAAGTCCTGGCTGGGATGATTTAATTGGGGATGGGTCCTGCTTTTGAGCAGGGGGTTGGACTAGATGACCTCCTGAGGTCCCTTCCAACCCTGATAGTCTATGATTCTAAGATAGCCTCCTATGAATTCTAGATGTTGCACTAGAGTCAGAGTCGATTTTTAATGTTCAGTTGTAGTCCCAACTGCGTGAATACATAGTCTTTTGCGTGGCTAATAAGGCATTGAAGGATTGTGCCTGGATACAGATATATCATGATTCCTGATTTGTGAAGATGGGCTGCTCTCACAGATAGGACCTTCAAGAATACTCTGGGTGCAGATGATAGGCCAAATGGAAGCTCCCCATATTGAAAATGGTCTTGACCCAAGATGAATCTCAGGAACCTCCTGTGGGATGGTTGAATCTCAATATGAAAATAAGCATCTTGTAGGTCAAGGGCCAAGAACCAGTCTCTCTGGTCCAGAGATGGAATTATTGCTGCTAATGTAACCATCTTAAATCTTTGTGCCTTTACGTATTTGTTTAGTGATCTCAGATACAGAATGGGTCTCCATCCTCTGTTCTTTTTTGGCATCAGAAGTATTTGGAGTAGAAAACGGTTCCTCTGTGTTGACTGAGAACTGGTTCTATCGCACCAAGGTTTAGGAGATTAATTTATTTCCTGATGTAACATTGGTCCCTGAAGAGGGATAGGGAGGGAAGATGGGTGGGAGGGAGGCAGGTAAAGTGGATAACCATTGGAGATAATCTCCCTACCCACTTGTCTGTTATTTTTTCCCAGTTTTGTTGAAAAAGAGCAAGGCGGTGTCCGAAGAGATGTAGATAGTTTGAGTTTTGCAGCAATTGATAGCAAGAATGATAGTTTGGGGCCTCGACCAATGTCTCCAAATTGACATTTCAATGTTGAGGGCTGTAAAATTGAAGTTTGGGGGGGCTGTCTACTTTTGTTTTGGAATCTGTGGTCTTTTCTGCTGGGGTGATTGGAACTGGGCTGGTTAGGATCCTTGTGATGTTTGCAATTTGCTGTACTTTCTTTTCTGTACATATAGATCCCCCCAGATTGAAATGTGGCCTGAGTCCTTGTGTGTGTGGAATGAAGGATCTGTCTTGTCCACAAACAGTTTGGATCCTTCAAATGGAAGGTCTTCCACTGTCATTTGGACTTCTTTTGGGAAACAGGAAAGGTAAAGCCATGAAGATCTCGTTACTGCCACCACTGATAACGGAGCAGGCAGCTGTATCCATGCAATCTAATGCAGTCTGTACTGCTGTCCTTGCCAGAAGCTGGCCCTTGGCACTGATGGCTTGGAACTGCTCTCTTTGATCATTTGGTAGATGATCAATAAAGGCACTGAGTTTTCCATAATTGATGTGATTCTATTTCACCATCAAGGCCTGATAATTTGAAATCCTGAACTGCAGGGTTGCTGATGAGTACGATTTCCTGCCAAATAAGTCCAGTCTTTTCCAACCCTTATCATAGGGTGTTGGTTTAGCTGTCTGCCACATTCATTTACAGCCTCTACCACAAGGGAGTTTGGTGATGGAAGGGAAAAAAGAAAGTCCACACCTTTAGAGGTGACATAAGTATTTTTTGTCTGCCCTTTTGCATGTGGATGTTGTCATGGCCAGTGTTTGCCAGATGATTTTGGCTGGGTCTAGTAAGGCCTTGTTGATCGGGAGTGCAATACAAGGGGGATCTGAAGTAAGTCCACCACTCTGTTGGTGAGGTCTTGAAATTGTTTGAATTTGTCTGTCACAGACGGTTGAGGAGGCATCAGTTTCATCTGGACAGGACGATGAAGTGTGTGTTGCTGGAGTAATTTCTTTATCCAGTCTTGCCTCCTGCTCCCCAAAGGTCTCCTCTCAAGGATCAAAGGATCTAGAAAGGGAAGCTGAGGGAGATTGTCTTCCAGGGGGATAGAGGAAGACTCTCGAGGTCTTAGAGAACTGGGTCTATGGGCTGCCCAAGGGTAACAATACCACCACTGGGGTGATGTGAAGGGTATGGGTGGTGTAACCCAAGGGTGTCCATACCAAGTGGATGGGGGCCTTGTCTGTCATGTTTGTAATGCAGTTGTCATAATCGTCAATCCCTCAGTTTGAGGGTGATCTCTACCACAGATTTACGTATGGGTTCCGAGATGACTCAGGAGTCTGTTCCTGGAACCACAGATCAGCCCGCAGTAGGTACAGACGTTTTCTGGCATGTCAGCTGCCTGCTGTGAGAAAGTTTTCCCATCCCCCTCCTTCCTTTTCTCTTTTCAGATGCAAGGGCAAGAGGTGCAAGGATGGGGCAAACTCAGGGGAGGGGGCAAACGGGGTGGGAAGAGGCAGGGTGGACCTTGGGGGAAGGGGTGGAGTGGGGGTAAAGCAGAGCACCCCCCAGCACATTAAGCAGTTGGCGCCTCTGGGCAATACAATCCTGGGATGTATAAACAAGGGAATCTTGCGTAGGAACAGAGGTTATATTACCTCTGTATTTTGGTACTGCTGCAACACTGAGACCTCTGCAGCAACAGCGTGTCCATTTCTTCTGTCCACAATTCAAGACGAATGTTGATAAATTGGAGAGGGTTCAAAGAAGAGTCATGAGAATGATTAAAGGATTGGAAAACTGGCCTTATGGTGGCTGAGCTCCCTGAGTCTATTTTGCTTAAAAGAAAAAACAAGAAAAAACAAAAAACAGAAACAAAAACGGTTAAGGGATGATCTCATCAAAATTTATGATAATGGCCTCTTCAATCTAACAGGAAAAGGTATAAAAAAGATCCAATCATTAGAAGTTGAAGCTAGAGGAATTCAAAATGGAAATAAGTTGTAAATTTTTAACCATGATGATAATTAATCACTAAAACTGATTACCAGAGATTGTGATGGATTCTCTGTTACGGGAAAATTTCAAAGCCATCACTGGATGTTTTTTCTAAACCATATGCTATAGTTCAAACAAATTATTTTGAGAAAGTTCTATGGTCCGAGTTATGTTTGAGGTCAAACTAGATGATCACAGCGGTCCCTTCTGGTTTTAGTGTGCATGAATCACTGAAGTAGAGGCAGAAGGAGGAGAAGATTTGAGGAGTGAGTTAAAAGTAGCAGAAAGGTGTCTGGGATTGTGGATGTGGGATTCAGCCAAACTGAAGAAGTATAGTTGCTTCGCTTGGAAGATTACAGAACTGAAAGAGGAAAGAATGATTTTCCCCCATTACAAAGTCAATCTAGTCCTAAGATTGCACAAGAGAAGCTCTGCAATGTGAGAGCAGGAGCAGAGGAAGCAGATGTTGGGAACGAGCCAGGGCTAAGGGTTGTCAAGGTAGACACTGCACTGGGAGAGAAGGGCAAAAGAGTTAAGGATGGAGGAGAGCGAAGCATGGGGAGAACCAATAAACATATCATTGGAAGAGAGGGCAGGGAGAAGGCTGAGAGCAGATGAGAAAATCAATGCTGATGGATTGGAAGTTGTGGAAAGGCTAAGTGACAGTCAAGGGGAGTTGATATGTGATGGTGAATGAGACCAGGTGATGGTCAGAAAGGTGGAACTTGGCAACAGAGAGAGAGCAGTGCTAGGTGAAGAGCAAGTTAAGTCAACAAACTCTTTGGTGAATAGGAGACTTGAACCATGGCTGCAGGTTGAAAGAAGAGGTGAAGATGAGGAAACATGCAGCTAAGGGGTCAAATGAGTCATCAATATGGAAGCTGAAGTCAAAGAGCGTGTGAGCTTATGAGGAGAGGAAAAGAGAGAGAGAGAGACAGGAGTCAAAAATCACAGAGGAATGTTGAAGAGGAGGATGTGGGTGGATGACAGCAACACAAGAACATAAGAATGGCCATAGTGGATCAGACCAATGGTCCATCTACCCCAGTATTCTGTCTTTCAACAGTGGCCAATTCCCAGATGCTTCAAAAGGAATGAACAGAACAGGGCAATCATCAAGTGATCTGTCTCCTGTCATCCACTCCAGAATCTGGCAGTCAGAGGCTTAGGGACACCCAGAGCATGCAGTTGAGCCCCTAACCATCTCGGCTAGTCGTCATTCATAGATCTATCCTCCCTGAGCTTATCAAATTATTTTTTGAACTCAGTTATACTTTTGACCTTCACAACATTCACTGGTAATGAGTTCCACAGGTTGACTGTGCATTGTGTGGAGAACAACTTCCTTTCACTTGTTTTAAACCGGATACCTATTGTCATTGGGTGACCCCTGTGTTCTTGTGTTAAGTGAAGGAGTAAATTCCTTATTTACTTTCTCTACACCATTCATGATTTTATAGACCTCTATCATATCCTCCCACCCCCTCATATAACTTTTTAGACATGTGGTGACCACAACTGAATGCAGTATTTGAGGTTTGGGGCATACCATGGACTTTAGTGGCATTATGATATTTACGGTCTCATTATCCCCTTTCTAATGCGTCTAGTGAGTCCCAACATGGATTAGCCTTTTCGACTGCCACTTCACATTGAGCAGATGTTTTCAGAGAACTATCCACAAGGACTCCAAAATCTTTCGTGAGTGTTAACAGCTAATTTAGACCCCATCATTCTGTATACTTTCCAATGTGCAATACTTTAAATTTATCAACATGGAATTTCATCTGCCATTTTGTTGCCCCAGTCACCCAGTTGAGTAAGATCCCTTTGCAACTCTTTACGATCTGCTTCAGACTTCACTATCTTGAATAATTTTGTATCATCTGCAAACTTTGCCACCTCACTGTTAACCCCTTTTTCCAGATCTTTATGAATATGTTGAACAGCACTGGCCCCAATACAGATCCCTGGGGACACCACTATCTACCTCTCTTCATTCTGAAAGCTTAACATTTATTGCTACCCTTTGTTTCCTGTCTTTTAACCAGTTACCGATCCACAAGAGGACCTTCCATCTTATTCCATGACAATTTAGTTTGCTTAAGCATCTTCGGTAAGGGACAGTCTCAAAAGCTTTCTGAAAGTCCAAGTATACTATACCCATTGGATCACCCTTGTCAACATTTGCTGACCACCTCAAAGAATTAATAGATTGGTGAGGCATGATTTCCCTTACTAAAGGTATGTTGACTCTTCCCCAACACATCGTGTACATTTCTGTGTCTGATCATTCTGTTCTTTGCTATAGCTTCAACAAATTTGCCTGGTATCAAAGATAGGCTTACTGGCCTGTAAATTCCAGGATCACCTCTGGAGCTTTTTTTTAAAAATTGGCATCACGTTAGCTATCCTCCAGTCATCTGGTGCAGAAGCTGATTTAAGCAACAGGTTACATAAGTAGTTCTCAGTTTCATATTTGAGTTCCTTCTGAACTCTTGGGTGAATACCATCTGGGCCTGGTGACTTATTACGGGTTAATTTATCAATTTGTTCTAAAACCTCCTCTATTGACACCTCAATGTGGGACAGTTTCTCAGATCTGCCATCTAAAATGAATGGCTTAGGTGTGGGAATCTCCCTCACATTCTCTGCAGTGAAGACCCATGCAAAGAATTCATTTAGATTCTGCAATGGCCTTATCTTCCTTCAGTGCTCCTTTAGTGCCTTGATCATCCAGTGGCCCCGCTGATTGTTTGGCAGGTTTCCTGCTTGCTTAATTTTTTTTTTTTTTTTTGCTTTTAGTTTGAGCCTTAATAGTTGCTCTTCAAATTCTTTTTTGCCTGCCTAATTATATTTTTACATTTGACTTGCCAGAGTTTATGCTCCTTTTTCTCCTCAGTAGGATCTTACTTTCAATTTTTAAATGATGACTTTTTTACTCTGCCATGGTGGCATTTTTTTGGTCCTCTTACTATTCTTTTTAATTTGGGGTATACATTCAATTTGAGCCTCTATTATGGTGTTTTTCAAAAGTTCCCATGCAGCTTGCAGTCATTTCACTCTTGTGACTGTTCCTTTTAATTTCCATTTAACTAGCTTCCTCATTTGTGTGTTTATTCCCCTTTCTGAAGTTAAATTCTACTGTGGTGGACTTCTCTGGTATTTCCCCTCCTCACAAGGATGTTAAATTTAATTGTATTATGGTTGCTATTACCAAGCGGTTCAGCTATATTCACCTCTTAGACCAGATCCTGTGCTCCATTTAGAACTAAATCAAGAATTGCCTCTTCTTTTGTGGGTTGTGCCTCCAAGAAGCGGTCATTAATGGTGTCTGGAAATTTTCTCTCTGCATCCTCTCCCGAGGGGACATGTACTCAGTGAATATGGAGATAGCTGAAACCCCCCTATTATTACTGAGTTTTCTATTTTTAATAGCCGCTTTAAGCTCCCTGAGCATTTCACAATCACCATCACAGTCATGTGGTCAGTAGTGTATTCCTACTGCTATAGTCCTTGATTCAAGCATGGAATTTCTATTAATAGAGATACTATAGTACAGTATGATTTATTTAAGATTTTTTACTATATTTGACTATATGCTCTCTTTCACATATAGTGCCACTCCCTCACCAGCACAACCTACTCCGTCATTCCCATACATTTTGCATCCTGGTATTACCATGTCCCATTAATTGTCCTCATTCCACCAAGTTTCTGTGATGTCTTTTATATCAACATCCTCATCTAATGCCAGGCACTTAATTTCACCCATCTTAGTATTTAGACTTCTAGCATTTGGATACAAGCACTTTAATAATTTGTCACTTTTTAGTTGGGGGGAGCAGAGAGAAGAATCAGATGCAGTACTGTTCAGAAGAGGAGAAAGAGCAAAATGGGGGAGAGGTTGGAAGTGGCAGTAACAGGGGAGAAGCCCAATACCCTCACACCAGTAATTTGCGAGCTACGCGGAGAAGGGGTGGGAGGAACTGCGAAAGCAGCAGCAACCTCATTAAGAGAGGGGTGCTGCAGAGACAGGGTCAGAGATGAAAGGATCTGGATCTCAAAACAAGGAGCTGTTGAATGCGAGTATGAAAAAGACTCTGGATGGCTGAGATCTTTTTAGAGGAAGAGTGGGCATTCCAGAAACAGCAAGAGAGGTGGATCGTGGGAAGGAAGGCGATGGACACAAGCTTAGGACTACTGACACAAGAGAGGCGGAGGTGGTGGAAGGGATGAATGTGAGATGTAGTGGAGAAGGTGGGGGGAGGGAGGTCTAGGATTTGGACAAATGCTATCAGAGTTGAGGAGGAGGATACACATGTGGGACTTAGGTTTGTGCTGGAAAGAAGAGGGAGGAGACTGGGGTGTAGAGGGGAAGATGTGTAGGCAGAGGTGGTGGGAACAGCAGAGGGACGATAGTAACCAGGAAGGCAGGTGGAGATGGGGGGGAGGGAGAAGGAGAGGAGAAGGAAGAAGGATTACAACAGATGTTACGATGAGGTGGGATGCGGTGAGCCATAGGTTAATGGCAGGTTGCAAAAAACAAAGCAAAAACCTCATCAATCTTAACAAAATATAAATTCACAAACACAAACCAAACATTAAATGTCTGAAGATATGCTCCTGGCCCCAGTGTTGAGACCCTGCTGTCTGGGAGAAGTCTCCTATTCTAGGCAGAGCCCTTCAATCACAGTTCCTGTTTGTGATGAGGGGCAAGGTCCCAACTGTGATATAGTGACTCTCCCTCATTCAGAGTCACCATACCTCTAGCTACCATCTTACTGTAGTTCCTTCCTTCTATCATACATCAACAATATGTACTTATTTCTAGATATTAACATTCTACATTAGTTGCTACATGTTTTATCCTTTCCATTCTCTGCCTCTTGCCTCAGATAACAGTGTCATTTTAGAAGGGCTACCAGTCCTTGTGGCCTGCAAGGTGGCTTCAAGTCCAAAAGACTTTGTAGTTACAGAACCAGACTGGGAATTGGGAACACAGATCAGGCTTCTAGTCTAAATCCTTTTCATGGTATTGGTCGCTCCATCTCAAAGAAGGATATTGAAAAATCAGCCAGGACTCAGAGATGACACAAATTAGGAGCGTGGAACAACTCAGATATGAGCAAACATTGAAAAGGCAGATTCATTACTTTAGAGTTTAGAGAGGAGAAATGAGAGAGGATGTGAAAAGACATAAAAGTAGTGAATGGTAAGATGATGGATCAGGAGCTTCTACTCTTTCCTTCTTAAGAACAAATGGTCATTCAGTGAAACTGAAAGGTGGTAAATTCATATTTCATTACAGAAAATACTTTCTCACACTTACCATAATTAGATGGCAGAACTCATTGCCACAGAATTTCACTGAGGCCAAGGACTTAGCAAGAGAGTCAAACAGAGACTGGACATTTATATGAAGAATACCCCAAACTGTAACAGTAAATACTAAGAATTTTTAGAAGGGATATAAAACTTCATGTTAAAGAACCCTAACCAATTCCTAACTATTAAGAATCAGGAGGATGCACCCCTTGAGGGTGATCACCAGAGATGTGGTGCTGGTCACTAGTGGAGACAAGATACTGGGCTATACAGACCAGTGGTCTGACGCAGTATGGCAATTCCTGCATTACTATGTAAACAATCCCTGCCCTAAACTGCTTACTGTAAGAATATTCCCAATGTGGGCCACAGAATTCAAGCTGCTGTCAGGACAAGTCTCATTTGACTGAGCATTTGTGTGGGTGGGTGGGGTTAAAGTACAGGACACAATACTTAAATCCACTGATCTTCCAAGTCTTAATATAGCACTCCTCTGTCAGCAAATTTATGTCTTTGAATGGGATTTTAATTCACCTGGTCAGTCTTCCGAGACTTCACTTGGGAACTCCATATACTGTACTATCTTCCTCCTCCCCTTTATCTCCAAGCTTCTGAGTGCTCTTTCCCTTCCTGGCAGATAGGAAGTTCTGGCAGCAATTGACCAACACCCTTCAATTTGATATCTATTCTCTTTTCTCCAGCAAACCATTCTCACCCAGGTCTCTGACAAACTCTTCTTAGCCAAACTGAAAGGGCACATCTTGATTCCTCTGGATTTATCCACCACTTTTGACATTCAAGTATCTGACACTCCTCCTTTTCCTCTTTTCTCATATTTTACAACTCCTGGTTTCTCTTTCTGCATTTCCCTTTAATATTATCCATCCATTAAGAAGCATCATGATATCTGTTACACTCAGTCTCAGGACACTAAACATATACACCACCATGCACAAAAGGTAAATCATTGAAAAATACAAAGCTTTTTAAAGAGTTACCAGCCATAAAATATGTAAACACTTTCAGAAAAGTGTGCATATTTAGGAAGTAAAACAATCATCTTTTCTCAGCTCTAAGTTTGCTTAGCTATAGCTAATAAGTTTTACATTAACTCCATGTAGATAACTTGAAATATAAATTGCAAGGTCTATTGACTCTTTCAGTGTTAGTATGCCTAGGTTTTTTTTGTTTCTTGAATTAACTTATAAAACATTTTCAAGGCATGAAAAAAATACTTTAACAATAGTTACTATTAGTCTGGATTCTCTTCCTCATTGAGTAGCATCCAGCCTTTTCAGCCTGTGGGCTGAACATTATTTCAAAAAGTTTAAGGGGCCACAACCAATACTTAATACTCTGCCCTGTTCTACTCCCATTAAGTTGACTATGCAGTGCAAAGGGAACCAACACCTGACAGTTCCCTACTGAGAATTCCCCCGATATGAAGTACTCCACATCAGGTACAGAGACAGGTCTAATCACCAGCTCCCACACCACATTCCCTTCACCCCCTAAGTTGGAGGGGTGAGTCAAAAATGGAGAGGGAACATGGCTGAAGTGCAATGTACCCAAACTCATCCCAGCTGGCATATGGTCCCTAAGAGTCAGCTGGTGATAGAGCAGCCCCCAATTGCTCTAAACTGGACTCAGACAAAGAACCTTGGTAATCAGTTGTTGATTCTCAACTTCCCTCCCACCCGCAGTCTATTGGGCTGCTACTAGTTGAGTCTTGTTTCAAAGTTAGGCTGTAAGCTCTTCAGGGCAGGGTTCAAATCTTCCTACTTCTTTGTACAGCCCCTCAGTACACGGAGGTTTCAATTCTGAGTGGGGTTTTTGGGTGCTACTACAAAACAATTACTAATATAGTTAAATAAAAAACAAATCCATCCCTTAGTCTCCAGCTTCAGGATGCTGCTCCACGAAGAATATAAAGCTAAAAAGACATTTTGCCGTTCTCTTTTGCATTGTACAAAGCTAAGGTCTTTGGTGCAGCATTCTTACTTGTTTCATACATCATATACTACACTTTTGCAGTGTTACAGAAATACCATTTCAACCACTGATAGTTTATTTTTTTCACTTGAGTTCACCTTGGAAAAACTGAGATGTAATTTGAAATTCACAATAAGAAGACAGCACGTATTGCATAATTCAGTCCACACAAAGGGCCAAATTCAGCTTCCATCACACCTGTATAAATACAGAGTAATCCTATTGATATCAATGGATATACCACAGATACACATAGGTGTGATTATAGAATTTGGCACAGACATGTTCAAAGCAGTTTATTTAAAAAAATAAAGACTTACTTCCTAGTTTAAAGTAAATGAAACGCTAAGGATACCTACCCATCAAATGACGCTGAGGTAATCTAATAGGGTCAATTTCTATCTTCTGAAAATGAGGGGGGTATTCTTTTCTGGAAAAAAAAATTAATACAGTTGTAGTTTTGACAGAAATTGTAACGTATTTTGACACTGTTATACATTTCACCAAACCCAGAAATATGAATTTTAGCACTCTGAATAAATATATTTGAATTAAGAAAGTGAATAGCTTTTCCAATTATATACTACACATACACTGAAATATCTGTATGTTCTGATACAGACAAATTAATAACCTAAATCTGACTGCCAGAGTACTAGCCATGCTCATTTAAGGTCATCTAAGTGTTTCCAACCTCAATCCCCTTTTTCAGTAGCTGAAAACTTGGGATCTTTCACATTTCAGGATGAAATTTTCCAGGCCCAGTATCTGCCTGAAATTTTCCCCTTTTCCCCCCTTTAAAAATTACCTTAATAAAAGGTTGATCCATATTTTAGAATGACAGTGACTAACACATTTCCTATTAAGAAAACTTTAAAAAAAAAAAAAGATAAATATGTATATGTGCTATCTTAACTTTGGCATTTCTTCACTTTAAAATACTTTACCACTTTGTTTACTTTTTTATATTGCAGAAGCTGCTGTTCAACAGAATCTTATATTCTTAGGTTAAGAATTCTGTATATTCTGTACACAGAAGTGACGCAATGTGCATTTACTCAGCTTGTGCTAACCGTATAGCTCCACTAAGGTGCTAATGAGTTAGCTAGAGGTTTCTGGTACTGGATTGGGAAACTGAAGAAAAATTAGAGATGCTGGTTGTGACACACTAAGCTTGCATTCTGAAATGAGCTTAGTATGTAGCATAAATTTCCTTTCCCTTTCCCTTGCCGCTTCCCCCTGGTCAGTTTTTCAATGTGGGAAATTTACCAAAGTGCAAATTTATTATCCCCTTTGAATTTTATATGTAGTTTGTTTGGTTCTGAATAATAAATGTTTACTTGCAAGTGTATGAAATTTGTCTCTGGCTGATTTTTTTTCAGGGCTTCTATTGTTGACTAAACACTGTTTATCATGCATCAGATGAAGTGAGCTGTAGCTCACGAAAGCTTATGCTCAAATAAATTTATTAGTCTCTAAGGTGCCACAAGTACTCCTTTTCTTTTTACTGTTTATCTACAATGCCTTCCGGCACCCTTTTTACCAAACAACTACACCAAACATCCATATCTTATAGTGTTGGGTGGCGGCAGTTTGATGATAGCATTATGCAGTAGGGATGGTTGAAGGAGTAGTTTGATAAGATTGTGGCATGTACATATGGATGCTGTGATAATTTAGGATTTGAATCATAGAATATCAGGGTTGGAAGGGACCTTAAGAGGTCATCTAGTCCAACCCCCTACTCAAAGCAGGACCAATCCCCAATTTTTGCCCCAGATCCCTAAATGGCCCCCTCAAGGATTGAACTCACAACCCTGGGTTTAGCAGGCAATGCTCAAACCACTGAGCTATCCCATGGGGATGAAGAGGAGAGAACATGTAATGGTATGTACCTTAACTTTTTTATTTCTTTGCTTCTGTGACTGTAACAAGTATGTTTGTGTAGCAACTCTGTTTCAAAGTGTGTGTTTTAATATGCATGTAAACTGAACCAAAAAGTAAGTTTTACACATTTAGAAAAATTGTGTGGGTTTTTTGTTTGACTTGTTTTGATAGAAATTAAAAAAAGTCAAAAGATTCACAGCATAACCAAAACAGTTAAGGTGCAATTTTGTAAAGCAAAAGCATATGCGAGATGTCACTTGGCATTATGTAGCTAGCTTGCTGTACCTTTAATATTTCATTTATCACTAACATTAGCAATAACTAGAACTACTATGTATTAATGCAGTATAGGAGATATAAAAGTATAAAACCATTTTGCTACTGGGATGATTCAAGCCTATTACAATTTTATTTTAACAATCCCCTCATCTCAACAACCAGAACATGCCTTGGCTTGTGTCATATATTTGACATTACTGTTTGCAAAACTATTTGATAGTATTTAAATATCTGAATTCAACAGAGAGTACAGGCTTAGTACAAGTATTAGATATGTATATACACACACACACCCCCCCCTAAGAAATCAAAGGCTTTTTAAGTGCTGGACCAAGCTACTTAGTTTGACAATTCAAAATCTCTGCACACAGTTAAAGTATACTGTAATTATTTTTTGGAAAAAAATTAGATCTCTTACGCTTCCTCCATTTTCAACTTTTCTTGACCAATCTTCATACACAGTTGACAATGCACAGTAAATTCAGCAGATGAAATAGCAATTTACCTTGGCATATTCATACTTCAGATGAAACACATTTTAAAATTTGTATGGCATCACTGAACTCGCGTTTCACATCATATATTGTTGAACAATAATTAAAAGTAAGTTGAACACTAAAATTACATTCAACAGCATACTGCACACTCCCTAACTTAAGCTTGCACTCAGCCAAGGCAAGGCACCATCAAGCTTGCTCACTGTCACGTTTCAAGGTACTGGACAGTTATATCTAGTCTTCTGCAATTACAACAATCACAAAACAATAGCCAAAAGCAAACATATCCAAAATTGCATGTAGAATGAAAAAACAGAAAAGAAGCCCAGACTGACAATTATGCAAAGGTGCCAGTGTAAGAGGCTGCCTTCCTTCTTTGCAGCACAAGAGCCTGATGGCAGTCCTTTGCTTATTTGTTTATAATGAGAATAAACTATTGGGGGCTGGGGGGGGGGGGGGGGGGAGAGAAGAAGAGAGGAAATCACTTAGAAGCATCACCTTAACCTTTTCCAAAATTTTAAGGCTAACTGTGCATAATCGGTTTCTTGCTGATAGTGTACAAGTGACAAGTAGAGGAGGGGGAGATGGGTATGAGAAAACAACATTGCGTTAAGAAAACAAGAACATATTTCACACAGTACTAGTAGTACATTAATGGATATACTTCCTAAATTTCTAACCTTCCTCAAACAGAAGACATCAGCAAAAAGGTATTCTGAAATAGTTGTTTTTTTCCACATCCTTTTTTATTGAAACATTCTATATTTTTCAGAAGTTTAAGAGTAGAGATTTTAGCCATAAACAGAATTAGAGGCGCCACCATATCTTAATTCCCGAAAGGCCTACATGGGTATGTCTACACTGCAATAAAAACCAAACACGCACATACACTGCGGCAGCAAGTCTGAGAATCCAGCTCAACTGACTCAGAATTGCAGGGCTTGAGCTGCAGGGCTTAAAATAGCAGTGTAGACATTCAGGCTTGGGCTGGAGCCCACGCTCTAAAATTCTGCAAGGAGGAGGGTCTCAGAGTCCGGGCTCCAGCCCAAGCCTTAATATCTACACTGCTATTTTTTTTAGCCCTGCAGCTCAAGCCAGTTGACCTGAACTCTGAGACTTATTGCCGTGTTTTTTTTTTTCATTGGAGTGTACACATATCCCTTGATTACGACAGCCTTATGTTTCTTCATAATGAAGCTCAGCCTCAAAGAAATTTAAAAGTCCTGGCTTTCATTTCTCTCCCAGGTTGTTGTGGGCTTTCAAGTTCCTGTCATGTGGTTTTGGAGTGTTATTAACATGATGAAACATAAAATAATCTCCTCTCTCGGTTCATCTTCTCAGCAGAATTCAGTTAAATTTGCTGAGTCTAACAGGTCTAAGATCTAAAATACAATCAATACATTTCTTCATAAATATAAACAGAACTTATTACACTCGAGCTCCAAGTATTCACATGCCTCACTCTCATTTTTTCCCTATCAAAGATACCAAGGGGGATGTTTGTAGCCGTCTGTCCCGTCAACAGAATTAGTTATTGAACCTTGTTTGCATTACATGCATGCCAGCAACTCCAGATCTATATCACCCATGCAAACCTCAGAATGATGATAGAATTTTTTTAAAACTGTCCTATCTATTCATTAGGCGTTTTATTTTATTATTTTGTCTTTCACTGAAATAAAGGATGTGTTAAGCTTATTGCTGATGTGTAAAGATTTGAGAAGTGCTCAAATGTATCCCGTTCAGGCCTGGCTTCCCATCTATCTCAGAAAAGTGGCATCTGAGGAACAACAACAGAGAGCATGGCAAAAAAATCTTGAACTGCTTCAAATCAGTCTAAACAACCCTCACACACCTAAAAAGCCATACAGGAGAATAATAAAACAATAACTGAAAGCTTTTAGAGCTGGTAAAACAAAGGTTACATGTGACCAGGAGGTTTACTTGCAGCATACTTGAACACCAGCAGATTTGACTCCACCACAGTAGAGCAGAAAATTTTAAACAGGTGGTACATTTTCAATGTGTGGTTTCCATTTTAGTTTTTGGTCTCAACTAACCATTTAAGTACTAAACAATGTTTGATATACAAAAACACAATTTGAAAGACATGTCTTATGACCTGCCAAAGAAAGCATTCACAAATATTTTTTTTTAAACTTCTGAGGCAAATTCCTCCTTCCTGTTCAATCCAGTTTATAAATCTCAAGCCAGTCATCTTCAATTTTGAAGTGGCATCAAGGGCATGTCAAATAGCAGATACAACACTCTGCTTTGAGTATATTTCCTGCAGGTCCCACTGGAGGTAGCCAATGAACTGTTCCAAAAAGGAATATGCAAATTTCTCTTGATAATAAGAGCCCTAAAAATAATTCTATGAGCTCCACATTTACCCACAAGAATTATTAACAGGTTCCAGACACTGGGAATTCAATTCATTTGAGATTTTCCATTTATTTACTTATTTAACAAACAAGAACTTTGATTTCTGTTCCCTCAAGTAGAAGGAGAATAACCAATACTTGAGGGAAACAATCCAGAGAAGAAGCAACACAGGAAAATAGCGGATAACATGGACTGAATATCAAGCCCTCCCTGGAACAAGGAAGGCAAAATAATAGCCCACTCTGTTCAGTGGCAGGGTATGGAACATGCTGCCCCTTGGCCACTTCCTAGCGATCTAAATGATTTGTTCTTCCGGGATACTCTCAGATTTCATGTTTCACCTCAGCCAGAAGAAAACAGTCAAGGAGGGCTTTTAGCTTTCAAAGCATATGCTTTTGGTGTGGAATTTCTGTCCAAGAAGCTTTAGTCTTGCCTGACATGTCCCTGCTGTTGTAGTCACCCCTCATACCTATGTTTCATCTCATACATAGAGTAACCAGGGATTAATGTTTTGGAGAGTAGATTGCAAAGTCAGATTCTGAGGCTGAATTTCTGCCCCAAATGGCTTACGGCTCAGCAGCCATGTTGTTGGAGAATAGAGAAAAGGAAGCATGGCTCACAGAACCAAACCAAGAGCCCCTATGATCTTAGTCTGGGACCCACTACACTCAAAGGGCTTGTTCCCCTGTGGTCTCTTGTTCCCCAAAATAATCTCATTACCTGAAGGGAACTGGATACAGGGGGAAAAACAACTGGGAAAAGCTCCTGCCTGGAGCAAGAGAGAGGAAGAACTGTGTTTCTCCAAGGCCTGCTCCATGATTTTTTCCACAGTGCTGGGGGGAGACAAAGCCCCTACCAACTTTATATGTCTATGGAGCCTAGTTGCTGGTAGTGGTTCTTAGTAGCATTTAACAGAAGCTGCTGTTTCACTTTTGCAAAAAAAAAAAAAAAAAAAAAACTAGGGGCTGTGACCTTGTGCACAATTTATTCTTCTGACAATCCCTACTGTGCCTGAATCAAACACTAACAGGATAATAACTGATTCTTTAAAATCCACACACTATAAAATTGAAAAAAAAAATCATGAACATTTAAAAAATTAAAAAACAAGAAAAAGTTGTAAAACTCCTTATGAGGTTAAAATATGAGGGCCAAGGCTGATATGTCAGCATCCCTTTAAATTTTAATTTTGGAAAGTAAAAGAAAGCACAATATTATACTATTGATTTACAGTCAATCCACTAAATCCTGAATTTCCAAAGAAAACTACTTTAAACAGTTATGTAAATTATTTTCAATTTTAGTTCAATATTAAATGTACAGTTTAATCATAATTTAACTTTAATATAAAGCTTATACTGCCATGTAACAGAAAAGAATTACTTTCTTGTGGAATAAATGACATCAGATGTCAAAGGATGTCAGATGTCTGATTGGTTTTAATAAAGTATTCGAAATGAACAAAATATTTACATCTATTTGTATACTTAAACTATATAAAAGAATATTAACAGAAACCAGCATTTTCCAAGTAACATGAAATATGTGACATGGCAAACTTTAGTGTTTCCACACAAATACATGAAACAACAGCACCAAATCAGCTTTAATAGTAGATTTCTTTCTTTGTTCTGTTTTGGTTAATTGTTCTAATTTGTATATTTAATGAATAAAAATTATATGACTATATTTAGAATGAAATTCAAACTCTATTCAAAGCTACAAGATTGCTAGAAAACTAAAAAATAGCTTAACACTTTGTTAGAAACCAGATAGCAATAGCTCTCCTGCAATATCAAAACACTTAAAATTAACTTACAAGTTTCCACAGAAAACTGAAGTTAATTTTTTTTTCTGTATATCTATATGCATGTTTCTGTATGCGAATGTACCCAGTACACTGTCCACATTAAAAAGGCAATCAGTGCCTATAGCTGAATATAAAAAGGTACTGTTTGTATTCCATGTTCTTTTCATAAAATAGCTCACAGGCAGCAGAGCTGACCATGATTTTACGGATAATTCTTTAGCTAGTATTGATAGGGTAATCATTCAGTTAACTTACTTATTTCTCATTTCCATGCTCATTTCATCAACATTAAACTTACCTTTCCTTTCGGTCCAGATTGCTTAAAAATATGAAAAAAAGAGAAAAACATAAGATGCAAAGCCCCACATTTGTTGCACATCACTCAAGTTTTAATAGTTATCAAATATAAACTACCACCAATTGGTCACTTCTTGAACTCATGTTGCAATACTTTTCTAATTAAAAGTTAAAAATATTGACCGCATTTTAACAGCAGTAAATACAAACATAATTAACTTTATTCCTCAAACCAGCAAAAGTCAGTGGGCAAAGTTTTTATACTGACATGCACCCTGTTCAATCTCAAATAATTTCATTAAATTTGAGTTAAGACTGGTAATCTGCTTTAAATCACTCCATTGTAGACGGCATGACAGAATGAATTAAAATAGAGCTTTGCTCTGGACTTCCCACTGGACTACCACAGAAAATAAAAGTCTACAGGTTTACCATTTATTTGCGTTTTTAGGCAGCAATCCAATCCTATCTATTCAAAATATTTTTAAATAAGTATTTAGATTGAGAAAATGTAATATTCACAAGTGGAAAAAAATTAGAGTTACATATTTTCCAGAGTCTACATGTGACCAGATACTTGAGAGAGGAAAGTGACAGAACAGCTCTCCTCATATCCAAAAGCAGGGGCAAGGAAGAAGCTCTAAATATATCAGACACTCAGGGTAAATCTGCCATTAAAAACCCACTGACTCTTGCTTATGGGGCTCAAGCAAGAGCTGTTTAATTGCAGTGTAGATGTTCAGGCTCTAGGTGCCTACAAAGTGGAAGGGTCCCAGAGCTCAGGCTGTAGCCCAAGCCAGAAAGTCTTCACCAAGTTAAACAGTCCTGTAGCCCAAGCCCTGCAAGCCTGAATCAGTTGTGGATGTGGATAAATTGGAGAGAGTCCAGCGAAGGGCAACAAAAATGATGAGGGGTCTGGAACACATGACTTATGAGGAGAGGCTGAGGGAGCTGGGATTGTTTAGTCTGCAGAAGAGAAGAATGAGGGGGGATTTGATAGCTGCTTTCAACTACCCGAAAGGGGGTTCCAAAGAGGATGGCTCTAGACTGTTCTCAATGGTAGCAGATGACAGAACGAGGAGTAATGGTCTCAAGTTGCAGTGGGGGAGGTTTAGATTGGATATTAGGAAAAACTTTTTCACTATGAGGGTGGTGAAACACTGGAATGCGTTACCTAGGGAGGTGGTAGAATCTCCTTCCTTAGAGGTTTTTAAGGTCAGGCTTGACAAAGCCCTGGCTGGGATGATTTAACTGGGAATTGGTCCTGCTTCGAGCAGGGGGTTGGACTAGATGACCTTCTGGGGTCCCTTCCAACCCTGATATTCTATGATTCTATGAGTTGGCACAGGCCAGCTGCAGTTGTCTTATTGCCTTATGGTCTTATTTTCAGAAGTGTTTTATTTAAAGCTAATAGGAGCTGGAGGTGCTCAAAACTTCTGGAAGTCAGACCCTTAGTACACAAGGTTGATATGCAAGGTAGGGGACTCAAAGCCTAGTCTAAGATATTGCCTTGAGAGAGAACGCCCTTTTTTTTTTAAATTCCGCCCCTACTTTTCAGTCACCAGCAATGGGGAGTCTACTGAGCTTTTCACCAGGGTGTTGTCCGTGATCATGCTGTCCCACCCACTTTCCATAATCCTTCATATTAACTCAGAATCCAGAACGCCACATATGTAAGGACAGAAGAAATCTTCCCGAATGTGTAATATGATGCATACAACAGATAATGCTTTGTTTGCCTATTATATATCTTTTTAGTGTAACATGCCTAAAGAAAAAAAGGAATAAAAGATTACTTTGATTTTGTACACTTCAGGAGAGAGAGAGAGAGACTGATTCCAGAACACAGACAAGCATCAAACACAGGCACTGCCTTAAGAAATCACCCCATTAAGCTCATGCAATAAAATCTGGTTGAGACATGTAGCATATACATGCTATTCCAATCCTGAATCTCAGAAGAATCCGCCAGAATGGTTCAAAATACAGTGGCATTCATTATTTGAAATAATATTAACAAGAGAACAGAGCTGAAACGAACCACAAAACTAGTTCTGCTTATGATACAATCTAGATTTAAAAATATAGGTCTTCAGAAATGACATGCTAGGGAATTCTACGAGGAAATTATACAGTGTAGGGCTGTCATGAGGTTTTTAGTTTCAAGTTCCCAATGCTATTTTACTTGAATCACACTTCATAAGGTACATTAAGGGACCTTAATCTGGCACATGCACATACTATTTGGCTACATGTATGGTAAAACTAGAATAAGAGAGGCTAGAGGTCAGAAGGAACCATTCTGATACTCTAGTCTGACCTCCCATATAACACAGGCCATAGAATTTCCCCAAAATAAATTTTAGAGCTTATCTTTTAGAAAAACATCCAATTCTGATCTAAAAATTGTTAGTGATAAAGAATACACCATGACCCCTAGCAAACTGTTCAAATGGTAATCACTCTCACTGTAAAAGATCTATTTCCAATCTGAATTTGTCTAGCTTCATCTTCCAGCCACTGAATTGTTTTATACCCTTCTCTGCTGGAGTGAATAATCCATTGTTAAATATTTGTTCCCCATGTAGATACACAAATTGCAGTCAAATCACCTTTTAGCTAAGCTAGATTGAGCTTCTTGCGTTTATTACTATAGGCATATTTTCTAATCCTTTAATCAGTCTGAGGGCTCTTCTGTGAGCCCTCTCCAATTTATTAACAACCTTCTTGAATTGGGGCACCAAAAATGGACCGTATTCCAGCAGCAGTCATTCCAGTGCCAAATAGAGAGACAGAATCACTTATCTTCTCTACTAGAGATTCCCTGTTTAAACATTCCAGGATCTCATTAGCTCTTCTGTCCACAGTATCACAGTGGGAACTCATGTTCAGACGATCATCCACCATAATCTCCAAATTTTTTTCAGAATCACTGCTTCCCAGGATAGAGTCCCCCATCCTGTAAGCATGGCCTACCTGCTTTGTTCCTAGATATAATACATTTATATTTAGCCATATCAATACTTATATTGTTTGCTCTCACTCAGTTTCCAAGCAAGCCAGATCACTCTGAATCAGTGACCTATCCTCTTCATTATTTACCACTCCCCAATGACCGTCTCATCTGTAAATTTTATCAGTGATAGTTTTGCTTTCTTCCAGGTTATTGATAAAAACATTAAATAGCGTAAGGCCAAGAACCAATCCCTTTGGGACTCCACTGGGAAAACACCCGCTTGATGACGATTTCCTGCTTACAATTACATTGAGAACTATCAGTCTGCCAGTTTCTATAATTTGTGATGTTAATTTTATACTGTTCTACTTTTAACCAAAATGTCATGCAGTACAAAGTAAAATGGCTTATAGAAAGTAAAAGAATTGAACATCAACTCTATTATCTTTATCACCCAAACGGTTATATCTCACCAAAAAGACAAATTAATTTGACAAGATCTATTTTCAGTAAACCACGTTTATTTGCATTAATTACATTACCCTCCTTTAGTTCTTTATTAAACAAGTCCGGTATCAGCAACTCCACTGTGTTTCCCAGGATCTGTATCAGGCTGACAGCCCTATGAATTATCCATGTCATCCTGTCAACATTTTTTAAAGATTGGAAGAAAGCTAATGTGCATGCCTTCTGGAGTTTCCCCGCTGCTTCAAAACTTACTGAAAACAACCTTAACTATCCAGTAAGCTCCTCTGCCAACTCTTTTGAAACCTCTGGATAAAAGTTATCTGGATTGGCTGATTTAAAAATGTTTGTCCTTATTAGCTTGTGTTTAACATTCATTCCCCTAGTATTTCTCAAGGAAAGAGCATATGAGGAGACTATCACCCCAAATTCAGAACAGAAATATGTACTGAACACTTCTACCTTTTCTGCATTATTATCGATAATTCGATCATTTCCATCTACTAATGGACTAATACCAGCACCAGGAGTCTTTGTTCCTAATATAATTTTTAAAACACTTTGACGCCCTTAACCCTGCAGGCCATAGATTTCTCCTTGGTCTCATCACTTTTCTATAATTCATAAATTTTGATTCATATTCATTACTGTCAACTTCCCCTTTCTTCCATTTGGTTATATTTAATTTATTTATTTATGTTAAATAGCAGTCTTCACTTCCCCTCTAAACCAAGTTGATTGTGGCTTTTTTGGACATCTATAAGGTGTTCTTAAGTGATTAAGCCCTGGCTGGGATGATTTAATTGGAGATTGGTCCTGCTTTTGAGCAGGGGGTTGGACTAGATGACCTCCTGAGGTCCCTTCCAATCCTGATATTCTATGATTCTATGATTCCCAATCGTTCACATTTTTTTGATTAAATTCTTCCTCCCAGATGATTTGACTCTTAATTGTTTTCAGGGTTGTGAAATTGGCCTTGATAAACACACACACACAAAGCTATGTTATCCAGCACTTTATCAACCAGAAAGCTCTATTAACTGGCATTTCCAATATCTCCCAATACAACTCTTCAATCTAGTAACCGGGACCAGTATACTGCCCAGGAGGTCATGCAGTTGCACATTCTACATTCTATTTTTTTGCAAAAGAGGCAGAAGACAAGTCAGCAAGTTGATATTAGGGATTTATTCAAAAAAGCAGCTTCCAGGGTGTTCATCCCAATCTCATACACCTTCTACATCTACGATGATAATTGCTGTTGATAAGGATGACCCTGAGGTGCCTTCTGAACCATCGATTAAATTATGTTCAATACAGTTTTACTGTTAAGTGTATTTTTAGTGATCTGGATGTACACCATGCACTGCCCATAGTGATACGTAGTGTCAAAAGATAACCTGCTGTATAGAAAACTTTACCTGTATACACTTAAGTGCTTCAAGAAACCTACAACTCTCCAGTGCAGTACTACTACTGGATTGGTGAGTATCTGTTTACTATTTTATACTTTACTCGTTTTATTATATTCTAAATTCTTTGAAAATTGGTATTCCATTGGTAAGTATACCTCATAGTTAACTGGAATTTTTGACTAACCTCCTATTCCTCCAGCATGCCGGATGACAAATCTTTTACTGTATTACTGGTCTGAACTTTATTCTTCTTGCACATTGGTAACTCTGATCAAGTCACGATCACTTGTGTCTGAGACATCATCTGCATCAACCAGCTTACGTTGACCTAACTCTTTAAGCATCTAGAATGTCACTCCTGCCAGTGTAACTCGCCCACTACACCAATTTAATAACTCCAAAAGAGGTGTAGAGTCAATATCAATGTAGTTAGGCTGATGCAGTGTCAGTGCAAACACTGTGTTGCTTATATCTACTGTTGCTGCCTTTCAGAAGCCCCACTATTCCCCACACTGCCAGTTAAGTAGGTGCAAGTGCTTCTGGCAAGGACGCACACCTCCGATGCAAGGAGAGTAATGCAGACATGCAAAAGCGATTTAGTTACTGTGCTGGCTGAACGTTGACGTAACTTAGGCTCAGGTGGCAGGGATAAAAATAGCAGTGTAAATGCTCCCTTTTGGGCTCCAGTCCAGATTCTGAGACCCTCCCTCATGTCAGGTTCCACCACACAGGCTGGAATATCTAACACTGCTATTTTTAGCCCCACAGTCCAAACCAGAGTGAACAGACCCAGGCTCTGAGACTCAATGCCTCAGGGTTTTTTGTTTTTGTTTTTGCAGTGTGGATATACCCTAAAGCTCCTTTGAAAATTCCAGCCTTAGATGCCAAAGGTAAATCATAGAATCTCAGAATCATAGAATACCCGGGTTGGAAGAGACCCCAGGAGGTCATCTAGTCCAACCCCCTGCTCAAAGCAGGACCAATCCTAAACTAATTCATCCCAGCCAGGACTTTGTCAAGCCTGACCTTAAAAACCTCAAAGGAAGGAGATTCCACTACCTCCCAAGGTAACGCATTCCAGTGCTTCACCACCCTCCTAGTGAAGTTTTTCCTAATATACAACCTAAGCCTCCCCCACTGCAACTTGAGACCATTACTCCTTGTTCTGTCATCTGCTACCACTGAGAACAGTCTAGATCCAACCTCTTTGGGACCCCCTTTCAGGTAGTTGAAAGCAGCTATCAAATCCACATTCATTCTTCCCTTCTGCAGACTAAATAATCCCAGTTCCCTCAGCCTCTCCTCATAAGTCATGTGCCCCAGCATTTTCTTTGCCATCCGCTGGACTCTTTCCAATTTTTCCACATCCTTCTTGTAGCGTGGGGCCCAAAACTGGACACACTACTCCAGATGAGGCCTCACCAATGCCCAACAGAGGGGAATGATCGTGTCCCTCGATCTGCTGGCAGTGCTCCTACTTATACAGCCCAAAATGTCATTAGCCTTCCTGGCAACAAGGGCACAATGCTGATTCATATACAGCTTCTCATCCACTGTAATCCCTAGGTCCTTTTCTGCAGAACTGCTGCCTAGCTACTCGGTCCCTAGCCTGTAGCAATATGGGATTCTTCCATCCTAAATGCAGGACTCTGCACTTGTCCTTGTTGAACCTCATCAGATTTCTTTTGGCCCAATCCTCCAATTGGCCTAGGTCCCTCTGTATCCTATCCCTTCTCTCCACTGTGTCTACCACTCCTCCCAGTTTAGTGTCATCTGCAAACTTGCTGAAGGTGCAATCCACGTCATCCTCCAGATCATTAATGAAGATACTGAACAAAACTGGCCCCCGGACCGACTCACGGAGCACTCCACTTGATACTGGCTACCAACTAGACATGGAGCCATTGATCACTACCCGTTGAGCCCGATGATCTAGCCAGCTTTCTCTCCACCTTATAGTCCATTCATCCAGCCCATACTTCTTTAACTTGCTGGCAAGAATACTGTGGGGAACCGTATCTAAAGCTTTGCTCAAGTCAAGGAACAACACGTCCACTGCTTTCCCCTCATCCACAGAGCCAGTTATCTCATCATAGAAGGCAATTAAGTTAGTCAGGCATGACTTGCCCTTAGTGAATCCAAGCTGACAGGTTACACTGTACTCAAATCAGTCAGGTTACATTGTTATTAGCAGATGTTGGAGCCAATCACACTCAAGAAAGTATGACATTATTTCCTGGCTGTAACACACACACAAAATCTTCATCCTGCAGTCATCTGCCTGTTATTTAGTACAAGTGAAGGCAAATAGCACCAATAAGAAATGGACTTGAAATATAATTTTTGGATATGCATAAAAAAATCAAAAATCAAAATCACTAAAATCAAATTATTTAAATGGCTAATCTACTGGTGTGTCAATTAATTTTGCAAAGGTGCACTTACAAATGAGCTATTTTTGCTTAAACCTATAGGTCTGTAGTTGGCAACATAAGACAGCATAAGGAGAAATTTGATGTCACATCAGGACCAGGATTACAGTATAGGTACTTTAGGTCTATGCCTAGGGATGGTTTCACAAAAAAGTTTAACAGGGTATATTTTAGAAAACCTCAACTAAATTAAGACTGATACTAAAGAATCCAAGAAAGCACCCTGTGACATGTCCTTGTTTACTTTAAAAAATGTTCTACTGACTTCTGTAGATATTATGTAACTGCTTTCATTAATGTGACCTGCGTTAACTGATCTTTGTCTTTCTGCAGACAACTGAAACAGCTGGAGTGTTTTGAACTGCTCCATGTCTCTCAGTGGAGCACTCATTTTAAGACCAGATGCTCTGGGGGTTCCCCTCTCCCACTGCCCCATCCCCAAAGAGAAAACTGCATGTGGCAGGAAAAGAGTCAGGTGGACTTGGCCCACCCACACAAACAGACATACCCTGATTTCTAGGTTAATTACTGGAGGAGGCGCCACCAGCCCCCTTCTGCCACTTGTGCCTCTAGAAGAGAAGAGGGGAGCAGACCCCTATACTGCCATACTTGCTAGTACCAGGGGGACAGAGGCCCTGTGCCAGCGCACTTTACGTAGGGAGGACCACCCTCAATAATACAACTCCAAGAGGGGGCAGGAACAGTGTGTGGAACACAAAATTAAAAACTCTCCGTGGCCACCTTACTTAATCACACCATTTAGTCAGCCATGTTATACATGGGTTAGGAGTAAAAGAAAAAAAAAAAAAAAACAAGATGGGATGGAAAAAGGGATGTGATTAAGGACCTACATCTGATGCAACAACCACACCAATCAGAAGAACTGAACTGAATTATTTGCAGGGTAACAGAGGAATAAGGACGGGGAAGGGAGGACAGCTATGGAAGGAAGCACTCACGTGGCAACATTGTAAATCTGAGAAACTCGCAGATAAAAAGATAGCACTGGAATGGAGAGACCGTGGACAGAAGAACTTCTTAAAGCATCTCTTTAACTCTTATATTTCTGTAACACATTCACATATTTCAATAGCATGGTGGGGTTTTTTTTGGGGGGGGGGGGGGCAAGGGTGTTTGTTTTTTTAATTAATTGTAAAACAAAAAAAAAGATAAAATGGCTATAGACACAAAATGCATATATGGTTTGCACTGGTGGACTAATTAGAAGGCCAGAAGGTAACATTGATCCAGTCTGAACTATAAACCACAATCGTAGGACTCCCTTGAATTAATTCCTGTTTGAATTAAAGCATATCTTTTAGAAAAACATGCAATCTTCATTTAAATACTTCCAATGATAGAGAATCCCTGGTGGTCTTAAGGATGCTCACCAGTATTGGAGAGCAGAGCTGTCCCTAGGGTACGGCAAATCGGGGTGACCACCCCAGACCCCACCCCGCGGTTTCTGAGGACGTGGGCTGGGAGGTGAGGTGGGAGACGGGCAAGCGGGGGCGAGGAAGAGCACCCTTCCCAACCTTCCCCTTCCCACCCATTACCCCCATCACCTCCTGTGGGCCCTGCCAATCAGCACCTCCTCCACCTCCCTCTCCATCCCTCCCAGTGCCTATCACTGATCAGCTGTTTCGCAGCATCTAGAGACACTGGGGGGAGGAGTGAGGGTGCAGCACACTCGAGGGAGGGGGCAGAACTAGGCAGGGAAGAGGGGGGCAGAGGTGGAGTGGCAGCAGGGCTTGGGTGGAGCCATGGGGGAGCTCCCCCCGGCAGATAGAAACTCTGCACCAATGTCCCGGTCCCCACACCCCGCTAGGGACAGCCCTGCCGGAGGAAATAAGGAGTGAGGTCGTTCACATTTTTCTGATGTGACTTAGGTGGTATGTACATGCACCTCAATACATGATTAATTTAAAACAAATTATACAAAACAGTAATATCACCAGTGGAAGACCTCATAAAAGCAATTCCCCACTATTTAATTTTCTGAAGTACTTACAGAATCTAGAGATGGACTAGATAACCTAATAGGTTTCTTCCATCTCCCGGCCAACACAGGGTTGTTCCCTATTGTACATTTACTATGGTTGGTTGTTTTGGTCCAACAGAGTTTTAAGTGTCCCAAGCAACAGGATTTCTACCATTTTCCTTAGACTATGCCAGTCAAACATATCTCATTAACAAGCTTACCCCTAATATTCTATTTAAGTATCTTCCTTTAATCTCATCTCATTACACCTTGCTATACCTCACCATTCTCAGTGTTTACATCTTACACATTTCTACATTATTTCCCACCATTTATTCCCTTAGCCATGATCTATTATTTAGCTCTTTCCATCTTTACTCATAAAGACAAAACTCCTTCAAACACCCTAACTTCTGATGTTTTCTTTGAACATCCTTCAGTTAGTCAATATCTTTTATGGCACTCAGTAGTCCAGACCTGAACATAGTATTCCTGTTGCTTCTGTAGTAGGACCAAATACAGAGGGACTATGAGGCCTATGACATGAGACCTCTGCATATGCAGCCAAAAGTTATATTTTTGTTTTGTGCCTCTATCACTTTGCAAATTCATGCCTCACTTGCTGTCCACTATATCATCTTTTCTATTGCTATCATTTCTTCCCAGATTTCTAACTTCTGGTGAGGGTCCATACAATGTTTTCCCTTTAGAGGTATTATTAGCTTGCATTTTTTCAACTTAAAGCTCATTTAGTTATTTTCTGCTCATGTTTATAATGTAAGTCGTCCTCTTGATCTTCGCTGATGTTTGTAAATCTTCCTAATTTAACATCTACATTTTTCATTAACTTGATTTTTACTAGCTGTCCCAGACCATTAAGATATCCATTAATATCAGACCTAGCAGATCCCTTGAGATTCCTCAGACACTTCCCTGCAACAAAACGATTTTGGTGGTTAGCATAACTTTAAGAAAAAAAAGGAGGAAGAAGGAGAAATAAAAAGACATTTAAGCTATTGGTTAGGAAGGTTGTTCTCTTAACAGCTTTCAACCCACGCACAATGGGTGCTACTACAAACAAACAAACAAAAAAAACAGTGCATGTGTTCAATTCAATATTTGATTTTTAAAGGTCATAATTTTGTAGGAGACTTAACTGCATTTACTTACACTTCCCCTTTTCATCCTTTAAGACCCTACTCCTGCAAACACACACATGCATAACCTTGCTCATGAGCAGTCCCACTGAAGACATGTATTTCTCCAGTTATTTTGATGGCTGTTGTTTTTAAGGTTTATATGTCATAGTGAACTATTAAGTCTGCTGTATTTTTTTAAGCAATGTGACTTATATGACATCTCAGTACATTTGCTACTGAATCGTTGCCAAGTGGCAGAAGAAACTGGAATTTTTATCAATTCAAGTGTTTGATTACAGGAGCGTTTATTAAGTGACGTTCTATTATACATTATTTACAATTGCTTGACGTCTTTTTTTTTTTTTAAATAGTTTCACTGTTAACTACTTTCCAGTTGAAAGGTTAGATTCCACAAAATGCTGTCAAATGAACTTTTTTTTTTTTTTTTTTTTTTTTTAAAAAGTGAAGGGTTTGTTCACAATGAAGGTTAACAAGGTAAGCTTTTGGAGACCTTCACAATTCAATGAAGGCAGATATTAAAGGATCCAAAAAGTACTATCATGTCACACATCCCTGTTTACTTTAAAAATGTTTTCGGGACTGTGAAGACTACCATGTACGAATCTCAGCTGTGGGAAAACAAGACAGTATGAAAATTCCTTTAAAAACATAGCACTCTGAACCACTGCCACAAATGAGATGCACGGGTGGGAAAGTGTGAGAGGATGACACGAGAATGATATACACATTGGTTTCTTCAGTCTTACCTTTGGGCTGCTGTTTTTACTACTGGTATCTGTGCATGAGCATGGTGAAAATGTCTACCGTGCACTACGGTTCCTGGACAAGTTATATTCTGGGAATTTTCACTGTAAATATGATAGAAAGTAAGGTAAACAAAAGTTACAAAATTAACAAAACTGCAGAAACAATGAAAAAAGCTAAGAAATGTCATGTAGCTAATCAGTAACTAAAATAATATAACACTTAAATTACATAACTAGACTGGTTTGATAAAGAGGCAGCACAGTCAGAAATGAGGATTCTCAGCCTCTCCCGACTTCCGGGCCCATAAACCACACACAGCTTCTTCTTGTGGTTCACTGCTGTAATCTTTTGCAATAATATTCTATAATCCTTTGCAGTCACAAATGTCTAATTTGAAAACGTTATTAAAAAAAAAATCTAACAAAAAATAGGAAACGTCCAGACTAATGTACACAGAACTGGAAATCAATGTCTCTCGTTCTAAACCTCGCCGTGCTGAAGTCTACTTCTGTGCCTGTAGGAGCATAAATGCCATATCAAAACAGCCCAGCATCCTATTGCTGACATTGGCCAGTACCAGACTCTTTAAAGGAAGGGACAAAAATCTGCATAATAGACCATTATAGACTATTCTGCCAAAAAGGAACATTTCTTCCTAACCTGAGGCAGCTCGTGGTTGGCTAAGATATACCTTTTATTTTATAATACCTAATGTTGACAAAAGCCTTTATTCAATGCTGATAAGCTCTTGGTCACAAAGTATTTTGTGGCCATGAGTTCCCCAAGTTAATTAGGCATTGTGTTCAAAAGGAATCTTTTTTTTTTTTTTTTTTTTTTTAAATTTAGCTGCCTTCATTTTCATTCATTCCTTTGATTTTGTTTTTGTGGTTTTTTTTTTTGTTTTAAGTCAGCGGTTCTCAAACTGGAGGTCAGTACCCCTCAAGAGGTCACATGGGGGGTCATGAGCTACAAGCCTCCACCCTAAGCCCCGCTTTGCCTCCAGCATTTATAATGGTGTTAAATATACCAACAAGGGTTTTTAATTTATAAGGAGGGTCACACTCAGAGGCTTGCTATGTGAAAGGGGTCACCGTACAAAAGTTTGAGAACCACTGTTAAGTCTTATGTTTCTTCCTACTTGTCTCTTTAAGCAGTCCTAATCTAGTCACTCTCCCCTTTGGAAGTTTTTTCATGACTAATCACCTGTTATCTCTGGAGCTCTACCACCTTTGATATAATTATTTTAGAGAATTTAGCACAGCATTCATGATATGGGAAAATCATCACGTTTTATAATGGAATAATATTTTGCACTATTTTCTCCCCCCTCTTTATAAATCTTAGCATGATGAGTAATCAATATGCAATGGAAACCAAAAGAGTAGAGGTTTTCATTGAGTTGTCCACAATGATAAACTGCTTTTTTTTCCACTGTGATGAACTTTGATTTAGAATCCAATAATGTGAATGAGTAGTTCAAATTATTCCTTCCCATATACACATGAAGTTCATTGTTGACTAATGCGAGGTAATCAGTCACCACACATCATCAGTATTTACCTAGCTTTGTTAGGTCCTTTTCATATCATAGGATTCTTTTCATATCTTGACTTAAATAGTTTTGTGCAATCCACAAAAGTCTGACCTCACTATTCATTTCCCTTTCCAAATCATTAACATATTGAACACCGATTCGAATATCAATCCTGTGGACACCCCACTGTTACCCTCTGCCATACTTAAAATTGATCAGCTATTTCTACTCTTCATTTTCTGTCTGTTAGCCAGTTTTAATCCATCAGAGTAGTTTGCCTCTCTCCCAGGCCTGCTTGGTTTTCCTTTTTAGCCTCATGAGGGACTTTGTGAAAGGTTTTTTCAAAGTCCAAATTAATGTCAACTAGGATCCCTTTATCTATTATTTGGTTCACATGCTCAAAGAACTCTCATAGATGCATAATTTTCATGCTGGTTTATACTTATTGTTTTGTTCATCTTAACTGTTTTTTCAGTCAATTTACTAAATACTGCAGGCAGGCTCACTGCTTCGTATTCCTCATCCAAGACCCCATTTATACACCACCTGGTCTTTTGTTTTCTTTTATTAAGGCACCTCCTCTTTTGACATGTCAATCTCTGACAACACTTACCTGAAAAAAAGGAAAATCAGGGATAGCTATTTCCTTCCTGTCTTTTGTGGTAAAGATAGATACAAAGAAATTATGCTGCTTCACTTCAATATTATTACACAAATAAATCACTCCCTGGTAGTGCAATGGAGTCACCCATTCTTTCACATAGGCTTCCATCTTGTGATGCATTTACAGTATGTTATTAGAGTGGATCAGAAAATGTGCCTCTTTCAACAAAATTTTCTTTAAAAAAACCCTGACAATGTTTTTATAAATTATGCAAAACAATGTTTCAATTTTTATTTCAAGGTGAGTTTGATTTATTCTATATTTTACTTTCTAAACAAAACACTTCAGCTGAGCCAAAACCAGGGTTCTGTGATTGTTATTTTCAGAATTTTGTTTTGCACGAGATTTCAAAATTTTGTTTTGCTCTGCTCCGGAACAGGGAAAAAAAAATCCAGATCCCACACAGCCCTCTATTTTGTTACTTTTTATATTTTTGTCCATTTGCTCTTCAAAACCCTTCTTTTCCCTTAACTTCCATATTACATTTTATTTGCTACAGTACATGGTCCTTTCTATTGACTTCGCTTGGGAAGTATTTCCATTTTATAAAGGGTAACTTTGTGGCTGAAACAACATATCATACCTTGCCATTTAGCCATAATACTGGGGTGGGACAGCATGACAAAATGTATGTGTGTCCACACCTCACATATCACTATCATAATAATCATTATGAAAAGTATGCCTTGTGAGGTACCATTTGAAAACTCATAATTTGCCAGTCATTGTCCTGATAAAATGTGTGTGACAACACTATATGAGAAAAGTTATAAGATTCCACTGTATAGTGTTATTAACACATTCCAAACTGAGATTGGCAGGACAGGTTTGTCTCAAACAGAGGAATGTATGTGCTCTGCTTAAGTTGCATTTAAGCAGTAAACAGAGCCATCGAGCAGGAGGGAAACAAAGGACGCTCAAGTCAGTGAGGAAAAGGCAGCAGGGGACATCCTTCCACATAGATTTGGTCTCCTGAATCTCGGCTGAACACGTTTTTCAATAAGGGGACTGACACTATAAAAAGGAGGAACAAATATAGCTAAGCACACCCTCTCTCTCCCTGCCCACCACATTCATGGCACCAGAAGCAACAAAGGAAGCATTTGTTGAATTCTGGGAGAAGGGATCCTGATCTAAGAAATTTGGTCAGTAATACTGCTGAAAGCATATGGTGAGAAAATTTGTTAAGTTAGGCACCGGTAGTATTTTAACTTCATTTTCTTGTAACCATTTCTGACTTTTATGCCTCATTACTTAAACTCACTTAAAATCTCTTTGTAGTTAATACATTTGTTTTATCTAATCCAATGTGATTAAACTGAAATGTGTGGGAAACTCCATCTGAGGTGGCATGTTATGTGCATATTATTTCTACTGAAGCAATAACAAACTTAATATAAACTAGTATTATATTAAGTCCAGAAGAGGGCTGGGCAGTACAGGACATACATTTCTGGGGAAAAATCTAAGACTGGGAGTCTGTTTAGGTCACTCTGCAGTATCACCAAGGCTGGTAAGAGCCAAAGTGTGGCTGGCTGCAGCGTGCGCACGCACACACACAGCCAGTAGCGACTTGCATGCTGGGGGCTGTTTGTGAGCAGTCCAGGCTGATGGCTACAGCAGGAAAGCATTGTAAAGGGCACCTCAGGTTAGAGAGGAAGCTGCTCAGTCTGCATTGTACCCTCATATATTACAGAGATGTGTTCTTTGTTCTGCATTTTTGTTCCGCCTTACTTTTTAGTTCAGCAATATGAATGCGTTCAGGAAGAAATGTGCTACCTTTAAGGAGCTGCTGTATTGTGTGTAAGGATTTTAATTGCACTTTTGATTTCAATGTGTTTTTAACTTAAGGAAAAAAAAAAAAGGGAAAAGGTTAAAGACCTTCCTAATGTTCAGTACAGTGCTAGTGACTGGCACAATTACTCCCTCAAGTATATTGAATTTAGTTGTACTATGTTCATTATTAATTAGTGGCTCAGTTTGTTACAACCTAGCCCAGTACCCAGCCGTAATCACTAGTCTGTTGCAAGTGGACCCAGCCGCCAAATTCAAGTTAGTTGGGTCTGGGTAGAATCTAATCACTATTTCTAGCTTTGGTCTATACAGCATATGCCCAGTCTCAGAACTCTTGTCAGAAGGCGGTCCATGGGCCATAGAGCACTGCCACGCAGCCACTCTAAATCCCACAAATCGCTGCTTAAAACCTGTGAGCTTCCTCAGCTGCTTACACGCAGTCCTTCGAGCTCCACCTCAGATGCGGACACTCCGGGCTTCTAATTTAACACCTTTGAACATAAGAACAGCCACACTGGGTCAGACCAAAGCTCCATCTAGCCCAGTATCCGGTCTTCCGACAGTGGCAAATGCCAGGTACCCCAGAGGGAATGAACAGAACAGGTAATCATCAAGTGATCCATTCCCACTCCTAGCTTCTGGCAAACAGAGGCTAGGAACACCATCCCTGTCGATCCTGGCTAATAGCCATCACTGGACCTAACCTCCATGAATATGTCAAGTTCTTTTTTGAACTCTGTTATAGTCTTGGCCTTCACAACATCCTCTGGCAAAGAGGGTTCCACAGGCTGACTGTGCGTTGTGTGAAGAAATACTTCCTTTTGTTTTAAACCTCCTGCCTATTACTTTCATTTGGTGACCCCTAGTTCTTGTTATGAGGAGGAGTAAACAACACTTCCCTATTTACTTTCTCCACAACAGTCATGATTTTATAGACCTCCATCGTAGCCCCCACCCGTAGTGGTCTCTTTTCCAAGCTGAAAAAGTCCCAGTCTTCTTAATCTCTTCTCATATGGAAGCTGTTCTGTATCCCTAATCATTTTTGTTACCCTTTTCTGAACCTTTTCCAGTTCCACTATATCTTTTTTGAAATGGGGCGACCACATCTGCACACAGTATTCAAGATGTGGATACCATTGTTTTAAAGATGTTCAAGATGTGCATACCATTGATTTAAATAGAGGCAATATGATATTTTCTGTCTTATTATCTATCCCTTTCTTAATGATTCTCAACATTCTGTTCACTTTTTTGACTGTAGCTGCACATTGAGTGGGTGTTTTCAGAGAACTATCCACAATGACTCCAAGATCCCTTTCTTGAGTAGTAACAGCTAATTTAGACCCCATTAATTTTATATGTATAGTTGGAATTATGTTTTCCAATGTGCATTACTTTGCATTTATCAATATTGAATTTCATCTGCCATTTTGTTGCCCAGTCACCCAAGTTTTGAGAGATCCTTTTGTAGCTCTTCGCAGTCTGCCTGGGACTTAATTATCTTGACTAGATAACATGGGGACAACATGGCAGAAAACAAGAACAGAGTTAACAATGGAACTTCTTAACCAGAGAAGCTTTACTCAAAGCACTCTAGAAAGTTAAAGACCTTTGAAAATAACTGAAGTCCTGAGATACACCCTTCCTTGGACTAATCTTACCCTTTCTGTGAGTCTGAGGTTCATAAGCAGTTCAGGAAAGCAGAGTCTCTCCTGCCTTCTTTCTTCTGCAAGTCCTCCTCATATTTGGCGATGGTTACTCCTAATCTCCACCCCCTCCTACACAAAGAAGAACCCTACTCTTAAACAGGGTCTCCCCTCTATGACATACACAAAACTGAGAAGCTCCAGCCACACCTCTCTCTTGCCTGCATGACGGCAGGCCCTTGAGTAGAAAAGCCATTGTTACACGAAGCTGGGCCAACAGCTGAGAGCCAATCAAAGTCAATAGCTCTTGGTCTCAAACACCTTTCCTAAGCAAGACAACTATCTGAATGCAGTATAATAGGTTATCCCTGGTGGCAGGGGGCAGATGTGCTCACACCACTGAATGTGCACATACCACTGACTACACAGACTTCTTGCTTTCAGTTCCTGTGCCTCATGCTACAATGGTTCCTGGCTACCAAAAGCAGCAACTGCAGGAAAACACCTGCTCAGCATCCACAGCCCTGGGCTTGAGCATGCTCAGTGCAAATGGAATCTTCAGACAATTTAACTGCCAAACTAACAAGTCTCTATTAAGCATATGCGAACTGCAGTTTTTGGGAGGCTTTTAACTTCGCCAATTTGGACAGGTTTTCCTGGGGGTGACAAAAGGCACATGACTGACACCAGGATGACAGCCCTGCCAAATTTCAAGATCATATTTCAAAGTACGGAGATGATAAAACTTCCTAATGAAATGGACATAGGCACTTAATGTGGGCAAAATAATATACTTCTCCCCAACTTTGTTCTGAGAAACAGCTGAATTTTGCTGAAACATTAAAAAAAAAAAAAAAAAAAAAAGCTCAAGGCAAACATCCGGCATGGGAAATTACAGTCCGAATGGTGGTTATAAACAACAAATGCAACAGGGTCTTGCAACGGAAAGTGTTTGGCAACCTGAATTATATGTTGCTACCAGCTCCACCTATAATCAGATCAGAAGTGACTACAGGGCTCTGGGAGTAAGGGTGAAAGAGTTGGGGGCACAGGTGGTGTTCTCTTTGATCCTTCTGGTAAACGGTAAGGGGTGGGGCCCAGGCAGAGACAGATGCAGCCAGGCATTCACCTCCAGGATGCGAAGATGGTGTTGACAGGAGGGCTTCGGCTTCTTTGACCAGAAGATGCTGTTCCAGCAAGAAGGCCTGCTAAGCAGAGATGGGGTCCGCCTATTGAGGAAGGGGAAAGAGCATATTTGGATACAGACTGGCTAACCTAATGAGGAAGGCTTTAAACTAGGGGGCAGGTGACCAAAGCCCACAGGTAAGTCAAAAACATGGAGACCTGGGAGAAGGGTTTAGAATTTTTTTTTGGGGGTGGGGGGGGGAGGAGAGCATGGGCTGTTATAGTAGGGATAAAGAAGAGACGAGACAGAACTGGAAGAGGGGAATCAAATCAGTATCTTAGATGTCTGTATACTAACGCGAGAAGTATGAGGAATAAACAGGAAGAATTCAAAATGCTAGTAAATAAACACAACTATGACATAGTTGGCATCACAGGGAACAGCTTCCTCAGGAAGGACAGGCAAGGAAACAAGGGACGAGGTGTTGCCTTATATATTAAAAACGTATATGCTTGGACTGAGATGGATGGAAATAGGAGACAGACTTCTTGAATGTCTCCGGGTAAGGATAAAAAGGGGTAAAAAACAAGGGTGATGTCATGGTAGGGGTCTACTACAGGCTACCTAACCAGGCAGAAGAGGTGGATGCGGCTTTTTTTAAACAACTAGCCATCATCCAAAGCACAGGACTTGGTGGTGATGGGGGACTTCAACTACTCAGATACCTGTTTGGAAAAATAACAGTAAGGCACAGATTATCTAACAAGTTCCTGGAATGTACTGAAGACAATTTTTTAATTCATAAGGTGGAGAAAGCTACTTGGAGAGAGGCTGTTCTAGATTTGATTTTGACAAATAGGGAGGAACTGTTTGAGAATATGAAAGTGAAAGGCAGCTTGGGTGAAGGTGATCATGAAATGGTAGAGTTCATGATTCTAAGGATTGGTAGGAGGGAGAACAGCAAAATAAAGACAATGGATTTCAAGAAGGCACACTTTAGAAAACTCAGGGAGTTGGTAGATAAGATCCCATGGGAAGCAAGTTTAAGGGGAAAAACAATTGAAGACAGTTAGCAGTTCTTCAAAGAGAGACATTATTAAGGGCACAAGAGCAAACTATCCCACTGTGTAGGAAAGATAGGAAGTATGGCAAGAGACCACCCTGGCTTAACCAGGAGATCTTCAGTGATCTAAAAATAATAATAAAAAAAAAAATAAAAGAAGTCCTACAAAAAGTGGTAACTAGGTCAAATTACAAAGGATGAATATAAACAAATAACAAGTATGTAGGGACAAAATTAGAAAGGCTAAGGCACAAAACGAGATTAAACTAGCTAGAGACATAAAAGGAACAAATATTCTACAAATACATTACAAGCAAGAGAAGACCAAAGAGAGGGTAGACCCGTTACTCAGTGGGGGGGGGGGGGAGGGGGCGGCAGAAAAAGTGGAAATGGCAGAGGTGCTTAATGACTTCTTTGTTTCAGTTTTCCCTGAGAAGGTTGGTGGTGACTGGACATCTAACATAGTGAATGTCAGTGAAAATGAGGTTGGATCAAAATAGGAAAAGAACAAGTTAAAAATTACTTAGACAAGTTAGATGTCTTCAAGTCACCAGGGCCTGGTGAAATGCGTCCTAGAATACTCAAGGAGCTGACTGAGGAGATATCTGAGCCATTAGCGATCTTTGAAAAGTCATGGAAGACCAGAGAGATTCCAGACAACTGGAAAAGGGCAAATATAGTGCCCATCTGTAAGAAGTTAAATAAGGACAACCCGGGGAATTACAGACCAGTCAGCTTAACTTCTGTACTCAGAAAGATAACAGAGCAAATAATTAAACAATCAATTTGCAAACATAGAGAAGATAATAAGGTGGTAAGTAAGAGTTAGCATGGATTTGTCAAGAACAAAGTGTGTCAAACCAACCTGATGACTTATTACCCTGTCAAAGAAAGCTTTGTGGATGGGGGGGAAGCAGTAGATGTGGTATATCTTGACCTTAGTAAAGCTTTTGATACAGTCTCACATGACTGTCTCATAAACAAAACTGGGGAAATGCAACCTAGATGGAGCTACAACCATGGTGGGTGCAAAACTGGTTGGAAAACCGTTCCCAGAGAGTAATCATCAGTGGTTCACAGTCATGCTGGAAGGGCATAACTAGTGGGGTCCCACAGGGATCAGTTCTGGGTCAGATTCTGTTCAATATTTTTATCAATGATTTAGATAATGGTATAGAGAGTAAACTTATAAAGTTTGTGGACGATACCAAGCTAGGAGCAGTTGCAAGTGCTTTGGAGGACAGGATTAAAATTCAAAATGATCTGGACAAACTAGAGAAATGGTCTGAAGAAAATAGGATGAAATTCAACAAGGACAAATGAAAAGTACTCCATTTAGGAAGAAACAATCATTTGCACACATACAAAATGGAAAATGACTGCCTAGGAAGTAGTACTGCGGAAAGGGGATCTGGGGGGTCATAATGGACCATAAGCTAAATGAGTCAATAGTGTAACACTGTTGCAAAAAAAACAAACAAACATCATTCTGGGATTTATTAGCAGGAGTGTTATAAGCAAGAAAAGAGAAGTAATTCTTCCACTCTATTCAGTGCTGATTAAGCCTCAACTGGAGTACTGTATCGTTCTGGGCGCCACATTTCAAGAAAGATGTGAACAAACTGGAGAAAGTCCAGAGAAGAGCAACAAAAATTATTAAAGGTGTAGAAAACATGATCTGTAAGGGAAGATTGAAAAAATTGGCTTTGTTTAGTCTGGAAAAAAGAGAAGACTGATGGGGGACATGATAACAGTTTTCAAGTACATAAAAAGTTGTTACAAGGAAGAGGGAAAAAAAAATATTGTTCTCAACCTCTGAGGATAGGACAAGAAGGAATGGGCTTAAATTGCAGCAAGGACGATTTAAGTTGGACTTTAGGAAAAACTTCCTGCTAGGGTAGTTAAGCATTGGAATAAATTGCCTAGGGAGGTTGTGGAATCTCCATCACTGGAGATTTTTAGGAGCAGGTTAGAGAAACACCTGTCAGGGATGGTCTAGATCAGTGGTTCTCAAACTTTTGTACTGGTGACCCCTTTCACATAGCAAGCCTCTGAGTGTGACCCTCCCCTCCCCCCCCAAATTAAAAACACTTGTTCATATATTTAACACCATTATAAATGCTGGAAGCAAAGAGGGGTTTGGGGTGGAGGCTAACAGCTCACAACCCCCCATGTAATAACCTCGCAACCCCCAGAGCGGTCCCGACCCGCAGTTTGAGAACCCCTGGTCTAGATAATACTTAGTCCATGAGTGCAGGGGACTGGACAAGATGACCTCTCGAAGTCCCTTCCAGTCCTATAGTTCTATAATGTATGCATATTACTGTAACCGTAACAGCTAGACACTTCCCACACACACCTTTTTTTTTTTTTTTTTTTTTAAATTAAAGCTGAGACCATGTATCAGTGCTCACCCAACCTGCACAATCCTCCTCACTGCCAGGCATTCACCCACATTAGGAAAAACACTGATTTACAATACTGCTACATTAATTTAAATGCTTTTCATCAGAGGATCTAAAAACATACCTTATATAGGTGGGTTATATAATCCTCATTTTACAAATGGGGGGTGGGGAGGAAGAGGAGAGGAATTGAAGCACAGTAACTTCCCAAGGTCTCAGACTATCACTGAGGAATTCAGGAATTTCATAAATCTCATCTGTTCACAGCTAATTCTGTGATTTAATTGTATGACTAAACTTTTCAGTCTGCTGAGAATTAGATGTCTAAAACTCAAGAGAATTACTACTGAGTACCCTTCATATTGTACATCAGTGGGCACATTAATGTTCACAATAAACAAACTGGTCCCAATTATTTAAATCTACAGAACAAAATATACAAAAACAGGAAAAATATATTTTTGGCCTTTCTTGTGATGCATGTAATATATAAAAGTTAGGAGATGCTGCACTTCAGTATTAAACGAAGGTAACTGCTTGTAGGATAATCACATTCCTGACCAGATTAAATGACCAAAGTCAGAAAAGCAGTTAGCGGTAAGAGATACCAGTAATAGTTTCAACACCATCAAAAATGTTCATTGCAGCCAAGGTGGTGTTTTTCATTCATGCCTTCGTTCGTGATTTTAACAGTGTTTTGCGTTTATACTTTATTTTCCTAAAGAAAGGTTGATTCTCATTGGTCGATAACCATTAAAACAAATTTAGCTGCAACTAAATATAGCTTTACGCTAAATTTGGTGCCTCTTTTTGTTAACCAAGAAGATATAGTGTATCTATGCACATTTATTAAACAACTATATAGCTTACCTTCAGTTTCTTAATTTTTTTTTTATTATGTTAGAAAATGGTGAATGATGCATTTCTCATTTACTGGATGATTAATTTTTTACTTGCAGTTTTTATCCAGCCCTTTTTGGATGTAAATTCAAATTTAATTACTAGAGTGCAAAACAGCACTAATTTTTTTAAGCTAATTAAACTACCTTAAATGTGCTATATCTAGAAGACGGAAAAGTTTATCAAAATGAATTTTCCAATTAAAACTAATATTTCTTAAAACAAAAGGAGTGGTATCTCTAGTTAGTGAGCTGAGCTGACTGTTTCTGGTCACCACATGCTGTAAGATCTTACAGCTAGTAGATCTCATCCTCTCATAGATTGGAAGAAGAAAGCTTGCTTTCCTTCTTTTTCAACTCCCAATTTGTTTCTTAACTAATGGACTCATCATTCAAATGAACTAATGGAATAAACTGAAAAGAAGAAACTATTTCTCTGCACCTGCAAAAGAAATCTACTGTCAGTCTTCATGGAGTTCAGAGGAGTTTTAGATATGGGAGATTTAATTAAATCTCAGTGTAGCAATAAACTTTTGCATTGTAAATTATAGCTATTTAAAGCCTATTCCAAACAAATAACTTTATTTTATAGTTCTTTATATACAACTGTTAGAGTGAAATACCCTTTATAGGCAAATCTGAGTCACTTAATTTATTGTACTACAGAAAAATTACACCAAAAATGAACATTTAGTGCAGAATCTCACTAAATAATTGGAACACCCATTGCAAGGTACTTGCTACTTGGCAAAATTAAATAAGCAAAAGAAAACAAATGCAGGAAAAAATATACTTTGTTTATCTGATGGATGTAGGTTTTTATATGTCCTTCACCAGAGTAGCATTTCAGCATCTCCCCAGTAATTAAAATTAAAATAAAATCAACTCCTCTTCCATTGCTTGTAGAATTTAGAAGAGATGAGTTTGACCCATGCGCATTACACGCTTGCATGCTATTGGAGAAATGCTAAATCAAAGCAGTCGAGTTTGCATATAGTTCTTCTGTCAGGTGAAGTTAGTTTCACATAGGTTTTCAAATTTGGGGGGCAGACTGCTCATGGGTGTTTAGGTATGGACCAGTGTAACAGCTTCTTCCTATCTGGGGCCATGGAGGTTTCTCATTTCTGCCTGAAGTTCCTGTATTCCTTATATTTATATTCGGTCCAAGGACTCAGATCAGACTACATGTAGCTGGAAATTGTATGGTTAGGAATAGAATGGTTTGACCATTTACAGATTTGTTTTCTCCATATCAAGAGTCTTTAGTGTACAGAGTAGTGGGAGGAAACGAGGCGAGATAGCACTGGACGTAAGGTCATTCCATGTTTCTATGATGCACACTAGCTGAAGTGACTCTCCATGACAAGATAGTCACTGGAACTGTCATATTCACTAAGAAGAGACAAATAGCAGTGTAGTCATGTTGGTCCCATGATAGCAGTGAGAGAGGGTAGGTGAGGTAATATCTTTTATTGGACTAAAATTCTATTTACAGAAGGGACTAGCTTTTGAAAGATAAAAGATAGAGAGGTAGGCGGGGTAGTACCTTTTATTGGACCAACTTCCGTTGGCAGAAGGGTTAAGCTTTTGAACTCCACAAAGCCCTGTTAGGTCTCTGTGGAGCTCAAAAGCTAGTCCCTTCTGTAAACAGAATTGTAGTCCAATAAAAGATATTACCTCACCTACCCTCTCTCACTCATATCGTGGCACCAACACGGCTACACTACCACTTACTAACCAATAACTTACTGCTTATCAACACAAGGCTGAGGTTCAGGTTATGCTTTGTTTGACTTTATATAGGATGGCTACTTATTGACTGGATGTAGCGGTCTTGTGATCTTTTCTCTGCACAGGGGGTGGATGGGAACTGACTGCACTGGAAACAATTTAACTATATTATGAACTTCCTGTGGCTGGTGTTTCATATAGCTATTGCTTTCAGTTACAACTTGAATAGGAGTAGAGTAGGAGGATTGTCAGTTTTGAATACCAGCAGTGGTGGTGAGCAGCTGGAACACCAGATAGATAGATATCAGCATTTGTGCTCAATTCTTTTGAGACCAGAGCTCAGGCTGAATCTGAGAGTGAGTAGAGTTGATGAAGACTTGCTCTGAAGTAGTGCAAAGTGGTTCTTGTGTGATATAATGTCCTATAGGAGGGAAAATGAAGGAGCATCGCAGCTAGTGCTGGAGATGGCCTGGAAGAGGCAGAAGCCTACGACCGAGAGAGAGTACATTACATTCTGTACCTCAGGGTGATGAATGGGAGATTGGGTGATGGTAGAAGCAGTCTTGAATGGTACTTAGTCAAGATACAAGTGAATATCCAGGGTCAGTTACTTTTGTGCAGAAAGCCTTCAGCATTTACTAGTAAGTGCTATGTAACACATTTTGTAAGAGTAATGGAATTTTAAAAGATCTTAAATTTTGCTGAAAAAGGAGAGACCACTTTTATTTGTAACTTGCCAACTGTACAGATTAGCAAAGTGCAAACTGAGAGTCTTTGCTGTAGTTTCCTTAATGTCACACCAGTCAGTAAAAAAAAAAAAAAAAAGTATCTAAAATGATATTCATATATCATGTTTAAATAAAACTGATGGTTAACTAAACAATTACTTAGTAAACTTGGAAACTCTGTACCTCAGTTTCTTGCTATTTGCCAGCATGTTGAGTCCAATTGAGTTCCCTTTCAAAACTCTATAACTTCCAGTTTTGCCTCGCCTTGCATACGTTTTTATGTACTCGCCACTGGTGCCAACGGTTCCTGGTCGACAGCGTAGTGACTGTAATGAGACAATTAGCAAAATGTTTGGTTGATGAGAGTATACAACTATTAAGTTGTGAAATACTTATATGAATACTCACTGGAATCCATATTTACGTTGCCTTTGTACTAGATGTTAAAGATCTTAATGTTCTATCTAAAAATCTAGTCAAAAGCCGTTTCCTATATAAATCCTGTCCCTTGGTCTTCAACACAGTTTTCCCCAAGATCTCATAACTCAAACTAAAATTATGTTTCATAAAATATTCTGTTCAGAATTCTGTCTAAAGTTTTGTCCTGGATAGCATAATTCCAGGAACTACAAAAAATGAAAAGAGAACATGCCATTTATACCGAGAAAATTTTACAATGTCCTTAAACCCAGAAAAAGGTAAATAAATAGGAAATAAAACTATTCTGCATTGCCAAGATGATGTCTTTCTGAGATAATATCAGCATTTCAACTATATTTTGTCAGATTCCAGATAGCATTTTACTTGCTCAGACTTTTTGAGCTTTGGAAAATATCTTAATAGAGGACTATTCCCTTTTGATTACTGTTAAATTTATTAAGCCTGTATTAATATAAACTTGTCAATTTAAAAATATAATGGATGGCTGCTCTTTATTGCTAGTTAAATAGTACTGCTATAGCCATATCCAGCCTATTCCTCATTATCTATGGAGTCATCACCTGTAGCCATTTGCTTAATCGTTCATTTGGTCTGTTTCATTAGGTTGCATCTCTTGCGTGATTTGTTAGGGAGAAAGGCAGCCTCTCTTTCCTACACATACCCACTACTCAAAACACTGAAATTTTCAAGCTTTATGAAACTTCTTTCCAACAAAATACTTTAGCACCTGCCATCAAAATCGCAAAAGAACACAACCACCCTTCACTGCTTCCCCCGCCTTCCCCTTGGTAGATACACACACACTCAAAACCAGGAAAATACATTAGCATATGTGGTCAAGAAAGATTAGGAAGTAAATTTAGTCTTTCCGCAAAGGAAAAATAATTTAGTTTTAGACTGGTAGTTGTGTAGAGATAAACGTAACCATCAATGCTGATAGTTTCAGAGTTCAGAAGAAAAGAAAATATAGTACTGTACAGCAAGCAAGCCCCCTGGAATTCAGAATGAGAAACATACTAAAGGAATGCAACTCAAGATATTTTTGCAGTGTGCATCATAGAAAAGCAACACATTCACCCATTTTTCAAATTTTTTTTAATTCAGTGGGATTACTATACTACTTTGTTTAAAACTAAATTTAATAGGTGTTTTAATGACTGAATATATAAAATACTTGCCTTCTTTTCTTCACTGGGACTGAAGGACCCATCACTCTCATCTATGCTGAGCAGTTTTGCCTCACTAAACAGTTGGGGAGAAAAGTATGGGTATACTGTAATACAGCAAATGGCAGCAAAATAGTCATAAAACCATACTATAACTCAAAGCCAGTATACACAGACTAAAAAAATATATTTTTTTTTTGTATTTTTAAACAAACAGATCTCCCCAAAAAAAACAAACATTACAGTGGGCAGTATAATAAGCAAGCAATATTAATGTTAATCTCCAAACAAATCTAACATAAGTGAATGCACGAAGAAAACTACAAACAGGAAATGAGAATAAAATAAAGTTACCAGCAATTTGAAATATTGTACTGTTAACAAAACTTAAATATTTAAAAGGGGCCAACCTAATGCCCATGGGGTTACATAAATGGTTATGCTATGCAGAAACCTTTAGTATACGAGATGTTTACACAAAAGGGAAAGTTATACTAACTTTTGGCTCTCCCAGCATTTGTGAAGTTACCATTCACACAAAATGGACACCCAGACACAATAAAGTCCTAAAATTTATCCTGTAAGCAGAAGGTTAATTTGTCCATGGGCAAAAAGAGTATGATTCAATTACTGTCAAACTCACTATGCAAGTTTCACTTCAGGATGCGAGTTTACATGATAAAAATGTTAAGGTATTTAAACTTCCACCAAAACAGACCAGTATACCTTTGAGAGATATTCAATTTAATAGTAGTTCAATCGCACAAATTAGGATATGGCTCTGGAGAACTCTTAAGTCTGGATTCTCCAGATGAAAAGGGTACAGAAACCCGTACCCTATATGCCAGTGATAGCACAATGAAATAGTAGTATAAATGTAGAGAAATGGGAGTTGGGGAAAAAGAGGTATGAAGTTCATAGGATACTGATCTTCCAACACGGGTTACCACATCTGAACTTTCAAAAAAGAGGACACTTCACAGGGGAGGTGTAGTATTAGCTCGTGCCACTGCCCCCGGACCTGCCCCAACTCCACCCCGTCCCTGCCCCAACTCTGCCTACTCCCTGCCCCAAGGAACCCTTCCCCAAATCCCCGTCCCAGCCGCACCTCCTCCCCTGAGCATGCCGCATTCCCCCTCCTCCTCCTCCCTCCCAGCTGTGCGAAACAACTGTTTCACAGAGCAAGTGCTGGGAGCTAGGGGGGGAAAAGTGGGCACTCGCTCGAGTGATCAACATTCACTCTCTTTCTTAAATGATCAACTCTTCTTTGGGGAAAAATAATAATGGCAAAATCCCGGACGTTTTTAGATATTTAAAAAATTCCTCCCCGACGGCGATTTAAGAACCAAAAAGCCAGACATGTCTGGGAAAATACGGACATATGGTAACCCTATCTAAGGCCTTTCTGCTGCATCTCTGTAATTGGATAAAAAGACCTTAGGGAGATTACAGCACAATTTCAAAATATGCCACTGAAGGTTTTCCTTCAAGTTACAATTCTTCCTAGGTAGGATGAAGAACAAAGGAGGACTCTATTATCTATGCAAATAAACTTCTAGAAGCAAGAATGTACATATAGTTAGGTTTGGTATGGGTATGAATTGTGCAAACTTTTTCTCCATATTGAAAGCAAGCTGGTTAGTCATCAATGTTATTGTATTCTAGCTTCAATTATGGAATCAGAACTTTTCTAGAGATACCATGGCAAAAAAAAAAAAAAAAAAAAAAAAGTTAAGAAAAACTAATTTTCAATTACACAGTCACAACAAGGGAAGAAAGGGGTTTAATATTTTCGATGGAATCTTTGTGGATTGGAAAACCTTCACATACTACATTTTTATTTGCTTTTCAAGGATGGGAATTCACTCCCTCAAAAAAGAGTTCTGTTGCACTTCCCTAGATCTCTAATAAGAAGAGAGAGATAGTACAGTTCATGAAAAATGTGCAAGAGTGGCTACAAACTGGACCTTGGTTGTTGAAAGACCAAAACCTATAGAAGAAATAAATGCAATATAGTCTAGTGAACATGCAACTGGACTGAGATTCAGAAGACAGATTTTTATATCTAGCTCTCTCATTGGTCGGCTGTGTAACCCTAAACAAGTAATTTTGCCTCTCGTTTCCCTTCCTACCCTTGGCTGATCTTTTCTTTTTAGACTTCAAGCTCTTCAGTATAGGAATTATCTTACTGCTTGCACAGCATCTATCACAAGGCGGCCCCTAGATATTACTGTATCAACAGAACACATCAGCAGAAGAGTAAGAGCAAAAAACAGGGAGGACTATAACGAACAAACCCCTGAATCAACAAAAAGTCTCAAAAGGATAAATTAAACTGAATAGGAATAGATCTTCTGATGCTCATAATTTTTGAGGAATAAAAGTAATGACTTGGACCAGAAAAATGTATTGTGATTGGATGATCTTAAAGAACACATTTGTTTTAAGTCTGTTCAAAAGATTACAAAGTACATATGCCTTAAGTAAATTAGAATGCAATGTTAAAAAAAAAAAAAAAAAAATTAGCGTCCAGAGGTTTACATGCTCCATAAATACTAAATGCCTATATAATGTAATTAAAAGATACAGTTTTTTTTCTATTTTTATTGACTGCATCACACTACCTGCATACAGGATTTTTTTTTCCTTTTTCCTTTTTTTTTTTTTTTTTTTTTTAAAAAGGAGAGAGAGACAGAACGTCAGAGGAATATGGTTGTTGTGGGGCTTTTTAACTCCACCAACATTTTTGAAACTAAGTAGGTATTCTCTTTTCAAAAGAAATTAAATTTCTACTAATTAAACCAAATTAGGATATTTTCTTGGTAGGGCTAATATTCAGTAGCTACTTAAAAATTGAAGAAACATAAATAAACTCAAATCATCTCCATTACCAAACAATTTTTTTTTTAAACAAAATAGTTTAGAATACTAGACTTCTTGCAAAGAGGAGATTTTAATTGTGTATTAAATCCTAGAGACTGAAGAGAAATACAAATTCCATTATCCTCATAATTTGTTTATAAACAATGAGATTTAGAGAAAAAGTTGAAAAGCCATAATCCAAATAAAAAAGTGCTCAATTTTACCATCATCCAGAAACTTTACACAAAGATAGTGTTAATGATTAGCATTAAGCCTATCCTCCTAAAAACTGCAAGCTGTCATACATAATATTATGTGTCCAGATCGCTCTTCAACCAAACTGAATTTTAATCTTGCTGGAAATCATTTTGCAGAAAACTAAGAGGTTATTATTGACTATTAATAGATCCAGAGAAGAATCATTTCATAAGATATTTCAAATATGTTGATAAACACCATATAAAGATGCCTTCTCTAGAATTCAAGTGAAACATTGATGATAGCTCTATAAATTAAATCAATCTTTGGTTGAAAAAAGTGACATTACTAATTCATCACAAAATTCTGAACATTAAAAACCAGAATCTTGTCGTAAAGTGACTGCTTTGAACAAGATTTTCAACCAATTTAAGGGGAATGCTAAACATTTTACTAACAGGTAATACACAAAGAACCATCAGGTATATGAAATAAATTATAGTGTGAGGAAGCGAATAAAAAGAATAATCTATTGATTAGAAAACTAAAAGGAATGCCATCTGACTATATTATCCATCCAGTCTGGAATAGAGGGAAGCAAATAATTATCTATCCCAAAATTTACAGAGGGGGCTTTAAAACCTCTTATAAAAGATCTTTAGAGAATAATAAAATAGATATTAGAAAAAGTAGTAAGTTATATGAAAAAAGGAAACCCTCTGATTTCAATTTTTTTTTTTTTTTGGAGATATTTGAGCAGAGAGGAACCAGTCTTCACCATAAAAAGTATGAAAATCAGCAGAACCTTGGGCTGATAAATTATAAATATGTAAAGACAGATTGGTAGGCCTCTCAGAGACGTGCTTAATATGCTATTAAAAGGGGCATAGATACTAGCTTCTTTTCAAGAGTTTGCAGTAACTTATTTCTAAATCTGGAAAGGACCTTAGCACATGCTCATTACATTTCTTTATTAAACTAACACATAAAGAATGTGGTCAAGGTATGCCTGATCAACATCAAAATATTGCCTGGCTACAAGAGAAACTAAGATCGATTTATATATAGTGGTTAAAGAATGTTATACTCAACCCTGTTCAAGAACCCCCCTCTCAACTTCTCTTATTAGTGTGGAGGAAAAGGCATTTGACAGGGTAAGGTGACATTAAAAACCAACAGTCAATGCCCTGGACACAGACCTGCAGTTTATTCAATGGATAGAAACCATCACATTTCCATCCCCAGGCAACAACTGATATAACTGTAAATGGATACAGTTCTAATACCGTTTCTCTCTACCAAGGACACAAGGCAAACGATGCTATCACCACTTATTTTCCAGATCAATGAAATCACATATATATATGCGCAACAAGAAGAAAAAGTACTGGAGAACAAAATGCAAATTCTGAGCTCAAGAGTAGGGAGGTTAAAATACGGGATGGAGGAAGAAGGTGGGTCAAAGATTCTTAGTATTTTTTTATTTTTCTTCACACAAAAAAATAAATACAGAAATTAAAAACAAGCTTAACAACCTTCAACTACTTTTGTATCTACATTTGAAGAATTATGTTCTATGTAGCTTGGGGTTCTATCAGCAGCTACATATGTAAGATGCACATAAAACAAACTCCTAACTATGGGGAAAGCAGAAATAGAAAGATGGTTTCTATCAAAGAATTTTTAAACACAGTGGACCCTGTATAGAGCTACTCCTTTATAAAAGTAGATTATATACAAAAAAAGGAAGAGGAATACTCAACAGCTTCTATATGTTATAGAAAAGAGAAGAAAACTAGGTAGTTATGAATCAGTGGTATCAAACCTGTACAAATTCATAAACAAAAAATCTCCAAAGGTGTGAGATATCCAGCCAACAGCAGTGTAAGTATTGTACGTGAAAATATAAGACTACACATACAATACTTATACTGCTGTCTGTTGGACCTATTTTGTGGGATTGTACAACCATTCAGAAACACTGGTTTAAAATTAGAGAACAGATTCACTATGAAAACATGTGCTACCCATTGACTCGTCAGAGATTTTAATGGGACTACCACTAAATACAAGTCTCATTCTATGCTGAGAAGTCATCTTTTGAAGGCAGCAAGAGGCTACTAGGAAATTATTGAAAGAAAAAAAAAAAACATCTCCTGATGTATTGTCTTCATTTTCCAAGAGGAGTAAAAAGCAAAACTAAACTGCCAGCATACAAAAAAAATTTAAAAAACCACCACCAAACAATACTTCACACTAAAATTAAACTATTAAAACTGGCAATTAAAAAAAGTGTTAAATAGCACAGTAAGGAAATTAATTAAGAATGCACTATTTTGTAAGCACGACCTTTTATTGAGGGCTTTTCTAAATTTCTGATAAACCTCCATTTCAACAAGGGGATCTCAGTGCTTGCCATTCGATGAACATACTATTTCTAATAACTTAACATACTATGTGTGTTAAGCATGCATACCATGGGCGGGGGGAGGGAGGGGAGAGGAAGAAGGAGGAGGTTGTTTTCCTGTATTTGCTTTCCTCATAGCTTCTTCTGCCTGCTTTGTCCTTTAACAGAATTTTGCCACTGTTGATATAAAAGCCTTCGCTCACACTACTGGAACAGTATTCTTGGGTCTCTCAATCCAAGAGACTCTACATCTATTTTCAGATCTCATTTGAAAATATCTTTCCCCCCTTTGCTTCACAAATGCGTCTCATTTCTCTTCCTCTGCTTTCTTCACTTTTAAAATTTTCAACTTATAACTGTTCAACTCTTAAGCATTTTGGAATATTTTTTGCGTTTTAAAACGCAACAGTACAATTAACTGGATTGTGTGTCTGTGGCTTTGTTTCAAAAAAAGAAATGTAATTTTTTGATGCTTTTGACAGATCTCTAAGCAGTCTGCTATTCCAACCAAAGATGGCAACAATATGTCTGCCTGCTCCACTACCTTACTCCATACGCTGGGGTTGATGGAAAATAACTATTGCTCCTGAGTCTTGTGATGGGGCAAGGCCAGATGGCTATAGAAAAGTAGTGGGAGATAGATATATTAGCTCCAGGCTAAACAAATACCTGGTACCAGGTTAAGTGAAATGGAAGCTGCTCCAGGTCAATTAAGACACCTGGGGCCAATTAAGAACTTTCCAGAAGGCAGGGAGAAGGCTAGGTTGATTGGGACACCTGAAGCCAATCAGGGGTTGGCTGAAACTAGTTAAAAGCCTCCCAGTTAGTCAGATGGGGGTGCATGTCAGGAGCTGTTGAAGGAAGTTGTGCTGTTGGAGAGGCTGAGTAGTACATACCATATCAGGCACAAGGAAGGAGGCCCTGAGGTAAGGGTGAAGTGGAGCTTGAGGAAGCGAGGGCTGCTGTGGGGGAAGTAGCACAGGGAATTGTACATGTCATGTTTCTAAAAGGTCAGCTACCATAGCTGATACTATTAGGGTCCCTGGCTGGAGGCTGGAGTAGAGGGTGGGCCCAGGCTCCCCCCCCACCTTTGCCCCCCGATTAATCATTGAGACTGGGAGACAGCAGAGACTGCAAGGAAGGATAACTTCACCTCACCTCCCTCGCTGGCTTATGATGAAAATGGCTCAGTAGACTGTGACCCTTGTCTCTAGAGAAAGAAGGGTTACGTGGAGGGTCACAGTGAGCCTCTGAGGCTAGCAAAATCCGCCAGGAAACGTGGGACCCACGGAGGCAAGGACAGAGCTTTGTCACAGTCTATGCAGAGATGTAACACCTGCTGAGGATATTATGGAGGCTCATTTGTGGCTCTATATAGTTAAATTTGGCACTTAAAACAAGAATTCAACCTTTGCTTGCTAGGCATAAAAATACAATAGCATCTTCAAAATTACAGCATTTTAAAAAATTAACTAAAAACTAACAAATTTGCTTCCAAATTCTCAAATTCAAAGGAGTCCTTTAAGAAATTTAGCAAGCTACTGTCAACTTTTTAGACCCCACTGAATGATCTTAATAAATAAAAACACAGTTTATCCACACAGTTAAAACTCACTGAAGTTTTGTATATTGGGTACATTCGGGAGAAAAAAAGGATGGATTATCATATTTATTGAAGATCACATTTTGCGGTTTAATTAATGAAAGCTTATTATTCTTCAGCAAGACTAGCACAATCTCCATCAAAAGGTTCCATGAAAATTACCCTTCTCCAAAATGACTCATCTCCTTTCGGCCTCAATGGGACTGAGAAAGGTTGCCTTTCCAAAAATGGCCACTTCCTCCAATTACCACTCCTCAGAGTGTTCCTCCCCTCATATAGCATAGAGGATTATCAGCTTGCTGAGGGCAGCTTCCCTTCACTCCCTTTGGGAGCAATAGGAAGAGTGCCCAGTTTGAAAGAGGTGATCTTCATGAGTTTCTCTAGAGCAGAAGATTTTAATTTTTAAAATTCCAAGAAAGGACCATTAGTCCTAAATATTTCTTTTTAAAAAGCTATGCTATCCACCAGATACACTCAACCGCAATTTAAAAGTCATACTATGTATCTTCAAATAATTAGAAATATCATGAGATCATTCTCTCTGATTTCTCATTTACTGTTTACGTGTGAACTTTGTACTAATTTTTGGAAACCAAAAAATTTCCCAGACAGAAAGCTACATTAAGTTTGAGAAAACATATCAGTAATTTAGGGTAAAATATGTGAGAAAGATGGGATAATTATTTAAAAAAAAAACCAAAAAACGTATTACAAACCAAACATGCAAGGTATGGAAGTGCACAATTAGGGAACAAAGAACATGTGATTAATGTGAGAATCCAGTTTTTGTTTTTTTTAAACCAGTTTAGTCTAACCTGAGACTACAAACACTAAAATGCTTTAATCATACTGATATGGTTATTGCAGAAAGGCACTGTAGGGCAGAGTTGGATTGTTTGGGTATCCTAGCTGTATATGCCTTTCCCTTAACATGTTTGGATTTCATTTAAATTTAACCTTTAACTCTGAATTTCCTGAATTTGTATTGTTTGTTTTGGGGATAATTACAACATCTCTGCCAACTGTTTTACCTAAATTACTGCTTTATATCTTAACTCCATTTGAATGCATGTTTTTGTCTGGGAATAATTAACAATGGCAAGTTCTTTCAAAATAGATTTTTCTTAAATTAGTATTAAATTACTGAAGAGAAAGTTAAGGATCTAATTTTCTACACACACACTATTATATACTACAGTTTATTAATTATTTACAAAAAATTAGGTTTCTATAATTAAGCACTTATGTTCAATAACCTAGAAAAAAATATCCTTACTCTTTCTCTGCATCTCCTTCACTTTCTTCTACGTGATCAAAGCTCCAATTATTTTTATAACCTCCATCTCTCTTCGACTGTGATCTATTCAAAGCTGAAATGAGAACAAGTTAAGATAAGTTTTGATTTCAAGCCAGGTCACTAATCAATTCAAAACTAGAAGGGTAAAATAACTCAATCCCAGATATTTAGTTGATATAACCATTCAAGTACCATTTGACAAAATAAGGTTAGTGACTGAAGCACAGACTTATTTTTAGAATGTGCACAGCTATATAGTAACATCTTTCAGCATGTTGATTAATACTGGAACAGGAGATTCAAAGTGAAAAAGCATTGTGTTTCTGTAAGTAGCTGCACACATCTGACACCACACATTATCATTAAAAGGTTGCTAACTGAGGAGGAAAAAAAAAAACTGCATACCATTAACTAGACTAATCAGCCATTTGGTTGACAACATTCACACTTTCAAAGTTTCTTCCTTGTATACACATTGTATACCAGTCTCTCTGCATTTTCACTCTTAATCAGTCTAAACCTCAACCATGCACAAATACACTCCATTTATTTTTCCAGTTAAACTTTTCAAATCAACCATTGCTTTATTTAAATAATCTGGTAGGTAAAACCTTCTAGATGCAAATGGTCAAACTGTATATAGTCCTAGCTAGGCCTAGTAGCTGATAACCTCTAATGAGAATGAAGCCTTAACTCTCCTGAGGAACTAGAACCAGGATATAATTTAAGTGTATACTGCAAAACCAAGCTTTCTACAATATAGGTAGAAACCTATTGCATTCTGAAATGAACCTACATTTTTAGATCCTCTCATTATAAGGGGAGCACAATCTCAGAGTTTCAGAAGAGTCGTCACCTCTGGACATTTTTCACCCAAATATTCTACTGACCAAGCACGAATGCCATGACAGCAAGCAAGGCAATTTCACATAAAGACAACACTGATATAAAAAGCAGGTTGAACTAAATGCTCTCTGATTGGCATGCAAGAGCAAACTGCAGGCTGGAGGGGCATTCAACTGAATAGGTGAATCAGTTTTCCCATCACAACCCTCTCAGTGAAGCCCCCGAGAAAGTAGCATCAATGCCCCACAGAGACTGTAATGCAATGACTGTTATTCGTATTCAAGTAGGACTATGACTGGAAATCAGTTTCCACATGTAGGGCTTAGGAGACGTGCCAGGGCAAGCTGGTGTCTAATGTTCCCCCCCGACTGTTGGACAAGGGTGGCATGACAACATGCTCATTTTGCTTCCTCCGTAATGGAGTGCCAACCTCGTCTGTCATGGTCCATATCCTCCCACTTCATTAAGTCCAGCCCAGCAGATTGTACGAGCTGCTTGAGGCAATCCTTGTAGCGGAGTTAGGCAGTAGGAAAGCTGGCCGTCCCATTGTCAAATTCGCTATACAGAACCCCTCAGGCAGTCGATTGTTATCCATACATATAACATGGCCAGTCCAGATCATTTGCCTCCGTGCTAGCATCGCTTCCATGCTTAGCATAGCTGCCAGCTGTAGTACTTCACTGTTGGTGATTTTGTCAGATGCGATTTCCATCTTGCTGCATAGGTGGCATTGTTGCAGAGAGTTAAGTTTTTGAATAAGATGATAAAGGGCACAGGTCTCTAATGACTATAAAAGACAAGGAAGCACAACAGCTCTGTAAACTTAGCATTTTATGGACACTTTGCCCCCTCCTCCCCATCTTGTCCATAGCCTTTTTGTAGACAGCCGAAAGCAAAGGCAGCTGACTAACCATACTGAAAGTTCTTTTTCTATTTTGAGGTCACCAGTAACTGTGCTACCTAGACAGCTGAAGGACTTGATATTGTTTAATTGGCAGCTGTTCAATTTTATTTCTGGCGGTGATGGAAGTGGTCTGAAGATGGTTGGTACAGGGACTTCTTTTCTTCACATTAGTACAGAGGCCAATACATAGATAAAGCATGGGCAAAGAAATTCAGCAAAATGTTGCAGATCATTCTCAGAAAGGGCAACAAATGTTGAGTTGTCGGCATACAATAGGTCCTTTACTTCACTTTGCTGGGATTTGCTTTTGGCCTTGAATCGGCAGAGGTTTAGAAGTCTACCATCAAATCGTGTGGTTAGAGCGACACCTGCAGTGGTAGTACAGGTGGTAACTTCTAGCACTCCAGACAAGAACCAAGTAAATAGCAAGCATACAGCCCTGTTTAACCCCAGGGGTACAGGAAAGGGACAGGTGAGTTGGTACCAACTGGCACATGGGCCTGCATGTTGTCATGCACGCCTTACTATGGTCAACAAAGGCAACTAGAGGGGCATTTGTTGTTCAGCAGCTTTCTCCTGTAACTGGCAGAAGGTAAATATTTCAGCAGTGCTATGTGATGAATGAAAACGATACTGGGATTCAGGAAATACATCATCTGCAATAACCTGAAGCCTTTTCAGCAACAACTCACCAAGGGTCTTACCAGCAATAGAAAGGAGCGAAATGCCATGATAATTGCCACAGTCATGTCTGTCCCCTTTGCACTTGTAGATTGTAATGATTTTGGCATCTTCGAAATCCTGGGATAAAATAATCTCATTTTCCCGGCAGAAAGTAAATAGGTCTAGCAAAGCTTTGTTGAGTGTAGAATCAAAGTGTTTCAACACTTTATCTGGGATTTTGTCATGTAATTTGTGTGGGAATAATTAAATTTCAGTATCTATACTGTAGCTTTAAGATCGTAGCTACAGTACACAGCATTTTAAGAATTCTGGACGTGTGCCAATAAATTTGGCTTTAAAAATGTTTAATAGAAAATGGCTACAATGCAAACTAATTCTTTTAAAAATTGACAACTTTAGAAGCAAGCTTTTAACTAGACAATATTTAGTTTTGAAAAAATTATGATACTGAAATTAGGGGAGCAACATTTTAGTTAGTTTTTAAATGTATGTTTTTATTGCATTATCTTTTAAATGAGCACTCTATTATACACAAACGTACACCAAAGCGGTCATAATTTTTTAAAAGTATGCATACAATTTTAATTGTGTGTAAATATATCTTAGCCAATTAATAGAGCTGTGATTATAGAAAGAAAAAGTCTGAAAAAAATGTTAGTGGAAAGAATATAAAGACAATTTTGGAAGGACCAGATTAGTACCTACCGATGTAAGGATGTTAGAACGTAAGTCATTCCCCTGGGAAGAATTTCTATCATGCAAGAATGTTTTGCAGTATCTCCCAGAATCGACAGGAAAAGTCCAGATTGCCTCTCCTTTGAAAGGAGAACAGGGGTCCCAATTCAGAGTATTTAAGAACATGCCTAATCTTAAGCATTAGCAGCCCCACTTCAGTCAGAGGTGGCAAATGCCAGATTCAGCAAAGTGCTGGAGTCTAACAGAAGCTAATTTACATCAAGCATAGGTTGAGACTCAAGAAGGTAAATGGTATATTGTGCCAGATTTGTTTCCATGTTTAATCCCCAGGGTCAACAAGTGAGTTCTACTGTGGAGCCTTTCCTGAATCTCAAGCACTCATTTTCTGAGGTAGTTCACACCCAGATGAGGGCCCATCATGAAGTATCATATGTGGGAAGGGGACAGGGGATCTTCTCAGACTTCAGAAACTTACAACTCAAGAGATGCTTCTGGAGTTGGATAGTTTTCCTCTAGAAAATCCTAGTCATGGTCCTCTAGCTCTCAGGAAAGACAGCAATAGCCCCCTTCCTCATATGTAATCTCTACAGTGGAGCCTGGAGAAACAGCAGCTTCAACAAGAACGCCTGCTAAGACAAAGGAGTTTGAAGATTCTCTCACCAGGTCCTCATTGAAATGAGGGAGTGACTTAGGCTAGGTCTACAATCACAAGTGTTACAGCGGCACAACTGCAGCTACACCTCCAATGCAGATACTTGCTACAGCAACGAAATGGGTTTTTCTATCCCTGTACTAAATCCACCCCCCAAGAGACGGTGGCTAGGTCAACGTAGTGGTGTCTATACCAGGGCTTATGCCATCTAAAGTGTCTTTCAGGGGTGAGAGTTTCACACCCCCCTGCAACTCAGCTAGGTTGACCTAAATTTTAGGTGTTGATGAGGTCTTATTCTTTTGGCTAAAGCCTTTGTAACTATTTTGTCTCCGTGCTCAAAGAGATCACCAACATATTTGGAAGGATATGAGCTGTTAGCCTACAATTTCAACTTTCTTTGACTGGACCTTTTCAGGACATGTCTTTGGAAGTTTTGAATGCACAGCAAATCATAGTCAGGTGAAATACCAGTCCTGAAAAAAAAATAAGAAAACTACAGAAAGTCTACTTTAAACTAGGTTATTTTGTTTTGATTTTGTTTGGCTATATATGTGAATGCATGTGCGCTCAACATGGCTTCCCAGGTGAGCACAAAAACAACAAATAAAACAAAAACCTTGCAGAGCTGAAGAGGTGTATAATTCTTCCTCAACTGTTTGAGGGTTTAAGGTGGAGTGGGAATTCCCCATGAGGAAGTACTTGTACTTAAGACCTAAAAGCTCTTCACTACTCTGTGTAAGATTAAGCCTGTTGCAGTCTCCTTAGTAAACACCACATTTATACCAACTGAGGGAGAACTCCAGCCAAACACAGATAGGAGAATAAAATCATCACTCAGACTAAACTTGGATACAGCAACCTCAGCCTTGACATTACTGGCTGAAGTCTCTTACTCTGAGAACCTTAGATCAGAATAAGTTATCTCCATCAAAGCCCCAGCTTTAGGCACTATTCATTTTCAAGAATCTAGAGGGGAGACTCTCATGAGTTTTAAGATTTTATGCTGCCTTTTAAGAGCTGATTGCAAACAATATCATTCACCAACATGAGAATATGGGGGTGGCCCTGTGAGGTGGAAAGAGCATTACCAGGGAGATTAAAAGGACAGTCAACAGACATGTATCCTGCATGTCTCACTAAGGAAAATCATAGCCACTTTATGATGTCCTATAGGACACAAGGAGACCAGAAGGAGAGAAGAAAAAGGTCTCTCTCAAGGAAAGGGATCTGAATCAATTCAATCCCTGCTACTTTATCTGAGCTAAGCAGAGGCTCACCACATAGAACAAGGAGTAAGCCAGAGCCACTGGAGACAAATGACTGCTTGGTATCAAAGTTTGCAGGAACAGAGGACTTCGAGTTAAAACAGCCAGCAGGAAGGGCAGATTGAAGCCTTCTCAACCATCCCGTCACAGGCCTTACCCATGTGCTGGCAGTGAGCATGTATTTCTTCCTCCAGGTTGCTACCGGTGAGGGAGGCAGGGGACCTTGCCTTCCCCCAAGATTCAGAAGGCTTCCATGAACTGTTCCTGCTTGCTCTGGAAGCCATGAAAATAGGGATTTCCATGTCTACGGGGGAGTTATGGATGTTGGAGGAAAAGAAAAACAAAACAAAAAAACCCACGTAACTTCTCTCCAGTTCTATGACACTGATTCTAGACTAGTCTCGGTGAAGGGAGATTCCATGCAGCTTGCACCTTGTCCACACATCAGTTGGGAGCCAGGTTTCACAGCAGTCTGCTCAACTCTTGGCATGGACCTTGCCCACGTTAGTGGGGAGACAACTTCCTGCAGCCTGTCATTTCTGAGGGAGTGGCTGTCCTTCAAACCCTCTTCAGAAAGCCACAATACTTTCTAGTTTAGCAATTTTGAGAAAAACCTTAAAGCCAATGAAGAAACAGACCTTCAGTTAAAAATCCTGGGAAAATTCTGCTACCAAGGGTAACATGAAGTCTGTCACATGTGCCACTTGGAGACAGAATTCTGGAGAGTTCTTCCTGAGGAGCAGTCTTAAACCCAAGCTGAAAGCAAAGACCTGGTCTGCACCCAGTTGCCATGCAATCCGGGAATTCCCCACTGTGAAGACTGACATGGAGTGGATTGAAATCTGGAGGAGTTTAAAAAAAAAAAAACCAACACCACAACTCTACATCATATTTAAAGGGTGGAGTGGGGAGGGGAGAGAAGAGCAGTACCATCTAGTGCCCAGTCTATAATAATCTGAACAAACTACTAACGGAACAGATTTGAGAACTCATTTAAAGATTCAAGATTACAAAAAGGACTTAATAACCAATGGAAAACGGCAATGCTGCTGAGAATATATATTTAACAAAAACTACATTTAGTGCCATTTAAGATTGCAGCAGGACACACCCCATTCACCCAAAAATATTAGAAGTAGGGAAATAAGAACTAAGGGGAAAGACCTTCTACCTTCAAATTGCCTACAACTGTTGATAGCATATTCTCCAATGCTTCATTAAGACTTTCAACATCCATCTCTAGATGGATGCCCAACACTTCAAATTTTCACTCTAAAATAAAACTTTCACAGTAACCTCATATGCTTTTATATCAATTATATCCAAAGATCAATGCATCTGATTGTCACATATTTCATGCATTTGGCAGGTTCTGCCTTAACACTGATTTATCAGTTGGGGAATGGATTCCTTTTTGGGTACTTGTTGGAGACAGAAGTGAAAGCCCAATGGAGCACGAACTTTTTCAACTTCAACATTGGAGACAACATGATGGTGGAAAAGAACAAGTCTTTCCCTTTAACTTCTTATTTCTTCGGTTTTAATGTTTTGGGTAGAGGGAATGCAGTCTTCCACGATCTCACCTGATAGTCAACACAGTTTAGTTCTCCAATTTACTACCTGGAAAGCGATGCAAGGATTTTGAGCGAACAATACTTGACATGAGAGTATCCTGTTAATTAAATGTAGGCTCTAGCATGCATTTTATCAGTTTATGTAAACGTTTCCAATATTTTCTACTACATCAGTCTCTATGCTTTGTTAAATAAACATTTTATTGCACAATAATACACAACAATTGAATATGTTTAAGTGGACCAGTTGTCTGATATGGAAGCAGGAAGCTGGGGTGAATGGTTTCTTTGGAAGCAGCGAATCTGTGAATACCACAAGTTCCTAGTGGACCAGGGGCGCGATACTCCAAGGAGATGCTCAGAGGGCTTGAGGGTTTGGACTGTGCCAGTCGCTAACCTGTAGAATGACTGAGAGACCTAGGGGGAGTGCTTGTGGTGGCCATGGCCAGTAATGTTTGGAGACTGTCCCGCAGCAGGCACAGATAAGACTTCCTCACACTAAGGGCAGGTGGTAGTTAGGTGCCTCAAAACTCTGGGTACCCCTGGGAAGCATCACAACAATGTCTGGTAGGATTACCCAACCTGCCTAACTCCTGTTTTCAAATGGGAGTGTGGTACTTTAAAATCCCACTACATTTAAAAACCCAGACCACAGTGACCAAAAGTGTATATATAGGTGAGTAAGTTCACTAACTACATTTAATACTTCCTTTGTTTACTAAACCAGTTAGACTTTATGTAACCAGCACATTTAAGGCAGCTTTACTTCACGAATAATTTTACTGCAGACCCCAATCCTAAGTGACTCATGAATATTTCCATGAGCACAACAAATCAGGCATGCTGTTAATAGTGTATAATATCCCACATATAAGTATATGGATGACCACCAGGTGATTTCTAAAAATACTGATTAATCCAAATACATGCATTCAAATATTTATAATTTCTAAGTACATTTTCCCTTAGTCTCCTGTTTTATAAGGTGTCACTCTTCTAGTCAGGGATAGAAATAATATTGTTAGGAGCTGGGTGCAACCTCATTATGGGTGAATTAAATCTCATTTACATTTATTTGTGTGAATACACCCTTCAATTAACCTAAGTGTAAAAAATAATCTATCACAAGCCTTCACCTAAGACTAGAGGGTTATGTGACCCCACCCAGGAGTTTGGAGTGTGTCGGCAGAGGGCTTTTTCTGAGTATTGTTTTGGATAAGGGGTCTCTGTCTAGAACACAGAACTAGAGCGCACCAGAGACTACCTGAAAAAATCCAAGCAGAAGTCTAAGCACAGTGTCAAACTGAGAGAAGCCTAAAACGAGGGGGGGGGGGAGGAGGCGCGCAGGGGGGCGAGTTTGGCCGGTTTTTAAAAAAACACTTCCTTTTGCTTTTGTTTCCTCCCTGCATTCAGAGAAGTAGAACTTTGTACGTTGCTTGTAAATAAACATGATTGCATCACAGAAAGCACCACACTCCATCAATTTCTACTCCCAACTAGAACAATTTACAGTACCCAAACTTTGACTAGCCATACGGGTCAAAAAGGGACAACATTATGTTGCTTACGTGCCAACCGCACACTGTCAATAGTAAATAATAAGTGAACAGTTTGAAAACCACCCACTGGCTGAAATCCTTTCATAACTACTCTTCAAAATTTAAATATTTTTTTTAAATCCGGATCCAGAAAAAAAAGTTACATTTGCATGTCTAGTGATCTGGCACTATGCAATTCCCTGTTCCTATAAGACCATTATCATTTGTCTGGTATGCTTAAGCAGTCCAAGCAGAAAGAAAGTTTATGGGTTTCATAGGAGAACCTGTGGATTTTCCTCCTCTTCTCTTACAATTTATTCTCAAAATGGAAGCGTGTGAAAATGGTGTAGAGAAGCAGCTAAAAAGTAATTTTAAACAAGATGCTCTGTGACCACCAACTTTAGTATAGATTTTGGGAGCAACAATCAGCAGGTGACGTTAATCATATCAGGTCTCAAATTATGAGAACCACAGGAACTGTAAAAGTTTGAGACACAAAGCAAATGCTGCCTTTGAAACAGGAGGAGATGTACAGTGAATTTTTGCATCTGAATTGCAGACTGCTGATTGCAGACCCACTTATGAACTGCAGGAACCATCACAGCCGTCATCAAAAGAGCCAAGCTTGTGCAATTACATACACGGTAACAGCAATAATCAAACTGCACATCTATTTTTAGAAACTGTAGAAAGGCAGTTAGGTACAAAATACGAGTTAAGAACCTAGCTTAAGTAGCTGCAAAAGTAGCAACTGAAAGTGCACCATAGTTTCCAAGCTATTGTATTGAACTCTGGGAATGTCAGGTTGAAGTAAACAGAGCACCACAACTACACTTAGGAAAAAAAATGTATGTAAGAAAAATTTATAGTATTTTACACATAAGCAACTTTCATGCAAGCTTTGTTTGCAAAGTGCTTTTGGGAAGGTGTTATCCCTTTAACATAAGGAAACTCAAGATACATAGCAGTTAAGTAGCTTCCTCAAGAAAGTCAGTAACATACACAGGAACACAACCGGGAGAATTAAATTCTATTAATTAAAAGAGAAACAAAATACCTCTTCATGTTGTCTACTGTTGGATGTTTAAGTGTGCAGAAGCAGTCAGAAGGGGGGGGAAAAAGGCATGCAGAAATTTTGCTAGATGGAAAATAAGGCATATTCCAAAAGAAAAACTTTGAGGGGTGGAAGGGAGAGAGGAGGGTGAAGAGAAGATACTTACAGAACACTGTTGACTAGATCCTATATGGAAAGACAACTTTGCTGCTTTACAGATGTGTGTTATGGAAACATCACAGAGGAGGTATCTTCACTGCAGAATTAACCCGGGCGACCAGAACCTAAATCTGAGCACCTACGTTAGCCCAGACATACTGCAAAACCATACCCAAGTTACTGTGTCCTTACTGGTGCTTCACTCACCCATGTGTTGATACGACTTCCAGGTATATATTCCATGCTTCTTTGTGCTGCAGTATGCTGAGGAGCTCTATGGATTTTTTTTTCCTCAGTGAGCTGTGGGAGGACACTGGAGGATTGTCAGCATTTGAGTGACAGCCTGTGTCACCACTGCAAAGTCGGTGGGTTAGCAGCCCAAATTAAAGCCTCTCTTGGGTTTTAGCTTATACCTCAGGACAGGACACCCTGAGTTAAGAGCCCCAATTAAGAGAAGTGGAGAAGTGTCTGGGGAAAAATCTGAGTAAGCACTTTAGTGAAGCCACACCCTAAGACAGTCTTAATTTCTGGCTAAGAAGTCAAAGCAATAAGAAATGCAACCAATTTAGAAAACATCCTCTTGGTTAAAGCATCACCCAGCAAAGTATTGGCAAAAGAAACTAGAAACATGGAGCTTCTAAGTGCTTTTAGTCAGCTTTAAGTTCAAGAAACTTTTAACATACAACATACAGATAAGTGCTTCATTAGTTTGAACACACAAGCATGGAGAAAACATTGGTAGGATGATAACCTTAATAAGCTTCTCTCCCCCATAATCCTAAATAGGAATTTTGGGTGAAGTCCACAGTACTACCTTATTTGGGTAAGAACTGGAACAAGGTAGACCAATATTAGGGCAAGAAGCTCACAGAAACTCAGTGTTATAACCACATTAATCCCCTAAATCACAGGGGGCTTTGTATTGTGTCAAACCCCACATGAACCTGATGACCCGAGGCTTCAGAGACATTGACCTACTTGTGCCTAACCCATGATAAGACAAAAGAGCTGCCAAGAGTGTTTTAATTTGCTAGTATTTTTCATTTAGATTTTCTTTTTAAAAAATATAAAATAGCAACTTTGACATCCCTGGAAAAGTTCAAAACAACTTTTAAAGAAGCAAAAGACAGCAGTTTTTTCAAAAAAACAAAAAAGGGCAGGTAACACCTTCAAATCAACTCCAGCCACATTATACACCAACCCCAGCCCTCTTTTCCCTTCCTTGCTCTCCCGAGTCCTTAGAGATGTGCTTTGTAGCAGAGCCTGAAGATTAAAACATGGCAGATTCAGAAAAGCAGAGAAAGTAGTCAAACAGGCAAAATAGAGGGGTGGTCCAAATGGGCCTGTCTGCATCATGCACCAAATTTATCCTCCTATATTATTGCAAATGCTTCTGGTAGATGACATTTAGAAAGCTAAGACAACTCAAGCTTCCTAGAACTCTCTATCCAGTTGAGAGCCAAGCAATCAGGGAAAGCGGATCCTACCGCAGGACGCTGTGGGGTTGAAAGAGGTAGTTTTAAACAGGATGCCAAATAACTGTATTTTAAACATTACTAAAAATATGTATGATGTAGAGAAGCAAGAAATGGTAGGCCAACTCTCATGAATTCCTTCTCTTTCTGCCAACTTAGGTGTGTGGCTCCCAATGTTCAGTCACAGGGGTATTTTTACATAACTTCAGAGATACCATGATCAAAACCAAGCAAAATAATCATTATTAATCATGGTATCTTTTATTATTAACAAAAAGAAAATATGAAACAAAATATCACAAATTAATTCTAGAAATATCCTAGCTGAAGTTAACTTTATAATTCCTCTAAAAACTTGATTGAGGAAAGACAAAACCACACATAGTTGGAAATGTTTTCAACTTTTCTTGGTTCTCCAATTCTTAAAATGACAAATGCTTCTTTTGAAATGTGTACTTGCAAATATTTTGTATCTAAATGAAAGCCCTAGTACAAGCTACACCATTGACTTGGCAGAATGAGGAATAATTAGGCCTGGTCTACACAACAAAGCTACGTTGAGGCAAGTTGCCTTGTAATGGCTCTGGCTGAACGCTCCAGGTCTAGACATGGCCAGCAGGAGACAGGCAGGCGGGCGATGTCTGCTGCAGGCAGCCCAGGGTGCACTGCAGCCTGGAGCATGCTCATTCCCCTCTGCCCTCCAGAAATGACACATAGCTGGGGGGGGGGGGGGGAGGGGAACGACACACATGCCCCCTGCCCATTTCTCCAGATGCCTCTGGCACAGATGCCCAGAAGCGAGGAGGGAGCACTCTCAGTGTATTCGTGAAGCACAGGGAGGGAGAAAGCAGCAGGCTGCTAGCTGGACAGATACCAGCTGAGCTCCTCCTCCACCAAAAGGGAAAGCACCAGCAGGGCTCCATGGTGCCATCTCCTCCTCAGGTGGCCCTGACTCCACCCTTGCTGGGACCAAAGAGTGAGCCAATCGGTGTGGCAATCTTTGAATTTTTTTTAAGCACAGAGCTGGGCCACAGCTGTGTGCTAACTAGGCTGCAAGCGGCCTGCAGGTTGAAAACCACTGCCATACAGTCATAAAAGTTTGGACAGTAAGGGCTTGGAAGTCTATTCCTAATAGCAAAGTGTCCCTCAACTGCCTCCAGAGAGACCTGAACATCATCTGTTACCAAGATGTGATGAAAGAGAGCCCACAGTGCTTGCCTCTGCTGGAATTTCAGTGACAAGTTGGTTGTTTCATTTAGAAATATGCCACAGAAATTATAAATACAGTTGCAGCAATGAGCCCCAGCATGGTTGCTCCTGCTCTTGCATATCTTTTCTGCCTGACCCTGCCTTAGAGCAGGATATTTATGTTTTGCTAAATTAACCCTACACCGGGTAAGACAGATAGACACAGCATTTAGAACTACCATATTAACAACAGAAATATCAGTAGTTATGAATCTTGAAACACCTTTTACAAGCCAAACAACTTTGTGTCACTAGAGATCATCCCTCCCCCCCCCAAATACTCCTGGTACCGTGTTCAAAAGCTGTATTTCACTCCTCCCTCCCCCCACCGCCCCAGTACTGGCATGTCACTAGTTACTGCTGGGCGGTTTAATTATAAGACACCAACATTCATCATTTTACCATAAAATGCACTAACTCAATTTTCGTGTATAGTTAATTCAACGTAACAATGAAATACTCTTATATGTCATAGGGACAGTCACCAGAGTACCATTTTTGACATCTTATCTAGAACAAAAAATTGCTTCAACCAACAATTGATTTCATCAATACACTAAATTTTCTTTTAACTTACAAACAGTCATGCTCCAAAAATCTCCTAAAAAAAGAGTTACTTATTCTCAGACCCTCCTTCTATAGCAATCCACTACCCACTAACCATTCTATATTCTGTTTTGTATTAGGCTCTAGCTCTGAGAGGGTGGATCCTGCTATCTGGCACTTCCCCCCAATGCCATGTAGGCAGACTGAACAATACAAAAAACATTTACGCCACAGGCATTGGTGTAGCAAGGTAAATATATCTCCTTCCACAGCAGAGACTTATATTGCTGAATCTGTTGCAGAGAACATTTACCAAACCTCACTAGTTTGCTGTTAAATTAAATCCAGGTGCTGGGATATCAACAAAAATGTAGAACACTATATCTTACCATAAAGGGGGGGCGGGGGGGAGAGGGTGGCAAATTAAATATATAGCGAGCTGTTACTTTCTATACCCTACTATAAAAATGGGAAGAAAACAATTGTGGATAAAGGAATAATCAATCAATCAATCAATCACTCTCTCACATGCTGGCTTCTGACTTGTCACAGGCAAGTAAGTTTGTCCTATTTACCCACAGGGCACACAAACCATAACAAATAATTGGTTTATTATTAAACAAAATACGTCCAGATAAAATTAAAACAGCAAGAGAGATCACTAAAGGCCTTCCTGCTCCTATTCAGGCAGCTTCATATCTAGACAATTCAGTACATTCCCTGGTTTGACTATAAGGCAGAAACCAGTCAAAAAAGAGAAACTGAAATGAACAAAACAAAAATCACACAAAACAGACCAAATTAATTCTAAAATAGTAATTATCACTCTCAAGGATCTGGGAGATATACAAGGTGTGGAGAGAAAGGTTTTAAAATCTCCGTCTAAATGTTTGAAATCAGCCTTTACAGTATCCTAGAAGCATTAATGTTCATTAGCTCAGCAACAGTCACCAAGGGTATGTCTACACTGCATTTAAAAACCCCACAGCTGGCCTGTGCCAGCTGACTTAGGCTAAGGGCTGTTTAATTGTGGTTTAACTTTAGACATTCAGGCTCGGGCTGCAGCATGAGCTCTGGGACCCTTTCACTCTGTGCCCAACCATAAACACGGCAATTTTCTGTGAGCCCAAGCCAGCTGGCAAGGGCCAGCTGCAGGTTTTTAATTGCAGTGTAGATATACCCTTAGATACAGTTGGAGGCTTAGATGCAGTTGGCTTTAGAGAGAAAAAAAGTTTGAGTGAATGGTTTAAATTCCTCCTCCCCCCTTCCCCTCCTTTTTTGCAGTGGTTGGAGTTTCTAGCAATTCCCTCCTAAATCACTTTGTCTTAATTTCTTTATCCCAAAAGTTTTAAGGCCTATACTTAGACTGAACTCTGTAGGTATTTATGTTCTGTCTGGCCCAGTACAGTCTACACAAGTCAAAGACAACCACCACCTCTTCTGGGGAATATCAACAACAAAAAATCTGAAGTAGAAACAGGATGTGGATTTTTCAATAATGTCCTGAACCCGTAAAAGTTTCAGTGCCCCGTGTAGAATAACCAAATGTTGTGAAAATGTAGTCAATTTTACAAATTTGCAAAGGGGACAGATTTTAAAGCTGAAATCTAACAAATCAGATTTACCAGTTGGATAAGTGTTATAGCCAATATCAGAATGGAATTTACTAGGATAACCCCTTTTATTGAGTCCATGAAACATTAGCTTACTAATTCAACACTAGATTATTTTCAGGTCAACTTTTAACTTAAACAATATTCTTTTTAAATCAGGACACTTGATTATTCTTAACCAATCAACAATTTATTAATTCACCCAGAATCACAGCAATATACAATCAGTTTATCAATCCAGTGTAGACAGAACCAACCATCTAGTTATTTATTGGACACATCAATAGATAGTCTTGCAAGCAACTGTCAAAGACTAGGGTAGTAGTTACACCAAAGGATCAATGTAAATCTTCTAGATTTCTTATTAGATTTATTTATGATATCTCTGTCCCAGTCTTTCTTCAAGGAGTAAGGATGTATTTGTAGTTTATACATTTAAGAATGGTGGTCCCTGCTACTGGAATGGACTGGTCCGTAAAAGACAAGTTTAGAATATACTATTAATAAATTACTTCAGTTTTTCCTTACATTAACGTACACATCACGTTGTCTGAACTAATCAAAAATAATGTGAGGGTGTTTGTTTTACATTTTCCCTTATTCACATTCAACAAAAATATATTGCTTTTAAAAATTATAAAACACAATGCTGACTTATCACAAACAACTATGGTATAAAAATAATTATTTTATTTAGATAGTGCTGGATTCAAAAAAGTAGCAAAGGTAGTCAAACAATTTTTGCAGGGCACGTGAAGGGGTTTGGCCATTGTATGAAAGAATTCAACAAATGTAATAAAGACATTTCCATACACAAAATAAAACACATATAAATGGAAAAAAAAGTCCAATTTTTAAAAGGGAAGGTGATAAACATGGGTCTAAACACGGTCATTATTAAACTGTTGCTTTTTTTAGAAAGAGCTTTGAAGAGAAAAAACAAGATGTCTTTTAGTGTAAGGTAATTAATTTCACATTTTAGGACCTACCACAAAAAAGCATGATCATCTGTTGACTTCAGGTATAACAGCTGAAACTTTGAACAGCAGGTATTGTGTGAGAGTATAGACACTGATCAACTAATATAGAAAGAGGTCACATATGTAGCAAGAGCCAACACTGTTGACAGCTATAACGCCTCTTTCTAGCAATCCATGATGTGTTCCACACTTATGTGTGAAACAAGAGGAAACAATATATTCAGAATATTTCAGCTGGCTGACTACAATGTTATCTGATGTCTTTATATTCAGAACACTTGCAAAATGTTCATGTTGTTTCATCCTTATCAGACTATGCACTAGTCTGTTAAAATATTTGGCACATCATGCTAACAGGTGTAAGAATGTCACTGAAATACTGTTAAATAAGGTGGGGGAGGGAGGTTGCTACCTAGAAACAGTTGGATTTCAGAACCATCCCTCCCTCTAGAAAAGCTAGTGTGTAATTGCCAACACCAAGCATTCAAAAATCTTAAGTTAAGACCCCCCACCACCAAAAAAATCATGAGATAGCCACTCCTGCATCCATAGGACAGCATATTCTGCTACTGGGGAACAGGACTAGCCACTCCATAGTTAAGGCTCAATTTTCAACACCTTCCAGAGCTTCCTAAAAAGAAACCCTGGCAATGTCTTCTGGGGCCCTCTTCACCCATCCATACATGGGGATACATAGTGTGTTGTGGTTTCAGTCAATCAGGATCCATTTCCTTACAATCCATTAGCCCTCTTTACAAAAAAGACCTTTGGGTTCAGAAATCCCACTTGGAACACAATGTGTTCAAAGGGATTGTGGACACGCTCCCAGAATCCTGTACCTCACAAGCAACAAAACTAGGGCTGTCAAGCAATTGAAACAATTAATTACGATTAATCGCATGATTAAACAATAATAGAATATCATTTATTTAAATATTTTGGGATGATATCTACATTTTAAAATATATTGATTAAAATTACAACAGAATATAAAGTATACAATAATCAAAAATAAATATAAAGTGAGCACAAGTATTTGCACTGTTAATAATAAATAGTATTTTTCAGTTCACCTAATACAAGTACTGTAGTGCAATCTCTTTATCATGAAAGTTGAACTTACAAATGTAGAATTATGTACAAAAAACTGCACTCAAAAGTAAAACCAATGTAAAATTTTAGAGCCTACAAATCCACTGAGTCCTAATTCTTGTTCAGCCAGTAGCTCAGACAAACAAGTTTGTTTACATTTGCAGGAGATAATGCTGCCCGCTTCTTGTTTACAACGTCACCTGAAAGTGAGAACAGGCATTCCCAGCGCACTGTTGTAGCCAGTGTCGCAAGATATTTACGTGCCAGATGCACTGAATATTCATATGTCCCTTCATCCTTCAACCACCATTCCAGGGGACATGCGTCCATGCTGATGACAGGTTCTGCTCGATAACAATCCAAAGCGGTACGGAACAATGCATGTTCATTTTCATCATCTTGAGTCAGATGCCACCAGCAGAAGGTTGATTTTCATTTTTGGTGGTTCGGGTTCTGTAGTTTTTGCAGCGGAGCGTTGCTCTTTTTAGACTTCTGAAAGCATGCTCCACAACTCGTCCCTCTCAGATTTTGGATGGTACTTCAGATTCTTAAACCTGGGGTCAAGTGCTGTAGCTATCTTTAGAAATCTCACATTGGTATCTTCTTTGCGTTTTGTGAAATCTGTAGTGAAAGTGTTCTTAAAATGAAGAAAATGTGCTGGGTCACCATCCGAGACTGCCATAACATGAAATATATAGCATAATGGGGGTAAAACAGAGCAAGGGACATTGAACTCCTTGGGGGAGAATTGTGTCACAAATTTAATTAACATTTTTTTTTAAATGAGCATCATCAGCATGGAAGCATGTCCTCTGGAATGATGGCCAAAGCACAGAGGCATATGAATGTTTAGCATATGTAGTACATAAATACCTTTAAATGCCAGCTACAAAAGTGCCATACAAAGGCCTGTTCTCACTTTCTGGTGACATTGTAAATAAGAAGAGGGCAGTATTATATCCTGTAAATGTTAACAAACTTGTTTGTCTTAGCGACTGGTTGAACAAGAAGTAGGACTGAATGGAATTGGAGGCTCTGAAGTTTTACATTGTTTTGGTTTTGAGTGAAGTTATGTAACGAAACAAAAGTGCACTTTACAAATGTAGAATTTTTTTTTACGACAACTACAGTACTCGTGTAAGGTGAATTGAAAAATACTATTTCTTGTTTCTCATTTACAGTGCAAAGTTTTATAATAAAAATATACACTTTGATTGCAATTTACAACACAGAATATATATGAAAATGTAGAAAAACATCCAAAATATTTAATACATTTTAATTGGTATTCTATTGTTTAACAGTGCAATTAAAACTGCAATTAATCATGATTAATTTTGAGTTAATCACGTGAGTTAATGGCGATTAATCGGTAGCCCTAAATAAAACCCTTTCTCCCCATGGAGATAATACGGAACAGAATTTTTCCTTAAAATTATTGAATTTTAGAGAATACCACCAATTATTGCATTGTCCATTATCGTGGAACAGCATCATCCACTCCATAGTTAAGGCTGAAGCTAGCTCCTTTTTAGATTTGATTTTAAACGCCTCCCATAGTACCCTAAAACAAACCCCATCACCCTGAAGTTTTGCATAATACATTTCATCCTGGGGAAGACTGGCAAATAAGACAGAGTTTGAAATATTAGCTGTTCACTTTTGTAAAGTCTGAAAATATTATCCAGATTTGTTTCTTACTGAGAAGTGGCTTTCAGGTTTGATGATGTTGATTTTGGGTTTTGTTTTTTTTAAACTGTATGAAAAGCAGTCTTTATTAATAGAAACTGACCCACTTCTTAAATGATTCCAGGAAACAGATGAAATGCACACACTGAAAAGGCAATCAGGGGAAAGTGCAGTGGATCAGAGGACCATGAAAAGAAAAGGACTGGCAAGCTGGGGCTTGAAAGGGGTAGAGGACCAGGAAGCACATGAAACTGTGGAAGGGAGCAAGGCTCCCGATTCTCAGAATGGGAGACTAATGCTGAGGGAGGCAAGAGGAGGGGACAGAACATTCATGGACATGAAGGGGATATGATAGAGCATTAATCCGAGTATAAAATAGGGCAGTGTGAAAGAGACATGGAAAGGGGTGCAGATGTGCATCTGAAAGTTGAGAAAACACAGGCCTTACCTAGATTTAAAAAAGCCTATTTCCCTACAATCCAAAATCAATTTAACCCCCACTAGTTACCCACATTTAAACTGCATATACACTAGGTTATAAGTAGCGTGACAAATGGAATTGGCTAACTTTGTTTAAAATAAAACCAAACCTTTATTTGCTTGCTTAGAAAAGGTCAGAGGGGGTCAAGGGAAGGCAGAGTACTTAAAATTCTCCATGTGCATAAAAGCTTCACTCTCTCCTCCTTCTTTCCACTTTATCCTACACTACTCACATATCCCACCCCAAATAAAACTCCCACTACCACCATCTCCCCTACCTCCAATGGTGAGAGTTTGAAAAAAAATCTAACCTCCCAGGGCAAAAAGGATACTTTCCCACACAAATATCATCAGCTTCTACAGAATCTAAATTTCTTTAAAAAAAAAAAAAAAAAAACCCACTATTCTACCATACTTGCTTTTGCAAAGAATTCTCCAAATGTGAACTGAGTATAAAGTGCTGTCTTCCAGAGTCCTCCCGCAGACAAGTCCAAAGCTTCTGCTGCTGCTAAGAGCCAGTGTTGTCATCCTTATCGTTAGTCAGAAATCTGTGGTGAGCATGATATTAATAGGAATCTATTTCATTCTGTGGCTGCTTAGGAAGCGCTCACCAGCTGAGAGATCATCTTTGGAAAAATTCCCATGAAGCAGCTCTAAAAAAGAAGCTTGGGAAGGGACAGGGACTCCCAGCACATTCTTGTAGTAGCCAGGAGACTGAGATAAAAGAAAAGTAAAAAAAAAAAAAGTCTACTAGTCAGACAGTGTGCATTTCAGAGTGCTTCAAATGTATCTGATACACGTTACCACAATACTGTGAAAGTTTCAAATTGAGACTGGAGGAGACATACAGCAGCACAAACATTCCCCTTGCAGCTAAATTAAATATGAGGGGCCAAATCATAACCATTGTTCCTACGTTTGCAGAAAAAATGAACAGTGGGAATTGCCCCATTTCTATTGTAGGGAGGAGGGACTGAGAATAATTTTCCCTACCCCAACTCCGAGTAAACCTTTCCACAACATCTCACCACATTATGGCTCGAGTAATGAATGGATACTGCTGGAGATTGACCACTTTCAGCTACAAATAACGAGTCTCCCAACCAGATGGGATTTTCCATGTAACACAATGATCTTGGCAAGATCTTGTGCAGCTTCCCCATGCAACTTCCAATCTCTCAGTAAAGGCAAGTGAGTTGGGACAGCCATCACCAGGGATCCCATGAAGCATAAGTTCCTGAGATAACTGCGCTGCCACTGGAAACAAAGAATTCACAGAGACACTGAGCCTCTGTGAATTTTTTGGTCCTCTGTAGACTAACTGGGATCATTCCCCCGCCCCCCTCCAGGCTTCTGAGTTAAGGAGAGTTTGAAGCTCAGTGCTCTTTTAAAACGTGAGCATATGGCAAGAACTCTGGCCTCTGTTCCTCCAGTGATAAACTGTAAGGCCTGATCTACACTGGGGGGGGAAATCGATCTAAGATACACAACTTCAGCTGTGAGAATAGCGTAGCTGAAGTCAACGTATCTTAGATCGACTTAGAATCACTTATTTTGCGTCCTCACACCACGGGATCGATGGCCACCGCTCCCCCATCGACTCTGCTTCCGCCTCTCACCCTGGTGGAGTTCCGGAGTCGACAGCAGAGCGACCAGGGATCGATTTATCTTGTCTACACTAGACGCGGTAAATCGATTCCCCGATAGATGGATCATGACCCAGCAATCCGGCGGGTAGTGTAGACGTGGCCTAAGGAAGTTACATAATTTGGAACTTAGATTTTCCTTGTCCTGTTGCAACATGTTATCATGGAAGTGACAATTTGGCCTAGAATTTTCAGTTAATGTGTTGAAAGCTTTCATTAGTCTGCATTCTGCACATACTAATGCTATTTAAAAAAACTGTTAATTCCATTTGCAAATTACCTTTAAAAGCATAAGCTTTATAGATTCCAAGGCCAGAAGGGACCATTGTGATCATCTAGTCTGTGTAACAAAGGCCACAGGACTTCCCTGAATTAATTGCTCTTTGAACTAGAATATCTTTTAGAAGAACATCCAATTTTGATTTAAAAATTTTCAGTGACGGAGACTCCACCACAATCCTTGGTAAGTTTTTCCAATGGTTAACCACCCTCGTTATTTCCTCACCTTATTTCCAATCTGAATTTGTCTACCTTCACTTCCACCCACTGAAATTTCTTATACCTTTGTCTGCTAGACTGAAGAGCACTCAACCAAATTTCTGTTCATGTAAGTAGTTATAAACTGTGATCAAGTCACCCCTTAACCTTCTCTTTGGGAGATAAATAGCGACTCAAGGAGCTCAATCACTATAAGGCATGTTTTCTAATCCTTTAATCATTCTTGTGGCTCTTTTCTGAACCATCTCCAATTTATCAATATCTTTTTTGTATTTTGGACACCAAAACTGGACACAGTATTCCAATAGTAGTGGCACCAGTGCCAAATACAAAGATAATATAACTTCCCTATTTTTACTCAAGATTTCCCTGTTTATACATCCACGGATCACGTTAGCTCTTTGGCCACTGGCATCACACAGATAAATGTCTTTCCCCCGTACCACCTGTATTTTGACAGCCACTAGAGCTGAAAGTCAAGAAGGAAAGCTCAGCTCTGAGCCAGGTTAATCAATGCTCTACATTATTTACATTATCATATCAAACATAGTGTCAAACAGTCAAGCACAGAAATTCTAAATCATTCTTGCATTTCCAAGAAGACAAATCTACATTTTTTTAAGTGATGACACACCATGTTATATAGGTGAAAATGGACAAAAACTGAATGACCTTATGAATCACCACACTGCACAACAGGACAGGCAATATATACAACCGTCAGGGAATGTTTTTCCTTACATCAACCATCCTATTTTTGATAGGATAATTTCAATATAAAAAGAGGAATATTAACTGTTAAGACAATGACAGACATTTTAATTGAATCTTTATTATACCAAATGAAAGAAAACAAAAATGTCTCAATGGAGATCCCAAAAAATACTAAACCTATAAAACTGTCATGCTTACAATTTAATAGTTTTCCTTCTGTACTGTATATTTTACCTTTTTTATAGTCTGATTGATAGATTGTTACTATAAGCCAAACACAGCTATTAAATATGCGCATTAACTTAAAGAAGAAAAAAAAAATATTGTCCACCTTTGATCTCATTATCTCAATTTAATTATGAGGCCAGAATTAACAGACAGTTGCTACACCTACACACACTTCCTACCTCATTTGTTTCCCCAAAAGATTGATATGGGACAGGGAGGGGAACAACAATTCTCAAAACTCTGCCCACTAATATATATATATTTTTTTAAGGAGTAACCTAATAGATGAATTCCTTACTTTTTTTGTTGTTGTTGGTTTGTTTTAGGGTTTTTATATTAATCGAAAGATGTTTTAAGACATAATTAAAACATCAAGAACTTCAGTCTCTACTCAGTTTAGTTACAGATTTCAAATCATGGTTCAGCAACACACGTTACTTCACTTCCTTGTCTATACTACACCTTCACTCCTATTTTTGTCTACCTCACACTTCTCTTACCATTGTCCCAACCCTCTGCTTTTGTTATTGTCCAAAGTCAGAACTCTAGACAATGATAGGTCTAACGCTAAAGGCCAATTTGAAGTGCTCATCCATTCCATATCATTGGCTGCTAAAAACAAAGATCTGCATCACCTGTGCTTTTACTTTCACATATAGTAGTCATGGTACCTGATTTGCAAAACTTCATGTTTTTGTTTAACATTAAAACCCACCATAATCCAGTTACAGGCCTATTCTGCTATTTTAATAGGCTGCAACTCTGACATTGTGCGCTCAGGAGAATTAACTCCTTTTTCCTAGCACCATTGCCTGCATAAACTTTCCTTCACACAGAGCTCATAATAGTCTCTGTTAACATCTTTTGACTCCTTAGACCATCACCATTATTGGACACTACCTGTAAAATAAATGGGTTTCCCAAATAATCTGGAATACAACATAAATGTAACTAAATTAATGACCTATTTTGTCCACCGATCATAGGACTACCGAATATTTTGGCACTGTAATGCACGCTAGCTAATCTGCCACTGCTGTTAGAAAGGGAGCCCCCCAGGATTTATAATATTTGAAATATTATACATGCTACTTATTTTTGCTTGCCACCTGTATAACATACAGGAGTGGCATACCACCCACTGAACACACACAAAACTAGTGATCATCATATGGTTGTCCCCACACCTGTCATTCTTATGGTAGTATCATGGTCAGATGGGGGGAGGGGGGAAGAGTGGAATAGGTACCATTATTTCACCACCATATGCTTAAAAAAAATTTCTGCAATAGTTGGCTAAGAAATAGGTCTTTAAAAAATTCATCTGAAATGCTGATGTCCTAAAGTAAGTATTCATTCACACAGAAAGGCAACATTTCTGCTCTATGCAAACCGCTAAAATACAACAACCCAAAAAACTAAGAGAAATCCTGTACAGTACATGCTTTATACAATATACATGCTGCAAAATATGCTGTGCCAAAAAAAAAAAAAAAAAAAAAAACCCAAACCATCACAGACATGCAAAACTCTATTCATACAAGCAGAGTATTTTTAGGTCTATGATTTTTCATTATCATTATGGTAAGAGGGCAGGTAAGGTACACTGCCCCTATTCTAGTCAATTTTTATGGCAATTTTGCAAGGCTAGATTAACAGAATATAATATTTAATTGTACTGTGAAGGTTTAGAGTAAATATCTCTAAGCCTTATTAATTTGTTTAAGTTAATTTCTGCATTATTATTAGAGACAGATGCAAAAACCAAGACTATGTCTAAGTCTAATAGTAGCCTGAAGCTTTAAAAATAATCCCAAAGCTCCCTCTTTCCAGCGACACAAACATAAGAGAGAAACCCCAGCAGAAGAAAAGTCTTCTCTGGCCATATCACAGCCCCCACTTCCCCAACTCTTCAGATCGGCCTTTTACAACATTAGAAGAAGAAGGAGAAGAAACCAGCGGAGGCCGGGGGCCCGAGCGGCTGAGAGCAGCGAGCGGAGACCCCGCTCTGCATCAAGCCCCACCTGACCATTAACCTCCCACCTCAGACTCCCGCAAGCCGCCCCTCCATACCGGACGTCGCTAATCCCAGGCCAACGAGCCACCCTGTGCCAGCCCTGGATAAAGTCTCTCCCACGGTCCTGCCCCCCCCCCACTGCCTCGCCCCCCCCCCCCGACAAACCTTCACCCTTCCCCCAACACCAGGCCACCTCTCGCTGCGTCCCTCCCCCCGCACCCCCTCTCCCCCCACATGTCCTCCGGTCCGTGCCGTGCCCCTTTGCCGGCTGGTTGCCAGGAGGAAGGAGCCGCCCGTGTGCTACATTTCCCCACTCAGCCACACACGCACCTTCCAGAAACAAGCTGTCCCTGCAGCCGCCGCCGCCACCGGCCATCTTCCTCCTGCCGCTGCTCCCCTCACTCCATGCCCGCGTTGCTCGCCCAGGCACCGCCGGCGGGGCCCAGGCCCTTCGCCCGGCCCGCGCGCTCTGCCTTCCACACAGCAACCCAGCCCCGAGCCCCTTCCCCCGGCTTCCCCAGGGCACCGCAGCAACCGACCGAGCGACGCTCCCCCGCCCCGCTCCCTGCCTGTTCCGGCCCGCTTGCGGGAGGAAGAAGCAGCGCGTCGGCTCGTTCCCTTATTGTGTCCGCCACCGGCAGCCCTCAGTGGTTCCAGCCCAGGCCTGGCCTGGCAGCAGCGTGCTGCCACCTCGGCTGGGGAATGAGGGGGCCTGACTCAGCCTCTCCCTGCGGGTCCCGCACATATCCCCGCTGCAGGAGCGAGGAACCCTGCTGCTGCCTTTTTCTCCTCCCGGGGACTTAACTAGTCATCCTTCAGCCCCGCCGCACAGCCCCTACCCTAACCCCAGGGCGTGCAGCCCACAGCCTCCAGGGAAAGGGACTCTAATTTCCCTATCCCCTGGATGATAAAATGGCCGCACAAGGGCTGTGCTGGTAAATATCTAAGGCTTTGCCGCTCCCCCCTTATCAGCTCAGGAGGCTGCCGCTTGGTGGGGGGAAAGGTGGGGTGTGGGTGGTTGAACTACATAAAATGAATGAGCTTTAAAGACTGAGGGGGCAATTACTGAATCCTGTGCCGAGGATCCTGCCAACCCCTTCTAGGTCATAATCAAACACATGCACAAAGCCAAGGCCTCGCTTATTTAATTTATTTTAGTATCTAAAATTGTCCAGTAGCCCGCTGACGCTATTCTTATTTAAGTGCTTAAGGTGCGGAGTCTGCAAACCCTGATGCAGGATATTGTCAACACCAAACATTCAGAGTCAAGCCCGTCAAAATCATGAGATATTAGAAATAAATGTAAAAATAACAGGTTTTTGAGCCTTTAGGGTTCACAGTTTAAAGCTTTTCTCTCAAAGCAGGAGAGTTAGAAACTTACATGTTTTAAAATGGAAACAGTTTCTCACAATCATAGGAGCCCAAGCTTTAAAGAACAAAAATGAGACACTTTGGCCAGTCTCCCTCAGTTGCACAAGAGGATTTCACCAGCACAAACTTATAGCGGAATCAGGGCTCTAAGTGCCTAATTTAAAGCCAAATTTTAAAAGATAGATGTGGTCCTTGGGCCAAGGTGAATTTACAGTTCCTGCATTGCTTGCACATCCAAAACTCCAATTGAACTCAATAGGAGTTTGGAGAATCAGGCCCTAAATTACATAAATTGAAGTACATAATGCACCAAACAAATAGCTCAAAATCCAGAAACAAAGCAATACAGATTTAAAACACAAAACAAAAAAACTATAGAAATATTACCTACTTTCTAGATTATCCTTGAAAGACTTCAGGAAATAAGTGTGTTTTAAGGAAATATTTTAAGAGAGCAGTCAATTTTCATACAAATAGGATGAGGAAGTTCCAAGCATAAGAGATAGCATGTAAGAAAAAAAGACTAAAGAATTCCTCTAACTCTACCTTACAATTCCTGAACTAAGGGATTGCTGAAAGGGTGCTCTGAAAGTTTTAGTGTACTGAGAAGCCTAAATCCTTAGTCTTCAAAATGCCAGTCTTAGAAAAACAGGTTTTACTCAGAGAGGAATTAGAACATTTGACATGGTGGTATTTCATTACTGATTAAATTCAAAGCTCAAGCTAGAAAAAGATAAATGCATAGGATTTATGTTAAAAATGAGAACGACTTTAAATATCTCATTGAAACCTAAAACAACAAAATTCTTTATCATGAGAGACAGACAGACAGATACTAAGACCCTGATCCTGCAATGGGATCCATGCAGGTAGACTATGCCTCAGTGTGGCCCCATGAGAGCATAAGGTTCTACGTTTATCCAGTTGCAGGGCTGGGTCCATAATGCTAATTCAAAATAAGGAAGTCTCCCTTGAGTGAGACCAGACTTTTGATTCAAATCTAACAAAACTGTTTTCCAAAACTAGGAGTTTTATTTTGATAAAAAAAAGAAATGCTGATATGCTCGTGTGTCCTTATTGACCAAATCAATGACAGCGATTATAATTCCATAATCCCTATGTCCCAGTCTTTGCTACTGTTTTTAATGAATGAACATCAAAGTAGTTTGAAATGAAATGGACCATTTAAAGAGTAACTCCCCACAGGGGGACGATATTGACTTCAGCAAGAGGAATTACGAGATATTAAACTGGTTGTGCTCATGATTTTAGGCTGTCCTGCTGGGGCAGGCATCCTGTCTGTTTATGAAGATTTTGTTGTTTAATATCTACTTTTTTCTGGAGAAGGGCTCTTCCTAAATTACATAGCAGAAAAGGAAACTCTATTCTCTGGTATCTCATCTATTTAGAGATTCCTGAAAGGAAAGTGTTCTGAAAGAGGAGTGTTTAGCCCTATTCCTTCCCCTAGTCCCTTTTTCTACTTTAGAAGTTATTTTTCACATTATATGTGTATGTGAATGAACATAACCCATATAGTTTAAAAGACAGTTAACCATTCTCATCCTCTTTTTACATCTCTGCAGCATTCTCTTAATTTCCCCCAAAAATTAAAGAGAAAGCCATTTCCCTTAATTGAGGGCTAATTGAGTCAAAAAAAGATAAGCTTAGTATATCCTAATAAAGAAATCTTATAGATTTTCTGGTTTTATTTCCTCTTTTCTCCTTACCTGAAATGGTCCTCTCTGATTGAGCCAAGAGAAGGAATAAATCTGACAGCTGCTTTCTGAGTAATAGCAGCCATTAGAGTCTGACTAGCCCAGCTGTGGCTGATTGACAGTCACAGGTGCATAATTTAAGGCCCTGATCCTGCAAATACTTATGCATGTGTCCTATTGATATAAAGAATGCAAGTATTTATAGGAATAGAGCCCAAAGCAACATGGGACCTTTGATATATAAAGCCTTCTTCAACACAAAGTGGGAGGAGGTTATGATCAGTTAGTGTTGGCATAGGCAGAAGTATGAAGGATGGAAGATAAAGTTCCAGAAAGAAACTTAAATGCCAGCTCAAACAAACAAAGCAGCAGCAAAAACCACCTGCAGTTTTCCTTGGCAATGTTGTACCCCATGTGGGCTACTGTGTTTATAACCTTTGGTGTATACTAATAAATTTACATATGCTTGCTCTGGTGCATGGTCTTTTAAGGAGCTGGATTGGCTTGTAATCTGTGACATGACCCCCTCACTTCAGCTTTTACATTTTTGATGGAGTGGGGTTGGGGGGAGGTTCTATAGAGACAATACATTCAGTGCCTTAATGATTTCTTATTAACAAAAGAAGCCTCTCCACCTTCCTGACTTTCACAAGGCAAGAAGACTCTTTCAGTGACACCTTTATAGTTTGAAAAACTGATGGCTTCATTAATCATGTGTTAATCAGGCATTCTATTTTTTTCCTGTCTCTTTCTACAATGAAAGAATTGTTTTATTACATGGTAGTCCTGTGGGCTGCCTAAACACAAAATTTTTACTTATAGAACTGTGAATTCTAAAAATTATGTTGGAGAGAAGCATTAGGATAAAATGAAAAAAATATTATTTTTCACTATCGGTCTCTGTCCTTTTATTCTCTTTCTGCCTCCTGCTCACATCATCTTTATATATTTTTGTCTTCTGTTACGTTTAGCCCAAAAGCTACAGAAGGAAAGGAGTTGTTGCACTGGCTAGGCAATATAATTTGATTAGGATAGTGCAACCCTAGCTCCAGTATCTTTGCAGCCAAAACTCTGGTGATGTTCCGCAATATTTCCAGCCTTCTGCAGTTGCATAGACTCCATTATGAAATTTATAGAAACCTTGATAAAAATAAATTCTGCATTGATTTACCCCCAATGCTATCAGAATTCTATGGAGTATAAATCAGCACAAGAATTTGTCCCCCGAGATTGTCCTTTAAGAATATTAGCCCTAAAAGTAGAGGGCAATTTATATTTGATTTTTTTCCATGGGGTGTTCTTAGGAACTTTTCATCTACATTATTTGTGCTTAAAGAAAAGCAGTACTTGTGGCACCTTAGAGACTAACAAATTTATTTGAGCATAAGCTTTTGTGAGCTGCATCCGATGAAGCGAGCTGTAGCTCACGAAAGCCTATGCTCAAATAAATTTGTTAGTCTCTAAGGTGCCACAAGTACTCCTTTTCTTTTTGCAAATACAGACTAAGACGGCTGTTACTCTGAAACCTGTCATTATTTGTGCTCTAGCTCTTCTTTTTCTTACAATATTCCTTTTTCTACCATCCTCAGATGAGCTGCTTTTAACTGACACATACCATATTGTGTTTTCTAAAGCAATATCAAGCTTACTTATTGTTCCTATGCCACAAGTGATTTGAGATAGCTTTGCCTGGTATTACAATGCAGTTGGTAATCTACTGCAGTGAGCACTCTTGCATAGGCCCCCCAGAGAGCCACCTGAGCTGGAAAAATGACCTAACAGCTCTTTTTCTTCTCTATTATTACACTGGTTAGGATTTATAAGGACACGTAACAAATAATAGGTCGAAAATCTACATGTGAAAAAAAAGTATATAATAAACCCTGATGTCAGAGGATATTTGGCTTAAGTAGACTGGGGGATGGCTCAGAATGTTTTGTTGATATTTTTTTCAATGAAAAAAATCTGTTATTTCTCACAACCTTACCCTAAAGTAAAAATAGATACTGATTTGTTAGGTGTTTGTCCATTAAGGTTATTGTCTATAAGATTTCCTGTTATTATTATGAACGTTTATGAATGAGGAAGCGGTTATCTGCTGCTAAGGGTGTTACATAAACAAGTAAGTAAGGTTATTGTAGCCATGTGAGTCGCAGGATATGAAAGAGACAATATGGGTGAGGTAATATCTTTTACTGGACCACCTTCTGTTGGTGGAAGGGACATGTTTTTGAGCTTCACAGAGCTTTTCCTGAAGACTTCTGTGCTGTGTGAAGCTCAAAAACATGTCCCTTCCACCAATAGAAGGCGGTCCAATAAAAGACATTACCTCACCTACCTGGTCTTTCTTACGTTAATGTAATACCCTTTTGTTGCACCGCCTTGTTCATTATTTTCCTGGAAGAAAAAATAATTGTTTTTAAATTTAAACATTCCTTTGTAGCTTGTGATCTCAAACAGAACTGGGCTAGAGTAACATGTTAAAAATGAGATTAATGGGAAAGATAAGAGATTGACTGAGAAATAAGTTATCACAGGACATGACAGCGTACCAGATATAATGTTATGCTCAGGGTCCAGCTGAACGTATTCCAGCACCTGACCCCCAACTAGAAAACCAATCTTACCTTGGGAGGGAAACCAATAAGATTGGTGTCTGGCCCAGTACTTCTAAGCCAATGACTGCAAAGTAACACCACCTCTAGAAATAATTTTTTTTTTTAAAAAAAAGGAGGGGGGGAGGGAAAAGCTAAAATCATGAGGAAGCTAAAAATGTTTTAAAAATTTAAAATACAAAATAGACATGTATTTTAAATAACTGCAGAGATACCTGGTAAGGAAAAATGGTCATTTATAAATCTGAATGTTAACTAAAATATCCTAATGTGTTTTCCGACGTGAGTAATTGGAGAGAAAACTGTAAAAAACCTAGGATTTATAATACCTCCTGTCACAGATTATATACTTTTATTACATATTTTAAACCAAACATTAGACCTTTAATTTAAAGATAGTTTACAAGACGAGAACAGATGGGTATAAACTGGCCATGAGTAAATTGAGGCTGGCAACTAGAAGTAGATTTCTAACCATCATAGTAGTGAGGTTCCAGGACAGCCTTCCAATAGGAGAAGTGGGGACAAAAAACCTAACTAGTTTCAAGACAAAACTTGTGGAGAATAATACGGTGAGTTCAATTAATGTTATTTTGTGTATGGGGTTGTGGGAAGTAAAACCTGTGATAGGACATGAGACAGTGAGTAACATCTGCAGACTCTGTAAAGGCCCATTTAGTTGCTAGGAGCCACCATGGAATGTTCATTCAAATGTCAGCAGGAGTGCATGTACTGTTAGAAGAGAGAGTTGAAGCTTGCCAGCTACACATAGGGTTTTGTAAGGATTTCAATGAAAGTGCTAGGACTGGCCTTTCAGGACACCAGAGACAAGGCCCAGGGACTGTATGGGTCCAGGCTACTGGGAAGGTAGCATTGAAATCCATGTTGGAAGATTTAGGACCCCACATTTTCTGAGAAGGAAATCTGAACTGACACCTGTAGCAGGCTTTCCTGTGTTGAGAGGGTAAAGAAGGTACCTCCAGATGAACAGTAAATGAATTCATTCATGGGTTTACTTGTAAGTCAATTGTAAGAGAGAGTTTGCTAACCAGATCTGGAATGGAGCTGTTGGATAGTGGGTATTCCTGCAGTGGCCCTGAAGAGCACCTGTCATATTGATCAGCGAGCGCCCTGCTCCTGGTAACAGAGTCCTTGGAAAAGAGGTAGCAGAGTGAGGGGTGACATGATATATAATTTCCTAATGTAGAGCTTGGTGATGGTAGCAGTTACAAGAGCCCAGGGCATAGGAAATCTGGGGTCATGACAGAGCTAGATAAATTTATGTATGGGATTATATGATTGCATTGCCTGTGACAACAAGGGACTAAACTTAATGACCCAGGAGGTCCCTTCCAGTCCTATGTTTCTAGGAACAGAATTGTTGATGGAACATATATCCTTACATAATTATTAAAAGAAAGGGAGCAAATACAAAAGAGCTAAGACATGATGGAATACTCATTTCCATAGGAATTCATATTGTTTTAGTATCAATTTTAAAAAAATAATTTTATCCCATATAGCCCATCTTTCCTCAAATAGCTCAGTTATTAATTTAATACAGGCATTTCCATTTCTCCTAATTCTTTTATTCTGGTTCTATATATTTTTGCACCCAACATGATAAAATACACAGTTATAAATAAAATGCAGTTATAAATATTCTAAATAGGTGTGTCATTGTTTATAACCACTGAAATAACTGTTGCACAGATTTTATAACATCTGACCAGAAAGTTATACCTGTTTTTAATATCATGAGTGAAAAAAGAAAATGCTTGGATTGTCAAAATATATATTTTTGATATATTTATAATAATGACCTTTATAATAATGAATGGAGAAAGTACTTACAATAAATATATTTACAGTTTAAAATATTAAAATTAAAAAGCTATACAGGCAGGAAACTTGCTCTTGCCTTGTGCTCAGGAGAGATGACCAAGAAATTTAACCATCTGAGAAATAAAAGATTTTAATTATATTCTGCACATTTGCTCTCCAAGCTATAATCTAGCTAACCTTTGAGAACAGTTGATTAATACAATGATGCCTTTCTTAGTATGAGACAAAATGCAGGTCTTGCTTAAAGTACTCTATGTTAAGGAGTAGGTAACATTTTCTTTACTATTCTTTCCACAAACTGTGCCCATTTAACTTGGCCCTGGTCTACACTAGGACGTTAGGTCGAATTTAGCAGCGTTAAATTGATGTAAACCTGCACCTGTCCACACAATGAAGCACTTTATTTCGACTTAAAAGGGCTCTTAAAATCTATTTCCTTACTCCACCCCTGACAAGTGGATTAGCACTTAAATTGGCCTTGCCAGGTCGAATTTGGGGTACTGTGGACACAATTTGACGGTATTGGCCTCCGGGAGCTATCCCACAGTGCTCTATTGTGACCGCTCTGGACAGCACTCTCAACTCAGATGCACTGGCCAGGTAGACAGGAAAAGAACTGTGAACTTTTGAATCTCATTTCCTGTTTGGCCAGCGTGGCAAGCTGCAGGTGACCATGCAGAGCTCATCAGCAGAGGTGACCATGATGGAGTCCCAGAATCGCAAAAGAACTCCAGCATGGACTGAACGGGAGGTACGGGATCTGATCGCTGTATGGGGAGAGTAATCTGTGCTATCAGAACTCCGTTCCAGTTTTCGAAATGCCAAAACCTTTGTCAAAATCTCCCAGGGCATGAAGGACAGAGGCCATAACAGGGATCCGAAGCAGTGCGCGTGAAACTTAAGGAGCTGAGGCAAGCCTACCAGAAAACCAGAGGGGCGAACGGCCGCTCCGGGTCAGAGCCCCAAACATGCCGCTTCTATGATGAGCTGCATGCCATTTTAGGGGGTTCAGCCACCACTACCCCAGCCATGTTGTTTGACTCCTTCAATGGAGATGGAGGCAACACGGGAGAAGGAGAAGGAGGATGATGATGTTGTAGATAGCTCACAGCAAGCAAGAGGAGAAACCGGTTTTCCCGACAGCCAGGAACTGTTTCTCACTCTGGACCTGGAGCCAGTACCCCCCGAACCCACCCAAGGCTGCCTCCTTGACCCGGCAGATGGAGAAGGGACCTCCGGTGAGTGTACCTTTTAAAATACTATACATGGTTTAAAAGCAAGCATGTGAAAGGATTAATTTGCCCTGGCATTCGCGGCTCTCCTGGATGTACTCCCAAAGCCTTTGCAAAAGGTTTCTGGGGAGGGCAGCCTTATTGCGTCCTCCATGGTAGGACACTTTACCACTCCAGGCCAGTAACACGTACTCAGGAATCATTGTACAACAAAGCATTGCAGTGTATGTTTGCTGGCGTTCAAACAACATCCGTTCTTTATCTCTCTGTTATCCTCAGGAGAGTGAGATATCATTCATGGTCACCTGGTTGAAATAGGGTGCTTTTCTTCAGGGGACATTCAGAGGAACCCGTTCCTGCTGAGCTGTTTGCCTGCTGCTGAACAGAAATGTTCCCCGCTGTTAGCCACGGGGAGGGGGTAGGGTTGAGGGGGGAGCCACGCGGTGGGGGGGAGGCAAAATGCGACCTTGTAACGAAAGCACATGTGCTATGTATGTAATGTTAACAGCAAGGTTTACCCTGAAAGACTGTAGCCACTGTTTTATAAAATGTGTCTTTTTAAATTCCGCTGTCCCTTTTTTTTTTCCTCTACCAGCTGCATGTGTTTCAACGATCACAGGATCTTCTCCTTCCCAGAGGCTAGTGAAGATTAGAAAGAAAAAAAAAACAAACGCACTCGTGATGAAATGTTCTCTGAGCTCATGCTGTCCTCCCACACTGACAGAGCACAGATGAATGTGTGGAGGCAAATAATGTCAGAGTGCAGGAAAGCACAAAATGACCGGGAGGAGAGGTGGCGGGCTGAAGAGAGTAAGTGGTGGGCTGAAGAGAGGGCTGAAGCTCAAATGTGGCGGCAGCGTGATGAGAGGAGGCAGGATTCAATGCTGAGGCTGCTGGAGGACCAAACCAGTATGCTCCAGTGTATGGTTGAGCTGCAGCAAAGGCAGCTGGAGCGCAGACTGCCACTACAGCCCCTGTGTAACCAACCGCCCTCCTCCCCAAGTTCCATAGCCTCCACACCCAGACGCCCAAGAACTTGGTGGGGGGGCCACCGGCCAACCAGCCACTCCGCCACAGAGGATTGCCCAAAAAAAAAAAAAAAAGGCGGCTGGCATTCAATACATTTTAAAGTTGTAAACTTTTAAAGTGCTGTGTGGCATTTTCCTTCCCTCCTCCACCACTCCTCCTGGGCTACCTTGGTAGTCATCCCCCTATTTGTGTGATGAATGAATAAAGAATGCATGAATGTGAAGCAACAATGACTTTATTGCCTCTGCAAGCAATGATTAAAGGGAGGAGGGGAGGGTGGTTAGCTTGCAGGGAAGTAGAGTGAACCAAGGGGTGGCAGGTTTCATCAAGGAGAAACAAACAGAACTTTCAGACCGTAGCCTGGCCAGTCATGAAACTGGTTTTCAAAGCTTCTCTGATGCATACCGCGCCCTCCTGTGCTCTTCTAACCGCCCTGGTGTCTGGCTGCGCGTAACCAGCAGCCAGGCAATTTGCCTCAACCTCCCACCCCGCCATAAACGTCTCCCCCTTACTCTCACAGATATTGTGGAGCACACAACAAGCAGTAATAACAGTGGGAATATTGGTTTTGCTGAGGTCTAAGCGAGTCAGTAAACTGCACCAGCGCGCCTTTAAACATCCAAATGCACATTCTACCACCATTCTGCACTTGCTCAGCCTGTAGTTGAACAGCTCCTGACTACTGTCCAGGCTGCCTGTGTACGGCTTCATGAGCCATGGCATTAAGGGGTAGGCTGGGTCCCCAAGGATACATATAGGCATTTCAACGTCCCCAACAGTTATTTTCTGGTCTGGGAATAAAGTCCCTTCCTGCAGCTTTTGAAACAGACCAGAGTTCCTGAAGAGGCGAGCGTCATGTACCTTTCCCGGCCATCCCACGCTGATGTTGGTGAAGCGTCCCTTGTGATCCACCAGAGCTTGCAGCACTATTGAAAAGTACCCCTTGCGGTTTATGTACTTGGCGGCTTGGTGCTCCGGTGCCAAGATAGGGATATGGGTTCCGTCTATGGCCCCACCACAGTTAGGGAATCCCATTGCAGCAAAGCCATCCACTATGACCAGCACATTTCCCAGGACACTATCCTTGATATCAGCAGATCTTTGATTGCGTGGGCTACTTGCATCACAGCAAGTAGCCCAACAGTAGATTTGCCCACTCCAGATTGATTCCCAACTGACCGGTAACCGTCTGGCGTTGCAAGCTTCCACAGGGCTATTGCCACTCACTTCTCAACTGTGAGGGCTGCTCTCATCTTGGTATTCATGCGCTTCAGGGCAGGGGAAAGCAAGTCACAAAGTTCCATGAAAGTGCCCTTACGCATGCGAAAGTTTCGCAGCCACTGGGAATCGTCCCAGACCTGCAACACTATGCGGTCCCACCAGTCTGTGCTTGTTTCCCGAGCCCAGAATTGGCGTTCCACAGCATGAACCTGCCCCATTAGCACCATGATGCATGCATTGGCAGGGCCCATGCTTTCAAGAAATCTGTGTCCATGTCCTGATCACTCACGTGACCACGCTGATGTCGCCTCCTTGCCCGGTATCGCTTTGCCAGGTTCTGGTGCTGCATACACTGCTGGATAATGTGTGTGGTGTGAATGTGCCCCTAATTGCCAAAGTGAGCTGAGCGGCCTCCATGCTTGCCTTGGTATGGCGTCCGCACAGAAAAAAGGCGCGGAACGATTGTCTGCCGTTGCTCTGACGGAGGGAGGGGCGACTGACGACACGGCTTACAGGGTTGGCTTCAGGGAGTTAAAAATCAACAAAGGGGGTGGCTTTACATCAAGGAGTATTTCAGGCAGGACTTCATGGAGGGTTCCAATAAGAAAGGTGCACCTAAGTTATTGTTCTTATTGGAACAAGGTGGTTAGTCTGGCCTCTGATTGATACATGGCTAGATTTACCTTGCTGCACCTTCTCTGTGAGCAACTGCAGTGTGACCTAGAGGAATGAGTCCCCCTAGACGGGGGGGGGGGGGGGGGGGGGGGGGGGGGAGAGAAATGAGTACAAAACAAATCTGGTCTATTTCTTGTTTTGATCCACTCCATCTATCTTTTACATCTTTGGCTGGCAGCAGACGGTGCAGAAGGACTGCATACCATCCATATCTCATGGCTGCCCAGCAGAAGATGCTGCAATAGGACTGCTAGCAATTCGTACCGCCTGCCTGCTCACCATAAGACGGTTCAATAGGACTGACTGCAGGACTAAAGAGAATGACCTGGTCAAGTCACTCCAAATTTAGTCCCTGCGCCCATGTTTGCCCAGGCGCTCCTGGCTGACGCGACCAGAAGCACCTCGGACATGACGATGACGGCTACCAGTCATATTGCACCGTCTGCTGCCAGAAGGCAATGGGTTGATGCTACTGTGTAGCAATGCAGTACTGCGTCTGCCAGCACCCAGGAGACATACGGTGACGGTTACCTGAGCGGGCTCCATGCTTGCCGTGGTATGGCATCTGCACAGGTAACTCAGGAAAAAAGGCGCAAAACAATTGTCTGCCCTTGCTTTCACGGAGGGAAGGAGGGAACGGGGGCCTGACGATATGTACGCAGAACCACCCGCGACAATGTTTTAGCCCCATCAGGCATTGGGATCTCAACCCAGAATTCCAATGGGCAACGGAGATTGCGGGAACTGTGGGATAGCTACCCACAGTGCAACACTCCGGAAGTCGACGCTTGCCTCGGTACTGTGGAAGCACTCTGCCGAGTTAATGCACTTAATGCACTTAGAGCATTTTCTGTGGGGACACACACACTCGAATATATAAAACCGATTTCTAAAAAAACAACTTCTATAAATTCAACCTTATTTCGTAGTGTAGACATACCCTTAACTGTAACTCATTCAGAATATGAAGTACCCAGATACCCAAGTACAAACAGGTGTTTTATTTTATTGTGTTTTTAAATAATGAAATGTAACCATTTTCATGAAATTACATTTGAATTTCACTACAATAAAAATAGCCTTGAAATATTAGGGGAAGCTACTAAAATGTAGTTGTAAACCAAAAAATTACAAATAAAATGTTCTCAACATATTTTAAACGCTTTAGCAATAAATATTTCACATTCTTAATTTGATTTATTTAGCAAAACATAAAACCAAATCAAAATCATGAAGTCTTAGAGAGACAAACATAGACATTCCCCTCTCCTTTCTGAAATAAATGTTGTTCTTGGCTGTGGCTGATTTAAAAAAAAAAAGTTAATGAAAGGAAACATGCAGAATACCAGTAGGCCTAACTGCCCACACGCAGGCCCTTCAGAAAACTGGGTTTTCTTCCCGACAGTTTTGTTTATTGTTAGAAGAATTAATAGCGAGTCTACTTCTATCCTAACACTTCTTCTTTTCAGGCTATAAGTCAGAGATAAAGTTCTGGGCTCAAAGAAAGCAAATACATAATTTTACAGACCACTTCCTCTCACTACTCCTTTCCCCTCTATGTCAAGCTCCGATAGAATTAGCTTCTCACAAATCTAGGGGAAAACTGCAGGACAGCCTTTGTGCCAAAGTTAATGCACATTCATACAGATTTTACTGACCAGACTGGCTTTATAAATTTTGCAAATATATACAAGGGCAATATGAACATCAAGTGCAATCAGTACAAGTACACATAAATAGAAACACAAAATGTAATATACACATGCAGAAAAACACACAAAAAACCCCTTGTTGACATACATGATTATCTCAGAAAAGGCAAAAGGTAAAAATCATGAAACTTCCTTATCCATACATGCCTACAGTTGTGTGCAAAGCCTATATACACCAACCTAAATGCATGCAGTACATGCACAGACACCCTCAAAAATATGTACACACACTCATACTTGTTTTAACAACATTATTTTTACACTTGGAAGGATTAGATTTGTATTGGTAAATATCAACAAATGTTTATTTCACTGTACACACACACAATGAAAAAATATTTCCATTAATAATCAAAATGTACAGGTAGGCAAAGAAAGAAACATGCTGTTGGAGAATTTATTAGAATTTGATTTTAAGGCTATTCATTTTGCATATTTTGACATATGATGCTGACAATTTGTATTTTAAATTATAAAGCTTTAACTTTTTGAATCTCAACATCTACCATCATTAAATTATTATTGTTTGACCCTATATTGTCTGACCATCCCAGAATTTCCCCACAACCGTGAAAATTTAAATAGATTAAAAAAAATCTAAAAATGTTTACAAACATCAATATTATCCATCAAAATTATAAAAAAAAAAAAAATCGTTTCTGCCAACATACACAGAGCAAACACATAAGCTCACTTACAGTTAATATTAATTTGTTCACATAAGACAAATGAAAAAGATAACCCCCTTTTCCAAGTACAGATGAAAAATAATCTCGGAATATTTATGTTGTGGATCAAGAAACTGTTTTTCCTCCATAAAGCTATAAGTGATGTTATTTTATTAACGCATTTTTGTGGGTGCTTATGAACTGTAACTGTTACTGTGAAAATTTAAATATCCAACAGAGGTTTAATAATAATTTATTGGAAGAGCTTTAGGAAATTGTAGGAAGTAAGTAGACTTCATGAAGTACTTTTCAAAGTGCAGTACAGGCATTCATGAAGAAATTTCACCCCTTCATGAGCAGGAGCTAGTATTTTTCCTACTGCAACAATTTAAACTAAGGGTACATCTACACTGCCCCACAGCTCGGATTATGGGGTGTGAATAGCAGTGCACATCAGAGTGCTGCACTGTAACGCCCCCATGTGGATGCTGCGGGCGAGAACTAAAAGATTCCTCGTTCAGATTAATGTAGTTCCTTGAGGATCACTAACATACTCAAGGGCACACAATATGATGTGACAGAAACAAGATTAGAACTCAGAAGTTCCTGGATACCTGACCTGTATTTAGGACTCTAGATCATTCAGTTCATTAAAACAGCCTTATATAGTGATGAGCATTATTATGGTTTTTCTCACTTCTAAAGACCCAAAGTTACATAGAGTTAACAGGGAGGGTTTTCTCCATGTCCTTCAACTGCTTTGCATTTTTATTCCAGCAACTTAACCTCGTGTGAAATGTTATAGGAAAGGAAAATCCTGATGGCTAGAGGCATGTATAAAATAGCATATGTGCCCCCAACCTCACTATAGCTGAAATGAAAAGGGTAATCATTTGCAAACTCAAAACCTATAGTGGTACTTAATTAAAATACCAGGTCCTAGAGCGGGGTGGCCAACCTGTGGCTCTTCAGAAGTTAATATGCGGCTCCTTGTATAGGCACCAACTCCGGTGCTGGAGCTATAGGCACCAACTTTCCAATGTGCCAGGAGTGCTCACTGCTCAACCCCTCGCTTTGCCACAGGCCCCGCCCCCTCCCCTGAGCCTGCAGCGCCCTCACTTCTCCCCCCTCCCCCCCCCAAGCCTCCTGCATGCCACAAAACAGGTGATCAGGAGGTGTGGGGAGGCAGTGGGAGGCCCCTGATCCTTGGGGCTGCCGATGGGTGAGAGGCGCTGGGAGCGGGGTCGGGGAGCTGATGTGGAGCTGCTGACTTATTACTGTGGCTCTTTGGTAATGTACATTGTTAAATTCTGGCTCCTTCTCAGGCTCAGGTTGGCCACCGCTACGCTACACAATAGGTGGTCCTCGTTTAGAAGGCCCTCACTAACTGGACAACTTATGTGGTCCCTTGAAAGACACCTGCCTTGAACCAACTGTACCTAACACAACTTCATTCCTTTCATACCTACACTCTTCACTCAATCACTCTTTAGGTTGAAGCAACTGATTTTGCACAAAGAAATAATGGAGTATTGAACAAATTTAACATCATAGCCATCCCAACTGTTAAAATCCAAGACCATGCTTTGGGCACCCTTTGACTTGGCTCTTCCATTACCCAATTTAATACTGTAATATCAGGAAAAAGTTACTGTGCCTGTTTTCATTTAATCCAAGTGTTTTATAATTTCTGTATAACACATATTTAAAGATGTTTGATTTATTATTTGTACTGCAGTAGCACCTAGAAGCCCCAACCAATTGCACTAATCATTTTGCATACAATAAAAAATGCCTCTGCCAAACAGCTTTTAGACTAAAATGTCTACTTTCATTTGTTTACAATAAATCATACAACTGGCATTTAAAAGTTAATTTGACTGTGAGGCCATTGTATGCTTTATACAATCACAATAGCTATTGTTTGCCATCAACTGCAAATACCAAGGTTTTGGTATTTCCCAAGGGAAGACATTTTGGCTAGGTTAAGTTTGTTGACTACTCCAAAATTTCTATTAAAAAATCAGTTGCCTCACTTCAAAAGTCTCACTTGAACCCCATTTTCATAAAACTTAGTCTTTAAATCTTCAGGTATCATATTTAAGTCATTTTCATCTTTGGTAACACTGGTATCAGATAAAGATTATATATCTTTATCTTCCCTCCCTCCCCCATATTTATGAAATTCACTTTGTGACTGCATGTTTAAATAAAGAAGTTTATGCTTAAAATGTAAAATTATCTCTTTATTCAAAGGTGCTTTATATAGGCTGGTGGGTCCCCTCACCACCTTAGTTAAAACTCAGGGCCACTCTAGTCTCTTTCGGGCCCTTCCCTCAGGACAAAGTTTATTAATTCAAACAAAACACTCACAAAGTAACACAAAGTAAAGCTATGACCAACACACATCATAGTGGCCCAGAGCCAACCCTCCTCTGTAAGTCACAGGCACTAATCTCCCTCCTGCCATACTCTCCAACTGAGCTCCCTCAGCAGTTTATAGAAAACACCTGACCCTTTCCCAGCTTGGTCTGATAATCAAAATGCAATGGCTGGCCCCAGACCCTCTGGCCTTTAGAGAGGCAGACCACCCCATTACATCGTATTGCATCTTCAATCTACTGCTTTTCAATTAGTTTCTCAAAGCCAGTCATATAAGGACCCAACCCATAACATTTTTCAGTGTGCATAACTGCTATTCTCTCCATTTATGCTGGTGGGTGGGTGGTTAGGAAGTAGACTTAAAGGACAAGTATCTGAATGGGTTCAAATCCTACTTCTGGAAACAATTTTTTTTTTTTGAGAACTTTCTTTACTATTTAAAAGGGGACTGTAAAGTTTAGACTTTATTCATAGCAGTCAGTGTTATCTAAAGTTAAGCCAATAATGCATACCTGCCACAGAGGGTATGTAAAAAGACCCACACAGGAGAGAAGAAACTTTGAGTTTTAACTCCGAGTTTCCCAGGAATTCTTCTGAATGGAAGATGGAAGCATGGTTTGCCTTTCCACCTCAACCTCCTTAACCCACAGATGACAAGGGCTTTGCAGGAAGTATCAGGAATTTGCAGGAAGTACAGATGCCCCATGCTTCTGCTCAACTGACTGGCTCCCACCCAGTCCCTAGATAGCACAACTCCTGCAGTAATGGGTCTTTCAAAATCTTCTCCCTCATGATTACACTTATAAATGCCCTATGATGGTGCCACAACATAAAGGGAAAACTCATGTAAAGTAAATCAGATTATTAATTTGCACCTCTTTCCCCTGCGGTTTCTAAGAGAAAGGAGTAATTGATTTTCATTGTCCAAACTGACAGAAATGCAAACCTTAAAAACATAGCATAAACCATGACAAGTAAACTGAATGTTTAACATGCCAGTTTGCATTTGAGAACAACAGGTAGGTATCAGTAAAATGATGGTACAAGAAACAGCAATAGGACGATGAGGGCATTTCAAAAGGTTGCTAAGATGCTATGAAATGTTAGCAGCTTTTTTTTTTTTTAAAATAAGGACATGTATAATGGGCTTAAGTAACATACTGTTAATACCTGGGTTGTGGCTGCCACCCTGTAGTGCAATGAATTATTTTCAAGGACAGAAGAGTTTTTAAGTGTTGTATCAGTTTTCATCACAAAAGCTCCAGATTCTGTGCCACCCATAAAGATGAATAAAGACTGTGACTGTCTTGGTGCAAGTTTATCAGATGAAATATAAACTCTTCGGGAACAGATAATGCATATGGCTTAATTTTCCTTCTTCTAAATTACATTATCTATAAGTGGCTTTCCAGGAAGAAGAAAATGATCAAATTGCACTTTCAGAAAAAAGAAGGGCATAAACTCTGTGCCCTGGACAAGGTTTCCTTTCTCATTAAAAAAATTCTAGTATCTAAAACTGGGTTAGGCATTGCTGTTTTTTGCCTAGTAAAGTATTTTGAGATACCTGCCAAATATGAAAGAGGCTAAAGTACAAATTCTGTTCTATAGAATAACATGTTATATATCTTAATTTATTTTTTGCCCATTTAAAATTGGTAGGAGTTTGATTCAAAGTATTTATACAACTTATAGATATTTTATTTGATCCTATATTTAGGGTTTTATACCACTCTAATTACCATAATGACTGACAGTGTCCATTCAATTGTGGTCCATCTCCCATCTCCCTCCCTCCCTCCCACTTCACAGCTTGGCTCACCTTGGCTTCACAGTCCCTTTGTTTCCACTCACCGCCTCACTACTTCCTGTTACTCCTGCCTTAGGATCAGTCTCTCAACTTGCTGCCTGTCACTGCTCAAGTCCCTCTCCCTGCTCTGTCCATTTGTCTGGTTCCCTTCCTTCAGACAGCTTCTGTCCTCAGCATCCTTCTACTCATCCTCCCATTGCCCAGCTCCGTCCTACTGCCTGAGATATAGATTTTCCCCAAGCCATCCTTCCCACAGCTATTGCCCCATTCCTGGCTCCAGATTCTCCTCTCATGGCTCCCCACTACTGCAGCTCATTCTGTGATAGTGTCTATCAGTATCCAAGACCCACATTCAGTATTTGGTGGAACTGGTAGCCACTACTTATCTAGATGAATAAAAAAAAAGAATTCTTCCCATCGCTATTTATAAAGCATAATTCTATTCGGCATTTTAAAGAATTTTGGTAGTTAAACACATCTTTGCTCTTTTTGTATTTGAAAGTGCATGTAATTTTGTTTTTACAAATTCTGCATTCATACATAACCTTATAAAAGAGCAAATCCAACATAATTATATATTCAGTGCAACCCCCACCCCAACAAAAACATAATTAATGCAATGTTTGAGATTTTAAGTCAACAAAAGCCAGACCATTTAGAGCTAAGGTTCCCATGGCAACCTTAACTGTGTCTCCTCCTGTGTCTGCGTGATAGGGTCTTTTCTTACATGACCACATATTGCTAGAGAAGAGAATGCAACATACTATGCAATAATAGAGCATTGGTTTTATATATAATATACTTATAGAGGGCTATAGAAAAGAAATCTCTCTCCAATTATTTCAAGGGAAGTTGTGGTTTGTTGCAATACTGCATACGTGTAAGTTTTAGCTACAACACTGAAAACAGCAGGTAATTTAGTATTAAAGATTTACATGAAAATATATAACATTATCAGTGAAATTAATCTTACTAGTAAGTGAATTTTTGAGATGTTTATAATGCTACTAGTTATTTATCTCCCTAACTTAATAGAAAATGTAATAAAGTATAGGAAGCAAGTATAGGTTTCTTGATGTATTTTCACAAATTCTATCACCCCAGTAGTATCTAACTATAAAAGTAGTCTTGTTGATTTCAAAGGGACTATTCTCAGAGTAAGGTACTACTAGGTGTGAGAGAAGGTGGTAGAGTTGGGTTCTCTAGTAACCAAATAACTCCAGTTCTCCAAGGACTCCTTGGTGTTACAGTAACAGAAATAAATAATAAATAATAATAATAATAATAATACCCTTGTTATATTCAATTTGAGACTGGAAAGAGTAGTGATACAACTGCTTCTGGGAAACTAAATGGAAGATGACTCATTTGGAGTAGGTTTTTAAATTAGTATAAGTGGGTGACAAAACCAAGGAATACCATATACACAGACATACATATGCATAATACAAAAGAAATAAGCATAACATTCCCCCAGTTGTGCTACAGCATATGCGGTTCTCCAAAATTCAGATTTCTGTATGAAATAGATCTAGAGTGAGGACCTAGGGACTATATCAGCAGTTGATAGTGGTTAAACAGGTAGGTACAGCTGACACTCATCCACTGTTAGCTCACAAGGAATCTGACACTCAACACATTCAATCACTAGCAAATCCCAGAATCATGTCACATACTCTATTGACCACAACCAGTCAGTCCCACCAGATCAGAGAGGTTAACCATCTGAAATATGGAGTAGTCCCTCCAAGAAATAATAATCACTAATCATCTCCACCTGGCAAGTAAAGGTACCACAAGGCAGCAATCCTATCTTAAGTGGAGCTTCAGAATCCTAACCTAGCCTTCACTCATCTTGCAGATATCCTTTACCCTCATTAAAAAGCTGCCACAATGCACCATTTCCTCTACCAGGAAGAAGGGGATAGTGGTGTCCCACATATCAGCATGCAGTGCCCAATGGTGAATGGGACCTGTCTATGGTGAGCTCTGTACCTGAGTTAACTAGAGTTTAGGACTGATCAAAAGCAAACCCATTTTTACACAACATGTTTCCATGGGAAAAAGGGATCCATTTTTCCATCACACATTTCTTTTTCTACTGACAATATGAAATCTCAGTCTCATATAGTACTTACAAGATAGCAACAGCTGCCTGGAGGAGGCAGACATTGGTGAGGTCTTTCCTAGGTTGCTGAGGAAGAAGGTCCATCTACCTAGGGAGAAAGAAAAACTAACAAAACACTTGGGAGCACAAATGGTGTTGATGTGCCAGGGTAATTACTGGGTGAGATTTCCTGAGAGGCCCCTCCTGTATTACTGCCTGAACACTTCCCCTTTTGGCTTGGGTGCTAGCGTTCACACTTGACTGTCAGATTGGCAGAATAAATTAATTCTCTTCCTTCTTGTGGTGGGGCTTACTCCCATCACCTGTTACACAAGGGATTAAGAGCCTATTAGCACATCTGTGTTTGATTTCCTCTGGCCAGATGTGGTGGAAATAGCTAAGGATCATTAGGCGCTCATGCGTTATAATGAAGTGGAGGGACTATAGTAGAGGTAGGGTTTACTTTGAAGTAAAGCAAGGGTTAATTTGGCTCTAAGAGGAATCTTGAGCTAGGGCTTAAACAGGCAGGAAATCAGCAAGGAGAGGGAGCCCTGGGAAGTAGGTTAGGCTGTGGTGGAAGAGACCCTAAGATAAGGTCAATAAAAGCACTTTAGTAGAGTGGGGGTGGAAGAGTGGTTAATTTAGCAGAGAGGGAAGAAGTTGTGTGGACTCATGGAGAGGGGGGAGGCCTAGGAACCAAAAGGAGGCTGTGTTATGTATAGGCTGTAGACAAGCAGCAAAGGCCCTTAGAGGTAGGAAGTAGCCAAGGGAAATAGTAGCCTGTCTAAAGGAAGAGACCTAGTTCTTTAATATGGTGTCCTTGGGTTGGAACCTATAGCAGATGATGGGCCTGTGCTCTCCTATTAGCCCCTGAGGAAAGGACATGCAAGTCCAAGGGAAGAAATATGGAGCCCTGGGTGGGGCTGAGGAATTGCCCAGGAGTGGGGCAGAAGATTGTGGTGTGTGTATGTGTTGGCATATCTTGTTAACTTTTAGCTGGACCTTTTTGTTTCCGCAGAAGGTGATTGAACTGTATGTGAAGGGTAGAGAGAAGATGAAGGGTAGAGCTATGGAAAACCCACTGAGAGGCAGGAGGTGCCAGAGATGAGGATTCTTTGTAGTGTTGCACCCTGACACAAGGGGGTGCTATGGGTGGTGAGTACCCTACACTACCTCCTGCCTCTCCTAGCATTTCTCCTCATGTGCCTTTTCTGCCTAGCAGTCACTTCCAACTGCTGTGGAATGTCTGGGCCCTAGCATTCCATCTGAGAGCTCTCCAGGAGGGGAGAGGGAAAGGCTAGCACAGTGTGTTCCTGGTTTGCCCAATAGCATGGGGGACATGGATTTTATTTGGGCAATCAGGAGTTGGGATAAATGAGAGAGCATGAGCTATCTAGTAGCAGGGTCCCCCATGGCTGGGGACTTGTCATCCTCCCCCTTGCAGTTCTGGCCTGGGTTCTGTGCTCTATCTGAACCTCTGCATTATCTGACGCCCTTGTTTGTTCCCCAGCATGCTGCAAAGGGCATGTATATCACGCTGGGGGATAAGGAAGGGAATTAGATTATCTGAATTCTCCATGTTATGGGATTTTGGATAAATGAGAATAAACTGTAATATCTTAGATTGTACGCTCTTTGTGGTGGGGGTCATGCTTGTTCTGTTTGTATAGTACCTAGCATGATAGTCACTTTAGTCATGTACTAGGACCCTAGGCACAAGCACAATACAAATAGCTATAATTATTAGTATATAGTTATGTTAAACTTCTAAAAAAAAAACAAAACCAAAAACCTCCCTTTTATTATCTTCCCCAAACTCCCTTTCTCTACACAAACCTCTATCGCTACCTCCTTCATGTTTCCCGCAAGCAAGGAGAGGAAGGATTTACAACTGCCTTCACAGAGATTTCTTCGAATATACATAGGCATAATCATGCAATAGGGACTACAGTTAAATACAAATAAAGCTTAATATAGAAAATAATTTAAACATGATTCCTATTAATCATCAGATTGACAACTCAGATTCTGTTTCCTTCTATTTTTATTAGACAATAGGTCAAATTCATTGTAACACCGGGGCCAAATGTACTAGTGGTAATTATTATATACTTAATAAACATTTAGTGAATATAAGCTTCATTTACAAGTAGTCCTACTGACTTCTAGAAATGCAGTGTTCCAGGACCTGTTTCTATGCTTAACCTGTATGATCTTAATATTACAAATAGCGTCTGAACCAAGTCTATAAAAAGGGTCATTAACTCATAATAAACTACCCCAAAGGGATGTCCACTTACTGCTATCTTAGGTGAACATGTAATAGTAACATATGCTGCATATTTGTAAAGGGATAAAATGCAGGGAGTTATTTCTAACTCAGTCATGGGTGGCAACAGGTGAGGCTGCACTCTGATCATCAATACCAGTTAGCTCCCCTAGAGAAGGCTGATTGGAGTAACTGATATTAATTATCTAAAGAACTAATTAGCCCATCAGCTCAAGTCTGATTAAAAAGGGCACAGGAAGGAAGTGATGGGGACAGAGGAACAGGGCCAGGTGCCAGAACCCATTCTTACAGAACTTGGAGAAGGGAGATCTTTGCTCCACTCAGGCACTGGGGAAAAGGCTGGAAGTGCAGGGGACACTGTATGTAGCACTTCTGCATAGGACTGTAAAGATGTTGGTGGAGGAAACAAATAAATGGCGGTGTGGCTACACAACCAATGGAACTGGGGTGGTGTCTCTGGTGCTTGAAGGCAGGAATAGAATGCATCCTATTACACACCCTTTCTAGTATTTCTTGCATACATTCGTTTTTCCTGGCACTCACTCCTTCTCTCTCTCTCCCCCCTGCCCAACTATCTTCTGTGGGATGTTCACAAGTCAAAAACGTGGGAAGCATAAACATGTGGTAAGATACCACAAAACTATTTTGACGCAATGTCATGTCACTCCATATTAATAAATAACCACAACTTCCAAGTTTGTCCTAGTGACTCTGATCAGCTCAGAAATTGGCAATCAGAGTTGTGAGGCAGGCTTACTAGGCATTGCCTTCTGCAGCAGAATGACTTTTCTGCTGAATAGGTTGGTCTATGATAGATCTACCATCTGTGGTTTTCTGAGGGATGTATATGTTTGTTTGACAAAAGCCATTTTACACTCTTGATTTTTCACTTGTGAAGCTGAAACTGGAACCTTCTTAAACTTGAGTGACTGCTTGAATTAATGAGCTGTAGAAGCTCCATTAGATATCAATAGCAGTGGCCACCCTGACTTTTCAAACTTCCACATATAGAATAATAGGCAGAATGGGTTCCCATGCAAATAGGATATTTTTCTTTTTAAATTATTCTTTTAGAACTATTTTTTCAGAGGCTGGCACCTAAATTACAACTGCAAATCCTGCATTTGTATAAAGTGGAGGCATGTACACATTGTGTACATTGTGCTATTTTGTAAACAAAGCTATGTATCAGTTTTCACAATCTGTCAAATCTCTGCTAGTGTACTTAATGAAACATTTCTTAAAATTTTAGGAACATCACAAAGCGCACAAAAATGGCTTTCCCATTTGATTCCACCATACTTTGTGACCTACGCAGTCTACAAAGAGCCAGTAACATTAGGATGAAATAAATCCAGCAACCATTTCTCATTCAATCTGAACAGTCAACAGTTGTTGCAGTGACAGGTGTGAAGAATCCATCTCTGATTGAGTTTTAATGAATACTCCTATTCACTGTAATCACATCAAAAGGGTTCCTGCTGATGGAGGTATGGTTTAATTATTCTTATCTTTAATTCCAATCTCCCTTCTGATGACCTTTCATTTCTTGATAGTCTTTTTAAAAATTGCAGGATTTTATTCTGGTCTCACACTAGGGGGCAGATTTATACTACAGCTAATCCATCAATCTGCAGTTTTTTCTCAAGGACAAAATAATTGCAGTGCTTACTTGAGAAGCTTTCAAATTAATACATCAGTTGCAATTTTCTTATTGAAATTAAAGCATTTTTGAAATAAATATTCCAATCAAAGAATGAATCCCACTCAGTAGGACTGAATTCTCATAAGTATTTCTGAATTAAATTATAGCACAAAACCAAAGTTAATCTCAGTGATTCACATTGAGTTTCCCTCCACCTTTTTTCACTGTTTATAAAGCGTTTAGTCCAACTACTGCAGAACTACTTGATGCTGACAATTTTATAATTTGCTTATCAATGCAAACATTACATGTTTCAATAAGGCTTGTTTTCTTAAACTTTCAACTCTTTATGCTCAGCTGCTAGTATTCATACTGCACACTTGCACAATCTCTTCAAATAAATAACTTGTCATTAATGAAAATTTCCCTCATTTAAAAACACACTGTTAACTTTATTCTCTTTACCTGATATTCTATAAACTTTATCAGTTTAGCTTAAATTACATTCCACTTTTTTATTCATTCACTGCCCGTATAGCTCACTAGCATACTCAAACCCAGTAACATAACTTGATTTACTTTTAACACTCCTTTTTTACAGTGCCCTCTTTTTATCGTTTTAGACATTTTATACTCACGCCAGCATTACCAAAGGTAACGTCCTAATTTTTCTGTAAGACTCATAGTATTAGTAGAAAAAATAATAATTTGTATTGTGGCTGGGCCCTACTGTGTTTAGTCTGTGCACAGACCTAGTAAGACAGTCCCCAACCCAAAGACTTTACAATGTAAGGTCCTGATTCAGGAAACCACTTAAGACTGTACTGGTGTCTCATTGAAGTCAATGGGATGTAAGCATGTGTTTAAATGTTCCCCTGAATTGGAGTTTAAGAACAGAGTTTAATTGTGTTTAGTGGCACTGGAGTAAATCTGGAATAATGTCATTGAATTTAGTGCCTTTTGTAATGAAAGCAGAATCTAGCCTCTAATTAAAATTCTCCCTTAATTCTCTTCTAGCATGAAAATACACATACTGTAAAGAGATGTCTTTGGGCTTGTACTGAAAGACTATATGTAAACTAGTAATCCTGGAACTCTTATGAACTGATGAACTTTTCATATCACTACCTAGTGGTGTTGCTCCCAGAGAGAGAGAGAAAGAGAGAGAGAACTCTGAAACTGAAGATTCCTGCTTTTCCTCCTCCTTCCCCCCCCCGCCCCCATCTTGTCAATATAGGAGAGAGCTGCTGACAAGAATGACCAAGATGAGGAAGAAAGAGTTGAAGAGGCTTCAAAAAGAAGCCTAATCAGCTACCATAGATTAAACTCATCAAACTGCTCCTATTTTCTTTTCATCCTTCTGTATGTTCTTTTATGGTGTTTGTCTCCAAAATTATGGAGAGAGTCTGAGGATGATAGCTAATTCTCATAACAGTTTAGTGGATTTTTTTCCAGTTTATTTAAAAATCTAGGAAATTGGGCACCCATTAGGTTAGAAACTTTATTCCAGTTGCACAGTCAAGCACTCCAAAGTTAGGAAATACCAAGTTATGGATATCTGTGCAACCTTAATTTGTGCCCCTCTCCTCTGAGTGCATGATAATAGCCTTCAATTACCTGATCATATCCTATATTTTTCAAAGAACACCTGGCAATCAGTGCCAGTTCTAAGCTCTTTATCCAAATCTAAGGCCCACTCTCCTTCTCCAGGCTCCTTGTCCAAATCCCAGCCTCCCTCCTCGGAGTCCTCATCCCAATCTCTCCCTTCACAGCCCTCTTCTCTAACCAGTCTTTATCCTCCTACCCACTTCCATGGTTTCTCATTCAGTGTCCCCCCAACTCCCCAGACTCTTTGTCCCAATCTGTTTCCTTTGCCACCTCCCATTGCACCCCATGTGGCTCTTCCCTCAACATTTGAGTCAGGTGACTTCCTGTTCCATGCTGCTTGGGTGCCAGCAGGTGGAGCATTGAAAGAACAGGAGAGAGAGAGACTTCCTGTTGTCTGTTCTGCTGCCTGGTGCTACAGCAACAATAACAGGAAAAAATCCTACTCAACCTAAACAGCCCCAGGATGGTGCATGCCCAGTAAATGTGGAATCTTCAGAAAATTTTGCTGCCAAACTCTAACAAGTCTCTATTGAGCAACTACAAGCTGAGATTCTTCAACGGTTATAACTTGGTCAAATTTGGGTGTTCTCCCCTCTCTCCAATAGAACAGTATCAGGCACATTCATTATGCAAAGGCCACCCCCTGTCAAATTTTATCCCCTTTCTCCTAAGCCTGGAGGTCTTAGAGCTTCTCAAAGAAAAGATTGCCAGAATCTTTTTAACGTTGCATTTTTCACTATCTTGTTCTTGGAAACAGCTGAGCTGTTTTTGCTGGAACTTTCTAAATAAATAATGCAGCCTGAGGCAGACACCGTACACTGAAAATTTCAGCCCAAATGGATTGTTTCTTATGACTTTGCCAATCTTCAAACAGGATCTTATAATGGGAAATGTCAGGCAACCTTAACTTAGCTGGTAGTGCTACATATAACAATCAAGAGTATATGGTGATCTTTGTTCCATTAAAGGAACAGAAAATTTGAATCTCTTAATACCAGCAAATGTTGGTCCCAATACAATTTGGGGAATAGTATAAGGGCCAAATTCTACCCTCACACAATTCCCTTTACTTTAAATGGGAGATTAACATATATTTGACATACATAGCGCACACTCCTAGCATGTGTATAAATATCAGTGTAGACAGTGTGGCGCTGCTTAGGCAAATAAAGATATACTTGAAGTCTGTGGATAAGTACCCTACAATGGCTCTCTATGTGCCAAAGCAATGCCTTCCCCTTCTACACTATTCTTTTTAGCAGTGTAGTGTCCCATTGCAAGAGCCTTTCCCTGCTGCAGCAGGGAGCTGTTGGAGCCTTTTTCCTGTTAATTCCCCGCTTACAGGGCCTTTCACTAATGTGTGTATCTACACACTGCTATGTGGATACTGCTTGCTCTCTCTGAGGCATGTAGTTACGCATACCGTAGGCTGCTGTCAGTGGTGTGCAGTGTAGATGTACCCAAAATAAGTGGAGCTCACATATCCAAGACAAGACATCAGAAAGACCAAAAACCCTGTTGTTAAAATGTTTGAAAATTTTTATGATTAAGATGGCAACTTGTCTTTAGTTCTTGTTTTCATTAATTGAAATATCAATTCAAATCAAAGCTACATATTATCTATTACTTCTATCTTCAAGTTGAACATAGTAATGGTTAAATAACGAACAAGAATGCATTAATTATTCCAGATATTTATTCAATGCAGTCCTTATTTCTACTGGTAAGTTTAATTTGTACTGGCCTTATTCATTAAATCCAGAGCTCTTGGTATCACAGAAATATGCATAGTTTTGTTGTACACTGTACATCCCACATCTAAACCTAAACTGAATCAAAATATTCTGTAAGACATTTTCTAGAGACTACCCACTGATAAAGTCCAACTGACAAACATCCTGTATATGCTATTTGTTAACTTTACTTACACATGAAGAAGTCTTTCTGGATGTGAGAAGATTTTTATTCTATGCACTTTCAAAAATGTTGGAAACATGTCCAATCTCCTTTCTTTGACTCTGAGTTCATTAGCCAACTATAATGTTCAGAAACTTTTGGAAAAGTGTGGCAGAGGCTATGATAAGGGCATTCTTTCTTCTGTCAATTGTGTTAAAATGGTACTACTATGCCATAAACTTATCAGAAGTTGTTTTAATTTTGAAGCTCAATACAATGAAAAAAAATGGACTCTACTGCTTAAATGATAAATGCTTAATTACCTTCTTCTTAGTTATGTGCATACTCTACATAGCCCAAAGACTGGCAGTCATGCATACATTTAACAGTTTGTTTTATTAATTGAGATTATTGGATACATAGAAATAAGAAACATAATAGTGACATATTTACAGAACTTACAATTTATATCTATCTTATTTTTAAGAATTTCCCCTTTCCTACAGATTCCCTGATCTAGTGGCAACAGATTATGTACTTTATGAAAAGCAGAAGAGTACAGCTAATATATGAACTGTAGTTTTTTTCTAAAGGTTAGTGTAAGTAACCTGTGAATTTTTAGGAGAAATCATTAACAAACTTAGAAGTCTAGTACTCAGTTCACATTCTAAAGACTACTTTCTCGGTGAAAATGTCTAGTACCGTATTGCAGTAGAACCTCAGAGTTACAAGCACCAAAGTTACAAACTGATCAGTCAGTCACACACCTCATTTGGAACCAGAAGTATGCAATCAAGCAGCAGCAGAGACTCCTCCCCCCGAACCCCAAAAAAAGGCAAGTACAGTAATGTTAAATGTAAACTACTAAAAAAAGGGAAAGCAGCATTTTTCTTCAAAGCTGTATTAAGCCTGATCAGTTGTAAACTTTTGAAAGAACTACTATAATGTTTTGTTCAGAGTTACAAACAACCTCCATTCCCATGGTGTTTATAACTCTGAGGTTCTACTGTATCTTAAAACGAAAGCATAGACTGAAGAGTGCTTTCCCTGTGCAATATAATGACTTATAATAAGTATGCACAATGTCAATGCAGGTTAGTGTCTGTTAGGTATGAAAGAGGCCTTGGTTTGTTACAGATGGGTGACCATCTACTTTTACTTTGCTACATCCTTCACTAATGGCCAAAGTCTGTTTGCCTTAGCCATGTAGTCAATGAGGGCACTAACCATTGTGTTATGGTACTGATATGAATGGATAACCATTATCTTGAATCTTCTTTGGGCTTAGAGATTGTCTGTTTTTAAATGCTAGTATCCCAATTTTGCTGTCTTTAGTCAGGTGGCAAACAAATACACCTGGTTATGCACGATCTAGGGTCACAAATTGTATATAATCCAAATACACACTGAAGCTTCTTTTGAACGTTGTTGTATCAATAGGTGGTGCTATATAATCGTTCAGTAAGTATGGGAAAGCAGAAAATACTAATAACATATACAGTTAATATGAAAATCCATAAGAATAACTTTATTACAATAAAATCTTAAAAATAAAGTCAAAATAAAAATAAAGGTCACTCATACAATTGTCTAATGATACTTCACCATGGGATTTATTTGTGAATGTTGCATTTGAGTAATGCCCTTGTAATGAGATGCTAGTAATTATTTTCTGTGGCTTTTTTACTCTAACAACTAAATCCTCAGTATCCTTTGTGCTTTAGTACTTTTGCTTGTCACAAATTTGGCACTTCTGAATGTGAGGGACAAAAGTGGGGGTATTATGGCTAAGCACTGTTAGGTTCCACCTACCAATCTTCCAGTGCAGTAAAGTTTTGTCTTACAACTAGAAATGGGCATCAACCAAGACTCTGGAGATGAATAACTCCAAACCCTGAAAGTGTTTAACATTCATTTCTGGTTAGGACTTCTGCATGTGGCCCCCATCTTTATAATGGCACAAGCAAAAACCCTGGAATCAGTTGTTGTTGCACTTTAGGCTGACTGAGGTCCAAATATTGCTCTCTGAGTATATCTCTACTAATAATTCTACAGTCCTTCAGACTTTCTTTAGCAAAGACTGTTCAGTTTACCAGTTTCTATGACGGCTCCTTGTGAGTAAATATCTATCAGACATGAACCTACAATGGACCAATCCTACAGTCCTTATTCAGGCACAATTCAAAACCCAGTGGCTTATCCTATGAATAAAGGATCTTAATTCTGCCCTCAGCTACAGAGGTGTGTAACTCTCATTGGTTCACCCTTAACTGAGAGCAAATTTAGGCCCAAAATGTTCTGGGCACTTTAAAATTAAGTTTTTATTTTATTTTAAAATATGAGCCTAAATAAAAATATTAGGGATTTTTATTTTATATGTTACTGAAAATTGACTTTTCTATTTTTAAAATGTATGGTGGAGACAAGAGTCCCTAATTTGAGTAAATAACACCATCCTTTCTGCTGTTCCCAGCTAATGAATGCAAAGCTGCATTGGGTTAAGGAGGGGCTAAGACATTGTTCTCCACAATTGTTTATAAGTCCCTGAAGATAAAGCAGAGGAAGTAAAAGCAACTGGCATTTTAAAAATCATTTCCATGATCCCTCTCTGTGTTAGGGAACTCTTCCCTTTAGTGGGGCTATTTAGGGTAAATGCAGTTAGGGGAGACCCAGGTAATAGGATCCATTGGCGCTGTTGTACAGTACCAAGGAACAGAAAGGGGATGACAGTCTGCAGACCCACTCAAGGAACAGGTTCTCCACATGTGTGACCCTTGCTTCCTTAGATCCAGGAAATCCATAAAGTTTGGGAGCAGAATAGTAGCCTGTTCTGTGTGACTGGATAAGCAACCCCCAATGGAATGATTCAGGAGGAAGCTTTTTCAACCTTTAAACTCTTTATTTGTAACATTAACATATGTGAACAGAAGATATAATCCTTGAAGTTATACAGATGTTTGTCCTTTTTAGCATTACCCTAATAAATTCACATTTCCACACAAGTCTAATGAATGTTTTCTCACCCTTTAATCTTCTCTAGTTGGCTTTACTAAGCAAAGGATCTGGTCCTGTGTTGAGAGAATGGAAAGTTTGATAGAAAACACCAAAAGCAAAACCAGTCACAAATGAGTGAAAGGTACATTATGTCCCTGAATGCTCAGGCATGTTGGAACATTTTGTTAATCACTTCAGTGAGAATTTTGTGTGAGGGCTGAAATTCATCCCTTTTTAAAGCATCAGATCACTAAATCTATGCACCACTGAAGCCCAATTTAGGCCCTATATGGAGGGTTTACTGTGGTCCCCTCATAAAAAGCAAGTTTCACATATGGAGTGCTTATAGACCCAATAAGCAAAGCAGGTATTTTGCCTCATTATACTATAATGTTGCATTTTGCTGGTTCCATACCATGGGCATGGCATATGTCTGAATAAAAAAGAAAGCACGACTGCATAAGTAAATTCCTGTCTGCTATTAGACATAAGCCTTTCTGAGGCATGGTTATGTTTATTCTGGCTTTTTTCCCCCATACCAAATGTGATGTAATCTTCCTCATAAAGATCTGACATAAATAGGGGTAGGAAGTGACTCATTAAACTTTCCAAAGATAATCAGGGTTAGGGTGACCAGATGTCCCAATTTTATAGGGACAGTCCCAATTTTGGGGTCTTTTTTTTATATAGGCCCCTATTACCCCTCCAAGCCCTATCCCGATTTTTCACATTTGCTGTCTGGTCACCGTAATCAAGGTGCTTTCAGGCATTTTTATTCTACACTATATTCTTATTTATTATTTACATTGGCTTCAGCTGACACACATATGACCACAGGGCTAGTTCATGTCAGGTAACCAAAGCTTAAGATCAAGCAGCTGAGCTCAGTTAAAATTTGGAGGGGAATGTTATTAGCTAGGCTAGGGGTTCTCAACCTCTTTCTTTCTGAGTCCCCCCTCTCCTGCCTCCCAACATGCTATAAAAACTGTTTTTCTGCATATAAAAGCCAGGGTCAGCATTAGGAGGTAGCAAATAGGACAATTGCCCAGGGCCCCACACCAGAGAGGGCCTCATGAAGCTAAGTTGCTCAGGTTTTGGCTTCAGTCCCAGGTGGCAGGGCTCCGGGCCCCAGCAAGTCTAATGCTAGCCCTGCTTCACAGACCTCCTGAAGCCTGCTGGCAGACCCTCAGGGGGCCCTGGACACCTGGTTGAGAACCACTGAGCTAGACTAAATGTTTTTACTCCAAACATACATCTTTGGAATATTATTTTTAGATTAAATTAAGAATGGTATCAAATCTACTACATTTTGCAGCAATGAATGGTAAATTAGTACCTCTTTTGCTTTTTATTCTATTCCTTCTATGATATCTTAAACATTGATATTTCATTATTGTCAGATGCATTGCCAGCCTCTAAAATTCCCATAGAAACTTGAATCTACGCTTTGTACAGCTTTCCCAAACAAAGCAGTAAATTCAGGAATGAGTAATTCTACTCAGCAAGACAACTATCTTATCAGACTGAAGAACAATATATTAAAAACAATATATAAGTTAAGATAGCTTTGGTAGAGTGGTTTATAGGAGACCCTGGCTCAACAACAATCCAAGGCTTCTGCTATTGCAAGCCTTTAGAAACCAAATAGCTTTCAAAGGTAACTTGCTGGATCTCTTCTTAAACCAGTGTTTGTCAGTGTATCCAAGCAGTGTTATAGCCAGGACTAAAGAAACAACAGGTCTCATTTCTCTGCTGTACGTCAGCTAGCTTGATGGGATGAAGGAGCTGAAGAAGAAACAGGAAAATATTGTGCCCAAAGAATGAAATGAAAGTGGGAAAGCCCATAATCAGAAAATTAGGATATCTGCTTAAAAGAAAAGCTCAAGATTCTGAATCAAGAACATCTGGTTACAAAGATGATATATAGATTATAATATTTTCTACAAGTGGCATCTTTAGATACTGCAGGATACATTCATAATAAAGGGTGTGAGTGCCAAATTTTTTAGTGGACATTTAAACATGTATTTGGGCACAAGTACGCGATGGTTTTAATGCAAAAATCAGTGAGACAGAACAGTATACAATGTATCAGCATAATGTTCGTACAGAGGTAACACCAGTTAACTACTGGTGTATTCAGCAAGTTTTCGTATGAATATTTATGTAAACATATGTAAAATAAATAAGTTTCAGTTTTCGTTGAGGCAGTTTTATATGAAGGTAAGAACACAGGTGTCTGTGGCATGTATATATTTGCTGTATCATTATTATACCTTAATAGGTACACAAGTAGGTATTATTTGACATCTTTCTACTTATAGTATAATAAACTTTTAGTTTGAGGTCATCATGGTTTGTCTTTTTCTTGCATTTAACAAGTAGCTCATTGGCTGAAGCCCAGTGTTCCATAAACTCATTTTGGAACTTGACAGTCTAATCTGAGCTGTATTCTGTTCACACGTACAGTTTCTCATATCCATACTGTATATAAAAAGAATGATTGTGGGATTTCATATTATGAGCAATAATATGGTGATGCATTTCCATGCTGCATTTGTTTAATATTGGTAAAGGCTAGAAGAAGTTTGATTTCATTTTGTTGGCAATTATTGGGTTATAGAACAAAGTTGTTTACTTTCCATAAGAATTCTCTTCATAGTGGTGGGTAGGTGGTAGAATAGGCATTCTGTAATCGCTTCTACTGTATCTTGGTTCTCTTATATAAGATAACTTACCTATTTCAGCACTATTGAAGCTTCATAGAGAATGACAATTTAATTTACCTTTTTTAAATTGCTGCTCAAACTTGTGCTCAATCTGTTCTGGTGTGGAGGGGTAATTTCATACATTGGTATTTATAAAACTCTAATCTTTGGAGACAGTATTGTTGGAGAAGTTTTCAAATTATTAAATGGGATAGGGAAATATTGATGTCCAATTTTATGAATGAGTTTCTAAATATTTAAGGTATATTTGACCCATATTAGTTTGTAATGTGTTTTATTCTTTGTGGGATTTTTAAAGGGTATAGACTTTAGCAATTTCAGAAGGTTGGATTTTTCACGCACAAGCAAACTGTGTACGTACTGTCTATTATGTAATTTAGGTGGGCAGCTTGATGATAATTGGGAAAGCTAGTTCTCTTTGTACTTTTCTAAACCATATAGAAACTTCTGTTTTATTCTATACTTTTCAGAATTGACCGTTTAAAAATCTTTTAAAATTTGTTCAAATAGTTTGAGGTAGGTTTATTATTTCTCAAATTATTTATGGTTAGGTGTATTATTATTCTTATTCCATGCTATGGGATGCCCTCTCCAATCTGTCTCCAAGACTGGAGATCCCAAATACCAGAGGCTAAGTGTCTTTTTATTTATTATCATGGGCCATGGCTTTTGTGTGATGCTTATTTTGTTGCTAGAGAAAGAATAAGTTCCTGTATGAGGTTAAAGACCATTATAAATAATAAAACATTTATTGTCCTCAGGGGCTTGATGACCCACCTTAGGGCCAATTCTTCTATTCAGGTTCTATACTGTGTTCATCACTGTAGTGTCTGAGTGTGCCTTCTAGAAGTGCATTAAGCAATGTGACTAATTTGTCGTATTTGGTTTGCCCTCTCATTGCCTCCCCAGGGAAAGAATTGTGTGTGCAGTAAAAAATTGTTATCATAGAGTTTTATTGGGTTTGTTTATGTACATGTTGCTATACGCTAAAATTAGAGATGTTCAACAAAGCATGCCTTGCATTTGGAGTGGAAGGTGGTGAGGTTTTTGATGGCCCTTAGTTCCTGTGGGAGTTCTCCATCTCATGCAGAGACAAGTTTCATCCTTATTATAGGATCCAAAAGGGCTCTGGGTTTTTTGCACTTCGTGCCTGTACCAAGTTGTTGGGGGACATAAACTAGTAGACAACCCCTAAGACCTCTAGGACATTACAAATTATAATTATGGGAAATCAAGGGCCAACAGATAAGGATAAACAACATTTTAATCCAGGAAAAATGTGAGGCAAGAGCAGGAACTATGGGGAAAGACAGGGGTCAAGGATAACAACTAAATGAATGACAAACCAAATCACACAACAGTAATTCAACATTCCCTCCCTTAGATACTCAAATTTCCACAATTTAAATAATAAGAATTCTCTCTGTCTCCTCACAGACCTTGGCTATTTGATGGAGTTGGAGCTCACAGAAAGGGGATGGTGCTCTACTCTGGGCAGATGACATTTCTCTCTTCTGGGGTGGAATGGATCCCAGGCTGTCACAAACTCTGGTCATTCCCTTGTTTCTGGTGCGGGGAGGCCTACCAAGCTCAGTCTCTCCTTTGCGGAGTGGGCTGCTCCTGTTGGCCTCAAGACCTGTCCGTCCCCTGACTTGCCATGGGAAGGCAGCTCTACTACGCTCAGCTGGCAGGCAGCCTCTTGTTCAGGAGACAAATTAGAGTATCCAGTTTTCTGCAGCTGAAAGTAACTCAGGAACTGCATCCCCTTCTGCTGCTCCCTGCATCCAGCTTTTTGTCTACAAACAGAGTGGCTACCTGTTGGCTGGCCAAGATGAGGGTGGTCTAGCCTAGTGGCCAGAGTGGGCAGCAGGCCTAATGGCTGGGGTCAGAGCTGTAGCCAGTCATCGGGAGCCAAAGTCCTGGGTAAAACCATGAGGCAGAAACTAGGAACCAGAGCCAAGGGTCAGTCTGGAGTCAGGAGCCAGAGCCTAGTGTCAAAACTGGAGGGCAGGAACTGGATACCATAGCCAGGGGGCCAGGGCTGGATTATGACATTCTGAGGCCCTAAACTGTGTCAAGTGTAAGAGGCCCCATAAAATAAATAAATAAATATTTCACAGAAAGGACATTGAATATATAAACACAAAAGCTTTATGTTTGTATATATACAAAGGAGAAGTTCTAAAAACAGAATAAAAATCTTCATTTTCAGCAACCTTCTTTGTAATGATGACGACATGACAGAAATAAATTTTAGACGAATTCTTTGAACTAATTGCATATGTAAGTAAAGTAGAAGTAAACAATACAATATAAAAAATACAAAATAAAGAAACCCAGTAAATAATACAGTTTACTAGAAGAGTTCTCAGGATATTTTTCTTCTCTGTTGGGGCATCTAAATTGTGGAATTCCTAGTCTGAATATGCAATGAGACTCTTAGAGGATATAGGATGGCAATAGAGGATATAGGATGCGGGTAACCCACAAGCTTAAAGCTCACCTATTAGTTATATTGATATGAATTACACCCAGGTAATAAGCAAACAATCAGAAAATTGGATGCTGGTTGTATTTTTCTAATAAATTGATTTGTTTTGTTTTTATAGAAGGTTATGCTGAATTACCTAACATTGGTACTAAAATTAGTAGCAGAAAGTTTTTATTGAAATCAGTAAAAAAAAAATTTTGTATTATAAATATTGAGATTTATATATCTATACAACAACAAATAATATTTTTATTAACATATATATATGCCAGAAACCTGTGCTATTTTACCATGATATTTCTGTGAAAGTTCGTGTTATTTTGTCTATGTTCTCACAGAAAAACAAGAGAGGATATATAATTTTTTTACACCATGAATAAGAAAAATTATCCTTTTTTTCATATGAATAAATGAAAAAACGTTTGATGAATTTGGTTAGGGAAATACAAAGTTTATCCAGACAATATATTTACAAATGTTTATTCCAATTTAATTTTCACTACAAAACAATGAATCGTGGAGATTTCTCTTTTGCCACACAATGTATTATGCATATGATATCTGATTTATAAGTCTATATAAGAATTTTTACATAGCATACTACCTGTAATAAAATATTATCTTGCGTGCTCCAAACCCACCAAGCAGAAAATCCCAGTCTTTTTTCTAGGTAGACATCTCTCTTTGCGTTTACTTTTCTATCCTCTGTCTCCCCCAGGACCACTAATTCATCTCGAGTAAACACCTTGGACAAACAGAGTGACAACAAGCTCTATGTGCGAAACAGAAAGAAAGAATATACCAATAAAAAAGACTGGTAATCTCTAGATGGGCATTGAGAAAGTGAGACAAACTAACCTATATTCAAGCATACATAATGAATATTATAGGCTTTACTAGCCTATAACTCATATATGCACATAGTCTGAAATAACTTGTTCACCAAGTACTCAGAATATTTTGATATATATGTATATCTTCCTTCCCTTTTCTCAAAACCCTCTATTTATCCTTTCATCAGCGCACTCTGATATTTACTGTGAAGGTTCCCAAAACTGATGGAGGGAAGCCAACACAAATTTATCCTCCTGAAGATCCACTCGACCCAAGTCCATAAGACAATCGCCTGCAAATTCAATCATGTGAGGCATGGATAGTGCATGAAGCAGAAAGTGGTGTGTGCACTAAAATACACAATTGTACATATGTACAGATCAAAAGAAGAAAGAACACACTAACATACGAGTATGAACTTGGCAGGATTGCTTCACGACACTGTCGCCTCTGACCTCATATTTTTCCTGATTTTATCAGCAGTGAGATTATTTATTCATTTAAATAAGTTGTGAAGGCACAGTCAGAATTTTACCCGTAGCTGCTGGCCAACAAAACTCTGCGATAGGAGACTGATAGCAGACTCACTCATAGAAATAATAATTTTACAAGTCCAATTATCTTTTTTTTTTCTCAGCCCTGGCCTTCCGCCTGTCAATAATGAACAATTAGTGAAGGGTAAGGGTATTTGTGTAGCCAGATGTATATATTTTTGTCATATTTGAATGAAAATGTCTATATTTAAAGAAAATCTTCTTTATTTATCAACCGAATTTGATACAATTTGAAATGGAGTCAGTTTTTTTCTTTTTTAGAGACCCCTCATATTGTGAGGCCCAAAACTGTAGTTTAGTTTATAAATTAATCTGGCACTGCAATGGGTCAAGACAGAGTCAATAGGAGCTAGAGCTAAGGGTCAAACCAGAGGTCAGGAGCTGGAACAAGCAGGGTAACAGGCAAGGAGGGGTTCAAGGCAAAGGTAGGTCAAAGGTAAGGCTAGAGCAGTAGGAACACAGTAAGGCAGGGACAGGAATAGTGGTGGGCATGAGTGTTAAGAAGTCAGAGAGCTGGAGGCCCTGATTCCGGACACCACCCAGGGTTGGCTCACATGTTAGGGCACTCCCAGGCTCTCCAGGGCCTGCAGTTGTTGCCCAGGCATGTCAAATGGGCTGTGATCTGAAAACTCCTCCCATATCTGTCCTTGTTCAGTTTAAGTCTGGAAAGTTCCAGCCATGTGAAGGATATCGGGGGCTGGCATTTGTTTGCCCTGCTTGTCAGTCAGCTGTGTAATGCAGCCTCCAGACGCTGTGTCTCTCAGGCAAAAGGAAAACAGGCAAATCTCAGTTTCAATTACAGTCTCTAATTCTGTGGTGCTGTCTGTGGGAACAGCTTTGAGTTGCTTCCGTGAAGCCCCTTATCTGAGAAAGGAGCTGCATTGTAATCTGCAAAGGCAGCAGTTGTTTCCTTTGTTTAGTTGCATATTTCAGTCTATACTAGCTAAAAAGATTGTGGAGATTGCTCCTACTGCAGTTGGGACACCTCCTATTTGCTCTGTTCCCAAGTGTGGCAGGATGCAAAGCACTTACATGAGCATGGGCAAATGGACAGGGAGTTAATTTCTTGCCAAAGACCCTACACCTGTTACACAGAAAAAACTGAAACCTAAACAGATGGAATACTTTGAGCTTACAACGCTTGTATGATACATTTCACACACAACTGCTGCCCCCAGAGAGTGGTTGTTACTACAGCTGGCTGGGAATTTTCAGATGAAATAGGGTTTCATTAGAACATGCTGATTTGTTGAATCCAAAATGTTTTGTGGAAACATATTGGGTTCCTAGAACTTCCGACAAACCACAGGCAGGTTCCATCAGAACCCTGCTTGTTTTCCTGCCAGCTTGCGTGGTGGGTTTCTGAGGAGCCCAGGCTCTGTTGCTCTGTGACAGTACCACCATGAGTAGACTGCCTGCGACCAGGGACTCCAGGGCTCCCAGATTCCAAGTTGCCATCTAATAAGGGTTTGGCTTCCAGGGAGCCTGGAAGCTCTGGGACTCTCAGGGCTTTCAGGCTCTTTGCCACGGAGATGGGAGCCATGGGCTCCCAGGGTCAATTTTGTTTGGAAAGTTTCAAAATGAACTGTTTCAATTATTTTGAAACTTTTATTTTTTGGATTTCCCTTCAGTGGGAAATTTTGAAATTCTGCGTTTTGTTCTGAAACGCAACAAATTTCCTTCCCCCAATTTTGGAATTTTCTGCAAAATGGAAATTCTGACTTCTGACCAGTTCTAATTACAACTCCTGGGATGAGATCTTTAGCTCAGGCCTCCCTGAAGCAAGGAAGTCTACCATAGTCTCTCCCCACTGTGGACAAGTAGGGACAAGTAGGGATTACTGATTTCGGGGAGTTTTTGTGATAAAAGGAGGGAAGAATAATTGAAATAAATGAGAAAATTATGTTCTCGACTTTCTAGAAGGCATTCTTTAAGGTTGAGAAAGCAAACTGTCCTTAATGAAACAAAATATGTCGAAAACATGGCAAAAGGGTTTAATGCCTGCTGCAGAGAGATGGGTGAGGAGGCAAGACTAGTCAACATGAAGTTAACTGTTTGCTGAAGAAATATCACGCGTAAGCTAGTGAATAGTACAATAGAGTAAAATTAGAGATCCAATAACTGTGGAGAAAAATATATGAAGCTTACATTTCCTGAGTTTTGAGTATCATTTGAGTATCATACGTGTTTCAAGAGATTCCCGAGACTTTTCTTTAGATAGGTAGGCCCAGATTTTTAAAGGTATTTAGGCCTTGCAATGCTGAATGGAGCAGTACCTACAGTGACTTAAACATCTATGTCCCATTTTCAAAAGTGACATAGGCTCTTAGGATCTGAAGTATCAGTGTATATAATTCTTACTATATACAATTTCTGGTCATCCATTCCCAAAAAAGAGGAGTTCAAACTGGAACAGGTGCAGAGAAGGGCTACTAGCATGGTCAGGGAATGGAATGGGGAGGCTATCTTATGAGAGAAGACAAAACGAGTTTGGCTTGTTTATCCTAGCAAAATGAAGGCTGAGAAGGGATAGGATTGCTCTCTCCAAATACACCAGGGTGGCAAACACTTGGGAGGGGGAAGATCTATTTAAGCTAAAGGACAGTGCTGACCCAATATGGGCATAAACTGACTATGAATAAATTTAGACTGGAAACTAGAAGAAGGCTTCTAACTATCCGAGGAGTGAAGCTCTGGAATAGTGTTCCAACAGAAGTCGTGGGAGCAAAAAACCTAGCTAGTTTTTAAGAAGGACCTTCAAAAATTTATGAATGGGATTATATGACAGGGTTGCCTGCTATAACAGGGGACTGGACTCAGTTACCCAGGAAGTCCCTGCCAGTCCTGTGTTCTGAGGTGTATTCCTCAATATGCAATGAGGCAGTCAGGTACACAGTTCCCTATTTGCTTTTATTTCTGCTCCAAGGCAGGGGTGATTTGCAGGGATGTTCAGCAGTGGTCTTGTTAATGTGGAATCAGATTCCTCTGTTCACCATTTTTTACCTTGTTCTTATACCCATAACACTGCAATCTTGCACTGTGCAGATCAAATTTGTTTGCTGGTGGAGAATTTCCCAGCAATCAGTCTAGTTCAGTTTCCATAGTATGCCTAGGAGTGAAACCTGATTTACAAGGATCAAGGACTTTTAAGTACTTCAGATACTGTCAGGGCTTCCTTCTCAATAAACTTGCCCAAAAGGGACAGGTTAGAGACCAATCAAATTAGTGAGCTTGTCAGAGTCATGCATGTTATGTTTTGTTCCAGAGGGGTTCTCTGAGCAACATCACACTAGAAAACCTGGAGATGTACTAAGAGGATGATTACTCATTTCCTTTTTTCTTAGGAGTACATAATAGATAATAAGGATTCAATAGGTTTAGAATATTGATACAAAAAAGGGAGACTGGTTTATTATCTCCTATCCCCATCTCTTTATTGGGGCCAAATTCTTCTCTGGAGGAGCCCTGCACGTTTAACTGAAGTCAAAGGGAGATGCATACAGAGAATTCAGCCCCAAGATGTTATAACTTTTTCTGTTATCCTAATCACTGTGGGAGTAGTTGCTTTATATAGACAGTACTTTCCAAACAATATTTTTTAAAAGATACAAACCCCCTGCTGTTTGCAAAACAGGAGTAGTTTTATGTTTTATGGCTTTAGTGCCAAAGTATACAGAAGGATCATATTCTACTATGGAAAAGTAAGGGCAATATCATGGGTTCTGGAGCAATAAAATGTTTTATTTCCTATTTTCTTTTACGTTTGTTGATACTAATTTTAAATTCTCCTGGCCTTTCTCTAGGCAATAAAAAACCCCAATGCCACCTCTGTCCTTTCCTGTAAAGTGCACTTTGAGCACTGTGTTCCAAATAGTATTGCTATTTGAACGGTGTTGTGGAAGATGCTTTTCACGTTTGAAAACCACTGACAAGTCATATATATGCATGCAATTGAAGGCAACTACAATTTAATTCCTTTCACTAGCTCTCCCCAAATTGTTAAATAGGTAGTAGCAAGAAGTACTTAAGCAGGATCCTCCCCCTAACCAAACAAAAAATGTAAAATAGGATGATACAGTGGTAAATGGAAAACAGAGGGCCCAATGTTTGTAGAACAGTTTGACAGATTCACAAGTTAATGTACAGACACTCCTCCCTTCTTTATGCTTAAACCAATTCTGTGTCTCTTTGATACTTCGTGGAGATTATATTCTTGAATTTATTGCACAGAACAGAGTAAAGCAAAAGGTCAAGTTCTGGCCTTGTACATAAAGCCCCCCAAATATGAAAGTGTGCCTGTATACTGGATACCCTCTCCACCCTTCTCATCCTTACTGAGTCTCTCCTCTGCCTTGTCAACGCACACAGATTATTCTTGGAAAGAGCATAAACAGCCTATGCAGAGGTATATGCGTAGAGTACTTTTGTATCTTTTGGAGCTGCAGTGCACCTCTGTGACTCCTGTCTGAAAGATAGTGTCCTAAGTTTTCAGGGAGCGAAGACACTTTCTCCAAACTGGGGAGGACCCAACCCTTGCTGGGTGCAGGTTTTCAAGCAGGTGCTTACCTAGGTTGATTTGCAAGAACTTAGCCTAGATATTTTTTAACACGAATTTTTGATAGGCATATTAATGTATAACCCCTTTTCACTAAAAGGCTCCTATGAGAAAACTAATATTAATGTAGTATAAATAACCAGATATCTGAAAAGAGATTTGTGACCCAAATTCTGCCCTTACGTATACCTTGAGTAAATCCACTGAAGCGAATGCACTAATCAAATGATTAAACTAAACGTTTCTTCCCAGCAAGTGACCCATAGCAGAATCAGGCAGATAGGGAATTTTTACGTGTGGCCGGTGCGGTGAATGGCAGCTTACGTAAAAGCACCTGTACTAGCTGTACTCTACCTCACTTGGTAAAAACAGAAATGAGGACACCATGGTGCAGGCTTCAGTGACGGCCGCACAAGTGAGTACGTAGCTCCGGGGTTGAGGAGAAGGCAGGCCGGCTTATGTAGCCGGTGTTGAGGCCTGCACTGTGGTGTCCTCACTTCTATATTTAGCAAGCTCAGCTAGAGTACAGCTAGCGTGTGTTTATACATGCTGCCATTCACACCCCGGGCCACAACACAGACATATCCATAAGTGCTGAAGGGAATTTAGGCTTCATCCAAGAAAATCTGTTCTACAGTAGCCTTATGATGTCAGAGGGTGATCTCAGATATCTGAAACATAGCTGGTGGGGAAGGGTCAGCATTTGAATGAAAGCATCCAAAGAAAACCCAGGTGATGTGAGAATGCAGCATTGGTGCTGCAGAGCTTGGTGCAATTCTCTTTGAATTAGTACTGAACAAAAACTCCGGTGTGTGGCTAGGTGGCACTGTGCGAATGGAGGTGCTGCCTTTTGGATGAGAAGTAAAGCCAAGGTTCTGATCTCTTGTGGACATTAAAGAGCCCTGCTTGCAAGAATGGCAGTGCTAATCCTGATGGTCTCGTCAAATTCCAATTTTGGTAATTCATTCAGCTGATCTAAAATATTCTACTGCAGCCTCATCTGGACAAAATTATTCTTCCGTTTCTTTGACGTACAGTGCACTAAAATTGCCATGTTTCACCCCAGAGGATGCTGTATTTTACTTGTGGATGAATCATTCATTGTTGTGCTGGAAGGTGTTGACGGCTGCCAAACAGTGTGTCTTTGATCTATGAGCAATCAGAGAACTCAAAGCAGCTGATGGATTGTTAGCCACCTTTCATTTCAAGCTAAATGGAGGAAGCAATTAAGCTCCCTTATGGAGTAAGATAACTGAAACAATAGAAGCCACTGCCCAAACAATAGAAGCCACTGGACCCCATGGGAAGAACTGAACAAGATGCAACACAGAATGACAGGGGTTTCCCTGGGACTGATTTGAAAATGCAGGGGCTGGGGCATAGATGCATGGAGCTATATGTCTTTGTGTGTGAGAAGCAGAAGGGAACAGTGAACACACAGAAAGGAAAGCAGTGTGATTGTGGCCATGGGAAGAAACCAACAGAGGTGCTTTTGGGCAGCATGCTGGGTGGAAAGGCAGGCTTGGAAATTGTGAGCAAGGAAACTGCCTACTGTTTGTTCTGACTATGTTTAGGGAAACAGGACTTTGTACATTCTTTATAAACAAACAAGATTGCATCAAAGAAATACCTTTCTTGTATAATCAGTTTATTCTCCTAATGGAAACAACCCATCAAGGCCTTGAATACTGGCTATCCACTTGGGCCAAGGGGCAACAATATTATATGAGAGACAGTAAAGAGTAGGGCTATAGGAAATAAACCTTTCCTTGGTTCTGCTTACATTCATATTATGAACTAAATAATAAAAAAGAAATGTTCATTTGAGTAATTTGGATTTGCCTGCAAGTTCCTTGATCTAAGGAAGAGAAGAGGATAGAGAAATTAAGCCTTTTTAAAGATAGGTGGCTAGACCCTAAGGTAGGGTAAATCACTGTTGCTATAACTTCAATGAAGCTACAGTTGTCTTAGAACTTGTCTGATTTTTCAAAACCAGTCGGGATTAACTAGCCCAGATAGAATTAAGCAGCAATGAACAATGAAAAAGATGCTCTATCAGGTCCTCATCCACCTCATAGCTTGCTTCTTGTTACAAGAGATGAAACTCAAAAGTGAAACTTTTGTTTTATTGAGGAAGAACAATGCGTACAATATTATTTGCTATATCCTTTGCATGTGATTGAAAAGGGTCATTTATCAGCTTTATCAGAATGCTTCTGTCCATTCTTCTGGCCCCTTAAAATGTGATTTAGGAAAGTGAGCTTCATTCTAGTGTTACATGCAAGCTGATTTTTATATTGTGTTAAAATTCTGTAGAAATTCAGCATAATACCCTTGTGGGTTGAACAGTGCACCAATAAATACTTGAAAGTGCGGGACTACTGTGATAATTTATGAGGCAAATTCCAAGCTGCCTTTTAAGCAGATATTTAAGTTTGCAAGTTGTTCCCTGCATAATCTAATGTCACAGATTTGGAGCACTAGGCTTTTGATTATAGATGGGAATAATCTGAGTGGTTCCTTTCATAGTATGGAAAATATGCCTTATTAGAGACTAAAAGTGCTCATATATTTAGTTTACTGAAGAAAAAGTTAAGTGACTTAATTATGATCTATAATGTACATAGGGAGAAGACATCAGTTACTAGAAGGCTCATTGAGTTAGTAGACAAAGGCATAACAAGATCCAGTGGCTAGACATAGAAGTCAACAAAATTCAAGGTGGAAATAAATTGCAATTATTTTTGTTTACAGTGAGTGTAATTAACATTTGGAACAGATGTGGTAAATTCTTGATCACTTAGAGATCCAGTCTTGATTTAAAAACTCCTTCTAAAAGATGTCTATAGTTAAATCATAAGTTACTTGGTGAGATGGGTGAATTTTATAGCCTGTGTTGTGCATGAGGTCAGATTAGATTATCATTATAGTTTCTTCTGTCTTTAATTCTATTCTATATAGGTTTTTATATCACTCTCATCGTCATAGTTCCTGAACGCTTTCCAGTAGTGCATAAACAATGTGACAACATCCGTCATGTGGTATTTGCTCTTTCATGCTCTCCCCAGAGGTAGAAGCATGTGCAGTGGAATTGTCTTGTTTTGGTAGGCTTCTTTTAGTTTGGTTTAATTGTTATAAATATACCTGTTATGTGTTTACATTGAAGAAGGGAAGGTCAACAAATGTGCATTGCATGGAAGTGAAAAGTGGTGAGTGTTGTGAGGGTTCTTAGTTCTTCTTTGAGTGATTACACGTCAATTCCACTTCAGATATGTGTGCATCCAGTGTGCTATCATCAGAATTTTTCCCCTTAGCGATATCCTTTGGGGGTAGTGCTCTCTGTAGCCACCTGCTGCTGCACAATGGTATAAAGGACAGCTGCCTCTGACCCCCCTCAGTTCCTTCTTACCACCCCTGGTCAGAAGTTGGTGTATGCTAGAGTGCTTCTGCAAGTGTTTGCTATTTGCTCCCTTTTAAGGAAATTGTTTCTCTTGTACATAGTTTGCACTCATTTTTATAGTTTATAGCTAGTTTAGTATAGGTTTAATTTCTTATTTGTCTTGTAGGTAAGCATATACATCCATTCCTGCTTGTTCTGGGTACCAACATCAGGTATCAGGAAATGCCTCAGTCTCCAGGCTTTAAGCCTTGCACCAGCTGCAGAAAATCTGTCATTGAGTCGCCCTTGATATCAGTGTGTGAAGTGCCGTGGTGAGGATCATGTGTGAGATTGGTGCCACATCTGCAGAGACGTTAAGCCCTGAACCAAAAATGATAGGGAGATAAGGCTGCATCACTACCTCATAGAGGCTGCCCTGACTCAACCCATGGAGCCTTCCTGCTTGGGGTGGGCACTGAGTATGTCTAAGTCTGTAAGGAGGCTCCTCCAGGCATTGCAGAGTCTCGGCATCACTCTCTTTTCCCAGTATTGAGAAAGAGACACCAGCAGAGACCTCTGAAGGACTCATCCTCTAAAAGATAAAAGTCCTTGGCACTGTCAACCAGTAAACAAAGCGGGATAGAGTGCACTTGGAGAGGAAATTCTCAGTGGTACTGATAGCACCTCGGGTGGATTTGTTGATGCCAGTGCCATTGAGACCAACCGCTACTACAGCACCAACCCTTTGATGCAACAGCATCAGCATCAGTCGAACCTCTAAATGTCAACAATGCCAGATGCATATGTGTCTGCATGCGATGTCCTGTGTCTCTCAGCACCAGCATTCCCAGCAACTCAGGAGATATCTTCTCTAGTAACGATAAACCCTCAGACTGACTTCTCTGCAGGAAGAGCTCAAATATCAGTATTGTGGCCTCTTTCAGACCCTCCTGTACCTCTTCACCTGGGGCCATTGAGGGACAAGTCTAGTAGGCTGTCTTGTTTACCATCATCTCTGGCATCTTGATGATGCTCCTTGAGACTGAGGTACCACATCACCTTAGTTGGGTAACTCGGGTTCATCTTCCAAATTAGAGGTTGGCTTTTATGTGTCTTGGCCTCGGGATAGAAGCTGTCACTCTCCATGCAGGGGTCTTCACCCTTGATACTCAGCAGAGGTTCCGCATTGGTGGAGAGGCACAGAAGGGATTGGCTCCAATGCCTAACCAATGGCCATACTGGAATCTGTGAAGGTTTCCTCCCACCACCAGATCCTCTCCAGACTCTCATCTCTCCAGACCCCCAAGTAGATGTTGGGATAGTTCATGTGTGAAGGCATGCAAAGTCACCCCTGATACTTAGTACAAAAAACTGCCCCAGTGGAACCTCCATTGGAGAGACCTGGGAGGCTCCACCTCAGTCTGTTTTGGGTACCTCCTCCCTATCCCCTGATGAGGCAGTGGTGTCTGGTATGTCTTTACCTCTTCAGGATAATTACGGAGCACAACAGGACTTTTTTATGAGGGTGGCTTCCTCCATGGACATACAAATGGAGATAGTTCAGGAGAGCTCACATCAATTGGTGAACATTTTGGGCTCAACAGGGCCTCCCAACTAGCTCAACCCCTCACAAATGCCATTTTGGAGCCCATGAGGATTTTGTGACAAACACCATCTTCTCTGCCTCCATTGACCAAACGGACTGAACAGAGGTACCAGGCCCCTCACACAGGTACACACACAAAAACACTGGATCTTTGGTGGTTTTGGCACTGAACAAGAAGGAGCATCTCCTTCCTGCTTCTACTTCAAAGTCAAGAGAGACAAAGAAACTCTGTCCTTCCCGTAGAAGAACTTATTCAAGGGCAGGACTAAAATTTCATATATTGAGCCAGCAAGCCTTGGTGGGGAGGTATGATTTTTCTCTCTCTCTCTCAGACAACATTCTCACATTTGCAGGCAAGTTACCAGAGAATGCCAGACAAGAATTTCAGGCAGTAATGGATGAGGGAAAGCTGATTGCTAGGACCTCTCTCTAGACTGCTTTGAATGGGGGCAGACTCTGTAGCCAGGGCCATGACATCTGCTGTCACAATGCATAGTGTTCATGGCTTCAATCATCAGACCTTCCTCAGGATGTCCAACAAACTGTCCAGAATCTCACTTTTGAGGAACTGAGCCTTTTTTCCCAGTGGACAGATAAGCTTCACAGTCTTTAGGAATTTATACTCCACTCTTTAAAAGAAGCAATTTCACCTTTCATCATTCCACCATTACCAGCCCTTTATGCCTTAGCAATCTGTCCAGTCGAGGAGGAAAGGGAAGAGTCATAGAAGGAGATCACCACCTAACTTTCGGTCTGCAGCAAGCCCATCCAAACAGTCTGGGAATGCCAAGCGGTATGTTTGACTGCCTTGTCAAGGACTGCTTAGCAGTTTGCCCTATGCCAGCTTCTCTTATCCCTGTTTCTATCCCACTTCCTAAGTGTTTGGACCAATATTAGTACATACCAGTGGGTCCTAAGCCTGGTGGAATTTGGATACAGCTTTCAGTGTATTTCTATCCTTCCCTCCCCACCTCTTTCCCAGTCCCTCTTCAGGGACCATACCCATGAGGAGGTTCTCCTGTGAGAGGTCCAGTCTCTCCTCTGGTTGGGAGCCATCGAGGAGGTTCCTCCTTTACACAGAGGGAAAGGGTTTTATTCACACCACTTCCTAATTCCAAAGGCAAAAAGAGGTCTCAGACCCAAATTAGACCTGTGAAACCTAAACAAATATATATGGCCACTCCAGCATCCATTATCCCCTCCCTGGGTCCAGCTTGTAGCTGTCCTTGACTTGAGGGACACACATTTCCATGTGGCAATATATCAAATCCATAGGAGATTCCTCAGTGGGATTGGTTGACCCTAACTCTATCCGTTTACAGTCCTTTGTTTTTGGCCTATTCATGACTCTGAAAGTATTTACAAAATGCATGGCAATGGTGGTTGTGTTCCTAAAGAAAACAGGAGGTCAAGTGTTTCCATACCTGTATAACTAGCCGGTGAGAGGTTGGTCCAAGAGCCAGGTAGAATTCAGTGTGACCAAAATCCAGTCCATCTTCAGGGTGCTGAGGCTTCTGATCAATGAGGAAAAGTCAGTCTTCTCTGTTCAAAGAAAGGAGTTGACAGAGGCAGTCCTGGATTCTTTGATATCGGAGACTATCCAGTAAAAATGAACTGAAGCTTGTCGGGGTGGCTTTGTCCTTTATACCATGGCACAGCAGCACGAAGCAGTAGGGGGTGCACGCATTTCCCCAGTGGGTACCACTAAGGGAAAAGTGTCTAACATTCACACATTTGATGCATGCACACCTGAAGTGGAATGGACATGTGCATTACATCTTGAAGAGGAACAGTTACAGAGCAGGTAGTAACTTTTTTAATTAGGGAGTTTACTCCACAGTCTCAGACCATTCTGTAGAAAGGTCTGTTTCCCACTCAGATGAACTTTACTGTTATGTTGAGAGTTCCATTGTGCCAGAGGAACTTAAAAGCTATGAATCTATATAACTTATGTTTTTGACCAACTTACATGCCTCTATATGTGTTCCTGGTCATCTTTGGTTTATTTCATTTTATCTGGAGAGGTCCCTCTAAATGCTATATTTTTGTTGGCTAAATGCTAAAATATCTAAGGTAAAATACTAGTTTTGAATAACTGAAATGACAGAGCCTTACAACATATCTTTCACTTAAGTAACACAACAATCCAAAATAGCTTTGGCACAGTTAAAGGCAGAATATGGCTCAGGATAGTCTGTGAAAGAAGGAAATGGAAGATTCACTGTTTAAAACTCATTGCTTAAAGTATCCAAAAAAAAAAGTACCGCAAAGACCATAAAATTGCACTCAATGTTCCTGTTCTCAAAAGTTTGGATTTATTACTTAGGAGCATCAGGAAGTTTATTTTTGATAAGGCACCTGAGTGACTGAATCCCTGCATGTAGTTCACATATATGCCATTGGTAACTTAGATTAAAAGGCACGTATTTTATCAGAATAAGGAGAGCTAATGTACAGAGAAACAAAAATATGAAAACCGTTAGTAGAATTGATGACGTGTATTTTTTCACTTTGTTTCCTGCACAATAATTCACATAATTTAGGAAAAATCTTTGCATTGTGAAGTCTTACACAATTTTATTGACTTCCGTGAATTTGGCAGGATTATAGATTAGGCAACTAAATTATTTCTGTGAGCTAAAAGGTAAAGATGTGTTTCATTTTTTGATACTGGGAAAGCGTGTTTCTGGGTGGGCTGGGAATATGGCAGATCCAGTATCTAGAAAGCAATATCAGCATTTATGAGGTAATAACAGTACCCCAAAAATGAAAAAAGATATCCATCCTCTCAAAATACGGAATTGACAGGCAAGAGCCAAGACAACACTGATCCAAACATGACCAAAACCCAACTTCTTATAGCTTCTTATAAGCCAGGAATATAAAGAAGCCAAGAGAGCGCCAAAGGCAGTAGCAGAACCTAAAATAACAACATGCTTTTTATTCCTATGAGTCCTATTGCTCACAGTCACAAAAATTGAGGACCACAAAGTACTAGATCTCAATTTTAGTTTGACTAACTTGCAGAAGGAACAAAATGTTGCACTCCTCTCACCCTTCTGTAAATCACAGCACTAAAGTAAATGTTTACTAATACCATAGTGTCATTAATGGGATTCCCACAAGACACACAGGGAAATAAAGCTATACATATTTCTTATGCAAAAGAGCCAAATATTTAAACAGCAACAAGAAATAAAGACTACATGCTAGGAACCCTCATTGCTGCAGGAAATAAGATATGCTCAGATACCAAAGTGATCGGCAGATAAGATGATAATAAAATCCCTATTCTATATTCTGCCTTCTAAAAGAACATTACATAGATTCATAGATATTTTTAAGGCCACAAGAGACCATTTTTACTATCTAGCCTGACCTCCTACTTAAAACAAGCCTTAGTAATTCGCCCAGTAATTTCTGCATCAAGCCCATAACTTCTGTTTGAGCTATAGCAGTGTTTTTCAGTCTTTTCAGGTTGATAACCCCTTATTTGAAATAAAAAAAAATTCATGAAAAAAAAATTCATCCCTTTACATTTACTGTTAAAGTAAGAGTTAAACAATTTATCAATGCTAATGCTGATACACAGATATAATGTGTGTATGTATCAAGTGGATGACAGATAATACTTAACCATGAAGGAGCCGAGTGAGTGGGAAGTGAGGGAGTGTGATTTTTTTGCTTTAATTATTATGAAATTATCAACACCTTACAGCCACCCCATTTGCCTTTCATGGGCCCCGTTAGGAGTCAAAACCCACCAGTTGAGAAGCACTGAGCTGGAGCTTATGTTTCAGAAAGACATTCAATCTTGACTTAAAGACTTCAAGTGATGAGATTCCACTATGTTCCTAAGTAAGTTGTTCCAATAATTAATTACTTTCACTACTAAAAATGTGTATCTTATTTCTAGTCTGAATTTGTCTAGTTTCAGCTTCCAAATATTGCATTAATTATGGCTGTCTGCTAGATTAAAGAGCCCTATATTATCAGAAATATCTTCCCCATGTAGGTATTTGTAGACGGTGACCAACTTCTTATAAAGCTCAATCTCCGAGAAAGTTAAGGTGTTTACTATAAGGAATGTTTTCTAGAGCTCAAATAATTCTTCTAGCTCTTATTGAACGCTTTCCAATTTTGCAACATCGTTTTTGAAGCATGGATACCAGAACTGGACACATCATTTTGCCTTCAGCTTGTGCTTTTGCAACCCTATTGCCATTTCTTTATGGGTTTGACCCTTTGTGGCAAAGTATAGCATTGCATTGGTGATATGTAATAACTAGGATAGTGAAAGATAAGGTGAGGCCATTAATTCTTTTTGCCACTAACCAGTGCGGTTACCTGCAGGCATTTCAGGCTTTCATTGTTAGTGAGATTTTTAGGTTACTGAGAAGGACTACAAACCTCCGTTCCACAGATAATCATCATAGGTAATATCAAATGTCCCAAGATCTTGGCAGAAATCGCAAAAGACCGTGACATGCAAAATTTGTGCACATCATTCCTCTATATCCAGAGGTATTCCATATGCACTGTCAGTGCTAAATCCTGAGTGTTAAGTGGTTTGACTTTGTGCAAATGCACAATCTCAGAAAGATCTGGCCTTCCTACAATTGCTCATTCTATTCAAAAGCGTTGCATGCTCTTCAGCCACATCACCAGGATGGACAAAAAGATGCCAACACACCATGCTCTCAAACTCTCCCTCAACACACGAAGTGGTGCATACCCTGACCCTACCTGGCACCACTTGTATGGCCACCCCAGAGATTTGTGGCGTCTCAAGATTGAGCCAGATGTGGGAACTTCACTACACAAGGCCTGGTGAGAAACTATCCACCGTGGTCCCTTCTGGCTGGCACAACGGTCCTTAGTAGACTCTGCATGTTTGATGATGATCATCCCTATATGTCTGCAGCTAACATTACATTTAAAGATGGTGATTGATTATGATGATTTTCTTGATTTCTGAAGGGCCACATTGTGCCACTCTTTCTTCGCACTGAATAGTACACCACTTCACAAATAGTCCCATCGAAATCAATCAAGATACACTCAAAGCAAAGTACTACTTGACATGAGTATGAGTGGTAGAATCTGGCCCATAGTTACCTTAATGGGTGCTGCTAAGTAGTAGGCAGAGAGCTAATAGTGGACTCCCAACAAATTAGATTTGAATAAAAGGCATGGTCAGTAGGTGGAGAAGATAATGGTACAGCAAGTTTTGTTGACGCAGCATGGGCCCCTGCCTCTAGTGTTGCTATTGCAATAACTGCCATGTCTTTAACTGCCATTGGAAGCTTTGTAGCAGCAGTGCTTATCCCTTTCTGATTCCTGTTTTCCTGAGAAGAAAGCTCTCGTAGAAAGTGGTGGTGCTGCTAGTTTAGGAGATATTATTACCTCCAGTTGGTGTGGGGCTAGTAGGTCAGCCAGGAGGTCACTTTCACTATTACCTTTGGTAGCTTGTTTTGCTGCTGTTCTCTCTATCCATTTATAAACATTTTCCCCATAAAATAAATAATTGGAAATAAACACAAAACAGCTTCCATATGGTCAAACTTTTCATGTGGTTGTGGGTCTGATAACTCCACAAATGCAAACAAATACTTCCTTTATATCCCAGTGTACTTAGGTGGGAGGTGCTCAGCTTTTCTTTGTTTCATATTATGAACCTATACCATAATCATTCATTTGCAACCCATCTTCATGTTTGCTTCAGACTCCTTTGTTTAAATTTCCATAGTACTGCAAATGAGGCACAAATTCCTGTATGGCTTCACAGGAAGCCCTACAGGAATCACACACTACTTTATGGTGTATTTCTGGCTGCTGAGGTTGCAGTTGCACAAGGCTGAGTAGATTTACTTCATCAGAAGATTGTCATCACCAGGTTACAAACCACTGGCCTGAGTGATTGTATTTGGTCTGCCATATTGTAGCACCTCCTAAAGTGGATGGGGTGAGTGAAAGTTGAATTTTCTTAAGAATTCAGTGTTTGAGTATTTTCTTGAACTTTATTGTAGTTAGTGCAATATTGGCAGTAGTGTATCCATTAACAGGGAAGTTAAGGCCAAAATCTTTTTAAAAGTGGCCAGTGATTTTAGGTAACTCAATTTTAACTCTGAGGCACTCAAAATTTGAGGCTTTTTTAAAAATGTTGCTGTATGGACATGTCAAAGTTCAAAGAGTGACTACATGACACTAAGCTTTGAATAGGACTCAATTTCCTGACTTCTGTGTCTTCTAATACTTAGATTAATTCCACCAATCAGTGATCTCTGTGTTTATAAAAATTCTTAGCTATTTTCTAGTCTTATTATTCCTCTACCCAAGCCAAATATTTAAATATACAATGAGAAAGTATTAGCTCTTACTAGGTCACCAAAATAAAGTCTACTTCACACATTAAGCATAGAGAGTATTTATAATCCATCAACATGAGGTCTAAGCACCAAGAACACAAGCTAAGGGTAATAATCATAGAATCACAGATGCAGGAGTGGAAGGGACCTTCATAGTTCTGCTTTGGTGCAGGGGAGTAGATTAGATGACACAAGCATTATCTAGACCTCATCCCTGACAGGTATTTGTCTAACTTGTTCTTAAAAACCTCCAGTAATGGACATTCCACAACCTTCCTAGGTAATTTGTTCCAGTGTTTATCCATAGAGTTAAGTTTTTCCTAATGTTTAACCTCAATCTCCCTTGCTACAATTTAAGCCCCTTATTTTTTGACCTGTCCTCAGGGGTTAAGAAGAACAATTGATCACCCCCCTTTTTATAATAATCTTTTACATACTTGATGACTGTTATCATGTCACCCCTCAGTCTTGTCTACTTGTCTGTCTGACTCCTTAGATCATGAGCTGGAACTATTCCTTTCTTTTGCCTCACTTGTCTGGAAAGTGATTAGCACATAGGAGGTACTACCAGAAACAAATCAATGATAAATTATCAGTATTTTTCCCAGTATGTCTTTCTCCTTTATTCTCCACTCTATTCTTTGTTCCTTCTCTCTCCCTCCTCAGACCACAAGGAAAGATGCCAGGGAAGGTTCCTGGGGAAAGGCTTTTGGGAAGAGACGAATGTGTTCTAAAAACAGGCTGGGCTCAGGCTGAACTCCTGTGGTTAAGAGTTTTACTGCCAGGGGCCATTTGCAGAGAATGTCACTCCAGCACTGGAGAACTATGCATTGCTCTGGACTCTGTCAACTGCAGCTTCCCTTCCCTGGACAGTGTAGTTCTCTCAATGGTTTGTAGATAAAGAGGCAGTCTCTAAAGTTGTCAGGCTTCAAGTTGTTAAGGGACTTTAAGAACTAGGACAATGATTTAGATCCAGAAGCACATGCGGAGACAGTGTAGTGGGCAGAGTACTAGTGTGATGTGTTCCTGATTCTTTCTTGCCTGTTGTGTGTTGCACAAATTGGAGTTTTCCTGGCTTTCACCTTCATCCCTAGCTAGTGAGAGCTGACATATTCAAATGTGGAAGTAATGAAGGGATGGATCACAACAGCAATGTCCAAGTGGAAGAAGACAGTTGATACTGTTTTATTCATAATAAAAGTTACTCTGAACACTTTCTAGCTAAGCCTTTCATTATATCTCCATGCCAGCTTGATACGTTTGAACTGTGCAAACAGAAAATGGTTTACTCATTTACTCAGAATAAACATATTTTAAAATGTTTTCCCAATGTGTGATTTATTTATTTTTTGCAAGGGCTGGGAATACCTTTCAAATTACAAACATCCTAGGTTTTATTAAACTCCTTACTGTGTACATTGATTTGATGTTAATACGAGTATCAACACAAGTATCTTTCTAACATTCTAAAATATATTCCCAAATACAGAACTTCTATGTATTGCTTAAAATAGTAATTACTCCAGTGAAGTCACTGGAAGGCCTTAAAAAGATTTGACAGTTTCTCCACAATTTTTCATTAATGTAGTTGTCAGGAGATGCAGTTCTACATCCACTGATAACTCAGCAGCTGAGGAACTCAGTAAAGCATGCTTCAAACTTCTCAGCTGTTGACAGGCTTGACTTGCTGAGAACACTGGTTAAATATAGAACAAGCAAGCTGAGCTCAACAAAGTCATTGCTGTAACAGTGTGTGAAGAGAGCAGAAGAGGGGAAATACAATCTCAGAACTAAACTGCCAAAGCCTAACACCACCTAGCAACAGTTGAAAAACTTTTTAAACAAAAGTCTGGGTGTGAGACAGACAGAGCATACCTCCTATTTCTCCTGACTGGGATTTCTGTGAGGAGAAACTACATTCCTCTTCTGCTCTCTACCCTATTTTCTGCATTACTTCAGCTGCTGGTAGACCTAGAAGAGTGGAAAAAGCTTATCTCTGTGGGTGCTTCTGCACTGGATACTTTTCTAGGTCTTAAATCTGCCTGGGTAGTGTGGAGCAAGTTCCTGTGATCTACCAAGAACAAACTGACATTGTAGAATACATTCCCAAGTTCCTACTGTTGTCAGGTAAGAATGAACTAACTACTCCAATACATTATCTTTGTAAGATGGGATTTATATTTTTTCCTGTGAAAGTTGCTTGTCTTTTTTCCTTCTGTGATTAGTCTTCTACTAATTTGAAAAATTCAGTAAAGAAAAGCTAAAATAAGAAGTTGAGCATGTCTTTTTTTTTCTGTTTTAGCAGAGAATCAAACTGTTGTTCAGACCATTTTTTGAAACTTGGTTGAAACAAGACTAGTGACACTAGCTAGTAATCACATGAAAAAGGAATATGGATTGAGACTCTCAAAATTTGTTTTTGTAAACTCATGCTGTTAGAAGACACACCAAGATTTAATAATAAAGTGGTTATTGTCCCTTAGCAGCCAGAGATTTAACTGCTGTAAAAACTAACAACAGCCTGTGTAGTAAGCCAGAGGAAATAGCCATACAGTGGCTGAATTATGTATGTTCTTGTGAGCTATTGCTTTCTACTCTTCTGTTTTTTTCCATAACTAAGCACACTAGTATCACCTGGTACATTTTGTTCTGCCCTTGTGACAACAGTTCTAAGTGCTTCTCCTTCTACTTCGATATGTATAATATCAAATTGCTGCTTGGATAGTTGCAGATCAGAGCCTTCTTAAAAAGCCCTTATGATTTTAGTACCTGAGTGTTCTTAAACTGTGTAATTTTTTGCATGCCACTAACTGATTGTTTCTTAAAAAAAAAAAATGGAGAAGACAGTCAGTAGTTAAACCTTTTCCCCTAACAGCTCAAGAGAATCTATTCAAAACATGTATCCTTCAGCTTCCTGAACTGCGAAGTAATTTAAGCAGGAATTGTTTATAGTGATTAGTCTATGTCAAAACTGACAAAAGCAGCTAGGTCAAATGAAGGAATAATAAAAACTAACCCATATCCTTCTAAAGCAGCTTTCTTTATACAATTTTATCATTTATGGATAAGGAATATGTGCTCATTACAAAAGCTATTCCACGTACCATACCAATTAAGGTCTGAAGGCAAAGATTACTAGGGGAGTAATAAAAATCCCGTTAGCACCGACAAGAGATTGTAGTCTGGGATTCTCTCAATAGATATGAGCTGACTGGGTCCTCTACCTTGTTTGATACTCAGGGTATAGACTCTTGCAGGAAGTGTAGAGTGTTTTACTTTGTCAAAATGGATTTTAGATGCATCCCGGCATACTAGATACATTACATCAGTACCATAGTTCTGCTGTGAAATGTTTACAAATTGGATAAAACAAACAATACATGAAACCAGTTCTGACTTGGCAGTGCCAAGGGATATAACTGCCAGTGAAACAGTGGAAAAGATGAAGTGCTGGGGCCAGGAAAGAATTCTGAAAAGACACCATGTTTTACATTTTTACCAGATTGTTTCCTAAAAAGAGGCACATTGCTTGCTTAGAAATAAACTCTTTTGCATGTAGTGGTAATTAGTGACCCCATAAGTTAATAATGACAATTATTTCAGCTCTGTTGTGACCTCTTTCAAGCTCACAGTGGAAACTCTGAGATTTTGTGAGAGCATAGATATTTCTTGAGCAAGTTTTTTTTTTCTAGAGAAAACTGTAGGGTGGAAAATATTAATTGTTTAAAGTTTGTTTTCTAATATTCATTGATATTAGAGTAGAATAAATCTTGTCATTTTGTTCCTGAATACAGTGGTAGATAATTCACTAAAAGTGCTGAGAAGAAATAGCAGATTCACCTCTCATTTTATGGAGAACTATGGTCTCAGGGCAAAAATACCACTAATGTAATGTCATTTTATATTGTAACGTTAATTTTCCTCCATAAACCTTTTTTGGGCACATATCTTATTAGCCCAAAAACTTAATCAAATGAAGTGACTTTCAAATAGTTTGCTGACAACCTCCATCCAGAGAAAAATCACAATTATACATTCTTCTGCCTTCTCTTTCCATTTTAAAATGGGCATGCAGGCTAAAATTACTCTTCTCAACAGGTGTCCAGAAAGAGGCTCTGAGATTTTCCAATCAACTCTGTGAAATATGCAATGTAGCCATTCAACAGCTGGTTTCATTGTGATTGTTTATAGCTTTGACTATTCTTCAGAATGGAAACCAACTTAAATTTTATATTAAACAGAAAAAGTTCTTCAGGTGTTGCCTGTATTTTTCTCCATATAGATTATCTAGGAAGATAAGATGGCATAAGCACAGACCGTCATTTTCTCAGTCATATCTTTTTGTCCTTCATATTACAGCATCCTTATTTGAGCCTCTGGAACCTGTGGCCACTGGGAAACTAATCGTGTCATAATGATGCTAAAGACTGTCAAGCCCTTTCCTTCAATATCTACTGCTACCACTCTGGTTCATGGCTCAATTCTCTCATCTTGACTATAGCAACTTCCTCCTTTATGGCCTCCCTTTTTCAGTCTACCCAAAGCTAAAATCATCATCTTATCCTGCTATTCCAGCCATGTCACTTTACACATCAGGCTCAAAGACCGTGCATTCACCTTCAAAGCTCAATGTAGTTCTGCCCCTGCCTCCATCAGTTATCATTTCCTCTACCTTCCCCATCTTACATTCTGTGGATCGTTAATCTCAGCTCTGGTGTTATCTGGTTCCTCTCTTATGTCAGTGGCTATATTAAAATACTAATCTAATCTAGCAAGCTATGGTTTATCTATAGTGCTCATCACTGCAAAAGCGAGGGCCCTCATCCGGCAGAGACTTACCCACATGCTTAACTTTACACTTGTGGATAGTTCCACTGAACTCAATGGAAATACTCTCATACTTAAATTAAGCATATGTCTAAGTGCTTTGCTGAATCAGAGGCCAAATCCATATGACTAATGCCCAGGGGAATGTTGCCGTTAACTTCAATGAGAGTAGAATCAGGCCTCTAGGGTCTAAGTGCTTAGTTATTAACAAACAAGTATCCACTCCCCCACAGGAACATCAAACAAAAATAGAGCAGCTGAATTCTTTGTAAATAATCTTTTCCCAAGAGCTATTTTACTTTTTCCCTAGTTTCCTGTTTCTCCCCTTCCTTTCTCATAGTCTATTGTTGTTTCTCATCATATTAGTTTACAACAGGGGTGGGCAAACTTTTTGGCCTGAGGGCCACATCGGGGAATAGAAATTGTATGGCAGGCCATGAATGCTCACAAAATGGAGTTGGGGTACGGGAGGGGGTGTGGGCTCTGGGGTGGGGCTGGGGATGGGAGGTCTAGGGTGCAGTAGGGTGCTCCGGGCTGGGATCAAGTGGTCTGGAGAGCGGGAGGGGGATCAGGGCTGAGGCAGGGGGTTGGAGCATGGGGAAAGGCTCAGGGGTGCAGGCTCTGACAGCGCTTACCTCAAGCGGCTCCCGGGAGCAGTAGCATGTCCCTTCTCTGGCTCCTACACGGAGGTGCAGTCAGGCGGCTCTGCACGCTGACCCATCCGCAGGCACCACCCCTGCAGCTGCCATTGGAGTGCTGGAGGGGGCCATTGGAGCACGAAGGAGCAGGAGTAGGGCCATGCCACCGGAGCAGGGCCCAGCTGTGTGCTGCAGCTCGCAGGCCGGCTTAAAATGGCTCACAGGCCAGATCCGGCCTGTGGGCTGTAGTTTACCCACCCCTGGTTTAGAATGTCAACTCTATTTGGGGAAGGACTGTGTCCTCTTATATGTCTGTAAAATACCATGCACTGCAAGGTAGCTGTATGAAATGACACGGAGGAAATATAGTATCTGAAAACCCTGAACAAGAATTAAGAATTATAATTAAACAGAAAATGGCTTGTGACAATGATTTTATAAGGTTCCCATTAAAGTAAAAAAGCCCATTTAGCACTTCTTTATATGAATCACAAACTCAGTTTTCAGTTCTATAGTTCTATCCTAATGTGTTAACAAACATCTGACATGGGGATATTTCCATTCATCTATTTCCCATTGACCATTAAAAATATTTGTTCACTTGTATATTTGACAAACTTCAGAATCCGCTCATCACATAAAACTGGCAGAAGAATTGTATACACTGATATTCAGAATCCTGTTTGGAATGTGCAGTGCTGTTGAGTTCTAGGGATACACAGCTGGAGTGGAAGCCAGCTTTCTCGAAAAGAATTAGGGTTTCTCAAGCTCTCTCTTGTCACTCAGCAACGACTGTTCTTATAGAATTAGTGATACTAATATATAAATTATTTATAATCCAGACTATGGCCTATTGTTTGTGGCTGTTGTGGGGGAAGGGTGGCAGGGTACTTATATTTTCTTGTATAAGGGCTTGATGCTGCTCCCAAGAGAGACAATGGGAGTTTTGCTATTAATTTCAATGGGAGCAGGATTGAGTCTAATAACTGTAACTGAAGACTTCAGTGTGCATAATGTATTTGGGAATAGTGTTCCTCTGGGGAAGCATAAATTATTAGATCTATCATTTTCATTTCCCCACAAATATTGTTGTACTTTTGTCTGGCTTTTATTCATTACCAGGTCAGGAAAAAAAAGTCAGTGCATACATAAAACCGTACTAAATGGGAATGAAGGGATTTTTTCCATTTAAGATATTTTATCTGTCATTTGCCTTGATGCTTTTGTTGGCGTACCTCTTCAAATCTTATCCAGAAGAAGTAAAAGCCACAAGTACTAGATTCAAAGATGACTTTGTAAGATCATATAGATTGTAATAGCCACCATAATAGGCTAGGCACTTTTCAGAGGTCATGCCATGAAGAACACACAGCTTAAAAGCATAATTATACAATATTTCTGCAATTTATGAATTTTCTTCATTCCAAGAGACATTTTAACTGACCCCATGGTTATTAAAACAATCAGAGAATGGTTTAAAAATATGTGTGGAGATCAGTGTTGTGTAGCAATAAAACACTATTGCTTATTTATTTTCCCAGCGAACAGGAAATTGCTAATTGCAATACTACCGAATTGAGAGGAAAAGGGAGAAAATAGAATGTTTTAACCTCGTTGATTCTGCAGATGTGCCATTAGCAGTAAAAGTTAATCAGAAGTGTTTGTCTTTTTCCCTTTAAAAAATGCTATCTGGCATCACAGAATGCTGAGGGAGTGGGAGAAAAATATACAAACTACAGGGAAATAAGCTGGAGCTTGTATTTTTTCCCTTAAATGGCCACCTCTTGTAGTTTAGCTGACATGAGCAAGCCAGAATTAAGGGGGGGGGGGTGTGAATTGAAGAGATTTCCGTATAGTAACTGAAGAGTTTCATTTTGTTTCATAAAACTTTAAAAATAATATATGAAGTGACCTATCCCATCTGGATATTAACCAATGGGATTTGAGGAGAGAAAACCCCACAGTGAAGTTGCAATAAGCTCTAGTTTGATTTAAACCCCAGCAGCACTTTAGTTCAGTAAGAGCTGCTTTGGTTGCACTTCCTTTTTGGGGAAATGATGTCAATCTGTATAATGTTGTGTGATTTATGCTGTTCTAAGGTTTGTTCTATTGAAAAGAGTAAAAGTAATATTTTAGAACCTAAAGTCTCTTATCTAAAGGGCATCTTTCTTCCCTAAAGTCTGTAAGATTTAGGGATGAGGTGGGTGGTTTTGTTTTGTTTGTGGATTATTATTATTTTTTGCTCCAACCTCTCAACTATTTAACTGAGAGATACATGAGAATATAAATATATGTACACAAGCGCATATCATTGCTTTATAAAACTAACAGATTAAACAACTGAAAAATTAGATTCTACTGGTGTAACAATTACAACAGTTGTAAGTAGAGAATTTTATTAACTTGTTTTAAGAGTGTCATTGAAAGTAAAAAGGTACTGCAGCATTACTACAAGAATTTCCATTACTTTATCATATGGATTATTTTTTTTTTTTGAAAATGTAAACTAAATTAATGGTGGTTGAAAGCAGCAGATTCCTGAAATCAGCACAACTGAATTACTGCTAACTTGCCTTGTTTATCCAAGAGGCCTTTGAAAAGAAGGTCTTCCACCAGACCCTTACATGTGAGTCATAGTTCTAATGCGCTCATGTCTAAAGTAAGTTATTTTAGTACCCGTTCTTGTAGCTAAATGACAAACAGCTTGACAACAACAGGAAAGAGAATGGGTGGTGAGTTCATGATGCCATTTCAGTGAAGCAACCTGAATGTTTAATGAAATGATGCCATTTCCATTAGCTTTGTAGTTACTGTACTGACAAACAAACACTAAAAGAAAATAAAACCATGTGATTTGCTCTCCTGTTTAGAGTTTGTGAACATTCCAGAGAGGACTCTTAAGCTCCCTGAATACCTAGCTATGTGACTCAAGTGCTATTATTATCTTTCTACTATATAATGTAGATTGTTCACAAGACTAACTGTGCCATTAAAAGACGTCGTCCTGGGCACAAATGAAAAAGTGGCAAAGCATTTGTGGTTAGCCTTGAATGGTTCAGTGCTATGCTGCCCAGAGCATAATAGCTTCTAGGCAGAGATCTGTCATTTAAAGTTAATTTAAACTCTGTTTGTCTAAGCCTCAGTTATCCAAAAATCTCATTTATCTCAACAATCAACACATCAAATGCTGAAGAAACCCCTACTTGTCAAAAGACAGTAACTATGATCATACCACCTCTGAGATCACAACTCAGTTCAAAGATAACAATGCTTACTCCCATAGCACTTCTCTTCTCCTCTAATTTCTCTGCCACAGGAGCAAGTTCCCCCATACCAAAAGCAAGGTAGAGCAGTGTTTAGTTTAAATGGGTGAGGAGTTCAATTGCCATCTCTAGAAAAACCCTTTGAAACAAAAGAAAATACCCTTTATTTTAATTGTTAGCCCCCAGAGCGACAAATGCCAGGCAGACAGTTCCCTGAGCAGTGTTGATTGTAGGGAGGCAGAATATGGAGAGATCCCCGGTATGCAAAGCCACACAGCAACAAGGTCTGGAGATGGTAGGGGTTTTTCAAGTTCCCCGTCCAGAGCCACAAGACTGAGGCATTGGGATCCAGTGCCAGATTCAGCAGCAGCTACCACAAGTTAGGACAAGTCCAGCTAGTATCACTGTCAGGTGATAGACACATGAGACACAATCTTACCCCAAATCCCATTTCTCTAAACTCCTCTTGTGTTTCCCATCATCTCTGGATCAAGAAAGCTTGAACATAAGTAGTACTACTCCTTAGTAGTAGTAAGTAGATTGGAATCAATCCTCTTCACCGTGCCATCGAGACAAAGTAAACCAGAGAGAAGGTCCAGGGTTTCTTTCTGGCAACAGTTTCAGGATTTCAGTAGTAACAGTGAAACAATTTGGTTCCTTTTTGTTAAGTATTAACAGAAACAACATCAGGGCAAAAAAGCAACAGCAGTTGAAAGCTGTGTTTTTTCCTTTTCACTTAAAAAGTGTTCTTAGGGGAAGATTGCTCATGGTAAAGGAGTTTGTCCATCCCTCCTCCTTTCCCTCCAGCAGTGCAGCACAGTTAGAATTAGGGTGCTATCTATCAGAAAGCAAGGAGGTAAAGAAAATCAAAAGCCTGAAAATATATGGAAGCAGAGTTCACCTTTCATCCTTCCAGGTAGTCCAAACACCAGAACTATCGGAGAAAGAGAGAGAGTAAAATGAACATGTAAATAGGGAAGCGGAGCAGGGATGCTGGATAGAAGAAAGGGAATGCTGAAAAACTCTGTCACAGCTGAGTCAACTTCCCATGTTGAACATCTCCTTTTACTCCTGTCCTGCTGAGGACCCGAATAGCAAGCAGATGTGGCAAACAGTGTCCCCAGAGGCGACACTGATTAACCTGAGTAGTAGTTTTGGCTATTTTATGCTCAAAGTCTCCGCAGATGTGTCTAGGGTCACTTGGTAGTGGTTGGTGAAGGGGCGAAGCAAAGACCAAGAAGCAGCCCTGCTGTTTCAAAGGGATGAGGCTTGCACTCTCTCCACCCAAGAAATGGAAAGACTGCTACTGTAATGAGCCTGCAAAGGTGGTTTACCCATCTGCTGTCAAGTCATGTTAATACAAGATTTCTATCAGCTACTAACTGCAGTCTTGGAAACCAGGAGTCCCTTTTCTTCTCTGTTTGGACCATGAAAAACAACAAAAAACATAGCCTTAGTTTTCCTAAAAGTCTCAGTCCTGTGAAAACACAAAAAATGGGGAGTCAATTATGAGGGATCAATAATTATCTAATAAGATAAGTCAGGGCTATAACTATTAAAGGACCTGCTTTCACCATCAACAGCTGCATGGGAACTTTTCACACAAGTTCCCCACAGCCTGTGAAGCACAGATGACAGGTTCAAGTGAGGGAGTCTCTGTATAAGAGGGCACTGAAAACTTGGAGGTATGAAGATGGTAAAAAAAGCCCATTAGATCTGACAAGAGTGTTGCAAGCCCTTGCTGTACCTGGCAAAACTCAGAACTGTTGAAGGGAAGAACCTGAGGCTGTAATATGTCTGCCCAAACAATTATAGAAAGGTCATCCCAACCACAGTAGAGCTTCTTTGTTGAGGGATGCAGCTATTTAGCAGGTATATTTGCTACTGTGAGGGATAAGAGGTTCAAAGAAGGTGACGCTGAGTAGAGGTGGTGGCCTCTGAAAGAGAAGATCAGATTGAAAGAGCTCATATGTACTTCATACAAGGTCCAGTAAGCCTGAGGGACAGGGCCCCTAAAGTATGTGGGCAACTAGGATAATGACTGCTCTGTCCACTCTGCTCTTGCAAAGGGTCCAGGCCATGAGAAGTAAAAAGAGTGTATACGGGGGAACAGATAACCAAACTCCCTTTTCTCAGTCACAGGAACAGGCATCGCAGCCTTGGGTTGAAGGCCCCAAAACAAAAACTGGTGTGCCTGGGATTTGACAAATCAGCACAGAGGGAATTCCTTACCAATGTCGGTGTGAGAAGACACTTTCTAGCACAATCCCCTTTATCTGGGGTCAAAGGAATGGAAGCCTACATCTGGGAATCTACTCACATGTGCTGGAGAAATGAGAGAACTAATAGATAAGAGCAGACCAGAGGACTGAGGCATGGAGCTGCCCTCAGTATTGCTGATACTTAGACTTACAGCACTTTAATGATAGTAATACAATCAACTGATTTTTCCACAGAAACAGGTTACCTTGAGTGATCCTGTACTCTATTTCTGTCTCTACTGCATACCTCCTAAGTCACCCTGGGCAACTCACACAGTCTCTCACTTCTTCAGCCTCTGTCCCCAAAACGAAGTCAAGAATACTTCTCTACCTAACAGTATTGTGAGGCATATATCAGTCATGTCTGCAAAGTTCTCTGAGAACCTACAAGGAGCTGCAAAAGCAAAAAATGTGAATTACTATGAGTTTCTCATTAGCTCAAGCATCACAAAGGAGCACAGGAAAGATGCATAACAAATAAAACCCACTAGCTGTCCAGTTCTCAATACCTGTCCTGGTTATGCCTGAGTTTTACAGATACAGAATCCACGATATTGGCAAGGCCTAACTGCTGGCTATGAAATGAGTATACCAGGAACAACAATTCCACAGGATGCAACTGTGATCTCAAAAAATCCCTCAGAGGAAGCAAGCAATACCTAAAGATAGCTCCAGTGACAGGCATAAATGCAGAGAGGAACAGTGTTTAGATATTGCTCAACAATGAGTTCAGTAATACTAAAGTGGAGATACTTGAGGCATGACAAAGCATCTGACAAGTGACTCCCATTAATGAGACAATATCCTGGTAGGTGAAGGCCACATTGCTAAATTCAGATGATCTTTCATAATCGATTCACCCTAGGTTCTGAATGCACAGTCCATCCATCTTATACAGTTTTCATGCGGTGTTATCAGATCTTCAAGATAATAATGGATGAGAAGGATGGTCCTGGGGTTAGGATGCTTTCCTGGGAATTGAAGGACGTAGGTTCGGTCCCAGCTCCACTGCAGATTTCCTGTAAGACTTGGACAAGTCACATAGTCTGTCTGTGCCTCATTTCTTCCCTACCTTGCAGGGTAGAGGATAAATACATTAAAGAGTGTGAGAGGTTCAGATACTGTACCTAAAATAGAGTTGAAACCTCTTCCCTCTTGGAAAGCAGATTCTACAGCATAAAGAGGGAAGAGAAGCTGGGGTAAGAACATGCAGCCTCAGAGGAGGGGGACAGTATGAAGTGTGGCTGGATAGCCTATGTTCTGAGGCAGGGAAAACAGCTAGTTAGCCAGCACTGAAAGGGCATCAGAGGGGAAGTGAAGACGTGAGATGTCTCCATGATGTTGCAATAAGGGAAACCCACGCAAATAAAAACTAAGTAATGTCAACACTAAGAAGCTTTAGAAAAATATATCAGCTGGCTCAGCTGTAGCAGAGGGGGTGCATAGAAAAGCCTTGGGCAGCTACTGGTGGGTTTACTGCTGTGTCAACAAATGGTACAGTAGTAAAAATACCTCCTCTACACTCTGACTCCCATTACTGCATATGCACCAGTGGACGTTTTTTCTAAAACTTCCTACTATAGACAAGGGAACATTATGGTAGGCAGACCACTGACAGCACTCCAGAGAGCCTTCTGGTGCAAGATGGAGAATGCTGAAGGAAAAGAAAATTGGGGGCAAAATCTGTCAACGGGAGAAGACAGAGTAACCCAGTAGCTGAGAGGAACACAGAAGTTCCTAATTAACCAGAGGGCCCTGGGTTCCACTAGCTAAGTTGGAAAGCCAGAGGGAAAACTGCCATGGAGGATCAGGGAAGGAGACCAATGAACCAGTGAGGAAAAAAAGTTGCTGTAAAACAATCTTGTCATCCTGAGTTGTGCACTCAGTTTGGTGAGACAAGAGAGAGGCTTAAATGTCACAGCCCGTCACCTACAGTTTGCTCACACAGTATTGCCATCTCTCACAATTTCATCACAAGTACAATGATATTTGGCATTTTTGTTAGAGTCTGGAATCCGATAAAAAACATGTTTCAGAGTAACAGCCGTGTTAGTCTGTATTCGCAAAAAGAAAAGGAGTACTTATGGCACCTTAGAGACTAACCAATTTATTTGAGCATAAGCTTCCATGAGCTACAGCTCACTTCATCGGATAGTATGCATCCGATGAAGTGAGCTGTAGTTCACGAAAGTTTATGCTCAAATAAATTGGTTAGTCTCTAAGGTGCCACAAGTACTCCTTTTCTTTTTGATAAAAAACATGCATCCTAAACATTCCAGTACCAGAAGGGACAAAACCCCTCAAATTATTGCTTTGAATGTCATGATTTTCCAGCCAACCTCAATTTTTGGGTCTTGACTTGAAGTTTGAATGCTTGCGGTTGGCAATGCTACTAGAGAGAAGGGAGAGTGAGTCTGAGCTTAGTGGAAGGTCCAACATTCACATGTTAATCACAGTCCAAAGAGTGAACAGATTGGGGGTCACACTCAAAGTTGCTGAGACACAGGAGAAGGCAGATATCAGTATGAAGGCTCTGCTGCAAATTAGCAGTTTTGCTGCTACCAAGGAGAGCCACTTCCAATAGAGATCTGCTAGCTGGTTAAGACCAAGGGGCTTGGGAACAAGAAATCTGGGAGATCCTTCTTAGTGGGTTACAGGTCACATTGGATTTCGGGGCTGGGGGGGAGGGCTTTCCTTGTCCTGAGGCTCCCTCCAGAGAAAGACAAAAGATGGAGGACCAGGACCAGTGGAAACCCCCAATAGCAGTCAAGCTAGCACTGTTCAGAGGGCGAACCACTGAGAGCTCCCAATTTTCTTTAGAGCAGCAGTGAAAGCTCCTGTAGCTTTGAGAAACCATTGGGATGGGTGAGAGAAGGCACACCTAAGGAAGGGTAGTGGGAGAGGGTCTCCGGCAGATATTACATTTAGTTGTAAGAAGGAGGAGAGAGGGGAATGGGAATTGGCCCTGCTGGAAACAGAACTGCTAACATTATGGCACAGGATACAATTCACCTTAAAATGGTGAGTGCTCCAGACTGCTCAAAACGGAGCCCATCATGACTAGTTTTCTGAAGGATCAAAAATGCTGTGCATCTGTACGCATACCACAGGGTACCACTGAAACGTAGCAAGGTCTAAGTGAGTGTGGCTGCCAGTCAACCAGCGTGTCCTTCTCATGGACACAGTGGCAACACCACAATTCTTATGAAGAGAACCATGTATTTTTTTTATGTACACAGAGAACATTGTCCTCAAAAGGTCATCAGATGTTCCCCAGACAATAGCTTGTATGGTACATCTATCTACTGGGAAAGGACCTTGAGATTTGAACCTATTGGTTCAGTGAGTCTAATTTAAATGCTGAAGCATAGACCACTAAGCCATTCTGGCTTGATCGTCTTTGTTCTGCTTTCTTGGCAATGACCCTTGGGAAACTGATCAGTGCACAACTGCCCCCTTCTTCCTACCTAGGCCACTCTTTGAATCAGGATTGCTCCTTGAATCTGGCAGCTATGTGGTGCTGAAAATCAACTGAGAATGCTCTTCCACAAAGGTTATGTATGCATCACCTCTGTGATGTGTCAGGGCTCCCTTGGCCTCAGTTCAGAAATGTCCAGGTCTCCTGACCCATTGTAGTGTCACAAGTCTGGCTGTACTTCATTAGCTTGATAATCAGAACTGCATCAGGCTGTTGCATAGGTTTTTCTAAACAGTAAAACAACAAAAAGCCCACAGGCTTTATTACATTTATCTTGGCATTCATGATCAAAAGAAAATGGCAGTTTCTTTTATTCTATAAGACCAGCCAAAAAAAGATGAAAAGATATACTTTTGTAAATATTTTCCCAAAAAGAACAAGTAAATGTTACAATAGCTGAAAATAAACCAATTCTTTTTGCTTTAACTGAGCAATGTAATTTGTATTTTTATTAGCAATTAATTATCCTTTCTGTTAATTAAAATGAAGCTGGGATACAGTAGCTGAGAATCATTAGCAAGGCAAGTTGCACAACTGATATGTAGTAATATACCCACATAACCTCTACTTGAAATAGTTCTGCCTTTTGTATTTGTATTTCAAATATTTTATGGGTCACGCATTTTAATAGCAGCAGCGTTATCATCCAGGTCAAACTAGCCTTTAAAATAAACAGCTCATGACTCTTAATGGGGTTCATTAGAAGAAAACACTGACTCGGAAGTCTATTTTGGATCTAGGATTGCTCCACTCCTCTACTAGCGGTATGATGCAGCTGCTGTTTCTTCAGTATTTTTGCTGACAGCTACAGCTAACAGATAACATTTCAGTTAATCCCAACACCAACACTACCTCTTAGCTCTTTTACTTTGACTATAACAACTAGCTTTCTCATGGGTTTACCTGCATACCACTTATCTCCTTCTGCTCCTAGCAGTGCAATTATTCTTGCTGCCTTTACAGAACACATTCTTAATGGAGCACATTTCTGGTGATGCATTGAAATGGAATCTCATCAAAATAATCTCATAGACCAGAGATCTTGAGCAGAAAGAAGGAGAAGGGGACACCAGACTAAAATGACAGGGGACTGCAGATATTCCATAACTGTGAAAGAAAACAGTAAAGAGGTATTTTCATGTGCAGTATTAAAGAAGACAGAAACTTATTATTTATCAGTGTTAGGGCTCGTCTTCACTGCTGGGGAGATCGATGCTGCTGCAATCGATGCAGCGGGTATCGATTTAGCAGGTCTAGTGAAGACCTGCTAAATCGACAGCAGAGTGCTCTCCAGTCAACTCTGATTCAGTACTCCAGCTCCCGAGAAGAGTAAGGTAAGTTGACGGGAGAGCATCTTCCGTCAATGCAGTGCAGTGAAGACATCGCGGTAAATTGACCTAAGCTACGTTGACTCCAGCTACATTATTCAGCGTAATTTAAGTCGATTTACCCTGGAAGTGAAGACAAGCCCTTAATTTGTGCAGAAAGAAACAAAATACCAATTTATGTAATTTGACAATGGCAGTAGCCATGTACAGGTAGATATGTAATACAATAGTGTCTATGTTTACTATGCATAATCAAAATAATAGTGGAAAGATGTGCTACCCAAGTTAATAAAATAAAAATCCCCCAGTAAGTACAGTCAAGTTTCTCAACTCATAACTCCCCCCTTCATTTAATAACTAATCATGCCCTAGTGATTTATGCAGAGTGGGCTCTCCACACATAGATCAGGGGAAGGGGTGGGGAATTAGCTACCTCAGAACCCAGTCTTGTCCTACATCCTGCAAAGGCTGCACCATAGGTCCAAGGATCTGTGAGCTGAGAAGAGGAAGAGAGAGGTTGGGACTGGAGAGCAGCACACACTTCAGGGTAAGGCTGAGCGGAAATGCCTCATCCTTTGCATGATCCCATGGAGATTCCATAGGGCAGTTATTACAGCCCCAGGCTATAATTAATAATAATAACCCTCCCACATTTTCCATTGCTGGACCCCTGGTGATGGGCATCATCCTTTAAGGCTAGTCCCTAGGGTTGCTGCTGGCTGACAAAGTGGTGGCAGTGTGACTCCAGTGGGGCTTGTGTTGCCAGGAAGCAATTGGAAGGAGTGGGTCCTGAGGCACAGAGCTGGTATGGAGCTGCAGGAGGCCCTGTGCAGATGGTCCCAGAATCCATTCAGATGCAAGGAATATGGGACACTTAGTGGCTAGCCCTATGTTTCTTTCCCCAAACCTGCTCAGAACAAGGTAAGAAACAAGAAAAATACCCATGTTTAAAACAAGTTGCTGCCTTCCTTTTATGCCACAGTAGTACTAAAAAAGACCCAAACCCCAGGATTCCTCCCCCTTTTGCAAATCACTTTTAGGGGCCAGATTCTGTAGCCTTTGACATTCTAAGAAAGTTTTAGAAGCTACAGTATTATATTTTAGGTTAGATTTATTTTCTTGCAAAACATCTTCTCCTGTGACTTTCTTCTTCCACAAGTCTATCGCGCAGGGCAGAAATGGATGTTATCTACATACCTGCTGCCACAGCAGAATTTAGTAGCATTGTCTAGTTCTAGTTTAAGGGCAGGCTTCTGTGGCATTTCATCCATGTTGTTCTTGAAGTTCAAAACAGCTTCTTAGAGAAAATATCCCCTGCCTTGAATAGCTTATATTAAAAATTCAACTGTGGTTTAAAGGGCCAGAATTCCTAAGGACATAGTAGATTACACTGGCTGAGTGTCAAATAAGCACATCTTTTTAAAAAGCTGTCATAAAACATTAGAGGCAGGAAAACATAAATCACAGATGTTAAATTGTTCCCATATATTTCCAGAGCACTGCCAAAATGAATCTTTTTCAGATAAGGAGAAAAATTAATAAATTTGGCTGCCATTGTTATACAGAATATTTAGACGGTTTCTCAGAGCATCTTTGAAAATGTGCCACCTCTGTCCTCCAGAGATCTCACATACATTCTAAAACATAATAGCCAATAAAAGGGAGGAGAAGACAATGAAAAAGGACACTTTCAGTTGGTTGATTTTCAATGAAAGCATGAGAAAAGAGGAAAATGAATTTAATAAATCAAATGAAGAAAACTTCAGTCTTTACTTGGAACTATTTTTTTTAAAGTAAGATACCACATGTTCTCTGAGAATCTAGTGTACTGATTTAATAGTACCCTAAAAGTGACATGTGGAGTCTGGGTAAAATGGATTTGATCAGGCATCAACATTCATTCCCATTGTCTGACAATTTAAGTTTAGATCAAGGAAGAGAATTATTCAATCTTAGCCATCTACTTCAATTTTTCTTACTAAGACTTGGCTTGGGGTGGAGACCTCTCTTACTGCTTTTGGAGAAGCAGGAATTTACCCAGGAATCAGTCCCATGCCATTACTAGTACAAACACTCAGTTTGTACAAACACTCACCTTGATTAGAAACAGACAGATTCCGAACCCAAAATGCCCCATTGTGTCTCTCTAGTGTGTGAGCTTTGAGTGCGAATTCCAGGTCTATGTTGTGTTTGGTGTCTGTTGCTATAGTCCCCGGTGCTGGCCCAGATTTCTCTGATGAGTCTCAACTGGCCCCTGGGTCTGGTCCCCTGATTGACCCCTCAGCTGCAGATTCTGGTTGAACTGCTTCCTGTTCTCCCTCTAGCGGTCAAAGTACATACAGTCCCAGGCTGCCCAGATATGCAGGACATAAAGGGCACCACACATCTGTCCACTCACTCCCTCAGTCACCGATGGGGGCATCTCCTTCCTTTTGAGGTTCTGGTTTAGTCTCATGTACAGTGCGGAGCAGGCTCCCCAGGGCAACATGCTGTCCCTGCACCACTGTTGCCCCAGCCATTCCTGCTTTTCACCAGCCCTAGTCCCAGGAAGTTGTGCAGAACTTCCTGCCATCTCTCTGCCCAACACCCCATCATCAGTCAGGGCTTCAGGAGCAAGGCTAGCTTTCACAGCAGTGCTGCCGCTGTTTTGTGGAATGAGAATTCACACCTCCACAATGGGGCTTCACACCTCCAATTCTTTCTCCCACTGAAAAGTTACATGGCAGCTTATTTTATGGAAACAGTTGTGGACTTGTAGGAAACAACTTTTCATGTATTCAGTGCACATTCATCGTGGGGGCATCTGAGCACCCGCAGAAAATCTGCTGTACAATATAGACATTTATATTATTATATAATCAGACTTGACATAAGACAGAGGGGGAGTAACTAATTTTCTCCAATAACATCTCAGACTATCTAAAATGTGTTTAACTTTAATGCCAAATATTTGTAGCAACAAAATTTTGAATATATGGAACTCATATCAAAGTCATAGCATTGCAAAGTATTTCGCAGCACATCAGATATCAAAATATATTTGAAAAGAATTTTTCATTTACATCAGTAGGCTGAAATTAAGTACGTTCCTTTAGATGTTATTTTAACATCTTCCCCGAACTGCAATGCTGACTGCTTGCCATTGTTGTTACCTTAAAAGGGAAGATTGGCTTTTTGTTCTGCTGCCATTTGATGGATGCGAAAAGCTAACAGAATTGTAATCATTCTTGGATACGACGGACCTGAAATGCTAGTATTACCGAACACACCCAATAATATTATGATCAAAAAATTCAGCTGTGATAATGTTATCCTTGTTAGATCCTTTTAGTTCCTTAAAGGTAAATGGTATATGACAGCAAAGAACCCAGATCTACATAGTAATTCACAGGACCAGTCCCTAGGAAAAGGAAATATATAAATGTAAAGAAAAAATGTCCACAAAAATGTATTTTAAGTTTATAATTCTTTGGGGGAAGGGACTGTCTTGGGGCATGTGGGTACAGTGTCTAGCACAATGGAGCCCAGATTGGCATCTCTAGCTACCACAATACAAATAATACTAATTCCTTAGTGCAATTAAGGGTGAGCTGGAAAAAAAAAAAAAGCGCAGAAGGCTAAGATTTTTAAATCATTAGTGAGCAAATCATGCCCTCAGCTTCATGAGCATGGAGACAGCGGGAGCTCACTTTTTGTGTTTGAGAGCACTCAGGTCCACAGGTGCTATTTTATATTGCCACATGCAAATGGAGAGCCAGTTGGGTTTGGAGCAAGGCAGGAGGATCGGATGGTGACTGAATCTTTTGGCCCTTTGCATCTGTGGAAGGGTGGTGCTAGCAGTTTCTCAATCCATTAGTGGACTAGCATCTGGGAAATGACTCCTCACTGAGTCCATAGAGGGGAATGTAAGGTACCTCCCCCCCTTCTGTCTCTGCAGAGATCCCAGTACCCAGCCATGTTATTCAGGCTGGATTCAGGCTGGGGAAAGCATTTGCATCTAATACAACAAATGTGTCCTTACATTTAAAGACAAATACATTTTACAAGTGAACTGAGCAGTTTTTATCTGCCAAGAACCAAATTCAAGGTTCTGTGTTCTTTCTCTAAGAGCTGATGATATCACCAACACAAAGTAGAACAGGGGCTGCATTCTTCATAATGCTTTACGTGATGGAATTTCACCAGCTCTTCCACGAGGGAGAGAATCTTGAACACAGCTTGTCATATAAGGAAATTATTTTCGAAACAGTAATTTTAATTAATACCTATAGTCTGAATCCTGCTAATGGTTTCAGATATTAAACTATTTCTGCAGTTAAAGCACTTCAGTGGTCCTTCAAATAGCTCTGTCAAAGGGAATCACATTTCCAATACTTTACACTAAGGCTGGTCTCTTTATCTTAACTGAGAAGTGAATGACGGACAACATGGAAATAAGCAACCATTTCAGCACTGGTGTTGGTGCTAGAAGTATGTCACTAAAGAGTTTCTATGAGGCACAATAGTTAGTATATTAGTAAATATAAGTCTCTGGATGGTGTAACATTAAACGTCTTGGTGTTTTAAAACTGTGCAAGCGACATAGTCACTTTTTCTTTTCTGAGCACAGAGATTGTGGGCATTAATGAAAAGCATGCTCTTTCACTTCAGCCGTGGCATGCAACTGATTTGACTTCCCAGAGACAAATGGCATTCTCAACACTTAGCTCTTGTTCCATGGGAAATAAGTAGACTTCAGATTTAATTTTAAGGGCAAGCAAATGCTTCTGAATTTTGCAATTCACCATTCCTTTATTCTTACTCTCAGGTCCTTTAAATATTCTGTTTTACAAGAACAGTTTCTGCTGAGTAATAACAAATATTTCCTGTGTGTGACTGTCTAGCATAAAACAAGTAAAAGGCAGATGTGAAGGTCCAAATAGTAGCCTGTCATTTGATTTCAACTGACTTCTATTGAAGATACAGATAGCCTGTGTACTATGTTATGGAATATGTATTATAATGTTCAATCACTCTAAAAATGAGACCTTTTGCACTATATCAATATACTAAATTTAATGAATACATTTGTTTGAAACAGTTTACCAAAGACATCACTCACTATGTAGCAGTAAACATTTTGGGCCAGACCCTCAGTGAGATTAAATTGCAATAGCTCCATTGATTTCAATAGGGCTACACTGATTTACATAATCTAAGAATCTGGCCTTTCGTTTTTAAAGAGTTATATGTACACACATTAGTATACATTTCTGTTTTCAATTGATTTTTAATGTTGGTAGCAAACTACTGACTAATTAAACACATTATTATATGGTGCAAACAGCTATGCTGTCATAAATATAAAGGGAAGGGTAAACCCCTTTGAAATCCCTCCTGGCCAGGGGAAAGCTCCTCTCACCTGTAAAGGGTTAAGAAGCTAAAGGTAACCTCGCTGGCACCTGACCAAAATGACCAATGAGGAGACAAGATACTTTCAAAAGCTGGGAGGAGGGAGAGAAAACAAAGGGTCTGTGTCTGTCTGTATGCTGGGTTTCTGCAGGGGATAGACCAGGAATGGAGTCTTAGAACTTTTAGTAAGTAATCTATCTAGGTATGTGTTAGATTATGATTTCTTTAAATGGCTGAGAAAAGAATTGTGCTGAATAGAATAACTATTTCTGTCTGTGTATCTTTTTTGTAACTTAAGGTTTTGCCTAGAGGGGTTCTCTATGTTTTTGAATCTAATTACCCTGTAAGATATCTACCATCCTGATTTTACAGGGGGGATTTCTTTATTTCTATTTACTTCTATTTTCTATTAAAAGTCTTCTTGTAAAAAACTGAATGCTTTTTCATTGTTCTCAGATCCAAGGGTTTGGGTCTGTGGTCACCTATGCACATTGGTGAGGCTTTTTATCCAACATTTCCCAGGAAAGGGGGGGTGCAAGTGTTGGGAGGATTGTTCATTGTTCTTAAGATCCAAGGGTTTGGGTCTGTAGTCACCTAGGCAAATTGGTGAGGCTTTTTACCAAACCTTGTCCAGGAAGTGGGGTGCAAGGTTTTGGGAAGTATTTTGGGGGGAAGGACGCGTCCAAACAGCTCTTCCCCAGTAACCGGTATTAGTTTGGTGGTGGTAGCGGCCAGTCCAAGGACAACGGGTGGAATATTTTGTAGCTTGGGGAAGTTTTGACCTAAGCTGGTAAAGATAAGCTTAGGAGGTTTTTCATGCAGGTCCCCACATCTGTACCCTAGAGTTCAGAGTGGGGGAGGAACCTTGACATATGCGATAAGCTGTATTTATCATGCAGCTTTGATCACCTTGCCTGGATTCTGCTCACTAGTCCATCTCTCCCAGGATGACTTCTAACATTCCAAGTGTAAAAATATAATTAGGAAGGCCAAAAAAGAATTTGAAGAACAGCTAGCCAAAGACTCAAAAAGTAATAGAAAATTTTGTTAAGTATATCAGAAGCAGGAAGTCTGCTAAACAACCAGTGGGGCAATTGGACAATCGAGACGCTAAAGGAGCACTCAAGGACGATACGGCCATGGTGGAGAAACTGAATGAATTCTTTGCATCAGTTTTCATGGGTGAGGATGTGCGAGAGATTCCCAAACCTGAGCCATTCTTTTTAGGTGACAAATCAGAGGACCTGTCCCAGATTGAGGTGTCAGTAGAGGAGGTTTTGGTACAAATTGATTAATTAAACAGTAATAAGTCACCGAAACCAGATGGTATTCACCCAAGAGTTCTGAAGGAACTCAAACGTGAAATTGCAGAAATACTAACTATAGTTTGTAACCTCTCATTTAAATCAGCTTCTATACCAGATGACTGGAGGATAGCTAATGTGATGCCAATTTTTAAAAAGGGCTCCAGAGGAGATCCCAGCAATTACAGGCCAATAAGCCTGACTTCAGTAGCGGGCAAACTGGTTGAAACTATTGTAAATAACAGAACTGTCAGACACATAGATGAATATAATTTGTTGGGGAAAAGTCCACATGGTTTTGGTAAAGGGAAATCATGCCTCACCAATCTACTTGAATTCTTTGAGGGGGTCAACAATCATGTGCATAAGGGGGAATCCAGTGGATATAGTGTACTTAGATTTTCAGAACGCCTTTGACAAGATCCCTGACCAAAGGCTCTCAAGCAAAGTAAGCTGTTATGGGATAAGAGGGAAGGTCCTCTCATGGATCAGTAACTGGTTAAAAGGTAGGAAACAAAGGTAGGTCATGGTCAGTTTTCAGAATGGAGAGAAGTAAATAGTGGTGTCTCCCAGGGGTGTGTACTGGGACCAGTACTATTCAACATATTCATCTAGAAAAAGGGGCAAACAGTGAGGTGGCAAAATTTGCAGATGATACAAAACTATTCAATATATTTAAGTCCAAAGAAGACTGTGAAGAGTTACAAAGGGATCTCATAAAACTGGGTGACTGGGCAACCAAATGGCAGATGAAATTCAGTGTTGATAAATGCAAAGTAATGCACATTGGAAAACATAATCCCAACTATACATATAAAATGATGGGGTCTAAATTAGCAGTTACCACTCAAGAAAGAGATCTTGGAATCATTGTGGATAGTTCTCTGAAAACACCCACTCAATGTGCTGCGGCAATCAAAAAAGCAGACAGAATATTGGGAATCATTAAGAGAGGGATAGATAATAAGACAGAAAATATTATATTGCCTCTATATAAATCCATGGTACACCCACATCTTGAATACTGTGTGCAGATATGGTCACCCCATCTCAAAAAAAGATATACTGGAATTAGATACAGTTCAGAAAAGGGCAACAAAAATCATTAGGGGTATGGAAAAGCTTCCATATGAGGAGATATTACTAAAACTGGGACTTTTCAGCTTAGAAAAGAGATGACTAAAGAGGGATATGATAGAGGTCTATAAAATAAGTTTAGACTAGTTTAGAGAAAGTAAATAAGGAATTGTTATTTATTCCTTCTCTTAACACAAGAACTAGGAGTCACCAAGTGAAATTAATAGGCAGCAGGTTTAAAACAAACAAAAGGAAGTATTTTTTCACACAACACACAGTCCACCTGTGGAACTCTTTGCCAGAGGATGTTGTGAAGGCCAGGATTATAACAAGGTTCAATAATGAACTAGGTAGATTCATGGAGGATAGGTCCATCAATGGCTATTAGCCAGGATGGGCAGGGATGATGTTCCTAGCCTCTGTTTGCCAGAAGCTGGGAATGGGAGGCAGGGGATGGATCACTTGATGATTACCTGTTCTTCTCATTCCCTGTGAAGCACCTGGCATTGGCCACTGTTGGAAGACAGGATATTAGGCTAGATGGTCTGACCCAGTATGGCTGTTCTTATGTTCAATTTCCCATCACCTATCAGGACTGAGATTCTCACCTTTACACTCCCCAGCAGTATCTATAGGTCTAAGAAAGCTTGGTATGTAGTATAATATTGGTCACACACTACTAAGGAAGCTTCTAATAGTAGGTGCAGGGAAAATGGCAAGTCCTGTATATTTTTAAAACATATCTAAAATAGTTTTTCAGTTATGTGCATCTATAGAGGAAGCCTGGGCTAGGCCATACAACCCAAAATATTCATCTATCATGTTTATTAACAGAAAATGTTCCTCTGCCAGGGGCTTTAGTTCAGTTTGCAAGCAAAGGCAGTACAGTGTTTCCACAGTCTTCCAGAAATTTCTGGAGACCCTCTTCAGAGGAGTCTGCTGCAAACCCAATACAAAACAAAAACCAACCAACCAATAATGGGTTCATGTGCCAGAGCTTCCAGGAGACAATACCAACACAGTTTCACTTCTTCCAGATCTCTCCTCAGCTGTGGGAAAGACATATTTTATGGCCTTACCTGATGCCTTGCATCAGATCAGGATTAAAATGTGGGTCTCAGGAAGGACTAAGTTTCCTAGCAACATTGCTCTCCCAAATCTCAGAGAGAAGTCAACCAGAACTACCCTGATCCAGCCTTGACCTTCACCAATGAGGCTAGAGGAGGATTCCAATCTATCCTTCACATGGAGTTCCTATTTTATGGCCTAAGCCCAGAATTGGCAAATTGAGCTTCTTAACAAACTCCAGATTGCTTCCCAGAGAACCCTTCCTCCCCCCTCAGTGAGGATGTCCCCTGTCTCACAGGTATTTTTATGAGGCATCCCTGGAATGAAATATTGCTGGCCCAGGAGGATTTCCTCACAAGCTTTGTAGGGCCTATACACCTCTTTATCAATCCACTTTGGAGGTGGGAGATTAGTTCATGTTCTATGCTTGATCGGTGTTTAGCAACTCTGCAGAGGCGAGGTGTGCTGGTGCTGTTTGTATTATGTGGACGTCTGTCTGTTAGGAACTCTACTAAAACCCAACTAATTTCATACGTATAAGTGAAAAGTCATGGGAGTGTAATGACTTTTGATTATTATCAACTGGACTGGATTCATACCAATGAACTAAAAGTGAAAGGCTGACTGATCCTGCATCTTGTCCAGGGTTTGTCATGAATTGTTTATCTCCCTTAAACAATAATAATGAACAATGATTCCTTGCTAGACAAGGAAAATTCAGTGCTTTATTCGAAGGCTGAAAATTATGCAGCCATGTCTATTAAGTATTAATAAATGACTAAGATGAGAAAAGATACATTGGAGCCAAACAACATGTTGTCCTCTAATTCCTCTTCAAATATAAAAGGGTATGTCTACACTACGAAATTAGGTTGAATTTATAGAAGTCGGTTTTTTAGAAATCGGTTTTATATATTCGAGTGTGTGTGTCCCCACAGAAAATGCTCTAAGTGCATTAAGTGCATTAACTCGGCGGAGTGCTTCCACAGTACCGAGGCAAGCGTCGACTTCCGGAGTGTTGCACTGTGGGTAGCTATCCCACAGTTCCCGCAGTCTCTGCTGCCCATTGGAATTCTGGGTTGAGATCCCAATGCCTGATGGGGCTAAAACATTGTCGCGGGTGGTTCTGGGTACATATCGTCAGGCCCCCGTTCCCTCCCTCCCTCCGTGAAAGCAGCAGCAGACAATCGTTTCGCGCCTTTTTTCTTGAGGAAATGAGATTCAAAAGTTCGCGGTTCTTTTCCTGTCTACTTGGCCAGTGCGTCTGATTTGAGAGTGCTGTCCAGAGCAGTCACAATGGAGCATTCTGGGATAGCTCCCGGAGGCCAATACCGTCGAATTGTGTCCACAGTACCCCAAATTCGACCCGGCAAGGCCGATTTAAGCACTAATCCACTTGTCAGAGGTGGAGTAAGGAAATCAATTTTAAGAGCCCTTTAAGTCAAAAAAAAGGGCTTCATCGTGTGGACGGGTGCAGGTTTACATCAATTTAACGCTGCTAAATTCGACCTAAAGTCCTAGTGTAGACCAGGGCTAATAGTATATTTTAATATGGCAAAAGATGAATAATGCGGTGCTCAGAGGTATTATTTTAGGACCAGAATTAATATATGAAGATGGAAAAGGGTTTGAAAAGTTGGGTGGCAAAATTTGTAGAAGAGAAAATTATGTAGGTTAGTCATGAATACAGGAGATAGAGGAACTTTAGGGGGACCTAACCAAGAAAGGTATGATGGAAATGTTGGAAAGGTTGGGCCCAAGCCCTTAGCAGGTTCACCCAGTGGTGAGAGCCCATGGGGCTGGCAGTAGGGGAACCCAGACCTTCCTTGCTCCAACTGGTTCCAACCCAGGGCCCTCTGACTAGCAGGTCAGACATGCAGCCTGCGGGGCAGATGGCACCAATCCTGCTCCCTGGATCACTTCCTACTACAGCCTCTGGCCCTCCAATGTCACAACAGGAGTCAGTTTATGGACTCGCAGGGCAGGGCTGGTGGTTCTCACTGATCGCAATCCGGAGGTCTTTCAATCCCCTCCCACTGTTCCCAATCTCCAAGGGGGTCTTTGGCAGCTCTGCAGCAGGGTTTGGTCCAGGTAGTATGGAGCTCCTGCAGCCTCTCTGCAAGAGCTATCAGCACAGGACTGCTCCCTTGTTCTGTCCATCCTGACTGAGCTAGGCCATTCCCTTCTGAGCTCTCCCTCCATTGTGAGCATGCCAAGCAGGTGTGGCTGGGCAGGACCTTCTGGTCCCAAAGCTGCTGGTTAACCCTTGGTTCACTGGTGTGGGGCTTATCCACCCCATCACAGACAAATAAAATTGATTGTTGAAAAACACCAAGAGAATGCACTTTGAAAGGAAAAATGTCAATTACTCATATTCACTTCTAGGTTCTAGAATGTCTAAAACCACCTAGGAAAGAGATCTGAGGATTACTGTGGACAGCTCAATGAAAATATCTGCTCAATATGCAGTTGCCATTAACAAAATGCTAGGATGCAAAACTAATATTATACTGAAAATATTATAATGCTGTTCTAGAAATCAGTGGTACGCCTTTACCTAGAACACCTAGTTCAGTCCTGGTCAGTATCTTTGAAAAAATACATAGATAAAATAAAAGGGTTTCAGAGCTGTGTGATGAAAATGATTAGGAGGCACAGAGTGACTTCTTTATGAGGAAAAATTGAAAAAACTATTTAGTTCAGGGAAGAAAGGAATAAAAGAGAACACAATAGAAATATACAAAACAATAAGTGGTATAGAGAAGAAGGTCTGGACACTTCTGTTTAACCTGTTTTATAATACAAGCACAACAGACTAGCAGAGAAATGGAAGGGTAACAGATTTAAAACAGAAGGAAATATTTTTTTTACAGAATGGATAATTAACCCATGTTAAGTCTGCCAAACTAGATGATTAAAGCCAAGAGCTTAGTAGGAATTTAAAAAAGATTTTTTATATGAATAATAAACAATGGCCATATAAGATAGCGAAAAAAATTCCTTTTAGATACTACAGGGCTGCTTGTTCTGGAGCATCTCATACTGGTCACTGCCAGATGTAGGATAGTGGAGTAGAAGGACAGCTGATCTTATCTGGCTTGACAAATTCTGTGTTCCTATGTTGCCTAATTAAATTTGGTATAACAAAAGTAAATGGTTTTCTTATAAGTAACATGATATTTAGGTAGCTTTGCTCTTTTTATTATAAAACAAATCACAACACATCTGCTCACCCAAAACCTGAAAAAGAAGTGGTAGTGGATTTAGATAACTGGTTAACAATGCATTAATCTTTAGTTAACCATTAGCTGAATTATAGTATACAATGTTTTCCTGTCTGTTCCATGGAGGAATCTTTGACACAAGGTAGGGCTCAATATATGGTTTTGTTTGTTTATAGCTGATTTTAGATCACACTTCTAATATCACCCAGAATGCCTTTAGTACCTAATGTTATTTGCAGTGTTTTTGAAGCAGTGTTGGTCCCAGCATAGAGAGACACAGTGGGTGAGGTAATACCTTTTTCTTTATGTAAGCCCAAAGGCTTGTCTCTCTTTCACTAACAGAAGTTGGTCCAGTAAAAGATATTACCTCACCCACTTGTCCCTTTAGTATACAATGTTGTTCAAAATACTGCTGATATCCTTATACATTCAATTTAGAATATTCTGCATCCGTCAAGATAGAAGAGAAGCTTGAAATATTACTTCTCTATTGGAAAGAGAGTAGTGGTGCACCAGCTCTGTATCTGAGAAAGACAAGTTAATTTTAAAACTATGTTTGTTCTCTTTCAATGGATTACATCAAGGATTTTCAATAAATAGCTCTGATGTAAGTGCCAAAATGTCCTTTACGTGAAGCACAGTTTTCACAATGCTTCCTTTTAAGTATACAGTTGCTATGGCGGTTGTCCATGAGTTTAACTATATATTTTAAGCCACAGAGGCACATAAATTTGGACAGCTGCCTCCTCCTTTCAGTACCTTGTTTTACCCCATTAAATATTCCTGAGCCTGGATCCGAACAGCTCAATTAGCACTTCCTAACAGAAACTGATGAGAACAGTTACATTTTACTGGCAAAGGAAGTGAGTTGGTAATAATAAAATGGACCACCAACCTTGATTGTAGGTTTATGAAACCTAAGGGGGCTGTGGGAATAGATATGAATAAGATTAAGATACGTAATATATTTTAGTAATTTTTAGTTGTTATAATAAAATCCCACTTCAGTAATATAAGAAAGCTCCTTGTGTTGATGCTTTTTTGTAAAGCTACCTTACAGTGACTCTCATCCAACTCAGTTGGATCATAGTGGTTTAATGGTAGTTCTGGTTTAAAACAAAGTCTGTTTTCGAAGGAAATTTTTTTAAAAACCACATATTTTCCCATCAAAATATTTTGGTTTTTCAACCAAAGAAAATGAACCCAAAACTTTTTTTCTTACAAAAAATACTTTCTGTAAAAATTTAGCGTTTAAAAAATGACTGAAAATTTTTACCAAAAATCAAACCAAACCCCCAAAATTTTAACTGAATACTTTTACTTAAAATAAGTTTTTCCCCCAAACCCAAATATTTTTACCAAAAATTTCTTGGGTTTTTTTGGTTAAAAAATTTGTTTTCCATTGTTGTGAAACTCATTTCAAGCTGTCTCTTGGCCATAGGAAAAGTGAGAGCTCGAAAAGTTTCTTCAAAAATCAATTTGTTCAGTCCAGCTCTATTTCTAACAAAATGTCTTACCTCTCTCAGGGTACGTCTACAGTGTGAAAGTATTTCGAAATTATTCTATTCGAATTTTCTGAGGCGATTTTATACATTCGGTCTTGTGTGTCCCCACTAAGCGCGTGAATTCAGCGGAGTGTGTCCACAGTACCGAGGCTAGCATCGAATGTCAGAGCGGTGCACTGTGGGTAGCTATCCCACAGTTCCTGCAGTCCCCGCCGCCCATTGGAATAGTGGGATAAGCTCCCAGTACATGATGGGGCAAAAACATTCTCGCGGGTGTTTCTGGGTGTGTGTCGTCAGTCGCTCCTCCCTCCGTGAAAGCTATGGCAGACAATCGTTTCGCGCCTTTTTGGCATGCAGACACCATACTGCTTTCAGCAGACGGTGCAGTACGGTGCACCGTTGGTCTCCTGCTACTATGAATCCACCTCACATTTCCTCTCGTCTTCCTATGTAATCTCTATAATATCTACTCTTTCTCTTCCTTGTCGACCGCTTCTGCTGCCAACTCTGCTCGGCCATCGTGAACCGAGCAGCACAGCTTCCACTGCCAACTCTGCTCTCCTGCTCTTGCCGTGCTACCAAGCCTCTCCATGTTGTCTGCCCTGGACTCCTGCCTCCTTGAAAGCTACAGGAGACAACCATTTCCCGCCTTTTTTCGGCTATCATGAACTGAACAGCACCTCTTCCGCTGCCACTCTGCTCTCCTACGTTTTGCGCCCTTTTTCCAGGATTACCCGTGCAGGCGCCATAGTGTGGCAAGCATGGAGCCCGCTCAGGTCTCCGCTGCAGTTTTCACCATTGTAAATACCTCGTGCATTTTCCAGCAGCACATGCAGTACCTGCAAAACTGGGCGAGGAAGTGATGACAGCGCGATTACGATACTGATGAGGACATGGACACAGGCGTTCCTAGAAGCACGGCATGTGGCGATTGGGAGATCATGGTGGTGTTGGGCCAGGTTCATACCATGGAACGCCGATTCTGTGCCCAGGAAACAAGCACAGACTGGTGGGACCACATTGTGTTGCAGGTATGGGATGATTCCCAGTGGCTGTGAAACTTTCATATGTGTAGGGCCACTTTCATGGAACTTTGTGACTTGCTGTCCCCTGCCCTGAAGCGCAAAGACACCAAAATGATAGCAGCCCTCACAGTTGAGAAGCGAGTCGCCATAGCCCTGTGGAAGCTTGCAATGCCTGACAGCTACTGGTCAGTCGCAAATCAGTTTGGAGTGGGCAAATCTACTGTGCGGGATGCTGTGCTGCAAATAGCCAACACAATCATTGACCAGCTGCTATCAAGGGTAGTGACTATGGGAAATGTGCAGACCACTGTGGATGGTTTTAATGCGCTGGGGTTCCCTAACTGCGGCGGGGTGATAGACGGAACACATATCTCTATCTTGGCCCCGGCACACCGAGGCGGCCAGTACGTAAACCGCAAGGAGTACTTTTCCATGGTGCTGCAAGCACTGGTGAATCACAAGGGACGTTTCACCTACAACAACGTGGGATGGCTGGGGAAGGTGCATGATGCTCGCATCTTCAGGAACTCTGGTCTGTTTGAACAGCTGCAGGAAGGTACTTACTTCCCATACCAGAAAATTACTGTTGGGGATGTTGAAATGCCTATAGTTATCCTCGGGGACCCAGCCTACCCCTTAATGCTATGGCTCATGAAGCCGTACACAGGCACCCTGGACAGTAGGCTGAGCAAGCACAGAATGGTCGTAGAATGTGCTTTTGGATGTTTGAAAGCGCGCTGGCGCAATTTACTGACTCGGTTAGATCTCAGCACAACCAATATTCCAATTGTAATTGCTGCTTGTTGTGTGCTCCACAATATCTTAGAGAGTAAGAAGGAGACATTTATGGTAGGGTGGGAGGTTGAGGCAACCCACCTGGTGGCCAATTTCACACAGCCAGACAACAGGACAATTAGAAGAGTGCAGCAGGGCACGCTGCGCATCAGAGACGCTTTGAAAGCCAGTTTCATGACTGGCCAGGGAACGGTGTGACAGTTGTGTTTGTTACTCTTGACATTAGCCGCCCTCTATATATATATATGAAAGGAAATAAAGTCACAATTGTTTAAAAACCATTCTTTATTATTTGTTGCACAACACATTGAGAGAAATGAGAAGGTAGACTGGGGGAAGTGATTCGGTTAGGGGGGTGGAGGAGGAGGGAAGGACAAGTCCAGAAACCAAATCAAAATTTCGGATATGCCAGCCTTCTGGTGCTTGTGCAATCCTCTGGGGTTGTGTGTGTGGGTCCCCGTAGCCTCCTCCCTCCCCATGTTCTTAGGTGTTTGGGTGAGGATGCTATGGAACTTGGGGAGGAGGGAGGGCAGTTATACAGGGGTTGCAACGGTGGTCTGTGGTCTTGCTGCCTTTCCTGCATTAGATCCACCATACAGCGGAGCATGTCAGTTTGCTCCCCCATGAGCTTGAGCATAGCATCCTGCCTGCACTCATTGCACATAACAGGGTTCCCTCTCCACTCTGAACTCTAGGGTACAGATGTGGGAACCCGCATGAAAGACCCCCTACACTTATTTTTACCAGCTTAGGTTAAAAACTTTCCCAAGGCACAAATTTCATCTTGTCCTTAAACAGTATGCTGCCACCACCAAGTGATTTAGACAAAGAACAGGGAAAGGACCACTTGGAGTTCCTATTTCCCCAAAATATCCCCCCAACCCCTTACACCCCCTTTCCTGGGGAGGCTTGAGAATAAACAAGATGTGTACAAACCAGCCTTGGATTTTTAAGACCCCAAAAACTCAGTCAGATTCTTAAAAAACAGAACTTTATTAGAAGAACAAAAAAAGATAAGAGAACAATTCTGTAAGATAAGAATGGAAGATAATCTTACAGGCAGTCAGATTCAAAACATAGATAATCCCTCTAGGCAAAACCTTAAGTTACAAAAAGACACAAAAACAGGAATACACATTTCCTCCAGCACAGCGAATTTTACAAGCCAAAACAAAGAAAACCTAAAGCATTTTCTCACTAGATTACTTACTAACTTTACAGGAGTTGGAGGGCTTGCATCCTTGATCTGTTCCCGGCAAAGGTATCACACAGACAGACAAAAGCCTTTTCCCCCCGCACCAGATTTGAAAGTATCTTGTCCCCTCATTAGTCATTTTGGGCCAGGTGCCAGCCAGGTTACCCAAGCTTCTTAACCCTTTACAGGTAAAAGGTGTAAAAGGCTCTGTCCAGTAGGGATTTTATAGCACTGTATACAGAAAAGTGGTTACCCTTCCCTTTATATTTATGACAGCTCATGTCCCTCCTCTCTTCATGTTCATTGAACGCTTTACAGGACTCTGCAATTGTTTACCTCTACACATTCAGCTGGGCCCTATCATTGCATGTCGTCCCGAGTTCATTTTTTCTGCCTTCTAATCTGGACCCGCCTCTGGGACAGAGTAGATAGGGGCCGCGTTGAAACATTTGCACCTGCAGGAGGAGGAAAAGGGAGGATAGTATTTTAAAGATACATTTTAGAGAACAAAGGGGACACTCTTTCTCAGTGAAACAGGCAATTCGTAGTACACAGCACATGTTCTTTCTGTACAAGGTCGCACTTTGCCTCTAATACTGAAGTGCCTGCCACTGTGATTTGAGTAAGCCATCACACGCAGCTGGGCAACAGAATTCAGCTTGCAGGCAGCCATGGTAAACCCTAGGGGCACGAGGGGTTCTGCTTCTTCCACATTCACTTCAGTGCTTTCAAACTCCTGGGCCCCCTTTCCCATAGCAAGCAATACCTGGTGGGTTTGCCATATAAAAGGAGGGCCTGCAGACTCTCTGGGATGATCACTTCACACAACCCCCAATCCCCCCCCTGGCTCCAATGAGGCTCTGAGCAGGGATGAGCCCTTTAAACTAAACGCAAACAACCCAGCATGGCTGGGTTTCCCCCCACCCCCACCGCATGGCTCCGATCAGGCTCTCACTCACCAGAAGTGCCTTCTCCAGGGTCATGGTCCGGGAGCCCACGTTGGGAGTGGGGGGAGGCTATTGGCTCCAGCATTAAGAATAGTTCCTGGCTAGGGGGAAAAACGGATTCCCCACTTGCTGCCTGTGCACTGTCCTCCTCCTCCTCCTCTTTGTCCTCCAATAACTCATCCTCCTCGCTCCGTGCAACTCCCACCTTGCACGTGTCCACGGACAGTGGTGGGATAGTGGAGTCGTCACCCCCCATAATTGTATGCAGCTCATGGTAGAAGCAGCATGTATGGGGCTGTGACCCAGAGCGCCTGTTCGCCTCCCTGGCTTTTTGGTACACTTGCCTGAGCTCCTTGATTTTTGTACAACACTGCTCTGTGTCTCTGGAGTAGCCTCTTTCAGTCATGGCCCTGGAGACTTTAGCATACATATTTGCATTTCTTTTTTTGGAACGTAGTTCTTCCATAACAGATTCGTCTCCCCAAAATGCGATGAGATCCAGTACCTCCCGTTCAGACCATGCTGGAGCTTGTCTGCGAATCTGGGACTGCATGGTCTCTTGTGATGGTGGACTGTGCTGATGGTCACCTGTGCTGATGAGCTCGCCACGGTGACCAAACAGGAAATGAAATTCAAAAGTTCCCGGGGCTTTTACTGCCTCCCTGCCTAATGCATCGGAGTTGACAGTGCTCACAAGGGAGCATTCTGGAACAGTTTCCGGAGGCCAATAACGTCGAATTGCATCCACAGTACCAGTAACCCGGAACTGTGATCTCAATTTTAGCGCTACTCCATTTGCCGAGATGGAGTACAGAAACCGGATTAAAGAGCCCTTTAAATCGAAAAAAACGGTTTGGTCATGTGGATGGAATCAGTTTTATTTTGAATTAACTCGGCTAATTCCGAAATAACCACGTATTGTAGACCAGGCCTCAGTTACAAACCATGTTGTAACCGAAATAAATTAACAATAATCTATGCCAGCAGTTTTTATTAACCATTAAATAAACCTCTCAGTTTATCATACTTTTCCTCTGGCTACATTTTTTTGGGTATCTTCCAAGATGAAATGCATAAATACAAAAAGTACTTATACTTAATTAGGATTAGCTCAGAGCAGAATACCAGAAATAATAGTTGAACTTCTACTATAAAGACTTTTAAACTATGAATTAAAAAATTCTTTGATATTTATCACAAACCTCAAATCAATGCTACAGGACAAATAGGAAATAATTCTCAACAATCTTAGGAACTGGACAGCTGAATTGAAGAGATATTTACTTTGCAAAATGCTTGAGTAATATGGACTTTTTTGCTTGTGTGGTAAATGAAATAAAAAGTTTTTCCATTGACTTCAATCAGCTTCGGATCAAAGCCCTCAGTAAACTCAATAGCAAATTGATTGGAAATACTGATGAGGTTAATCCTTGAAGGAAGCAATGTATCCTGGTTTTGATCTTAAGAAAGTTTACTTTGATAGAATGCAAAAAGCGCTGAGAAAAATCTGAGGGGCATCATACAGCATGTGATCAATGTTTCCAGTTTTGAAAACAGGCCAGACAGTTGGGGACATGGCATTTAAAATTCATACTTCTCCTGTAATAAAACCCCTGGAGAGAAGTCCAGGAGATTCCATGGGATTAATCATGCAGAGTTTCTGACAATGTTGCCCATTGGTAGTAGGGATTGTGGAAGTGAAGGGAGTGTCAACCCTGCAAATCCCAGGGACCCACAGAGAAAAGGTTTTTTATATCTGTAGACTGGCTGTCACTTCAATCAGCTCAAGACGTACCTGCTCCCAGGTGGCATGTCTCCCTAAGTAGCCTGACAAATTGCCTGACTTCCAGTTCCACAAGACTATCTTTCCTCTTTTAATTTCAACTGATTTTGGAAGTTTCACCAAGTTTCAAAGGGAACATGCCACAAAGAGCAACTGCTTTGGAGATCTGCTGAAACTACATACCCTTCCTAGATTTGTGGAGCCCTGACCACAGGGTTTTGGGTGCTTGTGTGAGTGCTGTGCGATTGGAGGAGATTTTGGGTTGACTCCTCTCCCCTTCCTCCACTCATTTCAGGATTATTTAACTTCATTTTATATTTATTTGCTGTCCACATATCACAGCATGAGGGAACATAGAGCCCTAATACAAGCAGGGAAAAGAGCAACACAGGCCTAATTTGTTAAGTGGACATATGAAGATTAATGCCAGCAATGAACAGAAGGCTTTTAAAAACACAAACAATGTTGTTAAGCAAGAGGAAAGGGGGCTCTCAAACATGATCAAAAACAAATTAACTGGATAACTGAGAGTAAACAAAAATTGAAACTTTTATGCTAGAGAATATTTCAGCTAGTAATAAAGATGAATCTTCAAGTATATTACACCCATTAGAGATACACAGAATATATGTATTCTGGGGCTATATTTGAAGATTCATAGTTACTATACACACACACTGTGATGCCAGTTATCTGTTGCAAAAAGGGACTGCAAAGGGGCCGCAGGGAATACTTGCTGTACAAGGGGGCTTGCTCACTGGTACACGGCTTCTAGAATAGCCCTCTGCCCCCAGGCCCCAGAATAGGGGGCGTGTCTTGTGCAAGAAGTTGGAGTGTGGGAGGTTCACACCACATTCCAACTGGTCTCCCCTGGGCCATGGGAAGCAGGCCATAAGTTAAGCAGTCCTGAGGCTGCTTTCAGTGATGTTGGGGCTGCCCCAGCCACTAAATAGCTACCAAAATAGAGGGAGTGAAAAGAAGGTTTGAAACCTTCTTTGCCACTCCCACCCCCTCCATTCCTGTGTTCAGCCAGGGTCAGCCTTACTGAGAAACGGGGCCTATAGGCCTGCTGAAGAATAATAGTGGAGAGTCAGCGAGAAGGGGCGATATCATTAGATCTTTAGGTCATTAGAATATCTTGGCCAGCTCTCTGCTCTATGGATCCAGCTTCCTTGTTTTGGGGCCTCTGCACAGACCTCCAGTGCAATGTTGAAGAATGTGTTTTCTGCATGACCCTGCATGTTATGTTAAGGATTTACACTACATTTTGTCTCCAAAAGGGATTTAGAGAATAGATCTCAGTCATACCTTGATTTCCTTTTAAAAACTCATCTTCCTGATCAGTGGCCTCCCTTTTTCCACCAGAGAACAAGGGGCAAGAGCAGCATATGCAAAAGGGGGAAGGAACAAGGGGGAGCAAATTCCTCCAAAGCAAATTGATGGGAATCATTGGTGTCAACTGGATCTGCTGGCAGTCCTAACTGAAAAATAGATCTCTGTTTATCTTATATATTTCCATGCCTCATATTTCAAAGTAATATATTGATGCTGCTAATATACACGTGATTAAAATTCTCAACAGTAAGACCTAGAAAAATGAGAAAGATACGTTGTGGGCTAATAAAAATGCATCCTGCTGTACAAAGATAAAGAGTGATTTCTAACCTACTTATACAAAAAGCATGGGTGAAATCCCGATCCCACTGAAATCAATGGCAAAAATCCCACTGATTTCAATGGGGTCATGATTTCATCCCAAGACTCTAACTAAACACAGTTGGTACTTTAGCTAAAAGGTAGTGGCAGTAGATCTGATTTGTGGTCTCACACTGGTTTCCATGTTGGTTTAATTTAATTAGCATCAGTGGTGTTGCTTCTTATTTACAGCAGCGTATGTGAGAAAAGACTCAGGCTCAGTATATGGCTGGGTAGAGACGAGAAAGTTACCTTGGAAGACAGTAAGTTTGGGAACAAGATTAGAAAATGAAACCAGCATATACAACGGTATCTATATAAGTACAGCTAATTATTATTTTGCAATAAGATTTGGGATTGAATGAAACAAAGTTTTCAAAACTGGTTTAAAGCATCTGTGCCAGACCAGCATTCTATGAACAATCAGTGGTGCTAAACGATGCGATTCGGAGCCATGTTCTAGGCTACCCCTTCTGAGCGAGGTTTGAACATGGTTAACACAATTGTAACATAGGTTTCAAATTACATAGTGTGGAGGCTAAATATGCTCCAGTGCTATTTTTAAACTATGTGCCCTGTGAACAAGACCTTAGAAAATCATGGACCAAGTTGCTTTTTCAAGTTAATGGCCCAGATTCTGATCTTACTTACAATGATCCAAGTCTGGAGGAACTCTTTTAAACAAACTGGAGTTATTCCAGACATGTGCCAGCAGAAATGAGACCAGAATCACTGTTAGGGTTCCCTCCCCACTCTGAACTCTAGGGTACAGATGTGGGGACCCACAAGAAAGACCCCCTAAGCTTATTTCTACCAGCTTACGTTAAAAACTTCCCCAAGGCACAAATCCTTCCTTGTCCTTGGGTGGGTACTGCTGCCACCACCAAGTGAGTTAGACAAAGATTCAGGAAAAGGACCACTTGGAGTTCCTGTTTCCCTAAAATATCTCCCCAAACCCCTTCACCCCCTTTCCTGGGGAGGCTTGAGAATAACTACCAACCAGATAGGTAAACAAGGTGAGCACAGACCAGACTTTTAGGACCCTAAAAACCAATCAGGTTCTTAAAAACAGAACTTTATTATAAAAACAAAATAAAAGAAGCACCTCTGTAAAATCAGGATGGAAGGTAATTTTACAGTGTAATCAGATTCAAAACACAGAGGATTCCTCTCTAGGCAAAACTTTAAAGTTACAAAAAACAAACAAACAAACAAGAAATTGGAATAAAGCGCCCTCTTAGCCTAGGGAAAATTCAAAAGCTAAAACAAAAGATTTTCCTAAAACAAAAGATTTTCCTAAAACAACATTTCCTTGCTGTTACTTACTATTTCTGTAAGTTTAGATGTATCATTCAGTAGGAGCTAGATTACTTGCTTGGTCTCTCTCTTTGTCTCCGGAGAGAATATACAAGCCCAAAACAAAATCCTTCCCCCACAGATTTGAAAGTATCTTCTCCCCTTATTGGTCCTTTTGGTCAGTTGCCAACCAGGTTATCTGAGCTTCTTAACCCTTTACAGGTAAAGGAGGGATTTTATGCTACCCTTAGCTGTGTATTTATGACAATCACCCTTCTGATAATTTAAATATCTACTAAAGTATACAAATCAAAAGAAAATTATCCCCCTTGCTTCTTAACATTTATTAACTGCACTGAAAATGAAGCTCTTCATTACCAGAATGAATGCTCACCATCTTTTATCAGCTCTATCTGATTGCATATTTACATTAGTTTTTAAAGATAATAAACCTGATCCTTTTCCCCATTGAAATGAATGAAAACACTCCTATTGACTCTGATGGGTGCAGGATCAAGCCACATATATGTCCCAAAAGACAGACTTCTTATGAAGCAAAGCAATGATTTCTTTACACCTCCTGTATCTTGTACAAATTAACATCAATACCCCAGAGATCTCTGCTTTGCTTCCTGAAAAGTGTAATGTCAGTCATAATTCAGAGCTCTATGGTATAACAAATATGATGTCCTTGACTACAGTGCTGGTGTGAAATGCTTTCTGTGAATAAAACAGAACAAAACAAACAAAAGGAGATTGCACAATTGTACTCTGGAACTAGTTGTTTGGGATTTAAAATTCCTCTTCTAATGTTCCAGGAAAAAAAGGTATTTATTTTCTTTATCAGTAAAATTATATCATGTCATATAATGTCAGGTATTCCTTTCAGGTACAGTGGTATAAAGCCATTGACTCAATGGAATTGCAACACGTTAACAGAAAGGAGAGTCTGGCTCCGATTTCTTAACATATTTTCCCTTTTTCCTCTCATAGTCCAATTCAGAGTTTTCAAAAGCACTCTTGGATCATTTGTCAATTGCAATAACAGATTATATGTTCTGCAAATGTCAAGTTGGTTTTATATCATTTTCCCATTTATTTTCTATTCTGCTGGGATCCACAAATAATTCAGTTAGAAATTACAAGGGAAAATGTGTCTTGTACTGCTATAAATGCTGCCATTCTGGTTAGCTATAGTTGTCCCCAGGGTTATTTCTTAAATGGTGACATCACTTGATGTGACTTCACTGCTGTGAGGCAAAATATTAAATAACATCCTGCTGAGGTGAACAAACTGTGCAGGTCTTATTAGTAACCCTAGAGACTGCTGGGATAGAATGATTAGAGTCAGTTGGCTTGAACTGTCAGGCTGCCACTGGGGGGAAGGCATAATCTCTGGAGCCAATCAGCTTCCAAGAAATGGAATATGTTTAGACTAATAAGGATAGAGAGGTCCCTTAGATTAAATATTTCATCCAAGAGAACATCTTGTTCTGAAAAGTTTTAATTTCATTGAGAAGGACAGTAAATTGTCAGAGACAAGGTGGGTGAGGAAATATCTCGTATTGGAACAAGTGAGAGAGACCAGCTTTCAAGCCACACCAGGGGTGTTCACAGGAATAAAAATTTGACCCTTTTTGGAGGGGCAGATTCCGTGCTGCCTCCATCCCTGAGACCAGAGGAGCTCGCTCTCTTTCTGTGGCCCCACTGGGACCCTGTGCTCCCCTCTCCTCCCACCCTCACCACAGGGTACCCTGTGCTACCACAACAAGGGACCCCATGCTTCCCCCTCGACTGATGCCTTTCTTGACTGCCCCACCCCCAGAGGCTCTGCTCACTGCCTCTCTACTATTGGTTAGGAGGATTTTCACCTGTATCATCTCAGCTGTTGATTGGTGGAGGCAGAGAAATGGGTGGGGTGGGTGAGCTCTGGAAAATGCTGGCTCCTGGAGAGGGGTTTTGGCTGACAAATGCTGTAGCTAAGAGCTCAGTCGGCTCCCACCCTGGACCCGGGGCTGGAGGAGTTCTGTGCCCCTGCCAGGTATTGGGGCCCTACGCCCCTGCTTGACCCCCTCTCCCCCCGTGCATGCCCCTGAGCCACACAGAGCTGTTGTTCAGGTCTTGGAAAGGTCATGGACTTGAAGAAGAATTCTATGTGGCTCAAAAGCTTGTCTCTCTTACCAACAGAAGTTCGTCCAATAAAAGATATTTCCTCACCCACCTTGTCTCTCTGATATCTTGGTATTGATACAGCTACAACTACACTGCATGCACTAAATTGTCAGGTCAGAAACATTAAATATTTCTAGTTTTCTATACCCTGAGCAACTATATATATATATATATATATATACACAAAGACTATATAAGTGAGAGCAAAATTTAAATGTTAATGCCTCGGTTGCACACTGCAGAGATGCTAACTCATCGTCAATGTATGTGCAATGTGCCCAGCCATTTAATGGCATCATCATCAGCCAGATGAGAGCCAGTAGCCCACCATCAGAATAAGTCAGTGGGCACTCATCTAGGATATGCAACATAGTCTAAAGTGGTCATTAGAAAACCGTCATTTAAAAGATTGGCTTCACAGTTGCTCTTGCCACAGTATTCTTGTCAGCAAGTTAAGGAAGTATGGGCTGGATGAATGCACTATAGGGTGGGTAGAAAGCTGGCTAGATTGTCGGGCTCAACGGGTAGTGATCAATGGCTCCATGTCTAGTTGGCAGCTGGTGTCAAGTGGAGTGCCCCAGGGGTCGGTCCTGGGGCCGGTTTTGTTCAATATCTTCATAAATGATCTGGAGGATGGTGTGGATTGCACTCTCAGCAAATTTGCGGACGATACTAAACTGGGAGGAGTGGTAGATACGCTGGAGGGGAGGGATAGGATACAGAAGGACCTAGACAAATTGGAGGATTGGGCCAAAAGAAATCTGATGAGGTTCAATAACGATAAGTGCAGGGTCCTGCACTTAGGACGGAAGAATCCAATGCACCGCTACAGACTAGGGACCGAATGTCTAGGCAGCAGTTCTGCGGAAAAGGACCTAGGGGTGACAGTGGACGAGAAGCTGGGTATGAGTCAGCAGTGTGCCCTTGTTGCCAAGAAGGCCAATGGCATTTTGGGATGTATAAGTAGGGGCATAGCGAGCAGATCGAGGGACGTGATCGTCCCCCTCTATTCGACATTGGTGAGGCCTCATCTGGAGTACTGTGTCCAGTTTTGGGCCCCACACTACAAGAAGGATGTGGATAAATTGGAGAGGGTCCAGCGAAGGGCAACAAAAATGATTAGGGGTCTAGAACACATGACTTATGAGGAGAGGCTGAGGAAGCTGGGATTGTTTAGCCTGCAGAAGAGAAGAATGAGGGGGGATTTGATAGCTGCTTTCAACTACCTGAAAGGGGGTTCCAAAGAGGATGGCTCTAGACTGTTCTCAATGGTAGCAGATGACAGAACGAGGAGTAATGGTCTCAAGTTGCAGTGGGGGAGGTTTAGATTGGATATTAGGAAAAACTTTTTCACTAAGAGGGTGGTGAAACACTGGAATGCGTTGCCTAGGGAGGTGGTGGAATCTCCTTCCTTGGAAGTTTTTAAGGTCAGGCTTGACAAAGCCCTGGCTGGGATGATTTAACTGGGGATTGGTCCTGCTTCGAGCAGGGGGTTGGACTAGATGACCTTCAGGGGTCCCTTCCAACCCTGATATTCTATGATTCTATGATTCTCTGTCCTGTTCAAAACTGGTTCAGAGATATCCACAGGTATCTTGGCGGATCAAAACCTGCTGGACAGACGGTTAGGTCAGTAGTGAGACGGTGATTAATGACTGTAATCGTTGATCACTCGTTGCACCAAGCAGATGCCATCGTCATGTCCTGTGGTGGCATAAATGACCATAAAGGGTGTCTAGAAGACAGGTGAGCTGGCAGGTGGTTGAAGAAGTCTGCGTACAATGGCAGGTCGCTATTGTCACGGATCTTGGCCAGCAGCATGACACAGGCCTTTTCATGACAAATATGGGCTGGTCTTATGTCACTAAATATCAGTAGCCGTGGTAATGGAGTTCTCCGTAAAGTCTCCGTAACAATATGCATAGCTTTGTTAAGTTCTACATCGACCAGCCTCGTGTGAGACGAGCAACACCAGTCAGGAGCACAGTACTCTACTGTTGAATAGCAGAGGGCAAGGGCTGATGATCTAAGCGCCTGGGCCTCAGGTTGAACTGGCTCTCTGAGCAGGTTGTGCTGAGTGATAACTGTCTTCCTCAAGTGGTTGTGGTATGTTAATGACTTATCCAATGTCACACCGAAGTAAACTGTGTTTGGATCATGCTGCAGTCTTATTTAAAAATGTGTTGGCGTTCTATAGCCCAATAATTATTCCACTACTTGAACAAAGCATTTACCTCAGGCCTTCTCCTTTATGCTTTAGAAATATTTCTTCAAGGTTTGGAAAAGCCTCATTATAGAGCTTTTTCCAGCTTATCTTCTTTTTCATTAGAGGCTGGTATCACAGCTAGAAAACCCCAGAGGTCAATAAGTACAATAAACGTTGTTTTTATAGAACTGACCAATAGATGTGGGAATAGTATTGTATTAGCTTCCCATGGTGTGCAAGGGTTTTAGTACTTTTCTTCATATTTATGTTTCTGGTTTTCAGGGGGTAATTATGAAGTAAAAGTATATTGAGATCTTGTTTTCTCATAGTATTTAAATTATTGGATGGGGAAGGATACCTCAAGATGATCAAATCTCTTTTTATTTCCTCACCATAAATATGTGTCTGAGGTAAAAGGGGCCAATGAATGACAAGTATAAATACAGAGCTGTTCAGGCATGTTGTGGTTTACCAGAGTAGAGAGATTCGCCTTTATTTAGGTCTCTTCAGGAACTGAATGCACATAGCTAATGCACACCCTGAACAACAAGCTGGCTTATGAGGATGAACTGAGGGAGATAACTGAGACTGCTGACACTCTGTGAGAATGGATCAGTTCATAGTGCTTAGAATGTTAGAGAATTTCTGGGCTTTAAAGATATTTTTATGCTCTGGGTCCCTTTATCCTTTCAATGGTAACTCTCTGTCTTTCATACTTATCCTTGCCCCAGCAAATCATAGGTCTGAAGGATGCTCAGTGTCTGATACTCCCCTTGCAGTGGTACTCAGTAGTTTCTAGTAGTTATAGAGGTCAATGTTATAGTCCATCCATTGAACCATAAACAATACCGGACATTATCAGACAATACCACACAGATATATGTTTCTACTTTTAAAAAAATCTTTCCTTTAACGTGTTTTTTCTTGACCCACAGTTCCTGGCCTAAAAACCAGTAACTGGCTTTTGTATCAATAAACACAGCTGTAATAAAGATGCTTTTGCAAACACGACAGCAAGCATAAGGATATGCATATTGTTACTGCTCTGTATGTAAACCTGTCTTCTGATAACAGTAACAAAAAGACTAACAGTGTGTCATAATGAAATACAATCACACAACACGCCACCAGCTGCAGTTACTGTCTAAAAATGTCCATATCAGACCACATCATTTAAGCAGTTCTAGAATAGATTGGGATTTTGTTGACTTGTTTATTTAAAGTCACTGTTTGAATCATGCCTGATGATGTTGTACAGATGAATTCAAGGACTATATCAGAACTTAGACTTTTAAAATTTGTGTTGGTTAAACAAGTTACAAAGCTTAATATTGATTTAAATAGTTTTATCATGTTTTTGGTTGGATTCAAATATTTGTCTACAGTTTTTGAACCCCAAACACTGAATCACCCTACTGCTGCATGAAAATCCGAAAGTGAAACTGATTAGAAACAATAAGGAAACTGACCAGTCTAATTCAGTTTCCCAGGCTGAAGACTTGTCTTCACTGAAGCATCAGGTCCTGTTATCCACACTGGAGTTAGCGTAGCTCCAGTGAGAGCATTCACACTGCAAAACAACATTCAGACAGCACAGAATGTTTAGTGTTAGAGGCACAGAGTAAATGAGTCCATACTGCATTAATAGCTCAAGCATCACCATCACACCACCTTCAACCCATACCTCCTGATGGGTCAGACAGTTCCAGTTGAAAGCACCACTTAACTTGAGCTAGAGATATTTGTGTACAGACAAAAGTCGGGCTTAGGATTATCAACCCTCCCAGTTTCGCTGGGAGTCTCCCGGAATCAGGCCCTAGCTCTCAGAGGCTACTAAAGCCAAACCAGGAGATTTTAGGTGCTGACAGTCCAGTGGCATAGTGGGGCTAAGGCAGGCTCCCTGCCTGCCCTGGCTCCACGCTGCTCCCGAAAGCAGCTGGCACATCCGTGCGGCTCCCAGTGGGGGTTTCGGGTGGGGGCGCCAGGTGGCGCCGCACGCTCCCCCTGCCCCAAGCACCAACTCTGTCACTCCCATTGGCCGGGAACTGCAGCCAATGGGAGCCATGGGGGCGGGCTTTCAGGCATGGGCAGTGCACAGAGCCCCCTGCCACTCCCCCAAGGAGCCGCAGGGACATGCCAGCCATTTCTAGGAGTGGCACAGGGCCAGGGCAGGCAGGGAACCTGCCTTAGCCCTCTGTGCCACCAACCAGAAGCCGCTTGAGGTAAGTGGCTCCTGGCCGGAGCCTTCACCCTGCACCTCCTCCTGCACCCAAACCCCCTCCCTCAGCCCCCTCTTGCACCCAAACTCCCTCCAAAAGCCTGAAACCCTCACCCTCTCCTGCACCCCAATGCTTTGAGCCTCCTCCAGCACCCAAACTCCCTCCCAGAGCTTGCACACCGCACCTCCTCCTGCTATCCAACCCCTGGACCCAGGCTCATCCTGGAGCTCCCTCCCACACTCCAAACCCCTTGGCCCTGCCCCATAACCCAGAGCACGCACCCTCTCCTGCACCCCAATCCCTGACCCCAGCCCAGTGAAAGTGAGTGAGGGTGGGGAAGAGCGAGTGATGGAGGGAGGGGGGATGGAGTGGGCGGGGCCTTGGGAAGGGGCAGGGCAAGGGTGTTTAGGTTTGTGTGATCAGACAATTGGCAACCGTATTTGGACTAGGGCCAATATTTGAGTTATATGCTGAGCTAACAGTGCAGTGAAGACAAACTGTCTGCTGAAATGCAAAAAGTGAACAAGACACAAACGCCTGAAAGTAAAATTGATTTGACAGAGTCTTTCAGCTTTAATAATATGAAGTGTTATTAATACCTCTGGTAAGGATTTATTTCTTTAATGTGCATTTTTTATCTTGACTGCTCTAAAACTGTATGGAAGATGTATTCTCACTGTATACAGAGCATTTAGGCCAATTGAGTTACTCTGAGCATAATTATTCTAGAATCAGTTACTCTGCACTCTGGAGAATTGCAATTAAACTCTCAGTTGAGCAGGTGTGAAAAATGTCTGTTGCCCATGAAAAACCTACAGAGAGCAGTGCATGTGTGAGCAAGCAGTGGGGGAGATGAGAAAAAGCTCTGTTGGTGGTTTAGAAATGAACATTATCAGAGATCAGAGTGTACTTCTAGCTTTCCCAGAAGTTTCCATTACAAAGAATAACCCTAATGTGATATATTTTCTTTTTGGGGGGGATGAGGTTAGGGTGTGGGGCAGAATGGAAATTTCTGTTCTTTGCCAAATCTTGTTACTTTTATAGATATAATTTTACATCATAACATTTGGCGAAGAAATAGTCAAGCGTATATAAAGAAAATTGCCTCTTCATTTAGGGAAGGAGGATAGGTTAACTAGGTTTTAACGTGCCAACATAACTGACCAAGGTTTCCATTACACAGCATGACCACAGAGGATAATTGCTATTTAATTTCCCCTGCCCCAAACCCAGTCATTGCATGAGCAGCTCAGTGCTGGAGTATAACAAACATGTAAGGTACCAGGGAGGCAAGCATAGAATCATAGGACTGGAAGGGACCTCAAGAGGTCATCTAGTCCAGTCCCCTGCACTCATGGCAGGACTAAGTATTATCTAGACCATCCTTGACAGGTATTTGTCTAACCTGCTCTTAAAAATCTCCAATGACGGAGATTCCACAACCTCCCTAGGCAATTTATTTCAGTGCTTAACCATGCTCACAATTAGGAAGTTTTTCCTGATGTCCAACCTAAACCTTCCTTGCTGCAATTTAAGCCCATTGATTGCTTCTTGTCCTATCCTCAGAGGTTAAGAACAATTTTTCCTCCTTCCTCCTTGTAACAACCTTTTATGGACTTGAAAACTGTTATCATGCCCCTCCACTCAGTCTTCTCTTCTCCAAACTAAACAAACCCAATTTTTCAATCTTCCCTCAGAGGTCATGTTTTCTAGACCTTTAATAATTTTTGTTGCACTTCTCTGGGCTTTCCCCAGTTTGTCCACATCTTTCCTGAAAGGCAGGCACTTCAGCAGATAGGCCTTGTAGGGGATAGCCCTGGTACTAGCTATGGCAAGTCCCAGTAACCATTCAGCCACACAGCTAAGTGAAAGGGTATTTTACTAGGGCTGGCAGGAAAGAGATAAGTTGCTAATACCCTAGATACAGAGGCTTGAACAGTTACAGTTCAAAGTGAGCAATAGCAATTAGAAGGTTAGGACTCTTCAGGCCTGGAGTTCCCTGTCTAGGTCAGTCTCTATTCAAGGAAATAGAAGCTTCCCCATTTCCAAGCCAGGCTCAGTTAGTGACTCTCATTGGGGCCCCTTTGCACTGGCTCCTAGCCCAGCTGCTGCTGCTACCCCGTAAGTCTCACACAGACTTGCACCCAACTGTCACAGCCTGTTTCACACACGGTTAACTTTTGCATACAGTTCCTGGGGGTTCCCCTCTACATTTAATTTGTCTGCAGCTCTTGACTCACCATGTAGGTGCTACTTCCGAACACAGGCTGGCCACTTTCTGGTTCACCTTACCTGGCCAGGAGGATGGGGATGTGCAAATGGGAAGGGGGCTGATGGGAGTTGTGTTGTCCCCTGCTTAGCAGATCCATCCCAAAATAAAAAAGTTATATTGATGTCATTTTGAGCAATTTAAATACGGGGGTAGGTTTAAGCTTTTAATAATAATAATCAGCATTTCCATCCAGAAACATTTGCTATTTAACTCTTGTGTAGCCATCTTATTGGTATGCATAGTCAAGGAGGTTGCCACATTTTCTCCAGCATATAAATCTCTACTGTTTTTTTTCTCTTCATTAATTACAATTTAGAAAATTGAGTAGGCTTTAAAATATCTTCCAATACATAATTCAGGAGTGATGTATAGGGAAATATCAACTGGTATAACTACACTTTCTACTTGCCCCTCACTATATATTTTAAGTTATACCAACCACAAGTTTTTAGATGGTTGGGAGGTAAAAGCATCGAGCCCAATTCACTGCCTGGGTTTCATAGATTTCTTCCAATAAAATCCATGCTGACAATCCACAGTGGTGGAAAGTCTGCCAAGAGTGAGGACAGTGGCTTAAAATGCCTGTGACCCCTGTTATGCTAGGTGAGCTGGAATTGGGCATTACAGCTCCCAAGGCAGGTTAGAGTCAGGCTGGCTCCCTGGCAGGAATATAAAGCTGCTGTCCCTGGCAAAACACTCAGGAGAGGGCAACAGCTCCATCGCCTTCAGCACTTCCCCAACAGTGAAGTTCCTTTCCCGTGCAGGGGTTGCAAACACTCCTGGGAAAATAAGCCCATAATTCTTTATCTGTTGCCCACCATTCCTTGGTGGTCGGCTGAAAAATATTAAAATAAACAAATAAGTAGCTCTTAGCACAAAACTACTGGGGAAAATATTTTCTCAGTTTATGTATAATTCTTCAGGAATCGTGATTTTTCTACTTGTAGGCATCTTTCTAGTCTAATTTGCCAACCAGGACCTTATAGATCCCTAATCTTTTCTTGTGCATTTTCCAGACCTGAATGCCTAAAATTAGGCACCTAAATCCGTATTTAGGTACCTAAAAAACGGCCTGATTTTCAAAGGTACTTGGCACCTGCACAATGCCCTTCAGTGACTTTGAAAACCAGGCCACTTTTACATCATGTGCCTAATACTAGTCATCGGAGTTTGAAAATTTTGGCCAATGTATTTTTTGCAATATACCTCTGTTACTACCAGTACATCTTTTATGAATAGCACTTTACATTACCAATGCAAAAATAATTTTAAAAATACGTTATTGTTTGTCATATTTACTTATCTTGGGCAATAGGGGCCAGATTTTCCAAAAAGAGTTCAGCTCAAGGAACTGGGACTAGATAGTCAAATGAGCTCATTTCCTATTTAGGCACCTAAATCAGGTCCAGATTTTCAGGAGTGTTCAGCATGTTGGGTGTTGCTGAGCTGTTTTTGGCCATAAGTGTCACAGTGGGGGAATTTTTGGTGTTGAGCAATTTTGAAAATCTGACCCTAAAGCCACAATGGTCACTTTCTTTTTCTGGCTCTCATGCATTAGCCCAATGCTGATACACTTCTGCTTCCACACTGCAGCAGATTTTGACTGAACTGTAATTAAAACACTTCAAACTTCCCCATGTGGTTTGAAGGAGCCCCTTTTCCATATCTTTGCATTGATATTAATTATTTTAAAATAATTGAGTAATTTTTACCATGCACTAGTGGCAAAAAAAAAATTCAAGGGTCTGTATCACTAAAAACAAACTTAGAGACATGTAGGAAGCCTGGCTGACTGGGACAAATGATATTCACCTCCCTTGTATTCATGTTGAAACAGGATTTTAAGAGGTGACAGCCTTAAAGCAAGGTGATTCTGACAGTGTGTAGTTTCAGTTATGTGAAAACAAGATGGTGTTATGTGGGAATATTTATTTGGATCTTTTTTGCTCCCCAATATTTAAGGTAGCTGTGGTATGTTTTCAGTTTAGCATCTTTTTCTCCCTCTGAGCTAATAAGACAGGAGAAGCTTTCAGCAAACTAGAATGGACAGGATGGTCAAGAATAGAGTAAAACTGACTCAACATGTAGATTCATAAATAAGAATGATCTTAAATCATTCTTTTCAAGTCAAGCAATTGGCTGGGAATTTTTTAAAATCAAAACATTAGAAGAGATACATGAAGTTGGTTCCTATATCTGAAAGCCACTGAAGCATATGAGGTCACCATCAGTGCACAGAGGGGGGTATTTGTGCAGTATTTTATGTTGCTCCTTGTCAGCATGTAGCATTGCTGTCTTTCAAACCAATGAAAACATATACATGGTGCAGGTTAACTTTGGTTCTTTAATTTTTCCCATACATTTGGATGGTACTCACTGAAGAGCTGGTAAAACATTGGTTCTCAAACTTTTGTACTGGTGACCCCTTTCACATGCAAGCCTCTGAGTGTGACCCCCCACTTAATAAATTAAAAACACTTTTTTATATATTTAACACCGTTATAAATGCTGAAGGTAAAACAGGATTTGAGGTGGAGGCTGACAGCTTGCGACCCCCCATGTAATAACCTTATGACCCCTGCGGGGTCACAACCCCCAGTTTGAGAACCCTGTGGTAAAATAATTCGGGACAGATTGTCAGCCTTGCACAGGGAAGCAAAACAGGTAGAGGACATAAGAATACTTTCCTCTTTCATTGCACAAATGGTAGTAACAACTCAAGTGTCTTGTGCTTGGAGAGTGTGAGCCCTTCTAAGGGGAACAAGGAGAGGCAGAGCTGGATTATCATCTTCCCCACTCCTTGTACAGCCAGTAGAAGTGGCCTGGCTTGAAGCGGGAATGTTGCTGCCATCTTTGAAGGAGTGTGGTAGCAGCATCAATCTTCGAGCACGTGTGGAACATGGTGCTATTTCAGGCTCAATGCTTCTCAGACCTTCCTCTGAGCTGAAGCACCTCCAAACACCCACTAACAAGGGTGGTGGCTTAAAAGAACTCCTCCTGCTTTGAAAGCATACCTCTGCCTGCAAAGAATTGACCTACCCCCTACCCTTACTGTAAATGAGAGTGCTGCTCTATTTTTCCTACCCAGTTTGTTTACTGTTTGTTTATAGTGAGTGTCTCTGTTTCCTGTGTCAAGCCAGCTAGGGCTTTATTTATTTATTTATTTATTTTGGTTGTGTGGATTTTTCACACAGCAACCAGGCAAAGGAGAAGGAGAAGAGATTTTTTTTTAAAAAATGAAAAAACTAAAATAGGAAAATATTATTGTAAATACCACAAAAATTGTCAGTGTGACTCTGGGACTGGTTTAGTATCAGAAACTACTTTTAACTCATTTTTGAAACTGGCTAGATTTCAGAGGGACAGTGCCTTTCTGAAGCTCCAGTTCTGTCCTTTGGGTGGAATGATTACACAGTACTTAGATGGAGACTAGCATTGGTGTTCAAGCCTGAGCTCCCGTGACACAAAAGAGAGGGAGCTGCTGTGAGCGATTTGGTTCTCCGCTTTGGTCAATAGCCGAATTAGAGTCAGCAGGACACGCTGCAGGACAGGGCTCGTCTTTTGACTCTATTGCTGTGGATAGTGCTGCTGGTTTTGTCTTGGGTGTGCTTGTATTTGTTTGTATCTTCTTTTTTGCTTCCCCCCCACCAGTTTTTAAAAGTCAAACGTAAAAATTAGCTGTAATCGTTTTCCATGTTTCAATTAAAGTGTAAAAAATCAGCCTCTAATACAAAAGCATTGTTTCCTGATTGTCTGTGTCTTATTTTCACTCTGAGCTAGCTGTAACACATTTCTAAGTAAACGTGAGGTTGTTGGGCCCCAAAGAGTGAAGGATTAGACTTTAATTTCCACATCATGCTGGAACAGTGCTATATCACTCTTAGGGCTGGGGCAGTGATACATCACTCCTGGGTCATTGGAAGGACAATGACAAGGGACTAGAAGGAAGAGCCAACAGCTGCATGTATTATCAGCATACCCATTTCCTGCCATTTTGGAAACAGAAAATCCATTGTTGTGGGAGTGTGACAGAGTGTGAATAGCTTACGGCTGACTCAGCACTCTGTGCACGTGGCAGTGTCCCCACATGGGCCAAATTGAGGAGATAATTGATTAAGGACTGGATGATTCACCAGTTAACAAGATGATTCAACACCTCAGCTGAGAACAGTTAAAAGAGAAACTGGAGAAGGAAGAGCTAGAGAAGCCCATGATTGTAAGGAGGGGGTGATTCCCCCATCTTGTGCCTAGGGAGAAAGTAAAAGACATATGGGGTGGGGGGACAAGGGTTTATATAACACTCTGTAGATAATGCAGCTGGTGTTGAACTTGGTTGTGGTGTTTGCAGCAAGGAATCCAGCCTCTGTACCCTCTGACAGGAAACAAAAATTGCTTAACAAAGATTAAGTGTGGTTCATAAGTTCACTGTGTATTTTACCTTGTGGGATACAAGCTTGGTTCTATATTGTTAACAATTCAGAAATGATTAATGCTTATCTAATACCAAGGATTCTCCACTTCAGGAGCAAAGAAAGTTTTTGATAGGTCAGCTAGACTGCATTGCCTGCCTGGTAATCTTCCAGGCATGTTCTTGCTGTCACATGATGAAGCAAATGTTTAATAAGTGTAGACTAAAATTAATGGTGACAAGGTTTCTTTAAAGTCTACATTAAAGGTCATGAGCTGCTCTTCTAGAGGAATGGAAGAACTTCAGAGAGTGGAAAGCAGGAGAAAAAATATGCAAAGGACAAAATACCCATAACCCAATTCTTCAAGGAACTACATGTCTATGAAGAGGTGCTGGGTAAACCTCAACGTCCATGAAAGTTAATGTGAATCAAAGATACTTAGTACCCAGAAGTGGAGGGTACTCACTACCCCACAAAGTCAGGCCTGTTATGAGCCTTTTTTCCTAAACAGGTCAGTCACAACTACAGTGCTGCAATTTCCTGAGAATAAGGCATGTTCCATGCTAACATCCACTGTGGGACAAGTTACTCAGAACAGATGGAGAGGGGCAGGAGGAGTCTAGGCAATAACCCAGCTACCCCTGTCCCCTCCACACATGCTACACCCTAGAAAGGTGGTGCAGGTTGCTGGGGAGCTTAGGGCAGGTCTACACTACAAATTTACTTTGGTGCAACTGCAGCATGTCTGGTGAAGATGCTCTAAGCCGACGGGAGAAAGCTCTCCCCTTGGCTTAATAACTCCACCTCCCGCAAGAGGCAGTAGCTATGTCTGCAGGAGAAGCTCTCCCGCTGACATAGCACTGTCTACAAGGGGGATTAGGGTCAGTATAACTATGCTGCTCAGGAGTGTGGATTTTTCACATCCCTGAACAATGTAGTTATATCAAAGTAAGTGTCTAGTGTAGGCCTGGTCTTAAAAGGCATTGGATCAGATATGCTGCCCCACTACAGCCCTGTGCCTTAATGGCACAGTCTGGCTCTATCCATTATACAGTACACTGTATTTGTAGGCTAAATTTTGATTTCACTGAAATCAATGCCAAAACTCCTATTGACATCCTAGTGGGAAACAAATTAGAGTCATGTACAGTGCAGTAAAAATAGCCAGCTACTTGAGTACTGTGATACCAGTGACTTTCTTTTAAAACCAAACTTTGTTGTAACATCAGATTAAAAAACAAGCATCCCAGATACCCAATTAGGTTGCATCATAATGAGGAAAAAAGCACTGTAGTGGTAGGTGGGCACTTTGCTATGTGAGAACACATGCACTGGGTGTACTAGGCTAGGAAGGACAGTAAATCCCCCCAAATAAGGCATATACATTTTTAATAGCGAGTGTTATTAACCATTGGAACAATTTACCAAAGTGTTTGGTGGATTCTGCATCACTGACAATGTTTAAATCAAGACTGGAAGTTTTTCTAGAAGTTAAGCTCTAGGAATTATTTTGGGGAAGTTCTATGGCCTGTGTTACACAAGAAATTTAGACTAGATGATCACAATGGACCCTTCCAGCCTTGGAATCTATGAAACAGACACAGATGAAATGATAAAAGTTTATTTTAAGTAGGTGGTGACCTAAATTCCTCTCCTGATTATCCCTCAGCCAGTATAGCCAAAATGCCTTTCCAGTTGAAGGCAGCTGGACATGACTCCCTGTGAAACAAGTCCATGCCACTCCTTAGCTAGATAAAGTGGATTGCTCAAGAGCAACTAATGTAACTGAAAGTTTCGCTTGAAATCAATGAAGCCATCAAAGTGACACTAACATAAACCACATGCTTTGTACTCTGTGTCCACTGGATTTGCCCTGAAGGTTATATCGCTAGTTTTGTGAAACTGTCTTGTTTTGAAGAACATTATATCAACTCACAATGACTGAGGAAGTTTCAGAAAATGTTTTGATAGGCAAATAGTTCCTAAATAGCAATTCTCACGCACAAAACTAAAGTACTTTTCTCAGTGGAGAAACTGTATGGTCATTATAATTCACATGCTATAATGCTTTGTCATGGATCTCTGGGGTGAGCGTCTCTCTGACCCTTAGACAATCTCTCTGAGAGTGTAACCCTTTAGTGCAAGGTCCTCCATTTTTGGCAAGACAGAGCCCAGTGGGTCCAGTACACGGAGGGCAGGTCTACACTACCGCTTAAATCGATATAAATTTCATCGCTCCAGGGTGTGAAAAATATTCCCCCTCCCCCCCAAGGGACACAAGTTTTGTGCTGTCCTGTGGTATTTAGATATTGCTTGTAATTATTAGCACTGGGAGCACTGGCTGTTAGGAGTCTGAAAGGACAGGAAACAGGAAGGAGAGGGGAGGAGTTGAGAGGCTGGGAGAAAGCTACAGAGGGTGCAGCAGCAGCTTGGTAAAGAGGTTTCCACTTTGAAAATAAAGTCCTGTTGAAGCTTGTTAGTACCTTGTCTGGTTGTTACAACATGTCCACACCAGCCGATGTAGCGCTGTAGTGTAGACTTGCCCTGCGACTGGGCCTTTTGGCTTAGTTCTCCTATTTCTCACCATGGCTCTTTCAGCAAGTCCAAAAGAACCTGAATTCCTGTCAGAGACACTATGCCTTTGAGAGAGATGTTAGCAGTGACAGCCTGTTCAAAACAAGCCAGCAGTTATTAGTCAAAGGAAAGACAGTATGTAGGTCCTTAGGTTAGAATGGAAAAGAAAAGCGTGCAAGAGTGTCTATGGTAGCAACCCAACCTGCCTCTCTTGCCCAAGCATCCTGAATTCAAATCCATTACACTAAGCAGCAGAGTTCTTATGTCTGACCCCTAACATCTCAGTTCCTTGTTTCAAGCTTTAGACAAGCTGTTTTCACATGTTCAGCCTCCCTTGATTGGCAGTCATTCAAAATTTAATTGCTGCGTTGGTCCCAGTATAGTAGAGAGACAAGATGGGTGAGGTAATATGTTTTATTGGACCAACTTCTGTTGGTGAAAGAGAGACAATCTTTTGAGCTTATACAGCGCTCTTCTTCGGTGCTATGTAAGCTCAAAAGCTGGTCTCTTTCACCAGCAGAAGGTGGTCCAATAAAAGATATTACCTCATACACATAGGCGGCAAGCAGTGGGGGCAAGGGAGGCTAAGCCTCTCCAAACCTTACGCTGCTGTGGGGGGTGGGTGGGGATTAGTGGCAGATTTGGGGCCCCAGAAAAATCTCCCCCCACCATGGTCCTGTGGCTGGAAGAGCTCTTGATCCCCGCTGTGGCAGTAGGGGAACAGAGCTTTTCCAATCTCAGGGCCGCAGTGGGGGAGGGGAGTGGTGGTGGAAGGAGCGAGCAGGGGCCAGGGCCTCAGGGTGGAAAAGGTGGAATGGGGGCAGAACGTGGGCGGAGCTGCAGGCATAAGGGGCAGAATGGGAGAGGGGCTCCAAGCTCCAGCCAGGGCAGAGAGCTCTGCCATGCAGGGCCAATCTCTCAGCCTCCCCCCCACGGCCCTGACCGAGCTCTCAGCCCCCTGGCTGGGGTGATAGGAGGGAGGGTCCAAGAGCAGTGAGCGGGGATGGAGCCTTGGTCGGAAGAGCTGGGACAGGGGGCTAGCCTCCTCAACAGGAAGCTTCACCTGCTACCCATGCTTATACACCTTGTCTCATTAAAAGTAATGTCCAGTTGTTGGTCGTCCTTTATATCGCCACGGTAACTCCATTCTGGGATCCTGGGAACTACAGGCCAGTCAGCCTCACCTCAGTCCCTGGAAAAATCATGGAGCAGGTCCTCAAAGAATCAATCTTGAAGTACTTGCATGAGAGGAAAGTGATCAGGAACAGCCAGCATGGATTCACCAAGGGAAGGTCATGCCTGACTAATCTAATCGCCTTTTATCATGAGATTACTGGTTCTGTGGATGAAGGGAAAGCAGTGGATGTATTGTTTCTTGACTTTAGCAAAGCTTTTGACACGGTCTCCCACAGTATTCTTGTCAGCAAGTTAAGGAAGTATGGGCTGGATGAATGCACTATAGGGTGGGTAGAAAGCTGGCTAGATTGTCGGGCTCAACGGGTAGTGATCAATGGCTCCATGTCTAGTTGGCAGCCGGTGTCAAGTGGAGTGCCCCAGGGGTCGGTCCTGGGGCCGGTTTTGTTCAATATCTTCATAAATGATCTGGAGGATGGTGTGGATTGCACTCTCAGCAAATTTGCGGACGATACTAAACTGGGAGGAGTGGTAGATACGCTGGAGGGGAGGGATAGGATACAGAAGGACCTAGACAAATTGGAGGATTGGGCCAAAAGAAATCTGATGAGGTTCAATAAGGATAAGTGCAGGGTCCTGCACTTAGGACGGAAGAATCCAATGCACCGCTACAGACTAGGGACCGAATGGCTAGGCAGCAGTTCTGCGGAAAAGGACCTAGGGGTGACAGTGGACGAGAAGCTGGATATGAGTCAGCAGTGTGCCCTTGTTGCCAAGAAGGCCAATGGCATTTTGGGATGTATAAGTAGGGGCATAGCGAGCAGATCGAGGGACGTGATCGTCCCCCTCTATTCGACATTGGTGAGGCCTCATCTGGAGTACTGTGTCCAGTTTTGGGCCCCACACTACAAGAAGGATGTGGATAAATTGGAGAGAGTCCAGCGAAGGGCAACAAAAATGATTAGGGGTCTAGAACACATGACTTATGAGGAGAGGCTGAGGGAGCTGGGATTGTTTAGCCTGCAGAAGAGAAGAATGAGGGGGGATTTGATAGCTGCTTTCAACTACCTGAAAGGGGGTTCCAAAGAGGATGGCTCTAGACTGTTCTCAATGGTAGCAGATGACAGAACGAGGAGTAATGGCCTCAAGTTGCAGTGGGGGAGGTTTAGATTGGATATTAGGAAAAACTTTTTCACTAAGAGGGTGGTGAAACACTGGAATGCGTTGCCTAGGGAGGTGGTGGAATCTCCTTCCTTGGAAGTTTTTAAGGTCAGGCTTGACAAAGCCCTGGCTGGGATGATTTAACTGGGAATTGGTCCTGCTTCGAGCGGGGGTTGGACTAGATGACCTTCAGGGGTCCCTTCCAACCCTGATATTCTATGATTCTATGATTCTATGATTCATTCATATGTTGTTGAAGTCCTTGATAGCTCATTCATACCAACCCAGACATGCCTACCTGACCAACACTCTGATTTCCCTGTCCCAGAGGCAAATACACAATACGCAAGTAAGTGGGAAACTGAGTCATACATATTTTTTCATTTAAAATAATGCAGAAATTTCTCACATCCAGCACACATTTTATTGATGGGAAAAGAAAATCGTAAAGGTATACAAATAAATAATTTGATTTAAAAATATGAGAAAAAGAGAGAAATTAAGGCAACCAATACTGCACCTCAGAGAGCAGGTCTTTTTCTATTTTTTAAAAGTGTTTTCTACAAACATAAAAAGTTCTTGTTCACCAAAGTAGGTTAGGGGATGTTTAGCCATCCATTCCATTGATAGTAGAAAGCAGTAATATACATTAGATATCAATATATTTTATACTACACCCCCTCCCCCATTCTGTTTGTCAGAAACCAGACAGTGCCAACAGGGCCAAATCCAGGTTCTCCTCCGTGGCTGCTGTGCTCCCTGACATCGGCAGTGCTGTTCCAATGCATTGGGCAGGCAGGATGTGGAGCCTTGCACAGGGACCGTGAACCACTTGCATGGGTCTCACTGCACTTATGCTCACAGATGAGTTTAGGCTGGCAGAAAGAGGCAGGGGTGTGACCTGTGGATCCACCAGCTCTTCTCCCTACCTCATGGAGCATTGCTGGTGTTATTTCAAATAGAGCAGCCATGCAGTGCCCTGGGGGAGAGGGCACGTCCTCCCTGGTCCCGGTGAAGATCATCAGCCTGCAGCTTGGTTATCTAAGCACCAAGGCAAGAGTTTGTCCCGTGATACCTAGTGTACAGATACCTGTACTTAAACAAGCACCTGACATCCTCCATCACAAAAGGACATGATCTTTCAATCCCCCTCTGCCCCCTGATAAATTACTTTACATTTGGTAAAGGTAAAAGGAATAAAACCCTCGTATTTAGTTTGATTTTTCAGATGTACAGGTAGTCTGTGACCCATGAGAGGAGAAGAAAGGCAGCTAGAAAGCATAGTGGGGTAGTGCTCTAGCCTTTTTTATTCCTGGAGATTTAGGAAACTGCAGAACTACAAAGGGTTAACGTTTGTTCCGTTCTTCATAGTGTTAGTCATTAGGTTACATTCTCTTCTGGCTACATGTGTAGCATAACTCAAATTGGCATCGGAGTGTTTTGTAAAACCAAAGCCAGGGATGACTCAAATCTGTGTTTCATAGTACCCGAATGCCAAACTTTGAGGGAGAGGAATTTCGAGAAATGGCTTCAGGTTGGACTCATCTCTAAAAAGCCTTTTATAGGACATACATGCAGTGTATTGTTAGCCTGTCACAGAAACACAGCACTCCCGTATGGTGTTTCTCTTCTTCAGATCTACTGTTAATCTTCAGATGACAATTTGTGTCCACAGCCAATGACCATAGTATGGGTCCAAATCAGCAGTCTTTTTTTGAACTCTCACGCTATTTTTTGTTTTGAGAAGAGAAACCACTATATAGCCAAAATCAGCATGTTTGATTATCATAAGGACTCTCTGCTAGGTTCAGAAAAATCTTTGCATGATCTGATTCTAATAAACCCACAGCTAATGTAACAATATATTCCAATCTGGCCTGTTATTCCAGGAACCCTAGTGAGGTTATATAACAATAGATAGAAGAAAAAGGGTTGGAACAACGGATAGTCTACACTCTCCTGACATTCTACTCAGCAAATTACTCACAAATATTTCTTACAATAAAAGGAAAGAACATTTCAAAAAAACTTGTATGTGTTAACTTTTGAAAACTGAAGAATCTATGTATGCCCAGAACAATAATATAGGTTCCAGTAAATAATCACAGCATTCATCTTTTCCTTATTATTTATAGGACACTCTACTGTGGCCTACGCCACTTCCTACAGCGCCCATTGGCCAGGAACAGCGAACCGCAGCCATGCAAATGTGAACAAACTGTCTGGCGGCCTGCCAGCGGATTACCCTGACGGGCTGCGTGCGGCCCGAGGGCTGCAGATTGCCCACCACTGCTCTAAAACCACGAAATCATTCACTCTCAGTCTAAACCATGAAAAATGTTTTAGGTGCTCTTGTGGCTGGAGGCTGCACACCAGAGGGACTCAAAAGGAAATACATAGAAAATAGAGACAAAGTAAATCCCAAGTGCTCCGTCTTGGAGAGGAAACATGGTTATGGAGTTTAAAACCCATTACAACCAAACAAATTGAGTAGCCCTATCTGAAAGGAAACATAGTACAGTGTTTATTTTTCCATTATAAACCTGAGACCCAAAAGATTTCCTGAACTCCTCAGGTATTGTTCATGCTCATAATGGAGATCTGTTTTTAGAAAACATAGTTCTTGTGATAAATCTAAACTGTCTGGTGAATAATATACTGTGTAGGCTTTCAGGAAGTTAGTAGCTATTGTATACCTGTATCACATATTGTCTGGGTGGAAATAACCCTACAATGCAAGCAACCTCATTACGAGACTCTCTTGCTTAAAAACACTGGGCTGGATTCTCTTCTCAGGATAGACTTCATTGAATTCAACAGCATTAAACCAGTATATAACAGATGAAAATGAAAAAAAAAAAACAATCAGGCACACTGTGAATGACATTACGAAAAATTAAGGCTAATCTAAACAAGATATTTATAGCACTGTCTAGAATCAACTTAAGTGTAAATCCTTCTAGGCTCTATGTGAGGGTATGTCTACACTATGGAATAAGGTCGAATTTATAGAAGTCAGTTTTTTAGAAATCGGTTTTATATATTCGAGTGTGTGTGTCCCCACAGAAAATGCTCTAAGTGCATTAACTGCATTAACTCGGCGGAGCGCTTCCACAGTACCGAGGCAAGCGTCGACTTCCGGAGTGTTGCACTGTGGGTAGCTATCCCACAGTTCCCGCAATCTCCGCTGCCCATTGGAATTCTGGGTTGAGATCCCAATGCCTGATGGGGCTAAAGCATTGTCGCGGGTGGTTCTGGGTACATATCGTCAGGCCCCCGTTCCCTCCTTCCCTCCCTCCGTGAAAGCAGCAGCAGACAATCGTTTCGCGCCTTTTTTCTTGAGTTACCTGTGCAGATGCCATACCACGGCAAGCATGGAGCCCGCTCAGGTAACCATCACCGTATGTCTCCTGGGTGCTGGCAGACGTGGTACTGCATTGCTACACAGCAGCAGCAACCCATTGCCTTGTGGCAGCAGATGGTACAATAGGACTGGTAGCCATCATCATCATGTCCGAGGTGCTCCTGGCCACGTTGGCCAGGAGCACCTGGGCAGACCTGGGTGCAAGGGCTACATTAGAAGTGACTTGACCAGGTCATTCTCTTTAGTCCTGCAGTCAGTCCTATTGAACCATCTTATGGTGAGCAGGCAGGCGATACGGATTGCTAGCAGTCCTATTGTACCATCTTCTGCCGAGCAGCCATGAGATGTGGATGGCTTGCAGTCCTTCTGCACCGTCTGCTGCCAGCCAAAGATGTAAAAGATAGATGGAGTGGATCAAAACAAGAAATAGACCAGATTTGTTTTGTACTCATTTGCTTCCCCCTCCGCCCCCGTCTAGGGGACTCATTCCTCTAGGTCACACTGCAGTCACTCACAGAGAAGGTGCAGCGAGGTAAATCTAGCCATGTATCAATCAGAGGTCAGACCAACCTGCTTGTTCCAATAAGAACAATTACTTAGGTGCACCATTTCTTATTGGAACCCTCCGTGAAATCTTGCCTGAAATACTCATTGATGTAAAGCCACCCCCTTTGTTGATTTTAATTCCCTGTAAGCCAACCCTGTAAGCCATGTCGTCAGTCGCCCCTCCCTCCGTCAGAGCAACGGCAGACAATCGTTCCGCGCCTTTTTTCTGTGAGGACGCCATACCAAGGCAAGCATGGAGGCTTTTGCAATTAGGAGCACATTAAACACCACATGCATTATCCAGCATTATATGTAGCACCAGAACCTGGCAGAGCGATACTGGGCGAGGAGGCGATGTCAGCGTGGTCATGTGAGTGATCAGGACATGGACACAGATTTCTCTGAAAGCATGGGCCCTGCCAATGCATGCATCATGGTGCTAATGGGGCAGGTTCATGCTGTGGAACACCAATTCTGGGCTCGAAAACAAGCACAGACTGGTGGGACCTCATAGCGTTGCAGGTATGCGACGATTCCCAGTGGCTGCAAAACTTTCGCATGCGTAAGGGCACTTTCATGGAACTTTGTGACTTGCTTTCCCCTGCCCTGAAGCGCATGAATACCAAGATGAGAGCACCCCTCACAGTTGAGAAGCGAGTGGCGATAGCCCTGTGGAAGCTTGCAACACCAGACAGCTACCGGTCAGCTGGGAATCAATTTGGAATGGGCAAATCTACTGTAGGGGCTGCTGTGATGCAAGTAGCCCATGCAATCAAAGATCTGCTGATATCAAGGGTAGTGTCCCTGGGAAATGTGCAGGTCATAGTGGATGGCTTTGCCGCAATGGGATTTCCTAACTGTGGTGGGGCCATAGACGGAACCCATATCCCTATCTTGGCACCGGAGCACCAAGCCGGCGAGTACATAAACCGCAAGGGGTACTTTTCAATAGTGCTGCAAGCTCTGGTGGATCACAAGGGACGTTTCACCAACATCAACGTGGGATGGCCGGGAAAGGTACATGACGCTTGCATCTTCAGGAACTCTGGTCTGTTTCAAAAGCTGCAGGAAGGGACTTTATTCCCAGAACAGAAAATAACTGTTGGGGATGTTGAAATGCCTATATGTATCCTTGGGGACCCAGCCTACCCCTTAATGCCATGGCTCATGAAGCCGTACACAGGCAGCCTGGACAGTAGTCAGGAGCTGTTCAACTACAGGCTGAGCAAGTGCAGAATGGTGGTAGAATGTGCATTTGGACGTTTAAAGGCGCACTGGCGCAGTTTACTGACTCGCTTAGACCTCAGTGAAACCAATATTCCCACTGTTATTACTGCTTGCTGTGCACTCCACAATATCTGTAAGAGTAAGGGGGAGACGTTTATAGCGGGGTGGGAGGTTGAGGCAAATCACCTGGCTGCTGGTTACGCACAGCCAGACACCAGGACGGTTAGAAGAGCACAGGAGGGCGCGGTACGCATCAGAGAAGCTTTGAAAACCAGTTTCATGACTGGCCAGGCTACGGTCTGAAAGTTCTGTTTGTTTCTCCTTGATGAAACCCTCCGCCCCTTGGTTCAGTCTACTTCCCTGTAAGCTAACCACCCTCCTGTCCTCCCTTCGATCACCGCTTGCAGAGGCAATAAAGTCATTGTTGCTTCACATTCATGCATTCTTTATTCATTCATCACACAAATAGGGGGGTGACTACCAAGGTAGCCCAGGAGGGCTAGTGGAGGAGGGAAGGAAAATGCCACACAGCACTTTAAAAGTTTACAGCTTTACAATTTATTGAATGCCAGCCTTCTGTTTTTTGGGCAATCCTCTGTGGTGGAGTGGCTGGTTGGCTGGAGGCCCCCCCACCGCGTTCTTGGGCATCTGGGTGTAGAAGCTATGGAACTTGGGGAGGAGGGCGGTTGGTTACACAGGGGCTGTCGTGGCAGTCTGTGCTCCAGCTGCCTTTGCTGCAGCTCAACCATACACTGGAGCATACTGGTTTGATCCTCCAGCAGCCTCAGCATTGAATCCTGCCTCCTCTCATCACGCTGCCGCCACATTTGAGCTTCAGCCCTCTCTTCAGCCCGCCACTTACTCTCTTCAGCCCGTCACCTCTCCTCCCGGTCATTTTGTGCTTTCCTGCACTCTGACATTATTTGCCTCCACGGATTCGTCTGTGCTCTGTCAGTGTGGGAGGACAGCATGAGCTCAGAACATTTCATCACGAGTGCGTTTTTTTTTTCTTTCTAATCTTCACTAGCCTCTGGGAAGGAGAAGATCCTGTGATCATTGAAACACATGCAGCTGGTGAAGAAAAAAAAAGGGATAGTGGTATTTAAAAAGACACATTTTATAAAACAGTGGCTACAGTCTTTCAGGGTAACCTTGCTGTTAACATTACATACATAGCATATGTGCTTTCGTTACAAGGTCGCATTTTGCCTCCCCCCACCGTGTGGCTACCCCCTCAACCCTACCCCCTCCCCGTGGCTAACAGCGGGGAACATTTCTGTTCAGCCACAGACAAACAGCCCAGCAGGAACGGGCACCTCTGAGTGTCCCCTGAAGAAAAGCACCCTATTTCAACCAGGTGACCATGAATGATATCTCACTCTCCTGAGGATAACACAGAGAGATAAAGAACGGATGTTGTTTGAATGCCAGCAAACATACACTGCAATGCTTTGTTCTACAATGATTCCCGAGTACGTGTTACTGGCCTGGAGTGATAAAGTGTCCTACCATGGAGGACGCAGTAAGGCTGCCCTCCCCAGAAACCTTTTGCAAAGGCTTTGGGAGTACATCCAGGAGAGCTGCAAATGCCAGGGCAAATTAATCCTTTCACATGCTTGCTTTTAAACCATGTATAGTATTTTAAAAGGTACACTCACCGGAGGTCCCTTCTCCGCCTGCCGGGTCAGCCTTGGGTGGTTTCGGGGGGTACTGGCTCCAGGTCCAGGGTGAGAAACAGTTCCTGGCTGTCGGGAAAACTGGTTTCTCCACTTGCTTGCTGTGAGCTATCTACAACCTCCTCCTCCTCCTCATCATCATCGTCTTCGTCCCCAAAACCTGCTTCCGTGTTGCCTCCATCTCCATTGAAGGAGTCAAACAACACGGCTGGGGTAGTGGTGGCTGAACCCCCTAAAATGGCATGCAGCTCATCATAGAAGCGGCATGTTTGGGGCTCTGACCCGGAGCGGCCGTTCGCCCCTCTGGTTTTCTGGTAGGCTTGCCTCAGCTCCTTAAGTTTCACGCGGCACTGCTTCGGGTCCCTGTTATGGCCTCTGTCCTTCATGCCCTGGGAGATTTTGACAAAGGTTTTGGCATTTCGAAAACTGATAGCACGGATTCCTCTCCCCATACAGCAATCAGATCCCATACCTCCCGTTCAGTCCATGCTGGAGTTCTTTTGCGATTCTGGGACTCCATCATGGTCACCTCTGCTGATGAGCTCTGCATGGTCACCTGCAGCTTGCCACACTGGCCAAACAGGAAATGAGATTCACAAGTTCGCGGTTCTTCTCCTGTCTACCTGGCCAGTGCATCTGAGTTGAGAGTGCTGTCCAGAGCGGTCACAATGGAGCACTCTGGAATAGCTCCCGGAGGCCAATACCATTAAATTGTGTCCACAGTACCCCAAATTTGACCCAGCAAGGCCGATTTAAGCGCTAATCCACTTGTCAGGGGTGGAGTAAGGAAAACGATTTTAAGAGCCCTTTAAGTCGAAATGAAGGGCTTCATCGTGTGGACGGGTGCAGGTTTACCTTGATTTAACACTGCTAAATTCGACCTAAAGTCCTAGTGTAGACCAGGGCTAAGATTACCCACACTGATTTGCCAGTGTACCTTAAGATTTGCAAAGTCATTACTGATCTGCTATTCTGGGTTTTTCATCAACACAGATTGACAATTATACCAAACTGGTAGTACTTCTGGTGCTGAAAATCATCTCCTATGACTAGAGAACAAAGTGCAAACTAAAGTCAGAAGTGAATTTAGGCAAGTCTGAGAAAAATCTAGGGGCCTGATTCTATTCTTATTAACATGTATATCAAGAGTAATGCCGCTGAAGTCAATAAAATTATACCAGTTTTACCCCAGTATAAGTGATTAGAGAATCAAGCCCTAAGAATGTCAAAGAAAGTCTAGAGGGTATCTCAGATATCGTTATTTATACCTTTCTCTAGGTCCCTCAAACAGGTTTGTTATATTTATGCTCCATCTAAACTCCCTTCCAGTCACTTCCACTTATTATATCTTCAACCCCTTTACATGTTAGTTCTGAATCTGCCTACCTAACCCAACCAAGTCTAAGGGAATCTAAATTGGCTCAACTCTCACGAAAAGGGGCCAGAAGACAGGAGTGTAACACAAAAAGAAACAGGGTGTGTGTAATAAAGTAAGTTGAAGAGGCCCCCCCTTCCTTTAACTTAAACTTTTTTATGCCTTCTTCTGAATGTTCAGCTTATAAATTACATCAGTTTAAAGTCTTACACATTAATAAGTAGGTCTAAGGAAGTCTGAGTTTTAGGGTGACAAAGTTAATGTAAGGGAGTCTAACTTATACCTCCTTACTCCTTAGCTCTGAATTTGGCCCTGAAACAGACCTCAAAATTCATTATTACTATTTTATAGTTCTATTACAGTAGCATCCAGAGTCTAAATCGTAACTGGGGACTCATGGTGCTAGGCACTCTAAAAATACTTAGAAAGACACAGTCCCTGCGTCAAACACCTTACCATAGCTTAGTGACACATGAAGGCTGGGAGGGTAGAGATATATGTCCAGATATATACACTTGACTATATTTTGCATTTTATAATTGAGTGCAAACAAATCCTACCTCCCCACCCGAGCCATAACTAACTGGCTGATTTCCAATAGGCATTGAGACCTAGGTGAGTCTCAAAGAGAGATGTGATGGAACAGAGGATAATGACCTTACTGATCAGATCAAGAAGGGAATTGTGTGCTTGGAGGGCAGCACAGAAGAAGACACAGAGATGTTTGTGAGAGAAGCTAACAAACTGACAGATGGGGCTGTTCTTGGCAGAGTGAAAACTGCATGGGAGGCAACTTGGTAAGAGCAGACATGTAGGGATGGACAGTGTGGTGAAGACACTTGAAAGTGAGGACTTCAACTTGGTGTAGTTAAAGGAGGCCCAATGGAAGGATTAAATGGTGTTTCTGTGGTCAGAGTGACATACAGAATAGATTATTTCAACAGCTCCGTTTAGTATGAACCCAGGAAGGTGACGTAGGTGTTAGGGAGGGATGGGGAGGTTGATGTCACAATAATCAAGACTGGAAATGATGAAGAGTGTCTGCATAAGAGGGTTATCTCAGTTACCAACATTGAACCCAACACGCCACAGGTGAGAAGCTAGTTTGTCACATTCCACCTTACTCTGTCTCTTAGAAAACTTACACTCAAGGTATATGCTTTTATAAATGTTAAGTACAGTCTTATCTTTCAGCTAACTCTCATGTTAAATCAAGATGTGCCTCCAAATCCTGGTGTTCTCATTTTTTCTTGCAGTGAGCCAACAGAATGCTGAACGATAAAATAAAGAGACTGGAAAATTTTAGTTATCAGTTTCCCACATCATTTCAAGCACCGCAGAATGCAACTCATCTCAGTATGGTTACCATGTTTTAAGGCTCTATTAAGTTTATAATCAATATTTTGATTCAGCAGCTTCCAAAGACAAACTTATTGACGTGGGGGAGCTTTTCAGCACTTTTGCACTGAGCATAACATTAATCTTGGTATTCAGAATGAAAAGATGGCTCTTACTCTTCGCAATAATTCTGCTGTAGATCGAGTGTTCGTGTAAATAGTTTTACATGCTTAGAAAATGCATCTTTATAATTTTCTCTCTCTAGGTGGGGATGAGATCCCGAAACCAAGGTGGAGAAAGCTCTCCTAATGGGCATTTCTCCAGTTCTAAGCCCATTGTCAGCAATGCAGAGAATGAAAACCTTCAGGAAGATGCCAAGAAACAGAACAAATCTCATCAAAAGGAAGAGGAGGTCATGGTCTCAGGGACTGTAAAACGACACTTAAAATCACCAGCACCTGGTGAACGAAAGAACAAGAAATCCATAGAACTTTCTAAAGAGGACTTAATCCGGCTCCTCAGTATAATGGAAGGAGAATTGCAGGTAAATAAAACATCCTCTCTCTTATATAACTCTTCTGTGTCTTCTCCTTGTTACACTTTTCTCTGTGGGTATGTTTGCCCTTGGAATTGGGGAGATAATTCCCAGCTCCAGGAGACGTACTCACGCTAGACGTATTCACACTAACCCTCACCAAGCTATTGTACTAAATATGGCATGTAGCCACAGCAGGGCAAGCAGTGGGACAGGCTAGCTGCCCTGAGTACCTGCCTGTGAAACATCCTAGGCAGACACTTAGGGCAGATAGCCCCTCCTGCTGCTCATGCTGCCATGGCTACACTATATTTTTAGCATACGTGCTCAGTAAGAGCTAGTGCGAGGATGTCTCTTGCAGTTATGCATCACACCCCCAGCTCCAAATGTAGATGTACCTTGAGAGACTTGGATCTCAACATTGGCACACAAATTTAAGACAAAGGACTCCAAAGGAGGAGTAATCACAAATGGGATTGAGTGGGTTGAGGTGTTTAGTGCAGAAGTCACTATTAAGTACAGCCTTTTTGAAATCCTCATTAGTGATTTGCAGATACTAAAGTGGGAGGAGTTGCAAACACCAGTCAGAAGAGAAAGAGAAATACTAAGAGGCCTAAAGAGATTAGGCATGTGGGCAGAAAACAACCAAATGAGATTCAGATGCAAACAAGTACAATGGGGGAAACAACCCAGAAGACAGTTATTCAGTGCAAGGGAGAAACCTGGAAATCAGTAATGCTGGAAAAGAACTTGAGGTGACAGTGGGGCAATACATGAAACAATTTAGCCTTTTATACTGCACTTGTGTTTATATTTGTGAACCACAGCAGCATTCCAAAAGCTATGCCAATTTTCCTGGCTGAGTTGACACATTTACCTACAGATGGGATGGTGCTATAACAGGGGGAATGGGATTTCTTTTCATAGTGGCGTCCCCTCTCTGCATTTCTCCTAACAGTATCCATGTGCAGTTTAAATGAGGTCAGCTTTTTATCATCCACAGCCCCTTCTTTCCAGTGAACCACTATTACACAGCACTTTGTTATGCCCTGCTTTTCCTGCAAGCCACATTCGCTGGACTTTTCCTTTAGTTTTGGACTGATCCCCGTTGCCTCCCCGTTAATCCACTGGCAGGACACAATTATGTTGTGAGTGATCAACCAGTGAGAAACCTGGGTTACACCACCACTGCAAAAATATCAGGCCTGAGCTCATTACTGAACACTATTATTCCATCCAGTATTTCATCACCAAAATACCAAGGCACAGTCTAAGGGCATTGATTGGTTGCTTTCTTAGTAGATATGTATAAAAGAAAAATAATCTTGTCAGCAGAGAAGAGAAACCAGCTTTTTTTTTTTTTCATTTAGCGGCAGAAACTAAATTGTTCTTTGGTTTTCAACTTTAATTTGTCACAAACAAAAGGCACCTTTCCAGAGGAATACAACTATAATTTTTCTATGACAAATGGAAATAAAGAGAATGCAATTCTGTCTGATTCAGTTTTACAAAAAGTCATGCTATTGCTTCTGGGGCAGAATTTCACGAGCCATGTGTACTGTTAAAAATGGGAAGATTTCACGTTGGATGAGATTTGCAACTATGTTTGAAAAGATCAGTGTTAATTTTTGCAAAGCAAAACTGTCAAGCACAGCTGTCGTGTTGAATGCAGTCTGCTCTGATCAATCATTTAGCATATGTATAGTTTCCTGAAAGATTTAAGCAGAAATCAGTTCAATGGTTTGCATGCACCACTGATGCGGGAGGGATGAAGTGGTGAAGACACAAGCCTACGTGGCAGGAGATTTGCTTCTATTCTTGGCTCTGTTGTAGAATCCTGTCTAACTTCGGTTAAGTCACTTACAGCCTGATCCCCAGTGCTTAATTTGTGCTGGGGCTTGCCAGGACTCAGTCCCGGCACTGCTAGGCTTGGCAGTTCATAGCCCCAGCACCTCTGGGCTTCTGTACACAGCGCTGCTGCCAGCCACAGCACAGATGTAAGGGTGGCAATACACCATACCATGCCACCCTTACTTCTGTGCTGCTGCTGGCAACGGCACTGCCTTCAGACCTAGGTGCCCGGTCAGTAGCTGCCACTCTCTGGCTGCCCAGCTCTGAAGGCAGCATCGCTGGCAGCAGCAGTGCAGAAGTAACAGTATCACCACCCAGCTTGAGCCCCGCCACCTCTTTCGTTACAAATTAAGCATTGCTGATCCTGCTCCCATTCACGTACATTCCTGTGGACTTCACTGGAGCCCAGCAGGGTCTTCAGTCTTTGTCTCTCACTTTGCATTGAGGGAGCAGAAAGATTAAAGGCCCATCCATCCACCCATTATCCTCATATGGCAACTGAGCACAATCATCATCTGAACTGCAGTAGCATCCAAAGTTCTCAGTCAAAATTGTAGTCCATTGTACTAGTCACTATTCAAACAAATGAATAGTCCCTGCCACACAGAGCTTAGAATCTACTGATACTTACCTACCCCACAAGAGGCCTGTGAAGCTAAATTTGTTCAAGTCTGTGAAGCACTTTGAGATCCTCAGGAGGAAGGTGCTATTGGAGTGGAAAGTATAAATTGTTAATCTGCAGGGTTTTTAATATAGCTTCAGAAACCAATTTGAATTATTTAACCAGTTATGCTAAATGCATTGAATTGTTAATGGAGTGGGCAGGCCAAAGAAGCCTGGCTTGAGATGAAGGTCTGGGCTTTGTGATTATAAATGAGGACATGCCAAAGAAGAATCATGCCAGGGTGAATATACTGGCATTACTCCCTGGCTGTCACAGTGACCTGCTACACTGTATCATTTTACGTATTTTCTTTTTCAGATGTGTATTGTCAACTGTAGTGGCTTGACTAGTGTTTTGATTCATAGAGCCAAATCAAACTCTGGGATTAGCTTGGTCTTCAAACCTTCTGGATTGCCCAAGTTACATTACTTAGCTGATCTCCAGAACAAGAGACTCCTGTTAGCCCCAGCTCTGGTGCCAAGGTTTAGATGCTTTATAAAGCACCTTTCCTACTCAAGATATTGAGACAGGGTCCAGGACACACAAAATGGGGTGTACAGCGTTGTCTTTGGAAACCATTTAAACACCAGCAGAACAAACATCATATAGACACATGTGACAAGGTTTTGTTGAGAGAATGACTGCAGGCTTTGCATCTAGGATTAACCAACATCTTTGCAAAAAGTGCCATAAAGTCTTTAACATCTACAAGGCAACTGATCTAATTTATCAGACTTCTAACAATGCAGTGACCTCCCAGTACTCTGTTGCACTGCTGTCGGTACTGATAATGAGACCTTAGTATGGGATGTGAATCCCTCGCTTCTGCTCCAGGGGCTGAAAATGCTAACAAGCCATACGGATGTCTCCTAACAGTGATAGTTATAACTTTTTTAAAAAACTACAATGACCTCCAGTAGCTAGCCTGAGTTTTGGTTCCTAGAGCCACGTCAGACACTTTGATTTGTCAGTCCTCAAATTTCCTAGCTTGGCCATATCTAGTTACTGAATTTGCAGAAGAATAGAGTTTCATAAACCACTAAAGTCACCAGTGCCTAAACATTGTTCTGTAAGAAAGCAGGAAGAAAAAATGTATATACAAACTTGCAGTAATTAGACTTCTTCCCAATATTCATGGGCAGGGAAGCCTTAAAGACAGCCTCTCCAGGAGGGAATAAGAAATAAACAAGCTCATGCCAGGAACTAATTTAAAAAGCCACACACCACTTGATACAATAGTTGTTATTCTGCAGTATCTTACTGCTTACAGAAAGCAAGCAGAGATTATGTAGTCTTTAACCATCCACCCTCACGCATAGGGGTAAACAATTTGCAGGGGATGTTTTCCTTATAACAGCATGAAAAATGTCTCCAGGTTTTTAAATCATGATTTAAAAATTGATTTAAAAAGAACCTGAACTACAGTCAGACATGAAAGAATAACATCCCTGTACCTGACACTTTCAGTGATTTCGGTGACACAAAAGAAAAGGCATAGATTACCATAACGGAACAGCAGAGGCATCGGAGATCTTTCCAGCTAAGGTGTCATCTTATCTGTGGTGCACAGACTTTAGTCTGATACATATACATGTTTGTATTGGCAAGAAAATATACCCTCTATACTTTCCAAACAGCAGCCATTAATCTACAGAAATACCCACCCCAATGTTAAACATTTCCTGATCAGGGGCCTGAAAGGAAACAGGAAGCAGCATATACACATTTTTACTAGCCTCCCTCCTATTTCGGATTAAAAAAAAAAAATCTCATTTGCAAAGCCAGTACTCCACTAGGAATAGTTAATTTTTTCAAGGAAAATCATTTATGAGCCAGGTTTTTGTCTGTTGCCTGACAGATGTAGGAAACTGTCTACCAAACTTAAAAGCTACACTACCCACCAATTAAAATAGAAGCACCTTTCAACTCAACCCTCTAGTTATAACCTCTGTGTTAGCATGATTCCTTAGTGTGGCACTGGTATATATCAGACACAGCTCAGAGGTTACCAGTTACATTTGTCTCTTGCACTCTTTAGACAAGCCATGTCTACACTACCACTTTTGTCGGTATAACTTATGTCGCTCAGGGGGGTGAAAAAAACATACCCTGAGCAACATAAGTTACACCAACAGAAGTGCTGATGTGGACAGTGCTATGTTGGCAGGAGAACTTCCCCTGCTGACATAGCTACTGCTGCATGTGAAGGTGATTTTAATATGTCAACAGGAAAGCTCTCTCCCGCCAGCATAAAGCAGCTACACAAGCCATCTTACAGTGGTGCAGCTGACCCGGTACAGCTGTGCCTCAGTAAGCTCGCTAGTGTAGACATGGTCACAGTGGAAAATACTTCTTGAGGCCCTTAGTCTACAGCCAGCTCTATGTGGGTGCAGAGCATGCCTGCACAGAGCCAGTTACAAGATCAGGGCCTAAATTAATCATTTATGTTAAAATACCAGTTACAAATATTTTTGTCTATTGTAGATTGTATACTGGGGAATGTGAATGTCCATATGATGGATTAAATTTCATTCTTAAAACTCAGAGTGTATGGATTTACCACAAAACAGCTGCCCTGAGAAATCATCATTCTTTCAAATTGTCAGATGTAACATCTTTTTAGGAGCTTGCTGTGAAAGGTGTAAATATTGCAAGACAGATGGGCAGAGATTAATCTACCAGAGTAACATCCTTTGCTTAAGGAATAAGACCAAGTGATTCTACCCATATGTAGAGGAAGCATTTTACTTTATCCTTTAAAAACAAGGTTTCATTTTACAATTAATTTTAATGCTTATGAATAGTGGTGCTTGAATTTTTTTTAGAGTGGGAGAGCTCTGCCCCCTCTTACACCTATCCGTGCCCCCCGCTGCTCTCTAGAACTGGGGCCAGGAGCAGGGCCATGGGTCTGGGACAGGGGTGATGTGGACGGGATAAGGGGGCTGAGGCTGGGGCCAAACCTAGGGGTGGAGGTGGAGCCCTGGGTGCAGGGCCAGGAGCAGAGCCCCAGGCACGGGTCCAGCACCTGGGAGCCCCGCGTAAAAGCAGGGGGTGGTGCAGCATCTTCCGCACCCCTCGTTTTGCACCCATGCCTATGCTCATGAAAGGCACCAGACTGAGAGCCCTGAAGACTGGAGTTATTAATTTCTCTTAAGAGCAATAGGCCCAGCATAGTCAATGGCAGTGCAAGTTTCCACCATACCACCAATTCCCAGCCTGGAGGGACTACTTCTTGGTGTGTCCATTCAATCATTGGTCTCTCTGGATAGAGTGCTAATAAGAGTCTAATTTGTAATGTGAACCGCTATACATTAGGAACTGGACTAAGGCTACCAGTTCACACTACACGTAAGGTATTGGTTTTAACCTATAAAACTCTAATGACTTTGGGCCTAGCTATCTGAGGGATTGCATCTCTTCCTATGTTATCCTGTATCCGTTGCATACATTCAAGGTGCTTGAGCTAGTACTTCCAGCAATAAAAAAGAGGGGGCTGATAGCAGGGCAGTCTCCATTGGAGCCCTTGCCTAAGGTCTTGGCTACACTGAGGTTTGCCCTAGTCACAGCTATCATTGCCCAGCCGTTGGTGTAGTTGCACTAGCCCAGAACCCCACAGCTAACAGACAAAGCCACTAACTGCACCCATGGAGCTTACCTTTGCTTGAAACTGGGATAAACTATGTTGTATAAATTGTGATGCTCCTTGTCTGTGCTAAGGGTTTATGCAGTGGCTGTTACCACTGGTAACTGACATGAGGACAAATCCCCCATATAGGCAAGGCCTAAGGAATGCAATTCTCTCTCTGCCAGACCCAGGACTTGTTGAATTCAGGGCATGCTGTAAGATTCAACTATCTATTGTGTTGGGCCTGTCAGTGAGAGGTATATTGGAATTGGTTCTCATGGTACCAGGGACTGAGAGTCACCTTATTATCCCCTGCCTCTAGTGAGAGGGAGTCTTGCCTGTGGTATTTGGGTTCTAGCTCCCTAACATCACCAACTAGTCAGTCACTCTCAAGGGCTCTCCTCTGGGCTATGCCAGCCCTGGCTTTGCCTTGCAAGTTAACAGTTGGTGCCTCCCAGTGTCGAAGTCCCCTTGAATTGTTCCCCTGTAATATTCAGCCCCTGGCACTGGCTACTCGCAGAAATTCTAGATCCTCTGCTCCCAAGAGAGCAGCGTACCTCAGTTTACCAGTTTTACCTTAAATCGCTGCTCCTGTGTAATTCACAATACTTATAATAAACCAAAAGAAGGTTTATTTAATAAAGAATAGAGGTTCCACTAGAAACAAGTGAGAATGATGGAAACAAATGTATTACAATACAAAATAAAATCATAAAATGTAACTAGGGCCTATACTTATTGATAGTTACCTTTCCTATCTAATAAAGTAGGTTTCTCCTCCTCACCCCTCCCCCTCCAAGTTCAGTCTGTTATGGAGCTGGCTGACTTTACAGGAGCCTGGATCCAATCTTTCATGAAACACTCCCAGCCAGCAACATGTCTCCTCAGTGAGTGGATGCACAGTGTCTTCCTCCAAGCTGCATCAGTTTTTTGTCTTTATTCACAGACAGTGCGTTCCCCTGTCTGCTGTAATGTTCCTTTTTAACTCCAAGTGGTTTCAATTGTTTGCAGTTGTCTTCGATAGTTTTTCATTTGATAGTTGTTCTGGGATGGGGCAAGAGTAGACACCTGAACCTTGTATTATATCACCAGACGAGCAGGGAGGGGTGATAACTCCATCGCACTTGAATGGGCCATCACTGAGACATATGAGTCCCTAACTTTTGAGTGACTAACTTTTACTTTACGACCATAAGGCATAGCTTTCAATATAGGTCCTTATTCCTTAAATATTATCTGTACACATCTCACATTGGTTATGAGTACTGATAAGTTACAACCTTTCAGTTGTAACCTCACATGCTACCCTTCATGGATAAATACCAGGAAAGTGGTGTAGTGAGTTTTTCTGGTCTGAAACAGGAGCTGCTTGTAAAGAACAGTGAACCCTTTCCACATTGGCACCAGTGAGCTGCTGTGTCACATATGATGAAGGCTTTAAGGGTTAATTGTTATTCTGTTTGTTAAGGTCTTTGGGGGAGATTTCAGTAGTCATAGCCCCACAAAGGAATGACCTCCAGAAGACGTAGGGAAATCCCCTTTACTTAAAAATTCAAATAGTGTGTACATGTACATATACAGCACGTACTCTAACAATCTTTATAGGTAGTTTATTGTAGCATTTTGGCATTCATCTTTCTAATAAATAATTAAGAATTGTAAATTATTACAGCCTTTTCTTGCTCTTTCCTTTCACCTCGCTTTTCTTTCCTTCCATTGTATATTCATATATTCTATTCTACTCTGCTTTACATTTCTCTCTCTGTCAGTATCTGACATTCACTCTTTCCTTAGCTTTCTCTCTCTTTCCTTCTTTTCCAGCTATGTTCTCCTCCCCTTTCCACAATGGTCTATCTTTCATTCCTCTCCAGTCTCATATCTTCTTCACCCTTCATCCCCAAATCCCCTCCCACTCCTGTCTCACTTACCTTTGATCACTGTCTCCACTCCTCCCATCCACCACCACCATCCTCTCCTTTCAGTGATCAAGCCCCTGTCCCCAAACTCCTCTTTTATAGCAGCACCAAGTCTAGCCTGCTTCCACCACCCTCTCCAGTCCAGCAGCTCCACTCCAGGGAACTAGCTGAAGTAATCTTGGAACCATTAGCGATTATCTTTGAGAGCTCCCGCAGGACAGGTGAGGTCCCAGAGGCTGAAGAAGGACAAACATAGCACCTACCTTTAAAAATTGGAACAAAGAGGACCTAGGAATTATAGACCAGTCAGCCTAACTTCGATACTTAGAAAGATACTGGAACAAATTATTAAACAATCAGTTTGTAAGCACCTAGAGGATAACAGGGTTATAAGGAATAGCCAATATGGATTTGTCAAGAACAAATCATGGCAAACCGACCTAATTTCCTTCTTTGTCAGGCTTACTAGTCTAGTGGAAAAGAGGGAAGCTGTAGACTGTTTAATAAGTCTTTTGACACAGTCCCGTGTGACATTCTCGTAAGCAACTAGGGAAATGTGGTATAGATGAAATTACTATAAGGTGGGTGCAAACCTGGTTGAAGTCCAGAACCTGAGAGCTGGGCCACGAGAACCCTAAGAGAAAGTGGGGTCAAGAACCGTGTAGAGCATTGTCAAGTTCATCTACCTGGGCTGCAAGCAGAATTCAAATGGTTGCAGCAAACCAGATGTTCTTCAACAAATAGTTCTTACTGCCTGCTGTAAGAAGTCCATTTCTTACTAATGGACACAAAAACATCTTTGCTATGAGATTATGTTCAGGATTTATCAAATCTGTGTACTACTTGTATTGCTATATGGATCAGAAACCTGGACTCCCACAGGTGGGCTTGGAATGGCTAGAGTAGGGTTCAGTGTTTTCCCCAAGAATTGAAATGGGGGAGGGGGCAATTCAACTTTACAGGGCGGGGGGTCAGGGCTCATGAGGGGTGAGACCGTGAGGGTGAAGGTGGGCTGTATGGCACCATAGTAAAAACTGAAAAAACGTTTCATGACCATTTTATTAGATTTTAAAATCATCACACAAATTAAAGTTGGCTACTCAAGCCTTCTATGAAGCACTACATCTACATCCTTCTTGGTTTCTTGTTATAATTTTGCACAACTCTGTTCATGAACTTTATGAATGCAATGCATTCATCTTTGGTAGCTTCTCATGTATCCAGTATTTCCATTCCTTCAATTGATATGGTCATTAGTTCATTCACGTGATCAGGCAGAAGGGGACTTCTTTCAAAACACAAAATTCTATTCAATGATGAAAAAGAACGCTCAGCTGTAGCTATTGTGACTGGGAAGAGCAAGACATGAATTCCTACTTCTTTCAGCTCAGGAAACATAGCATAAAGATCGGGTCGAGCCACTAGTAATGATAAAAAAGAAGTTGAAGTCAAATCTTCATTCATTCGTCATATGATATTCCACTCTGTGTTCAAATTCTCTATTCTGTCCTGAGTATATGGCAGCCCCATTGCTGGTAGTGCCTCACTCCACTCAACTGTCTGTGATTTATAAGACAGGGATCTGTAAAAGCTACGTAGAGGTTGAGTAGAATCTAGAAGTCGCTGTTGTAGATTTTAACGAATCAAGTCTGTGTACTTTTTTAGTTGTCTTAACAAACACTTCTTGTCCTCTTCACTTAAGGATTCGATATAAATGCCTTCATTAGTCAACTTCTGGACTGAAGTCTTTGTTTCTTCCAGTACTTTGTCAATGGATAGCTCTCTGATTGATCCAAATGTAGCTTCTATTGCTGGACAAAGATCTACTACTGTTGTAGCAGATGCCTGGATGGCATTGTTTAATGACCCAAGTGGTTTCAACAGTAGACTTACAAGAGAGAGAATGGCAATAGTCTTCTCTGAACGTAGTCACAAAAGTAATCCACCAGCCTCACTACTTAGATCCGTCCCATCTTGATAGATACTTTCCAAAGCCAGTAATAATGGCTGGAGTAATTTTAAGACAACAGCCAAGGATCGCTCATGAGAAAGCCAGAGGGTTTTCCCAGATTGGACTAATTTGAACTTCAGTCCCGGTGTATCTTCTATATTTTCCAAGATATTCAGTCTTTTTGGACTCTTGCTGAAAAAAGAATACCATGAAGATATTAAATTTATAGCTTTTAAAATGTCTTTTGAAGAGTCTGCAGCTCGTACTAGTGCTATTTGGAGTAGATGGCCTCTGCAGTGTGTATAGGAGAGACTAGAGTTACACTTTTCTCTGAGCAAAGCTTGTGCTCCACCATGTCTTCCAGAGAAGTTTGCAGCTCTATCAAATGCACAGGCAGCCATCTGTTTGGGGTCCAGTTGACAAGCATTTAACTCTTTTAAGATGTGGGTTGTCACAGATGCAGCCAATCTGTCTTCTATAACTTGAACATCTAGCAATGCATGTACTGGCCTACAACTGACGTACAAGATACGTGATACTGACGTACCACTGTTCAAGATAACATACACAACGACTTAATACTTGATGACCATGTGCATTGGTGCATTCATCAGCCATGTATGCACATTTTTTGAATGTGACAGTTCTTCACTTTTTCAACTGTTGAGTCTTTCACTGTTGCACCATATGCGTCTAGCCAGTCAGTTGAGTTTCTTGCAGAAAGATAGTGAGCATTTGCTGGTCTTGTTCGGAACCAGTGTTCAACTTCAGGATGAACAAGTGACAATGCACTTAACATTGGCCTCCAGTTTGTAGTGTGTGGTATCTCTTACTGAAATAGAAAGTATGATGCCACAGCCATGTTTGTTCACATGAACTGTGTTGTGTCTCCAACATTCTTAACAGCCTCATTAACACTCACCAGAGTTATCCTTGGTCAGTGGACACTCAGAGTTCAGAGGTGCTTTCACATGAGTTCATCTCCCAGGTGGGGGGCAAGGCACCATGCTCGTTCCTCCAGGTGCACACTGTTCGCTCTGGCCGCTGTTGTTCATTATGCCACCATTCACTCCATTGCTCTGTTGCCAATGGCCCTGCACCGTCACCTTCTGCTGCCACCTGCCACTGTGACCTCTGCGAGTTTGTCTCTTGAAATTCCACCCAGCTCTCAGTGATTTTAGCTGAGCTCTCAGTGGGGGAACCTCGCTGCTAGTGCAGACTGGGCCATCTCTTCCACAGAAACACTGTCCCACAGCAGATCTAAGCACTTAGACCTGATTATTAGTGATTTCAGCTGTAGTGATCACTTAACAAAACAAAGACTATCTATGGAGCCTAATCAGCTCTGTCTTTAAATAGTGGAGAGGGGCAGGTCTCATAGTACTTGTGACTCAGGCAGACCATCAAGCAAAACACCTGTCCCCACCCTCTCTCTTGATGCCCTCAATCAGCACAGGCTAAGTACAGTTCTACTGCCCTTTACTCATACAATAAGAATAACAACATTTCATTACACCTCCCCCCCCGCCCTGCATTCAAGTGATTTGTAACCAACCCCAGCCAAAATCTATCACTTGGGCAACACAGCTCTGTTTGCTGGATACCTAGGTAGATTAGGTGTGAACGTAAATACAAGCTGGTCCTGAAGCCTTTCCCCCCGAGCCCCCAGCTCATCATTAGCTGTCAGGGAGAGCTCATTTAGACTTTGCTTACAAATCATAATTTGAAATTATTAGGTTGGCCAACATCACCAAAATGAATGCACTGACATAGTCATAAAAACAACAGCTGTGTAAGGAAGCTAGTCTATGTTCATACTTTTCAAATCTATTATACTTTTTCAGATACACGTATTTTATCATACACTGTATATGCTTTTAAAGTGTGTATTAATGTTTCAATTTCAATTCAAATTTCCAAACAATCACTAAATTGGCAACACTGCATGTAACTAGTTCACAAAACTGGGGGGGGGTGTTGGGGAAATTCAGGGGGGGTAAACACCGCCATAGGGGGGGTATAGGGAAATCCCTGGTAGGGGTTCTCAAACTTCATTGCACTGCAACCCCCCTTCTAACAATAACAATTACTACATGACCCCAGGAGAGGGGACCAAAGCCTGAGCCTGCCCGAGCCCCACCGCCCCAGGTGCCGGGGGCCAAAGCCCAAGTCCCACCGCCCTGAGTGAGGAGGCCAAAGCCCAAGCCCAAGGGCTTCAGCCCCAGGCAGAGGGCCTGTAACCTGAGCCTCGCTGTCCTGAGCGCCGGTGGGGCTCGAGCTTCAGCTTCGGGCCTGGGAAGTGGGACTTGGGACTTGGGCTTCGGCTCTGGCCCCTGGCTCCAGCAAGTCTAACACCAGCCCTGGCAACCCCATTAAAATTGGGTCATGACCCACTTTGGGGTCCCAACCCACAGTTGGAGAACCGCTGGGCTAGAGGCATTCCATATGTGGTGTTAGCACCAAATCCTGAGCACAAAGTGGTTTGACTCTGTGCAAAATGTCAGAGTCTCACAAAGATCTAGCCTTCCTTCCATTGTTTGTTATATTCAAAAGTGGTGTTGCATGCTCTTTGGCCGTGTTCCCAGAATGGACAAATGCAACCAGTGCACTATGCTGTCAAACTCTCTATTGAAGCTTGAAAGGATGCACACCCTGACCCTACCTGGCACTGCCTATGCAGCTGCTTCAGAAATTCATGGATCTGCAGGATTGAGCCAAAGCTGGGAACTTCACTACATGATGCCTAGTGCAGTGCTCTCAGATGTGGTCACTCTGGAAGGTGCAATGGTCTTATATTAACAGGAGTGTCATATGTAAGATATAGGAGGCAACAGTCCTGCTCTACGAGGTGCTGGTATTTCTGGGTGCTGCACTTCAGGAAAGTTGTGGACAAATTGTAGAGTGTCCAGGGGAGAGCAACAAAAATGATAAAATGTTTGGAAAAGCTGACCTATGAGGAAAAGTTAAAAAAAAAAGGGCATGTTTAGTCTTGATAAAAGACTGGGGTAGGGGAGCTGAAAACAATCTTCAAATATGTTACCGGCTATTATAAAGAGGATGGTGACCAATTGTTCTCAATGTCCACTGAAGGTAGGAAATTTAGGTTAGATATTAGGAACTATAAGGGTAGATAGACTCTGGAATAGACTTCCAAGGGAGGTTGTGGAATCCCCATCACTGGAGGTTTTAAAGAACGGTTTGGATAAACACTTGTCAGGGATGGTCTAGGTTTAGTCGGTCCTACTTCAGTGCAGAGGGCTGGACTTGATGACCTCTTGAGGTCCCTTCCAGCTCTACATTTCTATGATTCTTTGATTCTCAAGGTCCTTAGTAGACTATGTGTGTTTGATGATGATGAAAACTGGTTGAAAGACTGTACTCAAAGAATAATTATCAATGGCTAGCTGAGGATGAATCTAGTGGGGTTCTGCAGGTGTCTGTCCTGGTTCTGGCGCTATTCAATATTTTCATTAATGAGTAGGATAATAGAGTGGAAAGTAAACTTATAAAATTTGTGATGATACCAACTGGGAGAGGTTGCAAGCACTTTGGAGGAGAGGATGAATTCAAAATGGCCTTGACAAATTGGAGAATTGGTCTCAAATCGAAGACCTTATCTCCACATGTGGAGATCAATATTAGTCTAAATTTGAGATGAATATGTGTACCTACATCATTGCTTTCCATCTTCTAACATCATCTTTCCTCCCATCTCTCTTGGGTACTTACAGTGCTATCACTGTGGCAGTAAGAACTGGTTCTGTCTGCTTGTACTGTATTTGTTTCAATCAGAAATTGTGATGATAGACTTAAACACTGTTGTGATGAGTGATATGGAAAGTGATTAAAGAAATACTGGACATACTCACTTTTTTCCCCCTGGAGCACTTGCTCTCACATTCTTGAATTGATGTGATTAAATAATTAGTTGCTTGAATACTGGAGCAGGGAAGGTGGAGCTGTTGAAGGGGTGGTATATGGAGGTGTTTTGTTATGATTTGTGAGGGGGACTCACTTAGAAAGGGAAGTGAGGAGAAGCTGCTGGAGAATCAATCCAGAGGTAGGCAACAGAATCAAAGAGTGTATGTGAGGTGAGGGAAGTGGAGGGAGTTCTGAAATAGCCATCAGGACTATCAGCTGGTGTGAGAAGCATTTGTCATCTGGAACGGAGTGTGGGTGACCAGGATTGACAAACCTGTGTCTGAGAGGTGAAGAAGAGAGCTGAGGAGATCAGGAAGCATATGCATGTAGTGGTTTGGTGAAGGTGTTATTAACTATGCTGAACATTACGAGTGGGTTGATTTAGTCAACTCTTATCTGATGATATTGCTTAGATGAGAGTTAACTTTACTAAAGCGCTGAGAACATTCTAGGTATATACACAGCAACAGAAAAAAGGAGCAGGTAAGGTCAGTAGCAGGAGAGAGAAGTAGGTTAAATGAAATTAAATAAAAGAGTAGAATGATGCAGGAAGGGAGTCGAAGAAAAAAGGAGGAATGGAACAGACCAATGACTGAGATAGAGAGCACGAAAAGGAAAAGGAAGGAGGGATTGAGAAAAAAGGAAGAGAATGAAGGAGAAGGAGGGACTCAACATTGCAGCAGAATGTCAGCAGTAGAATGGTAAAGTAGCAAAAAACACATCAGAGAAGAGACCTTGAAATGACTTATGGACTACAACTGCATCTAGAGAATGTTGCTATGTAGATGCCATGTACGAGAGAGAGAGTGTGCAAAAAAACAGTATTGCTACAAGGAACTAAACTATTCCCTCAGATCTGACTGAATACATGTTGCTTTTCTGCCAACTCATGTTTTTGACATGATACCAAACTAAAGTAGATTTCAGATGGTAAGGGCTTTATGAAAGTTCTGTTTTTTTAAACAATGGAATTGTTATCAGAGGTAAATTCCATGTAATCATCAGTTTTGCTATAATATACGATCACTACATTGCTTAAGCACTGTGATTCAAGGCAATCCGAGCCAGCATACCACAAGTCTTTACTCACAAAAATTTAGAATTACAAAATGGAACTCTGCTGTCTTTGCAAGAGAAAGTACTAAGACACAGTTTACAGAAGTATGGTGATTTATTTCAGCATTTTCCTGTTTCCACTGAAGTTAAGCTGGCTCTTTAGTAATAAAACTGCCTTAAAAGTAGATCATTTTTTAAAAAATGTGTTTATAAAAACATCAGCTGTCAGTTTTTAAGCTGTTACCTATAGTTAACTGTAGGGTGAATCGCTCCTTCATAATAGCTCCATCTGTACTCCTCCATGAACTGTGAACACCAGAGTCTGTCTCTTGTGGCAAATTGCTGGCACTACTATGATGGGTCTTGCGCTTTCTCTTCTTGGAGGGGGTTCAGGGAATTGTTTCTTGCCCCTGAACTGGGGTATTAACTGTCCCACTAGTGTCCTAGAGGAGGGGAGAGGAGAGGGACGGACCCGGGCCCGCCCTCTACTCCGGGTCCCAGCCCAGGGGCCCTAGGGATAGCGGTAAACCACTTGAACTAGCAGTTCCTTCCCCTGGGCTACTTCCCTCTCCTGCCCTTCAGCTTGTGAGGCTTCCTGCCCTCCCTCTGCACAAACCAGGTGTCCCTTTACCTAGGGTCTTTGTCTTCTTAGCCCACCGCAGCACTTCTCCAAACTCTCCTCTGCTTCCCTCCAAACTGCTCTCTGCTCCAACACCAATTCACTCTGCTTCAACTCCTCCAAACTGCTTTCTACTCGAACATCAATCCTCTCTGCTTCAACTCCTCCACTTGTCTGATTGAAGCAGTAGTTTTTTAATCAGGTGACTGGCTTCAGGTGCTTTAATTAATCTATAGCAAACTTTCTTCCCTTTACAAGGAATAAGGCTCCCTTCTAACACTTTCCTGCTTAGAGTGGACCATGGGTACCTCCTGGGCACCCTGCAGGCGTTTGGATTCGGACCTCAGTTTGTGAGTTTTCTCCAGGTGCTGTACGCTTCCGCGGAGTGTCTGGTTAGGCTCAACTGGACACTGACCGAACCGGTCAGCTTCAGGCGAGGAGTACGGCAGGGGTGCCCCCTTTCGGGCCAGCTGTGCACTCTGGCGATCGAGCCCTTCCTCTGTCTCCTCCGCAGGAGGTTGACGGGGTTGGTGCTGCAGGAGCCGGAGCTGCGGCTGGTCCTGTCGGCGTAGGCCGATGACGTGCTCCTCGTGGTCCAGGACTTGGCGCGGGTGACTTGGCGCGGGTGGAGGCTTGCCAGGCCATCTATTCGGCAGCCTCCTCCTCCCGAGTCAACTAGGTCAAGAGCTCTGGCTTGGCAGTGGGGGATTGGCTGCAGGTGAGCTTCCTCCCACCTGCACTTCAGACCATCCGGTGGAGCGCGGGTCCACTGCTCTACCTAGGCGTTTACCTTTCTGCCACGCACCCTTCTCCGCCGGAGAACTGGCAAAATTTAGAAGGCGGGGTGATAGAGCGGCTCCGGAAATGGACGGGACTACTCCGATGTCTCTCCCTTCGTGGGAGAGCGCTGGTGCTTAACCAACTAGTCCTGTCCACGCTCTGGTACCGGCTCAACACCCTGGTCCCGGCCCCGGGTTTCCTGACCAACCTCCGGACATCGATTCTAGAGTTCTTTTTGGTCAGGAATGCACTGGGCCCCTGTTGGGGTTCTTCATCTACCCGTGAAGGAAGGAGGGCAGGGCCTGAAGTGTCTGCACACTCAGGTCCGTGTCTTCCGCCTCCAGGCCCTGCAGAGGCTCCTTTATAGTGCAGGTAGTTAGACGTGGAGCATACTGGCGTACACCTTCCTGTGCCGCTTCCAAGGGCTCCGATACGACCCGCAGCTCTTTTATCTCTATCCGAGAGGTTTTCTGCGAGACCTCTCCGGGCTGCCGGTCTTCTATCAGGACCTCCTCCGGACCTGGAAACTGTTTTCAATGACCAGGTCCGTGGCGACCACCGTGGGGGCAGATCTCCTCGCGGAGCTCCTGCTACACAACCCACAGCTCCGTGTGCAGGCGGCGGAGTCCCCCTCGGTGAGCCAGAGTTTGGTCTTGGCGGAAGTCACGAGAGTCGGAGACCTCCTGGACTACGATCGGGGAGACTGGCTGGATCCCCTGACGCTCGCTCGGCGCATGGGGCTCTCCAGACCTCGTACCCCCAAGCGCGTACTTCAGGAGGTGAAGGCCACCTTGACGCCCGCTGCTCGGGCTTATCTCAACCGAGCCCTGCGCGAGGGCGCACCCCACCCACCCTCTACCCCAGGCCCGCCGGACCTTTCAGTTGGGTCCCTACCCCATAGATTTCAACAAACCCCTCACCCTTTCACTGCGAGCCGGCTGCATGAACTGCAGCCGGTCAGCTTCCAAATCGCGCCACGGAAATATCTATACACACTCACACTTCACACCCTTCACGCCCACACCCTGGTGTCCCACCCCGATACAAAGTGGCGGGACCTCCTGCCACCTTTAGAGGGTAAGCAACCCCGGTGGGCCAGCCTGTATTCCACCTTGGTCCCGAGGCCCGTCGGGGACATTAGTTGGCGGCTCCTTCACGGAGCTGTGAGCACGGGCGTGTTTTTGACACAGTTCACCCCCATCCCGGATACTTGCTCTTTTTGCAATGTGAGGGAAACCCTGGCACACGTATATTTAGAGTGTGCCAGGCTGCAGCCCCTTTTTCGGCTCCTCACGTATATTTTATTACGCTTTTGGCTCCACTTTTCCCCTCACCTTTTTATCTACACACTCCCCATCCGTGGCCCCACAAAATCGCGAGATCTCCTGATTAACCTCCTCCTAGCCCTAGCTAAAACAGCCATTTATAAAACCAGAGAGGGGAGGTTGGCTAATGAAGCGTCCTGCGATTGTAGGACCATTTTCCGATCCTCAGTACATTCACGTATCCGGGCGGAGCTCCTCTGGGCGGCGTCCACCGACTCCCTTGACGCCTTCGAGGAGCAGTGGGCGCTGTCCGAGGTTCTCTGCTCAGTGACCCCGTCTGGTTCCCTCCATCTGACCCTTTGATTGAGGGGAAGAGCGAGAGACCCCAGCCCCAGCCGTTGCCGCTGTGGATACCATCATCACTGTCACCTAGGAGGGGTCCTATCACACATGGGTGTACGTCCCCCCCCCGCAAACTGCCACCCCGCGGCCATGCCCATCTTGTCGGGCACTCTCAGGAGAGGAATAATTGGTGACACTGGGCGTGGCACTAGGTAACTCGAGGGGGTGGAAGACCATGGGTGTCGAGGAAGCCGCCCCGCTCTGGCTAGCCTGAACACTTCTCCCTCCTGGAGGCTGCTGTGTTATACCTTGTGTTTGCTTTTGTTTTGTTGCATAGTTTTGCTTTATCCTTTTTGGTGATTCTTTGTAAGTGTTACACAAATAAAATTCTTTTCTGCTTCAAAAAAAAAAACAAAACACTCTCCTGCTGCCTTCTGGCCATGCTGTATCACACTCTGTTGAGCCAACTCAGCATTGGTAACAGAACAGAGAAAGAATAACCAGGGTGGGTATCAGCTGCATGGGATCTTCTAGACTAGACTTGAGGGAGGGCAAAGAGCACCTTTTAATGCTGGCCGGAATGGCTCACAACTGAGAGTGCCAATTTCAGAGCAGATTGTCAAAAGCTGGGTAGGCACCCCAAACTGGTGGTATGTTCTATCATTAGATTTCACCAACCCAGTAACACAGGTGAACTCCTGAGTCACTGTAACAATCTGACCATGGAGTCACAGACAGTCCCCTTGGGCACTTCAGTCTATCTGGTTACCCAGGCAAGCTGGACTTAGTGATAAATGGTCATTTACACCAAAAATCACAAAATATTCAGGTTGCGCACAGTCCCAAGAGATCAGTCACTTACCCAAGATCAATTTGTACAATATATCTCACACCAAAGACAACAATGGTAGCTAATTAAGGATTTATTAACTAGGAAAAAGAAATGAGAGGGTTATTTACAGGTGAAAGCAGGCAACATATATACCAGGGGTGGCCAAACTGCGGCTCGTGAGCCATATGTGGCTCTTTTGCTGTTAAAGTACAGCTCCCAGAGCCCTCCAAACCCACCATTCTCCACCTACCAGACTGTGGGGCGGAGCTCAGAGCTTCTGCCCTGCAGTGGGATGGTGGGGCAAGGGACTTCCACTAGAGACGACGGCTGCCTGTAAGAGTGGGGGGAGGCACAATTTAAATGCTCGGCCCTCCCAACAGCTCACAGAGTCACACACCCCTTGGCACACTTCCTCTCTTCAGCTCCCAGGTGTTAGCTCTGAGTGAAGAGGCAGTGGCAAACAGCTGGGAGCTGCAGGGAGGGGTCTCTGCTTTAGCTCCTTGGGGAGAGGCAGCAGCAAAAGCAGCTGAAGCCCCAAGCCCAGGCAGGTGCCTTCCGCAGGGCTGAAGCCCCAAGCCCTGGCAGGTATGCCCCAGCTCTCGAACTTCTGAAGATTGTCATATGTGACTCAGAATGTCACTAAGTTTGGCCACCCCTGATACATACACAAATGAGTTCGGTCTATGATTCCAAAAGGTGACAGATGTAGTAATGTATCAGCACTGAATGTCTTTTTTAGAGCTAATCCAGGTTGACCCTGGGAATCTCTGCTTCTGTTTCATAGCTCCAGCCCTGTCAGAGTCCAAACAGCAAAGAGACGAAAAATCTTCATGTTAGCCATCTTTATTCCCTCTTCCAGAATTCAAACTGATGGGACCTGCCGTCTCGCACATAGCACCTTCCTGGGTAGAAGAGGGCCCTTATCCAGCCTTTTTGTTGTAATGTTCCACAATGGTCCACTTAGTCTTGATATTTCTTCTGGATGGGTGGGAGAACCACTTTTCCTGTCTAGGTTCACAAGATCAGAATAGGCATTTTTACAGTTATAAAGCAAAATTTACATATTATAGCATGGAATACAGACATTTTACAAATCAGATTATTGCATGCAGCAACTTACAAGCATTTTATAGAGTCTAAACACTAAACACATTCTTACAAGTTCCAGGGGAGCCGATTATGATCCACATTCTTTAATTGCCTTTTCTTTCATTATAACCTTTTGAAGTTAATGGATAAAAGGTTTTTTGATCAGCTGACATCAGAAGATATTTTTTCCTTTTTCCTTTTTTCCTTCAGTTAATAGGGAATTGTGTATTAACAACCATGGGAATTGCTTGTATAATTTCCTATGTACTTCACTGAAGACACATTCTTTACTGAGGAGACTTCAGACACTCCTGTAACACACGGCAGTTTTATAGTCGCTCCAGCTCTAAACTATCTGGGATTCTTGAAGCAAACTTGCGGTGAACGTATGTATCACAGGTCACATTGCAGGCCAGTACTGAGTCATCAGTCATTAGTTAATGTTCGAGTTTGTGGCTCTGAGTCTGGTTTTATTGGCTTTACTGTCCTAATGGTGTATTTATTAAGTTTCAGAGTAGCAGCCGTGTTGCTTTGTATTCGCAAAGAGAAAAGGAGGACTTGTGGCACCTTAGAGACTAACAAATTTATCTGAGCATAAGCTTTCGTGAGCTACAGCTCACTTCATCGGATGCATTTGTTAGTCTCTAAGGTACCACAAGTACTCCTTTTCTTTTTTATTAAGTTTGTGTCTCCTGATAATCAGCTGAGGAGCAGATAATCTCTTGAAATCAAAACTAATATTTTTCCTTCCAAAAATGCATTTTAATAACAGCAAATATAAGCTTTCAAACCATACTTTGGGAAACCTGAACTCTGAGAAAGTGGCTTGTATCTAGGGTTACAGGCTCCACCTATTGGTTGCTTTAGATTAGAGAAATGTAACATTTTCACTCAGAGAATTGTTGGCTATTCTCATGCCCCTGGGTCTTGCCACATCTTCCATAACTTACTGGCTTTGACCTCAAGATTCTGCATGATGTTCAAAAAAAAAGTTGAGTCTGATTGATTTATTTTAATGGTCTGCATACAAGAGACAGCAATGCCAGACTATTATCCAAAATGAAGAATCATTGATAGACTGTCCAAGGGATGCCTTCCTCTAAATACACCCACTGAGGTATGCAAATGAAATATTTCTGAGTCCTGGAAATGATAGATTCTTTTTTTTCAGAGAATTTAGTATAATTTCCTAACAGACCCGTCTCCCCCCTCAACAACAACAAAAATAGAGTGCCCTTAGACCAAACATGTATAGTTCTTAATTTATAATCATCTGTTCCTTCTGTGTCTGAAAGAGACAAAGTGAGGAGTTCAGGTTTATAATGGAAAACTATTGCCTTGAAGGCTGAAAAGGTAAATTATAGTGAGATATTAAGTGTGTTAAATTTCATATGCTATTGGGGCATATGTTGGGAGGACCAGATTTTTTAGATGACTTCCATTAAATTAGTTTTAAATGGTTGGTTAAGCTGGCAAGTATCTTCTGTAATGCAGTCCTAGTTTTACGGCAGCTATGTCAATCACCAGTAAATGAATGTTCATCATTGGCATACAGAGCACTGAAACCCCGTGTGTTAGAAGCCAAGGAAACACTTGGACAAGGCAGAGTTCTGTATACAGTTTATTACCAACACCACCTACTAGCACACATTTGTGTTTGTGTGTATCATGCTCTGGGTTAAGCTGAGACCTTACACAGGGAGGCAGCAGGGTTTCATCTGCAGTTCATCATCTTGACTGCTGGGGCACTGAGGCATCAGAGTGCCCCTTGTCTCCTCCTGCTGCACCCCCTGCAAGCTTAATGATGGTGTACTCTCTAGGCAAACACTATAATGATATGCAAGGTATGTTTGTATTTTTGTCATTGTGTTCCCTACTCATTCCCAACTGGGCTGCAGTATGAAAATGAATTTAAAAGAAGGGTAATGGAGGAGAGATTACACTGAGGGGACAATGGCACCACTTATCAATGAGCTGATTACAATGTTTATAGGCTTTTCTGTGGTATTTATATCCACAGTATCTGAGAGTGTTACATTTTATTAGCCCTTTTTGGCCCTGACCGTACATTGTGCTATCCCATTTTGGCTCAAGAAGCCAGCTAAAAATCCAGAGTATTGCAGGTTGTTCCAGCTAGAAGGAGAGATTGGTGGAGTCAGGTATCTTTATGTAATGTATGTGTAGTCAGGTATCTTTGATGTAATCTTGTTTATTTACAAAGAATGTACAAAGTCCTGTTTCCCTGAACACAGGAGGAACCAATCAACAGGAGATAGTTGTGAGAGAGACCCCTTGGGAAAGGGTCTCCTGTTCTTTGCAAATAGCTCTCACCTCAGACCTGACAAACTCACTACATGTCTTACAGGCTATTTATCCATAAAGAGTAGCATGTAAGGTATCTACAGAAAGCTTGTAACTTGTCAAGATTCATAGTCATTATGAGTAAGGCTACATTTATGTCACAGAGGTCATGGAAGTCACGGATTCCATGACTTCCAGAAATCTCTGTAACAGTTCTCTGCTTCAGCCCCAATGGCTGTGGGACTCTGGAGCTGGCAGCCAGTGGGGCCCTGGCAGGGTTCCAGCCACAGATGACAGCCGTGACAGGGGGCCCCTGCAAGGTTCCAGTGACAGGTGAGAGATTCCTGAGGGGGCCCTCCTCAGGGTTCCAGGGATGGGTGACAGCCTCATGCAGGGGAGAGGGAGGAGATGCCTTGGGCTAGTGGCTGGGGGTGTCCCGTTTTCTATTTGGGAAATATGGTCACTCTGCTGCTCCCAGCTGCCATGGGTGGAGGGGGGATGCCCTGCAGCTTCCAGCTGCTGTGGGCAGAGGGGGAACCCCACAATTCCCAGCCACCACAGTGGCAGGAGAAACCATGGAGCCTCAGCAGCAAAAGTCACGGACAGGTCACGGCTTCTGTGAAATTTTGTTTATTGCCCATGACCTGTCCGTGACTTTTACTAAAAATAACCATGAAGCAATCTTAGCCTTAATTATGAGACATATGCATGGGTAATATTTAAGGAATAATGTATTTATATTGAAAGTGTACTTATGGACTTGGAGTAGCAATGAGTCCCCAGGGGATAATATATATCAGTGATGGCCCATTCAAGCAGGAGGAAGTTGTCACCCCATCCTATTCAGCTGGCTATCCAATGCCAGCCTCAATTGTTTAGCTTTGCTCAGTACCAAGAGTTTCAATAGAAAACCTTCAGAGGCAACTACAAACAATTGAAATCACTTTAAGGTAAAAAAAGGAACATTACAACAAGACAGGGATTCATCCTGCCTGTGAATAGAGACAAAAGATTGTTTCAGTGTAACACAGAGTGGGGAAAGGTCCTCTGGAGCCTTTCAATGAGGAGGCATCTTGGGGAGTAGAGATGTTCTCATGAAAAATTGGATCCTGATTCTTGTGAAGCCAGCCAGCTCTGCAACAGACTGAACTTTATTAGAAATAAAAGGTAACTATTAAGTGTAAACCCAGCTTCACGTTTCATGATTTTGTTTTGTATTGTAGCCATTTGTTTCTAGCACACTCTCTTATTTCTAGTAGAATCACTATTCTTTCTTAAATAAGCCTTCTTTTGTGTTATTATAAGTGCTTACAAGTGCTCTGTATTTTACAGGAGCAATGGTTTAAGGTAAACTGGTATACACTGGTAAACTGGTATACACTGTTCCCTTGGGGGCAGAGGATCTGGTATTTCTGGAGTAACCAGCCTCAGAGGCTGGATATCACAGGGGTACAGTTCAAAGGAACTCTGGGACCGGGGTGCACCTCTTGTTCACTTGCAAGGCAAAGATGGGGCTGGTATAGCCCAGAGGGGAGTGGCTGAAAGGCTGGTGCTGTTAAGGAACAGACATACAGGCAAGACTCCCTTATGCTGGCGGCAGGGGTAACAAGGTGACTCACAGTCGTGGGAGCCCCAAACCTCTTTTGGCCAGCACTACATTTTGCTTGAACTGGCTGTGTGTGGCTTTCTTTTTCTGGTTGTTTCTGCTTCTCTCAGCTTGCCTCACATCCATACACATGCACACTCTTATCCAAAACAATATCAAATGTAGCCCTCCACCCACATAATTCTATTTCCTGGCTGATGGGGGGCTGCTGTAAAGGAGCTAAACTTTCTTACAGCTCTCTTAAATGAAGGGTGGTAGTTTCACCCGCCTGCTTCAGTGATATTTCACTCAACCCACAATAATATATTCATTAAATTAAGCCTCATAATATCCCCAGGAGGGCAGGAAGTATTATCATCCCCATTATACAGACTGGGAATTGAAGCACAGAGAGATTAAATGATTTGTGCCAAGGTCTTAAAAGAAGTCTGTGGCAGACCACAAGCAGAACCCAGATCTCTTGATCCCAATCCAGAGTGTGGACCACAAGAACACCTGGGATAAGAGGGGAATGAGAGGAGGAACAGAGGAGGCTCTCCCCCAATATCACAATTCCACCAACCTTTTTCTTCCTTTTTTAAGTAGGTACCAGCTAGTCATGAAATAACAGGCCTGAGTCTCATTCACACTAAGTCTGTTCTACATGACTCTAGTATAGCAGTGTAAAAAGGCCTTAAAATGGGTATAATTTACTCCCACTTGAATGGTTTTTACACTGCTAGAGTGGTGTAAAATCATGTAAATCAGAATTAGATGCAGTAAAATGGTTACCTACAGGTTTTTGTGATTTCAAGATCCTCCCTTGAAGTGTTGCTGACTATGAAGACATTAGTACCAGTGAGAAAGCGTGATCCTCAGTTCTTGTTCAGGGGAAACTAATTTTCTTTTAAGAGGTTGGCTGTTGAGGAGGGCATTGAGTGGATGTTGAAAAATTGTAAAGGGTTCAGAAAAGAGCTATGAGAATGATTCAAAGGCTGGGATACCTGCCTTATAGAGAGATACTTAAGAGATTCAGTCTATTTAGCTTATCAAAGAGAAGGTTAAGATGTGATTTGAGCACCATCTACAAATAGTAGCACAGGGAAGAGATTTGACTGTAGGGGGCTCTTTAATCCAATGAAGTGGTGTCCATACTTTTCCTCTTGTGTCCCCCCCTTACCAGTAATTGAATGCATCTACACCCTCCCCGCCCCCAGGCTGGGAACCGAGGGCCGAGCCAAGGCCATGGCCGGTGGCCTAGCTGTGGCCAGGAGGGGTGGCCGGGAGTGGAGCCAGGGCCACAGCTGCAGCTGGGGGCTGAGGGCCAAGCCAGGGCCAGGGCTGGCGGCTGAGCTGCGGCCAGAAGCAGGAGCCAAGGCACAGTCAGGAGTGGGGGCTGAGTCACAACTGGGAGCGGGGGCGGGGGCTGTGGCTGGGAGTGGGGGCCAGGAGTGCAGCTGGGTGCTGGCGGCTGGGGCCAAAGTAGGGCTCGGTGGCACTCCCTCCCCACCCCCCATGGGGGCTGGCCTAGGCCCCACCGTGCCGCCCCCCCCGGACTTTCCTCCATGCTTGCAAGAGGTGTGTGCCCCACAGTTTGGGGACCACTGATCTAATAGACAATGCCATAACAAGAGCATGTGATTGGAAGCTGATGCTAAAAATTCAGATTGGAAATAAAACACATTTTATAAGTAAAGGTAGTTAGGCATTGGAACAATTTACCAAAGCAAGTGCTGCCAAATCTACCACATCATGTTATTAAATCAAGATTGGGCATCTTGCAAAAAGGTATGTTTTACTTTAGCCAGAAGTTATGGGCTTGATGCAGAAATTCCTGCATGAGATTCTATGGGATGTGATATACAGGAGGTCAGACTAGATGATCATAACAGACCCATCTAGCCTTAAAAGCTATGCATTCAAAGTTACTAACTATTGGCAAAGTCTGCTTTGAACAAAGTTACCTTTTATCACTTGAAGAAAATTGTATAAACTTTTTCAGAGTAACAGCCGTGTTAGTCTGTCTTCGCAAAAAGAAAAGGAGGACTTGTGGCACCTTAGAGACTAACCAATTTATTTGAGCATGAGCTTTCGTGAGCTACAGCTCACTTAAGCTGTAGCTCACAAAAGCTCATGCTCAAATAAATTGGTTAGTCTCTAAGGTGCCACAAGTACTCCTTTTCTTTTTTTGTATAAACTTTGATCATCTACTACCATGACTTTACTGCAAACCAGAGCATAGATTTAAACACCAATAAATTCTGTGACTAGCTCACTGTCTGCTGGAAGGAGAATAAAATAAAAAATGAGATCAGCAAACAAATTGTTCACTGCAACACAGAACCCCAGAGAAATCTTGAAATGTGGATAAGAGTCTTTTTTGTGTGACTATGGATAGTTATTCCCTATGTACAATCTACAGGTTGTTTGAAAAGCATTCTTCTTGTTAGCTAGTGCGTTCAGTTTGGTGGTCTGTACTTGTTGCTGGGTACAAGTCATGTGCACAATATTTTATATGGTTAACTGCGGCTAAGATATCATTTATGTGGCTGGATATAGCAAACCCCAAAACAGCGGGTTTAGCCATTGTGATGCATTCCTGAAGCATGTAAGACATATCCCAACATGCTTTGATTTGTGTACATAATCTACAGTGACCTTTTGAGTTTGCTTCTCCACTGCCAAAGATCATGAAACTGTAAATCTGTATGTTGCAGCAACCTACCTATTATTTGATAGTACAGAGTAGAGCTCCTTTTCAATGTCAACAGACAAGAAATTATACTGCAGCCTTTTAAAAGTCAGAAAGCATCAAGCAGTGTGGAGTTAATACTTCTAGGGGCCTTGCCATGGGAATTTGCTGGCCCTAGCCCAGACTACAGATAATTAATTATGTCAGTGAAAGGCTCTGGTGGCCTGTTCTCTTCAGAGAAAAGTGACATCATCTATGGAGCTCTCTGGCAATAAAGCAGAACAAAGCTGTGTGGGCAGGAAATAACAGACAGATGCCTGCTAGTGCTCATTTGATCTGTTTCGAAGCTTTCTGTAAGAAGTAATATATTGCTCAGTACTTCTCCGTAGCACTGCCATCTGTAGCTTGGACTTTTTTTTTTTTTTTAAACTGTAAGAGGCCAGATTAATCTCTGATGTGGCTCCACTGGCGTCACTTCAGTGGCGTTTACAGTGGGGACGGGTTGGCCCAACGTATGTCTCCCCCTACACGCTGATTTTAATAGGACTTTCTGTATTATCATTGGAAGAGACTCGCAGCAATATGCAGTTGATAGTTGATATCACGCTGACCGTGTCATAATGGAAGGTAAAAGTTACAGACGCTGTGGACAGGGATAACACGATTCAGTTTCATTTTCCCACAGCTATTTCTCAAAGGTTTGACCAAAAAAAAAAAAGCAACGTGCAATGGTGCTCAGTGACAGGATCCAAGCTTCCAGCTTTGTGCAATGGATCTTGCGCTCAGTAAACGTTTGATCCCAACAACACATGCCCAGCTTGTCTGTTACCAGGGCCACCGCTTCTCCCCGGATCCAAAGCAGGCTGCTATGCCCAGCCTCACTCAAGGAGGTTTATTTTCATATCAGATTTCAGAGTAGCAGCCGTGTTAGTCTGTATTCGCAAAAAGAAAAGGAGTACTTGTGGCACCTTAGAGACTAACCAGTTTATTTGAGCATAAGCTTTCGTGAGCTACAGCTCACTTCATTCCGATGAAACTGGATACAATTAACTTAGGCTTGAATAGAGACTGGAATAACTTGAATAACTGCTGGAAATGGCCCACCTTGATTATCACTACAAAAGGTTTCCTTCCTCCCCCCCCCCCGCTATCCTGCTGGTAATAGCTCATCTTAAGTAATCACTCTCCTTACAGTGTGTATAACACCCATTTTTTCATGTTCTGTGTGTATATAAATCTCCTCACTGTATTTTCCACTGAATGCATCCGATGAAGTGAGCTGTAGCTCACGAAAGCTTATGCTCAAATAAATTGGTTAGTCTCTAAGGACAAAGCCCAGCTACCCTGTGACAAAGTCGTTGTAAGAGTACATAGGGATACTTTGAGGAGGTAGGATATTAATGGAAGGACCCTAAAGGGACAATTTAATATTATATGATTCAAAGGAGCCTCAATTTAATGTCTTGGGAGTGGCCAATTTTTATTTCTTCATTCTATTTTTTTCTTATTTTAACACAAAATGTAGGAAGATTTAAAAAAAAATTTAAATTAGTCTATCTATTAAGAATCTAACGAGAAGGAGAGTTACAAAATCTAAGTATTTGGACTTTTGTTAGGAATGTTACACTGATATCCGTGTTTGCTTATAATGTGCTCTGAGACACAATAGGGCTACAGCTGCCTGAAGAAGTCATCTGCATTAATTTTATCTAGATGAACCCTTACTGTACACATGCATAACCTGAACTGTCTAACTGGAATTTCCAGAAACAAAAGGTCCCTTCAGTCTCTGCAGTGACATATCACCCAGCATGCCTCAGATACAGCTGAGACCAGGTTGAGAACAGCCACCTGATTTCCTTGAGAGGAGTGTAATATGAGGCCTTGCTCTTGGTCTTTATTAGCACTATGTGAAAAGCTTGCAAAGTCTATTGGAATTTAGGAAATTAGCTACTGGTAGGATCACCACACTGCATAAGGAACCTGTGACCTTATCTAGTTTCTGTTCCTGTATGCAGCAGCTGTTGCACTATTAATAAACTGCAGGTGTAAAATAACAGCACAAGTAATAAAAAATGTCCTCCTATCCATGATTTCACAGCTACTGTCATGCCATTAATCAGAAATAAAATATGACTTTGTAAACTTTGATCCTGTATTATATGGTGCTTTTACCTGTGTAATCATTCCAATGTGCCATGGTGATTAGAAAGGTAGTTTTTTGAAAGTGAAAAATACCAGATGAACTTCTAATGGTTTCCTGAGAGCATTGCTTATGAATGATATCATTTGCCCTTAACTTTACACCACACTCCTTCCTAATAGCTTGGGGAATTCTCATTATGTTACTGAAATAAAGAAGCTCTTTGATCAGCAAATTCTAAACTAATTACTGTTTTAGGCAGCAGATTATTACTGATAGGCAGGTAGCTCTGAGAAGATGTGGAGCCAGTTAGCAGGAAGGCAAGTTATGCAGAGCCAGAATTGAAGAAAGAAGTTAAGAAACTGATTGGCTCAGGGGCTTGGTATGAGCTTTACTTTCACCAATGACTCATTGGTTTGACTCCAATCCAGCCCATTTTGGTAATGACTGAAAACTGATATAATCTAATGGCTCTTTGGTGATTTATGTGAAACAAGTTTGACTCATTCAGTCCAGCTTGCAGTGGACAAGTGTCCTATCCCAAAACATACCACCTCAATGAGCACTAAAGTGCAGCTTTGCCAACAGTCTGATTGGAGAGGCTAAAGACTTAGTGGGCTTGGAGATCAAACTGCAAACTCACCGAATCTCCTCCACACACCTCTTTGTTGGAGATACAGGAGGAACCTGCAGTGGTGCATACAGAAGAGGTGCCACCCGATACCTCTCCAAATAATAAAAATCCATTTCCGCACCTGCTGAGGCTATTATGCCACCACCCACTGACAATGGCAGATGATTTCACCTACTTTCAAGAACTATTTAAAAGGGTGGCTAGTGAACTCAAGATCACTATGGAGGAGGTGTCAGTGACTCAACATGAACTGACAGATGTCTTGTAACCTGCGACCTCCTCCAAGATTGTCCTCCTGATCAATGGAGCTATCATGGACCCAGCCAAGAATATCTACAAACTCCAGCCACTCTACCCGCAACCTGCAAGAGGGCAGATCAGAAATACTATGTTCCCTCCAAGGGCTCAGAGTTTCTTTTCAGACATCCAGCTCCAAACTCACTGGTAGTCGAAATGGTGAACCAAAGAAACAAGCAGCAGCACTTCCAGTCCACTCCTTCTGACACGGACAGTAAAAGAATGGATTTATTTGACCACAAGGTTTATGCATCCTCCACATTGCAATTCAGGGTGGCAAACTATGCTGCCCTCCTAGCCAAATATGACCATAAAAATTACGGAAAATTCATGGAATTTATTAATGATATTCCAGAAGAAAAGAGACAGCAATTTAAGGCAGTGGTCTCTGAAGGGCAAATAATTTCCCACATGGCACTCCAGGCTGCCCTTGATGCTGCGGACACCACAGCCAGGTCCACCACGATGGCTGTTGTTATGCGCTAGGCTTTATGGTTCAACTCTTTCTCTTTCCCACGTGAGATAAAGAACACCATGGAGGATCTCCCCTTTGATGGTGAGAAATTATTTGCAGCAAAGACCAAAGAGGTGCTGAACACCATGAAAGATTCCAAGGCTATACTGAGATCTCTAGGCATCCATACACAGGCCTCTAGAAGGAGACAGTATACGTATCTGCCTTACCAACGCCCACGATACCCGGCGTACACACAACAAAGACACCAACAGCCATACAATCAGCAACAGCATCGACACCAGAGACCTAGTCCTCAACACCGCCGCCCCCCGCCATCAGCAGCATCCCAACCTCCTTCACCTAACAAGCAGATTTGAAGCCTTGGTTGAGGGCATAGAAGACCTCCCACCCACTCCAGCGCTCACACTAATTATTCATCCCTTTGGTCACCGTTTGCCCCCATTGAATGACAACTGGTGAGCCATCATTATGGGCAGATGAGCCCTAGAGGTTATCCGATCGGGCTATACCATCCCTTTTCTGTCCATACACCCCTCACCCCCATTCCCTGTCCCTCTTCAGGGACCCCTCTCATGACCACTTGCTCCACCAAGAGGTACAACATCCTCTGCAAACAGGAGCAGTGGAGAGGGTACCCAATCAGCACAGGGAAAAATACTCCCACTATTTTTTGACGCAAAAGAAGAGTGGGGGATGGTGACCCATTCTCGACCTCAGGCAACTCAACATGTTCGTCAAAATGCAAAAATTCAAAATGGTTACCCTAATGACCTTTATTCCAGCACTGGATCAGGGAGATTGTTTTTCAGCCCTCAACCTGTAGGATGCTTATTTTCATGTATCTATACACCCTGCCCAAAGACGTTTTCTCATATTTGTTCTGGGAACAAACCTCTACCAATACAGGTCCTACCCTTTAGTCTCTCAACAGCACTCTGCATCTTCTCCAAGATCCTCACGGGGTTACCACACAACTGAGGAAAAAAGGAATAATAATCTTCCCTTCCCTTACCTTGCCCCCTGAAGCTGCAAACCCGCAAGGAAGTCATCCGAACCACACAGATGACCATCGACTGCTTTCAGGGACTTGGCCTGCAAATAAACAAAAACAAATCCACATTAATCCCTACTCAATGTCTGGAGTTCCTAGGTGCACACCTCAACTCCACAAGTAGCATGGTGTGTCTTCCAACTGAGAGATTCATCAACATAAAGAATCAGGTCACCAAACTGCGGAACAGCCCACAGGTCACGGCTCACAATTGCCTACAACTTCTAGGCCACATGGCTGCATGCACTTTTGTGGTCAAGAACTCATGCTTGTACTTGCGATGCCTATAAGGTTGCTAGCCACAGTCTACAAACCAAATGTACACAGACTATGCAAACTTCTCATCATGCCTATCAAGATCAAGGACTTACTCATATGGTGGACTTGACCACACAATCTCTGTTCCAGGGTCCTATTTTTACAGGAATCCCCTTCAATTATAATCGCTACAGATGCAATCCTCACTGGTTGGGGGTCACACATGGGTCACCATACCACTCAAGGATTATGGTCCCCTACAGACATCTTACTGCGTATAAATCTTCTAGAGCTGTGAGTGGTCCACAACGCCTACCTCCACTTTCTCCCACTCATCAAGAAACAAAAGATCAGGATCATGACCGACAACATTGCTTCTGTTTTATTGTCCCAACTCACGGGCCATCTACACCACCCAAACATAGCAATGCTCCACGACAAGGCATGGCTCTTCAATGGTTCTCCTACGAAGAACGAGGCTGCTCCAAGCAGGTGCAAACTGTACTATTACACAGCAGGACACAATCTACACATACCACCTATATCAATAAGTGGTCTAGGTTCACGGCATGGTGTTCTGCCAGGCAAATCGCTCCTACTTCCGCACCTCTTCCAGTCGTGCTGGACTACCTTCCGGAGCTCCAACAATCTGGGCTCTCCTTTAGCTCCATAAAGGTACATCTGGCAGCAATCACAGCATTTCACCGGAACATCGGTGACACCGCTATCTTTGCCTACCCCACGAAAAGATTCCTCAAAGGCATCCAGACCCTGTCCCCCCATCAGACCACCCACTCAGCCATGGGACCTCCACTTGGTCCTCACATGTTTGATGCAAAAGCCCTTTGAACTGCTAGCATCCTGCTCTCTACTACACCTCTCTATGAAAGCTGCATTCTCAGTGGCAATTACATCCGCCAGACATGTAGAACTTGGAGCTCTCATGGCTGACCCACCATATACTATCTATTTTAAGGATAAAGTCATGCTCCGAATGCATCCAAAATTTCTCCTGAAGGTATATTCATCCTTCCACCTTAATGAACCTATCCATCTTTTTTAAGGATAAAGTCATGCTCCGAATGCACTCAGAATTTCTCCTGAAGGTGCATTCATCCTTTCACCTTAATGAACCCATCCATCTACCAACCTTCTTTCCTAAACCGCATGTGAACTCTTTCGAAGCAGCAATGCACACACTTGATGTGCTCAGAACTTTGTCCTTTTATTTGGATAGGATTAGTTCATTCAGGGCTTCCCCTAAACTTTGTATCTCAGTCGCAGAGCGATCTAAGGGCAAATCATTATCCATCCAGAGAATATCCAACTGCATATTGGAGTGCATCTGTTTATGCTACCAACTAAAGAAGATACATCTTCCAACCTCTATTAAGGAACACTCTACCAGATCTGTGTCAACATCTGTTGCATTCCTACATAACATTCCCCTGCAAGGCTGCGACTTGGGCTTTGAAGCACACCTTTGCCAAACATTATGCCTTTACTCGGGGACCCTTGACTGACACTCAAATGGCCCGAGCTGTGCTGACTACAGCTTTCTTACCAGATCTGAAGTCCCTACCATCCTAGACATACTGCTATTCAGTCACCTGGAGTGGAGCACACACAGGGACATCTCTCTCTCAAAGAGGAGGTTACTCACCTGTGTAGCAACTGATGTTCTTTGAGATGAGTGTCCCTGTGGGTGCTCCACTACCCACCCTCCTCCCCTCTAATTTGGAGTTTGGGGCGGTCTCCTTTGTAGAGAAGGAACTGAGGAGTCATGGCCGCGCACACGCTGTTAAGGCACCAGCGGCGCATGAGGCAGGCCCATGCGGGTACTGGTGTACAAATCTCCAAGCGGAAGTGCATGGACACATCAGCACCGGGAATGGAGCACCCACAGGGACACTCATCTCAAAGAACATCAGTTACTGCACAGAGGAGTAACTGCCTCTTTTGCATAAAATGTTCTCAGCCTGACTCCTTTTCACAAAGCCCTTATTTACCGTGTAATTTATACCAACTTTAAGGCCAGAGTGATGTAAATGGAACTTTGTGGTGAGAATCAGAATGAGAATCAGGCCAAGAATATTTTATACAAAATTAAAACATCTGTGATGCTATTTATTATTTGTAAAGCACTAACTAAGGTCAGTTTGGGACAAGAAACAATATCAAAGCCACATCAGTGGTAAAGAAGAAGATATGTTGGGTGACCAGAGGAGAGGGGCAGTGTTAGTTTATAATTTGGGGAATGTTTTTCTCCTCTTATTCTGCTCCCATTCCTCTCTTCTTCTTATAATGTGTTGGGATAGAGAAGGCACTTGACGAATATTAGTGTTAAGGTCTTACAGAATAAGTGTGCCTTTATTAAAGGATTTGAATGAGGAGAAGATGTGATTGAAAGGTTATTCCAACCACTGGTAATAGCATGGATGAAGGCATAAAGCTAGAAGTGGGAAGAGGGCATGAAGGGGAGTGAGGCTGGCAGTGTTGGTAGAATGAAGGGAAGTGTTAAGAAAGGGACTCCAAGATGTAGGCTAGAATGGAGTTGTATCCTCCCATGATGAAGTCAGACATGGTCTTTCACCCTTTGTAATCTTCAGCTTCACAGACAGCTTTCTTTTTCAAATTAAATCCTCAACAGCTCACTAAACAGCTATTCTCAGAGGCTTTAGATCAGAGGGCCACATGATTTCTGACTCACTTTGGGGGGGAATGCATCCTACTGTTCTCCCATCAAGTCTCAGGAAGAATTAGGAAGAAGGCATAAATGAGTCCTCAGTGCTGAGCTGACACCGGAGATCACACTGAGATATCAAAACAGATAACATGACAGATCACACTCAGCCCAAACCCCCTTCTTCCAGAACCTGTTACCAGTTACCTAGCTCTTTCAACCAGATTAGCCTCTATATGCTAAGTGGGGGAGAAATATCAAGGGTTAACTTTTCAGCAGAGCCTAATTTGTCAGGCACTGACATCCCATTGAAACTACTCCCTCGGGCTCCTTTGTAATCCCAAACTCAAATTCCCAACCAAAGAATGTGATTGTCAAGGATGGGAAATATTGTCCTTTAACACAATATTAATAGATGCCTTCTATGATGAAATAACTGGCTCTGTGGATATGGGGAAAGTGGTGGATGTGATGTATCTTGACTTTAGCAAAGCTTCTGATACAGTCTCCCACAGTATTCTTGCCAGCAAGTTAAAGAAGTATGGATTGGATGAATGGACGATAAGGTGGATAGAAAGCTGGCTAGATTGTCAGGCTCAATGATCAATGGTTCGATGTCTAGTTGGCAGCCAGTATCAAGCGGAGTGCCCTAGGGGTCGGTTCTGGGGTCAGTTTTGTTCAACATCTTTATTAATGATCTGGATGATGGGATTAATTGCACCCTCAGCAAGTTCGCAGATGACACTATAATGGGGGGAGAGGTAAATACTCTGGAGGGTAGGGACAGTGTCTAGAGTGACCTAGACAAATTGGAGGATTGGGTCAAAAGAAATCTGATGAGGTTCAACACGGACAAGTGCAGAGTCCTGTACTTAGGAAGGAAGAATCCAATGCACCGCTACAGGCTGAGGACCGACTGGCTAAGCAGTGGTTCTGCAGAAAAGGACATGGGGATTACAGTGGACGAGAAGCTGGATATGAGACAACAGTGTGCCCTTGTTGCCAAGAAGGCTAACGGCATATTGGGCTGTATTAGTAGCAGCATTGCTAGCAGATCGAGGGAAGTGATTATTCCCCTCTGTTAGACACTGGTGAGGCCACACCTGGAGTATTGTGTCCAGTTTTGGTCCCCCCACCACAGAAGGGATGTGGACAAATTGGAGAGTCCAGCGGAAGGCAACAAACATTATTAGGGGGCTGGGGCACATGACTTACGAGGAGAAGCTGAGGGAACTGGGGTTATTTAGTCTGCAGAAGAGAAGAGTGAGGGGAGATTTGATAGCAGCCTTCAACTACCTGAAGAGGGGCTCCAAAGAGGATGGAGCTAGGCTGTTCTCAGTGGTAGCAGATGACTGAACAAGAAGCAATGGTCTCAAGTTGCAGTGGGGGAGGTCTAGGTTGGATATTAGGAAACACTATTTCACTAGGAGAGTGGTGAAGAACTAGAATGGATTACCTAGGGAAGTGGTAGAATCTCCATCCTTAGAGGTTTTTAAGGCCTGGTTTGACAAAGCCCTGGCTGGGATTATTTAATTGGTGTTGGGTCTGCTTTGATTAGGGGATTGGACAAGATGACCTCCTGAGTTCTCTTCCAACCGTAATATTCTATGATTCTATGTTATATAAAAAACCCTAAACACTGGAAACTCAGGAAATCCAGAGTTAAAATTCCATAGCTTCCTGGCTCTGACCCTGGCCCTGGTCACTCTCTGCCTTCGAGTTGAAAACCCTCACCAGCTGCATATGTGAATTTCAACAATATGGTCCCTAGTTATTAAGAATATAGGTATTACCGTACTAGATCAGACCAGTGATTCATCTAGTCCACTAGCCTCTCTGATAGAAGCCAGAACCAATGCTTCAGAGGAAGAAGATATAACAATATTCACAATGGACAATAATGGGAAAGCCAGAAAACAGGCATTTTCTGCCTAATTACAGAGAAGCTAGTGCTTGGCTTAGGCTCTCAAGCATGAGGGCATATATCCCTTATACTTTTATCCTTTCTAACGTAACTGTGGACGTTCTTATTATCCATATAAAAGTCCAGTTCTTTTTTTACTCCTGTAAGATCTTGGACTTAATATCTTGTGGCAATGAGTTCTATGTGCTAGCTGTAGGTTGTGTAAAAATTATTTCATTTTATCAGTTTCAAATTGTATTGTCTCTGATTTTTCTGGGTAGCCCTTTATTCTTATAGTATGAAAAACAGGTATAAGGATTCTCAGGTTGGGCACTGAAAAATGGAGGCACCCAAATGCAATGGCTTATTTATTTTATTTATTTTGTAAATTTAGGCCTTAAATTCAGATTAGGTGGAACTGAGTTTGTAACATTCACAAGCCTCCTCTCAAAAGTTCACACACAGAGCCCCTCACATGGCTCCCAGGTGAAACAAAAACTGCTAGTAACTAAAAACCTTTCTACTCTAACTAGGTAAAAGTAACTTTTGTGCTAGTTCACCTTGAAAACTACTGCTAGTGCATCAGTAACATGGTAGGCACTGTACAGCATAAAGGAAGATTCGATATGGTACCAGCTTTAAAGAACATACAATCTGAACAGCATATAAAATTGGTTTGGAGTTTTCATATCAAACAATTTTAAGTTATGAGTGAATTTAAAAGGTAAAGTGATTTTCTAAAAGTGAAAACTCATCCATTTTTCTAAGTTCCTCACAGTGATTCTCAACCTCTTGTCTAAATAATCTCAAACTTTAAAATAAAATCTCGATTGACTAGAAATTGTTGTAATATCTGATTGTCTCATATCTCTGAATGTTCCCACTTACCGCAATGACAAGGGGAATGGAGTTGAGAAATGGTTTTCTAGTGCCAGAAAACCCCATTTATTCCACCAAAAACCACTAGAGACTGCAGTCTGTGATTTTATATGCAAGTTTACTTCCAATCTGAAATCCCTTCCTTGTGCTTGTGCCCTCGCATGTGTTTTATATTAAGTAACATTGTGTCCTTAAACAAACAAGAAACATAAAAGAAAATACCCACCAGTTGGGATGATAGAGTCTCTGTTTGCCAGAACTGGGATATGTATGCCATCTATTGTCCCACTATAGTTCAGGAAGCTTCAAATCCCTCATCTATTTTCTGCACATTCTCCAGACTCAGATGTCTGCATATCAAGAGATACTTATGGCCTTGGACACCTTTCTGACAACCACTCCACTGGGTTTTCCAACACCAAAGTGACTACCTACCAACCAGAGTTGCCAGCTTCCAGAGTGCAATTGCCACCCGCTTTTCCGCTGCCAAAGCAGCTTTCATTCTAACGTCTCTGTGCTAGAGGGCTGAGGAGAGCTCAACACACAGATCCAGGAGTGTGGCCATCTGCATCCAGAAGTTCTGCAGCCACAGTTGGTCACCCCAAATCTGCATCACAGTGCGGTCCCACCATTCAGTGCTCCTTTCTCCAGCGTAGAAGCACCACTCTACTGTGTGGAGCTGGTCAGCAAATGCCTGCAACACCCTCAGTTTTAATTCACTGTCTACATTATGCATTACCCCTCCTCAATTGTCTTATCTTCATTGCAGCACTACAGCTGGTAGCGGAAGTTCCACAAATTCAATGTGCACTGAGTTTCTAAAACAGACTTGAAAATTCCTCTGAGCTGTTCAGGATTCATGTTTCTTTTAGTGACATAATAGACAGAAAAGTGGCATGAGGAACTGTGGGAATTTTTAAAAATGGCATGAAAATTATGGGATGGAATTATGGGGGAGCTCCCATAAATCTGAGCACTATGCTGGCATCCCAAAATGCACTGCAAAATGTCCCACGAGCATTGCATCGGACAGTGGTGCGGAAGATACTGGGACGTCCACGCACAGTGCATTACATCTTCCGCTGACACAACCACTAGTGGCTACGATGTGCGGCAAGAACAAAAGCAGCCAAATGTGCACATGCTCTTGTGATATAGGAATGTCGGTGGCTGTAAGCTGACAAAAGTTTTGTCAGTGAACCTTTGTAGTGAAGACATAGCCAAGAAGTACTTCAACAAAAGTACTTCACAGTGGAGAATCTGCCTCAGTTCTTTTTTCTTTTTCTTTTTTTAAAACCAAGTATGTGGCCCCAGGCAACCCAGCTCTTTCCTAACAGGATATTTTGGCTTGCTATCTGAAAATGGCCTGTGTCCTAAAATTTATTTTAATTATATACTTTTTCACTATACCTTAAAACAAAACAGCAACACGAGGGCTAGTCTTGTTGTTTAAGTGGAAAATTAGTCATTTGGAGGAAGCATGAAATCATTAATTTCACAGGCCAGCTATTTTAGCCAATTCCCCATGCAATCATTATGAGGAGTTTGTAGGGAGACTAACTGAAATCCTGAGAACTACTGAAAGCTACACTATTATCTGTGACCCTGTAGCCCATTAAGATTTAAGAGCAGTTGCACTTCAAAATCCTCCCACTCCTGGATTTGTGTCTTACCAGATAAAAGCAATTTGTGTTCAGTTTATTATTAGCACAGACCTATTTTTGCTCTGATGCTTCCTAGCAACCTCAGTGGAGTATCTGTTTGTTAGTTTGCTTTTCATGAATTGTTATCATAAGCCCATGGTAACATACAAGGAAACAGTACTTGATGAACTAGCTGATACCCCTGACAAGATGAGGATATGAACAATGAGCATATTATATCTACACACACACTTTTTCGTTTATACACACATATATACAAGGGAATATACAGTACATGTGACGGACATATATCACATATTGTAAATATATACACATATGGTGATATCCATGTGAAAAGTCATAGAACTATGTGAAGAACTAATATCATATATCTTAGAGCACCTCATCTGTCCCCTGTCCATCCATCTTCCCATCCTCCTTTGAACTTTTTAACATTCCAAAAACATTTTCAATGAGTTGTCATTATATATGAAATAAAATCAACCTCACAGAGAAATATTTACTTGTTTCCCCCCTCAAATTATGTTCAGTCCTGTAGTAGAGGGCAGAACATCACAAATTAATCATCCAATATCTCGCAGCCTTGCAGTGCTTTCCGTTTTTCTGTGGGATCCAATACTTGCTTCTTCCTTTGGAAGGGCCCAGGAGAATGGATTTGAAAATTGTGATATTTATATACATAGAAAAACTGTTTCATTCCACTTTGAGAGGGTTTTATGGCTTCCTCTGAGCCCAGAAACACTGAACTCATGATAAGTAATGTACCTGCTGTTACAGTGAGAGTATGAAAAATAGTCATGATAAATTTTCTTTAACGTCTCTAAAGCATTCCTACAATAACTTTTTTCATGTACTGTAAGTATCTTATACAGAGTACATGATCGATTGTAGTGTACAGCTTTTATTGGCATAAGTTAGGGATGACCTGTATAACCCATTTTTGTCACTCATAAGTAATGTGGCTTCCTCAGACTCATGCTGATAAAACATTTATACTCCTCTATCATGAATTCTCTATATTACAGGAAGAGACAGTTGCAATACCTGGTTGCCTAATATTTTCCATTAGAAGCCCCTGTTCTTAGTTGTTTATAACTGTTAATGTTCTTATGTGGGCTGCTTACGCTCTACCTCAGGCTCAATTTTTAAGTGTCAGTAAAAGTGGCTTAGCTGTTTCCAAGAATTAAGTTTAGGGAAAAGAGCTAGTTTTGCTAATGTTAAAAGCCTTTTCTTTGAAGCGCTCTAGTGCCTCCATGGTAAAATTGGCAGAGTGATAGTCCTGGGGACAGAGAGGTACCTTTTCTTCCCCATGAAAACACACCCAGATTTGGCCAAGTTATAAGCCTTTGAAAATCATCATTTGTGTGTGTGTGTTTAGAGCTTTATAGAAGCTTGCTGCTAAAATCTCTGAACCTTCCATGTGCACTGAAATGTCTTCCCAGATCTGCACAGATTGAGCATTACATGGGGCAGGAGCAGCAGCTGCCTCTTTGACCTAAGGGAAGGAGAGAGCCAGTAGGAAAGCATGAGTTCTTCTCTACTTACTGACTATAATTCTGTGAAATTCACAATCCTTCTTATTGAGCAAGGCTTCATAACTGCACGTTAAGAGACAGGCAAGTGTCATTCCCCCATTTTACCAGTGGGGCAACAGGTATTGCACAAAGTCACTTCAGACACAGTTGAGACCTGGCCTCTGTTTCTGATATGGCAGAACCACAGCATGTCAAATCAATGTGCTTAGCTCTGCTATTTGTAACCACAAGAACAAACTCCCATTCAGAGCCGGGAATAAACTCCTAAGATTCCTCTGTTGTCCAGCAAATAATTAGGTAAGCCACTGTCAAAGTGTGTGCTGTGTCCCCCTGTAGTGGCTGGTCCACATAGATGTTAACAGTTCTTTATTACTACTAGTTACTCTCTTAGCTCAAGTTTTTGAGATCCATGCTATGAATATAAAGGTCCTTAATTCAAACCTTACTGCTGATCCATATGGCAGTTAATATGGTTCCATGTATTTTATTTTTCCAGTTCCCTTTTTAAAAAAACCTAGACATTTACATACAATAATTACTTTAAAAGAACATTATGGTTGCAAAGTCAAGCATTCAGTCGTTAGGAAATGACAGAATTATAGTTGCCCATGAAATCTTAATTCAGCCCCCTTGTGTGTGCTGTATGGTGTAGTTTAATTACATGATCATATATTCTTTGTTCTACAAGACACCTTCTTCATCCAGTGCACAGGATGGACAATGGATGAGGCAGGAGGTAGTAAGAAGAACAAGGATGTTCTATTCTGGTTAAGGTCCTAGACTGGGACCCAGGAGAGCTAGGTTTTACCCCGAATGTCATATACTTCATACGTGATGGTAGGAAACAGGTTTCAGAGTAACAGCCGTGTTAGTCTGTATTTGCAAAAAGAAAAGGAGGACTTGTGGCACCTTAGAGACTAACCAATTTATTTGAGCATAAGCTTTTGTGAGCTACAGCTCACTTCATCGGATGCATACTGTGGAAAATACAGAAGATGTTCTTATACATACAAACCATGAAAAAATGGGTGTTTACCACTACAAAAGGTTTTCTCTCCCCCCACCCCACTCTTCTGCTGGTAATAGCTTATCTAAAGTGATCGCTCTCCTTACAATGTGTATGATAATCAAGTTGGGCCATTTCCAGCACAATAATTCATAGCCACAAAGAGTCAAATGAAGATTACAGAGGCAATCTTTATTCTGGCATTTCCCACCTGCTTGATTTTGGAATCTTAATATTCTTTTAATCCCCCCCCCCCATGTACTCTGTGTGTGTACTATATACACACACTGCACACAGTGTAGTTATAGTAATACACGTGTGGTTTGCTTGTTGATTGTAGGTTGTCTAATTATATTGAATTGAAATCCCGCAGGCTAGAGAAGATGTCATCCACATGCTGAAGACAGAGAAAACCAAACCTGAAGTTTTAGAGGCCCACTATGGATCTGCAGCTCCAGAGAACGTGCTGCGAGTGTTGCATAGGGATGCCATCCTTGCCCAAGAAAAATCTGTAGGGGAAGATGTCTATGAGAAACCCATTTCAGAGGTAATAACTTATCCAATTCCCCAAGAAAGGATGGATAGAATGAGTCATGATGAATAGACTGTGCCCATTTACCTTGCTGTCATTGCACAAAGCAAGAGCCAAATGCAGTGTTCACTGCTCATGCAAATAAAAGGAACTGAAGGGAAGGTGAATATTTCCTTGTTACGAAACCACCAAAGCATGTTCCCCATGATAATAGCATTGGCTCTGAATGCAAAAACAAAAGCCTCTCATGTTCTTTAGGGGACTTTGCCCTCCTTCCCCCCCTGCTCCCCTAAGTAGTGAACATGAAGCAGTTAAGCAAAGACAAACCCTCCCAGGATGGTGAATGGTTACATTTTGACTCCACATTTTAAATTCCTTTCCATTAATAGGTACAAATCTGTAGTGATAAGTGCTCTTGACAGTGTGTCTTCTGTTAGAGTATCATCAAGTGAGCAGTTAGGATGAGAAGTCTATTTCACTCACACCAGTGTAAATTAAATGTTACTCCATTGAAGTCAATCCACATGCAAAATAAATTTCCCTCCCACCCCAATTTTCATGAGACTGGATCATTGCATCAGGTGAAGAAGTTAAGTCTAGGGACCAAATCCCATAGTCTTTACTCAGTCCTTAGAAAGTTTGTCTTCAACAGTCATTTTGTCAATACGATGACTGTGGGCACAATCCTGTACCCAATGGCATCAGTCAACCTGATTCTCTGTTATAATGCTGATTTTATGCTGGTTTAATGCCATTGAAGTCAACAAAGTTACACGAGCATTAAAATGGTGTAACAGTGTGGAGAATCAGGCGTATAGGGGGCAAGATCAGGCTTTAAGTTAGACCTATAGCATTTGATCCTTGGTTTGAAGTCTATGAAGCTATACCAGTGTAGAATAGGTAGGAGACCAGAAAAAGGTCCTAATATCTACAGGGTGTATCCAAAACTAAGCACCGAGCACGTTCTTAAGGTAAAAAAGGCCATCTTTGAGTTCAGTTATTAAGGTAAAAACTAGCATCCCTAGGGTTTTAGTTAATCTCTTCTACTTTTTCTAAATACATCAGTAATAATGGTACAATAATTACAGTAATAATGATACAATGGTTGAACAACCCACTGTATTAGATGACATCTTTTCAGAATTTAGAGTCAACAGAGTGATCAAACTGATTCAACATGCCTGTGTGATTGGTTATGTTAAAAAAAATGTAAAGAAGGATCAGGACACATTATAAATACATGTATATTGTATCTGAGATCCCCTCACCATATTCAAGGTGTCCAGTGCAAATTATGAGGCTAGGTATTCATAAGAATTGGCCAAGAGACCCCCCATATTAACTCATGCCAACATTTGCTTCATATAGGAAAAAAGTGAGTCACAAAACACCCAAGAGTCTTAGGATGCATGCAGCCACTTTATTGCTTAGTACCAGAATAGGAACAGTGCAGCTGATGAACTCTACCCGCAAGTCAAAAAACTAGCACTGATAACTGCCAGCCAAAAAATGTATAATATGCCACAATGTATGTACAATTTTGCAAGGACTTTCTGGGTAGAACACAGTACAATTCATATTAATTGTGTCTAGTAGAAGACAATTTAAAATACACTGCGTACTTTTAATGTGACATCTTCTGGAATATTTGTGAGGTGAGTAAGTGGGGAAAACAGATTGTACCATTCAGGAGGATACATTAAATATTCACTTTGAACAATGATAAAAGAACTTAACAAGACTCTTTTGTAATAGGTGGCAAGGGCACTGTATCCATGGAGTCCCATGGTTTGGGAGGGACTCTTTGTTCTCTGTAAAACTTGTACAGCAAGGAATTTATTAGAAGATGATTGGTATAAAAATACCGCGTTTACAATATTTTCTGGCTTCAAAAGGTCCATTGTCCAGATGAGAATGCAGCTGATGCCAGGCTCTCTCCTTTGTGAAGTTTAATGAGCACCTCAGACTCTCCTGTTTATCATCTAGAGTTGTTTCAAAAGGGCTGCAATCCTGTTCTCATCTTTCCGTTAGCCCATTACAGGGATAGCATAAAATAGCAACTAGCTTGGCCAGCTCTGGCTGTAGAAGACATGATTCCCACAATGGGTGGGCTGAGTGTGATCAGGTGATATTTTTGTTGGAGGCACATAATCAGAAAGGTACTGTGTGGGTCTAGCTGAATGGGAAGTTTGTTACAAACTGAATGAGAACTCAGATTCAATTGCCTTCTCCCCAACAAAACACTGAAAGTAGCAGCGTGAATAGCGATGTTTGGTATTGCTCTTTCCTAGCAACTTTATACACGTGTACCAGAAAACTAGTGTTTGAAAAATAGCTGGAATAATAATAAATAATAATAATAATTAATAACAATATAATTAATAACATTAGACAAATTAAAAAAAATAAACCATTGCCAATAAAGTAATGAGATAAATTGTAAAAGAAGAGGAAGAGAAAAAAATTCTAAAATGAACAGTAACCAGAAATGTATTACAAAAAGAATCCACACTGACTCTAGCTAATTTAGATTTTATTTTTCATCAATCTAATGAATGGCAGCTACGAGTGCATGTCGAAGATGCGCACCCCAATTTTCAGCTTTAGGCATGTAACTTAAGTGCCAAACCCCATGTTTAGGCATCTAAATTCCCATCTAGCCATTCAAATGCAGGATTTAGCTGTCTAACATTAGGCATCTTAATTTGTACATAGGGTCCACCCTCTTTTGTTCTGATGGGTGTCCTCAACTGCCATTGACTTCAACAGGCCTGAGAACACATTACCAGACAGGAGAGGCTGAACACCTTGTCTGTTCAGGTTCTTAAAAGAGCATTGCCTCAGACCTGCCACGCTGGAGGCACTGAACACCCTCATTTCCCCTTCCAGTTGGTAGGAGTTGAAGGTGCTCAGCACCATGTTGCAGGAAGCACTCAGTATTTTAAAATGGTGTCAGATTCTGTTCTTCATATATCTGGGAGCTATGCAAATGTTTAATATAAATATACTGTATAAAGAAATCATTCTTTTCACAGAACAATTATTCTGGTTCCTAGCCGCTGCTTTATGTAAAACCCAAGACATAAAATTACTGAACTGGCATTTACTAAATACAGTTTCTTCGGTTAGTTAATCAGTCAATGTCAGTGAATGAGACCTTTCAAACAGTCCATTCTCCTTTTCAACAATCCAGCTGGACAGACTGGAAGAAAAGCAGAAAGAGACGTATCGACGCATGTTGGAACAGCTCCTCTTGGCCGAGAAGTGCCATCGGCGTACAGTTTATGAGCTGGAAAACGAGAAGCATAAACATACAGATTACATGAACAAAAGCGATGACTTTACCAACCTCTTGGAGCAGGAGCGTGAAAGGTGAGCACTAGAGTTACTATGTAGCATATCCTCAACATCCTTGACACTTCCTCAGTTAAGAAGTGAAAAGTTTTTTTATGTGATACATCTATTGCCCATGCAAACTATTTGTAAAATGTCACCGTGATCGCATTGTACTAATAACATTGTTCAGGTCCAGAGCTGGGAGATCTCACCAGACATTTCTGTGAGTATGCACTTGAGTTTTAAAATGAATTTCCTTTGGCCACACCAGTGCCCAATTTGTGTTCATCTTCTGGAAACTTTTGAGTGATCCAATTTTATTTACATTGACTGAATTTTAATCTGGCATGCTGAACCCAAGGTGGTAGGCTTTTTATGGAATGGAACACCGTTTAGCACAGCAGGAGGACATGGTTTCCAAACCCACATTCTAGAGCCTTGGCACAGAAGTGAGAAGAAGTTGATTGCACTCTTCACATCCAGGGCTATGAATTCACAATTGATTGAAGAGTGATGCTTCAGGCAAGGTGTGCGTGTCCCAGGAAGGAAATGTTTTCTAAAAATTGCCTAGTCCTGCCCATCTGCTACCGCAGACTCGTTGCAGACATTCCCAGGAAGAAAGATGCGAGATTCACTGAGTAAATTATTTGTTACCTATTTCCTCAGCGAGGTTCAAGACCATCTTTTTGTGGATGATGCATGAAGCTACAAAGTCTGTATGTCTTGGCTGCATTGCTGAGCTGATTGACAAATTTCAAAGAGCACAAACTCTGCTGCATTTTACCCAATAATGTGAAATGTTGTCACCTTCACAGCATATCAAGAATTATGTTGGCTTGTTTTTCCAGTTAAGGAGTATGACAATTATCACCTTTGGTTGCTTGTGTATAAATTATTTTTATATATGCTGAGTATTCATGTATGTAGAGATACATATGTATGCCCAGAGACTACACAAACAAGGGTTTGATCCAAAGCCTATTGAAGTTAATTGAAAGCTACCCATTGCCTTTAATGATCTTTGGATCAGGCCTTTAGCACTATAGAAGTACATATTATGATAATAAATTATTATAAGAGTGTTGCAGTATTATCTTCTCTGATTTACTTTCTACAAATCACCCAGCTCATTCCCTTTAATCTGGCAGTTATTGCCATCTCACCATCCCAGAAATGAATTTGTGTTGTCCAAATAATGTGGTTTTGCACATTGAACTCTCTCTCCTGCTAGACACTATTGGTGAGTGTTGTCCTGACAGAATCAGGTACAAAATATTTCTTTTAGATAAGGCACAAAGAGTGAATTACTGACATCTCCAAAATCAGCCTTTTTACTTTTTATACATTGATTTTGCCAACATTATTTCTTATATATTTGATCAGCTTATAAAGTGACTACTGCAAAAGAACTGACGTGTGGTCTAAAAAGTGTAACACAAACACAAATCTATATCAGTGTGGGAGCATTTCAGATCAACCAGACTGAGCAACCCTAAACCATTTTGTTGGCTTGTCAGCTGCATTGCCAACCCCAAATGTTCACAAATCATGACTCAGGCCCCTCAGAATCATGAGATTGGCTTTAAAATTAGCCAATTAAAATGAGATTTCAATAAATAATTTCTGGGACTTTTTAAATTTGTCTTTTGATGTTTGATCCGTTAGCATTCCCATTTTCAATAATTTCTCCACAGCCATAAGGGCTAGAAACATACTTAAAAAAAAAAAGCCGAGATTCTTACATAGTCACATGACTAAAGGAGCTGGGACTTTAAGATAAACACCTAATATCCTGAGACTCACAATCAAATTATAAGAGTTGGCAGCACTACCAGCCCTGGAGATTAAAGCCCATTTTTTTATCCACCAATCAGGGATGGTTTGAAAGTGCCAGTGAGAGTTTCCCTGCAGCCTCACTTTATCCCTATCCTAGAAAAGCACCTTCAAAGGTGAGAGGTATTTATTATGTGTAAACCTGTTCACTGCCAATTGAATTGAGATCACCAGCTCAATTCATATGGGCCACTAACAGCCCTAAAATGATAAACTATGGGTCATCACTGGCTTGTGCTGTTTTCTTTGGTGATCTGGAGTTGAGTTCTGTCTCCTGTTACTAATCCTCTACATCCAGTCCCATCTCTATGTGCATTCTCTCAGTCTCTCTGCTCCATTACGTGCCTCCTTTTATAAACTCCATGAATAGTGCAAAAACAGCAATAAAAATTTGAATTTAAATATATACTGAAAGCAGATCCTTTGGGAACAGCCAAAACCAGTGGTTCTCAAACTTTTGTACTGGTGACCCCTTTCACATAGAAAGCCCCTGAGTGTGACCCCCCTTATAAATTAAAAACGCTTTAAAATATATTTAACACCATTATAAATGCTGGAGGCAAAGCAGGGTTTGGAGTGGAGGCTGACTGCTCGCAACCCCCTATATATAATATATATAATAACCTCGCGACCCCTGAGGGGTCCTGACCCCCAGTTTGAGAACCCCTGGCCAAGACCATTTGCCTCAGTTACCAGGGCAAATAGATGTGGGGCAAGAATTGCACCTGTTGAAGGCCCTTTGATTTCTGTTGAGTGACAAGAGAAATCTGATACCATAAAAACGGCCATACTGGATGAGACCAATGGCCCATGTAGCCCAGAATCCTGTCTTCTGACAGTGGCCAATGCCAGATAATTCAAAGGCAATGAATAGAACAGAGCAATTATCAAGTGACCCAACCCCTGTCATCCAGTGCCAGCATCTGACAGTCAGAGGCTTCGGGACACTCAGAGTTTGGGTCTGTATCCCTGACCATCTTGGCTAATAGTCCTTGATGGACCTATCCTCCATGAACTTATCTAGCTCTTTTTTGAACCCAGTTATACATTTGGCCTTCGTAACATCCCAAGCAATAAATTCCACAGATTGACTGTGCATTGTGTAAAGTAATACTTCCTTTTGATTTTTTTAAACTTGCTACTTATTAATTACTTTGGATGACTCCTGGTTCTTGCGTTATGTGAAGGGTAAATAAGACTTCCGTGTTCGCTTTCGCCTTATTCACTTATTCTTCCTTTCGCTGTCTCTCTTCCAAGCTGAACAATCCCAGTCTTTCTAATCTCTCCTCAAACAGGAGCTGTTCCATACCCCTAATTATTTTTGTTGCCCTCCTCTGTACTTTTTCCATTTCTAATATATCTTTTTTGAGATGGGGTGATCAGAACTGCATGCAGTATTCAAGGCGTGTGTGTACCGTGGCTTTATATAGTGGCATTATGAGTGAGGTGTTGAAATTGTTCATTAATTTAGACTTAAATGGTCTCAACTCTTACCCTTCAGGGGACAGATCCTTTAGGATTTGAGTGCACAAGGAATTCAGGATCCAGACTAATCTGAGTTCAAATAGCTTATTTCATATATTTTTTAAACCGAAAGTAATATCTTTGGAAGGACAAATTCAGAGAGAAAGATAAACTAGTGAAATGACTCATCACAAAATCCAAAAGAAACTGTCAGCAAGGTCTTTTCATCAAGAGACAGGGTTTGTAACAGGAAAGAAAATTAAGTTGAGATAAGAAAAACCCATCCCCAGCTCAAGGCTCAATCCAGTCTAAGACACTGGATGGGGAGCCAACCCTCCCAAAGGCATTTTCCCTTCTCTCTTCCCTTAGCCATTCTTATTTTACCATCAGCATCATCTATATTATTTATATTATGGCAGTTCTCTGAGGCCCAGGCCCCACTGTGCTCAGAACTGAACAAATACCCAGTCCCCCTTGTGCAAGGGAAAGCAGAAGTTGAGCTGAGGTTAAACTGTTGTTCACCCCATTATACATGCAGTATCTGCAGTGGTAATGGAGAGTGGTTACCTAGAGAAAGAACAATCCTGTAGAAGGTCCATTTCTTATGAGTCAGGCATAATGATGATAATGCTTAGAAGTTATATGTCTCTTTCCCTCTACAAAGAACTTAACAAACCTTTCATAACTTTATAGGCTGCCTTTCAGAGACCACATGCCCCATACCATTTTGCCCAAGCTAAAGGTCGGAAGCTCTCTAAGAACAATCAGAGGGCTCATGGGTCTTACATCTTCCCAATCCTCATTTATAATATTTACTTTATAATGCTATAATACTTATATAGTTTCAATCAAAAAATGTCAAAGCACTGGGTGGAAAACATAACAGGAGTGTATAAAACATACCCATCAAGGAGAGGAAATTGTAGCAAGCAGCAACCAGTCACAAAATGATCCCCAAGGGCTGTAGCTGTTTGACTTTGCCAAATTTAAAAAGCCAGCTCCAGAAAGGCATGCTGGGGAAAAAATCCTATAAGAAGGCATCTCTACACTAGGAAGAGTTGGAATCAGAAGTTCCAAAAGAAGATACTTCTAGAGAAAGGGTGGCCTTTGTGTTTTGTAAATATCTCTATAGTTTATTTTTATAAAGATTGGAATACAAACCACATATCTTGTTTCCTAGTCCTGTAACTTAACCACAAGTCTATCTTTCTACCCGTACTCACTTCTATCACCATTTTCTCCACCCTCTTTCTCTTTTTCAGTTCTGTACTGCTGTATCCTCTACTGTTTAGCAAAGTTTACTACTTGTCTGTTCTTGTTTCAATATCTCCATCAATGAGGTATATTATTAGATATAATTAATCCTGTTTGCAGTCTGTGCTGTCTTTCAGGAGGACGCCTGGTGGCCTGCTAAATTTGCCAGTATCTGTTAGGTACAGGTGATACCATTCCATTCAGCCAACTATCCAGGCCTTGCACTTCCATTGGCACCCTTCTTTCCTCCCACCCACTGAGGTCTAGCATACACATTAGCTAGATCCAGGCCTATTCCCAAGCCACTTCCCTGACAGTCTCCTTTCCTTCTGTTTAGTCTCCTTCTGTTGTTCTCTCCTACTGCAAAGCCTTTAGACTATCCAAGCTCCATAGCCCTGTGGTATTGTCTTGCCTTCCCATTCATGGTTAGTACCCTGTCACTCATCTCTTCTTCCTCACTCATACTTGGTGGCTTTGGGTAGGGAAGTGGGGTAGTCTTCATTCCCCTCCCACCTTCTCAGGGTTAATAGGATGAGTAGCACAAGATGGCCACTCACACCACACTGGGCCTTCTGTGGAGATGAGGTGCCAGGTGAGGGCCAACTCTTCCTCATACATGAAGTTTTTTGTGGAGGTGGGATTCTAGGAGGCCCCTTTCCTGTGTCCAGAGAAGGGAACAGTCATCCCTCCAGTTAAATCATGGCTGAAGTCTTTGTATAGTTGCAAATATTTCTGTACATTGTATTTGGCCACAGCAGTGAGCAGACTGCCAATCCCTCCGGCCCAAGGCTTGGGGGAGAATGCCTCGTACTATCTACAGAAAATTCAATAGGTGGGAAGAGCAGTAACCTGTGCCTGGCACCCCAACGCCCCTAAAGTTCCAGTGTGGAGGAGAACAGCAATCTAAGGCCCCCTAGAGAGCCTGGGAAGAAAGGAGAGGGCTGAAAGCCACTGGGCCACTTTTCAAAGACATCAGTAGTAAGTGGGGTCCAGAGGAAACAGGAATGGCTGGGTCTTGGGGATGGGAGAAGTGGGGTCTAGGTGGAGTTGGGATGGGGTCTTGGATAGAATTAGCCACTGTAGAAAGGAAGGGCTGGTGTAGCAGCTGCAACTGATCCTTTCAGCACAGTCCCACAATGATCCTTCCCATCCTTCAGTCACAGCTTTGACAGCTGAGAGCACTGGCTCTGTCACCTGTCAAGCTGGCTGCATGCAAGCGTGAGAGCAGCTGAGGCAGTTCTTGGCTCTGTTCATTCACCCACAAACCTCTCCTCAGGGCAAGGCTTAGTGTAGCCAAGAGGTAGTGCTTGTTGCCCTCAGCTCTGCTTAGTCCCAACCCTCAGATAGCAAAGAAAGATATAAAAATATAACAAAAACTACAACTTTATTACAAACTTTAAACTCTTTCTTTGGTCCCCTGGAGATTCACTTGGAAAGCAAAAGACAAAAATCAAAGATTAATTACCAGAGAAATGTGGGCGCACCCTTCGGTGCACTCTACTTGGGAGTGCCACCACTGTCCATCCACTGCCTCAGTGTCTCCCACACTCCTGAGATCGAACATAGGAAGGGGTTATTAGCTAAAATGCAAAGTAAGGCTATTGCTGTCACCCAATCCCATTACTCTCTTGTAATTCCCTGTGGTGCCTCAGCACCCATTCATTGCCTCACTGACCCCCCGCAAGGAATGGTTCGTATCCTGGAAGTCCTACTGCATTGTACGTGGGGCAGGGGGCCGGAGAAACTAGATGTGCTAAATGGAGGGTACCCTATAGAGATGGCCTCTCTTCAGATCCTGGCTTGGATCACTTCCCTTTCTCCACTCAGGAGAGAAGACAGCCATTAGTTCAGCTACAAATGAAAGCAAAAGACCAGGAAAATAAGAACTGAAAAAACATTAATGGCAAAACCAAAATGAAAAATACTACTAATAAATGAATGAAAAGAATACAGTCCAGTCCCTCACATCTGCAGGCATCACCACTCATAGGCAGTGATGCTTCTCATAATACAGCTTGTGCCTCTAGATCCACTCCAGAGACAGTCTGGCAGTGGTTCGGGGTGATTGGTGACGATCTACAGGTGTGACCATGGCCCCAGCTTCTCAGGAGCTGCTGTAGGCGTTATGGGATTAGTGAAACACATCCCAGAACCTGCAATGCTTGCAGGGAGTGCTGTGTGCACCTAAAGCAGGATGGCTAGGGTGGAAGCACTGCACCATTGCAGACTCTCACTGATTCAGTCACAATGCTGCAGGTTGCGACAGTGCAGTCCTCAAAAATAGATGCAGTCACAGAGAATGCCTGATTCCATTGTGCAGTCTCACTCAGTTGGAGTTCTCCAGTGGACCTCACAGGTAAAACCTCACAGGTGAAACCCATGAGAGGAGGAGACAGGGTTTCCTTGGCAAGAGGAGCAAGGCTTTGGAAAGCATTAGCAGTCGAGATGAGCACAACTGCAATTCTCATAGCCTTCAGAATGAAAGGTAAAACTCACTCCTTTGACTTGGTTTCCATATAGTCACAACTAACAATGTCATGGAAGAGAAAAGGTGGAAGAGGAGGAGAAAGAGCTGAAGACATGAAGTAAGAACAAGAAAGGGAGTAATAGGAGAGGGAGCTGAGAGAGGTGGAAGAAAGAAAGAAAACCTACACAAACAAAAAATTCACCCCAACTACCTTGAGGGACATGGAGAAAATGCATTAGGCCAGTGGCTGTTTATATTCTTGATTTTTAATCATTTGGGAGGCTCTGAGACCTAGATCCTCAAAGGTATTTAGGCAACTAACTCCCATTGATTTCAAATGAGAATTAGGCACCTAAATGCCTTTGATCTGGGCCTGAGAATTGAGATACTACAATGCTGGATGTTGTTGTTTAAAACTAGACAATAGATTTGCTTTAGAGATGGGCCTGAGCCTGAATGTTCAGCTTCAAATCTGAATCTGTACAGCTCGGAGGGATTTGTGTCAGGTGGTGGTGTTCGGATTCATTTTGCAGAAATGGATCTGAGCTGACATGTTTGGATTAAGATCTGAATTACTCCAAAGTATAAAAGGGTTTGGATCTGGTGAAACACTAGGAGGGTGTACTAGTGGCATCTTAGAGACTAACCAATTTATTTGAGCATAAGCTTTCATGATGCATCCGATGAAGTGAGCTGTAGCTCACGAAAGCTTATGCTCAAATAAATTGGTTAGTCTCTAAGGTGCCCCCACAAGTGCTCCTTTTCTTTTTGCGAATACAGACTAACACGGCTGCTACTCTGAAACCTGTCACTAGGAGGGTGGTGAAGCACTGTAATGGGTTACTTAGGGAGGTGGTGGAATCTCCATCCTTAGAGGTTTCTAAGGCCCGGCTTGACAGATTTGTGTCCATTTATTCTTTTGCATAGAGACTGTCCGGTTTGGCCAATGTACATGGCAGAGGGGCATTGCTGGCACGTACATTGGCCAAATTGGACAGTCTCTATGCAAAAGAATAAATGGACACAAATCTGACATCAGGAATCATAACATTCAAAAACCGGTAGGAGAACACTTCAACCTCTCTGGCCACTCAGTAAAAGGTTTAAGGGTGGCAATTTTGTAACAGAAAAGCTTCAAAAAGAGACTCCAAGGAGAAACTGCTGAGCTTGAATTAATATGCAAACTAGATACCATTAACTTGGGTTTGAATAGAGACTGGGAGTGGCTGGGGCATTACACATATTGAATCTATTTCCTTAAGTTAAGTATCTTCACACCTTCTTGTCAACTGTCTAAATGGGCCATCTTGATTATCACTACAAAAGTTTTTTTCTCCTGCTAATAATAGCTCATCTTAATTAATTAGCCTCTTACAGTTTGTACGGCAACTTCCACCTTCTCTGTATGTATATATATCTATCTTACTATATGATCCATTCTATGCATCTGAGGAAGTGGGCTGTAGCCCACAAAAGATGATACTCTAATAAATTTGTTAGTCTCTAAGGTGCCACAAGTACTCCTGTTCTTTTTGCGGATACAGACTAACACGGCTGCTACTCTGAAACTTTAAAGTCTGTTATCTAGTGATCCTGCAGGGCTAGAAATGGGCACAATGGAATGGAGAGATCCTCCATGAAACTTCTCTTGCTACAAGTCCTGGAGAGGCCTGAGAGATCAGACTTAAAACCCTGACAATTTTAGCCCCAGAAAAGCTATTTTGCATCAGTGGTGGAAGTGTTTAAATTTAGTGGTTTGAATTTTATCTCCCTCTAATTCTGTTTTGGTTGGACTCATAAGCGCATTTCCTTCTCTTATTCAAGTCAGTGGCACTGATGTTAATGATTCAGGATCAGGCCGAAGCCCGTCGTCTTACAGAAGAATACAAGAAATAGCCCTGAAAGCCCTCTGAAACATTCCTAAAATAGCTTTTTCTGTAATATACATGGCATATATTTTACAGAATACATGATGGAGTGGGATGGCATTTGGGTTTTACTGGAACGTAGTTGGGATGATCTGTGTAACTCACTCATGGCTTTGACACTTGGGAATAACATCCCAAAGCCAGACTGATAAAACATTTATAGCACAACACATACCATGTCTTTCCTATCTGTCAATATAGAAAATCAATATTTCAACCTGACAGAACCAATGTATGTATGGATATATAAATTATACACACATACACATTTATGCTAGACTTCATTACAGTGATAAAGATTTGAATTGGAGATTTCTCATTGTAGCCTCAAATTGCACTCTGCAACTAATGGGACAATGTTCCAAGTATAGAGAAGCATTTAGCATTTTCCTCCAAGGCAGGGTTGAGAATTCATGCTGTATTTCTTAAGCAATGCCCAGCTAAATCTGGCTTTAGTTAAACCCTCTTTTTGAAGTACATGACCATAATTAGATCTGCGCAGAGGAGACAGCAGGATTCTGACCCCAGATCATTCTTCTACAAAGTTTTCTTTCACCCTTCATGCAAAATTGTCTCCTCTCCTCCTCCCCCAGAGCAGCACCCCCAGCAAGGAATGTATTGGCAAGTTTCTCAGCGGTCTGTGATAATACATTCCTCTCTGCTTTAGTCATCCTGGCATCAAGATACTCCTGGCTGCTCTTCTGGTGATGTAATGCTGGGCCCACATCACCTGCAAAGAAAACTGATCTGCAAGTAATAAAAAGCACAACCTTCTTGAAACAAAAATGGGAGTATCGATGTTAGCAGATTTCAAAGTCCTTTTTTTTCCTGATTTTGTTATTAAAGTTTCTCCTCTCCCTTATCCCATGAGAAGCCAGCACCAAGCCCTTCCTTTATTAAACATTTTCAGTTGTTTCATTTTATTTAAATATACCCAAGACAACTGGGGGGTACTAGTAGGGGATAGAATTCTGAGATTGTTGTAGAGATGCTACCCGTGATCCCCTTCAGACCTGTAGATTCTTTTGATTTTTAGAGCACTAGTAAAATGAAGAAAAGGCCACAGTATCAATCAGCCAGTGACCGATCTACAGCATAGTCTAACCAAACATAGGTCATTTTGAAATGTTCGCTGTTAATGAATCTCTCGGACTTAACATTTAAGGCCAAATTCTGAGTGTAATGCCATGCAGTGACTTCAGAGGGGCTCCGGAGCGTATAAAATAGCACAGAATTTGGCCCTTAATTATATAACATGTTTTTTCTTTTAAATTCTGGAAACTTTCACGGATAGAGAGTTGCGTATATCCATCCAAGACTTCTCAGCCATTTTCTTATTCTGACTTTGAGTTTTCTCATTTATTTGTTTTTCTGACCTGCTTTCTAAATCATGAGTCTGAAGGAAAAAGCCAGCACAGTAGGAATCCACAGCATGGCCCACAGTTACTCATCTTACCATTATGCTTTTGGCAACAGTAACTCACTGAGTCAGTCTATTTTGACTTTTCAGTAATTGCGTCTATAAACTGAATTTTGTGTTAATTAATTAAAAAAATACAATGAAAAGGGCAACAGTTTTACAATCATTAAACAGCTTTCATCCCATTCCTTTAGCTTGACATAAGTATCTATATACTTCAGAAAGATTAGTTTTTCTCTTGATATGATAAAATTTTAGGATTGCAGATTAAGTAGTTCAAGTTTAATGATAGTCTATTATGAAAACATCGGACAGTAACAAATGCTGCTTCCAAACAGTTAAGTAAATCAAAAGATCCTGAGGTCACCCATTCTTCAAGTTTTATTTTACAGTTTAAAAAAGAAAAGGAGTACTAGTGGCACCTTAGAGACTAATCAATTTATTTGAGCATAAGCTTTCGTGAGCTACAGCTTACTTCATCGATGAAGTGAGCTGTAGGTGACGAAAGCTTATGCTCAAATAAATTGGTTAGTCTCTAAGGTGCCACAAGTACTCCTTTTCTTTTTGCGAATACAGACTAACATGACTGCTACTCTGAAACCTTTACAGTTTCAGTTGACCTTTAAGATAATAACTGGAACATGTGATTTTTGCGAGGCGTGTATTTTAGCTGAGTTGTAAAGCTTGTGATCCTGATCTCAGATTTAAACAGGACTGTTCCACAAATGTTAAAATAATGAGAAAACATACAGCTACATCTAGCTGTACTAAAACAATGAGGAAATATTGTGAGGTTAACATGATGTGGTATTTGCCATGAGTTTGGGGTAATCCAAATCCCTACCTTCACACTTGGATATTCTTTAAAATTGTCAGATCTTATAGTCACTACTGGGAGCACATAAAATAGCATCATGTGGTATTTCAGCTACTCTTCCAACTGCAGATTATTTCTAAGTCAGAATCAGCTTTACAGGCCTTCAGAGAAAATTATTATGCAGAAGAGATCTATTGCATTATTTCTGAACAAGTTTACTACATCTGCAGATCCATCACTCTGAATACTCAATGGGTCAGGTGCGGGTGGGGGAGGGAAGTTACTCTACTCAAGCTCCACTCACAATTGCAAGCTCCACGCAGAGTGAAACAACTAGCAATATTGACATTAAAACTGGCAAAGGTGTCTTTCACGGTTACCACATAATTGAAACAAATCTGTTCGTTAACAGCTCTACTAGTCATGTTTTCAGGCTGTCTACAGCCACAGGAAACCTTAGCTGAATCAAGGTCACAGTTAGAAAGTTTTCTTCTCAAACAGACAGGCTAGAAGCACAGTTTCAATGGAAGTGGCAGGTGCTCAGCCCTGCTAACATATTACTTATGCACCACTTATTAATGGGGTGCATTAAGAATTTAGGTGTTAGGACCTGAAGAAGAGCTGTGTGTAAACTCAAAAGCTTGTCTCTCTCACCAACAGAAGTTGGTCCAATAAAAGACCATGTCTCTCTGACTTTAGGCTCTGCAGGTTGAGCATGTTGGTCTTAATTTTGCATTCAGAAACCTTGCAGAAACTGATGGAACTATAAGAAAAATGCTGGTATTGCATACCAGTTCAAGTGGTGTCTTGAAAAGACCTTAAAAATATTTTCAACCTGTTCTCTATAGCCAAAAGTTAGCAATGGACCTCCACTATGAATATATCTTTCAAACAGTTTCGATAAATAGCCGTCCCCTACCTGGCAGGCCAAGGACCCCTGAACCGTTTTGTGTCCATTACAATGGCATCTGAGCTCCTTGCCTCAAGCTAATACAGGAAGTTGTAATTTAGACTTGAGTGCACAACTAATCCATAAATGTATTGGTGTGGTCAGTGGTCTCACATACACAAGTTTACATTGGTGCTACTCCTTTGATGACGTTGGAGCTACCCAAGATTTATACTGGTGTAAGTCCAATCAGAATCTGAATAATAACTTTTTAAAAGTATACAGATAAGCTGTTTCCTACTTGCAGTTTGTACTTTTAGTCTCTGAATAAAAGTTAGCTCTCTAGCAAAGTAACTTGCAGACCATATTTGTTCCACTTGTGACCGTATTAATTTTAGAGCATTTCTGTAGCCAAATACTGTATATTTATTTTTATAACAACAGTCAGTCAGGGTTGCACATTGCAGATGAACTGGTAATTTTTAGGTTCTTAGCTTTTCAGGAAAGGGACTTTGCACCATTCATACTTATGGCACTGTATACATATCAAAACAATAGTAATATACAAGGCAATTGAATTTGTAGTAGTCAACAGTGGGGCAAACAGATACAAAATTTGAGTGGGATGTGGGTGAAGATGCATGAACCTTGCAGCTATTCAAAGGAAAGACAAACAGGATAGTACGAAGTTGTGGGGGAGAAATTCTCTCAACACTTCCAGTGTCTGTACCAATGGAAGTCAAGAGGAGCTGCATATGTGAAGGCAAAATTTGTCTCTTTCTCTATTGTCTCTCTATTTCTACATACTAGAAATAACATAAAATACAGACGAAAGTACAGAGAAGCCATTTTCGTCTGCAGTCACCTATAAACATGCTAGCACAGACACAGAAGATAGCTATCACTTGGGAAGTTTACTGATTTTAGTAAAGAAGCAGTAGAAAAACTGGTGTAGATACAAATACACATTTTATCCATGTAACCTACTCTTCCTAGCTTCATTACACTGAAAAAATAAGGGGACAGAAAGTACTAGAGACTCTGTGGTGCAGGTTTTGATGTAATGAACAGGTGTTTGCTCTTTTGCATTCCGGGCAAAATCCACAGATACTGAAATGGAAATTAATGAAAATACCTTTCCTGCCTTTCCTACTGACAGTTGTGGCATGGTATATTAGGTTGTGGTGACAGTCAGGATTACTCAGTTTTGAAGTTATTAAAACCTATTAGTCTTACCTGGGGTCAGAAGCAGTCGCTGATTTATGTTGCACAGTTCTTGAAAATTCATTTTTGCTAAATTATGTGGAAAGCCATTCTTTGGGAAGTTTGCTAAAAAGAAAAACAAAAGCCTCAGTAAATAAAGCCATGTATTTCTGTTATGGCACCTAAGAAACATCTTTGAAAGAATTAATAATATAAACTCATTGTATAGGCAAATGACATTATAAATGGCTAAGATTAAAGAGTAAAGGTAAAACAACAATTTCAAAAAGTAGAAAAATAATTTCTAAAATGAAGGGCTTGATATTAGACTTTTGAAGTCAATGGGAATGTTACTAATGACTTCAGTGAAGGTGGGATCAACCCAAGAAATTGCACTCCAATTGCACATTAGCAATTGTTCTACTATTAGGAAAATTCTATTATTTTTTTTTTTTTGGCCTCACTTCTCTGCACACAGGTGATTTTCACTTTTCTCCTAAATCTTAGATCATTCTCATGCCATTATACACAGCTACATGAGCTACTCTGGTTTCCTAAGTCACAAGTCTCAACTTTTGCTTTGGCGAGCTTTTCTGTTCATGGCCCTCATCTCTGTTACACTGTTCACCGGAAAGTCAGATCCATCCCTCTCCCAGAACTTCTGTCACTCTGACTTTTAATTAATTGGCACAAAACAGCAATTTCTGCTGTGTTTTGCCCACATTTTTGTGTGTTTCGCCCTCTCATTTTATTTGCCTTTCTAAACTGATGTATCAAATGAAAGACAATGACGAGACTGACAATTATTATTAGGCTTAGAACTCAGGAGTTCCTGTCCACCCGCCCCATAACAGGTTCACTAGATTTATAGACTCAGAGAATTTAAGGCCAGAAGGGACCACCGTGATCATCTGGCCTGACTGCCTGCACATCACAGGCCACAGACCCTCATCCACTCACTCCTGTAATAGGCCCATAACCTCTGGCTGAGTTACTGGAAGTTCTCAGTACTTGATTTAAAGACTTCAAGTTACAGAAAATCCACAATTTACTCTAATTCAAACCAGTAAGTGACCCTTGCCCAAAGCTGCAGAGGAAGGCAAATCCCCACCCCCATCCCAGAGCTTTCTGCCAATCTGATCTGGGGGAAAATTCCTTACCGACCTCAAATATGACGATCAATTAGACCCTGAGCATGCAGGCAAGACCCACCAGCCAGACACCTAGGAAAGAATTTTCTGAAGTAAATCAGAGCCCTCCCATCTCGTGTTCCATTTCTAGCCATTGGAGATATTTGCTAATAGCAGTTGCAGATAGGCCATATACCACTGTAGGCAATCTCATCATACTATCCTTTCCATAAACTTATCAAGCTCAGTCTTAAAACAAGTTAGGTTTTTTTACCCCCACTACTCCCCTTGGGGAGCTACATCTGTACATCTGTCCCAGTTTGAATCCATCTTTCTTATACGCGAGAGACCAGAACTGCATACAGTATTCCAGTTGAGGTCTCACCATTGGCACTGACTCCGTGGATTCTCTGGGGCTGGAGCACCCATTGGAAAAAAAATAGTGGGTGCTTAGCACCCACCGACAGCCCCACGGATCAGACCCTCCACCTCCTGCCCACCGGTTCAGCGGTGTGCAGGAGGCACTTGGGACGAGAGGGAGGAGAGGGGGCAGAATGGGGCGGGAAGGGGCGGGGCAGAGCAGGTGTGGGAAGAGGCGGGGCAAGGGGCAGTTTAGGGGGGAAGGGGTGGAATGGGGGCAGAACATCCCTCGCAAATTTAGAAAGTCGGCACCTCTGGGTCTCACCATGCCTTGTATAGTGTTAATAATACTTCACTATCTCTACTAGAAATGCCTCGCCTGATGCATCTTAGGGTTGCATTAGCCTTTTTCACAGCCACATCACATTGGCAGCTCATAGTCATCCTGTGATTCATACATGCTGCTTCTAGGCGGCATTATGAGAAAGAACAGCAGCTGGAAACAAGGTCAGCAGAATTAAAACCAGCATAACGGGGGAAAGGAAGGGGTCTGAGAGGAAAGGATGGTAGGAATAAAAAGAGGATCAGTTTAGGACAGATGATACCAGAAACAAAGAGGAGGTGAACATGGGAAATGATTGCAAGTGGAAGATTTGTGAAGGACGAAAGGGCAACAAGAGGAGCTAGATATAAAGTAGTCAGAGAGAAGAATGTGTTAAGATTTGTGCAAGTGGAAGAATGGAAGGAAGGATAGATGGTGAAGAGATGTTAGGTCAAGGAAGATGAGGATGGAGTAAGAGGCCCTGAGATTTGTCTGTGAAGACTTATTAGAGACCTTAGTGATAACAGTTTCAGTTGAGTAGAAAGAGTAGAAGGGATCCATGACTGGCTTGGACAAAAGAAACTCAAGGCAACAGTTGTAAATGGTTCATTCAGTGTTGATGAGTTTAGAGGTGAAGGGAAACAGGGCTGATGTTGGAGAGTTGGGGTGCTTTCATGGAGCTTTATAAAAGTAGGTAAGAACTTAAAGAACTTGGTCTACATAGGACACTACAGTTCTGGAGTGAGGGGCTGTGAGAATTATTGATGATGCTGATTTACTATTTGTATTATGGTTGTGCCTAGGAGACCCAGTGATGGACTAGGTCCCCCTTGTGCTAGACGCTATACAAACACAAGTCAAAAAGACCCAAATACTGAGACCTTGAATCAATTGTTTTTAAACAGTGTTCAGGATATCAAGGATTGATTGGTATGATCAGAATAAGAGAAGAGGAATTGCTTGAAAAGAGGGTGGGAGTGGAATTGGGGATTTTTAAGGAAGGCCTTGAAGAAAGAAAGAAAGATGGTGCTTGGTAGAAGAGGAAGGAAGACGGTTCTAGCCACAAAAAGCTTGTAATTGGTCCAGCATGCTCCCACCAGTCTACTCAGTAACAAGAGAACATGCCACTCTGGTATTCTGTTTACTGCACTGGCTCCCTTTATGACACCAAGTCAAGGTCAAGATCTCAGTTCTCATCTCTAAAGCCCTGCATGACACAGGTTCAAGCTACCTAAGGAACCACTTTTCTCTCATCTGTCATCTCCCATGACAGATACATTCCAGTAGAACTATGAAACTGATGCCCCCCAGGGTCAAACTTCTGAGAATGGAAGAAGAGTGTGGATTCTTCTTCTGGCCCAAGACTATGGATTCTTCTTCTGCTGCATTGCAAATGACCTCTAACCTCATGGCCTTCAGAGCAGAATATAAACCTTAGCATTTTTCACAGCCTCAACTTACTTATGTTTTTACATAAACAATTAAAAAATAAAGGCAGCAAGATATAGGGGAGGGGAGGAGAGAAAACTGGAGAAAAGGAGGAAGAAGGGATAGATCTAAACGAGGTGGAGAAGAAGATAGGTTTGAGGAAAAGGAGGGAGGAAACCTGACTAGAGCAAGAGAGGATCAGTAGTGTATTCTGAAGCAACATGGAAGTTGCTTAGGCCAGGTCTACAGTACCACTGGCTTCGGTATAGCTTACATCGCTCAAGGGTGTGAATAAGCCCTTCCCCCCCGAGTGACATAGTTACACCAATCTAAGTGCCAGTGTGAACAGTGCTACCACCTCTCATGGAGGTGCATTTATTATGCCAACCGGAGAGCTCTCTCCCGACGGCATACACCATCTTCACCAGGAGCGCTAGAGTCTAGTGTAGACTAGCCCATAGATACTACAATGATGAGGTGGGCATGAGCGTCTAGACAGGTAGATAGGGGGTAGCATGGAACCATGCTACAGCCCTGACATTAGCAGCTACACACCCCACTGAAATCATTGAGAGTTGAGGCCACTTAATCCAGGGATATACTTGGCCCTTGTTGTTAAAGAACCGTGATATTGCTCTATAACATGATTGAATCCTCTCCATACTGACAAGAACAAACCATGCCATAAAGCTATTAGAACCCTGACATAGTACAACTTGCTGTCTAGGTAGGTCCTGAATGATGTTCAGCTTTAATCATCGTTGCTCAGAGAAGTCTCACTGACATTGGCTTTCTTCATAGGCAGATAAAAGGATTCGTCGCATAAACCAACTATTATGATTCTCTGCATTTATCTATGATTTATCTATGATTTAAGTTAAATCATGTTTGTTTTGTTTCTTTTAGTAAATATCTCCCACTCAGGTGTGTAATATCATTGCTTCCAAAATCAGCTTTTTGAAATATTATCAGGACATATAGCAGTTCCATGAAAGCAATAATGATTTCTCTTAAGCCAAAGAGAAAGAAACATTTATGGTTAGCTCTTGGATCATACTTCCATAAAGCAACAACATCAAAATGTAGTGAAATTTACATACTGAAAAGAAAAGAGAAGAAAAATCTTAAATCCAGGCAGCATGACTTATTTAGAAATTATCTGGGGAATAATAAAACAACGTTTTGGGGTTTTTTTCATAGCTACATGGAACAACCTGTTTTAAATAAGAAGAAAGGTGAACAAAGCCAGTTGTTCAGCTTAGATCACCAAATGAAGTTTTTTAGGGTGTATGACGTATACCACATAAAAATGTATTGCCTAGAATATATAACAGAACAGATTCCAACTTGTGGTTTTTACTTAGGCTTTTCCTACAAGGTTCAGTTTCAAGGATTTGGTATATATATATCTATATATATCTTTAGTGTATACTTTTCCCAAAAGGCACAGGGAACCACCTAATTCAATATATTTTCAACAGTATATTAAAAAATCTTTTTTTCTGAGTTCTTCTTTTATGCTCTACCAGGAATTTGTTCCATTGAATTCATTAACATCTATTAAGCTATGGGAAGATATGTGGACAGGTGAAAGTTTGAAGACAGATTTGCACCTAACAAATGAGTGCTAATTATCCAGAAACATAGCAAAGACAAGTGACCTAAAAGATCATGGAGAACACTGGAGCCTAATAATGAAAAGTTTTCATTGCTTTGGTTTTTTTATGGACAGTAATTTGCAGTCTGTCAAGCTACGCGATGTGCATTTTCATATCTGTAAGTAAATACAAATTCAGAGAAATCTTTGTTTTGTTTTGTTTTGCTTTGCTTTGCACTAGTAGCAGCATTTGGGTTATTTGTAATATAGCTAGCGAATCTGGGGAGCTTGCAGATACTGCCTTTGCTATTAATGTTACATATGTACTTGGACTGAAGATAAAGAGCAAGGGAGAGGGTAGGGCTGTCCCTGGAAAGAATACAAAGCAGTGTTTACAGCAAATTTTATAATCAAATACTCATTTGCTACGGGCAATGGCTACATACACTTAAGAACACCGACAAAAGAGAGCAACAAATCAGAGCAATGTGTAGTCTATTAGCACATCATTAAACAGTTAAATCAATTCCATCTTTTGCTTCTCAGTTTCTCCTCTTCATTGTAGCAAAAGATTGTACCCAGCTATGTAGCACAAATTTTGAATTAGGCTGGAATTTGTGATTCCCCTCCCCCAGCCTCCTTTTCTTTTCCTGGTTTTTGTCTTATGTGGTTTCTCAAATGTTGTGAGTGCAATTTGTTCAGGAATTTAGTGTTTTAAACTGCTTCATGTTGGTGGAAGCTTAAATGTAGAGATTAAGAAGCAAAAGTTGTGCTTACCTGTAAATCTTGTAGGGAGCAAGCTAGACCTATTCAGTCCTCTTGTGTAAACGGAGAGATTAAAAAGTAATTTTGAAAAGGCATTTAATGCTTAGTCTCTGAATTTAATTCCCACTCTTCAAAAGAATCTCTCAGGGTTAAAGGTGAAACTCTGTTCAGCCTTAGTTCATGCTGTTATACCTCATGTGCTCCATTATACTTTGGCACAGTGCAATAGCTCAAATAAATGAAGGAAAGTGTTTTAATTCTTAAACCCACTACACAAGACATATTTAAGGAAGACTCTTAGTCTTGGATACCGTGATGGGCTTTTCTATTTAAAAGAACCACAACAAGCAACCAGCCAAACATACCATCGTAAATGTATGGGGAAAACATTTGTTTGAGAGTCAAGGGATTCTATATATGATATGCATTTGTTGACCTTCATGTCATACAGCAAGACCTCTCTCTAGTTTTACAGGATTTCCTTGAAAGTTAGAGGACATTGGAGGAGGAGATTTTATTTAAGGCAAGGTGGTTTGTGAGGGGTTTTGTGGATATTGATAAAGGTCCCTGATCCTACAATCAGAACCCTTACTCATGCAGAAATTCCTAATGGAATGCTACACAGGCATCCGCCCAGTCTGCAGGATTGGGGCCTAAGAATGTGTAAACACACAGAGTTCTAGTTTAAACTGAAATAAAATCTATAGCTGAAACCTGATAAGCTCTTTCTGATTCAATATGTTTTGAGAAAAAAATTAGTTATTTTTGAAAATGGATTTTAATGCTTTTTAGCTGTTCACTTTTACTTATCAAATTAAATCTGTGCTCCACATGGGAGTAAAAGGTGATATGGTTCAAGGGCCATGATTTATGCAGTTACGGACCTGACTGTAACAGACCCACAAAGCAAGTAAAGATAAAAACATTAAACACATAAAAACTGATATGAATTTAGGCCTGGATCCTTGATCCAGTAGAAGGGGGACCAATCAGCTTGGGGACAGGCTGGCTAGAGTAGTCAGGAGAGGGTTAAACTAATAGCAAAAGGGGAGGGTAAAAAAAGGGAAGATAGCATGCAGCACAAAAGAGATGCTGAGAACAAAATTAATCAAGGAACCAAAGGAAATGATGAGAAGAAATCATTTAATTGCCTATGCACCAATGCTTGGAGCCTGGCTAACAAGCAAGAAAAACTGAAATTGCTCATTTATGAGCATAAACTTGGTCTAGTTGATAAGACTGAAACCTGGTGGGATGGCTCACACAGTTGGAATGTTAAAATCAATGGTTATAACCTAGTTAGAAAGGATCAAGTGGGCAAAAGGGTAGGGAGAGATGCACTGTCAAAAGTGGTTTTACTGTTTCTGAGTAACTGATAACTTGGAAGAAAATGACCCTGAATGTTTATGGATCAGTGTCCTAACAGATAAAGCACAAGATGGGGTATTAGTTGGTGTCTGTATTTAAAAGAATAAAACAGGATGACCTAGGTTATTATAGGCCTGTTAACCTGACATCAGTCCTAGGTAAGATAATGAAGCAGCTGATAGGGGACTTGATTAATAATGAATTAAAAGAGGGTAATGTAATTAATGACAATCAACATGGGTTTATGGAAAATAGATCCTGTCAAACTAATTTGATATATTTTTTATGAGATTACAGGTTTGGTTGATAAAGGTAATAGTATTGACATAATATACTTATACTTCTGTTAGGCTTTTGACTTGTTACTGCATGACATTTTGATTCAAGAAACTAGAATGATATAATATTGGCCTAGCATACATTAAATGGACTAAAAATGGCTAACTAATAGGTCTCAAAATGTAACTGTGAACAGGGAATCATCATCAAGTGGGTTTGCTTCCAGAGGGGTCCTGCAGGCATCACTTCTTGGCCCTCCTCTATTTAACATTTTTATCAATGGCTAAATGTAAATGTATATATCTGGGAACAAAGAATGTAGGTCATACTTACAGGATATGGGACTCCATCTTTTGAAGCAGTGACTTTGATGAAAAAGATTTGGGGTCATGGTGGATAATCAGCTGAACATGAGCTCCTGCTGTGATGCTGTGGCCAAAGAGCTAATGTGATCATGAGATGCATAAACAGGAGACTCTTGAGGAGAAAAGAGGGTATTTTACCTCTGTATGGGCACTGGTGTGACTGCTGTTGGAAGACTGTATCTAGTTCTGGCACCCACAGTTCAAGAAGGATGTTGATAAATTAGACAGGGTTCAGAGAAGAGCTATGAGAATGATTGAAGGGTTAGAAAACATGCCTTGGAAGTGAGCTCCTTGAGTTTTTCAATCTATTTAGCTTAACAAAAAGAAGATTAAGGTGCAACTTTACTACAGTTTATAAATAGCTACATGGGGAACAAATATGTATTGTGCTCTTCAGTCTAGCAGAGAAAGGTATAGCACGATTCAATGGCTGGAATTTGAAACTAGATAAATTCAGACTGGAAATAAGGTGTAAATTTTTAATGGTGAGAGTAATTAACTATTAGAACAATTTACCAAGGGTCATGGTGAATTCCCCATCAATGACAAATTTAAAATCAAGATTGGATGTTTTTCTAAAAGGATATTATTTTGGGGAAGTTCTATGGTCTGTGTTATAGAGGTCAGACTAGATGATCACAATGGTCCCTTCTCACCTTCTCATCTCTGACTCTGCGTACATAGTTACATTCTTGTTTTTCTATTTGATTCCATCATCCTTATTTGTCATTTTCTTCTCTCCCTCCTTCCAGCTTCATCCTCTCTCTCTCTCCTTTTTTATTTGCCTCCTTTTTCCAGTATTTTGGATTCCTTATTCTCCAGCCTCACTGATATTATCTTCCTTTCCGCTGTGTGTTGCATGTGTGTGCGTGCGCGTTCCTCTCCAGTTTCCTTCCTCTCTCCCTTCCTGACCTCTTACTTCTGCAGGCCACTTCAGCTTCTCTCGCTTACGACTCATCCCTTGCTGTGTGCTGCTTTTTCTCACACTCTAGGGCCCCAGCCCCACTCACACTCTAACCCAAATCCTGCTATACACAGGCCCCCAACCCCACTGTCTCCAGTCCCCAGTGTCTCCCCCCTCCAGATTTCTAGGGGATATGCCTAGAGTTATGCTAGCTAAAACCCAGCATGAGAACAGACATGCTTTGAAACAGACATACACTGACTCGTAGACTTTAAGGGCAGAAGGGACCATCATGATCATCTAATCTGACCTCCTGCACGTTGCAGGTCACAGAATCTCACCCGCCCATTCCTGTAATAGACCCCTAACCTCTGGCTGAGTTACTGAAGTCCACAAATCATGATTTAAAGACCTCAAGTTACAGAGAATTCACCTTTTACACTAGTTTAAATCTGCAAGTGACCCATGCCTCATGCTGCAGAGGAAGACAAAAATAACCCATGGTCTCTGACCCGGGAGAAGATTGCTTCCTGACCCTAAATATGGCAATCAGTTGGAGCTGTGTATGAAGCTAGTAAAAAGTGCAGTCAGGGCATATTGGCTGAATTCCAGCCCTAAAATGAATATGCAAATACAGCTGACGTATCAGTATCTTAAACTTTACAAGGAGAAATTTCTTCCCATTAATGTGCCTCATGACTCTAGGTCAATACACAAAAAAGAGTTTCGCAGGGCCGAGTACAAAGAGGTTCTGGTCCGTAACTTGGGCTCCTAGGTACTACAGCGATACAAATAATACATAGGAGGGGTGGAAGCACAACCTGCTATAAAGGTTGCGTGACACTTCCCATTATAAGACCTTGTTTTCAGTTGTTTATAGGGAGACAGTATGGACTAGTGGGTAGCACATTGGACTGGGAGTCAGGAGACAAGGATTTATTTCCATTTTGGCCACTGGCCTGCTGGGTGACCTTAGGCAAATCACTTCACTGCTCTGTGCCTTAGTGTCTTCATCTGTAAAATGGGGATAATGTTGCTTACAACCTTTGTATAGTGCTTTGAGGTCTACTGATGAAAAGTGCTATGGAAGACCTAGGTGTTGTTATTATAACTTTGCCAAACATTAACTGCTGGGGCTGAAATGTTCCATGTCACATATCTGTCTTAGGCTGATCTCTCTCTCTTTTATTTTAGCTCAAACTGTTCGGCTGTCTCCAAGAATGAGGCTAGGGAAAACACAGTGTTTTGCCCATGTTACAAAATTCTGGTGACCTCTTCTTTGCAAGGCTCTAGCGGTCTGCAGTCTTGCAGCAGGAACTTGAAATTTGGCAGGGAAGTGCCCTGTATATCAGGGATGTGCCTTTTGCCATCCCTGCGAAAATCTGCCTAAATGGTTATTCTAAGCCTTTGAAAAATCACAGTTTGCACATGTTAAAAACCTTAGATTTGAGCACCTAAATGTCCCCAAAGATTCCATGAACACTTGACAAGCTACAGCCCAGGGCTGGCAGGACTTTCCCTGAAAGCAGAGAGATAGCCTGTTTCTCCTGTGCTTTCAAAGACAGACAGAAAGACAGACAGACAGACAGGACCCCCAGCTCAGGCAGTATGGCGGAGGAAACTGCCTGGTTGAATGAGCCAGAACAAGAGAGCTGGATCTGCACTGGTAGTCTCTGTGTGTGATTAGCTTCATCCTTGGGGACAGGGTGGGGAGGCTGAGATTTTGACTTTGAAGAGGGAAACTGATACTAAGAGTTGCAGAGGGGGTGGGACTGGGAGCCAGGGAGTGAAATGGGACTAGTGGGGATGGGACTGGGAGCTAGTAAAAGACTGAGGAAAAGGCAGAACTGCGGTGGAAACTGGGACTGGCTGGGCCAGAATCCTGGGACTGAGCTAGGGGTGGGGAGTCAGACATAAGATAGGGGTGAGGAGTCAAATCTGATGAGGGGCGGGAAGGGTTGGGAAGGAGAGAAGTGGGGCTGGGTGGGCAAGGGATAGGGAGTTGGAAGAGGTGGACACTGAGACAAGGAGATTGTGACTATGAGGCAGTGGGGATGAGGAATATGGGTTGGGGTAGGGGACAATTGGGGGTGAGGGTGAAGGAGAGAAAGAGATGAAATGAAGAAGTGCGGAACTGAGAATGGCTGGGTAATGGCAGGGGCGTTGAGGTGTGAACACTGGGACTGGAATGGGGAGTCCAGGGGGCAAGTCACAACTGGCAAGACTAGGAGCTGACCCAGAAAACTGAGACTGGGATGAAAAGCCTGAGGAGTGGAGACCGGGACTGGCCAGGTGAGGAAAATGGAACTTAGATGAGGAGTCAGGAGGGGGGACGAAGCAGGACTGGGACAAGGACAGATTAGAAAGAATGGAGAAGAAGGGGTCACTTTTGGGGGAAATGAGAAATAGACTCTGTGCCCACTAGCACACACTTCTCTTCAGAGCATGGAACGTAGCCCAAGATTCCTGAGTCTCACCATTCCTCTGCTGTCTTCTCCCTTTTGCATATGGGGAGACTGCGTGGGAGCTCCAGAAGCTCCCTAGAAGTGGGAGGGGCCACCCGCACCCAGACCATGGCCCCGCCTCTCACTCTGCCCAAGACCCCGCCCTGCTCTGCCTCTTTTTGTCCCCACTCCACCTCTTTCCCCAGTGCCCTCTTCACCTGTCCACTGCTGGTTCCTCTCTGCCCCCTCCCCTGACTCCCCCTACCCACCCACTGCTCGTTCCTCTCTGCTGTCTCCATAGGTCCCCTGCCACTTACTCATTTCTTCCCCCTCCTGCCATAAGCAGAAGCGATGAGGGGAGAGCAGGTGGAGAGGAGTGAGTGGCAGGTAGTGGGATGGCCTAGGGGGAAGAGGTGGAGTATGGGCGGGAAGAAGTACAGGGCAGGTGGGGCCACAGGGGAAGAGGCCGAGCGGCAACGGGACCTGGAGTTGGAGCGCAGGCAGGTCCGTCGTCTGGGTGCCGGTAGCCCCCACACTTCTTAGGAGTAGCCGGTGGTGGCACTCCAAAGGTGGCAGGCCATCCAGCATTTCTTGCACCATTGGGGAGGCTTAGCCTCCCCAAGCCTCTTATACCTGCTGCTCGTGGCTGTCTGCACATATCTGTGAAATACACTGCCAAAGTGTTCCATCTGCCTCTCGTGTTGGTCCATAAAGAGGATAACAACATGCTGCTGCTATCAGCTACTCCATTAGTTCAAGAGGCAGAAGTCTATCTGGTGGCTCTGAAGGTTCCAACCCTGCTGATGATCCCTGTGGATGTCAGTATGATGCCACATAATGTAATTTCTGTTGTCAGTTTGCTTTTTAACAAACCTAGGAACTTACAAACTACATTAAGTGAACATTTATTAAGGTTGCAAAGTCAAAAACTCAAACATTTGGAAATGCCAGAATTAAGGGTAATCTTCATTCGGCTTCCTAGTACCTATGCATTATGATGCAGTCTTTAATTACATGATCACATTATTTTTTTCACAGGCCCCCAAACTCATTCAGTGCATAGGATGGATGGTACTCATTATTGATCAGCTATTCAATATTATGTTTTCTCCTCATTGTTCTAAGTGTGGTTCCAGGCCTTATTTACTGTACACTATTCAAACCCCGCTCTGAAGGCTTTTCTATAGTATCTGATTACATTACAAATATTAATGAATTTATTTTTACAACAGCCCTATGAGAAAATTTGGTATTATTATCCGCTTTTTACAGACAGGGAACTTTGGCACAGAGAGATTAAGGTCAAAAGTATCCACTAATTTTGGGTGCCCAATTTGAGATGGCTAGTACCTGATTTTTCAGAGTACTTCACATTCTATAGCATTTACATGTTTAAATTGCCACTCCCATTGACTTCAGTTGCAGACGTGAGTGCTCAGCACTTCTCAAGTTGGGAACACAGAAAATGAGGGACACACAATTAGTGACCACCTGTGAAAAGTTTGATTTGAAGTGATTTTCCCAGCATCACATAAGAACTCTGTGGCAGAGGCACAGATATAATCTAATTGTCCATGGAAGCATTTACTTGCCGTAAACCATAAGACTGAATTTTATTTTCCTGCAGTCCCCTGCCTCATTCACTATATACCTTCCAACTTCTGAAACATCGGAAGCCGGGGTCCTACAACAATCTCTTTCACTGCACAGCCATGCTTCATGTCCAGAGCAGTGCCTTTCTGTGCACTGAACAAGGCAGGGGTCCTGCAGGAAAAAAGTATGTGATCATGTAATTAAAGGCTGTATCATAATACATACTCATAAAGCAGCTGAATTATGGTTGCACAGGCAACCTTAACGCTGGAATTTTCTAATTGTTGAGTGCTTGACTTTACAACCTTAACAATATTTAGGAATATATAATAATAGAGTGCTTGCAGTGTTTCCGTGTCACAATATATTTGATTTTATTTCTTTATTTCTGGAATCCTGTGATTAATGAAAGCTTGAAAGTCTCTTATTCAAAAAAATAAAAAGTTTCTAGTCCTCGGGCTTGTGGAGAAATAAAGCTTGAAAAGGTGACCCAAACACAGCACAGAGGATCAAAGGGCATTTAAAAGGGGCGCAAAAATCTCAATTGTTGGAGGGGGAGGGGAGCTTGATTCATGATTTTTAAACACTGGGAGTTGGCAATACTAACTATGCTCTTCTGTCCTGTTACTGGTTTCAGAGTGGCAGCTGTGTTAGTCTGTAGCAGCAAAAAGAACAGGAGGACTTGTGGCACCTTAGAGACTCACAAATCTATTTGAGCATAAGCTTTTGTGGGCTAAAACCCACTTCATCGGGTGCATGCAGTGGAAAATACAGTAGGAAGATAGATAGATAGATATACACGGAGAACATGAAACAATGGATGAGCTATTATCAGGTTTTTTTTTTCTCTTACTGGTAACAGCTCACCTTAATTGATCACTCTCATTATAGTGTGTGTGGCAACACCCATTTTTTCATGTTCTGTGTGTGTGTGTGTATATATCTTCCTACTGTATTTTCCCCTGCATGCATCCGATGAAGTGGGTTTTAGCCCAAGAAAGCTTATGCTTAAATAAATTGTTAGTCTCTAAGGTGCCACAAGTCCTCCTTTTCTTTTTGTCCTGTTACTGTTTCTTGTGATAGTCCTGCTGCCATGCATGTGTTTTTAAAAACAAACAAGCAAGTTTATTATTTTGGGGAGGGGGCAGCAATAGATTTCCTTTATTTACATAAGTATATAAATCCCTTTATGAATGGACCATAGGGTCAATAAATCATCAAGAAGAGTATGACTGTTAACTTTAACCATCCCCCCCCCCCAAAAAAAAACCACAACAAAAAAAAACAACCACCTCAAGCTTTTCTTCAGCTAAAGGAACAAAAGTGGCAACTCAGTCTGGTAAACTTCTCTTTGGTGCATATTTGTTTAATTTGAAAGAATGTAACTTGTAGATGCTCCCTGATTTCAAATGAATATTTTATAACTGCTAAATTATAAACCTGGTGGTAGAGGGTGGGAAGCTGTTAATAATAAACCGGGGCCGTGGCGGGGAGAGGGGGGAAAGAGGGGAGATGGGATTATAGCAGAATGCTGACAAAAGCAAACCCTGACGATAGTTAAACTGATTTAAATTCAGAAGCATCAGGTCAGCGTGGAGAGCTTATTCATATCCATTTTTGTTAAAGATAACTTCCAACAAAGCAACTGCAAGAAAAGGTAACTTAAAAGTTGCTTGCTATTCATTAGTTGTGTTGTATTTTGGATGGAATTCTGTATATGGATCAATTGTTTACCTAAGCCCTGGCTAACTTCAGTTCAGAACGCTGCATCTTCAGCTAATGTGATTGCTACTTACATTCAGCCATGCTGAATAGAATTGGCTGGAATCCAGTTTTTCTGAAAGGGAAAAGAGTGAGGGGAGGATGGAAGGGATGCAGTTTCCCCCCCATCTAGAATAGATTATGCATTTTACTAAGCCTTTCTGCAGCCAGTTTATTTTCTTTTCCTAAGAACTGCCTTCCCTTCTGGAGTCACTGGACTCCACCCCTTCTCACTGACCAAAGTAAATCTGCACAATAATGAACCATATAAGGGAGGGATGACATCATCAGTGAGTGGTCCCAAGCTGTTTTGCACAACATTCACCTTTCATTGTTCTGATGACATGGCTGGAATGTGATGGCTAATTCCCTGTGGAGCAGGGGTTTGAGCACGGCCTGCTAAAGTTCTTCAGCAAACGTGGGGTGGTGTATTTTTTATTTTTATTTTTTTGCCTCTTGCTAATATATATATGTATATTCCTAATTGTAAGGTAAGAAAATCAAGATCTGCTTTTATTTAACAAATGTTAGTTGTTCTTGTACATGCGCCTTTCACTTGTTAATGGGTTTACTTGGCAAGGAAACAGCTGTAAGTGTTATTGAAAAGAACAGCTTGGGAACTGGGTTTGTACATTAATGAAGCACTGACTAATCTGACATGTTCTAAAGGGAGAACTCTGCAGTCTTTTAAGTTACAGCTCTCTCAAGACTTTAACTCACTTGGAAGGGAGGAAAAACTGTATTAAGGTACTGGAACATCATGGTCTTAAAATAACTTATTTGGAATGTTTGGGTTTGAAGAATTCAAAGACCATTTAAAGGTACACCTTGTTTTGGTGCTCATATTTTGTGCTTCTGTGTGTGTTTCTGTGTGTGTGCACACGCCCGCAGACAACATATTGAAGTGTTAAGGAAAAGACAACCTCAGCCCAAAGATGCTTTGGGGGAATTTAATCTCTGATCTAAATTTTAAATCTTCCTTATCCCACTGATGTATTTTGAATGTTTTCTGCCCACATCCCTTTCTGACCTATGCTGCAATTCTGTATCTCTTAATTTATGATTTCTTTTAAAGCCAGAAGAAAAAAAAAATCAGGGTAAAGTGCTATTGAGTATTTGGAGTATTACCTTGCACCCTGAACAATTTTGTTTGTTTGTTTGAAGATCCTTGGTTCTTTTCTGAAGTGAATAAGGAGTTTGGAAAGCTGGCAAGGCATTGGAGCTAATAAGTGTAATTGCTCTAAATAGTGAGCTTACTCAGTGCGCAGTTTCAAAGAGGAGGGGACAAGTTAAGAGTGATGAGCCAGTTAACCAAATGTGATTTTAATAATAAATAAATAAAACTGAAACCGTCAGCTAGCAAGTTCCAAAAGAAGGAAGAAAAAAACAAAAACCTATTGTTGCTGTCTCACGTCAGCAGAGTGTAGCCTCCTAAATAAAGGAAATGAGTTTTGCTCTCTAAGTTGATAATGGTTGTGAAGTTCCACAGGGCCAAAATTATTAATGTACAAGTCTGATTTCATTGAACACAGTCACTTCTCAGAAATTTGTAATGTGTGGTTTTCCTATGATAGACAAGATGGGTGAGGTAATGTCTCTCTCACCAACAGAAGTTGGTCCGATAAAAGATAAGCTTTCGAGCTACACAAAGCTCTTCAGATTTGGGAAATGTACTCAAAGTGTCACAGCTAAATACATGATTGAACAGTTAGTTTAGCATACATAGTCTATGATGCAGGTAACATTTTTCCATAGATTTACCAGCGTTGGTGATCACATATTTAATGAACCTTTACTTTTTTATGCAATTTATAATTTGCTAAATTGAACAGCTATTCATAAATATTCTGCATCAAGATAATTGCAATATACCTTCCCTTTTCCTTCTGCTAGATGGTGTTGGAATTTCAGGGACTAGCAAGAAAAGGAATTAATACAAATATATTTAATTCATTCTCTTCTCTTTGTCAGTTCATATGGACTTGGGGGAGAGGTTGAACCCCAAAATTTCAAAAGTGTCCACTAATTTTGGGTGCCTTCATGTATTCTGGAGTATCCCCTTGAATAGTAGGACGGATTTAGTTGTTTGTTGTTTGTTTCCCAGGAAGACACTGAGCCCCAGTACCTTTCATTAACTTTCACTGGAATTGTGGGTGCTCAGAATCTATGCAAATTGCGGCCTACGTGTCTCAAGATGTGCATCCAAAAATGGAGGTACTCAAAACTAGTGAATGTTCTGCAATATCTAGGAATCACTGCACACCCCAACCCCCTCCCCCACCACACACACTCTCAATCCGGGTGACAATTAGAGGATTTCCCAGTGACCTATGAAATAATATCTTCTCCAAAATCATTTGTGTAATTTAAGCATGAATAAAGTAGGGAAGGAATTGCTTTATTTAAAACATATACATTTTTAATTGAAAAAAAAATTCTACTCAGGTGTTCTTTAACAAGGTTTGATGGGCAATTACTTTCTAACTCAGGGGTGGGGAAACTTTTTGGCCCGAGGGCCACATCAGGGAATAGAAATTGTATGGCAGGCCATGAATGCTCACAAAATTGGGCTTGGGGTATGGGAGGGGGTGCGGGCTCTGGGGTGGGGCTGGGGATGAAGAATTTGGGGTGTAGGAAGGTCTCTGGGCTGGGACTAAGAGGTTTGGAGGGCTGGAGGGGGATCAGGGGTGCGGGAGCAGTGGCATGTCCCTCCTCCGGCTCCTACGTGGAGGTGCGGCCCGACGGCTCTGCATGCTGCCCCATCCACAGGCACCATCCCTGCAGCTCCCATTGGAGTGCCAGAGGGGGCCACTGAAGTAGGAGCCAGAGCGGGCCATGCTGTGGCTTCCAAGAGCCGCCTGTTGCGGCCCCCAACCCTGCGCCCCAGCTGGAGCACCGGGGCAGGGCCTAGCTGCGTGGTGCAGCTCGCGGGCCGGTTTTTTGCCTACCCCTGTTCTAACTGGAAACAATGAGTTGCATGGCCTCTCAAGTGCTCCTGCAGAAACAAACTCCCTGTATGACAACACTGCAATTAAAACCTGTGCCAGCTGAGTTGGGCTCGCGGGGCTCAGGCTAAGGGGCTGTTTAATTGCAGTGTAGACATTCGGGCTTGGGCTAGAGCCCAGGCTCTAGGACCCTGCAAGGTGGGAAAGCCCCAGAGCTCAGGCTGCAGCCCAAGCTCAAACATCTGAGTCCCCTGGGCCAGCCCTGGGTTTGTAACTGCAGGGTAGACATACCCTCTGGCTCTGTGGCTCAAGTTGAAAGACAGGAAAAAGGAGCTTGCTTTCCTGGTGCTTCCTCAAGATTGTTGTGTGACTGGCAGGAGTGGTGTAAGCTGGTGCAATAGGCCCCCTCAAAGAGGAAGATGGCTTTCATTAGCTGGCTTCATCTTCATAATAACTTACTCTATAGATTTGAATTTTTATTTATATACATGCCCCCACCATTCACAAACCACAGGAAACGTAATATACTAACATCAGATGTTTTCAGTGTTAGAGACGTAAATAGCCAAAGTGTGTATTTCTATCCTTTAACAGTAATTCTGAAATTTATTATTTTTTCTTCTTTGCATTGTGGGAGCACCTAGGAGCTCCACTAACGCCATTGTGCCACGTCCTCCTTGTGCTAGGCACTATACAAACAGAACTGAAAAACGGTGCCTGCTCCAAAGAGCTTACACAGTTTCTCCCTCCTCTGACGCTATCCATTATCCGACTGAACTGGGGGTTCTATTCCTGGTGCTGCCATTGACTTGCATAGGCAAATTACTTTACTCAGTGCCCCAGTTCTCCACATCTGTATAATGAAGTTAATGATGTTTACCCAGCATTATAAAGTACCGTGAGACATAAAAATGAAAAGTGCAATATAATCTATTGTAACGATTTTCAAAAGTAATTTGGGATACTTGAATTTTTGGATGCTCAATTTGAAACACCCTAAAGGGGCCTGATTTTTAGAGACTGCTGAGCACCTTCCCTTTGAAAATTAGGAGTTTTAAATTATCTCAAGTTGGGCACCTAAAATTGCTCGTCACTTCTGAAAATCCTGGCTTATAAATTTATCTAGGTTCTCATATTGACTCTAAGTGCTAACTATCATTATTGGTTTTTATCCACCATCCATTGCGAAGTACGTTTAGTAAATTTCAAATTTGTGCATGACATTGTAAAATTGCCCCTATGGCTATTGAAGCAGAAACTTTCCATATGTTTTAGATCAGAATGATGTTTTTATTCTATGCACACTTCAGAGAAGGATTGGTTGGAAGTTATAAAGCACAGAAAGATTTTAAAAATTTACGTTTGTTTTGAAATCTTCAATATATTTGAGAGAAAAGAATTCATACGTATTAGGTGAACTACACCAAAAGAAACTTGGTTGTCACTGATTTAAAAGATAACAGATTGGCTGTTTAAGAAGACCTTCAGTTGTCAGTCCATTATATCTATTGTTAGCTATATTTAGCTGTGTAATAAGCACAGCTTGGTATAGAAGTACTCATACTGTATGAACAGCAATAGTCTTGATGTGTTTCAGTGAAGCAAAGAACAGTGTTTCTCACTGTCTATATTGTGAACCAACCAGCCAACTGAATGAAATCCCTCTGGCCTTTTTCCTCACCTCCATCAGCCAAAATTGGCCCTTGATATTGGTTGAGGTTCCAGTATTTCTCTTACTGGTGTCCAAACAAAGTAAGTCCCATGTAAACTAGATCTCCATGACAACTCTACTCTAAACTCTTCAGATGACACACTTGCACTGTCCTTTTAAAAAATGTTTTCTCCACCTGTAATACGTAATGAATGTTGAAGTCCAGCTCTACTCTGAAAAGCGACTCTAGGAAAATGGCATTGTGGGGTTCCATGTTTGTGTGTCAAAGATTGAACTTGACAGATGCAGGAAAAAGACATAGGACAACAATATGTGGGTAAACTAAGGCTGTAACTTTATTTTTTCCATAAACCAATCAGCATTACAAGGAGAGTAAAACCACCCAGCAGACCAAGTCCAATGCAGATTCCAACTAAGAAACCCTCACTGAGCCTCCCCAGTTTTGCTGCTATATAAGAGATTAGGTCCAGCAGCCTATTTCCCCTTTCACCTGTTTTTCCTTGTATGAGTGTTAGGGGCCCAGATGAAAGAAGACATCTGTCTGCACTAGACCTTGTAGACTGATACACTTGCCCATCAAATCTCAGTCCCAACTGCCAGACCTTAACCATGTACTAGTTTGCCAGTTGGGACTGCACCATAGTCCATACTAGACTCCTGCAGACTTGTCACATATATAATAACAGAGTTATAGAGACAGAGTTAAGTGCTCTGAAGGTCCAAGACTACACTTGTAAAAATGCACACGCACACTCATTCATTCATTCATACAGAAGTACTATAACATTCATTCTTTAAAAGTAGCTGTACTGTTTGTGAAAAGTTCAAGCTTGACCACCCCAGAAATAGTAGTGCTTTTTGAACAGGGATGGCATAACAATGGCGGTGCCAGCTTACCTACGTGGCTCTGCTCCTGGATCTCATCCCCAACTTCCCTTCTATCTTAATAAACAGTTCGTTCTGTAAGGAGTTTTATTATTAATAGTTTCCAGTTACGGTTCTAACTCTGCTTAGCAGATTAATTGGCATACACAATTGTTGACAGATGGCCAGTACTATCAAACCCCAAGCAGGGCCAACCAGGTGCCTGGGGCAGCAATCTTAAAGGAGCAGCAGTCCGTGCGGGTTAGGGCGGCTTGGGTTTTCTCGCTGTGACAGCAATTCAGTGGCAGCTTGTATCCTCACAGTCCCGCGGCAGCAATTTGGTGGCAGCTTCCTTTTCGGGTGGCAATCCGGTGCACTGCTTGGGGCAGCAAAAAGTGTAGAGCCAGCCCTGACCATAAGCATTGGAAAATCAAGGGTCAGGCATGCAAAAACCATGAGACTGGCTTAGAAATCATGAGATTTAAAAAAAAAAAAAAAACCCACCATTTTGGTTCTTTTTATTTGCCTTCTGATTTTTGAACCTTTAGGATATGTGGGGGTCACATTTGCAAGCTTTTCCCTGCAACTCTGAGGACTAGAAACATATTATTTTTTTCTTTTTTTTAAATGAAAGCTCAAGTTCTCACATATTTGTGTGACTCCAGGAGCTGGGTGTTTAAGAATAACACTAAATATTATGAGTCATGATAAAATAGTGAGAGTTGGCAGCACTATACCATGGCTTCATAAGTAAAGGAAAAGAGTTTTTACATAACGCTCTGTGAAAGTAGGTATCCTTTTAAAAACACAGCAGGAAGCCCATCAGTGGGAGTATGGGGAAAGTTCTAGGCAGAAACTCTTGAATACTGCAGAGAGAGATGGAGTAGCCTTGGGAATAATAGGCTTTGCTAATAAAATTCCTTGTTCAGTGTTAGAAGTGACACTTTCTGTGATTCTTTATCCTTGTCGGATGACGCTCTAACTTGACCCACACAACCTGGACACAGCACCTGTTAGCGTAGTTTAATCTCCATGTCCATTCAGTCCTTTTCCAACAGTCTCAGAAAACTATATCATGGAGAATAATCTATAACAAATTACACAACAAGGTTAGCTGTTGTTTCTGTTGGTTTAATATCAACCTCAAGAAAGTCATAATCTTCTTGCTATTTAAAAATACACTGTGGATTGTACTGCATTGGTCAGCTGTGAGTAATCAGATAAGTCACATGACCTTTCCTAGAGTGTGCAAGGACTTCTGATGCAAATACTTAATTTCTGTTAATATTTGTCCATGTGACTTTGACACCTCTTCTGTGAATATTTATGCCAGTAAAGGTTGTTTATTCAGATATTAGTGGGAAATGAATGCAAGAAGCAAGTGTATAGTTGAAGAAAATTCATTTAGGTCAAGATTTTCAAAACTGAGGATTGATTTTTGGGAACCCAATTGGCAATACTTTAAAAGGGGCCTGGTTTTTTCCCCAGAGGACAGATGGATGTTGACTAGAACAAATGCAATGGTTAGTGTGGTTATCATTTTGGTTTTTTATAAATTTGGATGGGAGGGGGGGATTTTTTTTGGCAGCCATTATTAAACACCCCATCTTGGTATAACTATTCCAATCTAATCCCCAGGGCAACATAGCTACGTCAATGGAAGAATACTTCCATTGATGTAGCTGCCATCATTCAAGGAGGTGGTGTGCCAACACCAATGGAAAAACCCCTTCCATGGGTGTAGGCTGCATGTACTCTACAAGGTTATGTGAACATAGCTACAACTATGCCAGTATAGTCTCCATAGTGTGTAGACATACCATTAAATGCCCTTAGACTGGTACCCACCTACCAAAACTAACTTACATCTCCTCTCTGTGCGTTGCCTTTAAATTTGGCCTACTGAATCCTACTGAAAACTTGTCTAACTAGAGTAACTCATAAAGAGGAAAAAAGAAAATAACAGGATGGTGAAAGAGGGAGTAAATTAAAGTATCATTCATTCTACTTTTTTCTTGTTCTTTGGTATGTACTGGACACCCATTTAGTTTCCTTTATGCTCATTCAAATATTTGGTGTAAGGTCATAGAGGAGTTTTTAAACTAAGGACTGGGGGAAAGCCAACAAATGCTGAGGAGCGTACAGTTCAGACAGATGCATCGCTTAGGGGAGGATTTATTAACGAGGATTCTCTATATCGTAGTAAAGAGGAGAGGATAGAAGTTGATTAAGTACAGGTAGAAGTTGAAGAGAAGCAGTCAAATGAGAAAGCCCCAGCCAATTACATCACATGAACACAGCTAACTACATACTGATACATTTTATCAGCACTTGCATACAAATGCAAGAAGTCCAAATACTAAACTGCGTGAACTTGAATGCCTGGAATTAAGTGAGAATATTGAGATAATAGGCATCATAGAAAATTGGTGGAACTTTGATGTTACCACGTCCCATTGATTATCAAAGTACAAAATATATAGGCATGACAGAATAGGTGGCACTGGTGGGAGAGTGGCACTATATGTGAAAAAATAGAGTCAAATATAATAAAAATCTTAAATGAATCAAACAGTACCAGAGAATCTCTATGGATAGAAATTCCATGCTTGAATAATAAGACTATAGCAGTAGGAATATACTACTGACCGCCTGACAAGGATGGTGATGGTGATTGTGAAATCCCTAGGGAGGTTAATGAGGTTACAAAAACAGACAACCCAATAATATTGTGGGGTTTCAATTATACCCATGTTGACTGGGAACGTGTCACCTGAGGATGGCATGCAGAGAGAAAATTTCTACACATCGTTAATTACTGCTTCTTGGGCAGCTGGTCCTGGAACCCACAAGTGGAGAGACAATTCTTGATTTAGTCCTAAGTGGTCCACAGGATCTGGTCCAAGAGGTGAATATAGATGAATCACTCTAATAGTGACCGTAATGTAATTAAATTTAACATCCTTGTATGGGGGAAAATGCTAAGAAATCTACCACACTAGCATTATCTTCAAAAATGGGAGCTATGCAAAAATGAGGAGGCTAGTTAAATGGAAATTAAAAGGAACAGTCACAAGAGTGAAATGTCTGTTAGCTGCATGGAAACTTTTAAAAAACATCATAATAGAGTCTCAAATTATATGTATTCCCCAAATAATAAGGGAACAAAAAAAAAACAAAGCATGGCTATACAGCAGAGTAAAAGAGGCAGTTAGAGACAAAAAGGCATCCTTTAAAAACTGGAAGACAAATCCGACTGAGGAAAATAGAAAGGAATATAAATTCTCTCAAGTCAAGTGTAAAAGTATAATTAGGCAGGCCAAAAAAGCACTTCAAGAACAACTAGCAAAAGACAAAAAAACTAACAGCAAATTTTTTTTTAGTACATCAGAAGTAGGAAGCCTGCCAAACAATCAGTGGGACCACTGGACAATCGAGGGGCTAAAGGAGCACTCAAAGAAGACAAGGCCATTGTGGAGAAGCTAATGAATTATTTGCATCCGTCTTAACTGCAGAGGATGTGAGAGAGATTCCTACACCTGAGCCATTCCTTTTAGGTGAAAATCTGAGGCACTATCCCAGACTGAGTTGTCAGTAGAGAAGGTTTTGGAACAAATTGGTAAATTAAACAGTAATAAGTCAGTAGGACTAAAGGGTATTCACCTAAGAGTTCTTAAGGATCTCAAATATGAAATTTCAGAACTATTAACTGCAATATATATTGCTTAAATACTAGATCACTGATGGATAGTTAATGTAATGCCACTTTTTAAAAAAAAGTTCCAGAGGCAATCCTAACTTCAGTACCAGACAAATTATAGTAAAGAATAGAATTATGAGTGAACATGATTTGTTGGGCAAGAGTCAACATGACTTTTGTAAAAGGAAATCACGCCTCCCCAATCTATTAGAAATCTTTGAGGAAGTCAGCGAACATGTGGACAAGACTTATTCCACTGATATTGTGTACTTGGACTTCCAGAAATCGTGTGACAAGGTCCCTCACCAAAGTCTCTTAAGCAAAGTGAGAACTCATGGAATAAGAGGGAAGGTCCTCTCATGGATCAGTAACTGGTTAAAAGATAGGAAACAAAGGGTAGACATAGATTGTCAGTTTTCACAGTGGACAGGAAAATAGCAGAGGCCTCCAAGGATTTGTAAGGGACCAGTGTTATTCAACATATTAAGAAGCGATCTGGAAAAAGGGGTAAACAAACAATGAGGTGGCAAAGTTTGCAGACAATATAAAATTACTCAAGATAGTTAAGTCCAAAGCTGATTGTGAAGAATTAGAAAGGAATCTCACAAAACTGGTTGTCTGGGCAACAAAATGGCAGATGAAATTCAATGTTGATAAACGCAAAGTAATGCAAATTGGAAAATGTAATCCCAATTATAAATACAAAATGATGGGGTCTAAATTAGCTGTTGCCACTCAAGAAAGAGATCTTGGAGTCCTTGTGGATTTCCACTCTGAAAACATACGCTCAATATGCAGGAGCAGTCAAGAAAGCTAACAGAATGTTAGGAATGATTAGGAAAGGGATAGATAATAAAACAGAAAATGTCATAATGCCACTACATAAATCCATGTTATGGCCACAACTTCAATACTGCACGTAGTTCTCGTCACCAATCTCAAAAAGATATATTAGAATTGGGAAAAGTACAGACAAGGGCAACAAAAGTGATTAGGATGTGGAACAATGTCTCGATGAGAAAAAAATTAAAAAGACTGTGACTGTTCAGGTTGAAAAGAGATGACTAGGGGGATATGAATGAGGTCTATAAAATCATGAATGATGTAGAGAAAGTGAATGAGGAAGTGTTATTTACCCCTGTATATAATAGCATTACTAGGGGTCACCCAATGAAATTAATAGGCAGCAAATTTAAAACAACCATAAGGAAGTATTTCTTCACACAAGACACAGTCAACTGTGGAACTCATTGCCAGGGGCTGTTGTGAAGACCAAAAGTATGACAGGGTTAAAAAAAGAATTAGATAAGTTCATGGAAGATAGGCCCATCAATGGTTATTAGCCAGGATGGGCAGGGATGTAACCCCCTGCTCTGGGTCTCCCTAAACTTCTGACTACCTGAAGTTGGGACTGGACGATGGGATGGATCATTCAATTATTACATTGTTCAGTTCATTTCCTCTGAAGCATTTGTCACTGACCACTGCTGGAAGGTAGGATACTGGGTTAGATGGACCATTGGTCTGAACCAGTATGGCCATTTTTATGTTCTCATGAATCTAATTTACACTGAGCCAGATTCAGAGGGGATGTGCATCTTAATTGAATGTCAGTAATTCAAACACGTAGGCTGTTTTAAATTACCTTTTTGGGGAAAAGGGGCCTGAGAGTTTTCAAGGATACAGTTCTTTTTGCTTACCTGACCTTATAAGAGCTTAGTTCATCAGTTCTTGTTTGTTAAGAAATTTGCAGTCTGGAGGTTGGTGTTGGTAGTGCCATCCTATGCACAATTTCCTAGAACGTATAAAGATAGTGCATGTTGCTCGGGGATCTTCTTTTTTTTCCACTTAATTTTTTCACATCTCTTAGGGGCTGCAACAGACAAACTGATTTACTCCCGTTCCTGGTATATTTTCTTTTGTCTTCTGCTAGCTACCCTGATTTTCCCTCTCTTTCCCCTTCCCATTTCTCTGTGCTATGTGCTACATCATCCTATACCTGATGGTTAAAGCAGCAAGTTTGTCACGGAGGTCACGGAAGTCACAGATTCCGTGACTTTCCGTGACCTCTGTGACTTCTGCAGCAGTCGGTGCACCTGGCTCAAGGACAGCTCAAGCAGCCCCTGCATCAGGTGCACTGGCCACTGCTGGGGCAGTCTCAGGCCACCGCGCCTTCGTGCCCAGCAGCAGAGTTTGGGTGTGGCACGGGGCAGGGTGAGTCGGTCTCTGGGTGGTACTTACCTGGGGGGATCCCCAGAAGCAGCAACATACCCCTTGCTCAGCTGGTTGGTGGAGGCATGGGCAGGCAGCTCTGCACGCTGCCTCCACCCAGAGTGCTGACTTCACACCTCCCATTGGCTGGGAACCGTGGCCAATGGAAGCTGTGGGGGCGGTGCCTGCAGGTGGAGGCGGCCATGCTTCCACCTAGCAGCTGAGTGAGGAGGATGTTGCCACTTCCAGGGAGCCCCCCAGGTAAGTGCCACCCAGATCCCGCCTCACCCCATTCTGTGCCCCAACCCTCTGCCCCGTCCCACACCCAAACTCTACTGCTGCTGGGGGGAAGGTGCAGAGCCAGGTAGGGAGCCTGCTGGCCCTGCCAACTCCCCTTTACCTCTCCCCCCAGCACCAGCGGGGGTCCTGGGCCATGCACTGCCGCCCGTGCTCCCCTATCACCAGCGGGGGTCTCGGGCCACATGCCGCCCTTTCCCCCACCCCCGCAAGCAGCTGGCCTGCCCTCCCCCAGCACTCGTGGGGCCTCTGGGCAGACCTCCCAAGTTTTATTCACTGGTATTTTTAGTAAAAGTCATGGACAGGTCATGAGCCGTGAATTTTTGTTTACTGTCCGTGACCTGTCTGTGACTTTTACTAAAAATACTCATAGTTAAAACGTAGCCTCACTGATAATTGCTGCTCCCACTTTTGCCTTTCCTCCTGAGCCAACAATGAATTCCATTTCTAACGTTGCTAGTCTCCTCTTCCACCCACGTCCCATCCCACCCTCTCATTCAGTCACACTCTTTGACACTCGCCTCCCCTGCCTAGTGCATCCTTCAGTGTTCTGGCTTCCCTCCCCTTTCTTATGGCTTTTCATCCTAGTTCCTGGTCTTTTTTGATCCCCATGGAATCAGGAGTGAGACATTAATAGTCACTGGCAACCAAGTTAATTTAGTTCTTGCTATTAAATCAAGGTTCAGATAAATTAGCTCTTCACTTGGTTGTGAAGGGTTAAAATGTTTTGGATATAGATTGAAGCAAATGAATTTGTATTGCTGGATGGATCTTCATATGGGAACTCAGAGTACTTTGATAATGGATTGAACAGTATGTAGTTTCTCAGTAATTTGTGTGAACATATCTGTATCTTCTTCTTTAAAACAATATTGTTACTTTTTTTACAGCAGTACTCCTAAATTTATGGCAACAAATATCCCTACACCAACAGTAACTCTTTATATTGGTGGAAAAACATCTCTTTTACAAATCTCTGCTAAATAATGCACTAGCACTTTCTATGTTGATATCTGCGTGTTCTGGATTTAAAGCACAAGCCTAAAATGTATAAAACTGTGCTTTGTTTCTGCTTTGAAATGTTATATGAATAGGGCTGGAAAAGTATCATTGCACATAACACAGATTTAAATCATTTTTCTGATAATAATAGATCTAGTTCATATATCAGCCTTTACATTCTGTGAAATGTCAGAAAATTCAATTGCTCTCTAGTTTCTGTATGTCAAGTAGAGAATTTGTGTTACAGCCAAAGCTTTGATCAGTCTGATCCTCGCAGTCAGTGGAGTGGTACCAGTTGTGTACTGTGTTGTATGTGGAATTGAGCCCAGGAAAATAAACACTTTTAAGTCTTTAACGTAGCAGTCATTAAGCAGACAAACTTATTTTTATATTAATTTTCCACTGCTGCAATGTCTAGATGGTGACCGAGTTCTGACATCCTGTACTTCGGTTCCGCTGTTTCACTTCTGACCAGTGTTGATCTGGTGATGCCTGGCTGCTTGAAGCTACTCACTCAATTCTGATCTCATTTCACGCATTCTTGCATGTACAACAAAGTAATGAGGCTTCCATCTTATAAAGTAGGCACAGTATAAATGGGACAGTAAATCTATAGATATGTCCTGTTGGGAAAACTGTACACTTTTTCAGGTGGGATGATGATGGAGAAATACATTTAGAATAGTTCAGTTCAAAGCTGTATGTTAAAATCTTCTTTGTCACCTCTGCAACTGAAAATAACATATTCTGCAACTGAATGATGCCACATGTATATTGGATTAAAGAGGAAATCTGAAATAATGTATTTACACCCAGATAAAGGGAAAAATTTGTAGGGAGGATAAAGGCTTACACCTGACACTTGCTTTCAGAATACTCAGTGATTTTGTGTGATTTCCAGTAAGCTTCCTAATTTAAATAACTGTGCTTTGGGAGACTTATATGGAACCAAGTGTTGAAAGAGTGCTCTTGGACACGAAAGCAAACATGAAAACCTGTAGAAAATGTGGCTGAAACTTGAAATGTAAAGGGAAAATTGCACTTGAATAATGTATTTATTCCATTTTTTTCAGGTTAAAGAAGCTTCTTGAACAGGAAAAAATCTATCAAGCCCGTAAGGAGAAAGAACACACAAAGAGACTCAATAAACTGAGAGACGAACTGGTCAAACTCAAGTCATTTGCACTCATGCTGGTGGATGAGAGACAAATGCATATTGAACAACTTGGTCAGCAAAGTCAGAAAATACAAGATCTTGCTCAGAAACTAAAGGAAGAAGAAGAAAAGCTTAAAGTTATTAGTTCAAAAACAAAAGAAGATGGACAAAAATTGATGAAGTTAGAAGCAGAACTTGAACACAAGACATTATCGTTTTCTCAAGAGCATGAGGAGATGACCGCTAAACTGGGTAATCAAGAGTCACATAATAGACAGCTGAGACTTAAGCTGGTTGGTTTGACTCGTAGAATTGAGGAGCTAGAAGAAACTAACAAAAATCTTCAAAAGGCTGAGGAAGAACTTCAGGAATTAAGAGATAAAATAGCAAAAGGAGAATGTGGAAACTCTAGCTTGATGGCTGAAGTGGAAAACCTACGCAAGCGTGTACTTGAAATGGAAGGCAAAGATGAGGAGATTACAAAAACTGAATCCCAGTGTAGAGAGCTGAAAAAGAAACTGCAAGAGGAAGAACATCATAGCAAAGAGCTGAAACTTGAAGTGGAAAAATTGCAGAAGAGAATGTCAGAACTGGAGAAGCTGGAAGAGGCTTTTAGTAAAAGTAAGTCTGAATGTACCCAGTTGCACTTAAATCTGGAGAAAGAAAAGAATTTAACCAAAGACTTAATAAGTGAGTTGGACATGGTGAAGACTCGAGTGAAAGATCTTGAATCTTCAGAAAGTAAGTTGGAAAAAGCTGAACTAAGCTTAAAGGAGGACCTTACCAAGCTGAAGTCATTTACTGTCATGCTGGTGGATGAAAGAAAAAATATGATGGAAAAAATAAAGCAGGAAGAAAGAAAAATTGAAGGTCTGAACAAAAATGTTAAGGTGGAACAAAGTAAAGTTATGGATGTGACTGAGAAACTAATAGACGAAAGTAAGAAGCTTTTGAAACTGAAAACTGAAATGGAGGAAAAAGTGTCCAGTTTAACAAAGGAAAGAGATGAGTTAATTGGGAAACTGAAAAGTGAAGAAGAAAAATCCTCTGACCTGAGTTGTAGAGTTGATTTGTTAAAGAAAAGAATTGAAGGTATAGAGGAAGTAGAAAGAGAAATAGCAAGAGGTCGAGCCAGAAAAGGACCAGAACTTGCTTATCATGAGGACAACAAGATTAAAGAACTAACCACTGAAATTGAAAGACTGAAAAAACGTCTCAAACAATTGGAAGTGGTTGAAGGAGACTTGATGAAGACAGAGGATGAATATGATCAGCTGGAGCAGAAATTTAGGACTGAGCAGAACAAAGCTAACTTCCTTTCTCAACAACTGGAGGAAATGAAGCTCCAGATTGCCAAAAACAAAGCAATAGAGAAGGGTGAAGTGGTGAGTCAGGAAGCAGAGTTGAGGCACAGGTTTCGGTTAGAAGAAGCTAAAAGCAGAGATTTGAAAGCAGAAGTGCAAGCTCTTAAGGAAAAAATTCATGAGCTGATGAACAAAGAAGACCAGCTTTCCCAGCTCCAAGTTGATTATTCCGTTCTTCAGCAAAGATTTATGGAAGAAGAAGATAAAAACAAAAATATGGGTCAGGAAGTCCTGAACTTAACAAAAGAGTTAGAGCTTTCTAAGCGTTATAGTCGTGTCCTCAGACCCAGTATGAATGGTAGAAGAATGGTAGATGTTCCTGTGACATCCACTGGGGTGCAGACTGATGCAGTAAGCAGTGAAGCAGCAGAAGAAGAAACCCCAGCCGTGTTTATAAGGAAATCCTTCCAAGAGGAAAATCACATCATGAGTAATCTGCGACAGGTAGGGCTGAAAAAACCCATAGAGCGCTCGTCTGTGCTTGACAGGTATCCCCCAGCAGCAAATGAGCTTGCAATGAGGAAATCCTGGATACCATGGATGAGAAAAAGAGAGAATGTGTCCCAGGCAGCTCATGATAAAGGAGCCCGAACACATGGTGGCCCTGGACATCCTGGAGAGGTTGTCCTTTCCCCAAAGCAGGGGCAACCTCTTCATATTCGGGTGACTCCAGATCATGAGAATAGTACAGCTACTCTGGAGATAACTAGCCCAACATCTGAGGAATTCTTTTCAAGCACCACTGTCATTCCAACCTTGGGAAATCAGAAGCCACGGATTACCATCATTCCCTCTCCAAATGTGTCGCAAAAAGGAAAAGGTGGTGAGAGTTCAGTGGGCCCAGAGCGTGCTATGTCACCTGTTACTATAACTACATTCTCCAGAGAAAAGTCCTCAGATGGAGGGAGAGCTCCTTTCATGGAAAGACCCACGTCCCCAATTCAGATTATGACAGTATCTACGTCCGCAGCACCAGCAGAAATCTCTGTCTCTCCAGAATTGCAGGATATGACCATGGGAAGGGCTGTTTTCAAAGTAACACCAGAAAAACAAACTGTACCAACCCCAATCCGGAAGTACAATGCCAATACCAACATTATAACAACAGAGGACAACAAAATTCACATTCACTTAGGTTCTCAGTTTAAACGCTCCCCTGGTGCTGCTTCTGAGGGAGCTAGTCCTGTGATAACAGTCAGACCAATTAATGTTGCAGCAGAAAAGGAGGTTATGACTGGTACCGTCCTTCGTTCCCCCAGGAACCATTTCTCCTCCAGGCCTGGAGCAAGCAAAGTAACAAGTACCATAACTATAACTCCAGTTACAACATCATCCACACGAGGAACACAATCAGTGGTAAGTAGCAGAGAATTCCATGGGCTATCTGCCCAGACTCATGGTGGGGAGATGGGAAGCCATAAAATGGACTTGCTGTGAGACCGCCTTGTAGAAGAACAGTTGCAAAAAACTGTTAATGTTACTGATTTCACTGGAGTTATTCTGGATTTCAACTGGGATAACTAGAGCAGAATTTGCCCTGTTGTATTTTAAATGGTCCATTTTGGCATTGTCTCATTATAATCACTTGAGGTGAGCCTTATGAGGAAGCTCTTGCAAAGCTGTAGGAAATGAGAGAATGATGGTGCTGTAAACTTTCCTATGGTGGTTGGGGGAGGTGGACAGAGAGAAAGAGGGGGCAATGCAGAGAGAAACCCTGCTTCTATTTTTTGTAGGTGTCAGTTCTTAACTTAGTCCATTGTGCTTAGCTAGTGTATAGTTCTCAACTAATTGATATGATGTATGTAGCAATACAATACCCAGTGGGGTGAATAAAGAACCGAGTTTCAGAGTAACAGCCATGTTAGTCTGTATTCGCAAAAAGAAAAGGAGGACTTGTGGCACCTTAGAGACTAACCAATTTATTTGAGCGTAAGCTTTTGTGAGCTACAGCTCACTTCATCGGATGAATACTGTGGAAAGTGTAGAAGATCTTTTTATACGCACAAAGCATGAAAAAATGGGTGTTTACTACTACAAAAGGTTTTCTCTCCCCCCACCCCACTCTCCTGCTGATAATAGCTTATCTAAAGTGATCACTCTCCTTACAATGTGTATGATAATCAAGTTGGGCCATTTCCAGCACAAATCCAGAGAGAAAACCTTTTGTAGTGGTAAACACCCATTTTTTCATGCTTTGTGTGTATAAAAAGATCTTCTACACTTTCCACAGTATGCATCCAATGAAGTGAGCTGTAGCTCACGAAAGCTTATGCTCAAATAAATTGGTTAGTCTCAAGGTGCCACAAGTACTCCTTTTCTTTTTAAAGAACAGAGTGAGAGATTTAATTCTGAAGTTCCTGGATCTTGTCTGTTTTATGCCATGGTTTTAACTTTTTCTTAACTGTATAAAATGGGGGGCGGACACAAAACTCTGCAGAACCACCAGTTATACAGGGAGGATATTTCTATAGGGTCAAGCATGTAATTTTTAGGAGTCCTCCCTGAGCTGTGAAATACCAAGATGGTGGCTGTAATTCCATGTCTGGGCCATTTAGGACATAGGGGTTTGTTTTTTTTAATTGGCATCCCCTCTAGTCTGTCTAACTATTTTTATTTTCCAAAAATCTATATAAGTGTCTCCAGCAGGCTCAATTTGAACGAAATTACAGACACTATCTTGGAAGTGCTGATGTGGTTGGCTAACTCAAGCAAGTCGCAAAAATCCATGATTAACAGTCCTGTAATTTCCTCATCAGTGTGTTCCACACACCTTCTGTGCCATTTTTACAGGCCTGGGACCCAATTTTCTATTGCATTATGACTGTTCTTGCCCCCTCTGTACCACTTTGCCACTCACATATTAAAAAATGTTACAAGAGATAATGTGCAAGTGACATAGCCATTCTCAGATAGTAATAAAATACACTCAAGAGGATGTGTGTTATAACCTGCTTAAGAATATGCTAACCTTTCAAAAAGTCCAAATCACTGCTGTTTATTTAAACTAATCAACCATCCTCATTGTGAACACTTTGACTAGTTTACTTGTAGTCATGTCTGCCTGTTCTGCACTGAGCCACCATTATGGGCATAAATAGCCTGGCAGTTGCATGTGTTTACTCCTCCATTAAAATTTAGTTCTGGGTACCTATAATGTTCCACTAGTGTGTACTTCTGGGAATAGAACAGCTTATCTTCAATCTGCAAGTCCTAATGAGGCAGCAGTTATAGGTGTCCTGTAACTTCATAAAAGTTTAGAGAGCCAAATTCTGGCTGATGCTGTATATTTGCATAAAGCAGAAAAAAATGCAGTCACCTGCAAACGTGCGGGGCAGAAGGGAACCAACCGGACACTGCATCCTGCAAAATGATACCAAGGGACAGCACTGTAGGTTCTCTACAACTGACACTGTTAAGGCAGAAGCAGCTTTAGCCATTTTCCCAACCACCAAAAAAATGTTTTAGATGCTCCCCATAAGCAGCTGAACCCCGGAAAACACCACAGCTGGCCAATCAGCAAAGGGGAGGAGTGAGAGAGAGAGAGAGAGAGACATACAAGCGGCACAGGGGTACAGCACACCTTGGAAGTTGGCATCTAAGGCAACCACACTTGCCCGCCCATAGAACCAGCACTGGCCGAGGCTGTTTGAAGCCCAGTCTGCATGTTTATTCAGTCACATTGGCCAGACAGTGGAGACCTGCATACAGCTAATTTTCCCTTCACTTAGCAGGGAAAACGTGTTTGGAGTTGTGTGTTGAGCTGGTGTCAGCTATGATCTGAGCGATGTGTTAGTGTGCCTCTTTGGGGACTGTGTGGGGCAGAGTCAAAATACTTTAAAATGATTTTTGAGTGTTTTAGACATGAAACTAGTAACTCTAGAGTGCCAGAATCTTCAGTTAATAATTTACGTGTCGTTAAAACTCAAGAAATGCCTGACATTCCAGCTACTTCATTTAATAGCTGTATGTTTACACACCGGGGAATGCTTTCAGGGAGTGCAGGATGTTTGTCATTTTGGCTCCAGGGTATGTTGACATATTTTCCAACTCCAATTGACTGTATTTGCATGTTGTGCCATGCAATGTTCCATGGTTCTTACTTGTTTTGACATAAAAATGTGAGTTCCTTTAAATGTTGTTGTAAACACTGCTTTTGATTGTTGAAAATGGCTTGCTTCCCATCGGTCTGTCAGTATTCAAATGTCCCAATTGTGATTTCATTTATTTTATTTTGTGTATGTATGCATGTGGTTTTGTACTGTTCTTGGAACATTAAGTAATGGAGAGCGCTGATTGACTGGTAAGGATGGTGGTAGTTTGCCTCCTTTTTGGAATGCTCTGTACGTATAAACAGGACGCTGTGTGCTCCATGGCAACTTGAAACTAAACTCTATGGCAGGGGTCCTAGATTCTACTGCAGTCTGGTGCAGCAGGGAGGAGATTCTGTGGCAGATTCATCTGATAATTTTAAACTAAGGTTTGTAATGTGCAACTAAATGCTACAATCAACAAAGTGACCCCAACACTGTTTATTTTGTTGACTCAATTTCATTTATGTTGTTTCCACATTTGCTGCTTTCAATGTGCTGCTGACTTGGTCTTCACACTGCAAAATTACTATGTAGAAATTGTCAGGGAACCTGGAAGTATTTTAGCCTCTAGGTGGAGGATAGCTGGGACTTCTGGAACCTGAGGAGGTGTTCTGGGAGTTTGGGATTAGGACAATAACTAATTTTTTTTTCTGTTTAAAATGATCAGTGGTGAAGCAGTTAATATTGTTAATTAAGCTTCAAATTTAACAGCCCACTGAGATAAATAGGGCAATGGATGTGCAATGCTGCATCAGTTTACACTTGCATTATGTTTTGTTCTCAACCATGAAGGAAGGCTATGCACGTTTTCTCTACATGATGATTAGATTCTGGCCTATAGTTCTATGGCAAAAAATGGCTTCCAAATTCTTGTGCTGCAGAATGCATTGGCCTGTCAGAGGAACAGGAAATAGTAAAGACCTATTAGGTTTCTAGTCCATCTCTTCCTGTAGAGGTGCTGGTCTTGTCTACATTAATGTAGGTGAGAGAGTAGAGACTTTCTCTCCTTTTCCTCTCTTTTTCTCAAAAATAAAAGAGTAGGCCAATTCCTTGGATCTGAATGGCTCCAAACTTTAGGAAAGTATGGATCCAGAGCTTTGTACCTGATCCCCATCTCTAATGAGCCAACCCAAAATACTGGATCTGAACACCAGAAAACTAAGGTCTGGATCTGACCTCTGCATTTTGGGTCCGTCTCTAGAATGATATTCACCATTGTGCAGTAACTGTTCTGGTACGAAGTGTCTTCTTCACCGTTTCGTTTTGTTTCATGCCACTAATATTTAAATATGCTGCAAAGAGGACAACCATCCTTATACCAAAGGAGATGCCCTGATTCAAAAGTTGAATACTAATTAAATAATTTCGGTGCCCAAAGTGACCTGGTTGCCCTAGATAGTGATTTTCTGCCACTGTTGAGAGTAACCGAGGCACTCAAACTGGGACCCTCCCAAAAAAAGTGAAAGGGAGCTGCGTGGCAGGGCATTCCTTGTGAGGGGTACGCCATTTTGGAACTTGCTCCCCACCACTAGTACACAAGAGCCTAGATTTGTTAACCTTCTGGGCATGCTTGCAAAGTCCATCTTTTCTCTCTCTTTGTTAAGGAGAGCCTGGGTTGGGGTGGATATATTTCATTAGTGGTGCCCAGTGCACTGGATAGGTGCTTCAAGGCATATTTTAAAAATTTGAAGAAACAAATAAGGAACTGTACAGATTTAGGATCTGTTAAAGAAAAAATCCTAAAAATCTTGCTTACAATTATATCCTTTTTCTTTCCTTTCTCTCTCTTGCAGACAGGACAGGATGGGTCATCACAGAGACCTACACCCACCCGTATTCCTGTGTCAAAAGGTATGAAAGCAGGAAAGCCAGTAGTGGCAGCCCCAGGAGCAGGAAATGTGACAAAATTCGAGCCTCGTGCCGAGACTCAGTCTATGAAAATAGAACTGAAGAAATCTTCAGCCAGCAGCTCTGCCTCCCTGGGCGGGGGGAAGGGCTGAGGGCAGTGGCTAAGGGGGTATGTTGTGCAGGTTTTACTGCTACCATGGAAATCAACCCCCTGTCTGTTAGTTGCTGGTGTTTGCATTTACTAATTAAGTCCTGAAACTGTCACTTAACATAACAAACTAATAGGTGTGTGTGTCTTGACTTTAATTTAACAATATAATTTTGTTTCTATGCTGGGCTAAAAAGTTATTTGGAGGCTGATAATGTTTGCAGACAATGAAATCAGACTGAGCAGCCTCACTTATACATTGATCTAATTCTGGGTTATTGAATGTATTGATAGGGTGGGCCACTTCTTAAGAAATTGTCTCATGGGACCACCTTCCATCTCACTCACAATCAAATAGACCACTTTCCCTCCTTTTTCATGATCACTTAACATTCCTGAGACAACTAAAGCATTGCTTGCCTAGAGAAGTAAAGCTAGAAAAGCTATGTATTTTTAGGTCTCTTTTAAAGAAGTCTTATAGCTAGAAAAACAAAGAGGAAGAGCCAGCACCATGTGACCAGACATCTCTCTATGGATCAGCAGCGATTCACAGACTACACTTTGGAAAGCTCTGATCTAATTGATTTTTTGTTACAGCCACCATTTGGGCCTGATCCAAAACCCATGGAAGTCAATGGAATTACTTTCTTTGGGCTTGTCTATACTTTCGGCTAGATCGGCACTGCTGTGAGCAATGCAGCGGTGTCGATTTAGAGGGTCTGGAGAAGACTTGCTAAGTCAATGGCAGAGTGCTCTCCCATTGGCTCCTGTACTCCAGCTCCTCGAGAAGAGTAAGGTAAGTCGGCAGGAGAGCGTCGCCCATCAACACAGCGCGGTGTAGATACCGCGATAAGTGGGTCTAGCTATGTCAATTTCAGTTACGTTATTCACGTAACTAAGTAGTGTAACTATGGCCTGGTCTACACTGGCAGGGGGAGAGGGGAGATCGATCTAAGTTACCCAACTTCAGCTACGTGAATAATGTAGCTGAAGTCGACGTACTTAGTCCTACTCACCGCGGTATCTTCACTGCGGTGAGTTGACTGCTGCCGCTCCCCCGTCGACTCTGACTGCGCCTCTTGCAGCGGTGGAGTACAGGAGTCGACGGGAGAGTGCTCGGGGATTGATTTATCGCATCTAGACTAGACGCGATAAATCAACCCCCGCTGGATTGATCACTGCCCGCCGATCTGGCGGGTAGTATAGACATACCCTTAGATTGATTTACCGTGGTAGTGTAGACAAGGCCATTGACTTCAGTTTACTTTGGATCAGGCCCATAATTAGAAAGTGTGCTGTAATTTGACTTCAGCTATCTAGAGTTCTTCTGTCTTAGAACAGTCCTTAATACAGACAGTTAATGGTGCAAAGTAATTGTTGGAGAACTCTGCTCAGATACAGAGGGTAGGGGACAGAAGGCTTTGCACCCAACTTACCCTGAATTCCAACGTGTTCCCTGAAGTTTGGTACGTGTCTATCTCAAATACAGACCCAGTTTACAGTGCTATGGCATACCAGTTTGTGTTCTGTTTTGTTCTGGTTATACTGAAGTATTTGCATTTTTTCCGTTTGTGTTTTTTTTAGCATGTTTTAAGGAAATATTTCAGCATGGAAATGGGTGTGGATGCAAATGATTGATGTAATTATTTTGTTTGTTAGCACCATAATTGTCAAGGGAATTTCCCCAGAAAACTCAATTTCCACACAAGTAAGATACAATAAAGGAACTACGGGTTGAAGTAACTCGGCCAGGGGTGCATTTTAAAAATATATAATGATTCAACCATTTGAATGAGCTATTAAGAGTCCCACAACTATGGGTTCCCTTGCTGGAGGAGAGAAGAGAAAGGAAGATGACTGATGCAGCATGAAGAATACAAGTGTAACTCAAAATGAATGGGAGGGAGAATGCGAAGTGAAGAAGTTAAGTGGCTGAAGGAAGCAAATTCAGTTAATAGGATGTACAGGGTCAATGCAATGAACCAAGGGATTGGGGGATTAGTTTCTCTTGTGAAGGAGAGGTTGAAAGACGAGTCTGTCGGTGAAGGGCAACAAAAATGTGTTTATCCTTAATCCATACTTTTGGCTGCTACCCTATTAAAGATCTAGATATTTCTGTTAGAGAGCTTACCCCAGCCTCACTATCTTGAAGGCATTCTTATTCTTCTTTCATGCACAACATGTCCTTCTGATGAACATCACAAAAATAAAAGGAGTACTTGTGGCACCTTAGAGACTAACAAATTTATTTGAGCATAAGCTTTCGTGCGCTACAGCTCACTTTATCGGATGCATTCAGTGGAAAATACAGTGGGGAGATTTATATACATAGAGAACATGAAACAATGGGTGTTACCATACACACTGTAACGAGAGTGATCACTTAAGATGAGCTATTACCAGCAGGAGAGCGGGGGCGGGGGAGAACCTTTTGTAGTGATAATCAAGGTGGGCCATTTCCAGCAGCTGACAAGAATGTCTGAGGAACAGTGGGGGGTGCGAGGGAGGAAATAAACATGGGGAAATAGTTTTACTTTGTGTAATGACCCATCCACTCCCAGTTTCTATTCAAGCCTAAGTTAATTGTATCCAGTTTGCAAATTAATTCCAATTCAGCAGTCTCTCGTTGGAGTCTGTTTTTGAAGTTTTTTTGTTGAAGAAGTGCAACTTTTAGGTCTGTAATCGAGTGACCAGAGAGATTGAAGTGTTCTCCGACTGGTTTTTGAATGTTATAATTCTTGATGTCTGATTTGTGTCCATTTATTCTTTTACGTGGAGACTGTCCAGTTTTACCAATGTACATGGCAGGGGCATTGCTGGCACATGATGGCATATATCACATTGGTAGATGTGCAGGTGAATGAGCCTCTGATAGTGTGGCTGATGTGATTAGGCCCTATGATGGTGTCCCCTGAATAGATATGTGGACACAGTTGGCAACGGGCTTAGTTGCAAGGATAGGTTCCTGGGTTAGTGGTTCTGTTGTGTGGTGTGGTTGCTGGTGAGTATTTGTTTCAGGTTAGGGGGCTGTCTGTAAGCAAGGACTGGCCTGTCTCCCTAGATCTGTGAGAGTGATGGGTCATCCTTCAGGATAGGTTGTAGATCCTTGATGATGCATTGGAGGGGTTTTAGTTGGGGGCTGAAGGTGATGGCTAGTGGCGTTCTGTTATTTTCTTTGTTGGGCCTGTCCTGTAGTAGGTGACTTCTGGGTACTCTCCTGGCTCTGTCAATCTGTTTCTTCACTTCAGCAGGTGGGTATTGTAGTTGTAAGAATGCTTGACAGAGGTCTTGTAGGTGTTTGTCTCTGTCTGAGGGGTTGGAGCAAATGCGGTTGTATCGTAGAGCTTGGCTGTAGACAATGGATCATGTGGTGTGGTCTGGGTGAAAGCTGGAGGCACATAGGTAGGCATAGCGGTCAGTAGGTTTCCGGTATAGGGTGGTGTTTATGTGACTATCACTTATTAGCACCATAGTGTCCAGGAAGTGGATCTCTTGTGTGGACTGGTCCAGGCTGAGGTTGATGGTGGGATGGAAATTGTTGATATCATGGTGGAATTCCTCCAGGGCTTCTTTTCCATTGGTCCAGATGATGAAGATGTCATCAATGTAGTGCAAGTAGAGTAGGGGCATTAGGAAGCGTTGTTCTAAGTCAGCCATAAAAATGTTGGCATACTGTGGGGCCATGCGGGTACCCATAGCAGTGCCGCTGATTTGAAGGTCTACACTGTCCCCAAATGTGAAGTAGTTATGGGTGAGGACAAAGTCACAAAGTTCAGCCACCAGGTTTGCCGTGACATTATCGGGGATAGTGTTCCTGACGGCTTGTAGTCCATCTTTGTGTGGAATGTTGGTGTAGAGGGCTTCTACATCCATAGTGGCTAGGATGGTGTTTTCAGGAAGATCACCGATGGACTGTAGTTTCCTCAGGAAGTCAGTGGTGTCTCGAAGATAGCTGGGAGTGCTGGTAGCGTAGGGCCTGAGGAGGAAGTCTACATAGCCAGACAATCAGGATTGTCACCACTGACTTCCGCCCCCGCTCTCCTGCTGGTAATAGCTCCTCTTAAGTGATCACTCTCCTTACAGTGTGTATGGTAACACCCATTGTTTCATGTTCTCTATGTATATAAATCTCCCCACTGTATTTTCCACTGAATGCATCCGATGAAGTGAGCTGTAGCTCACGAAAGCTTATGCTCAAATAAATTTGTTAGTCTCTAAGGTGCCACAAGTACTCCTTTTCTTTTTGTGAATACAGACTAACACGGCTGCTACTCTGAAACCATCACAAAAATATTGATTCTGATTTTCACAAATCCTCAAGCATCTTCCATTAACATGCATCTCCAATTAACTTTGGAAAAGTAGGTGTTAGGACATCTGAAAAACAGACTCATGACTTTATACATATATAATTTCTCTAATAGCAGAACCAAACTTGGAGCTTCTTCTTGGGAACTTGTGAGTTAATGACCAGAAGTGCATCAACTCCTTCCAGCTAATTGTTATGCCCAATAAATGACCCATACCTCAATTTGTCAATTAATCATTAGTGAGTTCTTATTATTATTTCTAATGTATCAGAGCTTTTTCAGCAGACGTTCTAAACATAATAACATGAAGCTAAAAGTTCATTATCACACTAAATGCGGAGCTAAACCAAAGCTTCCACTCAGTTAAAAACAGTAATTTTAAATGCTGCAAAGTAGATGAGCCTCCTGGTAATGTGGCACGATACAGTAATGAACTATAGATGGCTTAAGCCTTCTTTTTCATAGCTTTTAAAAAGAAACTAGGTCTTCCTAACTTAAGTGATTATATATATGGGACAGTAGTCCAAATGTGCCTGCGTTTGAAAGCAGCATCTCTTTTGGATGGGATTTGAGAGACTACTTTATCTGAAGAAGAAACCATCAGATGGAACTGGATATCCAGTGCCACCACAGCACACCTAGAATTGGAGAGGCAAACTAGAACTAACACTTGTGGAGTTATCAGGGTATGTGAGAAGGAATGCAGCAACAGAATTGACAAGTCAGACTAGTATTTTGAGGATTCACTAGCAGATCCCACTGCCAGGACCAGACCAGAGAAAAATCTCTGATCCACAGCCAACCTAGCAAAAGGTCAAGGAATCAGAATCAGTCAAAAGGGTGTTTCTGAAACTAATCTGGAAAAAAAACCCCACAAACAAACAAAAAATAACAACTTGTGAATATTGGTAGGAAAAGACCCTGAAAACATACTAATCTTGTTTAAATATTAGCAAGAAGAGGGCAGGTCACAATTTACAAAGGTTCTCAAAAGGAAAGAAAGATAAAGTGTAAGGGTTGATGTAAGCCAAAGGGTAATGTAAATTATTTACTAAATATTGACGTGTAAGAGTTTATTGGAGGTTCATGGAAATGAAATATTTTGTATAAACTGGAGAAAACTGTATGCCTCTAAGTACTTATGAATATCTGTTTTAAGTTTAGTGTATATCTTTGGTTAAAAAATTAGGTGAGTTCAGCATTTTGTAATATGTTTTCATTTACCTGAAGTTTGCTACTTTAAGTAGAGAATGGGCAAGGAGGGAATTGCAAAAAAAAAAAAAAAAACCCTTGTAGCACAAAAGTCTTAAAAAGTTGAATCTTTGCTATCTTCAGAGGAAAAGGCACTCTGAACTGTATGATCAAGATAGCTATCTAGTTACTGACTACAATAAGATAAGTCACTCAGCACCTTAAAAACGTTGTCTAGTGAAAGAAGCATGACTGTTACTATAACTATGTCTGTGAGAAAAGTCACAGAACAATGAGTCAGGTTACATCACAAAAGTGTTTCAGCATCTATGTGTGGAGTTAAGGACAGAGTAACCTCCCTAACTGAATTTCCCTGTATTTGATTTTAAATATGATCGTTAACACAAGTTTTCTACTGGATTATATGGGGCCAGATGCTGTCACCCTTACTCATACTAAGTACAGCTTGCTCATGTGAATTGTCTCATGGCCATAAACAGAAATACTGATCTAAGTGCTGCTCAGTGTGAGAGAGGTTGCAGAACTTGGTTCATAATGACATGCAAGCTCTAGTCTAAAGGGTTTCTTTCGTTTTTAAAATATGCTAAGCAACCAATATCTTGACTTCTTATGGCCACCTTGATCTTTAGTTGTTTACTCTTTTCGTTTTGTGATCACAGTCCTTCACTGTTATTAAAAAAGCAAATAACATTTTGTGACTTTTATAAATATGACCATACAGAATGTACATGACAGTATTTAAACTTTAAACCACTTACTTGGGGATTAATATCATGTGCATAATCTCTAAAACAGCATTGGTCTGCTAAAGTTCATGCCAATTATAGACTAAATACCAGATTATTACCTAAAACATATTAAACGTGTTTTCAGATCCTCTCAAGGTTAACACTAATGTTCGGTGACTGGTCAGAATTTCAAGAGCACATCTTTAAAGAGGGAAGGCTACTGTCCTACCATGTTTCATGTTTTCAACACCGGCTACAATAATAAGGATGGTTTTCAGACCAATTATATGTTCCTATCGCATATCAGTTGCTGACATCACTAAGTCAGTTTGAAACCTGTAGTGTGCTGGCAGTGATTTCGATGAGCTCATCTTTTAAACTTGTTCTCATTTAGGGGAATGTTTTTCTCTTCCATCTGTGTGAGTAATTCTCATTCCCTTCAACTGAGCTCTCCCAGACAGAGCTCTTTCTAACATTTGTCATTATAGATGTTGACTTCACTTTGAAACTATCTTACTACTTGGTCTCTGCTCTTCTTTGGCTTTTTGGAAAGGGTTAACTACTTTCAAATTGGGAGCTATCAGCTGCAGGAACAACACCATGTAGGACCATGTGTGGATTTATTTTATTTTATTTTTTGGCTTCTTGCAAGATAGAAGTATGAGCAACTCCCCATATTAAAAACTCTTCTGAACATGATTTTAAAAGTTCAGAAATAGTTACATTGGTACATGATGTTCCACTTTTGTCACTGGGACTTACATTGTCTCCAGTACATCTTTTTGTATAATTTGGTTTTATCCATTCATGTAAATTGTAAAAAGAAATTTAATTTATATTTCAAATGTTAAAATGTCAGGTGATTTGCTTTTATTATCAGAATTGGTGAGACTTTATGCAAATTGTTCGCTATGGGCCAGATCCTAAACTCATTTACAACAGTGTAAATGCAAATAACTACAACGACCTCTGATTTATACCAATATAATTTAAATCTGAATTTGCTCCTCTCCATACAGATGTCTTCATTTAATTTTTTCATTAGAGTAAATTAATTAAGTTTTGTTTCTTTAAGTAAATCTATAGCTCATGGAAGCTGTAAAATTTATAGTCCCAGAAGCACTCTCTCTAGCCATTGCCAGATTATTCCTACTCACTGTGCCAGAATATATCAGGGGTGGTCAAACCATGGCTCGCAAGCTGCATGTGGCTCTTTTACAATTAAAGTGTGGCTCATGGAGCCCCTCCAGGCCCTCCCTTTTCCACCTACCAGACGGGGCATGAGGGGACGTTGGGACCTCTACCTTGCAGCAGGGTGATGGGGTAGGGGCTTTTGTCCAGTGAGGAGGGCGGTCTTGGGACTTCAGCCCCATGGGGTGCACCTACTGGGACTCAGGGCTCAGCAGGAGCGGGCTGAAGCCCCAAGGCCTGGCAGATACTCAGGGCTCAGCAGGTGCACCCCGGCTCCCCAATTTCTGAAGATTGTTGTATGCGGCTCAGTAAGTTTGGCCATCCCTGGACTATACCCTATGAAAATTTTAGGCAAACACCTCTTTGGACATCTATTTTAATAGCAAGAATACATACATTACTACAAAGTCAAATGTTAGAAGGGGTGAGGTGTAAGAGAAATTAGTGAACACATGAATAATGGAAGCATACACAATGTATGAACTCTTAATCGTCTCTAGTCTCTGACCTCCTCCTGCATACTTGTTATGTTTGGTCTATAAGAGGAAGACTTTAATTTTGAAACCTTACTATAGTTACGCTGTTCAGTTATTAATTGGACCTGTACAAGGAAGAAGACATTTTCTGCCTACCAAATTTTTGTTTTTAAATTGTAAATTTTTGTCTTCAAACTCTGTGTATAGACATATAATGTATATACTGGATATTAAGAACCATTTTCTTAAAATAAGCTCATGTGACTCCCACTGAAATTAATAGATGTGTTTGGAAATGAGTAAAATTTGATGTTAAGCAAATACATATTGTACCTTGCTTCATATTCTCCAAGAACCTGAAGTTATAAAACTGCATTGGTGGTGAAGGTTAACTTTTAATACAGTTTATGATTCTTGTATGTTCATTATTCAAATGTGGGAGGAAATATAGACATGTATGGATGGAAAAACCTTATGTAAATGGTAAATTAAATGTAGAGGAATACAGTTGATTGGGAAATTCCATTGTTTCACTTATGTTCCCACATTCTCCTAATTGTTGTCTTAGCCTTGTTTTATCCATATGAGTAAAATAATGAAAATATGCCATCTAGTGGTAAGGTTCTGGCATAAAGAGTAAATGAAATATTTGAACATTTTTTCTGTTTTAAAATCACAATATTGTACAACTCCCACAATCAAACATTATACAAACACATTTTTTTTGAAAGGTGAAGCATAGGCACATGTTAATAAAAGTGGTAAGGATACACTGAATTTATATTTTGCGTATCTTGTAAATGGCTTTTGAAAACGAGGAGGGGAAGACAATCACATAGTTATATAAGAAGTTTCAACTATAGAAATAAATGCTTTTGGAAGGCACATCATACTACATTTCAAATGTCTGATTGCAATTTTATCATTTAAAGCCCACAAAAATTGTTTCTTTAAAGCTGCACTGCATATTGAAATTTACATTTATGGTTAAACTCCAATTTAGTAAATATCATCTTGTGCGCAATGGAAACACATTACTTTAGACCATAGGACAGTTAATTATTTAATATTTGTTGTGGTACTACCAAAAGACTGATCAGGATCAAGGACCTCTTATGTTAGCACAGTACAAATGTAAGCTCTGATCTTGCAAAGTCTACACATAGCTTTATACATTATGTGTGAAATCCTGGTTCTGTTGAAGTCAATGGGAAAAGTACCATTGACTTCAGTAGGGCCAGGATTTCACTATGTGAGTGGTCCCATTTAAGTCATTTAGACTACTTGCATCCTTAAAATTGAGCATGCAAGCAAGTCTTTAAACATCTGAGTAGTTCAGTGACTTCAGTGGGACTAAGGAGTATGTAAAGTAATTTTGCATGTAAATCTTTACATGAACTGTGCTTAAGAGGACAATCAACCTATGAAGAAGAGGGGAGAGACAGTCAATATGCACATTTTATAGACATATTTTAGTTGAATTACTTTTTGTGTATAATGACAGAGAGATTGAACTTTGAACTTGGAGTCTCAGACTTCTGAGTTCTAATGCTGGCTCTAACCCAGACTCCCTCTGTAGCACGGGCCAGGACATTTCTTCTCAATCTCAGTCTCCCATCTTTATATGGGAATAATAGCTACCTCCAAGGAGTGTTGTGATGTTTAATTAAAATCGTTAAGAATCTCTGAAGATAAAAAAAGCATGATATAAATGCTAAGTTCTATTAACTTTATTAAAAATTACCTGTATTTCCAATTATGTAATAGCAAATGTTTTGCTCTTCTCTCTTAGAAAGTGTCATCATTCATCAGTTACGCATGAACTCTAGATGAGATACCATACCCAATGTATTCTATATGTGTGCACTTCCTCTCCACACCAGTTGGATGGATCACTGTTGAAGCCCTCTACCACTATCACCATGGTCTCCTGCGCTACTGATCACTGACAGAAGTTTTTTACTGCTTCCATTGGATTATTATGATTATTTGTAGAGTTTTTAAAAATAATGGCCTTGTTGATATTTTGAAAATATGTAGAGAAAGAGAAAAGCAGTTATGGTGCCCACTGAATGTTACTCTTATTTCGCAAAGCTTAAGGCACCTACTTGATTTTGTTTGGTGGTGTTTGCCATATAATTTATTTTTATAAAACACTTTAATGTAATTTTCCCCAAACCTTCCAAACGCTACTGTCCATGGCATGTTAATTTGTAGAATACACTGTCAAAATTCTTAGTGTTGATTGATATTTTTGTATTAAAGACAGGAAAGAACGTTTAAATTTTAATCTGAACAGTGCTTTCTTTATTTTTAACAGAAGTATGCAACACATTTTCCTGCCACCATATGACTATGAGACTAAATGCTCAAAGGACTGCCATAAAGGGTATACTGGTATAGAATTTTTCTTGCACTGTGCAGAGATTCAGCATAAAACTGAGTACTAACAAACCAAAGCCCTGAAATACTACCTGATTTTAAAGATTATTTTTAAACATTGTAAACCAGTTTTCACTAAGCTGTGATTATTATTATTATTATTATTTTACAATGTGTTTTTACTTCTGCCTGTACTGAAAAAAGTCAATTTTCTTCACACTGTAACAAATAAATCTTCACAAGAATACAAATGTAACAAAGTGTTTGGATTATGCCACAAATGTCATAAGGCTGACAGTGTTGAAGTTAATCTTGTTTGTTTTATTTTATAGTAAGTACTACTGATAAAAAAGGAATTATATGGTTTTTGTAGTTGCCATCTTTAGACTGATATTTCATTACAATATCACAGTGCACACTATATGCATCCAGATATTGTCAGTGCTATAAAGAAAGATCTATCATCTGGCAAATTTAATGATGCCACTGTTTCTAACTTTGAGTTTTCACTATGCTATCAAATATCACATCTATATAAGTATAAGGAAACTGTATTGTAAAGATGGCCAAATGATCATAAAACAAGACCCCATGTATGCCACTGCAATGTGCACTTAACTTTTAGAGCAGTGGCCCTTTGATGATTGATGCTGCATTCTGAAGAAGCATAATGAGAATTCTGTGGCAGCTACATTTGAATTAAAAATGGATTTTTAAATGAATTATATATGAAATTGAATAGAACCTGTATGGTATCCCTCCTGCTATTTATTTTTTATAATAAATTCATTTTATTTTAAATTTTCCCCACATTTTCAGTTGCTGCAGACTTTTGTATTATTAGTGTATAACGGTACTGTAAAGCTGCCAGGGAAAACTGGAAGATTTGGCAACTGAATGCAGGACTATTGGGGCATTTGGGGAGGTGGCTTGAGATTGTGGGATAAGCATATTAATGAGTCCTTTTTGCTGAAATGATCAGAAGTGAAATAGTTAACAATTACGACATTTTAAATTTGTCATAAGTAGATGTTAACATCTCACTGAGATTTTAAGAAGCAGATAACCCATCAGGCTGTCTGCAGACCTGAGACGTTAACATTACATTTGGTTTATAGTCATTCAAATCATCTTTGCAAGGTTATTTCACAACAATTGAAACTGGAATTTTTTTTTTTTTTAAAGGCAAAACTTTATTCTGGAGTACAATTCTGCAGCAAGGCTGGGGCGGGGGGAATTCTGCAGCAAATTCGACAGCTGCAGAATAGCGGGAGCATGCTTTTCCCTTGTATATCTTATTGACAGCATTTTAAAAATCAGTTTTGTGTGACAGCTTGGGTCCAAGTTTCCTGAAATCCTAATATTCTTTTGGTTTGTATAAACTTTTTATACAGAATTCACTTTCACTGGGTATAAAGTGCTGATATAGTAATCAATATGGGAAAGTTATAATGACATCCAGAATTTACATAGCATATTTCAATTTCCTTACACAGGCTGAGGAATATTGACTTCCTGTGTAAAACAGGAGTAAGACTGGTGAATCAGACCCACTTATGTGCCATTGATGTCTATGAAGTTACAACAGCACAAAATGGGAATTTACATAATGATGAACCAAGCCCACTGCCTTAAAAAACATTACCTGTGAATGAATAATCATCTGGGATAAGAACTGGTTTGACTTAATCTATAATGAACCTGACAGCTATGTGAAATGTAACGCAACACTACTGAAATCGTTTCTCTGGGTTTAAAAATAGCATTAATGTCTCAGTAACAGTAGAATGAGTTTTTCTTTCTGCTCTATCTGGATTAACAAAAAATCTAGTTATGGGATGTGTGAAGAAACATTTTGCTTTTGTTTTTAGGAACACTCGTCCCCCAGTCCGACCACTCCATACTCACACTTTTAAAAGTTTAAAAAGTTAAGCTGGTGTTTAACAGAAATGCAGTTATAGTTTATTTTATCCTAATCCGTTTTTAAAAGTATTTTGGATGAACTGTCTTAATTATCTAAGAGGGATACTGAGAGCACTGGCCAAAATAAAACACCATATAGTTAGGTACTATTTATGCTTTTCTATATGGAGTGGAATTATAAAGTTTGACTGAACTGGCATGTTGCAAGCAGCTCTAAAACAACAAATACCTTCTGGTTGAAAATCACACCTGTGCAAAGAGTCTTCATATGGAGGGTAACTTTAACTTTCTGTGAATTAGTATTAGTGACTTCAAATGCAATCTAATTCAGATTTGAATCCTGACTTCAAAATATGAAAAATTAGTCTGTTTTGGGGTACGTTGAAAGAAGTCTATTAAAATATACTAAAAAAATGATTTTTCTATACATGCACTTTTTAAAGGAAATAATCATGTTTTCAGATGAAGCCATGTACATGCCACACTGAATCCATAAATAGCAACAATATTAAAAAATGAAAAATTGGTAAAGAACATGATCTTCTTTAGAAGCCCCTATAGTCAGTCAGATCCTTTAAATAATTGTTAACATGGCTTTACGTGAGGAAATATAATGGTTCAAGTTTTTTTTTTTTTAATATACTTAATTTTTGAGGTGGGATGGGAGTGAACTAAACTCTTCAGTTCTGCAAACACAAATCTTCCTGTTAAAGTCAATAGCAGTTTTACAATTGATGTCTCTCAGGACAGCATTGGACTTAAAGGGGAACTAAAATTAGCATATTTATTGTATAAAATCAGAAACTACTAATCAGAAAATTAACATAGGTGCATTGACACTCCATCTTCAACTGTGAATTCCCTGGTTTTTGTCTATTTGTCAATGTTAACATTTTTTAAATAATTGATTTTGTATTAATGTTTGTTTTTACTTAAAAGAACGTTGTAGGTTCATAAATTTCAAGTATTTTACGAAAGCTAGATAACTTTTATTCTTCAGCAGTGTTTGGGTATTTTATATTATACTTCAGTTGGTTTAACAGCATACAGTTGTATCTACTAAGTTCAAGTTTTATTTTGATGAATATTAATTATAGCTTTAATTATTCATATATAATATAAATGATCACGTTAATTATTAATGAATATTAATTATTTATTATAGCTTTGTTGCAATAAAGAAGTTCACAATGTGATGGAATAAATTCTTGCAGAACCTAAGAATAGCCATACTGGATCAGACCAATCATCCATCTAGGTCAATATCCTATCTTCCAACAGTGGCCAATGCCAAGTGCTTCAGAGGGAATGAACAGAACAGGTAATCATCAAGTGATCCATCCTGTCACCTATTTCCCAGCTTTGGGAAACTTCAGAGTATGGTTTTGCATCACTACCCATCCTTGCTAAAAGCCGTTGATGGGCCTTTCGTCCATGAACTTATCTAGTTCTTTTTTGAACCCTCAATTTTGGACCTCACAACATACTCTGGCAAAGAGTTCCATAGGTTGACTGTGCCTTGTGTGAAGAAATCCTTCCTTTTGTTTTAAACCTGCTGCCTACTCATTTCTTTGGGTGATCCCTAGTTCCTATGTTACATGAAGAGTAAGTAACGTTTCCTTATTTACTTTCTCCACACCAGTCATGACTTTATAGACCTCTATAATAGCCCCCCTTAGTCATCTTTTCCAAGCTGAAAAGTCAGTCTGATTAATCTCTCCTCATATGGAAGTTGTTCCATATCCCTAATCATTTTTGTTGCCCGTTTCTGTACTTTTCCCAATTCCAATATATCTTTTTTGAGATAGGGTGACCAGAACTGCATGCTGTATTCAAGATGGGGCCATATCATGGATTTATATAGAGGCTATATGATATTTTCTGTCTTATCTACTCCTTTCTTAATGACTCCCAATATTCTATTAGCATTTGTGACTGCCGCTGTACACTGAGTGGATGTTTTCAAAAAACTAGCCACAATGACGCCAAGACCTCTTTCTTGAGTGGTAACAGCTAATTTAAACCCCATCATTTTATATGTATAGTTGGGACTATGTTTTCCAATATGCATTATTTTGCATTTTTCAACACTGAATTTCATCTGCCATTTTGTTGCCCAGTCATGCACTTTTGTGAGATCTCTTTGTAACTCTTAGCAGTCTTCTTTGGACATAAGTATCTTGAATAGTTTTGTATCATCTGCAAATTTTGCTGCCTCCTCACTGTTTAACACTTTTTCCAGATCATTTATGAATCAATACTGGCCCCAGTACAGACCCCTGGGGGGACACCACTATTTACCTCTATCCATTCTAAAAACTTGAGCATTTATTCCTACCCTTTGTTTCCTACCTTTTAACCAGCTACTGACCAATAAGAGAAAAAAAAACTTTTTCAGACTCAGTGGGATACACAGATTTTAAGAAGTATCCCACACGGCAAGCTTCTTAAAATTTTATTATTCCTACACATACATTGTCTCTTTCATATACACCCAAAAATTAATTTTAATTTTCAAATGTAACTTAAAGACTGGTAAAGAATGTTGAAATTGATACAGCTATAGTCCTCATTTCATCAAAGATTAAGTAAGAAATGTAACACATTAAGGCCCCAGTCTTACACTGAACTCTGCATAGGTACAGGAGATAATTGATAGGCTGGGATGGAGAAAAGGAGTTGCGGGGAAAGGAATAGTGGTGTGTGTACCTTCTTTCTAAAAAAATGTATTTATTTCCCATTTTCTATCCAAGTTGCCTAATGCCCTCCACAAAGTAAAACTGTTTGAGGGAAGCAGTTTATCACCACTATGTGAAATTACATGTGATATTTTATTTTTGCTTGCTTAAATGTGATTCCCCCATTCCCCTAATGTAAAATCCGGGAATAATATCAATCTGTGACCCTATCTAGACACATGTTGTACTCCTTTGACTATACCTATATATATATATATATATATATATATTGAAATTCATACAACTCTGTTAAAGTAGATGCAGTAATATCTATCTACAAGTGTTTATTCCAGTATAGTTTTCTTCTTCACAAAAAGGGGAATAAGCTACACTGCTATATTTACAGCCCCACTAAGGACTGTACTGGTGCAACTATTTCAGTTTTTTAAACAACCATCACACCCCTAATCAAAATAGTTACACTGGACAAAAGAACAAAACTAGCTCCTGCACTGGGTACCAAGCCAAAGCCACTTTCTAAGTACAGTCAAAATTAAACTAGTCCACCTTCGTGGTGATTTTGGCAGTGCTAATGCAGCAGATGATGCGAGTGAACATGAAAGGAGAGCAGACTTCTTACAGTCCCTTTTGCCTCATTGCCCCCCTCACCCTGGGCCAGCAGAGGGCGGGGCCTGTCCATAGGACACTCCCCTGACAATAGGGCAGGTCTACAGGCATGTCTACACCACCCACGGGTAGTCTGGATGCGATAAATCAACCCCCAAACGCTTTCCCGTCGACTTCTGTACTCCACCACTGCGAGAGGCGCCAAGTGGAGTCGACGGGGGAACAGCAGCAGTCGACTCACTACAGTGAAGACACCATGGTAAGTCGATCTAAGTAAGTCAACTTCAGCTACAGTTATTCAGGTAACTAAAGCTGCTTAACTTAGATCAATTCCCTCTCCCCCCAGTGCAGACCAGGGCTACACTACAGCCGGGATGATGCTCTGAGATCAATCCACCAGAGGCCGATTTAGCGGGTCTAGTGAGCAAGTTTCTCTCGCTGACCCCTCCCCAGTGTAGACCCTGCAGTAACTCGACTTAAGCTAGGTCAGCACTAGCTATGGTATTCACACAGCTGGAGTGGCGCAGCGTAGGTCGATGTACCCCGGCAGTGTAGCCACCCCAGACGGTCCAGCGCTTCCACATTCATCGCTGAACCGAGCAATAAGCGTTTGACCAACGCGGCTGGCAGCTCCCCCGGCGCACGCGGGGCTCGGGCCGCCAGCGCAGCAGTGGCGCGGCAAGGCGCCTGGACGCAGGCAGTGGCCACCGATGAATGGCCGCTGGGGGCCCGGCTGGGCTCGAGGCGCTCCCGCGCCGCGGTGCCAGGGGGGCGAAGCTGGCCGTGCCCCAACTAGCGTCCCCCGGCCGGGCCCTAGGACGGCATCGGTCTCGGGGTCTCGTTCGCGGGGCAGGGCTCATCAGTGCCCGCTCCCGCTGGCCAGGGGCGGCGGCGGGTGCCCTGAGCGGGGCGAGAGGCGCCAGCCCACGCAGCAGCTCGCTGACTCGAAAGGCGCAGCTCAGGCGGCCTGACTGACTCCCCCCTCCCCGCCGGATGACGTATTTGCGTCTCTGCACAGGACAAGAGTCGCTGTTCGTAAGGCAGCGCAACTCGATCACGCGACGCCTCCACTCTGAGCGTCGTACGCCTCAACGGGGGCGGGGGAGAGAAAAGATTGCGCGCGCGTGGTTTCTTGCTCTCTCTCTGCGCATGCGCCATCAGGGCACGGGCAGGGAGCGCCGGCTGCGCCGGAAGGGTGGAGGTTAATGGCTCTTATCATCATCGATTATGCGCCCTAGATCCAACCAAGCTCCTGCCTCACCCACTGCGACGGCGCATGCGCAGGTTGGGGGAAGGCGGGCGGAAGAAGGTGGGCCCGGTCACCCGAGCTGGTGACGTTTGTTTGTTGTTAGTGGCTCCGCGGGTGCGGAACTGTCCCCTTCCTCACGCGCAGGCGCAGTGTTCTCCCGTTCCTCACTGGCCCGAGCGGAGGCGGCCTCGGTTCGCGAGCGGAGCGCTGGCTGCTCCCCCTCCTCGGCGGCCCCATGGCGGTGAACTACAGCGCGAAGGAGGAGGCGGACGGGCATACATCTGGAGTGGGGGCCGCGGGCGGCGGGGCCGCCGGCGGGGCGGGGAAGAGCCGCAAGCCGGATAACACGGCATTCAAGCAGCAGCGCCTGCCGGCCTGGCAGCCCATCCTGACCGCGGGCACCGTGCTGCCCGCCTTCTTCATCATCGGCCTCATCTTCATCCCCATCGGCATCGGCATCTTCGTCACCTCCAACAACATCCGCGAGTACGAGGTGAGGGTCGGGACGGGGCGCGGGCTGCCGGGCGCCCCCTCTTGCGGCGGTTACCGGCGCTGGGGTCTCCCGGCCGCGGGGGGCGACGGGGCTGGCGGCTCCCTGTTCTCAGCTGGTGCCTGAGCTCCCCCGGGCGCCTCTCGGTGAAACCTTGGCAGAGGGTGAGCGGGGGCGATCGTGAGCGCAGGAAACGTTGGGAGAAGGGAGCTGGGCTTTCTAAACCCAGGCCGACCGCTTCTGGGAAATACCCTGTGGGGACCCAGCTGTACAGTACTGACCGGGGGGCAGGGGTGTAGCTAATACGTCTCTGCCTTCCATAATTTACCACATTATGGTTGAGATTGCAAATGCTACTCTGAAACACAGAGAAAAATCCCCAGCCTGGACAATAACGGGAAGACCCTGTCTTCCACATGGAGCATCCCTCCGTCAGACCAGGGTCAGGTGAGGTAGGTTTTGTAGGTAGTATGACAGTCTAGCAGCCTGCAGGATTAAAGGGGTTCTGCTGTTCCACTGGGCATTGCCAGATCCTTCCTGTCTCTTCATGCGGTTGTGGTTGATGTGGTTTTAGAGGTGAAAAAATGGCTTCTGTAGGAAATGACTGTGTTTGTCAATTTGGTCAAATGTTAATGTTCTTTTTTTGAATTACTTGTTTATCTCTTGCACTGACTAATGGAGGTTGAAAGAACATCGAGTGGTAGACTCAAAACACTAAAGATGACCTTGCCTACTATCCTGAGCATCCTCCCTTGATACTGATTTCTCTAGCCCAGTGGTCTCCAAACTTTTTACACCCAAGATCACTTCTTGAATTTAAGGGCAACCCAGGATCTACCTCACCCATTTCCCCAAGGCCTCTCTCACTCCATTCCCCCCCCAACCTCGGTCACTTGCTCTCCCCCACCCTCACTCACTTTCATCGGGCTGCGACAGGGGGGTTGGGGTTTGGGAGGGGACACGCGGGCTCTGGCCTGGGGCCGAGGGGTTCACAGTGTGGGAGGTGCTCCGGGCTGAGCCTGGGACACGGGGTTGGGGTGCAGAAGGGAGTGAGGGGTGCAAGTTCTGGGAGGGAGGTTGGGGCAGAGTGTTGGGGTGCAGGAGAGGGCATGGGGTGCTGGCTCTGAGAGGGAGGGTCAGGGCTGGGGCAGGAGGTTGGCTGCAGGAGGGGCATTGGGGTGCTCGCTCTGGGAGGGGGCTCATGGCTGTTGCAGGAGGGTGTATGGGGTGTAGTAGGAGGTATGGGGTGCTGGCTTCAGGAGGGGGCTCAGGGCTGGGGGTTGGGGTGAAGCCTCCTGCCGGGCGACACTTACCTTGGGTAGCTCCCAGTTGGTGGTGCAGCAAGTCTAAGGCAGGCTCCCTGTCTGCTCCAGCCCCACATCACTCCCGGAAGGGGCCAACATGCCCCTATGGCCATGGGGGGCTGGGAACGTGGCTTCCCACACTGCCCCTCTTTGCAGGCACTGCCCCCACAGCTCTCATTGGCCAAACCCTGTCTCCTCCTCCCCCATGGGGCCGCGTTGGCCGCTTCCAGGGGTGGTGTGGAGCTGGGGGAGGCAGGGAGCCTGCCTTAGCGGCAGCCCCACTACACCACCAGAGATCACGATCGAATGGGAGAGTTCATAGGATCAACCAGTCAATTGCAAACAACAAGTTGGTGATCACTGCTCTAGCCTGGTCAGCATACATTTCAACACTAGGACCTTGATTTCACTAGGAAAAAAGGTGGCTTTTTTCCACGTTTACTAACACATGGTAAAATCCTAGTGTGGACAAGGCAAATGTAGTTTAATGCTAATAGCAGGCTGAGGTAAACATCTGTAGCATGTTAAAAGTTGTGTTTATTTTTTTGATGATAAAAAACACATTTTTTCCTAGTATGGATGCTCTCTAGAAGCCTGACATGTCAGAGATAAATTTAGCAGTAAATGCACCAAAGGTGTGTGCTCTTCAGTTTGCATTTTCCAGTGACAGTGTAGGATAAATACTCAGACAATACTTTGTGTCTGGTACTTAGCTACAGCTTTCATATAAACCCTTAAGCTTTGGCTTTACAACTCTTAAAAAGCTCCAAGCTGAAAAGTTGCATGTCATCATCAAAAACAAACTTGCCATCATTGTTAAATCTGATCAGCTCTTAGTTTCTCTATGTTGTGTTGACTTAGACCCTGATTTTGCAAACACTTACATATATGCTGCTTTCAGTAGTACCATTTAAAACAGTGGATTTACTTGCAGTAATAAGGTGAATCGGATATGAGGCTGCAGATTGAGCCCCTTAAAAATACACTTTGGTGTGCAGATCGAATCATACCAGTTATATAAAAAACAGGATTGTTCACTTTTGTCTATCAATCAGTGGAGATAATTTCCTTGAGGAGTGAAGATGGAGTAGTTGTAGAATTGATTTCATTTGCTAGATTGAAAGAGTGTCTGAGATTTTTCATTTGTATATCTCTGTTCAAATGTTGTGTAACACTACCATAATACAATATGCAAAGGAATATAAATATCAGACTACTTAAAAATAAATCCTCAAAGGAAAGGAATTTGAAAGATAAGGTAGAAATGTACTTCATGTTCTCCCAGTATTGTGTGTGCTCTTAATTGCTTTCTAAAAATATACATGCCTTTCTGCCCAGATTTGAGGCCACACATCCCATCTCCAAATCAACCCTGAGCTTCTTAAAAGAACCCGGTTGGATTTGATAGAGTAACTTCTTGAAATAACACTTAGGATAGACATGTAAACTGTAAATTTGAGTGTTACTTTAATGATTGGAACAAGAGTAAAAAGGTATTGCTTCTAACACATTAACCACCATTGTAGCTGATCGTTTCTTTAAAGAAACAAATTTTCTTAGCTTTGTTCTAGAATAAATTATTACAACAAAAAATATTTAAAATCAAAGGGCAAATTTTTCAGAGCAGAGTGCCTGAAGTTAAGGCTCTGAATCTATATTTAGATAACTAAATTTATGTAGTCTGATTTTCAGAAAAGCTGTGCCCTCCCAGCCTCAATGAGTATGTCTGTAGTGCATCTGGGAGTGAGCCTCCCAGCCCAGGTCCACAGATTTGTGTTAGTGGAGCTCATGCTAGTGTGAGAAAAAAAGTTGTATAAATGTTGCAGCTCAGGCTTTCTAACCTAAGAGGTAGGGTGGGCTTGGGAGCCACAGTGTCAAAGCAGTGTCTACACAGCTGTATTGAATTTAGCATGCTAACACAAGACTGTGAACCCAAGCTGGGAAGCTTGCTGCCAGATGCAATGAAGACATACCGTGTGAGGTCAGTTGTGCTTCAGTTACTTAATATCTTTGAAAAATATGCTGCTTTAATTTAGGTGCCTAGGACCTTGACCTAACAAACATTTGCACACGTGCTTCACATTTCTTGCATGAGTAGTCCCAGTGGTTAAAGTTAAACATGTGGATAAGTGTTTTTGGGATTGGGGGCCTAAATATAGACTAAGAAGCTGTAATTGGAAGTTCCCAGTTGTGAAAATTTTGGCCTAGTTTCTTACATTTTATGTACTATTTGCCTTTTTCAGCTTGGTTGGGAAACATTCTGTTCATTTTCTTTTTGGGGTTCTTATATTGAGACTGAGACCATAGTGTCTATAGAAGTACATAAAATAGATCTGCTAGCTGTAGAGGAATGTTCATTTAAAAATAAATAAATAAATAAATCTGTTCCCACTGTTTTTGACAAGTTAAGGTTCAATGGCATGGAATATACGTTGTGATAATGATAAAAGATTATATCCCAATGGGGATCATTCATTTATTTCCCAGATTCTTTAATGATTGTCTTTTTAAAGATACATAACCAAATTTTCTTCTGCAGTCTAGCCCCCTTGTGCGGTAACAGACATGTTGGATTCTCTTGGCATGAGTAAATCCCTAACTGGCAGAGAACCATTTTAGTTGTTTTCTATGCCATTCTTGCAGTCCCTGGAATGGAATAAAGGGTGTGGGCTGGAATGTGAATGTGCCAGGGCCATTTCTGGCTTACATATTGTCCTTTCAGAGCCATAGCTAGCTGGCATATTTTAGAGTAGCCTATATGCCTCTCTGAAATAATCCAGAGCTGACAAATAGAGCCCTGCGGGGATTCAAAATTTGTATCTGCATCCAATCCGTGATCTGCGGTGTAAAAGCGCTATATAAAAAACAGTAATAAAGGAAGGGGATCTACCCCACCGTGGCAGCCCCCGAGCTGGGGCTGGGAAGGAGTGGGGTCTCTCCCCTGCCGCAGCAGCCACAGAGCTGAAGCTGGGAAGTAGGGCTGTCTCTCCCTGGCAGCCACAGCCCTGGAGCTGGGGAAAGTTGCCCCTATCTCTGGCCGCCGCAGCCCTTGACATCCCAAATTCCCTCCCACCCCCTCTTCTCACCCCATTGCCCCCTGCCCCCTATTCTCCCCAAGGCCACCACGTCACCTTACATGTGCGTCTTCTCCAGGGTCCAGGCACCTAATTATTGGAGCCATGCCTGCATGGCTCCACTAATTTAGATGTGTGGCCCTTCATTCTCTTGTGTGCGGTCACCCAGGCACGCATCTTAGAGGGAGCTATCTGCGGACCACCTGAATGGCACTCACGGACCACTGGTGGTCCACGGCCCACAGTTTGAGAACCTCTATTCTAATACATTTAATAGCAGTCTGAGTGAGTGAATAATTCCACCTCTTACTGTAAGCAAACGTGTTTATTCTGTCTCCTGTTTAAAAAATAATGGTTGTATTGGTTTTATTTATGAAGGGGGATGTATAAGAAGCAATTTAAGCATACTTCGTTAGTCCTGATCACTCACCTAAATGTCAAGTAACAATATATAGGTTTCACGCTGATTTTCGTTCCAGTTGTCATTAATTGAAATATGGAAGCTTTCCAACTGCTTTAACGTAACATAAAATTACATATCCTTTACGTAAGGCGCTTTCCTAGCATTTTCTGAAATTCTGTTTAGGTCACATAAACATACTTCAGAGGATAGGTAGTGTGTTCATAGCAGTCCAGTTTAAAAAAAAAAATTGTTGGATGGAAAACAAGTATATGGCTAGCAAAAAGGTGTCTTCAGTGTCTTACCAGTTTCTCTTGCTTTCTTTTCCTCTACCCAGGGAACAGTGCAGCAAGTGTTGGATAAATTTAAATTATTTAGGAATCATTCAGGAGCTGAAACATCACATTGAAAATCAATTCTAAAAGATACTGGCAAACTGAGCCAGGTCTAAAGCAGTTTTTTTAAACTATCAATAATGTATACAGAATGGTTGTCCAATTATTTACTTAATCAGGATGAACAAAATTGACCTATAACAGAGCAGTTAAGTGTGCTATCAATTATAGGTGACCCACAAATGAAAAAAAAATATGGGGTTTGTTCTTTCTCTTTCTGCATTACTGCTACTATCAATTACTGTTTAATATTTGTATTACCATAGAGACAAGAGGCCCCAATCAAGAGTGTGGTCCCATTGTTGGTATACAAACATGTAGAGAGAGAGAGAGAGATTTTCTACTTCATAGAGTTTGCAGTCAGTTTTTTAAAGACCTGACATTTTAAAATACAAACTGCCTTTTTAGCCTTAAAATAACAAGCTTTGTTTTTTAATGTAGGACTCTTTGGCTGACTAGAGAATAGAGTGGGTTCTGGCTATTAAGGTCTGTGTGAAAGATACTTCATCCTAGGTTTGGATTGCCATAGAAAAACTATCAATTGTTGACAACAGGTGTCAGTACAATACTAGTTCAACTGCTGTTTAACTGCCTGGATAGATCAGGACAGACTGGGCAGCACTGTTACAGATCTATATCCAAACACATTGCTGACAGAGGCTGCTGAAATGGTGCTATTTCCAAGTGAACACAGGGCCTAAAACTTATTTATTTTTTAGATAACCCTATTTAATTCAACCTTCTTGGCGACACTCAAACCTGGTATACACTAGAAAAAGTATTGTTGATAATGGGGGTCGGCAATAGGTTCAACTGCAACAATAGACCAGACAAAACAGCGTGCAATAGCCTTTCAGAAAACCATCCAAACAGTTCAAATTATCACTGATCCTTCAGGACACAGTGCAAAATTCATGCATTTACATACTTTGCAATAAAGGTTTGTTGAAAACACCAAACAGGATGATGAGTTGACCCATGTATATATTCTCTGAGGTTTTTAACTCTTTATATTAATGTTGTTTGAATAATATAATTTTAAAAGTTAGGTAATCCACAATCAATCAAATAAATACCGATGGTATTTTCCACTATCCAGTGGTAATCTGTTCTTCGTAGCTTTCTTTAAAGACATGCCAACATCATTGTCTTAATATCTTACATTAAGAGCTAGCCTTTCAAAAGCACCCAGCAGATCCCAGGTTTGGGTTCCGAGTGCTTTTGAAAATCTTGCCTCATTATTTAGGTGCCTAAATGGGGAGTAACAGTGTATTAAGTAAACCTCCAGGTGTTGATTTGTTTTTAGCACAGACATTCTCTCCCCTCCCCCCCTTCTGTGATGTGAAAAATCCACCTGTGAAACCTTAATTCTATATGAAGTCTTCTGTGTAGGAATATTCTTTGGATTTGAGATGGAGCTGATTGAGAAACAGCAGAGATTACGTCAGTCTGTTTGGTTTAGTAATCGTGATATATGTCTTTCTCTCTTTGTAACTCAGTATCCTCTTTCTCTTGCAGATTGATTACACAGGAACTGACTCTTCTAGTCCCTGCAATAAATGTTTGAACGTGTCCTGGAATAGCACACCACCTTGTACTTGCACCATTGACTTTACACTGGATCATCCCTTTGAGGTCTGTTACTTTGTGTGTGAGTTGCCATCAGAATTACTCATAATTTTACGTTCATGCCTTTTGCATTTTATCATTGCTTTTGTAAGGTATTGTACTAGCTATCTTCACATCTGCTTACTTAAGTCAAAAAACTAAATTTGTATGTTAGAGGAACATCATATTTGCCTTATTCTTAAAAATTAAATCCTGTTATGCTCTTCTCTTCATCCATCAACTAATCCTGTGTGTTGTATGTCTTCTCCACAAACTACATCTGGTACAACAGGTTTTAATCAGGTCTTAATTTATTTATCATCACCCAGAAATGTGTAACATTAACTGGATCCGTGAGTCACGAATCCATAGATTTACCATGTGAGTCTTTAACAGTCTGTACTGAGCTTTTTATTAAATTCTGTTTCTGTTGCACCACTGATGGTACAATATGAAGGAGCATTCGCATAGACTGCCTGCTGATGTTTTAACTATCATTAACCAGGGTTAGATGACCCTGTTGTATAGATGCAAGTGGCCAACGTACATTAGCACTCCCAGTCATTGATGGAACCGCCCAGGTGGTAGTGCAACTAAAGGAGATTTTGACAGTAAATTCATTGTAAACAAGGCTTGCAAACTAGCTTTATGAATGTCCCTGAGGGCATTCAGTTTTACAAGTTTGGGGGTCTTATGTTTTAAAAGAAAATTTGAGTTTCTGTGTGAATTTCAGAAACACTCTGTATAATGTAAAGATTTGGAAAATTGGGACTACTTGAATTGCGCAATACCGTGTGACCATATGCTGCCTGATCACTCCTGTGTTGTAAGTGAGAGAGACCCAGATCAGAATATCCAATAGTCCTGTGGTTGGAGCGCTCTTCTGACAAGTGGGAGACCACTGTTCAAATCCATTCTCCCCTTCAGATGGGGTGGGGAGGAACTGAGCCTGGGTCTCTCATATTCCAGGTGAGTCCTCTGAGTGGGCTAAAAGTTATAAGGAAGGTGGCTGCTGCTCCTCCGTTGTTTCATGCATAGGCGCTAAGCCGTCTGACTCCAGGAGAGGAGTATCCCAGTTGTGGATCACAAGCAAGCTTAGATGCCTCTCTGCAGCCCAGATTTTGCCAGTGAAAATCCATGAGAGGGATTGGGCTTATGATACACCACTCTCATTGGCATTTCCCATTGGCTAGGTTAGGCAAGGAGCCACCTAACTTGATGGCTTGTGTGGATCACAGCTTTAGTAACCTATCTCTCTGCATTCATTGTATAGAAAAGCTAGGCTAAGAACCTAACTCAGGCTTCGTGGATTCCATTATTCTTTCAGAGATTTTTCTAGGTGCCTAAAAATTAGGCACAGCAATACTCAGCATTGCTGTGCCTAAGTCTCTTTGTGGATATGGGCCTTAGTATTGGATACAGTGAGTGTGGGAAGCCCCTTGAACTTAGATATTGACACTAAAGAAACTTTCATTGTTGCCTCTGAATTGTTAAACAGCGAATGTAAGGTATTTCAGAATTTCTTGATGATGACTTATGATATGTGAGGCTAGAAGGACACAACTTGTCTTTCAGATGCCAGGCTGAGTTTACAATACTGGAAGTATAAAACATTTTGTTTTGATTTGTCTCCTGAGCAAATATATTATGAATATTACTGATCTAGAATAAATATAGAATATCAGTATGTAAATATTTGTCAATATCCTGGCTGTATCAACACATTAATGTATCTGATGGATCGTTATCTTATGTATTGGTGTTATTGAGTATCCTCTTTCAATCTGCCACCTTGTATTTTGCAGACCAATGTGTTTATGTATTATGGACTGTCCAACTTCTATCAAAACCATCGTCGTTATGTGAAGTCTCGGGATGACAGCCAACTAAATGGCGATAATAGTTCTTTATTTGTAAGTAAACTTTATTTATGCTCAAGTCTAATCATTAGTAATAATTAGGTAACATAAATCAACATGCTGCAGAAGCATTTTCAACATTGAGTTGAAATAGACACTTCTCTTTATGTAGTAGGAGACATTTTTCAAAGAATCAGTGTTATACTGGTGACTTCATATATGTTCCACTAAATGGACATTCTGTACTTCTATCTGATGGATTGTGGTACAGTAGATTGATCATTGCTCACTGCAAATAAATGTGTTCTGATTAGCTTAGATCTGTGGTGCTTTTCAGGCAGTGAAACCAGTTTAGCTCCATCTGTTCTGTCTGAAGTTTTATCTTTCACTAATGAACAATGCCCAGCTAGATAGCAGATTTTAATGCTTAGAATTGGATACTCAGATTCAGCATTCCAGTTGATTAGCTACTAGTTATCAAATATCAGTACTAAAATGCATGTATTCAAAACAACTATGTGAAGTTTCTCATGGCCTCTTTAGGCATGATTTATCTTCTACAGGCGGTGTGGGAACACAAAGGATAGGAATAAATGGTCAGTTTTCACTGTGGAGGGAGGTAAATAGCGGGGTCACCCAAGGATCTGTACAGGGACCTACGCTGTTCAACATATTCTTGAATGATCTGGGAAATGGGATTAACAGTGAGGTGGCAAAATTTTACGTACTATAAAAAATTACTCAAGATAGTTAAATCCAAAGCAAAGAGTTAGAAATCTGAGTGACAGAGCAACAAAATGGCAGATTGGTGCAAAGTAATGCACATTGGAAAACATATCTAACAACTATGCATACAAAATGATGGGGTCTAAATTAGCTGTTCCCACTCAAGAAAGAGATCTTGGAGTAATTGTGGATAGTTCTCTGAAAACATCTGCTTAATGTGCAGCAGCAGTCAAAAAACCTAACAATTTTATGAACCATTAGGAAAGGGATAGATAATTAAACAGAAAATATCATAATGCAACTATATAAATCCATGGTGTACACACATCTTGAATACTGCATGCAGTTCTGGTCACCCCATCTCAAAAAAAAATATAATTGGAAAAAGTATAGGAAATGGCAAAAAAGAATGAGTATGAGGAGAGATTAAGAAGAGTGGGACTGTTCATCTTAGAAAAGAGATGACTGAAGGGGATATGATAGAGATCTATAAAATCATGAATGGTGTGGAGAAAGTGATGAGAAAGTGTTATTTACCTTTCACATAATACAAGAACTAGGGGTCACCCAGTGAAATTAATAAGCGGCAGGTTTAAAACAAACATAAGGAAGTACTTCTTCACATAAGGCACAGTCAACCTGTGGAACTCATTGCCAGGGATTGTGAAGGCCAAAAGTATAACTGGGTTCAAAAAAGAATTAGGTAAGTTAATGGAAGATAGGTCCATCAGTGGCAAATAGCCAAGATGATCAGGGATGCAACCTCAATCTCTCGGTGTTCCCGCTTCTGGCAGTCAGCGATTTAGGGACTGGACGACAGGGGATGGATCACTTGATAATTGGTCTGTTCTGTTCGTTCCCTTTGAGGCATCTGGCACCAACCACTGTTGGAAGACAAAGTAGTGGGTTAGATCGACCATTGGTCTGACCCATTTGGGCCATTCTTATGTTCTTAATTAGGCCATGTCTAAACTATGGGTGCTACAGTAGCATAGCAGTGGTGCCATAGCTATGCCCTTTAGTGTAAGACATAGACTACAGTGACGGAATGGGTTTTTCCATCACTGTAGGAACTCCATGTACCCAAGGGGCTATAGCTAGGTCAGTGGAAGCATTCTTCCATCAGGCTAGCTGCATCTACAGTTGGGATTAAGTCAGCATATCTGTGGTGCTCAGGGTATGCAGTTTACATATCTGTAGCTATGTCGACCTAACTTTTAAGTGAAGACTGGGCCTTCGGCTCTTGATAAGGGAGTTGTTGGCTATTTGCGGCTCCAGCAGATACTTCTCGCTCTGTTCCCTGTGACCTTTATAAAAGGGTGGGAGAGTTCCAGTAAGTAACTTGGATGCTTTGTCTCAAAACGTTTTACATTTTAATTTAATAATATTTATTGGTCTTTTATAGGTAGATAAATATTTTACTGTTAAGTGCCTAAGTCTTTTTTTCAGATAGTCAACTTTCTCAATGGTTTAATGGTGGAAATATTATTTAAATATATTTTGGGTATGCTGAAGCATTAGATCAAAAGCATACAAAAACTCCACTATATAGAGCATTGATTAAAAAAAAAACCTTTATAGTCTACAAGGTATGCACTATGTGGGTTCTGAACTCTGTCTGATTCAGTTTTTGTTTAGTGAGTAAAAACTATTACAATTAATATTAAAAATGATATTTTAAATAGTTTAGACTTTTGGCAATTCAAGTTATGATGTTCAAGGCATACAGAAAATGTAGTTTATAATGGGATTAGTTAGCTGCAGATCTCAACTATCTCTTCTTTTCTTTTAAATATTAGAATCCCAGTAAGGAGTGTGAGCCTTACCGCACGAGTGAGGGTAAACCCATTGCTCCTTGTGGAGCTATTGCCAACAGTATGTTTAATGGTATGGTATTTTCTTTTAAACCACCTTATAAAAATATCAAGACGCTTTTGCAATCTGGTCCACACGTCAAATTGTGCTATAAATTATTTGAAATTGATTAAAAATGTTCGAGGATTTTGTCTTTAAATTAGACAAGCTTTAGCTGTGCAGAGCAAATAGATTTTGTTATACTTGAGTGCTGGAGGGGAAACATGCTAGGGGAACTGCTACTGCTTATTTTCCTTCTGAAACTGTGTTATCAGATTCATTCAATTATGGCAGCAAGGGTTGGGGATAACTTCCACATGGCACTGGCTGTTACGTTTATCTAGTGTGTGTGTGTGTAGTACTGTATATAAAATAAAATATATGGAGCTCTGGGTGAAGGGTCAGAATCTGTGGGGAAACATGGGCAAACACAGCAGGGACAAAGGAGAGCAGAGGAAATGTAGAGGGGAAATCTAATAAATGGATATCTATATACGAATGCAAGAAATATGGGAATCACGTAAACTTGGTGGGATAATTCACATGACTGGAATATTGGATAGAGGGTGTAGCTTGTTCAGGAACAAGCAGGTGAAAGAAGGGAGGAAGCATTGCTTTGTATATTCAAAAATGTATACGCTTGCACTGAGGTTGACAGGGAAGTAGGCAACAGACTTGTTGCAAGTCTCTGGGTAAGGATAGAAGGGGTGATGTCATAGTAGGTGTCCACTGTAGACTACTAGGAAGAACAGGTGGATGAGGCTTTTTTTTTAAACAACAAATAAAGATAAATAAAATCCATCCAAAAACACAGAACTTGGTGATGGGGGATTTCAACTACCTGGACATCTGTTGGGAATATAATACAGCATGGCACAGCTTATGCAACAAGTTCTTGGAATGCACTGGTGACAACCTTTTATTATAGCAGGTGGAGAAAGCCACTGGGGGAGAGACTATTCTAGATTTGATTCTGATAAACAGAGGAACTATTTGATGATCTGAAAGTGGAAGGCAGCTTGGGTGAAAATGATCATGAAATGATAGAGTTCATGATTCTGAGGAATGGTAGGAGAGAAAACAGCAGAATAAAGATTATGGGCTTCGAGAAGGCAAACTTTAGCAAACTCAGAGAATTGGTAGGTAAGATCCCATGGGAAGAAGTCAAAGGGAGAAAAAAAGAGTTCACAAGAGTTGTCAGATTTTTAGAGAGACATTATTAAGGGCACAAGAGCAAACTATCCCAGTGTGTGGGAAATGTAGGAAAGATAGGAAGTTTGGTAGGGATCATGCTGGCTTAACCAGGAGATCTTCAGTAACCTGAAACTCAATAAAGAGTCATACAAGAAGTGGAAAGTTGGTCAAATTACAAAGGATGAATATAAAAAAAACCAGAAGCATTTGGGGACAAAATTAGAAAGACTGATGCACAAACCAAGATTAACCTTGCTAGGAATATAAAGGGTAACAAATACATGGGAAGCAAGAGGAATACCAAGGGCCCAGAAGGCCCATTACTTAATGAGGAGGGAAAGACAGAAACAAGAAATTGCACCAGTGGCATAAGTGTTAAATGCCTTTTGTGCTTGTTTTCACCAAAAACAAGCACAGTGATTGGATGACTAACATAGTGAACACCAATGTAAATGGTAGGATCTAAGACTAAAATAGGAAAAGAACAAGTTAAGAATTACGTAGACAAGCTAGATGTCATCAAGTTGGGAAGGCCTGATTAAATCCATCCTAGAATAGGTAAGAAACTGGCTGAAGAGATCTCTAGAATCATAGAATATCAGGGTTGGAAGGGACCTCAGGAGATCATCTAGTCCAACCTCCTGCTCAAAGTAGGACCAATCCCCAATTTTTGCCCAAGATCCCAAATGGCCCCCTCAAGGATTGAACACACAACCCTGGGTTTAGCAGGCCAATGCTCAAACCACTGAGCTATCGCTCCTCTCCCCCCCCCCCCCCCCCCGCCCATCTTTGAGCTATTAGCGATTATCTTAGTAGTCATCAATGGTTCACAGTCAAGCGGGAAGGGCAAATCAGAGTGGGGCCCTGCATGGATCTGTCCTGGGTCTGGTTCTATTGAATATCTACATAAATTATTTAAATTATTACATAGAAAGTACACTTACGAAGTGTGTGGATGATACCAAGCTGAGAATAGTTGCAAGCCCTTTTGGGGACAGAATTAGAATTCAGGATGATCTCGACAAAATGGAGAAATGTTGTTAAATTCAAGAAGGACAAATGCAAAGTACTACACTTAGAAAGGAATAATCAATTGCACAAATACAAAGTGGGAAATGACTGCCTAGGAAAGAATATTGCAGAAAAGGATCTGGGGGTTGAGTGTATCACAAATTAAGAGTCAACAATTTAAATCTGTTGCAAAAAAAGTGAATATCATACTGAGATGTATTAGCAGGAGTGTTATAAGCAAGACACAAGAAGTAATTTTTGCACTCTGTTCAGCATTGATAAGGCTTCAGTTGGAATATTCTGTCCAGTTCTGGACATCATGCTTCAGGAAAGATTGGACAAACTGGAGCAAGTCCAGAGGAAAGCAACCAAAAATATTAAAGATCTAGAAAACATAACCTATGAGGAAAAATTGAAAAAATTGGGTTTCTTTAATCTGGAGAAGACAAGATTGGGGGGGGGGTGTGGGGATGGAAGATAACTGTCTTTAAGTATGTAAAAGGTGCTTTAAGAAAAGGTGAGAAATTGTTCTCCTTAATCACTGAGGACAGGACAAGAAGTAACGGGCTTAAATTGCAGCAAGGGAGATTTAGGTTAGACATTAGGAAAAACTTCGTAACTATAAGGGTAGGTAAGCACTGGAACAAATTACCTAGGGAGGCTGTGGAATCTCTGTCGTTGGAGCTTTTTAAGAACACGTTAGACAAACACCTGCCAAGGATGGTCTAGATCAGTGGTTCTCAACACCAGTCTGCCGCTTGTTCAGGGAAAGCCCCTGGCAGGCTGGGCCGGTTTGTTTACCTGCCACGTCCGCAGGTTTGGCTGATCGCGGCTCCCATTGGCCGCGGTTCGCCACTCCAGGCCAATGGGGGCTGCGGGAAGTGGCGTGGGCCGAGGGATGTGCTGGCCGCCCTTCCCGCAGCCCCCATTGACCTGGAGCGGCCCGGCCTGCCGGGGGCTTTCCCTGAACAAGCGGTGGACTGGCTTTGAGAACCGCTGGTCTAGATAATACTTAGTCCTGCCTCAGTGCTGTGGACTTGACTAGAAGACCTATCAAGATCCCTTTTAGTCCTACATTGCTATGATTCTGTAACACATTGTGTCCTATGAAACAATTCATTTACTCTGATAGTCATGGCTATAAATGCTGCCTTCTCCAGTTTGTGTGGAAGTATCAAATAATCATAAAAAGATGAAACTAGAGTCAGTTGAAGGTTTTTCTACCCCCTTTCTCTAACTTGAATTTCTCATATTAGATACGTTGGAATTGTTTCATGTTATTAATGAAACAAAGATCCCTATTACTTTGAATAAAAAAGGTATTGCTTGGTGGACAGATAAAAACGTTAAATTCAGGAATCCTTCTGGAAATGCAAATAATTTGACAGCACTTTTCCAAGGTAAGATCTTAAAATTTTATATTGAAAACATGTCAAACACATTTTAATAAAAAGCTATTGTTACTGATTTTTTTCTTTCTGTACAGCATTGTAGTGGGCATCCTAATATAACTGTGCTGTGGTTCTGCTAAAAATACCAAGCTCAACACTTTTTTTGCCATGCAGAGAGATAGTTTCGGTCATTTTCAGACAATCATATGTGTGTTTATTTTACTGTAGTATTTTTATTAATGATTTAAAATCAGTACAGTCGTCGAAAGAAACTGATATTTTAAAATGCTGGAATTAGAACATGTTATAATTCCCTGGCTATCTTTCTGAAATTCTAGAAAATCTCTTAAGTAAAGTTAGTGGATTGTCAAGCAAAACATGTCATAAACATAAAAAGAAAAATCAAGGCACGCTATTCTAACTTTATGAACTCTCATGAGGAATTAAGTCAAATCCTTTATTTTATAATATGGATTGTGTAAAAAACTTTGTACCACTCAGACTACTTTTCTTTTTTGCGTTTCACTTAGTTTTGAACCATTCTGACTTTCAAATTGTAATATGCTAGCAGAGTGTTGTAATTGTTGGGTTGCTAACTCTGACAAATCCTACAACTCTTTAGATACCAAAAGTACTTCACTAATCTTAAATTTAAAAATATTTCTATTGATAGGTTCTGTAAAAATCATTTTTTTCCAAAATCTAATTTTTTTGACTGAAATTGATCTGAGTATTATCCTCTGGCAACTGTATTAATTCCTTGCATTGATTTATAATTGGCCAAAAACTAAATTACTTTTGATTGCCAATATCTGGAAAAGCACATACACCTCAGAGTCTTAGAAAAAAGTTCAAGTGCACACCAGTATCTAAACCTGGAAGATGTACCTCTTATCTAAATATTTCTAGTTAATTGAATTCTTTAATTTTAGGCACAACAAAGCCTGTGAACTGGCCCAAACCAGTGTATATGCTGGATTCAGAATCAGACAACAATGGGTTCATTAATGAAGACTTTATTGTGTGGATGCGTACTGCAGCATTGCCTACATTTCGTAAACTATATCGCTTGATTGAGAGAAAGAATAACTTGCAGCCTACCTTACAAGCTGGAAAGTACTCTTTGGAGATCACATACAGTATCCTTTATTGAAACTTTTAAAACTGCTAATATCATCGGAATATTTGAATGTATGTATTTGTAGCTTTCAGAATTTGTCAGATATCAGTATTTCAGTTTTGAGAACATGTAATATGAAACTTTTGTTTTGAGATGAATTCAGAGAAGCTAATGCAGAGGATGTTTGTGAATAGTATCCTTTTTGTACTTTATTTTAATGGTTGCATATCAGAACCACATAGCATGTCTACTTGTAAATTAATGAAATTATCAGCCCAGTTTACTACTTGTGCAAAGAACACTGCTCTGTTAATTGGTTGGAAGAGGGCAACATAGCATCTATAGTGGAAGTAACCAGTTTGATACTGTAAAGAGTGCCCAAATGAATCACTAAAGAAAAGCCTGGCATTTATCAGACACATGGAAATTTTCTGGCCTAAACATTTCACATTTTTGATTTGTCCTCAAATGAGAACTGGTCCTTAGATTGTTTTGTAGGCTTTTGAATTGGTTTTTGCTGTGGAAACTTGAAGCTCTGAGAATGTTGAGGTGTGCAGAGACTTCTTGATGGGTTTTGTCAAACAGCCTGAGTTTTTAAAGTTCATAAACAGTGAATAACTTTGGGTCAGGAAGAATGTAGGATATGCTTGTGGAGTCTGCAAGATGTTTAAACCAATTAATTTTTGGTTCCAGAAAATTAGAAGCTTCAGGCACACTCTAGTGTAATCTGTTTAGTTTATGAGTTTTCGGTTCCTGGTCAAGAAATTCAGAAGCATGCTGCTGCACAGATTTCAGGATATACAGATGCACAAGTAAATCCATCTTGCGGCAGCCTTAGTCCTGGCATTTCTAAATTTTGAGTGCTTGACTTTGTAACTTTAGTCATTTTCTTTTACTGGTTTTTGTACGGAATTATTTATTTAGTGGCAGTAATGTGCTAAGTCCTTTAGACAGGTATAAAGACAATCATTCAGTTTAATATTTCACTGAGGAGAGAACGATAGTGCCTTTTGAGGAGCTGGTGGAGGCATGGCAATGCAAGGGATGGATTCCAGCTACAGGGCTTGCATGGTAAACCCAGAGACAAAGCTGGAGGACACTTAAGGCTTGTCTTCGCTGCAGAGTTAACTTGGGCTCTTACTTGGATATTGTCCCTAAGCTAGTTCCTGACTATATACACAGATCCTAGCTCTGTTATGATGCTTTCAGCCCTAGCTATCTGGCCTGTCTGGGGCTATATGCTAAAGCATAGTGCTGCTTATGCATGGTCTGGTAACCAGTTCATTTTGTAGTGTGGGCACAGGCAAATCAACTCAGGAACGACTAGTCTGCCATTGCCTTCCCACAATCCTCCACCAGGCTGTATATTTTTTTTCTCTGTCTCTTCTGCATTTCCTGGTCCTAACGGGCCAAGACAAGCTCCTCATGCAGCTCCAAGAATGTGGCCTTCCTCATGTGGAAATTCTGGCCTCTCTGCTCATCATCCCAGCTCTCCACGACAATATAGTCCCATCACTCTGCTTGTGGTTCTGCTCCAGAAGCATTAGTCAGGTTGGAGGGATTCCACAGTGTTTAAAACCTGCATCAGCTATCTCCAGTACTCCATGTCTGCATTCAGTCTTTGTGATCTCCTTAGCAAGGCACACTGCTGCATTCTCAGGGTGAAAAGCTGCTGTCAAAATGCCCCCTACCAGTGTCATGCCTGCAGCTGCTTCCTGTTTCCAGAATGAGAGTTGCATTAATGCCAACCGCAGATGTGTTGGATTCAGGCCATGCTACAAGTTAGAATGGAGACTACAGACAGAAATCTAGCATGTGACAGACTGGAAATGGTTTACTTCTGGTGGGCTAAGACCACTTCAGCACAGGTGCCCATAAAGGACCGACAAGTTTTTCCACAAAACACTGTGGAAATAGTTCATAGAGCCGTACAGCATTAAACCATAGGGTATTACCGCAGAAGTCTTAATGCTTCACATGTGAGAGTACAGCTCCCATGTGGACACAGTCCAGTGGATGCACTCGAGTATAGCTGTGCGCTGTCACCTTTTGTGGCTAGGTCTATGCCGCTAATCATGTCCAGATTCAGTCATCTCAGTTACTTCTGCAGTGAAGACATACTAAAAAAGGGGAACTAAAGCAGGCGGTTTGGGTGTAGTGAAGGGAGAAAGAAAGACTGTGAAAAGAATAGGAAATAGATGGAAGCCTTGAATGTGAAGGACCATCTCCCTCCACTTGTGGAAACTGTAGTCATTGGAGCTATGACAGTTTACATCAGCTGAGGATCTGCTCCATGACATGCTTAAAATTGATCTTGAAGGTGAATGAAAGTCAGTGAAGGGGTTTAATGAGATGGAAGTGGTCAGAGCAGCAGCTAAAGTAGATGACAGACTGAAGGTAGGTGAGAATCCAAAATACCAGACAGGAGGAAGAAAAGGGAGTTGCAGAGGTTGATATTAAAAATTTAGCAGGGTCTGTACAAGAATTCTTAATCATTTGTGTGACAAGCAGCTGTGTACTGGTCAGTGAGAGCCTTATTGTAATTATCCTTATTGTTGTCTTTCATTTTGCTGCACAATAGTGGAAAGTACATGAAAACTGAGAATGAAAATTAGGTTACTAAGGAAATCAGATATTGGGGGAACGGTGTGTTACATTCTGTTACCAACTGAAATGATCTCAAGTTGTAATATGCCAGCCATACTTCTAATTAAATGACTGTAATTAGGGTGAATTTTCCTATATATTCTTCAGATTACCCTGTGTACAGTTTCGATGGACGGAAACGGATGATCCTGAGCACCATATCATGGATGGGAGGCAAAAATCCATTTCTGGGAATTGCTTACATCACTGTGGGGTCCATATGCTTCTTTCTAGGAGTTGTGCTGCTAGTCATTCATCACAAATATGGAAATCGAAACAATAGTGCGGACATTCCCAATTAATTTTGCATTCTGAAAACAAATGTACTGCATGTGCATCAAGGCCAGTCCAGAGTGGACCCAGTTTTTGATAGCTTAATCTGCTCATATTGCTTCTGAAGCTGGGTGCAAAACTATCTCTAAAGCCTTTCTTCCCCTTGCTGTGGATTGACTTTTGAAAATGACGGGTATTTAATTAACTCTACTAATTGTATCTATGCTAATTGCATAAATGGTTTTCTGACGTTTGCCTCTTCCTAGGCAGGCTATATGATGCATATAGCCCCTATTCCCTTAATGCATCTGCTGCTTGTTTCTGTGCTATGTAATATATCCATATGATACTGTATGTATAGGTTGTGTGGAGAAAGGAGACTGTTTTAGGATATAGTATAAGTTGTTAACCATTCACAGTGTCAGTGCTATTGAAAGGAAAAATAAGTCTTTAGTGTTTGTTCATGTGACTGTATTGTGTGCATAGGCTTTATGTTCCTTGCTGAGATGTTTAATATATTAAAGTTATAAAATATTTCCTGTGTCAAGTGTGTGTTACACATTAAATCTTCATAAAGTGCTGTTATAAATTCACATAACTCTGTATTTTAGATATCAGATATGCCTGGCATGGGAACTAACATCCACTGAAAATGTCAGGAGATCTGTCAACTGACTGTATGGGTGAATTTCCAAGTCTAGTTTCAACTTGAAAACAGTTGTTGAGATAAAAAAGCAACTTCGTTCTGAATATTTCTTTTGCTTGAAGTCATATTTAGAACAGTTTTACCCATTGTACTTGTGATCTTGCTCTTCATGAGCAGCTTGAAGGTATTAATCAAGAAAAAATGAAGGAGTTCTTTCCAATCATAAATCTGGGTGGAATAATTATCTTGCCGGTGGAGGAACTTCCTTGTTCTGCTCTTGTTAGAAACAGGGTTTAGATGTTCAGAGCAGGCTTTGTTATAGTAAATCTAATGTAATATTTGGTTCCCTCATTATTTGGAAAAAATAAAACTGAAATTTAATTTTGAAGGTAAGTGTTCAAATCCTAAACTGAAAGAATTCATAGTTCTTGAAATGACTCCCTTTTCTTTTTATATAGATTGAGCTTGCCATGAAAGTCATTTAAATATCTGTTACAGGTAGTGTATGCTATTCCCTCGAATCTCAATATTAAAACCAGTTTCACTTTTTTTGGTTCATTCAAAGCTAACTGTAAATTGTAAGCTACTGCATTCTAGTAATTTTAGATAATGCACATTATACATTGTAATTTAAATGGCAGAGGTTACTTTACATGTAACTGGCTTGATAAAGTATCTGAATATTCAATATTGAATAAATGCTGCAAATTATTTATGTTGAAACTTTTGTCCTTAAACTTTTTTTTGCCTGGATTTAATTTGTATTGTATTCTGCTGAATAAGATGTACAGTTTCAATGCAGTTTAGCCACATTTTAGTATTTCTGAAATCATATACACTTGTGGCAAAAAAACTTTGTTCATGTTTTAGTAGCTTAACTTTTAGTCAGTTTCTGAAATATACTGTATTAGTATATCAGTTTTGAGGAGATCTGACCATTTTTTACTGAATTGCTTGTTTCCTTGTGTAGTATTTCAAGTTAGCAGTGAAAATATTCCTTTGTATACCATGTGAAATGAGATTAAACTAATAATTTAGATAGTTTGTTCACTGATAACATACCAACTAACATTTATTTTATGTACTTGACTGCACTGTAGAATGTGGCAGTGCAACACATGATGATTTTATGTCCAAAAGAACAGTTTACTATTTTTTGAAAGAGTTGGTTTCATAAACGTCATTGTCGTTACAGAATTGGGGCATATAACTTTGATTAATACCTCCACACAGCATAATAGAAAAGCTGCACAAAAGATGTTAGGTTAAAAAAAATCACTTTAAACTATAGAGTAGTTGCTAGATCTTATTCACTGAACTAGTAAGGGCACTTATCTCAATTGCTGGTTATTTAAATATTTTGATTTTTATGGTTTTTTTTGGCTGGTATTTGTCAACTCAATAAAGGTAAACTGAATATATTTTGCTGTGTTCATAATCAATATGTTAAATATAAGGAGTGCTTCCTCTTGAGTTACATGCAACAACTGAAATACCATTTCCGGTGAAGAACTGATTCTAGCAATATGTAAATATCACTTTTTGATTGGTTTGAGAATATTTTCTTAGGGCAATATGTTTCCTCTCGTGTGCAGAATATGTAACTTCATTCCCTAATCTTGCTGTTACTCATGACTGTCTCTTTTCCCCCTGCATTCCCCTGCTGAATGTAGCCTGTTTCTCCCTCTTTGGAGGTCTTCTTAACTAAGTGGATCAGGTGAGGTACTTTTTGCTCTTCTTGTCAGAGTTAAGAAAGAGATTTCCCTTTGTTTGAAGTAAATTCACTGCTGTACGTTCTCAATCTGAGGACCCAAATTAAAAAGTAAAACTTACATACCATAGTAAAGGAAAGACAACTTGAATAACATGAAAGCATATAATGCAAAGCTACAACAAACCTTGGTGAGTAGGTAAAAGGCCTTGGTTCAGACTCTATTAGTAATCTCATAGAGAGAGGGTTCAGATATGTTCTTTCTATAAGTAAAAGCTCCTAGTTTCACTTCAGCAAGTAGCTTCTGTGGTTCTTACCTTGTTTCTCTTGCAGGTTGTCAGCATGCAGCCTGTTTATAGGTTTAATTCCAGTGTCCCTGATTGACCCTTCCCTGGGCAATGTCAGTCTCCAGGATGTTAGTGTGTTTCTCTGGAGTCGTTCCACTTATACTTGGATGTGAGCAGGTGTGACCTTGTTCATTATATCAGGCACCCTACACAATGGTATTGGCAGAAGTGTCCTCTCAGAATGTCTGTTCCTCATTTAACTATCATTGCACATTTTCTAAATTCCTCTAATTTTGGCATAGCTGAGACAGTGCACCCAGTGCAGGGGAGTAGTGAGTTTCCTTGAAGTTCGTTGTTGACATGAAAGTCCGCTTATGAACCAGAATCTTCCCTTGAAAGAATATTTGGAGAGACTGTGAGGCCTCTCTCTCCTTTTGCTCCTTGTCATAAATATAAAGGGAAGGGTAAACCCCTTTGAAATCCCTCCTGGCCAGGGGAAAGCTCCTCTCACCTGTAAAGGGTTAAGAAGCTAAAGGTAACCTCGCTGGCACCTGACCAAAATGACCAATGAGGAGACAAGATACTTTCAAAAGCTGGGAGGAGGGAGAGAAACAAAGGGTCTGTGTCTGTCTGTAGTCGTCTTGGCCGGGGATAGACCAGGAATGGAGTCTTAGAACTTGTAGTAAGTAATCTAGCTAGGTATGTGTTAGATTATGATTTCTTTAAATGGCTGAGAAAAGAATTGTGCTGAATAGAATAACTATTTCTGTCTGTATCTTTTTTGTAACTTAAGGTTTTGCCTAGAGGGGTTCTCTATGTTTTTGAATCTAATTACCCTGTAAGATATCTACCATCCTGATTTTACAGGGGGGATTTCTTTATTTCTATTTACTTCTATTTTTTATTAAAAGTCTTCTTGTAAAAAACTGAATGCTTTTTCATTGTTCTCAGATCCAAGGGTTTGGGTCTGTGGTCACCTATGCAAATTGGTGAGGCTTTTTACCAAACCTTGTCCAGGAAGTGGGGTGCAAGGTTTTGGGAAGTATTTTGGGGGGAAAGACGCGTCCAAACAGCTCTTCCCCAGTAACCAGTATTAGTTTGGTGGTGGTAGCGGCCAGTCCAAGGACAACGGGTGGAATAGTTTGTACCTTGGGGAAGTTTTGACCTAAGCTGGTAAAGATAAGCTTAGGAGGTTTTTCATGCAGGTCCCCACATCTGTACCCTAGAGTTCAGAGTGGGGGAGGAACCTTGCCACTCCTGTTCTCCAAACAAGTTCTCTATGTTGTAATATCAGGTCTTTAAGCTCTCTCTGGATCTCTTGTTAAAGCCCACTTATTTGTAACCAAGCAGATTTATGGGCAGCCATCCAATTTCAAGCAGTGGTCCTATAAGTATCTCCCACATCAGAAGTTACTTGAACCTTGGGTGAGTTGGGAGCTGCTAACCCTACTTGTTTGACCCACCGCTCTGTATTACCAACTTCAAACTTGGAGGCCCTGAGTGTCAAAAGCCAATGAATGGCATGAGCCTTTTAGCAGGGGGAAGAGGCAGAGTATGTGGCACTGGTACTAAGTCTTGGCCTGGAGTATTCTTGCCCAATTTTGGTTTTAGCTCTGTGAGTTTATCTTTAGAAGCATGGAAGGCCAGCCTCAGGCTCACTATTCAGGAGTCTCCTTGGGGAGAAGCAGATGCATGTATTAGCAGCAAGTGACATCTGCATACACTAATATATCCCTACATAATTTGGCTCACGAAGGCAGATACTACAATGAGCATTATTATTAGTATTTGGCATTGTTCAGCTGCAATGAGAGGATGTAAATCTGCTAACTGGTCTTCCTTGGCTGCTATACCTGAAACAGAAAAAAGAAAAGGGTAACTGGATACATAGTGTGCTGGCCCAGAGACCACTTCTGCTGAGATAAATGACTACCAGAGAGAGGTGCTATGCCCCACAATGCAGGATTGTGGAGCCCATGTAGAGCAGGCCTAAGAGTGTCTAACCAAACTTGAGGCACTAGTGTCTTCAATGCTTGTTTTCCAAAGAACAGCTCACAACTGTACTGTACTTTCTATTTTCGTAAGTCAAAATTGGGGGCACCAGGAAGAGCCTCTGATCTGTAGAGGCCCTATAACAAATACATGCCAGAAATTGGAAACTTGCGTGGCTGGTCCCATAGAACCATGAGGGATTTTACATAGCTGATAACTGGAGGCTGATGTATCTCAGGTATATTTAATGTACCCCTTGCAATATCTCTGGGTGGATTAAGGGGCCACCTAAACTCCTGCCTCTCTACACTGAAGATGCTGCAGTGACTTCTGTGGGTGTATTCAGAATAAATTAGAGGTTCAAATATGTGGTGAAGTTTTTCAAAGACTAATTTATACCACCTCATTAAAATCACACTCGAAAGAAAATATTACAGTCCTTTTGAGCTTCTGTACTGATTTAAACAGGGGTAAAAGATCAAATACAAAAGAACTGCAGTCCATTTCACAGAAACATATTAAGTGAAAGCAAGAGACAGAAGTTCGATGTAACGAATAGGTGGAAATTCTCTAGCAAAAGTGAAGAAACAACCACTGTTGCCAAAAGTCTCATTGCATTCTTCCCTCACCCTTACAAAAGTGCCTGTGCTCTGACTTGTAGAGACCATCTTCAGGGATGAGGAAAACAGTTTGATCTCCAAGCTCATTTTATCCTTGGCCTCTATCCTGTAACAAAGTTGCCAAATGTGGTGGTATCATTTTGTAAGAGGGAACCACTTTCTGCTGCAATTGTACAAGTAAACTGTTCAAATGCAGAGCATTCTATAGCTCACAGGGAGCAATAAATGAAGATTCCACTCCACTGTGCTATAAATGCACTTCTGTTGCACCTTACCAGAGTGTGCTAGTGTAAGGGTGTTTGTTTTGGTAGAATAGGAACTGGACTGAGATAAATTACCACCTTATCCATCATCTGGTTTTGTTTGGAGCCATATTTAAATGTGACCTCTATCCCTTGTCTCCTAGTTAAACACAATGTAACCTGTGCTTAAAAACTATATTGTAAAAGGTGAGGTCTCATCCATCATTTGAGATTAGGATAATTGCTGATGCAAAACCTGCTGTGGCAGTTTGATACAATCTGATTCTTCTTTATAGTTTTATTTTCTAACCAATGAGAATGAAACTAAATAAGTGGGCGTAAAAGGCTAAGTGAATAATTACCTGAATCTAAGAAGCATTTTTGCAAAATGAATGGCTTGAAATTACTACATCAGATTTTCAAGGAACACCTTAATTGCTCTGAGACAAAACCGTGTGGATTGTAGTTGACAAACCCTAGTTTCTGTTGAAAGGATGCCAGGAAACAAAAGAAATGGCCTTTGAATATCTGTGAAGGTGGAGAAACAGCTGGTTTTTTGGATGTAAGTGAGCAGGCTGCATGGTATTGCAACTAAATTGGTTCTGCTCAACTTTTACATGCTAAGTTGGTGAAATATTTTAAATAAGATGGTGTTCCTCAGTGGGTCACAGCTGAGAATGCCAAATTCAGGACAAACTGCTGAGAAATGGGGCAGACTCACCCCAAACTGGTGGTGGGTTCTATCATTATACCATATAAAGCCAGTAACAAAAGGAAACTTCTCTATCACCACACTGGTTAACAAGAAGCCAAAAACAGTCTCCTTAGGCATTCCAGCCCTTGGCTCACCCCTCAGACACTGGACTTTCTGATGAGTGGTTACTGAAAACCAATGTACTTGGATAGAGAGTTCTTCCAATCCCAAGAAATCAGTCACTTAACCAGGTATGTGTATGTGTATGTATATATATGTGTGTGTGTGTGTATATATATATATATATATATATATATATATATATATATACACACACACAGATCTGACCCCATAATCATGCTGATGCCAATCCTAAAAACTAAAGGTTTTGTAAAAGAAAAGAGTTATAAATGGTTAATAGATCATTATAAGTTATACATACAAGTGATTTCAAAATTCTTATATCTGGTTTGAAGCAGTAATTGAATAACCTGCTAACTTGCAAAAGTCTCTCTGGAATTACCCAAACAGATGGGAGGTCATCAGTCCTTGTTTAAAGCTTCCTTGTTAGAAATCCATTTCTGAGAAATGAAGCATGAAATAAAGACAAAATGGAGATATCTCAGGGGTCCTTTTATATCCTCTGCCATGTGCATGGAATGTGGCTGTCCCAAACAAAGCCCACAGCCCAGGTGCATGGAAAATTACTGGCCCAAGATGGAGTCCAGGGTCACATGAGCATACCACATGCCCTTCCATGCTTTGATGACTCATAGTGGCAGCCAAACCCATATTTTTTCTGAGGCATCCGCAGAAAAGGCTTAGTGAGTGAAATCAATTTCTTCAATGACCCATTATGAGCTGAGTGCCCTTAATGGGCCATCAGCACATAACTGTCTAGCCCTAGTATAAATTTATCATGGGGCTGTTACCCAGAAATACAACATGTGTAAGATACCAGTATATAGCCAATATTCATAACTTCAGCTACAAAGATGATTCATGCATATAAACAGTATAAGCATACTTAGCAAATCATAACTTTTCCATTGACACTTTACATGGCATACTTTGTACAAGATTTGTTGCAATTGTATAATAGTGGCAATATCAATTATATAAATGGTCATACTCAATCATACAGCATAACAGATGGGCACAGTGGAACAGCAACCTGATTTCAGTAGTTCTCTAATGAAAAGTGGAAAGGAGGAAGAGATTTGGAGTGCAAGAATCTTAGAACAAAGAGAAGCTATGAGATTGCTACCAGTCTTGCGCATGAGGCTCTAAGATTAAAAAGTTTGACTTCACAAACAATAGGGGCTTGTAAATTTGGGGACAGACCCTTGATGCCCATTCTAGTTACTTTCTGCTGCTCAGGAAGTGTCCTAAAAAGGGGAAATCTGTGGAACATGTGGGTGGCATAAAACCTTTTTGCCACTGTTTTCCTCTCCCCAGGCTTATGGAGCAGAAGTTCTTTGGATAGTGTCCCTCTGGGTGCTCCCCAGGTGCCTTTGTTTAAAGATTTTCGCTAGCAGTGCCTGTTTGGCCTGCATATGTGCTCTAAACATCCTCATGCCCCATACCAAGGTTATATGGGGCTGTGCAGGCAAACTGCCTTCAGTTCTTTCTCAATGGCCTTTGGCCTGAGATGGAACTTCAGGCATCCTCGCTTCACTTATCCCTAGCATACGTTAGATAGATAGTTGTTGGGGTTTGTTGTTTCCCCTTTGTTTTTTCCTACACCTCCACCCCCCAAGACGTTCTTGTTAAACCCTGGATTTGTGCTGGAAATGGCCCACCTTGATTATCATACACATTGTAAGGAGAGTGATCACTTTAGATAAGCTATTACCAACAGGAGAGTGGGTTTGTGTGTGTGGGGAAAAAAAAAAAGGGCGGGGGGGGAGAAAACCTGGATTTGTGCTGGAAATGGCCCAACTTGATTATCATACACATTGTAAGGAGAGTGATCACTTTAGATAAGCTATTACCAGCAGGAGAGTGGGGTGGGGGGAGAGAAAACCTTTTGTAGTGGTAAACACCCATTTTTTCATGGTTTGTGTGTATAAAAAGATCTTCTGTACTTTCCACAGTATGCATCCGATGAAGTGAGCTGTAGCTCACAGAAGCTTATGCTCAAATAATTTGGTTAGTCTCTAAGGTGCCACAAGTACTCCTTTTCTTTTTGCGAATACAGACTAACACGGCTGTTACTCTGAAACCTCTAGTTTCTATAGTTCTCTAGCAGGCTGACAAGCCTCCTCGCAGCAATCATCACCAGGGCTTTCCTCTGAGGGAGAATAGGCTATGCAAATAGCCTGTAGACCTTTGCTTCACACTTATCTTCTATTTCCTATGCATACCCAAGTAAACTAGTTACACTCATTCACATAAGGCAATTAGCTGATCCTTCATTATAACAGAGATGGTTAAACTGAGGATAATATAAATTACTATTAATTTCCTGCAGTATCTCACATCTTTGTTCTTAAAAGTTAACTGATCATATTTGCATACATAATATCAGGTAATTAAGACATGAAAGGGAATTAGCATCTAAAAGATAATTTGGTTACATTGTTAAACTTCTAACAGGATATAGGTAAACAGTCAAATATACATAGCAACTATTCTTTGTTTCTAATACTACAAATGAATGGGTTAATGATGCTGGTCTAGTACATCTCTTTTAAATTCACATGAGTGAATTGTCCTGATACAATTGTAATGCCTCTTGTTAAGTTGTTATGGGTAATACACAGGTTGGCTGGTCTGCCCATGTCACAGGTATTCCCAAAGAGCAAGGTGGTTGTAGCTGCCCACCTATGTCAACTAGAGATAATGATCTTTCCCTATCTCGACAAGGTCCTATTGGCAGTACAAACGGCAGTATAGGCCTCTGACTCAACCTTGAAAAGTCCATTTTGACTCCAGTATAGCAGATATATTTCACAGAAACTTCTCTGGATGTTGTGACAGCAAGGGCTTAATTACTTATGGACAAGTTAGTGATCCTAAGAAATCTCATTTCAAAAATTCAGATAAGTCCTCAAACCTCAGCAAGACATTGTCTCCAATTACTATGTCATGTGGCAGCTTGCACTTTAATAACTCAATATGCCAGGTTACATCTTCAATGACTCCAGGGATTGCCCAGGATGGTTTATGTACTGAACAAGCACAATCTGGACAAGCAGGTGTATGTTTCCCATCAGGTTCTGGAGTCACTTAATTGGTAGAAGGACCCCTCCATTCAGGCTTTCATCCAGGCTCTTTCTACCATTGTTATAACATCAGATACGTCCCTCTTGGAATGATGGGAGAGCATCTGGGATCACACACCATCCAGGGCAAATAGTGTCCCCAAAAGCATCTTCTTCACATCAACCTTTTAGAACTGAGAGCAGTCAATAATTCTTTCATTCATTTACTTTCCTTGATCAGAGTCAAATCCATCAAGCTCATGAGACACAACGGGGCTTGCATGTTCCACATCAGTCATCAGGGTGGTGCTCACTCTTCCTCATTTTGTGCCAAAGCAATAAAACTCTGGAAATAGTCATCTCCGCTTCCTACCTCCCTGGTACACCGAATACCATGGCCAACAACCTCTGCAAACATTTCTCCCAGAATTATGAATGGTAATTTTGGGGTTTCCAGATGTGGACCTTTTTGCAATTGCCGCAAACACAAAGTGCAAGAAATTTTGCTCCAGAGTGGGACTAGACCCTCAGTCACCCAAGGATGCCTTCCTTATTTCATGGACAATGGGTCTTCTTTATACACATCTACCAACACTGTTACTTTTGGAAGTACTGAACAAGATCAAGCAGGAGAGGGCCAAAGTCATTTTAATTGCAGTGACCTGGCCAAGACAAGTTTGGTATCCTTACCTCATTTGGCTTGCTTCTTGTCCACCACTGAGACTTCCAACTGGTTTTCATCTGTTGTCTCAGAATGCCAGTCAGGTGCATCACCCTAATCTGGAAATACTGCAACTTCAGGCATGGGTCCTCGATGATTCTTGAGAGATTCCCTGTTCAGCACTGGTGAAACAGGTTTTGTTAAACAGTAGAAAAGCATCTACACAACATATTTACGTTAAGAAATGGAAGATCTTTCCTCTCCAGTGTACCAGTTGACAAGTTTCTCCTGTTCGTTCTCTTTCCACCATCCTAGACTACCCATTAGAACTGAAAAGATTAGGTCTTACTATTAGTTCCTTTAAGGTTCTCTTGGTGGCTATAACAGCGGTTCATTCACCTGTCAAAGGCTTTTTGGTTTTTACCTACCCCACAATGTCAACACTCCTCAGAGGACTGACTAATCTTCTTCCACAGCTTAGAAAATCAGACTTGTCCCTGTAAGGCAATGGTTCCCAACCTCTTCCCAACAGAATGGTGTGTTCGGTTCAAAATATGCTGTGATGGAGAGAAGTTGTATTCCAATACAGGATGTTGTATTCCAATACAGGACTTGAACATTGTCCTTAATTGCTTTATGAAAAACTTCTTTGAACCATTAACCACATGCTTGTTGTTTCATCTAAGCATGAAAACAGCTTTCTTGGTGGCCATCACATCTGCCAGGAATATAGGAGAACTGGGGATTTTAATGGCAGATTCCCACCCCTTTATGGTATTTTTCAAGGAAAAGATCACATTAGAACCACATTGTAAGTGTCTATCTAAGGTGTCTTCTGAATTTCATATTAATCAGACCATTTGTTTTACAGTTTTTTCCCCAAAACACCACCGGCGTAGGCAGGAAGCTGCCTTTCAGACTTTGGATGTCAGAAGGGCATTAGCCTTCTATCTGTACAGAATCAAACAATTCAGAAAGTCTCCCAGACTGTTTATTTCAATTATGGACAGATCCAAATCTCCACTCAAAATACAGTCAAGGTGGATTTCAGGATGTATTATCTCATATTACAAGTCTGCCAATATTCAACCTCCTCCTAGTGTGCTAGCCCATTCTACATGGTCTCCTTCTACTTCTGTGGCATTACTTAAGGATGTTCCAGTTGCAGAAACTTACAGAGTTGCAATCTGGATGTCAGTGCATACTTTCTCCAAGCACTGTGCTTTGGTTCATGCCTCTAGATCAGATGCTGCAGCTGGCAATGCAGTTCTGTCTTCAATGTTAGACACTTCTACAAAGCCCCCTTCTCCCTGTGGGAATGCTGCTTGAGAGTCACCTGCTGTGGACTGACATAGGACATTATTCGAAGAAGAAGAGGTTACTCACTTTGTGCAGTAACTGGAGTTACTGGAGATATGTCCCCCTATGTGTACTTCATTACCCACCCTCCTTCCCCTATGCTTGAGAGTTCCCTCAGTGGGACTTTGTGACAGAGAAGGAACAAAGGATGATTTGCCCATGCAGCCCAAGTATAGGGAATGAGGATGTGTATGGAGCATGCACAGGTTAAACGGGCACTGTTACCAAAAATCTCTGATCAAAGGCACGTGGGAGCTCATGTGCACCTGAAGTGGAGCACCCATAGGGGGACACATCTCAAAAAAAAAATTCCAGTTACTGCACAACCTCTTCTTTTCCAATAACCTGAATAAATCTAATATTTTTTGTTTATCCATTTTATTTCGTCTTCTATGTTGTAAGCTTTTGTTCTTGTAAACAGTGTTGTTACATGATGAAGCACAGTGAAGGAAAATTATTGTTATAATTAAGGGTATCACTTCTTACAGGATCTCTTAGAAGTATATTACCCATGTGACCTAGTCTGTTTAGCGACGTAAGGGCATATTGTCTTAAATTTAGCCTCAGACTTGTCCCTGTAAGGCAATAGTTCCCAACCTCTTCCCAACAGAATGGTGTGTTCGGTTCAAAATATGCTGTGATGGAGAGAAGTTGTAAATAGATACCATGCCTCAAAAAGAATAACAATCATGCAGGTCCAGATTTGTTTGGGGTGGTAGCAGCTTTTACATGGTAAGCTGAAAATGTCAGTGATTCACCTGAAAATACTGAAGCAAGGATTCCAACAGGAATCTGTTCTTGGCCCAATTCTATTCAGAACCTTTCACAATGGAACAGAACATAAAATAATTGCTGGTCAAATTTGCAGATGACACAAATTGGTTGAGTGGTAAATAATAAGAATAGGTTGGTTCTACAGAGTGATTTAGTCAGCTGGACTCTTTTGAACAACATATTTTGATGCAGCCAAATGCAAGGCCATATTGCGACAGACATGGAGCTGATATGTCATCATTTTGATGAATACTGTATGCAATCTAGTCTTTGAGAAACTAAAATGATCAGTATTGCCAATCCCAAAGGTTCAATAATCATGAGTCAGACCCACAAAAAAAAAAAGATTAAAAAAATACAGTTTGGTTTGTTTTGATTTTTGAACTCTCCTTGTCGTGTGTGTGTGTGTGTGAGAGAGAGAGAGAATTTGTGTTATTCTCCTAAATTTATTAAGATGATTTTGGTATTAGCTCTCCCACCACATCTGCCCAGCCTCCCCTCTGCTATTCCAGCACACATTAGCTCTGCTCATTCTCCCCCACCCCCAAAAGGCTTTATTAGAAATGTTTAAGATACAGTGTTGCACACTCTTGACATGCTCTGCTCATTCTGAGTAGTGAAGTAGCCCTCTAGTGGCTTTGATAGCATATGCACCCCACAGATCAAATTTTAAGGTTTCAGAGTATCAGCCATGTTAGTCTGTGTCATAAATATAAAGGGAAGGGTAAACACCTTGAAAATCCCTCCTGGCCAGAGGAAAAACCCATTCACCTGTAAAGGGTTAAGAAGCTCAATGTTCTCAGCCACCCCAGGACTGACTGAAGGGGCATACCACTCCACTGACACAGGTAATGCTCACCCAATTAAAGTCCAACCGGGTGTCTCCTCAAGCTAAAACTGCTATAGAATGGGAGATCCAGGATATGTTACAGATGGGTGTAATCTGCCCCTCTGGCAGTGCATGGGCATCTCCAGTGGTTCTAGTTCCCAAACCAGATGGGGAAATACGTTTTTGCGTGGACTACCGTAAACTAAATGCTGTAACTCGCCCCAACAACTATCCAATGCCACGCACAGATGAACTATTAGAGAAACTGGGACGGGCCCAGTGCAACTCTACCTTGGACTTAACCAAGGGGTACTGGCAGGTACCGCTAGATGAATCCGCCAAGGAAAGGTCAGCCTTCACCACACGTCGGGCTGTATGAATTTAATGTACTCACTTTCGGGCTGCGGAATGCACCTGCCACCTTCCAAAGACTTGTAGATGGTCTCTTGGCGGGATTAGGAGAATATGCAGTCGCCTACCTTGACGATGTGGCCATATTTTCGGATTCCTGGGCAGAACACCTGGAACATCTACGAAAAGTCTTTGAGCGCATAAGGGAGGCAGGACTAACTGTTAAGGCTAAGAAGTGTCAAATAGGCCTAAACAGAGTGACTTACCTTGGACACCAGTTGGGTCAAGGAACTATCAACCCCCTACAGGCCAAAGTGGATGCTATTCAAAAGTGGCCTGTCCCAAAGTCAAAGAAACAGGTTCAATCCTTCTTAGGCTTGGCCAGTTATCACAGACGATTTGTACCGCAATACAGCCAAATCGCCACCCCACTGACAGACCTAACCAAAAAGAAACAGCCAAACGCCGTTCAGTGGACCAAAGAGTGTCAGAAGGCCTTTAACCAGCTTAAAGCGACACTCATGTCTGACCCTGTACTAAGGGCCCCAGACTTTGACAAACCGTTCCTAGTATCCACAGATGAGTCCAAGCGTGGTGTGGGAGCAGTTTTAATGCAGGAAGGACTGGATCAAGAATTCCACCCTGTAGCGTTTCTCAGCAAGAAGCTGTCTGAGAGGGAAAGCAACTGGTCAGTCAGTGAAAAAGAATGTTATGCCATTGTCTACGCTCTGGAAAAGCTACGCCTGTATGTTTGGGGACGGCGTTTCCACCTGCAAACCGACCATGCTGCGCTACAGTGGCTTCATACCGCCACGGGAAATAACAAAAAACTTATTTGGTGGAGTTTAGCTCTCCAAGATTTTGATTTCGACATCCAACACATCTCAGGAGCTTCTAACAAGTGGCTGATGCACTCTCCCCTGAAAGTTTCCCAGAATCAACTGGTTAAAATCGTCCTTGAGATGTGGAAAATATTGTTAATCTTTATATACTTGGTAGTATATTAAGAGGTGCATGTGTCTTATTAACTGTTTTCTCCTAGAGCTCCAGGAAGAAATCCCAGCCAGTGTTTCACCCTATCTGTGATTTGGGGGGCGTGTCATAAATATAAAGGGAAGGGTAAACACCTTTAAGATCCCTCCAGGCCAGAGGAAAAACCCTTTCACCTGTAAAGGGTTAAGAAGCTAGGATAACCTCGCAGGCACCTGACCAAAATGACCAATGAGGAGACAAGATACTTTCAAAAGCTGGAGGGGGCGAGAAACAAAGGTTCTCTCTGTCTGGGTGATGCTTTTGCCGGGGACAGAATAGGAATGAAGTCTTAGAACTTAGTAAGTAATCTAGCTAGATATGCGTTAGATTCTGATTTCTTTAAATGGCTGAGAAAATAAGCTGTGCTGAATGGAATGTAGATTCCTGTTTTTGTGTCTTTTTGTAACTTAAGGTTTTGTCCAGAGGGATTCTCTATATTTTGAATCTGATTACCCTGTAAGGTATTTACCATCCTGATTTTACAGAGGTGATTCTTTTTACTTTTTCTTCTATTAAAATTCTTCTTTTAAGAATCTGATTGCTTTTTCATTGTTCTTAAGATCCAAGGGTTTGGGTCTGTGTTCACCGATGGAAATTGGTGAGGATTTTTATCAAGCCTTCCCCAGGAAAGGGGGTGAAAGGGTTGGGAGGATTTTGGGGAGAAAGATGTTTCCAAATGGGCTCTTTCCCAATTATATACCTGTTAGACGTTTGGTGGTGGCAGCGATAAAGTCCAAGGGCAAAAGGTAAAATAGTTTGTACCTCGGGGAAGTTTTAACCTAAGCTGGTAAAAGTAAGTTTAGGTGGTTTTCATGCAGGTCCCCACATCTGTACTCTAGAGTTCAGAGTGGGGAAGGAACCTTGACAGTCAGTATCTGCAAAAAGACAAGGAGTATTGTGGCACCTTAGAGACTAACAAATTTATTTGAGCATAAGCTTTCGTGAGCTACAGCTCACTTCATCGGATGCCTATACATGTCTAAAATCCTTCAGCACCTATATTTTCAGACTAAAAGTCCCCTAGGCACATAAGTTTCTGCTTCTGGGCACAGAATCATAAGACTGGAAGGGACCTCAATAGGTAATCTAGTCCAGTCTCCTGCACTCAGGGCAGGACTAAGTAATAAGCAGACCATTCCTGACAGGTGTTTGTCTAACCCAGGGGCTTCCAAACTGTGGGCTGCAGCCCAAAGGTGGGCCACACCACATTTCGGGGTGATCCGCCAGCACAACTGCTCCGGTCAAGCTCTTAGTAAATCTTTAACTCCACATAACTCTGTAATCTAAGTAAAAGCTATATAAAAGTAACGTTTTGAGCTGTGTATGTTGGACAGAGTACAGAAAAAACTTTATTAAAAAAACCCAACAAGCTGCAATATGTCAATTTTAATTCTTGCAAGTACAATGGTGAGTTTCCCTGCAAGGTAACCTACCAACATACACACAGTATACCATTTACAACTGTAAAAAGTGGCAAGCAGTATTTCAGACTGACATGGAGTCATTTATTTTTGGGTGCACTGCAGTGTTCCCTCTAATTTTTGACAGTCCATGTGCACAAAAAATTTCTTCTGTGCAAATTTTTGTGCACGCGGTGCTTCACTGTGTGCGCGGGGTTTAGGATCTGTGTGCGCGCACACACGCGCACAGCTTACATGGAATAGTGGTGTACTGGTGGAGAAGATAAGGAAAGTCCAGACCGTCAGAGCTACACCAAATGAGCCACCCCCGCAAAAAAAGAAAATAGTAAGAAAGTCTGATGACACATACTTGAAGTTTGGTTTCTCCTTTACCGTATTGGATGAGTACCCCTTGTCTCAGTGTGTTATAATATAACTGTTGTTTTATATTTTTATTTACAATATTTGATTGTTTTCTAATTATCGTGTTCAAAGTTGGAGAACTATTTTGTTTTTAAATCAACAAATAATAACACAATGTGTTTTTTAACAATTTTGTAAACTTTGTTGCTTGTTGTTCAGTTTTACATATTATACAGTTATGCCTCATGGTAGGTTCGTCTAGGTCAGGGGTGGGCAAACTACGGCCCACGGGCCCCATGCCGCTCTCAGAAGCGGCTGCCACCATGTCCCTGTGGCCCCAGGGGCCGGACGGGGGGCAGAGGGCTCCATGCTTTGCCCTTGCCTCCAGGCACCGCACCCTGCAGCTCCCATTGGCTGGGAACGGGGAACCACAGCCAATGGGAGCTTCGGGGGAGGTACCTGGAGGCACGGCAAGGGCAACGCTCTGAGCCCTGTGCCCTCCATCCCCCAGGGGCTGCACAGGGACGTGGTTCCGGACGCTTCCCGGAACGGTGCAGTGTGGGGCCAGGGCAGGCATGCAGAGAGCCTGCCCTGGCCCCAGTATGCGCCACTGCCACCCTGGTGCTGCTTTAGGTAAGCGGCGCCGGGCTGGAGCCTGAACCGCTCCTGCACTCCGCACCCCTCCTGCACCCCAACCCCCTTCTCTGAGCCTCCTGCTGCATCCCAACCCCCTGCCCTGAGCCCCCTGTCCCATCCTGCACCCCAACTCCCTGCCCTGAGCCCTGTCGCACCCCACATCCCTTCTGCACCCCAACCCCCTGCCCTGAGCCTCCTCCCGCAGTCCGCTCCCCTCTTGCACCCCTGCCCTGAGCCCCCTCCTGCACCGCAACCCCCTTCCCTGAGCCCCCTCATACACCCACACCCCTCCTCTGCCCCAATCCCTTGCCCCGAGCTCCTTCCTGCACACCACACCCTCTCCCACACCCCACACTCCCTCCCACACCCCTGCCCCGGCCCTGCATAAAATTTCCCCACCCATATGTGGCCGTCAGGCCAAAAGGTTTGCACACGCCTGGTCTAGGCTATATTTCCCTAGTTTGCTTCGGAGAAGGTTGTGAGACAGTATCAAAAGCTTTACTAAAATCAAGATATATCACATTTACTGCTTCCTCGCCATCCACAAGGCTTGTTACCCTGTCAAAGAAAGCTACTAGGTTGGTCTGACATGATTTGTTCTTGACAAATCCATGTTGACTATTACTTATCACCTTATTATCTTCTAGGACCTGGTGTCTGCAAACTGCTTAATTATTTGCTCCATTATCTTTCCAGGTACTGAAGTTAAGATAATTATTCTGTAATTCCCCAGGTTGTCCTTATTCCCCTTCTTATAGACTGACACTATATTAGCCTTCTTCCAGTCCTCTGAAATCTCTCGTGTTTTCCAAGATAATCGATAATGGCTCAGATATTTCCTCAGTCATCTTGAGTATTCTAAGATGTATTTCATCAGGCCCTGGTGACTTGAAGACTGTCTAAAACTATATCTAAACTGGCAACTGAACAACAAAAATTTTCCTTTCAGACACCCCACCCCTCCCGAAAGACAAAAGTTTTTCTGTGACAAGCGCTAGTGTGAACAGTGCATTGTCGGCAGGAGCACTCTCCTGCTGACAATGCAAATGCCGCTTGTTGGGGATGGAAGTTTTTTTGCCAGCAGGACAGCCGACAAACAGCGGCTACATTGCATGCCTTTTACATGGCTGTTGCAACACAGCCACGTCACTAAACTCTGTGTAGTGTAGACACAACCTAAGTAATTTTTAACTTTTTCTTTCCCTAGTTTAGCTTCAGATCCTACTTCATTTTCACTGGCATTCACTACATCAGGTCAATACTAACCTTTTTGGTGAAAACTGAAACAAAAAAGTAATTTAGTGCTTCTGCCATTTCCAGTTACTGTCTTTTCTCCCTTTCGAGTAATGGCCCTACCTTGTGCATTGTTTTCCTCTTGTTTCTAATGTATTGGTATAATGTTTTCTTGTTACCCTTCACATCTCTAGCTAGTTCCCAGGGGATGCTCGACCCTGGCCCCACCTCCCCATCCACCCCTTCCCCCGCCTGCCTCTTCTCACCCCTGACCCCCTTACCCCCAGCGCCTCTAGCATGCTGCTGAACATCCAATCAGCGGAATGGAGGGGGAGGCACTGACCGGCCGGGTCCTTGGTGGGCAGGAGGCACTGGGGGGAGGGGGAGGCACTGATCCGCGGGGCTGCCAGTGTGTGCTGAGCATGCAGTATTTTTTTTCCCCACGGGTGCTCAACTCTAGTACTGTGTCCAGTTCTGGACACCACATTTCAGGAAGGATGCGGACAAACGGGAGAGTGTCCAGAGAAGAGCGACAAAAATGTTTAAAGGTCTAGAGAACATGACGGCCGAGGAAAGATTGGAAAAACTGGATTTGTTTAGTCTGGAGACGAGAAGACTGAGGGGCGGCCTGATAACAGCTTTCAAGTACATAAAAGGTTGCTACAAGGAGGAGGGAGAAAAAAAACTCTGGGAATAGGACAAGAAGCAATGGGCTTAAATCGCAGCAAGGGCGGTTTACGTTGGCCATCAGGAAAAGCTTCCTGTCAGGGTGGCTAAGCGCTGGCATAAACCACCTAGGGAGGCGGTGGACTCTCCCTCAATGGAGACTTGTAAGAGCAGGCGGGGCCGCACCTGCAGACGCTCAGGTAAACAAAGCCTCCTGTGGCCCGCCAGCGGCTCACCCTGAACAAGCCGGGAACCAAGCTGGGGAACCCCGGCAAGCCGACGGGCCTTCGGGACTTCTAACTCACCCTGACTTTTAGCGGCGTAGCAGCCGCCGCAGGGAACGTCACGCCCCACCCCACTACCATAGACTCCTCATTGCGCAGGCGTCGGACCCGGAGGCGACACCGACGAGGGCGGGGCTTCCGGCGGGTACCACATGACTAGCGACGCTCTAGGAGTTTAATAGAGCCGCTCTAGCCACTTCCCCTTCCTCTCTATAGGAGGCTGTGCGTTTGCGTAGGAGCGGGCTGCGGCCGGCCCCAGCCGAGCGATTTCCGCTTCCGGTGTCCTTGTTTCCCGGTGTGAGGTGAAGGGACCAGAGCCAAGATGCTGCGGAACCTGCTGGTGAGCGCGGCTGGGTCTCCCCGGGAGCGCGGGGGCAGCTGGGCCCCGCGCGTCTCCTCTCCCCGCCGCAGCGTCCCCTGCCCCTCAGCTGCGCGGGCGGCTCCCTGGGTCTCTCCCGCCGTCCAGGCCTCGCCGCGCTGTGGGCTGTTCCTGAGGCTCCCCTGGCGGAGGGCAGCGAGCGGCCTGGCGCCCCGAGGGCTGCAGGGAGCCCTGCCCCGCCTCCCTGACTGTGAGCGGCCCCGGGGGCCCCGCCGTTCGCCCGGCGGCGGTTGCGGCGCGCTCCGGGGGAGCCGGCGGCTCTGAGGAAGGCCCTTGGTAGGGTGCCGCAAGGTCACGCTGGCTCTTCCCTCGGCCCGTGGGGACGTCGGCTCGACATCGTCGGCCGCGTAAAACAGCGGGAAGCGCTGCAGTTGGGGCTTATGTAGGCAGCCGCAGCCTGCTGTCGCCTTTGCTTTTTTGTCCGTGGCTGCCCTTTGAGCTGAAATGAACCTTTGAGAAACAGCCTGGGTGCAGCGCTCTGCCCCGTGGTGTCACGGGCAAGATCGATTTAACGTGAATGCTTAATCCGTTATGACTCCAGTAGATACAGTTTTCAAAGGATGAATGCCTTCTCCTTAGTGGTGCTTAGGCACTGGTTTTTAAGGGTTAAATAGTCTTCAGTCTTAAAAGTGGAAGAGCATCTGTTGTCCCTTCTGCTTATTAAGGTTAGGGTTTTCTGAGGGACTCCATTGCTATGGGATGGGTTTCCCAGGTAAATTAAATATTTAGTTGAAGGTCTGTGATGGAAAAGCTCTATCAAAAGGGAGGGAGGGTCTTGCATCTTGTTGTGAAGATGGGAAGACTCTGGACATGACTCTTTTGCTTTTTCCATAGCAAGATCCTCTTTCATTATCTCAATCTGTCATACATTTAATTCTGAGCTTTGTAAGCTGCATTCTCCTGGAGGAATTTAGCCATCTAGGCAGGCTATTGGTGGGGATGCACTTTCTGGGTCAAGGTTTCAAACTGCCAATTAAGGCAGACACTACAGTTAGAGGAAGTGTAGCAAAGAGGTGAACATTTACAGCACCGTTAAATAGCTTTGCAGCCCAAGTCAGCTGACATCGGCCAGCCACAGGTGTTCAGTGAGGTAGATATAACCTTGGTGTCTTCTCTTTTCTTCTAGAGGTCCTATGTGTACAGTGGAGATGAGGGAATACAGGATAGATCTGAGACTTGGGGTGTATTTTGAGGGACAAGGTGCAGTTGGTATTACTATCTTTGAGCCCTGTGGGAGATAAATAATTTGAGCCATTGTAGTAATGGGCTGTCACTCCATCCGTGTCATGTAAGGGGATCAGCAGTGATTTGGTTAGTTGTCAAGGCTAGAATGGTTGAGTACCTAACTCAAAAATGACTGAATGAATTTTGGTCAGACGTTGGGCTGAGATCATTTGAAAGGTGACTTTAGTAGAAGCTATGAGCAAGATAAATTTTTTGCAGTTTGTGTAGCTTTTTCTGTCAGACCTATGGTAATTAAATGAGATTCTAGGCTTGTGTAATCTTAGGACTCAGCGCAACAAAATTAAACTGATTAAGACTGTTTTTTCTTTAGTGCTGCAGCATAAGCCTAGTCTTTGGCACAGAAGAGAAGAAACAGAGGGCATGCAACTATAGCTTCTGCTTTTACCCGTTAAACAGTAATCGTTTGTTGGAGTGGAAATAAAACAAAAAACACCCTGAATCTCTTCCATAAAACTTGAGTCCTTCAGTTGACTAGTCTTAATATTATGCATTTCCCAAGTTTCGGAAAGCTAAGACCCCCTCATCATTGTAATTTTAGAAATATGTGTAAGCCGTAAATTGTTAGGAAAACTTTCACTTCAGTGTGGATAAGTATAACTAGCTTTTTAAAGTGCTATATGTTGTAATTGTAGGCTCTTCGGCAAATTTCCCAGAGGACCATAAGCACTGCTTCACGCAGACAAGCTGCGAACAGAGTTCCAGAGAAGCAGAAGCTTTTTCAGGTATTGAATAGGCACGATCAATGTGTAATTTTATCACAAATAGAAAAGACTTTGATAGAATGTATCGATATTTTGTGCAGTTCTTTGATTCTAGTATTTAATTAGATAGTTTAGAGGAATAAGTAGAGAAGATCTACTTTCACATTTTAAATGGGAATAACTTGGAAAACTAATATTTCAAATTGACTAAGCAGTGTTATTGAAGTGCTCTGTACATGGAAGAAGGTGCATCTTTTGACTTGTCAACTGTTGTACAATCTGACTGCTTGAGTGATCGTGTTACATGGTTTTAAAATATATGAATTTGTTTCACTTTCTTGAACTAGCCTTCTGATGGGATAAATGAAATAGTTCCAGGTACAAAAAGTGTGTTCATAGAACAAATGAAAAGTAGAAAATGTATGGGAGAAAACAAATACTTAGGCCTCCATTCATCTGAAGAAGTGGTTTTTGACCCATGAAAGCTTATGCCCAAATAAATCTGTTAGTCTTTAAGGTGCCACCGGACTCCTTGTTGTTTTTGTAAATACTTAGGTAGTGCATGTGAAAAAGCATCACACAGCAAATTCACTACATACTGATGTATTTCTGTAGTTAAAGGATTGTGGGGTTTTTAATGCTTAGCCTGTAGCCATACCAACATAAACTTTATACATATCAAATCTCCTAAAATAGGCCAGATTGAGCCTGCTCAGAACTTAGATGGGGCAAGTCCCAGGAGAAGACTTATAGAAAGTGGTATTAGAGACTCAGCAGGAGGTATGGTTTCCACCTGAATTAATATCCCAACATAGTGGTGGAAGTAGGACTTCCTGTTAGACTGCTATCTTTTGGATGATTGGGGCACTGATTGCTTGTAGCACTCTTACAAGACAAGGAGTATCCTAGCCCAAACCTTAATTTGAGTGACTGCTCTTCCTACCTAAACTCCCATGTCATTTCAGTTGGCGAAATTCTACAATTCTCATTCTAAAGAAAACTCATCTAGGGAATTCTGGCACTAAACATTGTGCCACATTCCACTGCACAAGTGTCATCATTTGCACTGGATAAAATTCTATTAAAGTTTGCAAAGCACCTTGGGGGTTGCTTATTTTGTGGATGAAAGATGCTATATTAACATAATGTACTGATATAATAGGATGAAAGATGCTGAGATTTGCAACTTCCAAATAACCTTAACATCAGAATGTAGTATCTAACTTTTGATTCTAAAAAAAAGAACTTGAAGGACAAGATTGACTGACTCTTAAGTTACTGACTTAAAAAATATGTGGGAACATACTGGCTAAAAAGGATTCTTCAAAAAGAATGAAAACGAACAATATTTGGAAAGAATGATATGGCTACCCAGCTCTCAGAAATAATTATTTGTAGGTTGTGTAATATTTGGTAAATTTAGAATATCTAATGAACAACTTAAACAGCATGCACATAAGATTATTCATGTTCCTATTTTTTTTATTATTATTTTCCATTAGGAGGACAATGGAATGCCAGTGTATCTTAAGGGTGGACTAGCAGATGGTTTGCTGTATAGAACCACCATGGCTCTAACAGTTTTTGGTAAGGTTTGATAGAAAACTGTATTAAACAGTTATATTTCTTGTGTAACCTGAAAAGTAGTTGTCGTAAAAATGTGAATGGCAAGTCGTGTGTGTGTGTGTGCACTCATGTTAAAAGCACTCCATAATAAGGCCAAGCAAAGTGTTGTTAGACGGTAAATTCAAAAAACTTTAAGCTTAGGTTGAAACTGAAACAATCTTTTGAAAGCCTGATTTAACCTGTCTGTTAGGAGTACTCACCACATAAATACAACTTCAAATGTTTTCTTTATATAAAAAATAAAATTACCCTAAAGCTGCTCCTGAAAAGAGAAAAGGTAAAATTTCATTGGTAAAAACTTTTCAGTGCTCCAAGCGAAGCTTGAGTTGAGGCTCTAGATAACCTCACTTGCTGTGAGGTTTAGGTCAGGTCTGTCTCTTAACTGGATCCTACATACTGCAAGAAAGTCTTTGCTTTACAAAATCTCAAACTTGCAGCTCAATTTGTATGTGTACCTTTCTGTAAACTTAATCTTTTGTCTCTTTCCATTTCAGGAACATGCTACGCTGTTTATGAGCTGTTTGTAGCTGCAATGCCCAAGAAAGTGAAATGATTCCAGTTTACAAGATGCCTCCTTAATTAACATCGTTGTCCAATTTCACGTAATTCTTCAGGGATCTTGCTTGTCCTTGTCATCAATGGTTGATTTCATGTTTGGGATCAATATTTATTGTAACATGTTAACTGCAACCAATAAAGCAGTTTTTACATGATTTTGTGGTAATCCTAAGAATCTGTCAAACACGTTCTACATACTCAGAGTTCTGGTTCCTAACAGTGAATTCGTATTTATTAAGTGTGACTAATTGTGTTCATTATGGTAAGTACTCTGCTTAAACAGAACTTATCTTGCGTATAAATTGCAAGAAAGAAAGAACATAAGAATGGCCCTCCTGGGTCAGACCAAAGGTCCATTTAGCCCAGTATCCTGTCTTCCGACAGTGGCCAGTGCCAGGTGCCCCAGAGGGAATGAATAGAACAGGTAATTGTCAAGTGATCCATCCCGTTGCTCATTCCCAGCTGCTGGCAAACAGAGGCTAGGGACACCATTCCTGCCCATCCTGACTTATAGCCATTGATGGACCTATCCTCCATGAATTTATCTAGTTCTTTTTTGAACTCTGTTATGTTCTTGACCTTCACAACATCCTCTGGCAAGGAGTTCCACAGGTTAACTGTGCATTGTGTGAAGAAATACTTCCTTGTTGTTTTTAAACCTGCTGCCTATTAATTTCATTTGGTGACCCCTAGCTCTTGTGTTATGAGAAGTAGTAAACACTTCCTTATCTACTTTCTATACTAGTCATGATTTTATAGACCTCAATCATATCTCCCCTTAGCCATCTCTTTTCCAAGCTGAAAAGTTCCAGTCTTAATATCTACTCAGACAGAAGCCATTCCATAACCCTAATAATTTGTTGCCCTGTTCTGAATTTTTCAATTCCAATATATCTTTTTTGAGATGGGGTGACCACATCTGCACACAGTATTCAAGATGTAGGCATATCATGGATTAATAGAGGCAACATGATCTTTTCTGTGCTATTATTTATCCCCTTCTTAATTATTCCCAGCATTCTGTTTGCTTTTTCAACTGCCTCTGCATTGAGTGGATGTTTTCAGAGAACTATGCACAATGACTCCAAGATCTTTCTTGAGTGGTAACGGCTAATTTAGACCCCATCATTTTATATGTATAGTTTGGATTATGCTTTCCAATGTGCATTACTTTGCATTTATCAACATTAAATTTCATCTGCCATTTTGTTGCCCGTTACCCACTTTTGAGAGATCCTTTTGTTGCTCTTTGCAGTTTGCTGGGTCTTAACTCTCTTCAGTAATTTTGTATCATCTGCAAGATTCTGCCACCTCACTATTAAACCCCCTTTTCCAGATCATTTATGAATATGTTGAATAGGACTGGTCCCAGAACAGACCCCCAGGGGGACACCACTATCTAACACTCTCTGTTCTGAAAACTGACCATTTTACATATCCTTTGTTTCCTATCTTTTAACCAGTTACCAGTCCATGAGAGCACTTTCCCTCTTATCCCTTGGCAGCTTACTCTGCATAAGAGCGTTTGGTGAGGGACCTTGTCAAAGGCTTTCTGAAAATTTAAGTACACTATATCCACTGGATCCCTTGGGTCCACATGCTTGTTGACCACCTCAAAGAACTCTAGTAGATTGGTGAGGCATGATTTCCCTTTATTAAAACCATGTTGACTCTTCCTCAATAAATTATGTTCATCTGTATGTCTGACAATATTGTTCTTTATTATAGTTTCAACCAGTTTGCCCAGTAATGAAGTCAGGCTTACAGGCCTGTATTTGCCAGGATCACCTCTGGAGCCCTTTTTAAAAATTGGTCACATTAGCAATCCTCCAGTCATCTGGTACATAGTTCAGTAAAAAGTAAAAGTGTTTTGAATACAGGAGAAAATGTGAAGTGTCTAACTTTTGATTTCTAGTTTAATTGAAGTCTAAGCTAGACCTTACAGTAATTTACAGGAAAAATAAAATTCTGTAAGTTTTGATTGATATCTAACTTTATCTTTGGTCAGAAATGAAGAAAATTTTCAAGTTGGAAGGTTTAATAGGCCATATGTTAAGCGTTTTGGTTTTAAAATAACATGTTTAAAGTACCTAAAAACTGAGATAGGAAATTCTACTCCTCCTGCACTATGTGTTTAAAAACAGAAAAAGTATCTTTCCTCTCACTGCTTCACCAAGCTAAGACAGCATCATTGAGCCTGCAAGGGAACACACTATACTTACAGAATGAAAATATAAATATATATATATATATATATATATATGTTTATTTGTGTGGTGATGGTGGGCGCTCTTTTGGGTTAAATTCACATCTCTGGTTGGTCTCCTTGGTGCTTTTTCTTAAACAACTTATTAAAACCCCATGTTTGTTTATTTCATGAAATTCTGTATCTTATTTCTGTGTACTTGTCTTGCTCATGTGTATACTTGAAAAGTGTGTTTTCTGCTCATTTCAGCAGCAGTAAGAGATACCAGTTTATTTTATGACTTCTATAATCTCAAACTGAACAAGGCTGCTTCTAAACTGATCAGGATAAATCAAAGCAGTCAACTGTAAACTACTTGGTTCTTGTTGTCATGTTCACAACTAGTAGCAATACTAGGTTTTGGTACAGGGTAAAGCAATAAATGAAACTGAAGGAGGAAAGTCCAGCACAGTAATACAGAGTCTGATCTCCCTTTTCCAGGTGTAAATCCAGAACAACTCCCCTGACTAATGCAGTTACAGGTGGTTTTATAATAAGACACTTATACTTCACTAGTAACCAAAGTCCTAGGTCAGAATTGTTCCCTGTTGTAGTAGCACATACACAGATACCTACCATTACAGAGAATGAATGGTGGTGGGTTATGAGCAATGTTAAAGTGAGTGGGGCAGGACTTAACATCATGGAGATGTTTTTTTTTTAAATGCTATTACTTACTGCTCTACTTCATTTAACAATAGAAAGGCATCATAGAAAATTATCTCTAGTGTATATAATTGCACCAGCAGGACAACCAAACAGCATTTTTGTAGCCAGAATCAGATAAGTGCTGTAGCTGATGGAAAAGAATTGGAATGTACTTGAACAAGGGGCATGTCCTCTTGTTTAAGGAACCTTTCAGACTAAAATAGCCCAGAAAAGTAACTTTTTATTTGGGGGAAAACTTTTACCCAGTCATTTTTTTTTCCAATTTGTAAAATATCTATTGTTTGCCTATTGGTATAAGCCTTAGGCACGCATTTAAATGACCAACAAGCAAAGGTTTGGGGTTTTTAAACACATTTCTTCCCTCCTGTCCTAAGTGAAACTAAGGTGATTGCAGAATCTGGGTGCCAGCCTACTTCATATTTTGTTTTCAGAGCATTTCTGCCCATCATACATCTCACTATTACCACAGTTGAAATCATGGGAGTTTTGGAGTACTACAGGTAAGCCTGCTACTTTAGACAACTGAAATATGACAAGTCTGTGTCCAGGAGCACTACATAGAACAGAGATGTGAGGAAGGAATAGAATAGATTTTCACATTAAGACTTCCAGGGAATTGTCACATGTACACAGCCTGTTGCAATAAGGAGAGACTAGTGAGGAAACAGCAATCCTAATAAACGGGTGTTGAGGGATTTAAAGGAGAGAAGACTGCTGCATGAGGGAGATCAGTGCATGTGAAAAGGGCACACATGAGTGACAAGAGAAGGCTGAAGGATAGAGGAATGGAATTGACAGGAGGAAGAGAGGGAGAGCTGTACCTGCATTGTCTCAATGTAACTGCAAGATGGGGAGCTGACTGAGTGTTAGCACGTGATGGAGCTGCAGCCCAAATCATCCCTTCATTCTCCCCTTCACATGCTGAGGCAGCCTCACATTCACAAACAGGAGCCGTGATGGAAGAGATGCCTGCAGATGCTGAGCTGATCAGTGCCATCCTCTGGGATCACTGTGGTAAGAATAGAACCACTCATCCACAGCTCTGTACATAGCTGCCAGCCTCTTCAGATATATCAACTGAAAGATGTAAAAACAGCCTTGAGGGCACCTACCATTTCTTCAGGAGATCTAAACAATGAGATCTACATATTCACCTTACTACATGCAGATCTAGCAGATAAAGGTATAACAAGATCCAATGACTGCAAGTTGAAGCCAGACATGTTCAGACTGGAAATAAGGTGCAAATTTAACAGTGAGGGTAAACAAACACTGGAACCACTCACCAAGAGTTGTCATGGATTCTTCATCACTGGCAATTTTTATATCCAGATTGGATGTTTTTCTGAAAGATATGCTCTAGTTCAAACAGGAATTTATTCAGGGAAGTCCTATGGCCTGTGTTGTACAGGTCAGGCTAGGTCCCTTCTGGCCTTGTAACTTATGGGGTCCCCCTCACCCCCCATTGCCTCTCTAAACTGTCATACTGGCCATCATTATTCCTTACTATTGCATATTGCTTCAGCAGTCTGTCATTGAGATACAAGTGCCTTATTCTTTCTTCCCCTCATCACGTCCTGATTATGCTGTATATACATATCAAAGAGATGGAGCTTGTGCTGTATAACTGCTAAAGCGAGTCAGACAAAATTATGCACAAATAGACCCTGATCAGTCAAATCTGACTGCAAAGAAGTCATTTATGTGATGAGAGTTCATTGTGAGTCAGAACTAAATGTACATTTCCAACATATATTATTGCACAAGCATTCACATGAAACGATGGACAGTCCTGCTTACTAAAACCTCTTTAGTTTAGCTTTCCTAAAGTCTGATTGAAGCATAAAGCAAAAACAAAAACATCCCCCAAAAGACAAAAAAACCTCCAAAATAAATAAAACATCTTCTGTGATCACTTATTTTTTAAAATGAAACCAAAATAAATCCTTTGTGCTTTTGAATGTACAGTGTGTGTTCAGCAAATGAGTACCTGTCAATATATTTAATGGTACCAGCTGTCTGTACCATTAAAAAAAATTTACCTGTTTGATACTCTGCAGCAAATGGGAATACTTGGATTCACTTCTTACCTCAGGAATGCACACGGCTGTAGACCCAGCAGGGAGAGGAAACAGTCTGAGGCCTGTTCTCTTCTACCTTGTCTCCCTACTTGTCAAGCCTTGTTTGGGTGATGGCTCATTCCTATGAATAACACAGATATGTTTGCTGTTGGATTAAATCATCATAGGCCTGAATTGGCATGTGTTAGCTAAATGGTTATGTACAATCCAATCTCTTTCTATGAGGATATTTGCAAAGAAGCCTCACAATCAAGGCAGCTCCTTTAGAAAACACCACCAAGATAAATTTGAAAATAGTGGCAGCTGGTGCCTTGGGTAGAAGAGTATTTACTGCTCACTGTGGTGCCTTGGTAAAACAATTTATCATCCTGTGGAGCATCAATATTTATACACAGTACATTTTAACAGAAGTTTCATTTGTTACTTGTTACATGCCCAAGGGAATTCAGGAGAAACTGATACTTTCCTTTCTTCAGGTTCCCAAGTCCATCAGTCTGATTTCTCAAAAATGGCAGGATCTTTTTTGTATCTCTTTATTAAAGATATATTTTTCTGTCTTGTCTCTGCAATGCACAGAATTTATGTTGTTCTAATATTTAAGTGTAAACTAGCTCATTTAGTGTATTCACAGCTCTGGAATTTTCACTGATGGGATTTTCTGGGAGTGGAGCTGAGCCACCTGCCAGTCCCTGACAAGTCTAATCAGGTTTGCTATATGCCTTAGACATAGAAAACCTCAAGGTGATGACTGGTGGATGTGGAATACCTGAAAAGAAATGATCAGGTAAGAACAAGTTCTTCCATTAAAATTAGAAAATATATATATATATATATATATATATATATATATATATATTAAAAAAAAACATCAATCATGTCTTTTTGGGGTTTACATACACACTCATAAGGGGCTATAGCAGAAATGACTGTGCAGAAAGACGTGGAGATTATAGTTTAAAAAAAAAACCCAAACAAATGAAGGCTTTCTGGAAGCAATCAGGAATGTTGCAAAACAAAACATGAAAGAGCCAAGGACATAGTAATGTTATAATAGTACATTGCAGAAAATGGAAAGCAGTGTATTTAAATATTGTCTGTAATGGCAGGTTTCAGAGTAACAGCCGTGTTAGTCTGTATTCTCAAAAAGAAAATGAGTACTTGTGGCACCTTAGACTAACCAATTTATTTGAGCATAAGCATCCGATGAAGTGAGCTGTAGCTCACGAAAGCTTATGCTCAAATAAATTGGTTAGTCTCTAAGAAGAAAAGGAGTACTTGTGGCACCTTAGAGACTAACCAATTTATTTGAGCATGAGCTTTCGTGAGCTACAGCTCACTTCATCAAAGCTCATGCTCAAATAAATTGGTTAGTCTCTAAGGTGCCACAAGTACTCCTTTTCTTTTTGCGAATACAGACTAACACGGCTGTTACTCTGAAATTAGTCTCTAAGGTGCCACAAGTACTCCTTTTCTGTCTGTAATGGAAAATTGTCAACTCATTTCAGTGCCACAGGAGTATTGTTCCCAGGGGTCAAAGATAAATGGTCCCCATGGTTTCTCACTGTAATAAAATGATACTCCTGGTTGCAAATAGCCACACTATATAGTAATCTCTTCTCAGAGGCTGTCAGAGGTGTTGTAGCCATTGGATAGTGAAAATATAGTTCCCACTGATTGCACAAGGAGTAGGGTGTAAGAAATTAGTCCACAGTAAAAAAATTCTGTAGAAATTTAAGAAGTTTTTGATGGTGTCTTTAACTAAAATAGCTTAATTTACCACAAAGATCCAGAGTGCAGAATGACTAGAGCCTCTCCTGCCATAGTCTCTCTAGCTTGACACCTTGTCTATGCTAGTGGGCTACGCCAGCATAGCCACAGCACCATACCTATGTCAGCATAGCTGCAGAGTAGACACAGTCTACTCTCATGTAAGGATTTTTCCCAGTTGCTGTAGGAACATCACCTCCCTAGGTCAATGGAAGCATTCTTCTATTGATGTAGCTGTGTCTATACTGGCCCCAGGGGTTAGGCTGGCATAGCTACAGTGCTCAGGGGCACGGATTTTTCATACACTGAATGACACAGCTATGTTGGCCTAAATTTTAAGTGTAAATCACATTTAAGAATTTCTTGAAGACCTGCAGGAATAAAATGCAGTTAGTAAATAAGACACTTAGGTCCAGATCCTCAAAAGGTATTTATGTTCCTAACTCCCTTTGAAATTAATGGGAGTTAGGTACCTAAATAGCTTTGAGATGATGGGCCTGAGTATCTCACATTCTAGAGGTGCAAGAGATGTTTCCCACAAGAACAACCACTCATCGCTCCATCAAGGTGCAATTTTAAAAACCTGTATCATATCTTTTGTCCCTTGATAGCAAGCATCCAAACAGGGAGCATGTATGTCATGTCTAGTTGCTCTTCCAAAAGAGGATAGTAGAAGAAAGTTAAAATGAATGAATGTCCATCAACAAGAAAGTCCATTTGTGAGGTCTAACATATTTTTGTAAGTTTGATTTTTTTCAGTGGCTGTTAGTTAATATAAAACTGATGTAGCAAATGGAGACAGACAAAATTTCACATGAAGTTCTGGTGAAAAGTGGTTTTCAACCCACATAAAATTATTGATATTGATTAAAAAAATTATTAAAACCCTATTTTCTCACTGTTTTTTCCTTTTCCAGTGAGAGAAAAGGTAAAAGAATGAGAGAAAAGTTTTTCCCATCTAACCTTTTCAATTTTTAAAAAAACCTCAAAAATTTTACATTGAAAAATGAAACGTGAATAATTTTGAAAATTCCAATTTTTTTTTTAAAAAATTCACAAATTTTTTTTTTTTAAAACCAGCTCTTGTAGCAAGGGCTATTAGTAAACTTCTCTCCACTTTGTTTCTGAGCATACTGATAGCCTTTGTGGAAAGGTGGTTATTGAGTGAGAACTACTGATGATTATGTAAGTCTAGCCACTGTATTACAGCAACATTGCCACTTTCTGAATTAAACCATTATCTTTGTATAATACAATGCTACATTCAAAAGAATTTGGCTCCAATTCAGGAAGGTATGTAAGTGACAGACCTCAGTCATCATTGGCTCGGATCAAACCAGGGATTTCTGGAGTTTAATGCATGAGCCTCTACTGCCTGAGCTTAAAAGCGTATTCCTCTTAACCAAGCCTATAGCAAGCTCAGTCAATCTCTAGGTGGTCTAGCCACCATTAGAGGGGGACAGAGTGCCACACCAAGCAGGCATGGGTTACATAAGCACATACCTAATGTTAAGCACAGGAGTAATCCCACTGTTAGCCCTGCCATTTACCCCAGCTGAGATTCTGGCTTTTATAGAGCTTGTACTGGATAGAGATTTTTCCTCCCTTTCAGTCTGATGATTATGTAGTTAGTTGACTTGCTGGGAGGATTGTGTTTTGTTCTCCACAGATGGCTTTGTTTCACAAATTGTCATGATCAAGTAAAGTGAGGTTGCTTATGAATGGGGTGTTTCGCATCATGTGAACTGTTGGAAAAAAGTCCAACTCAAGCAGTTTATCATCACTCAACAGGTTTGCACCATCACTAGACAGAGTGTTAAATTTATAATCCCCAAGATGAATTTCAGACAGTCACAGCCCAGAAAAATTAAACAAATGACAAGGAAACCCTCATTGACACAGTGTATGCAATAATGTCACCCGTCTTCCATTGACCATTCTCTTAGAAAATGATTAGGTTTAATGACCTTTCCTAAAAACCCATTGGTTTTATAAACCACTCTCACTTATTCATTCACATAACCATGTCCCGGCACATAAGAATAGGAATTAATAAGAGATGGGAGGGAGCAATAGTGACCTGACTGATGCATTTGTATAGGAAACAGACACAGCATTAGTAGGACTGTAGCCCTCCTGAGCCCCCTCATCAGAGTAGGAAGAAAGCTATGGACAGCTTCAGAGAGTAAAGCAAAAGTTTCTAATTGCCTGTTCCTCACAAAAACTGGAACAATAACAAAGAAACTAAGTAGCTAATATAAATGGCTCTTATTTGCTGACCCTGGGGCTAGACCTGCCAACTAGGGAAGAGCCTTAGAGTAAACTCTGGGCTATGGTCCATCTAAAGTTATTGGCTGGATGACTGGTGTGGGATCAGCTAGTGAAGTGCTCACTCCCATGTAAGGATGTCTCTAGGACTTACTGAGGAAGTTCACTGAAGTGATTCTGAACAGTGAGATTGTGATAGACACTTATCTGGAGAAGGAGCAGGTGCAAAGTCCTGATCAGGCCTTCTTCAGCAGCTGAAGAAGGGGGTTTCTCTGAAGAACGGTGAGTAGCCTCCATTCCTGTTGAGTACAGGGAGCCTCCATTCCTGTTGAGTACAGGGAGTGCTGGCAGCTCTGGAGGCTGTTTAGGTTGGCTCAAGCCCTTTTAACTGCAGATTTTTTTTAAAATCAATTTGATTAAAAAACAAAATGCTTCTATGTCAAGGTTCATCATGATGTGAATTTTTACTGTGGATGTCTACCCATTTGAGAATAAACATTTATAATGGAAAGGCTGACACACACACACAATCAATCTTATCTATTGCAACAGTATGCTAAATGGAAATACAGTACATAATTAAAACATTTTACTGATCTCTGCTGCTCAGTGGAAAAATTACAAGCTGTGTAGGGATCAGGCCAACATTTTTATCAAGGCTTTCTTAGTGATCTCTTACAAGCAGAGAGACACATTTTGCTAAATAGAGTGTGGGGTACTAGTATGTGCTGTGTGTGGGGTTTGAATGTGTCCCACTGGGACCACTATGCCACAGATCTACAGGGCAGTGCAGGAGTACCGGAGTATATTTTTTCACTTGGGCCAAAATATTCAGAAACGGGGGCCTAAACTTAGACCTGTAAATCTGTATTTAAGTATTTAAATAAATGGTCTGATTTTCAGAAGTGCTGAGCACACAGAAGCTCCTATTGATTTTGATCAGGTAAGTAATACAAAAGTTCCCATGACAAGAAGTTCTTGGTAAAACAGAATCAGGAACCATAATCAGCATTTGGATTTGCTAATTTCTAGAGATAGCATGCATACTCCGACTGGACTGCTTCACATGGGGAAAGTGACAAGGCAAGAGCAGCCTTCTCTGATATTACTTCATTAGTTAATGGTTACAAATAAATTCTATTAAAAACATATATGATCCCACAGCAGAGACATTATCCACTGAAGAATTATTGGGGAGAAAACCTTAATACAGTGCTCTTTAAAAGTGGAGTGAAGTTTGGGATACCTGTGAGAGAGACCTTTACCTCTGTGTTGCTGTTCAAATCTAGTCCAGGTTGGTAGTGACTGGAACTCACTATCATCTGATGGCTGCTTGGTCTACTTGAAATAAATGTGCTAGGCTCATGCCAGTTTCCAGTAAGCAGACGTTTACATTACAAAATCACTACAACAATTGGAACCAACTGGCATGCTTGATAGCAGTCTTGGCCCAGAGAAAAGGGATGGAATAGGTCTTATGGAACAACAAACAAAAAAAAAAAATCCTATCTCCTCTTTGGGCTAGGTCTGAGGTACTGAGAAGAGGATGCACTGAAGCTTGCACTGTTGTTGTCAGAACTGTAGACATTCTGTAGATAAACAGAGCACCCCATTCTCCTGGAGGTTAATCCAGCACCTTACCTATGCACTAATATCCATTTATTAATAACTCATGTCCACTCCCCATTAGTATTTTGTTAAAGTATCTGCTAGAGATAAAAGTACTGGGGAAGTTCCCAGCTGCTGCCTTAGCTTCTCTGGGAATGTGAGGGTTGGCCCCTGCTTCTTTCCAAAAAGAGAGAGATGACTGACTATCACTTCCTCTTCTGATACTTCAGGACAATAGAAAAGGGAATTTTTAGCATAATGGTGTGAAATCTATTTGCAAACGGGAGATACTGAGGCACTAGAAAGAAACTATTATGTGTAAAGCAGGGGTAGGCAACCTATGGCATGCGTGCCAAAGACGGCACGCGAACTGATTTTCAGTGGCACTCACAGTGCCCAGGTCCTGGCCACGAGCCCGGGGGCTCTGCATTTTAAATTTAATTTTAAATGAAGCTTCTTAAACATTTAAAAAACCTTATTTACTTTACATACAACAATAGTTTAGTTATATATTATAGACTTATAGAAAGACAGTCTAAAAGCATTAAAATGTATTACTGGCACGTGAAACCTTAGAATCATAGCATATCAGGGTTGGAAGGGACCTCAGGAGGTCATCTAGTCCAACCCCCTGCTCAAAGCAGGACCGATACCCGACAATCATCCCAGCCAGGGCTTTGTCAAGCCTGACCTTAAGAACTTCTAGTGAAGGAGATTCCACCACCTCCCTAGGTAACGCATTCCAGTGTTTCACCACCCTCCTAGTGAAAAAGTTTTTCCTAATATCCAACCTAAATCTCCCCCACTGCAACTTGAGACCATTACTCCTTGTACTGTCATCTGCTACCACTGAGAACAGTCTAGAGCCATCCTCTTTGGAACCCCCTTTTAGGTTGAAAGCAGCTATCAAATCCCCCCTCATTCTTCTCTTCTGCAGACTAAACAATCCCAGTTCCCTCAGCCTCTCCTCATAAGTCATGTGTTCCAGACCCCTAATAATTTTTGTTGCCCTTCGCTGGACTCTCTCCAATTTATCCACATCCTTCTTGTAGTGTGGGGCCCAAAACTGGACATAGTACTCCAGATGAGGCCTCACCAATGTTGAATAGAGGGGAACGATCACGTCCCTCGATCTGCTGGCAATGCCCCTACATATACATCCCAAAATGCCATTGGCCTTCTTGGCAACAAGGGCACACTGCTGACTCATATCCAGCTTCTCGTCCACTGTCACCCCTAGGTCCTTTTCTGCAGAACTGCTGCCTAGCCATTTAGTCCCTAGTCTGTAGCGGTGCATTGGATTCTTTTGTCCTAAGTGCAGGACTCTGCACTTGTCCTTGTTGAACCTCATCAGATTTCTTTTGGACCAATCCTCCAATTTGTCTAGGGCCCTCTGTATCCTATCCCTGCCCTCCAGCGTATCTGCCACTCCTCCCAGTTTAGTGTCATCTGCAAACTTGCTGAGGGTGCAATCCACACCATCCTCCAGATCATTTATGAAGATATTGAACAAAACCGGCCCCAGGACCGACCCCTGGGGCACTCCACTTGATACCAGCTGCTAACTAGACATGGAGCCATTGATCTCTACCCGTTGAGCCCGACAATCTAGCCAGCTTTCTATCCACCTTATAGTCCATTCATCCAGCCCATACTTCTTTAACTTGCTGGCAAGAATACTGTGGGAGACAGTGTCAAAAGCTTTGCTACAGTTAAGGAACAACACATCCACTGCTTTTCCTTCATCCACAGAGCCAGTTATCTCGTCATAGAAGGCAATTAGATTAGTCAGGCATGACTTGGTGAATCCATGCTGACTGTTCCTGATGACTTTCCTCTCCTCTAAGTGCTTCAGAATTGATTCCTTGAGGACCTGCTCCATGATTTTTCCAGGGACTGAAGTGAGACTGACTGGCCTGTAGTTCCCAGGATCCTCCTTCTTCCTTTTTTTAAAGATGGGCACTGAGCATTAGCCTTTTTTCTGTCATCGGGGACCTCCCCCGATCGCCATGAGTTTTCAAAGATAATGGCCAATGGCTCTGCAATCACATCCGCCAACTCCTTTAGCACTCTTGGATGCAACGCATCCGGCCCCATGGACTTGTGCTCGTCCAGCACCTTAAATTAGAGTGAATAAATGAAGACTCAGCACACCACTTCTGAAAGGTTGCCAACCGCTGGTGTGAAGGATACAGGTATGAGAGAGGGCACAAGAAGAGTTCATTTTATCATTAAGCTTCCTCCCCCTCAATTGTTTACACAGTAGAGTAGTTCTAATATTAGTAATGCAGGATGGCAAGTTTATTTTTTTAAGGATAATTGATGTGGCATTTTCAAGTGACTGGGCTGCTGATGTAATGCCAACAGACCCCAGTCACTGCCGGGCGGGATTGAACCGGGGACCTCTGGAGCTTAGTGCATGAGCCTCTACTGCATGAGCTAAAAGTCAACTAGCTGGTAGTTAAGACTGTAGAGGCAACTCATTAATCTCTCTCTCGTGGTCTTGGTGCCACTGGATGGCACACAACACCACACCCAGAAGGTGTGTGGGTCACACTGACACCTGCGTGTAATGACAGTACTTTTATATTAAGTAGCTCAGCTCATGTCTGATCCTATATTCCTTGTTCACTCAAAACTCACATAGAGGTCCACAGGAATTTTAGATATGCAAGGAATGCAGATTAGAATCTGATTGCTGTTCAGTAAGGCTGCATAGTAGTAACTGAGGGCATGGTATGAAGATAAGGGAGTTGCACAGGTATTATTGAGGACATAATTAGGCAGCAGGCTTGTTATTATTGGTGATGATATATTAAAAGAAAAGACTCTAGCTTGACCCTCAGATCCCAGGCTAAGTTTGCAGAGCTGCAAGTTAGGAAAAAAAAATATTTTTACTTTGAAACTAAGAAAATTTTATATGGAATCATTGAGAGATGCAGGCTTCTCCAATGCCACTTTTACAAAGTCACTTTTCAAAGTAGAATTGCAAAATTTAAAAAATCCTTCTCCTCCAGACGCCACTTTCTCCCTGTAAATGCAATTCATTTCCAGCTGCTGTGCTCAGATCTAAAGGACATAGGATGACAGTCACTTAAGGTAAGTTATTATTCGGGCCCTACCAAATTCACGGCTATGATAAACGCATCACGGACCATGAAATCTGGTCTTCTGTGTGCTTTTACCGTATAGTCTACAGATTTCATGGGGGGAGACCAATGTTTCTCAAATTGGGGGTCCAGATCCAAAATGGAGTTGGGGGGGTGTCGCAAGGTTATTGGGGCGGGGGTCGTGGTAATCCCATCCTTACTTCAGTGCCGCCTTCAGAGCTGGGAAGCCAGAGAGTAGAGGCTGTTGGCTTGGCACCCAGCTCTAAAGGCAGTGCCTCTCCAGCAGCAGCACAGAAGTGAGAGTAGTAATACCATACCATGCCACCCGTACTTCTATGTTGCTGCCTTCAGAGCTGGGCTCCCAGCCAGCAGCTGCCACTCTCCAGCTGCCCAGCTCTGAAGGCATCACTGCTGCCAGCAGCAGCGCAGAAGTCAGGGTAGCAGTACCACAACCCCCCCAACAATAATCTTGTGACTCCCCCCCCCCCCCACACAACTCTTGTTTGGATCAGGACCCCAACAATTACCACACTGTGAAATTTCAGATTTAAATAGCTGCAGTCATGAAATTTATGATTTTTAAAATCGTGTGACCATGAATTTGGTAGGGCCCTAGTTATTACATTCTTGTGGCTGCCAGTATATAACTCCCCAAATGTGATGCTCTCCATAAATGTATCAGAGGATTTTCAGTGGTGGTCCATCAACATACCAATATATTTTGTGTAATTAGTCTGGGGATGTTTAGTGTCTGAGGCCCCTGTGTAGGGTGTTTAGTACTATGGACCTGTGTCATGACCTGTTGATATCTATGAGAGTTTGTCATGTTGCCCCCTGCCATTCTCTGAACCTCTCTGGGAGTAGAGTCCCCCTAGGTGGTCATTTTGTAGTTTGTCCCCTCAAAGCAGTATAACCATGGTAGTTTCATTGTGTTTAAGGCCTTTTATACCCAAGGGGAGAGCTAAATGGGGACAGCATTGGACCTAATGGCTTTTAAAGTTACCACTGTGCCATTAATTGTACCATATATAGGACCAGCACCCACTGGTAGGACCCACCCATAATAAATGCAAGGAAAACCAGTTCTGATTATCATCATCCTTTAATCATCTGTCTGATAAAAGGGGATGTGTCAGGTGGAACATTGTAATACAATATACAAGTAATAACTACTGGCCAGTATAATTCAAGAGAAGTATGTGTCTTTTTGGATGATAAATTCTCCCTGGCAGATTGTTGATCGCCCAGTGACCTGTCAGTTAGAGGAAAACCAGGGATCACAGTCATGGTGTTGTGGAATAACATTATGTATGGAAAAATTTATGAAAAATAGCTATAGAAATAATTAAACTGAATGCACCAGATTCATCTCTGGTCTAACTTCACTAGAGTACCAGGGATTAGTGTATATGGTTATATAAAAGAGTACATATAATTTGTCCTTTATATAAGACTCTTCTTTTCTTAGTATAAAAAAAATCAGCATAAAAAAACCTAGCCATGACAGTAGCTGAATATAGACAGCATAGCTGATTGTGTTAGATTTCAACAAAGGAATTTATGTGACCTTTTATGGATACAATTCTGCACACCATGTTTTACATTTGAGCCTTGGCAGATTGACATGTAAATGTGAAGTGGTCTTGGCTGTTATTTGTCGTGTTTAAGGCCTTTCCTCCACTTCCTTCTCAGGGAAAACTGCCATTGGCTTCACTGGGGCATTTTGCCTGAGTAACAAGTCCAAGATTGAGTCCTAAAATTACAAACCAATCTCTTTGAAATAATATAAATGAACATACAACTCAATTTGGAATTTTTTTTAAATTAATATGGAAATTGGGGGCATTCACATTTGCCCTCTTGCCCCTCGTGTTTCAGTGTTAATATTAGAGAAACCATTAATTTTTTCAAGGACTGTTTAAAAAGCACAGGCTCTTATAAAACTTCCCAATCAAATTAGAAATCTAGTTCCTTTCTATTAATATCTCTGGTTTTGACTAACTTGTTTAGTTTATCTTTGTTTGTTTATCCACGTGATCACTTTACATTTTCAGAAAGTTACATGGTGGGAAAGATCAGTTATAAAAACTAAATGGAGTTAACAGTTACTAAGGAAAATGCACCTGGCGAGAGCTATCCTAAACAATGATTTCATTGCCATAGCACTCTCCTGAGACGCTCTGCTTTCATATCCTGTCCAGTAAATGCTAAGATTTAAGATAGAACCAGTGCTGGAAGTTTGAGCTTGGTAAATTAAGACGCCATTTCTCATAATGGGCGGTCAGACTAGCGATGCCCTCTGAATTCCAGTACTGAAATGGAAGGATCTGAAATTGTCCAAATAAATAAATGCAGGATGGAGTTCTTCTCATGTCACTGGCTGGAAATCTGCCAAGGAAGATAGGGCCTAAAAGATGTATTCTATTTTTATTGTGCATTTTATGGCATGCGCAATATTAGTTTAAAGCCTAATTTACCAAGGAATATAAAAACCACTGGAAAGGAAACTGATCATATATATATTGTAAGGAATAGCTGGGAAAAGAACAGCTTTTCTAAGATGGGTAATTTCTCATGGGTTAAGGCGGTAATAAAATGTCTTACTGTATCCTTCTAATTTATTATGTACCTGCTGAAATGACTCAATTACAGAAATCCAAGCCTGCCGTCTTGCAGGATCAGGGTCAAACTCTGGTGTGCCATCTAACCTGCATTAGGATGTATAATTTGTCTCATAACTTGAGAGACTGAAAAGACTGGACTGTTTGCATCAGAGATTATGTTAAATATCTCTCATGTCCCATCTTATTCATCTAATGAATGACAGAAAGAGGCTAGATTAGACACTCATCCTCCCTTTATTACAATACATGAACTAGGAGACTCTCAATGAAATTGAAAGGGAGTAAATTTAAGACTGATAAAAGGAAATGCTTGTCCGCACAGTGCACAAACTTAATCTGTGGAACTCTGTCACAGGATATCACTGAGGCCAAGAGCTTAATGGGATTCCAAAAATGATTAGACATTTACAATGGGTAACAAGCCTATCCAGAACCATAACAGTTAACAAGCAATGGATTAACAGTGTCTTTTTTGGGTCAAACTAGCATTTTTTAGCATCCACCTAGAGGTATAGCCAAGTATACCTTACCCAGTAGTAATAAAACACTGGTATTTTACACAAAATACCAATTAAAATATAGACTAAATAAACACAATTAGCAGAAGTAGCAAAGAAGTGAAACATGAGTAAGGAATCTGTAGCCAGACTGTTTAAAACTCTGGTTTTAGTTTCGATGAATTGACTCCTGTATAGCTTAAGTCACTGACAGATCAGAGGAAAGATCTTCCTGAAAGTTTCTACACTCTGCTACTTAAATTGAGCACTGAGAAAGATCCCACTCAAGTTCTCTAGTCTTCTAAAGAATCATCCAGCAAAATCTGGGAGACCTTACATATTTAAAGTTTACAAAAGCAAAAAAACAAAACAAAACATTGTTTTTTGGGGGTGTGACAGCTATGACTCACCAGAGTGGCACCTCCTACTGTTCACCGTGGGGATTAGCTCTGCAGGTCAGTACGCTCTCTCCCGATGGCATCTCACTTGTTGTCCTGGCTGCTCTCAGACCCATGTCACTCCAAGGAACACGGCACCCTCTTAATGACACAGCCCTCCGGCCATGTCACCTTCTGGGGGATCTGCATCAACTATCCAGGCACTTCCACAGTGGTGAGTGGGGGGGACTCACCAACTGCTCTGGTTCCTGGCCCAGGGACCTTTTGAATCACAGTCACCTACTGTGTTCCTTGCCTTGACTACCGTTGCATTTCTCTGAGCCACTTCCCCATGGCCACAGCACCCTACTCAGTACCAGCAGCCCGTCCAGAGCTGCTTCTCTATTCCCCAGGTCCCTGCCTGCACTGCTCTGTCCAAGGTGCTATGGGGTTGCAGCCTACTTGGGGCAGTTTTCTCTCCTCAAGCTCCCAACAGTAACTGACTGACTGACTTTGGTCCTGCAGCTCCTTTTATGTGAACCCACTGGGCCATGATTGGCTGCTCCTTGCAGCCTCTCTCCTATTGGCTGCTTCCCACAGAGCCTCCCTAGGGCTCTATTAACCCCTGGTATGCTAGTGTGGGGTGGACGCCCTGTCACAGGAGGGAATCCCTCTTGGGGTATCATAATGGAGATCAACCCCAATTTCACCTCCTTTTTGCAGATCACTTTTAATTAATCCCTTTGTCCTGACCGTCTGTGACTCCTAAGGCCAGTGTAACAGCTTCTGCATGTTACATTGCCATCCTTCTATAATTTATTCATCTTGTATATTATCTGAGTCTTAGTTTGTGAGTTCTTTGGGCATGAGTTCTTTTTGAGTTATCTGTTGCTATAATGCCTAGTGCAGTGGGCTCTGATTCCTGATTGGGATCCTTAGGTGCTGCTTGAATAGAAATAATAATAATTAATAAAAATGAATGTCAATACATGTCAGACAATTATATAATTGGGTTCTGTTCCTCCTCTCTCAGGGCGTGAGCCTCTCACATGCTGTGAAGTGCTGTACAACCTCAGTACATTGAACTCAACTGGAAAGTGTTGTGAGGATATGTGTACTGTTTCTTTAAATCCATAGGAGGAAACAAGGCAGGATGTAGGTGGATCTGCTCATAGGCAGAAACTTTACAGTAAATCAGAGCTCAACAGAATAACTTTAGAGATAATGCTTTTTTCCTAATTCTAAAACCATTCCTTGTTTGGTATTTGAATAAATTGACTCTTTGTGTCCATATAAAGCACATAACATTTACAAGCACAATTGCCAGGAAACCACTAAGGCCAAATCCACTGTGATAGCCACATGGAAGAGATATCCAGGTTTTTATGGTTCTGAATTGCAGAATATTCTGTTTTGCATTATCCTGGCAATACAATCTGAGGGAACATGGGAAAAGTTGCCAAGAGCACTATTTATAAAGTTCCTTTAAATTCAAGAGCAGCTCACATTTTCTAATCAATCTGTAGTTTCCCGTATACATATAATCACATAAAAAGACATGAACATATTACTAAAATTGTAACAATATTTATTTAAAAATGGAGCTTTTATATCTAAGTAAATGTCACCAGAGTTTCCATTTATTCACTTTAAATAGGAAAGAGCAGTTTGGAGCTAGAGTGCATGGTCTTAATGTGTTTAATACTTGTCCAAGAAACAAGCAGACAGGAGAGAGTCAGTAAATGTTTATGCATTTCAGAAATACCTTCTGCATCACATATTAGGTACTCAGACTATGAAAGTACATAGTAACAGGAGATTAAAAATAATCATATAATTTTATCTTCAAATGATTGCAGAATATGAAAGCACAAATTCTAAATCCAGTTCTTCAATATATTTGGCTTCTAATAGCTAAAGATCTTGAGGCAAAATAAAATAAATTTAAACAAAATATTAAACGCAAGGGGTAAAATTCTGGTCTCATTGAAGTCAATGGAATTTTTGCTGTTGACATCAGTGGAGATGGATTTCGCCCAAGAAATTCACAGAAACTGCTTAATTGGTAGGGATAGGAAGTGAATCCCTGGTCTTGCATCTAGATCCATGTGGGCAGACTCCTGCACATGTGTGGAGTCCCATTGACTTCAAAAGGTCTCCATCCATATGAATCCAATTGCAGAATGGGTGACCAAATTCTTTTATGTGACATTTAAAAAAATATGCCAAGTAATTTAATTTTTGTTTTTAGATACAATTACTGATATTTCATTTTATCCAGATTATTTTAATTATTCATGTATTGATTATCACAGACTCTTTGGCATCCTAACATCCGAAAGCACATTTCTGAAAAATGTGGTTTCACTGTGAAAGACAGGGAAACATCTGAGATGCACACATTTATTTTTGTTTGGAAAAATATTTCAATGTAGTTAATGATGCCCCTCTTTCTGGAACAATCTTCCTGGGGCATACTGAATTTAGAGAGAAGTCTTTGTTATGTCAACCCCGTAAAAGAATTCAAAATCCAAAACACACCACCAACAAATATTATTTCTTTAAAAAAATTTATTTTCAGTAACAGAGATGGGTTTTTTAAAAAATGAACATCCTTCATACTGAAATGCTGAAAGGAAACTAAAATTGAAAATCTGGTTTGGGGGTTAGCAGGTCAAGAGTATTTGATAATCCATCGATGAGGGGGAGGTATAAGTTCTGGAAAGTGCATTTTAGCAATACCAGACAGTTGAATTTGTGGTATGTTGTAAGAGTGGTTGACTCACTTCCAAAGTGTCTGGAAATATCAGTGCACGTTTTCTAAGATTTCTTTCTTTCTGAAAACTGTTTATTAAGGTTAAATTACAATAAAGTGTTAATGTACTACATTGTACATTAATTGTTCAGGATCAGGTTAATATTCAAAGACCTTGGCTAAAGATTCTGGCTTGCCAGCTGGAGAGACATCCTCCTCTGAGTATGCTAGAAAGGGGGACCAAATTTCTAAATGCCTATCCTCTTTTTGATGTTTTTTTTCTTATTTTTTAAACATTCTGGGTCTATTGAAGTCAATGCGACTACTGCAGGAGTAAGGACAGCAGCCCTTGGCCCATCAAACTTAAGATATTTTTGGGAAAGGTCAATCCCAACAAATCTGCCCTTTAAAGTCTTAATTGTAATTTTATTTGCACTCAGCTGCATTTTCAGGTTTTTAGGGAAAATTAAATGGAACAGAAGTGAGTTTAAACAAATGCAATGGTTCAAATTGTGCAGAGATGTACTTCAATTAAAAGGGGCTAGATAGAGTGTATATCAGAGTAGAATTTGACCCCATTTTATTATTTAGTCCCATTGACTTACATGCCATTCACCTGCCATCACTCTGATTGCTTTGTGTGAAATTAATCTCTGTAGGGAAGGCCAGCACAAGTCTTAAGCACACTTAAGTACCACATAAATCCTCATAGTAGGGCTCAAATGGTACATAAATGGTACACAAGTCTGTGTTCTGTGCTGGAGTGAATGTCACCCTTTGCTTGTATGTCCTGTCCCTTTTGCCACCTTTCATCTTTTTTGTCTTTCTGTCTTTTTAGATTCTAAGCTCTTTGGAACAGGGATCATGCCTTTGTGTATGTCTGCAGGATGGACCGGTATTGGAGCCTGACCTGAGTGTGGTGTGTCTCTGGGCACTACTGCAATATAAATATATAAACGGAAAGATAGTAGCTTCTGTTTTCTTGCTCCTCTTTCATTATGGTGAATCATGTAGATTATTATCTGAGTTTAAAAATAATTAGATAAATTCATGTAGGATAGTTCCATCAAATGGCTATTAGCCAAGATGGTCAGAGAGGCAATCCCATGCTCTGGGTGTCCCTAAACCTCGGACTGCCAGATGCTAACAAGGGACCATAGGGCATGGATCACTTGATAATTGCCCTGTTCTGTTCATTCTTTTTGAAGCATCTGGAATTGGCCTGTTGGAAGAACAGCTTACTGGGCTAGAAGAACCATTGGTCTGACCTAGTATGGCGTTCTTATTGTTGTCCTTCTTGACCATTGTGTTTAATTTTTTAAATAATTCACAAGATTTATTGCCATTTTTAAGTAGAAGCGTTTCCTTCCTCTTCACGTTAGCTGATGGATGGCACCTGCCTCCTAACAAGTCTCGGTTTAAATCCACCGCTAGATCGCGCTGTTGGATAATAAATGGTAGGACCAATTTCCCCCTCCTACTCTAATTCTTGTGTGGGCGCTGCCGCGGAGAACGCGTATAGAGGGAGGGGAAAACCTTCAAACATAGAGCGAGCGAGAGAAATCCGGTCCCTAGTCCTAGTATCTTCCACGGATGCAGCAGCGCTGGAACCGTGGCGCTCCTGTTCTTAGCTCGGGGAGAAAAGGCAGAGTGCTGGGGATGGAGCATCCAGGTGTAATGTCTCTGCAACACCGCTGCAGTGGATACACCAAAGGGGGGGGGGGGACAGCTTGTGTGGCTGCGAGTCTGTGGCTGATTTGAATGTCACTTCGGGCTGCATTTTGAGAGGCAAACGCACAGCTTGTGTGTGTGTGTGGGGGGGGAGGGTGTGCGCGTGCGCTTGCGCTTGGCTTTTGTGCGTGTCTTCCTAATTTACAAATACTTGCTGGGGATGGGGAAAGATTGGCGCCCAGCCCTGACCATGAAGCCCCCACTTTAATCTGAAGGGGAGAAGCCTCCTGCAAGTGTAACCGTCTGTAATAAATGTTTACGATTTCCTGCACACGTGGTGGTAAATGGCATATAAACTGAAAGGCTTTGAAGTCATACCGAGCACCAAATGTAGCCTGCAAAAAAGCCTTGTTGTTCCATGAGACTAACACGGCTCTGCCTCTGCGCGTTAAAGAGGGCAGGGCTGTAAAAAGAAATCACCTTATTTTACGTGTCCTGCAGTTCTGCCTTTCAAAGAGGGCGGTGTCAGTGCCCGGAGGGGTTTCCTGGTGCTTGGCAGGCTGCCTTGGATGGGTGAGCGCAGGTATGAATCAGGCTGCTTCTGGGGTGGAGGAAGGCGAGAGCTGTGGGTCAGTGACGGCAAATGCACACGGGTATGTTCAGGAGCGTGCTCGGGTGTCTGATTTCGGCAGGAGCGTGTCTATGGCTTGGGAGTGTTGAGGCTGAGAATGTCCGCGTGTGGCTGGCTGACTCCAGGCGGTGGGAGAGCCTCCAGATACCGGAGTCACTCTGTATTGCTACGTTTTCGCTGTATAGCTTTTGCCTTGTGAGCCCCGTGTACAGACGAGGGAGTGTGGAAGTGTGTGTGTGTATCGGGGCGTTTGTGTGGCCTCGCCTGTGAGTATTTCTGTTTCTCATAAGGTACCTGTCTCTGATATACACAGTATATGCAGGTTCCTGAAGTTGAAATTGTCTGTTGGTCTTACCCTGCCACTGGCTGATCAAACTAAATACATCCAGATATTTTAATTACAATCACCCAGCTCCCTGATCCGAGCTCTGTTTAGGTCTCCACGCACAGGAAACACCTCCGCAAGGTACCCGATAACGGAACCGTTTATTTCAGGGAGTTGCAGTGATAAACGTATTATTGCCATTGCAAAGCGTACAGTCTCTGGGCCCTTAGTGTTATCATCAGTGGGCAGACACAGGTAGCGATGGGCTGGCCGAGCTCCGAATCTCTGTGCCATGGTGTCTGCGTCCCCCCTCGCCCCCCCCCCGCTATTCCCTTACAACTTTTCCCTCGCCCGGGGCGAGTGGCAGACATTTAGGCTGGATAATAAGTGAAGGGGTTGAAAGCGGAGGGGGCAGGGCGGGGTGTGCGATGGCGGGGGAGGAGATAGGGAGGCTGGATCGGGAAGATGTATCCTTTCATTTAGGTTCAGTTCATTTTCTCTTATTCTGCCCTCCCTCCCCAACAATGGATCCTCCATGTCCCCTTTCCATCTAGTTAGATTCTGTCAGCTCGAGGCTCTGCTGTGTGTTGTGTTTACAACAATACATCTCTGCAGCAGGGGTGACTAATCCAGCACACATGCTGGTAGCCAGGGCGCTTCTTCAAAGTGTTTCCCCTCTTCTTTCTTGGCACGCTGCACGTTTGACTTTCCTTTGATGGGCTGATAATCTAGCGCCCTCTCGCTGCGCGCCCCGCTGTCCTTTGCCAAGCCCTAGCGGGCATGTGCTTGTATTGTGTGTAAAGGGCAGATTGCGACAACCGTCACTTTGTACTCAGCCGAGGAGTTCTTTTTTTCGTTTCTGCAAATGGCCTCAATCACTGGCAGTATCGTAAAACCACCAATGCAGGAAAAGGACCCACTTGAAATAGACAGTTAGTTACTGGAGACTTTCTAACCTAATTCAATCTGCGCCCTGGACCGGGCAGCGATCCCCCTCCGGCAGCCCAGAATCGGTGTCCCCGCCACCTAACGCTGTTCGATTAAGGTTTTTGGTGTTCCCCCCCCCCACTCTTCCCATTGTTCCCCAGTTTGAAAAATCGTCCTCGCCTCCGCCAGGGAAACCTGATCCGGCTGCAGCTTGGCTCCCAAGCGGAGGAGACAGAGATCCGTCTGGCCTTGGCACGCCGGCCCCTGCCCCCTTCCCCGCCCAGGGCACTGCTGCTGCGGCGCTCGCCCTCCTCATGCCTTAGGAATGTTGCGAAGTATGCGCAAGTTTCCAGCAGTAGATCCCCTTGCTGGAGGAGAGAGGCGCGCATATATCATCCGGTGGCAGCTGTCCACCTTCCCTGCAGTTTCGTAACCGCTTACGAGAGTAAATTGCGAGTTGGGAACAGCCCTCTCTTAAGGAGCAGATTGGGGAGAGGCTCTTCCCACTCGGAGAAGGCAAGTCTTCCCAGGCGCACCCCTCACGTTGGGAGCTACAGCAACCCAGGCGTCTCGGTCATTGCAGCTGCTTCTGCTCCTCCTCCTCCTTTGCTCCTGCTACTTGCTGTTCCCTCCACAAGGTGCCCCGGAGCTCATCTCTCTCCTCCTCCCTTCCTCCTCTCTCCAGGTCCTACCGCTGGGGCTGCAGGCGCCGCCGCAGGAGCTGCCCCACCACCGACCCCGCTACCAGGCAGCTGCCACTAAAGGTCTGTGTGCGCGCAGAGCAGAGGGAATCCCCTTCCCTCCTCTCTTCCGAGTCCTGTTGCCTTTCGGTGCCTTTCACACACACACACGCTTCTGATTGATGCACTGTATATGCACTGACAGCTAATGGCACAGGACAGAAGGGGGACTAGAACGGGGTGTCGTGTGTGTGTGTTTGTGTGTATGCACGCGCGTGTGTTTCACAACCTAGGAGTCAGGCTTAGAAATGAAATTGAAGTAACCGGCGTGGGCGAGGAGGCGATCGATGAACTGGGGAGCCTTCTCGCCAGTGGTGGCGGCAGCTGCGAAATGCCTCTGCAAGAGGAAACACCTATCATTGTTAGCGAATTGTAGGCGATTCTGCTGGAGAGCTGCTGTTTCCTTGAGCCCTCAGGAAGCGTGGCAAACTGTTCGTGGCTTTCCCCACTGAATACGTGATGCTCGCTGTTTCCATGAGCTGTATGGAAAAGTGAAGATTTTGTAGCAGATCGCATTAAATGGTGCATTTGGAGATGGCGCTCCGCGACTGACTGTATCTACATTAGATAGATAGATAGATGGTGGAATGTGTTACCTAGGGAGGTGGTGGAATCTCCTTCCCTAGAAGTTTTTAAGGTCAGGCTTGACAAAGCCCTGGCTGGGATGATTTAGTCGGGGATCTGTCCTGCTTTGAGCAGGGGGTTGGACTAGATGACCTCCTGAGGTCCCTTCCAACCCTGATATTCTATGATTCTATGCCCAGGTTAAAACATGTTGGAAGTAGTTGGGTCTAATATGAAATTAGTTTATAATGTGGGTTGCTCACGTGAAATCATATCTGTTTAACGTACTAAGAAGTCTATTCTGAATAGCTTTGATGACCGTATTAAAGACACGTTAGCGCTGCCTTCATTTGGCGGGATCTTCCCCCCGTGGTGTGTGCAGCCCCTTGTAAGTAGCTTCTCCTTGTTTCCAATCTAGAACTGTCTGACAGCTATTTGTGTGGGAAAGTGACAAAAGTTGCTGATTGCATAGGCTTGGAATGACTTTTTGCTAGTTTTCGGAGTGGAGTTGGTATAACATCGAGATCAAACTGATACCGGTGCAAGGTCTGTGGTAGCTTTTGAAGTTACTGTCTGAGATCCAAGCTAAGAATTCGGTCCTGGTCCAAAGACAATCTGTTTTGATTTCAGTACAGTAAGTGAAAGGAGCATTCCTCCCTCCACGTAAAGGCGGGTCAAGACATTTACGTTTGAAAGCAGAAAGTTGAATGAAGTGTTGCTAGGCAATCAAATAAATGTTTCGACAAAAAAATTAAAAGTTTTATTTTTTTGGAAAAATCGACCAGGAATGCCAGTCTGGCAGCGGCAGCAAAGCACATGTCTGGCTGAAATGGTTCATTTTTGCTCCTGCTCAAAAGATGGCACTCTAAGCCCAGACAAAACCTCACGCACAAAAGTCCTTTTAACGTTTTGTTTAAAAGGCTTTTAAGACCGTTACCAAATGCTCTTTAGCGGATGTGCTGCAAGAATTGCCCGTCCCTACGCAGAACAGTGGAATGCGTTTGAAGTTATCAATATACTTTCATCCTTATGTCAGTGCGGAGGACTCAAATTTTAGGCATAAGCCTATCTCCAAATATGGGCGATAGACTCTGAAACAGGCTTTCGTACTCGACTTGCTCCCAGGCCCAAGTAATTTTTTGCGGTGTCAGACAATTAAGAAAAGCAATTTAATATAAGGCAGCACGGTATACTTTTAAGTTCAGTGCCAGCAGCTGGGCAGGGTAGTGTTGGATCTTGTCAGCATTTTACACCAGTGAAATATGTCTTGTGTTTGGTTCTTTAGATAGCACAGAACTACTGAGCTCTTTCTGTGGACTATTAGCCTAATGATGTATGCATTTTCCCTCCTTCTTTAGTTGTGCTCCTGGCACCTTCTTGATAAAATATATTGCTTAATTGCTTGTGGATTTCTCTCTCAGGCGACCCTATGGTGGTCTCTGTAGTATTTATTCATAACAAACACACACAACTCCCCATTTATATAAAGCTCAGAAATTTCCATGTGCTATGTATTCCCCTCTCCCATGGGAGAATAAGGGCCTAACATTTCAGACAAACTCCTATTCGCTCCTATGAGGGTTTTGCCTTAGTAATGACTGTTGGTTCTGACCCTAAACGTGTAGCCCTGAGCAAACAGGGTTATAAACGTACAGCTGCTTGTAATTAGGAAGGACAAAAATCTTTCTAGTTCCCATATATGCTTCTAGACAATCTGCTGCGATGGCGTGGTTCATTCTCTTGTCTTCTTTTATCAAGCACTGTAAAGCGATTTCCCCTGAGATTGTGTAAACGAATTATCAGATGTTAAAACATCAGGGTTTAGGCGGTCGTGTCGGGTTTCAGTTGTGTGTTACATATACTCTGTGTAATCTATTTCAGACCTTAAAGAAAGGAAGACTTGCAAATTTGTAGGCAGAACAAAAGAAAGTTTTATTACAATTTCCAAACTGCCTTGAGACCATTAAAATACTGTTAACTAAGTGCTTCAGCAGTTATGAAAAAGGAGCCGAGTAAAATCCCCAACTGAAAGAGACATTTTAGTGGATTCAAGGCAAAAATGACCTCTGAATTAGCCATCCTCACACTAGAGGATGAAGTCATGAAGCTCAGTCTAGGTTTTGTACATGTAGAAGCAGGAATCTTCTCGCCACTTCCGTGATCGGATTTAACTCGAATTTAATACCACAATTGAATTTTTGTCTGATTAACATGATCAGAAGGGCCCAGTAACAAAAGGCACATTATTGTGAGGCTAGACTCTCCAGTTAGTAATGCAGATCTGTCAAGTTTGGATGGCTTCCAAGTCTAGAGGCTGTAACCTGGTCCCGTGGGTGGGGGCTGGGGATAAGGGGGTTAGGGAACATAGTGGTCTCTCTGCGGCTCTTCTTTTCATGTTTTCTGAATACACCCACCACATCCTCTAACCCGTGCTTATTCTCTTTCTTTTTATCATCACAGATCCATTCATGTTGTTGTGATCCCACAGGGCAGACATGAAGATCAGGCTGTCTTCAGCAATTGCTGCTCTGTGCGCAGCTCTCCTCCTGTCTTCGATAGAGGCTGAAGGTAAATCATTCCCTCCCAGGGCTCCTTGCAGTGATGGTGCAGAATTAAAACAAACAACCCCCTCCCCCAACTTTCTTCCTCTCCGTTCTCAGTGCAGTTACTTCACTTACTCTTCTCTCTCTCCTTCAGAGAAACGCCTCTTCTTCCTTGTCCCTCTGGTCCAGCTCCTTCTGTGTTTTGTTAATTTCACGTAGCAGATCCTCTCTCTCTCTCTCTCTCTCTCTCTCCGGTGTGCTGTCCACACTGACTGCTCTGCAGCCTTGGGAAAGCCAGGGCCAGGCTGGGAGTGCGGCGCTGTGCTCTCCCTGCCCCCCAGGCTGAGTGCACAGGGCTCAGGGAGAAGGCTCCTGTGCAAACACGAAAGCTCCGATTAAAGCTGAGGAGCCCCGGAGCGCTGGCACACGCCCTCCTGCCTGGTACTTAACTCTGCTTTGTGTGTGAAGTCAGAAGCCCTTGCCAATAAACTACTCCAACAGCGTGTGGCTCTCCGCGCCTGTGTCCTGCGATCGCGAGCGGCTCTTCCCCACCAGGGAGTCACGGGGGCAGCGGGGAAGGGAATTCGCTGCCCGCGGCTTCTGGCAGCTGCCAAGGGAGGCTCAGGCTCCTTCGCTCGGAGCAGGGACACCTCAGTGCGCCGCTCCCCCCCGCCGGGCTCGGCTCCCAGCCAGCAGCCGGGCGACTCAGCAGCTCCTGCCTCCCCTAGCCCGGGGCTGGCTGGCAGCGGCCTCTGGGCCGGGCTCGTGCATGGCTGCGGGCCACCCGGAAGGCATTGCACAGGCGCTGGGGCGTGCTCGCCCGGGACAGTGCCCGAGGCCCCAAGGGATACAGCCCGCGCCGCGCCCTGGGAGTCCCCGCGCGGGGTGCCTTAGCCCGCCCCTGTGGTGGGCGCGGAGCCCTGTGCATGGAGCCCCTGCTCCCTTCGCAGGACCCCCGAGTCCGCCCCAAGAGGGGCAGCGGGGCTGCTGCGGGGCCCTACTCCCCCTGCAGGGCGCCCAGCGCCTTCAGCGAAGCTCCTGCTCGGCTCTCGGGGGGCTGTGGCGCCGTCTTTCCCACCAGGGGGCTTGGGACCTGGGCCAGATCTTCCTCCAGCTGAAGGAATGAAGAAAAGGAGGGGAGCCCCCATCGCAGCCTCGGCAGCGCGGCGCAATCAGTGCCGCTTAAAACCGCTCTGCTGCGCAGGGGGCATTTGCCTCTCTGCTGGGCAAGTAGGAGGGGGGCGGTGTTTATCTGCCTGGAGAGCTGGATGTGGTTTGTTAACTGTTCCAGGGAAAGCTACCGCTGGGGATACACCCAAACTAACTCCCCTGATCCGCCGTGCCTGGGTAAGACCTCTGAGGCCAGAGACCCTGTCTGGGTAATGGGCTGAACCAAAACTATCCTCCAAACTTTTTGAAATGTTCAGATCCCAGGTATGGAGCTCAGGGTTGTTCCCTGGTTCTGTAATGGGCTGAACCGCAACCCAAATCTAAACACACTTGCAAAGTTTGTATCCAGATCTGAACTCCATGGGTCCAGCTAATAATAATAATCGATAAAACACAATCTCAGCGAAACCCTAATGCAATTTGCCCTCCAGAAACAGCGGTGCTATTGGTAGGGCCCTACCAAATTCATGGTCCATTTTTGGTCAATTTCACGATATAGGATTTTAAAAATGGTAAGTGTCATGATTTCAGATATTTAAATCTGAAATTTCATGTTGTTTTAACTGTAGGGGTCCTGACCTAACTCTGAAGGCAGCAGAACAGAAGTAAAGGTGGAATGGTATAGCGTTGCCACCCTCACTTCTGTGCTGCTGCTGGTTGGTGCTGCCTTCAGAGCTAGGCACCTGGCCAGCAGCCCCTGCTCTCTGACCTCCCAGTTCTGAAGGCTGTGCAGAAGTAAGCCTGGCAATACTGCATCCCCACTACAAGAACATTGCAGCCCCCCCCGCCCCACTTGCATAACACTGTTTTGGGTCAGGACCCCCAATTTGAGAAACGCTGGTCTCCCCTGTGAAATCTGTGTAGTATAAAGAAAAAGTACACAAAAGACCAGCTTTCACTGGGGAGATCAGATTTTACAGTCCGTGACACATTTTTCACAGCTGTGAATTTGGTAGGGCCCTAGCTATGGGTGATCGGACAGGCACAAAGCAGATCAGCTTGCTGAAAAGTATGACAATTTTATCAACATCTGGTTTCTCTGAAAACGAATGCAATCGTTGCCTCTGGCTTCCAGCCACACTGTTGTTGGCTGAGGAACCAACGAACGTCATTTAAAATCATGTTGAGTTTGCATTTGGAGTGCAGGAGCACTGGGTGAGAGAAAGCAGAAAGAGTATAGAGCTGGTGTAGGGGGAGGACGAATATATATATTTAAAACTTAACAAGGACTCAACAAAAGAGCAAGATCCTACCACCTTTACTCATGTTGAATAGTGCCCTCCATATTAAATACTGCATAGATAACTTCTGTGATTTCAGTGGTGTCACTTCTGGAGTAAGATACTATCTATTATGAGCCAGTGTGTCTGAGTTGGACCCTGACCAGCTAAGTATAGGGATAACTATTGTGATTGACTGAGTATTGCTGTTGAAAGTTACCAAATTATATTTTTGTGGAGTACAGAAGTATTTAGTTATAGTGAAACTAGATGCATGTTCAATCCTTTCATCAAAGTTGATATAATTCTCATATCAAGCCCTGTGAAACAATATTAAGCAAAAAAGGACTTGGGCCTGATTCTGTATAGTGCTGAGTGCAGACTGAATGGCTCAGCACAGTTCATGAAGCACTCAGCATTTTGCAAACCCAACCTTTACTCTGTATTCAGAGATTTTTATTAAATAAAATTTATCTAAATATCAGGAGCACACCTGCTGTTTTTTTGCATTTGCTAGTTCCATTAGCAGTGCCAATTCCTAAAATATTTATGCTCCTGTCCTTGCTCATACCAGAGAGGTTCTGTTTTCTTTTCTTGGCTGTAGTAACTAGCTGGAAACATTCCTAATAGGAAGCAAATATGCTTCTGTGAGTTCTCTCTAGGGAAGGGCAAACTTTGTCGTAGCTTGGGAGTTCTTGAAATGCTAAAATATACATTAAAATAAAGAGGACAAATTTTTATCACTGTGAGAAAAATTATATAAAAAAATTATAATGCAAAGTCAGAAGAATCAAAAAATGTTGAGAACTGTGGGAGCAGGAAGTGGAATGGGAGCTGGAGGTTCTGTAAATAGGAATGCAAAAACTTAGGCTCACATCAGGATATACTCTAGTGAGAAAAGGGGTTTGGGTGTTTTTTTTTTTTTTTTTTTTGTGTGGAGCATTTATAGTTGGCCTTATTCAGTGTTCTTCATCTGTACAGTCTCTGTTGCCCTCCTACATTATTTTAATTTTGTGCCTCAATTTTGAATCATCTTTTGGAGGACATATTGGATCCTGTTTGTCTTGGTTTTACTGTCATTTCATCATGTAATCTGTCTGCTGAACTATAGCTATCATATGCACATTTCTTCATTTGGTTTGACTCCTCCGACATTCACATCATATTGACTCTCAGTCCTATTCTGGGTGGGACAGTTCCCAGTTTTTGGCTTCTACCCTGAGCAGGTGCCATAGAAGTTTTGCTTCAGTTCCTATCCATATCCATTAGGCTAGTGCAGTTGTGCAATTGATATTCTTTGGCTGGCAGAAGGTCCCTTTCTCTTCCTGTTCATTACTGCTCCTCCTATGGCTTCCATAAGGAGCAAAGTTTCCACCTATGCTGCAGTTTCAAGCTCTGTCTCTCTCAGGAGTATATGGCACCTGTTAAAGCAGAGGAAGAATGGCAAGTTGGCACTGAAGGGGGAAAGGTTGAGTCTCTGCTACTCTGCCCCCCGCCTCTGTTTTTGAGCCTTCCTTCCTCTCCAGTGAATAGCTCCAATGTTTGGCTGCTGCTGCTGCTGCTCATAATATCCCAAGCCCTTGAACAGTGAAACAGACTTATTCTTATCCATTTCATGGATACCTTTAGGGGTTCTGAATAACAGCAATACTCTGCTACAGTTTGGAAAGTGATGAGCATTAGCAAAGGCACTGGAATGGGCTGCAGACTTAGGAAGAGAGCACTGCAGTGGTTTATATTTAGTTCACTTTGGAAATGTATCTTAATACCAGAAGGATTAGACACAACATATTTTAAAAAATAAACTTCTTAGAAATTGATGACACCTCAGTGGGAAAGCTATTCATTCACCCTTAGCAAGTGGGCGATTGGATTTTTCAAGCTCTGCATTTTATGGCTCTCTGTTTTACCTACAATAATATGCTATTTATCATCCATTTAGCAACCTTTTTTCTGACATATTGTATTTTCTACTCTCTGCTTTGATTTCTGGTTTATTATGCTAGACCTCATTCACTACCTAATGTTTTTTTTTCCTACTTCTCTAGTCCAGCATTTGGGAAAGTCTATAGTACTTTTCATCAATGTCTTGTGATGACATCCTACTTTTTTTACCCCCTTCACGTTGTTTTTCCTCATCTGGGACCATGAAGAATAGGAGGAAATCAGTGTCTTTTAGAGAAAGATATGAATGTCTTACTTTTTTAGCCATGGATGGGGAAAAAATACTTTAAGGTATGAATAGCCTTGTAGTTACAGTCTCAGTATACTGCCTTGTTTCATAGCTTATGTACTATGTTATATTTCTCATACAGAGGAGATGTTCAAAAGGGAATTAGTCACCCAACTGTCATTGACTTTCAAGATCACCTTTGTGCCTTTAAAATCCCTCCCACAGTATCTTAACGAATAATCCATTATATTATTGGCAATATTAAACATTTGAAGATTGTGACACTTCAGCTTTTCAGATGGTGGTAGTTTAGATTTAAATTCCAGAAAAGACTGTTTTTTCCTGGGAAGGTGGGAAGCATAATTGTGCCAAGCTATCCACTAGTTGGGGGGCCTGAGAGAAAAAGGAATGTCTGTAGAAAAACATCTCTCCAGGAAATACAATATGGAGAGTGAAACATAATATGCAGCCATTGCTGTTAAGGGACTAAGGAAGTTTTATATGTAATGGAGTATACTTTTAATAAAGGGAGAGGAATGAATAGTGATAAGCAAGGACATCTGAAGCCTTTCAGCTCCATGTCACCTATTCAAATTTGGATCCGGTTGGTAGTGACTTACCTTTTGATGGCTGTTGTTGTCCTCTGAGAAGTGAATTGGTGATCTCACACAAATTTCTAGTAATATGTGACCATCTCACAAAACCACTGAGTACTAAAGTTGATAGTACAATTTAAATATTTAAAGTGACTGTAACTCCTAATTTTTCTCATTGATTGTAGCAAACTTTATATCTATATCTATATATTTGTACCTGTATCTATATATCTATATCTACATAAATCAAATTCTGCCAAGTCTACAAACACACACACACACACACAAACACGTATGTGTGTGTATACATAGACTTGGCAGAATTTGATATAAAATAATTTTGATGGATAATATTGATGTTTATTTTTAATACTTTTTCTGATTTTTATCATTTAAATTTTGAAAGTTTTAGGAGGTTGGGCAATAGAAGGGGTCAGACAATAATTATTTAATGACAGTAGATTGATAAAGCTTTATAACCATTAAAACACAAATTGTCAGCATCACATGTAAAAATATACAAAGTAAATATCCTTAAATCCGACTCTAAGAAGTCCTCAAATAGTATTTTTCTTACTTTGCCTATCTGTAAATTTAGATGATCGATGAAAATATATTTCATCATTTTGTGTGTACGATGAAATTGACATTTATCAACATTTATTGATAAAAGTCTAACCCTTTGAAGCCTACGTATATATGCACATACATATATATATATATACACAAACACACACAGAACTGTGTGTATATTCAAAAATATATTTTTATAATAGATATTTTAAAAATGTGAAATATTAACAAAGTATACTTCACATAAGTTACATTTTTACTCAAAATGTAAGAAATATGTATAATTTATAAAATATGAACACAGATGGCAATCTTGTGGTGTTGTGAGCAGCACGGCATATATGACGAGGTGAGAAGTTATGCTTTACTATACAATAGCTTTATTTTATTAAAATAAGAGGCTTATTCTTTCCTTCAGTGAAATTAGTAACTTTGACCTTAATCATGGGAACAGAGCTGGGTTCAGTGTCTGGTTAGTTGTATAAAAACAAATCCATGCCATATATAAAAGAAAAGAATGACGAATAAACATGAATATTGCGTCCTGTCCAGCCTTCACAGAACTCACTTCAGTAGGAGCAAGATTAGACCTATTGTTTGACTGCTACTGCAATGCTAGCCAGCAGGAGAAATCATACCATACTATTTTATGTGCCCCACAAAAATGGTTGTGGTTACATTAATTTCTCAGTGATGAGGTTGGAATTTGTATTTAACGGATAGTGAGATGCTGCAGGACAGCAGCTTCTAGAGTATGATAATTTTACTATAGGTCAAGTTATGGATCTAAATTATTTGACACTGTTGTTTTAAGTAATCTTTTCCTCTCTAGTTAGATATTCATTGGGAATCTCTAGCAGCTACCTTGTACAAGCTGTGAAATGCCACTGGCTTTTATTTTTTATTGGGTTTGTGCTAGCTGCTAAGCAATACAAACCAATACAATGTATACATAACATGGGGAAAAAACTCTGTATTTTTAGTCTTAGAAAATATTCTGATATATACAATATAAATAGTGCCATGAATTCGATATATCATGACTGGATATGCATTTTTTTGGGATATACAACATAGGTTAGATAAAAAAGAAATATATCTTACAATAGTTCTAGAAGTGACTGAAACATATATGAACACATGAAAGATTGGTGTCTAAAATGGCTTATTGTAAGTTATTTGTTTAATTCATTGGAACCTCCTCATTGTCCCCAAGCCATGGTGGAATTAATAAATTGTGTGCAGACCCTCTCAGAGGTCCAGAGAGGCCCAGGCCACTTCCAGCTTTTGAGGCCCCCTAGCCATAATTAAAATAAAAAATGACAACACATGAAAACAAAATAAGGCACCAAAAAAAGTGAGACATAATTTGAATATTTTTTTAATTAACAAATGCTTTTCTTTTTCTGTGCAAATGCACTAATTATTGAGGAAAAATCTAGCTTTCGTGCAACATCACAGTTGATATTAAGCATGGTGAGTCCATTAAAACGCTCTTGTCCCATAGTTGAATGGTGATAGTTCTTTACCTGCTTCAACATGTTGAAGGTCCGTTCACCTGAAGCCACTGATGCAGGCAAACTGACAAAAATACGCAATATTTATGAACGTTTTAAACTCTTTAATGTGACAAAATCTATATCAGTTAACAAAAAAATTATGTCTTTTACCAAATCCCATCTCTTATTTGCTTACATTTGCAGCTCTAAGCTGAGAGAGTGTGTCTGATAGGGATGCGCATGAAAACAAGTTGTTAAACTTATCAAATGCCTAAAAATTAACAAGTTTCTAAATTTGAGGTCCCCTCTGAGCTTGAGGCCCAGGCCAAATGGCCCTCCTGGCCCCCCCTCCCCACCCCGATTGGCCCTGATTGTGTGGTGGATTGAGACCAGTCTGTGGCCATTTAGCTGGAAGTTCCAAGATTTATAGACATTTATAATTTTTTAAATGAGTTCTATATCATTAGTACTAAGCAAACAGTGCAATTTTTCTCTCATTAAGTAAATGTACAATCTTATCAAGTATTATTAGTTTTTGAGTTAGTAGGCAAATATATCTTATTATTCTCCTTTCCCATATTTGCTGGAATATTATGGCATCACCATACATTAAGGTCCTGATCCTGTACCTCTGAAGTCAATGGGAGCATTGCCATTCACAGCACAGGATCAGGCAAGAAGTGCCCAGTCTCTGTCTTGCAGAGACTTACACACAGGTAACTTTATTTGCCTGAGAAATCTTGATGAGGGCTACTCACATGAATATAGTTATATGCATACATAAATCTTTGTAGGATCAGGGCCTTCGGGGCCCAGTTCTTTAGGCCTAGCATAGGCAAACCTCCCATTTGTGTTCAGTGGACATTTTGTCTATAAAAGTACTGCAGGATTGAGTCCATATAACAAGTATATGATTTTGCCATGGTGGGCCAGAACAAGAATAATAATGTGAAATAGCAGTAGTCTCATTTATCTTTGATTAACATAATGAGATTTTTACCACAGAAATCTTTTACGATGCCTCATTTGACTCCTTGTTCTCAGTCATATGACCACAGTTAGGCCTCAAGCCTGCAATAAATTCCACATGGGTTAACCCTTGGTCTGTGCAGTACCCCACTGGAGTCCGTGGGGTTTTGGGTGAGGCTTGGATCCATTTGCAGGCTCGGGGTCTAAAGAGCTTTTCTTTCACTTGAATGGTGTTAATTCAATAGAAATGTTAATGGCTGGGGGTCAAATCCTGCATGTCTAAGGGAAAATTCCTGTTGACTTTAGTGGGAGCAGCATTTGGATTTGTTTAGCTTTCATATGTGGATGGTATTTACAATAGTTAAATATTGATTGTACTCTACTTTTTAATTTCCAAGTACCACTTATGAGTTTTCATAAAATGGAATAAAATCCTTTAAAATGTTAAAGACTTTTCCCCACAGTCAGTTTTTCAGTTTATCAGGAATCCGGTCATTTGGATATCAACAAGTTGGGCTGCTGCTGTCCTTCAGCAGTTACAGCCTAAGGTCTCTGCTGCATCAGGTCAATTTACTTTCAAGGTTGGTGGTGCTATTTTTTCCATGTACTGATTTTTTTTTCTTTTGAAGCATGCTCAGGTCAGTTGTCTCTGCCTTTGCATTAAATTTGTCCTGAGCCATTGCTACTGAATCAATATTTTATAATGATATTCTTAATATGCAAATATATTTTACTATTAACATCTGTTGCATGATTTTGATACTAAATAACGACTTTGCTGTCTCTAGCAGTGTGATTACAGAAAACAGAATGATGAATAAAATGCATGCAGATTAATAGTCTAATCTCACTGCCTGTGTATGGATAATAGGAAAAATAACATTTATTCCAGTACTAGTCTATCTATTATATCAATATTACGAAGCCATATTATCCTATGGTTGGAAGTGACAGTAAATATCTATAAAAAGACTGTCTATTTCATTATTATCATTTATTATTATTGTATAAAGGCCTAGCAGCAGTTTAAATTCTGTGATTTATGTCTTAAAGATGCTCTTTTCATTGAAACGTGTTTAAATAACAAACCAAAAAATCCTTAATTAATCTATGATGGAGATCTTCCAGGAAACAGACAAAGTCTGACTAATAAAGAATGCTTGCAAAACAGAGTAAAGTATTTATGGAACGTATGGCTGAATCTTATCTTACTTTGTAGACCTGTTTAAATAGTAATCTGTACTATACCTACCATGCACTGACAGTGAGTCAGTAAAATACTGCATGACTGAGCATGAAAATTTTATTAAGAGAATATCATTATAAAATATTTTATGAAACGTCTTTGTGTAATGAACCCTGTACATGGAGGCTTTTGTCCATTGTGGGAAGCTAAAAAATAATAATTGACATTTCATGTCCATATGCATGATGCTGCAAAATAGCGTATGTAAACTATTTCTTTCTATACTGTTCAATTACTTTTGTCACCAGCTCCTACAAGTTTTTATTTGCAGTCCTTTGTTCCGATCACTGGTGCCCTCTTCACTGTTTTCTATAAATTCTGTAAATAAATGTCTACAGATATACCTTGATGTTGTCTTTTCATAATTAACCAATGTGTTTGAAAGAACCATACTGGCATTTTATGTTAAAATGCTGCTTCTAGTATGGATACACCTGCTGCAAAGGGAACATGATAACGATGGTTTACACCTTGGAAATTGTACAGGAAACTGGTGTAAACAGGGAGAATCGTAGTTTTGTGAACTTTTGTATCAGTTCAGATATTACAGCAAATCCCTTATAACCATTGTTATTTATTAACCCCTTCATTCCTGAATTCTTTGCAACCATATGCAAAATATGCTGGATTAGTGGCTCCTAGGAACAAAGGGGTTAAGCTCCCAGTACTTTGGAATAATGTAATACATGGATATAGTATTCTTGATATACATTTTACATGTATACTTACATATGGAACACAATATAAATTGTTTGACTAAACATGAAAATGCTCAACCTTTTTCTGTATTATTAAAATCTATTTTTCTTTATCTCTGCCAAGTTTTCAGATTTAGTGAAATATAATTGGTAAGAAATATGAGTATGCAGAGACCATTTAAAAAAGATTATCAATTCTTTGATCTCCTATGGAAAAGAGTACTGTATTGATGTTCTAAACGATCTCACGGTGTTGTAAGCAGGTTGTGATTTGGCATGCTTGTACGATCTGCACCCAGCATGTACAAAAAATCCTTTAATTGTTATGTGACATGTTTGCATATGTGGTTATTATCTGTGAACTCATTGTACATGTATCCAAATGTGTTTTCTATTGTGCTTGATTTTGCTGGCCATTCTTGAATGACTTGGCAACTCAAGAAACAAATGTTTTGTGCTGTCCTTTGTAATGCGTATGCTCTCTGATGTTTTGTCATATTTCATCAGCTTTTATTTTACTCTTTTTTCCAACAACATATCTTTATATTTGTTGGAAACAAATTTATGCAAAGACAATCTTAGTAAGCTTTGCTCAGCATTATTATTTTATTTATTAAGATGATGGTAGCTTGTTCTGTTTAGTAAACATTTCTCTGATGTAAATCTTTTGCAGTTAATCCACCGTCAGACTTGAATTTTACAATGATAGATGAACACACTGTTCGAATGTCATGGACAAGACCACCTGATGCAATAGAGGGGTACAGGGTAACAGTGGTCCCTACAACTGGTAAGATTTTGTTTTATAAAGTCAGATGATCTAGCGCCACTACATTTGTTTTGGTTTTGTGAAATCTATTAAAACTGATTTTTGTGTAAGTGTCAAAATGAGGTGTGAGGATATATGTTAACGCCCTCATTTTTACAGGTAAGATTGTGCCTTGTCCTTACGCAGCTCCATAGAGGTGTAGGAGGGTGCAAGGGTTTCCCCTCTCTTGTGTGGCCTGTGTTAGGGCTACTTGCATTGTAGCTTCAGCGCTTTGAGATACGCAAGGATTGTGCTCTAGATGCTTCTCCCTTGGTATGGAGGGGCAGGAAGTAGGTGAAGTCAGGACTCTACTTCCTCCTCCTATGTGCTGGCTGGTCATATTGCTGGAGTATGTTGCACCTCCTAAAGAGGAGGTGTAAATTTCTGTCCCTCAGGGAAAATAGGGAGTTCCTGGGAGAGCGGGCCTATACTACCCCTGGCTGCATGATGCAGGCAGATAGCAAAATCTAGCCTCTGTGTTCTGCCACCTGTTTGGGTCCTTCACTCACTGTTAATCTCTTCAGCAGTTTAGTTTTGTAGCAGTCCCTCTTCTAAAACACTTTTGGAGGCCCAATCTTGTAAACTGGGATTTTCAAAGGGCCTAAGGGATTTAGGGACCCAAATCCCATTGAAAGTCATTTGAAAATCCTGGCTGCGAAACCTTATTCATTCCAGTGAGCTCTTACTCTCGTGAGTAGTCTCACTAAAGTCAGTGATACTTCTTACATCCGTAAGGGTCTGCAGGGTTGGGCCCTGGAATCCTGTTGTTAGTGTAGAAAGTTTACCCACTATTTCATTTCCCTAAGATATACATAATCTTGCATAGTTCTGAATACTTTCAGCTGCTGTTAACTTAAATGGGAATTGAGAGCGCTATGCACTTCTAAGGAGACACTATGCAGGATCAGGTCCAAATGTTCTAGGCTTGACTAGTGAATACTCATTGATGTTGATTAGGTTTACAGAACTTTTTCTTAAACACAGAGCCCATTGTCAAAAATAGTTACGGGATGACATACATTGACAGTAGATAGGTGACGAAGTTCTGCTACTATTGCTTCTAGCTGTATAGCGGGAAAGGTAATGTCCACTGCTGATAATCTTTTTAATGGTGTCTGATTCCTGGAAATCCTGTTTCAGCTGTTATCCCAATGTAAATCAGGCGTAATTCCCAATGACCTTAGTGTAAAACTGATGAATTCAGAATCAGATCCAGACATTTTTTTTAACCAAAACTGACTCTATAAACGGTGTGTCTCTGAGTTTCCTCTGCCTTGACCCTTAACAAGTGCGGAGTGAATATGAAATTCTACTAAATCCAAATGACAATATTTCTCATGCTAATTCTCCACAGATGTTGGTAGCTACTCATGGTGCAAGGCAGTTGAGAATCAGGCCCAGTGTTTGCATGTCTACAGTAGTATTAGAAATACCAATTTGGAAACATGTCTCTTCTGCCTTAATTTTACATATTGGAAAACTGAAAACTGTCCTCTATTAAAAATATCATAGCTTAAATAACATAGGAGTACCCTATACCAACCATGTGCTTTTTCTAGGGAAAATATTGTGCATCTCTCTTAAGGTAAAATATTGGGGTCACATCTCATCTCATTTATCCCAGTGTAAATCATTTGTAACTCAGCTACAATCACTGGAGTTATACCCGTGTAAAACTGATATGAGGTTAGACTCAGACCCACTATGTAAACTGATTTTCTAAATGACAGCTAATTTTATTGTACACATGTTTGGTTTTAAAATTGATGAGTAAATAAAATGCTTTATTGGACGCAGTTTTGTATGTCCTTTGCAACTAGGTGTTTCAGGAAGGCAAACAACTGTTTTAAAATTTTATTTACAGCCTGTGGGCAGATAGCTCTTTCTACTGTGTTTTCAGATTATGAAAAACTCATAATTATTATTATTGGGTTTAGACCCTTTGTGTTAAATGTGCTTTGTATGTTGTATTGCAGATGGACCTACTAAAGAATTTACCCTTGCACCTAGTACTACCCATACTATACTGTCAGATCTTACACCTGATACAGAATATGTTGTGACAATAGCTTCATATGATGACAGAGAAGAGAGTCTACCTGTCTTTGGCCAGCTTACAAGTAAGTACACATAAAGTTAGACATAGCTGAATAAAGTAACTGAAGTGGCTATTTAATATTTGGGTTATAGGACCAAATTCTGGCTTGGTGCCAATTGGCCAATAAAAGCTCATTGCATATCTATAGCCTGGACATCTGTGGCCCACGAGCAGCCTTTTCCCCATTATGCTTTGTTTCTGGCTTTGCCACAGATTTCTCATATAATCACAAGCATGTTACTTAACCACAGTTTGCCTGTCTGTAAGATGCGGATAATATTATTTACCTGATTTACAGGGTGTTGCAAAGGTCAATTATTAAACACTTCAGGATAGAAGGTACAGTGTGAGCACAAGGAATTTTTAATTATTTATGTATTGGCCTTAACTCTAATGCTGTCAAATCAGTGTCCAGGAATTGTACTTGTAAACTGCACGTTCTGAGAGAGGCACACAACAAATCTTGTTGACATATCTCCTTCTCACCTTGTTTTTCTTGACTTTTACAAAATGTAACCTACAGTCAACTGACAACTTCTGGTTTCCCTTCCACTAATCCTGTTTATGTTGTGGTTTGTTTAGTTCAGACAGGTGTTCCAGTTAGTCCAGAGGACAAGAAGCCTGACCAGATTCAGATTCAAAGTACGTTTTTTGTCTTCCATCTTATGTGACATTTTAGAGGTAACTAAAGGTTTGATCCAAAACCCAGTTAAGCCAGTGCAAAGTCTCCCAAAGGGTTTTGGATCAGATGATAAAGTCAAATCCTGTGCCTATGTTGTTTAGCAGTAAGGTTGTACTAACATGTGATCTGGCTGTGTGTGCTGGGCTGACCAAAGTTGAGGAGGGTCTGAAAATCTGCCACCTCTCTATGGGAAAGAGGTGAAAATCTGAGCTGAGCACCAAGGATTTCACACAAATAAACTCACATCCTCTGAGCATATCTCAGCCCTTTAATAAATGTCTCCCTGCTGAGGACACACAGAGTTGCAGAAAAAACCTATGCTGCTGCCATGTGGGGATAAGAGTGGGGGCGGGAGAGAGGAGCGGTATCAGAATTAATTCTTTCCCAGCATCAAATCCTTCTACAACATCATATATTGGGGGTGTGCACTGCTGCAGGAGCTGTGTGTCTCCCTTTGTAACTACTGATCACTACAGGACAAGGTGCTCTTTGACCCCAGCCTGAGCTCCTGATGGACAGTTCCATTTTGGAGCTGCCAGTTGGAAGGCCCCTGTTGAGGGTGTGGAGCTCCATTCGGTTTCTCCAACCAAAACTTGCCATCAGGAGCTCAGGCTGCACATGCTCAGTGCCTCTCCAATGTCATCCCTTAGTTCCCAGGTAGAGAGAGACTATGACACCACTTCTGGGCAGTGGAAGAGCAGGTGTTACATAGCCACTTCTGAGGCTGGCTTCCTCCGTTAGCACACAAATAGTTCTTTGTGGCTTCAAAGTCTAGTTGGGGTGCATGGCTTTGGTAGGTCTTGTGCTGCAACTGGACAAAGCCCATGATTTGGCCCTCAGGGACAAATTCTTCCTACAGATATGCAGATCTCCTTTTGACATCAGTGGGAGATTTGTACATATGCAAAGGCACATTTGGCCACAAGCAACTGCGTGTTGATTCAAATTAGACCCATTAATTAATAGGTCTAATTTATAAAAGTTATAAAATGTTTAACAGGGGTGTGTGATTTTTTGCATAGATGATCAATGTGTCATACAAAAAAGGAGTATGTCATTTCCAAAATCACATTTTAACACATTTTACAAATACTATATTAGTGGTTTAGTAAAGTTATTTTCCACCAAAATCATTGAATATTTTGTGCAGTATTTACTATTTCGGCCCCAATGCTTATCAGTGTTATTGTAATTAATTTCTTTCAACTGTTCTCTGTTTCTGGAATGTCCTCCCAGTAGATATGTCACTAAAGCTAGGTGAACGGTGTCCAACCCAAGTAAGATATTTCAAATAAGGATTTTAATCCGTTTAATTTCTGTTTGGCTTGGCTTCTACTTATTAGATTTCTGTTGTTCATTTTTAACTGACAGCTTTTGTCTATGGTATGGGATAGTGAAAGTGTTTGGAGATATTGACATGTAAGTGATCTGTCATTGTTCTGTGAAGAGATTTGTGTTGTTTTTAATATGTTTCAGAATGTTCCGTCAGTGCACTGACAGATTTAGTTTTTCTTGTGGATGGCTCGTGGAGTGTGGGGAGAAGTAACTTCAGATATATTTTGGACTTCATCGGCACTCTTGTATCTGCTTTTGACATTGGGGAAGAAAAGACACGAATTGGAGTTGTTCAGTACAGTACTGATACAAGAACTGAGTTCAACTTAAATCAGTATTTCAGAAGGAATGATCTTCTTAATGCAATTAAAAGAATACCTTACAAAGGTGGCAATACAATGACAGGTACAGATTTTAGCTCTTTGATAACATATGAAAGCTAAAAGTTGAGGGAAAAACTTCCCCCAAAGTTTGTTTGTATAGCATTTTATTTTACAGCTGAAATTCTATTTAAATCCTAGTTCACTCATACCTAAGAAAAGCACAGAACATTTTGTTGTTTTTAGGTGAAGCTATTGATTATCTGATTAGGAATGCATTCACTGAATCTGCTGGAGCAAGAAAAGGCATTCCTAAAATAGCAATCATCATTACCGACGGAAAATCTCAAGATGAAGTTGAAATTCCTGCAAGAGAGCTTCGCAACCTAGGAGTTGAAGTCTTCTCCTTGGGTATATCAGTTATTCATTAATTATTGTTACTATTTAATATTGTGGGTAAATTTAACGCTAATTAAAGTGTGGCATTAACATTCTAATAGCACTAGCTTGATTCATGCATTTTACAGGCTAGGGGTGTTCAATGCATGGTACCTGAGACTGGCCCTTTGGTCTCTCCTGAACAGAGAGTCCCAGCTGTGCCAAACTGTGTGGTAATTTTTGTAACGTGTCCAGATGGAGACTAGGATGTGACTGACAAACTCAGTTTGACATATGACCTCATTAAGTAAAAGTCTACTGCATTAATCCACAGCTTTAATTAAGCTTTAGTAATTAAGTTGTTAGTAATTACAGAGCTTAACCTGCATCAGCTTTATTCCAAGATGCTTTAAAATTTTAAAAATACACTTACAAAGATCTAAATGTTATACACATAATATGGTCTCATCTCTCATAACTTTTAGGAGTCAAAGCAGCAGATGCAAAAGAACTGAAACTAATGGCATCTCAGCCATCCTTGAAGCATGTTTTTAACGTGGCAAATTTTGACGGAATAGTGGATATACAGAATGAAATAATCTCACAAGTGTGCTCAGGTGTTGATGAACAGCTGGGTGAATTGATTAGTGGAGAAGAAGGTGAGACCTTTTACAAAAGTTTATTGTTAACTGGAATGTACCTGATATGTGTTTTTAATGTGATGATCCATGCTTATTTTGATAGTTCCATCAATTTTATAATCTGCCATTAGTATATGGAAGACATGTTTCCAGCTGTATAGATTTAAACAGCAGCAGATTAGAACACATGCGGTTGACTGGATTTGAAATATCCCATTGAAGTCCATAACTCCAAATAGTTATGTTGCCTCTAGGGTTATCAAATCCTGAGAACATAACACTTTAGACCACCTGGTGGAAAATATGTTGAAGGGAGAATTCACTTGAAAAAACACACATGTGAAGGGCATGAATCATGCCCTATTGTCTCACTGGTTATGCAGGGCAAGGCAGCTTGGGTTAAGGGGCAGAAGATATGGTTTGGCAAGGATCCATGGGTAAAGACTGAAGACCGTTGAAACCAAATAGTTCTCAAGCTATAACCTTGCACTTTCTATGCCCCTTCAAGATTCCAAAAACTGCCCCTTCTAGACAATGACAGAGTAGACTGTTCTATTTCTGTGGTTTCCTGCAGATGCCTTTATTCATTCAAACCTTCTGATGTGTTTCCGGGAAATAGAGAGGGAAAGGGAAAGGGAAAAAATCTGCTCATTATTGTATTTGATTGTATTCATTGTATTTGATCTTTTTGGATTTGTTTTTAATTTTTCAGTTGTGGAGCCTCCTTCAAACCTAGTGGCTGCCCAAATCTCATCAAAATCGATTAGAGTCACTTGGGATCCATCAGCTAGCCAAATAACAGGCTACAGGGTGCAATTCTTTCCAATGATAGCAGGAGCCAAACAGCACGTGTTGAGTGTTGGTCCTCAAACTACTGCTTTAAATGTCCGAGATCTTTCTCCAGAAACAGAGTACCAGATTAATGTATATGCAATGAAAGGATTGGCACCCAGTGAGCCAATTACGATAATGGAAAAAACACAGCCAGTCAAAGTTCAAGTGGGTAAGTTATCGATATGGTTCTGATATTGTAGCTCTTTTTTTATACTTCTAAATATCTCTCTTAATAAAAGTCCTTCAGTTACTGGAAGACATAGTTTTAGTTAATGGAATTAGTTTAACCAAAGACCAGCATCGTTTAGTGTTTATAAGTGATGAGTCAGCTGATTACAGATGCAGCTGCAATAGAAGTGCCTTGACTATTGGCTTTTATACTGGTAATTTTTTCTCTTTACAGAATGCTCCCGTGGTGTGGATGTAAAAGCTGATATTGTGCTTTTAGTGGATGGCTCCTACAGCATTGGTATCGCCAATTTTGTTAAAGTAAGAGCCTTTTTGGAAGTGTTAGTTAAAAGCTTTGAGGTTTCACCTCAAAAAGTACAAATAAGTCTTGTCCAGTACAGCAGGGATCCCTATACGGAGTTTTATTTGAACAGATACAACAAAATTGAAGATGTAATTCAGGCTATTAACACCTTCCCCTACAGAGGTGGATCTACAAACACAGGCAAAGCGATGACCTATGTGAGGGAGAAAGTATTTGTTATCAACAGAGGATCAAGACCAAATGTACCAAGGGTCATGATTCTTATTACTGATGGAAAATCGTCAGATGCCTTTAAAGAGCCAGCCATAAAATTGAGGGAGTCAGATGTAGAGATATTTGCAGTTGGTGTTAAGGATGCAGTACGTACAGAATTGGAAGCAATTGCTTCACTGCCTGCTGAAACCCATGTGTACACAGTGGAAGATTTTGATGCTTTCCAAAGAATATCATTTGAACTTACACAGTCTGTCTGCCTACGAATTGAGCAGGAACTGGCTGCTATAAGGAAGAAAAGTAAGTAATTATCAATACTTAGAGAAATCTTAAAAAAAAAAGCAATGAAAATAGTCTGAGCCAAATTTGATTCTCAGTTACATTTATTTAACTCCCTTGTTGTCAATGAAAATGTCCAGGTATAAATGAGGGCATAATCTGTTTATGTGTTTTTAGCTAAAGTGATACAATCAAAACATAAAATAACTCCAAATAATTAGCTAAGTGGACTTGATTCTTCACTTCATTACACCATTGGCTTCCATGGAACAATGCTGATTTAAAGTAATTTAGGATTTGACCGATTATTTTAAACTTAATTAAAAACACTGGGAAAAAAACAATTATTTTATGAAAAGAAGAAAATTAACTGGGAAATACGTTTTCCCCCCCCCCCCCCGCAGATGTTTAAGATGACATTAAAGTTGGAGGGCCAGATTTACAATGATGTAAATCTAGAATGACTTCAGTGGAGTTACTTTGCTTTTACACAGGAGTCACAGAGGTTAAAATATGTCCTCATGAGTAAAAAATTACTTGCCATTGTCACTGTAAATTCTTCTGCGGTTATATTTAAAAGAGTTTAGAAAGTCACCAGCTTCACAAATTTCAGGGTAAGAGTGAGAAATCCTTCATGACATTAACCTGGCTCACAGCATTCAAAAACCTGAAGGAATTTTTCATCCGCTGCTACATCCTGTGCCTTACAATTTTTGTATTTCAAAGGGACACTGAAGGTGGATAAGCCCAGCATATGAAAACCCCAGACTCTTTAAAAATAAGCCTTTGTTTCAGAATACCTTTGAGATCACGAAACTTTTACGTTGGAGGGCTCAAACCCCTAACAGCCCCACTGGTAGGCTAGCTAAGCCAACCAAAACTAGCTGAGGACTTCAGGTTTATGTTTGTGCCTCAGGTCATTTCATTTACTCCCCTTTCTGGATCCATTCTTGTAAGAGTGTTGAAATTCTGTTAATTTCATTTGTGTGCAAGTGCGCCGATAAAGTGAGGATGCACTGTTGTCCCTGAGGGAACACGAGAGAGAAAGAAAGAACCCAGCTTGATTCTCAGATTTCACCTTAAGTTTTCAGGGCTGGCAGTAACAAATGTCAACTTTTTAATTGAACCTAGGACACCTGAGGTGGAAAACATTAAGTTGGTGTTTCTACTGATTGTCATATTGTTTAAGACAACTCAGAGATCATCATAGAATTTTATGTATTCATGAATGAGAATGACAAACAAGCATAGATGCATATCAGAAAATATTTATTGAATCAAAGAAATCAGCTGACTGCAGGAAATGTTTTTGAGTGATTTTGAAGGCGTTTTTAAGTATTTTATTGTAACGTGTGGCTTTTTTAAAAAACAGGTTATTTACCTGCCCGTAATTTGGCCTTTTCTGAGGTAAAGTCCAACAGTTTCAAAGTGAATTGGTCTCCAGCTGGATCTGAGGTTTTGTCCTATCTTATTAAATATAAAGTAGCTGCTGGTGGAGAAGAATTCCTTGTTTCAGTGCCGGCTTCAAGTACTAGCTCAGTTCTCACCCATTTACTTCCTGAAACTCCTTATGCAGTGAGTGTGATTGCAGAGTATGAAGATGGTGATGGTCCTTCCTTGGATGGGGAAGAAACGACTTTAGAAGGTACTCTTCCTATTATGCTCAGCCAGAAACATGTTATGTATTTAAGTAACAATCTGCTTTATTGAGAGAACTTGTGTATGTGGAATACCAACCTAATGCTGAGAGATGGCACTGGTATGTGGGATGAGAATGGGCATTATTGTTTCCCAGTGCCTTGACTAAAGGTGTAAAATTCCAATACAGGACAACTATTAGATTTAAGATTGTGTTTTATTTCCCTTAAGTTTGCTGGATACTGTGTTTTCTCTGACGTTCAGAGGCTGCTTTTCCAATAGAGTATGGTGGTATCAATAAATTAAATAACAAAAAAAGTATAACGTGAACACACACTAGTTAAGTTTCAGAGTAGCAGCCGTGTTAGTCTGTATCCGCAAAAAGAAAAGGAGTACTTGCGGCACCTTAGCGACTAACAATCCGATCCAGCAAATTCATTGGGACTACTCACATGCTTAAAGTTAAGCATATACTTAAGTGGTTTGCTGCATCTAGGTCTTTTAACTTGGGTTTATAGAAAAAAGGTTATATGGCTAATAAACAACTCTATTCTCCAGATGGGAACTTCTTAATAGCCTTAATGGGCCTGACACCATATTAGACTATCGTGGGAGTTTTCTGTGAGAACCGTCTGCAAGATTTCGCCTATTTTAAGGAGTAACATTACAGTTAATTAATTTTTTTTACCCCTATAGTTAGTTATTCAATTCAATCTAATCTAGCTAGGCTATTAAGCTGTACTCATTACTTTCCATTATTTCTAGTTCACCCTATAATCTTCGACCTCGTATTCCAGAAGATTCTAGGGTGAACTACACGAACAAAGGAAATAGCATTAATAGTCTGTTGATGTATTTTTCTTAGTATTGATTAAAATATGTGTTTATTTATAAAATGGCTTGGATTGAGGGAACAGTCCAATTCGGACGATTTTGGCCCACATCCTCAAATGTATTTAGACACCTAACTTAATTTGAGATGAATGGGAGTTGAGGATCTGCACTTTCATCCTTTATGTGTTTGTATACATAATCTCACTGTACCTGCACAGATCATAATGTTTTAGCCACATGTAACTCTCCCTTAGGAAATCATCTGCTTCAAATGGCTGCTTGGCTGATACTATCCACAGTTCATAAATCATAGAAATGTACGGCTGAAATGTGAAGAACTGGGGAAACAGCAGCTTTAACAAAAATTTCAGACATGTCAGAAATACACTCCATATTGTGACTGATAGTGCATTTTAAAATATTCATCATTTTGATCTGATAAAATCCTGCCATTTTTGAGAAGCCAATAATGCTATGTAAATGCAAATAGTTCTGCATGCTGAGTTGCTAGCAGCTTGGGTTGAACAGCTGGTTTCTTGATAGCTGATTTGGGCTTTAGGCTGCTACAGAGTTTTAAATCCTATACTGTATTTATGGTCAATTGAAAAAATAAGTTTTTTTTTTTCAAAGGAAATGTTTTTTGTTCAACTTTCAAACAGATCTTTAATTGAATAACAAAGAACAATATTTCTGGTGTAATGATGTTCAAATTTGTTGAGGAAGTTTACCTTCATATGGTTAGTGAACACTCAAGAGCAAATGTTGTCCTCAAATGCATGTGAATAAACTCCCATTGACTGCTGGGCAACATATGATATAATTTGGCCCAAAGTATGTGGCAAAGGATTAAATTCTGCCCTGTTTCATCTAGCCAAACCAGCTGAATGGTCTCAGCGGAAGCCATAATTTTCATCAGGAGCAGGCTAAGTTAAAAAGCAGGCCTTAGTTTTTCTTATCTTGCAGGATAACGAGTGATTTTCTGTCTTGAGGGGAGCAGCCTAAATCATAAACATTTTAAATCATCAATAAATGAAAAATTCATATAAATGCTGAGAATTTAGCTTATAAGAGCTCCAATATTTTCAATATTTTTCCTGATTACTACATTAGATGGCTTTTCAAAATCTGGTGTGTGCATATGTGTAGTTAAGTGCATCTGACACTCATCAGTGAATGGGAATGGCACAGAAGTAAATACCCACAATCAGTGAAATGTGTGCAGAAAAAAAATCTTTATTAGGCAACCTGTTGTTGTAAAAAAATGTCCCAGAGTATACCTAAATGTACTGAGTACAGCTCTACTCTACCTTTATTAGAAGGCTACTTCTGTTCAACAGCTACTTTGGCAGATCCTTGAGTGGTTACATATATCAGCAAACACTGATGCAGTTTAAATTGTAGCTCTGGTTCAAATTTTCAAAAGCAACTCATAATTTTGGCTGCCTGACTTGATAAGACCGTAAGAATGGCCATACTGCATCAGACCAATGGTCCATCCTATGCCAGTATCCTGTCTTTCGACTGTGGACAGTGCCAGATGCTTCGGAGGGAATGAACAGAACAGGGCAATTTACTGAGCGATCCATCCCCTGTTTTCCTGTCGCCTTGTGGCAGTCAGAGGAAGATACACATTAAAGGGGCCTGATTTTCAGAAAGTGCTGTGTACTAGTTCTCTGAAACACCAAGTCCTTGTAAGGTGTCTCAAATTGGCCATCCAAAATTAGAAGCATAGAAAAATAAATAGTCACTTTTTGAAAATGTAGGCCCTGGTCTTGGTAAGTGGGATGAACTAATGAAGTTGGTTCTCTGATTGAAGGCAAATGTTTGCAAATTATATTTGTGTTTGTTTGCAGTTATAGGGGCTCCTCGAAACTTAATGATAACAGATGAAACTACTGATAGCTTTAAGGTTGGCTGGACGCCAGCTCCAGGAAATGTTCTAAGGTATAGGGTTGCATACAGGCCAGTGACTGGAAGAGAGAGGAAACAAGTAACTGTCCCAGCAAATGAAAGATCAACTACGTTACTGAACTTGACTCCTGATACAAGATATGAAGTTTATGTTATTCCTGAGTATCTGTCTGGGCCTGGAAATTCATTGAATGGATATGCAAAAACTGAAGAAGGTATGTAATAAATAACAGGCTTGTAGTGTGGCTTGAGAAGAAGGTTGTGCACGTTGATATCTTTTTTATTTTCAGTATGTGTAACTTGGATGTTCCTTTCTCTTTTTTCTTGTTACAGCAGGATAAATGGGGTGTTTTAGAATCACGCAAGTTTAATTGAGAAACAATTTAATATAACAACATCCCAAATTCTAATCAAGAACCTTTGGATTTTGCCTTTTGTATACATTTTTGAATCTGTAACTCCTAAACATGTTGATGTGCCTTGGGCAAAATGCCCACGTATGTGTCAGGCAAAGAAAATAAGACTTCTGAATTGTCTGTTACAAAAATGTTTCAACTTGAAAGGTTTAAACTCAAACGAAGTATGTATAAACCTAAAAATTGTTCATGTAATATCCTTATAGGTGACACATCTTTTATCTACTGTCAGCAAGTTGCTTATTTAGGGACTAATCCAGCATCCATTAAAATCAGTGATAGTCTTTACATTGAATTCAAGAACTGTTGGATTGGGCTCTTAATGTTTATGCAACGTTAAAACGTTACAAAAATAAAGATCAAATTTTGATTGCTGAATGGAAACTGGTTTATGACTGGTTAATTGTTACTGTAGGCCTCTATATTGTCAGTGTTTTGGATTTTTTCAGCTGTAGACTGTCTGTCAACTGAAGCTCCAAAAGCTCAATTTCAATGTAAAACTTTAATTTCAGGCACAATTTGCAGTTTATTTTTAATGAGAAGCAAAGAACTGATGAGCTAAGCTACCAATATCTCTAGCTGAGCCCCTTGTGCCTAGACATAGTAGCACATATGATCTACTAATAGAGTTTCACAACATCAGATGATGATGCTACATAATCAAGGTGGTTCCTTTGTAAATTATAATGCCCTAATACAAGTGATTATAAATTCTCCAGGGCACAGATTATTTTTTACTCTCTGATGGTATGTCACCTTGCTCAATGATGCCCTGATTCTTACTGGAACCTCTAATTAATACAAATTATAAATAACAATAACTACAGGTGAACAAAATCAGTCCATCTTTATGCTTACCTTATATTGTGGAAGTCAGTATTTTTGTGTGGTACTTAAAGTGTCTCATAGGGTTGTTGGACTTTTTCATAGGGAACCATATGTGCTCCTGTGCCTATGCACAAATGGTTACCACAAAAATAATTTTGCACTGTTACCTCACATTTTCATTGCTTTTATAAATTTTGTGCATCAACCTGAAAGTTATTTTAATGTAGTTTCTGTGCCATATAATATAGATACTAAAAAAAGATGCACATGGTGACTTATGGAGGTAAATAGTTCTTCCTTGTCTCTCTGTTTTTTCTTTCTGTTTTTTGTTTGTTTTTGTTTTGTTTTCTGTTACTAATAGTCTTAGATTTGATTTTGTAGGGGCCTATTTACATGCTTAAAATTAAGCACATGCTCAAGTGATTTCCTGGATCAGTTCCAGAGTGCTCAGCAAATTGCAGTATTGGATCCTGAATATTTGTAGTAGAAAGTGAGAACTGTGAGTCCACAGGCTACACCCGGCCTAATGGACATCTGTGTCCATGGGAAATGGGAAAAAATGTTATCATGGTACGAAAAGTTGGACTATATCATGGATGTTTATTATATCATGGTCATTTAAAAAACACTTAAAAATATCAAAAAGCACTAATTTGCCTCAGGGAATAACTTCTTGTGAAGTTATATTTAAAAAATCTCCTTCAGGTCTTCGTTCAACTCTCTGGGCTGAATCCTGGAATTTGCTGAGCAGTCTGGAAGTGATCCAGCAAATCACTTAAGCATGTATGCTATCTCTCTTATAATGATCTGAAAATAAATAAAGAAATCAGGCTTGTTTCATGATATGCTTTCAATGTCTTTTAACATGTATAGTCCTAGGGACTCCAAGAAATTTGAGAGTTTCTGATGCTACTACATCCACAATGAAGTTATCTTGGGGTGCAGCACCTGGCAAAGTCCAGCGATACCTTCTAACATATACTCCAGTGGCCGGAGGTGAAACCAAGGAGGTAACCATAAGGGGTGATACGACCACTACAGTGCTGAGAGATTTAGAACAGGGCACCAGATACGCACTGTCTGTGACTGCCTTGTATGCGTCTGGAGCAGGGGATGCCCTCCCTGGGCAAGGAGAAACACTTGAAGGTAATTATTTATATATATTATGTATAATTATTCATTTATTTGGTCACATTTTAGGTGCTCTAAATTGCACCATGTTCCTGAAGTTTCTACTGAAGTAAAACTCTGAGTAAAAAAAACTCCCTTCTTCCCTTTGTGACCATCCTTGTAAATCAAGCACAGTTGCCATCCCTCTACTCACAGCACAAGGACTATCTAAGGCTAGCATCCACCAGAGAGGACAGGTAGAGGTGGGGAATGTTCACTGGACATGGGCATCCCACTATGCCTCCTGGAAAAGTGTGTTGCATTGGCAATATATCCTGTGGGCTCCTGGAAGCTTTGGACTAAGTCAGCCTCAGTGACTCGCACAGCTAGGGCTGTGCCCCTCCAAAGCAACCTCAGTATAGGTTTTTGCCTTACAGGATGCAGCCAGCTGTGAATTCGGGAATAGTTTGGCGACAGATCATTTTTATTATCTTGGTGTTAAAAAGTCTTGTCTAATTGAAAATGTGGGCAGAGCTTTAACCTGTATTGAAACTCTGGTTGGAAATGATGTTTGCTCTAAATGTAAGACATTAAGAGTCACATAAAATGAGCAACATATAGCCTCTGCACAGAGAGAATGGAACACGGCTGTTTGTGACTAAGAAGAGCTAGAGCCTGGAAATGAATGCTAACAGAACGCTGGCAGGAATAAGCAGGAGCCAGAGGTTTCCTTATATGGATGGTAGGATGATGTCTCTCCGCCTTGCTGTGGAGAACTTCCCAGACATAGATGTTGCTACTTGCTGTCTGAACATTCTCATTATCATCCAATAATTGTCAATGTGTGGGACAACTTTGCCACTAGGCTATGAAAGGAAATGTGGCTATGTTCTGTGCTGGTCAGGGGTGTATCTTGATGCCCATAGGAGGTAAAATAACAGCAAATGAATGTAGCTCACATCCATAAAATAAACTAAAAGGGAATTGTTAATCTCACCCTTGAATATGCTAAGGGCTTGCTTCTCATTTACACTTAGTCCCTTTTACACTGTGAGAGCATTATGAAGGGCTCTTAAGGCAGATGAAAATAGGGCCCTGAAACAAGGCACTTCTAAGACATACTGTGAGATAAAGTTCCAAATACTAAGAGGAGTATGGAAAACAGCAGAAACCAAAATATAAACTACATAGTCACCAGAAGATCAAAGTTTAATCTCAGAAGTAAAAGAGGGCTAAGGAGTTTAGATTACCGTTGTGTTTGTATATTTCCTAGCAATGAAGGGCCCCATTCTGAGTCAGGCCTTTGTGCACTACAGCAATGTAAATGAATAAGGATAAGAAGAATATGAAAAAGAAACTGGTTGTGGTTGAGAATATAAGAATTTCAAATTGATAAATGGGACTTCTCTCGGGGTGGTTTTATATAAAAGCACCCAATCCAGATTTTAAGATTACTGTTTTGCTAGTGCAGGAACAAAAGGAAAGGAGTAAATGTGACATAATGTAATAAATCTCACTAATGTAATAAATGAATGGGGTTTTTTTGTGCCCCATTCATACTGGAGCCCATTGACAAGCTTAAGTGATTTGCTGGATTAGTTCAAGAGTGCTCAGCAAATTTCAGGTTTGACCCCTGAATTACTGTAGTAGAAAGTGAGAACTTAAGAGTCCACAGACTACGTCCTAACAGACATGTGTGCCCAAGGGAGATGGGGAAGAGAGCATGTTATCATGATGGTACCAAAAGCTTTACTATATCATGAATGTTCAATAATGATTTATCAAAATTAAGTATTATATCGTGGTAATTTCAAAAATACTTTCAATGTCTTTTAACATGTGAAGCCCGAGGAAGTCCAAGAAATTTGAGAGTTTCTGATGCTACAACATCCACAATGAAGTTATCTTGGAGTGCAGCACCTGGCAAAGTCCAGCAATACCGTATAACGTATGCTCCAGTGGCCGGAGGTGAAGCCAAGGAGGTAACCATAAGGGGTGATACGACCACTACAGTGCTGAGAGATTTAGAACAGGGGACCAGATACGCACTGTCCGTGACTGCCTTGTATGCATCTGGAGCAGGGGATGCCCTCCCTGGGCAAGGAGAAACACTTGAAGGTAATTATTTTTAGATATTATATAATCTTTCATTTATTTGGTTACATTTTAGGTGCTTTAAATTGCACCATGTTCCTGAAGTTTCTGCAGAAGTGAAAATATGAGTCATGCCGATGTGCACTACTGCCATGTAAATGAATAAGGATAAGAAGAATATGAAAAAGAAACTGGTTGCAGTTTAGAATTTAAGAATTTCAAATTGATAAACAGGCCTTATCCCAGGGGTGGTTTTATATAAAAGCATTGAGCCCAGATTTTAAGATCACTGTTTTGCCAGTGCAGGGACAATAGGAAAAGAGTAAATGTGTGTAATGTAATAAATCTCATTACTCAGTTCTAGTACCCTTTTATTTATCTCAGTTTCTCAAATAAGAGAAAACCAAACCAAAAATAATAATACTATATTGTGACATGAAATCTATGAGATTGAAATTAATGTTCAGCTTCCTAGACGAGTCAGCCAGATTGGAAAATCCTTTCGGAGTTCAATCAGGAAATGTGCGTACCAAAGCTTTGTACTGAAATACATTAAACTAGTCTTGCAGACTAAATTTTAGTCAGAGAAACTGACAGCAAGGCAGTTATTATGAGATGCAAGGTAAAAATAGCATGTAAATGTAGGTATCAGTTGCATAACAGTGGAGGCCCCATGTGGTAACATGGAAATATTGATAAGAAAGTGTGGTAGTACCAAACTTCAGGGAACAGTAAAGAATAGTAAATATGGCAGGCGACCAACTTGGCTTAATGGTGAAATCCTAGCGGATCTTAAACATAAAAAAGAAGCTTACAAGAAGTGTAAGGTTGGACATATGACCAGGGAAGAGTATAAAAATATTGCTCGGGCATGTAGGAATGATATCAGGAGGGCCAAATCGCACCTGGAGCTGCAGCTAGCAAGAGATGTCAAGAGTAACAAGAAGGGTTTCTTCAGGTATGTTGGCAACAAGAAGAAAGCCAAGGAAAGTGTGGGCCCCTTACTGAATGAGGGAGGCAACCTAGTGACAGAGGATGTGGAAAAAGCTAATGTACTCAATGCTTTTTTTGCCTCTGTCTTCACTAACAAGGTCAGCTCCCAGACTGCTGCGCTGGGCATCACAAAATGGGGAAGAGATGGCCAGCCCTCTGTGGAGATAGAGGTGGTTAGGGACTATTTAGAAAAGCTGGACGTGCACAAGTCCATGGGGCCGGACAAGTTGCAGCCGAGAGTGCTGAAGGAATTGGCGGCTGTGATTGCAGAGCCATTGGCCATTATCTTTGAAAACTCGTGGCGAACCGGGGAAGTCCCGGATGACTGGAAAAAGGCTAATGTAGTGCCAATCTTTAAAAAAGGGAAGAAGGAGGATCCTGGGAACTACAGGCCAGTCAGCCTCACCTCAGTCCCTGGAAAAATCATGGAGCAGGTCCTCAAAGAATCAATCCTGATGCACTTGTATGAGAGGAAAGTGATCAGGAACAGCCAGCATGGATTCACCAAGGGAAGGTCATGCCTGACTAATCTAATCGCCTTTTATGATGAGATTACTGGTTCTGTGGATGAAGGGAAAGCAGTGGATGTATTGTTTCTTGACTTTAGCAAAGCTTTTGACATGGTCTCCCACAGTATTCTTGTCAGCAAGTTAAGGAAGTATGGGCTGGATGAATGCACTATAAGATGGGTAGAAAGCTGGCTAGATTGTCGGGCTCAACGGGTAGTGATCAATGGCTCCATGTCTAGTTGGCAGCCGGTATCAAGTGGAGTGCCCCAAGGGTCGGTCCTGGGGCCGGTTTTGTTCAATATCTTCATAAATGATCTGGAGGATGGTGTGGATTGCACTCTCAGCAAATTTGTGGATGATACTAAACTGGGAGGAGTGGTAGATATGCTGGAGGGGAGGGATAGGATACAGAGGGCCCTAGACAAATTGGAGGATTGGGCCAAAAGAAATCTGATGAGGTTCAATAAGGATAAGTGCAGGGTCCTGCACTTAGGATGGAAGAATCCAATGCACCGCTACAGACTAGGGACCGAATAGGCTAGGCAGTTCTGCGGAAAAGGACCTAGGGGTGACAGTGGATGAGAAGCTGGATATGAGTCAGCAGTGTGCCCTTGTTGCCAAGAAGGCCAATGGCATTTTGGGATGTATAAGTAGGGGCATAGCGAGCAGATCGAGGGACGTGATCGTTTCCCTCTATTCGACATTGGTGAGGCCTCATCTGGAGTACTGTGTCCAGTTTTGGGCCCCACACTACAAGAAGGATGTGGATAAATTGGAGAGAGTCCAGCGAAGGGCAACAAAAATGATTAGGGGTCTAGAACACATGACTTATGAGGAGAGGCTGAGGGAGCTGGGATTGTTTAGCCTGCAGAAGAGAAGAATGAGGGGGGATTTGATAGCTGCTTTCAACTACCTGAAAGGGGGTTCCAGAGAGGATGGCTCTAGACTGTTCTCAATGGTAGCAGATGACAGAACGAGGAGTAATGGTCTCAAGTTGCAGTGGGGGAGGTTTAGATTGGATATTAGGAAAAACTTTTTCACTAAGAGGGTGGTGAAATACTGGAATGCGTTACCTAGGGAGGTGGTAGAATCTCCTTCCTTAGAGGTTTTTAAGGTCAGGCTTGACAAAGCCCTGGCTGGGATGATTTAACTGGGAATTGGTCCTGCTTCGAGCAGGGGGTTGGACTAGATGACCTTCAGGGGTCCCTTCCAACCCTGATATTCTATGATTCTATGATTGCATTTCTATAAGTGGCATATCGACAGTTATCTAGAGTAACAAAATGAACTTTTCACACAATTAAGTCTCAAACTAGGGCAGGACGCTTTGGCCAGAACCTTTTGGTCTGTCAACAAAATTGCATAATTCATGGTATAAAAATATTCCAAAAATCTATAAAGATTGACATCAGGCATCTGTTCACTGTATTTTATTTAAAATAGTAAATTGAAAATTTGTGGATATTTGGACAAATCCTACACAGGTAAAGAAAATAAGAATAAGAGCACAACAGTTTTGGAGACAAATGAAAATATATTTTGGCTCTAAGACTAGAAGTGCACTTAAAATTAGGTCATGTTGCCCATGAATTTAAGATGAAAATAGTAGGATGTAGCTGAACTATTACATAAATCATATCAACTTCTGAAATGAGGTGAAAATTTAACTAGGGGCATACTTGGATGGCTTGACTATCTGCTTGGTGCTAAAATTGGCAAAGACTCCTGGAGAAATCAATGCTTCCCCACACCTCCGGTGCTCCACCATCAAAATAAATAAAGTATTTGCTATACGGGTTGAATGTTTGGAAAAGTGTTTCAAATTTGTTTTTTCCCCTGATCATTACAAAGTAATAAAATGGTTAGTCCAAGGAGAGAAAGTTGAGAAATAATAAGAAAAATAAATAAGGCTATTGAGAAAAGGTAAAGCTAGAGAAACAAGAGTGGATAAAACAATCTGAAAATGTATCTCCTGCTATTGTTTAATCTTGGTGTAAGGAAACAAAAGGAAAATCCAAACTCTCCAGTGCCTCAGTGTAATTCTAATGAATAGGCAATAGGGCCTTTTGGGTACATCTACACTGGAATAAGAGACCCACGGCTGGCCTGGGTCAACTGAGTTGCGCTCTCTGGTCTCGAGCTACAGGGCTAAAAATTGCTTCCCCCTCCTGGGTTCCCAGAATTTGAGCTCCAGCCTGAGCCCAAACATTTACAAAGGGGTTTTACAGCCCTGTAGCTTGAGCCTCGCTAGCCCGGGTCAGCTGATCTGGGCCAGCCACAGGTGTTTGATTGCTGCATAGTGGTAGGGACTTAAGGCAAAGCCTTCTTTTTCTTGAGGTCTCTCCAAAGTATAATGTTGCATTTATTAATCCCGCTTCCCTGTTCTTTCAAATCTGTCCTTTTTCCTCCCAACTGCAACACATAAATGTTCTATAGTGTGTTCAGCCTTGTGGGACAGGCTTGTCCTTTCTAGGAGTCTCCCTCAGGAACCTACCTCCCCAACCCCCCCCCACCCCAAAAAAAAAAATTAAGTTGCTGTTCTAGTTGAAGTCCTTGTTTACCATTTGGGATCTTCCTGTTTTCCCTTGCCTTCCCTTTTATCTTTCCCAGGACTTGGTCTGCACTTGCCTCATGTTTGCTCCTTCTAAAAGAATTCAGGTGCAAAGTTTTCCAAAGAACTCCAGATAATCTTAGCTATATAAAATGTTTGCATAGCTATCTGATCCAGCCCAAGGATAAACACATTCCAGAGGCCCAGTGTTTTATAAACTGTTCGAAGACGGTAGAGAAGGAAGTATTTAGCACATGAGAAATTAGAAATGGAGGATGATATTCCATACTATGGAAGTTATTCCTGTGTAGAGGACATGGGTTTCTTCCTTACTGGTTTTGGGGATGGGGTGGGGAGGTGGCTTTCCCCACCCCATGGAATAAGCAGGGTTTTTTTGGTGCCCCATTCATACTGCAGTCCATTGACATGCTGGATCAGTTCAGGAGTGCTCAGCAAATTCTATGAGTGAGCCCTGAGTCTTTGTAGTAGGAAGTGAGAACTTAGAGTCCTCAGGCTACATCCTAATGGACATATGTGCCCACGGGAGACAAGGAAGGGAGTATGTTATCGTGATGGTACTAAAAGCTTCACTGTATCATGGATGTTCAATAGAGTTTTATCAAAATTAAGTATTATATCATGGTCATTTCAAAACCATTTTAAAATATCCAAAAGCACTAATTTAAGTTAGGGAATAACTTCTTGTGAAGTTGTATTTAAACAATTCCTTTTAGGTCTTAGAGCAATGTTCTGGGCTGAATCCTGGAATTTGCTGAGCAGTCTGGAAGTGATCCAGGAAATCACTTAAGCATGTATGCTACTCTCTCTTATAATGATCTTTAAAAGAAAGAAAGAAAGAAAGAAAGAAGGCTTGATTCATGGTATGCTTTCAATGTCTTTTAAAATGTTTAGCCCGAGGGAGTCCAAGAAATTTGAGAGTTTCTGATACTACAACATCCACAATGAAGTTATCTTGGAGTGCAGCACCTGGCAAAGTCCAGCGGTACCGTATAACATATACTCCAGCGACTGGAGGTGAAGCCAAGGAGGTAACCATAAGGGGTGATACTACCACTACTGTGCTGAGAGATTTAGAACAGGGCACCAGATACGCACTGTCCGTGACTGCCTTGTATGCGTCTGGAGCAGGGGACGCCCTCCCTGGGCAAGGAGAAACACTTGAAGGTAATTATTTATATATATTATATATAATTATTCATTTATTTGGTTACATTTTAGGTGCTTTAAATTGCACCATGTTCCTGAAGTTTCTGCAGAAGTGAAAATATGAGTCATGCCTATGTGTACTACCGCAATGTAAATGATTAGGAATAAGAAGAATATGAAAAAAATCTGATTGTGGTTTAGAATTTAAGAATTTCAAATTGATAAACGGGCCTTATCTCAGGGGTAGTTTTATATAAAAGGACCAAGTCCAGATTTTAAGATCACTGTTTTGCCAGTGCAGGAACAAAAGGAAAAGAGTAAATGTGTGTAATGTAATAAATCTCATTACTTAGCTCTAGAACCTTTGGAAGATGACAGTGGCCAAGTAAAACCTGTAATAGTGAAGTCATCTTGTAATAAATGTGAATATCAGTAAACTCAGTGCCCCTTTATTTATCTCAGTTTCTTAAATAAGGGAAAGCCACATGAAAAATAACAATACTATATTGTGACATGAAAGCTATGTGATTCAAATTGGCACAGACCTTAACTCCTGGAGAAACCAATGCTTCCCCAAGACACCCCCCACCCGCCATTAAAATAAGTAAAGTCTTTGCTATCTGGGTTTAATGTTTGGAATGGTGTTTCAAATATGTTTTTTTCCCTGATCAGTACCAAGAAATAAAATGGTTCGTCCGTGGAGTGAAGGCTGAGAAATAATAAGAAAAATAAATAAGGCTATTGAGAAAAAAGGTAAAGCTAGAGAAACAAGAGTGGATAAAACAATCTGAAAATGTAACTCCTGCTATTGTTTAATCATGGTGTAAGGAAACAAAAGGAAAATTCAGACTCTCCAGTGCCTCAGTGTAATTCTAATGAATCGGCAATAGGGCCCTTTGGGTACATCTACACTGGAATAAAAGACCCACGGTTGGCCTGGGTCAACTGAGTTGTGCTCTCTGGCCTCAAGATGTGGGTCTAAAAATAGTCACCCCCCCCATGTGATCCCAGAATTTGAGCTCCAGCCTGAGCCCAAACGTTTACAAAAGGGTTTTACAACCCTGCAGCCTGAGCCTCGCTAGCCAGGGTCAGCTGATCTGGGCTGGCCGCAGGTGTTTGATTGCTGTGCAGTCGTAGGGACTTAAGGGAACGCCTTCTTTTTCTTGAGGTCTCTCCAAAGTATATTGTTGCATTTACTAATCCCGCTTCCCTGTTCTTTCAAATCCGTCCTTTTCCTCCCAACTGCAACACATAAATGTTCTATAGTGTGTTCAGCCTTGTGGGACAGGCTTGTCCTTTCTTGGAATCTCCCTCAGGAAAAAAACCCACAAAACATTCAGTTGCTGTTCTAGTTGAAGTCCTTGTTTATCATTTGGGATCTCTTCTTGTTTTCTCTTCCCTTCCCTTTTTATCTTTCCCAGGACTTGGTCTGCACTTGCCTCATCTTTTCTCCTTCTAAAAGAATTCAGGTGCAAAGTTTTCCAAAGAACTCCAGATAATCTTAGCTATATAAAATGTTTGCATAGCTATCTGATCCATCCAGCCTAAGGATAAACACATTCCAGAGGCCCAGTGTTTTATAAACTGTTCAAAGGCAGTAGAGAAGAAAGAAGTAAGCACATGAGAAATTAGAAATGGAGGGCCATATTCCATATTATGGAAGTTATTCCTATGTATGGGACATGGGTTTCTTCCTTACTGTTTTGTTGGGGATGGCTCAAGGAGGTGGCTTTCCCTACCCCATGGAATAAGCAGGTTTTTTTCATGCCCCATTCATACAGATCTGAGGAGGCTGACAGTAGTCCTGGGGCTGTTTTTAGAGCACAGGTATTTAGCCTCTTTTAGCCATTGGCTGAGTGCACCTGTTGGTGAGGAGTAGCAGTCAGAGGAAAGTTTGTGGAGGATAAAAATGCTTAAACTGCATCAGCTCTTAACTGGATAGCTGCAGGCTCCAGAGGTGAGAATGCTGCAGAAGATGCTCCATACACATCCTCTCTCTAAAATATATGGGCCTGACACCACAAAGCTCTGGTTGGAGGGCATTGGTAGATTTCAAGGGGGTGAGCCATCCCTCTTTCCCCAGCCAGGATCTGGCCGCTTTGGCTTCCCTTCCATTCACAGAGGTGGCTGGTGGAAGGTTTCCCTTACCTGCTGCTAAATAGAACTGTATTGGAGTGTAAATGCGACAGAACTGAAACTGCGAAAAGGAAAAGAAAATTAAACCAACCACAGAATTCAGCTAGTGAAACAGGACTTGTGGCAGTGGAGGCACCTAAGCAGGGCCATCTTGTTTTTATGCAACTCTAACAGTATTCTTCGTTATTTGTGGTGATTAGAACCGGGTGAGGCTCCTCCTAGCCTATCTTCCTCTGCGTACACAGACCACGTGGAGACTCTTTGCTTGTAAACCCCACATGTGGCTTATTTACAGTGTTTCCCCACCATCTTCACAGCATTGTGCAGCACCTGTTCTACAATAGCATATCATCTTCAGCCCCTTAAACCAAGAGTAGGAGAGGTTGAAGAGCTCGCCCTCAGAGAGATCTCTCATGGGACTGACTCTGAGAGCCTGCCTCTTTCTGGTTCTCTCTCCACCTTGGCACTTCCTTCCAGTGCCTTTCCTACGTTCTTGGCTAATGTGTTAGTTAGCCTTGTAGCTCTCTCCAGCCTATTCCCAGTCTCTCAGTTAGGCACAGCTATCATTGTCAGATTTACTCCCAGGCAACTAATTGGAGTTGCAGTGCCCAGAGAGCTACTTCTGCTGCTGTTCCCCAGCTCTCTGTCCCAGTGACACAACACAAATCACAAGTAGATGTACAGATGAGACTTAAGAAAACCCACAGAAAGATTCCCTCAGAAATACATTGAGTTGTCCATTTTATTATTTTGTTACATCAACTCAGCCAAAACCACACGTCATACCCCAGAAATAGGATATAACGGTGAACACAGTGAGTAGAAATCCAGTCCTAAGCTAACGATCAACTGTTTCTGAGAGCTACTGTTTTTCTAATCTGTTTTCCCCTGGGAAAGGGGGTGGTAAGAGCAGGCCTGCAAGAGTTTCCTTTTCTGCCCAGAGGCATATTGTCAGATAACAAGAATATACTGAACGCAGGCTGTTTAATAGCTTAACTTGAACGGATAATAGTTTGCAGTTTTTAAAGAAAAACAAATTTCTCTCTAGGTCAGGCAGTCTATACAGGTATATTTAGTCCTAATCCACGTCTCCATGCTTTGGAAGATGAAAATCTATTTTATGAGCACCCTGTTGCTGGAAGCTAGGATTTTTTAGAACTGCTAGTGCTGGTCAGGGTGAGTGCATCAGATGTCTAAAAGCAGAGTTGTTCATTACCATTTTAAATATGAACTTGAGAGCAATGTCACCAAAAAAAAAGCATTTATAGCTGTTTATCAGAATAAGATACAGTGGGCCCCATTCTGACCTTGCTTGCACCACAGTAATTCCAGAGCAACTCCACTTATGTTAGAGAAGTTACTGGGCCAGAATCTCTGCAGGTGTAAATTGACATAACTTGATTGAAGTAAATGAGCTGTGCCAGGTTTTATGTCAGGAGAGGGTTCAGCCCATCATGCTTTAAACCTCAGTGAAGCTGAGATCAGAATCTGACCCAATACTTATAATGTAGATTAGTGTAATGTAAACAACAAGAACTGCACATTTTACTCTACACAGTAGATAGTCTTCATTGGGGATTAAATAATGGTCTTCCCCCCCCTTAGAATGAAAGTCTTTCTATTTAAATGTTATAGGGCCCAGTTCTGCCATTCCTTTTAATGCTGTGAGAATTGGGATGTGAGGATTCATCATAGTTCAGTGGTTCTCAAACTTTTGTACTGGTGACCCCTTTCACATAGCAAGCCTCTGAGTGCGACCCTCCTTATCATTTAAAACATATTAACACCATTATAAATGCTGGAGGAAAAGTGGGGTTTAGGGTGGAGGCTGACAGCTCGCGACCCCCCCAAGTCATAACCTTGTGACCCCCTGAGGGTCCTGACCCCAAGTTTGAGAACCCCTGTCATAGTTGATGCACTTTCTAGTTTCAGGGACTCTTCTGCTGTATACATTTCTCAGAGCTTGGATTTTTTTTGCCAGGAAATGAATAGTGGTTTCTTATTAGATATATGTTGTTGTTTTTTTGCTGTTTCTATAGCAACATAAGAATGTTTTAGAAACGAATGACCTCCTACAGACTGAATGGGTCTAACTCAAGTGACATTTCGTGACAATGAAGTTTTTAGCTTATCATTGGAACTTTCCGTAATGTTTGAATTACGTAGTTCTTCTCCATACAGACCGAAACAAGGACTCAGTGTCTTTCAAAGAGATTTAGTGCTGTCTCATGCATTTTTTTCAATGATATATTCCAAGATTTTTTACCCTGACATTTGCAAGTGACTTTTGATAACCGTCGAGCAATCATTTGAATTTTCTTGTCTGGGGAAGTAGAAAAATTGAACTGATTTCCTACATATATATATATATATATATATATAACTAATTAGTTGCTGGGTAACTAACTAATTGCTGGAATAGATAGATAAGGTAGATTTTCCAGGGGTTGATTATGATCTCATATCCGTTTTATGCTGGTGTAACTCCGGTTGGCCAGATCCAGGGCTCCTTGATTCAGCCTCCTGTGCAAAACAGCCAGCAACCTGGCCTAAAAGGGCAAGTGAGGACTCCCCTTATGTAGAGGAATCCTCCACTAGCAAACAGCTGGTACAGGAAGCTCTCTTCCATCCCCTTCCAATTTCCCAAGCATAGCGGGTTATGTCACATGACGAGGTGTGGCCAGAGTGCTCTGCACTCCAACATATTCAGCTGCATAATGGCCCCTAGGGAGACATTACCAGCCAACATAAGTGGCTGTCCTATCTTACGCTAGAGGCCAATTTGATCATCAGCAGGGCCTGGTTCAGGAGTAGTGTTAAGGTAGCCGCCTGTGTCCCATCCAACACACACACACACACATCCTACTCTGAGATGAACTTGGCTGAATGTGAGGATCTGGCCTTCTGACTTCAGTGGAGATACTCATGATTTACACTGTTGTAAACAAGAAAGGAATCAGGCCGTAAAAGTTCAGTGTGTGCATGGCGTGAGGGGGTTTGTTTCCTTCGTTGATTAAATTCTGACTGCTTAGGATATTGGCTCAGATCTAATTTACATTTAATCTAAGTGAAATATGGATCAATGTGAGATTTACGGTTACATATTAATCTTGAAAACTAGCTTGAGTACATGTATAGAAAATGTATACATTTGGGCTTGATAGAGGTATGTTTCTTCCACTGCAATCAGAGGGAACTGTGGGTATGTAACTGAGGACAGAATAAGGGCATTTATTTTTTTTGACTGTTAAGGTTTTTACCTTTAGGCTATGTCCACACTACGAAGGAGGGATGTGATTCCTTTGCTGGTGTACATACATTTGTGGTGGTGCTGATCAAGCTTGAGTAGAAGCAGCGGAGGCCGAGCCCAGCCGTGCAGCGTACAGACCCAGCGGTTTTAATTGGGCTTGTCTCGGCATGGCTCAGCCATGCCTCTGCTACAGCTTCCCATGCTACTGCAGCTTCACTGATGTTTTTACTCGCACCCCTAACTAGTAGTAGTAGTGTAGGTGTAGCCTTCACTGATTCAGTCATGTGTTCAGGAGCAAAAATGATTGCGGGAGAGCTCAGGAGACAAGAGCCAAGCAAGTATAGGAAACTTACTTCAATCGGATATTGTGTCTCTGGCTCAGCATGGTGGAAAGCCTTGATATGGAAAGTGAAGACTTGCGGAGATTCAGAGCTGGAAGGAAGAGCCCCTGTTTTCTATCTGAGGGTGTGTCTGTGCTAAGTGAGGAAACTGTTGTAGAGACATTGAGAACCTGAGCCAAAGCCTGTTGAAGTCAAAGGGAGTCTTCAGTACTACAGTGGGCTTTGGATCTGGCCCTGATGGCAGGAAATGGTTGCTTGCCTTGCTTGCCCTTGCAATGGTTTGACATGTCCACACAGCAGCACTGGTTTAATGCTTATAGACACAGCAAGGCTTCAACTGTGCTTGTACCAGTGAATTCTGGGACTCTTGAATACCATAGTGTCTAGCACAGTTACTGGGGGCAGGAGCTTTTGGGTAATTTTCAAAACCAGAGCACTTCATCGTGTGATGGTGATACTGGGACTGGATGAAAAAGTGGAGCTGTGATGCCTGGGGCATCCATTCCAAACAGGGGAGAAAAAAGAGAGGACTATGCCGATTCTGTTGGCTCTGAGCCAAACCCACCACCACCAGCCAGTACAACCACCATCTGCTTCACCACCATGCCCTTACCCTACCTTATTGTGAACAGTCTTTCTACATTCTCTGGCTAGCCTGTTGTAAGCAGCAGAGATATCAAGGTGTATGAGAATCCTTCTTGTTGGAGCATTTAGCTATTAAGATTCTTGACCATTTAAACAGAAGATCAGAATAATTGCTCAGATACGTTAGTGTTAGGCAGCAGTGCAAACCCCTATGACAGATAAATAGTAGATAAGCAGAATTACCGTGTGATCTGCATACTTCTACTTCTCCAACAAACTAAACATGGCTAATAGGTATAATTGTATGCCTACTAGCCATTACATTATACTGGTAATGTTACTGAACTTAAGTATATTTCTAAACTCCCAACGTAGCAGCTTAGTTAATGGAATCTTAATAATTTAGGACTTTGCACCACATCCTAAACACAGCTGCTTCTCTCTCCCACCTCCAGGCCCATAGACACTCATAGGGTAGCTTCTTGTGAAAATAAGATCTGCCTACAAATTAGCTCGCACATGAGGTGCAAATCAAATTAGTGTGTTATTTTCGATAAATGTTCTCAGTTGCAGTATAACATATTAAAAGTCTAATTTCCCTTAGTTGGTAAGATGTCTTGTCAGCAGTTTCCAGCTATTGAAGTCAAATTTTTCCATTTAGGCCTGGCGGATTGGTAAGAAGCCCAAAGTTTATTTTTATTCAACAAAAAATGGTACTTTAGTTCCATATGATTTCTGTTTTCTTTCCAGAGCTAACAGTGTCGGTAGCTGGGCTTGATTACACTCCATTTCAAATAAATTATTTTCTTCTGCTATTTAGTGGCACATATAATAATTTAATAATTGGTTTAAATATGCAATGACTGTTGCAGTGTCTCCAACACATCATTAGCCATACTGTCCCAGAGTTATTTGCTGAGAATTGTGTGGTGGTAGCAGATAGTTTAATACTGAAATCATATTGTGGCAGAGACTTGATTTGAAGTAGTCAATATAAAGTGACTTGTATATTTATATTACATTAAAAATATGGAAAGAGAGCTTTTTACTGTGAAACATCTGTGCATTCTATCATGTTGGGTTTTCCATAATATTTCCATTTGGATTATATTCAGATTTTTTTATTGAATGAAAAAGCCAAGGGTTGGGAGCAGAAACTTTAGAGTAGACAGAAAATTGGTGTAATTTACTTTTGAAGACAAATCTTTTTTCAGTCTTCCAGGAAAGTTACTCTTTGGGATCCAAATTCTGCCCTACTTAATGGACTGAAATCAGTGAGTTTGCATGGAGTGTATATTAGGATGAATCTGGCCCTTTTAGCATAACGGGATAAAGTTACACTGAAAGATGCAATAGTGTAGTTATTTTTCCTTATGACAGTAAATAATTCAATATTAACAAAAAGCTGGATCTTAAAATGTTATTTGTGCAATCAAGAGTGCCTGTGTGTGTGTGTCAGATTTAGAGTGGCAGTCTAGAAGGATTGAAGGAATTTGTGGTGAAGTTTGGGTGGGAAAACCAGTGGTCGCCAGAGAAAGGTGATGAGATAGCCAAGGGACCCTACTATCACATACTAGCAATGGGTTGGGGTTAGAAAAATAAGATTGTACAAGTGTATTCTGTTTATTAAAGATATAACCACTAACAACATTTTAATAAAATCCTAGCAACTGTGTCCTTTCATCAATAAGCCAAAATGTAATAATTGTTTCACTGATTCAGAATTAATGGGAGACCATGTTTATTTAATTCATTGATTATTGCTACAACAATATCATTCAAACCTTCAGCCTTTATACAAGTAGTCTTACCAACTCCAGTGGGATTCAGCTCCCTCCATACATCTGAAGACGTGGGTTTTTTATCCACGAAAGCTTATGCCTAAATAAATCTGTTAGTCTTTAAGGTACCACCGTTGTTTTTGTGGCTACAAACTAACATGGCTACCCCTCTGATATCCAATGGGATTGTGTGTCTCGGATCAGGGTTTAAATAAAGACAGATGCATAGCAATATTAAACAATGGTATATAAATTGGGACCAATTTGAAAACCCTTCCAGGCACAGTTCTGCATTGAAATCAGATCATAATTATAAACCCCTTGCCTGATAGTATTTGCAAAGATGAGCGTGCTCTGTGAAGGTTGGATTAGGGTTGAAACTTTCCCAGCATTCAACAAAGTTTGATTCTGGTACTATGGCTCTTGGTCAATCTCAAGTATATTAGTGGGTACTTGTCATTGTGGGTAAAACTTATCTGTGGTGTAGAGGGCTGGCTCAAGGCCATCCTCACTGCTTAAGCCATGAACAGCGATTGGTTTGGGGGAACCTCTTGCTAAGCAGCCACTCAAGGGAGCCATTGCAGCCCTGCTCACTGCAGGAAGGCCTTAGGGAGATCAGTAAGGAATTCCACATAGAATACACATCAAAGTAGGCACTGCATCTGCGCGTGTAGGGATTTTTTGTTTATAGCTACAACTTTGCCATTGCATAAATAAAAGAAAAAACAAAAACAAAAACACCCTAGGGCTCTAGCCATTCCAGTAGCATATTTTAGCTCACATTAATAAGTATACCCAGATGTCACACTGAACTCAGCAAACTCCATAGACCTAATCCTCCAGGCTGTTTCATCAGTTTTAAACCAGTGAGCTCTATGAAAGTCAACAGAGTTATATGGGCATGAAACTGGTGTACTAAAGTGAGCATCAGGCCTCTCAGCTTACACCTTCTTGATTATACAGACTAAGGAGCTGTTTAGTGTGCTCCAAGAAATGTGAGGAGAACCAGCTATGAAGAATAATACTACAGGAGGCTGGCAAAACTTAGTACAGAAAAGACAGTGCCTCCAGCCTACAATTACTACACTTTATGTTGTAAATACATGACATATTAGTTGTAAATAGATACAGTGGGGGAAGTTGACAGGTATATTCTCACACCATTCAGGAAGATGGGTGCTGGTAGCAATGATAGCAGCCAAATCTATAATTCTCAGGCACAGGAAAGAGAAAAGGGCTGAAAACAATGACAGACATTTCCTAAATGGGGAAAACCTGTGTGCAGTTCTTAACCTATTACTTTAATAAAGAGGTTATGGAAATGGAAAGATACAACAAAGAAGAACTGGAATAATAGAGGGACATGATTATCCCGCCTGAAGCTTTAGGTGAGCCATGGGTCCAAGTCACACAGGTGTAAATTCCATTGACTACAGTTGGACCCCTAATGTTTCCTGAAAAACAAGCAAACAAAAATTCTTAAGTGTCTGAATTAATCATTCAGTGGAAAGTGATTTATTTCTGGTAAATCCAATAAATGCTACTTGCATAAATGCCCTTGCATCAGTGGCAGAATAGACTTCTAAGAAGGGATCTCGTTGCGGTATACAGACTTATAAAAGGAAGTGAGAGGATAGCTGTTTGGGGGCAGTGTCAAATATAAGGGTAAGGGACATGAACAAGTAAAGAAAGGGTGAAGGACTCAAGAAATTTAGAAGGATTTTTTTTCACACAGATTTAACATCAGGAAACAATTACCCTATTTCATTATTTGCCTATAAATGAGTTACGTGAGCTTTTGGGATGAAGATGGATTGTAAGGCATAATTGCTAGTTTGGAAGACAAAACTAACCTAGATTAACTGCAAAGAGTAATTCCATCCCTGTTCAGCGAAGTATTCAAGATCGAGTGTCTTGCTGAGTAGGGTTGGGATTGCTCATGTATTTAAAGTTAACCCTGTTCTTAAGTGGTTTGCTGAACAAAGGCCTTAATCCTCCTCATAAAAGAATGACTGTATTTCATTTGAGCTGGTGTTCTTGTGAACATTTTAATTTTATTCTATGAGCATTTTATTTTTCTGTTCCTATTTTGCTGTAATATTTGGTAGCTGTGTCTCAGTCATAGTCCCTCTCTTATGACTTCCTTTCTTGCAGACCGTGGCTCACCTCGTGATTTGGTTATTAGAGACATAACTGACACTACAGCGGGACTATCTTGGACAGCAGCTCCAGGAGCAGTTCGTCGTTATAGAATAGTATGGAAATCGCTCTATGATGGTCAGACTGGGGAGAGCACAGTTCCTGGAAATGTAATAAATACTGTGCTGGAAAATTTACAGCCAGAGACTAAATATAAGATTTCAGTCTTCGCTTCCTATAGCAGTGGAGACGGAGCTCCTCTAGAAGGAGAGGCTACTACTGAAGGTAAGTGCAGTACAGCATAGCCACCCCAAAGAACAGCCTAAATTCTGACCTGGGGATATTGTGACATTATTATCCCACGCATAAACTCTTGATGCTCCTATTAATTCAACTTACATTGACAAGAGATTAGACCTTATTTTTTATTAACCCCTGCCTTAAAAAAACCCAGCCAAACCCTTGCCCCTCTCAACTCAATGAAGTACCACCCCCTCCTTTTTTTTTTCTGAGCTATGATTATTTATAATCATAAGTCATTTATATCTCATGGAACCATATTCAGCTACTTTTATTCACGTTAAATTATACCCTACTCTGCAAGGAATCTCATTGAAATTAATGGGGTTACTTAGAGAGTAAATTACAGTTCAACGTGAGTCAGTGTGGCAGAGTCTGGGGATAGTTCCTGGGGCTTTGTGGGTTGGAGGGTGTGGTTGTTGGGGGAGAAACAAGAGGAACAAAGTGGCCAGGGTAGAGAGAGAAGTCAGAGTTAATTCCATTGGGGTTAGTTAATTTTCCTGCCCTGTGATTTCCTCCTCCCAGGCTCAGGTGAGTGGGTTTGAAGTTGGCTGCATCTCTTACTCACAGTTCTAGATTTTTCTTAAGTGACAAACACTGCATAGTATTAATCTTCCTAATGTTACAGCTGTTTGAAAATGAACAGACCAGAATGGAAAGACTAGATGAGCCTTGCGGTCCCTTCTAAGCCTATGGTTCTATGATTCTATGACCAGTTCCAAATGCTGAGAGAGGTTATTCTAGCATTCTGTGGAATACCTCTCAGTGAAGTGAAAACTGACTCTGACTCTGGCGTGCCAAGAAGGCTCTGCCTTGTCAAAACCTAGGGTGGCATGCCCAGTTGACAGCCAGCGCCAGACATGCCTTCCATTTCACTTCAGGTTTTTTATTTGACAGTGTTTGCTACAAGGCAGGAACATGACTTAAGAAACCTGGGTGTTATTGCCTGGAGAGTGAAACTGAACTGCTTTATAAGACATCCACACTTTTCAGAACTGTTACTGCCTTAAGATTAGTGGTGGGAGGCTCACAAAAGATTGGGCTGGTCTATTTGTTTAGAGGTAACCACCTAATAGTTTGGATGCTTGTCAGTACCTTATCAGAACTATCTGAACCTCTTTGGTCTGAAAAAGTGGGCTTCACAGGGAGTTTTGCCCAAATAAAAAAATCCCCCTCCTCCCTAAAAATCCCCCAAAAACATACAAGTCATGTCTGCAGGATTTGGCCCTTTTTCACTAGCATTTGGAAGCTGAACTCATTATTTAAACAATAAGTTACCAAAAATGATGTTTTACTATGTAGAACTCCTTTATTATGCTGGATTGCTGTGTTACATGAATTGCTCATTTTTTTTGCTCTGTGCTGGAAAGCATAGTTATCTAAGTACAGCTGTTGTGTTAATTTACTTCAGTGAGATCACTGGTAGGCTCTTAGAAATGCAAATGAACTCCTATTTAATGATATGCTGTAATATGGAAGGACAAATCACAGATGATATCTGTAGTGCTGAATGAATGTGTAGATATCTCTGTGCATGTTTTTATGTGACAAAATAAATATTTATCCATATTTTTACATTGAAAAGTGTCACCAAATGCCAGGAGGGTGAGAGTAAACGAAGAGACAGAGAATTCAATGAGAGTTACATGGCAGCCTGCACCTGGGAAAGTTGTGAGCTATCGTGTAGTTTACCGACCAGTCAGTGGAGGAAGGCAGGTGGTTGCAAAAGTACCAGCTACTTCCACAACTACAGTGTTAAAACGACTTCAGCCTTTAACCAAATACAACATCTCTATTATTCCAATGTATAAATCTGGGGAAGGAAAACACAGGCAAGGAGAAGGAACAACAGGTATGTATTATATATAATTAAATTTGAATAAATAGTAAAAAGCTTATGATTAAAGGTATTGATTGTAGGGGGGTAGAAAAGCAATTGTACAGTAAGTAGACAAAGTGTTAGCTAATTCGTGATCTGCCAAATCTCCAAGAACAGGAATTAACAAAAAATTGCTAAAGGATTGGCTTGGAGTTGGGACTGTTGAAAATGTTACCTGTGTCATGGCCTGACTGTTGCCTCCTGCTATTTGAGGTTGGGGTATACCACTTTTGTTAGAGCAGCAGACCTGTTCTGGTGGCTGGTCCTCAGAAGTCAATGGGAAATAAGTGTTTCTGGACAGTTCTGTGAGAGAATGTTGTTCCTTCAACAGACCACTTCTCAGTGGTTTGTTAGGACTTTGTAATTTGTCTTTGGTTCTCAGGTATTCTTTAAGTGGTTGCTAGGTATCTTATTCCTTGGCATTGTCCTCATGGGTCTTCTTCTTCATATGGCTGACATAAATATAGAGCAACAACTATACATGTACATTTAGATGGTTACGTCAAATAATTGCATCTGAAGTAGCAGGGTGGTGATGTCTCCTTAGTATTCACGAATCGGGCATTGAGTGTTATATGTTGCATAATCTGTTCTGGGTGACCACAGTCGCACTCTGGAGAGTCTTTAATTTTCCATTTGTGCAGCAAGTATCTGCATCTGCCATGGTTTGTGCAGGTGTGATGTAGGATTGCCCATGAGCTTTGTGGGAGATTGAAGCCAGGAATCTTCTGCGTCAGGTCTTTCACAAAGTGTTTGTTTGTGACTTCTTGTGAACTGTATTGGGCTTTCCAAGCTTCATCTGGGTTGAAGTTGCATTGTTGAAGGTTAAATGCATGGGTCCATGAGGCTTACATGATTTCAAGCAGTAGTAAGGGGCGTTGTTAAGGCCCTGGTGGATGGGAAGATGTTCATTTTCCATGATCCTCTGGAATTCCCAAAGGGTCACGGTATCATGGTGAATGGATAGGGGAGCAATGTGTGACAGCACTTGCAGCCAAGGTTCCGGGGTTGACTTGAGAGTTCCAGTGATGCACCACACTGCAGTGTTCAGCTGGACATCAACAAGTTGAGTATGGCTACCTCTGGTCCGTACCGTTGCACAGTACTCAGATACAGAATACCCATGGGCCATCGCTGATGTCCTTAACACTGATGCTGATGGTCCCCAGCTTGTGGTTGCCAGTTGCTGTACGAGGTTGACCCTTGTCTTTGTCTTGGCAGCTCCCTTCGTGGAAGGTTAGTATGCGATCTAGTGTCACTCTGAGATAGGTCAGCGTGGGGTCATATCACTCAGTGTTGCTGCAGAAGGTCACTTTCAGGGTGTGCTTAGTGTTCCTGTTATCAAGATGGAATGCAGTGACTTGTTTTGTGAGGATTTGGCCTCATCAGTGACCATGGTTTACAATGATCTGCAGTAGCTAAAACAGGAGGGAAAGTGACTAGAGGACCACCCATGGAACTCTGGCCAGGGATAAAGTAGTCTGTTGAAGGAACAATATTTTCTCTCAGAGCCCTTTAAAATCAACACACCATGCATTAAGCCTTGGTAAGGGGATTTGTTTTGAGTAGTGGAGAGCCTCATTAATCTGATCCGTCCTCTTTCTGATACAAGTGCTTCCTTTTGCAAGGCAATTGTCTGGTGCTTTGCAGAGAAAATCAAATGGATTTGGATTTAATTGTGTTCTGCCGTGGATGTAGGGCAATATCTGAGAGATACAAATGTTACAACTTCTCTGCTTCAGTTGCGGCCAGTGTGGCTCACTGGGGTACTAGAGTCATTGTGAGCACATTGTGCCACAACGTGCACTTTGGACCCATCTCATGCTTAGCTGGTGGTGCTCAGGGACGAAGAAATGTGTCCATTATTGGTGAAGATTGTGAAAATTTTGGTTAGGAAAGGCAGGTTGCTGGCTTTTATTAAGAAAGAGCTTGTAAGGCTGTCGCTTGACACTAGTTAGCTATTGTCAAATGTCTAGCTTGTAAGCCTTGGTTATGGTTATTGGGAAAGTTGAGGTGAGATAACTCTCAGATATTCAGCTGCCTAAGATCTCCATGGTCTGTGTTAATTGTGGTACAGACAAGGCTATGACACAGAGACTGCACAGGCATTGTAGTAGGTGATCTCCTCCTGGTGGTGGAATATCTATCTGACTTACCTGTGAACTCAAGTGAGAGTAAACAGGTCTTCCCTCTCAGTTTTTAGATGGTTCTGCATAATAGCTCTTCTGCTTCAAGGACTGCCTTATGGGATTCTGGACAGCTCCATCTTGTCCCTCTTCTTCTTCCACATGTGTATGAGGTTTATTAATATAAAATAAAAGGTAAATAAAACACAAAATCCCAAAACAAAGTCCATTCATAAATCCACACAACCCAAGGTTTCTCCTCCTCCTTTCCCAGGCCTTTCTGCTAGGGATCATTGCATTCCCTCCCCTGCTTGGCCAGGGTCTCTCCATGCCTGGGGAGTTTTCCTCACTCTCTGCATACCGTGCCACAGATTCCTGCGCTTTCCCCCCTCTTTATACTGGAATCACCTGATTCCTCTCAGGTGGGGCTCATCCTGTAATCAAGGTTGACTTAGCCCCAGGCTCTTCAGCTCATGGGCAAGCCAGCCTGTTACCTATCTGATTAAGGCGTTTCTGCTGAGCACCTTACCCAATGCTTGGTAATGACTGGGGTATGAACAGCTAGATAGCTGAGGCTCCAGCTGGACAAGGCAGGTGTCATTTGGCTAGGATGAGGAAGTAACTGGAAGAGGTGACAAGGTTATTCATGATCCCTTAAGCGAGGGGACCACCATTTGTTAGCTCCTGCCTTACATGGTGATATCCCCAGCAAGCCACATGGCCAAATAGACAGGAGCTCGTGCCTGTGCTTTGCTTTCTGTTCAAGAGCTATGACCATGTATTGCCAGCAGTTATAAGTTATCACACAGCTCCTTCTAAGCAAGCACATTTATTGTTAAGGTAAAAGCATTTAAGAGAAAATGTATTAAAACAATACAAGAACCTACACACATTCTAAAAAGCTTACCAGAGGTCAACCCCGATTCCAAACTAAGATGCGGCTGGTGTCAGTTCTTCAAGACTCACAACTGGGTGTTTCCTGTGGTTGCAAGTTCATCCATCATAGATCCTGAGCCAGAATGAAAGTTGGGCAGATCAGCCATTTCTTTGAACAGCTTGGGCCTTGATCTTGGCCTTTGGTAACAAATAGTCAGCAGAAAATGACCTTCTCCTCAGTGTGTAGCTTCAAACAGCTGGGTTAGTGTATAATTGGAATTGGGGAATTCTCATGAACAAATTGGAGAAAGTCCAGAGAAGAGCAACAAAAATTATTAAAGGTCTAGAAAACATGACCTATGAGAGAGGATTGAAAAAATTGGGCTTGTTTAGTCTGGAGAAAAGATGACTGAGAGGGGACATAATAGCAGTTTTCAAGTACATAAAAGGTTGTTACAAGGAAGAGGGAGAAAAATTGTTCTTTTTAACTGCTGATGAAAGGACAAGAAGCAATGGGCTTAAATTGCATCAAGGGAAGTTTAGTTTGGACATTAGGAAAAACTTCCTAACTGTCATGGTGGTTAAGCACTGGAATAAATTGCCCAGGGAGGTTGTGGAATCTCAATCATTGGAGATTTTTAAGACAAACACCTGTCAGGGATGGTCTAGATAATACTTAGTCCTGGCATGAGTGCAGGGGACAGGACTAGATGACCTCTCAAGGTCCCTTCAAGTCCTATGATTCTATAATTCGCTGATTAACCTCTCCCTAGGGATTCCCCAGGAAATCCACTGAACACTTACTGTCCCCAAAGTCCATACTTGTCTGGCACATTTTTAGTATAATTTTTTAATTCCCTCATCTCACATCTGTCCCATCTCCCCCCCCCCCCCAGAGGTTACATAGGTTCCTCGTCCACAATAACACACAAACTTAATACAATAAGGTCTTTCAAGGACTATGCAAGAAATTGCCATGTCTGTCACTAATGGGACCACTTGTTTGCTAAGCAGTGTCTCTTGCCCAGGAGCACACGACACCAGTACGCTCTGATCTGAACTGGCTGCCTGTTAGTTTAGAAATAGTAAATCTCTAAATGGATTAAGACCTTCACCTACATGAGACACTGGCTCTCTCCCCTGTGTCACATTGCCTTCTGAGTATAAAAGGAGGGGTCTGCTGGCAGGGTATTTTTTATGAAGGGCCTCAACTTTGGATTTTATTCCCCTCCTTGGAGTGACTCAAATAGATTTGTTAGTCTCTAAGGTGCCACAAGTACTCCTTTTCTTTTTGCGAATACAGACTAACACGGCTGCTACTCTGAAACCTGAATCTTTTGACCTTCAGGACATGCTGCAAAGCCTGTCTCTTTACCCTGAAGGAGGAAGAGGCCTGAGAAGGGCTGGTGGTATTTGTGGGTGAGGGCTGTTGGGCTTGTTTTAATGTCTGGTTGGTAATTTTCTTATTTTCTGGTTTTGGATTGAGAGGAAGCATATGATCTTGCCTCTTATGGCTTGGTACTAGTGCTTATGCCAAGCAAAGCCAGCGTGAGCCCGGAATAGGTATTTTTAAAATATTGTTTTAAATTGAAAAATACACATACAATTAATAACCAATGGCAGTTGTACATGGGTTTTTTGCAGTAGTATTTATTAATATTTTTCATATACATAAGTGATCTAAATTATGGCTTTTTCCACTTTGATCCTTGCAGCCTCTCCATATAAACCACCCAGAAACCTGAAAACGTCTGATTCCACTATGTCAAGTTTCAGAGTAACTTGGGAGCCAGCCCCTGGGGAAGTGAGAGGTTACAAAATAACTTTCCATCCGACAGGAGAAGATAGACTTGGAGAACTAATCGTTGGGCCATATGACAATACAGTTGTATTGGAAGAGCTTAGGTATGGCTAATAATTCTTTTAAATTTGGTGTTAATAGTTTAATCATTAGAAATAAAACTGCTCAGGTTATGAACAGTTCTACCATCCCTTCTTTACAGCAATGTGTTTATGAAAAAAGTAATGTATTTTTTCACAAAGATACCCCCTTCTCCTTAGTTTTAATGCTATTGTAGGTAAGGCTGCATTAAGGCCACAATGATACAGAGGCTGGCAGGTAGGACAGAGTCAAACATAAGTAAGAAAAACCTTTAAGGGCCATGGGGTTCCAGGGCATTGTTATTCAACCTCAGAAAGGCATCTGTAAGCATGGATTCCGATGTTCTGTCTGTGATCTCACTGGGGCATGAGAGAGAGAAAGATGGTGTGCTTGGTACTAGGAGCAGTTTTTTCTAAAGAAATTTGAAGCTAAAACTGTTGCAGTCTAGTTCAGTTCTGGATAGAGCTCTATGTGCATTGTGGGGAAGAGCCAGAGATTTAAAGATACAATTCTGAGCATGTCATACTCCTACATCAGCGCTGGGAATTGCATGGGAGCATCAGGAATTGTATTTGTGTCAGTTGGGCATGCTCAGAGTGGCACCATTAAAAATCTGACCTCAAATGAACAAACTATGGTATATAGTCACAGATCTGGAACCAGATACCCAGCGGGTATAAGGCAGGAGAGCTCCATTGGCTTCAATGGAATTACACCACATTATATCAGTTGAGGTACTCAGGGCTTTACATTTCTGGACCTTCTCCTCTATAGAAAAAAACTGAGTAGTTATCTTTAATGTAACGAAGGGCCAAATCATGAATTCCTTAGTTCCTCACTCAGATGCTGCCTTAAGGAAAACTCTCACTGAAGTTCGGAGGTATGTAAGCAAACACAGACATATGGATTTAGAATAGGTACTATACCATATAGCATAATATAATAATAGTCACTATAGAAACTGTGATCATGCTTCACATGTGAGATATCTAAAAAGCAATCAAATCCACTTCAAAAGGTCTAGTTTATTTATTGGGGAAACATTAGCATTTAGCTGACCAAATTGATTTGACATATCCATGTTTTGTTTTTTTTTACTCTTGTAGGGCAGGCACTACCTATAAGGTAAATGTTTTTGGGATGTTTGAAGGAGGGCAGAGTGCACCACTGGTTGGCCAAGAAATGACCACCCTTTCAGATGCTACTGTGATGCCATTCTTATCCGGAGGTAAACCTGATCACATTGAGGCAAATGGAATAGCTGTCTTTTGTTTTTTAATGTTTCACATAGTTTTAGCATTTCCCTGTCACTTTTATCATAAGATACCGCAATACATTTAACTAACAAACATTTATTTACAGGGTTTGATGAATAGTAAAATCTGTATCCTCAGGTATGCCAAAATTCATGAGTACAGTTCTCCTCCACTTTTATTAAAAGGTCACTTCTGTTAAGCAGCGCTGATTAGTCGAGACTAGGTTCACTGTATTTAGAAGCCATACATACTTATGTTCACTCATACAGGGCCAAATGCTTGAGAATGCTGCCCTCATAAGTGAGTTGTGCGCACAGGGTGAAATACACCTCTGCACAGAGAGCCAGGACAGGGCCTATCCACCACTTAGCATCCTTAAAATAGGTCTTAAGTGGGCATAGGCCTTTTGTTAGTTGTCTGCGCAGGGGTGAATTTCACCCTGGGGTATTATACACAGGACTGAGGAACAATGCATGTAATGGCCAAGGGAGCTACTCTCCCTGTGTGTGGTATTGGGCCTGTGTATCTGGATTGACTCATATTGTCCACCGTTCCCCATCTATGCCCCTGGAATCATGCGTGCTGGGGGTGCTGCTGCACCCCCTGGCTTGAAGTGGTTTCTATTATATACAGGGTTTATGGTTTGGTTCAGTGGCTCTCAGGACCCCCACTATAAAAATTGTTCCAGTGCCCCTGCTTGGAGTTGAGCTCCAGTTTGTATAAAGAGTGACAATCAGTTTGCGAGGGACCTCTGCTTCCCTTTACCCTACTGTGCTTGTGCGAGCCATGGCATTTCTTCTCCATTTCAGGCCTGGCATGCCCCGCAGAGAGGGACAGAGGGTTTGGCCCTAAGTGTCTACTGTAGAAGTCTATCCTAACCTCTGTCAAAGGTCTCTCAGAAATGAATTTGATAAAAACCTACTTTAGGCTGCCAAACATGATGTTCAGGCAAAGATAAATTCTTTTTTTCCCTAGCCTTTTTAAAGATACTTTTTTTATTCAGTGCCCTCTTTGAGCAACATGTTATGGAAAAATAATACTTATTTATAGAACATTTATCAACAGCAGTTAGAAAATGCTGATGATGTCCTTCAGTAAGTAGGTTTTAAACTATTTTTGGATTGCCAAAAATTGAAGTACACAGCTCCCTTTTTTTGTAACAGGTAGGCAGAAAACCCTAATCTGTTTGCAATTACAAATGTTATTTACAACATAGCAGTGGCTGCTGGATTTGAAGAGGTGTTTACCTATGTGGAACTAGAAAAATGGTATGCCTGAAATATAGTGCCTAAGGGAATTTACTGACCTTGGCCAGAAACTCTATCTAATACTAGAGGGTAAAATTGAGAAAGGTGGCACAGCAGCATGCTACCAGTGAAACGGGAGACAAACTAGTAATTCTGGCAGAAAAATAATTACACCAGGCATATTTTATGATGTTTATATTACTGCAGCCACCATTCCTTCCTACAATGTTATATACTGTAAGCTAAAATGTTTCTGTAGTGCATGGACTAAAGTCATGGTTACTGGGAAAAATGAAATTTGTAGCTGGGAAAGTAAATTCTGTGTGCAGTGGTATCCTGTATATTTGTTTAAATAACAAAAATTAATAAAGATATAGTGCCTTTGCTAGACTTTTCAGGTGTGGGATTATGGGAGTTGGAAGAAAAGTAAAAAACAAAGAAATTTAATTGGTTAAAGGTACATGAAGCTTCATTGGTGAACATATGCATGCACAGTTTTGATCTAACAAGATTTTACTTAAACTCTACTCCACAAACTATTTGTATTGTCCTGATTAAAGACTAGATCTATATTTTCTATGCAGAAGAGGATCATGCTTTTAAACCCTCAGGTACATCGAGTAGTTAGGAGTCTACAGTATTGGATCAATTATGTGGAACATAGATGAAATCACAATATCTTTCAACTGTGATGAGTTTGGCTGATTTTTCTCAATGGGATTTCTTCCATATAAAGACCAGAAGCTATGATGGCAAGAAGCCAGAAAATTTGCAGCTGGTAACTCAATCTCCAAGAAAAGAGAGAGAACAAGTGTTTTTTTTTCTTTCAAATGACTGATAATAAGATCATTTAAATACTTGTATCTTTCTGCTTTGTATAAACGTTCTGTGATTTCCAATATGATGAAACTGAAATTATTCATATTTTTATTCCATAGTTTGTAAACTGAGGGTATCTGAGATAACTTTCTTCCTTTTCAAAACATTGCAGCTTTGTATAAATGTTTGTTTTTGTCATTTCTATATCTCTTGACTTGTGTATTTGTTTGCATATCTTCTTCTAAGTTATGTTCTCTCTTTCTTGTTTTACATGTGCAAACTTCTGCACCATCTATATTAATTTATTTTATTTCACTAAAAGTTGAGTGATGTTGCTTACCTGAATATGTTAATGATATATACTAATTATTCCATTGTATAATTGAAAACAGGACATTAGGTTAGCCCCTGATTCTAGACTAAAATAATGTAAATCTGGATCATTTGAAAATGCTCACATATTTTAATTTTTGCGTTTAGTTCATTCAAAATATAGGGCTATACCACTGCCAAATTAGTCATTATCTTAAACTTCTATTCCCTCAGGAATCTGAAATAAATTTATTTTCTATGAATAAAGATCAAGTGAGGTAAAGCCTATCATAGTAGGGAAAAACATTTTCATTAATTTTGACACGTTAGAAGAGGTCCCTCTGGGAGGGATGTGTGTATGAGGAAATGAATAAATCTTGTACCATGGAAATAATTCACGAATAGTGGATCAGTAGCTGGTATTGACAGGCCACAGCGCATCAGTGGATAACACTAGAAGTACTTCAGTCAGTAACTCAATTCAATGTACATCATGTAGTGTAGAAGAGGGCAGGAGAAAATAAAGTACCTGCATGGATTAATATGGATAACATGTTTTTTTCTGGTTGGTGTGGCAGGCTTGGAGTGTATTACCAGAGCAGAAGCTGATATTGTGTTGCTGGTGGATGGTTCATGGAGTATTGGGAGACCAAATTTTAAAACAGTCAGGAACTTCATTGCTCGTATTGTTGAAGTCTTTGATATTGGTCCTGACAAAGTGCAGATTGGTAAGTCTTGCAGATATAAAAGGGGTCTGGACACATAACTGTTCCATGACAATGTAGTAACCGAGTGATAATGGCTTTTTCAGCTCTTGCTCAGTATAGTGGAGACCCCAGAACAGAATGGCACCTAAATACTTACGGTTCCAAACAGAGTTTACTAGATGCGGTGGCCAACTTACCATACAAAGGAGGCAATACTCTAACAGGTACGTTACATTCCCTTAGTTTTCCTTAAGCTATATTTAAAAATGTTCTAGTAATTGCCATAAATCATCTGGTCAGTATTATCAATGAGCTCAGCACTGTGCATCATAAAATATTCCCTGCCCAAAGATGCTTCCAGTCTAGTTTGGACATGACTAAAACTGTTCAGACGTACTATAATACGGAAGGTGATGGCACAAGCTTGAAGTGTTGGGAAAGTCTTGCTGAGGTTAGCATCCAAAGGCAAGGGTTCTCTGCAGAAGTGTGTTTTAAGGAGGGATTTGGTGGAGGAGAATTTGGGTGGATAAGGAATGTGATGGATGAAATAATTTGGCCTATGAAAAAAGAGGGGTGCACAAGGGGCAGCATGAAGACAAGTGTGGGGATAAAAAGGGGTGGTGTGGTGGGGATTTTGGCAGGAGGGAAGGGTATAAAAGGGAGAGGAGGAAGAATGGGGAGCAGAGATATTGACAAGGGCAGAGGTGGTGCAGGACTTGGCTGGGGAGGATGAGAAGCTTGAATTTGATGTGGAAGATGATGGACAGCCCTTGAAAGGATGTAAAGAGGGGAGTTACGTGGTCAGTGATGGCTATGGTGAAATACATTTGTTTGCCAATAAGGTATATTTTTAATAGTGTACTGTGCTCACCAGTTGCCTCTTTATGTCACATTAGGAATGGCTTTGAGTTTCATCCTAAAAGACAATTTCAAACCAGAAGTCGGATTGAGGCCTAGAGCTCACAAAATTGGTGTTCTCATCACTGATGGCAAATCACAAGATGATATAGTGGCTCCTTCAAAGAGACTCAGGGATGAGGGAGTGGAACTTTATGCGATTGGTAAGTATTGTATGAAGAAATATTGAATGTAGAGATGAGTTTTAAAAGATCATAATAGGTCAATAGTAATGCACTTGAATCCATTGAATGCGATAGAAATGATGTGTTTCGGTGCGGGAGGCTTAGCAATATTACACTTCATTTAAGTCTTGTTTATGTGTCATGTATTTAAGGTATTAAAAATGCGGATGAAAATGAGTTGAAGCAGATTGCAACAGATCCAGATGATACCCATGTTTACAACGTTGCTGATTTCTCCTTCCTCGTTAATATTGTTGATGACTTAACGATTAATCTGTGTAATAGTGTAAAAGGCCCAGGTATGTTTTTCTTTTCAATCAAATTCATCCTCTCCCAGTTTATGTGCTTTAAAATTGGCCTAAAATTCCTTCATTGCTGACTGGGAACTGTCAAGGCAATCTGCTTTTTCAGCTACTGGCCTAAAGAAGCTGTGCAAGCCACCTGGGATAACAACCATGTTTTACGTGGCTGTCTAAGCCTGCTTTATTCCCGGGGTCAGGCACATGGGAAAGATGTTGTTTAATGTGTCTCCCCTTATATGGGGAGGGGGCGGGGGAAGGTTCTTTCCTGGCTGACTGTTACTCAACCCAGGAAGAGTTTTAACAGGACTGCACTGTTGAAATGTGAAATCTGGCTGGCTTACAGCTCAGAAGCAAAGCTTAGCCTGGTAAAGAGCCCCTCAAGATGAGAGTTCTCCGTATCAAATGTTAATGTTCAGGGTGGGGTAGGAAGGAGAGGGAACTTGCATAGGTCTGTTAGGAAGGCTACTGCCCACAGAGCCACGTAATGATGTGGTGCTGGGCTATCATTGTCATTGCTGTTGTAAGGGCTCCCCCGGTGAAGTGAGGCTTCATTTCAGAAATACCACCAAAGAGCAGCAGTAAATATTTTTTCAAAGCAGTTGAACTTGTGTATTATTCTGACTTTCATTCCCATCACTGGTGAACTTCCTCATTAATGAGCATCTCCCTTTATTTGTTTCAATGCTATAGGTAGTTTGTCACCTCCCTCCAATCTGGTGACTTCTGAGGTGACACCTCGTTCTTTCAGAGTGACATGGACTGCACCCGTTGACAGCGTTGATAGATACAGGGTTGAATACTACCCTGTTTCTGGAGGCCCATCTCAGCAGGTTAGTACCTGGAGTCTCTGTTCTGATTTTATCTATATGAACAGACTCTTGCATATTGAAGTTTCTCTCATCTAGATTCTGCCAAGACAGCATGGTACCAATTTAAGATTTGTATTAATCTGAAAGAATGTTGGTTATGTGTGGAGTGACGTGAGGTGGGAAAGGACTTCTGTCTCAAAGAGCATGGAGGCATCTTACAAAAGGGGTATATTCCTGGCCACAATAGCAAGTTACATTATTTTTGCTGAGTGTGTCAAAACCTGACAGAAATGAGGTTCTTACTATAGATGATCTTGGATATTTTAAAATTATGAAACTTGGAGTTTAATATACCTTAGAAAATACTTGTCTATGTTTCCTAGTAATGCCCACTGGTTCATATGTCCACAATCAGATGTTCCTTTAATCAAGTCCGTTCATGAAAACTCTCTGACCATATCATCAACTAGGAGTAGTGGCTCTTTAGTACACCTTATTCTGGGTCATGGTTAAAGCAAAAGGTATGGTGGGCTCTACAGATTGTGAGATAGTATTTAGGTTAGGGTCAGAGGGTGGCATCTTGGAGCAAGACTGTTAAATCCATACTCAGATCTGACTCAGGCTTTACTCGGCCAAAACTAGCACTTTCTTCAGGATTTGTTCTTTGGTTAGGGCAAGTGCAGCCGTTCTGGCACATGTTGACTTTATACCTTGTTTGTCCAATGGCATTTTATTCTGAAGACATTTTGCTTCTTTTTGGTTGATCCTTGTTGCTAATGTCACTGGGTACAGTACATGTGCTCTACAGGTCTCGATTTTCTGTGGTGCCATACTGTCTAAATTCTATGTCCAAAAACAGGGAAGAAGAATTTGAATATTAAATTTCCAAGCATGTTCCCCATTCAACCGAATAATGTGTAGCACAGGGGTTCTCAAACTGGGGGTTGGGACCCTCAGAGGGTCACAAGGTTATTACATGGAGGGGTCACGAGCTGTCAGCCTCCACCCCAAACCCCGCTTTGCCTCCAGCATTTATAATGGTGTTAAATATGTAAAAAAGTGTTTTTAATGTATAAGGGGGAGGGTCACACTCAGAGGCTTATTGTCTGAAAGGGGTCACCATTACAAAAGTTTGAGAGCCATTGGTGTAGCATAAATGCCAACTATGATAGTAGGGAGTCATTTAAATCTAATTGTACACTGTTACACGTGTGTAACCTTATTGAAAACATATGTCTGCCTAAATCCCTACAACTTGCTTTTTCAAACATAATGGGGGCAGAATACTGAAAAGCTAAACATGCAGAAGACTAAGGGATTAATTTATTTATAGTGCAACTCCATTGATGCAAGAGTAATATGCAGCAAGACTGAAGATGACTTTGGTAAATTAAATTAACATTGCTTTTGTTTTTATGTAGTTTTATGTAAATAGAGCGGAAACTACTACAGTTCTGAGAAACCTGAAACCTGAAACAGAATATGTTGTTAAAGTGTTCTCCGTGGTAGAAGATGAAAGCAGTGAACCTCTAAGTGGCACAGAAACAACTGGTAAGTTAGAATTCCAGTGTGAACAATGTGTTTAACAAGTTGCTGTGACACCAATGATAGTCCTTCAGTAGAACACTTATTATTGCAATAATTCTTGACAACATAAAATGGTAGTTTGGTCCTTGAGTTGCCCATATAACCATTCCTGGAAAGTTGTGGCCATAAGAGACAGCTGCAGGGTAGAAATTGTCTGCCCTGACTCTGGCTTCCTTCCAAACTCATAAAGACACTGCTCTACTAGTCCTCTTTGGCCAGAGCCCTGGAGAAACATTCCAGTAAACGATTTATAATCTCAGGGAATATGGTCCAGAAATTGTCAAATACATGCCTTCATTCCATCTGTGCACCTCTATATTACACAGATCATTCTTGCTACAGGCAGCCAAAATGTTGTCTCAAATTGACTCTGATTTTAGAGCATTAATGTGTGCCTGGTTCAGAGCAATTACATCAGTTTTGTGCGTATGGGCATAGATTGGCTCATGTTTCCATTATCAGCTGTTCAAATGATTGATAATATGTATGTTGTTACTGAATGCAAGATAGAGTGACATCCTGAGCCTGTCAACATGTTGATCGTTAGCAATTCACTTCTGTCATATGTGATTGCTCTACATTAGGCAGGTTATAAATTCCAAATTAATTTATTCACATTAGTGCTTTAAAATTTGAGTTGCTTTTTTACTGTTTATGTAGTTTTTTACAGAGTAAGAAAACTGTATAACAGAGTAAAGAAAATAGATACAAAAATGTTCCCTTTATATGTACATATCCAGAAGCCAGTTACGTTTGGGTTTGATAATCAACATTTAATATTAATTGAGGTAGAACTTTAGAATATTCAAGAATCTTAATATACACTTCAAAATGCAGCTTTGTCCTTTTGGAACAGAATGTTAAAATTTTGAAAATTAGTGTTATAACAGAAAATCCTTGGAAACATTAAAAAAGATATGACTGTTACTAATTCTTTAAGTTAATCACCACTTACAACAACAAAATCTATGGGTTCCTTATTTCACTAACCCTATACCTCCTTATTCCCAAGTGACCTATTCTCTATAGTACTGCTGGATGGTGTATAATGCTAAAAGGCCGTGGAGTAGGCAGAAAAGTAATAAATAAAGTGATTGAATAAAATGAATAATTTCATATTTTCACAGTGCCAATCCCTACAGTCAGAAACCTGAATGCTTATGACATTGGCTCGACTTCCATGAGAGTGAGATGGGAACCCCTCAGGGGAGCTACTGGTTATCGGTTATTGTATGAACCTCTCAATGCCACAATACCAGCTGTAGAAAAAGAGGTGTGGAAAGTTACCTTTACTTCTCTGTAACTTGTCTCTCCCCTCCGGGTCCCCACAAAAAGCTGTTAGATTTTCAAGGGTATCCCATTAATAGTGAGAAATGTCTGGCAGGTATTTAGGAAGAGCAGCACATTTACTGGAGTATTATATACAATGACATCAGTCAGGAAGTTGTAAATGTAGTGTAAATCTTGGAAACAAAGTTTTCTCTTTTAATTAAACCATTGTTTGCTTTTTCTTTCTGCTTTCTTTTATTTTTCAACACCTTGCATCTTTCTTTCACGTACAGATGCAAATTGGGTCATCAGTAAATGATGTTCAGCTGGTAGACCTCATCCCCAATACTGCCTACACTTTAACTATTCATGCAGAGTTCGGCGATCTCAGCGGTGACCCACTCACCACTCAGGAAGTGACATGTAAGGGCTTCTTGAATTCTTGCTTTGTTTTATGTTGTATCAGTAATATCTAACTTACATTATATTTTAGGAGCGATGGGTGGGTGGGAGGAGCGGGGCATTTATTTTGTCACTTTCTGTAGGTTTTTTTCTCTAAGTATGGATTTTTCATTGTTGCAAATGTTCTGAAGGGTCATAAAGCCACTTTAACTGAAAATGAACTAAATAAAAAAAAAAAAACAATATGGCTTCCCGTATCGAGCTCATGAGAGCTTGATAAAGGAAGGGCAATTTAGCTAACAACTTGCAAACAGCAGATTACAGTGGATTTATTTTATTGTGAGCCTACTTATACCTCTTTTCAAAAAGATTTAGTATTTTAACAATTAAAGTGGAAGATGGCTAAAGGTAAAGGAAAAGTTGGACTATCTCACATTACCTGTAGCTACTAAGGGCTAAATTCTGCTTGATTTACTCACATCATTGAGTTCGGTGGGACTGTTCACCTAAATATAGTAACTAGGATTTGGGTGCCAAAAGGCTTATTTAAAAGCAATAAACACATTTGAAATGGTATTTATTTAAAAAGGCGTTACCTGTATTTTCTAATTAAACCAACCTCCTTTAAATGGCATTGAAATTATGTTTATAAGAAGGAGCTCTGGCCCTTTTCCAGCCAACTGAGTAATTTTGAAATCACCAACATGAGCAGAGTACAGTTCTTCAACTATTGTGGTGGCTGGATAATTTGTTGAAATGACTCATCAGGTGACCAAAACAGGGATTCCCTTTGTTACGTTTTTGGCTTTTTTTTTTTTTTTTTTTTTTTTTAACAAAAAAAGATGCAAGAAGAGTTTCCTTTCCACTTTGAGAATGGTAGTTGTATATTATTATTCCTATTTTACAGTACCTTTAGCTGGAGCCAAAAGCTTGAGGGTTAGAGACATTACTCACAGCAGCATGAATGTCATTTGGGATCCTGCCCCAGGAAAAGTCCGCAAATACCTATTGAGATACAAAACAACTTTGGGAGACGAACCAAAAGAGGTAGGTGGAAAGCATTTTAGCAACTAACTGAAGATTGTTTTACTGTAAGAAGCTTAAATATAATATTAGAAACAGGTAGTAAAAACAGAGAACATCAGCTGTTGGCAGCTACAATATTCCTCCCTCCTCTTTCTAACCACCTTTTATGTATTGAAAATGCATATCATGACCCTTCTCAGTCTTTTCTTCTCCAGTCTAAACAAACCCAATTTTTTCAATCTTCCGCCACAGGTCATGTTTTCTAGACCTTTAATCATTTTTGTTGCTCTTCTCTAGACTTTCTCCAATTCGTCCACATTTTTCCTGAAATGTGGTACCCAGAACTGGACACAGTACTCCAGTTGAGGCCTAATCAGCACAAAGTAGAGTGGAAGAATTACTTCTTGTGTCTTGCTTACAGCACTCCTGCTAATATATCCCAGAATGACGTATGCTTTTTTTGCCACAGTGTTATTACACTGTTGACTCATATTTAGCTTGTGATCCACTATGACTCCTCAGGTCCCTTTCTACAGTACTCCTTCCTAGGCACATTTTGTATGTGTGCAACTGATTGTTCCCTCCTAAGTGGAGTACTTTGCATTTGTCCTTATTGAATTTCATCCTATTTATTTCAGACCATTTCTTCAGTTGGTCCAGATCATTTTTAATTTTAAATCTATCCTCCAAAGCACTTGCAACCCCTCCTTGCTTGGTATCATCCACAGACTTTATAAGTGTACTCTCTCTATGCCATTATCTAAATCATTGATGAAGGTATTGATCAGAACCAGACTCAGAACTGATCCCTGCAGGACCTCTCTTGATATGCCCTTCCAGCTTGACTGTGAACCACTGATAACTACTTTCCCACCAATTATGCACCCACCTTATAGTAGCTATATATAGGTTGTATTTCCCTAGTTTTTTTATGAGGTCATGTGAGACAGTATCAAAAGCCTTACTAAAGTCAAGATATACCACATCTACTGCTTCCCCCCATTCACAAGCTTGTTATCCTGTCAAAGAAAGCTATTGGTTTGACACGATTTGTTCTTGACAAATCCATGCTCACTTTTACTTATCATCTTATTATCTTCCAGGTGTTTGCAAAGTAATTGCTTAATTATTTGCTCCATTATCTTTCTGGGTACTGAAGTTAAGCTGACTGATCTGTAATTCCCTGGGCTGTCCTTATTCCACTTTTTATAGATTGTAACTATATTTGCCCTTTTCCAGTCCTCTGGAATCTCTCCTGTCTTCCATGACTTTTGAAGATAATTGCTAATGGCTTAGATATTGCCTCTGTCAGCTCCTTGAGAATTCTATGGTGTATTTCATCAGGCCCTGGTGACTTGAAGTTAACTCTAGGTGCCAGTTACAGTACTTGGTGCAAAACAAGTCGTTTGAGCAGCTACAGTCAGGTAGTCAGAGGTATGAGTACCCAGATTTGTACCCACAGTTCAAGTGCAGGTGCAACAATGTAGGTACAAATTGCACCCCGAAAAGGAGTGCAAAATTATCCCAGAATATCTTGGTCTTTTTTGTTGTAGCAATGACTACAATATATTAATGTGCATGTATAGGGACAGAAACTTAACTGTGTGTCAATTTACAATTCTGCTGCCTTTATTTTTGTTTCTAGGTGGAAGTTGATAAATCAAAAACGAGCACAGTCCTTTCTAGTCTTCTCTCACAAACTCCGTATGATATACAACTCGTTGCAGTATATGATGAAGGAGAATCTATCCCAGTAGCTGCTAAAGCTACCACTTGTAAGTTGTGGGAATATTTAATTTAACTCTGCTATTAAATATGTTTTCTTAGATTCTGTTTAAGCAAAATGTGCTGCATTTTATTGTAGAATTTAGGCAGCAATATCATGTAATCCATTTCTTAAACCTTCACTTTGAGAATTCTAAATTCTTCTTATTAAGTAAAATGCTTAGAGGGCAGAATTCTGCTCTCTGGGACCTATGCAACTTCTGAAGCTGTCTAGTGGATAAGGCATAGCATTAGGAATCAGGACATGTGGGTTCTGTTCCCAGTTGTGTCATTGATAAACTGTGTGGCCTCGCATAAGCCACTGTTTGTCTCAGTTTCCTCATCTGTAAAATGGGAATAGCCCTCTGCCCTTTTATAAAATACTCAGATCCTACACAAGGAAAAGAAGGCTGATACTGAAAAGTTTTTTAACCTAGCAGATTTTTTGTCAGTGATAGAAAAAACAGCTCATCAAGGAAAGTGTTCAGCCACAAGATATTGGGTTCAGTGCAGGAATTCTTGGGTGAAGTTCTAAGGATTAGTTATGCAGGAGGTCAGACTAGATGGTCTAATTATACCTTCTGGGAAATCTATGTACCAGAACTTCAGCTGCTATGAATCGGTGTAGTTCTACTGAAGTCAATGGAGCTGTGCCAGTTTATATTAGCTGAGGACCTGGCCGTATGAAAGACAAATTGCTCTGTATAAGCGCTGAGTAACACTACAATTTACTATTAAAGTCATTGGAAATGTGTCTGGGAGCATACTCTGTTGCATAGAAAGTTGTTTATTAATGGAGCTTTGTGATTGTGATTATTCTTAGTTTATAGGCTGTATCTTTTGTTTGTTTGTTTTGAGAAGTATTTTTCCTTTCTTCATAATAGTGCCTGTACCAGCACCAGTCAATCTCAGACTCACAGAAGTAACAAAGCAAAGTTTCAGAGGCACTTGGGACCATGGAGCTCCAGATGTGGCTCTCTATAGAATCACCTGGGGACCCTATGGTGGAACAGAAAAGCAGGAGGTAGGAATGAATAGTCAACATGCAGTTTTCTTTAGGACACTCTCAGAGCACTATTTTTTATCTGAAATTAAATTTGTGAATGGCCTCAATCTTGGAAACCCTTCGGTGGTAATTGTATGTGGAGAGGTTTTCAGGATCTGATCCAATATTTGCAGCCAACTAAAATGTCACAATGTAAAGAAAAATGCTCTGTTATCTCCTTTCTTTCCTCCCACGACCAGACCATCCTAAATGGCGATGAAAATACTCTGGTTTTCGAAAATCTGAACCCAGACACCCTATATGATGTCTCAGTTACTGCCATCTATCCTGATGAATCCGAAAGTGATGACTTGATTGGCAGTGAGCGGACATGTAAGTAATCAATTCCCTAAAAGGGATAATGTGTATTATTAATTATTATTATTATTATTATTAGGGCTGCCAAGTGATTAAAAATTTTATTGTGAATAATCACACGATTAATCGTACTGTTAAACAATAATAGAATGCATTTATTTAAATCTTTTTGGATGTTTTGTAGATTTTCAAATATATAGATTTCAATTACAACACAGAATACAAAGTGTACAGTGCTCTTTATACTTATTTTTATTACAAGTATTTGAACTGTAAAAAACAAAAGAAATAGTATTTTTCAATTCACCTAATACAAGTACTGTAGTGCAATCTCTTTATCATGAAAGTTGAACTTGCACATGTAGAATTACATACAAAAAACTGCATTCAAAAATAAAAATGTAAAATTTTAGAGCCTACAAGTCCACTCAGTCTTACTTCTTGTTCAGTCAATCGCTCAGACAAACAAGTTTGTTTACATTTTCAGGAGATAATGCTGCCCACTTCTTGTTTAAACTGAGAACAGGTGTTTGCATGGTACTGTTGTAGCCAGTGTCGCAAGATATTTACCTGCCAGATATGCTAAAGATTCATATGTTCCTTCGTGCTTCAACCACCATTCCAGGTGACACACATTGTTGCTGATGACAGGTTCTGTTCGATAACAATCCAAAGCACTGCAGACCAACGCATGTTATTTTCATTATCTGAGTCAGATGCTGTTAGCAGAAGGTTGATTTTCTTTTTTGGTGGTTCAGGTTCTGTAGTTTTCACATTGGAGTGTTGCTCTTTTAAGATTTCTGAAAGCATGCTCCACACCTCCTCCCTCTCAGATTTTGTTAGGCAGTTCAGATTTTTAAACCTAGGGTTGAGTGCTGTAACTATCTTTACAAATCTCACACTGGTACCTTCTTTGCATTTTGTCAAATCTATAGTGAAAGTGTTCTTAAAATTAACATGTGCTGGGTCATCATCCAAGACTAACATGAAATATATGGCAGAATGTGGGTAAAACAGAGGAAGGGACATACAATTCTCCCCAAGGAGTTCAGTCACAAATTTAATTAATGCATGTCCCCTGCAATGGTGGCCAAAGCATGAAGGGGCATATGAATGTTTAGCATATCTGGCACGTAAATACCTTGCAATGCCACTACAAAAGTGCCATACAAATGCCTGCTCTCACTTTCTGGTGACATTGTAAATAAGAAGAGGACAGCATTATCTCCTGTAAATGTAAACAAACTTGTCTGTCTTAGCGATTGGCTGAACAAGAAGTAGGACTGAGTGGACTTGTAGGCTCTGAAGTTTTACATTGTTTTGTTTTTGAGTGCAGTTATGTAACAAAAAAAAATTCTACATTTGTAAGATGCACTTGCAGAATGAAGAGATTGCACTACAGTAATTGTATGAGGTGAACTGAAAAATATTATTTCTTTTATCATTTTTACAGTGCAAATATTTATAATAAAAATAATATACACTTTGATTTCAATTACAACACAGAATACAATATATATGAAAATGAAGAAAAACATCCAAAATATTTAATACATTTCAATTGGTATTCTATTGATTAAAACTGTGATTAGTTTTTTTAATTGTGATTAATTTTTTTGAGTTAATCGTGTGAGTTAACTGCCTAATTATTATTATTATTATTATTAGCTATTAAATTAGAATTAAAGGCATACATGCAATACTTCTCAAAAATTCTTGTGCTTTTTCCTAGTACCTGCAATACGTCCAACAACACAAGGTAAGAACCCGAATTCTCAGGTTTCATGTTATTTAAAGAAGTCATAATTCCCATTTAAAACTGAATAGTGTATTTACGATGATCTCAGCTTATTAATAAATATGATTTTGTATTTGGAATGATACTAAACATATGGTTAACACATGCTTTGTTATTTTACTAACATTCCAGTTAAATTCTCTTCTTTGTTGAATTCTGAAAACTTTGGGCCAAATTCTGCACATGCCTGGCTCAGTGAAGCCAGTGGCATCCTGGCCCACATCTGAGTATAGAATCTGACCCTTTGTTTGAACTGTGTGCTTAACCTGTGCTTCAATAACTTCAGCACCAAAGAGCGGCCCACGAAACCTTCAGGTGTACAATGCGACTTCCAATAGCCTGACTGTAAAGTGGGATCCAGCCAGTGGCCGAGTGCAGAGATACAGGATCACTTACCAGCGTACAACTGGGGATGGCGCTGAACAATCGGTAACTAATTTTTAAGCACTATAATTATTAGACCATGAAAAACAAATTTGATCATGTAGTTTTTAAGATTAGTGTGTCAGAACAATTAAGTTTCAAATCAGAGCAGTGCAGATATTAATCAGGGGCATTTTTAGATGAAAATTTATGGTCAAAATAAATATGGTATTTATGTATTAAATATAAATTTCCAAACTAATATGTTCTCTATGGGGAAAAAAGTGGCCATGTGGAAAATCAATTTTCTTGAGATTGTCTTGCATCCCATTATCTGTACAGATCAGATAATAAAGTAAAACTAGCTATATTTCTACCTTAAATATGTACAAATCAAATAAAAATATCAAAATATAAGTCCTAGAGAACTGTGATTCACAAACGTCTTCCAGTCCAGGGCTTGTCTGAGATTTTCACTGTGTGGTTCACATGCTAATAGAGGGACTGTGTCATGGTGACTAATTCAAGATAGTGTGGACCACCGGCTGTTCCAGTAGTGAATGAGTAACAGCTCTATGGAACTACAGCAACTGCTTAGGAGAGAAAGTAATATTAGGAAAACATTGAAGGTCGTTTAGCTTCTTTTAATGTGATTCAGGTGCTGTAAACAAGGAGGACAGTCAGCACCATGTGAACAGCTTCTCACAGACCACCAGCTAGTGCTCTGTACACCACTGGTCGTCCATACAGCACAGTTTGGCAACCACTGATCCAGCCCCTCCGCTTGTCACCCCGTTTACCTGAAATGTATGCTACTAGTAACAAAACCAAATCCTATTGATTAATAGCATGGCCAGTTGATTGTCTACCCTTTTGGTTCATTATGAAAAATGTTCAAAATAACCAGATTTAGCCAGTTCTATTGCTAAAAATCAGTAACAGTACAGGAAAGAGTTATTAGGTTACCAATCCTTCTAGGAAGCTGTTTTTTGCATTGTGTCTGTTCACAGTATGGTATTTACTTTAGATTTGGCTGGATGTTTTCACATTCAAGTTTACTTTTCTATGAACAGCATATATTTGAATTGAAATGTGAAATATGTGATTCTTTAAAAATCCAAACCCATGTCAATAAGCAGCAACGTATGTTAGAAAGGCCTAGAAATATCTGTGAGGAATTAACAAAAAGGGAGTGTGTTTTCAACAGTCAGTGCAGTGAAAGTGAAAAGTCAGTAAACAAGAGAGAACAGTGATAAGGTCAATTAAACAGGGAATGAGTTGCCAAGAGGGGCTGTGATCTGTAACTGGTGGTTTTCAAGTGAGACAGGGAAAGAAGAGGCATTCTGTAGAAATCTATGAATACTCTGTCTTCCAGCGATACAGAGGATGGACTAGATCAATTATTCTCACCCACCTAGGGAGCAGATCTGTAGTGGACTGGGAGAAGAAATAATCCATGAGGAGACTTCCTCCTAGAGAGTGTTCCTCAGAACAAAAATGTTGAGAACCATTGGACTAGTGATCACCCAGGTGGCCATTTCCAAGCCTCACATTTATATTATATAATACATTATATATATTTTTTGGATTCATGGTATATTGATCAACAAAATCAATATTTGCTAATGATTACCAGCCATATGATGGTAATTTATTGACTACCTTTTTGGTGTAGGTATTTTATTAAACTGCTGGTACTACTGGATTATATCAGTACCTCATCGAAAACTTTCAAAGCCAAATTTTCAAAAAGGGGCTGTAGGTTGCTTTGAGAGACTGGTCGGGCGCCCAACAGCTCCATGACCAGGGAAGAGAAAGGTGGCTTAAAGCCACACCCCAGGATCTGGGCAAATACTAGTGACTTTGGACCAGATTTGTAAAGGTATTTAGGCACCTAAAGAGGGTATTTTCAAAAGCGCCTGGCTGCCTTACTTCCAACAGGAGTTAGGCAGGCACTTAGGAACCTACCTAATCACCTTTAAAACTCTGGCCCTTAGTAACTGTATACAGATAACAAGGATTTAAACCCATTTATTTGAGTTTCTTGTTTTGTTAGCATATGCTAAAGGTTGTTCTGCTAAAGACTGTAGATTACTCTGAAATTTAGAATATGTCAGTGGATGGGCACTAGGTTAAAAACATCTGGACTCCAGTAAAATGTCCAGATGTCTAAATGCTTACTCATTTTGGGAGTTCTCCATTTTCAACAGATTCTAATTGCTGTGGCATAAACATCTGAATTCAGTAGACTGTTAAAATGTACAAATTGTATAAGAAGATTGTTAGGCTACTTTGAGCGATGTATAAAAACACCAATTTCACATAATGAAAGAAAATTGAGCCTGCTAGAGTGGTGCCATTCTCACATCACTATAAATCTTTACTTATGTGATCTGATAAGGGCTGAAGTCACATGGTTAACTGTCTAAGTATAATTGAAGTAGAAGATTTATTGTACTTTTTGGATTAAAGCAAAAATGTTTAGGACATTTCTAGAATCAACATGCAATGAAATGTGTGAAAGTGAGGCTAGATTTCCATGATTTTAATATTACACAACTATTTATGTTTTAGAGCTCTACAAAGTGTTATAATCGTTTATTGAAATACACCTGAGCAATGGGCATGATATGCCTGCTCCAAAGCTCTTCGAAAGTTAATGGAAAGACTCCCATTGATTTTGATGAGCTATGGATCAGGACCCGTCTGGGAAGAAATTCCTTTACATTGCCGCTAAAAAGATTGAAGGTCTATATTTAATTGTTATATATAGATTTGGAAATCTTTTAACAAATGCTGTCTTTGTATTACTGTAGTCTTTTAAAACCAGCCTTAATGAATATGCCACACTGAACTGAATATAATTACTGTTTAATTTATTAGTGAGCTTTCTGATCATGACAGGAGCAATGCCCCATGTAGTCTATACAGGATTCTGTTGTGTGTATCGAATACTTACATTTTTTACTAGAGCAGTAAGCCTTAGTAAATAAGTGATTTTAATGGTTCATTTTTGTTTTACTCCAGACCGTGGTAGGAGGGAGGCAGAACAGTGTCGTACTACAGAAGCTGCAACCCGACACGCCATACACTATTACTGTATCGTCTATGTATGTGGATGGGGAAGGAGGACGGATGACAGGCAGGGGCAAGACCAGTAAGTAAAAGAACTGTCTGTGGTGTCTCCATTAGCAAATGGCTGTGAAACCATTTATACCTTGCGCTGGAGATCAGCAGATCGATTAGTTTTGCGGGAGGGGGTGGGGGGGTAGGTCTCATAGTGTGGACCTTCTGGAGTATAATCCACCTCATTTTGTCCCTACCCCACAACTTGAAAACATCAGAAATCTTTTCCCCTCCCTTCATAGTACGTGTGCTTCATTCTCTGTGTTAATTGTAGTGCATTTGCCTGAGAGGGAGTGTGATTTCAGCAGTCTGACAGGGCTTTCAATGTATTTCAGAGCCACTCAACACAGTAAAGAACCTCCGGGTGTACGATCCAACCACCAGCACGCTGAGTGTACGATGGGATCATGCTGAAGGAAGTCCTCGCCAGTATAAAGTATATTATGTGCCAACAACAGGTGGTGCAGAGGAAATGGTAATCATTCTTGTGGGTCTTATTAGTTGTCCCAGATAAGTTGCAGTATAACCCCCTGAACAAAAATTGACAATGAGGAGTGCCTCACCCCAATACAAGGATATATATAGACCTTGTGCAAATTCTGTTCTCTGCTACACTGGTATAAATTCAGAGTAGTTCCATGGAAGTCAGTGAGCTCATGACTTAATACCACTTTTTTAATGTAATATATTAAGAAGCAAATCTTCAGCGATTAGATGTTAGCACATGGGAGCAACTGTATTCCACAGCAACTCCTGCACTCCTCCTTCGAGAGGCAAAATATATGGGCATGAATGTTGTCATAAGGGGATGGGCTAGTGGATAAGGACTTAGGAGATCTCATTTCTGTTCCCATCTTTGCCACCGATAGTATGACATTATTCAAGTAACTTTGGGTAACATTTCCAAAAACACCTCAGTGATTTAGGTGCCTACATCACACCTTCTAAAAGAAAATTAGGAGCCTAATCTCTTTTGAAAATCTTACCGTTCACCTCTTTGTACCTCAGTTTTCCCACCAGTAAAATAATGATAGTGCCACTTATCTGTCTTTCAGAGAGCACTGATCTATTGATGAGAAGCATTATATAAGTGCTAAGTGGTATTACTGTATTAACCTGAGATGTTTGTTACTACCTGCCTTTACAAGTATGTAATGTTACTTATTTATGTGATATTATTAGTACTGAACTCTAAAAATAACTGAGTTGAGATATAGCGCTATGAGCCAAATCCTTGTCTTAAACCAATCCTTGCGGGTTTTGGAGTTGATACCAGTGGGATCTGGTCCTAAGTCCACCATTAGTCCAGGTCAGTTCCAAGAGAACGTGTAGCATAGCAAATAACTATCACTGCTGGGAATGGAATATAAATCTTAAATACAGAGTTTTATCAGGCCTGTGGAACAAACTCCTTCAGGAACTAAGGACTATCACAAACCTCACCCCCTTCCACTCCTAAGTTCAAGGCACACTTCTTTGACCTACTTCCTCTAACAGAAACGCACACAGCAGCGGGTGCACGCTTAAAAATAATAAACAGTCAACAGCACAAAACCCCTGCTACCACAGCAAAACACTCCACTGCACCCACATTTCCCTGCCTGGAGAGAGAATGAGAGAGAGAACAAATTAGACGTGACAGATGTTAGCTACGTTACTCAATGCACTGGTAGAAGGTGCTCAGATAGTACAATGATGAGGGAAGTATAAAAACCTGTGTAGAATAGAATAAATAGAATGAAAGTAATTCTGAAGGAGTAATAAACATTAAATTAAAAGTTAAATTAAATAATAACTTTCCCTTTAACTATTTGACTTTTAAACTGACAAAGCACTATTAGTCCTTTGCATTGGTTTTGCCTAAGATACTCTCCTCTACCCAGAAAACTGCTATTTTGCTTCAGAGTTCCAGTATCCATATAAATAGCTTTTCATAAGGAGAAGAAAGTTTCTTCAGCTGGCATCTTGTATTTCCAGCCATCACTCATAATTTGTGTGTAAATTGGGTGGAATATGGACATTTATCTTTACATTATCCAGCCAAATGTTTCTTTCTTTGGCTGAGTTTCAGTTTCAAGTTTCTCCTGTGTTCCAATTTTGGAAAAGATAGTGTCACTTCCTTTTTAACAGATGACCCTAGGAAGCACACAGAGGTCCTTGACATCAGAAGCAGGCTTCTAAACCAACGTGCAGTTGCAGTCTGTCATGTTAAGTTGCACAGATGTGGCTGTAGCTATGCCTTTAAGTAAAAAGAAAATGTGCTATTGAATATAATTTGTAATAATTACTAGGTCAGATACCTTGAGCTGATATAAATCAGAGTAGCCCCACTGACTTCATTTGTAGATTCCTTTTTGGGATCATTAAGAAAATGTAAAATAGTTTAAACTGACATCTGCAGTAACAGTCGGACTTGAAATGCTCAATTGTTTCATCCTTTATTTAAATACCACACCACTTTTTTTAAACCAACAGACAACAGTACCAGGGAACACAAATTATATCATCCTGAGATCTCTCCAGCCTGACACACCTTACAAAATAACTGTGGTTCCAGCTTACCCGGAAGGGGATGGTGGACGTGTATCTGACATTGGGAGAACTTGTAAGTGAAGTGGTCTTATTCATAACATCTTAGGATTTATATATAAATAATTCAAAATTATAGATGTTGTATAGTCCTAATTTACTTTACATTTCCTCTGCAAATTTCCTGATCCTGAGTTAATTGTAGGGCAGGTACATAAGAATGATGTTCACGTGTATCATTGATCATGATATGAGTGTATCATGATTCACTTTCACAACGTACTCAATCTTCATTGCTTTCTGTAAGGAAGGCTTTCAGTCTGCTTTTGCTGACAGGAAGCATGTTCCAATGATTAGGGTGTTAGCCTGTGATTGGGACACATGAGTTCAATTCCCTGCTTCATCACTGACTTTCTGTATGCCCTTGGGTAATTCACTAGTCTACCTGTACCTCCGCTTTCCATCTATAAAAATGGAGACCAGAGCGCTTGCATACCTGATATGGGTGTTTGTGAGGATAAACACATTAGACTGTGAGATGCTCAGATACTGTGGTAATGAAGGCCACATAAGTACCTTAGACAGATGAACTGTTATCTTAGCACCTTTTTGTGCTACTATGTGTGTCCGGACAGAACAGAGTTATTCTTGTATACTCATCTCTGTAACACTTATTTAAAATATCCTTGGCTTAGTGGTGAGAGGAGCGGCAAGAAACATACAAGTTTACAACCCTACACCGAACACCCTGAATGTCCGATGGGAACCTGCACCGGGTCCAGTACAACAGTATAGAGTTGTCTACGCTCCGCTGGTTGGCCCAAGGCCATCAGAGTCTGTAAGTTATTCAGCCTCCTGAGTATTCCTCAGAGAAGCTCTGAGGATGTCACCTCCAATGATCACTGACTTGTAGTAACAAAACAGTTGTAACCAGGGGTGCGAGCAGAATTCTCCTAAGCAGAAGGCCCAGAACTCTCCCTTCCCTGCTCTGCACCATACTCTTTGCCCCACATTCTTCCCCTGCACCCAACCCCACACAGTATCCATACCTCCGCTGCCCCTGCTCCCAGCCCTGAGTTCTCATTCGCTGTTGCTGCACCCAGATCCATGTTCCCCATCTAGCACCCTACTCTACACGCACTCCCCTCCCGTTGTACCCCATCTAGCCCCATGCTCTTCCCCCACAGAACCAGCTCCAAGCTTTCCCCCCACACCTAGCCCCATGGTCTCCTCTCCCCTCACTCAGCCCTGAGCTATTACCCAGAGGGGTGGTCAGGCTGAAGAGCATCATCCCCACCAGAGGCCAGGCAGTTCTGGGACCACTAGACCCCATCCTCCTGCTGCATCTCTGCTTCTCCAAGAAACACCAAAAGCCTGGATTCAATCCTCCCACGCTCCTGGAGATTCCTGGTGCCGTCTATTTCACTTTCCCCTGGGGCTGGGGGTGCCCAGTGCCCCCGTTCCCCCCTCATTGTGCCATGGATTGTAATCTATCTGCATGCGGCATCTCTGCTGAAAACCCCATTTCCATATGGATTTAATGTGCTGTATGTAATCGCACCATTCAGTGGAGTAAAAGAATAAAAGCCCCACCCATTTTAAATTTGCTATTGAGAATCCTTTATTGTATTGCCAACAAAAGGAAATTAAATTGGAATATTGATTTTTAAACATAAGAAATACAAAGCAAAGACTATTTATGTGTATGTGGGAATGGCTTCAGGGCTCTCTTGGGATATAAAATTAGGACTTTATATATGCATTGATTTGGATAAGAAGTTTTAGGGGTACCTGAGCCCTTGTATGTGTAGACTGTCACCCACACTCTACAGATACAAATATGTGCACTATGAACAGTCCAACGTCTGTGTGAACCTGTCAGAATTTGTAATGTATTGTTGGCATCTGTCAAGTGTGAGTACTTATAACTGCGCAAACGTGTGAGACCTAATAAAGGCCCTTTTGAAAATGTATCCTTAGCATATGTCACTAAACCACAATGGAGCAATATTTTGCTCTGGATTTCTGCATATCTCTATCTTTACCAGTCACAACTTTTTCATGAACATTTCATGTTCAAAATACGTACAATAATTATGGTTTTAAACTATCAGCATTTTAGAAAAAAAGTCATTTTGCAGAATGAGAACTTCTGTATTCTACTGCCACATAATTGCATCTCCTGCTGTTGAGTTTTGTGTTAGGCAAGCAGTACTGGCTGGTTCCTATAAAATTGCATTATTGTAGTTGGAAAATACACAACAGGATCAGGCTCCCAAATTTCCTCCTTTCAATATAAATGACTGATAATTAATTTGAATAATAATAATTTTACAAGGCGTTATCTGTATTAGGATGTTGTATGGACCTGTCACTCTCACTTCACCCTCTTTTCCCTCCCAGATTGTGGTTCCAGCAAACACTCACAATGTTGTGCTGGAGCGCCTGACCCCTGACACTCCTTACTCTGTGAACGTTGTGGCTCTGTATGCCGATGGAGAGGGAAATCAAAGCTCTGGGCAAGGGAGAACAAGTAAGAGGCAAAATTATGTTTGTTTACTGCTATCTTAGCGTCTCTATTTGCTGCTTATATGAGTGAGGTATTGCCTACAAACAAATGTCATGTATGCTTTCCAGTGTAGGTCTGCCAGTTCACCTGAGTAATGGCTTTTTTGATTTTAGACCTCCCTGGAACAACAGCTCCCAATTAGGCCAGATTATCTGTTGGTTGTAATGCAGATAAATTCTTACTAGGGACCAGACTAGACTGACACTTGTGATGTAAGCTTAAATTGAACCTAGGTCTTTAGCAGTAAAAAAGTCCTTTGGCCTGTAACATTCAGTTACAGCTACACTCCTAACTCTGTCTCTCTCTCCAAAACAAAGAGCACATTAAAATGGACAGTTTACTGCCAAAACAGAGGCATAAATTTCAGCTTGAATTCTGGGTCTTGTCTGCCATAATAATCACATGAGTACAACCCAGGGCCAGATTTAGGGGCAGGTGACCCAGGCTTGGGTGCTGTTTTTGTTGTTAGTGACAAAAGGGAACATGTTTGAAGTAACATGTTTCAGGTATTCCGTATGTGGATTCATTTTTACTCACCTCCTAGAATGTTCCAGACCTTTGTAGAATCTCATGGAATCTTCCAAACTTTCTGAGAACTACATTTTCCTCAAACCTCCTAGAATGTTGTTAGCCATGCCCTTGCGGGTATATTATGGTCGGGATGTGACCTGTCAAACAGTAAGATATAAATATAGATTTATAGATCCTAGTTTGCAAATTTATTGTCTTATATGACAGGGACAAATCATGCATGAAAATCGTGCATCAAAGTCGTGAAATGGGCTACAAATGCAATAAAAAATAAGGTATTCGAAATGCTAACAAATGGGGGTGGGGAGGCACTGAAGATGCTCCTTGTCTGCGGTGCCATTTGGTTTAGGGCCAGCCGTGGTACAACCCATTGTAGGCAGCCCACGAAAATCCCCCCCCCACCCCATTATCTGAAATAGCAAAACCTGTCTGTTATTACCTAATGAGCTGAGAGCACAAGGCCTTCTGTAAGAGGGTAGACAGCAGGGATATCCCAGATGAATAAACCTACAGTGAACCTGGCTTATTCCAGCCTTGTGCTTGTAACTAGATGGAGGAACTTGCCTGTGGCTGCAACATGCCAACCCTTGCTCTGTGTGTACCCTTTTCTCTACTGTTTGCCCAGATTTATATAAAATCTGCAAAGGTGACAATCTGTCAATTGTTTTGCCTGCCCGAGTTTGGGCAGAAATCTGTAATGGATGCGGATGCTCACATTTCAAGCTTCAGTTACTAACTTTCCCTCCCTTCCACAGAGCCAGAATTCTGGTCAGTTGGGCCCCAGTCCTGATGTGGCCTCTGGATAATGCCGTGATATTATCATCTATATTTGCCTGTTCATGTACATGCAGGGGTCAGTGGGAGTCCTTGATGTGCACTCCAGGGCAACATCTGACCCACTGAGACAGCTCTATATCCCAGGGTATCATAATGTGAAAGGACTTCTGTCTTTGCTCCACTTCATTGGTCCTTATACATATTCCCCTTTTAGTACCTCGCAGTGGGCCAAGGAACTTGAAGGTGTTTGGTCCAACAACAAACAGCCTGTCTGTACAATGGGACCATGCTGATGGGCCAGTTCAGCAGTACAGAATCATTTATTCACCCACTGTTGGAGATCCCATAGATGAATATGTAAGTGCCTATATATATAATTCATATATAATATATAAATACATAATCATTCATTAATAATCATTTAAATATCCTCTGATATATAGAAAAACAAAAATATCTGATATTTGGATATTGTACATTTTGGTTGCTGAAGGGATGAATTGTTTGGGCATTATTATATAGGGCAGTGTTAAGGGGCGCACTTAAGCAGCTGGGTCTTAGTCTCTTGAGTGAAACAGTCAGTTCCACAGAGTAGTTGCATACGTAAAATACAGAAAGGCACCAAGGCCTTGAAAGCAATGCATATTATAGTGTTAAAGTTGAGATCAAGGAGAAGATTCTGAGCTGAGCTTGTCACAGTATGCTTAGTTCAAGCCATTGTGCTCGGGTAAATAGCCATGTGCTGCTTCACATACTATGTATTATCATGCTTGGACTCCTGGTAACCACAGCACCATACAGTATATGGGGCAATCAGTAGACAGAATGAGCTGCGTTAAGGAAGCTGGGTTAACTTGACTTCAAATTTTATAGTACTTGCTTTTGTGGGGTTTTGTCTGAATTGTAACAGTTCGTGCCTTAACTTTCTGCTGCTTCACATCAAGTTCCATGGCACAAAGATTTGGTCTATAGAGCACTATATAACTGCCTGTTATTGTTTATTTATTATTGCTGAATAGGGCTGGTTGAAAATTAGCCCTTCAGAATTAGTTTTTGATGGGAAATTGTATTTTCAATTAAGCAATTTTTTTCTCAAAAAGTGTCTGCTTTCTGCAAAAAAAAAATTGACTTTTTGTTAAAAAAACTAAACACTGAAAACCAAAATCATGCTGGTTTTCAGCCCAAAACAGAAAACATTTTGTCCAAAGACTCAAAATTTCAATTAGGAAATACCACGTCAGTGTCTCATGGGACTTGTAGTTCCTGTGCCTTGTGCTCTCATTCTCCTCTCCACCATTTGGACTACATCTCCCATGATACTTTGTGGACATGGCACTCCCATGGGGCACCAAAGTGTCTCTACAAAAGGAGAAACCATGATGCGTTGCTGCAGCAGGAAGCAAGTGGGGGTAATAGATTGTATAATTTAGGCAAAATTTTGCAAATCAAAATAATTATTGTTGACATCTCATAAAACATTGATATGGCAATGTGGAATATTGTGTACAGTTTCGGTTGCCAAGTTGAAAAGAAGGATTTCTAGCTTCTAGGTAGGGAGCGGAGGAGGGTAACGGGATTGAGTAATAGTGTGGATGGTTCTCTCTGAAAAGGAAAGGTTAAATGTGTTTAGTATGGAGAAAAAAAGGAGACTGAGAGGGAATCTTAGTATGGCTTTTTAGCTTTTAAAGGGGATGTAGAAGGATCCAGGACATTATTTGGTCCAACTACTGAACAAAGAATGTGGAAAGTATGTGGTCATGAAGAGAAGCTGCAGATTGTTAAGGTTTAAACCAGATACTGAAAAGAGCGCTTACTTCTCATGAAGAGTTTTTGGACAATGAAACAGCTGAGGGAGCAGATGGCACAAATTTGTTTTTTTTTTTTAAGGAAAAATCCAGCTGTTTTATAGGAAAGGTTGATTAGACAGATAAATGTATTAAAATAATAACTAGTATTTCTTACTTTCAAATTTTAAATGTTAATGTTAAGGAACATTTATGGAGGTTTCACCTTTTCTATGGCTGTGGGTGGCTCTGACTTTATATTCTGGAGGCTGATATATATCTTGGCTCAAATTCATATCTGGTTTAACTGCAATGGCTCAGTGGAGATACACTATGAATTAATATAGCTAATCTGTGACAGGTAGCAAAATGTCTTTATCTCATCCCCCTCTTCATATAGCTCCACCAGATGTCATTCCATTATCATAGCCCCACCACATGTCATTCCATAGCTTCTCCTCCCCGAACCAGCCTGACCACATCTATGGACTTCGGACAGTCTCCAGGCCCAGTTCACACCTACTTTTCCCTTCTGTGTGTGTCCTTTCCATCTCTCTTTACCCTGCTTTTCTGGCCCTGTGCCCCGGAGAAGGTGGCCGTGGTGTTTGTGGGTACTCTGCCTTTTCTCTACTCCACACTCTCACAACAGAAACACACCAGCAAGGTTATCTTCTCTCTCCCCTCCTCCCTTCAGTAGCTTTATCTTCTCTTGTTTATTCTCTCTCCAAAAACCCACAACAATAACTTGTCCTCTTTCCATGTATGGAGGAAACAAACCTTTTGTAAAAAGAAAAGGAGGACTTGTGGCACCTTAGAGACTAACAGATTTATTTGAGCATAAGCTTTCGTGAGCTACAGCTCACATGCATCCGCTGAAGTGAGCTGTAGCTCACGAAAGCTTATGCTCAAATAAATTGGTTAGTCTCTAAGGTGCCACAAGTCCTCCTTTTCTTTTTGCGGATACAGACTCACACGGCTGCTACTCTGAAATCTTTTGTGGGTCTGTGTAGATGTTTAATTCCTGAATGAGGTCTGGAGAAGCTGTGGGATATCAGTCTGGTGTGGGGATAGCTACAATATTGTAAAGGGAAGGAGACGAGGAGTCCAGTTTTTTGACAAAAGCTACAAAGTTATACTTTAAAATAATTTAAACAGACAATACTGTTAATTTTAGGTAGGCTGAAATTGTTCTGAAATGGTAAAGCAGTGGAGTCTCCCTTTCAATAAAATGGATTTCTCCATAGCTGGATTAAAAAACCACAACTGGGTATTTGCAGTGAAATACATCCACAAATTCCACAAGGTTGCTCATTTACAATTTATTACAATTATAATGTCAGGTAAAATATGACAAGATATTCATCTGTATTTCTCTCCTGATTTCTAGACAACAGTACCTGGAAGAAGAAATAATGTGATATTACAGCCACTGCAGTCAGACACACCATATAAAATTACTGTTGTGGCTGTGTATGATGATGGAGACGGTGGACAGCTGACAGGAAATGGACGAACTGGTAACTTAGCTTTAGCATTAAGTACTGTATTCTCATTTCTCCTCCTTATAACTTAATTATAAGTTCTGCTGCAGAAGTGCCAGAGGCCCCCATCTGTGTTGGGTTCCTGTTGTTCTAGGCACAATGCAAACATACCCAAAGACATGATTTCTTCTTCAGGGAGTTTACAGTTTACCTGTTATACAGCTTTAAAAGGCAGTTGCTACTATAATAACAATTCTAATGCTTATTCTTTCTTTTCAGTTGGGTTGCTTCCTCCTCAAAACATACATATTTCAGATGAGTGGTATACACGATTCAGAGTTTCCTGGGATCCCTCCCCATCTCCTGTTCTTGGGTACAAACTTGCATATAAACCTGTAGGTAAGAAAACCTGTCTGCTTTGAAGAGAACACTTTGAAAACAATGAGTAATGAGTTAAGAGATCTGGGTGGAAATATCCTGTGTATCCTCATGAAAACGGAGCCCTGTGCTTTAAAGGCGTTTTCTTTACTTATTTTAATTTGTGGGTTTATTGACTTTAAAGGAGTAAGAAGTTTTCCTGTTAACTTCAGTGTTTCAAAATAAAGACAGTTAGAACACCAGATACATTGTCACACACATTACAGCACATTTGATTTCATTATATATTTGACATTTAATACAACTATTTTATCTCCTGTCCCAGGCCTGTTCTCTTCTCATTTACACCAGTTTTACACTTCTTATCTTTCATGCAGATGCTCTTGATTTACATGAGTGTGTGATCAGAATCAGACTCAGAGTTTGAATGAATGACAGTCCTTCAATGCTTTTATTTGACATGAGAATGAATCCACATTTGCATGCTTCTCTGGAAATTAAATTAAATACAAATATTGCACTAGTAAAGCTCCATTTATTTTATTAGCAATGAGAATGTTTACTCAAGTAATAGGTTTAAGAAATAACAAGTATGTTTTTTTAAAACAAGGACCAAGTTTTGGGGCAGGCCTACACATAAGATGCTGCATTGGTGCAGGTGCGCCAGTGTGGCACTTCAGTGAAGACACTACTATGCCGAAAGGAGAGCTGCTTCCAGTGGCATAGTTAATCCACCTGTGTGGGAGAGCTATGTTGATTGGAGACACCCAGCTTCTAGTCCTAGTGCTGTGTACACCGGGGGCTAGGCTGATATAACTGTGCCACTCAGCGGTACAGATTATATAAAAGAATACTGATAATGCCCTAGCAGAGTCTTCATAGAATTGTGTGTCTTTTTCTGTGATTCCCTTTAACTCAAGGTTCCGACGAGCCGCCAATGGAGGTGTTTGTTGGGGAAGTGACTTCATACACATTGCACAACCTGTCTCCTAGTACTATCTATGATGTGAATGTTTATGCCCAATACGATTCTGGACTCAGCGCACCCCTGATTGATCAAGGCACTACATGTAAGTCCAAACCACTTTTATTGTAGTCACATAGGATATAATTGTTGAAGTGATCTCATGTTGACTGAAAAGTCCATATTTAGGGCCTCGATCCTTATGGTCTGAACATTCCACAATTATAGATGCTCAGACCTGTGAGAATCAGGCCCGTAAATAAAATTAAGCTTAGAAACCCAAATTATTTAAACATTGCTTTTACTAATGGCTTGCAAGAGACAATCCTCTAGTTCCGTTTCTTACAATTTGTTTGGCTGTAGCTGGGTCTGAGCCTGCAAGTTGCTCAACACCTGCCACACCCATTGGCTAGAACGTGTTTAGTAGATTGCAGGGTGCAGTCAGCACCATGCAGATTAAGGCCCCTCACTGCTTCTGATTGCATCTCATGGTAATATCGACTGACTACACATTCCATCAAAGCTGAACCTGCTCAGTGGAGGATTGGTTTGTTGCTGAACTCAGTTAATGAGCCATTTGAGATTTCAGCAAAAAAGGATAAGTTGTAAAATCCTCATTTTGTTAAATGGTGTCATTAAAAGCTCTTGGCACTGCCAGTAAATAAATAAAATAAAATAAAATACAATGGGGCCCAAATCAGGTGCACTTTCCTCATGCTAAATATCTTTATAAGTGGTTCTATTGATTTTAGTGGGACAGCCCATAGAATCAGATAGTACTTAGCATAATAAAGCGTACCCGAATTTGGGCTTTTGTAAATAACAGAGGTCAGATCTGTGGGACTAAACAGGAAGAGCAGAGATGAATTGACTAGAACTATTTTTTTCTTCTGTGGACATTTTTAAAATAAAACCACACGCGGGCAAAATTTACTGCCATAGTGCTATGTGGACCAGCAACTACTGATGCCATTGTTCTTTCTGATCTGGTTAATTTTATATCTAATGTATTGTATTTCCCAGATAATAAATTGAACACTTTCCCTTTTTTTGCAGTGTACTTGAATGTCACTGATCTAAAAAGTTACAAGGTGGGATGGGATACCTTCTGTATCCGATGGTCCCCTCACCGGTCAGCATCTTCCTACAGATTAAAGCTCAACCCGGCTGATGGTAAATTCCTTTGATTCCTTGTGTGTTCTGTGGGCGGATGTACGTTTCAGTTTTATGCCACGACTAAACTAAGGATTGTAATGTGACAGGCTGAGGGCCCTGAGTTTGCGATAATTTCAACTCCAGTGCCTCCCCCAGGATTCAAGCTGTGTTGGTAAAACTCCCCAGGCCTGCATGCAGCCTGCCTTTCTAAGAAGACACAGATTGGAAATTAATGCTGCTTCTATCCATGTTAACTCCCACTAGGATTTCCCAGTGGAAATCTGCTGCTCACCAGGGGTTATGAGTGCATACTATGGAGAGCAGCTGCTCCCTGCCTCTTCCCCTTCACAGCCTGAGAGCTCACTAGTGTGCAGAGCACCCACCACACAGTGTTGCTGCACAGAGTCTTTCCTGAGCTGGGAAGAGCAAGCAGCGGAGATGCCACTCATCCCATTTCAGCACCCTCCCTGCATGCACTCTCTCTTGCTTTGTTCTGCACACCTCTGGAAAGGGAAGTACCGGACCGGACATTTTCCTTCCTTTGGGTTTGTTTTCACAGGATCCCGAGGACAAGAAATTACAGTACGTGGGACAGAAACCAGCCACTGTTTCACTGGCCTTTCACCAGACACTGAATACAATGCTACTGTCTTTGTTCAGACCCCAAACCTTGAGGGACCGCCCATCTCTCTGAAAGAGCGCACGGGTAAGTCGGGCAATATGAACAGTAAGTGTGTGAACAGAATGGGATGGAAATAGTCCAGACTACAGATTTTACAATTATCTTGTTTGTACAAGACATACAGTACCACAACTGAGGAGTCTATTTTCCTGTGTCTCCAAGTGTAAGTCAGTGGGAAACTCCTTGAGCTGGGGAACAGAGAATAGCAATTATTTGGGGGAAATTCAAATGGAGTATTACCTTGCTCAGGTTAATCCCATTGGGTAGTAACCACGGAGTGAGAGATTTCTCAGTTTGTGTAAGAGTGGCAGGATCTGGCCCCTTGTCATAATTAAGGACTTGCTTTTGGAACAGCAAATTATTCTGTGCTGATTAGGAATTACTTGTCTTGGTCACCAATAAAAGCATTGATAGTTCTTTCCTCAGTCATACACAGGGTAATTCACATGGGTGGAGTCCTTTCTTGGGTAAAATTTTATGTTAAATAAAAGGTTTTAATTGTTTTACTTCAGTCATCAAACCTACCGAAGCACCAACTCAACCGCCTCCTCCTCCTCCACCTCCCACAATCCCACCGGCTCGGGATGGTAAGTGTGTATTGTAGATTCATGGTACATTTTGTCTTATTTGCTGTACATCCACACACTCAAAGGTTAGATTGAATTATATTTTTCCTAAATTGAAGTAACTTCAAAAATATATGGGCCTAATGATCCTCTGGCCCACTTTGGCCCTTTGCAGCAGCTCAGACACCGTCACCTGCCTGGTGTAGACAGGGGAACGATGACTGGGCCTTATTCCCTTTATACTAGCTATTTTCCAGGGTGTTGCATTGAGCTCAGATAGCCACTGGGTCATGGTGGCAGTTTGCGTAGATTTGGGGGAATGGCCACGACTCTCAGTATGCACTGTGGATTTGTGAGCGTTGCCTTTAGCATATGAACCTATTTTTGGTGGAGATTGCCAAGAAAACTGGTGTTAAGTTGCACGCTTCAGGATTTTGTTTCATATGAGCTTTTTGCACAAAAATGCCAAGATTTGACCTGGGATGTCCTTGAATGCATTGTGCGAAAATCTGCAAAACCCAGGAAATGCAAGAGAGACATGCAAGAGAAACACTACTTTAATATTTAAGAGTAGTCTGCAGCTTGAGCATATGACTGAAGTTTGCTGAATGTTTGCTCATCATTCTTGCTTTAAAATGGTCAAAACAGTGCTGTTTAGTCCACGGTCCTGAATGAGGGGTGTGTTTTAAGAGTTCATTGAGCTGTGTTTGTCTTTCAGTATGCAAAGGCGCCAAAGCAGACATTGTGTTCCTGACTGATGCTTCCTGGAGTATTGGTGATGATAATTTCAACAAAGTAGTGAAATTTGTTTTTAATACTGTTGGAGCCTTTGACTTAATCAATCCTGCTGGAATTCAGGTGGGTAATTTCCATTAAATGCATTTTGCAGGGAAATTAAACAAACCAACAAACCTGAATTCTTAAAATCTCCTCTACCTTTCTCTGTTGTATAGGATTATTCTGGTACTGTATTGTGTGTATTTATATATGTGCACTGTGCTGTACAAACATAAAGGAAAACACAGTCCCTGTCTAAAAGAGCGGACATCCTGAAAGACAAAAGACAGATAGCAAGCAGATGAAAGGGAATCAGCATACAGGAAGAGCAGTCAGGGTGCTCTGTGGCCAATGTAATGTTAGTTGCATGTTTTTGTTTCTTTGTGCATATAAAATATCCTCAGCTGCCCCTCTCCATAGTTGTTATGAATAGGCTAATTTTTAGTGTCACAGCAGAAGTGGGCATTGAGAAGGAGTATGATGATGAATGAGGATAATGTCTTGGTGTGTCAGTTCAGGAAGGATGTTGCATGTGCAGTGGGCAGAAGAAAGCATGGAAACAGTTGCAGAAGAGTTGGAGAAGAGGATTTACTGGATGAAATTGGATGCATCTTTAAAAAGAAAGCTATAAGAAATAGTGGGGAGGTTGAAACGTCTCTACTTCCTCCTGGGGTTCTCCATGTGTCTCTGCCAGGAGTCTCTGCCAGACTCCTGAGGAGCCTTTAATTTTGTCTTATGTTAATCTCCCCATGGTCAAGACCCTGCATCATGACTGTTTTCCTTCTAGTTAAGCGGAACTGGATAGGAGCTCTGTCCTGCTTTCATAAGCATTGCTTTTTTATTAGCTAGAGGTGAATGGCACGAGTAAGAATGTCTCTGGAGCTTTGCCATCACCGGTTGGTGCAAGACTATCTTCCCTTGTAGGAAGGAAGACAGTGATTTTCCTTGGAAGGATGTTTTATTTCTGTTTTCCTGAAATGCAGCACCCAGTTATCTTGCTTGTGAACAGTTCTCTCCTCCCCCATGCATGTCTCTAGGTCATTGGTTCCCGCTATTTCATTCTGCAGACATACTTCTAGAGAGAAAGACCCTCTCCTGGAATACCTTCTCTCCAGTATCTCCATCCTGCCTAGCTCTAACCTCACACTACTTGGTTTTCAAAAATTGTTCTTCTTCAGCCCAGCAGGAGAGTTGCTGCAAATTAGCTGTTGGAGGAGAATAGCTGTGAACTTTCTGGGTTTACTGGGGAAAGACTTAAAGCTCCTTTCCTCTTTTGTCCTGGGCCAATTACACACATTCTTAGTTCTTCACTTTAGATATTTATGATGGCTAAAAAAAGATAAACTGATTTCAATAAGTGTGAATACTGAGACATCTGCTCAGGACCAGCTTACTAAGGCATGCTAATAATATAAATGGGACAGACTAGAGGAAAGGAGAGCAGCAAAATACCAACCCTGGACTTCAGAAAAGCAGACTTTGACTCCCTTAGGGAACTAATGGGCAGGATCCCCTGGGAAGCTAATATGCGGGGGCAAGGAGTCCAGGAGAGCTGGCTGTATTTTAAAGAAGCCTTACTGAGGGTGCAGGAACAAACCATCCCGATGTGCAGAAAGAATAGCAAATATGGCATGTGACCAGCTTGGCTTAACAGTGAAATCTTCGGTGAGCTTAAACTCAGAAAGGAAGCTTACAAGAAGTGGAAACTTGGACAGATGACTAGGGAAGAGTATAAAGATATTGCTAGATCATGAAGGGGTGTAATCAGGAAGGCCAAGCCACGACTGGAGTTGCAGCTAGCAAGGGATGTGAAGTGTCACAAGAAGGGTTTCTACAGATATGTTAGCAACAAGAAGAAGGTCACGGAAAGTGTGGGACCCTTACCGAATTGGGGAGGCAACATAGTGACAGATGATGTGGAAAAAGCTGAAGTACTCAAAGCTTTTTTTGCCTCGGTCTTCACAGACAAGGTCAGCTCCCAGACTGCTGCTCTGGGCAGTATAGTATGGGGAGGAGGTGAGCAGCCCTCAGTGGTGAAAGAACAGCTTATGGACTATTTAGAAAAGCTGGACATACACAAGTCCATGGGGCTGGATCTAATGCATCCGAGGGTGCTGTGGGAGTTGGCTGATATGATTGCAGAGCCACTGGCCATTATCTTTGAAAATTTGTGGCGATCAGGGGAGGTCCTGGATGATTGGAAAAAGGCAAATATAGTGCCCATATTTTAAAAAGGTAAGAAAGAGAACCCGGGTAACTACAGACGGGTCAGCCTCACTTCAGTCCCCAGCAAAATCATGGAGAATGTACTCAAGGAATCCATTTTGAAGCACTTGGAGGAGAGGAAGGTGATCAGGAACAGTCAACACGGATTCACCAAGGGCAAGTCATGCCTGATCAATCTGATTGCCTTCTATAATGAGATAAGTGGCACCGTGGATATGGGGAAAGCAGTGGATGTGATGTATCTTGACTTTAGCAAAGCTTTTGATACGGTCTCCCACAGTATTCTTGCCAGCAAGTTAAAAATGTATGGATTGGATGAATGCACTATAAGACAGATAGAAAGCTGGCTAGATTGTTGGACTCAACGGATAGTGATCAACGGCTCGATGTCTAGTTGGCAGCTGGCATCAAGTGGAGTGCCCCAGGGATCGGTCCTGGGGCCGGTTTTGTTGAACATCTTTATTAATGATCTGGATGATGGGATTCATTGTATCCTTAGCAAGTTCGCAGATGACACTAAGCTGGATGGAGAGGTAGATATGCTGGAGGGTAGGGATAGGGTCCAGAGTGACTTAGACAAATTGAAGGATTGGGCCAAAAGAAATCTGATGAGGTTCAACAAGGACAAGTGCAGAATCCTGCACTTAGGAAGGAAGAATCCCATGCACTGCTACAGGCTGGGGACCGACTGGCTAAGCAGCAGTTCTGCAGAAAAGGACCTGAGGATTACAGTGGATGAGAAGCTGAATATGAGTCAGCAGTGTGCCCTTGTTGCCAAGAAGGCTAACGGCATATTTGGGCTGCATTAGTAGGAGCATTGCCAGCAGATTGTGGGAAGTGATTATTCCCCTCTATTTGACTCTGGTGAGGTCACACCTGGAGTATTGCATCCAGTTTTGGTCCCCCCACTACAGAAGAGATGTTGACAAATTGGAGAGAGTACAGCGGAGGGCAACAGAAATTATTAGGTGACTGGGGAACATGACTCACAAGGAGAGGTTGAGGGAACTGGGGTTATTTAGTCTGCAGAAGAGAAGAGTGAGGGGGGATTTGATAGCAGCCTTCAACTACCTGAAGGGGGGTTCCAAAGAGAATGGAGCTAGGCTCATCTCAGTGGTGGCAGATGACAGAAAAAGAAGCAATGGTCTCAAGTTGCAGTGGGGGAGGTCTAGGTTGGCTATTAGGAAACACTATTTCACTAGGAGGGCAGTGAAGCACTGGAATGGGTTACCAAGGACGGTGGTGGAATCTCTATCCTTAGAGGCTTTTAAGGCCCAGCTTGACAAAGCCCTGGCTGGGATGATTTAGTTGATGCTGGTCCTGCTTTGAGCAGGGGATTGGACTCGATGACCTCCTGAGGTCTCTTCCAACCCTAATATTCTATGACTACGAGGAAATGAAAAATGAAATATACGTTATAGACATAGGCAGAATATTCACTCTGGGTTTACATGGATATATACAAATATACAAGATGAGTTAATGTTCCAGTTCAGGAAGTGTATTATACTGTATGTATCAAATGACTGAAATTCTGGCACATTCCCTGTTAATTGTTATGTCATGAGCTTCTTGCATTTTTTTTGTAATCTTTAACAGTTTTTATAGGCGCTGTATCCCCAAGCTGAACTAGAGAACCAGGACTAAATATGGTGCCACCATAGTTCTAACAAGTATTTTCTCTATAAAGCATTAACTAATAACTTTACCGCTGTTATATCTATATTTACATATAACTTCAGGGTTTGCTATTTCAGTGGTGACTGACAACATAATTCACTTTAGTGGAGAGCACTTGAAGCCACACAGGTCAGAGGCTGAACGCTGTGATGCATTTCATTTCAGGTTTCCTTTGTGCAGTACAGCGACGATGCAAAGTCTGAGTTTAAACTGAATACATATGAGGATAAGGCTCAGGCTCTAGGAGCACTTCAGAATATTCGGTACAAAGGAGGAAATACAAGAACAGGTGCGTCTGATGAATAACTATGTATTCCTTCCGAATAATCAGTTTTTTGAAAACCTATTCATTATCTTAATCCTCTGTAGTTTAAGGCCAGGGCTTTATGTTCTACTATTATTAGTTGTATTAGTTCTTCAAAAGAAATATTTTCAGTGGCAAATGTGGCATGAGTCCTCATTCTTTGTGCAATTTGCAGGCAAAGCCCTTACATTTATCAAAGAAAAAGTCCTGACTTGGGAGAGTGGCATGAGAAGAGGTGTGCCCAAGGTACTTGTTGTTGTCACAGATGGTCGGTCGCAGGATGAAGTTAAGAAAGCTGCAGCAATCATACAGCACTCTGGTAAGCACCCTGTAGAACGTAGTTGAGTCTGATATTCATTTTACTAAAGAGTTTAAGTCATGCAATTTAACATACGGCTATACAACAGTATCAGGTATTGTTGGTCCTTTATTCATCCTAAATAGGTAGTGGTTCCTGAGAGAGACATTCGAATTACAGAATATGATTTGGAATGGCTCAAACTATTTTAAGAATGTTAAGATTGACTGGACCTAATTCTGGCCTCTTCTCTCTCTGTGGACAGAGCAGGCTTAAACAGTTTGCTGGGAATTCCCCTTACATAGTTACAGAACTTGTCCTATATCACTCCTGGCCCCTATTCAGGGGGCTGGGGCATTATTAAGTGCACTTCAGTCCAATGATCTTGATCTGCTGGAATGGCCCTTAGAGTGCTTTTAATACTGGCACAAGTTAGAGCAGCCCTTCATCTACTCTACCTTGAGCAGGGGTCTGACCAGGCCCCTGACTCTCCCACCCCAGGTTTTGAGGAGGAGGTGGCCATTTATGCTCCCTCCTTAGATGGCCCAAGTGTAGTTTGCTGTAGCCGAGGCTCTAGTTCTCCAATTCTGCATTTTTAATGCATATTTTGATATAGAGTATAAGCAGCATGGTGATTAATTTCCTATATAAACATTTGTTGTGCTTCCTTACCTTAGCTCTGTTTCTTTATGTCTGTTGATTAAGCCTCAGATTGCTTTGTTACCTTGGAATTCTGTATTTGCCCTCCTTGGGTTTCATATTAGCTATTAAAAATTGTTAAATTGGCCAAATTCAGCCCTAGTATAAGCAAGCATGCTAAAATCATAAAGTTACAGGCTGATTGTAGCCCTCAACTTGTGTTCGTCTTTTCCCCAGTCTTCAGGTGTATCAGGGAGGTGACAAAGGAAGTGGTAGGGGGATTTATTGATAGGAGGAAGTGGTGAGAGAAGGAGGAGGAGGAAATGAGAGAGAGATATAGGCAGAGACAAAATTATGCAAAGTCCAGAAGCTGAAGAAGATAAGCTAACATTAATGCTCAAGGCAAGAAGATGCCATTGGAAGGATTTGAAGAGGAGAATGACATGGTCTAAGAGACAGCTGATGAAGATGACTTTAGCCAGGGTGATTTGGGTGGACCATGGGAATGAGATGGAAATCGAGAAGCACAGAAAGTAGGAGACGTCAACAGTCAAGGCAGGAAGTAACCAAAGTATGGATAAGGATTTTAGACATAGGGATAGAAAGGAAGAGTCAGATTTTTGAGATGTTGTAGAACAGACAGGATTTGGTGGCAGCCTGTATGTTTTGTGAAAGAGTAAGGAGGCTGTCACAGCCAGGTTATGAGCTTGGATGATGGGGAAGATGATGATATTGTCCAACGGCACTGGAAGAAGGGGAGAGAGTTTTGGAAAACACATGAGGAGCTCATCATAAGCCTTGTTGAGTTTAACTAGGTGATATGATCTCCAGAGTATTTTTCAAAAATATAGTCAGATGCAAGACTGGATGGAACAGGAGAGGTCAGGGATAGAGAAGATTTGTGAACCGTTGGCATGGAGATGACAGCTGAAGCTTGGTGAGTGGATGAATTGCCCAGGGATAAGCTATGGAAGAAAAACAGGAGAGGACCAAATAGCAGAGTCTTGAGGGTTGCCAAAAGTGTGAAAGAGGAGAGGAAGAAGAGAACTGGAAGGCGCAACCTGACAGGCAGGAGAGGAATCCAGGATGAGAGAGTGATCAACAGTGTCTAAAGTGGAAGAGTATTTTTTTAATCATCCTTTTTATTGAAGAGCAGAGCCTAACTATTTTTGATTAGTTTGTCTTGGGAGTAACCCAGAACTGTTATGCTCTTCATTTCCCCTCAGATGCCTTCCCGTAATGTTTTCAAGGATCCCTCTCATAAGATAATACTGTACATTAGAAAACAGTTCATTTCCTGTTTGGCTTCCAGGGGTTTATATAGTCATTGTTTAATACCAGAAAATTCGGGGTTTCTATTCAGTGTTTCATTGGCATGGGTTTCTTCACTCTCTTCTTGCAAAAAAGAAATGTTCAGAATAGTATACTTGTTTCTTCTTGATTCAGGGAGATTGGCTGGGCACTTCTGATCTAAATTGTGTACTTAGGTGTATGTTTCTTCCTTGGGTGTTCAGTGATCTAACTCATAGATTCATCCCTTTCAGCCATTTATTTAGCAGCAAGAAGGCTTCATAAAAAGACTCCTTCTGCCTATTTCAAACAGCTTTGTGCAGCTGAATGATTCCATACCAGAACTTCCCTTCCCTGCAGGACATGAGCCCTTTGCCTCACATTTTTGCCAACAGTTTATATTATTGCTTGTTCTGTTTCACCAAGGTAATGGAGAAAGAGTTTCTCCATTTGACATCCCTTGGTCAAAAGTGTATTGAATACTCTTCTCCACTGGGTTTTACTTCATTCTGCATTTTATCCAGAAAGTGCAAAGGGACTGGGTTCAACCAAAAGTATATTCTACTTGCATGATTTGGTTCTTGTATTTTTTAACAGAGAAGACAGTATCTCTACATGATTGGGATTTGCTATTGAGTTACTGAGCCAATGATAATGATAAGCATGTATATTCGTTGCATATTCATATAATGAACATTATTTTTGTAGGTTTCAGCGTCTTTGTTGTTGGTGTAGCTGATGTGGATTACCATGAGCTGTCAAAGATTGCCAGCAAACCCAGTGAACGTCATGTATTTATCGTTGATGACTTTGATGCTTTTGAAAAGATTGAGGAGAACCTCCTCACTTTTATTTGTGAGACAGCTACCTCAAGTAAGTAAGAGACAATGTTTCTCTCACAAGCTAATAAATTTGACTATGTACTGCTACAAGTCTCATGTCAAGGCTTTCCCATTTACACCTTTTTCAAGAAACTTTAATAAATATTTCCAGTGAGCAAGTGCATGTTTCTTATTTAAGTGGTTATTATATTTTTATCTTATCTACCACCCTGAGATGATACTCTTATTAAAAAGTGAATAAACAATAAGTGAGAATTATTTTTTTAGTTGAAGAGCAAGTAGAATGGTAGCTTAAATGGACTTCTGGATGTGACAGATTTCCTCTTTACCACTGTTTTTTGGCTGCATTGGGGATGTAGCTAACCAGTGTCTAATATTACTTTTATAAAGATCTAAAATAAAATCCATCTGTTTATGAATCTGGAGTCCTTCTATGGCAAAAAAGAGGAAATATTTGCACATTTGTATCATCTGCAACTATGTGTTCCCATACTGCCTCCTCCACATACGACTAAGGAGCCATATAAATCTGCAGTTTTTCCTTGTGAATCTGATGAATAATATGCAGTCTGACTCATGCATAAAAGATCCATGGAAAGATTGTGGTATCGTGCCCATTTCTTTTTATGAATTGGGCTCTTAAAATAAAATATACTTGAAGTTCATCTGTTTGCTATTTCATATATTCCGGCATGGTAGAAACAATACATTTAAAAGCCTCATAAATGAGGATGTGAACATTTCACCTACATAACTAGAAATCTACTGCTTGATCTTGAGCAGAATAAAGCATAGGATCACAAACAGATGATAATTATTGTAGTGGCAGATGTTGGCTGGTAATTAACAAAGTTCAAATTTACGGGAATAAAACCTTTTGAAAATAGTTGTATGTTCATGATTCCATTTGAATTTTTAAAAATAACACAGTTTTCATCTGTTTCAGCTTGCCCTCTCATTTACTTGGAGGGATACACTTCACCTGGTAAGAATCATATACAAACATCCTAGCATAGGATAATTCTGAAGCTTTTTTTTCATTTATCACAATTTCTTCAAATTGTGTTTCTCTCCCCTCCGCCCCCCCGCCTCAAAATAAAGGTTTCAAGATGTTGGAATCATACAACTTAACAGAGAAGCATTTTGCCTCTGTACAAGGAATATCACTGGAATCAGGATCCTTCCCTAGCCACGTGGCATACAGGCTCCATAGAAATGCCTTCATCAGTCAGCCTGCATCGTAAGTTATCTGTGTAACCTGTTTTCCTGCTGTAGGGCAAGTGGGGAAGGATAACAGAATTAATAGGTAATGGTATTAATACCTGCTGGAGGACAAATTTTATTTTGTTTTTACTGAAGTCCAAGAAATACAGTAACTCCTCACTTAACGTAGTTATGTTCCTGAAAAATGCAACTTTAAGTGAAACGATGTTAAACAAATCCAATTTTCCCATAAGATTTAATGTAAATGCGGGGGGTTAGGCAATGTTTTGGGGGCAGACACAAGGCATTATATACTGTACAGTACTGTGCTGTACTGTGGTTGGGAAGTGCCCCTGGCTTACGCCACACAGGCACAGCCTGCTGCAGACAAGGACGCTAGGAAGCACCTTCGCAGCAGCAGTGGCAGCTTACCCGGAGAAAAACAGGTGCCGACTTTGCTGGGGGATACTCCAGGCCCGCCTCTTCCCGTCCCCGCTCCACTCCAGTCCCACCTCTTCCCACCCCCACTCCACCTCCTCTCCTCCACCGCATCCCCGCTCCTTCCCCGCTCCCAGAAAGTCCTAAGCGCCACCAAACAGCTGTTTGGCGGGCTTAGGACTTTCTGGGAGGGATGGGGAGACACGGCACTTCCCTGCTCTTCCCTCTCCCTCCCAGCGCTTCCCTGCCGCCAAACCGCTGTTTGGCGGCACTTAGTACTTTCTGGGAGGGGGGAGGAGTGGAGGCACAGCTGTTTGGAGGTGGGGGAAGCGCTGGGAGGGAGTGGGAGGAGGCGGAGAAGAGGAACTTGTGCCATGCTCCCTTGTAAAGTCGCTGCTCTTCCACAAAATCTTACAAGCAGTGTACAGAGCAGGCAGCCAAACAATGTTATAAGGGAGCATTGCCCAATTTTAAACGAGCATGTTCCCTAATTGACCAGTGACATAACTTTGAAACAACGTTAAGCGGGAGGATGTTAAGTGAGGAGTTACTGTACACTCTGAAGAATGTGCAACCATAGCTCTGATTAAACGTTATTCAGTTCCTTCATTAGTGGTCCTTATATTGTTAATTCCAGCTTCCTTATTATTATTATTATTTATTATTTGTATTACTGTAGTGCCTAGGAGTCCCAGTCGTGAACCAGGACCCCATTCTCCTAGGCATTGTATGAACATAGAACAAAAAGACAGTCCTTGTTCTTTTCTCAAGAGGATGCCTCATATAAACAGGCCTATTTTAGTTAATTGATTTAATTCATATTACAGGTCCTATGCAATCAATGCCCTCTGTTGCTACTTGTACAAAGAAACCACTTAGCCAGAGAGACTGTTTTTGATTCAGAGGGATAAGTACCATTTGTTTAGTAGTTGTAATAGGCAACACATTTCTGCCTGTGGTCACAATGCCCCAGGTGTGTGACATCACCCAGCCCCGTCACCATATTGGACAAACGGAGAATTTTTCAAGTAGCGATGGCCTGAAGCAAGTCTTCCCTAGCTGACCACTCTGTTCTAGAGCTCAGCTAGGGAGATAATGAGAGGGGTCATGTGGGACCCTCACAAAAAAACAGAGCTAGCTAGAATAAGAGGAGTCCAGTCATGGAGGAGAAACCCCTTTCCCTTCCCAACCACGAAGGGAGGATCCAGAAGTTTCTTCTCTCCCCACTCAGGTAAAGTTGAGAATTTAGTATTGCTCTGCCAGAGGCCACGTCTAGAGCCAGTCCACTCTTCCCCCTCCCCATTTTTTATATCATGTAACTCTAGTTGTCCACTTATGGGAACTTTTGACAGCTGTGCAACCCTACCAGAATGGATAGAAGGGGGCAGACCAAACATAGGAGAATTGCCCAATATAAGGAATAAATTTAAACAGGCTCTTTCCCCTTCCCCTTCCCAGCTTCCTCAACTCTCAATGTGCCAATGTGGAGTATTTGGGGACTTTTTTTTTTTTTGTCTTTGGTCAGCCAGTTTTTCTCTTCTATAGCTTGGCTTGGGAAAGAGCAAAGATCTATGGTTTTCTGGATATTGCAGGACTCATAAAGCGCAGATAGTTTGCATTCAGTAGAACCTTATAGCTTGCTTTACCATTTTATTAAGTCAAAGCCTGCATCTAAGTGGGACCTGAGTAAGATGTTTTCTGTGTATTCAAATTAGGAAAAATATTGAAGAGTTGGCTGTAGGTAGAAAAAGAGAGAGCGAGAGAGCAAGCAAAAATAGCTTTTGTGGGATCTTCTTGATACATATATATTATATAAAGCCAGAAAATTAAATTGAATTTAAACTGTAGTGTTCAGGAAATCAATACTCCCTAGGAATCCTAATGGTACAGTTGCATTATATCTGAGTTATCCCTTGATACTGAATTATAACTAGGTTTCTCAAATTCACTTGCTTATCTTGCCCCTTATGCCAGCCAACTTTTGTTGAAGTAGCAATATGGTTACTGTAGTAGCGTGATACTAAATGTAAGGGGCTGTCAGTTTGTCCAAAATATGTAAAAGCTTCAATACCAGTTTTTGAGGTTTCTCTATTTTAACTCACGGGGCCACATGGCCTTCTCAGCCAATAGCAGAGTTTCAGCCGTAATAGTGTCAGCCATGTTGTTGGCTAAATTGAAACAAAATTTGCTCATTCTTCTCACAGTTTCCCTCACATCCACCCTGCTGCTTCCTTTTCACTCCAGACATTGCTCAGCCAGGCCTCTTAGTTCCCTTTAACATACTTCCATTTACTTGTGGTTTTCTATCATTTGGTGTCCAACAGTGTCCATGACACAAGCCTAAAAATCCACAGATGACGACTAAGGAAGTCTGCCCCAAATGCTGCACTATATCTGTGGAATAAATTTAATGTCTCCTTCTCCCACTGCACCCTCTGCATGTGAGCCAGTCACAGTTGAGTTCCTTGTGCTCCCAGTGCCTGACTACTCAAAATGGGATGTGCAGGGCTAGAACTAGTGTATGCCCCATCTTCTTCCTGTAGGGTCACCAGCTGAGTTTATATGGGAGCAACCCACTCCACATCCTGTAAATATAACAGAGGTCAGGCACCAGAACCCTGGCTGAGTCAACCAGAATGCATTTAGAATGCCTATTCTTGTTGGTCCTGCATCAATTTCTCCTCACCTCCACTCAAATGCAGGCTGGATGTTAAAGTCTTAACATAGGCAATAATGTGATTTCTATTTGCTTAAATCTTTGCTGTTTGATTAAAGAGTTATCAGGCTGAGCTTTGCTAAACGATGTAATTTTCCCATTTTGATTATGTCCTGTCTTTTAAAAAAGTGAAAACGATGAAGATCTTTCCTTTTTCTATGCGTGTTTGATGCGAAATATCCTCATGTTCTCTGAACAGGGAGCTTCATCCAGATGGATTGCCACGTGCTTACACAATCATACTGCTGTTCCGCCTTCTTTCGGAAACCCCCAATGAGCCATTTGCAATCTGGCAGATTACAGACAGGGATTTCAAACCACAAGTTGGAGTAATTCTTGATCGTAAGGACGATTTTACTTATTGCACAGAGAATTTGTAGATAGAAGTTTACGGTTGTTTTGCATTCCAAAATTGTTTCAAAACCAAAATATTCCTACATGGTAAAAAGGTATATTATTTTGTGTTCTAAATATTTTTTTAATATTGTATTTCAATTAATTATTCAAAAATCTGTATAAGCACTAAGTTTCTTTAGTATTATTAAATCTAAAACCAGTGGAATGCACACTTTCACTAATCTGAGTCTTTAAAACTGTCCCAGTAATCCCTGTGTGTACAATTAAAAATGTACTCGGTAGAACTGTACAGTGTATATGTATGTATTGTTAGTACGGTGGTGTTCTCTTCTTTGAATAACATCAGCAGTGTGACCCAAATGACATTTATTTATTTTATCTTCTTTTTGCAGCTTCCACCAAATTATTGTCATTCTTTAACAAGGATACAAGAGGAGAAGTTCAGACAGTAACTTTTGATGATAATGAAGTAAAGAAAATCTTTTATGGAAGCTTCCACAAGGTAAAGGATTAAAATTATGTGCATATTCTCCGTTAAACGAGCAAACAAAAACAGCTGTAATATCTATACTTTGTACAGACACATACATTTACATAGTGGTTTACAAATCACAGTGAGACAAGATGCCTGAAGAAATACTTTTTCAAGCTTCTATTGATGTGGGGTCCAGTGTTAGAAAGGATTTGCCAAAGGTGTGGAGGAAGGGCCATATGTGGACAAGAGGCGGGAGACTTCTAAGCGTATGAGACAGCAAGAAAATTATGAAGCAGAAAATAGGGAAAAGAATCCATAGAGAGAAACAATTGGGAGGAACCTAGGGAAAGACAGAGAAAAGAGGAAGAATTAGGAGCAGAGATATGTGTGGGTATGAGAATATGCAGTCAGTTGTGAAGCATCAGTAGTTTAAAAGATAAATAGCTATTTGAATTGAAGTCAGGTGCTTAACAAGCATAATACATGTAATACCCAGTAATTATACTAAGTGCAATGGCTTCTGAAATATTGAGTCTAAAATATTTAATATGAATTTTAACAGAGGTGTAAAGTACTTAACTAATAGAATAAATTACTGTATCTGGAGAAAGCACATATTGGTTGATAAAGTATGCTTGCAAGTTTGTTTTCTTGAGCTGGAACTCTTACTCACTTCTCTGAAAGCTAGCACCAGAATGTCTTCTGTCTGTATCATCACATTCAGCTTCCAGCATGTGCATAGCATTTTGATAAAATGTTTGCCAGTTACAGCTGTGCCTTGATCCAGGCAGGATCAAAACTCACTTGATTTCTCAACATTAATAACTGTTGGGAGAATGTCAGCTCTCAGTCAGCCATAGGCTCATATAGATGAACAAGATAAGTGTATCTGTTGGTTGAGCAGAGCACAGAGAGTCAGGAGACCTGGATTCTGTTCTTCTGTAGGCAGCCGGCTTAGTCTGGACCTTGATCAATTCCTTTAACTTCTCACTACCTCAGAGTACCCATCTGTAAAACAGGGACAACACCAACTTTTGTAAGTCTCTCTGAAATCACAAATAAAATTACTACTTGGATGCTAAGGTTTTATTTTTTTATGTAGTCTCTGTGCAGGACACATACACAGCAATTGCCTTTGCTGCATGTTGGCTGGGAATGGGGTTGGCACATGAATCTGCAGTGGCTGAATAGAAAAAGTATCTATGGGAACATTGGGTTAAAAGAGATAATTAATGTAAATGCAAATTTTAGACTGAAGCCCAGTATTTCAGAATTGTCTAAAGCATAAATAACCAGTGAGGTGTTTGACTATTATCCCAGTGTCACACAGTTGTAGTAATTCTTTGCACAGATTATGCATATCCATTTTTGTATACTTAATTCTGAAAATTTGATCCAAACAAGCTGTTTGCCTGTAACCAAAGAGCAGATGAAAGAGCCTGGCCCAGACCATATGAATACATAGGCCTAAAAATCTCTCTCTGCTTTTTTAAGCAGTTAAATGTAAGCTATGAAAGTGAGTTAGAATAACCACATTTTCAGTCAGCTAAAATATATGTCCTCTTTGCTTTTCTTTATCTCCCTTTTCCTTAGCTTTCTTCTGGCTACTGCATATGGTTGCAACAGATCCCTTTATTGACACTAAAATCAGGTTGCTACTATTGCCAGCTGATCCAGATCATATTGCGATCCTATCCTACTCCCGGGGACCTCAGTGAAAGCAGGCTAGGGTTTTTAACATCTCTGTAGTAACTGATTTTTGTGTGCCAGCATTCTAGTATGTTGAACCATGATCTTCACACCTAATTAAAACACAAGTGAATAAAAGTCACTCACTGCTAGCTTTTTATAATTTAACAAACACAGGATACTGCCAAAAACGTCATCTTGGGTACATTTCTTTTCTGTTGTAATGAACTTTTCTTTCTCCACTTTAAGAAATGTTTATCACAGGGACTTTGGAAAAGATGTCAGTAAGTGGGTTGGATCACAGCTGCATAGCCCCTAAATCTAGGGTGGTCTATGTTTTATGCTTGGCCTCTGGCCCTTTGTCTTTCTTTCTATAATGGTTCAGTAAGATACTTGAATTTTAAGTAGTTTTGTCCATATACAGAAATGGAGTAATACTGTCAATAAAATGTAGAATAAATATTTTTGTTGGCATGAAAGTTATATTCATATTTATAACAAAAAAGCAGTTATAAAATGCAGAATAGCACTTAACATGTCTTATTCCAGATGTCAGTCTCAGGGTTCAAACTTCTCTCCTAGAGGACTATAAAATATCTGAGTCATTTTTCTAAAGCTTTGAGTGCTATGCTGCCGACTTTCTTTTGAGGTGTCCATCATTACATACATTGGCAGCTGGTGTCATGTTGTTCTTAGCATCCTACTATGAATACAGTAGAGGTGACAAAATTCTCTGATACTGCTCGTAATAAAGATCAGCTTTGAAATCAGAGCAAATGGGAACAAAAATACAGGGAGTTAGTTGTGGGCATTAACTACATTCAGTAAGGCAAAATAAGAATGTAGCAAGATGTTATTTCTGTCATTAAATAAATGCAGATACCTACCTGATCACCACTAATCGAGGAGCAGCAGCCATTTGCAAAGTGTGTAAGAAAATCCAGGTCCATAAACTGACTATTAGATTATTCCTTAATCTTTAGGGGCAATTGAAATATATATCTGTTTTCTGATGTGGTGGAATGATTCCTTGTACCCTATTTCCAGAACTGAATCAGTAGATCAGAGACGGAGATTATTTGCACCGTAGATCTGGAGTAATTTTGACTTCATTGGAGGTATTCTGGATTTCACACCAGTGTGATTGAAATCAGAATCGGGCCGCTGGACTCTCTCCTGCCTGACTGCTGTATGTGAATCAGACTCTTGATGATGACATAAAGAGACTCCCCTGCTCATGCACTGGGAATCACCTAAAAACCAACATGCATATGCAAGGATGAATTCTGTGTCAGACATGTTGATTATCAGTACAGTATAATTCCAGCTGTCTGAATGCCCTGTATCTGAAAATCCTAGTTAGCCAAATCGACAGTATGTCCACCACGTAGTCCTACACTAGTTGAAATAACATCTGTTTATCTGAACACCCAATTATCTGAAAGTTTTGGATGTCCCCTAGGCCACTGGGATAAACAGGAGTATATTTTAATAATGAATATCTGTAGTTTCAGCTAGTTGAAAGTCTTGGGGGTGGGGGTGGTTTCTAACACATTTTAAAATGTACTTTAGAATTTTTTTTGCCATCCAGTGTGAAAAAGATGGCAAATCTTTAAAACATGACCAAATGTGTTCCAGAATATCAAACATTTTTGTGGTTTCCATTTGATGACTTACAGATTCATTCAGTGAAAAGCAGTTAACCTACAGCTAGCGGTGAAGGGGAAATTAACTTTGGCATATTTGTAGCCTTTGTGTAGCATAGCTATGGTGAAGGCTGTTGAATCTGGCAAGTCCCTTAGGAAAAATATTGGCTCCTGAATACAGCCATTAAAATTGCATCTAAACCTCTTGGAGAGACAGATATCTTTTATTGTTCTTTCTTTTTACTATGCTAGATTATCTTTTAGATTACAGTCTTCCAAAAGTTGACCACAGAGAACTTCGTAATGCACTTATGCCTTTATTTCTTATGATGTGGGGGTTTATAATGGGACAATAGTTTACATAATCTGTTGATATGGCTCAGTTAGTTGTAGCTAACAAAGATGGTCAATTTTCTTTTAGTATGGTCCATGCAGACGCACACTACTGCAAATAATATATTTTTTTGTAACTCTTCAGTGCAAGAAATGGCAACTGAACTTATTCAGAAATGATGTTTTACATTAGTTGGTTAGAAATTGGAAGGAATGTTTCTCTCAAAGTGGGGGATGTTAAAAAGAATTCAAACCAATGAATTAACATATGTTGTATTTACGATCAACTTTAGGTAAATATGCAAACATTTTAATTATAGATGTAGCTGATCTGTGAAATTCAAGCCTGGATTCAGATTCAGATCTAAACTAGTGATGAACTGGAGAGGATTCTCAAGTGTCTGTGGGAGGCCCTTATTAAATTTTAACTACAAAACTGAAAGGAACCTTACGGTGTTTTTCCTACTTTTGATGGAGTTAAAGTAGCACAGAACTGATATGAACATTTCCAAAATTTGTTGGCATTCATATCCATTGTTCTGGTTTAGACCCATCTCTTATAATTCATGTTTGTAAATAGGTAGTAAAGTGTAACTCTTAACTGCTATGCACATAGGCTTTGGGTGCAGGTGAAAAATATGTGCACGCTTTAAATATATTTTAGCTCAAGTAAAACATATCTGTAGTATGGTTAAATTTAATATAAAATTGTTTGGTAAAAGCTGCTATGACAGTTTAATTATGTAGCAGATACTAAATGAGAATGAATTAGGGTCTTGTCATAATGCCTGAAAGTTCTTGTTATGGGAGGTTTCATCACCATCCAGGTCTGTATGCCCAGTAACCTGGACATAACACATTTTGGGTATGCTGGATTCTACTCATATTCTTGTTTTGCAAAAGTTCTTCATTTGATTAACACACAAAATTGGGAAAATTAATAAAAAGCTCATAGTACATGTAGTATTAGGTCATGAAACTAACTGAATTTTTAAAAATTATGGCAGTTTGTAAAGTCTTAATTCTAATTATATAGAGTAATATGTAATGTTTGGAGGGTTTTAGATAAACTAAGCTAATGTCTTGGAGACAACTCCACATAGAAAATAGTAAGCATGAAAAAAATCTAATTCTCAGGAGATTGGTCAGTCACTTGTTGACGCAAGACATTTAAAAGAGTTTCTGTTTTTTTCAACTTTATGCCAAACTTTTTAAAGTAGTTACCAAATACTGATATGTTATTTGTAGAGTATGTGATGTGATAAATGGAAAACTTGAGCATAAATAGATATAGATACTTCAAGAATTTTCTCTTCCTGTTCTTAGCACTCCTAAATGGTAACATTTAATAGGCAGAGGTATGTAGGACCTGTGAAACCTCTCTGTTTCCCTGGGTCATGACTAAAATTATTGACCTCTGGCCAGAATTGGCCAAATTCTGTAAATAGGCAAAACTTCAGATATAAATAAGAAGGCAGTGGACACATTATCCTTGTGATCAGCGAGCCTTCCGGTTGGTTACAGAAAAATTCAAGAGCAAGTCAAGTTGAAACAAAAAAAAGACGTGTTTCTGTGTGTCCCCTTTCTTTCTATCACTTGTTTCCTGGATGTTGTGTCCCTTTTACTGTTGTCCCAGGGCTTGACCCAACTGGTCCATAGGTAAATATTGTCACTGAGCTGTAAAGCACTGAATATTTGCAGGAGGGACAGCCTTTTATTTTATCCATGCATAATCTGGTACTTAACCATGTACAGCCACAGCAGGACAAATCAGTATGTTTACAGTGTGTTTTACGTATCTTTCTTCCTCCCCCTTTAATTACCCCTGATTTCCTTAACAGACTTCATTCTCCTTTCTCAGTAGCCTTGTTTCCTTTGCTTATGTCTTTCATTTCTTTTGGCCAGTTTTCTTTCCACTACTTTTCATTTATCCTTTTCTCTTCTTTCCAGTTTTCTGTTCTCTGGTGGATTTGGTATGTTTGCTTTGTTTTTTGTTGCCCCCTCTGCCAGTCATTTCTTCTCCTTTCTGGTTTGTTGTGTAATGACACTCCTGGCTGACTCATCTGTGGGACTTGAACCCCGGATCTCTGGATCTAAAACAATCTACTGTCTCAACTATCAGATCAGGTCTATTAGTTACACATCAGTAGCAGACTCATAAACCTCTTGTGTGTTCCCAGCTCTTACAGCAAGAGAAGTTACATTCACTTCTTTCTTTCTTTCTTTCTTTCTTTCTTTCTTTCTTTCTTTCTTTCTTTCAGCATTTTTTATTCAAGCTTTTAAAACTCATGTAAATTGCTTATGGTAGTTCTATGGTTTTAAATTATACTATTCTTTTACTTCTTGATTTTACCTGTGTATTAATTTTGCCAAATTTTCAACTTGTTTTAAAGCAACCATTAGGTGCTATACTTTCCTGAAATTAGTACTTTCCCCCTTTAGAAACTAGGTTCCTGGAAAGGGAACAAAAATAATATAAAAATACATAAAAAGGTAAACACTATTAAAGGTCAAGTACATTCACATGTTTTTAGTTACATTGCTATATTTTAAACCCTTTTTTGTTAGGTTCATATTGTTGTAACCTCAACAAGTGTTAAGATTTACATTGATTGCAGTGAAGTAATGGAGAAACCAATTAAGGAGGCTGGAAACATCACAACTGATGGCTTTGAAATACTTGGAAAACTATTGAAAGGTGATCGGAAATCAGCAACAGTAAGGAATAAACTTCTATTTATTTCTTAAGCCAAAACATCTTCACAATTTCTGGATAAATTTTGATTTTCTGAATAAAAGGACTTGAATGGACCAGTAATAGACCAGTCGTAGCACCAAATCTTGTACAAATCTTGTAAATTTTTTGTACTGCAAAAACTAAGCTACATGATTCAGAAATTTGATAATTGAGGACTCTGTTATAGCAGACAAAGGTCTGACAAGATCCAGTGGGTGGAAGTTGAAACTAGATACATTCCGACTAGAAATAAAATGCAAATTTTTAACAATGAGGGTAATAACCATTGGAACAACGCATCACTGGCACTTTTAAAATCAAGATTGGTTGTTTTTTTCGCTAAAATATATGCTCTAGTTCAAAGAGGAATTAATTCTGGGAAAGCCTATGGCTGCTGTTATACAGGAGGTCAGACTAGATAATCACAGTAGTCCCTTCTGGCTTTATAATCTATGGTGAACAACTGCTGCTGCTGTGAAAGCTATGTCAATTGTCCTAGTACAACGGGCTCACTATATTTTTAGTGGATGCCCCTACTATTTGGGCTTCTTAAGGGCCTTAATTCATCAGTCTAATCTTCATCTGCAGACCCTAATGGGTTTGTGGTGAACACTTGGGTCTGCTTGTGGGGATTAGATTGCAGGATCAGGGTGAAAGAGAAGAAACTGCTGTCATCCTGCAGCTCTATCTAAATGGCCATCTTCTGCCTTTAGTCTTCCTTCCAGACTATTCCCCAGTGATGTCAGTTTCAACCATGGATCTGGGTTAATGTACAACCCAGTGACTGCAGTCTGTAAAGTTAGTCCAGATGTTCTCAGGCCAGATGCCATGTTGACATGTACAGGCATTTAGCAGATGTAGAAATTGCATTCTTCATTAAGTGTTGTGTAATATTTGTGTATTCAGTTACCTTTTGCGCCAGAACAGGAGCAGGAGGTCAACAGAAGCATCAGTCCTTGGGGTAGTTCCTGGTATTAATGAAATGTGTTGTTTTCAGCATTTTTTCTTTTATTCTTGTCAAAAATAGCAGTGTAAAGTTGAAGTATATTAACTACGTACAAAATGGAGCATCCTGTAGATGTTTCATTCTTAAATGTATTCATATTAGGCTCTGCTTCTCTCTTGAAACATTTATAATTAATGCATCAAGGAGTAAAAGAAATTTCCTTTGTTTTACAGTTTGAAATCCAGAGTTTTGACATAGTATGTAATGCAGTTTGGACTAGCCGTGATAGATGCTGTGATCTTCCTTCAATGGTAAGTGTAAGTGAACCAGATCCTATTCAGGAAATAGTATTCATAAAAGACTTGGCAACTTTAATTTTAACCAGCTATTATGCCTCATACAACAGCCTATGTGAATCACAATTGTCAAAGCCTGCAATGCACAACTCTGTATTTCAAAGTCTTCTGTAGGAAAGAATAAGTTCAGAATGGGCTGAAATGATTCAGGTCAAGAATGATGGGACAAGTATCATACAGAGTCAGAAATATATTCTATATTGCAATAATATTTAACTTCCTTGCTATTATGTATGTCATGTCCACTTTCATTTTTGTTACATTAGTTATATGATTGAACTTGAAAAAACATCTCATTTATTTTTGTCTGTGTTAGCTGATTGTCCAATGCAATACTTTCTGTCTTGGTGAGCGAATAGAAGAGAATTTTGAATTAGATCATATGGAACACAATAAAGATTGTGGACCAATGTTTGTTCCTCTCCCTCTGCTGCTGTAAATATTCCATTGCCTTAAGAAGATCCTAGAGGAAATAAACTAATAACAAATCTGAAAAACACAGCAGGAAATCTTGGAAATTACTATTTTTCTGTTGAATTCTGTTATACTTTAAAATAGAGTTTCTTCTTCTTAGGTAATGGAAATTGTTTTTCTTATTGCTGTGGGGGGAAAAATCACCACCAGCTAATACCTTCCTTTTAAAGAGAGTGTTTGATGATTGTGCTTGAATTTTCAGAGGGATGAAGCAAAATGCCCAGCTCTTCCAAATGCTTGTACATGTACACAAGACAGCGTGGGAGCCCCGGGACCTCCTGGACCTGCTGTAAGGAGCTATTAGTACAGAGCAATTGTCTGTTTTTTTAAACTTATGGAGGGTGTTTCTCAAAATAAGGAAAGACAGTAATGGCAGAAATCAAACAAGCATTTCCGTAGTGCTCTGTTAATTCACCTCAATCTGGACCTCACAGAACCCTTGCATTTGATCTCCTGGTGTTTCTTTACTACATGGAAATGTCAGCTGTGCTCATGAGTGCCATACTATATTGTGGTTTTTGTCAAATGTTCAAACATCAAAAAGGAAGAAAGTCGGGATCACCAGATCCATGTTGCCATTTAAATCAACCCTTCTCCTTTTTTCTGAGTTTAAAACACGAGTCAGATTCTACAGTTCTTACCTGTTCTGAGTAGTTTGCTACTTTCTCAAGTAGTCCCACTGAAGTCGATGTGATTACCTGTGGAGTAAGACACTACTCAATGAGGAGCAGTAAGGGAGACAGAACCTGGTCCAACAAAAGGCAAATCTTCCTCCACTTTGCACTTACAAGTATCTATAGAGAATATATGGTGGCTCAGTTAGATAGAGAGAATTTACCTTTGTGAGTCGGAGGGGAATGTCATAACAGGTTGCCTTCAAGGACTGTGCGCTCACTTATTAGGTCATCTCTTAGCCATGTATTATGCACAATAGGAGGTGAAGTAGATTCTTAGACCCAGATTTTTAAAGGTATTTAGGCTTGGCTATGTTCAGTGTTGCAGTGCCTAACAGATTTAGAAGCCTGAGTCTCATTTTCAAAAGGGATTCAGGTATTTAAGAGCCAAAATCATATTGACAGTCAATGGCATTTTGGCTCTTAAGTGCCTGAAGCCCTTTTGAAAATGAGGCTTAGGCTCCTAATTCACTGCAATGCTGAGCACAGCAACACGTAAAAACCTTTAAAAATCTGGGCATTAGTGCCATTTAATTTTACTCTGCATTGGCCTTTTCCTCACAGGGAGTGATGTAGAGGGGCTTTGAACCTGCTCTGCAGTCAGGATCCTTGGAGCCTCACTTCGGGATGGGCCAATGCAAATGAGCAGCTAATGCAAGTTATTCACCATACTTGTTTCCCAAACAGCCTTCTGCAAATCCCTGAGTCATTCTCTCTGCAGTGGGCCTGCAGAGGTTACTGCAACCCTGTGGCCACACTTAGTCCCTCAGAACTTCTGAAGGAAGAGGGTGAAATGCTGCCCCCATTAAAATCAATAGGAGTTTTGCCACAGATTTAAATGGAGCCAGGATTTTATCCAAAGAGAGGGATTCTTTACTTTGTTGCAGAAAGAAGTTGGTTACCTCTTTGTGGATGGGGAGATCAATGATAGGGCTGTGTGTGAAGGATTATCTTCAGCCCCCTGGCCCTTTTTCTCTCATTTTGAAGTTATCAGCGTAGACTGCTGTATTAGGAATTTGCAGCCCCTCTAAGATCCTCCCAGCTGCTCATCAGTCGGCTAGAGAGAACCCATCCAATTGGCTTCAAGGAGTTCAGTGCTCCCAGACTCCATCCCAGGGCTCAGGAGGGATGGAGGTGGGTGGCCTATTATAAGCATTACATGGTTGCATTTAAGATGGGGACTTGTAGCCTCTGTTTCTGCAGAGCCGGGATGGGCAGTACAGCTCCAGTCAGTTATGTCATTACTCTCAGAGAGGAATATAAGCAAAGGTTCACTATAACTAGAAATACAGTTTGCACTGTGCACTGCATTAAACAATACAGTTTCCCCTTCCCTATAAAATGGAGTTCTGCTATGTCTGAAATCACTCTAAGGTCCACTATGATTTCTTAACTAGTAAAAGCATGAAGTTGGATTATTACATTTACAAGTCAATGTGGGATTTGATCCAGGACTGTGGTAAATTCACATTCTGTCTTTATTGAGCTCTAAATTCGATTGTTGGAATTGCACCTGCTTTGTGAGTCAGAGACTGAGATAGGAGCTCCCTTCTTTATTTTTTTATTTACATTTTCTCCAAATAACTATGGTGGTGGTGTTATTTGAATTTCATTAAGACTGACATAGATACCTGTCATAAGAACGGCCATATTGGATCAGACCAAAGTTCCATCTAGCCCAGTATCCTGTCTTCCGACAGTGGCCAATGCCAGGTGCCCCAGAGGGAATGAACAGAGCAGGTAATCATCAAGTGATCCATTCTCTGTTGCCCTATCCCAGCATCTGTCAAACAGAGGCTAGGGACACCATCTCTGCCCATCCTGGCTAAGAGCCATTGATGGACCTATCCTCCATGAACTTACCTAGTTCTTTTTTGAATCCTGTCTCTCTGGCTCTAGAAAAATTTTGGCCCTTTCAAACAGTCTTTCAGTGATCTTTGAGATTAGTTTTGAAAATAAACCGTAGTCTTTCAAAAGGACCAAGGGTTGAAATAAACTTATTTTAAAATGCTTTGTGCTCCACTGAGCAGAGCTGGCTGGAGCTGATTCCATAGTCACATAGTGCAGCCTGGTACCCTGAGTGGGATCCAAACCTCATGGCTGCCATAAAGTGATTGCTTCTCCTGAGTCCGTGATTGCCCACTGAGTCTTTGGGGATGATGCCAGAGAATCGCTGTGCATGCTCAGAACATTCCCATCTCTGTACATTGAGTTGCAGAGAACCTTGAAGGGGCTGTATGGTCAAAACAGTAATCCCAGGTAACAAACAGCTTCAAACCGAGCTGTCAGTTGGGACAGGAGAATGGGCCATTCCACCTCTTTGAGGGCAATGAGGAAGGGCAATACAGAGATCCTCTCCTATTCCCAACCTTCTTTGACTCAAGTTAGTTCTCCTCACTCCGTCAGAAGCTGGCCCTCAGGGGTTATTGCAATTCCTGGTCTGTAGTATTTCTGTGATCCCCGCATGGAGACAGATGGGGCTCATAATCCCGGTTTCCTGAGCATCAACATGGGTCCTCTAGATTAGTGAGGCTGTTGCTGATTTGGTTTACTTGGGGCCTGATGCAGCTCTTACTCCTGCATTAGTGCTCCTTTGAACACCAAGGATGTCAAGATCTGTTCATATCAGAACTTTGTTCTTGCTTGAAACCTTGACTCAACTGGTTAGTTTTATCATGGAGATGGATAATTTGCACCTGTACAAGTTATCTTCTCCTTCCCACACTGTGTACATTTATTTTATTTTCAAATGTCTATTTTAGGGTGGTCCAGGCACTAAAGGGCCTAGAGGTGAAAGGGGTTTGACTGGACCTGCCGTAAGTATCTCTTTGGAATGCGTTTATAAGTTTATATGCACACCACATGAAATTTTGGATGTTAAAGTCTACAGTAAGCTAATATCTCCAAGTATCCAAGTTTAAGTGTTTTCTGAGTAGGGATAAGTCTGCATGTTATTTATATAGAAGAATGTTGGGAAGCGGGATGTGTATCTGATCTGTGTTTCCTAGGGTCCTGTTGTCCTCTGCTTTTTGCATAGGGGAGCCAGATCATGTATATCAGTGGTAGGAGGCATGGAAGGTTGAGAATGCCAACTCTGCCTCATGGTTCCCCTTCTCTGGGGAGGCACTGGGAGGCAGGGAGTTGCTCTCTGGGACACTCACCCCTCCAGAAGTAGTGGATATCTGTATCTCTATTAATGCTGCCAAATCCGTATAGTTTCTTGGCTTGATCCTGCGGTACTAGGGTAGCAGCATGAACCCTCCCATGTATAATGGCGGAAGCGCGGCTTGAATGGGACTTGCAAGTTCCAATGTTGTTCAAGTATCAACTAACCCCATGCTGCTGGCCTGTCCCATGTGCACGTCCATACAAATCCTCTACATGGAACACTAGGAAGAAACCATGGTCTAATATCTTTTTAATTTTGTGTTTTAAGGGGCCACCTGGTCTTTCTGGTGAGGCAGGTCCACCGGGTCCTCAGGGTCCACCAGGTCCACAAGGGATCAATGGACTTTCAATTCCAGGAGAACCAGTGAGTAACCATTCTGTATCTGTGAATGAAACTGTGTGGACACAGAGAACTGATACATCATGGGAGTGGTCTCCAAAAGTCTCTGACCATCATGTTTTGTCATTTCTTCTTGCCTTGCAGCTCAGAAGTTGGTTGCCTTTAAAATGTCACATTGTTTTATCCCGAGTGTTACATGTACTACAGTCTTGGGGATTATATATGAAGTGGTGTGTGTTGTATTACACTGGTTTGATTTATTGCTTTTCTATACACTCTCCAGACCTTCAGACTCTAAGACTCAAATTTTCAAAGTTGGATGTTGAGAAGTTAAGGACCTGAAGTCACAGCTAAGCTTTTCCACAAGTTATACACTTCTGCAGTGATTTAGATACCTAGCTTCTTTTTTTAGGTAACTAAACCAGCAGTTAGAAGTGTAAAGCAGGTAATGGGTGCCTAAATTTAGGCATCCAAGTTTTAAAGCTTGGCCTTATGTTCTTTTGGTGCTTTGTTGGCACTGTTCCTTTCTTGTATACAGCTATGCATGCTGACACCACTATATAAATTGGTAAGGGCCAACTTCTGATTTAATTTACATTAATGAACATCTAAAGTAACTCCATTAACATCAATGGACTTTCCCTAGATTCACACTGGTCAGAGAGCGGAATATAGCCCTAAGTGACCACACTACTGCTGCCAACTCTTGGTCACTTCAGCGTGTAGTCTGCCAGAGAAGAGCTCACTTTGTCTTAACTTGCTGTTTCCTATGACAGTATATTAGGGATATCTGGTTTGTTGTAACAATCTATATGGCGAAGTGTTACAGCTGATTAGGAATAATTAGTAAAGTTGGCTTCTAATTGGAAAACACACTTTACATTCAATAGGCAATTCATCTTCTCTGTCTGATAGATTTATAAGTGGCCTAATTCAAAACAGAAAACCAAAAACACATGATGGTAGAAATTAGATCCACATTCCCTTTGGGAAAGGACCAAATGGAAGGTCAATATAGGCTTTTCGTGTATGCTTGAAGGAAAAATTTCATCAGGATGGCCTATGGATGCCAAACAGCATGGAAGGCTAAATGCATTCCTTGTGTTTGTGGAATGTGATAAATATTTTTGTTTTGTCCCAGGCAATTTGAAAGACTTTGAAGTATGAAAACATCAAAGAAACATATTGCTTGGAACTTGTCATCTATTAAATTGTTTTCAGTAACAAAACATTGTAATGTCACTCTGAGGGCTTGTCTTTACTACTGGAGTAAGCCGACCTAAGCTACGCTACATACACGTAGCATAGGTCGACTTACCCCTATGTCTTCACTGTGCTGCGTCAATGGGAGATGCTCTCCAGCTGACATCCCTTACTCTTCTCAGAGAGGTGGAGTACCGGAGTTGACCGGAGAACGCTCTGGTGTCGATTTAGCAGTTCTTCACTAGACCTGCTAAATTAGCCCCTGCTGTATTGATTGCAGCAGCATCAATCTCCTTGAAGTGAAGACCAGCCCTGAGTCATGTAATTGTATCCCTAATACCATTTTGTGATGATTATAGGGTCGCCAAGGAATGAAAGGTGATGCTGGAGAACCAGGGTTACCAGGCCGATCAGTAAGTTAATTTTTTATGTCATTTGCCTCTACAGAGATGCATGGACAGTTTTTGTACAACTCTCAGTGTTGCTTTTTTTGCTCCCTGTATATTGCATAGGCTATGTGCTGGGTAACATTAGCAATCTGAAATATAGGAAATATGAAACCATTTAAAATGTGAATAAGGCAAAATAAGTAAATAGAAAAATCAGTGGTAAATTCAGCTTGTTTGCAGTTGAACATATATGTAAGGGCAATGAGTCCATGCTGAATATGGGATTAAGTTTAGAAGAGGAGAACAACTAAGAATGTATAGGATAATCAAACATCAAGAACACTTCTATTGTCTTTTTCAGGGATTTATTTTCAGGGGGAGTTTTGGGACTATGATTTGTTTTGACAGCTGTGGACCATATGTATACTGTTGATATATGAGCCTCAATCTGCCCATGCGTTTACATAAATAGGAACCCTTTGTGTAAATTGAGGATAGTATACAGCCTAGAGACCTTATTTTCTATACTATTAGTATTATCTGAAACACTCACTCAGGCAGTAGAAAATGCCAAGAATGGACCAGAAGACATCTCTTAATTCCTCAAAAAGAACAGGAGTACTTGTGGCACCTTAGAGACTAACAAATTTATTAGAGCATAAGCTTTCGTGGGCTATAGCCCACTTCATCAGATGCATAATTCTGGGCCTGATCTTGCAAGGTGCTGAGGCCCTGGGAGGTCCTCCGTTCCCATTAAGCCCTCTGTAACTACCTTCAGTGTTTCTTCTTGACACAGAAGCTACAGTACTAAGAAAGAAAGAATATAAAATGTGCAGGGTGTGGCAGCAGCTCATTATAAAATAGGACAGGCGGAGACTAGTGCGAATGGGAAAAGGGGGTAATAAAGAGAAGCTGCAACTCATACTCTTCACAACCACTGAATTGATAGAAGATTGTCTTATAACCAGAGTTTAGTACCAAGTGTTTAATAACTAGTCAACATCAATAAGCCATGGTTGAAGAGACTTTAACAAAGATCTATATTCTGGTAATAGGATTGAAAATGTAAAGAACAATTTTTAAGGGAAGTAAGAAAAAATGTGGTAAATAATAAGGTGCATTGCATTGTTAAAATACAGCTGGTCTCGGCCAAGGGGTTCATTTTACATTTTTTATACGTTGCCAAAAAGCCATGTCAGAATAATCTGGAAGTTAAAACGTGTGTATAAATATATAGAGAGAAGTGTTTAGTACAGCACAAGTACTTGTTCTGTCTTGTGTGAATGTCTCATTATTTTTTTTCCATAGGGAACCCCAGGTTTGTCTGGCCCACCTGGCCCAGTAGGACCACCAGGTGACAGGGTAAGGTCTCTTCAGTCTACAGTGTTATGGCACAAGCTATGCTCCATTCCATAGCACATGAAACTCCAGCACTGCTTTCTGTTTTTCAGCTTCTTCCTTTTTTTTAGAAACAAGTCCTCTGCCCAGAGTCCAGCTAGACTCAGGAAAGATGCTTGGTGGGGACCGGGAAGATTGTGGGGAGGAAATCTTCCCCCGTGGGCCATAAAGCAGCCACAGAACTTTTGCAGAGGCTACTCAAATTCACTGACTGGATTGGACTCTATGACTCCTATGCAGAGAGAATGGGAGATCCACTGAGCAGGGCTCCTCTGACCCTGCTAATATCCTGGTCCCCTCCCACATTCTGTCTGCTGTTGTTAGGGAGCCTCATGGAATGGCATGTCCACAATACAGGGGATGTGCATGTACAGAATCCACTGTTAAGGCAGGATTTGTCCTTTATGCTTGACCTCTGATCACGGGGAGTTAACAGCTTTGCTTTAGATCAGGGATTCTCAGATTTCTTCCTAGTGAAGACCCCACTGAGGTAGAGATTGTCTTATGGACTTGTCGCAATCCCTCCCTTCCCATTTGCAGTCATACAGACTAACTCCCCTCCCATTCACAATGGCATAAGCCCCTGTGGCAATTAGAGCAACTACTTACATAGAAAAGCAGTTATTCATAAAGTGTTTGGTATTTGGTTTCTTAATGGGGTTTGGTAGCCAGAAACAAGAAGGAGAACAAGCACCATGTGACCAGCCAGATCTTCAAGGACCACAGCAAGAGCTTGCTTGGACCATTAGTATTTCATTAACACCAGTTAGAGAACAGCTGTGTTAGGCTGTTTAGATGGGACTTCTCAAGACCATTCAGAAGTTGCTCCCTTTATCAATTTAGAAGCTTATTCTCTGCATTGCTTAATCCTCTCCATGAGCAGGGCTTTGCTTTGTCAAAGTGCAGCAATAAGGAGGAATCCTTGACCGAATAGGCCCCTTTCTTCTTTATGATTGAGCTCATCAATCACTTTGGGCTGCGCCTCTAATTCCACCCTGGGAAGGAGGCAGCAGATTTCTAATCATTATATGGCTGTGTTTGAGAGACAGACACTCCACCCTCAGTGAGTCAGCAGCCTGAGGCTCTCTTAATTTGGTAAAGCTGTGCCAATGAGATATTTAACTGGCAATAGCAATGGTGCATATTTAAATAACTGACACATTAAATTTTTGGCTTTGACATACATATTAGCGTTAATTATGAATAGCGCCATTATGCATAGCTTTAAGGGCCACTAGTTTTAAATGAAGATTGCTGCAGCCTTAGGCCTGTCCTTAATAATCTGTAAATATTTTCATTTTTGGAATAGGGTTTCACAGGAAAAGATGGTGCCACAGGACCCAGAGGCCCACCTGGATCAGTGGTAAATATAATACCTTAGCATAGAATGACCCAAGAGATATAACCCAAAAAGGAGAGAATTCCACTATGCTGGTTTTGAACTCCATCAACTGAATCCTTTATCATATTTGAGAAAACATATAAAATGAAAATTATGATGTTGAAAACTCTTGGAAAGGGAAGAGGGGGAGAAGTTATTTAAAACTTGCAAACTCTTAATTTAAAAAATGATACACAGAACTACTAGGGCTTGATTCTGTTTTCATAATGGTGTTACTCAATCGACTTTCATGAACTTTACTTATTCCTTAGTTACTGTTGGATTAGAAAACAATATAGAGAAACTGGATCAGGTAATTATAGACCCAATAATTGTGAAAAATTATCACGTCAGGCCAAGCAGAAGAATATTTGAGTAGTCATGACTAATTAAAAATGTTGAACTTTATTGCACATATTGGCCAATGTGCTGGTCTTTCATTTGTTCAAATTTATCTAAAAATCACTGAAGTGAATGTTGTGGACTCATGGTCATGACTTCTGCACAAATCACAGAACTACAATAGGGCCAAATTATGTGATCTTTATTCAGGAAACCCTGAATAAAAACAAAACCTAAGGCACCTGGGTGCTTTTGAAAATCCCATGAGGTGCCTATCTGCATCTTTAAGCACCTAAATGCCTTTGCAATTCCGGCTTGACATTAGGGATAAGAATAATTTTCTCTTAAACATGCTATTCACTTATGTATATTGGGTGCATCTTCACTGCAAACAGAAACCCAAGGCAATGCGTCTCAGAGCCTGGGTCAACTGACCTGGGCTGTCAGGCCTCGCGTTAAAAATAGCAGGGTAGATATTCTTGCTTGGGCTGGAGCCTGGGCTCAGAAACGCACCCCATGAGCCCGAATCAGTTGACCTAAGCTCAGAGACTTGCTGCCATCGTTTTTTGTTTGTTTGTTTTGTACTGTGTAGCTGTACCCATTGTGGCAGATTTCAGAACCAGTTACACTCAGGCGCTAACGTTGTTCCTTAGCATTCCTTTGTATGTCTTTCTGTTTTAGGGCGCTCCAGGAGTTCCAGGAGTAGCAGGTCCAAGTGGAAAACCAGGGAAACCAGGAGATCGTGGGCCACAAGTGAGAGAATGATTTACATTTACAGTATCAGTTGTAACATACTCTGGCTGCAGATAAATATGCGACTTACTCTGGCTTTAAAATATTTGTCTCACATATGTTCATGAAAGTGGTAAATACATTGAAGCTGAGCTAAGGCCACAAACCTAATTTTTAAAAAAAATTATTTTATAGTACATCTTTCTGTTCATTTTAATAGTTGGGGCTGGAAATTGTGGTCACTGGTTTCTACTAAAAAAAGCACAGTCTGTACGTGCCAAGACATATATTTCTACACTGTGAAAACATCAAGAGCTAGGTCAGCAGAATTACTGGAAATTGTTGTTTTTTTTTTATAGTAAAGAGTGGTATGCTGCTGAAGGTGGAAAATCTTTGGTAATGTTATATGATCACTGGTGGTTCGCAAATGTTTGTGATTTAACAACGTGATTTAAACATTATTTAAGTACTGTGGTCTCTATTGAGGCTTTTACAGCCACGGCCCCACATTGGAAGAGAGGGAGCAGAAGTTGCAACGTCCCAGGAAACATTCGAGCTGAATCAGAACAGAACAGGAGCTGTGATGTCTCTGAAAGGGTGCACGATTCATTCCCTTGTGCCAGCCAGTTTGGAAAGGGGCAGAGTTCTCCATCCTCATGGAGTGTATAGTTCTTAAGCAGTGTGGTCTGACGAATGCGCACAGGCACGAAAGGTTAGGTGTTCATGTATTCTAATCCTGGCTTAGTCACTGTGAGGTGTTGGGAAGTCACTTCAGCTTTCTTCCTCTGTAAAATGCAGTTAATGCTACCTTACCTACCAGCTTGTTGGGGGGTTGTGAGGATTCATTAGTTTGTCTGTCCAGTGATTTGAACAAATAAAGTGCTATTGTTAGTTTTAGTTCTGCCATTGGTGCTAGCCACCCCTCCTCCTTACAGGCCAGGATAACAAAAGCCAACATTGTGTCTGTCCTTGTACATGCACTCAAGAGAAGAGAGAGGCTATCTGTGCCCTGACCCATGCACGAATAACCTTAATCTAGCCAAATCAGTATATTCAGAAAGTACAAGTACAGTTTAAGTACTTCTAAATGCTAATCCCAGAGTTCATGCCATTTAAAAGTATAATTTGCTTCAAATTTCCCAATTTCTTGAGAAGTGACACTGCACGACATTGCATCTAGTGTTTCAAATGTTTTCAGAACAGATCCCAGCAGGAATTCTGGCTTGTGCTTTGTGCAGATGTTTTGTGAGACTCGTGGTAGACAGGATTTCGACATTTAAGTTTGTGTTTTGCATTAGAAGTGCCAAAGGTGCAGCCCAAGGGCCAAGTACAGCCTGCAAAGTCCTGAAATGTAGTCCAGGCCTGCCTGGTATTTGTAACTGCAGGTCCAGGAGAGAACTGATCACCTACCTGCTGCTGTTGGTGAACTCAAGGAGCAAATAATCTCTGTTCACGTAGGACTACATCTTGTCCTTTTTGCTCCTGTTGAGTGTGGTGTGGTGTAAGGTAACAATCAATGTAAGTAAGAGTGGCGGGACCTGGCCCTTACCAAAGAAGATGCAAATACAATCAAATATTATGATCTTATGCCAAAAGTATACAAAGTTAAATGCAAATTATATACAGCCCTCGGGCTCCTGACAAATTGCCAGTGAGTGTTGACATCAGGTTTATACATTTGGCCACCTCAGTTTTAGCCAATAAATGTTTTGCAGCTCTTACAAACATTGCAAATTCAAGTAGATCACAGAAGTTCCTTAACAGATTAGCATGGCTGTAAAATGTTTTGTACCTCAATGCACATGAGTACTAAATCAAGCTATTCTCTGAAGCATTAATTGAATTTTCATAGATTTGCTAAGTTTCACCTTGATAATTTGCTAACAAGTACTCCCAAAAGAAAAGAAAGTGGGCTTTTAGATCAGTAATAGACAAAAGGATTGAATGAGAAGAAAAGAATCAGAGTACTATGACATCTGTTAACTGTTAAGAATAAAGAAGTCCTTTATGTTTTCTGTATACAACTGCAATGGAGAGATCCTCCCAGGGACTTAGCATGCTGTGACTAGCCTTGGGACCCTCTTTAAAAGGGGTTGCACAGTATGTGTAATGGAACTCTGTTCAGGAATAAATGCAGCCTCAGACTATATTCACTTTTGTGCATGGTCCCGTGTAGACAACACGTGAGTAGGGGAAGATCTTCTGGGGAGAGCAATCAGGCCTGTTGTCTTTTAAAGTAAAGAGAGCACATATTTCTTGACGTATCCTTTCTCAGCTACGGAGCCTTATCACGATTCCAGCCTTCACCCCACTGCTCAAAAAAATCCCAGATTAAAAAAAAAAAAGCTAACATTTCTTCTCTGTCACCCCAAGCATCCTCATCACAGGATGTCAATAAACTAGACTGGTGGCAGCAGTTGCTTTCTCTCAACATCCTGGCAACCAGTTGGCTGTAGTGCACAGTTTTCTCTGTTAAAAAGAAAATAAAGTGAAATCTAAACAGAATGTCGCTAAGTTGGAAGAGGACACAAACGGACAATGCTTCATTGAATAACTGCATAGGCAATTGTGTTGTTGAACTGGTAGTATTCTCTAACATCCCAATGGAAAATTAGCATAGTGTTTAGGCAGGTCTATCTCTAGTATTCAGCTGTATTAATGACAACCCTTTGCATCAATTAAAAATCAAAATCAGAGTATTTCCTTTGCGAGGTTGCAGATGTGAGTCTCAGGCTCATTCAGCTTCAGTGAAGTTTTGAAAGTTGACTAATGCACCTTCTCTTTAATGAAAAAGGAGAGAAAGGATCCATTTACATTGGAGAGGTTAATGCTTTTGATGTTTCTCAGCTATAGAAATCTTGCTGGCAATAAATATCTTTGAGGAATATCTTGCCTTTTGTATTGGAGCAACTCTCTCCAACAATGACAGGTTTAAGAGTAGCAGCTATGTTAGTCTGTAACTGCAAAAAGAACAGGAGTACTCGTGGCACCTTAGAGACTAACAAATTTATTATCCTGTTCTCTCTCCAACAATGGAAAGGTTGTTGCTTAGAAACCAGTGATGCCCCTTTAAAAAGGCTTTTCAACCAGCTAACATGGCTTTTGGTTGATGTCAGCCTTGAAAAGTTTCTTTTTGTTTGGTCAGCACTGCACTGCAAAAATATTTCTGCAAATAGCATGTAGCATGTGAGCATTTGAAGTTTGCTTCAGTTGGTTGCCCACTTTTATGTTTTCATGTTTTGTAAACACGTCAACAAATGAGCTCCATGGAACAATTAATTTTAAGCAAATATTAGATTATATGGTCAGAAATTGGCTAGGATAATTGACTAAAATGAATTTTCAATTTAGTCAGAGAACTGAGACATACTATATGACTATGTTTCCAATCAAAGCAGCTTAAGAATGTTACAGACCAAGAAATATTATAAAAATATATTTAGCAAATAGGTATAAATAAATTAATTTCTAGAAAATAGCAACATGCTGACAATTCACAAACAGAAAGAGAAACTAAATTCATTGAATAAAATAATTTGTGATGAATTTTGGGTGGGATCTGCAGAGGGAGTTAGGTGTTGCAATGGTGAGTGTCATGGAGCCTAACTTTTAGGTGCCTAAGAAATCACAGGGACAACACTGTGATCCACGAAACCGAGCTAGGTGCCTAGGCTCCCTATACAATGAATGGGGAGAGACAGGCTCCTTAGATTGCGAGCCACAAAAGCCAGCATGCTAGGTGCAGAGCCTCCAAAACTAGCCAATGGGAGATGCCAACCAGAGGGGTGTGGGCTAAGCCCTGCCCCTCTCAGAGGTAGGCACCTAAGTCTGGGCTGCAGGGAGATGCCTATGTCTTCTTGCAGTCCACGAATGGGACCCTGGAATGAGGTGGCTTAGGTGCCTTAGCAGCTTCTTGTGGGAATGACTTAGGCCCCTGCTTTGCTCCACACAAAACAGCCACTGGAGGAGGAGGAGATGCCTACCTTATAACTTTTAACCCAGTGGTTAGTGTACTGACCTGGGAGACAATGGTTTAATTCCCCCTCTCTCCAGAGTAGGGGAGGGGATTTGAACAGGGATATCCCACCTCTCAGTAGAATGCTCCAACCACTGAACTGTAGGGCACTCTGATGTGAGACTCCCTCAGTCTCTCCCACTGAAGCTGTTCCACTATGGATAAATACCAAAAAAGTGACTGGAGCAGGGGGACTGGACCACATCCACATGGGTACCTTAGGACCTAGGCATTGGGCTACAGAGTCATTCCCTCACTGAGCCTAAGTTGCTTTGTGGATTGTACCCTATTTACCTAGCTATTCATATTATATGTATTGGAGTAGAAAAAGCCATAATATTTCCCTATGTGATTCTTGAGAGAAATGTGAGAGTTGGTTTTGTATCTAGCAGGCCTTTAACACTGTCTGCACAACTGGGAGTCAAACTCTTCTTGCTTCAAAGCTGTTATGTCAACGTTTGCTTTGAATTTTGAGTATTAATGTGACAGTGTTTTCTTAGGTAAACTTTAATCTTTGAACCCATGATAATATGCGTTGTGTGCTTATTATTAAGCAATTATTAGTTTGCAAATTATAGGGATGATATACTGCAGTGGCTATGAATCATGTCCACAGATGCCATTTCAGAGTAGCTATTCCAGCTCCTTAATTTGAGGCCTTATGATCTCAAAGGAAGTTTATGAAACTCTGCTATTGCATTCAAATTGTATCCAGCTCTATTGTGACCTCAGTGGAATGATTTGTCGTAGTGTGTCATTGAAGTCATTTGTGGGTACAACAAGAATGTTATGAAAAAAAACCAGCTACTGCCCACATTCAGCGTTTGCTTTTGTAATAGTGATAAATGGGCTGCTTAAAAATAGTAAATTGTCAAAGGCATCAGGGCTAAGGAGGTAACTAATTATGATGGTAGCTAGGTGAAGCAGCAGATTATTGAACGAGTCTTTCATCTTTGGGAATTTGCAGAAGGTCTATGTTCAGAACTACTTTGCTGTTTGGGCATGGTTTGGCAAAATTTGCAGTCTGCTCATGAGACAGTAGGAGTGAGAATTTCAAAAGTACTCAGTGCTGGCCCTAATTCTGTTCCCACTGAAGTCACCAATGAAATGTCCATTGACTTCCATGGCAGCAAAGTGCTCTTGAAAATCTCTAAAATTTGGTGGGGGTTGTTACAGTTAGGATTAAAGTGCATTGCTAGAGCTGTACACAAAAGCATCTCTTGCACTAAATATGGGTCAAGCAAGCTTTTTCTTTTTGATCTCTGTGGATAAATTAAAAAAAGAGCTTTAAAAGGCAACAAACTTTTAGATTTCTCAGAGAGCAAACTAATGGTTAAAATGATCATGTGTCTGATTTTTGGCCTATTTGAAATGGGCATCTGCATTTAGCTTGTGGCCATAGTTATGTTAGATGGACCAAAACCAGCTATAAACATCCGTGTGAGGTCATTGTTATCTAGTGTGAAAATCTGCAAAATCCAACATACCAAGCGTCGTAATTACATTTTCCCAGGAAACTGTGTCATGCTCTTTCTTGGCCCTTTTATTTGTTAACAGTGGAATGCAAACAAAAGGCTAAAGTCTCAAAACATTACATGGGAGATGCACACACAAAATTCAATTTTCAGAATTAATTATGTGTGTATATCTTTTGAATTGTGTTCTTTAAAAATGGCCCCAGAGTGTATTTTATGCAATTGTGGCAATTCAAACATTTGTTTTTACAAGTGGATGATCAGTCATTCTTGTTGGCTTCTTGTAAAAACAACACCAACACCAAAAACAAACCGCCGTGGAATGCAAATGCAAATGGGAAAATGCTGTCAGAGAAAGAAATATAGCTCTTGACAAATGAAAATAATTATGGTGACAGCTCAAGCTCACACTACAACAGGTATTTGTTGTATATTGTAAGATTAGAAGCATTCAGCATCTAGTAAGGGAGATGTCATTGGAAACAGAGTAGGCACTCGAAGCCATCTCTCCCAATCTTCTATAACTCTTGCCCATAATCCTATATCGCTCAATGCAGGATTACAGCCTCTGCTTCTCACTGCTGGGTTTGGAGGAGATAGCTACCCTCCCTGGATGTGCAGTCTTTGGTCTCAGTTTAGTTTGTTAATGAACAAGGCAGGACATTGTTTCAGACTGAAATTACTATTTACAATGAAAGAGTAACGTAATACGTGCAACAATACTGAACCAGATCATATGGCCCTGTTTTCAGAGGTGCCCTGCTGGGAACGCAGCCTTAAACCTGGATTTGTGCTGGAAATGGCCCACCTTGATTATCATACACATTGTAAGGAGAGTGATCACTTTAGATAAGCTATTACCAGCAGGAGAGTGGAGTGGGGGGAGAGAAAACCTTTTGTAGTGATAAACACCCATTTTTTTCATGGTCTGTGTATATAAAAACATCTTCTGTATTTTCCACAGTATGCATCCGATGAAGTGAGCTGTAGCTCACGAAAGCTTATGCTCAAATAAATTGGTTAGTCTCTAAGGTGCCACAAGTACTCCTTTTCTTTTTGAGAATACAGACTAACACGGTTGCTACTCTGAAACCTAACAGTAAATACAGTATGTCAAAGATATGATAGCATTTGTGAGGAAATAATACACTGTTTCAACAGACAGGGACATAATTTAGCTGGAGTACAAGAAAGCTTTCAACGGGGCAGCCTTTTTAAAAGAAAAAAGTGGCCTCTATTTTTTCGGGCACAGTTTTGCATCTGCTAATAACCGGATACAAATATTCCCATTGAAACATCTGACCTATCTGATTTGCTGATGAAAAACTGCAGGCACTGCATGACTGAAGGTGCATCTAAGGACACAGCTGGGTGGGGTTACTGAGCAGTTGCTCTATCAAATCCATCTAAAGCACCTGTCAGTGTAGTATGTATGCACCAGACTGCCCTTACAGAGTGTTTTCTTTTTCTCTCTTCATCCTTCCAGTTTCTTTCATCCCTTTACGTTTCTGTGTTCCTATATAATCAACTGCAGTATATGTAGGTGCATTAAATAATAATGGAAATTAACTTGTTTTAGGGTCCACCTGGAATGAAAGGAGAAAAAGGTGACAGAGTAAGTACTACCTTAAAATTAGTTTATTTCTCACTTACTTTATTGTAATAAATACTGGCTTTTTAAAAGCACAGACAATGTACTAATATAATACTTGTTTTAATTATTAAGGGAGATATTGCTTCTCAGAACATGATGCGAGCTGTTGCAAGACAAGTCTGTGAACAATTGATAAATGGTAAACAATGTCGTGCTTTTTCCTAGTTCTGTTTTCCATATGGCTAATTTAATAGCTCATTTGTGAAAAGTCGAAATGATTTAAATTTGAGATGAAAGGATCCTGGCTGCAAAGCATAACAGGAGCCAGAGTGTTGCCATTGCTATCTTCTGTGCCACTGATCTGATGGAAGGAAAATGCACCACAAAATTGGTTCCTGAATCCGAAGGGCTAACTTGTTAATGAACTAATCGGTCACCTCCGGAGACCCATATTCAGATCTTGCACCACACCACAAAGGGAATGATTTTGTGCAGTCAGCCAAGATCCTGTTTTAGCACTGTTCATGTAATAAAGCCACCAAACATTTTGGCATAAACCAGGTCTCACCTCTGAGAGATGGAAGGCACAAGGCTGGAATGGAAGGAGCTTTACAGGTATTAGGATTGAAGTATATTGGCACATGCTATCTGGGCAAGCGATGCACACAGGACAAATTGTGTTATGCAAGGGAAGAAATAATTGCACTGGGTAAGTCCCAAAATTCAGGCCCCCGAAACAATATTTTAATGGTTTTGGTTTTTACTTCAGCCCCATAGCTGGCATAGCACTCTGCAGCCCTAATGTGCCCCTACCTCCAGGCAGGAGTGACCACTGGAGGATTCATGCAGTGGAGGATCCTCTAAGCTCCCTATGCCACCCTACAGGGAGCAACCCCAGAGTGCAGCTCTGGGCTCCACAGGAAGTGTAACCCCCCTACACAGCTTCCTCAAATCATCTCTACCCCTTCCACAGCACAACTGCACAGCATTTGCTGTCAGGAAGGCCCCCAAGGAAGACAGAACAAGGTTTCCCTATACCTTATTTTTTATGCAGTAGGGCATGTGCTGCTTAGACCCCGATACTGCTGTTTTTGAGGTAACCCAAGATAAATGCGGAATTGTGACATACTGATTTTGTTCAACCAAAAATATCAAATTGTTCCCAAGCAGTCTGCACTTGTAATGGAACTACTAGGATGTCTTCTTCTGTTTTAGGTTCCCTATACTGAGCCTTCCTCTTGAGGGCTCATTGCATGGTCACCATACTTCTAGTCAAGAATAACTAGCTGGATCTCCCCTTCAGAATTTCTTGCCGCTTACTTGGACAGAGCTGTCTCTCCTGAGCAACACACACATTCTCTGGGAATGAAATTTTCCCCTCTGACCAGGGCTAGCAGAGGTGTATGCATCCTCAGAGCTTAAGTGGGTCTTAAGTGATACATCACCCTTGTGCAAGCCTTCAGCATGGGGCTGAATTTCATCTTCTGTTTCCTGTCATTGTAATATCTGTTCTTTTAATGCAGAGTACCCAAAAATATCTATTTTTGATGGCTAGAACTGCATTTCAGATAATCTTTTGGAATTAGCCTTTGCTGTCTTGCAGACTAGAAAAGAGTTCTTTGCCAGGGTTCAACCAACAAGGCTGTTGTAATCCAAAACTCAGTTTTCACTTGTCACCTTTAGTGGCTGTGAATTTTTATTTAAGAGTATCTGCGGCCAGAATCTCTCCTCTCCCCCCGCCCTCCTTCCCCATGTATTCTACATGATCATATCTTGCATTCATCTTAATCTGTGCATATGTTCCAATTCTCCACTATTTGGACAGTGGGTGGCGGGTGTGTGCATGTGTGATTTTAATGAAAAGTGATTAAAAAACCCTTTCTTTCTCTTTACAGGCCAAATGAACCGGTTCAATCACATGCTGAATCAAATCCCGAACGATTACTATGCAAACCGCAATCAGCCAGGACCTCCAGGACCACCAGGGCCTCCAGGAAGCGCTGGGGCAAGAGGGGAACCTGGACCTGGAGGAAGACCAGGGTTCCCAGGAACACCTGGCGACCAAGGACCACCTGGTGAAAGAGGTGAGTAGTGCTCAAAGAGCATATGTATGACCATATTTCAAAAGCTGTCAGCAGAGGAATGCAATGCAGCTGCGCCAGCCAGAAAGGCCATGAAGCATATAGCTTCCCACAGCCAATTGAAGGTATTGGTACAGTGGAATATTCAGTGTCTGAAGACAAGATCTAAAATTACAGAGATTTGCATCTACAGTGCTTCTCTGTCCGTGTGGTATTTATGGAACACCAGTCACTGCAGAGTCTAAATGCTATCTCAAGAAAATTTATCAACTTTATCAAGATATCTTAGTACAGAGAACATTCTCCTCTCAAAGCTGTTTCTGGTATTAGCTGCATTTTGACAGGCTACTTTTCTGAATTGGCATCTGGATGAGGGGAAAATAAGATTCGTTAACAAGAATGTGGGGTGAACCGTAGCTTAGTGATGCTGCAGTTGTATGCAGCTGAAGCAGAGTAGTAGGTATATGGGAAATATATGACTAGATGTGCCAGAACACTTCAGGTGCTTTGAACTGCTCTGGTGATGTAAAGTAGGTGTAAACTCAGTTTAAATGGCTGGTTAAGCCTTGGTTATGGCTGTTTTGCAATAGCGTAAGGGAGCCAGGCTGTAACCAGTGAATCTGGCCCTCAGTTGTTCTGGCTGTTACACTTCAGAATGTGGACATAGTGTTGTGTTTTCTAACATAGATTTTACTATGGATATTTACCACTTAAAAGAAAATAATGAACTTCTGAATCCAGCTATATGATAATATTGACTTACACTATTTCATTAGGTTTCAAAGGATGCGTAAAGTGTAGTTGTAACAGAAATGTATAAAGCTTGTATGCCTTTACTCATATTGGTAGATGTGTGGAATGAACTTCAAAGATGTTCCTGTGTTTTAGTTCAGTCTCTTCAGACCAGGTTACCGCTGTACACTACAATTAAAAATCTTGTTTTTCAAACTGAGATGTTTGTTTCCTTAAAATATTTTCCTCATCGAAATTAAGACTTCCTAGACCAGAGCTATAAAGCAATAAACTATTTGAAGTATATGTTATAATCAATGAGAGAGCTTGAAAGAAATATAGTTTTCTACATGGTTTCTTTTTGTGTGTGTGGTTTTTATTTCCTTTTGGATCTTTAGGACTGTCAGGAGAGAAAGGTGAAAGAGGGATTGGATCACAAGGACCACGAGGTTTGCCTGGACCACCTGGTAAATTTTCTGTTTTTAATTTACATCAGCTTACACAACGGTAGAAGTAAAAAGGAACAAAACTTCCTAGAAAGTCAGATTGCTTAATTGCTCTTATAGCAAATAAGCATATGTTACTCAATTTTTGACATGTATTGGTAATAAAATGAAGCATTCTAAAAATAATGAAAAATTTAACCAGAAATGTTTTTTAGACATGGCTAGTAGAAAGTTGGCTTTATCATATAATTTATTCTTCTGGCATATTTGCACATGAAAATATTTTTGATGAAAATACTGATTTTGAACCTTTATTGACTCAGTAATCAGGGGTTGATTCCTACTGAAATGGACATTTTCTCACTTTTTTCAATTTGATAGAAACAAAATATCACCTGATACTTTTGGAATGTCTAGTGCCATTGTTGGATCATGTTTGTAGTTACCCTGATGTCCTTTACTGGCAAAGCATAGCGTTACTAGTACAGAATATGATCCTTTCTCTGTTACTTTTGTTCTTTGTGTCATTTGATTTCATTCACAGATCATTTACTGATGTCTTGGCAGAAATCGTTAGGCTTTCTCATTGTTTCTGCCTTTAATTTACTAGTTTAAACATGATTTTTTCATTACAAGAGCCATAAGAAGCTTGCAACAAATTCTAGCCCCAGTTGAAACTCTACATTTCTGTTAACCATAATACAACCTCTTCCAAAGAAAACATTACCTCATCTAATCTAGGGTTGCAGGGTAGCAGAATTAATGCACTCCTATGTTTTAATTGAAATCCAATGTGCTTGTCTAATGTAGTAGTTTCCCTTGAGATCTTCATATCTTACACAGAGTGGAAATAAACCAGAGAATTCATTGATGTCTTTAGCGTGGCTCCAACCTTGCCAAATCAGTTTCTGTGAATACAGACCTTAAATTCCCCACACATAGGAAAGCAACTAATGATGAGTCAAAATTTGGTTCTCTTTGGTTGTTTCACTGACCCCATGTAGAAACCAAATGTCAATGTTTTCTTACTAAAGGCTCGTTCACAGTCTAGACGCCAGGAGTGCCAGTGGTTTCTGAGAGGTTGACTCCTTAAAAAAATTATCTTCCTTTTAATTCTAAAATTAGGTCCACCAGGGGAATCTCGAACGGGCCCACCAGGTTCTACAGGTTCACGAGGGCCACCTGGGCCACCAGGTCGTCCTGGAAATGGGGGTATTCGAGGTCCCCCAGGCCCACCTGGGTATTGTGATTCATCCCAGTGTGCTAGCATCGCTTACAATGGTCAAGGATTCCCAGGTAGGTTATTGACAACTTAAACTGTAGTCATTTTAAATAGCGTTCACAGATGCAGATCTGCTTTATGCAAGACAGGCCCACTAGTGTGGAGATACTGAATCATTTCAGGAGCAAATGGTACTGAAACTGCTTCGTTGTAACATTACATCTTGGAACAGTTCAGTCCTTCTAACACAGACAGCTCTGAGAGCAGCTGTTCAGATTGCGATGCAAACTTGTCTCACATTGATTTGAAATGTGTTTAGCTTCAGGAAGGAGGTGATTAAATTATACAACTAACTGGTTTTTAATACATAGAAGGATAGTAGATGATTATTTTGCTGTTAGGATTTAAATGACCATTTTCTTCTTCTTCTTCTCCTTCCCTCCAATCTTCTTCAGAACAAGGTTGAATACTCCATGTTTCTCTTGAAGTAAAAAGAATGCTCTGGTTGCCAATTTTTGTGTGTCTGTTTTTTGATCAACATCAGGATTATTTATACAAAATTAATACCTGAAATTAAAATTTTCCACAAACAAAAACTGTTCTCTGTTACAGTGCAAGCAACTGAAAAACTCCACTATCCTACAGATTCCACTGAATTAAACCCCAAAAGTCTCTGGTTAGCCCTGAGTCGTGCCAGCCTCCTGCTGTGAGAAGCAGTTGAAAACAATAGGCTGTCACAGGGAGTCAAATAATGGATGACAGTGGCCAACAATTTCTGACTAATGAGAAGACACTAATATATTCTATACCTAGGGTCCTGCTGGGCCATTTTCATGAAGAAAGTCCAGGCCCATAGTATTGTTAACAAATTCATTTGTGTGCACTGTAGCATTTTACAATTAGTGTATGTGATACTGATGTTGATTATGGTTTGCCACTAGCATACTGTGCATGTATACATGGAAAAAAATAATATATATATATATGTGTATACAGACTCAGTGCTGTTGGGTGTAAAAAGCCAGGTACTTGCATAGATCTAACCCAAGATTCCTATTTAAATGAAAAAGAGCTAAACTTGTACCCATTGTGCAGCCAAGCAATCCTTCCTAGTGAACAGCTATGTATACATATATAGATATATGCATATGACTTAACCATTGTGTATTTTAGTTGGATGACAATATATTTTTGCACAGCAGTCTGACTTTAAAAACTAACATAATCTTTGACCTGTTTCAGGTTCCGGCTAACACATTTTCTAAGTCTCCAGTGCTGCTTGCAGGTTGAATACATGAAAAACCTGTTTCTGAGATGTTTGCGCACGTGCTTAGTAGGAAATGAGTCTGTATGGATATTTCACCACGGATGTGGTTAAAATCGAACCGTGTTGGCCTCATATAATACTAACAACATTCGTGAATGACATAAGGACAGTGATGTCAATTCATTATCAAGCCTGTTGCATTTCAGTAATAAAGTAGAAAAACAACCATTTTTAACACCCGCCCCCACCAAATCATCAGAAGCCTCAGTACTGAAAGAGGCTTATAAAACTACTAACCAGCAGAAGTAACACCATTGTGGGAGACAGATTTAACCTGATAAACAAGAAATGACTTATGTAAATAGTAAACTAATTGTGGCTTGTAAATGATTTGTAAGGGATCGTGTCCACTAAAATCAGTTAACATCTTTACATTAAGCTTCTGCATTAAAGCCTGCTGCTGCTTGCTATGTGCCAGAATAACATCTTTGTATGAAATCTACCTGTCTGTTGCTTGTGATCAACATGTCTGATTCAGGGCATCTGCCTTTTTGTATATGTAATCTTGTTGGGTTTTGTAATTGCAGTTCTAAATACTAAAGTTTTATAATTATTTTTCTTCTGTTTTGCTGTAGTCTTTGGTGTTCCTCCAGCACCAGCTGTAACTCAGTTTGTTACGAGGAACAGAATCAGAAAATGACATGTACTGCATATTGCCACTGGTGATAGTTATGTGTACATTTATTTCCCACCCTCAGAAAATTACTAGAAGCCAGTCAAACGTTTTCTTTTTACTTAATCCATTTGCTCTATTAATTAATTATTTTTTAAATCAAATCCAAGTATTTTTTAGATTTGTTGAAGTAGATGTAAAATACTATTTTTATTTTTTAACAATTTATTGGGCCCTTGCATAACACCGTAAGACTGTTTCTACAAATGTTTCTTGTGTTTTTAAGAGCTGGATGGATCCTAGGAGGCCTTTCAAAACCAAATCTCATTTTTCTTATGATTTTACTGCCTCTCCTGCCCCCCCACCCCAAAAATTCCATGAACAAAACTGAAAAAAAAATCAGTGAATTATTAATTTAGATATATATGAAATTAAGATTGAACTAACATTATATAGCCAAACTAACTTTCATTATATTTGTGGATTCGAAGACATGCGATAACTATAATGTTCAATCAGACAACTATTTTCAACCAGAGTCATACGTACCTGAAAGTGGACCCTATCAACCTGAAAGTGAGCCCTACATAGTACCAATGGAGTCAGAAAGGAGAGAGGATGAATATGAGGACTATGAAGTTGAAATGCATTCACCAGGATTACCCTGAACAAATGTGCTGGAAAATATCGTTACCAAGAAAAGCAAAAGCAAAAACAAAACCATAAAAGATCTGTCTTGTTTTGTGTTTTTGGTTGTTTGTTTTTGTTTGTGCTATGCTCACATATGCAGATACATACAGAGTGGGTGTATCCTATATTCTCCAATGCTCCCTTCTCAGATCAGAAATGCACTCATATCTTGTAGGGGTATCATGCTTATGTGCGAATAGCAATGTATGTAACTGTAGATTTCATTCTTGCTCTTGAAATGCTTGTAAAATACTTTTGCTTAAGGTGGCTGCTTAGAACTTAATGTGTGCATTCAGTTATCACAATGCTGCATTTTCTTTAAATAATAATTAAAAAACCCACAAAACACCAAAAACCAGAGCTGCTGCAAATTTTCGAAGGGCTGTCTGCTTTAGCTCTGCAGTTTTCCTCCTTTTTAATGCCTGTTTGCAGCTAAGTCACATCACAAGTCTGCATTGTCTAGTAAAAAGCAAACCAACTCCTTCTACATCATTGCCAATTTTTTCTATCCTTAGTTATACCTTGCAGGGCATATATTGCTCTTATACATCTCCTTTAACAACCACAAACTTTAAGTAATGTAGCTGAAATCATTGTATCAACTGGATATAGTTTTATACTGCTTTAAATCTCCTTGTAGACACATTAACATTTATGCCAAATTGCAGTCAATCCTGCAGAGATGGAATTGCATGTTTGTGTTGTATATTTAGTATGGATTTTTTTTCAGAATATAATGTTTCTTAGTTATCAAAAGCAGTTGGAAATTGTTTGCAAGACTATGGATATAGAATTGCTGCTTTTATATTTTAACTGCAAATTGTGAATTTCACTGCCTTATATTATTTATTTCTGAAACAAAGGAGGCATTTTTCAATAAAACTACTGAAAATTTACTTTGTATGATCATTTCTTGAATGGGGCTGTGAGGATACAGACTTGTAAGTTACAAGAATGAGATGTAACAAACACACAGAGACCTTACATTTTCTTTATTAACTCCTCCTGATGTTACAGTGACCACAAATTAATTTGGAATTTTACTAGTGTTAAAACAGGTCCCTGAGGCTGTGACATTGGTCGATTGGGGGTGGGGGGGTCTGGATTTAGTTGGCTCCCACCCTGTAAGGTTTGATATAACTGTCAATATCGCTTAGCGTGTAGCACAGGTGGTGAAAAAACCAAAATGAGGCTCCAAGCTCCAATTGCTGCACCATCCCCTGTACCTCATTGGTGCCCATGAGACTAGTGGATGGGTGAGCAGCTAGAGAGGCCACTGGAGATTGAAGCAGAGGAATAATGGAGGTGAGAAAATGGCTGGATGCCTCAAAAGCACTCACTAGGTGGCAGGCAGAGAGTGGCTGGTGGTGGCTCGTGTTCCACCCTTAGCCACACGCTCTTTGTGCTCTATCTACATATTTTAGGTACTTATATCCCCCATCAGTGTAGCATCTGGTTCAGTGCTAGTGGAAGTCAATGGAAAGATGCCCAAGGCCACACAGGAAGTTTGTAGCAGAGCAGGGAATGGAACCCAGGTCTCCAGACTAGCACCCTCTCACCACTGGACAATTCTTGAGCTCTAGTGGGAACAATATAGTGAAATTATATTTGTAAGGGCTTAGCTTTTAAAAAGTAAGCTTTTTTCCCATTGAATTTTTAGTGCCCTAAAATGCAAAATATACAACACAGCTATGTAAACTGCCAGCTTGGTTATATGGTAAATTGAATCCACACAAGTGAAGTAGCAGAGATAGACTAGAATTAGGGCAGTAAAGGCTCGTAATCTATTGGGAGTTTAGCAGGAGATATAATGAACTGAGAAATGTTCAAAGGAAAGTCAAAGACATCAAGTTCTTATGTTTGGTGTAACCCTTGAGTTGCAAAAGGTAAAGCATGGAAAATGTGTTCTGCATTATAGTTTTCTATAAAGCATTACCTACAACTTCCAGAAAATGATTGACAGGAGTTTAGAAAAATTGACTGAACTGTGTGTCTGTCTTGTATAAAATTATATTATTGTATAAAATCTTGCTTGTAGAGTCAGGGATTAAATGTATCCCTGGGGAAAGCTTAAAAAGATGCCCAAATCTTCCATGATGGTATTCCCATCTATCCACCAAATGAAAAGGCCCATAGCCAAAATATCGAAAGCATAGAATTAAAATTAGTTCTTTATGAAATATATCCAACTACTGCCAGCTGCAGTGCGCAGTAATGCCCATTCAGTAATGTCCTTTATTAAGCCTGATCTTAATCTAGATGCTATTATTTGATTATCTGCGGACACAGAAGATGTAAGCATTAAATAAGAACTATTATATATAGTTAATACATTTTTATGATTTAATTCTAGTCTCAGATCTGCAAGTTGAATATTGGTTCAATAGCTTTGATACCTTAAATGCATGGAATTCCCAGTAAAAAATATGAGGGAAACAGTCAAAATGAGTGAGGATCAATTCTTTGAATCTGAAAGAAGGATTTTGCTGGTAATCATTGTTTTTCAGACAAGATCAGCACAGGGCTTTTTGCATCTCCACAACAAAGGCTGAGAAAGAGCTTCTCTTTCTGGAACTCACTTTTTAAGAAAAGACACTTTCCAGCACCTCTAACATTTGGGGGCAATGATATGAAATGTTTGGGCTGCATTTAAATGAGCATTTACTAATATGGCACAGCGAGAAGGAAGAACTTAAATAATATTTAAGAAATGTAGGCTCAGGGGAATGACCCTCAGGACGGACTGGATGGCATTGTGGTTTTAAGGGGAAGTATTTGTGAAACTAATCCATCCAGTCATAAAAACTAGAAAGACAGCATATAAAGCAAATATAAACAATCCTTAGTTCCTGAGAAACTCATGCACATAATGTGCCAATTGCAGAGTTTATTTAGTTTAGCAATTTTAAACAAGGGGATGGATTAAAGACACACTTCTAAGCTCATCTTCATCTCTCTCTCTCTCTCTCTCTCTCTCTCTGTATTTTGGCAGTGACTATGCATGTGTGTACAGGTAGGCAGCCATGGGCTTATCCTGATCTGAAATTCGACTGGAATGTTTAGGGTGTGACCTTAGTGAAGAAAATAATTCCTTCCCCCTCCACCCACAAACACTCACACAGAGCCTAGCAGATTCTTTGTTGCATTCTTGATACCAAGGATAGGAAAAACTGCAAAAGCCATGGTAATGCTGTCTACTTACAATGGCTAAAATTGTACACATTGTGACTGTAGTGTGTAACTACTGGTATGCAAAATAAATAAATAAAGGCAAAAGGGGCTCAGTGGCAAGGATGCAAAGCAATAGCACTTCAACTGAAAGCCTGTTTTTCCCCTATTTTTCAGTTGCATATTTGCAGTAATAATGATTTCTGAAGGGAAGCTGGAGTGACTGTGAAGCTAAGACACTTAAAGGAGAGGAACATAAAGAAGTACTGATTGATTTTTGGCACGTGCATGGCAGACACCACCATCTGCACCACACAGAGCTGCCACTGGAACCCAGGCAGGTCCTTCTGAAGAAAATAAATACATAAATAAGTTACAACTTGACATGGGTCAGCGGGGAGCCCAGGAACATTCATTCCAGGCAGCAAAGTCCAATATAAATTTTACCACTGCAAACATTATTTTTGCAAGGAACTACACATCTCCCAAAACTCTTCTCTGCTCTAGTGAAGAAAAATAAGACATTATTTTGACTGTGACATGGCTGAAAAACAAAATCAAAGCTAAAATGTCCACAGTTCTACAACTCCTGGAAGAGTGTAGAAGCCCCAGGTGTTTCTTTGGATATAAATTGGATGACCCAATTTTTAATGGCATTTTGGTTTGGACTTCCTACTAGAATATATGAACCTGCAATATTGTGCTGATCCGCGGAGAACGCTCATGTTTCAAGTATCTAATCCCAAGGTGAAAAACTGGATTTTTGCAGCCATCAGGCAAATACAAAGTCTAAAGTGCCAAATTGTCTGTTCATTGCAGACAAAAGAAAAGACGCTTTTCCCTTTGTGAAACTAATTTAAAGACGGAGAATCATCTCTTGATGTGATATACAAATCAGCGTGAAACATGAAGGAAAATTCTGTTTTGGAGATTTCTTCTCAGTTGGAAACCTGTTAGCCAATAGTCACTTAAGAGCAGTAGATGCAGAAACATGGGTTCAATGGTGAATACAACATGAGCATCTGAAAATAAGAGAAGCAGCTTATTTGCCTTATCCTTGAACTTCTTTTCCTGCATTGTTTGAATTATATGTTTTCACTCCACTGCTTTTGTTTTGTCGTGTGTTGGATAAGAGTAGCACTACAACTGAGTTCATTGTTCCAAATTACACCTGAGCAGATGGTTAAAAAACTTGGGGTGAAAGCCCATTGAAGTCAAATTTGGAACATTCATGTGGGGACATACAAGACTCTTCAGCAGATAGTATTTGCATTGTAAGGAGGAAAGGCATTATTGCCTGCATGAGCTGTGACCCACATTCTGCTCTCAGTCACACTCTTATTCTATGTTGTTATTCTGAATTCACACCAGTGTGTAACTGAGAGCAGACTTTGGCCAACGCTATTTCTTTGGCATCTGTACAGAGCAAAATGGTACTGGTATGGAACCCCTGTGGGCCATCTTCCTCATCCTGGCAATCTGCAGTGGATTTGCTTTAAAGTTGTTTTTATAAGCATATTTTAGCTCACACTTTTGCTTACAATATGTGACTGTGAAATACTATTTTTTCACCCCCCAACTAGCCAGTCATGGACACCTCCAAGCTCTAGCTCATGACCATTATGGTTCTTTCTTTACGTGTGAACTATATTTAAGCTTAAACTAATAATTGTGGGCGTGAACAGCCAAGATTTTCAGAAGTGACTACAGATTTTGGTAGCTATGTCTCCGCGTGCTCAGTTCAGACACCTGAGCTATTTATGATTTTTAGGACGTGCTGAGCACCCAGCCCCTGAATATCCGGCCCCTTTAAGATGTCTCAAAAGCAGGGCTTCCAAATATTGAGGCATCCACCAAATCATTGGTCCCTTTTGAAAATCGTGGCCATAAGCTATATCTTAAATGCTTCTTTAGTAAACAAATGTTTTCATAATGTTAAACAATTCATAAATGAAGATGGAAAAATAAAAATAAAAAGACCAAGAAGAAATAGAATCTCCTTTCTGTCATTTTCCTAACATGTTATCCTTCAAAGTACTTAAGCAGAAAATAAAATACAGAGGGAGAGGGATTATGAATCACTGCAGCTATGATGAAAGTAGAAAAGCTTCAGCTGTTCAGGAAATACTCCTGAAAGGGAAAAGGAAAGGATCTGTATCTTTTTTTGCATTAGAAAGGGCATCTTGCCAGTGCCTTCTACCAGAGACACTAGCCAAAATGAGTTTTCATTGACGTGGCAGAATAATAAAGACATTTGTAAGTTTACTATTGATTATAATAAAAGTTTTCCTGTCTTGGATAAACAGACGTGTATAACTGATAAATACCTACCTAAGAATGGTTGTACAGCTGCTAAAGCAAAACAGATGTGAGATGTTTATCAATTATAATAGTCCACTGTTTATGCCTCATAGCAACTGCCACTGGAATGTTGCAACATATTGTTTAATATTTGCAGCTTTTTGGCTCCTTTTATGTAGATAGCAAATTATTTAAAATTCCTGTACAGTACCTGGTTTTTGTTATCAGATCCTCTCACAAATCTCTTTTTCTGCACAGCTTTTCCTCCCCTCTCTTCCCCTTTTGCTCATGTTTGTCTTTGCATTTGGCCCCTTTTTATATTTAGCCCTTTTTCCTTATCTCTTTTCCACTGTCCCCCTTACTGCTGTTTTCAATTCTGTTCGCTTTTCCCCACTTGCTGCTTTGAGTGCTTACTTTTTCTTTTTATAGTTTTAGACTTAACTGTACTAATACAAGGTGACGGAACATGCAACTCTACTGCTGATCAATATAAGGTTTTTCTTGATTCATAGATTCCAGGGCCAGAAGGCTCCACTGTGATAATCTAGTCTAACCTCTTGCATAACACAGACCATAAAACTTCCCCTAAAAATTCCTTTTGAACTAGCACAGATATTTTAAAAAACATCCAGTCTTGATTTAAAAACTGTCAGTGATGCAGAATCCACCATGAGCTTTGGCAAATTGTTCCAGTGGTTAATTACCTTCATTGTTAAAAAAATTATGCCTTATTTCCAGTCTAAATTTGTCTTGCTTCAACTTCCAGCCATTGAATTTTGTGATACCTTGCTGTGCTAGATTGAAGAGCCCATTATCAAATATTTGTTTCCCATGTACTTACAGACTCTGATCAAGTCACCCCCTAACTTTTTCTTTGTGGAAATGGAAAAACTCCCATTGAATTCAAGGAAGCCAGGATTTTCCCCCATTATGGCTAAATAGTTACATAGCACATAGCCGGCTTGAACAAGAAAGGAAAACAATCCCCCTAAACTTTAGAGTAACATATTAGTGTATATATGGGGTGGGAGGTGGGTGTTTCTATTCTAAGAACAAATTCCTGTTCTTAATGGCAAAACTCTCACTGAATACAATGAACTGGGATTTGTCCTTAAGGAGCCAAATGGGATTTTGACCTATGTAAAAACAGCAATATCAGACCTTAGCATTCATGTTCCAGTTCTAAGCACTCTAATGATATGACAAGTGTCTGTATAGTGACAAATATAGTGAATTTGCTGTGCACAACACTAATAGTTTTACTCGGCATTCCCCTAGAATGCCATGAACACTCTGTATTGCTACTAGCAATGCCCTTGTACATGGCATGGCCGAAAGAAAATTCCGCTGTCCTCCAAAAACCCAGCCAACACATTCTCAGCAGCAGTATCCTGAGGTTATATTCCTTACAATGAAACAATCTGCATAACTTGTCAGTGGTGTCAATAGCAGCTAAAGCCAAACCAGCGCCAAACATTTCAAAAAACTGTCCCAAGTTTTCAAGAAACCTTGAAAGGACATTTTCCTCCCCCGTCTACAGCATTTCTTTCCCAAAGAAGGCCTGTTAGAACTGCTCTTGGACGTTTCATGAAGTCAGCTCGAAATATAGTTGTTTTGTGTACACCAATGATTAATAATTTATGATGTTAGGCAGTACATAAGGTCAAACTATCCCAATATTTGGCTAAACAAATGACATTTCAGTAAGTTTAGAGCTCAAGAGCAACTTTTAACTAGAAAACACACACACACACATACACAGAGTAAAGGGGCAATAACTAGTACAATTGACTGCAGTGTTGGAAGAGCCACAGACGCCCTCCCAAATCTGGGAGATGAACAGTGGTTAAGAGGAGGCAGGGAAAAGCAGCTTTAGGCCAGGTTTCTATGGGTATTGACGATGGCTGGGATTTACCTGTTTGGGGGCTGTGAATAAGGGTTTCTAGTGAAAGTGCATCCTCAAAAGCATCACTACTGTGCCATTACAATAAGGAAGTTCATAAAGGAAGGTCACCCAAAGAACTCATCATGTGAGCTGCACCCAGCTTTTGTGTGCACGGTCTTTGATTAATTCCTTTAAAGTTAAGAAAAAGAACAGGAGGACTTGTGGCACCTTAGAGACTTATAAATTTATTTGAGCAAAAGCTTTCATGAGCTACAGCTCACTTAATCAAACTGCATGCATCAGATGAAGTGAGCTGTAGATCACAAAAGCTTATGCTCAAATAAATTTGTTAGTCTCTCCAGGGTGCCACAAGTACTCCTTTTCTTTTTGCGGATACAGACTAACACGGCTGCTACTCTGAAACCTTTAAATTTAGGATAAATCAAAACCCCTTGCTCCAGCCTACAAGGAAATGTCTTTTGAATTCATCCTTAGTAGGATAAATAAGCTCACAGAGATGAAAAATTCCCACAAGATGATATGCCAAAACCTGGGTAAGGACTACATGGTTCATTTTATTGAAATATTCATTTTCTCTGTCCTCATTTAATGAATTCTCATTCACCCATCACCATGCTTTATGGTGTTAGTGTCCAGGCCCTGCTACTGGAAAAGGCTCAGACACAGCAAGAAAGAAGACAGGGTACACGGTGGACATCTGATTGTTGCCTTCTGGCCACCTGCTGGAGTGGTCTTGGTTGGCTGAACTGCGTGCCACCCTGAGAGGAAAATTAAGCCCTCAAGAGCAGAAGAAAAATAATAATCTATCTGGCAGCAGGATGTCCCAGGGACAAGGCAGCAGGAGGGAAAGATGTTACTAACAATCTGCCTGTAGTACCTTAAAGTTCATGGACTCCCCATCCAGTCAAGAACAATAGTAAATCCTTTTTTTTCTCTAAAAGAAGGATGTTATTTAAATGATTATGCAAGTCAGGAGATGTCTTGGGATATAGTTAATAGCTATAAATATTGCTGAGTAGGCTGGAATCTTCTCCTTGGACTGTGGCTTGCAAGTTGAGTTGCTGTTGCATCCTTAAGGTTTAGAGTGACCAGATAGCAAGTGTGAAAAATCAGGACAGGGAGTGGTGGGTAATAGGAACCCATATAAAAAAAAGCCACAAATATCGGGACTGTCCTTATAAAATCGAGACGTCTAGTCACCCTATTAAGGCTCTGCTACAGTCCTCTTTTTGTGGGGAGGTGTGTGACCCATGTAGTCACAGATCCACTGACTTTGCCCAAGCCTCCCTCCAAACTCTTCTAGCATGCTGGAAAAATGGGAGCTCCCATGGGGGAAAAGTGTAGGGACTGTGACTAGCAGAATGGTAGGTTCCCTGCATCCTATTTCTTTCATCTCTCATGGCAGCAGAATCACACCATTTATGCTATACTCAGCATTTTTCACACCCGTGGATTAGGGAAGGGACTTGCTCCATTAAGTTTATAAGAGCCCAGCTGCAAACCTTTCAAAATATATTTTCATACTGTGGAGGGAAAAAACACTAAATAACATGAAGAGATGTGAATGATGGATAGATTATTCATAAACTGGAATAATTTGCACACTGTGTGAAGATACATTTCATGGATAGATACAGTGACATCAGTACCCAAGAGTATACCTTGACAGAAAAAAGTGCGGGGTGTCATAGCTTGAATGATCAGAAGCAAAAGGAGATCAGCCTGGCTCGTGTTCCTTGCCAGTGGGAAAGGATATAAGCTTTTTGCTGGCCACACAAACCATAATTGGGTAATGGGAGAAAGCACTAAAGAAATTGGACCCAAAGATAAAAATGTAACTTGTTGCTAACAGATTTTTAAAAGAGTTGAATAAACCCATTTGATATTAGAAGTTTTCCCAACATCACAACAGGGTAGGTGAATCTGCACGATGTGCCCTTTAGATGATGGGTACAAACTTTTAACAAAGGAGGAACTTCTGATTAATACAATGTGATCCATAGAGATGTTATTAGTTAGCAAAGTATTTAGCCTCAGAACTTAAATGTTGGCACAATCTGTACTCTGTCCATTAATTAAAGTTGTTGGCAGATAGGGTACTTGCTTTCTTGAAGCCAATGCTCAGACTTTGCGTGCATTTTCTTTAATGGAGTACTTGACGCCTATCACCAAAGGGCTCAGCTACTATGGGTCCATACTATGGGACCATGGAGCAAGTGGGAGCAATTAATTCCAGGGGTGGTATAGCTATGCACCACTTCATAATCAAAGTTCCAGTTAGCCCTTAGCACTTGTTTATATATATAATGTGTGTGTGTTTATATATATATAAACAAGTGCTAAGGGCTAACTGGAGCTTTGATTATGAAGTGGTGCATAGCTATACCACCCCTGGAATTAATTGCTCCCACTTGCTCCATGGGGAAGGAATCTGGGCCACTCCTTTACCAGGTGCAGGTCATTTCCTTCCCATTCTTCTGGCCAGATATAATGGCTAGCCAAGGCTCTGATCACTTCACCCTGCTCCCCACTAAACTGCATGGGTAGTGGGAGAGAGAAGAACTGGACTCTCAGCATCTGTACATCCCACCTCACCTGAGCAAAAGGCAAAGATGGTGTGTGAGGTTGGTAACTTAGATTTAGGCACTACCTGGTTCTAAAAGAGGGAGAAATTTCCACTTGTTAAATATTCCATTTAGTGCTTTTGGAGGGTGGTGGGGTTTTTTTGTTTTTTTTTTTGGTATTTTATTTTGGAATTCCTTAAATGGCCATCAGTAGGACTATCCATTTGCCAACTTGAATAACAGATGTGTATGAAATGCGGCACTGATCTTCAAATGGAATATACAGACTTATCTCTCATTAAATTAATGACCCATTACGAAGAATCTAATAGACTCTAATCATATTGTAATATGAAAATGAGAATGAAATGTCACATTGGTAGGTTTGAGGACAGAGAGTGCTGACACTGCACAAGGATAACAATGAAGGTCTCAGTTGCATGCGGGAGAGCGGAATATTATACAGATCCTAGAAAATTAGGAGACTAAATTTACAACAATTGGACTACATAGACTCAACCAGTTTCATTATTTTAAATAACTGTATAAAGGGATTTGCTATATAGATTTTTCAAGCTAGTTTCCAAAGTAATTTGTCACTGGAGTTATAACAGATTTCCCACAACAGGAATAAAGACAAGATGGATTGTACCTGATCATTTTCTACAACAAAACACAAAAGAAAACTGGCCCACAGTTTCAAATAAAGGTTGCTACGGCAAGTTATTCCTGGAAGATATGCAGATAAAGTTGCACACAAGTAACTTGCATGTACAAAATTTACATAATCAGGTGATTGAATTTGGTTTACATTGAGCTAATTTAAGGATCTGATTAAAGATAGTTGTATACTGCCTTTATCACCAGTGCACCAGAATGAGAAGTCATGATTGGAGAATTATGAGTTTCAGATATATCTTTATAATTAAGATACTTGAGACAATTTTCTTTGGAATTTAAGCTCAAGAGAAAATACCTCAATAGTTCTGTATTAATTAATAGCAACTTTAGAGACTGATCATTAGCGTGGTATTTTGGTGTTGGTAAAACTGTGATCTGGGTGCAGACCTTTCAACCAAGCCCTGGTTGAGACAGATTTTCTGCAACAGTTACTGTTACTACAGACTTCCTGAAAAAAGGTTTTCTTTGAAATTTTTGAAAATCCAGCATGAGAGAGCTGCTTCAGTTTTGTGGCTCTGATCAGTGGGTGTGCGATGGAGTGTCTTGAGTTTAGTCTAATTACATTGTTCAGCCTTCCAACTTATTACTTTAAATTCTTAGTTAGAATAAACACGTTTGTTCTTCCTTCTCCACCTTTACATTCGGAGTCACTGTGGTTTTTTTACTCAAAGTAGTGCCAAGAGCAGCCAGAGAGTATTGAATGACATGGCTCAACATCACAGGAAGGGTTTGTCCAAGAGTATCATAAATGCGGTAGTGCATTTTTAATAGACATTAAAGTGTGGCTGGCTTATAAATACAGATACCTAAAGTTGTTAATGGTATCTTCAAGCAGAATATACAAAAACATTGCTCCTTTTTTGATAATGTCACAGGTCAGAGCAATTGCACCTGTATTCACCTACTGTAGTCCAACAAGGGCACCCACATCAGACTTCTGGCTGCCAGCCACTGTCACCTCTCTTGGGTGGGGACCAGCATGTCTCTCTCCTCCTGACCGGGGTTTTTCCAGGCTGCACAGTTCCCTGCCTTTACTGTGTCATTCCTACCAGAGACAGGCTGCCTAAATAGGTCAGCATCTGTACTTTGCTTTCACATTAGAGATGGTAAACAACATAATTGTTCATAGTTATAAGGTACTACATGTTTCTTTTTAAAGTGAAAGCATTGCAGAGGAAACATATTAAAAACAATAAAAAAAACCTATACACATGCTAATAAGCTTACCAGAGCACATCTCCCACCCCCCAACTCTAGTAGGGGCTCTGGTCACAGTCAGTTCTTCAAACAATACAAAGGGGGTTTCTAAGTTACAAGTTCATAGTAGCTTTAGCTCAGAGCAAGCACCCCCATGAATCCATTAATCTTTCCTTTATACAGCTTGGCATTCAGATTCTAGGAACAGGTAATCGATAGACAATGGTCCCCTCGTCAGGGCATAGCTTCAAAAGGCTGGCTGGGCTTTTGCATAACTACAAGTGGGGAATTTGCATTCACCTCTCTCTAGAGATTCCCCAGGCAAACCACGTAATGCTGCGCATCCAAAAGTCCATTCTGGTCGGGCCTTGTTCCATACAAGTACCCAACACTTTCCAGTGCTCACAATAACACCTAACCGCTGCATTTAGTACAATGTACTCTAAAGGCACAAACTTAATGCAAGGTTTTTCAAGGATATTGCAGAAAATTGCCATATATGTCACAAACATGTCCAAGGGCCCCCTGCAAAATACGGTCATTTGGGGCTCAATGCTAAACCCATTGAAGTCCATTAGGCTCCTAATCAGCAGGGTTCAGGAAAGACAGGATCCATCTTCCTTTTACTATCAGTTATCAGCTACAGCCAGAGACAGGATACTGGACTTCATCCACCTATTATCTGATTCACTGTGGGAAATGTAATGTTGTATAAACATTTGCCAATGAGAACACAGAAAATTATTCTAATGGTAATTCCCAACAACAAGAGTCTTGTAGAAATATGGTCTGATAGCAGCAATAGAAAAGTTTGTTTTGGTGATTCTTAGATAATACGCTACATATACAAGGAGAAAACTCCAATAAGTTACTATGCCAAAGTCCCGAAGGATCAAAAAACTAACCTACAAACCCCCAGATGGTTTATATATCATCACATTCTTGTTCAGGTTTCCATTTTCGGTAAATAGTGAATGAATTGAGGTATGATGTGGTATAAATGTGTTTTTGTCACACTTATATGTATCATCATGTTTTGTCTGACGTGGGATGTCTTTACTTACTTCATCTACTTGGCTTTTGTAATAATAACGATCACTCCTGCTGCAATAGTTATGAAAGTCCTTATCGTAACACCAACAATATATTACGTTTTGTTCCCGTTCAAAATATTCCCAGCTTTTATCAGTTACATCTGATTTGAGTTTGTATATTTTTTCCAGGAGCATCACCGGCACAAAAAGGCTGCAAACGATACACATTTCTAAAGCATCTTGAATCAATTCAGCTTTGGCAGACTAAATTTACAACCGTAATTTCTCATCTTGTTAGTATGTTGACCTGTGGCGTGTTGTCTGACATTCTCCACAATGCTTTGGATTGTGGTCATCCTGCAACATTATTGAGACTAAGGCTATGTCTACAGTGCTCTGTGGTTTGGACTATGGGGGTGTGACTATCTATATGCACTAAAGTGCTGTCCTGTAACGCCCATGTGTGGAAGCTGCAGGCATGAAGTAAAAGATTCCTAGTTCACATTAAAGTAGCCCTGTTTAAAAGGACAACATTAAAGCGAACTAGAAGCCTTTTAGTTCACACCTGCAGTGTCCACACGGGGAAGTTACAGGCAGCGCAGCACTTTGGTGCACACTGCTATTCTCACCCCAGTAGTCCAAACTGCAGGGTAGAGCAGAGAAGCCTTGAGAATCACACTACGGAAAAACCCAAGTTACAGCTCCTATAGGAATTCCAGGAGAGTAAGAAAAATAGTGGATTTTGCCCTGATCAAACTTTTTGAAAACTGATCGGAGTTGAACGTTATACAGTTGAATGTTATAAAACTTAAAACTGATCAGTGTTGAATGTGATATGGGCCAGATTTTCAAGAGTCCCAAGCACCCACCAATTGGGCCCAAATGTTGCAAAGACCTTACCTCCCATTCAGGCAAATATCATTTGCAATTCATATGTATGAAGTGCTGTTCTCAAAGGCCAAATCAATTTTCATGAGAACATTGAAAGACTCTTCTCTGTGAGGACTGCTCTTTCTAAAGACCTACCTTCTAGCCCTCTGGCATTTCTGTTCTAGAGCTGTTAAAAAAATTGCAAGTATTTGTTTTAGAATGGGAAGAAGTGTATTTTTTTTTTTTTTTACTCTCCTTGTCCTCAAAAATGACAGAGTCATTTTTGTTCATACTTTCTAAAAACCATTCTCCCTTCAATATAGGAATTCCAAAGTTGTGGGGCTGATTACACCTCTGCCCATTCCTGGTCTCTCTGAGTGGTCCCCCCTCAGGGGCCAGGCCTCCTGCCTTTACAACTGTCTAGGGATGGAATCACATGATGCCAACTGCTCATTACCGTGAAGGTACAACTGGATTCAGGTGCCAAATTGATCCTCTCTTGGAATCCTTTGACCAGGGTGAGAGTGACTAGCAGTCATCTTAAAGCAAATATGTCTATCAGGAAAATGAAACCATGTATTATATAATAAGTTCAAAACAACAAATAATCTATACCCATTGTTTATTCTAATCTGCTCCTTCAGTAAAAGCTAAGTGAGTTGGGCTTCCCTTTTCCCTACAGGAAAAGAATGGAACAAACTTACATTCTTTTAGAAAGCCAAAGAGCATTTGGGACCCAGTCTGGTCTCCATCTGACTCTCGCTTAGTCTTTTCCCCCGTCTCAAAGGAACTCTCCTTTTTCGAAGCCCCATATTCCCTCTGTGAGTATGAGCCTAATAACAATATATCTCAGTGGCTTGTGTTACAAGAGGGCTCAGCTGTGAGGTTTTCCTTTTGCCTCAGACTATTTCCCCCCAATGAGCCAGCCATGCCATTGAAGAGAATACCCCAGTGATAGGTCCTCCCTCATTGCAATCACAGATCTTTTGATGATACCATTCTGTGGGGCAGTGTGCTGAACCTGTCTGCTTCTCCTGACATTCCAACACACCATCTGGGAACTACTATACATAAAACATAAATTGGTGTACAGATTAATATTCACCAACAACAATCCTACATTTGTCACAAAAGAACAAGCCTGGAAAATTTCATCCCGAAAGGTCAAATTTGGAAATTAGGCAATCTTAATTAAAGATGCTAGTAACACTCTAGTAACCCTGGAAATGGTAGAATTATCAATAACAATGCAGAAAAGGCAGAAGTGTTCAACAAATATTTCTATTCTGTATTTGGGAAATTATTATATGTATTATATTTATTACATGATGGTGAAGAAAAATTTCTGCTTCAATAGTAACTCAAGAGGATATTAAACAGCAACTACTAATGTTAGTCATTTTTTAAATCAGTAGGTCTGGATACCATGCATCCAAGAGTTTTAGAAGAGCTGGCCAAGGAGATCATTGTACTATTAATATTGATTTTTTTACTAACTCTTGGAACAATGTGGAAGTTCCAGAAGACTAGAAGTAATCTAATGTTGTGCCAATATTCTAACAAGGTAAATGGGATGACCAGATAACTATAGGCCTATCATCCTGAAATAAATTCCTAAATAATGTAATGCCTGATTAATAAAGACTTAAAGGAAAGTAATACAAGGATGGTAATAATTAATGGCAATCAATATAGATTTATGGAAAATTGATTATGAAATTAACTTGATATCTTTTTTGATGAGATTGCAACCTGAGTCTTCAGTAAGGCATTTGGCTTGGTACCACAAGATAGGTTGATTAAAAAACTAGAACACCACAAAATCAACATGGCACCTATTAACTCAATGGTTCCTAAACTTTTTACTAAGATAACCCACCTTAGTCTTTTTTTGCAACTCATCATTACATATGTACACTGCCCCAGTACCGCAACCTTAATCCCAGCCCTGTGCAGAGAAGAGGTGCTCAGGGGGATAGACAGGTTATTCAAGAGCCAGGTCCACTGCTCTATGCAGCTGCCTAGCTTGCCTATCGCTAGAGTGGACCTCGGACTGAGCCTAGCGCCCCACTCCACATGTTGTGACCTGGCACACAGGGTTGCAGCACCACTTAGGTTTGGCCTGGCCACCCCTCCGTCATGATGCCTGGGAAACAATTTAGGAAGGATGTTAATAAAGTGAAGAGAATTCAGAGAGAGCCACAAAAATGATTAGTGGACTCCAGTTCAAACAAGAATTAATTCAGGGACATCCTATGATCTGTGTTACACAGGAAACAGACTAGATCAGTGATACTCAGACCTCAGTGGTTCAGGAGCCAAACTAGCAATCAATATTACCCAAAAGAGCCACAGTAGTGTGAATTATTTGTTTCATATACTATTTATATATTTATATTATTCTCATAGCAAAATGATTGACCAAGTCGTTTTTATATATATTTATATTATTCTCATAGAAAAATGACTGATCAACTATTTTACCATAGTAAAAGCATCCTGATTGGTTAATAACTTAGCCTGGTTAATAATTAAATCACACAATGTTTTCAAATCATGAGTTGCAAAGAGCTGCAGGAGACACATTAAAGAGCCTCTTGCGGCTCCCGAGTATCACTGGACTAGATGATCACAATGCTCCCTTCTGGCCTTAGAATCTGTGAATCTATAAAATTAGAACTAAGGATATAGATATAGATATATACTGAATGCTATTGTTTTTAAAGTAGTCAGGTACTAAAAGATGTTACAAGGAAAAAAAATAGGGTGGGATTTTCAAAAGTGTGTAAGAGTGACTGGGACTAACTCCCCTAGGCACCTTGGAAAATCCCACCCCTAATAATTATAATAAAATATAGGGTAGGCACATTTCTCAATGTTCAGTAACTGCTATACGTTTGTCTCAAGGAGGAAGTCATAAAACATCTGTTGTTGAATTGAAATATTTAAAGTCTTGTACAGGTTGTGAAAACTAATTATTTTAATTAAAGACTGGAATAATGAAAGTAATTATGTAATTTCTACATGCCACCTTGTCACCCTATTCTTTTTTATGAACTGTAGTTAGCAAAGCCAGGGCTAGTAAAAAGTTATTTTTTGCTCTGGTTTCTCTCACACTCTTAATGCATTTGAATCTTAATAGATTTTTCCAGCCAATCATGACTTAATGGAAACCAAGAAATGGGACAAATCCTAGTGGAGTTGTCAGACAGCTTACTATAAAGTCATTATTTTTCACTCACTCATCACTCATATAATGTAGTGGAATTATGTACATAAACATATTACAAGCATCTACTGAACATATATATGTACGTATTCACTGTTTGCGTAGGCATTAATTCAGGAGACATTAAGCAGGTCATACCCTTATGGAAAGCATCTGAGCAAACACAATAGAAACTGATATTATTCTAGTCTCCGGCACAATTTTTCATGCTTTTAAACACTTGTTGAGATAAGGCATGGAGATGTTATTAGCAATATATGATCTTTTCCCAATTTTGATGTCTTTCCAATCTAGTCAGCCCCCGCAGCTCCCACTGCAAATTCATTTCAAAGAAATGGTAAGTGACCTCTATTAATGCACTATTATGACATGAGTCATCTAATTTGAATGCTGTTACTTGCTTTATCTTCTTATCAGAGCACTTAAAAGAAGGGTTAGTCTTTAGAGGTGAATCCTCAGAAAAGATAATCAAGACAGTGTTACACAAATGAATTGGTACTAAATATAGCCTACTAGTCCTGAGTAAGGGTAGAGGCCTATGCAGCTGATGTACCTAGAAAGATTCTGCTCCAGCCAACAGGTATCAGGTGGGGTTCTATGGAGTAAGAGTCACTCCTCATTCTGTATCTTTAGGATCTCAATGCCTATATTCCTATTTAGAACTGAAATATGCATGCTGACTCAGAGGTCAAGTTCAGCCATGGTATAAGCTGCTGCAGTTCCAAGCTGGTTTCAGGGCTGAATCTGGCCCAGAGTGTGTATCCAGCTGAGTTGACTGAAGGAGAATTATGAGATTAGGAGAAAGACCTTGAGTTAGTTTTCTGGAAATGCCTCTGTAACTGAGCTATTAGGGGAAGATTCTTCCTTACTGGGGTACATGGTGGGGAGAGCATAAAGAAACCCTTCCCCCCAACTTGTATATTTGCATAAGGACACCCTGGGGAGATTTAGTGAAGGAAGGGATTTCCCTTTAAAGTACTATATATTGGCAATAATCTTCTTTTTTCCCTACCGCTCAATGGACCATAAAGCTGGGTTTATCTATTGGGATCAGATGAGCGTATCCCATTTGATCAATTTATTTGGATTTAGGGAGTCAGGTGCTGAAGGATCTTTCTATCTTTATTTGTCCTTCCTCGTCATTATGGTTGAGTGAAATCAATGGAGTACAGTTCCGTTCTGTTACCTGGAGAGGAGCAATGCTAGTAGATAATGTTGGGGAGATGGACAGCAAAGCTATACAGAGTGTAAACATTCTCAGCCAGATGAAAATCTTATGACCCCTGAACAGAGAGGTTTATAGTAAGGAAATTCTGACAATCTTAACTGCAGTAATATGGGAGAAATGAGTGACAACTATGGTAAATAGCTCTTCTTCCTCACAGCATATCATCTTGCAGGGGTAGATCATTGTTCAGCCACAATATACATTGAGATTGGCATTAGCTCTGAAATGTTCCAAGCGGGGAAATGGATTTGAGGGCTGTCAGTAAGACCCTGATTTCTTGCCAGTGTCATGAATAGTACAATAAAGCTTCAAAGAGGCAAGGGAAAAACATCTTTATCTAACTGATCCATCTCAGTTTTGTCACCTCTAGTCCAACTGGCAACAAACACATACACTTGAAGGAAGAAGCGATGTTTAAAACAAACAGACTCTACTAACTTACAGGAGGTTTGTAATAATTCTGTGTCCCTCTCCAGCACATGGGTGTTCAGGCCACGTGCTGAAATGTATTCCGTGCAAGTTGGTTAGGAAGTGCTGTCTGCAGATTTATAATGGATAAGGATATTTTAATTCCCACATTACATTTTTCGCCCAAAGATATTCAAGATGCCAAGTCTAAAGTTAACGATCATTTTGTTTTTAAAGCAGAATGTATTCCATAGCAGGGAATGATCTCTTAGACTCTGATGTCACTGCCTGAGACAAGTTTGTTTTTGCTGCTGAATGTGACTTGGATTTGGTGTTCCCATTCCTTAATGTTCCCCAGTGCCAAGAGATATTGTACATGCCTTTTAGGTTTTGTCTATGTAGAGTCTAGAATGCTGGAGGCATACTATCGTAAAGAAATACAAATGTGATCTTTAATATCAATAGGAATTTTTCTTTTGATCCTTTATTTCTTTTCTTAATCTCTCTGATGCAATGCCATAATCCTTGTTGGCTCAGACATGGTATCAGCGGTTCTAAAATCAGTGCTGCAGCTGGAAAAGCAAGGTTATTCCTGCATTTCCATATGTTTGTGTGCATTTTTTACTTGCATCCCAAGAAGCTTGGGCAGCAATTCAGAATGAGTTTGGGTCTACACTGCACGGTTACCACTGATAATTTTACAGCCTGATTTGATGAGCTATAAGTAAAATACTCCAAGTCTGTGATTTATATGCTATCATGTCCTTTCTCTGTAGCTGAACTTGTGAATAAAATGGAAAATAATAGAGCATGAGTCGGGTGCCATTCCTGCCCCAGATCCTGCCACATTGCCAAACCCAGCAGCAGCATCACAGAAGAAGGAGCCCAGTAAATGTCCCACGGCATTATTCTGTGACAAAGAGGGATTTAAAGGACTAATCTACCTGTGTTCTGTTCTGGTCACTGTATCTCAAAACAAAGTAAGCAGAAAAAGGAGGGTGGTGGTAAAAATGATTAGAGGCAGGGAAAGGCATCTAGAGACTGAAAAGCTTGAGTAAAGTGAATACTTGTCTCAAAAAAGACAAATATGATGGGACATGACAGAGGTATTTAAAATAACAAATGGTTCACAGAAGCTAAGTCTGGGGTCTTATTTCCTCTTTCTTATAATACAAGAGCAAAAGACATTCAGTGAAATTGAAAGGCAGCAAATTTAAAAGAAAGATATACATTGAAAAACAACACACAGTTAACCTGTGGAAGTCACTGTGATAAGATATCACTGAGGCCAAGGATTTAGGATTGGACATTTATACGGATAATGGTAACAATTGCAGATACATTAGATAGGATGAACATTAGTTTAGAAGGGATATAAACCTTGAGACTTCAGATCATAAATTCAGTCACTTTGGGAATGGGTAGGTTATTCCATAATTATTCATTACAGACCTTTTTGCACCTTCCTCTGAAGCATCCACTACTAGCTACTGTCCGACAGGATACTAGACTAGATAAACCTCTGTTTTGAATTGGTACGGCAATTGCTCTCTTCTTAGCTACTTCAAGTGTGATGTGACCCTCCCTTGGTGGTCCATAGGAAGTATCTCATTACCAACACTGGCTCTAAAATGAGAGAACCTTGGTAATGTGCAAAGTTCACTGATTCTCACTGGGGCTCCACCCCATCACTACAGATCAGTGATACAGTCTTGTATTACATTACAGTGGTTTATGAAAAAATTACATTAGACCTTTCACTGACTCTACCAATGAAAACAATCAATGACTCATGAATCCAGGACATATTATCATATTTATGTATTTATCTATCCTGAGTACTATTATTATTATTTTACATATAATTTCTGGGAGAAAGTCTGCACAAAATTCTCCCGTTCATCTTACTTTTAGAATAGTCCTTTATTTAAGGTTGTGATAACTCCAGAATCTGCTAAGTGTACTTATGTTTCTACAAACTGATTTCTTTCAATGCTGATCTTGCTTTCAAAACTTCTCTTTTTGTAAATACTAGCTTATCTTTAATAAGAAACATTATATTTATTAGTTTATCATTCTGGGCACAGTTACTCTACTTACAGATGCTATCCATGTTGTTTCTGAAGTTTGCTGTTGTCAAGGTTCCTCCCCCACTCTGAACTCTAGGGTACAGATGTGGGGACCTGCATGAAAAACCTCCTAAGCTTCTCTTTACCAGCTTAGGTCAAATCTTCCCCAAGGTACAAAATATTCCACCCTTTGTCCTTGGATTGGCCGCTACCACCACCAAACAAATACTGGTTACTGGGGAAGAGCTGTTTGGATATGTCTTCCCCCCCAAAATACTTCCCAAAACCTTGCACCCCACTTTCTGGACAAGGTTTGGTAAAAAGCCTCACCAATTTGCCTAGGTGACTACAGACCCAAACCCTTGGATCTGAGAACAATGAAAAAGCATTCAGTTTTCTTACAAGAAGACTTTTAATAGAAATATAAGTAAATAGAAATAAAGAAATCCCCCCCTGTAAAATCAGGATGGTAGATACCTTACAGGGTAATTAGATTCAAAACATAGAGAACCCCTCTAGGCAAAACCTTAAGTTACAAAAAAGATACACAGACAGAAACAGTTATTCTATTCAGCACAATTCTTTTCTCAGCCATTTAAAGAAATCATAATCTAACACATACCTAGCTAGATTACTTACTAAAAGTTCTAAGACTCCATTCCTGGTCTATCCCCGACAAAAGCAGCATAAAGACAGACCCACAGACCCTTTGTTTCTCTCCCTCTTCCCAGCTTTTGAAAGTATCTTGTCTCCTCATTGTTCATTTTGGTCAGGTGCCAGCGAGGTTACCTTTAGCTTCTTAACCCTTTTCAGGTGAGAGGAGCTTTTCCCTGGCCAGGAGGGATTTCAAAGGGGTTTACCCTTCCCTTTATATTTATGACAGCTGTGAAAAATGAAAACTTTGTACTAATATATATATCAGTGATATATAAGTGCAATGCAAACAGCAAAAGGAAGTATATAGATCCTAGTCAAATATCTCTGGCTCCCAATCCAAGTTCCATTGAAGTCAATGGTAGTTTTGCTATTGACTTCAGTGTGTTTTGGACAGGTTCAATGTGCATGGCTTCCAAAAGCATGAACTGTTTGTAAATGGCCCATGCCATTCACGGGTACCAGAAAATGGATACAAGGGACAAAGTTATAGTGGAACTTTTTTTCAACTCCAAGTCTCACAGAGAGAGAAAGAAGCCTTGTTTTTACAACATTTTTATTATGGGTGTCCTGTACTATTGTTTTTGGCATAACTCTTGTTAACTCTAATTTGTCTCAGGATTATGCAGATTCTTGAATAGTCAAAATATTGAGCTAATTTTCATTTTATTTTATCCAATAGTTTTCCCAAGCCCATTATCGACACCCTTGAACCTCGCACACAAGTGTTTCATGCCAAGTTTTTGCCAATAATAACTTAGTTTGCTCCACCGAGCGGAATCCTTTGTGTTATTATTCAGTCTTTTTAAATAGAAATACTAAAACTCCAAATTTAAAGCACTCATTAGCTTGTGTACTCTTTATTCAGTGTAAATATTAAACATAAAACCATATGAAATTTAACTTTCAGGTTGAGAGACATACCCAGTAATTATTCTATTTGCTTTCTATTGGTATAGAATGTATATTGTATCCTGGGTGCACTGTCAGAAATTAAAACATTCCAACTAAGCATGCCAAAAGCTGACAGAACTGCACACAGAAGTCAATCTATTTTAGGTAATTCCATGGTCCCCAACTCACACTTTTCAATGTACTTTTCCTCCATCCCCATTCTATAGAAGAGAAACTGAGACACACAATGATTTGTTCAAGGTCACACAAGAAGACCCCGGCACAGCACTGAATTAAATCCAGGTCTCTTGACTCTCAAACAGCCTAACCACCGAGGCTTCCTTTCTTTCAAGGAGAAGCCACTGCAAAGTAAGGTGCAGTGGTTTAATGTGCTCTTGTTTGCTGCACGTGACATTACCTGTGAGTGTCATTGTGAGTAGCCCTAAGTAGAATCATCTGCAAGTTCAGCCTAGAGTTATCAGAGGTATAGAGAGCCTGCACCAGAAAGGTTAGGAACTCTTGGTTAGGTTAGCTGGAGGTGCTAAAAGTCATGTCAAACAGTGCCGCACAATGTTCTCTAGAGTCAACATATGCACACTGAACGCGAGGCATGGAAAGATGGAAACTTATAGGCCTCTGCTTATGAGAGTCCTTGAGAAGGATAAGCAATTGCCTCGCACAGCTCTCTCCAAAAAGGAGCTGTTGTAAACTGACCTTGTCCATCACTGCCAGCTCCAGCAATATGGAAACAATTCCAAAGCACACTGAAGATTCCCAAGTGCCAAAAGAGCTTTATGCTTAGTTGTTACCAGTATGTCTTTGGCTGCTAAGGGAACTGCAACACTTTGTACATCAGGGGTTGGGAACTTTACAGAGAGTAGAACGTGTTTAACAAGTGACTCATCGTGGAGGGGAACCGCTGTCTATGGTAAAAATCTCCACATTTTTGTTTAGTCTTTGTTCTAAAAAGAGACCTGAGTTTTGCTTTTCCCCACAGTGGTTAAAATTTTGCAACAATAGTCAAAATGCTTAGGGAGGCTACTAGTTTAGTAGCTAATTGAGCTGAAAGGAGAAGGCTCAAGAAATACCATAGGCTACATCACCATTTGGTTCAGAGCCAGGAAAGTGAAATTCCATGTAGAAACAAACAGAGTAAAATGCTTGGCCTCAACATTTATGTGTTATATATATTTCATGTATAGTGAGCATGCAACCAGCAGGAAAACCAAACCGAATAATTTTTAAAAAAATCACTTTTTCCTCAGGCTTGAAAAAATGTCATGAAAAAGTTAGCCGCTCAAGCGTGTGTGTGTGTGAGAGAGAGAGAGAAAATTGTAGGCATGGAATAAATCAGGGATTAAAAACACAACCTTTCCCCATAGTACAGAAATAACCACATGGAGCTAAAATGGGTGTTTAAGGAACAGCCTAGAGTAAAGGGTGCTGTGGGGCTGTATGCCCTAGGCTGAGCACAAGGAGTGCTCCCTGGTGTGCAAAGGAAGGATGCATGGGTGATACACCCCTTTAATGGTTTACTGGCAAATGCAGGAGGAAAGAGGGAACATGGCCTGACTCCTCCTTGCCCTTTTCCACTCCCACTTTAGGGGCATCGTACATCCTTGGGTGAAATAGGCACCAACATGGGGTTAGCAGCTAGTGTGCTGCTGAAGGTGCCAATGGAAGCATTAAGGATTCCAAGGAAGCAGCGTTAACCCCGGTGTCCTGGCCAAAATTCCTATTCAGGCAATAACATTCTGCTTACCCAATTCGGTGTGCCACTTCAATTGCACTTAGCATTCTTCACTTCCTATCCTAAACTATTGTTGCTGTATATTAAACAGCTCTCGTGTTCCACCTCAGATGTGGTTGCAAACTCCTTGATGGATGAAGTGACCATTCTACATACTTTGCTGACCTTAGACAGTACCATAAGCCTCAATTGACTAATGCATATAAAATGCCTTGAGGACCTCAGTTGAAAAGTGATATAACACTGTACAATTTTATTATTCAGCCATAAAATTATCACAGGATTCACTGTGGTTACTATGGTGTGGTATAAGGTTTTATTGGCATTAGTTATAATTGGCCGCTTTACTCATCTGTGGTTAGAAACACCGCCTGTAAGCAGCAATGTTGTCTACCTGATTTCACTGAACTAAAATTCACCTCAGCAGAAATGCAAATCTACCAAAACTGCCAGGCTACCATCTGCTCAACAACTGGTCATTTCAGTGTTGCATATGTTACAGGATTAATTGATTTTAAACCCAGAAGGGACCAGTAGTCTTACTTCCTGCATTTTTATGGTCGATAATTTAGTGACACATTCCCCCAGACTTATCCTTTGGAAGCTCAGCCTCAAAATAAAAAAGGAAAACCATTAAACAAAGGAAAGAATAAGATCCAATGTTAGGAAGTTGAAGCCAGACAAATTCAGACTAGAAATAAGGCAACTTTCTTAAAGTGAAGGTAATTAACCATTGAAATAATTTACCTAGAGACATGGAGGATTCTCCATCACTTGAAGTCTTTAAATCAAGACTGGATATCTTTCTGAAAGATATAGCCTAGCTTAGCCAGAAGTTATGGAATCGATGCAGCAATCATTTGATGAATTTCTATGGCCTGTGTTATACAGGAAGTCTGAGTAGATTATCATTATGGTCCCTTCTGACTTTAAAATCTATGACAGGGTTAATGGACACAGTAACTTTTCTGAGTACTATGCTCACTGGTTCAGCAGATTCTTCTGGTTCACCAACAAATCCTTCGTAAGGGGGAAGCTTATTATATTTGCTATCAGTGCTTTGTCTATGTCTATTGTCACTTGAATAGATCTATAACTGACCCATATCCTCTGTGGATCAGGCACAGAGGGGGATGCGTAACACACATTGACTGGTAAGTTACACGATTATCTAAAACATTCTACATTGTGGGAGGATGCCCTGAATTTATAAGGTGATGGATTTGATATTCATCTCTAACTTCTAGGATCTGGTTTAGGGTTGATAGCGCATTTCAAGTCTATATTATACTATATCAGACCCGTGTTTGTGTGTGATAGGGAGGAGGGGCGGAGCTTCTTCTGAAGGGCTGAGCACAATGAGCATCCTTAGGTTCAGAAAGTCAAAGGATTCTGCAAAGCTATCACTGTTAGTGGTACCAACCTCTGCAAAGTGGGTGAGGAAAAGCCATGGCCCCAGCACTGCTCAGGAGACCTGGCTATCCTCTGGAAGGGATCTCATGCTGAACCTTGTATAAGGGAGGTGTGTGTGGGGGGATGGAGCTCTGCCCTGTCCCTCATACCTAGCTGTGACTTAGAGGACTGACAGAGCTTTCTGTTTCTATCCCCAAGGACAGATTGTGACTGGTTGTTTCATAGGGGCTTCAGTCATCATTCCTGTTATTTGAAACTTGCAAACATCACATGAATATGGGAGGAAGCCTGGAAAGTTTCTGTGTGGTTAAAACAATGTCATTACATGTGTTCAGCTTGTCTGTCTCATTCTGAGTCTGGTTTACCATGAAGAAATATTGCTGTGGGGTGGGAAAAAGAAGGAGCCAAAATCTACCCACTTCTTTAGAACAGCTTCTCTGTTAACAGTCTTGTTTGGAAATTTGCTTGAAAAGTGAAGAAGCAACCTTTCATTTGTGGGGTTGTTGGTTTGGATCTCGCCCTCTCTCTGTCTCATAGTGTCTTCAACCCAGACAGCCAAGTGATGTGAGGCATCTGAGAAACCCTCATGTTCCCCAACTCCTACACACAAAATAAAAAGTGAAGAAAAATGGGGTCCTCTTTGGATTATTCTTAATTTATGTTAATGAAGGAAGTTATGGGCTAGGAGCAGTGGGAAGAGAGGAAGAATGGTGGTGGTTACGGCATTAGGATGTGACTCAGGAGATTCAGGGTCAATTTCCAATGCTGCCACATGCTCCTCATGTGACCTTGGGCAGGTCACAAACTCACTCTGTGCCATGTTTCCCCATTTGTGAAGTGAAGATAGCACTTCCCTTCACCCAGCCGTTGCCAGGCTTGTCGGTTTAGACTGTAAGATATTCAGGGCAGGGATCATCTCTTACTGTGTCTGCGCACATTGTTTAGCTAAATTGGTTGAAGCCTGCAAGTATTACTGTAATACCAATACTAGTATTAATAATAGCGAAGATCTGGGCAAATGTGAATGGATACAGAAAAGGGGAAGCAAAGGGTTATAGCAATATAGACAGGAAACCAGAGTACTCTAAAAACACTGCTAAAATGTAAATGACTCAGCCAAATGAAATCTCCCCAAGCAACTGTATAACACCATCAGACAGCTCAGTAAAAAGGAGAACATTTATTTAAAACTAACATAACAACACAATGAAAAATTTGCTCTATCTGCTAAGTACAATAAGATCAAATAGGAGGAAAGAAGTTAAAGATCAGTAAGAGGCTTGTGCTTTGAAATATTACTTTGCAGGCTACCTTCTGCTGGAACATGAAAGGGGAAAGATACTGAGAAGAAAGGTGACGGGTGATGGAAAGGCTGAGGAGAGGGGTAGTGAGAACGAAGACTAAGACAGGAATATAGAGACTGAAACAATTCTAAAGTGTTTTAAAATATTTGAGAGAGACAAGGTGGGTGAGGTCATATCTTTTATTGGACCAACTTATGTTTATTGGGATCAACACAGCTACATCAATACATTGAGGGCTTGTCTTCACTACCGGGGTAAATTGATCTAAGTTACGCTACTCCAGCTACGTGAATAAAAGAGCTGAAGTCAACGTCACTTAGGCTGACTTACCGCAGTGTCTTCATGGTGCTGCATCGGTGGGGGACACTCGCTGGTTGACTTACCTTACTCTTCTTGGGCAGCTGGACTACCAGAGTCAACCAGAGAGCGCTCTGCTATCAATTTAGTGGGTCTTCACTAGACCCAGTAAATCAACACCTGCTGCATCGATTGCAGCAGCCTCAATCTCTCTGTGGTGAAGACAAGTCATAAGAACATTTGGCATTTTCATCATTTCTGTAAATACCACTCACACTGTCAAAAACTGATGACCCACAAACAAAAGCTCTGCAAAGCTGCTATAAAGAACGAAGCTATTATAGTCCTTTGTTCAGGCTAAACCTTTCCATGAATTCTTGGCTTGAGTACATACATGCCACTGTGTTTCTTTTATGAACTGAACTGCTAAAAGACATTCTTTTTGACACTCTAAGGCATTGGCTTATATCACAAGAGAAATGAAACTTCCTACAGGGAGGAGAACTTTTTTATATGGATAACTTTTGACACACTTTAAAAATGTTTGTATTTTTCTCCTCTTTTCCCTGCCCAGTAAATTATCATTGTCATTTTATTTAATTAAATGGGACTGATGCCCTCCTGGGCTTCTATCCAATTTCCTATATGTCCTGGGCAGCTACCAGTCTCCAGGGAGAGCTTTTCTTCAGAATAATACAGGCCTTAATAGGAATCCTTCTCACCCAGATGAAGTTTCTAGCTTCTGTTTTTGGAGTAAAATCCTTGGCAACTTCAGAAAAGAAAGTTTTCTAATCACACTTTCAGTTTCTTGCTTCCACACTTTCCATCCTTTCATACTAATTCTTCGTTTGTGCTAACAGTGCCTTGTGGATGTCTGCATTCAGTGACTCTTCTCCAAATGCGACTGAAGATGCAGATGTCCAAAGAGGGCAATCAAATCCAGGAGCTTTGCAGATGTTCACACAGAAGCCCAGGGAAGGGAGGCCTGTGTGCTGTAATGGTATGTAGTCTTATTTCTACCTGATATTGGAAAGGGGCACTCCCAGCTCTGCGTTAGCTTTTAGATGGAGAGGTGACATCTGGACAAGCTGAACCTGGAGTAATGGACACCACACAGGTATTACGCAGGTTGAGCCATGTGTGAAGCAATGTAGTGTGGGATACTAGCTGGAGCACTGTCAGTGGCAGAGTAGGAAGGAATGGGTCCACACAAACCTGAAAGCAAACAAACTCACTGCGAAGTGGAGTTACTGCTGTTCCAAGGAGGGTTATTTCCTGTAATCTAAGGGTATGTCTACACTACGAAATTAGGTCGATTTTATAGAAGTCGATTTTTAGAAATCGATTTTATACAGTCAATTGCATACGTCCACACTAAGCACATTAAGTCGGCAGAGTGCGTCCTCACTACCGTGGCTAGCATCGACTTACAGAGCGGTGCACTGTGGGTAGATGTCCCACAGTTCCCGCAGTCTCCGCTGCCCATTGGAACTATGGGTTAAGCTCCCAGTGCCTGATGGGGCCAAAGCATTGTCGCCAGGCCTCCCTCCCTCGGTGAAAGCAATGGCAGACAATTGTTTCACACCTTTTTTCTTGGGTTACCTGTGCAGACGCCATACCTCAGCAAGCATGGAGCCCACTCAGCTCACCGTCACCGTATGTCTCCTGGGTACTGCTGGCAGACGCAGTACTGCATTGCTACACAGCAGCAGCTCCTTGCCTTCAAGGCAGATGGTGCAGTAGGACTGATAGCCGTCATATGTCTCCTGGGTGCTCCTGGCCGACCTCAGTGAGGAATATCATGCAAGCTGGAGGCTTCTGCCTCAGGCTACTTTCCCAGCCAGCAGCACCACATGGTTGTACCTACCCCAGCCTACCCCTTGCTCCCATGGCTCATGAAGCCTGGACAGTAGTAAGGAGCAGTTCAACTATAGGCTGAGCAAGTGCAGAATGGTAGTAGAATGTGCCTTTGGATGTTTAAAAGCTCTCTGGTGCTGTTTACTGACTAGATCAGACCTCAGTGCAGCCAACATTCCCATTGTTATTGCTGCTTGCTGTGTGCTCCATAATATCTGTGAGTGTAAGGGGGAAACGTTTACGGTGGGGTGGGAGGTTGAGGCAAATTGCCTGGCGTCCGATTTTGCGCAGCCTGACACCAGGGTGATTAGAAAAGCACAGCAAGGTGCGTTGTGCATCAGAGAGGCTTTGAAAATCAGTTTCGTGACTGACCCAGGCTTTGGTGTGACAGCTGTGTGTGTTCCTCCTTGATGCAAACCCGCCCCCTTTGTTGATTTTAATTCCCTGTAAGCCAACCACCCTCCCCTCTTTGAAATAAAGTAACTATTGTTGTGAAACCATGCATTCTTTCTTTATTAATTAAAAAAAAAAAAAGAGATAACGGACAAGGTACCCCGGGTGGGGTGGGGGAGGAGGGAAAGACAAGGCCACATTGCTTCTTGTAGCCAATCAAACTGTTTGAATGACAGCCTTCTGTTGCTTGGGCCATCCTCTGGAGTGGAGTGGCTGGGTGCCCGGAGCCTCCCCCATCGCGTTCTTGGGCGTCTGGGTGAGGAGGCTATGGAACATGGGAAGGAGGGTAGGAAGTTATACAGTGGATGCAGCGGGGGTCTGTGCTCTTGTTGGCTTTCCTGCAGCTCCAATACATGCTTCATCATGTCTGTTTGCTCCCCCATTGGCCTCAGTATCGCGTCCTGCCTCCGCTCTTCACGCTCACTTAATTCTTTCATGGCCTCTGCCACTGAATGCCTCCATGCATTAAGTTGTGCCCTATCAGTGCGGGAGGACTGCATGAGCTCGGAAAATATGTCATCGCGAGTGCGTCTTTTTTTTGCCTTCTAATCTGCAATAATCTCAGGGACGGAGATGAAAGGGAGAGCATAGAAACATTCTCTATGATTTGGGGGTCACCTGTGCTGCTGAGTTTGCCATGCTGACCAAACAGGAAATGAAATTCAAAAGTTCCCAGGGCTTTTCCTGTGTACCTGGCTAGTCCATCAGAGTTTAAAGTGCTGTCCAAAGCAATTACAATGGAGCACTGTGGGATAGCTCCTGGAGGCCAATACCATCAATTTGCGTCTGCTCTACCCCAAATTCAACCCAGCCAGGTCGATTTCAGTGCTACTACCCTCGTCAGGGAGGAGTACAGAAGTTGATTTTAAGAGCCCTTTAGGTCGACTGAACGGGGTTGGTTGTGTGGATGCAGTCGTTTTTAAATCGACCTAACTCGGCTAAATTTGACCTAACCCCATAGTGTAGACCAGACCAAATAAGTTAGACACCAAATAAGTTGTGTTAATAGTAGTCTGTGGATAAAAGGCATTCTAAGATGAACAAACTACAGTCACTCCAATGTAACATCCCCATGTAGACAAGGCCTGAATATATCTTCAAAGCTCAGTTTTGTGCTGGATGAGCATTCCACAAATTTTACTGAAAACTTGTAAAGTATTTTTGATTGGCTGCTGATTGCTGCTGTTTTTTTGATTGCACTGTGTTCACTGGGCCCATCTTCATACTAGCTATAAATCAGCTGGTGAATTCTTAGGTGTAGGATGTGATCACTGCTGCTCTCTGTGATAGATATGATGAACATAGACATATCTTTGAGACTATTGTATCAACTTTATAATTGTTATCTGTATCACTGTGAGCCAGAGATTGTATGCTGGCTCAATGGGGAGGGTTATCAAACTCCATTCAGGAACTAAAATCAGTGGGGGCTGTGACAGACTGACAATGGCATGTAATATCCTAATAGGGTGACCAGACAGCAAGTGTCAAAAATCAGGTCATGGGGTAGGGGGTAATAGGCGCCTATATAAGATAAAACCCCAAATACCCAATAAAATCGGGACATCTGGTCACCCTATATCCTGAACAAATTTTATGGAATTAAGATAAACTTTATCAAAATAGGGTTGTTAGTACCTTTGGGGTACATTGTATATCAAAATGCAATTGTGCATGTATTATTATGGCACTGTATGTACTTTCCCTAGTACGGAGGGGGAGATGCTAATGTACTTCCTCTCTTATCAACCCTTTGAGGCCACGCACTGGAAAGAGATGCATGCATGAGTTCAAAGAGGATTCTCCACCAGCTGACAAAGAAAGTGTTTTTTGATCAATTGATTGGTTTTAAACTCGCTCAGAGCCTTCTTCCTGATCCAGCAAATGGACAAGATCCATGGTCCATGGATGGCCCCAGTCCTTAGGGAGATGTTGGAAGGACTGGGCTGAATGGGATCTCATAAGACTGGGAACTTGCTCTGAGCTGAAGCTGTGACGAACTGGTAACCACCAGGAATCCCCATTGGGTGGGGATGTGGAAAGACTACTCCTGCCAAAATCCATGTGAGTGTTGGGGTTAACTCTGGTAAACTTATTAGCACGTATGTATGTTCTTCTATTGCTTTTTTAATAAGTTTTCTCTATAAAGCTTTTCATCTTAAGAAAAAATAGGCTTGCATGGGAAGTGCTCTGTGGTACCTTAGAACTGTAGCAATTGTACCTGCGTTAACCATCTCTGAAGAGAAAGCAAGCAGGTGTCCTTTTAACCGCTCTGTGCTGGGAAATACACAGTGAAGGCAGGGAACTGGGCAACCTGGAAATATTTCAGTCAGATGTGAGACAGACATGGGTCTCCACCAATTAAGGCAACTTCTAGGGAGATGGAAGTCTGATGGTGGGTGCCCTTGCTGGGCCACTGACAGGAAATTCAGGGGCAGTTTCACTGAACTGTGATGGGGATAATTACTGCAGACTCCGAGATAGGTAAACAATTCCAGAGAAGTACCACTCCCTGGGTGAAATGCATATACTAGTTCAGATTAGATACAAGAGACTCAGGAGACAAAGAAAGAAAGGGCCAGCTGGAACTGACTAGAGAAACTCCAGATTTTGATCCAAAAATCTGACACAAATCTTTAACAAAGAAGACAAACCCTGCTGAAGGGTTCAAAGGACTTGAACTTTTCAGGGTCTCCATAAGAAAGACGAGGGCCCACTGGAAGTTTAAGTATGTGTTCAAACCTGTTATTGTTTTATGATTTTTTTTTCTCGGTCATGCTTTTGTCCTAAAATCAACGTACTGTACTCTGTGTAAAGCTGTCTGCTCTTTGAGAGAAATTGCAGATGCTGAGCTAGGTCAGATCTGCCGGGGTAATCACAGTGAACTGCTGCAGCCTGCAGCCTGAAACCCTGGTGTTGAGGGAAAGGGACACAGGTCTCTGCCCATACAGAGGTGATGGCTTGAGGCCTGATATCTAAGGGGGCATCCCTTAAGCAGTCCAAGGAGGGGGTCAGGGGCACAGTTACTGTGAAACTGTGGCAGTCTCCTTCCTGCCCTTCAGAACTGAATGGAAGCAAAGGCTACCCTATCCTGATTTTAGTAGGAAGGAGTGGTCATTGAGGGACTAGCCAGCTTTACAAGGATGAGTGGTCCAGGTCTGTCACTGGCCACAGATATGTGAAAAAAAAGAGAAGGAGGAGAAGAGAAAACCAAAAAGGGTAGGAGAGTAAGATGACAGGTTGAGAATTGCAAAGGATGGACTCACAGAGCATAGCAGTAGTGGAAGGAAGAGAGAAAGAAGGGATGAGAAGGGAAATAGGAGGTTAGGAGATAAAAGAAAGGATTCCTATAGTCAATGGTGACAGTTTTAGAAGTAGAATCAGTTAGGGACTGCAAAGGTCATCGAGTCTAACCCCCTGCCGATATTCAGAATTTATTGTGTCTAAATCATCCAAGACAGATGGTTATCATACAGCCTCCTTTTAAAAAGCTCCAGTGAAGGAGCTTTCACAATCTCCCTAGGCAGTCTGTTCCATTGTCCTACTGTTCCTACAGTTAGGAACTTTTTCCTGAGATTTAATCTAAATCTGCTATGCTGTAGTTTAAACTAATTTCCTCTTGTCCTGCCCTCTGTGGCAAGAGAAAACAACTTTTCTCCATCTTTTTTATGGCAAGTATTTGAAGAACGCTACCATATCCCTCCTTAATCTCCTCTTTTCCAAAATAAACATACCCAGTTCCTTCAGCCTTTGCTAATATGGCCTACATTCCATCACTTTGATAATCTTTGTTGCTCACCTCTGGATCCTTTCTAGTTTCTCTACATCCTTTCTATACATTGATGACCAAAACTGGACACAGTACTCCAGCTGAGGCCTAACCAGTAGAGTGGTACTATCATCTCCTATGCCTCTGTTAATGCAACCTAAAATTGCATTTTCTTTGTTTTGCAACCATATCACATTGCTGATTCATGCTGAGGTTGTGATCCACCACTACTCTCCAATCTTTCTCAGCTCTGCTGCTGTGAAGCCAGCTATCCCCCATTCTGTATTTGTGCATTTGGTTTTTCTTCCCAAAGTGTAGCACCTTACATTTTTCTTTGTTGAATTCCATTTCATTGTCTATAAACTAATTCTCCAGTTTATCAAGATTTAACACTCCCCTAAAGTGTTAGCAACCCCGTTATTTTTGTGTCATCTGCAAATTTGATCAGTATGCTCTCTACAGCTACTTCCAGGTTATTAATAAAGATGTTCAACAACAGCAGACACAAAACAGATCCCTGTGGAACCCCACTTGAAACCTCCCTCCAATCTGACATCATTCCATTCATAGTTATTTTTTGTTTGCAGTTGTCTAACCAATTACGTATCCGCTTAATGGTAGTTCCGCTGAGCCCACATTTCTCCAGCTTACTTATCAGTGTCATGTGGGACTGTGTCAAAAGCCTTGCTGAAGTCCAGGTATATTATGTCCATCATATTGCCCTTATCCACCAAAGCAGTGACCCTGTCAAAGAAGGAAATCAATCTGGTTTGGCATGATTTGTTCTTGGTAAATCCATGCTGGCTGTTAGTGATCACCCCTCCATCCTCCAGGTATTCACAAATTGAATATCTTATACATTGCTCTAGTAGCTTCTCAGGTATCAAAGTCAGGCTGACTGGTCTATAGTTTCTTGGCTCCTCCTTTTCCCCCTTTTGAAATATGGGCACTGTGTTAGCCCTTCTCCAGTCTTCCTGGACCTCTCCTGTCATCCATGAGTTTGCAAATATTATCATCAGAGGCTCTGAGATTTCTTCAGCTTATTCGTTCAGTACCCTTGAGTGAATAGCATCAAGTCCTGCTGACTTGAATTAATTCAACTTGCTAAGAAGATCTCTGATGTGTTCTTTACTTATCCCGATCTCCATTCCTTCCCCTTTATTGTTTATGGTAACTTTGCTAGTCATCTGCTCACATGCTATTTTTTGTAAGAAGACTGAAGTGAAGTAGCCACTGAGTAACTTTGCCTTTCTATCATCTTTCGTTACCTGCTCACCTCCATGGAGCAGCGGACCCACAAAGTCCTTGATCTTTCTTTTTTGTCTGACATATTTGAAGAACCCCTTCTTATTGTCTCTAGCATTCCTTGACAGTTGTTCATAAGAACATAAGAACGGCCATACTGTGTCAGACCAAAGGTCCATATAGCCTAGTATCCTGTCTTCTGACAGTGGCCAATGCCAGGTGCCCCAGAGGGAGTGAACAGAACAGGTAATCATCAAGTGATTCATCCCTGTTGCACATTCCCAGCTTCTGGCAAACAGAGGCTAGTGTCACCATCCCTGCCCATCCTGGCTAATAGCCATTGATGGACCTATCCTCCATGAACTTATCTAGTTCTTTTTTGTACCCTGTTATGGTCTTGGCCTTCACAACATCCTCTGGCAAAGAGTTCCACAGGTTGACTGTGTGTCGCTTGAAAAAATACTTCCTTTTGTTTGTTTTAAACCTGCTGCCTATTAATTTAATTTGGTGGCCCCTAGTTCATGTGTTACGAGAAGGAGTAAATAACACTTCCCTATTTACTTTCTCCACACCAGTCGTGATTTTATAGACCTCTGTCATATCCCCCCTTAGTCGTCTCTTTTCCAAGCTGAAAAGTCCCAGTCTTATTAATCCTCCTCATATGGAAGTTGTTCCATACTCCTAATAATTTTTGTTGCCCTTTTCTGTAACTTTGCCAATTCCAATATATGGGGTGACCACATCAGCACTCAGTATTCAAGATGTGGGCGTACCATGGATTTATATAGAGGCAATATGATATTTTCTGACTTATTATCTATTCCTTTCTTAATGATTCCCAACATTCTGTTCGCTTTTTTGACTGAAGCTGCACATTGAGTTTATATTTTCAGAGAAATATCCAAGATGTCTTTCTTGAGTGGTAACAGATAATTCAGACCCCATCATTTTATATGTAATTTATTCTTTGCCTTGGCTGTCCTAATTTTGTCCCTACATGCTCACACTATTACCAGGTATTGCCCCTACACGCTTGCACTATTTCTTGGTGACATGTCCCTCCTTCCATTTCCTGTATGTATCCCTCTTTGTTTTTAGATAGCTAAAAAGCTCCATGTGTAGTCACATTGGCCTCCTGTGGCTCTTCTTATCTTATCTGCATCCAAATAGCTTGATGCTGAACCTCTTGTATTACATCTTTTAGGAAAAGCAGCAGAGAGTCCTGTGGCACCTTATGTCTGTTAGTCTATAAAGTGCCACAGGACTCTTTGCCACCTTAACAGATCCAGACTAATACAGCTACCCCTCTGATCTTTTAGGACCTGCCAGCCCCCTTCAACTCCTTTTCTTTCTAATTGGTGTTTCCATGGCACCTTGCCTACTATTTCTATGAGTTAGCTGTAATCCACCTTTCTGAAGTCCAGTGTCCTTGTTTTGCTGTTCTCATGTCCTCCTTTCCATAGGATCTTGAATTCTATAAGGTCATGATCACTTCCCGTTCCTCCCAAGTTCCTGACTACCTTTACATTCTCAACTAATTCAACCCTGCTAGTCAACACCAGATCCAAAATGATGATCCCCTAATTGTTTCCTCAACTTTCTGATTCAGAAATTTGTCCTCTACACATGCTAAGAATTTGCAGGATATGCTATGTTTTGCTGTAATAGTCTTCCAACAGATATCAGGGAAGTTAAAATCCCCCGTTAATACTAGCTCATGTGTGTTAGCTAATCTTGTTACCTACTTACAGAATGAGATAGGATTACAGTAGCGTCAAGAGGTCCCATAATGATTTGGGGCCCATTGCATTAGACAGGCAGTAGAAGAGACAATCCTTGAGCCAATGATCCGCAATCTGAGTTATACATTTTAAGGGTATCAGAGGGGTAGCCATGTTAGTGTGTATCCACAAAACCAATGAGGAGTCCAGTGGCACCTTAAAAACTAACAGATTTATTTGGGCATAAGCTTTCGTGGATAAAAAACTCCACTTCTTCTGCTTCTGAAGAAGTGGGTTTTTTTATCCACGAAAGCTTATGCCCAAATAAATCTGTTAGTTTTTAAGGTGCCACTGGACTCCTCGTTGTTTTTATACTTTAAGGGGTCATTCATGTAAGGGGCCGAGAACTCTGTCCCAATCCAGCACTCTGGATCCAGCAAAGCATTTAAGCAGGGGTAGTCCCATTTAAAAACCCGTGGGACAATATACATGTTTAATATTAACCACATACATAAATATTTTTCTTGATCAGGGTCAGAATGCAGAATTAAGGCTTAAAATGGAGACTTGTGCACTCTCAGCAATCTGGACATCCTACTCCACCTACTAGCTTGAAGCCATTTTTGGAAAACACCATGTTTAGTAATGCCTTTCTCTTTCCCTCTGGATATCCACAACAATGCTGACTAACATAGAGACCAGTTGACCTCTGAAGATTATCCAAAATTCTCTTTTCTTAAGAAAGAGCTTAGTAAAACTTAGAAACCTGCCCTTCACCCCATTTGTCTCCATAGACATTGCTTCACATAGATTCCCTGAACCAGTGCTCTCACTTACAGGCCTGATGTAAAAAGCATCACTGGAAAAACTCTCACTCATTAGCTGGCTGAAGATAAACCCATCAAAAGCCAAGCAGTAACTAACAACGTATTTAAAGGATGATGTCTTCTGGTACTTGTCAGTGAGTGTGACTGTAGCAGCTGGCAGATCATTGTATTTACAAAGAAAAAGAACAGAAGTGGAAGATTAATATTTTTAATGTCATCACCCTCTAATCCAGGGCTGGCGCAGAATAATATTTTCCTTTTTATTTAAAAGCCAGCTAATGAAGGGATATAACTATGAATAATTGGAAGTAAATTAGGGCATTGAAATGATTATTTACTATTTGTTTTTGGTACCACCTAAAGACCCAGCTAAGATCAGGGTCCCATTGTGCTAGGTGCTGTACAAACACATAGTAAGAGGCAATCTCCCACCCCAACCACCTTATGATCTAACAAGATAACTGACAAAGGTAGGGAGAAATGAAATATTATTTTCCCCATTGCACAGATCTGAAACTTAGGCACAGAAGGATTAAGTGTCTTGCCCAGGGTCATAAAATGAGCCTGTGGAAGCACTAGAAACTGAGCCCAGATCTCCTGAATTTGAGTCAAACTCCTAAATCAGATGATCAACCTTCTTCTTATCTGGAGTGTGCCATTTAAATAATTTCTCTCTTAAAACATGGAAGCCAAAATATCTTTCCTATATCCCTTCCACTGCATTGCCACAAGCAAGTAAGTGCTGGTAATTATGGGCAAGAAAATGTGCTCTTAATGTTTCAGTCAACAATAAAATTGCATAACTAAACATGTAACTCAGCTCTGGGTGCATCCATTCAAGCATTGTGCATTAAGGTATAGTACAGGCTTGCATGCTTCAGATGTTGTTATGTAGTCAACATACAACCGATTTTGATCATGTCATAAATATAAAGGGAAGGGTAAACCCTTTTGAAATCCCTCCTGGCCAGGGGAAAGCTCCTCTCACCTGTAAAGGGTTAAGAAGCTAAAGGTAACCTCGCTGGCACCTGACCAAAATGACCAATGAGGAGACAAGATACTTTCAAAAGCTAGGAGGAGGGAGAGAAACAAAGGGTCTGTGTGTTTGTCTATATGCTGGGTTTTCTGCCGGGGATAGACCAGGAATGGAGTCTTAGAACTTTTAGTAAGTAATCTAGCTAGGTATATGTTAGATTATGATTTCTTTAAATGGCTGAGAAAAGAATTGTGCTGAATAGAATAACTGTTTCTGTCTGTGTATCTTTTTTGTAACTTAAGGTTTTGCCTAGAGGGGTTCTCTATGTTTTTGAATCTAATTACCCTGTGAGATATCTACCATCCTGATTTTACAGGGGGGATTTCTTTATTTCTATTTACTTCTATTTTTTTATTAAAAGTCTTCTTGTAAGAAAACTGAATGCTTTTTCATTGTTCTCAGATCCAAGGGTTTGGGTCTGTGGTCACCTATGCAAATTGGTGAGGCTTTTTATCCAACATTTCCCAGGAAAGCGGGGGGGTGCAAGTGTTGGGAGGATTGTTCATTGTTCTTAAGAGCCAAGGGTCTGGGTCTGTAGTCACCTAGGCAAATTGGTGAGGCTTTTTACCAAACCTTGTCCAGGAAGTGGGGTGCAAGGTTTTGGGAAGTATTTTGGGGGGAAAGACGCGTCCAAACAGCTCTTCCCCAGTAACCAGTATTAGTTTGGTGGTGGTAGCGGCCAATCCAAGGACAACGGGTGGAATATTTTGTACCTTGGGGAAGTTTTGACCTAAGCTGGTAAAGAGAAGCTTAGGAGGTTTTTCATGCAGGTCCCCACATCTGTACCCTAGAGTTCAGAGTGGGGGAGGAACCTTGACAGATCATCTGAGAAATGAAAGAATTGCTTTAATGTGCGGAGCCTAGATTGTCTGAGGAAATGGGAATTTCCCATTACATACATTTGGAAAAAGAAAATAGCCAGATGGAGGACCTGATCCAGCTCCCAACTAAATCAGCTGGAGTCATTCCATTGACTTAAGTGGGACATGGATTGGGTCCATTTAGGGATTGTTGCAAAACCCATTGGTGTTCTGGGAGTTTAAATTTAAAAAAAATGCAGGAAAGGTAAAGTCAAACTTGCTGGTAATAATCTTAGCTTGAAACACTTTGCAATTTGATCGGGTCTTTAATTACATAGTGACATCCTACTGGTTAAATATTTATTTTACAGGGTGACCTTTTTTATATGTTGGATTCAAAATTAATTTTGAAAAAATGGATAGCAGCAGCAAAGCACAACAGGCAGTCTGGGTAGCTGAGTTACATGCCAATCTTGTTGCTAACCCACGGTAAGGGGTTCCAAACGACGGTTGTGAATTTATTTTTTACGATAAACAGTTTGTGTGTTTCTGTCTTGCACTTTGGGTGTTTTAAGTTTCAGACTTAAGTTTGGTGCCAGACGAGAAGATATGGGTATGGCTAATTTTTAATCATTTATTTGAGAAATGGCCAATAAGTCAGTGGGGCTTTCCAAAGGTTAATTCTCTCCTCCATGATATAGAACCTTTTCAACAAATTGTGAATGGTCCCCTGAGACATTTGCAAATGAATGGGAATATCACAATTTACATGGAAAAGCACTTACCTGCCATCGACCATTCTTTGTGAAAGTACTAATAACAGTCATTGATTCATTTAAAAAATCACTGTTACTGGGGGATTAAAAGGATTTAAAGTGTACAGTGTATAATTAATCAAATCCATACATTGCTTTGATTCGCGCAACAAGCTGTATTTAAATAGAGCTTATTACCAAGGGGAGCGGAGTCATAAAACACAGCCTGCTAGAACAGAGTCAAGGAGTCTTTACTGAGTATCATTTATTATTATTGATAATAAACACTATTTGTATATAGCACCATAGCTCCGAATGGTTCTTTACAAACCAAATAAATACATTGTCCCTGCCTGGAGTAGTTTGCAATATAAATATGTAGGGGGGGACAGGACAGTCCCATTGTGTGGAGGAAGGAAAATAACCAGGATGCCCCTTTTACAAACATGGAATTGGGGCATGGACAGACAAAGTGGCTTGTACAAGGTTGCAAAGGAAGTCTGTAGAGAGCAGGAAATTGAGCCCATGTCCAGGTTAGCACCCTAACCATTACACCGACCTTCATGTCCCCCTAGGTGATCCCTTTTTCTCTCAATGAAACCTAACTAGGACTGGAGATTTTGGGGAAAGAAAAAAGCTTTAGGGTGCTAACACCTTTAAGTCTGCTGGCCACAAGCAAAGCAGCAGAAAGCTTCCTAGTTTATACTTTAGCCTACTTGAATGTCCATTGGATTTCCACTAGGAATCCTCTTTTAAGTTGTAAAGTTTATTTGTAAATCATAGAATCAGAGGACTGGAAGGACCTTGGGAGGTCACCAAGTCCAGCCCTCTGGGCTGAGGCCGGATCAAATAAGCCTAGATTATCCCTGACAGTAGTTTGTCCAATCTGTTCTTAAAATACATTCAGTGATGGGGATTCCACAACCTCCCTTGGTAACATATTCAAGTACTTAACTATCCTTATAATTAGAAAGTTTTTCCAAATATTAAACCTAAATCTCTCTTGCAGCTGGTTAAGCCAATTACTTCTTGTCTTTCTTTCAGTGAACATGGTGATTATCATCTTCTTTTAAAACAGCCCTTAACATATTTGAAAACTGTTATCAGTCCCCCTTTGGTCTTCTTTTCTGAAGACTGAACATGTCCAGTTTTTTAACCCTTTCCTCATAGATAAGGTTTTCTAAACCTTTTAACATTTTTATTGCTCTCTTCTGGATTTTCTCCAATTTGTCCACACCTTTCCTTCAGTGGGGTGCACAGAATTGGACACAATACTCCAGCTGAGGCCTCACAAGTGCTGAGTACAGTGGGACAACTAGTCCCCTTGTCTTACATGCAGTATTCCTGTTCGTACACCCTAGAATGATATTAAATGATTATGTAGTAAGAACAGATTGCAGGATCAGAATGGGGAGACAGAAGGTTCATGGGAATCAGGCTGAGGGGGCCAGTCTCTAATGCCCCATTTTATCCCCTCAGCCTGTTCCCCCTTGGATCTCATTTTCTTGGTGGGGACTCTCAGGTTACTTTCCAGTTTCAATTAGTGTCAGTTTTCAAAATCTGGATAAACTATGGACACAGAAAGAAGTTCATCCACCTCATGAAACACTGTACAAATTGTTGATACACGTGAATACTGGATGAAACGATGACCCAGTCTTAATCAGTAGAAATGTGGCCATTTACTTCAGTAGCATAAGAATTTCACTCATTGTTTTTCTCACTTGTGAGGGCCTAAACTCATGTGCTCTGACAAAAGTGGGGCCTGAAGGTGAGAAGTTTGAGAACCACTGATCAAAGGCACAAGACAATGTTACCTCATTCAAAAAGAAGAGACAAAAGACTGTAAAGGACAAGATCAGAGAGAAAAGAAAAGGCAAAAAAGTAAGAAAGCCAAGCAATAGTCTGTGAACATGGTATGACCTAATAAAAAAATAGAGAGAAAGCTTTAGGGTCTGTTGGCTAAAGAGGCTTAGGCCTGTAAGCTTAGAAACAGCTCCTTTTGTTCTTGTTTTCTCCTGCATTCAAAGATGCAGGACTTGTACATTCCTTGTAAATAAACGAGACTGCATCAAAGAAAATACCAGATCCATCAAGCTCTCCTTCCAACTGGAACTGGGCCCTGAATTTTGACAAGGCGCTCATGTCAAAAAGGGGCAACAGTAGCATTTCCTGTTAGTTTTTTTCTCTGCAAGATAGAATGGGTGTGTGTCAGTGTGTGTGTGTGCAATGGACTTTGCTTGTTAAAGATTTCCAACCTGAAGAGTTCTGTGATATGCTACAGTTTAATGTGAATTTTCAAAGATTTTAAAAGATCAGCAAACCTTATGATCACTTAGTTAAATCTGAAAAGGAAGGAGACCTTTTCTTTAATTTAGTCTTGATAAAATATTTTTATGTGACCTGACCAGTCATATGGCTGTTTTAGTTGTTTATTTAATATTGTGTATTTTTTTAAAAAATCAGCTTTTTATTTAACATAATACATTACATTTTGGCCTGTTTCAAGCCCACATCACAAAATCTGGCACTTTGCAGTCCCTAGAAGACAGCAAAGTCTCTTTTGATAGACATGAAAAGAGCAGATAAAACGTATATTTGGGGGTTGTATAAACATTGAAAAAATCAATCAAATTAATATGAATCAGTGCTGAGTAGTATTTCAATTTCCACCACAGACTGTAATTAAATGAAACATGACAAACAAAATTTATACAGACACGGCTAAAAAGAAAGATTACTATGCTAAAAGGTTTAAATAGTAGCGTTGCTGTTAATTAATGATAATAACAAAAATAAATGTAGTGAATTCCTGAGATTAACAATCAAGCAGCAGGGAGGAAAAAGAAATAATGAGTAAATTGGTGAATTCAAGGAAGTAATGCTGAGAATAAAAGGGCATGTGCTGATCAGTACTGTATGTGGGCTACAAATTCAGCTAAAGTATTTTAACTGAGCACTGAAATTGAAAATAAAATTATAAGACTCAAAATGTGTCTACAGGTTAGGTTAGATCCAAAACCTACTGGTCAGAATGGTGACTAAAGTTAGCAACGAGAAATATACATAAACTAATGGATATGTATTGCATATTTAAGAAGATGGATAATGGGTGATTATTAGAAGAAGGTGCTAACATAGAAATATTGATGTAAGTAAAAATACATCAAATCTAAAAAGATTATGAAATGTACAGGAGAAATTCCAGAAAAGCAAAAGGTTTCATTGAAAAAGGTAGTAAGTCTTTCAAAGGAGTTTAGAAAAGTCAATGAAACATCCCCATTCACACATCCCAGGGGCAAGCAAGTGAAAAGCACCATTCAATGAGATGTAATATAGGGAACAATTGAAGGAATAAGGTCTGGACAATGAAAAAAGGTTAGAACCTCTGGAGAGAAGAAAGAAGGATTTTGTCAGGAGGCACCACAGCATAACAGAATGAATACATCCATGCAGATTTTATTGTGTTCCTGTAATTGCATTATTTAAATGTATTTTTACTGCCTAAAGCATCTAGGTACCCCACAATAAAACCAAAATGAGCAAAAAGAAAACCTGAGTCATCTGTAGGGATGTTTCAGTGTCCGCTGTACTCTAAACTGAGTTATAAAACCAGAAGTCTTCTGTTTAGGAAGATAGCATTGAAAATGCAAATAATGTTTGGTGGTTTTGTTGTGTCTGAAGTTAGAAAGTCTCAAAACAATGGATCAAGTCCCTTTGAGAAAAGCCAAAGTAAAAGGGATTTAGCCTCAGGGGCCAAGAAGATGTCTGCTTGATCCTACATTTCTATCCATGAAGAGAATGAATCCACTTGAACCCATCCCATTCAACAATCAGAGGGATACTGAAAGCAAAAAGGATATAAGATTTTCAACCAAAATCTCTTTATAACAGCTCAGAAACAATAAAATGGGGAAAAAGCTAGAACTGGAAATGCTGGAAATGGCCCAACTTGATGATCACTTTAGATAAGCTATTACCAGCAGGACAGTGGGGTGGGAGTGGGTATTGTTTCATGGTCTCTGTGTGTATATAATGTCTTCTGCAGTTTCCACGGTATGCATCTGATGAAGTGAGCTGTAGCTCACGAAAGCTCATGCTCAAATAAATTGGTTAGTCTCTAAGGTGCCACAAGTACTCCTTTTCTTTTTGCAAAGACAGACTAACACGGCTGTTACTCTGAAACCTAGAACTGGAGTGTTCCTGCTAAAAGCAGATTAAGTCATGTTTACATCTTGCTTTCCAATGTTAAAAGTTCCATTTCTCATCCCTGCTAATAGATTGAAAATTACCTCTAACTCATGAATGGATAAGATAAAGAAAGGACAGAAATTGTCCCCACACTTACAGTCAGCTGCAGGCCCTATTCAGGTCTCTATTCCTCCCCAGCTGCTGTGGCTGGTGAGATAGAAATTCTAGAAGCCTCTAGATTATGTTAAAGACATCAGACAGGATGGAGTCAATTTGAAATGAAAAATCCAGGAACTGAGCAATAGGGAGAAATTTCTAGAATTTAAAATTATTAAATTTTCTAGTAAACTGCAATCCTTAGGTCTGAGAATAAAGTAGTTGGAATCTTGTAAAATTAACATCATGGTGGCCAAGAGCTTAGCGGTTAAAATATCTATGTTAAAAAAAAGGTTCCTAAATTTATGGTAGGCTAGAAATGTGAGAGAATCAAACCAGCGACAAAAAATCTTAGCATTGTGAGCTTTCAGAACAAAAACATGTTATGGAGTAGATCTCAGTAAGGATCCAGTATTCCCAAACACTGCTATTGAATTCCTTATAAAGTACAGTAACCATGAATTCCGGCAAGCAGTATAATAATGGCCACACATTCAGAACAGAGGGCAACTTCTTATGAAAACACTGAAAAAAGATCAGATAGAGATGGATGGCTGCAAGATTTGGCTATTCCCTGACTTGCGCTCGACTGCTCAGCCATGGAAAAAAGTGCTGAACAGTGTCAAAAAGGATTTTGTTTCCGATGGCACCTCAGCTTCATTCCTGTTTCTGTCAAACTTTGACTTAAATACACAGAAATAAATTACCTGTTTTAGAAGGCTGATTCAGCCATACAATAACTATCTAAAATAAAGGAAGCAAAGAAACTGTCAGCAGACAAATCCATAAATGAATCTATTGAAGAAACTTAGTATTGGTCTTCATTAATAATAGTGTGTTAAGTGGACTGTACTATTGCATGGTTATAATGCAATATTGGAGGCTGCTAGTAGATGACACCATATTTTATTTATGGAAAATGAAGAATTGTCATCTAGGAGAGAAGTGGAGAAGATCCGAGAATGGAAGTTGCTACTTTTAGATTGTAAGGGGCAGGGACTGTCATGTGCTATTTGTGTGACACAATGGGCCCTGATTAGTTGAGGCATCTAGGCACTACAACAATATGAATGTTAAATAATAACAACAACCAAATGACAGGTTTCAGAGTAGCAGCCGTGCTAGTCTGTATCCGCAAAAAGAAAAGGAGGACTTGTGGCACCTTAGAGACTAACCAATTTATCTGAGCATAAGCTTTCGTGTGTGGGGGGGCGGGGGGGAGAGAAAACCTGGATTTGTGCTGGAAATGGCCCAACTTGATTATCATACACATTGTAAGGAGAATGATCACTTTAGATAAGCTATTACCAGCAGGAGAGTGGGGTGGGGGGAGGTTTTTTTCATGCTTTGTGTGTATAAAAAGATCTTCTACACTTTCCACAGTATGTATCCAATGAAGTGAGCTGTAGCTCACGAAAACTTATGCTCAAATAAATTGGTTAGTCTCTAAGGTGCCACAAGTCCTCCTTTTCTTTTAACAACCAAATCAATACTGACAACCAGGTAGCTACCGTACGTGTAAAATCTGCATTTGCCCTTAACAAAATCTGGAAACAGAATGCTGTCAGATTTTGTTACTCTATTAGTTCTCCCAGATATTATATATATAATATTAATAATGGGTTCTTTTAATTAGTAATTATCATCCATGTTGCTTTTAGAATTGATGAATATATGGGTTGGATTGGCACCAGCCACTTACTAACGTTACATCAATCTAAAAGTCAAAAAGGTTACTTGAATGATAAAAGCTGGTTTATGAAGGATTGTGACTTTAACAAAGAAAGTAGAATTAGTAGTTGGCAAGAGGTGCAAGTGGTTTATATTATCCACATAAATTAAAACCAGTGGTGAGCCAAAGAAAAACTCCTCAGGAATCCCAGCGGGCACATAGTAACACTATTAACAACAACATGTTAAAGGGGTACAGTTTCAAAGTGATGTGTGAGGTTTGAACGTGAATAGAGTCATGTGGCTAAAAACTCCTGCAGTGCTGTGAAAATTCAGCACTTTGTGATGATTTGAGCAGATGATTGGAGAACCATTCATTCTATTAAAATGCCTGTATTTTCCAGTACTGACTGAATAGGGATTTATAAGGTTTTGCATATCAAAGACTTTAAATAAATTGAGCACAGAGGCTGTGATACAAGCTTGAATGAAAGCATCACAATATGTGGGTAGGTAGATGGATGAATGGGTGAATATAAATCATTTAGGCTAGCCTGAATCCCAATTTTTCTTTTTTTTTAAAAAAAACACAATATTCTTTGCTACCTTAACTCTATTAAGTTAAGATATTCTACTGTATAATACATCTCTATATAGTATTTGTTGAGAAATTCTAATAATTAACTAAAAAGAAAAGGAGTACTTGTGGCACCTTAGAGACTAACCAATTTATTTGAGCATGAGCTTTCGTGAGCTACAGCTCACCTCATCAGATGCATACCGTGGAAACTGCAGCAGACTTTATATATACACAGAGAATATGAAACAATACCTCCTCCCACCCCACTGTCCTGCTGGTAATAGCTTATCTAAAGTAATCATCAGGTTAGGCCATTTCCAGCACAAATCCAGGTTTTCTCACCCTCCACCCCCCCACACAAATTCACTCTCCTGCTGGTGATAGCCCATCCAAAGTGACAACACTTTACACAATGTGCATGATAATCAAGTTAGGCCATTTCCTGCACAAATCCAGGTTCTCTCACTCCCTCACCCCCCTCCAAAAACCCACCCCCATACACACACAAACTCACTCTCCTGCTGGTAATAGCTCATCCAAACTGACCACTCTCCAAGTTTAAATCCAAGTTAAACCAGAACATCTGGGGGGGGGGGGTAGGAAAAAACAAGAGGAAATAGGCTACCTTGCATAATGACTTAGCCACTCCCAGTCTCTATTTAAGCCTAAATTAATAGTATCCAATTTGCAAATGAATTCCAATTCAGCAGTTTCTCGCTGGAGTCTGGATTTGAAGTTATTTTGTTTTAAGATAGCGACCTTCATGTCTGTGATTGCGTGACCAGAGAGATTGAAGTGTTCTCCGACTGGTTTATGAATGTTATAATTCTTGACATCTGATTTGTGTCCATTTATTCTTTTACGTAGAGACTGTCCAGTTTGACCAATGTACATGGCAGAGGGGCATTGCTGGCACATGATGGCATAAAACCTGGATTTGTGCTGGAAATGGCCTAACCTTACTTTAGATGATTACTTTAGATAAGCTATTACCAGCAGGACAGTGGGGTGGGAGGAGGTATTGTTTCATATTCTCTGTGTATATATAAAGTCTGCTGCAGTTTCCACGGTATGCATCTGATGAAGTGAGCTGTAGCTCACGAAAGCTCATGCTCAAATAAATTGGTTAGTCGCTAAGGTGCCACAAGTACTCCTTTTCTTTTTGCGAATACAGACTAACACGGCTGTTACTCTGAAACCAATAATTAACTATTAACTTTCATAACATTTAGGAGTCATGATGAATGTATGTTATAATTATTGACCAATAAGACTAATCATAGTCATCATGTCAAAAGTTTTGCAAGTAAGAAATAACCCTTAGAGTGTACAACAATACCAATTTTATTACCAAAGAAAATGAGGTAAAGAATTCAGATGTACACAGAAAATGAAGTATTAAGGATTAGGAGACATGATAAGTATTTTCAATCTGCACTGATAAACAACAGAAGAACACTTAGATGTTTTGTTTTTAACATCTTATATTATTCACTTTATTTAAAATCCTCAGTGACAGTACAAAGGTAGTTGAACTGAGTGAACTGTCTTATGATTGTGTGCTCATCTCCAGACTTTGCATTCAGATCCAGGAAACTACAGACCTGTTAGTTTGACCTCAATTGTATTCAAGATCTTGGAGTGAATTTTGAAAGAGAAGGTAGTTAAGGACATAGAGGTGAATGGTATTTGGGATAAAACACAACATGGTTTTATAAAAGGTAGATGGTGCCAGACCAACCTGATCTCTTTCTTTTAGAAAATAACTGATTTTTTAGACAAAGGAAATGCAGTAGATCTGTTCTACCTGGATTTCAGTAATGCATTTGATACAGTTCCACATAGGAAATTATTCGTTAAATTGAAGAAGATGGGGATTAATATGAGAACTGAAAGGTGGATAAGGAACTGGTTAAAGAGGAGATTACAATAGGTCATACTGAAAGGTCAGGGCTGGAGGGAGGCTGCTATTGGAGTTTCTCAGCAATCAGTCTCGGGAATCTTATTTTACATTTTCGTTCATGACCTTGGCACAAAAAGAGGGAGTGTGTAAACAAAATTTGTGGATGACACAAAGTTGGAAGGTATTGCCAATACGAAGGAGGACTAGAATATCATACAAGAAGATATGGACAACCTTGAAAACTGGAGTAATGCAAATGGTGCAAAGTGCAAGGTTATGCACTTAGGGACTAACAAAAGTAATTTTTGCTGTAAGATGGAGACTTATCAGTTGGAAGAGAAAGAGGAGGAGGAAAACCTGGGTGCATTGGTCAATCACAGGATGACTGTGTGCTGCCAATGTGATGTGTCTGTGGAAAGGGCTAATGGAATTCTAGGATGCATCAGGCTAGGTATCGCCAGTAAAGATAGTGGGGTGTTATTTCCATTATACAAGATATTGGTATTGCCTCATCTGCAATATTGTGTGCAAGTTTGGTCTCCCAAATTTAAGAAAGATGAATTCCAACTGGAACACGTGCAGAGAAGAGTTACTAGGATGGTCAGTGGAAGAGAAAACTTCCTTTACACAAGCAGAATCATGGAGCTTGGCTTGTTTTGCCTAAGTAAATGAAGGATGAGGGCAAATATGATTGCTCTCTATAAATACATCAGAGGGATAAATACCAGGGAGGGAGAATTGTTATTTAAGCTAAGCACCAATGCTGACACAAGAACAAATGGATATAAACTGGCCATCGAGAAGTTTATTGACAAAGTTTTCTAACCATCAGAAGAGTGAAGTTCTCGAACAGCCTTCCAAGGGTAGGAAGTGGGGAGCAAAAAACCTAACTGGATTCAAGACTAAGTTTGATAAGTTTATGGAAGGGATGGTATGATGAGATGCCTACAATGGCATGTGGCCCATCTGCAACTGCTAGTAGCAATATCCCCAACAGCTGAGACACTAGCTGGGAAGGGCTCTGAGTGACTACAGAGAATTCTTTCCCAGGTGTCTGTTAGTGGGACTTGCCAACATACGCAACGGCCAACTGATCTCCATATTTGGGGTTGGGAAGGAATTTCCACCCAGGTCAGATTGACAGAGACCGGGGGTCGGGGCGGAAGTCATTTTCCTCTGCAGCATGGTGCATGGGTCACTTGCAGGTTTAAACTAGAGTACATGTTGGATTCTCTGTAACTTGAAGTCTTTAAATTATGATTTGAGGACTTCAGTAACTCAGCCAGAGGTTAGAAGGGCTATTATTGGAGTGGGGGGTGAGGTTCTGTGGCCTGCAATGTGCAGGAGTTCAGACTAGATGATCACAATGGTCCCTCCTGGCCTTAAATCCTATGAGTTTGAGAGACTTTAGCGCACCTAGATACTTGAGAGCAGAATGGAAGGCATGACAGTTTGGTCATTCATTGTTTAGAAGTCTAGCAGCATCCTCCATAAATCCATTTTATGACACCCTAAGAATGACCAGCCATGTGTCGTTGTGCCTAATGAAGTTTCACCAACTGAATCTTCCAGCTCTGCTTCCACTTTGCCTCTTGGAGAGTCTCCCTTTTTCTTAATATAATCATCTTCTTTGCACCTTGTGTCTCCTGGACTTTCTTCTCATTCAGTTCATTTATTATCTAATTGACCATTTATTTAACTTTCTGGAATTTCTGTCCTCTTTTTCATTTTCTCTTCATTCTTCCACTAGTTTTGTTGGGTCACCAGTTGAATAGCATATATTGTTGAATGATGAGAGAATCTCAAAAGTTTAGTTTCCTATCTTAATTTTCTGAACCTTTGAAATCTAAAAAATTGGCTTAAAAAATCCACGAGAACAGAAAGCTCATGAGAACAGAGTCCCTTGCAAGATTTCTAGTACTTTCCCCTTCTGGTTTGGCCAAACAGATAATATGAACAGTGTTAGGGGGCTTATTCCTTCACCCACTTACTTCCCTGGTCCTTCTCGCATGAACAGAGAGCAACAATACTCGAAGTACAAAGGTGCAAACAATTCGATGTTTATTGGGGTGAACTTCCAGCAAGCATGATTCCAGTTTCCTTCCTTAGTATCCTCCTTCCCAGCTATGACACCACAGAGCCTTACACTTGTGTCCCTCTTCCCATTCCTGCCCTTAGCAAAACATGATTCCAATTTCCTTACCCCCATTCCCTGTTCCCATTTCCCCCTTTAGCAAAACATGATTCCAATTTCCTTATCCCCATTCCCTGTTCCCATTTCCCCCTTTAGCAAAACATGTTTCCAATTTCCCCACCCCCATTCCCTGTTCCCATTTTCCCCACACCCCCCACACCCCCACTTCCTGATTGACTATATAGTAAAATTTGAGTTCTGCTTAGCTATACCTTTACCAATCATTTTCCTGAAATGTAACTAACCACTCCTAACATATTGTAACATGACTATGTAACCAATTATATCCCACCACCTCAATTAGTTTACACCCAGCAAAATTAATTATACAGCAGACAGAAACAATCACAGAACCAGACAGAGATTATACAGACAAACAATGGGGAAATGGGAACTATAATGACAAAACAATACAGAAGTGAGGATTTCACATCCCAGCTATTGATAAGTGAGTTCTTGCCAGACAGATGCTATCAAACTAAGTTTTCTTTTACATCTTCTAGGCACTTCCCTTTCTCTGGAGGCGATAGGCATTATCAGGACAGGAGTGTATTCCTAACAGCCCATTAGCACCTTATTTCAATGTGACTAGTTTGGAATGTGAGGATGTGACCTGTCGCTTCCCAGCTTATGGCTGCCTCTGCTGCTTAGCCAAAGGCCTTAGCCTAAGAACAGGGCCTCGGACTGTCACAGTAAGAGAAGGACTTTACACTGGCAGACAGTGATTTTGATTCTTTCTTTTATACCTCTATAACTAGCCAAGTGATAAGAATACACCTAAATTCTTAGCGTATAGGCCTTTACAGGCAGGCCTGAATATCTATATCCTAACAAACAGCCTCTCTCACAGTACGTTGGCATTCTCATTTCTAGTCATTGCCAGAAACCAGAAGTGCAGAGACACGCAAAAATGAAGCACAATGAAAATAAATTAACTAAGCTTCCTAAAACTAAAAATAATTTGGTATACAAAGAGTTCAAGTTTTGGGCAAAGGTTCAGGGTCAGGGTCTGGAGAATTTCTCATTGTATCTGGTCCAGTTCACCTATTCCAAATAATGTTTTTGAGAACTGCAATTTGGACCCTATTTTGTCACTTATTTGGGTACACTTACTCTTTCAGGTATTGATATGATTGAGGATGAGCTAGTTCTGTGGTTGCAAGACACAAAGGAGTAAAACTCCTGAATGTTGAAAAAGAGATGCCCATATATATGGGCAGCAGTATCACCACGTTTGGCAAAAGTTATGGAATGGAAATTCTACCTTCAGCCACATAGTTATATGTGATATCAGATGTGGAGGGCTATGGAGAGTTCAATCTGGTATAAATTATGCTACCGTTCTGGTAGATAAGGATCTGTTCATAATTACTTATTAGGTATCTTTCTAGCTAAAATAATAATAATAAATAATAAATAAAACACCTAGCTTTTATTTAACAGTCTTTGATGAGTAGATTACAGAGCACTTTTCATAGGAGGTTAGTATCATTTCCCCACATTGTACAGATGGGAAAACAGAGGCACAGAGAAGGGAATTGACTTGCCCAAGGTTCCCCAGTAAATCAGGGCTGGGTCTAAGAATAAAATGGCCAGTTTTGCTGTAAGGACTAATCATATGATCATTAGTCCCATCAATACATAAAGCATAGCTACCATAGTCAAGACCTAATCCTGGAGCACATGGAACTCCCATTGACTTCAATGGAATTTCCACACTGGGTACCACTATACAATCAGGTTTCAGAGTAACAGCCGTGTTAGTCTGTATTCGCAAAAAGAAAAGGAGTACTTGTGGCACCTTAGAGACTAACCAATTTATTTGAGCATAAGCATCCGATGAAGTGAGCTGTAGCTCACGAAAGCTTATGCTCAAATAAATTGGTTAGTCTCTAAGGTTCCACAAGTGCTCCTTTTCTTTTGACTATACAATCAGACCTTTATCATAGAATCATAGGATCATAGGACTGGAAGGGAACGTGAGAAGTCATCTAGTCCAGTCCTTTGCATTCATGGCAGGACTAAGTATTATCTAGACCATTCCTGACAGGTGTTTGTCTAAGCTGCTCTTAAAAATCTCCAATGATGGAGATTCCACAACCTCCCTTGGCAATTTATTCCAGTGCTTAACCACCCTGACAGTTAGGAAGTTTTTCCTAATGTCCAACCTAAACCTCCCCTTGCTGCAATTTAAGCTCATTGCTTCTTGTCCTAGCCTCAGAGGTTAAAAAGACCAATTTTTCTCCCTCCTCCTTGTAACAATCTTTTATGTACTTGAAAACTGTTATCATGTCCCCTTTCAGTCTTCTCTTTTCCAGACTTTATATTGTTTTATTTAGAGTTTATACAAGTTTCCAGGAAAAGGGAGGTGTAAGAATCTTGTCTACTTTAAAATTGGAGCAAGTTTGAAATTAAATGTATTCTTATTACTTGTTTGAACAGTGCCAGCAACGTGTTCCATGCTGTACAAAGTACAAAGATAAAGAGAGTCCCTGCCCTATGCTATGGTGGTGTTTAGAGGCCCCAACTGAAGCTGGGACCCCATTGTGTTACACGTTGTACTTACACATAGTAAGAGACAGCTTTGCCCTAAGTTTACAATCTAAATAGACAAGACAGAATTATTATCATTATATTATTATTATAGACAGAGAACAAAGAGATTGAGAGTATGTCTACATTGCAATTAAGCACCCACAGCTGACCCATGTCAGCTACTGTGGCTCAGGTTGTGGAGCTCTAAAACTGCAGTGCAGACATTCGGGCTTGAACTGGAGCCTGGATTCTGGGACCCCCGCAAAGAGGGAGGGTCCCAGAGCCTGGGCTCGAACCTGAGCCCAAAAGTCTAAATTGCAATTTTATAGCCCTGCAGAGTCCCGAGACCCTGAGACTGCAGACCCGGGAAAAGCCATGGGTGTTTTATTGCAGGTAGACATACCCTCAGAGACTTGCCAGACTCACAAAGACAGTCTGTAGCATGGCCAGGAACTGAACTAAAATCTCCAGAGATGCAGCCCAGTGCCTTCATCACAAGACTATCATTCCTTGCTTTTAACAAGAAAGCTTACTGTTAACATTGGCTTTTATGTTATATTACATTATTAAAAGCTGGAGGCTTGAAGCAAAGTAAACCGAGGGGCTGTAAATAAAAACATAGAGAGGGTTACAGTTGTGTGATAAAATTCACACTGTTGGTACATCCAATTTGAAATGGCCTTTCAGCCATCTTCAGAAGCAGAATGTTTGATGTTTTATGAGAAAGAAAAAGGCAGATTTTACATGAAGAAAACTATCATTTGAATGGTGAAGTCTTTCTGCAAAAATAATGAACTTGTGTCCAGGCAAATCAACAGATATTCTGAGGTTTATCTGGGACCAAATATCACCATTTTTGCGACTAAAATGTGTTTGCTGATGGACATAGTCAGATTTTTTACCTGAACCAAAATTCACAAATATCTGGTTTCAGGTGGAAAATTAATAGCGTAACACAGGTCTACCAGGGCTGCCATCTTTTAGGGCATGGAGGGAGAATCCTATATAAAATAAAATTGCTTCCAGGAGATCAGTTATGGGACATGAATGTGAGTTTCTAGGGGAATTGACAAGAGAATAATTTTTTTAAAATGGTCAAATATGGTGATTTCAAACCCCTTATTTAAAGTGAAATGCAATATGGTACATCTATTTGATAAGGTACCACAGCAGAAATATGAATATGAATCATAGAGCATACACCTATCTTTAAAGAATGAAGTCCAAATGTTTTACGCTACATTTTGGAAACCAGCTCATTTTAATAGAGTTTAAAACTTTTATTGTAAAACTTGTTTTCTCAGCAGTCATTATGGATAATGTAACCATAGGTGGGAAAGATATATTTAAAACCAAACAAAAACCAGTGTAATTTTAAAGTTATAACAAATAAAACTAGACAATGTCTGTAAAGCACTTTGAACGTGTAGGCCCTACATAAATGCTGAATATTATTATGAATGGTACTAAGTGGAAATGTACTGAATCTGGCATTTAAAAGAGCCACAGTGCCCAAAGCAAACAAAATATGAAGATAAAGTTAAATCTTACACTAACTAAAGTTACTTGAATTCAACGGAACAAGGAATGGGGTCACTTGGCTATGCTTGCACTAGTCTTAAAAATATGATGCAAAGAAAATGATGCCTGATGTCATTTTATGGGAGTCTGTTTTGATAACAATTTCAACTTTAGGACTCTAATGAACATGCAAGTTCATGTCTATGCAGTTTAGGTGAATATGCAACTACATGCAAGTACCAGATATGGCAGTGGTCCCGAGCAAATACCCTGTTTTGCCACTGAGGGTAAGTGTGCAAATCATGCACCAAATGAACAATTTTGTTAAATTTACATAAAAAACAATGTACCCTTTTATGTACTTTTCTAATAACCTTTTTGCACAGGACGTCCGAAAAAGGAATTGTTATATTTCTATTGCTCCTACATTGGATATCCTCAGTGTTCCTCAGAGGAAAGCTGCTGCAGCCTCAGCTTGGTTTGAAGGTCATCGGCTTTCTCAAAAGGGTCCTATCTTATGTGCAAACAAGAGGATGGTTTATTTAAATTTACCAGAGACTGAAATGTTTTGTCAAAGGTCAGCAGACACTGAAAAATATTTCCCAGGCTGGAACTTTTAAAGAAAGCTCCCACAGAAGAGTTCAAAATGCCAAGGAGGGCCCTCATGTATAGAAAGAAAAGACATTATGATTCAGATGACATGCATCTGACAAAGTGGGTATTCACCTACGAAAGCTCATGCTCCAATATGTCTGTTAGTCTATAAGGTGCCACAGTTCTCTTTGCCGCTTTTATGATTCCGAAGCTGTCTAAATCACCCCAGCTTACATAGCAGTGTAACTCTATGAACACAAACTGTGGGGCATGCTCCCCTGGTGGGGGATCTGAGGAACATTTGGGAGCACATGGGGGTCCAGGCCAACCCCCATGGTGGGTGGGGAGGGAACACTACCCAGCCCCACTCTGCCCCCAGCCGTGGCTTTGCTCCCAGCCCTGGCTCCAGAGCCAACCCCTTCCTTGGTCCCCCAGCCATGGCTCCACTCCTGGCCCTGACCCCGCTCCTGGCCCCAAACCCACCCACAGCTGTGGCCCCAGCCTTGGCTCCCTTACCCCTCTCCATGACCTCCCCCACCCCCCGGGGGCACGGACAGGGGTAAAAGGTAGGGTTGCCAACTTTCTGATTGCAGAAAACTGAACACCCTTGCCCCGCCCCTTCCCCAAGACCCTCACTCCACACCTTCCCCAAGACACCTCACTCACTTCCCACTCACTCCACACCCCCTCCCTCCATTGCTTGCTCTCCCCCACCCTCACTCACTTGCTCGTTTTCACCAGGCTGGAGCAGGGGCTTGGGGTGTGGGAGAGGGTGAGGGTGAGGGTGAGGGCTCCAGCTGTGGGTGCAGGCTCTGGGGTGAGGACAGAAATGAGGGGTTTGGGATGCAGAAGGGGGATCAGGGCTACGGTATGGGTTTGTGGTGCGGGGAGAGGTGCTAGCTCTGGCTGGGGGTGTGGACTCTGGGGTGGGGCCAGGGATTGGGGGTTTGGAGTGCAGGAAGGGGCTCAGGGCTGGGGCTGAGGTGTTCGGATGAAGGAGGGGGTGCAGGATCTTGGAGGAAGTTTGGGTGTAGGAGGGGGCTCAGGGGTGGGGCAGGGGTATGGGGTGTGGGAGGGGATTCAGGGTGTGGGCTCCAGGCGGCACTTACCTCAGATGGCTCCTGGAAGCGGCTGACATGTCCCTGCAGCTCCTAGGCACAGGAGCAGCCAGGTGGCTTGTGTGCTGGCCTTGCCAGCAAGCACTACCATGGTTCCCAGCCACTGGGAGCTGAGGAGCCGGCACTCAGGGCCACAGGGATATGCTGGCTGCTTCCAGCAGCCACGTGGAGCCAGGTCAGGTAGTGTTCCTGGCTTAGCCCCGCTGTGCTGCTGACTGGACTTTTAACGGCCTGGTCAACAGTACTGACTGAAGCGCCAGGTATTTTTGACCAGGTATTCCAGTCAAGAACCGGACGCCTGGTGTCATAAATATAAAGGGAAGGGTAAACACTTTTAAATCCCTCCTGGCCAGAGGAAAAACCCTTCCACTTGTAAAGGGTTAAGAAGCTAGGATAACCTCGCTGGCACCTGACCAAAATGACTGATGAGAAGACAAGATACTTTCAAAGCTGGAGGCTGGGGAGAAACAAAGGTTCTCTCTGTCTGTGTGTTGCTTTTTCCAGGACCAGAGCAGGAATGCAGGTCAGAACTCCTGTAAAGGGTTAATAAGCAATCTAGTTAGATATGCGTTAGATTCTGTTTTGTTTAAATGGCTGATAAAATAAGTTGTGCTGAATGGAATGTAGATTCCTGTTTTTGTGTCTTTTTGTAACTTAAGGTTTTGCCTAGAGGGATTCTCTATGTTTTGAATCTGATTACCCTGTAAGGTATTTACCATCCTGATTTTACAGAGGTGATTCTTATACTTTTTCTTCAATTAAAATTCTTCTTTTAAGAACCTGATTGCTTTTTCATTGTTCTTAAGACCCAAGGGTTTGGGTCTGTGTTCACCTATGCAAATTGGTGAGGATTTTTATTAGTTTTCCCCAGGAAAGGGGGTGTAGGGTTTGGGAGGATTTTGTGGGGGAAAGACATTTCCAAGTGGGTTCTGTCCCAGTTATATATTTGTTAGATGCTTGGTGGTGGCAGCAGTAAAGTCCAGGGGCAAAAGGTAAAATAGTTTGTACCTTGGGGAAGTTTTAATGTAAGCTGATAAAAATAAGCTTAGGGAGTTTTTCATGCAGGTCCCCACATCTGTACCCTAGAGTTCAGAGTGGGGAAGGAACCTTGACATGGTGACAGAGTGGTGGGATTAACTTGAAATCATTTTGAGATCAATTTGAGATTTTTTGAATCAAAAGCACAGATTTTTTAAAAGGAAATAATTTTTTCCTTCGGGCTGCTGGAAAGCAGGTTTTAAGCTGAAAGCAGTTAGAGTTTTTTTTGTCTCTGCTTGGGGGCCAGAGCAGAGACAAAAGGTAATTGTCTTTTGTGAGCTGGAGTTTTCCCTACCTAAAGGCAGGGTAGTTAACCTCCTGCAGGGAAATTCACAAGTCTTCACAGACCTGAAGTTGTTTTTACCTAAGAGCAACTAGAGGGGTTTTCTGTCTATTTGCCTGGAGACAAAGGTGTTTGGTTTTGCTTTTTTTTTTTAAGGATTTTTCTGTAGGCTGACAATCACTATCAGAGAACATGGGTATCTGGTTACAGCACAACCTATATATATATATATTTTGACAAGCCAAGTTTTTTGTTTGTTCATTTGTTTTATTTCTAACTCTTGGGTGTAAAGTTAGTTAAAAACAGAGAGGCAAACATGACAGAAACCAAGGAAACAGCCAAAGGGGCTGCCCACAGGAGAGCTATGGAGACAAAGGAAAAAGAATGGAAGCATGCTGAGGAGGAAAGGGAGGCTGCCCACAGGAGAGCTATGGAGGTAGAAAAAAACCAAGAGGCTGCCCACAGGAGAGCTATGGAGGCAAGGGAAAAAGAAATGGAGGAAAAGGAAAAAGAGAGGAAGCATGCTGAGGCAGAGAAGGAAAAAGAGAGGAAGCATGCTGAGGAGGAGAAGGAAAAAGAGAGGAAGCATGCACTGGAGATGGAGAAGGCAAAGGCTGAGCAGAATCTACCGGATAACCCTAACCATCCTTTCCCAACAATCCACAAATGGGAGCGACTATGTCCACAGTATGATGAATCCAGTGATATTGTTGAGCATTTTCTCACCTTTGAGAGACTGTGCACTCTCCATAAAATTCCTGAAGCTCACAAGATGACCACATTGGTCGCAAAATTAACTGGAAGATCTCTGGACATATTCAGTAAGATGCCTATTGATGAGGCTTCTGACTATAATAAGTTCAAGGATTTGGTTTTAAAGCAATTTCAAATTACATCTGAAACATACAGAGTAAAATTTTGAACCCTTAAGAGAGGGCCTGGACTAAGTAATGTGGCTTATCTAAACCAGATGAAGGATCTGTTAGATAAATGGGTCCAAGGAAGGGGTGTCACTAGCTTTGACGGAATGTGTGATTTGATAGCTCAGGAGCAATTCCTGAATATGTCCAAGGAGGAAATAAAACAGTGTTTATGGGATCAGGAAATGGACTCAGCAGAAAGTCTTGCTTCTTATGCTGATTGAAACGAGCAGACCCAGACCGCCAGAGAGGCGGGGCAAGCCAGAACAAAACGGGGGGGAGGGAGGAGAGAGGAACAATCCTGGTTGCAGTTGGAGAGGATACCAGAAGGGACACCCTCAGACCACACCCTACTACTGGGGGCAGCCCAAGGCCCCAACTACACACCAAGAAATACTCCAGAAACCTTATCGTCCTGCCACACCATTCTCCAGCAACCCACCTTGCCCTAGTGACCCGTCAGCTGGACGATGTTTTAAGTGTAACGAGCCGGGGCATGTGAAGGCCAACTGCCCCAAGAACCCCAACAGATTACAATTCATTGCACCGGAATCACATCAGAGGTCCTCAGGCCCAGATACCTCCCAGATACCCTTGGAGCGGAGGGAAACTGTGAGTGTGGGTGGGAAGAAGGTCACCGCGTGGAGGGACACCAGAGCACAAGGGTCGGCTACCCATGCTTCCTTAGTGGACCCCAATTTAATCGACCCAGAGATCCAAGTGACAATTCAATCCTTCAAGTCCAATTCTTTCAATTTGCCTACAGCCAAGTTGCCTGTCCAGTATAAGGGCTGGTCAGGAACGTGGACGTTTGCAGTCTATGATGATTATCCCATCGCCATGCTGTTGTGGGAAGACTTGGCCAATCATGTGAAGCTAGCCAAGAGGGTGGGAATGGTCACCTGCAGCCAGGCTAAGCAAGCTGTTACGCCTAGCTCTTTTCCGGAAACTTCTGCCAGGACCCGGTCAGAGATGATGGAACTGGACCCCATGCCAGCATCTGTAACAGCAGTAGTGGATCCAGTCCCAGAGACCCAGGCAGAGCCAGTCCCAGAACCAGAACTGGTGGAACAACCAGCACCAGACCCATTGCCAACACTGAATCCAGTACTTGCAACCCCAACACCAGAGGGCTCCACCGAACCTGAACCGGCAGCAGCGGATAACCCTACACGAGAGGCTCAGCCGGAGCTTGAACCCCAACATAGTGCACCAGCGGAGAGCAGTTCACAGTCAACAGAAACAGCCCCATCCCCTACATTGTTTCCAGAGGGACCAAGCCTAGGTCCACAATCCAATGAGGAACTGATGTCTCCAGCATCAAGGGTTCTGTTCTAGACCGAACAGAAAGCAGATGAACACCTCCAGAGACCTTGGACAGTGGCACGGAGCAACCCACCACCTGTCAGCTCTTCTAATCGATCCAGGTTTGTTGTAGAAAGAGGACTTTTATACCAGAAAACTCTTTCCGGTGGACACCAGGAAGACTGGTATCCTCAGAGACAGTTGGTAGTTCCAACTAAGTACCGGGTCAAGCTCTTGAGCTTAGCTCACGATCATCCTAGTGGCCATGCTGGGGTGAACAGAACCAAAGACCATTTGGGGAGGTCATTCCACTGGGAGGAAATGGGCAAGGATGTTTCCACCTATGTCCAGTCTTGTGAGGTATGCCAAAGAGTGGGAAAACCCCAAGACCAGGTCAAAGCCCCTCTCCAGCCACTCCCCATCATTGAAGTTCCATTTCAGTGAGTAGCTGTGAATATTCTGGGTCCTTTTCCGAAAAAGACACCCAGAGGAAAGCAGTACATACTGACTTTCATGGATTTTGCCACCTGATGGCCAGAAGCAGTAGCTCTAAGCAACACCAGGGCTAAAAGTGTGTGCCAGGCACTAGCAGACATTTTTGCCAGGGTAGGTTGGCCCTCCGACATCCTCACAGATGCAGGGACTAATTTCCTGGCAGGAACTATGGAAAGCCTTTGGGAAGCTCATGGGGTGAATCACTTGGTTGCCACCATCAAACAAATGGTCTGGTGGAGAAATTTAATGGGACTTGGGGGCCATGATACGTAAATTTGTAAATGAGCACTCCAATGATTGGGACCTAGTGTTGCAGCAGTTGCTCTTTGCCTACAGAGCTGTACCACATCCCGGTTTAGGGTTTTCACCATTTGAACTTGTATATGGCCTCGAGGTTAAGGGGCCATTACAGTTGGTGAAGCAGCAATGGGAGGGGTTTACACCTTCTCCAGGAACTAACATTCTGGACTTTGTGACCAACCTACAAAACACCCTCCAAACCTCTTTAACCCTTGCTAAAGAAAACCAAAAGGATGCTTAAAAAGAGCAAAAAGCCTGGTATGATAAACGTGCCACAGAGCGTTCCTTCAAAGTAGGAGACCAGGTCATGGTCTTAAAGGTGCTCCAGGCCCATAAAATGGAAGCGTTGTGGGAAGGGTCATTCATGGTCCAGGAGCGCCTGGGAGCTGTTAATTATCTCATAGCTTTCCCCACCTCCAACCGAAAGCCTAAGGTGTACCATATTAATTCTCTAAAACCCTTTTATTCCAGACAATTAAAGGTTTGTCAGTTTACAGCCCAGGGAGGAGATGACGCTGAGTGGCCTGAAGGTGTCTACTATGAAGGGAAAAGTGCTGGTGGTGTGGAAGAGGTGAACCTCTCCCTGACCCTTGGGCGTATGCAGAGACAGCAGATCAAGGAGCTGTGCACTAGCTATGCGCGGATGTTCTCAGCCACCCCAGGACTGACTGAACGGGCATACCACTCCATTGACACAGGTAATGCTCGCCCAATTAAAGTCCAACCTTACTGGGTGTCTCCTCAAGCTAAAACTGCTATAGAACGGGAGATCCAGGATATGCTACAGATGGGTGTAATCTGCCCCTCTGGCAGTGCATGGGCATCTCCAGTGGTTCTAGTTCCCAAACCAGATGGGGAGATACGTTTCTGCATGGACTACCATAAGCTAAATGCTGTAACTCACCCAGACAACTATCCAATGCCCCGCACAGATGAACTATTAGAGAAACTGGGACGGGCCCAGTTCATCTCTATCTTGGACTTAACCAAGGGGTACTGGCAGGTACTGCTAGATGAATCCGCCAAGGAAAGGTCAGCCTTCACCACACATGTCAGGCTGTATGAAATTAATGGTGGTATATTTTTAAAGTCTTTTGGTATTATTTAGGTCTGTGCTATGATAATGCATGAGGATATTGTAAGCAAGATATGGAGAATTTCTCTATATTTTGGTCTCTACTAAAAAATATCGGAGGCAAAGTACAATGCTGGTTGACAAATACTGGGAGAAAATTAGTGTTGAACTTAAGTTTGTGTGGCTTATGTGGCTTCATAGGAACCCACTGTTCTGTGGCCTTCACACCACACAGACTGTCAACCAGAGTAACACTCCCTTCCCTACCTCACCTCCCACCCCCAATCCCCTTAGACTCTAGTGCTGGCCACAGCAGTGATTATGTATGCATAACTGCCCTCCTTTGTGCCCCATTTGGTCTGTGTATACTTTGGCTTCCCCTCTTGCTTTCCTTGTTTATCTAGGGGGTTTTCTGGAGACATTGGAGCATCAAAGAGAGGTTGCCCAAGGCTGTGCTACAGGTAGCAAGAGATCAGATCAGATTTCCTGCATGTCACATTCAGCATGACTATAAGGTCCGTTCATCAAACCACAGACTGCACATTCAGTTGTTAATCAGAATTAAGCAACTGAGTTGTCCATTCTCTGGCCCCGGATGTCCTGGTATGATGTAAATTACATTATTACTTGAGGCCGTCATTTCAGTTCTTTGGTGCTGGTCATATGGGCAGCTTACATCCTAGGAATGAGTAACAGAACTCCTTGAGACACATCAGCAGACCTCTTTCAGAAAAAAAGGATATTTTTCTTGTTCTTTTTCAGTGTCTTTGTTTCCTGGAACAGGCCTTGCCAAACACACATATTCTTATACTTATATTGCTGGACCTCTATGCAGCATTGAATACAATTGACTATGGAATCATAGAATTGGAAAAGACCTCAGGAGGTCATCTAGTCCAACCCCCTGCTCAAAGCAGGACCAACACCAACTAAATCATCCCAGCCAGGGCTTTGTCAAGCCGGGCCCCTTAAAAACCTCTAAGGAAGGAGATTCCCCCACCTCCCTAGGTAACCCATTCCAGTGCTTCACCACCCTCCTAATGAAATAGTGTTTCCTAATATCCAACCTAGACCTCCCCCACTGCAACTTGAGACCATTGCTCCTTGTTCTGTCATCTGCCACCACTGAGAACATCCTAGTTCCATTCTCTTTGGAACCCCCCTCCGGGTAGTTGAAGGCTGCTATCAAATCCCCCCCTCACTCTTCTCTTCTGCAGACTAAATAACCCCAGTTCCCTCAGCCTCTCCTAGTAAGTCATGTGCCCCAGCCCCCTGATCATTTTCATTGCCCTCTGCTGGATTCTCTCCAATTTGTCCACATTCTTTCTGTAGTGGTGGCCCCAAAACTGGACGCAATACTCCAGATGTGGCCTCACCAGTGCTGAATAGAGGGGAATAATCACTTCCCTCAATTTGCTGGCAATGCTCCTACTAATGCAGCCCAATATGCCGTTAGCCTTCTTGGCAACAAGGGTGCACTGCTGACTCATATTCAGCTTCTCATCCACTGTAATCCCCAGGTCCTTTTCTGCAGAACTGCCACTTAGCCTGTCGGTCCCCAGCCTGTACCGGTGCATAGGATTCTTCTGCCCTAAGTGCAGAACTTTGCACTTGTCCTTGCTGAACCTCATCAGATTTCTTTTGGCCCAATCCTCCAATTTGTCTAGGTCACTCTGGACCCTATCACTATCCTCCAGCATATCTACCTCTCTCCCCAGCTTAGTGTCATCTGTGAACTTGCTGAATCCCCCCTGTCCTGCTCCAGAGATATAGCATGGGTGAGCCGGATCCTTTTGGGATGGTGTCTGCCATTCCTCCCAGACCCCACTCAGTGTTGGGAGAGGGGAACCTGTTCTTCCACCTGTAGTGGTTTGTTGTGATAATTGGGCCTATAAATTTATTCTAATGGTGAGCTCAACTGTGAAAAGTACATGTATGTTCATAACATGCCACAATAACCTAAAACAACAGATATTGATGGGAAAAGGTGGGAAAGCTAGACAGAGACTGAATTAGTCCAAACATAAAGGCCTACTGAACTAACACAAAGACTCCTTTTGTGTGTGTTTTGTCTTGTTTTGTCTAATAGGAATATGGTCGGACTTTCCCTGTGAGACTGTCAAACGAGGGTTTTTTCCATCTAAAAACTCTCTCCAGTAAAAGGGAACAAGGGATGTTGTTAAAATGAAACCCTTACTTAATACTTTACTTTTCAAATGCTTTAACTGTTTTTCTTTCTCTTCTATACATGTAATAAAAGGTTAAAATGACATTTCATGGTGTATTTTCCTTGGTACTAAGCAGACTGAGGTTTCTGTACACCAAATCCTGAACCTTAGAATCATAGAATCATAGAATATCAGGGTTGGAAGGGACCCCAGAAGGTCATCTAGTCCAACCCCCTGCTCGAAGCAGGACCAATTCCCAGTTAAATCATCCCAGCCAGGGCTTTGTCAAGCCTGACCTTAAAAACCTCTAAGGAAGGAGATTCTACCACCTCCCTAGGTAACGCATTCCAGTGTTTCACCACCCTCATAGTGAAAAAGTTTTTCCTAATATCCAATCTAAACCTCCCCCACTGCAACTTGAGACCATTACTCCTCGTTCTGTCATCTGCTACCATTGAGAACAGTCTAGAGCCATCCTCTTTGGAACCCCCTTTCAGGTAGTTGAAAGCAGCTATCAAATCCCCCCTCATTCTTCTCTTGCTTGCTTCACACTAATATTAATTAATTAATATTGGACTAATTAAAATTAGTTAATATTGGACAGCAAAAGAGTCTTGTTGACATCTTTAACTCTTTGGGCCTATATAATCCCTCTAAATGAATACAACAGGCCTCACCAGTGGAGCTTCAAAACCCAGTGTGAAGCCTGCTGGGCTGCAGCCTGTTGAACAAACAGCATGGGCTAAAATGTCGACAATACAGAGCTCGCTTTCAGCTCTTGGCCATCTTCTCATCAGATACAAGAAGCATCATCTCAGCTCGCCAAAGATTTGGAGTGGATAAAATGCCGCTGCTTGAATCTGATTCTTGGAAAGAGTGAGGTCATGCTGTGGGTGAAAGAAGCATTTTGAAGACCTCACCACTCTTGTAACATCAGTAATAATTACCTTCCGTTGAGGGTACCCTCCGACCATTAAGACTTTGCTGTTCACCTGGACTCCTCACTGTTTTCAATACTTAAATAGCCACAGCCACAAGAAAAATCCATTTCTGTCCATGACTGGAAAGAAGACTGAATCCTCCTGTTGTTGGATTTGGGCTTAGCCATGGTGATTGGCATGGTGATTACTGTCATTCTCTGTGCCTAGGTCTGAAACCACTGACCGTAAAGCAGCTATAACTGGTTTAGAATTCAGCAGTCCATCTGCTCTGAGATGGTTGAGAGTCACAGCCTCACCCCTGTGCTGCACTTTCTTCACTGCCTCCCCAATGAATGTTGCCTTGTGGGCTGTGCAGAAATGAGTGTGCTTGATCGGAAAGGGTTTGTTTTCCATGGCAAAGGCTGAGGGGGACCGGGAGAGGCTGGAGAACAGAGGCATTCTGTCATGGTTAATGATAGTTGGAAGATTTGAGATATATGATGGCTCAGCTGTGTAGCTTCCCTTTTTCTTGTTAGTGGAGAGGGAACCAGTACCACAGACTCTTTCACATGATTCTATTCTACTCTATTCTATTCTATCTAGGTTTTTAAAGCACTGTCATCACTGAGGTATCTGGGAGCCTTCCTGACATGCATTAAGCAATGTGACTAACATCTGTCATGAGTAGTTTGCTCTTTCTCTCATCCTCGCCACAGCAGAGAAATTGTGTGTGTGCAGTGGAGTGTTTGCATTGGTACAATTGGGTTTGGTTTTGATTTGGTTGTTTTCTTTTTACGTGCGTGATACGATGTGTTTATGTGAGAGAAGGGAAGGTTGAAGAAGTGCACTTTCCACTTAGCGCAGAAGGTAGTGCGGTCTGTGATGGTCCCGTGGGAGTTCATTCCAAACTTGTGGACTAACTCCCCAGGAAAGCTCTAGCTTCTGCACAGATGAGGTTTGCCCTTATGGTAGAAAGTTCCACTGTTTCTGAGGCATAGAGTTGTCAATCATGGACCTCAGCCCCGAGCTTAGATATGCTGAGCAGCTGGGCCAAGACCACTGAGCACCTTGAACTGGTCTACCTCTGAACCCTGATGGAAGAGTTTAGACCTTTGTTTGTGATATTCACCTACGGAATCACTTCAGAGAAGCAGAGAGATTTCATTTAAATTACCCAGAAGAGAGAAGAATGTGTTTGTTTATGCTTGACTTCATTAGCTTTTTTAGAATGAAAGAGTGGATGAATAGTTTTGCTGGAAAGCTAAACACAGACAAACCAAGGAACCAGGCAAATTTCTCCTTTGCCTCCTCATCTCCATGATAGGACACCACAATCAGGTCCTCTGTTTTTCTTCATCCTGTGGTCCCTGGCTAAACAATGGGAAGCTTCAGTGAAAATGAGAGAGTGCAGATTTCTGCAGACACTGAGTATCTCATGAATGGTGAGGGGAAAAATAAGGAAATACCAAGTCTATTAGTTCCAGTCATGGGTCTCCAGAAGGCTTGCCAAGGAAGGAGACTTCAGTAGCAATGATAGTAGTCAGAATCGAGACTTCAGGACCAGATTCCTCTCAGTGGAAACATTTTCCTAGAATGCCTTGGAGAAAGATGTAAATCAACTCTATTATACAACTCTATTATTTACTGAGGCAAGATCAGGTACAAAGGATATGATCAAGTGTCCTCCCTAGAGATTTTTTTGTTGGGAGTCTTCTGCTAAAATCCTTGGGATCCTCATTTGCTCAAAGAAAAGCTGCAATCCATTTTTCAGACAATAGAACTTGCCTTTAGCTTTTACTCCTACAGAGTGCTGGGATTTATTGTAGAGAGCCTTGGAATTAAAAATGGGATGATATGTGACTCTTTCTTTATTTCAGCTTTCCATTAAGCTTGTGATTATTTTATTCCATATGAGAAAATATATGAAAAAGACATTATGTTGAGTTTCCTTTTATAATGAGGTGTTGCAGCCTCTTGTAAAAGGAAATGATCAATCCATGCTCTGGAATAGTGAATTTAAGGGTATCATTGAACTCATCAAGATAAGCAACATCTCTCTCCAATATCATTTATTTAGGATCTGACCTGGATTACTGCAAATATCCAGAACATCCATACATTTGTTTTGCCCATGTTTCGTAATGCATACACATCAGGAGGCAGAAATAAGGTTGCATGGATTATCTGAATCCTGGGATTTCCTAACTCTTGAATGCTTTACTTTGTGACCACAATAATGTTCTTTTAATGTAGTTTTTAGTATAACATATTATGATTTTTTTGTATTGCATATTTTAAATTTTTAAAATTGCCTAGAAATGCTTAATATAAACTGAAATACAAAAATAAATAAATTAAATGAATGCAGGACTCCAGAATTGTCAAAACTAGAATAATTCATGAACACTAAATTTTCATAAAATGAAATAAACAAATACATTATGAATAGCAACAGCTGTTTATTCAAACTACAGTGCAATTTATGCTTCTGGAAGGATGAAAGTTTCTGAAATATAATTAAAGACATTTTCATTTGTGTTCACCACTCCCTCATGTTTTCCATTGCCAGTAACAACTAGAATACAGTGTAGACAAGTAATCTCTTTAGTTTATACGCCCACCTGCAAGATATAATTATTGAGTTCATATCTAACAACTCCATGTAATAGCTGGGTTTCCACATATAATTTTTCATGTCAGTATAGATTTCTTGCATGACATTTTAGAAAGTTCTTGGTCCTTGTGGATTTTATAGAGGGAGATTCAGTGCATGCTATCATGAACTAATTCACATTCTAAGCAAGTTTCAAGCACATGATAACTTAAGTCTAGTCTTTTTTGCTCCCTGTAGTGGTGGAATGTCCCTTGGATACTTCCATGCGGATTACTCTCAAAATGTTACACAACATATGCTGGCATTCCACTTTGTTTTAAATGATAAAGTAATGCAATCTACACTCATTATGAGTTAATTTGTGGCCAGGACTAACACGTGCAGAAGAATAGGAGGAAGTAAGGACTCCTCTGCCCCCAAGCACAACTGCATTATACCAGCCTGGATTGCTGCTCCAGCCAGGTACAAGAAGAGCAGGGACTTCATGCCTGATACTTCTTACTCTGAACAAGTGGGAGGGGAGAGTTAGAGCCATGGCTCCGCCCCCACAAGCACTGCGAGAGGAGCTGGTTGGCCATAAGAAGGGGAAAACATGCTGAAGAGGGCAGTAGCACATGGCTCACTCTATGGAGCAAGGAGAATGTATTGGAGGAATTGCAACTCCATTCCTCAGAGAAGCAAGGGCCCAGAAGATCCTCGAAGCGTTGTAGAGTGGCAAAGCATAAAATGTGTGTATCAATTAACAGTTTTCTGATACCCGGAAGAACATTCACTTAGGGTGTTTTTTTACATTTAGAAATAGCTTTCATTCTATAAGTTACAGTTATTTCTTGTATTTTTTGTATTTCCTGATCTTGACTTTGCTTATTTTCCCACCTTACAGTATTATCCATTATTGGGATGTGTAATACTATATAAGGCCCCAATTCTGCAAACATATGCATCACACAAGCTTAACTTTATGCTTGTAATTAAGTCCTGAGCCAATGGGACTAGTCATGTGTGTAAAATTAAATGAACATACAAGTATTTGCAGGACTGAGGCCTAAATCGCATATTCCTGTCATCACTCTATGTCACAGCTCATCCCACTGAAAAACCATCAGCTGTTTTCCAAAGAATTCTAGTGCAGAAAAGATTCCTGTTACAAAGATCAAAGTGGTAAAACACAGGGAGCTGAGGCATCAACTGCTCCCTGGTAAGAGTCCCCCAGGTGGAGGACCCTATAGACGGAAGGATTCTAAACAGAAGAGCATACTGTCTCTTTTTCTCTCTTTAGTCTAATTATCTGGATGGACAGTTTGAAATGGGTGTCTGAACATCCAACGTCTACAGGAGCCAACCCAGAAATGTTTTACGACTTGATTGCTGTGAAAATTCTAATAAAGGCAACTTGTGTAGAGTCTGGAACTTGACCTCTGTGTCTCAGTTAGGGAACCGTGACAAACAGAGCACGGGTCTAATATTCCTAACCCAAGAGCTGAGTAGACTCCTTGTAAGTGGCGCCAAGTGTGTGAAACCTCCATCCCCTTCCTGGGGAATAAAGGTCAAGTAAACAGAGAACCAACACAGTTATGAAAGTTCTCTTTTGTTTTATTTTGCAAGTTACAAAGTCTCTGTGGGGCAGTGTTTGGCTGCTTTTTGGGCAAATAGAGAGTTGGCACTAGGTTCTTGAAAGTGTTTTCCATTAATCTGGAGAATGTTTTGAGGCATGAAATTAAAAACAACTGTATCACAACAGAACTTTTCTAGCACCTTTCTTGTTCCTGAAAACCTGGCTATACCCTCCTCCACCAAGTACTAAAGCTCTCTATTTCACAGCTCCTTTCTAACTCAGCCTGCTTTAACTTTCTGCTTCTACTGTGTGCCTGTGATGACTCTACCTGCTTGAACACATACTGATCTTAACTCCCACATTTTTCATTAATATTTGACTGGCTCCTGCCAGCTGTAATCCAGATCCCCAGCAAGACAGAGACCAACTCAACTTTGGACCTTGACATGGAAAACTAAACTAGGGTATACTTGGGAGCAGGAGGCAAACAGACCAGGAAAGTCTTTTATTCTTGTTCTGCTGCTAAACTGGATTAATTTGGAAAATCCAGATTTCTCACCCCAGAAACACTAAGAAACTTGGTTACAGACAGATGTGGTAATGAAAAATTACTACAATTTCAGAAGGCTTATTTTATTCTACTGTTTGAAAATCTAAATAAGGAAACTTATTAATGTAAAATGAGAAAGAAGCAGTTTTGTTGAGGAACAATTTAATGACCATTAACTAAGTCTGAAAATTACCTTCCTTTCTATACACCTAATTGAAATACCTACAAGAATACTAGTTTGTTGGCTGATGTAAAAGTTACCACACACAGAACTATTGAAAGAACTTACAAAGTTTGTATACCATACTGTTACAACGATCTGTGTTGAAATAGACAGAAGAGCGGAAAGTGGAATTGTCCCTTCACGCTCACAAGGAGATTAATCTGCAAACAACCATCTTCCTGGAATAAACTCCTTCCTCTGTTTATGCACAGGGATGATACACAGCAATGGGCTAGTGATGGATTAGTTGGCTACACTAAGAAAATAAGAATCAGTCCTAAATATAAAATGAAGACATCCCTTGGACAGAGACCAAATCTAAATAAAGTATATCTTATATGAAAGTCTTGAATCAGCTAGGAGCCAAATGGAGGGTGTCATAAATATAAAGGGAAGGGTAAACCCCTTTGAAATCCCTCCTGGCCAGGGGAAAGCTCCTCTCACCTGTAAAGGGTTAAGAAGCTAAAGGTAACCTCGCTGGCACCTGACCAAAATGACCAATGAGGAGACAAGATACTTTCAAAAGCTGGGAGGAGGGAGAGAAACAAAGGGTCTGTGTGTCTGTCTATATGCTGGTCTTTACCGGGGATAGACCAGGAATGGAGTCTTAGAACTTTTAGTAAGTAATCTAGCTAGGTATGTGTTAGATTATGATTTCTTTAAATGGCTGAGAAAAGGATTGTGCTGAATAGAATAACTATTTCTGTCTGTGTATCTTTTTTGTAACTTAAGGTTTTGCCTAGAGGGGTTCTCTATGTTTTTGAATCTAATTACCCTGTAAGATATCTACCATCCTGATTTTACAGGGGGGATTTCTTTATTTCTATTTACTTCTATTTTTATTAAAAGTCTTCTTGTATGAAAACTGAATGCTTTTTCATTGTTCTCAGATCCAAGGGTCTGGGTCTGTGGTCACCTATGCAAATTGGTGAGGCTTTTTATCCAACATTTCCCAGGAAAGGGGGGTGCAAGTGTTGGGAGGATTGTTCATTGTTCTTAAGATCCAAGGGTCTGGGTCTGTAGTCACCTAGGCAAATTGGTGAGGCTTTTTACCAAACCTTGTCCAGGAAGTGGGGTGCAGGGTTTTGGGAAGTATTTTGGGGGGAAAGACGCGTCCAAACAGCTCTTCCCCAGTAACCAGTATTAGTTTGGTGGTGGTAGCGGCCAATCCAAGGACAACGGGTGGAATATTTTGTACCTTGGGGAAGTTTTGACCTAAGCTGGTAAAGATAAGCTTAGGAGGTTTTTCATGCAGGTCCCCACATCTGTACCCTAGAGTTCAGAGTGGGGGAGGAACCTTGACAGAGGGAAAACAAAGAGTTTAACTTCCCAGACTCTAAATCAACAGTAGAAGGAAAATAAGGGATGAACTACCTATGTAGAGTCTTATAAAATCAACCCAATCCTTCCTAATGCCTTGCTTGCTAAGTTTTATAGAATCCAGAATCTAGGCCAAACAGGTGCCTGTTGACAATTAGCCTTGAGGAGTCAACAGAAATCTCCTGAGGGCAATGCTAACAAACCTAATTGGTAGCAGCTGTGAGTCCTTGGGCTCCCTTGTGGTGTTCAGCTTCCTGCTTACAGATTCCTACAGGGTTCCTGGCATCACACCTGATAGTAACATGGATGAAAATATGACATTTCAAGTTTGTTGAATTCTTGGCAGACTAGGGATGCACTTTTGCATAATGCAAAACAATTCATGAGTAGCTCTTTATTAATGTGTCTAAGTGTATAATTCATTTGTATTAGTTTGCAACATAATAAGCCTGGGCAAGGGGACATTGTTCACTTGGTTAAGGTCCCAAGTTCAGGTCCCAAGTTTGTTAAGCAAAATGTTTTGCAGAAGCTAATATGATTAGAGAGGTTTAGAGGTAGCTGGATCAATCACAGTGGAGTGAAAATCATAAATTAGTAATGTTGTGTCTTCTTATCTACACTCCTATTTCCACAGCCTAATTATCAGACAACTTTTACCCTGGTATTGATCTAGCTTGTGCAGCTGTTACCGTCTCAGCATTCTTTTCAGATTTTTCTCAGCTCATTTCAGTGTTTTTGTTCCATAGGAGATATAAGATGAAGAAGGAAATGGAAGACTATCATTAAGGATCAGAGTAACATCAAGATGAAAACACTAGCAATTTTTATTTTTCTCGTTATTTGATGGGATCTCACCGAACGTATACAAAATAATCTAATAAAGATTGTGAATGCAGAGCAATGTGTGTCAGAGGTAAAATCTTGTGGACCACTGGCACAAATAAAAACAAACTCTAAGCAGGGGCTCCCATCCCAGAAATTACTTGGTGCTCCAAATCAGGAAATTGAGAAATATGAATTGCTTAACTTAGGACTAAATACAATATTTCATGTTAATGCATTTTACTCATTAATATGAACAATGCAGGATCAGTAAGAAATTTATTTTTTAAATTTATTGCCATTCTTAGTATGCTTGAATTCCATTCTAATAAAACAAAATGTTAAAAGCTAAAGCTCTTCTTATCAAATATTGCTCTTTGTGGGACCTTAACTGTTCTACATAGAATAATAAAGTGTTTAATAGAACATATATAAATATTTTTTATTGTTATTGCTTTCTCAACATTCCAGATGGGGTACCTTTAGCTGAATGACATGATAACTTAGGTTTTGACCCTGTAAGATGCTCTGCCTGGGCAAATACCAGCCCGACTGAGACCGATTGCATTGTACAAGTTTCGCTGTAAAGGTGACGGTTAATTATGAAAACACCCTTCGTATTGTAGTACTGTGACTTCTTAACTACAAACCCAAACTCAGCAGTCAATATTCTATCAGTAGAACCACCCTATTTTGGTCATGGTGAAATTTTATGGCATATACCAATTGAAGTTGTGTCTTATGTGTGTTTTTGTCCTGTATATCATTAGAAAGATCCTCATCCCCACTACAGACTCTTTATGTTGGGTACAATCCCTGATGTATACTCCTCTGATGTACGAATTTAGGAAAGAGCTGCAGATATTCGGTTTTGTTCAATATCTTCATAAATGATCTGGAGGATGGTGTGGATTGCACTCTCAGCAAATTTGCGGATGATACTAAACTGGGAGGAGTGGTAGATACGCTGGAGGGGAGGGATAGGATACAGAAGGACCTAGACAAATTGGAGGATTGGGCCAAAAGAAATCTGATGAGGTTCAATAAGGATAAGTGCAGGGTCCTGCACTTAGGATGGAAGAATCCAATGAACCGCTACAGACTAGGGACCGAATGGCTAGGCAGCAGTTCTGTGGAAAAGGACCTAGGGGTGACAGTGGACGAGAAGCTGGATATGAGTCAGCAGTGTGCCCTTGTTGCCAAGAAGGCCAATGGCATTTTGGGATGTATAAGTAGGGGCATAGCGAGCAGATCGAGGGACGTGATCGTTCCCCTCTATTCGACATTGGTGAGGCCTCATCTGGAGTACTGTGTCCAGTTTTGGGCCCCACACTACAAGAAGGATGTGGAAAAATTGGAAAGAGTCCAGCGAAGGGCAACAAAAATGATTAGAGTTCTGGAACACATAACTTATGAGGAAAGGCTGAGGGAGCTGGGATTGTTTAGCCTGCAGAAGAGAAGAATGAGGGGGGATTTGATAGCTGCTTTCAACTACCTGAAAGGGGGTTCCAAAGAGGATGGCTCTAGACTGTTCTCAATAGTAGCAGATGACAGAACGAGGAGTAATGGTCTCAAGTTGCAGTGGGGGAGGTTTAGATTGGATATTAGGAAAAACTTTTTCACTAAGAGGGTGGTGAAACACTGGAATGCGTTACCTAGGGAGGTGGTAGAATCTCCTTCCTTGGAAGTTTTTAAGGTCAGGCTTGACAAAGCCCTGGCTGGGATGATTTAACTGGGAAATGGTCCTGCTTCAAGCAGGGGGTTGGACTAGATGACCTTCTGGGGTCCCTTCCAACCCTGATATTCTATGATTCTTCCGGAGACCCATTCAAAAGCCCTGGCACAGGGACATGTTGTGGGGATGAGACTGAATCATGTAGTACTGTGAAGATTTTGGGTAACCCACAGCCCTGAGACCAGAGGAGTTCTGTGCCCACACCAATTATTAGGGGTGTGTGCTCATGCTTGCCCCCCACACACTTGTGCACATCCCTGCACACCTAGATACATTAGATCAGTCCTTTGTTCTTCACCTGTAAACAGGGTTCTCCCCTCCCTGCTGTTCACCTCTTCCTGTTAATTTCTTCTCCTGAAGTCCCTGTAATCTCTTCATTAGCCTTTGACTGAGTATGCAAATTGCCTTCCATTGTAAGGCACACAATACAAAATTGTCAACCAGGGAGATAAATGTCTCCCCACCTCCTGTTTGGTGGAACCTGACCTCAGGCACGCTACCTCTGGGTGACCTGTCTTTAACTTGAAGGCTTCAGAACATAATTTCCAGTATATACACATATCTCCTTACATATTGTCCACACAAACATTTTGCAAAGATTATGATGACCAATGTGACACAGGCTTTCAGTAGAAACTGTACATTACACAGCAGACCCCATTTTAATGGCATGGTGAGGGCCAGCATTAGACTTTTTGGGACTAAGGGCTGAGGCTGAAGCCTGAGCTCCACCCCCACCTGGGGCAGCAGGGCTCAGGCTGTGACCCCCTTTCCTCGCATCCAAGGTGGTGGGTCCCAGTCTCTGCCCCCTTCCCAGGGTCATGTAGTAACTCTGCTGTCAGAAGGGGGTCATGGTGCAATGAACCATACTCTAGGCTGAACTAGAATGTAAATACTAAACCCAGAGAATCCTTGTAACCCTTTTGAACCCCTGTGCCCTCTGGTATCAGAGGTCCTTAGGTCATACCATGGTGGTCTTAATTACAGGGGTCCCTAGAGCAGCTCAGATCAAAGGTGGCTTAAAGCCACATTGGTTCCCCTTCACCCTTTCTAGAGGCACAGCTCAGAATCTCCCCCAAGAACTTCAGGACAAAGGCTTTTGACATTTTTCTGGTTTTGACTTTTTAATTCCTTGTACATTTTTCCTCATTACAAATTCCTCACTGTTTCATTTAATATGCCATAAGAAAAACAATTAAAATGTTCTATAATATTTTATGATTTTTTCCAATTTATAGTTGGTATTTTTACTGACTCTTACCAGCATGAATAGGCTAAAATAGGGAAAGAACAAGTTAAAATTACTTAGACAAGTCCAATGACTTCAGGTCACCAGGGCCTGATGAAATACATCCTAGAATACTCAAGTTGCTGACTGATGAAGTATCTGAGCCATTGATGATCATTGTTGAAAAGTTATGGAAGATGGGAGAGATTCCAGAAGACTGGAAAAGGGCAGATATAGTACCCATCTATAAAAAGGGAAATCAGGACAACCCTGGGAATTACATACCAGTCAGCTTACTTTCAGTACCTGGAAAGATAATGGAGCAAATAATTAAGCAATCAATTTGCAAACACCTAGAAGATAATAAAGTGATAAGTGACAGTCAGCACAGATTTGACTAGAACAAATTAGGTCAAACCAATCTGATAGCTTTCTTTGACAGGGTAACAAGCCTTGTGTATATAGAGGAAGCATAGATGTGGTTATCTTGACTTTAGTAAATCTTTTGATACTGTTTTGCATGACCTTCTCATAAACAAACCAGAGAAATACAACCAAGATGGAGCTACCATAAGGTAAGTGCATAACTGGTTTGAAAACTGTTCCGAGAGAGTAGTTATCAGTGGTTCACAGTCATGCTGGAAGGGCATAATGAGTGGGGTCCCACAGGGATCAGTTCTGGGTCCAGTTCTGGTCAATATCTTCATCAATGATTTAGATAATGACATAGAGAGTACACTTATAAAGTTTGCAGGCAATACTAAACTGGGAGAAGTTGCAAGTGCTTTGGAGGATAGGATTAAAATTCAAAATGATCTTGACAAACTGGAGAAATGGTCTGACGTAAATAGGACGAAATGAAATAAGGACAAATGGAAAGTACTCCCCTTATGAAGGAACAATCAGTTGCACACATAGAAAATGGGAAATTACTGCCTAGGAAGGAGTACTATGGAAAGGGATCTGAGCGTCATAGCAGATCACAAGCTAAATATGAGTGAACAGTGTAACACTGTTGCAAAAAAAGCAAACAGTATTCTGGTATGTATTAGCAGGAGTGTTGTAAGCAAGACACAAGAAGTAATTTTGCCATTCTACTTCATGCTGATTAGGCTTCAACCAGAGGTGAAAGTAAGCCAGTATGCCCCGGTACGGTGTACCGGTAAGAGCAGGTGCGCTGTACCAGGATCGGCTTTCCAAGAGGGCAATTTAAAGCCCTGGGGTAGTGGCGGCGGGGCTGCAGTGGGGATTTAAAGGGCCCCGAAGCGCCAGCCGCTGCTACTCCCCCCCCAGGGCCCTTTAAATCCCGGCCTGAGCCCTGCTGCCCGAGCCCTGGGGTAGCGGCGGCGGGACTCTGGCGGGGATTTAAAGGGCCCCGGAGCAGTAGCAGCGGCTGGAGCCCCAAGCCCTTTAAATCCCCACCTGAGCCCTGCTGCCCGAGCCCTGGGGTAGGGGTGGGGGGGCTCTGGCAGGGATTTAAAGAGCCCCGGAGCTCCAGCCACCGCTACTGTCCCGGCCCTTTAAATCCCCGCTGGAGCCCTGCTCCCAAAGCCCTGGGGTAGCGGCGGTGGGGCTCTGGCGGGCATTTAAAGGGCCAGGGCGGTAGTGGCGGCTGGAGCCCTGGGGCCCTTTAAATCCCCGATGGAGCTCGGCCTCCGCTACCCCAGGGCTCGGGCAGCAGGGCTCAGGTGGGGATTTAAAGGGCTCGGGGCTCCGGCAGCTGCTACCATAGTGGAGCCCCAGGCCCTTTAAAGCTCTGCCAGAGCCCAGAGCCCCGGGGTAGCGATGGCAGCCGGGAGCCCCCAGGGCTCCTCAGTGATTTAAAGGGTCCTGGGCTCCGCTGCGGTAGTGGCAGCTGGAGCCCTGGGCTCTTTAAATTGCCCCCGAGCTCCGGGGCTCCCAGCCGCCTCTGCAGCTGGTAGCTCGTGGGTGATTTAAAGGGCCCTGGGCTCCCAGCTGCCACTATCGCAGCTGGAGCCCTGGCCCTTTGACTCAAGATTTAAAGGGCCCAGGGATTTAAGGCCCTGCCTCTTCCGGTTAAGGCCATGCCTCTTCCGGTTGAGGCCACGCCCCCTGCTCAGGACTCCGGCGTACCGTTAAATCCTCTAATTTACTTTCACCCTGGCTTCAACTGAAGTATTGTGTCCAGTTCTGGGTGCGATATTTCAGAAAATATGTGGACAAATTGGAGAAAGTCCAGAGAAGAGCAACAAAAATTATTAAAGGTTTAGAAAACATGACCTATGAGGGAAAATTTAAAAAATTGGGTTTGTTTAGTCTGGATAAGACAAGACTGAGAGGGGACATGATAACATTTTTGAAGTACATAAAAGGTTGTTACAAGGAGGGGAGAAAAATTATTCTCCTTAACCTCTGAGGATAGGACAAGAAGCAATGAGCTTAAATTGCAGCAAGGGTGGTTTAGGTTGGACATTAGGAAAAACTGCCTAACTGTCAGGGTGGTTAAGCACTGCAATAAATTGCCCAGGGAGGTTGTGGAATCTCCATCATCGCAGGTTAGAAAAACAATTGTCAGGGATGGTCTAGATAATATTTAGTCCTGACATGAGTGTAGGGGACTGGACTAGGTGACCTCTCAAGGTCCCTTTCAGTCCTATGAGTCTATGATTCTATGAATTGAGAATAGGTAGCCAATTTAATATTGGTAATTTAAATGTTCACATTTGGGTACCTTTTTGGAGGACATGCTTTAGTCAGACACAAGCCACTGGGCTCAATACAGGAGTAACTAGATGAAATGGTATGGCCTGTGTTATAGAGGAGGTCAGATTAGATGATCTAATGGTCTCTTCTGGCCTTAAAACCTATGAGATTTTGTTTCCAAAATGAGAGTTTGAATTTTGAAATATTACTGGGCTTGATACTGCAAACCTCTATGGATCAAACTCCCATTAGAGTCAATGGGAGTTCTGCATATGTGACAAATGCTAGATAAGGCTTATTTTTAATTGGAGTTTGGGTTAATTTTAAATGTCCTATTTTATGTAACACAAGATGGAACTAATTTCGCAAAGGAAAATATTTTATAATATGCTTTAGTATGTTATGATATTTTAAAGATGTTAGCCCATGAGAAACCATTATCAGAAGGACTTTTAGCAGCATGTCATATTTTCCACTGTGATTGGCAAAAAACTATGTAAGCATAACATATATTACACGAGATTATGGGGAAGGGGAATACATGTCTTTACTTAAATTGTAAATCATGAGCAAGCTGTTCTTTGTTTGCTCAGATAAAACTGGTAAGTGAAATGGTTTATTAGGTCGGAGACTGGCTCAGGAACGATAGTGGAAATTAAGACTTTATTTAATCTTTAGTTCTAGCTGATAGTGATGAACTATTGATGTCACATGATGACTCTGCTGTGATCTGCCATAAGTGAAATTCATTGGTGGTCTCACACTCTTAGTGGTTAGGTGTTCATGCTACAACATGACAATCATAACTGGCACCTTTCCACAGCAGGAAAGCCAGAGATAGAGGTCCTGAGCCAAAACTTGCTGAAAGTTTCTCATTCACATCAAGAGGACTAGACTCAGGCGAGAATGGGCATGTCTGGATGAGGCACAATGTTGCCAGTCAGATCATGGCTGTTCTGTGGACAGATAAAAAACTTGACTTCTCTGCATTTTGCTCTGAGCCTGCTGCCACTTAGCTGCTATGGTTACATCTACATTTGAGCTGGGAGATGTGATTCCCATCTTGCATAGACTGCTGGTGCTAGCTGTACTCAAGCTAGCATATGAACAATAGCAGCATAGCTGGGGTAGTACAGGTGGCAGGTTGGGCTAGTCACTTGAGCACATACCCACCCAGGCCCCCCCGAATACGTAGTCGGGTAGCTGGTCTGAGCTGCCGCCTGTGCTACTTTAGCTACCTCGAGCTAGCGCAGGTACACCTATGCAAGCTGAGAATCACAGCCAACTTAGATGCACACGTATCCTATACTGACACCTTTCTCTCTAAAAATGTAAACTTTTTTTTTTCTAATTGGCCATGACAGGCTCAGTTCTTAGCCTATTTTAGAAAACTGCAGGGAATTCTGCTGTTGAAGGCTTTTTCTAGGTATCTATATAGCTCTCATCAGTGTAGTATCTCAGCGCTTCACAAGCATTAACGAGTTTTATTGTCACAATACCTGTGTGAGAGTGGGAAGTATTATCCCTATTTCACAGATGGCAAAGAGAGACCCAGGGTAGATTAAGTGACTTTGCCCAAGGTCATGCAAGAAATGTGTCCAATTCCTGGTTGAGCCAGGAATTGAACCCAACTCTCTTGAATCCCAGTACCTATCCACTATCCCATCCTTCCTACCAATTACACTTATCGGTACTCCAACTCTAGCTAGAATACTTCCACTGGGCTCTGCTATTTGCTCTAACCCAATTATATGCAGCTCTAATAATTATGACTCCATGTCTCTTTCCATTGTATAAATGCACAGATGTCAGCCACTAGTAAAGTTTGGCATTAATGTTCACTCTGGGTGAAATTTACCTCAGCATTGATGGCCCATGTCAGGGGTTGAGTAGCACCCTGGTACACAGGGTCTTGTTTGGGATCTTTGTTGCTGAGAAACAGGAACTGAAGGAGTGGCAGGACAATGAGAAGAGGGATCGAAAGGAGAAAGCAGCAGGCCATAAAGAAGCAGCGGAGAGGCTCTTAAACATTATGGAACGCCAAGCAGACATGCTCCAGGCAATACTAGCTCTTCAAAGTGAGCAGCTCTGTGCCCGCCTTTCCCTGCAGCCGCTGTCGCAAAACTCTTTCCCATGCACCCCACAGACATTGCCAACACACTCTTATCGACCTCCTGGCTCCAGTCTCTACCCGCAGCGTTCCAATCCTCCCTCCTCACAGTCCTGCACTTGTGGACTCCCACTACCCACTGCTATCAACACCCGTCCCTTTGCAGTTTGGCCCTGCTGAAGTACAGTACCCGCTGCATTGTACTCCAAAGGAGAAGTTTGGATATGATCCCTGGACAGACACATATCTTTAGCCGTCCCAGGATCCCTCCTCCTCCTGGGACCTTCCATTCTCCCCTCCCACTCCCTGCTGATGTATTTTTTTCATTTGACTCTCTCCTCCAGTTGTTGTCTTTTAATAAAAGAATTGTGTTGGTTTGAAAGCAATCTTTATTCTATTAATTGAAAGCAAAAAGATCACTGCAAAGCAACATACAATTAGGTTAAACCTCCTTATTGCATCATGTGCACCAATCACCTCCTAGCATTACAAGCACTGAAATCCCAAGAATAGCAACAAATATTAGTGGCTTTCAGCTTCAAATTGTGCCTCAAGGCATCCCTGATCCTTAGAGCATTGTGCCCCTCTAATAGTCCTGGTACCTGTCTGTTCAAACTTATCCTCCAGCCTCTGCGATCCAGCTCTGAGTGAAGATTTCACCCTTCCCTTCACAAATATTATGCAGCGTACAGCATGCAGTTATAAGCATAGGAATATTGTCATTGGCCAGGTCCAGCTTCCCATAGAGGCATTGCCAGTGGGCTTTTAAATGGCCAAAAGCACACTCCACAATCATTCTGTACTTGCTCAGCCTGTTGTTGAACTGCTCCTTGCTGTTGTCAAGTTGCCCCGTCTATGGCTTCATAAGCTACAGCATTAAGGGGTAGGTGGGGTCTCCCTGGATCACAATGGGAATTTTGTGATCTTCTGGTCCGGGAAGAAAGTCCCTGCTTGCAGCTTCCTGAACAGGCCAGTGTTCCGAAAGATGTGCGTGTCATGCACCTTTCTGGACCAGCCTGCATTAATTGGGGATCGGTCCTGCTTTGAGGAGATCGGTCCTGCTTTGAGCAGGGGGTTGGACTAGATGACCTCCTGAGGTCCCTTCCAACCCTGATATTCTATGATTCTATGATTAATGTCTATGAAACGGCCCACGGTGATCCACAAGAGCCTGGAGAACGATTGAGAAATACCCCTTGCAATTAATGTACTCGGAGGCTAGGTGGTCTAGTGCCAGAATTGGAACATGCGTGCCATCTATTGCCCCTCCACAGTTAGGGAAGCCCATTTGTGCAAAGCCAGCCACAGTGTCACACACGTTGCCCAGAGTCATGGTCTTTGAGAGCAGGGAGACCAACCGTCGACTTTCCCACTCCAAACGGGTTAGCGACCAATGGGTAGCAGTCTGGAGTAGTGCAATTGCCACACCCTTCTCCAACGACAGGGCGGCTCTCATTCTCCTGTCCTCACGCTGCAGGGCTGGGGCGAGCTCACCACAGGGTCCCTTGAATGTGGCTTTCCTCATCCGAAAGTTCTGCAGCCGCTGCTCGTCATCCCGGACGTGCATCACGGTGTGATCCCGCCACTCAGTGCTTGTTTCCCGGGCCCAAAAGCTGCGTTCCACTGTGGTCAGCACCTCCGTGAATGCTACAAGCAATCTCGTGTCATAGCTACTACTACATAGCATGGCGAGATCAGTGTCTCACTCCTCTTGCCTTTGTTGTTTAAGGAATAACTCCACTGCCACTCATGATGTGTTGGTCAGAGCGAGCAGCACACTGGTCAGCATCCATTCCTGCAGCCCGAAGAGGCAGAGCGCACAGTACACAAACCACTGAAAGATGGTGCCAAATGCAGATGGAAGAACAGGGATTTCTGGGATGCAAAGCAATGCATCATGGGTCATTGGAACAGGACCCAGTGTGCTGTGCGACGCCCTCTGCCTTCTCACAAGTCTTAGCAGCAGAAGAGGAAGAGATGTTCTGTGGGATAGCTGCCCAGAGTGTACCACTCCGAATACTGCAAGTGCTGCAAGTGTGAACACGCTATTGTGCAGGCAGCTGACAGTGTGAACACACAACAGCAGTTTCCCTTCAGCACTCTCTGAGCAGCACTGTAACTTTGCCAGTGTAGACATGTCTTTAGGGACACTGCGATGACAGACCAACACAGGTTAATTTATTCTGGGAGCTGCATAGAATTTCAAGAACCAATGGCCCAAATCAAGAGTACCTTTAAATTTATTATAGCGAAATGCAGTCTCTTCTCTACCACAAGGGACATTACAGACTCTACCCATTGCAAAACTGCCCCCCCCGCCTTATTTTATTTTATTCAACTTTAAAAAAATCAAATAAAGAAATAAATCCCAACCTCTTTTACTTTTAGTATTTTCATTTTGCAGTTTTGGACTGTGTCTTTCAATATATTTTCTACGGGTTTGCTTTATTTCACAGTCCTGCCCTGGAGATAATATGGCGCTGACCCATCCTGTGGGAAGTGGGGGTGAGGGGAGGGAGGAGGGAAGGAGGGGAGATGGAACAAGACACTGAATGAAAGTAATCTGCCTTGGAGAAGCAGCTTGCCTCCTGGAGCTCCCTGGTCTGCATGAGAGTGCACAAACTGCTGCATATTTTTGACTACTGTAAAAAACTCTGGGGAGATTCCCACAAACATTCTTTTAATAAAATTTTAACACAGCGTCTGAGAGTATTTAGATTTCAAAATTTCCCAGGGGCCAGTCCTTGGCAACTCTTCTGCCATTTCCTTATAGCTCATTTTATGTGGGTTAGCATTTTCTGGCTACAATTCTGTCATCTGAGCTCCCTGGATTCCTTTTCAGATATTAAAGGACTACCACTTCACAGCCTGCACAGCCTCCCATGGGGGAGGAGAGCAGCATTAACCCTCTTCTATAAACAGGGTTGCCAAGGCACACAGAAATCCAGTGACTTGCTCAAGGTTTGACAGGAAGTCTGTGAAGGAACCAGGAATAAAAATACAGATCTCCTTATTCTCAGTCCTGTCTTTTAGCCATATAAGGGTATGTCTACACTGCAGTCATGGCCGTGATTAGCAGCTCATGTAGACATACGCATGCTAGCTGTACTCCAGCTAGTTTGCTAAAAATGGAAGGGAGAATGCAGCAGCATGGGCTTAAGCACTGGCCGCACCCTGAGGACATTCCTTGGGGGAGGGTGTCTGGTGGCTCATGTTCTAGCTACCGTACAGCTAGCATGGGTACGTCTCCATGAATTGCAAATCATACCCAGGACTGCAGTGAAGATGTACCCTCAGCAAGAGTTCTTCCTGCACTATAACCCCTTTACTGCTGCTAAGTTGGGGACACTTTGGATTAGTTATGTTTGAAAAATTGGGTATCGTCATATGGCCTGTCCTTATAGGCGAGTTGTTGCTCTGCATTGCATCCATGTTTGCTGCCAGGAGTTTGAAAACGACACACAAGAGCACGTGCTTATGGGCTGGAACAGAGGGAATTTTGGGTTTTTGACCCCAACCCTCCACAGTTGCGTTAGAGTTGCAGAGGCATCCTGCAAAATCCAGCGACAATTGCTCCAGAGGCGGTGTGCCTGGAGGTGGTGTGAAGGGCACTGGGATGCCTACCCACAGTACAACAAACTTTTGCGGATGCATTAGATGCATTGTGGCTACAGTGCCCTGGTACACGTGGCAGAGTGTGAAAGCACCGTCACTGGCATTCTGTCCACAGGACTTTTACCAGCACAACTTTCTGGTGTAGATGGAGCCTGTGACACTGTCACCCCTATTCTGCTGCTAAACCTGGGGACACGTAGGGTTAGTTGCTATTAACAAATTGGCTATGTAAATTAAGTGACAGATTTACTTGGCCTCAAGAAATTTTGCTAAATTTTAGGGGACGATATTACTTTTGGGAGAATGCTACCACAGACTAGCCACCTACTGTAAAAGACACTCAAGTGTGAGTTACGTAGAGGAATGGAAGGGATAGATAAATGGAGGCAGGGATGTCCTGGAATGACAGTGACAAGCATACAGCAGCACAAAGCCCCAGTGAATGTCTGTCTGTCAGTCCAAATATTAGCAGGATTAGAGAAAGCACACAGCTTCTGTCCACAGTGTGCAGCCAAACAAACATTTCATCACAATCGCCAGTGAGAAAAAGAGCACTTTTTTGCAGAGTTGCACAGAAATAGGCACCCACCACAACACCAGATTTTTCTATTTTATGTACCATTTACTTTCAGGCCATGCAGGCATGTATATGACTGCAAGGAGAGCTTGGCCTGTAGTCCTCACCTGTGGGGAGTCCCAAGCTCCAATTTCTTGGCTTCTTCCCCTTTCTTGGCTGAATAAAGAGCATACTGGGACGTCTTTGAAAAAGTCACTTCATTCACTGCAGATTTCTCATTTCCAGAGATCCCCAGCTGGGCCTGCTTTGTGCTCCAATGCATACACACAGCACACGTCAGAGGAGACCCTGTAGAATTAATCGTCTAGCATCACTTAGAGAGAAAGGAGTTTTGAAAATGAGGCTATTTAAAATCAGCAAGGCCCTAAATGTCTGGTGATTCAGATGAGATGTATTCCCATACAAAACTTGCCAAATTCATAGCAAGCACAATTAATCTTATTTCCCAAATTTTGTATCCTCTTCTACCTACCTGTGTCACACTTGGCTTTTTATTTTATAATTTTTTTTTATATGGCTTTGCTAAAAGAGACCTGTCTTTAGAGGTGTTCCACGATGTTTGGTGTATGTGCCTGGTACCTGGTATAGTTTCCATTTTAAAGGCGTTTAGAAGTAAAAGGAGGAGAAAGAAAGAAAAAACAACAAAACAAACAGAAACATGTAAACAAATGTCTTATTGAGGGTTGGCTGCTAGCTGAGACAGACTTTCCCACTGGAGCCCAGCAGTATTTCCAACATGCTCTTGTGTACTATCCTTGGCATTCAAATTTAACAAGAAATTACAAACCAGCAACTCTATCCATTACTGATACCCCACAAATTGCAACCCTGAATCACTGTCAGAAGCATCCAGCATTAACAAATCAAAGAGCAATGGCTAAGGCTGACATGGATGCAGACAATGAAAGGGCCTTTTCCCACCCTGAATAAACATAGCAATAGAAAAAAATATTTCCTGAAATGTTTATACAGTGTATCCCAGAAGACCCACACAATGAAAACAAAACATATCCTTGTGACTGGATGGATTTGGTGCACAAATGGTTAATAAAGAATGATTTATAAAATGTTCAGGGCTTAAATTCATGTTGCATAGTTATATACATAGCTCTTATGACTGGAAAACCTTATACACTGAGCTGAAATTGTACACTATTTGTTTAGCACCAATCATATGCTTAATGCTATACAAAACACAGAAATACAGTAAAGAAAGCCCTTGCTCTGAGGAGTTTACATGCTAAAGAACAGATACCTAGAAGATGGGGCATACTAGGAAATCCAGAGGAGGGTATTCTTTGTTATTAATAAAATCAGTCACATCAAGTTGCTTCATATTTCTGCTCAGCTGACTCATGAGGATAGCCCCATTGATATTACTGGGATTTCTCCTATAATGTAGGCAAGCAGCACTTGGCTATGATATAGAGACAGGCATGGAGCTTAACCATGTGTGGTGTTACATAATCTGTCATAACCGCTCTCATTATAATGTTGCAAATTTATGGCATGAACCATGCCTTATAAGGTTTACAGTGTATGACTCCTTGTAAAGAATATTCCCCCTTCCACATCACACTCCCTGTACACTGCTCACCAGGGTCAGGGCCAATTGTCACAGTACCTGAGCTCAGGGAAACACAGAGACTGTTCCTCCGTGAACCCCCAGGATACAAATCACTGTAAACTGGGCAGGGATCTCTGCCCCTTTCAATGGCCTGCTAAGCTTGATGTTAGATGCATGCCAGATCATCCAACTGGTTGGTGTTACATGAGGCTTCCCCTTTCCCTCTGGGGAGCTAGGAAAAGATTGTGTCTCATGAATGCCCCCTCAGCTGATGTGGTTCCATACTTCCCCTGACTCTGGGCTTTGGCTAAATGCCACAATCTAGCCCTAAATCTGACATTTTCTTCCCAGACCCGAATTCCAGGTGGTGATACATCTTCACATACCATATGTTGCATGACTTCTTGATCTTCCCAGAATCCTTAGTTTGGTATTGAAAAATTCTTGTCTCTCCTCAAAAAGAAAAGGAGTACTTGTGGCACCTTAGAGACTAACCAATTTATTTGAGCATGAGCTTTCGTGAGCTACAGCTCACTTCATCGGATGCATACCGTGGAAACTGCAGAAGACATTATATACACACAGAGACCATGAAACAATACCTTCTCCCTCCCCACTGTCCTGCTGGTAATAGCTTATCTAAAGTGATCATCAAGTTGGGCCATTTCCAGCACAAATCCAGGTTTTCTCACCCTCCGCCCCCCCCCCACACAAACTCACTGGATTTGTGCTGGAAATGGCCCAACTTGATGATCACTTTAGATAAGCTATTACCAGCAGGACAGTGGGGAGAGAGGAGGTATTGTTTCATGGTCTCTGTGTGTATATAATGTCTTCTGCAGTTTCCACTGTATGCATCCGATGAAGTGAGCTGTAGCTCACGAAAGCTCATGCTCAAATAAATTGGTTAGTCTCTAAGGTGCCACAAGTACTCCTTTTCTTTTTGCGAATACAGACTAACACGGCTGTTACTCTGAAATCTGTCTCTCCTCAGTGACTCATTTTCCTCCTGCATTGTTGATCTGAAAAGAGCAGGCAGTAAAGTCAAATGTGAGTGGCACAGTTGAATTTCCTTTAATCAAAACCACTAACATGAAAATCTTTCTCATGCTGTCCCTGAGTTTGTTCCTGTGCTTTGACTTTTATGGTTATGGAACTGCTTCCTGTGATGGGGAATCAGAGCTGAGAATTCGGAATCTGCAGATCAGGTTGCATAACGTGACCTGGCCACTTCGAGCTCTCTGTCCTCTGGAGTGTTACGTCACGTGAAGCGTCCAAAAGAATTCTGCCCACCTTTTCCAATTCTGCATGTGTAAATGTCAGAGCTGCTGTAACCGCAGTTAAATGTCTGTCAGCTAAAGAACAGCACTTTTAACAGCGCAGTAGCTGCTAGTTCATATAGGTTAGTGGTACTGCAGCAACCACTATGATTGTTTCCTTCTGCTGCCCCTGTCAGTCTGTCTGGTTCCACCTGTTGTCCCTGGGTTTATATTTAGACTGTAAGCTTTTTAGGGCAGGGACTGTCTTTTTGTTTTGTGTTTATACAGTGCCCAGCACAATGAGGTCCTGGTCCATCACCAAGCACTGCTGCAATAACCATAATCATTATAATTAATGATACAATTAATAATTGCTCAGCAGTGGGTGGGATCTCACATGCTAAGTGGGAGCTTGAAACCACAACCTGGCTCAGAAGCAAGAATGTAACCAATTGACCCATGATGAGGATGTACGTTTTCTTGCATAACTGGGGCTGAGAGAACACCCTTTGCAATCTACGCCATATTCAAACACCCATGATGTAAGAATTTACAGGAATGATCCTGGCGACGAGACTGGTTTTGCCACATTTGTTTCATGTCACATTGCTGTATTTTTTCTTTTAGTTTATTTATTTTGGCTTCATCACACTCAACTGATCATGTCTTTTTGTACTGATGAAATATATGGATCTTCCAGCACTTACCACATGTTCTTGTCCTAACATATGATACCAGAGTTATTAGATACAGGCCACAGCTCTCTAGCTGGGTGGTCAGGTTTGTTCATTTAACCAACTGAAAATTGCAAAATCAGGCTCTTCACCAAAAGTGAGTCCAGGACCCAATTTGTCCAATTTAAGATATATGGAAGTAAATCTGATAGACTGTACATACTGTTAAGTATTTCAGTTTCACAGCCACAGAAATCCCAGGCGGTAAATGGAAACCTTTCAAAGAATGAATAAGAAACCACAGCAGGATTGAAACTGCAAATAAGCAAATTGTTTTACAGATTTAATCAGCCCCATGTGTTTATTATCAACAACTTCTAAAGGGATTTGTTACTGATGAAGAAGAACACCCAGCAGGAAATAGGGGCATACTGCAGTAAATTTGAGAATTCTAATCAAGTTCTGTTCCTTTGATGTATGATCTCCTAATTTTATTAGGTAACAACTAATTATGTGCTCTGTTTCTTTGAGGTAACAGATTTGGTTGGATGCATTTTTGTTTTCTATCATCAGCTAAAAGAGAAAGTAGTTATAACCTAAATTTTTAAAGTCATTTTCAAATGAACAAATAACTCAATAAACAAATTAGTTGCACTCCAGTGGTGGGAAAAAAAAACCCTGCCTGGTGGTGAGGATGTAGAGTCCCTCACAGTGTCAAAGGAAGGAGCTAAAAGAAATACAAGGCTATGCTGAAAATAATACTTCACATAACAATTTGGCACATCAAAGAGGAATTAAAATAACATGAAATCTATGATTCTGACACAGTCTATAGTGTTCCAAGTCACACACAAACACTGTTAGAAACTGAATATACATCCTTTCTTCCCTGTATTCACTGAGAGCTGGGAATACACGAATAGCTATAGTAACATGGCAAAAGAAATGCTTTAGTTGAACACAACTTAATTGTCCCTCAGTAATTTCCCAAGAACCGATCACCAAATCCAAAGAGAGACCTCCAAAATGCAACAGTAGCTATTGTGTTCTTTCTTCCCTCCTCAGCAAAGGACAAGACTGCAGTGTAAGTTGTTCAGAACTGTCAGAACCTGTAATGTGGGCAGTCTGATCTAATGGTCACAGCTGGAAGTAGAGTCAGGGTCAGTAGTCACACCAAGGGCCACAGCAAGAGTCAGAAGCCTTGGCAAGGGTTAAACTGGAGTCAGAGTCACACAGGGCCAAGCCAGGATCAGAGTTAGAAGCCACCTCAGGGATTAAACCAGAGTTGTAACCAGAAGTCACATTGGGATCAAAGCTGAAGTCAGAGTTAGAAGCCATGCTAAGGGTCAAACTGGACTCAGAGTCACACCAAGGAGTCAAGCCATAGTCAATAACTGGAGTTAGGGTAAAGAGCAGGAATAAGGCACAAGTCAGGGCAACAGGAAAAATGAGCAGCAACTAGAACTTAGTCTCAGAGTTCTAGCAACAGATCTATTAACTAGCTGCTCAGATAAGGGGTGGGGCAGGAACAGGAAGCTTTATGCAAAGAGGTGCTAATCAAGATTCGGCTGCTAGTCAGCTGATCATACTGAGTCAGCATGTGTAGCCCCTCTTTGAGGAGTGTCAGTTGCAGTTCCTTCAGCTGGCTTTGCAATGTGGTGATGCAGAGGGGTAAGGCTCTTGCTTTGCAGCCCTGTTTGGCCAGGTGTTGGGGCCCATAGTGCTTGGCAAAAAAGCTGATGTTTTTCTTTTCTTCTTGATGTTTTTTGCATTAATTGTTAATCAAGCCTACAGAGAAATCAAAGCCTCCTATTAACATGAAAGGGAAAAAAATTAACTATCTTTTATGCCCCATTTAATAATATGGTGAGTTACTGAGCCACATAAAACTTCTACTTTTATATAGGAATACATTATAAATTAACTAATAACCTACACTAATCTATCTTATGGTACTGAATAGAGCCCACTGGCATAGGATCTAAGCACTGGCACTTAAGCTAAATCTTTACACTAATTCATTTAATGTACAAAAGCAGAATCGGAAAAATTATCCATTAAAAGCAAACTTTTGAGTCTATCATGTTATTTTGTATAGTGACTGTCATTCAAAATCTTAAAGCAATTTACAGAGATCTAAATGGGAAAACTAAGTAAAAGCCCAAGTAGAATAGGACTAAGGTTTAAAACCATTAACAATTTCTATGCTCTTTATACTTAAAGAAGAGAATTCCACAAGAAGAGAGCAAAACAGGAAAAAAAACCCAAATACAATATTTTAATACAAGTTCAGATAAAGCTGGATGTAGAAGTAGCCCCAGGTACATGAGATCAATCAAACATATAAGCAGAGCAAAACGGTGAAATTTCTGTACAACAAATAAATATTATAATCAGTGTATTGTCATATAGCCATGCATGTCCTGCAGAACTGATGTGGTCTATGTTGTAATTTACCAGTAGAATTCTGCAGAAGGTAAAAATAAAATAAAAAGCAAAATACCAGTCACTTTTGGGTTACTGTAGCTGAATCTCACAGATGCCAAGACTTGAGCAAAGGAGTCCAGACTCTGAAAAGTTAACAAAGAATCATAATATTCCTCAGGTGACAGTAGAATTTCTGATTGTAAAATATTAACAAGTATCAGGAGAGAAGTAAGAAACAGAAATAATGCCAAGATTTCTAATGAAAGTTTCTATTGCCATGGTCAACAAACAGATCCATCAGAGAATATTGTAAGAATACTTCAGGCTTATAGAGACATATTTTTAAAAACAGGTTGAATCTAGCCTCTAATTATGTACCTGTACTAAATTGCAGGGGGAGAAATTGTGCATACAAGTAATTATGGACACAAGTGATAGCATTTAGACATCTGACTATCTGGTTTATGGGTGCATTTTGATAGGGTGTTTATCATTTGTGCCCTTAGTTAATGGGTGATTTTTTTTTGTTAAAATATTGACCTTCAAAAACCAAGTATCTTAATATTGCCAGAAAGAAGCACACATAAATCAAAAGTAAGTGGGCTAGAAATATAGGACTTGGGTTTTTACCACCTAATTAGGCAATAGCAGATGAGCCATCGTCCATGAAACCACTTGGAAAGATAAAATGGCTTTAAGGCTGTGGCTCTAACACCAGGCCAGAATTCAAGTTGTTGCAATACTATGATTGAAGCTAAACTTTCAAAAGCAGCACATTATTATAGTAGTAGAGTCAAGGAAATGAAGTCAAGAAATCCTTTATCCGCAGAGAGAGGCAAAGGAGTAATGCCGGAATTATCTGCTGTGTTTGAAACTTTAAACCATATGACTGGTGAGAATCTTGAATTCTGGCCTGAGATGACAGGGAAAGCTCTAAAATGGTTACATTCTTTCTTGAACTTTTCTGAGTATCTTTATTTGGGTAATCAGACTGGGAATCTCATGAGATCAGTTTCCTGAAAACTTTCAAATTAGGCAGGCCATTCAGCTGGTTTTAAGCTGGACAGTCCTGTTTTGTCCTTGCCCAGTACTGATATAAAACCAAATGTGGTTGTGTTTGATATCATCATGGACACACAGAGGATACCATTTTCACGTGGGTGGGATCACTCAGGTAGGGGTGGGCCCATATCATTTGGAAGTCCTGTATTCTGGGGGTGCATATGTAGCTATCCTATTTCTAACATTTCTGATTCTGGCTGGGTTAGAAATTTAAGGCCTGATCCAAAGCTCATTGTAGTCACTGGAAAGCATTGTTTTCCAGTGACTTAGACTCATAGACATTAAGGCCAGAAGAGACCATCGTGATCATCTAGTCTGACCTCCTGAACATCACAGGCCACAAAACCTCCCCCACTCCTGAAAGAGAACCCTAAACTCTGGCTGAGTTACTGAAGTCTGCAAATCATGATTTAAAGATTTCAAGTTAAAGAGAATTCACCATTTACACTGATTTAAATCAGCAAGTGACTGTGCCCCATGCTGTAGAGGAAAAGAGCCAGACATCCTTCCCAGGGAGCCGAACCGCCAGCAGAGCCCTCGACCAGCTGTGGTAGGCGATTACCCTCCTGAGCCAGCTTGGGGGAGAAAGCAAACCACTGCCCCAAGAGAATAAAAGACCCAATGAGGGAGCAGCAAGCAGGCCACTCTACAAGGAGACCAGAAACCAGGCCCCAACAGTCACAGAACAGTCTGACGAGATGCCAGGAGGAAGTAGCCCAGGGAATAGAGACATTGGTCCTGTTGTGTTGCCAGGAGGTAAGACAGTAACCTCATGTTCTCACATCACCCTGTTATGGGATCGCTCATTGCTTCTAGGGCCCTGGGCTTGGACCCGGTGGAGCCGGATGGACTCAGGTCCCACTACCCCTGGCCCTGCACTCGGGGCTGGATGAGTGCTAACCCTTACGCCAGAAGGCTGAGTTACTGATTGTCGATTTGCTCAACCCCCAGCCAGAAGGTCTGAGCTACAGACTATTGATTTGCTCAGCCCTTACCCAGAAGGATTGAGCCACTCACTCTACTAGCTCAGCCCTCATTCAGGAGGCCTGCGCTACTGCTTACTCAGTTGAGAGACTAACCAGCCCCTTCTGTGGCATCAGGGAGACCTTGATGCTCATCTACCTGGAAAGTGCCAGATTGCAGCACCTTTTCTGGCTCCTTCAGAACCTTCTCCTAAGGTTCTGGCTGCACTTTTCCTCACACTTCTTAAGTTATGCACACCCTATCCTTGGCCCTATGAAGTCACAAGACCTCTTCATTAACCTCCTCCTGGTACTGACCAAGATGGCCGTTTATAAAACTAGGAGGCGGATGCTGGACAGGGAGGTGCTCTGCAACTGTGGAACCTATTTATGTTCCTCCATTCGACCATGTGTCCGGGCAGAGGTCCTCTGGGCCACTTCCACTGGCTCCCTAGAAATCTTTGAGGAGCAGTGGGCACTGTCTGGGGTTCTCTGTGTCCCCCTATGATTCCCTGCTGATAGCCCCAGGACCTCACACCTGTCCCTGTTTATTTTATTAGTTGTCCCTCAGAATCATTTGAGCCCCGGATTTAATCACTTAGGCTGGGGGAAAGCCCTTTAGACATGGGTGGGCTTGTGCCCACCCCGGTCTCAATAGGGGAGAGACTAACCAACTGTGAGCACTGATTCCCTGCCACCTCCGAAGGGGGCACCCTGGGCCCTGAAATGCAGGAATGTTACAGGCACGCCTGGGGAACCCCAAAGACATTAGAGGAGACTAAAATGCAAAGCAAAATATACACTATACACAGAAAATAAAGAGGGCAAAAGAAATACAGAACTCACCCACTGCCTGGTCAAAAGCAAACAGACATGGAGACAGAGAGTGGAACAATAGAGAGCCCAGGAAAGTCCTTTTGTGGAATGCAGAGGCAAAATCCAGAGCCTCTATGAAATGCCAGTCAAGAGCTGTGGGATAGGAGAAGGTAAGCACGGCAGAACTGAGGACTCAATAAACTCAGTAATATTTAGTAAGCAATATCCTGGGGCCCTCTCCTCCCTCCATAAATAAGTATTATTATCATTGCAAAAAGAAAAGGAGTACCTGTGGCACCTTAGAGACTAACCAATTTATTTGAGCATGAGCTTTCGTGAGCTACAGCTCACTTCATCGGTTGCATCCGATGAAGTGAGCTGTAGCTCACAAAAGCTCATGCTCAAATAAATTGGTTAGTCTCTAAGGTGCCACAAGTACTCCTTTTCTTTTTGCAAAGACAGACTAACATGGCTGTTACTCTGAAACCTGTTATTATTATCATTGTTTCACAGGTGAGGAACTAAGGCAGGGAGGTTATGAGATTTGCTTCTGACAGGATCAGAACACGGGAGATCCTGCCTGACAATCCTGTACTCGAACAATTCTCCTCACCTGTGTGAGTATAACACAGCAGAGAAGTGGGTACCAGGTGAAAAGGAGGGTCTCAGCACAACCCAGCAGTAGTTTTTTCATCTGAAAAAAAAGCACTGAAGAAGGCAGAGCTTATGCAACAGTGACAGGTTTTCAGTACATATGTGTATACTTTGGGATCTGCCTCCTTGACTCTTTTTAGATGGTCTCTAATGTTGGCCTGCTGTAGTTTGCCCTTCGACTGAGTGCCAGCATCCATTACTTTTCATTCACTTATGTTTTGACAGGACGTGTTCTTAATAAAATCTCCTGTGCACAAGCCAGTATAACCTGACTCTTTAGCGGACTCATTTTTTCCATTTCAGTTCTCTGTGAATCTGTGGTGGGTGCTACGCAAACCCCTTGGCTTCCTTTTGCAAAGTATTCTCCATCGGTTTATAAATATGCATGAACAATCAGGTGTAAATAGGCATGTGACATCAATGGAGAAATGTGATAAAGAAAAAAGAGTCTGAAGAAGAGATGGTGCTGATAATGATTAGCATCCTGCCCATCTAAACACATCTTTGGTGGGCGCTCATGCCTGTGTGCATCTGTTATCGTGACTGTGGCATTATGCCTCATATTCTTCATAGTAATATTATTATGATATGATTATGACATAATTATAATGTACTTTATGCAAGATAGGTCATGTGAGATATCATTGGAAAGGTTATGATTTACTGAATATTATTATCCTATTTGTATGCATGTATCATTTTTATATCTGAAGTTAGGAATATTGACTATGTATCTGTATTACAAATTGTGTTTACAGATGGGGAATGCCCACTGGACAAAAGACTATCAGTCTAGATGGCTAGCTGGGAAGGAACCATTCAAGTTAATGGACCATTAGGGATTAAAATAGGTCTTAGAAGAAGGTAGTCTTCCACCAGGGAGCCTTCCTGGGGAACCTTCTTGTGGACGCTACAAACAGCTTCTGAGTCATGGCTGCTATGTCCCTACAGGGACATGTGACCAAGTCAGCTGGTACTGGACTCCATCATAGAATACCAGTGTTTTTCCACAGAAAGGCATGGGAACTAAAGATCGAGACAAAGGGTTCCCGCCATATGCAAAAGCTATTTAAGGCAGGGGAGTGACATTATTGTAGTTCTTCACTGTCTCCCCACCCAAAGGGATGCTTGGAAACACCTGAGAAACAAGAACTAAACTGGGGGGAGAAGAACTGAACCCTGGCTAGAGGGATTTCTAGCCTGTGAAAGGAATACCTGGAGTTTTAAGCTGCAAGCAAGTGCAGCTTGCCTTCAAGAATCTCTGCAATCTGCCTAAAACAACATTTAGGGTGAGAATTTGCTACACATATCCAATTTCTTTATATTAATCTTAGTTTGCAGGTTTTGCTTTGTTTGCTTGGTAATCTGCTTTGATCTGTTTGCTTAAGTTGCTTTAATCACTTAAAATATGCCTTTTGTAGTTAATAAAGTTATTTTTTGCTTTGTCTAAAACCAGTGTATGGAAGTCATAACTGGGGGCAGAAAGCTATATATATTCTTCTCCACATTGAGGGAGGGGGCAAATCTCATGAGCTTACGCTGTACAGATCTCTCTCTGTGCAGCGCAAGACGGTATAATTTTGGGTTTATCTTCCAGAGTCGGGAGTGTGCCTTAGGAACTGGGAGGTGCCTTAGCTGAAGCCTTCCCATGCAGAGCTGATCTCAGGAGTAGCTGCAGTTGTGTGTGTCCCTACCTATGTGCGGGTGAAAATGTGAGACTGGGAGCGTGTCTGCAGCTTGTCACAGCATTACAGGGTGAGTGGGAACCCAGGCTGGTGGCTCAGGAAGGCTCTGTGGTTCCCCGGTTCCAGGTGGCACCCCGAGAGGAACCCGTCACAGCGACTTCAAAAAATGGACTACATTTCCATAATTACATATGGGAACAATTATTTGCTGACAAGCAGTCCTTACAGTAATAAATTCCTAAGGGGCATAGAATTTTCTATTGCTGCTACAGCTCAGAAGAGGATGAACTTCAAAACATGTTTAAAATGCTTCTCCAAGGTAGTTTCATTGTCTACTGGAAAAGGATGAGTATTCTGCAATTAGTGGGTATCCATTACACCTCCTTATGGCTTTCTACAGGAAGTTCCCAAGGAGATGGCTAAATAGAACTGACTAGAAAGTATTCTTCAAAATGACCACATTTCTGCTGAATAGCTAGAAAGCAAAGGAAGCCCATTATGTGGTTTCTGCGAGTGTGGTAATGTGTGGAAAAGATAGGTAACATTTCTGCTGAATAAATGGCATTGTAATTATCTATATTTTCTCTACTAAACTACATGGCTCAAAGCATTTCACACGCATTGGAAGGGAGATATTTGTTGCATGAGATACACTAAATATTTACAAAGTGTCTGGTTATTTTTATGTAATTTGCAAAAGAGTAATTTAAAAGCAATTTATACCTTTCTTGGTTAAAAAAAGTATACCAAAACGCTCATGCTATAAATTTATAAATCAAGTTATTTGCAAATATTGCCTCTAGCTCTTTGAGACCCCATGTACTGAAATTTATTTTCCTACTGTGATAAGTGTGCTATTTACAAATGATCATTACAATTTTGTTTTTCAGAGAGAATCATACAGAACCATTTTATAGACACCTTTGGGCTTACACAACATATGGCTTCCATATATGGTAAATTCCATAGAATTGCTTCTAGCCATGAAAAGGAATAGACGTGATGTTGTTATTTCTTTGGAGTTCAGCTTGCATTACAGACATCTCACTCTTACTACACTTTGCCTTCCAATGATCACTCCCTGCTTCCCTTTTTATTTTCTCCTTTCTCAGACAAACCTTTTAATGTCAAAATTCATTCTCATTGGGTCATTCCATTGGTCTTCAGATTTTCATCAAGCCTGGAAAAATGCTTCAGTTCACCTCCTACTATGGAGCTGGTAATGTAAATATTAAAATACTGTTGAAAGTCTGGTATCACAATGAGCTTGAATGTGGAGGAGTCTTGGAATTACTTTAAGTCAAAGTTGCAGAAACTATCTGAAGCCTGCATCCTAAGCAAGGGAAAAAAATTTGTAGGGAAAGGTTGCAGACCAAGCTGGATGAGCAAGCATCTCAAACAGATGATTAAAAAAAAGAAGAAAGCCTACAAGGAATGGAAGATGGAAGGGATCACCAAGGAAAGCCCCTTTTGGAGGTCAGAAAATGTAGGGATAAAGTGAGAACTGCCAAAAGCCAAGCAGAGTTGGACCTTGCAAAGGGAATGAAAGCCATTAGTAAAAATTTCATAGCCATATAAATAAGAAGAAAACATGGAAAGAAGAACTGGGACCACTAAGTAGTAAGGATGGGGTGGAGATTAAGGATTATCTAGGAACATCCCAATACCTAAAAAAATACTTTGCCTCAGTTTTTAATGAGGCTAATAAAGAGTTTAGGGATAGTGGCAGGGTAGCTAATGGCAACGAGGATGTGGAGGTAGAAATTACCACATGTGAGGTGGAAGCAGGGGTGAAAGTAAGTCTAGGGACTTACTGGTACGGGGCTGGGCTGGGGCCGGCTCTGGCCCCCGGAAGAGGCAGGGCCTCAGGCGGAAGGGGCAGGGCTGGGAGAGGTCAGAGCCAGCCCCAGCCCACCATGTACCGGCAAGTGCCTCCTTCCCCCTCCCCGGGGTAACAGCGGCAGCTGGGGGCTCTGGATGCTGTTTAAAGGGTCCTGGGCGGTAGTGGTGGCCAGAGCCCTGGGCCCTTTAAATAGTCCCCGGAGCCCTGCCGCTGCTTCCCCAGGGCTCCGGCAGCAGGGCTCCGGGGACGGGGCTCCAGCCGCCACTACCACCCAGGACCCTTTAAATCGTCCCCGGAGCCTGCTGGAGCCCTGGGGAAGCAGTGGTGGGGCTCTGGGGACGATTTAGAGGGCCCAGGGCTTGGCTGTCGCTACCGCCCCAGGCTCTTTAAATTGCTGCCCGAGCCCCGCTGCCGCTACCCCAGGGCTCTGGCAGCGGGGCTCTGGCAGCAATTTAAAGGGCCTGGGGCTCCAGCTGCTGCTGGGAGCTGCCCTTTAAATTGCACCTGGGGAAGCCGATCCACCCCAGTAAGGCGCACCGGCTCTTGCTGGTATGCCATATCGGGGTGTATCGGCTTACTTTCACCTCTGTGTGGAAGTCAAACTCAAACAGCTAAATAGGACTAAACTTAGGGGGGGGGGCAGATATTCTCAGTCCTAGAATACTAAAGGAACTGGCACATGAAATTGCAAGCCCAGTACCAAGGATTTTAAATGAATCTGTAAACTCCGTGGTCATACCCTATGACAGGAGAATTGCTAATACAGTTCCTATTTTTAAGAAAAAAATGTGATCCAGGAAACTACAGGCCTGTTAGTTTGACCTCAATTATATGCAAGGTCTTGGAACACATTTTGAAAGAGAAAGTAGTTAAGGACATAGAGGTGAACAGTAATTGGGATAAAGAAAAGGAGTACTTGTGGCACCTTAGAGAGCTCACCTCTTGAGCTCACGAAAGCTTATGCTCAAATAAATTTGTTAGTCTCTAAGGTGCCACAAGTACTCCTTTTCTTTTTGCGGATACAGACTAACACGGCTGCTACTCTGAAACCAGTAACTGGGATAAAATACAACATGGCTTTACAAAAGGTGCCAACATGGCTTTACAAATCTCCGTCTTTGAGAGGATAACTGATTTTCTAGCAAAGGAAATGCAGTGGATCTAATCTACCTGGATTTCAGTAAGGCATTTGATACAGTTCCACGCAGGAAATTATTAGTTAAATTGGAGAAGATGGGGATTAATATGAGAATTGAAAGGTGGACAAGGAACTGGTTAAAGGGGAGGCTACAGTGGGCCAGACGGAAAGGTGAACTGTCAGGCTGGAGGGAGTGGAGTTCCTCAGGGATCAGTCTTGGGACCAATCTTATTTAACATTTTTATTACTGACCTTGGCCCAAAAAGTGTGAGTGTGCTAATAGGATTTGTGGATGACTCAAAGTTGGGAGGTATTGTCAATACGGAGGGGGACCGTAATATCATACAAGAAGATCTGGATGACTGTGAAAATTGGAGTAATAGAAATGGGATGAAATTTAATAGTGCAAAGTGCAAGGTTATGCACTTAGGGACTAACAACAAGCATTTTTACTATAAGATGGGGACCTATCAGTTAGGAGTGACAGAGGAGGAGAAAGACCTGGGTGTATTGGTTGATCCCAAGATGACTTTGAGTTGTCAATGTGATGCAGACATGAAAAAGGCTGATGCAGTCCTAGGATGCATCAGGTGAGCTATTTCCAGTAAAGGCAGGGAAGCATTAGTACCATTATACAAGGCCCTGGTGAGACCTCATCTGGAATACTGTGTGCAATTCTGGTCTCTCATGTTTAAGAAAGATTAATTCAAACTGGAACAGGTGCGGAGAAAGGCTAGCAGGATGAGCTGAGGAATGGAAAACCTACCTTATCAGCGACTCAGAGGGCTTGGCTTGTTTAGTCTAAGCAAAAGAAAGCTGAGGGGAGATATGATTGCTCTCTATAAATACATCAGAGGAATCATAAAAGGGAGGGAGAGGAGTTATTTAAATTAAGCGCCCAGGTGGATACGAGAACAAATGGTTATAAACTGGCTAGCAACAAGTTTAGGCTTGAAAGTAGGTGAAGTTTTCTAACCATCAGAAGAGTGAAGTTTGGGAGCAGCCTTCCAAGTGGAGCAGTGGGGGCAAAAAACCTTACTGGCTTCAAGACTGAGCTTGATAAATTTATGGATGGGATAGTATGTATGATAAGATTGCCTATAATGGCATGTGGCCCATTGGTAACTGCCAGTAGCAAAAATTCCCAAGCTGGAGATGGGATGCTAGATGGGGAGGACTCTGAGTTACTACAGAGAATTCTTTCCCGGGTATCTGCCTGGTGGGTATTGCCCACATGCTCAGGGTTTACCTAATTGCTGATAACTGATATTTGGGGTCAGGAAGGAATTTTCTCCTGGGTCAGGTTGGCAGAGACCCTGGGGGTTTTTCACCTTTGTGGTCTGGCTCCAACTGAGATGCAGGGCCCTGATCTTATATTTCCTCCCCCACCACACACACACAATTCCTGCAAGAGGGGTGGGGAGGGATTAGCGGAGCCGAACAAGGTGAGTTAATCCCCTCTGCACTGGAATGAGGCCACTCCACCTTATTACAATGCCACTCATGGAAAATGGAACGTATTGCAAATGAGGATGGTGTAAAGTCTGGCTCAAACTCAAAAAGAAACCAATGGCCAATACTAGTATATCCAGGCAGATTGCTCAGTCACAATATATTCTTCTATTATGTGAGGAGCAATATCTGTCAGTAACCTTCAAATGCCTGCTCTTCTCAGGATGGAGGAGTGTAGTGGCTCAGGTACACTGTGGAAGTAATGTGCTTACTTTGCTTGTGGTCAGGTGACTCTTAAATCTTCTCTTCAGCACCTTCTTCTCGTCACCCTAGAGATAAATAATAATACATTCAAAAGAAATTGCCTTTTCTGTCCTCTCTCTGGCATAACTGCTGTCAAATCAGTATCACCACCAATGCCTTTGTGGTGGTAGAATTACAATTATCATTATTACATACATAACTACTACACACCAGCCACACAACCATTACAACCAACAGCTGAAGCACTGAACACTGGAATAGGCAACTGGTAGCATTGCTCCTGCAGTTGATAACCTTAGCTGGTATAGTGTAGATGAATTGGGCCTGATTCTTCTCTCACATAGACTGGGATCAATCAGGAGTAAATCTGTTGAAGTCAGTGGAGTTACACTATGTACAATCAATGCAAGCCAGAGTAGAGTCAGACCTGCTGTGTCTTTGTTGCTTTTAATTGAGAAAATGCAAATAAATTATCATTGCTTAAATTAGATTGGGAGAGACAGTGGCCTGGGTTCTGTGCCTGTGAAGGGGCAGAAGGTGAAGGAAGACCCATCCATAAACACCTAGTGTGTCTCTGTATGGCCTCCCCTATACCTTAGGTCCAGGTATACATGGGTAAATGGCTGCTTGCCCCTCCTCTCCAAACAGGGCAATGCTAATGGACAGAGTCTTGCTCTGCCCATCACTCCCAACTCACAGGCTATTGTAGCTGGAAGGACATGTGGAGATAATAATCCACTGCTGGCATGGGTCAGTAAGGGAGGAACAGAGAAGGAATTATGACTCAGTGAGGCATGCATGATTCCTCCCCTGTGCTGCCCCTTCGTCAGGGCTCGAAGGAGAATCTGATTATTGTTATCAGCTGGAATGTAGTACATAATCAGAATCACATCTGGCACTTTACACATGCTTGAAGCTGTTGCGTATGTGTAAAGTTTTTATTATTATTTATTATTTTATTATTATTATTATTTTATTATTTTTGCAAACTGTTCTGATAATTGTATTCCACAAAGTGGGGTTGAGCCTTTATGGGGCACCTTATAGCTGGTTGTTCCTTTGTGAAGGCCTACTCCTTTGCTGATGCAGAATGTACTGGGTACCTGTACGGAAACATCGTATTATCTATTCATTACTGATATAGCCTGACACTGAATACCTTGATTTCAATGTAACATCCATTTAAAGTAGCAACAGCAAGGTTTGAAATAAATCCATTCAGTTGTAAAGAGGTTAAGAATATCCTAGTTTAAATTCCTTTATTTTGTTGAACTATTCCTAGAGGCTTCTAAATTCTGATTAAGTGCAATAGAATCTGAAACCCTGCAGGTAATCTAGAAGCTTTTAAGGTAGGTTTTCAGGGACAGGGTTTAAAAGGCTTGTAAAACATACACACACATGTTGAGCTGAGGGTGGATTCCTACTGGTTTGCCACCTAAAAGCACTGCAGGTAGGTTTGGATTTGCCAACTTTAACTGTAATATCATAAACTCACTTTAATTGCTTCATTATAGGACCAAACAAGAAGTTACAGGAGAAATGAAAGCAGAATCTCTACACTGTTTAAACATGAATCATTAATGGTGGCAAAGGGCACAGAAGAAAATGTGAACCTGCAGGCGTGTATTTAGTTGTTATGGAAAACCAGTGCTGATGTTTCACAGCTTCTTGTTATTTTCATAATATTTGTGTAGTGCCTCACTCTTTGAGCATCTGCAAATGGTTTTCTTCAAAGGTCTGTTGATTCCCACCCCGCCCCCCCGAACACCTTATTCTCTTTAAAAAAACAAGCAAACATAAGAACTGGATCCTCAGACACTGGAAGAGGACATGGAATGCTGAACTGTGCCCTGGCCCTGCTTTCTCAAATAACATTCAGAGAGGCCAGAAATTATTAGGCAGTTGCAAAGTCTGACAAACAACGTGACCCCAAACGATTTGCTCTTTGCCTAGAGAAAATACAGAACACAGACGTACCCACCAGTTTTGTGATAGAGGTTTAATAAGTGAGGAATTGTTCTGTGGATCTAGCAGAAGATTTGGGGATCAGATTCTGGCCTCTGCTATAGAGCAGAAAAACTTGCAATAAATGGGCACCTGAGGATTGCTTTGGACCGTTTAACTTGCTCCATGCCATTACCCTGGCATAGGGGTCATGTTGTGAAGGTCTTGGCTACAGTACTCTGCACTTCAGTGTTCCCTGGTTGGTATAATGTCCCTTAGGGGTCATTACAAGTTGCTATAAGTTAAAGCAGCATTGCAGCTGTCATAACTCGGGCCTGGGCCCCCAAAATCTCCCCACTTCGCCCCCTGCTCATGTCTTGCACTGAGTAGAGCTTAGCTGAGCCTGAAGATCAGGCCTTAGGAAAATTTCAAGGCTGGGAGCCTATACAGTTGCTGATAAAACACTGAATACAGTGAATACTCTTAATATGGTAACCTTGGTGGATTGCCTGTTTTCATTTTTTGTTTTCTTTCTTTTTTGTTTTGATGTAACTAGCTGTCCATTTAAGAGATGGGCCCATTTTTAAAGTTTGAAAAGACTTAAACCACAGTACTGTGCTGAATGTGGCCCCTCTCCTTCAACTGTCTGTGAAAAGGTACATTCATGCATAAATATGGGGTCTTGTTGACTCCATTGGCCTTTGTGCAGGCTCACGGTCCACCCACATGTACTCAATTGCAGGACCAGTGCCTAAAAAGATAAGAGTAACTTTCACCTCATTTTTCTCTTTGTTTCCTCTTCTTTTGATCTTTGTTTGACAATTTCTCCGTGACTAGAGCTCAGAATTCCATTTTTAGTAGCCACCCTGGGCTTCTGGAACTTACCCTCACTGGAGAAACAGGCTCCGTGTGACTGTGATGGGGCCCCTCACTGGTATGTAAGGGGTTAAAGCAATCTTGGGAAGGCTGCGTGAGAGGCAGCCAATAAGGAAAAGGCTTGTAATGCCAGCCAATTGGGGGAACATTTATTGGAGGAGCCAATCAGGGCCAGACAGGCCCATATAAGAAGGGGCTGCTGAGCAAAACAGAGGTAATCATTCCATGGAGTTTGAGGGAGGAGGACTGGCTGCTTAGAGGGCTGGAGAACCATGGACAGAGCAGTGCTGGGCAGGGTCAGCAGAGTACAAGGAAGCTCCAGGCTGACAGCTGCCTGGCTGAGGCCCTGATACAAGGGCAGAGGAGAGGTGCCGGGGCTGCAGTGAAATGGCCAGGGAAAGGAGATGGTGGAGTTGAAGGAGGGGCAGCATAAGGCTGATGGCTGTAGGGTCCCTGGGTGAGGATCCGGAGTCGCAGTGGGGCCCAGGTCTTCCCCTCCCTGACTTCCTGCTTAGCCTCCACTTGCCACTGAGGGGAGTGGCCAGTGTATGGACTGCAGTTTGCCACTGAGGCAAGTGGTTGGACTGGCAAGTGGTTGGACTGAGGACTGTTGGTCCCCTGGAAGGAGGGAAACAACCGAGTGGGGCACAGCCAGAGGGCTGTGTCCAGAAGAGGATGACATGGTCAGAGGAGCGATGTGGGTCCTGGAGGTGGAGACAGAAGTGATGACGGGTGAGACACCACCACAGGAGGATGCACTGTCAACCCTGAGCTAATTCCCAGGATGGCCAGCTGGAGGCGCTGCAGTGGTGAGTCAAACATCCTGTTAGTGACCTATATACCCAGACTTTCTTTGAAGTGTGCCTTGAGTGGGTAGAGTGGGACTTACCTTTGATGAGTCACTGCACTTTATTGCTGACTTTGCTCAGCCTATATATTTTCTATGTATTTTTAAAATTGGATTATTTGTGGCTAGAACACTGAACAGAATGTTTTAATGTATCTAATTAAGGGAATTTGAATGAGCAATGAAGTCAAAGGGGAGGAGAATAGGGATCTTCTTGTGTAGCACTTTTGCTTGGAAAGCCAAGTCATTAAAACCCTTTCAAAAGATAAAAGAACCTCAATCCTGTGTTTTAGAGCCCTGGAGGAGTCACATCCAAAGTGACATTTTTAAAGATGGGAGATGGGGGTTGTGAGGGAGTAACAGACAGAGATTTTACCTTTGAAAAACACACTCCCATAGCAGTTAGTAAAGCACACATGGGGAAAAGCTGCTCCAAAACATAGAACTGTAAACTGCACCTTATCATCCCATCAGCTTTCAATGGGAGTATTAACTGGTGGGTGTTTGAGTGAGGGCAGATGTTCCAGACAAAGAAGAGGAAAAGGTTTATCCATATGAAATAACAGTGCCCTCATTTTTGTCTCTTGGCAGCCCAACAGAGGTCCTGATCCAACTCCCACTGAACTCAATGGAAAGAATCCCATTGGCTTTAATGGGATCCGGATCAAGCCTCTATATCAGACAATCTGTAACCAGGATGGAAGCATAGGATCACATCAGTGTAACTTACAATCTTTTTGAGAGGGTTGGTTGAAATATGTATCCCTCCAGTCATATGCACTGGTTTTCTAAATATTCCATGAAACCTCTGGAATGTTTTGGGAGTGGGCCAGGGCCTGGAAGAAAAACACTGGCGCTTCTGGGGGGAAAATAGCAGTAATTGTGTAAAAGAGCATTAATTTAGAGTGACTGAGGAAAGTTGCTGAGCAGGCAGAATGGTTGTATGAAGTTCCAGATTTAGAAATTTTGTTGGAAATCTAAGCGATTCGAGGAAATATAGAGATTTTGGGCTAAGACTTATTTTTGCCTCTTGGTTTTGCTAAGAACTTTTCCCTGATGGTTAATATCACACATTATCAGACCTGTACACAGTGCCATCTAGTGGGTCTGGGAGCACCACTGGTGTCCTTTTCTTTGAACTGTTAAAATAGCATTGAAGTCAGCTTTCTCATTTACTCCAAGAACTAGCATATTTATTTCAACATTACCATTCCAGCTAACTCAAAAATGCTTAACTTACTGCCACATGCAATATTTAAACAAGTCTAAATCTCATAAAAGCCATACAAGACTGAAATACATCATCTGCTATCATAGGCAGCGAGTTATATGGGCCTATGGTGCCAATGCTCCACCAGTGTTCGGGCTTATATTTTTGGAGCCGTCCCGTCCATAGGATGGACCAGGGCAACTTCCCTGGGCCCTGTGCTTCAGGGAGATGGAGGGTCCAGGGCAGCCTGGGGGGTAGTGGGGGCCTGGCACCAGCAGCAGGAGCAGGCGACCCGGCCCCAGCCTGCCCTGCTCCACCCCGTCCCCACTCAACCCCTTCCCCCTAGCCTCTGCCCGCCTCTTCCTGCCTCTGCTCTGCCCCCGCCTTGCCTCTTCCCATCCCTGCTTTGCCCACTCCCTGCGCCCACTCCATCCCTTCCCCCAAATCCCTTCTCTCCACCTCTTTCCAGCTTCCATACCTTCCCCGAAGCGACACCGGGAGCTGGCAGAGCGGGGCGGGCTGAGGCGGGGTTGCTTGCTGCTGCCGGCGCCAGGTCCCCCGCTAAGTCCCCAGGCCACCCTGGACCCCATGTCCCCCTGAAGTGTGGGGGCCCCCCCAAAGTGCAGAGCCGGGGGCAGAAAAATGCTCATGTGAAGAGCAGGAGATGAGCATTATGAAGGGTATGTGAAGTTTTTTCTCCAAGAGAAAGAGTAGCAAATGGCCAAACTGAACAAAATTGCTTAAAACAAAAACTGCTTAAAGATAAAGCGCCATTTCTTATGATATGATCTGTTACCTGCACAAAATTCTGTTACACACTGTAAGGGCACCCACCTTTTCCCAGTATCTAGGGCTCAAGGTGTAACCTTATGCTCTAGGGCACCCACTCTTTATCCTTCCATGGGCTCAAGCCATAATCCTGTTAATTTAGGCACCCCCACCCTTACGCAATTCCCAGAGCTCAGAGCATATCTTCTGCAGGTTTGCAGGACCTCTTCTCAGTGTAAAGCTCTTTCACAGTAATATCCTTATCCTCTATTTACTAACAATTACCAAGCAAAATACACATGCTAAGCATACAATGCTATGCTCACAAATCTGGATCATGCAGGTGGACTTTCCCTGTTGGTCAGGCAAGGTCAGTCTCATCTGAATTCACGGCCATGGCCTCAGACCTTACAATATGGCTACAGGAAAAGGCTTTATCGTTACAGATCCAGTCACCGTGTGCTGCCCAGGTGGTGCAAAGTGGCTAGATTCTGTCCACAAGTGGCCAGCTGAGAAGTCCACTTGTGAAGAGAACTTTTCACTGGTGCAAATCTGATGGGACCAGTTTTTATGCCAGCCACCCTCTGCCCTTATTCCTCTGACCCCCCACAGATGTTGAGGCATGCTGGGGAAGAGAGGAACATGCACACTGACACTCCGCTTACACTGCTCCAAATAATTCTGGGGGTGGGTGGCACAGTGCCTCCCAGATGATTCAGGGGGCCTGGTGCAAAGCAATTTCAGGGGCCCCTTCCATAAAAAAACAGTTAGTTTTGCCGTCCCAAGTGGTGAAGAAAAAAAAAAAGAAAAACCCAAGTCGTGCCACCGAAGAAAGAAGAGGACAGGAGGACCCGCCTCCGAATTGCCGCAGAAGACTGAAGCAGAGCGATTGAACTACTGCTGAAGTGCTGCTGACGAGGAAGAGAGGGACTGAAAGACCCACTGCCGAATTACTGCCGAAATTGCGCGCCTGGGGCAAATTGCCCCACTTCCCCCTCCCCCGGGCAGGCCTGGGGTGGCAGAGAGTCAGGTAGATGTAACTTGCTCCCTGGTGGCCCCTCCCTCTGCTCCCTGTTCTTCTACATATAGGATTATTAAGACTCAGGGGAGAATTGAGCCCAATATGTGTAATCAAATCATACTCTCTGGGCTAGACTGTGAACTTCCTCAGAAAGTGAGCAGCTAGTCTGATATTTCTTTCTCCACATAAGGCCTGCCTCATTGTGTGAGAGCCTGTGCATACATGCCACATTCCTGGAAGTAAGTTGCTTGATATGGCAGAACATGCTTTCTTTTAACTATTGGTGAAACCACTACCATTTGCACAACACAATACCACTAGGAGTCAAAATGCTGTAAACATGAAAAGATCACATTAGAGAAGAAAAAGATACTGTAACTTTGAATGTAATCACAGCCTCACCTTTATCTCCTAATGTGCAGTTTGACTATAGCAAGATCAAATGTGAAAAATAAAGTTGTTTTCCCTCTCAGGCCAAAGTCAGCCTTTGGGCATTTCACAGGATTTCACAAATACTTGAATATTTTTATTGCTGCCTTTCAAATCATTGGTAGGTTCAGTGAAGAACTAAATAAATTTAGGTTCCAGTCCTGCTCCTTTTGAAGTCAGTGGAACAACTCCCATTGACTTTAATAGGAGATGTTTGGGGTCCTAGATACGTAATTGTTTTGATTACATTTTGAAAGAAATAGCCAGGATCAATAGAAATCTGTGCAAAATTGTAGTCGGAAGGGGGGATTTTGTTCCCTCGTGTGTGTCAATGTTCTGTTATTAGATAAGGAATTTTCTTGGAAACATTGAACACTTCACTTGCTGTTTTAATACTTATATACAACTGCCATTATTGCTCCCTTTTCTTAATCTTAAATTTTATTTTAGTCTTGCACTCTAAGTACAATTCACACTGAATGTTCTTTCAAATCATTGAACCAAAGTAATAATAAAGGCTGGAGAGGAAAAAAGAAATCCTGGCTAAAATTGGTCCCATCTGATTTTAAAGCAAGCGCAAATAGAATAAAGCTTTTCACTGACAGATAGTTCAGATAGAACTATAATTATTAGGGCTGTTGATTAATCGCCATTAACTCACGCAATTAACTCAAAAAATTAATCGTGATAAAAACATGAAGATTACTTGCAGTTTTAATAGCACTGTTAAACAATAGAATACCACTTGAAATGTATTAAATATTTTTGGATGTTTCTCTACATTTTCAAATATATTGATTTCAATTACAACACAGAATACAAAGTGTACAGTGCTCACTTTTCTTTTTGTTACATTGTTTTGTTTTTTGAGTGCAGCTATGTAACAAAAAGAATCTACATTTGTAAATTGTACTTTCACGATGGAGATTGCACTACAGTACTTGTATGAGGGGAATTGAAAAATACTATTTCCTTTGTTTACATTTTTACAGTGCAAATATTTGTAATAAAAATATAAAGTGAGCACTTTGTATTCTTTGTTGTAATTGAAATCAATATATTTGAAAATGTAGAAAACATCCAAATATATTTAAATAAATGGTATTCTATTATTGTTTAACAGCATGATTAATTTTTTAATCACTTGACAGCCCTAATAATTCTATATAATCATACAAACAGAATACAATAAACTTCGTAAGGAACAGGAAGCCCTGCTACACCTTCACATGGAATAGGATCTCGTTATCATAGTATCAACTCATTATAAACCCTATAAAAAGTCCAAAACACTCCATGTAAGACTTTCATGCCAAATGGGTTTGGCTAAGATGGTGACCTTATGACCTTCAGCAAGGGTTTCAACTGAGCATCTAAACCAGTGGTCTCCAAACTTTTTTGATTGCGCACCCCCAGGAAAAAGAAAAATTGCCGCAGGTCTGCGGCCGAAGAAAAAAAGGGAAGAGCTGCCGCAGGCGTGCCGGTGGCGCTCCTCCTGCCGCGCACCACCAGGGATCATCTTGCGCATTCCACTTTGGAGACCACTGATCTAAGCTATGGGAAGAACAAATCCAAGGATCACATAGGGATGGTAGAAACACGTGGGAAAGAATATATGAGAGTCTGGTAGTGAGCCAGTAAGTGAAGAATACAATATAGTAAAACTATAAACACCTATTAACTATTTAGGCCCTGATCCAGGAAAGAACTTGCATTTGCTAAACTCTGAGCGTGTGAGTAGCAATGCAGTTGTAGTCAATGGAATAAAGTTAAGCAGGTTAACTGCTTTGCTGGATCACAGCCTTAGAAGACACAAAAAGTTACAGGAGAAAACCATGGTCCTTAAGCATGGTATAATTTTACTAACGAGCTATCAGAGACACCTTTAGTCCAGCCAGGAATGGAATCAATACTTATTCCAGGAAGTGATAACTGACTCATGTTAGAAATGTCTGTGAGTCATTCAGATCTGTCACTGCTTCTGTTGCCTGGTGGTCCAAAAACAGTGAAGCACCACCCATTGGAGAGAGAGAAACCTAAATATGTCCTAGTAAATCTTCACATCTGTGTGTCTTGCAAACCCTTATGCCTTTTTCCCGCAGTACACATTAATTATGTGCTCCGTAGCTTTCTGTGCCAAACATTTTCTTTTGCTCTAGAGCTATAAGATTACCTTTTTTTTGCATTGCTTCTTGTTTTCTCTTTACTTCTTTCCATATAATTTCCCTCCTCTTTGCCTTTGGCTACAGATGGCTCTTTTCTGAAAGAACATCTTGTACCTAACCCATAAAGCGTTTAGTTTCATTAATACTGCTGCCTATAGGGATGAGACTGGCAGAATCAACACTTGGGATTTCTGGCTTCCCCTCTCTTTCTGGAGGATTGCTAGGGGAATACTTCTGGTGTGGTGAGCAGGATATCACCTCCAATTAATATGAATGGGAGCTATGTTGCCAACACCCTGCTCACAGGGTTGGAAATATATTTATTAGATTATATTTTCTCAACAGCAGAAAAATGCTGTCTTGGCTCTTTTGCTATTTCTTTTGTGATCATTTTTGCAATGCTATCTATTAAACTGTTGATGCAAATCCTCTGTCCCACCCCTTTAAAAAGAAACACAACGAAATAAATGTATCAAATTAATGTTCCAGCTCTGTCATCGGTGAACTCCCAATGAGATTGTCCCCATGTATAAGTAGCACTCCCTAGATGGGACGCATATTGCTCCTTCTTGGACATGTAAGCCAGTTTGGCATTATTAGATTTTTTTATCGGAAAATGTCAGTAAATGGCAATTTCACTGCACACAAAAAAACTGATGGAAAAATATTCCTATGAAAATAAAAATGTGCAGAGAGGTAAAGTATGAAAAATGCTGCTAAAGAACTTATTAGAGTTTGATTTAAGGCTATTTACCTTGTATATTTTGACGTGATGTTAAAAATTTGTGTTCTAATGGTAACAACAGTTTTTTGAATCGCAACATCAACTGTCCTTAAATAGTTGTCTGCCGCCCCCAAATTTCCTGTAACTGTGAAAATTTAAATTGACATAAAATAGAAAAAAATACTTTAAAAATAGATATTATGTTTCTTAAGTCATCTTGAAAAAGCCTGATGCTCACTACACAAATCTGTAGCATCAATATCTTTTGTATTTTCATGAGAAAATGCCGACTCCAGTTTTATACAAAATTATCTGTTTTGCTGTTTTCTTTTGCAAGCTGTGGATACCATATAGAAAGCCAAATACTGACTCTAGCTGCTGCATCTGTTGAAATCTTTCGTCAATCAAGTGCATAGCAGTATCCAGGACTGCGAAGTAGAAATTCACTTTGAACCTTTGTTTTGGGTTCCAAATGGGTGTGTCTTGTCCTTCATATGAAAACTACTGTTTCTTTTGCCAAATGTGAACTGGCTCTGGTTCAAATTCTGTCAGTCTATTTCTTCAGCAAGCTCGAGAGAATCTACCAGTGTTCTTTCAGTAAAGGTAGTATCATCAGAAATTTCAATTAGAGCATCATAAATGTTTCCAAGTTCATAGCGAAGAGGCTTCAAAGCATCAGTGCGACTCTCCCATCTTATCTGACTAAGTGATTTCACAGTTAGAGAATTCACATGGCAAGTCAGAATCTCCCAAAGGTGTGTTGAGCCTGAGAAAAACACACAAACACATTGCACCAGGTCAAAGAAACTGCTTGCCTCAAAACAGCATCTAGCAGCATCATTGACAAACAAATTCAGAGAATGCACACTGCAAGGAACGAAAAAGGCCCTAGGATTGATTTCCATCATTCTCCTTTGCACACCATTGTGTTTACCCTTCATGTTACTCCCATTACTTAGCCACGTAAGTTTTCAACATTGTTCCAAGCTCTTCTAGAATAGTTTCAATCATAAATGCTCCAGTCATCTCCTTCAGTGGTGCGAAACCCCAAAAATGTTCCTTTATGAGCACTTCAACATTGTCTTCATCTGCAGACTTTTTCATATCCACAAAATGAATGGTCAACATCATTTATTATGAATGATCAATGTCAATGATTCACATCTGGTATACAGTCCAGTATTATTGAAAAGTATTTTGCAGAATGGGCAGCTTCTACAATTTTCTTTTTAATGGCATTTGCTAGGATTTGAATCAGTTCATTCTGCATATTTTTTCCTAAGTAATGAACCTGTGTTTCATGATCAGTTATTTTACATAGATGCTCCTTCATGACTTGATCGAACAAAGCTAGGTATTCAACAAATTTTTTAAAAGTTTTCATTACCTGGAGTGTATAATTTTTCATTTCTACCACATTTCTACCACGGCTGCAGAATGCTAAATTTTGCCCACTGAGAACTCTCACTAAAGCAATCAGACTCTCTAATAATTGTTGCCAGTATTCTTCTTTTTCCTTGATCACACGTAAATTTTCTTCATCAATAGTTTTTCCTTTTTTCAATCGTAATTCAAATTCTTTCCAATTTTGAAAACATTCCAAATGTTCTGTACTTCTTTCATGTGAAGAGAGAATTGAAGATATGTTTTTCCAGTCCTTTGAAATATTTTCAGTAAGTGATGTACCAATTGCTTGATTTCTAAACCAATTGCTTGATTTTGCAGCAAAAGCAAAACAGAGTCCTTCGACACTGAATATTGTAACCAGTTTTGATGAATTTCTTCCCCATTAATGAGTTTCCTCTTGTAATGCTGAGCAAAGAATTTTCTTTTATTTCTACCCTTAGGGAAGGGAAATTCATGAACTTGTTTGGGTCCATGTTCCACGAGAATTTGCCACACACTGTCATCACATCTGGGCCATGAAGCTGGGTCCCCATACTGTAACTTGTTTGTAACTTCCTCATCCTTTCTTCCTTCTACTTCATTTACTTCAATTTCTGCATGTGTCTCTGAAGGTGAATAAATTTTTTCCACTTCCATATCAGTCTGATGCTGTGAGCTGCCTTCATCTAGAAGTAAGTTTCCATCATCTTGAGTTTCCAAACTGCTTTTTTGTGGATGTGAGTTACCCGCATCTCAAGGTAATATACCTTCATCTTGATGTTCCAATCCGCTTCCATGCGGATGTGAGCTAACCTCCTCTCCAAGTAAAATGCCTTCATCTGGATGCTGTGAACTGCTTCCATCTTTATTTGGATTAAAGGGAAGATATTTCAGAAAGAATCCCTGCTGTTTTGCTTGGTCCTTTTCCTTCTCAGCCTTTTGTTTATGATACTCAGTTCCTGAGGGTTTTCTTTTCCTCTTTCTGCCATGGGGCATTTGAATATTGTTATGTACTAACTGTGTTCCCAACTGCAAGCATTATAGCGTTAAGGATGGCTGACACACCACGTGGTTGGTGATTTAAACCACATTGCAGCTATCCCAACACTGCTTAAAGGTTCACTGATTAGTAGCATACACTCACTTACCTATTAAAACAGTTAGTTACAACGTTTACACGGAAACAAAATGACCTTTTTTGACGTAATAACCTGACACTGGTTGTTTGGAAAGTAATCTCCTTCCTCATGGTTACCCGCTTGGCCTGTGACATCAGCACTTTTGTAGTCTATTAAGCTTTACTGCTGTTACTTTTCTTTTATGGACCTTATTTATTACATGTGAACTAGTTAGAACAAAGAAAAGTTCATAATTATACAGCCCGATAATAACACTAAGGCAGGGGTCGGCAACCTTTCAGAAGTGCTGTGCCGAGTCTTCATTTATTCACTCTAATTTAAGGTTTCGCGTGCCAGTAATACATTTTAACGTTTTTAGAAGCTCTCTTTCTATAAGTCTTTAATATATAACTAAACTATTGTGGTATGTAAAGTAAGTAAGGTTTTTAAAATGTTTAAGAAGCTTTATTTAAAATTAAATTAAAATGCAGAGCCCCCCAGACCGGTGGCCAGGACCCAGGCAGCATGAGTGTCACTGAAAATCAGCTCATGTGCCGCCTTTGGCATGCGTGCCATAGGTTGCCTACCCCTGCGCTAAGGTTTAATAACGCTTAAAGATACTCACATTTTGGATTTATAATGGTAAAAGACGTTATTCTTTATTCTTTGGCATGAAGAAACATAATTTTCCACAGTAGTCACTCGATTCTTAACCATCTACCTCCGATGTGTATTAAAATGACCGTGTGATGGTGCCCCTCATAAAGCTTTATGGAAATATGCTTATGAATGTATATGTGACATAACTGGAATGTGTTTTATGCGACATATGCCATGTAATATATCTCTGTAAAGGTTATGATCTACTGAATCTATTAATCCTATTTGTATGCATGTATCATTTTTTTATTTGAAGTTATGTGTACTTGCTTGATTTTTAAGTAGCCTTGGTAAAGCATTTGGTCAGCTTCTTTAGAAAGGAATTTACAAGTTAAGTGCCCAATCAAGAAGCACGTAATGAACAATGGATCTTGAAAGGCTCCAATCCACATAAGAAGTCTACATGAGGACGTTCAAGGTAGGATGCGGACAATGGCTGCTGCCTGTAAAAACTGAGTCATGCATGAACATGTAACTTGCCCATATGACTCAAAAACTCCATCTTGGAGCTGGACTTTGCAAAGGAGAGAGGAGGTGATTCTCCACCCATAAGACAGTCTATGTAAACCCCTGGGAGACCCCCTCCATTTTGTCCTGAGCTGGCTAAAGAGATAGCTTCTCCACCCCCAAGGATACCTGAAAGAAATTGGAACAAAGGACAGTAACTAAGGTGTGAGTGATTGCTGGACCCTGACTAGAAGGAGACTAGTCTGTAAAAGGAAGCTTACTGGAATTCTTCTGATGGTGAGGTTTTTATCTGTATTCAGTTTTCTTACTGTATTAGACATAGACTTGCGTGTTCTATTTCATTTTGCTTGGTAATTCACTTTGTTCTGTCTGTTACTACTTGGAACCACTTAAATCCTACTTTCTGTATTTAATAAAATCGCTTTTTACTTATTAATTAACCCAGAGTATGTATTAATACCTGGGGGGGCAAACAGCTGTTCATATTTCTCTATCAGTGTTATAGAGGGCGAACAATTTGAGTTTACCCTGTATAAGCTTTATACAGGGTAAAATGGACTTATTTGGGGTTTGGACCCCATTGGGAATTGAGCATCTGAGTATTAAAGACAGCAACACTTCTTAACCTGCTTTCAATTAAGCCTACAGCTGTTAGGGGACATGGTTCAGACCTGGGTCTGGGTTTGCCGCAGGCTAGCGGGTCTGGTTCAAACCAGGCAGGGCACTGAAGTCCCAAAATGGGAAGGCAGGGAAAGCAGGGGCAGAAGTAGTCTTGGCATATCAGGTGGCAGCTCCCAGGGGGTTTCTGTTGTCCAACCCGTCACAGTGGCGTAGTCGGCAGGATCTGTACACTTAGAGTGTAATTGCTTTATAACAAGGACGGTCTCTTCACATGTGTTTCTACAATGTCTACCACATTTTGGGTGCTTGCTGTAATGCAAATAATAAATAATTCAATGGCAGCAGTTTAGTAGTTCTTGTGCTCACAAGAGTATGTTATCCCCACAAAATTCTGTTACTTGCACGCTGTAGGGACACCAACATTTACCCAGTTCCTAGGGCTCAAGGCATAACCTTACACTCTGCAGGTTTGCAGGGTCTTTTAGCAGTGAAAGAGCCTTACACAGTAATATCCAATTAATCTCTATTTATTAACAATTACCAAAACAGAATACAAACGCTAAGCATACAATGCTCACCACTCCCAATAAGGCAGATGAACTTTTCTTGATGGCCAGTCAGGATCAGGTCATGTGGGGGACTCCAGCTTCTGCACAGCATGGTTGGCAGGCTGTTGAGGTCTGGCAGCTCTGATCTTGGGGTTGTGTCCTGGAGTTGATTCCAAAGAACTTCCTTTTGAACCCCAGTTCACACAGTGAAACTTGAGTCCTGCTTAGCTATACCTTAACCAATCATTTTACTAAAGTATTACTAAACAATTTTCTAACCAATCCTAACATATTGTAAAACAATCCTTTAACCAATCATACTCCACCACCTTCCTTGATTTACACCTCACAACATTAATTATGTAACAGACAGAAACGATCAAAGAACCAGACAGAGATCACACAGACAATAGAGAAGTGGGGACCATAAGGACAAAACAAGAAAGAAACCACAACTATTGATATTGATATATGATTTCTTGCCAGACGGAATGCTATTAAACTAAGTTTTCTTTAACCATCTTAAGATCTGTTTCTTAATCTGGTGATGGTGGGCTATTGGGACAGGATCGACTTCTTAACAGCCCGATATTACATTGTTTTAATGTAATTTATATGGAATGTGAGGATGTGACTTTCTGGTTCTTAGCTCATGGCTGCTTCTCTCCTAATATGGCCACAGACAAAGGCCTCAGACCTTACAATATGGCTACAGGAAAAGGCCTTATCCTTACAAATGCAAGGATAATTTTGTGCCCAGCCTGTATATGGGTGCTTGCACCCTTCTAACCCAACCTTGAACATCTGTGCAGGTCCAAAAAATAAAAAAGTCTTGCCCATTATCTGCATGATGACCAGTGTATTGCAACAAATTGTATTTGATTTTGGGTTTTGGTCATTTCCTGCAGGTGTTTTTGAGACAATGTTATTTTTATCATAATTCCATTGAGGAAATGTTGGCTGGCATTATACCAGGTATCACTGGTGCCTGCCAAGATTTCTCTAGCAGGCCCTGGAGTCATGCAATTTACAGTGAAAACAAATGGGGATTCTGCTTAGGGATAAACTCTATTCCATTTGTCTGGCAGAATAGTTTGAATTCTCTTAGCCAATCCTAGATTGCCAAGCTTTATTTGTAAAACTTGTTATTCTGGCTGACTCACTTATAGACTTGGGATATCAATGACAATTAGATCAGGATTTGACTTTTCTGTGTCTTCTCATCAGCAATGTCAGATATAGTTAAAATTTCACAAGATGTTTCTGCACTCACAAGTAGTGCATTGTAACTGCCTATAGAAATCCCGGGGCACTGTGTACTCTGCTTTTAAATATACAGCCTGCATATCTGGGATTTTCTTTAAAAATAAGAGTTAGATCATGTAGGCCCATTGTCTGACTGAGTTTCCCATTATCAGTATTCTGACCATCCAGATCTATATCTTGAGCTCCTAACAGTTGCCCAACCTAACCTCTCAGCTCCGTTTCCTAACTCCCCAGTTCCTTCATCTCAACATTCAGGTCTTCTGCCTTCTGTTGGAAGCAGAAAGGTAAGGTCTCAGGTCTGGCACTCACTCTTTTGCTGTCTTCATATTGCAGTTTTCAAACTTAGCAAGTTGTGGGGCTCTCCCAGCTCAGTCGTTCCCAGAATGCATTTCCAGCACTCATGAGATCTGTAGACAGTGGCTAGGCAAGCAGAGACTGCTAGATCTGAGACTCACCTTGCAATATATTTCAGTAAAAGATAGACCTGTTATGGTGAAAAAAGCAGGAGAAGGGTTGTGTACCTGAACCAATCAGAACAAAAATGAAATCTGAGGTCCACTTTATTCTGAGATTTGGGATTGCTCTTGTATTTTCCCCAATTGGTTTGCCCATTTGTAATACTGGCACCACTGACAGTGGCCAGTGCCAGATGCTCCAGAGGGAATGAACAGAACATGTCAATATAGAGTGGCCCATTCTCTGTGGTCCAGTCCCAAGTTCTGGCAGTTGGGGGTTTAGGGATATCCAGAATATGGGGTTGTCCCTGAGCCACATGGCTAAAAGCTATTGATGGACCTATGAACTTACCTAATTTTTTTTAACCCAGTTATACTTTTAGCCTTCACGACATCCCCTGACTAAGAGTTCCCCAGTTCCCCACCTTCACACAACTTCACACATTTGTGTGAAGCAGTACTTATGTCCTTTTTAAACCTGCTGCCTATTAATTTCATTGAGTGACCCCTTATTCCTGTGTTATGTGAAGAAGTAAATAACACTTTCCTATTCATTTTCTCAATGTCATTCATGATTTTATAAACCTTTATCATATCCCCCTTTAGTCATCTCTTTTCTAATTTGAACAATCCAAGTCTTTTTAATCTCTCCTCATATGGAAACTGTTCCACACCCCTAATCATTTTTGTTGCCCTTCTCTGTACCTTTTCCAGTTCTAATGTATATCTTTTTGAAATGGGGCAACCAGATCTGCATGCAGTAGTCAAGGTGTGGGCTTATATAAATTTATATGGTGGCATTATATGGCTCATGGATTTATAGGGGGGATTGGTCCTGCTTTGAGCAGGGGGTTGGACTAGATGACCTCCCGAGGTCCCTTCCAACCCTGATATTCTATGATATAGTGGAATTATATTTTCTGTTTTATTATCTATCCCTTTCCTAATGGTTCATAACATTCTGTTAGCTTTTTTGACTGCTGCTGCTCATTGAGACGTTGTTTTCAGACAACTATTGACTCCAAGGTCTCTTTATTGATTAGTAACAGCTAATTTAGATCCCATTATTTTATATGTATAGTTGAGATTTTTTTCCAAAGTGCATTACTTTGCATTTATCAACACTGAATTTCACTGGCTGAAATTGCCACTTGGTAAGGCAACTCCCATCCTTTCATGTGCTGTCTATTTATACCTGCTACTGTATTTTCCACTCCAGGCATCTGATGAATGGGTTGTAGCCCACAAAAGCTTATGGCCAAATAAATTTGTTAGTCTCTAAGGTGCCACAAGGACGCCTCGTTTTTGCTGATACAGACTAACACGGTTACCACTCTGAAACCATTGGCTGTTTTGTTGCTCAATCACACAGTTTTGTGGAATCCCTCTAACTTTTCACAGGATTTAACTATCTTGGATAATTTTGTATCCTCTGCAAATGTTGCCACCTCATTGTTCACTCCCTTTTCCCAATCATTTATAAATATGTTGAACAGCACAGGTCCCAGGACAGATCCTTGATGGACACCATGATTTACCTCTTTCCACTGGGAAAACATACCATTGATTCCTACCCTTTGTTTCCTATCTTTTAATCAGTTAGTGATCCAGGAGAGAACCTTCTCTCCTACCTCATGACTGTTTGTTTTGCTTAAACACCTTTGGTGTGGGACCTTGTCAATAGCTTTCTGAAAGGCCAAGCACACTATATCAACTGGATCACCCTTGTCCATATGCCTTTTGATCCCCACAGTGAATTCTAATTGGTGATGCATGAAGCTGTGTTGACTCTTCCCCAACATATTGTGTTCATCTGTGTCTGTTACGTCTGTTCTTTACTATAATTTCAACCAATTTGCCTGTTACTGAAGTTAGGCTCACTGGCCTGTAATTGACAGGATTGCCTCTGAAACCTTTTTTTAAAAATCAGCTTCACATTAGCTATACTCCAGTCTTCCAGTACAGAAGCTGATTTAAATGATAGGCAACAACCACAGTTAGTAGTTCTGCAATTTCACACTTGAGTTCCTTCAGAACTCTTGGGTGAATACCATCTGGTCCTGGTGACTAAGCACTACTTAATTTATCAATTTGTTCCAAAACCTCCTCTACTGACTCAGCCTGGGACAGTTCCTCAGATATGTCACCTAAAAAGAATGGCTTGGGTGTGAGGATTCCCCCCACATTCTCTGCCATGAAGACAAATGCAAAGAATTAAATTTACCTTCTTCACAATTGCATTGTGTTTCCTGAGTGCCCCTTTAGCATCTCGATTGTCCAGTGGCCCCACTGGCTGTTTAGCAGGCTTCCTGCTTCTGATGTACTTAAAACTAGTGTTTGTGTTGTATGCTAGCTGCTCTTCAAATTCTTTCTTAGCCTGCCTTATTATACTTTTATACTTGACTTGCCAGAGTTTATTCTCCTTCCTTCTTTCCTCATTAGGATTTGGCTTCTAATTTTTAAAAGGATGCCCTTTTTTTGCCTCTACCTCTTTAACTCTGCTGTTTAGCCAGAGTGGCACTTTCTGGTCCTCTTACTGTGGGGTTTTTTTGTTGTTTTTTTTTTTAATTTGGGGTATACATATAGTTTGAGCCTCTATTATAGTGCTTTAAAATAGTTTTCATGAGGTTTGCAGGGATTCAACTCTTGTGACGGTTTCTTCTAATTCTTATTTAGCTTCCTCATTTTTGTATAGTTCCCCTTTTTAAAGTTAAATACTGTTGTGATGGGTTTCTCTGGCATTTCCCCTTACAAGTATGTTAAATTTAATTACATCATGGTAGTTATTACTGAACAGTTCTGCTGTATTCACCTCTTGCACCAGATCTTGTGCACCAGTTAGGGCTATATCAAGAATTGCCTCTCCTCTTGTGGGTTCCAGGACAAGCTGCTCCAAGAAGCAGTCATTTATGGTGTCTAGAAATTTTATCTGCATCTCTTCCTGAGGTTACATATATCCAGTCAGTATAAAGATAGTTGAAATCCCCCATTATACCTGCATTTTCTGCCTCTGTAGCCTCTTTAAGCTCCCTGAGCATTTCACGATCACAGTCACCATCTGCATCAGACAGTCAGTAGTATATTCCTATTGCTATACTCTTATTGTTCAAGCATGGAATTTTTATCCATAGAGATTGTATGGTAAGGTTTGAGTCTTAAAATTTTTACTTTATTTGACTTTATGCTTGCTTTCACACATAGTACTACTCCCCCACCAGCACAACCTACTCTGTCATTTCTATATATTTTTGTACCTGGTATTACCATGTCCTGTTGATTATCCTCATTCCATCAAGTTTCTGTAATGCCTATTATATCAGTATCCTCATTTAATGCCAGGCAAATTAGTTCATCCATCTTAGTGTTTAGACTTCTAGCATTTGTATATAAGCAATTGTACATTTTTGTCAATATTCAGTTGCTTGCCTCCATGTGTTACATTTAAAGAGGACTCTTTTTTATATTTGACTGTTTCTCTCTAGCCCCTACCCATCCTTACTATCTTCTTTCCTATCCTGTTTTAGTATATGCCATTCCCCTATTAATATATTCCTTCTGAAAGGATGTCTCCACTCAAACTGTGTGCTCCTCTGCATCTAGTGTCCCCTCAACCATAGTTTAAAAAGTCATCAACAATCTTTTTAATTTTACATGCCAGCAGACTCATTCCATTTTGGTTTAGGTGGAGCCCATTCTTCCTGTATAGGCTCCTCCTTTCCCAAAAGGTTTCCCAGTTTCTAATGAACCTAAAGCCCTTCTCCTTATACCATCATCTCACTCATGCATTGACACCCTGCAGTTCTGCTTGTCTTTCTGGCCCTGTGCATAGAAGTGAAAATATTTCAGATAATGCTACCATGATCCAAAGAGTTGTACAAACCACAGCCACCATAGACATGCAGTCACTTCTTGGGAAGAAAGCAGAAAATGTCAACAGAGCACCTTTAGGGAAGAAAGAGATGAAATATTCCTTATCCACCTGAAGCTACCAGGATAATTTAGGGGGAGAAATAAATTACCCAAAATGGCATGTGGACAGGACATTGGGATTCTTGTGATGTACCAGGGGCTCTTTAATTATGCTACAGTGATAGGTTGCAATATACAATGTTCACAGAGTTACTATCAGGTGATTAGACACTCAGTTTTGCATTTCATTTGCATATGGCACTTCTTAGAGCAGTGCTCCTTAAAATAACTGATAATCAGACAATTTGATGATGAATGCACTGTAGCCAGAGTTTTTAAACATACCACATTAATAACTCCTGGATTTTACATATCCAACAATTTGCACAGCACTGACTATGTCATGTTGTAGAAGATTTGGTTTGACTGACTTGATGGTTTTGCTTGGTGCCTATGCTGAGTGTGAATCGTTTGAGTGATTTGTATTCTAATGAAGCCCTGACATTTAGCAGAAGTCCAGCTTAATTAAAAGATCTTCTTATGTTGTATTCAGAGCCCATGTTTAGGGGTTTAAGGAAGTAAGTTAATACCAAGGCTGGGATCATCTCTTGGAATGGAGAAGCCTATGGATGGGGGCCCTTGGGGAGGATCCCCTTGTAGAGCTCCTCACTATCATTTTATTGAGGGTATGGAGAGCATAATTGCCGTCCCATAGAAAAGGCCAATCCCATTGGAACCTGTGGGATACATGGGAGGCCATGGTCATGCACATGAAGACCCTGTGAATCTGGCTTGGTTCCAGCCCCTGGCAGGCACTCCTAGTCCTTGCAGCACTGACTTCAGCGGAGCTAGACCCGTTTACACCACCTGAGGCTCTGTCACTGTCTCTTTACAAGACTAATTGGTATGACATGTAATTCAGGGGAATAGATTCGAGTCTCATATAACTATACATAAGACTTGAAGTAATTGGAATATGTTAAACCAAAAAGATTTTGTGGCAACGTAAACTTTGTGCAATTTATTAACTACATTTTCAAATAAAAACCAGGGATAAATGTAGTTATTGTACACAAGAAACAAATTCAATAAACATTTAATTTGGAAAAAGCTAAAAAGCAGTAAAATGCAGCAACGTATAAGACAACCCTCTTTCAAGAGGTTATGTAGCAACAGTTAGTTCGTTTAAAGTAAATATGTCTGACATATTTTTCTTTGTCATTTCTATGGCGTTTAATATCTTGCCTAGAAGTATTTTAGCAAAAGTGATGCTGTATTTAATAACTCACTTCTTTCTATCATCCTTTCAATGATATGAAAAGCCTAGGATGGGATTACAAATTTTCCTGGAATGAAATCTCAACTATTGGCTTCTTGATGTGTGAACCAACTCAGGTCTAGGCGCTGCAGATTTTTTTTCTTTGCACTTTATTTTAGCTTTTTTATTGCATAAATTACATTTTTGTCTTTCCAACTCCTTCCACCACTAGGATCATGAGTTCAGTGAACTTCTTCAAAAATCAGAGTTCCTGGCTCAACCAAGGGAAAATGGAAGTGTAAAACTTGTTTCACTGTAGTGTTCATTAGAAATCAGCACCAATAGTATAACATATTTCAAAAATGAATATCAGTGATGCTACAAATGGGGAAATGTATGAAGTTTATATGGAAAATGAATTGATACTGCTTTAGACTAAAGAGTCTTAATGTTAGTGGTGCAGACATTATTAACATAGCAAGAGAGAGGGATGGTCTAGTGATTACAGTGTTCACCTAGGGCAAGGGAGACTGAATTCAAACCCATGTAGTCTCTCTGGGCTTCAGTTCTCCATGTGTAAAAACAGGGGTGATTGTATTACCCTACCTCACAGGGCTATTCTGAGGTTACACACGTACATTCCAAGACAGCAAGGTACTCTGATGTTATGGCAAGGAGGGACAGATATTTCAATTTTCCATTGTCATCTAAAAATCAATACAAACCCTTCCAAAATGAGACGGAGTATATGCAACAACTATATTACATTTTTCAGTGGTGTATTTCTAGCAGGAAATCATTGTATCCTTAAACTCCATGGGTGAAATTCTGGCCCCATTGCAGTCTCTGGAAAACTCCTGCTGACTTCTATGGGACCTGTATTTCCATGCAGTATTAATCCTGCAGGATTCATGTTTGATTTGAAGGCCATGAAAGGATTGTATTTTTGTTTAAAGCAGAAAATTACCATGAAGGTGGATCATTTTATAGGATATAGCATATGTCAGGGGCAGGAGAAAAGAGTATGGCTTCCCACTCTAAGATGTAGAAAAAATGTATTCTAAAAATGTGTTGTACTAAAGTGGCATGAGAGCTTTCCAATAGATGGAAAGAAGTGTTCTGCTAAATCTGGATGCCTGGATTCAGTGCCATGTATTTAGGTTTGGTATAGTCAAATTTCACACATCATGGAAATTTTTAAAGGTTACTTGAATTCTGTGGCTATTACCTAGGTTAGGACCCAGTCCATGAGTGCTCATCATTGAATGTGAGAGACAAGGTGGGCGAGGTTAACATCTTTTATTGGACCAACTTCTGTTGGAGAGAGAGACAAGCTTTCAAGCCACACACAACTCTTCTTCAGGTCACTGAATGTAGCACTTAGCAATGAGCCGTCCCATTCACATGAGGATGTTCATGCCCAGGCTTGACAACAATGGTAATCATCCATGCCAATAAAAGCACTATGACTGGTAAAGAGTTGTCAGGATCAGGCCTTTAGTGATTTCATTTCAGTGTCACACCTCAACTATCTGTTTCAAAGGTAGATCCCCACACTAGGAAACAATTCAAGGTTAATATGTAAAAATAAAATTGGTGTTAAAGTAAGGTTTGTTTCTGCAGTGTATTCACAAGGCTTATTTACTACTAATATTGTGAAAAGAACAGGTATTGCATGACTTCTGGATCATGCAGTTCTGCCTCATATTTCAAGAAATGATGTTTTCAGAGAAAGTAACCCTCAAATATATACAGCTGGCGTTTGCTTCCTGAGCAGTATGTGCTTTCAGAGTGCTGCTTCTCAAGGTTACTGCTGGAGGGCATGTTTCCCAAAGGTAGAGAAGTGACAACTGGCACCTTGTGACTTTCACAGAACCCCACTGAAGTGTTCTGCCTGACATTTATTAATGTCCCTTGGTATAGTGCGAAAAAAACTCTCCATTTTACTGTTAGAAAACAATTTATAAAAAAGGGATAGTCACTTTAAATGTTATAAACAACTCAACTTTCTTGCTATCTATAAAACACAAATAGTGTCCTGTGCGCAATGCTCCAGCAAGAGGTACTCAGTATTTATGCCATTTCCATACCACTGCCTTCAGTTCAGGATGTACAATTGAGAAGCCAATATGGAATAAAACTTGTCTGAGGAGTTCATATATTTTAAAAAAGGGAGCTACATTTCTTTTTCCTTCACCAGACATAGAATTAATATATTAGTTATTTTCCAAATGCCCATCCCCATGGTATCTGGGCAGTATTGTAAAGACTTTCCATTATGGGTTGCTACCACTGTGTAGAATTTTGCCACAAATATGCAGATATAACTGTAGCTGCAAAAATCTGCTAATAAACATGCCATTCCGTTACCAGTGTACCTTGTTTAGTAAAATGATAGATAAGTTGAGCTTTGTTGCTTCATGTTTAGTAACAGAGCTGCTGACTATATTCTGACACTTTAACTTCTTGTGCACTTCTTCAAATCATGTCAAAGTTTGTGAAAGTTCACGATACAAAAACATCCTATAGAAAAACAGCTTGGACTCAGTCCTGTATTTCAAATTCAGGCAGAAAATTTGCTTTTGTAATTTGGGGAAGAGGAGGAAAACCCATTATTTAAACTAAATGGAAGATCAGCACACGTGTCTTCATATATAACTGATGAATTTTCTCTTGACTAAAGCAGACTGCACTGCTGAGAGGAAGCAAACAAGCAAGTGCATGTCTACTGCAAAAGTAGCCTGAATGCTGGTTGAACAGTGAGTTTAATTAATTTGTCTTCAAGGAATATTTTTCACACAGCTTGAAGATGAAAGATTAGTGGGATCTTGTGACTATCCACCCAAAGTTTAAATGATGTTTAAGTTATTGCTGGATGAAAACCACAAGGCAATTTAATAAAATTATGATGAATTCACTAAATTTCATCAGAAGGAAGAGATCAAAGTTTTATGGCATATTGCTGGTTTCACAACTGCCATGATCAGGTGTTTCTAAAATCAGGTGAAGCAGGAAATGTGTTATAAAGAATTAATGAATGTGTTTCTGTCGCTTTACATTTAACACAGCCAAACCCAAACTGCCCCTCTTTCTTCCCAAGCCTTCCTATCTCTCTCCACTGCTCCATCACTACTGAGCATGCCATCAGACTCCCAGTCACTCCGGCCCACAATGCCGGTGTCATCGTCAAACTCCCCTCTTTTTAACTGGCGCAACCAGCCCATTTTCAAATCTCACTGCTTTGTCCTCCAAAACATTTCCCTCTGCCTTGTGTCTCTGCCCACATCACTAGAACTATCATTCAGGTTCTCGTTGTTCAGAGCTACCCAGAGGAAGCCATTGTAGTGCACAATAAGGCCTTTTCCTGATCCTATGAACCCAGGAAATATGCTGCTTAAATAACAGACGTTGACCACTCTCATAGTGCTTATTTCCCATCTGAGCTGCTGACACGCCCTCTGCCTGAACTAATCTGTAAAACCACTACTCTGTCCTCCTCTGAATCTCTCCTCAAGATCCACTTTTGATAAGTGTAACAGTGAAAGGAACACACACATCAGAATATTCTTGTCAGAATACTCAGTTACACTCATCACTGTTAATGTTCCCAGTTCTGGAGGCCACATTTTAAAAAGGCTGATAAGTTGCAGACAATTTGGAGAAAAGCCACATGAATGATTAAAAGATTCGGAAGTATGCCTTAAAGTGGGAGACTCAAGGAGATCGATCTATTTAGCTTGTCAAAGAGAAAGTTAAGAGGTGACTTGTGTGATGCACTCTATAAGATTTTATAAAAATATGCTAATGAGTGTGAATATAATGTAACTAAAATATGCTTCATGCAAAAGGTCTCTTCTAAGGTATCATTACAAAGCTTATAATCTACTGAGTGTGGTCATCCTATTTGTATAAATGTATCACTCTTGTATCTGAAACTAGAAATATGAAATATAACTCTGAGGGCCTTTTGTAGTTATGCAAAATGTGGGCCATTAATGGTGGTTTGGAATCTTGATGGCTCCCATCAGCCAGGGCAATTGATTGTAGATGGCTCTGATTGCAAACAGGCCTTTTTGTGAGTCAGGCTGGGAGGAATGGAGGCTTGGGGTCTCACAGGAAATGTGACCATGTCACCTGGTACTGAAATCCATCTTAAACCTGGTGCTTTTCCATCTTAAACCTGGTGCTTTTCCATTTAGGCGGGGGGGAAGAAACCCAGAGAGACAAAGGATTCCTGCCTCGTGCCAAAGCCATATAAGGGGGTGGAACAGTACAAAGGAGGCAGCTATCATGAGAAATCCCCTAGCTACCACCTGAGCTGGAACAAGGGCTGTACCAGGGGAAAGGATTGTGCCCAGACTAGGAAGGTGTCCAGTCTGTGAAAGAAACTTATTGAAACATCTCTAAGGGTGAGATTTTATCTGTATTCAGTTTTTATTACTGTACTAAACTTAGACTTGCGTGTTTTATTTTATTTTGCTTGGTAATTCACTTTGTCTGTTACTACTTGGAACCATTTAAATCCTACTTTCTGTATTCAATAAAATCACTTTTTACTGATTAATTAACCCAGAGTATGTATTAATACTTGGGGGAGAGGGGCAAACAGCTGTGCATATCTCTCTGTCAGTGTTATAGAGGGCAAACAATTTATGAATTTACCCTGTATAAGCCTTATACAGGGTAAAATGGATTTACTTGGGGTTTGGACTCCATTGGGAGGTGCGCATCTAAGTGTTAAAGACAGGAACACTTCTGTAAGATGCTTTCAGTTAAGCCTACAGCTGTTAGTGGACATGGTTCAGACCTGGATCTGGGTTTGCAGCAGGCTAGGGGGTCTGGCTCAAACCAGGCAGGGCACTGAAGTCCTAAGCTAACAGGGCAGGAAAGCAGGCAGAAGTAGTCTTGGGACATCAGGTGGCAGCTCCCAGGGGGTTTCTGTAATCCAACCTGTCACAACTTGATTACAATCTGTAAGTACCTATGTAACCCACACACCTCCTGGCTGTGGTAGTTTGTCCCCTCTAGTGGCACCGAGAGCACTTAGATTAATGAGTATTCTACAACCTTAGCTAAAGGCCCTGTGGCTTTTAGCTCATGCATTTAGCTCTTGAGGTCCCAAATTCAATCCTGCCCGCTGATGACTGGGGTCTGTGGGTGTTACACCTACATGGGGAATAAAAATTTGATAATGAGCTCTTCAATCTAGCTGAGAAAGTTATAACAATATCCAGTGGCTGGAAGTTGAAGCTTGTCAAATAAAAGTGGAAATAAGGTGCAATTTGCGGGGGGGGGGGGGCAGGGGTGTAATTAGCCTTTTGAACAATTTACCATGTGGATTCCTCATCATCTGGAATTTTTAAGTCAAGATTGGATGTTTTTTTCTAAAAGATATGTTGTAGTGCAAACAAGAATTAATTCAGGGACATCCAATGGCCTGTTTGGATAGGAGGTATGAGCAGATGATCGCAACGGGAAAATGGGATTAATACAACCTCAGAATGTCGCTGGTGAAGTACCTGCAATCATTTTTAACTAATTTTTGAAAAACTGACGAGACTTCAAATGGACTGTCTTTTTAATTCTGATTCTCAAAGATTTTCTTGGGAAAATAATTTACATACGAATTTCACTGGGAACATAAAGTTTCAGTCAAGATTACTTTTAAATTAGATTAAAGATGAAAACAAAACGAGAAAGAATAAATATAAAATCTTCCTAAGAGAGAAACCAGAGTATCTCTCATTTTGTAAGATCCTCCATCTTGAATCCTCTCACAGGCAGACATCTTACATTTAAAGGTGCATTACACAAGAAAACAGAATAATAACTACACACAGCACAGGGCTGAGTCCTGCAGACTTCATGCAGGCAAATAGTCCTTTCTTGTGTAAAAACAACTTGGGTAATTGTTGCAGGATTGGACCCAGGTTCTGTAATTTTCTTATGGAGCCAATGAACCAATTTTTTTCCTATCATAATATCTTTTCTGAACATAACATGTTTTATAGGTCATACTTCAAGGTAAATTCAAAAGAAATTAGTTTGGCAGGCAATATAAAACTACATATAAACCTGGATAAATTGGCAGTATGCACCTAGCATTAATTAAAATTAGTGATTGAGTTATAAACAAAGAACAGAAAACATAACCATCACTTCACATAAATGTCTGTCTAGTTAGTATTTATATTTTCTTTACACAAAACCCTTCCACTTAATCACACTAATTTAATTTTCTTCCTGTTAACTTCCAGATATTTCACAAGATTACCTGACTTGACATAGAATCTTCTGATGGAAATTAAATTTTATTTGTCTTAGGGGCAGAAATTCTTCAGTTAGTTTCAGCCAGAGGTCCCATGAGGTAGTTGATTTGTCATCCACACTTTGCACAGAATACTTTATGAGCTCACTCCAGTAAATAATAGAGGCAAGCTACATCTTCCCATTTAATTTTAATTTTACTGATATATTTCAGGACCTAATAGAATATGCTGATTAGATATTTGTGTCAGATCACACTGGATCTTGGGTCCCAGGAATTGGGTCTTAGGCCTTGAGTATGCATTACTGAAATCAACACTATTGTCTTCCCTGGGCGCAGGATCAGGCCCTTGGTTTATATCAAGCAAAGCTGCTCAGTAATTTTCCACTGGAATGACTTTCCAAAGGAGAGCATAGTTTCCGCAACATCTAACTTTTCTGTAGGAAAACTTCAATTTAGGGTGCTAAAGGAGTTGGCGGATGTGACTGCAGAGCCATTGGCCATTATCATTGAAAACTCATGGTGATCAGGTGAGGTCCCAGATGACTGGAAAAAGGCTAATGTAGAGCCCATCTTTAAAAAAGGGAAGAAGAAGGATCCAGGGATCTACAGGCCAGTCAGCCTCACCTCTGTCCCTGGAAAAATCATGGAGCAGGTCCTCAAGGAATCAATTTTGAAGCACTTTGAGGAGAGGAAAGTGATCAGGAACAGTCAGCATAGATTCACCAAGGGCAAGTCATGCCTGACTAACCTAATTGCCTTCTATGATGCAATAACTGGCTCTGTGGATGAGGGGAAAGCAGTGGACGTGTTATTCTTTGACTTTAGCAAAGCTTTTGATATGGTCTCCCACAGTATTCTTGCCAGCAAGTTAAAGGAGTATGGGCTGGATGAATGGACTATAAGGTGGATAGAAAGCTGGCTATATTGTTGGGCTCAATGGGCAGTGATCAGTGGCTCCATGCCAAGTTGGCAGCCAGTATCAAGTGGAATGCCCCAAAGATCGGTCCTGGGGCCAGTTTTGTTCAATATCTTTATTAATGATCTGCAGGATGGTGTGGATTGCACCCTCAGCAAGTTTGCAGATGACACTAAACTGGGAGGAGTGGTAGATACACTGGAGGGAAGGGATAGGATACAGAGGGACCTAGGCAAATTGGAGGATTGGGCCAAAAGAAATCTGATGAGGTTCAACAAGGACAAGTGCAGGGTCCCGCACTTAGGAAGGAAGAATCCCATGCACTGCTACAGACTAGGGACTGCTACAGACTAGGTAGGCAGCAGTTCTACCAAAAAGGAACTAAGGGTTATGGTGGACGAGAAGCTGGATATGAGTCAACAGTGTGCCCTTGTTGCCAAGAAGGCTAGTGGCATTTTGGGCTGTATAAGTAGGAGACTTGCCAGCAGATTGAGGGACGTGATCATTCCCCATTTGGCATTAGTGAGGCCTCATCTGGAGTACTGTGTCCAGTTTTGGGCCCCACACTACAGGAAGGATGTGGAAAAATTGGAAAGAGTCCAGCACAGGGCAACAAAAATGATTAGGGGGCTAGAGCACATGATTTATGAGGAGAGGCTGAGGGAACTGGGATTGTTTAGTCTGCGGAAGAGAAGAATGAGGGGGGATTTGATAGCTGCTTTTAACTACCTGAAAGGGGGTTCCAAAGAGGATGGCTCTAGACTGTTCTCAGTGGTAGCAGATGACACAACAAGGAGTAATGGTCTCAAGTTGCAGTGGGGGAAGATTTAGGTTGGATATTACAAAAAACCTCTTTCACTAGGAGGGTGCTGAAGCACTGGAATGGGTTACCTAGGGAGGTGGTCGAATCTCCTTCCTTAGAGGTTTTAAAGGCCTGGCTTGACAGAGCCCTGTCTGGGATGATTTAGTTGGGGATTGGTCCTGCTTTGAGCAGGGGGTTGGACTAGATGACCTCCTGAGGTCCCTTCCAACCCTGATATTCTATGATTCTTTTACTATTGCTGTTCCTTGTTCCATTACATTAATTGAAATTAATAACATTTAAAAAAATGTAAAATATTAAAATTGCCAAGGAAATTGTACATTAGATTTGTCACACATACTTAATTTTGGCAGTATTATATGAAATATATTAATATTTTTAAAAAGCTGTCTTGCAAAAGAATCTACAAATCTCTCTATATATAGGGATTTCTTTTAAGATAAACAATATGGGTTTATTCTAATTCTCTTCAACCCTGCTTGTTATCACCTCAATTAAGGTTCAATTAAGCTAATTTTCCTTTGATTATTTTCTGTCATAGCAAGATCTGTCCATATTTTTCAAATCATGGAGTTGCCATGCTGTTTAGCACATCTTGTTTTTTGTTGTCTGTAGTTTACTGCAATTCCTTTAGAGCTTCCAAAAAGGTCATGAACTACTCTGCTCTTTTGACAACTGAAATCTCTGACTTTCTTCAGCTATTTTCTTGATGATCCTTCCATTGCATAAATTATAGTAATGGTATATTAATACTGCTGGAGTTCTCTGTCCATGCACTCCATGCATCTGAAGAAGTGGGTTTTTTACCCATGAAAGCTTATGCCCAAATAAATCTGTTAGTCTTTAAGGTGCCACTGGACTCTTTGTTGTTTTTGTGGATACAGACTAACATGGCTACCCCTCTGATACTTATCTTTAAATGGACTGTGGGTTAGCTTAAATGAGGCTATCCTCTCTCAGAGTTGAAGGAATTGCTGACTAAGTGTAATCAGTGGTTGTTGTTTTTTTCTTTTCTGAAAAGCTTCTTTTCTACAAAGTTGTATCCCTTTGGCCATCTGTGCTCCTATAAGCAAAATATAATGGTTTCTTCTGATTCAGATGCCAGTGACAATCTTGCCTTTCTAGTAGAAATCCACAACCTCTTATGGAACTTGGACTCCTTTTCCCTCTTAGAGATTATGACAATGGTGGACATCAAATTAGGGTCCACCTGGGTCTGCCACATGGGCCTTCTGAAACCACTATGCTACAAAAGCTATTTTTTCTTGTTTGAGTACATAAGGTTATCTAAAACAACAAAGCTTATAGTGGCATACAGGTACATAACACAATAAATGGCCTTTGTGATGTACTGCTAATTTTGAATATTCTGAAACATACCAGTTTCAGTGCTCACTCAGGTATGAGACTCCACAGCTTCCTTTGGCTGGTAACTGCAGCCAATGGGAGCTGCAGGGGCAACACATGTGGGTGCGGGCAGCGCATGGAGCCCCCTGCTCCTTCCCAAGGGCCACAGGGATGGGACGGCCACTTCTGGGAGCAGCGTGGGGCCAGGGCAGGCAGGGAGCCTACCTTAGCCCTGCTGTGCTGCCGACCAGAAGCCACCTGAGGTAAGTGCCTCCAGCCCAAAGCCTGCACTCCGCACCCTCTCCAGCACCCTAATCCCCTGCTCCAGACCAGAGCCCCCTCCAGCACCCAAACTCCCTCCCAGAGCCCGTACCCCACACCGTCTCCCACATCCCAGCCCGGTGAAATTGAGTGAGGGTGGGGGAGAACCAGCGATGGAGGAGGGATGGAGTGAGCAGGGCCGGGCCTCGGGAAAGGGTGGGGCAGGGGTGGGACCTCTGGGAAAGGGCAGGACAAGGATGTTTGGGTTTCTGTGATAAGACCTTTGGCAACCCTAGATTTGCATCTCCATTGATACTAGGAATAGCAACTTGTGAGTGGACATACTGGGAGTGTAACAGAAGGCATAGACATGGCTGAGATTTCGAATGAAATCCTGAAGTCAAAGAAGTTTTGTCCATAGGGCCAAGATTTCACCCTAGAATGTACAATGTAAGGATTATGAACCAAATTCCCATTCAGGCATATAGATAATGCTCTGTGTCAGACTGCATTCCTTATCGTTAGAGAAGATACCATCTCTGCTGTAGCTCAGAATTGGTTTAACTTTGGGGGGAAAAGTTTTCAAGTTGCAGTGGGGGAGGTTTAGGTTGGATATTAGGAAAAACTTTTTCACTAGGAGGGTGGTGAAACACTGGAATGTGTTGCCTAGGGAGGTGGTGGAATCTCCTTCCTTAGAAGTTTTTAAGGTCAGGCTTGACAAAGCTCTGGCTGGGATGATTTAATTGGGGATTGGTCCTGCTTTGAGCAGGGGGTTGGACTAAATGACCTCCTGAGGTCCCTTCCAACCCTGATATTCTATGATTCTATGAATGTCATCATATCCGAAATAATAGTCTTTGTGACAGAAGGGAAAAATCAGAAGGGAAGGAGAAGAATTATAATGGCATTTTCACTCTTGCATAGCTGTCTGCAATAATAACAATGGCATTTTCAAGCCTGCAAAGCTGACTATAATAATTATGGCACATCTTCAGTCCTGCATAGATGTCCATAGGAAGTGATATGGATTCAGGCAAAAATGCATTCATAGTCTAGCCGTGATTCCTGTTGAATAACTTGGCTGCCTAGAGAAGACATTTGGCTTCCTGTAAAGGGATGTCTGTGTAATTATTGCTACACTGGGCATCACTATCTATACTGATGTTTTGAGAACCTTTCAAACAAGAATTTGGCGCAATTAGTCTTTTGTGACATTTAGGATTCCGTTGACAGATATTCCCATTAGTTCTAGGACCTTTTCTTCTAGTAAGTGGTTTTGTAAGCACTAGAAAAATAATTTTTCTAAAATAAAACATTTAGCCATTTAATTTCAGTATTAAGTAACTGAACAGCATGGAGGCTTTTCATGCTCTTCCATACTGATTTTCCAGTCTGAAAATCTTTGTTCTGAAAAGAAGGCAGAAGTAATTTGCAACATATCCTGTTCCTGATACCAAACATAGTTTTACTTAACTCTATCTTTGTCACAGAAATTCTAGATATAAATTGAGTAGCTAACATGTTCTTTAGGTTATGAACATAATTTGAATTCTTAAAGATCTCCAGTGCTAATTTTAATAAAAAGGAAAATAATGATCAAGATAACTTACTATCTAGCAGTTGGAAATTGTTTAAAAATTCCATATCTCCAAATGTGAGATTTTTATTAAATTTTGTATGTCTTTCTGACTTCTAACTGAGAAGGTGTTATTCATGTACGCTGCCTAATGAAGACCTAATGCTTAGACATCAAGTGGCATTGTCATCAGAAAAAATCACGTGTCTAGCAGCATTAAGGAAGACAGAGGATATGTGGCAGACAAAGGAAACAGGGAATCAAACAACTGTGCCCTTCCACTAGAAGGATGTATTATTTTACATATGTTGGCAAAGTTCACTGAGGTAATGAGATCAGAAAGGAAAAAGACAGCAGGGTTGAATGACAGCTGGGATAGTTAACCAGAAAATTCCTTGTAGTTAAGACTAAATAAATAATACAGGAAGAATACTAGGAAACTGGTCTAAATCACACCTGGCCAGGCCCTTGTCTCTCTCCAAAATACAGGGTAAACAAAAGCTACTTTTGTTCCACCCCTCTGTTTCTGCACTGAGTGCAGGACAGGCAGGGCTAAGAATTGAAGCCAAGGGGTTCCAATATCTAAGAGGTTTCCTTAAAGTGGCATACATTAAGAAGGACTCCCCTACCTCTTTTGCTCCCCAGTAACATCAGCTACTGTTTCCACCTCCCTGCTGGCAGGTTACTTAATGGTATGATTTCAGATATATTGGCCTATATACCTATGCCTGCAGGGTGACAAATTGGATAAATCCTTATAAATAAATTGTATAATATCCATCATTTGGCTTCCCTTTTCCTAAACATTTCTAAAGGCAGAACCCCAGTGACTGTGACATCAACTGAGTTACATTATCCCTTAGTAAACCACAATTCCCTTGGATTATCCAGTTACTAGCAAATGCTGAAGTAATGCTGTTGAAAGTCTTAAACAAATGTATCTATTTATTTTTTGATATCTTGGATTTATCTTTGGAAAGGCTATCCTACTGTTGAGAAAAGCCCTGATAATTCATGACTGTAAAAACTACATTGGGACATCAGAAAGCTTTTCTCCTAGAAAGGTTAAACATAAGCTATTTTGTTCCAATATTATACGTTCAACTTAGAAAACAGGCAATTAGGTCACTTTGTAAAATGGGTCTGCCCTTTAAATATTTCCATTTGTTAAAAATGTTGGTATGATTTTGATTTGGAATCACTTCACGCTGCTCATTTAGCTGTCATTGATGCTTTTTTTTTTTTTTTTTTTTTTGCCTTAGTCACAAAGTTGGCTTGTCTCAGATACAATGTTGTAAAATGGCAGGAAAAGTTTGGGAAGGTATTTTGATCTAATTGACCAATGAACTCATGCTGTTGAAGAAAGTGATGATAATAGTATAAACATGCTACATATGTAGTATATCAACTGAATAATTCACAATGATACATTGTGTTGAAAAGCAAAGAACGTTCATGTCATATTGACAAGTTAGAAATTAGTTCGAACTCTGTTTGCACCTGGTTAAATTGTACTGAGAGTTGTTTTCTGTACTCTGCTTGTCTGCACTTTGAGTTTGACTTTGTGTGGTCTGTCACTTTCTTTGTTGAGAGACCACCTCTTTTCCTGTGATAACCAGATGGCTGAGATGACCTTAGAAACTTGAACTGACAGTTCCTTGCTTTAAAACTTGAGCCTACAAAGCCCTTAAGGACATGCTTAACTTGAAGCACACGAGTAATGGGACTGTTCACATGCTTAAAGTTTAGCACATCCTTAAGTGCTTTACTAAAGTGAGGCCTTAACCCAGAGGAGGCTTTTGGCAGGGCATTCTCAGTGAGGGGCTGCCCTGGGTTCTGGAACTTTGACTCTTTTCCTCTCCCTTAGCCTGACACACCCTCAATCTGCTTGAGGATAGAGCATGCTACAAGGTCTGTCAATTATCTCAGGATTTTGAGAAGAGGGTGAGTAAAGAAGAGGATTTACGATAATTTGTATTTAATCTTGAATAAGGAATTTGATGTTTATTTAATAAGGTTAGTAAATGATTTTAGTGTGCATGTGCCTGGAGCAGTACATAGGACATTTAAAACGATACCTGTATATACATGTGACACGATGGTTGATGATTTACTGGAGAATGGCTGCTGCTCTTAGGGCTACACAATAGCATTCTCTACTCAATTGCCTCTTGCAGCAGATTGCCTCTTCTGAAGTGAGCAACTCCTTTTGTTACAGTAGACACTACTGGGCCAAATTCAGACCTGATATAAGAGAGGCACTCTCCAAATTGCGAGTGTAACAGAGTTATGTCCTTTTACAACAGAACTGAATTTGGCCTTCTGTATTTTCTCTGTGAAACACACATGAACTATGCGATCTTTATGGCCATCTCCCTTTCACGAAAAGGCTAATGGCATTTAAAATGTTGACAAATTGTATGTAATCACATAAATAAAACCTGAGGTAATGCAAAGACATGATAGGGCAGAGTCAAGTTTGTTCTTTCGCAGTTCCTGACCTTTAAATTCTCAACTGTGCTACCTTAATGGTGTAATGTCTTTGGCTGAAACCTAGGACTACCTGCTCAGTTAGCAATATGGGTCTCAAATAGACCTGCTATATAAGAAGGAAGAACACTTCAGTAGTTAGGCCTCTGGCTAAGGACCTAGAAGACCCAGGCTCAATTCACTGCTCTGCGATGGACTTTCTGTATGACCTTGGGCAAGTCCCTTAGTTTTCTAAGCTGTAAAATGTGGATAATAGAGCTTCCCTATCTCAGAGGAATGTCCTGGAGCTAAATACATTAAAAGACTGTGATGTGGTTTGAGAGCTTCTGATAAAAATGCTATATAAGAAATTGTTTAAAAAATACTATTACAGCAAAACATTTCAGATTTCCTATAATGAAAGGATGAGGAATGAACTTTAAAAGCAGATAATGACCTTGTGGTATTCTCTTTTCTCTGAGGACTGGCTGTTTGCCCTAACCCCCTGTGATGTTTCAGGGATCACTCAGACGGGTAAGGGGTTCTGCCACCACCTGCTCTGTAACTTCGGAGGCCTTTGTGCTGTGCAGCTATGGTTCAGATCCCTGACACTATTAGCCATCCCACAAGCATAAGGTCTCACCCTGCTCTCACCAGCCCAGTTACTTCTTGTAGGGTGATATCAACAGCCCGTCCAATTCCAAGTCTCCCCAAATATGCCCTCCCTGAGTTTTAAGTTATCAGAGGCTCAGATGGTTCCACTCTGGGTCATTATCCCTGAGGGCATGAACCCCCCCGCCACACCCCAGTTATGAGCTCCCTTTGGTGCACACACACACACACACACACACACTCCACACACACTCCACACAGTTTGCACCATAGGTGCTGACTCCGTGGGTCTCCAGGGCTGGAGCACCCACGGGGAAAAAATGGTGGGTGCTTAGCATCCCACCGGCAGCCCCACAATGAGCATCTCTCCCTCCCCCTCCCCTCAGTGCCTCCTGTCTGCCAGCGGGCCCTGCCAATCAGCACCTCCCCCTCCCTTCCTGCACCTTCTACCCGCCACAATCAACTGTTTTGTGACGTGCAGGAAGCTGGGGGGAAGGGAGGAAGAGCAAGGACATGGCACACGCAGGAGGAGGGGGTGAAATGGGGTGGGAAGAGGTGGGGAGGAGGTGTGGCCTTGAGGGAAGGGGAGGAGTGGGGGTGGGGCCTGGGGCAGAGCCAGAAGTGAAGCACCCCCCAGCACAATGGAAAGTTGGCACATGCGTTTTGCACACCAGAGACCTGTTGGGGATGAAAATAAACAAAAAGTTTATTTAATAAAAACAACCCAGACTCAAAGATGAAATAGTAAGGGAGCTCAAGCACATACAGGTTACACAGAAAATAAACATAAAGACGAAACCTCAGGCTTTACACTTCCATATTAGATAAAATCCCTTTTATAATAAGAGTTACCCTATTGCCTTAAAAGAGTTTCCCAGTGTAGCCCCCTAGTTGTAGGAGAGATCCAGCATTCACGGACAGACTCCTGCCTCAAAACTGTCCCCCAAGTTCTGGATAAGAAACCCTAATTTCCAAACCTGCCTTTAAAAGCCTTTTTAAAAAACTTTTTTCTCCCTTCTCGGTCCACAGTGACTCATGGTGAATCAGAGTGAGGAAACTCCTTCCTGATTTGATGCGCAGGGTCTGGGGAGCCAGGGTATTCCTTTTAATTTTGAGTTGTCTCCAGGTCTTCCCATTAACTCTAATGGTCCATCATTGTCCTTTCCTGGGCTGGACAATGGATAGTTACTGGAAGGCAGTTTCTTGCAAACAACTGGCTGCCCTCTCCTGTTTGACTGATGTCAGGTGGAGTTGAAGTTGCAGCACAGATTATCAGCACGGTTTTCTATATACATAGATACATACATTCATAACCACAGTCTCCTGTATACCTATCTCTTAATGATTGAGTTTAGAACATTACAAGGTTTAATAAAAGAACTAACAATATATTTTTATAGTACAATACTATTGTATAAAATCAGTTGATTTAACTGCTTATTTTGGGAGTTTAAACCTTCTGTTCTCCCTTTCGGGTGTCTTCATCCTGATAGTCACACCCTCTCCCAGCCCCTTCCTCAGTCTCTTCAACTCAGTCTTACTCCACCTGCCATGCTCCTGTCCTTCCTTCTCTCCCTCTTCTCTCCTCCTGAACCTGTTACTTCCCTCCCTTCTACGTCTACTTTCTTTCCTTTGTCTTTCCATTTTGCTATTTCCCCTCTTAACAAAACCTCACACAGAGAATTAAAAATAAATTGTGTAGCTAACATGATGTTTGCAAATCATCACTCTGCTTGTCTGTTTGTACTTTCTATCTATTTCCCTTACCCTTTGTCTCTCTTGTCTCTTTAGACTGTAAGCTCTTCAGAGCAGGGCCTGTCTGTCGGTCTGTATTTGTACAGTGCCTAGCACATTGGGGTGCAGTTGTCAGTTGGCTCTAGACACTACCCTAATACCAGTAACAAAGAAAATATCCAGCCTTGATATGGCTACTGTTCAGTAGCATTTTTTAAAAAATGGCATTTTCAGTCTCATTCCTGGATCCTGAGACATTACTGAGGAGCAGAAGTGGGAAAAGGAGTAGACTTATGTCTGGAAAATGTAAACACATGTAACTAAGCCCCCAGCCTGAAAAACAGAAAAGTTACACAGACGTAACTGAGGTTAAGAATAGAAGCGTTACATCATCTTTTGAACAGTGCAGTAGTGGGAAAAGGGAGGAAATGAGGCCTTGGGAGAGGAATAAATAAATTACAGCCAGATTTTAATAGAAAAGTGGCTAGACTGGAAGGTCCTTAGGAAAAATCTGGATTGTGGTGTGTGTTAGATACAGGTGAGGAAAGAATGGAAAGAATCATTATAACAAAGGACAAAGAACCACTCAGGCTGCATAATGACATGGAAATAGATGTTAGAGAAAATAAAAATGAGCTTTATAGAATTATCAATTACTTTTTAAAACAAGAGATCTCTTCTGCTGGCAATCTGCCAGATCTTCCTACTCTACGAGCCTCTCTAGGCTTAGCTGGAAAAACGTATACCAAAGTGTAAACAGTGTTTATTGTGTTTTACCCACGAATGAAATCAAATAGGCCAAGAGAAAGATTTCTTGGGGCAAATCAGCCCCTCATGTCTGAAACTGTGGAGGCTCCTCTGGCACCAGAACCATTGCCCAGGGAAGAGGGCAGGAGTACAAAGCCCCTGCATCATTGGAGCTCAGTTATGCAGTGGTCCCCTGTGCATGGACAAACCATGAATGAGTTGGGCTAAGCCAGTGTGAGTCATGAGGAAGGATTCAGAGGATCCACAGCTATGCAACATCTCCCATCCTCCCCACAGGTAAGAGGGCACCTAACAAACCTGAGGGCTGTTGCAGCATCCAGGCTGTGGAGGAGCTCAGCAGCTGCTACAATCCTTAGAGGAGAATTCCTCTTGACTCATTGTGGAGCAGGACAGTGCACAGCCCCCGACACAAGCTGTGTGCTGCTGCTGTGTAGCATTTAGGCCTCAGTGTTACAAGATGAGCAAATCTTTTGTAAAACAGCAGCTGCCCAGTTTGGTTTATGCATGAATATGGAAATAAACAAAGGGTTCAGAAGATAACTAGTAAAAAAGCACCTAACCTGTTGGAGGATGATCTGAAGAAAGAATCGAGTTGGGTGGTTTATCAGCCTCTAAAACTTTGAGTTAGAACTTTATATGAAGACTCTTTCTTTAAAGGTTTTGAAGACAAGCCTAGAATGGGTGGTGGTGGTGGTGGGTTGGGGGGATGGGGAGAAAGGAAGAAAATCCTCTGGTAGGGTGTTTTTTAACTCAGATGAATGGAGGAAAGCAGCATCATAACTCTGAAAGGAAACACTGAAAAGCTGAAAGCAATTTTAAGTGCAATTTTGAACAATTTAAAGCTTGGAAAAATAAACAATGTGTACATTTTTAAATGTAAGAATATTGGAAACTATGATTAAGTCAGAAGCAGGTGTCATAAGAAAACTGGAAAAACTCTAGCTTGGGGATAAAGATGAACTTCGTCAGGTTTCTAGAATACATCTACAGGAACTGGGAATATCTTTGAGTTAAGAAGCCATCAATTAGAGCCAGCTGTTTGTTTAATTTTAGTGCTCTGCATAGCCATGTAGGACGGTCTAGTCCAATTCCTGGTACCAACCTTACTCTCTGGAGTGTAAAAGACTGGAAGACATGGAATACAGTATCATACTGCTCAGCACTTTTTACACTAAAAAACTACAATGAATACTACATTTTATTTCAAATTGTTTCAGAGTGTGGATATAATTATGGCTTACACAGCTGAGCCAAGCCAGATTCATCAAAAGTATGTTTTGTGTATGGAATAATGGGGCCTAATTCTACTCTTATTTAGAGCCTATTGCTGAAAGTTTCCAACCATCAATGGCCATTAGTGGTTCTTAGTACCTTGCAAGATTGAGGCCATACACCCATGTAAATGCAGAATAAATAAATTGGGCCCAGCTTTTTGGAGATGGTGTAGGAGGTGTTCATCCTGAGCGTGCAAGTGGTGTTTTTGCCAGACTGTCCTTTGGGGTATTACACTGGGTAAGATATAGCAGGGGCTTGGCCAGGAAAGAATGCTAAGGGGATACTCTGAATCAGTGCTTTTGCTGAGCACGCATGCTCAGAACCACCCACTTTTGATGTCATGCTGACCTCCTGCACACCTTAAGAAAATAAAGTTGCAGTTGTGAAAGCATCTTACAATTGTCCCCTTCCCCCTATTGACTTTCTGCTGCTGTTGGCTTATACCACAAACTGGAATTGATACCAGAGAAATTCCCCAAACTCCATTTTGTATCCCTGCCTTCCATTTTAAATAAGAGTCAGTCCATCATTAGATGGAAGCTGCAGGTCATATAGCATAGCACTAAAAATAGAATTGGTGGAGAAAAGGGTGGCAACAGCACATCATAACCCTGAGGAAAATAACAGTTGCAAAAATAGAATTGGCAGCAATAAACAAGTCTAAATATAGAACTGGCATGCTTGGAATGTTGGCATGAGTCCAAGAAAATTCAGACAGAAAGATATTAGCAGAAGTGTCTAGAAAGTTCTGACAGGATAGTATAAAGGTCAGTGTGTCAGTGGATAGTTGTAAGAAGGGAAAGGGATGCCTGAGGTGAAGCGAGAGAAGAACAGCAACAGCAGAAGTAGAAGAAACAGCAGCAGCGTTTGAGAAAACCAGCAGCAGAGGGAGTCCTGTCATGGGAGCAGAGGGAGAAGAGACAGTGTGCATGAGGAACGGTGCAATGAAGTCAGCAAACAAAGTAAGCTTGTCAGTTATAGTGTTAGTATATATACGTGTGTGGGGGAGGTTAATAAAGATGCATGAGTGCATGTTAAGTATGAAGTATGAAGTTAAGTATGGAATTAGAAAAGGTTCAGAAAAGGGCAACAAAAATGATAGGAGTATAGAATGGCTTCCGTATGAAGAGAGATTAATAAAACTGGGACTTTTCAGCTTGGAAAAGAGGTGACTAAGGGGGGATATGATAGAGGTTTATAAAATCATGAGTGGTATAGAGAAAGTAAATAAGGAAGTGTTATTTACTCCATCTCATAATACAAGAACAAGAGACCATCAAATGAAATTAATAGGTAGCAGATTTAAAACAAGCACAAGAAAGTAATTTTTCATGCAATGCACTGTCAACCTCTGGAACTCCTTGCCAGAGGGTGTTGTGAAGGCCAGTACTATAAATGGGGTTCAAAAAGGAGCTAGATAGATTAATGGAAGATAGGTCCATCTATGGCTATTAGTCAGGATGGGCAGGAATGGTGTCCCTAGCCTCTGTTTGCCAGAAGCTGGGTTTGGGTGACAGGGCATGGATAACCTGATGTTGATCTGTCTGTTCATTCCTTTTGGGGCACCTGCCACTGGCCACAGGTCAGGCTACTGGGCTTGATGGACCTTTGGTCTGACCCAGTATGGCCGTTCTTATGAAAGGAATTTATATATGTAAGAGCTAAACAATGATTTAAAACTATCAGTTACCTGTGAACAACAGATCACTGTAAGCAGGGCACATCATTTAGAATAATCTCAACTGTATGCAGTTTGGGTGCTTTTTAACTTGCAAGGGATTTGTGTCTTAGATTATTATTGTATTAGGGATTGTGATTTGCAACAATTAAAAAGGTGCCTTGTTCTGGAAAGGGCACTGCTTGTGTCAATCTGTTATTTATTGGAAGGCTGTATCCGTAGCCTTCAAGTATTTCCCTTGTCACCCTGGAGACCCATACCTAATGAGATCAGATTGGTTACGTTATGGGTATACCCTGAAATAGACTTAGGGTAACAGCATCAGCCCTATCTCTTGCCCAGACTCTAAAGGCTAACTCTTCTGGGTTAATTTACAACTATAACCTAATGCATATACATGAAGGGGCAGAGTTAAGGTTGTGCAGATAGCCTTAACTTTGGCATTTCTTTACTTTTAATGTTTAATTTTGCAACCTTAGCAATCTCCTGAAGTAAGTTTTTTTTTAAACAAATTTCATATATATTAAAATAGTTTTTTAAAAATCTCTTCTGTGGAATTAAATGCTAGACTACATTAGAATTCTCTGTCTGGCATACAATGGACTATCAATTGGGCATGGTATTACATTAGAAAATGACTGAAAATTGATGACATCAGATAATTTTTTTTACATAAAAAACACATAATATTTAGGCTTTCATACGGTCTGTCAGTTCAAAGAAAACCTCTTTTTCTTAAATGCATGCTTCCTGTTTACAATTTCAGATGACTATTTCATGATTTCAAAATGCTTACCTGTTCTCTGTCCTCCGAACGTCAATCAGTTTTAAAACAAATAGAGTTAGAGGGGATTAAGCTGTCAAAAATGTAAATCTATATGTTGTAGTTAAAGTCTGCTCTGGTTACTGATCAGACTATAGTTTAGTGTACGATGAAAATAAAGATAAATTTGAAACACATATCAAGAAGTACTGTGCTGTATAAAGAGCCAAGTTTGGAATGGCCTAACCAGGCAAGGTCATTGAGGCTGAACTCAGAGGCTGTTTAAGAAAAAGTACCTATTCTAAAGGGAATTGGTGTATTATGGTAGTGCTATTATCATTGCTCACTTTTTCCATTATTAGCCCACAGCTTTAAATGGTTTATAACTCAGTGATTGTATTAAAATATCATACCCTGACTAAAACTCTGCATGTAAGATCCTATTAGGAATTAAAAAAAAATAAAATTTGTTTGGCTTTTATCTGAATTTTAGCAAACACAACAAAAGGATTATTTGGTTAGTAATGGGCTAACCCAGTTTACCTCTGAAGCCAGCTGTGGTGCCATGATGAATGCCACACATCACACCGGCTCACCCTCCTAGGGAGTGTGGGCATCTGAGAGTAAGGCGCTGATCATTACTGGCTAATACCATGAAGTGATAATATTCTTCAGCTGCTACTGGCACAAATTCCTGTGGCCATAGTTAAATTAGTGGCATACATAATTTCCTCATTAACATGCCCTTCCGTACCTGTAACCCTCTCCATCAGGAGGGGCTTATTTATATATCACCACTAAGCATAATAATGCTTCTGAACAGGCCCTTCTTCGTAGAGGGAAAAATGGAAGGGGATGGAAGGGAGGGAGGTTGGAGCTATGATGTTAAGTGGAGTGTTGCTTTAGGAAAAACTGCAGGATTGAGTTTAGAAGTTTCCTAAAACCCAAAACGCCACTGGCTTCTCATATCCCTATTAGCAATGTTGTCCAGACTTCTTTACATTCTAATTCATTCTTTCCCATGTTGTATGTGAGTGCCTTAGTGTGGAATCTGCTCCCTTTTTAATGCTCTCACATTGTCTTGCCAATTGCCTGAGTATAATAATTTTGCCACTATAAGATTAAGGGAAATCCATCTTGATGTCTCATATGGAATCTGTTTTGATTATTTCAAGATGAGCTGTTTGTAAATATGGGATTTCATGATAGACTCTTTATTGTATGCTGTTTTGGAATGTGTTACCATGACAGAGTACTGGAAAGAGGCTGATATGACGGGAGTTGTGTTAGGATTCAACACTGAGCTGTTTTCATGTTGGCATTTTGCTCAGTACTCTGAAGGGGTTTTAGAGTCCAAACAATGCTCGCTTAATGCTGGCATTAAGCTTTATCACAGTGGAGGGGGCTTTGAATATGTGGCTCTGCAGGTTTACATGTTAGTTGACTGTTGGTGTTTTGCCTGCATTTAAAAGCATGTAATTTAAATAAAAATATAGAATGCGTTTCTTTGTTAGGTTGTTTTTGGGATTCTAAAAAGAGCTAATAAGGACTGTTCAACTTATTGTTTCATGATAATATGTAAATTATGCATAGTACATAATATTTAACTCACATGATGCTTCTTGAAAAGTTATTTAGTAGATTAAATACATGGTTTTTACACAAAACTAAATATATAGCTAAGAAACATGGACATTTTTTGTCTCTTGGATAATATTTTTTGTTTAACATAGGGTATGTGCTTTTATAAAACCTTTAAATCTAAATGTGAGATATGGAGGAATATAGTCTAAGATTGAGGGACCACTAAATTAATAGTATTACCTAGCTCTTACATAGATAGCACTTTTCATTAGTAGAACTAAAAGCACTTTACAAAAAAGGAGACAAGAATCATTGTCCTCATTTCACAGATGGGAAAACTGAGGGACCAAGGTCACCAGCCAAGCCAGGACTGGAATGCATATCTTCTGAGGCCTTGTTCAGTGCTCTAGTCAGCAGGCCACATTAGTGAACTCTGATCCTGAGGAGCTTTGAGTTCCATTTAATTTGTGACTGTTCAGAACATGGTTTATTTAGTTCAAATAAAAATAGAATCAACTCCAGAAATAGAATTTCTCTCAAGTTTTCCAGCCCTAACATAATACAGTTTTGTGTGTGATTTTATATGATAGGAGTACAAACTGTCCAAGTCCCTGACTCATTCGCCATTAATTTCATTCTTTTTAACTACCTCATATTTTGGATAACATTGTTAAGCAAGAGTTATTAATCTGTCTATAGTCATCTCTTTTATTAAGTGTAACTTTCCCTATTGCTTCCATTGCATAAGAGTCCAGTACTATGGACTGTTAGGTTTCTGTAAACCGGGCTATTAACTGATCTGTTGCATATTGAAAACATCTGCCCAAAATTAAGGAAATACCAGACAATGAAGAGATGATATGATTTTATCATTATATTTTGTAATTGTCTGTCCTTTAAGCTTAGCATTGACTTATTTTGTTTTTTAGTTCTTTAAAATAAGTTTAACACACTACGATGGAAAGAAAGTAAATGGAGCATGCTTCCTTGTTTTGTCACATCCAACATATTCCTTTCTATGGATCAAATTAAAGTATTTACCCTACTCTGGTATTGAGAAGAATTTTTGCAGTTGTCTTTTTGAACATGTACATGTTTCTGAAATATACATCCAGGAAGCTGCTACATCTACTCTCATAATGTCCAATTCCCCACTCAGTATAATTCAGGAGTTACTACACTGACGTAAATCAAGTTAAACTAATGTAAAATTGAAGTAAATAAGAGCAGAATTAGGCAGGCCTATATCCTTATTGTGTTGGTCTTCTCTGCTAGTCTTCACCAGCTGAGTTTAACTCTCTCCATTGACTCTGCTGCCAGATGAATTAGCAGCTTTCGTTACACTGCATTTCATCATTATGGTCTCTAGATTACTTTCAATTGGATAATTAATAAGCAATAGATCTACTGATGAAAAATGCTATATAAGGGCTATGACAAGGCATGGCTATGATACTCTGAGTACGTTTCCCAGACCTGAAGAAGAGCAATGTGTAAGCTTGAAAGTTTGTCTCTCTCCTGAACAGAAGTTGGTCCAGAAAAGATATTCCCTCCTCCACCGTATCTCTCTATATAAGAGGTAGGCATTATTATTACCAGAATATGTTAACAAAGGGCTTCATATATCACTACGGAATATTATCACTACTCAGGAGCTGCTCCGATAAGGTTGGGGGATCAAAAGGATTCAAAGGCAAATTTGAATAATCTAATATTTTTGCGAATATATTGAACAACATTAGGTTTCGGGGGGGTTATAAAATAAATGTTACATACAAAAAGTTACATTGAAATAATAGTACTTTGCTTGTAAAATCAAGCACTCAAAAGTTTGAAAATGACAGATTTAGGATTGCCTGTGCAACCTGAATTTGATCCCCTTGTGCGTCTACATTATTATGCAGTCTTTAATTACATGATCACATATTTCCTCTGTAGGATACCTGTCTCATTCAGTGCATAGGAAAGATGGTGCTCACTGAATGAGGCTGCTGTTCAATATTATTTGCCTCCACACCTTATTTCTTGCACACTTTTTAATCCCTGCCCTAAATACAGGATTATTCATTGCCTTGTGGCCTTTTATACGGTACTCAGGCCAGTTGTAACTGAGTATCTCATTCATATTAATGAATTTATCTTCACAACTCCCCTACAAGATAGTGTTATCAGCCCCATTTCACAGATGTGGAAACTGAGGCAGAGGCAAAGGCTAGGATCCACAAGGCCCAATTTTAGGTGCAACTGCACACTACAAAACTACCTCTTGACTGCCATCAAACCCTGTAGTCAGTGCCAGTCCTAGCCCATTGGGGACCCTAAGCAGGAATATTCCCCCACACACACACACACAAACAATACATACTAATAATTCATAGGGAGTCCTATACTACAATCTTAAGACAATCCAGGTTGGGTTGACTTACAACCACCACAGTAATTACCCTCCTTCTGTCAGTGGTGTGTGTCCTCCCCAGGAATGCTTCCACTGACTGAAGAGGGTCAATGTGGGGGGCTGAGAACCTGGGCTTCTAGCCTCTGAGAGTGGGGGAATCCAGCCAGGACATCTCACCTCTGGTGGGGAGATCCGCGCCCAGGGTCCAGTTAGCTGCTGTGCGCCTAGTGGGAAACCAAGAGGCAGGGGAGGCAGCCAGGCTTCTAGCCAAGAGCCTTGGTGTAGCTAGGCTCTCTGTTGGGAGCAGGAAGCAGGGACCCTGGGGAGGGTGGTGGGGAGGGTAGCAGGGCTCCCTGCAGGGAGCAGGGAGCCCAGGCAGCAGACCAAGCTGGGAGCCTGGGTGACAACCCAGCTTGGAGTGGACAGCCAGCAACAGCCTGGCTGGGACAAGACAGCCAACAGCCGATGTACGTAACGCAGTGCCTACGTTGACACTGAGTCGCCTTAACTACGCTGAGGCATGGTCTACACTACGAGTTTATGTCAGATTTAGCAGCGTTAAATCCGAATTAACCCTGCACCCGTCCACACAACGAAGCCATTTTTTCGACATAAAGGGCTCTTAAAACTGATTTCTGTACTCTTCCCCAATGAGGAGATTAGCGCTGAAATCAACATCGCCGTTTTGAATTAGGGTTAGTGTGGACGCAATTTGAAGGTATTGGCCTCCGGAAGCTATCCAACAGTGCACATTGTGATCGCTCTGGACAGCACTCTGAACTCAGATGCACTGGCCAGGTGTACAGGAAAAGCCCCGGGAACTTTTGAATCTCATTTCCTGTTTGGCCAGGTGAGCTCATCAGCACAGGTGACCATGCAGAGCTCATCAGCACAGGTGACCATGCAGTCCCAGAATCGAAAAAGAGCTCCAGCATGGACCAAACGGGAGGTACTGGATCTGATCGCTGTATGGGGAGAGGAATCCGTGCTATCAGAACTACGTTCCAAAAGATGAAATGCCAAAACATTTCAAAAAATCTCAGAGGCCATGAGGGACAGAGGCTACATCAGGGACGCAACACAGTGCTGCGTGAAACTTGAGGAGCTCAGACAAGCATACCAGAAAACAAAGAATCAAACGGACACTCCGGGACAGAGCCCCAGACATGCCGCTTCTATGCTGAGCTACATGCAATTCTAGGGGGGGCCGCCACCATTACCCAATCGCTGTCTGTGGACTCCGAGGATGGGATACTCTCCACCATGGCTGAGGATTTTGCAGATGGGGAAGAATAGGAGGACGAGCTTGGGGAGAGCACACAGCACACTGTTCTCCCCAACAACCAGGATCTTTTTAACACCCTGACTGAAATACCCTCCCAAACCAATGAAGCCAGAGAAGGGACCTCTGGTGAGTGTACCTTTTTAAATATAATACATGTTATAAAAGCAAGCGTTTTTTAATGATTAAGTAGCCCTGAGGACTTGGGATGCATTCGTGGCCCGTACTGCTACTGGAAAAGTCTGTTAACGTGTCTGGAGATGGAGCGGAAATCTTCCAGGGACATCTCCATGAAGCTCTCCTGGAGGTACTCTAAAAGCCTTTGCAGAAGGTTTCTGGGGAGAGCAGCCTTATTCCGTCCTCCATGGTAGGACATTTTACCACGCCATGCTAGTAGCAAGTAATCTGATATCATTGCATGACAAAGCCTGGCAGCGTATGGTCCCAGTGTTTGCTGGCATTCAAGCAACTTCTGTTCTTTATCTCTCTGTGTTATCCTCAGAAGAGTGATATCGTTCATGGTAACCTGGTTGAAATGGGGAATTGATTAAGGGGACATTCAGAGGTGGCCGTTCCTACTGGGCTTTTGCCTGTGGCTGAAAAGAAATCCTCCCTGCAGTTAGCCATGCGGTGGGAGGGGGGGCCATTGGTGCTGAGCTGTTCGCGTTTGGCTAGCAGGGATCTTCCTGATACTAGCCAGGCAATGCGGGGAGGGTATTGGATGGGGGTAGGGGGTTAGTTTGGTTTCTGCTGCTGCACGTTAACAGGAAAATTGCAGCAGTAAATGGCCAACTCAACAGGCTTTGCTTGGTATGGGAAAGGAGGGGGCTTCTGTTCTGAAGGTTGCAGAAGCCGAAAGACTATGGCTTACCATGGCTGTCTGCAAGCCGAATTCTGTTGCCCGGCCCTGCGTGTGTGATCTCTAACACCAAAGCCACAGGCACTCAATATAAGATGCAAAATGCGACCTTGTACCAAAATCACATGTGCTATGTAATGTGAATAGTGTTGTTCACCACGAAAGAGTATAGCCATTGTTCTGTAAAATGTATCTTTTTAAATACTTCACTCCCTTTTTTTCCTCCAGCAGCTACAAATGTTTCAAGCCTCCCTCCTCCATCCCAGAAGCTATCTCAGATAAGGTGGCGAAAAAAACGCACGCGCGATGAAACATTCTCTGAGCTCATGCAGTCGTCCGGCACTGACAGAGCTGTGTGGAGGGACACAATAGCAGAGTACAGGATGGTGGCCGATGAACATGAGGAGAGGTGGCAGCAGGAAGATCAGAGGAGGCATGAGGAAACGCTGGGGATGCTGCGGGATCAAACGGACATGCTCCAGCATCTGGTGGAGGTTCATGAATGGCAGCAGGATCACAGACTACTGCTGCAGCCCCTGCTTAACTGCCCTCCCTCCTCCCGAAGTTCCACAGCCTCCTCACCCAGACGCCCAAGAACGCGGGGTGGGAGGCTCCGGGTACCCATCTACTCCACCCCAGTGGACAGCCCAAGCAACAGAAGGCTGGCATTCAACAAATTTTAAAGTGGCCTTTTCCTTCCCTCCTCCCCTCCTCCCACACCCCACCCGGGCTATCTTGTGAGTTATCTCCCTATTTTTAAAATCAATTAATAAAGAATACGTGTTTTTTAAATGATAGTGACTTTATTTCCTTTGCAAGCAAGCTGTGATCAAAGGCGGGAGGGTGGGTGGCTTACAGGGAATTAGAGTCAACCAAGGGGGCAGGTCTTCATCAAGGAGAAACAAACAGAAGTGTCACACAGTACCCTGGCCAGTCATGAAACTGGTTTTCAAAGCTTCTCTGATGCGCACTGCTTCCTGCTGTGCTCTTCTGACTGCTCTGGTGTCTGGCTGCACGTATTTAGCAGCCAGGCGATTTGCATCAACCTCCCACCCCACCATAAACGTCTCCCCCTTACTCTCACAGAGATTGTGGAGCACAAAACAAGCCGCAATAACAATGGGAATATTGGTTTCGCTGAGGTCTGAGCGAGCCAGTAAACTGTGCTAGCAACCCTTTAAATGTCCGAATGCATGCTCTACCACCATTCTGCACTTGCTCAGCCTATAGTTGAACAGCTCCTGACTACTGTCCAGGGTGCCTGTGTACGGCTTCATGAGCCAGGGCATTAAGGGGTAGGCTGGGTCCCCAAGGATAACTATAGGCATTTCAACATCCCCAACAGTTATTTTCTGGTCTGGGAAGTAAATCCCTTCCTGCAGCCGTTTAAACAGACCAGAGTTCCTGAAGACATGAGCGTCATGAAACTTTCCCGGCCATCCCACGTTGATACTGGTGAAACGTCCCTTGTGATCCACCAGTGCTTGCAGCACCATTGAAAAGTACCCCTTGCGGTTTATGTACTCGCCGGCTTGGTGCTCCGGTGCCAAGATAGGGATATGGGTTCCGTCTATGGCCCCACCACAGTTAGGGAATCCCATTGCAGCAAAGCCATCCACTATGACCTGCACATTTGCCAGAATCACTACCTTTGATAGCAGCTGCTCAATGATTGTGTTGGCTACTTGCATCACAGCAACCCCCACAGTAGATTTGCCCACTCCAAATTGATTACCAGCTGACCAGTAGCTGTCTGGCATTGCAAGCTTCCACAGGGCTATTGCCACTCGCTTGTGAACTGTGCGGTCTGCTCTCATCTTGGTATTCTTGAGCTTCAGGTCAGGGGAAAGCAAGTCACAAAGTTCCATGAAAGTGCCCTTACGCATGCGAAAGTTTCGGCGCCCCTGGGAATCAACCCAGACCTGCAACACTATGCAGTCCCACCACTCTGTGTTTGTTTCCCGGGCCCAGAATCGGCATTCCACGGCATGAGCCTGCCTCATTAACACCATGATCTCCAAATTGCGGGGCAACGTGGTTTTAGAGAAAAGTGTGTTCATGTCCTCATCACCGCACTGCTGTCGCCTCCTCGCCTGGTTTTTCAGGTGCTGGTTCTGCATACACTGCACGATAAAGCGCGAGGTGTTTACAATGGTCATAACTGCTCTGGTGAGCTGAACGGGCTCCATGCTTGCTGTGCTATGGTGTCTGCTCCTGCTTGGGCAATCCAGGGAAAAGGGCGCAAAACGATTGTTTGCCATTGCTCTGGTGGAGAGAGGGGGCGACTGACAACATGGCTTACAGGGTTGGTTTACAGGGAATTAAAATCAACAAAGGGGGTGGCTTTGCGAGAAACAGAATGGCCCCCTCAAGGGTAGAACTCAAAACCTCAAGGATAGAGCTCAAAACTGGGTTTAGCAGGCCGTTGATTTCACGGAGGGAGGGAGGAGAAAATGCATACAAACCAAATCTGGTCTATTTCTTGTTTTGATCCACTTCAGCTATCTTTATATATCTTGCTGGCAGCAGACTGTGCAGTACAATCGCTAGCCATCGTCCTCTCCTGGGTGCTCGGCTGAAGACGGTGCAGTATGACTGCTGGCCATCGTCTTCTGCTGGCTGCAGATTAAAAGACAGTGCACTGCCGGTAGGACTGAATCGCCATGAGACGAAACTTAAAAGGGAAATGACCTGGCTGAGTCACTCCCATGTTTGCCCAGGCGCCCCGATCTCATCGAGCACCCTGGACTACGTCGACAACGGCTACCAGTCATACTGCACTGTCTGATGCCAAAAAGGCAATTAACTGCTGCTGTGTAGCAATGCAGTACCGCGTCTGCCAGCACCCAGGAGATATACAGTGACAGTTAGCTGAGTGGGCTCCATGCTTGCCGTGGTATGGCGTCTGCACAGGTAACTCAAGAAAAAAGGCACAAAACAATTGTCTGCCCTTGCTTTCATGGAGGGAGGGAGGGAAGGGGGGCCTGACGATATGCACCCAGAAACACCCGCGACAATGTTTTAGCCCCATTTCTACCCAGAATTCAAATGGGTGGCGGAGACTGCGGGAACTGTGGGATAGCTACCCACAGTGCAATGCTCCGGAAGTTGACTGTTGCCTTGGTACTGTGGACACACTCTGCCGACTACATGCACTTAGAGCATTTGTGTGGGGTCACACACACAATCAACTGTATAAAAACGCTTTCTACAAAACCGACTTCTATAAATTCAACCTAATTTCGTAGACAAGGCCTGACATAAGCTCTATGCCTCTCCTGGAGGTGAAGTTATAATTTCAGTGCAGTAGGGCCCTTACATCAGCGGGAGCAAGACTACTGTGCACACTGACATAATTAGGTGAACAAACATAAGCTGCCTTATATTAACCTAACTGTATAGGGTAGTCCAGGGCTCAGTCTGCTTATGCCTAGTGCCATATCTGTCTGTAGGTGCTTAAATGCACTTGACACCTACATTTTCACAGTTAAAGTTTCCAAGGTGCCTATGTTTCTGCCTCTGGGCAGGAACACTGCTGTCTCTAGGTTCCTGGATGCCTATCTCTCACCTAAGTATCAATATGCAGTCCACAAACTGTAGGGGAATGATCGTTCACCCACCCATCTTGCTTGCAGGACCCAATCCAGTCCACATGTTCAGATGCCACCTAGCAGCGAGGGGGAGGTAGGATTTGCTCCCTTATAACCTTGGTCCCAATGAATAGAATATATTGTGTAGGAGATTCAAGTCCCTCTCTGCCTGATGAAGAGAAGGGATCGGAACAGGGATCTGTCACCTCTCAGATGAGTGCTCTGACTATTGGACTGTAGAGTGATTCTCTCTCTTCCTCTGGCCCAATTCATATTTAATTATTCAATTATAGTGAAACAACTTTGTAGCTCTGGCCTTGGGAGACGGTAGCAGGGTGGGCAGCCCCTTTGGGTGGGTCTACACAGCGCGCAGAAGTGAGCCGTCCAGCCTGAGTTGACAGACTCCAGCTAGCGGGACTTGCACTAGCTTTCTAAAAAGAGTGGCATAGGCAAGACTCTGACGTTGCAGCTCAGGCTGGAGCTTGGGCTCTGAAGCCCACTCACCCTTTTTATAGCTATTCATCACCTCCTCTTTTGTCATCTATCTCTAGTCCCCATTCCTCTCCGAAATTTCTCTTTAGCTGCTTGGGTCAATTCTTATTTTAACCACTTTGGTTTGCCCATTGCTAGTGATAAACCAAATAATGTGGTTCCCAATGTATTACAACTAGGTAAAAGGGGCATCTAAGTAATGAATCATTGTAATAAACATTTTAAAACGTCAAAGTTACAGTACTGTATGGGGGAGCAATGTGGCCCAGTGAACAGAGCACTAACATGGGACCCAGAAGACCTGCATTCTATTACCAGCTCTGCCATTGGCCTGTTGTGTGACCTTAGGCAAGTCATTTCAACTATATGTGCCTCAGTTTCCCCAACTGTACAACGGGTGACAATACTGACCTTATTTGTAAAGTGTGTTGAGCTCTACAGTTGAAAATACTATATATGAACTAGGTATTTATTAATTGCCAGGTTGTGTAAAATACACTATTGAGCAATTTGGTTTGGATTTCTTTTGCTCCTTTGATATGTATGTAAACGTCTCTAGCGCCTCAGCAAATACTGTGTTTATTTTGTGATGACTGCATGGATATTCTGCTCTTTATGATGATTATAAGAACACTGGCTCACAAGAGGTTAAGCAAATGTTTTCACATCATCATATACTTATTTTACATCGTTGCGAAAACAAAGTTTATTCTATTATTTGAAATTAACGTATCCTGTTGCTTCAATAAAATGGTTTCATCAAAGATAAATATATTCTTCCTCTTGTCAATTAAGCTAAGTGGGAACAGATGCATAAGCTAAACCCTCAGGTGGTCATCAAGGCTAAACAAATCCTGAGGTCTATTCATAAGGTGAACTGGCATTTCCTAAGTATTATTTTTCTTGGAGAGGAAGGGGATGATATACTTCAATGATGTGTGCAGCTGAGGTCTACATCCATTTATACCCTACTTTATCTGGAGTGAGTTGCTCCTGCTCTGAGGCACTCTGATGTAGGTGGTCTGTATCAAATTGTACCAGATTGTGCCATCTGTTTTTAAATAGAACTCCCCTTATACCTCGGGGTTTAGTGGCAGACATCTTCAAATGCGAGGATTGGAGAATATCTCAGTTAGCTCCTTGAACATTATTCCCCTTCCCACGAGTGCTTCTTCAGTCTTTCTGGCTTCAGTTAAAACTGACTGTTCAACTCTTGCTGGCAATAGGAATCTTTTTGATGGCATTGGTTGTATTGGTAGAAAATGAAATATACATCAGGATTTCATCACTTTTTTGTTGGGTTTGGAGCCAGCAACATAACTTCAGCAAGAGCTGCTATGTACTGAAGAAGAAGGCCCAAGGGGCATATGATAGATCCTAGCAGGCCACTGCAAGTGAAAGCTTCTGGGGAAAGAGACATTGCCAATCTCTGGATCCTGTTCGAGACGAATTACTGAAGCCACTATAGTGTTTTATCATCTGCTTCTGCTATTGCTATGTAAGAATCTCAGCAGCACCACTCACCTTCCACAATTGCTCTGTATCTCTGATATGTAATGGTGTTGTCCTACAAAATATTCATTTATGACTTTATTGTTATCTTTTAAGCTATATGATAATAAATTGTTAAGCTTATATTGAGAACACATCTAACACTTTCTGATGGCTAAATCAGTGCTGAAGAGCACTGAGCTCCAGAATTCCTTAAGGAGAAAGAGGCATATCAGAAGGAATTTCAAGTTTTGTATCAACTATTGAAACAGACAAGACAGACATTTGTTCTGCAGATTGTTCTGAATGTAAAAATTAAAAATGAAGCTCAAACAAATATCAAGTTAAACAAATTATACATATGTTACACTGTGACAGGGTGCTCGACTTACCGCTGGATAGTGCCTCCTTGTGGCCATGTCTCAGGATTAGCTCCACTCAGGTCTGACTCCCCCTTTTGCTGCGTGCTGCATGCCCTGCCATCTGTCTCTTGCTCCCTGTGATTCAGTGTACTCTGTCTCTGTAGCTTGGCCCTCCAGCCAGGTCACTATAATTTTCCCCTTCTGGGGTATCAAAGTCCTGCTGCATACACAGTCTCAGGCAGTCTTCTCATGCACTGTCCTGATGGTGCCACTTCCCCATTGGCCAGTAGGGGAACCTGGGCCCACCCACTACTCCAGGTTCCAGTCCAGGGACCTTATATCTAGCAACTGTATGGTTCCCCCCTCTCTAGGTGTCCCAACTCAAACTCCCTCCTCCCAGAGAGTAATTGCAGACTACTGAACTCTGTAGCCTCAAACACACCTCCCTACTCCCAGGGAGTGGCTGCAGACTACTTCCCTGCAGCCCCCTTCTGTTGTCAACTATCTGTCTTTATAAACCCAGCCCAGCTCCTCCTGCAGCTGGACTGGCATAGGGGGAGTTCTACTTAAAATTAGGTTTTAGCATTCCGTGGCTTTCCTGGAGGTGCAGCCTACACTTTAATTGACCTAATTAACCCCTTCAGGCCTTGTGTGGGGTTCACCCCCATCACATACATACAAACACATAAGGTGGATGAGGGAATATCTTTTATTTGACCAACTTCTGTTGGTGAAAGAGACAAGCTTCTTCTTCTCAAGAGTTCAAAAGCTTGTCTCTTTCACCAACAGAGGTTTGTCCAATAAATATGACCTCACCCACCCTGTCTGCCTAGTATCCCGGGACCAAAAGAGATAGTACAACAACAACAACGCATACACATAGGAGACGTATTATAGAAGCCTATCTGACAATGTAAATATGAAATCAATAATATTTTTCATCATAGTTTATAAAGTGAATGAAAGGTGCAGGAATGAAGATCCTGGAAAATCAAATCTTTTCTTTCTTCACAGCACACATATGACATTAACAGAGTATCAGAGATCAACAGAGGTGCTTGAGCTGAAGCCCCCTTGTTACACACAAGAAGAGGCTGCTGGCTAGACATTCCTTTGGGAGGCCTAACAGCTATAGATCTCATTCCCCTTACTTATCCAAAATAGCCCACATTTGGTACCCTTCTGGGCATGTTGCAAAGCTCATCATCTCCCCATGACATTTGAAAATGGGGAAAATGTGGGAGCAAGAAGGTGATTTGAACTTTTTAGTTTCTTGGTTGACAGGTAGTGAGTGGCTTATACTGGACAGTACTTCTGCACTGCTAGCAGACCCTAAGCTATGATGTAACGGAACTGGCTGTTCATCATTTTATAATGAGTACAGAGCGTGCTCAAGGGGAGGATAGTAGTTCGGACAGCAGCGCTGAACAGGGTGTTTGCTTTCAGCATGAAAAGTGATGGAAAAGACTGTCTGACCTGCTCTCTGAATTTTTTTGACTCACTAATTTTTATGCTCTTGGAGGTGAGAGGAGTGAGAAGAGGAATTTTTGTTTGAAAGAGTACTCCTTATCTTTGTACTCAGATGTCAAGGGTAAAAATTATGAAGTCTGGTCAAACTGTCAAGCTAAACTCTAAGTTTCCATACATGGCTGAGTTTCATGAAACATTTTTATTTTAATTCAAATCCTTACACATATTTTTGAAGTTACATTGTGTGACGGGGCAAGGCCAGATGGCTATAGAAAAGTAGTGGGAGATAGATATATTACCTCCAGGCTAAACAAATCCCTGGTACCAGGTTAAGTGAAATGGAAGCTGCTCCAGGTCAGTTAAGACACCTGGGGCCAATTAAGAACTTTCCAGAAGGCAGGGAGAATGCTAGGTTGATTGGGACACCTGAAGCCAATCAGGGGTTGGCTGAAACTAGTTAAAAGCATCCCAGTCAGTCAGGTGGGGGTGCATGTCAGGAGCTGTGGAAGGAAGTTGCGCTGTTGGAGAGGCTGAGTAATACACACCATATCAGGTACAAGGAAGGAGGCCCTGAGGTAAGGGTGAAGTGGAGCTTGGGGAAGTGAGGGCTGCTGTGGGGGAAGTAGCGCAGGGAATTGTACATGTCATGTTTCTAAAAGGTCAGCTACCATAGCTGATACTATTAGGGTCCCTGGGCTGGAGCCCGGAGTAGAGGGTGGTCCTGGGCTCCCGTCTCTTTTTGCCCCCTGATTAATCACTGAGACTGGGAGACATCAGAGACTGTGCAAGGAAGGCTAACTTCTCCTCACCTCCCTTGCTGGCTTATGACGAAAATGGCTCAGTAGACTGTGACCCTTGTCTCTAGAGAAAGAAGGGTTACATGGAGGGTCACAGTGAGCCTCTGAGGCTAGAGAAATCTACCAGGAAACGCGGGACCCACGGAGGCAAGGACAGAGCTTTGTCACAACTGGTGTCAGAAGTGGGATTTCATTCACAGCGTGGCAGAAGAAAGAGGTTTAAAAAAAAGCGCACTGGGGTTTCGGATTTTTTTTTTTTTCGTTTTTGTTTGTTTGCTTTGTACCACAATGGAGGAGGTGGTAAGAGCTCTGGTACAAGCCACGGCAGCCCAGCAGGAGGCCACCTGGGTTCAGGCAATGGCACAATAGGAGTCTATGCGGCTACAGCAGGAAACCAATCAATTATTGATGAGCCAGGCAACCCAAGATAGTGCCCTCTTGAGAGAGGTGGTGGACCAGCTGAAGCTCCTCACCACCCAGGCCCGGGGGTCCGACGGGATGCGAACCCTGAAGGTCACTGGTTGTCTGCCAAAGATGACATCACAAGATGACATAGAGGCATATCTCCTCTCATTCGAAAGGACTGCTCAGCGTGAGGCATGGCCCCAGTAGCAGTGGGCCAGCATTCTTGCCCCTTTTTTGTGTGGAGAGGCCCAGAAGGCCTACTTTGACTTGCCTGCCATGGATGCCACTGACTATACCCATCTGAAGGCAGAGATCCTAGCATGACCAGGGGTAAGGGCAGGGGTAAGGGCCCAGAGGTTCCATGAGTGGAAATACCAGGAGAACAAACCCCCACCTCATCGACCTCATACACCTTGCACAGAAGTGGTTACAGCCCGAGGTGTGCAGGCCGGAGGAGATTTTGGAGACCCTGGTCATCGACCATTACATGCGGGGACTGCCGCCAGATCTCCGCAAATGGGTAGGCCAGAACGATCTGTCCATATACGACGAGATGATCGCACTGGTAGAAAGATGGATGACAGCCAGGGAACTGACCTGACTACCCAAGGTAGGCCCCTTTCGAAGCAAGCACCCGACCCCAACCCTGGAAGGTTGGGCAGCCAAACCCCGGGGAGTCCTAGGTGGAAGAAGGGGGGGCCCGAAAACCGCGGAGACCCCAGAAGGAAGGAATTAGCCTGAGTGGGGGGAACCCCGGGACTAAACCCTCTAACCCCTGGGTTGGGGGGCTGATTAAAAGCAATTATAGATGTCATGCATGTGGGGAGTGGGGACACACAGCAGCACAGTGTCCCAGCACCGAGGAGCCTATGCAATGTAACTTGGGGGATTGGGAGGTCCCATGCTCCCTTATCCACCTCGCGGGGGTTGCATTAGCCCCGCATAATTACACCAGGCCAGTGAGGATAAATGGAGCAGAGACTACAGCGCTTGTGGACTCTGGGAGTGCTATCACCCTCATATCGGGTAAGCTGGTAAAAAGTAGTCAGCTGCTACAAGCTAAATGTGTAGCAGTGACATGCGTGCATGGGGCCGTGAGCCATTACCCCACCATCCCAGTGGAAATAGAGGTTCAGGGAAACCCCATTGAGGTGACCGTGGGCATAGTTCCTAAACTTCCATATCCTGTAGCCATTGGGAGGGACTATCCAGCGTTTGATAATTTACTTCCCCCGGAGAGGCTGGAGGGAGGTGGGGACCCTGAGGACAGCGACTTGTCACCGGGGGAATGCCAACCCCCAATGTTCACTGAGATTTCTCAGGATTTGTTCTCAGCCCCGCGAAAGACCCGGAAGACAAAAAAAGAGAGGAAGGCTGTGAAGGCCATGGGAACCCGGATCCTGACCCAGGGCCAGAAGACCTCCCTAGTAGGCAGATGGATGCGAGCAGCCAACAGAGAAACTTCCACCACAGAAGGTGAGCCAGAAGCTCCCCCAGCCATGACGGCGGCGAGCCGTTGGAAGAAGCAGAAGCCAGCCCCTGGGAACTTGGGCAGGTTAGTCCCGGGAGAGAGACTTTTGGGCAGGGCCAGGCGGAGGACCCCAGATATGATAACGCCAGGAAAGAGGTGGCCGAGATCGATGGGATACCTGTGGATGGGAAGGTCCGGGGTCCCGGACCTTACTTTATAGTGAAGAAAGATCTCCTGAACCACGTGGTGCAAATGCAGGAGCAAGAGATACAACAACTTCTGGTGCCACGAAAACATCAAAACGGATAGCCATGGATCTGGTAGGGCCCCGAGAGAACACAGCTCGGGGCCACCAATATGTGCTTGTTGTACTGGACTATGCAACCCAGTACCCGGAAGCTGTTCCCCTGCGCAACACAGCTTACAAGACAATAGCTAAGGAGCTAGTACGGATCTTTGCCCAGGTTGGGCTACCCAAGGAGATATTGACTGATCGAGGGACACCTTTCATGTCCAAGTTGATGAAAGATCTCTGTTCATTGCTCCATGTACAAGCCCTATGGACCTCTGTATACCACCCGCAAACAGATGGCCCTGTGGAAAGGTTCAATAGGACCCTCAAGGCCATGATCAGGAAAGTGGTGAGCTGGGATGGGAAAGATTGGGATACCCTATTGCCTTACCTCATGTTTGCCATCCGGGAGGTTCCGCAAGCCTCCACGGGTTTCTCTCCATTCAAACTACTATATGGGCGCCACCCTCGGGGCATATTGGATATAGCCAGAGAAGCCTGGGAAGAGGAGCCAAATTCCAGAAGGAACATAGTTGAGCATGTCCTGCAGATGAGAGATCGGATAGCCTGAGTTACGCCCATTGTATGGGAGCACTTGGAGAGAGCACAGGAGACCCAACGAACCCATTATAACCACCAAGCAAAGCTTCGACGGTTCCAACCAGGGGATCGGGTGATGGTACTGGTGCCCATAGCAGAAAGTAAACTGTTGGCCCAGTGGCAGGGACCCTATGAAATAATCGAAGCCTTGGGAGAGGTGAACTATAAGGTGCGGCAGCCAGGTCACGGAAATCAGAGCAAATTTACCACATCAATCTTCTAAAACCTTGGCAAGATCGAGAGGCATGCTTAGTCATGCAGGAGACCCTTCCCCAGGAGGATACTTACACGAGCAAGTGAGCATATCATCCGACTTGACGCCGATCCAAAAGATCGAGGCAGCTGACATGATTAATCGCAACCGAGATGTGTTCTCTACAAAACCAGGGCGGACGACTGAGACCTATCACCATATCCACATGATCCCTGGAGTCAAGGTAACATTGAGACCCTACCAAATCCCAGCAGCCAAAAGAGAAGAAATCAAGGCCGAAGTAAAGAAAGTGTTAGAATTAGGGGTTATTGAAGAATCTTGCAGTCAGTGGTCCAGTCCACTTGTTCTAGTGCCTAAACCTGACGGTACCATGAGATTCTGTAATGACTTTCGCCAACTGAATGAAATATCCCAGTTTGATGCATACCCCATACCACGCATCGACAAACTGGCTGACCGACTGGGTAGTGCCCGATTCTTGACTACACTGGATCTGACAAAAGGGTACTGGCAGATTCCTCTGACCAAAGAAGCTGAAGAAAAGACAGCATTCTCCACTCCGGATGGGCTATTCCTGTACACCGTCCTCCCTTTTGTGCTATATGGGACCCCAGCCACATTCCAGCGCCTCATGGATAAGCTGCTGCGCCCCCATACTAGTTATGCAGCTGCATACCTAGATGATGTCATCATCTATACGCCAGACTGGGGAACCCACTTGGAGAAAGTTGAGGCAGTACTGAGCACCTTAAGGCTGGCTGGCCTCACTGCTAATCCAGCCAAATGCGCCATAGGGCTAGCAGAGGCTACGTACCTGGGATATATTGTGGGAAGGGGCATAGTGAAGCCCCAAATGAATAAGCTAGAGGGAATTCAAAACTGGCCCCGGCCGACCCGAAAGAAGCAGGTCTGTGTGTTCCTAGGCGTGGTAGGCTACTACCGACGGTTTATTCCCCACTTCACAGCTAGGGCAAGTCCCCTAATGGACCTGGTGAAGGCCCGAGGTCCATACATGGTAAAGTGGACAGACACAGCAGAGGGGGCATTTACAGACCTTCGGATGGTCCTCTGCAATGACCCCGTACTCATAGCCCCGGACTTTCACAGGGAATTTATTTTACAAACAGGCGCTTCGGAGGTGGGGTTGGGAGCAGTTCTGTCGCAAATGGTGGGAGAAGAGGAACACCCGATCCTCTACCTAAGCAGAAAGCTTCTCCCAAGAGAACAGAAATACGCAGTAGTCGAGAGAGAATGCCTTGCTATCAAATGGGGTATGGAGACACTGTGTTATTACCTCTTAGGCCAGCGATTTACTCTTGTGACAGACCATGCACCCCTCCAGTGGATGCAGCGGAATAAGGAAAAGAATGCAAGGGTCACCAGGTGGTTCTTATCCCTCCAACCATTCCAGTTCCGCATACGACACAGGGCTGGATGCCACCATGGCAACGCTGATGGTCTGTCACGAGCATACTGCCGGGCGTCCCAAGTTGCCCAACTCTATGGTGTTGATCAGAGGGGGGGGATATGTGACAGGGCAAGGCCAGATGGCTATAGTAAAGTAGTGGGAGATAGATATATTAGCTCCAGGCTAAACAAATCCCTGGTACCAGGTTAAGTGAAATGGAAGCTGCTCCAGGTCAATTAAGACAGCAGGGGGCAATTAAGAACTTTCCAGAAGGCAGGGAGAATGCTAGGTTGATTGGGGCACCTGAAGCCAATCAGGGGCTGGCTGAAACTAGTTAAAAGCGTCCCAGTCAGTCAGGTGGGGGTGCATGTCAGGAGCTGTGGAAGGAGGTTGTGCTGTTGGAGAGGCTGAGTAGTACACACCGTATCAGGCACAAGGAAGGAGGCCCTGAGGTAAGGGTGAAGTGGAGCTTGCGGAAGTGGGGGAAGTAGCCCAGGGAATTGTACATATCATGTTTCTAAAAGGTCAGCTACCATAGCTGATACTATTAGGGTCCCTGGGCTGGAGCCCGGAGTAGAGGGTGGGCCTGGGCTCCCGCCCTCCCCTTTTGCCTCCTGATTAATCACTGAGACTGGGAGACATCAGAGACTGTGCAAGGAAGACTAACTTCTCCTCACCTCCCTTGCTGGCTTATGATGAAAATGGCTCAGTAGACTGTGACCCTTGTCTCTAGAGAGAGAAGGGTTACGTGGAGGGTCACAGTGAGCCTCTGAGGCTAGCGAAATCTGCCAGGAAATGCGGGACCCACGGAGGCAAGGACAGAGCTTTGTCATTGTTACATTTTATTCTTTAAGAGGATGGGGGTGATGACAGAACAAGTAGTAACAGATGACAGAACAAGGAGTAATGGTCTCAAGTTGCAGTGGGGGAGGTTTAGGTTGGATATGAGGAAAAACTTTTTCACTAGGAGAGTGGTGAAACACGGGAATGCGTTACCTAGGGAGGTGGTGGAATCTCCTTCCTTAGAAGTTTTTAAGGTCAGGCTTGACAAAGCCCTGACTGGGATGATTTTGTTGGGGATTGGTCCTGCTTTGAGCAGGGGGTTGGACTAGATGACCTCCTGAGGTCCCTTCCAACCCTGATATTCTATGATTCTATGATGGAGAGAGAAGAAAAAAAGCAACAAAAATATTTTGTGAGTGCAAGTGAATTCACACCATAGCAGGAGCTGTGCAGATGTCAGATGATTGCATTCCTGTAAATTGTGCAGCCTCCTGTAATTTATGCACTATTTTTATCAGTGTCACAAATTGTGCATTGTTTTATCACTAATCTAGATTTGGTGCAAATTCACTTGAAAAGCTTCATGACCTTTGAACAAAGCTTTCAGTTAATCTGGGCTGAGTTTCAAATTCCTAATAAAACCTTAAACCAGGCAAGATTCACATGGTATTTGTTTTGCAATGAACATTTTGTATATCCATCCATCATAAAATCATTATGCTTACTGCCAGCTGCAGAGATCTGTGGGTCTGATCCTTCTGTGATTGACGTCAATGGCAAAACTACCTTTAATTAGCCATCAGGCCCTAAATAACACATTTCTTTCTTTTCAAGATAACAAAAATAAAATAAAAAGAGTTGAACTTGACTTTTCTCATTTGTATGCTCCGTTGTACAGTATGGGGGAGGAAAGGTGAGCTAATGGATTCTCATTCCAATGCACTGTCTACTGGTCCATTCTTTTTCTCTACATTGTGTATCATAATGTACAAAGGAGAAAAGAAAAGGAGTACTTGTGGCACCTTAGAGACTAACAAATTTATTTGAGCATAAGCTTTCGTGAGCTACAGCATCCAATGCAGTGAGCTGTAGCTCATGAAACCTTATGCTCAAATAAATTTGTTAGTTTCTAAGGTGCCACAAGTACTCCTTTTCTCTTTGCGAATACAGACTAACACAGCTGCTACTCTGAAAAGGAGAAAAGGTGAGTTCATCTCTCTCTTGGCAAGAAAGAAAGAAAGAAAGAAAGAAAGAAAGAAAGAAAGAAAGAAAGAAAGAAAGAAAGAAAGAAAGAAAGAAAGAAAGAAAGAAAGAAAGAAAGAAAGAAAGTGTTATTTATGGTCTGATCATGTACCACAAAAATCAATGAGAGTTTCACTTTTGACGTCAGTGACACTAGGATCAGACCCTAAAATCCACGTAGTTAGCAGTAAGTGAAAAGATTTTATGATGTATGTGTTGGCCATGTGACTGATACTGAAATAAACTTCTATATTTACCACCTGAAATATGTTATAAGGAACCCAACTTTCAAACAGTCAAACACAGTTTGCTAAGTTTAACAAATACTTTAAGCTCTCAGACTGAACCAATAACTTTGACTGTGACCAGAGTGGTATAAACCAGGCTTGAAATGTAGCAGCAGCATGAGTATTCCCTGGAGCAATATCCCTGGAGCAGCATCCCTGGAGCGTCAGCATGAGTATTCAAAGTGAAAGCTGAAGTACAGCAAGATGGTATAATTGAGAAGTATTTTCATAGAATCATAGAATATCAGGGTTGGAAGGGACCTCAGGAGGTCATCTAGTCCAACCCCCTGCTCAAAAGCAGGACCCATCCCCAATTAAATCATCCCAGCCAGGGCTTTGTCAAGCCTGACCTTAAAAACTTCTAAGGAAGGAGATTCCACCACCTCCCTAGGCAACGCATTCCAGTGTTTCACCACCCTCCTAGTGAACCAGTTTTTCCTAATATCCAACCTAAACCTCCCCCACTGCAACTTGAGACCATTACTCCTTGTCCTGTCCTCTTCCACCACTGAGAATAGTCTAGAACCATCCTCTCTGGAACTACCTCTCAGGTAGTTGAAAGCAGCTATCAAATCCCCCCTCATTCTTCTCTTCTGCAGACTAAACAATCCCAGTTCCCTCAGCCTCTCCTCATAAGTCATGTGTTCCAGACCCCTAATCATTTTTGTTGCCCTTTGCTGGACTCTCTCCAATTTATCCACATCCTTCTTGTAGTGTGGGGCCCAAAACTGGACACAGTACTCCAGATGAGGCCTCACCAATGTCGAATAGAGGGGAACGATCACATCCCTTGATCTGCTCGCTATGCCCCTACTTATACATCCCAAAATGCCATTGGCCTTCTTGGCAACAAGGGCACACTGCTGGCTCATATCCAGCTTCTCGTCCACTGTCACCCCTAGGTCCTTTTCCGCAGAACTGCTGCCTAGCCATTCGGTCCCTAGTCTGTAGCTGTGCAGTGGGTTCTTCCGTCCTAAGTGCAGGACCCTGCACTTATCCTTATTGAACCTCATCAGATTTCTTTTGGCCCAATCCTCCAATTTGTCTAAGTCCCTCTGTATCCTATCCCTGCCCTCCAGCGTATCTACCACTCCTCCCAGTTTAGTATCATCCGCAAATTTGCTGAGAGTGCAATCCACACCATCCTCATGCATCCTTCATGAATTCCATCATGTGACATTTTTCTCAGAGACATTTTCATTTAATTAAGGCTATGGGAATCAGTGATAGAACACAATGAGTCATCAGGGTTAAGAGCATCCTAAGGGACAAGCTGGCAACATCAGAGAATCAGCATGAGCAGACTGTGTTGCAGTAATTCTCTGGTGTAATACCGTGTACCCTACTTGTTCCATGGTGCAGATGGTTTCTTTTCTGAATATCATGAAAAAGGAATCTGTCTGCATTAAGTCAGGCACAATTTTCCTACAAGGTAATAAAAACCAACATCACTGCCTTATGTCTGTGTTTAAAATATACACACAGGCTTGGTCAATAAGCCCAATAGACACTACTGTTTGGACATGTATCTTGGAAATATTTTTTTATATGTTAATGCATATATAAACAGGAATTAATTCAGGGAAATTCTATGGACTGTTATATTGGCGGTCAGACTAGATGATCATAATGGTCCCCTCTGGCTTTATAATCTATGAATCTATGAAAATGAGCTCCTGATTGCACTGACTAGAGCAATGCATAGTACAGGCAGGCTTGTCAAGCCTACCAATATAAATATGTGTCTGACCCCCAATCCTGAGGAACAATATCCATGCACACTGAATCCATCATTCTAGTAACAGGTTGCTTCTGATTAAATCTGGCAGCTCTTCTGAACAGCATGCTAAATTTACAGTCTGAACAAAGGTGTACTAGGTTTTCATCTGAAAAAAAAACCCATCACTGTTCAACTTGTAATCTGAAACAGACTTTAACTTGGCGTAAGGTAAATTTGAATTTTATAATAAATTATCTTGGTTTTCATCCCAACTTCATAGCAAACTAAGCCCAAACTTTTTTGAGATTTGAAAAAGAAAGTGACTTAAAAAAAGGGTTCTGGGTTTCAGCTAGTTTTTCTGACCTGATCAAAACTAGGAAGTACTGGAAATCTCATGTGATATCCTAGAATCAAGATTTCCAGTCCAAAATGATTCAGATAGGTTTCATAAGCTTTTGATTCATCCATTGATAATTTTAACCCATTGTTTCAAAGGTGAAATCTAATGCCCAGTTCTTGAACACAGTCCTGATTCAGTTTAGTCCTGGCCATCTGGGCCATCCAAACTATGCTATAACTGTGATTAACACATCAGAGGACAGGGGTGATGGAGAGAGAAGAAAAAACGCAACAGAGTTTTTAATTTTCTGCTATGCTGAAGCCCAGTTGTTAATTTCATTTGGACAGAGCAGTTAGGCTGTTGACTATGGATTTTTGCATTCACTGGGCAACCTAGAACTTGTTAAGCCCCACTTGTCTATTTTTTTCACCAGAATTCACTGATATGTTGAAAGGCATATTCATGACACTATGTAGACAGCTTAAAGATCTGATCTGTGTCCCTGGTGAGGCCATTCAACGCTAAATTCATATTGGGAGTAGAATCTATCTGTCTATCTAAGGGAAGCAAGGATGCTAAATGAGTAGGCAGAGATAAAGAGGAGAATTAATTCAGGAGAGATTAAATAAATACCTACAGGAAAGAAGGATGAGGACTGGCTGATTGTGTAGAACTTGTCAGACAGAACAAGGATAGACACCAAAGAGACCCTTGGCCTTGGCCAAAAAGAGCTCATTAATAGAGCTGGGTAAAATTTTTTGGTCAAAACTATTTTTGGTAAAAGATACAGATTGAGTGACATCAAAATGTTGCCCAAATTCATGCCAGTTTGCTGAATTGTTCCAGTAAAAGAACCCCAAAAATCCTACTACAAATGTTTAAAATGTCAAAACATTTCATTTTGACATTTTTCTCAATGAAAAGTTTTGATTTTTTGATACAAAATAACTTTTCATTTCAAAATTTCCTTTAATTTTATTAAAAAGGAATCAAAACCTTTAAACATAGTCAAAATTGAAGTGAAATGTTTCAGTTTTGTCAAAACAAAATGCTTCATTTGACCCCAAATAATTTTTTTCAGCTTTTCAATTCACTGAAAATGTTCTTAAAATCATTTTGGTTCAATCTGAAACAATTTTTTGATCTCTCTCTCTCTTTTTTTTTTACTTTCCAACAAAGAACAACAAAAACATCCTTTATTTGCATAGACCTAGCCCTTGTTGATAGCGCTTTCATCGGGGTTATCTGTCTAATTACCTCCTCAGAGCCAGTAATTATGATATGTCATTTTGCCAATGAAGGAATGCATATCAGGAATTAAAAAAATTTTGTGCCTTTTTCCTCACGTCGCTCTTGCACTGTAAATAAGCAAAGAGAGTTAGAATGCGTTCTGTTACTATTTTTCTCCCTCATTAGCGCATTAGTTTCTGCAGATGGCAATTTCAATTTCAAGGCTACAGTATGGAACGATATCGCCTCCCATTTTTTAAATTAATTTGACGTCATTAGCAAGACTAAACAAACACATTTTAGTAATCTGGTAGGAAAATGCTACAAAATGAGTGACACTTAACATTATTTTCACATGGGAAGAAACTTGATCTGTAATTTTCACTTTTACCTTCACAGTACAAATTCAATTCAGATGGTAGGATCTATTTGGTAGGTACATCTAGCTGTGGTTCAGAAGAACTCTCCAAGGTGATAACAGAGTGCTACATTAGTACAAAGTGCTTAGATGGAAATGTATGTAGCACCATTTGGCTTCAGTTAGCACTCAAGTTAATGCTTCATGTTATTACCTGTCATTTGAGTCCTGCTTGTGGCCTTGAGAGCCAAACACAAAGTTAACTTCTGCTCACAGCAATAGTGTAACTGCCAATGTCTGTTTAGGTTGTAGTACTTTCATTTGCACAACTAAAACTCTAACAGCCAATATATCATAAAGGAAAAAAAATGTATTTTCTATTCATCCATTATACTTTACAGAGATTTTCATTACTGTTAGTTTCCACATTTTCCATGGAGTGTGCTTGAGTGGTTGTAAAATTATATACTTATGAACTGTTAAGCAGACAAAACCATGATTTTATAAAAACATAATATTATCAAATATCCTTTATGGAACTTATGGCATATATTCAGTTTATGTAACTTGGTGTCTCTTTTAAATAAAAAAGTTTGGTATTTTTTTCAGTTATGGAATGTGTATACAGAAAGGGTGTAGCTGGAGCAATTGCCTTTGCTGTCCTGTTTTTTAAAAGGGTACATCAGAAGCCACTTAAAAGACAGTTTACTTACAACAATGTTCTGACCAAGCTAATGTCATTTCGGTGAAATAAAGTGCAATGTAAGCATGACATCAAACATGATGCACTAGCATATAGTAATTTTATTAATACATCACTCTACATATTGAAATATTGGATCAAATTCATTCTGGCTCAGCATGAGGGGATGGACTAGATGACCTCTTGAGGTCCCTTTGAGCCCCACATTTCTGTGATTCTATTATTATTTTATTATTATTGTTGTTTGTTATTTACTCTTTGTATTACCACAGACCTCAGGTCAGAGACCAGGACTCCATTGTGCTTCGCACTTTACATACACACAACAAAAAGACAGTCCTCAGTGAATTCAACATTTACAGTAAGAATGGATTTGTCCCATTAAATTTAAAATTAAATTTGAAAACAAAATATTAAGGAACTTTAATGAGTAAATGTAACGGAATAAGCCATGTATTAATTGAATGAATTCTTGTGGTTAGTTCTATTCTTCACTGTAGAGATGGTGACTTTGACATGTTCATATTTTTATATTATCACACCATTCCTACTCTTGTTTGCATCACACAAAAGGATTAATGGATCAAGTCCCTGAAGAAGGAGTTTTCCAGCATGGCTGGTAAATAAAGTAGACAAGACAATTAGTGTTTTGGTCTTGACTGGCTGATATATGTGTCCAACGTAGCTAGACTATCATCTGTGTACTCTTAACCATTTTCAGCTAGTTCTGTTATCACTTCTTAAGATAACAAAAGTAAAACAAAGTGTGATACTGTCTTCCCTGTTCAAGATCAGATGCTTCTAGCTTACATTCAATCTGCTACACACATCTTATATTTTAAGATCTGAACCTGTGAGGTGCTGAGCACTCATAGCAAGAAGCCCTAAAACAGGGATATGCTTTACTTTCTGCAATTTCTTTTGTTTAGAATGGACTCCAAAAGTACTATTTAAACAGTATGGCTGGAGACCCTGCATGCTTTCCTTTCTGTTGATGGGAGAGCCAGAAGAGGGTGAGACGCTTCTGTAAAGCCCTTTTATCTTCAGGAACATCACTTCTGCATGTTGCTTCATGGCTGCTCACAACACATCACTGATGTCTGTAAAATGTGGTTCTTTTCCATCATCAGGGTCTGACTGTACTCACCCCAGTATGGAATGATAAGCAAAAGAACTTCCTCAACAAATGTAAATATAAAAATTTAATATTGATGAGATGTTTAAGATCATGAAATGAGTCACAGATCTAACACAATTCTTTTCTTCCAGGCACTTCGAAAGAGTCACAAGTGCAGAGTGTCATGGGGTTTGCTATGACCATTTTCTAACTGATGTTGATTTAAAATGAATCAATTAATGTTTGCAATAGAACATTGACATACAACAGCTAAGCAGGAAATACAAGGGAAGTACCGGAGCTCAACAGGTGCTCAGTACTTCCTAGGATTTGGCCCCAGTGAGCTGAACTTCTGACTATACTCTGTGTTTTAGCTAGACCTTTTATTTTCTTTCCTTGCAGTTTAAATGCTCTATGCTTGAATTCCATAGCAGTTGCATAATCCACCACGATACAATTTTGCAGTAGCTCAGTGTTTCAAATGTCCCAGACATAGATGGATCTGGCTTTGACTCCCCACAGATCATATAGATTTGGCCGTTTGCTTTTTTGGCTGCTGCATGTTTAAATTCTGACAAGTTTAATTATACAAATCAGAGGTAGAAGAAAAAATGCTTGTCTTCATACTTTACTTGATTTCTGTTCTCTGAGCTGTAATATTCTCTTTCTTTTGTTCAATTAACTTTTCTTGTTTTTGAAAGAAGTTCAAGGATATCTGTACTTGGCTATGGTGTCCCTTCAGGGGAGTATCAACTTTGATAAATTCTGTGGGGCCAGAAGAGAATGATATTCATCTGCCTGGATCTACCCCTGACCTGGACCCTCCCTCATCTACCTGTCTCCAGGGTCATCCTGGATCCTCCCTCATCTCCACTTCCTCCTTCTGGTCAGACCCAATCCAAAGAGGCAACCCCCACCCCAGGAATATTATTATCTCTGCTATTAATATATTTTCATTGTTAATATATTTTTCTTGTTAACAATAAACCAAAATGTTGAATTAATACGTATGATTATAAGTGTGGATACTTGCCAGATTCGAATTGTTATTGAACTCACTGTGAGCACTGTAATTCTTCATGACACTGAAGTATTTCCCATACCACTGATGACTTGTTCGAGTGAAATACTGGCCCCATTGAAGTCAATGAAAAAATTCCCATTGACTTCACAGGGCCCAGAATTCACCCACAGTGCTGCTGGTACACTTTGGGCCTAAGTACTTCCATTCATAGAGTGGCTACGAAGTTGGGCCATCTTTCTCTGAATCTTCTTTCATAAAGTATTATGGTTTCTTTGTTGATTTTTTTTTTTAAATAAGCTGTACTTAAAGGCTAGTTTCTAAACCCCTCATTTCTCATTGGTGAGAAGTTCTAGAGAAGTGAAGGGGACCGCTCCTAGGAGAAAACTGCATGCCAGTGAGAATAAAGGATTTACAATCTGGCACTAAATGAAAAAGTATAAGGCAAAACTCACAGTGACTTCAGTGGGACCAGGATTAGACCAAAAATGCTGCATCTTACCCAATGTGTTCATTATATCCCCTGCACTGCACATTGGTATCTAAGAAGGAAACCTTTTGTTGGAACAAAAATGCCTTTTGAAAAAAACATTCTACTTGTTGTAAATGAAGCAGGTAATACAGTTGTTGTTTGTCTTCAATTTAATTAGGTTATGCAATATTTCTTTTCAAACTGTGAGGAAATGTGCTGCAGCCTTTTTTTGTCCTTTTACATGAAAAGCTGACGTTCACTGTTGGAAAATATGCAACACCAGCTGGACAGGCGAAAATGTGAAATACAAAGTGAAGTTATCTCAGTTAGCTATTCTCAAACTCCAAAAACACAGCATATCACTAAAAGACACATTTCCAATACATTACATTTTGTCTTCCAGGGAAGCAATTTGGCACATGCTTTTAGAATAATACAAATCAAATGTGTTGTATACGTACAATAACATTGTATGCTGGAGACCACCTTGAAACTAAGGCTACTAATTTGGAGCATTATGCGGCTATGTTATCCATCTAACTTGAATTATATCGTAAATACAAGAGATGGAAACAATGTATTGGGTAATTCTTTCCCATCTCCCAAGGGATCATACGGGATTTTTATAATGTATTCTAGGTTGTTTAGAACAATCCAGTTTTTAAGTGACTTAACTCATATGTAACTAAAACATTGTCCAGCTGTGACTTCCATTCTGTACATTTTTTATTCCTGCCACCCTATAAACTAGAATCCTCTGGATTCAGCTTTCAGGAGTTTTTTCAGTTTTTAGTAAAAATCATAAGCTGCAACACCGATTGTTCTCTGCCCCAGCTATTTCCCCCTTTCACTCTGTGATCTCTGCACCCTCTGTCCAGGGGTACAAGTAACTTAAGGGACTTACCGGTATGCAGCAAGGTGTGGGGGGTGGCTCAACCAGAAGGGGCGTGGCCTCAGATGGAAGGGGCGGGGTTCCGGCAGCAATTTAAAGGGTTCGGGGCTCTGGCTGCTGGAGCGGTAGCGGTAGCAGCAGCCGGGAGCCCCGGGCCCTTTAAATCACTGCCGGAGCCCCGGGGCTCCCGGCCGCCGCTGGTACGGTCAGCTGTGTACTGGCTCTTACCAGTACACCATACTGGACCGTACTGGCTTACTTTCACCTCTGCCTCTGTCATTGCTCGCTCTCAACCTTATCACTGATTCACTGCCACTGACAGTGGTCTCTGCCTCTCACTGGGTAGGCATAATTGCCTACCAATGTGCCTTGTAGTGTGCTGCATGCACGTCTACATGGACTGTAAGCATATCACCAGACAATAACACGGTGTGTAGTTAATGGGTTTAGCAGGGTCCTGTTCATTATAAGGATTATTTTCCTAACTTTGAAATGAAAGATGTTTTTGGCCTGAAAATTGACATGCTTATTCTCAGAGGAAAGGAGAGAATTTTTTTTAATCACTTGAGACTGACCTGCCATTCTGGAGTTAAAGCTAGTTAATAGACCGTCTCAGGATGAGATAGGTAGATGACGTGCCCAAGGTCACACAGCGAGTCTCTGTTGAAAATGGGGGTTAGAATCCGGGGCTCCTGACTCCCAGACTAATGTCTAATCCACTAGAGCGAAGTATGGGGCGCCCACAGGAGCTGTGCTGGCAGGGGGTGCTCAGACAAGGCACCAAATCCCTGTGTTCCCTGGCCATGTCCACTTCCTGGCCAGTGTTACCCATTTTGTGGACAGAGCCTGCATTGTCTGGTATATTTAACCCTCACAAGTCAAGCCATGGTATGTTCCTTCCGCTTTATCTTGGTGATGAAATATGCAGAACCAGAACAAGCACACAAAAGCAAGGGGCATTTTTCACAGTACAGCTATTATTCTAATTACAGGTTTCACCATTAACGTCAATGGGAGCAGGATCACCTCCTAATAAGTTAGAGTATGTCATACTCACTCTAGCTCTGCTGCAGCTATTGCGCTAAAAATAGCAATGTGGCTGCAGCAGCATGGGCAGCAGCATGGGCTGGCCTCCAAAGAACAATCTTGCCCAATCCCCTAGGTACATACTTGAGGGGCTAGCCTGAGCCACTGTTCATGCCGCCTTGGCCACCTTGCTATTTTTAGGCACTATCTAAGGCATGTATGTCTACCCATGCTGGGAATTACATCTTCCAGCTGCTGCGCAGATGTACCTTTAGGCCCTGTCTTCTGGAAAGTCTCACTAGTGTAGCACATGCAGATGTGCTACAATGGCACAAAGTGGGGCTAACACCATTGCAGTTTAACCTAGGATAATATGAACAGCTGAATCCTGTAAATTGTACCGGTGTGAACCTTGCTTTGTGCCAGTGCAACAAGTCTACACTGGAGGTAGCTACATTGATGTAGCAACACCAATGAGAATTTCTTTAATGGAAACTGGACCTTAGGTACAGAGAGATAAGTGACTTTCCAAGGTCACACAGCAGGTCAGTGGAATAGCCAGGGGTAGATCCTAGGACTTTGGACACTCAATCCTCTATGCTACCCACTAAGTCAGGGATCGGAAACTTTTGGCACGTGGCCCATCAGGGAAATGCACTGGTGGGCCGGAACTGTTTGTTTACTTGCAGGGTCTGCAGGTTCGGCCGATTGCAGCTTCCACTGGCCACGGTTTGCCGTTCCAGGCCGATAGGGGGTGCGCGAAGCGGCACGGGCTGAGGGATGTGCTGGCTGCCGATTTCCGCAGCCCCCATTGGCCTGGAACGGTGAACCGTGGCCAGTGGGAGCTGCAAATGGCTGAAACTGCGGATGCTGCAAGTAAACAAACCGTCCCGGCCCGCCAGCGGATTTCCCTGACGGGCTGCGTGCCAAAGGTTGCTGATCCCTGCACTAGGTCATACTGCTTCTCAAGTGTTTGGAATATGCCAACCCAAATATAGTTTGGCCTTAAGAAGGGGGAAATGAAAAATTCCCTCCAATACAATGCATTTGAGATGAAGGCATCCAATTGTATTGTTTTCTCTAAATATATTTCTTTATTAGATATGATATTTGAATAGGTTTCAGAGTAGCAGCCGTGTTAGTCTGTATTCGCAAAAAGAAAAGGAGTACTTGTGGCACCTTAGAGACTAACCAATTTATTTGAGCATAAGCATCAGATGAAGTGAGCTGTAGCTCACGAAAGCTTATGCTCAAATAAATGGGTTAGTCTCTAAGGTGCCACAAGTACTCCTTTTCTTTTTGCAATATTTGAATAGATTGACAGATCGTAACCACACACTAATATTTTCCTCTAAAAGGGATATAGATCTTAAGATATTTGGCACCAAGAAACTAACCCCAGTGTAACAGAACACATCATATGTTTTACAATCCTCTCTTGCTATTTTCTAATCCATCGTGGTCTAATTTTATGGTTTAAGTAGACTTGTTCATTCTGACCTTATGAGTCCTTTTGTAGAGTTCTCTTGCTCTCTCTCTCTCTCTCTCTCTCTGTGTTTGCGTTTGTTCTGGTACACTAAGTCTGCAGGAATTTGCCACATCCTGTCTGTACATATGTATCTTAGACCGATTTGTTTTTCTTTAACATTCTGTCCCTGTAGAAAGGAGAGTCCTGCCCCTAAAAGCTCCTCACATCTTTCTTCACAAGGACTTAAATTAAAAAAAATATCATAGGAACATAGACATTGTCCTACTGGATTAAAGAGCTGGTTCACTTTGTCCAATATTCCATGTGACCAGTAACAGATGCTTAAGAACAGGGTAGAGCGTGGAACATTTCTACCTAATCCTGTCAGAAGTGGTTAGTTTATGAATTTGAAATAGGAGAGTCTATAACACTAATAATTTTAGCTTATTTAATGTAATTGTGTTTGCTTGTTATCTGTATTGAGGGCCCACTGGGTGAAGTGCTCTGTGAGCACACAAAAAAAGATGGTGCCTATCCTGAAGAGTTTTCTTGCCAATAAGAAAAAAATGTCTTCGTCTGTAACACTTCCGTCAAGTATCTTACAGGTCTCTTATTGCCACTGTACTGAGCATTGCTATTAGAAACAGTAATTTTGCGTAAGTTTCTCTGGTTATCCCACCACACAGTATTTAGACTTATTAAACTGCATAAAAGCAGAGCAGCACGCTAATGGAAAAGCATTTCCTTTCCAGCCAAACTCCAATTCTGAGAGGTGCTGAATGTTTCCTTCATGTTCTGAGCACCCTCATGTTCTATTACGTGAAAGATCAGGCCCTTATCGACAACACGGGGAAACATGCAAGGACAGATCTACCGTGCCCTTTCCAAGTGGTTTGCACTGCTCAAGTAGGATAAAGCAGTCAGAAAGCTGCCCTACGAGGAAACTGGGGATTCTCTTTGTGTAGGGAAAGCCCACATACATGTCTTTCCACTACCTGCTCCTGGCCTCCTAACCTAAATTAGAGCAACCTTTAGGCTGTTCTAACTTGCATGAGGGCTGATCCCAGCATTGGTATGGCAAAAGTGTAATCATACTTGTAACTTTGCAACATCTCTCTTGTGATTTCTTGATCTTTCGTACTATTTTTCTCATCTAGTAAGGTATGTTTTCAGTTGAAAATCATTTTTAAAAAGTAGGAGAGAAGAAATATATTCAAGATGGGTATGGAATGAAGACACACTGCAGTTTTCATTCCAGTACTCAAAATTTCATGTGATACACACTTCATTTTTGGCAACACTATAGACATTTCTGAAGAAGATTGGGGGGAAATAATGTGGATATATGGATGTGTGGTTAAAATAAAGGAGTGTAAATATTATTTTGAAACCATAAATTGTGATGCATATGTTATGTATATGCAGTAAGATGGGTCTTTGACAAAATCTGTGTAGGAAGGATGCACTGGTAGTCTTGTTACCTAATTGTTTTGATTTATCATCAAAAATGATATATTTTGAGCACTATTTAAAATACTACCTTCCTTGTAATTATATGATATGGATGGATGCTAATGTAAAATGATGGATAGATAGATTAGATTATCCTGTCACACTGTTGTAAGACTGGAGTAACTCCATTGACGTCAGGATTATTCTGGTTTTATGACAGTGTGAGATCAGAATCTGGCCCAATATTTTCGTAATGCCTTTCTGAAAGACCTAAAGACAGAATTTTGGCCAACTTCAACAAAGAATTAAACTGAAGTGCTGGAAGAGGAATATAATACTTGTATATAATGTGCCCTGATAGCCTTGTTCCACTTAGATTTCATTCTCGGTATAAGTGTCTCCTTTGAGGATTTGTAGATAGTTTTCTATGGAGTAAAGCATGATGAATCTTCTTCCTTTCACTTTTACAGCATGTCTCAGCTTCACTCAGAGTTGCCAGAAACAAAGGAATTTACAAATATTTTGGCAAACACATGTATTGTGATCAGAGAAACCTTTAGAGTCTGATAGATTCAAAAGGCAGTTAAATTAATCTCAGAAATTTTCCCTCCAAAATTGCCAGGAGGAACATGGTTTTAATAATTACATTCTTAATATAGGATTTTATATATTGAACAAACCCACGCCAAGTTTCAGCAGATGCCTTTAGTTTTCTCTTAACAATTTCCTGCTGGTTTTTCATGCATGGTGCTAGAAATTAAACATACAACAAATACAAAAAGAGACTTTAATCCCGCAGCATTTTCATGACTGTTTTCAGTTACACCACCCAAAATAATGGTAACCTTTGGCCCTTTTCCTCCTACTCCTGGTGGTTGAATGACTTTCCTTGTGACCCTCATGTGAGCATCATGGGGCTGGGAAATCTTAGCTGTTGCTTCAACTGAGTGCTTCAGGATAGGTAGTGTCTCTCACACAATGTCAGAAGGTTGGTTTTCCTTTTTTGAAAAACCATATTGCGGTGACTTTACTTCAGTACAATCTTAGACTCAAATAACTTAATATTAGTAGTCTCATTAATAACAGGTCTCCATTTGTCCTTTCTTCTAGCCTAACAAATGTGTCACTCTGAAGGAGCGTATCAGTCTAAATCCAGTTCACTGTCTGCCTTTCTTGACAATTCCCCTTAACTTTATTCTGCTAAGGTAAGTGCTTTATAAGCCCTACTCATAAGTGCACAGAAGCCAATGGGATTTGATTGCATCCTGCTAATCGACTGATCAGCCAATACCCTCACTTTTCCAATGCCACAGCCACTGGCCCAGAAGGAGGCTGGGCTCCCATGAGAACAGGGGCAGAAGTAGGAGATAATCGTTAAAGGGGGGTCTTTGTTTTTCTTTTACTTGCTTTTAGCCCAGAGAAGCCCACCTCTGACGCTAGTTGGCGAGGGGAAATTCATTATAGTGAATTCCCCCTCCCCCCCCCGCACTGCTAAAGCAAACTAAACATCAGATAATAAGTTTTCCATAGGATTAAATTATGTAGATACATGATTTTTTAAGATAACCCCAAATTCTTGGTGAATATTCAACTAGCTACAATTCTATCTGACATTTTCTATGCTTATTGCATGAGAGTGATTGGCATTTACATATTACAAAATGTGGTTTTAGACATGCATGCTAAACTACTTTGAAACTAGGACTGTGTGGGCTTTGAAGTGACTGCATCTAACCAATATAGTTCAGAAAGTTGTCCTCAAGGGAGAAAAGTTCAGCGCTGACCTTTAGAGCAAGTGATTAGCAGTATAATAGCCTGGCAGTGTGTCCTGAAACACCCCAGTCTAGTATGTAGCTATTCTGGGAAAGGCTGAAGTAAGTTCTGCTGACTCATTATGGCAAGTGGAGTGTTATTCTTATCCAGACACAAATGAGGGAGGATCTAGGGTGTGAGCGGAGCAGTCCTGAGATAAGAACTCTAGGAGCATCCAAATCTGGGGGAAAGATTAACATTATGTTATCTTATTGTGTGTTACCTTGTTAATAGAGCCCCAGTGAGCTGTAGCTCACGAAAGCTTATGCTCAAATAAATTGGTTAGTCTCTAAGGTGCCACAAGTACTCCTTTTCTTTTTGCGAATACAGACTAACACGGCTGTTACTCTGAAACCAGAAAAGGAATGAGATTTTGATACTGCCACAAATGTGGATCTGATTTTAGAGCAGGTTGGGAAAGATGTCTAATTCCCTGCAGATGTTCTCAATTTTGACATCCCTCCCAGGCCTGAATGTTACTGTTTTTCTGATGAAGACAATGGTGTTTACAGATTTGCTGACTTAGAGGAATTGGCAGGCATACAGGAAGTAGAAGACAGGAAGAACAGCTTCTTTGCCCATCATATTTTAAGCCACAAAATGGAATAGAATATACTGACAACCAAAGCAAAGCACATCCAAAATTATGTGACAGTTGTACTGTAATCACTTTTAACGAATGAGAGTTTCACCCAAATTTTCAAAGGCTGTTGCCTATGTTACACTCACACATTTGTTCACATTCCCATTGTGGATACAAAACCAATATTTTTCCTGAAATATAGGTAACTTATGATGATTATTTATTACAAGTGAAGTTACCTATTTTGCATATGCAACTATAAGTTTTCATGCGTATCGTTTGCCCAGGCATTTGCATGTGCAAAATTGGCAATTGCACTTGAAAACAGGTACCTATGTGCATAATTACATATTTTTGCATTAACTTCTTGGTGTGAGCATGCGATGGAAATGCAGGAATATTTTGTGTTTGCAGCATAGATGTCAATCTTGAAAAATGTGGCCTTTGTTTCTCAGTTCTTGAAATTTCAGTGGAGTCCTAATAACAAATGCACTCAAGCCTGCTTAACACCAACAGCAACTTTTTGAGTCTGGATTTTACAAGATGTTATCTGACCTTCCTCAATTATAGAAAAAAACAGTCCTCCTCCCAGTTCTTTTAATATGTCTGCTTATGAAACTCCTGTTTCCTAGCTGTACACAAAACCACTGGACACCAACACTTTGAAAACAATATAATAACCTGAAAAACCTGAAAACAATTGTGCTGCATGGTGTCGTTTGCAACAATTCATACTATGCAGCTTAGAACATGGAATAAATATTAAGTTAGCTCCTTTTTGGTTGCAAATTGATCTTAAGTTTCTTTTAATGCCATCAAACTATTTCTGCAAGTTGCTGCTCAGTACTATGTATAAGAAGTTCTCCATCTGGGCATGTATGATTCTAAACTAACATAAAGACTAATTAAACAGGAGAAAGAATAGTAGCATCAAAAGATTCACAGAGATTTCATTAGTAAGTAAGCAAAGAATAGCTGTTGTCAGTACTAACCATTATGTTGTGATATTTGCTGTGGCTGCAAATATAAATTAGTCTTATGTTTGAACAACTAATGTGCCTCTGACGTAAGAATACGTTAGTGCATAAGTACATTACGGACAACATCTTCAAAGTAAGAACAGTTGGTACACAAATGCTTATTGCATCCATAAATCTTGCAATTGGATGCATAAATCAGACAACTGCAATTGCAAATGGGTATAGTATACCATACAAAATGCCTAGATTTCACAGTCATAAGGGATCGATACGTATAACAGAGGCCGCAGAATTTTACCCACTAATTCCTGCATCTATCCTAAAAACTGGGGTTGAACTAGAGCATGTGTTTTAGAAAAATATACAGGTCTTGATGTAAAGATTTGAAGTGATGAGAATTGACCACATCCTTTAGTAATCTGTTCCAACGGTTAATTATATTCAGTGTTCAAAATTTTCATCCTGTATGCTAACATAGTTGTTACTAATATTTAATACGTTATATCATTTGTGGTAACTTAGAATCTTGGAAGTTATTAGTGGTAACTAATTTTAAATACAGATTAAAGAAGTTTGCAATGTGTGGGAGCCAGGAGTTCCCTCATTGTATTCAAAAATGTATTAGAACTTGATGTTTTTCTATTATGCTGACTAATTAAATACTAAACACTTAGCATCCTGGTGTGCGGGGATTTTATGACCTGTAAATCAGATTTTCACATAATTTTAAAAGCAAGCATAAAGATACAGCTGTTCCATCTAGTGTAAGTAAAATAGGCATCACCCATCCTGTGTGACTATAGACAGAGATACTTGAACTCAGTGGAAGCTTCTGAAGAGAAAGTAGAAAGAATTGTGCAAGTCTGAAGAGACAGAGCAAAAAGCGGAGAAACAAGGCCTGATATTAATTTGTGTAATTATCTTTAGAACATTGTTTAATTAAAACATCTGTTAAAAATTTTGAAGACTAGTTTATTGGGGAAAATGTATCACAGTGACATAGACAATTTTGCAATGAATCAATTGCTAACTACTACAGAATGTGTTATTATTTTTAATGGAAATATAGCACAAATAAAAGAGAGTCTTTCCAGGACAGTGTCTTTTAAAACAGTACAGATAAGGAAGGGAAAGCTTTCATCTCAGCCAACAATAACCTATGGAACTGGTGCTAGGCGATCAGCCAAATCAAGGTGTTTTCAATTTGAAGCAAAGCAACGCTAACCTGCAAATAAAATGAACAGGTAATGACACATGATGTGGAATTTCAAAAGGTTTGAATAACCTCATCCTCCAGAAAAGCTTACAACTTTTCAGATTCTCACCAATATCCCTATGTTCATGGTTTTTTATATTAGATTAAGGGCTAAATTTTCAAAAGCAACGAAGTGACTTTGGAGGCTAAACGCCATTTTCAAAAGTGACTTTGGAAAGTCAATAGGAATCAGGCTCCTCAGGGCCAGATTTTCCAAGTTAGGTGCCTAAAAATGCAGATAGGCACCTGGTGGATTGATTTCAATGGGAGTCAGGCTCCTAACCTGAGCAAGCACTTTTGAAAATCCTATTAGAGCTCAGATCCTCAAAGGTATTTAGAGGCCTAACCACCACTGAAATCAATGGACCTTTGTGACTATCTGTATCTTTTTGGTGTTTAAATATTTTGAAAATCTGACTCTCAGTGCCTAACTCTGTTTTGAAAATGGGACTTAGGCTTCTAAGTTTCTTAGGCACTTTTGAAAATTGTACCCAAAATGTACTAATATGTGGAAGTCAATGAAATCAAATGAAAGTCAAACAATTCTAGGTTTCTATAGTAATAGGCTCAGTAAGGGGCCTGATGCAAAGTGCACTGAAATCACTGGAAAACTTCAACTGACTTCAGTGGGCTGCTTTGAATTGTAATTATTGCTCAGTTTCCTAAGAACAAGGCTTTCATATGTGCCTGCATCCAGTTTGATATTCTATTATACTATTTGAAATAACAATCCCTACTGTACCCTGTCCTCGACACCTGTCTTTTCAGTCTGCTGCAACAGAAGAGTGCAGAGGTGGACCCAGGTCAAATGGTTTTCAAAAGTGAAGTTTCCTGTGCTGTGCAGCATCATTCTATTTGTGACTGCATTTATCCCAAGGAACTTTATTTGTCTGAACTATTTGCACTGGTAAAAGAAAAGAAACCCATTCTATGGAAGAGTTTAATTGTGCCCTAACTGTGATCATAATTCAAGAAGTATGGGGAAAAAGGAGTATTTGTCAGTCCACTCAAGAAAGGCTGTGATGGGGCGTCCACCCCACACAAAACTTAAAGGGGTTAAGGTGGCTAGGTGGTCCAATTAACTCCCCAGGCTGCACCTGGAGTAGGAGCCAGGGAGCAGAGATTAATCAAAGGAGGCTCTGCTGGATGGGAACAAGAGCAGCCTGTATAAAGCCCAGTAGCTGAGGGGAACTAGGGGGCTGCGGGAAGTAGTCTGCAGGGAGAAGGGAGGTGTGTTGGGGCTATCGAGGCAAGTAGCCTACAGTTACTCCTTGGGAAGAGGGAGCTTGGGCTGGCAAACCCAGAGAGCAGGGAGAGACAGAAAGATAGGAATGCTCAGGGGAATAGCAGCAAGCTATGGTATAGGGCAGACCTTGGCTGCTGATGAAAGAGCCCCTGAGATGGAACCCAGAGTAAAAGGCTGGCCCAGGTTCCCCTACCAGCCACTGGGGAAGTTGCACAACAGAGAGTGGACTTCCTGGGACAGTTGGCCCTGAAAGACTGTGATACCCCAGAAAGGGGGAACACGCATGGTGACCTGGACGTAGGGCCAAGCCATGAAGAAGCAGCCCCTGGAAGGAGCTAATTCCTAGAGAGGCCAGGTGGTGGCACCCCTAGCCGTGAGCAGACCATGTGACTCAAGTAGACAGTTGAAATCCTTATAATAGCTTCATGTAGCCAGTATATAAGACTAAAATATTCATGTAGAGAAAAAGGAAATGAATACAGTAACTCTGACGGTTTACAATATTATCTTTTGCTTCTTTCTTTATGTTATTTAAACGGAAGAGGAAGGGCAGAAATGTTAATATTAATGGTGATAGTGCAACTAAGTTGCTGTGGGATGTGATCAGAAATAAGGCACATGGAAGTGATGGAATCTCATGAAAGAAGGTGGAGAATCCAAACCCTTTACTATGTACATCTTGTGGAAGCCTGTGTCGGAGCAGTGACCTCAGTCATCTTGCTATATAAGAAAGGGGATAAAGCGAGCCTGAAAAACTAGCATCTACTATATACAAGCTGTTTGTCCAGGGGTTAACAATGGGAAGTCTGAAATTAGACCTCAGCCAGTTGTGGGACCACACAGGGACCAAGATATGCAAATGGCTAGTGTGTCTTACAATCACTCACTGCGAATAAGTATTTGATATCCATAACATAGAACATAGACAACATAGAAGCACTGGTGTATAATTTATTCATTTGGATTGAAATTTACAAAATGCCCGTTATCCATGACTCATAGTGACTTTGCACTGTTTATCAAATGCTTTAACACACCCTTTTTATGCTAAGTTCTGAATGGAAAAGGCAAGAACACCTGGCAAGATGTACAGAAAGCTAGAGTCTCTGGCTGACCATGCCAACTCGGATTCCAGGAGATAAGGGCGGACCAAGAACATTCCCAATTTACAAACATCTTGAATAAAAGGAGGACAGATCCTTCAGTAAAAGGATCAGAGACTATTCCTGTAATTGTTTTCAAGATCCTTCTCACTAGCTTCACCTCCATTTTGTCCATACTGAGTTTATTTACTCTCTAAATCCTAATCTTTGCCAGACGCTAGCATCTGGGTCTGGTAAAAAAATGATACATACTTATAGCTACATACTGATGGCATGGAAGCCCAAATCATCATACTGTCTTCCCTCGTGGACTCACATACATGCTGGATGGGAGGGCTGAGATGTTAGGCCCTTGCAGAGCCTCTAGCAAGACCACAATCAATGGTATATTGATGGAGAATGTCTGTGTTGATTTAGGGCTTGTCTATAGAGTGCATTAGTCCTCACCAAAGGACTGTAAATTCTAGTGTGCTCCTGCATGTTAGGCAATAATGGCCTGTGTGGACCTTGCTGGTGCAAGCTAAAAGTTCTCTAGTGCATGTGAATGTAGTCCCGTTTCCAGTGGTACTATGTAAACACTCGCTGTGGAAATTTCCGTGTGTGCCAGCAAGCTCCACATGAGCCAGTTAGTACATGACACACTGGTGTGTGCCAGAAATTACCCCACTCTGTTATGGACTAACACATGGTGCCAATGAGCCCTTTGTAAATGACAAAAAGGTTTACTCATGTCATGTTAAGAAAGAACCATATATATTCCTGAAAACAATGTCTGGTTTTTTTCTGCCATGGATCAATGGGCACATTGTATTTATATCCCAGTCTCTCTTTCCACTTTGTATCATACATTTTGTGAAAATGCAAATGAAAGGGGTTTTTTTTTTTTGAGCTCAGTATTCCCCATATAAAGGAGATAGTGCATGGGTGGGCAAACTACTTCCCAGGGGCTGCATCTGGCCCTTCAGACATTTTAATCTGGCCCTCGAGCTCCTGCCAGGGAGCGGGGTCTAGGTCTTTCCACCCTCTGCATGGCTCCCAGAAGCAGCAGCCTGTCCCCCCTCCAGCTCCTACACGTAGGGGCAGCCACGGGTCTCTGTATGCTGCCCCTGCCCCAAGCGCCACCCCTGCAGCTCCCACTGGCCAGGAAAAAAGGCTGATGGAAGCTGTGGAAGAGGCAGTGCGCAGAGCCGTCTGGCCGTGCCTCCACGTAGGAGCCAGAGAAGAGACATGCCACTGCTTCCGGGAGCTGCTTGAAGTAAGAGCCATCCGGAGCCTGTGCCCCTGACCCCCTCCAGCGCCCCAACCTCCTGCCTCAGCCCTGATCCCCTTCCTGCCTTCTGAACCCCTCAGTCCCACCCTCCTGCACCCCAGAGCCTGCCCTGCCAGTTGCAGCCCTCACCGCCCTGCCCCACCCCTGAGATAGTGTCTACTTCCATCTTGTTTCCATTTAAAGCCACCAAATTGTTCATGGGGTTTGTCCATGTCAGAGAACAAATGAGATGGGATGCCATCATACATCCCAGGATCATACCAAATGATTACCACCTGTTTTCATTTTTTCTTGTAAGACTCTAGCTTCTTTGTAGGGTCACTGAGTAAATGCATTAAAGCAGTTAATGATGTTCCTCAACACTTCATTGAGGAAGAAGTATAGAGTCACTGGCAAAAAAGAGGTTTGTTTCTGCATCATGTTGCTTTTGCTTGAATTGCCAACTACCCATTTCTTCAGATATGTTTTCATTTGTTGTATTAATGTTTTGGTTTTTATATGGTATATTTTTATGTTGCTGTAATAAATTGTTTGATATACTTATACTGTTAGCAAATCCGAATTGCAATATATTGTCAAAGTCAAGCCAGAACTATTGTAAAGCACAGATAATGCAGCAATTTCTATGTTTATACAAAGTAAGAAATTATGGAAACTTATCATCTGAACAGAGAAGACTTAATATTTTTTCAGATATCTACACAGCCAGGTGGCAGGAATGGGAATATGAAGTCAAAAATTGGGAATTTCAGATCCATGGTTAAATTTTCAATGGCACTTAGGCTTCTAAGTGCTAAAGTCACTTTTCAAAATGGGCCATAGCCTTCTAAGTTACTTCAGCACTTTTTGAAAATTTTATCCCCAGATTTAAAAGTATCAACCCAAGTTTGTCTCTATATCATAACTATTCTTGAACTAACAACAGAAACTATACCCAAGGTTGGAGGAAAAAGTTACTTTAATCAAAAATGATTTTAAGGTTCCAGATATGGACACTACTTTTCTGTTTTCTATTAAAATACAAATTCCTGTTAAAGATCAAAAAAGCTAGTCTATTACAGCTAGTCTATTAAGCGATTTGTATTTGCTCACCAAATATAATTATAAAGTGAGGGACAAGGATAGTATACAGTGAAATTTATATGAAGAATTGTTGTCAAGTTCAGTTATATGAATTGTCTGATCCAGTGCTTATCTTTAATATCGTCTATTTTTGTTTGTTTGTGTGTTTGTTTGAGCTCATTTCCAGAAAGTAGGTAAATGGCTTTCTTTACTCTTTGATATCTTTAAACAAGTTTAATGTGTTATTTATTATTCCTCTGAGTGTGTAATAAATTTGAGGAAATTCACAATAGGGAATTTACAATAGTTGTTTCCTGAACTATTTAGTCTGCACAGTATTAGATTAAATTGCTTCTTTAATAGTGAATTTTCTAGAGAAAAATTATATATTTTAATTTTTAAATTTTGTTTTTATCACCTATTAAATAATTCAAAACTCCATGAATAAAACTAGAGAACACCAAACTGCCACACCTATAAAACTGAGGAAATTCTGAAATAAGACCATTGGCCCATGAAATACATACTTTTCCTTCTTCAGGGCCTAATACCTGGTGCAGTAAAAAAAGATGACAAAGAAATAGTGGTACTACTGGTAAATCAATTGGGGATCTTTAAAACATTCAGCTACCATATATGAGTCAGATCTCCTGCAACAGTATGTTCTGTGGGTTATCTATGCAAACAGACATTTTACCTTTTATTTCCTTTACTAGACATATTCCTTTTATATTCTTTACCTGACATTATTTCAAGTCATCCCATTCTCATTTTATGAGAAAGCAAACAGTTTTCACTGTATTATTCATTTAACTACCTATTCTTACTAACATTCTCATTACCCACCGCTCGTACCTCACATTAACACCCCCACTGCATCTATTATTTTTCTTTCATCTGCATATGTAATATAAAATAGAAGTACTGATAAATGATACTGCAATGTGGTTGTATCCAAAATGATTCAGTATGGTTCTTCAAGCCACTTTAGGTGAACCATCAATTTCATTAAACTTATATTTTGGTCAAAATGTTTTCAGATTCCAATTTCTCTCTGGGTCACTGACGTAAATGTTAAGAAATAAACTGGGCAGAGAATGTTCCAAGTGAATAACAGTAACCAACTTGAAAAAAACATCTTAAAGTATTTCATCTTCCTTAGATGAAGTATGTTTGTTGTAATTGGCCTGCTTTAGAGGGAGAGCAGTAGAAGGATCCAAAATAAAGACACAAGGTAAATTAGGCAGAAATGTATTGGTTATGACAACACTGAATAAAAAGACTTTTTCCAGGGTGTGCAGAATTCACACATCAACAGTATACATTTTGGTTCAGATACTGTATGTTGGAGAACCTTTTTTTTTTGTATAAATGAGAAGGGCATTAAAAGTGGACCAAAGCCTTAACCTGCTTGGCAGGGGTATAACCTGCTTGGCTTATAACAGTAACAAATTGCAACACTTCCCTGAGCGACCTCAGCTGTGTTGCTTGGCTGTTTGAGAAGTTGGAATCAGGACTCTGCCTATTCACCCTAAGGTCAACTGGAAACTTAAATGCAGTTTCCAACTGACCTTTCAGGGGGTAGTGCCAGGTAGAGTGCATCACTTAAGGTGTCAAAGGCATGGGTGATTGTAGCAGATTCTACATGTTTTTTGCCAGGTGTAAGATGAAAAGAAGAAGTTCAAAAGCTGTTGGAATTCTGACAAGACTCCCAAACTGGAAAACAGAGGTGTATATCCTCCACCAAAGAGGCTGACATAGTGTCCTCCTTTTCTTCTAATTATATTCCCCAATGTGCAAGTGTCACCTTTATCTTCCCTAGACTGAACCCTGACCAACTTGTCCTTGCCAAAGCTTCAGTCCCATTCAAACCCTGGGTGAGTTGTTCAGCTGTTCCAGGTGGCTCAGAATGGATGGAACTATAGAGATGGGTGTCAGCCCAGTGAGGTTATGTCAGCTTTTACCTCCTTGTTAAATCTTTTAGCAGACTCATATATACTCTGAACAGAAGGAATGAGATGAAGGACCCTTGCAGTCCCTAGTGCAAGGAAGTCTTTGGAGCAGACAATACATTTCCTAGTATTGCCTTCTGGAACCTCTCAGAAAAAAAAGATAGGAGCCACTTAGGTTACTCCATTAAACCCTTCTACAGGCTGCAGAAATACCAGCAAAACCTGATGTTCAACGGTAATAGAGATATATCTAAAAGAATCAGCATCAATATCTTTACTCATCAACATCAGGAAATCAGTGACTAACGTAGCTGGTGAAATGTCTGTACCATCCCCAAGGTCATGCCTGAAGCCAAACCAACCTGCCACAAATTGCTAGCGTTACCTCAGCACGACCTTCTCAAACACCTTTTCCAAGTCAATGAGATTATAAACAGGGAAACAATGATGCTGTCTGTGTCAGGAGATTGTGTTTTCAATAACGGCCTAACACTGCCTGCTTAAAACAAGCTAGCGCTAACCTTATCCTCCCCAATGGAGGTACTAATAATCCCCGCCTAGAAGCAGTCCCAGCTGGCCTTTAAATATTGTGTAGTTTACACAGCATGTTTCATAGAAGAAACACAATCATGAAGTTATCCATGTTTCTCTTCTCAGACACTTGCTAAATCTGTATTAGTTGTTTGTAAATGTGTGATTAAATTTCTCTTGTGTTTAGAGTGGAAAATAAATAATTTCACTAAGTATGAACTCATTGTTTTTTCTTGCCCATTACCTTTAGGATTGGGCCGGGGGAAAGTGAGGACTCTAAGCTCTTTAGAGTCAAGCTTTGTGAGACTAAAGCTTTGTAGTAAATGGAAGGTCTTTTTCAATTTATTTTTATTTGGTTTTGTAAATACATCTTGGACCATTTTCAGTTGTTTATCAACAGAGGAATATTTCTGGTTTCCTTCTAGTTAATATTAACCAGTGAAATATAAAAGACTTTCTGGCAAAGAAGACTCAACTAAAATCACATGGCCTTTTAATTCTAATATAAAAATAGAATAAATATGACTTCTGTTGTTGAAGAAAATTTATTTTTTTGACTGTTACATAATATTATACAGACTGTGAACAATATGATTGTTTTATAACAGCATTATACAATATAGAGCCATCATTCACAGGCACCATTCAAGAAAAGGATTAGAAAAGCTAATGCTGAATAAAACATCACTTACAAACAGAAATAAACCATTCATGATCGAGTCTTAGAATGGAGATGTCCTGGTGGAAAATGTGCTTCGCAGGATTAAAATTTAAAAAATTATACTGGGTTGGAGCTTCAGATGTGTTCCAGTACAGTGGAATGGCACCGGGAAGTTACTAAATGAAACTGACAAATGTCCAAAGTAGATTGAATTTTCGAATTAATTGAACACCCAGCGAAGGTGTGACACAATTGAAGTACAATCTCCTTTAAAGCAGAATGTGCATAAAAGGCTGAACACTTTTCTGGCTCTCTTGGTTCACCAGTTACTGTAAAAATGCACATCACACCTTTTCTAGGATAATAATGTCATAATATAGCACCTGTTGTTCAAGCACTTTTTATCTTGGGATTTCAAAATGCTTTGCAAATATGAATTGCAGCCCTCCTATGATGAAGGTAACTATTACTCATTCAGCAACCGGTAAATTGAGACACAGAGAGATCTGGTGGCTTGACAAATGCACACAATGAGACAATAGCGAAGTTGGGAATAGAACACAGGAATCCACAGATCTAATCACTATAGTCTTGTGACAAGACAACACACTAACTGTATCTGAAGCAAACTCTCTGAAATGTTGAAACCCTTGGAGTTAATCAGAAGTGCAGCCTAGTCATTCTAGTTAATATCACCTCCTACATTAGGAAATGACAACACACTTCCAAAAACTCCACATTTTTAGAAACTATGTTGTAATTCCTGAAATTTTTGTTTTCATGGATGTTTTCATGCTTATCAGAGAGGGAACTTTGTCATTGTACCAGTCTGTAAAGCTTAGAGTGTGCTATCAATATTATGCAAATTAATTAATAAATTAGTAATGAATGGCAAAATTATTTAGAAATGTATGGTGAAATTTTCAAGCAACAGTTCCTGGAGCACTGCATCTTTTTTTCAATTGTCTGTGGTATCACAGGATAGGAAAAACAAAATGAAGAAAGGAGAGAAAACAATAAGAAGGAATAACGGAAGAAAGATTTGGTTGGAAACTGAACTATGTGAGATGACTTAAAACGCATATCCCTTCCCTTAGTTCACTATTTGTTCAGTACTTGATCTGTACTTACAGCAGATGGCTATCTACAGATACAGTACATGTAGCCTAGTGACTAAAGTATTGGACTGAGATTAAGAAGACCTGAGTGTTATTCCTAGTTCTACCACTAGCGTACTGAGTGCCCTCAGGGAAGTCATTTCCCCATTAATAAAAAAGGGGATAAAGATGCCAGTCTCCTTTGTAAAGTGCTGAGGGAAAAGAGCTAAGTATTATTATATGACACTTTTATACATACTTGTACATTAATGACATCAAGATTTGGGGATCCCTAGCAGACTTCCCACAAAAGTAAAGAGATAAGGTGAACTCCTAGTTTTTAGAATTTCTTAATCAGTTTAATAAAAAAATACTGAAAAGTATGATTTCTAAATATGTACTCAATTTAGGGGAGAAAATCAAGGGCTGCTTTGTGGGATTAAGATAAGAAACCTGATGTTGGATCATTTCTCGGAAGCCTCTTCTAACTTGTTTCCAGTGGAACTGCACAAATAAGAAAACTGGGACAGTCTTGCTTGTTAGCTAGGCCTGCCACCACATTACTTTTTGCAGAAACCATTGCCATCTGGAAAATGAATGATTCAGCTGCAGTGGAACAAGCACATCATCTGTATGAAACAGGAGAACAAGGAATAAAACCTCTGAATAAACAGTGAATATTTGTGGAGGTATTCTAGCTAGTTACAAAGCTGGATCAAAGGGTCCAAAGGGTTGTGATCCTGATCACCACGTGACCTGCATTTCAGCATCATGAGTCAGGATCTATGTTTATATGCATTATGACCACAGCACTTGGAGAATGATAATGAATAACAAATAGATGACAGCATATAAAACCATGCATAACCTATCCAGTGAAAGCACAAAGGGGACATGTCATTTCAGTGCCTCCCAATTTGGGAAACTATGGTACATTGCCATGCTCCAAGATAACCTCTAAATTTTCAAAGTTCTGCACATAATTTTAGTTCCATAGGACCTAACCTGGATGTCATTATTAAGTTTTTACTTAACCCTTACTCTGGCCAACATTCCAGTGACTGAGTGAGAACTGAGTAAGGGCCTCAGGTTTTGGCCCACTATTAACGGCAGTGGGATTTGGGTACTAGGGTACCATTTCGAAAATCTATGCATAAAGGCTGTCTTTTCAGTATGTTTATGTTCACTTTGCAGGATATCAGTGAGTAGTCTAATGGCTCATATCACCTTCTTTCTGGATGAAATTCATCCCTCTGGAGAGGGCCAGTGTAAGATGATGGATCACTTAAGTTCTACATAAGCATTCGAGTTATGGAAGGTTTGCAATATTTGACACTCAAATGGCAAATATAAACCCTAGATTTTTACTTTTTCAATAATGGTAATTGTCTGCCCCAATCTGATTTCTTTGAACAGCTCAGACAATGGTCAGAGAGCAGAAACTTCCATATCTCCCCTTTTGAGATACCCCAATGTAGGGAGTCCCTGGGCAGATGCAGAGTCAGAGGAGACAGCTGCCCTGGGAATCAACAACAAAATGGCCATTATAACAAAGACAGAGCTTTAAAATCAGTGTAATATTTCTGCAGTGGAACGGTTTCCATGTTAACTGTTCCTCAGAATTTACAGTTAAGCCTAAGCACATCTAACAGATTGCAGATGAAACTATGCATCTGAATGGCAGTATTTAGTCAGCATAATACAAAAAACACTTTTCTTCAGTGCTTCTGGCTTGCCTATAGAAAGTTGGACAGACATCACAGCTGGCACTTACATTATTGTGTTTTTTTAGAAGGAAGTAACATTTTTGTGGGTTCTTTTTTAACCAGGGAAGGACAGAAGGAGAGTTGGCTGGACTTACCCTATATAGTTTGCAACTTATTTGGCTGCCAGAGTACAAATGCTAATTTTAATAAAGTAACTGGCTAAAACTGGGTTGATGAGCATGCCTGGGAATTTCATGGCAATATAAGTCTTTCCGCGAATAAAGTACCGAACGATTTTGGGTACTTTACTGCCTATAGACACTCCCAAAGGAGTGAAAAATACAATAAAAATGAGACTCCTTTCAGAAAGTCTTCCAGCAGGACATATTAGTGCTCTTTGTACATCTGATTTATTGAAAATTCAATCTGGAAATGTTTACTCTATTCAGTTTGCCTATGCAGAAGTCTCCACGCTATCCCTTTATGCGTGCACCCATCCCGTACACTACAGGTATGTGAAATTTGTGCAGATACTCAGTATAAAGTCTGGAGCTTTAACAACAACGTTTTTGCATCAATGAGAGGGTTTAAAGTAACATACGATAAACTCATCTGTATTTACTTACACTTCTCCACTTTGTCTCGCCACCATTCTCCACTCATAACAAAAGAAACATGTAAAGCATTTTTTTAAAAATAACCAGTGTTGCGTATGAGCATACCTCTGGGCCTGGGCCCAGCCCCATTAAATACTTTGAGAATCATGTCTCTTTAAGAGCTAGTCTACTACTCAGGGCTCTCTCTCTCCCTCCCTCTCTCTGGTTTCACTTTCGATTTGAGCTCTGCCTCCTAGTTAGACATGCCGGAACAGGCTGGGTGTTAATTTCCATAAAGTATATGTTTCTCATACTCTGGTTTTGGACTCCTTCATCAGAACTCTAAAAAGAACAAGACATGGTACCAGAAAAGGCTGAACGTAAGTGGCTGGATCATATGGAGTGAACACTGAGAACGAGAAAATGGAACAACCAAAGGCTCCAGTGGAGCTGAATGTCTCCCATCAGGTGGCAGACAACTGGAGGAGGTTCGAGCAGCAGTTCAGACTTTACTTGTGGGTGAGCGGCGCCATTGAGAAGCCAGTACAGTGAGGGATGAGGCGTTGGATGTCTATAATAGTCTGCAGTTGAGCCAAGCAGAGCAGGCTGATGATGAGACAGTGTAACCCATATACCTCCTGGGTGTAGTGTTCTGTCCCATCTAGTGGCTTCGAAACCACTTAGAGAGAGAGAGAGATTAATGAGTTTGCTCTACAGCCTGCACTAAGTGCCATGTGGCTTTTAGCTCAGGTTGTAGAAGCTCATGTGCTAAGCTCCAGAGGTCCCAGGTTTGATTTTGCCTGCCGACAACCAGGGTCTGTTGGCATTACAACAGTGCTCTGAAAGTTTGAGGAGTACTGCACTCCAAATAAAAATGAGACATTTGAGAGATATCAATTTCATATGAGGTCACAAAAAGAGGGAGGCTCATCTGAGGAATTTGTAAAGGATCTCAAACCGCTCAGCAATCATGTAGTTTTGGATGACTCACAGGGTATGTCTACACTGCAGTGTAAGCCCAGGGTCAGTAGAACTTGAATTAGGAGACCTTGGGGTAGGTAAGCTAGGATTTGAGCGTCTACACTCATTTGTAACCCCAGGTTAGGAATAGTTGAACTCTGGGTCCCAACGTGGGGTTCCATTGTCTACACTGCATTATGCAGGCCTGAGCCCAACCCCTCATATTCCAGGCTTCCTAGTACCTTCCCAAAATGCGGCTGCTCTAGCCCCTTGTTCATCATGCGGTGTGGGAAAACTCATCTGTCCACCAAACTTGACTGTCCAGAGAACAAATAACATCACCCTGTGGGATGCTTTTGGCAGCTGCCTAGAGCATGAGTACAATGGGGCCGCATCTACACTGCAGAGCAATAGTGCTTGAACCCACACCTGAGTTGACTCAGGCTCAGACCCACCATCCCCATGGGATTCTGAGATCTTGGGTGAAATTTGAAATTTGTGTGTAGACAGAAGGGGGATTAGGCTTCAGACTGAGTTTGAACCCAGGACTGCAGTGTAGACATATCCACAGGATCCCTAATTTGAGACCAGATAGTGCTGGGGATCAAAGACTTACATCCCAGAAAAAGATTGCTGGAGGATATTGATCTCAAGCTAGAGAAGGCAATCAGCATCTGCCAAGTAACCGACTCTCCAGAACAGCCTGAAGCTTTTGGAGGGAAAGCAAGGCACTAAAACTGTGAACAGGAAAACAAATCCTCAGAGAAAAGAGAAGAGACAGAACAGAAATCCCTGGGAGAAAGCTGAGAAACACAATCAGAAAGAGTCTGAAGAGGACAGTATAAAGAGCTGTGTACACTATGGTAACAGACAAAGGCACCGGCTTTCTCTGGGCCGAGGGGGTGCTCAACCCCTAGGGTTGCCAGGTATCTGCTTTTTGACTGTAACGCCTGGTCGAAAAGGGACCCTGGCGGCTCTGGTCAGCATTGCCGACGGGGCTGTTAAAAGTCTGTTCGGCGGTGCTGCGAATCTAAGGCAGGCTAGTCCCTACTTGTCCTGGCACTGCGCTGTGCCCCAGAAGTGGCCAGCAGGTCTGGCTCCTATGTGGGCAGGCCACAGGGCTCGACGTGCTGCCCATGCCCCGAGCACCACAACTCCCATTGGCCGGGAATCACAGCCAGTGGGAGCTGAGGGGACGGTGCCTGTGGGCGAGAGCAGCATGCAGGGCCTCCTGGGCCTGGCCCCCGGCCTAGGAGCCGGACCTGCTGGCCACTTCCAAGGCACAGCCTGGAGCTAGGACAGGCAGGGAACCTGCTATAGCCCCTCTATGCCACTGACTGGGAGCCACCCTAGGTAAGCCCACACCCCAACCCGAGCCCCAGCCACCTGACCCAGACCTGAGCCCCCCTCAAACCTGATGCCCCATCCTGTACCCCGCACCCCTCATCTCTAGCCTCACCCCAGAGCCTGCATCCCAGCCCAGAGCCTGTACCCCTTCCAAATCCCTCCTCCATGCCTCAACCCGCAGGCCAAATCCCTCACCCCCCAGCCTGGAGCCCCCTCCTACAACCCAAAGCCCTCATCCACAGCCCCACCGCAGAGCCACACCCCCAGTCGCAACCCCCTCCTGCACTCTGAACCCCTCATTTCTGTCCCCACCCCAGAGCCTGAATCCCCAGTTAGAGCCCTCACCCCTCCCGCACCCCAATCTCTCCCCCAGCCCAGTGAAAGTGAGTGAGGGTGGGGGAGAGCAAGCCACTGGGAGAGGGGGAATGTAGTGAGCGGAGGGCAGAGTCTGGGGAAGGGGAAGGGGGAGGGGCCTCAGGACAGGGGCAGGGCTAGGGTGTTCAGTTTTGTGTGATTAGAAAGTTGGCAACCCTATCAACGCCCCCGCTCCACCCCAGGCCTCGCCCCCACCCACCTCCTACCCCCAAATCCCCACCCTGCCTCTTCTCACCCCAGCTCTGCCCCAGGCTCTGACCCGACCCCTTCCCTCAAGCCCTCACCCCCACCCCACCTCTTCCCACCCAGTTCCCACTCCACCCCTCCCCTGAGCACACCCCATCCCTGCTCCTCCCACTCCCTCCCAGCATCTCCTGCATGCTGCAGAACAGCTGATTGCGGCAGGGGGGAGGTGCTGGGAGGGAGTGGGAAGAGTTGATCGACGGGGCCACCAGCAGGCAGGAGGCGCTGCTGGGGGAAGGGGGAGAGCTGGCTGCTGGTGGGTGCTAAGCACCCGCTAATTTTTTTGGTGCACCCACGGGGTCGGTGCCTATGGTAACAGCCATAGACTGCAGCAGTGTCACACCTTAGGACAATGTTGCAACAGTGCAAGAAGTTAAATCATTCAAGAGTTTGCAGACAAGAGGAGCATGGGTCCAGAAAGAAACAAACTGTACATTTGCTGCACAGAGAGGAGAATCACAACAGTGCAAGCAAGAATGAAGAAAACCTTTTCAGAGAAATTTTGCAAGAAGTAACACCTTCAAATGACTGGACTATTACACTGGAAATAATTGGAATCCCTGTGACTTTTAAATTGGACAGTAGAGCACAAGCCAGTGTTATACCAGACTCTATAAATGACTTGGAGGGGAAAAAAAAACACGCAAAAAACAAAAAAAACAAACAATTCACAGCAACCAGATAAAGCTTAGAACTTACAGTGGGGAGCTGATTCCTACTGTTGGTGAATTGGACCTGGGGGTAAAGATAAAAGATAACAATGAAAAGACTACGTTTGTTATTATGCGTTGGAAGCATATACCTATAGTAGGGTGTAAGACATGTCAGGTATTAGACCTTATTCAGAAAGTATGTGCCATAGAAGGGCAGGAGCAGATAAAAATTGAAGATAAATTTCAGTATGTCTTTCGGGGATTGGGAAACTGACCACAGAGTATAAAAATGAGCTGTCAGACCCCAATAGTTCCACGATATGTGCTCCTAGGAATGTTCCTCTGGCTCTAAAAACTCCCCCAAAAAACAAAAAAAGGAACTAGATAAATTAGTTGCTAGAGGCATTATTGAGAGAGTGAAGGAACTCACAGAGTGGGTCCATTCTCTAGTTATCATGCACAACAAACAAACAAACAAACCAACCAAACAAACAAACAAAACAACTCATCACCTATGCTTAGACCCAAAGGCACTCAATGAATATATAAAAAGGGAACATTTCCCATTCCCACAGGGAAAAAACATGTTGGAGAAATGGCACAGACTAAAAATTTCTCCACATTAGATGCATCAGCCGGGTTTTGGCAAGTTCCACTAGAAAATGCTAGCACATAGAATCATAAAAGATTAGGGTTGGAAGAGACATCAGGAGGTCATCTAGTCCAACCCCCTGCTCAAAGCAGGACCAACACCAACTAAATCATCCCAGCCACAGCCTTGTCAAGCCAGGCCTTAAAAACCTCTAAGGATGGAGATTCCACCACTTCCCTAGGTAACCCATTCCAGTGCTCCACCACCTGCCTAGTGAAATAGTGTTTCCTAATACCCAACCTAGACCTCCCCCACTGCAACTTGAGACTGTTGCTCCTTGTTCTGTCATCTACCACCACTGAGAACACCCTAGCTCCATCCTCTTTGAACCCCCCTTCAAGTAGTTGAAGGCTTCTATCAAATCCCCCCTCACTCTTCTCTTCTGTGGACTAAATAAGCCCAGCTCCCTCAGCCTCTCCTCATAAGTCATGTGCCCCAGCCCCCTAATCATTTTTGTGATCCGATGAAGTGAGCTGTAGCTCACGAAAGCTTCTACTCAAATAAATTTGTTAGTCTCTGAGGTGCTACTCTGAAAACTAATAATTTTTGTTATCCTCTGCTGGACTCTCTCCAATTTGTCCACATCCTTTCTGTAGTGGGGGGCCAAAACTGAACACAATACTCCTGTTGTGGCCTCACTAGTGCTGAATAGAGGGGAATAAGCACTTCCCTCAATCTGCTGGCAACACTCCTATTAATGCAGCCCAATATGCCATTATCTTAATTGGTTAGTCTCTGAGGTGCCACAAGTCCTCCTTTTCTTTTTGCGAATACAGACTAACACGGCTGCTACTCTGAAAAGGGCACACTGTTGACTCATGTCCAGCTTCTTGTCCACTGTAATCCCCAGGTCCTTTTCTGCAGAACTGCCACTTAACCAATCGGTCCCCAGCATGTAGCAGTGCATAGGATTCTCCCATCCTATGTGCAGGACTCTACACCTGTCCTTGTTGAACCTCATCAGATTTCTTTTGGCCCAATCCTCCAATTTGTCTAGGTCACTCTGGACCCTAACCCTACCCTCCAGTGTATCTACCTCTCCCCCTGGCATAGTATCATCTGCAAACTTGCCAAGGGTGCAATCCATCCTATCATCCAAATCATTAATGAAGATATTGAACAAAACCGGCCCCAGGACCAACCCTTGGGGCACTCCACTTGATACCAGCTGCCAACTAGACATCGAGCCATTGATCACTACCCCTTGAGCCCAATGATCTAGCCAGCTTTCTATCCACCTTGTAGTCCATTCATCCAGCCCATACTTCTTTAACTTGCTGACAAGAATATTGTGGGAGACCATATCAAAAGCTTTGCTAAAGTCAAGGTATATCATGTCCACCGCTTTCCTCATATCTATAGAGCCAGTAATCTCATCTTAGAAGGCAATCAGGTTGGTCAGGCATGACTTGCACTTAGTGAATCCATGTTCACTGTGTCCTATTCACCTTCCTCTCCTACAAGTGCTTCAAAATGGATTCCTTGAGGACCTGCTTCATGATTTTTCCAGAGACTGAGGTGACGCTGATTGGCCTGTAGTTCCCCGGATTCTCCTTCTTCCCTTTTTTAAAGATGGGCACTATATTTGCTTTTTTCCAATCATCCAGGACCTCCCCTGATCGCCACAAATTTTCAAAGATAATGGCCAGTGGCTCTGCAATCATATCAGCCAACTCCCTCAGCACCCTCGGATGCATTAGATCCAGCCCCATGGAGTTGTGTATGTTCAGCTTTTCTAAATAGTCCTTAAGCTGTTCTTGTGTATGTCCAGCTTTTCTAAATAGTCCTTAAGCTGTTCTTTCACCAATGAGGGCTGCTTACCTCCCCCGCTAACTATGCTGCCCAGTGCAGCAGTCTGGGAACTGACCTTGTCTGTGAAGACTGAGGCAAAAAACCATTGAGTACTTCAGGTTTTTCCATATTACCTGTCACTAGGTTGCCTCCCCCATTCAGTAAGTGTCCCATACTTTCCCTAATCTTATTGTTGCTAACATACCTGTAGAAACCCTTCTTTTTACCCTTCACATCCCTTGCTAGCTCCAACTCCAATTGTGTTTTGGCCTTCCTGATTACACCCCTGCATGCTTGAGCAATATTTTTATACTCCTCCCTAGTCATCTGTCCAAGTTTCCACTTCTTCTAAACTTCCTTTTTGTGTTTAAGCTCACCAAAGATTTCTCTGTTAAGCCAAGCTGGTTGCCTGCCATATTTGCTAATCTTTCTGCACATCAGGATGGTTTGTTCCTGCACCCTCAATAAGACTTCTTTAAAATAGAGCCAGGCCCTCCTGGATTCCTTTCCCCTCATATTAGCCTCCCAGGGGATCCTCCCCATCAGTTCCCTGAGGGAGTCAAAGTCTGCTTTTCTGAAGTCCATGGTCTGTATTCTGCTGTTCTCCTTTCTTCCTTTTGTCAGGATCCTGAACTAGACCATCTCATGGTTACTGCTGCCCAGGTTACCACCCACTTCTACTTTCCCTACCAATTCTTCCCTGTTTGTGAGCAGCAGGTCAAGAGGAGCACAGCCCCTAATTGGTTACTCCAGCACTTGCACCAGGAATTTGTCTCTAGCACTCTCTAAAATCTTCCTGGATTGTCTGTGCACTGCTGTATTATTCTCCCAGCAGATGTAAGGGTGATTGAAGTCTCCCATGAGTACCAGGGCCTGTGATCTGGAAACTTCTGTTAGTTGTCCTAAGAAAGTCTTGTCTACCTCATTGCCCTGGTCAGGTGGTCTATAGTAGACACCCACCACTACATCACCCATGTTGCTCTCACCTTTAAACTTAACCCAAAGACACTCAACAGGCTTTTCTCCAGTTTCATACTGGAGATCTGAACAGTTTCATACTGTTCACTTACATACAGTGCAACTCCGCCAACTTTTCTCCCCCTCCTGTCCTTCCTGAAGAGTTTATACCCATCCATGACAGTGTTCCAGTCATGTGAGTTTCCCCACCAATTCTCTGTTATTCCAATCACATCATGGGTCCTTTAAAAGAAAAGGAGTATTTGTGGCACCTTAGTGACTAACAAATGTATTTGAGCATAAGGTTTCGTGAGCTACAGCTCACCAGGACTTCCAATTCTTCCTTCTTGTTTCCCAGGATTCTTGCGTTCATGTACAGGCACCTAAGATAACTAGCAGATTGCCCTACTTTCTCAGTATGAATCAGGAGGCCTCCCCAGTTGCACCCTCCTCCTTGTGTTTCCTCCCGGTGTCCCACTTCCCCCCTTACCTCAGGGCTTAGATCTCCATCCCCCGGTGAACCTAGTTTAAAGCCCTCCTCACGAGGTTAGCCAGCCTGCCTGCGAAGATGCTCTTCCCTCTGTTAGGTGGATTCCATCTCTTTGAAGCAATGCTTCTTCCTGGAACAACATCCCAGGGTCGAAGAATCCAAAGCCCTCTCTCCAACACCATCTGTGCAACCACGCATTTACCTCCACAATTCGATGGTCCCTACCTGGGCCTTTTCCTTCAATAGGGAGGATGGACAAGAACATGACTTGCGCCTCAAACTCCTTTATCTTTCTTCCCAAAGCTCTGTAGTCTGCAGTGACTTGCTCAAGATTGTTCTTGGCAGTATCACTGGTGCCCACGTGGAGAAGTAGGAAGTGTTTGTGTATGTTTGTGTTGTTTAACATATCATACAGGAGATTCTGCTTTCACAAATTATGCTCAGCACCAGAAGTGTTTCACAGAATTGTACAACAAATATTTGATGGCATTGAAGGTACCAAAGTATTTATTAACAATGTTTTAATATGGGGATGTACAATGAAGTAACATGACCAGAGACTTCAGAGAGCTCTGTAAAGAGTTTGTTTTGCAGGGTGAAAATTAAAAAAACAACAAAAGTTTAAATTTAGAGTCAGGGAAATAACATATTTGGGCCAAAAATTAACAGAGCAAGAGGTACATCTAGATCAAACAGGGTACAGGGGATTACCAATATACTATCTTGCACAGGTAAAGATGGAGTACAAAGTTTCATGGGTATGATAAACTTGGTGGGGAAGTTTATACCTAATATGGCTGCTAAAACTGGAAAGTAAGGAATATTATTGCATAAAAATGATCTATGGATTTGGGAGGCACATCACAATAAGAAATTTGAGAAACTAAAACAGTTAATAGAAGAGGCTCCAGTACTTAGAGTCTATGACAGCAAACATCAGCCGAAACTGTCAAGAGATGCCTCTGAGGAGGGTCTTGGGACAGCACTTCTTCAAAAGTATAGTGAGTACTGGAGACATGTAGCATATGCTTCCAGAGCTTTAACTAACACTGAAGGTCAGTATGCACAAACTGAGAAAGAGGCTTTGGCTGTGATACATGGATGCAAGAAGTTCCATATTTTCCTGTATGGGAGACCAGTATTACCAGAAACAGATCACAAGCCACTGGTGGCAATAGCAAAAAAAGGATTAGCAGACACTCCTCCTAGATTGCAGAGATTATTCTTTCAGTTGCAGCTATATGATCTAAAATTAAAATACAAGCCTGGGAAACATTTAATGGTGGCAGTCACTCTGACTAGAGTTTATGACAGAGCAATAATAGAATCAAGAATAGATTCAGACAGTGTGCATGTGAACCTGTTAAGAAAATGTGTCCAGTTTCAGATGAAATGTGGACTCTAGTTGCTGACACCACAGCACAAGATGTAACTTTACAAAAACTGAAACAAGCATTAATGCAGGGTGGCCTGTATGGAACATGTCCAGTCCTTATCACCACTTTGAAGGAAAATTGTCAATAAGAGAGGCGATATTGTTCAGGGCACCAAACTTGTAGTTCCCCAAAATTACATCAGAATATGTTACCCAGGATACATGAAGGTCACATTGGTATTGAAAAATGCAAAAGAAGGGCTAGAAATGTTCTGTATTAGCCACAAATGAATATAGATATAGAAAAAAAACATGGTTTGTGAAAAGTGCCAAAAATATAGAACTAGCCAAACAACACAGCCTATGATGGTAACTGAAGAAATGTTGGCACTCTGGTCCAAAGTAGGCATGGATCGGTTTACTTATGATGGCAAGAAATATATATTGGTTCTGGATTATTATTCTCACTTTCCAGAAATAACAAGATTTGAGAACTCTACTGAAAACATGTTGTTAAGACTATCAAATCTATCTTTGCCAGGCATAGCATACCAGAAGTGGTCATGTCAGACAATGGGCCACAATTTGATGATTATGAGTTCCAATGTTTTTCAAGAGACGGTAGAGGCGTCTAACACAGACAATCCGGCTTCATTGACAGGTCCTCTAAAACATGGGTTTTCACCAGCAAAGCTTTTATTTAACAGGGAATTCAAAACAAGATTACCTAATTTTGTAGTAGCAGATGATAAACATAATAGTGACATGAATAATTATAGGATAAATAACAAATGTAAACAAAGACATTATTATGATAAGAGGTCACAGGAACTGATGTTTTTGCTACCACATGAGAGGGTTTGCTTGTATGATGGTAAAACATGGATACAAAAAGCAGTGGCCTCTCGTGAGGTAACTCCTAGGTCATACAAAGGGGTCACTAATGAAAGCTGAATTTTAGACAGCATAGGAAGCACCTTCAACACATCACAGATGGAACGGAGGACAAGGAGACAGGGCCCAACTCTACACTGTCTGAACTGGAGAGGGACATGGAAGAAACAGAAAAAAGATTAAACAAAGCAATGCAGACCCTAAGGTGTCAGAGGACACAGCAAAAACTTATTGAAAATTGTTAGAGTTTGCTGAGGTTTTCCCCATTGCAGAAGTACTGGTACTGGTTGTTAAAACTGGATGACGATAAAGCTGTGTGTATCATTACTTGGAAAGGGCAGAAGTGAGGGTCTTCAATAAAGAAACCTCTTTCTCATATACTAGTGTTCTTCAGAACACTAAAAAAGAACAATACAACTGTATGGGGCTCTGTGCAGGCGTAAGTGTCTGCCTACTGCAAACAGTTTGCAGATTCGGTGCCTAGATATTCAGTGGATTTTTGTTGCTCTACATAATTTTTTTATGTTGCGGTAATCAGTAGAAAAAGTAGAATCAGGAAATGAAAAGGGAACAAGACAGTGTCATGGGAGAGGCACTGCATAATTACTGAGCCTGGAAGGATTAGTAACTCAGAATGAGGATGGGGAGGACTGAGAGCTGGTATAATGAAACATCAGAGTTTTAATCCCAGGTCTGCTATTGGCTCTATCTCTGCCCTTGGGAAAGTTGCTCAACTTTCCTGCTTTAGTTTCCCTGTCTATAAAAGGGAGCAATACTTACCTACCAGCCAGGGGTTTGTGAAGATTAAGTTACATTGAAAAGTGCTTTGAGGTCCTTGTTCTGTAAGTGTAAAATATTATGCAATTATTTATTTATTCATTTATTTATTTAGCAAAGACTTCATGTAACAGTTAGTATTAGCTAGGGGTGGGTGAACCGGGTAGGCCAAAAATAATAATAGCATTGAACCTTTGCTGAACCTCTAATTGATCCTCTGAGACTTGAAAAAAAATTGTTTAATGTTCTTTTGATAATTTTTCATTTTTATGTGCCTCTAGACTTCCCAGGTCCTGTGGACCACAAAAGCAGATGTGCTGAAATACAAGTACCACAAGAAGGTTGCATTTGCTGTGTGTCTGGCCTGAACAGAAGCCAAAGATATCAGAAATCCCATCAGAGTTCCTATTTGCACAAGATTTCCAGCCTATTTTTGCAGACCGGTTTGTCCTTCATTAATAGCAACACATTTCTTCTCTGACTCTAACCAAACTCTGGTAGGAAACACCAGAACCCAAATATACTCTATGTGCTATCGAGTCCAAATCCTATAAGGCGCTGAGTCGGGCTCTGAGGAGAGAGGCAATTCCATTGTACAGAGGATTTCAATATTATGAAATTTGGTTTCATTCCAATTTGGAATGAAAATCAAAACTTGTGAAATGCTCAGCTGGGGGAATGGGCCTGGCAGGCTGCCCCAGAGCCATGGACTGCCAAGCCCAGGCAGCTGAGGAGCCAAGCAGATGAGTTGTCAGGAACTCATGCAGGCTTCAAAACCTACCTGGAAGGCTGGGTTCTGTCAGAAATCAACCTGATTTCCATTGGAACTTTGTCCACATCAAACTGTCTCTGAGAAAAAATTAAATGTCAACAAATTGGCATATTCAGATGAAAAAAATGTTTTGTCACAATTTCTTTGCCTACATCTGGTGCTGAGCACCTCCTGTGAGATGAAGAGGGCTCTTAGTTCCCCTCAAAATCACAGGCACCAGAAGGTGAGGGAATTTGTCCTTCTCTGAGTGTCCCCAAAGTTGATTCTTCTTTATTTAGATTAGAGGAACAATCCTAGTATCAAAAACAGCAAGACTCAGGTAAGTACCCTGGCCAAAGAAACAATAGCATTTCTCCAGCTACACACATCAGCATGCAAAATAAGGGCCACTACATGGGTGTCATGGCTGTGCCTGGATCCATGGGCAAAACGTGGGCTATATTCACTTGTGGGGATGGAAGATTGCTTCCAAAAATATGTTCTAATTCTCCGTATCTCTTCCTGTTACTTTGAACATTGGGACACATAAGCCTTCATTCAGCATCTAACTCTTGCAGCTGTTAGCCCTGCTGTGGAAAGTTGTTGTCATGACTATTGATTGCATATGAGTCTCACATACAGTATGTTAAAGAAAAAAATGACTGCTAGCTTTTGAAAGCATCAGAACCACTACAGTTATTTAACAGATCATTCCAACACTCCACAGCTAAGGGCAGGAAGTAAAAGAGAATATTGTTTCCAGTTGAAACTTTGGAGCTATCGAGGTAAGTAGAAAATAGTGACACAAATTAGAATTCATCCATGGGTTTACATCTCTTCCAGAAGTCAGCAACTGAACACAAAGCCCTGTTATGTCCTGAAGGGCATTTGTTCAGTACTGATTCAGAGGGCAGAATGTACTCTTAGATTTCCTTAGAGGACTCCATTCAAGTGCTAACCGGAACCAACCCTTCTGAACTTGTGAGATATGACAGGACACAGCTTGAGTGGTATGGCTGCACGATATTAATATAAATTGCAGGAGATACATACATATAATTTCTAGCATCATGAATTCCTTCTTCATTTTACTTTGACATCTTTTGCAGTACAGTCTCCAGAAGCCGGAGGGATATTTATGATTTGCTTGTAAAATCTGAAAAAAGAGTTTATTTATTAATTCTCACTACTTCCCCAAAACTACTTTAAAATCTGTTTGCCTAGACCCCACTGCCATTACCTGGCATACCTCTATTTTGACTAGATTGGATTACCGTAATTCTCAGTTGACTGTTATGCTAGATAGCTCCAACTATTTGCAAAAGCTGTAGCTAGGTGCTGTCTGAATACTCAGAGTCCAAGAATCATATCATTCCCATCTCATAAAACTTACATTGGCTTCAGATTCTTCAAGTAGATACTGTGCTGACTACTTTGCTGGATACTTCAGAACACCTCTACATCTCATCGTTTTGTATTGTCACTCAGGTTATCAGCTAGTGACACTTCTCAATCCTTGGCAATGTTGCTTTAAATTTCTAGAGCAACTTGCTCTAAATTCTGTACCATTTGCAATGTTCACCTAAATGACAGGGCGTTTAAATAATATTGAGGACTTTGCCTTAACATGATCATGAGATATAAGCATGTGGGAAAATGGGTACAAATGGTTGATTCATGCTTTGAAAACCTGAGTGGCACTCTGAACTTGGAAGAAGACCCCCAAATCAGCACTTTTGGTACTGATTTTATGATGTTGTGACTTCATTGAAAACAATAAGGACACAATGGCATAAAACTGGTTTAATAGGGTGGTGAATGGGGTCCTAGATTTTTTCTTCATTTCTCATTTCCTAATTTTTTTTTCTCACAAGCGTATTTAAGTAATACAGTTGTGTGGCCTTGTTTGTTTGATAAAGCTACAGTGGTTTTACTTACATTGTTTTAAAAAATGATTTAGTTAAACTGGTGCAAACTCCTGTGTAGACCCTTCACTATCCATTTCAGAACAGCTTATTATAGTTTAGTTTAAACCTGTTCTTAATCAACTTTAGCTAACCTGAGACAAGACACTCTTAAAATGATATGACTGTCCACACATGGTTACACTGGTTTAACTAAAAAGGTTTTAAATCACATATTAGGTTAAACCTGTCTGTTTCAAGTGACTCCGCGGCTAGAGCGCTCCTGGTACTCCACCTCAGTGAGTGGAATAACGTTTGGTGCACCCCCGCTGGAGTGCCGAGGCTCCAGTGTGGATGCCCTGGTCTGTTAGTGCTTTCTGCTCGGCCTCCAGAAGTGTCCCACAATGCCTGTTCTAGCCACTTTGAATTCTACTGCCCTGCCCTCAGGTGACCAACCATCAGACCCGCCCTTTAAATTATCTGGGAATTTTGAAAATCCCCTTTTTGTTTGCTCAGCCAGGCATGGAGTGCTCTAGGTGAATCTTTCCATGCCTCCATGCACCAGGCAATCCCCAGTATGGAGCAATGGCGAGGTGCTAGACCTCATCAGTGTTTGCGGGGAGGAAGCTGTCCAGTCCCAGCTGCACTCCAGCCATAGGAATTATGATACCTTCAGGCAGATATCAAGGGACATGATGGAAAGGGGCCATGCCCGGGACGCACTGCAGTGCAGGATTAAAGTAAAGGAGCTGCAGAATGCCTACCGCAAAGCCCGCGAGGCAAACAGCCGCTCTGGTGCTGCCCCTGCGACCTGCTGTTTCTTTGCCGTCCAAAGAGCTGGACGCGATATTTGGGGCCGACCCCACCTCCACTTTGAGTACCACCATGGAAAACAAGGCAGGAGGAGGAGGAGCATAGTGGGAGCGAGGGTGCTGAGGCGGAGGAAGACAACCCCACCTCCACTTCGAGTACCACCACAACTTGGAAGAAGACCCCCAAATCAGCACTTTTGGTACTGATTTTATGATGTTGTGACTTCATTGAAAACAATAAGGACACAATGGCATAAAACTGGTTTAATAGAGTGGTGAATGGGGTTCTAGATTTTTTCTTCATTCCTCATTTCCTAATTTTTTTTTCTCACAAGCGTATTTAAGTAATACAGTTGTGTGGCCTGGTTTGTTTGATAAAGCTACAGTGGTTTTACTTACATTGTTTTTAAAAATGATTTAGTTAAACTGGTGCAAACTCAACATGGACAACAAGGCAGGAGGAGGAGGAGGAGCAAAGCGGGAGCAAGGGTGCTGAGGCAGAGGAAGACACCCCGGAATCCCTAGATGCATGCAGCCAGGAGCTGTTCTCAAGCCAGGAGGAGGGTAGCCAGTCGTGGAGGCCGGTGCTTGGGGAAGGACAAACACCAGAGGAGGTCCTCGGTAAGCAGCTTTAATTTTTGGAAGGAAGTTATTTCATGCTGACTCTTGGGGTGAGGAGGGTTAGGGCTGCACGCATGCCTAGACGCAGAATAGGACGTTGATGTGCTCTCTCACATCACTGTAAGCAGTCTCTGTGATCTCTTCAAAGGTCTCATCCAGAACTTGGGCAATGCGCTTGCGCAGGTTTCTTGGAAGAGCCATTGTGGTCCTTGTCCCAGTGAGGCTAACTTGTCTGGGCCACTGTGTCGTAAGGGGCGGGTGGACCATTGCTGTGCACAGGCAAGCTGCATATGGGCCAGGGCAGAAGCTGCATTGCCGTAGAAGACCCTCCCTTGCTTCCTACGTCACCCTCAGCAGTGAGATATCTTCCAGGACGAACTCCTGTGGAAAATGTGGGGACAGTGTTCAGTATAGGGTTCCCCTGCTGCTCTTGGCTCTCCCCAAGGCACAGAAACCCAGAGGACAGTACAGCCGTGAAGCAATCAGTCACGCTTAATCCTGTGCTTACTCACCATTTTGGGGCTCCTGTGGGTTATGTGTGCTCGCTTTGGGACGGGCAAATTATGCTATTGTGTAGACTGTGCTTGCTCTTAAGTATGGGGGAATCATTGCTCTGTCTGGTGTGAACAATGCTGCCTCTGTTAAGTGTTGCATTTTGCCTTTACTGATGCAACCTTGAAATCTCAGCCATCTGTGTTATCACCAGACCAAAGACTCCAAAGAATCAGAAAGAGGCCACGTAGAAGCAAGGAAGACATGTTGCATGAAGTAATGCAGCATTCAAGTATTGAAAATCAAAAAGTGCAGGAGTGGTGGGACAGTGAATGTGGGATCCGCCAGCAGAATGAGGAGCGCCGGCACAAAAGTGCGGTGCTCTGGCAGCAAAGCACGGATCAGCTGATAAGCATAATGGAGCGCCAACGAACTCTATCCAGGCACTCGTAGCCATGCAGGCAGAGCACTACCATGCCCGCCCCGCCCTGCGTCACTTGTCCCAAAACTTTTTCCCTTGTTCCCACGTCACCTCTAACCCGCTTTCCCAGCGTCCCTTTAAATGGCCAAAAGCACACTCCACAGTCATTCTGCACCGGCTCAGCCTGTTGTTGAACCACTCCTTGCTGCTGTCAAGGTTCCCTGTGTAGGGTTTCATGAGCCATGGCATTAAAGGGTAAGCAGGGTTTCCAAGGATCACAATGGGCATTTTGACTTCCCCTACGGTGATCTTCTGATCTGGGAAAAAAGTCCTGGCTTGCAGCTTTCTGAACAGGCCAGTGTTCCAAAAGATGTATGCGTCATGCACCTTTCTGGGCCAGCCTGCGTTAATGTCAATGAAACACCCAAGGTGATCCACAAGTGCCTGGAGAACCATAGAGAAATACCCCTTCCGATTAACGTATTCGGAGGCTAGGAGGGCTGGTGCCAGAATTGGAATATGCGTGCCATCTATCGCCCCTCCGCAGTTAGGGAAACACATTTGTGCAAAGTCATCCACAATGTCATGCATGTTACCCAGAGTTACGGTTCTTCTGAGCAGGATGCAATTAATGGCCCTGCAAACTTGCATCAACACGATTCCAACGGTCGACTTTCCCACTCCAAACTGGTTAGCGACTGATTGGTAGCTGTCTCGAGTTGCCAGCTTCCAGATTGCGATAGCCACCCACTTCTCCACCATCAGGGCAGCTCTCAATCTCGTGTCCTTGCGCCGCGGGGTGGGGGCGAGCTCCTCACGCAGTCCCATGAAAGTGGCTTTTATCATCCGAAAATTCTGCAGCCACTGCTTGTCATCCCAGACTTGCATGACGATGTGATCCCACCACTCGGTGCTTGTTTCCCGAGCCCAAAAGCAGCATTCCAAAGTAGTGAGCATGTCCGTGAATGCCACAAGCAAACTCATGTCATATGCGTTACTCGAGTCGATATCATCGTCGGAGCCCTCGCTGTCACTTTGGATCATAAGGAATAACTCGACTGCCAAATGTGACGTGCTGGCAAGACTCGTCAGCATGCTCCTCAGCAGTTCGGGCTCCATTCCCGCAGACCAAAAGGGAAGACAGAGCGTGCAGTACAAAAAAGTTGAAAGATGGCGCCAAATGTGGAAGCACAGGGATTGCTGGGATGCGAACCGATGCATCACGGGGCGTTGGGGCAGGACCCAGACTGCCCCGAGCCCCCCACCCCCTTCACACAAGCCACAGTGCCAGAATGGGAAGAGGTGATCTGTGGGATAGCTGCCCATAATGCACCGCTCCCAATGCCGCTGCAAGTGCTGCAAATGTGGCCACACCAGTGCACTTGCAGCTGTCAGTGTGGACAGACTGCAGCGCTTTCCCTACTGCGCTCTCCAAAGGCAGGTTTAACTCACAGAGCTCTACATCTGCAAGTGTAGCCATGCCCTTAGTGGTACAACTTTTGTCCCTTTCCCAATTTCTTTTGTTCCTTTTTCTGATGACAGAAACACAAAAGATCATGTGTATATCATGATTTTGATTACTCACAAATAAAAACAGCTGCGCTGAAACAAAATAACTACACTCCTCCACACCCAACTAATACATGCAATATATATAATAGATATGAAGTAAAATATATTTATATTTAAATCTTACCGATTTGGGCTTGAGATTCCTTGCAGCTAATTAAATATAGGTACTTGTACATCAGGAAAAGCTTTTTTGTAGTCTGTTATATAACATTACGGGATATAGAAATAGTGAATGCTTTCAAACTATTTGGAGGCTTAGAAGTGGCAGGACACTAACTGAAGTCAGGAAAGTACAAGGTAGAGAGGGATTTTATGACAAACCTCTTTATCGAGAGAAAAACTGATGTGAGGAGCAGATGACCCAAGCTTGCAATGAAAGCTGCAACCATGAACAAAATCCAGAAGTCTGAGAAACTCAGAAGAAAAAAGCCAAACAGTAATGTGTACAAACACCAAATGACAGCCCTAGATGGGGTCCGTGGAATCTTCCTGTACTAAAATGTTAGGTTGTCATCCCTTTTCCTGTCTATTCATATAGATTAGTCTCCTCTGTGATATTAAGTCTATAATTTTGGCAACTTGGTGTATGATATCACTCAGAGGACTATAACCTCTTGGTTTAACAAGCAGAAGAGAGAGATGGGTTACAATTGCACAATCCCTGAATTATCAAGAATGATGTTTTTATGGATCTTTTTAAAGTAGCAGTTTAAGAGGGGGAAATGACCACAAATTTGACATGCTTCTAAAATCTTTTGAATTAAGACAGTTCATCCTTACAAAAAGATTTGTTTTTACTTTTGCTCCATCCAATAGCATGTTGAAGGATAATTAACTTTTTTGTTTGTTTTTATAACATATCGTGGGACTTGATAACATATTTATCAAAAAAAGAAAACACACATATTATGGTTTGGAACACATTGTATTCATGTTACCCCAAATTTTGTACCAAAAGGCACTCCAACAATGGTTTTGCCTATGACCATAAACCAGTTGTCAATTTGCTCCATCCACATGGGTAGAAAGGGGGTGACTCGCCCTATAAGAATTGCCATGGTATTACCAGAGGCCTTATCTTCAACCCGGAGAGGACTCCCCAGAGCAGGCTAATCCTGCTAACCCTTGGAAGGACATGGATACAGCCTTCCCCTCAAAGGATTGACATACAAGCAATAGTTCTTCGAAAACAAAATACTGTTTATTAAAAAAAATTATCAATTACAACACACTTAATAGAATAACAAAGAATACACTATAGCACATAAGATAAAGTAAAGCAGTTACATTGTATTTAAAATCATATATTTAAAGCAGCGCTATAGAATAAAATACACAGAATACACAGGACACAGGAGACATGGACTATGTAGCAGTTTCAATGTAATACTTAAGGTACATAGAGACCCTTTATGCCAGTGGTGGGCAACCTGCAGGCCGCATGTGACCCATCAGGGTAATCCGCTGGTGGGCCGCGAGATATTTTGCTGATGTTGACCATCCATAGGCACGGCTCCCTGCAGCTCCCAGTGGCTGCGGTTCACCGTTCCCGGCCAATGGGAGCTACACGAAGTGGTGGCCAACACATCTCTGAGGCCTGCCGCTTCTCGCAGCTCCCATTGGCCAGGAACAGTGAAAGGCGGCCACTGGGAGCTGAGGGGGGCCATGCCTGTGGATGATCAACATCAGCAAAATATCTCGCAGCCTGCAATCAGCTTACCCTGATAAGCCGCATGCAGCCCACCACTGCTTTATGTGCATGTACAAAAAGCTCCACTACAGCTACACAATCTTATCCTTATTACGATGTAACAGACTGAGCCTGTATACATTGGCATAAGCAAGCATTACGATGCTATACGCTAAAGAGAGAGATGTTATAGTTTAACATAAACATTCTGTGAACAGCGGCCAAAAGGTGGGGTAGATCTCACTCAAATGTGGGCATCCAGCTTTATTTACAGGCAAACCCAGACACTCTGTTAAAAATAGACAGAAGGTAAAACTTACACGTAGTTTCTTAAAATCCCGCTGTGTTGTCTTACAGGATCCTTCTGCTCTGTCAGTCTGTTTGTTCAGGCTGCTGCCGATGTCTTAGCTGCTGCTTCCGCCACTGTCTCACCTGCTGCCGCCGTGGTTGTGAGGCTTGCTGCTGCTGTTTTAAGGTCTGCTAGTGCCGTGGTCTTGAGGCTTGTTTCTGCTGCTATCTTCAGACTTGCTGTTCTTCACAAACCCCCCAAAATCCAAACCTAAGCCTGCTGGCTGCTGGTTTGATATACAAGTTTCAGTCTTCCCAGCTTGTCTCTGATTGGTTGCTTTTTCAATTCCAGCTCATTAGCATATTTGCTCAGCCAATTAGATTGAACATATTAGCAGAGACCCTGTTCCTGCCTATGTCCTCCCCTTCCTGTATAGATCCTCCCTTTGAAGTCATCATTTGCATAGGTCCTTCCCCGAATCTCCCCTTGAGGTCAATTTGATCTGTGTCCTCCATTCTGATGTCTTTCACAGAAAATCTATTGTGACCACCATTTTCAATTTTTAGCTATAAACTATTATTTAATTATCACTCATTGAAAGCCTTAATTTTAAAACTAACTACAGTTTTATGCAAGCCAAAGCATTATGACATTGTCACTACCATTGTTATGCCAATCTGGAGAGGTGCAATTTTACGATGTTTCAACTCCTTATTCAGTTTTTTTCTGTCAATCTCTATCAAGGTGCTGCAACATTTTTCAAAACAGCTAAAAGCAAAGTCTCCCATTACATTCAGATCAGCCAGATGGAAGAGATGATCAAATTCATTTCAGCTGGCTCGACATGTCATCTTGACTAGTGATTTGTTTTAAGTTGAGAACATATCTTCCAGTGTGGCATTCAAGAAGGAGTAGCCATGAAGTACTAATTTCTTAGCGAGCACAGCAGCTGGCTGGTATACAATTGCACCATCCTTGAAATCCAGCATATGGCATAATAATAGTGAAAAGGACCTAAGTTGTGCTTTGGAAACATACATGGTATTTTCTTATACTTTACATTATCAAAGATGCTGCTGTACATGGAAACCTAGTTTTTGTGTGACTAACTTACACCATAGGGTTCTCTGAGCAATTTCCTTTTAATATTTTTCCATTGAGAAAATTCAGCACTTCAAATGTGAAACAGTTGGAAGGGTAAATAAACAAACACATTCAGTGCCATAAAAAACTGTCTGGATGGCCTCAAGTATACATAAATGTTAAAAGCCATAGAACTGTGTTATAAACAGAAAAAAATACTTTTCACAAAATCTAGGCTGTTGGATGAGGGAGAGGAAAAAAATATAAAATGAGTATATCAGATTCAAAAACTGATCTTAGCAAACCGATTCTTATAAACCAAAAGCTGTCAGAGTTGGAAATGAAATTTGCAAAAGGAATGGAAATGAATGCTTTAAAATTCAAAAGGTATTGGTAAAATGAGAAAACAACTGGAAAAGAATATGAGAAACTCTTACATGGTTAAACCAACATTTATCTGTGTTAACTTCTAGCTGTTCTTTTCACTGAAAATAAATATATTGTGTCTACTGGATGGAAAATAGGCTTGGTAGGTGAATAAATATAACCATATGTGTTCAAAAACTGTTGCAAAAAAAGCAAGTGCAATTTTAGATTGCATTAACTGAGGCACAGCATGCAAGTCACGGGACGTGATAATACCCTCTGCTCGGCACTGGTTAGGCCTTACTTGGAGTACTGTGTCCAATTTTGGTCACTGCTGTACAGAAAGAACGTAGAGAAACTGGAAATCTAGAGGTGAGCAACAAAGATATTCAAAGGGCTGGAATGCAAGCCATGTGAGCAAAGGCTGAAGGTAGTGGGTATGTATAGTTTGGAAAGGAGGAGATTAAGGGGGGGATATGATAGCAGTCTTTAAATATTTGAAAGACTGCCATCAGAAAGATGGAGAAAAGTTGTTCTCTCTTGCCACAGAGGGCAGGACAAGAGTCAATGGGTTCAAACTACATCATAGCAAATTTAGATTAAATCTTAGGAAAAACTTCCCAAGGACAATCAAATGTCAAGAAGACAGTCATATAAACATTCATGTGTTAGGAAAAGGAATGCAAGGTTGTGTTATCAGAGCAAAGAATCTAAAACCCTCCCCCACCTTTCTTTTCAAAGAAAAACATGAGTTTAAGCCCACACAAAGAATTTGAGTAATGTCCTTATTGAAAATGATTTCTTCTGTAAACACCCTAAAGTCTTAATTCTTTGTACACCAAAGCATTTATGGTGGGAAAGATTTTACAGAAGATATTGGTTACTTCCAAACGCATGGTACCACTTAAAGATGAAAACCTCTGTGTTTCTCAAACGTTTAAAATGGCATAAGTTTCTTTTAAATATATATTTGCAAGTATTTTGTATTTAAATGCAAGCTTTCATATAATTACTGCCTGATATCATAGTTATTTACATATAGAATATTTATATTAATGCAGTGCTCAAACAATTCTAACCCCACTCAGGAAGACAAGAAAAAATATTTTTCCAGACATTGGTAAACTGGGCATAAGCAAACAGTATGTGTTTTAATATAGCTAAATATAAATGTCTACATCTAGGAACAAAGAATGCAGGCCATTTTTACAGGATGGTGGACTCTATTGTGGGAGGCAGTAACTCTGAAAAAGATTTGGAGGTTGTGGTGGATGATCAGCTGAACATGAGGTGCTAGTGGGATGCTGAGGCCAAAAGAGTTAAGGCTATCTGGGGATGCATAAACAGGGGAATCTTGAGTAAGAGTAGAGAGGATATTTTACCTCTGCATTGGCACTGGTGTGACTGCTGCTGGAATAGTATGTCCACTTCTGGTGCCCACAATTCAAGAAAGGGGTTGATACGTTGGAGAGGGTTCAGAAGAGAGCCACAAGAACGGCTGAAGGATTAGAAAACATGCCGTATAGTGCTAGACTTAAGGAGCGCAACGTATTTAGCTGAACAAACAGAAGGTTAAGGGGTGACTTGATTACAGTCTATAATTCAGTGTAACGGCAAAATGTGTAACATGATCCAATGGCTGGAAGTTAAAGCTAGATGAATTCAGACTGCAAATAATGTGTAAATTTTTAACAGTGAGAGTAATTAATCATTTGCACAACTTACCAAGGGTCATGGTAATTCTCCAACACTGACAATTTTTAAATCAAGATTGAATGTTTTTCTCAAACCTATGCTCTAGGACTTATTTTTGGGAAGCTCTATGGCTCTATGGAGGTCAGACTAGATGATCACAATGGTCCCTTCTATCAATCTATGAAGCTAAAAAAATAATTTACACTAATACTCACACTCAGTTTGCATAGATTTTTTAAAAGAAAATTACTAAAACATGGTATATTAATAATAATAATAATTATTATTATTATTATTAATGAACAAGAAGAAATTTTAAAAGATAGTAATGAAACTTTACTCAGGCAGATCTTTTTCATTAAAATCAGGTACCTCCTGAAGGAGAATATTTTTCTGAGAAACTTTTAAGAGACACATCTGTCATAAACATACAGCTAAGGGTAGCATAAAATCCCTCCTTTACCTGTAAAGGGTTAATCAGTTCCTCATTGGCACCTGACCAGAAGGACCAATGGGGAAAGAAGATACTTTCAAATCTGCGGGGGAAAAGGTTTTTGTTTGTGCTCTTTGTTGTTCTCTCCAAGACAAAGAGAGAGACGAAGTAAGTAATCTAGCTCCTACTGAATGATACATCTAAAATTGCAGAAATGGTAAGTAATAGCAAGGAAATGCATTAGAGTATCTTTTGTTTTAGCTTGTGAATTTTCCCTGTGCTAAGAGGAAGGTTTATTCCTGTCTTTTGTCATTTTAAAGTTTTGTCTGGGGGGGAATCCTCTGTGTTTTAAATCTTATTACCCTGTAAAATTACCTTCCATCCTGATTTTACAGAGGTGCTTCTTTTTCTTTTTTCTTTATAATAAAAGTTCAGTTTTTAAGAATCCGATTGAGGTTTTAGTGTCCTAAAAACCCAAGGGTCTGGTCTGTGCTCACCTTGTTTACTCTCAAGCCTCCCCAGGAAAGGGGATGAATGAGCTTGGGGGGATTTTTTGGGGAAACAGGAACTCCCAAGTGGTCCTTTCCCTAAATCTTTGTTTAACTCACTTGGTGGTGGCAGCGATACCATCCAAGGACAAGGAAGAATTTGTGTCTTGGGGAAGTTTTTAACCTAAGCTGGTAGAAATAAGCTTAGGGGGTCTTTCATGTGGATCCCCACATCTGTATCCTAGAGTTCAGAGTGGGGAGAGAATCCTGACAACATCAATGATTTTTGTCTGATGGAACATTCTGGTTTTACAGTATGGCTTTGTTTTAAACCAAAATACAACAAAAGCTTTTATCTTATAGGAGCTTTAAGAACTACTTGTATGAACAACTTTTTTACCTTGATTTCACTGAGACTTCTTATGTGCTTAATGTTAGGCATGTGCTAAAAGTATCTTGCTGAATCAGGGGTTTAATCTCCATTGGAGTCAGCATCCACCACCATGGTATATAAGAGACCCTATATGTATATTGACTGTGGTATCTCAGATATCATTTTGTAGTAAATGTTACTTAGCACTTTTTAATGTAACACTTCACTAGACCACAATCTTATTTCTTATGTCAGAACTATTGCAGATGAGAACTAGGAATATACAGATAAGTACACTACAAAGCAATCTATTTGTGAGTAAAAATGAAATAGACTCTGTTTCTCATGCAAAAACTGACTGGCAGTACATCCAGTATTCACTTCACTTGCTTAGATTGAATAAGACCTAAGTTTGCTTTCCAGTCTCCAATCATACGGCCAGATCCTTAGGTTCTCAGTTAGGAGCCTGATCTACACCCTCCTGTGGGAAAACCATGGACAGGGCTAAATGGCAAGAAAATGCCTCACAGCACAGCTCCATTGGAGCCATGCTATTAGGCCTTCTACAATCTCCAGCCTTTCCTTAAAGAGGTGAATGTTGGTAGGCTATATTACATTTCTGGGGGAGCCTGTGTGTCTGCCTTGTAGGCTTGCTCCTTAAATGAAACCTGCCAGACCTGCTGCTAGATCCAGGGGAAGAGAAGAATGTTGGCTCAGAGACAGCTGACATCCTTTCTGTGAGAGAAAGGAGGAGATCCACAAGTACAGGAGGCTCCCTCTATTACATTGAAGGGGATCGACTGAGCCCTTACTTTCTATTCAGTCTTCACTCTGTCTGTTTCCCATAAAGGTCAAGGGAAGGTTTGTCTGAGTAAGATCCTCAGAATTCAGCCCATTGTTTACTGTAAACATCCGAGTCTAGGACAGGAAGATCATCTGTTCTTCCTGGTAGGCCTCCCTAGCACAAATCTTCTCAGTTGACCCCTGGTGCATCCTCATGGACAGGTCAGAGATCACCATGCCTTTAAAATTAGAGGAGGAAATTGCCAGTGGGCTCAACTCCAGTTAAACTTATCTAGCTCCATGTTCATGGGTATGTCTATTGAAGCCAATCAGTACAACATAACATAATGTGCTGCTGAGGCTTTTTTGGCTGGAAAATCAATTCTACATATACAGCAGGAGATCATTTTGCTAACATTGTGAATGTGAAAAGACGAGCCGTCTGGTTCTGTTCCTACAAACATTTGTGCAAATGCTTTCCCCTGTAACAAAAATAGTCTTTATTACACCAGTTCAATTTTGATACTGCGACTACCACAATATGTTCAGTAACGATAGCCTTTTCCCACGTAGCATCTTCATTTTGAAGAAAGATAAACAAGAACAAATATTAATTTATAATGAATAGTGTATACACTACTACTGCGTAACTGACAAATGCATGAAAAATTTCTGATTCCTTTGGGCCATGTTACCATTCTGCACACTACATGGAATTTCCTCCAGGTTTTTTTACATAAAAGCAGAAAAAATATATACCAGTAATGTAAAATGAAATCTCCAGTTACAAGTATAAAGGCTATGTCTTAGAAGAGTCACTGGATTAAGAACCAAGAGCGCGTCAAGCTCAGGGTCAAAATCTATGATACAATAAAGATTGGTCAGTTGTTTTTAATAATATAATCAAAACTTCCTCATGGATCTATTGACACCTGGGACACTGACTGCCTGAAATCAAATCTGATACTAGAACTATTGAGAGCAATGAAGGTTTTATTGATTTAAAATGAGGTTACTAGCCTCCTTTGGCTGTTCCTGGGGATGTGTTTATCGTTTTTTAAAAAATATTTTCATTACAATTCCAAATTTTAGCAGCATGTAACAGAAAAAAGGAAAATACAAATAAAAATACAAAACAGCTTTCTATTAACCCACAGAATACATGTAATTTTCTGGCTTAGCTGGCAACTAGATCATTGTGTTTGATTCAAAGCTGGGAAGTTGTTAGCAATTAATATCATTTTATAATGCATTGTGTTGCTTTCACCAGCAAAGAAAAAACAAGCAGTTTAAATTTGGAGGAAATTCTCTTAAATGTACTTCTTGTCTTGAGGTGAGGAAAGTCTTGATTCTGCTATGACATACTGGACCAAATTCAGAAGTGAATCTGGAAAGAATCTAAATTGCTGTAATTTATACCTTTTTTCTGCCAGCCTATCTGTATGATATACCAATTTAGACTGCTAGACTCCTTTAGACATACTGACTTGTTAGACTCACATCCTCACTTACTACTCCTTACACATCACCTCTGAATTTTGCTCACTGGGCCATATTCAAAGGTGATTCTAAGTGGGTCTTGAAGGATTGAAATTAGTGTAATTTACTCCTTCTTTCAGCCTAAATTATTGTACCATATTATATTCCCTCCGGGATCCCTTTAGACTAACTTAGATTCATTTACATACTCATTTAGACTTCTCAGTCATTACCCAATATTTAAATTATCTTTACAGGTCACTTCAGAATTTGACCCACTAACTGTCATCTCTACTCTTATAAAAAGTACCATATGATAGTTAGTAACTGCAAATGATAATGGACTCAGTTTTGTATGTCATCTGAAAGATGGAACATCCAAAAATTGCAGTGCCCCCCATGTATAGTTATCATGGAGAGTTTATCCCTTGTTTCAGAGGGAAGACTGTGACCTATTGAGACACCATTACCATTTCCTGTGACATATAAGGGTTCCTGGAACTCTCTCATTAAATTATTATCTAGGCTCAAACCTGTTTAGTTTATGAGATGAAACTGCAGCTAGTAGGGCTATAGGGACAATGCTTATTGTGGTGCAAATTCACCTTCAACTAGTACATATTTAGTCTCTCTAATTTAAATGATTTCTATCATATTGAATCTTAAACTGAGATTATGGAAAATGTTATTCAGTGCTAAAGAAATTAGTCTCACATATTTTAAGATTCCTGCTCTCTTACTTCTCTTGTGTCCCTAATGTTGGATCTTTGCACCACTTATGAAATGCAGCCTTAGCAAGCTGAGAAGACTTTGGGGAATTTTATTAGTTTTAGGTTATTCCATTTCAATCTGTTTTCTAAGTCAACATTTTCCTTGGTGTACTCTATATCAAGCCAAAATTCTTGTTAGTTTTCGGCAGAAGAATGATGTCAGCCATTTGGCTTTTGGATTAATTTTCAATGGACTTAAGCCATTGGTGGACATGGGAAAATTATTTGGAAAGATGATGCATTTCTCCACAAATCTTATCCAGATTTTCATATTTCTAATGCTTAATTGAGCGTGTTGGGGACGAATGTGGGAAACTGAGTCAGAAGTCCACCCAACTTAGGTTTAATCAATTTTCTCCTTTATTTGTAAATTTTCAGACAGAATTATTATCACATAGTTTCTGAAGATATATTTATGCCACACAATAAGCAGATAAGACAGAACAGACAGAGGCCTACATTACCAAGTTCCAGGGTACCGGGAAACCCTCCTCCACTTCATGATGGTTGCCTCAGTCTCTGTTCTCTGATCTGGACCTTCAGTCTCATTCCTTCAGTTTCTGGTGCAGTAGTTCTCTGATATGGGCCTTATTCACTTGCTTTTTTATATTTTTTTCCACGTTACATATTCATTTGTTTTCCTCGAGTCAATGTTAAACATTGTGTCTTACATAACCCATACAATATGCATGCACAAGCTTCGATTTAAAAAACTTTTGCTGTTTACACTATTTTCATGTTATTGTGTTTCCATGTCATCTTGTTCTTTTTTTCCCCAGCCTAGGGACTTTTAGCAGTGCATATATGTATTTATTATACTAATTAACATCCTTTTATCTAATGTTTCCAGTGAAGTAACAAAACATCATTTTTGTCCTGTCAGCAATAAGCATCATCTAAACAAGTCTCTGATAGAGAAGAATTGGCAAGGCAACACTCATGCCAGGCAAAAACTAGGCCAAGGCCTTGGCATAAGTGATACTTCATCCAAACTAATTCACTATCCATAATTATAAATTGTTAAAGCATAACTAACAAAACTCTTATTTTCACCATTTAGCAAGTCTTCATATTTATATTTCAGTATCATTATTCAACATATACGTATCATCATAACCTTTAATTTTTATTTGAACAGGTAAGCTATGGGGATCTCAGTCCCCTCTAATGTCAGTGTTTCTTATCTTCTTCAGACATGGGTTTTCATGGGACATTTGCTCAAAGTTCTAGAATCATGTTTGTAAATCATAGAATCATAGAATCATAGAATATCAGGGTTGGAAGGGACCCCAGAAGGTCATCTAGTCCAACCCCCTGCTCGAAGCAGGACCAATTCCCAGTTAAATCATCCCAGGGCTTTGTCAAGCCTGACCTTAAAAACCTCTAAGGAAGGAGATTCTACCACCTCCCTAGGTAACGCATTCCAGTGTTTCACCACCCTCTTAGTGAAAAAGTTTTTCCTAATATCCAATCTAAACCTCCCCCACTGCAACTTGAGACCATTACTCCTCGTTCTGTCATCTGCTACCATTGAGAACAGTCTAGAGCCATCCTCTTTGGAACCCCCTTTCAGGTAGTTGAAAGCAGCTATCAAATCCCCCCTCATTCTTCTCTTCTGCAGGCTAAACAATCCCAGCTCCCTCAGCCTCTCCTCATAAGTCATGTGTTCTAGACCCCTAATCATTTTTGTTGCCCTTCGCTGGATTCTCTCCAATTTATCCACATCCTTCTTGTAGTGTGGAGCCCAAAACTGGACACAGTACTCCAGATGAGGCCTCACCAATGTCGAATAGAGGGGAACGATCACATCCCTCGATCTGCTCGCTATGCCCCTACTTATACATCCCAAAATGCCATTGGCCTTCTTGGCAACAAGGGCACACTGCTGACTCATATCCAGCTTCTCGTCCACTGTCACCCCTAGGTCCTTTTCCGCAGAACTGCTGCCTAGCCATTCAGTCCCTAGTCTGTAGCGGTGCATTGGATTCTTCCATCCTAAGTGCAGGACCCTGCACTTATCCTTATTGAACCTCATCAGATTTCTTTTGGCCCAATCCTCCAATTTGTCTAGGTCCTTCTGTATCCTATCCCTCCCCTCCAGCGTATCTACCACTCCTCCCAGTTTAGTATCATCCACAAATTTGCTGAGAGTACAATCCACACCATCCTCCAGATCATTTATGAAGATATTGAACAAAACCGGCCCCAGGACCGACCCTTGGGGCACTCCACTTGATACCGGCTGCCAACTAGACATGGAGCCATTGATCACTACCCATTGAGCCCGACAATCTAGCCAGCTTTCTACCCACCTTATAGTGCATTCATCCAGCCCATACTTCCTTAACTTGCTGACAAGAATACTGTGGGAGACCGTGTCAAAAGCTTTGCTAAAGTCAAGAAACAATACATCCACTGCTTTCCCTTCATCCACAGAACCAGTAATCTCATCATAAAAGGCAATTAGATTAGTCAGGCATGACCTTCCCTTGGTGAATCCATGCTGGCTGTTCCTGATCACTTTCCTCTCATGCAAGTGCTTCAGGATTGATTCTTTGAGGACCTGCTCCATGATTTTTCCAGGGACTGAGGTGAGGCTGACTGGCCTGTAGTTCCCAGGATCCTCCTTCTTCCCTTTTTTAAAGATTGGCACTACATTAGCCTTTTTCCAGTCATCCGGGACTTCCCCGGTTCGCCACGAGTTTTCAAAGATAATGGCCAATGGCTCTGCAATCACAGCCGCCAATTCCTTTAGCACTCTCGGATGCAACTCGTCCGGCCCCATGGACTTGTGCACGTCCAGCTTTTCTAAATAGTCCCTAACCACCTCTATCTCCACAGAGGGCTGGCCATCTCTTCCCCATTTTGTGATGCCCAGCGCAGCAGTCTGGGAGCTGACCTTGTTAGTGAAAACAGAGGCAAAAAAAGCATTGAGTACATTAGCCTTTTCCACATCCTCTGTCACTAGGTTGCCTCCCTCATTCAGTAAGGGGCCCACACTTTCCTTGGCTTTCTTCTTGTTGCCAACAGACCTGAAGAAACCCTTCTTGTTACTCTTGACATCTCTTGCTAGCTGCAGCTCCAGGTGCGATTTGTCATTAAAAAAGCTTTGTCAGTAATATTGTGTATTGCATTTTGAGGGGTGCTTTCTTAAGGCCTTAATAACCAATTGTTCCCCAGTAAACATATCTCTTCACATTGATTTTCTTGCTTGTGCAGATCAATATTTTCTGCTTTGTGGAGCAGTCTGTCAGCTGTTTGCTAAATATGGTATTTTTTTTGGCAGAGAGCTCCTTTTTCAGATATATTTGTTGAAAGAGGTTCCTTGATTTCTGAAGTCTCAGTATCTGGCATTACTGTTCAGTAAGTCTGATTTCAATCGTTAGATAAACTGGAAGAAATATTAAGAGAAAAAGTCTACAGATCCAAATTCTGCCTGAGGGTACTAGTCTGCAGCTCCCACTGAACTCAATGGAAGTTGCATACTGAGATCTAAGGATATGTTCTTGCAAAGACTTAGTCATGTGTTTAATGTCTAAAATTAAGCATGTGCATAAGTATTCACAGAACTGAGGCTGAAGGATATTAATGGTGTATAGAACATGGGGATGACTGTAATAGTTTTATGAATATGTGACATAGCTATCAAGATAGTAGCCCTAGGGTGACCAGATGTCCCGATTTTATAGGGACAGTCCTGATTTTGGGGTCTTTTTCTTATATAGGCTCCTATTACCTCCCATCCCCGTCCCGATTTTTCACATTTGCTGTCTGGTCACCCTACCTGGCCCAGAGGTGAGGGTACTTGGGTTAAGTGGAACCTACCTAAACTTGAAGGAAAGGCTAATGTTTAGATAAGATCAGATGCATTATAGGCTTTTTTGTTTTAACCCTTCTGTCTGATTGCTATGTACCTTTGGGTGAATAAATGATATGTTTGTTTTGAAGACGCTGTTGTGAGTCACTTTAATCAGCGGCAAGTCACAGGCTCCCAGATAGAAGCTCCTTCCAGTTTGGGCCTGTAGAGATATCACAGTTGGCAAACACAGGGGGTACAACTCAGGGATCCAGTTTAAGAGGGGTAGAACAGCAGGGTTGTACCCAGAGACTGATGAAAGTGGTGAAGTCTTTCACCTGAGGCATGAACTAGAGAGGGACTACAAAGGGATCTAAGGTATCTCTTGTCCTTTAACTGTGACAAACGGAACCGTAAGTCATAAGCAGCAAGTGTTTATCCAGAACAAATAATGCCAAACTTACTTTTTATGTTTATGTTTTATGTTTAAAAACAGAACTGCTAAATTAGTGGATGAAAACAACTGATAATGTGGAGAAAGCTTATATGTTTGGATTTTAGTACCTTATTGAACATGATGCCTCATTAAATTTTATTTTCAAAATTAATTTGGCTTAGACATTAACTCTGTCACCCCCAAAAATATTTTATCTCTGTCTGATTCCTTTCACAACACCTGTCTCGAACTCTCTTGAGCCTTTCATCATATTTTTGTCTGTTATTTCCCCACACCAGTATGTCATCTATGTAACCTGAACACCTCCCAGACATTCAAATGCCAATTGGATCACTCTGTGATACACGTCAGGAGCTGAACAGATGCCAAAAGGAAGTCTGGCAGAACTGTACCTGCCAAATGGTGTGCTGAACATACGAAGTGTAGAACTTTTGTCCTTCAGCTTTATTTACCAAAATCCACTACTGGCATCTAAGACAGGGAAAACTGAAGCTTTTCTTAGAATCATAGAATCCATAGTAATGGAAGGGACCTCGAGAGGTCATCTAGTCCAGTACCCTGGACTCGTGGCAGGACTAAGTATTTGATAATTTGCTGGTGATTTCTTTTACTCTAGGCAATTGAAAATATTTCCTTCATATTGCTTTATTCATGTCTTTTGGATCCAAGCATATTCTTATTTCATCTCAATGTGATTTGTCTACAATTATTATAGAATTGACCCATTTTTTAGGTTCTTGCACTTTTGATATTATTTGTAACTATTCTGTATAATGCAATTCTTTTTTCTACTTTGTCCCTGAATGCCACTGGAACTTTATGAGGCACATGTATTACTTACTGGTGGTACTTGTGAGTTCATCTCTATGGTATGCTTACCTGGCAAGCACCCAGGGCCAGCTCTATGTTGTTTGCTGCCCCAAGCAAAAAATTTGCCGCCCCAAGCTCCGAGAGCACAAAAAAGAAAAAAAAAGAGGCTGGCCGGAACGCCGCCCCTGGAATTGCGCCGCCCCAAGCACGTGCTTGCTTTGCTGGTGCTGAGAGCCGGTCTTGCAAGCACCTTAAACTTTCTAAGACATCTTTATATTCCTGGTTTTCCTTCACCATACTGACTCTGCACTGTAAGCCCAATATGGCTTGCAAGTCAAATTCTTCCACCTGAAATTCCAGCAGTGCTTTCTTATTCTGATACTCAGAGTCCAACTTGCCTTTACCAGATATTTGCAGTTTTTTCCCTGAGTAGGTTGTCAGCCAGATACTTGAGCTATGAAGTGGTTCTGTCCTTTACAAACATCATATTGGCCTGTGCCCCAAAATCCATTTTAAAATACATGGTTTTCTGATTATTAATGAGCAATTCCACAATCCATTTGTCCTTGGGAGGCTTAGTACCACGGGTGAAAGTAACTCCAGACACTTACCAGTACGGGGCCGGGGCTGGCTCTGGCTCTCGGAAGGGGCGGGTCCTCGGGCAGAAGGGGCGGGCTGAGCGGTCAGCATCCCACAGCCAGCCCTTCGAGGTTGCCTGGCCCGTGCCGCCCAGTGCTCCAGTGGTGATTTAAAGGGCCCTGGGTCCTTTTAAATTGCCGGCCCCGGGGCAGCTGCTCCCTTTACCCCCCCTCCCATGGGGGGGGCAAAAGGGGCAGAGAACGTTAAAGCGCTGCAGGGTCCTTTGCCATGGCCGTGCTTTAACATTGCTGCGCTCCGCCCCTCCACTTAGTGGCCCTGCTGGTAGGGCCGCCGATGGGGGGGGTGCAAAAACATTAAAGTGCTGCAGGTATGTTAAGACGCAGGTATGTTAAGGCGCAGCGTAGGGGCTGGTGCGGGTTCTTACTGGTACGCCGTACCGGCCCACTTTCACCCTGCTTAGTACCCAGCTTACCAAAGAACAGAGCTTGTGATTACTCATCTGCTCCCCTGAGGGTAAACATTTGTTTGCCATAGGACTTCTCCTTTCCAGAGTTGCACATTTTGGTAAAATGATTGCATTTGCCACATCTTCAGCATTCTTGCCTATATGCAGGACAGTTGTTTACGGCATGGCTACATCAACATTTATAACAATCTTTATTTGCCTCTTCTCTTTTTTCACATCTTTTGATCACAGGCTTTCATTAGCAGCCGGATGCCCGCCAGTCCATGACAGCATGTCTGGGTGCTTACTAAAGGCGGACACACGCTGCAGTGTGTGCATATCTTTTTATGGTTTGCCCAGCCCTTTCTACTATTTTGCAGGAATTTCATCTGCACGACATATGTCCACAGCACGTTCAAAGATAAAATTAGTCTCCCTCAACAACCTAGCTTGCACTGAGTCTGACACAATACCACACACAAGGTGGTCTTTAATGAGCATTCTCCAAAATTGTACTGCCAGGTTTAAATCAGTCACGTATTGGTCTATACTTTCCCCATCTGTCTGACTTCTGGTGAAAAATTTGTACCTCCCACATGACATATCTTCATGGACCACAGTATGCCTCAAACTTTATTCTTTAAAAATTGTATATTTTCTTTATCTGCTGAATCAAACTGAAAAGCGTTAAATACCATTCTTGCTTCTTCACCTGCCACATAAAGAAATAATACTATTTGCAGACATTCACTTTTTTTTGTCTGCACCTCTTGCAGTGCTATGCAGCTCAAATCCTTGCTTCAGTGATCATCAAGTTGGGCCATTTCCAGCACAAATCCAGGTTTTCTCACCCTCCACCCCCAACACACAAATTCACTCTCCTGCTGGTAATAGCCCATCCAAAGTGACACCATCCAAAGTGACAATTGTCATTTTGGATGGGCTATTACCAGCAGGAGAGTGAATTTGTGTGTGGGGGGGTGGAGGGTGAGAAAACCTGGATTTGTGCTGGAAATGGCCCAACTTGATGATCACTTTAGATAAGCTATTACCAGCAGGACAGTGAGGTGGGAGGAGGTATTGTTTCATATTCTCTGTGTGTATATAAAGTCTGCTGCAGTTTCCACGGTATGCATCCGATGAAGTGAGCTGTAGCTCACGAAAGCTCATGCTCAAATAAATTGGTTAGTCTCTAAGGTGCCACAAGTACTCCTTTTCTTTATACTGACATAGGGTTATTCCTAGGTCATTCACTCATGTCAACCGTTCTTACACCTAAGGCCTAGTATGGCTAAGCTAAAATCAGACAGGCCTCAGCCTATAGATCTTGCATTCCAGCCCTACTTTACTTTTATACCTAATACACACATCACTCCTGAATACTTGTCAATCGTATACTTCTAGAATCATACAAGTTACAGCTATTTAGCATATGTTGATTATATATGAAACAGCATATGAATTGACCATAACACCAAATAACACGATGATAAATGGATAATAAAATGAACTATTTGGCAGCAGGGGCAAAACTAAAATATAACAATAAAAAAATTCATCTCAGTTCAGCCTCAAATGGATTTTTTTTTCAGTTTTTCATTTCATTTTTAGTCACTCAAACTATTCTGTTTGGCTCAAAATTATGTTTTTTCATTCAGTTTCTGATCATTTGGGGGTGTTTTTCATGCTATTTCTTATTTAGTTATTTTAAAATACTTTAGCTAAATTTCAAAATACGTTGTTTCAAAATGAAAAGTCAAAATGCTACATCTCAAAATGGCTGAAATTAAGAATTTGACTTTTTCAATTTTTTTGTCAGCTGAAACTATTTGCTAAATTTGTACCAAATTTGTGAATAATTTTGATACTCCCCTCCCCACAAATGCATCTGTTGACCAGCAGTCCTTACAGATTCTTTTGAAACAAGTAACATGGAATCATGGTTGTGTTAACCTTCTTATAGAAAGGCATGTTTCATTAAATGTATTCCAGAGTGATGGTTGAACTCCTGCAGTAGTCAAAAACATAAGGGATATGAACCACACCAAACAACCAAAATGTACTGTCCTTGCTGTGCAACTACGTAGTATTGGTGTAAAGAGAACTAATTTAGTTATGGTTAATAGATCTGATCCAAAGTCCAACTGGAGTCAATGGAATCCTTTTCATTGACTGGCTTCTGGATCGTGTACAGGTCTACTCAGTAGCTGATTCTGCCATTAATAATACAGCCAGATTTTCCACTACACCCCACTAGCTTAAAAACATTTGGTGACAGCTAAAAAAGTAATGGTGAGCCAATAATAAACACAGCTGCCAGCAACACATGGGTAAAACAAACCAAGAAAAAAACAGTGTGTGTGTGTGTGAGAGAGAGATAGAGAGAGAAAGAGAGCGAGAGAGAGAGAACAAGGCTTTATTATGATGGAAAGTTTTACATAAACTTTCAGCACATCAAAAGAATTATCTGTCATGACCTCTGAAGTCTAAGGTGAAGTCAAAAATTTTAATTGAACACAGAGGTAAATCAAAAGACATCTAATATGGCACTGATTCTATTAAAATGTCATTTAATCAGCCCTGGAAATGTTAGCTTCCTTGTACAAAACGATGAAGCCTTCTCCTTTTTGTAATCTATGCGGGGAAAATAATCCCATCTTGTATGTATCATTTTTGAAAGGTATGTTCAAGTATTTCCAATAAATGCACTGACTCAGCAGAACAGCATATTATCTGAACAGCAATTGTAAACTAAGAGCTAATTAAAGACATGAAATCAATGGCCAGATATTTGTCTCCAGTAAGTGTTTATGAAACTATGTGGTTTGGGTAACAGGAACCAGCAAATGTGTTCATACAAAGTGTAACATTGAAATCAGTCTGAAAAGTAAACTAGACCTGTTGAGTTAAACAGGTCAAATCTGCTGTATCACTTTGGATTTATCTGTAAACTCCACTGGATTTTATTGGCAGCTTTCCTCGTTTTTCAATTAAGCTTTTTACAAGATCACATATACATATGACACACTGCCAGCTAGAAATGAGCCAGACCAGATAAGTGACTTTTAAATATGGGAGAGAGATGGGGTACATTTCAGTTGGTGGAAGATACTATTCACCACTCACAGGCCAGTCATGTTGTCCAGAGCAACAAGGCTGTTCCCTGTGCATCCCCCCAAAAGTGGCATTTTTTACTCAGGGTAACCAAGCTTCGTCAACCTCAGTATGATCTCCCCTTCTGGGCTTGGGTAGTTCTGGAGGGGATTTCCTTTCACTCTGCCTAAAGTGCTGAGGCACTGAAGTTCAACATACACAACCTGACACTAACAATGTCTGCGTCAAGGCACTCTGACCCAAACACCACTAGGGGGTTTGGAAGCATACATCTGGAAATTTAAAGGGACAGATCATCACCTGATGTTAATTGATGAGGATCTGGCCCATAAAATTTGACATGGAAAATACAGTATTCCGGTGCCTTTTTTTGGCACTACATTATTGTATCAAAAGTAAATATCTGTTCTGAATACCACAAAGTTTCTCTATGGTCAAATGGGGATAGTCTAACTGATGTCTTATAAGGATTTTTTGTCCATTCTTTTCTGCTGATCTTGACACAGATATTTATACCTTTGTAACCTCCATATTGGATTACTTCAATATCCTGTAATGAGATTAACCTCAAAGAATTTGTATTGCCAATGCTGCTTAAAAGCGTTTGCTTTGCCATGGTAGCTGTTGCACAGTGACAGAATGCACTGGCTTTGTTGTGTGTACTGCAGCAAGGCATAAGAACGGCCATTCTGGGTCAGATCAATGATCCATCTAGCCCAGTATCCTGTCTTCTGACAGTGACCAATGCCAGGTGCTTCAGAGGGACGGAACAGAAACAGGCAATCATCGAGTGATCCATCCCCTGTCGTTCACTCCCAACTTCTGGCAATCAGAGGCTAAGGACACCCAGAGCATGAGGTTGCATCCCTGTCGCCAGAAGAGAGTGAGAAAAGAACCCCAAAACAATTCATTTTAATATTTTTGCACATAGAAATGCAAAGTTCAATTTACTACAATATATGGAATTCTTTATTCACTATATGCAAATATCTAGCTGACCAGTGGAAATTTGTGATGTTGGTGACTCCCAAAAGTTCGATGTATTTAAATATGAATGGCTTTCTGACCAGAAGTTCATACAAGAAGTTCATTGTTCCATTATTTCCTTTAGAACTGTTTTAATCAGCCATCCTAGGAGCTCAGGAATCCTGGGCATGGAACTCTGAGGCTCATCCACACACTACAAGCAGTTAATATTTAAAAGAACATCTCACTAACCACCCCTAAGCTGAAAGTAATTTTTCTAAACTATTTGTTGAACCTTATGAATAATATAATACATTTACAGAAATGAGGACTCGTTCGGTAACCAAAAAATGGCCAAATCATGAGATATTATTCATAATGAATAATCCATCAGCTCTGTTACCTCCTCATATATTCTGTAGTGGTTTAATAAACTATTTTGGGGAGTGATGAGGACAAATCAGCTAAATATACAGTAATTACATGAGCAATGTCTATCTTTCTAAGGTACTGATATGGCCTCCGTTACCATAATATATGAACATCGTACAATAATTGTAAACATGCCACATGGAAAGCTGTGACTGAGAAGGCTGTGATGACAGCTGTGACTAACATGTTTGGTTCATAGTGCCCTTGCATACCTGTTATATTTTTATATATATTTATATAAGATTAGAGCCACTTTAAGCATGTGAACACTGTAACTTGCTCCTTATGGAGAGCCACATCCTACAAATCCTTACTTCTGATGCGAGTTCCAATGACTTCAATGGGATTACTCACATGAATAAGGACTTCTCATGTGAGTAAGGGATCAGTTTTATAGTCTTTCAAAGGTTAACTAGTGTGTTTAAGTTTGCATGACAATGCTAACATAATTTGTTCCCCCTAAGTCAAGTTAGTATAATGAGAAAGTAATTTTAAAAGCTCCAGTGCAAAAGAATAACAGATTGGCTACATGATAAGAAGCAGATTTTCAAAGCTATCTAAGGAATATTGATGCTGAGTTTCCACTAAAATTGGAAATTTGGCATCTGAATTGTTTCAGTGACTTTTGAAAATCCCACCCCTACTTTCTTCCAAGACTGGAATATGCAGAACCTTCTAATATTGTAAATTGTTGTTGAGAGAGTCACATTCATTATGCAAAACAGAATGTTGCAGTTCTGACTCAGGAGTCATCTAAAAAGAGCTACCATCTAGGGAATACAAGCCACTGGCGGGTAATGTTCTGACTGGGCTGAGATTAAAAAAAAAATTCCTTAAATTTGAGATAAACATGGAACAATCTGTTCAAGATTTAAAATGACTTTTGAAACAGTCACAAACTGGACTACTTGTGAACACAGGCAAAGGACAGCCCTCCCTGCCAAATAAATAAATAAATAATTGCACCAAGGAAATAAATGGCTCACAGGGCTAGGGGGCTGTAGTGGGAGATCTTTTGACGGAATAGTTTTTTAAGTCAACTTTTAATCATTTTTGAACTTCACAATAAAATTACATTTGCCAATGCTTTAGTTGAATAAATCCAGTGGAAAACATAAAATATCCATGCAATCTACTGACATGAAAAACAGACAGCCATTATCACATTTGTAGTACAAAATTAGAATAGGCATCTCTCTTCTTTTGCAGCCAAGTGCAATATTTGATTCCTTCAGATTTCTTAAGTAACTGGAAAAAAACCCCATATTTTTAAAGCTAAGTCTCCTCTGAGATCCACTAACAGGCACTCAGTGGGACTCTGCACAGGCACTGGAGTCTGCATTAGTGGATCCTGTTGCAGAATTAGGTTCATAGTTGGGGGAATTTATGTTATTTTCAAGCTCATCTCACTGTGATCTGATTTCAAATTGAGATAATATCAGTCTAACTTATAAGAGGATTGCCGACAATAAAATATCAAGTTCCAGTGATTGTTTATAAGTAAGCAGCCTTTGATACCTCATGATTGAATTACAGAGTCAAAGTTGTTTTGTCTGGAGTGACGTTTCAAAAATAGCAATTTGCTCACTTTTTGGAGCTAAAACATCATTATTAGAAATGCCACATGTTCTGAAGCATTTGTAATAGAATACTATTCTTAGTGGAAAAACAAAACAAAACACTGCATGCTAACCAAGAGAAAATGGGCAGACCCGAGCATGGCCTTTCATTTCTATGTAGTTGGAAATGTTTAGTATGAAGTTATAACTTTTTTACATTTTTGAAAATCTTGCTAAAACAAGATAAATAAAATCAAATAAAATAAAATCAAATAAAATCATATTCAAGGACAATTTTGCATAATCTCTTCCCTGTGTACATCTCTATCAGTTCTTCCTGTTCCCCAAATCGTTTCCTATGGATTCTCCCAATTATCTCTCTTTACAGATTCCTCTGTCTCCTGTAGAAATTCTTGGCTTTGCCTTCTTGTTCTCCTCATGGTCTGTCTTAGGACTCTTGTGCCTAAAAGATGCCCCATTGACTTCAGTGCCACTCTGTACTGGTGCAAGGGTCTGCCCATGTGCAACCAATTGCAGGATTATGGCCCTATGTTTGGTACAGCATGTTTCTGCAAATTGCCTGCCATCTCCTCCACTAAGCCCCTTCTTAATACTGACTTCTTTAATGAATCCTACTTATGCCAATCACCTCACCTACACCCTCACTCATCTGATGGTTGTCATGTGTTTTGCTTTATCTGTGTTAGCTTGGAAACTCATTATGGAGCTTGGAAACGCAAACTCATTTCCTTCTTACGGGCATAGGAATTTCCATATCAAATTAAAAGAGTGGTCCATCTAGTCAGGTATCCTGTGTCTGACAGTGGCTGGTATCAGGTGTTTCAGGAGAAAGTACAGGAAACCCAAAATAGATAATTTTATAGAGGTCATTTCTTCCTGACAGGGCAGACTGTCAGAAAACAGGCCGGACACCCCAAACTGGTGATGTACTCTATAGTTAGATTTCACCAAGACAATTACAAATATGAACTCTTGGATCATTATATCAGTCTTACCATGGAATCACAGACAGTCCCCTCAGTCTATCTTGTTACCCAGACAAACTGGACTTTGTGATAAAATGTCACTTAAATAAAAAAATCATACCACATTTGCTCCCAGTCCCAAGAGACCAGTCATTTACCCCAGATCAGCTGGTACTGAGAGCTTATGCCAAAGACAACACTTATAGCCAGTTCTATAGTAAACTAACTAAAAATTTATTAGCTAAGAAAAGGAAATGAGAGTTATTGAAAGGTTAAAGCAGGTAAAATATATGCACAGGTAAGTCACAGTTTGTAATTCCAGATGGTGGCAGTGATGTAATAAACTGCCAGTTTCCCAAAAGTCTTTTCAGGTTTCCCAGATTGTCTCTGGGGATCTCTGCTTTGCATCTGGTAAATTTCCCTATAAGAGACCAAACAATCCAAAGATGCTGGATCTTTCCTTGAATTCATATTTATGGTTTCTTCTCACAGAAAACAAGCTGACAGGGTCACTACCCACATGGGCTTTTCGTTTTGATGACAGAGTGGAGAATGCATTTTGAGTCTTCAACCTCCGATCAGCACACACAATGACCACTTGCTTTGAAATTAGCTCTTTTTGTTAGTGTTCTTCATTTGCATTCCACAAGACATTTTTCTCCTTTGATGCGTTATTTAGTTACTGTGGTATACACAATGTAAATGTTTGCTACTACATTATAATAGGACACAGAAAAGCAAAAATATCGCAAGTAACATTCCAGTGGTTCATGAAGTTTAAACACCAAATACATTCTTATGCATTTAACAATCACTTTGATCTATACTAATGCACATGTGAATTGGCCTGGGGTTTCAGCATGAGTGGCACCTGGTCTGCCAGTGTCACATATCATTCTGGCAGAAACTGGTATGTGTCCAGGTGAGAGGAAATAGCACTGAAAAATGCTTACTCGCCAGCTAGGGAGTAGATACCCCAGCCTTGCAAGTCAAAGAAAAGGAAACTTCATGTAACCTCCAAGGAGGTTATTTAGATTCCTGGGGCTCTGAGTGCTGGTAGCTCAGGGAGAAGCACACTGTCGTCCCTGGTAGGGGAGGCAAGGCAGACTCAGAGCCTGCTCAGCAATTGATAGGGAGCAAGATGCCCTTTCAAGGGAGCTCAGGAGATGGGAGAAACCATTTTGGAGTAGTCTGGAGCCAGCCAGGGATAGGGTAGGACTAGGTGTGTGGGGAGCTGCATGCCGGGTTTCCCCTGAGAACTGGCCTCTGGGGACCTGAAAGCAAGATCCCCCAGCTTGAGCCTTTTCCGCTCCAAGCTGACTCCCAGTTTGTAGAGTTTTGTTGGTGAAACTTCCCGCAGCCAGGCTAAGTTAACCCTCAAGCTCTTTAGGTGAGATCAGTCACCACATGGCCAGCTCTGCTCTGGCTGCTAGTCTAGGGCTGCTGCCTGCTGTGAGTATGTCTGAGTGCTGGTGTGGGAGATTAAAGTTTGGATTTTAATACAGTTGTGTAATCTGCACCTTGAGCCCTGCACCCCTTTGTGGTGAAGGGATATCCTGGCAGCAGAAGCAGCCTGACTCCCATATGAAGGGGATGCCTATCAGCAATGGTTGCCATCTCTGAACCTGAGGATCTGTCACAGAGTTTATGAATGCACCTTCTTTTAGTTAGCTAGTCAGGGAAATTGTTTGGGAGATCCCCTACTCCCTGAACTGTGGTCTCAAGTCAGGGGGTATGGGTATGGGGATTTTATTACCTGCTGTCTATTAAATCTGCAGAGGGACTTACTACCTTATCCCACTTGTGAGCCTCTTGGGCTGTTCTGAACCCAGTCAGCCACATTGCTAACTGCTGCACAGAGGATATCATGGCCACAGGTCATCAATGGCCCCTAGAAGGTACGCGTACCTACAGGACATTAATTTGACATTTGCTGTATCAGATCACATGACTGGGGAAATTCATGGCGTATTAACAGCATGGGCACCAGTGACCTTGAAAACAGAGTTTTACCCTGTTATGTTATATTTATCTCCTGTTTAAAAATATATTGCATGTGTTTGTGCTATTTCTGGGAAGCCTCCAACTATACAAGAAGTAAATGGCGATTAGAATTTTCCTCCCAAGCTGACCTGGTGACCCTGCCAGGAAGAAGCAAGGGGAGTGGAGGCACAGCCAAATACATTCATATGGGAAGAAAAAGAAGTTACACCATGCTGACTGGATGGTGGGATCCAAAAGAACCCAGGCCTGTCCATTACAACCCATAAGATGACTGGCGCTAAAGAAGGTAACTAGATGGATAGGGGGGCGCTACATTCAAACAAGTCAAAGGATGAATGTATGTAATCACCAACATGTTTTATCTTTTATCTATTTCTATTTTACTAACTTTTTCTGAATGTGGCCCATACTAAGTGACAGGGTATCAGATCAGGCCAGTCATATGAAATGAATTTGACACCTCAGTCTAAAGTGTTTAATATGAAATCATCAAATCAACAGTTTATATCTTTTAATATTACTGTAATTTGATTACTAATCAGAAAAAATAATATTGTATTCCAGCCATACTTTCTAGATGGGTGAAGGGCCAAAGTCCATTCATATGTATGTAAGATCTTAACCACAGTCTCTGTTAAGAACTTTTCACATAGGCCCAAATTCCACAGCTTGGTCTGAGGCATGAGGCCTAGCTAACAATGGCCAATATATGGCTAAAGGAAAGCTGGGTGAACAGGAGACAACCTTGTTTTGTTTCAACTAGATAAGCGGAGTCAGCATAACTCCAGATGGGGAGCAGTAATTGGGTGTCCTTATCATAAATTACAGGCACACAATGCCCTGAGAGGAGCCTCAAAGCCTACTCCCCGGTGCATAAGAGAGATATGGATCCACTCCTCAAATGCAAACCATAGTTCAGGGAGAGGCCTGACATGTCAGTATGAGATATAACATCCTCCCTCGCAGATGCCACTTCTAGTTCTCAGAAACACAATGGTGAACCCTAAAACAATTGCTATTCCCTGTCTTTTTCCTTTAAACCCCCAGGAATGTACCTGTTGGCCAACTGGAAGAGCTACCTCATTACTATGGATCCAAAAATCAGGATTTAACCTACATATTGCAACAGGAAAAGTTTGAGGGAAAACACCTGTGTATTAGCAATATGTTAACCTGAGCTCTGGGCGGAGCCATTATGTAATCTTTTTAGACTATTGGCTTATTGTGCTAATCTTGTCTTGCAGCTAGAACCTACCCAGGGGCTCGGGAACTCCCACCCCATCACTTCTCTCTGCCCATTGGCATCCTATATAATCTATTGTAATCAATTGCTTAGCAGTTTCTCATTGAGCCTAATAAGCAAAGTGAGACTCCGCCAGTGCTGTGTGTAATAAACCCCCATGCTTGACTCTACACAGTGTCCATTTCTGTTCCTTCAATGGCAAATTTACAGGAAATAACAATAAATACAGTTAATCCTCTCAGTAACTGGCAATATGGTTTGTTTGTGAGCGCAGAACTTTAGGATGTTGAGAAACATAAGAAGTCTGGATTAATTTGTTTTTTAAAGATTTATTGTTAAACCACTTACAATATTATTCTTCATAAATAATACAACAATTAGCTATAAAAATATATTGTGTCTCCATTTTCACACAAAAAGAAAAGTTAAATTTCTTTGTTAAAAAATGCAAGTCTAGTCACATTAATTCTTCTATAAAGTTTAATCTATTTCAGACAGCAAAAGTAGAGGGGGTGTTGTGAAACGAACAAATGTTACTAATATTTTGTGCTCCATGAATCATGGGTATTATAAAGCAGCCACAGATCTTCAGCTAACCAAATAGCTCAGTTTGAGTGAACGTTCCAGAGCTCTTTTGCAAGAATCAGACAAACCCACATTTTTTAAAAAGGAAAGCTGAGTTCCATGTGCAGGAGTGCAACCATTAGAGCATGGGCAATTACTGGGAATTTATAAGGAAATCGTGTGCACAGGTGGGATAATTAGGTGCCTAAAAAATTCAGTGATTAAAGGAGTAAAGGGAACTAAACTTTACCACTCCATCTCTGCATAGGCTTCCTGGAACTCAAGTTCCCACATATAGGTGTGAGCACAGCTAAACTGGCTTGGGGCTGCTGTCATTAGAGTTAATTGAAAAAGGTTACATATCTTCAGCAAAAAAAAATTGCACAAAATAAAAACGTTTATTACTAATAATGATAATAATTAAACAATCATCAATACATGTATTACAGTCGTGCCTAGGTGCCTCAGTGATGGACCAGGGCCCCATTGTGCTAGGCACTGTACAAACTCAGGGTAGTAGACAGTCCTTGCCTCAAAGAGATTATTACCATTTGAGTAGACAAGACAAAGGGTAGGGGAAGGAGCAAAACACACAAGCAGAGTCATCAGTAGGAAGGCAGCAAACAGAAGGGGAGGGGTGTTACTTAGGAGGGGATCAGCTAAACGGAAAGAAACGGGAAGGGAGAGGGGACACTAAAGGGAAGAGGAAGAGGGAAGGTTGGAGCAAACAGCCAATCACTACAGAGCAGGGAAAGTCAGAGAACTTTCAATGCTTTCGACTGCAATGTCCAGAGGTCCAAAGGTCCCTGTTGTGGTTGGAGTCTCTGAGGGTCTGTCTGCACTGCAGCTAGGAAGTGTGATTCCCAGCACATTTAGTCAGATTTTCAGTAGCTCAGTCTGAGCTAGCATGCTAAAAATAATAATGTGGAAGGCAGCTCGGGCTAGCTGCCTTGAGTCCAAGCCTCCCTTACCCCTGAATCTAAGGTGGGTTCGGGTGGTTAGCCTGAGCTGCCACCAATGCTGCAATGTTCATGCTTCTATTTTTAGCACACTAGCTTGAGCTCAACTCCTATGAGTCTGTCTACCCAGGTCAGGAATCACACCTGGGTAGACACCCTGGCTGGCTGTTTTCTGAAATTTTCCCCCATGCTCCATAAGGGGAGAGGATGCAGCAGCTGGATCCTAGTGCTCCCAGAATCTGTGGGGGTCTTCCCTGCACAGTTCTGGATCCTAAGGGGGTGCTGAGGACAGGTGTGGTATACTGGCTGAGCCCCATGTTACATCGAGCCCTCCAACCAGAGTAGCAGCTCTGGCTGCTTCTGTTCCTACCCACTGAATTTTTCAGTTTTCTGACACAGGAAAAAAACAAACACGTTTTCAGTCCCCCCTACCATTTGCTTCATTTCCCACTTCTATTCCAAATGAGGCGAACCCCCCAAAACAGAGAAGTTTTTGGCTTTCCATCAAAACAGCTGAACATTTCAACCAAAGTGAAAATTTTCTGTGAAAATTCTCATTAATCAAAAAGCCATTTTTTGTTGAATAAACATTTTGGTGAAAAACTTCTGACTGGTTCTAGCTGAAATTTTCTACTGGGATAAGGCAAGAGTAAATGACTATCCCCCGTTCTGCCAGGTGGAAGCCAAAAAGGATTTGCAACTGAGAAGGGTGTTTGTGAAGCAAAATGGGTGAGATTTTCAGAAGTCCTTAGAGCTGGCCTAACTCCGTGGCCACTGAAGTCAGTCATAAAACTCTTATTGACTGTTGTGACAGGGTCGGTTGCAGAGTCCCCCTTGGGATTGCCACTTGATATACTGAAGTTACCTCTGAGCCTGTTTTCCCTGCCAGATTGGGACTCCAGAACCCTGGCTTCTTGAGCCAAACACCCTAGCCTGCTTCAACACAGACCCAGGTCTGGTCCACACCCCCAAAGCTGCAGACTTTAACTAAAAACTGCTCAGCCGGTTTCCTATCTCCAGCACCCAGACACCCAGCTCCCAATGGGATCCAAACACCAAATAAATCCGTTTTACTCTGTATAAAGCTTATACAGAGTAAACTCATAAAATTGTCTGCCCCCTATAACACTGATAGAGAGATATGCACAGCTGTTTGCGCTCTCAGATATTAATCACTTACTTTGGGTTTACTAATAAACAAAAGTGATTTTATTAAGTATAAAAAGTAGGATTTAAGTGGTTTCAAGTAATAACAGACAGAACGAGGTAAGTCACCAAGAAAAATAAAGCAAAAACACGCAAGTCTCAGCCTAATACATTAAGAAACTGAATACAGGTAAATCTCACCCTCAGAGATGTTCCAATAAGCTTCTTTCATAGACTAGACTCCTTCCTACTCTGCGCCCAATCCTTTCCCTCGGTACAGTCCTTGTTAGTTCCAGCAGACATCTTAGGTGGAAAGCAAGGGTGTTCTCATGACTGGCAGCCCTTTTTGTTTTCTTCCACCCCTTTTATAGCTTTGGCACAAGGTGGGAATCTTTTGTCTCTCTGGGTCCCCACCCCACCTTCTAAAAGGAAACGCATCAGGTTTAAGATGGATTCCGGTATCAGGTGACATGTTCACATTTCCTGTGAGACCCCATCCTCCATTCTTCCAGGGATGGCCCACATGTACCCAGGAAGGTTTGCAAGTAGACAGAGCCCTTTACAGGTCATTAATTCTGAAGCACCCTTAATGGCTTCCACTTAATGGGTTTACATCAGTAATACAAGTTTATATCTTATTTTCCTAACCTCAGACATAGAAATAATACATGCAAACAAATAAGATGAACACACTCAGTAGATCATAAGCTTTGTAATGATACCTTACAAGAGACCTTTTGCATGAAGCATATTCCAGTTACATTGTATTCACACTCATAAGCATATTTCCATAAAACATTATGGAGTGCAACATCACAACTGTATTGTGAGCAAAGGCCAGTTCTGCATACTTTAAAGAAATCCTATCCAACCCTTCCTGAAGGTTATGCCCAAAGTTACAATCTACCCTTAAATTTGTGTGCACACTCTTAGTACCTGCATCCAGACATATAAGCATACAGTTACATTTTTAGCACGAAAACTTGAGCCTTCTTCCCTAAAAATGTCCCCTGTCTCAACTGAATATCTCATAGTTAAATAAATAATAATAATAATAATAGATCACTATTGTTAAGAGGCATCAGTTTTTATTTTTCTCAATGCAGTTTTTTTTTTCAAATTGAAAAATCAAAAGCTTTAAACATACCATTACTTGCACCCAATAATTTCTGATTTACTGGAAGAGTGCTGCAATTCTGGGTTCAGTGAGACAGCGAAATTCCTGTTCACTTTATAGTCATTAGGGATGGATGAACATTCTCATACTATTTCCATCTGAAAAACTGAAAACTGTTGTGTCATGCAAAAGGAAAAAGAAACAGAACTCCATATATAGTAGAAGAGAGGAGAGGTGACCATCACTCACAATCAGACTGATGGAGCGATTGGATCCTCTAACCACAATACAGCAACAACAACAACAACAACAAAAAAGTAGACTTTAGCAGCTTTTAATAGCTAATAGAAATTTAACTTACATCTGTGCTATTCCTTGTTAATAAAAATGTCATAATATTGGGTTAAATTCCATTTCCCATTCCTAATTCATCCTTAACTCTATTTAGGCAGTTAGATCGGTATATACCCCATCACCCAATGGCATAGCAACACATATATGATTTGAATTTGAAAAGGCACATGTATTAATATGTTTGGGGAGGAGTTTAGACACACAGAGAAACTGCTTTCTGGTTGGGAACCTGAGGACAGAGTTTTCTTGCTGGAGTTCCGAAAGAGGTGAGCTTTGATGCTGCTTTTGCTGTTTTTCTCCACTCTTCTTCAAAGCTATAAGAGCAACTATATGCATAATATGATAGTCTAGGAAAGAATATCCTGAATCTGTGTCTACTATCTCTCCAAACAAGGAAATAGCCCACTCCATATCTTTTTTGACATCGGCAAATCTGGGACAATACCGTAATCTGTATCAGGACTGCACTGTAGGACTAAGGATAAGTTAGATTTAAGACTTCATTGTAATGCAACATTAGATATATCAACAAAGTTTAAAGCATTGCCATTCTAAACTGATTGTTTCTAAGAATTTATTGGAAACCACACAAAGCCAATAGCAATTTGTCTTTGAAGAAAATATCTACATTATAAAACATCAAAGACTGGGGCATAATACCCCAGAGCACTGTCTAATGCTGTTTATGTGGTCAGCATCAAGAAATCACCTAAATAGTCTATGCAGAAGTTTAAATTTTATGTCTTGGGCTTGTGTAAATTATAATGTTAGTGTGGACTGTAATCCAAATATCCCACACATCTATGGCCATTGCAATGTCGAAATATAAATCATACACAAAGAATTATAACAAATGTCAAACTTTTGCCTGGGATACTCACTCTGACTTTTCAAAAGCAAAAAACCTTATAAAAGATAGACTATTTACTAGATTGCAAAGCCTGTTCTGATAAATATCTAAACAACTGAAGCATCTAGCCTTCTACTCTGCAGAAATGGACACATACTGTAGAATGTCCATAGGAATAAACAAGAACAAATGACTCAAACATACAATCCACCCAAATCTAATAAAAGATTAATAGGAAATCAGGCTCAAAATATCAAACCTATGATTTTAAATAAACACATGGGGAAAATATGAGAAACAGGGAGAACTCAGTCTGATAATGCAGCACATGACATTCCACTTATGGTAAAAATGCTTTGCTTTATTGCTTAACACAGGAAACTTTCTGCCACTACTTAATACCAGAGCATGTTCAAGGAATAAAATGTCAAAACGTTACTGTTTTGCTCTGTTTGAACTATTTAAATACACAAAGCCTGGATTCCCATATCACAAGAGACAAAGGTGACTTAGAGAAGAAGTATACCTTTTTCAGTTATCACACTTGGTAAAGATATGAAGAAATTACTGCAGCCAAAAAATCCTCCTACCACACATTTATCCAGCATAATGTCTTTCACCTGAGGATTTCAAAGCAGTTTTACAAATATTAATTATTTAAGTCTGAGAACACAACTGAGAGGTAACTCAAGTGCATGTTATACTTATTTTACATTGTAAACTGAGGCACATGCAAATGTCTAGAGCCAAACAGAAATCTGAATGCAGGAGTCCGGGATCCCAGACTTGTGCTCTAATCCACAGTCAGCACTTCCCGGGGGATGGGGGGGGGGGTAATAAAGTGTGTATGTGAACATTATTTAGTCTTTTATGGCATGCGGAATATTGTCAGGCTCCTGATAAAAGTGTTTTGGGGTGATGAGAGTTGGAGAAAGAATCTAATGATCAGAGTAGAGCTGGCTGAAATTTTTTTGCTGAAGCAGCTTTCTATCAATAAATGTTGTATCATCAAAAATCAGAACGTTTTGCAGGACTATGTCAATTTTGATGAAATTTTCAACAGAAACATTTCAGAATGATAAAAAATCAAAACTGAGTATGTCATTTCGACTTCCCTGATTTCTTTCACACAGACAATATTAGATTAGATTGTACTGTATTGTGTTACATTATCAATCAAAAAACTTTCAGTGAGGTAATTTCAGTGTTTCCAAATCAAAATATTTTAGAATATTTCATTCCACAAAATAATTTTTAGATTTAAAGTTTTCATTCTGATCTGGGATGAAAACAAATTTTGAAACATCAGAATATCCTGCAGGATGGAAGTTCTGTTTTCTCACCAGCTCTCAGCAGAAGCTCTGGACACACTCAAAATCCTTGAAACAAAATGCTGTGTTCACTCTTACGATCAGAGCCATAAAATCTGGTGGAATTCACCTTTTATCCAATTATTACAGAAATCCTTCTCCTGCTGCAGATTTTTCTTTCTTTCTTTTGAAACTGTGACCATTTCTCTGATCATAGATAAATGTAGTTCTCAATAAAACTGGTGAAAATGTAATTACCCTGGATTCACACCAGTTTAACTGAAGTCCTTGAAGTCAAACTGACTCCCTCCCACATGAAAAGGATAGCACTGAAAGGATTAGCACACACAGTAGACCAAGGTTTCAAAAAGAAAAGGAGTACTTGTGGCACCTTAGAGACTAACCAATTTATTTGAGCATAGGTGAGCTGTAGCTGACGAAAGCTTATGCTCAAATAAATTGGTTAGTCTCTAAGGTGCCACAAGTACTCCTTTTCTTTTTGTGAATACAGACTAACATGGCTGTTACTCTGAAAGGTTTCAAAGTGCTCTTCTTGGCTATCTGAATCGTGAATGACACCACAATAAAAGACGCAAAAGTGCAACAAGTATCCTACAGTAGGGCCACCGTCCTAGAAGTACTACCAACTTTTTGGTGACAAATCTGAGATCAGATCTCTGATTGCATCTGATTGCCTGGAGAGCTTCCTAAATTCCATGATCAACAGGGTTAAAGACAACAAAAGCACCTCCATGGATAGGCAGACATAACACCAAATTAAGGAATACTTCTATCCAGAGCTATCTTTCTATCTGTGACCAGTATATTGCTGATCAAACACTTAACCCTCAGGGGTAACTAAAGATAGATAATGCAGTCTATAGGAAACATACCACATATATAATGCCATCATGTCACTCAAAGTTCTGATAAAAAGCAGCCATGTCAAAGACATGTAAATCTATATAAATAACTGAACAGAAATAGGAAAACAACCAGTATGTCCTTAACTCCCCTTAATGTGTATAAGTTTAATATTTGTGGGACATGTGGTGCATAGCATTACACAGTCCTCCAATGCATAAAGGGGTGAGCTAGGGACAAAGTACAGAAGCCATCATTCTGAATTTCCCTTTTTTTTGTTTTTTTTTTCTGAATTTGTTTTTTTGTTTTTTTTTAAGTTTCAAGTCAGATGCTAACTTCATTTTAATTTAGTTTGTCATGTTATTACCAAACTCTGTCATCAGTATTTTATTTGGATATGGCTCAAAGCAAAACATTCCTGTTAATATTGAGTTTAAGGCAAATGTAACAACCCAAACCATCTAATTCTAAACAAAACATGAACTGAGATTTCCTAGTCAAGGCTCCTGGATGTATACAATTAGCATCTGTGCTAGAATAAACATTTATTGGTAACTTAATCATGCCATATGAAATGATCCAAAATAGTGTAAATAGTTATACTATACCTAAGTAACTCTTTTCACTATATGTGTTCCTAATCTCTATTTATTATAGAAGATGAAATCAGTAATAGAGGGATTTGTACATGTGCACAATTATATTATGCCAAGAAGAAAACAGTGCATGTAGAATTCTTTCTTTTTTTTTTGTAGAGAAGAATCATCACTGTTCAGGACATATACATTCCACCGAGAAGAAAATAATAAAACTGAAGGAAAGTGAGGCAGAATTAATGAAGCATACCAATGATTCTGTGAGAAATGAAGAGAACTATCATGTGATGTAAAGTTGGCAAACAGGTTAGAAAGTATGATGGAGGTCATAAACATGCAGATGTTCTGGGAATGCCTTTCTACATCTAGAAGTGTATGTCACTGACACAAAATCATCACTGATCTGGAAATCTTGGATTTGTTTGGAAAGAAAAAAATTAAAAATCATACAACTATGTGTCATCGGCATTTACACCATTTTTTTTAGAAATTAAGAGTACCATTTTAGCATGCAATATATGAAAATGTGCAAGTATCATTTCTTCTCAGTAGCTTTCCAGTCTAAGTGGAAATTAAAGCCAAGTCAGAAAAATCACTATATAAGTGACATTTCGTTTTCAAAGTAATATAATTTTAATTTTCTAACAAAAATAAGTTTTTGCAAGTCACTGTCTGAGTCAATGAGAGTAGTGATAGCTGGAGAAGAACAAGTTCTGTGTGTTTCTGCCTCCTTTATCATCAGCAAAACTGCCAACTGAGTTCTGATTCCAGAATGGTTATGACTAATGATTTATGAAGCACAGGAACAGGACTTAACTCCTTTGGTCTGGGATTCTCCTTTAACTTCTGGCAGCTAGAAACATTTTGTTTTTCTCTGTAAATTTGTGGTGGAAAAAATATAGAGCACCATTTAAATATATCATTTTTAAGAGAATGTCTTATCTAATCACAATGACATTATAATTATCTTAATTACCACATTATTTTCAGCTACTACAATTAGGTGACATAACTACAGTTAAATAGACTTGTGGTAAAATCTTTACTAGAACACTTTTCTCTTTCACTTCTGTAATATAGGCAGGGAGTCAATTAAATAAGAAAGAAAAAAATGTGACTCAATAACATTCTAAATTTACATGCAGGCACAAGTACTTTATAGAAATGTGAAAAAAAGAATGTAAATTCTGCTAGACAGCCAGTACATATAGCTCATATTTCTTTTTTTGTTCCCTCAGTCAAGAGCACAGATATTTTCCAATGTGAGCTTACATATATGTAGCCAAACATAATGTTCCTTTCGGTGGAAAAGAGAAGAGGGAAAGATTGCATATGTGCTAAAATTCTCTAAGTTTGTGTGTGTGCATGCTATCCTTATAATGCTGCCTCCAAGACCACTCTCTTCCAGAGAGAATATGAACCCAGGGATTTTTTCAGGCATTCATTTTTAAATATCCTGTCAAGGAACAGAAACCATACCATGTGTCTGAGCGAACTGGTCACACTGCTGACACTGTAAATTCCAAAGGAATACCTAAAAGTACTCAGATATTACAGAGGCACTCAAATACTATGATATAACAACCTAGATAGATACATACATTTTGTGAAATGTATAATACAAATGTGAAATGTAAAATACAATTTTGTGAAATCTTCTGAAATATGTTCTCAGAAATTATCTGTCAAACAATTTTGCAAAAAGAGATGAATAAATGAAATTTTGATATTTTCATAAACAATGTGATTTGTTTGCAGTCAGGAAGAAAGTCAATCTGTCAAATTTGTCCTATTTGCAATGAATAATTTGCCCTGCTCTTTCTGTGAGTCAGGACTAGAGTTGCAACTGAGCAATTCAAAACTTGTTAAAGCAATTAAGTAATTGTCATTTAACATCTACTCCCTCCCTTTAAAATTATAACAGCATTAAAATGAATCTTCGTCTGAACTAAAGATCACCAAAAAAGATCCTTGTCAATCTGTTACAGTCTACCACTAAAAACAGCATAATATAAACATTAAATAAAAACAGCTTAAAAATGCCTACTGTTTACTTCCACTAAAAAACCACGTGAAACTAAGTCTTTCTGAATCATTCAGCCCTGTTGCGAGTCAGAGAATGTATACCTCAGTTACACTTTAATTTCAGCTATACCTCAGTTTCAGTACAGGCTAGGCCACTTACAGCAGGGCCTTCCTAGGTAGCTGGGAAGCTAAGGAAGGACTGACTCCGATGCCACCTAGTGGCTGTCATGGGCTTTCAATGTCAGACCATTATGACTAGACCTTCCACTCATATTGTGAGAGGAAGTGGCCTGACTCAGGTTTCAGAGGGGCAGCCGTGTTAGTTTGTATCAGCAAAAACAACAAGGCGTCCTTGTGGCACCTTAGAGACTAACAAATTTATTTGGGCATAAGCTTTCGTGGGCTATAACCCACTTCATCAGATGTATGGAGTGAAAAATACAGTAAGCAGGTATAAATATACAGCACATGAAAAGATGGGAGTTGCCTTACCCAGTGGGGGGTCAGTGCTAACGAGGCCAATTCAGTCAGGGTGCATGTGGCCCATTTCCAACAGTTGACAAGAAGGGGTGAATATCAGAGGAAAAATGATTTTTTGTAGTGACCGACCCACTCCCAGTCTTTATTCAGGCCTGATTTGATGGTGCCAAGTTTGCAAATTAAATCCAGTTCTGCAGTTTCTCATTAAAGTCTGTTTCTGAAGTTTTTTTGTTGAAGAATGGACATTTTTAAGTCTGTTATTGAGTGTCCACAGAGACTGAAGTGCTCTCCTACTGGTTTTTGAATGTTACAATTCTTGATGTCTGATTTGTGTCCATTTATTCTTTTGCATAGAGACTGTCCAGTTTGGCCAATGTACATGGCAGAGGGGCATTGCTGGCACATGATGGCTTATATCACATTGGTAGATGTGCAGGTGAATGAGCCCCTGATGGTGTGGCTGATGTAGTTAGGTCCTATGATGGTGTCCCTTGACTAGATACACGGACAGAGTTGGACTGAAAGTTGTCTGGGAGAAGTCCGTGTTGAACAAGAATGACAGCAAGTTCTAGACTGGTGTGACAATGGTGTGTCAATAGTGCTGTCAATGAGTATGTTAAGTCTTCTGGACTCCAGCAGCATGCGGGAAACTGAATCAGTCAGTTCTGCTCAGGAATTGGATGGTAGACAGCAAGTGGCAAGGGTATGTGCTTCAAATGATGGTTTCATAAGTACTAATTATATGGTTTTATGAAGGTGACAATCTGATTTTTTTTGAAGGAGGTTGTGAACAGGTCCATGGTCTGTCACATACTGGTTACATTCTCTGGTAGATTTCTAACACGGCTGTTACTCTGAAACCTGTCATTATGCAAGGCACTGCATTAAGCCGTATGGAGTGGAAATCTATCAACTGCATGAAAAAACAATACAGACTAACACGGCTGTTACTCTGAAACCTGTCATTCTCTGGTAGTTGCTCTTCCCAGTGATTACTGCCACAGGAGGGGTAGGTAAACCCTAGCCCTCCTGCTTCCCTGGGTTCCAACCCAGAGCTCCATAAGGTTTCTTCAGAGCCTTGCACCCTGAGGGGCCACAAGTCAGTCTCTCTAGGTCACTTCTGACCTCCCTTTTTCCTGCATCAGGCTGCAGAGCATCCACATGAGTACCAGTTTGTGGGTTGCCTACTGGTCTCAGACCCATAGGAGTTGCTGCTCGCAGACATTCCTTCTCCTGGCTTGGGTCTGGCTATGTCCTACACTGGAACTCCCAGAGCAGGTCCTTCTCCCTGCCCTGTGCGGCCTCAACTGAGCTGGCTGGATCCCTTTTAAACTCTGCCTCCAATTGGAGCATGCTCAGTTAGGGTGACAAGGCACGGCCTCCTGAGCCCAGAGCTCTCTTTAAACCTCTGCTGTCCAGGGAGGTGTTTATACACATTGCCACAGAGGCATTTATGTTTTCTTTCTTAGGTGGTCCAGGAGCTTCTGACTGTCTCTCAAGAGCCAGGAAAAGTGCAGGTCAGATGTGTGTTATATCTCTAATATCTTGCAGAACTTTTAGAACTTTTTCTTGTCTGAATGTTGTGAGGGAAGAAAAGGATTTATGGGCCAAGGTCATAAATTTTAATTTCTGTGATCCTGACAGTCTGTCTCAAATTAGCACAATATTTTCTGAGAAACAAGATAATTCTTCAGCAAGCAGTGCTAGGGCATGGACTTGTGGTTACTATAACAGAGAAGGAGGATCTCTTGTTCTATACTACTTGTGCTATGACTTCATTTGTCCATGGCTGCTTGCGTTTTCCGCCATTGACATTCAAGTCTCCTGTCTTGTAGGTTCAACTGCCCCAGGTTATTTAAAAGCACAGTGATCAGTAGGAGCAATTGTGAAGGAGGGGGCATTCTGGTACTACAGCATCCATAGCAATGGAGAGTATGTAGCCATAATATATGACCAGTTCCTTAAGACTCTTGGCCTCCTGGTTGGATAATGATTTGTCTTCAGGTATTCTGAAAGTTTTATGGTTTTACGAGCCACCCCCCGTATCTCAGAATGGCTGAAATCTGGTCTGGTAGAGAGAGAGTTGGGGCTAGCAAACTCTGCACTCATCACTTATGTGTGGGCTCGTTGGTTCAACTACGGCTGGATGGAAGAATCTGTAGAGGGAAAGGCCTTTACATTGGGTTTAAATAGCTTTGCTATTGAAAGACCTCCTGTGAAGTAATTTGTTTTTTCCGATTCCCTAATGAGGGCTTACTTGAAAGCTGTGCACATGCTGTGTAGGTTTGGTTTTGTTTGTGTTTATGCAAATGACATCTAAGTAGGTGTTCTTGAATTGTGATGAGGCAAAGGATGATCTACTCATTCCACACTCTTGTTTTCTTTCAGTATGCTATGCTGTCAGTCACCAGCAGGAGTAGTCGATACATCATCCAAAGAAACAATACCACATTGATTTAAATAATGACAAGAAAAATTCACATCAGAACTATGGTGCCTGGGCAGCCACATTTTCTTCTGGGATGATCAGTATTTGAAACGAACACATACAGCATAGTCTTTACTAAAAATAATCCTAAATATTTGATGCTCACGAGATTTTAATGGGGAGAATTCATCAGTGAATAATAGAGTCTGTTCTTGTTTAGTGGATAATAAAGACACTTTAGATGAGCTCAGATCCACTATTATTCTTTGCTGTGCAAATGTTTGAGCAAGGCAGCAGATGATGAGCCTAATATGTGTGGTAACTAAAGAAAAACGAATGATGAATAGAAAAGAATTCAATAGATTGAGGCAAAACTTAACCCACTGGGGAGGGAAGAGGAAAGAAGCTATATTCTAGCATGCACATAAACTCCTTGGAATGAAGAATGATAATGTCACAGTTATACCACACAAAGGAAATCAACATTAAAACAAGGAAAACCGAGGAAGCTGATCCAGATTATTTTTGAGGAAACTGGAAAATAAATTAAGTGCTTTTACGTAGATGCAAAAAGAGTGAGAAGCACAATGGTGGAATGGAACACATGCATGACAAATGAAAATTATGACAATCTCTATTACAGAGGCCTAGCTTATCCCAAAGGAAGAGCCTGGGTAATAAGTTACAGGATGTTCCAAAAGAAAATGTTTTACGGAGAAAAGCAGAGGAATGGAGAGGGTGTATCTTTAAACAGAAGGAAAATTTTAAAAAATCGAAAAGATTAGTTTAGGTGAATAACTAGAATGGAGGAGGAAATAACTATTAAAGACGTGTTATTGCCAAATTGACACAGAAGACAAAAATGATTTGGGGCCAGGTCCTCAACTGGTGTAAATTGATGTAGCTCTATTGACCTCAATGAAGCCTGTTGCTCTATACCAGCTAAGGATCTGGCCTTAGCAACTGTGTGATAAATGAATGTCAAGATAAAAAGAGAGGATTAGGGATTACATCTGTATCCCTAAATTAGAAACCATTGAGAAACTGAAATGAGGAATGTAACACATGATTCCTGCTAGGGGTGGGTGTACTCATTGTACCTTATCTCAGACTCAGTCAGGCGTTGTGGACTTAAAAGCTAGATTCAAACTAAATGGTACTGGATTTGCATTTCTCTGACCAGAGGTTGTGAAAAGAGGAGCGGGGAGAGGGCAAAGAGAAAAATCCAGTGAAAACTGGGTAATAACTGGAGAAGAAAGAGTGGGACATTAAAAGCTATGTTGGAACAGAACTGTAGAAAATGCACTTCAGGGAACAATTTTGCACTAAATGATCTAATAAGTCATTCCATCCCTAGTGTTTCTGAGGTTTTGATCCAGTGTTCTGGTTTGGAGCCAGCTCTAAATAGACGGTTCACTATAGTTGGTTTCTGAACAACCACAAAAAATGTGACATTTGTAAATCTCCACAAGCTGCACCCATCCCTGATTACTATTACTACCCATACACCCAACCACTGCCAAAATATCTGTAAAGTTAATTTTAGTATTGAGCATTTTTCAGGCGGTTCTTACAACTCCATAATGATAAAGACTAAGTGTGATACTGTGTTTTATGTCCTGTGATATCATTTTGGTTAGAAAAACACACAATGATCATATCTGTGTAAAGCTGTGTAATTTGAATATATGCAGATACACACAGGGCTTCATTTCCCTCATGTTGGAATCTCACATTTGGAAATATAATGAATTTCAGATACTGGTTAAAGTTGCACCTTTGTCCTACTGTTCAGGTCAATTCTTGCTATCACAATAGGTTTCATTGACCCCCTTATATCTGTACAAATTGTTTATTTGCTATGTAATCCATTTTGGATCCAAATATAATCTTGAAATATTTCAGCTGTTTTTTCTCTCAACAAGGATAGTCAAATGTAATAGAAACACTATATTGCTATATTAAATCTTCTGAATTCAACTGACTAAATGCACTGATTTGGGGGTTCACATATGGTAACCTGTCTTTCAACAGTCTGTAGAAAACAATCAAATCATCTGACGTGATACTTTGAATTATGAAAGTGGGGAGCCATGTGACCAATTTATTTTATATCTTAGGCAAGCTCAACACATTTGTACTAAGCAAAAAGGTTGTTTCTCTAGCCCCAAATTCTTATATGTGTTCCAAACACGAGGCCACATTTTGCTACCCTTACTCATACTGAGGAGCACCTTAATCCATGAGTTATTGCCATGGTGTCCATGAGATAATTTGAAGGAAAAAGTACTACTCAGACTGAATAAGGGAATTAGAATCTAGGCCATAATAAGTGCATATTTATGGAAGAGAACCTGTGGGACTAAATTGAAATACAGCTTCTTGTATTACTTATGTTAGTCAAATCATAGATAGGTCAAAACAAGGGGTAAAATTTTCTAGAGCATCTTAAAGCAAATCAAAGGGGGCCTTTGAAGTAGCTGGTTAAATAGTCAAGACTCAAACAATAGACCAGGGAAAACCACCATGGCCCTTGTGTTAGGGCTCCAGATATTGCAAGTACTATATATGACCGGATGTGACATCTCTTAAGCTAGAGAAACTCACAGTCAGCAATCAGCAAGGCTGTATTGGTCAGGATGGAGAACAGATGTGGAGTGATGGTGCCCAATCTGCAGTGATTTGAGTTGCCAGGAAATTGATAGGTCCCATTCCAGAGTACCCCTGGTTATACCAAGTGTCATGTTCTTTCAAAGGTTAGCAATCAAAATGCTGAGATGCCTGTTCGACGTGAACATTGAGTTTGGCTACCTGGGCTGTAGATCGTTTTATTTGATATGTTAGATGTGAGGATCTGCCATACTACTTCATCCATCTCAGATATCATATAGGCAAGGTGGCAGCATGCAGTGGCCTCTACTGCTGCATCCATCTTGATCCTATCTGCAATACAAGATGTGACATTTGTGTTTCCATAAAACTTTTTGTGAAAATCTTATTGGAGTGTATGGACACCTGTCTAGGCCATTTTGATACGTTGATCAGAACTTGGTTTCTCACTTTTTTTCATTTACAACAAGGAGAAAACTCCCCTAATTTACTACACTACTTTAGACTCTGAACTTCTGTTCCTAAATGAGCTATCCGGAACCATATAGCTCCCATTTTCATTTTTCCAAGGAGTGTGACACCAGCAAATCATACCTGCCCAGTGTCCCTCCAGATAATGCTTTCTAGTCTGTCATTATTTACTATAGCTGTTACCTGGACTGAAAATACTCCTTGCATCCCTGAGGGGATTATTACAATCTCCACAACAGTTACCCTATATAAACCAATTTTATCATTCTGGCAAACTACAGGAATGTGTTTTCCAATTATATTCCATGTTTTATCCCCCACATTAAGGTTAACTCCATATCTCTTTAGATAATCAGTCCCAACCAATGTCCCTTGATCAGAGTCCCATGCTACAATAAAATCCTATCCAGTTTAAGGTTGTCAGTTTCCATAATGGTTTGCCAATTGCCCATTACATTCAGTCTTTGGTCATTTCCCCCTCTGACCACGCTAGAGGAGGGAGTTAATTTTTATAGTCTCTTCCTATAGGCTTATTTCCATTGCTTTTCAGGTAACAGAGAAACTCATGCTCCAGAATCAACTAGGATCTCAGATGAGTCCCCCAGGACTTTCAGAAAGATAGATACTTTTCCCTACAGTGGTAGTCAGATACTGATGTGGCCTGGAATTTGCTGATGGACAGATTGTGTCACTATTCCCTGCATCAGTCTGTCGAACTTCAGTTTTAATCAGTGGGCAATCCCATTTAAAATATCCAAACTTTCCACATTTCCAGCAAACCAAATCCTCTACGGCATTCAGAAATTCACTCTGGTGCCCCAGTGAATGCTGATAAGGGTGTATCCTTATTCCTCTTGGGCAAAAACCTCCCTGTCTCCACCTCAGTACCTTTTTTTGCCTTTCCATTTGAAGCCATCTGACTCTCCAGATCAGTATTTCCTCCATTTCCTCCAGACTTTTAATTGTATTGTTTCATCTTCACTACTGTGTCCTTGAACTCCATGGCCCCAGACTCTTAGTGCTGCTCCCTCACTTTCATGCCAGTCTTCATGTGAGGGAGGCTCAAACTGCTGTTCCAATGCCTCTTACAGGACTTTAAATTGTAACTCATCTGTCCTTCATTCCAGGGGAGGCAGTATTTCTATTATCTCTGCTCAGTATCTGTCAAGGCTGATTCCCCACTCTGGCACTTCGAGTGCAGAAGGTGGGGGCCCGCAAGGATTTTAAAAATTAATATTTGCCACTCCAGGCTTGTATTAAACCCCCAAGGCTTATTAAACCTTGGCTTAGTAAACGCTGCCACCACTCAAGTGAAAAACTGCCTCTTGCAAATCCTGGGAAAACTCACTTGGGAAGTTTTCCCTGAGGCCCCTCGGCTTTTCCACCCCTCCCTCGGAGAAGCCGAGAAGAAACAAAAGGGAAACCCAGCTGTTGCCATGAGCTAATTGAACATCATATGCACAGACCTTTTAAGACACAATAAACCAATCAGGTTCTTAAAAAAGGTAAATTTTATTAAAAACAAAAGGAAAGAAAATACATCTGGAACTTAGGCTTTTGCTAGATTTTAAAAGAGCAATTCCAAAAATTAAGTGCCCAAAATAGCTTTCTTGGGGGTTCAGCTTAAAGGTTACAAGCAAACAAAAGCATCTGGTGTTAGCATAGAGGAATCCACAAGCCTTACAGAAAATAAAATACATAACCCTAATCACGTCTTTCTACACATTCCCTGTCCCAATGAATTCTTCTAAGTATGGACGATGAATTTTTATACCTGGTTCAAACTTTACACAGCATTTCAGCTGCCCCCATCTCTTCAGCCCAGAGAAAGAAACAGAAAACCAAAGGGAAAGCTTTTTCCCCATTTTAAAAAGTTCTAGCCTTCCATTGGCTCTTTTGGTCAGGTGCCCACTCCCTTTTCTTTACCTGGGGACTTTTTAACTCTTTACAGGTAAAGCAAGCAGCCACCAAGAGGGACTTTATAGCTAACTGGCTGGCTGGGTAAAAGGGAGCTCTTTCTGTCCCCAATTCTGACTCCAAGCATGCTGAGAAATGGTGTTAGAGGGCTCTTGGAAGCCATCTTACTTGTACTTACTTTTGGTAGGTCCCCATAAAGGCCCAGCTCCAGGGGCCTGGCAAACTCCAAGTGGGGTTTGCATCTCTATAATCCAACAAGTCCTTCATTATGAGACATAGATTACAAAGGGCTTGCCAAGTAGTTGCTACTACTTCTTCGTGGTCACGCTGCACACATTGAGCTCCCTCTCCTTCTTGCTTCTACCATCAAAATCACAATCCAAGAGGAATAACTAATATGGAATGGGATTTTCTAACAAATGCTTTCCTGTAGTAATTACAGGAAATGTTATCAAATTACAAAGGGGAGAGCTAGTAATAGAGATAAATAAATGGCCAGGAACTTTGCCTGACTACAATATTGAAAAATATAAACAAACCATGGACCATTCATCTGGTATTTAGCTTTGTTCCATATTGGCCTTTTCTTGGACACCAGGCAGAGATCCCCACGCTGGAGGAGTAAGGTATTCTGGCAACAAAAGGAAACAAAATTATGGTCATCTGGATGTGCTCCATAAGAGGCATTACTTTAATTTTGTGTTTCTTGGCTAGATGTCTCACCACCCATAACACTCTACCATAAGGAAGGTGACCAGTCTTTCATAAATTGTTAGTATTCTGAATGAACCAATTTTTTTGTTTCTCAACAATATGTTCTGTGAGACATAACTTCTTCTAGCCATCTTTCCTTTTTGGATATCTGGTAATTAAACATTTAACTATTTCCAGGCCACAAAGTATCTTCCAGAATAACTTCTAATGCCTTCTTCAAAAGTTGTTTTTCTGGCAAGCTATAAAAATTTCCAACCTTTAAATATATACAATCGTAGTAAATTGTCTGTATAGATAGAGATTCTCACAAGAAGTTACACTGAGTGGAAAGATCTGTAGTGGTAGTGAATAGAAATATCCCATCTTTGCAAGCCCTGAAGCAAAAAAGGAAGTATGCACACTCTTTATAGGATTTGATTACATTATAGTTTATTAAAAGAATCACTGAGGGAGTAGCTGATCCAACTCTGAAATATCCTTAGACTGTGGAATGTTTTCCATATGACAGGAATAAATTACTTCACTGAAAAGAGATATGGTACAGGAGCTGAATGGGGAAAACCCACACACAGGGAATGTCCACATCTCAGGCTTGCTAAGGTGGAAAATATCAAACTGTCAGAGACTAAAAGTCCTACTGAAAGGAGATAAGCAAGCCATCTGAAACATAATATTGGCTCTTTACTGAACTCCAACAATGTTGGATGTAATTGTAGTCCCCTCTTTGTAAGTTTCCATTCTACAAGCTGGTGCATGTGACTGAGTTAGCAGAAGAATATGTGTTGAAAAGCTCTTCAGGAGGGAAAGCATTCACAAAATCTATTCCCAACCTGAATATATGTGTTCGTTCTGCTGTTTGCTTCTTAGCAGTAAGTAGCTTTCCACATGTCAAAACAAGAAAGGGAAAATAACAATAATAAAGTATCTGCAGATTTCCTTCTTTCTGCTGCTTTTTCAGGGGCTCTAGTAATTTATTTTACTTTATTTAGTCCAGAAAGTAGAACCCATTGATCTCACAGAGGAATTATTTGTTTTGTTTCAGCCAAAAATAAAAGCAACTGTGACTTTCATGATGTAGATCTGTGCAGTTTTCTGGGAAAAATAATTTTTTTTCCTGTTGGAAGGAGGATGTCCCTTACTCTTGCTTATTATTTTGTAAAAGAAACCATCTTAACAGATGCAAAAAGAAAACCTCTATTGAATTCATTCAGTTCAGAGTGCATGAGCCACCAGGTTCTGCAAGAAAGACTGGAATTGAACTTTAGTGAGAATGTCAACGTAGCCAGAGTAAGTAATCACAATTGCTGCTGCCTCTTTGTTCATTTCCTGATGATTTTCACAAAAACATGCTGCACACAGACTAATTATTGTTGGAATCTACTTATGGCCATATGTTTTTTATAGTTCCTATTCCAGGATATATCCAGAATCTGGAAACAAGATTCTTCTGTTAAAATGGTTTGTTTTTCCTTTGTCAAATTACCTACGAGCATCTTAAACAAGTACTCAGCAATAAGCAAAGATATCAGGAATAGAAGAACACTAAGTGGGGCTAAGTTCTAAAGTGTATTGGAAAATATTACAACTTTTTAATCAAGTTAAAATAATTTTAGAACTTGAGTACAATAAATAAACTGAATTTTATCTAAGATTTTATATTCTGTGGTATGAAAAAATAAATAAAAATAGAAGAAAAAGCAAATGTACTGGATGGATGAGGGAGTAGTAAATGGGTACAGACCCTTTCAATTCTAGGTTTTTGGTTCAGTTCCAGTTTAAATTAGTAGTGACCAGAAATCTTCACCATCTGCTGGTAGTTTGGTGATTTAATTAAAATGAATTTATAATCTCAGTCTAGCTCCTAGCAGACAGGGATTCATATCCCAAGCCACTCCCTTCACCTTCACCACAGCTGCTTGATGGTCTTAGAAGAGAGGTCAAGGATTGACTGTACATGGATAATGAACTGACTACTCACCCCTACTATTAATAAGCCCCAAGTAAGGTTTGCCTAAATAAAGATGACAACACAGATTCATTATTAATTAATATTCATAGAATTCTGTAAATATGTGTGGTGTTTCATACCATTCGGGATTCCATGCCTCAAAGAACTTAAAATTCTTAATATAGAATAGGTCCCTCCAAATCAGGGTGAAGCACATTGGAAGTGAAAGTTGGAGGATCTTATACCAGTCCTGCCTGTGTTGAGACTTTCTGTAGATACTAAACTTCAGTTTTCAGAGCTATCAGTTTATCAGTTTTTCTAAGCACTAAATTCACTAGCAAAAATCAAGGTCAAATGCTTTCCACAACAGACAGTGGTCTTCGGGCTTGATCCTGAACCACTGAAGCTAATGAGAGTCATTACATTGGCTTCCAGGAGAGTTGGGAGCTGAGCCAGATTTAGGGGCAGGTGACCCAGGCAACTGCCTAGGGTGTCAGGGTTGGGAGGCACCAGGCTCAGGGTGCTGTTTTTGTTGTTAGGGACAAAAGGGAAAATAGAATGTTTAAAGTAAAATGTTTCAGGTATTCTGTATGTGGATTCCTTTTCCACCAAACTTCTACAAAGGTCTAGAACATTCTAGAATCTCGTAGAACCTTCCAGACTTTCTGAGAACTACATTTTCCTTGAACCTCCTAGGTTTCGGACATGCCCTTGCAGGTATTTAAGGGGTGGGGTTTTACCAGTCAGTCAGTGAGATATAAGAATGAACTAAGTGAAGAGAGATTGAAGCTGCGATATTGTGAATCTTGTTTTATTGTGTAATTGCAAAAGTGTACTTGTGTTTTAAGACTTGAAGAGTAAGTAGCAACTAATAAAGGACATATTTAATAAGACACCAGAGATATCTATTGAACCCCTATCTACGCAACAATATAACAGAAATACTGTTACTACTTTTGCCATGCTTAACGTGTAATGTTTGATGACTTTTTAAGACTGCAGAACATAGACTTTTGCTGTCCCTGATACCGTCTGTTTTAATAATCAATAAAAGATGCCCTCAAAGAAGCCTTCAGAAACATAGGAAGCGAAAAGCTCAATTGCAAACTAGTTTGCCGCAACAGGCAAATTTGATGGGAAAATATCTGAAACAGAACAACATAGACCAGGCTTTAGGCAGTAGCGATTGTCCCAGTGCAGAAGAAATTGAGAAGCAAAGCATAAAGGATGGAAGTTCTTCTACTAAGGAATTAGCAGATTTACCTGGAGATAAGGAATGGAAATGTGAGGAAAGTGATGGAGAATTGTCCAGATTTCCCGGCAGCGTAAAGGAGAGTGATGATAAAAGAAGAATGTGGCTCATAGATAAAAGATGTCATTTTCAGAAAGATTTGTTGATGACGAGGATGGCTGTATCTAAGTAAAGGAACCATTTATCTGTTTCCAGTCTGTGGATGACTTCTGGAAAAGGCCTAACAGAACTGTTTTTGAATGTTTTGAATGAGAATAAAATAAAGCTTCAGGACTGTTGCGGCCAAGGCAACAACAACGGCACAGATATGAAGGGAAGAAACATTGGCATTCAGGCAAGGATCCTTGTGTTGAATTCAAGAGTTTTCTTCATGGCTTGTGGCTGCCATTCCCTTGACCTGGTTGTGTCAGATGCAGCGTCATCTTCTTTAGATTCAGTATCTCTCTTTGAAGTACTGCAAAGGATATATGTCCTGTTTTCAGCATCAACTATCAGATGGAAGAGCCTCAGGGACAATGTTACAGATCTGACCATGAAGCTGCTAAGTGACACTTGTGGAGAGAGCTGCACTGACAGCATAAGGCCAGTGAGGTACCAAGTGACTGAGATTTATGATACCCTCATGGAATTGGTGCAGTTGAATAAAGCTGAGGCTGGAATCTGGCACAAGGCACAAAGCCTGGTGAACCAGATCACTGACTTCAAATTTCTGGTCTCAATTGTGGTTGGGCACAATGTCCTGTTCTAAGTAAACATTGTAAGAAAGGCATTACAAACTCAGTTGATGGATATTGTAACTGCTACTATTTTGATGAGAAGCTGCCTTGATTGCATTGTAGCCTATAGAGACAACAGGTTTGAAGATGCCAACACTGCTGCCAAAGAAATGGTGGAAAACTTAAGAGTTGAGCCTGTCTTCAAGGAAACTCATATCCATCTGAAGAAGAGACAGTTTGGTTACGAGGACAGAGAAGAGGTGATGGGAAGCTTAGAAGAAAAATTCAAGAGGGAGCTTTTTGTTCAGTCGTTGACAGTGCCTGAGTGTCCATTGAAAAAAGATTCAGTCAAGTGAAGCACCATGAAAATACCTGGGAGGGTTTTGTATGACCTTAGTTAGCTGGCGGTGGACAGGAAAACGCTCTTGAATAACTGTACAGACCTTCATCCGATACTGACGGATGGGGAATGTTCGGACATCAAGGATAAAGACCTCTACGTTGAATTGGACAACATTTGTCCTATTTTACCACATGGGAAGCATGCTCCACTCCAAGTTCTCCAATTCATTCATGATGCAGAATAGAAGGACACTTTTCCTAATGTATGGATAGCTTTGAGGATTCTGCTCACGCTTCCGATTACAGTTATGAGTGCTGAGCACAGCTTTTTGAAGCTCAGGGTCATTAAAACATATATTTGATCAATGATGGCCGATGAGAAACTTACATCACTTGCTATTTTATCTCTTAAAAATGCCATTGGCCAGTCTCTGGATCTCTTTGATGTTGTGCTTCAGGTTGTGAGGGCACAGTTGAGAAAAGTGACCTTTTGAACTAAGGAACTAGGGTTAACATTCTAAGCCTGTCACTTACTGTGACACTCTTTAATAATCGTTGGTGCACAGTTCAATTTCTTGATGTTAGTACATTTCAGTTATTCTTAAAATTAACAAGTTTCTATAAGTTTAGAGGAAATGAATTATTATTTTTTATTTGCTTATATATGGCATGAATAAATACAGATGTACTGATCCTAGCGTGCAAATTTATTGTCTTATATGACAGGGATAAATCATGCATGCAAATCGTGCATCAAAGACATGAAATGGGCTACACATGCAATAAAAAATAAGGTATTCAAAAGTTTAACAAATGGAGAGGAGGGGGCACGGAAGACGCTCTTTGCCTGGGGCGCCATTTGGTCTAGGGTCGGCCTTGGTTGGGAGTGGTCTCTAAATTCACAGTCCCTCAGCCATTAATGATTACAGCATTCACACTAAGCATGGACTTTTGCTGGTGTAAATGAGAGCAGAATTTAGCCCATAATCTTAATTTCAGAGCTTCTCTCAATCCGTCACTGGTCCAAATCCATCCACTGACACTTTTGGGTTTCACTCATCCCTGCTGAAAATCACTGTCAGAGCCTGGCTAGCTGACAAGTAAAGGGACATTCCTGAGATTCAGGACCACCAACATGAGGGGGAAACTGAAGCCAGCAAACCAGTCAATGATCATTGTAAAGAAATAAGGATATTATTGAAGCCATTAAAAGGCAACCATGAGATGGTTCATAACCTAAATATAAAATAACACATTATTATTGGATTGGTTATTGACTTATTGACATGTTAATTATTGATATGTCAGTATTTGTTTATTAAATGTAACTTTAATATTTAAGTTCTGAGCTGCAGAAAAGCAGAAAATGTACATTTGAAAAAGAAACTTCCATCTTATTCCTCCAGGCTGATAAAATTGAGCAAACTTTTACTGACAGTAAATCAAAGATTTGAGAATTAAAAAGATTAGGAAAACAAACATTATTCCCATAACATTTCATTGAAAATGTTGTACTTTCTTATGCAGCCAAAACATATGGCTCGGGAATGTAATGTAATAATCCATGGTCTTAATATGTAGTTAAGGGCTTTAAAGTTAAAATAGGACAAATTTCATATTTTGCTATGATTTTTGAACTGGGCATGGATGCTATATTTTGGTATATTCTTTTTCTTTTAATCAGAAACTGCAGTAAACAAATAAAACAACAAAAGCAACAAATCACCACAGGTGAAAAACCAGTGATGATTTTCTTATGGTGTTCTTGGTAAGTTATCACAGAATGTCATAAGATACAGTGAGAAAGCATTGTTGCTCCCAGGATATGGGACAAACAAAGTGGGCGAGGTAATATATTTTATTGGATTAACTTCTGTTGGTGAAAGAGAAAAGCTTTTGAGCTTCAAAGAGATCTTCCTCAGGTCAGGGGAACATAACCAGAGTGTTCAAGCTAAATACAAGGTAGAACAGGTAGTTAAGCATAAAGGGGTTCACACATGTTGTAGGAGACCACTTAAATTGAAGTGGACAATTAACACCTCTTCAGTCACAGGACAAAGGGGAGTAATAGGCAGTAAGGTGTACTACAAATTGTTCCAAACTTTGTCAATATCTTTGGGATGGATTTCTGAGTGACGTCCATTGTCCTGTAGATATGTGAGGTAGGCAGTGTGCCGTCTGGTGAGGATGTTGGTGTATAGGGAGGTGACATCCATGGTGGCAAAAATAGTGTTCTGGGTCAGGTTGTTAATGTTGTGGAGTTTTCAGTTGTGCCCTGGAGGAAACTGGTCCTTTGACTGGTCAGTGGTTTGAGGATGGCTTCTATGAGTCATAGAATCATAAAATATTAGGGTTGGAAGAGAACTCTGGAGGTCATCTAGTACAACCCCCTGCTCAAAGCAGGACCAACACCAACTAAATCATCCCTGACAGGACTTTGTCAAGCCGGGCCTTAAAACCTCTAAGGATGGAGATTCTACCACCTCCCTAGGTAACCCATTCCAGTGCTTCACCATCCTCCAAATGAAATAGTGTTTCCTAATATCCAACCTAGACCTCCCCACTGCAACTTGAGACATTGCTTCTTGTTCTGTCATCTGCCACCACTGAGAACAGCCCAGCTCCATCCTCTTTGGAACCCCACTTCAGGTAATTGAAGGCTGCTGTCAAATCCCCCCCTCACTCTTCTCTTCTGCAGACTAAACAAGCCCAGCTCCCTCAGCCTCTCCTCGTAAGTCATGTGCCCAGCCCCCTAATCATTTTCTTTGCCCTCCACTGGACTCTCTCCAATTTGTCCACATCTCTTCTGTAGTGGGGGACCAAAACTGGATGCAGTACTCCAGGTGTGGCCTCACTAGTGCCAAATAGAGGGGAATAATCACTTCCCTCGATCTTCAGGCAATGCTCCTACTAATAAAGCCCAATATGCCATTGGCCTTCTTGGCAACAAGGGTACACTTCTGACTCATATCCAGCTTCTCATCCACTGTAATCCCCAGGTCCTTTTCTGCAGAACTGCTGCTTAGCCAGTCAATCCTCAGTCTGTAGCGGTGCATGGGATTCTTCCATCCTAAGAGCAGGACTCTACACTTGTCCTTGTTGAACCTCATCAGATTTCTTTTGGCCCAATCCTCCAGTTTGTCTAGGTCACTCTGGACCCTATCTCTACCCTCCAGCATATCTACCTCCCCCCACCAGTTTAAAGTAATCTGCAAACTTGCTGAGGGTGCAATTAATCCCATCATCCAGATCATTAATAAAGATGTTGAACCAAAGCAGCCCCAGGACCTACCCCTAAGGCACTCCGCTTGATACTGGCTGCCAACTAAATATAGAGCCATTGATCACTACATATTGAGCCTGACAATCTAGCCAGCTTTCTATCCACCTTATAGTCCATTCATCCAATCCATACTTCTTTAACTTGCTGGCAAGAATACCTTGGGAGACCATATCAAAAGCTTTGCAAAAAAGTCAAGATATATCACATCCATCACTTTCCCCATATACACAGAGCCAGTTATCTCATCATAGAAGGCAATCAGGTTGGTCAGGCATGACTTGCCCTTGGTGAATCCATGTTGACTGTTCCTGATCACCTTCCTCTCCTCCAAGTGCTTCAAAATTGATTCCTTGGGGACCTGCTCCATGATTTTACTAAAATCCTGATATTTCTTAAGAAGGTGCCATGACCGGATATGATGGATATCCCTGGGTTCCCCTATTTGTGTATCTTTAGAAGCATGTAGAAAGTCCCTGGGTAGATTCATGTAGGATGGCATTGTAGAGTTTCTCTTTGAGTTGTTTGGGGAAGAATTTGATGATGTCCTTAAATTCCTGTGTGAACTGTGGTATGAGACACTACACTCTCAAAGGAACTTACACAGAAATATGATAACAGACAAAAATGCCCTGTTGCTCTTGGGCAAACACTTTTCACAAAGTGATCACTCCATATGTGACCTCTCAATCCTCATCCTCGAAGGAAACCTGCACAATACTTTCAAAAGAAGAGTTTGGGAACTTAAATTCATAACTCTGCTGGACACTAAAAGCCATGGACTTAACAGAGACACTGGTTTTATGGCTCATCACAACACTTTGTAACACACCCTGCTTCCCGCTACCTTCCTGTGTCCTCTGACTTCAGAGGTGTTAATTGCCCACTTCATTTTAAGTAGTATCCTACAACATAGCTGAAACCTTGATGCTTAACAAGAGTGTTCAAGCTAAATACAAGGTGGGACGGATTGTTATGTTCCCCAGCCCTGAGGAAGAACTCTGTGAAGCTCAAAAGCGTGTCCCTTCTGCCAACCAAAGTTTACTCAGTAAAAGATATTACTTCACCCACCTTCTCTCTCTTTACTGTATTGCCAATAAGTACTCATGAAAAAAAATCACCTGAGACATTTGTTAAATATTATACTTTGTGAAAAAGCTCCATAAAATTTTGGAATTTAGCCTCATTAAAGTTCTCCCATCCCTGATATTTTCTTTTCCTCGTCAGCCAGATACAGAGGAATCAGAGCAGTTCTGCTATGGGAGAGAGCAGGGTTTCATTCACGGAAGCAGTAATCACTATATGCTACAGCGTTTTGTTCTTTTCCGCTTGTCTGGGTTGAATTGCACCTGTTTCCATTAGACACTGGGAAAGTCAACAGTCGCATCAGATATGTCAAATGAGACAGAGATATGAGCTGAATGTCATCATCAAACTGAAGACACTTCTGCTCTTGCTAATTACTCACAAGTAAGATATATTTCATTCTGTCACTAGATGAAAGCAACACAGATTCATTGTTCACATCATGGAAAAGCTCTGGTGTTTGGAACTCTGAGGATTGTGCAACAGTCACACCATAAGCTTGCAAAAACTCTGTCTGTCTCAGTTGATTTTCAGAATGAGTGTCATGGATCAGGGCCTGCAGAAGAGTTAGTCTCCTGACAGCCCAACAAGCACAGCTGATCTGCATCAAGCTATCTGATAGACTATACCACCTGACTGGTCAGGAAGGGCAGCTGTCTGGCTTTTAGCCCAGCAGCAGATCAGCAGCTATCTGGCTGTTCAATGAGTTCATGTATGCAGCTATGATTGTCACTGTGCCTGGTGCTTCTTGCCTTGTTCCTCTCCTGCTCCAGCCCTGCTCCTAGTTCTGTTTCTTCTTGTTGCCCAGCCTTGCTCCCGTTCAGTCCTTACTTCTTCAGCTTGCTCCTGGTTCCAGCTTTCTTTCCCTGACTTTGGTTCTTGACTCCAGCTATGACGCTTGGCATGGCTACTGGTTCCCGATCCCAGTTCTGATCCTTGAATTAGCTGTTAGTTCCTGGTCCAAGCTCTGACACCGGGTGTGGCTACTGGTTCCTGACTCTGGCACTGACTTTTGGATTAGATCCGCTTCCTGGCTCCTGTGTCAAACACTAGGCCTCACTGCCCATGGCCCAGTCTCTAACAGATTGTGCCACTGTCATCTCATTTCACCACTAACAGATCTCCTGAGGATGAAGACAGGGAAGAGGACATTAGGAATTACTGTTTATATAGGTGAGGACATCGTATCATTGCAAAGTTCTATCAGACCCTCAGTAGAGTGATCAGTTGGCAAGGCAGCATTCTGGTCTCCCGTAGCACCCACTGGAACTCACGAGATTCTATTAACCAACCAGAGGAGATGATCAGTACAGGTCCTTTTTCCCCAGAGGAGAGGTGTGTGCCAACCTCAAACTGGAGGAATAAATTATTGGTTCATACAAGGGCATAATCTTCTCCTCTTCCTCATATCCTAGTCCAAAACAAGATCCATGGTTTGGTCAACAGTTTGATCTGAATTAGATGTTACCGGAGGGAGGGGGGGAGAGGGAAATAAACAAGTATGGTTGTCATGGTAACCGTAAGGGTTTTTTAAAGCCAACCCTTAGTAATTTTTATCTGCATGAACACCGTGATCACCAAGAACAACCAGTCTTAGTTCCTTCAGTGCCACCGAGAGGAATTGATTTTGATCTAAACATCACAAAAGATGCCTGTCCCAGGCTGTAGATATGTTACAATTCATAGCAATACAAACAACAACAAAACAAAGCATCAGCAAATCCCAGCCCCCCAAAAGCAACGAGGCAGCAAGACAACAGAGAAAAATGTCCCCTTCTATCTATCAGGTTCCCAAACAGAACCTCATACTTCAGCCCTCCCCAAAGACATGTTACGAAAGATGAGCTTTGCAGAATGCTCTGAAGACCAGCAAATGCAATCTCCTTTGAACTAAGGAGGGGGAGTTAATTCCAAATTCTAGAGGTCCTCACAGAGAATCCTCTGGCATAAGTACCCATTTTAAACCAAGGGAGCCTGATTTGAGCATCTCCATCACTTAAACTCCATTATCACATGGAGATTCTTCAGGCAGCTAAGCTTCAAACCATTTATTTGGTAAACTTATAGAAATGCTAAAATGGTAACCTACTCAAATGCTCTGGGCACCCTTGATATAACTTAAAAATACATTCTAAGTGCAGTAAATCCTCTCCTTGTCAAACAATTCCCCACATTTACAATTCCACTTCAATTTTCATCTTGAACTCTACTCAGAAACCAACAGGCAGACAGTGAAGGTCATGGAACCCTGGTGTTATATGCTCATGGTGAAATACTCCACTTAACAAGAAATTCTGAACTAGCTTCAGCTTCAAAATAGATTTTAAGTGTAGCCCCATTCTAATTTTGAGATATCAAAAGCAGGGATGTAGAAGAGTGAAGTACTTATCTGAAAGAAAAGGCCACAGCCTCCTGATTGGATTCCGAAAGACATGAAACAGGGAAAGTTATTATTCTACATCTATCTGGTGTCTAAAATCAGCTGGGAATCTAGCCAGCCCCTCACGTTTCAAACTTTAATAACAAATGATTGACATAATCCTTCAATCAGATAGGCCAAAATAATTTCAGCCAAATCCTTCAGTTGCTTCCTGCAACTCAACATAATCACCCCAGTTTTATCTGGACTGAATATTATCCGTGCTCTGATCTCACTATGAAAGTCACACACACACACAAGGTTTCCCAAGGTACTATCGTCCAGAATTAAAAACAGCACACATATTTATCAACATATCTCTATTTCATTCTTGCCAGGATATTTCTTACCAAGCATTTAGGATACCTGTTTAAATGGTCTGTCCATGTGTACAACAGATGAGAGAAGCTGAAGGAAAAAAGATTTAAAATGTCAGAAAAATTATAAATAATTACAGCGTGATGGGAGAGTATTTAATAGAGAATTAGCTATGTTGCTGACTAAGAATTTCCTGAAAGAAATTGAAGTCATCATCCTATAGATTTAAGAACTGAGATTTAAGCCTCCCCAGAAAAAAACACTTGACTGAAACATATTAAATTGGATAGGTTTTGCACATCCAAATTCTTTGGATAAAGGGAAAAATCAGAAATCTTTTCAAGGTCAGTGTTGGTCTTAAGTTTCCTGCAGCAGTAGTTCTAGTTTTAAGCCTGATCTTTTAGCTTTTAACACTGACAAACACTAGTCTCTTTGATTGCAGGGGTGCTCTATTCATGAAAAAAATGTTCTGCTGACTTACAAAAATATGCCTTGTGTTGACCTTTTCTAAGCTGGCATTTCTGAGTTTTTAATGGCATGACTTCCTTTCACAAAGGAAGAGGACTGCTGGCAGTGTTGTATTGGTTTAGAGCTTCTTCCAAATGTATTCAAAAATGCATATATTCTTTGGGGAAAATAGACGGGAATCCAGTACCTCTGTTTATATTCAGCGATGACAAAGTTCAACAAAGGAAAAGTTTGGCTTCCGTTTTCTCTGTGTGCTGCTGCTTTATCTGTCCTCCTTTTTCTGAGTTTTATTTTTGGGAAAAGACATTTTTATTTCTCAGTTTCTTTAACTGGAAAAAGTTATTTATTTTCTTAAAAGAGACCAGCGATGGCATGTCTATGCATTGTTATTAGTGTTGTGGGGGGAATGGGATAAAAAAACCTGCTTACAGGAAGGACCACAGCTGCCTACCATGGAGCTCTGGAGATATGCATGGTAGCAAGACAAGGCAGATGAGAAAAGGATAAATCTGGATGGCACAAGAAAGTGAAAAAATAGTTCCAGAGGAAGGAATGGAGCTGGGAGGAGGTTGGGATTGGTCCATGTAAACAGCGCAATGTTGGTGGGAGAGCTTCTCCTGCCGACATAGCTACTGCCTTTGGGGAGGTGGATTAACTACCTACTCCGATGCGGGAGCTCTCACCTGTTGTCTTAGAGTGTCCTCATTAAAATTCTACAGTAGCACAGCTGCATTGGTGCAGCTCCACCGATGCAGCGTTTTCAGCATAGACGTGCCCTGAAAGCTTGTGTCCCCGCTGGCCAAAGAAGCTATGGCTGTAAACTAAGAAACTGATGAACTTTGTACATTCTTTCTAAATAAAGAAACCTGCATCAAAGAAAATACCAGAATCCATCAATTCATACATCCCCAGTGTCCTTAAATTTGACTAGCCACTCGTTTCAAAAGTGGCAACACTGAAATACTGTCATGGACAACTGTTCTATTTCTTTTCTCCAAAACACAACACGACTTGAAATAAAAGCCTATCTACATCGACGTCTAGTTGATTAAACATTTACAGCACCAACAATTTCTGGTAGCTAGAAATATAGTATATTCACTAAATCAGAATGAATATCTGGCAATGCCTTTAGAATTAAATTTTTCATCCTTACCTGTTCATCATAATTCTATTTTGCAATGTAAATTTGATGTGTCCTGCAGCCATAATAAGAACATACCCAAAAGGCTTTTGCTTCTACAGATGATTCATGAGCTTAGTCTATCTTTGTGCATGATAAATGATATGAAATATACATTGATCTAGGATTAACCCTTACATTCTTGTTATTTTCTACGAGACTAAAATTAAAGTGGTAGGAAAACATTTACTATGGTCACAGCCTTCCACAAGACAAAGAGATATCTCAAAAAAATGTGACATTGCATGTGACCCTATGTGACAGGGTGCTCTATTCACCTCTTGGCAGCACTTCTACCTGGCCATTCTGGGGATTAGCTCTGTGAGGCAGAAGCCCCTTCCTGTGGTTGCACTCTACCTCTCTCTCTTTGTCTGCAGCCCCACTCTCACTCCAGGAGCTGCTGTGGCCTCTTCATGACTCAGCCCTTTGGCCAGGTCACTAAGTGGGTTCCCCTTCTGGGGTAGTTTTTCAAAGTTTCTTCTGTCCAAGTGGTGTTGTGCAGTCCTCACACCCGCTACCATGACTACATCACTACAGTAGTGACTCCAGCAGTTTTCATATTCACTGTCCTTAACAACATCACTCTGCAGTGGTTTGTAGGGGAACCCAGGCTTTACTCTACTCTGGGTTCCAGTCCTGTAGTGTAGTGAACAGTTAAGGTCTTCATCTACACCACCTTACCACTCTCACCCCTGGATTCCTTCCTACCGTGCTTCTTCTCCCCTTCCTTCTCCCTTATCTCAAGGAGTAGGACTGCAGGCTTCTTCTCTACTGTCTTCCCTTACTATTTCCAGCCTCCTAGCTTTATGGAAGCCCCACCTCCCCAGAGGTGAGCTTCCTTCTAGTTATTCCTCCAGCCTAAGTCTCCCCCATTTGCAGCCTAATTGGCTGATTGGGCCCACTTAGCCTAACTCAGCCCTCTCAGGGCCAGTGTGGGGAGTATGCCCTATAACACCCTGCATGCATATGGGAATGTGGAGAGGGTCAAGAAGCCTTCACCATTCTGGCATTCCTATTCCAGTGTCATCCACATTGGTGGTGCAGAGTGCAGGCAGCAGCCAATGGGTGGCATGAACTGAGGGTGCGACCGTGGTCCCATCTCTATCCTCACATTGGTCGGCAAACCTGGATAGGTCCAGAGAGTAGAGCTTGCTGCACAATTTCAAAGTAAAATTCTGACAGTGTCATACCTCCCCTCCCGCCATTCTCTACAATGAAGATTTTGACCTTCATTGTGTAAATAAATGAAAATAGACCTTTCATTTTGTACTTAACATTCATATGCAATAAAAGTTGTGACAGAGCTATATTAGGGAAAGAAAGACAGACAGACTTCTAGGTATTGATATGCACATGAAGATACACATTCTTCCATTCAGTTTCTAAGATTTTAACACCTCAGACCAAGACTCAAACAAACAAATGCAACCAATACATTTATAAACTTGAATGTGGCTTAGCCTGGTCGGATAGGCAACAATGGTACAACAACTTGGCTAGATTTAAATGAATCTAACCTTAAAACGCTTCTATGTTCTAACTAAGCAGAAGGAAACGAGTGGCCTATATTCTAGGAAAATCACAGACCAAAATGCAATGGACATTTATGTAAATGCAAACATTTTGGTTTCCACCCAGAATTTTCATACAGATCATGAGAATTAGGTTCAACTCACTACAATAATGCTATTGCAACTAATTCTCCACATACATTGGGCAGAAAAGTGTAACCCTTAAACTTCATCAATTATCTTAAGTATTTAAGAATGTTCCTAACTCTGGGTAAACTTTCTACTGTTAGAAATATTGTAAAAGCATTTCAGGAAACAATCAAGTTGGTTTGAGCTTGACATATTTAGATTAGCATTCATAGTGATGAAAAAACATCCTGCTTTAGAATGGGTTTTATCATTACAGGTCTAGCTTCATTTACCAGGCTCTAAAGACATTCATTTTGCTTTTTTCTCATGAGCATAATGGGTCAGCTCCTGATGTGAAAGAAGTTAATGGCGAAACTCCCACTGATTTTAATGGGCGTATGATTTGGTTAGCTGAGCAGATTCATGTTGCTGTATCAGACTAGCATAATATGACAACGACAACATGTCCTTGACATTTTTTATATTAATTAACAGATCCTTGAAAGGCAATTTTTTTTACTATTTATGAGTCACAGACATTAACCCAGTATTATGTCAAAGACCACTCTCTAATTGTTTTACTTTTTCGCTGATGCTTTTTAGCGAACTGTTAATCCTGTTTTATAGTCTCCTTTGCCTGTCAGTTTTCAACACATCTGTAGTGCATTTGAAATATTTTAGATAAATCTGCAAGGGCTTGTAAGCTTCAGCTTCTGTTTTGCAAAGTAAAGATGAAATTACATTGAAAGATTCACCTAAATATGGTGTAATAACCACCATCTTGGTCATAAGGAGAGCCAGTTCTAGGGCAGGGCAAGTAAGGTGATGGCCCTGAGTGCCAGTTTCCAGGAGGCACAGTACCATTGTGCCATTGTGATTTGGTGGCATTTCCCCCGCTCCACTGACTGGCTGGTTGTGGGGGGTTTTGTGGTTATTTTATGTTTTGGTTGGTTGGTCTTTGGTGTTCATCTGGCTGCCTGGGGAAGGAGGGCGAAAATGTTTTATGCCCTGGCTGACAAAACAGCGAGGATCCCTCCTCGTTATGTGCAGAGCTTGAATTGGGGACCTCGAACAAGTCCCTACAATTTGAGGTAAAGAAGAAAATCTTTTAGCTGAAAATTGTAACAGACTCATTTCTTCTTTGGATCAGGCACAGAGTGGGAACACCTGATCCTAACAGCTGGGAACATTGGGGTACAATGGCACATTCAAGCCACGTTACTTTGTGAAAATTCAAATACAGATCAACATTGACTGCAGTACCTTATGCTAATAGTTTCAGGGTTTTTTATTGTTCCTGAAGAACAATTTTTATTAGAATATATGCTTTAGATCAGCTCTGACACAACATTTGTAATGAGCACAGTATTTGTAACATTTTGAAGTTCAATACTTTTGAAATCCAAATCTGCTTTAACTGCAGGCTTGCCGAAGAACAGAATTTAAATAATGAGCAAACCTTTTTGGAAATAGAATGTGCCATTTAAGTAATCATGCCAAAGATTAGACATTCTTGGGCACTGGTGGCAGCCCTTCCATCATTCATGAATAGGCTAAGGTCTAATCCAAAGGATTATGGGATATAAACAAATAGGCAGGGACCAATAGGCATTACTGACAGTAATTTTTTTAAAAAAATTATCTTGTAAGAAATCAAATGCCTCAAAGCCAGTTAATTGTGCACTAGGCTAGTTTTGGTCTGATATGTGGTCTGATAACTGTTGCCCTGATCCTTCCTTCCCATTCCCTCCATTTGTTTGTTAAGACCACTTGCTATGCCTAGTCTTAAATCAGTCTGTCCATGCTTCAGGGTAGGGAATGTGTCTTCATGTGTACTTGCTCAGCACCTAGCACAATGAGGCTGAGAGAATAAGAAAGCCTCACATTCCTCCCAGCCTCCTTGCAATCTTCTAATAAATCAGACATGGTGCTTTAGCTGTGAAGCAAAGACCAGACTGCTTAATTCCTCAGTCACTAGCTGTGCACTGGTGGGCTTGATTTCACTTCCCCAACGCTTTTTAACTCCACTAGCACTTTAGCTTTCGTGTGGGTGGAGTGGACTTCAGTTTAGTGATCTACTTAGTATTCAGCCTACTAAAGATACAGTTTCTGCAGTGCTCCTTTGCCATGTAAGATGTAATTTAATTTGTGTCCATGATCTATCAGAATTGTTTCTTTTAATTTATAAATCAAATCTCTTGGCTAATTCACGCCACCTTCATGTTCCATATTCCTTGCCTTTTTTCTCTTTGGCATAGGAACACTTTCTGTGTATGCCAAAGAGTCTTTTGTACATAGACTCATGTTGATGAATATCAATGACATGTAAGTGAAATACAAAGAGTCTGTTGTTATTCAGATATTAGATACTTTGTATATATAAGTTAATACAAAGAGTAAATAATTTCTCAATAGGTGCCCTTATGTCACTGTAAATAAAAGGCAAGAAATAAAAAAATAATTCACCATACATTTCTGATTTGGCTAAAGAACATGGAGTATTATATTATTACATGTAAATAAAGATCCAGCTGTTTGCATTGGCCACTCTTGGAAGACAGTTTACTGGGATAGATGGGTCACTGGTCTGACCCAGTGTGGCCATTCTTATGTTCTTAATGTTCTGGCACCTTTATTCAGAGGTGCAACACCCAACAATTCATGACTTGCTTGATTATTTGCCCTCTTTACCTTGCAGTTTATAAAAATACAATACCGTTTTTTTTGTAGGCAACATGTCAACTAAAAAAATTAATAAATAAAAAGATTGAAAACTAAACCAAAACAAAACAATATTTTTTTAAAACCCAAACATACAGTAAAAGCTTTTTTATCCGGCACATGTGGGAATGGGAGGTGCTGGTAAGTGAAAAATGCCGGTTAACTAAGAGGGAGGGAGTTGGGGTGCGGGAGTGTGTACGGGGCTGGGAGTTGGGGTGCGGGAGGAGAGGTGCGGGGTATGGGCTGTGGGAGGGACTTTAGGTGTGGGAGGGGACTTGTGGCAGGGGGTTGGGGCATGGAGGGGTGTGGGGTGTTGGCTCGGGAGGGTGCTTACCTCAGGTGGCTCCCTGCTACCCCCACCCCGCCCTGAGCACCGGCTCCACATCTCCCATTGGCCAGGATACCCCTCCCATGCCCAAACTCCCAGCCCAACACCCCTCCCGCACTCCGTATCCCTCATGGCCATTCCTCCACCTAGGAGCAGCGGGGACATGTTGCCGCTTCTGGGAAGCCACGCGGAGCCAGGTAGGGAACCTGCCCATCCCACACGTACCGGGCTATAAACTGGACTTTCTATGAAGATTAAAAATGCTGGTTTATAGACCTTCCGGTTGTACAGGGCCAGATAGCTTTTACTGTACTTTGGAATTTCTAGGTCTAACATAAAAAGAAAAGGAGTACTTGTGGCACCTTAGAGACTAACAAATTTATTTGAGCATAAGCTTTCATGAGCCACAGCTCACTCCATCGGATGCAAGATAAAGCTCACGAAAGCTTATGCTCAAATAAATTTGTTAGTCTCTAAGGTGCCACAAGTACTCCTTTTCTTTTTGCAGATACAGACTAACATGGCTGCTACTCTGAAACTAGGCCTAACAGGATCACTATTCAATATTATCATTTGTCACTTGAGTAATGGAGTGGAGAGTGGGCTTATAAAATTTGCAGATGATACCAAACTGGGAGGAGTCACTAGCAATTTAGAGGACAGGATTAGAATTCAAAATGACCTTGATAAATTAGAGAACTGGTCTGAAATGAAGAAGATGAAATTCAACTCAAGATGTAATGGGCTTTATTTACAGCTGGGGAGATTTAGGATAGATAAGTCCTGGAATGGGCTTCCACGGGAGGCAGTGGAATCCCCGTCATTGGAGAGTTTTAAGAACAGATTAGACAAACCCATGTCAGGTAAACTTGGTTCTTTCTCAGTGGAATGCGGTTGGACTAGACCTTTGAAGGGTCACTGGTCCTTCCAGCCTCACATTTTCATGATTCTATTATTCTTATAATCACAATTTAAGCTGGTCAGAACATTTTAGACAAAATTTCAATTAGTTGAAATATGCTGTGCTGCTAAAATCAAACTTTTTTGAGAACTGTATCTGTTTTGATGAAGCTTTAATTGGGAACCTTTTTCGAAGAATGATCTTGTGCACTCTGTACGCTGGAGATTAGTGCACTGGCCTGAGATGTGGGAGACCCAGGGTCATGTTCCTGCTCTGCCTGACTCAGAGTGATCAAGGGTGAAAAATGCTGGGTTAAATCAGACAGAGCAGGAACTTGAATCTCTAACCTCCCAGGCCAGTGCCCTAGCCACCAGGTTACAGACACATGCAGAGGTATTTCTTTTCCTGACTTGAAGAGCTCAGGTTTCAAAGCAAACAGGGACATATTGACACAATTCTGGGTTTGCAAAACCATTCAACAGGTTTTGGTTTCATTCCAATGCCGAACAAAAACAAGTCTCAAAATCTCGGAAGTTGATGTGAAATAGCATTGTTGTCCTCCAGGCAGCTCCAGTCAATGAGGTGTCATGACTTAGAAGGTCTGCACAATGTTACTGGGTTGCGTAATATACATGCAGACATAACGTTGCATAAAAATTATCTCAAAAGACATGTTGTCCTAATGTGAAAAGGCCAGTTAATCCAGAAGATACAGGCCCTTGGAAACTATGTCTAAAAAGAGTGCAATTCTCAGTAAAATTACATCAGTGCACTTTAGGATTATAGTGTATTGATATAGACAACAGCAAAATGAGGACAGATGTGCCTGGAATTCAGCAGCAGCCACAACTTTTATTAAATGTTAGCACGGAGGAGGGGACCTACCCGCCCATCACCCATACTCTCTATACCAGGCACTGAATTGGTTTCAGTGCGGAGTTACAAGGCTCCTTACCATATTACCTGTAACTTGGGGTGCACACTCCTATTCCATAGGACACAACTCTCTCTGACTCCTAGAACCCTGACCCCTGTGACGGTGACAGAGGATGCAGAAGGGTGGACCTCAGCCTGCCAGGGCCACAAGGTCTGAGCTTGGCTCACAAAAGCCACAAAAATCTCACCCTACCCCATGAGACCAAGGCCCATCACCAAATCCCAGGTCTTTTACCTCTGGAAACTGTTCATTTTTCCTTTTTCTGCATTGGAAACCAGCCACAAGGGGGTGCCAGCTACTAGCTTGGTCACTCCCTGCAACCAACCATGCCACCTGGCATCACAACTCTTGTACAATCCATTCCCTCACACTCTGTAGCCATATGTCAGCACCTCCATTAGACAAATGCACACCATCCTCCCTGAAAAATTTGGGTCAGTTGAAACGGGTATCCCTATGGTGTATCACTGAATCCCCTCTCTCCGGGAACATCGTGGTGATCGCCCTCTTTCTAGCCTGGTCCATACGGACTGGATCTGCTGCTCCATACTAACCTCAGCCCTGGCCATGATTGCCTAATCAAGCTAACATCTGGATTCTGTCCCTTAAATTGACTCCTGTACAGTCCAACATTATTCTCCCCAAGATGAAAAACCAGGACATGAGGTGGGTCTGTGTTGTTCATCAGTGAGTGCAGGAGTGGCATGAGCTGATCCCACTGCATGACTCTTCTGCCGAACACTAGGATGCAATCAGCATTGGCCCTGAAGCCCAGCCGAGATCCAGCTGCCATCCTGGCCGCCTCTTGTGGGTCCAATGTACTATAGAGTGCTTCACATCCAAATATTGCGTGCACTCTGGGTAGCCTCTGAAACAAACAGGCACATTGGGTTAGTTACATTTCACTGTTCCCTGCCATCTTTTCCTTGCTGCAGATGTAAGCCCTGAAACACCTTGCTTTCCAGTGTCCTATTTCCAGCGCCTGCTGTGGGCTAAAATCCACTGCTGTTTTTGCTGTGACAGCTAATCTGTGGTCCATATTGTGAACAGTCAGCTAAGACTGCTTGGGTAATGAGGCTGGGCTTTTGTTTCATTACTCAGGCAGTCTTAGCTGACTGTTCACAATATGGACCACGGATTTTTGTAGGGAGGCTTTTTCCCAGGAGGGTGAAAAATCTGCATCTAAAATGCTAGACCCCTCTCCTGTGAATCAGGTTTTAAAGGAAGACTAGGGGTCAGATCTCCTGGAGGGGAGGGTCCACCCAGCTGACCTGTTGGGGGCAGAAAGTGGGGTAACCGAGGGGATCTTACTGATCCAAAGCACTCCATTAAAGAATGTTATTCCTGCTACCCTTGTAAAAACATAAGGGTGTCTCTTCAAGGCTGGGGGGAGAAAAAGTCTGCATTTGGAAAGCTTCACAAAGGGGTGGGATCCAACCCAAAGAAATTCCAGAGGGAGGGGCTGAGGGCAGGCATAGTTGCAGTGCACCCTTCCCTTGCCAAAGCCTCAAACACATGCCTGAATTGAAAGCCTTCTCCAAAGAGGCAGAAGAATGTGTACCAGAGCACCTACCATGGTACACAGAGGGATTGGGAAATGCCATAGACACTAAACAAGCTAAATTGTGTAAACAAAGCCTGTCTGGTGTAGATTTGCTGTTAATCCTGTGTCTTTTGCTACTTCGTCTTTGGGTCAAGACAAAGGAGTTAATACTAGTGGAAAACGCTTTAAAGATGTGGGACAAACCTGACTTGTGGAAAAAAAAACTTTTGTACATTCTAGGGATGGTGACAAGACAGTCCCACAAGCATGCTGCTTTTTCAGCTTATACCCGTAAACAGGCCTATGCTGCTGTGTGAAAGGGGAAACTGAGGCACACCGCCTCATGGCATTGGTGACTAAATGCCAAGACACCTACACTTTAACAGATATTGCTGTGTGCATTCTGTTAGCAATATTATACCCCAACATGTTTTCAGGCACCCGGGGAACAGGAACCCCAAACCCTGCTAGAACACCTATGAATGGCGTATGGTTTAAAGGTACTGAAAGGGGATGTGACCAGAGAAAAACAGGGATTTTACATGTACTGCCTCTGCCATGGACAGTGTCCAACTCTCTGGCAATAAGTTCAGGAGAAGGGTGTGACGTTGCACCCCACAATGCTTTATAGAAATATGCTTATGAATGTAAATATGACATAACTGGAATATGTACATATGCCATGTAACATATCTTTACAAAGGTTATGTTCTTCTGAATGTATTCATCCTATTCGTATTTATGTATCATTTTTATATCTGAAGTTATGAGCGTTGGCTCTATGCTTTTATTTAAAGTGTTTGCTGTAAGAAGCACATAAGGCAGATTTGGTCAACATAGTGTGAAGGGGTTATTCAAGTAATTGGGAGTACTTAGCTAACAACAGACCTTGGGAGTTGCCAATCCATATCTAAACTTTCCTGGGAACTTCAAACTAACATGTAAACAATGGCATTGGCCTGCAGGAAGCTGAATCATTCATAGACATGTGAGTTGCCCAGGCGACTGCTCGGTAATTTACTTTGTTCTGTCTGTTGTTACTTGGAACCACTTATATCCTACTTTTTATATTTAATAAAATCACTTTTTACTTATTAATTAACCCAGAGCAAGTAATTAATTCCTGGGGGAGCAAACATCTGTGCATATCAGTGTTATAGAGGGTGAACAATTTGAGTTTATCCTGTATAAGCTTTATATAGAGTAAAACGGATTTATTTGGTGTTTGGATCCCATTGGGAACTGGGTATCTGGGTGTTAGAGACAGGAGCACTTTTAAAGCTGTTTTCAGTTAGACCTGCAGCTTTTGGGGGACATGGTTCAGACCTGGCTCTGTTTGTAGCAGGCTAGCGTGTCTGACACAACCAGGCAAGGTTCTGAAGTCCTAAGCTGCCAGGGAAAATGGGCTTAGAGGTAGTCTCAGCACACCAGGTGGCAGTCCCAAGGGGGTTTCTGAGTAGCAGCCGTGTTAGTCCGTATCTGCAAAAAGAAAAGGAGTACTTGTGAGACTAACAAATTTATTTGAGCATAAGCTTTCGTGCGCTACAGCTCACTTCATTGGATGCATGCAGTGGAAAATACTTATACTCAAATAAATTTGTTAGTCTCTAAGGTGCCCCAAGTACTCCTTTTCTTTTTAAGGAAGTTTCTGTGACCCAACCTGTCACAGGCACAAAATGCCCAACCAGAATCCACCACCTGCCATTCAAAGTTTAGGTACCCCAAGACTACCTGTAGAGCCCTCTATGTACTTTTCTTTGCCTCTTTTGAGACCCATATCAGTGCCTTGACCAATTCTAGTTTCTCTGTAGGTAACCGCAAAACATCCCAAACTGTGTCCAGCCCAGTGCTCAGACACGTTAAAATTTGGGTACTGCCTCTTGTTTTTATTCATGCAAAGGGGAACCTGGAGGCATTTGGCTAGGTTCTGTAACGCATGAAGCATATACTCACTGTTGTCTGTCCCCAAACTTCCTGCAAATAAGAAGTCATCGAAATAGTGCATGACACAGGCCAGTATCACGCACAATCACCTACTCCAATAAGGAGCTGATTCTTTCAAAAGCAGCACATTACATGGAAAAGCCTCATGGGCATGTGTCAAGGTTCCTTCTCCACTCTGAACAATAGGGTACGGATGTGGGGACCTGCATGAAAGACCCCCTAAGCTTATTCTTACCAGCTTAGGTTAAAACTTCCCCAAGGTACAACTTTTACCTTTTGTCCTTGGACCTTATGCTGCCACCACCAAGTGTGTTAAACAAAGAACAGGGAAAGAGACCACTTGGAGACGTCTTCCCACCCTCCCAAATATCCCCCCAAGCCCTACACCCCCTTTCCTGGGGAAGGCTTGATAAAAATCTCCACCAATTTGCATAGGTGAACACAGACCCAAACCCTTGGATCTTAAGAACAATGAAAAAGCAATCAGGTTCTTAAAAGAAGAATTTTAATTAAAGTAAAAGAATCACCTCTGTAAAATCAGGATGGTAAATACCTTACAGGGTAATCAGATTCAAAACATAGAGAATCCCTCTAGGCAAAACCTTAAGTTACAAAAAGACACAAAAACAGGATTATACATTCCATTCAGCACAGTTATTTTACCAGCCATTTAAACAAAACAGAAATCTAATGCATATCTAGCTAGATTACTTACTAAGTTCTAAGACTCTCTTCCTTTTCTGTTCTTGGCAAAAGCATCAAACAGACAGACAGACCCTTTGTCTCCCCGCCCCTCCACCTTTGAAAGTAACTTGTCTCCTCATTGGTCATTTTGGTCAGGTGCCAGCGAGGTTATCCTAGCTTCTTAACCCTTTATAGGTGAAAGGGTTTTGCCTCTGGCCAGGAGGGATTTTATAGTTCTGTATACAGAAAGGTGGTTACCCTTCCCTTTATATTTATGGCAGCATGGATTTTTCTAAATAGTAGCGGCCTTCAAACTGTAACCCAAGAAGTTAAAGTTCCTGGGATGCTCTGGAAGCAACTGGGATGCAGATTTGATGTCGAATTTTGCCCATTTTTCCCCAGGGCCACATACCATAGCTACCATAGCATCAAATGGTGAGTAGCTCACTGAATACAGCTGGAGGTCAGTATAGTCATTTATTGATGATCCTCAAGGATAGAACAGGTGATGGATAAGCCTGCATTCCCCCTTTACCTTTTTTGGTACCACACCTGGGGAGATATGTGCAATTCCAGAACTGGAGGGCATGTGAAGAGGCCTGCAACTATTCCTGCTGCTACCTCTAAGATGATATTTTCCTTTACCAGATGCTCGAAGCCTTTAATGGATTTCAAATTCTCTGCCCAGAAGTAGCACCTCATGCCCTTAATGGTATTTGAAATTCAGCCAAAAATCCATTCCATAAATGAGCTGTGTCTTTTTTCCAGGGTACCAATGCCAATGATTTTTTCAGGTTACCCCATATCCAATGAAGGGAGATATTAGAGGGAGATGTACCCTTGCTCCTGAGTGCTGAGGTTTGCAATCCCCCCTTCTTTATCTGCAAACTGTTAGTGAACCCTACTACTGTATCCTTTTGGGCTCTTGGTGGGTTATAGAAATGAGGTATAGGCCCAGGGCCATTCATCTCATCATCCTTGTCCACCTCAAAGAGATTTGGAGCCTCACTCTTCAAAAAAATCAAACTCTGAATCCATCCCACAGATCTCCTGTATAAAGTGTTCAAGACCCCGTCCAGGAGGAACGGACTTCTCCAACTCACCACCATCCACGAAGTGAACTGTCCCCACTGAGATCCTGGTTCCTGCCCAGATACTCCCATCATCTTCTGACTTTCCCTCTGCATCAGTTGCAGGCCATAGGTCCTTGCCTGATCTCCATTCCTGTAGAGCCTGAGCACATCTTTCCCCAAAGGGGTTTGAACCCAACCTCATAATTCCCCTGCAAAGTTGCCCGAAGAAACCCTCACCCATCTGTGAGGCCACCACTCTCCCTTAGGGTAGGGCTGGGTCTGTCCAGTGCCAGCAGGAGGGCAACCCTACTACTACCACCACCTGTGCCCCGACTCTTACTGAGGGCAGGGATGGAAGGGAGAGGGCATTTTGCCTGGTTCCCCTAGAGTGGCTCCTGGAGCGGGCATGTGCTAGCCTTAGCCTGGCCAAAGCCCCATGAGCCCTTCCACTCCCGCCACCAGAAGCCACAAGTGGAGGGTGTGTAGCAAGACATAAGAAGCATTCCTGTGGCAGCCAGGGCATGACCCCAGCATCTCCTCCCGCTCCCAGGGGGAGAGTTGGGGGCTGAGGCAACAGACCTGGCTCTGACAGAGCTGCCTGTGGGGGACAGGCTCCCCCCACTACAGCAACTGGTGGGAGGGAGAAGGAGGGCCCTATGGCAACAAGCTTGGCTCTGGCAGGGCCACCCAGGGACCCAGAACCCCTTCCTGCCACACCCAATGTGAGCAGGGGAAAGAGGGGAGCAGCTGCTACAGACCGAGCCCAGGGACACTGGGCCCTTCTCAGATACCATAGCAGCAACATGTGTTCCCATCCCCCTCCCTTTCCGGCAAGGGGAGCAGGGTCCTGGCAACCTTTTCTCCTATTTCACCCTCCCCCCCAACAACTTTTGCCAAGATCCACTGTTTGTATAAATGGACAGATCTTGGCTCCATATGAAGGAAAATGATTCCTGAGTCTTTCAAGCTGCTAATATTCTAATGAATGAATTTTTTTTTTATTTAAGCTTAAAGTGGGGAGTGTGGGGAAGGGCTTTGATAAGGGTGGTGCTTGGGAAAAGTAGTGTTAATTAGTTCTGCTTTCTCATACTGCTAATTACTTTCTTGGTTTTATGGTGGGTATTTCATTATTGAATTAGTTCATTTTTTGGCAAATATTGATTTTAAGGGAACTTTGTATTTTAGTTTTAATAGTTGAACAAACAATGGCAGATATGGTGTGTGATGTGTTTCTAAACCTGCATTTGTCATTGGAAAAATCTGAGAGAAAAAACTTGCAATGCCTCCAGCAGCTGCAATGGAGCACAACCTGTAAGTACCAGAAAGCATCAGCTTCTAGCATTTGAGCGCTATTTAATCCACAAACCTAATCACTCAGGAGGCAATGGAAGCTTCAGCTGTAATTTGTGATGAATGATGTGGGTTATTTTTGGTCAGTTGACAAAGTTGTCCATTTTCCTATTTGCAGGTTAAAAAAAAAATCTCCACAGGTCTAATAAACAAGAATGTCTGATTATTTGTAATGTACCTATGGAAAGACTAGACCTTACTGATAATTCCATTGCTATCAAAGAGTCACACAAAAATGTGATTTGCAGTGTGCTACTTTTGGAAATGTCTGGTTTGAATTTTGGAGCATTCTGTGAATGGTAAGTAGTAATTCACAAAAGTTTTTTCGCATGGTTTTGGCTTTGCATTAGTATTAGATCAATGTAACAGTCTGAATTACTAGCCTGAATGACTAGCTACACTGAACTAGATATTGTACTTTACATTGTTTTAGAGACTTTGTGAACCTTTATGGTGCAAGGTTGGTCATTGCTACTCCAAAGAACCACGCTTTCAGACATAGCCTATTCTTTACTGTATAACCTCACAAAGGGTATCACCACAACAGGCAAACCCACATGCCCCATCCAGTAAGCCAAGTACAGTGCAAGTTAGATCTCTTACATTGATCACACACAGAACTCAAACTCTTCCTTTAGGACTAGGTACAATTGCAGATATTTGAGATTTTTACTACTAATACTATTTGGTGACATTGTGTTGTGCAACTTTTTTAAATTCCAAGAATGCATATAGCATATTATATAAATGGGAATGTTTTTAGAATGTAGAGCCGCTTTTATGTTTCTTTATGGAAGGTTTAGAACCCAATCTGGAAAACTGGTGGCTTCTTTGCTGTCTTTCCCACCTCTGACAATTTTCCATTCATGGTTGCACCTCTGCACTTATTGAGTCCATTTTCTGGATGTGCTCAGATTTATAATGCACATACAGCATAGGAATTTTGGAAAGGGAATTCAGAATGCCATTCAACTATACTCCCCAAACTATCCTCCACGACAGCTGCAGCTCAGAGGGTCTTATCACCTTTTGTAGCTGGAGTCGTAGAATGAGATTTGGGTAAATCACTATCATGACTGGAATAACCCAGGGATATTAAAGATAGATTTAATCATATATGGGCCAAATCTTTGGCAAATGTCATAAACATTTGAATGTGAAAGAGATAAAGAGTCTGGTTGAGTATTTCTTCATTAATTACTTGAATATTGAAATGGAGAGTATGCTTATAAAATTTGCAGATGACACCACTCTGGGAGAGGTTACAAGCACTTTGGAGGACAGAATTAGAATTCAAAATGACCTTGGCAAATTGGAGAAATGGTCTGAAATCAACAAGATGAAATCAATAAAGACAAGTGCAAAGTACTTCTTTTAGAAAGGAAAAATTAAATGCATGACTGCAAAATGGGGGATCATTTGCTAGGTGGTAGTACTGCTGAAAAAGATTTAAGGGTTATAGTGGATCAAATTGAATATGAAGCTGTTGCAAAAAAAGGCTAACATTCTGGAGTGTATAAACAGGAGTGTTGTAAATAAGACATGGAAGGTTATGGTCCCATTTTCCTCAGCACTGGTGAGGCCTCAGCTAGAGTACTGTGTCCAATGCTGGGTGCCATACTTTTAGGAAAGATGTGGATAAACTGGAAAGTCCAGAGGACAGCAACAAAAATAATAAACGATTTAGAAAACCAAGAGGAAAGATTAAAAAACACTGAGCATGTTTAGTTTTGAGAGAAGATGACTGAAGTGGGGACTGATAATATGTCTTCAAATATGTCATGGGCTGTTATAAAGAGGTCTGTGATCAATTGTTTCCCATGTCCACTAAAGGTAGGACAAGAAGTAATTGGCTTAATCTGCAGCAAGTAAGACTCAGGTTAGATATTAGGAAAAATTCTCTAACTAAGCTGAGTTAAATTCTGGAATAGACTTCCAAGGAAGACTGTGGAATCTCCATCACTGGAAGTTTTTAAAAACAGGTTGGACAAACACTTGTCAGGAATGGTCTAGGTTTACTTGGTTCTGGCTGAGAGTACGTTACTACACTTAATGATTTTGAGGTTCCCTCCAGCTCAACATTTCTATAGTTCTATGGTTCCCCCCCCCCAAATTCTAGATTCACTATGAGCCTGACAGAACCACAAGACATGAAGCTAATCAAAATATAATAAATGCATTTTCTGACTATTTTAACATTAAGTATTGGAGAAAGCAGAGTGAATATCAGAAGGCATAGACTTACACAGACTGTCCCTCATTTTAAGCAAACCATGTAGACTGTGCCCTCAGTGGGGTTCCTCTGTTGGATCTACCAGACTTTGACTACAAGCTTCCATAATGACCAAAAGATGAGAGCAAGTCCAGATGGATGTTTTTCACACTGAATATTCCTTGACATACCTTTAAGCTGTTGAGAGACTATGGCAAAGATAGACTATTGAGAAACTGCATCACTAAATAGGACAGAATTTTTGTCCTGGTAACCTAGACTCTGGCAAGATTAAAGCCTAACTAAACATTTGCAGGTGCTAGATGCCCCTGTGCTCTTGTACTTGGTTTTGTTTTCTTCATAATACTCATAATGCTGATAAGCATTTCGGGTGAAAATGCGGGGGGAGGGAAGAGGCAGCACAAAGGCTTTGGGTCTTGTATACCGTTTTATTTTTGAAAGCTTATTAGATGTTTGGTCTCTGACTCTGTGCAGTTGGCTTTGTAGCTGTTTGCCAGGTTTATGGGTTTACAAGATACCTACAATAATGGTACATCAAATCTAATAACAGAAATATAACAAAGATAATATGTTAACTATAAACTTTGTTGATGTAAATCTACATTAAGATGGGGGTAGAATTACTACTTTACTGCAGTATTGAATCAGTAATCTGGGGTACATTGGCATTCATTGTTATTCAGATTAGAAGTGCGGAACTCCCCACATTCATAATCTCTTAAGAGTGTTTAACACCTGTTTTCCTGTAAAACAGTAATTGCTCTTCGCTGGTTACATACAATTACATAATGTGTACTGAATACCCCAGAATGAGGTATGCTCTTGGATAGGTAGTTATCTAATTAAGTTCTGACATCAGATAATCCTAACAATATACTGGAAAGCTCTGAATTACCCCAAACTGGAATTAACTGAGTTGCTCAAACTGCTGCCATTAGCAATTGCCAGTTCCAGTAAAATTCTGCCAAACATTGGCTGTCCCTTACTTCATCCAAAAGATTAGTTTCTATTCTCTCTCAAAAAAAATAAATGTGCACTGGCTCTCCCATTTTTTGGTTGTGTGTTTACAGCATGAGACAGCGTGGAACGCCCAGAGTTCGAAGATTTTCTGGTCCTTTAAGATCTGGATGGGCTATGCATGAGGCATAGCCCAATTGCCAACCCCACATACTCTTCTGGAACACTTGAAATATTGAGGCCTTTGTGGGTTACATATACAGCATGTTGTACAAAGAATGAGTCAAACGGCTTTTACAATTCAATGGAGGTTTTACTATGGACTCAGATGTTAGTAGGATCGGGATTGGATCCAAATCAAGTGAACCCAAATTGAGTGACCCGAGTTGACAACTAGCTGACTTTCTGAACATGGTATTACATGTTTATATTTACAGTAATCCTGGAAATTTATGGGAATTGCATGATTACTTATACCATGATTCATGCTATTCTGACACTAAAGCTATGAGTACTCATATCCAAAATAGTTGGAAGAGAGTCTGACTTTTCCAGTTGATTGAAGATCCAATCTTTAAAACCAATATTGCAATCCCCATTTAAAAATAGTTGATTGTGGATGCAACCTGCCCCGGTATCTGCGTGAACATTGTAGGAAACTGTCTCTGGTAGAGTAGAAACTAAGTCTGCCAGTGCCAGGGCAGTATGTAAATATATGGATGTCAAGTAGGAACTCTGGGCATGAGTTCCTCTGGGGAACATTTTAGGTGACTGAGCATTAATTAGTTTAAGAGCATCTATTCTCCAGATAGTGCCTAAGAAGTAGTTCTACCTTAAGACCACAGAGGTTGGTTATGACACCCACTTCTATTTAATTGCCTCATAACTGTGAGGGTCACGTGCACGTATTTGATGGCATGACAGAAAGCGTGTGCGCGCATGCAAGCGAGAGTAGAGGGAATGTGAGGGGAGGTATATAACAACTATGCATTCCTGCTTGTGTGTGTACACATGTACACTGTGACAAAGCTCTGTCCTTGCCTCCATGGGTCCTGTGTTTCCTGGCGGACTTCGCTAGCCTCAGAGGCTCACTGTGACCCTCCACGTAACCCTTGTTTCTCTAGAGACAAGGGTCAGTCTACTGAGCCATTTTCATCATAAGCCAGCAAGGGAGGTAGGAGAAGTTATCCTTATTTGTGTGGGGGGGGTGGAGGGTGAGAAAACCTGGATTTGTGCTGGAAATGGCCTAACCTGAAGATTACTTTAGATAAGCTATTACCAGCAGGACAGTGGGGTGGGAGGAGGTATTGTTTCATATTCTCTGTGTATATATAAAGTCTGCTGCAGTTTCCACGGTATGCATCCGATGAAGTGAGCTGTAGCTCACGAAAGCTCATGCTCAAATAAATTGGTTAGTCTCTAAGGTGCCACAAGTACTCCTTTTCTTTTTGCGAATACAGACTAACACGGCTGTTACTCTGAAACCTTCCTTGCACAGTCTCTGTTGTCTCCCAGTTTCAGTGATTAATCAGGGGGCAAAGGTGGAGGGGAGGAGCCCGGGCCCACCCGCTACTCCAGGCTCCAGCCCAAGGACCCTAATAGTATCAGCTATGGTAACTGACCTTTTAGAAACATGACATGTACAATTCCCTGGGCTACTTCCCCCACAGCAGCCCTCATTTCCTCAAGCTCCACTTGGGGGTTAGGGGGTTTAGTCCCAGCGTTCCCCCCAACTCAGGCTAATCCTTTCCTTCTGGGGTCCCCGCTGGTTTTTGGCCCCTCCCCCTTTCTTCAACCTAGGACTCCCCAGGGGTTTGGCTGCCCAACCTTCCAGGGTTGGGGTCGGGTGCTTGCTTCAAAAGGGGCCTTCCTTGGGTAGTTGGGTCAGTTCCCTGGCTGTCATCCATCTTTCTACCAGTGTGATCATCTTGTTGTACGTGGACGGATCGTTCTGGCCTACCCATTTGCGGAGATCTGGCAGCAGTCCCTGCATGTAATGGTCGATGACCAGGGTCTCCAAAATCTCCTCCGGCCTGCACACCTCGGGCTATAACCACTTCCGTGGGAGGTGTATGAGGTCAAATAGCTGGGACCTCAGGGGTTTGTTCTCCTGGTATTTCCAGTCATGGAACCTCTGGGCCCTTACCGCTGCCGTTACCCCTGATCGTGCTAGGATCTCTGCCTTCAGATGGGTATAGTCAGTGGCATCTGCGGCAGGCAAGTCAAAGTAGGCCTTCTGGGCCTCTCCACATAAAAAAAGGGACAAGAATACTGGCCCACTGCTCCTGGGGCCACGCCTCACGCTGAGCAGTCCTTTTGAATGAGAGGAGATATGCCGCTATGTCATCTCCTGACATCATCTTTGGCAGACAACCAGTGGCCTTCAGGGTTCGCGTACCGTCGGACCCACGGGCCTGGGTGGTGAGGATCTTCAGCTGGTCCACCACCTCTCTCAAGAGGGCACTATCTTGGGTCGCCTAGCTCATCGATAATTGATTGGTTTCCTGCTGTAGCCGCATAGACTCCTGTTGTGCCATTGCCTGAACCCGGGTGGCCTCCTGCTGGGCTGCCATAGCTTGTACCAGAGCTCTTACCACCTCCTCCATTGTGGTACAAAGCAAACAAACAAAAACCAAAAAGAAATCCAAAACCCCAGTGCACGTTTTTTTTTAACCTCTTTCTTCCGCCACGCTGTGAACGAAGTCCCACTTCTGACGCCAGTTGTGACAAAGCTGTGTCCTTGCCTCCGTGGGTCCACGTTTCCTGGAGGATTTTGCTAGCCTCAGAGGCTCACTGTGACCCTCCATGTAACCCTTCTCTCTCTCTAGAGACAAGGGTCACAGTCTACTGAGCCATTTTCATCATAAGCCAGCAAGGAAGGTGAGGAGAAGTTATCCTTCATTGCACAGTCTCTGTTGTCTCCCAGTCTCAGTGATTAATCAGGGGGCAAAGGTGCAGGGGGGAGCCCGGGCCCACCCTCTACTCTGGGCTCCAGCCCAGGGACCCTAATAGTATCAGCTATGGTAGCTGACCTTTTAGAAACATGATATGTACAATTCCCTGGGCTACTTCCTCCACAGCAGCCCTCACTTCCTCAAGCTCCACTTCACTCTTACCGCAGGTCCTCCATCCTTGTGCCTGATATGCTGTGTACTACTCAGCCTCTTCAACAGCACAACTTCCTTCCACAGCTCCTGACATGCACCCCCACCTGACTGACTGGGAGGCTTTTAACTAGTTTCAGCCAACCCCTGATTGGCTTCAGGTGTCCCAATCAACCTAGCCTTCTCCCTGCCTTCTGGAAAGTTCTTAATTGGCCCCAGGTGTCTTAATTGACCTGGAGCAGCTTCCATTCCACTTAACCTGGTACCAGGGATTTGTTTAGCCTGGAGCTAATCTATCTATCTCCCACTACTTTTCTTTAGCCATCTGGCCTTGCCCTGTCACAACACACACTTCAAACGCCCCCATCTGAAAGAACTGGGCCAGATTCTCAGGCAGGTATATGTGTGCACAATCCCCATGGTCTTCAATGACAGCTGTGTGCTTGCACCCTGAAACAGAAATTAGCTCTGTGCAGGGTCAAATACAAGTTCATAAAAGCCTAAAATGGCTGAAGTTATATATCTTGATGTGTAATGGCTACTCTAGGTCTTTGATGAGGAATTAACTCTGAAGGACAAGATATGTTTCTGTGGCTGTTAATTGGTCCTGTGGAATTAGAATGTTACATGGGTCTGAAATAGTCATTTGATGTATCTATTTTCTTAAAGTTCAGACGGCCTTTCAGTCTGTTGTCTAAATTTATCAGGTATGGACAACGGTTACGTACACTAGTAAGGGGCATTTGAGAAGAACAGAGCCTCTGAAATATATTGCATGTTTTAGTTAAAACTATCTAATAAGAATCACTCATTCAGGAATTACACTGATATTTTTGGTGATCAGTGTGAATAGCTACAGTCTATTAATTTAGCATATACAAGCAATGGGCACAATCTTCAAAAGGCTGAGAAACAGTTTGGCTAAAATTCCAAAATATCAGATGCTTATCTAAAACTTTGGTTTAGAAAAATCTTATGATAATATCCCAAAACACAAGGCTTCTGTTGCTCCCTGGATCCAGCCAAGTCAAACATACTGTGAACGGCAGAATTTTAATAGTGTTGGCCAATATAAAAAAGTACATAGGTTGTGGAAATTAAAAATAGAAGATAGGCAAGTATTTCTGAACCTGTGGTAAAGCTCATGAGGTTTGAGTTATGGGCAAAGGTTTAAGTTAGTGCTTATTTGATCCGTACCAGTTTGCCCTTGCTTAGCTCATATATAGTAAAACAGAACATAGATTTGAAAAGAATGTATTGTCCTTGGGTTTGACACTGCATAGGACAGTGCAATGTTATGTAACTGCCAGGTGAAAAAGTGAAAGCAGGAAGTAGAGGGAGACCCAAGCCTGTATAAGTCAAAATGGATGAGGGACAAGTTGCTCCTCCTGAACAACAAGAGCAAAGCCTAACAGAGGAAGGTCTTGCTGGGTGCCTAATTAGCATGATGAGTAATGCCTTTAAATTTTTGTCTCCCCAGACACATTTATTCCCTGCCTATACCCTGCCCCTTTTAACACTATCCACTGGAAGTTATAGTTTTGCTGCATGTAGCCTCCATTCACAGTTGTGTTGAGATGCAACAATCTTGTGCACAGTTTGGATGGGCTCTTCGGAGCAAGACCCTTATCTAATATACATCCCTAAAAATCTCGAAGTGTAACTAGCAACAAGGAAGAACTACAACAGACAAAAGGAGGATCTGGAAACTGAATCAGCTGTGTCAGCATGATGTCTGCAAACAAAGGTTGGTTAAATATCGATTAAGAATAGACAATTAACTAACAGATGATGCTCCAGCCCTAGTGCTCTTGTGTGGAAAAGATTAAAAACTATTTTCTAAAGGGAGAAGATTGGGTAGCCTGCAGGCTTTTGAATTAGCAGCAACAGCAACTGATTAAATAGTGTAATTTAGAACACTGTCTAATTGGGATTCTCTATGCTTGCTGAGAGAATTGTGCTCACTAAAAGCAGACCAGGCATAGAGCCGTGAAGAAAGTTATTCCCTATGATGCCAGATTCTCAGCAGTGCCAGGGCAACATTCAGTAAACCCAGGTTTGGGAAGGGGAGATAAAGGCAGCTTTCCCCCCAAACTTGCTAGCCTCTCATTCTGCCTGTACTAGGACAGCATTGCCAGGAATGTGGCAAGTTGAACCATTTTAGCAGCGTGTGTAAGAGCAGAGGAAGGTCTTAGACTCAGACTAGAACAGGAGGGAGAGGGCACATCGGACAGTGGGGATATTATGACTCTGAGTCTAAGAGTATGTCAGGTTAAGGCTGTCAGGACAGGAAAGCAACATGGGACAATACCAACCTCCATGCACACAAGAGGGTTACTAGGGAAAAATGTCAGCTCACAAGGCAGGGTGTTGTGTGGGACTCGGCAGATTCTCAACAGCAAGCATTTGACACACTGAAACAAATGATAATGGATGCTGTCAAGGTTCCTTCCCCACTCTGAACTCTAGGGTACAGATGTGGGACCTGCATGAAAACCTTGTAAGCTTACTTTTACCAGCTTAGGTTAAAACTTCCCCAAGGTACAAAATTATTTTACCCTTGGATTTCCAGTGCCACCACCAAACTTTATCTGGGTTTACTGGGAAACGTGGTTTGGACACGTCTTTCCCCCAAAATCCTCCCAACCCTTGCACCTCACTTCCCGGGGAAGGTTTGGTAAAAATCCTCACCAATTTGCATAGGTGACCACAGACCCAAACCCTTGGATCTTAGAACAATGAAAAAGCATTCAGTTTTCTTACAAGAAGACTTTTAATAGAAGTAAAGGAATCACCTCTGTAAAATCAGGATGGTAGCTACCTTACAGGGTAATTAGATTCAAAACATAGAGAACCCCTCTAGGCAAAACCTTAAGTTACAAAAAAGACACACAGACAGGAATAATCATTCTACTCAGCACAGCTCTTTTCTCAGCCATTTAAAGAAATCATAATCTAACACATACCTAGCTAGATTACTTACTAAAAGTTCTAAGACTCCATTCCTGTTCTGTCCCCGGCAAAAACAGCATACAGACAGACACAGACCCTTTGTTTCTCCCTCCTTCCAGCTTTTGAAAGTATCTTGTCTCCTCATTGGTCAGGTGCCAGCGAGGTTACCTTTAGCTTCTTAACCCTTACAGGTGAGAGGATTTTTCCTTCTGGCCAGGAGGGATTTTAAAGGGGTTTACCCTTCCCTTGATATTTATGACAGATGCCCTGTCCTGAAGTATTACCAGCCAGGAGAACTATTGGCGCTCCACAGTGATGCACTGGAAAAATGAATGGGTATAGCGGTTTTGCAGCAGCAGCAGGTTACTTATGCCCATATTGCCCTGTCAGACTGAACTGGGGTATGCCCAAATAGGAAAAAAAAAAGCTTCTGGCTGTTTTTTGGAGTGGAGTGATTCCATCAGTGCACATAGGGTCACCCAGCAATAGTGCAAACAGATCATAAACCCCTAGAGACAGTCATGGCAAAGCCCTGTCTGGGTACTGCAACTTATCAGGATAGTTACATTCTGAAATAGGCTTCTGTCAAGGTTCCTTCCCCACTGTGAACTCTAGGGTACAGATGTGGGGACCTGCATGAAAACCCCCTAAGCTTATTTTTACCAGCTTAGGTTAAAACTTCCCCAAGGTACAAACTACTTTTCCTTTTGCCCTTGGACTTTATTGCGGCCACCACCAAGTGTCTAACAGATATATAACCTGGAAAGAGCCCGCTTGGAAACGTCTTTCCCCCAAAAATCCTCCCCAAACCCTACACCCCCTTTCCGGGGGAAGGCTTGATAAAAATCTCCACCAATTTGCATAGGTGAACACAGACCCAAACCCTTGGATCTTAAGAACAATGAAAAAGCAATCAGGTTCTTAAAAGAAGAATTTTAATTAAAGTAAAAGAATCACCTCTGTAAAATCAGGATGGTAAATACCTTACAGGGTAATCAGATTCAAAACATAGAGAATCCCTCTAGGCAAAACCTTAAGTTACAAAAAGACACAAAAACAGGAATATACATTCCATTCAGCAAAGCTATTAAACAAAACAGAATCTAACGCATATCTAGCTAGATTACTTACTAAGTTCTAAGACTCCATTCCTTTTCTGTTCCCGGCAAAAGCATCACACAGACAGAGACAGCCTTTGTTTCTCCCGCCTCCAGCTTTGAAAATATCTTGTCTCTCATTGGTCATTTTGGTCAGGTGCCAGTGAGGTTATCCTAGCTTCTTAACCCTTTACAGATGAAAGGGTTTTTCCTCTGGCCAGGAGAGATTTTAAAGGTGTTTACCCTTCCCTTTATATTTATGACAGCTTCCAAGAGAGGTTATGTAATCCCCATCATTGGAGGTTTTTAAGAACAGGTTGGACAAACACCTGTCAGGGATGGTCTAGGAATACTTGGTCCTGCCTCAGTGCAGGGGGCCAGACTAGATGATTCCTTGAGGTCCCTTCCAGCCCTACATTTCTAGGATTCTCTGTTGATGCACCTATAGCACTAACAGTTAGAGATGAGATATTGTCCAGGACAATTATTGGTGTTATCTGATACCCTGAGCACAGCATATATATTATACATATACATACACACACACACCCCCAACATCAGGAAAACAGGATCAGGAGATCAGATCCATCACACTATCTCACAGTTTTAACAGCAAAGCTTATGGAAAGTAAATAATCTATGGTAAAGGACATTCAATTACAGGCAGTCAAGAGAGCAATACTAGCAGGGTGGCCAAAAGACAAAAGCCAAGTACCGGTAGGAGCATAACCATATTTTCAAATTAAAGATGAGCTGAGAGTGCAGGATGGAATCATATTTCAAGGACAGAGCTGTTGTCCCCACCTCATACTAAGCATTGACAAGCATGAGTGTGTTTACTGATTGGGAATGAACACACAACTTCACTCCTTGATAGAAGGGTGTAAAATTTACTGATCATGTGATAACTACCAGCAGAAAGACTGTCACCACGTGAGCTGCTCACCTCTCTATGGGAAAAGGTGGAGCCGATTTATATACCTCCAATGAAAATCAGTAGTTAATTATGGTTGACTACTATTCAAATTTTTGGAATGGTGATATCCTGCCTGATGCAAGAAGCAAGTCAGTGACTGGCAAATGGAAGGCTCACTTTGTGAGATATGACATTCTGGACATTATCTTCACTGACAACAGACCCCAATTTGCCTCAGAAGAATTCAAGCAATCTGCACACAAATGGGAGCTTGACCAAGGCTGTTTCTTCTAGTTCAGGCCCCTGATTATCATTTTTGGCACAAAGGAATACCCCACCACTGTGGTGCCAAAACAGTCCAGTGCAGGCACTGGTGGGATGAAGGACCAAAACCTATTACCAATGAGTGGAGGCCTGTTGCTGCCAGAAGGTTGTGGACATCCCCAAGAAGAGATGGCCAACAATCAGAGAAAACATCACTAGAGCACAGCAGGTCAGCCAAGGATCTACCAGCACTGGAGACAAGCACTCCAGTGAGGATTTAGTCACTAGAGACACCAGAATGAGTGGGCTAAAGGAGTTGAGGGGTGAAGTGGCATCCAGGACTTATGAGGTGACTATGCAAGAGGGACAAGTTATCTAAATGAACAAGAGGCACTTACAAATTAGCAGGTACAACACCCAAAGAGATCACCACAAAATGGAGAGACCGAGACTCATCTAGAGGGCAGCCACACAGGGGGAGAGGAGATTCCACAGAGATATAGCTTGCTAGACCTGGAGACAGATGACAGAGTTGGTTTAGTCTACTCAACAGGCAACTGCACTGGGAATGATCTCTCGAAGACTATGTAACCAGGTGAGTCTGTGGTAAAGACAAGACATGTCCTAGCAACCTCTAGCCAAAGGGACATGGGGTGGGGTTCTGGGCATCTCTTATTTGTGTTTAATATTTATACTAAAAAGTCTGTAAAAGAGGGAAGGTATATCTTGATCAGTGGAACTGGAGGGACTGTTGCTGATGGCACACCTGAAAAACAGGGAACTTTGGAGTGTTGTGATGGCAGCAACTCAACCACATGGACAGAGCACAGCTTGGAGTTCAATAAAGTTCCCTTGTTCAATTTATCCTTCATTCAGCCTCACCTGTTCCTAATGAAGGCTTGGCACCACTGACAGAAAGGGGACTTCAAGCTGCTTTAAGTCCTAGCATCCACCCTCATTCTTTCCCTACATACACATACACAATATTGATGGTGTTCCAGGGTGTGGAAAGGTAATGAGGGGTGATCCTGGCCAGTGTAGAATTTCCTAGTCAGCATATCTGACAGCAGACTTGAGGCTGTTCTAATTTGTGCTGGATGCCAGGTTGATCCCTGCAGCCTCCAGCACTTCTCCTTTATCTGCCCATAGTGTATCCCATGGGCAATGACTTACACTATGGTTATGGAACCCTGGCTGCTTGCTCTCCTTTGCTGTTGTTCAGCATGTACTTCTCAAGGTGTGGTAATTCCTAGGGCTTTCACCTTCTCTTGAGGTTTCTGCTGGCCACCCTATATCTAAGTACCTGTCTAATGTGACACTTGCCTTCCTGGAGCAGCTGCTCCCACAGGTAGTGATCCCAAGGTTCTCAGTTCTGAACTCAAGGTTCAAATTTCTGAATTAGGGAGTCTGTCAAGTCCCCAAAACTGCATGTAGCAGCCAGTGTGTGTAAAGCACTAACCTGGGGGCTGGGGATGTCTATCCCCTCCCCTTTGGCTTAGTCTCTAGTGGAAAAAAAAAACAGTGTTGCTCCACAATTTCATTCTGCTTTGGGGAGCAGAAAGGCCCCAGGGATTCTAGGACTGCTGTGAGGCTTGAGGCAGTGGTGAGCTTCAGTGTGCTGCAGACCTTTCTGCCTTGATCCCCAATACAGCGAGTAACAGTTTTACTTTCCTGCTATTGTCTTCCTCTTGCGTGGCCAGGTCTGTGAACAGCTCAAACTCCTCCTTCCATGGGGACCATCACTGGACTAGATTTGTGTCTTCAAAATCCAAGGCTCCAGTGGGATTCAGACAAAGATCCATGGCTCACACTGGCAGTGCTGCACTTCAGAGAACTCACAGCTCAGACGCTGCCACCATGTTTCATTTTGCATAGACAGAAGCTGAATACAGGTAAAATTTCATAGATTCCAAGACCAGAAGGGACCACTGTAATCATCTGTTCTGACCTTGGGTATAGGACAGGCCAACCAACTTCCCCAAAATTCTTAGAGCATAGAATTGAGAAAAGCATCCAATCTTGATTTAAAAATTGGAAGTGTTGCAGAAGCCACCATGACCCCTGGTAAATTGTTCCAGTGGATAATCACCCTCAATGTCAAATATTTACACATTATTTCCAGTCTGAATTGGTCTAGCTTCAACTTCCAGCCATGGGATTGTGCTATATCTACATTAAAAAGCCCATTAAATATTTGTTCCCCCTGTAGATCCTTACATGTTATAATGTAATCAAATCACCCTTTACCCTTCTCTTTGTTAAGCTAAATAGATTGAGATCTTTGAGTCTCTCACTGTAAGGCATGTTTTCTAATTTTTTAGTGATTCTCAGGGCTCTTCTTTGACCCTGCTCCAATTTATCAAAATCTTTCTTGAATTGTGGGCACTAGAACTGGGTGTAGTATTCCAGCAGCAGTTGCACCAGTGCCAAATACAGAGGTAAAATAACCTGTATTCTCCTATTCATGAGGGCCTTCTTCATGCATCCCAGGATTACATTAGCTGAAAGTTGAAGTGGAACTTTATTAAACCCTTTGCACTGCTCTGTCCATGTAGCTGAATTGCTTTTAGGATTTCCACCTGGCTGGTTTATAACTTACCTGCTTTTTTTCCCCTTTGGGTACAGCCCTACCTCCTAAAAGATTTAATGTGCCTTCCCCCCCGCCACTTGGAACACATTAGAGGGCTCTACAGATCACACTCCCATAGTCTGGACTACGGCACCATGTTAGGATAGGGAAAGAAATTATAAAGTAACAAAAATATACATTGTGTGTGTAAAATGGTTCCCTAAAACATTTTAATAATAATTTGCTACAGTCAACACTACAAACACTTTTTGTTGGTGGTGGTGGGGCGGTCAGTGGCTGGCTTTTCTGTCTTGAGGTGGAACCGTAGTTACTCCTAGCCTCTAATCCCCGCATTCCCAGGTGCCCCCTCAGTAACAGTCCCTCCAGGGAACATGGGTCCTCTCACTCTAGTTCTACATCATGAGGCACCAAGTAGATTTAGAAGGTGCTAAGGATCTAGCCCTTAAGGAAACTCCTGCAGTCAGACATCCCTCCTTCTGCACACCCCAGACCCAGGGGAACCCAACCCTCTAAGGCACTAGGACTCATGTGGCATTCCTTGCTGCTCCCAGCCATGTGGTGTTTGGGAAAGAAACTGCAGGGAGGAGCCAGACAGAGCCTGAAGATGGTGCTACAGCTGCAGGTTAAGCTGGGAGGGACGGATGCTGATGATATCATCACTGGACTGTTTTCTGCAGTTTTTACTCTGAGCTAATCAGCACAGGGGCTGGAATGTTGTTTGCACCAACCCTTTCGGTCCCTTCCCTGGTCTTTCCGTTTATCTAATCCCCTCCTAACATAGGTTCAGTGGGGTTCTCAGCATAACTGACAATAAATATACACATACTGGTATTAGTATGATGTTTGCAGCCATCTCATTGCTCATTCTGTTTGTGTGTTCTATTCCTTTTCCCTGCCCTTTGTCTTCTCTATTTAGACTGTCAACTCATTGAGGAATGAAATGTCTATCACTCATTGTACAATGCTTATCACAACGGAGCCCAAGTCTCAGCCCCGAGGCACTACCATAATAAGCATGACAAATACAAACATGAGGGAAAGTTTCTGAGGACAGAATCTGGAGCACCTGTCATTGCCCATCAGACAGAACTCTGGGCTAGATACCATTGTTCCCGTCTGGCATGGGAATTCCCAGGTTCCACCTGGCTTCTAAGATAGCTGTGTGGATATGTGTCTGTGTCGCCAGGATGTATGGTTGCCAAATGTATATGCTTCTCTTATGCCTGGTGGAACTCTAAAATGGCTAATGTTTGGAGTTTATTTGTTCAATGTCCATAGTCATCACTTCGTTATGGGAAATCCTTGTTGCACTGAGAAATCAGACTTCAGTGATTTAAACTTTAACCATATATTTATCATTATATATTAACTGCATAATTTCCAAAAACTGGCTCCTAAAATAGTAATAAACATTTTACAGAATGGGTGCAGATTCTGAAATATGTACTCAAATACACTCACCAAAAAAAAATGATAAAAAAAAAATCTAGCAATGAACTCTGAATACATGTGTTACCTCAAGGGAATGCAGCACAACTGTGATGTTAATTCACTTTCATCCTCCTGGTGAGGCCTCCTTGCTTTCCATGAGTCTTCATCTGAGGAATGTGCTATGGATCTGAGGAATGTGCTATGGAACTGTCAGTTTCCAGTTGCAAAAAAAGGAGAATGCCTTGCTGACGCCTGTAAAGTCCTTGGGACTTTTCTTCTTTCCTGCCCAAGACTTTGGAACATCTAAAGAAAAGTCTGCCTGAGAAGACCCTTCCTAGGTTTCACCATGAGCCCAGTATATGCTGTGACAAGAGTATGGGGGCTCAGTCAATGCTATGTGGACAAAGCTTATAACTATAAGAATGTTTTGGTGTTTCTGAAATAAAGTATGTTCACCTGGCTGTCTGGGAACCCCACCATGTGAGCTGCTGCAGAGCTAGGAAGATAGAAGTTCTGGGAGTCCCAACTCCTAAGCTCCCTGCCAGGGAATCAGGGAGCTTGAGAATTTCATCAAAATCCACATACTCCCATGGAACAATTCAATTTTGATAATTTCAAATTGACATTTTCCAATGGGAAAACCACAAAAAGTTAATTGAAGTTTTCAGACTTTTCCATAACAAGACCCACCTCCTATCTACCCACAATTTAGCTCAGACCTCTCCTAAGAGCATAACATAAGAACAGCCATACTGGGTCAGACCAAAGGTCCATCAAGCCCATTATGCGGTCCTCTGATCTGACCCCTAACATGGTGTTAGCAAGGGTGGTTGTAACTCTCCAGCACGTTTTCACAAACCCCAGGTTTGGAACTCCTGGCATATAGTTCTGTATCCATTACAGTTAGGAAAGGAGTAAAAAAACCCAAACAGATGTATAAATATTTTAATAAATGAAAGCGCTGTGTTCTGTTCACAATGATTCAGTGAGTCAGAGCTTTCATTATTTGCAATTATTTAGGTGACTACCAGATGTTACACTGTTTTGTGAATCCCAGATGTTTCATGAATTTTACTACAAATATTTTTGTCCCAAAATTCATACTGGAATTTCATTAGTCTCCTTAGTAAGCTTCAGTTAGCCAGTTAGGGACCAGATGCAATACCATGTGGCAAGGGTGAACAATCACACAATATTCACTGACTTAGAATCAGAAAAATGTAGAGCTGGAAAGGACCTTCAGAGGTTATCAAGCCCAGCCTCCTGCACAAATGCAGGACCTAATAAACCAAAACCACCGAGACAAGTATTTGTCTAACCTGTTCTTGCAAATCTTCTGGGACTGGGATTCCACAAACTCCCTTGGAAGCCTATTCCAGAATTTAATTACAAGTGCCCAGGAGAGTGGGACAATTACCTCCTGTGTCTTACACACAGTACTCCTGTAAATACACCCCAGAATTATATGCTTTTTTGCATCTACATCACACTGCTGGCTTTTCAATCTGTGATCCACTATAACCCCCAGTCTTTTTCAGCAATAGTACCACCTAGTCAGTTATTTCCCGTTTTGTATTTGGGAATTAAAATTTCCTTCCTAAGTGAAATATTTTGCACTTGTTTTTTATTGAATTTCATCTTGTTGGATTTCACACCAGTTCTCTAATTTGTCAAGGCACATTATTGATGAATACTGGCTTAGACGAATAACCATTCAACATTAATATGGCAGCCTAGAATAGGGTGGTATTATAAAAACACTCAAATATACAAAAAATGGAAGGAAGAACTTTCGATTTCTTGCAAATTAACCTAATCTCCATAGTGACTTCCTGATTATGATGATTTAACCATTAATGACAGGCAGTAAGGGAAAGCAGCACCTTCTAGTAAACTCTCAATCACTAACTTTATAACTGGATTTCATTAAAATTCAAAATAAGTGTTCAGTGGAAAGCTCATCTGTGAACTCCAGTGAACATGCAGTAACATGGAATCCAAATGGAACATCTGGTAAACTCTAGAGTAAGTTCAAACAGAAATAGTCTGTGACTAACTTCAGAAAAACAAAATGAACATTGAGAAAAAAAATCCATCACTCTTCCAATTCATGACTCAATAGAAAAATACTCAATTAATATGAATTCTGTACAGTAAAACACTATCCTGTTGCCATTCATTAGGAATATGCTATTGGTATTTCACATGAGCAGATCGCAGCACAGACTATCATGGCATTTAAGGTTTCCTTCAATTCACTGAGAAACCCTACTGAAATCCATGTGGCAATTCAATTAATTTCTGCCAACTGTTATGACATTACCAGGATTCACGTTATGCACATAATCACACCAAAGCCGTTTAAAAAGCACTTTAAGAAAGACTCCACTAAATAGATCAGAGCCTGGTGAACCTGTGGACGATAAATTGGATTAACCAACATCCCTATGATGAATGATGACAGGAATTTCCAGATTGCTGAGCAAAGATATGATACAGTCTTTAAAATGAGCATTTGATATTCACTTGTCATAGAGACTTGAAATGATGTTGCTTCCAGACACCATCACCCCCAAATGGACATTATTCCCAGCATGAAGTAATTTTGCTAGGAGCCTGCTGACAGTCAGAAACAGAAATTGATGACATTCATTAGAAGAACACTGGCCCTTATCAACTCTAGAAGTTTTACAAGGTTTTCAGTAAATTACTCCATCCACTAACTGAAGTTAAACTAAATTTGTCAGAGTACTTAGATTAGCTTTTCTTTTTCTTTTTCTTTATGAAGACAGACAGTCTGTCTGCTGGGAAAGCAGTTCTTATTGAAAAATCAAAGGTTTACAAAACGTCTAGTTTACACAGGCTGTGGAAAACCAAAGTACATATTTAACTGCTTTTCCATCTCGGATTCCCTGCTGCGACTTTTGCAGACTGCTACTCTGGGAAAACTCCAAAATCTAACCCCTCTCTTGTGGGTGCAGACAGCATATAAAAACAAGTTTCAGAACAATGTAACAAGAACTGTAACAGCAGCCCAAGAAATGGTATCTATAAATCTTCACAACAGGCGACAGAGGTTAAATCAGGTATATTTATATTTCAGTTTGTTCATGAAATCTCAAGCTGGCAGCCTAGGGAAGAGATTCATCTGTATGTGTTTTTCTTAAATTACAAGAGCAGACATTATCATGATGCCAAATCAATGATCATGCTTCAACTTTATAAAATGTATGACTTTCCCCCTATTTTTAGTCACACTGAAGAGCTAGAAAACTGTCAAGAAAATTAACATTTCTGGAAAAATTTGTGCTATGGATCAAGATGAATTAGATTTCCAGATATTGGGTAAAAACACTGGGCCAGATGGTCAGCTGCTGCAAATCAGCAAAGCTTTCTTAAACTTAATGGAGCTACGCTGATTTACACCAGCTGATGAGCTAGCCTAGTATTTGCTAGGGAGGGTGGATGCTTTTCTAATTGTGTTCCTTTCTTAGATCACTATCTTGGATTAGTGAATGCATGCAACAAGCTATCTATAGTTCTCTTTTTTGTTTTATGAAACTTAAGTCAAATATCTTTAAATGGTTTTAGTTTTTCCCAAACATGCAGCTTTACCTTAGTTTTATCAGACAACCCTACCATTTTAAAATGTTCATGCCTTTTGCATCTTTTTAGGTACATTGGAACATAGGAATTGCTGTAATGGAATAAAATAGTGATCACTCTAGTCTAGTGTCCTAGTCTAGTATTGTGTCTTGGACAATGTCCAGCACCAGATGCTTCAAAAGAAAGTACAAAAATCTGTTATAGGCATTTATGGAATCATCTGCATATAGGTTAAGGCCCAGACTCTTGATGAAATTTAGCCTCCTAAGTGCCTAAATCCCTTTTGAAAATGAGATGTAGGCTCCTAAATCAGTTCAGGGTTTTCACACTGAGCAGTGATGCCTAAATAGCTTTAAAAATCTGGGCCTAAGTATCTTCCTAATCTCGTCACTTAGAAGTGGGGTTTTTATGCCCTGATGCATGAGGATTTATCTCTTCCAAATGTTTTTTTAAAACCCCATTACTATTGTGGCTATGTGTGATCTCCTTATCTGTATACAATTCAATCCCTTTTTATGAATGCAGCTAAGTTTTTGGCCTCTGTGATATCCTGTGGCAATGAGTTCCCCAGGCTAGTGTAGCATGAGAAGGTCTTTCTTTTATCAGTTTTAAAGGTACCCTCTCAATTGCATTATTGTTATTATTAGTATTTATTATTTGTACTACTGAAGAAAATACAGAATAAAAATATGGTCTCTGCCCCAAGTGGTTTATAATCCAAGTACAGCTCCTTGTTCCTGTATTATGACAAAAATCTCTATCCCCTACTGTATACTATTCATTATTTTTTTAATCATGTCCTCTTACCTAATCTTCTCTAAAATAAACCATCTGGACCTTGCAGTAACTCCCCATTCCCCCCCTCCCCTTACACAGCCCCATGATTTCAAAGGAGCAGCACTGTAGCTTCCCTCCATCCAAAAAGGTTTGATTCTCTCTCCTGCCCCTATTATCTTACTTACGGCTATGTCTACAGTTGGAGTTAGGGGTGTGATTCCCAGCTCAGGTAGACTTATTGGCATTAGCTCTCATCAAGCTAGCCTGCTAAAATAGCAGTGTAGTCATGATAGCAAGGGAAGTAATGGTACAGGCTAGCTACCCTGAGTGCAAACCCATCTGGACCCCACAGGTATGTACTCAGGGTGGCTAGCCCATCCGCTATTACCCATGCTATTGTGGCTATACTACTATGTTTAGTATGCTAGCTCAATGAGAGATAGAGGTGTACTTACCTGAGCTGGGAATCACACCCCTAGCTCCAAGTATAAACATAGCCAAAGTATCACAGGGGAACAGTGGGAGGTACTGAACAAGTACTCCTTCCCCCTTGGCAGGTATCTCTCAAGCACTCCTAGCCCAAGAGCAAGAGACAAAGCTCTAATTAAAAGAATGGTAATAAGGATGTGATCTAAAACAACCGAGAGACCAAAAAAAAAAAAAGAGAGAGTGAAGACCTGCCTACAAGTGAAGGAACAAACAAACCAGAAAAAAGAAAAATGGCCAACTTAATGGAAATGGAGAAGAATCTGGATTGTCTATGGGCTTGTCTACGGGCTTGTCTACATGGGGAAATTGACTGGAATAACTACTCTGATGTCCCTGTGTGGGAACCCTCTTATGGAATAACGGTGACTTTAATCCAGAATAATTACTTCAGATGGCAAAGCAGAGTTATTATTCTGGATTAGAAGCGATTTCAGTTCAGAATATTATGTCCCCAAAGACGTTATTCCAGAAAATTAGTTTTTCCAGAATAAGTATTCCAGAAGAGTTAAATCAGTCAATTTCCTTGTGTTGACAAGGCCTCAGGCTTGAACAATGTTTTGATGAAAATGATTCTAGCCAATAGTTTTTCCTTGTTGCTTTTAATAATCATGTTTCCCTTACAGTTACTCTGTTATTGAGGTCTGAGCCTGACATTTATACAGCACCAGTTTTTACACCAGTGTAACCAAATTGATTTCTCTGGAGTCATTCCTGATTTACACTGGCATGAGATCAGAAGCAGGCCCCTAGTATCTTAGTTTAAAACTTCAGGCATCTCAAATCACATTGTAAAGACACAATACAGTTTTCTTTAACGCACTCTTGAAAAGGATTTTAGAGATCATAGTTATAACATCACAAGAGTGCATCAAATATAGCAAACAGTGGATGTTAAATGGCCATCAGAAACAAATATGAACCTCTGTGGATAAGTCTGGGAAGAAGCAGCACAACCAGACTCTAGGGCAGATTTGCTGCCTACTCTGAGGCCTTTGTGTCACGCAGGAAGTACAAAAGAGCAGAACCCTCATCTTCCCAAGCAGCATATAGGATTCTCCAGTAGGAGAAGAGATGTCATAGTTGACTATATCACATCTCGCTAAAGCCCAGGTGCAGAAGGTGGCATGACAATAATAAAGCATGCTCTATAGAATCATAGAAGATTAGAGTTGGAAGAGACTGCAGGTCACCTAGTCCAACCCCCTGCTCAAAGCAGGACCAACCCCAGACACCAGACCTCCCTGGCTAGTGGATATTCCCTTGAGTCTTACTAGCTGCCATAGATTAGAGCAACCTTCAGGCTGCTCTAACATATACTAGAGTCAGTACCCATAGTGAACCAAACCAAACCAAAAAAAAAAAAAATCAAGGAGCCATAACTGGCTTGCTGAAGGTCCCTCCCTGCTGCTCTGAGCAGATATTAGCCACAATAGCAAATGTGCCCCAACACTGGTGCAAGGAAAGAGAAAGTGTGGGAACTGTGCTTGCGAGGTTCTGTGGTGCTTGGAGCCATTTTAGTATTACTGGGTGAAAAAAAAGTTTCTGAAAGTAAAACTAGAGAGGGATCTCAACCTCCACCAGCCTAAAAGAGTGCTAACTTCAAAAGGCTTGAACGCTAACAAAAATGCTATTTTTTGTAGTTTCATCTAATTCTACAGAAAACTTGGTCTACATGAATTACTGATAACACACCTGATGTCAGGTTATCCAGGTATTGTATTTTCAAGGTGGTGCTGCATATTTGCTAAAGAGTTACATACATTATGATCTTAATGAGCATTTTAGTTCAATAAAAACTTGGACCCTGATGTCATAAAATGGTGCAGTTCTGCTTTACCTTTAAAACCCATCCTTGTTTCATTCCATATATTTCATTCTCTTCAGTGTCCTGATCAGTGTTTTGGGGATTTGAAAGATGACAAGTAATGTAACCTGCAATTTAAGCATATATATGTATGTATATGTATATGAACACAAAAATGGCCAGTGGTCCATGTAGCCCAATATCCTGTCTTCAGACTGTGGCTGATGCCAAATGCTTCAGAGGGAATAACAGAATAGCACAATTATATGATCCATCCTCTGTCATCCAGTCCCAAGCTTCTGGCAATCAAAAAATTATGTTCACCCTGACCATCTTAGCTAATAGCCATTGATGGATCTATCCTCATTAACTTATCTAATTATTTTTTGTACCCAGTTATACTTCTGGCCTTTACAATATCCCCTGACAAGGAGTTCCACAGGTTGACTAAAGAAATACTTTCTTATGTTTCTTTTAAACCTGCTGCTTATTAAGTACATTGGGTGACCCCTGGTTCTGGTGTTATGTGAAGGGGTATGTAGCAAAGCAATGACTCAGCAGTGCAGCACCTCCTGCTGGTCATCCTGGGAATTAGCTCTCCAGCAAATGGCACGCCCTCTGCAGGCCAGTGTCTCACCAGCCGCTGGCCCCCCGTGTCCCTCCTGGACCCCCGTGCCCCTTTCCCTGGGGTTCTGCCTCCAGCAGTAACCAAAAGTCTGTGTCTCCCCACCCACGGGAGACCCCAACCCTCTATCTTCACCTCAGTGACTACTATCAGTCATCATCTAGCCCCCACTCACTGAGGCAGACTGCAGTCTGTAAACCACTCATCATCAGCAAGGGGGTTGGACCAGCTGCCTCTGCCTATCTCTGGGCTGCACCTCCCAGCCCCAGTACAGCATAGGCCTTTAGCAAGGCCTCAGCCTGGGGAGTTGCCAGGCTAGAGCTCTCTAGCTCCTCTGGCCTTTCCCCAGCCCTGCTCCACTCCAGGTACCCTTTTCTGACAGCTCCTCCCTGAGCCCTTATATAGGGCCAGCTGTGGCCTGATTGGGGTGTTGCCCCAGCTGTGGCTGCTTCCCCAATCAGCCTACCCTATTGGTTCCCCCGGGGCAGCCCTTTCCCAGGGCTGTTTTAACCCCTTCAAGGCCGGAGCAGGGTGACTGCCCCGCTACATTGTAAATAACACTTTTCTTTCACTTTTTCATGATTTTATAGACCTCTATTATTTTCCCTTTGTCATCTATTTTTAAGATGAACAGTCCTAGTCTTTTTAATCTCTTCTTGGATGGAAGACGTGGCATACCCCAATCACTTTTGTTGCCCTTTTCGATACTTTTTCCAATTATAATATATCCTTTTTGAGATGAGGCAACCAGAGCTGCACTAAATATTCAACCATTGATTTATACAGTAACATTATGATATTTTCTGTCTTATTTCTATACCTTTCCTAATGGTTCCTAACATTCTGTTTGCTTTTTTGACTGTCACTGCACATTGAACAGAAGTTTTCAGAGAACTATCCACAATGACTCCAAAATCTCTTTCTTGAGTGGTAATAACTAATTTAGACCCCATCATTTTGTATGTATAGTTGGGATTATTTTTCCAGTGTGCTTTGCGTTGTACTTATCAACAATGAATATTATAAAATCTCTTTAGAACTGTATTGTTGTATGATTATATATATAATATTGTTGTATTATATTATATATATATATAAAAGTTCCTGTCATAAATATAAAGGGAAAGGCAACCATCTTTCTGTATACAGTGCTATAAAATCCCTCCTGGCCAGATGCAACATCCTGTTACCTGTAAAGGATTAAGAAGCTCAACTAACCTGGCTGGCACCTGACCCAAAGGACCAATAAGGAGACAAGATTCTTTCAAATCTTGGGGGTAGAAGGGTTTTGTTTGTGCTCTTTGTTTACATGGTTGATCTCTCTTGGGACTGAGAGAGGCCAGGCAGAAATCCATCTTCTCCAACCCATCCTAATCCAAATCTCCAATATTGCAACCAGTATAGGTAAGCCAGGCAAGGTGGATTAGTTTATCTTTTGTTGTATGTGAATTTTCCCTGTGTTAAGAGGGAGGTTTATTACTGTTTTCTGTAACTTTAAGGTTTTGCCCAGAGGGCGATCCTTTATGTTTTGAATCTGAATACCCTGGAAAGTATTTTCCATCCTGATTTTAAGGAGATGATTTTTATCTTTTTTAAAAAAATAAAATAAAATCCTTCTTTTTAGAACCTGACTGATTTTTCCATTGTTCCAAGATCCAGGGGTTTGGGTCTTTGATGATTTTGTAACAAATTGGTTAGGATATTATTCTCAAGCCTCCCCAGGAAAGGGGGTTGTTAGGATATAGATATTCAGGCCTGTCTGCAAAGGCCTGTACTTTAAGAATTTAGGTGTATTCTTATCACTTGGCTAGTTCTAGAGGTATAAAAGAAAGAATCAAAATCACTGTCTGCCAGTGTAAGGTCCTTCTCTTACTGTGACAGTCTGAGGCCCTGTTCTTAGGCTAAGGCCTTTGGCTAAGCAGCAGAGGCAGCCATAAGCTAGGAAGCGAACAGTCACATCCTCACATTGCAAACTAGTCACATTGAAATAAGGTGCTATTGGGCTGTCAGGCACTATCAGGACAGGATTGTGTTCCTATCACCTCCAGAGAAAGGGAAGTGCCTAGAAAATGTAAAAGGAAACTTAGTTTGATAGCATCCTGTCTGGCAAGAACTCACTTATCAATAGCTGGGATATGAAATCCTCACTTCTGTATTGTTTTGTCATTATAGTTCCCACTTTGCTATTGTTTGTCTGTATAATCTCTGTCTGGTTCTGTGATTGTTCCTGTCTGCTGTATAATTAATTTTGCTGGGTGTAAACTAATTAAGGTGGTGGGATATAATTGGTTAGCTAATCATGTTACAATATGTTAGGATTGGTTAGTTAAATTTCAGGAAAATGATTGGTTAAGGTATAGCAAAGCAGAACTCAAGTTTTACTATATAGTCTGCAGTCAATCAGGAAGTAGAGGGGTGGGAGGGGGTGGGAGATGGGAACAGGGAATGGGGGTAAGAAAATTGGAATCATGTTTTGCTAAAGGGGGAAATGGGAACAGGGAATGGGAGTAAGGAAGTTGGAATCATGTTTGGCTAAGGGTAGGAATGGGAACAGGGACACAGGTGTAAGGCTCTGTGGTGTCAGAGCTGGGAAGGAGGATACTAAGGAAGGAAACTGGAATCATGCTTGCTGGAAGTTCACCCCAATAAACATTGAATTGTTTGCACCTTTGGACTTCGGGTATTGTTGCTCTCTGTTCATGCGAGAAGGACCAGGGAAGTAAGTGGGTGAAGGAATAAGCACCCTAACAGGGGTGAGTAGGGTTTGGGGGGATATTTGGGGGAAAAGATGTCTCCAAGTGATCTCTTTCCCTGTTCTTTGTTTAAAATGCTTGGTGGTAGCAGCATACTGTTCAAGGCCAAGGCAAAGTTTGTACCTTGGGGAAGTTTTTAAACTAAGCTGGTAAGAATAAGCATAGGGAGTCTTTCATGTGGGTCCCCACATCTGTACCCTAGAGTTTAGAATGGGGAAGGAACCCTGACAGTTCCTCATGGCACGTATAAAACTTTTAAAATATTTGAATTTGGTGTTTAATAGTGTAGAACTCAGTTTGATAGAAAATGCACCAAATGCAAGTGAGTGATGTCCAAAAGCTAAATCCTACTTTCTTTACACAGGGAAGAGGTCCCATTTACCTCCAAGTGGAACTACTCTCAGGAGTATTGAGCAGGCCTGAGCCTTTGAGGCTATACATGCCTCCCATGTATTGCCTCAAAGGCACAAGGCAAAACTCCCATTAAGATAATTGGGAATCTTGCATAAGTAAAGACTGCTGAACTGAGGACATAGTTTGCATATCAGGCAGCAATAGCCAAGTAAATCATGAAGACTCAAAGATTAAATGCACTGTTCTCCACCTGGTGAGTGACTTGCACATATAATTTTGTTTTTTACATTTAACTTAAATAATGGCAGCTTTCATTGGTGAATATTCTGAACATTTCTCTAAGGTGGTTTTTCCCCAATAGTATTGACATAAAATAAAAATACAAGAGTTGAAACCATGCTTTACTTAAGATTTTACATTTTGATTTAAGGGGAACAGGTGCAGGACTGTCATTCTGTTTTTGTTGCTTCTGGAAATATGATCTTCATTTTGACTGGATATATATATATATGGCAGCTGGAAAGGTCAGCCTCTTCTTTGACTCTCCTAAGGGTAGCAGATGCACTCTACTCATGTCCTCTTTTCCCCTGCTTTTTTCCCCACCCCTCTTTCCCTTCACTTTTTTTAAGGATGGGTTTAGTTAGAAGGGGATCAGCAAAATAGAAAGTGGAAATAACATGCCATTTGCTGCCATCACACTATTTTCTCTGCTCATACATTCTACCCTTTCCCCACCCTGTGTGTGTCTTGTCTATTTAGATTGTAAGCTCTTCATCTACTATTCTGTGTTTGTACATTGCCTTAGTTACTACCATAATAAATATAATTAATAATATTTATTATAATAATTCTGTGGTGATGCCCCAATTTCCTGTGGCTCATTCAACTTCTTATTCAACTTGTGTCTTTCTTCTTTATCCTCTATATTTAATGAGGTAAACAAATATTCATTTTGTGTTGAAATTTTGTGCCTTATCTATAAAGTATTTTGTCCTGTTTCAGAGATGATTAAAGATTATAGCCCCAATGCACTTTCTTATATATACCGGCAGCCTTGCTAAAGGAAGCTGTGGTGTTCTGTCAACATCCAAAGACCCTATCCTGGTAGGAAAATCTGGTCTCTAACATAAAATCAAAACCTACTTCTCATTGAACAAACAATTTACTAAAGATTACAAATAACAGCACCACTTTGAGACCAATATATAATTGTAAAGATCTGACCAAAACATTGGTATTCCAGTTTGTCTTTTTGTTAAAAATGTGCGTTGTTCTAAAGAGCTGGATTTTAAAGTTTGTACGCTAGAGTTTTTAAAGTCAATGAGAAGTTAGACTGCTAAGTTTACATTTAAATCAGTCTTGCTACTCTGGAATATTCAGTGTCACAAACCATTTGTAAATGTTCCTTTGTTTGAAGGATCAAGATCCTGCCCTGGCACACTAAATTTCCAGTTGAAATTGAATAGTAGTGGAAATATGCTGATGCTCTGCCATAGGGCGGCCCTAACCAGAATTTGTGTGCTTCTGTGGAATAACATACTAATTTGTATGGGAAAAGCCATAATTTTGGCAGTTTGCTCTAGGCACTCCAGGAGGACTGAAGTGAATTACAGTTCAGAAAGAAAAGGAAAAGTATACAATATATATATATATATATTTTCTATGCAGTAGGATAGAGAGAAGAACTAGCCTTCTAATACCAGGAAGCCAGTCAAGCCAGAGCAGCATTATTGCCTGTGTCTAAGATAATCAGTGGAGTAGAAGAAATACCTTTCCTTGAATAGAGAACATTCCCAGTGTCGCATCTGAGTATGAAACACCCCAGTTGAGGTATCATGTGGCTGTTAACAAGTCCACTCACACTATAAATGGAAACAAGGACTGTGTTTTCATTGTTTGACTGAAATATATATTGATATTAGTTTTATTTCACACTAAGGGCAGATTATACCCAGCCCTGACACATTAACCACCGTAGTGTGTATAAGTTAATCTTTACAAATCATTATTTATAATTATTCGTATTACTGGCCCAGATTGTTTCCCCAAGACATGTGAGATATATGCACAGAGGAGTCCTGTCCTCTGTGCATGATCTTCCCCTCTCTGTGGCATTGTCACCCCACCATTTGGAGCATTTCAAGGCCTTTCCACGTTGTCTGGAGTCTATATGGGGAGAGAGTGTGGAGACTTCATAGGCCTGGGGCCTAGATATGGCAATGGAGATAGATTTACTGTCTCCCCCCCGCCCCTCCAGTTCTGTGGAGAGTCAAGAGAAAAAGTAATACTACCTCAGGCTGCACTATTTATTATGTACAGCCCTTCCCCCACAAAGAGGTTCCAGGAACTCTTGTGGCCAGCAGGAGTCTCTGACAACCTGACTGCAAAGGACCTGCATTGTCAGGTTGCTGGCTAGAACACTGGAAGCCGGAGCTAGTGTTGAGGAATAGGGATGCATTGTGGATGGCCCTGACCTCTCACTGAATCCTGGATCTGCTAATTTTGGATGCAGCCATTATGGCCTTTTCTCAGGGAGGCAAACCCATCCTCCACCTGGAGGACAGGAAGATCTCTACAAAAGGATCCTCCAAAGATTTTTATCTCCCAGAATTTCTTCCCTCTGTGGGAGAAGATGATCTAGGTTATTATTATTATTCCTGTTGCACCTATAGCATGCTAATCTATGTCCACATACAAAAAAGAATACAGCCCATGCCACAAGGAGCCCAGAATCTAAGAACACAAGGCACATGTGTAATATTAATGCAGTGGTGTTGGTATTCCCTATAAAATTATCTACTTGGAAAGAAACAATACAAAATATTTTAATGGTGACCACTGTACTTTAGACTAAACTATGGAGCACTATTATTGATTTGCTCTGTGGAGCTGCAGCTTCTCATTACCGCTTGAGAAGATACAGTAGCACATGGGCATACTGGATTGCTTCATAGTAATTGACCGAGTCAGCTTGTCATGATGCTGGAGTTAGACTTGATATTGATTTGTTTTTATAAATGCGATATTTATTATACAATTAGTCCCATGCTTCCTCCTCTCCCAGTTTAAGAATGACCCAAGAAACCTCTTAATCTTTGCTCTGCATGGAAGTGTCTGAAAGAATATGAACACATGCCTGTGGTTGGTATTGGTATTTCAACCTTAGCTGACTAGCTGGGATATTTCTGCCAAATATGTCTGCTGGCAACATTTGTTCTTCATAAACTACATAGCAGGTCCATTGTGCTCCTTTGTTAAAATATTTTCAATCTGTTTAAGTGTGCATAAAGATGGTTTTCATATAAAGCTATTTCTTAAGAATAGCCTTGTTGACCCCCAAAATAGATTAAATGTATGCAAAACATATTTAAGAGATAGCTCTCACATAAAGCAGTGATGCTATGTCATTCATGTAAATATTTTAATACCAGAGGTACCAACTGATCTATATAATAATATAAAATAACAGCTGCCTATATTTCCTTATAAATTTTTTTAAAATACTTTAAAAGAGCTAGGTTTTTGCCTATTTATGGTAAATATTCATGGGGTGCACACACACAATAAGCTACTTTAAAAGAACATTATTAAAGTTGCAAAGTCATGTACTCAAAAGGTAAGAAATGCCAGAATTAAGGTTGCCTAGGTAATTTTACTTCAACCCCCTTATGTGTATGCATTAAGAGACAGTCTTTAATTTCATGATCACATGTTATTGTTTTCCACAGGACCCCTTCCTCATTCAGTGCATGGGAGGGATGGTGCTCAATTAATCATCCACTATTCAATATTTTTTTTAATCTCCATTGTTAGGTGTGTGGCTCCAGACCTGATTTATTACACATGCTTAAGTCTTTTCCCAAATCAGGGCTACAGTTCCTGTGTTCAGGCTGGTACCTCGCTATTTCTCCAGAGGCACAAGCATGACTCTTAGGATTCAGTTTTGCCAAAGTGGCTGGGGAAGGCTAGGAGGATGGGGCCATTACTCTGAACTGCCTACATAATGGCCAGCACATCAGGAGTTCATATAGGCATTCTACTTTGCTGAGGCAGATTGTCTTCCTCCTGGGGTTCTGCCGCTCCATGCTGCCCCCAGGCCAGGGCTATGCTTTACAGGTACAATTGAGCTCCAAGGTCTTCACATGGCTTTACCGTTCAATGCAGCATCTACATAACATTTAAACTTGAAAAAAAAAAAAAATCAAGTGTCTGAGACAGAACTGAAATACCAAAGCCGCTTTGAAGAACACATGTTGGATTACTACTAGCCTAAACTTCACATTAAATGGGTTTGATCTTTAATTATTGTTATGACTGAGGTGCTTGTGACATGGGAAACTTTTATATTGATTCAAAAATACATGTTCTGTATCTTGTTACTCATGTGAGTTCAAATGGGTAGCTGGTACTCCAAATAAGTCTGTCTGCTTCATAGGGCCAAGGAATGCAGGAAATTTTACTGGAGAAAACATCACTGTTATTTTTAGTACCATCCACTCAAATTTTAATTGTTTCAAAACTTGAGATTTATCAAGCCAGACTTCTGCCCCACTTTATGCCACTCCACAAGTGCAAAGCAGATTGAAAGCTGACTTATTTTGCCATCTGAGGTGCATAGGGCATAATGACTGTGGGTGGTGAGGGAGGGGATGTGGCAGGAGTGCTATTGCATTTCAGCAATCCCAACCTGCTGAAATAGTCCTGTTTAGGCCTATTGCAGCCAGGTGGATATTAAGAGAGTCCTAAGGTTATTTTAAGTTGCACCAGAATCCAAGCTAGACCCTGGTTGGCTCCAGGATGGGTAGGGGGGATAATGAAAGTTACAGCCACTTTGCCTCTTTCTGAGACATTATGTCAAGCACAGATCACACAGACCCAGAATTCAAACCCTTTATCTCCAAACCAGTGTGGCAGGTTCTAGAGCCTTGCATAGGGTGCAGCTTTCTTTTGCCCTCTATTTAAATGTCCGGTCTTGGAACCCTGTGTAGCAAAGTCAGACTATTTTGGCTGAGTCACTCTGATACAGGACAGGAGAGTCTTATTAGCTCCAACTCTGGAGTATGAAAGAATATGAGTGTTTCTCTGAGGCTAAGGGAACTACGGGAAGGGTCAGAGAGGGTCCTTCAGAGAAAATTCATAGGTAAAGCCAAGCTCAAAAGAAAACTTATGAGGTTTACGTGTTGCTGTTGATACTTATATTTATTAACTTATCTCCAGGAATGGAGATACATAGGGCTAGATTTAGTGAATATACTGTGATTTAGAGCAGTGTGGGATCACCGCCTGCTTTTTTACAGTGATTCAAGTACAAAGTACAACAGTTTCAGTCAATATATGGTTTTCTTGGTCTGGATAATAGTTGTGATATAACTGTAATTTATAACTTTAAAGTATACAATTTAAGTAGGCCCCAGTTCAGCATAGTTTCTGGGCTGTGCTTAACATTTCCATTATATATCCCATTATTAAAGTGTTGCAAATTTGGCCATAAAATTTTGCTGTAGGCAGAAAGCTAGCTTACAAGAACTCAGCCTAGGTATCTCTTTTTAAAATTTATCTTTCAAAAAACCATTTAGTAGCTATGAATTGCAAAATTTACAACTTGTGTTTCACAAACAGTTTTTTCACAGCAAACAACCTGAAAACCTATTATATCAGTGTCAGGTTGGTGCAAAAGGGTGCAACATTGGTGCAATGTTGGTGCACAGGGGGAAATGAATCTCTTCCATCCTCCTCTGTCATTAGCTGCTGCCTCCATTTGCTTTATGGTGTTGAGATCAAGAGTTCTGCTCTCCCTGCTATTTTTTCTTCTTAAAGTTTCTCTTGGTGCCCTGGTTTCTTCTTACCAGTTGATATCCACTTGACATCTTCATGTGGGAGTCTGTTTTGGCATTGGGCATACATGCGGCAAATATGTCCAGTGCTTTCTTCTAATTCTAATGGAGATGACCTGCTCATTGATAATTCCTTGGATCTTTTAGTTGGTGATAAGGGCTCTCCATCCAATGTCCAGAATCTTTCCCAGGCACTTATTTTCAAAGGCATCTAGTTTTCTATCTAACATTTGAACAGCTCGCCAGCTCTTGCATATGTTAGCACTGAGACTGTGTTTGAGCTGAAAATTATGAGTTTTGTTTTGCTATTGTCCATATTGATTTCCATAGTTTTGTAACCCCCTTGGAGGTTAGAGAGCATGGCCCCTTTAAAAACTTATCCTGAGACAGAGGAAGTGCTGATTGTTCCAGAAAGAGAAAGCCTTGGTTGTTCCAGGGGCATGGAGAGAGGGAGAGCGACAGGGTGTGTATGTGTGTCAGGAGCTCGAGACAAAAGCGCTAAAGCAAGCCGGCCCTCACATAGTGAAGCAGCCGAGAACCTGCTCCAAACCTTGGAGGGAGAGGGCAGCCCACCAGGGATGCCCCAGGACAGGAGCCAGGTGGAATACTGTACCATGGAGGAGTCACCCAAGAAAGACAAACCGGAGCTGAATCCAATATCATTCTTGCCCCGAGCTGTATGGGGCTATGAATATGGGGTTTGTGACCTTGCATTGGGAATAAGGAGGGAGGCTGTAACTAGCTAAGTGTTGCTCTGTGTGGATTTGCAGAGACTGGCAGAAGAGGCACAGGAGGGGTTTGTTGGGGAAAGTTTACTGGTGCCAAAGACAACCAGGAGCACTCAAGACTCACTGCCAGACTGGAACTTTGTCCAGGACTCCTAAACGCTGAATGCAGATGCATTGCTTCACATTTGCCCCTTTTATATTGTGGTACCCATGGGCCTGTGGGGCCTCATGTTGAATGAAACCCTGTTTTACCTCTTGCCCATCATCCCACCTGTTTTTTCCTCTATTCACCCCTGTGTGAATAAACATTCACCTTTCCTATATTCACTGTACTATTCTGATGTATGATCATTCTGGAGTGATTGGAACAGGTGTCCCGGGATAGAAGGGAGTTTCCCTGCTGTGTTCCTGCATGTGCCTTTTCTTGGCTGGAACTGCCTGCAGAGCAGACTCCATCATGGCTACAAGAGTGCTAAAGTTACACTTTGTTGAGTTTAGCAAATTATGTGGGTGTGTGACAGTCTATGCCCGTAGGGTCAGGGCAGCATGGCCTAGCAGCCAGAGTCTACGGAGCAGCCCTTGGGTGCAGGGCAGTGTGGCCTAGAGGCCAGAGTCAATGGAGCAGCCCTTGGGTGCAGGGCAGGGTGGCCTAGAGGCCAGAGTCAATGGAGCAGCCCTTGGGTGCAGGGCAGGGTGGCCTAGAGGCCAGAGTCAATGGAGCAGCCCTTGGGTGCAGGGCAGGGTGGCCTAGAGGCCAGAGTTCGATGGGGGTAGGGCACCACCAAGGGGTGTGGCAGCCCCAGTAGGGGGGCCCAAGCACACCCAACTCCACCAGGACCCAACCCAGGGCCCTAACAGTGGCATAGCAACTTGCCACTGACTCAGCAGGGGAGTCTTACCAAAACATGCTGAGGTTTCCCAGGTGGGAGGTACCACACCATCACCCTCCCTGGGTCATTTCCTACCAGTATCTGCATTGGGGTCTCTCATGAGCCTTCAGATTCTCTGTGGTCAATTGGGCCAGTTGCCTCCTCTGGCTCCTCCAGTTGCTGGGGTTCAGGCAGACCCAGGGAGGCTCTGATTCCTGGTGCAGTAAAGGGTTGTGGCTGGCCCTCCACAGTAGCTTCCCAGACAGGTCCTTCTCCTGCAGCCCAGAATGGGCTGGGCTTCCTCCCTTTATACTACTAGTGCATTTGGAGCATGCCCAGTCCCGCCGGGGAGGTGGGACTTCCACTGTTAATAATATGGGCTTAATGCTGTCTGGGCTAGTGCAGGGGTAAGTAGACCCTGTCACAGGGTGCCTTTCCTAGCCTTGGTGTTACCTCTTTCTTGAGGTCTCTGTTGACTAGTTGGTGCTGCTCTGTAAATGGACTGTTCTACTTTCATAAAATTTTTGCCTTCTAATATGTTTTCACTGCCTTGAACTTAAACAAACAGATGTTTGCAAGTCAGTTTCAAATTTTTGTTTTCAAGAATGTGATTTAAAATTGCTGAAATATTTTCCTTTAAAGGGGCCACCATGTTCATTAGAGATTCACACTGAGTATGTGCAGTAGCTTGTTATGTGTTTATTTTTTCCTTAGCCAAAAAAAGTGTATAGATAAGAAAGGCTTCTCTTCAGATGCATGTATTGCTAAGATAACTATATAGCAAAATGTCTAGTAAACTATGTTGCTGTGAAGATTATATAGCACTTTGATATTTCTCAGGAGATACACAGCTCAGCAGGAAAGTGGCTTTCTTTTACAGACACAATATATTAAACAAAGTACAAGAAGTAGTACAGAAATTTTGCTGGAAAACATAGGCCACCTACGTTTATGATAAGCTAGCTTTGTAGTTAAATCTCTTGTTCCCTGAATTGCAAGAGAGATTGTATGCTGCTTGAAAAGGAATGTACTGCATAGCACATGGGTGATGAAGAAATCATTACATTTCATATCTTAGAAAGAATTAAAGGGCAACATAAAATAAAGTAAGAATAAAAAGCGTACAAGGTTCTAAACATGTGTCTAGTTTATAAAAAAAACCTAAACTTTTTTTTACTGTAGTATGAAAGAAGCAGTAGGTGATTGTGTAATTAGAGATTGTATCATATTGTGGATGTGCAAGAGGGCAGTTATAACAGCAACTTTATCTTTGGCCATTCCTAACTTTTGAATGCTTAGCCATGCAACTTTAATATTCAATGTACTTAAGGCCAGACTGTCACTGGCTTTTATCAAGATATGTGAAGGTGAGAGAAGAGTGCTCAAGAAGCCACACCCTTATACAGATGTTATATGCAACCCACCAAGGGTCTGTACAAGGTCAGACCCTGAACTTGAAGTGCAAGGACTGTTCCTTCAGTGCACCATTGGAAGCACTCAGCTTCCTAAAGGAGGCAAGGAGGAACCATGGCCATGGTCTACCATCTTCTGTGTAGGCTCATGGAGCAGGCTGGCCACAACAGGCACATTAGGCTGCACTGCCTCTTAGGCTTCATCAGCCTGTTCAGTTTCCCTGTGTACCATGAAGCTAAGATGGTCAAGATTTCAGGACATGCGACTTTTGGAAACATACCCAATATTTCATGACTTGCAATAAAATCTTGAGAGTTGACTACACTGTTGAAAGACACAGTAGATGTAGTTTTCCCTCTTGGTGTCACAACAGGTTGCAATTAAGCATATGTTGGCATTTTTATTCATAAATCAAGAGAGCACTTAATATCTCTTCCACCCTAAAGTTTCCTGTATAAACAGAATCCCTTTATTAACTGAGACACTTTAAAGTCATCTGTGTGCAAAAGGCTGGTGGTGAAGAGTGAATTATTAAACAGACAAAAGAGCAGAAATTCCATAAAGAGAGGTAGGAAGTCTATCTGCTTTATGTACTGTAAAGATTTATATCATAGTTTCAACTATTTACACCCACTTTTGATGCTAGGAAAGTCAATTATGGTGAAAAGGTACAGTTGAATCCACGCAAAAGTTACTCAGTACCAAATACTCCATTTCATTTACAATAAGATGCATGTTCTGTCATCCAAATTAACACTCATCCAATATTGTAAATTACAGGCCATTGCTGATCCTTGGACTAGTCACATTGACAAAGGAGCTATAGAAATTCTGATTTGCAGCTTCCTATGTGAGTTTTGCCATTTACTTCTTTTCACCTAACCCCATAATGAGAGGAAGTATGGTCCAGTGGTTAAGGTACTAGTCTGGGACTTGGGAGAGTTGGGCAGGGCTCGTTAGAAGACACAAAATCCATTTCATGAAAAGAAGTTTGTCTGACATTTGTTTTCATTCCACACAGGGGGAAAAAAGGGACCTGCTGACATTTTTTAAAAACACAGAGACAGCAAGATCAACCCCTTTTGCCCAAAATAGTCAATAGCTTAGTGGTTAAGGCTTGCACCTGGGATGTAGAAAACCCAAATTCAAGATCCTGGTCTGTCTGATTAAGAACAGGTGCTTCAAACTGTTTCTCCTACATTCTAGGTAAGTGTCCTAACCACTAAGCTAGAGAGCCAATCTTTCTAGGCCCTGAAATATTGGAATTGCTAATATAAGGTGGAACAACTCCATCAGGAGCAAGCACAAGAGAGATTGAGTTTGTAGTCCAGTGTTTAGGATGCTCATCTGGGATGTATGCGACCCAGGTAGCACCCTGTGGCCTAAAAAAAAAAATCAAGAGGTTTCATTTTCATTCTGCATCAAAACCAAAACAAATGTTGCAAGTTTGAAATTTTTCACATAACAGAATTCTTCTTTTCTAGCCAGTCTTAGTTCCTTCTCCAATACAGGCAGAGCAGGTACTTGAAGCTGGATCTCCTACAGGATTTAGTTTCTCCCTCCCTCCCTTCCTTCCCAGATTGGCATTTTCGCAAAAAAAAAAAAAAAAAAAAAATTGTCAAAAAGTTCCCAACCATCTTTAGACCCAGATTCAATTAATTGCTCTGCCACAGACTTTGTGTGTGACCTGGGACAAGTCACTTTGTCTTACTGTGTTCCTCATCTCTTTAACATGGGGATGATAGTACTTCCCCTGTCTCATGGGGGTGTTGTGTAGGTACATATATTACCAGTGTGATAATGCCCATGTAGCCAGTATGAGTGCTAGGTAATTTGGGACAACTTCTGAACTCACCATTATATGCTATATAATCTCAGTCCACAACATGTTCATAATGGACTGTAAATCTAGATACTATCTAGTGATCCCAGATCACTGATATAGTTTTGTCCCCAGTTTTCATAAATATACAATAATGCAGTAGTAGAATGTCTGATGCTAGCAGCTGGAAAAGCTACTGGTATCTCCTTTTCTCTCCTAAATTTTCTTCTGATTTAACATAAGCATTTTTCTAGCATGAATGGATACAGATTTTTCCATTAAAAACTGTTAGCAGTGGATGAGTAAAAGTCTGCTAATGCTATAGCCAGTTCATGCAGATTCCAGCATAAAGGTCTAGCCAAGAGGGCAATTAGGACCACATGTGCTACGGAGAGAAAGGAAACCTAGTCATAGTGATGACAGTCCCATAAGGCACTGTTGCTGACTTTTCAGTCCCAAACTTCTGAGATTTTTTTTTAACTTTACTATCTATTGCAAAGTTTCTGGTTCCTGTTTGTAGAACCCACACTACTCCTTTTTACTGTTATTTCTCCTCCTCTCTAACTAGTCCTATGGAAGACCTTTATCTCAGGAAAAGGGTCAATATTAAGAAGATTTCATGGCAAGAGGAATACAAATATTAACATAGATCTATATTAGGTAATATTAAGTATATGAATGTTTTTGGCACTGTGCGACTCAGAGGAATGACAATCTCTCTATCACTGGCTTCAGTTCAGTCCTCATCAGTAGTATCCCATACATCAGTTGTTTAGTAGCTTGTGTGAAATTAGTTTGTGGTCTTAGTCCAATTCCTTGTGGACAAATGTACATATCTCACACAAAAATCAGGCATCTTGGTGATAGGTACTTCTAGGCTAATGAATGAATGAGCATGGAAACCAAACTGGCCCCTTGCTCCGAGAGGCAATAAAGACCTCTAGGTCTTGGTTTGATAATGTTTTTGCAGTGTTGAGATGAAGTTTGTGCTGCTCCTGCCCAGGTTGTAACTTTTTAAAAGTATATTTCTGTCTCTAATGTCTTCAGGTCTGTCACCTTTCACACCCACAGCATCATTTACCAATATGAAAGATAATGAGCAGTGCGATACACAGATATAAATATAAATCACCACGGTTAATCTCTTTAGGATATTATTTTGCTGCCTATCTGAGACAACACCTCTGGGAAAAGATGCTTCACTTTCCAAGTTCTTGGTAAAGTTGAATTCAGAGAAACAGCAGACAAATCACTTTTCTAAAAAGAAGATTTAAGACCCACTTATTTTACAGCCAGGTGCAAATAACATTAAAATTCTCTGTGGCATACATTTGCTTCTGTAAGGTGATAACCCAAGGTAGGTCATTGGCAGCAGGCACCAGAAGGGAGGCTACACTTCTGAATGGATGCTAGAAAACCCTAAAGTACAGAAAAGCTGTTATCCAACTTGAACAGTAGTTTTCTGTATCTTTCAAGGATTAGATCAACATTGCTCAAAAGGCAGAGGAGAAAACAGAAGGCCATTGGCAGCTGACATAAGTAAGAGAAGCTGGGAGACAGGCCTGGTGCACAGCTGGCCCAGGACTGGGGAAGCACAAATAAGAGCTAAATGTTCCTGACCGTGGCTTACGATGCACAGGTCTACAACTCGAGATAAAAGGTGGTTTGAGTCAATAGTGAACAGCCTGTGTTCCAGTTAGGTCCCCGGCATAAGGTAGAGCAGCCTAACAGGTACGCTAAAGTATACCATTTGCTAATCTCCTTAAGAGGCCATTTGCGTAGCCCCAGCAGCAGCCACAGTTGGGCTTAGGAGCTGCTACACTAGCTCTATAACACCAGATGATCTTCCCACAATAAGGTGGTTAGCTCATGGCTGGCTATGCCAGCTTTAGTTCAGCTTTGTACCAGTGTCATGAAGCAAGGCGGCCATAGCATAGCCAAGGATAGCGGCCAAAGCCACTTTCTCACATCCCTCAAGTTGCACTGTGTGCTCCTCAGCCAAGTTTCAGAGTCCAGGCACCAACCTAGGGTCTACAAGCACTGCTAAGTGAAATGTTTACTAGCTTGAGTAATCCCACTGAAGTCAACTCATGGTAGTAAGCACAACATTCAGGACTAAGTGTCTGCAGGATCAGAAATTTAAATATCATACCCGAATACATTAAAAAGTTACTTCAACTCCGTGGTTACATATTTTACAAGAGACTCCAGCCATTGCAAGGGAGCAAAAGGAGCACAAAGTAAGTGAAAAATGCCTGTGAAATGCTGAACTGCATGAGCATAATATTTTGTTTAATATGAGTAATGGCAGAAAAACAACTGACATCTAGTGACTGAAGGTTAATAGGGATTGCAGATCCTTCAGGGTAGAAATCAGACTTTATATTTTTAAGAAAGCCATGGCATATAGCCAACAGGATGCAGTTCTGTTACAACATTGTAGGAAAGGGGTTAGGGTCAATTATACTTCGGCAAAATTAGTACTGGATGGCTGCCCACCCAACTTCATTAATTCACACAGTGCATATGCTTACAATGCATTTGAAGGCCTCTAAAATGGGGATATGAAATCCAAGGCTAGAACAATAAAGTTTTAACCAACCAGCATAACTGGTTCTTTTCCCAGTCTCTGAACTCTGTCCAGAAGACACAGCCAGAAGTGGCTTGAGGAAAGAGCCCTTAACTCAGGGAATGAGAAGAAAGGAGGGAGGTAGAAAGGAAAGGAGCTGTCAGGAGTATAGTTAACAAAAGTATATTTTGCTTACATATAGAACTAAAGGCCAAAGTCTGTCTGTAGATACATACAGCATTCTCTCAAGGCCAAATTCTTTCCTCAGCTGCATGCAAAAATCACTCAGGAAGTCACTGACCATGTGTGGTCACTAATTTTGTGCTTAATAACATATGTATATGTTGGTGCATTAGTCACATGAGATCCAAATTTGTATTTATTGTTTACATAGTGTTCTCCTAATTAAGTATCAGTTAAGATCATTAATAAAACATCACTTAAAATATTATTACACGAGTCATAACAGTTAACATTTATTCACATGCAAAATGGGGATACTTATAGCAAAAACTGGACAAATACATTTTCACTGGGGGGGGGGGGTCACTTTGTGCATCTGTGTGCATTTTTGTGTGCATGTGTCTGTACAAGAGAATGAAATTTTGGGTTTTGATCTGAATTTTCTCCTTTGTCAGAAAGGTAAAAGCTTTCACATATTCAGTAACTTTTGATGCCCTCAATTTTAGAATATCTGATTTGTGACGTTAAGAAGTCTCAAATCGGGCACCCCAAATTAGTGGATACTTCCGAAAATTTTGGCCACATCTAATTTTATTGTGTGATCATGACTGACAAAATCATTCTTTGATGACAATACTACCTATTCATCGGGCTGCCTTGTACAAATTTCCTATTACTGAAACCTCACTATTTGCTGGTGAAATTTCAGCCTGTGCCAAATAAGAAAAATATTTAATGATCTTTTAAAATCAGTGTAGAATTTTAGAAAGGGTCAATTTTTCCCATTAATCAAATTCATATATTTTGTAAATATTCACAAAACACATGGTGCATGTGAATCAGAAAATAAAAATAAATAGTTTTGCATAGCTTTATTTCAGGAGATTGTAAACACAATTTATTTCCTTGTCTGACAATTCTATGTGTTTTGTCTTACAATCCAGTACAGTTAGCTATGTCAAGAGTATGGGGTGAAATCCTGACTGTGTTGAAGTCAATGGCAAAACTCACATTGGTTTCAATAGGGCCAAGATTTCACCCATGCACTTTTATTGCTAACACTTAAATGTTACAAATATTTCATTTGGAATTAATAGCAATAAAACAAAGATATGTAACATGCTGATTATGAAAAAGTTAAGAATTTGAAACTACTTTCAAAGATATGTACATGTTATATATTTGTTAAAACTCCAGGGTAGATTCTGATCTCAGTTACTACTGGTACAAATGAAGCCAACAGAGTTTCTCTTGGATTATACCAGTATAATTGAAATAGAAAATTAGTTAAATGTTTTAAACTTAGCACACTATATGAAGTAGCTCTAGTTAACATAGAACAGCTACCCACTATAAAAAGAAATGTTATAGTAGACTACAGTAATGGTTCAAATCATTAAATCTAATGATAATGCTTTTGAGCCAGGGTTGTAATATAAAGCAGTATTTTTTATGAGAGAATATAAAATATTTCAGGTAAAGAAATTAGTTTAAATTGCGACAGGATATTTTCTAGGTGTTTTACAGAATATTTTAAAATTTAATTGTTTATAAGTTGATACCAACCAAACATTTGTCTAGCAACAGTTTTGCACCCTCTGGTAAAAGCAAAGTGAATCAAACATTAAAAGAGGATTATTCCTTAAAGTTTAATGTATTTCCTTCCTGTGATATATATTTGCCTTTCACAGATACATCAGTAGTATTCCCTGCTCTGCTCTACATCATAATAGCAAGAAAAGGAGATGTATTTAGAAATGCTGGTCCCAGGCAGAGGCAGGGCACCAGCTGGCAGACACCTGTGAGTGAATTACTGGAAGGTTTAGTGTGTTTTTACAATTTTCTTTATGTTGGCAACTATTAAACAATAGGCATAATTGCAAAATTTCAATGTATATTTTCAAATGTCAGCATACATTCAAGTATTCCCTGGATTTAATATTTGGGTATTGCTAGAAGTAGTCATCCTGGATGAGACAAACTGATTAGCAGGGCAATGTAAAGAAGCTTTCAATCCACTGCCTGTAATATATTTTTGCTTGTGGAAAAAGAACATAATACCTGCATAGCACTCATCATCTGTCGATCTTGAAGTGCAATGGTGGATATGCATTATTATCCCGGTTTTAATAGAGGGAAAACTAAGGCACAGAGAGCTGAAGTGACCTACCTAAAATCACTCAGTCAGTGAGTCAGTAGCAGTACCAGGAAGAAGGTCTGGTGCCTTAACCAGAAGTGCCATTTTGAAACCATTTGCAAGCATTAAAGTCGCTTAACTTCTCCCTCTAAACAGCAAATGTGCATGTGTAGAAATACATTGGTCTGTTGGGCTAGGCAGCCAGTTATGATGCAGATGGAAGAATTCCTAAGTATTTCAGTGACTTTTGTGGCTGTCTGGATTTCTATGAGACGGAGACAGAGAAAGGAGGCTATTGGACATATGCACACACTATTGTATGTAATGGTTAATGAACTGTGGTCAAATATTTATAACCGACTGGAAGTTACCATTTCCCTAGATTGTTGCATCACTATCTCAGACTGCTATGAAATATATTTTGTGATCTTTTGGCATGTTGTTCTATGTCTGCCTATATATATAGCCAACTACGTAACTCTAGTTCAGCTTTACAAAGTACCAAAAACACCCCTCTAACACAGCCATGGGTGACGCAATTCTGAAAGCCTCAGCCCAGCTGACACATTGCTGCCAAAAAATAATGACATATCAACACCAGGAAAAGGTGTGAAGGAACCTCACTGATGCGTTGCTTGTAAATGCACATGGATATTCTAGACTGAACATTTATTCAAGACAGCTGTGGCGATGGCATGACATTGTGGTTTCTGTGTTGGAATGTAGTTTCCTTGAGTTTGGATAAAAGCTCTCCCTAACCATCTGCAGCCTTCTTACAGTTCTCTTTTTCTTAGAGTATGTCTTCACTGAAGAGATAGCCTGGAGTCTTATTTGTGTGTTGCCCCTTATTCCTCTCCTACCCCTAGTCCACACACACAGAAAGCCTCTTACCTGAGTTAAATGGCGCTTTCAAGCTGGGCAAGCTGGCACAGGTGTGGGGTAAGAGGGGTTAAAGCCTGGGTACATCTTTGACTTGGGCTGGTAACACACCTACTTGGCAGTGGGCAATGCCTTACCACATTTCCCCTACGTGCCCAAAAGGACAGACAAGTTCTCCCACAGTTCACTGGGGAAGAATCAGACAGTGGCTCAGCATACTGCAGCACAAAAGAACCATGGACTATGCCCCCAGAAGTCCTAATGACACACACCAGCTGAGTGCAGCACCAGTGGGACATAGGAACTTGGGTATGGCTTTGTAATATGGCTGCTTACATCCTAAACCAGGTGCCCAAGCTAAATCTGCAATGAAGACATACATTTTGAGGGACACAATTTACAGCCACTGCTAAGAGCAAGAAAGGAGAACTATAGAGTCTGCACTGGGAATAGAAAGCCATGAAAATGCCTGGGATGTGACTGTGGAGAAAATGTTTTATTCTGCTTGAACACTATGGATTAGATCCTCAACTGGTGTAAATGAACAAACTCCAAATATTTCCGTGGAGATACTGATTTACATTGGATCTTGTTTTACAGATGGACAATCTAGAAATGACAGCAGTGTGCATACAGAAACTATAGGATCGGGACAAGATTTTTAAAAATAAATGCCTAAATTCAGGGTTCCAAACTGACATAGATGTGAATGTCCCGTATTTGTATCCTTAATGCATCCCAGTTTATTAGATGCCTCATCAAATTCTTTTAAAGTATCTTTTGCGGGGTATTCAGTAGATAAGTTATATACCTGTCTGATCATCTGCATTTCAGACTGTTCTTCCACCCAACCACATAGATAACTTCCTGGTCTGCTGTTTCAAATTCTGCTGAGGGGTATCTGTACATATACAGACATGCCAGTGTACCTTTGCCACACAGGCTCATTTTGTGTATCATAATGCCTCAAAGATGGCAGAAAAGAAGCAGGCCATGGCTCCAACTTCCTATGTTGGCCCACTGCCTGGGGCAGGGCATGCCTTTCAGATATTGCAGCCTGTACACCTCTCACATACACCAGGTTGCTCCGTGAGCCCCTCCCTGTGATACTGCTCTGTGCTACCCTCAGTTTAGGGCTTTGTTTCAGAGGCAGAACCCAGCCCTCAGTATTTTTGACACATTAATTGTACGTGTTTGCAAATAGTCTTAAATGAGGGGAATGTCAGGTAGGACATTTGTTATGCCCTTAGGTAATAGTTTCCTGTGTTATCTCCAGTGCCCCAGAAGTGTTCCACAAGAAAGTAATATGGGTGTTAGTAGGAATACTTGGTGCTACAACTTATACTGTGGCTGCCATGGTCTGGAGTGAGGAACATATTAGACTAAATTTTGACTATGACAAGCAAGGAGGTTTAAAATCAAATGAAGGAAAATGTAAGATCTAAAATATTGGGAAATACTGTGCTATACACTAACTGAAAAAGGCATTAACCTAGATAATATTAAAGTAGACACTAGCATGAAATACCAGTACCTCAAACAAACGAAAGTTACAGCAATTCCTGGAAACGGTTATATGCTTTTCTGTATTCAAGTCACAGATGTCTTCAGTAATCGTGAGTTGCTCTAGCAAGACTGTGGCTGGTTATGAGAAATGAGACACTGTGTAAAAGTGGCAGGTTTCAGAGTAGCAGCCGTGTTAGTGTGTATTCGCAAAAAGAAAAGGAGTACTTGTGGCACCTTAGAGACTAACCAATTTATTTGAGCATAAGCTTTCGTCAGCTACAGCTCACTTCATCAGATGCATAAAGTGGAAAGTACAGTGAGGAGATTTTATATACACACAGACCATGAAAAAATACACATTGTAAGGAGAGTGATCACTTAAGATGAGCTATTACCAGCAGGAGAGTGAGGTGGGGGAGAGAAAACCTTTTGAAGTGATAATCAAGGTGGGCCATTTCCAGCACATTTCCAGGAGTTAACAAGAACGTCTGAGGAACAGTGGGGGGGGGATAAACAAGGGGAAATAGTTTTACTTAGTATAATGAATAGAGACTGGGAGTGGTTGAGTCATTATACTAAGTAAAACTATTTCCCCTTGTTTATTTCCCCCCACCCCCAACATTCCTCAGACGTTCTTGTTAACTCCTGGAAATGTGCTGGAAATAGCTCATCTTGATTATCACTTCAAAAGGTTTTCTCTCCCCCCACCTCACTCTCTTGCTGTTAATAGCTCATCTTAAGTGACAGGTTTCAAAGTAACAGCCGTGTTAGTCTGTATTCGCAAAAAGAAAAGGAGTACTTGTGGCACCTTAGAGACTAACCAATTTATTTGAGCATAAGCTTTCGTGAAGTGAGCTGTAGCTCACGAAAGCTTATGCTCAAATAAATTGGTTAGTCTCTAAGGTGCCACAAGTACTCCTTTTCATCTTAAGTGATCACTCTCCTTACAATGTGTTTTTTCATGGTCTGTGTGTATATAAAATCTCCTCACTGTACTTTCCACTTTATGCATCCGATGAAGTGAGCTGTAGCTCACAAAAGCTTATGCTCAGATAAATTGGTTAGTCTCTAAGGTGCCACAAGTACTCCTTTTTCTTTTTGTATAAAAGTGGAGGAGCTAAAGAAACTGTGCATAAACACAGTCCTAATCCAATGACACAAGTCGAAGGAAAGACTCCACTTGATTTCTCTGGGCTCTGGGTAGGCCTATAGTTCTTAAATGGAGTTCTTAAAATAAGGATTGTGTGCAATGTGAGGGAATACACTGCCTCTTTGTTATTGAATACTGTGTAACACAGATAGGCTGAGCTAAGGATAAAGCTTTTTACATATATGATCAAAGGGAAGGAATCTCTGTGACAATCATTAAAATCCATGCTCTACTATATGTTCAGCTAATGCTGTTTCTGATCCTGTTATGCAGTCAAATATTTTGTATGTTCCTTTAACAGAACACTGGATGTGTTGACATTTCTGCTCTCACATACTCTAAGCCCTATTAGAGCAGATCTAGTGTGTATGAGACATGCCTTTTCTTTTTTAAACAAGTCTGTCTCTAATATTATGCTTATACAATAGCTGGAAGAAGTGTGCCCTATTTCTGTGAAAAACAAAAACCCAAACTCTAATATAAAAGCTAATTTAATCAAATATTAAATTAAAATTTCCCTTGTACAGTTCTTAATATGTTCATGCCAAAATGAAAAAGCCAGTGCCAATGAGCCTGAGACATGAAGCTAATGAATCGTGTAAACAGATGTACTGTATTGCACCGTAGACTTTAGTAAAAGCATATTAAAACAAGGGAGGATATAATAAATATTAACATTTGTGTTGCATATAGTAATACTTTGGAGGCAAGTATAAAGGGTGTATTAGAAAATTCGCCTGTACATTGAGCCAGAGACTTCCTATGAAGATGGCTTCGCATAATTTAGAGTGGTTCCCAACTCTTGGATGTGGCAGTGGTTCTGGAGAGTGCATTAGTGACACAGTGGTACTGTTACTGAGGGTTAATAGAGGCTCACAAGTTATAAGTAAAAAGAAAAGGAGTACTTGTGGCACCTTAGAGACTAACAAATTTATTTGCGCATAAGTAGCCACCATTAAATGGAAGTGTTTGATATCTTAATGAAAAAGAACAATCTAAGTTGACTAACCAAACTACATTCTGTGCTCTTTAGTTTGGGTTTTCTTTGCAGGTTGACATACCAGATATTAGGAACATTCTAGATGTTTTGTATAGTCCCTTTTTCATAGTTTGAACAGTCATGTGTTTTGGAACTAAGCATTGAAAAGACTGTCTACTTTATATGAGTCTGTCTTGCTCCCTCACCCAGACCCACTCACTCACCCACAGAAAAATCTAGGGCCATTGCAGATGTTTCTTAGCAGCCTGTGCTTATTTGCACTCCTCCTGAAAAATAGCTAGTGCGGATATAAAATCCATTCCATAAGATCAGCTTCTCTTACTGCTGCTGTGCATTAGACTATATGTCTCCTTTGACTGTTACAAAAAAGATGTAAGAACTTGGTCCTAGGACAAATAAACAAACAGAGGCACTGGGCCTAAGTCTGATCTCATTCACACCAATGTAAATCAGGAGTAACACCATTTAAGTCAATGAAGGTAAACTGATGTAAGTGAGAGGAGAAACAAGTACAATAAATTAGCAATTATAACTGAAATAAGCTTTCCTGGATCTGTGAATGCAAACAGTTATTTTAACTTGGCTTAGCTTACTGACCAAGGGATTAATAGGCACTACATATTGGGTAGTTTTGTTTGTGTGAATTATCAGCTTCTCTAGAGATGAGCATTATGACATGCCTGCAAATAGTACTAAAGAAAATGTCCCCTAATAGGAAAAGATAAGTACAGGATAAAAACAGAGCTTCATAGAGTTCATGAAGGAGAGTTTCCTTTCTGTTTCTATGAAAGATTTTATTTAAAAATAAAATTTCCAAAAACACAGAGTAATATTTTAGGCAAAGCCAATTTTTGCAGGATATATAAATCCTTGCATAAATCATTTTGATGGGAAAAATCTTTAAAACTTCAGCTTCTAGGAAAAGAAGGAATGTTGATTCTGGCACTTACTGTTAACCAGCTACATATCATTTTTCACGAACTACCAAAAGATGAAGCCAGTTAGGCACATAAGCTAAAATTCCTGCTTGTGGAAATGTGTAAAAATACATCAAGTCTGCACTATTTAGACATTCTTAACTTCACCAAGCTATAATTTAAATAACAGAGAATCCTGACGTTCTTAGTCTTGTGATTTTATTAATTCAGTTTATTCAAAATTTTCAAAAGTATGGCTTTCCTTCAATGCAGAGTTTCTAAACGCAGGATTCACACCTTGGGTGAATGAAAGAATGAAGGTATACTTTCCTGCAGAACTTATTGTGCCCCAGTGCTAAGCTCCACATTCTGGAAACACATATGTGATTAACTTCAGTGACCTGTCCTCTTCATCATTTACCTCTTCCCCCAATTTTTGTGTCATCTGGAGTCTTTATCAGTGTTAATTTTATGTTTTCTTCCAGGTCTTTGATAAAAATGTTAAATAGTGTAGGGCCAAGAACTGATCGGGACCCCATGAAAAATACACCCATTTGATGATGTTTCCTCATTTACAATTGTATTTTGAGAACTATCAGTAAGTGAGCTTTTAATCCACTTAATGTGTGTCATAGTAACATTATAATGTTCTAGCTTTTTTATCAAAGTATCGTGATACCAAGGCAAAGGCCTTACAAAAGGCCAAGTATATTACATCAACAGTATTAGCTTTATCAACCAAACTTGTAATTTCATTTAAAAAAAGATATCAAGTTTGTTTGACAGGATCTGTTTTCCATAAACCCATGTTGATTTGTATTAATTATACTACCCTCCTTTTATTCTTTATGAATTGAGGTCTGTATCAGCTGCTCCATTATCTTGTCCAGGATTGATGTAATTTATTCTTTTTAAACATTGGCACAACATTAACTTTCTTCCAGTCTTCTTAAAATTCCCCGGTGTTCCAAGATTTATTGAAAATCAACATTAACTCTTCAGCTACCTCTTCAGCCAATTCCTTCAAAACTCTTGGATGCAAGTTATCCTGATCTATTGATTTTAAAATGTTTAACTTTACTATCTGCTGTGTAAAGTTAGTAAAGATAGTAAAACTTTACTATCCTTCTGAGATACTAGTGGAATGGAAAGACTTATCATCTGATATGACTACATCCTCTGTTTGTTTCCCCAAAATACAGAACAGAAAGATTTATTGAACACCTATCCTCTTCTACATTATTATTGATAATACTACCATTTCCATCTAGAAATGGATCAAAACTATTGTTGGGATTTTTTTTTTGTTCCTAATATATTTCAAAAACTCCTTTATCCTTAACTCTGTTGGCCATAGATTTCTCCTTGTATCCATTTCCTTCCCTTATCAATTTTGTAAATCCCTAACTTCTGATTTATATTCTTTACTATTCATTTCCCCTTTCTTCCATTTGTTCATGTACACATATATACTAGCTGTGGTCACTTCCCCTCTAAACCAGGTACATTTTTAACCAGTACGGCCTTCTTCCTTGACAGTGGGATTGTGATTTTTTGGGGCCTCTGGTAAAGTGTTCTTAAACAATTCCTAATAAAGTATAAGTTACTACTCAGTATTAATGAGGGTATTACAGCCTGGTCCTATGAGATTAGCAAAGTGCATTTCTAGTTACTCTACTTTATTTGTCTTTCACTCAAAATTTTGCTATAGCAACCATCATCATAGTGTCTAAATGCTGATCAGATAAACTAGATCTGCATATTTATGTCTTGCCACAGAAGATGTTACTTTTGCATTCTCTGGGTTTAAGGGGTTTGCTTAGCTTTATTTTACTTAAGTTTATATTGTGTATCTACATGTCAGGTATAATGGGAAATCTTCAGCAAATAGGTGGGTCTTGCAACATGCTCTAAATTATTTTGCCTCACTCTAATATCCTCTGGTAGCCAATTGAACAGATAAACCACACTTAACTGAGAACAGATTATCTCCATTACTTAGGTCAGGGGTAGTCAATAGGTGGACTGTGGGCCAAATCTGGACTGCCCCCAGCTGTTTTTGAATGGACCCAGAAATCTTTTTATTTACTTATTATTATAAATAATTTTCTCTGGAGTCTGGACCTTGACTATACCTTGACCAAGAAATTTAGACTGTGACAAAAATAACTGACAATCTTTGCCATAGGTGTTTCATCTTGGGCTTTTATAGTTACATTGGCCCAGAGTAATGTAGCTAGGTTGGTGGATCAGCCTGTAGAGAAGGTTTCAATCTTTTGATATCTTTGAACATTAGGATCAATTACGTGAATTAACATCAGAAGTAAAGTGAACTGAGAGCCAAGGGAGAGTATGATAATATAAGCAGGGCTGGTAGCATTACCTACTATTATGGTTGCTTGACACTTCCCATTAAGAAACCCCGTGTTCAATTGCTGAAATCTTTAACCATTCTGGCTGAAATTTTCCATGTTAGGTGTTTGCTTTGTTCTGTATATTTTTTTGAAAATTTCAGCCAAAATTGTTTAGCTGTTTCTGAGAACAGGATTAGGGAAAATATATTGTTTGCTCATGTAAGTAAAAATATTATCTAGCATCACCAGGTTTTGGAATAGGAACTTGAAATTTGGCAGAGGGGGTGGCCTTTGGATCAGGGATGTGCCTTTTGCTGTTCTTGTGAAAAATCTGCCCAAATTTGCCAAGGTATATTCTTTTGAAAAATCAGTGGAGATGTCTTGAGTTTATTATCTAAAATATCTGAAGATTCTGTCCTCACTGAGCATGCCGCATTCCCTCATAGCTCCTAGTGCTTACCAGACTGCACATGAATCAGTCCCACAGAACAACTGAGCATGAGCAATTGCTACTCTGGGCCAGAGTACAGCTGGTCACTGGAACTGAGAGCAAATATCAGTGTCTTCTGTGGTCTCAGTGCGTCTCCATGGTGGTCCCTAGGCAGTGTGGAGGCCTATGATGTCTGACTCAAATGCAGGGGGAACAAGAATGGGTGAAAAAATAAAGAAATAGTTTGAGAAAATGGCCCTGGAGAGACTGGGACTAGCAAGAGAAACTGGGAGTTGGGGAGGACTGGGCCTGGCTGGGCAAGGAGACTGGGACTGAAAGCTGTGGGGAAGAGCCTGGCCTGGGCAAGGGGACTGGGACTGAGGGCTATGAGGGAAGAGGAGGCTGGATTGGCTGGACAAGGAGATTGGGACTGGAATAAGAATACTCAGAAGTGGAGACTGAGCCTGGGCAGACAAGAAGAATGGGACAAGGAGCCGGGGTGGGGAAGAGACAGAACTGCAACAAGGACAGGTGGGGGTGAGATGGTTTAGAAAAGATCAAGCATGGAAGGAATGGACAAAAGGGTCTTTACCTAATAGCGCACATTCCTTTCCAGATCCCAGGATGGAACCCAAGATTTCCAAGTCTCACCCATTCCTCTGCTGTTAGGAAATATCTGTGAAACCCATTGATCTGGCTGTTGTCTGTAGGATGCCTGCCTCGTTTTGTTGAGCAAGTTGGAAGGTGTGTAGTGAGTGAATCAGGGTACTGCTGGAGGAAAAAGGACAATCTTGGGGTTAAAGTAATTGAATGCTGCCCTATGTAATTGGAGTCTATCCTTGTCATGAGTTCCTGTGTGATATTGGGCAAGTAACTTAAACCAAATACTTCATAGTTGTGTGTTCATTTTCTGGGTGCCAAACTTGAGTCCTTGGGGTCTGATTTGCAGAAGAGCTCAATATTCATAGCTGCAACTGAAGTCAATGGGATCTGGCCACTGAATGTATAAAGTGCTATATAATGCTAAGTATTAAGTCAGATCCTAGGGATCTTAATGGGCACCCAAAATTAGAGGATACTTTTTATCTTAGTTTTTGTGTGCCTCAGTTCCTCATCCATAACAGGGGGTAGTACCAACCACCCTCATCTTACAAAGGTGTCATGAAGGTAAATTCATTAACATTTGTGATTGCAGTGTTCTAGCTGTGTCGGTCCCAGGATATTAGAGAGACAAGGTTGGTGAGGTGATATATTTTATTAGACCAACTTACCCACCTTTGTCCTATGACTTTGCAGGTGTTAACTGCCCATTTCACCTTGGAGGGGCTCTTGCAACATGTGTTGTTTTCTTATGCTATACAGTCTGATTCACCTTGTATTAACTGTGACACTCAGAGTACCTTTCCCAGACCTAAGAGCTGTGTGTAAGTATGAAAGCTTGTCTCTTTCACTAGCAGAAGTTGGTCACATAAAATAAATTAGTGTTAATGAAGCATTCAGATATTATAGTGCTGAGTGCCATAGAGAAATCCCCAAGAAAAGTAAATCTGTCTGTAGAGCTGGTTGTTAACATTTTGATGAAACATTTATTTGAGTTTACCAATTTGTCAACATCGAAACGTTCTGTGGGACCATTTCAATTTTGATGAAATTCCAAGGGAATCCAGCAGGGTTCTGATGAAACCATGCTGATGAGGCCCCATTCTATTGGTAGGGCAACAATCTGAGCCTGGAGTGTTCATTTCCTGCTTGGAGATGGGCCTCCTTTCCTCAGAGGACTTGGTTCTCTGTCAGAAGTTGTGTCACCTGAGCCTGCAGAACATGGCTCTCTACTTGGGAGGGAACAACCTGCTTCTGCAGTTCAGTCCAGTGGGGTTCACTGGGCAATGGGATGCCCACTCCCACCATATCCCTGCTGGGGTATTGATCATGGAGGGGTCAGGGAGGTCTGTGCAAACTGTCACAACCAGGCCATAGGCTCTCAGGCCTATGGAGTGGGTAGAGCTGGAGTCATGCCTAGTGGGTAGGGCTGAAGCCAAGGGTCAAAACTGGAGTCAGAAGCCAGGAACAAGGGTCAGAAGCTAGGAGTCATAGCCGCCAAGGATCAGAGCAGGAGTCAGAGCAAGGCAAAGGGGCAGAGTCTTTCATAGCAGCCAGCTGAGGATCCAACTAGTTGCACACACAACTTCCTGCTGTTTTCTCCAGGCTTAAGTATATACTTGGACCAATCAAGGACTAGGGTATGGGTGGTCTGGCCTAGTGGATGGCGCTGGAGTCAGGTCTAGTGGGTAAGGCCAAAGCCAAGGATCAGAGCTGGAGTCAGAAGTCAGGAACCAAAGCTGAGGGTCAGAGCAGGAACCAGAAGCCAAAGCAAGACACAGGAACAGAGTCTGTCATAGCAGCCAGCCGAGATCCATCTAGTTGCACAGACAACTTCCTGGTGTCCCCTCCTAGCTTAAGTAGTGCAGTTGGACCAATTAGGGACTTGGGAGCACTGCCAATCTGCCCCTCTGAGGGAGACACAGTCTGTGATGCTTGGGCCCACAAGGCCAGAGCCTGTTGATGAGGGTTTTCCCCCAGAGCTGTTGGCTGGTGGTGTGGATGTGTCAGTTGCTTAGTGACCAGCAAGCCTCTCACCCTTGTTCATAGGAGAGAGATTTACATGGAGAGGGTCCCCCATAGATTGGTGAAAAGGTGGTTGGGGTAGCATTCCATGCTCCCATAATTTGGATATTAAAATGTCAGTGCAAACTGTTTACATTTATTTCTTTTCGTTAATCCATATAGGATGTGTGGAAGCACTGGGATACTTGCATTAGACATGTTTAACTGAGCCAGTTAGGAAATTCACCATCAACTTTTTCCATTGACTGCAGTGGGATTTGGATCAGGCCTCAAATCATCTGAAGTGCCAGAATGATAGTGTTTCTTGGCTGGTTGGTTTGAGGAAGTATTTTTTGTTTAGCACTAATGGCCAACTAGCTTTAAGCGAGAAAATTCTTTCACCTAACCCCAAATAACCGTTAAGCTAATATCCATGATCTCAGTAACATGAATAATAGTTTATTGCATATACAGTTCAGGTTCACACATCATGTCCTTTGAATCAGGTAATTATAGGTTTTTTTAACCTTCAAAGACTGTGTCAAATAGTCAGTGACTGAAAAAGCCCTTGCTTTTTTGGACCCGAAAGGAGCTGGTGTCGAGGCTGAGAACACAGAAACATTCAAATATTGGAGTGAATCTTTCCCCCGGATTAGCGTAATCAAGCCAAAAAGAGCCAGAGGTAGAGTAATGGGTCCTTGGTCAAAGGCCACCTATTGATCAAGCTACTTCATCTTTTTTGAAAATCTTTGCAAGTTTACGAACCTTAATCAAAGCCACTGAAGAAACAAAGAAGTGTCTATGGAAACTATTGCAACTCTGGTTTTTAGCTATCAGATCTATGTTTCAAGGAACAGCCAATTAGTTCAAAGACATGGAAATCATTTGGGGACAACTCTTGCAGTATCTTTCAATGTATGACTAACCTTTTCCTGCAGTGCTAAAATCAAACATTTCTAATTTACCCTATGATCATTTTTACAGTTCTAACTGAACTGAGAAAAAAGAAAAGGAGTACTTGTGGCACCTTAGAGACGAACAAATTTTTTTGAGCATAAGCTTTCGTGAGCTACAGCTCACTTCATCAGATGCATTTAGTGGAAAATACAGTGGGGAGATTTATATACACAGAGAACATGAAACAACGGGCGTTACCATATACACTGTAACAAGAGTGATCAGGTAAGGTGAGCTATTACCAGCAGGCGAGTGGGGTGGAGGGGGGGGACTTTTGTAGTGATAATCAAGGTGGGCCATTTCCAGCAATTGACAAGAATGTCTGAGGAACAGCGGGGCGGGCGGGGGCGGAATAAACATGGTGAAATAGTTTAACTTTGTGTAATGACCCATCCACTCCCAGTCTTTATTCAAGCCTAAGTTAATTGTATCCAGTTTGCAAATTAATTGCAATTCAGCAGTCTCTCGTTGGAGTCTGTTTTTGAAGTTTTTTTGTTGAAGAATTGCCACTTTTAGGTCTGTAATCGAGTGACCAAAGAGATTGAAGTGTTCTCTGACTGGTTTTTGAATGTTATAATTCTTGACGTCTGATTTGTGTCCATTTATTCTTTTACGTAGAGACTGTACATGGCAGAAGGGCATTGCTGGCACATGATGACATATACCAGATGTGCAGGTGAACGAGCCTCTGACAGTGTGGCTGATATGATTAGGCCCTACGATAGTGTCCCCTGAATAGATATGTGGACACAATTGGCAACAGGCTTTGTTGCAAGGATAGGTTCCTGGGTTAGTGGTTCTGTGGTGTGGTGTGTGGTTGCTGGTGAGTATTTGCTTCAGGTTGGGGGCTGTCTGTAAGCAAGGACTGGCCTGTCTCCCAAGATCTCACCACACAACAGAACCACTAACTCAGGAACCTATCCTTGCAACAAAGCCCGTTGCCAACTGTGTCCACATATCTATTCAGGGGACAGCATCGTAGGGCCTAATCACATCAGCCACACTATCAGAGGCTCGTTCACCTGCACATCTACCAATGTAATATATGCCATCATGTGCCAGCAATGGCCCTCTGCCATGTACATTGGCCAAACTGGACAGTCTCTACGTAAAAGAATAAATGGACACAAATCAGACATCAAGAATTATAACATTCAAAAACCAGTCAGAGAACACTTCAGTCTCTTTGGTCATTCAATTACAGACCTAAAAGTGGCAACTCTTCAACAAAAAAACTTCAAAAACAGACTCCAATGAGAGACTGCTGAATTGCAATTAATTTGCAAACTGATACAATTAACTTAGGCTTGAATAAAGACTGGGAGTGGATGGGTTATTACACAAAGTAAAACTATTTCCCCATGTTTATACCCCACCCGCCCCGCTGTTCCTCAGACATTCTTGTCAACTGCTGGAAATGGCCCACCTTGATTATCACAACAAAAGTTCCCCCCTCTCGCCACACTCTCCTGCTGGTAATAGCTTACCTTACCTGATCACTCTCGTTACAGTGTGTATGGTAACACCCATTGTTTCATGTTCTCTGTGTATATAAATCTCCCCACTGTATTTTCCACTGAATGCATCCAATGAAGTGAGCTGGAGCTCATGAAAGCTTATGCTCAAATAAATTGATTAGTCTCTAAGGTGCCACAAGTACTCCTTTTCTTTTTGCGAATACAGACTAACACGGCTGCTACTCTGAAACCTGAATTGAGAAAGTGTCAGTACAGATTTCTTTTTAATAATGTTGTTAGTTCTATACGCATTTTGTGACCTTGGCACATATCAACAAGCAGGAAAAATGTGTGTAGTGTTTGCATGGAGATTTATAAAAGGTCTGTTACACTTATTTTTGTTTAAACTGTCATTAACATTTGTACAGTATATCCTCCTTAACAAGTTAACTTATATTTACTGCTTTTAAAAAATAATAAAATATCTCAGCTCATCTTGAGTACAGAAGCTGGGTAGCCTTTGCCACTGAATCAGACTATCATAAATTAGAAACAGATGGTAATTACTGGGAACAAAGATGAGGTTTCAAAAGAGAATAGATGCAGTACATTCCAGAGTGCATAGTGCACTTTTTCCACAAAGATTAATAGCTATTATAAAGGCATTGTATTTGGTGAACTTACGTATCACCGAATTACCTAGAAAGTGAAGCAATTCATTCTTACAGGCTGACATCATTCTGAACTTCAGTAAGGGGCCAGCATGATAGGAACTTTAGATTTTGGTAGATATTTTTGTCTACATTATGTCTTACAGTTCTGTTGCTGCTTACAACTTGTTGCTTCTAACTTCTTGCTCTTTTCTACTTCTGCTAACCAGACAGCTATGCATGATCCACCTTTTTATTGTACTTGTCAAATCAAGCAATCAACATATTATTTAATCACCTTGCTTGAAATCATAAATTAAGTACTTGCAAGTAATATCTCTATGGATTTGACAGCAGGAAAAAAAAAACTTTATATGGAAAGAATTGCTAGCAGTTTGGCTTCAGATGTTTGAAAAAATAATCACAAATTATTTTTTGTTTTTTTCTATAAAAATATACTTTCTTAAAATGCATCTAATATCTACCTTTATGTTTAGACAGACACACAGACACACACAAACTCCACATATAAAAAACTGTGACTCTGACATTTAAGAGTGTTACTAAAAAGCTACAATTTCACAACTAATTTTCAGAAAACCTGCTTCAGCTGCATTGTTAAGGTTACAGTCACAGTATATAATATTAGAAAAGAAAGTAGTAAAATTAAAAACTGGGGCAAGCAGTTTCAGCCCCAAACTTAATGTGAGGAATGTTTTCTGTATATAATAAAAACCTATAAATAAGAAGTGTTTTTAAAAAATCCACCGCCTGGTCAGGGAAAGAATAACAGGCACTGTTAACCTCTTCTCTGCTGCATCTGCTTCAGCAGGAGATGGCAACATGTATTTGAAGGGTCAAGTATTTGGAAAATTAACCTTCAAAATGGAATTGATATATGGATTCAATGTGCATTTTTCCCCAGTAACAAAAAAATGGCATTTGTGGCAGCTTTCAGGATGTCAACTGGTTAATTCATGATCCTACAAATTTTTATTCTGCTGCTGCAGAATCACAAACAGCAGAGGAAGGACAAATGAACAAACAATTTTTTGACCCAGAATTCTGCTTCCATCATTCTTGGCATCATCAGAGCTGATAACCACAAGCAGTAAATATCTAACACAGCCTTGTCAGCTTGTGCTCTGTAAGAAATGGAGAAAAATGCCTGCCAAATAGAAAAAGACAATGGGGACAGGAAACCAAATGTTATTTTCAAGCTTATAAGAAGGTATTGTGAATACTAGAGGCTAACAGAAAAACAAACAAACCCTAAAATAGGCCATTAAAAATAAAATTCTTGAGACTCTTCCTTCAGTTTCATGTTTACTATATAATGACCACTATTTATTCTCGCATTCCTGCCCCCTGCACCAACACAGGGGACAAGTAAATGGGCTTTGCTTTAAAAGCAAGACGCTGATCCTGCAAGATGCTAAGCACTCTAGCCCTGATACAGCAAAAGCGTGTGAGCTGTCACTCTGATTTCAATAGGACTACTCATGTGCTGACATATTTTGCTGGATTAGAGTCAGAGTGCTCAGCACATTGCAGCATCAGGCCCTAAGAACGTAAGAATTCCTTCTCCCCAAACTATGGGCTTTAGCAGCAGCAGAGGTTCTTGAGCAAATGCTATGCAGTTTAGGCCTACAAAACTGCTGGCTACTCCTCTACCCCGCTCCATGCTTCCAGTATCCCCTCAATCCTGTCACATTGAGAGGATCTTTGAAGCAGAGATCCACAAGATGCAGGAGGTGGGAAGCAAGGCCATTAGTTATTAAGTCAAAGGAGAACATACTCTGGACATTCTGTACTGCAGTGAAAAGAAAAGGAGTACTTGTGGCACCTTAGAGACTAACCAATTTATTTGAGCATGAGCTTTCGTGAGCTACAGCTCACTTCATTTCCAGCACAAATCCAGGTTTTCTCACCCTCCACCCCCCCACACACAAACTCACTTTCCTGCTGGTAATAGCCCATCCAAAGTGACAACTCTCTACACAATGTGCATGATAATCAAGGTGGGCCATTTCCTGCACAAATCCAGGTTCTCTCACCCCCCTCCAAAAAACACACACACAAACTCACCTGGATTTGTGCTGGAAATGGCCCAACTTGATGATCACTTTAGATAAGCTATTACCAGCAGGACAGTGGGGTGGGAGGAGGTATTGTTTTATGATCTCTGTGTGTATATAAAGTCTGCTATGAAGTGAGCTGTAGCTCACGAAAGCTCATGCTCAAATAAATTGGTTAGTCTCTAAGGTGCCACAAGTACTCCTTTTCTTTTTGCGAATACAGACTAACACGGCTGTTACTCTGAAACCTGTACTGCAGTGCATATCTAAGAGCTAGGGAAGCTAATTATTTTCAACAATAGAATGCAGTGTCCGTCAAGCTACATAATTTCCTTCAGGATTAGACATGGTTCTATCTAGAGACAAGAGGAGTTGAATCAAAATGCTCTTAGACACACCTATTGGCTACCAAAAATAATGCTGTAGATAGAAGTTAGGTGGCCAGTGTATTTGGACTTCTTTCAAGAACTTACAGCCACCTCATGTGATTTTAAAAACAGAGTCTGATTCACGAACAACGTTGGCAACCAATCACAGCTGAAAAGGAGAAAAACAAATGATGTGCGCGCACACACACATACACACAGAAATAAATGGAGTGGAAAAGACATATCAGTCATCTTAAAAAGGAAAGGAGGACTTGTGGCACCTTAGAGACTAACCAATTTATTTGAGCATGAGCTTTCGTGAGCAGCTCACGAAAGCTCATGCTCAAATAAATTGGTTAGTCTCTAAGGTGCCACAAGTACTCCTTTTCTTTTTGCGAATACAGACTAACACGGCTGTTACTCTGAAACCTGAAATTAGTCATCTTGTTCATCTCCTTGCCAGTAACAATGCAAAGTATGTCTACAATTTTCGTAAGACTGTGCCTAAGGTTAGGCTCCTAAATTCATACTTAGTTGCCAGAATAAAAGTTGGATTTGAGTTGGTTTGGTTGCTGAGCACCTGTAACTTCCCTTGACTTTAGTGTGCTATGTGGGTGCTCAGTATTGCCGTAAAACGTATCAAAGTCTTCTATGCAGGTGACAAGTATGGACTGAAGAGTCCAGCTTTAACCACCCAGTTCTGAATATGTTGCCCTATTTGTGTATTTACTGATTGCTTTAGCCCTGATGCTGCAAATAGCCAATGGAATTAGTCACAAACTTAAAGTTAAGCATGTATGTAAATATTTGCAGGATCAAACAGCATATTTATTACTACTAAAACTTACGTTCTCACATTTCTCACTGTTTGGTACCTATTACCACTGTTTTCTATGTAAACACATCCAATCTACTTTTTTTTTTAAAAAAAGAATTCTTCTGCTGATCTACATTAGATATTCCATGCAAAAAGTGCCCTCCTGTGGTACTTTCAAAGCTAAAGAATCTTCTGTAGAACTTTCTTCTCACACAAGTTTTAGTATGTATTCAGCATATGCACTTTTCAAAATGTGGGCTTCTGTCATTCCTCTCTCAGTTCATACAGATGTTTATGTATATTTCTCACTAGCCACAAATGTTTATTTTTCCAGTTGTGTGTGTCTCTGCAGCATAGTTAGAAAAGTATGTCCTTTCTTTGGAGATTTCAGATCACTGCAGGAGTTTAATTCCCTTCCCCAGTACTGTCCTCCTGTCTTGCTGAGAGTTCGCCTGGCTTGATAGTGGGTGTCTGTGCTACTGCGAGTTCACATTGAAAAGAGAATGCTCTCTTGACTCCCATAAATGCTTTTCAAAACATTTAGAAATCTCCCAAAGAAGTTCCATCACTGGAAATCTCCCTTTACTTTACATGTTCCTATTTTTCTGAAGGTCTCCCAAAAACAAAAGGCTATTAAGGTGGAGTTTACTCCTATTTTCACACTGAGGGCAGGGATAGGAGGGCAGGACTCTTCCTGAACAATCTGTTTATGGAGTTGGGAAGACCTTTTCAAAATTTGCCTATTAGTAGGATACCTAAAATAACCTCTCTGTATTTTGAATAGGCCTGAATCCAAATGCTCCCAAATTTTTGAGAGGTGTGAGAATGCAATTCTGGCTCTGAACTTCACAGCTGAACCCTATCTTTGTAATGGGCTCATCCAAATTTCCAGATCTGAATCCACTCAAATGTTAAGATGGTTCAGGTTCAGATCCAAGTTCTGCAGCTCAAATGCATGTCTACTGTCTATAGGGGTGAGTGGTAGGACTTAAGGTGGTCATTGCCTAAAGTTTGAATATTTTCAAATTAAGCTACAGTACTATGATGGCAGTGTGTTCACCCCACACAAGACCTGAGTGGGTTCATGTGGGACAGAAGGGGCCATTTAACCTTTTAGGCTGCACCTGGAGGGAAGACAGTGGTTGATAAGGCCTAATTGCAGACAAAGCCCAATGTGGGGAGGAGCTGGGATAGGATTATAAAGCCAGAAAGTGAGAGCAGGAGCAGGTTGCAAGGAAGAGGCTTGCAGTCACTCTGTAGAGGAAAAGGGAGTTGGTAAGGGACAACGAGGCAGTCCAGGGGGAGAGTAAGCACTAAGATCCTGCCCGGTCTGGCGAGAGAGTGAATTAGACATGGGGATCAGAGGAAGTTCCAGTAGTAAACACAGAGATATGAGATAGAGAGGTAAGACAGGAAGAAGCCCAGAGAAACAGTGAGTGAGCAGACCTGGATTGCTAGTCACAGCATCCCTGGGTTAGAACCTGGAGTTATGGGTGGTCCTGAGTTCCTTGGAAAGTGGCACAGGACCTACAGGTGAAATGGAAGACCATCTGAAGTAGCATCTAGACCGCTTGCCCAGTGAGACTTTGATACCCCTGAAGTGGGGACCATATAGGGACCTGGCGGGAGGGCTGAGTTGGAAAGAGAGCTAAGGACCAAAGTGCAATCAACCAAAGACGGGGTACTGTGCAGAATGAGAGCTAATTACCAGACCTACCCACAAGGAGGCACACCAAGCGTGAGTGGAGCCCTCTACAAGTACCCATATGGAGTTTCTTAACGTCTGAAAAGAGTTCCCCTTTTCGAGACATTTGCTGCTAGCTTCGCACCTCCATTTTTACATTCCTGTCTAGCTTCCAGATTGTCAGTTTGCCTCTGCTCTCGGGAACCACACTGTTCTTTTGTTCTCAGTCAAAACACTGTGAGAAACAGCAAGCAGGCAAAAAGGAAAGCAAGCGAAAGCCAGGACATTTGCAATTAAAAGTCGAATGAAAAAAAAAAGTTAGTATTGAGACTACCACAGCATCACTCTTATATTGATTAGCTTTATATTTCAATAGTCTCTAAGGATTACATACTGATACTATGAAACTGATACATATAAGGGATTTTTCTTTGTGTTGTGTAAATAAAGGTGGCTAACTATGGACTTGGATTGTTTAGTTTTGATATGTATGGGAGCCAGAATGACAGCAGTTTGAGGTGGGCTAGTACCCAATGTGGCACTGATGTTGCTGTTTCACTAAAGAATCTGGGACCCCTGAAAGATAAAAGATATTACCTCACCCACCTTGTCTCTTCAGAATCATTGTCACTGATAAAGTACATTTATTAGCGAATTCCATAATACCCTGGGATTCCTATCAGCACCAACTGATATGTATATGTTCAGATCTTCCAAGTGTTCTCTTACCCATTCTTTATCAATAGTTATCATTATAAGCTGGGACAGGTTTGAGAATCTGTCTACATGGAATTCAGAATCGATTTTTTTTTAACTGTAGGTATAACTCTAACCCTCAGTGTGTATTTAGTCATCCATTTGCTAGCAGAGTCTAGTCACATGTCTCACATACCTGCTCTTGAAGACAATTTTCTCTACAGGACAATCAAAGAGTCATTAATATTGAATAACTCTGCTCTGGTAGAACAATGAGTATGCTGTACGGAATGGCAATGTTAAAGGAAACTGATCTTCCTAGGTTTTCTACAGAACATCCCCAGCTGAAAAACAGAAACAAAGAAAGGTGTTAGAAGCTGCTATTAAAAAGGGACATGCCATCTGAATGGGGGAACCTTTCGACTACTGGACCTGAACAAGCTGAGGGAAGCTTGTTGTGGGGGCTGGGAGGAGAGACCCTGACAAGAACCTGAAAACTAAGCAGGAGGGGAGGAGTGCAGGAAATGCTTGGAACCTCCGAAAAGACTAAGCAAAACTCAAGGTGCTCTTAAAGTGGTTAGGACACTGGTGGGAGGGTTACACATGCAGATGTTTTTTATATTTCTATAGAAATGTAGATCTCTTGTACTTTCTCTGTCAGTAAAGTGTTAGTGGTTTAGAAATTCCTTTGCAGAGTCTCTGCATTACTTGCTTTCACTGTCATGTAGCCCTAAAGAGGGAAACAGTAAACCACAGGGGTCACAGCTTTAGTGAACTCTGGAAGTATGCAGCAGCTATTGGGGAGGCCTGGGAGAGCAAACAGTAGTTTCAAGGCCTAGCCAATTGATCCATAACACCGCTACTGCCAAAAGGGTGTCAGATACCAGTCTGTATCTGGAGTGTGATACCTAAAATGACAGATACAGTGCCTGAACTCTGCCCACCTCCAGTAAGCCAAGAACATGTGAGACCCAAGGTTTGGGTACAGTATAGCAGCCTTGTGGGTCAGTGTTGTAAAACAAGGTCTTCCCTTCCTGTCCAGATTATTGTACCAGCTAATGAACTGACTGCATGCTGACAATTGTTTTTTAAAAACCATAGGGAATTTTAGAGGGGTATAGTATTTGAACTCTGGAGAAAAAGCAAAAATGGTTTCACTCTTTGGAAAAGGAAAGGAAAATTACCATGTCAATCACAGTGAGATCATGGCATTAAAAAAACACAGTGCACGTTACAGCTCTATTTGCACAAGCCTTGCATCAGAGGCCAGGGTGGTAAACAGTATATAGTTCTAGTTAAACTGCAACTGGAGTATTGTGCTTAATTTTGGACATCACTTACCAGAAAAATGTTGGCAAACTGAAGGGAGTTCTGAAAGGAGAAACTAAAAGACTTAAGGAATTGGTAGGGACTGGCTTATGAGGAAAGATTAAAATATGTTTTTGATGAAACAGACAATTTTTTCCTCCCCCTCCTTTGCCCTCCCCACCACCCTGAACATCTCTATTAAATATGTACCTAGTGGACTTGGCCAAGGGATGCCATACAGCGTCATGATAATAGTCTTCAAATATTTGGCAGGGTGTAAACACCAAGCAGGGAGAGAAATTATTTGGGTGGAATGAAGGGACATAATGGAAATTAAGAAAAGAAAAATTTAGGTGGGACAACAGGAAAAAAAGTACTCAAACTTACCCCCAGTTTCTCAACTGTTCTGTCCTGGTCACCACTAATGTGGATGACTCCAACTGAGTCCACTGGAATCATTAAAAAAGCAAATGAAGGCAGAGTTTACAACATACTAATTTTGGCCTGATCCTGAGGAGTGGTGAGCATCCAGTGGAGCCATTGATGTTGTTGGGGGTTGTAAGTGTTCCACACAACTCACAATCTAGGCCTATTTGCCTTTATTAGAAGATTTAACAAGAACCAAGAGTGTTCCTTTTCCTTCACTGCTATTATATGACTTATTCACTGAGGACTCAACCCAGCAAAGCATTTAAACATACACTTAACTTTAAGTATAGGAGTAGTCCCACAGGCTTTGATGGGACTACTCACGTGCTTGCAGTTAAGCACATGCTTAAGTGCTTTGCTGGATTGGCTCCTCTCCTCCTGGCTCCTATCTATTACAAAACCAGTCTCATAAAGCTCTTAGGTCTGAATGGGGGCATGCAGAAAACCAGAAGGAAAAACGGTGTCTGTACATTTAGTGCTAGCCCTGCTTACTGACTCAAGGCAGTACACAAGCTTAGCAGGGCGTAGTCTCATTCATTACTATGTATTTACAGTGTGACCCTGCATTACAGGGACAGCTTTAACAAGATGGTGATCTTTAAAACCAGTTCACAACAGAGCGGCAACACATCCCTGTTGGCCAAATTAAAAGAACCACAGTCATGAAGTTAGGGCTTTTCATTAATTTATTATAACAAGCAGTAAAGCCGAACATGCCACAAACCAACATCCAAAGTGCTCACAGATATTAGCGGATGTTCATGTAGAACAGAACATTATGCTCTCCACCCAAGGATCATATTCATTAATATTTTTGTGGCTTTTTGTGAGGTCTTCAAATAAATTATTGTTATTCTGAAGATGCAGGTGTCTTCTCTGTTATGAGCCCTGGGTTTCACTGAGAACTTTCCTTTATATGGACAATTTTTTAAACAGTGGATTATGAAATAAATACAAGTTGCAAAATTCACTTCTGAAGCCAGATTTTGAAGCCCCCAAATTTGTGGGAATTTACACTGGACTCTCCACTAGATTCAAATAATATTATATATTTTCCTTATTATCAATTATCAAGCACTTATCATACTCTAGGTGCTATGCAGGACAAGTAAAGACAGCCTTTGTCCTAAGTATCTTGCCATCTTGCAAAATAGACACACACATGAGGCAGGATGTGTTCTGAGACTTAGATTAAGTGATCACCCTAGTATGTTTGTTTTTAACTGACTGAAGAGTGTCTGAATGAGGTATTTGAATAGGCAGAGAGTAGATGTCTGGCACCCTGGAATCATTCCATCATTAAGAAGCAGCATGGACAAAGGCAAGAAGAAGGCAGGAGAGGGAGAAAGACTTAAAGATGGCACAGAGCTGAGGCATAGCCCAGGCCAGAGTTGTACAGGGCCTTCAAACTGAGGCCAAGAAGACCAAACTTGAGCGAGTGGTCAATGGGAACCCAGTGAAGGAATTGATATTATCTGCTCCTTGAGGTGGGAAGATAATTTTAGTAGATGAGCATCAGGGCCAGTTCTAGGGATGGGCAAGCAGGCGGTACAATCTGGTCCACCTTGCCACAGGCTAGAGGGAAGCCGTGTTCATCTCCACAGAAAGGGTAGATGAATGTATGAGCTAACCCAGCAATAAAATATAGAGGGTTTTGAGGGGGCGAGGGCAAGGACAGAACCTTGTGTGATGCTGATGGAACAGAGTGCAGAGGAGGGAAAACTGCCACTTGAAATATCCAAAAAGCTATTGGAACGGTAAGTATGGAATAACATAATGGCAGTCTCCAAACATTACCCCACCACTAGCAAGACACTCAACTACACGCACACAAGAACCTTCTTGAACACATTCACTTTTAATTCAGCCATGCTACCTCATTCAATGCACATATCAAAGAACTGAAAATCATTCAGCATGCACAACCCATACTAGAGCCTACTGACTTTATTATTTCATTATATAACATGTTATGACTAGATATGTAAAACAGTATCCATGAGCAGATATTTTCTTTAGAAATGTATATCAGATGGGTGATCAGAGTTTTGTATTCAGAATGCAAATATAGAGCTGAAGTTGGTGTTATTGAAAATTTTTCAGGATGTTGGTATGGTTGAGTATCATGATGGTAGTGAGCTAATAATGGGAGACTAACATTATGTTGGGTGTCGCTTTTACTTGTGATTTGCTTATTTTTAGCATGTTCAAGTTGTTGTGAGGCAGTAAATTTGATCCAACTAACTGTACATGAACACTTTGTGAGAGAATATAAACACACTCACATAAAATACCATAATCCAAACCATAACTGGCTTATATCACCAAAACAATTTGGCTAAAATTCAGGCTAACTTCATGTGGCATCCTTTTAAACTAACTGGTGATTAGCTTTCCTTTGGGTAGCTTTTCTTTTGTTTAAAATCCCACCTGCCTTTGAATATTACAACTCATTCCTTTTTGCTGTGGAACTATTTCCCCTGACCAATATGGGGAAACTATATAGAATCAGTCTGGAAGTCCAGCAGCTGCTTTCATGGGCTGGCTAGCCCCAACCCCAGCCCTTCTGCCAGAGGCCCAGCCCCCCCACCGGAGCCCAGAGATGCCCCCCAACCTCAGCCACTGCCCCTCCCCCCGCCCCAGGCTAGCTCCCCCCAGCCCTGGAGGGCTGGAGGGCAGGCGGCATGTGGTCCCAGCCCTGGAGCGCTGGGAGAGTGGGTGGTGCACAGCCACAGCCCTCCCTAGCCCTAGAGCACCAGGAGGGCGGCCGGCATGGCCCCAGCACGAGCTGGGGCGAGCTCTGGAGGACTGGAGCCATGCACACAGAGCGGGCAGTGGGGGGTTAGGGGTGGAGCATGGGCAGGGCCATGCCTGGCTGTTTGGGGAGGCACAGTCTCCCCTAGCCTATGGTACCCACCACCCATGGCTGCTTTGTCAGCATTGTTTCACCTACAATCTGCAGAGTGGGGTGGGAAGGCTGTGGGAAGGGAGACTGATTGGGTCCCCTATATATTGTGCAATGGTGACTTTGGCATTCAATTATGTCTGTCTGACCCACAGATAAGTGAGGCTAGAGAGACCAAGAGAGAAAGAAAGAGAGAGAGAGAGGTCAGAAAAAGAATGTGTTGTTTTGTGTACTTGCTGGTCTAGCTCATTCAACTGCAGAGCATGGTCCTTGAATAAGTCACTAGTGTTCCATGGAATGGCTAGGGAACTGCCAAGTATAATCACATGCAAAAAATGATGTTCAAAAAATGCTGCAAGTCTGGCTTTAGCTGACAAAATCCAAGGAATCCATCATTAATAACTCCATTTTCAAGAGTGGTGCCAGGGTATGTCAGGGATCCATTGACGGATGGTGTTTGGGGTTTTGTGACTTTTTTATTGATACGTGCTTCTGCCATGTTCAGTCTGCAGGAACAGGGCACAATAATTTCATTCTTTTAACTCTGATTATTCTGCCCTCTGTCAGTTGTTTATTACTATTTGTCAGCTACTTGTTATCCTGCCCTTTGTCAGGCTCTTGTTACTGTTATATGAGTACATTTTAATGAGCAGGCTGTGTTTCCTGTCAAGGCAAGAGTACTCAGTGACTACATCATCCCCAGTGTCAGTGAAATGATGTAGTCTATACAGGCCCTTGGACTGAAAGAGCATAATGATTTAAGATGATAGGATGGGGGGAAAAGATTTGAAATACATGCTAGTAATTAAAATCAAAATGAGGTTCCAGCCGTAGAACCTATAGAAGTTGTTCTCTATATCACATGAAATGCTTTGACGTTAATGTCACTTGTAATCTTAGTTGCCATTTATTTGCCTGGATTTTTATTTCATTTTTTGCCTACACACTGAGGAAGCATCTGTTTTCTGAAGTTATAAAGCTTATGCATCCAAGTCAGTGTTAGCTATCCCATCAATTCAACCAGGGCTGCATGTAGAATACTTTTGCTCACCTTGTAACTAACTGCAGCTTTTTTATTGCCCTCCCAGCAAATGACATAACTATCTTTGCTACAAGTCATGAACATATTTCAAGGCCATAAGCATTAAACAGATGCAGTTCTTTTAATTTCACATCTCTGAGGGTTCAAAATTTGGCAAGGTGATCGTTTCACTGCACATGTTTGTGTTTCTAGCCTATAAATGCTGATTTTTCATCACATCTGCTTAATTTTTGATCTACATATATCTAGCCTAAACCGAGTGGTAATCTCAAAAGTAATAAATGAAACACAAAACCAATAAATAGGTTTAAACTGGGATGTGTTATATGTGACCAAAGACTCAGAGTATTCATCTCTCTCCAAAAAGAGCACACTAATTTCTTATCTAAAGAAATCTTGTTTACAGCAGAAATAGACTCATTTATTAATGCCAAAAGCAACTGAAGTTGCTCTATAAAATCTAGTAATTATTTTTGGATTCCAAGCCCCGTGTTCAAATATGGGTGCTCAAATAGGTTATCCAAAATGAAAACTGGAGTTCTCAAATTGATGGCAGGCAGCTAAGTACTGTTTTATGTGAATTTCCCTGTGAGAGGGGAAACAGACTGGTGGATACAATCTCTGTGGAAAGCAAATGTAGTCCTGGCTAGACCCCAAGAGTTCTAGGGCCTGCTAAAAGAATGTAAATTGGACCTGTTTTCTTCCTGTAATTCGAGTGGGAAGTCCATCTATCTTAGCTTCCAGTGAAGAGTAAGATTAGATCAGTCTAAATACGCATTAAGGCTGTTTGTTGTTTTAAAATAAATTCTTTACTGGTCTGTTCCATTTGCTAATAAACAAACTTGTTTTAAAAAGGTTATTGGTCACTATAGCACTAGTGACAAACTCCTGAAGGGAAGAAATGAAGACGTCTAGTCGGAGTTATGTGCTAATAAGTGGTTGGCAGAGATGGGGCATTGTATCTATATTCCAGTCCAAGAGTGGGAAATTTGTGAAATCTCACCCCAAAACAGGTAAAGCACAAGGCCTGATCCCTGGGGTGGGGAAAGGCACTTAGAGATCAGGAAAGGACAGAGGTGCAATCAGCCCTGTAACCATGACCATGCTTTTTTTGGTCACCCCGGAAAGATACAACCATATTACTGTATGATCAAAGTAGGTGTTGGATACCTCATATAGTCCAGATTGATGGATATGTGGACCCTATATATAACAGACATCTGTGGTCCAAACCACCACAACTTACAACCATGTAATTTCTGTAAAATCATTACTGTAAAATACTGTGGCATTTTTACAAGGGAGGTACACTGTGCTGGACACCAGTAAGTTTTTATTTTAAGTCTGAAATTCCTTTAAAAATGTTTTGAATGTTTAGGATGCAATGTATGCAATTAAATTTTGGTAAGTTTCTATTTTTGAAAAGTTTCCAAAGTTGAAAGAGAATTTATATGGTCAAGATCTCACAAGCTGTTTTAGGAAAATCTCTGCTTTCTCTCCTTTAAAATGCAGAATTTGCTCCAGTTCTCTTTTGTTTCCATTTTGCATTTAACATTTTGTTTCTTCAGTTCATGATACACTGAAGAAGTTCTGAAACTCCACATCTGTTAATTCAATTCCCCCATTTTTCATTCCTATTTTGAGTGGTTTTTGCTTGTTTTTATGATGCTGAGGCCAGAAGTTAGGTATGTATCGGTGAAATATACAAAAAAAAATATGCTGGCCACCTAGATAGTTTTGAGCAAAAGGAAGTGTGAATATATTTTGTGGCTGCTATGTCAGCAGTTTCCACAGAAAGTTAATACTATCCATTACCAAATAAAAAAAATCCCTTATTGAGAATTTCTGAGAAGTCTATTATTATGTACTATTGTATTAGATCAGTTCTGCTACATATCACATCATTCAATGCAATAATAATTACTTGTAAAAGATGGTTGAAAGAGCAAGAAACAGGAATATGAATTATTTAATGAGAATACCAAAAATTTAACTGCAACCTTTTTTTCTGAAAAACAATTGCAATGCAGACATTTTATGACTCCTTATTGGTTGTTATGTAGTTCTGACAGTATCTCAGCCAAGGATGCATTTTTTTCAGGGACCAGTGGCAAGACAGCACAAGGCAAAACAAACAAATGGACAAAGGTCCATTGGCAAATCATATAACAAAGATTATTGTCAGCTACATTCTAGCATGGTCACTCTAACAAGTCTTAAGTCACCTAACTAATCTATTTTTTTTTTCAAGCAGCAGCCTCAAAGAATTCGATCAATAATCTAATTTATTAATTATTGTTCATCCTTTGAGTTCGAAGATGACCACGACATCACTGGTTGGTTTGGTTTCTGTGAACACGTGAGTGGCTGATCAGGCCAATTTGAGCTTTGAACTCTCTGTGGCGCCCTGAACAAGTGATGTTGTATGGCATACTTGGTTAACAGTAGACATGCTGACACTACTGCTCTGCCTCAGCAGTTCTCCTCTGCTCATAGACTGTAGCTCCAGTATGGGTGCAGTGTCACCAGGTAGACGAATCATGAGTGAGATCTTCTCAAAACTCTGGGTCAATGTTGAAATGGCCCAGGATAACTTGAGGAAGTCCTTGAAATGTCACATGCTGAAGAGAAGTAATCCATACTCCGCTGCATGCAAGACTCAGATTTGGCATTCAGGGAACAGTCATCATCAAACAGAAGATCATGAATAGTCACTTCCTGTACCTTCCTCTTCGCCTGTAGTCTCCTCAAATTTGTGGATGAGATATGGCTGCCAGTGTAGCTGGGTCCTGACCACAGTTGCCAACTTTCACACAGTAAATAAGCACCCCAGCTTTCACAATAAGCCAAAAATCAAGCTAATCCCATTTCAAAACAAGGCCAAAACAATCCAGTCCCTAAGAACCCCAACACTATATATGACTAGATCCCTCCTGCATGCAATCTGGGACTGTGGTGGGCCCGCTGTGCACCCCAACTCTCTCCCCCATCTTGCTCCTGCTTGCCCTTTGCTCTTGCTTGCCCCCTCTTTGCCCCTGCTTGCTGGGAGATGATCAAAAAAAAGAAGCAACAAGCTACAACACGCAACAAACTACAAGCCAAAACCAACAAGGTACAAGCAAAAAACTAATCAACAAGCAACTCACAAGCCAATCAAGCCAAAAACAAGCCCAATTTCTACATTTTTTTCATGGGTTTGGTGTGTCTGGTCCTGACCCACTGATGGCTTTGAAGATCTGGCCTTGATGGCCTTGATCGGTCAGTTGAAGTAGAATGGGAGCCAATGGAGGGGTTGGAGAATAGGAGCTATGTGCTTATGGTGCCCTATCCCGTGTGTGTGTGTTATATGTATGTACACACACACACACACACATACACACACACACACACACACACACACACACACACACAGAGCTCTTCAAGGCTATCAGTGGGTCAGGACCCAGGTACACCAGCAACCATATCTCATCCACAGCTCAACAAGTCAGCTGCTCTCCTCTGAGCAGATGCAGCTTATAAACCCCATGATTAAATGTTTGAGAGCTGGAGAACAAAGAATTTTGAACAAGAGGAATCAACTTTGCACCAAGAGCTTTTGCTTTTGTCTTTGTAGTGGACCAATTACGTCAAACAGAAAATATTTTATAGAAACTTTCCCAGATGGAGATACTTCCACGCCATGTTACAAAGTTTGCATCCTTCACACTCTCTTCATATCACATAAGATGAACTTTGTACTGTAGTATCAATGTCAATTGTTATAAATTAGAAGTTATGAATTGCAGAAAATTGATAAGGGAAGGTAAAGACATTAGGGAAAAATCCATGAGCAGAAGGGATAAGAAAATAAGAGAGTATTTAAAGTATATTATGAACACAAAAGAAATTCTAGCAACAGTTATGTCCATTTCTAGATGGAGATGGTAACTATTTTACAGATGCAGAAAAGGCAGAAGTGTTCAATAAATATTTCTGTTCTATATTTGGAGAGAAGCAGCATGATGTACTCTTATCATATGAAAATGATGAAGTACTTTCCAATCCATTAGTAACTAAGGAGGATGTTAGACAACCACAGTTGCAAATAAAGCTTCATTTCAGAATGAAACTTTCTCAGGTTTTCTGACTTAACTTCAGTCAATTCAGAAAAAGACAATGATTCCCAGTGTGTGAATATAACTCAGTATAATATTTTGCAGATTGTTGGAAGTTTCATTATTTTCCTGTTGCATTCAGTGACCTTGCTATTGAATAAACTATATAACATGATCTATCAGTTCTGCAGGCACTCTCATTTGACAAAACCATTAAGGCCAAAATAATTTAATTCATCTGAAAAAGTAAAACAAATTTTCTAAACATCATATTAAGAAAGAGGTTTCTTCTGAGTCACTGAAAATACATATTAAATATTCAGAAAAGGCAACAAAAAATCCATAGATTCCAATGTTAATGGAGTATTGAATCAGAAAAGGAGATGATGTCAATCCTTGGATTCAAGACAATATTTTGGCATCCTTTGCCAGTTTAAATAATATCCTCTGCCCATCTGACCTGCCATTTAAGAGGTCAGTGGTGTTAATCAAGAATCAGATTTATTCCTGGAACAAACGGAAATGTGAGTTTTGAAGGCAAAAGATATGTGGCTGTAGTTATTCTGGTCTACATATAAATGTGTATATTTTTCATGGACTCCACTGTCATTTGAATATTTTAAAAGAGCATAATGGTTTGATATGAATAATGGAGGACCTAAATTCATACAACACCCAATAGATTCAGAAGCAAAATACTTTTCTCTACTTTTGCCAAGTTCCCAGAGGGTACCTCCACCAAATTCTCAGAGGGCATCTTAAAAAATGGCAGCATTAATATACAGAGTGAGAGAGAGAGAGAGAGACTGCTGTATTAACAATGTTAAACAGCTAACATTTTAAATGTGAATCTTCAAAACTTTGATACCAAAAGATACCAAAGTGATCCACCAGAGGGCAAATGGAAGATGAGAGACTTGTGAGTTCAACTATTCCTGTGAGATTTCCACAATTTTGGTCTGAAATATCCTATGAATTTGGCCCACAGCATTCAAGCAGTTTAGGGAATGGTCTTTTTAGCAACAGTCACAACAAAAGCACTTAAAAAGTGGTCTTTAGGCAACATTTTATCCATTTTAGAGAATGAACACACTAGGGGCCAAATTCACTTCAGGTGTAACTAATGATTTCAGTGCACTTCTTCTGCCAGGGTGAATTCAGCCTCAGATTTTCTACTAAGGGAAAGTTCTATTGAAACATCAAAGTTCCAGTTGAAACTAACAGTATCTTTTGCCCACCAATTAAACTATCTGGTTTATTTATATTTAAATTCTAAATTTATACACTAAAGACAAGTATCAGGAGGTAGCCGTGTTAGTCTGTATCCACAAAAACAACAAGGAGTCTAGTGGCACCTTAAAGACTAACAGATTTATTTCTTCAGATGTTCTGAAGTGTGTTCTGTTATTTTCCTTGTGGGGCCTGTCCCTGTTATTTTCCTTGTTGGGCCTACTACAGGACAGGCCCCACAAGGAAAATAACAGAACACCACTGGTCATCACGTATAGCCCCCAGCTAAAACCTCTCCAGCACATTATCAACGATCTACAACCTATCCTGGAAAATGATCCCGCACTCTCTCAGACCTTGGGAGGCAGGCCAGTCCTTGCTTGGGAGGCAGGGCAGTCCTCGACCTTGGGAGACAGGCCCCCACAACTTTAAGCAAGTACTCACAGCAACTACACACCACCCCACAGAAACACTAATCCAGGAACCAATCCCTGTAGCAAACCTTGTTGCCTACTCTGTCCCCATATCTACTCAAGCCACACCATCAGAGGACCCAACCACATCAGCCACACTATCAGAGGCTCATTCACCTGCACTTCTACTAATGTTATACATGCCATCATGTGACAGCAATGCCCCTCTGCTATGTACATTGGCCAAACCGGACAGTCCCTTCATAAAAGAATAAATGGACACAAATCGGACATCAGGAATGGTAACATACAAAAGCCAGTAGGAGAACACTTCAATCTTCCTGGACCTTCTATAACAGATTTAAAAGTAACTATACTTGAACAAAAAAACTTCAGAAACAAGACTTCAAAGAGAAACAGCAGAATTAAAATTTATTTGCAAATTTAACACCACTAATTTGGGCTTGAACTGGGACTGGGAGTGGCTGGCTCACTACAAAAGCAGCTTTGCCTCTCCTGGAATTGACACCTCCTCATCTGTTATTGGGAGTGGACCACATCCACCCTGATCGAATTGGCCCTGTCAGCACTGGTTCTCCACTTGTGAGGTAACTCCCTTCCCTTCATGTGTCAGTATATAATGCCTGCATTTGTAATTTTCACTCCATGCATCTGAAGAAGTGGGGTCTTTACACCAAAGACAAGAGCTGTGCCAAAAACGACAGCCTTGAAGCCATGGTACACTGATGAAATATGAGCCCATTAAAGTGGTAGTGGCACACTGAATAATCCTTCATGAGTAAGCATCTCTGCCTGTTAGCAAATATGGAATTGCTGTTATTATTTATTGTTTTTTGTCTTTTATTAATATGTCTGGATAACACCAAAAGAATTCAAGATATGGCATTCACTGATCTCCATTTGAACTTAATACTTTGCTTTTAACTTTCCTTTTAGCTTTCAGACATCACAAATGGCTTGATTGACAGAAGTCAGTGGAACTAGCAAAATTTGGTCTAGCTATACCTCGGAAGGCTGCACGTTAGGAGAAAAGAATAGTCGTTTAAAATACAGTAAAATGAATCTCAAACACATAAACTCGTGTATTTCACTTTGGAGGAAAACAGCTGTGCAAAAAGAAGAGAGCAATATTATAAAAGAGGAGTTAAGGATGGGTCCCATGGACTGGAGGTCACATCACTCATACTTGGTTTTCCCAGGCTATACCGGGACTGGGAGAAGCTGGAGCAATGATAATATGGAGAACAGAAGGAAGGGGAAAGAAGTTTAAAGCTCAAGGATGGGTTCAGTGGCCACATTCACCATTGCTGGTTTTGGAGGGGAAGGTTAGGAGAGCAGAAGTTAAGCTTCAAGTTAAGAAGGCTGCAGAGGTGCCAGGAGTAACTGCAAGCTGACAAAATGCTCAGGCAAATCCAAGAACTAGTTCCCCCTGCTTCTTGCAGCCTGACAAGACCGGGAAATGTTATGTAGGACATGACATCAGTGAGAGCAAGCAGCTCCCTGTTGATGAGCCCTATTTGGGAGAGGGTATTCTGAGATATGGACAGCTACTTGTCACTCAGGCTGGCATGCCCAATAACCTGGATGGCACTGCACTTTCCCACAGTGCGACCAGGGGTTGCTGCTCCTTTACATCTTCCTGAGCCAAGATTTCTGTTGGAGGTCACCCCATCTCCAGGTGCCAGCAAAGGGACATTCACCTCCCTCTTCATAGTCTTAGGAATCGAGGAACTGGCAGACTGGGGCAAAGGCACCTTTGGCCAGGCTCTTGAGAACCTGGGACCAGGGTCAGTGGGTTCCAGTTACTGGCACCTCATCTGGGATGATTGTTTTTCTCTAGGGGGTGACCACTGTCTTGTCTTGCATCTCAGATCCCTGGTCTCCATGCTCATTTTGGGATCCTTGCCAGATGAATCTGGTGTCTGCTCTACGGATGCCCTGTGGTCTAGCGACCCAGCATTACTGCCTGAGCATGGGTGCACAGGTGTGTCTGAGGAGACCTGGACCATACGGACATGGGGCACCACCCAGAGGCTATGAAGACCCAGCACAATACTTCCCTGTAAAATGTCATCTTTAGGAGGTGAGACTAACACAAGGACTGTGAGACTGGTAGTGAAAGGAGGCGCCAACTGACTGTTGCATCCTTAGGGTAAGGAAATTTCAGCATTCCTCTCAATGTGGCAGGGGTAGAATGGCATTTTCTTGGGTTTTTTAGCTTTTTTTGTAAGTTTAAAAAGTTAAGGCACTTTCCCTATTCTGGGCTGCTGAAACAACTGGTGCAGCCCCTGGCATAGCTTGAACCACCCTGGAAAGCTGTCTAAGCTACAGCAGCCTGTGCCTAGCTTGTGGCAGAATAAAAGGGTGATGGGGGGGAGAGAATCCCTCCCTTGGTGGGTGCCCTATGCAGTCTCTGTTGGGTGTCTCTAGCCATGTATGTCGTTGGACACAGCATCCTACCTTAGTATGATTCTTTGCTTCCCCTTCTGGCTGTGGTCCGACAGCGTGAGCTGGCAATTATTCAGTAGCATTTTCAGCATTTTCTTCCCTGCCCACCGTAGCCTTTGAAAATAACCCCTGGCTCTGTGCATATGCCCCTCCCCCCACCCTTCCTCCACACATACCAGCTCCTAGCTGTTTGCCTAGGATGTCCCTTCTCTAGAAAATTCCCCTCCACACTAAGAGATTCAATATAGAGCTGTAAGGACAGGGCTGGATTTCCATTTTTAAACGATGATTTCTATTTGTAAGTAGTATCACCCTTTTCTATTAACGTGTTTGAGGGGTTTGGTCATATCCATTAGTGTTTGAACATATCTCAAAACAAATAGGAATGGGTCCTGCAACAAGTTAACACCAGATCTTGAATTTTTTTTATTAGATCACACATGTTATAAATTATAAGATTTGAAATAACAATCAAGCGTAATGTGTTTTAAAACTGTTTACTTGAGAAACTGTATAATTACAGTATATTATTTCATTCTAGAGTATTCAGACATGTCACAAATATATGTTCTGCTTCAGGTCCAGGCCAAATCCCAGAAGAGAAGAGGTATACAAAATAACAAAAGATTAACTAGACATTTTCAGACCATGTAGAAACCTTTTCGGTTGGATTTGAGTTCTGGATAGAAGTTTGGGTTGGATTCTGTCTTATCTCTAGAAGCCTATATTATTTTTCATGTATTTTTAGCACCTTATCTCAGTTTCTCAATAATTTCTGAGATACTCTTCTCAGGACTTCGAGGTACATCTTCTAACTGGTGCACTTAGTCCTGTCTGAATGACTCTTTTGTGGTAGTAAAACCAAAGAGAGAGCAAAGTTAAACATGGTCAGATTGACCAAATGTAGGAGGCCTTAATTTTTCGCAGACCCTTCCATATTTCAAGGGCTGAGAAATTTGAGAAGCCGTTGCAAATTAGCGGATGCATTCAACTGTGTTCTATTCTAAATCTTTAAAGATCCTTAGTATGATATCTAATGGTACCTTTTCTATAGTATTCTCACTTTTGGTTTTACATGTTTTTTTATTTCTTGAATATTCCTTTTTTACTCTCCTATTGTTTCCCCTTCACCCTTCAATTGCGTTATCTCACAATTGCAACTAATTATGTTGATCTGAGATATCTTAACTGAGGGATGTCTTTCACCATCGCTTGAAATCTTTAAATCAAGATTTCATGTCTTTCCAAAAGTTAAGCGTTAACTCACGCAGAAGATATCGGCTTGATGTAGGAACCACTTGGTGAAATTCTATTGCCTATGATATGCAGGAGGTCTGATTAGATGGTCATCACCATCCCTTCTGGCCTTAGTCTATGAATATCCATTATTTTTTCCACTTCCACCACCTTGCAAGCCCCGTAGAATGAAGTCCCTGAGTGCAGGAGCTGCTCCCTTCATTCACCCTTGGTGGAGCAAAATGCCTTCAAGATGGTAGAAGAGCAAAGAAGAGGTGGGGATATGTGACTACTTTCATCAGTAAGTGCTACCCAAAATGAGTAGGTGTTGCAGAATTGTTTCTTTAATTCAATGCGACAGTAGCACTGAATACTGAGATGACAAGGTAGATATTTTTAATGTTTTTTAAGTGTTAGGGTGGTTTATATTATATATTAAGGAATGAGTCTCAAGTGAAAGATTTTTTTTTAATAAGAAACAGCAGAATTTTAACTCCTGGATTTGTATTTCCCCTGGCTGCCAATGTGTGATCCCTCTGTAACCCCACTTTCGAAGCCATTTTAAAAAGCACGTTACCAAGTTAAGACAGATGAATAGTACAAACATCATTCCTAATTATTTTCTTTTCTTCTGTCTTGTGCATACATGACAGATGATGTTTTTAACAAGTAGACACCCTATGTTTGTTTCAGATGAAAGGGTGAATCTGCTACAGACTTGCAGAGACTTTCAGCTATAAATACACAAACTCAAATCTCGGCTGCACTTACACAGGAAATGTGTGTTATTTAGAAGAACAGCGTGTCCATCATAAACAAGTTTATTACCTTAACTTTTCTCCTGGAGGCTTGAAGGAAAAACCCAAAAGCACAGCTGGCCAAAAAAAAAAAAAAAAAGGAGTATTGTAGTAAGTGCAAGAGCTTTTTGGCTGTAAAGAACAATGAGTTCTTGTTTATAAAGGAAAATCCTTTGAACTACAGAGGCAGAAAAAATCTAACTTGTAGCATCTTGCCATGCCAATCCTGCAAACATGTACTGTAAAGAACAATTTTTTAAAAGACGCCCATTTTTAAAAAGGGATATCAACATAAGACTTCCCTATTATTATTGTTAAACATCCTGTGAAAGATCTGTGAAACCAAACTCAGGTAAAGCACAAAAAGCCCAGAAGTCTGGGGGAAGAGGGTGAAGGGAAAAGGTCATCACTTAAATAAAGGAAACCTCTCTTCTCACAGGCAGGCTTTAATTTATATTTTCCCTCCCTTGTCTCAAGGTGGCCTTTGACCAAAGAATAGTCTAACCCAATGAGAAATACAGAGGGACAACAACTCACTGCTCATATAGGACATGATCTGTATTCCACTTAAGTCAATGGAAATTTTGCCACTTACTTTGATGGAAGAAGGACTTGACCTATGACCTTCCAAACAAATATTCAATTCAGTTGAACCCTGCTACATTCTTCAGTCTGATGAGCTCCCTGGCAATCTCTGCAGTGACAGAAGACTCCTGGGTTTTGTTCCCTGCTTACTGAAAGAAGATTAACCATCTCTCTGCTCTACATTAAAGGGAGCTGCACCCCCTTATCACTCATGCCAAAATAATACTGTTTAAAAAAATGGAAAAAACTTATCTGCCTCATTCATTCCCCTCACACACACACACACACACACCACTCTGCTGTACCAGTGATATCATCCTCAACATGCCATTTATGTGCTTCTCCCATAAACATTTCCAGGCTCCCCTGGCTCTGATGTATCTTCATCTAGGATATTGTGTTCAGTTTTGAACACTTCATTACCAGAAAGATATGTTGGCGGGAGTTCAGAGAAGAGCACCATAAAAACCCAAAAATAATTAGGTGGCTGGAGGGAATGACTTAAAAAGAAAGATTAAAAGAACTCTGTGTGTACACCTTCGATAAGTGACAGCTAGGGAACATAAGACTAATATTTGAAATGTGTAAACACTAAGAATACAGGAAAATTATTTAGGGTGGGACAAGAGGGGGCTGAGGCACATGATTTATGAGGAAAGGCTGAGGGAACTGGGATTGTTTAGTCTGCAGAAGAGAAGATGAGGGGGGATTTGACAGCAGCCTTCAGCTACCTGAAGGGGGGTACCAAAGAGGATGGAGCTAGGCTGTTCTCAGTCGTGGCAGATGACAGAACAAGGAGCAATGATCTCAAGTTGCTGTGGGGGAGGTCCAGGTTGGATATTAGGAAAAATTTGGGGTGGAATCTCCATCCTTAGAGGTTTTTAAGGCCCGGCTTGACAAAGCTCTAGCTGGGATGGTTTAGTTGGGGATTGGTCCTGCTTTGAGCAGGGGGTTGGACTAGATGACCTCCTGAGGTCCCTTCCAGGCCTGATATTCTATGGTTCTGTGATTCTTCTAAGAGGGTATAACTATCAGAAATGGGATGAAAATAAGAAAGGGAAAATTTAGGCTATCAGGATAAACGTCTTGTTAATTAGCTATATTAGGCATGAAATAGTCTCTTATTAAACATTTCACACTAGCCTCAGCAATGTTCTAACATATGCACTAGGCCAGATCCTCATCTGGTGTGCAGTAACAGAGCTCTGTTGAAGCCGATGGAACTACACCCATTTACACCAGCTGAGGATCATGCCCATTTTTACAGGACAGTCCTGCACTGGCACTAAAATGCACTAGATGATCTGATAGAGCTGAGCAAATACTTCAAGATATTTCAAGAAATATTTATTCTGATTAAAAAAGACAGGCTCACTTTGGCTGTTCACTTTTTGGGACTATTCTGTTCCCTGGTCAAGCAGATTGAAACCAGAAGTGGGAGCTCTCATTGTGCCAGCCATGGAGAAGTGAGAGTTATACCTGGGCCAAGGGGAGCAGCACTCCTTCATGTTCTTCTTCACTTTAACCCCCGATTCTAGCAACTGAATATTCTGGCAAGATGTGTTCCTGGAGACAGTACATTTTAAGTGACGATTAAAGAGTATTTGCAGAAAGTTAATTTTGAGTGTATAAACATATTTATTGAGCTACACTTCTTCAACCCGGGAGGAGAAACTATATTGTATGACTTATGTGGACAATCAAAACTAAGCAACCCAGTTTTAATTCTGAATATCCAATGCTCACGATGAACTTCACAAGTTCATCCACAAATAGGCTCAAGTAACAAAATCAGGAAAACTGAAAAAAAAAAATGCAGATTATGTGCTAACAGGAAAAGAGGGTGAATTTTTAGCTATGAAGCCATTACTTAGCTCTACCAATCAGAACATTTTCCTCTCTAAGATTAAAAATCCCAAATCCTTCAGGGAAAAAATGATATGCTCGCTTCCATAGTTTATTTGTTAGAGATTATTTTCTAATTAGTTAAGACATTTTCTTTCTAACATTCTTTCTGTTAAGCTGTGTGGAATTTACAACACTTCTGAGTTTCCTTCTGTAATTATGAATCATTATTAGTTATTTAACATTTGGATATAGTGTCACATATGTGCAAGGCTCTTTAAAGAGAAAATGAAGATGTGGGATCAGCTTCTCAGCTGTTATAAATCAACATAATAGTATTTGTATTACTGGGGCTATGCTGCTTTAAAGCACCTGAGGATCTGACGCCTGATCTTTGTCCTGAGTTGCTCAGGATCTAGGATACAATGCAGACAGAGATAACTGGGAACCCAAGGGAGGAAGGTTTACAAAGAATGTGGTTATGTGGTTGCTCGCATTCACAAGGGATAAATATAATAGTTCCTTTTCTCTGTCTTTTTAGTTTTATGTATTTTATTTAGATTGATTTAGATTCTCATGAGGTTGGCATGGGAGTGTGGGCCACTGATGGAGGGACTGTCACTGTAAAATGTAGTGCATTTTGAGGAGAAAGTTGAAGAAAGTCAAAAGAAGTTATATGACATGCAGGATCATAGAAGATATTCCAGGCAGTGGGAGGAGTTTGGGAGAAAGCCTGAAAATGCTTATGTGCAATGGATGCGAAAAGTTTCTCAAGAATACCAGGAATTAATGAAGCAGAGAATCCAAGAGGAGACATGAACTGTAGACAGGGGGAGTCGGGGAGAACTGTGTAGTGCCTCAAAAGTCAGGAGGAGGGCTTTAAATTTGGTGCGGAAAGAACCACAGACAAACACTGTAGAAGAGGAGTTCTCTTAAATACTTGCCTGTACAATAGATTGACCATCCCTTATTTATTTTACTGTTATCCTTTATTTTGAATACAGTTTTGAGTCCTTATTTTGTCTGGAAATGTTCCTTAATGTCACATCATTCATGATTAAACACTATGTAACACTGCTCTGTCCTGCCACTAAACAAACCCTACTTGGTGCCAAATAATTAGACTTAATCTGGGCTCTACAGCATCAGACATCAAAAATAAATCTGTAATGTGCTATGACATGAAGGTCTTATATGACATGACTTGGTATCCAGGATCAACAGAAATCTGCGACAAATTTTGATATAAATCCACAGGGAATTTCCTGAAATCTGTGGAATTTCTGCAAATACACTTCTACTTATTTTATGTTTTGCTTGGCCATAGCAGTAAATTTTGATGGCAGACATAAATGTAAAGCATAAGGAGGGTCAGTCAAAAATATGCATTTATTCTTTGCACTGAACACTTTTTGCTGCTATTGGACTGTATTTGATAGAAAAGCCATGGCATTCTGTAGGTGTCTGTGTGACCAGTGTAAACAGCCCCCTGCCATGATTTTGAAAGAAAGCAGTTTGAGACTCTCAATTATCTCAGTGATCAAAAGATCATAATTGCAGAGCCTAATTAGAAAGTCTGGGTTCAAGACCTGTTAAAGGACCATCCTATACTGGATAAATGCTTGCAGCGCAACAGTCAAAAGTATGCTTTACTGTAGACTCTACAGTAATGGCCTAAATCACCTTGCTTACAGTATTGTAACCTGTAAAGATTAGGACAATGGCTGTGAAACAGAGGTCTCAGACACAAGACTTGAGAGCTGGATTTGGCCTTTTGTGTATTTTCAGCCACCCGCTTTCTCCTCCTGCTCACTTACTAGAAATAAGGCCTGAACAAGGAAAAGCTCAGGCAGCAGCCAAAGGCTAAATGGACCCAGGAAAGAAAGGCCCATTGCATCCCAGAGCTCCTCCTGTTTCTTGATACTGGTCCCAGCCTCAATTGTGACAGCATACTCAGTGACAGCCTGCCCAGCCTTAGTGGTCTCTCCTCCTCTTACTGAAACCTCCTCAGTCTTCCCTTACGCCACCTCTTCCACTGCTTCAATCACACTCAGAGTCAGCAGTGGGCCCAGACCAGTTGTTTCCACTCCTGCCACTCAGGTATGGGAGAATGCAAAGCAGGGAGGGAATGAAGAGAAAGAAGGAGGAAAAGAACAGAGATACTGAGAAGGGAGAAAATGTTTACTAGCTTCAGAATACCCAACTGTGGACCACAAATATAATTGCCAATTATTCCCCATTGCAGAATGATTTTGGTATTACAATATGCTATATTTTTATAGTTTTCAAATTTATGTTTCATACATTTAAAGGGAAGGATAGGGAAATGATATAATTATGCCTATAATAAACCATAAAAGACAAGGATAAGAGGAAAGAGCAAACTGTAAAACTTGGTTCTGATTAGATAGTTAAGATAAAACTCTCAATAGTTTTTTGCCCCAACGGGGCAAAAGTATAAAAAGTAGACTCTGTATTTTAGACTCTCCCACATGGTAGCTAAATACTTTCCAACAAGCCATACACCACGAGCAGATAAAATAATGATAGTGAGGGGCTGATGGGAGTTGTGTTTCAGCAATGTAATAGAAATGGACCAAACCAAAGTCTAACGTCTTCAGAGGAAGGTGGCTATATGAAAAGCTGTGGCTGTCACCCTGCTAAATATAAAAATGGTTGGCACCAGGAATTTGGAGTGAAGCCACAGTAAACACCATGTTCCCCCCGAACTGCTACAGTATAAAGTTAAATCAGTGAAGAGTTAATGTGGCTGAGGCACCATTATTCCCACTGAGCATTAGATGCCTTGACTCCATGGAGACAGTGCATCAGGAGTGAGCAAATGTATCTACAGGTCCGGCCATGTTGCCATGGCTAGTAGGGGCAAGGGCAGAGAGGAAAGTAAGCTGGTACACCCCGGTACGGTGTACCGGCAAGAGCCAGTGCACCATACTGGGGCAGCCTGGCTTTCACAACAATGCAAAAAGAACAGCAGAAAGAACTGTATGCCTCTCATGAAGGTGGTTTTCTTTTTGCGGTGAAACTTCTGGTTTTTTGAGCAAAAAAGGGACATTTTGCGCTTTAAATGGCAAGTGTAGACATGCCCTAAATTTTACTGGACCAAATTGTGTTGTAAGAGAGAGAAGCTTTAGCATAAGTACTTAATCTCCTTTCCTTTCCCCCCTATAACTGGAGGGGTGTTAATGGGCCACTTCACCTTGAATGGTCTCTTGAACTATGTGTTAACTACTTATGTTAAACAATCTATTCCACCTTGTATTTAGTTAAAAGAAAAGGAGTACTTGTGGCACCTTAGAGACTAACCAATTTATTTGAGCATGAGCTTTCGCTCATGCTCAAATAAATTGGTTAGTCTCTAAGGTGCCACAAGTACTCCTTTTCTTTTTGCGAATACAGACTAACAAGGCTGTTACTCTGAAACCTTGTATTTAATTGTGACACTCTGAGTGCATTTCCCAGACCTGAAGAAGAGCACTATGTAAGCTCAAAAGCTCATCTCTCTCACCAACACAATTTGGTCCAATAAAAGGCATTACCTCAGTCACCTTGTCTTTCTAATATCCCAGGACCAAAACAGCTACAAAAACACTGTAAACTCCACTGTGGTCAGTCTGTTACCTTTTATGATAAGGGCTCTCATTAGCTTACAAGGGTCATAACAGGGGATGAGCAGTGTAATAAGATCAGAATGCTTACTGGAATTGGGCTGGTGGGAGGGCTTGGTAGATGGGAAGGAGACTCAAGTTCAGATATAGTTCATCTGTATGGAGTAGAAAACGAACTTCTCAAGATTATTATCAATGAGACTGAAGCAAAGGCTATGAAAAAATTCTAAACATACTTAGATTTTATAGGTTTAGGACCTTAATGGTATTAATGAATTTCAGTTCAGGAAAACCTAAAGCATAAATGACACTGCAACATGTTGTCTTCATTATTATTATGTCCATACAGTAATGTACAATTCAAGGAATGAAAATTAAAGATTTGCAGATAGTTAAGTATGGAAACAATAGAGGCAAATGTGTTGATTCTTATAAATTATAATGATATTTTGTAGCTAGTATAACCAAGTATAATGCTGGACTGAAATGGGCTGAATTGTTCTTAAATTATATGAATGGTAGGTTGACCTTGGTTTTCATTTTGATTAACAAAGGCCTTGACATCTGCACAAATATATATAATAAGTGAATATCTTCAAGGCATTAGCCTAATGCTTTCATTGAAATTCCTCAAGTAGCCAATATGAAATTTCTTTTTGGATGATAAATAGATAGTTTGTAAGTTGTTTCTATGCTCTCATGGCAAAGAAAGTAACTATGAATTAGACATACCCTGGTGCTAATCACAAGTACAGACTGGTTACATTTAAGATGCCCACAAGCATTCAAACTTTCCACTGATGTGGGCTATTCGTAACAGTAAGAGACTTCGCCACTTTTAAAACGTACTAAAAATCCATGTTCAGTGCTCACTACTTTCACTGCATTGTTTGTGTTGCTACTTTTATAGAGCTTAGAGAAGCCATTCAAATCTCTGGCATAATCAGTAGGGTTTTATAAGCTTTTTCACTACTTCTACTTAGATGTTACCCCTTTTGGCATTTCACTTGAAAGGAGTCCTTTCCATGTGCGGAGGTGTTGTCACAGGCCTTGGAAATACAATAATCACTTTACCATCCCATGTTGTTTAGGTCCCTAGCGCCCCACAGGCTAAAGGAGGAGACAAAACCTCTCCTTCCTGTTCATAGTCTTCCTATGAATGCCCAGAATCAATTCAATACAAGATTTGTTATTTCCCTCCAGTTTTGCTACATTGTATGTATGTTTTCTTCTAATATCACCTCCTAATAGTCAAGATCTGAAGTTTATTCTGGGTCTTCCTGGAAATAGAAATAGCAATACATAGAACATTAGATGTTTTCGAAGTCCTGTTCTGACATTCAGGCAATAAGCCCCACAAAGCCTCTGTAACACAGATGTTACAATGTTTGTTTTACAGGTGGGCCAATGTAGACACTGAAAATTATGTGACTTGCAAAAGGTAATGGTGCTAGTCAGCAGAGCTAGGAATAGCACTCAGAACTCTAGGCTCCAAGGACCAGATCCTCAGAACAGAAGCAAGAGTGGCAAAAAAGGGATTTAAGATGCCCTAAAGAGGCAGTGCATTAGGCTATCCCGTCTATATTGTTCCTGGGGAAGGAGGTGGACTCCTGTCTGAAGGACCAGGGCACAGCCCTCTCACGCTGTTCAGGGTATCTGCCCCATTATGGTGGGAGTCAAAACAATCCAAGCCAAAGAGTCAATTTGCTGCTGCAGCCCACATAAAACAAAGTCCTAGGCCTTCAGGAAGCCATATAGGGGGGCGGGAGGAAGAGAAAAGTACCAGCCCTTCTTCTATCTGGGAGGAGTTGGGCAGCCAAGACTCTCAAGCCATTTCCCTTCTCAGTCACCCCTACTTCCAGGGCCTAAGGAATTCTGTGTTACGGTCTTCCTCATTCAGAGCGCCTTCCTGCAATGAGCGAGGATCTTCCCTGTTACGGATCCACCCATCTCCAGGCTTGACAGGCCTCACAGGTGCATGGGATTGGGGCTGATTGTACCCAGATGTTCTCTTTAACCCTTCCTGACTTGGGTGGAGATCTTGTGACAGATTTATGTTACCAATTTGCCTGGGACATCAGGTGATTAAGCTGAGGCCGCAGGATTTTTAGGGAGGAGATGATGGAGCACACCACGTAACTGAGTTTTAAAGCTTTATTGATGAAATAATAAAATAACAGCGGAGAGTGATGGGTGCTCTCCATTTTACTTAGAGAAAGGAAGAAAGAGTTAGTGCCCCAAGCCCTAACCCACTTTTATACATACATACTTACATCGAGGGACATGATCGTGCCCCTCTATTTGACATTGGTGAGGCCTCATCTGCAGTAATGTGTCCAGTTTTGGGCCCCACACTACAAGAAGGATGTGGAAAAATTGGAAAGAGTCCAGCGGAGGGCAACAAAAATGATTAGGGGACTGGAACACATGACTTACGAGGAGAGGCTGAGGGAACTGGGATTGTTTAGTCTGCGGAAGAGAAGAATGAGGGGGGATCTGATAGCTGCTTTCAGCTACCTGAAAGGGGGTTCCAAAGACGATGGCTCTAGACTGTTCTCAGTGGTAGCTGATGACAGAACAAGGAATAATGGTCTCAAGTTGCAGTGCGGGAGGTTTAGGTTGGATATTAGGAAAAACCTTTTCACTAGGAGGGCGGTAAAAAACTGGAATGCGTTACCTAGGGAGGTGGTTGAATCTCCTTCCTTAGATATTTTTAAGGTCAGGCTTGACAAAGCCCTGGGATGATTTAGTGGGGGATTGGTCCTGCTCTGAGCAGGGGGTTGGACTAGATGACCTCCTGAGGTCCCTTCCAACCCTGAGATTCTATGATTCTATGATACTTACTACCCGAGGCTAGCCAGGCCTGGGTGTAATGTAAGAAGAAGCGGGGGAAGGGTGGACGGGAGTTCTGTCCTGTGCGCACAGGTTTTCCAGGGTCCACTGCTGATCTCCAAATTGCTTCAGCTTGTAGGAAGGATTTAAGTCCTGGGCTCCTTTGGGGGTGTTCCATTCCGCAACATTTGTTCCTGGTGCTTTTTGTGCCAGTCTAAACCTGCTTTCTGTGGGTTTTTTTTGCTTTTTTAAAACACACCGGCTCCAGGGACATGAAGCTCTGCTCCCCCCCCCCTTGTTGTTTCACCAGTGTGTTTTGTTTTTTTAGCCCTTGTTTAGTGTACTTTTTTTTTTAATGGTTGACTGTGGCTGGGTGAGAGAGAAACGCAGCTTCAGACTTTTTTTTTTAGCGCTGTAACCTTGGACTGGGGCCAGCGTCTTATTGTCGGACTGAGCTTGCTAGCTGCAGTGTTCAGTTAACCCGTTCTCTGCTTTCTTTCTTCTTTCCCCTCTGGCCTCTCACAGCCTGCAAAAGAATTTTCCACTCCGCACTTACACCTTTGACCCTTCCCAAATTGCCCTGCGATGCTTGCAACCACATTAGCAATATACAATTCATATACAATGCTGATTTGCCTCCCCCAGGGGACCCCGGGGGGGGGGGTCCTTGGGGTGTAACAATCTGCCCCACCAGATACCCCACCCCTCAAGACAGAGCTCAGGATCCCACCTTCTGATCCTGGCTCCCCAACTGCCTGGGAAAAGAAGTCCACATTTCTGTGTTTTGCTCCAGGAAGATGTTGTACCCTAAAATTATAAGGCTGGAGAGCTAAGTACCACTGCATAAAGCATGGGTTTCTGCTTCATTAAGATTAGACTCAATAAGTTTATGGAGGAGATGGGATGTTAGAGGGGGTGGGATCTGGGTATCTGGCTGGTGAATCTTGCCCATATGATCAGGGTTTAGCTGATTGCCATATTTGGGGTCGGGAAGGAATTTTCCTCCAGGGCATATTGGAAGAGGCCCTGGAGGTTTTTCGCCTTCCTCTGTAGCATGGGGCACGGGTCACTTGCTGGAGGATTCTCTGCTTCTTGAAGTCTTTAAACCACAATTTGAGGACTTCAATAACTCAGACATAGGTGAGAGGTTTTTTGCAGGAGTGGGTGGGTGAGATTCTGTGTCCTGCGTTGTGCAGGAGGTCAGACTAGATGATCATAATGGTCCCTCCTGACCTTAATATCTATGAATCTATGAACCAGTAGAGGACGGTATTGTCTGTAATGAAGGAAAAGGGGTTACCTAGTAAATGATAGCTAAAATATTCTATGGCACATTTGACTGCTAGAATCTCCTTTTCAGTCATGGAATAAGCCTTCTCCCTGGAGAATAGCTTCCTACTTAGGTACAGAATTGGGTGCTCCTTACCATTCAGCTCTTGAAACAGTACAGCAGCCAGGCCAACATCAGAAGCATCCATCTGTAAAATGAACTCCTTTGAAAAATCTGGATTGAAGAGAACAGACTCCTGGACCAACTGTTTTTCTAGATATTAAAGGACTTCTCCAGTTGTTTCAGTGGACCTTCTTTGGACTACTACCTGTTATTAGATCTATCAGGGGAGCTTCAAAGGTGGCAAAACCAGATCACCTGTAATAACCAGCTAGTACAATGAAGCATGTTACCTGTTTTTTTTTTTTTTTTCATTTGAGGGATGGGACATGCCAATAATGCCTGCACTTTGCTAATTACATAAGAACATAATGGTCCTACTGGATCAGACCAAAGGTCCATCTAGCCCAGCATCCTGTCTTCCAATGGTGGCCAATGCCAGGTTCCCCAGAGGGAATGAACAGAACAGGTAATCATCAAGTGATCCATTCCCTGTAGCTCATTCCCAGCTTCTGGCAAACAGAGGCTAGGCACTCCATCCCTGCCCATCATGGCTATCAGCCATTGATGGACCTATCTAGTTCTTTTTTGAACTCTGTTATAGTCTTGACCTTTCACAGAATCCTCTGGCAAGGAGTTCCACAGGTTGACTGTGTGTTGTGTGAAAAAAAATACTTCCTTTTGTTTGTTTTAAACCTAGTGCCTATTAATTTTATTTGGTGACCCCTAGTTCTCATGTTATGAGAATAAGTAAATAACAGTTCCTTATTTACTTTCTCCACACCAGTCATGATTTTATAGACCTCTATCATATCCCCCTTAGTCGTCTCTTTTCCAAGATGAAAAGTCCCAATCTTACAAATCTCTCCTCAGATGGAAGCCGTTCCATACCCCTAATAATTTTTCTTTCCCTTTTCTGCACCTTTTCCAATATATCTTTTTTGAGATGAAGCGACCACATCTGCACGCAGTATTCAAGATGTGGGCATACCATGGATTTATATATATGCAATGTGATATTTTCTGTTTTATCTGTCCCTTTCTTAATGATTCCCAACATTCTGTTTGCTTTTTTGACTGCCGCTGCACATTGAGTGGATGTTTTCATAGAACTATCCACAATGACTCCAAGATCTCTTTCTTGAGTGGTTACAGCTAATTTAGACCCCCTCATTTTATATGTATAGTTGGGATTATATTTTCCAATGTGCATTACTTTGCATTTATCAACATTGAATTTCATCTGCCATTTTGTTGCCAAGTCACCTAGTTTTGTGAGAAGCCTAAGTTGGCCTCCCCCCACGTTATACCCCAGGTAAGTAATTTCTTGACTGGCCAACTTGCGTTTTGCTCAATTGGGTGTGAGGCCTGTCTCAGCAAGCAAATGAAGGACAGCTCAAATTTGTCATATGTGGTCATCCTTGCTGGGGCTATATATCACTATATTGCCCAAATTTTCAGCAGCATACTACTGATGATACCTGATCACTTTGTCAATTGAACTTTGTAATGTTGTGGCTGCTCTGTGCAAGTCGAAGGGTGTCCAGAAGTGAAGGAGTTTGAAGGGGTTTGAGAAGTCTGTCTTTTCTTGTGATCCAGGTGACAAGGGGATCTGCCAATAATCTTGTGTAAAATCTAAGATAATGAGATTCTTGGCAGACCCTAAACGTTCCAATAGCTTGTCCACCTGTGTCATTGGGTATACATCAAACTTCAAACTATCACTCATTTTTTGAAAGTCTATAGAGAAATGCATTGGTCCACCAAGTTTTGGATCAAAGACAGTGGGACTTCACCAGTCAGTTTGGGATCCCCAGCTACCCCCAAGTTCAACATAGCCTGCAGCTCCTCCCAGACTGTCTCCTACATCTTCCAGGTTAAGGGGTGAGGGTTCTCTCTAATCAGCTGTCCTGGAACTGTCTTGATGTGGCGATGTGTCAGCTGGGTCCAGCTAGGTGAAGAAGAGACCACATAGGCAGAAGTTTCAACAAGCTATAAGACCTAGGCTCTTTGTTCATGTAGGAATTTGGCACCCTGTTCCATTTGTGAATGGTCACTTAAGGCTCCCATTCTGTGAATAAGGAGTCATGCACATCCTTTCTCTGGTTTTCCAAGGCTTCAACAGGTTCACAAGGTAAAGCCAAGTTTCCTTCTGCCTCCCGGGCAGATGGACTTTGCAGTCTACAGGTCCAGCCTGACATAACCACTTCAAAAGACTCTTGCCATTTGGCTAACAATTTGCATTCTATGTTGGGGAATAGTAACAGTGCTCAGTCTCTGGGCTGGAAAGTCCATGGGCATGCACACTGTTTATATGTTTGTCCTTGCATTTTCTGGACTACCAACAGCTTTTCATGAGCAAAATCTCCCAACTTCTTGAGATGCTTCCTGAGCTGGAGAACATACTGGGCTATATTGGTTGCATTTAGGTCCTGTGCTTCTGAGCCCTCACATAGGAGATCTAATATTCTGTGATGCTCTTGCCTGTATAACAGATCAAAGAGAGAGAACCCAGTGGAAATTTGCGGTACCTCCCTATAGTGAACAAAAGGGGAGAAAGTAATTGGTCCCCAGGGCTGGCCCACAACATTTTGGCACCTGAGGCAGCTCAAATGATGCCCCCATGCCCTCTCGCTTGGGCCAAAACTTTGAAAGGTTTCAATTCTGCCTTCTTCCTGTTCTACTCCTCTCATTATACTGCTCTGCTACCTACCCCAATAAAGGAGAACTAACAACTTAAAATGCTTTGTTCAAAAATTTTAAGTAACACTTAACTTTCAAAAGCCTGAACAGCAAATGTAACTTTTCTTGTCTGCATAGTAAACACTGGCATTTTTATCTGTTTGAATAATCAAAGTGGTGCTTTCCGTGCCTTCTTGGTTGCAAAGATTTGAACTGCTTTCTGCTGAAGGTCCACAGTCTGGGCCCGCTCATGCTCTGTGGAGATGGTTGCAAGGCCGACCAGCCTCTCCTGTGTCATTGTGGAGCGTACATGTGTTTTTATTAACTTCAGCTTGGAGAAGCTGCGTTCTCCACTGGCAACTCTTACAGGAAGTGTTAGAAGTATGCACAGAGCAACAAAAGCATTTGGAAAGAGGGTGGTCATCTTATTTGTGCCCATATATTCCAGAACAGCCTTTGGAGTTGATCCTGCTGAAATGTATCTTGAAAGGGCTTTCAGTTCATCACCTAAATCACTCGCACCAATATTGCGCATGTCATCCTGTGTAAACACTGTCTCTAGTGCCCTGCATTGCTGGTGTAGGTCTTCTTCAGGTATAGTAAGGAGTTTTGGAAAACAATTCAACATCCCAAATATACTACTGTGTTCCTTGAGCTGCATGAAACGTTCTTCAACTGACTGTATTGCACAATCTAGCACCTGGTTAAAGAATTCAACTTTGAATTGTTGTTTGGGGACTCTTATGGGATTATCCTGTGCCTCGTAATCAAAATGTCTTCTTCTTCGGTGACTCTTGTATTCTTGAATGGGTGGGAAAATAGCTTCAGTGTGAAGTTCCTCTGCCAACTTCTGTGCACTCTTCTGAATGTTTTGAAATCCCTCATCTGACTGGTAAGACTGTACGTTTGATTTTGCTTTGTCCAGTTGTTCCATTGCTCCCGATATATCAAGGTCCACACTTTGGAGTCTTTTGCTTACAAGATTTATTTCAAACAGTATCTCATGCCACAACACTAAGCCACACAGAAATGTGAAGTTATGTATGTTTCTGGTGATTCCATTTCCCTCTGCCACTGATCTCCCACAAACAGTACCTGTCATAGCATTATCCTCCATAATGGCAACTATGGCATCATCTAACTTCCCAGTTTGGTGTTTGATAGGCTTTATCATCTCCACTCGACTTTCCCATCATGTGGCACTCAGTGGTTTCAGTGTCAGAGAGGATGTTCCCAGATGTTGCTTCAAAATTCGCCATCGATGAGTTGTTGCAGAGAAAAATACATAGGTGTTTTGAATTACATTTAAAAAATTCAGCAGCTTCACTAGAAGCTGATGCTGCATCACTGACCACCAAGTTCAATGAATGAGAACTGCATGGGACAAAAAAAGCTCGAGGGTTTAACTCTCGGATCCGTGTCTGCACTCCTCTGTTCTTTCCTCTTATGTTGGCACCATTATCGTAGCCCTGACCTCTCATGTCAGCTATCACAATTCCCGTATCTTCCAGCTTTTTAAGAAGCACATTTGTCATACCAGCTCCTGTACTATCATCAATGTCAATAAATTCTAAAAAATGCTCTCTGACAATCACCATTGCAGGGACATTTTCACTAGGTTCTGTTGTTGTTACAAAACGCACTATTAAAGTAATTTGTTCCGTATGGCTAATGTCAGGTGTGCAGTCCAGAAAAACAGAATAATATCTTGCTGACTTCAGAGCTGCCACAATCTTCTGTTTGACTTTTGTTGCCAGTAACTGTGTGGTCTCATTTTGAATTGTTTTTCCAAGGTAGTGGTGTGTGTACATTTCTTGGGTGGTGACTCTTCTTAGATGCTCCTGGAGTACAGCATCAAACTCAGCCATCAGTTCCACAATTTTAAGGAACATTCCATTGTTTGGCACATACAGCTGATCTGAAGTGCCACGCAGTGCTAGGTTTTGGGTAGCAAGCATTCTCACAATGGCAATGAGCCTTTTCAGAACATTTTGCCAGTAAAGAGACTCTGATGCAATCTTCTCTTGATGCTGATCATCTATGGTGACCTTTAACCTTATTCTCATCTCAAGCTCTTCCCACCTATGGAATGCTCTCTGGTGATTTGCTGCCTTCTCATGGCATGCCAGATTTCTAGCCAGATTTTTCCAGTCCTTTGTTTCTGTAGAACCCAATGTGGTTGGAACATCAGACTGGAAGAGTTTGCAAAAAAACAGTATGCAGCATTCTGGGTTTTTGAGTACATAAGCCATGGCCTCTCCACTTTGTCACCACTGGGGATTTCATGCCAGTAATGTGTTGGATGAAAACTTCTATTTTCTTTGTCTTTGGGAACATGAAGTTTTTCACTTGCTCTGACCCATGCAGTACAAGGAAATCCCTCAGGCTACTGCTCAAGTGGGTCCACAGTCCTGGATCATCTAGACTTAAGGAACTAAACTCAGCAGCAGCTGTTTCTTGTGCCTTCACCACACTCTTCTCTGATCTACACTTTTCTTCAGGAATGTGCATGATTACATCCATCTGAGATGGAGATATGGATGCTGCAGTAGCTGCCAGATCACCTGCACTCTGACTAACTGGGAGATCAGGCATCTCCTCACCACTCACATCCTCACTGGGGCCAGAAGGCTCACTGTGAACATTTGTGTCTATGTATCTCAGGAAAGCTCCTTCCTGCTTAGATAGAAAAGCTTCCTTTGCTTGCTTGCTTTTTCTGAATGCTGCCCCAGAGGGGTGTTTTCTTCTTTCACTCATGACTGCTGTTCTGTGCCAGCTATAGTGGCTCTCAACACTCAGTTGAAGGGCACAAATAAGCAGGCTGGTAGCAGCGCCTGAGTGAGGGAAGATATCAGCGCCTTTCACCTTTTCTCCTGCCTGCCTGTTATGTCTCTTGTGCCCTCCTTCCTCCAGCACAGCACTCCACCATCTCTGTGCATCTAGAGCAGAGAGAATACATATGCACCAGCAGCAGACACAATTTTCTACACTCTGGGTCCTAGTGGAGAGCTCCTCCCCCACGCACACACACACACAGTCTGGCACCTGAAGCGGCTGCCTCAGTTCCCCTCATGGTAAGGCCGACCCTGTTGGTCCCAATGCTTGGGATCAGAGGATACAATTTTTTTTAGCAACACCTTTAGGGTTTTGTTGAATCTCTCAGGCAATCCATCTGTTTGTGGATGATAGACAGAGGTCTTCAGCAACTTGGTATTCAATAGGGAGCATAGCTCCTGCATTAACTGGAAAGTAAATTTGGCCTCCTGATCCAGCAATATTTCTCAGGGGATTCCTGTGACGTTATTGACATGAATTGTGATCGTATAGATCATTGTTGCAACCAGGGTCCTATGGTTGCACCAGGTCTTGTACAGAGGAGTTCAAGTCGGGTGTCTATGGAAAGGTTGTAGTTTGCTGGTTATGATTATGCTGTATGTATGTATCATTTTTGTATTTTACGTTATGAATATTGGCTAGGTACTTGTATCTCAATGTGTTTGATTCTAAGTAGCCTCAGTGAAGCATTTGGTCAGCTTCTTGAGAAAGGACTATTCTCACTAAGTGCCCAGTCAAGAAACACTTAACTGACAATGGACTTTGGGAGAGGCCAATCCACATCTGAGCTTTCCTGGGAATGTTCAAACTACCATGTAAGGCGTCGGCCTGCAAAAAGCTGAATCATTCATGGACATGTGACTTGCCCAGGTGGCTACAGACTCCATCTTGTTGCTGTGATTTTGCACAGGAGAACAACAGGGTTTCCACTCACAAGAGAATGAATATAAAAGGCCCTGGAAACCTCTCCATTTCGTCTTCAACTGGCTCAAGAGATGGCCTCTCCACCCCAAAGGCTTAGACTTGCATGTTTTGCTTTATTTTACTTGATGACTTACTTTGTTCTGTCATTACTTGGAACCACTTAAATCCTACTTGTTATACTTAATAAAATCACTTTTTGCTTATTAATTAACCCAGTGTAAGTAATTAATACCTGGGGAGCAAATAGGTGTGTATATAGCTCTCTATCAGTGTTATAGGGGGTAGACAATTTATGAGTTTATCCTGTATAAGCTTTATACAGAGTAAAACAGATATATTTGGGATTTGGACCCCATTGTGACCTGGGGATCTGGGTGCTGGAGACAGGAGTACCTGCTAAGTGGTTTTCAGTTAAAGCCTGCAGCTCTGGGGGACATGGTTCAGACCTGGGTCTGTGTTTTCAGCAGGCTAGCGTGTCTAGCTCAACAAGGCAGGGTTCTGAAGTCACAGGCTGGCAGGGAAAATGGACTTAGAGGTAGTCTCAGCACATCAGATGGCAGACCCAGGGGGGTTTCTGTGATCGAACCCATCAAAATCCCTACTTCAGAAAAGAGTTTCATGATTTCTAGGATGACCTCTGTAACCTTTTCAGAACATAGTGGCACGGCCTCTGACTGTCAGGTGGTATAGTCTACAATTGCAAGAAAGAACTGATGGCCATGCCTCACTCTTTCCCAGGGGGCCTACAATATCCATTCCTATTCACTCAAAAGAAGTTTTGATAAAGAGAAGTGGATTGGGGGACCTTTGGGGTAGCTAATTCGCACTCAGGACAGGAAGCACAATATTCTTTGAACTCCTGATAGACTCCAGGCCAGTAGAAATAGGCTAATACACAGGACAGGGTGGTCTTCTGGTCTAAGTGCCCAGCACAAGGAATGTCACTGTAGTATGAGGAGACAAACACAAAGAGCCATGCTGTAAGAAACAACTAGAGTACTCCCCAGCCAGGGAACTCCTAAATTTATTAAGCTCCCTGCTGCAACATATTCTTGTCCTCTCTGGTAACTGTGGAGAACCAGGAATTCTATAACCACTCCACATCTCCTTTTCTTTATAATAAAAGATTAAAACTTAAATTCTAAACCAGTGTATGTACACGTAACAATTCAAAGTAAACTTTGAATTCCTTAAAACTATTTGCATTACTATGTCCCCTTCTCAACTGCATTTAAATAGTCTTGAGAGTACTTTGAGGGAGTCTGATCAGTATCCCAAACCGTGTTCCCGCTTCTGATGAGTTTGTGTGTGGAATCCCTGTGGAGGGGATTCAGTTCCTGACAGTACTTGCATATTCCAGATCCTCTCCTTGTTGTGCTGGTAAATATTGAAAGTGAACCCTATTCCTCTGGAGAAGTCCTTGTGAAGTCTCCACTAGGTATGATCTAGGAGTTCCCACCAATTTCTGAACAACTCCAAATGTCTGGGAGATTTTGAACCAAACTTTGTTCCCTGCTCTCCTCCTCTCCAGTTGTACACTACTTTTATATTGTAAATTCAGTCTGAATTCTCCTTTCACATTTGTGTCTTTTCTCTTTACTGTGCAAGATTGTCCGATGCAGTCTCCCCTATGCTGCTAGCATGTAAATCACATTGTTGTTTCTTTATGGTTTCTTATATTCTCACTTATGCTACAGCTTTTGCTCATGTGAGATCTGGGTTCAGTTGAAGCTGTGCTGATACATTGGTCTCTCTTATACCAACAAGTATCTTGTCTCTTGTTAGTTCTTCTGACATTCCATATTTACAGCAAGACTATGAACTGCAGTAATAAAAGAAAGACAAGGTGGTGAGATAATATCTTCTATTGGATCAACTTCAGCTGATGAAAGAGACATGCTTTCAAGTTTACATTGACCTGAAGAAGAGCTCTGTGTAAGCTTGAAGGCTTGTCTCTTTCACCAACAGAAGATATTACCTTGTCTCTAATATCCTGGGTCCAACACAGTGACAATAGTACAAACAAAATCCAGAAATAAAAGTCTCAGCTGTTTTCCCTTGTTCCTGGCATCTGCTATTAAATTTGGCCTTTCATAAAAAATATTCTGTCTGCCTATGAAATAGACATCAGAAATTGCTTTCACTTTGGAGTATTCTTTCTTTTCATCATTAGTGAGGGGCAGAGCAAATAGGTCGTCATCATCAGTATCACCCAGGGCATATGTAAAGGCATTTATCTGGTATTCTTGTTCTTTCTCTGTTAAACAAGAAGCCATCCAGAATTGCTTAAATCTACAGATGGAGCAAGACCAGCTGCCTGAATTGCCAAAATCAAACTTCTCTAACAGAGTCATGTGCACTATGGGCTACATTGCTGCACTGAGACAAGGCTCTGCCTCCTTCCTGCTGCTGCTTTCACAGGAGTCCCCCCTGATTTTCCACTTTCCCTACTTGGCAGTCTGGAATTAGCTTTCTTTCCTTTACTCCATATAGAGGTGTGGGTTCGAACCCTACTTCTAACAGCATCACTGAAAGAATATTAACACAAAGGACCATGATTTAAATAGCAACTAGAGCACTCCCCAACCAGGAAGTTCCTATGTTTATTAAGCTCCCCGCTGCAACACATCCTGGTCCTTTCTGGTAACTGTGGAGGACCAGAAACTCAATAACCCCTCCAAAGTCATCAGCTAACTGCAAGAGTTCTTGGCGGTATATTTGGGGTATCAATAATTGGGTTCTTACCTCCCCAGTCTATTTATTATGTTGGATGCAATGTAAAAGCTCTTTCTGGAGTATGAAATGTGGCCACTGCCTCTGTCATTGGGGGCGGGGTCTATCACCTCATCATTCACAGCATCAATTTGATCACAGGCCCAGCTCACCATATGATCTCCCCTTTGTTCACAAATTAAATCTGTGTCACAGGTCAGGGCTTCCAAATCTGGCAATGATAGTTCCTTGGCTACTGCTTCTGTCTGTGACCTGGTCGGGCTTTGAACTCCCCTCAAGGGGGTTGTCTGATTCTCCTAACCTAGCTAGTGCTGTTGGTCCAGGACCTGACCCAGGTGCCAGGACTGGGTCAGTGGCTGCAGTCTCAGACTTTCCCAGCTCATGAATAATTTCCCTGGAGTACCACCAATCCAGACCAATAATGACAGGATCGGCTAATGTTGAGGATAGAGACTCTAGGAGGGCATCCTTATGCCAGCCCACTGTTAAACATAGTCACCTGCTGGTGTAGGCCTTCATAATTCCATTTGTGCATTAGAGGAAGATTATCTCCCTTGGGGTCCCTTACATCCCTACCAAGGGAGTTTGTACCAAAGTCTGACTACGTCCAACAGACCTTGCACTTTCATCCCATTGATACACAGGGACTGTTAGTTTGGTGGGTCCTTTCTTTTGTGCTCTACTCTCTGCTGTCCATACCTGGGCATACTTGCACTCCATAAGGGGAGGTCTCTTTGGATGTGTCCTCGTTGCCCACATGAGAAACAGGTCATCATGTTATGGTCTGAACTCTTGTCTGTTGACAACCCTGTCAGTTGAAGGGATTTGGCATATAAATCAATACTCCCCCCTCTAGCCCCCCCCCCCATAGTGGGAGCCAATTGCCCTGGTTAAGTTTTGCTCAGGGGCTTTCAATCTTCCTCTAATTTACCCGTGTGTCAGGGTTGGGTGTGCTGTATGCTGACAATCCCAGCTCAGTGGAATAGCTCTTAGTGGTTTGTTCTAGGTGGTATAGATTAGAACATTGGGATTGATTCTCTACACATGAGCCCTCCCTTTCATAGTCATTTAAAAGTCAGTAACTCATAACTTTGTTATAAATCATTATTATTAGTAGTAGCACTATGATACTATGTACACTTAGGGTGTTTAATATATAATTAACTAATACCAGCTCACATCATTCTGGACATGCATCTAGTAACACATAATCAATGAAAGAATCGTCTTTCTAACATTATTTGATACTTGTTCCTATATTAATCAAAAGAAGTATGTTTTTGTTCTGTAATATGACTCTTTCTGTATAGTTGCTCCTAAATATTAAGTTGATTTTAGTATGTTATTCCACAATGGTATAAAGCCAGAACTGATAGGGATGAAGATTGTTAAGTGTGTTCACAAGATACCCAGAGTTACAGAAAGGTTGCCCTTTCTAGTACTTTTGTTTCTTATGGTTCTAGTTTGCATTTGACAAATTTTAACTGTTGACATTATTCCCTTTCCAAGTCTGGTCCTGTCAATGAGACTCTGGGGCATTCAAGGAATGAAGGGTCATCAGGTTTTTTCTATCTCAGTATATTTGGGGGGGGGGCGAGGGGTTGAGTACTAAATGGCATGATAAAAAAAGAGCTAGATATGATAGGCTGCACCACTGTGCAGAGGAAAAGGGGAGAGCAAGAATCTCTTTTCTACCCCACAGATTTATCTGAATGCTGAGTGACCACTTACTCCACACTGACACGCATAGACAGGGAGTGAGTGGGGAATGGGTGGAGCCTTGACTCCGCTTCCCTATGTGCCAACCAGTGCAACTGAGCCAGCACAGTGTGTGTGTGTGTAAATTTGCTGGTACAGCCAGCAGCAAATTATCAGTCCGTACCTCCAATCCTTCTCCTCTCCCTACCCCCACTCCAGTTCTTACACCACGGGCAGGAATGGAATTGTGCCTTGATTGAGCAGCTCAGAGACAAGGCTATTGCAGAGAAGGTGCATTTTATGAACTACCCTTTGTTCAGGACTGTGCCTAAATTCTGACTAACTATTATATGTGACTAGATTTTAAAAAAAAAATCTAAGCACTCTATAGGTTGAGGCACATTTCTACAAGTACCTTCTGCTGTGATGGTCCCTTTGAGCCTGGTTCTTTGCAAGCTTACAGGTTGCCCCAAGCTGAACACCACTGACTTCAATTACTCCTGATTTACACCATTGTGAGTGGCTGATTCTGCACCATGGAAATCAATGGCTGTTTTACCATTGACTTCAGCGCAGGAAAAATCCCTAAGGGACAAAAGAATCAGGCCCATGCCATCAGCCTTATCAAACGTCAGTATACATATATAAAAGCCAGAAGGAAATATGCTTCTGATCTCTAAAATAACACATTTGAAATGTTTCTCAGAGTCCTAAGGTAAAAATAAACATTCTGCATCATCTGTTCTATCAGTGTCAGGAACTCCCCACTGGAAATTTCAGGTCACTCAAGTTGTCTTTTAAAGTTGGAATGAGATGGGATCCCTCCCATGGAAGAATGTTTTCCTTCTGACTTGTGCTTTTCCGTTTGAAACATGTAAGCAGAATTGTGTCCTTAGGACTTTTTGGTTAGGTTAAAAATATGGGTTGAGAAATACCAAATAGTTTTACTGTAGAGTATCCCCAGAATGAAATGGAAAACAACCTTGATGTGCTTACCACTAATTTCAACATGCCAAAAGCATGTAAACCAATTCACAATGCTTGCAAGGATTTTTAATAACAGATTTGTTCCAGCAAAAAGGATCAATTTCAGACTCCCTAATTGAAGCCACTGACTACATCATTAAAATTTGCAGCTAAGAGGAGGTTTACAAAATCTAAGATTTTCACTTTCAGTAACTTGAATACAGAATTTGGAAATAAATGTATTTTGAAAAGTATAAGATGTGAAATAGTGTTACACATTTTAAACATTAGGGCAGGATTCCTAGACAATGAACTCTGGGCAATCTCAGTGTGATCGTAAGGACTGCTGTGGTAAGTAGATATTTTTAACCTTTTCCTGTTAATGTTGCAATGTGCCATTGCTAGATTTTTGACAGCAAACTTTCCATTGTTAGCAAGATTTTAACAGTGCCGTCTTGTTATACCTGTGGCTTGGTTTTTGTTTGTAAAGCTGAATCCTGGTTCATCCTCACAAATCCTGATCCTTCTTACTGTACACTAGAGCTGGTCCAAATATGTCAACATTTTTCAATGGAAAAAGGGGCACCATTTCTGCAAATATTTTCATGCAAAATATTCCATCTTTTCAACCCGCTTTACTGTACACAACTAAGCTTATGCTAATAAAGTTACACAAACCGTTTTATGAGGTATTTAACCTCTAATGTTATCATTTGTATTCAAAGCCCAGAAAAATGTGGCCTTATGATGCTAAATAGATATTGTTGATAAAAAGGTGAAAGCATAAAATGATTGCAACATATTATAAATAAACTACCAGTATTTTAGTTTAAAAAAGTATAGTCTTAATATAAACATTTTCTAGAACACTGTCTGCCTTGATACAATTCCTTTACTCTGGATCAAATAAACTGCTGTGGGATTCAGATATTTTAAAAACACATTGCTATGTTTCTCAGATGTTATTAAGCTGAAACATGCCCAAATTCATGTCCAAAGTTAACAACTTTCCCTTAAACTCTACACCTCCAATCCTCCTCCCTCTCCCCCAATGAACACAGTTCTTCACTGCAGAATGTAATGAGGGAAGTGGTGGAAGTCTGTATTTCTTTCCACTGTTCTTATCAGCTTCACTTTGTATATCCTTGTAGGATCTTTTAAGATTTCTCACACAAAGATGAGAAGCAGGGTAACTGGAAAGGAAGATAAGGAAGTCTGTCAATGACTTCAGACTCACATCCATCATGAAAGTAGGTGGTCCAATGCACTGTGGTAATGGAGCAGACACAGCAGATGCATTCCAAAGACAACCAGCCAATGACTCAGGGCTTGCAAACAGGGTATTCTTACTGAAACATGGATTGCCTTCCATTAGGGTAAAACAAACTCCACTCCTCCCACAAAAGAATAAAAAAAGGCTTTGTGAAAGGCAGCTAAACAGGAGCGGGGGAATCCAGATTCCATTCCCTTCATCCATGTGTATTTCAGCCCCCGAGCTAGAATCAGGGCTTCACCCGCATTTTCGCTATTCCTGTCATTCCTAAAGCAGCATAATCACAAACCATTGGCATACCTCCTGACTTATGTCTTTCTCTCTTCAGTTAGGAAGGACCCCAACTATATGTCGCCAGATCTAATGCACAGTATGCATCCAATGAAGTGAGCTGTAGCTCACGAAAGCTTATGCTCAAATAAATTGGTTAGTCTCTAAGGTGCCACAAGTACTCCTTTTCTTTTTGCAAATACAGACTAACACGGCTGTTACTCTGAAACAGATCTAATATGTTTTCTTAGACACAGGAGGATACAAAAAGATCTAAATGTCTTAATATTTCCTAGACCAGCTAGCTATGCTTCTCTTTCCCCAGAGTAAAAGTACTTTTTGCCCTCTTTCTGAGAAATGAAACACCTCAATGATTTCTTCAGACACTGCTCTTGTTAAAACTGTTTCAGGCATTCAGCTGGAACAGAAACAAAGCATGGAAGTAAGGTGATCAGTCACACAAACCAAATACCGAGTTCTGATTATCAATTACTTTAAATTTCTTTCCTTGGGCCCACTCACCATCACCATACACTTTGCTGTGTCTTGTACCTCATTGAATAAAATGAGGTACAAAATACTGCCAAATCTGAACAGTAGCATTTTAAACCCACTTTGCAGGGGGTTATGTGATTTCTCAAAATGCAGGAGAAGAAAATAAGGCTTATCTCACTAAATTTCAACTAAAGCAAGATCAGAACCATTCTTCGGTTCACCACCTCGGCTGGGTGCTTCTAAAGCACATGACCATGATTTCTGAACAGTAATACAACTAATGCTTCCTTCCTTTAGCAGCTGAATATTTCTCCACATAATAATATAATATATTATAATAATATAATAATTTCTCCTTAACCGCATTATAGCTATAGAAGGAAGGGTTCCAGGTGTTTTTTTTCCAGATTATATTTATCATGTTGTATTTTTAAAAATATTTTAGATTGCTCACACAAAATAACGTACCCAGTCATTGCTTTGGGGTATATCAAACTCCTTTCCATGATCTGCTGTTATAAACTGATGTAATCAGATGCTACAGTGTGTGACATATAAATTATGTGAAAATATAATTTTAAAATATGGAAACAATATCTGTGTAATTCTATATTTCTTTAGATATATCAAATACCTAAAGTGCAAGATGTAAATTAGGAGCAAATAATTAGTCATTCAGTTTAATTTGAACAAATTAAAATTCATCCAGACAATTTACAAAATAAGAACCTGATCCGGTAATCAGTGCCACATGGGCAGACCCTTTCCTTGCACCACAACCCACTGACTTCCATGCGGCTTTGCACAAGCATATCTACCAAGTGTCATGTATTGGGTGTGACAATCACATGTGCAGCTCTGCTTATGCATTAGGGAGTGAACAGGATTTCATCTGCAATTATTCCTCCCAGCCACAAGGGGTCACTGTGATGACAGAAGTAAATGCAGCCATAAGGCCATGCTGACTATTCTCCTTTGCTCCTTAGTCTACCTGCTTTCTTGAAGCCAACATAGAGTAACTTGCAGCAGAGAGGGAGGGTGGCAAAGGCTGCTGGCTGACTCAGTTGCTGTGCATTGCTGGTGGGGGAAATGAGGAGTCAATGGAGGATGGGCAGGGGCTAGTGAGGGGCAGAGGCTGGGGACAATGGGATGCAGAGGGCTATGGGGTGGAAAGGAACAGTGACAGACTAGGACAGCTAAAGGGGAGCTAAGCAGAATGGGAGAGACTCCTCAATAACCCTGAACAAACCCCACCAACTATTCCATGCTCCCTCTGCTGTCCACTCTCAAGCATTCCCAAGGTCTTCCCCACCCCATAGCCACCTCCCGATCCCACCTGTTCACTCCAATAACTCTCAAGCTCTGTCCTGTCCAGCAATTGCCTCATCACCCCTAATACCTCACCACTCCCCCTCTAGTTACTCTTTGCTCTACCCAAGCTTCCTCTGATTCTTTTCCTAGCACCCCTCCCAAGGCCATTTGCCCACTTTTGAGGCAGAATATGATTAAAACTCCTTTCAACTCCCATATCTGATCTTACTGGCCAGGAGAGGTCTCAGGGAAATCAAGGGGTTATGGTCACCAGTAAGAAATGATGTTCAATGAGCAGCACAATTCTTATCAGTCATGCTCAGGTACTCACCCACACATATTTGACTGCAGCAACAAGCCCTAAAATATTTACTGAGATACAACTCAAAGGTAAAATTCTAATTGTTAATCCACAAAGTAATTTTGGTTGAACCAGCTTCAGTGCATTGTAAGTTGAAGTCAAACATATACAGATCTAAAGAGATCTTTAAAAGTAACATCTATCCATGGATACTGTCACAGTTCATGACAACTGCACCTTATTTCTCCTCAGGCTTCCAGCTTTCCAGTCGTTGCCTTTGTTGGGCCCACTGCCAAAAGACCAGGGTATTTCCAGGCTGCACAGTTCTCTGCCTTTACTGTGTTATTCCTAGGAGAGACAGGTTGCCCAAGCACACCTGCTTGCTTCGTCTTCAGAAACTGACAACAGAGTGAGACAAGGTGGACTAACTTCTGTTGATGGAAAAGACTAGTTTTCAAGCTTCACAGAGCTCTTCCTCAGGTCTGGGAAAGGTACCCAGAGTGTCACAACTAAATACAAGGTGGGATAGATTGTTAAACAAAACATACATTGCAGGAGACCAGTTAAAATGAAGTGGGCAAATAACATCTCTCCAGTCATGGGACAAAGGAGGGCTAGTAGGTTCATATTGTTCTAATAGGTCATAAAACCAGTGTCTGAGTCCATGATTTTTAGTGTCTACCACAATTATGAGTTTAAGTTCCCAGACTTGTCTTTTGAAGGTGTTGTGCAGACTTCCTTTGAGAAGAGGACTGAGAGATACGCTATAGAGCGATCTCTTTGTGAAAAGTGTCTGTTAGGATATAGATATTCAGACCTGTCTGTAAAGGCCTGTACTTTAAGAATTTAGGTGTATTCTTATCACTTGGCTAGTTAGAGGTATAAAAGAAAGAATCAAAATCACTGTCTGCCAGTGTAAGGGCCTTCTCTTACTGTGACAGCCTGAGGCCCTGTTCTTAGGCTAAGGCCTTTGGCTAAGCAGCAGAGGCAGCCATAAGCTAGGAAGCGAACAGTCACATCCTCACATTCCAAACTAGTCACATTGAAATAAGGTGCTATTGGGCTGTCAGGCACTATCAGGACAGGATTGTGTTCCTATCACCTCCAGAGAAAGGGAAGTGCCTAGAAAATGTAAAAGGAAACTTAGTTTGATAGCATCCTGTCTGGCAAGAACTCACTTATCAATAGCTGGGATGTGAAATCCTCACTTCTGTATTGTTTTGTCATTATAGTTCCCACTTTGCTATTGTTTGTTTGTATAATCTCTGTCTGGTTCTGTGATTGTTTCTGTCTGCTGTATAATTAATTTTGCTGGGTGTAATCTAATTATTGTGGTGGGATATAATTGGTTAGCTAATCATGTTACAATATGTTAGGATTGGTTAGTTAAATTTCAGTAGAATGATTGGTTAAGGTATGGCTAAGAATATTACTATATAAATTAGGGGCAAACAGGAAGTAAGTTGGGATTCGAAAATAAGGAAAAGGAACTTGTATTTAAACTTGCTGGAATTTCACCCCAATAAACATTGAATTGTTTGCACCTTTGGACTTCGGGTATTGTTGCTCTCTGTTCATGCAAGAAGGACCAGGGAAGTGGGAGAGTGAAGGAATAAGCTCTCTAACAGTGTCCATCCACACATGATAGGGTGTTTGTCTGTTAGCATGATTTTTTTTTCAAAGAACTCCATACTAGAATAATTTGGAAGAAACTCATAGCTTTGCACAATATTGTTATATCTGGCTACCTTGAACAATGTTGAAAGTCTCACATTATTTAATCAAACATATGTACCGTTTTTCACATTTAAAGAAGTTCCTGTCAACAGAGCTAATATATGTTTCATCAAACTGCAGTTAGAACATCATAATGGAATGAGAGAATACACCAGTATGTGTATATTGAGAGAATACACCAGTATGTGATATCAGAAGCATTACCCAGCCAGTTTAGCATTAGTCAAACCCAAATATTAAATAACTTAGTAGCTCACCAATGAGACATTTTAAAGCTGAATTTGCTTTCTGCCCAAGAAAATGAAAAGATTTAAAGCACTTTATTATCATCCCAGACAAATAAAATATGAAATATTTACAAAATGCACTAGCTGCAAGTTGTTCCTAGGACTAAATATAATCCTTGAGAAAAAAACATTATGCAGAAAGATACTACAAATGTAAATGAAGAGTAAGTCAGTCATATGTGAAGACAGAATCACCCTTGAGAAAATATTTCCAGATTTGGAAGAGAAAAAAATCAAAGTGCCTTCATCCTGGTCTTTTTATTACAATTATAATCAGAGTCATGGACATGCTGTCATACCTGAATATATTTTATGACAGTGCAACTAAAGGAAGTATCAAGTTATAAAAATGAGAGCGCACAGGATGATGCTTTCCTTCTGAGATCAATTATCATTTTTCTACTCTATGTGTACAGAGCAGTGAACAACAATACATCAAAACCAAAATGCTTTTCTCAGACAATTCATTCAAATAGCAGGGCTCATTTGCTGTGAATTTCTATGATGATACCGGGACAAATGAATCCTCCTTGAAAGCTGTGAAGCACCAACCAACCTACTCTCCAGCCACTACTTCAGTCTTAGGCCATAGCTACACTTATCAGTAGATCGGCACTGCTGCAATCGATGCAGCGGTGTCGATTTAGCAGGTCTGGTGAAGACCCACTACGTCAATGGCAGAGCGCTCTCCCGTACTCCAGCTCCTGGAGAAGACTAAGGTAGGTCAGCAGGAGAGCGTCTCCTGTCGACACAGTGCGGCGTAGGCACCGCGGTAAGTCAACCAAAGCTACGTTGACTTGTTACATTATTCATGTAACTGGAGGAGCATAACTTTCATCGACTTACTATGGTAGTATCGACAAGGCCCTAGTGTTGGAGTGGCCTCAAAGGCACTTGCACCACACTTACGTGTCAATATGTATTCTTTGGTATTTTCCCCAGCACATATACCCTCCAGACTGCTCTGCCCCATCTCAGAAATATACCATGAAACTGAGACCCTGCAAAGCTGGACTCCGGGACTTGGTTGAGATCCTGAAAACCTCCAGACTTTGCCACAAAAGCCATCTCTTCTGCCTTTGCAGCCCCTGGACTTCAGTGACATCATTTTATCTTTGGACTTTCAGCTGACTGTTTGCTCTGACCTAATCTCACCCCTTTCCAACTACCACAATCCTCCAGTTGCCAGCCTCACTTTCCCAAGCCACCATATTTCTTTCTATTCGTCTCTCATTTCCCTTTTCCTTCTCCTAAGCCCTCCTTTCTTTCCTCCCCCTCAAATTCCTCCCCCATTTCTGTTTTCTCCCCTATTCTCTCTCTCTATTAATTTATTTTTATTAATTCATTTCTTTCTTGGCATCACTTTCATCCCACTTCTACCAGCTCCAGACACTGCCCAAATGAAACATTTGAAGACATGCTCTGACCAATCAAGTGAGCTCATTAAGTGTTTAAAACTCACTCACACTGGTATAAATCAGGAGTAATTCAGTCAAAATGAGTGGTGTTACACAGTTTGTAAATGTGATATGAGAAGTGACTCAGAGTTAGTCTTTTCTATCTGTAAATTTTGTACCTCAGTCCTCCTGAACAGTTCCTTCTATTTCATCTTCAATTAATATGTCAGCTCTTCATTTTGTCTGTAAGCAAATTAGAGCAGAGAGAAATACCTAGCTTGATTTATGTGCTAAATAAAAAAATATTAATAATCAATATGATTACAATGATGGGTCAAATGTTTCTGAAATAGATAAGAAATATGACTTACTAATTTGCTTTTCATGTCAATCTTTTTTCATTTCTATTTTCAGAAATAGAGCAGGGATTACATGAATTAAAACCAAAGCAGAGCTCATTTGGACTCAGACTAGTGTATATGTCCGAAAGGAGAAGAGAGGGCACATAGGCTAGGGAAATTTAGGAGCTGGCAGAGCCAATAAATTAGTTCTCAATTATTTACAGATTATCACGATGGGAATGTTACCTGACCAATGTTCCCAATTTAATTCCCAGGCATGAGGACTGGCACAATGTACAAGGGAGCCTTATAACAGAATATTCAGCTGTCCTTTTCTGGAGGCACCTTTGTGTCTTTTTTTCTTGGTCATCCATGTCTTCCGATTTTAAAGCTACATTTTACGAGTTGGCAGGAAATCTGAATAAATATTTGTGATGGGAGGCATAATTCTCTCTCTCTTTTAATGTTCTAGTAAGTGCTAGTAGAGCTAGTGTTGACAACTAATAAACCATTTTATAGGTTTTATTTTAGATATTAAGAGGATAGACACTTATAATGCCTGTAGTTTATATTATTTTTTTTTTATTTTCGCTTTCTGTTATTAAAACAGAAAACCTGTCTCTGACAAAAAAAAGTTGACTGACCTATTTTCAGATGCGTTATGTGTATATTTCACACAGTGTATTATTTACTACCAGGCTTCTGATCTTGAGATTTTTGAAGTGAAAATGATAACAATAAATTCTAGAGGACCAGTTTAATACAGAAAATGTTAGATCTGCTTTTCAGAGGAGAACAATGAAAATAATAGTGGGATATCCATTGATGATAGGCAATAAAATTGTCAATGTGTTAAAATAATACTTGCAGTGGGCTCTGAAAGAGTATAGCTTTTAACTGTATTCACTATGCTGACTGCTCAGTTGCATTAATGGTTTGCTTCTTCTGTGATTCTATTTACTTCATCAGGTCAAAGAATTTTAACACTCAATAGCTGCCTCTTGAGATACCCAGGGTAAGTCAAAGCCTTAAACTTTACCAGCTTTCTTATATATTAGACCAGTGGTTCTCAAACTTGTACTTGTACCCCACCCCGGTAATAACCTAACAACCCCCTGAGGGGTCCCAATCTCCAGTTGAGAACCCCTCTATTATACCTAAGGTAATTTATAAAAATAAGATTGCTGTAAAAACAAGCAGACAAAACAACAGAAAACACCCACTGTTACTTTGTTGAGAATTGGGGACTCTGGGAGTGCACTTGGAATGTTTATCACAGTAAATGATGAGGTTTGACTAAATTATCACAATAGTTTCTTCTGACTTTACATCCTATGGAAATGGGACTCAGAAGCTTAAATTTGGTGATTAGCAATTACTCAAATGCAGTGGAGAACAATATGCTACAGCAATGAAATAACTTTATACCAAAAAAGAGAAAAGATTCTCACTTGACCTTTTTATAGCAAGTAGTATAATACCTGAAACACCCTTATCACCTCCCTTGCATTTCTCTGAGGTGTTTCCAGAGACCCTTCTCTTTGTAGTTGCTATTAAGGCAAGTGCCAATATTGTGTTCAACATTTGACCTAATCAGTCTTCAGACTAATGACCTGATTCCATGTTTTAATTATGTGAGCTACCTCCAGGGCCTGATTCTGATCTCATGTCAGTTTTACAACAGTGCAACTCTACCCATTGACTTCAGTAGACTGGAATCAGAAATGAAATCCTTGTCATACTGAAGGCAATGAAAAAACAACTTCTATTGACTTCCAGAAGGCCAAGATTCTATACCAGGTCCATACTTACTATGGAAGTGACTTGGACTAGGAGAAAAGACATATAGCAATTTGTAAACCACTTGCCAATTTTTCTTCATAACGGTTTAGAAAGAGTGTTATGTTTGGGGATAACACAAGCATTTGCCTTCTCCTTGGCGATGATCTTCTCAACTGCAGAAAATAGAGGCAGATTCCTGTCCCACTGCACTCCCTTAGCACTGATCAGACTGGGAAAAGGGAGCAAAACCCTCCCCTAAGTCTCCTGGCAGCTTGAGGGAGCTGCTGACAGAGGTGTGGACCTGTCAGAGTCAGTTACTATACTTTCTTTCCCCTGGCTCCAGGTAGAAATTAGGAATCGCATGAGCAAAACAAAATCTGATTCTCTCTAGGCTGCTATAACCCACATTGGGGCTGGAGCTAGAACAGAGAATCTGTGAGCTGTAATTGTTTAATGACATCCCCCATGCCCTGTGACCACTGAAAGCCAGACCCAGCAGAGAACCACAGCCCTGTCCTTGTCCCCTCACCTCTCTTTTGCACATTTGCACTGGCATGAGTAAAAACAAGTTGTAGATTGGGTTCTACTATTTCAAGAATGAACAAATCAACTTTCTGACCTCAAGGCCTGTTACCAAACCCTGCTTATCTAAAGCAGCATCCACTGTCCAGTAAACTCATAAAGTTATATCAGCATTCCCCTCCACCCCCCATATATAGCTCTGTGATGCAGGAAAATGAGCCAGACTGAACAAACTAAAAAAATCTCAACTATTCTCAGTCATAGTGGTACAAAACCGTATCCTTCATTTGGTAGTTCAGCTGTCTTTAGGTTCAAACCGAAGTTGATCTGATGTTATCACAGGCTGGTTTATTTATTTATTTATTTTGGCCTAAGCTATGGTACACCCTGTCATAAATATAAAGGGAAGGGTAAACCCCTTTGAAATCCCTGGCCAGGAGGGATTTCACCTCCTCTCACCTGTAAAGGGTTAAGAAGCTAAAGATAACCTCGCTGGCACCTGACCAAAATGACCAATGAGGAGACAAGATACTTTCAAAAGCTGGGAGGAGGGAGAGAAACAAAGGGTCTGTGTGTCTGTCTATAGTTTGTCTTTGTCGGGGATAGACCAGGAATGGAGTCTTAGAACTTTTAGTAAGTAATCTAGCTAGGTATGTGTTAGATTATGATTTCTTTAAATGGCTGAGAAAAGAATTGTGCTGAATAGAATAACTATTTCTGTCTGTGTATCTTTTTTGTAACTTAAGGTTTTGCCTAGAGGGGTTCTCTATGTTTTTGAATCTAATTACCCTGTAAGATATCTACCATCCTGATTTTACAGGGGGGATTTCTTCATTTCTATTTACTTCTATTTTTATTAAAAGTCTTCTTGTAAAAAAACTGAATGCTTTTTCATTGTTCTCAGATCCAAGGGTTTGGGTCTGTGGTCACCTATGCAAATTGGTGAGGCTTTTTATCCAACATTTCCCAGGAAAGGGGGGGTGCAAGTGTTGGGAAGATTGTTCATTGTTCTTAAGATCCAAGGGTCTGGGTCTGTAGTCACCTAGGCAAATTGGTGAGGCTTTTTACCAAACCTTGTCCAGGAAGTGGGGTGCAAGGTTTTGGGAAGTATTTTGGGGGGAAGGACGTGTCCAAACAGCTCTTCCCCAGTAACCAGTATTAGTTTGGTGGTGGTAGCGGCCAGTCCAAGGACAACGGGTGGAATATTTTGTACCTTGGGGAAGTTTTGACCTAAGCTGGTAAAGATAAGCTTAGGAGGTTTTTCATGCAGGTCCCCACATCTGTACCCTAGAGATCAGAGTGGGGGAGGAACCTTGACATGGTGGCATAGTGGTGGGATTAACCTGAAATCATTTTGAGATCCAGTTGAGATTTTTTGAACTAGAAATACAGATTTTAAAAAGGAAATTTTTTTTTCCTTTGGAAAGGAAGTCCAGAAAGCAGCTGAAACTGAAAGCAGCTTGTTTTTTCTCTGCTTTGTGGCCAAGCAGAGACAAAAGGGGATTATCTTTGTGAATTGCAGGTTTTCTTTGCCTGGAGGCAGGGTACTTAACTCCTGCAGGGAAATTCACAGTCTTCCAACCCAGAGTGTTTTTTTTTTTTCTTTTCTTCCTAAAAGTAAATAGGGGGTGTGTGTTCTACCCATTTGCTTTTTCTTTGGGCTGGGTAAGCAGGTTTCCAAGTAGTTGGAGGTTTTTTGCTTTAATTTGGGCCCGGAGCAGAGACAAGGGAATTGTCTTTTTCTGTAGGCTGACAATCACTATCAGAGAATAGGTATTCTATTCCAGCACAGCAAAATTTTACAGCCAAGTTTTGTTTGTTTATTTCTAAACCTCGGGTGTAAAGTTAGTTAAAAACAGAGAGGTTAGAATGACCAAATCCGCAGCTCGACTACAGCTGGAATTAGCCAAATTTCAGGCTGAGGAAAAACAAAGGGAACATGAAAGACAGATAGAACTCATGCGGCTGGAGAAGGAGGTACAGGAAGCTGCCCACAAGAGGGAAATGGAGGCAAGGAAGCATGTGGAGGAGGAGAAGGAAAAAGAGAGGAAGCATGTGGAGGAGGAGAAGGAAAAAGAGAGGAAGCATGTGGAGGAGGAGAAGAAAAAAGAGAGGAAGCATGTGGAGGAGGTGGAGAGGATAAAGGCCCGGCAGAATATACCAACAAACCCAAGCAATCCTTCTCCAGCTACCACTTCCCATCCCAGAAAGTTCCCCACCTACAAGGCAGGTGATGATACTGAGGCCTTCTTAGAAAACTTCGAAAGGGCCTGCCTTGGGTACAACATCTCTACTGACCAATACATGGTAGAGCTGAGGCCGCAGCTCAGTGGACCCTTAGCTGAGGTGGCAGCTGAAATGCCTAAGGAACACATGAACAAGTATGAACTGTTTAAATCCAAGGCGAGAGTCAGAATGGGGATAACCCCCGAGCAGTCTCGTCGGAGGTTCAGAGCCCTAAGGTGGAAACCAGACATGTCATTTACCCGACATGCCTACCACATTGTGAAACATTGGGATGCCTGGATGTCAGGAGCAAGTGTTGACTCTCCAGTAAATTTGCCCTTCCTAATGCAAATGGAACAATTCTTAGAGGGTGTTCCTGAGGAAATAGAAAGATACATCCTAGATGGGAAACCCAAAACTGTAATTGAGGCAGGAGAGATTGGAGCCAGATGGGTGGAGGTGGCAGAGAAGAAGAAAACTGGTCGCAGTTGGAGCGGAGACCAGAAGGGACCACCCCAGACCACACCCTATTACCGGGGGCCGCCCAAGGCCCCACCTACCTCCCAAAGAACCCTCCAGACCCCTTATCGTCCTGCCACCCCATTCTCCAGCAACCCTCCTCGCCCCAGTGACCCGTCAGCTGGACGATGTTTTAAATGTAACGAGCTGGGGCATGTAAAGGCCAGCTGCCCCAAGAACCCCAACAGATTACAGTTCATTGCACCGGAATCACACCAGAGGTCCACAGGCCCAGATACCTCACAGATACCCTTGGAGCGGAGGGAAATTGTGAGTGTGGGCGGGAAGAAGGTCACCGCGTGGAGGGACACCGGAGCACAAGTGTCAGCTATCCATGCTTCCTTAGTGGACCCCAATTTAATCAACCCAGAGATCCAAGTGACGATTCAACCCTTCAAGTCCAACTCTTTCAATTTGCCTACAGCCAAGTTGCCTGTCCAGTACAAGGGCTGGTCAGGAATGTGGACTTTTGCAGTCTATGATGATTATCCCATCCCCATGCTGTTGGGGGAAGACTTGGCCAATCATGTGAAGCAGGCCAAGAGGGTGGGAACGGTCACCCGCAGCCAGGCTAAACAAGCCGTGAGGCCTAGCTCTGTTCCGGAAACTTCTATCAGGACCCGGTCAGAGGTGATGGACCCAGACCCCAGGCCAATGTCTGCAACAGCAGTAGTGGATCCAGTCCCAGAGACCCAGACGGAACCAGTCCCAGTACCGGAACCAGCCGAACAACCAACACCAGACCCCGTGTCAGCACTGAATCCAGTACTTGCAACCTCAACACCAGAGGGCCCCACCGAACTTGAACTGGCAGCAGCCGATAACCCTACACAAGAGGCTCAGCCGGAGCCTGAATCCCAACATAGTGCACCAGCGGAGAGTGGTTCACAGTCAACAGAAACAGCTCCATCCCCTATATCGCTTCCAGAGGGACCAAGCCTAGGTCCACAATCCCATGAGGAACTGATGTCTCCAACATCAAGGGAACAGTTCCAGACCGAACAGGAAGCAGATGAAAGCCTCCAGAGAGCTTGGACGGCGGCACGGAGCAACCCACTGCCTCTCAGCTCTTCTAATCGATCCAGGTTTGTTGTAGAAAGAGGACTTTTATACAAGGAAACTCTTTCTGGTGGACACCAGGAAGACTGGCATCCTCAGAGACAGTTGGTAGTTCCAACTAAATACCGGGCCAAGCTCTTGAGCTTAGCCCACGATCACCCTAGTGGCCATGCTGGGGTGAACAGGACCAAAGACCGTTTGGGGGGGTCATTCCACTAGGAGGGAATGGGCAAGGATGTTTCTACCTATGTCCAGTCTTGTGAGGTGTGCCAAAGAGTGGGAAAACCCCAAGACCGGGTCAAAGCCCCTCTCCAACCACTCCCCATCATTGAAGTTCCATTTCAGCGAGTAGCTGTGGATATTCTGGGTCCTTTTCCGAAAAAGACACCCAGAGGAAAGCAGTACATACTGACTTTCATGGATTTTGCCACCCGATGGCCGGAAGCAGTAGCTCTAAGCAATACCAGGGCTAAAAGTGTGTGCCAGGCACTAGCAGACATTTTTACCAGGGTAGGTTGGCCCTCCGACATCCTCACAGATGCAGGGACTAATTTTCTGGCAGGAACTATGAAAAACCTTTGGGAAGCTAATGGAATAAATCACTTGGTTGCCACTCCTTACCACCATCAAACAAATGGCATGGTGGAGAAGTTTAATGGAACTTTGGGGGCCATGATACGTAAATTCGTAAATGAGCACTCCAATGATTGGGACCTAGTGTTGCAGCAGTTGCTCTTTGCCTACAGAGCTGTACCACATCCCAGTTTAGGGTTTTCCCCATTTGAACTTGTATATGGCCGTGAGGTTAAGGGGCCATTGCAGTTGGTGAAGCAGCAATGGGAGGGATTTACACCTTCTCCAGGAACTAACATTCTGGACTTTGTAACCAACCTACAAAACACCCTCCGAACCTCTTTAGCTCTTGCTAGAGAAAACTTATAGGATGCTCAAAAAGAGCAAAAAGCCTGGTATGATAAACATGCCAGAGAGCGTTTCTTCAAAGTAGGAGACCAGGTCATGGTCTTAAGGGCGCTCCAGGCCCATAAAATGGAAGCATCGTGGGAAGGGGCATTCACGGTCCAAGAGCGCCTGGGAGCTGTTAATTATCTCATAGCATTCCCCACCTCCAACCGAAAGCCTAAGGTGTACCATATTAATTCTCTTAAGCCCTTTTATTCCAGAGAATTAAAGGTTTGTCAGTTTACAGCCCAGGGAGGAGACGATGCTGAGTGGCCCGAAGGTGTCTACTACGAAGGGAAATGTGGTGGTGGTGTGGAAGAGGTGAACCTCTCCATGACCCTTGGGCGTATGCAGCGACAGCAGATCCAGGAGCTGTGCACTAGCTACGCGCCAACGTTCTCAGCCACCCCAGGACTGACTGAACGGGCATACCACTCCATTGACACAGGTAATGCTCACCCAATTAGGGTCCACCCTTACGAGGTGTCTCCTCAAGCTAAAACTGCTATAGAACGGGAGATCCAGGATATGTTACAGATGGGTGTAATCCGCCCCTCTGAAAGTGCATGGGCATCTCCAGTGGTTCTAGTTCCCAAACCAGATGGGGAAATACGTTTTTGCGTGGACTACCATAAGCTAAATGCTGTAACTCGCCCAGACAACTATCCAATGCCACATACAGATGAACTATTAGAGAAACTGGGACGGGCCCAGTTCATCTCTACCTTGGACTTAACCAAGGGGTACTGGCAGGTACCGCTAGATGAATCTGCCAAGGAAAGGTCAGCCTTCATCACACATCTCGGGCTGTATGAATTTAATATACTCCCTTTCGGGCTGCGAAATGCACCCGTCACTTTCCAAAGACTTGTAGATGGTCTCCTAGCGGGATTAGGAGAATATGCAGTCGCCTACCTTGACGATGTGGCCATATTTTCGGATTCCTGGGCAGACCACCTGGAACATCTACAAAAAGTCCTTGAGCGCATAAGGGAGGCAGGACTAACTGTTAAGGCTAAGAAGTGTCAAATAGGCCTAAACAGGGTGACTTACCTTGGACACCAGGTGGGTCAAGGAACTATCAGCCCCCTACAGGCCAAAGTGGATGCTATCCAAAAGTGGCCTGTCCCAAAGTCAAAGAAACAGGTTCAATCCTTCTTAGGCTTGGCCGGTTATTAGACGATTTGTACCGCACTACAGCCAAATCGCTGCCCCACTGACAGACCTAACCAAAAAGAAACAGCCAAATGCTGTTCAGTGGACCGAAAAGTGTCAGAAGGCCTTTAACAAGCTTAAAGCGACACTCATGTCTGACCCTATACTAAGGGCCCCAGACTTTGACAAACCATTCCTAGTAACCACAGATGCGTCCGAGCATGGTGTGGGAGCAGTTTTAATGCAGAAAGGACCTGATCAAGAATTCCACCCTGTAGTGTTTCTCAGCAAAAAACTGTCTGAGAGGGAAAGCAACTGGTCAGTCACTGAGAAAGAATGTTACGCCATTGTCTACGCTCTGGAAAAGCTACGCCCATATGTTTGGGGACGGCGTTTCCACCTGCAAACCGACCATGCTGCACTGAAGTGGCTTCACACCGTCAAGGAAACTAACAAAAAACTTCTTCGGTGGAGTTCAGCTCTCCAAGATTTTGATTTCGACATCCAACACATCTCAGGAGCTTCTAACAAAGTGGCTGAGGCACTCTCCCGTGAAAGTTTCCCAGAATCAACTGGTTAAAATTGTCCTTGAGATGTGGAAAATATTGTTAGTCTTTATGTACTTGGTAGTATATTTAGAGATGCATGTGTCTTATTAACTCTGTTTTTCCTAGAGCTCCAGGAAGAAATCCCAGCCAGTGTTTCACCCTAGCTGAGATTTGGGGGGCGTGTCATAAATATAAAGGGAGGGGTAAACCCCTTTGAAATCCCTCCTGGCCAGGGGAAAGCTCCTCTCACCTGTAAAGGGTTAAGAAGCTAAAGGTAACCTCGCTGGCACCTGACCAAAATGACCAATGAGGAGACAAGATACTTTCAAAAGCTGGGAGGAGAGAGAGAAACAAAGGGTCTGTGTGTCTGTCTATAGTTTGTCTTTGTCGGGGATAGACCAGGAATGGAGTCTTAGAACTTTTAGTAAGTAATCTAGCTAGGTATGTGTTAGATTATGATTTCTTTAAATGGCTGAGAAAAGAATTGTGCTGAATAGAATAACTATTTCTGTCTGTGTATCTTTTTTGTAACTTAAGTTTTTGCCTAGAGGGGTTCTCTATGTTTTTGAATCTAATTACCCTGTAAGATATCTACCATCCTGATTTTACAGGGGGGATTTCTTCATTTCTATTTACTTCTATTTTTATTAAAAGTCTTCTTGTAAGAAACTGAATGCTTTTTCATTGTTCTCAGATCCAAGGGTTTGGGTCTGTGGTCACCTATGCAAATTGGTGAGGCTTTTTATCCAACATTTCCCAGGAAAGGGGGGGTGCAAGTGTTGGGAGGATTGTTCATTGTTCTTAAGATCCAAGGGTCTGGGTCTGTAGTCACCTAGGCAAATTGGTGAGGCTTTTCACCAAACCTTGTCCAGGAAGTGGGGTGCAAGGTTTTGGGAAGTATTTTGGGGGGAAGGACGTGTCCAAACAGCTCTTCCCCAGTAACCAGTATTAGTTTGGTGGTGGTAGCGGCCAGTCCAAGGACAACGGGTGGAATATTTTGTACCTTGGGGAAGTTTTGACCTAAGCTGGTAAAGATAAGCTTAGGAGGTTTTTCATGCAGGTCCCCACATCTGTACTCTAGAGTTCAGAGTGGGGGAGGAACCTTGACACACCCACTATCCCAGAGAAAGAGCTGATCAGTGGGAGATCCTGTCACATCTGTTTATTCTTTCAATCTGACCATAAATGAGGATTTCAGGAAGGCCTAGCAAGCTTCCTTTTCAAAGGTTTGTTCTATATATTATCCTGTTTGAATGAGAAGCAATATATCTATATTGAGTCAAACACATTCTTTTTTCAATAGGTTGTTTACATGTAACTTGAGAAATTTCACTTACTTATGAAATGGCACATATTTCTCCATTCTTTAGATAGTGTACATTGCAGGGATATCAGGAATGTGTAGCATTATTGAGGAATTTATACATCCAGCAGGCTTTGCATGCTTTCCATGCCTGAAAAACATAAACCAGAATATATAATATGAAGCAATCCTTTCTACCATCTTCACAGGGCTGGCTCTACATAAATCGTCTTTCAGAAGCCTTGGTGCTTTCCTAGCAGTTTTTCCGTTCTTACTCATGTTGGGCTCAATCTTGCTATAGCTCATCTCACATTGACTATAACAGAGAGAAACAGACCTAAGACTACTCCTAACTGTTACCCATAAAGTGGCAAATCTTGGAGAGCAGTCTTAGCCACAAAGTTTCTGTGTGGGGATTTGGTTCAGTCCATTAAAAGGAGAGTAGTTAACTGCAGTATTCAGGTCAGAATCTAGGACTGAAACCAAACTTCTCCAAAGCTCAAAGGTGTTCAGAGCCAGTCTTTTGCCTTTAGCAGAACATTGCCACCTCTGTGAAGAAGGAGGCAGCAAAGTAATGATTTTATTCAGTTTCTCTGTAGTATTAAATGGTATTGGTGTTGGACCAAATCTTGAGAGGATGGATGATCTTCTGGGTAAGGCCCTGGATTTGGATTCAGCAGATCTGGAATCATTTTCCAGTTCTGACACAGATTTCCTGTGTGACCTTGGGCAAGTTATTTATTTTCTCTGTGACTTGATCCCTGCGAATGTGGATAATAATACTATTACTGGGATGCTGAAGACAAATTCTTCCATGTTTGCAAAGCCTACAGCTACTACAGTGGTGGGAAGTGCATAAGTAAACCGATAACATAGAAGTTCTTACTCTCAGTAAACTCCCACTGAATGACAGTTTTGCCTGTGTACAGTCTGAATAAAGATTTCAGCACTTGGTCCATTTGTTATCAAAACTAGTAGCCCCTCAATGTGTCCAGGTAGCCATTTACCCATATACCTACTGCACTCATATAGCTGAGAGCAGGATGTGACCCTTAAAGTCGAAAATGCACCTAACAACTTTCAACTTGAAAAGGACTTAGCCACATGTTACAAAGATTCAGGATCATTTATACTAATACTTTTACTAATCTATAAAATCCTAATTTTTGTATAGTTTCAGTAAAGCATTTGCCAAGCTATCTCCCATGTTGTGTGCCATTGCAGCAGTCCATCTGGGAACTGAGGGTGAGCAAAGCCTGTAAATTGAACATGAAAAAAACAGATGTGGCTTGGTGCTGGTTATGGGCTATCTAGAATCTTGGCTGCAGAATGCAACTGTCTCCTTCTACTCTGCAGACCTAATACAGTGATTTTACTAGACGATGGAAATGTGATATTATTCAAAGCACCCATCCAAAAAGAGATCTGGCTATAAGGGAGATTGTGGATAAGAGTATCTTGTTTTCCTTCATGTGTATTTATAATGCAATGCTTTTTGTGCTTGTTGTATCTCTTGGCAGAAAATCTCTCCTTGATTCATAGCCCCTTGCTGTTATGAAGGCAACACAGCTACAGGAGTGATAGTTCAGTAATACCAGTTTGAAATGTTGGCCCTGTATGAGAGACTGTCACTGAGAACTCAATATATATGAGAGCTGTGTGAAAGGTTTGTTTAGTGCCCCAAAAGCAAGGTGGATTTGAGCCTTTGTTGCAACCTGCAACATGAGCCCAGGTCTACAAAATCTCAGCAGATTGATGCATTTCAGCCTGGTCACTGTCCTCCCCTAATATGCATTCCCCATAATTGGACATCCATGTCAGTCTCACAGTCAGCCTTCATACCCCTATGTCTTTGGAATCTCTCACTTCCCATTGTTGTTAGAGCCCACACATGGTCTCTCTTGGGGCTCTCAGAGCCTCCTTTGTGTTAGACTGATTGTTCTCCCAGTTTACAGAATGGAGGGCAGGGAAAGAGACTGGTACAGGCAAGTCCCCCGAGATGGTCTTTGAGGAGAGCAAGAAAGAAGAGACCCCTCCCATAGAGCAGTAAGAAAGAGGAAACATGTAGTCTTCTGGCAGCGGCAGTTAACAGCAATCTCTAAAAGATAACCGGAATGCTCATTAGCCAATGAACTAGGAACTATGGGCACTTTCTGACACTAGTTAGTTGAGCTGCCAGTGGAGAGGGAATGTGTGGAAGTAGGTGGCACCCATGAACAGATCTGGGTGACAATGGCCATTGCTTGATACCCTTTCAGAAACTGCAAGATGGGGAGAAGCCAAACAACCTCAGAAGGGAGGCTTCCAGCTCCAGAAGTGTGTGCATGAGAGGGTCAGGACACCACAAAGATAAGGAAGCAGCAGCCTTGTGTCTAGAGCTAGTTGGACTCATATTTAGCTTCTGATCCACTATGACCCCCAGATCTCTTTCTGCAGTACCCCTTCCAAGGCACTTATTTTCCATTTTGTATGTGTGCAGCTGATTATTCCTTCCTAAGTGGAGTACTTTGCATGTGTCCTTATGGAATTTCATCCTATTAACTTCAGACCATTTCTCCAGTTTGTCCAGATCATTTTGAATTTTAATTCTACCCTCCAAAGCACTTGCAAGCTCTCCCAGCTTGGTAGCATCCACAAACTTTATAACTGTACTTCTTTGCCATTATCTAAATTTAAATTGAACAGAACCAGACCCAGAATTGATCCCTGTGGGACCCCCACTTGATATGCCCTTCCAGCTTGACTGTGAACCACTGATAACTGCACTCTGGGAATGCTTTTCCAACTAGTTATGCACCCACCTTATAGTAGCTCTATCTAGGTAGTATTTTCCTAATTTTTTTATGAGAAATATGATGGGTTCCCCGAGGGTGCCACCTGTGACTGGGGTACCCCTGAGCTTTCTGACTCACCAGCCTGGGCTACCTCTCACACTGCGTTGCTGTGATAAGCTACAGACCACTCCCAGTCCTACACTCCCACCAGCATTCACACAGGTAGGGACACACCCCAGCTACAGTTACATGCAGGCTCTCAACAAGCCACTGCATGAACCAACAACAGAGAGTGTAATGAGGTTCACTCAACACTCTGGCACCTTCTCAGTCTGTCTTGGGAATTAGCTCTGCAGTTGAGTGTGCCCCCTTTGGGTGATGTATTGCCACCGTGACTCCCACTCTTGGACCCACATCTCTCCAAGGACTGCAGCATCCTCTTCAGTGATGCAGCTGATTCCGGCTGTGCCACACACTGGGACCTGCAGTCCACTGTTCACCCACTTCCCACAGTGGCTCCAATACCCTCTTTACCCTTGTATCAGGGCCTCAATCTGCAACCCCCCAGCAGCCAGCAAGGAACTGTCTCTGGCTCCTTGGCCCCTGTTTGCAGTACTGCTCTGTCCAGGGTGCTGGCAGTTCTCTTGGCCCTTCAAGGGACACAGTCCTTCCTCCCTGGGCTCCCCACAGAGAACTGCCTTCCTATGCCTTGCAGCTCCCTTTTTATATAGCCTACTTGGCCCTGATTGGCTTCTCCCTTCAGCCCTTCTCTAATTGGCTGCCTCTGGCTCAGCCTCCCTAGGGCTGCTTTTAACCCCTTTTTTGCCAATGAGGGGCAGCTGCCCCATGACAAGAGGCCAAGATACCCCAGCTTCCCAGCCTAGGAGCCCAGAGATGTACCATCCTACCCTGGCCTCAACCCCAGCCAGTATGAATGTATTACCCAGTTTGCCCCTCCTTTGATGTGGAGAGGAATATGCAACAAGCCTGTGTTAACCAAGCTGAGATTTTTTCCTAGACACTTCACTCAAAGGCACACTGGTTTAGATAAAGCAAAACCAAGTTTATTAACTACAGCAAGAGAAATTTTAAGTGATTATAAATGATAGCAAACAGATCAAAGCAGATTACCTAATAAATAAACAAATCCACAAACTAAGCCTAAAATACTAGAAAGATTGGATATGAATTTGCAATTTCTCACCCTGGCTGATGATACAAGCAGTCCACCAGGTTTTCATACACAGACTAGAAATCCTTTACCCTGGGACCAGCACTCCCCACAGTTCAGTCTGTGTTTCTCAGATGTTTTTTAGGAGTGTTCTTGTGTGGGGAGTGAGGCCCCCTATGTGATGTCACACCCCACCTTATATAGCTTTAACATATAGCTGGAACCCTTTGTTGCAAAAACAGTTCCCAGCCCAGTTTGTGGAAAAATACAGGTACCCAAAATGGAGTTCAGTATCATGTGGTCTGGTCACATGCCCTTTCTAAGTCATAGCAGCCATTACTTACAGGCCAGTGGAAACATTTACAGGAAGACTAAGCCTTGTATAGCCCATTGTCTTTGCTGATGGGCCATCAACACTGTCTAGCTTCTTACCTAGCTTCTTCATTGTTGTACCTGAAAGTCTAGCTGTGGGTGTTGCTCAGAGTAAGCACATTTGAAATACAGATACATAGTCAATATTCATAACTTTAGATACAAAAATGATACATGCACACAGATAGGATAGTTATATTCAACAAATCATAACTTTTCCATTGAGACCTCACATGACCCATCTCATACAAAATGCATCATGATTGTGCCATAATCATAACATAATAATATCACTATGATGAATATGGGGTGTAGTATCACAAGAAGGTCATGTGAGACAGTATCAGAAACCTTACTAAAGTCAAAATATACCACATATACCACTTTCCCCCATCCACAAGGCATGTTACCCTGTCAAAGAAAGCTATTAGGTTGGTCTGACATGATTTGTTCTTGACAAATCCATGCTGACTGTTACTTATCTCCTTATTATCTTCTAGATGTCTTCAAATTGATTGTTAAATTTTTTGCTCCATTATCTTTCTGGGTACTGAAGTTAAATTGATTGGTCTGTAATTCCCTTGGTTTTCCTTATTCCACTTTTATAGATTGGGACTATATTTGCCCTTTTCCAATCCTCTGGAATATTTCCCATCTTCCATGACTTTTCAAAGATAATTGCTAATGGCTCAGATGTCTCCTCATTCAGCTCAAATGCTAAATGACAATTCCCTGCCCCAAAGTATAGAGGCACTAGAACATCTCAATGAAACAGTTGTAAAAAAAATAGTAATATAGGTAAACCAATGTATTTTCCCCTAATCTTGTTCAAATTAAGTTTATTTCAGAAAAGCCTAGTATAAGTAAGTCAGTAAAAAAAAGGAATAATCAGACCAGCTATGCTTTCTAATCAGTACTAAAGCAGTGCATGGAAAGATGTCAAGATTAAAAGAGATCTTAAACTGATAACTCAAAAGTGATAATTCATCACATACAGATAAGAAGCTGGGAATGGGCAATGGGATGGATGACTTGATGATCACCTGTTCTGTTCATTCCCTCTGGGGCACCTGGCATTGGCCACTGTTGGAAGACAGGATACTGGGCTAGATGAACCTTTGGTATGGCTGTTCTTATGTTCTTAAATAGCATTTATGTGCCATTTCAGTGCCGAAAGTATCAAAAATCCCCCATTCTATGTAGATACCCCTGAAGTTGCTTGCAAGTATCTTTTTACGACCTTTCCCCCCAAAAAAATTCCCATTGGAGAACATCAGTGGCAAGAGATGGTTTCACAAGCAGATGTCAAATCTAGAACTTGTCAGGTGTCAGCATGATTTTCCCCACTGGAGAGAACTGGCGATGATGCCCATTCATTAGAAAGTGCTTTCAGAAACCATGATAGGCATTGATTCCACCCATAGGCTAGTGCCCTGAGGTCCATCAGTACAGTGTATTGAGAGACAAGTCAAAGTCCATCATGTTAGAGGGTTAGGTGTCTCCTCTTGCTCCGATAGCATCCTCCTAGTTGGAAGACATGGCTCCAATATGATAAATACTCTCAGCTAAGGTATGCTGGACTGAAATGAGAGACATCCTAGAAGAACTAGCCTCTTCACTACCCTCCATATTGTCACTGGCTAGTCCTCTGCTGGGTAACGAGAGTCAATTATTTCTTCTTTACTGTTCCTGGAACCTTCTACCACAAAAATCACCTTGTAGCTCCCAGGTAAGCAGAGGGGATGTGTCTGCTGATTCACTCCTGCACAATATTCAGCATGATCTTCATTGAGGCAGGCCATTTAAAAGTGGGGAACCAGGGCTCTCTGATTCTGTCTCTTCCAAACACACTTTGGGGTGTCTTTTTTGCCCAAAGGGGCTCTAGCAGGGAGCTGTCCCTGTGCTTATGGAAACACGGGGATTGAGATCATACTTGGCCCTGCAGGATGCTCTGGGAAAGGAAAGCTGATTGTGCAGGGCTTAGCAAAAACATGTACTTATTTCTTTATTTATTACTTGTATTACTGTAGTGCGTAGCACCCCATGTCATGGACCATTGTGCCAGGTAACAGGAAACACAAAAAAGACAGTTCCTGCCCTAAGGAGCTTACAGTCTAACAGTGCACATAGTAGCATCTCTTCTCTTGGAATAAAGATCAACCCCATCAGTGCCAAGGGCGGAATATTTTATTGCCAAATTGCTTGTACAGTCCTGGTAAAACGTTTAAGGTGTAAATCTAACCGTCATGAGATGTGGCAAAGACTTTCATTCCCCTTCCAATGGCTCTGTGCAGGGCCTAACAAAGGGCATGAGAAGCCATAAATGAGCCCTCAGCAGTGTTAAAATCTTATAATTATTATCAAGTGTTCCACAGAGCTGTGTATGCTCTTAAATACCCAAACCTGGATTAAATTTACAGGTCTGAAAAGGGAAAGAGAAAATTATCTTCATTTTGGTTTGATGCAGTTACTGGGTGAAACCTCACTGATCAAGATGTTTGTAGATTAAATGCTTACTACTGTTCTGCCTCCTGAAGCCTGGCCAGGAACAACAAAGGAAAGACTTGTACTGATGTCATTGTTTGGAGCTCTTGGGGCCATATTTATCAAACTAGACATGCTATGTGTGCGAAGTAATAGGACTTAAACACTGTTGGTCTTAAATCTAAAGCCCCATACTGTTTTGATAGCTTTAAATAGAGCTCAGTTTAAACTGGCAATGGACCCAAAGAAAATCTTCCATGCTGACAACATCGGCACCTCCACTGCTGTATATTTTGCTGATACAAGAAATTCTGTAAATTCATATGCTGGGAATGTCTGGATTCAAGTTTTTTGTTAGCCAGATTTCTTTTAGCATCAGAGGTAGTATCTTTGTTCTGAAAGAAATATTGAATCCATAAACAGTTCTATAGGTGACCATATATTATTTGGACTAGTTTATATGGCTGCTCATATGAATTGCTTTACAAATTCTAAGTATAAATAATCTATCCTTATACCTCAGATCCACTTAATGATGGCTCTCATTCACTGGAAAACATTGACATATGGATGGAAACATAACACATGGCAATTTTTATTTGAATTCTTGTCTGCTTAAGAAATCATTTGTAGCTTATGCATAATATTGTTGTTTTTGTTCTCTGAAGAGTTGCTCCCTTTCTGCCTTCGATTATCTCACTCTATGAAGTAACTGCTTTGTCCTTTCTCAGAAGGAAAAAATAATGCCGTTTTTCCACTTCTAAAGTCTTGTACATACCATAGCTGTTGTTTGACCTTATCTGGATTTTCTGACTAAAATCCCAGGAAACCCCTGAGTAATTTTTTGAATGACAAATGAGAAAGCTGTTTGGATTGTGGCTTCTGAATGATGTAGTGCAGGGAATGGGAAAATCCCTGCTCACTACCCACTGCATTATTGTATGAGATATGAGCAGGCATCCTCAGGAGACTGCTGCTCCTGCTGATTGATGCATGTCATCACCATTAGAATTAACAGGCAGTTTCGCTCCTCAGTGGGAGAACAGACCCCATGACCTCACAAATTTCCTTCAGGTAAACTATATGCATTTGTTACTATATAGCAGTTTATATGGACCAGAGGAAAAAAGTTCATTTCTGATTACTTTGGCAACAAGAAAATACCTGTTTTCAAAAATGTCATTACTAATTGCAAGAAGTATCTTAGTGTATCCATCAGTATAGCCAAAATATTCAACTTCCAGTTTGTTCCCAGGACTCAGAAACCAACACTGTGGTGAAATACCAATGCCATGAACTAAAAAGCATTCTGGGTGTTATGCAAATGTGCACATGAAGCATCCTGCTGTGTTTCAGACTCACATTAAAAATGACTTGTTTGGTTCATACTTGTTAAACTGGAGCAGAGAGTGTTATACCAATAAAATAAAACCCAACAGGTCTTTTAAAAGGGGATAAGACAAAATGCCGCTTTTACTGTGAATACAAAAAGAGGCGAAGTAAACAAGTAATCATAAACATTCTATCCCATGTACTCTCACAAAATACCAAAAGAGGCAAAGCAAGTAAACTGTCATATTTACTACATCCCATTCACTCCCACACACATACACATACAAGTTCTGCAAAGTCATTATAGTTACCAGCCTACAGGTTGCTCATGCCAAGTTACTGGCCAGGTAACCTGGGCATGAGGGTGGAGCCGAGTCTTTGTCAGATGCACATCCGATACTCCTGGAGGGTGGTTGCAGAACCAGACTCAAAGTTCTTAGTCTTTTGGGTCTGTTTTTATAGGAGTTTTATTCCTATGCCAGTCTATGGAGGTGGCTTTATCATACTGTTGCTGAATCAATCAGCAGATGGCACATCCCTGACGGCTCCGTGCTGCCAGATGTTATCTTGTTCTTTGGTTCTCCCATCCTTGAGGCTGTTGCATGGATTCCAGTCTGCCCTCCTGGGGTCATCCAGTTATTTCCACTTAGCGCATTCTTCGGCCAATCAATACTGAAGTGGTAACTCTTAGGCTGGCACTCCTAACCATTCATCTTCTATTTACACACAACATCCACTCACATTCATTCTCAAGCTTTATTTCAACATATATCTCTTCTTCTGACTTTAACAACTCTTAGGGTATAATGAAACTGCTTAACCCCTTTACCATATAACATATATAACAAGCAAGATAAAGAATGTGAGAAGGGTGGGAGTCTCAGTGTGCTGTTCCGAGGAACAGTTGAGGACAGAATCTCTGTCCCAGGATGTGCTGAGCAGTTTGGCCTTGCAAACTGCTCACAGAGAAAGGAAAAAGAAAAGGCCTTCTAATTAACATTACTTTGGGATCTTTAAACTATATAAAATTAAAAATCATACAGAAATCCTCTGGTATAGTAACAAGAGCATACAGGCCAGGTGTTCAACCCTGGACATGTACTTCATTTGGTAATCAATTATAGCAAAACAACAAGGCTTGGAGGATCTGAAGCATGCTAATGCAAGATAAAATCCAAATATAAAGATGTGAGGCTAAAGTAGAAAAAGGCTTGCGTGATTCTGGTTTACAAAATACTCTACCACATGCACAAAGAATCCTTTCACTTGGTTCCGAGAGTGCAGATATGCAAATATGATCATTTTGCTAGCAATATCTTCAGTTTCTTTTCTAATGTACTTCATTCGGCATCCTGGAGCTGTGAAAGTGATTTATTAAAATGACCACATAGGAAAACAAGTTAATATGAAGGCAACAATTTTTGGATAGTTGAACTTCAACCAATATAATTGCATTGCAGATGATGGTATCTGATTTAATGCCTACTGAACAGAGGTTTTCCAACTTTTTGTTTTTTCAGGCAACTTCAGAAGAGACAGATACCTGTATGGACTAGAGCTGGTCAGGAATTTTCTCACAAAATATTTTTTGATAGAAGTTTCTTCAAAATCGATTTTTTTGTGAGAAAATTTCAATGTTGCTGAATTTTTTAAAATTCTGTCAGAAAAATCAAAATGAAATATTCTCCCCTCTGTTTGAACTAATACAGTGTCACAAGAGTCATGTCCACACTGCATCATGGGAGATGTAGTACAGTCAGGGAGCTCAATCCATGCAGAAGGACAGGGGCACGAGGCACCCAAATTAGAACTTTCACAAGACACCATGGCCGTTCAGAGAGACTCAGCCTGATGTTAAGCCAAGCTGAAACAAAATGTTTCAATTTGGTTCAACAAACCAGAATGAAAGGTTTTGATTTGGGAATGTAAAACATTTTGTTTCAGTAGTGCTGGGTGAGGATTACCATACACTGAGGGCTGAGATACTAAAATTTATAAATTCAAACCTTTATTAGAACCAAAAGCATGGCCTTGCACTTACATTGACCATAAAAGCAATGAATGACACAGATACAGAGAAAGGTATTGATCAATTACAGAATATCCAGAAAAAGGTATCAGTCAATTATGATGGATTTCTCCCACAAGTCTCTGACTACAGTCTCCCACTCTAACATATTGATACCTTTCCACGTTATCTAACCATTAGAATCTATACAATACGCATGCACTGGATTCAGTTTACATAACTTTTTCTGTCCACACTATTTTCATGTAATCATGGCACCTTACTTTATATGCAGACTTTCCTGTTTTTCCCTATACACTAATATCAAGCAAAGACTAGCTTAGGAAAAGCTAATTACCCTGGCCTGTACAGACACATTAATTTCCCAAATATGCCATTCTTAATTTTAATAAGGGGGTGGGGCACCTCACCTTTTAAATCTGGCTTTTCCCGTTGCTTTATTCTTGGAGCTATTTCAGAGCTGTTTTATAAATTGTTTATACCATTTCCCTACTTGTCTTCCCTTATATATGTTTGTATTTTCAAAATCCCATGGGGAGATATTAAAAAATCATGGGTACATTATTATATAGCACACTATTTTTGTTTTTAAACACTGTTTTTGTTTTAATCCGTTCTCTGGTTCTCACGTTACTGTGGGGGCAACCTTTGGGACTCACTTTTTGCAGATTTTTAGAGCACCACTTTACAGTTATATTAAATTTTGAACATATACTGGTAACTAGTTGCATTGGTTGCTGTAATCTCTAGCATTCTTTTATTTTCATTCATCTGGTTATACCAGTATACATCTCCATACTGGTGATTTCCAAAACACATCACACTGCTGGACACAGCCTGTCAGGTTCCATTATACAATAATTTTGAATTATCTAAATCCCACAGTTTGAGGGTGCTATAAATAACTCATTTCCTTTAGGTGCAGTCTGTGGATAATACATTCAAAATCTTAATCTTTGTTTATACATAGGGTTATATTACACACATAACTACTACAATTATCCTCCTCATTTCCCTCAGCTGATCGTAACTGATGAGGCGTAGTCATTCTGTCCATCCATGATTTAGCACAACCATCCTCTTCCTCCCATCTTGAGTGTGGCGTTCTGTGTTTGGTGTGTGTGTTTGTCCAAAACTTGCAATTTTTGCAACACTAACCAGGATATGACTGACCAATTAAATAAAGATTCAATCTATTTCTCCAACATTGTCTTCTTATCACTTCCACTTCAATTAAATCTTCCTCTATCTCGACTTCTGTACCCATGGGGCATCATAACTAGTGTTTCACCTAATTTCCCCATCTCTGCTTTCCAAGGGAATACTCACTTTCCGTCAGATCCTGGCAATTTCCATTTGCACTCAGAATCTATTTGTGACTCACACAACTCTTTAATAGTTGCTACTTGCAACTGTGCATGTAGGTCTGTCACTGAGTCTCCACACGGTAGCAGGAGGAGGATTATGGTGATCCATATAGTTCTCTCCTGTCATCCAGACAACCTGAGCAAATAAAACAAATCTCACAAACACATGATTAGTTTCCTTTATACAATATCATCTGGTTTGTAGGATACCATCTCCAAATCTGTTTCTTAACTTAGTCAGTTGGGTATTCATGAGGGCTAACTTTGTCCTGAATATAATAAAAGATCTTCTCAATCATTTTGGAGAGAGTGGGCTTTACTCTCCAATCCTTTAACTGCTGATTTTATTGAGGCTTTTTTCTTTTCTAGTGTATGCTGCCACTGGGGCAGTGACCTAATCTCTTCCCTCAATATTTTCATTTTCATAGAGCAACTGTAGCCTATCCCATTCAAAATCATATTCTTGGTAGTACCAGTCAACATGACTAAGGGAGCCTGGATAAGGAGGGGCAGAGATCTGTACATCCACAGACTGTAAAGCCATTATTTGTCCATGGAAAGCATAGACTTGTCTCCTTAAAGCGTCCTGTTCCTTTCTGCATTTTATGTAATCAATCATGATCCCTTGTTGTGCTTAATGCAGTTCATCATGGGAGACCAAATTAATATTTTTAAATTATTTGGCTTGCTTTTGTCAGCTGAGATCTTGCATCTTCTCTTCCCCTAACCAGGTCTAACACACCTGAAGTTGCCCCTTTAATCTCGCAAATTGTGAGCTAATGACACATTTAAACGGCCCGCATTTTCAAACTACAATTTTACTTAACCTTTCTCTCTGTTTGTAGCACAAACAAAATGAACAGACCTGTTTTCATGGATCCAGGCAGTAAGTGGAATCCAGCACCATATTATTCCATTCATGATAGAACACAAACTTTTTAACAAACTATTTGAGAGCTCTAGGATTATTAATATTATCAGTGGCTGGCATTTTAGCAAAAAGGTTTCATTTTCTTTTTCCCTTTGTGCCTAGGCTAATTATCTTATCAATTAACTCTGAGATGACCACAGTGGTTTTGGTTACGTGTTCAGTAATTTGGCTCTGCTGGCCATTCTGCACCAGCTCAGGGTTTTGTGCGTTTTTTTAACCATAGGTTTTTATAATAACTAGGGTCATTTTAGCAAACAACCTTTTTGGGGGGGCGGTGAGGAGAGAGTTGATTTCCTGATAATACCACGTATTATCTTTATAATCCTAATGTGTGTGGGTGTACAAGTCAGGCTTGTCAGGTGGATGGGGCGAATGCGGCAATAAAGTCTCTTAACTGGATCCTCAAATTCTTTGTGGCCTGATTGCACTCTTTCTTACTGGGCATATTACTATGATTTCTGTCTTTCTACAGCTTCATAGTCTGCCTAAGTGCTGCTTTTAGCTCCTTATTCTTATGGCACAGCGCCCGATTTTCACCAAGAGCAGAAGTTAACTGTCTGCTAGCTATTCCTCTCATACTGTGGCTGCCCCTTGGCCATGAGCCACACATCTTTAAGCTTCCCCTCTAATTCCTTTTCCTGTGTTTTTAAACTGCCTGCAGGATTTTTGAACCATTCTCAACTTGTCCTGCAAACACAAGACTATTAAGTATAATTCTTCCATACAGCATCCCTTTTTATGAGAGTTTTTTGTATTTCTTATTGGTAACAACATTACTCTTGAAGATCTTTTGAACTATGACCCAAAGTTCTTCCTTGGCTAAGACCTTTCTATCAAAACCTCCCCCATAGACCATAGATTTCTAAATATACTTTTCTTTTAGTGTTGTTACCCTCTTTGGAAGATTGGTTACAGTTAAAAAACAAACTCTCCATTCAAGTGCTCTTTTTATGAGAATCCTTGAGTTCTATAAAGGAACTTTCCTGTTTTTCCCAATACAGGAGCTTTTTCAGTATCTTTTCTGTATTTTACTGTACTGAATAACTTACTCTTATCTCTGTCCTTTAATTTACAAAACTTCAGCTTCAGCCTACATAGCTGTAAATATCATTTAAGCAAAATCTACATAAAGACAAGTTTAGCACGCAGCACTCATGTCAAGCAATGACTAGGCTAGCATAAGTATTACCTTGGCCAGAACCATTAACTATATATGATCCATGCTTCTGATATTTCCAACAACAGGAAATATTAAACAAAATGTTTCCAATTAAAATTTCTGCTTCACAATATTTTTATATTTCAACTTTTCACCCTGATTTGGGATGAAAAGAAATGCTTAAGTATTGGAATTATCGATGGTACAGAAATTCTTACTTCAGTTTTATTGTGGCTCCTCTCCCTCTACCTTTCCAGTTGCCATGATTCCCATGCTGTTTTATGTCCATAAAGAAAATAGCCTGAGAAGCACTGCTGTAGAACAAAGAACATGGAGAAGAGTCAGATAGCCACTCCTGGATCATGTGCAAATGGTGTGAAAATACAAGGTGATCCTGTGCTCAGAGCACTACTGTGATAGGCATGTGGGTAGAAGATGGAAGGGATGCAACTAGTGGGATAAATCCCCATGTAAATTAAGGGTGGGAGTGACTGGAACTTCCAGGTGTGAGAAGGCAAGTGAAGTTTGGAGAAATTAGCTGCATCTAGGTGATTCTTGCACTTCCTGTTAACTATCTCAGAACTCCATTCTAGCCAACCTGCCATTTTGACCTTGACCAACTGATTTCTTTAATGATCATGAATGTATAGCCCACCATTTGTAAACTGCTATGCTATGGTGGTGACTGAATTGTTGGAAACCTTGTTCCCAACCCTGTCTGGCAGGATCACTCCTTGTGGAGGACCCACTCACACTGATTTTCAATGGGCAGTTGTGTGCTGAACTCACTTTTGTGCCTTTAAAATCTTCCTCTCAAATACTATTGTGCTTGGCTCCACAAATATACCTAAGATAGGCCACTTTATTTAAATACCACAGTAAAAAACTATGCTGACCCCTCCTCCAAAGGAAGTGTTCTGCTCTCCTTGCTGAGATTACAATTTGGCTAGAGGTCTTCAGGAAATATATTTTGAGCATGACCAAAAGAAAAAGCAAAATGTATCTAGAATCAATATGATCTGTTACACTCTCATCCTAGCACAGCACTCTTTTTCTATTAGAGGTGCGCCTATCACAATACTCTTTCTATTATACACTTATGGAAAAGAACATCTCAAATCTACGAGACAAAAGGTCAATAAAATACTAAGAAAATGATATTTTTAAAAAAATGGAAAGCATTTTCATTTTTAAACATGTCTGATACAGTACATTAGTTTAACTGACATCTTAAGAAATTAAAGGTACAATTAATTAGCACTGTGATATTTTCCATGAAATATGGTTCGTAGTACAATTCTGTTCTATATAGGTTCTCATACCATCCTCATAACCGTAGAATCTGAGCACCTTGCAGTAGTGGTGTGATGAAGGGTTGGTTTTGTAAGGGAGACTGAAACAGGATAAACGGTATATGTTACTTTTATATTTTATTGACATTAAGTTTCCATTTTATAACAGTAAAATATTTACTTGCTGTCTATCAGGCTTCTAAATGAAGCCTGTAATATATATCTGAAATCTCTATTTTCTAAAGCTGGTGAAAGCAAAGAAGGAGCCTGAATTTTTGTTACCACGAAGTCATTTTTTAAAATGGCAACATTTTTCTATCAAGAGACCTAAATGTCTGTGTAAGCGATCATAACAAGCACATTTGCAAAGCCACATTTATGGAACAAGCGCTGCATAACGGATAACCACATTGATCATGTTGCGTCAGGTCATTTTTATTAATGTCATTATAATGCTGTTAGATAACTGACTAACAATTTAGTCTTACAACTCAGGCATACGCTTGGCTGCTGTAATGGAAACCTTCTACCAGCACTTCAAAATAGCCTGGAAGAGCCAAAATAAATGGTACACTGTAAAATATTCCTTAAATTTAATGAGGCGATGGGTGTTCATAGAAGCCTTTGTTAAAATTCTGACACAAAACATAAAGGAGGGATGGGATGATTTCCCTGCTTTGAATGGCAAATGAGACTGCATGGGTCTTACCATAATATCTATTAGAAAAGCACCAGGGGGCCTACTATAGTGCCAGTTGAAACTAAAGGACAGATGCTGCTAAATCATTCCTCTCAGCAATAACATATCCCTGGGGCTCACAAAACTATGTCTGAAAATCTTTTAGTTTAGTTTAGTCTTTGCCTTTGAAAAGCCGCAGACTGTATCAAGATAGTTTTAAAAAACTGGGAGGATGTCCCCAAACATCCTTCCAGTTCTTCACCCTCATACCCTGCTCATTGTAAACCCTAGACGTTGAACCCTATGCCATACCACCAATATACCAAGTAGACTTTTCAGAAACAGAGTATAAGTGTTTCCAGGCAAATGCACTTAAGCATTAAGTGTGCTTGCCAAGTGGTGCTGTCTCCCTCCTTCATTAGGATTATAAGAAAGTATTTGGTTTAAATGGGAAAACAAACAGAATCCCAAGTTCCACCCTGTTCCTCAGCATGACCACACATACACTGCTGGTGTAGAATGTTGTTCAGAGGCTAAGGGAGAAAATTTTGTGGGGCCCCATTATTAAAATGTCAGCACTTCACTGTCTCAAGTAGTCTGTTGCTCATAATTGGGTGCAAACAGTAGTAAGGTCCATTTATTTTGCTATGTCTGGTGTTAAATCAACACAATTTTAACTGTTATTTAGGACCAATGCTATCCAAACTTTTATGCATCCTCGCGTACGTCTGCACTGCAATAAAACACCCACAGCTGGCCAGGGTCAGCAGACTTGGGCTTACAGGTCTCAATATGCAGGACTATAAAACTGCAGTGTAGCGATACAGGCTCGGATTTGAGTCCAAGCTCTGGAACTCCACAAGGGGGGGGAAGAGTCCAACACCCAGTCTCCAGCCTGAGCCCAAATGTCTACATTACAATTTTTGGCCCCACAGCCCAAGCCCTTGAGCCTGAGTCAGGTATGGGTGTTCTATTGCAGTGTAGACATACTCCTTTGGGCTCAGGAATTGTGAGCACAAGTGAAAGATTCTTATTTTCAAGGCTATTAAAGCAACTTTCTTTTTTCTTCACAGTTCATTATCTACCTGTACCCAGCACAAAAAGGAACAAGATAAAAATAAAAAAGAGCTGTTGCCAAGCTTTCATTTAATAACCAGTCCATCTGGGTAATGTCTCTGATTCATCCATCTATCTATCTACACTTCACAGAAAATGGCCAAAGTAACAACAGGCTTGTCATCTATGGGTACCAACAGGTAACCATAGTAACGATATGTAGGCTTCCTACCCAATCTTGAATTACTTGCAAACATCCTGGTTGTTTTATTACAATCTCAGATGATTGTCAAAACATACTTTTCTAGGGTAGGACGCATGTAGTCTTGGGGACTCCATATCTTTCTCTCATATAAAGTGCTTTGAGGAAAACACCTAAATCATGCACAACTCCTTGTTTGGGCTAAACTTCGTCCTTGATCTGCAGAATGTTAGGGCCAGGTCTGCAACCTAGGTTATAAGACCAGGAGCCCTCCCTCCATCTGCTCAGCTGGCCTGGTTGCTATACTGCCATTGCTCTGCACACACTTTGGTAGTTGTTTGCATTTGCTACTACCAGCAAAGCATGAGGAAAGAAGCCTAGCAGAGCTGCTCAGCAGTATATAAACACATAAAGGAACATATGGCCCAGGCCTAATGTGTTTACAATCTAAGCACAACACAAAAGCAAAACAGAGCTATAAAACTGGACATTAAATGGTGATGAAAGCAATAGAAATGACTAAAATTAAAATAGTTAAATTAAAATAAAGAAAATTGGGATGCTTAAATGATTTGATGATTTTAGGTAGAACATCAGCTCATTTTAAAAGATGGGCAATTTGTGCCTGGCTAGAAAATATGGTCCCATGATTGCAATGAAATTCTGATTAGAAATGGGCATTAAAATAAATGTTTGTGGTCTATGCTATATTAAACAAAAATGAAATATGCTGGTACAATTTTTTGACAGCAGCATTTAAATCTTTCTACACAATTTAGATGATTGAGTTGTTTGTCGTAATACCTTCTGATTCAGTATCTTTATATCATGTGTCACGTGTTATTGTAGCCATGTCAGTCCTAGGATATTAGAGAGAGAAGGTGGGGGATGTAATATCTTTTATTGGACCAACTTTTGTGGTGAGAGACAAGCTTTTGAGCTTACATCAATCATATTTTCATTCTATGGGCAGACTTAAAATCCCTCATAGATTTCCACCACAACTTCAGCAACCACTACTAGTCCATTAAACTCTCTCTGGAACACTCCCACACTAGCATGAACTTCCTGTACACCACAATCAGCTTCAACAATGGAACCCTACAGATCATTATATACAAGAAACCACTGGATCACCACACTTATCTTCACAGACCCAGTAACCACACCAAACACATCAAGAACCTTTGGACCTTTCTGGAGTTCTCTTTTGGACAAGCTCTGTTGCCTGCTTGATTAAGAATGAATTAAAGGATTTTAGGCTGAGAAGGAGACTGGAACTTTTGTGAGTTCTTGAAGGGGAAATAGAGATGTGGGGGGCCATGGTGCTACACGGTCTATTATGTCACCACTTATGCATGTTCTCTCTAACCACTCCTAATCTTTTCAGTCTCCCCATATATGGAGGTCTTTCCATGCCTCCCCTAACATCTGTTGACCTACTCTGGACTTTTTCTATTTCTGTTGTATCCTCTTTGAGCTAGGGTGAGCAAAACTGAACCCAGAATTCAAGGTGAAAACATCATCATGGATTTATATGATGTCAATATAATATTTTCAGTTTCAAGATGATTCTCTTCTACTCACAAGTAAATGGCAGTTTCCATCATGATTTGGTTGTAGGTAATGATTTTTTTTAATGATTATTTTACTTTTGAAATGACTAGTAACATTTCACTAAATATTTGATTCTTCATCTTCAGAATTTGAGCTGTGTTACTTATTTGTAATTGGTCAGATAAGTCACATGGTTTTACATCTGTTTCCTGAATTGATGAACATGCAAGCAGTTTTCACATGAATACTTTGTGTGTGATCATCTAAAATTCAGCTTCCATCAATACAGGTACAGGTGACTTTTAAAATTCACTTGTCATGAATGCTTATGACAGTACAGATCAATCACTTACTGTTTGCAGAAAGCATGCACAAAAGGAACATAAGAATTGGTGGAGCAAATGTATTCAAATATTACAGAGAATATTCACAGAGAGTGTGCTGAATTCACTGAGTTTTTAATTTTAATTCTACCCTCTGTCCCTTTCTTAAAATAACCTATAACTTGTTTCAGAGTAGCAGCTGTGTTAGTCTGTATTCGCAAAAAGAAAAGGAGTACTTGGGGCACCTTAGAGACTAACTAATTTATTTGAGCATAAGCTTTCGTCAGCTACAGCTCACTTCATCAGATGCATTCACTGGAAAATACAGTGAGGAGATTTATGTACACAGAGAACATGAAAAAATGGGTGTTACCATACACACTGTAAGGAGAGCGATCACTTAAGAAGAGCTATTACCAGCAGGAGAGCTGGAGGCGGGGGGGAAGAAAACCTTTTGTAGTGATAATCAAGGTGGGCCATTTCCAGCAGTTAACAAGAACGTCTGAGAAACAGTGGCGGGGGGGGGGGGGGGATAAACATGGGGAAATAGTTTTATTTTGTGTAATGACTCATCCACTCCCAGTCTCTATTCAAGCCTGAGTGAATTGTATCCAGTTTGCAAATTAATTCCAATTCAGCAGTCTCTCGTTGGAGTCTGTTTTTGAAGACTTTTGTTGTAATATTGCGACTTTTAGGTCAGAGATCGAGTGACCAGAGAGATTGAAGTGTTCTCCAACTGGTTTATGAATGTTATAATTCTTGACATCTGATTTGTGTCCATTTATTCTTTTACGTAGAGACTGTCCAGTTTGACCAATGTACATGGCAGAGGGGCATTGCTGGCACATGATGGCATATATCACATTGGTAGATGTGCAGGTGAATGAGCCTCTGATAGTGTGGCTGATGTGATTAGGCCCTATGATGGTGTCCCCTGAATAGATATGTGGACACAGTTGGCAACGGGCTTTGTTGCAAGGATAGGTTCCTGGGTTAGTGGTTCTGTGGTGTGGTGTGTGGTTGCTGGTGAGTATTTGCTTCAGGTTGGGGGGCTGTCTATAGGCAAGGACTGGCCTGTCTCCCAAGATTTGTGAGAGTGATGGGTCGTCCTTCAGGATAGGGTTGTAGATCCTTGATGATGCGTTGGAGAGGTTTTAGCTGGAGGCTGAAGGTGATGGCTAGTGGCGTTCTGTTATTTTCTTTGCTGGGCCTGTCCTGTAGTAGGTGACTTCTGGGTACTCTTCTGGCTCTGTCAGTCTGTTTCTTCACTTCCGCAGGTGGGTATTGTAGTTGTAAGAATGCTTGATAGAGATCTTGTAGGTGTTTGTCTCTGTCTGAGGGGTTGGAGCAAATGTGGTTGTATCGTAGAGCTTGGCTGTAGACAGTGGATCGTGTGGTGTGGTCTGGGTGAAAGCTGGAGACATGTAGGTAGGAATAGTGGTCAGTAGGTTTCCGGTATAGGGTGGTGTTTATGTGACCATCGCTTATTAGCACCGTAGTGTCCAGGAGGTGGATCTCTTGCGTGAACTGGTCCAGGCTGAGGTTGATGGTGGGATGGAAATTGTTGAAATGGTGGAATTCCTCAAGGGCTTCTTTTCCATGGGTCCAGATGATGAAGATGTCATCAATATAGCGCAAGTAGAGTAGGGGCATTAGGGAACGAGAGCTGAGGAAGCGTTGTTCTAAGTCAGCCATAAAAATGTTGGCATACTGTGGGGCCATTCAGGTACCCATAGCAGTGCTGCTGATTTGAAGGTCTACATTCTCCCCAAATGTGAAATAGTTACGGATGAGGACAAAGTCACAAAGTTCAGCCACCAGGTTTGCCGTGACATCATCGGGGATACTGTTCCTGACGGCTTGTAGTCCATCTTTGTGTGGAATGTTGGTGTAGAGGGCTTCTACATCCATAGTGGCCAGGATGGTGTTTTCAGGAAGATCACCGATGGATTGTAGTTTCCTCAGGAAGTCAGTAGTGTCTCGAAGGTAGCTGGGAGTGCTGGTAGCGTAGGGCCTGAAGAGGGACTCTACATAGCCAAAAAATCCTGCTGTCAGGGTGCCAATGCCTGAGATGATGGGGCGTCCAGGATTTCCAGGTTTATGGATCTTGGGTAGCAGATAGAATACCCCAGGTCAGGGTTCCAGGGATGTGTCTGTGCGGATTTGTGCTTGTGCTTTTTCAGGGAGTTTCTTGAGCAAATGCTGTAGTTTCTTTTGGTAACCCTCAGTGGGATCAGAGGGTAATGGCTTGTAGAAAGTGGTGTTGGAGAGCTGCCGAGCAGCCTCTTGTTCGTATTCCGACCTATTCATGATGACGACAGCACCTCCTTTATCAGCCTTTTTGATTATGGTGTCAGAGTTGTTTCTGAGGCTGTGGATGGCATTGTGTTCTGCACGGCTGAGGTTATGGGGCAAGTGATGCTGCTTTTCCACAATTTCAGCCCACGCATGTCGGCAGAAGCACTCTATGTAGAAGTCCAGTCTGTTGTTTCGACCTTCAGGAGGAATCCACCTAGAATCCTTCTTTTTCTGGTGTTGGTAGGAAGGTCTCTGTGGATTAGTATGTTGTTCAGAGGTGTGTTGGAAATATTCCTTGAGTCGGAGACGTCGAAAATAGGATTCTAGGTCACCACAGAACTGTACCATGTTCGTGGGGGTGGAGGGGCAGAAGGAGAGGCCCCAAGATAGGACAGATTCTTCTGCTGGGCTAAGAGTATAGTTGGATAGATTAACAATATTGCTGGGTGGGTTAAGGGAACCATTGCTGTGGCCTCTTGTGGCATGTAGTAGTTTAGATAGTTTAGTATCCTTTTTCTTTTGTAGAGAAGCAAAGTGTGTGTTGTAAATGGCTTGTCTAGTTTTTTAACGTCCAGCCACGAGGAAGTTTTTGTGGAAGGTTGTTTTTTTATGAGAGTATCCAGTTTTGAGAGCTCATTCTTAATCTTTCCCTGTTTGCTGTAGAGGATGTTGATCAGGTGAATGCATCCGATGAAGTGAGCTATAGCTCACGAAAGCTTATGCTCAAATAAATTGGTTCGTCTCTAATAAATTGGTTAGTCACAACTCCTATAACTTGTGTAACATTCAACCATTTGATGGCCATTTTGGAGCAGAAGTTGATCCTCAGAAGTTGAGAAACTTTCCTGTTCTTAAAGGGCCTGATCCGCCACAGCCTTGCACTGTGTGTAATCATTTACACTTGTGCAAATTGAGTGCAGAATGGCTGTAAATGCTACCATTTTAATTTGAAAATGTTTTGCCCTGCCTTTGCCTCAATACTTTGCACAGGTGTAAATGACTTGCAATGAGCAAAGCAGTAGAGAACCAGGCCTCAGAAACTAGTTATAGAAGGCTTCATCTCAAACATTCTTAAATTCTACCTGGACTTGTGACACGTTTTTTCATTGTAATATTGCTCCTGCATGAATGTAATATGCAAAAATGAAGCTCAGTCTTTTTGAATATAGTAGACGTTTAATAGGGGGGAAACCCCCAAAACAAAAGAAAAAAGCAATCTGCAGCTGTTAATTTTTTAGAAAAATAAACCAACCCTGAGCTATGTTTATTATAATTTTAAAGACAGGTTTCAGAGTAACAGCCGTGTTAGTCTGTATTTCCAAAAAGAAAAGGTGTACTTGTGGCACCTTATTTTCTCTCTGCCCCCAATGAATATTTAAGTATTTTATACAAAATGGAACAGCTTCAGTGGAGAGATTGAGAAAGACTGGTCTCCAGAATTCAGCATAGTTCAATGGCTAACGCATTCACCTAGCAGTTGGGAGACCTAGTCACTGCTCCACACCAGGAAGATTTTTTATTTGAACCTTGGTTTCCTGCATCCTGGATAACTGGCCTAATCATTGTGCTATGGGGTATAAAGTAGGCTATGGCCTCCTCCTTGGGTTTTGTGTGAGAAAGGGCTCACCTAGCTTAGGCACCCAACTCCAGGAGAGGGTTCGCAGCTCTGAATTCGAAGTGTAGGGAGGTGCCTCCCTCCAGCCTGGCTTTAGATGCCTAACTCCCTTTAGGGGCAGGTCTTAGGCCACAGCCCTCTTCTTAGCATTTTCTATTAGCTAGCTTAGTTAGCTGCCCACTGAGCTTGCTGGCTTTTGCGAATCCCCATGCACTGTATAGGAAGACTGTGTGCCTAACGTGGGGCTCTGGATTCCACTAGGTGGAAGGATACCTAAATATTAGGTGTTTCAACACTGAATCTAAGTCCCCATTGTGGATCTAGCTCTAAAGATAACAGGAACCATGTAAGTTCCTAGACAGTGACAGAATACAATTTCTTGTGTTTATATTTCAGACCTAACCAGTAAATTCCAAAATTCATTTACATGGAGCCAAATAATCTTCAGCAGTCTAACTTTTTTTAAAATGATGATGATGATTTGAAGCTCTGTACCTCAAGGTGCTGAGTGTTTGCAGAGAAGTACTGAGTGTCCTCAGTTCCCATCAGCCTGTGTCAGCTATACCTATAAAGCACTAACTATATGCTCTATATATCAGAGCTAGTCTGTTATATATTCCATTCCAATTTCAATAATTTACTTTTAGAGAAACTACATCCATCTGTGATAGGTAATGTAAATGTTAGCTCAATGATCTCATGTATAGCTCCAAGGAGTATAAATATCTGAACTTGGCATAGCTATCTGAACCTTTACAAAATGAGCTTTGCTAAGTTGGCCCTATGTTTGGCAGAAATAAGGACAATATGAACTAGAGACATGAGGCTTTAGTCCTACATTTTGTTCATGCCACAAGAGACAAGTAGTTCAAGCTGAAAAACCTAGAGATACTTGTCAAAAGATTTTTGTAAGTGACTTCCACATTATTAAAAATATTCATGGGGCCCCCGTACAGATCATGGAAAGTGTTGCCTTACAACATATTATAAACAAGGGCATGTTTACAATCACACTGCAAGAGGATTTTACAAAAGCTGCTTTATATCGCAACATATTATTTAGATTGGATGATGTGACCTGTTGGAAATGCTAAAGCTGCCAGTTAAAATATATTTCTCCTGCTATGTAGTCAGAGCCTTGCATTTATATTCTGTCTTCTTTGCTCATGTCTCTGATTTCCAGAAAGTTTGTGAAACTGGGGCCTGCCAGGAGGAAGACAAGAGAAAAGAAAAAAGACGATCCTGGTTGCTGTCTGTGTCTAATTGAAACCATTTGTTTTAGCCCCATTGGTTCCTAGAAAATAATCTTTATAATGTCAAATGTATATTTATCAGCCTTGCAGCAGATGCTTAATGTTTGAGCTCAGTGGCTTGATTGTGTTGTTTTTCAGCTTTTGGGACTAGGACTTATTTTAATTCCATTTTAAGGGGGAAACCTTCTGTAACGTTGATTATGACATTTACACTTCTTGAAACCACTGGTCTAAGAGAACCAACAAGAGCTCCAATCTTTTTCTTCATTCCCATGACCAGATTGTGAGTGGATGCTGCATACATCCTATATGCAAGGGGCAGGGGAGAGGATAATAAATAGCATAATCCCCTACACAATCTCAGTCTTTGCTGTTTTGTTTGATCAGAATTCTGTATAGTGCCACCTCAGTTAAGACACTGCAATACTTTGCATTATATGTTAACTTGTTTGCTAAAATGTTCCGTCCCACTTACCAGAATCTCTAACCTCTACAACCTACAGAGTGTTCTGCCACATATATTCCACAAAAAACTGCCCATAACATTTATGCATTGTGGTGTTTTGCAAACTGCACTTGGATGGGGCTCAGTAATCCAGTAACATCTGCATTACACGAGTGTGCCTCCATGGACCTCAACCAGCTGCTTTCTAATTTTACAACAGTATATGTGAATGGAGAGTCAGGCCCACTATTTGTTAACATGCAGCTATGAATACAAAAACAACACTTCCAATATTGCTTATGTAGTGGAGTGTCTTTCTCAAGAGACAGTTCCTGCCATGTGAGTGGGGACTGCCGAAAGACATCACTTACCTATTGATCACTTAAGTGTATTTTAGGACATCCATCACTGCACCACCTAACATCGTACTGACACAAACACAAGTTCCATCTGTTGTATTACTGCAGCAGGTGATATTTAATTTTTTGTTAATCGGTCTTCTGCAGTCTTCATTAAGGGTAAAAATAGGCCTGAACTGTATCCCAACTTCCCCAAGTTTGGATCCACAGTTTGAATGTATCTGTGTCTACTGGCCCCAGTTCCAGATCTCCACGCTACCAGCGGGCCTTCTCTGCTTAAACAAATGACGCCTCCTCCTCAGAAAGACGTTATTTATGAGCTTTAGATTACTTCATAAGAAAGACAGTCAAGCGCAACTGCTTTGCCACTGCCTTTGGGCTGGCTACTCAGATGAACCAAGTTATATACAGCATATAAACAAAATAACCTTCAGGGAAGGGCTTGATTCCTGGACCTTCCTGCGGAAATGGAGAGGGGGGTCTATAGTAAAGTGGTCATCAAAAGGGTTAACTGGATTACTCAGAGTATTATGCATTGGAGCCAGGTCCCCTCCCCCCCCCCCCCCCCCCCCCGCCCTACTTCCTATTTTCTCATAGACTTTAAGGCCAGAAGGGACCGTCATGTTCATCTAGTCTGACCTTCTGCATGGAGGGGGAAGTGTTAAGGAAGCAAGCTTTTCCAAAATATAACCATGACTAGAATGCCAGAGAGCTGGTCCCAAAAGACCTGGTCTATACCAAAATTTTCAATACTTGCCTACTAACATGGTATCTGAGAACTGTCTTAGACCAAACTGGACCCTGGTCTTCTAAAGTGATGGCCAAGTCATAGGTTGACATCAGGATCAGTTGGCTTGTGGGATGACCACCTGGAGCAGCCGAGGCCAAGAAAGGATGCAGTTTTGATGGGAATGCCTGAAATTGGGGTATCTACAGAATTGAGGGACCAGGAGACTGGGGGAAGTGGGTCTCTGCCATTAGAGGTGGCCCCAATTTCCACAGAAGCCTAGTTCACACTTACAGCAGCTTGTAGAGTTCTGGTATTAGACAAGGAGCTACATACTGCGGTGAAAGCAGGCAACATCTACACTTGTCATAGTGGTGTGTAACTACACGCAGCAGTGACAGGCTCCAGCAGGGGGAAGGCAATGGGGAAAGGCTCTGGCAAGGAGAAGCTGCCTGAACCTTTTCTGGTTGCCTCCTTGCTTCCAGAGCTTTTCCCCACTGCCAGACTATGGTAGAGAAAGGCTCTGGTGGTGGGGAGGCAGCAGGTCACTCCACTGCTAAAAATAGCAGTGTAGATGTGGGAGGCACTGCTTGGGCATGGACAGAGCCATGTAATGGTATATACCGTAGAGTTCAGGTATGGAGGGCACTGTGCTCAAATCTATTCACCTAAGACCTGCCTTATCATCTAGATTGCTATTTATACCCATGTTAACTAGGCATGCAGTGTACTCTACATGCCACTGTACATGTAGATGTACCTAGAGAGGTGCTATCACATCAGAGAGAATAGAGCACCTGGTTATTTAAAAGACTACTTACAGGCTAGGTAGATAAGGTAATATCTTTTATTGGACCAACTTCTGTTGGTGGAATATACAAGACTGCAAGCTAAAGAAAGCTCTTCAAACATACATATAGACTGTAAATTAAGAGGGAAGGGTGTAGTAATGTGGTCATCAAGGGATTCATGGGGTTACTCAGAGCATTCTGGGCTGGAGCCATTCTTCACTCCTCCCTTACTCCTGGCGCTTGAACCAGTGAAAGAGGAGAGTGCAGGGGTTAGGGGAGAAGGGGTGCAGGAATCCTCTTTGGCCTTGGCCCTGGAGGCTAGAGATGAGTGTGGGGCTTGGGGAACCTGTGCCCACCCCCCAGATTTCTCCGGATGCCTCTGTCCAGGATGCCCAGCAGTGAGGAGACAGCACTCCCCCGGCAGCTGCACTCTCCGTGTGTCTGTGAAGTGCGGGGAGAGAGGAAGCAGTAGGGGGTTGGCTGTCGGCTGAGCTCTTCCCTGCCTCCCCCCAACATGGGGCTGCTTCCCCTTCCCTGCTGCTGGAGTCCAAGCGCTGCTGCCTGCTTTGCAGACCGCCTGCTGAGGTGAGTTGGGGGTGGAGGCAGAGGTAACACATGGGGTGGTCATGTGTCCCCCCCGCCGAACCTTTCAGTTGTGCCCCTCAACTAGCCACAGTTACTTCTACAAAGGTTCCAGCACCCTTGTCCTTACTATCTATTTTAGTTATGTATTCTCTTCCCACTCTGCTTATATGGAGTTGAATAAAGCAGCATGTTCCCAGCCTGCAATATTGTAAGTAAACAGTATTTCTTGTGTATTGAGTGGTCCTTTTTCAAAAGGTTCCCTCTGGCAGCCTTATTCACCAGGGATTGCCCTCATTTTATATGCTCCTATATTAGAGATGCTGCAGAGTTGCTTCAGTTACAGTGAATGAGACTTTCAAAGGGGTCCAAATGTTCTCTCTGAGTTCAGTCTCTCAGAGACCTGGATACTAAAATCCTTACAAGAGCACTGTGGCAATAAAAACAAAACAACTTTTTTCTAAAGGCTTGAAGAAACCCACAGCCAATGGCTGCAGTCATGTTCAATTTGGAGAAGACACTGTACTTACAGAGTGTACAGATGGAGTTTGAAAAATGTGAACCAAAGAGTATTTATTTTATAATTTTGCATACATATATTGCTGCGGTTAAATTCTGTCACTACATTTACACTTGCTCTATCTGTCACTTTATTAATCTGACTATATGGACTGAGGTCTGTAGACATAAACCTGCTAGTTCTGTGTCAAGTGGCATTTGTATCATTATTGGAATCTAATCTTAAATGGACTATGTCATTTAGTGGCCATAAAGAAGGGTGGATTCTGGTCAAGCAGTGTACGGTTAAGTATTTAGTTCTCGGTGACTGATAACATAAATCTTTTTGTTATGGACCGTATGATGGGGTTTACAAACCCCATTCTGAGCATAGACAGAGTTGGGAGGAGAGTCTCGCCTGTTTACAAGCACAGCTGCCAGAACTGCTAATCATGGAGGCATCAGGCATTGCAAACAATAGAGAAAATAAGACCTGCTATAAATGGGGAGAGCACAGCAAAAGAAACAGAGGCAGAAAGGCCTGAGATAGGAAAGGGGGGGGGCTTTGTACCAGGCTGCATCTAAGAAAACAGTCGAGAGACTACAAGCCCTAAAGTTGAAGGGCTGATGGACTCAATGGAGGTGAGGGTCCTGGAACTGATCTGATTGAAAGCAAACTAAGGAAGTTTAGGAGCATCTGAGATCCTTAGAAAGACCATACTAAGAAGCAGTAACAGCCTGCTAGTATTATCACTGTGCGTTATATAATACACACTGAACTAGTGAGTTATATTAGCTCTGTAGAGTGGTTACTTCTGCTATGTCTACCAATTTCATACTCTTGTCATTCCATATTTACTCACCAGCTCATGCACCTCACTCAGCTTTTCAACTCCCCTACTCATCAGCTACTAGCTCAGAGGGGTAGGAGGAATACCCATGTGGCTGGGGCACCAGACTGGAATTCAGGGCACAGCCACAGACTTCTGATATGGTACTACACAAGTCATTTAATCTATTCTCTCATGGTATGTCTTCACTTCAAGCTGGGGGTATGATTCCCAGCTTGAGGAGACATACTTGAGCTGGTGTGCTAAAACAGTGTAGTAGTGGGGGGAGGGACTGGGCTTCCTCGGTACACAGCCGCCTCAGACCTTAGGTATGTACTCAGGGCAGCTAGTTGCTCATGCTGTTACATTTTCACTCTTTTTTTAGCTCACTAGCTCAAAGAAAGTTTGTGTGGGTATATTGCCTCAAACTAGGAATCACACACCCTAGCTCGAAGTATAGACATACCCGTAGGTTCCCATCTGTACATTGGAAATAGTATGTCCTTGCCTGGCTAAGGTATTGTAAGAATAAAAATAAATGATTTTGAGGTGATCAATTTATTAAGGTGGCAAGGGCCTATAAGTATCTAGACAGAGTGCTGCAGGGCACCTAAGCACTCTCCAAGCTTCCCCTACTCCTGCAGCCCTGCCTAAATCCACATTGCTTTCCTCTTCTACTGGAGTATGAGTGGAAGCACAGAAACCTGTAAATCTTAGGAGTAGTTTAGGAGCACCTAAGACTAGGGGTAGAAGTGGAGCAGTGGGGACTCACCTAGGAAATTCCTATGTGATATGTAGCTCTTTTAAGTCTTCATAAGCTCCACAGAATATCTTTTGCAGACTTTAGAATACAGAGGAGCAAGTGGGCTTTCTAAACTCATGTTTCCTTTGGCTCCACTCCTGTGGAGCTTATAAAGTCCAGAAGATGAATAGGTAGTGGACCTAGGGACCGTGCATAGATTAGAAGTTTCACATGCTCCTCTGGAGTTTCCAAAGTTTTCAGCAGGAATACGGAGGCAACTGGAACAAGAGGGATTTATAAAGTCCAGATGCTACACAGAGATTAGCTGATACTATGTGGGGGTGTTTTGTAGGTACATTGGAACACTGTAGCTTAACCAATGGTCTGGTGAATTTGTAATCTTCCTCAAAAGTTTTTTGTAAAGCTCATTGTTGGAACCCTAGTGATCCTTAGAAAATTTGTGCTCTTCTGATGTTCCTAATCTGGCCTTGAATAACATGTGTTGTCTTTGGTGTCTCACATTTGGTCTTGTGCACAAGGCTGTACCAAGATCTTTCAGACAAACCTTGTCTGTAGTGTCTCTAACAAGCTAGTTTGTAGATAGGATGTGGCAAAAAAGAGAAGAATTTTGAAACTATAATTAACAATCTTTTTTAAAACAGCTTGTTAGAATAAACTTGGATTTGGTTAAAAAAATTGTCCCCTCGCCATGGACCACACATGATAGGTTTGATGCTAATTTTTTTTTCTTACTGAGGGTTTTAGAAAAGGGGCCAGAATTAAGCTCAGAATGGAAAGCTTGCAGAAATCAGCCTTAAATGTGGAGAGGCTTCCACTGCTGCTTAATATTAGCCCTGCATGCGATTTGTTGTGTTATGAAGTTAAGGTGGAGAAGAGGACTGGGGAGAGGAGGAGAAATTTTAGGGGAGTACAGAGATATTCCCCACTAGGAGATTTTTAAGCTCTGGAACTTTGTGCAATGGGGAATATTCCAAAGGCAAAAACCCAAGTTCTTCCAAAGTATTTTCATGAGACCCACAAATAAATGATCTGTGGCAAGGATGATTTAATAGTAACCAGAACAGGGAAGCTCAAGAGTCCCCCCCACAACATGTCACTGCTGAAGTGGACAGTCAGATGGTGCCTCAAGTATTAATGGACTGTTACTTTTAATATAATATAGTTCATTTTAGAAAGAACAGTGAATAGCAGATTCAGTCTGAAAAGAAAGCAAAATAGTGTTGTAGGGGTTTTGTTCTTTACATTAAAATTCTGCTCTTGGAAGAAAGAAATACTAGAGATTTGTCAATAGGCCATCATGGTCCTGTTAGCTGAAATGTGCTACTGGAAAAAAATAGCACTGAAATATCAATGATATAAAGGAAGTTATATCTTTGAATGCCACTAACTGCAGGGATGTGATGATGCATGTTTAACACAGGAAATCATAAAAGCCTCCCTTTTCATCTGGCTGGCAACACTATATGAGATCTAGCAGTGGCCCAGGCCAAAACTGATTACTTAGTACAGAGGAACACAGATATCTATAACTGGATTCTGACCACAAACAATGTGAGAAAACGCTACGCCTATACTATAGAAAATATAGCTGAACCAGAGAATTGTTACTCTGTTACATGAAAGAAACAAGCCTAAAAGAATGCCGACAAACTACTGAAACAACACATTTAGCAGTTTCAGCAAACACATCAGCACAATATATACATAATGGGCAGATCCTCAGCTGGCATAAATTGCCATACCTCCACTGACTTCAATTAAGCTATGACAATTTACACTAGCTGAGGAGCTGTCCCAAATCCCATAGATACTAAGGCACTGTAGAAAATCCAAAGACACATAGATAGGTTTCAGAGTAGCAGCCATGTTAGTCTGTATCTGCAAAAAGAACAGAAGTACTTAAGGTGCCACAAGTACTCCTGTTCTTTTTATTGATTGATAGAATACTTTGAGGACATTACCTTTTTTGTGTATACTGCTCTTTCTCTTTCTGAGGCTTCAAAAAAAAGTCACACATTCTGTGGCTGCGAAATTTGGGGATATTCAGATCCAGGTGTTTGGTCTAGCCTATTACTCAGACAAGCTTCAAAAAGAGAGTTTGAATCCAGATTCCTCCCTTCTCCCCCACTCACGCCCCCATCAACCTTCAAATATGGAATATTCATAGCCAGGATTTTAGTTCGGGTTTCTCTGTAGTAGAAATCAGATATTGTTCACTATATGGCCAGACAGACAAATCAATAGATGACTAGGCAGGGAATTATTTGCCATGTCTATTAATTAACAATGTATTTATAATTATTCAAACTAAACTCAGATCAGATGCCTGCCATCCAAAGGGTTTTAATATGTACCTAACTATCCTTTTTCAGCAGAAAATGGGAAGTGAGTTGCAACCATTTCAAACAGTAAGGCTTTGAGTATATGGCCTTTATATGGATTCTGATTTAGAGGCATTACACGAGAAAGCTTATTAAACTGGAAAACACCCCAGCAGTGAGCTGGAGACTGTTTAGAACCGGTTGTTAAAGGGGTGGTCAAACTCCAGCCCGCTGGCCACATTCAGCCTGCAGGACCGTCCTGTCCTGCCCACTTGAGCTCCCTGCTTGGCTGTGAATCCCTTTTTAATTTTCACACACCCAGCAGCGCTCCGGGTATTCGGCGGCACTTCAGTGGCAGGTACTTCAGTGCCCCCGAAGCCCCGGAGCGAGTGAAGGACCCGCCGCCGAGACTGAAGGAACAGATTCTTCAGATTTTGGCAGCTCATCACTGAAACACTCGGAAGAGTGTTTCCTGAAGACGGATGACTTCCACATTCAAATTGACATGAGTGGTGCCAGAGGAGGAGAAGATAAGAAATGTAATTATAGACAAGATCAAGATTAGCAAAAAGCTGTTTTCCTTATTTGGGGAAAATAAACAATAACATTCAATACTCGCACATGACTTCTAAGGCCAGATCCTACTTAAGATAGAGTATCCTGAGCAGCAACCCTTATGCTCAAAGAGAGCCAGATACATCTATTGAAAGAGATAACCTGCCTTCTCCAAAACCACAGAAGGAGGACTGACACATCTTTCTGGTTGCCCTCAGCAGAAGCAACATGCATGCTTCTACTCTTCTATCTAGAGTGTTGCTGCTATTGGTGTAGCTCTTTTTAACAGTCCATGGTCACAGGGACCAAGAATGCAGGACCTGGTCTGATGTGAGAGCTGTGAAATATTTGTATGGCACATAAAATCTGCTTGAACAAAGCTTGGGTTAAAGATTCCGAACAGTCTGTGAGCCTGGGGAGACCCTTGAGAGTTAATGAACACCTAGGCCGTGTCTATATGTACAACGCTGCAGTGGCACAGTGAAGATGCTCTACGCAGACGGGAGAGAGCTCTCCTGTCAGCATAAAAACCCCACCTCTGCGCGAGGCAGCAGTTATGTTGGCGTGAGTGTGCACACAAGCGCTTATGTTGGTGTAACTTCTGTTGCTCAAGGAGGTGGTTTATTCACACATAAGTTATGCTGACATAGACATAGCCTGAGAGTATGGACCCAGAAAGAGTAGGTCACCTGGGAGGGTAGAACAAGAATTTCTCAATAGAGATTGATACATTACTATTTATCAATAACTTTGTTCTTATGATTCTCTGGACTGTTTCAAGGCTACATGACAGGGTTCACGTCCAAACTAATTTGCTGTAATTTGGATATTAAGATTTTATGGGACACTTTTTATTAAGAGGTGCATGAAAATCCAGATATGTAAGGTCTAATGCATTTCCTTCATCTACTGAGGGCCAGATTGTGGTAGTCTTATTCACAGTGAGTGTTACCTGACTCTGAACAAGTCCCATTGGATAGGATTATTTATGGAGTAAATAAGGTACCTCTCAAAGAAATGGTTCTCACAATCTGACCTTATTTTTGTAATGCTATGAAATAAACCAATTAATTTTTCCTGGTATGATTTGTTCTTTATAAACTTCTGCTGATTATGTCTCACACTTTCCTTATTCCTAGGCTTTTAAAGATTCTTACATTCATATCACTTTAATTATTTTACAAGGAAAGAAATTCTACCTCCTGGAAACTAATTGTTAGGACTGATCATCTTTTTGTTTTTTTAGACTGATTTGCTCTTTTTCCAGTCTTAAGGGAAATCTCCACTTCTCCAAGACTTTTCAAATATTATTAGCTGTTTCAAAAGGACCCCGCCAGTCTACAAATTGTCTACAGAGTGGCTGACAGCAATGGTATTATTGGTGAAACTTAATCCTATTAGCTCTTGATGACCAGTCAGTCCCTGCACAATATATTATTTTTGTGTATGAATTTATAATCAGTTTTTTTAATGGTGGCAAGGGAGGAAACATACAAAAAACAATTACACACTTTTTTTGTGGTCTTGGGAATCAATTTTTAAAGGTACTACAGGGAGGAGGAGCAAAAAGTAATTGAAAACATTCAGCAGAAAATAATCAGAACATTCAATAAATAATTTACAGTGAAATTCACCCTAATGCACAACCCCTTGATATGGGACTGATCTGGGACTTCAGTGCATAAAGCCTTGTCTGGGCTTTGTTTTATCCCCAATTAACATTTTGTAACTTGCTTTAATACCAGACCAATCATATCAAAACTGAACAGTGAAATTCCCTTCTAAGCATTACTTTAACTCCCACTTAATCACTCAAAATAGGAATTGTGCATGAGCCCTGTTTGGGTCGTCTTCTTCATGAGGAGGTATTTCACCCTCAAAGTACTTGTAGATATTAGGTAAGGATACAAGAATAATTTGTATTGTAATGATTTTCCTCATTCAAAATCTTTAAGACATTTGCAATTGCCCATGTGCAGCCTAAATAGCTAATTTCTCTTATTTTCCTCATTTTCAGTTGAAGACTGTCAGCATTATATTTAAGAGCTGTTGCAAAGAAACTTCTGGAGCAATGATAAACAAAAGTAATACAACCAAGATGCCTATAAAAAAATTAGTCAAATACACATTTCCAGCTGTTTGATTCCAAGAAACTGAAAATCCCTCATGCATTTGTCAAATGCCTATTGATTTTCTGTAAAATCTGTGCATATTCATCCTTAAGGCAAATGGCTTGTTTTCTGCAGGGGATCATGGCTGCAATTTTTAAAATGTTCTTTTCGTTTGGAAAAAAATAGTATATTAAACACACTAGAATTAAGTGCATGTCTGCTTTTGGACTATTTGTATGTTTAGTATAAAACTGAAATGAAATAATGTAACTTGAAACTGATTTGCATGCTTGGCAAATTTGTCATGCCATTTCAAAAGAAGGATATCCAACGATCTACTAATGATCATAGGGTAGTAGGAAAATTTGTGCCAACTAAATATCATCCTTTTTAGTCTCACAAATATTTGAATATGTGATTTTTTTTTCTTAATTCTCTGTTTTTAATAGACTGTTTAGTTTTTGTAGCATGAAATGGTCAAAAGTTTCATGTTGTCCCTTTTGACCTGAGCAGTTAGTCAAAGTCTGAGAACCAGGGGATGTCCCAACTAGAAGTAGAAACTGGTGATAGTCAGGTATTTCTTTGATGTAGTTTTGTTCATTTACAAATAATGAACAAAGTTCTGTCTGTGAACACAGAAGGGACCAAGAACAAAAGGAACAGTTTCTTAGCTTAGAGCCTCAGAACCTCTTTAGCCAACACCAGGCCCCAAAACTCTGTTTTTCCAGGGTCACAGTGTGCCTGGCTTTTCGTGCCTTCTTCCCTTTCTCAGGGTATGTCTATACTTAAAACACTACAGCAGCACAGCTATGCTGCTGTAGTGCTTCAGTGCAGACACTACCTTCACTGATGGGAGTGGTTCTCCCACTGGCATAGGTAATCCACCACCCCAAGAGGCGGTAGCTGGGTTGATGGAAGGATTCTTCCATCTGCCTAGCGCTGTAGCTGCAGAAAGTTCTCTGAATGTCCAGAGGTTCCTGCTTTGGCTGCTTTTGCCCACACCAATTAGAGTCTCTGGCTGGCTCCTCTCTGCAGCTTGCAGTCTTTCTCCAAGACCATATAGCTGTGGGGTAGTGAGGTGAGGCACCACCTGGGTCCCAGTGCCTCCAGAGCAAAGGGTTTTCACCTGTACAGTTCTGTCTCCTACTGTTGCTGGAGGGAGGGGTAGCCCCATGGGACCCCATTTTACCCCCTCCTCTCCAGTGCAGCAGTTTCTGCTGTGACTGCTTCTTGTCTATTGGGTGCAATCTCTGTCTGACTCTTCTCTGTCATCTTTCTCCAAGACCAGATGATGGTGAGGGGGTGGGGAGGGGAGGCTCACATTTGAATAGGAGATGCAGTTCATGCTCAGTTGAATTTTGGGTGCAAAAGGAAGGTGTCAATTTAGGCCCAGTCCTGCAATTGGGATCTGCATGGGCACAACAAGCTGCCCACATGGACCCACGTCTAAAACTGGGCCTTAGTGGGTGCAACTTGCATTTGCAGAAAAGGAGATGCCCTTCTGAAAAGTAGGCTGTAATGTACCGATTAGTATGTCCTTACCGAACATACATGTGCAAATACATTTTTACATGCACAAGAGCGGTACACATGTACAACAGAAACTGTGGCCACAGTTTTGCAAATGGAAAAGTTGAGATGACTCAAAGACATACTCATCCAGTGTCTGCCTGTCTTCTCAGCAGCCTGTAAGAATCTTAGACCAACATTTTCCAAATTGGATGCCTAAAATTAGGCACCTAAATCTAAATGTAGGCTTGTAAAAAGTGACTTGATTTTTAAGATCTGTTGCAAACTCACGACTCTCACTGGTCCTCAACTTCTGTAGAACCCCTAGAATCCATCCCCAGGAAGTCTGTGCTTCTACACCGATTCTCAGCTGCATTGTCCCACAACCCCACCCACATATCTCTCTTTTGGCTCCTGGGAGTGTGACTCCACTAGAACATGGAGCCAGACCTGCCCCCATTGGTACATCCCCAGAACCTCTCTTTAAAGTGTGTTTCTTCAGTACAAAGGGATGTCCAGATGGTAGTTAAGCTTTGGTAGAATCAACTAAGTTTGCTGAGTGGGAGGGAAGATATGTATTCTTATCTATGCAGACTGTGGTCCCAGTCTGGACTGTGTAAAGGTCTTTTCACAGAGTCTGAAGAAGGAAAGGCTGGTACCACAGAGGTAGTTAGCCACCCACTCTCTGTATACCCTTAGATATCAGATGGCCCAGATCTGTGCATGGAATTTCCCCTTAGGAGATCAGACACACAATAATTTCACTGATGCCAGTGAAGTTACTGTGGATTTAGGTTGTTTTAAATGAGAATCCAACTCAACCCACATTTTTTTGGAAAGCAGAGTAAACTTAACTTAATAAAATACAGGCACAATTGACATATGAATATCTAAATATACTACATATCTTTCAAAGGTATCACCATTCCCTTTACTTCTCTCTTCCTCTGTAAATTTACTAAAGTTTGATTAAATCACCCTCTTAGGAGAACTGTGATGTCATCAATTGTGATTGAAATGTTTCCAGCAATATTTTCAAACTATTACATAAAAGGGACTTTAAAAAATATTCCAGTATTATTTTTAGAAACATAGGAGATGGTTATTACTATAAAATGTGTTTTATTCTTGAAAGCCGAGTGTGGCATAAAGCAAAAGCTTGATATAGCTCCATTTAATCAATGTACTTGAAATAATGAACCAAAGATTCTGGTGACTAATTATGAAGCATAGAGAAAAGCTTAAGTGGCTGGCAAAGAGAGAGATTTTTACATTTGGCTGGTGCAATTTGTATTAATTTTAGTGTGATAAATTAGTTGTACAGCCAAGCTAAATAGCAAATGAAGCACTGAAAGGTTTCCAAATGTGTTGTTACATTACTTATTTAAAGACATATATGAGTTGCTATTTTGGGCATGTATAATTAAATAAATTCATAATATTCAAAACTTTCTAGGGCAGTTACGGCATACCTAAGTAAGAAACATAATATGCAGAACAGGCCACAGTTGAGATTAAATAAGCATATATTAAAATAGGGGAAGAGGCTGCTTTAACACACTTTTGCACCTTCTTTTATCTCATCAGTGTGTAATGTTACACCTCCTTTAACTCTTGGGTGCTTCAGTAGGTCATTATCCATTGCATAAAATCCTCATTTATCAAAGTGGTGCAAAGCCTCAGGTTCCTGTTTGAGTCCTCACTAGTCTTGGGAGACCATGTAGCCTCAATATTTAAAAGTTCTTTCATTTGCCTCTAGCTTGATAGGAATTTTGTCCCTTCCTCCCAGTAGAGGACCTGACCACAGTGATCCATGCAGTTCTTACATCCAGGCTGGATTACTATAACTCACTGAGTCTGAAGCTGGCTGTTGAGGCTATGCACATGCTCCAGCTGCTACAGAATGAGCCACAGAGAAAGTGAGCAGCCCCATTCTCAAGTAAGTACAGGAGGCTCATACTTGAGTTCCTCCACTTGCTCCCAGTTGGCATCTGATGCCAGGTTAAGATCTTGGTCCTAATTTTCAAAGCAGTTCATCAAGCCCCAGCTTGATTATGATGTGATTGGAATAACAGAGACTTGGTGGGATAACTCGCATGACTGGAGTACTGTCATGGATGGGTATAAACTGTTCAGGAAGGACAGGGAGGCCAGAAAACGTGGGGGAGTTGCACTGTATGTAAGGGAGCAGTATGACTATTCAGAGCTCAAGTATGAAACTGCAGAAAAACCTGAGAGTCTCTGGATTAAGTTTAGAAGCGTGAGCAACAAGGGTGATGTCGTGGTGGGAGTCTGCTATAGACCACCGGACCAGGGGGATGAGGTGGACGAGGCTTTCTTCTGGCAACTCACAGAAGCTACTAGATCGCACACCCTGGTTCTCATGGGCGACTTCAATCATCCTGATATCTGCTGGGAAAGCAATACAGCGGTGCACAGAAAATCCAGGAAGTTTTTGGAAACTGTAGGGGACAATTTCCTGGTGCAAGTGCTGGAGGAACCAACTAGGGGCGGAGCTCTTCTTCACCTGCTGCTCACAAACCGGGAAGAATTAGTAGAGGAAGCAAAAGTGGATGGAAACCTGGGAGGCAGTGACCATGAGATGGTCGAGTTCAGGATCCTGACACAAGGAAGAAAGGAAAGCAGCAGAATATGGACCCTGGACTTCAGAGAAGCAGACTTTGACTCCCTCAGGGAACTGATGGGCAAGATCCCCTGGGAGAATAACATGAGGGGGAAAGGAGTCCAAGAGAGCTGGCTGCATTTTAAAGAATCCTTATTGAGGTTACAGGGACAAACCATCCCGATGTGTAGAAAGAATAGTAAATATGGCAGGCGACCAGCTTGGCTTAACAGTGAAATCCTTGCTGATCTTAAACACAAAAAAGAGGCTTACAAGAAGTGGAAGACTGGACAAATGACCAGGGATGAGTATATAAATATTGCTAGGGCATGTAGGAATGAAATCAGGAAGGCTAAATCACACCTGGAGTTGTTGCAGCTAGCGAGGGATGTTAAGAGTAACAAGAAGGGTTTCTTCAGGTATGTTGGCAATAAGAAGAAAGCCAAGGAAAGTGTGGGCCCCTTACTGAATGAGGGAGGCAACCTAGTGACAGAGGATGTGGAAAAAGCTAATGTACTCAATGCTTTTTTTGCCTCTGTCTTCACGAACAAGGTCAGCTCCCAGACTACTGCACTGGGCAGCACAGCATGGGGAGGAGGTGGCCAGCCCTCTGTGAAGGAAGAAGTGGTTCGGGACTATTTAGAAAAACTGGACATGCACAAGTCCATGGGGCCGGATGCGTTGCATCCCAGAGTGCTAAAGGAATTGGCGGCTGTGATTGCAGAGCCATTGGCCATTATCTTTGAAAACTCATGGCGATCGGGGGAAGTCCCGGAAGACTGGAAAAAGGCTAATGTAGTGCCCATCTTTAAAAAAGGGAAGGAGGAGGATCCTGGGAACTACAGGTCGATCAGCCTCACCTCAGTCCCTGGAAAAATCATGGAGCATGTCCTCAAGGAATCAATCCTGAAGCACTTAGACGAGAGGAAAGTGATCAGGAACAGTCAGCATGGATTCACCAAGGGAAAGTCATGCCTGACTAATCTAACTGCCTTCTATGATGAGATAACTGGTTCTGTGGATGAAGGGAAAGCAGTGGACGTGTTATTCCTCGACTTTAGCAAAGCTTTTGACACAGTCTCCCACAGTATTCTTGTCAGCAAGTTAAAGAAGTATGGGCTGGATGGATGCACTACAAGGTGGATAGAAAGCTGGCTAGATTGTCGGGCTCAACGGTTAGTGATCAATGGCTCCATGTCTAGTTGGCAGCTGGTATCTAGCGGAGTGCCCCAAGGGTCAGTCCTGGGGCCAGTTTTGTTCAATATCTTCATTAATGATCTGGAGGATGGTGTGGATTGCACCCTCTGCAAGTTTGCAGATGACACTAAACTGGGAGGAGTGGTAGATACACTGGAGGGTAGGGATAGGATACAGAGGGACCTAGACAAATTGGAGGATTGGGCCAAAAGAAATCTGATGAGGTTCAACAAGGACAAGTGCAGAGTCCTGCACTTAGGACGGAAGAATCTAATGCACCGCTACAGACTAGGGACGGAATGGGTCGGCAGCAGTTCTGCAGAGAAGGACCTAGGGGTGACTGTGGACGAGAAGCTGGATATGAGTTAACAGTGTGCCCTTGTTGCCAAGAAGGCCAATGGCATTTTGGGATGTATAAGTAGAGGCATTGCCAGCAGATCGAGGGACGTGATCGTTCCCCTCTATTCGACATTGGTGAGGCCTCATCTGGAGTACTGTGTCCAGTTTTGGGCCCCACACTACAAGAAGGATGTGGAGAAATTGGAGAGAGTCCAGCGAAGGACAACAAAAATGATTAGAGTTCTGGAACACATGACTTATGAGGAGAGGCTGAGGGAACTGGGATTGTTTAGTCTGCAGAAGAGAAGAATGAGGGGGGATTTGATAGCTGCTTTCAACTACCTGAAAGGGGGTTCCAAAGAAGATGGATCTAGACTATTCTCAGTGATAGCAGATGACAGGACAAGGAGTAATGATCTCAAGTTGCAGTGGGGGAGATTTAGGTTGGATATTAGGAAAAGCTTTTTCACTAGGAGGGTGGTGAAACACTGGAATGCGTTACCTAGGGAGGTGGTGGAATCTCCTTCCTTCGAAGTTTTTAAGGTCAGGCTTGACAAAGCCCTGGCTGGGATGATTTAGTTGGGATTGGTCCTGCTCTGGGCAGGGGGTTGGACTAGATGGCTTCCAGAGGTCCCTTCCAACTCTGTTATTCTATGATTCTACATCACAGAATAACAGAATCATAGGAAAGTAGGGTTAGAAGGGATCTTGAGAAGTTATCAAGTCCAACCCCCTGTGCTGACTCAGGACCAAGTAAACCTAGACCACCCTGACAAGTGTTTTTCCAACTTCTTAAAAACTTCCAGTGATGGGGATTCCACAACCTCACTTGGAAGCCTGTTCCAGAGCTTAACTACCTGTATAGTTTGAAAGCTTTTCCTAATATTTAATAAAATCTCCCTTGCTGCAGATTAGGTCCATTCCATCTTGTCCTACCTTCAGTAGACATGGAGAACAATTGATCAGTGTCAGATTTATAACAGCCCTTAACATATCTGAAGACTGTTACCAGTCCCCCCACCTCAATCTTCTTTTCTCTGGGTTAAACATCCCCAGTTTTTTTAACCTTTCCTAATAGGTCAGGTTTTCTAAACCTCGTATCATTTTTGTTGCTCTCCTCTGGACTTTCTTCAGTTTGTCCACATCTTTTCCTAAAGTGTGGCACTCAAAACTGGACAGAGGACTCCAGCTTAGCCTCACCAGTGACAATAGAGAGGGACAGTTACCTCCTGTTCTTACATACTACGCTCTTGTTAACATTTCCCAAACATTAGCCTTTTCCACAACTGCATCACATTGTTGACTCATATTCAATTTGAGTCAACCCCCAGAGCCTTTTCATCAATACTGTCACCTGGCCAATTATCTTCTATTTTCTTTTTGATTTTTCTTTCCGAAGTGTTGTACTTTACACTTTGTCTTTATTGAATTTAATCTTTTTGAATTCAGACCAACTCTCAAATTTGTCAGTCATATTGAATTCTAATCTTGTCCTCCAAAGTGCTTGCAATCCTCCCATCTTGGTGTCATCTGCAAATTTTACAAGCATACTCTCTACCCCTGTATGTAAGTCATTAGTGAAACTCTCTAATAGTTCCAGACCCAGGGCTGACCACTGTGTGACCCCACTAATACATCTTCCCATTTTGATGAGAACCATTGATAAATATTCAAAGACCACGTTTTGATATATGGACCGCTCTGACAGCTGTGCTCCTCTGGGACAATGCAGATCACAAAGCTAGGATGAAGCATGTTGATCTGGGGACAATGCAGGGATCCAGCTACGGAACAACCTTCCCTAGGAGGTCAGGTGAATCCAGAGTCTGATCATCTTTAGAAAATGCTGCAAAACCATCCTCTTTGAAAACCACCTTCCACGATAAGAATGACACTAGCAACACTGACACCCCCTTCGATCCAAGATAATCCTACCAACGAAAAAAGATGATTGTAGTAAAATATAAAAATTCAAAGCCATATTTCCTATCCCAAGCAGAGTTTTATCCCAGAAAAGGTGGAAATCCACTAAGGACTTCTCTATTGCTATTATGTTTACATGGAAGGTGCTTAGTTAACAAGGTGACAGGTGGTAGTATAAAAACCTTAGCTAGTAGGCCTGAGGGAGTCCAGGAAGGATCTAACTTACACCATCTTATACATCACTTCTGAAGTTGTCCCCATGTATCTACTGGTGTTTTAAATTCTCCTCCAACTATTTATGGACATATTAATGCCATACCCAGTACCTGTGTATATTCTAATGGAGAATGATGCCTTATCAGGTTCTTGTATTTTTAGCTGTATAAAACATTTCCATCACTAAAACTTGAAAAATAGTATACAATACCATTATTTGCCATAGTGCTGTAGCATAATTCCCAGAAATACCAGAGTGCCACTGCTGACGGGTCACACCTACAAGAATTGGTCAGATTCTGTAAAGGCAGATAGAGGTAATGCCAATTCCTGTTCGTCTCCAACAGTAAAACCAAATGCAAATGGGTAGTCTCCCTCCCAACAACTAAACAAATAATAGTAAGAAAACAACCCTTTTACCAACTATAGCATTTAATTCCAGGTCATCTTTTGAGCTATGATTTGGCTGAGCTCTGGCCGTTGCCAGAAGCTTAACTGTTCCAATGCAAAGCTGTCATTTAAAAGTAATATTACATTTTCCTTCGGAGGCAACAAACACATCCTGATTGTGTTTCTTCTTGGATCTGCAGTATATTATTGGTGAATGTGAGCTTTAACATGTGGTTTGCGAGAGTCTTCTGGCAAAAAGAACCTAAACTGAACAGCCTTCCCTCAGTTTAGTTTAACTGACCAAACACTGTGTGATTTACCTTATTAGGCAAGATGGTTGACAGCGAATTCAACATCAGCATTCCAAATGAATGCAGTTAGCCACTAACTTGCTTATGGAAATTACAATATTTTGGAAGATGAACATTACATTTCCAATCCAAATGTCACTGCTCCCTGATTGTAACTTACGGGCTTGAATCTTGGAAGATCAGTGTCATGCAATACTAATGGCTATTTGCCTTTTTTTTTTTTAACAGCTCATTTTCATTTGTAACTGAAAAACAATTATGCTGCCAAAGACTTCACAATAAGGATAAACATGAAGGTCACATTTATATCTATGTAAAGGGGACCTGATAGATCAAAACGATTAGAATAGAAACATATATTTAAAATAGTTTCCTGCAGCACGATTCACGTATGGTGAGACAAATCCTGGAGTCCTTATCTACTCCTTACTCAGTTAAAAATCCCGGGGAAAGGAATGTAAATTATGCCTCTGTATGGAGTCAGCGAAAACTGAGGGTGAAAACCACCCTAGTGCATGAAGCCTATGCAAAGCTCTGTGCATAGTTTCCATAAACTTACTGTAGGGTTTAAGTAAGACAGAGGGTTTTGTGCAGCCTGTTTGCAATGGGTGACTGTCACCCAGCTTAGGGGCTTAACTGGGTCTCACGTGGCATCTAGGCTTCAACATGGGGTGAATTGCACCTTGACTGAGGCTTTCTAGAAAAATAGGTGAGTTCTGAAATACTTTGAAAAACAGGTCAGTAACCATAAAAATAGGTCAATTGTGTAATATCTTATAAGGCAGTAATTGCTATCAAACATAAAATTAGGTGACGTACTGAATGTGACACTATATAATGTAGTGCTGACTAAAACTGTAATATATGTACTCTACAGAGAATATAGTTTTGCACACATGGGACTTCGTGGCCATGTGTGCTTTGAATGAGGGTACAACTAAGAGTTAAATGCTAGCTCAGATACTGTGGAGATAAGTGTGATATAAGAACCTGGGGTGAAATCACAGCACAATTGACATCAATGGCAAAACTCGCACTGGGTAAGGAACAGTGTCCCTAGCCTCTGTTTGTCACAGGATGGAGATGGATGGCAGGAGAGAGATGACTAGATCATTACCTGTTAGATTCACTCCCTCTGGGGTACCTGGCATTGGCTACTGTTGGCAGACAGGATACTGGGCTGGATGGACCTTTGGTCTGACCCAGTATGGCCATTCTTATGTTCTTATGACAACAGACAGGATTTCACCCTGAGATGGCTAATAGACATGACAAACATGTATTACCTTTTTCTCTTTCACACGCTCATTCCATGTCAGTTATCAACCAACTTGGAAAATATTGCTGCTTGTCCTGGATTGGAAAATTTAAACACCCCTAGGGAACGTACACAATATAGAAATAAGCATGAAGGTTGATGAGGAACCTGGAAATAATTGCATACAGAACATTTATTGTGAAGATTAGTGTTAGTCTAAAAGTTGTAATGAAGAACTAAAAGTGCTGGTAGAGGGTTAAAAGTGACACAAGTTATTTATTCCATTTCCATAATATAATAAAAATAAGAATATACTTAAGTTGTTTGGAGTTTATGCACCAAAGTTGTGTTTTTGCTTACTCTTCATTTTTTAAATCATATGATGCACAATCACATAACATCTAACATTTTTTAGATCATAGAGGAATGCATTCAGCAGTGACAAATATAATTTAAAACCATTTGAATCCTCAAATTATATTTAGACTTGTAAAGTAAATCAAGAATGAAGTACATGCCTTGTATAGGAAGTTATATATTCGCAATCTTAATTAACAGCTGATACAAAAATGATTCTCCCCTTTCAATAAATATTCTATTCCGTCAATATAGTGTATAACTCAAAATAGCTAAATCCAAAACTAAGTGTGAAGAGTTACAAAGGGATCTCACTAAACTGGGTATAGTGCAAAGTAATGCACATTGGAAAAAATAATCCCAACTATATGTATAAAATTATGGGATCTAAATTAGCTGTTACCACTCAAGAAAGAGATATTGGAGTTATTGCAGTTAGTTCTCTGAAACCATCTGCTTCATGTGAACTGGCAGTCAAAAAAGTTAACAGAATGTTAGGAACCATTAGGAAAGGGATAGATAATAAAACAGAAAATATCAGAATGCCACTATATAAATCCATGGTATGCCCACGCTTTGAAAATTGTGTGCTGTTCTGGTCATCCACGTAAAAAAAGATATATTAGAGTTACAAAAGGTACAGAAAAGGGCAACAAAAATTAAAGGTATGGAACAGCTTCCACAGGAAGTTAAGAAGATTGGGAATCTTCAGCTTAGAAAAGAGATGACTAAGGGGGAGGCTATGATAGAGGTCTAAAAATAATGAATGATGCAGAAAAAGTGAATAGGGTAATAGGGAAGAGTTGTTGGCCCCTTCACATAACACAAGAATCATAGTCACCCAGTGAAAATAATATGCAGCAGATTTCAAAACAAACATAAGAAAGTTCTTCTTCACATAACACAAAGTCAACCCGTGGAATTCATTGCTGGGGATGTTGTGAAGGCCAAAAATATAACTTGGCTAAATAAAAATTAGGTAACTCCATGGAGGATAGGTCCATCTATGGATATTATCCAGGATGGTCAGGGATGCAATCCCATGCTCTGCGTGTCCCTAAACCTCCAACTGCCAGAAGTTGAGATTGGATGTCAGGATGAAATCAATGGCAGCCTTTCCACTGACTTTAATGGGCTTTGTATTAAGTCCTCTGTGCTGTGCAAAGATCTGGCCTGTAGTCTAGTTTTTAAATTGTGGTTTGAGAAGATCTAATTTATGACATCTCAGATAGGTAACTCAGGAGACATCAGGAAAATTCTGAATACCTACACTGATAGAAAATGTTCTCTTTAAGTAAAGATAATTCTGTGTTATCAGATCTTTTCAAAAACTAAAAAAGGATAAGAGAGATATGAAGAAAGAAAAATAAATAATATCCAATATTTGAAACAGATGCTTGACCCAAAAAGAAGGATATAAATAGAGCTCTTTGGAAAATTTTGTTCGTATTTTGTTTTGTTTTTGTTTTTCCCAAAGAAAATTTTGACTTTTTTTTTGACAAAGTTTTGGCCCAAAATCCAAAAAGATTTTGGATCAAAAATGTTTTGATCTTTTGCTGAAAAGTGTTTGGGTTTCTGATGAAGTAAAAAATGTCCATGAAAAGCTAGGACTTTCTGCAAAAGTTTTCACTTAGCCAATAGCCCAATTTCCTGATGGAAAAATATTTTCAACAGAATTTTTTTGACGAGCCCTAGATACAAGTAACTTTCTAAAATATCTTGAGAATGGAATTGAAAAGCATTAATAGGATCCAACTCCACAGCTCACTTTTTCATCCTCAATACCTCATCCATCTATAATACCTTGCATCTATCTAGCACTTATCTAATAATACTTTGCAAAACTGATTAACATTATCAACTCCATTTTACAGAGGCAAAGAATGGGTAAGTGTTATTGTCCGAGTGCAGAGTAGAATTCAAGTGTCTTGAATCTCAGCTCCATGCTCTGTTCATTGTACCACAGTTGATCCTTTCTGTTCAATTCTACAGGTGGCTCGAGAATTATTCTCAATAAATTCTAGTTTGCTTTGTAACAACATGCTTCTCTTAAAATTAATATTAGAACCTGTCTTCTAAGACAGGCCTACACAGGTATACTGAGGATAGAGCACAATCCTACAAACATATACTACCTACTTTCTATCTGTGCCAGCCAAAAGGATATACCACTGTTGAGTGTCATGCCTATCCTACAGAGGTTCTGGTCACAACATCCAGTATCATTTAAGGCACAGGCACCAGGATTTCTACTGCAGAAATTTCCTTGTATAAAAAGTAATCATAGAATCATGGAAGATTAGGGTTGGAAGAGACTTCAGGAGGTCATCTAGTCCAACCCCCTGCTCAAAGCAGGACCAACCCCAATTAAATCATCCCACCCAGGGCTTTGTCAAGCCAGGCCTTAAAAACATTAAAAACCTCTAAGGATGGAGATTCAACCTCTTCTCTACGTAACCCATTCCAGTGCTTCACCACCCTTCTAGTGAAATAGTTTTTACTAATATCCAACCTAGACCTTCCGCACTGCAACTTGAGACCATTGCTTCTTGTTCTGTCATCTGCCACTGAGAACAGCCTAACTAATGTGTGACCCTTTCCTTGAAATGGGCCCTTCAAACTTCATAGCTCTTTTGCTATAGAGGAAACCAGATTATTGCTTCATTTTAAGTTAGGTTTTTGAGATTTACATGTATAATTCTTCTACCATACTGCTCTGTGTGTAGATATATATCTATCATCCTCCTGTGACCCTGAGGAGTTCTAGGAGAAATCAAGACAAAGTGTTCTTTATGCAGCTTAGCTCCTGTGTTCAGGTGGCAAATGTCTATATAAAATGAGAATATATTTGGGAAAATGTCCCAATTCCCAGTTTATAATACCCTTGTGCTATTGAGTTGTACTAAGAGCTCATGCATTTTAAGCAAAAAAATCAAGCAAAATATTTTAATAGTTTTCCTGGGTTGTTGTAGCAATGCATGTAATATGCATGTGTCAGGGTTCCCTCCCCACTCTGAACTCTAGGGTACAGACATGGGGACCCACATGAGAGACCCCCTAAGCTTATTTCTACTAGCTTAGGTTAAAAATTCCCCAAGGCACAAATTCTCCCTTGTACCTTGGATTAGGTAATGCTGCCACCACCAAGTGATTTCAACAAACTCAGGGAAAGGACCGCTTTGAGTTCTTAGTCCCCTGTCCTAATATCCCCCCAAGCTCCCGCACTCACTCTCTTGTGGATGCTTGAGAATAAACAAGGTGCATGAACGCTACATGAACCCTTCATCCCCCCTTTTGTTATTATTTATGCTCGGCCATCTCATGGTAGCCATCAATTTGCTTTTGTAAGTGATTCAACTCCCGGACAGACAAGGACATAACTCGGGGAGTCTACCAGGGCGGATCTCTGCAAAGCCTTAGCAAGGAGGGAATACATTGTATACAGCAGCAGCAAAATATAAGCCCAACAATTACAAACACAGCATAACCGAAAAGTTGTCACAGCCATCCTAGAGAGGGCAGCCGTCCTGTAAGCCAATTCCAAAAGCCCTCAATCCCCAGATCTTGGCGTATGTGTGCTGTAAGATTGGCCAATTCGGCCAGTCTAGTTTCTATGGAGCGACTATTATCAGTTAAATTAAAGCAACACATGTGCTGAAACGTGGAGCAGCCTAGATGGTGTTTCAGGAGCAGAAAATCAATGGCTGCTCTGTTATCCAAAATTGCATCCCTTAATTCGTGTTGCTCTGTGTTAAGTAGGGCAATTGCCTGGGATGTTGTATTAATTGCCTTTGCCGCAAAGCATGCCAGGTTATTTAAAGTTCTGGCTGTATAAATGGCAAGTGCGGGGACCCCAACAATAGAGGCCGCTAAAGCAGTATACTCAGCACGACTGAAAAGCTCAACATCTGCAATACAATCATCTGAAAGGGGTACACTTCTTCTACTACGTTTTTGACCAGCAAAAGGCAATATAAGTGTCATTCTACTAAGACAGCAAAGGGTGCCATCACTTAAATTTGCAGGAATATAATTAAAGGTGCGTGAACCGCAAGTAAAAAACCATCCTGATGGTAGGATGATATGGCCATAATTGTATGAAACATTTACGGCGTGGGAACAATTTAAAAAGGGTTGAGAAACTTGCCGACAGCCCAAGGGCACCCTTGTACTAGTGCAGTTAACCACACGTGCACAGGTGACATTGTTGGCCCCGGCCGGGTACGGTGTGTGGAGGGATATGGCCGTGTGAGACAAAGTATAATTGGCCGGGCCCCAATTAGCCATACCAGAGTATTGGGAAGAGAGATTCGCGTAAGCAGCGAGCATCGTCTCATTCCCTATTTCTTCAGAGTGATGACATACTGGGATAAGGCATGTACCCAACAATTCTCCAGCTGCTACAGAACTAGATAAACAAAAGTGGGTAACGTTTGCTATTGAAGCCAATCTTTCCCATAGGTTATATGTCATTCGGGCTCGTAACGGAGAAAGCGCTCCCGAGCCAACCCCTACAGGAAATAGCAGGCACAAAAGGCGGACAATCAATACAGAATTCGCAGTAATTTGGGCAAGAATTGCCACAAACAAAGTCTCAGGAGTCTCTGGCTGTTGGTTTGCTGCCAGCCATCGTTGAGCCGCGGCGACCAATGCTTTTACTGCTCCCCATGTCATGGGCTGGCTTGGGACACTACGCCTCTTCCGTTTCCGTCCCTTCGTTGTCGACCCGGGAGGCACCGCGCTCTCCTCCAGGGTCAGCTGAAACTCCGGTATGGGGTTCGATAGTCCCTGGTGCCATGCCATGCTGCTTCAGTGCCGGTCGCACACACCGGGCCGGAACCCACAACGGTCCTGCAGGGAGAGACACAGCAGTATATCCCCGACCCCAAGTGATTAGAGGTACTGGGCCCAGCCATTGCGGATCAGGCAGCTGACGGTAATAGACATGTGGTCTTTCCAGCAGCTCGGATTTATGAAAATGCCGATCCGTGGGGGTCTGCTGATCTGCGTTTAGCGTTAAGTTATTTAAAGTGAACAAAAGGATATGCAATTGTTGCTGAATGTCTCCTAAGGTTCGGAGACGCAGCTCCCCTTGTTTTAATTGTTTGTCAAGCAAGGTTTTTAGCGTGCGATTTGCACGTTCAACAATGGCTTGGCCCGTGGAGTTATAAGGGATCCCGTGTGTGAGACGGACGTCCCATTGGACACAAAAGGCGGAAAGGGCTGTGGAGCAGTAGGCTGGGGCATTATCTGTTTTTATTTGGCTCGGGCGACCCATAACAGCAAAACAGGCTAGCAGATGGCGAATAACTTTAGCAGTGGCTTCCCCATGCTGTGGGGTTGCCCAGAGGAATCCCGAATAGGTATCAATGGAAACATGTAAAAACGAATAGGGGTGGAATTGTGGCACGTGAGTGACATTCATTTGCCACAGCTGATTCGCTGCGGTACCTCTGGGGTTAACAGCATAAGAAAAGGTAGGGGCAGCAGCGGCACAGTGGGGGCAGGAACGAACAATAGAACGTTTGTGATCAGCAGGAATGTGAAACTGGCGGGCTAAAACAGAGGCAGACTGATGAAAAAAGGCAAGTATTTCAATGGGGTCAGAAAAAAGAGAATTTACCTCACCACGTAACGCACAGTCGGCGTGCGCATTGCCTTCAGTGAGTAGCCCAGGCAGAGGGGTATGACTGCGAATATGAGCAACAAAGTACGGGAAATTACGAGTGGTGATGAGATACTGTAAACACAAAAACAGGCGAAGGAGGTCTGCATCGACCTGAGGGGTAATGAGGGCTTGGGGTAAATGATCAATTACTTGATAAACATAATGGGTGTCCACAATCAAATTAAAGGGACAATCAACAAAAAGTTGAAAGGCCAAAACAACAGCAGCCAATTCTGAGCACTGCGCAGAACGCTGAGGCAGCGTAAAGCGAGAATGCCAACGAGGGGGGTCACCTAATTGATAGGTGACAACACCGCGACGTGGAGAGCCATCAGTAAAAAGAGTGACAGCTGAAACAATGGGTTGAGAGCGACTAAGACGATGGACAACCAGGGGCACCTGTCGGGTAATTACCAATCGGGGATCTTTAGGGGGATTATAAGACATCTCTCCCATATAATCACAAAGAGCAACCTGCCAGGCCAAGGAGGTGTGGCACAAAGAGTCAAATTCAGTACGGGACAAGGGGAGCACAATGGCAACTAAATCAGTGCCAGTAAGTTGCATTGCACGGTGGCGGGCTTTACGAACAAGATCAGATAGGGCATCTAAATACGGATAAATATTTTGAGGAGGGGTGGATGAAAGGTACAGCCACTCTATAATAGAGACGGCTGTGTCTGTACGGGGTACAAACAGAGCCGCAGTTGGCGTATGAGGGGTGGCAAGAAGAACCAACCATAAGGGACGGACCTCTGGGAGTCTGTCCACAAACTGCTGACTCAATGCTGCATTGATTTGTCGAATGCAGGCAGTATGCTTTTCAGTGATGGCAATAACCGCACCCGGTGCCCGGACTCCACGCAGGAGCTCGAACAACGGCTGCAGCATTGAAGTGGGGAGACGAAAGTAGGGCCGAATCCAATTTAAATGACCCAAAACTTGTTGTAATTTAACAAGGGTTAGGGGTTGAGGTAGAATTAGTTCCGGACGAACCGGAGCAGCATAGGTTTGTAAAACCTTTTGTCCGAGGTAGTGGTAGGGATAAGAGCGTTGGATTTTTTCTGGTGCCACTAATAGGCCATTTTGGCCGAGAATCTCGGACAGAGATTCAAGTTGTTCTGCCGTAACCTGGGGACCACTAAGCAAAATGTCATCCATATAATGGTAGACCTTTAGTGTGGGGTACCGGGCACGAAAAGGGGCAAGGGCCCAATCCACAAAGAGCTGACACAAGGTCGGACTATTTTGCATTCCCTGGGGCAAGACTTTCCATTGATACCTATGAGAGGGTTGCTGATTATTATATTGTGGCACCGTAAACGCGAATTTTTCGCGGTCTTGTGGGCAAAGGGGAATAGTGAAAAAACAATCCTTTAAATCTAACACACAAAGCTGATCGGTTTGAGGAATTAAATTCGGGTTCGGTAAGCCAAATTGTAAGGGGCCCATAGGTTGGATGCGTTTATTTATTTCCCTTAGATCATGTAACAGCCGCCATGCACCCGATTTTTTCTTAATAACGAACACCGGGGGGTGTTCCAGGGGCTAGTGGAGCGTTCCAAGCGCTGCGCATGCAAATGTTGCTGCACCAGCGACTGAAGCGCTTTTAGCTTCTCTAGAGGGAGGGGCCACTGGTCAATCCATACAGGCTCTAAGGATTGCCACACCAAGGGTAATGCGGAAGGCATGGTGGGTGCGGGAGGGTTTTGGGCCATTAGATATTAATATCGAGGGTGGTGTCCGGCTTTGTAAGCAAGTCACGGCCCCAAATATTGAGGTGGACAGGAAGCACAAAAGGACGGATTGTAGCAAGGGCACGGCCTCCCGGTTTAGAGACCGTGACCCAAGACAAACTTTGGCGCCCAGGTTTACTACCCCCAATACCCCACAACTCTTTAGAAGGAACTGTTGGCCAACTGACCGGCCACTCCAGATCACGAATCACCGTAACGTCAGCTCCAGTGTCCACCAGCCCTGTAAAGGGAACATCATTTAAGAGAAGTGTTAACTGAGGTTTCAAGGGGCGGACCGACATTGTTAGAGCAACAAGTGGAGAGGACGTGTTGTGAGATGGCGACTGAGCCAGCGTCGATCCAAAGCCGCCTCCGCCCCGGTCTCGATCCTCCACACCTGATAGGGGACTAAAATCAATTGTGCAATTGACCGTCCACGCGGGAGCGACTGTGGAAGATGAGTCCACACCTGAACCTTAATAATGCCTGTGTAGTCAGCATCAATGACCCCTGGAATGACAAAAAAGCCCTGTTTCCCAGCATGTGAGCGAACAAGGGAGAACAAGACCTACAAAGCCGGCAGGGAGAGGTCCCGTCACCTGTGTAGGTATGGCACAGACCTCCCCTGGCAGCCGAAAGTCAGTGTCCTCCTGCATGATCAAATCAAGCCCTGCACTTCCAGCAGTCGCCGCCCTCATAGAGTCTATGGATTTTAAGGCAGAGGAGCGGTTGTCTGAGTGGGAAACACCCCCGTTTGGCCCTGAGTTCGGGGGGGACCCGTCGCGCGGTTTCCTGACCAGCTACGACACTGATTAGCCCTGTGATAACCTTTTCCACACTTTGGGCACTTCTTTGAGGGTCGGGCTGGTGCCTTAGATGAGCGGCACTCCCGCTGAAAATGACCCTCCTTACCACAGCGGTAACAACGCTTCCCCTCCTTCCCGGTTTTTCTCAGGGCGGCAGCCAGGACTCCAGCCTTATGGGCTTGTGTGCCGATGTTCTGGCACGCCCGCAGCATGTCTGAGAGCTCTAAAATACCAGAGGCTTGCGCTGCCTGGAGAGCACGGCGGCAATCCTCGTTTGCATTTTCAACTGCCAATTTTAACAGGAGCTCGTGAGCTGCCTCAGTGTTATCCACCTGTCGGAGGATAGCCTCATGCAATCTGTTGGTAAAATCCAAAAAGGACTCTGAGGCACCCTGACGGATACTGACAAAGCTTTTGGTAGGCTTGCCTGAATCCGGGACCTTCTTGAAAGCATGCTGGGCACAGGTGGAAATAATGGGGAAGATGGCCTGAGGGAGTTGAGACTGCATCTCAATAGTAGCAAACGGTCCCTCCCCTGCCAAATGCTCATAAATGATACCGTGCTCTCTATGTACCTGAGCTTGGCGTTCTGCCATCTGCCGATACTCACTAATCCAAATAACATACTGGCTGGGTGATAACATCATGCGCAGCAGCGTTTTCCAATCCTCAGGGATTAGGGAGTACCCAGTACCTATCCCCTCAATGAGATCACGCACAAAGGTGCTAGTCAGGCCAAACTCACGAATTGCTTTCTTTACCTCTCTAACCACCGAGTATGGCAAAGTGGTCCAGGTGCCCACGGGGTTGCCCTGGTCATCATTCTGCCAGGTCACCGGGCAAACTGAGACCAGATCAGCCAGCTCCTCCGCTGTAAGATCTGAGCGAGTCTTCGCTGGATGGACCATTCGTTGCACCAGCGAAAGCCCCTGAGCAGACGCGGATGACCCTCCGGGGGGCCCCACAGGGGGAGGGTGATCACACACCGGCTCCGGTGGGGAAGGCCAGGGAGGCGGTGGTAATCGAGGCCCTGGGGGCGAAGCAGGGGGAGGGATGGTTGCAGGAGAGGACGGGGGTGGCGAGATCACCAGCCTCGCGAGGGAGGGTCTGTCCGAGGCAACACGCTGTATCGTGTCGCGGCAGAGGTGCCAGGCATGTAAAGCCTGCACGGGCGCCCGAGGCTCCTCGTGCAATGTCTGGCCCAACCGCTCCCAGTCCGCTAAGTTAAGGTTTCCAGCTTCAGGGTACCACGGGCACTGGGCACTCACCTCCTGTAGCAGGAGAGTGAGCTCTCTAGTGGGACAGTCATGCTGAGCCTTACGGAACAAATACTGTAGCTCACAGCGGTGTTGCACTTGCAAAGCAGAGAGGGAACTTCCCATACTTACCACAATGAAAAATACTCACCGGGATCCGCGAAGCGGATGAGTGACGCGTCTGAAACCCTTGCAGGGCGAGGTGAGTGCTGAGGGCCCCACATTGGGCGCCAGTTGTGGCGGTTCAATACAAGACAGGACACGGCTTTAGGCAAGCAAGCAGGCTGGTCTGCTGATGGGATCTCCCCTGTCAGCTTTTCCACCTCTTTTATTTCTCTCCCCCCCTGCGCATCACATACCCCAACCGACCGCAAAAGGCATCAACAAAGGAAATAATATGACTTTGATTAATATTCCTATTTACTAGCCTCTATCTACTACAATCTTTATTCTCAGGCCTTGAGCTTCGGCCGAGGAAGCTTCCCACGGCTGATCTCCTTATTTTGACTTCCCAGATGGTCCATGTTTTCATGGTCCATGTCCTTGGACAGAACAGAGCAATGTGTGCATTGCTCCTACACAAGGTGTAGATACACAATAGGTACACATTGTGTAGGTACACAATGTGTGCATTGCTCCTAAACAGGCACACCCTGACTGTTTCCAGGTGCATGAATGCTACATGAACCCTTCACATAGTGATTATTTGGTTTCACCCACACAGTTGTTGTTGGCACATATAGTGCATGGGATAAGGCGCACTATGTGTTGTGATAGGCATGTGTTGGATCCATGGATCTTTGAAATGTGTATTGTGTTACCAGATTTGCCCATTACTTCAGGGCATGTTCATTTATTAGGGTTACTCTTTGGGGGGAGGGGGAGCAGTTCTGTAATTCTATCAGTGTACCGCTTGTGTTTTCATAAGGAGCTCTACTTCTCCCTTCTGCAAGTTCCCTCCAATGGAGCTATCCTGCAGGACCTAGGTTCCCCAGGGCTGGGCTCCTCCAGCCCCAGAATCAGATGAACACACACATGGAGATGCCTCCCTGTCACATCTTCAATGCAAATGAGGCTAGGGGAATTGCCTTAATCCTGTCATCCTTGCCCAGAGGGGTTTAGGTGTGTCTGTCACTGCCTTTTCATTGTTTTTGTAAGTCTTTCTGCTGATTGGTTTTGGTTCAAGCAGAGGCTGGTGGGTGGGTTGTCCTTCGTGAGTCAGACAGGCTGGGTACTGTGTCCGGTTCCCCAAGACCACAGAGCTGACAGGTAACAATTGTGGGGGGTATTGATTATTGTATCAGCGGAGATAGATCTGCAAGTTTTGCATCTGTTGTTCTGGCAGGGTCTGGCTTGCTTTGAGTTGTTGTGTCCTGAGCTGTGGGGATCTGACTTCTGATGATGAGCTTAGAGCGATGATTCTATATCCAACCTACCACTGGATTTATGGTTTATTACAACAAGCTGTAACCCACTAACCCCCCTCTTTTTGTCCTATAACTTCAGGGGTGTTGTTTGGCCACTCTACCTTGAATGGTCCCTTAGAATATGTGCTAGCTACCTTTGCTAAACAATCTGTTCCATCTTGCACAGTACCTTTCCCAGACCTGAAGAACAGCTCTGTGTGGCTCGAAAACTTGTCTCTGTCACCAACAGAAGTTGGTTCAATAAAATATATTAGCTCCTCCACCTTATTGCTGAATTTGTTAGTTTGTGCTTCAACATCAGTATTCATTACTTCAAGTTTTCTTATCGACTATAAGAGCTATTTGTTGTCTGAATGCAGAGGAAAAGGTGCTGTTTCAATCTGTTAGTATAAGGGTAAATAAAGGACACAGATTGGAAGAGAGATACATTAAGTAGCAAATGGGTGATAAGTATAGTGTGAATTTCTGAGCACAAATAACATTTCCAGGACTTTTTTTTTTTAATACCTAGCCACATAACTGCATAGGGAAAATCCCTTTGTTCTAACTGAAAATCCTTTGCATTGTAATTATAAAATATTTTTTTGTTTAAATTTACAATTTCATACTTAACACACCTCAGTGCATGCTTAAAATGCATTCACTTAGGTTCAAATGACATCAGCCACTTGATTCTCAATCACAAATAGAAAAGGGAACAGTGACACTAAAACCCTGAAAAACAGCTTATTAGATTGAAATTTACAGCTAACCTATTAAGCCAAGACACAGTTCTGCAGCACTGGCCTTTAATTGCAAGGTATTCATCTTCCTTTTTATTGTTCTCTATTTCTATCTGATAAATGGCAGTGAATACTTTACAAAAAATGAGGGAATTTTAATTCAAAGCTTTATTGAGAAAACAATTAGGGAACATGGATGCTGAGTGAGATCTGTAATTGAAACAATATTGAGTAGCTTATAATTAAGTGACTGATTTATTTTAAATTCTCAGAATATTATTCTGATCTCCGTTATACTGGCTTTACGCAGTGCAACTTCATTGACTTTACTGGTTACTCCCGATTTACGCTGGTATAAGCAAGATCAGATTCAAGCCCAAACTGTATTGAAAAATAACTACTGCTGCTGCTTGGATGAATCTCAGCTGTATTGGAATTCTAATCTACTGCTTCATCCCAGTTGCCCCAGAAAAGATTTATTAAAGATTGCTTTGAACTTGAAGTATTTTGTGGGATTCTAGAGGCTTTTGAAAAGCGGATGATGATGTGAGTGAATATAATGGAAGGAATAGAGTCCTGGGCATAATCAAAGGCAGGTCAGTGTTTCTGATAGATAAACAGATGCATTTTTTATGAAATAGAAGGTTCCTGTGCATTTCTGTAAAGCTCTTCAAGTTGGAAACATTTGTGCGTTATTATTTGTGGTTCGGGACTATTTAGAAAAGCTGGACGAGCACAAGTCCATGGGACCAGATGCGCTGCATCCGAGGGTGCTAAAGGAGTTGGTGGATGTGATTGCAGAGCCATTGGCCATTATCTCTGAAAACTCATGGCGAACGGGGGAGGTCCTGAACGACTGGAAAAAGGCTAATGTAGTGCCCATCTTTAAAGAAGGGAAGAAGGAGGATCTGGGGAACTACAGGCCAATCAGCCTCACCTCAGTCCCGGGAAAAATCATGGAGCAGGTCCTTAAGGAATCAATTCTGAAGCACTTAGAGGAGAGGAAAGTGATCAGGAACATTCAGCATGGATTCACCAAGGGCAAGTCATGCCTGACTAATCTAACTGCCTTCTATGACAAGACAACTGGCTCTGTGGATGAGGGGAAAGCAGTGGACGTGTTATTCCTTGACTTTAGCAAAGCTTTTGACACAGTATCCCACAGTATTCTTGCCAGCAAGATAAAGAAGTATGGGCTGGATGAATGGACTATAAGGTGGATAGAAAGCTGGCTAGATTGTCAGGCTCAATGGGTAGTGATCAACGGCTCCATGTCTAGTTGGCAGCCGGTATCAAGTGGAGTGCCCCAAGGGTCGGTCCTGGGGCCGTTTTTGTTCAATATCTTCATTAATGATCTGGAGGATGGCGTGGATTGCACCTCAACAAGTTTGCAGATGAGGGAGGAGAGGTAGATATGCTGGAGGGTAGGGATAGGATACAAAGGGACCTAGACAAATTAGAGGATTGGGCCAAAAGAAATCTGATGAGGTTCAACAAGGACAGGTGCAGAGTTCTGCACTTAGGACGGAAGAATCCAATGCACCGCTACAGACTAGGGACCGAATGGCTCGGCAGCAGTTCTGCAGGAAAAGGAACTAGGGGTTACAGTGGACGAGAAGCTGGATATGAGTCAACAGTGTGCCCTTGTTGCCAAGAAGGCCAATGGCATTTTGGGATGTATAAGTAGGGGCATTGCCAGCAGATGGAGGGACATGATCATTCCCCTATTTTCGATATTGGTGAGGCCTCATCTGGAGTACTGTCTCCAGTTTTGGGCCCCACACTACAAGAAGGATGTGGAAAAGTTGGAAAGAGTCCAGCGGAGGGCAACAAAAATTATTAGGGGACTGGAACACATGACTTATGAGGAGAGGCTGAGGGAACTGGGATTGTTTAGTCTGCGGAGGAGAAGAATGAGGGGGGATTTGATAGCTGCTTTCAACTATCTGAAAGGGGGTTCCAAAGAGGATGGATCTAGACTGTTCTCAGATGGCAGAATGAGGAGTAATGGTGTCAAGTTGCAGTGGGAGAGGTTTAGGTTGGATATTAGGAAAAACTTTTTCACTAGGAGGGTGGTGAAACACTGGAATGCGTTACCTAGGGAGGTGGTGGAATCTCCTTCCTTGGAAGTTTTTAAGGTCAGGCTTGACAAAGCCCTGACTGGGATGATTTAGTTGTGGATTGGTCCTGCTTTGAGCAGGGGGTTGGACTAGATGACCTCCTGAGGTCCCTTCCAACCCTGATATTCAATGTTCTATTATTTGTGGAATGAATTGCCAACTCGCTGAGTGTGTGCTGTAAACAGAGTTCAGCAGTATAATATCTGTACAGTGGTGAAGTTCACCCTGGATTTTCCTACTGTTTGAGCAACTGCTGTAATACAGAGCAATCAAAGACCCTGAAGAGAAGGTGGGGTTTATCACGGAGGAAGATTTATTGTTCATCAGGAAGGCCACACATGAAAAGCAAGAAACAGGTTGTCACCTGCCACTCTAATTTTTCTCAAGAAATTGGTATCTAGTGGAGAATTTGAGCCTTAGGCTTTGATACTCGGGCTTCATGCTAGTCTGTCTATTTATCTATGTGATCATCTCTCTAGCTATGTGTGGGCCAGATTCTGATCTCAGATACGTTAGGGTAAATCTGGAATAATTTCACTGACAAGGGAAATTATTCCAGATTTACAATGGTGTATCTGCTAGTCCCATCTAAAAACTTGGACTGAAATCCTGAAGTCAATAGGAGTTTTGCCATTGACATAAATGAGGCATGCTCTGTGATAGGTATGGTACAAAGTACCTGTCCTGTAGGGAATTATCTGCTCTCTGTGGTGAATTCCATTGGATAACATTGAGTTCCGCTAACAAAAAGATACTCCAGTCCTACAAAGGAAGAGGAATTTTAAGGCTCCAGTAGTGAAATCCTGGCCCCATTTATATCAATGGCAAAACTCCCATAATTTAACTTCCACTGCTGTCATAAGGTCCAGAACAGAGTATACACATGCACAATGAACTTTACAGAGGTTGCCATAGCTGCTGAGACAGTCAACTTATGGATTCTGCTCCAGCTGAGGTCAGACAAAACTTTCATTGAATATCAGTGGGTATAGGCCAGGTTAATGATCATATTGGGAAACTGAAGTCAATGGAGTTTCACCAAAGGTGAATTTGGCCCTGTCAGGGTTCCCTCCCCACTCTGAACTCTAGGGTACAGACGTGGGGACCCACATTAGAGACCCCCCTAAGCTTATTTCTACCAGCTTAGGTTAAAAACTCCCCAAAGCACAAATTCTCCCTTGTACTTTGGATTAGGTAATGCTGCCACCACCAAGTGATTTAGACAAACACAGGGAAAGAACCACTTGGATTTCCTACTCCCCGCTAATATCCTCCAAAACCCCACACCCCCTTTCCTGGGGAGGCTTGAGAATAAACAAGATGAGCACAGACCAACCTTGCGGTTTTTTAGGACACTAAAAAATACCCCAGTCAGATTCTAAAAGAAACAGAACTTTTCTGACAGGTTTCAGAGTAACAGCCGTGTTAGTCTGTATTCGCAAAAAGAAAAGGAGTACTTGTGGCACCTTAGAGACTAACCAATTTATTTGAGCATAAGCTTTCGTGAGCTACAGCTCACTTCATCGGATGCATGCTGTGGAACTTTTCTGAGATCCCTATGGATGGTCTTTGATTTTCCCCAAACACCCTTTCGCTATAGCGGGGTTAACTATAACCAAGTGGATATAACCATTAAATACCATAAAAGTTGTGCTTCTGTCATGTCACATTTTGGCTTTTGTTTCAAGGTTTCTCTTTTATGGAAAAATATCAAAGAAGTATTTGTGACGCATGTTTTTGTACAGAGAAGGTTGTGGCTACATTTTTTTCTATTGCAGTTTTCATATGTCTACTTACAACTGGCAATTAATATAGTGGGGCCTGTCATAAATATAAAGGGAAGGGCAACAAGCGTCCTGTATACAGTACTAAAAATTCTCTCCTGGCCAGAGGCACAAAATCCTTTTACCTGTAAAGGGTTAAGAAGCTCAGGTAACCTGGCTGGCACCTGACCAAAAGGACTAATAAGGGGACAAGATACTTTCAAATCTGTGAGGTGGGCAGGAAAGATTTTGGTCTGCCTGTTCTGTGTGCTTGCCGGACACAGATCAAGGAAGTAAGCAATCCAACTCCATTAGAATTAGTAAGTACTAGCAAGGGAATGTGTTAGCTTCTTTTTGTTTTGGCTTGTGTTTTTCTCTGTGATGAGAGGAAGGTGTATTCCTGGTTTTCTTTTTGTAACTTTAAAGATTGGCCCAGAGGGAAATCCTCTGTTTTTTTAATCTGATTGCCCTGTAAGATTATCTTCCATTCTAATTTTACAGAGGTGCTTCTTTCACCTTTTTTCTTTATAATAAAGTTCTGTTTCTTTTGGAATCTTTCTTTAGAAAATCAAAGACCGTCCACAGGGATCTCAGAAATAATGAAACATATATTTAAAAATCTAAATATACAAGTAATGTTGATTGATAGCTTGATACTATGGGAGACTTTTTATTTTAAAATGGCTTGCATCAAAAGGACATTTCTGATCCCAAAAATAAGCCTCTTTATAAGTAAGCAAAAGAAATGATTGAAGTGGGTGAAAAGGGGGAGTGGAAATAAAAAAAATGCACTAGCAAAACAAATGAAAACCAGAGTGGGGGAAAACAGATTAAACCAAACTGATTTAAATTGCCAGAGATTTGAGGTTGGTTTGTTTGTTTGTTTGTTTGTTTGTTTGTAAATCTTAAGTCAGAGAATTTATGACTAGTCAAGTGTTCTGTCCTTTTCCTGTGATCATTTCATTATAATGACTTTCAGAGAGTTCATTACAGATCAAGTCAGGATGGATTAAAAAGAAAGATCACGTTGGATCAGTAGCCCAGTTGTAAAGTTCTGTTTTTTGTTCTGGGTGACTGAATATCAGCATTCAGCAATGTGAAGATGACAGGTTCAGGACAGCAATCCACCCACTTCTTTTATGTCACAAAACTATTTGACTCATCAATCCACATGGCTAGTCTCAGCAGAAAGAGGAAACCTGTCTGGTCTAGAAGAAGATCATGAAATGAAAGATTTTGACTAAGTGAAAGAAAAGGAGAGCTTCCATGTTGGTAACCAGTTGTGATTTTAATCAGGTGAGACATGATGGAGACAGAAAGCGTAATGAAAAACCTGTAATCTGTCATTATGCTGTCTTCCATGGCCCATCTCCATTGGCTTCTGAAAATGAAGGGAACATGTCTAGAGGAAGGCAGTGGAGAACTACTGAATCAGGAGTGAAGGAATACATCCGCAAATGAATTATATGAAAATGAGGGATGGGAACCATTCTTTTGGTCATTGTCATTCAGTAGCCTCACAAAACAGCCATCCTGAATATGCTCCTGGAGCAGAGGCCATCTCACCAGAGGTTGACCTTTTGGACACTGCAGTATACTTGAAGGCTTTAGTCCCAGATGCCATTCCACTTCTGGACCCTCTGCACAGCACTCTAATTTTGTATAGCTCTTCTTGAGAGCCAGCCATTGTTTGTATTACATGGAGGGGCTGCTCTGTTTGCCTGCTGGAATCATCTGGGCTTAACTCACATAATCCAGAGGTTCTCAAACTGTGGTCCGTGGACCACCAGTGGGCCGCGAGCTCCATTCAGGTGATCTGTGGATAGTTCCCTCTAAGGTGCACACCTGGGCTTCCACACATAAGAGAATGAAGGGTCACCCACCTAATTAGTGGAGCCACTCGGGCATTAATTAGGTGTCTGGACCCTGCAGAAGATGCACATGTAAGGCGAGGTAGTGGCCTTGTGGGGAATAGAGGGTAGATGGGAGGAGGAAGTGGGGTGAGAAGAGAGTGTGGGGGGAAAATTAGGATGTGCCAGGCTGCGGCAGGTAGAGAAAGAGGCGACTATCCCCAGCTCCAAGGCTGCGGCTCCCAGGGAGAGACAGCCCTCCTTCCCAGCCTCAGCTCTGTGGCTGCTGTGGTTGGGGAGAAAGGGAGAGACCCCCCTCCTTCCCAGCCCCAGCTTGGGAGCTGCTGCAGCAGGGGAGAGAGGGAACATCCATTGCATTAGAAAGGTAAGACTACTGATATTAAAATATGAGTTGTGTGCTTTTATTTGTAGAACAAAAAAAGTTAATTATTAAGTCCTTTTATATAGTGTTTTTATCCAAAGCGCTTTACTGTGGTTAGCTAATGGTAGAAACAACATTTGGAAAGATCATTAAGTGATCTGCTGAGACCCTCAGCAATTTTCAAGTGGTCCATGTTGTAGCAACCAGGCAAGATACTAACAAACTTCAACAGGGCTTTATTTTTAAAGTGGAAACCTCTTTACGAAGCTGCTGCTGCACCCTCGGTAGCTCTCATTCCACCTCCTCAACTTCCGCCCCTCCTTCCTGTTTCCTGTCCTTTCAGACTCCCAACAGCTGGTGTTCCCAGTTCTAGTAATTACAAGCAGCATCTAAACACCATACTCCCTCCTCTCTTAAGAAACTCTCCCAATTAAAGTAAACATTGTTGTTCTAACCACAGGAACAAATATGAAACAAGACACTATACTGTTGGCAGAAATATTACACTGAAAACACTGTAGATACTACATAACATAGTCTCTAGTCCAGACAGGTGGTCGTCTGGGTCTGACAGGCCGTCTCAAGCCCCGGTTCCAGTGCAATGTCTTGTTGTGTGGATACTATGGTGAAGTCATCCAATGCAGACTGGGTGTTGGCATAATCTCCTCTTGGTGCATAGGCAGGTGCAAGATAAGAAGCATTCCATACCCGCCCATCAGAAAGTCGATAGGTGTAAGGTCCCTTCTCTATGATTTTAAGAGGAGCTGTGAATTTATGGTCCCCTTTGCATAAAATTCCAGGTTTTCATATTCTAACAAAGGAACCACACTCAGACTTTGGTTCCTTAACACCCCGCCGCTTGCCTGTGAAAGCTTTAGACTTTGCTTGGTTCTGTTCAATTGTTTTTCTCACATCATCCTTGGTTGAGGCATCAGGTCGTGCCTTTAACAATCCAGCAATGTTCAGTTTAGTATTCTTCTGTTTCCCATTCTGTAACTCTGCAGATGATCTTTGCGTTGTGGCATGTTGTGTAACCCGGTATGCTTGCAAGAAATCATTAGTGAAGGTTATCCACAATTGCCCTTTCAGTTTAGCCGTTTGCAAACTCTCTTTCAAATTTCTGTTAAACCATTTGATTTCCCCATTGGCTTGAGGGTAATGGGGAAATAGGGATGACCTTCTGTGTAAAATGTTCCCCTCTGCTAGAAAAGTTTCAAACTTCAGGGAAGTAAATTGGCTACCATTATCTGAAACCAGTTCTTTGCTAAAAACTGAAGAGAGGAACTTATTTACTGTATCAGAAGAGATTTGCGATGTAAACGCTATCTCAGGCCATTTACTGAAATAGTCTATTAAAGTGATGGCATAACGGCAGTCACTTGGAGCAGTATCAAAGGGTCCTACAATGTCAATCGCCACTTTTTTCCATGCAGATTCAGGAAGAGGAACAGGCTGTAATGGAGGGGTACATGTCACTGCTGTCTTATAATGCATTTGGCAAGTGACACAGGATTTTATGAGTGCTTCAGTTTGAGAGTCCATCCCTGGCCACCAATACAGATCCCATAGTCGTTGTTTGGTTCTGACAATTCCTTGATGAGTATCATGTGCCAGGTGTATGAGTTTTGACTGTAATTCTTCTGGCACAAGTAGCCGGTGTGTACCTCGTAGCACACAGCCATCAAGCAAAGAAAGTTCATCCTGAACTCTAAAATAAGGCAGCAAAACTGGGTCAAGGTTTTTTGGGTGACTGGGCCATCTCTTTGTCAGAAATTCCCGTAGTTTTTGTTGAATTGGACACGCAGAACAAGTAGCTTGAAATTGTTCTTTTGTAACTGCAGTGAGAGTGCTTGTAATAAGCGCAACCACTACATACTTATCCTCTGGTGGACCAACTGGTGAAGGCAAAGGCAGGTGAGAAAGGCAATCAGCGATCACATTTTGGTTTCCAGGCTTATATTCCAGTTCATAATAGAAAGAGTAGTCTTGCAGACCATCGAGCAATACGATATCCTGCTCTTCCCAGTCCTTTTATGGTGAGCAACATCATCAAAGGGCTGTGGTCTGTGCGCAACTTGAACGTGCAGCCCCACAGGTAAGTTCTCCATTTTTCAGTAGCCCAGACACAAGCAAGTGCTTCTTTTTCAACTGTAGAATATTTCTTCTCAGCATTACTTAGTGTCCTTGAAGCAAATGCAACAGTCCTCTCTGTGTTGTCCTCATGAAATTGTGTGAGGACAGCCCCAAGTCCATAATCAGAAGCATGAGTAGTTACAACTGTGGGCAATGCAGGAGTGAATAGTGCAAGTACTGGACTATGTACAATCAAGTTTTTCACCGTTTCGAAACCAGCTTGTGCATCCATTGTCCACACTAAGGTTGAACTTCTCCGTAGTAAATCTCATAATGGTTCAATGACAGAAGCATAATTGGGAATGAATTTTGCATACCAGGAGGTAAGACCCAAGAAGGAACATAAGGTTTGCAAATCTGTTGGAGGAGGAGCATTTGAAATTGCCAGGATATGATCTGGATCAGGTTTTAGTCCAACCTGTGAAATTGTATGCCCCAGAAAGGAGAGTTCAGTTTGTCTAAATTTACATTTGGACCTATTGAGGTTGAGGCCTGCTTTGCTGATGCAGTTTAGTACACACTGTAGGTTATTGTCATGCTCCTCAGAAGTATTTCCAAACACGATAATATCATCCAGATACAGGGCCGGTGCAAGGATGTTTCGTGCCCTAGGCAAAACTTCCAACTTGCGCCCGCCCCCGGGAGCCCTGCGGCAGCTCCCCTCTGCTCCCTCTGCTCCCTCTCTCCCTCCCTCCCCTTGGCCTGGGGAGCCATGCGTCAACTCCCCACCGCAGCCGCCCTACCCCTCCCCTTGGCCCAGGGAGCCATGCGGCAGCTCTCCACCCCAGCTCTCCTCTGCTCTGCCTCCTCCCTGAGCACGCCGCCGCTTCTCCCGCTTCCCAGGTTTGCAGCACAAATCAGCTGTTTGGCGCACAAGCCTGGGAGGGAGAGAAGCCAGGCGGGGTGCTCAGGGGAGGAGGCAGAGCAGAGGTGAGCGGGAGCGGGGAGCTGTTCCCCTGTGTGCCGCCCCCCCCCCATTACTTGCTGCAGGCGGCCCTGCCCCAGCTCACCTCTGCTCCACCACCTCCCCAGAGCGTGCTTTTGGCCGTCCCCAACCACTTGGCGCCCTAGGTGACTGCCTAGCTCACCTAGTGGTTGCACCGGCCCTGACCAGATAGCACTGAACTCCATGTTGATCCTTCAGAATCAATGACATCATTTTTTGGAAGGCACTTGGGGCGTATGCGAGACCGTATGGAACACGTTTAAAACAAAATAGTCCCTCATGTGTAATAAATGCTGTGAGGTCTCTATCTTCATGCAACATAACCTGGTAGTATGCAGTCTGGAAATCAAGAGTAGAAAACATCTTTGGTCCATGGAGTTCTGCAAATACTACTTCTGTGTGAGGAAGAGGGTGGCTGTCAATCACAATAGCTTTATTTGACTCCCTTAAGTCCACACAAAGGTGAATGCCTCCACCCTTCTTCTGCATCACTATTATAGGTGAAACCCATTCCGAGGAGTCAAAATGTTGTAGCAACCAGGCAAGGTACTAACAAACTTCAACGAGACTTTATTTTTAAAGTGGAAACCTCTTTACCAAGCTGCTGCTGCACCCTCAGTAGCTCTCATTCCGCCTCCTCAACTTCCGCCCCCCCTTCCTGTTTCCTGTCCCTTCAGACTCCCAACAGTCAGTGCTCCTGTTCTAATAATTACAAGCAGCATCTAAATACCAAAGTTTGCAAAATACAAAGTTTAACCATTGACCTAATGAATTCCCTGACATTGTGTGGGCCTTGGGCATTGTTGGCACCTTTGTTACTCCTGGGTGAAAATTAATAGCTTGCAATATGCAGGAGGTCAGACTTGATCTAATGGTCTCTTCTAGCTTAAACACTATGAAACTATGAAATATGAAACTATGAAATGGACCTTGATGAAGTTGTGACTAAAGCAGCCTAGGCTTAAGCCTTCGCTTGAAAAAGGGGAGCACTGTACCATTCCTTAAAATTGCCATCAATTACCTTTGGGAACTTCAGCAATTTCTGGTTCTGTGGTCTCATAGTTGTAATCTCCTGAGCCAGGGAACTGTTCAGTATAATGGTGGGACTTCCCTCCCTGCCACTGGAAGAATTAAGCTACGCCCAACCAAATAGGAGAAGCAGCAGTGTGATGCCACATGGGCAAAGAACAGGTTAATGTGGGCCAGAGAGGCCAATTAACATACCGGACTGCACCAGGACAGGGAGTCAGACTTAACTGATAATGAAGACCAGCTGGTGAGGGGCTGGGAGAGGACTATAAACAGATGATATTTAGCGCAGGGGGTATCTACAGGGAGTGAGAGAAGGACTCTGCAGTCAGTCTCTGGGACCAGAGAATGGAGAACCGAGGAGGGTCAAGAAGGAAGCCTTGGGGAGAGGGCTCTGGAATCCTCTCCTGAATAGAGGAGTCTGGCAAGGGACCAGGAGAGAAATGAAGCAGCCATTGGGAGCAGAGCTACTGCAATGGTGACAAGCCCTGGTACAGGCCAAGATCCGGATGTCCAGCAAGAGAGCACTGGGAGGTGTTCAGTGGACGAACAAAGCCAGGAAAACTTAGAGATGTGAAAGGCTAACTCTGAGGAGGGCAGAATATTGGTTATGTTGTATTTTTTGTTTGATTTATTGGGGATTCCTGGGGAGAGGCCTGAAAGAAGAGTAAACATAGAGAGGCAGTGGGAGAGGCCTGTTTATAGGCTACAGTAAGAAGCAGACCAGGGAGGCAGCAACAGGCAGACTGAAGGAGCAGACCTTGGCTGCTGATTATAGGGTCCTTGAATTGGAATCCAGTGGAGCGGGAGGGCCTGGGTTCCTTTACCAGCTACTAGTGAAGTGGCTTGAAGCTGGAGCAGGGGACAAGGATGACAAGAGCCCTGAAAGAAGGGTATGAGGACCACTGGACCCAGAGCTGGGATCATAGACCTTTTTGTAAGGATATTTGGACTTTATTTGTTGGACTTTGTTATCCTAAAGGGGCGGGATTAAACCGTGACCTGGCCAGGGGGCCAAGTTAGAGGAAAAGAGACTGCCGCAGGGCCAGAGTGACCACTGGCAGGGGCCACTTGAGGAGAGATGCTCTAGTGAGCTCTTCCACAAGCAGGAAAGGAGAGCAGAGAAGGAGGGGATGGAAGAATAAGGAAGCTGAGAGGCAGACAGCTCATCAAACTGCAAGTCTCTCAAAAACCTGTTTGAAAACCATTTTGATTCTATTTTCCATCAGCTACAGTAATAAGAAAGGTTTTCTCAGTGCTAGAGACGCAGGAATCATTCCAGCTGCTTCTCAGCAACTTTAATTGCCAAAAATGAGCGCTCACTAAGTCAAGCATGCAAAAGATAATCTTTCTTATTTTACATGTTATGAAAACAAAGTTGTGGGCAGTAGTGTTTCAGCTGTTTATTACATGAAATAAGCTATGGAAGGCGCAAGTAGGCATAGGGAAATCCTTTATCAAAGAAGAAAAAAGCATGTGGGGAATAGAGATGAACTTCTCTTCAGTCAGCACCACTAGAACAAGCAAGCTTTGTACACAAAAGCTATTTTTCATACAATATCACTTGACAGATATCTTATAGAAAACTGAAAACATTAATTCGGAGACAATTCTGCGTAGAGGGGCCTGTGTTTTATTTAATACTTTCTGTCTCTAAAGTTATCCATGCTATTTATTACTATAATACGTTGGCCATCCAGCAGGATCAAGAATGCTGCTTATTTCCCGCCTGAAGTAGTCATTCTGTTTGTAACACCACTCTTTGACACCATGGAAATGTTTGCGATATCACAAAAAGGGGATTAGAACCTGGGACAAAGCTAACTTCAAAAAGTTATGAGCTTTGGTTTAGTTTGGATAAGCCTCAAAAGCTTTTTTTCCTGAATTAACTAAGCTTTTGAGCTTTGCCTCCTTCTCCCTTCAGAAATGTCCTGACTGCCTCTCCTTCCCACATGTCCCCATTCCCCAGTATATCCCCTTTCTCCTGACTTGCAATCTTGCCATAGGCTACCTTTATTCTGACAGTTCACAGCAGCACTGTTAGCCCTTACGATTCATAGCAGCTTGCAGCCAGAAGCATTGGTACCTAGCAGCCACTGATTTATAGTTTCCCATGCGCTCATTCCATATAGCCCAGAGTTATGCACAGGCCCTCTGAAAGTACGATGTTTGAATTTGGGTGTAGCTGGGTCCTAGCAGAGAAGCAGTCACAATGGTGCCAAATCTCACATTTTTTATCATGAATATCCTGATATCTGGTGTCCTGAAAGGCCCAAAGTTGCTGGAGGCAAGTCATTATGTGAAAATCTCAGCTCTCATTTTAAAAAAAATAAGTAGGCTTCATGGTTTCAGAGAAAAGCTGGAAAGTGTGATGCCCATGCAGCTTAGGCTCAGAAACCAGAAGGCCAATAAAAGGAATCCCTACAACATGATATTTTTTTAAAAGTCTCATAAATTTTAATTCAATCTCATAATTTTTGGAGCCTGAGTCATGATTTTTGAACACATAAGGTTTGCAGCACTGCAGTCAGACCTGCTGGATCTGGTAAGGGAACATTGAGAAGAGGATCACAGCACAGGAAGGATCTGAGATCTGGTGGCATGAAGTGGCATGAAGTGAGGAGAGATGAAAATGGAGGCGCATTGGAGCATGCAAAGAGGGAGTGAGCCTGAAACTATTGAAAGGTCGCAGAGAAAGCTATGTGGCCGATTGGAAAGTTAGAGGAAACTCTTTGCCAAAGAATGTTGTGAAGGCCAAGTCTATAATAGGGTTCAAAAAAGAACTAGATGGACAGGGATCGTGTCCCTAGCTTCTGTTTGCCAGAAGCTGGAAATGCGTGACAGGGAATGGATCACTTGATGATTACCTGTTCGGTTCATTCCCTCTGGGACATTGTTGGAAGACAGGATAGTGGACAAGATGGACTTTTGGTCTGACCCAGAATGGCCATTCTTATGTTCTAAAGGAGTGAAGAGAAAAGGAGGACTCCCTGCTGAGAATCAGGAAGAGAAAGGGAATATGGCAGAAAAGAATTGAATCCTTACCCAGACTTATTTGACCCTGGAAAATGGTCTGTGTTCTGTTCAGTGAATGGACAAGAACTGGCACCAACAGATGAATTCTTAATAAAGATCTTGGGCCAAAATCTTGTACCTCACACAGTCCCATTAACGTCACTGGGATTGCAGAGGATGCTTAGCCCACAGCTTTTATGGATGTATCCCTATTATATGCTACAGTGATGGGTGGCAGTGCAAAACCTTAAAAGAGATATCCAAAACTGAAATATCTCTTCCAAGCAGCAATGCTCAATGATCTTTGGTGATGCTACAAGAGACCTGAATGCCAGTATCTGGATACATGTCCGATCCTCTGGAAAATTATTTAATCTGAACAAACTATGAACTTTCACAAAGGTCTTCAAGGCAATTGTTCATGAGCTGCTGCATGCCAATGACTGCTCTAGAGGCACATACTCTAAAAGAGAGACAACTGATTACAGACTGATTCAGAAAAAGAAAAGGAGTACTTGTGGCACCTTAGAGACTAACCAATTTATTTGAGCATGAGCTTTCGTGAGCTACAGCTCACTTCATGAAGTGAGCTGTAGCTCACGAAAGCTCATGCTCAAATAAATTGGTTAGTCTCTAAGGTGCCACAAGTACTCCTTTTCTTTTTGCGAATACAGACTAACACGGCTGTTACTCTGAAGACTGATTCAGGAAGCTGCAGAAAGGAATGGACTGACACTGACAAAGACAGAGGGCATGTATCAACCTGCTCCAGGGCAACCTACACAAAGCCACAAGTCACCATCACAGCTGAATGCTGTTACAGACTTCTGCTATCTTAGTATATTGTCAAATGATCTTACTATAGACAAGGAGCTGACAAGTCATATCAACAAAGCCAGTTCATCATTTGGCAGGCTATCAGGCAGAGTCTGGCACCAACATGGTATTAAACTTCAAACCACATTAAAAGTATAAAATGGTTGCGCTGTCCAACTTGTTGTATGGGTGTGAGACCTGGACCTGCTACAGGCATCACATTAAGCTGCTAGGTAAATTCCATTTACAACCTATGCATGCCATACTCAGCATCAAATGACACAATAAAGTTATCAATAATGAGGTTCGGGGATGTAGCCACTCCACAGGGATTGAAGCCAGGCGTATTGGATCACAGTTACGCTGGGCTAGTCGAAAGCTGAGAATGGCCAACACCAGAATGCCAAAGTAGTTGCTGTATGGTGAAATAAAGTGGGCAACCACATACAAGGCGAACAGAAGAAATGCTCCAAGGACACACTGAAGCATAACTTGAAACAGTGCAACGTTGCTGTTGACAGCTGGGAGTCGTCAGCAACAGATCACCTGGCAAGTAGAAGTCAATAATAGGGTTATTTCAGGATTAACCACCATATGGATCTGGAGGCACAGAGGCTGAGTTCTAAACAGCAGCAGACTCCACAGGTGTGGTCTGTAATCTCTTCCTTGGCATCAAGCTACCTATGCACTTCATGCCAAAAGGACTGCTGTTCGCGCATTGCCCTTTTTAGCCACAGCCATACTCACAAGACTTAATAGCGTCATCAGTGTAATCTTTGATCACAAAGGACAACACCATCATCGCTGTGGTGATGGGTGGCAGTACAGTACCCTAAAAGAGATATGTAAAAATGAAGGGAAGGAAAGAGCCCTGAGGTGCTATGACTGCTCCATGATATGCAGCAGTGACTATCAGTAAAATATTTTTCATGTAGTCATAGACGCTTCTTTAAGTGGAAGCAGTCCCATGCTGTTTTGTTTCTTTCTTCTTCTTTTCTTCCCATAGTAATAATTCATTGTTATAAAACATGCAAAATACTTCTCTTATTTCATTAATAAAACCCTATAAAACCTACTTTAAAAGTATGCACAGATGCTACCGGGGAATGTGCAGTTCTTTCTCCTTCGGTCCATAAAAGGCATGGAGTAGTCTAACAGTCAGGGCAGAACGGATGTAGCCAGCATAACCACTGAAATCAAAATATGCATGAAAACACTAATAAATCCACTCAGCAAATATGCCAGCAGCAGGACGTTCAGTGATTTCCTTCAAGAGACATACAGATTGCCACACTACATCATATATTGCCTGATCTATGCAGATATCTTGCTGATGACAGAAACCAAGGCCCAATATAACAGAAAAAAAGCAAAACGTCACCATTTTCCAACCAGTTTGGCCACATGGGAAAACGTGGTCATGAAATGGCTGATTTTAAAAAAAAACAACTAGATCAAGATATTTGTTTCACTAAACCCCTGTAGCATATGAATCCACTCGTTTACTTTGTGATATTATAAATCTTCAAATATGTTGAGGGCTGTTATAAAGAGGATGGTGATCAATTGTTCTCCATGTCCAATGAAGGTAAGACAAGAAGAAATGGGTTTTATCTGCAGCAAGGGAGACTTTGGTTTGGATATTAGGAAAAACTTTCTAACTATAATAGTAGTGAAGCTCTGGAATAGGCTTCCAAGGTCATGGGATCCCCACTATTGGAAGCTTTTAAAAACAAGTTGGACAAACACCTGTAAGGGATGGTTTAGATTTGGTACTTTGGTACATACTTGGTCCTACCACAGTGCAGGGGGCTGGACTTGATGACTTCTTAAGGTCCCTTCCAGCCCTACATTTCTATGATTCTGTGCTCCGGTCCCTTGTCCATGGGTGCAAAGGTCCCCATGGCAGTGGTGGAAAGAAGGATATAGAGGAAAATGCAGGAGCTGTACCCCTGTAGACTGCAGATCTCAGCTTCACATGAGATCCCTGCAAACCCATGCCCAGGGCAGGGCAAGGACACGCATGGTGAGGCGAAAGGGTAAGCTGGAGTAATCTCTTTGAAGCAGATCCCTATTTGCTGTACAGCCTCTTCCTTTCCTTTCTCCCTACTTATGTATTTCACCCAGGCCTGGCCCAGCAACTTGGTATTTGGCCCTTGTTATCTCTAAATATATGTATTATACTTTGAAAGTAATTGAGTGCCAGATCCTCAGTTGGAGTAAGTCTGCATAGTTCTATTGGAGAATTTATCCCATCTGTATCTATATGCATATGTTGTTATTTTGTGATGTCTATGCTTGTGAAAACATTTATTCCTTTATTCTAAAGACACACTTGCATGTTCATTTGCATGAGTCTGGAAGTATGAAATGGGAACCAAACATCCAAATAATATTGATACTTATTGCGGCATGTTCTTGAAACCTATGAAGAAAAACTATTCTTTGGGAACTGTCTTCTTAATTTACTGCTCCTGGGTTGTGTCCCCACCCTCCTTGAAGAATTGTCTATTGTTAGGAAGTGAAGAGCAACTGACAAATAGAAAGGCATAAGGACGTTACACTATTTCTTCTTGTTCACCCATTTGGCTCAAGATTATAATAATCACAACATTTCTATGCCGGCAGTCATAGCCTTTCTCTCTTTAAATTTTTTTGGATGGTAGCTATGATAATTACACAGTGTGAAATCAATGAGACTCAATATGGTTATGAGACATTCAGTAACCAAAGACAAGTGAGCTGCTCATGGATTTGACAATTTGCTAAGTCTGAAACTTAAGCTGTAGAGCACATTTAACACTAGTAAACAGGAGCAGTGCCATTTCTCTGCAGTGGGGTTTTTTTTTTCAGTTGCATTCTGATCCCTGCATACAATTATATAACTATTTTATTATGGAATAATAACAACTTATATGATTTAAATATACATCATGGTGGACAAGCAGTAGATCAGTGACAAAGAGATAATTCATTCCTGGCCTGATGGGCTTACCAGCTAAAATACACAAGGGAAAGTGGATTGTTTATTCTTGTTTACATGTTCTGGATGCACTAAGAGGAATTTTTGGAAATAAAAAAAGCAGTTCAGTGTCTTCTCCCTTATTTTGTTGAATGACATGATTCAAGCCAACTTCAATAACTTGCTATGTTATATAAAGTTTTCTCCTGTGTTTCTAAGCCTGGCATATTGTCTGTATCCGGTGAGAAAGTGGTTTAAATGCTTTCATGTTTATTTTCTCCAGATTTACATAAGCTTTTTACTGCTGCCATATGCTGCCAGTATGCTATAACATTCTTTGCTATAATGCTTTTTGACGGTTTCTCGTCTCCATTCAGGTGCCCTTCTTTCCTTATATATCTGTGGGAAACAGATGATTCTACATAGGAAATCTCCACCTGTGATGATAAATTACTTATTTGGGGAACAGAAAGAAAGCAACTAATTGTGATATTTTTAAACTTTTGTCTCCGGTGTGGCCTGTTGCTTTCAGAAGTTAATTCCAAAATACAAGCTGAAAGGTGCATCAATTACAATATGCCATTGCTAATCCACTTGATTCAAACACAGTGATCTGGAACAATCTGAAAAATTAAGACTGCATTGATATTACATGCAATGAATCTGTCACTCCCACCCTGCAACCTTAAAATACATCTGAGAGATGGAGCTTGAGTCTTTGGAGGCCTATGGACACCCAAGTGAGTCAAATATCTCAGGTCTGGCCCATATGTTAAACTTTAGGTTGTCACCCTTCATTTTTAAGACATTAACAAGTTGGAAAACACACTCAATTTTTTGGAAAACTTTATCATTTTCAGAACTGTAAAAAGGACTGGAATATGTACTACTTCAAAATCTCCCCAAATATAAACCTAGGAAATTCTTTATTAGACAGCTAATCAATTCATCTAGGTTTTTGGTACCTGAACATGATAGAAAAGATACCAAATCTCTTGTTAACTCAAAGGGAAAGTGGTGAGAACATTTTCACAATCAAACTCAAACCTAGACAATGTGAAACCCTGTAGTTTCAGATTCAAACATGGAAACAAAAAATAGCAGAGAAAAGTTCTGGGGCCTGTGAACCATTGTTGGATTCAAAGCAAAAGTTTATCATATAAAGACTGAGGCTTTGAGCCTGCAAATACATAGCATATGCCTAACTTTGGCTGATGTCCAAGGGACCAGTGATATGTGAAAGTGTTTGCAAAATCAGACCCTGAGTTTGATTTTACAACAACTCTTGTCTTCGTTGGTCCCATGTAAGTGTTCTGGGGTCAAATGGAACCTTATGAATGCTTACAGGACCTCCAGAACCCACACTACAAAGAGTTCTATGAAGAATGCCAGTTTTGATTAAAAGATTCACCTTTACCACATTGGGTTTGAACAAATCTGAAGCTTAAAGGAATCCCAGGAGTTTCAAAATCAGGCACACCAAAAACCACAAAAAATGTGTTAAAACATGCACCTCAAAATCAGGCAGTAGTAATGGCTCATTCTGATATTTGTGATCAAAATTTTCTCCTGTTTTGAACATAAAAACAAAGTGTGGAGATGAATAGCAGTTTCTATTTGACTGGGTAAAAAATATTCTGGATTTATATCTGCACTTCATCCATCTGTAACATTGGGATAATAATAATTCCCTTTCCCAGTCTTGTCTATTTAAATTATAAACTCTTTGTCTCATTCCAAGTGTATCTATAGAACCTAGCACAATAAGGGCCTGATTTCAGCTGAGGCCTGTAGGTGATACTGTAATACAAATAAATAATAATAATTTAAGGTGCTGAAGAAAACCAAGCTTTTTCTTGTTGGAAATTTTAATATAGAGCAATGATTTTTTGGTCATTGTTTCAAAAAATCAAAATGCCTATCATTTCTATAGCTCAGTGGTTCTCAGACTGTGGGTCAGGACCCCAAAGTGGGTTGCGACTCCCTTTGAACAGGGTTGCCAGGGCTGGCTTAGACTTGCTGGGGCCCAGGGCTGAAATCAAAGACCTACTGCTCAGGGCCAAAGCCCAGGGGCCCAAAGCCCTTGAGCTTCAACTTTGGCCCCCACCTGCCCAGAGTTGTGAGGCTCAGGCTTCGGCCCTCCCACCCAGGGCAGTTAGGGCTCAGGCAGGCTCAGGCAGGCTCAGGCTTCGGTCTCCCTTCCTGGGGTTGTGAAGTAATTTTTGTTGTCAGAAGGGGGTTGTGGTGCACTGAAGTTTGAGAACGCATGTTATAGCTCATAGTGATTGGAGATACTGCATTTTCTATTCAGCTTTTTTTTTTTTCCAGGACACTTCTGGAATTCATATTAGATCAATAAGTAATATAGAGATGTCTTTATTTTTGCATTCGACTACGTTCCTGTTCATTTTCTCTTATGCAACCAAAGTACTAGACTGATGTCCAGCCTGATTATTAAAAAACAAAAGGTTTTTTCTCTGTTTCAATTATATGCTTGATTTTTCTGTATACACAAGAAAGCTATTTGTAATAATAGACAACCAAAGCCCATTCTTTCACAGTTATGTGGTTTGAATAAAATGTTTTCATGGTGTTCCATCTACCCAACTCCGGTCTACTCAGGATCACCACGTCAGGCCAGAACTAATCCAGCCACCATGTGCATGAAATAAAAGCATATTTCACCAGACATAACTCTTTTGTCTATTTCCCACAGCCTGATAAGCAGCTCAGAAATGAGATTTTAGGAATTATTTTATGGTGTGGCATCCAAAAACTATATTAACATGTGAGCTCTGAGCCAACCAAAGCTTCTTCAGATTGTTTCTGCTTTGTTTTAGGCTTAGCTGCACTTATTCTTCATGCTGCAAAGTGACTTGTGCTATAGCAATGAATCTTATCCAATAGATCTCCATATAGCATATTTAAATGGAATGTAGGAAAAGAATTTAATTGGATAAGGGGAAGTTCAGTTTTTGTGTAATTGGTGCATGCTGGGAGATTTGGCCTACATTCAGGTAATGGAGGTTTTCAGATTTGGGATGCATTTGTTGTGCACCCAAATTCTTTCACTGCTGATATTGCATCTGGATGGGGAAAGAAAATCTCTGAAGCTAAGAGAATGGGCTTACATGGGTGGAGGGTACTTCTGAAGATCCAGAGACTCTGGTTGGACAGGTGAACTACGATTCTAGGGTGGAGGAGCCTACGACTGGAGGAGAGGAAAGAGACTCTGGAACTGAGGGCCTGGAGAAGAATGTGCAGCAGGGAAGTCTTACTGTATGTGTGAAGGAGAATAGAAAAAGGATGAATGGAGGAAAACCAAGAGAGGGCAGGGGAAGGGGACCACAGGCAAATTGTGAGGTTGAAGGAAGACAAGGAAACGGAAAAATTAAAGCAAATAGTTTTACTCTGTTTCCTCTATGGCAGAAAAATATGTACAGAGACCCCTCTCCAGCTGGAATATGGTAAGTGCTCAGATATTTACGAAAGTAAGCAGATGTGTTTTGGACAATCCTTGCCAGTTCTAATTTCTTTTTTCCAGATGCATGTTCTATTTTCTTGTTACTTCTTTCTATCTCTAATGATTTCTAATATTATTTCTTCTTTTTGTTTTCCTGCTTCCATTGCTTCCCCTGTCTTTGGATGTAATTTGGTTGTGATCCTTCGGTGCATGTCACTCAACCTCTCTTGTCCCTGGGCCAGTCCTGTCCTTACGTACGAATCAGAGTAACACTGTGAACATACAACAAAGTGGGTGAGGCCATTAGGAGGAGAGATGCCAGCGGAAGAACATGAGTCCTCTAAGTTGTGTGTAAAATTCTTCATTCTCAGTCTGTAGTGGGCTCTCTTGTCATATGTTAAAAAGTCACAGTAAGACTTACATGAGTATTTGTGGGCCTAATACAGTTTAACTGTTTAAAAAAAACATGCTCAACAAACTATTAGGAAGGTACATTAGAACAGTGGTTCTCAACCTTTCCAGATGACTGTAGCCCTTTCAGGAGTCTGATCTGTTTTGAGGACCCCCAGTTTCAACTCACTTAAAAACTGCTTGCTTACAAAATCAGACATAAATATACACAAGTGTCACAGCACACTATTACTGAAAAATTGCTTACTTTCTCATTTTTACCATATAATTATAAAATAAATCTATTGGAATATAAATATTGTATTTACATTTCAGTGTTATACTGAATGTTTTATTCACTTGTGAGCCTTGTCTGAAGCCCAAACCCTGCCACTCAGGGCTGAAGCATGTAACTTAGCTTCACGGGGGGGGCTTATGGCATGGGGCCCCAGATAATTGCCCTGCTTGCCATCTCTTAATGCCAACCCTGCATTTGCACCACTAAACCTGTCCCATGACACCTGCAGGGTGGCAAGCCCCAAGTCAAGAAACGTTGATCTAGATGAGGTCAGTACCCTCTGGAAGACCTCTGAGTACCCCAGGTGTACATGTACCCCTGGTTGAGAACCACTGCATTAGACTACATATATTTTAGTCCTACCCTAATAGCACTTTGTACTTAATAGCAATTTGCAAATGGCTATAAGAAAAAATAAAAATAACAGTCTTTGGAATATAATGCTTGTTCTATTAGCTCACTGGACTATGGAAAATGAAAACTGATTATGCAATTGTTACTAACTGCCAAACACACCATTACTGGTAACTGGCTTTCCAAACTATTCTGACAATTAATGTATGGATGAAAAATGTCTTTTCTAAAATGGACATGGAGCATTTAACCCATGCAGCCAGTGACTCATGAGATATACCTTGGATGGAAGCAAGTGAACTTGAAGGGCTCTGAATAGGTTTTATTTCTAACTTCAACAAATGCCATGTTGTTTCGTGTTAGGAGGACTTGACCTTACCTGGTGCACTTACACTTAAATGAAGATCTGGAACTGAAACCCTACGATTTTGCTTTCATATTAAAGCCAAAACCTGACAAGGCCTATTTTCACCAGTTCATAATTAGCTAAATATTCTCATGAGATTTTGGCATAACAATAGTTTGGAAGAAGTTTTATGAGAACAACTGATCTTGCATGATTTCTATCATTTCTGTGCTGTCAAATCTGAATCCAAACTAGAACCTAAACCCTGAATCAGCCTTAAACTCAGCCTTTAACCTAAACCTAATTAGACTCCAGATCCAAACACTGCCACCTTCATCCAACTCACATTAAATTAAAAACTTTCACCAATTTCGATCACTTTGGGCAGTTACTAGTGCATACTTCAATTACTCCCTGTGCAAAACATTTTACTATGCACATACTAGTGTACAGGGTTATACACACACACACACCAACTTTCCCCTAATCAAATATTTTAAAATCCTAATAATGTAATGACCCCTGTATACATGATCCAGAGCCCATTGAAATTAATGGGAGACTTTCCATAGACTTCAGTGAGCTTTGAATCTGATCCTTAATGCTTGTTGGAGGGTCAGATGGAGCAGCTATCCCAAGTCCTACCTGAAGAGTGTGATGGAGCTGCTCCTAAGCTGTGCAGAGGGCGGGAATTGCAGATACAAGGTAATATGTGGACAGGAACCAGGGGTACTGGAAGTCTCATCTGATATGCCCATCTCATAGATGTATGCATAAACTGATACCCTTGAGTCATGTATAAACTGACTCCTTTAAAATTGGCCCCTTAATTGGGCCAAAAGAATGTGTATGCTGTAATTAAAGGAAGGACGTAACTGTGAATGTAACAGGAAAAAAGGCTCCTATGCAATAAAAGTTGATCATTACAATATGTTTTTCAACCATTAATACTCATATTTATGCATACTAACTTGTATGTATAGCGATGTATACCCCAGCAAACATATGCAAAAAGAACCATCACTTTTTTCAGTCAAAGTGAGAGGAATGAACGTGATGACATGAAGAGGAAGCCATTGTAGAAGCAAAACCTAATCATACAAAGAGCTGAGTTAGGGATTTTTTAAAAAAAAAAACCAAACTTTTCACCACATTACCATGCTACTTCTCTTTTTTTCTTGTTCATGTTATGGCAAAAGAGAGGACTCCCTGCCTCCCTCTATTTTGCCATCTACAGAGAGGTCCATGCATCTCCCAGTGCATCTTCTATGACAACATTTTGTGTTTCTGTGTCTATCCCCTGAAAACAAACACTGATATAACAATATTAGAGTTGGTCAAAATTTTGCCATAGAGATGGAATTATGACTGAAATTTTATTTTCCATGAAAAGTAATTATTTCACAAAATTCAGTCTAATATTTCACAAAAATTTCCTGATTATTCAGTGCAAAAACAGAAACCAGAACAAAATGTTGTAACTGAAATCTTTTACCTAAAAATTGTTACTGAAGTGGTTATAAATAATAATCATAATAATTTAACTGGAAGTTGTTTTTAAAAACTGTTATTTTTGGTGTTTGTTTTTTTTTTGTCAAAAGAACAAGACACTTTTCTATGGGAAATGTTGATACAAATTTTAAAAATGAAATATTTTAAGAGCTTCTGGGAAAAATCCTCAACCAACTCTAGTAAAACTCTGCTAGTATTTAACCCTTTATATGGTATTTCTACGATCTTAAGCCCTGATTCTGCACTAAAAATTATACAAGTTTACTCCTGAACCCATGCCACTCACTTTGGTGTGGAGCTCTGCATGGGCACAGGAGTCTGCCCAACAGTGCAGAATATAGTCCGGAGGCATCCCCATTACAATGTTTTGCAGTACTTTTCTGCTTGTCAATTTAATGTGGTTTTTAAAAACTTTCACCCAATGTCATGAAAAGTGACTTTGGTTGCTAAAACAATCTTTTCTTGAGGAAATGGGTTGTCCTGAGATTGGAAGAAAAATAAAAGAAACAGGGTTAAATGAACAGCAGCATTTGCTATCCAACAAGTGTAGGAATCTTCTTCACAGCCTATACATAAGTTATGTGCCCTGGGTAAAATTCTCTTCTCAGGCAGACAGAAACAGAAATAAAATGTTGGTGCAGGGAGACAGGTATACTTTGTATTCCAGTCTAGGTATTGTGATACAGAATGGCCAGAGGGCAGCAGGGGAGTGTTTTGGGGTTTTTTTTAAGCAAAAAAGGTGGTTTTATTTGCATAACACACTTACAAAACAAAAACAACAGCATATGCAAATGTGTAACACAGCAACCAATCACAATTGTTTCCTCATTAGCTTCAGGGGAGGGAAGTGTTCAAGCTTGCCTGGGCCCCGGTGGGGGGCTTCCTCAACTCACATGGTCTTCCACCCTTCCGAGTTACCTGGTGGCCCAGAGCGAGGGGGCTTCATCGACTCCCAAGGTCTGCCACCCCCTCGAGTTACCTGGTGCCATGCCCAGTGCCACCAACAATTCCCTCCTTTGAAAGCACCCAACAAGAGGGGCAGGCTGTGGGGTGGACAATCCGGGGGGGGGGCACATGCGCTCACGTGTGAAAGGACCCCTCTAAGGTGGTGGTGTCTGCAGCAGCAATGGCTGGGCCTGGGGTCCCTTGCTCTCTCCCCCAATCAAAGGGTCAAACAAAGGGAACTGGATGGGGACACCGAGCAGAGAACCTCGGACAGCGCCCACTGCTCCTCAAAAGCATCAAGGGAATCGGTGGACGCCGCCCAGAGGAACTCCGCGCGGATAGGTGAACGGACCAAGGATCAGAAAACGGCCCCACAGTTACAGGAAACCCCATCGGCCAACCTCCTCTCTCTGGTTTTATAGATGGCCATTTTAGCCAGGGCCAGGAGGAGGTTAACTAGGAGATCCCGTGACTTTGTGAGGCCACGGATGGGGAGTGCATAAATAAAAAGGTGAGGGAGAAAATGCAACCAAAAACGTAATAGAAGATTTGTGAGGAGCTGGAATAGGGGCTGTAGCCTGGCGCACTCCAAATATACATGTGCCAGGGTTTCCCTCACACCGCAAAAGGGACAAGTATTTGGGATGGGGGTGAACCGTGCCAAGTACGTGCCCGTGCTCACAGCTCCATGAAGAAGCCGCCAACTGATGTCCCCGATGGGCCTCGGAACCAAGGGGGAGTATAGGCTGGCCCACCGGGGCTGCTCACCCTCCAAAGGTGGCAGAAGGTCTCTCCACTTTGTGTCGGGGCGGGACACTAAGCTGAGGGAGTGAAGGTTGTGGAGCACAAGCATGTATAGATGTTTCCTTGTCACGGTTTGGAAGCATACCGGCTGCAGTTCATGCAGCCGGCTTGCAGTAAAGGGATGAGGGGATCGATTGGGTCTACGGGGCAGGGGTCCAATTAAAAGGTCCGGCGGGCCTGGGGTAGAGGGTGGGTGGGGCATGCCCTCGAGCAGGACCAGGTCAAGGTAAGCTCGAGCAGTGGGTGTCAGAGCGGCCTTCATCTCCTGAAGTATGCGCCAGGGGGTACGAGGTCTGGAGAGCCCCATGCTCTGAGCAAGCGTCAGGGGATCCAGCCAGTCTCCCCGGTGGTAGTCCAGGAGGTCTCCGACTCTCATGACTTCTGCCAGGATCAAGCTCTGGCGCACCGAGCAGGACTCCGCCACCTGCACAAGAAGCTGGGGGTTGTGTAGCAGGGGCTCCGCGAGGAGATCTGCCCCCTCGGTGGCCGCCACGGATCTGGTCGTTAAAAACAGTTTCCAAGTCCGGAGGAGGTCCTGGTAGAAGACCGGCAGCCCAGAGAGGTCTCGCGGAAGACCTCCTGGACGGAGATAAAAGAGCTGTCGGTCATATCGGAGCCCTCGGATGCGGCGCAGGATGGCGTGTGCCAGTATGCTGCACGCCGAACTGCCTGCACCATAAAGGAGCCTCTGTAGGGCCTGGAGGCAGAAGACACAGACCTGAGTGTGCAGACACTTCAGGCCCTGTCCTCCTTCCTTCAGGGGTAGATGAAGAACCCCTACAGGGGCCCAGTGCATTCCTGATCAAAAGAACCCCAGAATTGATGTCTGGAGGTTGGTCTGGAGGGAGAGACATTGGAGTAGTCCCGTCCATTTCCTGAGATGCTCTATCACCCCACCCTCTAAAGTTTCCCAGTTCTCTGGCAGAGAGGGATGCGTGGTGGAAAGGTAAATGCTGAGGCAGAGCAGCGGACCCGCGCTCCACTGGATGGTCTGAAACGCGGGTCAGAGGGAGCTCGTCTGCCACCAGTCTCCTACTGCCAGGACAGAGCTCTTGACCCAGTTGACCCGGGCAGAGGAGGCTGCCAAATAGATGGCCTGGCAAGCCTCCACCCGCACCAAGTCGCTTGGGTCCTGGACCACGAGGAGCACATCATTGGCATATGCTGACAGGACCAGCCGCAGCTCTGGCTCCTGCAGCACCAACCCTGTCAACCTCCTGCGGAGGAGACAGAGGAAGGGCTCGATTGCCATAGCGTACAGCTGGCTCGAGAGGGGGCACCCCTGCCGTACTCCTCACCCGAAGCTGACCAGTTCAGTCAGGGTCCAGTTGAGCTTAACCAGACACTCTGCGGAAGTGTACAGCACCCGGAGAAAACCCACAACTGGGGTCCAAAGCCAAACGCCTGCAGAGTGCTCAGGAGGTACCCGTGGTCCACCCTATCGAACGCCTTCTCCTGATCTAGGGACAGGAGGGTGAACGACAGACTGTCTCTACACCTGAGTTCCAAAACGTCCCAAACCAGAAATAGGTTATCAAAGATACTGCAGTCCGGGACGGTGTAGGTCTGGTCTGGGTGGATCACGTCCACCAGCACAGACCCTAGCCGCAGCGAGATTGCTTTCGCTACGATTTTGTAGTCCATGCTGAGGAGTGAGACGGGACGCCAATTTTGTAAATGGCGGAGGTCCCCCCTCTTCGGCAATAAGGCGAGCACAGCTCGCCTGCACGAAAGAGGGAGGACCCTGCTCTGCAGAGACTCGGCCCAGACGGTGACTAGGTCTGGGCCGAGGACGTCCCAAAACACGCAGTAGAACTCCACAGTCAGCCCGTCCATGCCTGGAGACTTATTAGTGGGCATATGACGGAGGGCTTCCGAGAACTCGGCCAGAGTGAGAGGCAACTCTAGCCAGTCTCGGTCGCTCACGCTGACCGTGGGGAGCTCCTCCCAGAGCACTCTGCAAGCGCTAGGGTCGGTCGGCTCCAGGGAGAAAAGACTTGCGTAGAAGGCAGGGGCCCTCCTGCACATCTCCACCAGTTCCGTGAGGGGGGTGCCGTCTTCTGCCAGGAGGCAGGTGACGTGTTTCTTGGCCCCCCTCGTTTTCTCCAGGGCATAGAAGAAGCGGGAGCCGTGATCCATCTCCCAAAGGAGGCGGATGTGGGATTGAATAAAGGCGCCTCGGGCCCAATGGTCCTCGAGGGCCCGGAGCTCCTCCTGCTTCTCCCAGCATGCTCCCCAGAGGAGCGGGTCCTTGGGGCTCGGGGCCTCTCCAGCTCTAAGACCTCCCGTTCCAAGTGCTCTATCGCCGCATTTCTCCGTCGGCTGGTGCCCCGGGTGTAGTCGCGGCAGGAAAGCCGGGCGTGCACCTTCCCCAGGTCCCACCATCGCCGCACCAAGGGAAAGGCACTCCGCTGCCCTCGCCAGGCCAGCCAGAATTCCCAGAAGGATGTCACGAAGCCCTCATCCTCCAACAGGCTGTTGTTAAAATGCCAATAGGCCGGCCCCGATTGCTCCGCACAGAGGGAGGCTGTCATGGTGGCAAGGTGATGGTCAGAAAATGGGGCCAGCCGAATGCTGGAGGAGTGGGCTCGTGAGAGATGGAAGCATGATAAATAAATACGGTCCAACCGGGAGTGGCTCGACCGATGGGCTCCCACCCGGACAAAGGTAAACGTGGAAGTGTCATCCAGGTGGTGGTCACGCCAGATGTCCACCAGGGAGTGATGTTCGACTATCTCTCGGAGGGTGTTCGCGGCGGCCAGGCTCTGCTCGGTCCCCGAGTGGTCCTGTTCCTCGAGGGTGGTATTAAAATCCCCTCCCAAGACCAGGCACTCCTGAGAATCTAAGGTGTCGAGGAAGGCGGACGCCTGCTGATAGAATTGCAGCCGTTCCAGGCCTGATGTCGGGGCATAGACGTTAACGAGGTTAACCATGAGCCCCTCCATACAGACCCGGAGATGCAGCAGGCGACCCGGCATGGCCTTGGCGACCCCTAGCACCTCGGGCCGTAGGTCGGGGGAGAACAGGGTCACCACTCCAGCCTGTTGAAACATGGAATGGCTAAAGTAGACCCTGTCCCCCTACTCCAGCCACCAACTGTCTTTGGCGGTCAGATCTGTATGGGTCTCCTGCAGGAAAACCACAGAGTACCCTCCCTCCCGAAGGAAGGAGAGCACCTGGGACTTGCGAAGAGCCATCCTACAACCCCGGGTGTTCAACGTTGAGATGGTGAGAGGGGTCATGGGGAGGGCCGGGGGGGATCCTCACTGGCAGGGACGCTCGCATCCCCCAGCAGGCCATGCAATAGTCCTTGACCCATCCCGTAGGTGAGTAATTGTTCATGGAAGACGCGGACCCGCCAGTAGGCCGCGGCATCCCGCTTCCCCATCCCTTTACCTTCCCCCATGAGGACCCTTGTGGCCCGGAGGATTTGAGAAAAGTCCCCGCATCGCTGGAGAGCAAGTTGTACCTTGTTGCGAGAGCCATGGACATCCTCTAAAAACTTCCGCAGCTCTCCTATCATAGAACCTATCATAGAATATCAGGGTTGGAAGGGACCTCAGGAGGTCATCTAGTCCAACCCCCTGCTCAAAGCAGGACCAATCCCCAATTTTTGCCCCAGATCCTTAAATGGCCCCCTCAAGGATTGAACTCACAACCCTGTGTTTAGCAGGCCAATGCTCAAACCACTCCTCTCAGCTCATGGGGGCGTGGGGTTACGGTTTCCCGGTTGTTCCCCGGCGGCGCCCTTGGTGCAGCCCCGTGGCCCACTAAAATGGGCAAGCAGGGTGCGGACCCCCGACAGGGTGCCTGATGGGCTGCAGCTTCTAGGCCCACCTCAAGCCCTGAGGTGATAGGGGGCAGTGGAGGGAAAATAGCAGCCCCTAATGGGTCGGGGCAGGAGAACACAAAGGCCGCTCCCTGGGGGCGGCGATAACATTGCAGGAGGTAAACTGGATAGGGGTAGGGGCAGGGGCAGGGGCAGAGGCGAGGTTCTGGGTTTCGGGAGGCAAGCAGCTGGATGGTGGCGCCTCCCGATCAGGCTCGAGGGTTACGGGGGTGGGGAGGGAGCTTTCAGTGATACCGGGCACGGGCTCTATGCTGGATTTAGTGGCCACAGTATCAGGAGGTGGATTATCTTCTGTAGAGCCCCCACCCGGGAAGGAAGTCGATTGCTCTGCACCAATGGGGAGTGCCCCTGGTGACTCGTGTCCCGGCCGCATGGCGTCAGCTGTCACCTGAGCAGGCTCGGTGGTCGTCAGCTGGGTGCCATCAGCAGCCGGGTCGATGGAGGAGTCCGGGGCTCCTCGGAGGTGGGAGCAGAAGCAGCAGTTAGGGGGAGGGAGCATGGGGAAAAGAGGGGTGGAGTGAGGTCGCCAAGATCGAAGTTTGCTGGCAAAAGGTCGTCCTCCCCCTGAGCAACCGGGGTCAGATCTAAGGCCTCGATCTCCTCGAACATGGAGGAGAGGACACTTTCCGCCATCCCGGGGTTCTCCCCGCTGGCACCCGCCACCACGGTTGCCTTGGGGTTCACGGGGGCTTCGGGTAGTGTCAGGACAGAAGGGGCTTCCTTGAGGGTCTTGGGGGGGAGGGTCTCCCATGGAGGGGAGACACTACCTTCCGGTGCTGCCACATCTTTCCTGGCTGACACTGGCAGATGGGACGCACTTGTGGGCAAAGCGGAAGGCTCGGCATTGGTGTCCCCCTTCCTGGTCTTCCGGAGGGCCTCCGCTTTGGGTGGATGAGGCGGAGCTCGAGTCTTCCGCTTGCCTCGCTTCCCCTGGACTAGGGCCCGGCCCTCCACGGCATCATCTGGGGGCTGGTTAGCAGGGGTCGTGTCAGGGGGGAGAGGCGATAGCTCAGGGACTTGCGGGGGGGAACAGTGGGGCAGCATAAGGGAGGGAGGATTCTCCCTGGGGCAGGCTCTCTCCCAAGTCTGGTGGTATCTCTACCACACCCTCCTCAATAGGCCCCGCCAGATTGTCAGCAGCGAGGGCAGGGCTCTCCCGCTCGTCTGGGCATTGTAGGGGAGGGTCCCCTTGGGTCTGAGCGGGAGTAGTGGTGGTCCGAAAGGGGGGGGGTGGCGGGTTCAGGTACTGGGCAGCCAGGGGCGTCGGCAATGACGGGGCTGATGTCTTACTGGGTCTCGGGGATCCCAGGTGCCCCTCCTTGCCAGGCTAAGGGGCAGTCCCTCCGGACATGCCCTGACACCCGGCAGAGGTAGCACTGGGCTTCCCCCGTGGAGAAGTACACCTGGTAACGTGCCCCCTGGTGGGGGACTAGGAAGGACCCCTCAAGCGCCTCTCTGTCATGTGCCACCGACAGCAGTAGAAGCTGCACTTGCCGGTGGAAGGAAAAGATGTGACGGAGGGTGGGGTCCTTGCAGCCCAATGGGAGAGGGCTGATAACAGAAACAGGTTTCCCCAGGGTGGAAAGGGCAGGTAACAGGGCAGCATTGGGGAGAAAAGGAGGGACAGAGGTCAGGACCAGGCGGACGCCCAGGTCCTCTAGCGGCTCTAGGGGGACAAACACCCCCCCCACCACCAGGCCCCTCTCCACCACTTCCTGGGCAGCAGCCTCCAATGCTAAGAAGAAGATGACCTTCCCGTACATTTTGGAGGCCGTCACAATGGCCGAGGGCCCCACCACCTTCGCCAACACCCGCACATAGGTCTCCACGTGGGGCGAGGCGGGCACCAGGAGGCATCGGACACCGTGCTTCCTTGTTATGGTGGGAAAGGGGCCCCAGCTGCTATTGATGGTGGTGGAGGCGGTGGGCGGGAGAGATGATGAGGTGGCAGGCGGGGGGGCTGCCGCCGCCAGGGCATACGTCCTGGGGGCTGAGGGAGGGACACCCGCAGAGCTGGTGGAGGGGGCAGTGGGGAAGGATGCCGTGGTCGGTGGCGGGGCTGCAGCAGTGGGGGTGGCCCCTGCCATGGAGGGCCTGGTGGTTTTAGTGGGGCCCTTCCCCTTCTTCTTGCCCTGGCCTTTCCCGCCAGCTGGGGGGGCTCCCCTAGAGTCTAGGGAGGCGATGGGCATGGCAGCGGCGGAGGTCACCCCGGTGCCCTCCATTGCTGATGCCCCAGAGGGGGTGGTGGCAGGTGGTTAACAGGAGGTGGGGTCAAGTAAAAAGGGACAAGCTGTGGGGTGGACAATTCGGGGGGGGGCACATGAACCACCGTACGCTTGTACAGAGAGTCCTGTTTGTTTGGCTGGTGCTTCTGGCCCACATGGTGGAATCAGGGCGAGCAGCTGAGTCCAGAGGCAGATGTTAAACAGCCAGCAAAGACGGTAGAGGGGGGCAGTGGTGAAGATAGTAGTGTGGGGTTTGGGAGGACACAGATGGATCGGGGGGCAGCTCCGTGCCACACCCCGTGTCCCTACAAACACAGTCAAGGCCTCCCCCCACACGAGAGCACAGTTCGAAAGTTACTCAGTCTTAAGACCCCCTCCACGGTGATTAGTAGATTCCCTGGGCGGTGTTCCTCCGGTAGACGGCTTTCTCCCTTTCTTTTCCGGGCTTCCTTTGCAGCTGTAGCATTCCAGGGATGCCGAAACAGATGATAAGAGTCTCTCTTGGCCAGATACAGGTCCACAAACAAACAGCAAGCGGCTGGGTCTGGGGGCTGGGTCCCTCCACTCCCCCCCTCCGGGGAGCGGGTCAGCAGCCCCCCCCCCCAGGGGGTTTCAGCTGGAGCAGTAGGAGCATCCGACGGCAGGGGAGGGGGGCTAACAGCCAGCCGGCAGCCAACCAGCGCTCAAGCAACAGCAGAAAAAAAAAGGGGGGGGAGGGGGGAGAGCGTCTGGCCTGGTCGGGGGGAAGCTGAAAGCAGGGGCAAAAAGTAAGGAAAGCCCAGGCCAGAGGGCAGCAGGAGAGTGTGAGAAGGGAGCCTTACTCCCTGTAGAGGGAAGAAAGTTTGCCTTAAATTAATTAAAGCACTGAAGCCAGTCACATGATAAACCCCCCCTGCTTCAATCAGACGAGGAGGAGTTGAAGCAGAGTAGATTGGTGTTGGAGCAGAGAGCAGTTTGGAGAAGTGCTGCAGTGGGCTAAGAAGACCAAGACCCTAGGTAAAGGGACACCTGGGTTGTGCAGAGGGAGGGCAGGAAGCCCCACAAGCTGAAGGGCAGGAGAGGGAAGTAGCCCAGGGAAGAATCGCTAGTTCTAATTGTTTACCGCTATCCCTAGGGCCCCTGGGCTGGGATCCGGACCCGGAGACACTAGTGGGGCAGTTAATACCCCAGTTCAGGGGCAAGAAACAGTGCCCTGAACCCCCACCCAAGAAGAGAAAGCGCGAGACCCATTATAGCAGTGCCGGCAATTTGCCACGGTATAAAGGCACCTAACATAGAGATTTCCTTCCAAATTTTTGGAAAACTCATACTGCTTCAGTTTGTATTTGGCTTTTATGACTAGGAATCAGATCTGAATACAGGGCCAAACCTGCAGAAAGTACAGGAGACAAAGGGCACTCTCATTATAACAGAACGCTTTTCTATGCGTCATACTGCAGTTTGCAACTCCAGACCTGCCAATATGCTTCTTTTATAATACAGGGGGGATGTGAATTACTGAGCATGTTTAGCAACATGGGGCACATACACAGGCACAATTTATACAGATGGAAAAGTACAGTAATCTTGATTCTAGTATCAAGAAGCTTTTACAACAAAATGAAAACCAATTCCATGCTTTTAATAAAGAAATATTTCACTTTCTGCCCTCTTCCCCCACGTGCCAGTCTATGAAAGAAAGAGGGAAAAAACCTATAAAAGTAGGCAATTAATCATACATTTATTTTCTCAAATGCTTCATGACTGAAGGAAGGATTCCCATTTGGGCAATCAAGATTATTTCAAACTACTTGGTAATGACTCAGGGGAAGAAGCTGAGGGAGACCTAGAGGATGTATCTTTTTTTAAAGAAAATTTATGTTATACCCTCCCGATAAATAATCCTGAGTCCACTAATTCTCCACCAAGCTCTCTAAAGTAGAGCAGGTCAAGAAATATGCCCCACTGCAGTATAAATTTCAAGTAAATGCTTCTGTACACCAATAATTTAAGGTTGCTGTCACCTAAATTCTCAGTCCTGTGCATGCTTGAGGTACCCGAGATGACATACACTGTATATCACGTCCATCTCATGGACAGCTGCTTTCCTCAGGGTGGAGCTTGAATACAAATGATATTGTTTATGCTTAATCCCAGGCTTGGAACATTGTGCATTATGTCAGCATCACCAAGTGGGCCAAATCCGTCTGGACAGAAATTTAAAAGAAGCCAGCTGTGTATTGTCTAGCGACATATATTTCCAAAGAAATCCTTCAGGAGTTCTCTCACCCTGAATTCCTTGTTGAAACAGTCCTCCGGCCTACTAGTGGCAATTATAGCACCATGTGCTTTATTTACAATGACCTGTACAAGTATTTGGTCCCTACAGCATAGGGCTTTCCACAAGCCTTTACCTACTACCAAGGTACAGGAGGAGAGAAAGAAGATCTCACTCTGAGATTCTAGGTTGCTTTGCCCTTACTTCCAGCCTTCCCCCTTCCTCTCCTGCTTCTTCCTGTCCCTCGCTTAACCATCCTTAACTGACAAGCTGAATCCCCTTGTTAATTGGTTAATCACCTGGTGTTTAATCATTTATCACCGCGCTTTGGCTCATGTGGCGATACCTAAAAAGTGCACAGAGCGGTGAGTCAACCTTAGGCTACTCACACTGTCACAACCAGTGTTTAATTTATGCTAGGGCTTGCCCAGCAGAGCCCCAGCCCTGCTAGGCCTGGCAGTCCATAGCCCCGGCACCTCTTTCCTTAAAATCAAGCACTGGTCACAACCAACTGGTCAAAAATCAACTTTCAGATAATGAATTACAAGAGGCAGCAAGCCTGTGTAGCTCACCCTGTCTATTGGAGTTAGAGATGGAAAAGACCTGTTAAGTCATCTGGCTTATCTCCTTGCCATTGCAGGATTGTTCGGTACTTTGCCCTATCTAGATTTTAGCATTCTAAACTAAGGTGCCCTTCACCCCTTATTTTGGGAGACTGTACCACAACCTAATATATTGCACTGTCATGAAGTTCTACCTAACCCCAACCCAAATGTTTCCTTTATTAATTTTATTACTTTAACATACACTAATTAATTTTTCTCCCTCCCTATTTTTTATACTATTCAGGTATTTGTCAGCTCTCATGTCACCTCTTTAGTCATCAGATGGTCAAGCTATATGTATTTAGGGTGAAATTCTGTCTCCACTGAAGTCAATGGCAAAATCCCCACAGCCATCAGTGGGGCAGGATTTTACCCATCAGTCTTTCAATCTCTTCTCAGAAATCAGAGTCCCAAGTTCCTGATCCATCTTGTTTCTTTTCTCTGAATTCCCTCCAATTTGCCATTACCTTCTGCTTATGTGGTGCCTAGAACTGAACATATTATAGTTGCTGTCACATCAGAGATGGAACCAAAATCACTTCCTTTCACTTTATTTGTGACTCCCCGATTTCCACTGGGGAAAGGAGTGGTGATGTACATGATGGGATGTGTCACCTTTCTATTCGTTTTATTTATTTAATTTTAGCCTGCAATAATGAAAAGTGGAGGCATGGAGGAGACACCACCTCTATTTCATTGAAGTTCTTGTATCCTGTGCATCACCATAATAGCATCTTTCACAGATTAAAATTAAAATAAGCATGATACATCTGTCAGATAATGTGTCCTCTCTCTTTTCATCCAAGGTGGAATAAGACATGTCTAATATTATTATAGTTTTTAATGCAGAAATATTTCTATGTGCTGCTCTTTAGAGAAGCAAGGGGTCACAGAACTGGGTTTTGCATTTGGAGCAGAGTTTTGTGGTCATTATCACTCAGTTCCTCTGGTAGTGATAGTTGTTGTTGTCAGCTCATTGAAACACTGTGTTATTAATAAGAAGGAAAGTAACACATGATAAGAAGGGGAGACATATCCGCCTTGTAGGTGTGATAATAAGAGGACTCTTGCCACCTCAGATACTGGAGCAGAATGCAAAATCAAAATTACAATAACAATGTTTTTCAAGTCAGATGTCTTGATTGTTCCATGTCAGATTTGCACATGAAAGGCGCCCTCTGCATAAAGATCAAATCCCTTCTGCATGGAAGTGGGAGTCAGCAACCTCTATGGCACTGTTCCCTCCCTTCTGGTCCCCTGGGAGGGATTATTCCCATAGGGCCTGTTCTACAATGGGAGCAAACCCTGATTGCACAATCAGAGCAGGGACCCTCATAGAGATGGCTTCTTTAGGGCCACCCACAAGAGCAGGTGATCATGTCAGATTTCTAAATTGTTTTACATTGTGTTGCTCACATGTTCACATTATACCTGGGGCCAGATAGAGAGCTAACAAAAATGGTGGTGCAAACTGGTGTCAATGAAGATAATTGCAAAATACCATCTCTGTGGATGTGGCCCATCTGACATAATTTATATGCTGAAGGAACAGAAGGGCAAGGATACAGCAGGAAAATGACCCAAAAGGAAGGTATAAGGTCAAACAAGCTTCCCTTCATCCACTCCTGTGTTTCTTGCTACCTGCCTGGTCTTCTGTCCCTTTGGCATGGAAGACCCATCAGTTTACACTTACTCATTAGGGAGCAGTGTAATGGTGTAATTTACACCACTATTTATAGCATGTCATGCCTCAATTTGGGCTAGAGTCTCTACTGCAAGATACTGGGGGAGAAGGGAAATTCCCTGGGTCAATATTCTTTCTTTCATCTTTTGCCCACTAATGCAAAATTAAAATTTCATTTTAATGTGGAAATTGAAAGCTACATTTGTTGAATAGGCTCCCAGTCACACCTTCGCAAACAGGTTTTCCTTAAGAATTCAGTTTAATCCTTTTCTCAGTCCATTAGTAGAGAAGTTATGCTTGGAGTGTTATGGTGATGATGCCAACTGTAAAAGCAAATATGAACATATGCTCTGTTAAAAAATGCATATAGAACTTTAGCCTAAAACCTGAAATGTTCTTTCTAGTTCTGTTTGTCTTGTATTAAGATTAATCTACTGTGTTCATGACAGGATTAAATGTGTGGGAAGGGGGGGAAATAGGTGCAGATTTGGAAATCCAAATATATAGCGCAGAACACCTGCAAAATATCTCTCCTTATAAATTATATTACCACGAGTCCTGATCCCATCTATCTCCTCCGTCCACACATCATTCTTTTCCAACATCGTTTTATGAGAAGCAAGAAGGTCAGCAGCAGCGGAGCTCATTGTATAAAATCAGCTCTATGCTCATCCCAATTTAAAATCATCTTATTCATTTCTTTTAAAGAATATTTGTAATTTCTTCTCTGTGATGAAAAGGCTTTTTCAGTCATGGGATTTTCCTCTCCTTCTGTTTATAAAATATTAACGTACAGAGCTTTTTAAAAGATTCTTTGTTTATCAGCAGGGTTTTATGAAAAGCTTTCTGAGGTTTGTTCCACCAAAGTTTTTTTCTATGGAACATTTGTGCCTTCAGGCAAAATAGAGACTTGAACCTGGTTTTCCCCCACTGCCAGATGAGCAGCCTAGCGACTATGGGCTATTGGCTATTCTAGGGTAGCAGACTCATTTTTTGCATAAATTCATTCAAAAGTTCTAGTTTTTGTTCCAATATGGAGCAAGAACAAAATCAAAACCTTGAATTTTTTCCAAACAGATTTACTGCTTTCTCGCCAGCCCTAATGGAAAGTGCATTGAGAGGGGATAGCTCAGGGGTTTGAGCACTGGCCTGCTAAACCCAGGGTTGTGAGTTCAATCCTTGAGGGGGCCATTAAGAGATCTGGGGCAAACATTGGGGACTGGTCCTGCTTTGAGCAGGGGGTTGGACTAGATGACCTCCTGAGGTCCCTTCCAACTCTGATATTCTATGATTCTATGTAGAACTGCAGTGACAAAAGTTGTATACAACTTTTTTAGCTTCCCTGGCATGCCCAAAGTGGCCTGGTGTACAGAAACCAAGGGATGTACTGGTTCCACCTCTATGACATCCTTGGTGGAATTCCTGAGGGAGCAGAGCAGTGTGAACAGTCCTACTTTCAGCAGCCCCGCGAGCCCAGGAAGGTGCAGTTTGCACCTTTTATGCACTGGTTGCATTGAACTGAGTCCACAGGTGGGAAATTTGTTCAACCTGCTTAACTGCAAACTCAGCTGTATCCTTGAGGGAAAATTTCCCTCAGGGAAGCCTTAGAACAGAGATGGTCGGGTTACAAAAGGGAGTTTCAGTAGATGCACATATGTTTTTATTTGGTTGTTTTAAAGAAGAGGCTCAATTGAGACATGGTAGGCTGCCACCTGGATGGAGGGGAGGCCATATTTGGTGTACCTTGGTTTGATTTTCTGAAATTAGGTAGGAGAGGGTTGGCAGTTATGTTCCTACACAAGACTTTCATCTTTGTGGAACTGATCTTAATCCTGTTTTAGGTGACAATTAACATGAGTTTAATGGTCTTATTTTAGTACCTCATGAACAACTGTATACTGTGACAAAGTGGTCTGCCACTGAGAGTGATTGCTGATTGGCTGGAGTTCAGTGGCTCAGGAACAACAAATCTTGCCTCACCTTTGAAAGAGTTAGTTTAACCTAGGAGCTTGGGTTAGACAGAGGCCTTCTCCAGGTCTGGAAAACTCCATTTAGCCTGGCCCACACTAGCCCTGAAATATTTTTGTTCAGTTTTGACAAAGGGTTGTTCTTATACTAAGGGGTTTTTTTTGTTTGTTTGTTTGTTTTACTTTAGCTGGAAGCTACTTTGTCATGAAATTGCTGTGGTAATTTATTTAACTTTAGTTATTTCAGTTCCTAGTGGACTAAACATTAATTGCATTTCCCCTCCTCCACCTCTTCCCCCTCCAATGTTCCTGAGTCTTTTTCTGCCTCTTTCCACTTTTTGGTATCTGAGTCTACAACCCATGTGACCACCGTGTCCTCCTGTAGCGGGGTCTTATTGGAAACCCACGAGGTGGGTGGGCTTGCGTGCCAGATGGAAACACCAGATATAAATGCAGTCCAACCGGGAGTGGCGCGACTGATCCCGCTCCACCCGGACATAAGTAAAGGTAACATCGTCGTCTGGGTGGTGGTCACGCCAGACGTCCACCAGGGAGTGATGATCCATGATCTCCCTGAGGACACCCGCGGCTGCCTGGAATGTCTCGACTCCTGAGCGGTCCCGGTCTTCGAGGGTGATGTTGAAGTCCCTGCCCAGGGCCAGGAACTCGTGAGGATCCAGGGTGCCGAGGAAGGCCAACGCCTGCCCATAGAAGCGCACTTGCTCCGGGCCTGCATTCGGGGCGTAAACGTTGACCAGGTTTAATCTCAACCCCTCCACGCAGGCCCGGACATGCAACAGGTGACCCGGCACGACCTCAGCTACCCCCAGCACCTCGGGCCATAGCTCGGGGGAGAACAGGGTGGCCACCCCAGCTAAACAGGCCCCAAGGTGGCTAAAGTAAACCTTGTCCCCCCACTCCAGCTGCCAGCTAGCCTCGACTGCTGGAGCCGCGTGGGTCTCCTGCAGGAAGATCACAGAGTACCCCCACCCCGCCGCAGGAAGGAGAGCACCTGGGTCCTGCGGAGACCCACGCTACAGCCCCTGGTGTTCAGCGTGGCAAAGATGGTATCCTTCATAGGGAGGTCTGGGGTGAATCCTCATGGGCAGGGGAATCGACAACCTCCAACAGTCCCCGCAACAACCCACGTTCGACCCCAAAGGTCATCAGGGAGTCGTGGAACTTACGGGCCCGCCAGTAGGCCGCGAGATCCTGCCTCCTGGTCCCTCTCCCCTCCCCCAAAAGGCCCTTCATGGCCCGGAGGATGCGATGGAAGTCCCCCCAGCGCTGGAGGGTGAGCTGCACCTTGCCCTTTGAAATGGGTGTCCAGCAGGAAATGGTGCAGCCCGTCTCCATCCCCGGCACAGGAGGGGGCGACGGAGGGAATAGTGCAGCCCCCATGATGTTAGGAAGAGGGGACACAAAAACCGCCCCCTGAGAATTGTCCATAGACAAAGGAAACAAGACAACCTCGGGGGCGGCAATAACATGGGCGGTGGCAGGGAAAGGGGCGAGCAACTCATTGGGGACAGAAACAGGATGGGGGTGGGGACAGGGCCAGAGATGAGGACAGAAGAACTGATGGGAGCAGGGACAAGGGCTAATATTGGGACTAGGGCAGGAGAGGGGCTGGGAGCAGGGGTCGGAACAGGAGCAGGGACACTGATGGGTTCACAGTCCCCGGCAGCTGGGCTATCAGGGTGCAGCTCCTCTCAGCCGGGAGTGGGGGACAACGGGACAGGGGTTAGAGAGGGGCCTTCACTGATGCCGGGCATGGGAGCTGTGAGAAACACGTCACCCACAGCCACGGCGTCAGGCACTACGGAAACTTCAGTGGGGCCCCCCTCCGGAGGGGAAGCCAACAGCTCCATCCGGGCGCTAGAGGGCACACCCACAGGCTTGGGGCCCGAACCGCTCAGCATTGGCTGTCACCTCTAAGGGCTCAGTGGCCTCAGGTGAGCTGCCATCCATGGCCAGGCAAATAGGGAGAGCCAGGGTCGTCACCAGGACCAGAGCGGGGGCTACAGTTGGGAGTGAGGGGCAGGGGGAATGAGGAGGGGGCGGTGGAACTGATCCACTGCCCAGATCGAAGGCCCCTGGCAGGAGGGGGTCGTCCTCCCCCGGGTGACTGGGGTCAGACCCAGGGCCTCGATCTCCTCGAATATGGAAGCAAATTCAGTCCCTGCGGCCCCAGAGTCCTCCCCGCCAGGAGCTGGGGCAGTAATAGCCCCAGTATCGACAGCAGCAGGGGGCACAGATGGCAAAGGGGCCCGGGGAGAACTCCTACAGAGGTCTCCTCAGGAGGGGACTTAACAAGAGGGGGCGGCGACATCTCCGTCTGCTGCCATGGCTACCATGGCCAGCATCTCCTGCTGGGCTCCATCCAGGGGTATGGCAGAAGATGTGACAGCGTCAGCCCCCCGCAGCATTTTTCAGGGGACCTCCTCTCCCTCATCATCAGAGGGGAGGGATCGAGCCCGCGAGTTACAGGCACTGAGCTTCCCCCAGATGAGCACCCAGAACTCCGAAGTGGAGGTGGAGGGCCGGTCAGCAGGGGCAGGGCCAGGGGGCAAGGGCGATCATTTCGGGGCTTGGGGCGGCAAGGGCGGGACAATGGGAGAAAGGGAAACTTTCCCCTGGGGCGGGCCCTCTCCCTCAGCTGGCAGAGGTCTTGCCGCCCTCTCCTCCACAGGAGGAGCGGCAGGCCAGGCTGCCAGGGTCGCCGGCGGTGAAAGGGCTGGCGCCCTCCTGGGTCTCATAGGTCCCGGACACTCCTCCAGGCCGGGCCAGGGGACAGTCCCTCCGGATGTGCCCTGTTGCCTGGCAGAGAAAGCACTGGGCTTCCCCTGTTGAATAATGGGCCCAGTAATGGGCCCCCTGATAGGGCACCAAAAAGGACCCCTCGAGCTCCACTCCACCATACGTCACCAGCGGCGCTTGAATCTGCACCTGCCGGTGGAAGGACAAAATGTGGCGGAGGGCGGGGTCCTTGCAGCCCAGCGGGAGAGGGCTGATGATGGTGATGGGTTTCCCAGGGTGGAGAGGGCAGGCAACAGGGCAACGTTGGGCAGGAAGGGCAGGACGGAGGTCAATACCACCTGTACGCCCAAGTCCTCCAGGGGTTCTAGGGCAAAGAACACACCCCCCACCGCCATGCCCTTCTCTACCACCTCCTGAGCTGTGGCCTCCGTTGCTAGGAAGAACACAACCTTACCATACATCTTGAAGGCTGCCACGATGGCCGTGGGACCTACCACCCTCGTCAATGCCCGCACGTATGTTTCAATGTGGGGTGAAGCAGACACCAGGAGGCAGCGCACGCCATGCCTCCTGGTCAGCGAGGGGAAGGGGTCCCGGCCACCAGAAATGGTACCGGAGGCGGCAGTCAGGGTAGATGGCCTGGTAGCATGTGAGGGGGTGGCGGCCAACTGGGCCTACACTCTGGGGGCTAGGGATGGAGCACCCCCAGAGCTGGTGGAGGGAATGGCTGGGGAGGAAGGGACTGCAGCAGGGAGGGCAGCCCCGCCAACGGGAGGTTTTGTTTTCCGGGCGGGGCCTTTGCCCTTTTTATTCCCCGGCCCTTTTTGCTGGTGGAAGGGGCAACCATGGTAGCGGCAGAGTCTAGGCTAGTAGTGGCTGAGAGGGTAGCCACTGGGGTGGGCAAGGGAGGAACTATGGGAGCAGGGTGGGCAGGAGCAAGGGCAGGGCCAAGGGCAGGGGCAGGGTCCTCCTCCATAGTGGAAAGAGGCAGGAGGCGGCCCTAAATTGGGGGTGGGACAATGGACAACTGCTCCGCCCCACTAGACGGCAGGCAGGAGAGGAGGCTCCAGCAAACAGGGTATCGGGAATAGGAAAGGTGGGACAGGGCCAACCACTCCTCCCTGCTAGACTGTATGCAGGAAGGAGGGTACCAGCGTGGGCGGGGGGAACTGTAGGGAGGAACCGGGGAAAGGGAAGAAGCAACCACTCCTCCCCGCTAGGCTGTAGGCAGGGAAAGAGGGTGCTAACAGCAGGAGGAGACGGGGACAACAAAGGAGAGGGGGGACAATCACGGGCGCAGGGCGGGGCGCTGGTTCCTCCGGCTGCACTCGGAAGGGGAAGGACTACAAATGCATCAGGGGAGGTGCAGTGATCAGAATAAACAACTTAAAATGGGGGGAGGGGGTCACAGGCGCTCCGAAAGGGGACGTGGGCACACCAAACTGTGGGTTGGGCAGGGCAAGGGCAGGGCAGGGGTCAGCGGGAGTCAGGGAGAACAGCAAACAACTGAGGGTGGGGCAAGTAGAGCACAAGGGCAGGGGAAACCAAACTCCTGGGGAAGGGCGGGGCACGCGAAGCAACAATTGCAAGGGTTGGGGCGGGGTAGGAACACTAACAAACCCAGGAACCTAGGATGGGGCCAGGGTGGGACAGGCAAACAACCAGGGAAAAGTCTTCCAGGGAGCTACGGGACGAAAAAAAAAACTGGGCTGGGGGGTAATGGGAAGGCCCTCCACCCAAATGCAACTGAGGGAGGGGGGCCAAGTCCCAACAAAAGAGTGGGAGAGTGCACCCACGAGCGCTTGTGGGGCTCACTCCAGTCCTTGCTCGCTCCTGGAAACAGTCCCGGATGGTGGTGGGCGAAGAAGCAAGCAGCCCCATCGAGGGGCGAGCAGCAGGTGTTGATGGTCAGCTGGTGGAGACGGCGGTGGCAAAAAGGCATGGTGGTGGCGATGGTGAAGGAAGATGTGGTGGGGGGCAGCAGGACTGGGGGAGGGCTCCACACCTCTCCCTCAGCCCCCCACAGCAGCAAAAGGTGACTACCACCTCAGGAACACAGCTGTTAAAGTCATTCAGTCCAATAACCGACCCCCTCCACAATTCCTCACAGTGGTCTTCCTCCTCCTCGACAAGACAGCAAGCTTAGGAGCAGCAGCAGCAAGCGGGTGGCAGCCAGCTAGGTGAGGACCCAGGCAGAAGGGGTGACAACGGTGGTGGTAGTGGTGGAGGGGTCCTCACTTTTCCTCCCTCCAGAGGGGTGGGGATGGGGGGGGCAGGCCAGCAAGGCTCCCCCTTCCCACAGTAGTAACAACAGCAGCTCCCAGAAGGGGTCTCAGCCAGCAGTAGCCCTCCAGGGAGGGAGGGAGGGAAGGAGAGAGCTCCAGCCAGCAGCAACAGCCCAGGGAAGGAGCTCCAAACAGCAGCAGCAGCAGCAACAGCAGCCCAGGGAGGGAGAGAGTTCCAGCCAGCAGGACAGACTGACCTCTCCTTCCTGTAGTGGGGTAATTACCCCATTCCTCCCCTGAAGGGGTTAAAAGCAGCCCTGGAGAGGGCTGCTGCTGGGTAAAAGGGATTAAGAACAGCTGGGGAAGCTGACTGAGTAGCTGACTACAGCTGTGGCCAGCTTAATTATTGCCCAGCTGGCTCTGATAAGAAGGCTGTAGGCCAGAAGCTGGAGGAGTCTCACTCTAGCACTGGAGTGGGAAGGGCTAGCTGCCTGGGAGCAAAATACCTGAAAATGGAGCAGTGCTGGGGAATAGGGCAAGGGAGTGGGGCCTTGTTGTAGGCCTACACGGGTACTGGGGTTGCAGAGGTGCAGCATAGGGTTTGGCAGAGGCACCTGGCCCAACCTCCTTGCCAATGATGAGTGGCTTTGACAGATTGTAGTTTGCCCCAGTGAGCAGGAGCTAGATGATGACTGGCAGTAGCCACTAAGGTAAGGTGGGGATAGAGGGCTGGGGGTTCCCCTTGGTGGAGAGACCCAGATTGTGGGGGTACTGCTGGGGCAGAACCCTGATGTAAAACTGGGGTCCAGGAGGGACACAGATACCAGCGGCAGGTGAGACACCAGCCTGCAGAGGGTGCTCCGAAAGCTGGAAAGAGCTAATTCCTGAGACGATCTGCAGGAGGCACCGCACCAGTGAGTCGTTGCCTCGCTACACCTCCGCAAAACACAATCCCCTAATGAAACAGCACAAGGGCTATCAGACTAGTAATATTTGCTGAAGAGAAGTAATTATGGAAGCTTTGGTCATGACTCCATAGTTTAAGTTGAGTTGAGTTTTTCCCTTAAAGCAAGGCTTCACCCTTTTTGTTATGGCACCATGCAATTAACATTTGCTTATGACTATGGCATTTTAGTGTTTATGTGCTTATAATTACAGGACAAGTGAAGTTGTTTGAGTGTCTTAATTGTACATTGCCAAGCCTTAATATATTTGGGTTTCCTTTATGTGTAAACTTTTATGTCTGAATTCCCTGGTTGTGTAGTGCTTGGTTTTGGGATAATTACAACATCTCTATAATTTCTTTTTAACCTAAATTATTGCCATATACTCTTAGCCTGAACTCCAATTTAACATAGTTTCCTGTCTGGGAACAAAATAAGAATGTGGCCCTTAGGGAACGAGGAGCAAAGGCAGAGCTCCATGACAAAGCTGAACCTGTCTGTGCTATAAGGACTAGAGCCAAAATCTGAAGTCAATGGCAGGCTCTCCATTGACTTCAATGGGCACTGGATCAGCCACTTAGTCATTACATTTCATTGGCAGTAAACTTAAAGAAAGGGGAAACAGTGTCAGGTGCCCAGGTATAAAGGAGAACTGTGTGTGTATTAATAGTTGCAGAAACTCCCCGCTTTTTGTGACTGACATAACATCAACCATCTGCCAAACATGTATGGCAGGGATGCAGATTCTAAATACTACACCAATAAGATTAGACATTTTGAAGGCCAATAATTTTATTTGAAGTTTATACATCACTGTCTCCGATATACAATGGTGCTAGGTATAGCCTACAGTCTACGACATATTGAAAGTCTCCATGTAGAGTAATTTAGTTGCCAGATGTAGTAAAAAGTATGTCCAGGTTCTATGCCAGGCTGCAGAAGCCCTGAAAAACTGGCATTTGCAGTATTAGAGTGTTGCCACGTGTTTTACTGATTTGGGACACCTAGTAATCACACTGCTCTCTAGTTCTTCAATGCTGTGTAAAACGTCACATTTATTTTGAAAAATTGTATTTAACACAGGGTGTAATCTGGTATTCCTTATATGTCCAAAAATCAGTGGGAATTTCTGATGCAAAACCAAGGCAGAATTGAGCGCAATATGTGTTTGGTTTATTATGGACAGATATACACAATTAAAATGATTGAATTAAATAATGTTTAGTCACTTAAACAATGTTATCAAAAAATCAGTGGCATTGATATGTAATGATTATTTCTATTTAATATTAAACTTTGGCACTTTACAAACAAGTTTTGCCATCTGTATCTTCAATCTCAGGAGTCAGTCCTGCAAACACAAATTATCAAAATTAATACTTACCACTGTGAGTATTTCCACTGAGTTCTAGCCATACATCCACTTGACCGGGTACATTTCATAGGGCTGTATTCTGTAAGACTGGCTCATGGAAGGAGTCATGATACATGCAAGTTGCCCCCCATGTCCAATACTCCTCTCACTTACATCAGTGTGAATCAGGAGAAACTCCACTGAAGTCAAAGGAATTTACACCAGAAAAAACTAGTGTGAGAGGAGAACTAGACCCAGATTCTCAGCTTTCCTGAACTATGGCTTCACAGCTGTGAGTGTAGACATAAGGAATTAGGCCTAGAGATTGCAATAAATGTTTTAGACTCAAACTTTAAGACCAGAAGGGACCATCATGATCATTTAGTCTGAGCTCCTGCACGTTGCAGGTCACAGAACTCACCCACCCACTCTTATAATGGACCCCAACCTCTGGCTGAATTAATGAAGACCTCAAATCATGGTTTAAAGACTTGACGTTACAGAAAATCCACCATTTATGCTAATTTCAACCTGCAAATAACTCACGCCTCATGCTGAAGAGGAAGGCAAAAAATTCTCAGAGTCTCTGCCAGTCTGACCCGGGGAAAATTCCTTCCTGACGGCAAATATGGTAATCAGTTTGACCCTGAGCTTGCGGGCAAGACTCACTACAGAGATTTCTTTCCTGGGTGTCTGGCTGGTAAGTCAGAACCCGCCCCATTTAGTGCCCCATCACTGACTATTGGCGATATTTGCTACTAGCAGTCGGAGATTGGGTACATGCCATTGTAGGCAATCATACCATCCCCTCCTTCTCAAACTCAGTCTTGAAGCCAGTTAGGTTTTTGCCCCCACTGTGTCCCTTGGAAGACTGTTCCAGAACTTCACTCCTCTGATGATTGGAAACGTTAGTGTAATTTAGAGCCTAAACTTTTTGATGGCCAGTTTATCTCTCTTTGTTCTTTTGTCCACGTTGGCACTTAACTTAACTCCTCTTACTCCCTGGTATTTATCCCTCTGATGTATTTATAGAGAGCATTCATATCTCCTCTCAGACTTTTTGATTAGGCTAAACAAGACAAGCTCTTTGAATCTCTTCTCCTTAGGCAGGTTTTCCATTCTTCGGATCATCCTAATAGCCCTTCCCTGCACCTTTTCCAATTTGAATTAATCTTTCTTAAACATGAGACACCAGAACTGCACATAATATTTCAGATGAGGTCTCACCAGTGTCTTGTATAATGATACTAGCACTTCCCTGTCTGTACTAGAAATACCTCACCTGATGCATCCTAGGACTACATTAACCTTTTTCTGGCCATATCACAATCAACAAATACACCCAGGTCTTTCTCCTCCTCTGTCACTTCCAATTGGTACGTCCCCAGTTTATAGCAAAAAATTCTTGTTTTTAGTTCCTAAATGCATGACTTTGTACTTTGCACTATTAAATTTCATCCCATTTCTATTACTCCAGGTTACAAGGTCATCCAGATCTTCTTGTATGATATTCCGGTCCTCCTCCGTATTGGCAATACCTCCCAACTTTGTGTTATCCACAAATTTTATTAGCACACTTTCACTTTTTGTGCCAAGGTCAGTAATAAAAATGTGAAATAAGACTGATCCCAAGACCAATCCCTGAGGAACTTCATCTTTCAGTACAACCCTTTCTAGTTGTCCCTTTAATCAATTCCTTATCAACCTTTCAATTCTCATATTAATTCCCATCTTCTCCAATTTAACTAATAATTTCCCATGTGGAACTGTTTTCAGAGTAACAGCCGTGTTAGTCTGTCTTTGCAAAAAGAAAAGGAGTACTTGTGGCACCTTAGAGACTAATCAATTTATTTGAGCATGAGCTTTCGTGAGCTACAGCTCACTTCATCGGATGCAACATGTGGAACTGTATCAAATGCCTTACTGAAATCCAGGTAGATTAGATCTACTGCATTTCCTTTGCTAGAAAATTAGCTATTCTCTCAAAGTAGGAGATCAGGTTGGTCTGGAATGATCTACTTTTTGTAAAACCATGTTGTATTTTATCCCAATTACCGTTCACCTCTATGTCCTTAATTACTGTCTCTGTCAAAATTTGTTCCAAGAGTTTGCATACAATTGAGGTCAAACTAACAGGTCCGTAGTTTCACAGATAACAACATTTTTTCCCTTTCTTAAAAATAGGAACTATATTAGCAATTCTGCAGCTGTAGGGTACAACCCCCGAGTTTACAGATTAATTAAAAATCCTTACTATTGGGTTTGCAATTTCATGTGACAGTTCCTTTAATATTCTTGGATGGACATTATCTGGGCCCCCGATTTAGTTCTTATTAAGCTGTTTGAGTTTAACTTAATTTTTTAACATTTTTAATATCCTTTTGAAATAAACGCTAGTTGCAGATCTATTTTTGTTTATCCTTCCATTTAGTTTAAACTGAATTAGCTCATGATCACTTGAACCAAGGCTGTCTTCTACAAACAGTTCTTTGAGTTCCTCGCTACTCACCAGTCCCAAATTAAAATGGTATCACCTCTTGTTGGTTCAGCAAGTATTTGGTGAAGAAATCTGTCAGCTATTAAATCCAGGAAAATCTGGGCCCTACTATTATCAGTAGCACTTGCCCTCCAGCCGATATCTGGGAAACTAGAGTCTCCCATAATCACACAATTCCCAGTAGTATTTATTTAATCAAAAGCATTAAATAGGTCTCTATTCATATCCAGATTGGATCCTCAGTGTCTGTAGCATACGCCAAGCACCAGTGCAGAGGAACTGCTAGTAGTTTTCTTCCCCAAAGTGATTTTTGCCCAAACAGACTCTGTTTTATCCATTTGGTCAATTCTAAAATTTCTTTAGTCTACCTCATCATTAATATACAATGCTACTCCACCACCTTTGCCTTTTTATGTTTCTTTCCTGAATAGCACATACGCTTCAATATCTGTACTCTAGTCATGATTACTAGTCCACCATGTTTCTATTATCCCTATAATATCTGGTTTCACTTCCTGCATCACTAGTTCTAGTTCCTCCATTGTGTTATCCAGGCTCCTTGCATTAGTGAACAAGCATCTTAATTGTTGCTGTCAAGGTTCCTCCCCCACTCTGAACTCTAGGGTACAGATGTGGGGACCTGCATGAAAAACCTCCTAAGCTTATCTTTACCAGCTTAGGTCAAAACTTCCCCAAGGTACAAAATATTCCCCCCGTTGTCCTTGGACTGGCCGCTACCACCACCAAACTAATACTGGTTACTGGGGAAGAGCTGTTTGGACGCGTCCTTCCCCCCAAAATACTTCCCAAAACCTTGCACCCCACTTCCTGGACAAGGTTTGGTAAAAAGCCTCACCAATTTGCCTAGGTGACTACAGACCCAGACCCTTGGATCTTAAGAACAATGAACAATCCTCCCAACACTTGCACCCCCCCTTTCCTGGGAAATGTTGGATAAAAAGCCTCACCAATTTGCACAGGTGACCACAGACCCAAACCCTTGGATCTGAGAACAATGAAAAAGCATTCCGTTTTTTACAAGAAGACTTTTAATAAAAAATAGAAGTAAATAGAAATAAAGAAATCCCCCCTGTAAAATCAGGATGGTAGATATCTTACAGGGTAATTAGATTCAAAAACATAGAGAACCCCTCTAGGCAAAACCTTAAGTTACAAAAAAGATACACAGACAGAAATAGTTATTCTATTCAGCACAATTCTTTTCTCAGCCATTTAAAGAAATCATAATCTAACACATACCTAGCTAGATTACTTACTAAAAGTTCTAAGACTCCATTCCTGGTCTATCCCCGGCAAAGACCCAGCATACAGACCGACACAGACCCTTTGTTTCTCTCCCTCCTCCCAGCTTTTGAAAGTATCTTGTCTCCTCATTGGTCATTTTGGTCAGGTGCCAGCGAGGTTACCTTTAGCTTCTTAACCCTTTACAGGTGAGAGGAGCTTTCCCCTGGCCAGGAGGGATTTCAAAGGGGTTTACCCTTCCCTTTATATTTATGACAGTTGCTGATTGGCTTTGCCCACATTCCTCGCCCGATTGGTTACAGTCATTCTACTGCCATCGTCACCTATCTGACTGTTAGCTTCATTGGTATTGGCATTATCTATCTTCTTAATGTCCATTCTCCTACCCACTGCTGTTTCTTTCTCCTTTGCTGTACCCTTTCTTGATTTTCCTCTCTCTCAATGTTAAAATCAGGTGGGGAGATTACTTGAGCATCTCCCAACCATCTGCCCCAGGTTTCTAGTATAAAGCTCTTTTAATCAGTTGTTGCAACCTCTATCCCAGAAGTATATTCCCACCACCACCACCACCACACACACACACAGGTGGATTCCATCCTCGTCTTCTTAGCAGGGAGTCCCCAGTCACATAGACCTGCCTTTCCCTTGTGATGATGTCATTCTACAGCCTTCCTCCTATTTTTTCTGGCTGAGAGTCATCCTGTCTTTTATTCTCCCTTGCAATCTTCTGCGAGTCAACCAGTATACTCCCAGGGTTCTGAACTCTGGGTATCTCCATTGACTCTGCCCTTCTTCTTATGGGAGTAGCTGCTCTTCTCTGCTTTCTTGCCCTCCCAACTTCAGTTACTGCCTGCTATGCCCCTTCTTCATTCTCCAACTCAGCAAACCTGTTCCTGAGCTCTCTTTCTCCTTCATTAGCCAGTCTTTTCTTCTGCCTGGTTCTCTTTCCTCACTCAGCAGTCTCCCCTCAGAGTTCTTCAGGCCAGCTTGTATCTGTGAGTCTTGAGTTTTTCCTTCAACCTCTACTTGCCTTCCTGCCATCATCTGCTCAAATCCCCTTCAAAACTCAAACATAGTTTCCACCTACATCTCCAAACCTTGGATTGTCTCTTCCATCAGTTCTATCAGCTTTGTTAGGATGAAATGCCATCTCTTTTCAGGTACCCACTCCAGGATCAAATACATCCTGCAGCTTCCACATCTGGTCATCTTTGCCTTGGTCTACACTAGGAGTTGAGGTCGAATTTAGCAGTGTTAAATCGATTTAACCCTGCACCTGTCCACACGACAAAGCCCTTTTTTCCGACTTAAAGGACTCTTAAAATAGATTTCCTTACTCTACCCCTGACAAGGGGATTAGCGCTGAAATCAGCCTTGCCGTGTCGAATTTGGGGTACTGTGGAAGCAATTAGATGATATTGGCATCCGGGAGCTATTCCAGAGTGCTCCATTGTGACTGCTCTGTACAGCACTCTCAACTCAGATGCACTGGCCAGGTAGACAGGAAAAGGCCCATGAACTTTTGAATTTCAATTTCCTGTTTGGCCAGCGTGGCAAGCTGCAGGTGAGTGCAGAGCTCATCAGCAGAGGTGACCATGCAGAGCTCATCAGCAGAGGTGATGAGCTGCTCCGGGTCAGAGCCCCAAACATGTTGCTTCTATGATGAGCTGCATGCCATTTTAGGGGGTTCAGCCACCACTACCCCAGCCATGTTGTTTGACTCCTTCAATGGAGATGGAGGCAACACGGAAGCAGGTTTTGGGGATGAGGAAGATAGCTCACAGCAAGCAAGTGGAGAAACCAGTTTTCCCGACAGCCAGGAACTGTTTCTCACCCTGGACCTGGAGCCAGTACCCCCTGAACCCATCCAAAGCTGCCTCCCGGACCCACCAGGTGGAGAAGGGACCTCTGGTGAGTGTACCTTTTAAAATAGTATACATGGTTTAAAAGCAAGCGTGTTTAATGATTAATTTGCCCTGACATTCATGGCTCTCCTGGATGTACTCCCAAAGCCTTTGCAAAAGGTTTCTGGGGAGGGCAGCCTTACTCCGTCCACCATGGTAGGACACTTTACCACTCCAGGCCAGTAGCATGTACTAGGGAATCATTGTAGAAAAAAGCATTGCAGTGTATGTTTGCTGGCGTTCAAACAACATCAGTTCTTTATCTCTCTGTGTTATCCTCAGGAGAGTGATATCATTCATGGTCACCTGGTTGAAATAGGGTGCTTTTCTTAAAGGGACATTCAGAGGTGCCCGTTCCTGCTGGGCTGTTTGCCTGTGGCTGAACAGAAATGTTCCCCGCTGTTAGCCATGGGGAGAGGGGAGGGGCTAGCCACGTGGTGGGGGGAGGCAAAATGAGACCTTGGAACAAAAGCACATGTGCTATGTATGTAATGTTAACAGCAAGGTTTACCGTGAAAGAGTGTACCCATCATTCTATAAAATGTGTCTTTTTAAATACCACTGTCCCTTTTTTTTTCTCCACCAGCTGCATGTGTTTCAAGAATCACAGGATCTTCTCCTTCCCAGAGGCTAGTGAGATTAGAAGGTGAAGAAAATGCACTCGCAAAGAAATGTTCTCTGAGCTCATGCTGTCCTCCCACACTGACAGAGCACAGACGAATGCATGGAGGCAGACAATGTCAGAGTGCAGGAAAGCACAAAATGACCAGGAGGAGAGGTGGTGGGCTGAAGAGAGGGCTGAAGCTGAAAGGTGGTGGCAGCGTGATGAGAGGAGGCATGATTCAATGCTGAGGCTGCTGGAGGATCAAACTAATAAGCTCCAGCATATGGCTGAGCTGCAGGAAAGGCAGCTGGAGCACAGACCACTTCTACAGCCCCTGTGTAACCAACCACCCTCCTCCCCAAGTTCCATAGCCTCCTCACCCAGACGCCCAAGAACGTGGTAGGGGGGCCTCCGGCCACCCAGCTGCTCCACCCAAGAGGATTGCCCAAGCAACAGAAGGCTGGCATTCAATAAGTTTTAAAGTTTTAAACTTTTAAAGTGCTGTGTGGCCTTGTCCTTCCCTCCTCCACCACCCCTCCCGGACTACCTTGGCAGTTATCCCCCTATTTGTGTGAACCAATAATAATATTGAATAATTATAAATGCATGAATAATTTCATGAATAATAAAGAATGCATGAACGTGACACAACAATGACTTTATTGCCTCTGCAAGCAGTGATCAAAGGGAGAAGGGGAGGGTGATTAGCTTACAGGGAAGTAGAGTGAACCAAGGGGTGGGGGGTTTCATCAAGGAGAAACAAACAACTTTCACACAGTAGCCTGGCCAGTCATGAAACTGGTTTTCAAAGCTTCTCTGATGCGCACCGCGCCCTCCTGTGCTCTTCTAACCACCCTGGTGTCTGGCTGTGGGTAACCAGCGGCCAGGCAATTTGCCTCAACCTCCCACCCTGCCATAAATGTCTCCCTCTTACTCACAGATATTGTGGAGCGCACAGAAAGCAGTAATAACAGTTGGAATATTGGTTTCGCTGAGGTCTAACAGAGTCAGTAAACTGCACCAGCGCGCTTTTAAACATCCAAATGCACATTCTACCACCATTCTGCACTTGCTCAGCCTGTACTTGAACAGCTCCTGACTACTGTCCAGGCTGCCTGTGTATGGCTTCATGAGCCATGGCATTAAGGGGTAGGCTGGGTCCCCAAGGATAACTATAGGCATTTCAACATCCCCAACAGTTATTTTCTGGCCTGGGAATAAAGTACCTTCCTGCAGCTTTTGAAAGAGACCACAGTTCCTGAAGATGCGAGCATCATGTACCTTTCCCGGCCATCCCACGTTGATGTTGGTGAAACGTCCCTTGTGATCCACCAGAGCTTGCAGCACTATTGAAAAGTACCCCTTGCGGTTTATGTACTCGGCGGCTTGGTGCTCCGGTGCCAAGACAGGGATATGGGTTCCGTCCATGGCCCCACCACAGTTAGGGAATCCCATTGCAGCAAAGCCATCCACTATGACCTGCACATTTCCCAGGGTCACTACCCTTGATATCAGCAGATCGTTGATTGCGTGGGCTACTTGCATCACAGCAGCCCCCACAGTAGATTTGCCCACTCCAAATTGATTCCCGACTGACCGATAGCTGTCTGGCATTGCAAGCTTCCACAGAGCTATTGCTACTCGCTTCTCAACTGTCAGTGCTGCTCTCATCTTGGTATTCATGTGCTTCAGGTCAGGGGAAAGTAAGTCACAAAGTTCCATGAAAGTGCCCTTACGCACGCGAAAGTTTCATAGCCACTGGGAATCATCCCAGATCTGCAACACTATGCGGTCCCACCAGTCTGTGCTTCTTTCCCGGGCCCAGAATCGGCGTTCCACAGCATGAACCTGCCCCATTACTGCCATGATGCCCACATTGCTAGGGCCCGTGGTTTGAGAGAAATCTGTTTCCGTGTCCTCATCACTCTTGTCACCGCACTTACATCACCTACTCGCCCGGTTTCGCTTTGCCAGGTTCTGGTGCTGCATATACTGCTGGTTTCAGAGTAACAGCCGTGTTAGTCTGTATTCGCAAAAAGAAAAGGAGTACTTGTGGCACCTTAGAGACTAACCAATTTATCTGAGCATGAGCTTTCGTGAGCTACAGCTCACTTCATCGGATGCATACCGTGGAAACTGCAACAGACTTTATATATACACAGAGAATATGAAACAATACCTCCTCCCACCCCACTGTCCTGCTGGTAATAGCTTATCTAAAGTGATCATCAGGTTAGGCCATTTCCAGCACAAATCCAGGTTTTCTCACCCTCCACCCCCCCACACAAATTCACTCTCCTGCTGGTGATAGCCCATCCAAAGTGACAACTCTTTACACAATGTGCATGATAATCAAGTTGGGCCATTTCCTGCACAAATCCAGGTTCTCTCACTCCCTCACCCCCCTCCAAAAACCCACCCCCATACACACACAAACTCACTCTCCTGCTGGTAGTAGCTCATCCAAACTGACCACTCTCCAAGTTTAAATCCAAGTTAAACCAGAACATCTTGGGGGGGGTGGGTAGGAAAAAACAAGAGGAAATAGGCTACCTTGCATAATGACTTAGCCACTCCCAGTCTCTATTTAAGCCTAAATTAATAGTATCCAATTTGCAAATTAATTCCAATTCAGCAGTTTCTCGCTGGAGTCTGGATTTGAAGTTTTTTTGTTTTAAGATAGCGACCTTCATGTCTGTGATTGCATGACCAGAGAGATTGAAGTGTTCTCCGACTGGTTTATGAATGTTATAATTCTTGACATCTGATTTGTGTCCATTTATTCTTTTACGTAGAGACTGTCCAGTTTGACCAATGTACATGGCAGAGGGGCATTGCTGGCACATGATGGCATATATCACATTGAACGAGCCTCTGATAGTGTGGCTGATGTTATTAGGCCCTGTGATGGTGTCCCCTGAATAGATATGTGGGCACAATTGGCAACGGGCTTTGTTGCAAGGATAAGTTCCTGGGTTAGTGGTTCTGTTGTGTGGTATGTGGTTGTTGGTGAGTATTTGCTTCAGGTTGCGGGGCTGTCTGTAGGCAAGGACTGGCCTGTCTCCCAAGATTTGTGAGAGTGTTGGGTCATCCTTTAGGATAGGTTGTAGATCCTTAATAATGCGTTGGAGGGGTTTTAGTTGGGGGCTGAAGGTGACGGCTAGTGGCGTTCTGTTATTTTCTTTGTTAGGCCTGTCCTGTAGTAGGTAACTTCTGGGAACTCTTCTGGCTCTATCAATCTGTTTCTTCACTTCCGCAGGTGGGTATTGTAGTTGTAAGAAAGCTTGACAGAGATCTTGTAGGTGTTTGTTTCTGTCTGAGGGGTTGGAGCAAATGCGGTTGTATCGCAGAGCTTGGCTGTAGACGATGGATCGTGTGGTGTGGTCAGGGTGAAAGCTGGAGGCATGCAGGTAGGAATAGCAGTCAGTAGGTTTCCGGTATAGGGTGGTGTTTATGTGACCATTGTTTATTAGCACTGTAGTGTCCAGGAAGTGGATCTCTTGTGTGGACTGGACCAGGCTGAGGTTGGTGGTGGGATGGAAATTGTTGAAATCATGGTGGAATTCCTCAAGAGCTTCTTTTCCATGGGTACAGATGATGAAGATGTCATCAATATAGCGCAAGTAGAGTAGGGGCTTTAGGGGACGAGAGCTGAGGAAGCGTTGTTCTAAATCAGCCATAAAAATGTTGGCATACTGTGGGGCCATGCGGGTACCCATAGCAGTGCCGCTGATCTGAAGGTATACATTGTCCCCAAATGTGAAATATTTATGGGTAAGGACAAATCTTGGGAGACAGGCCAGTCCTTGCCTACAGACAGCCCCGCAACCTGAAGCAAATACTCACCAACAACCACATACCACACAACAGAACCACTAACCCAGGAACTTATCCTTGCAACAAAGCCCGTTGCCAATTGTGCCCACATATCTATTCAGGGGACACCATCACAGGGCCTAATAACATCAGCCACACTATCAGAGGCTCGTTCACCAGCACATCCACCAATGTGATATATGCCATCATGTGCCAGCAATGCCCCTCTGCCATGTACATTGGTCAAACTGGACAGTCTCTACGTAAAAGAATAAATGGACACAAATCAGATGTCAAGAATTATAACATTCATAAACCAGTCGGAGAACACTTCAATCTCTCTGGTCACGCAATCACAGACATGAAGGTCGCTATCTTAAAACAAAAAAACTTCAAATCCAGACTCCAGCGAGAAACTGCTGAATTGGAATTCATTTGCAAATTGGATACTATTAATTTAGGCTTAAATAGAGACTGGGAGTGGCTAAGTCATTATGCAAGGTAGCCTATTTCCTCTTGTTTTTTCCTACCCCCCCCCCCACCAGATGTTCTGGTTTAACTTGGATTTAAACTTGGAGAGTGGTCAGTTTGGATGAGCTATTACCAGCAGGAGAGTGAGTTTGTGTGTGTATGGGGGTGGGTTTTTGGAGGGGGGTGAGGGAGTGAGAGAACCTGGATTTGTGCAGGAAATGGCCCAACTTGATTATCATGCACATTGTGTAAAGAGTTGTCACTTTGGATGGGCTATCACCAGCAGGAGAGTGAATTTGTGTGGGGGGGTGGAGGGTGAGAAAACCTGGATTTGTGCTGGAAATGGCCTAACCTGATGATCACTTTAGATAAGCTATTACCAGCAGGACAGTGGGGTGGGAGGAGGTATTGTTTCATATTCTCTGTGTATATATAAAGTCTGCTGCAGTTTCCACGGTATGCATCCGATGAAGTGAGCTGTAGCTCACGAAAGCTCATGCTCAAATAAATTGGTTAGTCTCTAAGGTGCCACAAGTACTCCTTTTCTTTTTGTATATACTGCTGGATAATGCGCGTGGTGTTTAATGTGCTCCTAGTTGCCAAAGTGATCTGAGCGGGCTCCATGCTTGCCATGGTATGGCATCTGCACAGAAAAAAGGCGCAGAATGATTGTCTGCCGTTGCCCTGACGGAGGGACGGGTGACTGATGACATGGCTTACAGGGAACTAAAATTAACACAGGGGGTGGCTTTACATCAAGGAGAAACAAAAACAACTATCACACAGAATGGCCCCCTCAAGGATTGAACTCAAAACCCTGGGTTTAGAACCCCAATGCTCAACCCACTAAGCTATCCCTCCCTCTGGTATTTGAGGCAGGACTGAATCTCCATTAAAGTTTTCAAGGTGCCCCTGACAGACCTCACTAAAACAATTGTCAGCCGTTGATTTCACGGAGGGAGGTGGGAGCAAATGAATACAAAACAAATCTGGTCTATTTCTTGTTTTGATCCACTCCATCTATCTTTTACATCTTTGGCTGGAAGCAGACGGTGCAGTAGGACTGCAAGCCATCCACATCTCCTGGCTACTCAGCAGAAGATGGTACAATAGGACTGCCTGCAGGACTAAAGAGAATGACCTGGTTGAGTCACTCCTAATTTAGTCCCTGCGCCCATGTCTGCCCAGGCGCTCCTGACCAACCTTACCAAGGCAGCCAGGAGCACCTCGGACACGATGAGGATGGTTTTCAGGCCAATTGCATCGTCTGCTGCCACAAAGCAATGGGTTGCTGCTGCTGTGTAGCAATGCTGTACCACGTCTGCCAGCACCCAAGAGACATATGGTGACAATGACCTGAGTGGGCTCCATGCTTGCCGTGGTATGGTGTCTGCACAGGTAACTCAGGAAAAAAGGCGCGAAACGATTGTCTGCCATTGCTTTCACAGAGGGAGGGAGGGAAGGAGGGCCTGACAACATACCCAGAACCACCCACAACAATGTTTTTTGCCCCATCAGGCATTGGGATCTCAACCCAGAATTCCAATGTGCACTGTTCCACAGTGCAACACTCCAAAAGTCGATGCTAGCCTCGGTACTGTGGAAGCACTCCCCTAAGTTAATGCAGTTAATGCACTTAGAGCATTTTGTGTGGGGACACACACAATCGACTATATAAAAACAATTTCTAAAAAACCGACTTCTATAAATTCGACCTAATTTTGTAGTGTAGACATACCCTTTGTCTCTTCCAATGCTTGGATCTCTACCACTGCTGCCCCTGTATCTGTCGTAGCCTTCCCACCTAAAGTCCTGTCGCAGAAAAAGGAAAACAAAAAAACCCCATAAACCCAAACAAACAAACACTACACACTCCCTCCAACAGAACTCTCACTCAAACTCCCCTGTTTACAGTTCTGTTTGCCTGCTCTTGTGCCACTGGATGACTGTATGGCTGCCTTTATAGGGTCCCTAATCAGGGCTCTGCTTCTTTCACAGCAAATTGCTCCCTACAAGTTTCCACAAACTGAATGAGGAAAAAAAATACAAAACAGGGGGGTCTGGACTTAATGACCTAGGTGGAACCTTCCAGTCCTGTATTCTTACATTCTTATAAATGACTAAATTCCCATTTATACTTAATAAGAGTGAGATCAGACCCCTCCAAATGGATGCCGAGGGAACTGAATTAAAATCTTTATATTTTAACAACTGTAACAGGACTCCTTCTCTGCCTTGGTGGGTCCTATGCTTCCTTCTAGCAGTGGGTCAGGATACTGTCTCATCTCTCAGAATTCCCCCTTCTGTTCACAGTGGGCGGGGAATTTCTGTCTCCAAGCGACCTTCCCATTTCTGGGCCTGCTAGGCCCTCACTGCTTCACTGGGGCTTCTGGCCTCCTTGGTGGACATCCAGTGAGAGGAAAAGTAGGGGGGAGCCAGTCCCACCCTCTACTCTGGGCCCCTACAAGTAGCAGCCTCAAAAAGCTTGCAGCTTTCCTGCGTTACTTCCCCAAGCCCCTCGGCTTATTGTCCCTACTTTGCTTGTGTAGGCTTTCTCCTGACCCTCCTGCTGGGGAAGGGAAAGCCTCTAGTCTCTGGTAGCCCTTCCAGGCATGGCAGCACCACACCAAATGCACGGCTCAGGACTTGCCTACACGTGCAAGTTAGAGCGCATTAAAGCAGCCCCGGGTGCCCTAACTCCTGAGGTGTCCACACTGGCAAGGCACATAGAGCACCTGGACTCTGAAGCTGGACCACTCCTGGTAATCCACCTCCATGAGAAGCATAAAGCTTGCTGCACCCTGGTTGAAACACCCAGGTGTCAGTGTGGACTTGGTGTTGCATTACTGCACTGTGACTGGACTCTGGAAACATCCCATAATCCCCTGCGGTCAAGTGGCCACTCTTCTCATTGTTTTGAATTGGCAGCAGGCATGCGGCTATCCCCTTTCAAAGCTCTGTTTCTGACAGTAGGCATGTTTATCTGCTCGGTGACAAAGCAACCATTAGTGTGGAATGCTGCTGTTGTGAGTGTGGGCAAGGGAGAGGTCTGGTGCTGTCTGAACTTGCAAGACAGCATGCTGACATGCTTTCAGCCCCCCAAAACACACACTCTCTCCCCCCACATACACACAACACACACCCTGTCACACTCCACCTCCCCTCATTTGAAAAGCACGTTGTAGCCACCTGCAAACTGGGATAGCTACCACAATACACTGCTCTTTGTGGCATTGTAAGAGCTGCTGATGTGGCCATGCAAGTGCACTTGAATCTGACAGTGTAAACACATGGCAGCATTTTCCCTGCTGCGGTCTCTGAAGGCTGGTTTAACTCCCAGCACTCTAGATCTGCAAATGTAGCTAAGCCCTCAGTCTTTCCCCTCTGGCAGGGTCCTTTTCTTCAGATCTTTGGACCTGGAAAGGTCCTTAGGTCCTGTTTAGGATAGGGTTTCTCCCCAATCTCTATACCTGTGGGGTTTTCCCCTGGTCCTTGTCAGCTCAACTCAACTCAACTCAGCTGACTGGCTGTGGGGAAGGCTTTTAACCCATTCTGGCAGGTTCTTAATTGGCTTCAGGTGTCCTAATTAACCTGGAGTAACCCCTGACCAGTTGCCAGGGGAAGAATGTGGTGTTTAGATGTTGCTTGTAATTATTAGAATTGGGAGCACTGGCTGCTGGGAATCTGAAAGGACAGGAAACAGGAAGGAGGGGGGAGGAGTTGAGAGGCTGGGAGAAAGCTACAGAGGGTGCAGCAGCAGCTTGGTAAAGTGGTTTCCACTTAGAAAATAAAGTCCTGTTGAAGCTTGTTAGTACCTTGCCTGGCTGATACAACAAAGAGGGACCTGCTTATCCTGAGGCTAATCTACCTTCCTTCCTGCACTCTCCGGTTGCCATCTGGCCTGTCACACATCTTAAAACAATGGAGAAGCTTACATGTCACTTATTTTGTAAACACACATCTGTAATTATTAAAAGTACCATCAGAAGAAAAACATTTACATGCAGCCTGACACAAATTATAGTTGGTGTCTAACTGGATTAATTTTTTTAGTTTGATTACATTTTCAGAAAACATATCATACTAGGTATTTTTCAACTATCCTGGGCAATAATATAGGAGCAGGATATGACAGACCTTTGGCTCTATTATTGGTAGGCCTCATAAGGAGCTGTAGCCAACCAAGAGTAAAATACCATTTGTGTATTTTCCTCAGACTTGACTTGGAAAAAAATCCAGCTTCAGCAGATAGTCTCACAAGATCAGGTTTATTTAATGTGCTCAAAAGGCAAAGAGCTCAATCCTGCCCAGGTTGTGTTCTCAGACACTGTTTCATATTATTTCCCTTCCTGGCAATGATTCATGGACATGTCCTGGCCTTCATATTATTTCTCTTCCTGGCAACGGGTCCTGACCTGTCAACTGTGTTGACCATAGAACCCACAAGAAGCTTTGGCCTAAATCCTGCATCTGGACCATAGAATCATAGAAATGTAGGGCTAGAAGGGACCTTGAGAAGTCCTCAAGTCCAGCCTCCTGCACTGAGGCAGGACCAAGTAAACCTGGACTGCCCCTGATGGGAGTTTATCCATCCTGTTTCTGAAAACATCCAGTGATGGGGATTAAGTGCTATTCCAGAATTTAACTACCTTTGTAGTTAGAAAGTTTTTGCTAATACCAACCTAAATCTCTCTTGCTGCAGATAAAGCCCATTACTTCTTTTCCTACCATCAGTGGACATGAAGAAAATTTGATCCCTGTCCACTTTATAACAGCCCTTAGTATATTTGAAGACTGCTATCAGATTTGAAAACTAAACATGCCCCATTTTGTTTTTTTAACCTTGTCGCACAGGTCAGGTTTTCTAAACCTTTTATCTTTTTTTTTTCCCCTCTCTCTCTCCTCTGGGCTCTCGTTTGTCCACATCTTTCTTAAAGTGTGGCACCCAGAATTGGACACAGTACTCTAGCTTAGGCCTCACCAGTGCTGAGTAAAGTGGGACAGTTACCTGCCAGATTTTACATACAACATTCCTGTTAATACTCCCCAGATTGATATTAGCCTTTTTCATATCTGCATCACATTGTTGACTCATATTCAATTTGTGACACACAATAACCCCAGATCCTTTTTTAGCAGTACTATCAGCTAGTCAGCTATTCCCCATTTTGTAGCTGTGCATTTGATTTTTCCATCCTAATTGTAGTACTTTGCAATTGTCTATTCAATTTCATCTTGTTGAATTCAGACCTATTGTCCAGTGTGTCAGTGTCATTTTGAATTCTAATATTCATCTTCAAAGTGCATGCAACCCCTCCCCCTTGCTTGGTGTCATCTGCAGGTTTTATAAATATACTCTCCATTCTATTATCCAAGTCATTACTGAAAATATTGAATAATACCAGACTGAAGACTGACCTCTGTGGGACCCCACTGGATTTGTCCTCCCACTTTGACAGCAAGACCTTGATAACTACACTTGAGTATGGTCTTTAAACTAGTTGTCTACCTACCATATAGTAATTTCATCTAGACTGCATTTCCCTAGCTTGATTATGAGACTATCATGTGGGACTGGGTTAAAAGCCTTACTAAAATCAAGATATATCATGTCTACTGCTTCTCCCCACATCTACTAAGCCAGTTACCCTGTCAAGGGAGGCAATTAGGTGTGAGGTAGGATTTGTTCTTGACAAATCCATGCTGGCTATTGCTTATAATCTTATTATCCTTCAGGTGCTTACAAACTGACTGTTTAATTATCTGTCCCATATCCTTCCAGGTATCAAAGTTAGGCTGACAAAGGGGCCTCTTTGTTCCTCTTTTTAAATATAGGTACCATTTTTGCCTTTTTCCAGTTTTCTGTCCTCCAGGGGTTCTCAGTGGAGTCATCCAGGAGTACTGCTAACAATTCCGAGACAGCTTCATCTAGTTCCTTAAGTACGCTAGGATGAATTTCTTAAGGCCCTGCCCACTTGAATACATCTAACTCAGGGGTCTCAAACACATGGTCCACGGGGCTCTTTTGTGTGGCCTGCCAAGCTCCCTGCGCGCCCCCCCCCCCCGGCCCCTCTGCCTCCCTTCAGGCCAACGGTGGGCAAACCAAAGCCCATGGACTGAATCCAGCCGTGGGATCACCCCCCTGTGGCGCACGGAACCATGTCCCTGTGGCCCTGGGTCGGGGGGATGGACAGAGGACTCCGTGCCCTGCTTTCGCTTCCAGGCACTGCCAATCACAGCTCCCATTGGCCGGGAACAGGTAACCGTGGCAACTCCCTGCCCTGAGTCACATGCTGCACTCCCCCTGCATCCCAACCCCCTGCCCTGAGCCCCCTGCTGCACCCCTCACCTCTCTTGCACCCCACACCCCAACTCCCTGCCCTGAGCCCCCTGCCATACCCTGCACACCTCCTGCTCCTCAACTCCCTGCCCTGAGCCCCCACCACACCCTGCACCCCTCCTGCACACCCTGGGGGCAGGGAGGGGGCAGAGTTGGGGTGGGGACTTTGGGGAAGGGGTTAGAATGGGAGCAGGGAAGGGGTGGGAAGAGGTGGTGCAGGGGTGGGGCCTCATGGAAGTGGTGGAGTGGGGGCGGGGCCAGGGGCAACAAGGGGCTGGTGTCAGTGATGCGGCCCTCGGGCCAATGCACTAGTCCTCATGTGGCCCTCATGGTCATTTGTGTTTGAGACCCCATATCTAACTTATCTAAATATTCTTTAACCTGTTTTTTTCCTGTTTTGGCTAGGATTCCTTCCCCCTTTTTGTTAATATTTATTGTGTTTGAGTACCAAGTAAACATTCACCTTTTTTAAGTGAAGACTGATGCAAACTAGGCATTAAACACCTCAATCTTTTGATATCATCATTATTAGCCCTCCTTCCCTGTTAAGTAGAGGACCTACATTTTCCTTCATCTTTCTCCTAATATATTTAAATAATCTCTTCTTACTTCCTTTTATAGTCCCTTGCTAGGTATCACTCAACTTGTGCCTTAACCTTTCTGATTTTGTTCCTATGTGCTTGGGCTATTCTTTTGTACTACTCCTTAGCAATTTATCCATGTTTCTACTTTTTGTAATCTTCCTTCAGATCATTAAAGAGCTCCTGAAGGAGCCTGGCCTCTTACTATTCTTCCTATCTTTCCTTTGCATCAGGATAGTTTGAAGTTGTGCCTTTAATATTGTCTCCTTGAGAAACTGCCAGTTCTCCTGAACAATTTTTAAGCTTAGATTTTCTTCCCACGCGACCTTAAACTCAAAGAACTGCAGAAAAGGACCTGGGGATTACAGTGCATGAGAAGCTTGATATGAATCAGCAGTATGCCCTTGTTACCAAGAAGGCCAATGGTATATTGGGCTGTATTAGTGGGAGCATTGCAACCAGATCGAGGGAAGCGATTATTCCCCTCTATTTGGCACTGGTGAGGCCACACCTGGAGTACTGCGTCTAGTTTTGGTGTGTCCCTTCCCCCTCCCCCCCCCCCCGCTACAGAAGGGATGTGGACAAATTGGAGAGAGCCCAGCAGAGGGCAACGAAAATTATTAGGGGGCTGGAGCACATGACTTACAAGGAGAGGCTCAGGGAACTGGTGTTATTTAGTCTGCAGAAGAGAAGAGTGAGGAGGGATTTGATAGTAGCCTTCAATTACCTGAAGGGGGGTTCCAAAGAGAATGGAGCTAGGCTGTTCTCAGTGGTGGCAGATAACAGAACAAGGAGCAATGCTCTCGAGTTGCAGTGTGGGAGGTCTAGGTTGGATATTAGGAAACACTATTTCACCAGGAGGGTGGTGAAGCACTGGAATGGGTTACCTAGGGAGGTGGTGGAATCTCCATCCTTAGAGGTTTTTAAGGCCCGGTTTGACAAAGCCCTGGCTGGGATGATATTGCTGGTGTTGGTCCTGCTTTGAGCAGGGGGTTGGACTAGATGACCTCCTGAGGTCTCTTTCAACCCTAATATTCTATGATTCTAACTGGTACGTAAAGTCTGCTTATTTATTTATTTATTTATTTATTTTTGAGGTCCTCTGTCATTCTGCTGCTCTCACTCCTTTTCCTTAAAAAGAAAAGGAGTACTTGTGGCACCTTAGAGACTAACCAATTTATTTGAGCATGAGCTTTCGTGAGCTACAGCTCACTTCATCAGATGCATACCGTGGAAACTGCAGCAGACTTTATATATACACAGAGAATATGAAACAATACCTCCTCCCACCCCACTGTCCTGCTGGTAATAGCTTATCTAAAGTAATCTTCAGGTTAGGCCATTTCCAACACAAATCCAGGTTTTCTCACCCTCCACCCCCAACACAAATTCACTCTCCTGCTGGTGATAGCCCATCCAAAGTGACAACTCTTTACACAATGTGCATGATAATGAAGTTAGGCCATTTCCTGCACAAATCCATGTTCTCTCACTCCCTCACCCCCCTCCAAAACCCACCCCCATACACACACAAACTCACTCTCCTGCTGGTAATAGCTCATCCAAACTGACCATTCTCCAAGTTTAAATCCAAGTTAAACCAGAACATCTGGGGGGGGGGGGTAGGAAAAAACAAGAGGAAATAGGCTACCTTGCATAATGACTTAGCCACTCCCAGTCTCTATTTAAGCCTAAATTAATAGTATCCAATTTGCAAATGAATTCCAATTCAGCAGTTTCTCGCTGGAGTCTGGATTTGAAGTTTTTTTGTTTTAAGATAGCGACCTTCATGTCTGTGATTGCGTGACCAGAGAGATTGAAGTGTTCTCCGACTGGTTTATGAATGTTATAATTCTTGACATCTGATTTGTGTCCATTTATTCTTTTACGTAGAGACTGTCCAGTTTGACCAATGTACATGGCAGAGGGGCATTGCTGGCACATGATGGCATAAATCACATTGGTGGATGTGCAGGTGAACGAGCCTCTGATAGTGTGGCTGATGTTATTAGGCCCTGTGATGGTGTCCCCTGAATAGATATGTGGGCACAATTGGCAACGGGCTTTGTTGCAAGGATAAGTTCCTGGGTTAGTGGTTCTGTTGTGTGGTATGTGGTTGTTGGTGAGTATTTGCTTCAGGTTGCGGGGCTGTCTGTAGGCAAGGACTGGCCTGTCTCCCAAGATTTGTGAGAGTGTTGGGTCATCCTTTAGGATTGGTTGTAGATCCTTAATAATGCGTTGGAGGGGTTTTAGTTGGGGGCTGAAGGTGACGGCTAGTGGCGTTCTGTTATTTTCTTTGTTAGGCCTGTCCTGTAGTAGGTAACTTCTGGGAACTCTTCTGGCTCTATCAATCTGTTTCTTTACTTCCGCAGGTGGGTATTGTAGTTGTAAGAAAGCTTGACAGAGATCTTGTAGGTGTTTGTCTCTGTCTGAGGGGTTGGAGCAAATGCGGTTGTATCGCAGAGCTTGGCTGTAGACGATGGATCGTGTGGTGTGGTCAGGGTGAAAGCTGGAGGCATGCAGGTAGGAATAGCGGTCAGTAGGTTTCCGGTATAGGGTGGTGTTTATGTGACCATTGTTTATTAGCACTGTAGTGTCCAGGAAGTGGATCTCTTGTGTGGACTGGACCAGGCTGAGGTTGGTGGTGGGATGGAAATTGTTGAAATCATGGTGGAATTCCTCAAGGGCTTCTTTTCCATGGGTCCAGATGATGAAGATGTCATCAATATAGCGCAAGTAGAGTAGGGGCTTTAGGGGACGAGAGCTGAGGAAGCGTTGTTCTAAGTCAGCCATAAAAATGTTGGCATACTGTGGGGCCATGCGGGTACCCATAGCAGTGCCGCTGATCTGAAGGTATACATTGTCCCCAAATGTGAAATAGTTATGGGTAAGGACAAAGTCACAAAGTTCAGCCACCAGGTTAGCCGTGACATTATCGGGGATAGTGTTCCTGACGGCTTGTAGTCCATCTTTGTGTGGAATGTTGGTGTAGAGGGCTTCTACATCCATAGTGGCCAGGATGGTGTTATCAGGAAGATCACCGATGGATTGAAGTTTCCTCAGGAAGTCAGTGGTGTCTCGAAGGTAGCTGGGAGTGCTGGTAGCGTAGGGCCTGAGGAGGGAGTCTACATAGCCAGACAATCCTGCTGTCAGGGTGCCAATGCCTGAAATGATGGGGCGCCCAGGAGTTCCAGGTTTATGGATCTTGGGTAGTAGATAGAATATCCCAGGTCGGGGTTCTAGGGGTGTGTCTGTGCGGATTTGATCTTGTGCTTTTTCAGGAAGTTTCTTGAGCAAATGCTGTAGTTGCTTTTGGTAACTCTCAGTGGGATCATAGGGTAATGGCTTGTAGAAACTCGTGTTGGAGAGCTGCCGAGTGGCTAAGTCATTATGCAAGGTAGCCTATTTCCTCTTGTTTTTTCCTACCCCCCCCCCCAGATGTTCTGGTTTAACTTGGATTTAAACTTGGAGAATGGTCAGTTTGGATGAGCTATTACCAGCAGGAGAGTGAGTTTGTGTGTGTATGGGGGTGGGTTTTGGAGGGGGGTGAGGGAGTGAGAGAACATGGATTTGTGCAGGAAATGGCCTAACTTCATTATCATGCACATTGTGTAAAGAGTTGTCACTTTGGATGGGCTATCACCAGCAGGAGAGTGAATTTGTGGGGGGGGGTGGAGGGTGAGAAAACCTGGATTTGTGCTGGAAATGGCCTAACCTGAAGATTACTTTAGATAAGCTATTACCAGCAGGACAGTGGGGTGGGAGGAGGTATTGTTTCATATTCTCTGTGTATATATAAAGTCTGCTGCAGTTTCCACGGTATGCATCTGATGAAGTGAGCTGTAGCTCACGAAAGCTCATGCTCAAATAAATTGGTTAGTCTCTAAGGTGCCACAAGTACTCCTTTTCTTTTTGCGAATACAGACTAACACGGCTGTTACTCTGAAACCTGTCCTTTTCCTTAGAATCATTAAGTCTATCATTTCATAATCACTTTCACCCAAATTGCTTTCCACATTTAGATTTGCTGCCAGCCCTTCCCTGTTGGTCAGAATAAGTCCCTCCTGGTTATTTCCTCCACTTTCTGGGAAAAAAAGCTCCAATACATACCAAGAAAAATTATGTTTTGCCCTATTTCTTTTTCCAACAGATGTCTGGATATTTAAAGTCCCCCATTACTACCAGGTTTTGTGTCTTTTGCGTTTCTGTTATTTGTTCTAGAAATGCATCATCCATGGCTTCTTCCTGATTTGGTAGTCTACAGTAAACCTCTACCAGGACATCACCCCTATTTTTGCCAGTTTTATCTTTTCCCAGAGCTTCTCAACTGGTCTCTCTTCCATCCCTTTTTCTGGACCTCGGATCAAGTGTATATACTCTTGATGTATAATGCAACACCTCCTCAATTTTTACCCTGCCTGTCCTTCCAGAATAAGCTATACACTTCTATATCAATATTCCAGTCATGAGACTTATCCCACCATGTCTCTGTGATACCAATTAAGTCATAATTCAGGTTATGTACTAATACTTCCAGTTTGTCCTGTTTATTCCCAATATGCCTTACATTTATGTATAAACATCTAAGCTGTTGAGCAGATTCCCCCACTGAATTCCCTACCGTACGAATGGAATCCTCATTCCTCTGCTGGCTTTCCCTGCACTACTCTGTGACAGTATTTCTGGATTACTGCCACAGACCACTCCACTGTGACCAGGCACTTATCCAGTTTAATTAATGTTTCGAGGCATTGCCACAGAGACCTGCCCCACTTGCTATGTGACAGAGGGTAATATACCTTGCAGCTGTTTCCCTTCTTATATAATTCCCAGTCACATTTCACCCAGCACATTTGCTTGCTCTATGCCATGCAATGGAGGGAAATATCTAGCCCTAATCCAATTAAGTAACTCTTCATGGGACCTCTGGAACCTGCCTTAGCTAATAAAAATCGGTTATGAATAATCATGAAGAGGTTTGTGTCAAACTCCAATTCATTGCAAGGATACACAGAAGAATATGTAAATCATTCACCCAGAAGGAAGGTTTCCAGGGGCAAATCTATTTTCTAAATAAACATTTTCACATGATTTCAATTTGCTGATTAATCTTTGAGTCACAAGAGATAAACACTCAATTTCACCACTATTTTTTACTATAAAGTTTCTTGGTTTGTGGGAGGCAATCTGATCTGTGTAATTATGGAACTATACCAACATAAATTCCAATTGCCAAAAGTTGGTACTTGCAGTCATAACAATATATATTCTCTGTCAGAGAGCTGGACTCATGCCACAGGATTTGGATCCAAATCCAGAATGTGGAGTGAACATTCCCAAAATGTGAGTGTCTGTAGCAGGAATTTTGGTTTTGCCCATTATGCAGATTGGGACAGCCATGACATTTGGAAGTATTAGGACCCATAGCTTAAGTTTGGGTCCATCTCTTATACTGTGGGTCATACAGCTAGAGTGTTGTTGAGCTTCCAAGATTCTCGGGTGCTGGAGGCTACTCACCTTTCAACCAAATTCCTGGCAACTCCCTTGAAATCAGGCTTATTCATATTATAATCATCCACCTATTGTGTATTACAGTTCACATTTATACCTTAGATAGGTTACAAAATATATTTTAACAAGATTTGTAACATGATTTTGAAGCATTTAGAAATGTTGGGAAAGGAATACATATGTGATTTTGACAACTGAGTGATAAACCAGGAAAATCCTTCACCACATAACAACAATCACCTCATTATCACAGAGTCTTGAACTCAAAATGCTATAACACTATCTTAATGCAACTTATGCCATGTGCCCTTGAAATACTCCAGATATGCAACTTCACTTTTCATTTTATATATCTTCTGGATTTCAACGCCAGACTCTCCTAGAAGACTACACTGTCCTCTTATACTATCTACTATGTGTCAGCAGGCATTGCACGTTTCATTCACATATTACTATATATACTTATATTACTGTCAGCAACAGCACTGCAGAAAGCAACCATCTTCAAGACCCACTTGCATGTAATGGAAAATTTTGAAAAACGTTCCCTTTAGAGACTAATCTGCTTCCAAATATATATTCTTTCTTTCAATTAACACATTTTGTATTTTCATGCATACAGGATCATTGTTTCTACACTTGATTTGTTCTTGGTGTTACTGTTTGTTTTCCACTTGTGGAATAAGAGGAGGGCTAACAGACAAATCCAGCTTCTTGTTTTCCAGAAGCCATATAGAGTTATTTTTTTTCTGGTCCATTTTTCTTCTTTTAGAGTTACCATGAGATATTTTCCTGTTTCTATCCACTCTCCAGAGTTGGTGTGTTTATTCAAAAAATAGTTAATTAAAAAGACCAGTTAAGTAGCTTATTCCCTTATTGGAATGTAAACCAAAACATGGTGAGTTATTTCAGGGGTGGGGGAAAGGGGATGGAGCATTACTTAGCCCAAACATTTCAGAAATGGAAGACTATTTAACAAACACCATTGGTTTGGGTGGAAAGTATACATAGCTGTATCTTTGTAGTCAAATTAAGCATAGACACTTGTGAATACTGTTGTGAAATATCACATAGACACTTGTGAATACTGTTGTGAATTCAGGTGCTGGATGGCTACATCAGTTGGTCACATATTTTTCCATTAACTAGGATAGTTCAATAATTTTTCTCCCCAACATGTGTTATACCAATAAAATAAAAACCAGCAGGATCTTATTAAAGGGAAAAAGGCAAAATACCACATTTATTGTGAATACAGAAAGAATCATAGTAAGCAGTTAGTTATAGCTATAACATTCCATTCAATCTCATATTTATTCACACATTCATTCATACAAACACACACACACAGGTTCTGCAAGGTTGTTATCATAGTTACCAGCCTTAGAGTTGCTCATGCCAAGCCACTGGCCGGGTGGCCTGGACATGAGGAGGGAGCAGGGCCTTGTCAGATGCTCATCTGATGCTCCTGGAAGTTGGTTTGCAGAATCAGACCCCAAAGTTCTCACTTTTTAGAGTCTGTTTTTGTAGGAATTTCTTCCTATGCCAGTCTATGGGAATTGCTTCATCATGCTGTTGCTGAATCAATCAGCAGATAGCACATTCCTGACGGCTCCGTGCTGCTAGATGTTATGTTGTTCTTTGGTTCTTCCATTCTTGAGGCTGTTGGGTGGACTCCAGTCTGCCCTCCGGGGGTCCTCTGGTTATTTCCACTTGACGCCTTCTTCAGCCGATGGACACTGGATTCTTAGGCTGGCACCTCCCTGATCATTCAGTTATTATCCACACCAAGCATCCATTCACATACATCCTCTATCTCTATTTTAATCACAATTGTTAATACAACAAAAGGGCGGGGAGTCTCTGGGTGTTGTTTCTGTTGTTAGAGTATTGCTTTGAGTCTCTCTCTGTGTGAATTGCTTTGAGAACAGACTCTGTCTTAGAATGTACTAACACAATTAGCAGCTTGCAAGTTTCACACATAGAGGGAGAAAAACAGTACCAAAAACCAAGAGACCTCTTAATTAGTAATACCCTGGAATTTAAACTATGGGGAATCAAACTCATTTGTGATTTTAATACAGAACTTCTTTAATATGATCCAACACATGAATATGATTATCATTTTTTCCTTAAACCAGAGGTATTACCTTCTCCCGACCTTCCTCCCTTATTTAATGCTTTAAAAAATCCTATACTTCCACTCTACTCATGTAATTCTAGCATATTGTTATTGTCCACAGAAAAGCATAAAAGTAGACTGATACAACAATAGATATGCCTGTGAGCCTCTTGTGTTTAGAAATACTCTTAATTCACAATTTTTCTTTAGAATAGCTCCAGTTAAGGGTAAACTATCATACAAAACTTGTTCACATACCCAAGAGGGCATTTAACTGAAATTAAAGTCTATGTCTCTGCCAAATGGGGACATTTCAAGTATTGTTTGCATCTTAAAAGACACAATTTTAACACAAAGAAGGTATACAATTAATCTGTAATGGAACAGTTAATATATGTATGTGGCCAGGCATTCTGGCTGCACATAAAGTGCCCATACATTTTGAGATTTTTTTTTTTATGGTGTAACACTGCCTATTTAGTGGTTATTTATCATGTAAAAATATTCTTAACAAAAAGGAATCCACCACTGTTCCCAGTACAATATTTTTCTCTTCTAAAATCTCACTGTTTCTGGGATCCTCTGATTGTGACTATGTCACATGCTCTTTCCATATGAGCATCGATATTCTCACCTGGGAAACATGAATATTTTGCATACTTGGTGATTAATTGGAAGACCTTTTGCTAATCATGATTCTGAACCAGTACTCTTTAATATCAGAAAAAGCTCAACTGAGTTAAATCCTACCTTCAGCAAGCTGATATAAATATTCTTCTTTTTCTCTGCACTTTGGGGGGGGGGGTGTGCATGCATGTGTGCCTATACACAGAAATAAAGTATATGGAAAAAGAAACTGAAACAACTCGCCACAACTAGTGGGGTTCACAGAATCATGGTGAGACGACCGACAACAGAGTTATAAAGTTGTTGGTGGCTGTGTTATTTGTAGTGCCTGCAACAATGGGGTCCTGATCTTTGACTAGTGGCCTCTGGGTGCTACCATAATACAAGTTATTAATAATAGTAATTATAATAGGTTATAATAGGGATTGTGTTGTGTCAAAAATACCTACAAAATATAATTCGACACTGAAAATTGAGGGTATTTTCTAGGAATACAAAGCACAAGAGAAGTTGCTGTACACATCTGCTTTAGACCAAGGAACTGGAAGAGTACAGGAATAAAATACACATGGACCATCTCAAGGTACATGCAACAAAAGAACCCCCATACTTTTTATTATGATAGTCATCATAATAATGAAAAGAAAGCAATGTGACTTTTTCCTATGCATCTCCCCATATGCCAATATATAAAAAGGTCAAATCTCCAAACATATTTGATGGGTTGTTATTCTATGGGAATGTGCTCATTGAAAATATGGTTTCTTATATATCCCAGCCTCTTTCCTTAGGGGCTAACAATCTACTAGAGAGGACATAACAGGTGGATGAGACAAACAAGCAAGTCAGAGCAGGGGTGGGGAAGATGGAGTAATAAAAATAATAGGATGTTCACAGATTTTATTCAATCAGGAGCAGTGAGTTCAACTCAGCACCAACCTGTCTATTGCTGTTTCTCTCTCTTGCCATTTTCTTTGTCTTGTATAGAATGTACAGTCTTTGGTGCAAGGACCATGCCTTCTGTTCTGCTTAGAAAGTATCTCTGACAATAAGAGTGGATTGATTTTAAGTTTTGAGTTCTTGTCATGAATTACTTTCTAGCACAATAAATCCACTGGTTCAAAATCCATGAAAATCTGGTCCAAAATCCAATATACCATAATGTGCTCTATGGCTATTTACATTTTAAGTAGGCTTGGAAGGAGTAGATTTTCCTTGGTAACTGCTGATAAACATCAATTTAACCACACACACACACACACACTCAAACTGACAAAAATATATTTCTATTGATAAAAATAAAAATTTACAGATAGGCAATATAAAGGAAAAAAATTGAGAACTGATTATAGTCAAAATACAGTGATTTGGACTTTTGAATTAAGCTTGTTACAAATGTAGTGGTGAATCAATAGTAAAAAACAATATGATTTGTTGATTTAAGGATATTGACTTAATATATTTTGACATGTGATGTTGCCAATTTGTGTTTTAATGGTTTAGAAAGCTTTAACTTTATGAATCTCAGCATCTACAATAATTGAATAATTCTGAAACCTCCCTGATATCCCACATCTGTGAAAATTTAAATCCATAAAAATTGAAAAAAAATGCTTAAAAATAAACAGATATTATTAATCAAAATGTTTTTTAAAAAAATATGAATTCTTCCAAACCTAATTGTAACTGTCACGGAGTGTGGGGGAGTCAGGGCCCTGTACCCGCCACTTCCTGCGATTCACCGTGACTCTCAGCCAGCCAGTAAAACAGAAGGTTTATTAGACGACAGGAACACAGTCCAAAACAGAGCTTGTAGGTACAGAAAATAGGACCCCTCAGTCAGGTCCATCTTGGGGGGGCGGTGGCGAGTAGGGAGCCCAGACCCCAGTTCTGGTCCTCCCTCCATTTCCCCAGCCAGCTCCAAACTGTATGTACAATGGGACACTGTACAATGGCCTGTTCATTGAGTGGTTATTTTTAAGGACAATACTAATGGTTTAAAACCTTTTATTTTTTTATAGCTTGGCTGCATCTTCAAAACTAAGAAACCAGCAACTGGGACTTTGAAATTGAAAAATAAAGCCTTGGGGGTATTATCATCATACAAACAGGAAAAGTCATGCTGCTTTCCTGATTAAGAGGCATATTTATGCCAAGTACTGATGTCACCATTGCACTTTACTGTTTGTCTTGAGACAAATAAATACTGTATTTCACAAACTTCATTTCTCCTTTTGACTGATAATCTGATGTGGTTTTGGAGATGCCTGGAAGAGACATGGGAAAAGCAATGTTTATAATTCAAATGAAGAAACAATTGATTTGAAGAGATAGGATGCAGAATGCAATAAGCATCTAAATAAAAGAGGCTGAAAGGAAATGTAAACAACTAATTTGTATTCAGGTTCCTCACTGGAGTGATGCAAGAGTTAAATAGGAAGTACTACATGATGGAATGAGCAACATGTTACAGTTTCAGGGTAATTGTGTCTCTATTTCTCACTCTGTGGTCCCTTGAGGGCACCCACTTAAAGGTTTCTGGCGCCCAGCTGTCACGTCTCTTGGGTAGAAACCAGCATCTCACTCCCTTCTGACCAGGGGCTTTAAGGCTGCACAGCATTCTGATCTACACTGTGATATCCCCGGCAAGCCAGTCTGCCTAAAAGTCCAGCTCCTGTGCTTTGCTTTCTCTCTGAGGGCTATGAGCAGTGTATTTCCAGAAATTACAACTGACCACACAGCTCCTTTTAAGCAAGCACATTTATTCTTAAGGGAAATGCAATATAGAGAAAGTACATAGAAACAATTACACAACCTACATACATGCAAAAATGCTTATCAGAGGTCACTCCCAACTCTGACAGTTGTTAGTTCTTCAAACTCCCAAACTGGGTTTTTCCTCAGGTTACAGGTTCATGTGAGACTTTAGGTCAAGAACCAGGACAAAGCTCAGACTGTTCATCAAAAAATCCTTTCTATGTCTGCTGGTCTCCAGAGCATCCAATTTGAATCAGAATATATGAGCCACCCCAGCAGGTGGTACTTTTCTGGAAGTGTTACAAACTGAGTGATTTGCTTTAATCATCCCCTACTGCTTTCACTTCCTGGAGGAGCTGTGGTAACCATCCCCTGTGGAGTGCAAGCAGTCCCTAGCCCACAATGATACATAAACCAGTCCTACAGTTAGTACAGTATGGTTTATCAAAGATATTGCAGGAAGTTTCCCTATCTGTCACACAATGAGTTCCTTTGGGTCCACTTTTGGGCCTATTGATATCAGTGGGATCAGGATAGGCTCCTTTATTGGCTGAATTTACTTATCAGCATTACTTTAAATGTAAATATTTCTCCTAATATATTTACTGTAGATATTTTCAAGGGTCTTTCTTTTGTTTCCTGTTTTTTAATTAAATTGTCTTCTATCTCTGGAACCATGGCCACAATCATGCAAGTAATAGCATCAGTGTGGATTCCAGTGCCATGTGGGGTGATGCACACTGCAGTCTCTGTGAAGGCACAGGACTCAACCCCATTGAACAGATTGCTGGATTAAGGCCCTTCTTCCTTTCCAGTGTGAAGAGTCAGAAAGAGCCCATTATGGATAAGTTGCAGGGTATGCTAGTTAAAATCAAATGGAATAACATAAAAGCAGAGAGAGAAGAAACTGTGGGGTTCCTAAGGAAAATCTACTGTATGCAGATGGAGCTGGTAACACACATAGCGGGCATGAAAATAAATTATTAATGTTGCAGAATAAGAAGGTTCATTGTGTAACGTTTCGTACACAATATTGATATTACTTTGGACTTAAATTATTCCTTCACCTAATTGATTCAGCAGAGAAATGGATAGTGTCCCAAAAAGACTGGAATCCATTTCCAAAAAGTAAAAAATGGCTTGTTTAATGGTTTTTACCATTGTATGAGAACAGAAAATGGGATCATCAGAATTACTAAAAGATGATGAAAGCTCCAGGCCCAGATGAATTACAGGCAATAATTGGAAGATAAATTCCATAGCAAAGACAATGGCACAGAGTTTGGTGCAGATTTCTGTTAGTGATTAAGAGCCAGTAATAAGGGCTAAAAAAGTAGGGCCTATAATCTAAAAGATAGGATTAAATAAAGTTTACAGACAGAGTTTTTCTTATAATGTGCAATAAATATATCAAATAAGTTACCTGACAAGACAACTGGACCAAGGCAGGTTCAGGGAAATGTATTAATTATTATTAATAATAATAATAAATAGTCACAGCACTTATTTCTCTTACAGTACTGATTAGTGGTGGCATATATCACTGGGGCACTCTTGTGCTAGACACTGTGTACATTCATAGTAAGAGATATACCCACCCTCAAAGGGCATAAGGACTAAACAGACAAAGAGCGGGATGACAAGTATCATTAGCCCCCTTTTACATGTGGAGACCTGATGCAGAACAAGAATAAGGGTAAGATTTTCGAGAGAACTCAGCAGCTACTTAGACACAAAAATAAGGGACCTACTTTCAACAGCAGTGAAGCAGGTACAGTGAAAGGAAAAAATCTGAAACAGAGAGACAGGAAGGGTGATAGGAACACAGTGGAAGAACAGGAGTCATTTTGAAAATTCTGAGAAAGAGGGCTTTACCATTTGCCAGGTGACTTCAGCTCTCAGTGATTTTTAGCTCTTAGCAGGCTGGGCAGAAACACAGTCTCACCACAACTGATTTCATTTCTGATTGAGCATTTAAACCAGACCAGGGACCAGACTTAGGGAGATTCCCCACCACTCTTACTTTCCCAGGGCTCTGGCATTTAAGCCCCTGGCTTAAAAGGTGAGGGTGAACCCTTCATTTGGGACAGGTTAAGCACAGTTCTGCTCCCCTTTATTCATAGAATAATGACAACATTGGTAACAGCATTTCACTATCCCTGCACTCAGTTTTTAAGTGATTTGTGACCCAACACCAGCCAAAGTTGATTACTTTGAGCAACACAGCTCTATCTGATGGATATATAAGCAGAGCAGGTGTGTTCATGTAAATACAGTTTGCTCCAGAAGTCTCTCCCGCTCCCAGCTAGTTGTCAGAGGAAAATTCATTCAGACCCTGCTTACATGTGCACAAGCGTTTGCAAGATTGGGGCCTTAAACTGGAAACCTCACTTCCTAAAGGCATTGATTTCTAATCTAACTCCATAATAAGTTGATTCTCTAACATTACTGTTTGTTGTATTCTCCTGCATGTTGTTATACTGTAGGAATTTGTTTTGTACAAATAAGTGCAGCTGTCTGACTAATATTATTTATTTGCTTCTCATTCCTTCAACATCTGGCAAATAACATGCTCTCTGCTCACTTTACACCACATCACAGGAGTCCGTGATAAAGGCTGAATTCGACATTCCCAGTTTCTCTTGTCCCCTTTGATCTCAGCTTTGGTCAAATAAGTTTCACTAGTGAATGTCTTCCTTGTTTGTCTTTCTGATGTTTCCAGAGAGGACTCAGTGTGTGGGTTTTTTTATGTAGTTTAGTTACAGTATATTAGCAATAGTTTATAGAAAATAAACAATATATTTTAAAACATACATTTCAGTATATTTATGTACATGTATATGCATTTTCTTTCTACACACTATTACTATTTTAAAATCTATTACAAATATTGTAATTGCTCTTTCTATTATTAACAAAATATTATCTATCTAGTGAAGAAAAGCAGTTGGAAATAGCAAGTAAGGTAGAGGAAGATCTTCCACAGGCCAGTTGCACAAGAGAATATTCCCACCAAATTCTGCTATTCACTGGAATTCAAATTATTGAATAATAGTTTTAAAATCATACAGAGAATAACTGAGTAAACAAGTATATACAGCAATACAGGTTGCTACCACCCAGAAACATAGTACAAAGATGGTGATAAACTTCAGTGCTTTCTTGTAGAGATGAGCAAACATATTTGGCCCAATTTTGACCTCACTGGAATGCTGAAATGCTATTCTTTGGTCCACTGCTGACTCTAATATGACTGCTGGCCTCAGTAATGATTTCCAGAATCTCACTCTAATGAAAGTGACCAGATGCAGTAACACTACTGGTCCCCAGTACATAAGGGGTTAACTCCATCTTCATTTTCTCCTTCCTTTGTACAGGTGCTCAGGAGTCAGGCTTATAAAGAGGGCTCCTGGGAAAACATGAGGAGGATGTTGGTGGGGAGGTTGTTCTCTCCCTCATGGTTCTGAGTGAGCCCTAAAAAAAGGGGTGTTTGTCTAATGAAATTTAATTTTGATTTATGGTTTATTGCTGCTTCACATCTGCTAAATCACCATTCAGTGGAATCACAAAGCCTGATATTTACCGTTCCCTAGTTTCCAGCAGGTTCATACAATAAGAGATCCTTGGAGCTGAGTGTCATGAACACTTGACCCCAGTTCTTCAGACACCCATGTGCTTTTGAAGCAGTGGATCTTCATTTCACAGGATCAGGTGACAGTACATCTCGTTCTTCCAACCTGTTCAAGTTTCATCAGTGAGGAAATTGACTGATCAATACAAACTGGTGGGGAAGGATGAAAGACAGGGGTGGTGGAAGATTTACAGACTTGGTTTCTGACAAACAAGAAAGTTGGAGAGGGAGAATGCATTGGATTACTTTGTGTAAATAGAAAACAAGGTATCTCCCTCTGTCAGCTAGCAGGTGAGGGAATGTACACTTGGTCTGAGACTGCACCCAGAGAGAAAACAAACCTGTCTATGGTGTCTGTCTATAAAAGCTCGATACAGTGGAAGCACATGAGAGGAGCTGGTCATGTTGAATATGTAGGAGCATTTTATAGAACTCCAAGAAATATGGCAACCAATCACAAAGTTTAGGAAGTGATACGAAGCATTCCTTCCATATAAAGATGGGTCATGTAAAATCTGTAGATTTGGAACCTGTTTGGTTTCTTTAAACATATGTTTATACCACACAACCCAGCTGAGTTCCATCACAATGGTGTGTTTCACATTCATTTCTTTTAGAGTTTATCATTATTCCACTTGTGACACGACATCCCATATTCTTCATAGAGATATTATATGATTATGACATAATTATGATGTATTTTATGTAATATAGGTCATGTGAGATATCATTGGAAAGGTTATGATTTACTGGATATGATTATCCTATTTGTATGTGTAACATCAACAGACCCCAGTCATCGGCGGGCAGCATCAAACTTGGGGCCTTTGGAGCTTAGTGCATGAGCCTCCACAACATGAGCTAAAAGCCAACTGTCTGTTAGCTAAGGCTGTACAGAAGACTCATTTAACTCTCTCTAAGTGGTCTTGGTCTCACTAGATGGGACAAAACACCACACTCAGGAGGTGTGGGGGTTACATATGTATGTAGCATTTTTGTATCTGAAGTTAAAAATATTGACTATATATCTGTATTACAAATGTGTTTACACCTGTGAAATGTCCACTAGGCAAAAGACTCTCAGTCTAGATGGCTGGCTGGGAAGGGTCCATTCAGGTTAATGAGCCATTAGGAAAACGATAGGCCTTAGAAGGAGCTTATCTTCCTGGACCTGGGGAGTGTTCTGGAGGATGCTACAGACAGCCTCTGAATTATGGCCACTGTGACACTACAGGGACATGCAACCTGGACACCTGGTGCTAGACTCCATCTTGGGATGTCAGTGTTTTTCCACTGACTAGTGTGGGAAGCAAGTGTTGAAACAAAGGGTTCCTGCCATATGCAAAAGCTATATGAGGCAGGGGAGTGACATCATCGTGGTTCTTCACTGACCTCCCCACCCAAAGAGACTGTTGGAAACACCTAAGAAACAGAGAGACTGAACTGGGGGAAGAGCTGGACCCAGGCTAAAGGGATTTTTAGCCTGTCAATGGAACACCTGGGGATTTTAAGCTATAAATTAGTGCAGCTTGCCCTTTAAGAATCTGCAGCCTGCTGGTATCATTGCTTAGGGTGAGGATCTGCTATTCATATTAAATCTGTTTAGTATATTAAGCTTAGTTTGCATGTTTTGTTTATTTACGAGGGAAACTGCACTGATCTGTTTGCTATGACTTATAATCACTTAAAATCTATCTTTTGTAGTTAATAAACTTGTTTTTGCTTTGTCTAAAACCAGTGTGTGGGAGTCATAACTCGGGGCAAAAAGCTGTTGTGTATTCCTCTCCAAATTGAGGGAGGGGACGAATTTCATAAGCTTATGTTGTACACTTTCCTGTGCAATGCAAGATGGTATAATTTTGGGTTTTCACTCCAGAGTGGGGGGCGCATGCCTGAGTAGCTGGGAAGTTCCTTAGCTGAAGCCTCCCCATGAAGAGTTGATCACAGTGTCTGTATGTAACTGCAGCTGGGTGTGTCCCTACCTGTACGTGTGCTGGTAAAAGTGCAGGCTGGAGCCTGGGAGGGGTCTTAGCAGGCTGGTCACAGCAGTACAGTGTAAAGGGAGCCCAGCCTGGTGCATTGGGGGCTCAGTGATACCACATTTCCAGATGGCACTCTGGGGAGAAATCACAGTTTTGTTAGACTAAGTGCACATCTATTATCTTGTGGCAGTTCCTTGGATTTGAACACAGTAGAGTTGGTTTGATATTTATTGACACGTTATATTCAGCAGGAGGCAATTTCAGTACAGAGGTGCTGAGACACTCTGGTGGGAATGTCTGTTGGATAAAGACATTAGCAGCTACATCAGCCTTTTCCAGCAATTTCTCCAGATAGTTGGTTAAAACAATAGAATGGCCACTAAAATGCCCAGTGTATGAGGAGTTGAGGACAATGCTAGGCTTCAGTAAAATTGGAGAATGTGTTACCCCACCAAGCACAGGGTAAATCTGATTTTTACATTTTCCAATAAAATTCCATGACATAGTTAATCTGCGCTATTTTATTTTAATGATTAAAAAAAAGATTTTTCTCCAGGCTTAGCACTGACTACTCTTTCTAGGACTACTACTAACCATACCAGTGGACTACCATTCTCCTTTTCAGTTTTACTACCAAATCAGGACAATAAACGTGGATTGCAATGCTTTGGTGTATATGTCTTATAAAACTCCAAAGTGGAATTATGATTTGTTAGAAACAACAGTGAGGCCTGCATACACTAGTAATGAGTCTGCATAGGGTTATGAAATTCAGCCTGAGATCCTCTTTCTAAAGCCAGGCATTGGGCCCTTTTTAGCTCCACTTTTATGCCCATCAGTTCTGGAGACTACCCAACTCTCAAAGCTAATATTAAGTTACCTTTTTAAAAACAAAAAAGCTAGCTAGAGCTCATTGAACTGTGCTACTTTGTTGACATTGAAATGTTTTGTGGAGATATATTGATTCTGATGGGTAGATTTCTGAGGTCCAGCATCATCTTTCAGGTCACTTCCAGAAAGAGAGAGACCTGTATCAAAACCTGTCCTTTTCAGTTGGAAAATGGACATTTTGAAACAGTCCCTTTTCACAAAAATATTCTAAAGGTTTTGTTTTCAGTCCAACGAAGAATAAAAACACATTTCATAACCTCAAAAGCCATTGCATAATGGAATTGTCGGTATCTAGCCAGCTCTCTGTTTAGTCCTTTTCCTTGTGAAGACAGTCTTGACAATACAAACGTATTGTTGGGAATGAAAGTTTTCACAATAGCCTTCCTTTCACGGAGCTATCAGTTGCAGAGTTGGAACCTTACATAATAACGATGGGTCTAATCCTGCAGACTCTTACTCATATGCATTATCTTTAGTTAGATGAGTAGTCTAAATGGAAGTCAGGGCAACTCACATGAGTAATGGTTTACAGGATTAGGCTCTAAGTTAAAATCAACGGACCTGATCTAGCATTTCTTGTATATGCCTTCCCCAAGATGGAATTCAATAAAGACAGATGCAAAGGACTTCACTTAGCAAGGAAAAAAAATCAAATGCACAACTATGAAATTGGGAATATATGACTAGGTGATAATACTGCTGAAAAGGATCTGGGGGTTATAGTGGATCACAAATTGAATATAACTCAGCAGTGTGATGCACTTGCGAAAAAGGTTAATAACAGTCTGGCGTGTATCAAAAGGCGTGTTGGATGTAAGACATAGGAGGTAATTGTCCCACCCTACTCAACACTGGTGAGGCCACAGTTGGAGTACTATGTCCAGTTCTGGGCACCATGCTTTAGGAAAGACATGGAGAAACTGGAGAGAGTCGAGAGGAGAGCAACAAAACTTATAAAAGATTTAGAAAACCTGGCCTATGAGGAAAGGTTAAAAAAATTGGGTGTGTTTAGTCTTGAAAAAAGAACACTGTGCACGGGGGAGGAGGACCTTATAATAGTCTTCAAATATGTTGAGGACTGTGATCAGTTGTGCTCCATGTCCACAGGAGGTAGAACAAGAATTAATCAGTTTAATCTGCAGCAAGGGCGATTTGTGCTAGATATTAGGAAAAGCTTTCTAACTATAAGGGTATTTTATGCTCTGGAATTAGCTTCCAGAGGAGGTTGTGAAATCCCTGGCACTGGAGATTTCTAAGAACAGGTTAGAGAAACACCCGTCAGGGATGGTCTAGGTTTACTTGGCCCTTCTACTTCAACTGCAATATTGAGTGCACAGGGCTTATAGCATCAGCCTGTCTGAAAGGAATGTGCTAGCCTTATATATCCTTTCACAGACACTTTGGCAAATAATGAAATTTATTCACATCCTTGGGAGTTTTAGAGTTTAGTTACTAGACTTGTGTTACCTCCGCAAAAGACTAGTAGCAGAAAAATAGACTTACAGCTAGCCATCAACTCTACCATGAGTGGTCAAAATACTCTAATATCATATACAGAAACCTGAGTTGGAGAAGGATTGTGCTAACTCATTTCCATAGCTCATTCCACGTTTCCCATTAGCATAAACAGAAATCCTGATTAACTAACAAAGTACATTACTATTATTTGTACAGTGAATATGAATACAAGCAGCAGCTCTATTTTTATGTACATTTTCCAAAAGCATATTTCAAACAATCATTTGCAAAAAAACAAAAAAAACAAAAAAAACCCCTCAGATGCCATTAGATCTAACAAAGTGGTGCCGGATGTGAGCATTTTAACCACTGTTTGCTTTTTTTCCTAATAGACAATATTTAATTATTTTTGTTTTCCTCAAACATAATGGTTAAAAAAAAAAAGCACAATGCTTACTCTACCATTCAAATATGTACCTAAGCACCACAAAGACTAAGAGACCTTTTTGACTAAGAAGGAAAGAGGTGGAATTTTCTAAATAAGTTTTTTTAATAAAGACCAGAAGAGCAGGATTAGTTGCTTCTTCAGACCATGTCTGCAATTTGTGGAAAGAAAATTTGTGTTATCATGGAGGACTTCAGCCTGGGACACACATGCTTGAAGTTTCTTGTAGTCACTAGTAAAACATCACTGTAGTGTCTAAAAATTGAACCCAATGTGTGGGAACTCTATTTTAACACTCATTGTAATGGGTAAATATGAATTGATCACTGGCTACAAGTTGGTGGTTGCCTAGGGACCAGCGATCATGACCTGATTATGTTAATTAAAGGCAAACAGAGGACAGACCCAACCAGTGATAGATATATTTGGTTCTTCAAAAGGGATAATTTCCCAAAGCTGTGGAAAAATATGAATGAAATTGATTGGAAGAAAAAAATTAGACAGCAAAATGTGAATAGAAATTCGGAGTTGTTTAAGAAGAGTCTAGAAGATGTGCAAAAAGTCACAATTCCACAATGTTAAAGATAACAACTTTGGTTAAAAGCCCATTCTGGTTAATATGGGAAGCAAAGGTAGAAATAAATATATATATTCACACACACAAATGGAAAAAGGGGAGATAGATAGCAATCAATAGACAGTAGAGGTAAAGAAGCTTATAAAATTGATAAGGAAGCTAAAGACATCGGGGAAAAATCCATGGCTGGCAGATCCAAGGTTGATGTATTCATATTACATGAGGCTGAAGAACTATCATTCAGTCCATTAATAACTAAGGAGGATGTTAAACAACATCTACTAGGGATAAACATTTTAAAACCAGCAGCTTGGATAACTTGCACCCAGGAGACCTAAAAAGTTGGCTGAGGAGATCTCTCATCCACTTATGTTAGTTTTTAATAAGTCTTGGAATACTAGAAGGCTGGAAAAGTTCAGAAGTGCCAATATTCAAAAGGGAAAAGTGGGATGACCCAGGTAATTATAGGCTGGTTAGCCTGATATCAGTTTTTTGAAAAATAATGGAAACTTTCATATGGATTCAATCAATAGAAAATGAAAGGACAGGAATATACTTGATGCTAGTCAACAAAGTTTTCTGGAAAATAGATCTTGTCAAACAAACCTGATTTCATTTTTTTGATAAGATCACAAGTTTGGCTGATAAAAGTTAATTGCCTGACTTAAAATAATTAGACTTTTGTAAGGCATTTGACTTAGTCCCATGTGACATTCTGATAAAAGGAATAGGCATATACTATTCAGTATTTTTATCAGTGATCTGGAAGTAAATATAAAATCATTACTAGTAAAATTTATGGATGATGCAAAGATTGACAGAGTGGTAAATACTGACTTGTCAGTTATACAGACTGACCTTTATCTCTTCATATGTTGAGTTCATTTGAACAGAATACACAAGCCCACTAAAAGGTCATACATCTAAGAACAAAGAAGGCAGATCACACTTACAAGATGAGAGACTGTGTCCTGGAATGAAATGACACTGAAAAGGGCTTAAGGCTTGTGGTAGATAACCAAATGAACATGAACTTCCAGTGCATGTTGTAGCGAAGATGGCAAATGTGGTCCTTGGATGCATAAGCTGGGGAATAATATTATAGGGAGGTGATAGTAACAGCATTAAGACAATTACCAAAATACCGTGTAAAATTCTGGTGCCCTCACTTCAAAATGGATGTAGAAAAACGGGAAAGCAGCTTTATCATTTCCATTTTTCTTTAACATTCCATACTATTGCCTTTATACTGAAATGTTCTGAAAGATGTATACAAGTGTTATTGGCTTAATTTACGTGTGCCAGAGAGAGATGCATCTTATCTCCTGTCTGAAAAAACCCTGTTTGTCAACTCTGCCTGGCTGAACAGTTTAAAACACATTTTTAGTAGGTATGCGTAGCTCCTTACAAACTGGCCATCACAGTGCTTATGAAGACCAGTATGATCTAAGCTTTCATTTGATACCTCATATATTATTCTTTATAGAAAAATACTCCAACAACAATGTGTTAGGCACAGTGAGTTTCTCAGGCTTGAGAGTAGTATTTGACACAGAGAACCAGTGGGCCTCTGTGTCACAGACCTTTCCCAGCCCATGCAGCCTCTCATTAATCCAAGATATAAGGTATGTATCAAATTTAGACATTGTGTCTACTTTGCAGAAGCTAAGGACTAGCACAATCGCATTACACCATTTGCCGTGAGATTCCTCCGTTACCTCCCCACCCCCACTTGTGGGGCATGCTCTGCCGTTCTTTCATTATGGTGTCCCTTAGCTATCCAGATATCCAGGAATGGCCCTTCTAGATGGCACAAGCTGGCTTAAGATGAATGTTGTGTTCTATCAAATGGTTTCGTCTGGGTTTGGTAGTGGAAACATCACTAAAGTCTTTAACCAGCTCCTTGGTTTCTTCTTGCTGTGCATGGGGCAGGTTTTCTCCTAAGAATACCTCTGTACGTAGCTCTCAGTATGATATCTAGAGTCCTAACTGGAGTTCTTGTATCAGGGGGTGGACAAAGCATGCTTCTTGGGGTTTTCAGGGTGTCGCAAATGGCTAACGTTATTATGGTGGGTCCCATGCTTTTCCTTCGTGTGGTGGGTCAGGCAACACCTCTTGCCCCTTCAGCTTCTCGAGCTTCCTGTCCTCTCTCCCCTTGGGCAGGGTTTCTATTGGTCCTCCTTGATGGGTGAGTCCCTCTGCTCTGCTTGAGTAGGGATTCCCTTCCCCTGGTACTCTGATGCTCCGATCAACAACAGTACTCCTCCAAACTACAGTCAGTCCCTCCTGCCTGCTGGTTGCTGCTACCTTTGCTGCCTGAAGCCCTGCTGCTGCCTCGATGAGGAAGAGGAGGACCTTTGCTGTCGGGGGAGCGTGCAGGAACCCTTCAGGATACTGTGGAGGGGGCTTACTGCTGGACTGAGTAACTGTTTACATCCTTGCTCTTGTGGTGGGGGTAATTACTGTTGTTGTGGGGACATGGGAGGTGGTGTGGAGCCCTCCCCCTCATCCATCTGCCCTCCCTCTCCAATCCTCCCCGACCCCCTCCACCATCCCCACCTACCATCTGCCTCCACTCCTCACTCCTGGACTTAGCTGCTTGCCGTGGTCTCCTCCATCATCTGGGACTATTGCAGCAGCCAGCATAGACTGAGTTTTTAAGTACTCATGGGTGCACGTACCTTCCCCCTTGATTAGCCCCCACCCCCTCCTCTGCTCCTTTCGGCTGGTAGACCTCCCTACCGTCAGTTTTACCCACCAGCCTCCCTGCAACAGTTTCCCCCCCCTTCCCCTTTTGGCCTGTCCCGCCTGTTTGCCTGCTTGCATACCCCCCCCCAGTCCCCAGCAGTGTGTTGGTTTGCCTGCCCCACTCTGACCCCTGAATGTTCGCTGATCTCCCTGCCCCACCCTAACCCTTACAGTTAGTCCCCGGCCCGTTTTCCAGCCTGCCTTCCACTGATCCCCCTTTGTCTAACCCCCTCGTTCTGTGCACCCATGTTTTCCCCCTATACGCTTGTGCTCCTTCCCCTTTTATGTTGAACCCTTTTATTCACTACACCCCGTATGATATTGTAGTCCTTCCCTCCCAGTGCAGCTGGATGAACCAGTATTCCCATCCCATGTCAGTTATCGCGCCCCCTGTTCCCTGCCTGATTAAGGCGTCTCGGTACTCCTTTCCCCCGCATTAATGCCCTCCTCCCCTGCCCACAGCCTCGCAGGGAGGAGTGGCTGGCCTCTCCGATTCCCCCACCTTCTGCCCCCCTTCGCTACTCATCCCTGTCCCCGTCCCCTCTGAGTATAGTGGGAGAAATGGTGGGTGGGCACCCCTGGGTTGACCTTGCTGTCCCCACTCCACCCACTCCCCCATTCGTCCCTGCGGCTATCCTTTTGACGGAAATAAATCAGTTTCAATAAAGTTATTTCTAGAATTTTTTTGAGCTGTAGCTACTGAGGTGATTAAATTGTTCTTCCGGGTTCTGGGGCGGCTGAGGAGGTGGTCTGTTCTAGCTGTAGCTCGCGAAAGCTCATGCTCAAATAAGTTGGTTGGTCTCTAAGGTGCCACAAGTCCTCCCGTTCTTTTTGCGGATACAGACTAACACGGCTTCTCCTCTGAAACCTGTCATCAGCTTCCTGGTTTCATCAGGCACCTCTCTGGAGCCCAGGGAGATGACTGATGAACCCAGGAAGCTGAGTAGAACATACTGCCTCCTCAGCCGCCCTGGAACATGCATGGGGCATATCAAAGCTCAGGTTCTGTGGAAAGAGACACGCTTGGGGTCTGAGGTTGGGAGGCGCAGCACAGCTGGGGCGTCTTAGGCTGTCCTGGGACTCCTCCAGCTGTGTGTGTGTGGAGGGTTGTTGGGAGTCAGGGCTCTTCCGGGCAAGTGTTGGGGGGGGCTTGGGGCTCCGGCTGCAGGGAAGTGTGGCCTCAGGCAGAAGGGGCAGGGCTGGGGGGCTAGCCTCGCCAAAGGGGGGCTCCACCCACCACCCATGCCTCCAGCATAAAGAGACATAACTGAGATCACCCTTGCTCATCCAGAAGTTAGTTGCTATAATCATCAGGGCGTTGCCAACCAGTTTGGGGCTGGAAAGTCCAATGTGGGTAAATGGGTGATGGAGGTATCTGAGGCAACCAGGTCTGTGGTTCACCTCAAGGTGGGGGGCATTAAAGGTATTCCGGAGGTCATTGCTGGCTTTGAGACAATGGGGTTTCCAAACTGTGCTGGAGCTATTGACAGGACTCATATGCCCATAGTTTGCCCTCCTCAGTGAGCACATGAGTACATAAACTGCAAAGGGTATTACTCCATTGTTATGCAGGTCCTCATGGACCACAGAGGCTGATTTATGAATGTCAATGTGGGCTGTACTCGAAAAGTTCACAATGACAGAGTTTTTGCCGCTCGAGAATTTACATTCATGGACATGCTGGGACACTATTCCCAAAAAATGACATTGACATAAACGGAGATTCCGACCCCATTGTTATTCTGGAGGACCCTGTGCTTACTGCTTTTTGCCTTAGCTTATGAAACTATACCCTGATTTCAGAGGCCCTAGCAAAAGAAAGTTTAATTGCAGATGTAGAATGGTTGTGGAATTGACTTTTGGCAGATTAAAATCACGTTGGAGATGTCTACAGACCCATTTGAATGCCAGCGTAACTAATGCTGTCCTCATGACAGTGCCTTGCTATGCTCTTCACAACATTTGTGCAGCTGGAGGTGAGCATTTCCCCCTGAATGGATCAACGGGGGCAGTTGAATTGATACCCTCAGCCAGATAGTGCACCTATCACCCAGCAGAAGTCAGGGATGCTTTGTGTTCTCGCATTATGGACTTGGCCCAATGGAAGAGGAGGAATAGTACCTGTACAAATGTGCTTTTGGGATGGAAGGGAGGCTAGTTAAATGTTGGGGTGGGGCATTTAATGCTTTGGAAGTTGTGTGGGCTTGATTGCCATGTGATATAATTACGAACGACAATGATTAATGGATTTTGAGGGCAACACGTATGCAATGTATTGAAATGAGAATTGCTGTACCTTGGTAAATAGAAGAATACCATTTATTTACTAATGTATAATTGCTCCTGATCACATTTCTAGCTTTGTCATCTGAAATCATGGTTGCATCAAGTGATGCAGTGATAGCAATGAACTTTCTTGAAGGCCTAAAAGGTTTTATTTGTCAATGGGTATTAAAACACCCCAAAACAAGTACCAGAAGAATATTTTCTAAAAAAAAAAAAATGCTAGAAATACTGCAAACCCAACTGAAAACTACCTCTACATGTTTCCTGGCTGCGTTTTTCATGCACTTGGCATGTAGGAGGGAGGTGGAGGTATCCACAGAAGAAGGGTTGAAGAAGAAAGGCTTTGCATTGCTGCTTACAGCAGACATCCCTCCCATTACTGTAATAATAAACTGTAAATGGAGACACCTACTGGGCTGTGAGGTGGCTTCTGTTTCCACCATGTTTGCTGCAGGCTCAGCAGTGGGCTGCAGGCTCAGCAGTGGGCTGCTTCTCAGTAGGGGAAGCGGGGTGGGTGGGTGGTGGGTCAAACCGCTCTTCCAAGTAAGGACTTTGAATTTGCTGTTGATCCGGATCCACAGCCTGCTCACGAACTGGTTTCATAAACAGAGTCACTTCAAACACCTCAATGGGAGTCTCCTTATGTCTTCCATCAGTCCCCAGGCTGGATTCAGGGGCCATCAGGGCACCATCCTGGCTGACCAGGTCATCATGAAGCATGGCTGGCTCCATGATAGGCACAGTGTCTGCACCCAGATAAACTTCTATCATATAGGCATATAGTTTGTGAGTTGCCTGATGTGCAGTTCTTGTCCCTGGTCTTCTGGTACTTGCTCTTCAGCCTCTTAATATGCTTCTTGCACTGATCCCAGAAAATCTTCAGTGCTGCCAGCTTTTAGCTATCTGCTGGCACATGTGGTCATTCCTGGTGCTTTTGCTGAAGTTCACAGTTTTATTGGCCTCACGCCAGAGATTCACCAAAATCTGGCTGTGCTTCCAAGACCATGAAGCCGCATGTTTTGCAAAAATCCTGCTCTACTTTGGTCTCCATTGCAAATCCAGGAGGCACTCTGATAGTGTGCTTGCAGTTTGGTGATCAGAAGAGAATGGATTACCGCTGACCTGAGCTGCTGTATGCCAAGGGGAGAGGGGGGCTTCTGTTTTCAACAGAGTGGATTGGAGATTGTTGGGATAGAAGGACTAAGGATGTTGGCCCATGGAATTGTGGGATACTTCTGGCAGACTCCCAGAACACGAGTCAAGTGGGGCTGCATCTACACTGTAAAGCAATCGGTCTCAAACCCTGGATCCCACTTGACTCATGCTCAGACCCTGCAGGGTCATGGGACCCTGAGTCTGAGCCCTGGTTAGCACAATTGCAGTAGGCACAAGGGGTGTTAGGCTTGAGCCTGAGCTTAAGCATGGTCTTTCGTTACAGTGTAGACATACCCCTAGGGACCAGAGCAGTCTGATGTTTTTGATTAGTTGAGGATATGGATATATGATTTTAAGAGAGGCCAGATCAGTCATTCTTCATAGCAGAGGAATCTCAGAAATCATGTTTAGAAACAGTGAAGAACAATTCAAGTATTGGAGAATACTCTCTCAATGATACTCAACTCTAAGCGCAATCCAAGTGATATCATAATTTAAGGGAGCCGAGAAACTTTGACACACATATGGTCTGACACATGTTTGGAGGCACTCTTACCAAAATGTGATAACTTTTCAGCACTTAATGTGATTGTGATTTGTTCCAGTGAAGTGTGCACAATTCTTAAATATTCTTACATTACCAAGAACTAGGATGCCATAAATCATATTTTCAGTATCTTCAGTTTTTCTGATTAACCATGCCAAGCTTTGGAAGTACATGGAATTGAGAAATCTAGCTTGGTGCCTCTTTATAAGCCAAATATTTTTCAGACATCCATTTGTCTTATTGTATGTCCAGTTACTATCTGTAGCGTTTCATAAATCCCATTGCCTATGAATATACACGCAGAAAAATTGTCTGTAGCCAAAATTACTGGTATTTTGCAGTCACAACTAATTAATAATATCTTGATCTTGAAAAGCTATGAGGCACTTCCTTCACTAACATAGACCAGAAATTACTCAAGGGAAGGTATTGTGTCAATCTTAAAACACATTTTTTTCTGGGTTCTCACCCAATTTTTTCTTTCAGTTCCCAAGCTGTATGTCAGCTAATGTATTTGCCAGTTTCCATTCTTTTGCTCAGCAACTGGTTTGTGCTAATGGGCTGTCAGTTTGAACAAATCTTGTGGGTGGTTTGGGAGAAGAGAAACCATTGTCTTTTCTGAGCTCCTCTTCAGAAACACTTTAGGGATTTTTTAAATATTTAAATATGTGCTCACTTTTGAGCTTCAATTTTGCTCCATTGCCATGTCAGTAGAAAACAAAAAAGTGTGGAATAACTTTTACCTCAACCAGCCATTGGGAACTACATCGAATATGGGGAAATTCTCTCAACAATGACGAGGATGACTAGACCTTCAGTATAAACATGCTTAAGGTCTATATATGCAAGCAGGGTCTGAAGGATCTCTCCCCTGCCCTTTCCTGATGAAGTGGGGGAAAAGACTTCAGGTGCAGACTGTATTTGCATAGACATTCCTACTTTGCCTAGGAGATCAGCAGACACACCTGCTTTGCCAAAGTGATCTGCTGTAGCTATTTTGGATTAAAATTCACTTCCGTGTAGGATGCAGGTTGGACGCAGGGAGTAATGAAATGTTGTTATTCTTATTGTATGACTAACGGGACAGAAAATTTTACTTAATATGCCCTAATTGAGGGGTCACCTAAATTTAATTTCACATGCTGAGTAGAGGGTAATGATGCCAAATCCAAGTTCTCCTGTTTGGTTGGATGGACTTATTTAAAACATTCTAGATACAATTTGACACCCTCCCTCCTCCATCTCCAGTATTTAAAGACGTGTGGGAGAGTCCTTGTGTCTGCTCAGTGATCACCACAGCTGAAATCACTGATGGCCAGATTGAGGGGGCAAAGCCTTAAACCTGGTGTGAGGACAGTGTTGTGAAAGATAATGCAGAGGATAAAGCAGCAGTGAGGTTCCCCACTACGCAGTGAAATCACTAAGAACTAGTGGAACCTCAGAACACAGCATCACAGCTAGACGCCGAGGTGGCAGCAGGTCTTGAGCAGCAGCAAAGGCCGCAGAGACAACATTAAGCACTGGCAGAGACAACAGCAACATCAAGCAGTGGTGAACCAGGGTGTGGGCTGTAGATGCCCCCTTCAGGATGGGAGGTGAATCAACGTGAAGACACCTGTGAATTCTGGGACTTTGCTGACTTTGGCCATCCAATTATGAGTGAGGTGCAGCAGAGGGAAAAGGGAGCGGTAAAGCGACATTTGTCCATTGGACTTTCAGAGCACAAGATGGAAAAATGAGGCAAAGCCAACACCCAGGATCCCATGGGGCAGGTGTCACTTATGGTTTGCATACTTTTGAATCGTTGTAGTGTTTTCTCAAATTAATGCTGAGTTCTCGCTCCCTCTTAATAAAAGTTTACTTTTGTTCTACCCAAGCTCAGTGCTTGTCAGTGGGGTAGTATTGTCTCCTAGAGGTGCCCGGGGTGGTGGTTAGTTTTCCCAGATTTCTGGGTTGGGGCTTTAGCTTATTCCTTTTTGTAACGTTAAAAGGGACCCTTAGATATTGAACCTGGCCCTTGCTGCTGCCAACACTACCTGACAGAAGGGTTAAATACAAAAGTGCATTTAATAATTTATATTTTCAGACTTTTTTCCAAAAGAGAAAAAGGATGGTCCTGTGATTAGGCACTGGAGTGGCACTCAGCAGATATGGGTTTTATTGCAAGTTCTGATATGACTTCCTCTGTGATCGTGAACAAGTCATTTACCTTTTCTGTAAATCCGTTTCCTTATCTGTAATACAGAAATATGTTATTTACCTTTGTAACGCTGTATGAATGAAATATGACCCACTCACTGAGCCTTCCTGTGGAGGCTTTAGAAAGAATATGGGCAATCATCAAAGCATGTGACTTACTCATGTGACCCTGGACTCCATCTTGTGCCTGTAATTTTCTACCAGCTGAGACTGGGAGCTTTGTTTGGGACAGTAAAATTCCACCCACATGGGAGAGGATATAAAAGACCCTGGAAATGTCTTCTTTTTGTCTTCATTTCCTGCTTCATTTCTCTGCACTGATTTCTGAAGGAATATTTAAACAAGGACTGATGACCCCCAAGCTGCTTGGGTAATTTCCAGAGAGAGTTTATTTCATCACTGCTTCAAAACTGATATAAGAACTTTGCAATCACTTGCATGCATATGATTTCCTTAACCATTTTAACACTCTATTTCTTTTCTCTTTATATATAAACCTTTAGATTTGTTACTACAAGATTGGCAGCAGCGTGACATTGGGTGAGATCTGTGTTACATATTGACCTGGCTATGTGCCTGGTGTCTTGAGCTCAGAAGAACACTTTGTTTGATGAAATTGGTTTTCAGTTAACCACTCATCATAAAGTCCAGTGTCTGGGTGGTGAGACAAGGGTTGGGATGCTCAAGGAGACTGCATTTTTGACTTTTTGTTAACCAGTGTGGTGAGACAGAAGTTTACTTTTGTTACTGGCTTGGTATATTTAATGATATACCACCAGTTTGGGGTGAGTCTGCCCTATTTCTCAACAGTTTGTCCTGAATCTGGTATCCTCAGCTGTGACCCACTGAGGCATGGTGACAAGTTTATCTCACAGGAATGTTGTAAGGATAAGTGCATTAATGTTTGTGAGGCAATAAGAATTAAGAGCCATGAAAACCCTCTTAATAAGTACACACATAGTACATTTAATAAATGCAACACAACATTGTTTTGCAGAGTGTTTTTCATATACTTTAGCTAAGTCTAAGGAGGATGTGGGGATAAATGCTTTATAGGCCCATGACAAGGTTGCATTGATGTCTATATTTCCTCAGACACACCAGCTCTCCACTCTCCCCAGCCATTGTTTACCTGTGAGTTTGCATGTGAGTGAGTGAACGTGCCTGAGGCTTAAGTGTGGAAGGCGATGGCTAATGCTTAACCATGCTTGCAGTCACAAAAAGCCTCCACGGTCTATTTGACCCAACACACAGATTTTGCACATTCTAGCACAATGTACAGCAGAACTTTCAGGATTAACTATGTGGGGGTCTCTCCTTAATTATCAGTACAACAGTCCCAAGAGGCTTGTGTGTGATAATGTATTTTGAATGTTTTTTAGGAAGAATAACAGGCAGCCAAAGCACTGAGCCTGACACAGGGGACGATCTGCAAACAGAAGATATATGCACATATGTCAAAAATACGCAGAGTATGTTCCTAAATCATTTTTATACCTAAAAATATGGCCAGATTTAAATGCACACACAACTTTGCACAAAGTCACAGCTTTACAAAAGTCTAAAACTAGCAGGATTCAAGGGCACATATGGGGAAGACATATGTGTTTTGCAGGATAGAGTTACAAGTAATATACATTTCCACAAGCTACAAGCAGAAAAGTTGAATGCATATATTTATAAAAGGGGTTTGAAGAGCTGAATGATTTAGCAGAAAGAGAATATGAAATAAAAGAAGCAGCTCCATTGAATAGTAAGTGCAGTAGTTAGAATTTCTACTCTGAATATTACAGAAAAGAAAATGTTAATGAAAAGGGGAATACCTAGGCTTTACTAACTCATTTCTGATGCAAAGTGAACATTTAAATGGGCAAGAATTTTGTGAATGTTGAACATTTTTATAGTTTAATTTGTGTTAAAATTTGTATTAAAATATTCTGGAGTCCTAAAAATATGTAAGTACAAGTGTGTGTTTGAGTCTGTGAAAAAGATCCTTTTTTAGGTTCTAATGAAAAATGTAAATAAGGGCAAGAAACGTCGTCTTTTCTTTCAATACATTAGTTGGATTTTCTTTCTGATCTACCCTCTGAGGATTCTTTTTTTCCAGTGTGAGATTGACCATGTACTGTATATTGTCTAATATTTTTTAAATTAAAACCATATGGATGAAATCAGTTTATTGTCTTGCAGATGTTGAAATTCAGTCTTGTTTGAGTTTAGCTACTTACATAGAATTTAAATGTCTCCTGTAAAACTATTTTGTATCTTTGTAATCATTCACTATATTGCTTTTCATTAGTGTCCTTTTCTGTAATTGTTGCTCATTGTTTATTACATTTCTAACCATTCAACAACAGTTGTTGTCACATGCGCATGCCTGACTGCTCCTTTTATTTTGTCTGTCTCACAGTTGGTAAATGTTACGTTGCCCTAACCTTTGCAACATACGTAAGCTGTACAAAGCCTACTTTTCACTTGCAGTAGTAAAGAAAGACCTTTCCTTCCGGAACCCTTCCCCGGTAATAAAACAAAGAGCAATTTGACTCTTATTCGAGATTATGAACAGCAGTTGCTGCTTTTTTGTTGTTCTTGGTTTTGTTCCTTTATTCCATGGTAGGCATGAAAGACTCCTCCTCCACAACTGATCTTTTTAGAGGATTGTTTAGTTGAACAGAGGTGACAGTTTCATAAATCTACAGGAATCATGTTAGCCAAGATTTTCAAAAATAACAAGTAATTTTGAGCATCTCCTTTTGGGGGGAAGTACCCACCCTCTGAAAACCAGGCCCCTGTGAGGTATTAACATTGTATACCCAAAAATGAAAGTACCCGTAACCACTAATCACTTCTGAAAATTTTGGTCTTCAGCTTTTCCTTTTTTGTTAGGATTGTGGAGCTGTTTTTAATTCACAATCTGGAATTCCTGAGAATGCTCCTGGATTCCCAATTAGCGGTGACACCCGGAAATGCTTTTCCCCCTCTGTGCCTGGCCAGGATATTAAGACTTTTCCTCTCAGATTTAAAACTCAACATAGTTACCATGCCTTTACCTGTAGATCAGTTTGTGCTATCTGGGATACCCTCGTAGACCCCCTCAGAAATTTCAGCTTGCGCAGAATATGCCTGCTTACTCAGTACTGCCTCTCAAATACAGCTTATTACACCTGTGCTTCAGAGACTGAAATTTATTCATGTAAAAGTGGCAAAGAGTCCTGTGGCACCTTATAGACTAACGGACGTATTGGAGAATGAGCTTTTGTGGGTGAATACCCACTTCGTCGGATGCATGTAGTGGAAATTTCCAGAGGCAGGTATAAATATGCAAGCAAGAATCAGGCTAGGGATAACAAGGTTAGTTCAATCAGGGAGGATGAGGCCCTCTTCTAGCAGTTGAGGTGTGAACACCAAGGGAGGAGAAACTGCTTTATTCATGTTTCTTTGGGTGCCATTCAAAGTGTTATCATCAAATCTTACATAGTGTCAGACCTGTCTTTCTTAGAACCTGTCTCTCTTCTTATGAGTAGAGTTGGTGGTAAAATTTTCCTACAGGCAATTTTTCATCAGAAAATGCCAATTTGTTGATCTCAAGACATGTAGAATGTCAATTTTGACAAAATGTCATTTTGGAAAAAAAAATCAAAATGAAGCATTTAAACTTTATGGGAATGGAACATTTTTATTTTTAATTTTAAGACTTATTGTTTATATTATAATAGAATAAAATAAATATCAAATATAATTAACATTACATTGAAAGGGTGAAATGTTCCAAATGATACAAAAAATTTATTTTAGAGGAAATTTTGGCTTTTTGTTCTGATTTGGAACAATATTTTTTTTCAAAATGTCCAAATTTCCCACAGAATGGAAGTTCCAATTCCTGACCGGTTCTAGTTTTCATCCATCTCATTGAGAAAAGAGAAAAGAAAGTAAAACATATTGCCTCTACTTACGCCCAAAAAGAATGACTGCTAAAGAGAGAGCTAGAGCACTGTCATAATGAGAGCATAACCCCAGTGAATGGATCAATGTGTCTGTTATTTATGAATAAGATGAATGCACATTGGGTATGTCTCCATTGCGTTGTAAACTCAGGTCTGTGGGACCTGGGCTTGTGGACTCAGTATTTCCAAGCCCAAACTTGAGCTTCCACACTGCATTGTAAAACTGGGTTTATAGTTGCTCGACCTGAGGCTCTCAGCCATGCTAATGTATCCATACAGCACTACACAGATCTTCTGACTTAGGTCTGCACCTTGACCTGCGTCCATACTGCAAAATAACAAGGCCAGGACCTGAGTTCCACCCACCTGGCTCATAGGATTCCTGAGGGCTTGCTGACCTGTCAGAAAAGATTTGTCTGTGGAGGATAGTAGGGTTAGGGCTCCAACCTAAATCTGAGCCCAGCTTTATAATGTTGTGTAGACATAGCGGCCTCAGTCCGACATCCAAACTAAAAACAAACAAACAAAAAATCCAATGTATTTTTAAAAAGAGATATGCCTAAATAAGGCATAGTAATGGCTTTGGGGTTAATTTCATACGATTTAGGCAAGTGTTTAAGAAAATATACTTATTCCTCTGGGGCCAACCCCATTCAAGATGTTACCAACATGGCAAGTTTTCTGTAAGCCTAGAAAAAAGTTGAAAAGACTTGTGATGGATTTGCTGGTGTACAGTCAACCAGCCTCAATACTACATGTATGTGTCTGCCTCACATCCTTTCAGCCTCACAGCTTGCAGCTTCATATATTTCAACAGTCTGGAGACTGCAGCCAAAGTCAAAAGTAAGAAATCTGTAGCCAAGAAAGAAGTGGTATTTTGTCCCTTAAATCGGGCCGTCATTAGGTAATGAGGACAGACCAAGAAGAAAATAGCTGATATTACAGCTGGGAGAAAGTAGGTTGAGCCTAAGGGAAAACTTTAAAAGAACAGTTAGAAAATGGAGCAAATTACCAAGGGAGGTTGTGAAATTTCCAGCCCTGGAGATATATAAGGCTAGATTTGACATGTATCTATTAGAGATGGTTAAAGGATAATGAAATCATCCCTGCCATGATGCAAGGGGATTAACTATATGACTCACCGAGGTCCTTTCTAACCCAGTGCTCTGTAATTGCTGAGTTGTAGAAATCCACAAATGCTCTGTGTCCAATGTTCATGAAAATATATATTGCTTGCTGGAAAAAAAGTTCTAGTAAGATACTGTCTATCTTCATAAACACTGATGAAACAATGGTAAAATGCAATTAAAATTGAGATTGTAGCTCTGTTAAGGAGGCTATAAAAACATTTTTCCAAACTGTAATACACAAGCAGTTGTATATGTTCATTTTAACAAAATGTATAAAGATTGTAGAAGTTCAAAAACCATTGTTTTAACCACTAACATGTGAAAGAACTGATGTTGCTTTTATTTCCAAACAAGGAACATGAGCAGAATGTTATTATCCTATCTGATCATAAAAAGAATATTTTCAGCTTTGTCAAAACATCACAAATGCTGTGGTGTATATTCAGTTTGGGGGAGAAAATCTTTTGGGTGTCACTAAATTTTCCACATTGCTTCATCAAAGACAGTAAGGGAGATTAGGTGTCTAAGAAGTAAAAAAGTGCTGTATTTTGAAAGTGAAAATTTTATAGACCAGATTTTTAGTTGGCCTAAATAAACATGGCTCTAATGACTTCAATGGAGCTATTTGATTTACTCCAGCTGAAATCCTGGCCTTATATTTTGTCTGACTTTGTTGACTATGTACAATTCCCACATTAACTCCTGCTTCGGAAAGAACACAAGTGTTTGCAAGCCGTTTGTTTGCTTGCTTTTACAAGGCTGTTGGGGTATTTTACAATTTTTCAGCATGGATGAGTGTTTGGAAATGAAAAAATAATGCTCTCATTTTATTTTAAATACAATAAACTCCTTGTTAACCCTGTTCACCTTACTTCAGTCTTACTCTCAGAAATAAGTAGATTGAATCGAAATTACCTTTTCATGCTCTGCAATTTTGATTTACAAATAGAAAATTACCTTTGTTTTGGCTAAAGAGAAGTTTATTTTTATAGATTTCAGATTTAACTAGTGCTAAATATATATTCACATGGGGAATAGAGAATGCCTTTTCTTTTAAAACAGATTTTTCAGCCTCATCTCCTAATAGAGATTAGAATTTTTAATTAATGTATTTTTTCTGCACTTCATCTCCTTTGCAAGTGTAACCCACTGCTGGGCCACCCCTGATCCCCAGAGGTGGCTCACAAAAGATTCCATCTCTTGTTGAGTCATGGGAAACTCTGTTCAATAAGAGGATATGTCACTCTTTCAAAAACTCAGTGTAATATATCTTAAATCTATTTAACTTTGGTCCTGGCTTGTTGGTAAGGATTGAAACCTTGCTTGTCATTGATTGAAACCCTTCCGATGGTTTTTGCAGTGCATGGACATAAGAGATTCTCAGAATACAGTAAATGCTAAACATTCTGACCTAAATGTTCAAAAGTGCATGAGCAAAAATATATCTGTACTTATGTTTGCCCACACCCATGCACGTCCAATCCTTGATGCATGTACATGTTGGGAATGACATGCGTAGAAGTCAGTCGCAGCATAACATGCACATTTGTATGGCTACTTTAGAAAATGTGGGCCTCTCTGGGTACATCTACACCGGTATAAAAGCTCCACAGTATGGCCATGGCTGACACCTCTAGATGTTCGGGCTCAGACTGCAGCCTGAGCTCTAGGACTTTCCACTCTCTCGTGGTTCCAAATCTCGGGCTCCAGCCCAAGCCCAAACAAGTTTTCAGCCCCAGACCCTGAGCCCCATAAGCCTCAGCTCACCCAGGCCAGCAGTGGTTTTTTTAATCCCTGTGTAGATGTACCCCATGTTGTTTTCTGTATAACTTTTATAATGCAAGTGATGATTCAAATATTTTAAGGCACATTGCAATTTCCAAAATCCACATGCTGAAAAGTTAAAAGTTACTATAACCTATTGGAATAATGCTACCTATATCTAAATAGTTCAATAACATCAGTCAGACTAAAAGTACTTTCTGACACATCAGACAATAAGCATATTTCTTTACTTGTTTGCTTTTCATCTTTACTTATTACTGAAGGTATTTATGTTTTAAAAGCACCTGCTCTCTCCTAAACTATTTTTTCTCAGCAGTTCATCCTATGGTCAACTCACAATGCTGAATTTGAGACCTCCCAATCCTTTTGTGGCAACAGACTGTCACCATAAACACAGGATTATGACATATTGCTGGAATAAGCGAAAAGATGGGATGCTCTGAAAGTGATTGACAAGAACACAGCAAAATTATAGCCAAATAAACCTTCCCAATTAATAAATCTATAACTTTTTCAAATTGTGTGCGGTGTTAAAATTAATATTTCAAAAGAATACATTCAAGAATAGTCATGGCTCTTGGCAATTTTAATATAGCTACAACATTGTACATAAATATATTGCTATTGTTATTAGCATTGTTAAGTGCCAACAGTGTACTCTATAAATCTGCATACTGAGAAATGTTGATGATCAAGTCATCTACAAAGAAAAACATTGTCTGCTTTATCTATTCTATTGCCCCTTCAATGCAGTATTATTGTAGCCACGTTGGTCTCAGGATATTAGAGAGACAAGATGAGTGAGGTGACATCTTTTATTAGACCAACTTGTGTTGACTGAGAGAGACAAGCTTTCAGACTTACACAGGCCTGAAGAAGAGCTCTATGTAAGCTCAAAAGTTTGTCTCTTTCAACGACAGTTGTTCTAATAAAAGATATCACTTCACCCACCTGATCTCTCTAATCGCCCTTCAACACACATATAATTTGTTGGCCAGATTCTGCTTTCAGTTACCTATATTTAGAATCGCTCCTTTGAAGCTGGTGGAATTAATTTACATTTACACTGGTGTAGCTGAGAGCAGGAGCTGGCCTATGTTTGGTATTTTGAGGCAATGAATGAGACTTTAAAAAAAGAAACCCACCAATATGAACTAAATTCATCCAGGATGTGACTCTTGGGCTCAGTTGAGTTGAATACACTATGAATGAATTTTGAATGTATCAGTAGACTCACCAGACAGGAAAATTGCATCTGCCTTTTCCCCCTCTCTCTACTCCCTTCCCTTTCCTTCCCAAAATCTCACTCTCATTTTTGAATGTTTTCTAAAGTAGAGATCATGTTACTGTGTGCAGATGGGGCTCTCCATGGTCAGAACTCCCCTATCCTATGCAAAGGGGAGAGATGTCCGTCACCATTATGACTCCCCCCCCCCTTTCTGTGAGTTGGCAGAGGGTGGAGCTTAGGCTGGAGGCAGGCTGTGGAGCCCATTGCCCAGTCTGTGCCCCACTCTAAGTAGCTCTTGATGACAGCTACCACCAGGCAAGAGGCTGTTACCTCAGATCAGTTGAAGTTATGATGCCAAGGGGCAGGAAGGGCACATAGAACCATTGCCAGTTCAGAGGTACAGAGCCTCCCCATGGAGGATCCTAGACTCCTGTGAATCCCAGGAGACTCCTGGGATTTGATGGCAGCAGCTCATTCTAACAGTGGACAAACCTGTTCCCATGCAGACTGAATGGTCTGAATGGGGCCTACAGAACTGTCCCTGCACCAAGTTCCCTCATGCTGATTTTTCTATGAGGTGGCAGTTTAGGCCAAGTGGTATCAAAGATTGGGGGGGCCAATTCTGCCATCCTTACCCACCACAAATAACATATAATGAGACAGTGCACAGAGTAGAGTAATATTCAAGGGGAGTAAATGTGGCTCCATCTGGCCCTGTGAGAGTGAGTATTCATTTTGGGGACTTCTCGAGTGTGTGCCTGGAAACTAAATTTGATTGTTGTGCATGGTTCAGGGGCATATATAGCAGTAAAAGCTAAGTACATGAGCATTCCTGGGGAGTTATTTGATTTGTGTGCAAAAGATCACCATTAAAAGAAAACGTCCACTCTTTTGCAACAAGCAGCTACTGAGCTGTTTGGAAAAATCAGAGAGCATTGATTCCAAATCCAGATGTAATCCTGTGATAGATTGCTAAGGCTTGACAGATGGGTCAGCACTCTCGTGACTGTGACCTCAAATAGTTTCCCCAGCAAGGGCTGATTGAGGAGATAGGAAGGCTGGGTGAGTTAAGGAATTAATTGGTCAATCAGCTGACTAGCTAGATAAAAGGCAAGAGGAGATGTTACAGGGAGGAGGACAGGGTTAGCTGTACCCAGACCGTAGGAGAATATGAGGAAGAACGATCTCTTCACTGGTCTAGCAGCAAGGGAAAGCAAGCCATTCATTCCCTCTCCCCACTCCAATCCTCTTCAGAGAGATTTAAGAGTACAACAAAGTGAGTTCAAGCCAGGTGTCTCATACTGAGGAGTAACCCAGAGAAATGTATGTGGCTTTCTCAGTGCTTTGAGCACAACTGGTAGAAGCAGCTGACACACTGGGTATCTCTGTAATCTGAATCTGAACAATACATATTTAAGGTGGAGGAGGAGGAAAGGGAATATGCTACTAGAAACCGGAAGATGGGGCTTTGCTAGGGTGTGGTTCAATCCACATTCAACAAGCTGGGAAAGTGCCATGGAAACAACAATTTTCTGGTCTAACAGAAAATAGTGGTGGCATGGAACCCTATGAAAGAAGAAAACAAGACAAGTTAGTGATAATCATGAACCCTCTTAAAGACCATTTGCTTTGCTCCTTTACCCAGAAGATATTTTCAGGGCTATTGGCAATTTTGCCATTTAAAATTAAAAACAAACAAACATACTGAGCTATGGGAGGCCTGGAACTAATTATTACACATCTGCATGTAATGAACCAATGGCAGTGTAGACATGCCAGTAACAGAGATGAAGAGTATACTCAGGAAGTGGGTTTCTCATAAAGAGAATCTGTCTGCCTAGAGAACTTTAATATCCACACCAGCCCAGTCAAGGAAAACCCCATAGTTAACACTTGAGAAGATCCCGAGTACCTCAGGAATGATAGCTGCAATTGCTGAAACTTGGCTTGAGGCTATCTGCCATGCTCTTTGCTGCACAGCATGACCATGGTTATTGAAAAACCAACGTTTATCATATTATCACTCATTTTACACCCTGCACATTGCTGAAACTGTGTTAAAGTTAGTAATATAAAATATAAGAGAGAGTGATTGTGTCACCTAAAGATTCATTCAATAAATAATACACATACAATTGTATAACATTTTACGATATGTGCTTCAATTTATCATTAGGATTCCTTCCTAAAGGAATTATAGTGATCAATATATCAAAACATCAAACACAAATTACAGACCTCTAGCTTATTTTTAAAAGTCTACTGTGGAACTTCTTTAGGAAGTTCTTTAGGAACAAACTGACAGAGTCAATTTACATAGCAAATACAGTTAGAAGCTGGTCCAGAGTTTTTTTTAAGAATTCTGTCAGTATTATGTGTCATCTGACAGTACCCATTTTAGTAACCTTGTAAAGGTTGAGTGATGTATCTAAGGCCTGATCTACATCTAAAATTTAGGTCAACCTCATTATGTTGCTCAGAAGTGTGAAAACCCCCTGAAACACATAGTTAAGCCGACTTAAGTCCCTGTGTAGACATCACTAGGGTTGACAGACAACTTACCTACTGCTTCTCGAGGGGTTGGATTTACTTCAGCAACAGAAAAATCAATTCCATCGCTTCAACAAGTGTCTACACTATAGCAGCATAACAATGGTGCCACTGTAGCGCTTGTGTCAGGGTTCCCTCCCCACTTTGAACTCTAGGGTACAGACATGGGGACCCGCATGAAAGATCCCCTAATCTTATTTCTACCAGCTTAGGTTAAAAACTTCTCAAGGCACAAATTCTCCCTTTTACCTTGGATTAGGTAACTCTGCCACCACCAAGTGATTTAGACAAACTCAGGGAAAGGACCACTTGGAGTTCCTACTCCCCCCTAATATCCTCCCACACTTCCTTTCCTGGGGAAACAAGATGAGCACAGACCAACCTTGGGATTTTTAGGACACTAAAAAAAAACCCAATCAGATTCTAAAAGAAACAGAACTTTATTTTAAAGAAAAAAGGTAAAAGAAGCACCTATGCAAAATTAGAATGGAAGATAATCTTACAAGGCAATCAGATTAAAAAACACTGAGGATTTCCCTCTGGGCCAAAATTTAAAGTTGCAAAAAGAAAACCAGGAATACACCTTCCTCTCAGCACAGAGAAAAACACAAGCCAAAACAAAAATAAGCTAACGCATTCGCTTGCTAGTACTTACTAATTCTAATGGAGTTGGATTGCTTGCTTCCTTGATTTGTGTCCAGCAAGCACACAGAACAGACAGACCAAAACCTTTCCCTCAACCCCCGCCACCCCCACCAGATTTGAAAGTATCTTGTCCCCTTATTGGTCCTTTTGGTCATGCGCCAGCCAGGTTACCTGAGCTTCTTAACCCTTTACAGGTAAAAGGATTTTGTGCCTCTGGCCAGAAGGGATTTTATAGTACTGTATATAGGAAGGTTGTTACCCTTCCCTTTATATTTATGACAGCTTGTAGTATAGACATTCCTCGATTCCATAAAAATCTTAAACTTCTTTAGCAGAAAAACATAGCTCTAAAGCAGCCATACATTAAAACAAGACGTAACAGCTAAATGGAACTCTACAAACTGGGAAGCATCATAAACACCAGTGAAAACATGAGACACATGATAGGAGTAGAAATCTGGAGGGGTATAGAATACATTTGCCAGAGTAAGTGTCTTCCAGTGAAAGATAAGTCTGCTTTTGAATCTTCTGATAAAGAGATAGAAAAGTGTGAGGCAAGAAGTTGATATTAATAAATAAAAATCAGAAGATAGGAATTGTAGAAAATTAATAAGAGGAGCAAAGGGACACAAACAAATCTACAGCCAGCAGAGTTAAGGACAGTAAAAAGGTGTTTTTAAAGTATATTAAGAACACAAATGTTATTGGCCCATTACTAAACAATGGTATTGGTCCATTACTCAATGGAAATGATACAATTATCAATAATAGTGCAGAAAAGGCAGAAGTATTTGGAGAAATATTTCTGTTCTGTATTTGTGGAAAAAGCAAATGATGTAGCCGCATCATATGGTGATAACACTCCATTTCACTAGTATCTCCAGAGGATGTTAAACAGAAGCTACTAGAGTTCGACAGCTTTAAATCAGCAGGTCCAGATAACTTGCATCCAAGAGTTTTAAAAGATCCTGCAGAGGAGTTAACTGGTCCATTAATGTTGATTTTCAAAAAAGTTTTGGAACACTAAGGAAATTCCAGAAGATTGGAAGAATGCTAATTTTGTGCCGATATTTAAAAAGGGTAAATTGGATGATCCAGATAATTATAAGCCTGTCAGTCTGGTCACTTGGTAGGCTGGGCTCAAGCAAACAATTTGTGTTTTAATATGGTTAAATGTAAATGTATACATATAGGAACAAACAATGAAGGCCTTACTTACAGTATAAGGAACTCTATCCTGGGAAACATTGACTCTGAAAAAGATTTGGGGCTCTTGGTGCATAATCAGCGGAACATGCCCCCCAGTGTGATATTGTGGCCAAAAAGGCTAATATGATCCTTGTATGCATAAACATGGGAATTTCAAGTAGGAGTAGAAAGTTTGACCACTGCTAGAATACTGTTTCCAGCTCTGGTGTCCACACTTCAGGAAGTATGTTGAAAACATGGTTTATAGTGGTAGACTCAAGGAGCTCAGTCAATTTAGCTTAACAAAGAGAAGATTAAGAAGTGACTTGATTACAGTCTGTATATGGAAAACAAATATTTAGTAATAGACTCTTCAGTCTAGCAGAGAAAGGTATAATGTGATCCAATGGCTAGAAATTGAAGCTAGACAAATTCATGCTGGAAATAAGGTGTACATTTTTAACCATGAGCGTAATTAACCATTGGAACAACTTACCAAGGGTTGTGGAGGATTCTCCATCACTGGTTATTTTAAAATCAAGACTGGATGTTTTTCTAAAAGATAGGGCCTAGACATTTTTTCAGGGAAGTTCTATGGCCTGTGTTATACAGGAGATCAGACTAGATGATCACAATGTTTCCTTCTGGCCTTGGGCTCTATGAAGATTTTCTCAAAAATCTACTGTACTATATGAGGAGGGAATGTGGCTAATTGAAAACCAAATTGCATGTTCTTATTTTCTGACTGACCCTGAGGAAAAGGCATTCCTCTTCAGATGAATATATTGTTATCTTGAAAGTACTATCAGATACATGAGATTTAGGGACCAATTCTCAGCGGGAATACACTGGTGTAGCTTCACTGAAGTCAGTGAATCATGCAGATTTATAAAAGCTGAGAATCTGGCCCTAAATAGTTAACTTGCACAACATATTTAAAACACCACTGATGTTTTAATAAATTAAGTCTAAAGGGATATATGCTGTTCACTTAGGTCTACTAAAAAGATGGTGTGGCATGATGTACAAAACCACCTGCTCCTTATCTTTCTCTGCCTTTAAAATATGAATAGTATGAGCATACTGAATAACTGTCTCCAGATGTCAAACCATTAAGTAGATTTACTGCTGTTTTATTATGGGGAAGAAGACACTATGTCCCTGTGTACTCTATGGGTTCAGAACAGTAGTATGCAGGATCAATTTCAATTCAAAGAGCATAGTGGCTACCATAATGATTGCATTTTTTCATGTTTAATTCAATCAAAATGCCATTTTAAAAAAATTTCTGAAACTGCTGTAGAATCTCTACTTTGCTGCATTGCACTGCTAAAGAATACAGAGTATTCTTACAACAGGGGTCAAAGAGGGGATGGCTTTCAAGAGATGGCAGCTGATAACTGAGCTGAAAATGCCCATATCTAGTTTTGAATATGAAAAGTGAAAATCCACAGATGTTAAGCAAACCATTTCTTGTGTTTTGATTCCGTTTTCCATTTTGATTTCCATTCTATATACTCATTTATATAAAGTATAATAAATATTATTTAAAAATGAGTTACTGGGATTATAAGTATCCTGAGACAATGTATTAATATCATATCTTCACAACTATGATTTCTAGGAAACCTTGGATATTAAGCATTAGCTGATGTACACTAAAAAATCCATGTGCAATGAGCTACCTTTGAAGCAAATAATTCTCAGTGTATAAGGTTTAGTAAGACAAATTTTATTATCAGAAAGAACAAATGTCTTTTGTCTGTTATTATAGAACAATTTAAATTTAAGAGAAAGTGAGTGGTATTATAAGGGTAAAATAAATAACATGTGATAGTGGTAATGGGCTGTAGAGTCAGCTAAATTTAGCCATGATGTAACTCCATTGATTTATGGAACTACATCAGAGGTTAACTTGCCCCATTATATCTAAACAAATATTCTACTGTTTATATAATTTAAAGTGTAACTAAGGTTGGTAGGACCTACTTTTCTTCTATTTTATCCATCTTCTTCCATCTTGATTACTGTCACCTATTCTTCCTGTGCCTCCTTAGCACCCTTATAGTCAACACAGAACACAGCTGCTAAGATTATCCACTGCATGCATCTGATGAAATGGTCTGTAGCCCACAAAAGCTTATGCTCAAATAAATTTGTTAGTCGCTAAGGTGCCACAAGTACTGCTGTTCTTTTTTGCGGATACAGACTAACACGGCTGCTACTCTGAAACCTCCCATCTGTTTATCCCTTTACTTGCTTACCATGTTCCACCACATCCATGTTCAGCTTTTTGTCTTAAACTTCAAAGTTCTTCATAATTCTGATCTTTCCTATTTACCCACTCTTGTCTCTTAACATGTTGCCCCCTGCCTCCCACATTGCACAGTAATGTTTGGGGAGGGGAGTTCATGTCAAATGTACCAATGCTTTATACATTTTTTTAAAAAGAAAAAAATGCTTTCATAAGCTGTAGGAAACAAGCATGTAGATGTTCAATGGATGAAGAAAAGTTAAGCAGTTGGAAACAAATTTGTGTTTCTAAATTATTTTATAAAACAGTGAATGTAGTACTGACTTTAAAAACTAGAACAAATACTTTGTTTCCTTTAATACAAAAAGGAAACTGCTTAGTTTTAATGGCACATTCCCCCTCATAATTGAGCAGTCCTCTGTACTACTTGAGTCCTGGTGTGCCTAACATGATCACAATACTTTATCTTGTTTTTTTCTATCAAAGAACTGATGTACAAATATATAAGTGACTTGCCCCTTTAGAAGGGAATTGGTCCAATTCAGCTGTAATGAATTAGCTGCCTTCCAATGGGGCCTCTATAAAAAAATTGGGAGAAGTTCAGGGGGAGGAAGAATAGGAGGCATCAGCAGAAGAAGGAAGGCACTGGTGGGAGTTCACTGGGAAGAGCTGCATGAGCCCCCTGACACCCTTCTGAGAGAGAGCAGGAGTTGGGAGCTACTGGAGGGCTGAGCTGTTTCAGAGAAACAGGTGGAACAGAAAAGGGCAGGACTGGCTAGAGCTGGAGAACTCTACCAAGTGAAGACTCGCGTGGCAGCCCCTAGGAAAAGGGCAAAATCTAGCTCAGCCTGGGGCAGGGCGAACACAGAAAAAAAGGGTGATTCTGGAGGAGCTCAGCTGAGGTAGGTTTCAGAGTAGCAGCTGTGTTAGTCTGTATCCGCAAAAAACCCAGGAGTACTTGTAGGACTCACAGTTATGGGAGCCCTGGGAAGCAGGATGTTACTGGGAGCCCACTTGCAGAAGACCTGAGGTGAAAGTTACAGCAGAAGCATTGTAGGAAGCTTGGAGAATGGCCAGTGATGTGGTGGCCCTGGAAGAAGGGGACAGGAATCATGGAAAGGGGTAGTTACCTCTTACTTCCACACAGGTCCCATAGCCTGGGCTCCTGCCCGAGCCTGGAAGTCTACACAGCAACGAAACCACAGCAGCCTGACTTCGATAGGGGGTGGATCTGCCCTAACATTTTTTCAGTAAGTTTCCTACAGTATTTTTGCAATCCCTGTGGCAATAACTTGAACTAATCTATTTGGCCATTTTATAATAAACGACTGAAAGTTCTTCGAATATAGGACTTCCAAAATTCTTTGCCCGATTTCCTTCTAAAACCTTGGCAATTAACTACCAGATACAAATCATGCAATTTGTGGCTTATTAAATAGAAGGAAGAAATCTTTCATTACCCACATGTACAACATGTTTCCATTCCAGCATCTTTTTACCAATATGAAAAGACTTTCAAGCGTCCTCCTGAAATGTGAAGACAGAGCTACTTAATCTCTAACACTGAAAAATCTTGAGATGCCAAAAATAATTCCCAAAGACAGAAAACTTGCCAAGCACAATGATTGGAAACAGTTTGATTTTTTTACTTTTGAGAAAACAAAATAATTACAAAGTGTTTGTAATTTATATGGTGAATTAGTAGAGTAAGAAAATATGAGCCACGGATATATAGTTCCTGATCCTGCAAATGTTTGCACTTGTGTCTAACTTTACAAGTATTAGTAGCCAATGCTATTGTCAGCTAAAAGGACAGTACATTATATATTTATATTAAATACAGATTTTGTACAATAGTTAAGTGATAGGCCCTGTGTATCTGCTTCTGTTTTAAAATTCAGTGTTGACAGCTTGTAGAGACAGAACATCAACATTGAATGAGTTGACCAGTCAGTAGTAATTATTCAGATATATTCCAGAACATGAATAGGGCAAAGCAAATCACTTTCCTAAACACTACGGCCCCAATCACGCATACACTTGCACTTAATTAAGTAAATGGGAACCTTATAGAGTTTTGAAATCGCCTAGTTCCTGTAATATCTAGCATTCACCTGCCTCATTTGTCTCATAAATCTGATTCATCTAATCACTTCACCTGTTAGAATGATCTAGCTGCGTTCTTCTCACTTCAGTTGTAAGCATACTTCATCATCTTTGTCAATCCTCTCATTAAATAATATCTAAAACTATACTGCAAAAAAGTATTGATAGAATATATTATTGGGCAAAAAGCAGCCAAAATCACCAAATAACATATTCTGGAAATGTTGCTGTAGCCATGTTGGTCCCAAGATATTAGAGAGACATGGTGGATGATATAATATTTTTATTGGACCAACTTTTGGTCCAAGATATTACCTCACTCACCATGTCTCTCTAATAGTCTGAAAATTATATTTGACCAGTTCTACCTGGCAATTTTAGACGGGCCAATAGACAAAGTCTTTTTTTGCCTTTGGTCAGAGCCGTAACTAGACATTTTAGTGCCTGGGGTGAGCAAGCATATTTGCGCCCTCATCATTTCTTTTCATAATATTTCCTCCGCGTTTTTCCACTCCATGGCTTTGCACGCTGCCCTGCTCGCACCACCCCATTTGTAGCCTGTCGTTGTTACAAGCTTCTTCATTCCTGTGTTTCAGGTTCACCAAAAGTTTGGAATCTATTGTGATTGTCTCTGTAAATATTTAAAACAAAAGAAAAACCTCAGAACTCTTTAATTTACAATGTATAAATTACTAATCTATAAAAATGAATCCTCACAGTAATAGCGTCCAACTCCTGCCTCAAAGGAATTCTATTTCTTCAGTCATAGCCACATCCAGCACACATTAAAAACCGCAGCTTTCAAGGGACACCTTTGACAACCATTTCCGTTACTTCAAGAGATTATTTTTCTTGAACAGTCACATATAGTAAATACAGAGATAACCAACTTGTCTTTTTTAGAAGAGGCCCTTCCAGTGGCAGCACATTAATTCTTATGGTTAATTTTAATCTTTCTTCAACCATACTCTGAGACATGTGCCATACTGTGATCTCAGTTACATTACGGTAAAACTGGTGTCCAATAGCCCTTCTCATGTGACTAAGAACTATCAGTGTAAGGGTTGCACCATCAGGCCCTTCATTTATAATCTTTATTTTTAAACCACTTGTACATATGGGATGAATGCTGTTGTTTATATTAACAGATATTGTGTCAGTTCATCTTACTGCATTATGATTACATTTATCAAATTGTTGTGTAGATTATGAATAAGATAATGTATAAAATGTCTATATAGGTCACTCAGATGTACCAAGAAAGCCATGGTTAGTTACTATTGGGTGTTTCCTTCAAAATGTGAAAGAGAAGTACCCGCCTTGCGAATACTTAGTTGGTTAACAGGCTTCAGCTGTAATGGACTGAACGTTCCTCTAAGAAAGAAACACTTGTTATGTAAAAGCATTTCTGTCCAGACCCTGGAATTTGAATCTTATTAATATTTAGGTCTGATACTACATAAGTCATTGAAATGTTGGTCCTCTCAAGGGTGCATTTTTTTAACTGCTGAAAGGAAAGAGGTAACATATCTATGTAGTTATAACTATCATACTGTGAATTGTGATCTCTCAAGCTAAACTAGATAATACCTGGCTGGTACTCAGATGGGAGATCTTCAGAGGAAAACGAGTTGCTGCAGGAAGTTATGCTGAGGATTCAGTATATGGCACACTTGCTCCATCAGTCAGCACTGAACCAATGACCTATCATCAAACTGCGGGTGATACACTGCTGGAAGTGCCTCTTTCAGAAGAGAAGCAAAACTGAGATTTGTGGCTCTTGAAGTTTGTGGCATTTTTCACTAAACAAAGACAAGTTCATAGTGTTTACACCAGTGTTCTGGCGAAATATCAGCTTGGACACTTACATTCTGTTTGCCTGAATTCTCCTTGTAATTACTCTTCATTTCCCTTCTCCAAAAACTGTTGTGTAGTTTGTCTGATTCAGAATAAGTATAAGAATAAGCATCCCCAAAGACTGCTGAATTTAAGTAAGGAGTGAAAACTACACATATATATTCTGTAAGATGAAAGGAACTATGTAAATACAAAGTTTAAGTTAATTAAAGGTAACACATGCAAGAAAACATAGGCTAACAATGATGTCAAAGAATTCCTTTTGGAATATCACACAGCTACACCCAAAGTTCTTAAAGATTGAAATTAATTCTACCTCTTCTCTGGCATTATTTCTGCAGATGGAGAATGTGAGTTATATCCAAGTTTCAAACCCACTTTTTATTTAAAGTGTACTTCCCTTCAAATTAAAGGTTGCATTGCTAGAAAAGAAATATATTATACTGAAAGCATCAGAGACTTGACTATGATTTTGTTTAGACAAACTAGATTTATTTGCTTTTCCTTTAAAATTCATGTGTTAAAAATGATCTTATTTTCCACTTACATAGACTAAATGGATTTTACATTCCTAAGGGCATAGGAAAGTGTTCTGGAATTAACTCTGGCTGGCATTTCCTTTAACACTTAGCCATGTCAATTTAACAACTGTTTTCAATACTGCAGGACAAAAAGATCATTATTTCTGTTTTTGTTTTTTTATAACTGTGGACTCCTATAGAATCTTACTGAATTTTTTTGTAAAAACCTTTTATTTATAGACAAGATACCCTCAACATTTTTCTTTTAATGAGTGATGAAAATATGCCATGTACCCAAAAGAACATACTGTGCAGAATAATTTAATCACACCTATACTTTCAGATTAAGGAGGGTAGCTTAATAAAAATCCTTTTACTTTATCATAACTAGCTACTAGGCATCATGCTGTGCAGAGAGTTCTAAATTATGTATCTTGTACAGAAGGGGTTGTGGGGGTTTTTTTCAAACAGAAGAAAGTCAAGGATATTGAAAGTAATTAATCAAATTACATATTTTCAAAGAATCAGGCCTATTTGCTTTTAGACATGAGAATCTTACTGGTAATTTTTACATTCTGTTCCCTGAGAATTAGTGTCACTTAAATTATGTCAATTTATTCTGCCCTCTATATGTTTGTTCACATAGGGTGAAATTTACCCCAGTGCAGGGTCTTTACACCATGCGATAGTATAGGTGCATACTACTTTGTGTTGGCCCTTTGCATACAGGTGAATTCTACCTATAGTGGAGAGATTTCACATTGTGTGATAGGAGAGGAACAAAATGTTTTTTTTCTAATAGTTCTTGAAATAGGGTAAAAGGGACATAACTTAGCACATTTCTACAGTGTTCTGCTCCTCAAAATAAAATAAAATCATGTACAGACATAAAACTACTCTAGAATCCATGCTTCTTTTTTTACTAAAAAGAAACTTGTGGCTGAAGAAACCCAACAAAGTTCCCAATCCCACCATCCTTACTCAGGCGAAATTCCCATTGTTTCCATGTCAGGAGGTCAGTTACACATTTTCTATAGTTAACCCATTTTTTTCTATACCAAATTAAAAGAAATAAATCAGAACCAATGTATGTATGTGTGTGTATGTATGTATGTATATATATATATATATATATATATACCAGCTGACAATCTGGTGCTATATGTTTTGATTGCATTATTTTCTGTTCATTTATTAATTTATATTAATTTTTCTAAGCAGCTGAATGGGTGATAGAGGATTATCTATATATACATCCATTAAACTGGTATAAACTGGCATACATCCATTAAAATCCATAAAGATCTATTGATTTACACCATCTCAGGATCTGGGTCTATAATTTTTCTTTCTTCATTATTTATTAAAAGCCAAATTTTCATATATTTCACTACTTTCACACTGTAAAAGAATCTTAAGGTTCACTTGAAAACCCTCTTATATTATCAGAATGGTCTGAAAGAGTCTTAGTATAAATGACAATCAGGCCTTTTTTTATTTTATTTTATTTTTTGTTTTTTTCTGTTACGTAAAGCAAGTGTTACCCACCATCTTCTTCATTCTAAAAATAAAGCAGGTACAATTGGACAATCAGCAAGGATTCAAAAGAAAATAGTGTTAGCAACAACCAGGACAAAATATCAACCCAAACCTTTAAACACTCATGACAATGTTAACTAAGCATATGTATTGGTTTTTGTAGGACCGGCACCTTAATTTATATTCTTTTTCACACCCAGGAGATACAATCTATCCAATTTTCTTCTTTCTCTTCATCTCCATCTCACTACTAGGGAGTACACTAGCCCAGAGGCACTGTTAAACTTAATCCTTGAGAATTAGAACATAATTAATTGATGCTGGAGGTTAGCACCTGATTTTATAAAAAGCTTTGCTTATCTGCATAGCCCCTTGACATCAGTAGTTGTGTAATCAAAGTATAGCAGGATATCCTGATTTTACTTTTTTCGTCAAACATATTCCATCCTTTTAGCATGCCCCTCTGTTTCCAACAGGCACAGAGAGAAACACATAATAGGGTACGTCTACACTAGAAATTAGGTCGATTTTATAGAAGTCAATTTTTAGAAGTCGATTGTATACAGTTGATTGTGTATGTCCCCACTAAGCGCACTAATTCGGTGGAGTGCATCCTTATTACCCTGGCTAGCATCGATTCACGGAGCGGTGCACTGTGGGAAGCTATCCCACAGTTCCCGCAGTTTCCGCTGCCCATTGGAATTCTGGGTTAAGCTCCCAAGGCCTGATGGGGCAAAAACATTGTCGCGGGTGGTTTTGGGTACATGTTGTCAGTCTCCCCTCGCTCCCTCCATGAAAGTAACTGCAAACAATCATTTCACACGTTTTTTCCTGGGTTACCTGTGCAGACGCCATAGCAAAGCAAGCATGGAGCCTGCTCAGCTCACCACTGCTGATGTGAGCATTGTAAACACCTCATGCATTATACTGCAGTATGTGCAGAACCTGGCTAAGAGACGGCAGCACAAGGACGATTGTGAAGAGGACATGGACACAGACGTTTCTGAAAGCAGGGGATGTGGCATTTGGGACATCATGGCGGCAGTGGGGCTGGTTGATACAGTGGAGTGCTGATTCTGGGCCCAGAAAACAAGCACAGACTGGTGGGACCACATAGTCTTGCAAGTATGGGATGATTCCCAGTGGCTGCAAAACTTTCACATGCATAAGGCCACTTTCCTGGAACTCTGTGAGTTGCTTTCCCCCACCCTGAAGCTCAGGAATACCAAGATGAGAGCTACCCTGACAGTTGAGAAGTGAAAGGCAATAGCCCTGTGGAAGCTTGCAATGCCTGACTGCTACCAGTCAGTCGGGAATCAATTTGGAGTGGGCAAATCTACTGTGGGGACTGCTGTGATTCAAGTAGCCAATGCAATCACCACTGACATTCTGCTATCAAGGGTAGTGACTCTGGGAAATGTGCAGGTCATAGTGGATATCTTTGTTGCAATGGGTTTCCCTAACTGTGGTGGGGCGATAGACAGAGCGTATATCCCTATCTTGGCATCTTGCCAACCAGTACATAAACCACAAGGGGTACTTCTCAATGGTGCTGCAAGCACTGGTGGATCACAAGGGACGTTTCACTGACATCAACATGGGATGGCCAGGAAAGGTGCATGATGCTCGCATCTTTAGGAACTCCAGGCTGTTTGAGCAGCTGCAAGAAGGGACTTACTTCCCAGACCAGAAAATTACTGTTGGGGATGTTTAAATGCCAATAGTTATCCTTAGAACAGTTGGAATAGTTACCCAGCCTACCCCTTGCTCCCATGGCTCATGAAGCCATTCACAGGCAGCCTGGACAGTAGTAAGGAGCAGTTCAACTATAGGCTGAGCAACTGCAGTATGGTGGTCGAATGTGCCTTTGGACTTTTAAAAGTTTGCTGGCGCTGTTTGCTGACTAGGTTAGACCTCAATGCAATGAACATTCCCACTGTTATTACTGCTTGCTGTGTGCTCCATAATATATGTGAGAATAAGGGGTAAATGTTTATGGCGGGGTGGGAGGTTGAGGCAAATCGCCTGGCTGCCAATTTTGAACAGCCAGACACCAGGGCAATTAGAAGAGCACAGGTAGGCGTGCTGCGCATCAGAGAAGCTTTGAAAACCAGTTTCATGACTAGCCAGGCTACAATGTGACAGTTGTGTGTGTTTCTCCTTGATGAAAACCCACTCCCTTTGTTGATTTTAATTCCCTATAAGCCAATCACCCTCCCTCCTTCGATCACAGCTGGCAAAGGAAATAGTCACTATTATTTTGAAACCATGCATTCTTCCTTTATTAATTAAAACAAAAGGTAGCCCGGGTGGGGTAGGGGAGGAGGGAAGGACAAGGCCACATTGCTTATTGTAGCCACACTACAAATCAAAACTGTTTGAATGACAGCCTTCTGTTGCTTGGGCCATCCTGTGGAGTGGAGTGGCTGGGTGCCCGGAGCCTCCCCGCCCCTCATTCTTGGGTGTCTGGGTGAGGAGGATATGGAACTCAGGGAGGAGGGCAGGCGGTTATTCAATGGATGCAGTGGGGGGGGGTCTGTGCTCTTGTTGCTTTCCTGAAGCTCCCCCAGACACCTGAGCATGTCCGTTTGCTCCATTAGCCTCAGCATTGCATCCTGCCTCTTCTCATCACTCTCACTTAATGCTTTCCTGGACTCTGCCACTGAATGCCTCCATGCTTTCAGCTGTGCCCTATCAGCGCGGGAGGACTGCATGAGCTCAGAAAACATGTCATCGCAAGTGCGGTTTTTTTGCCTTCTAATCTGCGATAACCTCAGGGACGGAGATGATGGGGGAGCATAGAAACATTTGCACCTGCAGGGGGATAAAAAGGGAGAGTAAAATTTAAGATGATACATTTCTGAGAACAAAAGGGAGAGTCTTTCACAGCAAGGTCGATGTTAGTGCTACTCCCCTCACCGGGGAGGAGTACAGAAGTTGATTTTAAGAGCCCTTTAGATCAACGGAACTGGGTTGCTTGTGTAGACGCATACATTCAACCTAACCCTGTAGTGTAGACCAGGGCATAGTGTGAAGTCCCAGCCCCACTGAAGTCTATGCCAACACTCCTGTTGATTTTAGTGGGGCCCGGAATTCACCCATAATGTCAGAACAGAGCTCAAAGTATGAAACTTGTGTGGCTAGCTAAAAGTTATGAATGATGTCTGTAGGAATCTTACTTACTTCTATTATCTGGTTGTAGGAAGACTACTGTCTGTTGTAAAAAGAAATAGCTTATTTTTGAAATAAGTGGGAAAATCTCCTGTATGTGGATTATTTTTCTAATTTAAAATAATTTTGGAACAAAGTTTTTAGTGGCAGCTATAGGACTTAATGTGGACAAGCAGTGAGATTTTCTCTTTCTCTTTGTTTTTTAATTGTCAGCCTGCCTCTGGGTATAAAAATAGGTTTTGTTATGATTATATAGTCTCTATATATACAGATATTATTTCAGTAAAATGCTCCCCTAGATTTCTTCATGACACCCAGACTGAGAAACCATGTTTTAGAATATTTAAAATGGCTATTGAAATGCACTTGGTGGAAGCTCAGAAGCAACTCCCTCCATTTTGGGCTTGTTCTTATTGCTATAACAATAAAAATAGCTGAATACTGATGCTGGGTAGATGGATATTCTGGACAGAAGGGAAGGAGCGAGTGGTTTAGGATGTGGGGGATGGCATGGAAGAAAGGGAAATGTTTGCAGTGTGTTCCTCCAACCTAGCAAAAGATAGGGCAGACATAGCAGACAGCATTAACTGTCCTTTTAGAAGGGAGGGAAAGAACTGGCAGATACATAGGATGCAGATGCAGCTAGCAGCAGGCTGGAAATTTGCACAGTTTCACTGCTAATTATTAATGAAGTTTCACACATTTTTCAAACCCATAAATACAGCAAAAATGAATTAACAGTGCAAATGACCAGTTCTACAGTATTTCTTACATGCCTGTTATGGGGAGTTAATTAAATAGCTAATGTTTACTGACCAGCAAGCTTAATTCCAATATCAGAAAAAAGGGTTATAATTATAAACAGAATTGAAAAACATCTTTATGGTCCCTGAGGGACTGATCCAAAGCCCACTGAAGTCAATCAAAATGGTAGATAGAATGGGATGGAAGGTAATACTGAAGATACAATACCATTACATGAGTCCATACTACACTTTGACCCAGAATACTTGTCCAGTTCTGAGCACCCTATCTCAACCAAGATATAGCATAAATAGAAGGTTCAGAAATGGGTGGTGAAAATTCTTAGCAGCATGGAAAGACTTCGGCATGGAAAGTTTTGTTTGCAGAGGAGGAAAATAAGAGGAGCAGGATAAGGGCATAAAAAATGGATGCTATAAGGAAAGTCAATCAGCTACTCCTTTATTTAAAAAAGGGGACCTCGCTGAAATCCAAAGACAAGACATTTATAACTGATCATAAGAAATACTTTTACATAGCACACCATTAGTCCATGGAAGTCATTGCCATGAGATATCACTGAGCCCAAGAACTTAGTGGGATTCAAAGAAGGTTTGAACTTGGTAATCTGAGAAGGTTGAACCCAAGATCTGTTGATCTAAAAGGAAGAGCCACGTAGTCTGGGCTATGTGGTCTGGTCCATTATGTGAATACCCAGTGTTATGTTAGATAGGGTTTTTTTTAATAAAGTATATGAGCCCTCATGCTTCAGGGCATCAGCCAGCCACTAACTGATGGGGATTCAGAAGAAACATCCTCTGTGGGCAAGTTATTCTGTAAATGTCCACCAGAGGGTTTCATGCACCTTTCTCTGAAACATCTAGAACTGATCACTGTCAAAGGGGATAGTAGACAAGAGAGTCTACTGGCCTGATTCAGTGTGATTGAGCCTCCATTGTACGTGCAAAAATGAAAAACATTACAGAAGTGCTAAGTATTGCTATTATAACTGTACAGTTTGAGTGGACTATTAATAGAGAGAATTGGAATTTGAGCCATATAAAAGGGCTGATCATTTTAGTTTAAAAAACATAGTTCAGATTATTTTGTCAAACCATTCCCAAACCCGACCCTGAAGATAAATCCTGGAGACATCACTGAGATACTTTGTGAGCAAACAACACAATACACCAACTTCACAAAATGTTCTTAATTAAGGTGGTGTAGCTCTAGAATGACTTGTGGATTTTATTCCAGCTGATTATCTTATTTAATGAACTGTTGAGTATGATGTTAACACCTAACAGATAGCACTTGTGTTTATCTCACCTTCAAAGGGAATTTAGAATTGGCAGAAGGTAGAATGCTGACTTGAGTAGAGGGTCTCCAGATTTACACTGCTAGAATAGAATAGAATTTGGCCAGTATGCTATCAATCATTGAACTTGAAATTTCTCATGTCAGTAATGTAGAACTACACATAAAATTGCAAAGAAAAATCACTTATTACTTCCTAGCAATAGCAAGTGCAGAGGCCTGAACAATCCAAGAATTATTCAATGATAAATCTACAGTTATAGTAAAGAGAACTAAGGGACTCTCTTGGTGAAATGTGCTCAAACAGATAAAATTGCAAAGGGTTCAAAAAGAACTACAAGAATGATCTGAAATCAGGAAAATCTACCTCACAGTAAGAGACTTAAGAAGCTCATTCTGTTTAGTTTATCCAAGAGAAGATTAAGTGGTGACTTAATTGTGGTCTGTAATTATCTTCATGGTGAAAAGATTTCTGATAATAGAGGGATCTTTAATCTAGCAGAAGGTGGCTAGAAGAGGAAGTTGGATAAATTCACATTAGAAATAAGGTGTACATTTTAAAGTGAGGGTCATTGGAACAACTTTTACCTAGAGACGGGGTAGATTCTCCATCTCCTGCAGTCTTTAAATAAAAACTGGCTATCTTTCTAAAAAGTATGGTGTAATCCTGTCAGAAGTTAGGGGCTTGATGCAGGAATTACTGAGCAAGGTGGATTGTGTCATACAGGAAGTCAGACTAGATCAGAATAGTCTCTTCTGGCCATAAAATCTGTGAATCAGTCATCAAATGAAGTTATTATCAAATTATATGGAAATGTAGCTCCCACCGCCAATTTGCCAAGAGGGAGATTTGGCCGGACTCTCAGGGAAATCTTCCCCTCAGGTGCTCCCTGCTGTGGCCTAGATGGTAGTGCTCTCAACCTCTCTTGGTAGCCTTGTATTGGGACTTGTGCAGAGATTGTTGGGGGAGGGTATTTAGTTCTCACCCCTACAGCTTAACTGGGCCATTCCTGAGTTGTGAGGATACCCCCCACACACAAAGGGATGGACAGCACATATTGTTCCTCCCTGTCCCTGCAGGGGCTGTGTGTCTGATGTCTTATTCATTGCAACATCTGTGCTAACATTATGATCATGTGCCTGACTGCATGGACATGTGATAACAGTGATCACTTTACAGTCGCTGTGACGTGTATACTAGATAATGAATTACTCTAACCATGCCAAATAGTAACAAGTCTTTTTGTATGAAAAATCTTCACGTTGTATGAATGCACCATTGCTAAAATCATTTGCTAAGCCAACATCTGATGGAAGGATGGATCAACTGAGTGTTTTTCACTTTTTTTTGTATCGAATCCATAGGTAAAATGATCTTCTTTGCTGAATGTTATACAGCATATGTGATAATAGTCTACATTGTAAGGCAAGCTACCCTGCCTTCTCTAGGTCCTTTTGAATATGAAGTAATTACTACTGTTTTTAAACTAACCACATATTTACATTTTAAAAAACAGAGGAATCAACTGCAATGACACTTAAAAACTGAGTGTGTGTCTCTCCGTCCTTTTGAACTAACACCAAAGCCACAGAAAACATTATGTTCTAAAGATTCCAGAGTTCAGTTTTACTATGGGTGGGACTATGAAAGCCACGTTGAACCAACCAACTATGATTTACAGCTAGTTTGTACATTTTCCAGGCAAAAGACAAGTGAACTATTTAAAACAGTAGCTATTTTCCTCATTCATATGGTTTGGATCAGACAAATCCTACATTTGGATGAAAGATAACATGAAGTTAATGTTTATGATGTTCCCAAATAGTCATTAGCTATTACACAATTGTAACCATCTATGGTTTTTGGCTCTTCCTGCTTCCCTGGTGCCACAATGACATCAAATATTTCTGCTCATTCAGAGGAATTGTTATTGCATTCTGGGAATAAATCACAGAAGCACATTTCTAATTTCTAAGTAGTGGGAACTACTGCCTAAGAGACCCCTTAGTTCATTACAGAGCCAATCAGTTGGTTAGAAAAGATAGGAAAGATATAAGATTTTCAAATTACTAACTCCAGAGTGATTCGAAGAATGTTTATTCATATGTTTGTCTCCAGTATCTTCTCATCAGAGCCTAGGAAATAGGCAGTAAAAAACAACCTTTGTGCTGATTTTTCACCACAATCTCAAGTACACAGCCTAATTCAGGAAAAAATGGCCATCAACACAGTGCAGCAGCTGCAATCCGAAGCAATTGTGAAACTACAAAACATTTAGAGTCCTAGATCTTGTGATGCCTGTGGGGAAATAGGCAACCATCTGCCACTACTGTTAAGTTGATTTGTGTGCGTAATTATTATCAATATATGCTTCACATTTACTCTTGAAGCTGTGTATTGTCAGAGCTGTTTTGTTCCTTACATCTTTACTGGAATGATAGCTCCCTTATTCTCAAGGTGATACCAAGAAATTGCTTGGATTTTCGTTAACATTTCCTGGCCTTCATACTGAAAACGTTTTGTGTGTTACTATCTAAAGCAGTGTTTCCCAGACTTGGGATGCCACTTGTTCAGGGAAAGCCCCTGGCGGGCCCAGCTGGTTTCTTTACCAGCCGTGTCCGCAGGTTCGGCCGATCGTGGCTCTCACTGGCTGCGGTTCACTGTGCCTAGCTAATGGGGGCTGTGGGAAGTAGCGCGGGCCGAGAGACACACTGATCTAAAGGATTCACAATGTCTTATCTACAGCAGAAATTATTCATATTTCTTCAGATAACAGTTTCTCCCTGAAATGTATTAAGGGAAAGGGCTGTATGGAGCATAAACACTCACGACACACAAAGAGTGTTACAGGAAGGGTGGAGCCTGAGTCAAGGAAAAATGGCCAAAGTTTCATAGAACTACTAACTTACCTTGATGTGTTGGTCCTGTTGTACTGGTCCAACTGGGGATGGCTCAGAGCAGCGTATAGTGGATCCATATATCTTTCAGATCATGAACCCCCCAAAGTCCTGAGGATGTTGAAATTCAGGCTAGGTTTGGGTTTGAGGCTGAATCAGGTCTAGCATTCAGTTCCAATGATATTGGATACTTGTCGACTTTGCTTGAAAGACTTTGGCCCTAACAAGCAGGTCACAGGCTGTTTGAAAGACTTGCACAATCTTGGGCCAAAGTTTTGGAAGAATTTTGACCACATCTAAACTCAAACCAACTAAATAATATTCTTGTGATTTGGGATCCAACCTGGAAGGAGATTCGGAGCCTTGGATTCTGATAGGGGGCCCAGCCTCATCCAATGTGAAAGTTCACTACAGTTTTTGCAGAGCAGCAAATGTAGCCAGGCATGCACACACACTCCAGTCTAATTTCCTTTCAAACAGTGAAAGAAGAATGTTTAAAAGTGCTACCGCTTTCAAAACTTTATAACTCAACCAAATCAAAGTCAATTTGCACTAGAATATTCAGAGGTACTTCCAGCCAAATTTCAGCATTCTTCCCCAAATCATATTATAACTAGAGATTTCACAAACTGTCACCATTTTTTTTACCATGGGAAAGCGTATTTTTCTTCACTCCTCATTCTAAAATATTACTGAGCTATTTTAATTCAAACTTTCTAAAATAATTAGCCATCACTGAAAGATCAAAACCAGAACACTTCAGACTGAAAGGTGAAAGTTTCAGAAAGTTATCAGCAACTATAACCAGAGTTTTAGAATAGAAATTCTCATGCCTTTTACTATAGCTGGATCACTATTACTACAGCTACAATGCAAGATGGTAGTATTCCAATTACCAGTAATTCCCTGTGCATATTTTAAATGTCATAACTGAAACAACCACGTCTCACGTTTTCTGATCTCCAATCCTACAGTAGACACATTCTTATGAGGTTCCTTGCGTATTTACAGTATCCCCAAATTCTTGATTACCAGCATAACATTTAAACTGCTCCAGAAATGTGCTTCCTTGATATATGTCTCACAAGAGAAATATTTTCCCTTCAGTGAGATGCCTCAATTTGGTTGATATTTGAGGGCTACTACTTCTTTTTCATTAGCAAGATATAGAATCATAGGGCCAATTTATCACTGACATAATCAATTTAAATCCATGTAAATCCATTTAAGTCCATGAGTAGTAAATCTAGTCTATAGAATCTAAACATGGAATAATTAGTAGAGCTGGTTGAACCTAGGAATTTCCATTCCACATGACATTCCAGTGTTTCATAATTTATTTTTGTTTCAAATTAGAATGAAAACAAAACAAACCAATAAAACTGAAATTTCACATAAAATTAAATTTTTCAAAAAAAATTTCAAAAATATTTTCTTTTGGATCAATCAAAATTTTTCATTTTGATGCTGACATTTCTACAAAAAGTTTCAATTTCAACAAAATGGTATTTTCCAACAGAAAAATATTCTACTGGAATCATTTCAACTGGCTCTAATAATTAGGCCTTTAACTCATCTCCCTGCCAGTCCAAGATTGTTCCCTATTGTATATTTACTTGTGCTTTGTCCATTGTAGTTTTACATGTGCCAAATCATAGACTTCTACTATTTCCTTTGGGAGATTATTCTATAGGATCATCATAAATCTTATTGCCACAACTTTATTTTCTAATATTGCATCTAAAAGTTCCCTTTCTTAATTTTTCACAGTTATTATTACTCCCAGTTAGGCCTACTTTTATTATTCTAAGTCATTCCTCTGCATCTGTGGTATTATTACACACTTCATTATTTGTAAATTATTGTCATGTCTCCAGTACTTATCGCTTACCAAAGCTATACATACTTAAGAGTTTTTAATCTTTCCAGTGTTATCAGTGCTTGAGGGCCTTCTACCAGGCATTTTTTGCCCCTAGCTTCTGCGATTTTTTTCCCCAGGTGATCATCAGTTGAACAATCATAGTTGCTATGGAGGTTTAGGGAGGAAAAAGCAATGTCTGAGATAGCCTGGGCCAAGCCCAATGAAGAATTTAAAGATCAGAACCAGAACTTTGAAATTGATCGGTAACTGAATGATTATTGTTATTTATTATGTATTGTGGTAATGCCTCAGAGTCCCAATCATGGACCAGGACCCCATTGTGCTAGGTGCTATGCAAATACAAAGTGCTTATAATGTAACTATAAGACAATAAACAACAGGTGGATACAGACAGATGCAGGACACAAGGAAACAGTGAGGAAAGATTGGTGAGCCTGGGAGCTAGTGGTCTCAACACATCAGCTGGGCAGCCAGTGCAGGTTGTGGATCACTAGATTGTTGGCAACTTATCCCACTTAAGGAGCACAATATGAGTACCACGTATAGTGTCTATGCGGCCTTCACTATTAAGTCCGTGAATTACAGAGGTCTGTCCTGGAACTGAAAGAAGCACAAATCATAGTGACTTGGGCTTCATCTAAGAGGAAAGAGTGAAGTCTACTTGCAAGTGAAAGATGGAAAAATGTGATTGTGGCTCTTTGGATGTCCAGTAACAACCATAGACTCAGCAAAGCTTCCAAATCTGCACATTGCCTTGAACACCAAAAAAGTGGCCTTTTTTAGTTAGTGGCCAGTCTCTCAAAATCCTTTCCCCTTATTCCATCTTCCTGGCTTTAGCTATGGACAGCTGCCTTGGATCCAAGTTCCAAGTTTCTTCAGACACTGAAACACCTGGGAAATAGCATTTATTATTGTCTGGTGGATGATAAAGATTCATGGGCTGCATGTTTCTGGGACATTGGTGGTATCATTGCCCATGTAATTTCATGGTCTCCCCTTCCTATTTCACACAGATGCTGAATAGATTGGTGAAAGGACTGAGTCATATGGGATTCCATTAATGAGAGTTCTCTGGAGAAGACTAATAGCTTATCATGACCCCCTGGCATCCATCAGAGATGAATGAGCAAAGCCAATTTAAGGTGGCTCTATCCATCCCTGCAAGATCTTATAGGCTGGTGAGCAGGACCTCATTATGAAAGCTAGATTAAGCAGTATTAACATGATTGTTTCCCTCTGCCCATCACCATAAGAAGATTGGACAGCTGCCTGATTGGCAATGGAGAGTGCTGTTGGAGCCAAATCATACATAAAGATCAACAAGAAAGTTGAAATTGTAAACCAGGTGGCAATTGAACAGATCATTATAAGCAATTAATGACTTTTTGAACACAAGCTGGACTAATGCATGCTTCAGGATATGTTTGTGCTTGTATAAGATTTTGCTTTTCTATGGCAGCCAACATCAAAGTATTTGAACCTGGGGAATAGAACACAGCTTTCCTGATTCCAGATCTAACCACTAAGACCTTCGTCTCTGGTGGGTATAGGGTGTGGTTATTAGGAAGTCCTCCTGGTAGGGCCTGGTGCCATCCAAGCATGTCCTTTGATGGACACTGGCCCTGCTGGGATTACTTCCTTTGAAGGTTCCTTAATAATTACTTCACAGACACCTTTTAGCATTTTAAGCAACCACATTGCTGGTTTCTTTTATCTGTTTTCTTCAATCCTCTTCCACTGCACTGGGCTCTTCAAGCCTTAGATTGCCTTTTCCTGCGGGGGGCAGTCTTCAGCTCACCCACACATGCAGTCAACCCAAATTCATGTTCTCCCACTCTGAAATAATCACAGTCTTTTGGAGTTCATATAACTGTCCTTCCCGGGCTATCTTCACCTAAAGATTTTCTTATGTCGTTTCCTGCTGTTCTTTACCTTGCCCCCTCTGGGGGCACACAGCTGCTTAAAAATCATGTCTGTGCCTTCCCCTGGCCTATCTTCTCCCTGAAGGGATTATTCAGCTAGCACGCAGGGTGGGAATGTAGTTAGAAGCCAGGGACAGTTGATCCTGAATTGTAAGGATGTATCACCAAACCTCCCTCAGAGGGGATTAATAACAGCCACAGGAGCAGCTGCAGCTCTAAGGGTGCATTGACAACCATGGATTTATCCTTTCCTCCAGCCTCTTCAAAGTTTGTTTACTCTCGGTGTGCACAGGATCCAGAACATGGCACTGACAGCATAGTATCAATATGTAGTCCATCAAGCATTCCTTTATTTCTGAGATCAGGCTATCAATCACAATTTCACACATAACCGCAAATTTTTCTCTTTCATTTCTCTCTATTCTTTTCCCATCTACTTTTCTCCCTGCCTGCCTTTGAAGACATGCTTACACTTGAAGAACAACAACATTCTTTTCTATTGCCTAATGAACACGCCCCCACAATTTTAATATTTACAATAGATGTGTAGTTTGTTAGGATGGGCAAGTGTTGGGTTGATGTGAGTTGTGAAAAATTTCAACAACTGTGTATTCCTTCAAATCCAAAACCAAAAGTGATTCAGATCCCCGACCCATCGTAACTGACTCCCACCTTCTCCCAAAAATTCAAGTTTGAATGGTTCCAATTTAAGCTCATCTTGATTCCTTTTTCAATAGCCACAGCTACAAGTCCTACTTTGATGTATTTGAAAATACCAGTAAAGAACATTCCCATGCACAGAACAAAACCTTTCTTTTACTTTTTAAATGCTTCTTTGAGCATTGCTTCAGATTGGAATATATTATGCTTCTCTTCAAATATGAATGCTGCAAAGGAAATTACTCTGTTATTATATAGACACCTCACAGTGAGAATGTAGTTTAAGAAATGTTGAGCATCATGCCTTAAAAATATCCCTGATTCTTTGGAGATTTGATACTGTACTATTATCTCTGCTACCTCTTTAAAGAGGCAAATAATTATTAAAAGCTCCTCTTTTTAATTAGAATTGTTTTCAATACTGTGACAGGGTCAGGCCAGATGGCTACAAAAGAGTGGTCGAAGGTAGATACATTAGTTCCAGGTTAAGCAGGTCCCTTTTCCCTGGGTAAAATAACAGGGACTATTCCAGAACACTCAGGAACTTTCTAGAACTAATTAAGGCAGGCAGGTTAATTAGGAAACCTGTAGCCAATTGGAAGCTGCTAGAATTAATTAAGGCTAATCAGGACACCTGATTTAAAACAGCTCTCACTCCAGTAAGTGAGGTGCGTGCAAGGAGCTGAGAGTGAGAGGGCGTGCTGTTGAAGGACTGAAGAGTACAAACGCTATCTGGCATCAGGAGGAAGGTCCTGTGGTGAGGATACAGAAGGTGCTGGGAGGAGGCCATGGGGAAGTAGCCCAGGGAGTTGTAGCTGTCACACAGGTGTTACATGAAACACTGTGGAAAGCTGTGGTCCACAGGGCTCTGGGCTGGAACCCGGAATAGAGGGCAGGCCCAGGTTCTGCACATCCCCCCAACTCCCTATTGGATACAGGAGGAGTTGACTTGGACTGTGGGTCCCACCAGAGGGGAAGGTCCCTGGCCTGTCTCCCGACCCACTAGGTAGACCACAGAGACTGTGGGGATTGTTCTCTTTCCTTTTCCCCATGCTGGCCAGTGATGAGGTTAGCTGAGTGAATGGCAGATTTGAGCCATGAAAGTGGCCAAACTGAGGGCTACTGTGAATCTCTGAGGCAAGCAAAATCTGCCAATAAGCACAGGACCCAGCAAGGTAGAGGAGGAACTTTGTCACAGTACTAAATATTAAAAAGTAGTAGCTGTTATAAAACATTTTTTTCCAATTTGAAAATGATGATGAAAAAGTAAACAAAATCAACCAGGAAAAAAAATATAACCTAGTGTAGATCTGTCAGCTTGTTCCCATTCTGCATTAGTTTTCTTTATTATTTATATTATGATAGTGCCTAAGGGTTTATCTACACTTACAGAGGTGCAGTAATGCAGCTACGCTGCTGTTGTGCTTAGTGAAGACACTGCCCATGCCAATAGGAGAGCTTCTCCCACCAGTGTAGGTACTCAACCTCCCTGAGAGGAAAAAATCTCCCATCGACATAGCAACTGTGTGCACTGGGAGTTACGTTGGTATACCTGCGTTTGTATGGAAAATCCACATCCCTGAATGACACAGTTAAACTGACATAAATGTGTAGTGTAGACCAGGGAATAATCTCAAGTGGAAATAAGGCCTCGTATGATAGTGGCTGTGTAAACACAGAGGTAGTGATAGACTATGTCCCCAAAGAGTTTACAATATAAGAATATTCTGGTGTTGTTAATTCTCAAAACTGATTGATTAATATTTTTAGGTTTTGTTGTTGTCCTGAGGCTAATATGGGAAGCTCATAAATAAATTTCAACAGCTGACTACCTATAATTAAACAATAACGTGCCAGCATCTAGTTCTCTTATTGTTTGACTGTCTGGAACTATAGCAATTAACCCACGTGATGATGATGAAAAGTATTCTCTTTTCAGTTATTTGGGACATATTATATTTAAATGAGGAAGAATGATCTCAGAACAGTTAATATAAGATAAAACAGAGTATATGCACATAGTGTAACAGCACAGTGAAAAGTTCTCTATCATACTGAAAATGAGATCAAGACTGGCTTTCACTCTGGATATGGTCAGGAGTATTGCACATGTTTGAGCCCCCCCACCTTAGCAGAGAAGAGCATTAACTCCAGATTATATGCTTAAGAAATATATTTAAAAATAATGATGAATCTTGGAAATTTGGGGGAGTTAAATTTTAATCCCTTAGCAGGAAATAATTCAAAGCTACATGCCTAAGATGTATTATTCTTTTGAAAATTCATTTGAATATAGCCTTTATAATATCATTTACTCACTTGCTTAAAGACTCACAATGGACCAAATTAAGCAAAACTGTATATAGTAAAACCTCTGGTGCAACTTCTGCACCCAATCCCACTGCACACTAGCAGAGATTCACAACTTTGAGGGGTAAATGTTTTTTTTCAGGGTTCTACCTTTTGGCAGGAGAGATGGGGGAAACAGATACAAGGTGGAAGGAGCAGCTTTTCACACAGCTCTATAGGAATTTAGCCAGAAGAGCCTCTGAAGAAAGCTTCTGAAACAGGAAACTCTCTGGCCACACCACTTTTTTTGACCACATACTCTTCAGGCTGCTTCCCTCTTGCTCCCACCTCTGTGGAATTTTACTTGTTTTATGCAAAAAGAATAGGAGTACTTGTGGCACCTTAGAGACTAACAAATTTATTTGAGCATAAGTTTTCGTGGGCTACAGCCCACTTCATCGGATGCATGCAGTGGAAAATATAGTAGGAAGATTTTATATACACAGAGAACATGAAACAATGGGTGTTACCATACACACGATAACAAGAGTGATCAGTTAAGGTGAGCTATTACCAGCAGGAGAGGAAAAAAAAAACCTTTTGTAGTGATAATCAAGATGGGACATTTCCAGCAGTTGACAAGAACGTGTGAGGAACAGTTGGGGGGGGGGGCAGAAATAAACATGGGGAAATAGTTTTACTTTGTGTAATGTCACATCCACTCCAAGTCTTTATTCAAGCCTAATTTAATGGTGTCCAGTTTGCAAATTAATTCCAATTCAGCAGTCTCTCATTGGAGTCTGTTTTATGACTCCAAAACTGAGTTCCACAGTGCAGTTACTATTACTAGGGACCTTTCATTCCTGTTTCTGCTGCAATAACCATCTTTAATCCTTCTGTTGGCATTTATGCTGGTAATGAATCTGGCATTAACAAACACGTCTGTCTACAGGTAGAGAGGACTGGGCATCATCATTTTTTATTGTGGTTTGTTACTTTTATTTGAATTCCCCCTTATCTGTAGGATTTTCCTCTGTTGCAAAATAGATTGCGACTATAGAATGTGACTATAGAAAGTGAATGTGTATACATTAAAGAGGTTTAATCCTCAGCTACGCCAACTTTCCCCACCATCCTTCCCAATCAACACACACACACAGTCACTCTTTTAGATATTTGTATATTAAAAATCATCCACATGTCGTGCAAAATATACATCAGTAGAATTTTTTAAAAGGCTGTTTGTTAACATCTTAAAAAGCCACTTGAATCTATGAATGTAGGCTTACAGGATTGGCCCAAAATTGTTATCAAGCCTAGTTATGTTCTGCTAGTTCTAAGGGCACATCGACACAATACAGCTTCGTGCACATAGGCGTGTGATTTCTCAAATGCACTAACGTGTTGTGCAACTATTGGTCTGTGTAGTCCCTGCTGGTGTGTACTAAAAGTTACCTCATGCATAGAGCTCTACAAAATTCATGGTCATTTTGGTCAATTTCACCGTCATAGGATTTTTAAAATAGTAAATTTCATTATTTCAGCTATTTAAATCTGAAATTTGACAGTGTTGTAATTATCAGGGTCCTGACCCAAAAGGGAGTTGTGGGGCGGGGGGGGGGTCACAGGTTATTATAGGGAGAGTTGTGATATTGCTACTCTTAATTCTGCACTGAATCATAGAATCATAGAATATCAGGGTTGGAAGGGACCTCAGGAGGTCATCTAGTCCAACCTCCTGCTCAAAGAACGACCAATCCCCAACTAAATCATCCCAGCCAGGGCTTTGTCAAGCCTGACCTTAAAAACTTCAAAAGAAGGAGATTCCACCACCTCCTTGGGTAACCCATTCCAGTGCTTCACCACCCTCCTAGTGAAAAAGTTTTTCCTAATATCCAGTTTATCCTAATATCCTCCCCCAGTCCAACTTGAGATCATTACTCCTCGTTCTGTCATCTGCTACCACTGAGAACAGTGTAGATCCATCCTCTTTGGAACCCCCTTTCAGATAGTTGAAAGCAGCTATCAAATCCCCCCTCAGTCTTCTCTTCCGCAGACTAAACAATCCCAGTTCCCTCAGCCTCTCCTCCTAAGTCATGTGCTCCAGTCCCCTAATCATTTTTGTTGCCCTCCGCTGGACTCTTTCCAATTTTTCCACATTCTTCCTGTAGTGTGGGGCCCAAAACTGGACACAATACTCCAGATGAGGCCTCACCAATGTCGAATAGAGGGGAACGATCACATCCCTCCATCTGCTGGCAATGCCCCTACTTATACAGCCCAAAATGCCATTAGCCTTCTTGGCAACAAGGGCACACTGTTAACTCATATCCAGCTTCTTGTCCACTGTAACCCCTAGGTCCTTTTCTGCAGAATTGCTGCTGAGCCATTTGGTCCCTAGTCTGTAGCAGTGCTGGGATTCTTCTGCCCTAAGTGCAGGACTCTGCACTTGTCTTCGTTGAACCTCATCAGATTTCTTTTGGCACAATCTTCTAATTTGTCTCGGTCCCTCTGTATCCTATCCCTACCCTCCATCGTATCTACACTCCTCCCAGTTTAGTGTCATCTGCAAACTTACTGAGGGTGCAGTCCACGCCATCCTCCAGATCATTAATGAAGATATAGAATAAAACCAGCCCCAGGACCAACCCTTGGGGCACTCCGCTTGATACCGGCTGCCAACTAGACATCGAGCCATTGATCACTACCCGTTGAGCCCAACAATCTAGCCAGCTTTCTATCCACCTTATAGTCCATTCATTCAGCCCATACTTCTTTAACTTCCTGGCAAGAATACTGTGAGAGACCATATCAAAAGCTTTGCTAAAATCAAGGAATAACACGTCCACTGCTTTACCCTCATCCACAGAGTCAGTTATCTCGTCATAGAAGGCAATTAGATTAGTCAGGCATGACTTGCCTTTGGTGAATCCATGCTGACTGTTCCTGATCACTTTCCTCTCCTCTAAGTGCTTCAGAATTGATTCCTTGAGGACCTGCTCCATGATTTTTCCAGGGACTGAGGTGAGGCTGACTGGCCTGTAGTTCCCAGGATCCTCCTCCTTCCCTTTTTCAAAGATGGGCACTACATTAGCCTTTTTCCAGTCGTCCGGGACCTCCACCGATCACCATGAGTTTTCAAAGATGATGGCCAATGGCTCTGCAATCACATCCGACAACTCCTTTAGCAACTTCGGATGCAGTGCATCCGGCCCATGGACTTGAGTTCGTTCACCTTTTCTAAATAGTCCCGAATCACTTCTTTCTCCACAGAGGGCTGGTCACCTCCTCCCCATGCTGTGTTGCCCAGTGCAGTAATCTGGGAGTTGACCATGTTTGTGAAGACAGAGGCAAAAAAAGCATTAAGTATATTAGCTTTTTCCACATCCTCTGTCACTAGGTTGCCTCCCTCATTCAGTAAGGGACCCATGCTTTCCTTGACTGTCTTCTTGATGCTAACATACCTGAAGAAACCCTTCTTGTTACTTTTAACATCTCTTGCTAGCTGCAACTCCAAGTGTGATTTGGCCTTCCTGATTTCACTCCTGCATGCCTGAGCAATATTTTTATACTCCTCCCAGGTCATTTGTCCAATCTTCCACTTCTTGTAAGCTTCTTTTTTGTGTTTAAGATCAGCAAGGATTTCACTGTGAAGCCAAGCTGGTCGCCTGCCATATTTACTATTCTTTCTACACATCGGGATGGTTTGTTCCTGTAACCTCAATAAGGATTCTTTAAAATACAGCAAGCTGTCCTTGACTCCTTTCCCCCTCATGTTATTCTCCCAGGGGATCCTGCCCATCAGTTCAATCACATCATAATTCCTTGACTGTGCCAGGACTTTCAGTTCTCCCTGATTGTTTCCCAGGCTTCTTGCATTTGTGTATGGGCACTTGAGGTAACTCGCTGATCGTCCAGCTTTCTCAGTATGAGGCAGGAGCCCTGCCCTCTTGTGCTCTCCTGCTCGTGCTTCCTCCCGGTATCCCACGTCCCCGCTTACCTCAGGGCTTTGGTCTCCTTCCCCCGGTGAACCTAGTTTAAAGCCCTCCTCACTAGGTTAGCCAGCCTGCTCACAAAGATGCTCTTCCCTCTCTTCGATAGGTGGAGCCCGTCTCTGCCCAGCACTCCTCCTTCATGGAACACCATGCCATGGTCAAAGAATCCAAAGCCTTCTCTCCGACACCACCTGCGTAGCCATTCGTTGACTTCCACGCTTCTATGGTCTCTACCCAGGCCTTTTCCTTCCACGGGGAGGATGGACGAGGACATCACTTGCGCCTCAAACTCCTTTATCCTCCTTCCCAGAGCCACGTAGTCCGCAGTGATCTGCTCAAGGCCATTCTTGGCAGTATCACTGCTGCTGGTGGCGGCTCTGCCTTCAGAGCTGAGCAGCTGGAGAGCGGCGGCTGCTGCCCGGGAGCCCAGCTCTGAAGGCAGAGCCGCCACCAGCAGCAACTCAGAAGTACGGATGGCACGGTACGGTATTGCAACCCTCAGCCAGCAGCCGCCACTCTCCAGCCACCCAACTCTGAAGGAAGCAGCACAGAAGTAAGGGAGGCAGGGTGTGGTGTTGCCACCCTTACTTTTGCGCTGCTACTGGCGGGGCGCTGCCTTCAGAGCTGGGCGTCCGGCCAATAGCCGCCACTCTCTGGCCACCCAGCTCTGAAGGCAGCACAGGAATAAGGGTGGCAATACCGCGATCGCCTCTAAAATAACCTTGTGACCCCACTGCAATTCTCTTTTGGGTCAGGACCCCCAGTTTGAGAAACTCTGGTCTCCCCCATGAAATCTGTATAGTAGAGGGTAAAAGCACCCAAAAGACCAGATTTCATGGGGGGAGACCAGATTTCATGATCCATGACACGTTTTCATGGCCGTGAATTTGGTAGGGCCCTACTCATGCACTTTAACACCAGCAGGGTCTACACAGATCTATTAGTGCACAATACATTAGTGTGCTTTAGAAATCCCACCCCTGAAATTCATATTGCCATGCCATGTAGACAGGCCCAAGTGAACTGCAGGATTTAGCTATTAAAATGTTAACGGTAGTGAAAGCATAGAATATGGGGAGAGTATATGAAGTAAGTTAGTAAAGTAAAATATAGTATAATACTATTCAGTGGAAGGTTTCAGACATAATTTTGTAGATTTGGCACTGAACTTATTATTTTGTAATGTTAAAGGTTTATTTGCTTGCCCAATTTTGTAATACATTCCTGTCACACTTACACTTGCTTTGTACCACAGAATTACACAATAAGCAAATCTTTGGGCCATCGTTTCCTCTGTTCTGGAGAAATGTAAATAAAGCTACAAAATATTACTGATTTGGCCCTCTTTTCTATAAAGCAGGGGTTCTCAAACTTTTGTTTTCTGAGGCCTCCCCAACATGCTATAAAAACTCCACAGCCCACCTGTGCCACAGCAACTGGTTTTCTGCATATAAAAGTCAGGACTGGCATTAGAGAGTAGCAAGCAGGGCAACTGCATGGGGCCCCATGCCACAGGGCCCTCCACAAAGTTACATTGCTCAGGCTTCAGCTTCAGCCCCAGGTGGCAGGGCTCAAGACTTCAGCCTCATGCACTGGGACTTCAACTTTCTGCCCTGGGCCCCAGCAAGTCTAATGCTGGCCTTGCTTGGCGGCCCCCCTGAAACCTGCTCGTGGCTCCCCAGGGGGCCCCGGACCTCTGGTAGAGAACCACCTGCATTTTCTTCTTCCAACCAGGCCACACACAGAGAGAAACTGGGTCAAGTCAATAAGACAGTTAAGAGCCAAAAATCTCCTGCTTTTGTATGCAAAGTTATGGGGAACATTCTAGTTTCTGACCTGCATTGTGGATTTACGTTGCAGAATCCTGTGTTTGTTCTGCATGTAGAACCCTTACTGGCCACAGTGGAAGTTTGCCTGTGGCAAAAGTGAAGCATTATTATTTAACTAACAATGTGCATGAGTTTAGAGCTTTACACGCTAATAGAAACTCAAAGTCCTTTTTCTCTGAAACATACAGTCTGCAGTAAAGCAAAAAGACTACAAACTATGACAACAAACCATAGTGGTCAGTGTACACAGGAAGGGGGGACCTTCTCTACTTTTTTGTTGTGGAAGAAGATCATTTCAGTTGATTTGTTTCTCATGTTTTGTGTTAAATATTTAGGTTTTTTGTTATTGTTCCGCTTGTTGGGTCATATGGATCTATTGTTGGTGTCTGAATATTTTTGTTTATGATAAATACTATATTTAGTGTATTAGTATTGGAAAGCCTTACAGAAGAAGTTTTGTTTTAAGGAGGAATAAAAACAAAGAGGTATTGTAGAGGAATGGCAAAACAGAAATCTGCAATCAAGAATCCACAGTGTACTTCAAAGAGGCCAATTTTATCCCAGGCGGAGACATGGAAGAGCTCACATGTAAATAAACATGCTTGGGTACACAAAAATTTAAACAAGTCTCAGTATTCAGCAGTTTTATTTTTCTTAGCAGCACATCTCTTTGTGAGTTAAAATGTAAATTGTACATGTATTGTAAAGAGTTCAACTAAGAATCTATATAAGTATTCAAATAAAAGTATTCACTAAGAAAATCAAATCTTTTCACAGTTTCACATATGACAGGGCTTACCTCTTTGCTTTTGAAACCCTACCTGACATTGTAGTATTTCAGCATTTATTATATCTTTATTGCATTCCTTAAAAGACGACATGGGGGTGACTGTGAATAGCCACCAATGTATTCGCCATATATCTTTCAATTTCAGCTTTGTAAGTCTAAACAGAATTCACTCACTGAACCTAAATGTGGTGGGGCTTTGTCTAGCTGACAGATGGGAAACGGATCTTGGCTCTTCTAACTCCCCACCACCACCACACTGCCTTTGGCTTCCAAGGGGAGGACAACCTTCAAAAGAGGCTGACTCAGGTGGGTCACTGACCACAATGCACATCAGGTGGAGGGAGAGTTATCCATTTGCAGACAAAATCAATCTTAATATACATGTTAAGTACATAATATAAATCTTAATATACATGTTGCTCTACCTGGATCAGGGAAATGCAACTGACACATAATAAGTAGCATATGTGGTACCAAGACTGAAGATAAATATTGTAAACAGTGCTGTGCATTGTAGACTTGTGCCAGGTTTTGTTGTTTTTTTCTGCAATAGGCAGTGGACACATAATGATGCCAAAAACACAACATTTTTACAATTTGGTTAGGAACAGGTATTGGAAGGAAACTACATTGGTATTGGTTGCTTCATCAACCAGCTTTTCCACCTGTCCAATTGTTATTTTAAATTATAAAATACTTAGAAATTACATCTTTATAAACCTTTAAATCTCCTTGTTTGCACTTTTACACTTCAAGCATATATTTGATCAAGAGGCTTGCTTTTTATTTGGACTACTGAAATATCCAACATAATTATGTCTGTCTTAACAAGACTGTATAGTACTAGCGGACACAAAAAAGAGTGATAAATGAAATATCATTGCAAAGGAGTTTACTCAATGTATATTGAAAAAAGTCTCATTTGCATTTTATTAAGTTGCTAATTACTGATTTTTAACAGTCTTTTTATGGAATTTCAAAATGATAATATGGTTCATTAATTACTTGGGCAGGCACGTTCAGTCAACAGAGAAAATTCAAGAGCCATGAGATAACAAAATATTTGAGTTCCAGGATTTTACTTAAAAGTATTTTTCTGTGGATCTGCAATAAATTATGTTAATGATTTAAACTGCTCAACTTTTCCTAAAAACAATAAAAATAAAACAAGTTGTATATTTTGGTTATGTAGAATTGGCCAACACCAGGACAGCCTGCGGACATTAAATATTTTATTGTCTTTAAAGTAAATTACATTCTTGTTCTAAGTAAAGTGTAACACTTTTTGGCATTAGAAATCATTTTATTCTATAAAGTACCATTCCGTCTAATACTGCCTTTGATCTTCCTCAAACGCATGGAATACATTCCATAGTAAGTGCTGCAAATATAAGGTGGTTTTAAAAAAGTGAGAACCAAGGTAATAAAAGTGAAAACATAAGGAGGAGAAGCAATAGTTTTCTTTGGACATGGGATTCATTCAGGTGCATACTAAACTAAGCCAATAATGAGTTCTACAACCTCAGAGATTGCTGCCAGCTCCTTTTCCTCTTCTGAAGACCTGCAGCAGCCTTGATCAGACTAGTCATCTAGAGTAATTGTAAATGTGGCCAGCAGAGATCAGGCTACATGAAGATATTGACTGAGGAATTCCTGCTTTAGGAAGAACACAGGCAACAATAAACAACATCAACTTACTACTTTACAGATATCCTAAACAGGAATGCACATGCTACTCTTGAGGATGTATTACTTCTGACCGATTTTTCATCAATGTCCTTTGTGCATGGTTTGTTCTAACACATCATACAGGAAATTTGATCTGTGTTCCACATAGCCATGGCCTGTTCAACCTTTTTTTAAAAAAATAATATTTTGGCTAAAGATTTAGTTATTTTCCTTTTGTGAAGTCATGGGGAGCTCGTTTAACATCCAGATGATGTCGCTTCCTCTCTTTTTGGTTGTTTTTGTAAGGTAAAATGGAAATAAAGGAGACATGTAAAACTCGATAGTACCTTAGGTAGAAGCCTTAAATTAAGACAGCCATCAGCTTTGTGGGGAAAAATGCACGTATGGAGAATCAATTAAACAAGCCCAATACTGTAGAATAGTCAACCTTGGAAACATGAATATAGAAAACTTAAGACACGACTAGCACACCTGGATCCGAATGAGTGAAAATTAGAAACCATGAGGGCTTCTCTCCATGGGAATTATGATTCAATACCTCTTTAATTTATCATCAATTGGGGAAGGGAAAAGGAAGCCTAGGAGTGTAGCTGCTGTGGTAGGTGGGTGAGTCTGAAATGTTTGCACTGCTTTAGAACAGCACTGGAGTAATCACTTTCTTACTGTAAATTATCTGACCTTTCCTCCAGTTTGACTGGAGGATTTCGTGTTTTATACAGTAGGCATCAGTTTTTAACACAAGGGATCTTAGGGGATATTATTTCCCTTAGGTTTCTGTGTACACTTGACAAACTCTTTCTAAGCGTTGTGGGTAATTTACCTGGGTATCCTTTCATCCAGGAAGGAGTTGTGCAACAATTCAGATCATTTTCCCCACTTTCAAGTATTCTATAGATTTGAATTGTGCTCCACTGTGACTGCTTCTCCAGGAGCCAAATTCACATCAGGTGCAAACATGTAATTCTTTGAAGGTCCTGGTTCATCCCTTTTCTCTATGAGAGTTTTTCCCCTAGTGAGCAGAAAGTTGAGTGCTTTGGATTTTCTGTGTTGTCGTCCTCCTCCTCTGTGGACTGCTCAGCTTTTCTCCATATCAGAAGGGAATTTGTCTAGTTTATTTCAGACAATATTTATCAAACCTTTGAGCTGCCAGCTATTTCCCTGCTTGCATGCATGTTACCCCTGTGATTGCCTCTGTGAGTTCAGGCACTGGCTGTTCATGTGCAGCTGGAAAGGGGCAAAGGGAACTACCATTCTCTCTGCTCTTTAGGCTAGGGAATTGTCTATTTTCAGTAGATTTTTTTAGTTGGAGGTGGTGTTCTCAGCAGTCACGCTCTCCAATAATGGATCTTTTCTTGGCACTGAGTAGGTTTGTTTTTTCCACAACCGGGTCAATTTTAGATCAGAAGTAGCAATAGTAAAGTTGCCAACTTATTCATTCTACAAATGGATAGTCCTTATTCAGGGCTTGATCCTGCAAGCCCTTACATGCATTACAGGAAATGTTCCCTCTCTTCCATATTGGTTTGCAGGAAGCAGGATGGAGAGTTGGTGTTGCTGGCTGCCAATCCATTGCAAAGCTTTTTTATTGGCAATAAAACAATGTATAAAATCCAACTTCTTGCCTGAATATTGTATTGTACATATTATAACCAAACCCACTGGTGCCTGCGTATAATGACCAGGAGGCTAGTACTGTAGTATACTGAACATGGAGGCTAGTAATGTAGGCACTACAAACATGAGGGGCTGCAGGTTCTAGGCCTCGGTGGGTTCCCATAAACACTCACACACTTTGAGTAATACAAATGATTTCAGTAGTGCTTCCAGAAGCTAAGATGTGCCAATACCATGGGCATAACTGCTTTGCTTATTATAAACCAACCAACCAACCAACAAAAAAAATTAACACAAGAGCTCTCCACCCAGGCCCTACGGGCAATTCAGTGCAGAAATATGAAGGTAGGGCTCCTCAGGCCTACTCTCATGTCATCCCTCTCATGAAGCAGCAATGTACTGCCTTGCAGATGTCTTGGCCAGAGTTCAAGTTATCTGGTCTTGTTTGATTCCATCCACACAGTGGTTCTGTTTGCAGTCCAGGTACCTGCGGAACCCATCCTGGCCCTTGCCAGATTGTACATGGCTACACAGCTTTGGAGCAAGCCTCCCAGCCCATGTCAACAGACTTGGGCTAGTGGGCACTCGCTAATGCTCTAAAAGTAGCTATATAGCCAGTGCTATGAAGTTGCAGCTTGGGTTGTGAATTCTAAGAGGCTGCTTTCCTGCCTGGCTCTCCGTATTTCAGTCACAGGTCCTATGTTGTCTGCTTTATTCTCCAAGCCATTTCCCAGGCTGCTGCCTCTGGCCTGCTACTCCACCTTTCATGCATCTTCGAGCTCCCTCATGAACCTCGTATCCTCTGAGCTCAGGTTATACTCCCCTTTTGTGGACTAGAGGGATTACAGAGCTGTGTACTGACTGGATGTTGAATTGGGTAAAACAGCAATGAGCCAGTAGGTTTATTGCAATATTTACCTGGTTTTTTTTCCTCTTAGACTACATCTTCCCTCAAATGTTTTCTATCACAATTCCTACTTGGACTTTTCTTTACAAAGCTAAATAAAAATGTAACTGAATCATAACAAGGAATTTTTTTCCTTTATTCCCCTCAGTCCGTAGGTGCCAAGGGTCGAAGATGGAGTAAAACCAGTGTGTCCAGAGCAAAGGGCCAGAATTTGGAGACCCTAACCTGAAGCTCTGGACCTCCAAGTGCACCACAGAAAGGCTCCCTTCACTTAATCAGGCCTGATTTAATCAATGGGACTATGGCACTTAACTGTTTTAGGTGTGACTGAAAATCTCAGTTTGTAATGGAGTTTTGAAGGTGGGGATGAGCTTATACACCAGCTATTCCCTCCCTCCTGGGGAGGAGGAGCACAGAGACTATGGGGGCTACTGAAGTTCTGAGGCCAATTACTAGCCTAGGATCAGTTCCTCAGCCACTCCACAGAAAAGAAAGATCTCCCAAGTTCATAGCCCGGTTATACAGCTTTGCAGACTGGGTATAGGTTTTTACCCTACACTATCAACATAATATTGACTGACACATTAATTGATATAGAGTTCATAAGGTGGATATAAAAGCTGGTTGAATCATTTAACAAATCTGTGAATTTATCTGTAAATAAACAGGCTGACTTTACTCTGCTACTTCTCATGGGAGTCAGATTATTCATTATCCATGAGGACTGGGAAAATTGTTGAGTGTTTATGAAAATGTTCAGGAATCCCCAAAATATCACAAATTGTATCTTGAATGATGCTGAGTTTTTGTTTTTTGAGCATTAGCCAGTTGTGCCAGCCAGTCAGTATACTCCTGCTCCAGAAATTCACTAAAATGAAACTTAATTAATATGTGGTGAATAAAACAGCAGTTAACAATTGTGGGGAATAAATTCAGTATGACATATTGGAGTTTTCAGATCCTCAGGCAACCTTTGTTCCTCTGAAGTGATGTATACACAATGTAATGACTTGAATTAATAATAGTACATTTTGCAGCTATTATTAAACTTAGGCCAACGGTCACATCTCCTAAATAAAACTGTACCTTAAAACTTCCCCTCTTTAATTTTTGCTTATTATATCTCTAAACTTAATACCATATACTCTGTAAGTATGCCAGTAATACTGTTAGATAGTAAGAATAAATAAATTACAAAGTACAAATTGTGAACAATGTATATCTAGACCTTTGCAGTGGCAGTATCCAACACAGTACTGTTTGTCATGCCACTATTGCTAACTGGCTGAGTAAAACTACATGGTTAATTACCCTTACTGTTAAAAATTGGTGCCTTACTTCTTAACCAAATTTGTCTAATTTCAGCATCCAACCATTGGAGCTCACTATGCCTTTTTTATTGCTAGATTAAAAACCCTCTACTATCAAAAATTTCTTCTCTATGTAGCTCCTTGTAGACCACGATCAAATCACCTCTTAACCTTCTCTTGGATAAACTAGATAGAGTTTCTTAAGTCTCTTACTTTTTAGTCATGTTTTCCAGAACTTGAATCATTCTTGTAGCTCTTTTCTGAATCCTTTCAACAACATTCTGGAAGTGTGGACACCAAAACTGAACACAGTAATTGTCTCATTAATGCCATATTCAGGGGTAATATCACCTCCCTACTCCTGGCTGATGTTCCCCCCCCTGTGTATACATCCATAGACCTCAGTGGGGATCAAGAGCACTCAGCACCTTGCAGGATCAGGTCCTTAGAGGTCTTAATAGGCATTGAATGATTACATGAAAAATGATACTATGTTGCAAGAGTACAAATAAAATGTGAAATGCCAAATCTAACCCCACTGTGTGGTTTAATAGAAGAAAAACTAATTTATCCCAAATGACAGTAGGAAAAGCCCTGCAGGATGGGTTAGATTACAAAAGCAAATGTCAGGACTTCACGCAGAGATCCAAGAACACAGGGTGAGGTGTTTCACTCTGGCTTGTAAAACAAAAGCTCAAGCACATGAACCTGCAGGTCAAAGGAAATGATTACCATAAATAAATAGATAAATAACTAATAAAACTAGGCAAAGGATCCTGCCTTTTGGAACCCTTTGTAAAGAACAGTCTGAGCATTACTAATCCATATTTTATGCATATTATAAACTACACTCAAACAATGACACCTTCAGTATGCATTATCTTTCTTATAATTTGCTAAATCTTTCTGGAAGGCAACATCCAAATTGTCCTTTTTTCCTACTTTTCCTTGAAGGAGAAAAGGGAAAGAATGTAGCATTGTCTGAAAATGTTTGTCGATTTCAAACAGTGAAATCTGTGTAAAATCCACCCTGCAGAAGATCACTGGCCCTTTTCAAAAAAGCTTGACAACCTGAACAAGCTTAAAAGCCTGCTGCATGATAGACCCTCACTGTTCTCTGATGTGCCTTCTTCCCAACCCCATGTTGCAGAACAGCATTCTCTGATCCCTTGCCACATCACAGCTTTAAGTGGCTGCTTTCCACACCAATGGCACTGACACCTCACGAGCTGCACATCCATCCTGAATCCTTGTGCTTACAGTACCTGGCTTCAGTCTAGTACCTGGCTTCAGTCCTTAGTTTTCCTCTGCTGGTTGGTTTCCAGGCCTTTGCTCCTTTTCCTGGTCATAGTAGAGCTCTCCAGCAGATCATCCTGACTTGGCAGTATTTTCTATTTCCAAACTAAATTTAATGGGAATTTAATGCCTCCTGTTTATCACTGGACTAACAACAGATATGACATTTCCCTTAAGGAGAAGTCCTACTGAAGATAAGCATAAAACCAACAAAGTTCTATTTATATTTTAATAGGGTTCTCTTGAAACTACTCTAAAATCTTCAAAGTTTAATAAAGAAGGTGATCCTTCTTATATAAGAGAGACATGGTAGATAAGATAATATTTTTATTGGACCAAATTCTGTTGGTGGGACAAGCTTTGGAGCTGCATAGAAGCTCTTCTTCAGGTCTGAGAGAAGTAATCAGAGTGTGTGAGCTGCATACACATTGGGACAGATTGTTAAGCATAAGGGGTTCACACATGCTGTAGGAGACTACATACAATAAAGGGGGCAATTAAGGTTTAGGGGTCAGGAAGGTGTGTTACAAATTGATGTATTTAACCATAAAACCACTGTTTCTGTTTAGTCTCTGGCTTTTAATGTCTAGCAGAGTTATGAATTTAAGTTCCCAAGCTCATCCTTTGAAGATGTTATGCAAGTCTCTTTGAAAATCAGGCCTGATAGGTCAGATATGGAATGATTTCTTTACAAAAAAGTGTCTTTTTTCATTTTTCTATGTGAGTTCATTTCAGAACATAGTGATTATCTGGTTTCACCCACATAGTTGTTGAGGCATTTGATGCAATGGATGAGGTACACCAAATATCGTGACAGGCATGTGTAGGGCCCAAGGATTTTGAAGGGTGTGTTGTTGGAGGTGTTGATCATTGTAGCAATGGAGATATGTCAGCTGGTTTTGCATCTGTTGTTCTGACAAGCTCTGGTGCGGCTTGGAGTTGGTGTGTCCTGGTCTGTAGGGAGCTTGCTTCTGACTATGAATTTAGTGAGGTTTGGGGGCTGTTTGAAGACCAAAAGAGGGAGTTTGAGAAAGATTTCTTTGAGGATACAGTTTCCTGGATTACTTTTTTCCCCTTTATTTAAATATAGGTACTATATTTGCAATTCAACACCCCCAAGTTTATGGATTCATTAAAAATCCTTACTATTGGGCTTGAAGTTTCACATGCCAGTTCCTTTTATATTCTTGGATGGAGATTATCCCAGCCCACTGATTGGTGCCATTAAATTGTTTGAGTTTGGCTTCTACCTCAGATGAGGTCATTTCTACTTCCGTATTCTTGTTCCCATCAGCCACCCTGCCGCAGCCCTCAAGCTCCTCATTAGCCTCATTAAAAATTGAGGCAAACGTTGGTCCATGCCTAGATTATTTTTAATCTCCACCCCAACCTCAGTGTTTAGCAGGCCCACTTCTTCCCACTTCTTCTTTCTTCTCTGCTGTGAAAACTTGATCCTTTGATGCAGGAATTATCCATGATTCCTATCACACCATGAGTGCTTCACCTGTCCCACAGGTATTTTCAAAGACAAGCCTGGAGAGATGTCCCAGGAGAGTTCCATTCACAATACTTCAGCAGCCCATTGTACAACCAAACTGAGACTCGACCTCTTATCTTGAAAAATATGCATTCCTTTCATTTGCACAAGGTTTCATGGAGGTTGCTTCAGTGTATGATATAAAACTATTAAATTTGTTGCAAGTTACTACATTTTTCACCCAGAGCTAAAATGATAAGTGAATAGGCTTCCTGGCAATTTTGCTCTGTCCCAGTGTTCAAACATAACACTTCAAAATATTTATAAAAAGACCCATTTTGTTCTGAGGGATGAGGATGGGGATAGTTGAGATGAGCATTTCCATTGATCAGCCACAAATTCTTTAAGTGATGGGGTCACAGATGCTTTGAAAATCATTTTTTGAAGGCAGGCATTTCCCCCAGCAACTATGAATTATTACTAGTAGTAGCAGTGCAGTACCCAAATGCCCCAATCAGGATTAGTGGCCCATTGTGCTAAGATCTCTACAAATACATATAAAGAGCTTACAGTTAAGGTCCGGGTGCTACAATGAGTTCCTATGGGAGCTCATTGAAGGATCACCATGAAAGAAGACAAATAACATACTCAGAGTGGAGGAAGTAGGTTAAAATTATACAACTTTATATACATATACACATTTTAATTTAGTTTTTATTATAAATAGGCAAAGTGCTGACTATACCCATCACAGTTGAAGCATCATTAATTGGGTCATTTCTTACAGGCATGACAAAAGACATTAAGACACCCAACACTGATCTCCCAGAAATCAACAGTTGGGATCTGATCACTGTAAAAGAACAGCTTAAAAGGATGAGGGCTCAAAGGACAATGTCTTGGAGGATTCAGTCCTCTGTGTGCGTAACTTCGAATTTTTAATGTTTTTTTCTTAACTTACAGTAATTTCATAAAAATAATGGCCAACATTTTCAAACATGGGTGTCTAACAGGCATCTAAATACACATTTAAGCACCTAATTAAGTGTCTTGATTTTCAGAGGTACTAAACACCCACCATTCCTTTTGATTTAAGTCAAGCCTAAATATGAATTTGGGTTCCTATGTAAGTTTTATTTAAAAAGGGGAATCAGAACTAGTTATCTTGTCTTTTGGCATTTCTACTGTATTCTAGTTTTAACAAGGCTGCTTGTTATTAGAATACCAACAATAAATTGAATTAGCCCAATGTTGAGTAAAGTTCAGCACACACACACACATTTTTCACTAGAGCAGTTTCAATTATTTTTTGGCATATCTTAAAAAACATGTGGAATTGTTATATTTTGTTTCCCTCAACAGATTTTAATATTTTGCCTGGGTTTTATTTATTTATTCTTTCTAATAAAGAAAATCCCTTCAAATAAAAGATATCTTTATTTTTATTAAAAGTTAAGGTGAAACATGTCTGAATTATCATTTTTTCTATTTATTCCACATTCAGTCATAGGCCCACACCACTTGAGCAACCAATTCTCCCTCCAAAGCAATTGGGATTGGCCTGTTTGCCTTTGCTCTCTGTCCCAAGTTTTCATCTGGTTCAGGGACTCCATTTGTGGAATTCCAACCCTGAGGGATAGGTACCATAGTCACTCGCTGGAACGGCTGTCTGATTCTCTAGGCCAAGAAGCCTCCCACTCCTCCTTCAAATTCCTCATTAAAACTCACTTCTTTAGGCAGGCCTTCCATCACGGTCTCTCTCTTTCTCCTCTCTCTCCTCTCTTATATTGGTTTATATATATAATCCATCCCTATGGTTTCTGAGTATCTTCCCTGCTTATGTCTCATTTAAATTACCTCACAGCATGGAAATCCATACACAATCATACAGCAAAGGCCTTGATCCTGCCATCAGATCAATGCAGGTTGAATCTTTGTTTTTATGGAAGTCCACAGGTGCAGAGTCATCCAGATGGATGATTGAGGCCAATATGTGTGCTTAACCAATCTGCTTTCACGTTCTCTTGACTATAATTCATCTACTTTAGCTTATGAGATTCTCAAGGCAGGGAATTTACCTTTTCAAAAGTCAAAAAGCACCATTGTCTATTTTAGAATTTTATTCTGTCACCCATCACAAAAGAATCAGAGCACCTTCCAAGTAAAATCAGTAGCAACAATGAAGTCCACAGTAGACTTCATGCATGCCCAGCAACAGCAGCAGATTTATATGACTATGATGTAGTTTTGGTTGTAAGTAGAATGGACTGCCATCTTCTTGCAAGTCATCTTCCACAAGAGTCAGAACCAGTGGGTGTAGGCTTCTTAAATCTCTCAACATTGCAACTTCCAAGCTCATTTGTGATTGGCCTCATGCTCTACTGCCTTCAACCTCAGCTCTATAAACCTTCTGTAAAAGAACACCATCTTCTGCACATTGTACATAACCCCACCATTTCAGTCATCTTGTTCTTAACTGGTGCGAGGCTGCAACTTGCCGTGTTCATCCATGTATCTCCTCATTTGTGACAAAATCAAAGGATGTTAGAATATGCTGTAAGTTCTGACACTGAAAACTGTTTTGTTTCCTCTCCTCATCTGTTAAACTGCCATGTTTCTGCTCTATATAACAGAGTTGTCATCACCACCAGGTTGAACACTTAAATCTTAGTTGACACACAGATCTCCCACTGCCTAAACAGAGGCCTTTGAAGATGCTGAAATACCATTGACACAAGACCAATCCAACATGTGACTTCTTCCAGTTTAGAACCTCCTGCTGTCAACTAACTACCCACAAGGGTAAAACTGTTCATCCAGTCAATATCATTGCCACATACATGCAGCATCAGCAGATCATATATTTCTGTTTTTAAAGGAGGCATACATAGCTTTGTTTATATCATCATTAATCTTAAATCCCATATATTCTGCAGGTTTTTTCAGCTCTTCCGGTATTGGTAGTAGTTAGTCAATAGTCTCTCCAGGTAAGGCAACATCATCTGCATACTCAAGAACCTCTAAAAGTGAATATTTAAATTTTACACCTCCTAATTTGGCCTTAATCAGTTTTGTCATAAGATATTCTATTGTAGGTGATAGAATTCATGCTTAGTGTATTCCTGATTCTACTGAGAACCAGTCTGGGTTGACCCACCAACACAGCTAAATGTACTGTGGTACAGTTCCCCTACTAGGTGCACTATGTCCTCAGACACTCCATGCTGGCATAGCATATCCACAATGTTGACTGATGCACTGAGTCAGAAGTAAAAAGAAAAGGAGTACTTGTGGCACCTTAGAGACTAACCAATTTATTTGAGCATGAGCTTTCGTGAGCTACAGCTCACTTCATCGGATGCATACCGTGGAAACTGCAGCAAATATTATATACACACAGAGATCATGAAACAATACCTCCTCCCACCCCACTGTCCTGCTGGTAATAGCTTATCTAGAGTGATCATCAAGTTGGGCCATTTCCAGCACAAATCCAGGTTTTCTCACCCTCCACCCCCCTACACACAAACTCACTCTCCTGCTGGTAATAGCCCATCCAAAGTGACAACTCTCTTCACAATGTGCATGATAATCAAGGTGGTCAGAAGTGGTTCCAAAATCTATTAACGCAATGTTAACTTCCCTGGGACTGACAATGGGGTTATTCCCTTATACTTTGAGCAAGCTGATCACACCCCCTTTTTGAAAAATCAGTGATGCAGCCCCTTTTTCCAGTCTTCCTGAATCTGACCAGTTTTCCAAATTTTTAAGACACCTCTAAGAAACCAGTGAATTAAATCTAGGTCTCCACTTTGTAGTAGATTTCTGGAGAAGAACTGGAGTAAGAAAAATGAAAAAGTAATGTTGAATTACAGATGATGATACCAAATTATGGAAAATTAAAAAGAGGCACGGTGCAGAATGCATACACTGGAAGGTCAGAATTGAGTCAGTAAAGAAAGGAGGAAAGGGCAACAGAGGAAAAGAAATGTCTTGAATGAGCAGTCATGAGGGTCTCTCATCAATGTTGGAAGAGTATGGCACAGTGCACCAAGGAAGCCTCTGAAAGACATGACCAGAAATATTTATTTGAGATTTTGAAGGTCCTAACTGAACGTCCATTCTCATGGCTTCTGCCAGTTAAGGACAAAAATGGAGAATACACCAGTAGAGTCATTTTTTCAATGGCTCTTAATGATTGAACATTCCATAATCCCATCCCCACACATGCCAATGGCAACGATATAAAAATAATCAATCTTGCCTCACAGTTTCATGCATGGCATTACAGCTCAGGTTAGTATATCTCTGATGTTTATTGCATCCTTTTTATACCATTTTGGATTATTTTATCTTGCTCAATTTGGGGGTCACTTTCTGTTATTGGGCTATGTGGTTCTAAATTGGCCATATTGGGTTTTACTGGGAGGGGATTAGCGAGACAAAAAGTCAAAGGAAAGGAGAGCGGATATTTAAGAGAGGAGAATGAGAGGCATCAGAGCATGGGAGAAGTTGGGGAGGTAATAGGAGGGTATGAGGGGCAAGTATGGAGACGGTAAACAGACTGTGAACAAGAGGGTTGGAGCAAGCAGCCAATCAGCACAGGGGAATGTTCAGAGTCAAAACTGTAGAAAACGCTCTGATGTCCAGTGGTCGCTGCTGCTAAACCTGCTGATGCTGGGGGGGGGGGGACATTGTGCTCCTGACAGCTTCAGTTTCTTGGACTTTGGGGGCTGGCTCCTCCTGGGAATTTCTTCCATTCCAAAGCCCACATGACTCAGAGAGGGGGTACCATATGGATCTAAGTGTTCTGATATGGGAGAAGGGTGTCCTGTACATTTCTGCATTTGGAGTGTACCAGAGTGGAGGGGTATATATAAATAAATAATAAATGTCCAGCATTTCTTTACAATGCTTTTGTCACATGCTATTTCTTTTAATGATTTAAGATTCAGTCCTGTCCATCATCATACTGCTGACAAAGGGTATCACCATTCTTCTGCAAAACAAGTGCAAGCATTCAGAGCACAATTGTTATTACTTAATCTGACCTAAATGCAGTATACATCTTGCTGAAAATGGAACATTCCATTCATTTTTATGGGAGGGAATTTAAATATAAATTGAAAAAGGGGACCCATCTGTTGAAGTTATGTATCTTCTTGTTTTCTTCATCTGGCTGCTCTCCCTTCCATTTCTTGAATTTCCTCTATTTTCTTACAATGTGAGTGAAAAAATAAAGTGGTGGAAGCAGAAGCGCTTTGAAAGTCATGAAGTTTTTTTTTTTTTTTATTGCTACAACAAAACAGACTTTTGTTCAATCCTTATTTATCTTACACAAATCTCCCTTAAATAATACTCATATTACATAGGACTTATACTCATATTACATAAGGACTTACATTTTCCTTGCAAGTAACATTGTGGTATCATTACCCACTTCTTTTAAATGGTTTCCGCTTAATTTTCAGATATGGGTGAGTTATTGTTACCAAAACAAGATTTAAATGTTCCTACCCATTCTCACAACCCATTTCAAACATTCTTCGCATTATATGTCTCTGTCAGAAGCAAAATACACAGTAGTAGAACCTGTGCAGGATGCAAGTAATGCAATAACAGTATGAGAAAGCATGAAGGTAGAGAAATGAATTGATAGGAAATACAGGGCTAAATTCTCGTGCATTCAGTGAAGCTGTCACAATTACAGCACCAGAGAATTTGGCCTTTAATACATTAGGTACTGAGAAAGCTTTATGGAAGGTTTTACCTGTCTACTGTTAACAACTAAGGGCCCTTGCCTGTAATTTTGTACAATCTCAAGGCTTACTACTATGTACTTAAAGAATTCTGTGTACAGTAGTAAGCCCCAGGCAACACTGCATCTTTTATCCAAACAAAAATATGCTGATGCACACCTGACCATTGGAGGATTTGGGGAGCGCTGTGCAGGCAGGAGAGATATATATGGTCACCAGCCCCCCCCCCCCATAGAGAGCATGTGTGTGTAGTTATCTGTCTAACTCCTTTCCAGTGTTTGGTAAAAATTATTCCCATTTGTTAAAAAATCAACTTCTCCAAAAACATAGACCAGCTACAATCAGAACCATATTTTGTTCAAATGATCATGTTCACTACAGGGCCAGTTGAGCCTAGTAGCCAAATCTGCAGTCACTGGACCCCAGGTTGTCAGCCTTGTGTCATTTTCTTGTGTAATTGATATTATATCCATAAGTGTCACTAATAACGAGTCCCAGGGCCCTCTGGAAATCACAAGATTAGCTTGAGTTTTAAAAACAGAACCATGTCATTGCCTCCATAACCTCCTCTAACCCAGAGTCCCTTGCAGCTGTCACCTGATAGCCTGTCCCTTCCAGCCCTGGGGGTGAAGTAGTATATTTCTGCTTGGTCCCAACACATATCCCCTCTACCTCCATTCTACCCTTTTTTCCTACTATGAAGAGATGACTCTGACCTGAGTTCTGCACCTAGAGTAGCCATTGCTACATTGGGTACATACTTACTTGCTGACATAGGTGCCGACTTCTGGTGCCGGTGGGTGCTCGACCCCGCTCTGCCCCCGGCCCCGCCCTAACTCCACCCGTTCCCTGCCCCCTCCTGCCCCCATTCCAACCCCTTCCCCAAAGCCCCCACCCCAACTCCACCCCCTCCCTGATCCTATTCTGACCCCTTCCCCAAAGTCCCTGCCCCAACTCCGTTCCCTCCTGCTCCCATTCCAACCCCCTTCCCCAAATCCCCTCCCTGGCCCTGCCTCTTCCCCGCTCCTCCCCACTCCCTCCTGGAGCTTGCTACAGCTGTTTGGCGGCGGCAAGCACTGAGAGGTAGGCGGAGGAGCAGGGACGCGGAGCGCTCAAGGGAGAGGTGAAGGTGGAGGAGGAGGAGGTGAGGAAGGGTGGGGCGGGGAGCTTGGCTGCCGGTGGGTACAGAGCACCCACTAATTTTTCCCCATGCGTGCTCCAGCCCCGGAGCACCCACAGAATCGGCGCCTATGCTTGCTGAAGTGATACACAAATTATCAGCTCATGAGGATCTGGAAGGAATGTCTATGTCCCCCCCACCACGGGCTAGATAGATACCCAACTCTATTCCACCATAATCATTCATCCTCCAATATTTAACAAAGAACTTATGCTCCAGCTACAAGCTAGAGTTAATGACTTTCTATGTCTACTCAGTACATATGTTATAGACCCCAATATGCCTTCACAGGATAGGTCTGTGATGCAGGGCAGAAGGAAGGGTGCATCTTATGTTCATTCATCAAAGCACCATAATAGTGTAACTGATACATGCAACAGGGAACAGAAGCAGCAACTGGTTGCATTTTCCCACCAGGAAGGGGAAGATATGCAAAAATAAAGTATCACAGTAAAACTAGGTCTGTATCCACAAAAAGAAAAGGAGGACTTGTGGCACCTTAGAGACTAACAAATTTATTTGAGCATAAGATTTCATGGGCTACAGCCCACTTCATCAGCTGCATAGAATGGAACATATAGTAAGAAGATATATTATACATATAGAGAACATGAAAAGGTGGAGTAAGAGGCTAATTGATGGCTAAAAGATTACTTGATTATTACTACAAAAGTTTTTTTCTCCTGCTGATAATAGCTTATCTTAATTAATTAGCCTCTTACTCCACCTTTTCATGTTCTCTGTATGTATATATATATCCTCTTACTACATGTTCCATTCTATGCATCCGATGAAGGGGGCTGTAGCCCACAAAAGCTTATGCTCAAATAAATGTGTTAGTCTCTAAGGTGCCACACGTACTGCTGTTCTTTTTACAGTAAAAATAGGTCTTTGAAATGTATCTGAGAATGTCCAGAATTTTTATATTTAGGTTTTAACTACAAATGTCTAATTTCCTGAATTTCAATCATTTGCTTTTCTAACTATAATTCCACATTTTCCTTGGCAGTTCAGCCTAGTTCTGGTGTATCTTAATTTACATAATAAAGCCACTCCACAGCTTGGTAAAGTTAATAGTCCTCTGTTCAGGAATGATTCAGGAGTTAGTTACTGCAAATCAAGATTAATGTGCTTTGACATATCTCCTTAGGGAAGCTTTTACATAAGATCTTTACAGCCTATTATTTCAAGACCGGGAAAGCTTTTGTTTTCAAAAAAATTCCCCATTCAAAATACGTACAAAAAGTCAAAATCTCAAAAATTTTATAAACCAATAGTAAAAAAACCCAACAAGCAGATCACGTCAGTTGAAACATTTTGATTTGATAATTTAGAAATGTTTCATTTTAATTTTGATCTCTTCTATTTTTATTTTTGATTTTACTATAAGTTATTTAAGTTTCAAAATAAAAAGTCATTTCAAACTGAAAAGCAGATTTTTTTTTTTACGTTGTAAAGGTCAGAACAGATATTCTAACTATTTTGATGATTTTTTTTTCAAAAAAATGTTTACATGGGAAATTTGTTGAAACAGATCCTTTTCTCATTTTTGATGGAAATTCATTTCATTGAGAAATTCCTGACCAGCTCTAATTATTTCTGGTACCAGACAAGGTTTATAGTCACTGACTTTCTAAACATGGAGAGCCAGCTCCTCAGCCCTGTTCAGACATAAACAGGCATCTTAGGATTCCTCTGGCTGGGGGACAATTTAGGGAGCATAGAGCTGATGTAGTCAGCTGTTAAGCTGCCACACTGGCATCCCTCACCCATTGCTACCTTGCATAGTTTAAAGAAACTCTAAAAATATGGTGGGACCAAGGCTGGTGCAGAACCAGGATTAGGGAGCTATGACTGACTCCTTTGCAGTTTCCCTGTTCAGCTGTGCCACAAAACAGAAAACAAACTTTTGTTAAGTGAAAAGGACCAAATTGCATGAATACCTGATACAAAGAACCACACACAAGTATTCTGAACACCTTTTGAACATGAAGGCAGTACAATGATAGTACCCTATACCTAGCCACAACTAAATATATTCAGTGCATAAGGCACTCTCTCACACACACATTTAAAGTAACTGGACTGTAAATACACAAAGATCAAATTCCATCAGCTACAAGCTTGCCACAATTTCTAATGACTCAGCCAGGGAAAGTGTTTCTTGTGAGTCACCTGGAAGAGCTGCTGTGTACAGGCCACATGGGTCCCATTTTGGACCTCAGATGTGGTAATATGCCGGATGCACTCTAAGCAAGTTCAGCTACGGATGGGAAACTCTGCTGTTTTATTAGGTGTGCCTTCATGTCTGCCCAGCAGCTGGCAGACAGAACAAGCTAACATTGACACACCTGACTCCATTAAACTTCATTTAAATCGCCTTCTTTCAATCCATAGCTTTTTTAATAAACATTAACATTAATGACCCCCGAAGGCTGGGCAATAATGGCTATGCAAGGGCAAACTGTTGTGGTTCTGGTGCCATTTTTAAAAGAACCGTAACCATCATTGAACATAAATCTCATCAGATTTCAGATTCAGGTATCTAAAAATCAGTGTCTTAATACACAGGCACCTAAGTTAAAGTGCCCTAACTATCAGAAGTGTTAAGTTCCTCCAATTCCCATTGAAGTCAATGCTAGACATGGCTCCTCTGGAAAATTTAGAAACTAGTCTAATTCTTCTGGGGAAGGGGCTGTGTTCACTTTTTTAATGTCTATTTTATTATGTCAATAATAGGAGGTCTTATCTGATGCAAAAAAAATTAAATAACAATGTGATGGGTGTTGAAAGTGAGCCACATTTATTTTAATGATAGAAGAATTTCTACTAAGATAAAAAGTGCTACAAAGAACTTATCATGTTAACTTGTGCACCACATTTACAAAATTCATTTAACATTCATTGGCATTCTACTCTTATTTGAGACATAATGTTCCCAAAATGAAATAAATACCATAAAATTTCCTTCTTCTGGCTCCCATTCAGATCTCTCTGTGTGGTTGTCAGGATAGCTTACATAGATTTTCACAGAGGATATGTAAAGAACTAAGAAGCCGGTACAAAGATTGTAATTCAAGTATAGCACACACATTTTATCATGGGTCTTCACTCTTTTCAAGGTTAAGTAACCTTTTTCATCATTTTGAAAACTTCCGACCAGTTCTGCCATTGACTCCGCTGGATGTTGGACCAAGCTAAAAAACAATGGGACTTGACAGGGGTCCATACCTCATAGGATCAGGCCATAATCAAAGAAATATATAGGACAAATTCAAACAGGTACTATGCAACTGCAACCAGTAGTGTAGTTCAGGGTAAACTTCAGTAAACTGAGTTTACCCACTTCTCATTTGGGGAATATGGAATTTAGTTTAGCTTAGTCTACCCACTTCTTTTTTTACCACTACTTATTTTAGCCACAGGGCCTAATTCTAGAAGGGGATGAGTATCTCCTTCAACATGATAAATTCTCTCAAGAACTTAATTGAAGTTCAGAGCCATCAATTCCTTCCAGGAGGTGTTCAGTTCCACTAACAAGTGGGCCTATATTCTTCAGATGGAATTACAGTACTTCGTACTTCTTAAGATTTGGGCCTAAGATCTTCATCCTATTCCCATTGGAGTCATGGAAAAAATCCAATTCACTTCTAGGCCCTAATTTTTGACAGAATAATTGTGTTTTGTTTTATTTTCCCTTCAAATATCTCAATGGTGGAAATTTCAGATAGACCATCACCAAAAGTATCAAGCATGGAGGGAAGTGTGATGTCAACCAATAGGAAAATAACATAGACCTGTCAGACTAAATACATTTTACAAGGAACTAAAATGGGAAGGTTGTAGGCTGCACTACCAGGATACAGCCAGCAGAGTAAGCGCAGCTAGGACTGCCAATCCAGGTGTCCATTGTGTGACCTTTGTGGGTCTGCACGTGTGCATAGGGGACTGCTGGCCTAAGGTTCGTAGGTCTCCGAATTTTATGGTTATAATTCATGTGGCAGGTACCTGTTTATCTAGCAACAGCTCTTGATTGGTTAACTTGTTTACTCAACAACACATCAGACTGTGTGTTGATTGGTTACTTTACTGTATGTTGTTACCAGTTCTTGGGAGCTATCTGCTGGTCACCGTGACTCTGCCTGGTCAGTAGAGCATTGGTGTCTGTAGCCTTCCGTCTCTAATAAATAATTTCTTAACTACTTACCTGAGCTCCAAGTAGTCAGTAGTTGGACAGACCAGAAGGGTAATGGCAGAACCCGAGGGGATTACTACCACCCAGAGGAAGGCTAGAGCGGTAGCTAGACAGATAGCTACCAAAAAGGTTACATATCAAGTTGGAATAGATAACAAAGGCCCACCTAAAGAATATAAGACACAACTCTTAAAAACTTCTTAATAAAACTTTAAAGAAAACAGAACATGGGAGGCCACACCTTCAGGTTGGTGCTAGTAACGTTAAAAATAATGACCCAGATACTTTCCTGTACACAGGTCTGCTCAGCACACGAGGGGTGGAGAGGGTTGTTGTAAGGGAGACCTGGCCTCCAGGGGTTGTGCCAGTTTACACCACCTGGCAATGTTTGCCAAGGGCCTGTATACCAGATGAGAAATTTATGACAGAAAGCGGTGAAACACAGTAATGCTGTAGTATAATTCACTCGTTAACTGTGAATACTATTCCTGGAATGTTTATTACCAATGTTGTGATCACATATATTTTGGCTGGATATATCAGCTGAATGTATTATACTACTTTTGAGAGCTAAGATCACCTTAGTGGGCTGTTCTCACCTACTTTTTTGGCTTACTGTTTCGATTTACAAATAGTATAGTTAGTGCTAGAAGATTTCTACTGAAAGCTATTGTTTTGCTTTTTTTAAAAAAGTACAAATATAAAACAAAAAATGAAAAAGTGAAGATTATAAATTTTAACCAAGATTTATATTGTAATGCTACAAATATTAAATTACTTATTTTTTTCTATATCAAGTAAATAAAAATGTTTTGAATAGGCCTCTCTAGGAGGAAATATGCAAAACTATTGACCCATACCAATAATATTTTATTAATATTATTCCATAATTCTCTCTATTTAACAAAAGAGACAAAATATACGAGTACAACTAAGCCATATACTGTGAAGACTTACAACCCACATATAAATCACAGTTCAGTCATATGTGTGGTCTAACTTTTTTATTGATGATCACAAATCCTTTTCGTATCTTCTGACACAAATCTCAGGACTATCCAAAGCTTAGATCCATGTGACATCTGTGTGAGTGATCATGAATGCATAGTTTCTGTTACAAATATTGATACAAGAAAAAAAGGCATGGTGAAAACATTGACACTATAGAGCAAACAGATTTACTGCTTTAGAAATATGAACATTCTGTTCCATAAAATGATATTTATAGCTGTTTCCAGAGACTCAAACATTAAAACGAATCTAAGTAGACCAAGGTTGAACTGAAAAGTATCAAATAGCTGAATCAGAATTTTAGATCAGATTTCATATGAGTTCCAGTGCCTCAGCAACAGAAGCTTAGATTTGGCAGAAACAGAGTTTTTACCCCAAAAACAATGTCATAAAGAAGCCACAGTAAAAAATGCTCTAATTGTGAAACAGTTCCTTTTTTAAGAGTTTCTCTAGATACAATAGTTCAGAAACAACGTGAGCCAGAACTTCTAATTCAGTAGCTGGTGCAAATGAGACTGTAACATGGCAAAAGCTATCAACGGGGTGTCGTCTGCAAGTGAGAGGAATAGAAGTGAGCCACCCCATATCCACAGGGCTCCACCAAATCAATCAATTGAACAGCATTAATAAGAGGCTTGTTCAGAGGGCACGAATCCCATCCCACCAAGTACACATAGGATACCACAATGAAACCAAGCAAGTAGAGAGGGGAAAGAGGAAAGGAAGAAAAAGGCAAATGTCCCACATCTATTTTAAGCAACAACCTACAAACGATAGTACACATGAAAGCTGAAAATCAGTTCCAACTGCAAAGAAAATATTTCCATTCAGTGGCCTGAACTGAGATCAACATTAAGCTGTTCTCTCTGCAAAAGTTAGGTAAACAAATCTGATAAAGCTCTTAAAATTTAGTCCAATATTTCAGAACCCAAAGTATCCAAATGTGGAGTCATTAATAAGTGTTTCTTCAGCATTTTGAACATGTACACCTAAATGCTAACTATTATATTGGGAAAGGTTAGGTGCCTCTACTCTTTGACCTCAGATGCCAAGGGGTTCTTCTGCTGGTATGGAGATACACACAAGAGTGGGGGAAGGCAATGGGTGATCCGGGAAAGATGTATATTATCCCCACCAGTCACAGAGCTCATGGCATAAATGTAATACAGCCTCTTATATTTCTGGGACCCTCTACACAATGGAGATCTCATTTTAAGGATAGTCCTTCAGGCAGTAGCGAGCTGGAGAATTTCATCTTTGTTAGAGCAACACCACCTATGAGCATCAAGGATCCAGAGCCAGTGCAAAGACAAGGAAACCCCCTCCACCAACAGCCCTGGCCTATTTCTGTTCTCTAAGGATCTAAGCAGTTCCCAGTAGGTTGTAGGTCCCAAGGCCTGTTCGCTGCGGGGAGGGAACAGCAAGGAGAAAGCATACCCTCTCCCTTTGACAGAATGATTGGGAACAATTTGCCATGGAGATTTTCTCCCCTTTAGCTCACTCCCACAGGTTTTCCTGTAAGAGTGCCAGCCAGGGCCAGCAGAATTGATTTACTGACTTTCTGTATTTTGCTGGGTTTAGAGTGCTACTGTGTACTTTAGCCTAGAGCAGCTTAGTCATAGAACTCATTCTCTTTCATCAAAACATACTTCACTTTCATAAATAAGGTAGGTCTTCACTGACTAAAATTATTTGTTTATATTCTTATAAAAGAATAATAGTGACCAATCCAGCCCTCTGAATGACTGATACTGATTCCATCTAGTTGAACTTGTGGCAGGTAGAACAAAAGAGCAACTGCATAATGCTATAATCTCCCCGCTAAAGATGAATAAAAGTATCACAGAAATTACAGATGGAAGTGATTTATTAGGTCATTCAAGGGTCAATCCGTCTGAAAGTGTGGAATTGTTCCCTACGTGTAGTAATGCTGTGCACAGTTTTAAACGTAGTAAGCTATTGACATCCACCACTTCTCTTCCTCAGTCTAATGTATCTTACTCTTAGGGAGTTTTTTCTTGGTTATTCAGCCTAATTTTTCTCTTTCTTAATTTAAGACCATTGTTCTTATCTATATACACTTGAACCACACTGCTTTCAAATACTTTTTACAGTGAACATCTTCTTTTTAGCTGTCTGTATCTTAACATAGCTATGCATATCTAGCTGCTTAAAATTCCCCTCATAAAACCAGTCCTATAATCATTTTTTGTAAGCCATTCTCTGAATGGGCTCCAGTTTGTCAATATCTTTCTGGTGTCCAGAATTAAATGCAGTATTCCAGATGTTGTCTCCAAAGAGCCATATGGAGATGCAGTATCATTTCCCTACTCTGTGATGTGATTTCTCTGTGTATGTGGGCCAAAATCTCTTTGGCCTTGTTTGCTGCCATATTGCATTGGAAACACATATCTGATGCTGTCCTTTATCACCTCAAGCCCTCTTCCAGCATCACTGCTTTGCAGATTTCTCCCCTCCCATTGAATATCTTTGTTTTGTATTATTTCTTACCAAATATAGTAGTTTGTATGTTTCCAAGCTGAATCACATTATACTGTTTCCTGCTCATTCTAACCTCTTGGTCCTAATATCTGTCTTCTATGGTGTTCTTGACTTCTCTCTCTCTTTATTACCATCAACTAATTTAGGGTTTCACTCTTCAAAAAGAAGTCAATTGGAGTTAAGGGTGCTACACGACTGTCAGCACCCCACATGATCAGGCTCTTATCTGCTATACTGTTTACTCTTTCCATCATTATTGACTAAAATTTGTGTCACTTTGAAATCATTCTTCTAGTTCAGGGATAGGCAAACTTTTTGGCCCAAGGGCCACATCTGGGTATGGAAATTGTATGATGGGCCATGAATGCTCACGAAATTGGGGGTTGGGGTGCGGAGGGGATGAAAGCTCTGGCTGGGGCTGCGGGCTCTGGGGTGGGGCCAGAAATGGGGAGTTCAGGGTGCTGGAGGGAGCTCTGGGCTAGGGCAGAGGTTTGGAATGCAGGGGGAGGGCTCCAGCTGGAAGTGCAAGCTGGGGGATGGGGCTGGAGATGAGGGGTTGGGGGTGCAGGAGGGTGCTCTGGGCTGGAACTGAGGGGTTCGGAGGGCAGGAAGGGGATCAGGGCTAGGGCAGGGGGTTGGGGCACCAGAGGAGGTCAGGGGTGCAGGCTCCGGGTGGCACTTACCTCAAGCAACTCCTGGAAGCAGCGGCAGGTCCCATTCCGGCTCCTAGGTGGAGGCATGGCCAGGCACCTCTGTGCGCTGCCTGGTCCACAGATGGCACCCCTGCAGCACCCATTGGCCTTAGTTCCTAGCCAATGGGAGCTGCAGGGGCAGTTCTTGGGGCGAGGCAGTGTGTGGAACCCCCTGGCTGCCCCTACACGTAGAAGCCGGAGGGGGGACATGCTGCTGTTTCCAGGAACCATGCAGAGCTTCGGCACACATGGAACGGGGCAAGCCCTGGAACCCGCTCCCCAGCAGGAGCTCGAGGGCCGGATTAAAACATCTGAAGGGCTGGATGTGGCCCCCGAGCAGTAGTTTTCCAACCCCTATTCTAGTTCCTCAACATACTGTGGATGCATTTGGTTTATGCTTGGGAGATTTTCTTTGTCTACTGATTGATCAAAATGTACTACCTGTGAAGATGTTTTTTACTAAGCATCTATCTTTTGATATATTTCTCTCTTTTTTGCTCGCTATTGCATATTTCCATTTGAGTTCCAAATTATCACATTTGCAACACATCCTGTGTTATGATGTAAGGCAATAGTGTTGTCTATGTAAATCCTTGTGAAATTTCAAGGGTGTTCAAATCATGTTTGCATTTGATGTAACATTCAGCTGTTTTCACAGCATAAGTATTTGATCCCATATCTACTATTTCAAAGGACATAAGTCTGGCAATCATAAAATAGTAGGCTAGCTGGCCAAGTATAGAAACCATGTGCAAGAGGGAAAATGTTTCCTCTTGGATTCTATACCCTTTATTCTGGAGAAAGCCTATTCCTTTAAAAAAAAAAAAAACCCCACCATCATCTGTTTCTAATGTCTGTTTTAGATACTGATCACACATGGTAAAGGCTTACAGCACTAAAGACCAAATCCTCTAAAATCATTAATATACACTGTTAGTACTTTCTTAGACTGATTTTAAATGAGACACAAATCCACAGTAACCTCTGTGATTTGATTTTCTCTTTTTTTAAGGTAACATTAGAAATGTGGAAATGTGTTCCTATGTATAAACATACTTGAGAAAAAGAGAGTTCATTCTGACTTCTTCCACTCCACCCCAAGCAGTGTGCTTATATAGCTTTTGCTATATGGGCCTGAAATAGCACCATTTGGATGAAATTTGATCCCAGCCTTCCATCCCAGACTCATCACTTTAGGGTGATCCAAAGAATTAAAATAAACTGGTAGACCTGCAGATTTAAGTGTTAGAAAACCAAACATTGCAGTGATGGAAATATATTAACTTCTTAAATGAATACATCTGCCAGCAATACTTCGAAAAAAGCATTTTTCTCCTTTCCCCCCTCCCCCCCCCCACACACAGACAAGGGGATTAAGGTCAGTGGATCCACAACTACACAGGTTGTCTACGACTCTTCTGGATTGCCCTCAAAACCTCCACATGCCCTGATGCAGCAACAAAATAGCACTGTGTCCCTCATGCCTCCACTTCCAGTGGAAGCCCACCACCTTCCCATGGAACTGCTCCAGGCCTACTACCATCAAGACCCATTGCCATCATGTGGGGAAGGTCAGTGTTCAGGCCTGGATTCATCAATGCAAAAGTCTTGTATGCTGCTAAAGAGATTTAAGCCCAAACTTGCATAAGTCTCATAAAATCAGTTGGTTCTCTTGAGATTTCTCCCATCTTGGGCCAAAAATCTCATAAAAACATGCATGAGATTGGTCACTTATAAACTGAAAATAAGCCCCTTCCAATTCTGGAACTAATCGAGAACTGGAAAAGTAGGTGCAACTTTGAATCTGCGGTTCTGAATCCGAACAGCCCAACGACACCCACAATTCCAAAGGGTTTGGATCCAAATTCCCCTCACCCCACTGCCTCCTGCCACCTACCCTGTATTCCCTCCAAGGCCACCACCTCTCCTTATATGTGCGTCTTCTCCAGGGTCCAGGCATCTAATTAGTTGAGCCATGTCTGCGCAGCTCCACTAATTAGGTGGGTGGCCCTTCATACTCTCATGTGCGGCTGCCCAGGCATGTACGTTAGAGGGAACTATCCGAGGACCACCTGAATGGAGCTCGCGGACCACAGTTTGAGAACTTCTGTACTAGAATTCTTTGAGGTGGTCAACAAGCATGTGGAGAAGGAGGATCCAGTGGATATAGTGTACTTATATTTTCAGAAAGCCTTTGACAAGATCCCTCACCAAAGGCTCTTAAGCAAAGTAAGCTGTCATGGGATAAGAGGGAAGGTCCTTTCACGGATTGGAGGATGATTCCTAAAAGATAGGAAACAAAGGGTAGGTGTAAATTATCAGTTTCAGAATGGAGAGAGATAAATAGTGGTCTCCCAGGGCTCTGTACTTGGCCCAGTCCTATTCAACATATTCAAAAATGATCTGGAAAAAGGGGTAAACAGTGAGGTGGCAAAATTTGCAGATGATACAAAATTACTAAAGATAGTTAAATCCCAGGTGGACTGCGAAAAGCCACAAAAGGATTTCTCAAAACTGAGTGACTAGGCAACAAAATGGCAGTGAAATTCAGTGTTGATAAATGCAAAGTAATGCACATTGGAAAACATAATCCTAATTATACATAGAATCATAGAATATCAGGGTTGGAAGGGACCTCAGGAGGTCATCTAGTCCAATTCCCTGCTAAAAGCAGGACCAATCCCCAACTAAATCATCCCAGCCAGGGCTTTGTCAAGCCTGACCTTGAAAACCTCTAAGGAAGGAGATTCCACCACCTCCCTAGGTAACACATTCCAGTGCTTCACCACCCTCCTAGTGAAAAAGTTTTTCCTAATATCCAACCTAAACCTCCCCCACTGCAACTTGAGACCATTACTCCTCGTTCTGCCATCTGCTACCACTGAGAACAGTGTAGATCCATCCTCTTTGGAACCCCCTTTCAGGTAGTAGAAAGCAGCTATCAAAACACCCCTCGTTCTTCTCTTCCGCAGACTAAACAATCCCAGTTCCCTCAGCCTCTCCTCATAAGTCAGGTGTTCCAGTCCCCTAATCATTTTTGTTGCCCTCTGCTGGACATTTTCCAATTTTTCCACATCCTTCTTGTAGTGTGGGGCCCAAAACTGGACACAGAACTCCAGATGAGGCCTCACCAATGTCAAATAGAGGGGAATGATCATGTCCCTCCATCTGCTGGCAATGCCCCTACTTATACAGCCCAAAATGCCATTGGCCTTCTTGGTAACAAGGGCATACTGTTGACTCATATCCAGCTTCTTGTCCACTGTAACCCCAGGTCCTCTTCTGCAGAACTGCTGCCGACCCATTCCGTCCCTAGTCTGTAGCAGTGCTGGGATTCTTCCATCCTAAGTGCAGGACTCTGCACTTGTCCTTGTTGAACTTCATCAGATTTCTTTTGGCCCAATTCTCTAATTTGTCTCGGTCCTTCTGTATCCTATCCCTACCCTCCAGCGTATCTACCTCTCCTCCCAGTTTCGTGTCATCTGCAAACTTGCTGAGGGTGCAGTCCACGCCATCCTCCAGATCATTAATGAAGATATTGAACAAAACCAGCCCCAGGTCCGATGCTTGGGGCACTCCACTTGATACTGGCTGCCAAACAGAAATGGAGCCATTGATGACAACTCATTGAGCCCCACAATCTAGTCAACTTTCTGTCCACCTTATAGTCCATTCATCCAGCCCATACTTCTTTAACTTGCTGGCAAGAATACTGTGGGAGACCATATCAAAAGCTTTGCTAAAATCAAGGAATAACACGTCCACTGCTTTACCCACATCCACAGAGCCAGTTATCTCGCCATAGAAGGCAATTAGGTTAGTCAGACATGACTTGCCCTTGGTGAATCCATGTTGACTGTTCCTGATCACTTTCCTCTCCTCTAATGCTTAAGAATTGATTCCTTGAGGAACTGCTCCATGATTTTTCCAGGGACTGAGGTGAGGCTGACCAGCCTGTAGCTCCCCGGATCCTCCTTCTTCCCTTTTTTAAAGATGGGCACTACATTAGCCTTTTTCCAGTAGTCCAGAACTTCCCCTGATCGCCAGGAATTTTCAAAGATAACGGCCAGTGGCTCTGCAATCACATCCACGAGCTCCTTTAGCAACTTCGGATGCAGCACATGCAGCCCCATGGACTTGTGCTCGTCCAGCTTTTCTAAATAGTCCCAAATCACTTCTTTCTCCACAGAGGGTTGGTTACCTCCTCCCCATGCTGTGCTGCCCAGTGCAGTAGTCTGGGAGCTGACCTTGTTCGTGAAGACAGAGGCAAAAAAAGCATTGTGTACATTAGCTTTTTCCACATCCTCTGTCACTAGGTTGTCTCCCTCATCCAGTAAGGGGCCCACCCTTTCCTTGACTTTCTTCATGATGCTAACATACCTGAAAAAACCCTTCTTGTTACTCTTAACATCTCTTGCTAGCTGCAACTCCAAGTCTGATTTGGCCTTCCTGATTTCACTCCTGCATCCCTGAGCAATATTTTTATACTCCTCCCAGGTCATTTGTCCAATCTTCCACTTCTTGTAAGCTTCTTTTTTGTGTTTAAGATCAGCAAGGATTTCACTGTGAAGCCAAGCTGGTCGCTTGCCATATTTACTATTCTTTCTACACATCGGGATGGTTTGTTCCTATAACCTCAATAAGGATTCTTTAAAATACAGCCAGCTCTCCTGGACTCCTTTCCCCATCATGTTATTCTCCCAGGGGATCCTGCCCATCAGTTCCCTGAGGGAGTCAAAGTCTGCTTTTCTGAAGTCCACGGTCCATATTCTGCTGCTCTCCTTTCTTCCTTGTGTCACGATCCTGAACTCGACCATCTCAGGGTCACTGCCTCCCAGGTTCCCATCCATTTTTGCTCCCCCTACTAATTCTTCCTGGTTTGTGAGCAGCAGGTCAAGAAGAGCTCTGCCCCTACTTGGTTCCTCCAGCACTTGCACCATAAGGAAATTGTCCCCTACACTTTCCGAAAACTTCCTGGATTATCTGTGCACCACTGTATTGCTCTTCCAGCAGATATCAGGGTGATTGAAGTCTCCCATGAGAACCAGAGCCTGCGATCTAGTAACTTCTGTTAGTTGCCGGAAGAAAGCCTCGTCCACCTCATCCCCCTGGTCCGGTGATCTATAGCAGACTCCCACCACAACATCACCCTTGTTGCTCACACTTCTAATGCAGAGACTCTCAGGTTTTTCTGCAGTTTCATACCGGAGCTCTGAGCAGTCATACTGCTCTCTTACATACAATGCAACTCCCCCACCTTTTCTGCCCTGCCTGTCCTTCCTGAACAGGTATATTGGAATTGGAAAAGGTTCAGAAAAGGGCAACAAAAATTATTAGCAAAAAGAAAAGGAGTACTTGTGGCACCTTAGAGACTAACCAATTTATTTGAGCATGAGCTTTCGTGAGCTACAGCTCACTTCATCGGATGCATCCGATGAAGTGAGCTGTAGCTCACGAAAGCTCATGCTCAAATATATTGGTTAGTCTCTAAGGTGCCACAAGTACTCCTTTTCTTTTTGCGAACACAGACTAACACGGCTGTTACTCTGAAACCAAAAATTATTAGGGGTATGAAATGGCTGCCATATGAGGAGAGATTAATAAGACTGGGACTTTTCAGCTTGGAAAAGAGATGACTAAGGGGGAGTATGATAGAGGTCTGTAAAATCATCACTTCTCATAACACATGAACTAGGGGCCACCAAATGAAATTAATAGGCAGCAGATTTAAAACAAACAAAAGGAACTCCTTGCCAGAGAATGTTGTGAAGGCCAAGAGCATAACAGGGTTCAAAATAGAACTAGATAAATTCCTGGAGGATAGGTCCATGAATGGTTATTAGACATGATGGGCAGGGATGGTATCCCTAGCCTCTGTTTGCCAGAAAGCTGGGAATAGGCAACAGAGAATGAATCACTTGATAACCTTTTCTGTTCATTACCTCTGGGGCTTCTGGCATTTGCCAATGTTGGAAGACAGGATACTGGGCTAGATGGACCTTTGGTCTGACGCAGTATGGCCGATCTTATGTTCTTAATACTGCGGGCTAAATTCTTAGCTGGTGTAAATTAGTGTAGTTCCTTTGACTGGTGGAGTGACGCTGATTTATACCTCCTGAAGATCTGGCCCTGTATATGAAATATGTGTGTTTGTAAATCTGTGTATATCCATTATATAAATGGTGATAACCAATTATAGTACAATATCATTTTTATAAAGCCCTTCAATATAAAATGTACTACCTAGTGCTCGTTTTTAAAATATAGTCCCATCATATTAAAAAACCAAAGAGTTCTATATCTTTAAAAGGGTCTTATAAACTCCATAATATAAAAATACTGCTTTGCAAGTACTTATTCTTTGGGATTTATAAAATAACCTGGTCTATCTGAATATTCTAACTATCTTTGACATATACCTAAAAGTAACATAAACCCTAAAACATATCATAATACAGAGTAACTAGCAGCACAGAAAATCATCCAAACTCCCAATTTTTCTTTAAACATTACCCCCAACATCAGCTTTCTCATCAGCTCTCCTAAGCATGTAGGATATTCTGAAGGTCAGTGGATGTGGACTATTTTGCGCCCAGGAGGTGTGTATATTTAAAAAGTACGGGACCTTCACAGACCCCTTTCTTTTACAAGAAACCAAAAAATTTTATGATGAGCTAAATTATCCCAATAATTGCTTGTGTTCTGTTGCAGTTTCTCAAAAACAATAAGGGATAAATTGCAAAACTCTTATTCACATTTCACATGAGTATTCCTACTGAAGGCCATGGGCCTACATATGTGAGCAACTGCTTAGAAGTCATGACTAAGAATTTCACATTTTGGTTGTTAGCGTGCAAACAAATGTAAGAATTCTAACTAAAAATTACTAGTCTAACAACACTTTTTAAAGTTTAGTAAGTTTGTATAAATAAATATAAAATATAATATAATATAATATATTCCCCTTTGCATCACTGTACTAAGCCTGCTGTTCTTAGGCAGTTTAATATTTTCTGATCTTAACATCTTCTGGGAGAATAGGAAAGCATAGTCATTCTTTTAACACTCAGTGGAATGGCAAAGTCTGTTGATAACGTATTGCACAGCCTCTGAAGTGAGAAAAGGTTTGGTATAAGGGGATGCTGAAATGAAAGGGTTCAGAGGATAAGAAACTGAGGATGTTCATTTAGACACTACCCAGGTGCAACCTGCACAATTCAGCAAATAACACGATAACTTGTACTGCCCTCTTTGGGAACGGCATCACCATCCTAGCAGCAGGTTCTTCTTGCCACTTTGATTAAGGACTGTCAGTTTTCCTAAACTGTAGAATCACTGAAGTTAGAGGGGGATCTCATCTATCTTTCTGCCATCATGGGATCCTTCCTTCCAATACATTCCTTAGTGTACTGTCCAAGGTAGTATCAAAAATCTCAGCTTAACGGAGCTTTCATCACTTTTCGTGGAAGATTATCGTATTGTACTGTCAGGACACTTTCCCCTGATATTTGTTTTATTCCATTCATTTCGCTTTTCTTCATTTTACTTCATTACTCCTTGCCATACCCAATTAACTGTGTTAGTTAATTCTTCACCGTCACCTGACACTTTTAAAATATTTGTAAATTGTTACAATTTCTCCCCTTTAGTCATCTCATAGCTAGACAATTTGGAGCTCAACTAAAACCACAGATGTTCCTCCCTACCCCTGAAGAAATTCAGTGTAAATGATTTTTTATGTTGTGATTTTTAATGTGTGGGATAGGTGTCCAGGGCACTGGATGGGTACCTGTATGAGTATTTAAAAATCTGAAGTAATTAATAAAATAAATTATCCTTAGTGTCTTGGAATTTTGCATTTTTTGCTATTTCAAGTGAAAGATTCTGGATCATCATGTAAGGAGCATAAAAGTATATTGACATGTTTTCCCACAGAAAAGTAATGTGTACAAAGGACCTATCAGCCCTCAGTGTCAAGTTCCCTTTTTGTGTTATTTAATTGTAGTGATTTACATAAGAGTTAATTTGTTTGTCATGAGAGTTTTAACTTTATAACCTGTTATTTATCCCTTCACATAAGACATGAACCGGGGGTCACCTGATGAAATTAATAGGCAGCAAGTTTAAAACTAACATAACAAAATACTTCTTCACAAATGCCCAGTCAACCTGAGGTACTTATTGTCAGGGGATGCTGTAAAGGCCAAAAGTATGACTGGGTTCAAAAGAGAATTAGATACACTCAGGAAGTTTAGGTACATTGTATAACTTGACCTTGTATAGCTATTTTATATCTCTATGCTAACCTAGCATCTTTCCAAATTTTTCAGCCTCCTATGTCAATAATTGGCTACTTGGAGAAAAAGCTATATTATGTTCTATGGTGTTTCAGTATGAAAGAACCTTTCAATATTCTTTAAATTATTTTCCATTGTTTTGAGATTAGAACCATGCAAATTTAGGAAAGGAAACAAAAAATGAAGTATAACCGGTAACAATAAAAGTAAAATTCATGACCAAATGTAGTAACATTATAGGATAGTTAACTACACTGTCTTTCAGTCAAAGAGTATATTTACAAGTTGCTCTCGTTTTCAGGTGCCTGAGTAAGTTTTCACTCCCAAACTTTCTTGGCTTTGATTTTATTCAGTAAGACTTCTGCTGATTTTACATCCCAGAAGATTAACTCTTTTATCCAGAGGTTTTTGTATTTTTTTGTGTATAAATGAAGCATCATCTATATATCACTTCACAAAAGCTCTCTTGTCAGGCATAAGCCATATCCTGTTGGTTTAAGCTGATTGTTCCAAATCAAGGGGGAAAAATGAAAAACTTTCTATATTTATACCTCAAGTTTTCAATTCTCTGAACAGATTTATTTTATTGATAAATAATCAAGTCTTATGATCACAGCTCTTCCTCTCTACTCCCTGAGTATTTGGGACTTTCTATTAGTTCTGTAGTTTCTCTCTAGAATGATAGGATTGTTTTAAATGTTTTAAATCAAAACTTTTCCAGACAGTGCTCAAAAACATATTGAGGGGAGTTGAGAATGTGGAAATTATTTTCCTGGATTTGGTTTGCAAGCAACTCTATATTATAATTTAAATGTTTGTTTTGTTAGCAATTGTAGGGCTTGCCATCAATATACAGTTTGTTTTACTGGCCTGACTTTCTCTATTAAGCTTATGAGCTGTTGCTCTGTATGTTCAGGTCTCTGTGCTCTTTGTACCTTCACACAGAGTTAGCCAGATTTTGGTCAGAGTGGTCAGAGAATTCAGAGTCACATTCAATCTCTGCAGAAAAGCAAATTGGCCATCCTGGGTCATTCTCTCCTTTTCCACATAAATAACAAACTCTGATGCAGCCATCCCTGGATACTCCTATTTCAATGGGGAAGATTTTGGTTTAATGACGTGCTGTGGAAAGATTGTATTTTTTAGCATTGCTGGAAATACCACAAAAGCCACACATACATACCTTGAGAAGGGTTAGAAGATATTTCAAAGTTTGAAAAACAAATTCCCCTCCCGCTATGCCCCATGTTATTGTATTTACCTTTGAAGGAACAACTGAAGGTCAGATCAGCTCAGATCCTATGTTTGACTCTGCCCCCCAAATCCCTGGTAGCTAAGTGTTTCTTGCTATGTCCAAAAAATTAAGGATTGTAAGGCTTACTATTGTCCACTGAAAAACAAATAAACCATAAATAGACAGCACAACATTTCCATGGCTGCTTCATCTCCTCCATCACAGGACATTAACTAAAATCTTCAACCAAAATCAATGTTATTTATAAACTTCTTAAAATACAGTTTGCTTTATTTCAAGTCTGCCTGGTGGTTGATGAGAACTGTTACCAAAAAAAATCTCCACCTTGGGCAAACATATTCTGAATGATACCAGTATATGGGTAGGTCTTGAGTTCCCTTCTCCATATCTCCTTCAAAGTCCTCTGTTGGATTTTTTTTTTTTAATTTGCTTTAGGTCTGGGACTAAGCTTTTTACAGGCAGCCAAATTTTGTTGATATGTAAAGTTTTGGATCTGTACAGGATTCAGTTTTGGATCTGTATTTCAATTCTGTACTTCAATTTATAAACATCAACCAAACAATTGTGTACAGAGAAGTAGATTATAAATCACTACCATAATAGCCCAGGGGAAAAAATTCAAACACACTTCAGGGATTTAGGAGAACAAGTCCCATTGACTTTCACTTGACGCACTTGTCATCCTAAAGCCCGTATGACTTTTGAAAAATTTCCTCCAATCCAACACTGTGATTCCTCATTATTCTGAATAATTTTATTCTTTAGGGATATGATGATGAGAACATTATTTTCTTCCTCCTTGGAAAATGATTTATACAAGCAAGCAAATGAATACCTCTTCTTGTAGGTGAATCTTAAGGTATAAGGATATCTTCTCATTTGTAGTATGGGTGCCAAAACGGCAACTACAACAGCAAGCACCATCTTAAGAAATATTATTGCCACTTTTGCTCTCTAACAATTATTTACACTGCTGATTCAGGACACAAGCATTGTAGAAGCCAGTCTCACTTTCTGATTTTCAGACTATCATCTAGGTAGTAGACCATGATGATATCTCTCAGTGGCTACATCGTATCTACAGGGGCTTCTGGACTCAAGTCCGAATTTCCATCTCTTGTAGATCCAGGAGCGTTATTGGAGTTGTTAAAAAAACGTATCTGAAAAATTCTTGCACTTATTAGCACTCAGTAAATCTGGTAATACAGGTGTTTTAATGACAAACATAATGAAAATCCTCCACCCACAACCACTGTTCTTGGGTATGATTGATCCCATGTGAACAAGCCCATGGAAACAGTATTGCCAGATCCCATGATTTTGTCACAAGCTTTGTGATATTGGGAGTTTTTATTAGATTCCCAGCTCTTGGAGCCCAGTGATTAGGTGAGAATCTCGTGATTGTGGAGAAAAGCTTTTAAAAAATGCCAACAACATGAAGCCTAAAGGCTCAAAAAGTAGAAGGCAATAAAAAACACATAAAATGTATAATTTAGGTTTTTTAAAAAGAAAATCTCATGATTTTGGATCATGACTCATGATTTTTGAATGCGTGAGGTTGGCAATATTGTACAAATGTGGTAGTTTTTTAACCATGGCATATATACCAGAAATCTCAAAGGCAAGAATTGTAGGTGTTCCAGAAATCAGAGCCATATAGGCATCACGATTTTAGTGAAGATTTTCACACAGTCCCACATGATATTCTCAGAAGCAAACCAGGGAATGTGGTCAAGATTAAATTGCTATAAAGTGGATGCACAATTGGATGAAAGGTTTCAGAGTAACAGCCGTGTTAGTCTGTATTCGCAAAAAGAAAAGGAGTACTTGTGGCACCTTAGAGACTAACCAATTTATTGGAGCATAAGCTTTCGTGAGCTACAGCTCACTTCATCGGATGCATACTGTGGAAACTGCAGAAGACATTATATACACAGAGACCATGAAACAATACCTCCTCCCACCCCACTCTCCTGCTGGTAATAGCTTATCTAAAGTGATCACTCTCCTTACAATGTGTATGATAATCAAGTTGGGCCATTTCCAGTACAAATCCAGGTTTTCTCACCCTCCGCCCCCAACACACAAACTCACTCTCCTGCTGGTAATAGCCCATCCAAAGTGACCACTCTCTTTACAATGTGTATGATAATCAAGGTGGGCCATTTCCAGCACAAATCCAGGTTTTCTCACCCCTCACCCCTTCCCCTCCAAAAACCACACACACAAACTCACTCTCCTGCTGGTAATAGCTTATCCAAAGTGACACAAACCTGGATTTGTGCTGGAAATAGCCCAACTTGATTATCATACACATTGTAAGGAGAGTGATCACTTTAGATAAGCTATTACCAGCAGGAGAGTGGGGTGGGAGGAGGCATTGTTTCATGGTCTCTGTGTATATAATGTCTTCTGCAGTTTCCACAGTATGCATCCGATGAAGTGAGCTGTAGCTCACGAAAGCTTATGCTCAAATAAATTAATTGGATGAAAGACTGTACTCAAAGAGTGGTATAAATGGTTTGCTGTCCAACTCAGAGGGCATATGTAGTGAGGCCTGCAGGGGTCAGTCCTGAGTCCAGTACTGTTCAATATTTCCACTCATGACTTGGATAATGGAGTGGAGAGTATGCTTATAAATTTGCAGATGACACCAATCTGGGAGGGTTTGCGCTTTGGAGAACAGGATTAGAATTCAAAACAATCTTGACAAATTAGACAATTGGTCTGAAACCAGCAAGATGACATTCAATAAAGACAAGTCCAAAGTACTACACTTGGGAAGGAAAAATCAAATGCACAACTACAAAATAGGGAATAATTGGCTTGGTGGCAGTATTGCAGAAAGGGATCTGGGGGTTATAGCAGATCACAAATTAAATATGAGTCAACAACGTGGTACAGATGCAAAAAAGAGTAATATCATTCTGGGCGTATAAAGAGGAGTGTTGTATGTAAGGCACTAGAGGTAATTATCTCACTCGCCTCTGGTGAGTCTTCAGCTGGAGTATGATGTCCAGTGCTGGATGCCACACTTAGGAAAGATGTGAATAAATTGGAGTCCAGAAGAGAGCAACAAAAACAATAAAAGCTTTAGAAAACCTGACTTATGAGGAAATGGTTATAAAACTGGACATGTTTAGTCTTGAGAAAAGAAGACTGTTAACAAATATGTTAAGGGCTGTTATAAAGAGGACAGTGATCAATTGTTTTCAATGTTTACTGAAGGTAGGGCAAGAAGTGATGGGCTTAATCTGCAACAAGGGAGATTTAGGTTAGATATTAGGAAAAACTTTCTAACTATATGGATAGTTAAGCACTGGAATAAGCTTCCAAGGGAGATTGTTTAACCTGTTAAAAACCTCCAATACTGGGGCTTCTACAAACACCTGTCAGGGATGGTGTAGGTATATTTGGTGCTGCCTCAGTACACAGGGCTGGACTTGATGACCGCTTGAGGTCCCTTCTATCCCTACATTTCTTGGTTTCTGTGATCTGCCACTCCATAGAGTTTCCCCAAGAATCGCATTCACATACATAGGTTATAAAATAAAAGATTTTTAGACTTGGTCTTGTAGAGATACAGAAAAATAAATTCTCACTATGTTAGATTATAACATAGTTCAGTAAGAGTTATACTAAAAACCAGCCATAATAAAATGAGCCTCATACTAGCTAATTAATGATGGATAACTTTTTGCAATAGGCTGTTTCAAATACTGATAGGACTACACATTCCTCTGAATGATAATAATCCTTTCCAGTCTAGGAGTCTAAAGATTTAAGTCTACATTTTTCTGTACTTGGCAGTTTTTTCCATTTAGTTATTGTCATCCTTGGGGCTGGTCAAAATATTTTTGTCAAAACTGTTTTACAACAGGAAATTGAGTTTTTGACAAAACAATTTTTATAAGTGTTTGCTTTCTATGGAAAATTCCAATTTTTCATAAAAAATAAAAGCATATTTTGTTTGTCCATAATCTAAAGTATTTCAAACAAAGAACAAAATAATTCAGCCAGAATCATAATATTTTGATTCAGAGATGCCTCCATAGTGCCCCATGGGACTTGTAGTTCAGTTACCTCGTATTCCCATTCTTTGTGCGCTGGGCTTCCTAACTAGATTTCATCTCCCATGGTGAACTACGGCCATGAGATTCCCACAGTGGACTAGCTCTCTGCACCAAGATGAGAGAGGTAGTCTGACCATGGGAAGCCTAATCAACCAAGGAGCACAATCCACAGAGGAGAATGGGAGTGTGAGGCATCTGACCTACAGCTCCCAGGGGGAACCATGGTGGCATTTCTAAATTGAACTACTTTGATTGTCACCTGAAATACTTTTGGTTTTGGGTTTTGATCACCAGTCAAAATTTTACAACCAGTTAGAGTCCTCATTCTGGCTCTCTGGGCTGGAGTTGATGTTTCCAACAGGCTGGAATTTGACCCTTATTGGTAATCCCTCAGCATCCCTCTGTCCTTTCTGGAACACAGATCTTCTCGCTGCCTCCTCTGCAAAACCTGACACCTCCCCATGGAGGATCAAATAGGCTTTACCAAGTTAACTTGGCAGCCTGCTGCACAGTAATTACACACTACCTCTTTAAATTCAGTCTCACCCTCACAAGAGCTCCCACGCTTCAGGGGCTTTTCCTGGCGGCAGTCTCTGAGCTGAGGTTTCTCACTCCATGCACCAACTTTAACTCCCTCAGGTCCCTGGTTATTCCTGCCCCTTAACTTGCCCTCCCTCTTCCCCCTGATACTTTCCTGCAGTTTCCCTTAGTCAGACTGCTTTTCTTAAGCCCTTTGTTACTGATTCCTTCTGTGACAGTTTGAGGGTATCTGTACGTTTAATCCCCCTCTGGGGTCTGCTCAAGGAATGCCAACCCAGCTCTCAGGCCTCTAGCTGTTGTGGCTCTCTGGGCGAGGACCTTCATCCCTCTTCCTCCAGACCCAGGGTTTAAGCTGAAGATCCTTTGCACTCACTGTGATTCTTCCTCTGCAGCTCTGTCTAATGTCCACCCCGTCTACCCCCCTCCCCCACTCTTGGCTTTGTCTCCAAGGCCTCTGACAAGTGTGTGCCAGTGATTGCTTGTGACCAAGCAGCTCTTTCAAAGCAGAGTACATTTGTTTAAAAGACAAAAACATGCGGAGAAAACATAAAAATTAAACAGGATCTAAACACTCTTTAAACATACCCGAAATTGCCCATCTTTCACATAGCGGAGTCTGACAGGCCAAAGTCCTTCAAACCCTTCAGCAGGGTTGGGTCTCCCAAAGGTCAGGTCCATTTGCTGAATCAGAAGGAAGGACATGAATCTGTTTAAACTCAGCCTTTTATAGCAAAAGTCTTTTTTTTTTTCTCCTTGGCCTTCTGGTACCTGTTTGAAACAGTACATGCAACCCATCCAAGGGGGTGGTACTTCTCTGGAGAGGTTTACAATCTCAGGGACTGCAGTAATCGTTTCCAACTCTTTTTTGGTGGAATTGTGGTAACCTTCCCCCCAGAGACTAGTGTACAATCCCTAGCCCACAGTCATACACAGAATATTCATAAATTTTTAACACAATATGGTCCGCACTGGTACTGCATGTGGTGACAATCGGTGTCACAGCCTTGAGAAGGAAGAAGCTTCTTCATGCAGGACTAATTCAGAGCTCCCATTGCCTCAGCGAGGGTTACTGGCCCCATTCTCTTTCCCCAGCTGCTTGACATTCTCTCTCCTGTGTAAGTCTCACAGAACATGGCTCCCTGACTGTTGCACTCCAAAACTATTCTCACTGGCAGAGAGGAAGATTGTCCCATCTTCCCTGGATGGGGTGAGGAGGAACTCACTATTTTCATGAGTAGAGGGAGTCAGAAAATGAGGAGGGTGGTGGGGAATTCTGAAAATGTTTGTTACATTTTTCCTGTCATTTTGATGGAAATTTCTTGGTCAGCTCTAGTAATGGCGCCTTTCTGGTCCATAATAGAGCAATGTCACATTCTCAATAATACTTCATATATTAGTGATCTGGCATTAACTGTGCTTAGGATATATTCATTTCATGTCCAATGATCTGCATTAAGATTTAGGAGGCAAATTATTTTTTTAATTTCAATACATTTGATAGGTCAACCAGGAACAAAGTTTGCTTTAAAAATGTAAAAAAATTTAAATGGCCTTTCCAAATTTTCAAAAACCTAAGGCGGTAACATGCAGTTTTGTGCCTCCCCTCCGCAACCTCCTCCACAAGCCCCCACACTTCCTCTTCACTGCGAAATTGCTTTGGTTGCTTACCTAAATTATTCAACATTGAGCTCTGAAGATGTCTCCCGTGGGGTCTACACATTTGAACCTGTCAGTACTTCTGGACCCCAGATCAAGTTAGACTGCTCATAGTTTTCGATACTGTTTGGCCTGATTATTTTGATTTTGGTTATCAGAATCGATTTTGGCTTCTTAGCTTTATATTTGGGTTCCGTTTCTTATTTTTCTAACATTCATTTCATAAATATATTTTTAAGCATGTGTGTCATAGCAATGGTAATATCACCTTTGTGCCAGTTTACTAGGCTACTAACTCCATTCCAAGTGAGTTGCGAATAACTGAATATTCTATTTGGGGACTGTCGTGAAAAATAATAATAAAAAAAATTGCTTTGGGTTGGCTCAGCACGAAAATACTTTGAAATGTTCAGCAAAGCGAAATGTCAAAAAAGTTTTGTTTCAAATCAACTTAAATGTTTCAGTCAACAAAATATTTCATTTAGATTTTGAGGTTTTTAAGTGGTTTGAAATGGTTTTTAAAATCAAATTAAAGAAAATTCCAAAACCATGAAACACTTTCTTTTGGAAATGCCAAAATGAACCGTTAAAACATTTCCAAACAATATTTTTCCCAACCAAAACAACTCCCTGAAATTTACATGCATTTATTAAATTGTTTCAGTTGACCCAACTCTGCATATTTTTGGCAAAAGAAAACGTTTTTGTGCAAATTTTTCACCCAGCTCTCCCCTTTCCCCCTTCAGGAACAACAGTCTTGTATTTAGGCAGTTAGTTCAATCACTCCAGCGCTGGATTATTGTCTTGTAAAACTGACTTCTGACCATTATATGCTTATTTATGTGCTTGTATTCCTGTATTCTCTATTTACATGGTTATTTGATATAGCTTCACAGTCATTAATTATTTTCTCATGGTGATTTAATTACCCATGCTTTATTTAATAAATTTAATATTTAATAAAAGAGTATGAACAAGTAAAAATGCAATATGCTGCTTAAGAAGGGCCTGATTCTACCACTTTTCCTCATATTAACTCAGTTTTGTACACCAAACATCATCCAAACCTCTTTGAAGCCACTGGAAAGACTCTTCACTTTGTATCAAGCCCTCTACAAGCAATCAAAGCTCTCCTGTAAAATGTCTGGTTCTTTTCTCTGCCATCCCACCCAACTCCCTCAAGGAAAAAACAAAAGAAAATTATATACCATTAATTTTTAATATACATTCTTCCTTCTGAATTGTTTCTTACACTTCTCCCATTTGTTTCACTAATGTAAATAGTTACACAGTTACTTGGTATTCTATCAATAATCTCTATTCTGCTCCAAAATACACAGGGGTACATGGTCAAAGAGTAGCCACAGGACTTCAGCTCTTTCTTTCCCAATAATTCAGTGTGAACTTCATTCACCCAAATCTCCATGCACAACTAGAAATTTTTAATAACATAGGAACATGTCACTTTATTATTCTAGTCTACTAATTTGAACTCTTATTTTACTTCTAATCTCTATGATAAAAATATGATCCTTAACACATCTGAGCCCCTTGCAAAATAAATTAAACTTTTACAGAACTTGCATATCTTTTTCCTTTATTGGCTGCAGTACAAATAAAATATATTTAGAACAATTTTCTTACAGCAAGCTCTTCCAATGATGTTCACACTCAAAATTAGGACATCATCACGCAAATTAGCACATGGGCAAATACAACATGTATTTGGGCACCAAACTGTAGATTTGAGCATTTAAATACACAATTTATGTATCCAAGTAAGATGTCTGTATTTGAAATTGGACAGGCTGTGTTAAATACTATGTTTTCCTTTATCTTAATTCTAAGGAAGAATCATTATAGAGACCTTGATTTCTGCTTGCCTTATCCAAGCTAATTACCTTTTCCTTTTACAATAATTACTGTATCTTTGTCTCCTCTACCGTTCACTACACCAGTAGAAAGCAAAACCTTAGCCTATAAACAGTTACTTAAGGAACTTTTAAATCTAATAGAACCACCTGTGTAATCTTATTACTGTTTCCCCATCTGTCCACCTCCACTACCTTCACACGGCTGCCACCAACTGTTTGAAACAATCCCCTTTTACAACTTTGTGTAAAATTAGATTGTAAATTCTTTAAGAATGGGAACAAATTTTGCATTTGCTCTGTGAGGGACTAATCACATGGGTGCTATAAGAATAATAATAATTATAAATCTAATCACAAAAAGCCTGATTCTGCCACATTTACTCATTGGAATTCAGTGGGACTACTCACTTAGGGCCAGCTTGTGCCTACCCCTAATAGAGCTGTGACAGGGCACTCAGAGGGCCAGGATGCCTAGTGGTTAGCACACCTGCTCTCCAGCGCCTTGCCCTTCTGTCAGGGTGGTAGAAATGGCTTGGTCTTGACCCTAAGGTGGGAATTTTCTGGCCTCCACCTGCATCGGGCCTCAGCCCTTATGGGGGTGTGGTAGGGGGACCCAGGCCCTCCCTCTCCAGCAGATCCCAGCCCAGGCCCCTGTGGCAGGCAGCCATCAGCAGGGTCCTCCCTGCAAAAAGTCTAAGTCCAGTGGTCTGGGCTACCTCCAACTTATATGGCCCTTGAGTTTGGGGCATGGCCCCTATAGTCCAGTCACTTGCTTAACAAAAAGAGCGCAAGTGAGCAGAGCCCTGCTGGATCTGCTGGTTCTCAAAGTGGGTGGTGCTTGGAGAAGGCTCTGCCTGTGGGCCTTGCCCACTCTCAGGCTCAGCCTTCTGTCGCCTTCCCAGAGAAGGATTCCTTTCTCCTGCAGTCAGTCAATCAACCTATGCCTGGGCTTCTGAGCTCCTTTTAAGCCATTCCAACCAGAGTATGCTGGTGTGGTGGGGCTACCTGAGCCCAGTATTGCCTTTTAACCCCATTAGGCCCGGTGTGGGGTTTCTAGATCTGTTCACAGGGGACAAACAGGGGTGAGACTCCTCCAGCACCCTGTCCTGCTGGGTTACAGCTCTCCCCAGACCTTGAGTTCTTGCACCTCATTGAAAGCTCGGCAGCATGTCCTGTCCCCAGCATGTCCACTGAATGCATCCAATGAAGTGAGCTGTAGCTCACGAAAGCTTATGCTCAAATAAATTGGTTAGTCTCTAAGGTGCCACAAGTCCTCCTTTTCTTTTTGCGAATGCAGACTAACACAGCTGCTACTCTGAAAAAAGTACTCACCCCGTCTCCCCCAGAGGAGGTGGGAGAGAAGGGGTAGTGAGGAGTGTTGGCTTTTCCCGCAGAATACTAGCAAAGCTGAAATGATTCAAGGTGGGGGATGGAAAATATGCTGTACTTGGTAAAGTGCTGTAACAAATTACTCCCCTCCAGGAGCCAGGGGGAAGCAAGGGAGAAATTATAACTGTTAGTCTCATTTGCTTCCTGGGGCGGCTCCTTAGGAGATGCAGCTGCAACCTGCCCCATAATCATGGCATTGAATAAATGCTCAATGTACACTTTAACTACCCTTCAGTGTGGGTATGGACTGCAGAATCAGTCCTATTCAAATGCATTTTTAAATAACATTCCTCTAAACTGCATTGTGTGTTCACTCTCCTAAAGAACACTTAAGACTTTGATTCAACCCTAAATGTACATTAAAACAAATGGATTGTCTAAGGCAATTCTGCAAAAGTAATTCAGGCTAAGCTGAAAATATGTACCGCAGAAATGGCACAAAAGCAATTCGACCTGAGAGGCTGAGCTACAAATTTTCCTTTCTGACACTTTGGAGTTATTTATTTATTTATTTTTCAGAATCTGTTTGAATTAAGATGGACTGTTTTTCTGGAAGTTGACAGTCCCATACTATTTGAGTTCCCTATACTCTGTTCTGTTCAAACCACATTTGCAAGTCTGCCAGGGGTTGGTTCCTTGGGGGTGTCAGGGCAGAATGGGTTTTTCTATATTTCTTTCCTCCTCTGGCCTGTGTCTTCTGGAATATCCTAACAGTTGAGGCAGCAAGTGTTTTAAATTTACTCCCCTTTAAATGTGACTTTAAAAGTTTTTATTTTCTGATCTGGGTGCAATTTTATTATTTTAATATGGAGATTTAATTTAGTTGTTATTTTTCTGGACCAAGAAGATCTGGGTACAGGGAGCATTTTCACCCATGTATTATTCAAAATGTATTATTTTGAAATATATGAATGCACTGAATATGGATCAGAGTCTTACTCTCTGGAGAACGACACATTTCTTGCCATTGCTTTATGACTTGAAAATGAATGAAATTTTTGCAATTTGATTATGGGCTAGAACAAGGCAGGAAGTATGTGTTTCTTGGGTTTGTACCACATTACAAAAAGAAAAGGAGTACTTGTGCCACCTTAGAGACTAACCAATTTATTTGAGCATAAGCTTTCATGAGCTACAGCTTACTTCATCGGATGCATTCAGTGGAAAATACAGAAGATGTTTTTATACACACAGATCCTGAAAAAATGGGTGTTTATCACTACAAAAGATTTTCTCTCCCCCCACACCACTCTCCTGCTGGTAATAGCTTATGCTCAAATAAATTGGTTAGTCTCTATGGTGCCACAAGTACTGCTTTTCTTTTTGCGAATACAGACTAACACAGCTGTTACTCTGATACCACATTACAGTGAATCTGCTAAAGCTGATGAGTTTTTTTCTTTCTAATCTCAAAGGTTATTTTTTAGTTCCTTCACAAGCTATTGCAATTTAATTGCTTCCTCTGCCCCCCGCCCCATGCAGATACACTCCCAGATCATTTTACCTTCACAGTTATACAATCTCAAGCATATATATCTGTCTATTAATGAAAGCTGTTAATTTTCCAGCTCTGCATTTATATGTCCCTCATTACTTTTAGATTGGATCATAGTTCCACCTTGCCATTTCTTTCGCAAGCAACAGGATTGCTAGCAAACAAAATGTGCTTTGTTATCAATGTTACCAATCTCTTTCTCTTGGCTTGGCATTACGTATATTTATTAATCAAAACCAGACCTAGCAGTATTATCCATGACTGACATGAAGAAAAACTGACTTTTCCTTTTTTTTAAAAACCATGAATGATGTTTTGTCAGTTTGGCAGTACCCAGTACCCATTTTAACACCATCAGATCAACAGTGCCAGCTCACATCTTCTTCTTGTGTAATAAAGTAAATGTGATTTGAAACCTGACAGTCTCTTTTTAAAATTTCATTTCAACAAGCAAAAAGAAAACATCCTTGTTAGGGGGCTTATTCCTTCACCCACTTACTTCCCTGGTCCTTCTCGCATGAACAGAGAGCAACAATACCCGAAGTCCAAAGGTGCAAACAATTCGATGTTTATTGGGGTGAACTTCCAGCAAGCATGATTCCAGTTTCCTTCCTTAGTGTCCCCCTTCCCAGCTCTGTCACCACAGAGGCTTTCCTGTGTCCCTGTTCCCATTTCCCCCTTTAGCTAAATATGATTCCACTTTCCCCACCCCCATTCCCTGTTCCCATTTCCCCCTTTAGCAAAATATGATTCCAATTTCCCCACCCCCATTCCCTGTTCCCATTTCCCCACACACACACACATACACCCTGATTGACTGCAGACTATATAGTAAAACTTGAGTTCTGCTTAGCTATACCTTAACCAATCATTTTACTGAAATTTAACTAACCAATCCTAACATATTGTAACATGATTATTTAACCAATTATATCCCACCACCTTAATTAGTTTACACCCAGCAAAATTAATTATACTGCAGACAGAAACAATCACAGAACCGGACAGAGATTATACAGACAAACAATGGGGAAATGGGGACTACAGTGATAGAACAAACACAGAAATGAGGATTTCACATCCCAGCTATTGATAAGTGAGTTCTTGCCAGACAGGATGCTATCAAACTAAGTTTCCTTTTACATCTTCTAGGCACTTCCCTTTCTCTGGAGGCGATACGCACTATCAGGACAGGATTGTATTCCTAACAGCCCAATAGCACCTTCTTTCAGTGTGACTAGTTTGGAATGTGAGGATGTGACCGGTCGCTTCCCAGTTTATGGCTGCCTCTGCTGCTTAGTCAAAGGCCTTAGCCTAAGAATAGGGCCTCAGACTGTCACAGTAAGAGAAGGACCTTACTCTGGCAGACAGTGATTTTGATTCTTTCTTTTATACCTCTATAACTAGCCAAGTGATAAGAATATACCTAAATTCTTAGAATATAGGCCTTTACAGACAGGCCTGAATATCTATATCCTAACACTCCACCCCTTTTTTTTCTTTTGGGATCCTCCTGCCCAGGTATCCCTGGAAAAGCATAGGACATATGGCGACACATTTCCTGATAGGGCCAGGCATCAAGGTGGAAGGTGTCGATATTCCATTTGTCCCACTGCCCCTTGTGTAGTATAGTGCCCTGCACCTTCTCTCATACAGGCATACCACACCTATTCCAATTAGTGTTCCAGACTTCCCATTACAGTGGGCCCGAGAAGTTTGGGTCCGGGTTGTCTAGTACACTGCTGCGTTTGCAGGGCTTATTACTTATAGGTTATCTCCATATGCAATGTAACACAAGTACAGTTAACAATACAAAATCCACAGCAACACCAAGTCCTGACCACTGCAGTATGGTCCAGCATCCGAGATACCCCCAAAACACTGCCTCTCCTCCTTCGACGGGGTCACGATCTTATGTGTCCAGTTGCTGGCAGTTGCAACAAGCTGCCCCTGCAGGTTTTGCTTGCTTTTGTCCATATCATAAGTCCACTGAATGTTCACAGAGAAATGGGATATTGTCCAAACCAGCTTCACCACTTGGTATGGAATTAGTCCGTATGCCTTGGTTGATTATTCACAGCAATAAGATTCATACAGACTAACACGGCTGTTACTCTGAAACAGATACATTTGTGCACCAAAGTTCAGATAGTAGCGTATAGATGGGTGTAGTTTGGTTATGGGCTGGTGTAATTGTGCCCCCAGTAATATGTACATTCCCAGCAAAACATCTTATACACAGTACACCCAATTGTTCACCCCTTGCATAGGCCATTGATCCTGCTCCTCCATAATCATAGGAGAAGGGCACATCCAAACATCTACTGTTGATTTACACTATTTTACACACCCCTCCATTGATTCCCAGTGAGCTCCTCCCCTTCTCATTATTTCCATAGGGCTTGTGGGAACCACCTTAGTTGCCATTCCATTTCCAGGTACCATGGTAGCTATTACACAGGTGCTGGCCTCCTAGTTGAGCATTTTGCATTCCCATACACATCTTCCCTTCCCCCCCCCCCCCCGCCCCGCCCCCAGGTTAGCCTTTTGAAGCCATCCCCCACCCACATCATGAGATTTTCTGTTCATTAAAACACAACAATGCTAGCAACAAGATAAAGACCACAGACAAACACAAAACACAGATCCATGATATTGTGGGTTATTTTTCCCGCTGGCGCCAGCTTGCTTGTAGTGTGTCTGAAAAACAAAAGAAACAATTTCCACCCTCCTGGTGGGGACAGATTGTTGCTTAATAATAATAATATCACTTTCTTTTACAAATTTCCTTGCTAATTGCAGGAAAAACAGAAGAATTACCTCCAGACTGTCCTTATTTTGTTCTATGGTCAGGCTAGTGAATTACCCCACTCACTGGTCATTTATGAAATTCATGAGGTGGTGTACCTCAGTTTCCCCTCTTGTACAACAGACCATGTTTGCAATAGTTTCTCTGCTGTACCAAGCTTTAAGTTTATTCTCAGGGAACAGCTGAGACACAGCTTCAGATTTTAGCACTGTACACATCCTGAGAAAATGCACATTCCTTCCATATAGTTTAACCTCCATAACATTATATTAGCCATATTAATTTTACACAAGGTGTAACTGCCTCCCCCATGCCCACAGAGTTTTCATGCACACCCACCAAAGCAACAATCTGATCCCCCAGAGCCACCCCAAGGCTCAGTGTTCCCATCATTCCTCCCCTTTTCCTTTTCTTTTACCTGTGCACACACACAAAATTCTCTTTTGCCTAACATCCCTTGCACTGTGATTACTCTTTTTTACACAACTGTACCCCAATTACACTTCCATCTTGTACAACTAGACACAACCAGGAGCAACCAAGTTAAGTTCCAATAGAAACCCCTTACATCCTTTAGTGATTTTGATTTCATTACCCAAGTCAAATAATTTTGATCAGATTCTCTCTCCGCCTGCTGCCAGCAGCAGTCCCTTATAGACCGTTTCTGTGGGAAAAGGGCCCATTTTCCCTCAGAATAGCTGTAAAGGCTTCTGGGGACAGAAGCATAGTGGTGGTAGTAGCCACTCTACTTGACCCCCTTGGATAATTTAATTACCAAGCTTCCATCCAATGTGACTGCACAGAGTTGCACATACGGTTACATTTATATAACTGGGTTTGATCATTAAACAAAAACTTCCTTCTTGTAACACCACAACTGTTACCTTTTACCATTTCCACAACTCCCAAATGTTTACTTTCCTGCAAACCCTGTATTATCAATTTTTGCAAAAGCTATTTGTAACTTTTCACTCACTTCTTTAAATCACTTACTTCTACATTTAGTTCTTTAAGGTAGTGCAATTTGTCTGTAACAACTTAGCCACCAAGTACAATTACTGCCACATAGCTGCCTTCACCTGTGCTGTCTTTACTTTGAGACTGTTCAAAGAGGCAGTAAAACATTTGTCTCCATGGATGCCCATGGATCTTTTACTCCAAAAATTCCAGTGGAATACAGCAGACCTCCCTCACACTTTGTCCAAAATAACCAAAAACATCTCACATAAGTATCCAAAGTACCCTCCATTAAAACTTCAGAAGAACAAAAAAATGTGGAAAGGCTGGGAGAGAGTTGGAAAGAAACCAATTAAGCCTGTCAGGTCAGTTTAAAGAATAGGCTACCAGCAACAAATTAAATAAACCGAGGAAAAGAAGAAGGAAAAGAAGAAAAGGATGTAGTTAGCTCTGAGCCAAGAGTAGGCTCCCTGGGTTGAAACAGTTGGGAACCCTTATCCCCAGGTTCTCATTCTGGCTCTGGGAGAAGAGTGGGGATTGTTACCTGCTCCTGCAAACCCTGCCATTTTGCACTTTGAAAAAAAATTGTTTTCTTCTCCTTCTTTCTCTCCACTCCCCCAGGACCAAGTCCCAGCTCCAGTCTCTAAAGGTAGTCTGTTAATTCTGCTTTTGACTTTAAACCCTGTTGTGCCAAATCATCTTTAACCACCCCTGACTAATTTACAACCCTTCAGCAGCCCTTGCTGAAGCAGCACCAAACTTGAAAGATTACTGGCAGCTTCCCATAATGCTGCCCTTACTTCAAACCTCTCACAAGCGGAATGAAATGCCTCCTTTCCCTGGAAGGCATTCAGTCCCAATGGTCATGGACATTTTTCCACTACCCATATACCAAGGACGGTGGGCTCCTCAGCCACCCCCCATCCCTCTGGGTCCCCTAACACTTCCTCCATTTCCTTTTTAATCTCATCGCAGGTTGACCCCTGCACGTGGTATGGGCCCTGGTTCTCCCTTATCCATTTATCCAAAAAATCCTTTACCCTGGCTTGCCAGAACCCACAACTACCATCACGAGAGTTTGCGATACCCCCTCCAAGCAGCTGCGCTGACTGTTGGAGAGGGGGACTTACAGGCTGCCACTCACCTATCCGATGAGATGCATCCAAGTCACCGGCACCAAGATGTTAGGGGGAAGTAAGTGGGTGAAGGAATAAGCCCCCTAACATCCTAATCAGCAATTTCAGTACAAATTTGATAATAACTTTCTCTGATTCTACCAGGGAACCCCAAAGCACTGAACCTTTTCAGCAAAAGTGGAATTCAGTTGCAAAGGTTTCCACTGTAAAATAGAGAAGAAAATGAAAAGAAAAACTGACAATGTTGGGAGGAGATTATAAACGCTTTCCACCTCACTTCTTCCTGTGTGGGAGAAATATGTTGTGTAGGTTTCCCTGTGCCTTAAATCTATTTCTAGCTGATGAAATGAAGTGTTAAATGCTAGCAGGGGTCTCCTTCACATCCTCTTTCCTTATCCCCCAGTGATCAGTATTGTATGGGGAGTGATAAATCGTAAGGCCAATTCTTCATGACTGAAATCTCTAGATCCTTAAGAGGGCTGTCAACTGGGAGATTTCTCTTTGGGCTCCACAACCCTTTTCAGAATATTCCCCAGCTTGAATGTTCATCAGTCTGCTAGGAAAAACCCAATTCCCTGCTATGCAATCATGATGAGGTACAAATAGACATGATGGAGTATCCCCTAATATTATCCTTCCCATGATCCCAATTGCCATATATGGCAGCCAGGCTGAAAGATGTAATAAACAAATTGCATAAATATCCCTGTAAGGCTCAAACTGGCTTATGTGGCTGCTCTTCGAGAGAAAACACCTTCTCAGAATAAGGAGGCAGCTCCATAGCAACAGAGGCAACAGTGGTCTAGATCCAGTCCTCTTTTACCACCTACAGAACTGATTATATTAATATATTTGTCTCAAATTTTATATGTACTTGTATATACCAGAGTAATGAGTGTGGTTTAAATACCTTGACAGAGAAGAGTTTGCTTCACTGGTTCCTGGTTTCTTAAGGCATTCAGGGCCAGATTTTTAAAGGTAATAGTGCCTAAAGATGCAGAAAGGTACTTCTGAAAATCTCACTAACCATCTCGGTGCCTAACTCACATTGAAATTACTAGGTTCCTAAACACCTTTTCAAATCAGCCCTTCAGTCATTAATCAATGACATCCTTATCTTTCCCAGCTGTTATGATGCAGTGTGTGATCTTTCTCAACTAAACAACTGGAAGCATCAAGTTTAATATTGTTGTGGGAAATTGATTTTTTTCTTATAGAATCATTTTTGACTGAGCTGGTTACAAATAAATTCTAACAAGTTTGTTTTCTGTGCTACCTACTGAAATTTCATCCTGAAAGTTTGCTAGCAAAGCCACAACTAGAGTTTGCTTGGATAATGCTGCCCCATTCTGGTATGAGAAGGAAAGGCCCAAGCTAACATCCATTTGCTTTATTATACTCTAAGAAGGTACAGGTGCATTTATGTTTTTCTCTGCTGGTGCTAACTGTGTCATTGGGGCTGTTTTCCTTTATTTCTTCGTCTGCTCTTAACTGTCATAAAAACCTGTTTGTTTTGTAGTTTGGGAAAACAAAACCATGGAGGAAGACTATGCTGATGTAAATTTTCCAAATGCAACAAAAGACTTGTCATGAATACACAGTAAAAACAGACAATAGTGTTGGGAACTTAGAACCTAATCTCAGAGCACCTGAGTGCACAAAACTCCCAAAGATGTTAATGGGAGCTTAGCATGTGGACAGGCTGAAGAATTGCGGTACATGAAATCATCATAGGGTGATCAGTACAAAAATATTTAGTCATTATTAATATAGTCATTATTAATAACCATGAATGTATTATGCCTTTCATTGTACAGACCACTATTGACAGTGTCTTCATGTTCATAGGCTGTATCTAACTTTTTGTTCTCTTTACAGCATATGCTCAAGATAATTCTTATGATTCTTTCAATTTCATGAGATTTGGTTGCTGGGCAATAACATCTGGCATTTTGGGAGAATTCTTGATGCAATTTCTGCATGTTCATAGATGCAATTTATTTATGCAAATGTTCATATTCACAAAGTGGAAGAATTATTTCAATTCTCCCCTTTGAGACACAGATGATGGTATAGTGCCAACATATTATTTTCTAAAATGTAGAGGTCTGCCGAGATCACAAGAACAAACTAGTACGGTTGCAGAACTGACATGATGTTTTTCAGCTTTGCTGTATAATGATGTTTTTAAAAATGTATCTAACAATAGTGAACAGTAGGACCATTTGTATTTTCCCAGCAAAATTTCTTAGTTTTTCTGCAGCATTTGCTTCAGGTTTTCCCCTCCTAAACAAAGGGTCTTTTCTGCATACTACAGCAGGAGATTACTTTCTCCCCCCCACCACCACCCCATGCTCTTTCGTGGAGCTCCCCCACTTTTTAGTGGACTTTCTTCCTCTTCCCTATTCCTGTTTGCACTGATTTAGTTAGCAGGGTGAAAGCATGGATGAGTGAGGGTGGAATGATGGAAGAGTGAATATTTAGAGAAACGACATTATCCTGACAATCTCGTGGCTGAGCATGTCATTTTCATATATATATTCTGCTACCTGGCAGTCCCAGAAGAGTCACCTGGGTCTAGTCAACCTTAAGATTGAATAGCACAACATTACTACATTAAGGCACAGTGTAGCTATATGTAGTTTATTACACACCCCCTGGAGGGACCAACCAATTCCAGGTCCCGAATCACCTGGAGACACTACGTCAAATTACTACTATGAGTCCAAAGTAGACTAAATGCATAGTTTCTAACCCTTTATGCAGTTCAACCCTAAGGGAAAATCTTATCTTCATCTGGGATCTGAATAGAATTGTGCCAATCTTTGTTTGTAATGTAGATTCTCTCCCTTAACCCAAACACTTTCTTTAAAGGCCTGTTTCCCAGCTGCCTGCCCCTCCATTTAGACATGAAAGCTCCTACATGTCCGTGAAGAGCAAGGGAGTTATTTACCTTTTTTCCAGAAAAATTCAGTAATACCTTTCTCCCTTGCTGGGATCAGGATCTGACACCCCAACACAATCCTTACATGAATAAAGAAATGCTATTTTTATCACTTTGATAATGATTGCATGGTTGACAATTCTTGGCGCTGGCAAGCTGTCAAAAATGAATAGAAAATAATAAAAACCTCAAAATAGCTCTTCCATGTGTACACTGTCTCCATAAAAATTTTATTTGATATCATTGTCTCCCTTCCTTCACCTGCTGATGCTTTTATGATAAAGGCAAGATCAATAAATACCTTCTAAGGCAGAATCTAAAGGATAAGAGAACACTGAAGCTAAATCATTTGACATTTTTCTGGCCTTACACATCCTTTTTCCACATCTTAAACAAGTTAAGGGGTCTGTTTTGGGCCTTCTCATTCTCCCAGTGAAGTCAATGGCAAAACTCCCAATATATTTTTAACTAATTATATTTTTTAACTAATAAGTCTCTGTATTTCATTGTAAAGGCTGGAATCTAGAGTCTTCTTCCATTATATCAATTTGTGAATAATTTCAGCCAAGAACAAGCAACATTGTTTTATAGTGAATGTAGCTATTTAACAGAAGCACAATTTTGATAATGTTTGTCATTAAAAATTAGATAAAATTGGGAGGGAAATTCACAGTAGTAAAAATGGTTTATTTTCAAACCCTCTGAAATGGAAGGGATTTTGAAATTTGTTGCGATTTTTTTAAAATTTGTTAACCAGCTCTATTAATGATGAAACAAGGCAACAGAGATAGTACTCTGTAAGGGTAAGGTCCTCAATTCAAGAAACAGAACCAGGACCATGTGACTTCTACGATCAAACCTACCACTGAAACATAAACTCATGCAGGTTGAATTCCCAAAAGAATACTTGCCATGAGCTAAGTGTTTGGGAACAAATCACAGGAACCTGTTTATGAGCAATCCATAGCCTGATTTATTTAACAAAAGAAGTTGTCATAAAAATATTAATCAAAATTGCAGTCTGTTCAGACAATTCACAAAGAGCTAAATTTATCAGATAATTAATTGTTGAATTCAGCTTTCAGAGATAAACATAATACATTTTCTAAATAGGTTGACTACTGTATTATTGTATACTGAATGGAAATCAGAATACTAAAAGCTGCAATGAGTGTGAAGCATTATCCTACAGTATTAGCTAGTATATTCCCATGATAGTGAGTACAGAAGAACGACTCCTAATGAAAAGATTTGAGTCCAAGCTTTCTCATTTTCTCTGCCTCCAAGAGAATGTGATATTTACCGTTTTTATGGTGGGCACATAAAACTCAACAATAAACATCCTATGCTTTCTCTTAGGGAAGATGGTCCAATAAAAGATATTGCCTCCCTCATCATTGTTATATAACGTTTATCCATTTAAAAGCCAGTGAGATGCCATGTGATCTATATAACAATTAGGGTGACCAGATAGCAAATGTGAAAAATCGGGACAGGGGGTGGGGAGTAATAGGAACCTATCTAAGAAAAAGCCCTGATTGTCCTATAGAATTGGGACATCTAGTCACGCTAATAACAATATACTTGAAAAATGTCAAAAGCCTAATAAAAGGCAAATAAGAAAAGAAAATCCAGTTTTATAAATAAGAATGAGTGGTTTTGAAGAATTCATTGATATTAATGATGATTTAGTTACTAAACTTAATGTTGTATTTATAAGACATTCCTTGTCTGTTTAGATCTTTTTTACTATACCATATATTTCAGGGCATAGGCTTCAAAATTTAGATGTTGTTATTTTCTGTTTTTGTCTGTTTATAAAATCAATTTGAATCAATATAAAGTAAAGAAAAAAATTCCCTCCTACTAACTGCAGGGAGGATGCAGTCAGTCCATTTAATAGAACAGTTCATTTCAGCAAGTTTCCTGTAATTGTTTATATATGAAATGCAACTCACTGAAGCTGTAGCTCACGAAAGCTTATGCTCAAATAAATTGGTTAGTCTCTAAGGTGCCACAAGTCCTCCTTTTCTTTTTGCGAATACAGACTAACACGGCTGCTACTCTGAAACCTGTCACTGAAGAAAGAGTTTAATCAGTCACCAGTTCAAAGAAAATTCTGATGCTGACAATCTTCATACTTTCAAATGAAATTACAAGAAACAGTTCCTTTGCTTTTCAGCTGCATTGGTTGAACAAATGTATTAAATAAAAATACATCAGTCACAAGTCAATGCTGGGAGAAGTAAAGAGTCAGGAGCACTGGGACACATTTTGCATGATGAATACGGGTGTTTGCAAGCCAGAGTGTTTCGGTGCACATAGGTTATGGCTATGACCCTTCTGGAACCCGCCAGCTCTCCTTTTACAGCCTGCTAGATCTGCTGGCCAGTGCAGAGGTATGAATGAATACCACCAGATAGATAATATACATACTGATATTACACACAAATCAACTATGCTAAGAGAACATTATTAAGGCTGCAAAGGCAAGCATTCAAAAGTTAGCAAATGTGCTCAGGCAACCAAAATTGGTCCCTTTGTGCTATGCATAATGATAGTCTTCAATCACGTGATCACATCCTATTTTTTTCCACAGGACCCCTGCCTTATTCAGTGCACAGGATGGGATGGTGCTCACTTAATGATCAGCTGTTCAAAATTTATTTTTCTCCTCATCGTTCAAGGTCTTATTTACTGTACACTTATTTACTGTACACTATTCAAACCAGGCTCTGAAGACAGAATTATTAATTTTCTCATGGGCTTTCTTATGGCACTCATCATTAGAGTATCTGAGTGCATCACAGTTACTAATGAATTTGCTTGCCCAGCACCATCGTGAGATGAGGGGTCATTACTGTCCCCATTTTACAGATGGGGAACTGAGGCACAAAGCGATTAAAGTCAACAGTATACACTAGTTTTGGGTGCCCAATATGAAATATCTAGGACCTGAATTTTCAAAGATCTTGTATTTATAGCACTTAAAAATTATGTCTACCCTGCATGCTTCTTTCAGCGGCGTGTAGAGGACGTACCTGCATAGCACCCCTAGCAAAGGTATAAATAGCAATGTAGCTGGTCAGGCATGGCTTAGGCTAGTAAAGACATGGCTGAAAGGTGTGGGTATGTATGCAAGTACATGGTGAGTAGAGAGCATGTAGGGTAGCTACTCACATACATACCCACAACTTTGAAGAATGTCTTTACTCTATTTGCCAAAGCTATGCCGCCCCAGTTACACTGCTATGTCTAGCCGCGGAATGCCTGCTGCCTCCCTGCTTGTGGAGACTTTGCTCACCACAGTGAAAGGCTGTGGCAATGGGGAAAAGCTTTAGCAGCTTCTGGCAGGTGTCCCCACTGCCAGAGCCTTTCACAGACAGCTGTAATTACACACTGCAGTGGGGACACAGCAGACTTTTCACTGCAACATACAGCGACACGTAGCCCATGTGCGGCCACTAGTGGTGTACGGTGTAGACCAGGGGTAGGTAACCTATGGCACGCATGCCAAAGGCCGCCCGCGAGCTGATTTTCAGTGGCATTCACATTGCCCGGGTCCTGGCCACCGGTCCGGGGGGCTCTGCATTTTAATTTAATTTTTTAATTAAGCTTCTGAAACATTTTAAAAACCTTATTTACTTTACATACAACACTAGTTTAGTTATATATTATAGACTTATAGAAAGAGACCTTCTAAAAATTTTAAGATGTATTGCGAAACCTTAAATTAGAGTGAATAATGAAGACTCGGCACACCACTTCTGAAAGGTTGCTGACCCCTGGTGTAGACATAGACTACGTGTTCAAAGCACAGCTCCTATTGACTTCACTTGCCGCTGTGCGTGCTCAGTACTTCCATAAATCAGGCCACAGGATTAGTAACCATCTCTGAAGAGTTTGGTTTTAGTGATTTGATCAGCATCCCATAGGGATAGGTAGGGATAGAATCCTATTCTCAGGATAGCATTCAACTGCTTTAAGCAAGAGACTGCACAGACAATCTTTTTTCTGGCATTTCCTGACTTTTGAGTGCTTGACTTTGCCATCTTAATAATGTTCTTTTAATGTAGTTATTTAGTGTAGTAATTTTCTGGGTTTTTAAAAAAAGCAAACTGAAAACACAAAAATTCCATCATGTGGCATTATATTGACACCTACCTGGGTCACCATCAGAGTTGGAACCTTTAGATCCATCACAAAGACTCTGCCACTTGAGCTAATGCAGGAAATGACAGCAGTAGAAGGTTGTCATCCTCTATGTGTGTCAGCATTAGAGGGGGATAAGACACTTTGCCAGTATTTCACAAATATTTGCTGACAGCAGAGGAATGCCAACACTCAAGAATCTTGGGTTCCATTCCAGGCTCTGGTGAGGAGTGTTCTCAAGTAGGCGCACACTCTTCTGCACATTCCTTCAAGTTTGATCCCATCTGCCCCATCCCCTCCAACCTGTCTTTGTCTCAATCCTGTCTCTTCCCCACCCCTGACTCTTCATCCCAGTCTACACTCCTCAGGAGCAAATCTTAGTCTCACCCCCCAGCTCTCCATCCCAGTCTGCCCCTACTAATCCCAATCTACTTTCCTAGTTCCAGTTCTACTCTCTTGGTTCCTCATCCAATTTCTCATTTCCCTTCACACTGGCCCCCAACCACACCCCTCTCCCACCTACATTCCTCATCTCCATTGACTACCAGTCTCTATTTCCCGCCCCAGGTTCCTCATCCAGTTTGAACATTTCCCCCTCCAGCTTCTCATTCCAGTCTTTCCCCAGTGCTCTGAACCTCCCTCTCCTCCCTCCAAGGCCTGAAGTCATTATGCCTCCAGGAACCACTTCTGTCCCTCTCCCTCTGCAACTCAGGCTTTCAGGAGCCAAAATTCATCTCTTAATCTCCACGATAATGGGGGGAAATTATTACTGTATTATACAATAAACATCTTACAGGGATTTGACCCACAAACTGAACAGTTAATAATGTTCAAGTGTGTAATATTTAGTTATATTTATTTAAATCACTACTTGAACTTAGAAAATTAGAAGAGTTTTCACCAATACTATTTTTATTCCTGCCTAAGTGAAGGCTCCCTTTAAATCAGTTTTGGATTTACTTTTCCGGTGCCACATCCTGACTTAGGAAGAGGCTTTTCATCTCCAAGGCTAAGGGTTCGGAGGCAGGGAAAGATGAGGAGTGAGAAAACTGCCTTGTCAGGCTATTACTTTACACTGTTTCCTTTTCTTCTCTGGAAACTAGAAAGTTGTTCTCAATCCTTTGCTGTGATGTTCAGTAACATTTAAGCTTTATTCATAGTGGCAAGAAGGACAGAGTCATTTAATATGAACTGCAAATACTTTCTTCTTTTTCTTCCCCACTTCGGGGAGAGTTCAATAGGGTAACAAGTAAACTTTCACCAAATCTCGTGTTAAAAAGTCCTAGCCCAGAGTTCCATTATCTTGAAATAGCTCAGGTAGTTTGATTTTATAGAAAGATAGAAAGTCTCTCTGTTGTGCAGTACTTTTGTTAGCTTGAAACAGTTGCCAGGAAGCAACAGACACTAGTTTGTCAGGAGAAATAGCTTGGGATGATTTAATCTTCAGTGATGTCATGTGATTTACATCAGGGATCATTTGGGTTCCTACTGACATGACAAAAAAGTGATTTAATCTGTCTCTAAACAGATTTTTGTGAGCCTGAATTACCATTTGAAGACTCCAATACACTGATGCTTCAAAACATACCATCAGCATCACCTTTTCCAGAACTTCTGAGGAAAAAGCATCAAGATTTCCATTTTGAATTTTACTGCACAGTAATTTCAGTTTCCATGGAAGTTCTCTGAACATCACTGGTAATATCCTATGTCACTGCAAAGCCTGGAACAAATTATGTTACATTAAACTTCCAACATTTACCTTTTCATCGTTTACTTTGGTATGAAAAAGCAAGTGCACAGGTTTACATTAGCATTACGTTACTCTTCAAGTCCCTTGTGTCATGACCTTGGGTGAGTCATGTAACCATTTTTTGACTCAATTTACCAATCTGCAAATTGAATACAATGATAACCTCCCTCCCTCCCTAGGGATTTGATAAGGCTCAGTTAACACTGTGTGGGCATCAGAAAAAAGGTGAAGCACAACAGATGAAGACAAAAGTATCGCTCATTTCTCTGCCAGAATGTAAAGTGCTATAAAATGTCTCCTTGCTTCTCTACACAGGGTATCCAGATTGATCCACAGTGCAAGGGGAGAAAGTGTGGGCCCCTTACTGAATGAGGGAGGCAACCTAGTGACAGAAGATGTGGAAAAAGCTAATGTACTCAATGCTTTTTTTGCCTCTGTCTTCACGAACAAGGTCAGCTCCCAGACTACTGCACTGGGAAGCACAGCATGGGGAGCAGGTGACCAGCCCTCTGTGGAGAAAGAAGTGGTTCAGGACTATTTAGAAAAGCTGGACGAGCACAAGTCCATGGGGCCGGATGCGCTGCATCGAGAGTACTAAAGGAGTTGTTGGCGGATGTGATTGCAGAGCCATTGGCCATTATCTTTGAAAACTCATGGCAATCGGGGGAAGTCCAGGAAGACTGGAAAAAGGCTAATGTAGTGCCCATCTTTAAAAAAGGGAAGAAGGAGAATCCTGGGAACTACAGGCCAGTCAGCCTCACCTTAGTCCCTGGAAAAATCATGGAGCATGTCCTCAAAGAATCAATTCTGCAGCACTTAGTGGAGAGGAAAATGATCAGGAACAGTCAGCATGGATTCACCAAGGGCAAGTCATGCCTGACTAATTTAATTGCCTTCTATGATGAGATAACTGGCTCTGTGGATGAGGGGAAAGTGGTGGATGTGTTATTCCTTGACTTTAGCAAAGCTTTTGACACAGTCTCCCACAGTATTCTTGCCAGCAAGTTAAAGAAATATGGGCTGGATGAATGGACTATAAGGTGGATAGAAAGTTGGCTAGATTGTCGGGCTCAATGGGTAGTGATCAATGGCTCCATGTCTAATTGGCAGCCGGTATCAAGTGGAGTGCCCCAAGGGTCGGTCCTCGGGCCGGTTTTGTTCAATATCTTCATAAATGATCTGGAGGATGGTGTGGATTGCACCCTCAGCAAGTTTGCAGATGACACTAAACTGGGAGGAGAGGTAGATACGCTGGAGAGTATGGATAGGATACAGAGGGCCTTAGACAAATTAGAGGATTGGGTGAAAAGAAATTCTGATGAGGTTCAACAAGGACAAGTGCAGAGTCCTGCACTTAGGACGGAAGAATCCCATGAACCGCTACAGACTAGGGACCGAATGACTAGGCAGCAGTTCTGCAGAAAAGGACCTAGGGGTTATAGTGGACAAGGACAAAAGGACCTAGGGGTTATAACTGGATATGAGTCAACAGTGTGCCCTTGTTGCCAAGAAGGCCAATGGCAGTTTGGGCTGTATAGTAGGGGCATTGCCAGCAGATGGAGGGACGTGATCATTCCCCTCTATTCGACATTCGTGAGGCCTCATCTGGAGTACTGTGTCCAGTTTTGGGCCCCACACTACAAGAAGGATGTGGAAAAATTGGAAAACGTCCAACAGAGGGCAACAAAAATGATTAGGGGACTGGAGCACATGACTTAGGAGGAGAGGCTGAGGGAACTGGGATTGTTTAGTCTGCGGAAGAGAAGAATGAGGGGGTTTTGATAGCTGCTTTCAACTACCTGAAAGGGGGTTCCAAAGAGGATGGATCTAGACTGTTCTCAGTGGTAGCTGATGACAGAACAAGGAGTAATGGTCTCAAGTTGCAGTGGGGGAGGTTTAGGTTGGATATTAGGAAAAACTTTTTCACTAGGAGGGTGATGAAACACTGGAATGCGTTACCTAGGGAGGTGGTGGAATCTCCTTCCTTAGATATTTTTAAGGTCAGGCTTGACAAAGCCCTGGCTGGGATGATTTAGTTGGAGATTGGTCCTGCTTTGAGTAGCGGGGTTGGACTAGATGACCTCCTGTAGTCCCTTCCAACCCTGATATTCTATGATTCTATGATTCTAACGGGCAGCATGAGAACAGGCACTATGCACCATTATCCAGGAACAAGGCAGACAGGACAGAGAATGGGTGAAGGCTTGTCTTTATTCCCCACAATGTACCATCCAGTACAGCTTTGCTGATACAGAGTAAGGAGTAACATGCTGTTGGCAGAGCACAGTAGCAGATTACTTCCCCCTGGAGCAAGGGAGTAACCCTGGAATAAATTGTGACTCAAAGTCTCAAATCACTCCTTGATTCACTCCTGGGACTATGTGCTGCTTCTTATTCCAGAGCAGAATCAAGGCATGTGGTCCCCTCTAATAATTTACCCATGAAGAGGATGGGAACCCATTACTGTTAAAAGCCAAAGGAATTAATCTTTTAGCTCAAGTTGCAAAGACTCTTGCTATGGTGCTGCATGTGCTGGATTCAGCAGCAGTAGATAATAAGCACAGTTATATTTTGTTTCAGTGTTATAAATAGCTCCCAATTATTATATGTGTATTTATTTTCATCCTGCAAGACATTCCAAACCCGTTCCCATATTACCTGGACCCTGGATATAATAACCTGTGTAGAGGACGACAAAGAAGGCCAAGACCTTATCTCTTCTGCCATGTGGTTTTTGCTGCCGCTAAAATGACAGGATTTTGCCTATGCGGATTGAAACAGTAGATGCTAAATTTGTCCTCTGTGGGAACAGATTTCTTATGTCAAGGCATGTGACACTGGCATAAGTCAACGTCCTGTACACACAACTAGCAGCTTTAACACTATCAGTATAACTTTTCCTTTGCAGGAATTTACAAGTCACATTTTTAAGGTCAGAGGCCTTGCCTGTCTTTGCACAAGTCAATGCGATCCATCATTTCTTTCAACTTGTCCCTGCAAGTGTTTTCTCTTATGCTATTGTTGTCATGGTTTAAACAGAAAGTCCCTAAACTAATAGGAAAAACTTCTGAAATGCAGGTTCAGATTAGCCAACTTTTTATTTGGCAAAAACTCTTTCAGGGAAAAAAATCCTGTTCAACAAAGGATGGTTGTTCTCTTACACCCTCTATTGTATTCTATCAGCGTGCAATATTACAACAATAAAATCTCTCTCCATGTCTCTCTTTGAAAAGCACTAGATTGTGTCAGTGACTGGTGGTAACTCTTTACACTGAACTACCTACCTTTGTCATAAATGGAGAAAATAAATCCTTCAGTGTAGTGTATTTTCCTCTTTCTGTTCTTTTAAAGAATGGGGAATGGCAGTCAAATGTACATATTGAACTTGAGGAAATCTTTTCTTTGACTTCCGTGGGCTTTGAATGAGGCTTTTATATGGGATTTCAGCTACTTATGGTACTGTGGAGCAGTGAATATGTTTGAAAGCCCAATTTATAGTTGTGATGCCTACATTTCATTCACAGAAATGACAATTATATTTAAAGGGTAACAAATATAACATCTGTCTAAAGTTCTATAACCAAGAGCATACATAATAGTCATCTAATTTCAAACATGTAGATAATACAAAAGCTGTGACAAAAGCTGATAAATTATTGTACTGTTTATAGCTACAAGAAATATATTTTGTACTGTGCCTCAAACCATATTTCAAGTGGCTAGATCTACTTAAGATAAATCCAATGGATCTCTTTGTATGGAAGTATGTATTGTGTAAAGGAACCAGCTACACCATTTGTGAAACAACATAATGTGTGTGTGTGTGTGTGTGTGTTTACTTCTTATAAATAGTAAGCTTACTTTTCAGCTAGGAACAAGTGCTGAAGTGTAGATGAAAATACAGGTAATGGAAATGACCCATATCCAACTTATGACAGTCACAATTAAATAATCAATTTTTGCCAACAGTGCTCACACAATGGTATCTGCCGCAGCACAGTTATTTCACATTTTAAGTATAAAGAAATACTGTACAATCTCAGAGTACAATCTCAAATACTATTGTGTGGTAACTGTGGGTAAATGAAGACTTTGGGGGCCAGGTTCACATCCCTGGTTGGCCACGCAGGTGGAAACTGCCTGAGTCTCTACCAGCTGTACTCCACCTATTCCCAGCTGGCATATGCCAGGATCAGAAGAGAGCTGAGCAGAGGATCAGGGAGCTCTAACCAGCTCATTTATGATCCATGCTGTAGTGGATGGATACTGGCCACAGTAGAGAATCAGGCTCTTTAATAACAACAAGCCATACTGTGAGTCAGGGGAAGACAAGTGAGTAATATGAGAGATAATTACTGTATCTTTCAAGCATCTACTATATTATTCCACATTTGGGAGTCTGTTGAAGTGGCTATCTGTAGAGCTACTGGGTGAAATCCTGACCTCACTGAAGTCAATAGCAAAGTTCCCATTGATGTTAATGGGAGCAGGATTTCACCCTTTGTGTTAATTGGGCCACAACATATGCCTTGTCTTTAGGCAGCACTTGGAGAAGATGCTGTCTGGTGCACTAAACTTTTTGCAGACAGACAGTGTTTTTTGTTTTCATCTTTTGTCTAGCTGCCTAAGAGTTGCTTCAGGTAGATGGAGAATATGGCCTACCTGGCTAATGCAGGCATTGTATTTGATAATTAGCAACAAGAAGGCTGCTGTAGTCAGTCCTAAAACAGAAATAATTTCTTTCCATTTCTTATACAGTATAAAGTCAATTTTTCTTAAGCATGTTACATCATATAAAACTTTATAACCTGACATAATTCAACCCAACTGAACATGTATGGGCTAACATTTAAAAAAATACCTTTTTAATTTGTGGGAGGACATGGATATTATCCAGGAAAATAGTATATAGTACTTTGGCTTGCAATTCACAGTAGTTATTCTAGATGCTTGTACCAGTTAATTCTTTGTTATTCTAATGAACTCATTTATAAGATGTAAATTTCTTATAGCAATTGTTACATTTTTTCACTGTGTTTAATATAGTCTTCCTGCATACCATGTTCCTTTATTTAGCCTTTTATGCTCTATTGTTTATACCAAACATTGTCAATAAGGCAAAGATTTTCAACCTTCATTTCAGCTTGTTGCCCACAAATTTAGCTCTCTCCTTTATAATCACCTTGGAATAGATAGTTTGCACAATGCAGTTAGTTTCTTTTGTATTGCAATTGTGATGTTGTTTAGTATATCTCTATCTTTACAACAATCAATCTTCTTTGCACATAAAGACAGATTCTCAGCTGGTGTAGCTGAAGATCTGGTCTGATGATCTTGTCTTTGCTTCACGAATGTAGGATGTACATAACATTTGAGTAAGTGGTCTGAAAAGTCCAGTAAATAATTATATCACATAGGCTGCAAAAAAAATTCACTAACAGATTAACAATTCAGTTTTCTTTCTTCATAGAGTTATGTTTGAATGAAGGATCACTGGCAATAATGTTTAAATTGGATAACTGGAAACTGTTTGAGGCAGCCAAAATGTAAATCCTAAGGCTAATAAATCTTTCAAAGAACTATTTTGTTCTGTTTCTCTTCTGGGAGGAGGACACTTTTGATGTAATTAATAAAGTATAGCAACTCTTTCCTAATGAGGTTTGATCATCAAGCCATTTTCTCAGCTAGCACAAGAAATGCACAAAAAATTCATCTGAAGTCAGGCTGGCCTTCTTCTGGAACTATTTTGTCCTCAGATATTAATAACGTGCGTATGTTAAGAGTGGGATTTAACCTGGTTTGCAGGACTACAGTAGTTCAAGGCCCTCTGCACCTCTTAAGCTTCACAATGCATAACAAATACAGGAAGGCCAGTCAAGCATGGGGTCTCCAAAACCACTGGTTCCTGCTGAGGATCTTGCCTCTGAAAAGACCAGCTCATAGAGAAGGTTTTGTGGTTCAGCATGGGAGGTACTATGGGATTGGCAACTACAATGCTTCAGAAGCCTTAACACCAATGTTTCTGAGCAGCAGCAGCAGTATGGTGACCAGACAGCAAGTGTGAAAAATCGGGACGGGGGCAGGGGAGAATAGGCTCCTATATAAGACAAAGCCCTGAATATCGGGACTGTTCCTATAAAATTAGGACATCTGGTCACCCTAAGCAGCAGTCACAGCTGTGTTTACATCATCTGTGCTGTTTTAATCCATGTCATTGTGTATATAACAGGGGCTTGATGGCGAGTAAACGTGTGGCATTCCGCACTGGTATTCCATCATCCTTTGCCTTGCTACTGGGCTCTGTGCTTTCCGTGGCTTTTCTCCCTGCACATTATGGGATTCACAGTGGAGGCCAGGCCAAAGCCTGTGGAATTCTGGGACTTCGGGTCAAACTCCCATGACTCTGCTCCTGCCATCTCATGATTCATCTCTTTCTGGGCAAGTTAGCACCATTTTGAGATAAAGCACCATCTTCAAACTGCTAAACTATTTTCAGACAGCACGGACAGAACAGCAATCCCCCTGCAATGCTGACAACCAGAGGCTGATGAAAGGTCATAAGAGTTCTCAGATTCAATTGGCTTTGGATTTGGAATTCAGTCACAATGCTACTGAGCAGTTTTTGCAGCTGCAACAATGGCTGTGCCAGCAGCTGCAGCAGGAGGCACTGAGTTGCTTTGGCAATGGCTGTGAGCAACATTCCACTTGCTGCTGTGATGTAAATGAAGGAAAGTATCTGTGGAAAATGAAGGAGAATATCTGTGAAAAATCTAACTTCTTCAGCATCTCTTGGACAGCATTACTGGACTGGAGAAGTGCACCAACCATAGGAATGGGAAGCCGTCCAATCAAGTGCCTAATGTCCTGTCACACAAGGACTAAATTGCCTACAGAAAGTATACTTGGAAGCCATCCATAGTGGGAAAGTTTACAGAACAAAGCAGACCGTGGTAACAGCAAGCCAAACACTTATGACAGAGTTAACGAAACTCCCTGAACTTCAGATAGCACAGCCAGTAAGAGTACTGCCAGCACCTAATGACAGACAAGAGATGAAGCGCATGGACATGTATGAGGAGAGTAGCATCAAGATCATACAATCTCCAAGAGAAGACCCAAATGAGGCACCCACATGGCTTCAGATAAAGGGAAAACTGGCAGAGACTGTTAAAAGAGTCCTCCTAAAAGTGAGCCTCATGAGTTTTCCGAGATGATGCCGGCAAGTCTAGCAGCATAGAAATCTCCTGAAGGCAAAGAGCAACAGATGAAAGGGATTCAAAATAAAAGCACACGAAGTGGAAACATAGTCAAGTTGCTTAGTCCTTTCAAAGACTATCTGATTAACTGAAAGTTTTCAGTTTACTCTATAGGAAGAGAGATGTTACACGTGTGCTCTACAAAATATAGGTATGTAGCTAGTTAAGAAAAAGTGCGCTGCGACATGGAGCGCAAGAATATGCAGAATTGATACCCATCTGCTGAGTGTCACCCCTCTGCTGAGCAATAGCTGGGACTTTGGAGGCCAGCTTTCTATTGGAAAAGAAATCACTAAGGCAAAGCCTGGGTTTATTCTTACTATTATCTTGTTATTGTTTCCTGTTTTATTTATACTTATAAACCAGTCCTGGAACAGAGATTGTCACAAACATCATTCAGTTCCTATTTAAGGTATCCCAGCCCAACAACCATGCCCAATTCCCAGGGAATAACTCTGCCCCAAGAATTAATTCCAGTTAAAGACCAAACGCCCTTGGTGCTTGCCACAGCTTCCCCAAACAACCACAATATAAACTCAACAATGCAACAAATCCAAACAAAAAAACAGCATTTCTTCCAAGACTTAAAAACTTGCTTGCCTGACACAAAAAAGAACTTGTAAGACTATAAGCAACAGTGCCACCTGGTTTCAGAGTAACAGCCATGTTAATCTGTATTTGCAAAAAGAAAAGGAGTACTTGTGGCACCTTAGAGACTAACCAATTTATTTGAGCATAAGCTTTCGTGAGCCACAGCTCACTTCATGATGCATCCAATAAAGTGAGCTGTAGCTCACAAAAGCTTATGCTCAAATAAATTGGTTAGTCTCTAAGGTGCCACAAGTACTCCTTTTCTTAGTGCCACCTGGTGATCCCTGCTGTAACAATAGGTTTGTAGGACAAAATGAAATTGTTACTGTGCTCTGCAAACGGCTTCTTCTGAGCAGCTTTTTTTACTTGCAGCTCTTAACATTCCTAAAGCACTTTCTGCTCTAAGGAAAGTAATCCGTTTTCATTACCTATGTACCACATAATAAAACTCTTAATATTATATTGAATCATCGCTGCATGCCTTCACCCACGTACTGTGTATCTGAATACAAATTAACTTTCTTAGAAATGTATATTGTTTTCGTAACCCTTCTGCCAGGTAGCGTCAGTAACAACCAGGACTGGGTTCAATATCCAGAGATCCCTCAACAATATAACACAGAAGGGGTTCGAGCCCCAGCCAGTAATCTGGAAAAAAATTAAACACCACGCCTGGGTGTCTCTAAGAGGCAATACTTCCACACTTGCAAGCACTGAGTCTGTGTATAGCAGAGAAAGCTTTTAATAAAAAGAGGAAAGAAACCTGGCATTAATTTGTGAAAACACCACAACCATGATTCAAATACATCTAACCATGAGCAAAACTCCTGCTCCAGAGTACATTGCCTCTGTTTCTCACCTTGTGGTGTGAAAGTCCAACAAACAAATGTCCCTTTAACATGCCACTTCCCTCTCCCTCCACCGCATCCCGCTCACAGCTGCTGTCCTAGGTCAGCAGAGATCCAGAGTTCAGAGGTACATTCAGATGAGTTCACCTCCCACCCAGAAGGGGTAGGGAAGAAACGTCAAGAAATACCTGTCTGCTGGATACCTAGGCAGAATAGGTATGTTCATGTAAATACTGTCTGGTCCTGAAGGCTTTTCCTGGCAGCTCACCACCAGGGATTCTAGAAATCTGTTTGCCACGGAAAAAAAAGTGGGAAAACTTGGAATTTGTGCTTTTACAGAGAATCTTCCGTTTTTACATTTTGTGAAAAAATAAAAACATATATTAATGATTAACTAAATGTTACTGAAATTACCAGTATCACTTATTCAATGAATGCAGCCTCCCCCATTGAAGTTGATTTTTGAATGCACTTTAAATTTACATAGCTTAACATACTCCAATAAACTGCTTCTGGTGTATAGAGTTTATTCAGGGGTGTATAGGGGTTTGTGTTTAGATGCATCTCATATTTCACTTCAGCCTCCAGATGTGAGGCATTAAAGTTATGAAAAGATGCTGAAAACTTTAAAAATCACCCCTAAAATCCATGTCACTAAGTCTGACGAGGACAGATTTCACATTGATGGTAATGTGCTGTTCTGTACTGTATGCAGCAAGATTGTAGATTACAAATTACAATTCTATTAATTTTATTATAATGATTGATGGCACTTGTAGGCTTTGAACTTGCTTAAAAATTGTAAATATACCAGTAAAACATTGTGTTCAATTGATACCTATATATATATTGTAGCTAGGGAAACTAAAGCTCAGCATTTAATTTTAATCGTGGAAAAACACAGATTTTTATCCGAGAATTTTGGAGTTTTTATCACAGAAAACTAGGATCCCTGCTCATCACTAGCTGTCAAGGGAGCGCTCATTCAGACCTTGCTTACATTTATATACCACCTAAGTATATTAATGTTGGAATATATTCACTTGCATAGCAAGATTTTTCTATCAGACAGTTCCTAGGACACGTTCCAAGGAATGTATTTGTATAGGAAGGAGTTTGTTTTTTAAAAAAGAGGGAGAAGAAGGAGGTGTTTATAGTGAATTTCAGGAAAGCTGGAAACTAAATTAATACCTTGAGTTAGTCACTGTGTTCTTAATCGGTGTCATTGAAAATGTGGTGTTCGCTCCAGAAAACAGTGAGTTAAGAGGGTTATTTCCCCCCTCACAGGTGCCGATGTGATAACTTGAGAAAACCTGTCTGCCAAGGAAGGTCGTTTTGACTTTTTTTCCCCTAATTGTCCAAATTGCCAAAGGCATAAGCCCAAGGCAACTGAAAATAAAATCAACTTCTAAGTGAAAAAAGAAAAGGAGTACTTGTGGCACCTTAGAGACTAACCAATTTATTTGAGCATAAGCTTTCGTGAGCTACAGCTCACTTCATCGGATGTAGCTCACGAAAGCTTATGCTCAAATACCTTAGAGACTAACCAATTTATTGTTATTTGTAATCTACAATCTTGCTGCACAAGTACTCCTTTTCTTTTTGCGAATACAGACTAACACGGCTGTTACTCTGAAACTTCTAAGTGCTATTTTTGGACTCAAAAAAGGTGACAAGGTTAAAATATTAAAAACTGTCTCTTCATGGACTTTCGAGTCTTTCTCTATCTGTCTACCCCTTGAAGTTAATTATATTTTCCTTTGTCAATGTTATTTTACAAGGATGTTGCTCAATTCACATTTCCCATCTTTCTCTCACTCTCAGTGCCCACCCTATGGATGTGACTGAAAAGCCCACAGTGCCACTCAGGAAAGGGATACAAAATTCCTTCCTTTCCACCTTGCCATTCGTGCAGCCCTGCAGCTGCTGTGTGCCAGCCCAGAGAAGAGGTGCATGTGTTGTTATACCAGTTCTATACCACTGGAAAATCAACTATGCCGAGGGTAATTGTCCCACAACAGCACCTCCTAGCTCAGGCTTTGCACCTGAATGCAATCTGAACTTCTGTTTTTCATTTCAAAGAAATTATTAAAAATGCAGTTTGGGGCCCTCCCAGTATGCTCTTCTCTCTCACACTGTATTCTAGTTTCTTGAATGCTGTTTGAAAGAATAACCTTAAAGGAAAACTCATGTTACTTGTCCAACTAGTCTAGCAGTGTGAAAGGCAAGAAGCACTCCTCCATCATAAATCAACTCTGAAATGCATGGTAAAATTTAAAGGGAAGCCAAATGCACTTTAAAGTGAACTGAAATGCATTCAAAATTGGGGAGGAAATAGTTTCAGGTTCAGTAACAGAATACAAGTGTAGACTTAAATTTAGGAAATATAATAATGAAACTCACTTTCAAAGGTAAAATGAGCTTAAAATAGTCTATAGTCTAAAAGTGTTATATAATTTCATAAGGTATATCATTCTGTGAACGTTAAACAGGCAAGATTGTGCCCCATCATGGTTGTGCAATCTTGCAAAAACAGCCTTCTGCACCCTATGCAGGAGATAACTACACCCCAGCCCCTATGCATTGATGCAAGACTCCCTTGTAAAGAGAAATGCAGCTGCTACTCTGGACTGCACCCTCAGAGGTACTGTCTGACTCAGTCATGATATTTCCAAGGTCTCTTTCCACTGCTACCTGGCTCCTCTGTATTGATCATCACTGGGGACTCAGATTAAAGTCACTATATAGCACATTGGATTTAAAATACAAATGTAGAGAGGACAGTATAGGAGAATAGGGATTGCCATACTGGATCAGAATGCTGTCTTGGGCAACATAGTATGGGGAGGAGGTGAGCAACCCTCAGTGGTGAAAGAACAGATTAAGGACTATTTAGAAAAGCTGGACATGCACAAGTCCATGGGTCCAGATCTAATGCATTCAAGGGAGTTGGCTGATGTGATTGCAGAGCAATTGGCCCTTATCTTTGAAAACTCATGGCGATTGGGGGAGGTCTGGATGATTGGAAAAAGGCAAATATAATGTTCATCTTTAAAAAAGGGAAGAAGGAGAATCCAGGGAACTACAGACCAGTCAGCCTCACCTCAGTCCCTAGAAAAATCATGGAACAGGTCCTCAAGGAAACCATTTTGAAGCACTTGGAGGAGAGGAAGGTGATCAGGAACAGTCAACATGGATTCACCAAGGGCAAGTCATGCCTGATTGCCTTGTATAATGACATAACTGGCTCTGTGGATATGGGGAAAGCATGGACATGATATATCTTGACTTTAGCAAAGCTTTTGATATGGTCTCCCACAGTATTCTTGCCAGCAAGTTAAAAAAGTATAGATTGGATGAATGGACTATACGGTGGATAGAAAGCTGGCTAGATTGTCGGGCTCAAGGGGTAGTGATCAATGGCTCGATGTCTAGTTGGCAGCCGGTATCAAGCGGAATGCCCCAGGGGTCAGTCCTGGAGCCGGTTTTGTTCAACACCTTTATTAATTATCTGGATGATGGGATGGATTGCACCTTCAGCAAGTTCGCAGATGACACTAAGCTGGGGGGAGAGGTAGATACACTGGAGGGAGGGATAGGGTCCAGAGTGACCTAGACAAATTGGAGGATTGGGCCAAAAGAAATCTGATGAGGTTCAATGAGGAAAAGTGCAGAGTCCTTCACTTAGGATGGAAGAATCCCATGCACCGCTAAGCAGAAGTTCTGCAGAAAAGGACCTGGGAATTACAGTGGACAAGAAGCTGGATATGAGTCAGCAGTGTGCCCTCGTTGCCAAGAAGGCTAACGGCATATTGGGCTGCATTAGTTGGAGCATTGCCAGCAGATTGAGGAAAGTAATTATTTCCCTCCATTTGTCACTGGTGAGGCCACATCTGGAGTATTGCATCCAGTTTTGGTCCCCCCCCCCCCCCACACACACACACAGAAAGGATGTGGACAAATTAGAGAGAGTCCAGTGGAGGGCAACAAAAATGATCAGGGGGCTGGGACACATGAATTACGAAGAGAGGCTGAGGGAACTGGGTTTGTTTAGTCTGCAGAAGAGAAGAGTGAGGGGGCATTTGATAGCAGCCTTCAACTACCTGAAGGGGGGTTCCAAACAGGATGGAGCTTGGCTGTTCTCAATGATGGCAGATCACAGAACAAGAAGCAATGATCTCAAGTTGCAGTGTAGGAAGTTTAGGTTGGATATTAAGAAACACTATTTCACTAGGAGGGTGGTGAAGCACTGGAATGGGTTACCTAGGGAGGTGGTGGAATCTCCATCCTTAAGAGGTTTTTAAGGCCTAGCTTGACAAAGCCCTGGCTTCGATGATTTAGTTGGTGTTGGTCCTGCTTTGAGCAGGGGGTTGTACTAGATGATCTCGTGAGGTCTCTTCCACCCTAATTTTCTATGATTCTGTGATTCTATGATCAGACCCAAAGTCCATATAGTCCGGCGTCCTGACTCTGACAGCGACTAGTACCAGATGCAGTACCTTCAGTAAACAAATGTGGAAAAATCTGGCCCTCATATTAGGTTTGATCCTAATCTCTAATTCTTAGAGATTGGTTTAAAACCTGAAGCGCAAAGTTTAAAGTTTCTTCCACATTGTTTGTTAGCATTAACTGTTTTAACTCTGGTTTCAGAGTAGCAGCCGTGTTAGTCTGTATTCGCAAAAAGAAAAGGAATACTTGTGGCACCTTAGAAACTAACAAATTTATTTGAGCATAAGCTTTCGTGAGCTACAGCTGTAGCTCACGAAAGCTTATGTTTTAACTCTGGATATCAAATGAATCAGAAAATGAAATTCTATTTGCAAGTTAACTTATAAACTTTGGCTGGTTTTGGGTACAAATGACCTTAGTACTGAATACGGGGTAGTGAAATATGGTTACCAATGTTGTAATTATTGTAGGAATACAGTAAAGTAGAACTGTTGTTAACCTGTCCTAAATGAGGAGGGTCACTCTCAGTTGAAAGAACCCCAATAAGCAGGGGCTTGAATGTCAGAGCCCTATGAAAATGTAACCCTTCTGCCAGGCCAAGTTGATAGCAGCAAGGGCCGGGTTCAGTACACAGGGGTTCCCTCTCATCAAAGCAAATGCAAAACTGGCTCAAGCCCCCACCCAGTGCCCTGGGAAAATCTTACACCCACTGGGCGCCTCAAAGAGGCAGTACTTCCCCTCTCGTAAGCACAGAGTCTTGGTGTAGCAGAGAATCTTTACTAACATGAGGTAAACGACATCAGCATTAAATTGGGAAAACACCACAATTAGTGTTCATTAACCAAACCATGAACAAAGACCCACCCCAACAAATTGGGCCACATCCTTTCCCTCAGGTTCTTGAATCCCACAACCCAAACGTCTCTTGAGTCCAGCAATCCAAATATCACCCAAAGTTCAGCCCCAGAGTTCAAAAGTTCATCTGCAGAGTGTTACTCCCCAGTCTGAGTAAAAATGTGCCGGAGGAGGGGGGGAAGGTAAGGGGCACCTTACGTGACCTGAAGCTGACCGCCCTACAGCTCCGCTTCATTCGCCGTCTCACAAACACCTCCGCTCTGCTGTCTCACGAACAGCTCCGCTCCGCTCTCTCACAAACGGCTCTGCTCCGCTCCGCTCTCTCACAAACGGCTCTGCTTGCCATCTCACAAACAGCTCCGCTCCTCTCTCTCACGAATGGCTCCGCTCCGCACGGCTCCGCTCCGGTCTCTCATGAATGGTTTCGCTCCCCACGAATGGCTCCGCTCCGCACTGCTCTGCTCCACTCTCTCACGAACGGCTCCGCTCACCGTCTCACAAACAGCTCCACTCCACACGGCTCCACTCCGCTTTCTCACGAACAGCTCCACTCTCTCACAAACAGCACCACTGCACTCTAGATCTTCAGGCTCCCCACTACTTGACACAGTGCTCAGTGATTTCAGCTCATAGTAGTGGGAGCCTTAGTGCTAGTGCACCATAAGGCCAAAGTGAATTCAGCACAGTACCTGTAACGAGACTCTTAATAGACCCAAAATTAGCTCTGACATTCTACAGTGGAGAGAGACAGATGTACAACTGGTGTTTTGGGCCCTCACAAAGGCACCCACACCACCAGGTACTAATACCTGTCTCAAACCTCTCTCAGTTCACAGAGTTTTGGAACCCATGTCCCTTACCTAGCGAGTGCTACCTAGTTGATGGTGAGTCCCTCCATCATACAAAAGGCCAAGTACATTTCCACTGTCCTTGATTCCCATAATCAGGGTAAAAACAATTTTATTCTTCCTGCCCCAATAACAGAGACACTGGGGATCCCACAGCAGTCAAAGTGACCATTTGGGCAGCTATGGCCTCATTCTAGGCAGGGTCGGTGTGCCTATGCAAATGAGATCAGCCCCTGAAGTTCTTTTCCACAACTTGCCACACCTCACCACCAGATGTCAGGGTGGAGCTCATCCTGACTCTGCTTACAAAAGTAAGAGAGGTACGGGCAGGAATACCAGGGTCCTCCCTAGGCTGGTTTAACCTCTTCTTCTCCCCCCTCCCACCACTGTTCAAAGAATAGAGCTATATAAGCTTCACTGGGAGCCTCTTTTGTTATTTTAATTGCTCAATCAGAGTTGAAATCACATGTGGTGGGACTGTGTTTCTGTCCAGAGCTGAAAATCACTGAGAGCTGCAATCACTTGAGCTAGGGCAGTGTTTCTGCCCAGCCTACAAAGAGCTGAAAATTACTAAGAGACTGATGTGCAGAGGTCACAGCAGGAGGTAACTGACAGTCAGCTGGTGAATGCGTGGCTTGTGTGCTAGAGAGATGCGATGAGTGGCCAGCCGAGCAGCTGGTGGAGAGGCACAGTGAGAGTGGTGAGCAGGAAGCCAGCAGGGCAGCTGGTGGAGAGGTGCGGAGAGAGCGGTGAGCAGGCGGCTGGCAGAAGCAGTGAGCGGGAGTGGCCAGCCGGGTGGCTGGTAAAGTGGGGCAGCAAGCAAGTGCCTGAGAAGCAGAGCAAATAAAGTACCTCTTTACCCCAACCAGGGGGGAGGTGAACTATGGGTCTGCACCTCTGAACTCTGGGTGTGCACTGCCCAAGGACAGCAACTGTGAGTGGAGTGCAGAGAAGGGTCAGACATGTGAAAAGGACTTTTGGGTTGCTGGACTTAAGAACCTGAGGGGAAAAGGACACTGCCCAACCTCCTTCGGAGTGGGTCTTTTACTCATGGTTTATGTTTATGAACTCTGTTTGCGGTGTTTTCCCAAATTGACATCCAAGTTTTCCCAAATTAACTTCCCTCCTTTTATTAAAAGTTTCTTTTCTACACTCAGACTCTGTGCTTGCGAGTGGGGAAGTATTGCCTCTCAGAAGCATTCAGGGGTGGTGTGTAAATTTCCCAGGTTACTGGGTGGGGGCTCAAGCAGTTCTGTGTTTTATCATTGGAAAGGAACCCCTAGATTTTGAACCCGGCCCTGGTTGCTGCTGGATCCACCTGGCAGAAGGGTTACGCTTGGCTTCTTCTCCTTCTGATGTCTCTACCTTCTGTCTTCATCTTGGGAAGGGTAGGGGAACCCAGGCCTGCCCTCTTTTTCTGGGTTTTGGTGCAAGGAACCCTGTTTAGACATCTAAAGACTATTCCTTCAATCTCTCCACCTTTTTCGCTGGCTGCTCCTACCTTTGCCCATCTTGTCGACGTCTTTCCACAGGTCTCTGGATTCCACTATTTCCACCTGTGTTCTATGATTCCTCACTGCTACTTCTTTGTTAGTTACAGTGGTACTCCCCTCGAAGCTGCTCCCAGCCTCTCTCACGGCACCTGGACTGCGATGTCCTTTATCTCTTGCCTGGGATTCATCAGCTCTTTCCCTCCTGTGAGCAGGAGTTTCCCTCCTGAGTCCTCTTCCTGGAGTTGGGTTGGTTCTTGCCTTAGTCGGTCTTATCCATCCTTTAAACAGAAGTTCCCCCTGCTCCCCTCAGCCCTCTCTCGAACTGGGAGTTATGTTCCCTACAGTCTCAAGCAATATCTCCCTCCCTCAAGCAAGAATTCCCCTCAGCCCTGTCTCTGGAGCTGGGGTTATAACTCAGGCTTCCTGCTATAAGGTAATTTGTTTTGTTTTTTTTCCCCTCCTTCACACAAAAGTTCCGCCTCCAGCCCTCTTCCTGGAGCTGGGGTTGTAATTTAAGTCAGCTGCAAGGCTTTTTGCCAGTTCTTTTCAGCTGAAACCCTTCCCAATTAACCTTCCAGTCTGGAGAGCTTAGCAGGCCTACCTTCTCCTGTCAGCATCTGTGTTGCTGTGAGGAAGAAGGCAGCCTTTTCGGTGTTCCCGTTCTCCCAGCTCCTCCCCAGTTGGTTGGGTGAGAAGGGAGCCTTGTCCTCCCTCTCTGCAAGGCTCTAGCCTGAGGCCCTTAATGGTACAATAAGTACAATGGATTCCCTCTCCAAGCACTATTAATTCCCAGAGCATTCCTCCCTATCCCTATCCTCTTTAGGTCTCTGTATAGCTTCCTATTGGGCCTTTCAAACTCTTAAAGGGCAATGCCAGGTGACAGAGTGTGCTGACCAGTAGACACTACTGCCCTTGATGGCAGATTAGCCCCTCGCAGTGCCTTTTTGGCATTATATCCTATAAAAACTATGAGATCAGTGTGTCAGTGTGGATTGCAAGTAGAGAGCTTTCAACCTGCATAATTCTGATCTGAAGCTAGCAATGTGGTTTGGCAGCAGCATCTCCACTGTGAGATTTTTAGATGTGAAGTGGGTGAATAGGAACTAAAATTATTCACAAACGGGTTCACAAAAATCCCAAATCCCAATTCACTCCAACACTGTTCCACCTTTTTTGTTCACTTTTTTGTGAACATTGATGTAACTGGTTTTTGTATTTGCATTCTTATTTTAATTGAAAGAATACATCTATTAGGGCATGAACATATGAAAATAAGTCTATTTGTATTCAGATACCTCTATTCAAGATGGAAGTATTAGCCCAGCCAGCCATTAAAACTGGCTTTATTTATCTACAAGTGAGGATGTTACGGGTCAGGAAGAGACTCAGTGAACGTTTTAAATGAACAGGTTTTCTCAAACAGCAGCAGCATGAGGGGTGGAGAAGACTATGAGGAGAAAGAGGGAGGATGCTCAAGCAATGGACAGTGGACATTTTCTAGCTTCAGAACATGCAGTGAAATGTCTGCAGCATGGCCTGCAGTGTCTGCAGTGCTGAAGTTGGGGATCATCCACATAGACAATTATGCTATAGAATCACCTTTCCACAGGGTACAGGGCCACTGTAGGGCCCTGTCATAAATATAAAGGGAAGGGTAAACCCCTTTGAAATCCCTCCTGGCCAGGGGAAAGCTCCTCTCACCTCTAAGGGTTAAGAAGCTAAAGGTAACCTCGCTGGCACCTGACCAAAATGACCAATGAGGAGACAAGATACTTTCAAAAGCTGGGAGGAGGGAGAGAAACAAAGGGTCTGTCTGTATGCTGGGGATAGACCAGGAATGGAGTCTTAGAACTTTTAGTAAGTAATCTAGCTAGGTATGTGTTAGATTATGATTTCTTTAAATGGTTGAGAAAAGAATTGTGCTGAATAGAATAACTATTTCTGTCTGTGTATCTTTTTTGTAACTTAAGGTTTTGCCTAGAGGGGTTCTCTATGTTTTTGAATCTAATTACCCTGTAAGATATCTACCATCCTGATTTTACAGGGGGGATTTCTTTATTTCTATTTACTTCTATTTTTTATTAAAAGTCTTCTTGTAAAAAACTGAATGCTTTTTCATTGTTCTCAGAACCAAGGGTTTGGGTCTGTGGTCACCTATGCAAATTGGTGAGGCTTTTTATCCAACATTTCCCAGGAAAGGGGGGGTGCAAGTGTTGGGAGGATTGTTCATTGTTCTTAAGATCCAAGGGTCTGGGTCTGTAGTCACCTAGGCAAATTGGTGAGGCTTTTCACCAAACCTTGTCCAGGAAGTGGGGTGCAAGGTTTTGGGAAGTATTTTGTGGGGAAGGACGCGTCCAAACAGCTCTTCCCCAGTAACCAGTATTAGTTTGGTGGTGGTAGCGGCCAGTCCAAGGACAACGGGTGGAATATTTTGTACCTTGGGGAAGTTTTGACCTAAGCTGGTAAAGAGAAGCTTAGGAGGTTTTTCATGCAGGTCCCCACATCTGTACCCTAGAGTTCAGAGTAGGGGAGGAACCTTGACATGGTGGCATAGTGGTGGGATTAACCTGAAATCATTTTGAGATCCAGTTGAGATTTTTTGAACTAGAAATACAGATTTTAAAAAGGAAATTTTTTTTTCCTTTGGAAAGGAAGTCCAGAAAGCAGCTGAAACTGAAAGCAGCTTGGTTTTTCTCTGCTTTGTGGCCAAGCAGAGACAAAAGGGGATTATCTTTGTGAATTGCAGGTTTTCTTTGCCTGGAGGCAAGGTACTTAACTCCTGCGGGAAATTCACAGTCTTCCAACCCAGAGTTGTTTTTTTTTTCTTTTCTTCCTAAAAGTAAATAGGGGGTGTGTGTTCTACCCCTTTGCCTGGAGACAAAAGTGGCAGGGTTTTTTTTTTTAGGATTTTGATTTTTTTGTTTTACAAGGAGCACAGGTTTGAAAAGGAATTTTTTTTTTCCTTTGGGCTGCTGGTAAGCAGGTTTCCAAGTAGTTGGAGGTTTTTTGCTTTGATTTGGGCCCAGAGCAGAGACAAGGGAATTGTCTTTTTCTGTAGGCTGACAATCACTATCAGAGAATAGGTATTCTATTCCAGCACAGCAAAATTTTACAGCCAAGTTTTGTTTGTTTATTTCTAAACCTTGGGTGTAAAGTTAGTTAAAAACAGAGAGGTTAGAATGACAAAATCCACGGCTCGACAAAAGCTGGAATTAGCCAGATTTCAGGATGCGGAAAAACAAAGGGAACATGAAAGACAGATAGAACTCATGCGGCTGAAAATGGAAGCAAGGGACAAAGAAATGGAAGCAAGGGCCAAAGAACTGGAGGAGAAGGAAAAAGAGAGGAAGCATGTGGAGGAGGTGGAGAGGATAAAGGCCCGGCAGAATATACCAACAAACCCTAGCAATCCTTCTCCAGGTACCACTTCCCATCCCAAAAAGTTCCCCACCTACAAGGCAGGTGATGATACTGAGGCCTTCTTAGAAAACTTCGAAAGGGCCTGCCTTGGGTACAACATCTCTACTGACCAATACATGGTAGAGCTGAGGCCGCAGCTCAGTGGACCCTTAGCTGAGGTGGCAGCTGAAATGCCTAAAGAACACATGAACAAGTATGAACTGTTTAAATCCAAGGCGAGAGTCAGAATGGGGATAACACCCGAGCAGTCTCGTCGGAGGTTCAGAGCCCTAAGGTGGAAACCAGACATGTCATTTACCCGACATGCCTACCACATTATGAAACATTGGGATGCCTGGATATCAGGAGCAAGTGTTGACTCTCCAGTAAATTTGCCCTTCCTAATGCAAATGGAACAATTCTTAGAGGGTGTTCCTGAGGAAATAGAAAGATACATCCTAGATGGGAAACCCAAAACTGTAATTGAGGCAGGAGAGATTGGAGCCAGATGGGTGGAGGTGGCAGAGAAGAAGAAAACTGGTCGCAGTTGGAGCGGAGACCAGAAGGGACCACCCCAGACCACACCCTATTACCGGGGGCCGCCCAAAGCCCCACCTACCTCCCAAAGAACCCTCCAGACCCCTTATCGTCCCACCACCCCGTTCTCCAGCAACCCTCCTCGCCCCAGTGACCCGTCAGCTGGACAATGTTTTAAATGTAACGAGCTGGGGCATGTAAAGGCCAACTGCCCCAAGAACCCCAACAGATTACAGTTCATTGCACCGGAATCACACCAGAGGTCCACAGGCCCAGATACCTCCCAGATACCCTTGGAGCGGAGGGAAACTGTGAGTGTGGGCGGGAAGAAGGTCACCGCGTGGAGGGACACCGGAGCACAAGTGTCAGCTATCCATGCTTCCTTAGTGGACCCCAGTTTAATCAACCCAGAGATCCAAGTGACAATTCAACCCTTCAAGTCCAACTCTTTCAATTTGCCTACAGCCAAGTTGCCTGTCCAGTACAAGGGCTGGTCAGGAACATGGACTTTTGCAGTCTATGATGATTATCCCATCCCCATGCTGTTGGGGGAAAACTTGGCCAAGCATGTGAAGCAGGCCAAGAGGGTGGGAACGGTCACCCGCAGCCAGGCTAAACAAGCCGTGAGGCCTAGCTCTGTTCCGGAAACTTCTATCAGGACCCGGTCAAAGATGATGGACCTGGACCCCAGGCCAATGTCTGCAACAGCAGTAGTGGATCCAGTCCCAGAGACCCAGACGAAACCAGTCCCAGAACCGGAACCAGCCGAACAACCAACACCAGACCCCGTGTCAGCACTGAATCCAGTACTTGCAACCTCAACACCAGAGGGCCCCACCGAACCTGAACTGGCAGCAGCCGATAACCCTACACAAGAGGCTCAGCCGGAGCCTGAATTCCAACATAGTGCACCAGCGGAGAGCGGTTCACAGTCAACAGAAACAGCTCCATCTCCTGTATCGCTTCCAGAGGGACCAAGCCTAGGTCCACAATCCAATGAGGAACTGATGTCTCCAGCATCAAGGGAACAGTTCCAGACCGAACAGGAAGCAGATGAAAGCCTCCAGAGAGTTTGGACGGCGGCACGGAGCAACCCACCGCCTCTCAGCTCTTCTAATCGATCCAGGTTTGTTGTAGAAAGAGGACTTTTATACAAGGAAACTCTTTCTGGTGGACACCAGGAAGACTGGCATCCTCAGAGACAGTTGGTAGTTCCAACTAAATACTGGGCCAAGCTCTTGAGCTTAGCCCACGATCACCCTAGTGGCCATGCTGGGGTGAACAGGACCAAAGACCGTTTGGGGGGGTCATTCCACTGGGAGGGAATGGGCAAGGATGTTTCTACCTATGTCCAGTCTTGTGAGGTGTGCCAAAGAGTGGGAAAACCCCAAGACCGGGTCAAAGCCCCTCTACAACCACTCCCCATCATTGAAGTTCCATTTCAGCGAGTAGCTGTGGATATTCTGGGTCCTTTTCCGAAAAAGACACCCAGAGGAAAGCAGTACATACTGACTTTCATGGATTTTGCCACCCGATGGCCGGAAGCAGTAGCTCTAAGCAACACCAGGGCTAAAAGTGTGTGCCAGGCACTAGCAGACATTTTTGCCAGGGTAGGTTGGCCCTCCGACATCCTCACAGATGCAGGGACTAATTTCCTGGCAGGAACTATGAAAAGCCTTTGGGAAGCTCATGGGGTAAATCACTTGGTTGCCACTCCTTACCACCATCAAACAAATGGCATGGTGGAGAAGTTTAATGGAACTTTGGGGGCCATGATACGTAAATTCGTAAATGAGCACTCCAATGATTGGGACCTAGTATTGCAGCAGTTGCTCTTTGCCTACAGAGCTGTACCACATCCCAGTTTAGGGTTTTCCCCATTTGAACTTGTATATGGCCGTGAGGTTAAGGGGCCATTGCAGTTGGTGAAGCAGCAATGGGAGGGATTTACACCTTCTCCAGGAACTAACATTCTGGACTTTGTAACCAACCTACAAAACACCCTCCGAACCTCTTTAGCCCTTGCTAGAGAACACTTACAGGATGCTCAAAAAGAGCAAAAAGCCTGGTATGATAAACATGCCAGAGAGCGTTCCTTCAAGGTAGGAGACCAGGTCATGGTCTTAAAGGCGCTCCAGGCCCATAAAATGGAAGCATCATGGGAAGGGCCATTCATGGTCCAGGAGCGCCTGGGAGCTGTTAATTATCTCATAGCATTCCCCACCTCCAACCGAAAGCCTAAGGTGTACCATATTAATTCTCTAAAGCCCTTTTATTCCAGAGAATTAAAGGTTTGTCAGTTTACAGCCCAGGGAGGAGACGACGCTGAGTGGCCTGAAGGTGTCTACTACGAAGGGAAATGTGCTGGTGGTGTGGAAGAGGTGAACCTCTCCATGACCCTTGGGCGTATGCAGCGACAGCAGATCCAGGAGCTGTGCACTAGCTACGCGCCAACGTTCTCAGCCACCCCAGGACTGACTGAACGGGCATACCACTCCATTGACACAGGTAATGCTCACCCAATTAGGGTCCAACCTTACCGGGTGTCTCCTCAAGCTAAAACTGCTATAGAACGGGAGATCCAGGATATGTTACAGATGGGTGTAATCCGCCCCTCTGAAAGTGCATGGGCATCTCCAGTGGTTCTAGTTCCCAAACCAGATGGGGAAATACGTTTTTGCGTGGACTACCGTAAGCTAAATGCTGTAACTCGCCAAGACAACTATCCAATGCCACGCACAGATGAACTATTAGAGAAACTGGGACAGGCCCAGTTCATCTCTACCTTGGACTTAACCAAGGGGTACTGGCAGGTACCACTAGATGAATCTGCCAAGGAAAGGTCAGCCTTCATCACACATCTTGGGCTGTATGAATTTAATGTACTCCCTTTCGGGCTGCGAAATGCACCCGCCACTTTCCAAAGACTTGTAGATGGTCTCCTAGCGGGATTAGGAGAATATGCAGTTGCCTACCTTGACGACGTGGCCATATTTTCGGATTCCTGGGCAGACCACCTGGAACATCTACAAAAAGTCCTTGAGCGCATAAGGGAGGCAGGACTTACTGTTAAGGCTAAGAAGTGTCAAATAGGCCTAAACAGAGTGACTTACCTTGGACACCAGGTGGGTCAAGGAACTATCAGCCCCCTACAGGCCAAAGTGGATGCTATCCAAAAGTGGCCTGTCCCAAAGTCAAAGAAACAGGTTCAATCCTTCTTAGGCTTGGCCGGTTATTACAGACGATTTGTACCGCACTACAGCCAAATCGCTGCCCCACTGACAGACCTAACCAAAAAGAAACAGCCAAATGCTGTTCAGTGGACCGAAAAGTGTCAGAAGGCCTTTAACAAGCTTAAAGCGACACTCATGTCTGACCCTGTACTAAGGGCCCCAGACTTTGACAAACCGTTCCTAGTAACCACAGATGCATCCGAGCATGGTGTGGGAGCAGTTTTAAAGCAGAAAGGACCTGATCAAGAATTCCACCCTGTAGTGTTTCTCAGCAAAAAACTGTCTGAGAGGGAAAGCAACTGGTCAGTCACTGAAAAAGAATGTTACGCCATTGTCTATGCTCTGGAAAAGCTACTCCCATATGTTTGGGGACGGCATTTCCACCTGCAAACCAACCATGCTGCACTGAAGTGGCTTCACACCGTCAAGGAAACTAACAAAAAACTTCTTCGGTGGAGTTTAGCTCTCCAAGATTTTGATTTCGACATCCAACACATCTCAGGAGCTTCTAACAAAGTGGCTGATGCACTCTCCCGTGAAAGTTTCCCAGAATCAACTGGTTAAAATCGTCCTTGGGATGTGGAAAATATTGTTAGTCTTTATGTACTTGGTAGTATATTTAGAGATGCATGTGTCTTATTAACTCTGTTTTTCCTAGAGCTCCAGGAAGAAATCCCAGCCAGTGTTTCACCCTAGCTGAGATTTGGGGGGCGTGTCATAAATATAAAGGGAAGGGTAAACCCCTTTGAAATCCCTCCTGGCCAGGGGAAAGCTCCTCTCACCTGTAAAGGGTTAGTAAGCTAAAGGTAACCTCGCTGGCACCTGACCAAAATGACCAATGAGGAGACAAGATACTTTCAAAAGCTGGGAGGAGGGAGAGAAACAAAGGGTCTGTGTCAGTCTGTATGCTGGGTCTTTGCTGGGGATAGACCAGGAATGGAGTCTTAGAACTTTTAGTAAGTAATCTAGCTAGGTATGTGTTAGATTATGATTTCTTTAAATGGCTGAGAAAAGAATTGTGCTGAATAGAATAACTATTTCTGTCTGTGTATCTTTTTTGTAACTTAAGGTTTTGCCTAGAGGGGTTCTCTATGTTTTTGAATCTAATTACCCTGTAAGATATCTACCATCCTGATTTTACAGGGGGGATTTCTTCATTTCTATTTACTTCTATTTTTTATTAAAAGTCTTCTTGTAAAAAACTGAATGCTTTTTCATTGTTCTCAGATCCAAGGGTTTGGGTCTGTGGTCACCTATGCAAATTGGTGAGGCTTTTTATCCAACATTTCCCAGGAAAGGGGGGGTGCAAGTGTTGGGAGGATTGTTCATTGTTCTTAAGATCCAAGGGTCTGGGTCTGTAGTCACCTAGGCAAATTGGTGAGGCTTTTTACCAAACCTTGTCCAGGAAGTGGGGTGCAAGGTTTTGGGAAGTATTTTGGGGGGAAGGACGCGTCCAAACAGCTCTTCCCCAGTAACCAGTATTAGTTTGGTGGTGGTAGCGGCCAGTCCAAGGACAACGGGTGGAATATTTTGTACCTTGGGGAAGTTTTGACCAAAGCTGGTAAAGATAAGCTTAGGAGGTTTTTCATGCAGGTCCCCACATCTGTACCCTAGAGTTCAGAGTGGGGGAGGAACCTTGACAGGCCCAATACAACTCCCTCTTTCTCTAAGGAGTGCCCAAACTTCTTCCTAAAATATTCAGCATCAAAATGAGGTTTTGTATTTGAGGAACTGGACTGTGGCTCAAAAGATCTGGGTGGTTTTCCCAGCTCTGACAAATATGTCCCATATGACCTTTGGATAATCATTCCATCATTCCGCCTCAATTACCATCTGTAAAATGGAGATTATATTTACCTTACTTCCCATGAGTGTCGTGAGGATCAATTCAGAAAACAGCAATAAATAACTACTTCTTCAGATATTCTTCTTGTTTAAAAACGTGAGATCATCCAATCCGGGATACCATGTGATTAATCATATAACCAGTAGTGCTAATTCCAAGTTTTCAAAAATCCTGAGTCAGGCCCCAGTAAATCATGAGATTGGCTTAAAAATCAAGAAATGGTAAATCGGGGGTTCTTTTTATTTGCTGTATGGTTTCTGAGCTTCTAGGGTACACTCAGCTCATGGTTTCCAGTTTTTCTCCATGAAAGATAAAAACATACTTTTAAAAAAAATGAAAGTGGAGATTCTCATCTAATCACTTGCTTCCAGGGCCCAGAGCTATATGAGAAACACCAAATATTGTGACACATATGATAACATTGTGAAAGATGGGAACACTGCACATGGCTCAAATTGTGACTTCACTATGAAACTGTTGGCTTATGCCCCATAGGGTGAAATACATTTGTAAAAAACTATTCCTTGGACAATTAGGAGTAATGAATAAATTAATAACTATTGTGGTCTGTTCATGGACAAGTTACATTGTTTAAACAAAACAACAATGAGCTTAGGTTCTCCCTGCTGGGGAGAAAGGAGGGACATTGAGCAATATGTCTCATATACGGTAACATCAATGTGGAATCTAAAATAACTTGAGCCAAGGAGCAGAACAAGAGAAAAATGCCATATTTAGCAGATTATTTGAAATGTTCATGTATAGCAATATAAACATGGAAGTACTTTTGTTGTTAGTAAAAAAGAAACATTTGGATGGAGAAAGCCATCTGTACCAACCTCTGTACCCTGAATACCTGCTTCTCAGCAGATGTACATGTGAAGATTTTTTGGAAGCTGGATATCCAATCTATTGTAGATTAAGTCACCCGGAACCCTCGTGTTCTCCATTTTGTCACTAATAGCCCGCTTCCAAATGTAAGTGATCTCCTGGTTGAAAATGTGAGGTCTTCTGTCTATCCAAAATGTCTTTTTATGCAGTCATGCATCTAAGTATTGCCACTGAAATGTCACATGACTGTAACACTGCCTAGATATCTCTAGCCTGTCATTAGTTCCCATTGCAGTTTCCATTCATCTATTTTAGTTTTTGAACCCGTTAGTTATAAGGCATTTTGTTCATATCACAAATTAGCCTTGTTGTGCTGCTCTGGGCATATTCTAATATCCAAGATCCTGACCCAAATGCTATTGAGGTCAATGAGAATAGGGTTTGGATCAGGCCCTAAATGTCCTCTATTAAGCCTCATAACCAAAGAGTCGACTGATTCCAGTGAACCCTGAGGAGTGCCATGTATAACTGAATGATTATCTCCCTCACTTTAGAACTAATACTCCTCTTTACACATTCCAACTCCCTATTTTCACTCTTTGCAGCTACTTTTCAGTTGCACTGCAATATTATCAATCATTGCAGCCTCAGGTGTCTCTCATTAGCGCCTTCCAGTTGTAATCCACTAACATTGTTCTTGATTTTTGCAATCAGTTCTTCTCAAATGAGCTTTTATTTTGTAACAATCAATTCTTTCTGACCTACTACCCTGGTTTATCCAAATCTTCCTACCTGTGTGTTTTCTTCTGCTTACAGCACTGCTTACTGTTCCTCCTATCTTGATAACATCAATACTTTTACATATGATATAGTTTTTTCCTATTATGAAGTCATTTACATTAATCATAATAGTGCTGGTCCCAGCATCACTCACTTATTACTTTTCTCCAAGTCAATTTGTTTCCATTTATTACTAATGTCTACATTCTTCTGACCAGCCAATTTTCTATCCATGTTACTGTTTAGTCCTGGATTTCAAAACACAGTACTTCAATTTTCTTATTAGTTTCTTATGTTGATCTTTGTCAAAAGCCACTAATATTCAGGTAAACGCCAAACACTAACTTGCCTTTCTTTAAATTCTTTAAGATCACCTGCAATGACTATGTCAGATTTTCCTGATGAAATACGTAAGTTTAAGAGAATTATTGTTCAACCTCACCTAGGAGGTTTGAACTTCATGTCAGTAGAAGCACCTGTATGTCTTGAATTGAAATACTAGCTTTAAATTAGTATGTCAATACAAGAACCTTGAATTCTGTAGGCTGTATTGAAGTGTTTGAGAACTGTATGGCTTGCAATTTTTTAAGATGCTGGCATATAAAAAAGATGACTTGATCTGTGGACTACATCTGTGTGTAGCCCACACAATGTTACCCCTTGGCTCAAGCAGTTAGCCAATATTTCAATGTCTTGCCAGGCCATTAGGAGGAAAAATTGATTGGAACTTGTGAGCCAGGGGAGCAAGAGCTAATGAGAAGCCAGGTGAACGGGACCTGGGACTCCTCTTGACTTCCCCTCTGCTCACAAGGCAGGCTACTGATGATCCAGAAGCTTGAGCTCCTCAGCAGCCTGGTAGGTGGGCTGCTGAGGACCCAGGAGGATGAGTTGGCAGGATATTGGGCAGCTCTCAAAATGCACCTGACAAGAAGGGTTCCCTCATAAGTCCACCTGGTTTCCATCAGAATTTTATCAAAATTGCTACATTTGCATGGAACATTTCAATTTTGACAAATTGGCATTTTCCAATGGAAAAACGTAGTCAGAAAATTTCTGACCCTCTCTAGTGCTAGTACATCCAACAATCCTAACCAGGTCTGTGATTAAGGGAAGCCATTAATACCTTCCTGCATAACAATATTATATTCCTAGAGATATTTTCCCTAAAACATTTGAAAATATATTCTCATTGTTTTCTTTGAGCATATAAGTACATGCTCAGCTTTAAGCATGTAAGTAAAGAGTGTAACACTATTTCAAAAAAAGTGAACATCATTCTGGGATGTATCAGAAGGAGTGTTGTAAGCAAGACATGAGAAGTCATTCTTCCAATCTACTTCATGCTGATTAGGCCTCAACTGGAATATTGTTTCTAGTTCTGGGTGCCACATTTCAGGAAAGATGTGGACAAATTGGAGAGTCCAAAGAAGAGCAACAAAAATTATTAAAGGTCTAGGAAACATGACCTATGTGGGGAGATTGAAAAAATTGGGTTTGTTTAGTCTGGAAAAGAGAAGACTGAGAGGGGACATAAATAACAGTTTTCAAGTACATAAAAGGTTGTTACAAGGAGGAGGGAGAAAAATTGTTCTTCTTAACTGCTGAGGATAGGACAAGAAGCAATGGGCTTAAATTGCAGCAAGGGAGATCTAGGCTGACATTAGGAAAAACTTCCTCTCAGGATGGTTAAGCACTGGAATAAATTGCCTAGGGAGGTTGTGGAATCTCCATCATTGGAGAGTTTTAAGAGCAGGTTAGAGAAACACCTGTCAGGGATGGTCTAGATAATTCTTAGTCCCGCCATGTGTGCAGGGGACTGGACTAGATGACCTCTCGAGGTCCTTTCCAGTCCTATGATTCTATGACGTGATCCCATTTGCTTCAATATGACTACGCATGTGTCTAATGTTAAGTATATGTTTAAGAGTTTTACTGAATAGGGGCATGAGCAGTAGGTAAGATTGCTGAATAATTTTTTTTAATGAAACTACTTCAGATTTTCAAGGGACACTGTCTGGTACGAAATATACCTTCAAGGCAAGGTACTTTCCTTGGAAAATAAATTAAGCTGTTCATGCATTATTTTATTTTCTGTAGCAAAGATTTTACTTCCTGGCTCTGAAAGCAGACAAGTCCTCATAGCCAGCTCTTAACTGCTTATGGAATCTTGGCAGCAGAATCTACTGGCTTCATTGCATCATTCTGTCATATGGAGCACTCCGAGGGCATATGTGAATGTTTTATGAGGCTTTTAGACTATGGAACTGGCTGCACATATTGAATGGCTGGTACAAGAAAGACACCTCATACCACACTGACTTGCAGATGGGGCAAGTCTTGACTACTAGACCAAAATTAGTAGAAGTACAGTCTCCCTTTCCAAAACGTGATGGACTTTGCTAGAATCTGAAGTCATTAAACCATCTAGTCGGTTATGGCATGAAGGTACCATCTAGTTTATGTTGGGCATGGCCTGAATGAACAATGCAGAATTCAAGGTTATCAGCAATAATTCAGTTACTACAGACATTAGAATGGCTTTTGCAAAAGTATAATCTTGATACTCTGAAGTGTATAAAGTGGCAATGTTGTATTTTCCACTATTCCATTTCAGGATATTAAGCACAGGCTTTTAATACTATTCCCGTTTCCACTAAGGTCAGTGGGAACAGGACTGGACCATATATGTGCAAATTGTTGAGCTCAAGGTCAATAAGAATACCTGGGGGAAAGATATAGGTATCAGAAGAACATGAAATGTATGAGGTCTGGGAAATGTAGACTTACTTAATTATGTCTACTAGGCAATAGTTCCCTTTTCATTAAACATAGATCCTTTCAAACTATCTTGGTATCTCTTCTGATGACAGTACAAGTTTGGATGATAAAGTAATCCTTTGATATAATATACTAAGACTTCTGTAAGGCATTTGACCTGGTACTGCAAGACTTTTTGATTATAAAACTAGAACAGTATAAAATTAGTGGCACACATTAAATGGATAAAAACTGGCTAATTGATAGGTCTCAAAATGTTAATGTAGACTGAGAATCATCACTGAGCAGGTGGGTTTCTGGTGGGGTCTGGCAGAGATCAATGCTTTGCCCTATGGTATTGAACATTTTTATCAACACCCTGGAATAAAACATAAAATCATCACGGATAAAGTTTGCAGATAACATCAAATTGGGGGAGTGGTAAATAAGGAAGAGGATGGGTCTCTAATATGGAGTGATCTGGATCATTTGGTAAGTTGAGCACAAGCAAAATATGCATTTTAATATGGACAAATGTAAATGTATACATCTAGGAACAAAGAATGTTGGCCATGTATACAAGATGGGGGACTCTATCCTGGGAAGCAGTGAATCTGAAAAAGACTTGTGTGTCATGGTGGATAATCAATTGAGCATGAGCTACTAATATGACACTTTTCAGAGTAGCAGCCATGTTAGTCTGTATTCGCAAAAAGAAAAGGAGTACTTGTGGCACCTTAGAGACTAACAAATTTATTTGAGCATAAGCTTTCATGAGCTACAGCTCACTTCATCGGATCTGTGACCCAAATGGCTAATGTCATGCTTGGATGAACAAACAGGAATTTTAAGTAGGAATAGAGAGGTTATTACCTCTGTATTTGGCATTGGTGTGACCAGTACTAGAATATTGTGTCCACGTCTCGTGTCCACAGTTCAAGAAGAATGCTGTTAAACTGGAAAAGGTTCAGAGCCACAAGAATGATTAAACTACTAGAAAACATGTCTTATAGTGATAGACTCAAAGAGCTCAATCTATTTAGTTTAATAAAGAGGAGGTTAAGTGGGTGACTTGATCAACCTGTAAGTACCTACATGGGAAACAAATACTTGATAATGGGCTCTTCAAGCTAGCAGACAAAGGTATAACACGATCCTATGGCTGGAAGTTGAAGCTAGACAAATTCAGATTGGAAATAAGGCTGAAATTTAACAGTAAGTGAGGATAATTAGCCATTGGAACAGTTATCAAGGGTGATGGTATATTCTCCATCATTGGTGATTTTGTAAAGATATTAACTAATTCAAACAGGAATTATTTCCAGGAAATATGTTATACAGGAGGTCAGACTAGATGATCATAGTGGTCTCATCAGGCCTTGGAATCTATGAATCTGTTCATTTTGGTTGTGATATCAGTGGCCAATAACCATCAGGTTGTAGCAATATTTAGGAAGTTTACTGTGAAAAACTTTGGGGCAAAGTCAGTGTTCCCGTCTTTGGATCAAAGCTTCAATAACTGATGAATGAATAAAGTATATTGAATAATTTTTCAGAATATAGAATTTGAAGGAGCAGATTGTGATATACCCAAATGTATTTGTTATTTGATATTAATCAATTAAATGTCTGTGTATTTTTTTAACTCTGTGGATTCATCATTAATGGTTTTCTGTGAGAAGTCACTATCTGAGATGCGATGCATTGGTTAGCTGTGATTGGACAGATAAGTCAGATGGTCTAGTTTCAGTTCTCTGAATGGATGAGGGCACAAGTTTTGTAAAAGAAGCGCCACATCTCTAACTATAATGTTGTATCCAAACATGCTACCCAGGGGTCAGCCACCTTCGGCACGCGGCCCATCAGGGTAATCCACCGGTGGGCTGCGAGACATTTTGTTTACATTGACCATCCACAGGAATGGCCCTGCGCACCTCCCAGTGGCCACAGTTCACCGTTTCTGGCCAATGGGAGCTGCGGGAAGCCGCAGCCAGAACGTCCCTGCGGCCCACGGCTTCCCACAGTTCCCATTGTCTGAGAACGGCAAACCATGGCCACTGGTAGTTGTGGGGGGGCCGTGCCCATGGACGGTCAATGTAAACGAAATGTCCCATGGCCCACCAGCGAATTACCCTGATGGGCCACATGCCGAAGGTTGCCGACCCCTGTTCTATACAGTGTCATATAACTGAAACCAATAACTGCCTGGGAGTCTTTTTCAATATTCTACAATCGTAATTATTGCATTACATTTTTATCCTTTAACAACTCTTTTTATGTACTCTGTAATATACAAAGCCGAACTAGTGACTCCAAAGTTCCTCCTCCCCACCATTTAATGAAGGACTATTCTTAATCAGAGACTAAAGCCATTATTGGATTCATGATATTGTATTAATGATATGCTTAGGTTAATTTTTTTTAAGCTGTTACATTAAAAGTTTAGACAATTACTGTTTACACCTCATTTGGGGTTAGCGTCAAGAGTTCTGCTTCCATAGGCAAACTGAAAAGTGTCCATCCTACTGAGTCTTTACAAATAGTTACTGAATATCTTGCTTCCAACTGTCATCTAGTCTGCTTGTACGGGGAACCAGTATTTTCATGCAAGAAAGTGATGTAATATATTCATGTTTATTTGTCTAAAATTCATTTAACATAATTAACAATTACTCTTTTTAAAGTATCAGTTTGGAACTATTCAGCACATAACCCTATGATTATTATTTGTTATTGCTACTGCTGTATTTAGCCAGTATATACTACTGTTCATATTGAAAGTACTTTTCAAACTTTTCAAACACAGCAGGCCATTGATATAGGCAAGAGCTATTAATATTTTTACATATGGGGAAATTGAGACAGAGAGTTAAGTGACCTGTCCAAAGGCACAGGGGAAATCAGTGGCAGAGCCAATATTAGAAATCAAGACTTCTGGATTCCCAGTCCTGTGCCCAGACCACTGAAACAAACTCCTTTTCTATTTAAAAAAGAGAAAACTGGGGGGGGGGGCACAGAGGTCACCCTTAAGCACATGTTCAAATAATTATTTTTCCATTCCCAATTTTAAGTCATTTAAAAATCATATATTATATACTTGGATCTTGGAAGGCAGAGGGCTGAGAGAACTATAGTTCTTTAACTGACCGCTAGACCAACAAAAAGCAACAAAAGCTGGGTTCAAAACCCACAGCAAAATTCAGCTACACAATGGTATTCCAGTTACTCGGTTCTGTCCTGACTTAAGTCAAAGACCAAAGTCAAAAAGGTGCTAATCAGGGAACTTATATTCACTTATGATGCTGCCCTCATAGCCCACGATGAAGATCTACAAGAACTCATGGACTGCCTTTCAAGTGCCTGTCAAGCATTTGCTCCCACCATCAGCATCAAGAAAACAGTTGTATTAGGACCTTCCACAAGATCCTTCAATTACCTTAAATACAAACCAGCTAGAAGTAGTCCACTTAGGTTCTCCAGTGACCAACAATCTCTCACTGGATGAAGAATTAAATGTTTATATTGGAAAGGCTGCCACCACCTTTATCAGACTAACTAAAAGAGCATGCAATAACTCAAAGCTTACCATCAAGACCAAAATATTAGTGTACCAAGCTTGCGTCCTCAACACTCTCATGTATTGTGGGGAAATATGGACAACTTATGCTTATCAGGAGAAAAGATTTAAACAGTTTCCACCTACGCTGGTTACAGCATATACTCAACGCCAAATAGCAGGATAAAGTCACCAAAGCAGAGATTCTTCAAAGGGCAAATTTACCAAGTGTGACAGCCCTGCTCAAGCAAAGATGACTGTGCTGGCTGCGCCATCTGAGTAGGTTGGAAGATGGATGCATACCCAAGGACCTACTATACAGGGAGCTATCAGATGGAACAAGAATAACAGAACATCCCAAGCTTCGCTATAAAGACACAGGCAAGCAAGATCTGAAAGAATTTTGAATTGATTCTGACCAATGGGAAAACTTGGCAAGTGATCATAACAAATGGCTCCATTGTCTGCATCAGGGCATCAAAGTCCAGACAGAAGCTGGCTCCTACAGCTTGAAGAGAAAAGACCCCGTAGGAAGCAAACAGCTCCCAACCAAGATACATACATTTGCAATAACTGCCAAAGATCATTCAAATCTCAGATTGGACTATTCAGTCACATGAGACATTGCAAACTATCTACATCATAGGCTGCAATTCCCACTGTCTCTCTCAGATGAAAGGATGCCAACAAAAAAAAGTTCAGCATGCACTAGATCCTCTGGATTTGAACATTTTGTTGTCTGCTTTTACACCTTATTTGGCCTGTATTTTGCTGAGAAAAACAAAATTTGATCTGATGTTTTCAGTTCTGATTACAGACAACAGGAGATGTTAAAGCCCCATGACCAAGAAATGTACAGTCCCACTAAAATGTCTCCTCTCTTAGTGTTATGCCTCCTGGTGATGGGATTATTAACTATACAAATACAGTGCTTTCCATACATGGTGAATCAAACAGTGCATCTGGTTTCTTTACTTGTCTGTGTTGTTTGTCTTTAATGAAGTTAGGAATCACTGACTCATAGTCTTTTTGTTATGGTTTGCCTAATGTCTTTATTTTATCTGTCATCACCAGGGCTCAGACTGATGGGCTGAAATTTTAGCTTTTTGATCTTTAAGTTCTTGTGTGAGTTTATTTTCTTATATTGAATTTTATTTATTTGTCTGGCATTTTGACACATGCAATTATCATGTAGAATCATCTTGTTCCACAATACACATGTAATAATGCCATGGAAATTGAATTTTGCTTACCTTTTCTCCTTATATGCCTTAGAATTGGGATAAACTTCAGAGACACAGTTTTAAGGACACAGAGTTTTGTACAACTGCATGACTATTTCTGTAGGTGCTAATCTACATCTGCATATAAAAATTTGTTATTTGCAAATTAAAATGGCCATTTTTATTATAATTACAGTAACTGAACTTGCAAATGGCAGTGCAGAATGCAAGAACAATTTTACAAATAGACCTTGAGCCTCAGTTTAACAAAATTTGGCTCTAAATGTGAGCCATTACTACTGGCAGCAATGTTACATGACATTTGCTATATAATTTCTATTTGTGGAATAAATACTCCTGGGGGAACTTTGCATCACTGCGCAGTGCAGAATTTTTCAGAAATTAACGTGCATGCAGAATTTCCTTTCCCCCACAGAAATGGGCTGTAGTGCTGCTAGCCCTCATTAGGGGCCACAGGACTTGGCAGAGCCCAGCTTGCACATAGAAGACACTGCTGGGGGGAGGAAGGGGGAGCTAGAGGGTTCCTGGCAGCTTCAGTTCCCAGCATGCCCTGAGGGAAGGAGAGGGTGGCGCGCAGGAAACTCTGTGCAAGCCTGGGACTGAGCATCAGGCTATTTCTCCCTCTGGATCCCTGGGCTCTGGGGAAGAGGCGGATGGATATCTGGAGAGGGGCCTGTGGCTGGGCTCTGGGAGGGAGGGGTTGTGGGTGTCTAGCCCCCTAGCTGGGTTCTGTGGGATTGCGGGGTGGGGGGGAGAGAAGGCAGAGAAACAGAAACCAGGTTGTCATCAAGGTTTCTTGAACTCCCTACTCCTGGGGGAATTTTTGTGTGTGTTTGTATTATTATAGACATAGTTGCTGACAGGTATATTGAAATAGATTACCAAAATAATTGAAACTGGTATGATTATGTAGTGTTATTTTGACAAAATTTGCAGAATTTTAAAATATTGTGAGCAGAATTTTTAATTTTTTGGCACAGAATTCCCCCAGGAGTAAATAAATATCAGTAATGTAGAATTATTTACACAGCAGTGTGCATTAAAATATACATCAGAATTCAAGTGGCAAATTGGTAAATTTATATGTAAAATACTAGTTAGACATGTGACTGATGCTACATGTGATTTCAGTATTAAATCTTGATTTTGGAGAAATTGGTTGTAAACCGAAGGTGGAAGACAATTTGGGTGAAAAAGATCATGAAATGATAGATCATAGACCAGGGGTGGCCATACTGTGTCTCGTAAGCCACATGTGCCTCTTTTACTGTTAAAGTGCAGCTCGCAGAGACCGCTCCACCATGACACCCTCCCCATTCTCCACTTACCAGAATGGCAGGGTGGAGGTTGGGACCTTTGCTTTGCAGCAGGGTGGTGGGGTAGGGGCTTCTGCCCAGCAGGGTGGAGGGGGTGAGTCTCATGGCTTCTGCCCAGCGGGGTGGGGGGTCTCAGGGCTTCAGCCCCATGGGCTGCACCTGCCAGGGCTTGGGGCTTCACCCTGGAGGGTGCACCTGCCAGGGTTTGGGACTTCAGGTGTTATCTGGACCGGTGATCTGCTAGGTCATGCCAATCCTCGACTCTGGTAGCCAGCCTTAACCTACTCTGTTGTGAGAGCCCCCACTCCTGGGCTGTTCACGCACAGCCTCTGGCATGTAAGCTGCTTGGATTGTGCACCCGAATGACACTAGTCAATATCTCCAGTCCCAGACACAACCCTAGGAACCTCCATCTTGCAGTGCCCAGTTATGCCCGCTGGATGCTGCAAGCTTATATGAGTTCGTCAATTTAACAAAGAAATTGCTATGCGCCAGGCTTGTTATCCCAAGGGAAGTCTCTGACACGCATCAAACCAAACACACTGCTTCAGGTAGAATAAACAAACAAATTTATTAACTACAAAGATAGATTTTAAGTGATTATAAGTCAAAGCACAAGTTAGATTTGGTCAAATGAAATAAAAGCAAAACACATTCTAAGCTGATCTTAACACTTTTAGTGCCCTTACAAACTTAGATGTTTCTCACCACAGGCTGGCTGTCTGCCCTGCAGCCAGGATCTCCCCTTTGATAAGCACTTCAGTTGCTTGATGATGATGTCTGTAGTTGGAGGTGGAAGAGAGAGGAAGAGCATGGCAATTGTCTCTCCCTTTTATCGTGTTCTTTCTTCCCTCTTGGCTTTGCCCCCCCCCCAACATCAGAGTCAGGTGAGCATTACGTCATCATAGTTTCAAACTGACCAAAGGAAGACAGTGACTCAGTCAAGAGTCCAACAGATCCTTTGTTGCTGCCTAGGCCAGTGGCTTTTGTTCCTGTGAGGCTGGGCTGGGTTTGTCCCATACATGCCCTGATGAGGTGTGAACTGTCCCTCTGCTCTTGGAGAGTTTTTGCCTGGGCTTTTTTTAAGCCATGAGGACATATTTTCTGCCTCATAACTATGTACATGAAACCTATAACATTACTATAACAACAATGCTAAGTGCATCATGAGCCTTCCGAAGACACCTGACATGACAAACTTTGCATTGGATACCACACAATCATATTAGAAGGATGAACATGGGGGTGTAGGGTGTTCCCCCGAGATACATAATGTCACAGGGGGAGAGGTAGACATGATATGTCTTGATTTTAGTAAGCCTCTTGACACACTCCCATATGACATTCAAGTAAGAAAACTAAGGAAATATGGTCTAGATGAAATTACTATAAAGTGGGTTTATACCTGCTTGAAAGACCTACTCAAAAGTATTTATCAGTAGTTTGCTGCCAAACTGGGAGGACATATCTAGTGGGGTTGTGCAGGGGTCAGTCCTGGTTTCAGTACTGTTCAATATTTTCAATAATTACTTGAATAATAGAGTGGAGAGTATGCTTTTAAAATCTGGAGATGACACCAAGCTAGGAGGAGTTGCAAGTACTTCTGAAAATAGGTTTAGAATTCAAAACGACCTTGATAAATTAAAGAATTGGTCTAAATTCAATAAGATGAAATTCAATAAAGACAACTGCAAAATACAACACTAAAGGCAGAAAAAATGAAATGCACAACTACAAAATAGAGAATAATTAGCTACATGGTAGTACTACCAAAAAGGATCTGGGGGTTATAATGTGTCACAAACTGAATATGAGTCAACAATGTGATGCAGTTGTGAAAAAGGCTAATATCGTACTGGAGTGAATTAACAGGAGTGTTGTATGTGTTACCTTTCTGCTAGGTGAAGTGGGCAGCAACAAGGTTGTGTGCAATATCTAGGAGTTCCTCCTTACAATACAAAATGGAACTGGCTCTAGCCCCCACCCAAAAATCTGAGAAAACTAAACACCACCCCTGGGCATCTCTAAGCCCTGGTCTACACTACAGGGTTAGGTCAAATTTAGCTGTGTTAGGTCAATTTTAAAATGAATGTGTCTACACAACCAACACTGTTCCATCGACCTAAAGGGCTCTTAAAATCGACTTCTGTACTCCTTCCTGGTGAGGGGAGTAGTGCTAAAATCTACCTTGCTGGGTCGAATTTGGGGTAGTGCAGACGCAATTCGACAGTATTGGCCTCTGGGAGCTATCCCAGAGTGCTCCAATGTGACCGCTCTGGACAGCACTTTGAACTCCGATGCACTAGCTAGGTACACAGGAAAAGCCCTGGGAAATTTTGAATTTCATTTCCTATTTGGTCAGTGTGGGGAGCTCAGCAGCACAGGTGACCATGCAGTCCCCCCAGAATCGCAAACAAGCTCCAGCATGGACTGACAGAGAGACACTGGATCTGATTGCTATATGGGGAGAAGAATCTGTGCAGGCTGAACTCCCATCAAAAAGAAGAAATGCTAATATATATGCCAAAATCACACAGGGCATGGTGGAGGGACGCTACAACAGGGACACACAGCAGTGCTGTGTAAAAGTCAAGGAGCTCAGGCAAGCCTACCAAAAGACAAAGGAGGCAAACAGCCACTCTGGGTCAGAGATCCATACATGCCACTTCTATGATCAACTGCATGGCATTCTAGGGGGGGACCCTACCACTACCCCACCACTGTCCGTGGACACCTGCAAGGGGGGAGCCTCAAGCAACAAAGAGGAGGATTTTGTGGATGAGGAAGAGGAGGAGGAGGAGAATGCACAGCAGGCAAGTGGTGAATCCATTCTTCCTGGCAGCCAGGATCTTTTCATCACCCTGGAGCCAATACCCTCCCAAGGCGGGATCCCCGACCCTGAAGTAGAAGAAGGTAGCTCTGGTGAGTGCACATTTATAACTACAGTACAGGATTTAAAAGCAATCATGTTTAATGTTTGATTTGCCCTGAAGACTTGACATGCATTCACAGCCAGTACAGCTACTGGAAAAGTCTGTTAACGTGTCTGGGGATGAAGCGGAAATCCTCCAGGGACATCTCCATGAAGCTCTCCTGGAGGTACTCTGAAAGCCTTTGCAGGAGGTTTCTGGAGATGGCTGCCTTATTTCGTCCTCCACAGTAGGACACTTTACCATGCCAAGCCAGTAGCAAGTAGTCTGGAATCATTGCAGCACAAAGCATGGCAGCGGATGGTCCTGGGTTTTGGTCTCATTCAAGCAACATTTGGTCTTTATCTTTCTGTGTTAGCCTCAGGAGAGTGATATCATTCATGGTCACCTGGTTGAAATTGGGGAATTTTTGTAAGAGAACAGTAAAAGGACCCCGTTCATGCTGGGTTGTTTGCACTTGGCTAAAAGGGATCATCCCGGAGAATAGCCATGTGGCGAGGGGAGGGGTGAAGGGATCATCCCAGAGAATAGCCATGCAGTGGAGTGGGGGGAGGTGTGTGCTGCACATCCACCCAAAAACTGCAGCCCCTCCTTTTAAATGTGAAACCCAACCAGCATTGCTTGCTATGGGAATGGAGGATGTTGCAATTTGAAACCATTCCCACATGTTATGAAGGCGTAAAAAGCCAACCCCGTGTACCCTTTGGCTTACCATGGCTTCCTGGAAACTGTATTCTGTTGCCCAGCCGTTTGTGATGTGTCACCATACTGGCAGGCGCTCAATATAAAAGGCAAAATGCGACCTTGTACCTAAAGCACATGTGCTGTCTGCTGTGAATTGCTTGATTCACTGTGAAAGAGTCTCCCTTTTGTTCTCAGAAATGTATCATCTTAAATTTTACTCTCCCTTTTTATCTTCCCCCAGGTGCAAATGTTTCCTTGCTCCCCCATCATCTCCGTCCCCGAGGTTATCGCAGATCAGAAGGCGAAAAAAACGCACTCACAATTATATGTTTCCGAGCTCATGCAGTCCTCCCACGCTGATAGGGCACAGCTTAATGCATGGAGGCATTCAGTGGCAGAGGCCAGGAAAGCATTAAGTCAGCACAAAGAGCAGAGGCAGGAGGCGATGCTGAGGCTAATGGGGGAGCAAACAGACATGATGAAGCATCTGTTGGAGCTGCAGGAAAGCCAACAAGAACACAGACCCCCCCCCCCCGCACCGCTGCATCCATTGTATAACCGCCTGCCCTCTTCCCCAAGTGCCATATCCTCAGCCCGATGCCCAAGAATGTTTTTTACACACACACACATACACACAAACAAAACTTCGTTCATGTGTAGTGCAAATTAGTAGAAAACACATAACTAGTAAAGATTTCTGTCAAATCATCTTCAAGCATTTAAAAACTATTATAATTACCAGATAAGCTATTGACACCAACATTAAAACCTAATTTACATAACCAGACCTTAAAACAAAAGCTCTTCAACTGGAAAATATTAGTTGCCACATAATCCTTGACCTGAACACAGTCTTTGTCTCTGATCTTTGCACTAACTATGGCAAACTAACATTGCACCATTTTTTCATGTGAGCTGCAGATGTGAGCAGCATCCTGAGTAAATTATATCTGGACTGGAGCAGACACTTTAAAACCTAGTCTGACTGGTTGACTATACGATAGATTACCCTTTTATCTTTTTAGTGTCCTCTGAGTTGATTAGATAATGTTTGGCCATCTAAGTCTTTCACTACCATGAACAGGATTGAAAAGTAGAAAAAGAGATGGGGAAATGACAATGGAACTGAAATCTCTAATGAGACTGCTTCTCAAGACTGAGATTAGAGCCTAGTTTGTATGATCAAAAACCTTGGACACAGTAACATTGCTGCCTTTGTGTGAGGAGGTATCATGGAAATTAGTCAATTGGGAACACAAAGGAGCATTTAGGTGCTTAATTATCGACTTGCTTATTTAATTGCTTAGTTTGTATGCACAAGTCAGTACCTGTGCACAGAAATTAACTCTGCCCTGTGCAGTTTTTCATATTTGTATAGCCTGAATTTTTCAGTTGCTTCTTACAACAGTGCCAAAAGTGCAAGCCTTGCTGATGCTGTTAAGAGGTTGAAACTAATATAATGATGAATTAATTTCAAAAGTTGATGAGCTCTGGATAAAAATACAAATATACAAGTACTTTCCCAAATCTTGGAGGCTGGAAATTTTACAATATTATTAGACTCTCTTTTAAGGTTTCCATGACTGTATTTCCTTGTGTCATCTGGGCCAGAAATATTACCTGGGGAAAAAAAAAACTTATTTCTCAGTATCTCACTATTCCTTGCCAAAACCAGGAAAAAGAAGAAAAGTTGGGGGAAAAAACCTCAAAATAAACTTTTCCAAACCTTAGAAAAAGCTTTGATTTAGTTTAATATGGGTCATCTTTAGGGAGAAGGTTCAGGTCCTTAATCATGCCATAGAGGTTCCAAATTGTTGGAGATGTCATCGTAAGAGGAGATAAATATATAGTAACTGGTAGAAGAGGCTGACTATGACCACATCCCCAGTAGTCATCCTGAAACAAGCCCCTTGCTCATATTCAAGTACAGCCACAACACCTTGTAATGTATGTTGTTGCTTTGTCATAAGCACAATAGAGAGGATGCTGCATTTGTTGCTGCTAATGTTATTGGTCTTTGTCAGAGAGTTTCTTCTTCTATTACAAACGGAAAATGGATCATTTTGGGAGACCAGTGTCACTGTCAGAGACCTTGGATGTATTGTCTGGTTAATGATTTAAGAATGACTTCAGCATAGTCAAATAGACAGTAAATGCACATTTTCTGAAGTAGAGTAGAAACAAAATAAAGAAGGAATGAGAAATAACAAGCAGCTTCATTATGGCAAAGCAAGTAAGCAAATAGCAGAGGCTGAATTTGGCTGAGTCTGTTGTAATTGGCAACATGAATAGTGGTGAGTTTGAAAATCTGGACCATAAGAGACCAAACTGCAATGCAGCCTTTCAGTCCAGTTCACTTCAGCATCAGATATGTTTCCACATAAGGCCAGATTAGAGCAATTATTCTTGATTTGAAAAACATATGCACATCTTGGACTACAGATGTGATGCGTATGTCCAGTGTTCACTTACAGTCCTCCAAAAGCATCTGTTTCCCTTTGTCTTCAAATTCAGCCAACCCCATGTGGCCATTACCTGCTGCGAATTCTTTCTTTGAGGTCCACTCAGCAGTTTTAATTCAGTGGCAACACTTTTTAAAAAATAAAACCTTTTGTCTTGAGGGCAAATAGTGCAGGTACACAACTGGCAAGGTAGTGGAGCTCCGAACTGACAAACTGAATCCAGTGCAGGACTTCCTGGATGCTGCTGGCAATTTCGCTATCAAATAGTGAGCACTTTGAAGTTAAAAAAAAAATTGTTAAGATTAAAAGGGCCAGGGTGAGATTTTCCAAACTGACTAGGAGATTTAGCCACAAAATTCCCATTTAAGGTATTAGGAGACGTGGCTAAATCCCCTAGATGCCTACTCATTTTTGGGTTCCCTATTTGAGATGCCTAGGGACTTGTTTATCAGATTTTATAGCACTTTACGTGATCAGAACACAGCTCCCATTGAACTCAGTTGCAGTTGTGAACACTGTTAGACTCGTAGACTTTAAGGCCAGAAGGGACCATCACGATCATCTAGTCTGACTTCCTAAATATCACAGGCCATACAACCTCACCCACCTACTCTGGCACTATGCCTATAACCTCTGGCTGAGTTATTAAAGTCTTCAAATAGATTGATTTAAAGACGTCAAGTTACAGAGAATCCACCATTTACTCTAGATAAAACCAGGAAGTGATCTGTGACCCATGCAGCAGAGGAAGGCAAAAAATCCCCAGGGTCTCTGCCAACCTGACGTAAGTGAAAATCCTTGCTGATCCCCAAATATCAGTTAGACCCTAAGTGTGTGGGCAAGACCCACCAGCCAGGCACCTGGGAAAGAATTCACTATAGTAACTTAGAGCCCTTCCATCTAGTGTCCCATCTCTACCCATTGGAGATATTTGTTAATAGCAGTTGTGGGTGGGTCACATGCCATGGTGGGCAATCTCATCCTACCATCCCCTCTAAAAACGTATCAATCTCAGTCTTGAAATAAGTTAGGTTTTTTTGCCCGCACTGCACCCTGGAAGGCTATTCCAGAACTTCATTCCTGTGATGGCTACAAACCTGCATCTCATTTCAAGTCTAAACTTGAGGCTGGCCAATTTATATCCATTTGTTCCTGTACCAGCATTGGCCCTTAGCTTATGTAACTCCTCTCCCTCCCTGGTGCTTACCCCTCTATATATTTATAGAGAGCAGTCATACGTCCGCTCAGCCTTTGTTTTATTAGGCTAAAAAAGTCAAGATCCTTAAGTCTCCTCTCGTAAGATAGCTTCTCCATTCCTCTGTTCATACAAGTAGCCCTTCTCTGCACCTGTGCCAGTTTGAAGACATCTTTCTTAAACATGGGAGACCAGAACTGAACACATTATTCCAGATGAGGTGTGCTTTGTACAATGGTAATCACACTTCCCTGTCTCTACACGAAATACTTTGCCTGATGCACCCTAGGATTACATTAGCCTTATTCGTGGCTTTATCACATTGGAGACTCATAGGCATCCCGTGATCAACAAATATACCCAGGTCTTTTCTTCCTACATTATTATTATTTACTTTACCCCTAGCATCTAGAAACCCCAGTCATGGACCAAGACCTGATTGCACTAGTTGCTGTACAAACACAGAACAGAAAGATGGTCCCTGCCACAAAGAGCTTACAGTCTACACATAAGAGGCAACAGATGGAGACAGGTAGATGGTAGAGCACAAGGAAACAATGAGACAATTTTGGACAGCATGAGAGGCACTAGTCTGAGCACACCAGCAGCCTAACCTAATTAAAGGTTGTAATTATTATGCTTATGCACAAGTGGGCAAAATTAAGGCTGTGTATTCATGTAACGTTATATTCTTTGTGAAATTAGGACTTGTGATTTTTCAACCCTGCCCAAGGAATTGGGAGTCATTGAAAAAATCAGTGGGATTTGTACATCCATCTCCCATGTCTCCTTTGAAAATCCCAGCCTAGATGAAAATGTATATCCACAGGGAGGCACTCATACTGTTTTGTATTACAGTATACACCCATTTGCCCAAATAGCCTGGGGATATGGATTTTATTTAATTTATATTTATTTATATAGTCGAGAGTTGGGATAATTGAGAGGCTGTTGAACATGCAGCCTCTCACCCCAATCCCTCCAGATCTCTCCCTTGCAGTTCGAAACAGCTGGACAGGATATAGACTTGTGTTGTTACTACTCGTGCATGGTAACAGCAAGGCAGCAGACTCCCTAGCACTGAGCTTCTGCTGTGGCTGCTCAGCTTGGCATGCACCCCAGCACTGGCTCCTGTGGGTTTGCTGGGGAGTAGCATGGAGGTTGTGCTGAAGAGAGATCTGGGTACCTCAGTGCTACAGCCCGCGGTGCTGCAACAGCCAGGTCCAGAGCTTTGACACCAACCAGGTAAAGAGCAACGCAGAGGTTTGGGAAGGTGAGGGGGAGGGTCTGTTCATGTAGCCTACTGGACATGGATGGCAGGGGTTTCACTGTGGGGTTTGCATGGCACCAGCTGGGCAGGGTGGATGACTGAGGAGATGCCTAAAGGCAGTTGCTTGGGGGGCAGGGACAAGGAAGGGGTTTGGATACTAGAGTTTCAAATAATCTGGAGTATACTGTATTTGGGAAACAGGATGTGACCATTATTATTTTTTCTAAGTAGTGCTGAGAGGAGGGTGTACTAACAGAGAGTACCGCTTTACATCTGGCAATTCGTGAGAACATAAGAATGGCCATACTGGGAAAGACCAATGGTCCATCTAGCACAGTAGCTTGGCTCCCATAGTGGCCGGTGCTGGATACTTCAGAGGGAATGAACAAAACTGGATAATTGTGGAGTGATCCAGCCCATGTTGTCCAGTCCCAGCTTCTGGCAGTTAAAGGTTTAGGGACACCCAGCGCATGGGGTTGCTTCCCTGACCATCTTGGCTCCATGAACTTATTTAGTTCTTTTTTGAACCCAGTTATACTTTTGGCCTTCACCACATTCTCTGACACAGAGTTCCACAGGTTAACCATGCATTGTGTGAAAAAGTCCTTCCTTTTGTTTGTTTTAAATCTGCTGCCTATGAATTTCATTGGGTTCTTATGTTATGTGAAGGGGTAAATTACACTTCCCTATTCACTGTCTCCGCACCATTCTTGATTTTATAGACTTTTATCACATCCCCTCTTAGTCGTCTCTTTTCTAAGATGAACAATCCCAGCTTTTTTAATTTCTCCTCATATGGAAGCTGTTCCATATCTCTAATTCCTTACTTTGATAGTGCCACCTTTGTGGTTTTTATTAAGAAAATTTATTGATAGATATGACTAATGTAGACACCGAAAATATAATGTGGCAAAATTGTTACAAGACATAACATGCTCCTTTGAACTGCACATTCCAAACTGCCAAGTGTGAGGAAGAAATACACTGTACACTGGATTTAAATCTCTCCCTAAATATAAATATTCCATTGTATTCTTCCAGAATGGGAAACTCCACACTCAAGTTTCATGGAAGCCTAACAAGTATTGGAGATTCTGCCAAGGCTATGACTGGAAATATTTCAAGAATGCATGTTTTACATTGTTTTACTGCATGATGACAAAGGGCCACATTCTGTCTTTGTTCTGAAATGGAATTTCTATTGACGTCAATGGGAATGCTGTGCAAAGATTGAGAAAATATGGTCCAATGTCTATATAAACTATGATTTCCTGATTTTTTCAATGGGGAGGGTGTCAATTTGACTTAGTTTTTGTTCCATCTCTTCCCTCCCACCTCAAAAAAGCTCCCTGCTAGGAAACTTTAATAATTTGGACAAGTGACAAAAAAAGAACAAATGAATGATATGTAGGGCTTTCTCCCTGTAGCAGATTATCCCTTTGAAATCAACTCCATACCTAGAATTAGCGAGCTGGATACTGTGAAGGAGTTCACTCACTGAAAGAGTGCCTCCTTGTGGCCAGACGAGGCAAAGCAGCTCTCTCCTCTTCTGAGCCCCCTGGGGACCCCCGCTCCTGTGGTCTCACTTCCCACAACTAATCCCTCTGGCCAGGTCACAATTTGGTCCTCTCCTTTCTGAGGTAACAGAGAGTCCAAGAGAAAACATCTTTTGGTATCATCAAAAAGGTCTTCAGTCCCCGACTCCAGCTCCTGTGGTCCTTGCACGCTCGTATCTCAGGGCTTAAATTGTCCTTGAACCTTCTCAGGGGTCTTCACACCACCATGCCAGTGTCTAGCTGTGGAACCTGGACCCTCCCACTATCCCAGGCTCCAGCCCAGGGACCTTTTAACTATCAGCCAATGTCTGCCCAGTCCAACTCCTTGCTCCTGCTTTTCTGGGCTTCTTCCTCCTCAGCCACTCTCAGGCCTTCTCCCCAAAACCCCTCTAAGTTAACCCTTATTTCATGGCCAGGATTCCTTCCCACAAAACTTTCTACACCATCAAATACAAACCTAAACCCATTTTCACTGTCCTTGGGCTTGACCTTACACCTCTCACAACTCTTCCTGCTCTCTTCCTGTCTGAATACCTCCCAGGGCTCTCTCCTTGGAGTTCCAGTTCCTGTCCTTGTGTCAGGACTTCCTACCAGACCCTGCTCCACACTGGTGGCTGCTCTGTGTCCTCTCTGGCTTCCTGCCAGACCTGTCTATTCAGACAAGAATCCCAAAGCTTCCTCTATCCCTGGTCTCCCTATTTTTTGACCCAGAGAGTGACTGTACACTCTCTCTGCAGCCCTCTTCTGCTCTGAACTTCCTGGAACCACCAAGCGCCTTCCCCACTTGGGACTCATGTTTAATTAAGTCTGGCTGTCCCTGTAGGTGCAGCCAGATAACATAACTGGCCTTGCAGGCCCACATTACACCATCCTGGGACTGTGTGGGGCACATACCCTGTCGCAGATCATTAAACATATAAATCAGGCTGCAGTTTACCTAGAGTACTGTATCTCAAAATCTTTAAATCCATCTAATCGAAATATTATGCCAGACATTGCAGGAGAGGTTTATATGGTATAATGAGGAAATTGCAAATTTATTTAGGCAATATTTTGCATTGGCATCCTAATCTGTTATGCCCTTCTGTAAATCCAGGGTTTTCTAGTTCTACCTCAGAGCTTCTCTGGAGTAAAAAAATAAGTTATTCACTATTCCTCTTTCCTTTCACCCTCCAATGCTCTTACTCCCTTATTGTGAAATTTCATAGAAAAAAATCATAAAAAACAAAGTCTCCTATAATTTTTTCCAACTAATCCTTTGGGTTAAATTCTGCTCTCAGTTTCACCACTGTAAATTCAGAGTAATTCTGCAATAAAGTCATAAAGTTATTCAGGATTTGCAATGGTGTTACAGGACAAAAGGGGTTCCAAAGAAAGCTTTTGGAAGCATGAGATTTACTACAGTATGATAAACAGTTATAACAGGATGAAATTCCACATAGATCCATAGAGCTACAGTATGGAACCGATATTTACCTGTCCTTTTTGGGCACTTTAGGGCTTTATATACTCAGTCTATTTTTAGTTTTGTTAATCCATTCTTTCCTAATGTCTGTGTTTTTCTCCTACTTTTTCTGCTTGATTATTTTTACTTCTTTTTTTCCTTTTATCTTTCTCCTTACGTTTCTCTCTCTCTCTAACACATACACCTTCCTCATTACTATCATTTTTTATTCCATTTAGCTCCTTCCCACTATATTTTATCCTTTTCCTTCTGTCCTTCCTCATCCTCTGTGTGCTGCTTTCTCCAGGCATATTTCCCTGCTCTTGTTCTAATTGTGTGAACCTTTATCTTCTTGGATTTATATAGTGAATTCAAAGTCTCACAAACCAGACTAACAACAGAGAAATGTGATGTTAAAAACAGTACTACAATTGCATTAACTAGGCTCTTCACTTCAGAACTAGCAAACCAATGCGGAAGCTTACATCTGCAACCATTATAGCTTGTGTGGCTGTCCCAGCAGCCAAACAAGCTAAGTGATGTGGGCCTCGGTCATTATTTGAATGAAAGAACTCCACAGTTACAAATGTGCTTTTGGTAATTCAGTGAGTAGCAGTCCCTCCCTCTATGCCAGTACTGAACCGTCATGGTGTTTCATGAGTCACACTGGTTGGTACCATTTGGGCTTAGGCATATAATAGGACAATCACAATGCAAATTTTCGGGTACTCTCATAACTGGGGCTTAGTACAATTGGGAAACATTTTCAAATCCCACCATGATTATACGCTGTAAACTGTTTGAGGCATGGGCTGCGTTTTCCTTTGTGTTTGGAAAATGCCCTGTATATTTATGGCAACATCACAAAATACATACATACGTGGGCATTTCTGTCCAGAAAGAAAGAAAGGCAAAGTCAATTGATCATTGGCGCCCTAATTTCATATTGGGTGACCACACTCTTTGTAAGAAAGTTACCAAAACACAGCTCCAGATGTCTGTGAATCTGCTGAGGAGCCAAATGTCATCACAGGATGAATATCTAGATCAGGAGATCTCAGACTTTTCCATAAACTGAACTATGTCTTATTCCGACACAGAAATTGTAAATATGAAAGGAGATGGTCCAAAAGGCAATCACCCTCCCGTTCATGTAACATCCCTGTGATAACTATAGTACTTGTTTGCATGGAAATGTAACATTAGGTAAGAATATAATACATTTTAGTGATATTTTAATGTGATGTAGCAGCTTGGAATGGAGAGACCCAGTGCCATGTGAGCAGCCCACTCATGGAGTACCAGTAGTCCATGGATTACACTGTGAGGACCTCTTGTCAAGAGAATTATCACCTGTATGCTCTGAATCACATTGGACTAAAGAGAGATGCAAATGTTCATAAAGCCATTTTTTCTTCTTTCCTCTATCAGCATTTCTTTGACCTCAAATTAATGAAAAGTTGAACATTTTCAAAATTAGCCCTAATACATACTGCAAAATAATCACTGAAAATTCTCAGTGAGCATTTTATTTTCTATCTGTGTTTCAGGTATTGGATTCTGTTTGTTTTCTGCGGTACTACTGGTATTATATCAATACATGCATTCCTAATTTATGCATGCCTGACTGAATTCCTAATTAGAGATGCAATTCATGTGATTTTACAGGATCCTCTCTGGTCAGTGACCATCATGTCTTTCACCATTGTGATCTTGTACGGCTCAGGATAAAAGGGTGTAGAGAGTTTGTTGCGAGGCTGAAGGTTTCTGACAAAAACTACATTTCCCACATTGCAACATGTGGTCTTGGACTGTCTGAGTTTTATGACAAACTTCGCTTCATTGTCACATTGACAGCAAGTTTGCAGATGACACTTAAATGGGAGGAGTGGTAGATACACTGGAGGGTAGGGTTAGGATACAGAGGGACCTAGACAAATTAGAGGATTGGGCCAAAAGAAATCTGATGAGGCTCAACAAGGACAAGTGTAGAGTCCTGCACTTAGGAAGGAAGAATCCCATGCACTGCTACAGACTAGGGACCAAGTGGCTAGGCAGCAGTTCTGCAGAAAAGGACCTAGGGGTTACAGTGGACAAGATGCTGGACATGAGTCAACAGTGTGCCCTTGTTGCCAAGAAGGCTAACGGCATTTTGGGCTATATAAGTAGGAGCATTGCCAGCAGATGGAGGGACGTGATCGTTCCCCTCTATTCGACATTGGTGAGGCCTCATCTGGAGTACTGTGTCCAGTTTTGGGCCCCACACTACAAGAAGGATGTGGAAAAATTGGAAAGAGTCCCGCGCAGGGCAACAAAAATGATTAGGGGACTGGAGCACATGACTTAGGAGGAGAGGCTGAGGGAACTGGGATTGTTTAGTCTGCAGAAGAGAAGGATGAGGGGGGATTTGATAGCTGCTTTCAATTACCTGAAAGGGGGTTCCAAAGAGGATGGATCTACACTGTTCTCAGTGGTAGCAGATGACAGAACAAAGAGTGATGGTCTCAAGTTGCAGTGGGGAAGTTTAGGTTGGATATTAGGAAAAACTTTTTCACTAGGAGGGTGGTGAAGCAATGGAATGGGTTACCTAGGGAGGTGGTAGAATCTCCTTCCTTAGAGGTTTTTAAGGTCAGGCTTGACAAAGCCCTGGCTGGGATGATTTAGTTGGGGATTGGTCCTGCTTTGAGCAGGGGGTTAGACTAGGTGACCCCCTGAGGTCCCTTCCAACCCTGATATTCTATGATTCTATGACACAAAGGTTCATTGTCTGCTCTTATCTCAATTTGTGGTAATTTTGTTCTTAGCTGTTTGCCAAGCAGGACAGTTGCTGGCACCATGTGAAGGCCAAAAGTATAACTGGGTTGAAAAAAGCTTTAGATAAGTTCATGTGGAATAGGTCCATCAATGACTATTAGCCAAGATGGTCAGGGATACAACCCTATATTCTGGGTATTCCTAAACTTCCAACTGCCAGAAGCTGGGACTGGACCACAGAAGGTGTATCACTAGAAATTCCCCTTTTCTGTTCATTCCCTCCAATGCTTCTGGCACTGGACACTGTAAGAAGATAGGATACTGAGCTAGATGGACCATTGGTCTGTTCCAGTGTGGCCGTTCTTATGTTCTTATGCTAAGTATATATCGAAAATTATCTGTGAAGCATCAGTATTGAAGCTCTATTCCCAAATGAGAAAGCACACCAGCCCTCAATTAGACAGATGGTGTGCAGGTCTATATTTCTAGGATGCTATTCACAAAATGCCTGTTGGTGTTGGTTTTCCAAAATTATTACTTCAAAAAAAATTATTAGAAACACGTTCATTAAGCAAAAGTTGACTTTTGTAATGTCTGCAGGGTTTCTGAAAATTTTTAATTGTAAAAATGTGTTTTATTATATCCATGTAATAGGGTATACAAACCCCACACTGGGCCAAAAGGGTTTAAAGGACAATACTGGGCCCAGGTAGCCTCACCTGGATCTGATGTGCATGTGCCAGCCAAAGGAGCAGGTTAAAAGGACATCTGAAGCCCAAGCTCTGTGTGACAGAGAACAGGCTGCAGGGGAAACTTCCTGAAAAGCCACACAGAAGGCTCAATACAGGTTGGAACCATAGCACTGGTGAGGCCCACGGATAGTGCCTTTTCCAAACCCCCACCTTTTTTAAGAACCAGCAGGTCCTGTAGGGCTCTGCTCATTTGAACTCTGTTCAATGCCAGATTGTTTGGACTGTAGAGCATCATAACCCAAGCTGAAAGAGAATTGTCAAGGTTCCTTCCCCACTCTGAACTCTAGGGTAGAGATGTGGGGACCTGCATGAAAGACCCCCTAAGCTTATTCTTATCAGCTTAGGTTAAAAACTTCCTCAAAGTACAAACTTTGCCTTGTCCTTGAATAGTATGCTGCCACCACCAAGCGTGTTAAACAAATAACAGGGAAAGAGCCCACTTGGAGACGTCTTCCCCCCAAAATATCCCCCCAAGCCCGACACTCCCTTTCCTGGGGAAAGCTTGATAAAAGTCCTCACCAATTTGCATAGGTGAACATAGACCCAAACCCTTGGATCTTAAGAACAATGAAAAAGCAATCAGGATCTTAAAAGAAGAATTTTAATTAAAGAAAAAGTAAAACAATCACCTCTGTAAACTCAGGATAGTAAATACCTTACAGGGTAATCAGATTCAAAACATAGAGAATCCCTCTAGTCAAAACCTTAAGTTACAAAAAGACATAAAAACAGGAATATACATTCCATTCAGCACAACCTATTTTACCAGCCATTTAAACAAAAGGAAATCTAACACATTTCTCGTTAGATTACTTACTAACAAGTTCTAATACTCCATTCCTGTTCTGTTCCAGGCAAAAGCATCACACAGGCAGACAGACCCTTTGTTCCCCTTCCCTCCAGCTTTGAAAGTAACTTGTCTTCTCATTGGTCATTTTGGTCAGGTGCCAGCCAGGTTATCTTAGCTTCCTAACTCTTTACAGGTGAAAGGGTTTTGCCTCTGGCCAGGAGGGATTTTATAGTTCTGTATACAGAAAGTTCTGTATCCTTCCCTTTATATTTATGACAAGAATAGAGATAGGAAGTGGCACAGGACAGCAGGCTTTGGTCCTTGGCATGGAGGCCTTGGCTGGTGTTGTTTCCACAGAGCTCTGGGCTGGGACCAGTGGAGAAGGAGGGCCCAGGTCTCCCTACCATGCCCCACCTGAGAGCTAGGCCTGAGACAGGCTGAGACGGTTATGCTTCTGGCCTAGGGGCAAGGGTAGGCGTCTCTACACTCCACTTTTGGGGCAAGAGACTAGATACCCGATATGTTACTTCCTGGACCTCTTGGGCCCCTGAACAAACTATTACAATCCATCATTAATTTTGCTGAATAATTTATTCACCAATTACTTGTACTTTAACTTATTGCTATGTTTATTTCTTTACTCTCCAAAAGTTTTAGAATTACGTAAGCCAAGCATAGCAATATTTAACAAGCTGTGGTCAATATAAGCTTTGAAATCCTGAACTTTTTAACAAGTTAAACAAATTAAGCCCCAGCCCTGCAAAATAATTTTTTTTTTTTGGCCATTAGTATTTAGCACCATACTTCCATCACCTCAGGAATGCAGGTGGAGAAAAATCTAAAAGACTTAGAAACAATATGGAAACACATTTAGCCCCACAGAGCTACTTCTAAGAAGATTATAAATGGATAAACAGTATAACTGGCAATTTAGCAAATGCATTTCCCCCCATGGTTCTGATTTGCTTTCCTTTGGATATTTCTTTAGTATGTCCAGTGTTAATAATGAAAAGAGAATGAAATATTTGGAAAGACAGCCCTTGGCTGAATTTGGAAGCCAAAAAATTTTATTGTAGACTGCAAAAAGGCTTTTTAAAGAATTTTGTGCTGATAACAGACTTGAAAGGAATTGCAATGCAATAGACTTGTATCAAAACGATCTTCCTATCACAAACCTTGCAAGAAGAGCAAGGCAACATTTTTCTTTATCTTTACTTAAAATTTCAGAATTCCTTTAGCATGTATCGAATATTTATGGTACTACCTTATCAACTTTGAATTGAGAAGAAAGCAGAACAAAGGGCTAAAGGTCTCTATTGCAATTCCACTGAATTCAGCAGAGTTACAGTGTGGACAGTAAAATCAACGAGGAGTCCTTGTGGCACCTTAGAGACTAACAAATTTATTTGGGCATAAGCGTTCATGGGCTAAAACCCACTTCATCAGATGCATGGAGTGAAAAATACAGTAAGCAGTATATATATAACAACACATGAAAAGATGAGAGTTGCCTTACCAAGTGGTGGGTCAGTGCTAACAAGGCCAATTCAGTTAAGGTGGAAGTGTCCTATTCTCAACAGTTGAAAAGAAGGGATGAATATGGCCTCATTAGCACTAAAAGGTAATTTTCCCTCTGAAATTCATCCCTTCTTGTCAACTGTGATAACAGGTGACCAACCATGAGCCCCACCCCTTAAATTCCTTGGGAATTTTAAAGTCCCCTTCCTATTTGCTCGGTGATGCATGCAATGGTCTCAGTGCATCTTTCCAGCTGACCATGCCTGCTCCATGCACTAGGTGATTCCCTGCTTGGAGCAATGCTGAGCTGCTGGACTTCACCAGCATTTGGGGAGAGGAGGCTGTCCAGTCCCAGCTCCGCTCCAGCCATAGGAATTCTGATACCTACGGAGAGATTTCACAATGCATGACAGAAAGCGGCCATGACCAGGATACACAGCAGTGCAGGGTCAAAGTGAAGGAGCTGCGGAATGCCTACCACAAGGTATGGGAGGCAAACTGCTGCTCCAGTGCTGTGCCCATGAGCTGCCAGTTCTACAAAGTGCTGGACGCGATACTCAGTGGTGACCCCACCTCCACTGCGAAGGCCACTGTGGATACTTCAGTGGCTCACATGCCAGTCAAGAGTCAACCTAGCCAGGAGGAGGAAATCTTGGATGAGGATGTGGAGGGGGAGGGGGACCCAGAGGCAGAGGACGATTCAGAGGTCAGAGATGCATGCAGCCAAGAGCTCTTCTCTCCCCTGGAGGTGGCTAGCCAGTCACAGCTGTTGGAGCTTGGCAAAGTGCAAACAGGAGAGGAGGCCCCTGCTAAGTGGCTTTGATTTTGGGAATCGCCGAAGTGAGTTGTTGGGGGCAGGAGGGTTGCAGAAAGCAGGCTTGTGTATGTATGATGCGCGTACCACCACATGCCAGGTCTGAGCACTGGAACAGGGTGTTGATTGACTCCCTCACTTCACAGGAATCTGCCTCCCTTTCTTCACAAGAATCTGCCTCAGAGATCTCCAAGAAACTTTGGCAGACCTGCTTTGTGTCTTGTCCCATTAAGGGTAACTTTTCCATGCCATTCTACCGTCACTAGGGACGGAGGACCAGTGTTGCACACAGGCAAGCCGCATATGGGCCAGTGTGGAAGCTATAGTCTTGAAGAAGACCTTCTCTTGATTCCCTGCTCACCCTCAGCACAGAACCTGTCAAAGTTCCTTCCCAACTCTGAACTCTGGGGCACAGATGTGGGGACCCGCATGAAAGACCCCCTAAGCTTATTTTTACCAGCTTAGGTTAAAAACTTTCCCAAGGCACAAATTTCATCTTGTCCTTGTACAGTATGCTGCCACCACCACATGATTTAGACAAAGGACAGGGAAAGGATCACTTGGAGTTCCTATTTCCCCAAAATATCCCTCCAAGACCTTACACCCTTTTTCCTGGGGAGGCTTGAGAATAAACAAGATGATCACAAACCAGCCTTGGATTTTTAAGACCCAAAAAACCCAATCAGATTCTTAAAAAACAGAACTTTATTAGAAGAACAAAAAAAGATAAGAGAACAACTCTGTAAGATCAGAATGGAAGATAATCTTACAGGCAGTCAGATTCAAAACATGGAGAATCCCTCTAGGCAAAACCTTAAGTTATAAAAAGATACAAAAACAGGAATACACATTTCCTCCAGCACGTGAATTTCACAAGCCAAAACAAAGAAAACCTAATGCATTTGCTAGCTAGATTACTTACTAACTTTACAGGAATTGTAGGACTTGCATCCTTGATCTGTTCCCGGCAAAGGTATCACACAGACAGACAAAAGCCTTTTCCCCCCTCCAGATTTGAAAGTATCTTGTCCCTTCATTGGTCATTTTGGGTCAGGTGCCAGCCAGGTTGCCTGAGCTTCTTAACCCTTTACAGGTAAAAGGACTTTGCCTCTGGCCAGGAGGGATTTTATAGCACTGTATACAGAAAGGTGGTTACCCTTCCCTTTATATTTATGACACCTCATATCAAACGAGAGGTTACCATTGACACGGTACTCGAGAAAGTATGCACCAACTCAAGCATGCCACTGTACAATGACTTTTTTAAACCACCAGCTGCATGTTTGCCATCACATCGCCCATTATGGTCTCATCCGCCACACCAGGATGTTAGGGCGGAAACACTCTGGTGAGAGGAATGGATAACTGTTACAATCCCCAACTAGTCCCGTGTCATTGACCCCACTATTTTCCCACCTGGTTTTGACCTGCCCTGTCGTCAGTGGTCCCTGTTGAATAGGTTCCAGACCGCGCAAGGTCTCTGTGCTGTCAACCAATATTGCTGGGGCCTTTGTGACAGCCCTTTGTGCAGCTGCGGTGCAACACAGACGATGATGCCCACTGTTGATGAATGCCTGCTAACAGCGGTGGCCTAGAAGAACTGCATCACGCCACTGAAGATGCCATCGCTTGGCTAGCCAACTATGCATACGCTAAATAATAATAAAAATAATCATAAAATATCACATCCCTTCAGATATTTTTCATGTATCATACATTTATGGGTAACTATGGATTTATTGGTTTGTTTAGGAATGATTCACAGAAAGAACCTATGTGAGTTTAACCTTAACCTTATTTAACAGACATTGTCATTGAAAACAGATGTGAATGGGTTTTCCCATCCCATAAGAGTTTTTGAGATTTCAAAAAAATGTCCCATCCCAAAACAGGATGGAAAGTCCAAATGTTGAAAATGTTCACAAACTAACAATAAAAAAAATTCAGATTGGGCTAATGGATCATTTGGGTTTGATAATTTTCAAAGATTTTCTTGCATTTATGAGCTTTTAAAAAACATAACTTTTTAGCATAAGTTAACTAAAATTTCAAAAAAAAAGTCATTTTGCAATGCAAAATGAAACTTTACACATCAAAAGTTAATTTCAAGTCTTTTTGTAAAAAAATTTTTGAATTAGTATTGGTTGTGATATAGCTCCTTTCTCGCAAATAGCTTCAGTTTTGACAAATCAGCATTTTCCGATGAAAAAACGTTTAGTTGGAAAATTCCCGACCAGCTCTAAGTGAAATCTCTGTTACTTCAAATACTCAGATGCATATCATCAAAATATATAGAACAGAATAAACAATCCCCTGAATGTAGGTTTGAGGCAAGGGGGAATGTTAATCATGGGAACAATAGAATTGCTTGTTATTCAGTTAATTGATTTATTTGTTTTGGTTGAGGATATATTGCTGGGAAGAGATGCTGTTTCATATCAAACTTCAAATATGGTTTTGGAAATATCGTTGAAAGACCAAGCAGAGGTGTTTTTCAGTTGGCAGAGTAGATGGATTGCCTAACTGTTTGCGTATGTGAGCTAGGTATTTATTGGTAAGAGATGTTGTTTTATCTTGGAGATTTATCTTCTTCAGTATTTATTGTAACAAATCCTAGCAAGAATTAGGGCTTTTGATACATGAATTTAAGTAACTATATTTATGTAAGCCCATTTATTCCTGTAATTTTTCCAATGTTTCTCTGTTGTTTGACAAGCAGTGTTTGTATTACTCCTTGTAAATAAATAAAGCCTATATTTATTAAGATAAAAATGGTGAGGTAATTTTATGGCATAATCTGTTTGTGTTTTCCTTAAAGGAAAAAGATGTTATCTAAGTCACTGTCTCTCTCAAGAGAGGTTTCAGAGTAGCAGCCGTGTTAGTCTGTATTCGCAAAAAGAAAAGGAGTACGTGTGGCACCTCAGAGACTAACGAATTTATTTGAGCATAAGCTTTCGTGAGCTACAGCTCACTTCATCAGATGCATTCAGTGGAAAATACAGTGGGGAGCTACCTTCTCTCAGGAGAGAGAGGGTAAAATCATACCTCCGTTGAAGTTAAAGGGAGCTTTGCCATTGACTTCAGTAAGGTTAGGATTTCACCCACGGTCATTTTCACAAACTCATCTGAGGGCTTGTCTTCACTATCGGGGTAAGTCAACCTAAGTTATGCTACTCCAGCTGCATGAATAACGTAGCTGGAGTCGTCGTAGCTTAGGTTGACTTACCCTGGTGTCTTCACGGTGCTGCATCAATGGGAGATGGTCTCCAGTCAACTTACCTTACTCTTCTCGGGGAGCTGGAGTACTGGAGTCGACCAGAGAGTACTCTGCCATCAATTTCCGGATCTTTGGTAGGCCCGCTAAATCGACATCCACTGCATCGATTGCAGCAGCACTGATCTCCCCAGTAGTGAAGACAAGCCCTGAGTCTCAAAGGATTTCTTACCGAAGAAAAAGGAGGTTGATGAATGTATTTACAGATCACAGTGCCAGCTGCGGAGCAGTGGAATGAGACTGTGGCACAGAATGAGAGGTCAAGCAGGAGATACTTTTGACAAGTAAATAAGATGGTAACTGTTGCATCATTTCTTTAGGTTATTTGGACCTCTCTGTTCCCACAATGGCATTCATCAGCAATCCTGTGACTCTGCACCTATGACTTGCAATAGTAACTATGATACTAGTATCTTTCGCTGCATCCCCCCAAGGTTACAGTCCAGTTCTCTCCCAACCAACACAAGTCCCCGATACATAACATAATTATTCCTCCATGTCCCATGGCCCAGTTAAATTTAATATTCATTTCATATCAAAATATTGTCATGGCTGTTTTTCATAGAATCATAGGTCTGGAAGGGACCTCGAGGGGTCATCTAGTTCAGTCCCCAGCATTCATGGCAGGACTAAATATTATTTGGACCATCCCTGAGAAGTATTTGTCTAACCTGCTCTTAAAAATCTACAATGATGGCGATTCCATAACCTCCCTGGGCAATTTATTCCAGCACTTAACCACTCTGACAGTTGGGAATTTTTTCCTAATGTCCAACCGAAACCTCCCTTGCTGCAATTTAAGCACATTGTTTCTTGTGCAATCCCCAGAGGTTAAGGAGAATAATTTTTCTCCCTCCTCCTTGTAACAACCCTTTATGCACTTGAAGGTTGTTATGCTGTTTTCATGCATTAACTAAAAATGCAGAATGATATGTAAGTGCAACTATATAACAGCATGCTACTAGGTACATGGGCCAACAGATGTAATGTAAATTAAATGTTTTGCCCATATTGCCCAGTGTGCATTTTCTTACAATACAATTTTACAGTTGGCAAATTATGATTTATGTTTGACGCTACAAAAAATGTTCCCATGCCTCTGCTATTTTGGTCTATGAGCTGGCATGGCTCTTCCAAGCTGACAACACACATGCAGGAAAACTTCCTCTGAGACATGCATGCTGTGAATGGAGTAAAATGGATTAAACCACTGATGGAGAAGTTGGTGTTGGCAAAAGAGTGTGCAAATGAGCTCTCCTGAGGGTGCAGCAGAATTTGAAAGGCCCTGTGCTGTAAAGTAAATTCTGCTGTATAAGAGGAGGTTAGAAAAAAAGTAATTCAATTTAAAAAAAAACTGAGTTCATTTTTTAATTCATATGTTAGTCATGCATATTATATGCTTAGTACTATACTGCTGCTGTAGGACAATCAATTTAACTTTAGGGTTTATATGGAGTTCAACACTTGAGGGAATATGATCTGGCAAGTTTTATACATTAAGAATCACATTTCTCAAAATGGTTCAGCAGTAATCCAGAATGTACTGTGCAGCTCCAACACTTTTTAATCTAGAGAACTGTTAGATATAGACAAAGTGAATAAGATTGATTGACTGAGTGGTTTAAGTCAGAAAACTAACTGGAAATAATACAACTCGTGAAACTTTGACAGCCGTGAGAGAATATGTGGATGTAAAGCAATAAAAATAAATATTATTTGGAGTTTAAAATACTGTAAAAAAAGCCCATTGTTACTTACTGATTGTTGGATAATAAGTTAATACATAAATTTTCAAGGAGAGATTGAGCCTTCAAAAACCCATATAATAAATTACAAAGGAGTCGATAACTTGGCAGCTCCATCTGGAGATGCATCTGAAGATTTGAAATTAAAGTGCATTGCTAAATTTTGTAGTAGTATTTCTTTGACAGCTGCCAGAATAAGGGGCTGAATTGGTTGGATAGCAGTTCTTATTAAAGAAATTCAGAAGCATTTGTTTAGAGTTAGCAGGAAGTAGAGAGAGCTTCTCTTACATTGTATTAACAATAACAATATTTTGTAAACTTAGGCTATACTGTACATACATTCAGCATCTACATTTTGGATGAAATTCAGCTATTATTGTGGTGCCCCTCATTGTTTTAGGCATTGTGCAAACATAGAAAAGAGACAGTCGCTGCTCTGAAGGGCTTACAAGCTAAGGACACACACAAAGAAAGGGTGGGAGGATATGGGAAAAGGACATACAAAGAAATTAATCTGGTGAAGAATTGGCTGAGCATTCTTATGTACATGGATTGTAGAGTTTTGGATGATGATTATTTTTTGTTTACTTTTTAATAATGGGGCTTAGCAGTACAAAGAAAGGGAATAGGAAAAGGGAAGAAGGGAAAGAGGAATATTCAAAACTTCTCACTTGTCTAGCCATGATTAGCAGGCTGGGTTTTGTAGGCACCCTGGCAGAGGCGAGCTTTAAGGAAATATTTGAAGGAGGACAAAGGTAATGACTGTTCAGATTTTGTCAGGGAGTTTTTCCCATGCACAAAGGATGCCCTCGTTCTCACACACATACTAATCCATTGATTTCCACACACCATTTTAGTTTCAATGGAGTAGTGCATGTGTAAATTAGAATAAAACTTTGACCTTCACATTTTGAATTTTTTTTTCAACAAAAAAATATGAAAAGCACCATTGTCAGTTACTGTAAAATGTCTAAGATACTATATACACTGTACTAATTCAGAATGGACACAATAAAATAACTGATCCAAATGTGAAACTTTAATAAATGTTTTGTCCTTTATATAATCGTGTAGATGTACTTATTATCTATATATTCTTCTATGAAATAAAGATTTAAGAAATCAAATTCTAAACATTATTAAGAGTATAGATGCCTATGTTTTCATGTCTTTTAAAAATGTTACGTTCTGAGATGTATCTTACATTAGAATGGCAGGAAGTCTTTTTACATAAAAGGAGGTGGGGCAAGTCTTTGTGGCTTCTGAGTAGGTGGGTTCAGCAACTGTGGACTCAACAAAAGGAATCCATTCTCTCAGCTATTCTACTCCTGGACTTTCTTTCAAGATCAGATTGATTCAAGAAAACATTGACTTCTGGCTTTCCCCCCCTGCTTTCTTCTTGTACAGGATATTTGTTTTCTGTGCGATCTCTGTGGAGGAGACACTCAGTATCACCAGTTGTCTACCATGTTTATCACGTCCCTGATGATCATACCATGTGTTCAGAATAAGGAGGACTGTTGGTAATTTAGGGTCTATCCAAATGGGTTCAAGTCAATGAAAGTCTTTCCATTGACTTCACTGGGCTCTGGATCAGCCTTTTAGGTACCTCAGTTATAACAAAGCAATCACTCTATATCTGACCTATCAGTCCTCATCCTTAAGGGAAACCTGCACAGCACATTCAAAACGATGAGCCTGGAGCTTAAATTCATTACTCTGCTAGACACTAAAAATATGGACTAAACTGAGACTGGATTTATGGCTTATTACAACAATCTAAACCCACCAGTACCCCTGTCCTCTTTTTGTCCTATGACTGCAGAGGTGTTAACAGGCCACTCTACCTTAAATGGTCCCTTAAAATATGTGCTAACTACTTATGCTAAACCATCCGTTCCACTTTGCATTTTGCTGTGATGATGGGTGTTGCTTTCCCAGACCGGAAGAAGAGCTTTGTGTGGCTCGAAAGCTTGTCCCTATCAGCAACAGAAGTTGGTCCAATAAAGGATATTCCCTTGCCCACCTTGTCTCTCTAATTTCCTGGGACCGACATGGCTACAACTACACTACATACAGTTATGAGAGTACATTTTAAGCATAATCTTTCAAGTAAAATGTAAAGCTCTGTTTCTTTTTATATCCCCTAATCTAGCCGGTGAATGACAGCACAATGCATTTTGTATTAAAAGAGAAGACAGGACCAAGGAGGAAGGAGCTCAGCAACTTCTCCCTCTTCTGCTATAATATAGCCATATAGCATGATTTCACTACATGTTGATCATTACCACCACCACAATTATTACCTTCAATCAAGAATGTAATGCCTATATTGATAGGAAAATACATATTTTAGTGCAAAAAAATTAAAGAGAAAAATAGATATTAAACCACACTGTCTATAAACAAGAAAATACTCCAATGTATGGTGCTATATTTTGTTTCCAAAATTTCTAGGAGAATACTGAACTGCAATATTCCCTCCTAGGTGGAAAATTCTTCTTCACCATTGCTGGGCCTCAAATTTCTAATGGCTTAGTCATGAAGTATGTCATACAGTCAGAGCAAAAGAGCATTACAATCATACACTGTATCAATAGCAAGTGGACAATACGCCAAACAATTGTTCATTTTGCACAGACACCACTACAGGTCTAAGGAAAGTTATTTCTGACTTCTTTCTTGGCCCGGGATCATCACTTCTATCCTACCACCACCCCCAAGGCTGGCAGTGCACACTCGGAAAAACAGCTAATTTCTCACAAAAAGACAAAGAATTAAAAAACAATGCCTGCTAACTGTTTGGCTCTTCCCAGAGGGTCTCCTCAGACTATGGACAATGCCACAACTGAACAAAAATCACCCTGGGACTCTGAGCGCACTCACATGTGGTTTCACCCATTGTCATGGAGGGATTGTTTTGACAGGGTACCGAATTCAAGATGTGCGTCCAACAACCAAATGCTGAAAAGCCTAAAAGAAGATTTCCAGATTTCAGAACAATAATGTCCTTTCATGTCAACAGCTCATGAAAGGTATTATATAAACCACATGTGTCTATTATATGATTGAGCATATTCTCCTTTAGAAAGTAGCTATCCCTGAATACATCATCCACAATGACATCAGCTTGAGCTCTATTCTTCATTCTGCCGAATGGATCTTGCAGAAACATCTGTTTTACATCTTCAAACCATTGTTCATTGCCACAAAAGAAGTCAGTGTTAGTGAAGTCAGCATCATTAAGTTAGGCTATCCCAATTCTCCACCTATTGAAAAATAATAGAAAAATGAAGGTGGAAATACCCACATAGACAATAAATTACTGAATGTCTGTTTGTCGGCTTAGGATAAACTGGAGCAAAAGAGATCTTAAGGATTACCTACACCTTTTGATTGTCTCTTCTAAAAGAGATATTTCTGTGGCCCCAATCCAGTAAAGCATTTTAGCACAGGCATAAATTTAACCACCTAAATAGTGCATTTACTTCCATGTGGTTACTCACATGCTTTGAATTACATACCTACTAAGTGTTTTGCTGGACTGGAAAGTAATTGTTTAGTTATGGATGCTAAACAGTTGGGAATGGGAGAATGCAGAGATGCTTTATGTTTTATGAACTTCTAAAACTAAAAAGGTTTGGGATTTCTTATACCAACTCTTATCTCTGCAAATCTACGTTCTGTTCTAGACCTTTGTATTAATCCTTTTTTCTCTCTGGGACAATACACCCTACATTGTAAGTCAATGGGAATTGCATACAGCTGTCCAATGGCAACATTTGACCCTAAATAGTTATTTTCTTCCTCTTCTCTCCCTCTCTCTGTTTATTTTTGTTTTTCAGCATTTAGGCTTAGATTTTCAAAGGAACCTAAGGAAGTTAGGCACCCAAGTGATATTGGAAGTTCATGGATTTGAGTACCTAATTCCCTTAATCTTCCTTTGAAAATCCCACTGAAAATCTCCTTTTCATCTCCCAGTTTCTTTTTTTTTCAAGTGCATTTGCTTTCATTTCAGTTATTCAAGTCACAAAGGGCTCCCTTCTCTCCCAGAACCTGTCCCACAGTAGCAATGAGCTATAAAAACACATGTATATGGTTCTGAAGATTGTGAATGTCACCTCTGCACTCTTTTAAAGCACACTATCTACAGTATTATCAAGCCAAAAAAATAATTCAGCCAGACAGTTCAGCCAGGATATCCTTGCATTAGCGCAAGCAAACAACCAGAAAGTAACACCAGGATGTGGAATTTTGTCTGCAAAAAGAAGTCTAATGCTCAAAGATTTAGGTCTGGATGTGGCTTTGCAACTAGATGATTGTTCTGTATATTATAAAAGAAAAAAAATTCTCAAAATGACATTAACAAAGAAGACTTGCAAAACTTTATTGTGCTTGTAAAGCTTTGTATGTTCCAACCAATACACTACAATAAAACAATTAAGTTTTAGCTAAAAATATTAAGGTGCTGGTCAAAATTTAGAACCCACAGTGTACAGGCTTCTGACAGGCTCTATCAGGCCATCTCTGCCCTTTTCTAGAGGCAATGGTGCCCTGGCACCCTTTGCTTACAGAACACCTGCTTACGCTAGACTACCAATGAGATTTAGTCCTCCAGAGGCCGAGAAGGGCCAGGGAGGGACACTGATCAATAAGGAGCCTGAAGGCCACTTAAAAAGGCTTGCCTGCTTTCTTTGAAGGACAGTCCTGAGTGAGCAGGACATGGGAGAACTCCTCAGTAGTAGCCCAGGACTCCAGGGCCAGGTCAGGTCTTCTGTTTAAACATTGTAATTGAACAGTCCCTTTTTGTGTTTATTAGTTTAAAGGTGCAGATAGCCAAGTCTTGAGTTTGGTTATCATTAATCATTTAACACTGACACCAAGATTATGTCATAGGCTGTTCTGCTCTAGTCTGACTGCCACATTACTACAGAGACTTTTCAGAACAAAGCATGACAACCATTTCTGCGACTTATCTAATTTATAGCACATTGACATATCACAAGAGGCAAGTGAGATCCTTGCATGGAAGACAGGTCTGAAATGCAAGTGTTAATGTGAATAGTATACTATTGTCTGTAGATAGCCACTCTCAGCAGGTGCATCAAAGAGGGCTCCTACCCTTGTATCAGGCTATATTTCACTCTGTGTATCTTCACTCTAGCAACTAAAAAAAGGAAGGAAGTATCCATATGTGCGTATTCCTATGATTATTTTGTGTATCGAGATGAAGACCACATTTTTCACCAACATCAGGAGAGGGGACACACAGAGCCAAGTTCTACTCTCAGTCACTGGTGTAAATCCAAAGTATCTCCACCAAACTCAGTGGCAGTATCCCAGATTTACACTTGCATACCTGAGAGCAGCATTTGGCCTATGTTGTCTTAATATTCCTCAGTTCTGAAGAATGCCTGTCTTTCCAAAACTCCGAAGCTGTGAGTTTATGGAATGTCAGGTTACTGATAGAGAGATTCTTTTTTGTTCATTTCTTGTACACAGATACAGTGACATGACATCGACTCCACGTCCCCATACGCATATTGCAAAAGAACATAAGAAAGAAGCCAGCATGTTAACAATCGTGTTTCTGCCAAAATAAGTCTATTAGTATTATTTTATCAACTCTCCAAATGATTTGTGGGCTGATCTTTGAATTTGAAATTGATTTTTGAATAGAGGAGGACCATTTTCTCCACTTCTCCTTCCCCCACAAAATAGCGAGTTGAGTAACTTTTAAATACCAAATCCCGTCTTCCATCAATTTAGCCAAATTCATTTTTAAGTGTCTCATTTCACATCAGTTTTTAAGTCGAGCCATTATTTAATATCTGCTGCAAGGAGCCACCTTGTCTGTGCTGACATCATCTGCTCAGTTTTCTTTTACACTTTCTAACAGAAACTATGACACACTCCTACAAGAATAGACACAGAAAGCCAAGAAACAGACAGTATAATTGAAGGCCAAGACATATGTTTCTATAACTTATGTCCCTTTGTCCATTATTTTTACTACTTTTGGAGGGACATTTTTGAGAAGAGAAACTTTGATATACAGAATTTTTATAAAAAGAAAAGGAGTACTTGTGGCACCTTAGGGACTAACAAATTTATTTGAGCATAAGCTTTCGTGAGCTACAGCTCACTTCATCGGATGCATTGAATACAGACTAACACGGCTGCTACTCTGAAACCTGTCATTATGCAAGAATTTTTACAGTGCACTAATACTTGGAAAACATATTAAATAATCTCGAATGAATGAATCTAGTATTACACAATGTATTTCCATAATAATCAAATTGTCTTTTTCACTATGATGTACTTCACTTTGTTAACAGTTAGTTCTCCATCTAAATACACCTGTAGGTCATAATTCTTAATGTTAATGTCTGCGAAGTCCAGTGAAAGCAACATCAACTTGACTGTTAACAGCTGAAATCAGCACTGATAAGATGCCAGTAAAGAACAAAATTAATATGAATTTATTTCAGCAACTAACTATGCCAACTCTGGGTATTGCATCAAAAGAAACAGTTCAATAAGACAAACCAATAAAAATTATAGTTTATTTCATCTGAAGCTCTATATAATTTTACCAATAACATACATGCAACAAGAAAAGGAATACTTGTGGCACCTTAGAGACTAACCAATTTATTTGAGCATGAGCTTTCGTGAGCTACAGCTCAAATAAATTGGTTAGTCTCTAAGGTGCCACAAGTACTCCTTTTCTTTTTGCGAATACAGACTAACACGGCTGTTACTCTGAAACCTGTCATACATGCAACAGGAAACTGGCAAGAATATATGATAGCAACATTAAAACAAAGCTCCAACTGGAATTTTTTATACAAGATAGAAGTGATCTATTTCCACCCAATACAGTTCCACCTACTTCCTCATAACAGACACAAACATACTTTGTCAATGAAACACTGCATTTTACTGATTGTTATCCACCTGTGTACCTCCTACACCTTTGATGTCTATGAGAGTTTTTGCTGTTGAATTTAATGGCAAATGATCAGGCACTTTATCATCAGCATTCACTGATATCAAAAGGAGAGTCTGGCAAGGGAGGTGTACTTGCTGTGTGACAGGAGAAAAATCCAAAGATAATTAGAACAATAGTTTGTCCAATTGCTTTCAGGACAGAGTCTAAAGCCCATTGAGTTCAATGGAATTGCTCACATTGATGTTGTTGGGTTTTGCATCAAACACTCAATGAATGAGCTGAGGGGGAAATTTTTATGTTTCCATTACACAAGAAAAGTGTGCACAGGAAAAAAAATGGTTACATTAGAACGAGAAGAGTGTCAGGCAGAAGTGAACAAGTCACAACCAATCTACTACACCTCACCTATGAAAGGATAAGAGACAGTGGTGCTTGCAGCACAGTATGGCGTAATGGCAGCCTCAGGAATATCTCTTTCCACCTGTGACATTATTGACATGAACAGTGACCGTATAGATCATTGTTGCAACCAAGGTCCTATAGTTGCACCAAATCTGGTACAAAGGAGGTCCAGTAAAGTGTCTATGAAAAGGTTGCAATTTGCTCATTATGATTACACTATCTGTATGCATGTATCATTTTTATATTTGAAGTTATAAATATTGGCTATGTACTTGTATCTCAATGTGTTTGATTCTAAGTAGCACCAGTGAAGCATTTGGCCAGCTTATTGAGAAGGGACTCTTCAGATTAAGTGCCCAATCAAGAAACACTTGTATATTGACGTAGGTCTGGGGCTTGGTCCTGTGGGATCAGGAGAACCTTTTTTCTTTTACTGGGGTGCTGTTTTCATAAGCATTCCTCCCCATAAGGAGTGGTGCTGGTGGTGTACTGGGAAACTGGAGTGTCTAAGGGAATTGCTTGTATGACTTCAGGTTAGCCAGTGGGGTAAAACTGAAGTCCTCTCTGTTAGGTTGGTTTGGTGTGCCTTTGTACTAAAGGACACCCAGCTTTGGGCTGGGACTGCCCTGCTCTAAGCAATTTGTCCGGAATTGATACTCTAGTGTCCTGCCAGAGGCTGCATCGTTACACCACCATGTCCCCCTCTAATATTACAGGGTACTCCATTTTCTCCCTTATTCTCTGAGTCACCCTTTGCTTAATAATGTCAAATGAGCAACTAATTGGGGCAAATGCTGGCAGCAGCAGTAGTACTGCTGTCTGACAAAAGGGTAAAAGGTTCAGTGAAAACATCTGCAAGTAGTTGATGCAGTGAAGGAAACAGTGAAAAAGTCTCCCTCACATTGGATTTGCAGTTATATTCTGAACTGTGTGAATGTAATCGCATAACAAATGAGTACTTCTATGCCAAACAGTGCTATTGACTTCAGTGGGGCTGACACATGCAACTGAAAGCATGATTTGGCACAGTGCATGTGATTGCTATAGATAGTTTGCACCATGATACTTTCTTTTGCTATGTCTGGATTCATTCTCGAGTGTTCTTCTAAGTGGCAAGAAAATTTAAATGATAGCAAAACCGGAATAATTTGCTCTCTCCCCAGACCTGAACATACAGTCTATTCAAAGTGTAAATAATAATGTAAAGCAAGAGCAGATCCGTTCTTCCCTTCTTCAAAGCCACTGACCTCAATGACATTGAAGCTTCTTCAACTGAATTTGGCCTCAGATCCCTACGAATGCACAAACACAGTGACTTCTCAAAATTCAGTTTCCTTTTTTATTCTCAAATCATTTGGTATAACAGGTTCGTAAACTTCACTCACAATTCACATGATCAGTTCTCATCTAAGGTAGGACTTACAGAATAGAACACACCATCAAACATTTTTAATTAATTGTTTTTTTATAATCAGATCAGAATTTACTAGTTTGTGAACTGCTCTGAATATTTACTCTTGAGCTGCTGTCCATGTCATGTGATTGGTCACTTCATTCCGATGCCATTTTTGTCTGTGCCCTGATTGGTTGAACTTACCTTTCATAAGTGATAGGAGTCACTTTTTCTGTCCATGAGTTGCCCATAAATAGATCAAGCTTTTCAATAATTTGTCCTATGTTTGTAGTTCAGGAAATCTTGTGTGTATAATAAAAAGAACTTCCCAAAATGTCCATGAAAGCACTTCCATAACAAATAGTATCACAAGGAGTTATTTTTGCTAGTAACCATGACACTTTGGCTTTCCACAAACATTCCTGTGAGTAAACACTTGCCCATCTCAATGTTTGTGAATAGGCGAATAAAAGGGGTCACAAAAGCAGCAATTGGAATCAGTGGGTTCTAACTGCAAGTATATTCATAAATTCTTTATTGTGGTATACGCACTGTACTAGTCACTCTCTTGATCTTTCCTCTTGATTCCTGTATGAGCAGCCTCTCATATCCACCTCTTCTGTTACGCTGTCTCATAATTGCTGATCACATGGGTAAGAATGTAAGTAAAACACATTTCCAAACAGGGGGCATTCACCTCTTAATCCTTAGCTCTCACTGAGAGCTGATAAAGACCTTTGTGTTCACTTAAGGCAAACAGCATCCAAACTGCACAAATGAAGAGTGATTATTTTCTTGCCTTTCAGAAAAGAGACAAAAAAAGTTATACATTTTGATTTATGAAATTTTGACGCATATACCAAAAAAAAAAAATCAAATTTCCTCTAGAGAGAGCACATTTTGTTACAGTGGTGCTAATCCCTGGAATTCATTGCCTAAAGTTGTTAGAGATTTTAATCTGTTTCTGGTTTTAAATCTTATTTGAAGTTTAATTTTTTGGATGTGCCTTTTTATAAATATCTGTCTGTTTGTACTTGCTTCTAAGGTTACCTGTACTTTATTTTTAAATGAAGATTAAGATTAAGCATTTGATGTCTGATTCAAAAGCCATTGACGTTAATGGAAAGATACCTGCTGACTTAATTGGGCTTTAGATCAAAGCTCTAAAGAGGTTTCTCCTTGAAAGTCACAATGGGCCAGACCCTCAACTGGTGTAAATCATCATTGATTTAAGTGGAGCTACACTGATTCATGCCAGTTGAAGATCTGACCCTATATTTCAAAATTTATTTTTTCCATCATTTAAATCAATGGCATTGCACAGAGATTTTAATCTTAAATATTTTTTACATTGTGAATGGAACTGTCTCCAACAATGAATGAAAAAATCATCAAGACCTGCCAACAGTATGGGTTTTCAGACCCAACAAGCATCTGAGGGGAAAACCCCATGGATAGGTTGCTCTTCCCTGTATTCCACCTCACCTTCTGTGAAAAAGCAGACAATCAGAGCTACTCTGTGTGCTGAAGAAACAGTCCTTGTAGCCATCTGAGGAGCAACTGCTCCTCCTGGCTGTGTAACCATTGATCCATCTTTGAGTACTGCATCCACAAGCCACCCTCCTTGAGGCCTGGGAACAGCATGAAATGAAGAAAACAGCCTCCTAGGGGTGAGGGAGAGGGAGGAAGAAAAAAGAATCTCCAGGAGCTGCCCGGGGCCTCCTAAAGATAAATTTGTGCAGGGAGGGGAACGGGGTTAGAATGTTCCATAGTTCAGGTTGCAGTGGAATTTGGATTATAAACTTAAATTTGGCAAGCTTCCAATAATTATAAAAAAAATCTTGTCTCTACCTCAAAATTTGGTAAGGAAGAGGCAGCACATTCAGGGGAGCAGGCGGAGTGGAGGTGAGCGATGGTGGAGGGGAGAGCAGGAAGTAACGGGGGGAGGTAGAGGAACCGCTCCCCACCCCAGCTCACCTCCGCTCCACCACCACCACCTCCCCTGACCGCATGGCAATGTGTATACAGGAAGTTGGAGGTGGGCAAGACAGGAGTCTCTCGGGTGACTGGCAGATAGGGAGGACAGCATTCCTAGAGCTAGCTGACATCTGAAATCTAACTTTCTTCTCAAATAAAAGGAAATTGAAACCACTCAAGAATCTGAAATATGAATACTGCTAGAGGTTACCAAGCCAGGGCTGCAACATGCAGAATCACCAGCAAAACACTAAAGTATGCATCATAAATTAATCCCACTGACTTCAAGATACATTGACTTCAAGGAGTGAGCCCTCAATTCCTTTCTAGTTTCAATTTTTAATTCAAAAAGACATTTCTTATTCAAAAGTAACATATTCACCTTCATCTCCTGGTTTTTGCACCAAATCAGCATTTTACATTTTCCTGGATTATTCCAATCATTAATGTTCCAACTAAATATTATTCATGCAAGGTTTTTTGGCAATAAAATTTTATGCATGGCTTGTGTCTGGAATTTTTAATTTTAGATATAGTACCACGAAGAAGACATGAAAGATTTTTTAATATTAGAAAGGAGCAAGAGGGGTTGTGTTAGTCTCATCTCTACAGAAGCTGTAGATGGGAGGCAACAATGTCACAATCTCCTTAGAATGGGGAAATACAGATGGGAAACAATTGAAAGACAAAACTTTTATCTCTGCATAAAACAAAATCCCTCACACTCTGATGTGCAGCATTTAACAGAAGGTACCATGGGGCAAGCTTCTCAAGTGTGAACGGTATATCTACATCTTTTTTCAACCACCTACCCTTTACAGTTTACCTTTGAAACACTGTTTACTCTGCAGTTACAATTACTCTGCTTTATATTTTGACTCAGCAAGTAGCACATCCAAGAAAACAATAATGGGATCGATATGATGATTATGAGAAGACTGTCCAATATTTTGTGAGACTCCCTGTTTCTTAATCATAAATCTGTATATATCCCTAGATGTCGTAGGAATGGACAGCTGTACTGACTCAGAGAAAATAACACTGTGTTTGTGTCAAAACCTAATAAATCACCAAAGAATTTTTGGAAGATTCCGAGTAATATAATACTAAATACCAAAATATTGAATAGAACTACTGCTAAGACATTTGGAGTCTAACTCCAGTAAGTATTGAGCAGCTAAAATTCTAAGCACCACCTCGCAAAGTTACCTCAGGCTGTTCAACCCTAAACTTCCAAGACTTACTGAGACTGTATTGAAAAAAATGATATTTTGCATTTTCATATAGTTCCACTGATGTCATATATCTGTATTTTTATTCTCCACACGTCACTGTTAGTAAAGATATTTGCATGAAAAACAGAATAATCTTTGCTTTTAAGGACTCATCTGCTTCACCTACCCTTCTCCCCACACCAACACCCCGTCCCCAACCTTAAGTCATCTTCCTCTGTTTAGGATAACAACATTTGTTATACTAGTTATTACTGCAATAAAAGAATCACAAACAGAGGAATATGACTTCATCTTGCAGTAGACCTGTAGTCTAAAGACTTCACCACACAGCTGGCAGAGCAAGGGTTAAACTAACCCACTCTCTGCCCAGAGAACCTTTAACAGGTGTCTGCCTGCAGGCAGTTCAATTAAGGGTGTGGGGAGAAGGGTGAGTATGTTCCTGGATTCAGCTGTGGCTAATTGTGCTTTTGGGGAGGAAACCCAGGAGCTATAAAAAGCAGACTTTAGGAAGCTGTTTTTTCTGTGGGTGTACACTGATTTAAGAGCTAGAATTTCTCTGGGATGGGAGGGGACCAGTTTTAGGAAGGTTGTTATACATCTATAAACTTGAAGATGCTGTGTTTATTTAAACAAGACCACTGATTCCAGAATTGTGGGTTACTTCTTTTGCATTTGGTCTCTCCTTCCCTGATCTGTCACAGTGTTTTGAAAGTGAGATATACCTGGTGCTTTCCTATCCCCATACTAGAAAGAGTGAGTGGAAATTTATACGAATTACAAGAATATCCAGAACTGTTACAGTTAATCTTTTAAAAACAAAAGATGTTGAAAGGGATGTAAAACCTTGTGTTTCAGGACTTAACACATTTTTTACTAAGAGTGATTAGAATGAGACCTTTTTGGTTCGGGGGGGTTATCCTACGTCTGCCTATGGTGGGGTTCTTGTACTTTCCTCTAAAGCATCTAGAACTTCTCACTAGTACAGAAGGGTTATTGGGATAGATATAACACAGGTCTGATCCAGTGTGGCAATTTAGTCTACCTATGCCTCAGTTCCTCACCTGTAAAATGGAGATAAATACTTCCCTACAACACAAGGGTGGTGTGAGGATAAAATCAATTAATGATTGTAAGGTGCTCTGATCCTATCATGATGAGGGCTAAGGTGCTCTGATCCTATCATGATGAGTATCATAAATACTTAGACAAACAGAATTTATATGAACAGAAAATGGCAAATATTGACCTTGCTGCCATCAGTGGTTCACGCAAAATTAATCTCAGATCTCTCATCCCACAGCAAAACACTTATAAAGAGGTTAGTCCCTGTTACCCATGGGGTTGGAGTGTTACAAGTTAATGCAAGCGACATTCATTTTGCCTCTGTCACTCCCTGCACTCTACAACAGTTCTTGATTTCCTTAGCCACTTAGTACAATCAGTTATTTTATTGACATTAAAAGCTTCTGTGGATTAGTTGATTTGTGTAGTTGATGAAATGACACTCCAGCATAGCAGTACATGCTTTAAAAGCAGTCAGTAAAGTGTGCCACAAAAGTAGTCTGAAGCCCAAGCCTTTCACATCTACAATATGACACATTTAACTGCAGTTTAGTCCCTAGTATACGGATAAGTGGATTTCCTTTCCATACGCTGTTTTATGTGGCCTTGATTTAGGACCCAAGTATTGGCTGTCCTCAGGAATGCAAACTGTACTGTAACGTATGCAATGTAATCTGCGCTCCTTAGATTCATCATAAAATACATCCTTCTGGGTTTGGTAAGATTAATATGCACCATGATAATTAATTGGAGCAGAGTGCGGCATACAGAGAAGTGTATGAGATTCAGTCCCCAGGCCACCCAGAGCAGCTAGATTGTCTCACAATGTAATAGGTTGCAAATCATTTTGCATTAGTGCTTTTGTAGCTATTGCAGAAGCCACAAATCAGATTACTTCCCAGTTTTGCAGCATGATGCCATAATTAAGAGTCTACACCTTGTACATTGTGAATGGCATGCCATTAAAATAAGTGACTTCAAGTAAGCGGTGTTTTGAGTTTTATCTAGGGGAATGTGTGCCACCTGTACTACAAAAACTGCTACATAAATGGAAGGGAACATCTATGGGGTTTGTACGTTTATTATTTCTTCATGTATTTACTCTACAATAGATCCTGGAGACCACAACTGAGATCAGGTTGTGATAAAATTCACAAGACACTCAGGATTTCCAAACATCTTAATTATGCCTGTGAGGAGTTTGAAAACTCGTCAGTAATAAAGAAGGGCCCACTGCAGTGCATTGGGTAGTATCCCTTTAAACAAATAGTCTGTAAACCCTCTGGTAGTGCTCATGATCTATGTTGAAGCCACCAGAACCCTGCCAGAGTAGCAGTGTATATATGTAGGTGGGCCCAAGTCGTATATAGTTTGCAAAAATGGTTATTTGGACCCTGCTGTGCCCATGTAGTTTCTTTCATATTATGTTTGTAGTGCAAAGAGCAAAAGGAACACATTCACCCCTCCATAATAGCGACTCTAACCCATGGCATTGGTTCATTAACACATTTTTGGATCAGGGTAATCCCTGTGGTCCAGATCCTCAGAGGTATTTAGGCACCTAACTCCCATTGACCCGGGTTTGAATCTGCCTGAGCAGCTCTAGTAACTACATAGGTTCTGGGCTAGCACACGAGCTGCTATTACTTTAAGAGAGTGAGCTAAGTAGAAAAATGTGTTTAATATTTACTCTTACAGGTATTGTAACTATCTTCGTCCGAAGGATACCAACATTATTCAGTGAACATTCACACAACCCATAAATATAAGTAATATTTAAAAACAAGATTTAAAAAAGTGTGCGTTCCGGGAACACTTGGAAGGTTTAACCTTGAGAATTAAATCAAAGGAAAGCAGATTTGCTAATGAGCCATAGCACTTTTACTGCTCTTGAAAAGAAACCAGTTATCAGTTGCAGCTACTAACAGATGGCTTTGATCAAAACTTTTATTAACATTTTGAAAGGTAATGAGTTACGAGTTTAATCTCACAAGCTGAGTGAGCCCATTTCCCCTCATTGTTGAGACTTTTTAATGGCATGATCTGTTTAGAAAACATTGTTTTCCATTTATTGGTTTACAATTATTTTACATAAAGAAATTTCCAGAAAGGATTGTTTTACTCCAAGCAGCTGAGTAAAAAAATGTGGGTAAATACAACAGCCAGAGAAACTTAGAGCGATTGGTAGTTACAAAACAGTTACCCTCACTTACTCTAGTATGCTTTTTAAATTCATACTGCCATCACTACAAATACTTTAATTCTAATCCCAAACTGTATGCTAATGGTTGGCGATACAATACTTATTTGAACATATTTAAAACTGTATACTGCCAACAAAATATCAAAACAGCTTATATGCTGATGACAACTTTTCTCCTGTCATTTCCTTCTGTTAAGATAATATCTGTCAGTCCCTATCTTTTTTGGAGTAAACTAGGAAGAAAATTAGAGGAGAATCTTCACCTGTCTGACTAACATTGTCACTGTGCACGCTTCTAAGATAGTGTGACTTCAAAGGCTATCTAAGGTTTTATTTTATTTTTATTATTTATTATTTATTATTTATATTTTATTATTTATTTTATCTAAAGGTTTTATTTCTTTGGCAACTCCAAAACCATTGACAATGCTTGTAATCTTTTCCCACTTTCTTTTTTCCTGAAATCATTAGTGCTGCTATTTTTGTTTGTGTTTTTGGAAATATTTTTCATAACCATGTTGATTTATTTTTTAAAATATATAAACTGTTTTCCTCTCCTATCTAGTCGGTGGGTGCATACAAAGGGCTACTGGGAAAACCTATGTTCAGTGGACGACATAGAATATGGAGGTTCAAGCTAAAAGGACAATGAACTTTCTCTTTTTACCTTTCCTGAGACGTATCAATACTATGTTGATTAATGTTTACAGTTGATAAATGAAGTGTTGCGAGAATTTAGAATAAGAATGTTAGAGCCTTGGGTATTAAAAAGATTGTTGTAACGTGTATTGTTCTGACCTTAAAGGCAGATTCTGCCACCCTTACTACTCCCCTTGAGTAGTATCTTACTCCACAGACAGTCCCATTGGCTTTACTGAAACTATCCATGGGCTAGGAGGGTGCTGAAGAATTTGTCTCTTTGTTTTGACTTAGAAGAACTGGATGTAATAGGTTTGCATCCTGACTCCAGCTGGAAGGAGGGTCATGGAATACCTGGAGAGACCTCTAAAATCATGAGATTGGCTAACAAATGAGATTTAAAATAAAAAAATGTTGAGAGCTTTTGTATTTACCTTCTGATTTTTGAACCTTCAGGTTGCACTCAGGTCACAGTAAGGCTTTCCTCCACAACCATGAGGGCTGTAAACTTCCTCTTTTCATGAAAGCTGAGAACCTCACATGATTCCTGGAGATAGTGCTTTAAGAAACACAGCAAATATCATAAGACTCAAGAAAAACATTGTGAATTGGCAACACTGCTCACCTTTCCTGCAGACCACCTCTGCAGTGAGGAACCCTCCTTTAGGCAGGGTCTTGGGGCAGCCAGGGGAGAAGCTGGTGGTGTAATTGCACTGAGAAAGAATGACTCTAGGGCTCCAGTACCTGTAAAGAGGCATAGTATCTACATGCAGATGGATCTCACTTACAGCAGATTCTGTGGAATCCACAGGGTTTATGGCCTAGACCAGTGGTTCTCAACCTTTCCTGATGACTGTACCCCTTTCTGATTTGTCTTCAGTGCCCCCGGTTTCACCTCACTTAAGAACTAGTTGTTTACAAAATCAGACATAAAAATTCAAAAATGTCACAGCCCACTATTACTGAAAAATTGCTGACTTTCTCATTTTTACCATATCATTCTAAAATAAACCCACTAGCATATAAATATTGTACTTACATTTCCGTGTGACATGGAGCCTTTTTTTCACTTGTGAGCCTTGTCTGAAGCCCAAACCCTGTCACTGGGCTGAAGCATGTAACTTAGCTTTGCGGGGGGCCCTGTGGTGGGGAGCCCCAGACAACTGCCCTACTTGCCACTTCTTAACGCCAACCCTGCATTTGCAACCCCCCTAAACCCATCCCATGACCACCTGAGGGGCTGCAAGCCCCAGATCGAGAAACACTGATCTAGATTAGTTGAATACACCCTAGAGGACCTCTGAGTACCCCCAGGGGTACGCATACCCCTGGTTCAGAGCCAATGGCCTCGACCACTAACTCATTTGGGTGAGGGAGGAACCCTCTAACAGAAAAATCACAGAAGTGCAGGGATGGAAGGGATGACAAGAGGTCATCTAGGCTATCCCCACACACTGAGGGAAGATTAAGTATGCCTGTGGTAGTATACAGAGGTTTCTTCCATGCTTTCTGGGATTTTCTCCCCTAAATGACCCTTTTCTGAGAGGTTTTTACCATGCTGAGATGGGAAGAACTAGCCCCTAAGATATTAATTAACTGTAAAAAAAAATACAGAAAAAGCAAAGTTAAAGGGAATGGGAGGGCATAGCACAGTGTATAGAAATATAGATCTATACTGCACTATAAATCAAATTGTACCCAAATTGCTAAATATTCCATAATAAACCAGCTTTCTGAGACCAATGTATCTTTTCCCCTACATACCACACATTATTCATTTTCCCTTTGCACTTCTGGACTGTTTTTCTCCAGACAAGAGGTCCTTTGCATCCCTGCCTAGCTAAATGCTGCTCTTGCTTTTTCTAAAGCCAGCAGAAGATGCTTTACTCTTCCAACAGATGTTTCAGGGTTTACAGTTAGAAATGTATGTGGTCTCCAAGATAACATGCCACAATCTCAGCATCTAGACAGCCAACTTGTGGGGACCGTCATTTAACAGCTCTTGGATGGGCTGTCTAATTTATCTCCATAAGACCTTTGTTCTGATTAGCTAGTGATGTAGATCTGAAGCAAAAGTAAAATATTTAAATTGTATTAAGAACTAAAACTGTCTCATTATTATTCTAAATGATAAAGAAAAATATTTGGTAATTAGTTAGACGAGTGCAGAGAAACTGGAGTCTTCAGAGCTGCTTGGTCCATCAGGGAGGGGTGTGCAAAGAGACACTGATAGGACAGAGAGTAGGTAAATCAAGGGGTTGTAGAACACTTCTGGTACTAAATGACCCCCCCTCCCTCTAAAACAGACCTTGCTGTGGGCTCTCAGAAATGGTAAGGGGCCTGAGACACCAGCAAACAGTCTTTTGTGTTCTGTATTCATGTGACCCGAAAAGTTAAAATATTAAGATCTGTAGAATTTGCAAAGTTTAACGAACAGTCCAAAAAGCCCCATTATCTTGTGCAAGAGATTGTACCACTTTTTATTTTTAACTACACTCATAAGGCTTCCTGAAGAGGGCTGCCTCTCAGTAGGTGTGTTCCGATACTCCCTTTAAGATATTTTGGAACTCCCACTTGTAGGCCCTTTGGAGGGACTAAATATGAAAGGCAATGTATTAGGGTAAAAATCTCTGTGTATGCACAGCACATGCATACTTTAAAAAGCACAGCTATGTCATTGCCTCTAAGATGTATTAGTACGTTACCTGTTGCAGAAGTTGCCTAACTTTTTCATAATGTGGACCCCCATTTTAATAAAGAGATTGTTACCAATTTAGATCATGCAGTCCACCTCACCTCCCATTTGTGGCAAACCCCCAGGGTGACTCTAGCATATGCTGATCTGAACATGTGAGATCAGGAAAGAATTGTTGTATTTTTTCCTGTATTTAATGCAATGTGTTATGTCCTTCTTGAAAAAAGGAAATCACACTGTATGGCTTTTGGTTTTCTTTGTTCTTTCCCCCGTCCATCTATTCTGTTCTTCTCTCTCCTTCAGCTTCCTGAATGTGCATCCTACCAGTTGCTCCCCGTCTCAGCAACTTCCCAAGCCTGACATTTGCTCTCCTGCCACTTCAACTTGCTTCCTGGGACATGTTACCCAGCCATCTGGTTTTCTTCTTACTGCTGCTCCCTGGACATATTGCCTTATGCTTTGCTTCTCGTGATGTTTGCCCCCACCTGCACTCCCACTTATGACCGGTAGCTCCAGTCCCTCACAGTTCCCTTTCTTCCTCATCTTATGTAGCAATGGCCTTGGTAAAGGCAGTTAGATCTGCTCATCCATTTTGTTCCCAATGCTCTAGGCTCTTCTTTGCAATGAAGAGCCTAGACACCGGCAGCCACATCTGGAAATCAGAAAAGTCAACTATGGGGCCAGCCAGCGAAATACCATTAGTAAAGTTTGGGAACTCCTCACCTAGGTCATTGCCACTTAGACCCAGATCCAGCAAAAAGACTTATACTTAACATTGAAGCATGTGAGTTGTTCCATTGAGTTGGGGCTCTTGTGCAACTAATAATTTGCTTAAAGTTGAGCACATGCATAAATCTTTGCAAGATTGGGGCCATAAATATTACTCCGTCATGAGGGGGAGTTTTTCTCCCCATCCCCAGGACAGTGACTTTATAAGGTACAGATATAGATAGCTCTACTTTCGTTACACAGTAGTACAGGACCAGAAAGCCCATTATTCTTTGTCTTGGACCAGTCTGGTATCAGCTCTGCCACTTCTAGCCTGACAGCCTGATATCCATCTCTAAGAGATATTTAATGTGGGCCATAATCATAGGGGTATATCAGAAAATTATCCCAATCACAGGCACAATATGGGGCTCTCTTAGCAGGGAAACTTCCTGTCTCAGCAGACAGAGCTAAGCATTTGAAAGGAGGCTATTTAGCATCCCCTAGGCCCAAGGACTTTCTCCTGTTTCCTAAACAATCTCCAGCAGGATGGGGGAATGCTAAAGTTTACCAACACCTATTGTGTGTGTTTCCCTTCAGAGGACTACTTGAGAAAGAGAGGGGCTGTCTGGGACAATAGTGAACTGGAAAAACCCTTTATACTTGAAAAATAGAAGCCTGAGTTATGTGTGGAAGAACCCTGTGGCAGAGTAGGGAGAGGCTATTGACCAGATGGGATGGACAGTGAAGGGGATGGACCAAGAGATGGAAGATTTTCTTGATTCTGTAACTAAGCTAAGAGGAAACCACTGAATTCTTTAACTAACCTGGCAGCGCACTGAATATCTAAATGAGGTATGTTATGCAACCCAATTATTTTGTTCTACAATTTTATCTTTATATAAATCAACCTTCTTGTTTAGAAGACAAATGGGTTATTTCACATAGACCATCTGTAATAGTTCTCAACGTACCCAGGACTGTGAATCCCCTCATTACTCCCTGCCTCTACCAAGAGGTAGTCTTTACAATAGGTGCATCCCATCCTGAGTCCCTTTGAAGCATTTCTTTGTGATATTCAGCTCTTGACATTGGCTACTCACAGAAGTCCCAGATCTTCTGTCCCGAAAGGAGCAATGTACCCCCAGTTTACCAGTTTTATCTTAAATCACCGCTCCTGTATAACACAAAACACTTGTAATTAAAAAAAGAAATTTTATATAAGATGGAATGGAGAGTTAACTAGAAAAAAGAGAGAGTTGTGGAAACAATGGTTACAATACAAAATTAAAACTTGAACCATAGAATCACAGAGTTAGAAGGGACCACAAGGGGTCATCTAGTCTTACCCCCTGCCAAGATTCAGGATTTGTTGTGTCTAAGCCATCCAAGACAGATGGCTATCCAGTGTCCCTTTGAAAACCTCCATCGAAGGAGCTTCCACAATCTCCATAGAAGATCTGTTCTATTGTCCTACTGTTCCTAAAGTTCGAAAGTTTTTCCTGAGATTTAATCGAAATCTGCTCTGCTGTAGTTTGAACCTATTGCTTCTAGTCCTGATCTCTGTGGCAAGAAAGAACAATTTTTCTCCATCTTTTTTATGGTAGTCTTTCTAGTATTTGAAGACTATCATGTCTCCCTTCAATCTCCTCTTTTCCAAACTAAACATACCAAGTTCCTTCAGCCTTTGCTCATATAGCTTGCATTCCATCCTTTTGATCATCTTTGTTGCTCACCTCTAGATCCTTTCCAGTTTCTCTACATCCTTTATATATATTGGTGACCAAAATTGGACACAGTGTTCCACCTCTGAGGCCTAACCAGCACTGAATAGGGTGGTATTATCACCTCCAGTTACTTGCATGATATGCCTTTGTTAATGCAACTTAAAATTGCATTTGCTTTTTTTGCAACAGCATCGCATTGCTGACTCATGTTGAGGTTATGATCCACCACAACTCCCAGATCCTTCTCAGCAGTGCTGCTGCTAAGCCAGTCATCCCCCATTCTGTATTTGTGCATTTGGTTTTTCTTCCCTAAGTTATAGGACCTTACATTTGTCTTTGCTGGATTTCATTTCGTTGTCTATAGCCCAGTTCTCCAACTCATCAAGATCCCTCAAAATTTTAGCTCTACCCTCCAAAGTGTTGACAACCACCCACCCCCCAGATTTGTGCTATCTGCAAATTTGATCAGTAAGCTCTCTATTCCTATATCCAGGTCATTAATGAAGATTTTAAACAACAGTGGACCCAGAACAGATCCCTGTCAGAATCCCACTTGAGATCTCCCTCCAATCTGACATCATTCCATTAATAGTTACTCTTTGTTTGCAATTGTATAACCAATTATATATCCACTTAATGGTAGTTCCACCAAGCCTGAATTTCTCGAGCTTACTTATCAGAATGTCATGTCAGAAGCCTTGCTGAAGTCCAGATATATTCTGTCCACTGCATTTCCCCATCCACCAAACCAGTTATCCTGTCAAAGAAGGAAATCAAGCTGGTTTGGCATCATTTATTCTTGGTAAATCCATGAACCTGGGTCTACACTTCATAATTACCTTTCCTACCTAATTAATTATGGTGTTCCTTCCCCCCAGCCCCCCCTACCCCCCAAAAAAATCGGTCTGTTGCAGAGCTGGCTGGCTTCACAGGAAACAGGATCCAATTTTTTTCATGAGAATACCCTCTCTTCAAGTTGTCTCCTCAGTGAAAGGTGCCTTTCCTCACCCTGTATAATACTGAAACGGCCTTTTGACTTTATTCAAAGGCAGGGTAATTCTCTGTCTGTTATGTTCTTTTTTTACCTCCAAGAGATTTTGATTGCTCACAGGTGTCTCTGATGTTCTTCCATAGAAAGTCTTGGGATGGAGCAAGGCTAGATAATTGAGCTGTGAATTGCATCCTCAGTTATCCAGGGTGGGGTGACAACTCCCTCCGGCTTGAATGGAACACCACTGAGACATGTTCTCCGATGGTGACTAATTTTAGTCCAAGTCCATAAAGCATACTTTCCTTATAAATATAGTATTTCTTAAATATTATCTATGCATACATCCTTCAATTATTATGAATTTTGACAAGTTATGAGCTTTCTGTAGATACCTTTCACATGACTCTTTGTGGAGAAATACCCTGAAAGACATGTGTAGTGAGTTTATCAGGTTTGAGGTGTGAGTTGTTTGCAAAGAACAGGGAATATAAGATTATGAGAATGGCCATATTGGGTCTTCTGATAGTGGCTGGTGGCGATGCTTCAGAAGGAATGAACAGAACAGGGCAATTCAGTCCCAGCTTCTGGCAGTCAGACGTTTAGGGACACCCAGCACATGAGGTTGCATCCCTGACCATCTTGGCCAGTAGCCATTGATGGACCTATCATCCATTAACTTATCTAATTAGTTTTTGAACCCAGATATACTTTTGGCCTTCACAGCATCTCCTGGCAATGAGTTCCTCAGATTGACTGTGCATTGTGTAAGGAAGTACTTCCTGCTCTTTGTTTTAAACCTGCTGCCTATTATTTTCATCAGGTGACCCTAGGTCTTATATTATGTGAAGGGCTAAATAATACTTCACTATTCACTTTCTCCACACCATTCATGGTTTTATATAATTTTCCCCCCTTAGTCATCTCTTTTCTAAGATCAACAGTCCCAGTCTTTTAATCTCTCCTGATACAGAAGCTGTTTCATCATCCTAATAATTTTTAAAAAAAGAAAAGGAGTACTTGTGGCACCTTAGAGACTAACCAATTTATTTGAGCATAAGCTTTTGTGAGCTACAGCTCACGTCATCGGTTGCATCCGATGAAGTGAGCTGTAGCTCACGAAAGCTTATGCTCAAATAAATTGGTTAGTCTCTAAGGTGCCACAAGTACTCCTTTTCTTTTTGTGAATACAGACTAACACGGCTGCTACTCTGAAACCTAATAATTTTTGTTGCCCTTCTCTGTACCTTTTCCATTTCTAATATATCTTTTTGGAGATGAGTGGTGGGATGGAGATACTGCACACAATATTAAAGTTGTGGGTGTACCATGGCTTTAGATAGTGACATCATGATATTTTGTCTTATTGTCTATACCTATCCTAATAGTTCCTGACAATGTTAGCTTTTTTGACTGCTCCTGCACATGGAGCAGATGTTTTCAGAGAACTGTCCATTTGTTCCCTAGTCACCCAGTTTAGTGAGATCCCTTTTTACCTCTCCACAGTCAGCTTTGGAGTTAGCTATCTTCAATTTTCTATTATCTGCAAAATTTGCCACCTAACTGTTCACCCCCATTGCCAATGAGCCTCTATGTCACACCAGCCCCCCTCCAAAAAAGAAGTATCCTTCAATCTTCAGAGAGGTGGTGAAGTGAGGGATTTCTGGAGCCTCAATTCCCACTTGAGGGGCAAAGACACAGATATCCTCTCCCCTTAAGATATGCCACCAGTGAGTTACTGTCAGGCAAACAAACAAGGATCATGGAGGAGGTGAGAGTTGGCCTGGCTGCACTTGACCATCAATTTAAAATCTTCTTGTGCCATTGGAGAGGGGAAAAAACATAAATTAAATTGTCCCCCTAATCCCAGAACGAATTGTCAGTTTCTGCTAAGCATTAAACTGTCTATCTTTTTAGCTTATTAAATTCCACACATCCTACATTTCTATGATTCTGTGAATGTTAACTTTCATTTATTTGTTACTTGTGTTCATCTAGTACTGGCAATCCTTTTTGACCCTATTCTGTACATTAACCCTTACTGAAAGCTCAGAGACATGTTTAAAAGGTGTTTTTTTTTAACAAACATACATTAAGTACAGCTATTTGAAAAGCCTTGTCAGGAAAATTTGATTGTTATTGCAGACAGACAGGAATTACCCTTCTCCAGACCATGAAACGTACAAGCACTACTTGTTCCAAAGGGAAAATGTCCCTCTGCTCATGGGCTCTGGTCTAAGAGGTGAACCACTTGGTAATAGCAAATTCAATGTAATTAAATTTAACATCCTCATAGGGGGAACATACCAAAGAAGCCCACCACAGTAGCATTTAACTTCAAAAAGGGGAACTACACAACAATGGGGAGGCTAGGTAAACGGAAATTAAAAGGAACAGTTACGAGAGTGAAATGCCTGCAGGCTGCTTGGAAACTTTTTAAAAATACTATAATAGAGGCTCAAACTAGATGTATATCCCAAATAAAAAAGAACAGTAGGAGAACCAAAAAATGCCACCATGGCTAAACAACAGAATAAATGAGGCAGATAGAGGAAGAAAATCCTGTTTAAAAATCCATCCTTTAAAAATTGGAAGTCAAATCCTAGTGAGAAAAATAGAAGGGAACATAAACTCCGGCAAGTTAATTAAAAGTATAATTAGTCAGGCCAAAAAAGAATCTGAAGAGCAACAAGTAAAAGACGCAAAAACTAACGGCAAAATATTTTAAGCACACCAGAAGAGGAAAGCCTGCCAAACAATCAGTGGGGCCACTGGACCAACAAGATGGTAAAGGAGCAGTCATGGAAGACAAGGCAGTTGTAAAGAAGCTAAATGAATTATTTTCATTGGTCTTCATTGCAGAGGATGCAAGAGAGATTCCTACACCGCAGCCATTCTTTTAAGCGACAAGTCTAAGGAACTGTCCTAGACTGAGGTGTCAGTAGAGAAGGTTTTGGACCAAACTAATAAATTAAACAGTAATAAGTCACCATGTCCAAATGCAATTCACCCAAGAGTTCTGAAGGAATTCAAACATTAAACTGCAGAACTACTAACTGTGGCATGTAACCTATCGCTTAAATCAGTCTCTGTACCAGATGAGCTAGCTAATGTAACACTAATTTTTTTTAAAGGCTCCAGGGGCAATCCTGGCAGTTGCAAGCTGTTTGCAGCCCCTACAACAAAGGTCTATAGTTCGAGTTTTTTTAACTTTTTATAAAGGCAAAATTACAACAAAATATTAACATTAAACTGTACATTACTTACTCAGGATCAGGCTAATATTCAAAGAATCTGTCTGAAGATTTTGGCTTGCTGGCTGGGGAGCCCTCTTCTGAGTATGCTAGAAAGTGTGACCAAATTTACTCTGTGGCTTTGAGTTTAAACCAATCCCAAGCACAAAGCAAAACAGGGATGCAAACCCAAAAGAAATTAAGGAATGTTCACATGGACTTCTGTTTAATTGAATTAGCCTATAATTGTGGTATGTTACACAACCAAAATTATTAAAGCTAGTTCGCCTACAGACTTTATTCATCTGCCTTTGCCTCAAAAAGTACAAAGAAAGAGATTATGGCAAATTTTTCTTTTTATATGATTAATTAACTAACTTAAAGCTGTCACCTGCATTATTTAGCCATCAGCAAACAGAAAGCACTGAACTTCACCCAGCTTTACTATAGTGTATAGGAAAAGAGATGTGTCCCTTTAATAGTTGTTGAGTCCTCAAGTGGTGATCTGTTTTGAAAACATCAGCAACCAGGCAAAGAAGCAGGTTGTATATAGTTAAGCCTTGCGTATTTGTGTATAGTTAATAAACATTGCTATTTGAAACCCAGCTTTGCCTGCCTGGTTTCTTCATGCTTTTCCTGTTATGTAAAGAGCAAAAATTCAACATATTTTGAGATTACTTTATAGTAGAAAGAGATACGCAGGGAACCCTTATAAATAAAACACTATATTTTATTCCTCCACAAGAAGAGTGTGATATAAAAGTCCAGCATTACGCGTTAAGAAAAATGGGTGCAATTTTCACTAAGGTTACAGAACCTTTAGGGTCATGAATGAGAAGGATCTCAGTTTGCTGAAGTCTGAAGAAATTCTTTCCATACTCTCAAGTGTGGGTTTGGTAATTCTTTGCAAATGGTTTGTGCAAATTCTTTAGACGCTCAGATCATCTCATAGCATTACAATCCATGACAGTTTATGCAAAAAGTAAAACTCCAGTTCCTCTTAATATAAACATTTTACACAAGAGAGGGAATGTCCTATGTATGTTGTTAACCTCTCTTCTCTCTCTGCACCACTGCCTTCCTCATGTTTAATTTTGACTTTCACGTTTTCTGTCTGAAAACAGCCAGCCTCATTTATCATTTTGATTAACAGTGACTTTGTGAGTTATCAAAGATCTCTTCACTTCAGAGCAACAACATATTAGCCTAGAAGTGCCACATGTGAGTAATGCATAGTTGATTAATATTGTGTTAGCCATAGTTCTGAGAAGGCTCCAGTTTACTGCTAGTAAATTACATTTCAAGTAAATTGGCTCATGGGATTAAAAAAAAATAGTTTGGTGAATGGAAATAACACAGCTGCTGGTAATATCTGATGGATGTGATATAAAATTTTAACTGTTTATAGGATATGTGGTATCAATTGAAATGCTAAAAACAAACTAGTTCATGATTATCATTTGCCAATTCTATCTTAAATTCTCATTAAAATAAGTCTGAAGCATCATGTATCCCACAGTGACATATGTCACTACAGTCATCTTAGCTTTTCACTGAGTAGAGAGTATAGATATACACTGAGTGCTGTAGTGCATAGATAAATACTGTAGGGGGATTACCCTGAGGGTTGAAAAAACAGTAATCAAAACGAATGTAGGAAACTACAGGCTGACAGTATTAGTGTTCGCTGAAAGTCACTTTTCAACTCACAGAGAAAAAGCTTCTTAAAAATAGAAGCAAAAACTGAAGAAGAGGAGAGAAAGAAGCCTAAGAATGGCCAAACTGTGTCAGCCCAGTGGTCCACTGTGATGGGGTGGTGCTCTCAACACCATAGCCCTCCCTCTGGCTACATACCTAAGTCTCCTACACAACTAGTTGTGCAATTATGCATTTCAAAATATGGGCTAATAGGACTGATATACTCACTGTACTGAAGTAGCAGGAAGACATTTTGGTCCAGATTCTTGGTTGCCTTCTGGTCCTTTTGCAGAATCTGAATAGTGCAAAGTAACTAGAAAGTCATCTTTTCTACTCAGCTAAGAATTTGCCCAGTATAGGGTGCCCTCATTTGGCAAAGAACCAGCATACCAAGCTCCTGCACCACCCATCCATTTGGCTTTGCAAAAGAAGTTGCCAAGGTGCCAAGAACTCAGAGCTCTGTACTAAGTCACTGCAGCTACTCCACACCTCTGAAAACTCAGGCCATGACTTTCTTATTGTGTTTTCCACCATTGTGTTTTCCAGCTTATCTTTCAGGAAGATACATACTTGTACTGGGACTGATTTTCAGAGGTGCTGATTGCATACACCTCTCTGAGGTCAGCTGGCAATGCAGGTGCTCAGAACTTAATGAAAATCAGGCCTATAACAGGCTCAGACACCTTCTCGGCACCCCCTGATGGCAAAAGGTCACTCTGCAGCACTCTGCCTGTTACCTCCTTCAATGGCCCTTTAAGAACTGCACACTGCCACTCCAAAGATAGTTTAAAACATTTCCCTCCTGGGGTCCAATTTATTTAGGCATTACACAACCTGGCCCTCCAGCTCCCAGGTCTAGCTCAGTCTCAATCTCTCTCTGGGCTAGAAGTCAAAGAGGGATCTTCTAGAATCTTCATCTTGATAGAGGAAACTTTGAAGCCCATCTGTAAGAAACCCACTTGAAACCTACATTTTAAATTTAATATTTGGGTCTCTATTCCCATGTTAGCTATTCCCCTCACAATCTGGGATACAGCTGACTTTAAAAAGTAAGTGCCCAAGAACAAATTATTGGACTTCAGACATCCCAGTTGTCCTACAATCCACAAAATTTTGATATGTTAAGCATGATTAATAGCTTCCACAAAGAGGTTTCCTGAGCCCCTATAAAAGGTCTAGTTTCCTGAGTTGATGATTACATATCAAACAGGATTTTATTTGTTGTAGTTAAAGAAAACTATGATGGTCCCACATTGCAATTTTGGAACCAATATTTTAGAGAATACTTCCCTATTTTGTAAACGAAGTGGTGGCTAAAACAATTTTTGAATTGTTCTGTGTATCCCAGGAGTCCATCTAGTACTAATTGCCCTCACAGAGGACTGGGCCAATATGATACTTATCATGATGACACAATACAGCAACAAATTCAAACAAAATATTACACTTAGCCAGCAGAGTCACATAATTTTCAACCCCAGTGCCGTTGGGATGCCATTATGTAACACTTATTAACTGGATGAGATATCAAGGATTATCAGTGAGCTTTATTATTTCTTCATTGAAATTGTTCAGATTCTTTCATTGCCAGAACGAGATGCTGAACTTAATCTTGTGGGATTATTTTTATGTGATTTGTCTCTGCACCTTGTTTATAACTCCAAAGACCTCAGCAAGGTAGCTATATGCTTAATTGCTTCCCATGTAAGGACATTTCCTTAGGAAAAGGACAAGATAAGTATTTACCTAGAGAGAGGAGGTGAGAATTTATCTCTTTCTCCATTGCCATCACTCTCAGATAAATACACACACAGGGCTTCTGCTGAGGTTCCTTTTGCTGCCCGGATTGTACAACCAGCCCTTTTCTTCAACCCCAACATCTGTGCTCAGGTTGTTGCCCTTTGCTGTAGCCTCTTTTCCCTTATCAATGGAAAATTGTACTGTAGGTAAGCGGTCACTTACTCCTCATTTCTTTGTTGTCATATGATTACAACCCAGTCATACACGAAGGCACAAAACTGCCAGCTAAATCAGAAATGTGTCTATAAAGGGATAATAGATATATTTTTAAAAGACTATGTATGGGGGGAGTACAAAACCGTGTAAAAGTTCATTTTAAAAGGACTTGTCATCTCTATAGTTTCCAGAAATCTGAGGGCCAAGTTCTTAGCAGAGCTCTGTTGAAGCCAAATGGCTTTGTAAGCTTAAATAACTTGCTCTGTAGTTGATGTTTGCTCCCGTGAAGGTTTTTCCTACACTAGTCTACTCTGGTGGTGTAACATTAGGCTTATGGAATAGAATCAAACTAAAGTTCATTGATTTGTAGTCTGCACAAAACAACGAGGGATTGCATTATAAAAAATAAATTATATTATAATAACTGAAAGTGAGAGAAGCAAAGTTCATGCAAATCTTTCCTTTTCATTGTTCTGAACTGTATAGCAATCCAAAAAAATAAAATGTGATAATCCCAGCCAATTCCAGACTCAAAGAGGGTAAAGACTTCCATAACTAGAGAAAATACAATGCAGCCAACACTTTTACTGTATCACATGGTCCGTGGTTTGTTAGAGACCTGCTTGCCCTTTCAGACTCCTAGAGACATTTCTATGAAAATACCTTACTCTCAGGAGTTATCATAGGTGATACACATCCTAGGGTCACTTTGCTTGGGGACACTTTCAACTACTCTCGCACATGTATGTTCTCAATTTTTGACTCACATTCTGAGGGGGACTTAATCATACAGGACATAAGGGATTCATGGTCAGTCCCATCATCTGCAAATGATTCATTTTAGGATCCTCTCAGATGAATGGCACTATAAAAAGTGAGATTTGTTGTAATTATTGGAATTTACATGTAACTTTTACTATTTATTATTTGCTAATGGTAAAGTAAAAATAGTAAGAGTAATTTTCACAAAAGCATTTGACACTGTGCTATTTAATGAAAGGGGATGCAGTCATGAGCAGCAAGCCAACTTTCATCACACTTTAGTAATGAAAAGTACAAGAGTATTTACGAGTGCTGTTGATTCTTATGAGATCAGGGACTATACAAAGAGCTCATTTTGTATTTTTCTCTGCAATATATTGCACCAATTAATATACTGCAAATGGCCATTTAAAATCTTAGATTATAATTGCATTTTTATTGCTCTCAGTTTTACTTGTTTACACTTAAAATGAAATGTTATCAAATGGTTATTTTAAAATAAGATTCCTGCTCTGCGTTTTGTTTTGTTATTAATACATGTTTTGTACTAAATGTGTAACTCTTCTGTGGTTTTAAAGATCCAACTGTGATCTCTTTGTTTTTCTTATTTGTTTAATCTCAGTTACAAAGAACTGCAATTAATTTTAAACGTAATGAGGAAATAAAATAAAACTGGCAACACAATTGATTTTAACAACTACAATGTCCAGAGCTCTCTCCCCTTCCTTTGAGCCTCAACCTGAGTTTTCCCAAGGTAAATTAGCCATCTGTTCAATGGGATTTCTTATCATCATGCTGGCATTTTTTGCCTTTAGTTTAAAAGATTGTATTGTGTCCTGCTGTGTGATTTATGATTGAAACAATTTGCCTGTAGCTATTATTGTTCTAGGGCAAAAACGTTTAGTTTAGTAACATGTAGTTTTTCGTTGGAGGCTGAAACTTTGGAAAGTCCTTAGCTTTAAGTATGTTGAATGTGAGATTTATGAGAAGTTGAGTAAGAATGTACAGCAAATTGTACTGGCTTTTCTAATATTATGGGTTCAAATGCTTTTGTCATGCTATTTTAAAATGAAGAACAATTCTCATATGGTATCATCCCCTACAGTCAGAATTCAAAATGACATATAAAGTACTGCAAGAAACTTTTTGTGATGCTTTGGAGCTTCATTGTGAAGAAGTCTTACTGATTCAAGCAGCAACATATTGTTGAAAAGCTTCAGAAAAGAGGGACTATCTTTTGAGACAGTCCTGTTTTTATTAGTGGATATTTATGTGCATTAGGCATTATGGGATTTGTCTGTATAAATCCCCATAAATGGAGATAACAAATGGATGAACAAATCCTGTGGTCCACCCCCATCCATTTGTTGCATTCATTTGGTGCATCTTGTCATGTACTTAGATTGTAGTCACTTTGGGGCAGGGACTGCCTTTTTCTTACATGAATACATATGTAGCACAGTAGCGCCTCAATCAGAGAGTAGGTTTGTTAGGTGTTACTGCAATACAAATAATTAGTAACAAATCAGTTCTTATAAAAGAAGCACTGCTTGAACCTTCATCCAACACTCCAACCAAACCACAGCAAAACTTTTCTGAGATTCCATGTAGCTTGATTAAATTTATTTTTCTTTTACCCGCCTCAGAATTTGTTGGGGTTTTTTTTTGTGGGTTTTTTTTTTTTTTTTGAGGGTGGGGAGGGCTAGAAATGGCAGTACAGAAATATAAGAATTCTCATGAGGGAGTCTGAACTCGTGATCTTGCCAGCCTACTTTCTAAAACCACAAGCTTCAGATAGTCATCCAAACCTTTTGGATACCCTTTTGACATGATCAAAATGGAACAGTCTAGGCCAAATCCTAACATAGTGTAGAGCAGCTTAGTTACATTTGCTTCTGGCCAATTTACACTGATTGAGGAGCTGGCTCACTATTCACAGTGAGGATGTGCAAGGTATTTATACAGGATAATACCATTACTGTTGTTTTGTTGTCTGTTTATACAGCACTTAGCACAAAGGGGTACTCATCCGTGACTAGGGCTCCTAGGCAATCCAATAATACAAATAATTATTAATAACTATACAATATTTCTGTAATACCCTACGTGATCCTACTTTATACAGCCTAACACCTTAGTATTTTGACCACTACATATCATTCAGTATATGTCTTCATGACTCAAATCTTTCTCCTGCATTGAAAAACTGGTTAGAAAATTATTGTTGAAAATAATTTTGACGAAACAAAGAAAAGATGGACAATGGTTTTTGTTGTGATTTGGATTGTTTGGGGGTTTGTTCGTTTGTTTGTTTAATTTTATGAAAAATATTTTCCATTTTAGCCCATCTCTGCTGAACAGGAATGGTGCATCTTGTCATGTACTTAGATTGTAGTCTTCACAGGCCACTTCAGTGACTATTGTGTCACACTTCAGGTGCATTTATAAGTCTGTGTCTTGAATCCTGCATGATATTGATGACCTAGAAAGGGAAAGATCTTCATTATCATCAACATATAAAATATCCTGTTTATTTAGGAAGTTTTTAAAAGGTTTATAGGTCATGGCCATATAAACATCAGAAATAAAATATTGTTCTAACTTATTTAAAAATCTAAAGCAACTTTGGCCCTCTCTCCCTTTGTAGCAGTATGTTCAAGTTAGGCATTGTGTTTCTCAACTTTCTAGCACTGTCATTCTACACAGAAAGGTTACTGTAATAGAAGAGATGGCTTCTAGTCAACTAGGAAACAAAAAATTATATGTAATTTATATCAATCTTTGCAGACACCTTTCCGACCACAGAAATGTCTGTATTTGACACAGGGGGGAAAGGATTTGGATAGACAAATTACCGCAGAGGAATGGGCTGTTATGTGAAAAAGAGGACCAGCAATAGTACAATAAAAGAAAATGTCTTTGATACTCTTTCAATGGTACCTCATACCTGGTACCAATGGTACCTCTGGTTAAAAAATACACATAAACCAAATGGGAATAAGTGTTGGAGAAATTGTGATGAAAAGAGGAGATTTTGTTTAACCACCTTTGGAAAGGCAGAGCCTCCCCTTATGAGTCCTGTTAACTCAGATTCCTCCATCAACACAAGAGAAAAATACCCCTTTCCTGGGAGATCTGAATACAACTACATTGTTACCACATTATTACAATTGCCATTTTAAGAAATGAGAAAGTTCTTGGAAATTGCATATTGTAAAATTGGCAATGACTACAGGTTTTCAAATATGGAGGAATATGCCAGGCCACTCTTAGAAGACACTCTAAAAAACATTTAAGATGATTTAAGATATGGCAGATGCCTTAGAGATGATTTTTAAAGCATTGCCTGGATTAACAGCTGAGTTCATTTGATTGTTATCTGTTTAAAAGCTTAAATAAATTTGTAATTCAATTTCACATCTATGCAGTTTCTTTGTTTTCAGAAATTTTATATGATGTATCACAAAACACTTTACTAACAGATAGAAACTAATGTGGTAACCAAGCATTTGCAGATAATCTTATATAATTAGGGAAGTCAAATATAATTTGAGAACTCCCATGTTTTTCTCTTTGAATTCCTTGGCAGTTCTGTTGGTTAGAGCTAATTACCATCTGTACTAACGTGTACTGCGGTGTAACTGCAAGGATATTTTAGCTCCCTTACTCTTGCAGGACAATATATGTTTCTTTTCATCAGTTTTCAAGGACTCTCCCTTCAAATGAATGGAAAACAGGGATGTATCTGAGGAACAGCAAATGCAATCGCAAAAAAAAAGCATGTTTCTTGAAGATATCTATAGCAGATAGAAGAAATGTGTTTTTTCCATTGTGTCTGATTGTGTTTGGGAGAGACTGATAATGTCCTGAATGAACTTTATTAATGTAGCTAAACTTTATTGCATTATGATTGACATTATCGAGGTCCACTGTATTAAAGTGAAATTGTGTATGTGTTACTGTGGAATTGTATGTCTGTACCTTCTCTAGGACATTGTGGGCTTGTCTACGTTTGAAACACGACAGTGACACAGCTGCAACTGTAGCATTTTCAGTGTAGACACTATCAATGCCAATAGGAGGAGTTCCCTCTAGTAAATCTACCTCCCCTCTAAGCAGTAGCTAGGTCAACAGAAGAATTCTTCCACTGATCTACACTGGGAGTTAGGTCAGCTTAACTACATCATGCGATTTTTCACGCCCCCAAGTGACATAGCTGGATGACCTAACTTTTTAGTGTAGGCCAGGCCTGACTAATGCACTCTCTGGAAGGTATAAGGAATTTCAAAGGACTTTAGTACCTGGGGAATGCAAATGACCGACTTCAAATCCTCCCTTTTCAAGCAATAGCCTGTGGAGGAAAATCCACTGTCTATTAATTACCTGCTCCTTGAAACTCCAGCTCAGAGACCCCTGAACTGTATAAAGGGTGAACTAAATGTGTTATGAGGGTACTTGTTCTGAGCTGAAGCTGTTATGAACTTGTAACCATAAGGAATCCCCTTGGGTGGGAATGTTGAAGGACTGCCCCTGCCAGAATCCATGTTAGGGCGGGGGCTAACTCTGGTAAGCTTATTAGCAAGTATGTAGTTTCTTCTATTGTTTTTCATGTTTTCTATGTAATGCTTTTTACCTTAAGACTAAAATAAGCTTCATAGGAAGTGCTGGGTGGTAACTTATATCTGTAGCAATTGCACCTATTAACTGTCTCTAAAGAGAAAGTAAGCAGGTTCTGCTTGGGCAGCCTGTCTTTTGCTGGGAATAACACAGGATGGGCAGGGAACTGTGCATCCTAGAAATATCCAGATCAGAAGGGAAAGGGACATGTGTCCCCAACCTTGGAGGGGCAACAGCGGGGGAGGGGGCGTGGAAGCCTGAGTGTGCGTGCCCTTGCTGGACCACTGAGGGAAAATACAGTTTCCCAGAACTGTGACTATGTCAAGTTAAGTACAGGTTTCAGAGTAGCAGCCGTGTTAGTCTGTATTAAGTACAGTACATCCTCCTTTGTGGATTTAAATATGAGCTCTGTAAAAACTGTGGCCATTCCAGCCCAGTAGTCTAATGTTATTACGGTTTGCCGCATTCCTATGTGAGAGAGAAGGAGGTTCATTTTTCAGTTGCTGCCTGACTCTCTCCCTGCATCAAATGGGTTTGGAAGCTCCACAAAAGCAGGAGGGGTGGATGTGAGGTAATCAATTCCTGTACAGCGTGAATACTTTGGTCATGTTAACAGTGGTACTTTCAAATAATAGGACTCAGAGAGCTACTCAACCAAATGTATGGTCTCCACAGCAAAGTGCCTTCAGAGGATAAAATGCATGGTGATATTCAGACATGGTCTTTCATCAATAATGATGTTAAATGCGCTCTTTTCATTTGAAGAAGTCATGCAGAGATCACCTTAAATAATATTAATCATCCTCTGGCATTGCAGCAGGTTATCTTCATACATTATGTATACTCAGGGCCAAATTCACTGTTGATGTAACAGGATACACCTCCACTGAATTCAGTGACACACCAGCAGTGAATTTGCCGCTTGGTAGTTATTAACGAATGCATTGCACTATTAGTACTCTAAATATTTCTCTCTCCACCTACAGAAACTGTAGGATGACTAGGTATATCAGCATTTTGAAACTCTGTAGGTTTTTTGGGTTATGGAGTAGTTGGATAATTTACTCTATATAACTACAGTCAGCCTGTGGAACTCTTTGCCAGAGGATGTTGTGAAGGCCAAGACTACAACATGGTTGAAAAAAGAACTAGATAAATTCACGGAGGAAGGTTCATCAGTGGCTATTAGCTATTGTCCCTATCCTCTGTTTGCCAGAAGCTGGGCATGGACGATGGATCACTTATGTTCTTATATGTCATGCTGCCATGGCTTAGCACTCAGGTGATGAGTAACAGTAGCATATGGGCTGAAAATATCCTTGCTTTTCTCAGTTTCTCTCCCTGCCTTAATTGTAATCTACCATATTTAATATATTCTAATAGTGTGTGTTTTTCCACAGTGTCCTGAGCTTTTACTGTCATATTCAGAAACCTGTATAGATTTTATCCTTTGTGTCCTCTCCCCTGATTTGCTATAACTGAAGATGTGCCATCAAGGATGTCTCATATAGTGTAAGCAGTTTCTCTTGAGTGATAGGGTGGAGAGTACCACAAAGAGAAGCTAAGTGATGCTGGCAATAGGTACCACAAATGAGAATAGATTCTTATACCATAAAACACAGTCATAGAGTTTAAGGCCAGAAGGAAGCAGCAGATCATCTAGTCTGACCTTCTGTGTATCACATGCCCTAATACCACCCAGCACCTACACACTAAACCTGACAACTGAAATGAGACCAAAGTATTACAGCCCCCAGGAGATTGTGCCACAGCAGAGAATAGGAGGGACCAAGGTGCCCCAGTGCCCAAGGCCCCCACAATGGCAGGGAAATGATTAAGTGAGAGATACCTAGATAATCCTGGCAAGTGACTTGGACCTACACGCTGCAGAGGAAGGCAAAAAATCCCTGAGGTCTCTGCCAATCTGACCCCACATCAGTTAGACCCTGAGCACATGAGAAGAACCAGCCAACCAAACACCTGAGAGACAGAATGCTTGGTGCCTCCTCAGAGCCCCTGGTCCACCCCATCAATGTCCCATCTCCAGCCGTAGCCATCTTCAATGCTTCAGAGAAAGGAGACAAAAAAATACATTGGGCAGAGGAGGGAACCCCTTCTTGACCCCTGCAGATGGCTGGCTGTGAAACCCTGAAGCACAAGTTTTTAGGACCATAAGACATAAACCAGAAGTGAGTCCCAGGACTGTACAACCCTGCCCCCTGCCATCACAAGCAACCCCATTATACAATCACGATCAGAAATTTGTCCATCTCTCTCTTAAATTGAATTAAGTTGTTTGCCCCCCCCCCCCCAACTCCTGGTGTAAGGCTGTTCCAGAACCTCACTCATCTGCTAGTTAGAAACCATCTTCTAATTTCCAGCATAAATTTGTTCATGGAGGGATGGATGAATGAGCCAATCAGATACAATAATAAACCACCTCAGCTTTTTACCTCATCTTTTAATCCTGAGGAAGAAATCAATACATTTTACCACTTATATGTGGGAGTTAGTTGCCTAAATGCCTTTAAAAATCTAGCCATAAATGGCTAAATCCTGGTGCTAATGAAACCAGTGGCAGATCAGACTAGGATATGATCCAAAGAAGCCACCAGCTCTATGAAAAGCAGGCCTATGAAAAGACAGAGACTTCATATCCTACTGTCATTATATGGTAGCCAAAAATAAGAAGATTAACCTTATGAAAAGTGTTTTCCCCACCTTCACCCCCACATTTTCAGTCATCAACCAAATAACCACATCCCTTGCGGACCTAAACAATATTTAAGAAGTGGCTGCCCATCCACTTGTGTCTTATTTAGTTGCTATCCTGGTACTGGCCAAATGTTTTTCTTAGGCTAACAGTATGGGGCAGGCTTTTCTTTTATGAAGGTGTTGCTTTCTACTGTGTTATTTTCCTCACTGGTGACTGCAAAACTGTGATGCACACTTGATGCTTTTAATTATTTGATTTAAATTAAATGACCACAAAGATCATTGCCAGGATGACTACCACTGATAGTTACACTATTTCTTGGCTTAGTGTCTGCAGAGGAACAGATGCCACAATAATAGACATGCTATAAAATGATTGATACATAATCATTTAGAATGGGAAGTTAACATCGTTACAAAATGTTATAAAAAATAACCACTGTATTTTCCCAGTAGCTATTGTTTTAACACAAGTATCTAGTCTAATTTTTTAAGTCAACAGAAAATGACAATATTACTAAAATTCAAACTTATCCAGATGCGGTGCGATACTCCTGGGATGCTGGAGCAGAGCTGTAAATCAATTCTGTTGCTTGCTTGTCTGGAATCAATCTGATTATCTCTAGTAGTTTTAAAATTCAAGAAAGGAGATAGAAATACTATATTTATGTGAAACAGTCTTAGTGTGAACATGATGCTTTGTCTGCTATACCAGAAGCCAGAGATGTGACGGAGATTTAAATTCCCTCCCATACTCTTCCACGTGCGCTCCAGCTCACCCAAAGTAAAACATAGGAGGGAAAGAGTCTTGTGGTTGAAATAATAACTAGCACACTACATACATAAAGAGAGTCACAAGCTATTTACATACACATTTTCTATGGTCTTGCTAATGAGAAGAAGCCTGTGGCTATTTATACCAGATCAATGACAGATTAAATTTTTCAACCTTAGGCAAAGACTAATTCTCTATTGACTGGTACCTTCTCTAGTCATTTACACCTGTGTATTTTGAGTGTTAATTGCTGATCAATGTGGTAACATCTCACACATCATTTACACTCACTTTGCACAGAAGTATATGACTACACAAGGTGTGCAGCAGTGGAGAATCTGTTGCCTTCTGGCTTGCACCATCTTTGTCCAGGAAGCAAAGCCGTTGACCCTGATCCAGCCCCTGTAGGCTCCCTAGATATCTGGCACTACATTCAGAAATGTAGCAATAGTTCCCACTTATGCCATTTCAGAATGCCATGCAGTGACCCATATCAAATTAAATCAAAACTAGAACAAGTATATGAAAGATTGTCTGTTTATTTCTTCTGTCTCTCTCTCTTTTGGACTGCTGGATATTGTTCCTCACTTACTGTTGCCTTGGCCCAACAAACTCCTCAGTTAATATGACCCTTCACTAGCTGGCTGTCCTAGCCACTTCTTATCCCATCTCATTCTACCCCTACTGTTTAGCCTGCAGCCTAGCTCAAGATCACTGGAAGCAACTTGCAAAAACAGATTTCAGAAAAGCAATTTGTTTACCTTACAGTTCATACCTTGACAAGTGTCTCTTCACTGGCTGCTGCTTTTATTCATTTTGTTGTTTTTATTTTATTTTTTTGCCTGTGTTTTGAATTGTTCAGCTACTATATTATACAGGCTACTAAAATTGTATCCTTGTCATTCCTTCGGAGGAGTACAATAGTCTCCTATTAAAGGTTAAAGTCAAAGTGTTAGAAGATTCCTGGTTCTCCCATAAACACTGTTCTCCCTCTACATCCTGGGATATCACTTGAGCTCTTGGTGTCTCCATTTCCCCAGCTGCAGAAGTAATGATAATGAAACTTACCTACCACACAGGTGTGTTGTGAGTCTTAATAAATTAATGTTTGAAAAACATTTTGGAGATCCTTTAATGGAAGGCACTGGAGAAGTGCCATGTGTTTATATGTATATACCGGTTACTGGTTACAAATAAATAAAGCTTTTCTTTGGCTGTTTTTTGAGTGTGAGTCCGCACTTCCCCTAAAAAGAGAAAGCACGTAGGTAGATTGGAGAGAGTGAGTGCGTAAAAGATGCTATCATGTTTAATTTATACAGCATATTTGGATTCTATTCCTGTTGATCAAGAAATGTATTTAAGGCAGTCAAGAAAAGGTTTCCAAATAGCTTCATCTTTTAATGTGTTCTGCAATTTGCATGAATTTCTTGTATGCAGCTGTTTCCTCTAGTGATCTATTCAGTCTCAGTGGGTGGTGTTTGTATTTCCAAGGCCACGCTACTGACAGAAGCCTTGCATTGTCTCACTGAACTTAGTGCCTGCAATGGACATGGTTATGGCAATCCAAGTTGCTTCAAATATACACAGAATGTTATTAAACAATGCACAAAGCCACGCAGAATATCAGTCTTAGATAAGTGTGAATGCACCATCAGTCAGAAAGACATAATATAATAACATTCATTTTCAAAATAATATAATAACATTTTATATTTATAGAACCTCTTCCAAACAGGAGAGTCATAATGTTTCACAAACTACATGCAAAGACTGCCACTGAACTTTTAAGGTCTTTCTCTTCCATGCCTGTCAATGCTTTTTCCAAAGTCAGATACCCTATTCCCAAACCTCCTCATGTAACTAGAGGACAAAGCTTTAACATAATCCAATGCCTAGAGCTGATGTCAGAAAAATTCAAACTGAAATAAGACTTCACAGTGCGATGCTGTAGCTAAGGGCTAATGTGATCCCTATGAATATCAAGTAGGAGTAGGGATGTGGAGTTACCTCTGTATATAGCATTGATGAAACCTTTGCATTGCTAAGTACCACACTTAAGAAGGAAAACTCAAATGCACAAATGGGAATAGCTGGCTAGGCGGTAGAACTGCTGAAAAGAACCTGGGGGCATAGCAGATCACAACTGAATATGAGCCAACAATATGATGCAGTTGCAAATAAAGCTAATATCATTCTGGGATATATTACCAGGAATGTCATATGTAAGATGTGATAAATATGACAATATCCTGGATAAGCCTTATTGAATTCAATTAAATGTTATTGAATTAATTTTAATACCTTTGAAGCCCATTGTATTCAAAATGCAATTGTTAGTGTTATTGTGAAGTTGCTTGTTTCTTGGAGGAGGGATGATAACGTAATTCCTCTTGTTTATCATCCATCTGAAGCTTTGCTCTAGGGAAGGGCCTTATTGTCTGTCTGATTACTCACTCACGGTCTCTTCAAAGGTTCAAACTGGATTCTCTAGAGACCAACAGACAAAGAAAGGACATTGGGATAAATCACCTGAGTTTATCTGACTCAGGCCTTCCTCCTGATCCATCAACTGTACAGGACCTCCAAAGTCCCACAATCCTTAGGGAAGGGTTGGAAGGATTTAGACTACTGAGGCCCCATAGGGTGTATGATACTTCTGATCTGAAGCTGTTATGAATTTTTGACCACAAAAGAGACCACTTTCTGGGGTTTGATAGGTTAATCATCTGCCAGAGTGCCTGGTGCAGCTGGGGTGACCTCTGGTAAGCTTATTAGCATATGAGCAGGTTCTTTTATTGTTTTTAAGGTTTTTTCTGTAGTTCTTTTACCTCAAGAATAAAATAGGTTTGCTTAGAAAGTGTGATAACGTATAACTGTAGCAATTACAATGTGTACCATCTCTGAGGAGAGAAGCGAAGCAGGTCTGCTTAAGCAGGCTGTCTTTTGCTAGGAATAACATAGTAAAGTCAGGGAACTGGTCAGTCTGGAAATACTCCAAACACATGGGAGAGAGAGACGAGTCTCTACCCAACAAAAGCTACAGCTAGGAAGCTGGAAACCTGAGAGTGAGTGCCCTTGCTGGACCATAGAGAGAGAATACAGGCACAGTTGCCCTAAACTGTGACATAAGACATGTGCGGTAATTGTCTCACTCTACATGACACTAGTAAGGTCTGAGCTGGAGTACTGTGTCCAGTTTTGGCCACCACACTTTAGAAAAGATATAGACGAATTGGAGAAAGCCCAGAGGAGAGCAACAAAAATGATAAAAGGTTTAGAAAACCTGACACATGAGGAAAGTTTAAAAAACTGGGCATGTTTAGTCCTGAGAAAAGAAGACTGAGGGTGGGAGGACCTGATAACAGCTTTCCAATATGTTAAGGGGTGTTTTAAAGAGGATGGTGATGTATTGTTTTCCGTGTCCACTGAAAATAGGATAAGAAGCTATCCACTTAATCAGCTGCAAAGGAGATTTAGGTTAGATATTAGGAAAAGCTTTCTAATTATAGGGATAGTTAAGTACTTGAATAGGCTTCCAAGGAAATTGTGGAATCACCATCGATGGAGGTTTTTAAGAACAGGTTAGAGAAACACCTGTTAGGGATGGTGTAGGTATATTGGTCCTGCCTCTGCACAGGGTGTTGGAGTAGATGAACTCTCAAGGTCCCTTCCAGCCCTACAGTTCTATGATTATATGTTTACTGGAATAGTGTGGCCATTCCTGGTGTCCATATTTTAAAAAGGACATTGATAAATTGGAAAGGGTACATCAAAGAGATATAAATAGGATTCAAGGTCTGGAAAATGTATCTTAGAATGAGAGACATAAGAAGCTAATCTATTTAGCCTGTCCAATAAAAAGACTAAGAGGTGACTTGATCATGGTCCATATGTGTCTACATGGGGACACTTTTTCTGACAGCAGAGAGCTATTTAATCTGGCAGACAAAAGCATAAGAAGATCCAGTGCTTGAATGGCTGGAAACTATTTATTTTCTGTACTGATTGTGAGTCTAAATTGTTATTTTACATTAAGAAAACCAACAATGAAAGCAGAAAGTCTCCCCTCTGTGTTATAGGCCGCATCAGAAATGAATGGAAAATGCCAGCTGCCTCCAGCAAAGAACAGACTTCTAGACATAGAATCATAGAATCATAGAATATCAGGGTTGGAAGGGACCCCTGAAGGTCATCTAGTCCAACCCCCTGCTCGAAGCAGGACCAATTCCCAGTTAAATCATCCCAGCCAGGGCTTTGTCAAGCCTGACCTTAAAAACTTCCAAGGAAGGAGATTCCACCACCTCCCTAGGCAACGCATTCCAGTGTTTCACCACCCTCTTAGTGAAAAAGTTTTTCCTAATATCTAATCTAAACCTCCCCCACTGCAACTTGAGGCTATTACTCCTCGTTCTGTCATCTGCTACCATTGAGAACAGTCTAGAGCCATCCTCTTTGGAACCCCCTTTCAGGTAGTTGAAAGCAGCTATCAAATCCCCCCTCATTCTTCTCTTCTGCAGGCTAAACAATCCCAGCTCCCTCAGCCTCTCCTCATAAGTCATGTGTTCCAGACCCCTAATCATTTTTGTTGCCCTTCGCTGGACTCTCTCCAATTTATCCACATCCTTCTTGTAGTGTGGGGCCCAAAACTGGACACAGTACTCCAGATGAGGCCTCACCAATGTCGAATAGAGGGGGACGATCACGTCCCTCGATCTGCTCGCTATGCCCCTACGTATACATCCCAAAATGCCATTGGCCTTCTTGGCAACAAGGGCACACTGCTGACTCATATCCAGCTTCTCGTCCACTGTCACCCCTGGGTCCTTTTCCGCAGAACTGCTGCCTAGCCATTCGGTCCCTAGTCTGTAGCGGTGCATTGGATTCTTCCGTCCTAAGTGCAGGACCCTGCACTTATCCTTATTGAACCTCATCAGATTTCTTTTGGCCCAATCCTCCAATTTGTCTAGGTCCTTCTGTATCCTATCCCTCCCCTCCAGCGTATCTACCACTCCTCCCAGTTTAGTATCGTCCGCAAATTTGCTGAGAGTGCAATCCACACCATCCTCCAGATCATTTATGAAGATATTGAACAAAACCGGCCCCAGGACCGACCCCTGGGGCACTCCACTTGACACCGGCTGCCAACTAGACATGGAGCCATTGATCACTACCCGTTGAGCCCGACAATCTAGCCAGCTTTCTACCCACCCTATAGTGCATTCATCCAGCCCATACTTCCTTAACTTGCTGACAAGAATACTGTGGGAGACCGTGTCAAAAGCTTTGCTAAAGTCAAGAAACAATACATCCACTGCTTTCCCTTCATCCACAGAACCAGTAATCTCATGATAAAAGGCGATTAGATTAGTCAGGCATGACCTTCCCTTGGTGAATCCATGCTGGCTCTTCCTGATCACTTTCCTCTCATGCAAGTACTTCAAGATTGATTCTTTGAGGACCTGCTCCATGATTTTTCCAGGGACTGAGGTGAGGCTGACTGGCCTGTAGTTCCCAGGATCCTCCTTCTTCCCTTTTTTAAAGATTGGCACTACATTAGCCTTTTTCCAGTCATCCGGGACTTCCCCGGTTCGCCACGAGTTTTCAAAGATAATGGCCAATGGCTCTGCAATCACAGCCGCCAATTCCTTCAGCACTCTCGGATGCAACTCGTCCGGCCCCATGGACTTGTGCACGTCCAGCTTTTCTAAATAGTCCCTAACCACCTCTATCTCCACAGAGGGCTGGCCATCTCTTCCCCATTTTGTGATGCCCAGCGTAGCAGTCTGGGAGCTGACCTTGTTAGTGAAAACAGAGGCAAAAAAAGCATTGAGTACATTAGCTTTTTCCACATCCTCTGTCACTAGGTTGCCTCCCTTATTCAGTAAGGGTCCCACACTTTCCTTGGCTTTCTTCTTGTTGCCAACATACCTGAAGAAACCCTTCTTGTTACTCTTGACATCTCTCGCTAGCTGCAGCTCCAGGTGCGATTTGGCCCTCCTGATTTCATTCCTACATGCCCGAGCAATATTTTTATACTCTTCCCTGGTCATATGTCCAACCTTCCACTTCTTGTAAGCTTCTTTTTTATGTTTAAGATCCGCTAGGATTTCACCGTTAAGCCAAGCCAGTCGCCTGCCATATTTACTATTCTTTCGACTCATCGGGATGGTTTGTCCCTGTAACCTCAACAGGGATTCCTTGAAATACAGCCAGCTCTCCTGGACTCCTTTCCCCTTCAAGTTAGTCCCCCAGGGGATCCTGGCCATCCGTTCCCTGAGGGAGTCGAAGTCTGCTTTCCTGAAGTCCAGGGTCCGTATCCTGCTGCTTACCTTTCTTCCCTGCGTCAGGATCCTGAACTCAACCAACTCATGGTCACTGCCTCCCAGATTCCCATCCACTTTTGCTTCCCCCACTAATTCTACCTGGTTTGTGAGCAGCAGGTCAAGAAAAGCGCCCCCCCTAGTTGGCTCCTCTAGCACTTGCACCAGGAAATTGTCCCCTACGCTTTCCAAAAACTTCCTGGATTGTCTATGCACCGCAGTATTGCTCTCCCAGCAGATATCAGGAAAATTAAAGTCACCCATGAGAATCAGGGCATGCGATCTAGTAGCTTCCGTGAGCTGCCAGAAGAAAGCCTCATCTACCTCATCCCCCTGGTCCGGTGGTCTATAGCAGACTCCCACCACTACATCACTCTTGTTGCACACACTTCTAAACTTAATCCAGAGACACTCAGGTTTTTCTACAGTTTCGTACCGGAGCTCTGAGCAGTCATACTGCTCCCTTACATACAGTGCTACTCCCCCACCTTTTCTGCCCTGCCTGTCCTTCCTGAACAGTTTATAACCATCCATGACAGTACTCCAGTCATGTGAGTTATCCCACCAAGTCTCTGTGATTCCAATCACATCATAGTTCCTTGACATTACCAGGACCTCCAGTTCTCCCTGCTTGTTTCCAAGGCTTTGTGCATTTGTATATAAGCACTTGAGATAACCTGTTGATCGCCCCTCATTCCCAGTATGAGGCAGGAGCCCTCCCCTCACAGACATTTCTGCCTGTGCTTCCTCCCGGTATCCCTCTTTCCCACTTACCTCAGGGCTTTGGTCTCCTTCCCCCGGTGAACCTAGTTTAAAGCCCTCCTCACTAGGTTAGCCAGCCTGCTGGCAAAGATGCTCTTCCCTCTCTTCGTAAGATGGAGCCCGTCTCTGCCCAGCACTCCTCCTTCATGGAACACCATCCCATGGTCAAAGAATCCAAAGCCTTCTCTCCGACACCACCTGCGTAGCCATTCGTTGACTTCCACGATTCGACGGTCCCTACCCAGGCCTTTTCCTTCCACGGGGAGGATGGACGAGAACACCACTTGCGCCTCAAACTCCTTTATCCTTCTTCCCAGAGCCACGTAGTCCGCAGTGATCTGCTCAAGGTCATTCTTGGCAGTATCATTGGTGCCCACGTGGAGAAGCAGGAAGGGGTAGCGATCCGAGGGCTTGATGAGTCTCGGCAGTCTCTCCGTCACATCGCGAATCTTAGCCCCCGGCAAGCAGCAGACTTCTCGGTTTTCCCTGTCAGGGCGGCAGATAGATGACTCAGTCCCCCGGAGGAGAGAGTCCCCGACCACCACCACCCGCCTTCTCCTCTTGGGAGTGGTGGTCGTGGAACCCCCAACCTCAGACATTTAAAGATAGATAAATTATAACCACTACACACACCATTAGTTGCCTTATATTTTTGAAATCTGTACACAGGGATGTTACAGGGGTCCAGGAGGGTAATGTGTCCACAGGTATGTTTGATTCTTGACCAGTTCTACTAATTTGAATTTCTATATGTGCCTAGGGCCTGATCCAAAGACCATTGAAATATATCCTTGGATTTCATTGGCCTTTGGATCAGGACCTAGGCATATAGATATCTAAATTGTTAGTCGCAGACCTGATTTAGACATACCTCTGAATGCTTCAGAGGGTTTTTGATCAAGCGTCTAGTCACAATTTAGATTTCTGCTGGTGGTAAAGTTGCTCCCTAGTAGAGGCTCCACCTAGCCACAATGCAGCTGTGACCTTGCCCACTTTTTACTAAAACACCCAGTTTCAACAATAAAGTCTGGGGTTGTGATACTGCTACAAACCTCTGTGTCATCTGTCAGGTTCTGGGAACCCCTTGATCTAAAATAACAACCCTCTACTGCTTAATTTAGAGGAACACGTTTGTTAGTTTGGAGATAGTATTGGACTCTTAAACCTCTTATATGGGCCAACCACTAGCAGGGGGACAAAGACAGTTGGGAAGTATGTTCTCCTTCCTTACAACGCAACTCCCTTTCCACAATAGTTACACAGTAACAGAACCGAAGCTATGTAGAGAGTGGGGGCATTTCTCACTTCATTTTCTCCCTTTGCACACAACAGATCCTCTTCTACCCACAAGGTGTCAGGGAACTGGGCTCTGTTCTTTTTTAATCTGTATTTGACCTTCATTTCCCTTTTGTCTAATTAGAGAATCGTGCTGCCTTTACTAAAAATGCTCTTCTTACTTGGTTAAGACTAGATACCACAGTTTCAGGGGGACAACACTTTAAGTGTTTTATGCAACCCCTATTAAAAGTTGGCTAAAAGAAAATCTATAACCTGGAGTCCCCTCTAAGTTAAGCTTTTTTTAGTCTCAGCTTTTAAAACATAGTTTGGTTTTGGACATTATATCGCTAATGTAGCATTTAAAACACTGCCACTAAAGAATTTTTATAGTTCTAAATTAGAGATGCAACTACAAAAAGTAAGAAACAAAGAGTACTACTCAGAAAACCTTACAAGCAAAAATGTGTAAGCTGATGTAGAGCTGTGACTACAAGCAGTGAAAATGCAAATACTTATCTTTCTCGGGGATTTGCTTGAAAAGATACTTTCACTTAGGCTCTATCCTGCAAAGAGTTAGGGTTTGTCTACATGAGAAAAAGCTCTCAGTAGCTGGTGCGTACTAGCTACTCCACACTAACTCCCTGTGGAGATACTTTTCTGTGTACTAAAAGCTCGTCTACATGGTGAATTAATCCACACAAGGGGTGTAAATTCTAGGGCACACTAGCATGTCGCTGTGATGTTAACTGATTAAACTATGACCATGTAGAGCATTGTTGCTACCGCTGTTATATAATTGCAACTGATCTTGTGCAAAATGTGGCATGAAAGATGTCTATGCAAAGGTTATGATTTGCTGAATATGGTTATGCTATTTGTATACATGTATCATCTTTGTAGATGAAGTTAGGAGTATTAACTATGTGCCTGTATTTCTAAGGTGTTTGCTTCTGGGTAGCACCAACAAGGTGTTTAGCCAGCACATTGTGAAGGAACTATTCAAATAGATAGGTCCATTAAAGAACTTAACTCACAATGGAAGATGCCTATCTACTCTTAATGGAATTTCCTGCTATGACTAAGCGAAGTCATGCATGGACATGTAACTTGCTCCTGTGACTCCAAACTCCATCTTTTACCTGTAATTTTCCACTAGCTGTGCTGAGGGCTTTGTTTGAAACAATGGATTTCCCTCCACATGGCAGAAGCTATAAAAAGCGCTGGAAATACCTTCATTTTGCCTCTTTCCTACTCAAGCCCCTTTCCTGCTCAAACCTCTGGACTATGGACTTATACTAATGGGAACATTCTAACCAAGGGACTGAGGACCTTCCAATGATTTGGAAACAACTAGAGACTTGACTTAAGCCAGCAGTTTATTCCATCACTGCTATAAGCCTTAACCAAGAACTCTGCATGTTCACTGTATGTATCTGATTCCTTTAAACAATTTTAACTCTCACCTTTCTTTCTTTTTATAAATAAACCTTTAGATTTTAGATACTAACGGATTGGCAACAGCATGATTATTGGGTAAGATCTAAGCTGTATATTGACCTGGGTGCGTGGCTGGTCCTTTGGGACAGAAGAACCTTTTATTTGATGAAATTGGTTTTAAAGAACCACTCATCTTTAAGTCTCGTGTTTTTGGTGGTGATGCAAGGACTGCAATACCTAAGGAAACTGCTCTTTTGACTTCTTGTTAGCCAGTGTGGTGAAACAGAGGTTTCCTTTTGTTGCTGGTTTGGTATATCTTAAGGAAGAACAACTGCCAGTTTGGGGGTGTGTCTGCCCTATTTCTCAGCAGTTTGTCCTGAATTTGGTATTCTCAGTTGTGACCCATGGAGGCATGGTGACAGTCACATACTAACTTGCCCATGTGGAGCCTTCTGGCATGCACTAGGGAACTTTAATGTGCACGAGGAAACTTTTAGTGTATACCAGCAGGGTCCACAAAAGCTGTTCAGTGCACGGTATGCTAGCGTACGCTAGAATTTACACCCGGGCGGTGCAGATCAATACACCATGTAGACAAACCCTGAAAGTGCCTTAGGGTGCCTCTGCCTGTGGCGCCGAGTCTCAGAGCCTGCGTCAATTGGCTCAGGTTTGCAGGACTTGGGGTGCAAGGGTAAAAATAGCAGTGTCGCCATTACAGCGTTTCAGAGCCTGGGCTCCAGCCCGAGCCCAAACATCTGTGCTGCAGATTTTAGCCCAGCCCAAGCCCATGAGCCCAAGTCAGCTGATCAGGGCCAGCTTCAGCCCTGTCATGGGTCCTTTACTGCAGTGTAGGTGTACCCATGGTGCACTTCCAAAATGCAGTAAGCTAAATCATAGCAGGGCACTACTAGTGCGCAGTAGAAGTGTCCACACAAGGAGCTGGTGTGGAGTAGCTGGTACACTTTAAATTCCTGCCCTAGCTTACTGCGAACTAACTTCCCTGGGTAGAAAAGCCCTTACAAAGGTGCTTAGCTTTTTATGCACTGTGAGGAGTCCCACTCACTGTGTGATGGTAAGAGTGTGTTTAATTTCCTTTCTCAGGGGAAGAACAGGCAAATTGAGAAAATCACTAGTATTTTTTCCATATCGTCTACCATGGGCATGACATGTTCCCATATTAACAACAGGTGAAAAAAATTCAAGGTGCACTAACAGTGGCATCCAACTTCTAAACAAAAGGAGCTGGAGCAGATCCTCAGCTGGAGTAAGCTGGAACAGCTCTATTGAAGTCATTGGAGCTGTGCTGATTTACACCAGCCGAGGATTTGGAGAACTATGTAGAGCAAACACAAAGATAAGTGCCATGATAGTATGTATGTAGGGGAAGAGTCCTCAGAGGCTTTCTGCTTCTCTCTGAACAATTCTCTTCCTATTCAAAGAGACAAAATGCTCCTTCTTACTTTAGTAAAATGACTCTATTTTGGAATTGCTTCTCTATAGTAAACTCTTACAAATCCTCCACCCTGTGGCTGTTATCTGGTGTGTGGGTTCCTGGCTCAACAGAGCAGAAAATAAACCAAGTCAATTAGGAAAATCACTAATACATAGTAAAACTGCCAAGAGAATTGTTTTGTGAGTTCTGTGTAGTGAAGTCTGATAGTGGAACCCATATACTTTAAGGAATTTGGTCAGTTCTGTTGTTCAGGTTTTTGGCACAGCTCTGCATCAACTGTGCTTAAAGCACTTTAGGACAGCCATAATACGTTTCCTAGTACAGTAAAATGCAGCAGAGTACATGTTATCATCATTTGTTTGGAAATAACAAAGGGCCAAATCAGCTTTCAGCTACATGAGTACAAATCTGAAGTAACTCCTTTGACATCCAACTCTGCTCTCAGATTGGCATTGTGTAGTTCTCATTTATTTAATCTCATAATTTATTCAAGTGAAAGGCTGAAACATTTTCATAGCAAACATTTTAATTTACATCAGCTGTGCTGTCAACCCTAATGAGTACATAGTCAGCCCTGCAAACTTTCCACGTTTCTGGTAAATGATCAATAAGTTTGCAGATTTCAGACCCACTCAAATCTGGCACCAGCTTTATCCTCTGGAGAGCCCCCATAAAGCTCCAATAGATCCATATCTCCTACTTAAGGCCAGAGCTCCTACTTAAGGCTCAGCAAAGAGCACCTTTACCCAGAGGCATGTGACTGGGGGGCCTTTGATGAAAATGTTACATCAAAAATTCCTGTTGATTATTTTTGTAATATTTAAATATGTTGCCATCTTTAAAGTAATTTTCAGTGACAGAGGGGTCTTTGAAGTTACAACACATGACACTTGAAACTCTCCAAGTAGAGCTGGTCCTGTACTACACCCTTGGTCCAAGAGCTCTTCTAAAAACTGGTCATTCATATTTGTCCCTTATGAGGAAATATTTGCTGCTTATCCAAATCATGGAATAGTTATCTTAACCAATTTGAATAGTATTCTTCTCCGCTTCTGGATTAACACCAAGTTCCCACAGATCAAGGCCTTCTGGTGGTCTGAATTTATGAAACTGTAGTAGTAAAGTGCATGTTAAGCATGATGGTATAATTGCCTAATTGTTCAAAAGCTGGGGATAACATGCATCCTATTTATTTTTTGGTCGAACTCTGCTGAGCTGCTGTTTATCTTAGTGCTCACAGACCACAAACTCTCAAAACAACAGGCCCAGCTGCTTAATGTCAGTAATGACCTTCCATTGGTCCCAAATGCGTTCCGGAACCCGAAAGGCTGTGGGTCATAGAATGTCATCCTTTGGAGGTTTAGTAAACATCAGCTGTCTGTATTAAACTTTAAAGTTCCACTGATCTGTTGGAGGTGGATGAATAATTCCATGAATCCCAGCCCAAATGTTTTATTTAGATGTCTTTGAGTGATTCTCAGTCCCTTGCTGTCCATGAAAAACATCAGAGCCCTGTGTGGGGAAGTGGTGGGAGAACATTGAGAAGCATTATCCAAAGCTTCTCCCAGCTGGAAACACATTTTCAGTGGCCAACACACTGCCAGACCATGATCATTTCAGCAGAGAGCAAACTATGAATCTTACATTTTTGTTATTTTTAATCCCATCGCTCACTTTCAAAATAGGTGGAGATGTACTTACTGATATTCTGTTCAAATCCAAATAGGGGAAGCATGTCAGTCTTCAAGTGAATTTTTTCCAAGATTTCACTTTTGTCAGAAAGGGGGAGATTTTTCATTTTATTAAATTTTACTAGGATGTTCTGCTAGTGCGGAGTATATTAAATCCCAAAGTGCCATTTCAGTAGTAGTATTGTGACACAAGATGGGCATTCACAACTAACATAGTCATTACATTTCTCTCAATGAAAACTGAAGCAAACCTATTGCTTGCAAAGGATGAAACAATAAAATATAAACCAACTTCTTGGGCACTTGCAGGAATTACATGCTGCCAGAACCAGGGTAGAAGCTGCACCTCTGCAGTTCATGTGGCTTCCGCTGATGATTTACAATTACTTGTTGCAACTTGCTTACCAAAATGATACAGCAGCTATTGAGTCTGGATTTCCATTAGCCACTTCAACTGTCTATATGACTCCATTCCTATAGAGGGAGTACTCGGCTGAGGTATTAGTTCTCTGACTCCACATACCATGCGTAAGAATTTCATTCTTCACAAGAAGTCGGTTGGCTCCCACTTGTTTGGAAAGCCTTTTCCATATGTACTGCAGAGTCCAAATTTCAACATGGGATGCCTAAATCAGAGCCCCTAACTCCACATACTTCTTGAAATGACACTGACATGCCCAGATACACACCATACAGGCTAACGTAAGCAGTCACATTTGAAAATTAAGCTCATAACATAAAGCAATAAGTCTTCAAAGTAAAAGTAATATAGCTCTGTCACTAAAATTGTTATAGAATGCCAGAAGCTGAAAGCTCTTCTATTCCAAGGGCAATATTTTACACAGTTATTGCTCAACAAAAAAAGTCAGTTGTTTTATCACACTTATCTAAACATAGGAGGGAAAGGTGGTGTAGTGAGGCGGTGTGGTTCCCCGCCGCCCCGGAGAGAGATGAGTCCCTCCAGACACCAGAGTGAGCGGAGCCAGGGAGCTCTGAGCACATCCCCCCAGAGGGTCAGGAGTGGCACAGGAAGTATAAAGGCCCGACCCCAGAGCTCACTAGGAGAGCAGCCACCAGGGAGGCCAGATGCTGTCGGCCTAGCTCGCAATTGGGAAACCCCAGCGGCCTGCAGTAAACCCAAAGGCTGGACCGATCTGCTTTGCGCCAGCTACCGGAGGAGTTGCCGAGCCTGCCCCACGCCAGCTGTCTCGAGGAGTTGCTGAGCCTGCCCTTCGCCAGCTATGCCGAGGAACCCATGGTGCTGGACCCCCCTGAGGACACCAACCTGACCCAGGTACCTCAAGAGGGGGAGTCTGGAAGTAGCCCAGGGGCAGCCGACCCTAGTCTGGCTGCAGCACTGCCAGAGCCCACGTCAGTGTGTTGCGGCCAGGATCCCCACTGACACAGTAGCAGGTCTTCTGCCGCTGCTAGGGCCCCGGGCTGGGACGCAGTGGAGTGGGAGGCCTGCGTCCCCCCTGCCACCCAACTCGCGGATGGCAGTCTCCCCCTCTCCTGGGCCCTTCGGAGCCAAGGGCCTGGGCTTACTGCTTATATACTCAAAAAGAAAAGGGGGACTTGTGGCACCTTAGAGACTAACGAATTTATTTGAGCATAAGCTTTCGTGAGCTACAGCGCACTTCATCAGATGCATCCGATGAAGCATCCGATGAAATGAGCTGTAGTTCACGAAAGCTTATGCTCAAATAAATTCGTTAGCATCCGATGAAATGAGCTGTCGCTCACAAAAGCTTATGCTCAAATAAATTCGTTAGTCTCTAAGGTGCCACAAGTCCCCCTTTTCTTTTGATGGATACAGACTAACACAGCTGCTACTCTGAAACCTGCTTATATACTGTTATTGCTCAGCTCCTGGCTGAGCACCTGACTCACCATTGCCCTGCCCTGACCTAGGACCTGGGCTTATTGTGTTTATTTCTGCCCTCACAAAGGCCGCAGAGGAAGACTCCCGTGACTGAACTAATTCCCCACAAGACATTTTCCCAAGTTTAGTGAGGCAGTGTGGTTCCCCGCCACCCCTGAGAGAGAGAAGCCCTGGCTAACCTCTCTACAGATGGTAATAGTAAATGTTAAAACAGGTCTACTGAATGGAATGTGCCACTGCAACACGGTATCTTAGCAAATTATAAAATGTATAAAGCTTAGTATGTGCAATAATCTACCGATTTGCCAGGCAATAAAACAAAAGTATAACAATTTTTTAAATATGACTTTACCCAGAAAGTTTAGAGGGAAAAATGAACTCTGGGATCTGGTGTGTGTATGTCGGTGTATGCGAGAGATGGAGAAGATTGGGGCTGTCACATTTAGAGAGGAGATGAATGAAAGAGGACAAGCTAGAAATATACAAAGTAATTCAAAGGCATGGAGCAGATGTTCCCAAACTGTGATGTGCAAAGCACATGCTGGTAGTCCATGGAGAACTGGCTGATCACGTGATGCTGGCTCCCACTTATTTCAAGTTCCTATACTGCATTAAAGAGAGTTAGAGATACATTAAGAGTACATTTTTCAAAAATGCCAACATGATTTAGGAGCCTAAATCCCATTGAAAGTCAATGGCTTCTCAGACCGTTCATCCATTGCAGCCTTTGTCTGCACCCCTGTACCAATACTGAGGTCATGGGGATGTAGGTTCCAGAAACTCTTTAACCTTTAGTTCCTCTCCTTTCGAGGTTAGGGAGTTCTCGTGGTCTCAGGGATATCTGCATAAAATTACTGAGGCAACAGTAATTTTAATAAAAGCAAGATTTATTAAAAACAGAGAGAAAATGTAATTAAAGCAAAAGAAAGTTTACTTAATATAGCTAGATTTACACTTTTCAAAAGTTAAATTAATAAGGCATTGATTTGCAATAGAGAAAACAGAACAGTGAAGAACTTACAGCTCATGAAATCAATCCCCCTCTAAATGGCTATGGTGGTTTGGCCATGTCATCAGGCTATTCTGAGGCAGAAGCACAAGGTATGCTTCAGTTGGATTCCATCTGGAGGGAAGAGAAGGCATGAAGGACAAAGACACACCTATTGCAGGACATGGAAAGGATACTATCCTTATGGAGAAACCTTATGATGGAGTCAAATGTCTTCCTCTGGACAGACACCAGTGGAAAAAACTGGTTACCTCATGTACCACTGGGCACGGGAGATTTAAAGTCTAAACCAATTGGGCAGCAGTAGTGTCCCTAGTCTCTGTTTGCCAGAAGCTGGGAATGGGCGACAGGGGTGGATCACTTGATGATTACCTGTTCTGTTCATTCCCTCTGAAGCAGCTGGTATTGGCTAATGTCGGAAGCCAGGATACTGGGCTAGCTGGACCATTGGTCTGACCCAGTGTGGCTGTTCTTATGGTCAACCTGTCAGCACCACATTGTGTCTATAAACAACTCTACTAGCAGTATCTAGAGATTGCCTGTAATCAAGCCCCACAATACATGGCTACTACCCCGGCTTTCCAACCAGTTTTCCCCAGTTACCTACACACATAATAGGGTTTGACTTCCTGCTTTCTCTAAGAAATGGGCCACTGAGGATACAAAAACCCTTTAACAATTATTAATAGCCATCTTTAAAAGGTTTAAAGGCTTAGCTCAAGTACCACCTTTCATGGATCATGTTGGCTTTTAGATTCATTCAGGCCTCTTATTAAAACAAGAAAAATGCCCATCTAATATTTAAATAATTTTAATTGACTCGTGGGTCTCATTGCTACAAGATAGCCCTGAGGCCAAGAACTGCTGCTTATTTTGATTATTATTCTTGTTGCACCCAGAGACCCTAATCACTTTCTGGCCCTGTGCAAGATTCCATACGGACATAGAAATAGTCATTACCTCAGCCCTCAAAAAGCTTGAAATACACACAGACACACAGAGGTACTGTATGCAGGTCAGAATAAAACTCCTGATTTTTTTAATTGATAGAGTAAGAGAATACTATAGGTTCTCACATGTTGTTTCTGTTGTTGCCTGGGTGCTTAAGAAGAATGTTGACTACTTTTAGATGCACCAAAAATATGAAAATAGGAGTGGCTGGATTACCAAACTGCACAAAAATGTCTAGCTGGTTCATCTTTCTCCCCAAAGGGCTCTTACTTCCAGCATTTTTATACTACTTTCTTTAATACATTACTTAAAGATGAATGTCTGAAGACATGGAATTTTACAGGATCTGAGAGTCAGATCAGGTTGTGATGTTTGTTTAGGAAAGGAAATGATCCCCAGCTGTGTCTGATATTTTGAATGCTCTGAGTAAAATTTTCTCTGATCCACAGTGCAGGCTTGTATTAAATATTCTGCAAACTGAATTCCCAATGACGTCAACTGAAGACCTGTACCCAGAAGAAGAGTGAAACACACAATAGAGGTCTGCAGTGGAGGGGAAAGATCCTCAGTGTAGATAATGGAATTTAGTGCTATTTTGTTTGAAGGTCTTGTAATAATACCTCCACAGCATGCCTCTAGCCAAAACAGCGATGTATTTTCATTAGAAATGGACACAAACCACAAAACTTGGACCCTGATTTCAAACACCCCAAAGCTTGAATGCAATCAGATTTGGGGCAATGGTTATTTTTAGACTGTTTTTTTGTTTTTTTTTTTCATTTTACTGTTCCAGTACTTGGCCTCTCTGGAGCAGAGACTGCCCCTCATACTGATTGTGTGTGATGGTTTTGCAATGTATAAATCCAAATCCCTTTTTATTTTTGCCCTCCAGAATGTGACCTACTTCCATTCCATAATAGCCCCTCACAATTAAATTAGATTGCCTCTGTTTGATTTCTTCCTTCTCTGATAGTCTGCATCTTTTAATGTTGTGTATGAGATTTGATATCCAACCCTCCCAACTCTTCTTTCTTTTCCAAATTCATTCCCTAATAAAAATCCGCATCAGTAAATCAGAGAGTTGTATCCTCTTCTCTTTATGGAGATTCCATCCAGGTTTATAAACCTTAATCTGGACTCTACCTGTAGTAGTAGAAAGTTTCGCAAAAACCATTGAGACTTATTGAGGGGAAAGGAAATGTGACAATGCCATTGGTGTTTTGATGTACACTCTTTTGTTACCTGCAGGCCTTTGTAAACCATGCAGTAATCCTTGATGTAACTCAGACTCAGAATAGTGTACTGTGAGTACTGTTCTCACTTGAGTGGACATAGAATCCTACAATCATGGAAGATTAGGGTTGGAAGAGACCTCAGAAGGTCATCTAATCCAACCCCCTGCTCAAAGCAGGACCAACCCCAACTAAATCATCCCAGCCAGGGCTCTGTCAAGCCGGGCCTTAAAAACCTCTAAGGATGAAGATTCCACCACCTCCCTAGGTAACCCATTCCAGTGCTTCACCACCCTCCTAGTGAAATAATGTTTCCTAATATCCAACCTAAACCTCCCACACTATAACTTGAGACCATTCTTGCTTCTTGTTCTGTCATCTGCCAACACTTTGAACAGCCTAGCTCCATCCTCTTTGAAACCCCCCTTCATGTAGTTGAAGGCTGCTATCAAATCCCCCCTCACTCTTCTCTTCTGAAGACTAAATAAGCCCAGTTCCCTCAGCCTCTCCTCTTAAATCATGTGCCCCAGCCCCCTAATCATTTTTGTTGCCCTCCCTTGTTAGAGAGCTTATTCCTTCACTCTCCCACTTCCCTGGTCCTTCTCACATGAACAGAGAGCAACAATACCCGAAGTCCGAAGGTGCAAACAATTCGATGTTTATTGGGGTGAACTTCCAGCAAGCTTAAATACAAGTTCCTTTTCCTTATTTCTGAATCCCAACTTACTTCCTGTTTGCCCCTAATTTATATAGTAATATTCTTAGCTATACCTTAATCAATCATTCTACTAAAATTTAACTAACCAATCCTAACATATTGTAACATGATTATGTAACCAATTATATCCCACCACCTTAATTAGTTTACACCCAGCAAAATTAATTATACAGAAGACAGGAACAATCACAGAACCAGACAGAGATTATACAGACAAACAATAGCAAAGTGGGAACTATAATGGCAAGACAATACAGAAGTGAGGATTTCACATCCCAGCTATTGATAAGTGAGTTCTTGCCAGACAGGATGCTATCAAACTAAGTTTCCTTTTACATTTTCTAGGCACTTCCCTTTCTCTGGAGGTGATAGGAACACAATCCTGTCCTGATAGTGCCTAACAGCCCAATAGCACCTTATTTCAATGTGACTAGTTTGGAATGTGAGGATGTGACCGGTCGCTTCCCAGCTTATGGCTGCCTCTGCTGCTTAGTCAAAGGCCTTAGCCTAAGAACAGGGCCTCAGACTGTCACAGTAAGAGAAGGACCTTACATTGGCAGACAGTGATTTTGATTCTTTCTTTTATACCTCTAACTAGCCAAGTGATAAGAATACACCTAAATTCTTAGAATATAGGCCTTTACAGACAGGCCTGAATATCTATATCCTAACACTCCACCCCTTTTTTTTTCTTTTTCTTTTGGGATCCTCCTGCCCAGGTATCCCTGGAAAAGCACAGGACATATGGCGACACATTTCCTGATAGGGCCAGGCATCAAGGTGGAAGGTGTCGATGCTCCATCTGTCCCACTGCCCCTTGTGTAGTACCATGCCCTGCACCTTCTCTCGTACGGGCATACTACACCTATTCCAATTAGTGTCCCAGACTTCCCAGTATAGTGGGCCCGAGAAGGTTGGGTCCGGGTTGTCTAGTACACATAGGTGGGGGGGGAGGGGCTTACTACATTACTTATAGGTTATAATTAGTGGCTGTTCTCTAGGGGGTTGTGCCCCCCTTGATCGTTTCCATATGCAATGTAACACACATATAGTTAACAATACACTAGCTGCTATGATAATCCACAGCAACACCGAGAGTCCTGACCACTGCAGTATGGTCCAACATCCTGGCCACCACCAAAAACACTGCTTCTCCTCCTTTGATAAGGTTAAAATTTTGTCAGCGCCATCCTGTAGTGTGTATTGTAAGTGTGTCCAACTGTTGGCGCTTGCAGCAAGTTGCTCTTGTAATCTTTGTGTACTTTTGTCCATATTGTGTGTCCATTGAATATCCACAGTGAAATTTGGTATTGTCCAAACCAATTCAACTACTTGGTACGGCATGGGGTAGTAGGTGCCGGTTCGATTGTTTACAACGATGAAGTCCACTGATCCATTGGTACACCATAGTCCAGGTGGCAGTGTATAGAAGTTTATAATTTGGTCATACACTGGAAGGATTTTGCCTCCCAGTGTTATGTTGCAGGATTGCATACATTCCCAACAGAATACACCGTACCCCATATACATTACCCCTAAATGCCCCCCCTTTGCAATAGGCCATTGATCCTGTTCCTCCATAGTCATAGGAGAGGGGCACATCCATATTCCTCCTCTGGATATACAACTGCTTAATGTGATGACAGTCCAATTTACACCATTCCAGCCCCCCCACCTATTCCCTAGTGGCTCCCAACGTGCTCCCCCTTCCCTACTAACTCCCATAGGGTTCAAGGGAGGTTCAACCTTATTTGCATTTCCTTCCCATGGTATCATAGTAACAATTACACAAGAACTGTCCCCACAGGTCGGGGATGTTATTTTCCAGGTAGATGGGTATGTTTTTGCAATTGTGGATAGATATGGGCTAGCCTCCCGATTTAATACTGAAGGCCATTGTTCTGACCAAGCATCTCTCATAATATCCATTAACATTATTAACTGAGCATTTTGAATACCTACGCACACTTCTCCCCATGTTAGTCTTCTGAATCCATCCTCTACCCATGTCAACAGGTCCCCTGCCCAATGAGTTAACTGCAAGTTTACCTCTACTGCTGTCCTCCACCCTGTGGCAACTGCTGATAGTTGCTGTGCCATTAATTCATTAATTTGTTGTTGAAATTTCACATTTTGGCTTACTAATTGTTTGGTTACCCACTCGTCCCCCAGATTCCATGTATCCAGCATAGTGTTCCCCGCTGCCCACAACCCCCTTTTCCGACGACGATTCCAGGTGTGTCCCCTCACCCATGCATTGAATTGTTGTTTCAATCCTTTTATGTACATACTACAATTAGGATGGATTTGGTCCACCCACCATTCCTTGGGGCGTACCACCCATGTAATAGAGTGAAAGGACACGTTAAAAAGTGCTGGCTGCACCTGCTCCCACAATGGCTCCCATACATTTGCTCGTCGGGGAATATTCTTGGCTCCAGGCTGTGGCCACTTTAAATTTGGATTCTTCCAACTTGGCATCCATATCACCTGTAGGGTTACATTCTGTAAAATAGTTAACTCATCATACACCCAGCGTCCCAAAGGGGATTTTACGCCTAATGTAATATGTACATAACAATCACACCTTCGGGGATTATCTTCCATGGAAGTACCATTGTGGTTACATATGGTAACATCACACCCTAAATGTGGGGCCCTATTTTCCCAAGAGGGTTCATTTGCTCCAGGAGACCAGAGGGTTATATTCTTTGGACCCTCTGTAACAAACCACATAGCTGGGTAACTGTGTTTTCCACTATCGTTAATCATGGCAGCACCCAGGGAGTACCATGCGATATTTCCTGATAAATTTGATATTCTCCACCTGGTTGGGATTCCCCCATCTAATCCATAAACCATATACCAACACTGCCAAATTCCTGTTGGAGTATTAGTGGTACATCTTTCTATGGGGAGATTCTCATAGTCTTCATTAGCTTTATTACCACAGGTTGCATGTGTAGCCGTCCATGTGTTTCCTCCTTTTGACACTTCACATCGTGGGATCTGAATAGAATTTGTAAATGTGACAATTGTGATTAGCACTAGTAATTGTTCCATCCAGGGCCAGGGAATTTTCATCCTTTTCTCCTTTTTGAATTAACCTGTAATACACACATAACAAAATTTACACGTCCCCTTTCCCAAACCCCTGTTTGTACCTTTTTATTTGCGTGCAGTGGACCCACTCCCGTCCTCCATTCTCTGTACCCAGTAATAGCAGACTGGGCCCTAATTGGTCAAGGACAAGATAGGGGCCCTTCCATTTAGGAGCTGGGAATGGATGGTGTTGACCTGGAATCTTGTACATCACTAGATCTCCCACCATGGGTAGATTACGCTCCCCAGGCAGGTCATACCATGCTTTAACTCTTGCTGCTCCTTGCTCGTCTTGCCAGGCCACCGCCTGCTGTACTTGTTTTACATGGTCAATTAAAGTTAAAATCCATTCTTGTGTTAAGCCATGTGTAGTGACTTCCCCAGGTACTGGGGTAAGTAGATTTTCCCACCGTTCCATAGGCCTTCCCATGAGAGCTTCATATGGAGAAAATCCTGTGCCCTTTGATTCTCGGGCCCTTATTCTCATTAAGACAAAGGGCAGTAACTGTGACCAGTTTTTTCCTCCGACTTCCACTCCCTTTCTTAGCTCACTTTTAATGGTGCGGTTCATGCGTTCCACCTGCCCCGCAGCCTGGGGGTGATAAGCAATATGGAACAACTGTGTGATTCCAGTGAGGGCTGATAGCTCCCCTAACAGATCTGACCGAAAAGCAGCTCCTTGGTCTGAGTCAATCACCTTCGGAACCCCCCAGCGAGTGAATACCTCATTTACCAGTATTGCAGCAGTTACCCGGACAGTTTGATACTTTGTGGGGAAAGCTTCCACCCACCGGCTGAAAGCATCCACTACCACCAACATGAATCGGTTTTTCCTGTGATCTGGTGGTAGGGGTCCTGTGTAATCAATTTGTATTCTTTCCCATGGTCCCCTTGGGGCTTGTCTCATTAATTCTCCCCTTAGCACCTTGTGAGGTGGGCTGTGCCTGGCACAGTCCAAACAACGTTCCAGATGTGATTTTAAATCAGCTGCCATTCCTGGCCACCAGCACAACCTTTTTAAAGTTCCCAGTGCCTCCTCAAACCCGGGATGTCCCCCTGCCAAGCTCCCATGCACCCAGCTTAAGAAAGCCGTCCGACTTCCCTGAGGGCACAACATTACCGGTCCCTCAGTTGTTAAGACACACCAAATCCCTTCCATTAGTTCCACCTTTGGCACATGCCTGTCCCCAAGTTTCATGATGCCTTCCAGTCCTGGGTCAGATTCCTGTAACTCTCGAATTCGCCCTCCCCGATCTGTATCCACCCCGCTTCTTGTTAACACTGTGACAGGCACACTCTCTTCTGGCTCCCAGGGCCATGGGGGTGCCTCTGTTGCAGCCCGCTTGGCCTCTACATCGGCCAGATTATTCCCTTTGCTTAGGGGTCCTGTTTTCTTGTGTGCCTTTACCTTTACCACATTGATCCGTGTAAAACAGTGACTCAGCTTCTCCACTCGCTTCCACCAGATAGCATGCTTGATTGTGGAGCCGTCTGTTGCCCTGAAATGATTATCTGCCCACCATCTCAGCATTAATGTGGCACCACGAAATACATAATCTGAATCTACCACCACCCAACATTCTGGCTCAAATTTGGGATCCACTTCATTTAAAGCTGTTAGCAAGGCTGCCAGTTCTGCCTCCTGAGCTGACTTTGCTTCTAGTGAGAAACCAATGGTGCTGACTGACTCATTGCCTCTGATTCCCACAACAGCTAAGCCTGCAGTTTTCCGTCCCCCTTGATACATACAACTTCCATCCAAAAACCATACCAGTGTCCCCTCCTTTACCTGATTGGGGTTAGCCGCCCGAAACACCTGATGTTGGGTTTTACCTGGGCTGGCTTCACATTGGTGTGGGGTGCCAGCCAGATGTAATCCAGCTACCCAGACTATGGGTTCCTTTAACACCTCTGCTTTAATGTTTTCTGCCTGTAGAGCCAGCAACCATTTAGCAATACGCTGCCCACTCACTTGTCCCTGTAAGATAGTGTGCATGTTTAACAGCCGCAGGGGGTCATGATGAGATCGGACTATGACTTTCTGCATTCCCGTAAGGTATTTAAATTTCCCTACCCCCCAGTAGGAGCACAACAGCACCTTTTCACACCACCCATACTTCAATTCCACAGCACTCAAAAGTCGAGAGGCAAAGGCCACAGGTCGGTCCTTTGCTCCATACTCCTGTGTTAATGCACAACCAATGGTAGTGTCTGATACCAAAGGATACAGATAAAAGAATTTCTCCCCATCTGGGGAGGCCAGCACTGGAGCACTGGCCAGGTTTTCCTTTAGCACTCTCACTGCCTCAGTACACTCTTCTGACCACTCCCAAGTTGAGGCTCGGGTTAGGTCAAATAGAGGCTGGGCTATTTCTGCATAATTGGCCACAAAATCCCTGCAAAATCCAGTTAGACCCAGAAAACTTTGCAAGCTTTTAACATCCGTAGGCAGTGGCAGGGACTGGATCAGTTGCACCCGTCCCTTATCGATTTCCCTTCCCATCTGAGACACTTCCACTCCTAAGTAGGTCACTCTTGTCTGTCCCATCTGAGCCTTTTTCCCATTGACCTTCAATCCTGCTCTTGCCAAAGCTTGCAGGACCTGCTCGGTTAGTTCCCTGTCTTCTTCCTCTGTCCCTGACATTAGCAACAGGTCGTCTACATATTGTATGCACCTTGCTGAATCCACCCCCTCCAGAGCCTGTCTCATGTATCTGTGAAAAATTGCAGGGGAGTCCCTATATCCCTGGGGTAGGACTGTCCAGCAGAACTGTCTGCCCTCCCATGTGAATGCAGTTTTATACTGACATGAGGTAGCTAGTGGCAGAGACCAAAACCCATTAGCTATGTCCAAAACAGTGAAAATTCGGAATTGGGGTCCAATACGGGCCAACATTTCAGGGTACGCTGCCACCACTGAGGCTGGTGAATTAGCCAGAGCATTTAGTGCCCTGTAATCCACAGTGAGACGCCAGGTACCGTTTGGCTTCCTCACGGGCCACACAGCAGCATTACAAGGGGATGCAACTGCCCGAATCAGTCCCCTCTGTTCCAACTCCCCAATAGTTGCCCCCACCTCTGCCAATGCCTCCCGAGGAATAGGGTACTGTTTCTGTGGGGGAGGGTCCCCTCCCTCCATCAGTACCTCCATGCTGCCCCTCCCACAATCCAGGTTATCCTTCGCCCACACAGGGATGTGTTCCCACCCAGCCGGGGGTGGTGGGAGGGCATGTGCCGCCTTAATGGTCATAGTGGCTATCCCCATGGGAATGGTAAAGCCCTGACCGTCCTGCGTTTGCCCCAGTAAACACACCCAATTGGCTAAATCCAGTACGAGTCCCAGTTTGTGTAAATCTCCTGCCCCCAACAGATTAAGCATATCATTACAACCCCACATAATCTCCCCTTCCCCCCAGATTCCTTTGATTTGTCCCCGCCTCAGGGTTAACTGTGTCTCCCCTCCCGTTGCCCCTACAATTGTCACAGTCCCTTCTGAGGGTCTCCCCTGCCCCCATGTGGTTAAACTGATGGCTGCTCCAGTGTCTATCAAAAAATCCCTCATGGGACTCCCTTCGATTGCCCCCTGGAGCGTAGGGCGACCAGACGCATCCCGTCCTAAACTGAGAACATGGACAGGACGCCTCCCAGGGCACCCCTAAGTTGCAGCACCCACCTCTGTCCCTCCCACTGGTTCATGAGGGGACCGGGGGTCCTGGCACCGAACGCATTCCTGTCTCCATGCAAAATTGTGTGTCTGACATTTCAGGCAGTCCCAGTCCCTTGGCCTCCGGGACCACTTTCCCCCTGATCTGGTAAGATCGTGGGTAGTCAGTTTAGCCTGCAGTCTCTGGATCTGTTGCTCTATAGCTGCCCGCTCGTCCCTGACTAGCCCCCCAAAGCCACGAACTCTCCCTCTACCTCCTCCTCTCCAGGCTGACCCACTCCTTTCCACCTTGTATTGATCCCCCGCAGTAATAGCATGGACTGGCTCTTCCCCCTGATGCATCTGCCTCCACACATCTGCCTGTTCCAGAAACTGGGGTAGCTGATTGGGAGCAAGTTCAGGGTGCTGCAACCTTAAATGCCCCACGAACTGCGGATTGCTCAGCTCCAACCATTTCTCCAGCAATTCCACACCCCTACCCTGCTCCATACCCCCACCAGGTCCCGGTGCCCCTGCCTGTGGCAGCACCCATGGACCATCCAGGGGATCCACCCAACACCGTGCCCATGCCTGTATGCGATTAAGTGTATCCCGCCCTGTTTCCCCAGGGATTCGCTTCATCTTATTCATCCCTGCAGTACGAGAGTACACCCCAAACAAGTGTTTTGCCACCTGTCCGGGGATTAGAAATGGGTGTGCCACTCCTGCCACATCGATTCCCAAGGTACCTCGTCCCAAAAGACTACGCCATAAGATCACCTGGTCCTCACGAGTTAGACCCTCCATCTCCCTGCCCACCTCCACTAGCCACAGTACAAACTGATCCCAATCATTCCGGGGTACCTTTCCCAAACGGCCCAGTACTGCCTCCCGGTCCTTCAGGGACAAGGGGCGGATTTCTGCCTGTTCTACTACTTGTGGGGCATGGTCCCCCCACCCTGCAACCGGGGCCACTATTCCTGCCTCCTGCAGTTCCTCCCGGGTAGCCTCTCTCGCAGGGGCGGTAACTGTGGATCGCCGGCTTACAACATCCACCGGCAGTGGTGGGTACAGTGTTTTTTCAGGGTAGGGTGGTGGAGGTGTCTCCTTCAGTTCCATTAGTGGGGCGGATGGTTTGGGGTCCCTAAGTCCATTGCCCCCATGTTTACAATGATACAATTCCTCCTCTAAGTCTCCTACTCTCCCCAGCAGTTCATCCCTCTCTCTCCGGATTGCCTCACAAGACTCCTCTGTCCGTGCAGCATCCCTTGCCTTCAAATCCGCTACCTCTACTGCTAACACAGATTTTTCTGTTAAAATCCGTTGCTGATCCACAATCCCCTCCAAATCCTTAATGTGTTGGAGGAGATCAGCTTCCCTTTTTACCCAGTATGCCATCCCAGCACACAAACCTTGTAATACCATTCCCTTTTTCCTACACTCCTTTCCCTTGGGGTCTCCCAAAACCTCTCCCATCTCCTTCTCAATCTCATCCCAGGTGAGCCCCTGCACCTGGTATGGGCCCTGATTCTTTCTTATCCATTTGTTCAAAAAATCCGTTACCCCAGCTTGCCAGAACCCGCAACTACCATCATGAGAGTTCGCCATACCCCCTCCAAGCAGCTGCGCGGACTGTTGGGGAGGGGGACTTACAGGCTGCCACTCACCTATCCAATGTGATGTATCCGAGTCACGGCACCAAGATGTTAGAGAGCTTATTCCTTCACTCTCCCACTTCCCTGGTCCTTCTCACATGAACAGAGAGCAACAATACCCGAAGTCCGAAGGTGCAAACAATTCGATGTTTATTGGGGTGAACTTCCAGCAAGCTTAAATACAAGTTCCTTTTCCTTATTTCTGAATCCCAACTTACTTCCTGTTTGCCCCTAATTTATATAGTAATATTCTTAGCTATACCTTAACCAATCATTCTACTAAAATTTAACTAACCAATCCTAACATATTGTAACATGATTATGTAACCAATTATATCCCACCACCTTAATTAGTTTACACCCAGCAAAATTAATTATACAGAAGACAGGAACAATCACAGAACCAGACAGAGATTATACAGACAAACAATAGCAAAGTGGGAACTATAATGGCAAGACAATACAGAAGTGAGGATTTCACATCCCAGCTATTGATAAGTGAGTTCTTGCCAGACAGGATGCTATCAAACTAAGTTTCCTTTTACATTTTCTAGGCACTTCCCTTTCTCTGGAGGTGATAGGAATACAATCCTGTCCTGATAGTGCCTAACAGCCCAATAGCACCTTATTTCAATGTGACTAGTTTGGAATGTGAGGATGTGACCGGTCGCTTCCCAGCTTATGGCTGCCTCTGCTGCTTAGCCAAAGGCCTTAGCCTAAGAACAGGGCCTCAGACTGTCACAGTAAGAGAAGGCCCTTACATTGGCAGACAGTGATTTTGATTCTTTCTTTTATACCTCTAACTAGCCAAGTGATAAGAATACACCTAAATTCTTAAAGTACAGGCCTTTACAGACAGGCCTGAATATCTATATCCTAACCCCCCTTCATGTAGTTGAAGGCTGCTATCAAATCCCCCCTCACTCTTCTCTTCTGAAGACTAAATAAGCCCAGTTCCCTCAGCCTCTCCTCTTAAGTCATGTGCCCCAGCCCCCTAATCAATTTTGTTGCCCTCCCTCCACTGGACTCTCTCCAATTTGTCCACATCTTTTCTGTAGTGGGGGGTCCAAAACTGGACACAATACTCCAGATGTGGTCTCACCAGTGCCGAACAGAGGGGAATAATCACTTCCCTCAATCTGCTGGCAATGCTCCTTCTAATGAAGCCCAATATGCCATTAGTCTTCCTGGCAACAAGGGCGCACTGTTGACTCATTTCCAAAATAGGCAAACTTTAAGATCCAGCTGCGAATATATGTAGAGATACCATTTTATGTCCTCACTTACTGTTTTCTCTAAGTGCCACGGTCTCGTTCAATTCGGAAGCAGTTATAGAAAATAGACTCAGCATGGGAATTCAAAACGACTGCTACAGTTTACTGATGGTACATGCTCAGCAGGTAATGCCATAATGTTGATAGATTGTTTCATTTGCTTTGAAATAGGGCAGTGAGGAGAGATCCTGTAAACCTTGCTTTGAGAAACTGACATGCTCACATGCCATGGCCATGCCAGTCACATGATCACCAGTGGCAACACAAGCACACCTGTGCAACACAGAAACGCAGCTGGAAGGCTGAAGATACCCAGTGCAGATTGGCAGGCTGAACCAGCTCCCGAAGTACTCAGCATCATTAGGGTACTCAGTACTCAGCATCATCCTTTCACCCCAACTACAGAGAGATCCCTTCTTTGCACCCATTGCAGCACTCACTGAAATCAATGGAAAGACTATCACAGAATTTACTGGATGGGAATCAGGCCCAGACAGCCAGACTGCCAGAGCTGAATCACTGGTTGCTGAATTGCTGGAGTTCATCCAAGAAGGGATGGCCACTAACAGCACCATACCAGCTGCTCCAGTCACTGCACAGAATTCTCTTTCAAAAGGGACAGGTAGCATGTACAAGTACAAAAGCATGAGAGAAAAAGAGTTGTAAATTTTGAAACATATTTCCTGTACCCAGCAAGCTTTTAAAAGCCTGCAGAAGTAGAAACTGTTGTCATTCTAGAGAAATATGCCTCGTACAATCCTGACACACAAGAATTTACACCATCTGTTGCTTCTGTACACGTCAGAAAAGGTGACAGCCAGTCAATGCGAAGCACTGGCTAAAAACCCTAACCAACAAAACGAAATGTAGAGGAGTGGACTGCATCATCATAGTGCCACTGGTAGGTCACTACATTTCAGCATTATTCACTCTCAGGAGCAAATTAATATAAACTCCATACCCCCATCCAAGCATGTGCTAGAGTTTGTAAAGTCAGCTATCAGCACATCTAATTATCTTTGAACAGCATCCTGGAACAAGAGTGCTCTGCAGCTCACCCCAACACATTGATAAAGCAGCATTGGTGTTTGGGCTTAATTTTACTGCTTATAACTCAATCCTTGAAATGTTATCAACCATTGACTGCCACATAGACTGTCAATGTGAAGAGCTCGGCTATAGTAATAATGCCTCTGCACAGTGATGTATGTCATAGGGCTACACATTTATCAGACATGATTCTCGTTTTGGTTCATCATATATTAACGTGGAGAGTCTTAGGCTCCGCAGGTACTAACAAACATTCTCAACGTGGCCTCAACCACTTTCCATCTGTTGTTTTTGGTCCTGTGAGCATTATTCCTGGTGTCAGTGGAACCCATGAATGTGTTGGTTATCAGCAGTTAATTTTAACTGCTCAGTATTATATGCCTCTCTCTTTAATTCCTCCCTGCTGTTTAGTGTGAACAGCACTAGCATCCTCACTGGTTTCTGAAGGTCAGGAGAACTGAGAGGGACAGCTGGAGGGACATTGCCCAGCCTAGGCTGCTGTCTACATGGAGATCCAGAAAGTGATCCTATTATAGTGCTGTTTCTTCACAACCACAGAAGCAGTGAAGAGTCACCCCTAGATTGTTTCATCACATCCCCATTTCCAGAGAAAGCTTGTCCAGTGTTCGGGGAATTTATGTGGGATTGTAAATTACCTTCCATAACTAAATGTGAGAGCATACAAATCTCTCTCTCTCTTTTTTTTTTTTTTTTGGTGCTTACAGGTTCCTGATATAAAATGAGCTGGTGCTTTATCCCCTGAGTCTGACTGAAAATAAATCATTCCAAGATACTGTTATACACCTCGTGAAATTTATTGTTATTTGAAGAAAAATGGGTGGTATTTCACTTATACTGAGAATTGTTTTAAGGGAGTATACACTGTCCAGACTGATCAGTAACACCTGAGTTCCTGTGAGCATTGGAAAAAAACGGTGCACATTTGCTATCCCTCTCTATTCCACTGAGCTACAGAAACCAGCATATAACTTTTACATGCATACAGTGGAGATTATCTATGTGAAATTCAATTGCTCCTGTAATAGGCTTCCGACACACACTGAATATTGGCTTTCTAGGATGCATTAGACAAAGGGCGATGGGTCCTTATTAGGAAATGTGTGGGTACTGATTCAAGGACTGTTTATGAACATATATTACAAAATGTACAGAAATATATTTTAAAAGTACTGCTCTAGCATATGGAAGTGTAAATGAGTGAGGACAATTAAATGAAGCATTAACCACCTTGTGCAGCAGAAAGTGACATGTATATAGCCTTTATGGCTTTGTACAGACCACAACAGAAAATTTATTTTCATAAGAAATACAGAGAAGTAATATGTCGGTATGCACATAAGCTCACTAGCATTAAACTGGATAAACAATATACAGACTAAATGAACTGTGGAGCTATTTTGCACATTTCACAGATTTAAAAGTACTTCATAAGTAACATCAAATGCTAGTTAACAGATCCATTCCCAGGAGTTTTATATATTGATTCATATGTTTCATTTACTTAGTAGTTCATTAGCACATTGCTTACACGGAACAGAATGATACAATAAATGTTTTGTACAAAGTTGGTATGGTGTTTGTTATCCTTTTCCCCTCCCCCCCCCCCCAAAATAATTTAACTGCTGTCATTTACATACTATAAAAACTTCACAGTAGATACCTCTGTCTTACTGCACAATTTACCCAATGCAGTTAGAAGTGTGGTCAGTAAAATTCTAAATTCAGAATGCCAGGAAGATCAGATAAACTTGATTACTGGCAATCTTAATATGATAAAATTATTCATATATTTTCTAAAATCTGCTTCGCTCTAACTCATTATTAAAAATAATTCTGCAATGTGTTTGGAAAATGGTAAACATAATCATGTTAACACAATCGATTTAGCTGTACATCTCATACTGTTACCCTATTTCATTTCATCCATAAGTAAAATGATATCAATGAATGGCTTGTATTATGAATGTAAACATGATGCTTCCCCATAACAGCCTTTTCTTGGGATCAAAACATTAATATGACATTTTCCCCACTGTGGCCATGATTTGGGGGAAATCAATACAAATAAAATATCATTTTGGCCACTGGGATTTGAATATGAAATATTGTGCTGACAACATGAATGACTGGGGATTGCAATGGAGGCTTTTGATGCAAGTGGGCTCTTCAAAACAAGCTTCGGAATTCTTGTTCTGCTCATTGAACATAGATTTCTTTTAAATAAAGAAAAGCTACATAAAACACTGAAACCATCAGCAGCTATAATTTGAAGCCACTCTGCACCATTCTAGCTGGTGGTCTTATGTTTGTAAATATTGCAGAATGCAACAGGTGTACTTGAATCATACACAGAAGAATCTTTCCATGGAAGAGAAGAAAATAAATCAATTTTGATTCTTACAAACTTCTACTTAGGATACCACTGTCCTCCTTCACTAATTTCCTGTTGCCTCAGTGCGACTCTAGGTATTGATCTTGGATACATCCACACCTTCCTCATCTGTCCACAGCATTGGCTAGTCTATCCAGACTGCCACATAGTCAGCCAACAGATTCAACACCAAAACTTTGGAATTTGCTCTCACTTGTGTCTAACTGCTGTGCTGGTGTATTTTACGTTTTCCTGCTGCAGCTCAAGTACCCTGATTGGCCCCAATTTGTCTGTGTTTACCAGGAACAAGCAGTCCAGTGGAATGAGTTCAGAGAAATGAACAGTGTGAGTAAAGAGAAAAGTCAATGAGTGTAGAGAATGTCAAAGTTATTCTTTTGCTCCAAGTGGAGGAGCACTCGAACAATTTTTAAGATGAGGCTGCTGAAAGCCATTGAACAAAACTCTAACCCCTGTATAGGTTGGAAGACATGACTTTGGTTGCTATTATTACTTCAAGCCTGGGGGATTTGCCGTACCCCCACACTCCGAGTTCCAGCACCCCAGAAATCTAACCCCTTGTTCCATATTCCATGATAAACTCATTTAGATACTAAGTTACTTGGAAAAAAATTCTCCCTACTAAGTCAAGAGCTGGTGGTAGTGACAGCCACACACATTTTAAAAAGCATACTTAAGAATTTCATGGCCCTAAAAATATCACATTTAAGTTAGAAAATATGGTCACCTTAAGCGGAGAGAGTTTTATGCCACCTTTCTAAACCCTTTGAGTGAAATCTTGGCCCTACTAAATCCGGGTCTCATTGATGGCAACAAGTTCATTGACTACTAAAGTCAATGAACTTGTTGCCATCAATGAGACCCGGATTTCCTCCCGATCCTTGCAGCCAGGCCCAGCAGCACAAGTCAGAGCAGCCAAAGCAAGGGCTGAGCTATGCATATGAGCTTGTAGGAGCAGAGCCTAGAGTTCATCCCTGATGAAATGTTGGAAAAAGGAAAACGTTGAACACAAACGTTTACATCTATGGAGACTCATATTTTTATCATAAATTCTATTAAGACTATTAAAAAAAAAACACTTACTAGTGAGCATACCGCTTACTACCATGAATAACCCCAGTGGTAATATTTGCAGTAAAAAGCCCTACATTTAGACATGAAAGAAGAGTGATACCCAAGGAGGGACAAGAGGGTACTAAAAAGGAGGATGAGTGCTATACTAAAAGCAAATGTGTGAACGTATAAAGATAATAAGAATGGCCATGTCTCCATAAATTTACCTGGTAATCTCCCTCTACAATTGTCAGATAGTTATGAAAACCAACACAGGGAAAGATGAGCAGAGTTATGTGGAGCAATATAATGCCTAGATTAAGCCTTAAGGTTTTACAAGATCATAAATTCCTAGGAACGCTTGTGCTCCCAAGTGGTAATCTGTATACTGTTACTAGAGGCTTGGCACATTTTGACACTCTGTTTACATCAGATATGCAACAATCAATTTGGTTTCCTTTATAAAAATCTGAAAATGAACATGATTTAGCCTTGATTGGTCCAGTTACTTTCTTAAGAAAATTGAGTAACCCAATCATGTAATATAATAAAAGGAATTGGAATGGAAGTCTTTGCTGAGTAAACAATCATCAGAGAATAATAGCAGTCATTTATCAGATATAATGTCAAAATCACAATAAACTATAGATCTTCTATTGCCATAACTCCTGCTCTCAGCCCAACCCCTTCATAGCATATTTCTCCATTTGATTCCCATAATATGTTTTTCAGAGAATTACAGCAGAAATTTACACAGGAAGGTTCACCAGGTCAGATCTATCATCATTATTAAACATAATCCTGACCCTCTTGTAGTATCTTCCATAACCTCTCTATCTCCGCAGCCCACAGTATCAACCATTTACATGTCTAATTGCAAAAATACGCTATCTTAATGGTGGTCAGCAAATCGGTCATTTAGTAGTGGCGAGATGCAGTTTGTTTATGATTTTAAAAAATGTAGAATGCACACATGAAGCCTCTATGATATAGTATCCTGGTGTTGGAGGAGTGGTTCTTCAATGGGGCTGGAGGCTTTTATAGGTGGCCTCTCAATTCATTTGCAGTCTCTGGTCCAGTAGGGGCCAGTTTCAGGTCCAACAAATGTGCAGCTGGCAGGAGTGTGAGGCAGAGAGGGGCAGATGAAGTGAAAGCAGTCAGGCTGCTGCTGCAGGCTGTGAGACGATATCTCCCTGCTCATACTTCTGGAGCAGCTACTTTCACGATCGCAAGTGGGCTAAGAGGAGGAAGAACAGAGGAGCCCTAATCTCCTGTCTGCTACTTGGCTGCAATAGAACACTCTTCAACTGTGTGGCAGGAACAAGTAAATCTCAGACTCAAGTTTATTGTCTGATCTGAATGGAGTTCAATTATTCCCCGAGTAACAATACATATCAGCGTGCTCACAGGGTGCCCAGCCATTTGATGGCATCATCATCAGCCAGGTGGGAAGTCAGTAGCCTGCTTTTGAAATAAGTCAGTGGGCAATCAACAATGATATGCAACATAGTCTGAAGTTGAGCAAAGCTGCATTGTGGGTCATTAGAAAAATCCCGTTCTAATGAGAGACTGGCAACATAGTTGCCCTGTCCTGTTCAAAATTGGTTCAGAGGTGACCACAGGAGCCTTGGCAAATCAAAACCTTGTGGACAGATGGTTGGGTCAGTGGTGAGAGAGTGATAAATGACTGTCATCACTGATGACTCGTGCCAATCAGATTCCACCGTCACTTCCTGTGGTGGCATAAATGACCATAAAGGGTGTCTAGAAGACAGGCCAGCTGGCAGGTGGTTGAAGAGGTCTGCATACAAAAGCAGGTCACTATTCTCATGGATCTTGGCTGGCAGCATGACAGCAGTTTTCTACAAAATGTAAAGATGGCAGCTGTCTTTTTGGATTTGACCACCGTGTATGACACAGTTTGGCACAGAGGCTTTTTGTTTAAACTCTCTCGAGTTGGCCCATGTTGGGTGGTCAAGGTAGTAGAGCTCTTTTTCCAAAACCAGCGGTTTAGAGTACATGTAGGAAACTGGTGTAGCTCTCAGAAGTTTCAGATCTATGGCCTTCCTCAAGGCTCAGTTCTTTCACCGATTACTGTTTAATGTGTACCTCAACAACCCGACAGCTTTCATGCAAGTTTATCTGTGCCAATGACATCGGCTGCAGCTACCAAGCTTGGTCCTTCTCAGAAATTGACAAGGCCTTGAATGATGATATGAAGCTCATGGCAGACTACTGTTGTCAAAGGCACCTTCAACCAAGCTTTTCCAAGATGGTTTCTAGTAACAACCAAGATTATTCAGTGGCTTTACCTGCATTCTCACTGATAAATTGTCCTAGGCCAAGAAGGAACCCATTATTCCATCATTGCTTTTGAGGTTGATCAGTTACAAATATTTATTTAATGTGTTTGCAGGAACCCATTTTCCAAAAGATACCCCAAGTTACAATGAGTGGTCATTCTAACAGCAGAATGAACACGGACGTCATTTCTTATAATTTTCATCTGTGTTCACCCTTATTTGGGTTTCCCCTTTCATCTGCTTGGTCATTCCATACAACTAAGACAGTTCTTTATCGTATTGCCAGATTGCCTTCAGCTTGTTTATCTTAATCTTGATAACTTTCATTTTATTTTTGGATTACTCAACTATAGTCTCCAAGATGTAAACTAGTTATTAAGCTCTGGATGGGGCATGATGGTATGAAGCAGAGTAACAGACAGAATGCTGTTCAATTATATTCCGGAGAAACACTTATTAAAAAGACAGAAAAAACTTTGTTTAGATATTTTTCTCCCAGTTTGCTGCTAGCAAGTTCCAAAACTTAACTATATCCAAATAAATACAAGTTAGAATTCAGAGGAAAGCACAAAGTATATAGGGCCTGACCTAAAGTCCATTGAAATCAATAAGGGTCTTTCCACTGACTTAAGATCTGGCCCATAGTCCCTGTAGTTCTTCAGGTGCCAGCTAAGTTTCTGAATTTAGATCATTCAAATCTTTCATATCATCATCCTTTATCATACAGGAAAAAGCCCTTTCATTAAAAAAGTCATTTCTCCAACATTTTAGCCTTTTACTTCAAATAAAATAATAGCTCTCTTTCCTTAAAGCCTCACTGAGAAATCTGACAGATTTGTTTTGAAACTTATTGCCATACTTGCTTTATCTTTAACTAAACTTTTAAGCTCTTGTGATGCTTAAACAGCCAGGGCCAATGGTGAACTCTATTCTAGAAATTCTGATAACACACTCTATGTGACTCAGTTGCCATCTTGCTAACACACTGGAGATTGAACTGGGTACCTCCAGAGCTAAAAGCATGAATTACCACAGCTTGAGCTAAAGAGTCATAGAAGATTGATAGCCTCTGAGGACTGAGCACAGAGGAGAAGGCATTACACACTGACCAGTGGGTTACGTAGAGCTGAACTTGTGTTGCCTTTTCTACTTTTAAAAAAACCTGTTGTGGAGATTGGGGAGATTTACTAAGTTATTTTGAAATGAATCTCACTCAAATAGAGCACTTCAGAGAAAGGGAAATTGACCAAATTCCATACTATACTGGAGTACTTAGGGCAGAAAGAAAGGGAAGAATACCTAGTGCTGGGCACGAAACAATTTTCCTATTTCATGACATATCAGAAAAAAAGCCCTGTCCTGAATTGGGACAAAAAGTAAAAATTTCATGAACCAAAACTCGAGGAAAAAAATGGTTTGGGTCAGTCAAAACCTTTTGTTTCAATAATTTGAAACATTTTGTTTCAATTTCAACCATTTTAATTAATTATGTTTTGCTATAATTAGCTTATATTTCTAAATAAAAAGTCATTTTGAACGGGAAGCCAGAATTTTGCATTTTTAAAACTTAAAAAAAAATGTTTTCACAATTTGCAAAACTTATTTTCAAATGTTTGTATTCCTCAATAAAAAACAGTTTTGATGAATAAGCATTTACAAAGAAAACAAAAGTTTTGACAAAAAATTGCTAACCAGCTCTAAAAATAACATGAAGAGAAACAATGGATGGAAGGCAAAAAAGACCATATGGGCAGCTACACATCTTGGAGTTAGTATGTGGGAGGCTACAGGGCAGGAGACAGAAACTATTAAGGAAGTTGAGAGGTGAGGTGACAAAAGTCAGACAAACAGAAGGTGGAGAAAATCTATTGTCACAGAAACAGCATTTGCCAGTGTCTTAAAAATAACTTATTTAGACTCAGAAAGAATGTATAGAGAAGAGCTGGTTTTCCCAATTGAATTTACAAAAAAATAAAAATGAAAAAAATGGAGGGGAAAAGTTGTATTATGGATTTGTCTCTATTTTTTTTAATTAAAATGCCAGGTTCTGCACTCAGTTATGTACTATAAAACCAGAATAACTGCACTGAATTCAATGGAGTTATTCTGGATTTACAACAGGATTTATGAGAACAGAATTTGAGTGATTCTACAAGTTAGAAGACTAGGTTTCTTGTTCGTTTCTATTCTGTTCTATTCAAATTCTTATACCATGCTTAGTGTCTGAGCCCCTTCCAGAAGTGCATTAAACTCTGTAACTGGAATTTGTCATGTGATTCCCTTTCTGCCTTTTTCTCTTCAACAGCAAAATTATGTACATATTATTATTATTATATATTATCTGTGAATTTAAATCGTACCTACAGGAAAACTGGACCTTTTTTGCTTAGTCCAATAATCTTTCAGTTTAAAAGGCAAGAGGCATTTCTCATGTGTTTGAAAAGAACTGCATTTTGAGCTACTCTGGATTTATACTTATGAAACTGGGTGAAATTTGATCCTTTACAGTCAGAATTTTAATTCTGTTGGCAGTGCCCAACTGGATGAAAATTGATATAATTTTTGACAAAGTAACAAGCGGCCTGTTTTCAATTGCTGAGAAGAGTCTTACCTTATAGCCATTCAAGCTGATAAGCTAAGAAAAATGGTGGCAATGTCCTTTTAAAAATAAAATCAGTGGTCACCATGACTTCCTCAGTTTATCAAACAAAGACCCGTTGGAAAGACACAAATCTGAACACTTGCCTGGGTAATGTGTTCATGATTTCCAGGGTAGTAATGGACTGAATAAGTAATTTTTCAAATTACAAGCTATAGTTACGCTTACTTTGTGGAAGTTACCACAGAAAAGCATACTATGATGAGAAACACCAATTCTTATAACTACACAGTAATCACAATCATTGCTGCTCGTATCATAGGTTACATTCCTATTCAGAAATTTAAATTATAGTAGAGATGAGTTTCATGTCAACATATGCAGACATTTTTCCCATGAGTAATAATTGCTGTAGCAACAATGAACCACAATTGGTATAAATATCTTTTGATGCTTGTTTCAAAGCACCAAGGACAAAGATTTGGATTAATGAGAACGAAAGATGGTCAACTGTTTACCTCTTTCGTAAAGGAGCCTCTCAATGCTTTCTCAGCTAATCGGTATCATTGGCATTTATCTGGCGCTACTATTTGTCAAATGTCTTTTTTAGGACTCAAGTGATGATCCCAGAGTTACACTGGCAAAACTTGTCATGCTGATCACTCTCAAATCCCAGTGAGGTCAAAAGTTGCACCTTCCAGCACTGGTACATGAAACAAAGAGGGTGACAGTCACCAAAAGTGGGAATGAGGCCGGACCCTCAAAAAGCCCTTTTAAAGAGACTGGTCAGGATGGACAGACTAGGTCTCTTTTCGTTCCCTCAGTGAGTCATTTAAAAATCACACATTTCCTCTCTCCAATTAATCACTGCTTCAGTGACTGATCTGAGAGAGAAACATATGTGTGAAATCATTAATATCTATAAGAAATTAGATGGAGGGAAATTCAAACTTGGGGCCAAAGCATCTTGTCAATGTTTCTAAATGAGTGAGATGGAAAGATAAGGGAACTGAAAAATAGCTCATTTTAAGCAGAGCAACCTTTATGAAATATTTGGGTTTGAAGGCAAACTAAAAAACTTCAGTGCAAGAAATTTAGTGAACCTGAAGGCTTTCAAATGTCTCATCATGTTGTTATAATGCTGTTAAAATTAGCTTGTCCATGGGGAAAAAGTCTACAAAGTAAGAGAGTTCTGCCTATAACTATGCTATATGGACTACCTGTCTTCTATAAAAAAAAATGGTATGTACCCGTCTCTCTGAACTTAGACTTTGGTGAACCCCAAATAAGAATATTGACAGACGTATGAATTGGGCTGTGAGTTGTCTCCTGTTCTGTCTCTCTACCACCCTTCCCTGAGTAGGGAAGTCAGGTCAGCTTTGGCATTGCCTTGTACATGTGGAGCCAAAATTACGAGGCCCCAAGCAGCCATTTGTGTTGCTTACAAATAAGGCAGTCATGATCCATTTGTACTTGGCCTCAGCTCAGCATCTTCTAAGAGAACCATTCATAGTTTTTCTTTGTAGCCTATGGCAATGATTTATGTTAAATGACAACATGTGGGAAGATGCTGAGAAGTGAGGGGTGCACGCTGTTTTCGGCTCTGCCCATGGAAGCTGGTAGCTTTACATGTCTTCAGGGGTTGCCCAGAGCTGCTGAAATGTTGCCAGTTTCTGGGGTAACAACCAGAAATTCTTCAACATTATCTCTTAGGAAAGAGGAAATTGTTTACAAGAGGCCAAGTGATCTACTTCATTACACAATTCAGCCTCTGTCGGTTATCATCTATAAATAAATCATGTAGGGAAATGCTCTTAGCAGTCAGATACAATGAGCCCATTCAAATATGCTGTGTCATTTTTGCCAGACACCATACTGTGCTGCAAGGAGCTGGAGAAAAGTTCTGTTTGTACTGAGCAGAAACAGCATAGTGTATTTGTGAGTCTAAATGTACCCTTGAACTGTAACTAAACTCCATAACTGATAGTCTGTCCACAAGGCAGCAATATATACAAATGATGGTGCAGAGGCATAGGGTGATTATAAGACTTTAATTCCATTGAGGTTCAGCCAATGAATTAAACTAAAAAGGCAAAATGTTGGTAATACGTACACTATGAAACCGTCAGAATGTATAGCGGGTTCATGGAGGTTAGGTCCATCAATGGCCATTCTTATATTCCAATCACTATAAGTTATAATCATGGTCTCATGGATGTAATGTACGTTTTTTGAACACCCATGCAAAAATTTGGGCCACCAGTTTTAAGTTAGATGAATGAAGTTTAATACATTCTATATGGTTTTCAAATTTTTAGCACTTGCACACTATAATGCAAACACCTCCATTTTTAAAAATCAAATTTAGCAGCCAATTAGCCCTTAATGAGAATCAAATCTTCTCCCTGTTTTTAAAAAGCCATTTAAAATAATGACTTTATGCTGACACACATTTTATAATTCTGCTCTGGGAAAATACATTATGTAACATTCCATTTGAATTTTTGTGGTTGTCGGAGACAGAATGTCAGATTGAAAATATAGCCTCTGAGAAAATCTATCTGGGTGGCTATTAAATTCAACTCTGCCGCAGAGAGTTTATTCACAGATGCCATTTTGAAGCCCATATTCTCAACTGGTGATAATCAATGACTTTGTATTGTCCCATCTTTTATATTTATTTTATTAAGTGTCAAATGTTGGAAAATTCACTATTCTGTCATTGACATTTAACAGGGGATAGGCCATTAAATCTTGAGACCTTTCTATGTTTTGTAAAGTATACTATAGTCTCTCATGAGTTTACGGTAAAATTCTCATTCACCTTAGTGGTAGACAAGATAGGGCAAGAATGAACACTTTTGAAAATCTCACCCTATAAGTTTTAATCATAGTGAGCACCGCTCAGGAATTTTGCCCAACAGTTAATAACTCTTCTTGGCTTTGTAATGTTTTAATGTAAGCACTTTTTAAAAAAATTGTTGTCTATGCCCCCGGCTGAAGTACACCAGCCAAGGATCTTTATCATGCATTGGGAACGGAAGTAGATTAATGGTCATTCTAGTTTCTTACAGAAGACAAAAGTTCAGATGCTCAGCTGGTGTAAATTAGCATAGCTCCACTGCAGTCAAGTGCCAGTAAACACAATAGATCTATGACCAAATCTGGGAGAAGCCATGACTTACGTGCTGTTCTGTTTAACACATGTGACCCATTTCATATTGGTGAGCAGGACACTTACTGATGAGCCTTTTCCTTATGTGTCACTTGATCGTCTTTGTGCCTACTGCTATCGTGTTTCAGGCTTCTTTTTTTTTTAAAAAGCTGTAAATAGCCCGATTTAATAAAGGGCAGTGAATCTTATAGCTGTCTTGAACTGTATCCAACTCAGAAAAGCAACTTAGGACTTCTGAAAACTTTTAATCTGCTCCAATCAAACCATGTGTTATGACATCATCTGAAAGCCTAAAATATTGTTACTTCACTGTAACTCACGCCAAACTATGTCCGGCTACTAATCCATTTAGCATTCAGGCTCCTAACACTTGTCTGAACCAACAAATCCATAAATGTCTTATGTAAAGGAATATCATTGGATCAGGGCCGGCTCTAGGATTTTTGCCGCCCCAAGCAAAAAAATGTTTGGCCGCCCCCGCTTTTTTTTTCGTGCCCCCCACCCCCAGCTCCACCCCAACTCCACCCCTTCCCAACCCCTTCCCCAAATCCCTGGCCCCATCTCCTCCCTCGGGCGTGCCGCATTTCCCCCCCGATTGGTTCCTGCGGCTCCCCCCCCGCAACACCCCGCCCTAGCTCTCCTCCGCTCTGCCTGCTCCCCTGAACTCGCCGCCGCTCCGCTTCTCCCCCCTCCCTCTCAGGCGCGCGTTCAGGGGAGCAGGTGGAGCGGAGGTGAGCAAAGATGGGGGGGGCAGGAAGTAAGGGGGGGGTAGAGGAAACACTCCCCACCCCAGCTCACCTCCACTCCACCGCCGCCGCCTCCCCCGAGCGCGCCGCCACTCCGCTTCCCTTCCCTCCCAGGCTTGCCGCGCCAAACAGCTGTTTCGCACGCTGCACACCTGGGAGGGACGGGGGAGAAGCGGAGCAGCGGAGGCAGAGCAGAGATGGGCTGGGGCACATTTCTAGGGGCGGCATGGCCGGCGCCAGAATGCCGCCCCTAGAAATGTGCCATCCCTAGCACCTGCTTGTTTTGCTTGTGCCTAGAGCCGGTCCTGATCATTGGGGAAATCGGTTCTGTCCTTGGAGTCTCATCACAATCCTCCTACACTACTGGCCAGCTAAGGCCACTACTAAAAAGATTACCTCAGGCTATCACATTTTATTCACCCAGAATAAAACATTTTTGTGTTAACTGGGACAGATCAAAGCCTTGATTCTTCACTCCATCCAGGCTCTGCTCAAAGAAAGGGGACCTGCAAATAGCTTGCTGCAGCTCAGTGACTGAGGGCTGCCCTAGCCCCAGCATGGGTTAGAGCTGCTCCTTCCCCTTATCAGGAGCAGGAGAGCTGTTGACAAGTAAGTAGCAACGCTGCCCCTGCAAGTTCTCCACCAGCAAGAGTTCCTCTGCTCAGGGGACAAGTCTCCACCAGCTGTCTCTAGACAGTGCAATGACACTTTTCACTGCTTACATAGAGCAAATGGCCTCAGTGGAGCAGAGAATCTTTCCTCAGTACTTTTACAAAGTGAGCAGCACAAATGCTTGGCTAAGCGTTTCCCCCTCCTTACTACCCACTCTGCTTATGGTTTTGTTTCCTTCCATATTGTGCAGTGAGGAGCCCTTGTATCTAACTTACAAATGATGATGGTGTTGGTAGGCATGGCCAAATCTCAGAAAGGTTGGGTTCAGTTTGTTTAAGCATCCAAAAGTTGCAATTAATTTTGGATAAGAATCGGGACTGTCCAAACTGCTAGAAACTGTGAAATTAGACTAGAAATCTCTCAGGAACGTTCTTTCTCATAGAATCTTTTAGCTTTTCAAGCTCTGGCTATGTATTTTTACCTAATGATGAAAAATGATTTTTACAGAAATGAAAAGCACCCCTAGGAGACATTTCACAACCTTAAAGTTTGGTTTAAGTTAAATCTAAGTGTGTGAAGGTCTCAGAAAGGTCTTTTATTTTTTTCAGAATAGGTTTGTCTGGCCTTTGCTGCAGGAATCCTATTTTAGGATCTCCTGGACAAACAGACAGAACTAGGTAGATAACACTGAAATTGACACTCTTTTAGACACATGCAAAGGGTCACGAAGAACAAGATACTTAACAGCTAAAGGACATAGGTCTTGCCACACACAGAAGAGGACAAAATGGTTCTTAGTTATACACATTAAACAGGTCTTTATTCAAGCATACATTTCTGTACTTGACTTCAGTGGAGCTACTCACATGCTTGAAGTTAAGCATGTGCTTATGCTGGATTGGGACCTTAATGCTATACCTAACAAATCATGAAGTCAATATTTGTTTACAAAACCACAGAAGTAAGATTTTTTTAGATAGAGGGTACAAGATTACATTCTTAATTACAGGAGAAAATAAGGGTCGAGCATAAGACAAGAGACAAAGAAATGGGAAATACTAGATGGACCTTGAAATATTCTTTTAATCCATTGATATTCACTTTGTTTTATATTTGTTTCATTACTTGCACGTGTTATGTCTACAAGGATCTCCTAATGCATGAAATGCTGTGCTGTGTTTTGTCTTCTAAAAGTGGCAGATCTTGCACTGAATATCTTGAGATGTGAGTTTTACTTAGTACAGTTCATGCAGTAATATTCTTTTCAAACTGACAGCAATCCAGCCGTAGCTTTAGGCAGCAGTAGCTTTTAGTGTTGTTGCCAGCAATGTATTCACTGCCTTTGCCAGCTCCAACTTTTAAATACTGCAGCATTGTTTAGGGTGCAAAAATAGTATTTACTGGGCAATTTTAATTGAAAAGAGCAGCCTATAATCAATAGAGGTTGCATTTATTGCAACCATATCCCTTATTTATTAATATGCAGCTTTTCAGCCTCCTGCTAACATCTCTTATTATTTTTCATCATTAGGTAAAAATGGAAATAAGTATTTATTAAACACTCTAAAACTGGCAGGCATGATAAATCAGTACCGTAACAACACATTATTGCTTATGCCTGTTTAAAAGTCCTGGATGAGCTATTGTATTTGGATAGTGAATATTATGACATAACTTTCCGCATACCAGTGTTCTGCCACTACACTCAATATCCCATAATCAAACACACTGTGGTACATCATACAAGTACTGATGATTGAATACGTTGAGACATTGTGTCTCTGAAAGCAGAGTGTAATATTGAAATTGTAATATGTATGTAATATGTAATTTTTGTAATCATCTACCCAGTAAATTTACTTCAGATTGTTCTCAATGGAAGTCAGATAAATAGAACTAGTAACTACCAGATGACACTTTCTGGATACTTTCCTTGTAGCTATTCAGAATCATGCACTCCTGGCTTTCAATTTTTGTCATGAGACTTGAGTCAATCAATGAATACTGAAAATGAAGCTGCATCCCACACTAACAAATCAAATCAGCAGCATTTATTGTGACTTGTTTAAATCAGCAGTGTTGAAACTGTCATTTTAGTGGGGGTGATATAATTTGGTAATGGCATTGGCAGGGCGTATGGTGGCTAACAGCTGGGGCCTAGATCTTTGCTGTGGCAGAGCTATGCTCTCAAGGCTTCTATTGCAGGGTTTCTGACACTCTAGAGAGTGAAAGAGCACTGCTCAATCAGATCAGTCTCAGGGGGCTGAATGCCAAATTGTATTTACTTATGTGGGACTAAAATTTAAATTAATAATGTCTTTTTGCATCAGATCAGATTTATTATTTTGTCTGCCATCGATTTAGCTAAATTCCTCTTATTTCAGGCAGAAACTTGGTTCTGCTTGCAAGAGACTTAATAGAAGAAGTAGAAAAGCTACTTTTGTCTCTTCTGTACAAAGTTCCTTATGATTAAAAACCTTTTGTTTTCATGTGGACAAGTTTTATTGGTTGTCTAGTGGATTGAGCAGAGAAGGGGGAATCAGAGATTCTGGGATCTGAGCCTAGCTTGCTTTGTGATGTTAGGCAAGATGCTTCTTGTGCCTATTTTCCCATCTTTAAAACGGGAGTGAACTGTTACCTAACCGCCTTCACATATATATAGACAGACTTAATTAATGTTTGTATAGTTCTTTGAGATTGTCAAATAAAAGAGAAAATAAAAATTAGTGCTAAACACCATTCTATCTTTTAATTCTTCTACCATGTCCCAAAAACTCCATCCTTTGAAGATGGTTTCTTATAAGCTAAAGATAAATGTAAGTGGGGGAATAGACCCTCTATTGTGGGGAACTTTCCTGGCTTCTGCACTACCCCGGTGAAGTGGGCTAGCGAAAGGATCCGAGTCCCCCTCGGTCTCCCCAGCTGCTCACCGCATCCAGCTCCCGACTGCTCCAGCCCCAGCTCCACCACTCTGTCTCAGCACTGCTGCTGCTGCTGCTCTGCCTCCAGCTCCCTGGGCTGCTTCTTTGGCCCCTCTGCCTCTAGTTGCTACAGCTCTGCTCCCAGGACGGGTCTGCTCTGCAGGCTGCTTCTGTGACTCTGCTCCCAGCACTGACCTGCTTCCTGGGCTGCTTTTCTGGCCCGTCTGGCTCTGGTTGCTGCAGCTCTCCTCCCAGGGCAAGTCTGCTTTCTCTGGGCTGTGCCTCTGGCTTTGGGGCTGCAGCTCTGCTCCCAGGACAGGGTCTGCTCTCTCTGGATCTGGCCCAGCTCTGCTCCCCAGCTTAGCTTGGGCCCCTGCTTTCTCCTTAGCTCGGCCCCACTCTGACCCAGGCAATTCCAGCTCACACAGAGGATGGGACCTCCCTGGCCTCCTGACTCCCTGATTAGCCTGCCCGCCCTATCATTCAGGCTGACCTGGAGCATTGGCCTCTCCCCATTGTTCCTGGGGACTGTCAGTCTCAGGGTCCTGATTCCCCATCGACCCTTCCCCTTTGAGTACTGGGAGCTAGCAACTAAAACACCCCCACTGAATGGTAGTAAGGGGGCAACAGTCCCCTTACATTAAGCAACGGAGGTGAAAAGATTTTGCTCATATCCCTGGAGTAGATGCACTAGTCTAGGAAGCAGGAAATCTAAGGTAGTACTAGCTGAATGAAATTCAGGGAAACTGAGATTTTGAATCTAACAAGCCATTTGTGAACCAGTCCCTGGCTTTGCAAATACACCATGTTGGGTATTTGAAAATACTGAATAAATAAGACAACTGAAGAACTGGCAGTCTGCAAGTCATTGTGTAGCATCCGATATTGATATTCAGTTTGTGAGTTAGAAGTTGGTCATTTTCTTGTTTTTAACTAGTTTACTAAAACTCTTTAAAAATAAAGTAACAAATTACAAATGGCATACAATGAATAATGCACTTCTAATAGAAACCTGCAAAACCTTAATCAGTATCAGTGGCCATTCAAGTATTTGCAAATTCAGAAAACTCTGACTTCATGAACACCAGTGAATCAAATCTGAGCTGTTTTTTCATTAATATATTTGTGATTCAATTTTTGACATTACTTAACCATCCCTGCCCTGGCCTGGATTCCCCTGCATCAGTGACATGATCTAAGCCACTGCACAGTTCCGAAATATATTCCATAGCTTAGAAAAAATGCCTATAATTATTACAGTTAACCCAGGAAGACTAGCATAAGGTCTGTGAAGTAACCTTATACAGTCAATGTTATTAAAATCTTCTTCTGCACTGTGGTGTGTGAAGCATAAACTATACTTAAAATGGAGAATGCTATTAATAATGTGGTTAATTTAGCTACCTCAGGTAATAAATATCAAGATTTTAATGGGACCCTCCGTATTTGGATAGCGTTTTATAATAAAATGGCTAACAATCTGACTGTGTGCCCAGTGGAGTCAATGGAAACGTTCCCGTTAACTTTAATGGTGCAAGATCAGGCCCTAAAATGTCAACAATTCTTTGTCTTGAAAAACATTTTTATCTAGGACATCGAGATATTTGGGAGCGGAAGGGCAAAATGTCTTGCATGATTGTCATAGGCTGTGTCAATTTGTTTTAAAATATTTTGTATCAAAAAAGCTTCTGTTTGTGGAATTCATTGTGGTTTAGATCTCATGTAAGACAGGACCATATGTCAAATAGAAAACACATGCTGCTTGTATTATAAAAGTGAATAATTCAAAGGGTTTTCAGTAAATGTGCAATTTTTAAATGTTTCCCTTAATCTCTGGTAATTTAGATAAAACAGCAGAACATTTTTGCAGACACCAGGGGAGTCACTGATGGTGAATGATTTTTCTTTGAAAAATAAATGGCAATAAGAAACAACAAATTCAGTTACAATAGGGATGAGCATTTGTCAGACTCATTGATTCCGACGTCTTACTAGACATATCAGCCTCCTTACCTTGTGTGAGAAATTTGCTCAGAGAGAAATTCTCTGATTCAGCACCTTACTATTTCTTTCCATAGCTGGAATTAGGTGGAAGCACTGAAAGATGTACTTTTTTTTTTTTTAAGCCATGAACATTTCTTCTTAGATTTCACCCCATTGCCTTTTCCCAGAATGTGTGATATAGCTGTCACAACCCTTCTGTAGTAATCAGAGGACATAGGGACATACAGATATTGGCCAAATGAAGTAACCGCAATGGCCGTTTGCCAGATGGCTGATTGATGTAGCAAGTCTGCAGAAAAAAGTGCAAATCGAAGCCAACCTGACTTCCATATTAAGAGTAAAGGACAGCTGAGGGATAAACACCTGGGGTTGTGTTTGGTGTTCAGCCTTCACTTGACCACCCCTGTAAGGTCTTGTAAGTTCAAAATTCCTTTTCCTTTTCAGGGATGAGATTTCTACTTTTCCTCTTGGATAAGCAAACCGGTCTGTAATATTTGTATTTAGAATCATGCAGCTAGACAAATTTAGGGGGACTGTGATTGTTTAGTCACGCTAATATTTTTATTGAAAAAGAATGAAGTTTAAATGAAGAGTCCAAGCTTAGGTTAATGGTTACATGTACATACATGGAACTTAATGGAAATTCAGTTGTCACAAATTCTAAGGTGTTCTGAGTAGCCAGGCCATAATAAAGGAGAATCAATCTCCACCTGATTCACCTCTTCAGGATCAGGATATAAAGACCATATATATATATATAACTGAACACAGTCAGAAAAATAGCCCTAATATCTGCATCTGATTTAAAGGTTACTCCCACCACTGCTCCATTTTGCTTTGTGGTGCATAAAAGCAACATCAGCCAAATCATTTACACTCAATTTCTTGTAAATCCCAATTATTCAAGTCACTTATTTACTGTTATATAGTTTCCATTCTGACACATTGTTAAAATACATAAATCCAGAGCATAAAGTACATGTATAAATGTATATCTCATACAAATCCTGAATAAATACTTGCCTCTAACCAACAAATTGGCAGATCAGCATTAAGCAAGCTGCCACTGAAAATATACATTGAAAAATAAAATATAACTGAGCTCTTCTCCCCAGCCCTATAAATTACATGAACATCAGGGCTGGAGACAACTTCCAATCCTCATAAAGATCATTTTTAAAGGCTTCAGACAAGCAGTAATGTATGGGAACAGTCAGGGAGCCAGATCTTCAGCTGTTGTAAATTCAGCTGGCTTAACTTAAGGTCAGACTAGATGATCTAATGGTCCCTTCTGGCCCTAGCTGTATGAAATGAAATCTCTGAAATTCCATGGAGGATCTCCTGCAGCTGGGGATTTAGCCTATGGTGTTCTTTATAATATCAGGAGAGAGAGATTTTCAATTAGGGGCAAGGGCTGCACTGGTTATACTGTATGTCTAAAGAGACAAGGAACCTCTGCTGAAACAGCTCCTGAAAGCCTTCCCCAAGAGTCAACACTAGTGGACTCTAAAAACATGGGGTGGAATTGTGCCCATGGTTATTGAGGCACTTTTGAAAGTCCCACCCATGATCAGTTCTGAATGCATCAGTCTAAAATGAGTGGTTGGTGAACGTGCATAAGAGGTTGTTATGAACTGAGGCTTGAGAAATATCAGCGCAGATCTCACAGCTCTACCTCAGAGGCAAGACACTAGTGCCTCACAGCCATTTTTAGCAACAGAAATAGGGCCCACACCTTTTTTCAGTGTTGATGAGATGTTTTATTACACTTAGAACCCACTGCACAGGTCTCTGATCATTTGGACATGTATCCAATGCTATCTGTCTCTCTAGTATACTATATTTGGCATCAATATTTTAGGCAGCCTCCAAAGTGAGTAGAGAAAGTGATTTTGTGTTGGTCTTGTGCTTCCAACTCATAAGCGGATCAGCCCAGGGGGCAACATGTTTGGTACTAGTTAGAGCAACAGAACATGTTATTAAATCACTGGTCCCAAGAAAACACCAAGACTCAATGTTTGGCACAACAGAATCCAGACTGATTATTTTATTGTCATTTGAGTTAGCGCACCAGGGATCTAGCAGGCACAGTCTACTAGAGTAAGATGATAGGACAGCCTGAATGCAGTGTTCAGGCAAAGCTTATATGGTAAGAGCAGTAGTGTATATGACAGAGAGGAGTGAACTTTGAAGAACAATTAAGAAATAAAATCTCTTCTGCCAGATAACATCTGTTTCAGTATCTGAAATTTAAGTCAATAGTGTCACCTACTGACCAAATAGCAAAGGATTTTTTTTAATGTAGCAATATAGCTGTGTAGTGTATGTCTAAAGAAATATCCTTTCTGTAGTATGGGACATTCCCACCCATCCTCTCGCTCTGTTGCCTCAAGTTATTATTGGTAGCAATTATTTTCTAAACTGATCTCCCACAGGTGTCATTCTTTTAACAATATTTACTATATGTGATTAAGACATAAAATAGAAAACCAGAACAGTTTCACAGCATGTCAGAAAAATTTCCCCTTGGTATTGAGACATTTTACATAAGCCATTTGAACATGTATCGGTTTATCTTGCGGTTAACCTGGAAACTGTCAAAAAATCAAGAAGAAATTCCTAAACCTAAAGGAAACTCCCAGACTCTGTAATTCTCTCACCTTTACAGGCAGTTCTCTTTTCTGTAATGTTAGGTTTGGCTGCTGTAAACTACCAGAAAGGGGTCAGTAAATTAAGGAAACGTTTTATGGAAAATCCTTGGAAAAGTGTATTTTGTGCATTTGGCCAGCACAGCTTCATCACTCTGTAAGCTGCATAAGGGAACCAATTTGGTGCTTGCTTGCTTATATTTGTGGTTCTTTGGGCTTTCACCCAGTCTTGCAATGAAACCTAGCTAGCTTCAAGACTGAGCTTGATAAATTTATGGAGGGGATGGTATGATGGGACTGCGTACAATGGCATGTGGCCCATCAGCGACTGCCAGTAGCAAAAACCCACAATGGCCAGAGATGGAGCACTAGATGGGGAGGGCTATCAGTTACTACAGAGAATTCTTTCCCAGGTATCTGCCTGGGGGTCTTGCCCACATGCTCAGGGTCTAACTGATCATTATATTTGGAATTTTCCCCCAGGTCAGACTGGCAGAGACCCTGGAAGTTTTTCGCCTTCCCCTGCAGCATGGGGCACATGTCACTTGCATGTTTAAACTAGTGCAAATGGTGAATTCTCTGTAATGTGAAGTCTTTAAACCATGATTTGAGGACTTCAGTAACTCAGCCAAAGGTTAGGGATCTATTACAGGAGTGGGTGGATGAGGTTCTGTGGCCTGCAATGTGTAGGAGGTCAGACTAGATGATTACTATGGTTCCTTCTGACCCTAAAGTCTATGAGTCTATGAGAGCTGAAAATTGCAATATTGAAGCTTGGTGACTGGTACAGATGAGAAGATAACATAAATTGGTTAGTCTCTAAGGTGCCACAAGTACTCCTTTTCTTTTTGCGAATACAGACTAACACAGCTGTTACTCTGAAACACTGAGTAATAAGTAAGTTGTTTAATAAAGTCTGGAAATCTAATTATATTATAAAGATGCATCATAATATCCTTAAATATGGAAAAAGCAGCAAAAAGAAAACAATTTGCAGTTTTGCAAAATATTGTGGTTTCACCTCCAAATAGTTCATCAGCTTAACGAAAGTGATATGCATTCTTTATGTGTGGGGCAAATAAGCATCGCTGAAAAAAATGTCTTTGTGAAAATGTTACCATGTTCAAAGGAAGAAGCCATTGTTGCTGGCAGAAATTCTAAGACTTCATAGTTCTGAATTCTGACAAAACACAATTTTTCAAAGAGAGGGCAAATTTAATTTTGCTTGGATCTAATTATCAAAAGAGCCCAATTTAGCCTTTCATTAACTTCTTTCAATATCTTATGCGGAATGAGTCAGTTTTAGGCTACGTCTACACTTTGAGCTAGAGGTGTGATTCCCAGCTTTTCTACACATGCTCACATTTCTACACATAGCTCAGCATTTCTCAAACTGGAGTCAGCGGGCCCCTAGGGGTCCCCATGGCTTCTGAAGCCAAATCAGGAGATTTTAGGTGCTAAAAGTCTGATGGCACAGTGGGGCTAAGGCAGGCTCCCGGCCTGCCCTGGCTCTGAACTGCTCCCGGAAGCGGCCAGCACGTCCCTGTGGCCCCGGGGTGGGGGGTGGGGGTGTCCACGGGCTGCCTCAGCCCTGAGCGCCAACTCCACAGTTCCCATTGGCCAATGGGAGCTGTGGGGGCAATGCCTTCGGGCAGGGGCAGCGCACGGAGACCCCCTGACCCCACCTCCACCTAGGAGCCACTGCCAGAGAGACGTATTGGTCGCTTTCAGAAGCTGCCCAAGGTAAGTGCCGCCCAGCCAGTGCCCGCACCCCTCACCACCTCCCGCACCCCAACCCCCTGCCCCAGCCCTGCCCCCCGCACACCCAAACTCCTTCCCAGAGCCCACACCCCCTCCTGCTCACCAACCCCCTGCCCCAGCCTGGTGAAAGTGAGTGAGGGTGGGGGAGAGTGAGCGACGGAGGGAGGGGGGATGGAGTGAGTGGGGGGCAGGAAGAGGTGGGATAGGGTGGGGCCTTCGGGGAAGGGGTAGAGTGGGGGAAGGGCCTAAATCAAAATGGGGGTCCTTGGGTTGCTAAAATTTGAGAATCGCTGCTCAATGAGAGCTAGTGCGAGGATAGATAGTGGTATAGCCAAGGTAACATGGGTAGTGGTGGCACAGCTTAGCCATGCTCAGAACAAACCCACCTCAGTCCCATGGATATGTACTCACTGCTCATGCTGCCATGGCTATACTCCTATTTATAATCACATTAGCTGTCACTGAGCTAGTGAGAGTACATGTCTACCAACAGATCGAGGGATGTGATTGTTCCCCTCTATTCGACATTGGTGAGGCCTCATCTGGAGTTCTGTGTCCAGTTTTGGGCCCCACACTACAAGAAGGACGTGGAAAAATTGGAAAACGTCCAGCGGAGGGCAACAAAAATGATTAGGGGACTGGAACACATGACTTATGAGGCGAGGCGGAGGGAACTGGGATTGTTTAGTCTGTGGAAGAGAAGAATGAGGAGGGATTTGATAGCTGCTTTCAACTACCTGAAAGGGAGTTCCAAAGAGGATGGATCTCGACTGTTCTCAGTGGTAGCAGATGACAGGACAAGGAGTAATGGTCTCAAGTTGCAGTGGGGGAGGTTTAGGTTGGATATTAGGAAAAACTTTTTCACTAGGAGAGTGGTGAAACACTGGAATGCGTTGCCTAGGGAGGTGGTGGAATCTCCTTCCTTAGAAGTTTTTACGGTCAGGCTTGACAAAGCCCTGGCTGGGATGATTTAGTTGGCCTGGCTGGGGATTGGTCCTGCTTTGAGCAGGGGGTTGGACTAGAAGACCTCCTGAGGTCCCTTCCAACCCTGATATTCTATGATTCTATGAGAATCACACCACTAGTTCATCGTGTAGACTAGCCTTAGACCAAGTTCCTAGTGGACAAATGTCCATGCTACAGAAACCACCACCATTTCTATTACTTTCAATTCCATACTGACAGTCTCAATAGAGAAAAAGATTGAATGGACATGAAAATTGAACTGCCCTCTCCCCTTTATATAAATGAGTTTTCTTAGGGTTGAGGCATCCTGGTGAGGAAGCTTAATCTGTCACTTGATCTCAGGAGTGTCTGTTTTGTACATTTCACAACCGGTCAGGGACACAGTCTAGTCCTGTCAAAGTCAGTGGCAAAATTCCCATTGACTCCAGTGAGGCCACAATATAGTCATATTTCACAGTTCCTCAGTCCCTCATAATGGAGAAGAGACAAGACTCCAGAGCAGTAAACACAATGGCTCTCCTTAATTTAGGACACTGGACACACAGAGTCTGCAGTTCCTTGGCTCTGAACTGAAGACTCAGGAATGCAGTTTATGCAAGAATCCTGACCCAGATTAAGTAATCATGGACTGGATTGCTCACTGTGTTACACACATGAAAAATGAAAAAAACCTCAGTTTATATTCAGTGCATTAAGCAGGATATATCTAGGAAATTTACTGCACACAAAGCCATCAGCTTACTGCATGGAGCCAGCTGGTATCATGCTCCATTTTGTTACTTGTGGAATTAGTTTAGTCTAATTTCGGCCACCAAAATTTGAAACTTGTTGGATTTGGTGCTCTGGAAACTGAGAAATGAGTAAGTACTGATTAAAGCTAGGCAAAGCACAAGCTAATATTATTCAAGCTTCCCTACTCTGTTCTAAGGTGCTGATATTTGCATCTTCTTTTCTGGATCATTTTGGAGATAAGCAGTTGCTGAACTCTGGTGAATCTCAGCATTTGTTAAAAATTCATTCCATTTAATACCTAGCATTTTCCTGAGGCATTTGTTTTGAAAGCATTTAGACATCTGTCTATACCTTTAGTGGATTTCCAGCTTTCAGGGTACAAATAATTAGTTGAAGATTTGTAGTTTGGCCTTTAAATTGTAGATTTTAAGCTGGTAACTGCAACTGCTGTCTTTCTAGTTCATTTCATTATTTCCTTCCGGATACCCCCAATGGCTTGCACCATTACCACCAGAGTATGTGAACTGACTCATTTCTGGTGTTCCTTTGCCTGCTAAGGTAATGCTTGAGTTGGGAGTTGCTGGAGTTTTTTTTTCACAACTAGTTATTGACCCCTGTTTTGTTTCATGTTGGACAGTCGCTCATTCTTTGCTCGCATGTTGGTTGAACTGTCACTTAGAAGAGCTATGTTGTCAGCAAAATTTAAATATTTTAGTGTACTGCTGAGCCATGTGATGCCTGCTTTTCATCCATCTACACTTTTTCTCATAATGAAGTCATGGCAATGTGAAAGAATGCATCCTTGTTTGACAACAGTGTCTATATTAAACCATTTGCTGACGTCTGCATTCAATTTAACTGTGCAAGCTGCATCTTGATATAAAGCTTTGATGATGTTAATTATTTTTGTTGCCATACCGTAACATTTCAAAATGTTCCAGAGTGAATTGTGTTGGAGGCTGTCAAATGCTTTCTTAAAATCAATGATGTTTATGAAGAGTGTTTTTTGCTATTAGACCTTCTATTTCATGATTATTCTTAGGCTGGAAACCTGGACGGCACACAATCTTCCTGATCAAAATCCAACCTGCTTTTCCCTTAGCTTCACCCCAACTGCTTCCTTTATTCTCTATAAGATGATACTGCAGAAAACTTTGCTGATCACTGAAAGAAGTGTATCATTTGCCATTTATTGAAGTTGCTTAGGTCACCTTGCTTTTGTATTTTGACTACAATGCCATTTTCCCATTGCCCAGGGGGCTTCTCCTGTCTCATATTTTGTTGAAGAGTTTGGTGATTGAATTGATGCTCTGATGATCACAAGCTTCCAACACTTCCTGGGTGACTTGTTCACCTACAGCTTTCCCAGCTGTTTTATTATATCTTTCACTTTGTGATGTGAGATGTTACAATAGGGTATGTCTCCACTATGGAAACTACACCAGCACAGCTATCCCACAAGGCCCTGTTGTGTAGATGCAGCCTACACTAACACAAGGGGTTTTTCTGATGGTGTAAGAACACAACCACCCCTCATAATGTTGGTTACATCTTCTAAATCAACTCACTAAATCAACCGCCAGTGGATCGATCTCAGAGCATCGATCCCAGCTGTCGTGTAGATGTAGCCATTGACAGAAGCACTCTTCCATTGACATAGGTGCATCTACACTGCTGAGTGTGTCAGCATGGCTAGTCAGTCAGGTGTGGTTTTTCAAACCCCAGAGCAATGTAGCTATGCCACTATAACTTTCAAGTGTTGACCAAGCCTAATTTTGAGAGTTTTTTACCTTTGTCAAAGTCATTAGTTTCTTGGGATGCTCTATTTAGCTCCTCTTAAAAGTGCTTCTGTCCATCACTCTCTTTGTTCTTTTTTCTGTTGTTTAGATCTTTGCTTGTTTATCCTAACAGATCCTTTGGCTGGTGCAAACTTGCCAGTTAGAACCTTGTTGATTTGATAACATGTTTTACTATCACCTCTTTCAGCAGCCACTTCAGCTTCTTTGACGATGTTATCCATGTATTTCTGTGTCTCTTCTCACTCTGCTTTTTACTGGCTTGTCCTTTATTTTATATCAATTTTTGCTGCTTTTTCTGGAGGTGTTTTTGGAGAGCTGATGTTTGATTTGGCTTGTTTCCTTTTTTTCACACAGTTCCACATACCTTCATTTATCCAGAATTTAGGTTTTCTTGTCTGGAAGCCAACTACAGTTATTGCTGCATCTATGATACTGTCACATAGAAAGGACCATGCCATATCAATGTTGACTTCTTGTGGTGGATCTAATCTGTTCCTCTGTTTAGTTTGAAATTCCTGTTATAAAGTCTTGTCTGTTAGCTTTTTGCTGGCAATTTTCTTGGTGCTCTGGGGGCTTTTGTTTTTCTTAAGTTTGACCTTCAATCATACATATATTGTGGTCATTTCCAATGTCAGCTTCTCCTTATGCTTTGACGTCCTAGAGAGTTGATCTAAATGTTCTTTCAAGCTTAAGCAGGCTCAACCTCAATGATAATTCAGGGATGAATCTTCACATCCTGCCAAGCCACAGTCCAGTATGTTGACATACTCTTTGTCAGAACAGCTATCTTGTTGTGTTTCTATAACATCACCTTTTTTTCGAGAATAGGTTGTTGACCTATCACTCAACCCCCAACCTGAGGGAGCAGTGGGCTTCTTTTTGTCTGATCCTACTCTTTGACCTGTCCAAATTCGTTGATCCTACCAAGAGTTAAAACTCCTTTTGACATAGTTTTCAGGGTCATTGAAGCATACAAGTATTCCCACCATGTCAAGGGGGAGTCCACATGAAAGAGGTCAGCACAATATGTAATAAAACCAACAGACAGAATAGGGTTATATTTATAGCATGTCTACTAGCTGGTTTCCCCAGGGAAGTGAAAATCAATGTATGATTAAGCGGGGAAATAATGTATTATAATAAAGTTTTCTAGAAAAAGGTCATTTTTTTCTAATTCCCAACCCCAGAGCCAAATCTATTAATAATTATTTAGATGGCAGCAATATATTTTTGAACAAGACATTGAAGAACCCAGTGTGCTTTTGTCAAGAAATTCTGATCCCAGATGACTCCACATCCAAAGCCTAACCTTGCTGGCTGACTAAAGGGAAACTTGCTTCCAGATGTAGCAGAAACTTCTGAAGCCAAAGCTGCTATAAGCTTCCAACTCATTGAGGTCTGATCCCACAGACATAAGGAGTGAAAGTTTTCTGGTGTTATGGTCATGCAACAGAATAAGGACACATGTACAGTAGATTTTTTCCCACCGTACAGTACACAATATTTAGCTGCTTGAACATTCTAATTCTCTGTTTCAAGAACTGAGAAATATAGTCAACAGCAACCACCAGTCAAATGTTCATGGGCCCTAAACAACTAATAACCTCTTTTCGTGAGTTACAATACATATGAGCTGCTGCAATTATAGGGAAAATGCCATGTGGGGGGAGACACTGATGGCTTGTAGGTAAGTGGTAGTTTAGAACAAATTAAATTATGGCAGCTTCCAAGTGGAAATACCTCCCTTTTAAATACAAATATGTTCTATCTTATAATAACTGGAGAAGACCAAGGTCTTCCAGTGAACATCATGTGTTAAATCTCGATAGGCAGTTTTATCTAATTTCTTTTGATCTCTGCTGTCTGGAACACAGTACACCTGTGAAATACACCCTATGTGCAAAGCAAGACTCATAAAGGAAAGACAAATATGTCTAGAATTAGTACTCACAAGTTACAACATGTGTTTAGCTAGTTCTTTCTTCTGAGCCATTGCTGCTGCCTTCTTTAAGCTCCATCTTAGTGAGCTGTGTGTAGAAGGCTCCTTGCATTTCATTACTAAAAAATTTATTTTCAATGAGTTGCTGTCTGCACAGAGAAGCTCAGTCTATTAACTGGCTCAAAGTGTATGATCTGCCTCTTTACACAACCTCCTTTGTGCCAACCAAATCTCTTGGCAATAGGGAAGCAATTTAATGTGCATAGAATAGTCACAGTAGCTTGCTGTGGCTTCAGCAATAGTAATTTCTTGGGCTTCTGTGGTTATCTGCATGCCCTGGGGTCACATAATCAGTGCCCCCATCCTTTGTACACCTACCTCCCAGATACTTCAATAATATGAAGAATGACAGAATGTCTGACAAATCTAAGGACCTGAAATGCATTCCCTCTGCAGATTAAAGGTATATCTTTACATGGTTATGGATTTGCACTGGCCTTCCCTGTAAGGGGATTTCAGGCCGGCTGAAGTCCAAACATTCTTTTTGCAGGCCAAATTTGCACCCACAAAATTTGTGCCTGCATTTCCACTTTTGAAAAATAAATTGAAATCTCAGATATGAGTTTCTGCACCTCTGATTTCCTGGTTTGAAGCTGCAATCAGGCACCTAAAGGTACAAATACTCAGATGTGCACCTGCAATTCAAAGGAAAAATTCATGGCTCAAATTGAAGATACAGAAAGGGATCCCTCCTCCTAAAAATGTACCAGCCATCTTTGTAGTCTATTAACACTGTGTTTTCTGTGAATAGGACTGAATCTTGATTGACTATAGGGAACTTGCCTGGACCATGATGACTGGACTGGACCTTACACAACTACCTATGTGTTCTACACTGAACATTTTCACTCGGCTTATGTAGCTCAGAAATGTTAAAAGCTGAGTTGTCCTTGGTGGGATATGAATTTGTGCTGCCATGGAGCCTACATAGATGGAAATTTTATGCATATACTTACAGAAAATCCACTGGACCTATATGTTGTAATGGATTATTTTTATTAGTGTCACAGATAGTTACATGCATATGTGGAATGGAATCTAGACACAAAAATACTTTAAGGCTCTACATCACCAAGGAAAGCATGTAAATAGTCCCATTGAAATAATGAGGTTAAAGTTAGTAATGTACTTAACTACCTTGCTGAACTGGGACCTAAATGATCTATTCCGTAATGTCCAGTACAAGGAGGTAAAAGCTCCCTACATTTTTCTTTGAATACAAAGGGTGCTGCTGGCAAACACAAGTGAGAAACAAATGAAATAAACTGTGGGGGAAATTAACATATCTAGCCAGACAGAAAGTATACCGACAGTTAGAGGCATAGGGCTAATTCTCTACTAGTCTATGTAGGTAAGTCAATGGATCTATGCCAATTAACAGCAACAGAGAATTCAGTCCCAAATGTAATTACTGGCAAGAATATAATTTTCCACACACATTTCCCACTAATGCGTTTTTTGTATTTGCTACGGGCATCTACAAGTCAAATAAAACCACTGACAAGTACAAGATCATCTCAAAATACTCCCCTTAAATGGTTTGTTTCACAGACTATACCATCAGAGACAAGGTAGGTGAGGTAATTTTTTTTTTTTTTTTTGGGACCAACTTCTATTGATGAGCGAGTCAAGCTTTTGCTAACTAATAGAAGGTGATCCAATAAACGATATTACCTCACCCACCTTGTCTCTCTAATATCCTGGGACCAACATAGTTACAACAACAGAGCATACAGAGTATATCATCGTCATTCAACTGCTGATTTGAGAAAGAATGAAGATTCATTCCAAGTATGTCAAAATCTTCGAACAGTTTTATAAGGTACACGTGTACCTCCTCTAAAAAAGATCCTGTGCAAATTCCTTCTCTCTGTGATTAGAGAAGAAGTAATATCATAAACTGCTTTTGTTAAAACCTCCTTGTATACTAGTAAGACATTTATTTAAAAGTTGTTGAAGATCTGGTGAATTGAAGGTCAGTCTGGGGCTAGATGTAGTAGTGGAAAAATATCTGGCTGGCATATTCCATAGAATGTGTTGCAATCGCTTTGAAAAACTCTGGAAAGCTAGAGCTGAGGAATTTTATAGAAATTAAGGCATTATTGGCAGCATTTGTGACTGAAGACAGCTCAAGTGGACATATCCCCATTCTGGAAAACTCCTGATGAAAGTCCTGGGTTTTCTTTTTTTCATTATATGGCAAAATGCTGACACCTAGTGGATATGATACTCCTAGGGGAAATTGTGATGAAATCTGGCCAATATTTTCCATCTCAACTCTTTTTCAATGGAAAATTGGATTTTTAACTAAACAAAAAAAAATTATGGAAATTATCTACTTTCCTACTTTTTTGGTCAGAAAACCAAAAATCCTAGCATGAATTTTTTTTTTCAGTTTTCATACAAATTTTTCAGTTTTTGATTGAAAGCCAAACAGCTTTTCCTTTTCATTTCTTCAACAAAGGATGTTTTTTTTTCATTTTTGTCAAATTTTTCTATGGAAAAAGCTCCATTTTGCAACCAGCTATACTAGTGACATTCACACCTTATAGCTTTCTGTTACCGCTTCTCTTTTGTAAACCAGTCTCATTATCCTATGTAAGCTCAATGGGAGTTCAGCTAATGATAGTTAACCTCCGCTCTGAACAGAGATTGCCTGATGATGGATGGCAGTGCTAACCATTGTTTGTCTTTGCTTAGGTAAACCATGGCTAGCATCAGTTCAATTAAACCACTTGCTGAGTGGTGCGATTTCCAATATAGAGATTTCAGCAGGTTTGTGAGCTTAATTACAGTAGTTAATGTAAAACACTATTGTCCAAGTCCTGATCAGCAGCACACATCTTGAGTTAACCATTGTACACTGTTGTGTCCTGCAGGGGCAGGAGGGAAGGACTTCTCCTTCTACCCAGATTGCAGAGCAGTTGAGGCATTCCACATTCTGCTGGGATCCTCATGCCCTGGTCCAGCTCCATCATTATCATCACCCTGTGTGCCAATGTCTAGGGGCCTCCCTTATTTGGACTCACACAACACTCCACCTTCAAACAAGCTTTTCTTCCTACCCAATGTGTCTTCCAATAGTAGTGTTAAAGTGACAGACCCTAAAATCTATCGTTTTCTGTTTAACGTCCCCTCATCAGCTGGGTCTCTCTTTTGAGACCCAAGAAAAACATATTAAAATAAAAATTCCCAACGTCTATTGCCAGCCTGCTCACAGCTGCACATTTCCTTCCCAGGCACTGTGTCTCCCTTTGAGCCATGATTTAATAAATCCATTTCTAATTAAAGTCATCTTTTCCTTTTGCTCTCCCCTTCTGAGCTGCACATTCCCATCCCTAGGGGTGATAAATGCATTTGCTTTACAAAGTGCTCTTGTCTTCCTCCACCTTCCTCTTCCAGCTGCAGTTTCCCACTAGTGATTTTCCTAGTCACAAAAAGATTGAAAGGAAAAATCCAACCACTCCCTGTGTTTCTGAGCCAAATGCCACTTTCTGTGCTCTTTTTACACGACGGCTTTAAACCCAGACCATCCCAGAGAGTGATTATGTCAGCCATGTCTTTCTCCCGCACCTGACTACAATAATCTGAGAGAAGAAGCAAAGCAAGCTGGACATGAGCCTAATGTGCACAGCAAGGGATAAACCCTCATTTTTCATGTGAGACTACAATGACTTTTATGTGCTAGTGTTCACATTTCCTGTAAACTGTTCAGTGCAACTACACATTAGAGACAGGCTTTCAGGCTGAATTCCACTGGCCTACAACTACGTCTGTGAAATTCACACAGTAATCCAAACTGTGGGGCCATTTAGCCAAGCCCTGAGCATTAAATTGTTGTCCTGTATGTTTTTATGTTGTTGTATCTGATCTGAGGGGTTTAGTAGGAAGTTCAGTCATGCTGGTGATGCTGAAGTTGTTAATTGCAGTAAAAACTTTTGATATCTATAAGCCTTACTTAGCATACATATTCCTTGTTGAGTTACAGTATGGAATCTACAGCCTTGTTCACAGTGGGATTAGAAGAACCATGCTAACTGTAACTATGTTAAAACATGGTTGCTGCTAGCTGGATTCTGACATGGTTTCCCTGAGGTCTGTGGACAAGAATTAGTAGGGGGGAGAGGCATTCTTATGAAAATGTAAAACCGCACATAAGTCTAGGCTTAAGAAAGGAAGCAGACTCTATAGTGGTTCAGGTCCAGGAATGAGAGTTAGGGAATTAAGGTTCGAGTATTGGCTCGATCACACAATTTGCTGTGTGACCTTAGGTAAGTCATTCATTTCTGTGCCTCAGTTTCTCAGATGGGGACAATACCACTTTAATGAATTAAGCCAAAACTGTGGCAAAGAGTTAATGCTGGTGAAACACTGTGAGGCTTCATAGAAGTGCAAATTAGTAGGAGTAGTCTGTGCATAGTTTTATAACACAATTAAAGGAAGGACAATCCCTGTCCACACTCTGGTCAGAGAAACCTACAAGCCACAATGGTGTTTACACATGGTTGTAGCTAGTTTTGTACTGATCTGGGTGAACAGGATGTACAGGAAAGCCCTGATTCATCAATTCTTTTTTGCCCTCTGCAACTTTCAGTTTGACTCCTATAGTATCTCTATTTTAAACGAGTAACATAGTTACAGTATGGATTATAAAAAGGATCTTACATCCCATTACTCATCTGCCCAGTAAATCTGAGCAATAGAGGTGTACTCAGATATTATGGTGTATAAAATCCCAGAGTGAATAATTTGTAACGTATAATTTATATTATGAATTTAGCTTCTCTTTGAGGCTGTGGAATATCACTAAGCACATCATGTTTTCTTCAAAAAATATTATTTTTCAAATTTATTCAACTAATATTTGACACTTGACAGCATGATTCTGGATATTTTGAATTCAAGATTAATTTTGGTGGCCAGATAAGTCATTATGTGATATTGTTTCTGTTCCCTGATTTTAGGTGAGCACAGAAACAAATTCGTTGGTAAACAAATACATGAACATTTACCACAGTATAACTCAGTAATTCAAATGTTTCTGGAAAGTGAATCCAAAAGAAACTTATGCATGGCCAAATTGAATTCACTTAAAATTTGAGTAAATATTCACAGAAAGTATTCGCAAAAAGAAAAGGAGTACTTGTGGCACCTTAGAGACTAACAAATTTATTTGAGCATAAGCTACAGCTCACTTCATCGGATGCATACAGAAAGTAGTGTGGATCATTCACTCTTCTCTCCTGCAAGCCATACCATGTGATATTTTTCAATGCCTGTTGTGCATCTGTTGCTTAACTTATTTGAACCCAGGGAAAAAAAGGTTGGGGACCAATTCTCCACACCCCTGTAGCTGAGGAGAATTTGGCTGTGGTAAAGCTGCTAAACTGAAGAAAGGGTTGCAATGAGCTAGGCAGGAGGGCTACCAGGTGCTTAGCCCCTAACTCAGAGTAACTGAAAGGAAGCCACAAGTGAACAAGATCTGGATCCTAAGTTTATTTGAAAATGTAAGTAAATATGATAGAAAGACCAGTTTTTTCATATGATGTCCCACACACATTGGGGACACCTTAGTTTTCTTGGCTTTTCATTATGTGACTCATTTGTCCTGTTCATTCCAGGCATAGTATTATACCAGTTCGAATTTGCACCTATTATTATTACCAGCAATTATGTTATAATGAAAAATACTAGTGGTCCTAAAAACCTTGGTCACAAATATCCTTTAAATGTACCAGACCTAGCATTCTCTTGGACGAAGTCAGTGAATGTCTAAAACTGATCAGTACAGGCTGGAAAGCTCTCCAGCATTCCAGGCCACCCGCTATACCAGACAGTCCATTTGCACTTAAATTTTCATCTTTGGAATTTCACTGTAGCCTTCAGAGTAGGAAGCTTGCATTTCATTGTATTGAAAGACAGATTGTCTTTGCTGTTTGGCTCCCATCCCTACAACAGCAGGGTATTCTAATTATTTCTGCAGACAGAGAGCAAAAATATTTTGCCATCACTGGAGGCCTTATTAAAACTGACTGATGGGTAGTACACAGGTTAAGTGAGGCTACTGTCTGTGTGCTCTTTTCCTCTCTCACAGTGCTAAATGTGAACATTCTGAGGACACATTTGTAAAGAGAGCTTAGTGCAGAAATCAATGTCATACCAAGACTTGCAGATTAGAAGCTAATAGGGACCTTTAAATGGTGTGAATAACAGCCATCACTTCGGACTGTTTTGATTGCTGTAAATCCATACCATTTAACCAATGGGCAGTGTGCCAGGTGACCACAAGCCCAAAGGCAAATGTTGTAGATGCTTAAACACAAGCCCCTTTATTACTTTATAAGTTTCCAATAATCACTCCCACAGGGATCAGACGGGAAAGGGTCTTTCTAAAGGCTTGGAAAAAGAAAGAGGGCAAATACCCTGGATACACAAATGTTGCAGTTGGTACCGTTTCTTGCTAAATCCCTGAGAAAATAGTCAATGCAAATAAGAGAGATCAAGGAGATGGGGAATCCAGCATTATTGCTTTGAAAATACCAAACACAGGAAGTATATTTTTAGTTTTGCCTAGAATTAGTTACTCCTCCATAACGCTTAACACTAAAAATAGGTGCCCTATTTATGAACAAATTTATAGGCAAAAAGTAGGAAAATTCTTTCAGTTGCTTTTTGTTAAAGCAAAATACCCAAAAAGAAGTGTGATTTGCATGGTATTTGGTCATACATGTAGACCCCATGGCACATTATACATGTAGTACCTAATTATTAATTTTAAAGTGCCTGTAAAAATTATACTAAGAGCAATTTTTTTAATTTATTTATTTTTTTAACTTACAAAGGGCTAATCTGGCTACACAACATTTGATGTCCCTACATCCTATTGACATGGAAAAGAAATCCTCTGTTGACTAAAATTCCGGACTAAGCAGATGTGTCGTGGCCGAATGCTGTAAAACTCTGGCTTTGGCCACACCTTAAGTGGGATCAAGTTCCAAAGAAGAGAGCTGTCTGCCAGGAATAGCACCCAACACCTAGAGTTCAACTCTGGGGACAGATAGCTAAAGCGCACCAGCCAAGTGCAACAGCTGCAAAAGGAGAGGCAATTGCAGGAACTGCTGAGTCCCAAGGTATTTAGGCTTTTATAAAGCACCATTATTACCTTAAATATCACCTAGAAAAGAAAAGGCAGCCAGGGAGAGACTGGAGTACAGGTGTTATATGCTCACATCTCCCTGCCCTACTTACCAAGCAGCAACTGGGGTTATGAGATAGCTTTGAGCAGGCAATATAATCTAAGAATGTTAGATTTCAAACAGAAAGTGACTGGCAACCCCTGTCTCCACTGAGGGCATATGTCAGAACCACCGCTGCAGGTCACTCGTTTTTTACTCATGGTAAGGGCTACAGATTCTATTGCCGCTCATTTGGAGCAACCTACACTGCTCACTTGTGGCTTTGCTACTCATAATTAAAGGGTGGGATGTGCTTTTCATATATGTTATGTTGCTGTGTTCACCCACAAGAGCTTAGGTACTAATTCGTGCAGTCCTTTCTCAGGCAAAACCCACATTAGCTTAAAAAATGTGGATCCTAATCAATATCAAATCTCTCAGGGTTTGCTCATCACTACCATTCTCCCTGGATGTATACATATAGGGAGCAATCAAGATTCCATTGAAGTCAATGCGACTTTTGCCATTGACTTCAACAGAGCCAGGCTTTCTCCCATCATTCCTGAGATTCAGAGGTGCAGAGAACTGCAACTCCCAATGGCTTCAACTGTTTATGGGGTCACTGGGAAGATTAGCGAGGATGCATGGTGTGAACTGACTTCAATATGCTGATTACCAACTCCTCCATATCTGTATCTCCTCTGACCTGGCGGGAACTGTCAATTGCATGACTCCATGTGTAGGCACATGGATGTGGGTGAACCGGCTGAGACTAGCTGATGTTGGTTGGTTGCAGGGTTATTGTGGTTATTTCTGCCATTTTTATTACAGGTGTTTGCCCATCCTTTGATGATTGGGTTTGCAGTCTAGGGGGTCTGGTTAGACCTCTGGCTGCTACTAGGTGATCAAGTAACAGCTACAACCAAATATTTTTTTTCCCCTGTGGATGGCTAGGAGGTTGAACCCACTTCTTTTGGATGTGGATCTGGCAACTGTCCTTTGTGCCTTTGTCATTTGGAGATTAGGCTACTGCAATGTTCTCCACTTAGGGCTCCATTTTAAACGGACTCAGAGACTGCAGCTGATGCAGAATTCAGCATCCTGCTTCTTCAGCAGTGCTTCTCTCCTGGAACATACCAAACCTGTGCTCTACAATCTGCACTGGCTGCCTGTTGGTTTCTTGACTGATGTTAAGCTGCCCCACTTTCATGTACCAATGGGGCTTCTGAGCAGGCACCGCTGCTAATGCCAACTCTGGCAGTATGTCATGGGGAGAAAGGCAATATCTTGGTTAGGTATGTTCCAGGCCATATTGGTCCCAAGACTCATTTCCCCCCCAAGTCTATAACAGTCCAAATTGTTAGCTTCTGAGATTCACTGCAAGGCTCAGCTTTCTTCCTTGCCTATGAGGAGACGGGTATGGGATAGGACTGTTTAGTGGTAGTGGGGGACTCTTGGAGTTGTGTGGCATGAATTCATTTCAGCCATATTTATGCTGTTGCTGAATATTTGAGTTGATCTGGGGGAATAATGGGCCTGTGTATTTTAGTATATTTTGGTGTTAGTCAAGGGCCCTCAGCATTAGATGGGTGCTCTCTTCTCAGAGTTTGTATAAATCCAAATAAATAAGGTGAAAATGGAGATGTGGGTTCTCAGCACTTCTGATGGTTTCTCCTTCACTGGTAATTTTAAAACCAAGTTTGGATCATTTAAAAAAAGATATGATCTAGTTCAAACAGGAATTATTTTGAGGTAGTTCTATGGTCTGAGTCACACAGGAGGTCAGATTAGATGATCAGTATGGTCACTTATGGCTTTGAAATATATGCAAATCAGGCTTCTGCTCTTGCTGCTTATTGGTGTTCGTAAATATTACATGTCCACACTGGGCCAGTTATGCCCTCAAATAGGCACATACAACTCCCATGTGTTCTAATGGGAGTTGCTTGAATGTATCCACAGTCGGGATTTTGGACCCATTAAGAGTAACATACACACTGAGGATGAACAACTGGCCCTTTTGAAGTCAATGGCTAAACATCCACTGACTGCAATGGGGTTGGGATTTCACATAAAAAGTTGTTTATTTAAAAAAGCTACATTAATAGGAAGTCACTTGTTCAAATGAAGCTTTGTAATTTTTTCTACTTCATTAAATGTATTAGCAGTTTAGTTGCAATGCTAAACCTACATAACTTCAGATACTTAAACCAAGAAAAGAATGCATTTTTAATTATCACTGTCAAATAATGGCATAATAGATATAAATGGTAAGAATCAAGTATTAAAGCTATACATGCAACAACCAGATAGAACAGTGCAGGGAATAAAGCAGAGGGAAAATATTTCATGGGGTGGATGGTACTTACTCATTCTTCAAAAATGTCTTATGTTTTTAATTTGTGGACTATCTTTATTAATAATCATGTTTATTTAAAACATCTTTAAAAATATAAAATGCCATTTCAATGGAAAAAACTACTAGAGTTCTGTTGGAATCTTTCCATTAATGTTTCAGCTTTAAAGTCTGCAGCCGACTGGGAAGAAGGGAAATTAGTAAAACTGAAATGCACTCACAACAGGTGAGGAAAAAATGGAGCAACGCAGCTCCAACTCCCTGTCCACTAACCAATGCCAGGAAAAGATAGATCGGTATTACAGCATGCCCTTAAGGTCGATACACATGGGCTATCTTGGAGCAAGGAGGGGAGTTGCATAATCGAGGGCCTCTCATGGAAAATGCCCTTTCTGAAACCTTGTCTCTTTTAAAACAACAGGGCTCCAGCTCCAACACCTTAATTGATTACAACTGCAGCAATACGGCACCAGGAGAGAGAGAGAGTCATTCAGGTAGGAAGATTCTATTTAGGACATTATGGAGCAAATCCAACAACGCTGTCCTTCACTCAGAAACGAAAAGGCAGCCAATACAGTCGTCAAACCACCAGTGTATTGTGCTCTGTTAAGACATTTCAGTTAACAAGCATGCAGCCACATTCTGCAGCAGCCTTCTCAATAGCTATAAGGTGCAGTTCCATATAAAGTTCATTTGCAGTAATCTAATCTGGTGGTATTGAAAAGGAAAAGTACAGTCACATCCGAAAACAAAGGGCAGAACTTGCTGGCTAGCAGTAAACAGAAATGAGCAATCCTGACCACCAGAGCTGTCTAGTCATCTTTCTGCAGCTCTGCACCCAACACGACCCCCACTTGCTAACTTGTAAAGCAATTGGTAGGTGACCATTCTTTCTCAGAGTGGCTGATAAATTGCTGTGATCTCTTCAGGTTGCTTCCCTCAACCTATCAACAGCTTCTCAGTCTTATCCTGATTAAGGGCAAGTTTGTCCCTTTCCCTTAAGCCGGTGCAAAACCCCTTGCTAGGCCTGCCTGGATTGCCTTGGGGCCACCACAAGTTCCTTTCTGACTCCTAGATGAAGTCCATGGGAGCTGCAGGTGCTCAGCACCCCTGAAATTCTGGTCTTGAATTCTGGGCATGCAAAATGAGTGGGCACTGTAAACTTAGCGAGAGATTTAAAAGGCACCAACGGGAGGCACACAGCTCCCACTGAAAGCCAGCAGGGCATCTAACTCCCATTTAAAAAAGGAGTACTTGTGGCACCTTAGAGACTAACCAATTTATTTGAGCATAAGCTTTTGTGAGCTACAGCTCACTTCATCGGAGCTGTAGCTCACGAAAGCTTATGCTCAAATAAATTGGTTAGTCTCTAAGGTGCCACAAGTACTCCTTTTCTTTTTGCGAATACAGACTAACACGGCTGCTACTCTGAAATCTAACTCCCATTTGTAACTTACAGTATTTCTACACTTACCGTGGATCGATGTTCTGGCGATCGATCCACCGGAGGTCGATTTAGCGGGTCTAGTGAAGACCTGTTAAATCGACCAAAGATTGCTCTCCCATCAACTCCAGTACTCTACTGGAACAAGAAGCATAAGGTAAGTCAACAGGAGAGTTTCTCCCGTCAACCCAGCGTGGTGTAGACACCGCAATAAGTCAACCCAAGCTACATCGACTCCAGCTACATTAGTCACGTAGCTGGAGTTACGTAACTTAGGTTGATTTAGCCCCATAGTGTAGAGCTTCCCTTAATCTCCCCTTTAAGCCTTGATCTTTCTCCTTTGCTTTCCCCCTTTGTAAAGTGGGGTAAAAACACTCATTAGCCCCATGGGGATTTTGTGGTGATTAATGTTTGAAAAGCCCTGAATAGCTGCTAAGTATTAGAATAAGTGGCGTAAACAGTAGTACAATGTGGGAGAGAAAATTATTGAAGAACATTTTTCAAAATTGGCAACTATGAACCATTATCTGGGCTCCTTTCCTTCTACAGAGAATGCTGGTGACAACACAACAATCCACAGCTCCTCTTTCTATAAAATGAGTCATATGAGCTGTGGGATGGAGGAGAAACAAAGAATCATCTTGTTGACCTTCCCAAAATCCTAAAGTCGCATCTCTGCATTGCAGTCTGATCTCAGTGTACAGAAGCTGTTTTTGTTGGTGGAGAAGGAAAGTATTTCATCGGCCTACCCCAAAAATGCTAAGACTGGCTATGCCTAAAGATCATGAATCAAGAAATACAAATTTGAAGATGACAAAATGAGGAAGACCAAAGAAAGGTGAAAACTGTATCCAAATGGATCAAAATAAAATGGAGATATGGGCCACCAAACAAATTATTACAATACAGTAGTTTTATTGCGCATAGAATCTTTCACATTCACTGTATTCCAGAATCATTTACCCAGTTAAATAACTACACCAAGAGAGATAAATAAAAGTGTGTTTTCAGATTATATTTTAAAGGAGACAGGGTCCACATTGTGAAATTGACAGAAAAGAGAGAAAGGGAAAGAAAAAAAATACAAAATGCTGGAGGTAGGCCAGAATATTTGTTCTTAAAAATAACTCTGACCATGTAGGGTAGATTCAAGAAATAACTAATTCCTTTGAGGAAAAGCATAATTTCTGAACAGTGACATTTGTTTGATGCCAATATGTTCTCACAAAGAAGTGGTAGAAGCCCCAATACTTAGTCATTTAAAGCTAGACAGGACAAAGCACTGCAGAATATAGGAGGGAGCAATCGTCTGCTGGCCTCCTCAAAGCTAAGAATATACACCCAGTTGTTACTGAAGGAGACACTGAAAAGACTGGCAGAGAACAGGAACTGAGAAGATAAAAGTGTTGAAGGAAACAGTGTATAAGGAAATATTATAGGGAATAAATAGATGCTTCCTGGAGCAATGGAGAGTAGATGGCAATAATATTCTGGTTGTGTCAGTACACAGAGAATAGCTACAAAAGAGGAGAGGGAGAAATTGCCCTCTTTAAGATAAAATTAATTTAACCTAAGTACTCTGGCTTTATGTGGATGAAGAGTGTGGGAGGTGAAGAGATGGTGGATGGATGAAGAGTGAAGAGGTGGTGGCAATGAAACCCACCCTTGGCTCACCGAAGAGGGGCTCTGATTTTCATTCTGAAATGTATTAACAAGCACTTAGAACATTCATCAGCTGTCTTTTATCTTTAGATTATTTACAAGTCCGTAGATCGAAAGGTCTGTTAGAAATGGGCCAGTGGCCTCAAGCAAAACTGGTGCTTTTCAATCTTGTAGGTGTCATACTTACGTAGTAGCTAGTAAATGTATTTCCACACAAGGGGAATTAGAGCCTTGTATTAACCTTCACTCCCCCAGGAATCAACACACCAATATTTCTCCCTCAATCTGAAGCTTATAAACGTCTCTCTTCCACAACTCGTATATAATATATTTTTGACAAGAACGTGACAGCATTTGTGGTTCTAACTATTGTGTGCATTGTAATGCAATTCCAATATTAAATGCAATAAGAGATCTAAAAGGAAGAAAAAAGCTCCCTTTCTAACCACGGCAGATTGCTGCTGTCTTCCACCTGGCTGACTGGTGGCTTTTTAAATTTTTATATGAGGACAATGTAAGGGTTTGTCCAGCAATTCTTAAGCAATAAAAGGCCAAAGTGAGAGAAATGAACCTTTGGTTCCATGCCAGCCCTGTATTGTCTCCACAGCAACCCAAGCTAGTCTAGCTACTCAGTAATTCAGCAAAGAAAAGTTACCACCTTTACAGAATGAAAATTGTAACATCTTCATGAAGACCTAATGCTTTATCATCTTGCTACTCTAGATGGGTAGCATGACACCAACGAGGCAGGAAAAAATGATAAACATGTATATAGACCTAGAGGGCAGCACAACAGCTGTCTTCTACATCCAGCACATCACTGAACCAGCCTGCAAATATTTCAGATTGTTCTGCAGTGGCACAGATCAAAAGTTTACTCTACAAGAGTCCCACCCTGCAAGGTTCTGAGTTCTCGTAACTCCAGTTGATGTTGCTTGCAGTTGGGGGTGCTCAGCACCTTTCAGAATCAAACCTTCAGGTACAGTAGCATTTAGCTGCACCTTCCCTTGGAGGAAGTACTGTTTGCTTGGTTACAGGACAAATGCGGAAGGTCTGATATTTAACATGCTGGGACCAGTTGATCTGTTGTGCAAGTTTTATGGCTAGATGCTCTTTAAAAAAAAATTTGTGAGGCAAAGACTTCTGTTGTGAGGGTAGTGATAAATTTCAAATTCGGTAAGAAAAAGTAAGAAAGAGGGTGGTTGGCTGAAATAACATAGTAGTGTTAACAGTTTAGTTTGTGCTTCAAAGCTACAAACCACTTCTATAATCAAATCTGTGTACAGAAGCCTGAAATACAATCATCGGCATTCAAGCATGATATTTGCTGCCACTGCCATTATATTTAAATGTTCTTGATTACTTCATGGTTGCCTTGACCAAAAGAAGTGAGTTGCTAGCTTTTATTTTCCAGTACATAACTATCCTGTCTGAGTCTATGTTTTAATCTATAGGCACCTCACAATGGCATGTGCATTGTCAGCACTTAACAAATGATAAATAATGATGCAGGGATAAGTGAGAGATTCTGCTTTGCCTAAGAAAATACAAGCTGGAGCCAAATTTCCTTAGCTAACTCCTTAGGACCTGCCTTGAGACATGAACCAAGGAAACTTAACATGTCCATGAGTCATTGGCTTGGGTGTCTGCTGCATGGCACAAGGGAATTCACTGTCTGGGTATAAGGGCACAAAACTAATCCAGCAAACAAGTAGCTGATTCTTCTGCAGCAACCTTATTGACAATTGTCTTTCATCAGAATCTACAATTTTACCTGAATTCAAGTGCTTGCTCTTGCAATCTTAACGTGATACTTGTGTTAATCTTTTTTAATTTAATTTCCTTGAGGTTTTTAAGGCCAAAAGAAAAGCTGTTGCTAACCATGAAGCGCCACTTCCAAGCTTTATCGGCTTTGCTACCAGAGCTCATTAGATCTTTGAACTAGATAGTTAATGGTGATAACCAACTAAAACTTAGGGCCAGCTCCACAGTTGCTGTGAATTGGCATAGCACCATTAACTTGAATCAGTGGTGCTATGTCGGTGAGGGGTTCACTGGTGCTAATTACATAGGCACAGAGGGCCTGATCCTGAGAACAAATGAGCACCATCAATGCCTTTGGCACTGTGGGCTTTGGGGATTTTGACATCTCCAAAATCAGAGAGCTTCTATGTAAGCAATTATCAAGATATTTCATTCCTTCCCATATGTGTGAAGCACAAATTTTCACATATCTCTCTGGTGTCTGATATTATAGAACTCACTTTTGTGCTGTGGAACTAGTGTCACAAAGAGGGAGCCAGAAAATTACCGGATGTGATTTGTACAGAGTAGTTAGTCTGCATATGTGATATCATCCTACTCTTTGGGGCAACTACTTGTTTATTGTTCCTAGTTAGGTGCCCAGACACCAACTACACTTTTTTATTGGTCATTTCTTCTTACTGAATATTTTTGAAAACATCCTATTTTCTTTTCTTTATTCTCCTGCACCCTCAGGTGCACAGGGTGTCCACCAGATTCTGCAACTTATTTCGGTCTTGTGCTGGCCTATTCAGGCTTCTGAATGTCATGCTGATGGAATTAGCTTGTTTCTCTAGGTTGCTCACTAGGTTCTCTTTTCAGGTGATGTCCATATTATCCTTTGATGTGGAAGTCAGGTTGGTAGCATCGTTAAAACACGTCATAAATATTCTGATCATTATCTTCTTACCATATCTGCTGCTTTAGGTTGGTTTGCTCTCCTTAGAATTTCTGATGTTCCAAGAAACCCTTTCCAGTGAACTCTGAAGATCTTTTGCAGATACTTATTTTGGAATTAGTTAATCATCTAATCAATTTCTGTTATAGATTTCTATAACTTTGCTCTATGAAAGACAGATATGACACCAGTGTTAAAAATTCATTGTTTTTTGTCAGTGACAATCATGCTACTTTTCCAAATCTTTTCAAGTTTATGAAAGTTATTTGCTGCTTTTAGAGTAGCAGCCGTGTTAGTCTGTATTCGCAAAAAGAAAAGGAGTACTTGTGGCACCTTAGAGACTAACTTAGTCTCTAAGGTGCCACAAGTACTCCTTTTCTTTTTGCATGCTTTTTGCTCGGCATCTAGCATGGTGTCACTGTCAGTGCACATTTCACTCCCTAGGTAGGTAAAATAATGTACTTCTTCTAGTATTTCTCCATCTACTCTTATGGTTGCTTTGAAGACATTGATAGCTACATATTTTGTCTTCCCTTTGTTAATGAACAAACTTCTTTTGTGGTGCCTGCCAAAAACTGAGTCTTTTCTTCCACTAACTGATGTGTTGAACTAAGCAGGACAATGTCATAACCAAAAATGAGGTCATCAGATTTTGATTTATCATTTTCCATAAAATTCTTTCATTGCTCTCTGCAGTTTCTTTCCTCATTACATGGTCAATAAACAGTGCAAACAATAGAGGGGACATAATACATCCTTGTCCTACTCCAATGTCACTACAAACCATTGGCTGATGGTGTCACCGTCTCTGACTGAATGTTTAGCATTATCCTGTAGAAAACATCTTGATAGACTATTATTGGCATGTTTTTCCTCATTAGCCATCTCCCATTGAGGTATATTCACAAACAAGTCATAGTTATCTCAGGCTGCAAGTGATTTTTTTTAAAGAATACCCAATAAGAAGATACAAATAATACTAAAGAATAATATCCTCTCCTATGTAACCCCCTGCAAAATTATGAATATAACATATCTTTTGTTGTCATCATCTTATGCACACTGCTTATTATACCTCTTCCCCTACTCTGTGTTTATCCTGTCTATTTAGATTGTAAGCTCTTTGGGGCTGGGACCATTTACTACTCTGTGTTTGTACAGTACATAGCACAATGGGACCCCATTCTTAAAGGGTCTTTAGGCATCACTGTAATAAGCATGGTTAATGTAATAGACTAGGAACATCTTGCAGAATGACAGGACATATGCAGGGGACAACTGTCTAGCTTAGGTTTCACTTTATCACTGTACTACTGCTGAACACATCCAAGATCTATAACACATTGTCCAGAGTGAAATCTGCTCATCACCTTTCCCAAGTTCTAGGCCTTTCTTCTAGGCCTTTGTTTAATCTCCCCATGTTGTTATTTCCCCGTCTTCCACTGAAGTCAGTAAGCCTACTCATTTGTTTAGCATTACGCAAAGGGGTAGGCCTTTGATGTATTGGGGCAGAGTGCTCATCACAAAACACTATCTCCACATCAGATAAAGAAATTTCTTCAATTTCAGCCGGCAGAGAAGTGGGAGGAATGTGGTCCTTTCCATATATGGGGATAAATCAAATTTATCTATAATCACTTGCATAAAAGTCCATTGTTTTGAAGATTATATCCTTTATCTGTTTTCTTGTTTTTCCAGAAGGTTAATGTAATGTTTACAGAAGACAGCTTCTCTTCACTCCCCTCAGGGAGGGTCCCTCCTTTAGATACTATTTAAAATATTGGTGAAAACTAGAGAGGTGCTGTAAATTTAAGATCCAGATCTGAATGCAAACCTATCCAAAGCTTGGAGCCTAGATTTCTGTTTGGGCCAATCCTGAGTTAAAACAAAAAAATATTTCTAAACATTTGAAAAAAAAAGATGGTCTTCTGGTCAAGACACTGCATAGTGAATCTGCGAGATGGGTTCAATTCCCAGCTGTGACCTTGGGCAAATCACTTAAGCTGTGTCTGTCTATACTGGGGTATTTTGCAGTGGTGCAAACCCCCAGTGTATATGTACTGTACCAATGTAAAAAGTAACTTGCACTGATGCAGCTTTACCCTGGTTTGAAACCAAAAGCCCAAAGGTAGAGAAAGCCTTAACCTCTCTGTCCTTTAGTTCCCAATAGTCAAAATATTCCCTTTCTCCCACGCTTTGACTGTCTTGTCTCTTAAGAGTCAGGGACTGTCTCTTGCTATGCCTACCATAATGGAGCTCTGACCTCAACTGGGGGCTCAAAGAACTTCCATAATAAAAATAACCCATGTCCTTCTTTTCTCACAGACGCATCAGAGGGGTTGAGAGGCACTTAAAGAGGCCCCCCGCCCCACCCAAAGGGTCAACCCAAACTTCCTCAAGATGCTTCAAAACTGAATTAATATTGGATTTAAGAGTTTTATTAACAGAGGATGTGGAAAAAGCTAATGTACTCAATGCTTTTTTTGCCTCTGTCTTCACGAACAAGGTCAGCTCCCAGACTGCTGCGCTGGGCAACACAGCATGGGGAGTAGGTGGCCAGCCCTCTGTGGAGAAAGGTGGTTAGGGACTATTTAGAAAAGTTTGACGTGCACAAGTCCATGGGGCCGGATGCGTTGCATCCGAGAATGCTAAAGGAGTTGGTGGCTATGATTGCAGGGCCATTGGCCATTATCTTTGAAAACTCATGGCAATCGGGGGAAGTCCCAGACGACTGGAAAAAGGCTAATGCCCATCTTTAAAAAAGGGAAGAAGGAGGATCCTGGGAACTACAGACCAGTAAGCCTCACCTCAGTCCCCAGAAAAATAATGGAGCAGGTCCTCAAGGAATCAATCCTGAAGCACTTACACGAGAGGAAAGTGATCAGGAACAGTCAGCATGGATTCACCAAGGGAAGGTCATGCCTGACTAATCTAATCGCCTTCTATGATGAGATTACTGGTTCTGTGGATGAAGGGAAAGCAGTGGATGTATTGTTTCTTGAGTTTAGCAAAGCTTTTGACATGGTCTCCCACAGTATTTTTGTCAGCAAGTTAAAGAAGTATGGGCTGGATGAGTGCACTATAAGGTGGGTAGAAAGTTGGCTAGATTGTCGGGCTCAATGGGTAGTGATCAATGGCTCAATGTCTAGATGGCAGCCGGTATCAAGTGGAGTGCCCCAAGGGTCAGTCCTGGGGCTGGTTTTGTTCAATATCTTCATAAATGATCTGGAGGATGGTGTGGATTGCACTCTCAGCAAATTTGCGGATGATACTAAACTAGGAGGAGTGGTAGATACGGTGGCAGGTAGGGATAGGATACAGAGGGACCTAGACAAATTGGAGGATTGGGCCAAAAAAAATCTGATGAGGTTCAACAAGGATAAGTGCAGGGTCCTGCACTTAGGATGGAAGAATCCAACGCACCGCTACAGACTAGGGACCGAATGGCTAGGCACCAGTTCTGCGGAAAAGGACCTAGGGGTGACAGTGGACGAGAAGCTGGATATGAGTCAACAGTGTGCCTTTGTTGCCAAGAAGGCCAATGGCATTTTGGGATGTATAAGTAGGGGCATAGCCAGCAGATCGAGGGACGTGATCGTTCCCCTCTATTCGACATTGGTGAGGCCTCATCTGGAGTACTGTGTCCAGTTTTGGGCCCCACACTACAGGAAGGATGTGGAAAAATTGGAGAGAGTCCAGCGAAGGGCAACAAAAATGATTAGGGGTCTGAAACACATGACTTATGAGGAGAGGCTGAGGGAACTGGGATTGTTTAGTCTGCAGAAGAGAAGAATGAGGGGGGATTTGATAGATGCTTTCAACTACCTGAAAGGGGGTTCCAAAGACGATGGCTCTAGACTGTTCTCAGTGGTAGCTGATGAGAGAACAAGGAGTAATGGTCTCAAGTTGCAGTGGGGGAGGTTTAGGTTGGATATTAGGAAAAACTTTTTCACTAGGAGGGTGGGGAAATACTGGAATGCGTTACCTAGGGAGGTGGTAGAATCTCCTTCCTTAGAAGTTTTTAAGGTCAGGCTTGACATAGCCCTGGCTGGGATGATTTAATTGGGGATTGGTCCTGCTTTGAGCAGGAGGTTGGACTAGATGACCTCCTGAGGTCCCTTCCAACCCTGATATTCTATGATTCTATGATTCAGGCCAGGATAATCATTTAGAAAAAATGATCACAGCTCAATGATTCTGGAATGTTTTAATCAAACCTGAACTTTATTATTAAAATTTCCAACCTTCAGCTGGATAAGCCAATAAAACCAAAGGTTCTACAATTTATGCATTTTCTGATATTTTCACTAACTTTATAACAATGTACAGCTTTTACAGAATGAAATCATTGTCATAAAGTACTATATGATGACACAACAAAGAAATGTAATGCAGTGAATTATTGTCAAAAGTGGAAATCTTTTTACACTAGTTACATTTGAAAGTTCAGGCTCAGCATCAAAGGTGGAGAGAGAGAGAGATCTGAAGCTCTAAAAATTCCCTCAGGAAATTGGCTGCATTTCACTAATACTAGGGACAAATCTGCCTAGACTGCACTAGGATCAGCTTTATTTACCTTGAGTCCAAATTAACAATCTGAATCCAATTTTGAAACCTCTCCCCCTGTCTAGTGTCACCGTGCATAATAAGCATTTGTCTAAACTGCAGGTGTAAAGTATGTACACTGCATGTGCATAACAAAATTACATAACGCATCTTGCTTATGTTTTCATTACAAATACACGCTCAGTTTGAATACTTGATCCATCAGTCTACCTAGTGACTTCATATGATAAACCAGCACTGTCTGAAATGGACATCAGAAAATAATACCTATTAATACCAGAACAATATTCTGTTCAGGACACCCAGACCTGTGAGCCACTGTGTGTTACCCAGCCTGAGCAAGAGAGAGCTTTGCTGGAGATTAGACAGTGTGTCAGCTCCCTGACACAACAATCTGACTACCTCACCAGCAAACTCCTCAAGACTCTGACAGTCTAAATCTTGTCTTGCAGGTAACAGTCAGCAAACCCCAGTTCCCAAGTTCCCCAGAGAGTTTCTCTTCAGCATCCAGTCCCTCTCACTATGACATTTCCAAAAATTATTAAGTTCACTGCCTCCAAAGAAACAGTGCACATTCAAACCTGTTAACTTAGCCAAAGACTCACACTTCACTTTACTATGCCACACTGATTTAGTTTTACTAAAAATAATCTTGTTAATGAAGACCAGAGATTTAAGTGGTACTGAGCAAGAGAAAAAGAGACAAGATATGGTTACAAACAAAACAAAACACTTTCTGGTGAGTGAAACTTAATTCTACCAACTTCTATTTTTGCCTAAAACAGTTTCTCACTTACAGAAAGTTATCAACAGCTCCTGCCAAGAGGATCCAACTTTCACAGACTCAGAGAGTGCTGTTCCCCATGTCCCACAAGACTAGAAAGTCTTTTTGCTCCCCCTATATTACCCAAAATTCATGGTCTTTGCCTCAAGAGCCAGGAAAGCAGCCTAGCCTGCAGTCTCTGACCGCAGAGTACTTACTAAGTTGTCTCCTCCGCTCATTAGCTCAATGGCTTTGTTTACCTTTTATGTAAATGTACTTTCATTGTCCTCTGCCTGTAATCAAGCCAGTCTGACAGGCAAATTCATATTCCTTTCTCGAGGCGTGGTCAGGCTGGATATACGCACTGCTTCCCAAACATATTTTAAGAACCTATTTCCAGCACACATCCATAACTCTTTATACCCAACCCAGACAATAATTTTCAGGACCAGTGTGTTATCAGTTTACAAATGATACCTTACAGGACACCTTATAGATACATATTATAACAACAGTGTGCTGTGGGTAACAAGGCTGTCAGACTTGGTATGTGTTACAGTATGGTGGGCCCTTTACCAGTTGCGACTAAGGGGCTCTTAGGGTCACAATCAGATACAATAAAAGCAGTTGATACAGAATTTTGAACAGTCAGTTTTACATAGAGCTTTCTTACTTATATCCAGATGTACTCTTTATCCAGACCCACACATTACCCAGTATAGTTGGCTGACAAAGATTTTCCCAGCCCCAAAACACACAGTTTCCCAAGCCCCTGCAATGAAGTCAATCTCCTGAAGGTATAAAACTGCTGGCATTAATACAGTAGTCGGCAGCATGTGTGCCTGGGAGCTCCTTGGAATTGACTCTGAATGGAGCTGCTTTACTAGCCCTCCCAATGCTTTGAAAAGTCAAGTATTAAACCACTGGAGGAAGTGTACAAAAATGACCGAAACTCGGAAACTTTAATGACATTCAGGTTTGATTCAGATGTTCCAATGTTATTAAATCCTGGAATCCTCTCTCTCTTTTTCCCCAAATAGTTCTCTTGGCCCTAGTCTGTTTCTGAATTACCTTTTGCATAGCAGAATGATGCCAAAAGCTAATGGTAATCCATTCTATATATGAGCTGCACACACAATATTTGCTGAACAGGAAACACAGCCAACAATTTGAGGGTGTTTTTAATTTCTTTCATTTCTTTGTTTTGTGTCTTGCTTTTCCACTGAACAGTTCTCCTCACAGAAGGTGGATCTGAAAAGGGAGGAGAGCTAAATGGAAGAGTAGCCATTTTATTTAATCAGCTTATTAAAAGGCACAATGAATACAGCTGCAGATCTTTTACCGTGTTATTAAATTAAAAGTATATTATTTTCCTTAGAAAAAATGAGTAAGATGAAACTTCTCCTATCGGGCAACATTCCTTTTTGAATATATATTTAATTATTATTTACAGAATTAATTCAGTTACGTGTGTAAGCGGGGGAATAGTCCCGCTCTTGTGGGGAACTTTCCTGGCTTCTGCACTACCCCGGTGAAGTGGGCTAGCGAAAGGATCTGAGTCCTCACTCCCACTTCCTTTACCCAGTGGCCTCCCTGCCCTTGAGGACTCCCCTTCCACTCTCCTGTCTGGCAGAGTCCTCGTAACCCTAACAAGGCTGGGCCCAGGATTCCTGGGGGGCTCGACCCCGAACCCTGCTGTGGTCACCTAGGACAGGGGCTAGGTTGTCCCTACTCCGGGATACTCTCTCTGCACTGGGCACTTCTCTGATCCACTGAGCATTACATACAAGTAAAAGCAAATGCAAGTTATTTAATCAACAATTAATTTTAAAAAGAATAAGGAAAAATGGGAACGGTTAAAGGAAACGCATCACCCCGCTCTGTGGCAGGGAACATCACAAACAGTGTCTCTGGAATGTCAGGGCAGTTCACAGTCTGTCCCTTGTAAGTCCCAGGCCTCCTTCTCAGGCCCTGGCTGTGCTGTAGGGATGCTGTGGGTTGGACACTTGCTCTGGTGGTGGCCACACGCTCTCAGGCTCTAGGTGGTAGGACCCTTCTTCCCAGTGTCGCCCCCGGCCTGTCGGGGTTACGATCCAAGCCTGGCCTGCAGAGCCCCTTGGCTGAGGCGTCTCCCTGTGCTGGGCCTGCTGCCCAGGGTCCCCCTTGGTCTCCCCAGCTGCTCATCGCACCCAGCTCCAGACTGCTCCAGCCCCAGCTCCAGCTCCACCACTCTGTCTCAGCACTGCTGCTGCTGCTGCTCTGCCTCCAGCTCCCTGGGCTGCTTCTTTGGCCGCTCTGGTTGCTGCAGCTCTGCTCCCAGGACGGGTCTGCTCTGCAGGCTGCTTCTGTGACTCTGCTCCCAGCACTGACCTGCTTCCTGGGCTGCTTTTCTGACCCCTCTGGCTCTGGTTGCTGCAGCTCTCCTCCCAGGGCACGTCTGCTTTCTCTGGGCTGTGCCTCTGGCTTTGGGGCTGCAGCTCTGCTCCCAGGACAGGGTCTGCTCTCTCTGGATCTGGCCCAGCTCTGCTCCCCAGCTTAGCTTCGGCCCCTGCTTTCTCCTTAGCTCGGCCCCACTCTGTCTGACCCAGGCAATTCCAGCTCACAGGGAGGATGGGACCTCCCCGGCCTCCTGACTCTCTGATTAGCCTGCCCGCCCTGTCATTCAGGCTGACCTGGAGCATTGGCCTCTCCCCATTGTTCCTGGGGACTGTCAGTCTCAGGGTCCTGGTTTCCCATAGACCCTTCCCCTTTTAGTACTGTGAGCTAGCAACTAAAACACCCCCACTGAATGTTAGTAAGGGGGCAACAGTCCCCTTGCACATGGACAAGTAATACAACAAAGGAAGAAAAGAATTTAAAAATAAACCACCTGACAGACTATAACCCAAACACTCACGACCATTTACAAACTTAAACCAGATTTAAGTCCAAGATGATTCCTTCCTGAGGGAAGATTCTCATCTTCTAAGGGCCCAATTCAAGTCAATTTGAATATTCTTCTATGCGTTTTTAAATACTGAGGGCCAGATTCATTCCAGTTGCTTTGCACTGCTGCAGCAATGCAAAGCAGCCATAGACCCAGTTTAACGAGGCAGTAAGAAAGGTTTATGAATGCATCACTCTGATGAATCTGGCCCTGAATTGTTATGTACTCTTGGAGCTTATGATAGACATGTTGCAGAACAACTGAATACCAAGACCCTAAACTAAAAAAGCACTTCAAAAATGTAACAGGCAAAATTACTGACAAGGCTTTTTAATAATTTACAAGCATGATGCTAAAGTTTGAGCAAAAAATTCCCTGAAATTTGGAGAAGATAAGATATGTTGACCTTAAAGGTCATGATGTTCCCCATTACTCTCCTGCTCAAATAAAAAAATAAAGGTTAATGAATAATTTAGGCTGGTAGACATGATACATACTACTGAATTTTGATACTGAAATATAAAGATGAGGAATTGTTGATTGTTAAAAATAAGGGTTTTGTTATTTTAATCTAACAGTTCATAATTATGGATAGTGAATGAGTTTGGAAGGGATAATACTTATGCCAGGCTTTGGCCTAGCTGTTGCCTGACATGAGTGTTCTCTTACCAATCTTTCTTTTTATATAGACTAATTTAAATAACGCTTAAAACCAACAGGACAGAGGTGATGTTTTGTTATTGTACTGGAGGATTGAGCTAAGAGGAAGTTAATTAGTATAATAAAGTACACAGCACATCATGCTAAAAATCCCCATATTGGTAAAAACAGGGGTAAGGTAACATGAAGACATAATGACATGAAAACAGTGTAGACAGCATATGGGAGTTTCAGGTTTCAGCTCTGTCCTTCACAGCAGAGCTGTGCGGGTTATTAACTGCTATCCATAAAGAGCTCTGAGATCCTTGGATAGGAGAGGCTCTGCCAGTGCGAAGCTCTGGGAGATGCTCAGTGTTATCATTCAGCCACCTAGCAGTAAATTAAAGTTTGCAAATTCGGACTGTACAGGTTATGTAACACGCAATGCTTAACATTGATTGGAAAAAGGCTAATGAATATGTAATATGAAAAGGTATAAAACCCAGAGAAGAAAGGGGCCAACTCAGAGAAATACCAGATCGGAAACTAAAGGAACAAGACTGAAGGACCCGATGAAAGATAAAAGCTGAACTGACCCTCATACAGTGAAGAAGAGCTTCCCCAGAACTTGGTAACCCTACCTGTTCCCTCCTATCTGTTATTGTCTGGTATAAATATATGTTCAGAAACTATGTAACAATGATTTTACAAATTTTAAAAATAAAGGTACCAATTAATTAAGCCCGAATTGGGTGGACTTGTAACTCTGTTTCCCACCAAAGGTACATACTAGAAATCAAAATGCATAATTTGACTGTCTCATTGTACTTATTGCATTGTTTCCTTATACTCCCCCATCAGTCTGCCTGTAGTCTCTAATCTTATGGGTAAGTCTTTACTAGCAACGGTAAAGCGCTGCCGCGGCAGCACTTTAACATGGCTGTGTAGTCGCAGCACCAGGGCTCGGAGAGAGCTCTCCCAGCGCTATCATAAAACCACCTCCATAAAGGGAATACCGACCAGCGCCTGTGCTCTGTCTGAAACTTGCAGGGCTCAGAGGGGTGTTTCTTTGGGTAGGGACCATCTTTTTGTTCTGTGTTTGTACAGCACCTAGCACTATGGGGATCCTGGTCCCTCACTGGGGCTCTTAGGTACTACTGTAATACAAATGAATAATAATAACTAATAATAATATAATGTATGGTACCACATTCTGAGATAGATAGAGCCCACGCAAGTGCCATTTGTCATTCACTCTACACCTACATATTAAGGACGTAGATGTGCAGTAAGATCAGAAACAGACCTGAGTGAGTGGAGAGATTCTATGACTGGAGTTAGACAAGGGTGTGTGTTATCACTAACCCTCTTTGCATTAATAACAGACTGGCTAAGGAAGCAACAAAAGACATCGTGTAAGGTGTAAAACAGGTTAGCAGAGATGAATTACATGACCTTGCCTTTGCTGAAGACATTGCTGGAATGATTGCTCATACATCAGAAGTAAAACAGGAAGCTGTGAAAATGGGATTGAAAGTAAATGAGAAAGTAAAAGAGATTAGGAAGGTAGGAAACTGGATAACCGATGCAAAGGCGTATGTGGATGCAAAAGAAATTGAACATGTAGAAGAGTTCTGCTAGTGATCACATTTGAAGGTGGCTGCAATAAAGATATTCATATAAGAGTAGGAAAAGCAGTTACCCCTTTTGGAAGATTGAACAACATCTGGTCAAGTAGAGATCTCCCCACCAAACTAAAGTCTCTGTACAATCCGGTTATACCATGTGATTGTACAGAGCATGCTGTTGTATGGAGCAGAGACTTGGCCATTGGCAGTGGCTAACAAAAAAGAAATTGGAGGCTGCTCATAACAGATGGTTGAGGACGATACTACACATTTCATGGAATAAGTGTGAGAGCGAGGGAAGTGACAGAGCAGAATATGATAGAAAATATCATCAAAGAAAGAAGGCTTAGGTGGTTTGGACATGTACACTGCATGGAAGATGGGAGACATGCTAAACAAACATTGTATTGGGTACCCAAGGGAGGAAAGAGACAGCAAGTAAGGCATGGAAAAGCTAGTAGAAGACAGTGACAGAGGATACTGAATGTGCTGGCATCACTTGGGAAGAAGTATCACAACTAGTGACTGTAATCAAATGAGGAACTAGAGTACCTGATGGGTCAGCAGCACAGGAGGAACTAAGGCTGATGCTGAAGCCGAAGCCTGAGCCCCGCTGCCTAGGGCTGAAGCCCTCAGGCTTCGGCTTTGAGCCCAGATGGTAGGGCTCTGGCTTCAGTTTCAGCCCTGGGCCACAGCAAGTCTAACACCAGCCCTGGTGACCCCCCGCAACCCACTTTGGGGTCCCAACCCAAAAGTTTGAGAACCCCTGGTCTAAGGTGCAGAAGTAGGGTCCAACAGTGGTAATGGTTCTTTTCAGAAAATCTGTACTAAAGACCATCTTGAAAGAGATTTCCAAAGGCACAAATGGCAATTGGATGCCCATTCACTTCCAGTGGTAGTGAGGGACCAAACTGCTGTTTGTGTCCTTGAAAATATCCTTCTTTAGAAGGTTTTATTGAAATACTAGGAGCACTTGCTGATATTGCTCTGCATTACCAGCTACCAACAGTATTTATAGCTGTACTTTAAAAGTACAAAACTATATATTTCAGTCCTGTCAATGTGACTTTTCAGACAGCTGAACCTCGGAAGCATTTCTTGAATTCAAGCATCTCCCTTTCTTTTCACTTGCCTGCAGGATAATTATTGAAAAACTGGTAGATCATTAGGAACTTGGGGAAAAATTGGTAAATTCCTGTGTGTAGTGGATTTGAGACTCTGTTGCTGGAGGAATTATGGATCCAACAAAAAGGAATCGTGAGGTCTGAGGATCTAAGTGAAATTTCACATCAAAGCGAAGAAACAACATGTTCAATCACTAACCACACCTGCACCTCTTCTTCTTGATCATCTGCATCATTCACAAAACATTGCAGTACACCAGTTTCATTTACTCAGCTGTAAGTCATAAAAGGGAAATCTAACATCATCTTTTATAAATGAAACCTTCTGCGTCCTTTATCTGCTGTGCTTAAATTCCCATATGTTGAGCTCATACAAACAACTAACTAACCACTCCAACTGTCCCCAGGTAATGGCCAGATAAAGTCAAGAACACTGCTCCACTGACTAAAATAGATTTGCATCGTGCTATTTGTTGGAATCAGGGGAAAGCTGACAAAAACTTTTGGAATCTGGCTGCCAGATTCTTTAAGGGCTCATTTTATGCTGGCCAACCTATATCAATAACTTATGTCTAAATTCTTGTATGGGCCATGATTATTGTCTAAACTTTTCAAACTTGAGCATGTAAAGTTAGACTGCTAAGCCTTGTTTAGGCAGCTGTGTAGCAGTGGGCTAACTTTCAAAGGAGCAGAACACATGTAGCTCTCACTGACTCCAGGATTTTCCGAAAAGGGGATCTGAAGTCAGGCTTCACGCATCTGAAAAATGTCAGTCTAAATTCTGAAGGATACATACCTAAATCAGGCGTTGTGCATCCAGGTGTTTGCTTCATGCACTCACATTTGGGAATGTCTGCCTCAGTTTAAAATGTTTCCCAGGACTAGCGAAGAAATCCCAAGGCTGTCTTTGTAGACACTCTTTACCTACAAAGTGGGCAGATTGCTATTTTTCCACAGATAATTAAAATGAATAACCAAACCTGATGTTTTTTAAAAACGTATGTATTCAAACATTCCCAGCTTTCAGAAGGCTAAAATGGCTCCAGGGCCGTAACTCATCTGGCATGTTCTCTAGCTTACGTTTCTTTCAAGGGCATCTGCATCCCAGAACAGTGAAAATAAAAAAAAGTAATTGATGCGTTCCCACACCTCATCAAAGCTCGTTGGAGCTTCAGCCATAATGTAGACCCCATGACCATCTGTCATTTCATTTCACTCATGTGGGCTCAGAACAATCTTAAGCGTACAGTCAGTGTTTATCCATGCAGCTGCAAGCTGTAGAACACAAAAACAACAAACTGCTGTGGTGATGTGAAAGCCTCACAGATATGGATATGTATTACTACTAGTAACTTGCAGAGGGCCCAAAGCTTTCCATACAGCTGTTGCTGTCAGTGTGTAAGTATGCTGATGTGCTCAGCAAGAGTGGCCTTTATTCTTAGATGCGGTTCAACACAGCCACAGAATATTCTAAATTGTATACTTCCTCTCTCTTTTGCATGATCTGGAAATGGCTTTTAACAGGAGCTGATTGTACACAGCCTCAGCAAGGTGCTGAGTATCCTCACTTCCCATTCTGATTTATGGACTGACTTTTTCAGAGACCCAGAACACTTTCAGAAGCTAAAGGGTTTACCTGGAGATGTTAGTCCAGGGACTCTATCCTTGCTCTGTCTCTCTCTAGCTTTTGCTTTATGAAATAAATGACCATTCATTCATCCTTAGGGGGTACACAGCAGCTGTCCTATTTGGTACATGATAAATGTTATTAATCTGTTCCTTGTAATTGCACTAGACCTTCTGACAAGGACTTCGGTAGATGAAGAAGCTGATGAACAATTTGATTAGGACCACTTTAGTACAGTTTTACCATTCATCCATTTTGTGTTTGAGCTGTGGATGGTTCTACTTTGAACAATTTGCACAATGGATTGTTGTGTGTCTTGGTTATCATTCATAATAGCTGTGGCAGAAAAATAAACCCACCTTCCCTGGATTATGGAATAAGAAATCGTCCTGTCAATTATTGTGAAATTGTTATGATAGGGCACCACATAATAATGTGAATTATGATCGAGCCCCTAGAGTACCATATCATATATGGACGGGGGATCTGTGCATAGTAATAGGATACTGTATTTTATTTATAAGTATAAAGCAAATTATACTGCCTAGACTTACACTGCATGCATCCTTAATGAAATGAATGTATGGTAAGACAAACCAAGCCCTGACTTCAGACACCTAATACTTTGGCTAAAATCTCCTTTCCAGTATGTTAGTACAATGCCACTGAGGTCAATGGGACTGTTCCAGGATAGTACAGTAGTTTTTTGTCCCATGTGTCTCATTTGCTACCACATCATCGGCTTTCTTCTTGGGAGAAATGTCTGCAGTGTCTGAGACTACAGTGTTGATTTCAAACATAATTGTAAGGCAATCAGTGGCTCATTCTTATTTGGGTGCTGTTATTTTAGGTTGTAGAATGCCATATGCAACATTTATTTGCATGTTTTATTGCCATTCTCATAATTAAAAGAAAAAGGTGACCTCTTGCCATGCAGCCATAGTACCCGTAATTAATGAGTGGCAAGGTAAGCCCTGGATATGTCCAACACAGAATGCATTCAGAGCTATTGTCTGAACCAAGAGGCAATTTGGAGCTGCCAAGCTGCACCTCCTGTCCCTTTTGTCTGTCTGACTCCCCCAACAACTCCCCCTTTTTAAACTACCAGAATTAATTTTGTTCTCAGGGGCCACTCTAGCTCTGAGCAAATAGGGGTGGCTGAGTCAAACCTGAGTGTCGCTGCAACCCCAATCATAACACCACTCACTCACATTTGGCTTGGGGGCCACCTCCTGTCATAATGGGGCCAGCCCAAACTTGGTACTGCAACATGGCACTTAGTCTCCCCACTTCTGTCATGACCATCAAACCATCAGAAGGCTCACCTCACCAGGCCACTCCTGAAAGTGCAACAGACCACCCTTCACCCCAGTTGAGAATCTCTATTCTAGAGCAGAGGGGCAGTACACTGACGTTTTGGCTGGGGTGGCAGGTTGTCTCGAGCAGCCCTTGCTTGTTTTTCTGTAATCCCAGGCTTTGGCCCTTTGGGACAAAACTAGTTTTGCAGGTTGACTGGGGAGGGGATAAAATCTTCAAAGCTAACAGCTCAGGCCAGTCTCCCCGTCCCAGCAGCTCATCATCTGATCTCAGCGTTTCCCCTCCCAACCAACAACTGACACCCAGCGTCTCCTTCCAATTTTCCTCACCAGCCTTGAGTCCCAGCTTCTCCCCCGGCTCCCAGTTCAAGTCTTCTTCCCCAATCATTCCCAGCCTTCTCAAAGAAACAGTCACCAGATACCCAGCATGGAAAATGTCAGGCCACATGTTTAAAGTTTGGCAAAGTTATAAACAACTGAAAACAGGGTCTTATAATAGGAAGTATAACGGGCAGCTTTAATAATGGGCAGTGTTATCAAATATCTACACTTAATAGGGACCACAGTAATGCTCTGTACTTCCACATTGTGGGCTGAATTCTGCCCTTGGACACATGATCAGTGCTAATGAATGCAGTATGGCTTGCACACAGATAGAGGACAGAATCTGACTTCATAGTACATCCGATGAAATGATAAAGTGGTAAAACATCAGAACAACAGCTTTGAAAAGCAGAAATCTGCTCTTACTTCATAAGAACATAATACCATACTGAGTCGGACAATGGTCTATCTTGCCAGTATTCTGTCTCCAACAGTGGCCCATACCAGAGCTTCATGGGGAGTGTACAGAATAGGGCTATTATGGGATGATCCACCCCATCTTACACTCCTAGCTTCTGTTAGCCAGAGGTTTAGGGTTGCCCCGAGCATGGGGATGCATCTCTAAACATCTCGGCTAATATACATTGATGGACTTATCCTCCCTGACTTTCTCCAGTTCCTTTCTGAACCCAGTTATACTTTTGGCCACCACAGCATCCCATGGCAATGAGTTCCACAGGTTAGTTGTGCGTTCTGTGAAAAAATACTTCCTCTTGTTTTTATTAAACCTTCTGCCTGTTAATTTCATCAGGTGACCTCTGTTTTTTGTATTCTGTGTTAGCATAAATAACACTTCCCTATTCACTTTTTCTCGCCATTCATGATTTTGTAGACTTCTATCATATCCCTATTTAGTTGTCTCTTTTCTAACCTGAACAGCCCTATCTTTTAGTGTTTCCTCATATGGACGCTGTTCCATACCTTTGATCATGTTTGTTGCCCTTCTCTGAACCTTTTCCAGTTCCACTATATTCTTTTTGAGATGGGATGAGCAGAATTGCATGCAGTATTCAAGGTGCGGATGTACCATGAATTTATCTAGTGTCATTGTGATATTTTCTGTCTTATTTTCTATCCCGTTCCTAATACTTCCTAACATACTGTTAGCCTTTTACACCACTGCTGCACACTGAGCAGAAGTTTTCAGAGAACTATCTATGATGACTCCTACATCTCTTGGGAGGTAATAGCTTATTTAAACCCATCATTGTATATGTATAACTGGGATTATTTTTTCCAGTATGCATTACTTTGCACTTATCAACATTGAATTTCATTTGCCATTTTTTTGCCCAGTCACCCAGTTTTGTGAGATCCCCTTGTAGCTCTTCACACCCTGCTTTGGACTTAGCTATCTTGAATAATTTTGTATTTGCAAACTTTTCCGCCTTACTGCTCACCCTCTTTTCAGATCATTAATGAAAATATTGAACAGCACTGGTCCCAGTACAGAGCCTGGGGGGACCCTGCTATTAACCACTCTCAATTTTGGAAACTGATCATTTATTCCTACTCTTTGTTTCCTATCTTGTAACCTGTTGCTGATCCATGAGAGGACCTTCCCTCCTATCCTAGCTACTTACTTTCCTTAAAAGCCTTTGATGAGGGACCTTGTCAAAGGCATTCTGAAAATCCAAGTACACTATGTTGACAGGATCACCCTTATTCACATGCTTCTTCACCCCCTCAAAGAATTTTAATAGATTGGTGAGGCCTGCTTCCCTTTACAAAAATCATGTTGACTTATCCCCGACAAATCATGTTTAATTATGTGTCTAATAGTTCTGTTCTTTACTATAGTTTCTACCAATTTTCTCACTACTGAATTTAGGCTCACCAACCTGTAATTGCCAGGATTGCCTCTGGAGCCCTTTTTAAAAATCAGCATTGCATTACCTACCTTCCAATCATCTGGTACAGAGGCTGTTTTCAGTGGTAGAATCATAGAATCATAGAATCATAGAATATCAGGGTTGGAAGGGACCCCTGAAGGTCATCTAGTCCAACCCCCTGCTCGAAGCAGGACCAATTCCCAGTTAAATCATCCCAGCCAGGGCTTTGTCAAGCCTGACCTTAAAAACTTCCAAGGAAGGAGATTCCACCACCTCCCTAGGCAACGCATTCCAGTGTTTCACCACCCTCTTAGTGAAAAAGTTTTTCCTAATATCCAATCTAAACCTCCCCCACTGCAACTTGAGGCCATTACTCCTCGTTCTGTCATCTGCTACCATTGAGAACAGTCTAGAGCCATCCTCTTTGGAACCCCCTTTCAGGTAGTTGAAAGCAGCTATCAAATCCCCCCTCATTCTTCTCTTCTGCAGGCTAAACAATCCCAGCTCCCTCAGCCTCTCCTCATAAGTCATGTGTTCTAGACCCCTAATCATTTTTGTTGCCCTTCGCTGGACTCTCTCCAATTTATCCACATCCTTCTTGTAGTGTGGGGCCCAAAACTGGACACAGTACTCCAGATGAGGCCTCACCAATGTCGAATAGAGGGGGACGATCACGTCCCTCGATCTGCTCGCTATGCCCCTACTTATACATCCCAAAATGCCATTGGCCTTCTTGGCAACAAGGGCACACTGCTGACTCATATCCAGCTTCTCGTCCACTGTCACCCCTAGGTCCTTTTCCGCAGAACTGCTGCCTAGCCATTCGGTCCCTAGTCTGTAGCGGTGCATTGGATTCTTCCGTCCTAAGTGCAGGACCCTGCACTTATCCTTATTGAACCTCATCAGATTTCTTTTGGCCCAATCCTCCAATTTGTCTAGGTCCTTCTGTATCCTATCCCTCCCCTCCAGCGTATCTACCACTCCCCCCAGTTTAGTATCGTCCGCAAATTTGCTGAGAGTGCAATCCACACCATCCTCCAGATCATTTATGAAGATATTGAACAAAACCGGCCCCAGGACCGACCCCTGGGGCACTCCACTTGACACCGGCTGCCAACTAGACATGGAGCCATTGATCACTACCCGTTGAGCCCGACAATCTAGCCAGCTTTCTACCCACCCTATAGTGCATTCATCCAGCCCATACTTCCTTAACTTGCTGACAAGAATACTGTGGGAGACCATGTCAAAAGCTTTGCTAAAGTCAAGAAACAATACATCCACTGCTTTCCCTTCATCCACAGAACCAGTAATCTCATGATAAAAGGCGATTAGATTAGTCAGGCATGACCTTCCCTTGGTGAATCCATGCTGGCTGTTCCTGATCACTTTCCTCTCATGCAAGTACTTCAAGATTGATTCTTTGAGGACCTGCTCCATGATTTTTCCAGGGACTGAGGTGAGGCTGACTGGCCTGTAGTTCCCAGGATCCTCCTTCTTCCCTTTTTTAAAGATTGGCACTACATTAGCCTTTTAGGCTTTTAGGCTAATTAGGTAGGTTGCATACTATGGTTAGTAGCTCTTTAATTTCATATTTGAGTTCCTTCAGAATTCCTGAGTGAATACCATTTGGTCCTGGTGACTTATTACTGTTTAGTTTATCAATGTGTTCTAAAAACTCTTCTATTGACCCATCAGATTGGAACAGTACTTCAGATTTGTTGTCCACAAAGAATAGATCTGATGAGGGTATCTCCCCCATATCCTCTGCAGTGAAAACTAATGCAAATAATTCATTTAACTTCTTTGCAATGGCCTTGTCTTCCCTGAGTGCTCCTTTAACATTTCATGGAAATGGGTGACTTAGTGACGACAAGCTTGTTTTTGATTATTGCCATTTGTGCACAGTATATACTGTATTATTTTTCTATTGTTGTATATACTAATCCTCCAGTTTTACTCTTGAAAAATAAATCTTAAAAAATCTTGAGTTGTTGGGGAGGAAGAACAAAAAGTGGGCGTGCAGAACGCTTACTAATGACAAAATTTGGCATGTAGCTGAAAGCCACTAATGAGAATACCCACTGTGCAGTCTGTCCGTATTCTGAGTGGTTAATTCTGCAGACTGTAATCTAACAGCACAAATATAACCAGCAAGGCCACAAGAGATCATTCAAACCTGTTTACAAGGGCATGATGGGGAATTGAACTTTACAACAGCCTACGATGAGATTTGGCTCGGCCCTAGATATAGCCTGAGAACGTGGCATCTGGTGTATGTTTATATAACTCAGAAAAAGGCTGCACACATTTAAATTGCACACAAATATTCATTAGGAATGGGTGAACATTGAAAGATTCAGAAATTCTGTTTGGTTCAGGTTATGCCCTCAGGCACATTTCTTATAAGATTTCTGATACGTTCCAGTCAGGCCTCCTCAGTAATGATTAGATCATTTTTCAATACTGTGAGACTCTTCGCAAACCCGTGTGTGGAAATCTGGTCCAATAATGATTTAAAGAACCAGAACTCATTTACCTTGGGAACCAGGGGCCTGATTCGCCTTTCATTTAAACCAGCTTTACCCTGGTGTAATTCCACTGACTTCAGAGGAGTTACTCAACACTTACATCAGTGCAAATCACAAGAGATTTAGGATTTGTATGTCTCCTTTAAATATAGCCTTATGTTTTGTTCCTGCAGCAAAGACCATTGCCATCTTCAATCTTTATAGGCTTAAACATATACCATACAGCTCTCAAACTTCCAAGACCCAAATGTATGATGCAATGAGAAACCCAATAAACTAATATGAGTGTTTCAGATATATGGGTTTGTTTTTTTAACAGACATAATACTTTCTATGATATCAGTTTCCAGAGAACACTGTTGATAGATCATACAACATATGCATGGGATAGAGACAAATATTGGTCTGCAGCCCAGGATTGGGAGTTGGGTTTTATTCCCAAATTGATACAGATTTGTGTGCCACCCTGTACAAATCATGTCACTTCTGTGTGCCTCATTTTCAGTGTCTTTAAATTGGGGACAATATACACAGTACAAACCATTAGAAACTGATCATTTGCCAACAGTTACCACAAAAGTATCATAGATATTTCCATTGTACGTTCAGGGAAACTGTAGTAATCTCAGAAATGTGGCACTCTAACTGTGGCTAATATTGATTTTTTAATGGTACTCCCAGAGTGCTTGAGAATTCAGGCAATAACATTTGTGGCATTTTGACATCTTAGAAGCACATTCAAATATGTGATCACCTACCAGATCAATATTCATAAGAGACACTCGTGTATCAGGCCCCAAACAGAAGAAAACTACGATAGAAAATACTTTATTGTTTGTTTCAGTCTATGGGTTGGTATACAGGAGTGAAATAGATGCTATCACGTCGCTCCTCAATAAATGAAAAAGAAGAAAACAGCATCTTTGGGGAGTAGCTGAGAAATAGGTACTCTGTCCTGGTGAGAAACAGAGAAGCCCTGAGACTGACCGCAAGAAGAAAGTAAATCTGAAAGATAAGTGCGGAATTACACTGATTTTTCTAGGCCTACATACTTAAACAAATTCCTTTACTCGACTAAACCAGAAAAATAATGTACTATATGAAAAGTGAATCTCATTAACTGATGAACCCCAGACATTTGGACAACTGATATCTGCTGAATTAAAAAACAGAAACAAAGCAACCCTGGAAACAAAGTTGACACATGAAGAGCAGCATTGGTGCTGTGTATTCATTAACATCACTGCACTTCCATTTTTTGTAATGTTATATGAATACTGTCACTGTTTGAAACGAAGAACTGAAAAAAGATTAAAAAATGGGGAAAAAATAAGTGGTGTATGTAGCTCTTTAACTATGATTTTTTTCAATGCATTGCCTCTAAATTTCTAAACCTATCCAAGTTAAAGGTGTCATTTTGTGATTCAGAGTTGATGCATCATATTACTGAAGCTACATACAGTGTACTCCGTCCTAGAACCTTACATTTATTCTTTTTTGTTTTATTGTTTCCTATATCCCATAATAAAATTAATTCAGACTGATAGCATGTGGCTGCTCTTTATGTACAGGAAAACACAGGAAAAACTCATAAAAAATCCAGCACCCATTTCTGACTGGAATGAGCAAAATGCTCAACGACATACTTATTCCTTGCAAAACTCTTTACAACTCACTGGTATGTTCAGTCAACCCTTAACATAATTTAATGTCATGCTAATGATAAAAAATTTTGCATGCTTTTTATTTTTCCAAGTTTCACTGAAATCCAATTAATCATAAACTAGAAGAAACAATAGTCTTAAGCTGGATGTGAAGAGGAAGATTCATTAATCATAATGATGCTCAGCTAAAAGTCAATCAACTCATTCCTCTTTAATAGAATTACCATTACAATGAATTTAAAATCATATCTGAAATCAAATTACAAAATATAAACTGAAAATTGCATGACAGCTCAGTTATACAGACTCTGAGAGTGTGTTTTCACTGCCCAAAAAAAAAAAAAGTCTGTTCTTAACTGGGGTTAGCTAACCTAAAGGTTCTCAACCAGGAGGTACATCATCTTATCTAGATATTTGCCTAGTTTTACAACAGGCTACATAAAAAGCCCTAGCAAAGTCAGTACGAACTAACATTTCATACAGACAATGGCTTGCTTATACTGCTCTATATAGTATACACTGAAATGTAAGTACAATATTTATATTCCAATTGATTTACTTTACAGCTGTATGGTAAAAATGAGAAAATAAGCAATTTTTCAGTAATAGGGTGCCATGACACCTTTTTATTTTTATGTTTGATTTTGTAAGCACGTGCTTTTTAAGTGAGATGAAGCTTGGGGATAGGCAAGACAAATCAGACTCCTGAAAGGTGTAGAGTCGTCTGGAAAGGTTGAGAGCCACTGAGCTATCCCACTTTAGCTAACTCAAGTTAAAATAGCAGTGAAAACAAAGTAACTCAGGATTTATTGCTGGTTAGCAGTTTGGGTTCAAGTTTATAAGGAAGCCTGAGGTTGAGCAGACAACCCAAGTTGCCACATCTTCACTGCTATTTTAAGCAGAGTTAGCTCACACTTTATTATGACAGACTACACCTTTATTATAGCAGTGAAGCCATCGCCTGATATTGAACCTGAGAACACAATGTACTCTAAAACTTATGGCTTCATTAATATCCTGCTGAGCTAGGGGTGGCTGCCATCTTTTTCCTCATGCAAAACCACAGAGATTTTTCAGTACATTACTTCCACATGTGCACATACTACTATCCTTTCCCTTTTAACCAGATTTTTAATAAGCATTTCTCAGTAAGATATCTATCCTCTTGCATCAAGTGTCTCTGAACCGGATCCTCCTTTCACACCAGCGCACACCAGAAGTACTGCAACTGAAGTCGGTGAAGCTCCACTGGTGTGAAGTTGTGAATCAGAACTAAATCAGGCCCTTTTTCTTAACTCCTTCATTTCTTGGTTACCAGATGCACAATGTTCCATTTTCCTCCTCAGCAGTTAATGCCCTTTCTGTCCTAAATAGCAATGACTATTCCAGGCCTATTTTCAGGGTAGATTATACCAAATCAAATTTATTTAGGTGATGACCACTCTCAGATCTGAAGATCTTTGTTCCTTTATCACCCAAATACAGACATGCCTGAAAATAGGCCTGGAATAGTCATTGGGTGTGAGGCATGTCTGTATTTGGGTGATAAAGGAACAAAGATCTTCAGACCTGAGAGTGGTCATCACCTAAATAAATTTGATTTGGTATAATCTGCAAGTTGTAACAGATGAAAAAGGTGTCATGCATCAAGAAGAATATTGATTGAGTGTAATTTTGGCAAGATGATGTTTTGGGATCTTCACCCACTATCCACTGTGGTAGTGATTTTCTTCATCTATAGGACAGACAGAAATCTGCCAAACTCCTCCATATATAGATGGTCACCCCGGGAACCGCTGAAGCACAATCAAGAAGTATCTTCTAAATAAAATCCATCACCTCTTCAGATGAATTTTATGCCTTATTTTCCATTTAAAAAAAAAGTGGGCTTACTTTGAGCACTGCTTAAAAGCAGCTGGTACCAAATGCCTCCTAGGAAGATGTAAAACTTCCATAATGGAAGCTAACATTATTCAGCGCTTGGAAGTTCCATCAAGGAGAATAGGCTAAATTATGTAAACATGTCTCCTCAGCATTAAATTAACAGCTGAGATATGTCTGTTAAATCCAAAGCTGACTGCAAAGAGTTACAAATAGATCTCAATTAATGGGGTAAAAAAATGGCAGATGAAATTCAATATTGATAAGCACAAAGTAATCCACATTGGAAAACATAATGCCAACTATATATTCAAAATGATGGGATCTAAATTAGCTGTTACCACTCAAGAAAGAGATCTCAGAGTCATCATGGATAGCTCCCTGAAAACATGCACTCAGTGTGCAGCAACAGTCAAAAAAGCTAACAAAGTGTTAGGAATCATTAGAAAAGGGACAGATAGCAAAATAGAAAATCTCATAATGCTACTCTGTAAAACCATAGTAAGCCCACATCTTGAAAACTGTGTGCAGTTCTGGTAGCCTCGTCTCAAAAAAGATATATTAGAATTGGAACAGGTTCAGAGAAGGGCAACAAAAATGATTAGGGTTATGGAACAGTTTCCATAAAAGAAGAGATTAAGAAGACTGGGGGCTGTTCATCTTAGAGAAGATCTAACTAAGTGGGGATATGATAGAGGTCTATCTATGCTGTGGAGAAAGTGAATAGAGAAATGTTATTTACCCCTTCACAAAACAAAAGAACTAAAGGTCACCCAATGAAATGTATAGGCAGCAGGTTTAAAACAAACATAAGGAAGCATTTCTTTACACAACACACCATCAACCCGTGGCACTTATTGCCAGGGGATATTGTGAAGGCCAAAAGTACACTGGGTTCAAAAAAGAATTATATAAGTTAATGGAAGATAGGTTCATCAATGGCTAGAGATGCAACCCCATTCTTTAGACTTCCTAGACTAAACCAGAAGATTGGACTAGATGACAGGGAATCACTCAAAATTACTGTGTTCTGTTCATTCCTTCTGAAGCATCTGGCACTGGCCACTGTCAGAGACAGAATACTGTGCTAGATGGACTATTGGTCTGACCTATTATGGTTGTTTTTTGTTCTAATAAATAAATGATAAGTCATGAGCATAGATGGCATAACGCACCCAGTCTACCCTTTTTAATAAACATGCAACAAAAAGGAATTCAGTAGAGATGGACAGATAGATGGAAGAGCAAAACATGGCCCATTTTTGGGGACATTTGAAGGGTCCTACAAACTTTTTCTTAATGTGGATCCCATTTAAACAGAGTGCTTATATTGTGGAATATTCATCTCACCTCCTATTCATGGCCATATAGACCATCTCCCCTCCAATTCGCAATCAGACAATCTTTGTGACAACTACAGTAACTGCTTATATGGAAAAATATTCCTCCCTCTTCTTCTGACACCACTGTTCATTCTGATACCAGTGTCACCTCTTTTGCTGAATGATAGCAGAGATCTGGGGACTTGCAAGTTGCTTTCTCAATGGAGGAGAAATCAGTGATGTTGAGTCTGGGAATATTCTTATGTGTACCTCCCTTTATTTATACACATACACCAGTCCTGTAATGAGATGGTCAAACAGCATGAAAGACAATCTGTTAGGAATTTCAGCCCAGCACCAGTGCCAGGCTCCCAGGAAGCAATTCTGCTTCAAGTTGGACTCTGATCAGAACCAAAGGCAGACAGCAAACACTCGTGCTGCTCACAGAACAACCTCTCTTCCCAGGCTGCCTAGTCTAGATAAAAATCTTGCATAATCCAAAACCAACCACAACACAGCATGGATGTCTTCCTGGGAGTCAAAATTGGCTCGCTTGTTAAGAAAAAGAACTGAGAAGACCATATGTAACAGCACCACCTGGTGATGCACGCAATAATAGTATGTAGAAATATTTATGCATTTTAAGCTATCTTTTCATGCAATTTAGCTAATGGAAATGAAGAAGAGAAGTCAGCACCATGTGACCAGCCAGCTGTCCAGGGAACATAGTTTCTCCAATCACAAATTCTTTCCATTCACCATTTTCTATGTTTCATTTAATGCATTTTGAAAGAGAATGGTATGGAAATCTCTGTAAAATTGAAAATGAAGGTTACCCGCAAAATATATAGGTATGTTGTTTTAAAGGTGAAAATGGCACCTTGATTTACTTGGAAAATAATAAGGTTTGCATAATGGAAGCCATCTCACGGTAGTAATGAAATCTAACCAAAACCCCACTCTGCTGCAGAACAACAATCTTGTGCAGTAACTATAGTGTTTCATTTTTAACACACGTCAGGCTTTAAACAGTTGAAACGTTTGCACTTTGTACATTTAAATGTCCAGAGTTAAAAATGACGCAAGGGCAACAGCTGCTGTTTCAGTCCTCTACTCCAGCCAAGCACAACAACCACTGTGTGAAAAGTAAAGTACTGTGCAGCACTACTCCTGTTCCCACTGAAGCCAATGGGAGGGATCAGGCCCACAATTTGGAACAAAGAGAAAACAAGCCAATAGACAAACAATAAAATGGAACATAGTGGTTTCTGAGGGGACCTACTGTGCTCACAGTAGAGATTTGAATTGGAATTTGGATTTATCAGGAGGAATTCCCTTTTCCTCTGCTGAATTTTTCCTCAGCCAAAGTCATTGCAACCTGATAGCGGTATGTTCTTTGCTGTAGTGTGATTGGCGTCCCTGTTGATTTTAGCTACAGAAATGCAATAACAACCTAAATCACTGCATAATCAAGGGCTGTGTGGTGTGCTGGTGAGCTGTGGTTGCATTTTCATGCAAAATAATAGAACTCCTAGTAATATGGAAGCAGCACGTCAGCTCAATATCAGCTATTTATAATCTTTCCATTTTCACAGTCAAGCTCCACTGGCAATTATGGCATAATCAGTCATTTATAATTATAATAATATCTTATATTTATATCATATGACTAATCCAAAGGATTGAAAACCAGGCTATCAATGTAAACTTTGTGTTGCCGGCTGTACCAGATAGGAGACTTGAGATGGTTTTAATCCGGCTGCAACTTTATTATTAGATGTCCGGGACTACCACAGATAAACCTGTACAGTGCAGGTAACTCCAAGTTCATTCAATAACTAGCCAGGGGGCTTCTTCCAGCCCCTTCCCCCCTGCATTTTTCCATCCATTTCCCCCAGCCAACCCATTGCTGGGACTTTACCATCCCCCGCAATGAGGGTTAAGGGGGGGCTATAAGGAAGGGGCGTTGGCTCCCTGCCATGCCAGTCATAGGAGCCCTAAGCACTAGCCCCATTCTGCTCCTTAAAACAACACCTCCTTTTTAAGTCCTTTGCCAAGCAATTTATCTGGTCAGTGTATCCCTTCCCAATGGTGTACCTCCCTGGGGCATCCTCCCCACACTTACATAACAAGTTGCGACACCATAGCCTAACTCCCTTTCCTACTCACCCTAACAACCCCCATGCTTCAGGGCACGGTGCAGTCATTTATGTTACTCGGAATCTGTTTTCTATATGTTTCATCCTTAAATGCAAGAAGTGACTACGTTCAAGGTAGCAAGAAACACTGTTACTGAGTGAGTAACACACTGAACTGTTTGTTCTCCTGGAATTCTTTCTTAGCTTTTTGTTGTCCACATTCTGAAATGTAAGCCATCCAGATTGAACGTATATGTTTTATTTGGTGTCTGCAAAACAAATGAAACTTTACTTTAAAAACCCCTGTTTGTACAGCACTGTGTCTCCAGCTTTTGCAAGGTGAAACCATCTTGAGGAAAATGATACCAGTCAGGCCCCTCCCCAGCCTGCCAGATGTTGTTATTTGCACCTAATTTCTAGTCTGCATTTGTCTAGATACATCTTCCAGCTACTGGCTCTTGTTATGCCCTTGTTTACTCGACTGAAGAGCCCTCATCTATCTGGAATCTTCTCCCCCCCGTAAGTACTTCTAGACTGTGTAACATATTACTGTTATCCCGCTCGTGGCTAAGCTAAATGAGTTTCTTAAGTTGCTCACTGTAATACCGGGCTTTTAGACTTCAAATCATTCTTGTAGCTCTTTCTTGACTTGTGTACCATTAGGTAACACCCTTTTTAAAGTGTGGATACCAGAACTGGACACAGTATTCCAGTAATGAGTTTCACTAATGCTGTATACAGTGTTAATACCATTTCCCTACTTCATTAATACAGTGAAATGGTATTAACACTGTATACAGCATTTATACGTCCAAGGATCATGTTTATACATCCAAGGATCGTGTTTGCTGTCTTAGCTACCACATGGCACTGGGAGCTCAGGTCTCAATTGGTTATCCATCTAAGGCTCTTCCACAAACACTGCTTCCCAAAATACAGTCCACATCCCAAAAGGGCTGGCCTACATTCAGTATGCCTAGATGTCTGGCCTTGCTTTTGGCTCTATTAAAACACATGTTCAAGTAAGCCCAATTTACCAAGCCATTCAGATTGCTCTGTAGACCAGACCTGACATTATTTATCACCCCACCCATTTTTGTGTCATCTGAAAATGCTACTGGACATGATTTTATATTTTTTTCCAAATCATTGATAAAGATTTTGAAGAGTGTTAGGCAAGAACAGATCTTTTCTGGACCCCACTTTCTTACAAGTGGGGGTGATCAGTGAAAGTGTTGACATTTAAAGTATCATTATTAACATATAAGTTAACCCCACTTGAAATGAATGGGCAGTTCAGATGCCAAAGTCATTGCTTCAAGCTCTCTCAAACTCAAGTAGACATCACTGTATCAGTTATATTCTGGTCATGTTTTGAAACATTTCTCTGCCCCCATAACAAAAAGTGACAATTTTTTTAAAAATAGAAGCAAAGACTCTGGAGAATATTAAAAAACACTGTCTACAGACCCCAGCTACTCTTTTACGCTAGGCACTTGGGGAAGATTGCTGGACAGGTTGTTTGAGAATTGGTTTGTCAGGGTAACTGCAGTGCAATGCAACTTTATAAGTAACCTGTCAAAAGATCTACACTACAGGATGCATGCCTTTCCAAAAAAAATCCCACCTAGGAGGTGCAGTGAAGTGGAATTATTTATTTATATTGGTGGAGCTTTCCTGGTTTAGTCTGTATATCTGTGTTCAATCCAGGTTATGAGAGCTGTATTGAGTTTTTAATAACGGTAAGAAAAAATTGTGGCCTAAAGGATATATATTGATATGCTACTTAACTTAACCTGGTCATACATCAGCTGAGAGTTTTGGTGATATACTACCATATGAAGCAATCTGTGGATTGCTTTCTCCTGTGCAAGTGCCCCTTATATTCAGTCACATTCTCTCTCCCTTGATGCACACTCAGTTCCAGGAAAAAAGTGACATATTACACCAGGAAAACGTTGTTTGATCTGAATATTCCAACCACAGATATTTAGAATTACACTTTCTGAAATAAACACAGCTCTCCACAAAGTATTCAATCATTGGTCTCAGATTCAACAGTTTAGAGCTGTGAGTTACTTTTAAAGCAGGCTGTGAAATCATATGAAAGTGTCAGATAATGGTACAGAGATACTGCCAGTAATGTGTCCTAATTCATGAAGTAGAGGCCCAGTAAATATGAGATTTACAGCCGTTTCATAAGATGTAAATTAATTAGCAGCTCTCCTCATTATAATGTACAGAACCAAAAATACACTCCCTCCAATACAAGGAAACACGTAAGTATATGCTTAATTTTAATAGGCTAGGAGGGGGAGCGGAGAGAGTGGCTGTTTACCAATGTGATGAACACATATTTCTGAAGAAAAACATACATTGTTTTCCATTTTTATCTTTCTAATTAGACTGGTATTTTTCTGAGCTGGAAAGTCCATTAAGAGGAAAGGGGACAAGCAAAACACAGACGGATTTAAAAACAGAAAGGGTAATTTATTATTGAATTGGAACCATATAAACAGGGTTAGTCACTCTGAGCCTTGTACAGATGCAGGCTTGTTTACAAACCCAGAGTGCTGGTTGAAAATATATCAAAAATGGCTGCAGAAAGCTGGCATGCTGGCTGAATAAAACAGGGCTTGTATTGGCTCCTGCAGCAATCACAGGCACTTATTTTAAACCATAAGCTCGTCAACAAAAACAAAGCCGAAGGGTCAGAATATGACTTGAAGGCACAGGCCTGCAAGGGGGATGGTGCAGTGATACCTTCTCACAGATCCTGATGGGGGGCAATGTGGGCAATAGCTCAAATGCACACAAGGGAATTAAAAGTGTGTGCAGCACACATCTCCCTTCTGCAGCCAGCCACCAATACTGGCCAGGCCAAAGGCTAAGCCTCCACACTCCCCTTACCTTCTCTGGGATGGTCAGAGTCCCAGTGCAATCCCTTTACTCAAAGGGACTTTAATTCTGCCTGGCTCCTTATACCCTCCTTCCCCACGTCTGCACTGTGCAATGGCCAGGCACATAACACACAATACTCCTTGTTCTGGAGCACCAAGCTGAGAAGTAACAGCTGCTCTAGATTTTTAGGACACCTTTCACAAATATAATTGCGCTTTACAATGGAAAGCAGTGAAGCCTAATGGTTAGAGTCTGATACAAGGCATCTGAGGTTCTATTTTGGCCCTGCCACTCTTTCTCTCTCTCTCTCTCTCTCTCACCTGGGTCATCTTTCTTTACCTCAGTTTGCCCATCTATGAAGTTATATGGCACAGGTATGAAATGAGGCGTAATAACAGAACTCCAGCTAGCTAGAATAAAAAATGCTTGAAGGCAAACTTGGAAGGAACTAAAAAAATCAACAATATAGATTTCATAGGTGAGTTAAACAAACTGAAGCCAAATGAGGAAAAAACTAGATTCCAAATGCAGCATGCTGTATGTAAAATACAAGATACAAATTAGAAACAAAATGTAAATTGCAAGCAGGAACACAAAGCAAGTTCTGTATATAAATAAATCTATTCCTCATTGCAACTGTTTGATCAAATGCTGGCTCTGGCCTGGACCAATGGAATCATACCCAAATATCATGGAATCAGAGGGACTGAGGAAAAAAAACTCATGGGCTATTCAGTCTTTCCTCCTGCAGAACTGTCCTCTATTGTCATAGACTTTAAGGACAGAAGGGACAGTTATGATCAGCTAAGTTGACTTGCTGCACAACCCAGGCCAGACAATTTCACTCAGTAATTTCTGCAGTATAAAAACATAGGCTTTGCCATTTTGGATCAGATTCAAGGTCCATGGAGCCCACTATCTCTGATAGTGGCCAGTACCAGATGCTTCAGAGGAAGGTACAGAAACAATCTTCCCCCGCATGTTAGATTTTCTCCTGATCTCTGTTAGTCAGAGATTGATTTGATGCATGAGGTTTAATATCCATTTAATAAAATTTGCTGTAATTAATTATGATTCACTTGATGGTATGATCAAACCCAGTAACGCGTGGTTGAATTAGAGCACATCTCTATGAAAGTCCTGCCTCAGTGTAGGGGGCTGGACTTGATGATTTCTCAAGGTCCCTTCCAGCCCTACATTTCTGTGATTCTATGAAAAATTCACTCTATTTTCTTAGTTCCTTTAAATGTGCATTTGACGGTTTTTTGATGTATAATCCATTTCACTGTTTTAGCCCCTATTTTGTGAGTCTTGCATACAGCAACTGGGGAAAGAAAAACATTAAATAAGAACATGCCCATTATGGCTGTTTTGATAGCTACAGCCTGTTTACATGGCTCAATTTTCCTGTTTCTGAAGGCTAAGGGGAAGATTTCCCTATGGTAGGCACTGTAGAAGACAGCCATAAGTCTGCCTCCTTAGATCCTCAGGTAAGCTCCGCTGTGAGGTCATACCATTGTCAAGGCAGGGGGTGGGAGGGACATGTCAAGGGCCAGGGCCACAGCATGCAGCTATGCAGAGATTGCAGGCAGCCCTCGGCCCAGAGGTCAATCCAGGGAGGCTGCCATAATTTATACTGTCCCTTAGGACTGTCTAAGCCAGGGATCTCAACCTCGAATCACCACAAGGGCCACATGAGGACTAGTACATTGGCCCGAGGGCCGCATCACTGACACCTTTTCATATAAAGGTACAAAAGCCTGCCCTGGCCCCACCCCCACTCCACCCCTTCCATGAGGCCCTGCCCCTGCCCTGCCTCTTCCCACCCCTTCCCCACCCTGATTCCAACCCCTTCCCCAAAGTCCCTGCCCCAACTCCGCCTCCTCCCTGCCCCTATTGCAACCCCTTCCCCAAATCCCCGCCCCTGCCCCGCCTCTTCTCCACCTCCTCCCCTGAGCACGTGGCTCCCTGCTCCTCCCCCCTCCCTCCTGGAAAGCACTAAGTGCCGCCAAACAGCTGTTTGGTGGGAGGAAGTGCCTGGAGATAGGCAGAGGAGCAGGGACGCGGTGTGCTGAGGGAGGAGGAGCGGGGTGGGGGGAGCTTGGCGGCCCACAGGAAATAACTCCGGGGAGGTGGAAGGGATGCGGGAAGCTTGGCAGGCCGCAGGAAATAACCCCGTGGGCTGCGTGTTTGAGACCCTTGGTCTAAGCTATACCGGGAGCCACTCCAGAGTTTGTCTACACTGCAATTAAATGCCCATGGGGTCCCAAAGCCCAGGCTCCAGCCTGAGCTGTAATGTCTATGCAGCAGTTTTACAGCCCCTCAAGCCCAAGTCTGCTGATGTGGGCCAGCCGCGGGTGTTTAATTGCAGTGTAGACACAACCTTTAAGTCAGTTTAGCTCTTCCACCCTCTTCATCCATCTTACAGGTGCAGCACGGAATCTTACCCAAACTACTTTGTGGTAGATGCAGGTCTGCAGATTCTAAGTTCCTGTGCCCACACAATACGTGTTGCTTGATAACAAGAAGATCAAATGCAGTACTAAAAGGAAAAGCTTTTGAATGCTAGTCTTTGGCTCTGAATAGAATGGCAACAAGTTGGAATCCAATGGTGTGTTGATGGCATAGGGTTAGCAATTGCCTTTAATTATATGTGCTCATCTCCCGTTGCACATAAACTGTAGTTAATCAGTTAGGTCTTTGTCCTACATGTTGCACTAGTCATTAGACTATTCTGTTCATGCTAGGATTAAAGCAGTACAACACAGACAGAGAACAAAATCAAAATTACAGGTACACAAACTAAAACAGGGAAAAGATGATTTGCAGAACATGCATTTTAACGCGTAAATACGGTATCCACTGTTTTTATTAGTAGTAAATAAACATTCCACAAATTTTAAGATCACTGTCTGCTAAAGTTCTCATTGACCTTAAAAATTACCACTGTTTACTTCCCAAAGTACAAGTAATGAGGAACATTTAGGCATTTGGGGGAGGGGGACTCAAAAGGCAGACATTTGGCATTAGAAAGATAGAAAAATACTGTAAAGACAATGGTTCTCTTGGGTTTGAGAAAAAAATATTTTTAGAAAACCGAAAACTATGAAACCATCTACCACTCTGGGGATGTTTCCCTCTGTTATAAGAAACAAATTTGTAAGCATAAGTTATGTGTTAAGGATAAGAACACAACTAAAAAACATATGGGGAAAGGATTAAGCACAGTATTTTAATTATTTTATTATTAATCTTCTCATAGTGGATGAAAATATCTTCAGCCCTGCAACATTTATACCCATGGAATGAAAATACAAGAAATAATTTAGACATATTCTGAGTTTCTCTAATCATCTACTGCCATCTGATGGTAAGTATGTTTTCCGTAAGTTGTTAATTATCCCAGTTAAAGCTCCAGGTAATATATTGTTTTAAAACCAGCACTGTATTTTTGAAAGCTTTGAACTGATCTGGTGGATTCATTGATTTTTACCTCCAGGACAGCTCAAGTTTAACAACTTGAAGTTTTAACTACTTTCAAAACTAAGGACTGCTTTCCAGCTGGTTGTAATTCCCCATGGGAAAAAAGTTTTCTAAAGCATGGGAAATCTGAAAAATCAGTTGAATTAATTCTATTATTATTTCATAAAATACTGTAGTACAGTGTAAGGATTGAATTGTGTTCCCTTGCTGCCAGCATAAGCCCCAGTCCTGCAATAAACTCTGCATGGGAAGATTTCTGCATCTACTCAAAGAAACAGTGTCATTCATGGGGCTCATTATTAGCACTTAGACCCACATGCAGTGAACTCCATATGGATCTGTTTCTGTTGAAGACAATGGCAACACTCCCACTAATTTCAGCGTGAGCATGATCACATCATTGTTGAATGATGTCACCCTAGCAGAATTTCTTTGGTTAGAATAACTAGGCAAACAACTTGTCAAAAATTAATGTAATCTTTAATAGAATTTCCAGTGGGCATCATAATTTGTATCTGAATAAAAATAAAGCAATTTTAATCTCTAAAATTCTTACTTAGACTAGTCTATATTTAATCCCATAACATTCACCATAAAGAACTTATACATTTCAAAAACCAATTGGCCGCAGTCTTTGCACAATAGTTTTAAAAAGCAAAGATTTTCTTTTAGAAATCTATGATTTGACTAGAAGTGAAAATATGCACATGACCTCAGTATAGATCAAAGCAGATACTTGCCCATATCTCAAAGCAACAAGAATTCTGGAACAATTGGCTATGGCCTCAATACCTAAATCAGTTGAGATGCAATAGACCAAGACTGATGTGCAGTAGCAAAGCTGGGAAGAAATGTATAGTACATCTGCCTATACTATGCTGCTCGTTAGCCAGTGCTTTTATAGTTCCTTATTTACATTAGCATCAAACTCACCTAAAATATTAAAAACCACAATAAAAATTGATTCATAAAAAATGCCTGACATGAGAGCTGAGCATTGTTCATTAAGATTTTGTGAAATTACCAAGAAATACAGAAACAAACGCATTATGTAAAGCTAAAGAGAATTCTTCATTCAGCATCTCTGGTTATATATATATATAGTACTCTGCAGTACAGTTACAAATTAACACTTTACACATCAGAAATCAAATAGTGACAACAAGAAAGAATAAGATATTTGGAATGGTCAGATACACTAAAGCTATCAGACTTCATTGCATAAAATAGTAATGCAACGATGTTGCAAAATGGCATACAAAATCGGAATAAACTTCCTCTAAGAAGTACTGTTGAAATCAAACATATGGAGCCTAATAGCTTTTTTTACCCAGGGGGAACTAACAAGAGAATGGATCAAGTAGACAATAACTGCTGTTGTATTCACATCCATAAATTACTGGGGACATACAGTCCTTGAAAACCTTGGAAGCAGGACTATGGGTAAGTGCTATGTAATTTAATATGGATTAAAACAATAGGCTTCTATAGAAAATATAAATCTGCAGAATTCAATTGACTAGCAAGTAAAATCCTTTCCATATGTTTTTGGACCATCCTATATAAATTCTTTAATAGGGATATAATTCTCTATTAAATTCTATAGCTTCAAAATGATTATACAAAGGTCATTGTTTTCTTTTAAATTCTATAGTACTTTTCCATAATGCTGTAGTTAATAATATTCTTCTACCATGTTCCAAAACAGGCAGGAGAAAAACATAAACACTGCCCTGTATAAAGGGAGAAAGTATCTATAGAAAATGTAATGGCCACATTAGAAAAGGATAAACTATTATGATGGCCAAATTAAGCACAATACAATAAGAGTGAATTTGACCTCTCTCCTCAGAGTTTGAGATGGAAAAGGGAGCAAAGTAGCCAATAACCTTAGTGACTTTAGCCTTTCATACAGTCAACCCTTTTCAAATTTAGCTCTCATTTTACAAATTCTGCAAATTAAAGCTATTAATATATTACATATTCTTAACAGACTATTCTTCCTACACTGTACTGTAGTTACACCGTATACACATACAGAGTCCCTGGACCTATTTAAATCCATTCAAGTCAATGAGTTATGCAACATGCTCCAGGAGTAGAATTTTGAAAAGTGTCTAAAAATGACTGAGGGTGCATAAACTCCATTTTCATAAGTCACTTAGGAGCCCAAGTCCCATTGGAAGTCAGTGATAGTTAGGTGATTTTCAAAATTGTACCTTTCAGCTAGATCTCTCTCTAAGATGTATCACGATGTTTGTATGGCGAAGTCTGACAAACTGTAGTCGCTGTAGTGGCAGGGGGGTCCTGGCTGGGAACCCTGGCAGTAACTGAACTGCCCCCGTGAGCAAACTTCACAGTCCATGTATAGTCATTATGAAGTACTCACAGCTAAGGGGAAACATTGCCCAGTTGACCCTACAATGATATAATCCAACATATACAAGCCTTCTATATGAGATACATACAAAATTTTAAACATATAGGTCCAAAATCTTCCCTCAGCTATCACCATGCAGCTTCATTGCTTAGAGTGAGATTGTATGGATGAAAGTGAGTGTAGAATTTGGCCCCAAATGTTTTAAATACATTGTATGGTCACTTCTGGGAGCTTCAAAGAATACTGAAACACAGAATGTTTTTCAAACGCACAGCAACCGTCAGACAACACACAACAGGACTCCTGTTCAAAAGCATTGTCTGAACAGTGCTCTTTAAGAGAGTCCACTACTGTGATTGCCTCAGCTACATCCACTGCAAATATAAAACACAAGATCAAAATTATCCCATGACTCTGATACAAAACTATAGGCATTAGCTATGAATAAAAAGCAATGTGGTGACATCATTCTTGTCAATGGAGTGTACAGATTAAAGATCCCTCAGAGTCAATATTCTGTTTTACATGGCAAGTTACGTGCTGTGCATGTTCATGCCCCATCAATATTCTTTAGTGCGGAGACAGATTTGGATTTTTTTTAATGATGTCCCTGCTGTACATAAAAAAGGACTGTTCATATACTGATCCTGACACTTTTCATGACAGGATGCACATGACTGATGCTTCTTAGTGTTGTTCATTAGACAGCCAAGAACTGTTTAAAACATGTGTAGTTTCTGAGAAAACAAAGTTAAGTGAACACTAATACAAGCTACACTGCAAAAAAATTAGACAAAAGCAATCTGAACCTGTGTTTCTGGAGAGTATTTGGGAAGCTACGATTCACTGCAAAAAATTCAGGGTTTTTTCCCCACCATCTACTGATAGAAAGTAGTAGTTCATCTCCAGTACTTTTCCACTGGAAAACAAGCCTCTTTCTCATAATATTAACCACATATCAATTTTCCTCTTGATAGCTTTATGTACAGAAGCCAAAAGTAGCGGGCTCTGTGTTCTGGAAATTTAGAATAAATCTGAGGAACATGACATGTCAACAGACCCAATGGCTGCCCACCAGAACCAGAGTGTGAGGTGAAAGAAGAAGTGTTCTTGAAGTTCACCGAGTCAGTATATTCCAATACAAAGTGAAAAAATAACTTCCACAGCATACACTATCTGTGACTGCCCATGCTCTATACTTGGGACCAAAGAGCGGACTGATAAACTGGACTTGGTAGGCACAGGAAGCGGAAGAATATTTATACTGGGGTCTTGATTTCCTATTAATTTTGGGTCCCACTAAAACAATGGAACTGCTCACAGATTCCAGACCTTTATTCAGGAGCATGGTATTGTACTCAGAAGGAGCCTCATTGATTTCAATGGGTAAGATACAAGTGAGACACAATCCAGCTCAGAGTAAAATACTATTCAATTACTCAGTGACCCGGATACAACACACATCAAAATCAATGGGAAGGCACACACTGACTACAATGAGCATTGGATCAGACCCAAAATGAGACCCCACATTTATGAAAAATTTTAAAAAACTCTCTCTCTCTGTGTATATATATATATATATACACACACACACACACGGTTTAGGCAATTTTTGTATATTCCTAAGCTACAATTTGATTTTAAAGAAAATCTCAGCAGGTAACACCCTGTGCAGAAAATCCTTATATCCCTCTACACAATGCGGCTCTGAACTAATCCCTTTTCTTTAAAAAATATTACAAAAATATATACATTTTAAGCAATAGCAATAGTTGGATGAAAACAATACTCAAGAAAATCAAAACGACTCTGTCAATTAATTACACACAGAGAGACTTAATACACAAGAGTGTGTATGAAGGGCAAATAATAGCCGTAACTTTAAAATTTTGTCTTGTCTCTATTTCTGTCACAACTGCAGTTGCTCTGTATTTATAATAACTGTTATCATTTTGGTTGCTTTAAAAAAACAGTCAAATTAAATACTATGGGCAATTTTGGTAAGGATGGGATGGGGGCATAACTACCCAACAAACAGGTGCTCACAGCAAAAGCAGAAACGGATCCTATCGTCCAACTCTGGCAGAACTTTCAAAGACTACACATTGAATTCTACCTGAGTATGGAGTGCAGATTTAGGCCTAAATGCAGGTCCATAATCTGGAATAAGGAGCTCCTACCCTCCCTCCCTGGAGTCCCAATCTAGTAAAGCACTGAAGCATAGGCTTATATGCTTAAAGATAAGCATATACACACACACACTCACTCACTCCACTTAATCTACTCCTACAAGCCCTTCCTGCAATCAATAATGGGAGTTATGGTTTGCAGGATCAGATACTAAAACTGTGCAGCAGCAGGTGTTTCTTTGCATAGCTGTTGCTGGCTAAGGATGCCTGTATCGTTAACATAAGGAACACAGGCCCGAGCACCCCTGTTCAGTCAGCCAATGCTTCCTGTAACAGAGGTCCTCCAGAGTGGCTTTTCTACAAGGCTCAAGGACACCAGAACTGGGTCAAGCCAACTTTGATCCTGGACTCCTGCTGCTACCCACAGGTTTGCCAGTCGGCACCTGGGTATCAATCACATTTCTTTGCCACTTCCCAGAGTTCAATGGCTAGATCATTCACTATGAGGAGAGAAGTTGTGTTTATTATTATTATTATTTAGGATATTCAGAAATAAAGTCCCGGGGTAGAGTCCCTGCTTGCCAAATTTCACTGTAAGAATCAAAGCCTTCTTTCAATGTAAAGAGTTTTTAAAATGTCTGAAACCTTTGAATAGCTTATTTTTAAAAAATATATAACTTACAAACTGGCAAAAGCTCTCTTCTTTGCCATGATAAAAAGATTTGATGGTTTCTTGATTATCAGCCATTTGTGAATGCATCATTTCCTGGCTCCCATAATGGCTTTGTAGATAGCTCCATTTACTTTTCCGATTGTCCAATCATGAACGTGTACAATGGAGTTCAGTATTAAGTAGCCTTAGGTGTGCAGAACAGAACTGAGCAGGGTACTGATACAAACCCACAGTTATGCTTACTGAAAGTCAAATCAAAGGGTAGATAATTTTTCTGAATAATTCCAGAAACTAACATTATTCCTTAATGTTTAACACCCATCCAAAAACAGTACGCAAAACAAAAATAATGCTGAAAGGAGAAAAAGAACATTTGGAAAATAGAAAGTTAGTCTTAATTGTTTTCTCACTTAATCTAATTCTGTATTTCTTTAGAAAATGTAAATAACTACAGCATGAAAAAAAGCATTTAAGAATTTGTTAAATTTGTCCAGTAGAAACACACAACATTTTTCTGACCCAGCGAGTTAGCCTATGGGCCCAATCCTGCTTCTACTGAACACAATGGGAGGCTAGTCTCTGATATCTCTGGGTGATGCTTCAGCCCTTATTAATATAAAACTTTCTTTGGGTGATTTATGGAAATCTCAGAAGTGCTACATAAACGTGTCTTCTTACACCATCCAACTCTGTAGCAAGCCTGCCTGGATCACAAACAATAAGCAGAACAGGGAAATAGCTGAAAAGTGCTGGTGCATTCCTGGAGAGCCATTACCGGAGTCCGTATCTCTTTTGCAAAGACTGCAGTCATTTTCACAGAAGACACAAGATGTCAAGCCTTGCATCACTTCTGAATTGTAGCTTCTCGTTGCTCTTCTCCCTGTCCAAAGAGGTTAGTAAGCATCAGCTTCTGATCTTAATGGAAATCATTGTCAAACAAACAAATATTTAGCCTGCATTTTCATAGCTGGTTGAGATATTTTGTTCAGGTTTCTTTCTTAAAATAAATACTTGGGATGAACCAAGCCACTGAAATGCTATGACTTCTAGTGGAATCTAGAATGCAAGAGGAAAACAATGTTTTTAATTCAAATCCATCACCACCAGTTGGCCAATGCTTCAGAAAAAAATAATAACTTACAGCTGTATATTGCAGCTACAAACAATAATAGCAAAGAGATTATTTAACTTCAGAGGGACCAAACACTAATGCAGACTGGGGCAAATACTGCAAAAATTCCTTGTATTTGCTCAAATTTAGACATGAATCTTTGCCCCTTTTTATGTTCACTTTCTGCCATCCCTGAAGTTTTTGCAATGTACTTGCACAAACCCTTACAAAAAGGTAGTTTGAACTGCACATGTTCAGGTATCCACAATCACAGAGAAAACTAGGGCTGATTGGAAATCTTCTGACTATTCTTCCATTGGAAAATGCCAATTTGTCAACACTGAAACATTCTGCCAGAACATGCTGATTCCTAAGCAACCCACCTAGCAGGCCACTGAGCTCACAAGCAGGAGCCCGGAAGCCCCGGGACCCCAGCTCCCAAGCTCCCTGGCTCCTTGGCAGCTCTCCTGCTGGGCTGCCAGGCTGCAACCCATGTGATGGGGAGCTTGGGAGCCAGGGTTCCCAGGCTCCTTTGAAGCCCACCAGAGCCAGGTCTCCCGGGGAGCCTGAGGCGCACATTTTGCCTTGGAGACAGAAAACCGTACCAGCTGTATGGTTCAGTAATTCTGAAATGAAATGCTGCAGGATTTCGTGTCTGCAAAAAATGTGATGGTTTTGTCTTTTCATCCCAATTCAGGATGGAAATTTTTCCAAAGCCTCAAAAAAAATTTTGCAGAAAGGAAATGTAATGTCATGGCCAGCTGTAGATAAAACATTGCTTGACACATCCAGAAGATAAGAGCTCTCCAAGTTCCTCATCAGAACCCTGGCATAGAGACAGTTAGTCAGATTAGACAAGGTTCTGCTCACACCCTTACAACCAACGTGCACATTCAACGTTTTTCTCTCAGCAACTGTGGGTGAGGATAGAAAATTCCAGAGCACTTAATGCACTAAAGCACCTGGCATATGTCATATGGGATGGAACTCTGCTTATTAACACAGCATGGGGAAAGATTCACAAAACCCCTTGCCAGAATCCTGGCACAGAGGCTATTGTACTGTCTATGATACCTGATTAATGAACACCATGGACAATATTACTTTGACTGTAATCACATGCACTGGCAAAATTGCTGCTTCACTAATTTATATTGGTGATTTCCTACACAGCACTCGGAATGGCCTGCTTCTAGAATAATATGCAAAGCAATCTTTTTCTTTGTTTAGGGTTAACACTGTGGAGTATTTGTGGTTTATACTGTAGTTTTTATACAACAGTACAAGATGTAATTGTACATTACACCTTCACTTTTTATGCCACTAAGTGATGCCTTGTTAAACAGTCAGTGTGTTCAAACCTAGAGGATAATAAGCAAAGTGATAGCCAACATGGACTTGTCAAGAACAAATCCTGGCAAACCAACCTAATTTCCTTCTTTGACAGGGTTAACACATAGGAGGGCAGCAGTAGACATGATACGTTTTGGTTTTGGCAAGGTTTTTGACATAGTCTCACATGACATTCACATAAGTAACCTAGGAAAATATGGTGTAGATGAAATCAGTATAAGGTGGATGCACAGCTGGCTGAAAGACCACACTCAAAGAGCAATTATCAGTGGTATGCTGTCTAACTGGGAAGTCATATCAAGTGGGGTCCTGCGGGGCTCTGGTCTGCAATATTTCCATTAACAACTCGGAGGACAGAATGGAGAGTATGTTCATGAAATTTGCAGATGACACCAAGAAGGGAGGGGTTGCAAGCACTTTAGAAAACAGGATTAGAATTCAAAATGATTTTCATAAATTGTAGAATTTGTCTGAAATCAGTAAATACAAGTGCAAAGCATTGCACTTAGGAAGGAAAATCAAATGCACAAATGTAAAATAAGGAATAACTGGCTAGGCAGCAGTTCTGCTGAAAAGGATAGGGAGGTGACAGTGGATCGCAAATTGAATATGTGTCAACTGTGTGATGTGTGGCAAAAAAGGCTAATGTTATTCTGGGATGTGTTAACAAGAATGATATCCATAAGACACAGAAGGTAATTGTTCCACTGAGCACTGGTGAGTCCTCAGCTGGAATACTGTGTCCAGTTTTGCGCACCACACTTTAAGAAAGATATGAACAAACTGGAGAGAGTCCAGAGGAGAGCAACCAAAAATATGAAAGTTTTAGAAAAATCTGACCTATGAGGAAAGGTTGAAAGAATTGGGTATGTTTAGTCTACAGAAGAGAAAGCTGAGATGGACATAACAGTATTCAAATATATAGAAGGTTGTTTTAAAGAGAACAGTGATCAATTGCTCTCCATGTTCACTAAGGGTAGATCAAGAAGTAATCAGCTTAGATTGCAGCAACAGAGACTTAGGTTAGATATTAGGGAAAACGTTCTGACTGTAAGGATAGTTAAGCACTGGAACAGGTTACCTAGAGAGGTTTTGGAATCACTGTTATTGGAGGGGTTTAAGAATAGGTTAGACAAACACCTGTCAGGGATGATCTAGATATACTTAATCCTTTCCCAGCATGGGTGGGAGAGTGGACTTGACATCCTGTTGAGTTCTCTTTCAGCCCTACATTTCTATAAGTCTACAATTTATTTATGCACTGTAAATTCAAAAATATTAAACATTCACTATGTCATTTTTGGAGATTAGCTCATCATCAGTGTTACACATAAAAGGCTAAATCCTGTAGAACTCAGTCAGTCCTGAAGGTTAATGGAAATTTCACCAAAGTAAGGACTGCAGGAGTTAGCCCACAGATTCCAGCTATTATGTATTCATGTCATGTACAAATTGTTACAATGAGTTAATTAACACCTTACGACTTAAACGCTCTTTAGATTGCCAGGATAAATTAATTACTTTTGCCACTTCCTCATTTTAATTTTGATCCCTAGGATTTGATTATATTTATTTAATATAGGCTGAATTAATTACCTCCATCCAGATAGAGTACTTTGTAAAAGAACACTCTGCCATGGAGTATTTGGATTTCCTCTGGGTCTACTAAGGGATGGACAATAAAAACTGTATACAACCCAAATCTTTATTAAAGTTTAGGTCAGTTTGTAATAGGAGGACCCAGCCCCCTGCCATTTTCTCTGGCTTATCTTAAGCTCTTCTCCCCACCCCCCCACCTCACCCCTCCACATGATTCCCCACAGCCTCCAACTTTACCCAAGGGTTTTATTCATTGCTGAATTTCGTCAAAACACATGCCACACCTAAAACAGAACCTGAGAAATATTTCTGCATGTACATCTTTTACACATAACTATTGAAATCAAAATACTGGCACCCTCTCCTCTAATGAACTCTGTATTTAAATAAGAAACAGATGGAAGGGCCACCTGAAGATAATCATTAACTTGGTAACTGAACCACACCAGAGTTCATACTTCATTTTGGTAGTTTTGGAAACACACTAGGCCAGATTCTCCAGATTCTGGTATAAATTGGCTTCAATAGGGTTATGCTGATCTACACCAGCTGAGAACTGCTCCATTAAGACTAAAAGAGTTAATAGTAATTCATTATAACTCTTGACACATTTGCAGATAACTGGAGAGTAACCTATAGCATTTGTAAAGTATCAAGTGGCTTTTCCTGGTCTTCACATCTTCTCTGCTTTCATGAATACAGTAATTGCATATTTTAGCTTGTGAATCACAGTGATCTATCAAGAATGACTAACACTTACTAGGTTCATAGTAATCCACTATAGTCACTGAGGCACTTTGAGTATTTGCTACTTTGAAGTCTCTCATAGCAGGAATATCCACACAAACCTGTGTTTCATTTAGCTAGAAAAATACAAAAAAAATACATTCAGAGAATTCTAGATAGGGTGTTGTGAGGGAAGGGATGGGGACTAGATGGTTGGCTAATGGTCTAAAAACTCACCTCTAAAGACCAGAGTCTGAATTTAGGTCATTAAACTGATCTCTTTAGTGGAAATTTAGCCAAATCACAGATCATTTAAGTAAGCAAACAATTTACTAAGGGCTCAATCCAGCAAACCCATACTGATCTAAGTAGTCCTTACCTACACATGCAGTCCCATTGACAACAGTGTTGTGAGTAATGGTTTAGCCATACTGACTCCCCAAAAGATGTAATTATGATTTTTATAAAAGTGTCCTTCTGAATTTGAATCAAATAGCTGGTGAGTTGAGGTTAGCACCTGCCATTACAAATGGATTTTCTTGTTTTTTCAACTTACAGAGTCTAAGTATAGGTTGACTTTCCCATTGTCCTTTTCCACCTTCTTAACGGGATCATCTAATGAAATGAAATCTGGTGATACAGAGAAGCCACTAAGTAAATCAACCTCCATGAGGGCCATACCACTCTTGGAAGATGCACCGGACCCCAAGTACCTTTTAAAAAAATGGAGACAGGAAAACTTTTAATAGAAATCAAATATTCTAACATTAAAATGAAATGCTCTGCTATTTATATTCCACATTATAATATAGAAAGTATAGAATTTGGGAAATGAAGGAAAGATGATATGTTTGAGGACAGATGTTGAATTTCTAAGGTTTTAAGCGAATCATTTAACATACTCTGAAAATTAACAATTTAGACAAACATTTATATCTCAATTCCCCCTAGCAACCTCAAACACATGGCCAAGGAGTAGATTAACCTCTGAGCAAAGAAAAGTATTGCAGTTATTTACCATTTGCAGGAGCCTAATTCTGATCCCACTGAAGCCAAAAGGAGTTTTGCCTTTGGCTGCAGTAAGAGTAGACATGGGCCCCAAAAATGCAGAGTAGTAATATAATTATCTGCAACTTTTAAAGGAGGCCTACAAGAAAAGCCAGACTGTACATTGCTAGGATTCTAAAACTATATCACTTGGTGCTACCATTTTCTGGTATTTTTGTGTAAATTTATAGATTGAAGAGTCTATTGAATTTACTCCCTATTTCTCCAATAAGGGTCCATAATTCACTTAATGGAATCACTTGATTACCTCTCCAACCTTCAATACAATTTTAAAATGTTCATTCCGTATTAGCCATCTGGTTTTGGAAAGAGAAAGTTTAGCAAGTTGAATTTTTCCATTTCCCCCTGAATATTGCTTATTATAGCATCTTCTGCCAGTTTGAGTATCACATGGTGGACGTGAAAACTTTTCTCTTCAGCAGAAGTGTAACATACCATGGTACACAATGAAACTATCAAAATATATGCAAAAAGAAAAGGAGTACTTGTGGCACCTTAGAGACTAACGAATTTATTTGAGCATGAGCTTTCGTGAGCTACAGCTCACTTCATCTGATGAAGTGAGCTGTAGCTCACGAAAGCTCATGCTCAAATAAATTCGTTAGTCTCTAAGGTGCCACAAGTACTCCTTTTCTTTTTGCGAATACAGACTAACACGGCTGTTACTCTGAAACCTATCAAAATATATGTATGGCTTTCTCTTCTACATGTAACACTTCCATGTCCAGCCAAGACTGCTTCTTTAAATAAAGTAGGTGGCACAGGCTGTTTCCTTGGCACTGAGGCTAAACCACCATTGTTACTGAGGATGGAACATGTCTCTAATCTGCATTTTGAATGCCTGACAGTAGTTGAAAGTAATTGAATAAACTATTTCTTTGTAGATTTGGATGGGTTTAAAAAAGGGGAAGACTTGCTTTTCACAAAGCAATGCTATTAAGCCTGACAGCATGGCTGATTGAACACAGATAGGACTTTGAAAGAAATACAGCACCACTGCTGACTTCGGTTGGCTTATGAGATTAGAAACAGAGGAAACCATCTGTTGGATGAGGCACTGTGCCAAAGTAGCTGCTATTGAAAACAAATAACTGAATTGGAACTGGATGTAATTAGGTCTGTGTTTATAATTACAGCTGAGAGGATATAGAAACATCCAAGCTATCTATCTAGCCTGGGTACCACTAAAATAACAATGGGCAACCCAAACTACCTGGTACTCCCCCCAAAAAAGTGAGTCAGATCTACCCCCTAACAATTACACATGTGCCTTCCTCCAAAAAAACAGAGAGAGGCAGGGGATAGTCCCAGCTATTGTCTCCTCTGTAACATGGGCCCTTAAAAACACACACACATATATACACAGCTAAGAAAATGGCAAGTGATAGAAGGAAAGAAGTGAAAAGAAAAACGTGTCTCTTAACTGAATTAAGGAGACCCTGGGCTGGAACTTTGGGTTATGTGATCATTCCTCCAGCAGTCTAGGAGCTGTAGCTCCCCTCTGCACCATGCAGCAGAGGGCAGCAAATGAGCACAGACATCAAGCATATGTAGCCAGTAAGCACAGAGGGCAGAGTGAGTAGAGCTAATGGAGCATGCCTTCCTATTCCTTAGAGACATCAGAAATCCCACTGCATGCAGAGGCAAGGCCATCCAGAATTAGCAACAACAGCACATGCTCCTCTACCAATCCTGCAAGTTTTCTAACTAAAAATCCATCACGCCGCTGTCACAGTTCAGGGCAGCTGCACCTGCATTCCCCTTATATGGTCCAACAAGGGCACCCAATCTCAGGCTTCCATCACCCCTCTTGAGTGGAGACACAGTTCTCTTTCCTTTTGGACCTGGGGATCTCCAGGCTGAACAGTTCCCTGCCATCACTGTGTTATTCCCAGCAGAGGCAGGCTGCCCAAGCAGGCCTGCTTGCTGTCTATTCAGGGATGGTTAACAGTGGGACTGCCCATAGTTATATTTACCACACAGCTTTTTCTATGCAGCCTATTTTATTCTTAAGGTCGAAGGACTATGCAGAAAAAATATTACAAACCATGAAAGAATCTACACGCATGCTAATAAAGTTTACCAGAGATCACCCCAGCACTAACATGGGCTCTGGCAGGAGCAGTCCTTCAACACCCCACCCGCAGGGTTTCCTTGTGTTACCAGTTCATCTCAGCTTCAGCTCTGAACAAGCACCCAGTCTTATGGAGCCTCAGTGGGCCCAGTCCTGCCAACCATTCCCTAAGGATTGGGGCCCTCTGTGGACCACGGGTCCTGTCCGTTTGCTGGATCAGGAAGAAGGCAATGAGCCTGTGTAAAACCAAGCTATTTATCCAAAAATTCTTTCTTTGTCTCTTGGTCCCTGGGAAATCTAGTTTGAATGAATATTTGGGCACCTCTCCAGAAGGTAGCTTCAAAGAGTCTGATAACTGAAAGAATTACATTAGCATCTCTCTCCTCCTTGAGGAGTTATATACAGTGCCACAATAACAGACACAGTAGCATTTTGAGTAAAATAGGCCCCAAAATTTTTGAACCTAATTCAATAAGCTTTAACTTAATTCAATAAAATGTATCTTAATTCTGTAAGGTTCATCCAGGAGGTTGCAGGATATTGTCAGCCTGGCACAGTTTCCACTAGGAGATTTTGTGAGACATAACAGGCTCAAAGGTCAACAGCATGCAGATGACACATGGTGGGCAAATGTTATTCTGTTAACCTAGTGCTTTTTTGCTCAAGAGCTGGCTGAAGCAATACAGAATTTCTGCTGGCTGGTATTGGAAAAAACTTTGAGGTGTTTGCAGCCATTGACCAAAGATGCACACCCATAACTACTCAAACCAGTCCACAGCTTAGGAATTCTCCTGAACTAACAACCTGCATCTTGCTATGATTTCTAGATTATGCTGAAATGGAAAATCACATCATGTTATATGGATTCCAAAATGACTAACAGTAAAATTATTTAGGCATTCAGTACACATGGCATGAACCGTGTCCCATTAATCAGAGAAAAAACATCTGATTATCAGATCCAGGCACATATCTGTTACTCTAAGGGTCAAATCCTGCCCAAGGTGCATTGGCCCAGAATCATCAGGACTCATGTGGACCACCTTAGGCTCCAGACTGATGGAGATTGGTCCTGAATGACCATGTACCATTCTGAAGTGGCTGCACAAAGAAAGATGTCAAAAGTGGCAGTGCCTTTCAGCATCCCAGAAGAGGAGAGAGATGGGGTCCTTCCAGGCTGTATCATTGGTCAAGAGCTCTGAATCAGATATCTCAGCCAGGGAAAGAAAATGGGGACATCCAGCTAAGATTACCCCCAAGCCCGTGGTGTAACTTAGCATAGAATATGTCGCTGAAGTGCCTACAATTTGTGCTGGAGTTCACTTCACAGAAAACTTTGAAAAACATTCTGTTTACAGACAGCTCTGCTTATACACTGCAGTGTCCCTGACCCCCTCCTGTATCACTGGGGTTATTACCAGAGACATATACATGTAATCAGGACTTTTGTTTCAAGATTTTATACGCTCGTGTTGGTTATTACCCAATGAAGTCAATCTTCTATGCACTGACCTCATATCTGGCTATATTTATATATATATATATATTTTATACATATATATATATACACACATACACACACACGTATTATTATCTGTATTATGGTGAAGCAAGAAGTTCCAACTGTGATCAGGGCCACATTGTGCTAGGCACTGTACAAACAGAGTAACACACAGACATTGTCCTGAAGAGTTTACAGTTAAAATAAATAACATACAAAGGGTGTACAGAGAAGGGGTATAAAAAATAAGCAGCGTGAACAATGTGATGGTTTGCAAAGGTCACGTTTGCATGGAAATGATTATAATGTCACAAGGGAGCTGCAATTTCAAGGGAGGAAATATTCAACAGGAACAGATAAGTGCTTAAAGATTGTTTTTCTCCCAGTGTCCTTGGTAGTAAAGCACAGAAAGAAGGGAAAAATGTAAATATATAATATACAAGTACAATGTCCTTCAGGGTTTTCTGTGAAGTATCCAGAGCTCTTTAACCACAACAGGATGTGTCTAATGAGAAAACTGCTACAGAAAGATTTTTCTTTAAATGTTTCCCTTTAATATATATATTCAGTGTCATGCCAAGTAACAAAGAAAGCCAGCAAAGGAATTAAGAACACAGTTCTCTTCTCTGACTGGATGGCTCAGAGGTAACTAATGAGATATGGCAGTTCTATGCCACCTGTTCACTGCTAACCCAAATATAAAAGCTAATAATATCCTATGGCTGTTCAGTGGCTTACAGGAAGTGATTCTGATGATCTCAGTCCACTTCTAGTGGACATGTATTCACATCACAAAAAACACTTTTCACAACTGGTACCCTTTGTTCCATGTTGGAATGAAAACAAAACCTTTTGATGTTTTTGCAAGAACAATGTCCATTTTCACACAGAAACCAGAGCACTTTTCAATATGGGAAATGGCAGGGGGCTGTGTGTGTGTCAGTCATGCTCTGCAGCCTGGTACTTAGGGCACTGGCCTGGGTTTAAGTCCTTGCTCTGTCTGACTCAGAGCAGACAGGTTTTTTCATTGCAGATCACTCTGAATCAGGCAGAGCAGGGACTTGAACTTGGGTCTCAGATATACCAGGCTACAGAATATGAGAGCCTTGTTCTCCCTACACCTAACAAAATTTTTCTCAAAACCAATCGCCACAAAATGTTTCAATTTCAACAAAACAGCATATTGTGACAAAATTTCATTCCGTCAAAAATGTTCTGCATCAGCTCTACTTATTCACAAATTGCTCGGAGATAAAACCTGCAGATATTCTATTGCTGAGCAGCACAGATAACCAGAAACCTTTGAAACTTCAAATGATATTATTGTGCATATAAACACTTCCATATATCTCTAACCTTTATGAAACCCTCATACTTCGAAAAAATGAGATGACAAATGGCAGCTTTGTTTTTTATAATTATGTTAATTAATAATCTGTTCAGATCTAATAAGATATCTCTTTGTTCATTTAAATATTTGCTTCTGAATTTAATAATTGGTCTCTTCTATGAAGTCATTAATTTGTTCTGTAGTAGATATAAATCTAAATCACAGGCATTAAAAAATACATACAGTACTTCACTCCTCTTAAATAGTATCAATACCGTACAGATCAAGAGAAGCAGCGAAGCACCAAATGAGTTACTTACCTTGTACATACATTTACGGTAAAATGGTTTATGTCATTTTTGTCATCTTTTACGACAACATCTAAGTCAAAAGCTTCTTGACTTTGGACAGATCTGCGCCTTCTACCAGTGACTGAATGTTTCACATTGTAAATAATGTTGAGCTATGAGAGTACAAACACAAAACATAGATGAAGTCTGTACAGCAAAAATGAGTTCAATAAGACGGTTGGCTTGATCTCAAAGTCTATAATGGTAGAACTCTAGAGAACAGATCATATTAAGTGTAGTGATTGTCTAAAATCTGGATTCTCAAAATTCTCTGTTTGTGGTCCAGTGTCAGCCATCAGTAGCCACTGAATACTTTTTGTTGACAGATCAGTATGTGATATTCAAAGGAATACAGGAAGTGTCAGAAAGCTACAAGTGCAACACTCTGATTGTCTTATGATACAGTGCCATCCACTAAGACCTTAGCAGGGCCTGACTGAGGAAAATGTGTGAGTTCTGTGAAATGCAGGAATTTTCTAACTAGCTTCTACCGTTTGATAATGTGCACTGCTGCAGATATTTCCTGTCAATTCTGAAATGCAATGAAAAAAACTCTGGACAATGACACTAATAGAGTTAGAAAGGAAAAACAGTCACATACCTGGGAATATGGAAGGAGAGCAAACAGGAATTTTTACTCACAAAGTAGTTTTATTTACGAAATTTACCTTGATCCTATGTGTGATATATTATAGCAATTCTACATTCAAAATAGATGATGGTTAGCATTTTACTCTAGGCTCAGTGTAATAGAGAGATGTATTTATTTAAACCTTAATAAGGACCAATTTATCACATCAGCTAGTTCATTAATAAAAAGACACCATGACAGTCATCAGCTAAACACAAATCAGAAATATCAGTAACTGATCTTTCACCTGCCAGTTCAACAAATGCAGGCCTCTGCCAGGTGAGCTACACAAGGAAATGTGACAGTGTGTCTAGCAGAGGACAGTGGTATACATATAAAAGAAGCCCATACACTGGACACCACTGCAGAGGATTCCTGATGTATTTAGTGTAGGAGATGTGCATCAGTAGCTTGAAACAGCTGGAGAAGGGTTGTAGAACAAGAATTTCTTCAGGAAGGTCTGACTAATCAGGTGATGATCTGATTATCACAACATTTTAGGAAAGTATAAATGTGAACAGCCAAACCAAAGATGCTGAGGTCAGGATTAAATGACCATGAGCACTTTCATGTGACAGTCATTAGAGAACATTCACCAAGGAAGGGAAGTGACTGGTGTGGTGTAGAGAACCAAACATGCCAGACACAAAGCATTTAGAAGTTGCTGAAAGTTAGACATAAATGTCAGATGCCTTAAGACTGAGAACCTTGCCATGTGATATTGATTTATAATGGCAATATCTTCCCACCGAAACACAGTACACCAGCGTGGTTGGCAGGACAAGGTATCTGGAAAGGGACCAGAGGAAGAGTTTATAATTCAGCACCTCAGGGAGAAAAGCACTTGGTACAATGAAAAGCTCAACTTTGAAATTCCTAGAACAACAAAAACAACTACAAGATGGTGAGAAAACTTTTACTATTAAGTGCTAATAAACATTGGTTTGACAGATTTGTGATTATACCCAACAAAAGGAAAGACTTGTCATTATACCCCACCTTCCTTTTAGATACAAACCGATACTCTCTCCCTGTCTTCTTAGCCTTCTAGATAAATCTCTGGGAACAGCAAAAAGAACTTTACTTTCTGCTTATTATATGAAAATAGCAGAGTTGGTTCATCTTTTCAAATACAACTAACTACCAACATCACTATATCCTTCACTACAACAGTACAATAGGAGAGGATGTAGGAAATTGTACTCCATTGCCATACAATCATTTAGCATGATGCCAGACAATGAAAGAAAAGATGTTATTCTAAATTCAAAGGTACCACAAAGCGTGGTACAAGTAAGTCAGCACAAATAGAGGGGCCTTTAATTTTCTGTGAGCTGCTTTTCCTGCTCTATCTTCTGACCCCTTCTTGTAAGTTACACCATGTACTCCAACTTACAGATGTTTACTCCTGTCACTCTGTATAGCACCTCTGAATTTAGCACTCAAGTACAGAGATGATTCAATAAAGACACCACAAAGATGGCAAAACACCACTGGCTCTGAAATGAAAACTTATCTTGAACAACAACGTATCCCTAGGCAACTGAACAAGTTCAGGAATAACACAGAGGATAGAGTGGTCAGTTTATTGGAGACATGTCGTAAGTTTGGTATAATCAAGCTGGAACCCATACAGCAATTTGTCATCACAGGAACAATGTTGTTTTAGCTTTTGCCAGGAAAAACAAATTCATGAGAATTTACCACCAGCACATGGACATCTGAAGCAACATACTGAACAGGTCAATTAGTAAACATTTTACTGGAATGAGTTACTGCTGCTAAGGTCTGACTTTCCCTTCCTCCCTTCTCATGGGTGAGGGGAGGTTCGCACAGAAATGGAAACAGTTCTTAATATAAAAAGGTTAACTGAAGCCACCTTCCTTGGTGCAGCCTAACTAAGTAGCAGAGAATCAGTTAAAGGCAGACTTGTCCACTCTTCTTATAACACAGGGGAATACCAGAGAGGGGCAGGGAGAGGAAATTGAAATTTAATATTTTGCATCCAAAAGAACTTTAAGAAAATAACTTCAATGGTATCATGTCCAAAAATATGTGAGTTATTTTGAAGGTCTCCATACAGCCAAGGACAACTTCCTCTCCCTTTCTTATTCTTAAACTATCACCATAACAAACATGTATTTGGCTGAGGGCATTTGTTGAAGGAAATATTTGCAGCATTTTCTCTCTTTTAATTATTATCCTTGGTGAAAACACGTTGGGAAAATGCACATCTTAGCCCAGATCCTCAGCTGGTGTAAATCACTGTGGCTCCATTTCAATGGAGATAGGCTGATTTACATCAACTGGGGATCTGGCCCTTTGTCCAAAAGGCTTAAGGAGAGGAAAGATACATTTCTTTAGGACACGGACACCGTCTGCCCAAACCAGGCCAGAGCTACCTTCCTTTTCAAATTATAGGGATGGACTAATCCTGCTCCTCTCCAAGCCAGGCCAATAGCTTGATGTGCAAGTTTATCAACTGCAAGACCAAGAGACTACAAGAAAAATGTTGGCCTCTGCAATTTTCATGGCAACCTAGAGAGTCTGGAGTAGAGGCAGCTGAAACTCATTTACAGTCCACTGAGACCAACGTCAGAGAAGGTTATAAAGTATCAAGCAGAGTCATCAAGAATTACACAGGTTTTTCTAAGAATCTATCTTGTGGAGAACTAAAGCTCTTCCAATAATGGCCAGTCCTTGAGATCCCAACAGGAGATGGTATGGGACTTTCTGGTATTTAAATGAATCAGTGTGTGACATGCTACATCTGGAGGTAAAGTCAGATCCGCGGAATAGAGTGTCTGACTACTGCACTCTGATAAGGTGTAGGACAGTGGAACCCAGCTGAAGAAATACAATCAAGCTGTCATATGCTATCTGATTTAGCAGACAAGATCCAGATCCTGCTTGCAGCTGGGGAAAAGTGAAATCTGATTTGAACAATATCAGAGCTCCTTCCTGAAAAGCAGCCCCACCAAGGAAAGCAGGAGGAAAGAGGTGGTCCCGCCTAGGAATAGTTTTATTGGATGAAATGCCTTACTCCAATGCCTTGTCTTTGCTCTGCCAAGCTGCAAGAAGGTAAGGATAAAATTGTGGCATCTCTGTCTCTAAGCTACAAGAAGAAATACAACCTAAGGCTGATTTAGATCAGTGGTTCTCAACCAGGGATCCAGGGCCCCCTGGGGAGCCATGAGCAGGTTTCAGGGGTCCGCCAAGCAGGGCCAGAGTTAGACTCACTGGGGCCCAGGGCAGAAAGCTAAAGTCCCACCACATGGGGCTGCAGCCCAGGCCCTGAGCCCCATCACCTGGGGCTGAAGCCAAAGCCTGAGCAACTTAGCTTCATGGGAACCCTGTGGCTTGGGGCCCCGGGCAATTGCCCTGCTTGCTACCTCCTAACGCTGGCCCTGGCTTTTACATGCAGAAAACCAGTTGTTGTGGCACAGGTGGGCCGTGGAGTTTTTATATCATGTTGGGGGGGCCTGAGAAAGAAAAAGGTTGAGAATCCCTGATCTAGATGAAGCAGATGAACTGGATCCAGCAATGTAGACCTTTGTACATCTGTTTGGTTTTTGAACCTTAGGTCTCGTGGTAGTCTATTAAAAATGTATATTATACAGTATTTCTCATTAAGTTCCCCTCCCCCAGCCCTTTTGATATGATGGATGAACAAATGTTGCCCCACTGAGATATTAATTCTCATCTTGGCCCACTGTGTGGAATCTAAAATTATTCTCTAACATATTGGAACTTTGTTGTAAACACAACTAGCATTTATGTCAATGCATAAAAAAGACTGATGATTTATGAGTCTGCAGGCATTGCAGCTTGATGCTGAATGAACAACATATATACCTTTAACTGCTGTTCATTGGTAATGTCCAGTCATGCAAATTTCTTTGTGAATGTCATTTATCCATATGTATATTTATCATTTTAAAGAACAAGCTCTCAGTTCTCTTTCCTGGTCTCCTAGATGTGTCAGGACATCAAAGAGAAGATCAAACAGATTATAAGAAACTGGAATTGGAATTTTGCTGACTTAAAACTTATGGCAAGGATAGATTAAGCTCTATTTTCCTGAGTAGGCATAGTAATGGTGGGAGCCTTTTAAAGCATTGTGGTAAAACAGCCTATAACTACCAGATATACAGTGATCTATATTTTTAAATAAAGAAGAATGAGCTTAATCCCCATGCTAGATAAGATCTAGCTTTTCCATACTGTCTACTAGAGGTTTCTTGCTTCTTCCTCTGAAGCATCTCGCAGTGACTACTGTCATATAGGATATTGGACTAGATGGACGGGAGGCCTGATTCAGAATGGCAATTCCTATATTCCTACTTTTCCCTACATAAATTGCCTCTGAAATTTCACTGAACATAATGAACAAGATTCCCTTCAGCAGCTGAGCTCTGCAAGCTAGGAAACTGAGAAGCATAAGGGAGCAAGTTACTGGTCCCTCTGAGGACCAATCAGTGCCAGCCCTAGTTTGAGACACAGCAGACAAAAGTTAAGTTAGGGCTGCCTGAATTCATACCATAAGGTCCTTTGGATCCCAGCAGAGGTGTGGCAAAGTGAAGTTCTGCTATACTTCTTTCACTTCTTTTCTTTCCCTCTTCCTCCCTGACATCAGTCAGCTCTGTGTTTTTGGGGAACCAGGACACAGTATCTAGCCTGTCTGATTTATGAAAGATACCTCCCCACCATCACCACCACCTATCTCTTCTTGAACCAAAACCGATCAGAGAAAAGGCTTGCAGAGAGCAGCGAAGAGCATTAGGAGACACACCTAGACCCCTCCTGACAAGGGTGACAAGATTAAGACATCTCCATTAGCATACAGAATGGAAAACAGAGACAACTCCCCTAGCCTCATCTGCATGAAAGATGGGACAGGGAGACATCTCAATTTGCATACAGAGTGGAGAACAGAGAACCACACTAAACTCTGAGATCAGAAAAGCAGGGAGGCACTGCATCATGGGAATCTCTGCTCCAGATGTTAATGAACCTACACCTGTACGCACCCAGCTCAGAAATTATCAGACCAATTCTAGTAATAAATCCTTGATTGATATCCAAAATACTGAAGCAGCCTAATTGCATTGTGAGCTCCCTGGAAGAAAACACCACCCATAAGCAAGAGTGATCAGCTCCTATTGTCTAGCCTAAAGAAAACCCCTAAGTCATCAGTTTACCCATAAACAAATCTAGTGTTCTCCCTTGAACCATTGTATTTTCTCTACAAAAACCCCTACCTATGCCCAAGTAAGTGTTCTGATGCTTAGATCTAAGCATCAGACAGGCTCTGCCTGTCTCCTGCCCTCAGGGCCCTGAGTTACCACCATCACCTGGGAACCCCGACCAGTTCAAGCTTCAGGGAATGGTGAGATCCCCTTCTTTCTCTCTCTCTCTGTTTTCCTTTCTACCTCAGGTATTAACCTTTAATAATGTATGTTTTGTTGGTTTAGGCTCTCCTTGTGTAGTTATCACTATCATTCAAAAAATAACTTTTATGGTTAAGCTGGTTGCTTCTCTCTCACTCTCTCTGAACTTTACTCTTTTGTGTTTTTAGCTTCCCCCATTTGCTCTGCAGCAGCGCTTCTTTTACCTAAACTAAAGATCCCTGTAGTGCTCAAAAATACTGTGGGGTTTACTCATCAAGTGGGTTACTACCAGTACAATTGTAACATGAAAGTGGGATAGGGATGTGTTAAACCTGTGGCACATCAGAGGGGGGCAGCTGAAAGTGCTGCTCAGCCCAGCCTGTTGAGACCAGGGGCACATATAAGGGTGACAGCTTGAAGGTGCTGTTTAACCCAGCCCATTGAGTACAGGGACATAGGAGGGGATCAGCCTGAGAGTCCTGATTGACCCGGTCTGCTCAGACTTGCTTGTTTGTGTGTGTGTGTGTGTATGTTCATCTAGTTCTAGGGCTGGAGGAACCCAGTCCTGGGGAACCGAGGTCCTGCAGGACAGCTCCATTGGGAGGGGACTTGCAGAAGGAAGGAGTTGAGCTCCATATGAACACAAGTACATTAACAGAATTACAGAAACCCCCCCAAAAGAGTAATCCTAATAAATGAGCATACCCCAAAGTAACGGGCACATCTGGTAACATCCCCCATATTTCCCTTATACTGGGGTACGGGTGGTTGGTGCAAAGCATTCCCTACTGGCAGATTGCAAGCAGATTCTGGCCTCTTTGTGTTGTCAGAGTAGCACAAAACAGCTACATCCTGCTTAAGAGAACTTGGCCTTCTTCCCTTTCTGCCCTAAACAGTATTTAAACAACTGTGACAGTTCAGAAGTGGGAAAGGTAATCTATACATTACTAAGAGTGTACCCATGTTCTGCACTGATTTACAACCTATCCAATCACACTGGCTTCAGTGATTGTGCAGGGGAAAAGTCTGCACAGAATTTGACCCACATCATTTTGGCAATTAGTAGAGTGCCTTGGAATTCATTTAAGGTGCTATATAAATACAAGTTGTGTGCAATCTTGTTTTGTGCAGTCATATGGTCCCAGGATATGAGAGAGACAAGGTGGGTGAAGTAATATCTTTTATAGAACCAACTTCTGTTGATGAGACAAGTATTACCTCACCTGCTTTGTCTCTTCTCATATAAATACAAGATTCTTCTTCTTATTGATCTAGTTTTATGAAATTTCCTATTAACATTCTTTCTTCAAAAACCACATTTAAAAAGGGATCTTAAAAAAAGGAGTAAGTATAAAATATCTTCCTGCGTACCTGAAAGATGGCAAACCCAACACCCTCTGCTGAAACTGAAATGGCCGTCGGTTGCATAGGTGAAATCTGAAAGAATGACATGGTGATTTAAACATATTCAAAATATCTTCAAGTGACAGGATTGATTAGAATTCTTCCTCATTTTCTACAATACCTCTTTGGTCTGAAGAAGAAAACGGTTTTGAGTATCAACGGAAAACGTTACTGGAGCTTCCGGACTAGGTCCAGTCACTGTTAGATCAATTCCTGTTTTTCTGGAAGTAATGAGAGCTGCGAATATACTCAAGGCTTGCAGGGCCACGACGGTGTCCTGTTGAGAGAAACAAATGCTTTTGTATTAAATATAATACAAGAAGTCTGCAAACTAGGTGAGCACCAGTATCTGTTAAACTTTGTCTATACACAAAAGTTGCATTAAATTAATGACAGGTTTCAGAGTAGCAGCCATGTTAGTCTGTATCCGCAAAAATTAAATGAGACCTCTTAGCATGGACACTCTTAACCTGATTTCAGAGTATATACATAAGGGTTGCATCAATTTAATAAAATAATCAGTTCTTAACTAATTCAGTAAGTCATATGTAGGCAAGGTCTTAGATAATTGGGGCTTCCTGACCCTTACTGTGCAGACTGCACTGTCCATCCAGCTGACAGTTTGGTAATGACAACCATTTCTGATGGAATATTACTACTGCTTCCTCCACAGATAAAATGAGATACTAGTGATAGTCACAATGGGCCACATGCCAAAGTCCTTACTCAGGGCCAGATCACCCTCTCCCATAGTAAACCCAGGAAAGAGGAAAGTCCTGTGAGGATTACCTCACAGTTACTGCCACATCATTTTGTCATGGAGGTTGGGATTTCCCCCCAACTCCAATCCCCTGAGATATGCAGATAGCCAGGATCATCCATGGAGAGATCCTGTATCTCTGCTCAGACTGTTGGTCCCTGGTGCTCCCCTGCCATGTTCTCTGGCATCACAGCTCTACTGAAAGGCTTCACTCCCATCAGAGCCAGGAGGTCATAGTAAAGGAAATGCAGCCCCAGATACTTCTGGAATTTTCTTCTGGGGCTGTCTCTGGACTGCAGCTTGATTTTTATTTGTAGATGCCATGGAGGTCTGTGGAGTTTTGAGCCAGGCTCACACTTTTATAAAGGCCTTGGCCAGTAGGAGGACAAGTTAAGGAGGAAAGGCAATGAGCCAGCCACAATGTGGCCTAACAAGAAATAACTGTAAATAGCAGACATTCTGCATCACTTTTCCACAGCAGCTCGATCACAGGAACAAAAAAGCTGTACCTTTGAGAAACTGCAGATGTTAAAAAAAAAAAAAAAAAAGTAAAAATAATTTTTTCCCAGTGTTACAGCCAACTTTTCAAAGAGGATTCCCCTCAGCTTCTATATCCAGCTACAGACCTTTTGTTCCCAACATTTTCTGCAATCATCTGAACCCACTAAACACAGTATGTGTTTGTACATCAGCATTCTGCAGGCACACAAATTCTCCTTTTTTGCAGGTGCAAAATATCAGGGTGTGCAAAATTGTAGCCCTAAATTAAAAGGCAGTTTTTGGACATTTGGACCTCTTGAGTTTAGTATGGGAGCTGAACAAGACAACGACTTAATCTGAGTCTTTACATTGTCAGAGAATGGATTAATCTTAAAGCATTAGCTATTCTCTTTGCAAATATTGCAACAATAACAGATTCATAAACTGTAATGTCCTGTTCTCATTATAATTGTGTCATGATTATCAGAATTTTAATAACTCATATTCTGAAAAGTATGGTGATGAGCTGTATTTCTTTGACCTTTTCATAATTCAGTTATTTGATTTATTGTTTATTCTTAGCTGTTGGTAATAGGAACACTGGGCCCTGCGGGTTTGGCACACAGAGGTTTTAATTATTCAATCTTAGGTCACCTTCTAGTAATAGGAAATTTGTTATATGACAGCAAACATTCATTAACAATGCAACTCTGACTGTGCCAGTCATAAATATAATAGTACTTGCTGACTAGTCAATCAAAAATCTCTATCTTTTTTTCTCCTCACTGTGTTCTCAAATTATCTACTTCACTGATTCCTTAAAATCTGGAAAATTCAGATTGAGTGGTGAAGTTGCCCAAGTTAACAGAAGACTGAATCACTAGCAGTTGGAATTCCAACCTGAGGACTTAGATGAAATGTTATGGTAGAGAAGATGCAAATTATGGACTACAGGGAGAAAATCAATGGTAGGTTGCAATGGGCAGACATTTCTCAGGAGAGGGCCAAGATTTACCCTACAAGAACACTGTCTGGTCTCTCATTCTTAAGAAGATGGTCCCTTTATAGTAGCAGAGCAATCAATAACAAAAAAATTGGATAACTGCCCCCACGCTACTCAAATTTCAGGTGTTTTGGACCTACTGATTAAAGGCCAGATCTTACAAGACCTGTATCATAACTGAAGTGAATGGAACTGTACATCGTATTAAGGACTAGAGGATCAAGCCCATAAACTCCATCCTGAATGCAACTGCAACACACTGGTAAACTAACAAGCTGTCATGTCAACATGGATAAACTGTTATTGTGGTGCCATGCAGATTGAACAACAAGGATATGAAATATTTGAGGTTACTTGTAAGCAAATGGCTAGGGAAAATAGTAGAAGAGAATATTAATTCCTTAATAGAATTTCAGCAATTCATATATCAAACTGGAGCATGATGTCCATGTGAGAGGTTATAAATATATTATTCTTTGGTTGAATTGAGCATTATTTCTTTATAATTGTCCACACTACTCTTTAAACATGCACACGCACACATAAATTAAAAACATTTTAAAATAAAACATTCTGATCATATTTTATATATTGCAAACATACAAATTAGAAAGTAGTTTATGATAGTTCAAGTTAGAAAAGTATGACACAGACAGCCAAGAGCTGTCTAACCTCACTGTTTGATAATGGCGCAAACTCCCCAATATGGAAATCTCTTACAAGTCAGGGAAAAACTCTAGCTAATATAAAATAATTCATTCTTTAAATGTAACAAATATGCTTTGGGGTCACACACAAAAGTTAAATAAGAGCAAGCTATAAAGACATTATTTTCTTTGGAGAAATGTCAAAATTAAAATAGATTAATCTAGCCTTTATTGTGAGAAACAGTGGATAAAGGGATGGATTAAATTCATTGGTGAGCTTCACCATGATGGTACTATAGTGACATGCTACTAGATTTTCAAACTCCAGAATAAAAATACCATCTGGAAAAAAATCTGAAAGCTATTTGCAACTGAGATATTGCTTTAATCAGTCTCTTCAATTAATAATAATAGAAGTAATGTATTACAAAGAACAACCTGGAATCCCAGGGAAACTGTACTGGTTTTACAAATTTATTCTTCATTTAACAGAACTAATATCTCTCAGATTACTGTCAACATTTGAACAATTGAATTGAATATGAAGCTTGGAAAAGACAATGAGAATGAGATAAGGCATTGTACTTGACTGAGACCACGTTTTACAATAAACAGCTAGCTTAAACTAATGCATTCTCAAGTACTATATAGATCCTGTTGGATACCAACACACAACTTGGGTGATGTGGTCTCAGTAAAATGATACCTGCGAGAGGTAGAGAAGGTCTTCCATATTTACTGGGGATTCAGAAATTCTGACAATACTGGGGATCTACTCCAGATGCCATTCAGAACAACTGTAATTTGACAACAACTGGCTATTCTTCATGACTATTCATTGACTCCAAAAACAGTAACAATTTTCAAAGAGAGTTTGGCAGATGCACTTGTGTGAAATGTCCCTTATTGTTGCTCGTAATTAATAAAAACAATAAAGGGCCAGACCATGTCACATTGATTTATACCTAAAGTGAGCCCTGCCAGTGCGGAAGGTAGGGTCAGCTGATTACCGGGCACCAGCTCCTCTGGCCTGTTTCCACAGATACCCTGTCCAAGGGTCCAAGCTCCCACACATAGAGCGGGGAAGACTAAGGGAGGAAGCATCAGGAGCAGGGCCAGGGTAGACATTCATCATTCTCCCACAAACCCTGGGGAATCTGCAGGCCAGCAAAAGCCACTGGATGCCATACTTTTCTGCAGCATCTCCATGCTGGGTACCCGTATTTTCAGGTATGTAGTGGGGCAGCCACAGGGAGAATCACACTGCCCAGAGCTGAAAGGAGGGGCACAACAGTCCTCAGAACCAGTGCAGAGCCAGTGCAGGGACGCTACATGCATGGCCCTGTGCATCCCCTGGATCTCCTGATAGCAGCAATATTCAAGGGCCAACCCCTTCTCACCGTACAGTGGGAAAATTTCACCTCTACCCCTAAGAGGAATGCAGAGGAAACCCTAGAAGGGGAGCCTCCATGGGCTCTCCCACACCTCCACGCAACTCTCCTCTGTGGCTTTCTCAGCAGAAGGAGTGACCTGGCCTAATAATGACCTCTTGCATTTAGAGAACATCTTCCAGCTGAGGGTCCCAAACACTTTAACTGAGGTCAGCCTCACAACAACCCTGTGAAATAGGGCAATACTACAGAGACCAAAAAAGAGAGATCTCAAAAATGTTACCAACAAAACAGGGTGCAGATATGGTGTGAGATGCAGAATGCAGCACAATATGCAATCATTTAATAAAATAACGGATTTTGTTTCAATATCATCCTCAATAGGAAAGATCTAAAAATGCAGGTGAGATTTTTTTTTTTAGCTGAAAATATCACTTCCTCCACTTAATTTCAGTTCTTGTTGCTTTCCTTTTAATATTCGCCCTTTAAAAATATTTGAACTGCTCTTCTTTTTCTTTGTTTAATATGTTTATTGGATAAAATATATAGTCTGTGTTTAAGACCTAATCCAGCAGAGAATTTAAGTATGTGCTTAATGAGAACTATTTGTTACAGAATAAGAAACAATCAATGTATGCTATAGAAACATTTAAAAAAATTAGAAGTGAAGGCCCAGCTGTTTGAAGGTATTTAGGTGTTGCCACACTCAGCATTGCAGTGCCTAACTGAGGAGCCTAAGACTCATTTTAAAAAGTGATTTAGGCACTTCAGTCTAAATCCCATTGACCATCATTGGCATTTAAGCCTCTAAGTGCCTATATCACTTTTGATAATCAGACTTAGGCATTACAGTGCTGAGTGCAACAACACCTAAAAACCTTTCAACATGTGGGCTAACACGTCGATTTGTAAAGTACATTTATATATAGCAAAGCATCAACAATGCTTCTAAAGGTGACGGTCTGACCTGAGTCGATGAATAACCTCCAAGATGGTTTCTTTGCTGGCTTAACCATTTCATAATAGGGATCCCCTCGGATAGTCTATCTTGCTGAAAGTGAGAGAGCAGAGCATAAGCTGAAAGCTCAATGTCTACGGAGCGTGGCTGCCATGAGTCAGACAGTTGAGGGGCTGGAGACGTCCAGAATCGAATATCTCCTGAAAGAGAGATCATCACTGATGTCAGAGCCGAAGACATGAATAAACGCTCAATAGCGGAGGAAAAACCTGCCTATTTATGTTTACCTATAGGATCCAGCAAAGCACTTCAGAACATGGTTCACATTAAGCATGTGTTTAAATGCTTGGCTGATTAGAGATGGACTTGGTCATGTGTTTAAACGCTTTACTGAACTGGGGCTGAACGCCAGAAACAAAACCCACCAGAGTTCACGCAATGACTCCTACTGACTTCAAGGGATTTTGGATCTGCCCTTTATGTATAATTATAGAAGGACCCAATTCAGAGAACACTTACTAAAGAGGCATAGTGCTCAGTACCAGAAAGAATCCCACTGAAGTGAATGGGACTGACCATAGTAGTAAGCATTACGCTTGGTAGTAAGAATTTGCTGGGCCAGGCTCCTTTAAGGCTTATCATCAGAATAATTGACCAGGCCTGACCCTGTTGAGCTAGCGAGATCTGATGGGCACTCATAACAAGGTGGGATGGCAGCAAGCTCATGTTTTGCAATAATATAATCACACTGCACACAAGTGAACACTGTCATTAAGGCTGAAACCCCACCTTTGTAACAGACCCTATTCACTTGCATATAGTTTTCATCAGGATTACTGCTCTTCAGGGTTCTATTCTATTCTAAATAGATCCCTATATAGCACTAACAACCAATGTCTGTATGCAACCAAACAGTGATTTCTTTTTTTTAAGTTGGAAGAAAATCCATTCATACTACTGCATAAAGAGCTTCTTACAGTACCTTGCTGCTCTGATCTCTGGTTTAGAACATCCAGGGCATCCTTTGCTTTTATACTCTTTGCCAATGACAATGCATATGTCACAAGTGTCAGCGTATAGTTATCTGAAATTCCTTCTTCTAATTTAGTTTCCAAGAAGTTTGCAGCATTTGCTACAGCAAGGGCATTCTGGGAATAAAGATTGTATTGAAAGATGTTAATTTAATACTACCAAGAATTTAAAAAAGCAGTTAACAAAAGAATGAATGTAGGCAACAGCAACATTAAATTGCAATATTAGAATTTATAAGAAATATGTATTAAGGAAGAGAAATAACATTTTTAATATAAAAGAAAATATAAAAAAATCTCTTTCAGAGTCACAGACATGGAGGCAGACATGGCAGAGTCACAGTCATAGAGGCATTAAGGCCTCAGCCAACAAAACACTTACTTAATTTGAAACATGTGAGCACTCCTGTTGAAGTCAATGGGACTGCTCAGACCCTTAAAGTTAAGCACATGCTTATCTGCTGTGCAGGATCTGGGGCCTCAGCTACAATATATTTGCCTCTTTTCCCCCCAACTTTGTTAAGCTTTTGGAAAGGCCCACTGAGACTAGATGTTCCTCAGTTTTAACACAACTCCTTACTACCAGTAGACAGGAAAGATGCCATCAGGCCAAAGTGTAGCAAAGTTTAACCCAGTCATGTGTTATTGTCCTTGTTATGATATCCCTCAACTTCTTTAAAAACTGCAAAATGATTAAGAATTATTGGGATAGTTTGGGAGGTATTTTATTAACTACAAGCAACACCAAAGTATTCTAATACCTCATCATTTTGGTAACCAAATAAAGTTGTCATAATGTAAGCTGTGAGAGTGATTGGGCTACTACTGCCTCCTTGAAGTTCACTGTGTATCACTCTTCCAGGTTCCCAGAATTCACCATTAGGCTTCTGATGTTTGACAATCCAATCAGCTGTTTTCTTCAGTACGTATGGATCAATATCTATGAATGGACGAGCTTGCAGGAAACATCGTAATACAAAAGCTGATAACCTTGGGGGAAAGGTTAACCAAATACAAAGAATTAATGATATATTACAGCTTCTTCTATTAAACATGTTTTATTATTCAGACTGCTGTAGTGCCCTAAGTGTGCTAAACACTTTCCAAATACAGAGGAAGACACATGCCCTGAAGAGTGAGCATTAATCGGCAAGGAACAGCTAAGAACCACTAACTGGCAAAGAAAATAGTTATTTTTCCTGTCCATAAAACAACCCTTTCTTTATATCTTCAGCATTTCAAACCTACATACAGATTAGAGGCTCCAATTCTGCCAGCACATGCTAACTTTTAGTCAGCTGTTGCTCATAAATTAAGTGTGTGTACATGTTTGCAGGATTGGGGCCTAAATTTGTCAAAGAACTTTATAACTATATTATATGAAGTAGAACAGCAATAAATGTGATTTTAACAAGACACACAGAATCATAACATCCCACAGAATCATAATGTCAGAACAACCCTCTGTGGCTTAACTGTGAATATTTTGAAACTTTTGATTGACCTCTTCTTATGCCGTATGTACATCCTAATACTGCACTATTTATGTACCAAGGTTCACAGTCTTGATAGCACCATGCAGAGAATCTTATTTTCTCCATTCTATCAATATTAAGCCTGATCCAAAGCTCACTGAAATCAGTGAAAAGACTCTGACTGACTTCAGAGAGTTTTGGATCAGGCCAGTAATTTAAATCATTCTTATTTAGATGAGTTAGATGAGCTGCATGGAGCAGTCACTATCTGTCTATCAAGGTACTTTTACAGGACCCATCATCATAGTATCCGAGCACTTCAAGAGGAAATTCAGTCCTTGAAGAGGGCTAGAACAAGCCCTATGTACCACTTCAATCCCACTTAAGACCTCAAGAGATAACTGGGATCTAAGTGGATGGGATAGGCTGCTGTTAGCAGCTATCAAGAGAGCATTTGGAAGTCAGCACCCTAGCAGGCAGGGTATGGTTAGAGCGGGAGTGGGTTTGGTAGGTGAGACGGATCACTCACACCTGTAGAGAATCTGATGAGCTAATGACGTATTTAGCTCCCCTGTTGGATAGCTTGGAGAAGACGACAAGCAGTATAAAAGGCTGAGCCATGGAGCAGGATAGAGAGAGGCTCTGACTCTATCTAAGTCCAACTGCTGCTTGTTGGTGGTATACCTGGAGCACAAGACAGAAAATAATAATTAAAAAAAAAAGACACCTAGTGGACTGTGTGTGCTGTTTAGTTTGTTCAGATGGGTTACCAGCCAGGGCTTCCAAGTGCTGAAGACACCTGTTTACAAGCAGGGTCTTGTCTGAGATCTGCTGGTCAGCCAGAGCCAGGAAGGTTGAGAGGCAGCCAATGTGAGGATAGGCTGAATCAGGGGGGGAAATGGAGGTGCTAATGCAGTGGCTCAGCAACAAAAGGAGAAGCAGAGGATGTGGCAGGCATTTCAGCAGACAAACCAACAAGCTCTGCTGGGATGGCAGGCGGAGCAACAGTGAGTGTTTCAGGTATAGCAACAGTTAGTACAAACTGTGACAAGTCCTGCCACAAGGTATGGAAATCAGTGGGCTGGGACCCTGTAAAATGGGCCCCAAGGATGATCCCAATGAAGTCTTACTGACTTCTGAAAGAACTGTTACTGGTGCAGCTGGGATAAAGGATTAAGGGCCTACAGTTAGCACCTTATCTGGCAGGAGAAGCCCAAGCCACTTATATGGCATTGGGCAAAGAGCAGGCCAAGAATTATGAGATATTATAAGCGATTATGCAGGATCAGGTAGACTTGTCAGCCGAAAGATACAGACAGAAATTTAGGATGGCCAGGTGGACTTATGAGGTAGGGCTCAGAACAGTCACTCAGAAGGCCAAGGGGGGGCAAGATATAGAAGTGGTAATGGAGGTGTGATATTAAAGCACTGGACTGGAGTGATCTGAAGCTCTCAGAAGGGAGTAAAAACAATTCCTGTAAGAGTTAGCCAAAGACAAGAGATGGGTATTATTGATTCAGCAGCTGATTGCTCGCTCCGGCAGAGCAGGCTAGTTAAATCACAGTGGGTTCGGGAGGGGAATGCTCTAGGCATAGAGTGCACGCATGAGGAGAAAAAAACTTATCTGGGGGTGCTAGTGCCATTAGAGGTACATGGGAAGTTCTGATGGAAAAGGGTCAGAGTAGGGGGAACTTTGCCCCATCCTGTGGTCCCAGGGATGCATTGGAACCCATTCCATTTAAGTAGGAGAAGAAAGGCCCAGGAGAAGGAACCTCATTGGATGGCAGGAAAAAGGGGACCCCAGGCCCACAAGGGTTTATAAGAGTAAACCTTAGATGGGAACCAACAAGCCAAGAAAATGGGACCAAGGTAGACAATACTGGGGTAGAGGAGAAGCAGGAAAAGGGGATGGAGGAGCAGAGGTCACCTGTACAAGGACAGGCCGAAGAAAGAGTGGGAGGTGAACCCAACATACCGCAGAGAAAGAGAAAACCCCTGAGAGTTTAACACCTCAGGGGGAGGAGAGGCCACCAGACAGTGGGGTGCTGGTGGGGCAGGATGACTGAGAATGCTCTACAAAGGATGGGACAGATCCAGGGCCAAAGTCTGTGGGTTTGTCCCTGTTGCGATGACCTGTGGGATGAAATGGAATTGTGGGGTACACCCCCACCTAAGGAGTTCTTATTCTGTGGATAGAGAATGACGAATCCTCACAGCTGACCCACAGAAAGTCACACTAAGAGAACTCCAGAGGCAATGAGGCAGAGGCAATCACCCCCATAAGGAAGATGAAACATGTCAGGGAGAAAACTGGAAAAGGGAGCCCTAACTAGGAGAAATAAAGGGGGAGGTATGTGACATGGTGCCATTAGCAGTTGGGTCACTTATAACAACCACTAGTATAATCAGAGTAGGAGCAGGTTTGGAAGGTGGAGAAGAAATCACTTGCACCTATGGAGAGCCTGATGAGCAAATGCGATAATTAGTTCACTGGCTGGATAGCTGGGAGAAGACAAGTAGTATAAAAGGCTGAGCCAGGGAGCTGGAACTGCTGCTATGTTGGTGGGACCTGGAACACAAGGCAGAAGACAATAATAGAGCCACTTGGTGAAGGTACCCTGGTGAACTGTGTGTGCTGTTCGGTTTGCCCAGAGGGCTTACCAGCTGGGGTCTCCGGGAGCTGACAGGGGGACCTGTTCAGAGTGGGGCATAGCCCTTGTGCTGGCCCTCTGCACAGGGTCTAATTTCACCCTCGGAGAGACTGTTCATCCAATGGGCCTTCAGTAAAGAAAGATTTAAAAGATGTTCAGAACTTTGATGACAAATAATCCTAAATGTATTTGAACAGCTTCAAGGCTGATGAGTGGCTCAACAGTACAGCTACAATTTATTTGCTGAGCATGGACAGAACAATGCTCAGAGCTATCCCTATTTTTTGTAATAGCATGAAATTATCTTTAACACCACAAGACTTTGGGAGGGATTCTCCCTCCTGCTCCAGTCCTCATACACTGCTGCAGGAGCAAACAGGGATCCTAAAAGCACTTCATCCTGCTGGGGTGACCCCCCCACACACACACACACACTCCCCCAAGCAAAGGCACTGTGAAGGACAGCAACAGGCTGCAGTGCCCCTCACAAGCCCTGGAGCAGCGATTCTCAACACGTGGGCCGCGGGCCGCATGTACCCAAATTAGCACACAACTGCAGCTCAGATGTGTGCTAAAGGCCACCAGGCCATGCAGAAGGGTCTGGGTTCCCAGCTGCCTGGCCACCCCGCCTGGCAGCCCACAACAATAAATAGGTTGAGAACCACGGCCCTAGAGTATGGCACGTATTGGGAATGGAAGAGGGTGGCACTATGGCACCCAGCATTACAGCCATTCTGAATAGTTGTGATGAGCAAGGAGCTCCTCAGTGTCAGCCCAGCCAGGTCTGCCATAATTTAAAATAGCTCCCTAAATTATGCTGGGAGTTTCTCTGACCCCAAAGCAGCCTGGAATTGAGAGGATGCAATGGTGGCTTAAAGGCTGAGGACACTGTGGGTTTCACAGCACAAAATTTCACCCTTTGTGTTGAGTCTAGCAACCAAATGTGCAGTGTACTTCATTGGTTCCATTATAAAAAGCTTTCTGTTCTAGTGAGCTATTCTCTGGGATAGAAGAATCACCTCCAAGCATTTAATTCAACAAATCCCATGCTGAAAGTGACTCACTACTCATCTTTTGTGAAGCTAAAAAACTCTGTCCTAATAATGGCCTTAGATCATCTAAGCTAAAAAGACAGTACATTCTGTGTAAGCTCAAAAGCTTGTCTCTTTCACCAGTAAAAGATATTACCTCACCCACCTTGTGTCTTAGAGAATCTTACAAGTTGGCCTAAAGACATACCGAAAACCAGACTGCAGCCATATCTGGGCATTTTTACCAGTTTCACAAACGTTTTAGTCCCAATGAATTATGCAAATATTTGACAAAATTCCAAACTGAATATTTTCTTTTTCTGGCAAAATTACTTACCACGTGCTCCCAGAGGAGTCACTGTTTCCAAAGGCACTGAAAGAGCCATCATCCCTTTGGTAGAGAAGCTCTCTTTGGTAGCCTGAAGAGACCAAAGCAAAGACAGGTATTGTATAAATTACACCTGAGTAGATCCAAACTGGAATTTCTTTCTGGGGGCTATGGGAAAGGAGCTTTCAGACAGTGGAGAAAGAGAAGTGAGATTGCTCCAGCAGAGTATATTTATGTAGATTTTAAATCTCATGTTTCAAAACATTTCTGCCAAATGTGCAGGAGTAAATATGAGTGAGAGAATTAAAAAAAACCCAAAAACTAGGTTGCAATAACATTAAGGATCTGTTTATGGAAACTGAGGTGCATAGCTCCCACTCCATCTTTAACCCTCCTGTCATCAAGGAACATCAGATCGGTACACAACTGTACATTTTCACATAACTCCACTGCTGCACTACCTATGCATAAGAATGAATTCAAGGCTCAGTGAGATGTACCAGCTTCTGAATAATAGGAAAAATGGAAAGCAGAAAGGAAAATATGTACCAGCTAGAAAGGCAGAAGATGCAGCGAAAAGTAGCTATGTTAGAGTTGCAACTGCTCGTCTCTGCCAAATTTAAAGGACCAGCTAGCTGTCAAAAAAGTTTGCTGGAAAAAGTTCCCCTGCAAGGGTGGCCCTCCAATGAGGTGGTTTAGCAGTGACCAGCCAGCCATGAAGAGAAGTGCATTAGAGCAGAGGTTCTCAATCTTTCCCTTTCTGAGGCCTCCGCAACATGCTATAAAATCTCTATGGCCCACCTGAGCCACAACAACTGTTTTTCTGCATATAAAAGCCACGGCCAGCGTTAGGGGGTAGCAAGCAGGGCAACTGCTTGGGGCCCCAAGCCCAGGGAGCCCTGCAAAGCTAAGGTGCTCAGGCTTTGGCTTCAGCCTCAGGTAGGGGCTCAGAGCCTCAGGCTTCAGCCCAGAGCGGGGAGGTTAGGCTTTCTGCCCTGGGCCCCACTGAGTCTAATGCGGTTCTGCTTGGCGGACCCCCTGAACACTGCTTGCAGCCCCCCCAGGAGGCCCCAGGACCTTGGTTGAGAACTGCTGCTTTAGAGGAAGGCTCTGGTTAAAAGATATCCCTAGGTTTTCCAAGATATTTCCTGGTGTTTGACACATATATGTCTTTTTGTTGATAATATGTATCTTTAAAAAAACCTCAGGTATAGTTTGATATCAACCACTTACTTAGTGTCCCATCACAACAACTAATAGCAGTACAACATCCTTTTCTTCATATTTTTAACTGCAGTGCAAAATCAGTTTACGTAGATTTTTTTTAAAATGAAACGAGTCTTTTAGTTGAACTGTTTTGCTTCTCCACTGACTCTTTAATGTCTCTGAAACCTTTCGTCTAGATTTCACATGCTAAGAACACTATGCAAAACCCCATCCTGACTGTCTGTAAGCCATATCAATAATAATAATATCTATTGATTAATAAATAGATTAATATTAAAGATTAATAAAAAAATGTTGAATTAATGGAAAAATGTTTTTGTCACTGCTGCAAATATCTTCCAGGGTTTTGCAAAGAATAAAATGGACTTGCACAGTTCTTTCAATGGCACTGTGACAATATATATTGTATACAGAGGTCTGGATACATACAGTAGTTTCGTTGAGATCCAACTATCAGCTTGAATACATGCTTGGTGAGCTAGTCAAGTATGATATAGTTAGAAAACTATAATACAGACAGCACAATTTTAATAACCAGAAAAGAAAACTACCATTATGGAATACTGCAGTGTTCTCCAGTGGTGTTTTACAAGCTTACAGATTACTTAAACATTACTGCTGTGTTTTGGATCACAGCCTGCCCACTGACTTACTGTATGACCTTCAGGATATCATTTAACCTCCATTATCCCATCTGTAAAATCTGTAAAATAACAGTGCCTCCTTTTCTCTTAACCCCCTCTGTGGACACTCTTATTCCACTATAAGAGTGCCTTTTTGGGGAGTTTTTTTAGAGCACTTCAGGAAATTGCTTACAAACTTGAGAATAGCTGTTAAAATAACAGCTGTCTCTCTTTTCCCCCTCTTCCCCTGCAACCAAACTATGTAGTAGAGCTGGTTGAAAATTTTCAGTGTAACTTTTGTTTGACAGAAAATTGGGTTTTTAAGAAAACAAAGTTTATTGTGAAAAGTGTACTTTCCATGGAAAACTTTCAACTTTTCATTGAAAAATCAAACACTGGAAAACGAAAGAATTTCGGCCAAAACCAAAAAAAAAAATTACATTTAGAAATGCCATCACGATGCCTTATGGGAGGTGTAGTACCTCATGCCCCCATTATCCTCTATAGGCCTGGTTCCCCAGGCAGACTACATCTCCCATGATGCACTACAGTGGCTAAACAAGAGAGGACACTGTGGTGCATCCTAGGAGCCGTAGCCTGACCCTTAGAGCAGAATGGAGCCATGAGGCACCCAGAGTATAACTTTCACTGCAGCAGCATTTCCAAATTAAAATTATTGGTTTTCAGCTAAAATTTTTCAGTTTTCGATTAAAAAAAACAAAAAAAAAGTCCATGAAAAATTTTGCTGAAAACAAAAAACAAACAAAAGACTGTCTTCATCTAAACTTTCTGCAGGAAAGAAAATTTCTGACAAGCTCTGCTGTGTAGCTCTGGGGTGACCAAAGTCTAATAATCAGGCCAAGAAGAACTCCTGGAAGCTACACCATTGAGAATATTTCTATTCGCAGGGCTATTTCTCCCTCTAGTGCCAGATCAGTCTAGGAAGCTAGGTCAAATTTAGACCTAGTATCTACTTTAGTCAAAGGAGTTCTCTTGGGGATTAATCTGGTTCATTGTGTTTTCTAACTAACTTGCAACCCTTTATGATGCAAGGAGCAGTCAGAAATATTCAGACTTGTGCTGTTTTATTGGCAAGAGATAACCAGCTCCAAGAATGATGATATGGATCACCTTTTACAGAACAATTTTACCCTGGAAAGTTACTTTATACAAATGGCATCTTCATACTCAGCAGATCTTACTTTAGAAACAAATGTAAAATTGTCTGACTTTTTAGTATTGTCAGCCCTGGAGAACCAACACAGCTACAAATAAGTGGGCTTCTCATCTAGCTCACACGTCATCAAAAGAATGGCGAATCAAATTCCAAATGCAGGGCCACAAATGAAGTATTTTCTGTGAGTATGATATTTTTTTTAAATCTAGGCTCTTCCCTGAAAGTTTACAGACCTTCTCTCATAAATGATGTAGCCTTCAGTTTAATATCTTCCTTCAATTGTCTTGTGTTAGTCAGGTATTCCAAAACATAAATATTAGGAGCAAAATTTATCATGTTCTGTTCACCACAGCCATAAGGCATCTTAATCAGTGATTCCAAGCCATTGATAGAAGGCCCAAGAATATCACCTGAAAGATAAAATTAAAGGTCAGTGCACATAAATGTATGCATACCACACAGAGGATGGGGTTACTTACACTGTGGAAGCATGTGATATGTTACACTTTTCATGTCCCCTTTAGCCATCTCATCTGCCCACTGCCCACTCACCTATCTGCCCAGGGACTTATTCTAAGATTTCAAGTTGCTCAGCAGTCACTGTTTTCAAAAACAAAACAGAACCTCCCATCCCGGGCCATGTTTCATTAATTGTACACATTTGCAATTTCTGTCCCAGAATTATACTGGCCTAGAGCTTCCTTATTAAAGGCTGAATCTCTAACCATATGAAAGAGACCCCTACATGATGAAAACACTAACTACCATAATATCCAAGTAAGATTCAAATTCCTCTGTCTTAAACAGTCTCCACAGAAACCTCATTCTTAGCCCAATGGATGATGGGAGAGGACTTTGGGAGTTAATCAGAGCAGTATCCATCCCAACAGTCTAACATTACATTAAGCCAATATGAGTATAAACACAGTGTCATTAAAACCACAAATCAGCAACCACCTGGGACCAAATCTTGTTCACTTTACTCACACTAACCTCCCCACTGATTTCAGTGAGATTAACCGTGTGAGGCAGGAGAGCAGACCTGGGCCCAAGAAAGAACTCTGCTATATGGAGAACCCGTCTGATAGTTTGGTAGGGGAATTGGGTAGACTGGCTTCTCAAAAGCAGTTGTCATGACACAGTGTTACACTGTACCACGTCTTGGAAGCTATGTGAGTTGACTGTAAATCCAACACAAGCCCAGCAGACAGTTTTATATTTACAGTGTGCAAAAGAGTAAGAGGTTGCTAGAAAATAAATGAAGGTGTAAATAGGATAAAATAATCCTTACCAATGACAGTGACTTGCACTCTTTCACTGCCACTTACTACATCAGGAGGGAAGGTGAAATCCAAAGTTTCTGATACAGTTGGTGGGTTATTCCCAGTCAAATCTAAAAGACGTGTCTGTGAATAAGACTGTTCCAGCCCCTCAGCCTATCAAAATAAGCAAAAAGGATCACTTTAATCTCCAACACTTTACATGCTGTCTTTAAATTTCTCTTTGTGCTAGTACAAAAGTGTTTGTCGGACTGCAAGATCTAAACTGCTGCTAACAAATGATTTCTGCTACTTGCTAACACAGCAAGAAGTAGAGTATTGACTCATCTGAGCTGATGCACATGTTTGTGTTTCTTTAAAACAGCAGGCACTTCTATCTGTAGTAATGGCTTATCAAGATGAATTGCTAAGAACAAACAATAATATACAGGGCCTGAGACAAAGTCCACTGAAGTCAGTGAGAATCTTTCCATTGACTTCAATGGGTTTTGGATCAGGACCATGGAGCAGAGCATTCTAAGACAAAGGTGTGTTCTTTCACACAACATGCAACACTGTAATGCTCAAAGAATGAAATTTTGTTCTCGGGGGAGAAATTCACCCCTGTGGAGAGGGCAAAGTGGTGGGAGGAAGGATAGTTTCAATGGTTAGGGAGATGGCCACAGACGCAGGTTCAAGTCTTTACTCCGCTACAGACTTCCTGTGTGACCTTGGGCAAGTTGTCTAGCCTCTCTGTGCCTCAGTTCCCCACCTGTAAAATGGGGATAATAATATTTCCCTACCTCTCAGGGTGTTGTGAAGATAAATACATTAAGGATTGTGAGGTGCTCAGACACGACAGTAATGGGGGCCATATAAGTACCTTCAGGTACGTCTACACTGCAGCTGCAAGCATGACTCCCAAACAGACTCGCACTACCTCTGCTCAAGCTGCCGCACTAAAAATGGCAATGTGCATGCTGCAGCATGACTGGTGTCACGCGCTAGAGACCAGAGCTTAGACCCAGGGGATCAGGCAGGCCCAGACTCAGGTGGCTAGTTCCAGCCACTGCCCATACTGGAACATCCACACTGCTATTTTTAGCATGCTAGTCTGCTTGAGCTAGCACGAGTCTGTCTATCTTGGCTGCATGGCTGGCTCCCAGCTGCAGTGTAGACATATCCTTAGACAGTGCCAGCACAAGTCTGTTTAGAGTATGATGTGTTTGTCCTCTATATCGGGGTAAATTTCACCCTTAGAGCCCAGGCCTGAAGCCTTACTACATTTCACTGAATTTAAAGGGACTACTCTTGCGAGTGAAAATAACTTGTTTGAGCAAGTGATATAGGATTGGGCACTTATACCTCACTTAAATAGAGTCACAGTGGTGTAAAACACACAGAATTTGGATGAGAATTTTAGTTCCTTTATTTTATTTATGAATAACTTTTTGGCTAACTTTCTCCCCCTCCCAGAATACAGAATTTGTCATGTTAAAGCTCTGTTGAAATAAAATCAACTGTGTCAAATTTAGCTATATTTTTGTTTATATTTCTTAAAAGGCAGTCTAAACCATGTTAAGGAAGGAGTTCTTTAAAAGATAAACTTTCTGATAACATTTACCCATTCTGAAAGCTTCAGGTCAAAACGCAGATGAATAAATATTCCATTGGTCTGCCTTTTCACAACATTCTCCTGTTTAAGGGGATACCATCTCTGAATGCTTGACATGACCTACGCCTTTGAATATTTACCTTCACTAAAACTTTCTGGAGGATGGCATCCGAAGCAGTGGGTGATATTGCTGCCACTTTAATAGGAATCTCTCCCAGCTGTTTTGGTTTGATTGGAAAATTAACAGTCTTTGCATCTTCACTTGGTACCAACACAGATTGCTGGTTTCCTGTAGCATTTATTTCATTGGATGTAATAAGAATTTCAAATGTGTCACTGAGGTCAAGAGTCACCATAACCTATAAAAAGACTGCAATTAATATTTTTAACTGGAAAAAGGGTGTTAATCTTAGGAACTCCCTTTTATAAACTGTCATTTTCTGTGTGTATTTAAAAATATGTCTTAGTTGTACCATTTATCACTGAAGAAACAGTAAGGATCTCAAGGAGATATGATCACTATAGTATGTATAAGCCTTGCAGTGTCTGGGCAACATCCAAGAATCAGAGCAAGAAAACATGGACAAGAGGAAAAGAAGAAAAAAAAAGAATTGGAAGTCGATGGGAGCTGAAGATATCCAGAACCTCACAGGGACTGCCATTCACCAAATGGAAGGGCTCAGGAAAACACTATATGTCATACCAGATCCAACCATCAAACCGAGTAGCCTATTTCTGGCCAATCCCATTCAGAGGAAGCCAAAGACAAACAGTCCATTTGACTAATTTGGGTGCAATGATTTACATGTAGGAAACTAGATTTTTCCTGACTCCTGCAGCATATAGTTCGTATATTAAAGAGTACCTCTAGAAGAGCTGACAAACTTCAGAGCGTAGCAAAATGGTAAGGAAAAATACTAGCAAAAAAGAGTTTGCCTATATTTACCTCAGTTGCTTCTTTCAAATAATTGAAGATGTTTACTTCCAAAATAAACTGCTCTCCTCTGGTAACCGAGTAAGGAAGGTTCAAGGAAATAAAAAAGGGTTGAAAAGCTTCTAACTGGAAAACAAAATCATTATACAACAGTGAACCCCGGTGGTCATATATTAGCTATTAAATTGGCTACAGAAAGTTTAGATTCAGATCTGTTCTAATTAGACTTTCCCATTGGTAAACCTGGACTAGAGAACAAATTTACTTATATTGGACAATTAACATTGGGTAATATGCAGGGTTTCTGATTTTTGGTTTTAACCAATAAAACAGCCAATAAAAAAATGAAAACAGTGTTTATCCAAAAAATCACCAGACAAACACCAGAAATAGTTACTTGTAGTTAACGGCTTGTCTATGTAGATCAGTAATGTGGACTAGAGAGGCATGATTTCTAAAACACACTAATGTGTTGCACATTAATTGGTCTGTGTGGATCATGCTGATGCACACTAAAGATTCTCTACTGAGCTTTAACATAGTGCTGTTTGAAACAGTGTGACACTACAGCACGCTAGGGAACATTACAAAAAGATTACTCAGTACAACACAAAGAGAGAGCCCCCAAAAACCCCAGTTTTTAGACATCTACATAGAACTGAAAAACTGCTAAAATAAGCCTCAAAAAATGAAATGAACAAACCGTGAAAAACAGAAGCCCTAGTAATATGATAGGACTGAAGCATGAGCCAAATCAACTATTAGTACAATAGCAAATGCCTTTTTCCGAGGACTCTCTGGGTATGTTTACACTGCAATAAAACACCTGTGGCTTCCCAATGTCAGCTAACTCGGGCTCCTGGGCTCATGTTGCAGGGCTATTAAATTGCAGTGTAGATGGTCAGGCTCAGGCTGGAGTCTTGGCTTGGACCAGCCACAGGTGTTTTACTGCAGTGTAGACATACCCTCTAGCCCTGTTCACACGGGAGTAGCTGGGTTCTTGGCATTTTCATATCTTAGGTGCCTAGAATGATTTAAAAGTCTAACTTCAGACATCCAGGTTTGAAAGCTTTGACCTTTCCCATCATTTGGGATCCTGTTAAATCATGACTTTCAACTGTTTTGGATGCTTAAGCAATGGATGATTTAAAAACTTGTCTCTACATGGCGCTATCTTCATGCCAATCGGGAAGAATATATTAGAAAGCAAAATAATGGGCTCATCTAATAATCTATTTTTTCTTCCTTATGTATTGCTTTCTGCAAGTGCTGTAATTTGGGTTTGTATTTTTAAGATTTATCTATATTAGGTATATTTTTGAAAATGCAACATTTTTTAACTAAAGCTGTGAAATAAAGAAACGAAAGGAGGCAGCAAGCAGATGCACATATAATCCAACAAAGACAGACGCCCAAAGGCACAGAATCACTGTATATCATTCTGCAGTATTGAAGTTATTTATGCGTACAGGAGAAGGAGGAATATGGTACCATAGATTTTAAAAGAGACCTCTCCACTGATTTCAGTGTGCAGCTCTGCTTAAAATTTGATTGTATTTAATGAGTCTTGTTTTCCTTATTAAAATAATCAGGTTGCTACTGTTCTTGTTACAATATAAAACTGAAAATAATAAACTGGGGTGTTACCACTAACATAAACTGGAACTATATTGTACTATGTTACCACAACAGGTGCAGTCGTAATTCCAAGTCCAAGGTTTTCAGATATTACAAAAGCACTGGCTACCCAAGAAGTGATGGTATCAGGTACTATAACTTCCATTGTTGTATCTCTGCTGGATCTAACAAGAGAAAAACACATCCGAATTTCAAAAGCATTAATTTAATGCTCAGTAAATAAAATGTTTAAGACAGATCATAAATGTAGTCTGAATTCTTAACTGGAAAGATTGTTGTTTACCTTTTCTTCTTCTCCAAACTTTCTGTAAAAATGTTTTTGTTAGGCCCCAAAGTAATAATTAAATGGTGAATTAAAAATTACTCACTTTAAGACAATAAATCCCTCCATATTCTATAGAAATACCCTCCAGATGTCAGCTGTTTTCCTAAAGCTCCTGATATTAATGCTTAGTTAAATGAGTGTCATGTATTGACGCACAGTACGGGTCAGATTGTGTCACCAATTTAGCAATTTTGGATCGTCTCATTGTTAAGACACCGGACTAGGGCCCAGTAAAGTAGGATTTAATTTCTGCATCTACCACAGATTTTAGTGTCATAGAATCATAGAAATGTAGAATATCACGGTTGGAAGGGACCTCCAGAGGTCATGCAGTCCAACCCCTGGCTCAAAGCAGGACCAATCCCCAACTAAATCATCCCAGCCAGGGCTTTGTCAAGCCTGACCTTAAAAACCTCTAAGGAAGGAGATTCCACTAGCTCCCTTGGTAACCCATTTCAGTGCTTCAGTTTTTCCTAATATCCAATCTAAACCTCCCCCACTGCAACTTGGGACCATTACTCCTTGTTCTGTCATCTGCTACCACTGAGAACAGTCTAGATCCATCCCCTTTGGAACCCCCTTTCAGGTAGTTGAAAGCAGCTATCAAATCCCCCCTCACACTTCTCTTCTGCAGACTAAACAAGCCAGTTCCCTCAGCCTCTCCTCATAAGTCATGTGTTCAAGTCCCCTAATCATTTCTGTTGCCCTTCGCTGGACGCTTTCCAATTTTTCCACATCCTTCTTGTAGTGTGGGGCCCAAAACTAGACACAGTACTCCAAATGAGGCCTCAACAATGCCGAATAGAGGGGAATGATCATGTCACTCGATTTGCTGGCAATGCTCCTACTTAAACAGCCCAAAATGCTGTTAGCCTTCTTGGAAACAAGGGCATACTGTTGACTCATATCCGGCTTCTCGTCCACTGTAATCGCTAGGTCTTTTCTGCAGAACTGCTGCCTAGCCACTCTGTCCCTAGTATGTAGCAGTGCATGGGATTCTTCTGTCCTAAATGCAGGACTCTGCACTTTTCCTTGTTGAATCTCATCAGATTACTTTTGGCCCAATCCTCTAATTTGTCTAGGTCCCTCTGTATCCTATCCCTACCCTCCAGCGTATCTACCTCTCCTCCCAGTTTAGTGTCATCTGCAAACTTACTGAGGGTGCAATCCATACCATCCTCCAGATCATTTATGAAGATATTGAACAAAACCGGCCTGAGGACCGACACTTGGGGCACTCCACTTGATACCGGCTGCCAACTAGACATGGAGCCATTGATCATTCCCCTTTGAGCCTGACAATCTAGCCAACTTTCTATCCACCTTATAGTCCATTCATCCAATCCATACTACTTTAACTTGCTGGCAAGAATACTGTGGAGACCATGTCAAAAGCTTTGCTAAAGTCAAGAAACAACACGTCCACTGCTTTCCCCTCATCCACAGAGCCAGTTATCTCATCATGGAAGGCAATTAGGTTAGTCAGGCATGATTTGCCCTTGGTGAATCCATGCTGAATGTTCCTGATCACTTTCCTCTCCTCTAAGTGCTTCAAAATTGATTCCTGGAGGACCTGCTCCATGATTTTTCCAGGGACTGGGGGGAGGTTGACTGGCCTGTAGTTCCCCAGACCCTCCTTCTTCCCTTCTTTAAAGATGGGCACTACATTAGCCTTTTTCCAGTCATCCGGGACCTCCCCTGATCGCCATGAGTTTTCAGAGATAATGGCCAACGGCTCTGCAATCACATCCGCCAACTCCTTTACCACCCTCGGATGCAGTGCATCTGGCCCCATGGACTTGTGCTCGTCCAGCTTTTCTAAATAGTCCTGAACCACTTCTTTCTCCACAGAGGGCTGGTCACCTCCTCCCCATGCTGTGCTACCCAGTGCAGTAGTCTGGGAGCTGACCTTGTTGGTAAAGACAGAGGCAAAAAATGCATTGAGTACATTAAGTGCAACTCCAAGTGTGATTTGGCCTTCCTGATTTAACTCCTGCATGCTTGAGCAATTATTTTTATACTCCTCCCTGGTCATTTGTCCAATCTTCCACTTCTTGTAAGCTTCTTTTTTGTGTTTAAGATCAGCAAGGATTTTACTGTTAAGCCAAGCTAGTCGCCTGCCATATTTACTATTCTTTCTACACATCAGGATGGTTTGTTCCTGCAACCTCAATAGGATTTTTTAAAATACAGTGTCACCAGAGGTAAATCATCAAATCTCCCTTTGCCTCATTTACCCATCTGTATAAGGGACCTAATACTACTTCCCTTTCCCCACCCTTTCTCTGTGTTGTTCATTTAGATTGTAAGCTCTTCAGGCAGAGATTGTCTCTTGAAATGTATTTGTACAATGCCTAGCACAGTGGACCTCCAAACTTAGTTACTGCCTCTAGGTGGTACTGTAATATAAATGGTAATAGGGATCAATGCAGAATACTATTTAAAAGGTACTAGTGCAACATGCCCCTGGAAAATAATTAAAGTATGTCAGAAATCCAGAGCAAGTAAGAGTAAAAATCTCTGTTTTTCTCTAAGTGTTTACCTAGTATTGGTGTCAATCCAAAGCCAAGTCTCCGGGAAATTTTTCCTTACATGTGGACTACTGAAAGCAGGAAATCCGCCTGCAGTACCTAGATAGTCATCAAAATCTGCACTATAGGGTATCATCTCATCATCTACAAAATTAAAAATATTGTCAAATATCAGAAAACTACGTAGCAAAACAAAATCAAATTAGCACCCTGTTTCATGAATAATTATTTACAAACCCACAAGAAGTTTGGTGACAGTACACATGGTATTTCTGAATTGAATTTAGTGTTATGGCACTGTTATTTTCACTTAAACACAAAAGCATTGCACACAAAATTTAAGTTTGACAGGTCTCTATGTCTATACAGCGTTTTGGAGCAAAAAGGAGCAAGCCTCCCAGCTAGGTTATCAGACTTAGGCTAGCAGGTCTTGTGCTACACTCTAAATGTAGCTGTATAGACAGGACTTTGAAGTTGCAACTCTGGCTGGAGCTCAGGCTCTGAAGGCTAGGGAGGAGGGTGGGCTTCAGACCTCAAGCTCCACCCAAACCACAACCTCAAAGCGCTGTTTAGAGCACTAGTGTGAGCCCCACTAGCCCAAGTCAATCAACCCAAGGTGGGGGCCTCACTCCCATTTGCTTCCAAATGCTGTGTAGACATACCCTAGATGGCCTCTTTAGGGGTATATACTCCATATAGTCTGAATATAACTATACTAGGGGTGCTGAGCCATTGCTGTTTAACTCAATGAGAGTTCAAAACACAAAGCACCTCTCAGGTCCAGTACCCTTTCAGCCACTTCGTGTCAGCAGTGGCATGGACAGAAACCATAGAGTCCATGGGGAAAAAATGCAAACTAGCCTAAGTCCCATTTTCAAAAGCACCTATGTTGATTAGGAGCCTAAGTCCCATCAATTGATTTAAGTTCTTATGAAAGTGTTACCCCATATTTATACCCAAGAATCTTAGGGTGCAGTCCTGCAAACACCTATTCATGAGGGTAGTCAGAGATTAATTCAGTGGGCCTTGTCACAGTGGTTAAGACTGCTCATGTGAGTAAGAATTTGCAGGATCGGACTCTTAAGGCTTAATCTTGTGACCAGAATCTGATTTAGCCGGGCTGGGTGCAGCATAAATGAAAGAAATTCTTCTCCCTAGATTGTAAAGTAGCTGCAGAGATGTTCCGCAGAGATTATTCAGTCATATGAAGTAAGGTCTTATGTACCCACACATATAAGACAGAGGGGGAAAGGATCTGTGTAGTAGCCCTGCAGGCTCAACGCAATGAGCTCATGCAGAGTGCAACTCACATTGCACACAAATCTAGTCACCCAAGCTGCACAGCTGAACCACATTGGTTCCGCTGCAAAGGGACCCTCTCCATCTGTGGAGGAAGGGTCTGTATTTGAAATATCTATTTCAGGAATTTGTCTTCAAGCCCCGATGGATCTTTTGTCACCTCAGACAACAATGTAATCCTGACAAATATGCAAAATACATGCTGTTAAAGAAAGTGATTCAAATAAAAGAAAAGGAGTACTTGTGGCACCTTAGAGACTAACCAATTTATTTGAGCATGAGCTTTCGTGAGCTACAGCTCACTTCATCAGATACATACCGTGGAAACTATTCTCTGTGTATATATAAAGTCTGCTGCAGTTTCCACGGTATGTATCTGATGAAGTGAGCTGTAGCTCACGAAAGCTCATGCTCAAATAAATTGGTTAGTCTCTAAGGTGCCACAAGTACTCCTTTTCTTTTTGCGAATACAGACTAACACGGCTGTTACTCTGAAACCTATCAAATAAAAGATAAAACCTGTAGGCCAAATTCTCCCATATTACAACATCTTACGTACAGGTAAATCTATGACTTCTGTGGCGTGACTCTGGGTTTTTCTTGGTGCAACCAACCAGAATTTGGCCCTGTTTGTTTATCTTTAACCCTCCTGGACCTAGCAGATAGCAATGGTTTGGTTATGCCAATTTTTATTACTTACAGAGAACATTATTCTTGTCTTCTGGAAGGTTTGCATCAGTCAATACCCAAAGGTTGCATTTCTGGATAAAAAAGACATACAATATATTTCAGTACAGGACATGTAAAGTACTCATTCTCTTATTTTTCCTTTCTTTCATTCTTTTTAAATGTCTTTCTTTCTTTTTTAAATTAAACTCAATTTAAAATAAAATGAAAGTCAATTTTTAGCAACTCAAATGCATGGCACAACAAATGCTATTTTCTGACTTTGAATCCTTACCACACCATCAGACGTCACTTAGGGTGGCATGATGTTTTGGCTTAAAGAAAAAAAGAATTAAGTACAAAGACTTCAGTGGACTGCTAGTTCATCTGCATGCTTTCATTTTGAAATGGGCACATAGTGATGAATTTCACTATTATCTATTAAAATTCTGTGAATACTTTCATTTTTAGACTTTTGTAAAGCAAAATTAAATTCTCCCCCAAAACAACTTGATGCTGTCTTGACAAACACAGTAGAAACTATGAAAACAGTGGATTGTCTGCAGTTTTCAAACTTTACAAGGAGTATTTAATATATTTTCCTTCTGCAGAGTATGTACAATTAAAGAGAAAAAAATCCAACTTCTAGATTTAAAAATGATACCTGAAAGACACTGAGAGGACTTCTGATTGCGTCAAAATATTGTACTGTGTTGTACAAATGTAGTTCATGGAGCACCTAAGAAAAGAAAAATAAAAGAATGCGAATTGTGAAAGCAGGGTGCAATTCTTTAAATAAAATGTACTATACAGGATGTTAATTTGCAGAGCTATCCCTCAAATAGTAGATCTCTTGCCTCTGGAAAATTGGAGTTACCATATGAATGGCGTTAGGCAATAATGGCTTACACCAGTGGTGGGCAACCTGTGGCCCATCAGGGTAAGCTGACTGCGGGCCGTAAGACATTTTGCAGACGTTGACCGTCCGCAGCCACAGCCCCCTGCAGCTCCCCGTGGCTGCGGTTCGCCGTTCCTGGCCAATGGGAGCTGTGGGAAGCGGTGGGCATGTGTGAAGAGCTTTCCTATGTTGTTTGTTTCTAAAAGAAAAATGATTTGACTGTGAGCAGTTTGATGGACAAAGTTCAGAAGTGTTGGAAAAAGATGAAATGCCGATTGGAATATTAGTCCGCTAGCATATCTAAGGAATGAAAATTTACAGGACAGAACAAGTATAATTCCAAATAAAGGGGCTCATCTTACAAACAGTATATTCCTAAGCAGCTCACTAATGTTGATAGACAACTTGAATGAGTAAGAACTGTTCACACAAATAAAGGTTGCAAGATCAGTCCCAAAGTTGCATTCTATACTTATCTATTTATATCTATATAAAATAAAACATAAAAACTGTTACATTTCCATAACCTTACACTTTTCAGAAATACACTGTATACAAAGCTTTTTTCTTTTACTTACACTGTCTTCTGTAATGTCACTACTTTCTCCAAGGAGCTTTGTACTTTTGTCAACAACTGAAAGTCCAATTACAGAACTGGGTTCAGTTACACTGATTTTAAGGGAGACTTTCTCAGATGGATTGACTTTATCTTTATTCCAAGATACTTTGATCTAAGAAAAAGAAGAAAATTATGATGGTTTAAATTACACATTAATATTTCAGGGTCAGCCAAGAGCTTTCAATCATGAGCTTTTTATTTTAATTAGTTGTGGCTGAGAATCTGGTTTGGCTGGGGAAGGCATGGTTCCCACCAACTCTTGGAAGGCGCTAAGGGTTTACATGCTGCTCCCTAAACCCTCAGATTCCTTCAATCTGTAGTTGGTAAGCGCCAGCACCCCCATGGACATCCTTTGTTTCTGTGATGGCCACTATCTTGGCCAATAACGAGTATTCAAGGGACCACTAGAGCTAAAAGGATGAGTCTGAACTAAAGTGCCAGATTCGGTAGCTGGAGCAGTCACACTCACATCCTCTGTGGGTTGGGCACAGAGGGGGTTGTGTAATACACTCTGACCAGTGGGTTACACTTTCAATCTGCAAACCAGCCCCACAGGTTCCAACTGGCCCTTCTACAGCTATCCCAGTATTTGCATAGGGGGTTGAGGAACAGATGGCCGTTCAGTACTCCTGTTTCAGATGAATAATTTTGCCCTTTTCTTCATTGGAGAACCAAATTTTACTCTAAACTCTTGACTGGAAAAATGCATTTAAGGAGAGAAACAGGTCTTCCCAGAACTACATTCACGGCGAAAAGTCTGGGCCAGTGGCAAACATACTATCAATGGCTAAGGTAAATGTGATTATCACCATAGGCGCCGACTCTGTGGATGCTCCGGGGCTGGAGCACCCATGGGGAAAAACTGGTGGGTGCTCTGCACCCACCGGCAGCTCACAGCCCGCCCCCCCACCCCAGCTCACCTCTGCCTCCACTCAACCTCCGCCTCCTCCCCTGAAGCATGCCTGCTTTTCCCCCTAGCTCCCAGCGCTTGCCGCCGCAAAACAGCTGTTTTGCGCAGCAAGCGCTGGGAGGGAGGGGGCAGGAGCAGGAATGTAGCGCACTCGGGGAGGAGGCGGGGAAGAGGTGGGGCCGGGGAGGGGATTTGGAGAAGGGGTCCAGTAGGGGCAAGGAGGGGGCGGAGTTGGGGCAGGGACTTTGGGGAAGAGGTTGGAATGGGGGCGGGGCAGGGGTAGAGTGGGGCGGGGGAGGTCAAGCACCTACCGGCGCGGGGAAAAGTTGGCGCCTATGATTATCACTGCTTATTATGCTGTAAATAAGACAACAGACTGATTCATGAAGAGAGATGGGTTTGGATTAAATGACATTTAAAACACTGTTGTCAAGTTATTTATTGAAATGAAATGCAAGAACAGGCTATAAATTACTCCCAGAAGTAACTGATCACGTTTCTGCTGCACTTAGGAAATTTCAATAGCTACGCCTCACAAAGAGAAGTAGAAATAGTTTGGAATTTTTGTAGCTTTGAAGAAGATCAATTATTTCATTATATCCCATTGGTTTCCAAATCTGAAGTTTTCAGTGGCTGAAACCATTAGGCTAATATTTAATTCCCATTAATTCATCTTCCCAATTTTCCATCATCTCTGTATTTAAGATTGCCTGGTTTTCTCATCTTTAAATTGCACTTTAATCAGATACTTCGATTTTGGCCTGTTCCCACAAACCCATGCTCACAAGACTAGTAAGGTTTGCAAGAACAGGCCCTATCTCTGTAATATAAATTATACTGTAATCTTCACTAGGAGCCTAATACAGCACCACTGAAGTCAATGGAAAGACTCCCATTGACGTCAATGGAGCTGGATAAGGCTCTATATGCTTTCTTGTTACAAATATCTTCTCCTGCTTCTGATCTTAAACTTCTGAGTTTTAGCTCTCAGCTACATTACCTTTCTTTATTGCTATTTTTAATTTATTGAACTTTTAAGGAAACAGATATGCAACACAGCAGGAATGTGTCACATGTAGGGTATGAACTGCAGCTTTCTGACTACCTTGCCACACAACTGCTTATAACGCCACAAACAATGCTCAGCTCCCAAGGATGGGATAGCATTGTGAAGAGAATGGAGAATAGCTAACCAATTCACAAGCACGAGCCAGATCAAGTTCCACCCGATTCCTGGTTCCAAATAAAACTGTTCAGCATATTCATAGGTTCCAAGGCCAGAAGGGACTATTGTGATCGTCTACAACACAGGGCACAGAACGTCCACAAAATAATTCCTAAGGCATATCTTTGAGAAAAACATCCAATCCTAATTTTAAAATTGCCAGTGATGGATAATCTATTATAACTCTTGATAAATTGTTCCAATGGTTAATGACCCTCACTGTTAAAAATATACACCTTATTTCAGATATGAATTTGTCTGGCTCCAACTTCCAGCCATTGGATTGTATCCCACCTTTATCTTCTACATTGAAGAGCCCATTAACAGATATTTGTTCCCCATGTAGGTACTTACAGATTGTAATTAAGTCACCCCTAAACCTTCTTTTTGTAAGCTAAATATATTGAGCTTCTATGAGGATTGTTTTCTAATCTTTTAATCATTCCCATAGCTCTTCTCTGACCCCTCTACAACATCCTTCTTGAATTCTGGACAACATAACTGGATGCAGTATTCTAGCAGTGGTTGCACCAATGCCAAATAGAGAGGTACAATATCCTCCCTACTCCTACTCAATTTCCCCTGTTCATGCATCCAAGGATCACATTAGCCCTTTTAGCCATAACGCGTTTGACTCCATTGAACAGGAGAAAAATTTCCACTGGCCAACCTTGTCCTAAATGCCACTTCTGTATTGCCACAAAGAGAACTGACTGTACTCATGATTCATGGAGGGAGGGGAAAACAGTCCCTCTATGCAGCCTTTCCACAGTTTGGTTCCTCTCCACACAGCAGAAACGTGTTCATTCCATTCTGTTTTCTACCTTCCGGATTCATAACATAGCTGGGAGTATTGCTCCTCTGAGAAGACAACACTTGTATGTTCTGAGTATGGCCCTTCTGAATCTTTCTCTAGTCCAGTTCTGGGGGAATCATAGTTGAAGCAACTCTCTCCTGGTTTACTATGATACCAGTATCTTCCCAATGTCTCCTCCAACAGTCTTTCACTTATGGCCTGAACCAACTGCCAATGAAGTCAGTGAGAGTTTTCCACTAAATTCAGCGAGCTTTGAATCAGGCCTACATTGAGGAGGACTTTTTTATCAGCAAATCTTCCATTCTGAACTATTACTTAGTATGTAAGACACATAAAGAAAGTCATCTCAAACTCAGTCTTTGATTTACTACCTTGTTTTCAAGAACAGGCTGAATTGGCAGAGTCAGGGCATCATTTACAACTTCCCCATTCTCATCAATATAAAAGATACTTATACATGCCACAGGAGCCCAGGAATTTTCTGGTTTTAAAGTGAACGTTGTTAAAACCTCTGTGCCTACAGCCACAATCTGTTCTTTAGCTACCACCTGAAAGGGAAAATAAAATGTCCAAGTTATAATAAGATACTATCTGTATTACAATCACAAATTGCCCCTAGTTTTGCAATAAATTTTAAAGACAGCTCATATTTTCTATGGAAGGTTATCTGTGCCCTTTTTTGGAGAAGGCCCGAGAAGGCTGGTTGGCTTTTGCGGGGGAATATGGAGGAGAGGGCAAATGGATTGTTTTAAATTAGAAACTCACGTCTTGACTAGCCTTTTTTTCTGGAAGACTCTCCGGACAACTGGGGAAATAATAGGATTATGACATTGCAGATATCAAGCAACTGAAATCTAATTGAGAAGGGAGGTAATTTTAACTAGACAGATTGAACATGGAGGGGGGGCTGTTTCTTTGTGACATCTAGCGCTAGTAGAAAATTTTCAAATGTTTTGAAAAAAGTGGGAGAAATTTTTAAAAAATTGTGACATTTCCCCCCTGTTTTTTGACCAACTCTTTTAACACCACAAACAGTTTCCCTATAAACATTTGGAGGAAAAGCGCTGTTTGTTAATGTTTCAACACCATTCTTCATTTCAGTGCTGGGAAAGCTCACCGAATATACATTTCAGACCTCCAACCCCAACAAAACCAACAAAAGACCATACTTAACACTCCTCTTATTCCTAAGACATAAAAAACAAGGAGAACCACCAGACTTCCAAACTGTTCATTTTTTTAAAAAAAGTAGCATTCTTTTACGTTATAAAAAAGGGCACAAATCTATTTTTTCTATTTCAGGTCAAATGTGAGATTCTAAGGTCACGCTTGGTCAGCTTGCTGTTAATAGAAATCAATGCATCTAACACCAAGCATCTTGATTATCAGGGGTTAGAATATGCTGTGACCCCATGTGGATTCTTGGGGTGGAAGGGTCGGAAATGCACCCCTGCCCAGTAGATGGGCACAATCTAATTGATGAGATCTGGCACTGCTACTAAGGCTCATCAGCTAACAGAGCTGGCCTGAAACAGAGGGGAACACACTCCTCCCTTTAAAAGAATGGCAGAGCAGCCTCTCCCATACAGCTCCAAGGAGGCAGACAGTGGGGCTCCCTCTGAGTAAGGACTGAGCAAATACAAAGGACTGGATCCATTGTTTTTACTGAGCAAATCAATAATAATCAAATCTCTCAAATACTTAACCACATTTTTTTACTCCTTTGAATTTATCTCAGGTTGGTAACAATCACCTCAAGTCATACACATGTAAAATTGGTAAGTTACCAGATAACTGATCTCCTTTATTAGCTTGTTGCTTGCAACACTCAGCTCAAAAGGAATCCCAACCTAGAGAAATAACATGATGATAGGAATAAATAGGTGTCCATGATGAATACCTGACAGAAATGTTTTATTGGCAAGTATAGCTTCATCTGAACATGTGTTACCTTTACATCTTGTCTTGGTTTTTTTATCTGGAGGTAAGTCATGCTGGGGGAGTTGAATACACCATGAATTGCTATGTTAGTTTCACTATTAAGAAAACTAGCCTGTAAGACAATACAAAAAAGGCTGTTACTAGAATTATAAAATTTATTTACTGCTCATGTATATACTATCATTATATACGGTATGATACAGACTGAAAATGTTATATATATTATATACATAATGGTTTCAACACAGTTAGGGTGGCCAGATTATCGAAGTGAAAAACCAAGACATGAGGCATGGGGATGGGTGAGTTCATGGCGAAGAGCATGGGCAGGAAGGTACACCTGGGACTGGCTTGGCAGATTAAAGAGAGGGCGTGAAGGTGCCTCTTCCCTTTCTGTAGCAGCTCAGCAGAGCTGGGCGCAGCTCTGAAGCAAGTTTACAAAACAGGGGGGAAAGATTTTTCGACAACCTTACTGCAAGCCAGGAATAACCTAAGAAACTGGGAGATTCCTGGTTTTGGGGGACAACATACCAGAGGTGGTGGGAAGGGGAAAGTGGCAACATGAGACTGGCCTGAGATGTGCTGATCCCTGATCCCCATACGTGCTGTCATTCTCACCAGTCCAGCTGCCCACAGTCTCTGACCAGGCAGTCAGCTTTTGCAAGGGGGTTACATAACACCTTTTTTTTTTTTTCACCAAAACTGCAGGGACCCTAGAAAGGCCCTTGAAAAAGGACATTCAGGACCATGTGGTTGCCATTCTCATAATACTCATGTATGGCATGTCACTTAAAGCAATGACTCAATAAGCAATTGAGTGCTGATCAGTTTTCAGGTTTTCTTAAAGCACTAACAGTAATAACATTAGTAATTCCTTGGTTGGTCATATCTCCCATTAGTTTATATCAACTACAGTTATTCTCATTGTAGCCTGTTTCCATTCAGTTCTACTGGTATAAAATCCAGAGTAACGCTACTGAAGCCAATAAAGTTATTCCAGATTTACAGTGGTATGATTTATAGCAGAACCTGGCCCCATGAATTTCATCTAGAAATGCAACAGCTGGTGAGATAGCTCAAACTCAAACCAGGTACAATCACAATTTTCCAAAGATCTCAGAAGCTTGTCACTACACACGGCCTTGACCTGAATATTAATCCCACTTCTTATTTTAACACCCTGTTCTCCCTTACCCTCCTCAGAGGGGATAGCATTCACTGTGCCCTTCATCAAGTGAGCTATGCAAACAAACAGACACGGAATCACCTGATGTACAAGTAGATTTATACCTTCCCTCTTCTTCCTCTAGGGCTAATCACCAATATCTTCAAGCTCCCACATGAAGACCAGAATTCTGACAGCACAGTCAAGTGGATAAGGCACTAACCTACACAACAGAAGACCTGGCTTCTATTTCTGGTTCTGCCACTGACCTAGTTGAGACACTGGGTGAGCCATTTCACCTTTCTGTGCCTCTATTTCCTTCCCCATCATTGTCTGTCTTGTATACTTAGTGTCAGGCACTCTCTCTCGCTGTGTATGTGGTGTCTAGGACAATAGCCTAGGTGCTACTGTAATACAAACAATAAATAATTGCTCCCCACACCAGCTGTTGCATAAGTCAGAGGCAATGTACTGTTGAAAAGCCACTATAGTCTCATTCTTTGAATTGTGCTGGATTAATGCTTTGAGTTTTCATGATGTAAACACTACCTTAATAAGCAGATTCATCGTATTAGTCAGAACCGGGACCTCAAGGTGAATGATTCCATTTTCTGGGACAGTGTAATTTAGGATATGCACTGTCTCATTTCTCTGCTGCACTGCTCCATTTTTGTACATAGAGAACACACCGTGGTGAGGAACAGTGTCTGACTGTTCTGCAGTGATTGTGACATAATTTTGTCTCTCTTCGGCAGTCAGCTGATTTTTGTCGGAACGTGTTACTTTTAGCTAATAACAAAAAACAAGGAAGTGTTCATAAGACAGGCCACAACATAAATCCAGGATTCATAAGATGTAACCATACATTCGTTTTTATGACATGATTATATTTTTTAAACAGCAGTTATCTTCAGGTTTGTAATATGTCTATCAGGACACCTCAACTCCATAACTCAAATTCCAGGTCTGAAACTTCACATAGGGAGTGTCCAGAGAAGAGCAACAAAAATGATAAAAGGTTGAGAATACCTGACCATGAGGAAAGGTTAAAAAAAACAGTCATGTTTAGTCTTGAGAAAAAAAAAGACTTAGAAGGGACCTGATAACAGTCTTCAAATATATTATAGGCTGCTATAAAGAGGACAGTGATCATTGTCCTCCATGTCCACTGAAGATAGGAAAAAAAGTAATGGGCTTAATCTGCAGCAAGGGAGATTTAGGTTAGATATTAGGAAACACTTCCAACTGTGAGGGTAGTTAAGCTCTGGAATAGGCTTCCAAGGGTGGTTTAGAATCCCCATCACTGGAGCGTTGTAAGAACAGTTTGGACAAACATCTATCAGGGATGAGTCTAGGTTTACTTGTTTCTGCCTCAGCACAGGGGGTTGGACTAAAAGACTTCTCTAGGTCCCTTCCGGTGTTTCTACGATTCTACAATACTGACTCTGACTGATAAATGGAATGGGAAGCAAGACAAAACAGGCACGATGGGAAACCTTCCCCTTTCCAACTGTGAAGATTACTAGTGTTCTTGTGAAACCACCGCAGCATCCCACAGCTAAGTATGCACATTGAGCCCCAGTAGCAACAAGCATTAGTCCAATGTCTAAGTCACATGTAGGAGGAACAGAACTGATTCAGACATGGGCTCATCAAAAAGCCAGAGGAAAAGAAACTGCACAAAATTTGCATCGAGTACCAAAATGAGCACCTCCCAGTACACAACTTCTCCATTTCAAATCCCTCAGTTACCTTCACATATTATATCAGTTCTCACATTCCATCAATCCCTTCACCCATAGCATATCCAGTCTTCTCTCCATCCCACACTCCATAAATTCATCCCCCCAACACATACAATTCATCTCTCTCCCTCCCTCCCTAATCTAAAAGCCTATCCCTCCCACTAGACTGTTAATTTTCCCTCACCCCTCAGTCCATTAATTTGCCTTCCTCTGTGTGTATCTCATATTCAGAGCTCCACTTATCAGTAGCTGCTCCTTTTGTGTGGATAGCTGACAATCCCTCTCTTCGCTTGTCAGCTGCTCAGCACTGGTACCAGCTTCATCCAATACCTCCCTCTGTGTCTTGCTTTGGAGGATAAAGTGTGTGAGGGCTGGGAGCAAGCTGAGAGGATGGTAAGGGAAGGGAGAAGAACCAAAAGCCAAAGACACCTGTTGTGAGGCCGTAATCTTCAGCTAAATGGTGAGGTTAGGCTGGTCTGCTGTGAATGCTCATATTAAGCACTTGCCATTTATCTTTCTGGATCCAAGTTTTACACAGCTTCAGCAAAAAAAAAATTCACTTGGCTCATTTCAACAAGCTTTAAAGTATTTCCCTTTCATGTGGTGCAATTGTGGTTGCCTGTTAAATGCTGACATTGTCATAGAGTAGAAACCCTTTTATCTGTCTAGAATTGGGAACATGAGATTTAGTTAGATGACAGGGCTTTAGATAAAAAGAAAAACACAAAGGACATAGCCCAATTTCAGAAACCAGGAGGTTTTTACATAAGGAGGTGTTTGGATAAATAAGTTTTATAAGATTCTATAAAACAGCTAAGTAATAAGCGTATGTTAGTAAAAACACGAGATTCATTAGCTAACAGAGTTATTTAAAAAATCCAGACTAGCTATAGAGTGTTCTGACTGAACAAAAATAGGTATCAAAATGGAAAATAATCAGCCCTGATGCAAATCCTAAAGACTCTGTGAAAAATTTCTTTTCCTCAAGAGCTCTCACCAACCATCTCCAAATATATTCCACGTACCTGAGGCAATGTCCATTCTACAACATTTCCCTATTATTTTATAATTTTCTAGAGCAAATGACACTCATGCTAAAATTGCTGGCATGAATACAATGAAATAAGAGGTGTCCTTAGAATAAATTTGTAAATTCCCCCTAACACTCAGCAGACATTTTTAGCTAAGCAGAACAATAAAAGGAACACTGATTATTTTTCTTACACAAGAACTATCTTGATGAACAAACCATAATTAAATAGAAGAACTTACAGTAGCTGTGAAGTTCAGAGAAGGCTTTAGAGCTCCAGCATAGTCAGAAAAGTCAATGATGTAGTCATTCTGCTTTGGAAATACAGTGGTGCTTGCATTCTGAGTGATTCCTGTTGGAGTAATCATGAGTGTTCAAAAGACATGATTTCATGTATAATCCTTCTGAAAGGCTTCTCCCAGCTCTTCACGATACTGAGAAAACTCTCTTTATTTAAAATATTAATTCCAATCACCCCCATTTCTACTGTTGTCACTATCCTTCCCACTGGGGACTCCAGTTTTCTGACAATCCAGGCATACGCACTGGTACCCTTTCCCTCAGCACCAGATCCCGGAGGCTGCACAGTACTTCCATGAGTTACACTGCTCCATTCCACACATTTGCCATCCTCCCTACTCTCTCCCATGATTTGAAGAGTACAGCTTTTCGAGCCCTTCTGCATATAAACAAACTGCTAGGATATGGCTTGATCATTTGTTTTCTATAGCAACATCACATTGCAAGTAACATACCTGTAAGTGATTCTGTAACTACAGCTATAATTTCTGTTGGCCCTCTGTAAACTATATCACGCTGATACCGTGCATGTTGGACAGTAGATAAGTTTTCAAACTCTAAGTAATTAAAAGTGAAGTTCACAGATCCATTTATCTATAACGAGAAAACAAAGATCTTAATTTGTTTGACTGGATTTTTTCCAATGGAGTCATCAAAACTCAAAGCACTTAAAATCAGAACAACTTTTTTTATCCATTATTTCTAGTTAAATTGGATAGTACCCTCAATAAAAAACTACAATTACAGTTCATGAATTAAGATATTAACAAATGACAAGTCCCTGCCCAAGAAGCTTAGAACTGGAGAATATGATCCTGTAAAAGGATGTGGTTAATTCTCCATCACTTGAAGTCTTTAAATCAAGATTGGATGTCTTTCTAAAATATATGACCAGCTCAGCCACAAGATATGGGCCTGATGCAAGAATTACTAGGTCAAATACTTGGCCCATGTTATACAAGAGGTCAGGCTAGATTATCATAATGGTCCCTTCTTGCCTTAAAATCTATGAATAAAGTGCTGAGCACCTACTGAGACATAGCATAGTGAGAGATTATAGTAAACAAAAAGTGAGGGGGGAAGGATAGCTCAGTGGTTTGAGCATTGGCCTGCTAAACCCAGGGTTGTGAGTTCAATCCTTGAGGGGGCCATTTGGGATCTGGGGCAAAAATTGGGGATTGGTCCTGCTTTGAGCAGGGGGTTGGACTAGATGACCTCCTGAGGTCCCTTCCAACCCTGATATTCTATGATTCTATGAGCAGAGATTAACAGAATGACAAAGGTTACAATGGTGAAAGACTGTGGGATATGCTTATTAGTTATTAATATCTGTATGATGGTAGTACCCAGTTGTACGATTATGACTGTGGCCCCAATGTGCTGGCTGCTGCACATAACATAATTGAGACAAGATACATATATCTTGTTAGTCCCATATAAGGGTGAGGGAGTTTCTGTTGGCTTTTTCTTTTCAATTTATTGAATGCATTAAAATGTTGGGAGAAAAACAAGCAGGTATGGGGACCAGCAATGGAAGAGTAACAGGAAGAAATGACTTTAGATGAAAGGTGTGAAGGAGAATGTGGATGATTGTCTCAGGGTCAGGAAAGATGCTTCAAGTACAGAGGGCAATATAAAAAAAGGCCTGGTGTGGTTTATGAGAAAAGAACAGGAGAATCAACAAAGAGCAGTGTGTGAGCAACACAATAGGAGGCAACAGGAGAAAGGATTCCCAGTGGGGACAGAATGTGTGTTGATAATTGCTGATGAGGGTTTATTCCAATAATTCATCTTGGCAGTGAAGTGGATGCAGAAGCAAAGTTCTTACGTTCATAAGAACTCTACAAATTGTCAACAAAGACTCACCTCCAATGTTTTAGTAACATTTTTCTTGCTCCCCCAATAGGACACAGGAATGCAAGTGACTGTTACACTTCCTCTCACTGGCTTTCCATAAGTATACCTGAAACATGACAAGAGAGATCATATGAACCATTATCACATGGCTTTGGATTTCTGAAGAATGTACAAGACCGAAGAATAAAGAAAAAAATGTACCTGAGGGCATTAAATAAAACTACAGCACATTTGTACTTTGAAATGATTAGAAGCTTTTAAAACTGGCATCAGTTGAAATTCATCAAGGGCATGAGCCCCAGATTGTGAGTGGGGGATGTGCACAGAAGTGGAAAGTACTGCCCTTTTCCCCCACAGCCACTTGGAAGTCCATTATTATTATAAAACACTATTCATACATAGCAAGGTGCTGGACAATCTGAGATCAATCAACATCAAAATAACTACAGAAAAACAATAATTGGTCAGACTTTTTACATTTTATCATTTCATAATAATTATGACATTAACCCACAAGAAATATGAAAATGTCAAACTTTTAAAATTCTATTGAACAAAATGTGAATGTTGCACAATTTTAGTGCAGTAGAGTTTAAAGGCTGTGAGGGAGGATCTTGTGTGCCCTTTGAGGATTGCACTAATCTTACTAGATGGAGCTAATACAGATGGAGACCCCAATTTATAAAATATGCCTGGAAAAGTAACCATAAAGTAATAAATTGATCTAGGATTCTTCCAAAAAAGTCCCCAGGCAAACATAATTAAAAACAGTAAACAAGTCTTTTCAATTTTAATCTGAAAGCTAGAACAAATTCAGGTTTTTGAATGTCATTGGGAAGCTTAGTTCAATTATCGTGAAGCACAGATACTAAACTGCTTTTCCGCAAATGCTTCCAGATTATGTTTAAGAAAAAACAATAGCTCATCAGACTCAGACCTCAAACAACAGCAAGGGAAATTAAAAAGAGCAAATCAAAGAGTGACTCTGGGCCAATATTGTTAGTAAGGCTGCAAGTAAGCACTTTTAGTATTGTACAATCAATAAGGAATTACACTGGCAACTGTTACAGAGATTTTAAAACAGAGACGCTGGGAAAATATCATCAAATATCCTAATTCCAGGAAAAACTTTCACAACAGTCTGCAGCAACTGCAGTCTTTTTAGAGGACAGGCTGGAAGACCTAAAAATACAAGTTACATTAATCAGCTATAATTAAGGCTAAGATTTTGTCATGATTATTTTTAGTTAAAGTCACAGACAGATCACAAGAAATAAACAAAAATTCAAGGAAGCCATGACCTCTCTGTGACTTCTACTGCTGAGGCTCCCTGGTTTCCCCCACCACTGTGGAAACTGGAAGCTGTTGGGGGGTGGGAGGAGGGCCTCCGCCCACAGCAGCTAGGAACTGCAGGGTGACCATATTTCCCAAAGAGAAAACGGGACACCCCCAGCTGCTTGCCCAAAGCATCCCCCTCGCAAGACTGTCACTCGTGGCTGAAACTCTGAGGAGGGCCCCCTCAGGAGTCTGTTCCTGTCGCTGGAACATTGCAGGGGGCCCCCTGTTGCTGCTGTCGCCTGCCGTTGGAGCCCTGCCAGAGCTGCTGCCAGCTCCACAGCCCTGCACAGATTCCATGACTTCCAAAGAGACCTCCGTAACATAAATGTACCCTTCGCTATAATCAAGCCTAGAAATGACAAAGTCATTGGGCAACACCATGCCTAACTAATCTAATTGCCTTCTATGATGAGATAACTGGCTCTGTGGATGAGGGGAAAGCAGTGGATGTGTTGTTTCTTGACGTTAGCAAAGCTTTTGACATGGTCTCCCACAGTATTCTTGCCAGCAAGTTAAAGTAGTATGGATTGGATGAATGGACTATAAGGTGGATAGAAAGTTGGCTAGATTGTCAGGCTCAAAGGGGAATGATCAATGGCTCCATGTCTAGTTGGCAGCCGGTATCAAGTGGAGTGCCCCAAGTGTCGGTCCTCAGGCCGGTTTTGTTCAATATCTTCATAAATGATCTGGAGGATGGTGTGGACTGCACCCTCAGCAAGTTTGCAGATGACACTAAACTGGGAGGAGAGGTAGATATGCTGGAGGGTAGGGATAGGATACAGAGGGACCTAGACAAATTAGAGGATTGAGCCAAAAGTAATCTGATGAGGTTCAACAAGGACAAGTGCAGAGTCCTGCACTTAGGACGGAAGAATCCAATGCACCGCTACAGACTAGGGACCAAATGGCTCGGCAGCAGTTCTGCAGAAAAGGACCTAGGGGTTACAGTGGACAAGAAGCTGGATATGAGTCAACAGTGTGCCCTTGTTTCCAAGAAGGCCAATGACATTTTGGGATGTGTACGTAGGGGTATTGCCAGCAGATCGAGGGACGTGATCGTTCCCCTCTATTCGACCTTGGTGAGGCCTCATCTGGAGTACTGTGTCCAGTTTTGGGCCCCACACTACAAGAAGGATGTGGAAAAATTGGAAAACATCCAGCGGAGGGCAACAAAAATGATTAAGGGGCTGAAGCACATGACTTATGAGGAGAGGCTGAAGGAACTGGGATTGTTTAGTCTGCGGAAGAGAAGAATGGGGGGGGATTTGATAGCTGCTTTCAACTACCTGAAAGGGGGTTCCAAAGACGATGGATCTAGACTGTTCTCAGTGGTAGCTGATGACAGAACAAGGAGTAATGGTCTCAAGTTGCAGTGGGAGAGGTAGATTGGATATTAGGAAAAACTTTTTCACTAGGAGGGTGGTGAAACACTGGAATGCATTACCTAGGGAGGTGGTGGAATCTCCTTCCTTAGATATTTTTAAGGTCAGGCTTGACAAAGCCCTGGCTGGGATGATTTAGTTGGGGTTTGGTCCTGCTTTGAGCAGGGGGTTGAACTAGATGACCTCCTGAGGTCCCTTCCAACCCTGATATTCTATGATTCTATGATTCTATCCCTGTGTCTTTCATATCTCAATCTGGTAATATTACAAAGATGATAAAAAGAAACTGACAAATCTGAAGACAGTGTAAATCTCAATGCTTTTTTATCCAGACAGTATACTTGAATTATCATAAAAATATCACTGGGGGAAAGCCATGCCCAGTATACAGCTAGGACCAATAAAACTTCAGAATTGCAAGGGATTCAAATTCACAGAATCCTCTGACATCCAAAACTGACTGCCTTGCAACCATCAGTCACAACTGTAACCATTCTATCACGGTTAAATGGAAGAGTTAAGTAAACTTATATACATAACACTGAACCCCAACTCACACTGGCAAATTCTAGACATCAAAGTATCTTAGCCATCTATCTTATGGGTTTCTAAGTCCACTCATCTCCATAGTATGCGAGTGTCTTCCATGTAACATAGATTGGCAACAGCAAAGTCCCTTGTAAACTTCATGGACTCTCTAGTTCATCTGCCTTTGGGAATTACAGAAAACTCTATTTGGGATGTTTTGGTATGAGGGTTTTTGAGAGGGATGGGAGGACTAGATCTTATTTTCACTCCCAGCCCAGTGACACTATCACAGATCAGTGAAAGAGCCTGTCACAGTGCATAACTGTCCTGGGCTGTCGAACAGTGGACTGTAACAGATTTAAAATAATGAATAACAACAACAAACACTGCTAAATGCTCTAAAGCAAATGAAAGAGAATCAGCTGCAATTAACAAATATTTATAAACCTTTAATAGTGACAATACCTAGCACTACTGTAGCAACATGCATCTAAGAATTTCAAAATGCTTTACAAATGTTTATTACATTTCAGTTCCTCCCTGATCACTTGCAATTTCAGTTCTCTTGAAATCCAGACTGAACTGTTTCAAATAAAATGGAGCTATACGTGAATATTATTCCTCCTTTAATCTCCTTTTCCCACCACTTTAGGAGAAGGAATCTGCCATTTTTAAAAGTAGATTCTAAATTCTCTGGTCATACACCATGTTTGTGCCACACTAAGCACACTCTCATGTTCAATAAATAATAATATCTAAATTAGAAATGGGATGAAACACTCATTTGTCACCTTTTAAAATCCATATTATGATTGATTTATAACTTTATAACTACTTTATAACATAAAGTAACATGAATATATATGAATTATATTAATCCAGTGAGAGAGTTGTGTAAATTTATGATTTACTTACTTTGCAGTGACAATACCAGTAAAGTCCTTGTCTTTCAAAGGATAATATAATGATGTTGTAAGAGTAACTTCAAATTTTGGTAACACTACAAAAAAATCAAAAGCTAACATTAAAACATATCAGAAGTATTAAATTCATACTCAGGAGAGCAAGTATCAATTTTTTAAGTAATAGGGGTATTTCAGTGTAATGATGATAGATTCTCCCATCAGTCTGATGGACGAGTGATTTCACTGTAATACAGATTGCATTACTACAGCTTCCTAAAGGACATCAGGTAGGACACGTATATTGAACCAAAATTGGTATGCATCTAAGGCTGATCCTGCACTGAGAACCACACACAGACTGCTGCACCCATACAGAGCCAAACTGACTTTGATAAGTCTCCAAGCAGACATGGAGGTCCATTTGTGCAGAGATACTTTCAGGACTGAGAACTAAGGTATCATTCCTTTCTCTCTCAGGTCAGACCTGAAAAAAAAAAACTACTCATCAATTCAGTCTTTACAGTACTATCAGTGAACTTAAAAGACTACACAGATGATAGGGTTTCATTTGCTCTAGTTCAGTTCACACTGATCATCATTTCAAAGTTAAGAATGCCTCCTCACGGCATATTAGCAGTGACTTCAGCTGGAGTTATTGCCTTTGTTCACAGCACAGAGCAGGAATCATGCATTCAGATAAGCAGGGAACATCCCGCACAATCTATATCCTCTAATTGCTGTTGGTGAGATACTGGCAAACTGAAGTCCTCACTATTTTTTCTACCACTTTTCCAATTTTTATCCAAAATATCATTGATTAAACTACTAAATGACATCCTGATCCTGCAAGTTGTGGGTCAGTTTCAGAGAGGTAGGAGATGCAAGTGGGGTTTCATGTTCATATGTCACCAAGTAATTGTTTATCTCCAAGTGTTTAATGCCAGATATTGATACCTGAAGAATAGAACGACACTCTTCCACAGGAATCAATTTGAAGTATGGGAATTATTGTGATGTGCACTTAAAAAAAGACACCCATCAATGTAGTATTTGAGCACCGTTGTCATCTTGACACAATACAATACTTTCCCATTCCCAGAAAAGAAGGATTACAATTTTCTGTCTCTGAGTGCACATGGACCACACTTACCATATTCCATCACAGTAAATCTTTGATAATGAGTTTGATCCTATAGAAAAACAAAACAAAGTATATAAAATTGTGCTTAGATTATTTGGTTCATTATATCTACTCTAGCCCAGTCCCACACTCATTCAAGTCAAAAAAAGCAAGATTTCAGCCTACAAGTTAAGTTATAGTCATTGAAATTGTGTCATTTTAAATAATGACATAACATAGAACCAGATATTGATTTATGTCAGTGAAGATAAGTATTATTTATTTATTTATCATAGAGAGACCACCAATCAAGAATCACAAGCTCCATTATGCTAGACGTCGTAAATACACACACTGAAAAGATGATCCCTGCCCCAAAGAGTTTATAATCTAAATCTAAGACAAGAGAGCAGAGGTATTCAAGTAATCTTAAAGTTCTTCATTAACTCAGTAAATCTGAAAGATTCTATTAGCCCTGTGTGTCCTGAACTGCTTAGTTTCCTTAATAAATACTACTACTTAGCTCTTATATAGCACTGTTCATATTTTAGATCACAAAGCACTTTACTAAATAGACCAGTATCATTTTACATCTCCACTGGCTTCAACGGAGATACATCAGGGCTGAACTTAGCTCAGTTACTTTTGTTTATTGGATTAAAACAAATGGATGGAAGAACTAAGTTTTCTGTACAATATATAAAATTGCTCAAGGCCTCTCCTTTCTATTTTCCGTCTTTCTAATTCCTTCTGTTGCTTCCTGATTTTCTCCAGGATCACAGTTTAAAAAAGTAACCCTTATGTGGCACATTTAGCTATGTGACTGTAATGTTTCGGTTTTCTGTGCACTGCACTTTTAAACTTCTATTCTGGTATTTAGAAATCAAAAGCCATTTTTGTTCTCAGAGACTAGGGCAGACTGTCCAAAGAGACACACAATCTGTGCTCTCCCTCTGAGACTTTACTTTTTATTTCATTTATTCTATTGTTCTCTTAATCTAAAATGAAAGTAATTGCAGCTGATAGTACAATGTCCGTTGCCTCTTTGCGCACATAACCCTTGATGGAACTTTTAACTTGTGCATTGTTACGCTAAAAGACACTGCCAACATTGCAATGGTCTGACTGCTGATTTACTGACGGTGACTTACAGTCTATAAAGTTCAGGATGACCTGCAAACAAACACGTGGAATAACATGATTAAACTTTCTTTCAAGACAGATGCATTAATCACTCATATTTCTGTTTGCTCCTTTCTAAACCATATGGGATATATTAATAAGCATTCTCTGATGATAAACAACAGATCAGTTAAAGAAACATTAAGACAATTGCTAAGTTAATATGTCTTGTATCCTGGATCACACTGATCATTCGGCTTTCCAGAGCCAATAAACAGATGCTATTGTGGAAAAGAGGCTTAAAACATGATGTGTGGAATGAAATATTCCTAATTTGTCTTATCTGAAGCAAAAGTATACCAACAAGCCATTGGTTAATATACACTTGTAATGCCAGAGATCATCTGAAAATGTAAAACAAATGTAGGTATTTGTTCTGTCCAACTAATTGTCCACGGCTTGGCTTTGATGGCTTTGAAGTAAGATTTCAAGAGAATGTTGTTGCCTTATATGAAATCTCAAGAGTCAGTCTCAAAGATTCTGAAGCTTAGTGGGAGTTGGAGCCTATCTGAATGGATTCCACAGCCCTTGTCATTTGGTGGAATCTAGAAGGGAAGGTCAGATCTGGACTGAATGGAGCTGTGGTCCCAACAACTATATGAGTTCCTGCATTCATCTAGAAGTAGTTCATTAAATCCTCACTGTCTGATAGAATATGGGTGAAGATATTGGGCCACAACGGAGTGGCCGCCCCTAAAAGTCTCAAATGCTAAGTAGGGCAGGGGAGGGGAGAATTAAAAGGCTCACCCCTAACAGTTTACAGGACTCCAGTGGAGAGTCCAGTGGAAAGTCTGAGCTGGGCTGGGTGGAAGGGGCCTGATTTAAAGGTCTTACATCCCTACTGCTTAATAGATTCCAGGTGAAATTATGTTATCTTATTGTTAATTTCTTTGTTAATAAAGCCAAGCCCCAGAAGGAGCAAGCTTCTGATGTATCTTTATATATAAATACTTACTTTTCCTAGCGAGTTATCTCTAGCACAAGGTAAACTCAGATTGTCTGAATTCTGAGCAATCAATCTGAAAGCAATGACCAGTGGAATAGCTGCCTTATACCTTACTAAGGACTTGGCTACACTTGCAAGTTACAGCGCAATAAAGGAGCCCCGGGCGCACTAGCTCACTACCCATCCACACTGGCAAGGGACGTAGATCGCTCTGACTCCGCGGCTACAGCGGTGCTGGTACTCCACCTCGGTGAGTGGAATAACATTTGCTGCGCCCCCACTGGAGAGCCATGGTGCCAGTGTGAATGAGGTGCTGCATTACTGCGCTCTGATCAGCCTCCAGAAATGTCCCATAATCCCATTAAGTCAAGTGGCCACTCTTGTCCCGTTAAGTCAAGTGGCCACTCTTGTCATTGTTTTTGAATCACTGCAGGAATGCGGATATGCCCTTTGAAAGCACCGTTTCTGACAGCCAGCTGCTTATCTGCTCAGAGACAAAGCAAGCCATTAGTGTGGAATGCTGTGTGTGAAAGAGAGAGGCGGGGGAGTGAGGGGGGTTTGCTGCTGTTTGAACTTACAAGACAGCATGCTGACATGCTCTCAGCCCCCCAAAAACCCATTCTCTCTCCCCTCACATACACACAACACACTCTCTGTCACACTCCACCCCACCTCCCCCATTTGAAAAGCATGTTGCAGTCACTCGCATGCTGGGATAGCTGCCCACAATGCACCACTCCCAATGCCGCTGCAAGTGCCGCAAATGTGGCTACGCCAGTGCACTTGAAGCTGTCAGTGTGGACAGACTGCAGTGCTTTCCCTACCATGCTCTCCGAAGGCTGGCTTACCTCAAAGCGCTCTACCTCTGCAAGTGTAGCCATGCCCTAACACTCCATGTATGTATCACGGCCTGCAATTTCCACAGTATTAGGTATCTTAAAGAAATGACAGATACTGCATTTTACTGTATGCCCGATGCTTATTAAAGACGTAAACCTATTCTAGGAATTAAATTAAATTTTACCCATACACAGTCCATTTTGCTGAGCTAAGCATTAGCAGTTCACTGCTTTTAAAGCCAGGAAAGGGGAGGTATTTTCCTTCTTGAAATAAGTTTTCTGTGCACCCCAATGCACCAGTCTGGGATTGAAAGAGTTACTTGTCCCCGCTAGCAGCAGAAGACATAGATTAAAGTGAGTTTAGAGCCTTTGGCAGCAATTTCTTTAAGTTGACAACTTCCCTGGCAGCAATATCAAAAAGTCAAAGATTCATAGAATCATGGAATGAAAAAGACCCTACTAGGTCATCTAGTCCATCTGTCTGTCAAAGTGGATTGTTCCCTAGTGTGCATTTACTAGTGATTTGTCCAATCTAGTTTTAAATATGCCATGCAAAGGGACTTCCATCACTTTCCTTAGGAAACTATTTCGTAAACTAATAAATCTTACTGTCAGGAAATTTTCCTCATAATCACATCCATTTTCTCTGAATCTCACTACCATACTCCTAGCTAAAACGCCTTAAACTATGCTAAATAATTCCTATTCCTTTTTGATGTTTATGCCCTTTAAATATATATTACTTAGTAAATGCAAGTATAATCCTTCTTTCCAACTCCAAACCTACTGACTAAAGGATTCCATCCAGCCCACTAGGGATATTTTTAACTCTTCTTTGAATTCCTTCCCATTTAATTTGTTTCTAGTAATCAAATGTACAAAAATAAACACAATATTCCAGGTGTATTCTCAGCATGGCTACAGAGAGAAATTATTTCTTCCCTGACCCAAAACTGCTTGCTTTGTGCATGCAACCCAAAACTACATTGGCTTTTTTTTTCCTACCATACCATATTCCAGGCTCATATCTTGTAAATTGTTCATGGCAAGGACTGTCTCTTTTGACATATATTTATAGTGTGCCTTGAACAATGGGGCCCTCGATTCTAAGCTCTATTATAATATAAATAAATAACAAAACAATCATAATGCACTACCAACTGTCACCCCTACTTCTCTTTCAGCATTACAACTTTCCAGATTTTTCCTTCTTCATTGCATAGCTGTGTTTTGCTGGAAAACATGCAAGCTGAAACATGTGGAGAAATATAATTCAAAGTTGAATTCCATTTTGTTATTCTCTGCCTGCAATAGGCTGGCAGTGTTAGCAAGTAATGACCTGGCTAAAGAGAGATTAAATAAAGTAGAGCTGACTGCTGCAGCTGATGCTAGCCTACCTGATACAAGGGTACACCCCTCGGATAGAAGAAGCTAGGGATTAGAAGAGATCTGTTTACTGGTAAGGCATTCTCTGTGGAATCCTAAGGAAAAGCTTCAGGCTGGAAGGGTTTCCTGTAATTACTGTGGGTTAAATCCTGGCTCCTCTGAAATCAATGGGAGTTTCGACACTCATTTCAATGGTGTCAGGATTTCACTCTGCATGTTGTGCACCAGAGTATAGTAGTGGTGACTTTACTTTGAGACTGTAGTAGCTGTGTTAAACCAGACTCAGGAGGGCTGAGATGTTTGGATTGGGGTAGGGAAATAGCACTTTACAGTTTACAATTTGTTTCTAAATATTAGTAGGTCCTTTTCTATTATCTGTAGTGTCTGCATCTCCTTTCAAGTCAGTAATAACTTCAAATGTCATTAACATTATGTCTGCTCACTCTTCTAGTTCATTCATATCTTATTTAATAGGACAGGACCTAACACAGAACTCTACAGTTCCCTGCTAATCACCTCCTTTCAACTCAGTATTTTGCTGTTTATCCTAATCCTTATTTTGTGGTCCCACAGCTCGTTTTCTATCTATTATAGAGTGCATATCTTATTTAGGTTGAAATAAGTGAGAACATGATTTCATAAGACAGTATTTCAAATGCTTTGCTGATATCAAAATATTACATCTATGGCTTTCCACTAAATTTTTATTCTGTTCCCATAAAAATTTGGTTGTTTTTTTTAATTCATGCTTCGTACTACTGTTCATGTTTGTGTTCCATTGTTTTCCTTGAGATAGAAGTTAGAATTGTGGGGAAATAAATGCCAAACATTCTTCTTTTTTTTTAAATTAGTGTAACATTTGCCTTTCTCCAATCTTCTGGTGCTCTGGTCACCATTTAAAACTTAGCATTTACCAAAAGTAAAAACTGAATTACTACAGTTATAATCCTGCTCGGAGTAACAATTGTTGTATGTCAGAAACCATTATGTGATAACACTTAGTAAATGTCCTGAGAATTTATAATCTAATTTGAGATAAGATGTAAGGAGAGTGTGATAGTAAGAGGGAAGGAGGAAGAGAAGTAAAGTACATGTGAGCTTTGCTCTGTTAGCAATTCTCAAACTGTAGTATGTGTAGCACTAGGAATGTGCAGCCCACAATGCGATGGTACAAGTGTCAATTAAAAGTATAGTGTCAAAACAAGAATCCATTAGAACTACATTGATTAAAATCATGAAGGTTGGGCACCGAGTAATTTTGACTCTTAGATACAGTAGGCTTGGTCTTGAAGTCTGAAAACCTCTATTCTAGGGGGTAATTTTTGTTAAGGGGAGGGGCAGCAGTGGTGGTAAACAACAACAATAATGCTGGCAGCTATAGCATGCAGATTCCCTCAGGCACCAGCCTGATCTGGACCTAGAGACTTTTGTTCTTCTGATTGTATGTTTGATGGCGCTGAGGTAAGGGCCTTATGAACTTCAATAAGATGCTCCTTCCCCAACCTAACACCTAAGAGAAAGGAAGAAAGCCTGCTTGCCTCCTAATGACAATAAGAGATCTAGGCTCTCTGCCAGGTGGAATCAGTTTGGAGGCCTTCTTAAATGGGACATGGATTATTATATTTTTTTAAATTTTGGTTTTGGCATTCCCCTTCCATATTCTTGTACAGATCCTTGACCCATACTACCTGAATGGGGCTGGGGAATAAAGATTAGTCTTTTCACACAGACCACTATCCACTAACTCAAGTAGCTATTGTGGCATCACACTCCCATCCCTCTTTCCTAAATCAAATGCAAATCAAACATTAACCAAAGATAATTAGAACAAAATAATAACGCTAATTAATAACATACACAGAAACATCTAGGATACCGGACATGGTAGAGGATCTGAACACCTATGAGAGAAGACAGGACTGCAGGACTAAAGTGAAATCTAAGTGATTAATTAATTTCTAAATAGATTTTGGCATGAAAAACTTAGAAGAAATGTAGGGAAATGTGAGTAATTTGACAGCAACGTAATATCTATCATAAGGGCTTCAGACTGTAGATACTGAAGCCAAATTAATGTAATTATACAAACTGTCAGGCATACAGGAGCCTACAACAAAACACAGCAGAATGCCTAGCTGTTCAAAAAGTTTTTTCAGTTGGAAAATGCCATTTCATAGCATTTGTGGCCAGAAGGGACCACCAGATTATCTAGTCTGCCCTCCTGTATATCAAGGTCACCAACACCACTCAGTACCAGCACACTAAACCCAGCAACCAAAATTAGACCAAAGTATTACAGCCCACAGGAAACCAGACTGTTATGTGCCACTGGCAAACAACAGAAGGGACTGAGGCCCCTACAATCGCTGGGGAAAGATTAAGTGAGATATTCCCAGATAATCCTGACAAGTGACACATTCCCCTGACAATGCAGGGGAATGGGGGAAAAAAACAATGTTCCTTCCCAAGCTCACATACAGGGATTAGTTAGGGACCCTGAGCATGTGAGTAAGAACCATCCACCCAAGCACCTAAGAGAATACTCAGAGACACCTCATAGCCCTGGCCTTAACCCTACCCAATGTCTTATCACCACCCCTGGCCATCCCTGATGCTTCAGAGGAAGGAGATAAAAAATAAACCCTCCCAGAATATACTGGGGGAGGGGGAGAAAGCCTTTTAAGACCCCTGCCAGTGGCCGACTGAAACCCTGAAGCATGAGGTTTAGGAACACAAAACATAATCCAGAAGTGAGCCCCAGGACTGCTAAGCTCTGTCCCTTACCATCACAAGCAACGTCATCATACAATTGCACTCATAAATCTGTCCAGCTCTCCCTTAAAACTAATTCAGTTGTTTGCCCCCACAACTCCTATTGGGAGGCTGTTGCAGAACCTCATCCCTCTCTCTGATGATTAGAAACCATCTTCTAATTTCCAGCCTGAATTTGTTCATGGCCAGTTTATATCCACTTATTCTTGTGCCAACATTGTCCTTTAGCCATATCCCCTCTCAGCCTTCTTTTTGCTTGACAAAACAAGCCAAGCTCTTCCAGTCTCCTCTCATAAGACAAGCCCTCCATTCCCCTGATCATCCTAGCTGCTCTTGTTCCAGTTTAAATTAATCTTTTTTGAACATGCATGCCCAGAATTGTACCTAGTACTCCAAACAAGGTCTACCAGTGCCTTGTACAATGGCATTAATGCTTCTCTATCTACCGGAAATGCCTCACCTGATACATCCTAGTATCACATTTGTCTTTTTCACAGCCACATCAGACTGGTGGCCTGTAGTCATCCTGTGATCAACCCACACACCCAGGTCTCTCTTCTCCACTGCCACCTGCAACTGATGAGCCCCCAGCTTGTGGCAGAAATTCTTATTATTAAACCCTAAGTGCATTACTTTGTACTTTTGTACTATTGAATTTCACCCCATTTCTGTGACTCCAGTCTTCAAGGTCATTCAGATCTTCCAGTATAATATTCTGATCCTCCTCTGTACTGATGATGCTTCCCAACTGTGTATCATGAGCAAACTTCATTAGCACACTCCTACTTTTTGTGCGATGGTCTTTGTCAAGGTTCCTCCCCCACTCTGAACTCTAGGGTACAGATGTGGGGACCTGCATGAAAAACCTCCTAAGCTTATCTTTACCAGCTTAGGTCAAAACTTCCCCAAGGTACAAAGTATTCCACCCGGGGTCCTTGGAATGGCCGCTACCACCACCAAACTAATACTGGTTACTGGGGAAGAGCTGTTTGGACGCGTCTTTCCCCCCAAAATGCTTCCCAAAACCTTGCACCCCACTTCCTGGACAAGGTTTGGTAAAAAAGCCTCACCAATTTGCCTAGGTGACTACAGACCCAGACCCTTGGATCTTAAGAACAATGAACAATCCTCCCAACACTTGCACCCCCCTTTCCTGGGAAATGTTGGATAAAAAGCCTCACCAATTTGCATAGGTGACCACAGACCCAAACCCTTGGATCTGAGAACAATGAAAAAGCATTCAGTTTTTTACAAGAAGACTTTTAATAGAAAATAGAAGTAAATAGAAATAAAGAAATCCCCCCTGTAAAATCAGGATGGTAGATATCTTACAGGGTAATTAGATTAAAAAAACATAGAGAACCCCTCTAGGCAAAACCTTAAGTTACAAAAAGATACACAGACAGAAATAGTTATTCTATTCAGCACAATTCTTTTCTCAGCCATTTAAAGAAATCATAATCTAACACATACCTAGCTAGATTACTTACTAAAAGTTCTAAGACTCCATTCCTGGTCTATCCCTGGCAAAGACCAGCATACAGACCGACACAGACCCTTTGTTTCTCTCCCTCCTCCCAGCTTTTGAAAGTATCTTGTCTCCTCATTGGTCATTTTGGTCAGGTGCCAGCGAGGTTACCTTTAGCTTCTTAACCCTTTACAGGTGAGAGGAACTTTCCCCTGGCCAGGAGGGATTTCAAAGGGGTTTACCCTTCCCTTTATATTTATGACAGTCTTTTAATAAAAATATTGACTTAGATTGGTCCCAAGATGGATCCTTGAGGAACTCCACTAGTAACCTTCCTCCAATGTGATAATTCACCTTTCAGCACAACCCGTTGCCTTCTCCCCTTTAGCCAGTTCCTTATTCACCTTACAATGCTTGTACTGATCCCCATCTTCCCTAATTTAATTAATAATTTCCCATGTGGTATTGTGTCAAATGCTTTACTGAAGTCCAAGTATATTAAATCTACTGCATGCAGTCCCCTTATCTAAAAAAATCAGTTATTTTCTCAAAGAAGGAAATCAAGTTAACCTGACATGATTTACCTCTAGTAAATCCATGTTGCATACATCACCTTTACCATTTACCTCTCTGAATTTAATTATTCATTCCTTCACAATTTATTCTAAAACCTTGCATACTGCTGAGGTCAGAATAATGGCTCTGTAATTGCCCGGGTCACTTTTCTTCTTTTTCTTAAATATAGGTACAATGTTAGTTATTCTCCAGTCATATGGTCCTACCCATGAATAGATAGATTTATTAAAAATCCTTGCTACCAGACTAGCAATCTTATGTACCAGTTCTTTCAGTATTCTGGGATAGAAATTACTCAACCCCGCAATTTGAGCGCATTGAACTGAAAGTTTTTCTTCCATCTTGAATGTGCTAATTTCCATTTCTAGACACCCATTCCACCAGCCGTACTGCCTTAATGCACATGTTCCATATTATCATCCTTACTGACTACCAAGGCAAAGTATTCATCTAGGTTTTGGGCCATACCTAGACTATCTTTAATCTCCTTCCCATCTACACTGCCCAATGGCCCATCCCCATCTTTCCATATTCTCTATTTACATAACTAAAAAAAGTACTATTTATTTTAATTTCCTTGGCAAGAGTTAATTCAGCTTGACTTCTAGCCTTTTTCACTTTATTCCTACATTTTGTAACCTACACAATGTAGCTTTTTTGTGAATCAACCCCTTTTTCCATTCCTCATAGGCACTCTGCTTACTCCTGTTAAAAATTTTTTAGGTGATTATTCATCCAGCTGGGTATGGAGCCCTTCCCTACAAATTTTTTCCTATTGCTGGGGGTGCAAATTTTCAGATAGTTTTTGTATAACTGATTTGAAGAAATTCCTAGCCTCCTCCACATTTAAGTCCTTGAACTTCAATCTAGTTGATTTCTTTAATTTCCCAAAGTCTGCCCTTTAGAAATCAAAAACCATAATTAACTAACTGGTTTTGATTACCCTTCCATTTAATTTAAACTCAATCATTTAATTGAAATTAAAAATTTCCATGGGAACGTGTTAATTTTGACAATATTTCATTTAGAAAAAATAGAAACTAAGTTTTTTTGATATGGTTGAAATGTTCTGTTTTGACCTTATTGGAATGGAATGTTTCAACTTTAACGAACACTTCATTTTGATTTTTTCTAAACAAAATTTCATCAGAATTGACAGGTTCCCACAGAAGCTCTGTTTCAATAAAAAAGCATTTTCTGCAGAAGAACACTGTTGAAAAATTTTCAGTCAGCACTATTAGTAAATGAATACAGAATACTACGAATTTGTATATTGTTTCCCCCTGTGGGAATAGAATGTACACTTAAAATTTTGTCTCTGCTGTCAAGGAGAAATAATGCTAAAGCCCTGTATTAGGGCAAAAAACATCATAGGACTTTTCTGTTGCAATGCCTGAAGCATGCAGATTTCAGTGCTTTTATCCTAGTTTTCTATTATGGCTTTTTCTTGGTTATACTGACATCTAGTGGGCAACATTTTTTTAAAAAACTCCACTTCTTTCGCATTGCAACTGACTATCCAGCTGATCTCTGTGTGTATATAATGTCTGCTGCAGTTTCCACGGTATGCATCCGATGAAGTGAGCTGTAGCTCACGAAAGCTCATGCTCAAATAAATTGCTTAGTCTCTAAGGTGCCACAAGTACTCCTTTTCTTTTTGCGAATACAGACTAACACGGCTGTTACTCTGAAACCTATCTAGACTGAGTGAATTTATAGTAACATTTTATGATTTTGTAAAAAATCATTTTTGTTTTTAATTATGAAGTACATATTCTCTTAAAGATGTACTGTAAAAGCTCCCAATCCTGCACTGGAAGCTGCTAGGGGATGAACCCCTGCAGTCATGCAGAGTCCTATTAATAGGGACCTATGAAAATCAAAATTTCATGGACTGTTCAGAAATAATGAAATTAGTCCAATACCATGATTATTCCAACAGCAGGGAGGCGGAAGCAGGCATCTCCATTTTCACCTGCCCGCTGAGGATGCAGCTACTTGTGGGTGGTTAGCTGGCCAGTCCCATCCCAGAGCAGTGGGGTATGGGGTGGTGATAGACTAAACCTACCCTGGGGAATAAGGTGCAGGCTGGGGAAAAAATGTCTCATCGATGGCCAGGGTGCTGAATGGCACCTGAATAAACATCGAGAACCAGCTCAGCACATAGATGACCCATATGGTGCTGGCCAGTCCAACGCAGCTCTGACCCAGGCCACAGGTCTGTGCAGCCAGCAGGGAGAAGAGGTAGCACTGACAACATAGAGATTAGGAGGCCTTGCCCAGTCCAGCCCACGGCAGACCCTGCAGGCCCAGGGAAGATGTAGCATTGCTGGCTGGTGAAGAGCTGAGACTATCAGCAGGGAGATGAGAGTATGAGCGGGCCTTGCCCCAGCAGAGGGCTCAGAGTGTGAGGGGGCCCTGCTCTGACAGGGGGATTGGAGTGGGGGGATGGATCCCAGTCTCAGCTCCTTGCCAATCAGATCCAAATATCAATCCAGATCTGAATGTTGCAAAAGGCCTTTATGTGTACAACAGGCCAAACTAAAACCCAAATCTGAATACCCTAGAACTCTGGGAAAGTTCTGATCATGCTCAGTATTCAGATCTTACCATTTGAGCCAATCTCTATATCCTGCAGCAACTAAGTTTTCCCTAATGGTACACATAAGTTCTGTGTAACCCTGCTTGGAAGGATAGCTGGTGCATTTGTATAACTTTACATATAAATAGATAAAACAATTTTTTTCTTTGAACACTTAGACGCAAGGGACCTCTTCTTCTTGAGGCAAATCCAGCTCCACCATCTGTAGCCAAATCAGTGCAGTTCCATTGCACTAGGGTGGAATCTCCATGGGAGCCATACAAAAGGTGTTCACCCTCTGCATAGTGTGGAACACAGCTCCATGCTGACTTGGGGCACAATACCACACAGGAGGCAGGTGGGAGCAGGACATTGGCTGGCCAGGGACAGAGTTGGAGCAGAGGGAAGCATGATAATCATCTTACATGTGAAAGCTGTTGACTCCAGGAAGAGAGAGGTGGCACAAATTTGGGGTGGCACAAATAAGTGTATAAGAACAATGGGGATGAGCAAGAGATTAAAGAGAATATTTAGCCTGAGTAACAGCAAAATTTTCCTAAGCAGTGAGACTTATCAGATTGTTCAATAGTCTGCAAGGAAAGTTGTGGATGCCTTGGATTTCAGGACTTCTAACAACAAACTGGACAAAGCACCAGAAAATATAGTACAGGGACCAATCCTGCATTAGCAGGGGTTGGTATGTTCCACAGACCTCTGATAATCCATGAAGCACTTGCTAGTGGTCTGCAGAAAGACAATCTCTGTATTTAAATGTGGTCCACACTATGAATACCTTTTGGAACTCCTGAATTAGATAGCTTCAAAGGTTTTTATCAAAGCTAACTTCTATGATTCTATAATTATAGGGATAACAGGTAAAATTTTCAAAAGATTTAGGAGCCTAAGTTCCACTGAAAGTCAATGGGACTTAAGCTCCTAAGTGACTTCGGCACTTTTGAAAATTTTACCCAAGAGGAACATCCAGAGTTACAGTAATAAAGATTTTTTTTTAAGGCCAGATTCCGATATCCTTACTCTGTTTGATTACTACCTTACTCCTGGAGTGATGCCATGGAAATAAATGAGAGCATTTCATGGAGCAAGGTGTTACTTAGCATAAGGGGGTCAGAATCTGGTCCCAAGAGTTTTGGAAAGGAAAATGAACTCTCTTGCTTCAGGGCATAAGCCAACTCCTAACTAATGGAGTCAAGAAGAAACTTTTCCTGGAGGCAAGTTACTCTACCATTGTCTTCTGCAGGGTTTCCTGCACAGTCCTCTGAAGCATATGCTATTAGCTGCTGTTAGAGACAAAATATTGGATGAGATAGTCCACTGGATGGATCCAGTATGATAATTCCCTTCTTCCTATACAAATTCAGAAGTATATTCATTGATATTTAGTGTTCTGAAAACATAAGACCTTCATCAACATAAGACATCTCCATAATATGTGAGCATGGGCTCCCTCACACAGAAATGCTGCAAAATATTCTATCATTGTACAGTGTGAAGCTCAAATCTGAGCATGCATGAGAGCCAGAAGGGAAAAGAGAATTATTATGGAAAATAATACACATGCTTGAATCTGAGGTTTGTGTTGTGTTGTCTCCAAGATACGAGCACAATGAGCTAAATGGCTCAGGCTTTACCAAGCCACAGCCAATGTCTTTCAAGACGGACCTGACATTTGGGGCTCACTGAAATTCCCCTTCTTGCTCAGGCTTATATAGTCCCTAAAGCTTATTTGGCTAAGCAAGTTGCATATGTTTTGTGCTAATTTGCTTTGTGAACTGCTGCCAGTCATTGGGATGACACTAAATAGTGTCCTAATTTTCTCTCTGCAGCAATATGTGATCTCATTCTCTTTTTCATATTGCGTTTGTATCCAGTGCCATGCTAAGCCCTATGTGTGAAGCTCCAAGCAGTATATGCTTTCCTTGAACTTTGCTGTAGATTCCTAAATTTCAAAACTTCAGGTTTTTGGGAACACTACATTTTTACTGAGATTTATTCATATCCTGTAATATGTGTTGGGTGGCTTACCAGTTGCAGAACGAGTTCTTATAATCTGACAAGAACTCACCTCCCCTGTATGGCTTTTCCTCTGTTCTCTTAGAGCTACCACATTAGTCAAAACAGAAGCTAAGGAATTTTTCTTTTTTCCTTCCCAATAAGGAGCTTTCCCAACTTTGTCTTTTATTTTCTCCCTCATAGACAGTTACAAACCAAAGGCCCAAACCCGAAATCATTGCTACCGAGAACAGTGCTTACAATCCTGATTTCAGTGGATCTACTAACAGTAGGGAACACCATACTCAGTAGTAAATGTTTGCAGAATCAGATCCTTAAATGTATCCATGACTGCTACTATTGCCCACTTTAGACTATATGAATCTCTAAACTTTTGTGAACAGCAAACTAAAACTAAAATTACGCACTTTTAAACCAGTCTTTAAACTTGAGCCCCCAACCCCCCACCCTGTCCAAAACTCATTTAGGTGAATGGGATTCTTTCTATTGACTTCATTGGGCTTTGGAGCAGGCCCTGAATTTGTATGTACACAAGCAATAATTTACATACCCAGATGGGAATTTGCAAGCACAAACTGGATAGGAAACATGAAGCTGAATTTCTGAGAGCCATATTAGAGGAAATTTTGGAAATGTGACTACAAAACTGTACACTTTTAGAGCAATCATTATTAACCTCTATGACATGTACATTTACAAAATATACATTACGTTTACTGGTATCCCATGGAATATTGTAAACAGTTAGAACCTATTATAAATTACAACTTACCAACTAACCAAAGTTTAGTGACACATTTTGTGATGCCTTATCATTGCTTTATTACTCACTTATTTGCTTTGTGCATAACTCAGTCATTTTTAATGGCTCTCCCAATCACTAGTGTAAATTACTGAGGTTCTGCTGAAATAAAACTATCCAGCCCTTTTTAAAATTACAGCTCCAGTGTTTGATTCTATGGCCTCTTTAGCCAGTGACTGGCTGCATACCGTGTTGACTTTTTGTAAACTTGCCTGTCATTAATAAATCTAAGTGTGCCTCTTCTCAAGACACCAGAATAGTCTGCTTGTAACCTTCCATGACTTTTTTCTTTCATGAAGGAACATTTATTAAAAAAAAATGTAAACAACATTTAAGTTGTAACGTTATCTGTCAAAACCAAAACTCAAAGCTCAGGATGAAATATGCACCTTAATTTAGAATGTCCAGAATTCTAGTTTGCTACAAAACCATATACTATTAAAACCTTTACCTAGGTTTTGTTAATTATCCCAGCCTATAGCCTCAGTCCTGCAATGAGCTCTGTACAGGCAGACCCACATTGACTTCAAGAGGGCTCAGCCTCATTGCAGGATCAGGGCTTATACTTGTTTCTGTTTTGTCTCATCATTGCAAATGTAGATTTCATTCTTAAACTGTGGGGAATTTCACTGTCTGGCAGGAGGAACTTACCTTCTATACAATTCAACAGTGTTAATACTCACATTGACTTGTACTTGTATTGACCAGTCTCCAAGTAGAGGGCTTGTTGATAATTGAAATCTTCTGGAAACCATACCCAAATCACCTTTCTCTGACAACCATTGCTGAATCAAATTCCCTCGAGGGTCCTAAAGTAAAACCCATGTTGCATGTTAAATGTGAGCATACTCAGGAGCATGACTTGACTGGAAATTCAAATGTCAAGCTGATTCCAGTTCATTGCTAGATTTCCAATGTGTACTCACCCGGATGTATATGCTTAGAGAAGTTTTGAAGGGTTTGAGATCAGGATCAACAGTGACAACCCGAAACTTCACTTCTTGGCCTGGTTTATATAGCGACTTGTCAGTCTGGATGAAGACAGAGATACTCTTGTGCTCAAATAACAGGCTGGTGCTGTTAGAGAATAACAGCCGGCCCTCGGCATGGCCTTTCACCAGTAACTCATAACTGCCAGCCCTGCTGTTCAAAGGCAGCTGAAAGAAAAAGAGTATCTCTGTTACAGTCTCATGTACTGCAGTTTGTAAACATGGAAGGTAAGCGTGTTTCATAAAGACATGTCATGTACACCCTGACACCTTTAGGAGCAGGTCAACTGACTTAGTTCACAAAAAGAGAAATATGTTTTCAGTGTGAAAACTGTCCCATTCTTGTGAATATGTACTTCTCTGAGAGGCCTCCTGTTTTCAAATAGTGCTTGCTAGGTACATTTCCACCCAGCTAGTTTGGCCTTTAAATATATCATTTTGGAGAAATCTGAAACAAATGGCTCACTCCAGCAGAAAGCAATCTCCTCAGTAAGTAGCTCTGCAGACTGCCTGGGATATACAGCCACTTGGACTACTTCTGATTGCACAGAGGTACTTTTCCCTTGTGAGCAAAATCCTGAAGTGATAGTGATGAGCAGCCTACCATTCCTCCCCATAGGGAGATCCTTAGCTGTTTGGATGCAGAGTTGATTGTTGGACTTCCATAACAAGCCAACCTATTTCCTGTGTAGTTTGGCCTGTTATGGAACCAACATCCATAATTTTCCATAGACATGCCCCAGCAGGCTGAAGAAACATTGCACTTGGTAGCTAGGAGTCTGACTCTAAAAGTGTCATTCCTTGCAATTACCCGCTAGTTGTCTGAGAACTTGCATTCAGATGTGCCTTTCTGAAACCTTTTCTTCTTATTCCTGCCTATAATCAGACTCAACCAAAATGCAAGCAGGAGGCTTTCTATGTATGTATATATATAGCTGGAGCACTGAGAAAAATTTATAGTTAAAGTTGCCTAAGCATTTCCACCTAACTCGCCCCACTCTCCTTTTTTTTAGTTCAATTGCTTAGCAATTTCCACAATTTTCACTTTGGGGGCTGAAATTTTCCCGACTTGGTCATTGTCTGCTAATGAATTTTCCTGGAAAGTTTGAACAAAAGGCCTGATAAGGAGAGTATGCCGGATTGGATGGGGGAGGAGGATTAGGCACTTAAATAGCATTGGGGAACTGGGCCATCACCCTGGGAAGAGTGCCTTTCAGGGAAAACTGGGTTTTATTTGGCCATGTTACAGTGGCTTAAAAGTTTGTATGTAGCGCACACACTATAATTTTTCTAATAATACTTTTCAAAATAATTATCCCCCTCCCCCCAATACTTTAAGGAAAAAACAATAATAAATGTAAATCTCCAGGCTCCGCCCCCCACTGGCCGCCATCATAGCTTTCTATGCAGGTTCAGAGCAGAAATCCTTTCAGCAGTACCTAGCAGATATGCATGTCCTATGCAGGGCCTGAGTAGTGTAGAGAGTCAGGTGGTACACAGGGGAGTTTCACCCTGAATGAGGCATTGCATAATGAGTGAGCCTCAGGTACTGTGAATCCTTGACCCATGCTAACCCAAATTCTGGGTCCTGTTGTGCCATCAGATTTTTAAACAAAACACCCAGATGATTTCTGGTTTAAAAAAAAAAAAAAACTTATGGTGTGACATGGCCTTTTGTTTGCAGTTAGAAAGGTGTAAATATGGAATCTGAAATCAAATCAGTTTAAACGCAATAGATTGACATTTTTCAGTAAAACATACAGGAAATTAAGTACACACCTCAAACTGGTAATGAGAATTGCATCTGTTAATTCACCAGGCCCAGCACTGAAAAATGTCGTACCATATTCTGTAAATAAACTCTCTCTTGCTTTTAAAATTTGTTTTAAGGTCATATGAGTGAATGGAATTTCCAGGGTGGGGAAAATGCCATACAATGACCATACAGATTAAATCGTATGTCTATACAGAATGTGTATCTATACGTGCATGCACACAGAAATCAATAATTTTTATTCTCCTTTATAAATTTTCTATTTATATAAGCAAGTAAAAAAAGTGAAAATCAGGAGTTCAGCATGAAGGAAAATATCTTAAAATATACAGTAGAACCTCAGAATTATGAACGTCTCAGGAATGGAGGTTGTTTGTAATTCTGAAATGTTGGTAACTCTAAACAAAACATTATGGTTGTTCTTTCAAAAGTTTACAACTGAACATTGACATAATACAGCTTTGAAACTTTACTACGCAGAAGAAAAATGCTGCTTTCCCCTTTTTTTTCAGTAGTTTACATTTAACACAGTACTGTACTGTATTTGCTTGCTCTCTCCGTCTCTTTCTGCTGTTGCTGCCTGGTTGTGTACTTCCAGTTCCAAATGAGGTGTGTGGTTGACTGGTCAGTTCGTAATTCTGGTGTTCGTAACTCCGAGGTTCTACTGTACTCTCTTTGCTCTCTCTAGTTATATCTTTGTTTCCTATGCCAAATGCACATTTATCACAGAAACCAAGATGATCATTCAAATGAGGACTTACCAGACTACATCTTTGAAAAGGAATGCCACACTAAACTTGGTGCTTTTTTTTTTTTAAACTGGAGTTTTTAGTAGACTCACTGCCAAGAACATATGATTCATGTCTTCTAAACCTCTCACACTTCATGGACAAATATTCTAGAAAATGTTAACTAAAGGGACACAGCCCCACTTATAACTTTTGTCAAAAAATTGGCTCAATATGTAAAAAAAAAATTAAGTTAAATATATGAACATTTTAATATATTTAATGATATGGTATTAATTGTGGAAACAGGCAAGATCCCCTAAGAAAAAGTCCAAGAAATATTCAGAGCATTCAAAACAATGGATAAAACAAATAAAGAGCTTGCTCCCTTTTATCATAGCAATTGAAAACATTTCTAACAATTATTATATGAGCACACTTGCAAGGATTTAGTTTGATTTTTTTTTTACTGAAAAATACACATTGTTTATTTGCAGTTCCCAAATACATTTTTCATAGATTTTATTATTATTAACAAAATGGATTACTCTATCACTTTTTGACTTCCCAATAATGCTAACACATCCTGAAAAAAAAAATCATTTTTTTCTTCCTGTCACTTCCCTGGCTATTTCATCCTTCTTGATGCTGATGTCAGAAGTTATCAGGCTTGTGAAGTCAGCAATAGGGAAATAAGGTAGCATAACTGTTTTGCTAAAAGTAACTTGAGTCCTTTGTCACATTTCTCAGCTGACAGAGACCACAAGCTCAGGAAGTCACTGCTAAAATAATGGTAGCCATTGACTCCAACTCCTCAGCTCCATAAAAAACTACTCTAAAAAGGGCATTTCCTGACCAAATGGGAGTTACTCAACTCTTGGGTGCTGTCCAATAGGAGCTTATTATGTGCTTTCCCACTTACACTCTCCATCTTTTTTTCATGATTCTCTCCTCCCTCAGCCATGACAAAAATCATTCTCGCTCACAAATGGTATTCTTGTCCTCACTTTCTTTTTCTTAACAATAACAGTAATAATAATAGCTGGGCTATGAATAAAAGAAGTACAGCTGTAAATCACATCAGTTACTGTCATGAGCTCTCACCTCAGCCCATGAAGTTACTGTTTCTTTCGGAAAATATGACAATCAAAAATAGTAACTCACAGTAACACATTATGTAGATTGTATTACCAGACAATTACACTGTAGATAATATGGTTGACTACTGTAGCCATGCTAATGAAAAAGAACATTCTCACCTTGAAAGAATGAATTAGTTATCATTAATGCTACAACTTAGTCACAGAGGTCACGGCAGTCACGGATTCTGTGACTTTACCAGACCTCTGTGACTTCTACACTTCAGGAGGCTGTGCGCCCCTGCCCTGCAACTGAGGCTAGCTGGAACCAGGACCCTGCAGCCCCAGCCTTGTGGCTTCTACCGGTGGCTGCAGCCAGGCCACAGCCGAGGCCATGCGCCCTAGCCCCACAGCTTCCACCAAGGGCTGCAGCTATGTGCCCCTGCCCGGCGGCTTCTGCCAAGACCGTGAGCCCTAGCCCCGTAGCGTCCCGGGCTTGGCGGGGTCTGCAGACACGGCCGTGTGCCTCAGCCCCGCACTTCCACCAGGGGCTGCAGCTGGGGCCGTGTGCCCTAGCCCCACAGAGTCCCGGGCTTGGTGGGGCTGCAGCCAGGGCCACACAGCCCTCTTGTGGCTTCCCAGGACTGTGCATCCCTCTCCGGCTGTGGCCAGGGCTTGGCGGGAGCTTCAGTCAGGTCTGCACACCTGTCCCACAGCTGCAGCCAGCTCTGGAGCGTGGGCTGTGTGCCCCGCGTGGCTGCATCCCCCGCTGCGGCCACTGGAGCCAGGTCAGCCTGTCAATCCCCCCATGGGACTCCAGTCCTCCCCCTATCTAGCCCTGCCCCCTGGTTATTTTTAGTAAAGTCATGAACAGGTCACAGGCTCCATGAATTTTTGTTTATTGCCCATGATCTGTCCGTGACTTTTACTAAAAATAACCAAGACAAAATCTTAGCCTTAGTTATCATAGCTTCAGATAGTAATTAAAGACACTATAAGCTGAACTCTACAGACTCCTTGGGTGTATCAGAGCCACCTTTAGATCTAACACTTCCTGGAACTGGCCAGTACACAGTTTCAGTCTTCATCACAAATTAGCACAGCCTCAGGGCTGCTCTAAATTGTGCAAGCTTGTACTAGTCCCCTAGAGGCCACTACGGTGGGTGGGGATCACCAGGAACTGAAGAATGCACTGGTCACACTCATATCTCCCCCAGCAAAGCCCAGGCTTCAGCAATACAGCTTGGAAGAGTGCCTTAGAGTTGCTGTAGGGATTTCCCCACCAGGAAAGAGTCCCACTGGCCTGTTAGGACAGCTTTAAGGCTGCTTTGTAGCACTGGAGCATCACAAATCCACCTCTTCATAGGCTAGAATCTGGCTCAAAATCAGTTTTCTTCTCTTTTTATGTGGTTATTCACTATGTATTAAAATACGTTAGTAACCACAGCAACTACCTCCTTTCAAAGCTTGTGGGAAATAATGGGATTTAAGATGGGAGTGGTTTGAGGAGATGTAATGGCTCTTTAAGAAGTGAGCCAATAATTCATAACAATTAACATAGCCAGTGAATTAAACTCTTTTCTGTTCATGAAGTATCCATGAATGGGCTTCAATTCTTAGTCTGTTTGCTGAATGAATGTTTTGTGCAAATATATTGCAACCTATGGATTTCTCACAATTCACAAACTGTTCACTGTGAGTGTTGCTTCAAATATTTGATATTTGCCAGTCACATTCAGTTGTTTTGATTGAGTATTCATGTTATTTGGGGTCTGAATATCAAAGATGCTTAGCATCTGCATCTCCAATTGACTTCATTTGGAGTTGCTGATGCTCAGAACCTTTGAAAACTAGCCCTTGGTAAAATGTGTTCCTTGATAGGATAGCATAGCTCTTAAAATCAGGTTTCCAATGTGAATACTTATGATTACAAATTCAGAATGCACTTTCCACCTCTCACACATTCTGCAATATCTGATTAACATATTGTTTGAAGTTGGAAAATTTGTTTGCTAGAGAATGTAATTCCAACAGAGTACTGTGTATGAACACAATCAATGTGAAATTGTTTAAAATTTTGATCTAATATTTGTGGATGGGGGTTTTGGCACTATTCACCTAGCATTCACAGTGTGTTGGGAAGAATGATGTCTACCAATCATAAATTAATCAGTGTAAATGCTGTTCAGATATTAGAGTCCTATGCCAGCTGATGCTGGGACTTGCCTTCTAAACCCCTCAATTATTCTATAACAAGCTACAAAAACATTTGGAATGGGATCTCCCTGGCTCACTGGTCAGCTGCGGCATCCACTCCATGAGTATCAAAATAATTTGCACCTTGCACAACACTAAAATATATCATGTCATCAACCTAAGTCAATAAAAGAAGCATTGAGAGACTGCAGTTATCCAACACAAACATTTGCTATGAAAGTCAGGTAGTACCAGAAAAGAATACTTACTGCTGGAAGAACAAGAGTTCCAAAGGAACCTAAATTAAGAAGGGAAGAGAAAAATAAAATAAAGTTCTGCCAGCAAGCCTCATTTTATCAAAAACATCAATATTAAAAAGATTGTAGCTCTTAGTGACTTGCATCCTCAGCAACAATTAACTAACAATCCTCACAGAGCATTCACTTTCCTGCAGTTCCTGACCCAGAATAGGTGGCATTCCAGGCTGAGGAGAAGGTGTGTCAGAGCTTGAAGGGGCAGAACCATAAAACCATGCACTGGCTAGTAAAGCAGCTCCTTGGGGGCCTATATCAACTATTGCAAGTTAGAACAGCTTTGTGCCAAGGCAAGTTCAGGCCCTGATAGGTCCCAGGACCAAGAGAGCAGAAAGGTGGCATATAATCCCATCTCTTCTCTCCAGATGTCTTGACCACTGCTCTAGCACACCAACAGCTATGGACTAATATTCTTTCTTCCAAATGCTTCATTCCTTCATTTAGTTCTTGTGTATCATTTTGGAAAATTTGAAAACTTGAACAGCTATTAGTAGGGACAGGCATAGGGTGGTCTAAGAGACACAGCACAAAATCTCACCCTTGGTGTTGTGCCAAATGTTTAGTGCACTTCATTAGTTTCATTATAAAAGTGTTTGAAATGCTTTCTATACTGGTGAGCTCTCTCTTGGATAGAAAAATCACCTCCAAGCATTTCATTCAACTGAACCCATAGTGAAACTAACTCACTACTCAAAGCTAAAGAGCTCTGTCCTAATAATGGCCTTAGATCATCTAAACTAATAAGACAGTGAGCTCCCTGTAAGCTCGAAAGCTTGTCTCTCCCACCAACAGAAGTTGGTTCAATAAAAGATATTACATCACCCACCTTGTCTCTCTAACAAAAAGCAAATCAGAGAAACCAACAAATAAAAAACAAACTGCCCAAAATGAGGAGTTAGCACTAGCAAAAATAAGCAAAGAAGCATGCCAGTTAAGGGCTAATACACAAAGGGAGGAGAGGGCAGGATGAGATTCCAACCCACACAAACTGTTAGGTAGCATCCCCCTCTAGCATACAGGAATGCACTCAGTGGTACACCAACCTAAGGGGGCATGGCCTGCAGATCAGAGAGCATCATCACCATCTAATGAGCATGCACCATGATCCTGCTCAGTGGAGCAGCAAAGTGACCCTTACAGAGCATCACCTTGGCCTGGGTCCCAGGGAATCCTGCTCTGTCTTGCAGTAGCAGGATTCCTGTGGAAGAGGGCGCAGCAGGAATACCCCTCTGCTCCCTCTTAAATTCAGCCATTGGTTTGGCCCTAAAGCAGTCACAGAGCTTATTGAATTCATCTGATGACAACAGAGCTCGCTATTCTCTCCCACATTATTATCATCATTTTGTAGTCTGATTACTGCATGGAAATACAGGAGAAAGAGGTCCATGGAAAGAGGTCCATCAGTGGCACTCCCTGTAACTTAATTATATGGCACAGGCAAGTCTGAGGAAAATGAGTACAGTTTTGCTTTACGTAATGTGAATACGGGGCTACCCACACAAAATTCTCTGAGGAGTCCTTGTGGCACCTTAGAGACTAACAAATTTATTTGGGCATAAGCTTTCGTGGGCTAAAACCCACTTCATCAGATGCATGGAGTGGAAAAAAACAGAAGGCAGGTATATATACACAGTACATGAAAAGATGGGAGTTGCCTTACCACGTAGGGAGTCAGTGCTAACAAGACAATTCAATTAAAGTGGAAGTGGGCTATTCTCAACAGTAGAATACCAAGAAAGGAAAAATCACTTGTTAGCACTTCCCACCTCTTCCAATCAGTTCCCCAAGAATGCAGTTTGACTCCAGTCTCATCACTTAGTTTCCTTTATCTGGCATGTAGCAGAGCTACTCTGAGCTGATGAGGCTAAAGCATGGGGCATCAGGGGGTAGGGCATACCACACATCCAAAGTTACACAGCAAACCTCTCCCTTCCATATACATTTACACATCTCATTGCATTAACTATACACTACATAACACATTTTGTGATTGGCTTGGTTACTTTGTCGGAACCAATCCCTGTACAGCATGCTCTGTACAGTTCTGCCTCTTAGCTTACTAATCCATTTACTTATCTTAGCACAAATATTCTGTTTTCAGCCTGCTAATTAATTTATCCCCCGTACTCCTGTCTTCCAAGAAATAAGGCCTCCCCCATGTTTAATTTAGTCAGCCTACATTCCTACCATGTGTAAGGCATAGTAAACACCACATTAATAGGTATTACATGCATGGTATTAATATAATATACATTACATACCTAAAGTGTTGGGAAGTTATACTAAATTAATGTATTATGCTCTTCCCACAGTTCCATTCACCATATCCCACTACACTTTGCAAAACTGAAGTCAGCTTTGGCATTAGAATCATAGAAGTGTAGAACTAGAAGGAACCTCGAGAGGTCATCTAGTCCAGGAAAGGAAGGAATGCCCAGTCAAAAAGGGACCCTGGTGGCTCTGGACGGCACTGCCGGCCAGGCCATTAAAAGTCCAGTCAGCGGCGCAGCAGGGGCCCGGGGCTAGGGCAGGCTCCCTACCTGCCCTGGCCCCTCACTGCTCCTAGAAGCAGCCACAGGTCCCTGCAGCCACTAGGCGGGGACAGCCAGGGGCTGGAAGGCTCCACACACTGCCCCCCGTACTAAGTACCACCCCCTCACACACACCCTACACCCCAACCCCCCTGGCCTAGCCCGGAGTCCCCTCCCGCACTCCAAACCCCTCATCCCTGGCCCCAGCCCCAGCTGGAGCTTTCACCTCCCCACACATCCCAACACCCTGGCCTAGCCCGGACCCACCTTCTTCACCCCAAACCCCTCATCCCTGGCCCAGCCTGAAGCCACTTTCTGCGTCCCAAATCCCTTATCCCTGGCCCCACCCCCAGCCGGAGCTTTCACCTCCCCACACACTGCAGTGTTTTCAATGTAGACATATCCTAAGTTGTAACATTAACATTGTAGCATTCTAAAACCTAGTGTCCTCAAGGCTTCTACTCTCAGCCAGGTGCTAGCCACACAGATCTGCCCTGCAGTGCTCTTTGTTTTCAATGTATGGTTGAGGAAGCCTGCATGAGGCTGTTTGCAGGGCCACACAAACTATGGAATATTAATCAACTGTTTCCTTTACTCTTATGCAGTGCTAAAGTAATGTCACCCCTTTGCTGAGAGGGAGAAGATGTTGAGTCTGCAGGTCATTTTCGAACAGGAGGAGAAATCACTGCTGTGGAGTCTGGGCATTTTCTTAGTGTAATTAGTTTTATTTGCACATTCTAAGGAATGGTAGGAGGGAGAACAGCAGAATAAATATAATGAATTTCAAGAAGCCAGATTTTAGCAAACTCATGGAGTTAAGTAGGTAAGATCCCATGGGAAGCAAGTCTAAGTAGAAAAATATTTGAAGACAGTTGGCAGTTTTTCAAAGAGACATTATTAAGAGCACAAGATCAAACTATCCCACTGCATAGGAAAGATAGGAAGATGGAAAGAGACCACCCTGGCTTAACCAGAAGATCTTCAATGATCTAAAAATAAAAGAAGAGTCCTACAAAAAGTGGAAACTAGGTCAAATCACAAAGGATTAATATAAACAAATAATACAAGTATTAGAAAGGCCAAGGCACAAAACAAGATGAAACTAGCTAGAGACATAAAGGGTAACTTGAAAACATTCTACAAATACATTAGAAGCAAGAGGACAAGGTAGGCCCATTACTCAATGGGGGAGGGGGGGAAAACAAAAACAAAAAATATGGAAATGGCAGAAGTGCTAAATGACTTCTTTGTTTCAGTTTTCATCAAGAAGGTTGGTGGTGATTGGACATCTAACATAGTGAATGCCGGTGAAAATGAGTTAGGATCAGAGGCTAAAATAGGGAAAGAACAAGTTAAAAATTACTTGGACATATTAGAGGTCTTCAAGTCACCAGGGCCTGATAAAATGCATCCTAGAATATTCAAGGAGCTGACTGAGGAGATATCTGAGCCATTAGTGATTATCTTTGAAAAGTCATGGAAGACTGGAAAAGGGAAAATATCATGCCAATCTATAAAAAGGGAAATAAGGACAACCCGGGAATTACAGACCAGTAATCTTAACTTCTGTATCCAGAAAGGTAATGGAGCAAATAAGATAAGTAACAGTCAGCACGGATCTGTCAAGAACAAATAGTGTCAAACCAACCTGATATCTTTCTTTGACAGGGTAACAAGCCTTGTAGATAGGGGGGAAATGGTAAACGTGGTATATTTTGATTTTAGTGAAGCTTTTGATACTGTCTCGCATGACCTTCTCATAAATAAACTAGGGAAATGCAAACTAGATGGAGCTACTATAAGGTGGGTGCATAACTGGTTGGAAAACAGTTCCCAGAGAGTAGTTATCAGTGGTTCACAGACATGCTGGAAGGGCATAACGAGTGGGGCCCTGCAGGGATCAGTTCTTGGTCCGTTTCTGTTCAATATCTTCATCAGTGATTTAGATAATGGCATAGAGAGTACACTTATAAAATCTGAGGATGATACCAAGCTGGAAGGGGTTGCAAGCGCTTTGGAGGATAGGATTATAATTCAAAATGATCTGGACAAACTGAAGAAATGGTCTGAAGAAAACAGGAGGAAATTTAATAAGAACAAATGCAAAGTACTCCACTTAGGAAGGAACAATCAGTTGCACACATACAGAATGGGAAATGACTGCCTAGGAAGAAGTACTGTAGAAAGGGATCTGGGGGTCATAGTGGTCCACAAGCTAAATATGAGTAAAGAGTGTAAAACTATTGTAAAAAAAGCGAACATCATTCTGGGATATATTAGCAGAAGTGTTCTGAGCAAGACACAAGAATTAATTCTTCCATTCTACTCCATGCTGATTAGGCATCAACTGGAATATTGTGTCCAATTCTGGGCACCACATTTCAGGAAAGATGTGGACAAATTGGAGAAAGTCCAGAGGAGAGCAACAAAAATTATTACAGAAAGAAAAGGAGTACTTGTGGCACATTAGAGACTAACCAATTTATTTGAGCATGCTCCTTTTCTTTTTGCGAATACAGACTAACATGGCTGTTACTCCAAAAATTATTACAGGTCTAGAAAACATGACCTATTAGGGAAGATTGAAAAAATTGGGCTTGTTTAGTCTGGAAAAGAGAAGACTGAGGGGGGACAGGATAACATTTTTCAAGTACATAAAAGGTTATTACAAGGAGGAGGGAGAAAAATTGTTGTTCTTAACCTCTAAGGATAGGACAAGAAACAATGGGCTTAAATTGCAGCAAGGGAGGTTTAGGTTGGACATTAGGAAAAAATTCCTAACTGTCAGGGTGGTTAAGCACTGGAATAAATTGCCTAGGGAGGTTGTGGAATCTCCATCCTTGGAGATTTTTAAGAGCATGTTGGACAAACACCTGTCAGGGATGGTCTAGATAATACTTAGTCCTGCCATGAGTGCAGGGGACTGGACTAGATGACCTCTCGAGGTCCCTTCCAGTCCTATGATTCACACCAGTCCTTGAACTGAGATTGCCTGCATGCTGTTAGTGACTATCTCCTCTTACAGAATTCTCAATCCAAACACTAATGCCCACTTATCAAGAAGTAACTCTGCACCAACTTGGAGAGATCAAGGCTGAGATCAAACTATCTTGCTGAGATCAAAAGACTCTACAACACAATATTAACACCAATACCATATTTCTTCAAAAACTGAAAATCCCTTATGTGTGACAGCACCTTCTAGTGACTCCCTCCATAACAATAAATTTAACTGCATCATATGAACCATCCTAATTGTTGTTTCTTCAGTGGATAATTTTTCCTTTATAAGTTAGCATTTTATAATGTGTACAAATATACTGAAATATTTTCACAGCCTGTCCAAGTCCATATCTGGTCTGACTCTGAATTCAATTGAATTTGCAACTCAGACAAAGTTTTAAATTTTCCAAGCAGTGCAACAGATTTAAAACCCGTTCAAATTAATGGAAGATGTGGGACTAAATATCCAGCACTACTTTGAAAATCCCAACCAAAAGTTCCTCCCAAAATAAGCATGCTCTCTCTCACTCATACTTTGCCCATACACATGCCTAGACACGCCCAAAGTCTTACATCTACCTACACTGTTCTTAGCAGGAGCAATGCCTGTTATTCAGACATCAGAGTAGGCTAAACCTCTATTAAGAAAAAAATCTAATTATCCCTGGAAATGATGTCTTTACATTTTCTAGATTTCTACTTTTTTCATTTCTGTATGTTTTCAAATGTAAGGCCCTTCCTCATCTCATCCAAGGTTGCAGTGGTTAGTCTAAAAAAGTAAATATTTACCTTATCAAGACATTGACCTTACTGCAATAAATTGAGATATCATCCTATTCCCATATCAACACTGCTTATGAAAGGAATAAAATCATATTAGAAATGAAGATCTATACAGTAAGGAAAAAAAATCCACAATCAAAAATATTCTCTACTTTTTTGTTATGCACCCATCTGTCGTATGGGCCCTGTCGAGGGCCTCGCAAACAATAGTGACATTGTCCTCACAACACCCAGTGAAGTATGAAAGTATTGTCTGAATTTTTACAGATGAGGAACTGAGGAACTCTTCTAAGACCACAAAGAAAGTCTGTGGCAAAGCCAGGAATTGAAGCCAACTCCTCCTGAGTTCCTAGCCCATCATCTTAACCATAAAATGTTCCCCTCTTGACAGGAAATTTCTACTGAAAACCAAATTCTAATCTGTGCAAAATTCTGCTTAGTACCTAATCTTTTACTTAATTTGATTGAAAAAGGTCAGGTAATCGCAATGTGACCACAGAGTGATCGTTTCCGGTTCCCAGCGTAAATCAGTTCGAAAACCATGGAAACGTGGGGAATTCAAAGAACATTGGTGCTAGTATTGATCCATTTTCATTATTTACTTCATGATTTTTCTTCAATTAAAGTCAGTGACAAATCTCTCACAGATTTCAATGGGAACAGGATCAGGCCCTTATGGACCTATCTACACATTCAAATCTAAGTTGTTCACAGATTGTGTTATAAAACGATAGTCCCCATCTGTGTTATAGATAGTCTTGCCTTGTAATTGGGACCAAAACATGTTACTAAATTGTGATACGCAGTTGTCTATAATATAATGCTGTAATATGGTTATAACACAGTTTAGTAATGTGTATGCAAGCAAGACTATTCCACTTTATAGTATGGTTGGGAGATTATATATGATAGGCTGCGATGGGCTGTACCAACTCTGCACTGGAGCCTCCAGGGGCAGACTAATCATTGTGGGCCCAGGTGGCCATGCCTCCTTTCCCCTGCTGCACATGCTCCAGGTGGAAAAGCCAGATAAAAGGAGGCTGCACAGCTCAGTTGGGGTGGAAATGGAGGAGGAAGGACGTACCATGCTGGTTCCTGCAACGCTCCTGGCAGTAGAGCCTGAAGACCCAGACTACACTCCAGGTGAGTCGCTGACTGCAGATACTGCCAGGGAAGCCAAGCCACTGCCTGCTGAGGAAGCTGCTGCCTGTTCTATGTCCCAGCCCAGAGTGTAGTAAGGCCGATAGACTGTTTGTTTGATTTGCCCCACCCAGGGGCCATAGAATGATTGATATTTAGCCCTGCCCAGTGGGCTAATTCCCCCAGGGCAACTGCCTGCCCCAGCCAGGAGGTTGCAGGCCATAGACTTTGTTTGCTTTGCCCCGCCCTCGGGCTGCAATCTGCTTGCCGTTTTGCCCCTCCCAGGGTGCTTATTCCCCAAGTGTTGCTGCCTGCCCCACCCAGGAGACTGCAGGGCTCCAGACTGGTTGTTTGTCTTGCCCCAGCCAAGAGGCTCCACGGCTCCCGACTGTTTGTTTTGCCCACCCAGAAACTACAGGCTATTTGTCTAAGTGACCCCGTCAGGGGCTGGGACCACTTGGCCGAAATCACCCGCTTAACGTGGGGACCCTGATGATGGGATGCACCAACCCCGCACTGGGCTGACGGGGACACCCTAGCTCGACACAGGGCACCCTGTCACATAGGCATATTCATTTAGAAGCACTGATAGACCTATTATAACCTGATCCATCAAACACAGTAAATTTCCCATTAAGGGCCATAAGAAGTGAATAGATTAAAGAGTGTCTCCCCTTTGTTATCAAAATTACGAAATATATATTTAATATATATTCTCTCCTCCCTTCTTTCAAAAGACCAATTACATGATTTTCATAACTCTGATATCCAGCAATCTAGGAAGCCCAGTTTCTAAGGTCATGGTTGAACTCATCCCCCATTACATTACAAAAAGCCTTGTGCATTCTCTTTATATACTAGATGGAAGTCCAGCTTTGAAAATAAACTCATGCAATATTTTAATACTTATATACATTTAAAGTCAAGACCTTGTTTGAGGGACCCTAATAATCTGGATGGACTGTTTGGAAACCAGACCATGAATCTGCCAAAAGAATGATGTTGATGTAACTAAACATAAGTTAGTTAATGTAACTAAAACTAATAAAGGCACAGTATGGTTTACATACCTATGTCAATACTTACTATTGTTATAAAGATAATGATGTGATCCATAGATGTATGGTACTAAAACAAGCTCCATTCATTAGAGAAAGTAGTTGTAATACTGTATAATTTTACTCAATTTATTTCTCAGGAGAATTAGTTCTATCAGACATAATATATTTCTGATTGATTTCAGTTAAAAATCAAATAGCCAGAATAATCCCATTAAAATACATTTCACATATTCTTACTCTTTTCATTTAAAAAGAAAGTGGAACACAGGAATTGCCACACTGGATCAGACCAGATATCCATCTAATCCAGTATCCTATCTGACAGTAGCTAGTACCAGATCTTTCAAAGGAAGATGTGAGAAACCCTGTAGTGGACAACTATAGAATAACCTGCCCAGGGCAAAAGTTTCTTCCTAATCTCCGTGAGTTAGTGGTTGGCATGAGCTCTGAAGCAGGAGGTTTATATCCATTTATTTTTAAAACATTTTCCTATATAATGTGACTATGAATGTTCTTGTGATCCATATAAGCATTCAATCGTTTTACAAATCCTGCTAGGCTCTTGGGCTCAATATTTATTGTAGCATTGAGTTCCATATTGTTTCTTTTATCAGCTTTAAATGTGTTGAAAATCAATTTCATTGGGCATCTGCTTGTTCTTTGTTATGAACACTGAAAACACAGCTTCATAAAACTGGCACTTCCTTCATAACATGTGCATCCTGTGTGTATTGAGTCATATGGGCTGATTTTAGTGACAAAAGTAAGTTTTTAGTACTTTTTTCCTATTAGCACTGCACAAGTTACATCACTTAAAAGAGAGGGAGAAATGGATAACATTTTCATGTACATCACCAACAGAATTGTTCACTAAATTCTATTCAGGTACACCTGTGTAAACTTATTAAAAGACAGTGGGTTTGAAGCAGTGTCACAAAGGCATAATTTTAGAACAGTGTTGTTGCATTGACATAGCTAATGGCTTAATTTGGCCTGAAGAACCTTTATTACCCGTGGTGATCATTCATGAGAAGGAAAAAAACGTAATTTGACTCTCAATTGTACTTGTTTCTTCTCCCTCCTGAAACATAAATTCAGGTCCTGAAGTCTTTACTCAGGCAAATCTGCTTCTGATATCAATAGGAGTTTTGCCAGAAGTAAGTACTTAAGGATTGTGCTTCCTTATATTTCAAAAACTAAGTTTTCTCCTTACTGAGCTCCTGGACAAAATGAAAAAAAACAATCAAATGTTCACCCAAGTCCAATATATTTTAAAAGATACAGCATTAATTCTCCTGATTCTTTTTTCTTTTTTTTTAATGAGGTAAAACCAGAATAACTCAGCTGACCTGGGATGGGCAAAGGAAAAACCCTACCTAGTATATGCCACCCATTAGAATTTAAACATGGGTTCAGCCACATGACTCATAACCACCAGGCCTTCTTGTAGAGAAACACATTCCAAAAGCCAAGTCTTCAGAAGCACCCAGGTTTTAATGGCAGCTGCTTATATACATCTGTGTGTAGAATTTGGCCTCAAGCAACTTAGAAGTTCTCTCAGTGTTGTGTTTGTTCTACCTTTAGAGTGACAACCTTTTTGGAGAGTGAATTTGTGTGGGGGGGTGGAGGGTGAGAAAACCTGGATTTGTGCTGGAAATGGCCTAACCTGACGATTACTTTAGATAAGCTATTACCAGCAGGACAGTGGGGTGGGAGGAGGTATTGTTTCATATTCTCTGTGTATATATAAAGTTTGCTGCAGTTTCCACGGTATGCATCTGATGAAGTGAGCTGTAGCTCACGAAAGCTCATGCTCAAATAAATTGGTTAGTCTCTAAGGTGCCACAAGTACTCCTTTTCTTTTTGCGAATACAGACTAACAGGGCTGTTACTCTGAAACCTTTTTTTCTTAATGTCTCTAGGAGTTCTCATCAGCTGAAAAGTAGTTTATGCAGCCGCTCCCCAGGCCTCTTAGTTTTCACAGCCACAGAGGCTTCAGGAGTTCCAGGCAATAAGCAAATAAATATTTTTCTTCTCTTTGGCAACCGACAAGCACAGCATTTTAGAATTCTGGCCCACCTCACCACAGCTGGAAGCTTGCCATTCTCCTTGATTGCCATATATGGGAGGAACTTCAGGGAGTCCTTCAAAGTACTTGACATGTGAGTGGGCAACCTCTCTTCTGATCAATGATATACTCCTCTTGAAAGCTTCTCTCTCTCACCAACAGGAGCTGGTCCAATAAAAGATATTACCTCATCCTCCTTGCCTCTCTGTTGATCTATTCCTGACATTAGCCATGGAACTCTATTAAGAGCAGTATAAGCTTATCTACAGGAAACCTGGTTCTCCCAGAGTGGCATAAGGAAAAGATTTCAGAGTAGCAGCCGTGTTAGTCTGTATTCGCAAAAAGAAAAGGAGTACTAGTGGCACCTTAGAGACTAACCAATTTATTTGAGCATAATGCAACCGATGAAGTGAGCTGTAGCTCACGAAAGCTTATGCTCAAATAAATTGGTTAGTTTCTAAGGTGCCACTAGTACTCCTTTTCTTTATAAGGAAAAGACTTATCAGTAAACCAAGAGGGGTTTTTTAAAAGGAACTCTGGTATTTGAGTGATGACTGAGGCAGGTTTTAGAACAACATATGTATTTAACTAACAAGAAGAAATAATTTATAAACAGCTGTAATGTAGCCTAGCTGTATCTTCTGTCTCCGTCCTTACAACTCATTCCTGTCTCTGTATGCGAGTGACTCATTGTGAGTTGACAGGTAGCATAGCATTGCCTGCAGTCAGCAAGGACAATGCTTCTCCGTAACATGCCCAAATACATCCATTATGATAGTAACTGCTTTGTATTTAGCACCTTTTACAAGAATCTCAAAGGGCTTTATAAACATAAATTAATTAAGCCTCATTATTACACCCACTTTACATATGTTTTACCTGAAATACAAGGTGGTAAGTGATTCACTGAGGGTCACATCAAGTCAGTGTCAGAGCTAGGAGCAGAAACTACAGTGGAGCCTTATCTACACTAAGGAATTTAAACGAATAAATCCTTACTGTTACTAACACCATTTCATCTGCACTGGTGTTGGCATTTTGAGAGCCCTACTGAAGATGGCTCCCCGGGTCCAGCACCTATTTTCATCACTATGTTGATTAGGCTCATTAAGCAGGTTTAACTGACTTGACCCTGGCAATCCATCCACACAATGCATTGTTAACAATGGTGCAACTGAACTGGGGTTAGCAACAGTGTGAGTTATTTTTGTAAAAGTTCTCTAGTGTATCCATTGCTTAGGAGTTCTTACTAGCAGGACCATTACCCTACTATCCATTGTTCCCCCCTACCATAAGGAATAAAACTGAAAATGTTAACTTCAAATTTTTCCAAGTCGAAACCATAAATAAACCATCTGTGGCATTAGGTCACATTTAGATTCTGATCACTGCATAATGATCTTGTTAGGAACTTAACACAGCCAAGTCTGAGATTTTACTTTTAAGTGTTAATGTGAGCTGCCTTGCCAGGAAGGTTTTCCCACATTCTCACTGCTCTAATAGTAATCCCTTCAAACTCCAGCCAAATTTCATCCTGAATGAGCTAAGGACTTTCTCAACTGAGATTATGATTCAAAAGTGCTTCTGTATGCTAGTATGCTGCTAAAACGTGTATCACACATTTTTTTCAAAGCTTTGCTTGTAGACAAAATTAATTAATTAACAAAATTCTGCAGACAGAGTAAACACCAATCCCGCAACCACTGCTTTGGTATGAAACTGCAATAGAATTTTGCTGCAGACACATAAGGTTGCTTTATTTCTGGCTTTAAAAGATTAGTGTGATTCCTCCAAGGGCTTGAACATTTTGGGCCAGATTCTCACCAGGTGTAAATCAGCATATTTCTAATAGAGCTATGCCAGTTAAAGACCTGGTCCTTTATGCAACTATGGAGCATGACTAGAGATATCGAGAGCATTTTCCATGGCCAAATCTTAAATCTCTTACTCAGTCAAACCTCAGATTGAAGCCAAGGAAAGTTCTGTAAAAGTAATAATGACTAAAAACTGAGGACCTTGTGCTGTAAACAGGGTGGAGCCAAAACTCCCGGACACCCAAACCTGTAAGGCAAAACAGTGCACATCACCACAAACGGTGGGCCTGATTCTCCAGTTCCTTGCACCTTGTGCAGTCACTTACACCTGTACAAGAGGTATATAAAATGCTACCATGCTGATGTACACAATGTACAAATGAGGCTGTGAAAAATCAGGCCCATTGTCTTTAGTAAGCGGTACAAGATCCCCCTCCCTTCCATGAGTTCTGAGGCATCAGCATTCAGGAGAGCCCCTGGCAGCATGTTCCCACACCAGCTGATACAAGATGGTAGGGAGGTTGGGGGCAAAGTGGAGGGGTGGCAATATGGAACAGAAAGGTCTACATGCAGCTGTCCCTTACTGCTGGCAGCTTTTAACACCCTACCATGTCTGTAGGGCAGAATGCAGTGGGCAACCTTCTTGTTCTTAGGAGGAGAATTAGGAAGAACCTCATGGGGTTTCTGTTAGAGCTGATGTAAAGTCATTTTTAGAGCACTTCAACAAGTTTTATTGGTCTGTGACAAATGCAGCGAATGAACGGGTGAGCTCTGCACTCTGATTACTTAGATGCCAACTAGTTCCCCAGAGAAAGATGATAAAAGTAATTACATAATCAGGCTGCTGAGCTGGGTAAGATAAAGAGCAAATTATCCCATCAGCCCAAAACTGACAAAGAGGCAGAAGAAATGCCAAGAGGAAGGGGCGGGGAAGGGGGAGGGAACAAGGCTAGCTGAGCTCAATCACACAGAGGCTTCACGGAAGGAAGACCTCTGTTCCCCTCAGGTCCTGACGGAGGGCCAAAATAAATGGTACTGTGAATGTACAACCAAGGGAATCTGCACAGTTTCCAGGGGGAAAGAAGACAGGAGCGGAGGTGCACCCTGTTGCATGGTCCTACCGAACCCAGGAGCCTATGTTACCTATTCTTGAGCCCCAACTACTGGCACTAGAGCTGGTTGGGAATTTTCTATCAGAATGTTTTTCTTATCAAAATTGTCCATGTTTCATTTCAGCTCAGTTCAGCATTAAACTCCATTTCTGGTGTCACATTGCTTCATGGGAGCTGTAGTTCAGGACTCCATTATCTCCTATGAGCCTGGCTCCCTGGCCAGACTACCTCTCCCAGGATACATCAGTCTTTCCTCTGACTGAGTGGTGTGCTGCATCGCCTGGTGGGTGCATCACGGGTGTATGGTCAATAGGGAAAATAGGGGCATCAGGCAACCCAAATTACAGCTCTCATGAGGCAATGCACCACAATAGGACACTACAGATTAGTGTTGAACTGACTTGAAACAAAGCATTTTAGGTCAGTTAACAAATGGAAGCAAAACATTATTATTTGGGAAAATCAAACTATTTTGTTTTGACTGAAAATGCCAAAAGAAAACATTTAATCATTTCTGAATGCAATTTTTTTTTATTTTTTGTTCCATGAAAAATTGATATTTTAACTTTTCGTCCCAATTTTGGATGAACACAAATGTTGAGATATCGACATTACCCCTGGGATGGAAATTCCCATTTTTGCTCACCTCTAACTGGCACCTTATACAGAGGCAACACATAACCCTTGGTAGTGGGGGGGCATGTGACCGCCCCACACGTCGCCTCTGGTTCTAGAACCCAGGAGGGTGTGGAGGAGCATTTGTGGGGGCAAGCTACACCAGAAAGCTGGGGCGGGCGACACCAGGCAGCTTGGACCAGCCCCATGCAGTGGGGCTCCGGGAGAGAGAGCCACCTCCATCCTGACTCACCTTAGAAGCTGCTGCTATATGGAAGGCAGGACAAGTCCAATGCAGTGCGAGGCCCTGAGCAGAGCCCCTGCTGTAGGAGTGGGAGAGTGGCCTCTGCCCTGGGAAAAGGCACGGGGCATTCACTCCAGGGAAGTCTGAAAAGTAGGCAGCAGGAAGTGCTGGCACTCCAGCAGCGGGGAAAGAAGCAGCCCCATGTAGCGGGGGGGGGACTTTGCCCACAGTCAGGCACCTGGCTGCTTTCTCCCTCCCTGCGCTGCACGGACACATGGTGAGAGCCGCCACCAGGGGAAATTACTAGCTACTCGCTGCTGGGCATCCTGGCAAGAGGCAACCCAAGTACTTGCCTATCCCCACTGCCCTATGGGGCAGACTGCAGAAATCTGTGACCTCACTGCCCCCCCCCCACCATGTTGCCTCTGCGTTATTAGTTACCTATTTACATATATATACAGATATAGAACACTCCTGTAACTATTTTGTCTCATCTAAAAGGGGGCATGGCGCCCTCATTAAGGATTTCATGATTTGGCCCAATGGAACAGAACTTCAGCTAGTATGAATCAGTGTACCACCGCTGAAGTGAATAGCTAACCTATATACCAGCTAACAAGCTGGCCTTATATTCATGTTAATTTGGAAGGTGTTGCTAAAAATAGTCTCTTCCTTCAACTTTCCCTACTAGCTGTCCTCATCTGTTCTTTATCCTGTTAGGGAAAGGAAAACTTAGGATGCCTGCAGGTTGAAATGATTGAAATTACTTCATTTCTTTCTTTTGGCAGCTGCGTTTACATATGCTTGTTCATGACATATTTACAGGTTTTTTCTTCAAAGTAATAGATGAAAACCCTTTTTCCTGAACAGCATGTTTCAAAGCAGCTTAATACCAGAGAAACCAAGAAAATTTGTTCTGCAAAGTTCTCCTGGTTTTTGTATTTCCACAAAACCTATATTACTGTTATTGTTACCTCGTTGAAAGAATCCTCATCAGTTGCTATGACAAAGATAAACAAGATTCCACAGCCTAAACAAAGAGCAGAGGCTAAAATATTCACAGAAAGGAAATTAATTTTCCACTGTGAAAGAAAACCTAGAAAATTATTTTTATATGTTGATTTTGTGGTTTTATTTAAAGTATGTTAAAATTCTTATTCTATATAGTAACTGAAATTGTACCAGGCTTATACAATATAACTATAGTGTTGTGTTTTCTGCCAATGGGGTTAAGTCATGGAAGAATTAACACACTGGACCCAAGCCCCAGAGGCTCCGCAAGGATAGTGCTTGGGGTCTACTACAGATCCCAGGATCTGATTTGGATATGGATAGAGACTTCTAATATGGAGACCATATCTTTAATATTTTTGATTAAATACATTCTATTAGGAATTGTGTAATTATGGGAAACTTTAATTTCCCAGGTATAGATTGGAGGACTGGTGCTACTAATAATGGCAGGCCCAGATATTCCTGGATGTGATACTTGACAGATTTCTTCACCAAATAGTCACCAACCAACAAGAGGTGATGCTATTTTAGATTTAGTATTGTTAAGTAGTGAGGATCTCATAGAAGAACTGGTTGTAGAGGACAGCCTTGGTTCGAGTGGTCATGAGCTAATTCATTTAAACTAAATAGAAGAATAAAGAAACAAAGGTCTGCAGTTAGGGTCCTTGATTTCAAAAGAGTAAACTTTAAAAAATTAAGGGGATTAGTCAGAGAAGTGGACTGGACTGAGGAACTCAAGGATCTAAATGTGAAGGAGGCTTGGAATTACTTTAAGTCAAAGTTGTAGAAGCTATCTGAAGCCTGCATCTCAAACAAGAGGGGCAAAAATGTAGGGAAGAGTTGCAGTCCGAACTGGATGAGCAAGCCTCTCCAACAGGTTATTAAGAGAAAGCAGAAAGCCTACAAGGAATGGAAGATAGGAAGGATCAGCAAAGGAAAGCTACCTCCTGGAAGTCAGAAAGTGTAGGGAAAAGGTAAGAATTTGCAGAAGTCAACCAAAGTTGGACCTTGCAAAGGAAATTAAAACCAACAGTAAAAGGTTTGATAGCCATATAAATAAAAAGAAAACAAGGAAAGAAGTGGGACCAGAAGAGAAGAATGAGGGGGGATTTGATAGCTGCTTTCAACTACCTGAGAGGTGGTTCCAGAGAGGATGGTTCTAGACTATTCTCAGTGGTGGAAGAGGACAGGACAAGGAGTAATGGTCTCAAGTTGCAGTGGGGGAGGTTTAGGTTGGATATTAGGAAAAACTTTTTCACTAGGAGGGTGGTGAAACACTGGAATGCGTTGCCTAGGGAGGTGGTGGAATCTCCTTCCTTAGAAGTTTTTAAGGTCAGGCTTGACAAAGCCCTGGCTGGGATGATTTAATTGGGGATCGGTCCTGCTTTTGAGCAGGGGGTTGGACTAGATGACCTCCTGAGGTCCCTTCCAACCCTGATATTCTATGATCCTATGATTCTATTCTATGACCACTAAACACTGAGGATGGGGTGGAGATTAAAGATCATCAAGGAATGGCCCAACGCCTACATGAATACTTTGCCTCCATTTTTAATAAGTGTAACGAGGAGCTTGGGGGTACAGGCAGAGTGGCTAATGGAAATGAGGATATCGAAGTAGAAATTACCACATCCGAAGTGGAAGTCAAACTCAAATAGCTTAATGGGACAAAACTGGGGGAGGGGAGGGGCAGATAATCTCAATCCAAGAATATTAAAGGAACTAGCACATGAAATTGCAAGCCCAGTACCAAGGATTTTTAAGGAATTTGTAAACTCGGGAGTTGTACCCTATGATTTGAGAATTGCTAATATAGTACCTATTTTTTAAGAAAGGGAAAAGAACTGATCTGGGAAAGTACAGGCCTGTTAGTTTGACCTCAACTATACACAAGGTATTGGAACAAATTTTGAAAGAGAAAATAGTTAAGGATTTAGAAGTAAACAATAACTGGGATAAAATACAACATGGTTTTACAAAAGTTAGATCATGCCAGACCAACCTGATCTCTTTCTGTGAGAAGATAACTGATTTTGTTTAGACAAAGGAAATGCAGTAGATCTAATCTACCTGCATTTCAGTAAGGCATTCGATACAGATCCATATGGGAAATTATTAGTTAAAATGGAGAAGATGGGGAATAATCTGAGACTTGAAAGATGGATAAGGAACTTGTTAAGGAGGAGACTACAGTGAGTCACATTGAAAGGTAAACTATCAGGCTGGAGGGAGGTTACGAGTGGAGTTCCTCAGGGATCGGTCTTCGGACCAATCTTATTTAACATTTTTATTCATGACCTTGGCACAAAAACTGTGAGTGTGCTAATAAAATTTGTGGATGACACAAAGTTGGGAGGTATTGCCAGTATCATACAAGAAGATCTGGATGACCTTGAAAACTGGAGTAATAGAAATTAGATGAAATTTAATAGTGCAAAGTGCAAAGTCATGCACATAGGGACTAACAAGAAGAATTTTTGCTATAAAATGGGAACTTATCAGTTGTAAATGACAGAGGAGGAGAAAGACCTGGATATATTGGTTGATCACAGGATGACTGTGAACTGCTAATGTGATACAGCTGTGAAAAAGGGCTAATGAGTCCTAGGATGCATGAGGCGAAATATTTCTAGTAGAAACAGTGAAGTGTTAGTAACATTATACAAGGAACGGTTGAGACCTCATCTGGAATACTGTGTGCAATTCTGGTCTCCCATGTTTAAGAAAGATTAATTCAAACTGGAACAAGTACAGAGAAGGGCTACAAGGATGATCAGAGAAATGGAATATCTCAAAGATCTTTGCTTGTTTAGCCTAACCAAAAGAAGGCTGAGGGGAGATATGATTGCTCTCTATAAATACATCAGACAGATAAATACCAGGGAGGGAGAACAGTTGTTTAATTTAAACACCAGTGTGAACACAAGAACAAATGGATATAAAGCCATCAACAAGTTTAGGCTTGAAATTAGACAAAGGTTTCTGACCATCAGAGGAGTGAAGTTCTGGAACAGCTTTCCAAGGGGAGCAGTGCAGGCAAAAAACCTAACTGGCTTCAAGATTGAGCTTGATAAGTTTATGGAGGGGATGGTATGATGAGATGCCTACAATGGCATATGGCCAATCTGTGACTGCTAGTAGCAAACATCCTCAGTGGCCAGGAATGGGGCACTAGACGGAGAGGGAGCTGAATTACTACAGAGATTCTTTCCCTGGCTGCCTAGTGCCTCTTCCTCCAAACTCTTCCCTCCTACCACCTGTGCTCCTCCCTCCAAGTTTCATGCAGGTTGCTGCAGGATTGGCCCTCCCTATGCATTACCTTCCTCCATATCCACATCCCACTGAAATAATGAAACTGTCAATTTACAGAGGATGGCCTATTGGCACCGGAAACTGTAGTTTCTTGACATTTGGACGTAGACTGAAAGAGATAGGAATCACCACAGCTCTCATCGCTTTCAAACCGGGGTGCAAAACTCACTTCCTTGACTCACTTTTCCGTCAATGACTAGACAAACATGTGCAAACTTGAACTCAGGCCTTATCTCCAAGGATTTCAGGCACTGGTGACCAGCCATCAGTTTAGCTACACTAGTGTGAACCCCCAGCATAGACAGGGAAAGATGCTATTTGCTGTTCATTGTACTGATGCAGTTATCACTGCTTGAAACTGGAATAAAATGCACGAGTACGAATTGCAGCTTAACCTGTTCAGGATTTGCTCTGGTGCAGCTACACAGGTGGCTGGCACTGATGGCTGTGATGGGTACATTTCCAGTCTAGACAAGTCAACTCAACTCACTCCTTAAAAACACAAAGCATCCAAATATTTATTCAAGTTTCCTCTTAAAGGTGGTGAGACAAGTGGTGTTTTTTTGTATTGGTCTTGTTGAATTATTTGGAAGGCCCTCAGACACTACAGAGGTGATGCCATATAATAATCTACAGATGGGTTTAAAAAAATACTGGGAACCCCTTACACAGGTCAACAAAGACTAAGCAATTTCCTGCCCACAGGAAACAAGCACCTCTCACACAACAGCATGACATATTCACAGCATATCTGTACCAAATGGGAAATGGGGGGAAGCAGTTAGGGATCACCCATTATATACCACATTTCCCCATGCAAATGCTTAATCTACATTGGAATGCATCATGGCTGAATCACTACCATCTCCTGATAGGCACACTTTAACCCTCCCTAAATAGGTCACATGGATGCCTCCACAAGTAAGGAGCCAATGGCAGTAGGGCATGGAAGTCAGCCATGCTGCCAAATGCTGGGTGTGCTTCTAGGAGTCTCACAAACGCATCAAGGACACCCATGTATGTTTGAAGTTCCCTAGGTTTTCTGATGACTTGCTAGCTGTCTAGGTATTTCTATAGCACCTAACACTTCAGGATGTAAGTGGACAGATCTGTCTCCTGCCTGTTTTGCCCAACCACTAATCCTGTACCTCCAGGGGAAATATACGGTGCAATTAATTTCAAGAAGCCACAGATTTTTCCATTGCAATATTGAGATGTGCTGGCAAAATCCCTATGCATCTCCTGCGGGAGTGCAAATGCACTCTGCTTCCAAGCAGTGTGTTTCTCAATAGACAGTAAAAGCAACTGTACATTCAGCACATGGCTGCAGAACCAGCTGCACAGCCTGCATGTGCTGCCTAGGGGATCTCGTCATGAGTCAGATAAAAAGGGAAGGTTTAGGCAGAAAAGAAGTTGCGTTTCCACATTCATGACTAGAACAAATGAGGGTGTAGCAGAAGTAGCAGGGATTAGCAGTAACTACTCCAGTCTCATAGTGTGAACAGGTTAGAAACAAGCTGACTTCAGAATTCTGCTATTTTCTCTCTCATTCGACAGAGCCATGAAGGACATCACACAGGATAATGATAGGATCCACTCTCTCCTCATCTGCATGGGCCAATGGCCAGTTTACTAGAATCAAACCGCTCAACTGTAGCAGCTCAGTCAAAATGCCCAAGTCTGTGAATATGCTGGGCCTGAAATATACAGCGTGGCTGATGTCAGCCCAGCGTGGGAAGTGTAGTAATTCCAGTGGGTATTGTGTGTTCGCCAAGGGTGGGTGTGGAGGTGGTGATGCTGGTTACAGAGCTACTGGAAAGCCCTAGAAATGAGTGCTGTGTAACACCCGTTACCATGCTAGTGGTTGTGCCACATCATCATCCCTTCTGCCATAGCTGACATCCTCTATAGCCGTGCTTCTCAAAGCCGGTCCACCGCTTGTTCAGGGAAAGCCCCTGGTGGGCCGGACCAGTTTGTTTACCTGCCGCGTCCGCAGGTTCGGCCGATCGCAGCTCCCACTGGCCACAGTTCACTGCTCCAGGCCAATGAGGGCTGCAGGAAGGGCGGCCAGCACGTCCCTTGGCCCTCACCGCTTCCCGCAGCCCCCATTGGCCTGGAGCGGCGAACCGCAGCCAGTGGGAGCCGCGATCAGCCGAACCTGCAGAAGCGGCAGGTAAACAAACCGGCCCGGCCCACCAGGGGCTGTCCCTGCACAAGCGGCGGAACAAGTTTGGGAACCACTGCTCTATAGCTATTCAGTTCCCTTTCCAATAGTCTGAGACAACATCCTAGTAACACTTGTAGGACTATATAACTGTTACCAAGGGTGTATGTTAGGCCAGGGAGTGAGGATAGGTTGCCAGCCTGGACAGAGTCATGTGTGATTGGATACTTCTCAGTCATATGCAGGTCTCTTCCCCTTGAAGCCCCAAACATCACCTTCTTAAGAATATACAGCTGCTGGCAGCCAATGGAAGTGAACAGACCTACACTAGTACCTCCTTGCAGGGAGAACTGTGGGAGGTTCAGCTCCCTGGGACTTCTGACTATTGGGACTCTACCAGACTTGCTGAGGACACAAGATGTCTGGACCATCAGAAGAGGTGAGATTTACCTTGGATTTATTTTGTTTAATGTTCACCTTTCTCCTTGAAGAGAAGTGGTCTGGCAGGGAGCAAACCAGGGAAGCAATGGTGCAGCACCTTGGGAGTGCATTAACTGTGTAATTATTGCAGCTGCTCAGTGCTGGAGTACACCAACCCCTTAGGTGCCAGTAGCATGCCAAGCGTACCATGACTTGGAGGCAAGCATTGTACATGCTTCAGCAGCTAGGCCTTGTAGGCAGCTAGCCCTGGTGGGTCCCAGTAACCACACAGACTTATGGCTAAGGGGAAGGTTATTTTATCAGGGCTGTCAAGAAATGTTGCAAATACCCTAGATACAGAGTTATAGTCCAAAGCGAGAAACAGTGGTTCTTATTTTAGCCCCTGGGCGATCCAGTCAAGGGTTAGGTCTCTTCAGGCCTGGTGCCTGGAGTGCCCTCTCCAATCTAGTCTCTGTTCAAACAGCGGCTTGCAGGTTTCCAGGCTAGATTCTGATAGTGTCTCTCACTGGGGTCCTTCTGCACTGACTAAGGGAAGATTAAAAAACCTGGGTATGTTTAGTTTTGAGAAAAGAAGACTGAGAAGGGGACCTAATAACAGGTTTCAAAGATGTTAAAGGCTGTTAAAAGAGGACAATGATCAATTGTTCTCCATGCCCACAGAAGGCAGAATAATAACTAATGGGCTGTAGCAAGAGAGATTTAGATTAGATATTAGGAAAATTTTTCTAACTATAAAGGATAGTTAAGTTCTGGAATAGATTATCAAGGGAGGTTGTGGAATCCCCCTCATTGCAAGTTTTAAAAAGAGGTTAAATACCTGTCAGGGATGGTCTAGGTATATTTGGTCCTGCCTCAGCACTAGGGGCTGAACTAGATGATCCCTTGAGGTCCCTTCCTGCCCTGCTTTCCTGTGATTCTAAGCTACCTTCCCTTTATTCATGACTGCATTGTAGAAGTTATTCTAATTGCACTGCACAGTTGGAGTATTGCACAGGAATGTTACCCGTCTTTCTGCAAAAAACTCATCACAGTTCATTATCATTTAGCTTTAGGTTGTTCAACAACTGTACAATCCCGTAATACTTTTTTTCGTAAAGAGTTGGAACTACTTCTCGCCTGTTCTATTTTTGTTTTAAACCACAGTCACTCAGAGAACTGAGGATGTATGAGTCTCACATCGCCCTACCCAGATGCCATTGCCTCTCAATTTCATAGCAACCACATTTCAGATTTTCAAGTATATCCTCTGCAACCATCAATGAATCACTTGGCACAGCTGAAGAATATTAGCTATACTGAAAAGAAACACTGTGATATGTTTATGTTAACACAAGGGATTCAGCATATCTAGTATTTTCATCCTTACTAAATTGTTCTTTCACAACTTACCATTCATCAGTATTTTCCACTGTTTCACGTCAGAGCCATATTGTTAAGTATGCAAAACAACTTCTGGCAAGAACTATTTTTCCAGTATTGACATGGATGACATTGTACTTGTCTGAGCTTGCTAGTCATTCTCACAGCCTCTGTCATGTTTAGCAAATATTCGTTTGGAAGATAATTTGTATAGCTCTCTAGTTCACAGTTAATTCTATTAACAGTTGTTTCTTTCACTACAGAGGAGATGTACAAACAATGCATATAAATTAATTTACTATTCCAAGAAATTTACAGTTAATGCATACAAATAATGAAAGCTGTTTTCAACCAGATTATAAGAATCACCACACTGGATCAGACCAGTGGTCCATCTAGCCCAGTATCCTGTCTTCCAACAGTTGACCGGTGCTAGATGCTCCAAGAGGGAACAAACAGAATCAGTCAATCTATTCAGTGATCCATCCTTTATCATCATCGTATCCCAGCTTCTGGCAGTCAGAGATTCAGGGACACTCAGAGTATGGGGTTGCATCCCTGACCATATTGGCTAATGTCCTCCAATGGACCTGTCCTCCATGAACTTATCTAATTAGTTTTTGAACCCAGCTACACTTTTGGCCTTCACAACATCCCCTGGCAACAAGTTCCATGGGTTGACTGTGTGTTGTGTGAAGTACTTCCTTTTGTTTGTTTTAAACCTATTGCTTATTAATTTCATTTGGTGACCCCCCTTGTTCTTGTGTCATGCGAAGAAGTAAATAACATTTACCTATTCACTTTCTCCACACCAGTCACAATTTTATACACCTCTATCATATCCCCCATTAGTCATCTCTTTTCTAAGTTGAACAGTCCCAGTCTTTTTAACCTCTCCCCATAGAGAAGCTGTTCCATACCCCCAAACTGTTTTTGTTGCCCTTCTCTGTACTTTTTCCAATTCTAATATATCTTTTTTGAGATGGGGCAACCAGTCGTGCATGTAGTATTCAACGTGTGGACATACCATGGATTTATACAGTGGCATTATGATATTTTCTGTCTTATTATCTATACCTTTTCTAATGGTTCCTAATATTGTTAGCTTTTTTGCTGCCGCTGCACACTGAGCCGATGTTTTCAGAGAACTATCCACAATGACTCCAAGATCTCTTTCTTGAACTGTAACATCTAATTTAGACCCCCAGTATTTTGTATGATCCTCTGTTGATAAAGCAACTCTACTTCATTTTGGCTCAAACAAATAAAGCTTAACCTAAGTCCTATTTTATGAATCAAAATGTTTTTTCAGTTTCCTTAAATTCTAACATATGTTATTATAAGTAAATGTATTTTTAAAATTGAATATTCTTTCTATACTTATGCTGTACATTGACTTTTTTCACATCATTCAGTATTGTACAGATAATGAAAACAGACTGTTGGTTTTCACTCTAGCTTAAAGTCAATTTCATAATCAAGCTCTGTTGTTTTAATTTAGATGGACTATAGGGGCCCTGGTGTTAGCATAAGCCAGCTATTGTCCAACACGAAAAATTGTTAAACAAGGTCCAGAATTTGATATACAGTGGCCTTGGGCTGCTTAGTACCATGGCAAACACACCATTAAGGTTTTTTTTTAATCTTTTATTAAAGATAAAGAAGGGGAAAACCAGTTGGCTGGAAACAGTGAACTGCAGCCACTGGGAGCTGCGGGGGGCCATGCCTGTGGATGGTCAACATAAACAAAATGCCAAGCGGCCCACCAGCAGATTACCCTGATGGGACTCATGTCAAAAGTTGCCAATCCCTGTTATAGGTGACCTCTTATTAACTTACATGTATTTGTTACAGTTAAGCTCACAATTTGTAGGCCCAATTATCACAACCGTTCTCATGCACTAGAACGTATTGCAATGTGTAGATGGCAAACCCTGCAAAGAGAATGTTTTTGTTTCCAGTTGACTTTTTATTTTCTTTTTCTTCTTCTTTAATTAATGGAAGCATTTCTGTTGAGCTTACATTTTGAAAAATTTATTTGGGTCAGTAAAACTCATTAGGCACGGCTATTGTTAGCATTCCCCTGGGATTTTTTCTTCCAACTGCATTTGTAAGTAAGCTTGGCAGGACTCAATTTCAATAACCTTTTGCCTGGTAAAGAATCAAATAAATGTTAACTACGAGGAAGGATATTGTTCTGCACATAAGACTGGATTTAGAGTCACTTTGAAACCACCCCAAATTCTCTTTTAACTTAAGCGCTGGAACAATGCCAGTTGCTCATTGTCTATGCATGACACAACTCCTGTCTTGACTAGACTTTCCAGATCTGTTTTGATGATCTGATGGCATATGGCAAACTCACGCTCTCCTTGTAACATTAGGGTGGGCTGCCTGGCTCATTGGACAGCTTTTACAGTGAAATATTACATGCTCTCCATTTCTCCTTTGAAAACCAAAGCATGTTCCTTTAATACTCTGGCTAGACGGCTATACTTTCCTCCATCAAGTGAGCTTTTCGCCAATTCAGCTGGATCTTTTTGACCCATCACTGGCTTCTCATGTATGGGAATAAAGACCATAATCAGAGACATTGGAGCTCTCTATCTATGGAGTTTAACCTGCATGTCTGTAGTCCCCATCATTGTCAGTGGCTCTCCCATGAATGTCAACAGAGCAATTCATGTAGATTGGAAGATACGTCTTTTCTGATATAAGCAATACTGACACTTCTATATTCACCTCCATTCAACTTGAAGGTTCTTCTAATAGTGGTGTTACCCAGAACCTGTAGCAAGGCCCTAATGTCATGAGGATGTGCATGGTCATATCTTCTCCAGAGCTATTCTTTCTATATTCTTCTTAGTTTTACTGCAGAAAATACAAGCTCCTTCTCTTCCCATGTCCCAGGGGCATGTTTTTGTCCTGTTTACTCATATACGTTTTTCCTCTAGACATGTGTTTCTACTTGCAGACATATTCAGTGTGTCCCTTTCTACCCCAATACCAGGAAGGTAGGTCTCCAAACCAAAGCATCACTTCTAAATAATCTCACTTGCTGCATCAGTGTCTGATATTTTGCTTCTGGTACATGAAGCCAGGCTCAGGTGAGCAGCACTTTTGTATTGTCTCTCTGCATGGATCACAGACCAGTGTGTCATCAGTATATGTCTGTTTCATTTGTTACATTACTTAGTAAGCAAGGCAAAGATGTGAACCTAGTCATACTGCCACAGTATTTATCTCATGACTCATCTCAAAACTCCATAAGGAATCAAAATTTTAATTATAACATATTTAAAACTACAAACCTGTCAACCGTTAGAGAATAGAGTTGTCTATTCTATTTCTTACATAAAGCAAGAGTTATGTTAAATAAGGAACAAATTCTCATGCCAACTGAGGCCCTGATTAAGCAAAGTACTTAGAAATATACTTATTAAGTTTATGCTTAAAGTTAAGCATATGCTTAAGTACCATGAGGCCCAAATCATTTGAGCACATGCTTAACTTTAAGCGTGTGCTTTGCTGAATAGGAAGTGATTACTCACACGTTTAAAGTTAAGCACATGCTTAAGTACCTTACTGAACTGGGGCCTTCAGATTACATTGCACTGATGAATACAAGGAGAACCACTCCCAGGTTGTGGGATACATATTATGGTCAATAGCTTCAGGTACCCCACCAAAACGTGTCCTGCCCATAAGTAACATATCAACAGCTGCCAGCCTATCACTGTAGGTAACAGCACCGTAGAAACAGTATATCTCAAAATGATGTCACCACATCAGCCAGTTGGCATGATCCAATGTGTCAACACCACTAACAGAAGCAACAATTTCAGGCCAGTATATTCAACCGTGACATAGTTTAACACAAGATTGTTTTGCTGTCCAGAGGGTAGTTGAAGAGGTTTAATCTGATAGGCTATTTTATCTCTGAGTCACAGTAGTTCCATACTAATAGTTAAGGCCCTACCAAATTTACAGCCATGAAAAAAATGTCACAGACCGTGAAATACGATCATTCCCCATGAAATCTGGCTATTGTGGGGGGGGGTCTACTGTTGGCTGGGCTCCAGCGGCTAGTCCTGGCCAGGCTGGGCAGGGACAGGATTTCCTCCTCCCCCAGCTGCAGGAAGCTCTGCGGATGTGCTGTCTTCAGAGCTGGGCTCCCAGTCAGCAGTTGTGGAGCTTCCTACTACAGCTTCCAGCGTGCTGCCCTTACTTCTGTGCTGCCTTCAAAGCTGAGCTGAAGTGAGAGCAGCCACTGAGCTTCCTGCAGCCAGGGGAGGCTCCTGGGGGTTGGGGGGGGGTCTGACCCAGCCCCAGGAACAGCCCCTGCAGGGGAAGAGGAAGTCCTGTCCCAACACAGCCCGGTTGGGACTAGCAGCTGGACCCCGGCGCACAGTAGGAGCCCCCAGCTTGAGCATCCCTAGCCCTGTCCCTCCCCAGCTCTGGGCCCAGTGGGAGGGGACCACAGCAGCCCCCTGACTATGGGATCCTGGGCAGTTGCCCATCTGTAAGGCTGACCCCACCCCCACCTCAAAAGCGACAACCCCGCATACCCTGCAACCCTCACTTCTGAGCTGATGCCCCCACTAGCAGCAATGCAGAAGTAAGGGTGGCAGTCCCACAACCCCCACCCCATCTCCCCCTTTTGGTCAGAACCCCCACAGTTACAACACTGTGAAATTTCAGATGTAAACATCTAAAAGCGTAAAATTGACTATTTTTAAAATCCTATGACTTTGAAATTGACCAAAATGGACCATGAATTTGGTACGGCCCTACTTATAGTCTTCGGTGCTACCAGGACAGAACTCCTCCAATTCCCAACAAGCCCTGCTCTGAGAGCAAGAGCCTGGTACAGCTTGCTTGCTTCTGGCCCTGCCACTTTCTCAACCCTTTATCTCCAGTGCCTGTTTTTTTGCCTTTCCATGTATCAAACAGAAAATCAGGAAAAGTATCATAAGTGTCCAACAAATCTTTTCTAAAAGCCATGTTAGCTTCACGTCCAACAATTTATAGCTGGATGAGGTCTCTGTTGAAGGTAGACAAATTCATACTTTCACTTGTGACCTCATAAATCATTACTGCACACTTATACGTTCCCTGAACTGATTTTTCCAGAGAAGAGAGGGGAGAAAATAGTCAGCCTCCTATTACCCAAACTGAAATATCCCACTGCCCATCATTATACTGTGTAGTTCTGTGTGATGATGTCACATGACAAAGTTTTACTCAGCATGGGTTCATATCTATATTATATTGTAGTGTGTGGGAAAGTTTTGAAATAAGAGGAGAATCAGTCACTATAATGAGGAAAATCAGGGCTATAGTTTTAAGCAAAATGATCTTGGGGAATGGTTTGGATGATTCAGGGACTTCATAGTGGAATGGGGCCTTCTATGTTTGTGGCAGCTATTCTCAGCCACCCTCTCATGGAATGAGTTTGGGGTGTTCAGCCTATTTTCTAGTGAATATGTGCTCTGTTCTACATCTCCAAGGTCCTGATCCAAAGTCCACTGAAATCAATGGGAGCCCTTCCACTGACTTCAATTAACTTTGGGATCTGGGCCCAAAGGTGGGCAATTTAACAATAACAATGCTCTTTTGGAGCAGATCCAAGGTATGAAGCACCTCAGTGCTCCAGCTATTCCTAGCTGCCAGACTTGCCAGCATTGGCTATAGCCACCTGAGCATACATTACAGCAGCTCTCAAACTACTCTAAACTTACAACATAAACAGGAGCAGTCATCAGCCAGCGCCAGAATTCAGGAGTCATAAAGGTGGCCTTCACCCCTTTAGCCATACAGCTCAGACTCTGGGCCATAGCCTCAAAACAAAGAGAAAAGGAGTACTTGTGGCACCTTAGAGACTAACCAATTTATTTGAGCATGAGCTTTCGTGAGCTACAGCTCACTTCATCGGATGCATACCGTGGAAACTGCAGCAGACTTTATATATACACAGAGAATATGAAACAATACCTCGTCTAACCTGATGATTACTTTAGATAAGCTATTACCAGCAGGACAGTGGGGTGGGACGAGGTATTGTTTCATATTCTCTGTGTATATATAAAGTCTGCTGCAGTTTCCACGGTATGCATCTGATGAAGTGAGCTGTAGCTCACGAAAGCTCATGCTCAAATAAATTGGTTAGTCTCTAAGGTGCCACAAGTACTCCTTTTCCTTTTGCAAATACAGACTAACACGGCTGTTACTCTAAAACAAAGAGAGACTTTCTCACTCAACTCTTCTGAGTGATAGCCACCTCATTATGTGATCAGGGCAGCCTCCTCCCCACACTGGCCCCACACTTTTTCTCAGTCTGCCTAATATATATAAAGCAATGGGGCTTGGTTGCTTTATGAGAGGCTTTGACACTTCATATGCTCCTGCCTGGTCTCTGAATCCTTCCAATAAATATAGGAAAGAGAGTGGGTTTCTGTACTGGACTCATGAGGTCCTAGTGTCCAGAGTCCTTTAAAGATCCACACAGGTACCATATAAAATGACACTCCCCTACTACACATATTATTTTCAAAGTGCTTATAATGAGTTAATGGGTGCACACACACACAAATCATTAACTATTCAGCAAACGGTTCCACCTTTAACTATATTTAGATGGAAATAGGATTTTTCTTCTTTGATTGACCATACTTGGTAAAACAAGTCCAATAAAATTCATGTTTTAATGTATTTTTAACAGCCCTGATATTTCGGGGAGGAGGGGAAGAATAATCTTCATGTAAATCTCTCTAGGCCAGTGATTCTCAACTGGGGGTATGTGTATCTCTGTGGTTATGCAGAGGTCTTCCAGGGGGTACACCAACTCATCGAGATATTTCCCTAGTGTTACAACAGGCTACATAAAAAGCACTAGCAAAGTTAGTACAAACTAAAATTTCATACAGACAAAATGAGAAAGTAAGCAATTTTTCAGTAATATTTCAGTAATACACTTTTGTATTTTTATGTCTGATTTTGTAAGCAAGTAGTTTTTAAGTGAGGTGAAACTTGGGGCATGCAAGAAAAAATCATCTTCCTGAAAGGGGTACAGTAGTCTGGAAAGGTTGAGACCCACTGCTCTAGGCTGTTCCTGCCAACTCACCTTTTTCAAAGGTAACTTCTCCATGTAGCACGGTATCATTCCCTCTGAGTACTTCACCTCTCACTGTGACTTGTGGAAGGCTGTCTGTCAGCAGAGCTACCCCGATTGTCACATTTGCACCAGGCCTAATGTTCCGGGGACCTGTCACCAGAAATGTGGGTCTGGAAAACATAAAAGGGGAAGAGGAGTAAATCAAATCCACTCATCACAGTCTGGTATTTAATAATCTTGTTTTACAAAAGGCAATAACTATGTTGGTGACAAATTCTATATTTCTGCTGTTACACACACACCCTATTGTTCTTATATACCAATGCTAGAAGTCTAAATAATCAGATGGGTGAACTAGAGTGCCTTGTATTAAATGAGGATATTGATATAACAGGCATCACAGAAACTCGGTGGAATGAGGATAGACAACGAGGCACAGTAATACCAGGATACAAAATATATTGGAAGGACAGAACAGGTCGTGCTGGTGGGGGAGTGGCACTATATGTGGGAAAAAAACATAGAATCAAATGAACTAAAAATCTTAAATGAACCAAACTGTACCATTGAATCTCTATAGTAATAGTAATTCCATGCTGGAATAATAAGAATATAGCAGTAGGGATGTATTACCAACCACCTGACCAGGATGGTGATAGTGACTGTGAAATGCTCAGTGAGATTAGAGAGGCTATTAAAATAAAAAACTCAATAATAATGAGGGATTTCAACTATCCCCATATTGACTGGGTACAAATCACCTCAGGACAGGATGCAGAGATAAAGTTTCTTGACAACTTAAATGACTGCTTCTTGGAGCAGCTAGTCCTGGAACCCCCAAGAGGAGAGGAAATTCTTGATTTAGTCCTAAGTGGAGCACTGAATCAGGTCCAAGAGGTGAATATAGCTGGACCCCTTGGTAATAGTGACCATAATATAATTAAATTTAAATTCCCTGTGGCGGGGAAAAGACCACAGCAGCCCAACACTGTAGCAGTTAATTTCAGAAAGGAGAACTACACAAAAATGAGGAGGTTTGTTAAACATAAATTAAAAGGTACGGCACCAAAAGTAAAATCCCTCCAAGCTGCGTGGAAACTTTTTAAATAGATTTTATTTAAATACATTTAATAGAGGCTCAACTTAAATGTATACCCCAAACTGAAAAACATAGTAAGAGAACCAAAAAAGAGCCACCATGGTGAAACAACAAAGTAAAAGAAGCAATGAGAGGCAAAAAGATATCCTTTAAAAAGTGGAAGTTAAATCCTAATGCGCCAACCAGTGACTCCGCCACAGAGGATTGCCCAAAAAAAAAGAAAGCTGGCATTCAATAAATTTTAAAGTTGTAAACTTTTAAAGTGCTGTGTGGCATTTTCCTTCCCTCCTCCACCACCCCTCCTGGGCTACCTTGGTAGTCATCCCCCTATTTGTGTGATGAATGAATAAAGAATGGATGAATGTGAAGCAACAATGACTTTATTGCTTCTGCAAGCAATGATTAAAGGGAAGAGGGGAGGGTGGTTAGCTTGCAGGGAAGTAGAGTGAACCAAGGGGCAGGGGGTTTCATCAAGGAGAAACAAACAGAACTTTCACACCGTAGCCTGGCCAGTCATGAAACTGGTTTTCAAAGCTTCTCTGATGCGTACCGCGCCCTCCTGTGCTCTTCTAACCGCCCTGGTGTCTGGCTGCCCGTAACCAGCAGCCAGGCGATTTGCCTCAACCTCCCACCCTGCCATAAACGTCTCCCCCTTACTCTCACAGATATTGTGGAGCACACAGCAAGCAGTAATAAGTAATAAGAGTGGGGTGGGAGGAGGTATTGTTTCATGGTCTCTGTGTATATAATGTCTTCTGCCGTTTCCACAATATGCATCCAATGAAGTGAGCTGTAGCTCACGAAAGCTCATGCTCAAATAAATTGGTTAGTCTCTAAGGTGCCACAATTACTCCTTTTCTTTTTGCGAATACAGACTAACACGGCTGTTACTCTGAAACCAGTAATAACAGTGGGAATATTGGTTTCGCTGAGGTCTGAGCGAGTCAGTAAACTGTGCCAGCGCGCCTTTAAACGTCCAAATGCACATTCTACCACCATTCTGCACTTGCTCAGCCTGTAGTTGAACAGCTCCTGACTACTGTCCAGGCTGCCTGTGTACGGCTTCATGAGCCATGGCATTAAGGGGTAGGCTGGGTCCCCAAGGATACATATAGGCATTTCAACGTCCCCAACAGTTATTTTCTGGTCTGGGAATAAAGTCCCTTCCTGCAGCTTTTGAAACAGAACAGAGTTCCTGAAGATGCGAGCGTCATGTACCTTTCCTGGCCATCCCACGTTGATGGTGAAACGTCCCTTGTGATCCACCAGAGCTTGCAGCACTACTGAAAAGTACCCCTTGTGGTTTATGTACTCGCCGGCTTGGTGCTCCGGTGCCAAGATAGGGATATGGGTTCCGTCTATGGCCCCACCACAGTTAGGGAATCCCATTGCAGCAAAGCCATCCACTATGACCTGCACATTTTCCAGGGTCACTACCTTGATATCAGCAGATCTTTGATTGCGTGGGCTACTTGAATCACAGCAGCACCAACAGTAGATTTGCCCACTCCAAATTGACTCCCAACTGACCGGTAGCTGTCTGGCTTTGCAATCTTCCACAGGGCTATCGCCACTCGCTTCTCAACTGTGAGGGCTGCTCTCATCTTGGTATTCATGCGCTTCAGGGCAGGGGAAAGCAAGTCACAAAGTTCCATGAAAGTGCCCTTACGCATGCAAAAGTTTCGCAGCCACTGAGAATCATCCCAGACCTGCAACACTATGCGGTCCCACCAGTCTGTGCTTATTTCCCGAGCCCAGAATCGGCGTTCCACAGCATGAACCTGCCCCATTAGCACCATGATGCATGCATTGGCAGGGCCCATGCTTTCAGAGAAATCTGTGTCCATGTTTTCATCACTCACGTTACCGCGCTGACGTCGCCTCCTCGCCCGGTATCGCTCTGCCAGGTTCTGGTGCTGCATATACTGCTGGATAATGTGTGTGGTGTTTAATGTGCTCCTAATTGCCAAAGTGAGCTGAGCAGCCTCCACGCTTGCCTTGGTATGGCGTCCGCACAGAAAAAAGGCGCGGAACGAATGTCTGCCGTTGCTCTGACGGAGGGAGGGGCGACTGACGACATGGCTTACAGGGTTGGCTTCAGGGAGCTAAAATCAACAAAGGGGGTGGCTTTACATCAAGGAGTATTTCAGGCAGGACTTCACGGAGGGTTCCAATAAGAAATGGTGCACCTAAGTTATTGTTTTTATTGGAACAAGGAGGTTAGTCTGGCCTCTGATTGATACGTGGCTAGATTTACCTCGCTGCACCTTCTCTGTGAGTGACTGCAGTGTGACCTAGAGGAATGAGTCCCCTAGACAGGGGTGTGGGGGGAAGCAAATGAGTACAAAACAAATCTGGTCTATTTCTTGTTTTGATCCACTCCATCTATCTTTTACATCTTTGGCTGGCAGCAGACGGTGCAGAAGGACTGCATGCCATCCACATCTCATGGCTGCCTGGCAGAAGATGATGCAATAGGACTGCTAGCAATCCTTATTGCCTGCCTGCTCACCATAACACGGTTCAATAGGACTGACTGCAGGACTAAAGAGAATGACCTGGTCAAGTCACTCCAAACTTAATCCCTGCGCCCATGTCTGTCCAGGCGCTCCCGGCCGACGTGGCCAGGAGCACCTCGGACATGACGATGATGGCTACCAGTCATATTGCACCGTCTGCTGCCAGAAGGCAATGGGTTGCTGCTACTGTGTAGCAATGCAGTACCGTGTCTGCCAGCATCCAGGAGACATACGGTGACGGTTACCTGAGCGGGCTCCATGCTTGCCGTGGTATGGCATCTGCACAGGTAACTCAGGAAAAAAGGCGCGAAACGATTGTCTGCCCTTGCTTTCACGGAGGGAAGGAGGGAACGGGGGCCTGACGATATGTACCCAGAACCACCCGCGACAATGTTTTAGCCCCATCAGGCATTGGGATCTCAACCCAGAATTCCAATGGGCAGCGGAGACTGCGGGAACTGTGGGATAGCTACTCACAATGCAACACTCCGGAAGTCGACGCTAGCCTCACTACTGTGGAAGCACTCTGCCGAGTTAATGCACTTAATGCACTTAGAGCATTTTCTGTGGGGACACACACACTCGAATATATAAAACCGATTTCTAAAAAACCGACTTCTATGAATTCGACCTGATTTCGTAGTGTAGACATACCCTAATGGAGCAATCAAGGACAATACGGCCATTGCAGAGAAACTAAATGAATTCTTTGCATCGGTCTTCACGGTTGAGGATGTGAAGGAGACTCCCAAATCTGAGCCATTCTTTTTAGGTGACAAATCTGAGGAACTGTCCCAGATTGAGGTGTCATTAGAGGAGGTTTGGGAACAAATTGATAAACTAAACAGTAATAAGTCACCAGGACCAGATGGTATTCACCCAAGAATTCTGAAGGCACTCAAATGTGAAATTGCAGGACTACTAACTGTCGTCTGTAACCTATCATTTAAATCAGCTTCTGTACCAAATGACTGGAGGATAACTAATGGGACGCCAATTTTTAAAAAGGGCTCCAGAGGTGACCCCGGCAACTACAGGGTGTTAAACCTGACTTCAGTACCGGGCAAACTGGTTGAAACTATAGTAAAGAACAAAACTGTCAGACACATAGATGAACATAATTTGTTGGGGAATAGTCAACATAGTTTTTGTACAGGGAAATCATGCCTCACCAATTTACTAGAATTCTTTGGGAAGTGGGGGTGGTCAAGAAGCACGTGGACAAGGGGAATCCAGTGGATACAGTGAATTTAGATTTTCAGAAAGCCTTTGACAAGGTCCCTCACCAAAGGCTCTTAAGAAAAGTAAGCAGTCATGGAATAAGAGGGAAGGTTCTCTCATGGATTGATAATTGGTTAAAAAATAGGAAACAAAGGGTAGGAATAAATGGTCAGTTTTCAGAATGGAAAGAGGTAACTAGTGGTGTCCCCAGGGTCTGTACTGGGCCCAGTCCTATCTAACATATTCATAAATGATCTGGAAAAGGGGGTAAATAGTGAGGTGGCAAAATCTGCAGATGATACAAAATTATTCAAGATAGTTAAGTCCCCGGCAGACTGCAAAGACCTACAAAAGGATCTCTCAAAACTGAGTGACTGAGCAACAAAATAGCAGATGAAATTCAATGTTGATAAATGTAAAGTAATGCACATTGGAAAACATAATCCCAACTACACATATAAAATGATGGGGTCTAAATTAGCTGTTACCACTCAAGAAAGAGATCTTGGAGTCATTGTGGATAGTTCTCTGAAAACATCCACTCAATGTGCAGCAGCAGTCAAAAAAGCAAACAGAATGTTGGAAATCATTAAGAAAGGGATAATAATAAGTTAGAAAATATCATATTGCCTCTATATAAATCCATGGTACACCCACATCTTGAATACTGCATGCAGATGTGGTCGCCCCATCTCAAAAAAGATACATTGGAATTGGAAAAGGTTTAGAAAAGGGCAACAAAAATTATTAGGGGTATGGAACGGCTGCCGTATGAGGAACAATTAATAAAACTGGGACTTTTCAGCTTGGAAAAGAGATGACTAAAGGGGAATATGATAGATGTCTATAAAATCACGACTGGTGTGGAGAAAGTAAATAAGGAACTGCTATTTACTCCTTCTCATAACACACGAACTAGGAGTCACCAAATGAAATTAATAGGCAGCAGGTTTAAAACAAACAAAGGAAGTATTTTTTCACACAACGCACAGTCAACCTGTGGAACTCCTTGCCAGAGGATGTTGTGAAGGCCAAGACTATAATAGGGTTCAAAAAAGATCTAGATAAATTAATGGAGGCTATTAGCCAGGATAGGGAAGGGATGGTGTCCCTAGCCTCTTTTGCCAGAAGCTGGGATTGAGCGACCGGGGATGGATCACTTGATGATTACATGTTCTGTTCATTTCCTCTGGGGCACTTGGCATTGATACTGGGCTAGACAGACCTTTGGTCTGACCCATTATGGCTATTCTTATGTTCACCCTACTGCATGATGAGTCAGAGGCTTATACAAACAATGTAGGCCAAAAGCCTAATGGGTAGAAATTGCCTCAAGTAAATTGTACTCCATTTTGCTAGCCTTGAATTAGTAAGAAGAAATAGTTCTGAGTTTATTCTTTGCTGGGTGTGTGTGTGTGTGTGTTACTAATTAACTGAAAAAAGACAACTGGGCTGGATGGTCAAGAGGGGAGTGGAGGAGTCAAGAGGCAACAACTTTATTAGATGGCAGATTGATGACCCTAAAGCAAAGGCATACACCCCAAGGACAAGATAAGGAGTTGAGCCAGAGGGACGAGATAAGAAACAGCTGCAGATACTCCTGGTAACAACTCAAAATAATGCTGATTAAGAACAACCTTGAATACCTCATGATTGACAGCTCTGGTGTGACACAGCAAGGTCCATAGGTTTGTATGGGAACTTATTATGATAAAAGAAGAGTGTGTTGCCATGGGACTTTGGGTTTGTTCTGCATCAACACTGGAGCTTTGAATGCATTTAACAGAGACCCAGCTCCCCTCCCTTGTGTGCAGTTTCAGCTGGGCACTGGAACTGACTGAGCAACACTAAGGACTGGTAACTTTTAGATCCACCTGCAGAACCTTGGGGGGGTGGGGGGGTGAATGGAAGCATATGCTGATATTAATGCTTAAATTGTACTCTCAGTAAACGCAGCGTATTGCCTTATCCCCTTTTAAAAGATTGTGTGTGCTGCTTATAAGCATAACAGCATTACTGTACAAGCCCAATCATTTCACCTCCCTCTAATAGAGGAAAATTACACTGAAGATACTTTATTGATAGGGTAGTGTCAGTGCCAATGTCCAGTTTAACTCATTCATTCTTTGCTACCTACCAAAATGGGAATCAAGTCCGGAAGCAAACTTACAAATTAATTTCTGGTAACACAGAAGTTACTCTTTGCAGGCAAACCTCAATGCCAGTGCAGAGACCCATTAATGTCAATGGAACCTTAGGCGGGCACAGGGGGTCCACCCGCACAAAGGAACCTGCAGGATCGGGGCCTGTTGTGCCTCATCTTCCTCCACCGACTTCAGTGGGAGGAGGCTAAGGCCCCAAGCTTAAAAAAATGCAACTTAAATCCCAAAGAAGCACCTAAAAGCTGTGGTTTGTCTGTGAAACTCCTAGAAAATAAACAAGAAAGAAAACAGGGGAAGCCGCACACCCATCTCAATGCTGCAGGCTCAGGTAATTTTGTGTCACAACAGATTTAGCATGGGAGAGGGCAAATCACAGTGAAACACAAGAGGAGATCCAAAAACGCATTCCCTATCTGGGAGGTTATTGAACATAAAGCACCCTTCCCTCGCACAGAAAAGCAGAGGGATTTCTCTGGTTCCTCCTACCCATGACTCACTGCCTATGGCGGGGGGGGGGACACATTAATGTTACACGCAGTGCATGTGAAATGCACCGTACAGCAGTCGGAGTGGGCAAGCAGCTGGCTATAAAGTTTGCTCCATTTATTTGCAGGGCTGTGATCACCCTGGGAGGGAACGTCTCGGCGGGCCCCAGCTGAGGCCAATGACTGGCCATCGCTTTCTGCGGCCCCGATCCTGCTCCACTGGAAACGGGAGGATCCGGCCGCCGCAGCACCGCGTTCAGGCCTGAGTGGGGCACCGCAGGCACGGCGCCTTGCCTCCAGCCAGCCCCCCTCTTCCCGCCCCCCGCGGCTCGCCCTCGTCCATACCCCGCCGCAGCGGCAGCCGACGCTGCCAGGAGCCACGAGACGAGATGAAGGAAGGAGAGCGGAGCGGAGCCGCTCGGTGCAGCCCGGCCTGGGAACAGCATCCTGCTCCGGGAGTGTGCAAAGCGGCTCGCGGGATGCTGCTTGCCTCCTCCCCTGGCTCCCGTCCCGCCGGAGCTGGCCGCAGGGCGGGGCGTGCCCGCTCGGGGAGTGAAAGAAGCTCCTTATTGCCGCCCCACCCCTCCCTCTCGCTTCACGCCGGGCTCTTCCCAACCTTCCTCCCTGCCGCGAGGGCTGCGGGCTCCAAAATAGACCGGCCCGCTCCCCCCGCCCTGACACGGCCTCTGGCCCTTCCCTGCCAGCAGGGGCGGCTGCAGAGCGCGGGGAAGGGATGTGGCGGCGTTTGAAGCCTGCCGGCCAAAGTGCGCTAGTCTCCATGAAGTGAGCTGTAACAGCTCAGGAAAGCTTATGCTCAAATAAATTGGTGAATCTCTAAGGTGCCACAAGTCCTCCTTTTCTTTTTTGCGAATATAGACTAACACGGCTGCTACTCTGAAACCCCACCAGGATGCCCCTGGTAGCCAGCCCCACCTCTCCACCTGTCTAAGCCCTGCCAGCCGCCCCCAGTTAAAGACGAGTTCAAGCTTGAAAGAAACTGGGCTGAGTGGAAAACATGCAATCATTGTCCTAGACTGTGAGTCAGACTTTCAGAGAGACGGCAACCAAATAGGCATCTCGCAGGGGCGTTTCCTACAGGCGTGTGTCAGATATAGATGAGATCTCTCTCTCTCTCCAGACAGGGCTATTCTAAGGGGCTGTGTTCTGATCTAGTTCCCACCTCTTGCCCTTCCTGAAACAAAAACAATATTGACGCTATTCTCGTACACCCCAGCCTGAATGTAAAAACCAAAAATAATCGTGATCGATGTGTTAAATAGACAACTGTGACTGGCAACTTCACTTGGCTTATTTGCGAAGCTGTGGATTGGGCTTGGCCCCAGTCAGGTTCAGCCCAGCGGCACTTGTCACGGGATTCAAGTGGGATCCAAAGTAATTGGAAGTCATCTTTCCACACTCCCACCCCCGCTCCTGGATCTGGCCATGGGGACAGTGGGGCCCTTTGCACAAATTAGAGCCACTTTAGGGCTAGTTTAACTTGTGCTGATTCACAGAATCATAGGACTGGAAGCGGTGGTGCAAGTAGGGCAGTACCCTCCAGTACGCAGTACCGGGAGGACATTTTTAGCGGGTATGGGATACCGGAAAGACTTGGGGCTAGCCCCCTTGCCCCCAAGAGGTGGAGCTAGGCTCTGCTCCTTAAAGGAGCAGAACATGGCTAGAGAGGGCATTTATTCTTTATATGACTTTAACAGCACAATACATACGCTAATAAACTTAAACAAAGGCTTTAAGTTTGTTAGCATATGTATTGTGCTGTTATTTGGTCAGGAGTTCTCAAGAGGGGAAGGGAGGGGGGACGGAAGATGTTTAAACAGTGTTTTTGATTCTGTTTCTCCCCATTGGTCTGAATTATCCGTGACATTCATACTGCATCATAGAATCATAGAATATCCGGGTTGGAAGGGGCCTCGGGAGGTCATCTAGTCCAACCCCCTGCTCAAAGCAGGGCCAATCCCCAATTTTTTCCCCAGATCCCTAAATGGTCCCCTCAAGGATTGAACTCACAACCCTGGGTTTAGCAGGCCAATGCTCAAACCACTGAGCTATCACATCAAATCCAAATCATTAGAGAAATGCCTCTGCTTGCACTGACCAGAGGATGTTTGGATTCTGATGTCAGCCCAGTTCTGCAGCCTGACAGGAATCAGGTGTTGTCCCCAGTGTACATAGAATTCTTCTTTGTTGCCAAACTAGTCTAACATGCATTTTGTTAACTGAAACTGAAGCAACAAAACAAAGAAAACAAATGCCTCATTTTCCAGCTTTGAGGGTGAGAGAACTAAAGTGAAAATTATAATGCCGGACATTGATGACCTTAAACTAGCTGCCTCAGGAATCTGCCAAGAACTTTGCTGAAAATAGTTTCCTCGTCTTAGCAATGGAGCTAAGACTTATCACACATCTGCCCACCTTTATTCAAATGAACCTCCTTCTGATCTGACAGCTCAGGCATTCTCAGTTTCATCCAGAACAATTTACAAACCTGTAACCTAATCCTGTAAACCCTTGATCAATCCCATTGAAGACAATGGGACTGTCTGTATGACTATGGACCATTTTTGTAGTAAGAGTTTCAGGAGTCTGTTCTGTTCCTATAAAGGAAGTTGAATCTCCCATTGAAATGCAATGTTTGGGTACTATACCATAATGCAGTTTAGAATACAGTTCTACTTAAAATTTGTCTTTTAATAAATCATATATATGCTGAAATGGCTCATCAACCAACTCCCATAGTCCATATAAACAGACAGAAATACTACATATGTGGGGGGAAAGTGAGTAGTTAAGCATGTTGATGTTTGTATATACAAACCCCCATTTCATCATTGTACTGGAAAATATAGTTAAACTTAATTTTCTATGGAATTTGAAGAAAGTTTAAGAGCACCAATTGTTGTCCGTGTCAATCAGTGTGTACCTGAAAAAATTACATGCCTTCTAAGAGAAAAGAATCATTCCACACTTACTGAAAAAAAAATTTCTTCCAACTGGTGTTCAGAAGAGTACTACAAGACACATACATAACCTCATGAGCAGAGGGCGGAGAGGATACCCTCCCACATTATGACCAGCAAAAATAAATAAATAATAAAATCTCTAGGAAACAAAGGTTCACAGATTTGCAAACGTAAAGACTTTTGTTATGCTTTAAACCACCTCAGCACACACCAGGTTTATGAACATTAAATAAGTTAACTGAAAAGGAACACTGAAGCCCATTAACCTGAATGTGTGCCAGCCAGTATGCCCTCACTGACTAAAGGCTCAGTCACACTTGAACAGCTAAAAATTAACCTTGCCCTTTTAGACTAAACAGAGTTATGTCACTGGCTCCAGCTCTGTTGTTACATAACAGATAACAAAACTCTAGTGGTGCATGGTGCTGGCACATAGGGTCTCAGGTATGTGGTGTGACTTTTCAGAATCTCTTTTGGGAATAGTCATGTACGTGAAATAGCTGGTACTTATGATTATGCTATTTTTATACGTGTAGTATCTTGGTATCTGAAGTTATGAATATTAGCTATGTTTATTACATGTTTGCTCCTGTGGTAATACCCACAAGGTATTTAGCCAGCACATGAAGGGACAAGTCAAGTTGAATGCCCCATTAACAATGGACCCTGGAAAAAGCCTATCTACACTTAATGGACTTTTCCTGTGAACATTCTAACAAGAATATGGGTGGAGGTGATGGACATGTAACTTGCCCATGTGACACCAAACACCATCTTTCACAGTGAGAACAGATTTCCCTTCACTTGGCAGAAGGTGGGGCCCTTGGCTGAAGTCACATGGAGGGTCACGTGGGGAGATCACATGCCCCCCCTTGTGTCCTTCCCATGAGTGCAGTACCAGCAAGAAATGATTTCTACTTGCACCACTGACTGGAAGGGACCTCGAGAGGTCATCTAGTCCAGTCCCGTGCACTCATGGGAGGACTAAGCATTATTAGACCATCCCTGACAGGTGTTTCTCTAACCTGCTCTTAAAACTCTCCAATGATGGAGATTCTACAACTTCCCTAGGCAATTTATTCCAGTGCTTCACCACACTGACAGGAAGTTTTTCCTGATGTCCAACCTAAACCTCTCTTGCTGCAAATTAAGCCCATTGCTTCTTGTCTTATCCTCAGAGGTTAAGAAGAACAATTTTTCTCCCTCCTTGTACCTTTTATGTACTTGAAAACTGTTGTTATGTCCCCCCTCAGTCTTCTCTTTTCCAGACTAAACAAATCCAGTTTTTTCAATCTTTCCTCGTAAGTCATGTTTTCTAGACCTTTAATTGTTTTTGTTGATCTCCTCTGGACTTTCTCCAGTTTGTCTACATCTTTTCTGAAATGTGGCACCCAGAAATGGACACAATGCTCTAGTTGAGGCCTAATCAGCACAGATTGGTAGCATTGGCCTGACCTGGTTGAACTCTAGGTATACTGCAATATAACTGTTAAATACAATAGTCCCTTATTTATTATTTTATCATCTGAGGACCTCTGGAGCACTGTTCTCTGCGCACACATTCTTCCTGGGGCACACACCTGCCATGTGTTCCTATACCAACTCTAAACTACAATGTTTCCACCAAGTTGAGGTGCCTACATAGGACAGCTTCATGGGCCCTTTGCACCACTCCATAATGGAGATGAAGATCTGGTCCACTGTAGTAATAATAATACCTAGCATTTTATACAGGGCTTTTCATCGGTAGACTTCAAAGCACTTTACAAAGGAGGTCACTATCATTATCTAAATTTTACAGATGGGGCAACTGTAGATAAGTAAGTTATCTTTCACCCATGGGTTTGCATTATTAAAAGTCAAACGTACTAGAGCTGCCCATCAGTAGCTGGGAATTGAAGGCCCTGGTTCAGCAGGAGACTTAAGCATGTGCCTAAGTTTAAGCAGTCCCATTGGGAGCTTTTCAATTGCTTATCTTTTATTTAGGCACCTAAATAAGGGCCTGATTTTCAAAAGTCCTCAGTCCCATTGTGCCACTGGCTTGGATTTTCAAAAAAACCTCAGTGCCTGACATGCTTGCTGGTTCTTTTGAAAACCTGGCTCCTGTTTTGGTGGCTAAATGGAGCAGAGTTCATTTGAAAATCTGTCCCTAAGCATAGTCTTCCACACAGATCAGCAATAAGTCGCAAACCTCCTGTGCATTCACTCCCTTATTTGCAAGTGCACATGGCAAAAATGATTCGGGATGCGTGGTGGAAAATGAGCAAGTCCAGGACACTAGGGCTTAACCACTGTCCCCTTTATGCTAATGAGGTACAAAACTATGTGTTCTGTTAGGCTTAACTTCTGCTGTGGGTAAGAGTAAGTTGCCAAGGTTTATCACAACAAATCTCAGAATGTGGCCACCATCTCTTGCTCGTGGCCACACTGACACTTTTTCCTAAAATACTTAATTAACTTTAGGAAAAACGAATATACATATCCAAATCATTGTCATTTATTTACGTAGGGTTTCTGGGGGGGGGTTGCGGACTCAGTAATAAAAATAATGCTGTGAAAAGTAACATTTGTATGTTTGTTAATATCACTTCACAGCACACTAAGTAGCTAGCTGGGAGTCTGTGATAAGTGATAACTGTAGGTTTGTTAATATCACTTATCGCAGCCTCCCAGTTAGCTACTAAGTGTGCTGTGAAAAGTAATACTTGCATCTTTGTTAATATCACTTTTCTCAGCAAGCCCCAGGACAAATTAAGCCTTGGATGGGGGGCTCTGAGGGGGATGCAGTGGGGGCCTGGCACGAAGGGAAGGGTGTGAGCCCCGCTGCCGCAGAGGTGGGGGTTGGCACCCAAAGTCCCGCTGCTGTAGCCTGCAGTCCAACCAACCCAGGGATGAAGCCTGAGCCCTACCACCCCACCGCCCCCAAAGGTGGATTGAGAACTCACCTTGCTGCTGCAGCATTGTGCCCCACCTATCTCCAGAGGCGGTGCAGGACGGTGCATCTAGGAGCAACCGGGAGGGCACGGCTGCAGGAGGCTGTCGTGGCTGCATAAAAAGCCCCTGGTGGACGCATTTGAGACTCACTAAATTAGAGCACTATCAGGTTCCTCTACACTCCCTCATCTGGCATGTCTATTTTTACCTTGCAGTTAGGTTTTGTTTAGACTAGGATTTAAAGGTGTGTTGTTGAATTGTATTATGCTTATACACTAGAGATTTAGGCTGATGTAAGGCAGCTTATGTAGACCTAACTCTGTTAAGTGTCTACATTACAACGTTGCTTTTGCCGGAGTAAGTTGCCCACTACACTGACCTAATAACTGCACCTCCATGACAGGAATAGTGCTTAGGTCGATGTAGTTAGGGCGATGCGCTGTCTGCATTACTTACATTGCCTGTTGGTAATGAAGTGTCTGCGTTACTTACTTTGCCCGTTGGCTGTCAGCACAGTTAAGTCGAGGGAAGCTCCTGCAGAGGATACACACCACCGACAGAGGGGGAATAGTGTGGACATGGCCTGTCTGGGCAGGTCTACACTCCAAACGTGCCCGGGCGCAGCTACACCGATGCAGTGGCACCACTGTAGTGCTTCTGGTGGTGCAGTTACACCGAAGTAAGTGTGTAGTGTAGACTTGGCTTCTGTGAGTACTTCTACTGTGCTAACAGTTCTCATGGCAATAATCCGATGTAACTGATTATAATGGTATTATTAAACTGCTAAGAGATTTGTGTTCACCCAAGAAAAATGTCTCAGCTGGGGGTATAGTTTCCAAGACCATAGAAATACCCATTTGGAAAAGTCTCAGTCTATAAGCCCATTTTAAATGCTTGGCTCCTAGCAACACCTTAGAGATTAATTTGTGCGTGCAACTAGAAGCTGGGCACTGCACAGCAAGTTACTGAGATCACTCTCTGAGGAAAGTTGTCCTGGGCCAGAACTCTGTCCTTTTAGAATAATTTTGAAAGCACAGAATGCAACATGAAAGGATTTAATAATCCTCAGATGCTTCAGCCCAACAAAGTGGACACACTGAGGGTTGCATTTGTGAGGTATAAGAAGTCATCACTGCATTCAGAGCAGTGGGATTGCCAGCCAGCAAAACCAGTGGAAAAATCCATTTCTGTTTGTTTTTGTGTTCTGGAGTTGGATACACACTGCAGACCTAAAGATTTACACACTGCTGATATATCCCTCATAGCGGACATTCCATATGTAACAGTTTCATTAGCCGCCAGCTGAACCATTTACTGTTACTCTTCCACATCCTCAAGAGCCTGAAACAAATTGTAGAAACTGAAAAACCTGTGGATTTAAATGAATACAGCTTGTGAACCAAATGCTGCTCACTTTCCTCAGGCAAGCAGTCCAATTGACATCAATGGCATGAGTAAGGTTTGTGAACATCAACAGCCATAATACTTGGTAATGCTGAATTGCTATGGTGCAAAGACTAGAATGGAGCTTCCAGATAGTATGGCAGGAACATCTATTCTTCTGTAAAATAGTAGAAGCTGAAATAAAAACAATTTAACTTTGAACACAGTACAGTAATTCTGAAAACATGTTTGCCACACCAGTTAGAATTTCTGGGGGAAATGCCAGCAAAAGTGAAATATTGTATGGATTCAAATGGTCAATACACTTGGCATAACTGCCAACTATCCTGATTTTATGAGGAAAAATTAACTTTGGAAGCTGAATTTAGGTTGATTAGGTATTAACCAAATTACTGACCCAGTAGAAGTATTGTGTTCTGTGTTCAAAGGTTTGGGTTCTATTAAAAGGAATGAGATAGATCAAGGAAGCTCTTGGCCTGTGCTATGTAGGAGGTCAGACTAGATGATCACAGTGGTCTCTTCTGGCCTTTTAATCTAGGAATATATTAAAACTATTCAGCAAAATAAAAGTTTAAAGTTCATTTTATTTGAGTTTACCATTTTATTCTGTTTGCAAAATATTTAATTGTTCCAACAATGGAATATTAAAACATATAAAAGTGTACTATTTTTACCAGGGTGAGATATTTTAAGAGATTTTACTAATGGCACAAGGTTGTCATAAAAAATTGCCCCATTGAAATTTATTCATGAAACAACAACAAAAAAAGTATTTGTTTATTTTTATTTCCTTTCAATTGTACTTTATAAAATTCCATTTATACCAAGTTATATTAACCTTTTCATTTTAGCTTAAGTTCTGTTCCCTTTGTTGTAGTGGTTTACATAAGATCATTTCTTCCCTCTTTTGTTGTGAACACAGTAGAAAGAGCCAAGAAAAGTCCACTTTCATTAAACTCTTTAGTGTGCATTAGTACTGATTCATCATAAAGAATGTGACTTCTCTGAGAATTCAATGATGTCAAACTTTATCCCACAATTAAAGTGTTCATTTAAACTTCAGTGTTAAAAAGGAACTTCGAAAGCCAATGTTTCCATAATGTCATAAAAGACATTATTACCTTTTGCAGTACATGCATTCATATGTTATTACTTCAGTTACAATTAAATACATTAAAAAACTGGTGGAAACATTTTTTATGAAAACATTTTTCTCTAACAATTACTTAGATTTGGAAGGATTAGATGTTTATCAGTAAATGTTGGTCAATGTCTATTTCACTGTTACACACAAACTGATGAAAAAATATTTCCATAATCAAAATTTACAGATAGTCAAAGAAACAAAAATGCTCTGGATAAGTTATTAGAATTTGATTTAAGGATATTCGCTGTGACTATTTTGACATGTGATGGTGACAACTTGTATTTCAATGGTTATAAAGCTTTAACTTTTTTGAATCTCAACATTTACTATTATTAAATAGTTTTTGTTGGACCCCTCTTTTGCCTGACCGCTCCGAAATTTCCTGCAATTGTAAAAATATTGATTGATAAAAATAGAAAAAATCCTTATAAACCTGTAATTATGCACAACTGTGAAAATTTAAATCAATAAAACTTGGAAAAATGCTTAAAAATAAATATATTATCTACCAAAATTATTTTAAAAAAATCAAATTCTGCCAAGCCTATTTATTAGATTATTTTATCCAGAAATATGGGAAGTTCTATAGCTCAATATGTCCTTATAACATAGTACAGCCAGGCGTAACTCGTTATCTAACTATTATATGTGATAGTTCTAAAGCACATACTACCTTACAAAATTAAGAAGGATCAGAGTCTTTAAAAAAATGATGCTATTACTCTCTATCATATTGAATGTCTGAATTTGGGTTTGAGGTTTATTCATTTATAATTAATAGGTGGGAGATGTCTTTCGGTTATTGTTCACAGGCACCATTCCTGGAGGAAAGGCTCTCCTGAAAAAGCAATCTAGACCTAATTACTGGCAAGCTCAGGCTTAATTTGATCTCTTCAGGCAAAAAGTTCCATAAACATAGGTCAGACATCCATGTGATAGTACCGATCACTTACAGTAGTTTTCATCCATAGATCTCAAAGCATTTTATAAAGGCAGGTAAGTATTAAGACCCACATTTCACAGATAGGTGAACTGAGGTAGAGAGGTTAATGCCAAAATTTTAAAATGTCTGTGAGTGCTAATAGTCATTTTGCTATTGCAGGCCAGCAGGACTGCAAGCAGGAAAGGGGCAGCTAGGGAATTCTGAAAGATGGTTACTGAGAGCACACAAGTTTTCTGAATGCCCTGGGGCTTGAACACACCAAAGCTGCAACTAAAAACCTGGGGCTGGTCCATGCCAGCTGCTTTGGGCTCATGGGGCCCTAGCTAAGGGGCTGTTTATTTGCGGTGTAGGCTCAGGCTGGAGCCCAGGCTCTCGGACCCTGCAACGTGGGAGGGTCCCAGAGCTCCGACTACACCCTGAACCTGAATGTTGACACTGCAATTAAATAGCCGGGAGCCCAAGTCAGCTGGCACAGGCCAGCTGCAGGTGTCTAATTGCAGTGTAAACATACTTCAAGTGTCTAGTTGGGGGTATAATCTAGGTGATAGGCAGCCAAACAGAATTTTCTAAATAAAGTGGTACAGGCTCAGCTGCCCAAAGCAGCAGGCCCTCACGGGTTGCTTGACAGTCTCTACATGCTTAATATAGACAGTTTTCAGGGAAATGATTCCCAGGCACATACACATGAGAGAAAGAGACAAACAGGATTTTCTGAAGGTTGCTAGAGTTGGTTTAGTGAAACATGGAGAGTCAGAGGAGTAGGATAGAGGTTGGCACCGGTCAGGAGATTCGGCTTCCCTGTCTGGACCCTTTATGGGCCATTAAAAGCCCATAAAGGATCAGGGGAGAATTGCCTGGCATAGGCACTGTGTTGGGCTGCCATACCAGGTGCAGCACAGACTCTGACATGCTGTGCTTTGACACCAGTAAGGGCTGACATTGTATCTAGCTCCCATTATACAAAAAATGACATAAAGCAGATCAATACCACCCCAATCCATAAACCCACTCCCCACATACATGCACGTAGTACTGCCTAGCACAACGAGGGTTATACTTGTACTGAACAAGTGCAACCCCTTCTATTAGTATCTGCATTTCCCCACCAAAATACATTTATTAGGTTCTGAAGAAGGGAGTCCCTGAATGGGAGGCTGTCTGAGAGAGGTGCTGACATTATATTTTAGTTTAGGTGGATCAGTTTGTAATAGCCTACATGACTCAAGCATCTTCTGATCAGATAGCTGAGAAAGCTCAGAACTCCAATGAAATTAACTGAGTTATAAAAACTCAGTTCCTGTAGGATTATTGGTATTACAAGCTTACAACATTTTTGACTTTGTAATTTTTCCCAAAACATCCACAATTAAATAAACAGACGTATGTGTCATTGTATTACCTCATAGCTTGATCCATGCAGATCAAGGGATACTATCCATATGTTATGCATTGGTGCATAACATAGGTAATTATGTTCTTCCACTCTCAAAGTGCCTAGTGTCTGGAGCAGAGAAAACAAAAGCCTAATAATTACTTCAGCCATTCAGATATTAATGTGGTCATTGTTGAATTTATTATTATTAAGATTAAAGTCTACTAGTACTGCCGTGAGCATAAGTAAAGCCAGTTGGGACATTGTAACATGGTGTATTCCAAAATAGTAAGGAACATAACTATAGACTCCAGAGGTCTGGTTCATCTAACCCCATTTCAGGAGGAAAGAAATACACATCATCTGTCTATATTCAATAGTAGCCACCATTTATCTGGACCATGAGTAATCTACAGGTAAAGAAGAAAGCAGAGGAAAGAAAAAGGTTAAGCTCCCAGACATGTGCCTAGAGGCCAGGTAAGCCAAAGAGAGTGAGCCCACATCCTGAAAGCAGGGTCTATAATGCCTCTGGAGTTTTCTGACACAGGAAATAGTAATCCACAGGTACTAAATCAACTCCAAATATTCTGCTCCTCTGACAGGGTTCCTTCCCCACTCTGAACTCTAGGGTACAGATGTGGGGACCCTCATGAAAGACCCCCTAGGCTTATTCTTACCAGCTTAGGTTAAAAACTTCCCCAAGGTACAAACTTTGCCTTGTCCTTGAACAGTATGCTGCCACCACCAAGCGTTTTAAACAAAGAACAGGGAAAGAGATCACTTGGAGACGTCTTCCCCCAAAATATCCCCCAAGCCCTACACACCCCCTTTCTTGGGGAGGCTTGAGAATAACATCCTAACCAATTGGTTACAAAATCATCAAAGACCCAAACCCCTGGATCTTGGAACAATGGAAAAATCAGGCAGGTTCCTAAAAGAAGAATTGTATTTAAAAAAAAAAAAAGGTAAAAATCATCTCTGTAAAATCAGGATGGAAAATACTTTACAGGGTATTCAGATTCAAAACACAGAGGATCCCCCTCTGGGCAAAACCTTAAAGTTACAGAAAACAGGAATAAACCTCCCTCTTAACACAGGGAAAATTCACATAAAACAAAAGATAAACTAATCCGCCTTGCCTGGCTTACCTATACTGGTTGCAATATTGGAGACTTGGATTAGGATGGGTTGGAGAAGATGGATTTCTGTCTGGCCCCTCTCAGTCCCAGGAGAGATCAACCACGTAAACAAAGAGCACAAAACAAAAGCCTTCCTTCCCCCAAGATTTGAAAGTATCTTGTCCCCTTATTGGTCCTTTGGGCCAGGTGCCAGCCAGGTTAGCTGAGCTTCTTAACCCTTTACAGGTAACAGGATGGTGCCTCTGGCCAGGAGGGATTTTATAGCACTGTATAAAGAAAGGTGGTTACCCTTACCTTTATATTAATGACATCCTCTATCAGGGCCGGTGCAAGGATGTTTTGCACCCTAGGAGAAACTTCCACCTTGCACCCCACCTCCACCCTTAAGCACCGCCCGCCCACCCTGAAGCGCCCCCCCCGCGGCAACTCCCCACCACCCCCCCTCCGCCCTGAAGCACCCCCACTGTGGCAGCTCCCCACTGCCTCCTCGCCCCTTGGGGAGCCATGCAGCAACTCCCCTCGGCCCGGGGAGCCATGCAGCAACTCCCCGCCCCAGCTCACCTCTGCTCCGCCTCCTCCCCGAGCACACCGCCGCTTCTCCCACCTCCCAGGCTTGTGGCGCCAATCAGCTGTTTGGCACGTAAGCCTGGGAGGGAGAGAAGCAGAGCGGGGCGGCATGCTCAGAGGAGGAGGCGGAGCAGAGGTGAGCTGGGGCAGGGAGCGGTTCCCCTGTGCGCCACCCAGCCCCCACCCCCCATTACTTAAGGCAGGCGGCCCTCCCCGTGCCCCTCTGCCCCAGCTCACCTCCACTCCACCGCCTCCCCAGAGCGCACTTTTGGCCGCCCCCAACCACTTGGTGCCCTAGGCGACCTCCTAGTTCGCCTAGTGGTTGCACCAGCCCTGTCCTCTATGATGTGTTACAACAGGATTCGGCAAGCCAGAGAAACAGAATCTATTATCTACCCAAGTTGGTCAAAGTGGCCATCACTCTGGAGTTCCTAACAATGGAACAGATATTTGCTGTTTGAATTGTGTGAATGGATTACCTACAATGACACTAGTGTAGAGCCTAGTTTATTTAGAAATTATATCCTTCAGTTGGTGACCTGGATTGTGATACATTTACTCCTGATCGAACCACCAAAATCTAACTCTTCTCTTAAAATGGACTGGCCCACCTGCTTTTCCTGTGGGCAGCAAGAGGTGATAATTAAATCTCAGAAAAGGCAAGGAAAATTAATGGTTACTTGTCTAGGGAGGTTTCTGACTAAAATAAATAGATATAGTTTGCTTTTTGTGACTGTGTCATTGGTTTCTGGGTGCAACAGCCATTTTGGACACAACAGGGACTGATATCATTCTGTAAGCGACACCTTAAGGGGCAGGAGCTGTATGGACACTTGCATGTCATTTACAAGATTGTCAAGATGAAAGGCCATATGAAATGGAAGGGAGTAGGTCACAACTGTGCCTGGATTCCTGATCACATCAGCCTGATTTACTATCACAACAGCCTGGCCTGGACACATACCATTGTCCCTTGATTACAGAGTATAGCTGTTTGGAAAATGAGGAGATTGTTTCACAAAAATAAATCAGCTTTTTGTTTAAAAATCAAAAACTCAAAATACCAACAAAGTTCAGTTTGGGGCAACCAATTTTCTGCCAAAAATGTTCAGTTTTCTGACAATAAATTGAAAGTTTTCTAAGGAAGCATATGCAGCAAAAAAAAAAAAAAATCATTACATTGAAAACCCAATAATTCACTGAAAAAGTTTCCACAGAAATTTTTCACCCAGCCCATTCCCAGAGCATCCAAGCAGGAGAAAAGCAGAAGAGTAACAGTCTGTTTCAGAGCAGTGTCAGCCCATCCCTTCCCATCTTGGCAGCTGGCCCTGGTATGTTTACTTGTGACTAGAATCTGGCTCTGCCCTTTGTGCAACACATTCCTCTGTGTGGATATGTGACCATGGCCTCCCTACTCAACAGCAGCTTTCTAATGGATTTGTGTCAGAGATTCACAGAGTTTAAGGCCAGAAGATGCCATTACATCATCTAGTCTAACCTGCTATGTAACACAGGATGTAGTGTTTCACGCAGTGTCCCCTGTATTGAGCCCAATAACTTGTGTTTGGCAAAAGCATATCTTCCAGAAATGCATCTAGTCTTGATCTGAAGACAACAAGAGATGGAGAATCCACTACTTCACTTGGTGGTTTGTCCCAGTGGTCAATTACCGTCACTGTTAAAATTGTGTGTCTTATTTCTAATTTGAATTGTCTGCTTTAACTTCCAGCTATTGGCTCTTCTTATGCTTTTCTCTGCTAGACTAAAGAGCCTTATGATGAGGTATCTACCCCACACATGTGAACAAAGGGTAAACAGAAGTAGAGAGCTTCTGGCCAGGCCTAATTAATGATGCAACCCATCTGGAAAGGAGCCAGGTGATATTATAAACAGAGGACATTGGGAGCAGAAGGGTGATGTAGAGAAGAACTTTGTAGTTGCTCTTCTAGGTTTAGTAAAAAGTAGTCCAGCGTGGTGACAGCAAGGAGTCTGATGGAGTGAGTCTTGACTGTCTGTCCTAGGTCCTTGGACTGGAACGCATTGTAGAGGGTGAGCCTGGGTTCCCCTACCAGCCATTGGTAAGGTGGCGTGAAGCCCCTGAGAAGGGGATATGGACTACTGGAAGCCCTGAGAAAGGGGTGTACAAAACCACTAAGCCCAGAATTGAGGGAGGCACACAGGATGCAGAGGTTGGCCATTTGTTTTGACTGGACTTTGTTACCCTGAAAGGTTGGGGCGGGGGGGTGAAGTGAGACCTGACTACAAGGATGAGTCTCAAGAAGAGGCAGATCACCTTGGGCTGGAGTGACCATCAGCAGGGGTTCCTAGAGAGGACAGTGATGCCACACCCAGCCATGAGGAGACACTCCAGCAGTGAGTCCACTCTTCTACAAGCTCTTTTGTACCCAATATGTTGTCCGCATAAAGATACTTATACACTATAATTATGTGTTCTCTCAATCTTCTTTTTGATAAACTAAACAGATTAAGTCTCTTACTGGAAGGCATTTTGTCTCGCCCTCAAATCATTTGTGTGGCTCTTTTCTGCATCCTCTCCAGCTTTTCAACATCCTTTTTAAAATGTGGACAGCAACACTATGTATTCCTGTAATGGTTTGTCGCCAGTGCTGTATACACTGGTAAAACCACCTTCCTGCTTCTACTCACTACTACCCTGTTTATCAATCCAAGTATCTCAGTAGCCCTTTTTGCCCAGCATTACACTGGGAGTTCATGTTCAATTGCTTCTCCAGGATTATACCTAAGTCCTTTTCAGAATTGCTGCTTTCCAGGATGCAGTCCCCCATTCTGTAGGTATGGCCTGCATTCATTGTTCCTAAAGATGTGACCTTGCATTTGGCTGTACTTATATGCATTTTGTTTGAATGGGTCCAGTTTACCAAGTGATTCAGATTACACTATATGACTGGCCTATCCGCATCATTCTTTATCATTTCATCAATCTTTGTGTCATCTGCAAATTTTATCAGCCATGATTTTGTATGCAAGACCATTGATTAAAACCTTGAATAGCATCAGGCCTAAAACCAATCCCTGGGGAACCCCACCATAAACACCCCCAATTAGTGATGATTCCCTATTGACAACTACTTTTTGAGATCTATCAATTAGTCAGTTCTTGATCCATTTAATAAGGGCTCTCTTGATATTGTATAGTGCTCGTTGTTTAATCAGAATACATGTGGTGCTAAGTCAAATGCCTTACAAACGTCTAAATACATTACATTTATGCAGTTACCTTTATCAACCAAAATTATAATCTCATCCAAAATATGAAATCAGGTTTGTTGGACAAGACCTATTTTCCATAAAACCATGTTGACTGGTATTATATTCCTGTCCTTTAATTCTTTATTGGCTGAATCTCTCATCAGCTTTCCAGTATTTTCCCTGGAATGGATGTCAGGCTAATTGGCCTATAATTACCCAGGTCATCCTGCTTTCCTTTTTTTTAATATTATTTCCTATTTTTAATATTTTAATATCACATTGTTAGCACTCTTCCCATCTTCTGGAATTTTCCTATTATTCCTAGAATTATTAAAAATTAATATCAGTGGGCCAGAAATCTCCTCAACCAACTCTTTTTAGGACCCATGGGTGCAAGTTATCTAGGCCTGTGGATTTTAAAATGTTTATCCTTGGCAGATGATATTTAACATCCTCCTTTGTTACTACAGGATTGTATAGTATTTCATCATCCTCATATGGTAAGAATGCATCATCCTGCTTCTCTCAAATGCAGAACAGAAATTTATTGACCACATCAGCCCTTTCTGCATCATTAACAATTTTGCCATCTCCAGCTAGTAAGGGGTCTATACCATTGTTATATTGATTTCTTTTGTTCCTGATACTCTTTGCCCCTCTATCCTTAGCCTTGCAAGCCATGGATTTCTGATTACCTTGGCTAGTATCCTGGGACCTGCTATGATTGTTTTATTACCCACTCCTGCCAGTTATCACATCCACAGATTTTGTCCTCAGCATATATTGTTGCACTTTCAAATTTAGAGTTTTGAAGCTGTTGCCCCAATGAGAGATAAACAGAACACAAACCTCTCACAAGGTTACTGAAGAAAATCCAAACATCAAATAAACAATATGTAGCATTGTTCATTATTAAATCCTGCATGGGAAACTTGAAGTGAGCTGTAGCTCACGAAAGCTTATGCTCAAATAAATTGGTTTGTCTCTAAGGTGCCACAAGTACTCCTTTTCTTTTTGCGAATACAGACTAACACGGCTGCTACTCTGAAACCTGTTTATATAACAGTAGAACATAAATGGGGAAAGGGAAAAGAAGAGTATGTTGTGTATTATATTTGAGCAACTTTTATCCAAATCTGACTTGTAAGGAGTCACTGAAGAGTCACATTCTAGTCAACTTCTCAGGGGAAAAAAAATCCTAAATGAAAAATTTAAAGCCGTGACCCACTATAGTAAAGACAGGAAAATTATTATTAATGAGAGTTTACAGCTACTGTGGGAGAATACTAATCCTATAAATTTACCTCAGAGTATAGCCAAGCAGGACAATATCGTCTTTGTGGCACAGGTCCACCAATGGCCTAAACCCTTTTGGGTTGGCCAACATGGCGAAAGAAAGAAAAGAGTCAAATACTATGCAAAAATTTCAGATTAGGAGTCAATGCTACTAAGTTCTACTACAGCAAAATCAATTTTGTTTCCCTGAAATCTAGAGGTGGGTGAAATTTTTCAGACAAATCATTTATTTGCCAAAATATGCAGCTTTGGTAGACCCAAAATTATTGGCAAATTTGACACTAATTTGCCAAATAGTTTCAGCCAAAAAAAAATTGGAGAAGAGGATGTCATTCACAAGGGGATTTTCCAGCTATTCAGAAAATGGCTGGAGGAGGTGAGCCATCTCCCAACTTTTAGCCCCGCAGTTAAGACATTCACCTTCAATGTAAGAGAAATGGGTTCAATTCCTACCTTTAGCTGATGTAGAACAGAGAGTGTAACATAGGTTTTCTGCCTCTCAAGTTAATGCCATAGCCACTGAGCTATAGGATATTCCAGGGCAGGGGCCTCTCAATTTCTGCTGTTGAAGCAATTTCACTTGGTATAAAATACCTGAATATTCACTGTAGTAGCAAGTGAGTGTAAATAACTCAACAGCCTGATGAGAAGGGCACTGAGTGGGGAGGCCCAAGTTCAAGTCCACTGGTGATTTAATTAATTATACATGGAACAGCTTTGCAAAAGTTGTTGGTCAATTTGCTGAAATATTCCAGAATGTTTCACTTTCAGTTTGACTGGAACCAAAAACTTTTTCAATTTTTTGCAGTTGCCAGCAAACCAAAAAATCAGTTCTTCGCTCTGCTCTACTACAATTAAATTGATTGCTCAAATACCTACTTGCTTATAAAAGAAAACTATGGGGCTGATTCTGCTCTCACATCTGTTTCATTGTAGTGTAACTCCACTTACTTCACTGGAGTTATTCGTGATTTACACTGGTGTAAGTGAAGTCAAAATCAGATCCACAGTCTCTCTCCCAAGGCACCTGTATTACAAAAGTGCCATCTTAAGTTGTATTACAAAAGTGCCATCTTAAGTTCTACAGGTATATATAGCAAATAAATAATCATCTAAACATAATTATCAGTGTAATAGTAAAAATTTTAAACAAAGGAAACTTAAGATAATGCAAATCTTATCAAGATATAAAAGAGTGGGAACAAAGCTAATGGCCCTCTGCTGGGGAGGGAAAGTTGTCTTTTCAAAGTGGGTTCGGCTCAGCACCTTTTGTGACTAGTTACCAACTCCCAGGAGTTGGATTTGGGTTTAGGCCTAGGCCTAGCCTGTGGTTGAGTTAGGTGACCAGATGTCACATTATAGCCTGTGCAGGGTCTTCCATAAGATGGAGTCTGCTCTCAGAACGAGAGGGAGCCCAGGGGCTAGGAAAGGTCCAAAACCTGGTATTTGACTGCCACAGTTTCCCTCAGAGTGGGCTCTGCAGACTGGAGAGAAACCTGGACCCTGATGATCTGAAACAAGGGGACGAAGGACAGAAATGTGTGGGAAATCTAGATGGTACCTGGAGTGAAGAAGGACTGGGGAAGAAGCTCTCTTTATCAGCTAGAGAGACAGACCTGGCTGGAACTACCTGCACTGAGGGGTGGAGCAAAAACATTTAGAAGGGAATTAGGAGCCCATGAGGGGCTTAGTGGACTGCTGACCAGTATAAGGAGGCTGGTAATCTCTAGTTCTGAGTTAAATTGTTCCCTTTGTTAGTAAAGCAAAGTCACTGCAAAGCACCAGTTGTGACCACTTTGTTTGCCTCTGGAAAGATGTCACCTGAGGCAGTGGCAGGCTCTGATGCCGGATGAAGTAATACTGAACCACAGGTCCTAAGTAAAAACATTCCCAGAAGAGTTCATGTATTAGGCTGTGTCAAAGACTAAACTTTCAAGCAGTGATTCTGAAATGGATTCGAACTTCCTCATGGTTGCCCAAAAAAATCTCTCCTTCTGGGTATGTCTACACTACGAAATTAGGTCGAATTTATAGAAGTCGGTTTTGTAGAAAGCGGTTTTATACAGTCGATTGTGTGTGTCCCCACACAAGTGCTCTAAGTGCATGTAGTCGGCGGAGTGTGTCCACAGTACAGAGGCAACCGTCGACTTCCGGAGCGTTGCACCATGGGTGGCTATCCCACAGTTCCCGCAGTCTCCGCCGCCCATCTGAATTCTGGGTAGAAATCCCAGTGCCTGATGGGGCTAAAACATTGTCGCGGGTGGTTCTGGGTACATATCGTCAGGCCCCCGTTCCCTCCCTCCCTCTGTGTAAGCAGGGTCAGATAATCGTTTTGCGCCTTTTTTCTTGAGTTACCTGTGCAGATGCCATACCGCGGCAAGCATGGAGCCCACTCAGCAAACCATCACCGTATGTCTCCTGAGTGCTGGCAGACGTGATACTGCATTGCTACACAGCAGCAGTTAATTGCCTTTTGGCAGCAGACAGTGCAGTATGACTGGTAGCCGTCATCGACGTAGTCCTGGGTACTCTTTTAATCTGGCTCCTGGGCAAATATGGGAGTGACTCAGCCAGGTCATTTCCCTTTTAAGTTTCGTCTTGTGGCGATTCAGTCCTACCGGCAGTGCACTGTCTTTTAAACTCCAGCCAGCAGAAGATGATGGCTAGTCGTCATACTGAACAGTCTTCTGCCGAGCACCCAGGAGATGATGACGGCTAGCAGTCGTACTGCACAGTCTGCTGCCAGCAAGATGTATAAAGATAGATGAAGTGGCTCAAAACAAGAAATAGACCAGATTTGTTTTGTATTCATTTTCTCCTCCTTCCCTCTGTGAAATCGATGGCCTGGCAAACCCAGTTTTGAGTTCTATCCTTGAGGTTTTGAGTTCTATCCTTGAGGGGGCCATTCAGTTTCTCACAAAGCCAACCCCTTTGTTGATTTTAATTCCCTGTAAGCCATGTCGTCAGTTGCTCCTCCCTCCATCAGGGCAACGGCAAACAATCGTTCCGCTCCTTTTTTCTGTGCAGACGCCATACCACGGCAAGCATGGAGCCCGCTCAGATCACTTTGGCAATTAGGAGTACATTAAACACCACGCGCATTATCCAGCAGTATATGCAGCACCGGAACCTGGCAAAGCGATACTGGGCGAGTAGGTGATGTCAGCGCGGTAACGTGAGTGATGAGGACATGGATACAGACTTCTCTCAAAGCAGGGACCCTGGCAATGTGGGCATCATGGTGCTAATGGGCCAGGTTCATATGGTGGAACGCCGATTCTGGGCCCGGGAAACAAGCACAGACTGGTGGGACCGCATAGTGTTGCAGGTCTGGGATGATTCCCAGTGGTTGCGAAACTTTCGCATGCGTAAGGGCACTTTTATGGAACTTTGTGACTTGCTTTCCCCTGACCTGAGGCGCAAGAATACCAAGATGAGAGCAGTCCTCACAGTTGAGAAGCGAGTTTCAATAGCCCTGTGGAAGCTTGCAACGCCAGACAGCTACCGGTCAGTCGGGAATCAATTTGGAGTGGGCAAATCTACTGTGGGGGCTGCTGTGATGCAAGTAGCCAACACAATCAAAGATCTGCTGATATCAAGGGTAGTGACCCTGGGAAATGTGCAGGTCATAGTGGATGGCTTTGCTGCAATGGGATTACCTAACTGTGGTGGGGCCAAAGACGGAACCCATATCCCTATCTTGGCACTGGAGCACCAAGCCGGCGAGTACATAAACCGCAAGGGGTACTTTTCAGTAGTGCTGCAAGCACTGGTGGATCACAAGGGACGTTTCACCAACATCAACGTGGGATGGCCGGGAAAGGTACATGACACTCGCATCTTCAGGAACTCTGTTCTGTTTCAAAAGCTGCAAGAAGGGACTTTATTCCCAGACCAGAAAATAACCATTGGGGACGTTGAAATGCCTATATGTATCCTTGGGGACCCAGCCTACACCTTAATGCCATGGCTCATGAAGCCATACACAGGCAGCCTGGACAGTAGTCAGGAGCTGTTCAACTACAGGCTGAGCAAGTGCAGAATGGTGGTAGAATGTGCATTTGGACGTTTAAAAGCATGCTGGCGCAGTTTACTGACTTGGTTAGACCTCAGCGAAACCAATATTCCCACTGTTATTACTGCTTGCTGTGCGCTCCATAATATCTGTGAGAGTAAGGGAGAGACGTTTATGGCAGGGTGGGAGGTTGAGGCAAATCGCCTGGCTGCTGGTTTTGCACAGCCAGACACCAGGGCGGTTAGAAGAGCACAGGAGGGCACAGTGTGCATCAGAGAAGCTTTGAAAACCAGTTTCATGACTGGCCAGGCTACGGTGTGAAAGTTCTGTTTGTTTCTCCATGATGAAACCCACCGCCCCTTGGATCACTCCATTTCCCTGTAAGCTAACCACCTTCCCCTCCTCCCTTCGATCACCACTGTCAGAGGCAATAAAGTCATTGTTGCTTCACATTCATGCATTCTTTATTCATTCATCACACAAATAGGGGGATAACTACCAAGGTAGCCCGGGAGGGGTGGTGGAGGAGAGAAGCACCAGGAGGGGTGGTGAAGGAGGGAAGGACAAGACCACACAGCACTTTAAAAGTTTAAAACTTTAAAACTTATTGAATGCCAGCCTTCTGTTGCTTGGGCAATCCTCTGGGGTGGAGTGGCCGGGTGGCCAGAGGCCCCCCCACCGCGTTCTTGGGCATCTGGGTGAGGAGGCTATGGAACTTGGGGAGGAGGGTGGTTGGTTACACAGGGGCTGTAGCGGCGGTCTGTGCTCCTGCTGCCTTTCCTGCAGCTCAATCATACGCTGGAGCATATCGGTTTGATCCTCCAGCAGCCTCAGCATTGAATCCTGCCTCCTCTCATCACGCTGCCACCGCATTTGAGCTTCAGCCCTCTCTTCAGCCCGCCACCTCTCCTCCCGGTCATATTGTGCTTTCCTACACTCTGACATTGTCTGCCTCCACGCAGTCATCTGTGCTATGTCAGCACGGGAGGACACCATGAGCTCAGAGAACATTTCATCACGAGTGCGTTTTTTTCGCCTTCTAATCTTCACTAGCCTCTGGGAAGGAGAAGATCCTGTGATCATTGAAACACATGCAGCTGGTGGAGAAAAAAAAGAGGCAGTGGTTTTTAAAAAGACACATTTTCTAGAACAATGGCTACACTCTTTCATGGTAAACCTTGCTGTTAACATTACATACACAGCACATGTGCTTTCATTCCAAGGTCGCATTTTGCCTTCCCCCACCACGTGGCTAGCCCCTCACCCCCCGCCTAACAGCGGGGAACATTTCTGTTCAGCCACAGGCAAACAGCCCAACAGGAATGGGCACCTCTGTATGTCCCCTTAAGAAAAGCACCCTATTTCAACCAGGTGACCATGAATTATATCACTCTCCTGAGGATAACACAGAGAGATAAAGAACGGATGTTGTTTGAATGCCAGAAAACATACACTGCAATGCTTTGTTCTACAATGATTCCCGAGTATGTGCTACTGGCCTGGTGTGGTAAAGTGTCCTACCATGGTGGGTGGAATAAGGCTGCCCTCCCCAGAAACCTTTTGCAAAGGCTTTGGGAGTACATCCAGGAGAACTGCAAATGCCAGGGCAAATTAATCATTAAACATGCTTGCTTTTAAACCATGTATAGTATTTTAAAAGGTACACTCACCAGAGGTCCCTTCTCCGCCTGGCGGGTCCGGGAGGCAGCCTTGGGTGGGTCCGGGGGGGACTGCCTCCAGGTCCAGGGTGAGAAACAGTTCCTGGCTGTCGGGAAAACTGGTTTCTCCACTTGCTTGCTGTGAGCTATCTACAACTTCATCATCATCATCTTCCTCGTCCCTAAAACCTGCTTCTGTGTTGCCTCCATCTCCATTGAAGGAGTCAAACAACATGGCTGGGGTCGTGGTGGCTGAACTCCCTAAAATGGCATGCAGCTCATCATAGAAGCGTCATGTTTGGGGCTCTGACCCGGAGAGGCCGTTTGCCTCTCTGGTTTTCTGGTAGGCTTGCCTCAGCTCCTTAATTTTCATGCGGCATTGCTTCAGGTCCCTATTATGGCCTCTGTCCTTCATGCCCTGGGAGATTTTGACAAATGTTTTGGCATTTCGAAAACTGGAACGGAGTTCTGATAGCACGGATTCCTCTCCGCATACAGTGATCAGATCCCGTACCTCCCGTTCGGTCCATGCTGGAGCTCTTTTGCGATTCTGGGACTCCATCATGGTCACCTCTGCTGATGAGCTCTGCATGGTCACCTCTGATGAGCTGCAGGTGACCATGCAAACAGGAAATTGAAATTCAAAAGTTCGCAGGCCTTTTCCTGTCTACCTGGCCAGTGCATCTAAGTTGAGAGTGCTGTCCAGAGCGGTCACAGTAGAGCACTCTGGGATAGCTCCCGGAGGCCAATATCTTCTAATTGCGTCCACAGTACCTCAAATTCGACCCGGCAAGGCCGATTTAAGCACTAATCCACTTGTCAGAGGTGGATTAAGGAAATCGATTTTAAGAGCCCTAAGTCGAAAAAAGGGCTTCATCGTGTGGATGGGTACAGGTTTACATCGATTTAACGCTGCTAAATTCGACCTAAACTCCTAGTGTAGACTAGGGCTCTGACTCTAATGTGGTCCAGTGGATAGAACACTGGACTGAAAGTCAAGAAGGGTGAGTTTTATCCAGAGGCTTGCTTTGTAACCTTGAGCAAGTCAGTTACTTATCTGTCTGTTTTCCCATCTGTAAAAAGGGGGTAATAACTGCCTACATTAGCAAAGTGGTTTGGAATCTATGGACAAAAAGTGCTATACAAGAGATAAATATTATTACTACCAGAAACCATGGTTAATTTCTGAGTGCAACATGCTAAACTGGAATTGTAAGTCTTGCCAGGGCCAATCAGAGGCGGGGCCAGAAGGGCCATTTGGCCTGGGCCTCAAGTTCCAAGGGGGCCTCAAATTTAGACACCTGTTAATTTTTTGGCATTTGATAAGTTTCGCAACTGATTTTTATGTGCATCCCTATCGGACCAAAATATGACATGATGATTTAACTGGGAATTGGTCCTGCTTCGAGCAGGGGGTTGGACTAGATGACCTTCAGGGGTCCCTTCCAACCCTGATATTCTATGATTCTATGATTCTATGACACACACTCTCAGTTTAGAGCTGCAAATTTAAGCAAATAAGAGATGTGATTTGGTAAAAGACATAATTTTGGGGTTAACTGATATAGATATTGTCATATTAAAGAGTTTAAAATCTTCATAAATATTAATAAAAATATATTGGTTCTGATGGCATAAGAATAGACCATGTGTCGTCATTTTTTATTTTCATTATGGCTAGGGACCTCAAAAGCTGGAAGTGGCCTGGGCCTCTCTGGACCTGTGAGCGGGCCTGAGACTTGCTTCTGTTGTAAAAGCCATTACATCTCTTGATTAAAAGTGCAGAATGTTCAGGGTAAATCCCAATTTTGAAATAAATCATCAAATGAGTAATCTCTTTTACAATTGAAAGATCATTGTTTCTGCTTGCTAGACTCTTGCAGATGATTATAGAATCTTCAGATCTGAAAACTTTCTCCCTGGAAGTCTCCTGGTAGAGATTAAAGAAAAAGGTTTCCATTCCTCCAGCCAGTTTGAGATCCTGACCACCACTGCACTAGGACTTCAAGTTTCCTGGATTCAGCATTGTCTAGGAGTGAAACAGTACTTAGATTCCTAATTCACAAGTTAATCCTTCATAAACAGCATTGTTTTGTCTTCGACATAGTTAGACGTGCCATCCTGGCCTGTGGGGCAGGTTTACAGCTGTTATCTTTTATTTATCCTCCTGTAGTCTCTGCAAAAAGGATTCTTCTTAGCAATAGCAGAAACAGAGTCTCACCTCTTCTGCAATGTGGCCATACTCTACATAACAGCTTTTTTGAGATCAAACAGAACTGTTTCTCAACTGAGAGAATTCAAAATAGCAACAGCCACTCCCACTGAAGATTCCACCTTCAGCAGAGCTGCATTTTTAGGAGCAAAATAAGTGTCCTTAAGTGGCAGCTGCAACTTCTTGTTGGGCATTTTCAGTCCTTGGCATCTTCATTTTCCTATCCCAGCTCCCATCAGGCTTTCCCAGCAAGAAGAAAGAGAAAATCTATTCAGATACCTTGTCAGGAGCTCAGCAGCACGTCAGTGCTCCAGAACTCTCAGGGCTGCCCCACCACCCCCACACTCTTCTTTAATTATAATACAATGTATTCTACTGAGATTTACTTGCAGTGACATGGGTGTTATGTGGTAGGTTCAGATAAGGCACTAATGCATTGAGATAGTTAGGAGATGCAGTGCTTCAGCGGTAACTCCTGAAGGTGTGGTGCTTCAGGTACCACAATGTCTCCAGGGACCCCAGGGGAGCACTGCTGCTGCACCATCTTGGAGAGGGTGCCGTGTATGTTCCCCTATCCCCCATCCCAGCATTGCTGACTGGGGTAAGGGCAGGGGGCTCTTTCCCAAGCTTTCTGACGCCCCAAGCAATGCCACTAACGTTACTGCCACTCCCTGCATGACAGGAATGCAAGGAGGGCCATTAAAATGAGCTGGAGAGAGAGTACATGAAGCACAAAAAAGGAGGCACACCATGATGGCCACATAACTTGTGAGACAGGCTTCCTTCTAATGAGCTTTTGGAAGGACCAGGTAACTCTGCCTCCGAACTTTATAGAAGACAGCATTGACCCAGAACCCGCAGGAGCCCTGTGCATCTGCGATCAAAGAGCAGAGAGAGTGGGTGTGGGGGCATCCTCTCCCTTCCCAGCCTAAATCCACAGGCAGCAAAATCTCTGGTGATAGGGAGCCCTGAGTCATCTGGAGCAGACAGAATGCCTCCAGACAGCTGGAAAACACATTGTACTGCCAGAGTCACATAAGCCAATTCTAACTTGGTCAGCATTACCTTACGCATGATTTAGTAATATTTTGTATGCTGCTTTCTGATGTGAGCAGGCTGCACTGGCCAATTGCTTTCAAACTCTGCTCTCCTTTTGATTGCCTCTGCTCTTCCTTCCCCTTAACCCCACCATCACTGTTGGAGCACAGGGACTGCTGGCACCTACATAGGGAACATGCCTCCTAACCAGGGCCGGATTTACACCTTACACACCCCTAGGCACAACATCTTCAGCGCCCCATCTCCCACGTTCCCATGCGGCCCCCCAGCAGCCCTGCATGACCCACTCTGCCTCCTAATCTAGCTCCAAGAAGGCTGCTGTGATTTTTTCACTTGAGGAAAAAATGCACCCCCTGGCTACCTGTTTGCCGCTGCCCACCACACAAGTCAGTCTCAGCCAGCTCAGGCTGTTCTGGCCCCACAGCAGCCTCTGGTTGGGAAAAAGGCAGAACTGCAGCACATTTTCTGCAGGGGAAAAAAAAAACTGCCTCCCTCAGACAAGAGTTCTATGCGTGCTGCAAATGTCACCTAATGGGACGAGGGCACAATGTGAGACAAGCAGCGTGTGCGGCATCTCGGGGGGGGGCGGGGGGCAGATCAGGAGGCTTCCTCCCTCACGAGAACTCCCACGCAGTGAGGCCAGCAGCCACAGGGCAACAAAATAGCCCCAAATACTGCAATTCGCAACTGCTAAAAAAAAAAAAAAAAAAAAAAAACACCCTGGCAACTGACAGCTAAAAATAGCCCAGTGGGGCTAGAATCACATACTTGGCAACTTTTGAGCACGCCGGCAACCCTAGGCATGTGCTTGCTGTGCCCACTTGGAAATTCAGCCCTGCTCATAACTGCTTTTCTTCTCCTAATTATCTTACTATCTTGACTCTTCTCCTCCCCACCCCCCAGGCTGTGCAAAAGAGGTAACTGTCTGTCTATTCTGCAAAACTGTATAATCGTCCTAACATGAGGTACATTTAAATAGTCTTACTAGCAGATATACTAATCTTTATTTGGTCTCATATCTTTAAACTATTTATCTTGTTCTTCTGAGATGTCTGGCTGTTTCCATTACTGAGAAGTCATAAGTTTTGTAACTTTATTCAAATACATAATGTTTTCCTGTTTTCCTTGATTAAATCTAACCACAAAAGTTAAGCTCTCTCTAAGGACATAGTAAACATGACTATTCTGTAATATGAGTTCCTGAAGATCAAAATAAAGAGACTTGTGGGTGCATGGAAAATCCTAAGAGACAGACCATTTTAAATCATGTCCTCATAAAACTCCAGAGCCTGAGAGAAAACTATTACAGTACTATATACAATTTGTGAATTAGATTGGCACTGTTTGTCCCTGATAAGACATCCTCCCTGGCCTGAAGTGGAAATTTTACCCATTTCCGCACCGTCTGTACAATGTACTGTAGTAAAAACAGGCAGTGCTTAAGATGCACTGGAAAACAGGAAAACAAGCACTCATCTGCCTATACAGATCAATGCAATGGAGCCTTGTTCATGATGTATAACTACACAGCTGCACAGAGCTCTTCTTAAGGTGAGACCAACAGGATACAAGACAACACAGCAACAATGTCACATGCTTTCTCCGGCCCAGGAAAGACTCAAATATGCAATCCTTCTTTCCAATTAGAACTTTAAATGAAACAATGCCACCTGCTGCTCTATCTAAGGTATGTCAATAAAGCGTCTTTTTATGTGGAAGTACAATGCAATTGTGGTAGGAAACCTTAAACATGAATGATGTTAAATAATCTTCACAGCATGACAAAGAAATAGACAGAAAAATGTGGAAACTAAAATATCTTGTGGCAACAATGGATCCAGGTGTACCTAACCAGGGATGACAGAAGACCTGAAGAAGAGCTCTATGTGGCTAAAAAGCCTGTCCCTCTCACCAACAGAAGTTGGTCCAATAAAAGATATCACCTCACCCACCTTGTCTCTCTAATATCCTGAGACTGACACGGCTACAACGACACTGCATATGTAACACCAGCAGACCCCCGGCAGGATTGAACTTGGGACCTCTGGAGCTAACTACATGAGTCTCTGCTACATGAGCTAAAAGCCAACTGCCTCTTAGCTAAGGCTGTCGAGCAGACTCATTTAACTCTCTCTAAGTGGTTTTGGTGCCACTAAATGGGACAGAACACCACACCCAGAAGGTGTGTGGGTTACACATACATGGGAGATAGATTTAGTCATGTTGCTTAATCCATTACTGGAGAGCAGTCACATGCTACGGTGATGAAGGCAGTATACCTCTACCCTGATATAACGCGGTCCTCGGGAGCCAAAAAAATCTTACTGCATTATAGGTGAAACTGCGTGTCAAGGTTCCTCCCCCACTCTGAACTCTAGGGTACAGATGTGGGGACCTGCATGAAAAACCTCCTAAGCTTATCTTTACCAGCTTAGGTCAAAAACTTCCCCAAGGTACAAAATATTCCCCCCGTTGTCCTTGGACTGGCCGCTACCACCACCAAACTAATACTGGTTACTGGGGAAGAGCTGTTGGACGCGTCCTTCCCCACAAAATACTTCCCAAAACCTTGCACCCCACTTCCTGGACAAGGTTTGGTAAAAAGCCTCACCAATTTGCCTAGGTGACTACAGACCCAGACCCTTGGATCTTAAGAACAATGAACAATCTTCCCAACACTTGCACCCCCCCTTTCCTGGGAAATGTTGGATAAAAAGCCTCACCAATTTGCATAGGTGACCACAGACCCAAACCCTTGGATCTGAGAACAATGAAAAAGCATTCAGTTTTCTTACAAGAAGACTTTTAATAAAATAGAAGTAAATAGAAATAAAGAAATCCCCCCTGTAAAATCAGGATGGTAGATATCTTACAGGGTAATTAGATTCAAAAACATAGAGAACCCCTCTAGGCAAAACCTTAAGTTACAAAAAAGATACACAGACAGAAAGAGTTATTCTATTCAGCACAATTCTTTTCTCAGCCATTTAAAGAAATCATAATCTAACACATACCTAGCTAGATTACTTACTAAAAGTTCTAAGACTCCATTCCTGGTCTATCCCCAGCAAAGACCAGCATACAGACAGACACAGACCCTTTGTTTCTCTCCCTCCTCCCAGCTTTTGAAAGTATCTTGTCTCCTCATTGGTCATTTTGGTCAGGTGCCAGCGAGGTTACCTTTAGCTTCTTAACCCTTTACAGGTGAGAGGAGCTTTCCCCTGGCCAGGAGGGATTTCAAAGGGGTTTACCCTTCCCTTTACCCTGTCTGTGTATCTTTTTTGTAACTTAAGGTTTTGCCTAGAGGGGTTCTCTATGTTTTTGAATCTAATTACCCTGTAAGATATCTACCATCCTGATTTTACAGGGGGGATTTCTTTATTTCTATTTACTTCTATTTTTTATTAAAAGTCTTCTTGTAAAAAAACTGAATGCTTTTTCATTGTTCTCAGATCCAAGGGTTTGGGTCTGTGGTCACCTATGCAAATTGGTGAGGCTTTTTATCCAACATTTCCCAGGAAAGGGAAGGACGCGTCCAAACAGCTCTTCCCCAGTAACCAGTATTAGTTTGGTGGTGGTAGCGGCCAGTCCAAGGACAACGGGGGGGAATATTTTGTACCTTGGGGAAGTTTTTGACCTAAGCTGGTAAAGATAAGCTTAGGAGGTTTTTCATGCAGGTCCCCACATCTGTACCCTAGAGTTCAGAGTGGGGGAGGAACCTTGACATGGTGGCATAGTGGTGGGATTAACCTGAAATCATTTTGAGATCCAGTTGAGATTTTTTGAACTAGAAATACAGATTTTAAAAAGGAAATTTTTTTTTCCTTTGGAAAGGAAGTCCAGAAAGCAGCTGAAACTGAAAGCTGAAACTGTGGCCAAGCAGAGACAAAAGGGGATTATCCTTGTGAATTGCAGGTTTTCTTTGCCTGGAGGCAGGGTACTTAACTCCTGCAGGGAAATTCACAGTCTTCCAACCCAGAGTTTTTTTTTCTTTTCTTCCTAAAAGTAAATAGGGGGTGTGTGTTCTACCCATTTGCTTTTCTTTGGGCTGGGTAAGCAGGTTTCCAAGTAGTTGGAGGTTTTTTGCTTTAATTTGGGCCCAGAGCAGAGACAAGGGAATTGTCTTTTTCTGTAGGCTGACAATCACTATCAGAGAATAGGTATTCTATTCCAGCACAGCAAAATTTTACAGCCAAGTTTTGTTTGTTTATTTCTAAACCTCGGGTGTAAAGTTAGTTAAAAACAGAGAGGTTAGAATGGCAAAATCCGCGGCTCGACTACAGCTCGAATTAGCCAAATTTCAGGCTGAGGAAAGACAAAGGGAACATGAAAGACAGATAGAACTCATGCGGCTGAAGAAGGAACAAGAAAGGGAGACAGCGAGAGAAGCAGAACAACACCAAGCGGCTGCTCACAGGAGAGCTATGGAAGCAAGGGACAAAGAACTGGAGGAGAAGGAAAAAGAGAGGAAGTATGTGGAGGAGATGGAGAAGATAAAGGCTCAGCAGAATATCCCAACAAACCCTAGTAATCCTTCTCCAGGTACCACTTCCCATCCCAGAAAGTTCCCCACCTACAAGGCAGGCGATGATACTGAGGCCTTCCTAGAAAACTTCGAAAGGGCCTGCCTTGGGTACAACATCTCTACTGACCAATACATGGTAGAGCTGAGGCCGCAGCTCAGTGGACCCTTAGCTGAGGTGGCAGCTGAAATGCCTAAAGAACACATGAACAAGTATGAACTGTTTAAATCCAAGGCAAGAGTCAGAATGGGGATAACACCCGAGCAGTCTCGTTGGAGGTTCAGAGCCCTAAGGTGGAAACCAGACATGTCATTTACCCGACATGCCTACCACATTGTGAAACATTGGGATGCCTGGATATCAGGAGCAAGTGTTGAATCTCCAGTAAATTTGCCCTTCCTAGTGCAAATGGAACAATTCTTAGAGGGTGTTCCTGAGGAAATAGAAAGATACATCCTAGATGGGAAACCCAAAACTGTAATTGAGGCAGGAGAGATTGGAGCCAGATGGGTGGAGGTGGCAGAGAAGAAGAAAACTGGTCACAGTTGGAGCGGAGACCAGAAGGGACCACCCCAGACCACACCCTATTACCGGGGGCCGCCCAAAGCCCCACCTACCTCCCAAAGAACCCTCTAGACCCCTTATCGTCCCACCACCCCGTTCTCCAGCAACCCTCCTCGCCCCAGTGACCCGTCAGCTGGACGATGTTTTAAGTGTAACGAGCTGGGGCATGTAAAGGCCAACTGCCCCAAGAACCCCAACAGATTACAGTTCATTGCACCGGAATCACACCAGAGGTCCACAGGCCCAGATACCTCCCAGATACCCTTGGAGCGGAGGGAAACTGTGAGTGTGGGCGGGAAGAAGGTCACCGCGTGGAGGGACACCGGAGCACAAGTGTCAGCTATCCATGCTTCCTTAGTGGACCCCAATTTAATCAACCCAGAGATCCAAGTGACGATTCAACCCTTCAAGTCCAACTCTTTCAATTTGCCTACAGCCAAGTTGCCTGTCCTGTACAAGGGCTGGTCAGGAACATGGACTTTTGCAGTCTATGATGATTATCCCATCCCCATGCTGTTGGGGGAAGACTTGGCCAATCATGTGAAGCAGGCCAAGAGGGTGGGAATGGTCACCCGCAGCCAGGCTAAACAAGCCGTGAGGCCTAGCTCTGTTCCGGAAACTTCTATCAGGACCCAGTCAGAGGTGATGGACCCGGACCCCAGGCCAATGTCTGCAACAGCAGTAGTGGATCCAGTCCCAGAGACCCAGACGGAACCAGTCCCAGAACCGGAACCAGCCAAACAACCAACACCAGACCCTGTGCCAGCACTGAATCCAGTACTTGCAACCTCAACACCAGAGGGCCCCACTGAACCTGAACTGGCAGCAGCCAATAACCCTACACAAGAGGCTCAGCCGGAGCCTGAATCCCAACATAGTGCACCAGCGGAGAGCGGTTCACAGTCAACAGAAACAGCTCCATCCCCTATATCGCTTCCAGAGGGACCAAGCCTAGGTCCACTATCCAATGAGGAACTGATGTCCCCAGCATCAAGGGAACAGTTCCAGACCGAACAGGAAGCAGATGAAAGCCTCCAGAGAGCTTGGACAGCGGCACAGAGCAACCCACCGCCTCTCAGCTCTTCTAATCGATCCAGGTTTGTTGTAGAAAGAGGACTTCTATACAAGGAAACTCTTTCTGGTGGACACCAGGAAGACTGGCATCCTCAGAGACAGTTGGTAGTTCCAACTAAATACTGGGCCAAGCTCTTGAGCTTAGCCCACGATCACCCTAGTGGCCATGCTGGGGTGAACAGGACCAAAGACTGTTTGGGGGGATCATTCCACTGGGAGGGAATGGGCAAGGATGTTTCTACCTATGTCCAGTCTTGTGAGGTGTGCCAAAGAGTGGGAAAACCCCAAGACCAGGTCAAAGCCCCTCTCCAGCCACTCCCCATCATTGAAGTTCCATTTCAGCGAGTAGCTGTGGATATTCTGGGTCCTTTTCCGAAAAAGACACCCAGAGGAAAGCAGTACATACTGACTTTCATGGATTTTGCCACCCGATGGCCGGAAGCAGTAGCTCTAAGCAACACCAGGGCTAAAAGTGTGTGCCAGGCACTAGCAGACATTTTTGCCCGGGTAGGTTGGCCCTCCGACATCCTCACAGATGCAGGGACTAATTTCCTGGCAGGAACTATGAAAAACCTTTGGGAAGCTCATGGGGTAAATCACTTGGTTGCCACTCCTTACCACCATCAAACAAATGGCATGGTGGAGAAGTTTAATGGAACTTTGGGGGCCATGATACGTAAATTTGTAAATGAGCACTCCAATGATTGGAACCTAGTGTTGCAGCAGTTGCTCTTTGCCTACAGAGCTGTACCACATCCCAGTTTAGGGTTTTCCCCATTTGAACTTGTATATGGCCGTGAGGTTAAGGGACCATTGCAGTTGGTGAAGCAGCAATGGGAGGGATTTACACCTTCTCCAGGAACTAACATTCTGGACTTTGTAACCAACCTACAAAACACCCTCCGAACCTCTTTAGCCCTTGCTAGAGAAAACTTACAGGATGCTCAAAAAGAGCAAAAAGCCTGGTATGATAAACATGCCAGAGAGCGTTCCTTCAAAGTAGGAGACCAGGTCATGGTCTTAAGGGCGCTCCAGGCCCATAAAATGGAAGCATCGTGGGAAGGGCCATTCACGGTGCAGGAGCGCCTGGGAGCTGTTAATTATCTCATAGCATTCCCCACCTCCAACCGAAAGCCTAAGGTGTACCATATTAATTCTCTAAAGCCCTTTTATTCCAGAGAATTAAAGGTTTGTCAGTTTACAGCCCAGGGAGGAGACGACGCTGAGTGGCCTGAAGGTGTCTACTACGAAGGGAAAAGTGCTGGTGGTGTGGAAGAGGTGAACCTCTCCATGACCCTTGGGCGTATGCAGCGACAGCAGATCCAGGAGCTGTGCACTAGCTACGCGCCAACGTTCTCAGCCACCCCAGGACTGACTGAACGGGCATACCACTCCATTGACACAGGTAATGCTCACCCAATTAGGGTCCAACCTTACCGGGTGTCTCCTCAAGCTAAAACTGCTATAGAACGGGAGATCCAGGATATGTTACAGATGGGTGTAATCCGCCCCTCTGAAAGTGCATGGGCATCTCCAGTGGTTCTAGTTCCCAAACCAGATGGGGAAATACGTTTTTGCGTGGACTACCGTAAGCTAAATGCTGTAACTCGCCCAGACAACCATCCATTGCCACGCACAGATGGACTATTAGAGAAACTGGGACGGGCCCAGTTCATCTCTACCTTGGACTTAACCAAGGGGTACTGGCAAGTACCGCTAGATGAATCTGCCAAGGAAAGGTCAGCCTTCATCACACATCTCGGGCTGTATGAATTTAATGTACTCCCTTTTGGGCTGCGAAATGCACCCGCCACTTTCCAAAGACTTGTAGATGGTCTCCTAACGGGATTAGGAGAATATGCAGTCGCCTACCTTGACGATGTGGCCATATTTTCGGATTCCTGGGCAGACCACCTGGAACATCTACACAAAGTCCTTGAGCGCATAAGGGAGGCAGGACTAACTGTTAAGGCTAAGAAGTGTCAAATAGGCCTAAACAGAGTGACTTACCTTGGACACCAGGTGGGTCAAGGAACTATCAGCCCCCTACAGGCCAAAGTGGATGCTATCCAAAAGTGGCCTGTCCCAAAGTCAAAGAAACAGGTTCAATCCTTCTTAGGCTTGGCCGGTTATTACAGACGATTTGTACCGCACTACAGCCAAATCGCTGCCCCACTGACAGACCTAACCAAAAAGAAACAGCCAAATGCTGTTCAGTGGACCGAAAAGTGTCAGAAGGCCTTTAACAAGCTTAAAGCAACACTCATGTCTGACCCTGTACTAAGGGCCCCAGACTTTGACAAACCGTTCCTAGTAACCACAGATGCGTCCGAGCGTGGTGTGGGAGCAGTTTTAATGCAGAAAGGACCTGATCAAGAATTCCACCCTGTAGTGTTTCTCAGCAAAAAACTGTCTGAGAGGGAAAGCAACTAGTCAGTCACTGAAAAAGAATGTTACGCCATTGTCTATGCTCTGGAAAAGCTACGCCCATATGTTTGGGGACGGCGTTTCCACCTGCAAACCGACCATGCTGCACTGAAGTGGCTTCACACCGTCAAGGAAACTAACAAAAAACTTCTTCGGTGGAGTTTAGCTCTCCAAGATTTTGATTTCGACATCCAACACATCTCAGGAGCTTCTAACAAAGTGGCTGATGCACTCTCCCGTGAAAGTTTCCCAGAATCAACTGGTTAAAATCGTCCTTGAGATGTGGAAAATATTGTTAGTCTTTATGTACTTGGTGGTATATTTAGAGATGCATGTGTCTTATTAACTCTGTTTTTCCTAGAGCTCCAGAAAGAAATCCCAGCCAGTGTTTCACCCTAGCTGAGATTTGGGGGGCGTGTCATAAATATAAAGGGAAGGGTAAACCCCTTTGAAATCCCTCCTGGCCAGGGGAAAGCTCCTCTCACCTGTAAAGGGTTAAGAAGCTAAAGGTAACCTCGCTGGCACCTGACCAAAATGACCAATGAGGAGACAAGATACTTTCAAAAGCTGGGAGGAGGGAGAGAAACAAAGGGTCTGTGTCGGTCTGTATGCTGGTCTTTGCCAGGGATAGACCAGGAATGGAGTCTTAGAACTTTTAGTAAGTAATCTAGCTAGGTATGTGTTAGATTATGATTTCTTTAAATGGCTGAGAAAAGAATTGTGCTGAATAGAATAACTCTTTCTGTCTGTGTATCTTTTTTGTAACTTAAGGTTTTGCCTAGAGGGGTTCTCTATGTTTTTGAATCTAATTACCCTGTAAGATATCTACCATCCTGATTTTACAGGGGGGATTTCTTTATTTCTATTTACTTCTATTTTTTATTAAAAGTCTTCTTGTAAAAAACTGAATGCTTTTTCATTGTTCTCAGATCCAAGGGTTTGGGTCTGTGGTCACCTATGCAAATTGGTGAGGCTTTTTATCCAACATTTCCCAGGAAAGGGGGGGTGCAAGTGTTGGGAGGATTGTTCATTGTTCTTAAGATCCAAGGGTCTGGGTCTGTAGTCACCTAGGCAAATTGATGAGGCTTTTTACCAAACCTTGTCCAGGAAGTGGGGTGCAAGGTTTTGGGAAGTATTTTGGGGGGAAGGACGCATCCAAACAGCTCTTCCCCAGTAACCAGTATTAGTTTGGTGGTGGTAGCGGCCAGTCCAAGGACAACGGGGGGAATATTTTGTACCTTGGGGAAGTTTTTGACCTAAGCTGGTAAAGATAAGCTTAGGAGGTTTTTCATGCAGGTCCCCACATCTGTACCCTAGAGTTCAGAGTGGGGGAGGAACCTTGACAGGGGTCATATAGCTGGGTCCTGGACCTTTTAGTGTTTTTTAGAACATTACCAATATTTTGAACTGCATCCAGAAGCAAATGGGTAGCCTTTACAAGTCACTGATATGGTGTGTTCATAACTTGTTCTTACTCAGGAGGTGAGCACTATACAGAAGTGCATACTAAGGCAACAATGTGGAATTGTCACAGGTTGCTGGCCCCTTTAAGGGGAGTCTGGGCTCAGTCTACCCACGTTGAGCTAACTTAAGGGGAAGGAGGTTATTTAGGCAGCTAATTGAGTAACAAGCTCCTGGACCTCCTAAAAGGCCATTGGGGCTCAGTTGGAGGGTGGTGCTGCTCCTCACAGAAAGAGAAGTTCTGTAAAGGAAGAGGAGCTCCAGAAACAAAAGGCTCCAAGGATGAGAACTGTGCAGCTCTTGAGCCCAAGGGGAAAGATGGGTTTTTTCTTCAAGTTTATCTGTATTTATTAAAGTACAACCTCAGCAGGGGAATTCTGTCTTACCCCAGGGTTGGGCAAACTTTTTGGCCTGAGGGCCACATCGGGGTGTGAAACTGTATGGAGGCCCAGGTTGGGAAGGCTGTGCCCCCCAAACAGCCTGGCCCCCGCCCCTATCGATCCCCACCCACTTCCTGCCCCGTGACTGCCCCCCTCAGAACCTCCAACCCATCCAACACTCCCGCCGCTCCTTGTCCCCTGACCACCCCCTCCTGGCACCCACCGCCCCAACTGCCCCCCGGACCCCACCCCCATCCAACTCCCCCTGCTCCCTGTCCCCTGACTGCCCCAACCCCTATCCACATCCCCATCCCCTGACAGGCCCCCCCAGGTCTTCCACACCTATCCAACCCCCCCTGTTCCTGTCCCCCCGACCCGTGTCCACACCCCCTCCCCCTGAGAGGCCCCCTGGGACCCCACCCACTATCCAACCCTCCCTGCTCCCTGTCCCCGGACTGCCCCGACCCCTATCCACACCCCCATTCCCTTACAGGCCCCCCCCCACCGTTCCCTGACCACCCCACCCCAGAACCTCTGCCCCATCCAACTGCCCCCTGCTCCCTATCCCCTGACTGCCCCCAGGGACCCCCTACCCAACCCCGCTGCCACGTGCACGCCACCACCACCCCCTTACCATGCCGCTCAGAGCGGCAGGAGTTCACAGCCCCACTGCCCTGACGGAGCCAACTGTGCTGTCCACGCAGCAGCGTGACTGCGGGGGAAGGGGACAGCACGGGTGGGGTTGGGTGCTAGCCTCCCCAGCCAGGAGCTCAAGGGCCGGGCAGGGCGGTCCCGCGGGCTGGATGTGGCCCGCGGGCCATAGTTTGCCCACCTTTGTCTTACAGGCTACTGGGCTGCATGGAGTCCCTTTTCTGAGAAGGCCCCTTGCAGCACTCTGTCATTAGAGGGTGCTACAGGTCAGGCATGCCTTGTGACAGGAACAATCAACAGTGTCTAATGCAGTAGTTCTCAAATGTTTGTACTGGTGACCCCCTTCACATAGCAAGCCTCTGAGTGTGACCCCCCCCTTATAAATTAAAAACACTTTTTTATATATTTAACCCCATTAGAAATGCTGGCTGCAAAGCGGAGTTTTGGGTGGAGGCTGACAGCTCGCGACTCCCCATGTAAAAACGTCGCAACCCCCTGAGCGGTCCCAACCCCCAGTTTGAGAACCCCAGTCTAATGCCTTGGTAGCATGGTGATTGGTCTCCCTAAATAAACTGACAGGAAGGATTCTACAACTATAGAAATATAATTGCTCTTCTTGTCCTAAGCACAAGATCTAGAACAAATCCCAAATCTATTTCTAGTTTGCTTCATGCTCTTGGACTACTCTAACACCAATGTGGAACAGAACTGTTGTTATTCCACTGACACCTGCAAGCTCAACTTCGTATGTGATGATGCAGTTGGCATTAATATCAGGATTGTTCTGATTTAACCCTGTACTTACTAGTGCTGCAGCTCTTCCAGGCAGCTATGTTTTACACAGCTATAAAGATAAGGGCATTGGGCAGCCAGGAGAGCAGGATGTTCTAAAAGGATTACCAGTGGGGTCATTAGTCTGACTCAGCAGCACTCCAGCCTTGCAAAGGGCACAGAAGAACAGATGTGATTTCATCAGCTTCCTCTTGCAATCTGCAGTCTTGTGTGATGTATTCAGCCACAGGTTTCTGAGCAAGCTTTTTTTTTGCTTCCAAAGGGGAGAAGTGGGGCTCAGGCACTTTCATGATCTCATGCTATTTTCTTATCCACTTGAAATTGTGCAACTATGGCGAGCAAAGTGACTTGCTCCAGTCAGATTTTTATAAAGCCTGAGAGGTTTTGGGCACAGTCCGCTAAAAGGTTTTTTGGGTTGTGTTGGTGTATGGTGTTTTTTGTCTACCCCTGAAATTTAAATCTTAATAGTCAGAGATTTTTTGTCAATAAGGATTACTCTCATATTTGCATACATATTTCAGTGTTCACAAAGATCCTAATTTTCTGAAGTGCTGATCACCCACAACTGCCATTGGGCTATAGCCCTGGAATAAATACACTGAAATCAATGGAATTGTGCAGGTTTATGTCATTGATGTATTTTGCCCATGGTCTTCAGTGGGAGCTGTGGAGGCTAAAAAATTTTCAGGATCAAGCCTACAGCTCTACAAAACAAAAGAAAGAAATGACAGCACGAGATTATGCCACCTTTACTCATGTGGAACAGTAATTTACAGTGTACATAGTCCGAGTGATTTCAGTGTGATTACTTGCATAAGGTACAACTCACTGAAAGTAAAGATGGCAGAATCTAGCCCTTAAATATAGAGAGCTGCTTTAAGTTGTTTGAACCAACACAGAGGAGCTTTACCTGCAACTATCTCTGGATAAGTGACATTATAGCAAGAAGCTACAACAGTGCACATGTTTTGTTTGCAGTTAGAGGCCCCAATCCTGTAAATCGCTGTGCTCGTTCAGATCCCTATGACAGAGTTCCATGACTTCAATGGCAACCCATGCGAGTGCTAGGTACATTCACAGACTAGAGACCATAGTACGGCTCATTAATTTAACACATCATTTTAAACAAAGCGTTCTTAAAACAGCTATTTTGGTTTGGGGGTTTTGCAGGATTTATATGTATATGGTTTGTTACTGAGGCTCAAGCTGCCAGCTGCAACAGGCAAATGTAATTGTTGGGCTATGGCCGTGGTCAATGACACGAGACCATCTAAGAAATGTGGAGAGACCAAACTGTCTGTCAGATGACATAAGGCAGATTTAAAGGGTGACATGTCTATGGCTCTCTGTGAGGACATTTTCACATGAGGTAATAGGATTGTAAGCAGTTGTTTAAAGATTGCTATTATAGGGCCCAGGCCCAGGCCCTTGGACTCAGGCAAAACTCCCATTTCACTGGGAGTTTTGGCTGGGTAAAGACTGTAGGGTCTGACCAAGAGCGAATAAATATTAAACCTGATCTAGAAATTGAATCTCTCAAATTGACCATCTTTCCTCTGCACAATAAAGATGTTTGAAATGTTTCTCACCTCTCCAGCCCTTAGTGCATAGGGCCTGGTCAGGAAGGAGAGAGAGAGAGAGGTGGGTCTCTACCCAGAAAGGCAACAGTTGGGGAGCTAGAAGCCAAGAGTTGGGTGCCCCTGCTTAATCACTGAGGTGAAATACAAGTGCAGTTGCCCTTAACTATGATATGTATGGTGTAAGTGTCAACAGCAGTAAAAGCAAGTACTGTGGAATAAAAAGCACAGAGAAAAAAGTCTGAATAGTCTTTCTGGGGAAAAGAATAGCAAAAAGAGAGACATGGAAAGATAACAGCTAACAGAATGTTAGCTAACAGAATGTTCGGAATCATTAGGAAAGGAATAAATAATAAGACAGAAAATATCATACTGCCTCTATATAAATTCATGGTAGGCCCACATCTTGAATACTGCGTGCAGATGTGGTTGCCCCATCTCAAAAAAGATATATTGGAATTTATTTGAGCATAAGCTTTCGTGAGCTACAGCTCACTTCATCGGATGCATACTGTGGAAACTGCAGAAGACATTATATACACAGAGACCATGAAACAATACCTCCTCCCACCCCACTCTCCTGCTGGTAATAGCTTATCTAAAGTGATCACTCATACTGTTTCCACAGTATGCATCCGATGAAGTGAGCTGTAGCTCACGAAAGCTTATGCTCAAATAAATTGGTTAGTCTCTAAGGTGCCACAAGTACTCCTTTTCTTTTTGCGAATACAGATTAACATGGCTGTTACTCTGAAACGTGTCATATTGGAATTGGAAAAAGTTCAGAAAAGGGCAATAAAAATTATTAGGGGCATGGAACAGGTTCCATATGAGGAGAGATTAATAACACTGAGACTTTTCAGCTTGGAAAAGAAACAACTAAGAGGGATATGATAGAGGTCTATAAAATCATGACTGGTGTGGAGAAAGTAAATAAGGAAGTGTTATTTACCCCTTCTCATAACACAAGAACTAGGGATCACCTAATGAAATTAATAGGCAGCAGGTTTAAAACAAACAAAAGGAAGTATTTCTTCACACAACACACAGTCACAGGAACTCTTTGCCAGAGGATGTTGGGAAGACCAAGACTATAACAGGGTTCAAAAAAGAACTGGATAAGTTCATGGAGGAAGGTCTATCAATGGCTATTAGCCAGGATGGGCAAGGATGGTGTCCTTAGCCTCTGTTTGCCAGAAGCTGAGAATGGGCGACAGGGAATGGATCACTTGATGATGATCTGTTCTGTTCATTCCCTGTGGGGGCACCTGGCATTGGCCACTGTCAGAAGACAGGATACTGGGCTAGATGGATCTTTGGTGTAACCCAGTATGGCCACACTTACGTTCTTATGAAGAGGGAATTCTGCTCACCTTGACTCTGTGTGTGGGGAACAAAAGGCCAGACCAATGGGGTGGGGATCAATACTCCTCCCCCAAACAACCTGAGGTTAGACCAACAGAGTCCCTGGGTGCTGACCTCAGGGGACATGGAGCAGAGAGAGGAATTTGGCTATGGGGGAGGCTTGAAGACTCTCCCTTGCCTGACTCTTCTGCTGTGAAAAGCAGTGCGTGGTTGAGAGCCGTTGCACAGGGAGGCAGCCCTGATATTTCTCCCTTTGGAACAAAGAATGGCTGCTTGTAATATTCCCGGGGGGAATGGGGAATCTCAATCCAGTTTTCAGGCGACAGACAGATTGAGGAACCACAGGATACCATACACACTGCCTAGAAAGGCAGGTGGAAGGTAGAAGTTGGAGAATCAAGTCTCAAGTTTACACCCTGAGGTTTTGGGTAACAAGGGTAAGAAGAGGCATGTGAAAGCTCAGCTCCATAGGTTCTAAAGAAGAACTTTTTTTACAGGATGTTTTTCAGACAATTCAGTACAGAGTTTTAAAGGCTTGCTAGCAGGAGATTTGTTTTCTGAACAGATGAAATGTGAAACTGTGAAAAGTAATGGCAAAATTGACATCCAGGGAATAAACCTGTCCAGGCAATAAGTCAGTGGTTCCCCTAGGATGCTGGTCACTTTTGTAGGGGCAGATGAGACAGACTGACAATATCCTGTAATATCTTGAACAAACTTATGGAATTAAGATACTGTACATTTTATTGAATTAGGGTTAATACCTTTGGGGTATGTTGTATTAAAAATGCAGTTGTGTGTATGTTGGTGCATTGTATGTAATGAACTTTCTCCATTATTAGCTTTTGCAGCCCCCCACTCCTGGAGGGAGATATGCATATATTAGCTCAAACTGGATTCTCCAGATACCAACAGACAAATAAAAGACTTTTGGATAAAAGCTTGGATTTTAAACTGACTTGGGGCCTTCTTCCTGATCCTGCAAACAGACAGGACACCCTAGTCCTCAGAGGGACCCACTCCTTTTGGGGAGGATTGAAAGGACTTGGCTTACTGAGGCCCCATAAGACTGTGAGCTTGTTCTGGGCAGAGGAAGATATAAAGAACCTTTCTCACTCAATTAGATCTTTCAGAGCTGAACAAGGCATCAGGTACCTCTACCATTGGGTTGCCAACCATGGGCAGCGGATATAATAGGCCAGGGGAGGCTAAGCCTCCCCGAACAGGATGCGGCACTCCTCCCTTTGGTGTGCCACTGTCGAAAGGGTGCCAAGGCTGTGGCCCCACCCAGGCTCCGCCTCGAGGTCCCACTCCTGGGTCCCGCTCTTACCCCGTGGCCCCACCCACGCTGCTCCTCTTCCCGTCCCTGCTCTGCCTCTTCCCCCAAGAGCCACTCCCCGCCCACCACTCGCACTTCGCCACCCCTTCCCCCCACAGCCCCACCCCCACCCCCCTCCTGCCCCCTGAGAGGCAGAGAGGCATAGGCATCGGAAGGGGAGGCTCGGGAAGGGTGAGCAGAGGCGGGCCTTGGGGCGGAGCAGGGGATGGGGCCACAGTCCAGGTGCTGGTGGGCCCACACACACTTCTAAGTGCTTCTGGCTCTCAGGCCCAGCCTCCCGAAATGTGGGAGTCATGCATCCACGTTGCCAACAAGAAGGGACGTCTTTATTTCTTCATCTCTGTACAACAAGATCGGGAGTGCAAAAAAGCAGCAAGAAATACACCCTGGTGAAGGTAGGCGAGTACTGCTTACTATTATTAATAATAATAATGAAGATAATAATAATTAATATTGGGAGGAGAGGTGAGGCGGGGCAGGAGTGCTAAGAAAACAGTCCTTTGTTTTTGAAATACCACGTTGAGAGTCCTATCTACGAAACACACTCCTTAGTGCAGCCAAACTCTGACTCAAAAGGTATGCGGGGGGGCTTAGTAGAGGCTACGGAGAGTCAGAAGAAGCTGCCACAGAAGGAGGAAGGTAAGAGTGCGACTTGCCTTTCCCCAAACCAATGGAAGGAGATTTCAGGCCACAGCAGGGCTGTGCTAAGGGAGGTTCAAACGGTTCCAGTGGAACAAGGCCTGGGCCCATACAGGACCCTTTTGGAGGGGAGGTTTATTTCTCGCTATTTCCTCCTGTCATGGGGCCCTAGCCTTCTCTATGTAATGCCACAAATGGAGCATTTGGGAGCTCCCACTTAGTGCCCTGAATGATGTATTCAGCAGCCTCTGCTTAGTGCTTTATAGATGTCATTGATATCCACCCCAAAACAGCGGAGTCTCTCTTTGCAGATGGGGCTACAGTGAGATTCAGTGGGGTTGAAGTCTCTCTGGGACGGGAGGCACAGTGACAGTGGGGATGGGGTAGGGTGACCAGACGTCCCGATAAAATTGGGATTGTCCCGATATTGAGCAGTTTGTCCCGCGTCCCGACCAAAGTATGGTCGGGACGCCATTTGTCCCAATATTTTGTTTCAGGTGCATCTTTTCTTCCCCCGCCCTTAGGCGGCGGTGACAGGCAGGGGGCGCGGCTTTTTAATTGTTACACTCACCCGACACATCCAGGTCTTCGGCGGCGTTTCAGCAGCGGGTCCTTCAGTCGCTGATGGACTTCGGTGGCATTTCGGCAGCGGGTACTTAAATCTTCGGCGGCAAGATTTATTTCCCACCACTGAACATGAGTGTAACAATTGAAAAGGCGCTCCTCCTGTGGCAGTCCCAATATTTTGTATTTAGCATCTGGTCACCCTCGGATGGGGAAGGGGGTCTCTCGGAGTCCCTGGGGCCTGTGCCAGGCAGGGTGACCAAGTGTCTGGTTTTCGACCGGAACACCTGATCAAAAAGGGATCCTGGTGCTCTGGTCAGCACCACTGATTGGGCCGTTGACTGTCCAGTTGGCGGTGCTGTGCAGCAGGGCTGGCAGGCTCCCTGCTAGCCTCCACGCCACACGGCTCCCGGGAAGCAGTCGGTATGTCCCGCCTCCAGCTCCTACACGTACTTGCAGCCATGGGGCTCTGCACGCTGCCCACGACCCAAGCACAGCTACCGCAGTTCCCATTGGCTGGGAACTGTGGCCAATGGGAGCTGCGGGGTGCCTGTGGATGGGGCAGCATGCAGAGCCACCTGGCCACGTCTCTGCGTAGGAGCCGAAGGGCAGACATGCTGACTGCTTCCAGAAGCTGCTTGAGGTAAGCGCCACCCGAAGCCTACACCCCTGACCCTCTGCTGGGTCCCAAGCCCATGCCCCAGCCCTGATCCCCCTCCTGCCCTCCGGTCAAGGTTCCTTCCTCACTCTGAACTCCAAGGTACAGATGTGGGAACCTGCAAGAAAGACCTCCTAAGCTTATTCTTACCAGCTTAGGTTAAAAACTTCCCCAAGGTACAAACTTTGCCTTGTCCTTGAACTGTATGCTGCCACCACCAAGCATTTTAAACAAAGAACAGGGAAAGAGCCCACTTGGAGATGTCTTCCCCCAAAATATCCCCCCAAGCCCTACACCCCCTTTCCTGGGGAAGGCTTGATAAAAATCCTCACCAATTTGCATAGGTGAACACAGACCCAAACCCTTGGATCTTAAGAACAATGAAAAATCAATCAGGTTCTTAAAAGAAAAATTTTAATAGAAGAAAAAGTAAAAGAATCACCTCTGTAAAATCGGGATGGTAAAAACCTTACAGGGTATTCAGATTTGAAACTCAGAGAATCTCTCTAGGCAAAACCTTAAGTTACAAAAAGACACAAAAACAGGAATATACATTCCATCCAGCACAGCTTATTTTACCAGCCATTAAACAAAAGGAAATCTAAAGCATTTCTAGCTAGATTACTTACTGCATTCCTGATCTGTTCCTGGCAAAAGCATCACACAGACAGACCAACCCTTTGCTCCCCCCACTCCAGATTTGAAAGTATCTTGTCCTCTCATTGGTCATTTTGGGTCAGGTGCCAGCGAGGTTACCTTAGCTTCTTAACCCTTTACAGGTGAAAGGGTTTTGCCTCTGGCCAGGAGGGATTTTATAGCACTGTATACAGAAAGGAGGTTACCCTTCCCTTTATATTTATGACACCTCCAAACACCTCAATACCAGCCCAGAGCACCCTCCTACACCCCAAACCCCTCATCCCAAGCCCCACCCCAAAGTCTGCACGCCCAGCCAGAGCCCTCAAACCCTCCCGCAGCTCAATCCCCTGCCCCAGCCCAGACCCCCCTCGAAACCCCTCGATCCCAGCACGGAACATTCCAAACCCCTCATCCCCAGCCCCACCCCAGAGCCTGCACTCCCAGCCAGAGCCCTCGCACCCCACAGCCTGCCCCTGCCCAGAGCCCTCTTCCACCCTCCAAACTGCTCGGTCCCAGTCCGGAGCACCCTCCTATATCCCAAATCCCTCATCCCTGGCTCCACACTAGAGTCCGCACCCCCAGCCAAGTGACGGGGGGGGGGGGGGATGGAGTGAGGGGGGGCCTTGGAGGAGGGGCAGAGCAGAGACCGGCAAGGGTGTTCAGTTTTGTGCGAGTAGAAAGTTGGCAAACCTAGTGCCAGTTAGGATGGCCAACACTGTGTTTCAAAAATAAGGGACTGTTTTCTTAGCACCCCTGCCCCACTCCTTCTTCCAATTCTATTATTATCATTATTATTAATAATAATACTAATAATAAATACTAAAAAGCAGTACTCACCTACATTCTCCAGGGTGTATTTCTTGCTGCTTTTTGCAGCACTCAGCAACTCCTGGTCTTGTTGTACGGTGATGAAGAAATAAGGGACATCCCTTGTAATTAAGGCTTGTTGTCTTTACTCTCCCAACTCTTTCCCTCTGTGCTGGCCTTGTCCATGCTCGCCTTGCTCAGGGCCTGGCTCAGAGATTGTCTCATGGTGCTGGGCAGCTGTCACAGGAGGTTTCAGAGTAACAGCCGTGTTAGTCTGTATTCGCAAAAAGAAAAGGAGTACTTGTGGCACCTTAGAGACTAACCAATTTATTTGAGCATGAGCTTTCGTGAGCCACAGCTCACCTAACCTGACGATTACTTTAGATAAGCTATTACCAGCAGGACAGTGGGGTGGGAGGAGGTATTGTTTCATATTCTCTGTGTATATATAAAGTCTGCTGCAGTTTCCACGGTATGCATCTGATGAAGTGAGCTGTGGCTCACGAAAGCTCATGCTCAAATAAATTGGTTAGTCTCTAAGGTGCCACAAGTACTCCTTTTCTTGTCACAGGAGGGTCAATGTCCCCTGCAGCTTCTACCGGCCCCTCTCCAGCTTCTGGGCTGCACTGTGCCCCACTCCGAGCTGCTACCTCTGCTGCTCCCCAGGCATCACCCATTCCATATGTGCTGAGGGATGGGCCAATGAGTGGGCGGTGGAGCAGGAGCCAAGGGAGTTGTATGAGGCAGCAGCTCTAGAAGAAGCTCTGTATGGGCTTCAGCAACCCTTCATGAGCTTAAAAAAAATAATTGGGGGGTCCACCACTCTCCTACACATGGCCTCCCCACTTTAAGCACTGGCTATAGCTCTCAGTTTCACAGAGATATTATGATCTTTCATCTGATTTCTCTCAGTTTCGAGGACTTATTAGTTAGTTCTTCCACATGCTACCACAGTCATTCCAAACCTCAGAATCATTTGTGAAGAACTTGGTAGGTGAATTCTTGTAGTCAACTGTGACTTCCACCCTGAGTGTCTACAAACACATGCACATGAGTGCTGCTCAAAAATGCAAGCTGCAGCAAGCCTGTGAAAAACAGGATCAGAAAAATGTGAGTGATCTACAAAGTTTCTTGAAACATGAGAAATGTGACCATGTTCCTAGTGAACAACCTGCAGATGGTTCTGCTACTCACACTTCTGAGCCTTCCTTAGCAAGAGAGGATGTTGATTTGGGTTTGCCAGTCTTGTTGGGTGCCGAAATCTGATTCTGGCACAGAGCTTGGTGCTGAATTGCTGGGTCCTGGCATCTCTGATTCCAGGACAGAGTTGTTTGTTGGGTGCTAGTGCAATTGTCATGGATGTGGATGCTGAAAATGGTTCAACTATTGAAAGTATGTGGCAGAATTTTTACTTTGACAAAGCAGATCTGGCTACCTGACCACAAATGATGGATTCTGTTTTCTGGTTTTTTGCTAGAAAACAATCTAAGGCTATGTCTACGACTTTCGTCGGTATAACTCATGTCACTTGGGGTGTGAAAAAAACATCCCCCTGAGCAACATACAAGTCACAGCAACAGAAGCACTGGTGTGGACAGCACTATGTTGGCAGCAGAGCGTCTCCCGCCGACATAGCTACTGCTGCTCGTTGAGGTGGTTTAATTATGTTGATGGGAGAGCTCTCTCCCATCAGCATAGAGCGGCTACACAAGAGATCTTACAGCGGTGCAGCTGCATTGGTACAGCTATGCCACTGTAAGCTCTCTAGTGCAGATATGGCCCTACTGTTAATTTAGAACAAGACTTTAGCCTCACAAATGCAACAGAAGGCAAGTATTAAAATCATGGTTCTTTGTCAAAATTCCTGATGGGGAGTTACGCCAGCGATCTTAGTTAAAATACAGTTCAGCTCTTGCCTCCATGTTCAGCTTAACTTGTTTGCTTTTCTATCCAAATTCCTGATCTGCCTTTGCAAACCATAACACTTGGGTCACTATCTCTTTCCACTTTTGTGTTGGCATACTTGCACATTAATGTTCAAGGGAACACATGGAGGCAATTGCTTGCAGGATGTAACTTGCATAATAATTGGAAAAGGGTTGCACAATTGACAGGTTTGCAAACCTGCTATCAGATGCAGAAGGACATGTGGTGCAATATTTTATATAATCACTTGGATATTTTGCTGTACTTAGGTGAGAGGTGGTTAGTTTGAAAGGTTCAGATGAGAAACGGCAATTCTCATAATGGTAATTTTTTTAGATTTATTTGAATTACTTGCAAGGTATAAAAAGATAGACTTGTCTACACTTACAGCACTGCAGCAGCACAGCTGCAGTACTTAGTGGAGAGGCTACCTACACCAACAGGGGAGTTTCTCCTGTCAGCACAGGTACTCCACCTCCCTGAGAGGCAGTAGCTATGTTGACTGGAGAACCCCTTCCGTCAACATAACACTATCTACACTGGGGGTTAGGTTGGTAAAACTACATCACTCAGGGGTGTAGATTTTCCACATCCCTGGGCAACGTAGTTATACCAATATATGTTTGTAATGTAGACCAAACCAGTATGTCTATACTTAAAACACTGCAGCTGCACCACTGTAGCGTTTTAAGTATAGACACTACTTATCCTGACTGGAGAGCACTTCTCCCATTAGAGTAGGTAAACCATCTCCCCCCGAGAGATGGTAACTAGGTCAACGGAAGAATTCTGTCTACACCGGGGGTTAGGTCAGTATAGCTGTGTCTCCTGGGGAGGTGGATTTTTCACACCCCTGAGCAACATAACTATACTGATGTAAATTCCTAGTATAGACCAGGCCATGCTGCGAGATCATGTGGAAGCTATTAAGGCTGGTACCACAAAGAGGTAATCATAAAAAGATTAGGGTTGGAAGGGACCTCAGGAGGTCATCTAGTCCAACCCCCTGCTCAAAGCAGGACCAACACCAACTAAATCATCCCAGCCAGGGCTTTGTCAAGCCAGGCCTTAAAAACCTTAGGAATGGAGATTCCACAACCTGCCTAACCCATTCCAGTGCTTCACCACCCTCCTCGTGAAATAATGTTTTCTAATACCCAACCTAAACCTCCTCCACTGCAACTGGAGATCATTACTCCTTGTTCTGTCATCTGCCACCACTGAGAACAGCTGAGCGCCATCCTCTTTGGAACCCCCCTTCAGGTAGTTGAAGGCTGCTATCAAATCTCCCCTCACTCTTCTCTTCTGCAGACTAAACAAGCCCAGTTCTCTCAGCCTCTCCTCGTAAGTCATGTGCCCCAGCCCCCTGATCATTTTTGTTACCTTCCGCTGGACTCTCTCCAATTTGTCCACATCCTTTCTGTAGTGGGGGGCTGTCATAAATATAAAGGGAAGGGTAAACCCCTTTGAAATCCCTCCTGGCCAGGGGAAAGCTCCTCTCACCTGTAAAGGGTTAAGAAGCTAAAGGTAACCTCGCTGGCACCTGACCAAAATGACCAATGAGGAGACAAGATACTTTCAAAAGCTGGGAGGAGGGAGAGAAACAAAGGGTCTGTGTCGGTCTGTATGCTGGTCTTTGCCAGGGATAGACCAGGAATGGAGTCTTAGAACTTTTAGTAAGTAATCTAGCTAGGTATGCGTTAGATTATGATTTCTTTAAATGGCTGAGAAAAGAATTGTGCTGAATAGAATAACTCTTTCTGTCTGTGTATCTTTTTTGTAACTTAAGGTTTTGCCTAGAGGGGTTCTCTATGTTTTTTTTATCTAATTACCCTGTAAGATATCTACCATCCTGATTTTACAGGGGGGATTTCTTTATTTCTATTTACTTCTATTTTCTATTAAAAGTCTTCTTGTAAAAACTGAATGCTTTTTCATTGTTCTCAGATCCAAGGGTTTGGGTCTGTGGTCACCTATGCAAATTGGTGAGGCTTTTTATCCAACATTTCCCAGGAAAGGGGGGTGCAAGTGTTGGGAGGATTGTTCATTGTTCTTAAGATCCAAGGGTCTGGGTCTGTAGTCACCTAGGCAAATTGGTGAGGCTTTTTACCAAACCTTGTCCAGGAAGTGGGGTGCAGGGTTTTGGGAAGTATTTTGGGGGGAAAGACGCGTCCAAACAGCTCTTCCCCAGTAACCAGTATTAGTTTGGTGGTGGTAGCGGCCAGTCCAAGGACAACGGGGGGGAATATTTTGTACCTTAGGGAAGTTTTTGACCTAAGCTGGTAAAGATAAGCTTAGGAGGTTTTTCATGCAGGTCCCCACATCTGTACCCTAGAGTTCAGAGTAGGGGAGGAACCTTGACAGGGGCCCAAACCTGGACGCAATACTCCAGATATGGCCTCACCAGTGCCAAATAGAGGGGAATGATCACTTCCTTTGATCTGCTGGCAATGCTCCTACTAATGCAGCCCAATATGCCATTGGCCTTCTTGGCAACAAGGGCACACTGCTGTCTCATGTCCAGCTTCTCATCCACTGTAATCCCCAGGTCCTTTTCTGCAGAACTGCAGCCTAAAGCTGTGCATGGAATTCTTCCGTCCTAAGTGCAGGACTCTGCACTTGTCCTTGTTGAACCTCATCAGATTTCTTTTGGCCCAATCCTCCAATTTGTCTAGGCCACTCTGGACCCTATCCCTACCCTCCAGCGTATCTACCCCTCTCCCCAGTTTAGTGTCATCCTCGAACTTGCTGAGGGTGCAATCTATCCCATCGTCCAGATCATTAATAAAGACGTTGAATAAAACCAGCCCCAGGACCGACCCCTGGGGCACTCCACTTGATACCAGCTGCCAACTAGACATCAAGCCATTGATCACTACCCGTTGAGCCCAGCAATCTAGCCAGCTTTATAGTCCATTCATCCAATCCATACTTTTTTAACTTGCTGGCAAGAATACTGTGGGGAGGTCATATGAAAAGCTTTGCTAAAGTCAAGATACCTTCCGTCCACCGCTTTCCCCATATCCACAGAGCCAGTTATCTCATCATAGAAGGCAATCAGGTTGGTCAGGCATGACTTGCCCTTGGTGAATCCATGTTGACTGTTCATGATCACCTTCCTCTCCTCCAAGTACTTCAAAATGGTTTCCTTGAGGACCTGCTCCATGATTTTTCCAGGGACTGAGGTGAGGCTGACCGGTCTGTAGTTCCCCGGTTCTCCTTCTTCCCTTTTTTAAAGATGGGCACTATATTTGCCTTTTTCCAATCGCCCGGGACCTCCACAAATCGCCACAAGTTTTCAAAGATAATGGCCAATGGCTCTGCAATCATATCAGCCAATTCCCTCAGCACCCTCAGATGCATTAGATCTGGACCCATGGACTTGTGCATGTCCAGCTTTTCTAAATAGTCCTTAACCTGTTCTTTCACTATTTAGGGCTGGTCACCTCCTCCCCATACTGTGTTGCCCAGGACAGCAGTGTGGGAGCTGACCTTGTCTGTGAAGACCAAAGTAAAAAAAGCATTAAATACTTCAGCTTTTTCCACATCATCTGTCACTAGGTTGTCTCCCCCGTTCATTAAGGGTCCCACACTTTCCCTGACCTTTTTCTTATTGCTAACATTGCTTTTTCTTATTGCTTATTGCTAATACCTGTAGAAACCCTTCTTGTTACCCTTCACTTCCCTAGCTAGCTGCAACTCCAGTTGTTTTTGGCCTTCCTGATTACACCCCTGCATGCTTGAGCAATATTTTTATACTCCTCCCTAGTCATCTGTCCAAGTTTCCACTTCTTCTAAACTTCCTTTTTGTGTTTAAGCTTACCGAAGATTTCTCTGTTAAGCCAAGCTGGTTGCCTGCCATATTTGCTAATCTTTCTGCACATCAGGATGGTTTGTTCCTGCACCCTCAATAAGGCTTCTTTAAAATACAGCCAGCTCTCCTGGACTCCTTTCCCCCTCATATTAGCCTCCCAGGGGATCCTGCCCATCAGTTCCCTGAGAGAGTCAAAGTCTGCTTTTCTGAAGTCCAGAGTCTGTATTTTGCTACTCTCCTTTCTTCCTTTTGTGAGGATCCTGAACTCAACCATCTCATGGTCACTGTTGCCCAGGTTGCCACCCACTTCTGCTTCCCCTACCAATTTTTCCCTGTTTGTAAGCAGCAGGTCAAGAGGAGAACAGCCCCTGGTTGGTTCCTCCAGTAGTTGCACCAGGACGTTGTCCCCAACACTCTCCAAAAACTTCCTGGATTGTCTGTGCACTGCTGTATTGCTCTCCCAGCAGATATCAGGGTGATTGAAGTCCTCCATTAAAACCAGGGCCTGTGTTCTGGAAACTTCAGTTAATTATCAGAAGAAAGCCTCATTTATCTCATCCTCCTGATCTGGTGTGGTGGTCTATAGCACCCACCCACCACGACATCACCCTTCCTGTTCTTGCTTCTAAACTTAACCAAAAGACTCTCAGCAGGCTTTTCTCCAGTTTCATACTGGAGCTCTGAGCAATCATACTGCTCACTTACACGCAGTGCAACTCCTCCACCTTTCCTCTCCTGCCTGTCCTTCCTGAACAGTTTGTACCCATCCATGACAGTGCTCCACTCATGTGAGCTACCCCACCAGTCTCTATTATTCCAATCACATCATAGTTCTTTGACTGTGTCAGGACTTCCAGTTCTTCCTGCTTGTTTCCTAGGCTTCTTGCGTTCAGGTACAGGCACCTAAGATAACTAGCCGATTGCCCTGTTTTCTCACTGTGAATCAGGAGGCCTCCCCTGTTGCACCCTCCTCCTTGTGTTTCTTCCCGGTGTCCCACTTCCCCACTTACCTCAGGGCTTAGGTCACCATCCCCTGGTGAACCTAGTTTAAAGCCCTCCTCACTAGGTTAGCAAGTCTGCCTGCAAAGATACTCTTCCCTCTCTTCATTAGGTGGCTCCCATCTCTTCCTAGCAATCCTTCTTCCCAGAACAACATCCCATGGTCTAGGAATCCAAAGTCCTCTTTCCGACACCACCTGCGTAACCACACATTTACCTCCACAATTTGACGCTCCCTAACTGTACTTATCAAACCTAATGCAAAATGAATTTATCAGTTTGAGCACAAGAAAAATATAACAGACTATTTTTGACAAAGTTGGGAAAGATAACTACTGCTAGCGTTTATTTTGCTGGAGGAAATGCTTCCCAGTAGCTGCTTAGTGGATATAAATTGTGGGAATTAAGTTCTGAATGAGAAGCATCTCTTCCAAGTAAGTTTTGTCTATTAGTTTTCACATGGTTGTCCTTTATTTCCTTCAGTTAGGCATTTTAGTTATTTATGAATCCAAAGCAATAAAATAGAGAAGTTAAATGTCTGTCTCCAACTGAACTCAGGTCTCAAAGTAGCAGCCGTGTTAGTCTGTATTTGCAAAATGAAAAGGAGTACTCAGGTCGGAGAAGCTGTGATCCGTGCCCACAGCTCAGAAGGGGCTGGGATTTGGGTCCCCCTGTGCATGTAAATAGAGGGGTGTCTTGGAAATTTCAGCCTAATCCCCCTCCCCAACACACACCACTTCCACGTGGGCCTGAAGAGGAGAGACTTGCAAACGGTAGGCGCAAGGTAGATGCAGGAAAATACTGCCCACGCCCAGAGGGAGAGACTGTGTGAGCCCCCACCCTCCAGCCCGAGTCGCTGCCAGCACCAAAGATGGCGGCTGAGGGCTAGCTCAGGGCCGGGCGGCGCCGCTAGGGAGGCAGCTTCCGCCCGGCGTCAGTCACGTGGCCGCCGCCCTCCCCTGGCTGTGCCGGGCTGGCTGCAGAGCCCTGGCCGGGGCTCGGGTCCACTTCGCGGTGGCTACGGGCGGGCTGGCGCTGGGCGCGATGCGGGCCCCGGCGGGCCGCGAGGCGGAGCCCGAAGACGCGGCGGACCGCACCCCGCTGCTGGGCGAGTCCCAGCCCGGCACAGGTGAGCGCCGGGATGGGCCAGCAGTTGCCCCGGGCGCAGCAGCGTGTGAGGCGGCCTCCCTCCGTTGCTATGGAGCGGGCGGGGGGCCGGGGCCGGGGCGCCCCGGCAAGGCTCTGGCAGCGGGAGCAGCTTGGCCCAGCGGGGCTGGGAGCCCAGCTCTCCTGGCAGGGACCGAGCCGGCCCTCGGAGTCCGCTGTGCCGGCCCCTGCCTGCCCTAGAGCCGCTGCCGGGGTGCCCTGTCCCCTCTCCCCGCCCCAGTGGGCGCCTCCTGGGGCATGGCGAGGCGCTGTGCCCGGCTCAGCTGTCTTTGCGGAGCGGGGCTCCTCGTCCACACCTTCCCTCAGCTACGCCGGTGATCACGGGGACGGCTGGCCATCCTGGATCACGCGGCGTCCCAGCAGACTGCTGCTAAAAGCCACTCTCAGGGAACTGAAATATCCCGCAGTGTCCCAAATCTTTGTAAAGGTTTGATCATTTCTCCACTCGGTATCTTAATCTTCATCTGAGTCTGTGGGCCTTTATGCACTATTAACTAGTTGCTATGGGAGCATTGTATTGTGAGCTGTGCATACAGGTGAAGAAAAAAATCAATAGGGCAGAGGAAACTCTAAAACACAGGTCATTTTAAAGAATGAGGTAGGAGAAATAAATCAGTTCTGACCTTTTGAGCAGCTTTCTCATTTTTATTTAAAATGATTATTACCATAGCACACTAGAGACTCTAGCCTTTGTGATATGCATTGTACGAGTATATGGTACAAAACAGTCTCTACCCCAAAGAGTATACAATCTTGGACCCTGATCCTGTAAAGACTTACATGTGTGCATAATTTTAAGTACAAGGGTGGCCCTGTTGATTTAAAGTTAAGCAAATGCACAAGTCTTTGCAGGATCAGGTTGTGACCTAAACACTAACTGGTGGGAAAAGCAAGCAAATGGATTTCAAGAGAAGAGGAGGTTAACAGAACTGGGGGAAAAGATTTTTCCGTTTGTTGGCAGTTTCAGAAAGTGGAAGAAAAATTGTTTGGGGTTGAAAAAATGTTTAGTTTTGACAAAAATCAGTGTTTCAGTTTTGAACATTTTAAAATATCTTTGATTTTAAAACTAAAGGATTTTTTTAAACAGTTATAGTAATACTAATACAACCACGTCTTTTAATAGCTGAACTGTGTAGACAACCCTGTAGATACAAAGTAGATGTATAGGTGGGGGCATTGGTTTGCTTACTAATAGAGACAAATGAGCAGTCCTAACACTTTTTTCTGCCTAAACTATTATCAGCTGACAGTGTTCCACAGGAGTCATGGTAGACATTAGTTGTAAGGAGGATTGGTAGTTGCTTTACAGCTTTTGGGGAACGGGGGGGGTGGTTCCACCCATAAGGGGCGTGTGGAAGAAGGCATGATGGCGTTCATGGGAGCACCAGACACTGTGGCTTTTTATTTGTCAGTTGTTAAAGCAATACATTCTTAAGTTTGCACAATGTGCCATACTCTAGTTTGAGTGGCTCACCTCACCCACAAGAACAAATGCAAGAGAACAACACGTCCTTAAACTGCAAAAGTACAGTGTCAGGGAACTTTCAGTACAGACTTTCTCTTAAAAAAAAGAAAGGGAGGGGAGGGGGCAGACTATTTACAGTTCTAACCGAAAGACAGGAAAGCATGTTTTTGAAAGCAACAGAAGTAGGAGCTGAAGGCACTGTTCAAGGTAAGGAAATGAACCTTGTATCTGACTGCGTTGGACCCTGCAGTGGCCTTCTTCCTCTTCATAATCATTTTAAAAGGTGGAAGGAGAGTGAGATGTATCTTAAAAAAGTAAGTCTTGAGCTTTCTGTGCTTTGAGTCAGGGTTCCCTCCCCACTCTGAATTCTGGGGTACAGATGTGGGGACTCGCATGCTTATTTCTACCAGCTTAGGTTAAAAACTTCCCCAAGACCTGAATCCTTCCTTGTCCTTGGATGGGTACTGCTGCCACCACCACCAAATGAGTTAGACAAAGATTCAGGAAAAGGACCACTTGAAGTTCCTGTTTCCCTAAAATACCCCCCTACCCCCGCAACTCCTTCGCCCCCTTTCCTGGGGAGGCTTGAGAATAATCTACCAACCAAATAGGTAAACCAGGTGAGCACAGACCAGACCCTTGGGTTTTTAGGACACTAAAATACAATCAAATTCTTAAAAAAACAGAACTTAATTATAAAGGAAAAAAAAGTAAAGAAGCACCTCTGTAAAATCAGGATGGAAGGTAACTTTACAGGGTAATCAGATTCAAAACACAGAGGATTCCCTTCTAGGCAAAACTTTAAAGTAACAAAAGACAGGGATAAACCTCCATCTTAGCACAGGGAAAATTCACAAGCTAAAACAAAAGATAATCTAACGCCTTTCCTTCCTATTACTTACAATTTGTAATCTTAGATGCTTAGTTCAGGTACGGCTTTAGGAGATGTATTTTCCCTGCCCTGGTTCCTCACTGACCCGGAGAGAGCATAAAGAAACACAAAACAAAAACCTTCCCGCACAGATTTGAAAGTATCTTCTCCCCTTATTGGTCCTTTTGGTCAGGTGCCAGCTAGGTTATCTGAGCTTCTTAACCCTTTACAGGTAAAGGAGGGATTTTATGCTACCCTTGTCTGTATGTTTATGACAGACTACCTGATCAAGCATTCTCAAATAATGCATCTACCTGTTGATCTATATGTTAAGCAAAATATATGGTGGAGTCATATGTTTATTAGGTTCCCTCACCTTAATTTCTTAGAGTTTTGTATAGTGCATTCATTTTCCAGACTTTATTTCTAAAGGAAGAGTAATAGAAATTCCAGTTAACCTATATTTCCAAGGGAGTGTTAGATCATAAAAATGTGAAGCTTCCATTACTATCATTTGTTTAACCTTTCTATTAACCATAATGTCCAAACAGATTTAGCCACAGTTGTACCCATTCTTTAGAAACCTTCATGATCAATCAATTTATATTAAGGACCTATTGCTTCCAAAGCAATTTGAGAGAGGATAAAGTTGCTTGACTAGTTTTGCACACTGAGGACTTCCTGAAGAATTATTTTTTAAGTCCCCAATACATCTCAATTATACTCCTTGATCTCACTTAAAAATGAGATGTGCCTCTTTCAAATACTGTTTAAAAATAAGATTTTCAGAATGATCACATCCTGGTAAAGATTGCCCTGTGTTTATCTTTTGCACTGAAGTTTTAGTTTTTTCTTTTGTATTTATATTTTTAATATATGCAGAAAAAAGAAGTGATCAGTATACCCCAGCACAGCATTTTGAGGTGGGGGTCACCAGTCTACACTTACATTTCATGTGCACTGTTGATAAAATCTCCATTAGCTCCAGACTTAGCCACCCATTGTCCTACAACCTTTTACAAATTCAGCATAATCCTTATTTATTTATTTAACTCCTTGAAACTTCTATCTATAAACGTTGGGCATCAGTTCACATTCCTCTAGCAAAGTAGCAATATATTTCCCTGGTGTGTTTCCAGGTTTCTTTGATGAGCCTGTCTTATAATACTAAACGCTTCCCAGGAAGCAGTGTACACTCTGGTATGTCTGCAGAGAAGATTATTTTCTCCTTGTGTCCTGCTCATTGTATAATTTTAGTTATTCACTACTGTAATCCATTGTTTTTGAGTAAGCAGGTGTGCAGTTCCTGTTCTTCCTCTATTACCTTTTTTTCTGCAAGTGTTGCTTTGAAGGTCTAGCCCAGGGGTGGGCAAACTTTTTAGCCCGAGGGCCACATCAGGGTTGCGAAACTGTATAGGGGACCGGATGGGGAAGGCTGTGCCTCCCCAAACAGTCTGGCCCCCAACCCCTCCCACTTCCTGCCCCCTGACTGCCCCCCCCAAGAACCCCCGACCCATCCAATCGCCCCTGCTCCTTGTCCCCTGACCGCCTCCTCCTGGAACCCCCACCCTTAACCGCCCCCTGAGATCCCAGCCCCTATCTAACCCCCCCCCAGCTCCCTGTCCCCTAACTGCTCCGATTGCTATCCACACCCTGCCCCCCGGTATCCCACCCCCTATCCAACCCCTCCTTTCCCCTGACTGCCCCGACCCCATCTACACCCCCCTGCTCCCCATCCCCTGACTGCACCCCCCACAATCTCCGCCCCATCCAACTGCCCCCTGGGACCTCCTGCCCCTTATCCAACCGTCCCACTCCACGCCCCCTCCTTACCATGCCTCTCAGAGCATCAGGAGCTCGCAGCCATGCCGCCCAGCCAGAGCCAGCCACGCTGCCTGGCAGGAGTGTCGAGCTGAGGCTGCAGGGGAGGGGCGACAGCAGGAGAGGGGCTTGGGTCTAGCCTCCCCGGATGAGAGCTCAAGGGCCTGGCAGGATGATCCCACGGACCATAGTTTGCCCACCTCTGATCTAGCCACACAACAGTTGATTTTTTTCGACTATTACCTCTCTTTCCCATTCTCTCTATGATTGATTAGTCCATGTTCTGGTCTAGTGGCCATGCTTTTGAATGTTAGTGATTTTGGAAGGAGACGTAAGTTCAACTTACTTTTAAAGATGTATATCTTAGAATTTATTCTTAACATTTATTCTACCCTGTATCAGATATGTTTTTAATTGGTCCATAATTCAGTCTTTCACAAATGTTGTCTCTTCTAGATTTCTTACCAAAAAATACTTGTTTGAATGTGTTTTCTTGTCCTGGGAATACTTTAAATTGTATTCATTCTTGTCTTTTATCTCAGCATTTTATCCACCAGCTCCCTAGGTAACCCATTCCAGTGCTTCACCACCCTCCTAGTGAAAAAGTTTTTCGTAATATCCAATCTAAACTTCCCCCACTGCAACCTAAGACCATTACTCCTTGTTCTGTCATCTGCTACCACTGAGAACAGTCTAGATCCATCCTCTTTGGAACCTCCTTTCAGGTCGTTGAAAGCAGCTATCAAATCCCCCGTCATTCTTCTCTTCTGCAGACTAAATAATCCCAGGTTTCAGAGTGGTAGCTGTGTTAGTCTGTATCAGCAAACAAAAAAACCCCAAAAAAACGAGGAGTACTTGTGGCACCTTAGAGACTAACAAATTTATTTGGGCATAAGCTTTCATGGGCTAAAACCCACTTCATTGGATGCACGCAGTGGAAAATACAGTAGGATCTTGGGAGACAGACTAGTCCTCGCTTACAAACAGCCCCCCAACCTGAAGCAAATGCTCACCAGCAGCCACACACCACACAACAAAAACACTAACCCAGGAACCTATCAACAAAGCCCAATGCCAACTCTGTCCACATATTTATTCAAGCGACACCATCATAGGACCTAATCACATTAGCCACGCCATCAGGGCTTCATTCACTTGCACATCTACCAATGTGATATATACCATCATGTGCCAGCAATGCCCCTCTGCCATGTACATTGGCCAAACCGGACAGTCTCTACGCAAAAGAATAAATGGACACAAATCTGACATCAGGAATCATAACATTCAAAAACCGGTAGGAGAACACTTCAACCTCTCTGGCCCCTCAGTAAAAGATTTAAGGGTGGCAATTTTGCAACAGAAAAGCTTCAGAAAGAGACTCCAACGAGAAACTGCTGAGCTTGAATTAATATGCAAACTAGATACCATTAACTTGGGTTTGAATAGAGACTGGTAGTGGCTGGGTCATTACACATATTGAATCTATTTCCTTAAGTATCTTCACACCTTCTTGTCAACTGTCTAAATGGGCCATCTTGATTATCACTACAAAAGCTTTTTTTTCTCCTGCTGATAATAGCTCATCTTAACTAATTAGCCTCTCACAGTTTGTATGGTAACTTCCAACTTATCTGTGTGTGTGTGTGTGTGTATATGTGTGTGTGTGTGTGTGTATATATATATATATATATATATATATATATGTTTCAGAGTAACAGCCGTGTTAGTCTGTATTCGCAAAAAGAAAAGGAGTACTGGTGGCACCTTAGAGACTAACCAATTTATTTGAGCATGAGCTTTCGTGAGCTACAGCTCACTTCATCAGATGCATACCGTGGAAACTGCAGCAGACTTTATATATACACAGAGAATATGAAACAATACCTCCTCCCACCCCACTGTCCTGCTGGTAATAGCTTATCTAAAGTAATCGTCAGGTTAGGCCATTTCCAGCACAAATCCAGGTTTTCTCACCCTCCACCCCCCCACACAAATTCACTTTCCTGCTGGTGATAGCCCATCCAAAGTGACAACTCTTTACACAATGTGCATGATAATGAAGTTAGGCCATTTCCTGCACAAATCCAGGTTCTCTCACTCCCTCACCCCCCTCCAAAAACCCACCCCCATACACACACAGACTCACTCTCCTGCTGGTAATAGCTCTGACCACTCTCCAAGTTTAAATCCAAGTTAAAACAGAACATCTGGGGGTGGGGGGGTAGGAAAAAACAAGAGGAAATAGGCTACCTTGCATAATGACTTAGCCACTCCCAGTCTCTATTTAAGCCTAAATTAATAGTATCCAATTTGCAAATGAATTCCAATTCAGCAGTTTCTCGCTGGAGTCTGGATTTGAAGTTTTTTTGTTTTAAGATAGTGACCTTCATGTCTGTGATTGCGTGACCAGAGAGATTGAAGTGTTCTCCGACTGGTTTATGAATGTTATAATTCTTGACGTCTGATTTGTGTCCATTTATTCTTTTACGTAGAGACTGTCCAGTTTGACCAATGTACATGGCAGAGGGGCATTGCTGGCACATGATGGCATAAATCACATTGGTGGATGTGCAGGTGAACGAGCCTCTGATAGTGTGGCTGATGTTATTAGGCCCTGTGATGGTGTCCCCTGAATAGATATGTGGGCACAATTGGCAACGGGCTTTGTTGCAAGGATAAGTTCCTGGGTTAGTGGTTCTGTTGTGTGGTATGTGGTTGTTGGTGAGTATTTGCTTCAGGTTGCGGGGCTGTCTGTAGGCAAGGACTGGCCTGTCTCCCAAGATTTGTGAGAGTGTTGGGTCATCCTTTAGGATAGGTTGTAGATCCTTTATAATGCGTTGGAGGGGTTTTAGTTGGGGGCTGAAGGTGACGGCTAGTGGCGTTCTGTTATTTTCTTTGTTAGGCCTGTCCTGTAGTAGGTAACTTCTGGGAACTCTTCTGGCTCTATCAATCTGTTTCTTTACTTCCGCAGGTGGGTATTGTAGTTGTAAGAAAGCTTGACAGAGATCTTGTAGGTGTTTGTCTCTGTCTGAGGGGTTGGAGCAAATGCGGTTGTATCGCAGAGCTTGGCTGTAGACGATGGATCGTGTGGTGTGGTCACTACATGTTCCATTCTATGCATCCGATGAAGTGGGCTGTAGCCCACGAAAGCTTATGCTGTAATAAATTTGTTAGTCTCTAAGGTGCCATAAGTACTCCTGTTCTTTTTTTAGTAGGAAGATATATAAACACAGAGACCATGAAAAAATTGGCTGTTGCCATAGCAATTGTAACGAGACCAATCAATTAAGGTGGGCTATTAGCAGCAGGAGAAATTCTGCTGCTGCTAATAGTCCACCTTAATTGATTGGTCTCATTACAGTTGGTATGGCAACTCCCATTTTTTCATGGTCTCTGTGTATATATATCTTCCTACTGTATTTTCCACTGTGTGTATCCGATGAAGTGGGTTTTAGCCCACGAAAGCTTATGCCCAAATAAATTTGTTAGTCTCTAAGGTGCCACAAGTACTCCTCATTTTAAATAATCCCAGTTCCCTCATCCTTTCCTCATAAGTCATGTGCTCCAGCCCCCTAATCATTTTTGTTGCCTTCAGCTGGATGCTTTCCAATTTTTCCACATCCTTCTTGTAGTGTGGGGCCCAAAACTGGACACAGTACTCCAGATGAGGCCTCAACAATGCCGAATAGAGGGGAATGATCACGTCCCTCGATCTGCTGGCAGTGCTCCTACGTATACAGCCCAAAATGCCGTTAGCCTTCTTGGCAACAAGGGCACACTGTTGACTCTCATCCAGCTTCTCATCCACTGTGACCCCTAGGTTCTTTTCTGCAGAATTGCTGTCTAGCCACTCGGTCCCTAGTCTGTAGCAGTACATGGGATTCTTCCGTCCTAAGTGCAAGTCTCTGCACTTGTCCTTGCTGAACCTCATCAAATTTATTTTGGCCTAGGGGTGCTGCTGATCTTTTTAAAATTTGTAAGCTACAAATGAAAAAAAAAAAAAAGTGGCAGGTCAGGGTGGTGGTGGGGAACCTGGAAGGGAAAAGAGGGGTTCTGGCTGATGGTTGTGGTGGGATTGCTGGGAAGAGAAGTGTTGGGGGGGGACCCCTGGATGGGGAAGAGAGGGATCAGGGTGAAGTGGGGCTTCTGGGAGAGGCCTGGCTTCTCAGGATCCTTTCTGGGGTTCAGCTCATCTTTGGCTCATTCTGCTACCTATAGGCAGTATTGGTGTCATGAACCATCAGAGCCATGGTGTCCTCTTCAGTGTCCTGGTATTTGGCCATCATGGTATCCAAGTCCACCAATCATCCCAGGGGGACAAGAACCAGCTTTCCTGCTCGCTTGGCTGCTGATGCCAAATGCTGGAATCGGTGTCTCAGCGTCAGTCCTTTGATTCAGCTCAAATTTATATCTAGATCCATCCCAGACTCAGTGCCCCTTTCCCTTAGGAGCTGGTAAAGTTCCTCTCTTAGCCCTACCTATTTTTCAAAAGGCAGCAAAGCATCTCTGGCTCAGATATCTAATGTACTTGCTGTTTTCTAAGTTGTATGGTCTCCAGAAAGTTCTGCTTTCATCAGGAACCCTTTCCACTAGAGCTGGGGAGCCAGCTGGACTTGGTCAAGTTCATTTCTAAGTCACGTTTCATAGATACACCCAGGCAATTAGCCTACTTAGCAAATGTTTCTCAGAACAAAATGAGAGAGTGAATATTAGATTTATTTTAAAAATCAAATTGCCATGTATCTTGAAATCAAATATTCTAGCTTTATTAGTATATATTTAATATAATAAAATATATTTCGTATAATATTTTAAAGTATTCAATCTAATAACTAATAATTGGAGACGTTCTCATGTTTATAACTGTATATCATTTGGTCTGTCTTCTCCTGGGGGAATTCTGCGCTGCCAACAAGTTAAAAATTCTGCACACTATTTTAAAACTCTGCATATTTTATTTGTCAAAATAACACAGTATAATCACACCAGTTTCAATTATTTTTAGTCATTTATTTCAAAATATCTGTCAGCAAGTATGTGTAGCAATACGGACAACAAAAAATTCAGGAAATTTTTTTTGACAAATAGATTCCTTATTAGGCATATTAATACACAACTCTGAGTAATAATTCATTTAAACCTCAATACAGAGCAGTATTTCCTGCACCCCTCAGAAGCAGTGCAAAGGGTTGGAGGAGCCAGGGATAACGAAGGAGCTGAGGGAGGGGGAAGTAAATTGCTGGGAGGGACCCTGGGGTGTGAACTTGTAGGGTTGTTGGGTATGGGTGGGAAAAATATGGAACAGGTTTTTATGGGGGGCGGGAAGGGATTGTTAGGGAGCTTCCTCCATGCTGGCTGACCCCTAGCCTCTCCCATTCAGTCAGGCACATCTGTCCCTGTCCCATGTGTCTTTGTACCACTTGTCCACCCACCCCCACTGAGACAGCCCCCCATCCCCATGTGTCTCTGTGCCCCTACTCAACCATCCCCCGTCCCTGTGTCCCTGTACCCCCTCCACTTCTCCCCATGTGTCTCTGTGCCCCCACTTAACCACTCTCCTGTCGTTATGTAGCTCTGCACCCCTTCCTCAGTCACCATATAGCCCTGCGCTTCCATTCCCATTCAGCCCCTGCACCAGTCTGTCCTCCCCTACTAGCCCTTGTAAGTCCCTGTCTGACACCCCCCAGCACCCAATGCTGTCTGTCTCCCCATAGCCCCCATCTCTTGACCTGGCCTGACAGAGCCTGCCTTCATCACAGCACCTTTCTCTTCCCTAGCTGGCCAGGAGCTGCTACTGTGTTCTATCACAACGCCCTCAGGTGGGCATAAGGCAGAACTGCATCAACATTTCAGCAGAAACTTTTTTTTGCACAAAAAAATAAAAATATGCATAGCTCATTAATTGTGTGTGCACGCAGTAGCTCAGAATTCTCCCAGGCGTATCTGTCTGGCTTAAGGAAGGTGAGTAGTCCCCAATTTCCATAGTGTACATAGCCAAAAAATTATTTTATCTGATGCTGGGTGTATAGGGGTTGCACAATTTGAGCTGCTGGAGATATCTCTCTAGATGTAAAGGAGAGGGTAAGATTTTTTTCCATGAGTGGCAATCAGATTTTTTCACTTTACTGATCCAAAAGATACATTTTTACTGCTCTTCAATCCGATCAGCATTGAGAACGTGAGCTGGACTTTCACGGGTCACATTTTCAATTCTGTTGACGATGCCATGTTCTCTACAGAATCTATATTAGTCCTCGTGAAAGGCAGAACCTGCTTGACTTCCAGATCCAAGGCTGAGTTCATTGGAGAGTTAGAAATCTCACCTTGTTACAGAGTAACATCTAGAGCAAAATTTGTCCTGGAAGCTATAGAGATGTGACAAACATGGAACCCCATGGTGGCCATTCTATAGCAGCACTACAGGAGTGTATCTTAAGTCACAAAGAGAAGCAGGATACTGCACACATTTTCAAGTATATAGCATACTTGCCACTAATCTTGGGGTTTTTTTTATTGTGAAGTTTCAGTTTGAATAACCATGTTTCAGAAGACCTCTTGAAACCTTTGTAACCATACTGCTAAATCCCCTTTGTAAAAACCTTGCACAACATTTACACTTGAGGATCAGCCCTTTGACCAATAGGTATATATGCTCTTATATATATGTGGGAGAGGTTTACATATCAGCAGGGAACTAGGTCAAAAACTTTTCTTCCCACTCAGTCACTCAATATCTAAAATATGTTTTTCAGGGTAAATAAACTTGTTTTCTCACTTCTTATATATAAATATCCAAGTTATCGTGACTAAAATGCTTTTTATCCTTTTTTGCAGCAAATAACTTTTAAAAATCTCTTATTGCAGTGCCTACATGCTGCTCTGCTCGCTACAATTTAGCATTACTGGCCTTTTTTGGATTCTTCCTGTTGTATGCATTACGTGTGAATCTAAGCGTTGCTCTTGTAGACATGGTAGAACCTAATACAAGTTTAGCGAAGAATACAACTTCCAAAGTGTGTCCAGAACATTCTTCTGCCCTAAACATACCTCGGAATACAACGGTAGGATTTAATATATGTTTTCTAAAATATGTGATGTTATTTTCAACAGCATGCTGCGATTGAGTTTGATGTTTCATGTTTAACTGCTCTATTAACAGTGGAGGAGCGGTGCACTGTTTTGCTTTTGTTTTTTTTAACCAGCAGACCTTCTCAGAATATAGATTGGCTCTCTTAGAACTATTCTGAGACCTTAGGTGACTAATGTTGTGCTGTCCTAAAGGACAGACTATATTACATCCATTCTAAACTATACTTAGCAAAATGGCTACACTGACCTTGTAGGTCTAATATGACTCACTCTGAATTGTGTGTGTGAAGTGGACATTTCTTGTTGTATCTGCGTCAGAGCAATTGAGAACTCAGTGTCTCTGCCATATTATTAAGCTACATCTGTTTTTCATAGTCTTGACTTTGTATGGAATTTTGTTTTAATGAAAGGGACAAGTTTCATTAGATCTTTACTGCATACATAATATTCTTTATCTCTTCACTTATGATCTCTCTCACAATTCTGATTGGTCCTTTATATCCATCCTCTTTCTTTGCTCCCCTCTCTCCGACCTTTGAAACTACCTTCCCTGATCTATTTCTAAAAATCACATTGACTTTTCCTTTCTGTTTCCTACTCTTTTCCATATCTCTGCTTTTTTTCCATTCTCCCCTGGAACACCAATTTTCCAAGCCGTCTCTCTTCACTGAACCTCTTCCTTGAAACTTTGTCATATTTCCTATGAGAAATGAGTTGATTTAAAAAAATAAAAAAAATTGAGAGCCCATGAAAATGTGTGCGTGTCTTAACTGACAACTATGCATCTTATTAGTGTAAAACTCATCCTGACTCACCTTTTTGACTCATTTAGGACTTGCTTATTGAGTCGTGACTGAATTTAGACCAGTAGCTGTTTGAGGCAGGGACCAGATCCCTCCTTGTTTCTTTGAAGTGCCTGGCGTACACTTGGATTCTCAGAAATAATTAATGATGATTCAGAACTTCTATGTCTCATGCTCTCCAAAACCACCACCTCTGCATCTGTCAGTGGCATTCCATCTCTTACCTTTATAATTGTAAAATTCACCTCTCTGGTCTCTTCTTTTACCGCTCTGTCCTCCAGTCTTCTACTAAGGTCATCTGCCGATCCCATTACTCTGATCTCTCGCGCACACACACTAGTGCAACCCTGTCTCTTCTTGAATTTAGTGGACTTGTAACATTCTCCTTTGCATAACCTTGCTGCTCCTGTATATGTTTGTCTGCTTTTCCATCTGCTGCTTGTCCTGCCCCATATAATCTTTTTGTCTCACTTCTATTTTCCTTTCCTTCTATCTCTTTGCATTTTGGCTTGCATCAGGGTATGCCTATTCCAAAAACTGTCTGCCTGAGTAAAGGCCAAGATGAAATGCAGTGAGACCTTCAAAGTTTAGTCATCAGGACTAAATAATGAGCCATGGTTTAATTACATTCTTTGCTGATATTAGGTATTGCATGATGCAGAAAGAGTGTTAGTTAAGCCCTTTTCTTTTTTCCTTCCTCAGGGGAAAAAGTATTCTTGGGATGCGGATACTCAAGGATGGATTCTTGGTTCCTTTTTCTATGGCTACATCATTACTCAGATTCCTGGTGGATATTTTGCACGTAAAATAGGAGGGAAGCTGTTGCTGGGGTTTGGCATCCTGGGTACCGCTGTCTTCACTCTGTTCACTCCCTTAGCGGCAGACTTGGGGGTTGGATACCTCATAGCAGTCAGAGCCTTGGAGGGACTCGGAGAGGTACACCAAATTGTCTTGTTTTACCCTTAATCCAAATTAGTCATTTCCTGTATCAAAATAGTATTGTTCTTCTAGCACAGCAGTTCTCAAACTGTGGGTTGGGACCCCATTTTAATGGGGTCCCCAGGGCTGGCGTTAGTCTTGCTGGGGGCTGGGGCTGAATCCCAAGCCCTGCTGCCCAGGACCAAAGCCCAAGAGCTTCAGGTTATAGGCCCCCTGCCTGGGGCTGAAACTCTTGGGATTTGGATTTGGCCCCACTGCCCAGGCGGTGGGGCTTGGGCAGACTTAGGCTTCGGTCCCCTCCTTCTGGGGTTGCGTAGTAATTTTTGATGGCAGAAGGGGGTTGCGGTACAATTAAGTTTGAGAACCCCTGCCTAGCATATGGGGAACCAAGAGTGAGTTATAAAGAGAGTTATTTTATTTGTACTTTTGCGTCCTCTTCGTGCACAAGGCATATTCACAAGCAAAAGCTTAATTCTGCTTAACTACCCGTGTGCATTTTTTGTCAAAACAGCTTCCTGTTGATTCATGAGACTAATAGGTTGTGCTGCTGTTCTGAAGTATATGATTTAATTGGCACATGAAAGTTTGAGTAGATAATTCTGGAATTACCATATATTTCAACAGAATAAAAAATTGTTTTCCAGGGTGTTACCTTTCCTGCTATGCATGCCATGTGGTCGTCTTGGGCTCCACCACTGGAACGCAGCAAGCTCCTTAGCATTTCATATGCAGGTGAAAGAGAATGAAATGTCCAGATTGGTAACAGGCTTATAAATGTTTAGTCTATTAACACTTTTAAAAACTATTCGTGTATCTAGTTAAAAACATAATTTACCCTCATTATGCAAGCTATTGTTTACTCTTTCGATGTCTGTTCTCAAATGTGTCTTCAGGATAATGACTTAAGAAAATAGCCCATAATAACAAGATAAAGACTCTCCTTACTATTTGCTCCACACATGAAAGTACAGTGCAGTACAACTTGTCTCTGTGGTCCTAAAACATTTGAACATACTTATGTTATATACGATGATGCAACAAATGGCTGAAAATTATGCTGCAGAGATGCTGTATAGTAAATAAACTAAAACATTCAGGAACCAAGGAGGAAAGATAGTCACAGGCAAGAGTAAAAAGAGAGAATTTTTGAGAGTCGATAGAGTCCAAAGAAGTTAACAAAGTTACAATGGCATAAGCAAGGTGTATAAGTGAGAGGAGAATCAGTCTATCAGTTGCAAACCCTGTTCAGTGGGCAGGAACGATGCTGGATAAGACACCTTATATGTAAATTCAGAGAACAATCTATTTTCTTCTTTGTTCATATTTTCATTCTTGGCAGTCCTGTGATTTTTGGGCTTATTTTCTTTTGTCAACACTTAATGTTAAAGTAAGATATAGTTCCCATTTAACTATCCATGGAATTATTATTTTGACGTGTGTTTTATGTGAATGTTGTATTTTGTTTAATTAGCCAATTTGTGGTTGAAGCTCCCAGTGTGAACATGATCTCTTAATATTGCCCTGTTTCAGCGAGAACACAGTTCGGACACCTTAAGCTGTTCTTACTTTTTGAACCTGTCTGACCAACAGATCAACACAATGATATCTGCTGGTTTCAGACTAGGTTTGGAAAGTGATCTTGTAAAATGACGTTTTGAGGTTCTGTACTGATTGTGTTTAAATGATTCCCAGGTTATATTTCCTTAGTTTACAAATACTATGATGGCTTTTTGCCCCCTAACTGCCGTCTCTTTGACCTGAATCTTGGATTGGAAAGTCAAGAAAGGTTCTTTCCTGCTCATGAAGCATCACCAGTAATAGCTTTGCACATGAAATTCTTCTGTTACCTACACAATCCTACTGAGGTTAATAGGATTTGCCTTGCATAACTGAGAGCAGAAGGTGGCCCTACAAATGGAACCTAGTTAACAGTTCTGGGAATACTATCCAGCTTTCACATTCATAGGCATGCAAAGGCAGCACAGCTATGAGCAGTTAAGAGCAGTAAAAACCGAGTGGGGGAATCAGTTGATGTGACTCAGAAGATTTGTAGGGAACAGATCTTTGACTAAGAAAAGTGCCCTTTTGTATGCTGTCACTTTTCAGAGTCAAACTATGTTTTTAATATGCCTCCATTTCACATTTGGAGCCCTCCAGTTTATCAGAGATCAGTAATAGGCCAAGAACTCACCTATATTTCTTACTCTTTCATAGATCTTTCATTGGTAGTGTTGAATGTTATGAGTCTTTACAATTCCATTTTTTCATTCTATTGAAGCAGTTACAGTAGCTGAAATGACCACCCTCTAGTGGTGGTGAAAATATTTATCTGCAAACTTCCTTTTGGTAAATCAGTGCAGCAACAACAAAATCTGACTGGTAATTCCAGCTGTTGTATGTTTTCTTGGATCAATCCATATGCCACTTACATGTGTATTTGGTAAATTGAAAAACAAACTGTTTTCTTCTAGGTGCACAGTTAGGAACAGTTGTGTCTCTTCCATTGTCTGGCTTAATTTGCTACTATGTGAACTGGATTTATGTATTCTACATATTTGGTAAGTATTTAGACTTTTTAAATTCCAAACATACTCCTCTAGTGAAGATTTCCTTTTCCATTTCTGTGACACCTCTTACCTTAGGATTACAAATAAGTGATCAAATACTTCTAAAGATGTGCTTGTCCATATTCTGAAGCTGCTGATGCAGTGACATTTTCCGTCATGGGAAATCTAGAGGCACTTCCCCTGCTTTACAAGAACAGTGATTCACAAGGACTTCCTGAGGGAAAATATAATTATATATATTATATATTTCCCAGGAGAAATATAAGGCTTATTGTTTCAAAACTTCTAAACGCATTTTTATTCTGATCCAGGCTTCCCAAAACATTAAAACATTGCTTCACTTGTTGCTTGATTCTTCAGAGAAACTGCCGCCTTTAATACAAGTAAATTCCTGTAGGAGGCTGTAAACTATGCCTTCACTATGCAAATTTGTCCTTAAATTGTGCTAAATGCTGTTACCCAACAAATAGTCTGAGGTCAATCAATTTAGAAAAACCTAAGACTTTAAGTTCTTGTTTGCTGTGTGAAATTGAGTTAACTTTGATCCCTGGAACATGGTCTTAGCTGAAGAGCTTCTCAAAAGTAACTTGCCTGTGTTCTTCATTTACAATGTGAAACTTTCAGTGTTTCGCTAGCAAAGCCACAGGAGTTGAGCTAGGGATTCACTAAAGAATGCCTTGAAAAGTGGGATGCAGTCGTCTTACTGAGAATCACGTCCTAAAAGCTGATAACAGCTCAGTGCACACACCTCAAGGAAAGAGAGAATGTATTTGAGATGACCACCACAGGTTCAACTGCTGCTTTCAACAACCCTTCGCCTGCATCTGTCCTACTTCCAAATCTACCTTATATTTGGGAGAGGAGACGAGGAATAAATTACGAAGTATTAAACAGCTCCTGATTTCATGTTTCTAAAAAAGACCACCAACCCTAACCTCCAAGCAAAACAAAACATGGATAAACTAGTGCAGTGGTTCTCAAACTTTTGTACTGGTGACCCCTTATAAATTAAAAATACTTTGTTATATATTTAATACCATTATAAATCCTGGGGTTTGGGGTGGAGACTCCCCAATGACAGCTCGCAACCCACCATGTAATAACCTCACAACCCCTGAAGGGTCCCGACCCCCAGTTTGAGAACCCCTGAACTAGTGGAAAGAGAAGACCATTTTTGTTATATAAAAACAAATACAATTGAGTGATCTGGTATTCCACCACAGAAACTGTTTTCCATAGTTTATAGTGTAGTATTTATTGCTGCTACTGCCAATTTTATTATTTAACATTTTTTAAAACAACCCTAGTTTACTATCACTTGGGCTTTTCAAAACTGTGCATCTTCTGTATTTTTTAGATTAAAATTTCTTATATATATATGTTACTTCCTTCCTGTGTCATCCAGATACCTTGTCCTGTAGCTGTTCCATGTAGTGGACTGACAACAGATTCATTATTTACCGTTATTGCAAATAAGGTCACTTTGAAGTTGTCTCCATACTAGGTCATTCATATGAATCCTTGCCCACACTAAATGTTAAGGTCCATTCTCCGTCCTCACCTACAGCTGAGGGACTGTTGGTATGAGGGTGGAGTTTGGCCCAGACAGTGTAATACCATTTTTATTTGCTTGAGAATCATTTCCCCACTTTGTGGTTCTAAGTGTTTGTATCTGTGTAGTACCTGAGGGCTTTCTTCAATTTAATGTGCAGCTTTTATTTATTTATTTTCAATGGAAGGTGCACTTGGAGTATTCTGGTTCCTCTTCTGGATCTGGTTGGTGAGTGATACTCCGGAAACTCACAGAAGAATCTCTCCCACTGAAAGGGAATATATACTTTCTTCCCTCAAAGATCAGGTATGTAGCTTTGTTGCAGCTTTTCTTATTTAAATAAGAACAGGAGCTACTGAGGGACAAGACCTGCCATAATGTTGAAGGAAAAATTGAAGTTTACATCAACATTCTTAATCTGAAGCAACTGAGTAAACGTTAATAAAAATAAAAAAAGTCAAATAAAACAAAGTATGTTAAGATGCTGGACTGTTAGATCAGTGAGAAACAATCATTAGTCATTAAAAGAGAGATACCTGGGGGGGAAAAAAAGCAAGTTTACCCTTGAATATGTTTAATCAAAAAGTAATGTGAATGCATGTTAATTTTTTAAATATCCCCAAAAAGTGAATGCAGTATGACAACATACACAGGTGCATGCCATCCAAATTTTCTAGCAACATGGGTCTCTGTTAATGCATTGATTTGCATTACAACATACCTTTTTCTGCCTGGACAGTGTAGGGTATGTATAATTTGTTACCCGAAATTGGGCCAGCTAATAAACTTAGGGAGGACTAGTGACCCACCAGAGTTTGGCAGAAAGCAGCACATTTATTATTCTGATAGCTAAGCTCAAAATAAAAGGGCGGGGGGGTGTCACACTCGTGTACTCTCTCTCCCAGGACAGGCATGGAACTGGAGATGTCAGGATCCTTCAAGGTAAGTGTTCCACAGTGCAGCAATGATTATTAACTACAAGACGTGCAAGCATTATCTGTTGAGAGTCTATGGTGCTCTCAACGCTCAAGATCTCAGAATAGGAGAGATTCAGTTCACATGTGTTTGAGGAGTGATTTTAAATCCCTAATTGTTGATAGCAGTAAGGAGGGAGTAATTAAGTTGTTGCAGGAGGACAAACATTCAGAAAAAAATTCTGATTCCAAAACTACTTGAAATCATTGTCCGTTTGCAACATACCAAATAGAGGAACATTTTTCCTTGTCCTATATGTTTTTAGTGCTTTTTCAATGAAGCCTGAACATGGAAAAAAATAAGAGTTTTGCCTGCTGTAACCATGCCTTTGTGGGTCAAAACTGAGAATACCAAATTCAGGACAAACTGCTGAGAAATAGGGCAGACACACCCCAAAACTGGTGGTTATTCTCCCATAAGATACACCAAACCAGCAACAAAAGTAAACTTCTGTTTCACCACACTGGCTAACAAGAAGTCAGAAAAGCAGTTTCCTTAGGCATGCCAGTCCTTGTATCACCACCAAAAACACTAGACTTAAAGATGACCTAAAACCAGTTTCATCAAATAAAAAGTTCTTCTGATCCCAAAGGACCAGCCACGCACCCAGGTCAATATATAACTCAGATCTTACCCAATAATCATGCTGTTGCCAATCCTTTAGTATCTAAAATCTACAGGTTTATTTATAAAAAGAAAGAAAGGTGAGAGTTAAAATTGGTTAAAGGAATCAAATACATACAATAATTTCAAAGTTCTTGGTTCAGGCTTATAGCAGTGATAGAATAAACTGCTGGCTTAAGTCAAGTCTCTGGTTGCTTCCAAATCATTGGAAGGACCTCAGTCCCTTGGTTAGAATGTTCCCATTTGTATAAGTCCATAGTCCAGAGGCTTGAGCAGGAAAGGGGCAAAATGGAGATGTTTTCAGCACCTTTTATGTCTTCTCTCAAGGAAAGGGAATCCCGTTGTTCTTACTGTGGAAAATTACAGGTAAAAGATGGAGTTTGGAGTCACATGAGTAAGTCAAATGTCCATGCATGACTTCGCTTAGTGATAGCGGGGAAAGTCCATTAGGAGTAGATAGACGTCTTCCATTGTAAGTTAAGTTTCAGAGTAACAGCCGTGTTAGTCTGTATTCGCAAAAAGAAAAGGAGTACTTGTGGCACCTTAGAGACTAACCAATTTATTTGAGCATGAGCTTTCGTGAGCTACAGCTCACTTCATCGGATGCATACCGTGGAAACTGCAGCAGACTTTATATATACACAGAGAATATGAAACAATACCTCCTCCCACCCCACTGTCCTGCTGGTAATAGCTTATCTAAAGTGATCATCAGGTTGGGCCATTTCCAGCACAAATCCAGGTTTTCTCACCCTCCACCCCCCCACACAAATTCACTCTCCTGCTGGTGATAGCCCATCCAAAGTGACAACTCTTTACACAATGTGCATGATAATCAAGTTGGGCCACATGCACATTGTGTAAAGAGTTGTCACTTTGGATGGGCTATCACCAGCAGGAGAGTGAATTTGTGGGGGGGGGTGGAGGGTGAGAAAACCTGGATTTGTGCTGGAAATGGCCCAACCTGATGATCACTTTAGATAAGCTATTACCAGCAGGACAGTGGGGTGGGAGGAGGTATTGTTTCATATTCTCTGTGTATATATAAAGTCTGCTGCAGTTTCCACGGTATGCATCCGATGAAGTGAGCTATAGCTCACGAAAGCTCATGCTCAAATAAATTGGTTAGTCTCTAAGGTGCCACAAGTACTCCTTTTCTTATTGTAAGTTAAGTGTTCTTTAATGGGCCATTCTACTTGAATAGTTCCTTCACAGTGTGCTGGCTAAACACCCTATTGGTGTTACCCAGAAGCAAACATCTTAGAAATACAGGTATGTAGTTAATATTACTAACTTCAGCTACAAAAACGATACATGCATACAAATAGCATAATCATATTCAGTGGATCATAATGTTTCCATAGACATCTTACATGCCACATTTTGTACAAGATCTGTTGCAATTGTATAACAGTGGTTGCAATTGTATAACAGTGGTAGCAACAATCTATGTGGTTATAGTTTAATCAGATAATGTTACACCTACATACCAAAGTAATTGAGGGAATAAACCCACTTTTTTATTATTGGTTTCAGTAGGGTTTCAGCTGCAATAGCTTTTTAAATATAAAGGCAAAAAATATGGCATAATAAGTGACTCCATAATAGATTTCTGACTTTCCATTTGCTTCCTAATTTGTCAAATTTTGTTTAGTTCAGTTACTATAATTAGCAATAAAGAACACACATCTAAGGAGTCAGGCTGACTTTGAATGTGCTCTTCAGAATGCAAAATAATCAGATTTAGGTAGGGTCAAAAGTCTAGAATAAATATTCCTAGGAGTTGTCCTGATTATTTCCCTCCATTTTCCTAGCTTTCTACTCAGAAGTCTGTACCATGGGAACCCATGCTGAAATCCCTTCCACTCTGGGCTATTGTTGTGGCACACTTTTCTTATAACTGGACTTTCTACACTCTTCTCACACTATTGCCTACGTACATGAAGGAGATCTTGCGGTTTGATGCACAAGAGGTGAGATAAAACAAAAATATTCCAATCCATTTCCTGTTATAGTTCATGACTTAGTTTTCCTCTGTGTAGTAGAGTGGTGATACAGTCCAGTGTTTAGAACAGGGTACTCAGTCGGGAAGCTTGGATTCTACCCCAGATTGTCATTGACATGTCATCGCTAGTCTCCACACACTGAATTTTTCCTTCTGATGTCCATTAAATCATTCCATAGCTACTAACATTGCTTAATTGCACTCTCTCTCCACTGTTCTTTTTGTTTTTGTTTGCATTCTGTCAAAGAATTTTTTTTTGTTTTGTTTTTTTTAAGAAAAGGACAAAGTAGGAGCACAGTGAAACAGGGAAGGGGAGCAAATAGAATTCCTGAATAAATACTTCTCTTGATTTCTTAGCCCCGACAGAGGAAGGAAGAATCAGTGTACTGAAAGTGACATGAATCTGAGGAAAAAGAGGAGGCTACAAGTGCAGTTAGAAAATAGTGAAGTATCAGCTAATAAAATGTATATCTCTGGGACTAAATGGTTACATCTGAGATCCAATCTATGCTGTAATATTTTCTGTGCCAAGGGACTTGGTTAAAGGGGCATCTCTAGGGCCCTACTAAATTCATGGCCATGGAAAACAGTGTCACGGACCATGGAATCTGGTTTCCCCCCCGTGAAATCTGGTCTCTTATATGCTTTTACCCTATACTATACAGATTTCACAGGGGGGACCAGTGTTTCTCATATTGGGGATCCTGACCCAAAAGAGAGAGTTGCAGGGAGGCCGCAGGGGTATTTCAGGGGGTTGCGATATTGCCACCCTTATTTCCGCACTGCCTTCAGAGCTGGGCTTCCAGCCAGCAGTCGCCACTCTCCAGCTGCCCAGCTCTGAAGGCAATGCTGCTGCCTTGTGGACCCCATAACATCTCTTTTTTTGGGTCAGGACCCTACAATTACAACACTGTGAAATTTCGGGTTTAAATAACTGAAATCATGACATTTACAATTTTTAAAATCCTATGACTGTGAAATTGACCAAAATGAACTGTGAATTTGGTAGGGCCCTAGGCACCTACTACCAAATCCCTTTTTCTGTTGGAATTTTTTACCTGTTACTAGAACATCTAAGATTACTGTAATTGAAAGATTAGTTGGGAAAATACATTTTCTCTGAATTCTTTTGAGCTTATTTTTGTTGTGTATTTGTTAGTGCTTTGTGTGCAGTCAGTTTCATAGGTTCCCCAGCATAGTCAGTTTCTCTTTGAGGTGGAATTGTTGGGTTTTTTTTTTTTTGGTTTGGTTAGGTGGCAGGTGTGTAGGTGTGTGTGGAAGAGGGGTTGATGGGTATTCCACCTGACAACAAAAAAAAGAGGGAGAGAAATGGTAAAACAAAAAAAGGGGGGGGGGGGTTGGTGTGCAGGTATAGCAAAAAGGGACTCGGTGCAGATGACAGGGTTCCAGATCCAGGGCGAGCCCGTCATCCCCCTGGCAGAGGGGAAAGCGTACCAGCACCTCAGCATGCCAACGGGTTTCCATGTCCAGCAGACACCCGAGGACACCATCCAGGAGATCTTACAGGATGCCGCCAAGATCGACACCACTTTGCTAGCACCGTGGCAGAAGATAAACGCCCTGAACACTTTCCTGATCCCCTGCATCTCATTCATCCTAAGGGGATCCATCGTGGCAAAGGTACCCCTCAACAAGGCAGCCAAGATCGTCCAGCAGCTGGTGAAAAAGTGGCTGTTCCTTCCCCAGAGAGCCAGCAACGAGCTGGTCTACATCGCCCACAGGCATGGTGGTGCCAATGTCCCCCATGTGACGTTGCGGTGATCACCCACGCCTTCCGCCTGCTGACGTGTCCCGACGCCATGGTAAGGACCATCACAGCAAACGCCCTCCATGACGCAACAAAGAAGCGGATCGGCAGAACCCCCTCCAACCAAGACACCGCCAACTTCCTGAGCGGTTCCCTGGATGGCGAATTCGGACGGGACGGGCGCGACATCGCTTCACTGTGGTCCCGCACTTGCAATGCCACGCGTCACCTGGGGAAGTGCATTGGCTGCCGCTGGGAGTGGTGCGAGGAGCGCCAGGAGCTGGGAGTCCTGGTGCTGCAGATCAGGTCTGACGACAACACCATCATCACCCAGAGCGCCAGGGGCATGCTGGAGAGGACCCTGAAGGCAGCCATCCACTCACTGTACATGGAAACCCTGAAGCGTAAACCGGACCAGGATAAAGCCTTTGAACTGACCAGCAAGTGGGATGCCAACAACCACGTGGCTTCACCCGTTTCGCCGACTAGCGGTTCATCCACCATGCCCGGCTCAACTGCGTCCCGCTCAACGCAGCCGTCCGCCATGGGAACCGAGACAAGTGTTGCAGGAAGTGCAGCTACTCCAGCGAGACCCTGCCCCACGTCCTGTGCAGCTGCAAGCCCCACTCCAGAGCCTGGCAGCTGTGCCACAACACCATCAAGAACCTCCTGGTGAAAGCCATCGCACTGCGCCTGGGGGAGGTTGCTGTGAACTGCGCCATCCTTGGTACTGACAGCCAGTTGTGACCTGACGTGGTAGTCCCCAACGAGGCCCAGAAAAAGATCATCCTTGTCGACATCACGGTCTCCTTTGAGAACAGGACCCCAGCCTTCTGCGAAGCCCGAGCTCGTAAGCTGGAAAAATACGCCCCCCCTTCCCTCCAGCCGACACCCTGAGAGCAAAGGGCTGCAAGATGCAGATGGATGCCCTGATTGTCACATTGGGCACTTGGGACCCCTGCAACGAGCGTGTGCTGCAGACCTGTGGGATCAGTCAATGCTACGCACGGCTCATGCGGCGCCTCATGGTCTCGGACACCATCCAATGGTCCAGGGACATCTACATCAAACACATCATCGGCCACCGACAGTATCAGGAGGTGTGAGCCGGTACGACATCGTGCATCAACTATGGGAAAGGGACTTAGAGACTTCTTCCGTTGGACCATGTGAACTGAAACCATAAACTCACTGAACATTAAATCCTACCAAATGAGGGTAAATCCATCCTCATCCTCGTATCCACTCATTATACTCCACACCTGAACATAGCCATTATATGGACAACGTACCCCCATATCTCAACGTCTGTACTTTGACCCATTAAACTTTTACCCCCAATCGGGGAGATTGCAGGTTATGTATTCCTTACGCCACCCGTTCCTAAACCGAATTTCGCACCCCTTGATAATCTGTACTTTATTCCCTGATAACCAGAAACTTCTATGCTTAAACTCTGTACCATTTTCTCTTTACTTCAACATCTTAATAAAATTATTAAATTTGAAACTGTTCATTCCTTCTGAAGCACCTGGCATTAGCCACTGTTAGAAGACAAGATACAAAGCTAGATGGACCATTAGTCTGACCCAGTATGGCTGTTCTTATAATCTTAAATTAGTAGTAACTCTTTTCTTTGAAATCTAGGCAACTTTTTTTAATCTGATGGGATCCCTTTTAAAACATGGTATTCCTTTTCCCCTTCTTCTCAGGAGAAGTAGAATACAAACCATTGTTGCAATGTAGGATTTAGTTGTGCTACAGCCCAGTTGAAGTCCAAAAATTAGCATAATTCAGGAATATAATGACAGGACATAAGATAAGATGATAAAGTAATTGAAATTATTTATCCTGAAAGGGGGAAACATGTTTATGCTGTGTAAATACCTAAATGAGGGTTATATGAGAGGGAAAACAGCATTAGACACATCTTAAAACAAGATTGACTGGCTGAAGTTGAACAAAAGGAAAATATAATTTAGATCAGTGGTTCTCAACCAGGGGTCCAGGACCCCTTGGGGGCTGCCAGGCAGGGCCAGTATTAGACTTGCTGGAGCCCAGGGTAGAAAGTCAAACCCCCACCGCATGGCACTGAAGCCCATGGCACTGAGCCCCGCTGCCTGGGGCTGAAGGCAAAGCCTGAGCAGCTTAGTTTTGCGGGGCCCCCTGTGGCGTGCGGCCCCATGCAATTGCCCTGCTTGCTACCCCCTAACATCGACCCTGGCTTTTATATGCAGAAAACGAGTTTTTATAGCGTGTTGTGGGGGGCCTCAGAAAGAAAAAGGCTGTGAACCCCTGATTTAGATTTAATTTATTTGTATTACTGTTGCACCTAAAGGTTCCAACTGTGATTGAGGCCTACTTTGTTTACAGAGGTGAAATTTTCAAAGCCACAAATGGGAGCCAAGCACCTTTGAAAAATCTCTCTCAGAATCCAAACAGATGAGACAGACCAAGGGAAACAGGTGAAGTGGCTTGCCCATATTCATGCAGCAGGTCAGTGACTGAGCTCAGCACCCAGGTGTCCTGATTCCTAGGCAGGTGCCCAAGCCACTTGACTGTGATGCTTATATTAAGAAGAAAGTTCCAGCATCACTGTTGAAACAGTTTGCCAGGAGAAGTAGGCAGGGAACCAATTCAGAGGTGCCCAAAGTTAAATAAGAGCTTGGAAAGCATAGCTTAGTGTCCTTCCTATTTAACAAAGGCGGTTGGATCAGAGGTCTCAGGAGCTGTTCAAGCAAGCCCATGACAGAGGTGTCTGCCACCACAACCTTGAATTTGGCTACTTTGTATAAAACTGTTGCTTAAACGTTAGCAAGTTTTACTGTGTGGAGTGCAGCTTTCCTGTATCCCTGGCATTTTTAAAGCAAATTGACTTCAGATTGCCACATGTTTGACATTTAAAAAAAAAAAAAAAAAAAGCTTGCATCAGAGTGTCATTTTAGCCTATTGCCGCACTTTCAGGTGGGAATTGCATTAACATTTAAAATGCAAAGCTGCTACATAGTGTCAACGCTATTCCCGTATCCGATTAATTGTCTGACTAGTTAAAAGGGAATTTGTTAAAATGCTGATTAGATATTTGAAAGGCACTTCAAAGGGGGATCTTTATTGCTGAGACTCTCTTAATTTTGGGTGTTTTTACTTATTGCTCTTCTTAAAAGCAGAAGTTTAAAAAATAATGGGCAGCATCTTTGAGTGTTGATTTGGAGGATGAGACTTTTGTGCTTTAGTTCTCAAATATAGCAATACGCTCTGATTTAAAATTAAATGTCATACAGAAGTTTTTCTTGTTCCCTGATTTATTTTACATTTAATGAGTAACATAACAATATTTCCACAGTATGCATCCGATGAAGTGAGCTGTAGCTCACGAAAGCTTATGCTCAAATAAATTGGTTAGTCTCTAAGGTGCCACAAGTACTCCTTTTCTTTTTGTACCCCATCCAGTGGACATCCAAACACTTCTTTAAGTAGGTCAGATACTTGCAAATTACCCTGCCCCTACAGATAATCAGCTGTCAAGTTAAATGAAAAGGCAAAAAAGTTGAGTTAATTTGGGACCCATATAACACAGTTCAGTAGTTTAGATTTCCTACATCAGATGAACCACTTGGAATAGTACAAGGGCATACTAAGGACCTAATCCTGCTTCTGTGGAAGTCAGTATCTGTGTGTTGCAGTTGGTTTAGTGGCAACACTGTAAGGGCATGTAGGGATGTAGGAATTGCCATACTGGATAAGAAACCCCACAAAAGGCAGATTTGGGATAATCTGACCCGCCCACATTAGGTCTCAACTGGATCTCTAATAGTTAGATATTGGATTACACTCTGAACCATGAGGTTTAATATCACTTTCAAAATGTTTGTTAGCCTTAAGAATTGTTACTTGGCCATTTGGTGTATGTTAACCTGACTATATAGAGGTTTTTCTTCTACTTTTCTCTTTTGTCCTTTAAATTGTTGGCTTTCATCTGACAATTATTTCCAAGCCCATTTTTGTTAAACGGAATATTTATCAGACTGACTTTATGTGATGGCCTCTGAGCAGTATTCATGCACTGGTACATTTTAAAATGTAATAAAATAATTGTGTAAAAAATGTAATGATCTGCCTACCTTATCACCAGATATCTGATTGTCTTATGAAAGAACAGATGGCTATCCTGTTGGCTTACTTGACATTTTTAGTAGAGCTAAAACTTCCTATCGCTGCAGCACAAGTGCTTTTTCAGAATATTTTATGTTTATTTCAGTATTTTAACTTAACCACCTTTTTTCTCCTCTCCAGAATGGATTGTTATCTGCACTGCCTTATTTTGGATGTTGGCTGTGTATAATCATGTCTGGTCAAATTGCTGATTACTTAAGGGAAAAACAGAACTTGTCCACTGTGTGCGTGCGCAAAACATTTACCCTAATAGGTAGGTAAATTAGGTGAATAATGTGCATGCTTTTTCTTCAGTTTAGAACACTTAATGGTGCCTAGTTAGGGATAACGCAGGCATCATGAGTTTGACTCCTTACAGATGGTCTGCTGTCAGTCCAAGTATATGTGTGTTTGGGGTGGGGTGCTGTTCGTCAGTGCTGGTGATTTCCGAGAGTTGCAGGACACATGCAGAAGTTGTACCAAAATGTATGTATGTGCTTGCTGGACAAAATATCAGTATTATACTATTTCTTAGGGTTCCTTTGGACCTATGTGTCTTTAGTTTGACTGGTTTGATATGCACTAATCATACATTGGCCATTTTAGCTTGGTTTGCCTTATCTTTTTCTGTCTAGCTTTAAAATAAAAATCCCTCTTCCTATTTTAAATTCCTACTCTGCTCTAAAAAGGTGAGCTGCAAATGTTTTTACAAATTCCTCCAACTACTGGATGTGCTTATTGTCCCCAGCAATGGATGGGTTAAGAAGTGTGTTTGGCACATTTTAAGTTTAGAAATCTTCTAAACAGTTGTCTGCCGCACTGTTGAGGATACATTATATATACATGACTGAAGAAATTAAATGTCAGACCTTTTTTTCTAATAATAAACCTGCTGTTTTTTTCCACTGATCTGCACTGAAATATCTTCTGGGAAAAAAGTTTATCGTTCCACTATGTTGTCCTCTAACAAGCAAAGATGAACATATCTATGTAAAGCAACTTTTGTCATCTGATTTCTCAGAAAAACAGATTCCGCTGGAGTAGAAATTTCTTTTACAGTGCTCGCATCAAAGGGTAAAATTTTCAAAGTCACCTAAGTGACTGAGGGAGTCATTAAAAGTCAGCGAGACTAAGGGCTTGTCTACACTGGCACTTTACAGCCCTGCAATTTTCTCGCTCAGAGCTGTGAAAAAACACCCCCCGAGCGCTGCAAGTTTCAGTGCTGTACAGTGCCCGTGTAGACAGTGCACCAGCACTGGGAGCTGTTCCCCTCCTGGAGGTGGGGATTTTTATAGCGCTGGGAGAGATCATTAATGAAGACAATCCCTTAACCCTGGTCTACAGTATGAACTTACGTCAGTATAACTACGTTGCTCCTGGGTATGCAAAATCCACACCCCTGAGTTATGCAGTTTCACTAACCGAACTCCTGGTTAGACAGCACTATGTTGATGGGAGGGCTTCTCCCATCGACGTAGCTACTGCCTCTCGGGAAGAGTGCCCATAGATAGTGTCGGAGAAAAACACAGTTCTCACTCTCAGGTTGGGTGCAGCAAGTCAGATACACTTTATTTTCTCAAGCAATTGCACAGAGGGAGAGAGTGCACTAAGACACAGGGTTTCCCCCACCTAGGCAGGTCTCTCTAAAGATAAACAATTAGAGCAAGCATTTATACCTTTATTACAGACAATAATGAGCAACAGCTGCATATTATTTATACATATTCCTTCATGATATCTTATTTTTCTCACCAATTTCTCTTATAGTCTACATTCTATTCTTATCTAATACAAGGTCACAACAGCCTCTCTCACAGTTCTTTTCCCACTCACTTCGCACAATCCCCACTTCTACAAATCTCGCGTTATTAAAGCTAGAGTTAGCCTGACTCCTACTCATTTCAGAGGCCTGCATCCAAATTCCCTTTATGTACTTCCACAGTAGCATCTTCACTAAGCTAAGCTGCAACGCTGCAGTGCTGTAAGTGTAGACGAGCCCGTAGACTCGTAAATTACTATCTGTAATTCAGTGCACCTTAGAATATGTTATGAAGTGGTTCTCACAGACTAATCTTGGTATCTTGCAGGTTGCAGTACCTGGCTGATTTTAGTCACCCATGCCCAAGAAAATCTGTAATTGTTGCAATTTTTGTACGTGCCTGTAAATTAGAGAGAAAACAGCTAATTAACGAAGCTGAGGAAGGGGTAAAAATTCTGACAGGACATTTTGAAATCCAGGCCAGCAAAACTCAAAATGAAAAATCCAGAAATACGCGTTTTAAAAAGAAATTCTCTGCTTTCCCTAAGACTCCTTAACAAGATACGTATGATGTCTTTTTCAAACCAAAAAGACGTCTTCATCCTTTTATGCAACCACATCTATCTGTGGTAAAGAGGACAAGGAAGTATTCATAGTTTCCAACTGTGTCAGCAGAGCATATGTTTTAACTTTTTTACAACTGATTGCCATCTTTTCAGTATCCAAGTGTTGTGGCATATCAGTACATTGACAAAACTCACATAAATCCAGAAACTTGTGATTTGGTTGCATGCTCCAGAAGTTACCTATTGTAAAGAGCCCATTGGAAAGAGCTGTGACAAAATACTGCATCAAAATGTTCTGAAGCTAACACTTTTGAGGAACATATGGGGTCACCATTTCAAACTGACTATCTAAAGTAATGTCTTGTAATAGCAAGCTGTTCCATCAGAGTGTATTTACAGATAGTATAATGTCTGAATCCCACTACAGAATTCATAATCTCTTGTTCCTCCTTGTTTCAGAGTAGCAGCCGTGTTAGTCTGTATTTGCAAAAAGAAAAGCAGGACTTGTGGCGCCTTAGAGACTAACAAATTTATTTGAGCATAAGCTTTCGTGAGTTACAGCTCACTTCATCGGTTCCTCCTTGGTATCTGATGGTTTGTAAAGCTCAGACTATTTTGACTAATTACACAGAGAGTTGCTTGAAGACCAGAAAGTATTTGCAGACGTTCCTTTGAATTTGAATGGTGGTTTGGTTCACTTATACCCACCCTTATTTCCTATTTGCAAATATTCATGCAAATAGATTTTTGGTCACTCAAATGGTTCTCGAATGGCTGTTCTCCACATGAAGACCTGTATTTGCATTTGAATGGGGATATTTGTGCCCAAACATCAGTATTCATTATTCACCTTTTGTTGTTCATTATTCTCCTGTCTTAAAAGGTTTGTCACCCCTGATGGAGCAGAAACAGTACCATGTGACTTAAGTGACCAATTCTGATAGTGGACAGTCAAACTAAACAGCTGACAAACACCCACAGGCTGAAAGTTGGTCAAATCATCTGTTTACACAATTACAAATAATGAATACATGCAGAAGTCAGGATCAGTTCATCAGAAGAAAAAAGTGTTCAATTTGGATAAAAAGAAAAGGAGTACTTGTGGCACCTTAGAGACTAACCAATTTATTTGAGCATGAGCTTTCGTGAGCTACAGCTCACTTCATCGGATGCATACCGTGGAAACTGCAGCAGACTTTATATATACACAGAGAATATGAAACAATACCTCCTCCCACCCCACTGTCCTGCTGGTAATAGCTTATCTAAAGTTATCATCAGGTTAGGCCATTTCCAGCACAAATCCAGGTTTTCTCACCCTCCACCCCCCCACACAAATTCACTCTCCTGCTGGTGATAGCCCATCCAAAGTGACAACTCTTTACACAATGTGCATGATAATCAAGTTAGGCCATTTCCTGCACAAATCCAGGTTCTCTCACTCCCTCACCCCCCTCCAAAAACCCACCCCCATACACACACAAACTCACTTTGCGAATACAGACTAACACGGCTGTTACTCTGAAACCTGTCAATTTGGATAACTTATTCATCACATATAATTCACACAGCTCTAGTCTTCCCCCATTTTATCTGCTGTTGCGGCCTCTGTTAATTTTATCATAGTACATACATAAAATTGACCTGATCTGATAAGACTAGGCTGATCAGTATCAGTTACTTTCTGATGACCTTTCATCCAATTAAAGCTTGCTCTCCTGTCTGCCACCGGTATGGACTTCAGTGGGCTCATGCAGCACAGACATCCTGGATTCTTTTCTAATGGAGCCATAAAATTGCAAATCTCCATTTTAATTTAAAAAGTACCATGCTATGTTTTGTGCACTAGGTGGCAGTAGTAATATAGAAAATACACCTAAATACATAACTTAGTTTTAGGTTCTTTGTATGATAAATAATGGTTAAGCATCTTTGTGGTGGTAAGTGTCTGGAGGTTTCTAAATGATGTTGTTGTTTTTAGGAATGATCGGGCCTGCAGTATTTTTAGTAGCAGCTGGATTCATAGGCTGTGACTACACATTGGCTGTTGCATTCCTAACCATATCAACAACACTAGGAGGCTTTTGTACATCTGGTTTTGGCATCAACCACCTGGACATAGCACCGTCGTAAGTATTGCTAAAGCTAGTTTTAATACAGATGACATTTTGATAACTTCAACATGAATTAACACTGTTCCATTTAGTGTTAAATGTTAACAATGGTGAAGCGTTATAACCTTTTAGAAAGGTTATTTGCATTTGAAAAACATGCTGTATAAATTGGTCAGATGTTACTTGTCATAAGCAGGCAGTATGTAGTCACTGGCTATGGGCAGATCAATCCTTATGTACAATCATTTTTCAGTAATGGTGTAATTTTTCAAAAGAGAAGGCTAGATTCTCATCTGTGTTTCTGTGCCTTGTACAAGACCAGAGCCCGGCAGATCTCTCTCTTTCCTGAAAGATTTATCTGTACTCTTTAGATGTCCACATAAATACAGAATAATGACCAGTTGGAGAACTATTCAGCTCTGAGTTTGATTTACCCTCATACACAGGACACTAGTGAAGTACAAGATTTCAACACTTATCAGGGCAGATTCTCTTCTGTGTAAGGCTCCTGGGCACAGAATGGGCTGCTCTAGCTTGTGCTAGCTGTCTGTGATCCCCCAGCTTCAAGGAGCTGTGGATTAATGGTTTGAGCACTGTACTGGGAGTCTGGTAGTTTTAGTTTCTATTCCCATGTCTGCCACAGGAACCATAGCCAGATTCTGGTCACTCTCCCACCCCAACCTTTATGCTGGTAGCCAGCCTCCCACCGCTCATTTAACAGTCAGCTCTATCAATTCTGTCCCCTCTGGGGATTCCCCACACTGGGGACTTGTGGGTGGTTTCTGCTTCCTTTGCACCATCTGATTATTTGCAGATGTCAGGAAGGAATTTCCTCTCTGACAGTCTACTGCACAGTTGTTGTTTTGTTTGGGGTTTTTTGTTTTGTGTTTGTTTCCCCATGCTTTTGCCTTCCTCTAACTTAGCAGCAGGGTGAGACTTAGATTCTGTTGGGGTCATCCTCAGCTATGCATGTTTATAAAGACTATATGCATGGAATCTATTGAAGGGTCATGGCTGATTCCAGTAGGCCGTATCGTCAGTCTTTAAGGTGGTATTACTTACTGTTGTTCTTCAAAGATGCAATTCACCTGTCTTCCCAAAGTGGAGAATTAATTGTCAGAGAGGTGGTCAAGATAAAAAAAAAAAAAAGAAATTCCTGAAATTTCCTTCTTTTTAAACAAAAGAGTAATCTAAGTGTTCAAAAGGAAATCAGGCGATGTGCAGGATTCTGGGCTACACGTTGAACTCCTCAAACCAGCTCCACAGTTTACCATTGGAGAAAGATTTCAGTGATGCTCTCTGCTTTCTTAAAAGTCAAAGATTTGGTATAAACCTCTTGGAGAGAAGTGAATTATAAACAAAGGAGATCTAGACTGAGGAGCACTCTCTTACACCACAATCTTTCTAGATGGCTGGCTGGCTCTCTAAATTAATAAATAAATAAATTAAATTAAAAATACACCAAAAAAACTACATTAAAAATATTAGGATTGCAAAGTAAGGCAATGACAGAATTAAGATTGCCTATACAGCCATAGTGCAGGCCCCTGGTATTATATGTGATCATGTCATTAAAGACTATACTATCTTTTCCACAGGACCCCTGCCTCATTAATTCCACAGAATGGACAGTGCTCACTTAATGAGCAGCTATTCAATATTTTGTTTTGTCCCCACTCTTCAGATCTCAGGCTTACATTCAGCACACCATTCAGACCCTGCTCCAAAGAGGAGAATTAATTTCCTCCTGGGCTTTTCTGTGGTGCTCATCACTATAGTTTCTGAGTTTTTCACATTCGCTAATTACTTTATCTTCACAACACTCCTGTGAGGTAAAGGCATGATATTACTCCATTTTAGAGATGGAGAACTGAGGCACAGAAAGATAGGGTCTAAAGTATTTAAAAAATGTGGGTACCCAATTAGAGAGACCTAAGATCTGATTTTTTCAAAGAATTTGTCATTTTATAGCTTTTTCTACATGGAGAGCACAATTCCTGTTGACTTCCATGTGAGTGCACAGCACTTCTGTAGATCAGACCCCAGGGATACCCAGAAAATAAGGAATTAAAATCACAGTGAGTGACAGTGTGGAAAGTTTAGCTTAAGTGACTTGCCCAGTATCACATAGGTACTCTGTGGCAGAGCAGGGATAGAATCCATGTATCCAGTGCAGCATTTAATTGCCTTAACCGTGAGCCATTCTTTCTGTTTCTGCAATCCCCTGCCTCAGTCACTACACACCTTCCAATTTCTGCAACAAGTGAGGCTGGGGTCCTGGAGACCAATCTCCTTCCCTACCCAACCCTGATTCATCCCCAGAGCAGGTCCATCCTGTGCAGTGAATAAGGCAGAAGTCCTTTGCAAAAAAATATTATGTAATCAGATAATGAAAGACTGTATTATAATGCATACACACAAGGGGGCCGAATTAAGGTTACATGGACATTCTTAATTCTGGCTTTGTCTAAGTTTTGAGTGTTTGACTTAGCAATTTAATGTTTTTAAACGTAGCTTTTGTATGTGTAACTTCCTAAGTTTTAAAAAAAAGCAAACGGGGAAAAAAACCCAAGTACCATCATATTGACCCCCACATGGGCCATCAGCAAGATTGGAACTGTTAGATCAATCACACAGGTATCTGCCACTTGAGCTAATGGCGTAACAAGGGGTAATAGTAGATTGTCATCCTTTGGATAACCAGCGCTAGAGGGGGATGTCAGTGGGTTTCACATATATTTTCTGGGAGTGGGGGAATTACCAGACTTAGGATACCTTGGGTTCCATTCTAGGCACAGTGGAGGGAGTGGTACTAATGGGTACAGAATCTTCTGTTCATTTTCCCCCAAGCATGACCCCTTTCACCCTATCCCATCCAACCTGTCCTGTCTCTTTCTACCCCTGAATTCTTGTCCCAACCTCACTTCCCCACCTAGCCAGCCCCAGTCTCCATTCCTTGGGCTTCTGTTCCCAGTCTTTTTGCCTAGCACATCCTATTCTCAGTTCTCTGGACTCTCCATTCCAAGTGTCCTTGCCCACTCAGTCCCACTTTTCCCCCTACTCCCCATCCTGCTGAGAATGCCCAGTGTAGATGGGAATCTTCAGGAAATTTAGCTGCTATCTAAGAAGCCTGTAGTGAGCACGTGAAAACTGCTCTTTTTACCCAAAGGTTATATTTGGGCAGATATTCCTAGAGGTGGCGAAATGATCATTCCAGAAGCAACGGCACCACCATCGCCGTGCTTTCTCTCTCTCTCGATCACATTTCAATACCCTACTCCAAAGCAGGGAAGTCTTAGCACTTTTCAAAGAAAAGGTTGCCAGAATTTTTTGACGTGCTCAAAATGAGACCCAGGAAAAATAAGTCATGCTTGGAAACAGCTGAACCATTTTGTCTGAAATCTTCCAAAAAAAACCTTCAGACTGAGGCAGACACCCACCATTGAAAGGGGAGAAAATGAATTGGGGCATTACTGTGGGCATATAAAAGAACATAGTGATGAGCTTGCTGGCTATTACCATAAGGGCCTTTTGCTATTCAAAAAATTGTAACATGCCACAGCAGGAATTTGTATAATAAATTTAAGTTGCAGGAACTGTTTCCTTAAATGAACAAAAATCTTCACATCCAAGTAGAAAACATGAATTATAATATAAAAATGTAGGTGTGTGTCTTCCCATTATGTTGTTAACATTTGAAATTATTGGGGAAGGGGCAAAATTATCTGTGTGGGGGGAAAATATATTCACTTCTGGCTTCTTCCCTGAAATGTTGGCTAATTCAGCCAATTACAGTAATATATTTCCTTAATGATGATGATTCTTAATATCTCACTCATCATAGATCCCTCATATTGTTCCCCTCGCTCTCTGATGTGCTGACCACATCATGTATCTTGCGTTGTCTTCTCATTCTGCCCCTTACTTAATCAGTGAGTTCACTGTATTCGTGCATCCCCTACTATGTTATAGAAGATCTTCGTCAATGTTTGGACTGTCTTGCTTTGCAGATTTGTCATATTTAGCTTTCTCTTTCATGCTGGATTCTTTACATTGTACAGAGAGTTGCACCATGGTTATCTGCATCAGACTGTGTGTTATCAAGTGCACAATCTATGTCAGAAATACTAAAAATGAAAGACAAGTAGCCAGGAATGAGCTGCAAATGTTTCTCTGGGGCCTAGATGAGCTTTGAAAGTGCATATTAATATTGTTGCAGTGCTTAAATGTTTTAAGGAAGAAATGCTGCATGTAGGTCCATTAAGGGCTTCATAGTGTTTTGGTATATACACTTATCTGCCCCTAGAGGCTTTTACACTTGGGCTCTATGAAGCTGAATGTCATATTAATTTTTATGCACTTTCAAGTTGCCAAAGGAGTATAAATACATACCTTGTTTAAAAGAAATAAGTATCACTGTAGTCAAAATTTCAAAGTTTAAAGTAAAATACAGTGCACTGCCTTAATAAGGCTTCGTGAGTGTGTTGACTTTAAATAAAAATCATCCAATAGGCTCGATGCTTGAATTTGTAGCTCCCTTGTAAATGCTTTATTCAGAGAACACACACACACACACACAGAGCTAATCCCATCTGATTGTACGCATAGGTGCTGGAACAAGGGTAGCAGAGGCTGGGGGGAGGTGCTGCACCTACCCCTCCACACCCACCCCCCAGCGTGAAGTGGTTTCCATTATATACAGAGTTTGGTTCAATGGCTGTCAGCACCCCCACTATAAAAATTGTTCCAAAACCTCTGATTGCAACATATGCATCATCGCCTTTTATCTGCAGTATGAGATTCCTTCTAGATTCTCCTATTTCAGTAAGTAAAATGCCAGGGCTGTGCATATCTCTTCAGGAAGGCTATAGGTTCCATGGAGTGAAATACTGAAGCCACCAGGAATTCTGCCATTGTACTCTGGGGGGCCAGGATTTCATCCCATTGTGTTAAACGGTGAGTTAAACCAATACAGCTATTAGGAATATCTCCTTTCCCTTTTATTAGCTCATGGCTGACCTCAGTTAGTGATTTTTATATGGCTTCTGGGGGCAGCAAATCCAGCCTGCAAATCTTGCCCTGTTACTCCTTTCTGCTTCTGCGATCCCTGGGCTCTGAACTGGAAGATTACAATTTTTAGTTCTAGTCTCACTTCTGCCACTGACTTGCTTTAATGTTCTGCACTGGTAGAGCATTTTGCAAGCATGGCATCCATATGCCTTGCAACATCCCTATAAGTGATAAATATATTCATTTTACAGCCACAGGGAGGAGAAACTCAGGCTCAAAGAGGTTAAGTGAGTTTCTCGAGATTACGGAGCAAGTCGTCATCTCAGACTGCTGCTGTGTGTGTTGAGAACAGCACACCTTGGGATCCCAGAGAGATCCAAATGTCTGCAAGTGGACCTGCAAAAGTGGGTGTGGCAACCAGAAACATGGGTGGTCTTAGTTAAACCCACCCGCCATTTGTGTGCTACAGCCACAACCCATACAAATCTGAAGGGAACAAATGGAGCATGTGTTCTAAAGCCCTGTGTTGGTGGAACTTATGCTGTGAAGTAAAAGGTAAATGGAGAAATCCTTAATGCCTCCTGTCTTATTAGCAATGGCATCTGCATCGTCTTTGTCTATCCCACACATCACCCTGTCATGCGCCACACACTACCCACCTCCACCTTCCATCCCCTTTTTCTCCTCACCTCTCCAATGGATCCATCCAAGGCAAATTGGTTGATGCTTACCAAAGAGGGCATAGTTTGCTGTAAGAGGCTGGGTGAGACTCTCGGCAGTTCGCTGGTTTTGGCCTAGCCGAAAGGTGGCAACCCTATAACATGAAGCATGTAAACCAGTAACTCATTTTAAGGTGACACTTAGTTGCTCTTAAAATAAATAAATGGGAGCCATTCCCACGCAAGTACTAACTTGTCTTGGCTTTTAGTTCATGTGATCTGACAAGACTACAGCTGAAGGTGGTTTGGCTCCTATATCAAGCAGTTTCACCAAATACGGGAATAAGTTAATAAGCAGTGTGAACAATTTCTTCTACAGATATGCTGGGATCCTGCTCGGAATCACAAATTCATTTGCAACTGTCCCAGGAATGGTGGGGCCAGTCATTGCAAAAAGCCTGACTCATCATGTAAGACTGTTTGTTTGTTTGTTTGTTTCACTGATAAAATTTCATATGCCCTCTTCTAATGGACATTCTCCATTCTGAGATGCTGTTTTATATAAGGATAAAACGTGATGTATATGCGAGTCTTACTCTTAAGTTGTGATAAAGCTCTATGCCCTGGATTTTATTTTGGTGGCTGTTATACTGGCAGTAAAATGTGAGGTTGCATTTCAAAGAGCCACATAGGGCTTTAGGTATTTGGCTGTCAGTGGCATAGGCCTTGCCTTCACTAAGAAAAAGAAAGGTGCGTATATTTTATCACGAGTTATCTAACACGTGAATGACTATCGTGGTAAAATCCTAGTGTGGACAAGGCCATTATAGTTTTAACACGTTAGCAGGTAAACACTGCCTTGGTTAGTTATGGAAGAATGATGGTGTTTGAATCCTGAATTAAAAACTTGTCAATTAAACAAGGAAAGAACTCCTTTCAATTGTATTTATTTGTAATGTGTGTCCTGGGATTTTAGTGTATAGTATAAAATACTATACAGTTCCTCAGAGACTTGAATTAGATACCCAGTCTGAGACTTTTTATTCCCAGCACTACTTAGTCATAAAATGAGAAACAGTGATATACAGTAAAAGCTATATCATCTGGCACTTTACCAGCCTGAAAGCTCTATAAACCGGCATTTCTGATCTTCATTGAAAGTCCGGTTTACGGTCCAGTTAGTGCAGAGCTGTAGGCTCCCAATCTGGCTTCGCGCAGCTCCCTGGAAGTGGCGACATGTCCCTGCTGCGGAGGCGTGGTTAGGTGGCTCTGCGCACTGACCTGGCTCCACAACTGCGGGGGCGGCACCTGCAGGCAGAGGCAACATGCTGAGCTGCCTAGTTGCACCTCCGCCTAGGAGTATAGGGACTTGTTGCTGCTGCTTGCGGGGAGCCGCCCAAGGTGAGCGCCGCCCTGATCCAGCACCCCAACTCCCTTCCCAGAGCCCCCTCCCACACCCAAACTCCCTCCCTCTTAGTTAACCGGAATTTTTCACTTACCAGCACCTCCCATTCCCCCAACATGCTGGATAACAAAGCTTTTACTGTACATAACCAAAATGCTTTTCTTTTAGAATTATTGATAGAATTATTTAAGAATACTTTAGGGAGGGCAAGTGGGATGAGTGACTTTGCTAGTACAATTGGTGAATTGAGTAACCTAGTAATAAATCGCTCCAACCGTTGCTTTGAAAAACACTGAAGTATTATTTAATGCTGTGGGTCCAAACAGATCAGCTTTGTCTGGACAGCTTAACAAAAATTCTCTTATACTGTTTAGTCTGGTGTTAATACAGTCTCGTTCAGCTACCCTTTTCCTTTCTTTACCAGTAAAGACACTTTGTAAGCTTGTTTGAATAGTCACCTGCAATTTAAAAAATGGCTTTTTAACCTTAAAATGTTTACATATATGTAAACCTCAGTATTTATTTTTATTTTTTTAGAAATGTATTAGCTAATGCCATTAATGCATCCTAGACTTTTTTTAGACTACAAACCTTCATCCTGGTTTCAGTGACATCCCTTCACTGCCAATAGTAAACTTCTCTGTGGGCCAAAATCAATCCAGGGCTGAAATGTTTATGTAAAACCCATGGCTGGAACAGTAATATAGTAACAAATAATCAAACTGATTACCCATAAAGCATAGGAAAGATTTGTGCTGCTCTGAAAACTGAGTAGTCCTTTCCATTAGGTTCATTCTCCATGCATTGGGTTAGCCCAAATACAATTTTGAGACAATATATTTGGACTTTCTCACTTTGTTAAATGACAAACTGGGTGGAACAGCCCTTATCACAATGTTAATTGCATGGTTTTAAAATGTATTTGACTTCTACTGCTATTTAAGTTGTCCTTTTGTATTTGTAATGCTTTTGATGTCAACGTGAAACTGCACTGTGTAGAATTTTCAATTGACAAGAAAGAGTGTGTCTTTTTAGCAACTTTTCATTCTAAGATATGACGCTGTAAACTCATTGCTTTTATTTTTTTCTCTTGGCAGAATACTGTGGGAGAATGGCAGACTGTTTTCTATATTGCTGCTTCTATTAACTTATTTGGAGCAATTTTCTTTGCATTATTTGGCAGTGGAGAAGTGCAGGACTGGGCACTCAATGGCCGCCACTTGCATAGAAACTGAAGGAGTTATTGAGATATCAAGGCTATACTGAATCACTGTACTAAAGTCATGTGACCTGAAAAGTGCCTTTCATATTGATGCCCAGAAAGCTACAAAAGCTTTTCAGTTTAACTATTTTATCTGTGTACTGTTTGTACTGGAAGTCACTTGACAATGCATGTATGTTATTTCTGTAACAAGAAACTACTTAGCTCTAGTAGAATAGCCTCATGCTAAGACTTTATCAGATACTTGATCTAAAACCTAGAATTTTAAATCAGTGTGCTGGGCACCATTTTCTGCCACCTCTTAATATTTTCTGAATTAAAACGGGTAGGAAGATGTCTTCTATCATTGACAGGGCGCAGGAGAGAGAAGGGATTGTATGTGGTGTTGGGAGGAGGAGGAATGGTATGTAATAAGGAACCTTTTTTTAATTTTTATGATGAAGTTAATATGCTTCTACCATTTTAATATCCAGGAACTTTCTGGTTTTCTAGAGGTTTTTATTATATTTTAATTTTTCTTTTTACCAATATTTTAATTGGTGTTATAGGGCTCTGTTTTACTACACACATTTCCCATATGTAAATGTTCCATGTTCAAGAACATGGCTTCACAATTAATACAGAGTAATTAGAGAGCAATTTAACAACAAGCAGCTTACATTTGAGACAGACACACAGAAGGAGTCCTTCTGCTCCCCCCTCAGTGGGGTAAGATATTGACATACCATACATTCAGTGTCCTATGCATCAACAAAGGAGTACGTTGCTATGGTTTGAATTCTAATGTGAAGATTGCACTAGAAACGGAATAGCTGGGTGTGTGTATTAAAATGATTTTCAATCTGGCAACCTCTTTTTTTTCTCCATGACAAAAAGCATTCAAAGCAAAGGAACTCTCAAATTCTTCTGCTAATGTTGTAAATTTGCCAGTAGAAATGTACTAAAATGAGGCCAGTGCAGAGATTAAGGATAATACTTTTTAGTTCTCTTCTATAGTTACTCTAGCCCTGTTCACAGGTTAAAAATCAGTGATATTGGGGAAAGAACCAGTGCAACTTCATTTTTGGAAGTTGCCCCAGGCGCTTGCTGTTCTGAGTCTGAGAGAATTGTGATGTTAGTACAGAATTCACACTTGGAGCATTCTTTTACTATAAATGTACACTTGGATGCTACACACCCGACTAAACCCAATTATGAGTGAAAATTGTAGTCTAGAAGGAATCGGTGATTGAAAATCAGAGGGACTCTACTTAGAGTATTCACCATGTAGAAAGGGAAAAAATCCCCTTTCCAAAGATTCCTGGATTGGAGCAGGTTGGCGAAGGACACTTTGCTTTCTTTTTTCCACCTACCACCAATACAAAAAGAGAAGCCTGGCCACACCTGCGTACTTGTGCTCCAGGGGAGTCTGGCTGACTTCATTTCTAGGAAATGGCTACTGCCTCTCTTTACCAGCTTTAAGAACCTTTGTGTTTTCACCTGCGTTGAAGTGTCATGTCTTACTATAGAAGTATGTTAAAGCTGTGCTGTATCATCAATTTGTTTCTACAATAAATGGTGCCAGATTCATATGGAATTTATATTTGCACATGTGACTATTATTGGAAATGATACAATTCTAATTTTTGGGAAGTGATCCTCCAGTTAAACAGAGAATGTACCAACTGTGGGTGATGGATGGATTAGGGGATTGTGAATGGGTTTCTGAATCCCTAACCACTGCAGCAGTCTCAAATCTAGCAGAGACAGGTGAGTACTGTCTGCATGAAAAGAGGTAGCTTCGTTTTGTGTTCACAAAGCAATTGGGCTTTTTACTGGTCTCGGCAAAAATGGTGCTAAATAGTCCAAAGAATTGTTTGGACATAGACTGAACTAGCCTCTTCCCCTACCACCTCGGGACCATGCTCCAGATCAGAGGTGCAGTAGGATGAGGAGAGGCTTGCATGGCCACTACTTTTTTTTTTTTTTTTTTTTTAAATTGACAACTGTTCTGTAGACAGAGCTTTAGATTCCAGTGTTGTCAGTCTGGCGTCTTGGTGACCACGAACATGGAATTTCCAGAAGAGAAATGGAATCAGAACATTATTTTGATTGTTTTTATCTGTGAGTTAAGACAGTAAACATTAAATAGATCCAATGTCACTGATTCTATTTGACAGGTTTCAGAATAGCAGCCGTGTTAGTCTGTGTCCGCAAAAAGAACAGGAGTACTCGTGGCATCAAATAAATTTATTTGAGCATAAGCTTTCGTGGGGTAAAACCCACTTCATCGGATGCACGCAGTGGAAAATACAGTAGGAAGATTTTATATACACAGAGAACATGAAACAATGGGTGTTACCATATACACAATAACAAGAGTGATCAGTTAAGGTGAGCTATTACCAGCAGGAGAGGAAAAAAACCTTTTGTAGTGATAATCAAGATGGGCCATTTCCCACAGTTGACAAGAATGTATGAGGAACAGTGGGGGGAATAAACATGGGGAAATAGTTTTACTTTGTGTAATGACACATCCACTCCCAGTCTTTATTCAAGTCTAATTTGATGGCGTCCAGTTTGAAAATTAATTCCAATTCAGCAGTCTCTCACTGGAGTCTGTTTTTGAAGTTTTTTTGTGGTAATATTGTGACTTTTAGGTCTGTAATCGAGTGACCAGAGAGATTGAAGTGTTCTCCGACTGGTTTTTGAATGTTATAATTCTTGACGTCTGATTTGTGACCATTTATTCTTTTACGTAGAGACTGTGCGGTTTGGCCAGTGTACATGGCAGGGGGGCATTGCTGGCACATGATGGAATATATTCTGTTTGACTTATCCAAGCCAGACTGAGGAGTCTTGGAATTTCTGGTTTTCATACCTATTTTGTTCTTTTAATATCATGCATAATTGACACAGGTGCTCTGTGTTCCATTAATTTTGAAGTGAAAAGCTTGGCTGGAAAGCAGGGACAGAAAAATTATAGTAGGTCCTCATGTTTATTTCTAGAAAGCAGACCAAGGCTAGCTGGGGTCCTTATTCTGAAGCAATCATAACATTTGATGATAGAGTTTGATCCACAAGGCGTTAAGCACTCTGGCCCCAATCCAGCAAAGCATTGCAACATATGCTTGACTTTATTTTGTAGGTTCAAACCCATAGAATAGAAAAACTATATTAAAATGTCAAAAATAATTTAAATAATTATTGCCCTTCTGCCTCTTTACCATGCTGCTGCTCGCTCTCCCTTCTCAATTTATCTGTTTACTTGCTTCCTTGTATTGTTTCAGAATGTTTTGGGTGCCCAGCTTGATACCTTAAAGGGTCTTGATTTTTCAGAAAGTGCTGGACACCCAATCAGGCCCTGTTAAGAAGTTTCAAGTTGAACACCCAAAATTAAGAATTAGTTTTAAAAACATTGTATTTTTTTTATATTTTATATTTATATTCATTTTCTTCCTTATCCTGCGTAACTGGTTCCTTACTTCATTTTGTCAACTTATATTAAAAATAGAAGTAATGGTGTTCTGTGCTTCCCTGAGTCACACCTTACTGCAGTCTTCCCCTAGTACCTAGTCACCAGGCTCTGAGCTGATCACTTTCCCAGGGGCTGAACTGTTACTGTTGAACACCCTCCCAGGCTGTAGCTCCTATTCTCAAAAGAGATTTTTTCCTTCCCATCCTGGAATAGTTTGTTTCCACCCTGTATAACTGGTAATTGAGTCTAATTGACATCTAACTATTTTCAGAATTTGTCATGAAGGGAATAAAATGTTAAGACCTGGATATTGTGACCTAAATCAGGCTACCTTTACATCTTAAATGTTCTTCCTCCATATAAACACTTCTGTACTGGAAAGGTCTACTGTCCACTACTATATCTTTCATGTGTCTCAGTCACATCTCCTATAAACAGCTGGTTGGTTGGCCAAGTCCTGTTTTGGGAGCAATAGGATAAACAGAAACGAGCTGCCTTTACAAAGAGAGTTTAATAGCCAGGCTACACTTGCAAGGTTATATCAATGATATACTATTTCTGCTGTACTGTGACCATGCTGACCAATACCAAATTGATAAGTGTTAAATAAATTAGAGCATTATGCTGCCAAGAAGCCAACACTCCATCAGTACCAAGTTTAGCAACAATGAATTAAATGGTCTAGGACAAAGCCTACTCACTTGGCAAAATATTCAAGTGGCGGAAACGGCCTTCTATAATGTCTTTCCTAACATGCGGATTAGTGATAGACATTTTTAAAACAATTCACAAGAGTCAGTATGTACTTCTCACCATCCCTGGAAACTTCCTGTCTTCTTCCCTTACCACCTCCAGTATCCTGTGCTGCAGAATATCACAATTGGGCTGCTTCAGGATGCTGGTCGCGCAAGGAGAGATTACAAAAGGGCATTTCTTTCCATGCCAGCCAGCCCATCCTTTTCCTTCCGATGTACAGCACCACTCAGAATTGTGCCTTAATGATCAAAGATCAGCTGCCCCAAAGGAAATCTTGGGAAATACTGCAAAGAGTTATCCAAAATCCAGATAAACATTTAAGAAAGTAAAGTTGGATAACTTAAAGTCAGTCTGCATGGTAATGAACGAGCAGGTGGTCCATGAAGGTATTTAGGCAGCTTAATCCTGTTTTTAGGCACCACTGCATGCCACAAAACTCTTGCTTGGCTGCTACCTCACCCTGTAAGTACCTAAATTCACTTGGCATCTAAGTTTTTGCAGTAAAAGTTCCCTAGGTGCGTATGTTTCAGTCTCTGGGCATTTGCACTGCTGCCAGGTGTCAGGGCACCTATCTCCCACCTAAGCTCTAGAGCGATTCACAAAGCAGGAAAGCTGGATGTTTGACTGCCTAACTTGCATGTGCGCCTGATCTGGGAGGCATGATCAGAGGCCAACTCTTGGATCAGGTCCCTCTGGTAAATTCACACAAAACAGCTGGGGGGCAGGAGAAGGAAGAGAACCTCCCTTGTAATCTTTAGCCTAGTGGACAGGGAATTCACCCGGGATGTGTGCCACACTCCTAACCACTAGGCTGCAGAGTCAGTCCAACTCTTTCTCTAGCTCAATTAATATGTTCAATATTAATATTCAATTAGTAAAAGTGGAACAACTTCAATGGGAGAGACTGAGGGAGCCCTACCTCAGAATATCCCATAGCCTAGTGATGAGAGCACTCACTTGAAAGATGGTCTATCCCTGTTCAAATCCCATCTCCCCGTCAGGGGGAGGGGGGGTTCTCAGACATTCTGGGTGAGTATCCTAGCCACTAAGCTAAAGATTACAAGGAGGGGCCTCCCCTACCCCTCTCAGCTCCCTGGTGGTTTTGTTCTGGGCCCTGCATGCAACTAGGCCACTGAATGCCGATCTTTTTTGGTTCCTGGATCGCAAGCTGAGCTTGGCATCTATCTCCATCAGAGGGACGGGGCTTAACACACCCCCCTCTGGTCACTGTCTCCCATTCGCTAATAGACCACGATCCACAAAGACAGCATGCTAAGCAGGGAGCTGCCTAAGACACCTAGGTCTCCCTATTCATTGTATAGGGTGCCTACGTGCCTAACAGACTTTGTGGGTCACAGTGATGCCCCTGTGGTGTTGTTGTTTCTAGGCGCCTAAAAGTTAGGTGTTGCCACACTGAACATCACAACACCTAAGTCCCTTTGAGGATCCCACCCACAGTGACTATCAATTCTTTCAGGTATACCTATTTAACCCACCAACAGCCTACCAGCTGCAAAGAAACTACTGCTTTGCATCTGAATTATTTTGGCCGCCTGTTTTATTTGGATGCTCCTGTACGCAGAGACCTTGTCTTCCTCTGGGTTTTGTACAGTACTGAACATGCTGTTCATTTTGAAATAAGTGCCTTTAATGCCAAAGTAACCCAAATTGCTTCTAAAGGAAATATATAATCTCTCTAGACATCCCTTACCCATCACCATTCGAGTGTAGCCACCAGAACAGTAGCTAGGGAAAGAGTTTCAGAATAACAGCCGTGTTAGTCTGTATTTGCAAAAGGAAAAGGAGTACTTGTGGCACTTTGGAGACTAACCAATTTATTTGAGCATAAGCTTTCGTGAGCTACAGCTCACTTCATCATGGCTGTTACTCTGAAACCTATCTCACTATAGAATTCTATTTTATTCCATAAGAGTATTTGCCTGTAAGGAAGAATGAAGATTCCTTCGTGATCCTAGTCCATCAGCAAACTAGTACATTGATATTGTAGACAGATATATGCACTTAGTACATTACATACAAACAAGCAAATAAATACGGACATAATCCACACTAAATTCAGTGCCAGTGCCAAGGCCCTCGGTGAGCGTTGTTTGAAGTAAACCACTTTAATGAGGGGCAAATGCAATCAGTTGCCTCTAGGCTGTTTTCTTCTCAGACTTCCTTCTTCTCTGGCTGTTTGATTCTTACAAGATGTTAATTTTTAACTCTATGACAAATCAGACCTAGATCAATTATTGGAGTTATAATTTTTTATTTAACGGAGAAGGCTAAGTAATGTCTCGTCATTTTAGTTTTAAATTAAATCTGGGAGTACTTTGTACATAGCACCATGTAAATCAGGAAAGTTAACCTCTTCCGTGACAATCAAAACAATCTTTGGTGTTAATAAACAATGTGTGGTATAGTAAATAGCCTGGTGACAGTAAGGCCTTGTCTACACTACCACTTTATGTCAGCAAAATCTTATGTCGCCCAGGGGGTGTGAAAAAAAAACAACGCCCCTCTGAGCAATGTAAGTTTTGCACAAGAGGCAGTGTGCACAGCACTATGTGGGTGGGAGAGCTTCTCCTGATGACATAGCTACCGCCACTCGTGGTGGTGGTTTTATGATGTCAGTGGGAGAGTTCTCTCCCAGAGTGGCTACACGAGCGATCTTATAGGGGCACCACTGCATCGATACAGCTGTGCTGCTGTAAGCTCGCTCGTGTAGACATGGCCTAAGAAAGCAATGACGTTCCAACTTAAGTCTGCCATGCACCCATTTGCTCTTCCTTCTGTGGCTTTTTAAAGTAAAGTGTTTTGTACAGTATGAGCCTACTGAGGCCGAACACCAGCTTGTAACGTTTTACAGAGACATCTCACTAGCTGAGTAGAATTAGGCCAGCACAGGTCGAGGCTGGGAGAATTCCAAGAAAAAGCCCCCGAAAGCTGTTCACAGTGGTGCGGCTGAGGCAGCATAGACAGTCCCTTCCCCGGGCAGTCTTGTTGTTTGTGTTTGCATGGTGCCTAACACAAAGGGGCCCAGGCACTATTGCAATACAACTGGTAAACAATAACATTATTGCTACGCTAGAGCATTAGTTCAAAGAAGAATGTGATGCTCAAACTGCCATCTCTAGGGTGTGATAGAAAGCCTTCAGCCAAAGCACCCGCAGCTGTTGCAAAGTCTCCTGTGCCTTTTGTTAAGACAGGGGCATAAATGCTGCGGTATATCTGAATCGCAGATATTCTGTAGGTCTCAGATTTCCCCTGTAGCTTCAGTTGTTGTTACACGTGTCTTCACTCTTTCCCTAAAAGAAAATGAGTACTTGTGGCACCTTAGAGACTAACCAATTTATTTTGAGCATAAGCGTTCATGAGCTACAGCTCACTTCATCGGATGCACATTCCCTGTCTCAAAGAGTTTACAGTTGGCAGTGGTGTTTTATACAACTTTAGGTACAGGACTGAAAGATGAAAAAATTAGCTCTTTACCATGTTTAAAACAATGGGTCAGATTTAATACAACACTCAGTAACCTCCTCCCTCTACCCCCCCTCACCCCGGCTTACACTCCTACACACCTGGCTAATTCAATCTTCAAAGGGTTGTAACTCGATACAATCAAATTTCATTGGGAGAATTAGTTTCATGGTGAATTTCAATTGTTTATCTCCAGCTATTTCAACAGAAGGGCTGCTTAAAAAAAAGTCATAAGAATTACTTTATAATGAGAAACATATTTCCCCCTTACTCTTCTGGAACTTAAAAATTGCTGAATAGTTTGCTTAAATTTTCACATAAGTGTATGCACACAAAAAATATTCACATTGGCAGTGTCCAAGCCTGGAAAACTTCAGCCTGAAATGTGAAAAATCAAGTAGGTGTGAGTTACTGAAAGGATTAATGCAAGCCTGTAACCTTAGCTTTAATGGTAGCTGCAGCTCTTATTAGATGTATGGGTGGGATTGGGCTGCTGGAATATGCCTAGCATCGGAGCTTGCTGTATCACCCCCAGAGCATCTCTGGAAATGAAGTGTGGTTTCAAAAGCCAGAATTTCCTTCCTACCCTCACCTTCCTCCACAGGATGGTGATTTGCTGCTGACTGGAACTGGGCAAAGGATACAAGTTCCGTTTTGAGAGAGGTTTTGAAATTTAGCTTAGCTTCAAATTGGAACAAAAACTAAAAATGTTTAAAATCTCGGCAAAGGAAATTTTAAAAAAATAGGTTTTGTTTTGATTTTGACTTTTTTTTTTAAGTCTGTTCTATATAATAGAAGTGACAATAAAACAATTGAGAAGTCATTCTAAAGCCCGACAAACCTTTTGTTCCAACAATGATGAAAGGGAACATTGTTGAAATTTGGGCGGGGGGGTTCCTGCCAAAATGAAATTCTGACCCAGGCAACCCAATGTCATGAAGGATTTCAGTTTTGGTAGAACTGCATTCCAATAGAATCTGGTTCCATCAAAGGTTTCAGCCAGCTCATCTGCTGATTGGCACCAGAAGCAAATCACTAACCTTCCCCTGCTGTCTCAGCTCCACTGGCCTGTGCCTGTTGGGCAGATCTAGGACTCTGCTCATTCCCCATCCCCCTCACACTCCTAGGGATTAGTCAGTGAATAGTGCCTACTTACCTCTGCAAGCCCAGCCCCAAAGTCTATGTGGGGTGTAAGGAGGAGCATGGGGGCTTACCCATCCATGTAAAGGTGTGAGGCCAAGGGACAATCCTGCTTTAAGTGATAAGCCAATGATTTCTAAATGTTTCCTTTCTTGCTGTGCTACAGTTCACATCCTAAAGGACAATGGGCAAATAATTGCTGCTATGGTGAACTCTGTTTATAAACTGCGGATTTAAAAGGGAAATGAAATGAAGCACATTTGAGCACTGGTTTGAATTCCAGGCCTCATTCTGCCATTCTTACTCAAAGCTGTCTAAGCGATCCAATGGTGCTTTTTTGGTTTTGTTTTGAAAGATTAAGCAAAAACACTTCAGCTATTTCAAGTAAAGGGGACTGGGAGTTAAAAAACAACCTCCTTTTTGCATTATTTAAAATGCATGCATCTTTTTTTGAACAGTTCTAAAGGAAAAATGGCTAGGAGTAGAAACTGAAATTTGGTACAGAAAGAACTCTTCAAATAAAATTTGGTTTTTATCTGACCATGGCCGAACCCTTTCAAAGTTACATGTGCAGTACACATTGCATAGGTTGTTTGTTTTTGTTTTTGCTTGGCTAGAAAAATACATAACATAAAAAAGAGTTACACTCACCAAAAGAAATATTTAGAGAGTAGGGCACTACTTGACATAATTAAGGTGGCCCAAATCAGCCCTTGGAGTAATGAGAAATTGGTTTTTTACCAGAATCCAATTTCCTCTTGGTTTACCTCAAGTCTATGTCACTCACCACTACTGTCAGTAAGTTTTTGTACATTTAGGCCCTGATCCGCCAATGGGCAGACCCTTATGTGCACCGAGTCCCATTAAAGCCAGTCTAGGTCTGCCAGTCCACATAATTGAGGGTTTAGACCAAAGGTGGGCAAACTATGGCCTGCGGGACCGTCCTGCCTGGCCCTTGAGCTCCAGGCCGGGGAGACTAACCCCCAGCCCCTCCCCAGCTGTGCCCCCCCCACCCCACAATCACACCGCCACGCGGGCAGCCCTCTGGGCAGCGTGGTTGGCTCCAGCTGAGTGGCGCGGCTCCCAGACGTGCTGCTCTGAGCAGCATGGTAAGGGGGCTGGATAAGGGGCAGGAGGTCCCGGGGGGCAGTCAGGGGACAGGGAGCAGGGGGCGGTTGGATAAAGGGTGGAGGTTTGGGGCGGGGGGGCGGTTCGATAGGGTGGAAGTTCTGTGGGGGGTGGGGAGCGGTCAGGGGACAGGAAACAAGGGGGATTGGATAGGTGTGGGAGTCCAGGGGAGCCTGTCAGGGGTGTGGATAGGGGTCGGGGCAGTCAGGGGACAGGGAGCAGGGAGGGTTGGATAGGGGGTAGGGTCCCGGGGGGGGCAGTTAGGGGCAGGGATCCTGGGAGGGGACAGTCAGGGGACAAAGAGCAGGGGGTGTTGGATGGGTGGAGGGTTCTGAGGGGGGCAGCTGGGGGCAGGAAGTGGGAGGGGGCGGGGCCCAGGCTGTTTGGGGAGGCACAGCCTTCCCTGCCCTGCCCTCTGTACAGTTTTGTAACCCCAATATGGCCCTCGGGCCAAAAAGTTTTCCCACCCCTGGTTTAGACTAAAAAGAGACTCTCACAGTCTGTAATTTGTTCTATAAATCGTTTGGAAATGTTCATGAAAATGAATAACTCACTGTCCAGAATATTTTTGTTAGTGTTTTTTGGCTTTTGTATCATGAAGTTTAGTTACATAATTTTTACATAATCTTTATTAATATTCCATTCATGGTTATACGAGCCTACAAAAAAACCCTGTTTCTGTTAAAAAAACCTCTATGGGTAAAGAGTGGGAGACTAAAATATGTCAACCAATCGCTGTCAGCTATATGATTACATAGCAGATGGGATTGCTGAATACTTCTGGTGGGGGAGCGGGGAAGTGAAGCACAGGAAATGTACAAGTGCCAGTAGAGAGTTGAAGAAACAGCAAAAAGAAAAGGAGGACTTGTGGCACCTTAGAGACTAACCAGTTTATTTGAGCATGAGCTTTCGTGAGCTACAGCTCACTTCATCGTATGCATACTGTGGAAAGTGTAGATCTTTTTATACACACAAAGCATGAAAAAATACCTCTCCCCACCCCACTCTCCTGCTGGTAATAGCTTATCTAAAGTGATCACTCTCCTTACAATGTGTATGATAATCAAGTTGGGCCATTTCCAGCACAAATCCACGGTTTAACAAGAACGTCTGGGGGGGGGGTAGGAAAAAACAAGGGGAAATAGGTTACCTTGCATAATGACTTAGCCACTCCCAGTCTCTATTCAAGCCTAAGTTAATTGTATCCAATTTGCAAATGAATTCCAATTCAGCAGTTTCTCGCTGGAGTCTGGATTTGAAGTTTTTTTGTTGTAATAATGCAACTTTCATGTCTGTAATCGCGTGACCAGAGAGATTGAAGTGTTCTCCGACTGGTTTATGAATGTTTTAATTCTTGACATCTGATTTGTGTCCATTTATTCTTTTACATAGAGACTGTCCAGTTTGACCAATGTACATGGCAGAGGGGCATTGCTGGCACATGATGGCATATATCACATTGGTGGATGTGCAGGTGAACGAGCCTCTGATAGTGTGGCTGATGTTATTAGGCCCTGTGATGGTGTCCCCTGAATAGATATGTGGGCACAGTTGGAAACGGGCTTTGTTGCAAGGATAGGTTCCTGGGTTAGTGGTTCTGTTGTGTGGTGTGTGGTTGCTGGTGAGTATTTGCTTCAGGTTGGGGGGCTGTCTGTAGGCAAGGACTGGCCTGTCTCCCAAGGGGTGGGGGGAGGTATTTTTTCGTGCTTTGTGTGTATAAAAAGATCTTCTACACTTTCCACAGTATGCATCCGATGAAGTGAGCTGTAGCTCACGAAAGCTTATGCTCAAATAAATTGGTTAGTCTCTAAGGTACCACAAGTACTCCTTTTCTTTTTGCGAATACAGACTAACACGGCTGTTACGAAGAAATAGCAGTAGAAAAGGGTCAAATGTAGAGAAATATTCACACGGGGTGATGGTAACCATCAAATGTATGGAAGTCTGCAGTGCTGTTGCAGTCGTGTTGGTCCCAGGATATTAGAGAGACAAGGTGGGTGAGGTAATATCTTTTAGTGGACCAACTTGTGTTGGTGAAAGAGACCAGCTTTCGAGCTTATGCTGACCTGAAGAAGAGCTCTGTGTAAGCTTGAAAGCTTGCCTCTCTCACCAACAGAAGTAGGTCCAATAAAAGTTATTACCTCACCCACCTTGCCTCTCTCAACTATGGAAGGACAGGTATGACTCAGTGGTTGCAAAGTGCTTTAAAGATCATCAGCTGTAGGTAAGTCAGTCTCTTTAGCTACTTGTGCAGCCTCCTCCCACACCTCAGAGCACTTCACAAAAAATAAGGGCATGGCTACACTGAACTGATACAGCTGCACCACTGTAAGCTCTCTAATGTAGCCGCTCTAAGCCAACGGAAGAGAGCTGTCCCATTGGCTTAACTACTCCAGCCCATGAGGAAAGGTCAAGTAGGAAATTATGGCAGAGCTGGAAATCAAGACCTCTCGAGTCCTAGGCCTTGTCTAAATAGGAAAGTTGCATCAGTTTAACTTAAATCAGTTTTTATTTGAATGTAATTTACTTGGTGCACACCTCTGCATCAGTTTCAAAGAGAGGCATTTTTGTTTTAGTTTAAGTCTGCTCCAAAGCAACATAAATTAAACTGCATAAGACTCTCTTAAACTGAAATAAGACTGTCCACAAAGGGGTTTGCACCAGTTTAATTAAATCAGTTTAAAATCATACATTAGCTTAAACCAGTGCAACCTTCTCATGTAGGCAAGCCCCTAGCCTGCTTGCTTAGCCATTGACTCCTATGGGGCTGCTCATATGGATGCATTTATTCACGTGGTTAAGTGCTTGCAAAATCAGAACTGTCAGGCTTTGCTCTTTATCAGGTTTCAGATAAAATATCACATACAACAATAATGTTGCCACTTCTTGCAGTTATATTGTAAGTATCATGATATTTGGTATTTTTCTGAAAGTCCCAGTACCTGGAATCCTTGGATTATCTGAGTATATCAGTTTTCATTTAAAAAAAAGTTTCTAGCCCTTGTGGTTGTGAAGGAAATAATTAATAATGATGATATAATATCCCCTAGCTCTTACAGAGTGCTGTTCATCAGTAGAGCTCAAAGCACTTTACTGAGGAGGTCCACCTCATGAAACACATTTTACAGATGGGGAAACAGAGGCACAGAGCACTGGGTGACTTGTCCAAGGTCACTCAGCAGGCCAGTAGAATAGAAACCGGGTGTTCTGAGTCCCTGTCCTGTTTTTATCACCTTAATGGTTCAAAAATCAAAGAAGCCAGAAAAATAAAAGGCCCAAATGTTTGCCTAAAAATCATGAGCTTTTTAAAACTATCTCATGGCTTTTGAATGTTTGCAGTACTGACAGCAATATCAATATCAGTAAGCAAGCTAGCAGTATGCTGCCAGAAACTGTTCCATTCCTTGCTCCTTGAAAAAAACATCTTGGTTTTATGAGAGTCATGGAGAGGCAAAAATGGCATAAAATGCTGTTAGCTCAGATTAAGACACAATCAAAACCAATATTTTTTGCGGACGTAGGCTACATTCTGCAGGTTCATCATTTTCATTCTACAAGTGCTTAGAGTACCTTCTTGTTGCAAACATAGAAAATCAATGCACATCAGTCTTGTTTCATCTCCATAAGAAGAGACTGAAACCACAAGGCCACTGAACAGTGGTGTTTCCCCCCACACTCCTTCACAGGGTGCTAACTTCAAAACTTCCTTTTGGCCATTGAAATGCCAACTCTGTTAAGCAAGTGGTCAAACCACCAACATCCAGTTTGAATCGCTCACTGACTTTTAATTATAAGGAGCAGCTGCCTTCACTTCTGACTGAGGACCTATTGGAAAAACACAAACATGCCAAACACGAGTCAAAACTAGGCCCTGCTGTCTGTTTCTGCTCCATGAAAGTACGTCATTTCTATCTAGGCTTCAAAGATGAACTATTTCAGAGCATGTGCAACTTTAGGCATGCTGAATAAACACACTTTTACAGGGGCAGATGTTTTTCTACGGAGAGCAAAACAATCCCTTTGCAAATCCCCCTGCCCACCCCCAGCCTGTTTGAACTCTTCTGAATCATAATGTATGATTCAGGAATCAAACAAGAGTGGGGGTTTTCCAGATATCACGGTTAATGTGCAGCTCCTGTTTCTCTCAGGAGAGTTCCGTTTGATTCATATCTTTTTAGCTGAGTCATGAGTCATAACTATGTAGTTGTATGTTTCTTTGTCTCAATGCACTAGGCAAGGAGGTTACTGTTTAGAGCCGCTGCCCCTGTTCGCGGAAAACACAAAGGAAGGGATTTAGAATGACTGAAAACACATTGCTGAGCTGGTGCATGCCTGTGGAACAATAGAAAGAGCTGGCAGGCCCCCCCATGCTATATAGAAAAGCTTGCAGTACATTCAGTGCCCCCTCCCCCTCCCTCAGAATGCCATTATGTTCTGAAAGACTCTCAGAGGCAAAGAAGAAGGTATACAGTGGAGTATTATAGGAATTTAAGGCACACAGTTATTCAAGGTGCAAAACACTTGGACCAAATTACAAGGGCTGTTAAAACACTGATCCATTAAAGGTTTCAGAGTAGCGGCCGTGTTAGTCTGTATTAAAGGATTTTTGGATCTGAGTCAAAATGAAACAGCAGAGCAGATAATACATTAGTTCAATAATAACAACGTATTATTAGTTGCAGCTCATGATGTGTATAGCACCATAATTTTGATTTCAGTGCTATCCTTAAAAGAATGTTCTTGATTTTGATTTCAGTGCACTTGATTTTGATTACAGTGCTATCCTTAAAAGAATGTTCAAGACCTTTCCAAACAGGTCTCAATCCTCTCCTTGGGAGGGCCCCTGCACCCACATGCAGCACACTGCATGATTAGCACCTTACACTGTTAGGTTTTAAAGCATAATGGCTTCAGGCTGAATTTTGACACCCCTTCCTTCAAAATCAAAGGGGAAAAGGCTATGTAAGACTTGACAAAAATCCTCGAGCTTGGCCTGCAAAGGGTTTGACTAAATGCTACTTGATTCTCTGAGCAAGGCGGTGACCAGGAATTTAGTGGTTGGTAAAGTATAACTCTTATTAATGGTGTGATAATAAAGCATGAATAGCCATGCTCTATGCTTATCTAGTCCTTTCTGTCTGCAGGTCTTAAAGCAAGTTACAAGCATCCAGTCTGACCTCACCTCTGTTAGGAAGGGAAGTATTAGGGTATGTCTACACTGCAATCTCACACCTGCCTGCTGACTCGGGCTTGGGTGAAGGGGCTGTTTAATTGCAGTGTAGATGTTTGGGCTCAGGCTGGAGCTTGGACTCCAGGACCCCGCAAGGAGTGAGGGTCCCCAAGCTTGGGCTGCAACTTGAGCAGGGGCAGGCTGGGAGTGGTGGCAGGGGATGGATCACTTGGTGATTGGTGATTGCCTGTTCAGTTCATTGCGGCTGGGGCACCTGGCATTAGCCGCTGTCAGAAGACAGGATACTGGGCTAGATGGACCTTTGGTCTGACCCAGTATGGCTACTCTTATGTTAATTAAAGAGCCCGTTAGCCCAAGCCCTGTGAGCCTGAGTCAACTGGCTGGCAAGGGCCAACTGCGGGTGTCTAACTGCATTGTAGGCATATCTTAACTAACAAGGCTGGCCTCTGGAGTTTGGGGTAGGCTAATATGATTATTTAATGCCCCTCTAAATGCAAACACAGCCCAACAAAATGGTGGATCAGTAGCTCCTGGTTCCTTAGCCCCAAAAGCTTTAGGAAGGACTGTGACCAGTTCCTGATTGTCAGGAGGCGTGTACATTTCCGATTTCAGCCATCAGTTCAGGTTCTGAAGATAGTCTGTGCAGTGAAAATGGTTAGAAGCCTTCCACCTTTTCAGAGCTATGCTAAGTATGGACACTAAAGAGCTCTACAGCTTGGAAAACCTGTGTACCACAAAGGCTGAATCCCAAAGCCATTTTACAGTGCTGAGGCACACAGACACAAAAGGACAGGCTTGAATCTAGGTCAGTGGCTGAGCTGGAAGTAGACCCCAGGTTCAAACCACCAAACTGTGGTGTCTCGCTGTCTCCCCAACAAAAATTGTGATAGTTTGCAATTCCATTTGAAGTGACAAAATTAAAATGACTTCACGCTCTTTGTAGTTGAGCAAAAGAAGATGCATTAGTGAAGATACTGGTATGATGTTGTTTTAAAAAAAAAAGAGAGAGAGAGAGAGAGAGAAATTGGCAGCTATTGAATCCCTAATATAGTCTAGTCCTGCCTGATACTTTGAAAAAGACAAATATTTAAGTATATGGAGCAACTCTTTGGCAAAAGGTATCTGTATAATGACTCTCACAGTTGCAGCTGAGAATTTTACTAGGTTTTCTTTTTTAAAGACAGGTTTATAAAGGCAATGTCCTGAGGGGCAGCCTCTGGAGCAGATTGCCTGCATGCTGGGTGCAGACTTCATCATTAAGTTCAGAGATTAAAGGCAAGGAGGTTTAGAAAAAGCCAGGTACAGTTGTGGTAGACTGAACTTTCTCATTAACAAGGAGGGAAAAAAGGATACTGGTGAGAGTGTGCGTTACACAGACTGTAGGCTGAATTGCTCCCAAAGTAGAAACCACCTACACAATGCATGATGACAGGTTTCAGAGTAGCAGCTGTGTTAGTCTGTATCCACAAAAAGAAAAGGAGTACTTGTGGCACCTTAGAGAGCAACATGCATGCATCCGATGAAGTGAGCTGTAGCTCACGAAAGCTTATGCTCTAATAAATTTGTTAGTCTCTAAGGTGCCACAAGTCCTCCGTCACAATGCATGATGAGTTTTTTGGGGAGTTTGTGTAGATTTCTGAATTCAAGAGCTGAGGAATGAGTTTCTCTTGTATATTTATCTCATTTCATCTTCTCTTGCTATCTAGTCCCTGTGATCAAACCTGCTGTCAGTCAATCCAGACAGAGCTACTAATTTGAGAAACTTCATGCCACCACACCTGCAGCTGGCTCTATATTTATATCTTCTCCCTTTGATCTCACATTCACCGAAATTAATGACTTTCTGGCAGCCCGTGCTTCCCGCATGCTCTGCGTTCTTTTTTTTTTCCTAATGGAAGAGACCGGTGTTCCGAAAGTCTGGTTATTCAGTTTTCTTAGCCAAATAGAAAAGGTTCTATCACTCGTAGCTTGTATGTACTTGACAAACGTGATAACCACTTCTGTGTTCCATATAGCCTACAAATTAACAAAAGAAGGCGAATGTTCTGCACTTCTACAAATGCTTCATTTATAACCTCAGCTGCTATACTATGGGGTCTGCTTATTTTATCCACTGGGAATTTTGATTATTGGAAGAGAAACAAGAATGGTGCAGTGCCCCTGTTAGACTTGCTGGACTAGTAAAGGGGTTCACTTTCCAAAGAAGGTGAGCTCTTTGGGGCAGAGCTGTGTGTGGACAGTGACTATTACTCAATTATAAATCATGATCCCATATTTCATTGCCAAGGTTTAGTCATATCGCTGGAAGCCTGCCCTGTGAGTGCCTGGGTAGATGAAGTGGAAGTGGTTCAGGTCTGTTGAGTGGATTGAGGTAGAAGAGCCTGCACGTGGAGAGCTACTGCCCACCTGCATGTCATAGAGTGGTGCCTCAGGGAAGATGGTCCTAAGAAAGTCTAACTTGGCGGAGCCACTAGCCAAATCCTCCAGACCCTGCTGTAGGGAGGGACGCTGTCTGCAGAGGCTATTGATGACAATGAGCTCTAGTAACTGCTATGGAGTTGCTTTGCTGGAGTTCCATGGCCCATCCAGAGTTCCCCTACACAAAAAATCAATTTATTCTGTCTTTGCCCAAGGAGAGATGATTTGGATGCAAGGTAGTGAGCACTTTGGTGACAACTTCTTGCTATATGGTACACTTGGCAATACAGTAGAGTCGTCTTAATTAACATACGCTGGTGGATGGTGAGTCAAGCCGCTGCCCTTTTTCATAAAGAGGTGGAAGGATTTTCTTGTCGTTAAAGCACTGGACTAGGTCTCAGGAGACCTGTGTTCAGTTCTGGTATTGTATGTCCTTAGTGTCTTTGTGCCTCCGTTTCCTGCCTGTAATATGAGAATAAATACATTAGTGTCTGGGAGATGCTCATATACCATGTTGATGGGCTGGAGGGGAGGTTTCTAAATAGAAGCCCTTAAATATAAAAAATATTTAAAAGGACATAAAAATTGTACTGCATAACATGCTGATATTATAATAGTCACTGCCTTTCACCTTGTTTATTCCTCTTATCTCTAGCAGCTTCTGTAGTAATATACAGAGTTTAGAAAGACATACTTCTTTAATAACTGGTTACGTGCCTCTTAACTCCTTGGCACTGGTTCAATGCATTCCTGTTAAGCAAAACTTGTGTTAATTCTGTATTGAATTAGCAGAAATTCTTGCTATTCGTTCTGTTGGAGAATTGATCAGTCTAAAGACAATGTCTGTCCCTGTTAAATGGATTATACTTCATTATCACATGCGCAGTTATTAGTCTCCATTAAGCAGAGATTTCAGTACAATCACATTCAACCAAACACTTTCAAATTGTGCACTGGTTTGGAGAGAGGTGTATTCAGAGCAGAGACTAGGAGCAAGAAATTTCTTAGTTCCAATCCCAGTTTTCACACTGATTTTGGGGCTTTGGTAGAGTCACTAGCCTCTCTGCCTTTTGTCTTCCCATATTTCAAAGAAGAATGGTTTGTGTCTACCTCACAGGCACCTGTAGATTTGAAGTTGAAAATAACACAGTGCTTCCATAGCACTTTACAAGCAGTAACAGTTAGTGTGAGGTAGATATCATTATCCTCATCTGAATCATAGAATCATAGAATCATAGAATATCAGGGTTGGAAGGGACCCCTGAAGGTCATCTAGTCCAACCCCCTGCTCGAAGCAGGACCAATTCCCAGTTAAATCATCCCAGCCAGGGCTTTGTCAAGCCTGACCTTAAAAACTTCCAAGGAAGGAGATTCCACCACCTCCCTAGGCAACGCATTCCAGTGTTTCACCACCCTCTTAATGAAAAAGTTTTTCCTAATATCCAATCTAAACCTCCCCCACTGCAACTTGAGACCATTACTCCTCGTTCTGTCATCTGCTACCATTGAGAACAGTCTAGAGCCATCCTCTTTGGAACCCCCTTTCAGGTAGTTGAAAGCAGCTATCAAATCCCCCCTCATTCTTCTCTTCTGCAGGCTAAACAATCCCAGCTCCCTCAGCCTCTCCTCATAAGTCATGTGTTCTAGACCCCTAATCATTTTTGTTGCCCTTCGCTGGACTCTCTCCAATTTATCCACATCCTTCTTGTAGTGTGGGGCCCAAAACTGGACACAGTACTCCAGATGAGGCCTCACCAATGTCGAATAGAGGGGGACAATCACGTCCCTCGATCTGCTCGCTATGCCCCTACTTATACATCCCAAAATGCCATTGGCCTTCTTGGCAACAAGGGCACACTGCTGACTCATATCCAGCTTCTCGTCCACTGTCACCCCTAGGTCCTTTTCCGCAGAACTGCTGCCTAGCCATTCGGTCCCTAGTCTGTAGCGGTGCATTGGATTCTTCCATCCTAAGTGCAGGACCCTGCACTTATCCTTATTGAACCTCATCAGATTTCTTTTGGCCCAATCCTCCAATTTGTCTAGGTCCTTCTGTATCCTATCCCTCCCCTCCAGCGTATCTACCACTCCTCCCAGTTTAGTATCATCCGCAAATTTGCTGAGAGTGCAATCCACACCATCCTCCAGATCATTTATGAAGATATTGAACAAAACCAGCCCCAGGACCGACCCCTGGGGCACTCCACTTGACACCGGCTGCCAACTAGACATGGAGCCATTGATCACTACCCGTTGAGCCCGACAATCTAGCCAGCTTTCTACCCACCCTATAGTGCATTCATCCAGCCCATACTTCCTTAACTTGCTGACAAGAATACTGTGGGAGACCGTGTCAAAAGCTTTGCTAAAGTCAAGAAACAATACATCCACTGCTTTCCCTTCATCCACAGAACCAGTAATCTCATGATAAAAGGCGATTAGATTAGTCAGGCATGACCTTCCCTTGGTGAATCCATGCTGGCTGTTCCTGATCACTTTCCTCTCATGCAAGTACTTCAAGATTGATTCTTTGAGGACCTGCTCCATGATTTTTCCAGGGACTGAGGTGAGGCTGACTGGCCTGTAGTTCCCAGGATCCTCCTTCTTCCCTTTTTTAAAGATTGGCACTACATTAGCCTTTTTCCAGTCATCCGGGACTTCCCCGGTTTGCCACGAGTTTTCAAAGATAATGGCCAATGGCTCTGCAATCACAGCCGCCAATTCCTTCAGCACTCTCGGATGCAACTCGTCTGGCCCCATGGACTTGTGCACGTCCAGCTTTTCTAAATAGTCCCTAACCACCTCTATCTCCACAGAGGGCTGGCCATCTCTTCCCCATTTTGTGATGCCCAGCGTAGCAGTCTGGGAGCTGACCTTGTCAGTGAAAACAGAGGCAAAAAAAGCATTGAGTACATTAGCTTTTTCCACATCCTCTGTCACTAGGTTGCCTCCCTCATTCAGTAAGGGGCCCACACTTTCCTTGGCTTTCTTCTTGTTGCCAACATACCTGAAGAAACCCTTCTTGTTACTCTTGACATCTCTCGCTAGCTGCAGCTCCAGGTGCGATTTGGCCCTCCTGATTTCATTCCTACATGCCCGAGCAATATTTTTATACTCTTCCCTGGTCATATGTCCAACCTTCCACTTCTTGTAAGCTTCTTACAAGCTTCTTTACTGAAGTGAAGATGGGTGGCTTGCCCAAGGACATTTAGGAAGTCTGTGGTCATCTGGAATAAGACCCTGGTTCTTACTGTTACCAGTCTTACAGTATTAATCACAAACACATCTTTCTACTCTATGGCTCACTCCCTCTCTGTGCTATGAAAAGCATTTCCTTTGTTCACACTGGGGAAAATTTGCAGGGATTTCCCACTGTAGCTAATACTGGTTCAACTCCACTGGAGTTGACAATTCTGGTAGCCCTTGCATAAATGGGCCACGAACTGCTGGCATTAGGGTGACCAGACAGCAAGTGTGAAACATCAGGAAAGGGTTTGGGGTGTGTTAGGCACTACATAAGACAGACCCCCAAATATCAGGACTGTCTCTATAAAATCGGGACATTTGGTCACCCTAACTGTCATTGTGTAAAGCACTAAGTCAGTTAGACCTGCGCTGAGCTCATTTAGATGACAGTGCTTGAAATGCCAGCATTTGTAATGTTGCTTACACTGGAGGAGCTGGAGTGGTATGAGTACGACTGTGAAATTATTGCAAAATTTCCCTGTAATAGACAAGGCTTTGAAGTGCCATGTGTTTTAATAGGGATTTTCACATTGTATTTTAAAGTAGTCCTGAAGCTGCTGGTGGTGGTTGTCCAGAGCCATCACTGCTATATTCTTCCATGCAGTGACTCTCCAGCTTATTTTAGGCACTATTGTTGGGCCTCAAAATGTAGCCATCTGGACAATGCATTCCAGTAAGGTAAGGAAACTAAAAATGGGGATAAGACTTACACAGCCAGCCACTGCTTGTGAAGTACATTGAATACTTTGCATAATGACAGGTTTCAGAGTAACAGCCATGTTAGTCTGTCTTTGCAAAAAGAAAAGGAGTACTTGTGGCACCTTAGAGACTAACCAATTTATTTGAGCATGAGCTTTCGTGAGCTACAGCTCACTTCATCGGATGCATGAAAATCCAGGTTTTCTCACCCACACCCCCATACACATACAAACTCACTCTCCTGCTGGTAATAGCTTATCTAAAGTGATCATTAAGATTTGTGCTGGAAATGGCCCACCTTGATTATCATGCACATTGTAGGGAGAGTTGTCACTTTTGATAAGCTATTACCAGCAGGAGAGTGAGTTTGTGTGTGTGGTTTTTGGAGGGGGGTGAGGGAGTGAGAGAACCTGGATTTGTGCTGGAAATGACCCACCTTGATTATCATACACATTGTAAAGAGAGTGGTCACTTTGGATGGGCTATTACCAGCAGGAGAGTGAGTTTGTGGGGGGGGAGGGGCGGAGGGTGAGAAAACCTGGATTTGTGCTGGAAATGGCCCAACTTGATGATCACTTTAGATAAGCTATTACCAGCAGGACAGTGGGGTGGGAGAGGGTATTGTTTCATGGTCTCTGTGTGTATATGAAGTCTACTGCAGTTTCCACGGTATGCATCCGATGAAGTGAACTGTAGCTCACGAAAGCTCATGCTCAAATAAATTGGTTAGTCTTTAAGGTGCCACAAGTACTCCTTTTCTTATTGAATACTTTGTATCCAAATTGTTTCCTTTTAGACCTCAGACAACAGCCCTTGCTATAAGACTTGCTATAACCATAGCAATCTGGTTATTGTCTAATTTTAGTATGTTCTTTGGTCAGTTTCATTGAGATTATTGCATGAGGTCTTCAGAGGTTAAGTGAACCTAAGGACAGTCTTAATCTTCATGTCTCAGAACTGATTGCCTTGTCCCCTCTTTCTTTCACTCTTCAAGCTCTGGTGTGTGTATGTTTGGGGATGGGGATAGAATTTCCTTGCCAAGATTCTCTATTGGCCTTGCATATCAACCTATCTCCTATGACTAATCATGGAGAAAGGAGAGACTTTCAAAAGAAAAGGGGATGTTGTGGTTGGGTAGTAGCTGATATAATTACTACCTTCTTCAAAGACAATGAATGTAATGCTTCATGGATACATAAATGATTAGCTCTGTCTCTTTGCGACCCCAAAGCCTATTGGTATTATTCTAGACTCTGTATACAGACACCTTATAGCCTGTGGGTAACACTTTCAAAAGCCCCTAAGTGAAATGTAGTGGGACTTAGGGCTAGATTCACAAAGGGGCTTATGCATTGCAAAGTTCAGCATTTAAAATGCTTAACTCTTAGGTGCCCTGCAGTCTAGTGAAATTCCTTCCTCAGAGCTAGGCGGGTTCCCCATGTGTTGTATGGGGAGAGTTAGAAGATCCCTGATTGACTGGCTGGAGGGTGGCACCTCTCAGCTGTAAACCATCTCCTGGAATTAGGCCACTAAGCCAGGTCAGCCCTTTCTTGTGAAAAACTGGAGTAAGAGCTGTCCCATAATGAACTCCAATATAGCCAGTAACCCAGTGGTTGGGGCACTCACCTGGCATGTAGGAGACCCAGATACAAATTCTGCTCCACCTGATTTGGAGCAAGGACTCAAACCCACCTCCCAGGTGAGTGCCCTAACCACAGCAGGGTATTAAATGTTGGGAAGTGGGAGGGAGGGGGGAATCTCTCCTGTTGAAGCTGCTCTACTTTGTATGAATAATTAAATATTCATTGGGCGGAGCGGGGGGAGTGAGCGACACTAGAGCCCAGTGATTAGGGCATGCCCCTGGGATGTGGAAAGTCAGGTTCAAATCCTTGCTCCAATATATATGTTATTAATGACAGAGTGGAACAGCTTCAACAGGAGAGTTTGAGAGGGCCACACCCCAGAATACCCAATTCCCTGGGCCGGGATTCTCAAAGGGATTTAAGCATCGCAATGCTCACCATTGCCAACCTAACTTTCCAGTGTAGACCAGCCTTTAAAATTAGATTGACCCAGTTATGTCACTCTGGGGTGTTAAAAATCCCTGAGTGACACAGTTAAGCCAACCACTGTCCCTGCGTGGATAGTGCTAGGTCAATGGAAGAATTCTGTCATCGACCTAGCTACCACCTCTCCGGGAGGTGGATTACCCATGCTGATGAGAGAGCAGCTCCCATCAGTGCAGATAGTGTCTACACTGACCTGCTACAGCAGGGCAGCAGCAGCTTTGAAATGCTATAGCAGAACATGTAGACAAGCCCTTAGGCACCTAGTCACCCAGTACAAAGCCTGGGTTAGTACCTGGACACCTTCCCACTCCTCACCCCCATTCAATGCCAGGGGCCGGGGAGGAGGGATAGGCATCTTAGAATGGAATTCACAAAAGCTAGCCTGCTAAGTGGCCAGCTGCATAAACTAACCAATAACAGATGCTGAGAAAAGAGGTCTGTCCTAAGCCCCACCCCTTTCAGGGTGTTAGGTGTCTCCTTCCAGATTGGATTTAGGCCTCTATCTCCACATGGGACCCACAGCCACTTTTGGGGTTTTTTGTCGAAGCTATTTCTTGCCAGATCAGTGGCCATGTGCACCGAACTCGACATAAAACAGCCCCCGGGGTGATGAGGGAGGAGAGGAAGAAGAGATGGTGGCACCAGAGCTATCCCTTTTAACCTTTAGCCCAGTGGCTAGGGAAATCACCCAGGATGAAGGAGATCCTGGCTCAATTTCCCCCCCTCTGCCTGAGGAGAAGAAGGGATTTGAACAGGGGTTTCCCATGTCTCAGATGAATACCCTAACCATTGGACATCACTATGATTATGTTGCATTTTGGCACCAATAAATTCAAAGGTCCAACTCTCTACTCCCTATCGTTACTTATTTGTGTTGTGGTAGAGCTTGTAAATCCCAGCCCCATTGTGCTAGGCACCGTAAAGGGATATAACAGAAGGTCCCTGCCTCAAAGAGGTAACAGTCAAAGGACAAGATGAGGGTGAGAGCACAGGGTAACAGTAAAGATTATGGTGCCTTGCACATTGTTCAGCCACTTACACTGTGAGAAGTGAGTGTAAAAACTATCAAATTAGAATCCTCAACTTGCATGTTGCACATCCACTTTGCACAGGTGAAATGACTGTGTAAGGTATGCCAGTGGGGGTTCAGTGATGAGTTGTTATAATTTTCAGACCTTAGAAAAAGTGAATACCTTTTTGCAAGGTACAAGTATTCAGTTATGAACCAGCCTGACTTTTTTACAGAAATATGTTTCTGTCTGACCTGTGGATCACAAGCGGTAATCAGGGGGGTGACATGCAGGTCAAATCATAAGAGTTCATTTTCACTTCAAAATCTCTGACACAAAAAGTGCTATGGAATTTGCAGATTTAGGTCCAAAGAAAGTGACATCAAAAAGTTTACTTTGGGGTACCTTGTACCCTTTACTGTATTGGTTTGTGATGAGGATTACTGGATTGTCTGCATATACTGTCAGAACAGCTCATTACATTGAATTTTTGGTCACTATGTTAACTTTAAGGTCAGGTCATGATTGGTGGGTAGGAAGATGGAGTGCTATCCCATAGGTTTGCTGGTCCATTCCAGTTTCTTTGGACTAAGTGATCTTGTGGTTTGGTTGCACAAGTGTTAATGGGGAAGCAAGCAGAGAGGTGGGGGAGGGGAGGGGACAGAATCACACATCACTCCTGCTTACAAAAAGCACATTTATCTATTATTGTGACACTCCTAGACTTTAAGGCCAGAAGGGACCATCACGATCATCTAGTTTGACCTCCTGCACATCACAGGCCACAAAACCTCACCTTCCCACTCCTACAAAAGACCCATAACCTCTGGCTGAGTTACTGAAGTCCTCAAATCATGGTTTAAAGCCTTAAAGCTACAGAGAACCCACCATTTCCACTAGTTTAAATCTGCAAGTGACCCACGCCTCATGCTGCAGCTGAAGGCGAAGGCAAAAAAACCCCAGGGTCTCTCCCAATCTGACCCAGAGGGAAATTCCTTCCTGACCAGAAATATGGCAGTCGGTTAGACCCTGAGCATTTTGGTGAGATCCACCAGCCAGCCACCAGGAAGTGAATTCTCTGTAGTAACTAGGAGCCCTCCCCATCTAGTGTCCCATCACCGGTTGTCAGGGATATTTGCTACTACCAATTGCAGATCATGCCACTGAAGGTTTCAGAGTAGCAGCCGTGTTAGTCTGTATCCGCAAAAAGAAAAGGAGTACTTGTGGCACCTTAGAGGCTAACAAATTTATTTGAGCATAAGCTTTCATGAGCTACAGCTCACTTCATCTGATGCATTCAGTGGAAAATTCAGTGGGGAGATTTTATATACACAGAGAACATGAAACAATGGGTGTTACCATACAGACTGTAAGGAGAGTGAACAGGTAAGGTGAGCTATTACCAGCAGGAGAGCGGGGGGGGAAGAGGGGGAAGGGGGCGGGGACTTTTTGTAGTGATAATCAAGGTGGGCCATTTCTAGCAGTTGACAAGAACGTGTGAGGGACAGTCGGGGGTGCGGGGGGGGGAATAAACATGGGGAAATAGTTTTACTTTGTATAATGACAGTCTTGTCACACCATCCCCTCCATAAATTTATCATGCTCAGTCTTGAAGCCAGTTAGGTTTTTTGCCTCCACCGCTCCCCTTGGAAGGCTGTTCCAGAATTTCATTACTCTGATGATTAGAAAACCTTTGTCTTATTTCAAGCGTAAACTTGTTGATGAACAGTTTATAGCCATTTGTTCTTGTGTCCACACTGACACTTAACTTAAATACAGGAACTCCTCACTTAACGTTGTAGTTATGTTCCTGAAAAATGCGACTTTAAGCGAAACGAGGTTAAGTGAATCCAATTTCCCCATAAGACAATGTAAATGAAGGGGTTAGGTTCCAGGGAAATTTTTTTCACCAGACAAAAGACTAATATATATATAATATATATAATAATATATATATTGTGACAGGGTCGGGCCAGATGGCTATAGGAGAGTAATAGAAGGCAGATATATTAGCCCCAGGCTAAGTAGGTCCCTTTTCCCTGGGTAAGGTAACAGGGAAGGTTCCAGAAAAATCAAGAACCTTCTGGAGACAATTAAGACAGGCTGATTAGAACACCTGCAGCCAATGAAGAAGCTGCTAGAATCAATTAAGGCAGGCTAATCAGGGCACCTGGGTTTCAAAAAGGAGCTCACTTCAGTTTGTGGTGTGCGTGTGAGGAGCTGGGAGCAAGAGGCACTAGGAGCTGAGAGTGAGAACGCGGACTGTTGGAGGACTGAGGTGTACAAGCATTACCAGACACCAGGAGGAAGGTCCTATGGTGAGGATAAAGAAGGTGTTGGGAGGAGCCCAGGGGGAAGTAGCCCAGGGAGTTGTAGCTGTCGTACAGCTGTTCCAGGAGAAACTCTAGACAGCTGCATTCCACAGGGCCCTGGGCTGGAACCCAGAATACAGGCAGGCCCAGGTTCCCCCCAAATCTTCCCAACTCCTGGTCAGACACAGGAGGAGTCGACCTGGACTGTAAATTCAGAAAAACGGCCAAGCTGAGGGCCGCTGTGAAGCACACACACAAAAAACACAGTGTACGTTTTGGTCAAACTGGACAGTCTCTACGTAAAAGAATAAATGGACACAAATCAGACATCAAGAATTATAACATTCAAAAACCAGTCGTAGAACACTTCAGTCTCTCTGGTTACTCGATTTGTGACCTAAAAGTGACTATTCTTCAACAAAAAAACTTCAAAACCAGACTCCAACGAGAGACTGCTGAATTGGAATTAATTTGCCAATTGGATACAATTAACTTAGGCTTGAATAGAGACTGGGAGTGGTTGAGTCATTATACAAAGTAAAAAGAAAAGGAGTCCTTGTGGCCCCTTAGAGACTAACCAATTTATCTGAGCATGAGCTTTCGTGAGCTACAGCCACAAGGACTCCTTTTCTTTTTGCGAATACAGACTAACACGGCTGCTACTCTGAAACCTATACAAAGTAAAACTATTTCCCCTTGTTTATTCCTCCCCCCCCCCCAAACTGTTCCTCAGATGTTCTTGTTAACTCCTGGAAATGTGCTAGAAATGGCCCACCTTGATTATCACTTCAAAAGGTTTTCTCTCCTCCCACCCCACTCTCCTGCTGGTAATAAAGCTCATCTTAAGTGATCACTCTCCTTATAATGTGTATGATAAACACACATTTTTTCATGGTCTGTGTGTATATAAATCTCCTCACTGTATTTTCCACTTTATGCATCCGATGAAGTGATAAATTGGTTAGTCTCTAAGGTGCCACAAGTCCTCCTTTTCTTTTCACTTAAAGTCGTCCAGGTTAATGTTGTTTTGTTACTGATCAGTTAGGTTTCAGAGTAACAGCCGTGTTAGTCTGTATTCGCAAAAAGAAAAGGAGTACTTGTGGCACCTTAGAGACTAACCAATTTATTTGAGCATGAGCTTTCGTGAGCTACAGCTCACTTCATCAGATGGCCTAACCTGATGATTACTTTAGATAAGCTATTACCAGCAGGACAGTGGGGTGGGAGGAGGTATTGTTTCATATTCTCTGTGTATATATAAAGTCTGCTGCAGTTTCCACGGTATGCATCTGATGAAGTGAGCTGTAGCTCACGAAAGCTCATGCTCAAATAAATTGGTTAGTCTCTAAGGTGCCACAAGTACTCCTTTTGATCAGTTAGGGAACATGCTCTTTTAAAGTTGTGCAATGCTCCCTTCTAAAGTCTTTTGGCAGCGGCCTGCTTTGTCCACTGCTTGCTGGAAGAGCAGCCTGTTGCAGCTAGTTGGTGGGTGGTTGGAACCAGGGTGGACCGGCAGCCCCCCTAGCAGCTCCCCTAAGTTCCCTGTGCAGCTGCTGCTCAGCAGGCTATCAATTGCCAGCAGTTCAGCTGTCCCTCCCACCACTGTCCTGTGCTGCTCCTGCCCTCTGCCTTGGAGCTGCTCCCCTAGCCTCCTGCTTGCTGTGGGTGAGGTGGGGGGTGGAGCGGTGGGGGGGCGGAAAGAAGAGGGGGGCTAATGTCAGGATGTCCCCCTCACCCCGCTCCTGCACCCCTTTTACGCCATCTTCCATAGAGCAGGAGGGACACAGGGATGGAGGGAGTGTTCTGGTCTCAGCTTGCTGATCTAATTAACAAGGCAGTGTACTTCTGACCCCACTCTTCATACTTAAAGGGAAAATGCGCATCTCTATCTCTCAAACACACACAGGGTGTGTGTCTCTGTCTCTGTCTGCCCTCCCTCCTTTTCTGCTGCCTTGTAGAGTATGAGAGTTAACCCTTGAGGGCTCAGCCAATTGCTAGTTCATCACTGAGCAGTAAGGCATTTCCTGGGAAATATCCCACCCTCTGACTCCTCCACCTGAACCAAGCATCACAATCATCATCACTGGTTTCAGAGTAGCAGCCGTGTTAGTCTCTATTAGCAAAAAGAAAAGGAGTACTCGTGGCACCTTAGAGACTAACCAATTTATTAGAGCACAAGCTTTTGTGAGCTACAGCTCACTTCATCAGATGCATACAGTGGAAAATATAGTGGGGAGATTTTATATACACAGAGAACATGAAACAAGGGTGTTACCATACAGACTGTAAGAAGGGTGATCAGGTAAGGTGAAAAGAAAAGGAGTACTTGTGGCACCTTAGAGACTAACCAATTTATTTGAGCATAAGCTTTCGTGAGCTACAGCTCACTTCATCGGATGCATACTGTGGAAAGGTAAGGTGAGGTATTACCAGCAGGAGAGCGGGGGAGAGGGGGAACCTTTTGTTGTGATAATCAAGGTGGGCCATTTCCAGCAGTTGAAAAGAACAGTAGGAGGGGAAATAAACAAGGAGAAATAGTTTTACTTTGTGTAATGACCCATCCACTCCCAGTCTTTATTCAAGCCTAAGTTAATTGTATCCAGTTTGCGAATTAATTCCAATTCAGCAGTCTCTTGTTGGAGTCCCGTTTTGGAAGTTTTTTTGTTGAAGAATTGCCACTTTTAGGTCTGTAATTGAGTGACCAAAGAGATTGAAGTGTTCTATGACTGATTTTTGAATGTTATAATTCTTGACATCTGATTTGTGTCCATTTATTCTTTTACATAGAGACTGTCCAGTTTGGCCAATGTACATGGCATAGGGGCATTGCTGGCACATGATGGCATATATCACATTGGGAGATGTGCAGGTGAACGAGCCTCTGATAGTGCGGCTGATGTGATTAGGCCCTATGATGGTGTCCCCTGAATAGATATGTGGGCACAGTTGGCAACGGGCTTTGTTGCAAGGATAGGTTCCTGGGTTAGTGGTTGTGGTGTGTGGTTGCTGGTGAGTATTTGCTTCAGGTTGGGGGGCTTTCTGTAGGCAATGACTGGCCTGTCTCCCAAGATTTGTGAGAGCGATGGGTCGTCCTTCAGGATAGGTTGTAGATCCTTGATAATGAGTTGGAGAGGTTTTAGTTGGGGGCTGAAGGTGACGGCTAGTGGCGTTCTTTTATTTTCTTTGTTAGGCCTGTCCTGTAGTAGGTGACTTCTGGGTACTCTTCTGGCTCTGTCAGTCTGTTTCTTCACTTCAGCAGGTGGGTATTGTAGTTGTAAGAATGCTTGATAGAGATCTTGTAGGTGTTTGTCTCTGTCTGAGGGGTTGGAGCAAATGCGGTTGTATCGTAGAGCTTGGCTGTAGACAATGGATCATGTGGTGTGGTCAGGGTGAAAGCTGGAGGCATGTAGGTAGGAATAGCGGTCAGTAGGTTTCAAGTATAGGGTGGTGTTTATGTGATCATCGCTTATTAGCACCGTAGTGTCCAGGAAGTGGATCTCTTGTGTGGACTGGTCCAGGCTGAGGTTGATGGTGGGTTGGAAATTGTTGAAATCATGGTGGAATTCCTCAAGGGCTTCTTTTCCATGGGTCCAGATGATGAAGATGTCATTAATATAGCGCAAGTAGAATAAGGGCATTAGGGGACGAGAGCTGAGGAAGCGCTGTTCTAAGTCAGCCATAAAAATGTTGGCATACTGTGCGGCCATGCAGGTACCCATAGCGGTGCCACTGATTTGAAGGTCTACATTGTCCCCAAATGTGAAATAGTTGTGGGTGAGGACAAAGTCACAAAGTTCAGCCACCAGGTTTGCCGTGACATTGTCGGGGATAGTGTTCCTGACGGCTTGTAGTCCATCTTTGTGTGGAATGTTGGTGTAGAGGGCTTCTACATCCATAGTGGCCAGGATGGTGTTTTCAGGAAGATCACCAATGCATTGTAGTTTCCTCAGGAAGTCAGTAGTGTCTCGAAGGTAGCTGGGAGTGTTGGTAGCGTAGGGCCTGAGGAGAGAGTCTACATAGCCAGACAATCCTGCTGTCAGGGTGCCAATGCCTGAGATGATGGGGCGCCCAGGATTTCCAGGTTTATGGATCTTGGGTAGCAGATAGAATACGCCAGGTCAGGGTTCCAGGGGTGTGTCTGTGCGGATTTGTTCTTGTGCTTTTTCAGGGAATTTCTTGAGCAAATGCTGTAGTTTCTTTTGGTAACCCTCAGTGGGATCAGAGGGTAATGGCTTGTAGAAAGTGGTGTTGGAGAGCTGCCGAGCAGCCTCTTGTTCATATTCCGACCTATTCATGATGACAACAGTACCCCCTTTGTCAGCCTTTTTGATTATGATGTCAGAGTTGTTTCTGAGGCTGTGGATGGCATTGTGTTCTGGATGGCTGAGGTTATGGGGCAAGTGATGCTGCTTTTCCACAGTTTCAGCCCGTGCATGTCGGAAGCACTCTATGTAGAAGTCCAGTCTGCTGTCTCGACCATCAGGAGGAGTCCACCTAGAATCATTCTTTTTGTAGTGTTGGTAGGTAGGTCTCTGTGGATTAGTATGTGTTGGAAATATTCCTTGAGTCGGAGACGTCGAAAATAGGATTCTAGGTCACCACAGAACTGTACCATGTTCATGGGGGTGGAGGGGCGGAAGGAGAGGCCCCGAGGTAGGACAGATTCTTCTGCTGAGCTAAGAGTGTAATCGGATAGATTAACAATATTGCTGGGTGGGTTAAGGGAACCATTGCTGTGGCCCCTTGTGGCATGTAGTAGTTTAGATAGTTTAGAGAAGCAAAGTGTGTGTTGTAAATGGCTTGTCTAGTTTTAGTAAAGTCCAGCCACGAGGAAGTTTGTGTGGAAGGTTGGTTTTTTATGAAAGTATCCAGTTTTGAGAGCTCATTCTTAATCTTTCCCTGTTTGCTGTAGAGGATGTTGATCAGGTGGTTCCACAGTTTCTTTGAGAGCGTGTGGCACAAGCTGTCAGCATAGTCTGTGTGGTATGTAGATTGTAACGGATTTTTTACCTTCAGTCCTTTTGGTACGATGTCCATCTGTTTGCATTTGGAAAGGAAGATGATGTCTGTCTGTATCTGTACGAGTTTTTTCATGAAGTTGATAGATTTCCACTCCATACGGCTAAATGCAGTGCCTTGCATAATGACAGGTTTCAGAATAGCAGCCGTGTTAGTCTGTATTCACAAAAAGAAAGGGAGTACTTGTGGCACCTTAGAGACTAACCAATTTATTTGAGCATAAGGTTTTTTAAATGAGCAGTTCCTGTAACTCCTCTCCCTCCCTGGCATCTGTCCCTCTGATGTATTTATAGAGAGCAATCATATCTTCCCTCAGGCTTTGTTTGGTTAAGCTAAACAAGCCAAACTCCATGAGTTTCCTCTCATAAGGTAGGTTTTGCATTTGTCTGCTCATCCTAGTAGCCCTTCTCTGCACCTGTCCCAGTTTGAAATAGTCTTTCTTAAACAAGGAGACCAGAGTTGCACACAGTATTCCAGATGAGGTCTCACCAGTGCCTTGTATAATGGTACTAAAAATTCCTTATCTCTACTGGAAATACCATGCCTGATGTATCCTAGGACTGCATTAGCCTTTTTCATGGTCGCATCACACTGGCGGTTCATAGTCATCCTGTGATCAACCAATACATCTAGGTCTTTCTACTCCTCTGTCACTTCCAACTGGTATGTCCCCAGTCTGTAGCAAAAATTCTTGTTGTTAATCCCTAAGGGCATGACTTTACACTATTAAATTTCATCCCATTTCTATTACTCCAGTTTTCAAGGTGTCCAGATCTTCTTGTATGATATTCTGATATTCCTCTGTATTAGCAATACCTCCCACCTTTGTTTCCTCCAAAAATTTTATTAGCACACGCCCGCTTTTTGTGCCAAGGTCATTAAGAAAAATGCTAAATAAGATTGTTCCCAAGACTGATCCTTGAGAAACTCCACTAGTAACCTCCTTCCAGCCTGGCAGTATGACCCACTGTAGTCGCCCCTTTAACCAGTTCCTTGTCCACCTTTCAATTCTCATATTAATCCCCATTTTATTCATTTTCACTAATAGTTTCCCATGTGAAACTTTATCAGATGCCTTACTGAAATCGAGTAGATCAGATCTACTGCATTTCCTTTGTCTGAAAAATCAGTTATCTTCTCAAAGAAAGAGATCAGGTTGGTCTGGCATGATCTATCTTTTGTAAAACCATGTTGCATTTTATTCCAATTCCCATTTTCCTCTGTCCTTAGTGACTTTTTCTTCCAAATTTGTTCTAAATTGAGGTTAATCTAACAGGACTGTAGTTCCCCAGATCACTTTTTTCCCCTTTCCCTTTGTCCGATGTTTTATAAGCAAAGAAGATGCATTTCTGCCCTGCAGAATTTACACAGTAAATTATATTCATTAAATTAAGTAGTTCACAATATGTAATCTGTTGCTAAGAGATCCCTTTTTGCAAACTATAAGAGTAACTGCAGGATCAATACAGTGGAAATTCAGCCAAACCTTTCACCCTTGAGACAGTCTTAGGGCTAGTCTATACTACACCAATGCAGCTGCGCCACTGTAGTGTGTCCGGTGAAGACGCTCTATGCCGACGGAAGATGGGACAGTGATGCTTAGGTCAGTGTAATTTACGTCACTCAGAAGGGTGGCTTATTGACACCCCTGAGTGACAGAGCATAACCTGTAGTGTAGACAAGCCCTTACTGTTTAAGAAAAAACACAAACAAAACACACCCCAAATAGCACTGTCACTTTTTACTTTTGTTAATTCTGCTCTCTTTCCTCTTTGTATTGGCTTACAGTTGCCACACTATACTAATCCTGGGAGATATAGCCAATGCCAAGACAAGTGACATTGGGTAATGTGTATACAACAGCTCCTGCCCCGTAGTTGAAAATAGGAATCACCTACTACAGCTTTTGTTGAATGTGGTGTCAATGGTTGGGGGAGAGGGTGATTGATAGATTTATTTCACCCCTATCAAAGGAATAGTATGTAAAACAATTTATAATTATCTTTGCAACTAGTTTCACCTCAAAAAATTAATCCTGAAAACACTCTACAGAGTACTTCATTGGGACGGTCTTTATTCTGAGCTATTGCTGGCCAACACTGCTTCCCAGAAAGTTTCCCCCCTCTTTATATGATGATGGCAAGTGAGAAACAGTTTCCACTTCTCTATCTTATTTAGGAGTTAAAGCATATCTAGGCTACCGTGACTCTCTGTACAGCACTATGAAGTAAATGTTTGTGAATGCAGAAAGTAGCCTACAAATTAAATATAAGCTATTTCCCTTCAGATCACCTTTGTGACTCTGAAATGTTGAATTTAGTGATGAAGTTGTCGGAGAAACCACAGTTCTCACTCTCAGGTTGGGTGCAGCAAGTCAGATACACTTTATTATCTCAAGCAATTGCACAGAGGGAGAGAGTGCACTAGGACACAGGGTTTCCCCCACCTAGGCAGGTCTCTCAAAAGGTAAACAATTAGAACAAGCATTTATACCTTTATTACAGACAATAATAAGCAACAGCTGCATATTGTTTATTCATATTCCTTCATGATATCTTATTTTTCTCACCAATTTCTCTTATAGTCTACATTCTATTCTTATCTAATACAAGGTCACAACAGCCTCTTTCACAGTTCTTTTTCTACTCGCTTTGCACTATCCCCGCTTCTCCAAATCTAGCGTTATTAAAGCTAGAGTTAGCCTGACTCCTGCTCATTTCAGAGGCCTGCATCCAAATTCCCTTTATCTACTTCCACAAAGTGTAAAGTATTTAAAATAGTATGTAGGGCAGCGGTTACCAACTGGTCAATCGCAATTGACTGGTCGATCCTAGAGGATCTCCCAGTTGATCACAATCTCCGGCAGTGCAGCAGGGCTGCTGCTAAGACAGGCTCCCTGCCTGCTCCAGCCCCTTGCCACTCCCAGAAGCAGCCAGCACGCCCGCGGCCCCAGGGATGGGGGACAGGGGTCTCCCTCTGCACGCAGCTCCTGCCTGCAAGCACTGCCCCCGCAGCTCCCATTGGCCGGGAATGGGAAGTTGTGCCCAATGGGAGATGCTGGAGCAGTGCTTGCAGAGAGGGGCCGCGTATGGAGCCATGGGCTGCTCGCCCCCTGCCGTAGGGGCATGTTGGCCCCTTCCGGGAGTGGCGTGGGACTGGAGTAGGAAGGGAGCCTGTCCTAGCGGCAGCCACGCTGCACCACTGACTGGGAGCCACCAGAGGTAAGTGCTACCCGGCAGGAGGCTGAACCCCAGCCCTAAGCCCCCTTATGGATCCAGCCCCCTGATTCCCCTCCTGCACCCTGAACCCCCTCCTGCACCCCAAGCCCCAGCCCTGATCCCTCTCCCAGAACCCTCACCCCCTCCTGCACCCCAACACTGCCCCAGCCCAGAGCCTCCTCCTGCACCCAAACTCCCTCCCAGAGCTTGCACCCCTCACCCCCTCCTGCACCCCACCCCCTGCCCCAGGCTGAGCCCAGTGCCCCCTCCCACACTGTGAACCCCTCGGCCCCAGCCCAGAGCCCGCACCCCTACCCAAACCCCAACCTCCTACCCCATCCCGGTGAAAGTGAGTGAGGATGGGGGAGAGTGAGTGACAGAGAGAGAGGGATGGAGTGAGTGGGGCAGGGCTTCGGGGAAGGGGCAGGGCCTCGGGAAAGGGGTGGGGTAGGATCTTGGGCGTTAAAAGGTTGGAGACCTCTGATGTAGGGTAATATTTTGTATCAAAGTATTCACTTGCTGTATCAGTTTTGTCCCCTTTTTCTGCACCAAAGAACCATTCTAATTTTAGTGCATATGTAATAGAAAAATAGTGCAATCTGTGGGTTTAATACTGAACTGTAAAACATGTCTAAAGTTTAAATTTTTTATGTTCCTAAATCAGTCTAGAGATTTGTGTAATTTAAAATTTCTAAACGTATTTGACACTTTGGTACATTGTACTTTTTTTAAAGTTTCAGTGTGCTCTGTGATCTTAAATAGAGCTGATCAGGAAATGTTGTTTCCTCCCTCCCGGCGCAAACAATTTTGACGAAAGCTTTATAAAAGAGTTTTTGCTGAAATTTTGTCAACATCTTGTTTTCATCCAAAAATGAAACATTTTTCAGCAAGCAAAACACTTTGGCCCATCTGGTAAAAGTTTTTGGTTTTACTCAAAACTTACAGCACAGAAGATGAAATTTTTCAGTTGCCATTCCTTTCAATGGAACCTCTAACCTCAAAAAAATAAATAAATAAAAAGTTCTGTTTTAATTAACAGGCGGTGGGAGCTTTGACTAAAAGAATTCAATCAGTGCTAATCCTAACTGTTTGCAGTCACCTTTAAAAATAATTGTGTTAGTACTGGAATAAAGTATTACTTTGATTACTAATTATTTGTACCTCGGTAGCTTCAATAATATGCATCAAGGAGCTTAAAGCTATGATCGCTTTATGACTTCAGCTGTCACTCTGCTGCAAAAAGTGTCACATTTGAGTATCCAGCAAGGATAGAACTTATAACCTCCTGCTGTACCTACAATTTACGCTAAAGTAGAGCCTTGATTCTACGTAGCAGTATTAGTACTATACACAGTGGAATAGTTCCAATTCCAGCCAGTAGAGGGTAATAACACATGACTCACTAGGCAGTTTATTATCAGCTGGCCTCTTTCTAAACCACTGTCCTTGGGCATGTTTGATTTGTGTAACGATTCCGTGTCTGTCATAGCACTGCTCATTTCTCCCACTTCCTCCTTCACCCAACTTCTAAATCCTCTCTATCTGTCACATTAGAGCTTGGCAGAGTCTGACGGTTTGGCATGTCAGTCTTGGCTGACATTCATTCTTGAATTCCGCTTGAATGCCATGGAGCTGACTCACATGATCTCACAGTTCAAAGTTTACTTTTTGCAACCTTTAATACAGGCTTTTAACTTCTGAAGTGCCATTCCTCCACGCAAACATGGCTGTTATTTTCCACAAGTATTAAAACCGAATAAACCAGGGAGGCAAGTAGTATATGTGAATCCACTCCCATGATGCTACATTATTTAACAGTTCAAAACACTTTGCCAGCAGCCATGTCTATTTACTACCTTCTGTGGGAAATCACACATGTTGTTGTGAACACATTTTTGATCCTCAGTCAGGAACATAGGAATTGCCAGATGAGTTATTATGTATTATTGTACTTTTCCATCTAGTCCAGTATCCCTTTCTTCAGAGTGATCAGTACCAGATGCTTCAGAGGAAGATGCAAAGAACTTCATAATAGACAATTGTGGAATAAGCTGCTCCTGGCACAGACTTTTCCTCATCTCCTCTCCCCCTTCTAAAGTACAGACCTAACCTTTCCTTTGCTAGAGCTTGGAACAGAATAACCGTGGTTCCCTTCCACAACTTAAGTTTTGTGTAGAGTCAATTTTTTTGATTCTGAATAGTGTTACATGCTGGGGAGATATTGCTGCTGCATTATATTGCCAAAAATGGGGTGCATGGGGGGGCAAGACAGCTTATACAGCAGCATCGGGTTCCTCTACACTATTAGTGACTTTCGTGTTGTTGCAGCATGTTATAAATTCATAGTTTTTAGGTCAGAAGGAGCTACTATGATCCTCTAGTCTAACGTCCTGCGGAATGCAGGCCTTTGAATTTCTCCCAGGAATTCCTGCTTCAAGCTCAATAACTTCCGGATGAACTATGGCATGACTTTTAGAAAGACATTCATTCCTGATTTAAAAACTCCAAGTGATGGAAAAGCTGCCACTTCCCCCCATAAGCTGTTGGAGTAGTTAATTACTCACTGTTAAAAACTTGGCCCTTATTTCAGGTTTGAACGATTCTAGCTTCTACTTCAAGTCATTGGATCTTCTTATCCTTTTGTCTCTAGATGAGATTCTTCTAGTATAGGATTCAGTCTGCCTGTGTAGGTCCCTATAGACCGTGGCCTGATCTACACCTAAAACTTAGGTCAACCTAGCTACGTCACTCAGGGCTGTGAAAAATTTTGCTGTGAAGCTGCAGTGTTATAGCTGTTCCTCTGTAGCATAGATGTACCCTATAATTGGGTTACCTCTTAACCTTCTCTTTAGTTAGCTAGATGGATTGAGCACCTCAAATCACTGTAAGGCATGTTTTCTAGACCTTGAACTGTTCCCACAATGGCTCTCTGAATTCTTTCCCATTTTCCAGCATCCTCCTAGATGTTTGCAAATGGCTTGATGTGGTAACCATGGTTACCAAAGTGATGCAGGTGGCAGGCAGGCAGTGGACATGCAACGGTATTCGACTGACAGATTGAATGTTACACAGTGCCACAGCCTCAAGACAGGCTGAATGAAGCTAAGAGGTAATACTGGAGTTGAGCAAGCTGCTTGGCATAGCATTTCCTTACCAGACTTTCCTGGAAGGAAAAGGTTAATCACTTGGTTAAATTATCACTAGGGCGGTCAGGTGATTAAAAAAATTAATTGCAATTAATCACACTGTTAAACAATAATAGAATACCATTTATTTAAGTATTTTTGGATGTTTTCTACATTTTTCAAATATATTGATTTCAATTACAACACAGCATACCAAGTGTACAGTGCTCACTTTCTATTTATTTTTAATACAAATATTTGCACTATAAAAAACCAAGAAATAGTATATTTCAGTTCACCTAATACAAGTACTGTAGTGCAATCTCTATCATGAAAGTTGAACTTACTAATGTTGAATTATGTACAAAAATATAACTGCATTCAAAAATAAAACAACGTAAAACTTTAGAGCCTACAAGTCCATTCAGTCCTACTTCAGCCAATTGCTCAGACAAACAAGTTTGATTACATTTGCAGGAGATAATGGTTCCTGCTTCTTGTTTACAATGTCACCTAAAAGTGAGAATAGGCGTTCTCCTGGCACTGTTGTAACTGGCGTTGCAAGACATTTACATGCCAGATGCACTAAAGATTCATATGTCCCTTCATGCTTCAACCACCATTCCAGAATCCCTGATGATGACATGTTCTGTTCGATAATAATCCAAAGCAGAGCAGACCAATGCATGTTCATTTTCATCATTTGAGTCAGATGCCACCAGCAGAAGGTTGATTTTCCTTTTTGGTGGTTCGGGTTCTGTAGTTTTCGCATCGGAATGTTGCTTTTTTAAGACTTCTGAAAGCATGCTCCAAACCCCATCCCTCTCAGATTTTGGAAGGCATTTCAGATTCTTAAACCTTGGGTCGACTGCTGTAGCTATTTTTAGAAATCTCACATTGGTACCTTCTTTGCGTTTTGTCAAATCTGCAGTGACAGTGTTTGTAAATCAAACAACATGCTGGGTCATCATCAGAGACTGCTATAACATGAAATATGTGGCAGAATGCGGGTAAAACAGAGCAGTGGCCATACAATTCTCCCCCAACGAGTTCAGTCACAAATTTAACTAACACACTACCTTTTTTTTTTTTTTAAATGAACATCATCAGCATGGAAGCATGTCCTCCAGAATGGTGGCCAAAGCATGAAGGAGCATATGAATGTTTAGCATATCTGTCACGTAAATACCTTGCAACACCAGCTACAAAAGTCCCATGCGAAAGCCTGTTCTCACTTTCAGGTGACATTGTAAATAAGAAGCAGCCAACAGTATCTCCCATAAATGTAAACAAACTTGTTTGTCTTAGTGATTGGCTGAACAAGAAGTAGGACTGAGTGGACCTGTATACTCTAAAGTTTTACATTGTTTTGTTTTAAGTGCAGTTATGTAACAAAAAAAAATCTACATTTGTAAGTTACACTTTCACGATAGAGATTGCACTACAGTAGTTGTATGAGGTGAATTGAAAAGTACTATTTCTTTTGTCTATCATTTTTACAGTGCAAATATTTGTAATAAAAAATAATATAAAGTGAGCACTGTACACTTTGTATTCTGTGTTGTAATAGAAATCAATATATTTGAAAATCTAGAAAAACATCCAAAAATATTTAATAAATTTCAATAGTATTGTATTGTTTAACAGTGTGATTAATCGCAATTAATTTTTTTAATAGCAGTTAATTTTTTTGAGTTAATCGCGTGAGTTCATTGCAATTAATCAACAGCCCTAATTATCACTTAACAGCATGAGAGGCAAGAGATTTAAACATTTTTTTTAAAATGCACTTCGGGGGTCAGAGAGTCCATTATTGAGAAAAATCAACCAGTCTGACTCCACCCAGCAGACTTCTGTACACGTTCACTGCAGTCTGTCATTGTGCACAGTGAATGCACGTATCTTTCTGATGAGTTCCTTGGACATGCTTTACAGTGAATAAGGGGTGCATGGGGTATCTGTATTTTGGGGTCCCTTTATGATTTCCATAGAAAGTGGTAAAATAAAATATCAATGTTTATTTCACCACAAAATGTATCCACCAGAATGAGACAGGAGAATGTTGTAACGTACACACACCAAAAATATTCAGGCAAAACCACAGAACAGTTTAACACTAACAAATTATACTGTAGTGGGTATTCCTCAACTTCCTCTCCTGTTTACCTGTCTCTGACATGCATTGTTGGTTGGTCACTGTTTGAATGCCTGGAGCCATGTCGTCAGCGGATTTAGCAATACTAAAGTAAATGAAGCTATGTCAGTTTATAGCAGCAGAAGATATGGTGGCTGGTCCGCTATGCTGGGAAATAAGAGGTTGTAGTAAAGTAACCTATAGCGATCCCTGGTCTCTTCCCCATTCTCTATCCTGCTCCAGAAGAGCAAGCGTACTAAAATGGCCACCTCTAGACAGGAATTCTATTTCCCATGCTGACTTGGGACGTGTAGTAGAGACAAGCTACGAGCAAGCCCTTTTTCCTTTTAAAATGGGAGTGGGCAAGCTGCCCACCCCACCCCCCATCCCGGCACTATTCTCTCCAGCATAGGTAAGCTATAGAAACATTGAAAGAAGTTCAGCATCAATGAGTGTCATTCCACACAAACACATTCCTTGCCCTATTTTTCCTAGTCACTGGCTTTTGATCAGACTGGGGGCATTTACCAGGGATTGACAGTCTAAGACGCTCCCATCAAGTAGCTTACACATAACCTATTTCCCTCTTCTAACTCTGTAATTCACAACTCACCAAAACACATCTTTGTAGGAGTAGTTCAGAAAAGAAAGGAGGACTTGGAAACAGCTGTTAATCTGGGAAGAGTTATGTGGGAAGCTTGTGCACACCTGCACATACTATCTGATTTAAACCAGTATTAGTCCACTTTCATGAATAAAACATTCACATATGTAGAATCCTGTTTATTGAGAAGTATAGACATTCTATGCCCTGCTGCTATGGCACTAATCAAGTCAGGATGCCTTGGTACAATAACTGCTGGGATTTATTAATAAGTTGCTCAGCTAGAGGCTGTTCTCACTGATCCAAAACTTCCCTGTGATTTGATAGTAGATATATAAGGTTTCAGACCTGGAATTCTTACTCCTGAGTTTTATGAGGGGGTAGAATGGTTAGCTTCTGTCTCTGACTAAAATGGACTTGCTGGTTGGCTTAACAGTTTAATAATGAAGAATAAATCACTCAACAACTGAGCTGAAAATCTCAAGAATCAATATAATGTATGGATCTTGTGTTTTCCCAAAGGACTAGGTAGTAAAGTCTCTTTTAAGTCTTCAGAAACAGGTTTTTTTCCCAATCTCTTTCACCTATATTATGGGCAGCTATCCCACAGAGCACCTCTTCCCATTCTGGCACTATGGCTTGTGGGAAGGGGACAGGGGTTGCGGGGCATTCTGGGTCCTATCCCAATGCCCCGTGATGCATTGGTTCGCATCCCAGCAATCCCTGTGCTTCCGTCCACATTTGGCGCCATCTTTCAATGTTTTTTGTACTGTGCGCTCTGTCTTCCCTTTCAGTCTGCGGGAATGGAGCCCGAACTGCTGAGGAGTATGCTGACGAGTCTTGCCAGTACGTCACGTTTGGCAGTCAAGTTATTCCTTATGATCCAAAGTGACAGCGAGGGCTCCGACAATGATATCGACTCGAGTAATGCATATGACATGAGTTTGCTTGTGGCATTCACGGACATGCTCACCACTATGGAACGCTGCTTTTGGGCTTGGGAAACAAGCACTGAATGGTGGGATCACATCGTCATGCAAGTCTGGGATGACAAGCAGTGGCTGCAGAATTTTCAGATGATAAAAGCCACTTTCATGGGACTGCACGAGGAGCTCGCCCCCACCCTGCAGCGCAAGGACACGAGATTGAGAGCTGCCCTGATGGTGGAGAAGCGGGTGGCTCTTGCAATCTGGAAGCTGACATCTCCAGACAGCTACCAGTCGGTCGCTAGCCAGTTTGGAGTGGGGAAGGTGACCGCTGGAATCGAGTTGATGCAAGTTTGCAGGGCCATTAATCGCATCCTGCCCAGAACCGTGACTCCGGGTAACGTGCATGACATTATGGCTGGCTTTGAACAAATGAGTTTCCCTAACTATGGAGGAGCGATAGATGGCACGCATTTTCCACATCTGGCACCAGCCCACCTAGCCTCTGAGTACATTAATCGGAAGGGGTATTTATTTCTCTATGGTTCTCCAGGCGCTTGTGGATCACGGTGGGCGTTTCATTGACATTAACGCAGGCTGGCCCAGAAAAGTACATGATGCATGCATCTTTCGGAACACTGGCCTGTTCAGGAAGCTGCGAGCTGGAACTTTTTTCCCAGACCAGAAGATCGCTGTAGGGGAAGTCAAAATGCCCATTGTGATCCTTGGAGACCCCGCTTACCCTTTAATGCCGTGGTTCATGAAACCCTACACAGGGAGCCTTGACAGCAGCGAGGGGCAGTTCAACAACAGGATGAGCTGGTGCAGAATGACTGTGGAGTGTGTTTTTGGCTGTTTAAAGGGTCGCTGGCGCTCTCTGTATGGGAAGCCGGACCTGGCCGATGACAGCATCCCCACAGTTATATCCACGTGCTGTACCCTCCATAACATTTGTGAAGGGAAGGGTGAATGATTCACTCAGGCATAGAACTCGGAGGTTCAACACCTGAAGGCTGAATTTGAACAGCCAGAGAGCAGGGCTATTAGAGGGGCCTAGCGCAGGGCTGCAAGGATTAAGGATGCCTTGAGGAAGCAATTTGAGGCTGAAAGCCACTAGTAATGTCTGGTGCCCTGCACAGGAGTGAAGTACAGTGGTTCCAATGTTAGTAGGAATCTGTGTTTGCTACGCTGACTTGCAGTGCCTGTTTCTTTCCTGGGCTAAGGTATCTTTTACTTAATGCAATAATAAAGAATGTTTTCAAAGCCAAAAAATCCAGTTATTGAAAAGAAAATTCATTTATTGAAAAGAAACACAACTGTTTGGGAAACAGAAAGGACAAGGGGGTGGGGTGGGGAATGGTACAATCACAGATTTGCATATGTCCTGTTATCATACTCAGCCTTCCTGTCTGGAGTGCTGTGCAATGAGTGCTGCACTTCAGGATGGCTATATACTGCATGGTGATGGGGGTTGAGTGCAGTGGGTAAGGGTCATAGTTTTCAGGGCTGGGTGGTGAAGCTACAGGTCTTGGAGGCAGCTGGTGGCAGTAAGAACCCGGATGTTGGGGAAAGTGGGTTGGAGGTGACATGGGGGCACAAGGGAAAGAGATTTGGGACAAGGACTGCAGGGGGGTCGGACATGGTAGTGTTCCGCCTGCATGACTATGAGCGCCTGGATTGAGTCCGCTTGGTGTTCCGTTATGCTTATCATCCGATCCGTGCTTTGCTGCCGGAGCACCGCGCTTTTGTGCTGCCGCTCCTCATTCTGCTGGCAGATCCTCCTTTCACTGTCCCGCCACTCCTGCACTTTTTGATTTTCATTATTGAATGCTGCATTACTTCATGCAACGTCTTCCTTGCTTTTACATGGCCTCTTTCTGATTCGTTGGAGTCTTTCAGCCAGTGATAACACAGATGGCTGAGATTTCAAGGTTGCATCTGTAAAGGCAAAATGCAACACTTAACAGAGGCAGCATTGTTCACACCAGACAGAGCAATGATTCCCCCGTTCTTAAGGGCAGCACAGTCTACACAATAGCATAATTTGCCTGTCCCAAAGCGAGCACACATAACCCACAGGACCCCAAAATGGTGAGTAAGCACAGGGTTAAGCGTGACTGATTGTTTCATGGCTGTACTGTCCTCTGGGTTTCTGTGCCTTGGGGAGAGCCAACAGTGGCAGGGGGCCCTATACTGAACACTGTCCCCACATTTTCCACAGGAGTTCATCCTGGAAGATATCTCACTGCTGAGGGTGACTTAGGACGCAAAGGAGGGTCTTCTATGGCAATGTGGCTTCTGCCCTGGCCCATATGCAGCTTGTCTGTGTACAGCAATGGTCCACCCGCCCCTTACGACACAGTGGCCCAGACAAGTTAGCCTTACAGGGACAAGGACCACAATGGCTCTTCCAAGAAACCTGCGCAAGCGCATTGCCCAAGTTCTGGATGAGACCTTTCAAGAGATCACAGAGACTGATTACCGTGATGTGAGAGAGCACATCAACACCCTATTCTGCGTCTAGGCATGCATGCAGCCCTAACCCTCCTCACCCCAAGAGTCAGCATGAAATAACTTCCTTCCAAAAATTAAAGCTGCTTACCGAGGACCTCCTCTGGTGTTTGTCCTTCCCCAAGCACCGGCCTCCGCGACTGGCTACCCTCCTCCTGGCTTGAGAACAGCTCCTGGCTGCATGTATCTAGTGATTCCGGGGTTTCTTCCTCCGCCTCAGCACCCTCGCTCCCACTTTGCTCCTCTTCCTCCTCCTGCCTTGTTGTCCATGGTGGTACTGGAAGTGGAGGTGGGGTCGCCCCCAAATATCGCGTCGAGCTCTTTGTAGAAACGGCAGGTCACAGGGGCAGCACCAAAATGGCTGTTTGCCTCGCGGGCTTTGTGGTAGGCATGCTGCAGCTCCTTCACTTTAATCCTACACTGCGGTGCGTCCCGGTCATGGCCCCTTTCCATCATGTCCCTTGATATCTGCCCGAAGGTATCGTAATTCCTACAGCTGGAGCGCAGCTGGGACTGGACAGCTTCCTCCCCCCAAACACTGATGAGGTCCAGCACCTCGCCATTGCTCCATACTGGGGATCGCCTGGCACGTGGAGGCATGGTCACCTGGAAAGATTTGCTGAGAGCACTCCACGCCTGGCTGAGCAAACAGGAAGGGGATTTTCAAAATTCCCAGAGAATTTAAAGGGTGGATCTGACGGTTGGTCACCTGAGGGCAGGGCAGTAGAATTCAAAGTGACGATCAGAGTGGCTAGAACAGGCATTGTGGGACACTTCTGGAGGCCGACCAGGGTGTCCACACTGGCGCTGTCGTGCTCCAGCAGGGGCGCAGCAAACGTTATTCCACTCGCCGAGGTGGAGTACCATCAGCGCTGTAGCTGCGGAGTCAGAGCGCTCTACGTGCCTTGCCAGTGTGGACGGGTAGTGAGCTAGCACGCCTGGGGCTCCTTTATGGTGCTGTAACTCGCAAGTGAAGCCAAGCCCTAAGTGCTTGTCTACACATGGAGTTATTCAGGAACAGCTATTTGTGTGGACAATCTTATTCCAGAACGAGAATACCTTGTACTTGTTTAGTTTAACCTACTTGCTTAGCGTATGTCTGCATTGGCAGAGTTACAGCGCCACTCAGAAAGCGCTGAAGGGAAATCACTGTTGTGAGTTCACACTGTCAGCTGTCTGCGCAATAGCGTGTTTGCACTTGCAGCGGTATTCAGAGCGGTGCACTCTGGGCAACTATCCCATAGAGCATCTCTTTCTCTTCTGCTGCTAAGAGTTGTGGGAAGGTGGAGGGGGTCACGGGGCATCCTCAGTCCTGTTGCAATGCCCTGTGATGCATTGCTTCGCATCCCAGCAATCCCTATGCTTCCGTCCGCATTTGGCACCATCTTTCAATGGTTTGTGTATTGCGCGCTCTGCCTCTTCGGTCTGCAGGAATGGATCCCGAACTGTTGACCAGTGTGCTGCTCGGTCTGACTAGCATGTCACGAGTGGCAGTGGAGTTATTCCTTAAACTACAAAGGCAAAAGGAGTTTGGCATTGATCTGGCCATGTGTAGTAGCTACAACGTGAGATTGCTTGTGGCATTCACAGAGGTGCTGACCACAGTGGAACGCAGCTTTTGGGCTCAGGAAACGAGCACTGAGTGGTGGGATCACATCGTCATGCACGTCTGGGATGACGAGCAGTGCCTGCAGAACTTTCAGATGAGGAAAGCCACATTCCTGGGACTGTGTGATGAGCTCGCCCCAGCCCTGTGATGCAAGACACGAGAATGAGAACTGCTGTGCCATTGGAGAAGCATGTGGTGATTGCACTGTGGAAGCTGGCTACTCCAGACTGCTACTCATCGGTTGCTAACCAGTTTGGAGTGGGGAAGTCGACTGTTGGACTCATGTTGACGGAAGTGTGCAGGGCCATGTATCGCATCCTGCTCTGAAAGACTGTCACTCCAGGCAATGTGCATAACATTGTGGCTGGCTTTGCACAAATGAGCTTCCCTAACTGCAGCGGGGCGATAGATGGCACGCACATTGCAATTCTGCCAGAGAGAGTTAGAATGGCTCTATTCCCAAGTGGTTGGGGTACTCACCTGAGAGACTGTAGATCTCTGTTCAGATCCCTTCTCCCACTCCAGAGTGGTGGGGATTTGAACTGGGGGTCTCCTGCATCCTGGGTGAGTGTCCTGACCAGTAGTTTTCAACCTTTTTACATTTGCAGACCCCTAAAAAAATTCACATGGAGGTGAGGACCCCTTTGGAAATTTTAGACAGAGTCTGTGGAGCCCCATGGTCTGTGGATTACGGGCTGAAAACCACTGGGCTAAACTAAAGGTTGTAAGGGAGGCTGCTGCTTCTCCAGCTGTTTGTTTGAGGCTCCACATGCAACTTAGCTAGCTGTCAATGCCTCTTCCCTTGGTTCATTGATCACAAACAGAGCTAGGTACCTATCTCTGTGAGGGGGTGGCGTTTAGCACAGACTCCTCTGGTCAGCATCTCCCATTGGCTAGCTTAGGCACCTCACCAATAACATACGAGCTTTGTGGATCGCATTTTAAGGTGTCCATCTCTCCCCATTCATTGTACAGGGAGACTAAGCACCTAACTTAGAATTTATGGACCACAATGCTGCTCTTGTGATGGTTTTTTTTTCTTCTCAATCTTGCAACACCTACCTTGAGTAATTACAAAGGTGTCTCATAAAGGAGCACGTAACTGGGGACAGGTACTTTTTAACTTCAAGTAGACTTGCCATGCAAATAACACATTTATCTGGGCTTTGGGCCCCTTCATGGTCTCTCAAATTGGATGCTGAAAAAATGAGACACCCAAAATTACTCAAAAAGAAAAGAAGTACTTGTGGCACCTTAGAGACTAACAATTTATTTGAGCATAAGCTTTCATTAGCTACAGCTCACTTCATCGGATGCATAAAGTGGAAAGTACAGTGAGCAGATTTTATATATACACACAGACCGTGAAAAAATATACATTGTAAGGAGAGTGATCACTTAAGATGAGCTATTACCAGCAGGAGAGTGGGGTGGGGGGAGAGAAAACCTTTTGAAGTGATAATCAAGGTGGGACATTTCCAGGAGTTAACAAAAACGTCAGAGGAACAGTATCACTCTTGGAAAGCTTGGGCCTTTGCCACTATCACTTTGCTTCCCCTTCTGAAATGTCTGGCAACAGAAGTGGAGGGAGTGGTGTGGGGAGAGGCCAAGAGCTTTAATGTATTAGGCACTGTGTGACGGAGCTGGGGTTAAATGTGAGGCTATCAACACACATTTTCATTCTGCTCCTAATAGATTTCCTGATTCTGGCATTGATAGACTGTATGGAAAATGAATTTACTAACCTCCTAAAGTACATAAATGTTCAGCTGATCTAGCAGTCTAGGCTTTTGTCTCCATGGCAGCCCTGGCAATCCCATTAGCATAATAAAATATCTGATCTTTAATTCTCTATGTCAACGACTTAACAGAAGCCGTTTATCTCAAGTAGAAACAGAACTGCTTCCTTCTTGACTTATTCAATCCACTTTTGTTTGTAACGTACCCTACCTCCACATCCCCAAAATGTCAGCACCTTGGTTTCAACTGTAAGACTTTCACTGTGACATAACCATAGGATGTAAAGGATCACCATTCTAACACATGCAATTCACATGCAGTCCCCAGTTCCTACACTCTATGTCATGAAACAGACTAATGCTGACTTTGTTTAGCAAGTGTGAATAATCTTCAAAACGTATGTGCAGAGTGACTCGGCAATAGTGCTTAAACATATACAGTAGAAGTGAAACATACACACTAAGATTTTTACCTGAGTTAGGAACTGTTTAAACACAGTTTGTGCCAAACCAGTTTCTTAACAGTTTGATTAGCCAATGTGGTTCTAGTTTCATGCATAATGTTTTAACTTGATTATGCTTTAGCCAAGCTTGCAAGGGCTGGGTTAACTGGAACCATATTCATTAGCCGCATTTAAATACAATGAAAAAGGCCCTCATCTGCACAGGCTATCTGCACATGTGACCTACAGCCATAATTTGAGAGATGCGGCATGGGTCAGTGGATATGGCATTGGACTAGCAGTCAGGAGATATGGATTGTCGTCCCAGCTCCACCACCAATCTGCTTTAGGACCTTCGATGAGTCGTTTTCTGTGCCTCTGTTTCCCCTTGTGTCCTTTTTCTTGTCTATTTAGATAGTTCCTGCCCTTACATATGTCGGAAGACTGGATACTGAGCTAGATGGACCTTTGGTCTGGCACAGTATAGCAGTTCTTATGAGTGCTCCAGCTGGAGGTGTGGGCTCTGGGGGGGATGGGAATGAAGTGTTTGGAGTGTGGGAGGGGGCACTGGGCTGGGGCCAAGGGGTTTGCATGGCAGGACGGGGTGTGGGCTCTGGGAGGGAGTTTGGTTGCGGGGGGTGGGGGGCCCTCGGGGCAGGGGGTTGGAGCATGGGAGGGGGTTCACTATGTGGGCTCCGGGTGGCACTTACCTCAGGCAGCTCCCGGAAGAGGCAACATGTCCCTCTGGTTCCTAGGTGCAGGGTTGGCCAGGGAGTTCTGCTCACTGCCCTATCCACAGGTGCTGCCCCCGCAGCTCCCATTGGCCAGGAACCACAGCTAATGGGAGCTGCAGCATTGGCACTTGGGGAAGCGCCTGTGCCATGGGCAGGGGCAGCGTATGGAGCCCCACGGCAGCCCCTGTGCCTACGAGTCGGAGGGACATGTTGCTGCCTCCAGGAGCCACGGAGAGCCAGCTGCTGTGGCCAACCGGACTTTTAATTGCCTGGTCAGAGGTGCTGACCGGAGCCCCCAAGGTCCCTTTCCGACTGGGCGTTTCAGTCAAGAACCGGATGCCTGGCAACCCTAGTGCTGCTAGATGACAAAGAATAGTCATATTAGTACCCATATTGTGTTATGACACACTCTGATCTTAGCTATGTGTATGGGGATGGGAGGAATACTGTATTATGTTGCAATTCTGTAGAGTCTTGCACTTCTGACCAGGCTGTACTGTGATTAGAGCATGATTTGGTCCAGTTCATTCAAGCAAGACCGAAGCATATTGTAAAACAGTGTGGGACTAACTGTGTTGTTACGTGTTTTCATGGGGGGGAGGGATAGCTCAGTGGTTTGAGCATTGGACTGCTAAACCCAGGGTTGTAAGTTCAATTCTTGAGGGGGCCATTTGGGATCTGGGGCAAAAATTGGGGATTGGTCCTGCTTTGAGCAGGGGGTTGGACTAGATGACCTCCTGAGGCCCCTTCCAACCCTCATATTCTATGATTCTATGAACATAGTAATGTCATTCTGTGAATAGGCAAGTTTGTCAGGGAAACTTCATAGTTATTTTCCAAAGATTTAACATTAGTTCTGCAGCTGTCAAAACTAACTGATTATATGCAGAGCTGGTAATGCTGTCCATAGTTAAGGTTGCCTGACACTTCCCACTATAAGATCCTGCTTTCAGTTGCCAAACTTTAACCATGAAACTTACTATACTGGCTATCTGTCTCAGACAGAAGCAGGGGTCCTGTGGAATAATAGTAAGTGATCATGTAATTAAAGGTTGTAGCATAATGCATACTCTCAAAAGGGCAGAATTAAGATTGCACAGGCTACTTTAATTCTGGCATTTCATTTCTAAGTGCTTTACTTTGCAACCATAACATTCTTTTCATGAACTTTTTCAATGCAATGTTAAAATATGGTTAAATTGTTCTGTATGTAATAGTACGGTTAGCTATTGTGGTAGATGCTCCCATATTTAACATTTGATTTACATGTGGTTATGGTAAATGGAAGATTGCTATAAGACATGGTTTTCTTATGACTCATTAAAAATTAGTCTCTGTTCAGTCCATTGTTCTGTGTTCAAGTAAATAGAAAAACATAGTTTATAGAAAGTCTGCTTTTCTTGTACGCTGCCAACATCTGAACGGATCTTTTGCCTCAAAGCATTATTAACTTTCATTGGCTCCAACAATATATTGGATAAAAAGAAGGAAATGGTTCTTCAAATATGTTTTGCTAAAGCATTAATATTTACAAATACATTAGAAGCAAGAGGAAAAACAAGGTAGGCCCATTACTCAATGAAGATGGAAAAATATGAACAGAAAACATAGCAACAGGTAAAGTGTGAAGTGCACCTTTTGTTTGTTTTCACCAAAAAGACAACTAACACGGTGAACATCAGTGTAAATGGGGTACGAAAACCCAGGGAATTATACACCACTCAGCTTAACTTCGGTACCCAGAAAGATAATGGAGCAAATAATCAAACGATAAATTTGTAAGTACCTAGAAGATATTATGGTGATAAATAACAGTATTCGTCAAGAACAAATCATGTCAAATCAACCTAATATCCTTCTTGGGTTATTTGGGGAATAAGCCTTGTGGATAGACGGGAAGCAGTAGATATAGCACATCTCATCTTTAGTAAGGTTTTTGATACTGTCTCTCAAGACCTTCTCATAAACAAAATAGGGAAATACAATCAATTGCACAAATACAAAATGGGAAATGACTGCTTAGGAAGGAGTACTGCAGAAAAGGATCTGGGGGCTATACTGCATGACAAACTAAATATGGATTAACAATGTAATACTGTTGCGAAAAATTACAAACACATTCAGGGTCATGTTAGCAGGAGTGTTGTAAGCAAGACACAAGAAGTAATTCTTTCACTCTACTCAGCACTGATAAGGCGTGGAGTACTTTGTCCAGCTCTGGGCACCACACTTTGAAAAAGATGTGGACAAAAGGGAGAAATTTCAGAGGGGAGCAAAAAAAATTATTAAAGATCTAGAAAATATAACCTACGAGGCAAAGCCATAACCAGGGCGGAGTGAGCAGGGCAGCCTCCCAGCACACAAAACCGACGGGGGGTGGAAAAATGGGGTGAGAGGCCAGCAATGTGGGGACCCATCTGGGGTCACATGCCCCCAGATATTTTGGTTGTGCCCCCCCCCCCCCCACACACACCCAGACATGCTGGGTGGCTCGCTATGGTGAGTCAGGGGGTGGAGGTTGCCCTCCCTCCCTGAGCACCTCCAGGAGGGGCTCCCCCACACCCCGCATGTTCCTCCGTACCCTCCCAGAAGCTTGCTCCCCACAGGTTTAAAACCTCCATGGGACGGTAATATGCCCCTCCCAGAACCTTTAAATTGTGCCCCTACCCCACTATCAACAGTTGTGTGTTGCCTCTGAACGGGATGATGAAAAAAATGGTAGTGGGTGCACGTACACTTGCTCACCTCAGGCTCTAAAATACCTCCTTTCATAGATTCATAGATATTAAGGTCAGAAGGGACCATTATGATCATCTAGTCTGACCTCCTGCACAACGCAGGCCACAGAATCTCACCCAGTTCTGCGATAAACCTCCCACCTATGTCTGAGCCATTGAAGTCCTCAAATCATGGTTTAAAGACTTCAAGGAGCAGAGAATCCTCCAGCAGGTGACCCGTGTCCCATGCTACTGAGGAAGGCAAAAAACCTCCATGGCCTCTGCCAATCTGCCCTGGAGGAAAATTCCTTCCCAACCCCAAATATGGCGATCAGCTGAACCCTGAGCATATGGGCAAGATTCACCAGCCAGATACCCAGGAAAGAATTCTCTGTAGTAACTCAGATCCCACCCCATCTAACACCCCATCACAGGCCATTGGGCCTATTTACCATGAATATTTAAAGATCAATTAATTACCAAAATCATGTTATCCCATCATACCATCTCCTCCATAAACTTACTGAGTTTAATAATAGTTACGGCTCTGCTACGAGGAAAGATTGAAAAAACTGGGTTTTCTTTAGTCTAGAGAAGAGAAAACTGAGGGAGACATGAAACAGTTTTCAAGTACATAAAAGGTTGTTATAAAGAGAAGGGTGATAAATTGTTCTCCTTAACCACTGAGGATAGGACAAGAAGCAATAGGCTTAAATTGTAGCAAGGGAGATTTAAGTTAGACATTAGGAAAAACGTCCTAACTGTCAGGTTAGTTAAGCACTGGAATAAATTGCCTTGGGAGGTTGTGGAGTCTCCATCATTGGAGATTTTTAAGAACTGGTTAGACAAACACCTGTCAGGGATGGCCTAGAATAATACTTAGTCCTGCCTCACTGCAGGGGACTGGACTAAATGACCTGTCAAGGTCCCTTGCAGTCCTATGTTTCTGTGATTAAGGGCCTGGTTTCTAGAGGCATTGGACATGTACAGTTTCCACAGACTTCAACAGGATTTACAAGAGCTCAGCACATCTGGAAATCTGACTCTAATTTTCTAGAAATTACTGTTTTCTTAGTATATCTATCAAGGATGAGCCCAAACTGGTGAATACCTATAGCATTGTTGGTACTGTACATGGCCAATGTATAAAATTATATGCACCAAAGCAAAGTTATTTAACCTTAAAGTGCTTTGGAAAAAAAATTGAGGACTTATTTGAAAATATTTTACAAAAATATTTTGAGGAGGCTTTATTGTGTGTTGCCTCCCAACTTTGCACCTAAAAATATATAAGTTGTTGGTTCTTTCCCATAAATATCACTCCACATTACTTCAACTCACTTGGCCTAGTCCTGGGTATTTCATCATAACTTGGGTGTGTCTGCCATTTTGACCGGATCTGCAACATCCCAGAAGTCATTTTAAAATGTAATTTCTAGTCCTTTGTTCAGAGAAAGGACCTTTAGATAAATCCTGTCCACGGTAGCACAATGCTAAACAGTTAACAAAATCATCTTAAAGTAGCTTAAAGTAGCTTAAATTATTTAACCATGTTAAATTAAACCAGTTGGCAGAAGCAAGTTCTCTTTATGTAATCTCTTGATACTTGCATAGCCCCAATGAGTCTATTAAAAGATCCATAGGTTTGATAAACACAGTTCATTAGAATGTGCAGTTTCCAAAGATAATGTACCTGTGAGGGACAAGAGGGAATGGTATAACAGTTCATCCATTTGTGTGAAGTTTGGAATTTTTCCTAGGAATGAACAAATTAAAATACATTTCTGACTTGAATATGCAGTATTAGTTATATTTTAATGCAAGCTTAGCCATTCTCAGTCTCTACTAACACTTACCCCCTCCTGTATGTAAATATTTTAGTTTAAGGGGAATCTCTGGCAATAGAGAGATTGGATAAATATAGTTCACTGAGGCCCTGAGCCTGTGAAGACTGTATTTGCCCTTATGCATGTGAATGGCCTTGTTAACTTCAAAGGGACTTGCCATGTGTAAAATTTAAGAGCATAAGTGTTTACTAGATGGACCCTAAACTTATGCCATTTTTACATATATGGTGGAATGGAGCATGGTAATTTTTTTGGTGGGGTGGGGGAGAGGAGTGCTGAGGATGACAGAATATGTGAATTCATCTTTATCTTCTGGTGTGTGTCTGATGATTTAATGTGTTTAGAGTTGGGGTGGATTTTATAGAAAATCAATTGCTTTATTTTACAATGACACGCATGAATTTAAAAGTGTAACTTCAGGAACTGGTCAGGGGGAGGGGGAAGACTAGCCTGATTTTAAATTTTAAGGTCAATCAAATATTTGATCTAAAGATATGCTGACAGCAGAGACAACCCATGCCTGCCAACAGTCGGGGGAGGGGGATAGAGTGAGGGTAGCTGGCTTCAGCAGTGTTACTGAACATGGTCAGTTCGTGTGAGCACGCTCACACCAAGCCAAGCAGCAAATCTGGGTGGGGGGGCACATAACACCCCTCCCCCCCCGCCGTCCATGACTCCTGCCGACGCGTCACCTCAGGTTGATAATGTCGTTTTAAATAAAAATGGTTGATCTGATAGGAAATGAAAGATCTCTTGTAAAATGTCAAATACTCCACAGGTTTCCAGAACACAGGAACATTTTCTAAGATGTATCTGTGTTCTCTTATACTGTGCACATGAGTTACCTTACACATGCACTCTCGCAGGTGCACAATGGAGGACTAACTGTTCTTGCAAAATAAAATCTCACTGCTTTGGAGATCAAGCTGGATTTAACAAAGTGATACTCCAAAATCTCTTCACTCTATCAAGGAATAAACTAGATGTTTAAAGACAGCCTGCCAAGAAAGTAATTCTACACATTCATCTCTTACTTAATAAACAAGGTTTAAAACTTTGCAGTAACTTTTACTAGTCAGGTTTATAGACAAAGGAATTAGTCTTGTCAACCCTTGCCCGTGTTAATCACTTAACATCTCATCCTGAGGCTATTTGCACACAGGAATAACCTCACTCATGTGAATAGTCCCATTGACTTCTGTGATGCTACTCATCTGCCTGAAACTACCAATTACAAATATATTTGCAGGATAGAGTCCTTAATAGGGAAGATCTGGTAGTGCTTTGGGCAATGGAAGATCCAAAGGTAGCAGAGAGACTTTAATAAGAGTGTCGGGGGAGAGAGAGAGGGATGGCAAAACCCACTTAATTGTTATCAGTTTCATAGCATGTCATGTGCAGTGCTGTAAGTGTGCAAGGTACTTTGGAGACATGCAATACAAGGTCCCTGTCCCAAAGAGCTAACATTCTAAAATAAAATATTTTCTGTAATTGAAATAATGCAGCTAACAAAAATGTAGAGAGGATGTTTTTGTGTTAGGGCACTGGACAGGGACTCCTGAGATGTGGGTTTGGTTTCTGACTCTGCCACAGGTTTCCTGTGTGATTGTGGGCAATTCACTTCATCTCTCTATTACGAAGATTAGGGGTAGTGTGAGAGGGGATGAACCATTAATGTTTGTGAGTGCACACCACAGTGATGTGGGCCATAGAAGTGCTTAGGTGGATTTTAGATCCATGTTGAGCAGGAGGCAAACATTTTTGGGTGCCTTAGACTGGACATATTGCATATCTGCCCACTATCTCCTTTCTGGGATGGTTGGATGTTTTATAGTTTGTATGTAGAAAACCACCTTCTGTGTAATTCTGTACTAGTAATTCTGTTCATACTAGTCTCAGTTAAATGATGCAAGATGAGAACTGCTCATCTCCACCTCTAGTCTTGCCCAAGCAATTGTCCATATGATGATGCTCCAGAACACAAAGGTCATCCAAAGCAGTGCTGTAATACATTGCATGTGTTGCTAAACCTTCTGCAGATGTCCCAGAGAGCGGCTTCAAAGCTACCTCTACAAAATGTGTTCTGCTGCTCATTCCAGAGCTTCAGCCAACGTTCAGAATTGGCTTGGTTTTAAAGTTCATTGATTTATCCACTGGCAGATTCAGAGTCACAAAAGAGCTATCAAAGCATCCCAGCCTTAACAACTTTATAGCTATGAAGATTATAATTCATTCTTTCCTTCCATTCTGGTATCCCATTTGGCCAGGAAAACATCCAGTAACATCCAGAGACCATAAGTATGCCTATCAAAACCTATGGGGTAACAATTGCTGGCTGCCCTTGTACACAAAGCAATTTCTGAGTCTTCTTCTACGTGTACATTGCCTTCTGTCGCCAATGTTTTATGAAATGGCCCTTTCTGTTTTGAGTGGCAGCTGCCCTTCTTAAATAGGGCATGATACAACTGCCATTCATGTAACTGGAGAGACTACTATTTACTCATTCAGGCAGGTCCATAGTTAAAAAGATATTTCTCATGAAGTCCACAGACCTTCAGCTGTATTGCAGAGGTTGTTGCTGTCTGCAGGAATATGACTTCTAGTTCAAAATGCCTTTATTGCTCCAAATACAACTGCCTTTATAATTTTGGTATAACACTTGGAGATGTTTGATTTATAAAGGGCTATAGAGAGAAATAAACCAGAGGTTTTTTGCCCAATGTGAAACAAAAGTTACTGATTATCCCTTGCAAGATTGAAAATGAAATGTTTGCAATCCAAATTCACACTTGCTTCAGATATTCTCGTTTGTGAAAATTTCTGCCAGCAAACTCACACTGGTTGACTTGAAGGGAAGATGCCAATTTCTACCTACAGTGTCCACTACAGGAGGAAAAGGGTTCCATTTTTGAAAGTAGATCACGTAAATCTTTTGCACCTGTTTAAAGATAATGCTTAGTTTCATTGTCAATTAGAATTTTTGTCGGTTGTCTTTTTAACTCGTGTTATCAGATGGATAGAGGGAACTGAAAGATCAGTCTATTGGAAACACTTTCCTATTTGTTTTTTATACTAAATTTACAAAAAAACTGTCTTTAAATCATCTTTAATAAAGCTTTTTCAGATTCCTTTGAAAGTAAAGTCTAGAAATGGTGTTCAACTTTCTGACCAACCATCACCCTCTCGACCCAGATTTCAACCTTTGCCTCTGTTAACAATAAAGTGTGTTATCTTTTGGCTTAGAAAAGGCACAGAATTTCATTTCAGGGACATGATCCATTTCTCTCTCCCAATATTACATGTGCTCTTAGATGATTATTTGATGTGACTGAATTTATTTTTTACCTCTGTGGTATGATATGTACTGTTAACATTCTGAGAAATAATTGAACTGTATTTAAATTATCCTGCTTTTCTTTGTATACATTTTTTTGAGAACATGGAAATTACCAACCTTTTACACTTCTCTTTCCCTCCTATAAATCAGTGAGTTAATTTAATATTATCTGAATCTGTCTTACAGGTTTTTATTTAGTGTGCTTTTGCCTTTCTTTCCTTCTTAGTTTAGTCAATTATGTACTATATTAAATAAAAATATTTTAAAATCATTTAACTTTTGGGAAAAGCATGCTTTCAAACTTTAAAAATTCCTTTAATTTTGGCCAGAACTGTGTAAAATATTTTTACACACACACACTGGATGCATTTAATTGGGGCAAACCCATCAAAAATTATGTGAACTTCACTTATATGTTAGAATCAAACTCTGGCCTGTAATCATTTCAATATTTTTTAAAAAATGAAACACTACAGTTTGCAGTGAGTTTCATGCTGGGTCTGTCTGAGTTGGAGAAACTTACAGTAAGGTTGGAGTGCAAAGATCTTTGCAGCACAATGCTACTCTACTGTTTTATAGCCCCAGTCCAGTAGGCACATGCTCATAAGAATATGAGCAGTGTCATTGACTTCAGTGGACATTACTCATGTACTTAGAGTCACACTTGCTTAAGTGCTTTGCTGCATTGGTGTGGGGCTTTTTGGTTGGTTGGTTGGTTGGTTGGTTGGTTTGGGGTTTTTTTGTGAATGAACTTCTAATATAGATGCTTAAAGTCACCTAAGAATAGTTATGGGTGTGGAACAGTGAGCGCTGCAATTAACTGCTCCCACCAAATGGGAAAATTGCTGAAAGTGGGTTGGGCATGTTTCTTTAAATAATTTCCCTCATCCCTATTGTGAATGCTGTATTAATTTTTCTACTAATTTTCCCTATTCTTTCTCCCCCAAATGGGAGCCAAAGGAAGCTGCAGCCACAAGGAATCACAGGCAGTTCAGCTCCATTGGAGTCGTGGAAGACTGCATTGTATTGGACATGAAGTGAAAGCTTTCTCACTGTGACCAGGGTCTCTAGACTGTGTGTATATGTATGTATATTTGTGTATGCACCACACTCAGAGACCGTAACACTTCAAGGCCTTCTCTGTACAGCATGAAGAAGGAAATAGGGCACAAGCTGTCCCCTTCTCCCTCATTTGCAGGTCACCTTTAAAAGTGACAAATAGAAAAATATTTGTTGTTGCCTTCAAGTAGCTTCTGTTCAAACTGAATTTCCCTCTCTTACATTGATATGAATCTTGGAATATTTCTGAGCTTTCTTATATTCCTTCTGATTTCTTACTCAGATTACTCAAGTGAATAGGCCAGAAAATAATTAAATCCATGTAAATCATGAAGGTTTTATCCCTAACAATATCCTCTTTTGTGAGCTGTTTTACACCCCACAGTTGACATAATTTGAGAACTAATTTGTCAGGGTTATCAATGCATTCAGTGGTTCTCTTGGCCAAGATAAATTTTTGACCTATAAATAGAATATACTATTAGTCCAGATTTTTGTAAATCTGATTTCTTGCATTTTAGTACATTTTAGACCAACGGTGGGCAACCTGCGGCCCGTCAGGGTAATCTGCTGGCAGACCACCAAACGGTTTGTTTACATTTGCACAGCTGCCCACAGCTCCCAGTGGCCACGGTTCACCATTCCCAGCCAATGGAAGCTGTGGGAAGCAGTGTCCAGAACATCCCTGCGGCCCACACCACTTCCCTAAGCTCCCATTGGCCGGGAATGGCTAACTGCGGCCACTGGGAGCTGTGGGCAGCCATGCAAATGTAAACAAACTGTCTGGTGGCCTGCCAGCAGATTACCCTGACGGGCTGCGTGCAGTCCACGGGCCGCAGGTTGCCCACCACTGTTTTAGACGCTCAAACATCTCAGCTCAGACTTTAAACTTTTTGTTTCTTATGCTTGTTTCTCTTATACTACTAAAGATTCAGCGGCAGTTGCAAAAAGGAGGGACAATAGACTACCTTAACAAATGCCCTTTGGAAGTTTGGCCTGTCTTGATGTAACTTTGAAGGTGTGTGTATAAAATGTCAATCACCTTTTGTATTTTTTTGTAACATTAGAAGAAACGTCCACTAAACTAAAACATACTGTACCCCTACAACTGCATCCACTGTGATAAGGCTGCTTTGATATTTGCCATTCCTGTGGGGTTCCTAAGATAATGAAGGCTTTTCTTAAATTCTGGTGTGTTGAGCAACTGCAGACAAATACAGGCTCATCAGGGTATGGATTGAACAACATTTTCCTATTTCCATGCTGAAGATTGTTGCATCTGTATTAAGGAGCACAATTGGTCTGTCTGAGGGCATTCTCTAGGGGGTTTGTTTATCTTACAGCACAGTGCTCCCTGTTCTGTAGAGAATATGGCAATGATCCAGTTTGCACAACTTGTGCCTTCTCAGTGGCACAAATATGTCAGGAGGTGGTGCATGTTTAATTTATATTGGATAAGCAAATCTGCCCCATCCTATGATCTTTTTACGAGAGGAGAGGGAGATTGCAGCAGTATCCTGCTGAGAGGAGCTCACGTTGATGTCTGTCTGGCTGAACAAACCCACCTATAATGCCCCTGTGTAGATGCAGCTTTGTCAACAGAAGAAGACTCCCACTGACACAGCTAACTTTGTTTAGAGAGGTGGTGTTCCTAGTACACTGACAGAAAGAGCCCTTCTGTTGGTATAGGCTGCATCTACATTATAGGGCTATGCCAATTATAGGCTCTGTAGTGTAGACATACCTTTAATCTTGTCCTAGGAAAAGAAATAAATCCTGATCCTTCTCAGAAGTTTTAGGTAGGGAAGTGCAGGACTGCTCGGGCGGAGGGAAAACAGGCTGCTTTTATGTCCCACCATGGAAACCAAGTGGCAGTTATTTGCTTCTGGAATGGAGTCAGGAAATCCTATCTACAAATAATCCAGATCAGCTGACCCCTTTTTCCTCTCCCAGCTTTCTGTAGCTCTTTTCACTGTTCACCCAAAGCAACTGGCAGGGGAATCAGAAGAGGGTTGAGAGAGGAAGTCTGGAAGGAGTAGTGGGGTGGGGAGTACGGAGGGCCAAGATGTTAGTGTCACAACAGGTGTTCCATCCCCCTTTTGGTGCCTAATGTCACACATCCCATATCAACCAACCTAGGAGACACTTTCTCTTGTTTTTTGTTGTTTTTCTTTTTTAATGTTAAGAATATGGGTGGAGGTGGCAGCAAAGGGGTCCCTTAAAATGAGATGATGTGTTTTGATAGTTCTTCATTTGTTTCAAAAGAAGGTGGTCACCTTAATTTCTCCTGCCTTCACACCCCAATGCTAAAGCAATGGCAAATCATTGACTGCTGCAACTGTCTTTCCTGAACAAATGTCACCTAGGAGTAAGAAACAATATGGGAAATTGAACAGAAGGGAGTAAAACAGTTCAGTTTCACTTAAAATGTGTTGATCAATATCTTCTTGTTCATTGCTGACACACTTCCTTATTAGGTTCCTGGTAGGGCCAGTCATGGAGAAATATTGCACAGTGTGTAAACTTTCTGTATCTTTTCATTAAAAATGTAAGACTTGCCATAATGGATCAGCTCAGAAGTCCATCTAGTCCACTGATAATGGCAAGTACCATCTACTTCAGAGGAAGGTGCAAGAAAGCCTGTGGTGGATAATTATGAAATAACCTGCCCACAGAAGTTTCTTTTTAGCACAATCAGTTAGTGGAGGAAGAAAGATTTTGAATGAGGGATTGTGAATATTTGAATGGCCAGACCCGAATGATTAGACTATAAGAATACTTTGCACTTACATTATATATAGTAGCATTTGACTAATGTTATCCCCATTATTTCAGATGAGGAAACTGACATGAAGAGATTGCAGAACGTGACTGGATGTTGCACAGTGAGCAGCTTGCAATAAACTGCTCCTAGAAGACCCAAAATCTAGCTAAGCTCACTCTCTGTGTTCATGGAACCTTCTATTTCCCACCTTTCATCTTTCTCAGCCATCTCTGCCATCAACCTGAATGCTGAGACACACAAGCCTTGTCTACACTGGCAAGTTTCTGCGCAGTAAAGCAGCTTTCTGCACTGTAACTCCCAAGGTGTACATGCTGCCAAGCCACTTAGTGTGCAGAAACCGTGCAGCTGAAGTGCTGTAAATAAAGCACCCCGATGAGAGGCATACAGTTTTCTCCGCCGGGGATACAGTGTTGCGGTGCCAGTGTAGACCCCCTAGTCGATGACAGCACTGCAATTGGCCTCCAGTAGGTGGAGCTCATATTAAGTGATCGCTCTCCTTACAATGTATATTTTTTCATGGTCTGTGTGTATATATAAAATCTCCTCACTGTACTTTCCACTTTATGCATCTGATGAAGTGAGCTGTAGCTCACGAAAGCTTATGCTCAAATAAATTGGTTAGTCTCTAAGGTGCCATAAGCCCTCCTTTTCTTGTTACTGCATGTGGTGCATGAAAAAAGCCCAGCTTGACCCTGAATGAGGGGAAACTGATAAGAAAAAAATCTCTTCATTTCTAAGAGCTTGTCTACACATGGAGTTGTTCAGAAATTACTATTTTGAAAGAGTAATTCCACACATGGACACTTGAATTTCTGAAATTCCAGTTTAGCTCAATTCATGCAGTAACCAGAAACAAGGCACACTTATTCTGGAGTAAGCGTGTGCATGCATGGATTTACTCAGAAATTGGGTTTTAAATTTACACCTTCCCTTAATCCAAATTAACGTTCAAATGTTGACAAGCCCTACAGTAAGCACATGTGATACAGAGAGACAATTAACATGGAACCTTAAAATGTCCTTTTATAGAAATGTTGTAGTAACCATGATGGACCCAGGATAGTAGAAATAAGAGGTAATATCTCTTATTGGACCAACTTCTGTTGGTAAGCATATGTAAGCTTGAAAGCTTGTCTCTCTTTCACCAACAGAATTTGATCCAATAAAATAAAATTACCTCACCCACCTTGTTTCTCCTTTTACAGAAATGCTTTTCAGAGGAGAATCACACTTTAAACTCAAGATAGCCCATTTAAAGCAAGTTGTTCACTGTCTTCCAGATGAGTAACATTCTGCTAGCACAGCCACAATGAACGACTGGGGACAAAAACAGTTACCGGTAAGTGAAGTGTGCCCGCCTGGCCTAGACTGAGGGTTACTCTCTGTGGGCCAAACAGCTGGCATTGGCTTAGAGAACAAAAATTCACCTCTTGCTCTCTGAGCACTTGGGAGAGGTCAGAGGGAGTTTGTGTGAGCTTGTGGGGGAGAAGAAGGTGTGTGTACACAGGTGCATAGGAGGCTAAAGGCATATGGTGTTTGCATCAGATGTGTAAAGAAAGAATGATAGAGATGCACAGGTGGTGGTGGAGGTGACTTGAAAACATGGGAGGAAATGACAGGATTGACAGGGACCAGGAATTATGTCTGGGATGGGAATGGGCGTGTGGGTATCTGAGGGCGTAGGGCAGTTTCGGGGGGATGGGGCAGTAGGTGGGAACTTAAGGAAGGTGGGAGATGAGGGGTAGGTTGTACATACACAAGCTGGGTAGGAGAAATGGAGAACGTTTTAAGGGGAAAGGCAGCATCTATGGTGACTAGAAAAGAGGACTGAGCTGCAAGCAAAAGGGTCCAGGAGTTTGTGTGGCGTGCGAAAGTGACAGGCTTGCTGAGGAAGGGGGTGGGGTGGGGGCAGGGAGCAGGGCTGGATGGGGAGAGGCAGAGTGCCCAGGGACTGGCTGGCTGTGTGTGAGGGACAGGCTGAGGTGAGGGTGTGCGGCTGTTTGGGGGAAGGGCAGTGTGGGGGAGGGGCAGCTATGTGGCTGTATGGAAGCGATGCGGGAGGGGCCGGCTGCAGGGGGGAGGGACAGGTTCAGGGGGCAGTGTGGGGGGGATGGGCCTATGGTGGCCACACGATGTGTGGCGATGTGGGGGAGGGCAGGGAGCAAGGGGAAGGGGGGGGGATGGGCAGAGGGGACAGGGGGCAGCGTATGGGGATCGGATGGGAGGGGCAGAGAGCTCTAGCTCTGCCCCCCCCCGGCGGTGACTCTGCCGCTGCCCCCGGCAGCCGGGGCTGGAGCGAGCGAGTGACACTCAGCGCTGGCGGGTCGGGAGGGGCGGCAGCGATTCAGGCGAAGGCCGGAGTCCGCTCCCTGGGCAGGCGGGAGGGGCCGTCCCCAAACTCCCCGAGGGGAGACCCAGCGGTGCAGCGCGAGGGATGGCCCCTCCTGCAGTCGGTAGCGGGGCTGCGGCCGGCAGCGCCTCCCCCGTTTCGGGGGCAGCAGAGCACTTTGTCCCCGCTCCCTGCCGGGCCCGACGCTAGGGGCGGTGGGAGCGGCGGGGAGGAGCGAGTTGAACGCTGGAGTGGTGACGTGTCCCGCACGCCCCGCCCCCGCGCAGGATATATAAGCGCAGCGGCTCACGTTGTCGGTCTTTTTCGCAACGGGTTTGCCGACGCCTCGCAGGTGAGAGCCGGCCGCGTGGTGCAGGCCCGCTGGGGGAGGGGCGGGCCCATGTGGCTGGAACAGTCGGGCCCGAGGGGCAGGGTGGGCGCGTGCGGCCCCGCGCGGAGAAGCTGCGGCGCGTGCGAGGGTCCGGGGCTGGCGGTGGGGAAGGGACACGAGGGGGGAGGGAGAGGGCCCCACAAAATGGCGACGTGTCCCTCGCGCTGCCTCTTGCGTGCGGGGTCTGGGCCCCGGGGGGGAGGGGCTGCTACATGAGGGGCCTTGGAACCCCCCCCCCCGGTGACTCTGGGGGGATTGTCCCTCCTCCCCTCGGCCTGGTGGCGCGGGCTGGCCGGCGGCGCGGCAATGGGGGGGTGGAGAATAGGGTCGCGCTCCCCGGTGCAGGGCCGCTCCCATTCCCCGCCGCCCGCTCAGCGAAGATGGCCGCTTCCTCTCTTCCCCTCCTCCCCGAGCGCCACAAAATGGTGGACGCGGCGGGCCGGGCGGAGTGTTAGTTACACAAAGGAGCCGGGCCTGGCCCCGGCTCTGCGCGCTCCGGCCGCATGGCAGCGCCTCGAGCCCGCGGGGGACCGAGCCGGCGGCGAGGGGGGCTCAAGCGCTTCTCGCGTGTGGAGCCCCCCCGCGGTGGGCGGAGCCGTGGCCCTCGAGTACCGCCTGGGCCTAGTCACGGCCTCGAGGCCGCCCCGCCCTGGGGCGGGCGCCTCCCCCCGTTAGCGAGGCTCTGGCCCGGGGTGATCCCTGCCATGTTTTCTCTTCTCTAGGTGTTGATTTTGTAACGAGCGAGCCGGACGCCGCGAGCCACCCATCATGGGCAAGGAGAAAACCCACATCAACATCGTCGTCATCGGCCATGTCGACTCCGGCAAGTCCACCACCACCGGGCACCTCATCTACAAGTGCGGGGGCATCGACAAGAGGACCATCGAGAAGTTCGAGAAGGAAGCTGCGGAGGTACCTTCGCTGGCCCAAAAGATTTAATTAGCCCAGTAGCCTGGTTTAAGTGCAAAATGGAGGCTCTGAGAGCAGCCTGGTTTGGTTACTCCAGGTCACTGTTGATGAAATAGCACCGTGCTCCTTAAGCAGCGCTTTTCAACTACTCTGCAGGCAGTAGATCTACACCCATCTGTCAGGACAGGGAGAAAATACCTGATTTATCCAGAGACTTCAATAACAGCAGGGATTTTCAGAGTTCTCAGCCTCTGAATGGGTGTTCAGTCGGACAGGCAATGCTAAACAGTTTTGTGTAAGCAGCTGCTGCATTCAGGTTTTTCGCTAATGGTAGAGGAATACATGGCTCTTCTTATATCAAGTTGAAAAACATTTGTTACTACCTGTGCCTGCTCCATATGTTCATCAGTGTACATTCATTTCTATGTAGTAGAAGAGACTACATTTCAAGTAAAAAAAAATATACTTTGAGTGACATTAATTATACTAGCTATAAAAATTGCCTGTGGGTGAATAGCACATCTTCTAGATGTGGAAGAGATTACAGTGGTATGAAAACAACTTGGAGCAGACACTTGATATGAGGGCTTGTATTTGTAAGGTCTAATGTTAAAAGATCTGTTAATATAATTAACAGACTGAAGGCTAAAGTGTCATTAGGTTAAATAACTGAGAAGAGATGGAATCTCTCACCAGTTGTGCCAAATGTGTTCAAGCCAAAGCTGTATTAGCATTACAGAAAACTAGCTGCAACAGAAGCCTTGTACTATTTTAGATATTTTCCTCTGTTCACTAACATACAAATTGTTTTAAACAGTCATTTAGAAAGCAGTGCAAAATATACTAATGTTACACTTTTTAACCATCTGTAGATGGGCAAAGGTTCCTTCAAATATGCCTGGGTTTTGGACAAGCTGAAGGCTGAGCGTGAGCGTGGTATCACAATTGACATTTCTTTGTGGAAATTTGAAACAAGCAAGTACTATGTCACCATCATTGATGCTCCTGGACACAGAGATTTCATCAAAAACATGATTACTGGCACCTCCCAAGTATGTAAACACTATGAATTCAGTGGAGGATTTTAGTGTTTTCTGACCTATATTTGTGGTCCATGCAAAAGAAACTAATGAATCTTTTTCCCCAAAGGCTGACTGTGCTGTCCTTATTGTTGCTGCTGGTGTTGGTGAGTTTGAAGCTGGTATCTCGAAGAACGGGCAGACTCGTGAACATGCCCTTCTGGCCTACACACTGGGTGTAAAACAGCTGATTGTTGGTGTGAACAAGATGGATTCCACTGAGGCACCGTACAGCCAGAAGAGATACGATGAAATTGTCAAAGAAGTCAGCACCTACATTAAGAAAATTGGCTACAACCCAGACACCGTAGCTTTTGTACCAATTTCTGGTTGGAACGGAGACAATATGTTGGAGCCTAGCTCTAACGTAAGTTTGTTTATCTTGTATATTAGAATTAAATTGGAGGGACTGCCAGAGTGAATTGTCTGGATTAAGAAACAATGCATTTGAGTGGAGTTTATAGCTGTTTAAAACTGGATCAGATGAGGTTTCGTGTTTCACAAACTACCTTAAGATATCAAGGAGGAAATGTATTTGTCCTTCCTATTTCTACATCACAGTATTTCTAAACGCAAGTTACATTTGTGCTGCTTTTTGTTAGATGCCCTGGTTTAAGGGATGGAAGGTTACTCGTAAGGATGGCAATGCCAGTGGAACTACCCTGCTAGAAGCTTTGGATAGTATACTGCCACCAACTCGTCCAACTGACAAGCCTCTGCGTTTGCCTCTGCAAGATGTCTACAAAATTGGTGGTAAGTATTTTGTGTGAATAGTTCTGTAACTTTTTCTCCATTAGTAAGCTTTTTAAAATATAACAATCAGATTGACCGTGATAGTCTATCCCTTTAAAAAGCAGAAATGCCAACATTTGCCAGAATGTTTTTCTTTAGCAGGAGAAAGGTATGACACTTAAAAACCCACCAGTTTGTATAAAACCTTAGTTAAATTGGAAGGAGTAAAAACCTAGAGTTGCTTCTTTTCTTTTCAGGTATTGGTACTGTTCCAGTTGGTCGTGTGGAAACTGGCATCCTGAAGCCAGGCATGGTGGTAACATTTGCACCTGTCAATGTAACAACTGAAGTAAAATCTGTTGAGATGCATCATGAAGCTTTGAGTGAAGCTCTGCCTGGTGACAATGTTGGCTTCAATGTCAAGAACGTGTCTGTGAAAGATGTTCGCCGTGGTAATGTTGCTGGTGACAGCAAGAATGACCCCCCAATGGAAGCTGCTGGCTTCACTGCCCAGGTACTTTTCAGAACCATTTGAAGATCTCTGAAACGTATTTATGGATTGATGCAAATATTGGTTCATCTTGTTTGGAGTGAATACTTTGAAATTTTCTCTAAAAGATAATTACTCTGTCTTTTTAACCAGCTTAACCCAACAAGTTATGCTGAGAGAGGTTACTTTTTTAATATACTTACAGGTCATCATCCTGAACCACCCAGGCCAAATTGGTGCTGGTTATGCCCCTGTGCTGGATTGCCACACTGCTCACATTGCTTGCAAATTTGCTGAACTGAAAGAGAAGATTGATCGTCGTTCTGGTAAGAAATTGGAAGATAGTCCTAAATTCCTGAAATCTGGAGATGCTGCCATCGTTGACATGGTCCCAGCCAAACCCATGTGTGTCGAGAGCTTCTCTGACTACCCTCCTCTGGGTAAGTGGTTTTCTAAAATGACTGCTTGTACATTCATGGTATGTTAGTGCCATGCTCTTTTAGAAATCTGTCCTAGCTTCTTGGGTGGTATCCACTTTACTTTGTTAGGTGTCATTGACACTTTAAGCTTGCTATAAATAAGAATTTGTGCAGTGCTCCATAACCCTTTTAAAATGGATGGAGGCCAAATTCCAGTTTACCTTCAGATACTTCCAATTTCATTTGCAGTTGGTTTTATTTTTACTTCCTGCCATATCATGAGTGGTATTGTCATACGCACTCTTAATGAGGCAACCTGTGTATCTGTATACTCCCATACAAAATTATAAAATATCATTTTGTTTCCAGGTCGTTTCGCTGTGCGTGACATGAGACAGACCGTTGCTGTTGGTGTCATCAAGGCAGTTGATAAGAAAGCTGCTGGAGCTGGCAAGGTCACAAAGTCCGCCCAGAAGGCTCAGAAGGCTAAATGAAAATTCTGTACATCAGCTGCCACCTCAGTCTTAATCGGTGGAAGAACGGTCTCAGAACTGTTTGTCTCAATTGGCCATTTAAGTTTAATAGTAAAAGACTGGTTAATGATTACAATGCATCGTAAAAGCATCAGAAGGAAAGGAATGTTTGTGGACCATTTGTTTCGTGGCAGTTTAAGTTATTAGTTTTTAAACCAGTAAATTTTTTTAATGGAAACAACTTGACCAAAAATCTGTCACAAAATTTGAGACCATTAAAAACAAAGTTTAATGCTAAGTTTGTGTGTTCTTTGGATTAATATTGACTCTATAGGAAAACTATATATCCAATTTATTAGAGTAAAATTCACCTTTAACTCACGCAAATATAAAATATTAATTGAATTGCAAAGCAGAAATAAAAATTAAGTCTCTTTTGAATGTCCTGAACGGTACAGGAGGATTCAGTTTCAAAATTTTGTATCCATTTTACACATACTTAAACAATTTCTCATTGACTGAAGATACCTGCTGCACTGCACAAATCAGATGCAGTAATGTATTGCAGAGTAGTGCATTCTACAATATGTTCAGTAAACAGATTTTTTTGGACTGAGGAAAGTGGGATGGACAGTTAACATCAAAGGGTAAATTTTTGTTTTGTCCATGTACCATTAGATTAGTTGGGACATCTTGCACACACTTGAGCTCAATTTCCACTTTGTTTTCTAGTTTTCTAGTTTGTCCATAAACTAAATGGATAGGTATGTAACAGTACATTCATGCATTTGCTTAGGTCATTTATTAATTTGAATTCTATGTATTCCAGATCATAATTCTGAAAGCTGCAGTGAACTTACCTAAATTCTGCTGCTGAAATCAGCCTGTGTAAAACTACTTGCAAAATCTTAGTCATGAATAAATGTGGAGAATAGAACTAGTATGCATTTTAGTCACACTGGTTTTAAAACTAAATAAGAACTTTCTTAAATGTTAGAAGGCACATCTATACTTAAATATGGCTGGGGCTCTGAAATCTTCACTGAAGCTTGAGAACTGCTTGCTTGTCTAGTTGAATGGGATATTAGACTGCCAAAGAAGCCAAATTTTAAACCTGGGGAAGAATTTCTTTGAAGTCCAAAGGGCTTGTTAACATAGTCTGGATCTGGCCCAGTTCTCTGTAAAAGCACACTGTAACAGAAGAAAAGGATTATTGGGGCTGTGATGGGTTCAGGAAAAATAACATTAACTTGGAGCTGTATAATCCATTCCCAGCAAGGTTCTTTTTGCTGTATGAAATACAAACCAATGAGATTTGAGTTACAATTAGTTTCACAGGGGCCTGTAAAGTATACAAATAGGGACAATGCAAGTTAATCGAGGTTTCAGTTGCACAATGATGCAAGATAATAAATCAGTCTTCCACATACATTCTTTCTACAGCCTCAACAAACAAGGTAGCAAAGATCACTAAACTTTGTGGCTGGTTAGTATTGCTTAAAAAAAAAAATTAGCACCAACTTTACAGTCAGACCAGTGCACCTCTATATTTTATCTGCAACAACCTTTTTTCCTTCACTTAAAGACCCCTTGAAATGTGGTAGGAAGGGCCACTGTAAATAGTGAAAGGCTGTTTTTCTGTATTGACTTCATTTTCCCCACCCATCCCTCATTAATCTAATTGTTAGATAAACAATTAGTTTCACACCTTAGATATATTTCCTGGATAATACCAAGCTCTTCATACCTTTTTGTCTTAACCCCATGCTTTCTGCCTAACATCAACTATGTTTCTACAGAGTCTTTACTCACCTCTGCAAGGTAGAGCTTCCCCACCCCAGTGCATTAATCTATTCCTTCAGGTAATATTTAAAAGGGAATAATGGAAGTATCTCAATTTTCAGTGTTGACTGAGTTTAAAGGTTAATGTAGCTATCACTAATAGCTGGAAGATCATTTGTTAAAATTATCACAAATGTAAAATTCTAGATAGTGTATACGTTTCCCATAAGCTGTGTGCAAATTCTGGCTAAAATAAAATTGTCCTCCAACCATGCCACTTCAGGAATTGTCACTAATTCAATAAAAGAAAAATACTGCTGCTGGTAGAAATAGGGTCCTGTTCAATTAGAATGAAAAGCCTAGTAAAACTACCACAGCTCCAGTGAGCTATCTTTAAAGTCTACTAAAGCATGTGAACTGAGGGAAGATCTTGCATATTCATATTACAAATTCCTATCAACTAGCCATCAGGGTGTAGCTGCTGGTTTTGCATTGATACCACTTTAGGACACAGTACAGATATAACATGTCACTTTGTTGTCCTGTCACCTTTCTCTGCATGTTGAAAGCTCCTTAGTTTCCACCAAGCTGAGTTTTCCATTACAAACCTTGCTCTTAAAATCTGCAGGGTACTGTCTTAAACTGAGTCCTTGCTGCATAGTGGCTTGGAAATGAGTTTGTGCAAAGGCGGTGATTCAACATCAGAAGTTTCTGTAGAGGCAAAAAGACTGCCAACAGATTTAGCTTGCAGCCTAGCACTTACTGGCAGATTAAATGTGGCTAGCTGATGAACAACTGGCAGAGAAGGAGGGCAGAAAGATGGACGCTTGCGGTGGAACTTTGTAGGATCCTATTTTCACATGGTCTGTAAATTCTGAAATAAAAGTCATTTCCCTCAAATAGAAAGAATGTTGCAGCATGTGAGAAATGCAAAGACTTGTGGGAGGAGAATTCAGAGATAAGTCTATGCCTGAGTTACTAAAACGTCACCTTTGATTATTAAAAGCAATTTACAGTTTAACTTTTCACCATTTATGCTGGGACTTTATTTTTGAGCACGTTCAGCTTTGACAGTGTAATTAGGCTAGTTTTGCTTTCTTGTTTTTATGATCTAATACACTGCTGTGGGGGATACTTTTCTAGAAATCTATGAACATATGTAAAAGCATATCTCTGATTTTATAAGCAAAATTTTGGGTTTAAACTACTTACGTCAACCCTCTAATAAATTCCATAGCTGAGAACTGCAACTGATCTCTGATTCTTTATTTTCCAAAATGTGTTCTTCCCAGCTGTCACACTGTCATTTAACTTAATATTCAAATTATCCCACAGTATTTGAGATTTGTTTGTGTGCAATGCTTTGATAACCCTACTTAAATCGTAAACATTATTACACTAGCCTATGGAGAAAGTGGTAAAATCCCACTGTCAAATTTATTTCAAATTGAAATGGTCAGAGTAGTAAATAACGCTTGGATACTGACCTACATTGGAAGAATGAAACTAGCGCTCAAGTTAGGAGAGCTAGTGCTCGTTCTAATTTCTGTTGCACATCCTAGATTTCTAGTTTTTAATAGAAAAACAAACATAAAAATGTAAATATTTTTTAAAAATCACCAAAGCTATGGATCAAGCATTGTGTTTAACCTCAGGCTGGTGCCTCCCTAATTACTGTAACCCGATGAAACAGTTTTAACGAATGTGGGCAGACGCACCAAAAATGAGAAAACAGGTCATTGTTAGAAAATTTGTGAGTGGACTGCTGCTCTCTTAAGGGTTCTTGAAATTTCTCTCCACTTATGGCAGGCAACTAGCAATGACCTTTGTTAGGGCTGACCTGCAGCTATTTAACTGAAGGTGTTACATGAAACAGATTTTTGTGAAAGGCTAAAGTACATCTGGTTTAAACTGAAAGAAGTTGAGTTTAACTCAGGAACAAGTCTGTGCTAAACTAAAATAAACCACTGTTAAACTGAAATAATCTTTTACCCAGGGATGAATTCCAGTTTAACCAAACCAGCATAATTAAAGTAGTGCAAGTTTGTGTATAGCTCACTGGTGGGCAACCTGCAGCCAGTCGGGGTAATCCACTGGCGGGCCATGAGACAGTTTATTTACATTGACTGTCCGCAGCTCCCCGTGACTGTTCGCAGCCAGTGGGCGCTGCGGGAAGTGGTGCAGGCTGGCTGCCGCGTTCCACAGCCCGCATTGGCCAGGAATGGTGAACCGTGGCCAATGGGAGCTACAGGCAGCCGTGCCTGTGGACCGTCAATGTAAACAAACTCTCGCAGCCTGCCAGCGGATTAGCCTGATGGGCCTCAGGTTGCCCACCACTGTTACAGGCAGAGGCTCAGATTAACTTTTTCCCAATATAGTTCTTACAGCAGAGGTTTTCTAAGTAACTGTGGGGCAGAGGGTCACAGCAAAAAGTTCGGGGTGGCGAGCGGTGACGCCAGGCAGCTTGGGGAGGGCCCACCACCTCCAACGCAACTCACCTCAGTGATAGAGGTGGCGCTGTGGGTCAGTGTCAGCAGCCGCCATGGCCACACTGTTGTTCACTCCTGGTAGCTTCTGCACCTAGTACTGGCTCTGCCTTAGGGCCCATCTCTCATGTGCCTGCCTCCACCCTGAAATCCAGAGGAGGGAGGGGTGGATATTGGGGGGGGGGGGGGGAGGGTGCTCAGCGCAAAACTTTGAAAGCGGCTTCCTTACCATAATAGGCTAGGCTACAGGATAAGCGCGCAAGTGTAAGATCCAAGTAAGATGGAGGGGAGATGTAAACTTCCAAAGGCCAGCTAACCTAGCTGCTGATGGGCTTGGCCATTAGCTGAGCATATAAAGGTGTGATCTTTTGCTGATGGATGGTAAATGAGGAAAGTTATATTCTTTGGCTATCCCTTGATGTGAGGATGATGTCTGCCAAGGGGTTCATTGGTGGGGGGGGGTCTTTGAGGAGCCCAATTCGTGCCCTGCAGCTTTTCCCACAGAAGTGATAGGTGTAAGCTTGGAGGAGACATACAGTAGTTGTTGGCTGGACTGTTGTGGCCTTTCTTTCCTCCTTTGTTGCTTCTCATGAGCATGTCTGTTCTCCTCAAAGTGAGCGGGTGGAAGCATTAACATGGGCGTGACCACTGGAGCCTTTTTGCCATCCAGTTAATTAAAAATCATTTTGCTGGGAAAGGTGACATCTGGTTTTCGCAGCCCCTTCCGGTCCTAACCTGGGCGTGTGTGTGGAGTGTTAACTGGGGTCCTGCTACTTGTGAGGCAGCCTGAGGCTGCCTCACAGAACCCCACAGTTAAGCGTTTGCCCTTTGGCTTGCATTCTGGGCTACTGAATAGAAGGAGGCCCTGTGAAACTGGGCCTACATCCCTGCAGGCAGCCAAGAAGCTGTAAGGATGACAAACCTTGCATAGGGTGAGGCAAGCCGCTTTGTCTGCGTGAGACTGGAGAGACTTTATAGGAGGAGCGAGAATAAGAAAAAGCTTGTCTTGAATCCTCTGTGAGTCAGACGATTGAAGCCCAGGGGCCTATCCATTACCAATGGCCTTGGGTTAACACAGGCTCAGACACATCACAGAGCCACTTCCCCATTGGTAAGACTGCCCTGGCCGGGGATGGACACACAGGAGGCGTCAAATGCAGGGCAAGGAAACTGATCTCAGGCCTGGAAAGAGAACCTCACGGCAAGCAGGCACAGCGCTGGATGGTGGCAAAAGGCTGGAGCCCTGCGAAAGGGAGGGGGTGAGATACGGTTCTGCCTCCTTGCGCAAAAAGCTGGCACCGTTAGTAGGTGATAAAAGGACTACACTGTGATCTCTTCACCTTTGCCACGCCTCATTCTGCGTGTCTAGGATGCTGCCTCTCAGCCCTCACTGTGCTCTGGCACTGAGACATATATGAGGGCTGTGACATGTGTCTCCACCATGCAGGCAGAGGCAGAGTAAGGTTTCCTGGGGCCCTGGGCCAGAGCAAGTGTGAAGGGGGGGGCTACCCCCTTTCCACCCCTTCTGCCTGCAGCCCCCCCCAGCTCCACCCCTTTCTGCCCCCTTCCCCCTGGCTCACCCCTGTTCCACCCCGAGTTCCCCCCTCATTCTCACCCTCCCCATCCCACAATCCCTTTTGTGCCTTCCTGCCCCCCCCGGCAGCCCCAAGACCAAAGAAGTTCCTCCAGTCCCAGGGCTGCAGTGTGGAGTCAGGCGTGGGAGGGGTCTTCCCCTGCCCCCCCCTCCATGCTTCTGGGGGAACCAGGGTCAGGGCACTGGGGCTTCTCGCATCCCCCACAACTGTCTGGCGCTTCTGCCGGAGAGTGGGTCGGGGCGCTGGGGCTTCTTCCCCCATGCTGTGGCTTCTGCCAGGGTCTGAGGCTGGGGTTAGGGGGGGAAAGAGGCTTGCCCCGCTTGGTGCTGGTAGCGGGGTCAGTTGGCAGGGGCCCCTGGGCATCAGGCTGATTGGCGCAGTAGTTAATCCTCCACTGCATTCAGGAGGCATAAGAACTAACAAGAAGCCTGTTGCTTGGCTAAGCTGCGCCAGTTAGACGTTGCCTTCTCAAAAGGCCAGTGATTGCTTTCTGAATGATCTTGCCCACCTTGTTCCTCACCCTCACTGCCACCTCTGCTTTAAACAAACTAATCAATGCCAAGGAGTCTTGCTGTAATGATCTTGCTGTTCCCGCCTGCATTTCTGAATAGCTATCATCTGATGCTACCCAGTTCCCCAATTCCTGTTTTTAAATCCTGGTCTTTAATTATTAAAATATTTATCCCAAATAATCCATTTTCACAGCCTCCAGTCCCTGCTTATAATGCATTTGTTTAACCAAAGTTTTCTTAGCAAGCCCATAGGAGGGTGACATGGTTAAAACAATGTTAAAAAATAAATCACTTCGAAGCTATTGCTCCTGCTCGGACAGCAAAGTGGTTATTCAGCTCCACCCAGTGGCACATCTCAGAGCTTTGTGAAACAGACACTTGCTTACAGCGTATTGCTGCAGAACAAAGGGTGGCCAGCACCTTGCAGCGAGAATGCATTCGCTAGCCATGTGTGTAATAAAACGTGGAATGCAGAATAGCAGCTTCTCCTTCTGCTATCTTACCGCCATTTCGGAGCAAACTAACCCAAAAGCACACAGCTGGGCCAAAAGACTCCATATGTATAATTTCTAGCAGTTGGGCACTTAAATCAGTAGTGACCTTTGGAAATCTTGGCTAACATCTCTAGCTTAGAAGTTTCTTCACCCTTCCCTATAAGAACTAATGATTATATATAAAGTGCTGAATTGACACAGCTAGTATTTAAATACTCTGGTGCTAGATAGCTCCAGCACTGTTTCTCCCTCTCTTTTGCTAATCACCATAGTAGTTGTATGCTGTTTACATGCTAAAATTGACTAAACAAATCTGGCCTTCATAGGCTTAATTTTATTGCTAGTGTCTTCCCCGACCTTCCTGATGCGCCTTTATTGCAACTGGCAGAGAAGTTCCATGGCTTAGGGCTTGTCCTCAAAAAGGCCATTCTCCCAGGCATCAGTAGTTTTAGCCAGGGGACACTCAGTTATAGCTGCCAGGCTAGAGTAAGAGGTGGGGCTCTGAGACAACTCAGGACTGGCTCATTGAGGGTGTTAAAGCTCAGAGGCAGGATATTGAAATGGATCTGAAATTGAATAGGGAGCCAGTACTGACCAAATGTAATACAGGGCATGCTACATTCGCTTCTCCCCCACCTGAGTCATCCCACACAGCTTCTGCATGGCTTTCCCTCTCCCCCCATTAGAGCATGCTGCAGCAGTGTAGACAGGAAGAGAGAAAACAGCCTTGTTGAAAGGGCAGCATCTCCTTCATAGCTGAACTATTGTTTCAACAGTTACAGGCATGACAAAACATCAAAGCTGTGCACGACCTTCATTGCCAGATCACCTTGATAGGCCACAGTACTTGCCAGTTTGTCGATGTCTCCCCCCTTTCTTTTACCATCAAACTATCCCAGATTCAGTTTGGGGCAACATCTTGCCTGGAAGTTCCAATTTTCTTCTGCAAAACTGAATTGTCTGCATTCCATAAGAAACTCTAGGAGCTCCGTGCTGTAGCATTATAGTCCATCTCACCTCTTTTGTTCCTGAGCTATTTTACTGGCAAACATTCATGTTTGCCTTTGTAGCAGAAGTTTGCCCTTAATATGTACTCTATTGAAGGAAGGGAATACAAAGGATTCTCTTACTGAATGACTCCTAACAAGAAAGAACTCAGACAAGCAAATGTCTGCCAGGAACAACAAAAAAGAGAAAGAGGGTGAAGATATCAACAGGAGTTCCTTTGAACTTTAAAATAGCTCTAACTAAATTGCTGATTAAAAAGAGTAGTAACAGGGAACTGACGTGTTCCTTCCCCAACGAACCACAGAACAGCAAAACCCAGCTGGTGTAAATCGGTATAGTGCCAATGAAGTCAACAACAAAGCCCTTTGGTTTCATGTCAATCTAGTTTCTGGTCAATTTCTGTAAGTGCTTAGAGTACAGTATGCAACTTACACAACAAAAGGTTAAAACTCAAAGACTCTCAAATGAGACTGAAACTAGTATTATAACAATGAAGTTCAAAGAGATACATGCCAGGATTATGCACTGAACAGCAGTCTTACAAGCAGGGGTGCAGAAACCTCTGAACCTTCCAAACCATTGAGAACCAAAGGCCAGTCTACAGTTTGGCTGTCCAAAATACTAACCCACATAAGCTGACAGCCTACAAACCCTACTCGTGCACGCCTGGGCCCTGACTTGGCTCTTACTGTAAATGGAGAGGACAAGGATCTGCTCTGACATGACTGACTGACTGCTGGAAGGGAAACAAACATTCCCTGCAATGTTAGATCAAGAGCCACTCTACACTGGCTTAGGAAAAGCATTTAGAAAGTGTGTTTATAGTTTAATGCAAAATGATTTACTAGATTCAGATTCTGTATAAAAATACTCAACTGCAGAGCACCCAGGTTTCCACCCAATCCTAGTGCAGACAGGATTCAAGTCTCTTCACTCCCTATTTTTGTGACACAGTATAAGGGATATTCCTAGTACCTAGAACCCATTTCCAATGTAATTTCATTCTATTACTAAACATATGGTTTAGTGTCGACAATAGCACAGTGTCGACAACAGCAGATCTTTGATTGCTGGTTTTCTAACGAAGGTTGCCTGCTCACCTCGCTTCCAAATTCTGCCTTTGATTCCATGCACACAGCCCCCTCTGTGACCCCAGTTGTCATGCATTAATTAATGTGTAGATTATAGTCAGTCACTATTTCTGGTGTATTCTCTGGCACTGTGTAGACACTACTTCATTTAAATCAGTGAGTGGTTGGGTATTTTGTCACCTCTCTCTTAAGTACTTCTGTGCCCCCCTTCATTACCATAATTGCAGAGCACCTCACAGTCTTTAGCTAACTTCACAACACTTCTGTGACATAGATAATTACTGTAATCCCCAGGTCCTTTTCAACCAGTCGGTCCCCAGCCTGTAGCAGTGCATAGTGAGAGACAATCTCTACTCTGAACTGTTTACAGGTTAAGTATAAAACACAATCTCAGTCTGCAGTGGGATCTGAACCCTTATAAAACTCATACAAGCCCCTGGGCCAGACAAAGATGCAATATTTGTTTTTTCATATGTTTGTTTGCATTTGTTCACATTTAATCTTTTTAAAAGCTACAGTAAGTTTGACGGAAATGTCAATCTCAGCTTTTAAGTGAGGTACAGCTATGATGTACTTTATTACAAGCTACTATTTTGAGTTGTTAATATCAGAGTAAAACATTTGGGATGCAGACTGACTATCCCACTGCTGGATAGCTGGAGTTTAGAGGAGGCCTAGGAGTTTCTTCATATTACCTAGGATTGTGCATCTTACCTTTTTCCACCTCCTTGTGGCAACTGAGAGGGGTGAGTTTCCTTCCAAGAGCTGACAGAGCACTGGATATTGGGGATAGTTAGGCAAGCCTGCTCACTCACTGCTTTCATACTTGAAAAGAAATGCCATTTCAGACTTCTCCTCTTACCCACAGGAACAGATATCCTGGTTAATTCCAAGGGTTGATAATCAATCCCTAAGATAATTGCTTAAAATTCAGGATTTTTTTTTGGAAAAGGCACAATCTTTTTAACATGGAGCTTTTTTAACCCTCCAGCCAGAAATGTCCTGCAAAGTCAGTTCCATCATAGAATATATACCCGTGTTAACTGTTTTTTGTTAGAGAATATTTATGCTCTTCCAAGACTTGTATGGTAAAACAGCTAACTGGACTGGCATACAGGAAATCATTGTTTACATTCAGTTCTTCTCACATGCTTCTCTATAGCACTATCATTCTGTATTATATTTCATGTATAATGGGTATTTTAAGCTATGTTTATCCATTAGAAGTATGTGTTGCAGCATTCTAAAACTAAAACAACATTATAAATATATTCTCCATTCCCAGCATTTAGTTTTTGCAATAAGTAAGTGATCTACCTCTTTGTTTTCAAACAGGCAAAAAGACACATTTATGCTATTGTTTTGACATCAGTGAATTCAGGCTTATGCCAGAGAACTGGCAACTCCACTCAGTTTCCCGAGAAGCTGAGCACAGATAAAAGAGCAGTCACTCCAAAGCTGTTCCTCATGTGGCTTAGAAATGTAGTTCTGCTCTGAAAGATGCCTGCAAAAATGGCACTAGGGATTGTGCGTTTGTCTCATATTTACAAAGTAAAAAGATGTTTTCTCTCCTAAATGCCAGCCCTGCAAACTCAACCTAGGGGCAGAGTAAACCTGGGTTCTTTCTTTCTCATGCCTGCCCACCAGTATTAAAAGTCAAATCAGTCCTTCAGTGATGCCCATGCAAACTCATTGTCTAGCTGGGTTGTACAGGTGTAACTGACAGGAAATTAATAGACAGCTCGGTTGATGGTGCATAAGAAGAAATAGACTCCAGGTCCCACAGCCTTAGCTCTGTTGTCTCTGTGGGACTAACAAGGGTAGAGTGCTTATTTTTGTCACTAAAATGAGCAAGATTGTTGAGTGAAGGTGCCATTCTGCAGTATTGCTTTTCTGAGTAATAATAATAATTGAGTACAACCAAACATTAAATCTTCCCATCCTACTGTGTTCTGGGGTAACCATTTCTCAAGCTATATGCTGGGTATGAGTTAATGGCTTCTGGAAAATAAATAAATGATCCTAAAGTTTCATCTAAATTGAAAGTTAACTTTTCTTCATGATCAGATTGGAAGCCAGCCCTCCCAATTGAGTTACCTTCCAAAATTAATTTTAAAATTTGATGCGCAGGGGGTTGCATCTTAACATTACCCTGAGCCCATTAAAGAGTTACTATAAGGTAAGTATTTATAAATTCTTTCCATAAGCAGGAATGTTTCCAGCTGGCTGAAATCACATTAAAACAAAAGCAGCGCCAGCCACTGCAGAGTTGGGGACAAATCCAAGTCCTACTGAAGACAATAAGCAGAGAGTTACTGGGCTTTTGGCTTTCTAGTTTTCACTAGCATCTCATGCTGCTCACTGCTCAACAGGGCGATATGTTCCTCCTTAGTCAACACCTTGGGTAGAAGGTATGTTTTTTCAGCAATGCTTTTTAATAGGTGTTTGGTTGACCGATATCCCCACCATCATTTTATTTTAACTCAAGAGGAGCATGACACACTGATGAGCTACTTAGACTCCTGGTCACTCTACAAAAGCTCACGGGTATGCTGACTTCAGATTAAACTGATGAAATAAGCCACAGGAAACAGCTACAATGGTTTTTGGCTTTAGGTGTGGCATACTCATCTGTATACTGTCTAATGACTGTACTCTCCTTCATGAAGGCATTTTAACAAAGCCATTTTCTGGTTCCTCCTCATGAAGCACAGCTCAAACTTGAGTTCTGAAATTTACTCTTCCCAAGCGTATTTCCCTCTGGTAAGGGTCTGCCAATCCTAGAGTGCTCTATGTGCTCTGTCCTTTGCCGATTGGTCTTCACAAATCTCAGCAGGTTAACAATGGCAGCTGGTGTAATCCCAGGAATGCGGCTGACTGCTCCGATCTGTCAACAGAAACAGTAACAGATCAACTGGAGAACACCCGGTCTCTGAAGCTTTCCAGTGAGCCTTATTCCAGACAATGATGTCCAACTCCAAAACAGAGACATGACACACACCGAGTGTTTAGTCCTCCCCTTCCTCGCCAGCATATACACATTTAGACACCCATACAAAGAATCCCTTGGACAGATATGGAAGCATTTGGTGCTTAGATGGGATTCCATCACTGTTCCAACCCCATCCCTAACCCAGTGCCTCACCGTCTGGGGGCGGTTGGAGTCTAGTTTCTCTCGCACTTCCTGGGACAACGATGCATCAATGGCAAAGTAATCTAGGTCCTCCGGCAGCTGGAGAGCTTCATCTCGGCGTACTTCCTCTATTTCCTGCTGCTGGCTGGCTACATGCCACTCATAAACCGCTGCAGTGGGAGTTGTGGGGGGCACAGAGAAAATAATAAAGATACAATACATTTACAGCACAGGCGCTCTTGTCCCCAGAACTAGGACTTCTGGGTGGGATTTTCAAAAGTACCTAAGAGAATTAAGCCTCTAACTGCCAGGGAATAGGGAGTTTAACACCTGTAGGTGCTTTGGAAAGTTTCACCAACTCAGCTTGCAATGGGAATGAATAAACACAGACAATGTTCCTCTCCCCTGAGGAGAGGCTGGTCCTCTGGGGCAGCTTACAAGCCATTGGTGGAGTGGTATAGTGGGAAAAAACAGGACAGAATGAACAATGAGACAATTCCTCTCGTACCCCAAAAGGAGGAGAATAGGGGCCTCTCCAGGGGAGGGCTGGGGGCCAGAGATGAATGGGTCTGGTGCTCTGGGGACAATAATTCTTTCCCCACTCAAGTCCATGCAGAGATGACTGGGGTTTCTGGTCTGTGCTCATTCACCACTGAATGAGCTCTAAAGCCATTGAGCAGATCTGATTACGGAGGACTAGCAGACTCCTAATACCTTCTATTTTCAGCCTCTCTGCCAGTTCTCTGCATTCAGCAAACTTTCTCAGGGGTTCTGGGATAGCTCTTGCCAAAAGCTCCATGGTGACCTCTGGATATTGAAGGATGTCCAGGGCACTGTGAAAACAAGAACACGGTAGCAAGGCCAGCGAATTACCCAGAACAGGTTAATAGCTGTTCCTAGCGAGAGCCACTGTATTTAGCTTTTGGAAGGACAGTTCAGAGATGAATGATCACAGAACCTATCCCCTTTTCCTGCCACCATCAGATGAGTAAGGGAGAGCAGCTCTTTGCTGAGAGGAGGGCACATTTGGGTAGGCAAATAGGGAGAAGGTGGCTACATAATGGCATCTGAGGAACCTTGAAACTGGAAAGCACCTAGCGAGGGAGTTTTCAGGTATTGACCTGAAAAACAACAAAAGGGAAGGTAAAGAGAGGAGAGACTAGGAGAGATGGAGGGACTAGGGCCACCGTGACCAAGGACTGCTACCATCTGGCCTAGGTGAAATGAGTTGGTGGTCTCAGTCTAGTTCCTAGGTCCACATCGTCCAACCATTACCTCCCTCGTCAGCAGTCTCAGTAGACGCACCATGGGCTGACCAGCACTAAAGCGTGGAGTACCTTCACACAACCAGGGAATAGTCGCTCCAGAGCAGGACTGAGGCACGTTGCACAGAAAGTGCCACTTTGCCGCAGCCAGTGCTATACCTCTTCCATGGCTAAGACAGGCTGTCAGTTTGCCACCACACCACCTCCTCAGAATTAGATTTACTAACGGAGTTTTAGAAAGCAGAGAAGAGAAAAAGAAAGGCGTCTTCTGCAGAAGTACACACTGGACAGACAAGAAACGATCAGCTGTAGCCTTTACCTGGCAAGTGAGCTTCGATTGGTGCTTATGGGAGCCTCTGGAACCAGCCTCGACCACTTGGTGGCAGTGAACTGAAGAGATTTTAGCACTGCTATTGCCTCCTCTATAGCAGCCTTCATCTGAGATGCTTGTGCATATCGCTGTTGGGACACACAGCCAGCTTCCTCAAAACCTTCAGAGAGAGAGCACGTGTGAGCAAGAGAGGGTGCACAGACAGGGCTGTGAACATCACCAGGAGAAGCGACTGCCTACCTCGGAGGGTGAGCCTGCTGTCTGCGTTATCGGGCCGCAGAGACATGCGGAATTCCACTCGGCTGGTGAACATGCGGTATGGTTCATTGGTGCCTAGGGTGGTGAGGTCATCAATCAAGACTCCGATGTAGCCCTCTGTGCGGCTAATGATAAAAGGGGGCTTGCCACTGACACGCAGGCCAGCGTTGATCCCAGCAATCACTCCCTGACAGAGAGCACAAATGGTCATAGGAGCTGCTGCGAAACCAGCACAATGGTACTTTCCTGATCTACACATGTGGCCAAATACAAGCCATTAGGTCTGTGTAGCACACTCCATGTCACATGAGGTGTGTGATGGTCTGTGATGCTTTAACAGCCCTAGTGGTTTAATTCCCACACTGGGAAAGAAGAGGCTCTCCACATCCCTTCCAGAGCTCTGAGGATCCCCTCCTTGTTCTCCCCCAGCTAAAAGCATGTGTCTTGGCGACTATCTTTCAGCCTGAATGCCAGGCAGACTGCTTGGAGCTAGTCATCATTGCTACTTAATCAATTCAGAGGGGCTCACGGGTGAGCAACATAAGCCTATCCTGCCTGTATGTCCGTCTGTCCCCTGAGAAGCATTTTTTTTCTGCAGCTGTTCCAGCTGCTTTAGTCCTTGCTACCAATAATCATACCAGGGCACCAGGAAACTATCCTCTTGGGCTGACTTTAGGATTCCTTGGTATTTTTAAAAACAAAGTTGTAGGAAAGCGGTTCCTGAGAATAGCAGGGCCTTTGCTGCTGAATGCTCTGACGGCCGTGTGCACATAATCCCAGATCATATCCACAACTCAGGCAGTGCCCAGTGGGAACAGTGCCGAGTGGGAACAGCACTGGGATCGCTTGCAGGAGGAAGGAGAAGAGCGATAAAGCAGCCACTGTCTGACATAGTAACTATATGGTTTGCAGTGCTGTTCGGTACCACTAGTTTGTGGGGTTTTTTACTGTCAGTGCTTCTCCTCTCACTGTCCAGTACTGCAGTTGCTGATTGGGGTTAGAATTCTAAGACACCTTCAGTCAATGCAGCCATTGGAGACTTTTCACATGTGCTCCCAGTCATGCCCATCAGGAGTGCAATCTCCACACTGCCCATTTGGCTGTGTCTACACTAACAGACTTTGTAGCTGTAATGCATCACTGGTGCGACTCCAGCAGTGGTAATCAAGATAGAAGCCAAAATGCAGGCAGGATGCAGGCGGACTGTGGGCATGGCTACACTTGCAAGTTAGAGAGCATTAAAACAGCCCCAGGCACCCTAATTGCCGACCTGTCCACAGTGGCAAGGCACTTAAAGCGCCTGGACTGTGCAGCTGGAGCGCTCCCGGTAATCCACCTCCATGAGAAGCATAAAGCTTGCTGTGCCCCGGCTGAAACGCCCGGGCGTCAGTGTGAACGAGGTGCTGCATTACTGCACTGTGACTGGCCTCCAGAAACGTCCCATAATCCCCTTAAGTCAAGTGGCCACGCTTGTCATTGTTTTGGAATCGGCTATAGGAATGCGGATATGCCCTTTCCAAGCTCCATTTCCGACAGCCGGCTGCTTATCCACTCTGGGACAAAGCAACCATTACTGTGGAATGCTGCTTGCTGTGAGTGTGTGAGAGAGAGGCGGGGGGTCTGAACTTACAAGACAGCATGCTGACATGCTCTCAGCCCCCCAAAACAAACTCTCTCTCCCCCCACATACACACAACACACACCCTGTCACACTCCATCCCACCCCACCCCCATTTGAAAAGCAAGTTGCAGCCACTTGCATGCTGGGATAGCTACCACAATGCACTGCTCTCTGTGGTGTTGCAAGAGCTGCTAATGTGGCCATGCTAGTGCGCTTGCAACTGACAGTGTGAACACACGGGAGCGCTTTCCCTACTGCGCTGTCCGAGGGCTGGTTTAACTCTCAGTACTCTACATCTGCAAGTGTAGCCATGCCCTGTGACAAGTGTTGGATGACACAGCGGCAAAGCTGTTCCCGTCTGCACTACACTGCTACGGCCATTGGGGGCTGCACTGGAGGAGAATTACATCTACCAGGCTTGCTAGTTCAGAGGAGGCCTTTCAGGTTATATCCATTCCCCTTTTGAGCGTGGAGCATGCACTTCCAGATCTGCTCACCTGGGCTGCAGCTTCTTCATAGCCCGTGGTGCCATTTATCTGTCCTGCAAAGAAGAGTCGCTGAACAAGACGAGACTCAAGGGAAGCACTGAGCTGACGGGGGTCCAGAAAGTCATACTGAACCCCATAGCCTATTACAAGCAAACCAGACAGACAAAATCAGTCAGTCATCAGGGGAAGAAATTCAAACACCCCTGCCCTATTCCACAGAATAAAGGTGTCAGAATTCCCACTGACAGCCCAGCATGATATAACACCTCCCCACTCACCCCCAAGTGCAAGGGCATGTAGGTTTTTTCACACCCTCAGCCTCTGGATACAGTAGGGGTCACATTTCCAGATGCCTTTGTAATGTAGACTCCCCTCCACCCCCTTCAGTGGAAAGGTGGCCTGGAAAGGGCCAGGTCACAGTGATTGGAGTGATCTGGCCCTCACTCACCTGGCTGCATCATCTTGGCTTTCTCCAAGCCACGGATGCACGCAATCACCTGCTCCTGGAGCTCCGGCGGCAGAGTCATTGACATCCCTTGGGGGTAGATGACATTGGAATCCAGACCCTCAGGCTCCAGCCACAGCTGATGAATGCGGTTTGGAAAGCGCAGAACTTTGGATTCAAGCGAGGGACAGTATCTGGAACAGGGAATAGCCATCACAACAAGGGCACTGACATGGAGAGAAGCAATCTCTCAGAACAGCCCTCCCCGAAGCTACACAAGGGAGACCCAGAGGGCTTCAGATACGCTGTCAGATCACTACAGAAAGATCTCTCCAGGATGCCCCATACTCACCGGGGCCCTCTTGTTGTCTCCCGTACATGGTTGTTCAGGTGAAGGCTATCATGGATGATTTGCTCCACTTTGGCATTGGTGAGAGTCCGGTAGCATGAGAGCTGATCTTCTGGCTGACAGAGGTCAAAAATCATTTGGATTTAATCCAACAATGCTACTTTGCACTTATTTAGCCCTTTTTTCTAAAGACCTCAAAATGCTCTACGAACATAATAGCATTGAAAGGGGGGTAGCGTTGTCATCCCCGTTGCACAGATGTTCAGTGATGTTAAATAACAAGCTGAAGAGTAAGTCAGCGGCAGCGAGTAGTATAACCCTGGGAGCCTTGAAACCATGTTCTCTGCTCTAATCAATACACTACCCAATTACAGAACAGATATCCCAAGGAAGGTGATGGATATGGGGTGGAGGTCCATGGCATTCCAGCTGGCCTTACCCTTCCTATCTAAGAGCTGATGCCTCAGAGAAGCAGAATTCTGAGCTATCAAGGTGAGGTAGCTGGACACCCTCTGATTGCATGGGTCAAACACTGACAAGACCACTTCCTCAGCCAGCAGACCCCACCCACACACACTGCCTTGATGGTGCTGATCACAGCAGTATAGGGATCACCCTGAGAGCACGTTCCCAGCTCACCCCAACTGCATGTGTATTATCAGCATTCCATCCCACCTTGATCCACACAGCCTCACTGAGGAAGCTGAATGGCACAGGAGGGTTGTCAGCCATGTGCCTCTCCAGAACGCTGAAGTCAATAGAGTCTTTGGCCAGTCGAGGTGGGGTCCCAGTCTTCAGCCTCCCCACAGCAAATCCCAGTTTCTCCAAGGTCTGAGCCAGCCCAATGGAGGGCCGATCCCCTAATCGCCCAGCGGGATGCATCTTTAATCCGATGAAGACCACCCCCCTCAGAAACGTGCCTGTAGTCAAGATGACACTCCCAGCGTGGACTCTGCTTCCATCCCCTGGAATAGAGTCAGTTTATAGAAATAAGCACATTTCATATTAACAAGCCCTTGATGTTTCTGGTGCTGTTACCTAGCACCAGCCCACATTCTCCACTGAATTTGCGTGCGCCTCTTGTCAATACAGAGAAAACTCATGGAGACACAAAACCAGGCGCAGTTTAACATTCCCAGTACTCTGTCTCATCCTCATCTGAGGGGACAAGAGCGAGTGCCAGTGACCAGAACAAAGCCCAATAAGTTGCGGACCCAAATTTCAATGACTCTACCCCTCTCCTTCCGCACCAAGGACTGATGACAAAGACAGCTGGAGGGTCCTTGAGTGCTTAGAATTTCTTTCTGATGGGAAGAAAATTTTATCCACAGATTTTAGGCCCTCATCAGTAAAGTGACAGAGGAAATACAAGAACTTACAAACATGAAAGTTAAAGTAAAAGGTCTCAACAGTGCAAAGCTGCTTATTTTCATGTTACTACGGGGGAAAGGTGTTGGTCTGGCAGCAATGGTGGCTGAAGTTCTTCTACCGAGATAGGATGACAACCAGGTAGCCACGAAATAAGAATTATGAATAATTCCTTCTACACTTCTCTCATGGCTGATGGTTACCCTGAAAAGCTCACTTCTAGGGACCAGTTCCATGCATTTCTTCATCTTGATGAGATTGTCAGCAAGGGAGTCAGTTGGTGCTACGTGTGATGGTGATGTCTGTAATGTGGATAACACTCACTAGACAAAGTACTAAGAAAAATATACTCTTTTTCACAAGTCAAACACTTATTAGAGGAAAAGGAGTTTGTCTTTGGCACACCTGATTAACCCAACAAAATCTTCTCATATAGCCTGGGACATATTCTGAATGACTGGTCTCAGATAAACCTTTGTAAATCTGTTCCCCAAATCACCCAGTTCTCACACCCACCACTGTGATGGCTGGTTTGTTTCGCTCATACTCAACCTAAACCAGATTAATGAAAGACTCCTTATCCTTTTACCAGTCCAGCCTTTAAGCATAAGTCAACTTGAGGAACCAGACATGTTTACTCTCATAGTCCCACTTAGGACCAAGACATAACCAACCCAGTGAAGCACCTTGAGCTTCCAGTATGTACCTAGAATGACCCCACTGACTTGGCATTTCCCAGGACGGTCTGGCTCTGGTTCCATCAGGAGAAGATCCTCCACGGATGCCTCATGAACAGTCAGCAGTGGAGTGTTAAGGATTTCTTTCTGCCATGAAAGAAGGAAGCATTGAGTATCCATACATCACTAAGATGGGCCTGCTCTCCCCTCAAAATAACATCTCAGAACCTCTTCCCCAAAACATTCAGCAACAGCCTCCCTCCTGGATACACAGAGCTTCCTTTCTTTCACCCCATTGCTTTCCCACTCTGTCATCAGGTCATTTCACTGTACTTGTGATCTAACTCGCTGCCCAGGACATCCAATTACTGCACTGTTTGGGATTTATTAAATGGAAATGAAGCACTAATAGATTTTAAAGCCAGAAGGAACAATTAGATCTACTCTGATCCCCTGTACAACACAGGTCAGTTACCCCGTATTGAGCTCAATAACTTGTGTTTGACAAAAGTATCTTGCAGAAAGGCTTCCAGTCTTGAAGACTTAAGAGATGGAGAATCCACCATTTCCCATTCCCTAGTGGTTAATCATGTTCACTGTTAAAAACCTGCGCCTTATTTCCAAACTGGTTTCAGTTTCCAGCCATTGGTTCTTGTCATGTCTTTCTCCGATAGATTAAAGAGCCCTTTAGTACCTAGTATTTTCTCTCCACAGAGCTACTTATATACCATAATTAAATTGCCTCTAGATTGTTTTTGATAAGCTAAACAAATTGAGCTTTTTCAGTCTCACATTGTAAGACACTGTTTCTAGCCTCAAATGAGTTTTGTCTTCAATCTGCACCATCTCAATTTTTCAACATCCTTTAAAAAATGTGGACACCAGAACCATCGTGGGCTATTTGTTTCTCTAATTAGACCCAGGTTTTACTTCTCTCCCATTTCCCTTGACCCAGTCAGAAATTCCACATCCCATTTTACCCCATTACTTCTCTTCTCCCCCTGCCATGTCATTCTCACCTGCATGTTTTCTTTATAGAGTTTCCTATCAATCTGGGCTCGGAGACCCCACACAGCAGGCCCCTTACACCGGTTTAGCACCTTGTAATGAACTCCAGACTGATCACAGATCCGAGCACACAGCCCGTCTAGGGCATCTACCTCCCTCATGAGATGCCCCTTTCCAATGCCACCGAAGGAAGGGTTACATGACATTTGCCCTGGATAAAACACAAGAGAGCCTTTTTTCATCAGCTAATGGCAGCCTTGCATTTTCTGAACCCTAGCATTTATTACTACTGTTTAACAAGAAGGCAGCTCAAGGCCACAGTATCATAACTCACCATTAGACCGGGATCTTGGCTCCTAGCCTCATACTCAGTCTACACGTCTATGCTGCTTCTCATGAGACATCACAGAAACTACTAAAAGGTTAGTTACATAACACGGTATGGCCATAGAATCCACTGGGTTCTGTCACACATGCAAAGCTACTAGGGGAAACAGACTGTGTGTGCCACAAGTATGCTGGTGAAGCTCAGCTGTTTCTCATACACATCATAGCAAGACAATGTAGTCACTCAAGCTTCAAGCAAAGGACAGTATTTCAATGACAGCTAGCCAGTTAGACACTCAACTTGATGTCTGGTCTACACTACAGCTTTACACTGGTAGAACTGTTTCGCTCAGGGGTGTGAAAATCCACACCCCATGTGCAATGTTGTTATACCAACCTCCCTCCCCTGGGCCGGTGTAGACAGCGCTGTCAGCGGAATGCTTCCCTTGTTCGCATAACTGCTGCCTCTTGGGGAGCTAAATTATCTATGCCGACGGGAGAGCTCTCTTCCGTCAGAGTAGGAGTGTCTTCATATTAGCGTTACAGTGGCACAGCTGCACTGATGCAGCTGTGCCAGTGCAGTGTTTTAAGTGTAGACCTGTCCGTCCCTAAGACGGAAGTAATTCTAGTTGTGTGAAGGACGGAAGAGGGACATCTCAGAGCGAGGAAAAGCCTCTACCTTTTGTGATTATGGCCACATCTACGTTATGGGTGCTACAGCGCTGTAGCTATGCCATTATAGCAGCACAGAGTAGACACATCCTAGACCGATAAAAGGAGTTTTTCCAATGCTGTACGAACTCCACCTCCCAAACAGTGGTAGCTAGTTTATGGAAGCATTCTTCCTTCCACCTTGGAGCGTCGCGGGGGGGGGGGGGGGGGCAGGAGGGCATAGATCAGCCTAGCTACTGCACTCAGGGTGTGAATTTTCCACCCCCCAAGCGATGCAGCTATGTCGATCTAAGTTTTACGTGTAAACCAGACCTAGGGCTTGCAATAGACGAGTCCTGCCGGACCCTAGACGTGCTCAGCTCTCCCGCAGCACCGGTGGCCAGGAACGCTCTCCCCGGCTCGGTGGCCGTGACCCTTTAGGCTCCCTACGATCAGCCTGGGGCTGTGAGTCTCTCTGCGCCGGGCGCTGCCCGGGAGCCCACGCGACGCGCAGAGGGGGTCACAGCGCAGCGCGGGCGGCTGACGGGCTCCGGGGGACGCGGTTACCGATGGTGTCGGCCTTGTGCGTGACGAGCAGTGTCCGGACCCCGCTCCGAGCCGCCGCCGCCGCCGCCTCCGTCCCGGCATGGCCCCCGCCGATCACGACGACATCCCAGCGAGGCGCGGTGCCATCGCTCCGCGCGCGGCGGCGCCAGGGCAGCGGGGCGGGCGGCAGCGCGCGGCGGCGGCGCGGAGCAGGAACATGGGGGCGGCAAGGAGACCTCGGCAGGAGGGGCGGGACTTCCCCGCAGTCACGCCGCGGGCTGGGAGGCGGCAGGCCCCGGGGTCAGCGGAAGAGCGAACCGCGGATCCGGCATTCCACGCTCCCTCTGGGCGCCGCCATGGCTGCGCTCCCCGGACCCCGCCCGTGGAAGGTGGCTGACACCGAGAGGGCGGAGCAGGAAGTAGGCACCATCGCGGCGGCCGAGGCGCAACAAGCGCGTCTCGTCTGCCTTGGAGGACCGAAGGAAGCGGCAGCGCGCTCTCCCCCGCCCGCGGAATTTCCGAGGCTGCGCGTCACGTGCCCCGCCCCGGCTGCGTGCGGCCCCGCAGAGGGCGAAGAGCCGAGCCCCGCCCCACGCCACGCGGTGGCTGCCCGGCTGGCCGTAAGTGGCGTCAGTGGCCGGTCTTCGCTGCTGCCCCGTCGCGAGTTGCCAGCCTGAGGCCCAGGGGTAGCTATTGGGGCGGGGCTGGGGGGCGCCCGCCCCGCGCTGCCCCCGCGGGAGGTGTTACATGGGCGCACAGACAGAGCCAGGTGGTTTTGCAGTTTGGAAAAGCGCTGTACAGCATTCAGCTGCGGGGCTGCTCTCTGCCGAGTCCGGAGGGAAGCTGCTGCTGTGTTCTTTGCTGGCCTCTTTCCCGAGCAGATTAGAAATCGTGGGGCCTACAGCAGGCAAGAACTTAGTGTATGCCAGGTAGCAGCCATGTTAGTCTGTATTCGCAAAAAGAAAAGTAGTATTTGTGGCACCTTAGAGACTAACCAATTTATTTGAGCGTAAGCTTTCGTGAGCTACAGCTCACTTCATCGGATGCATACTGTGGAAACTGCAGAGGACATTATATACACAGAGACCATGAAACAATACCTCCTCCCACCCCACTCTCCTGCTGGTAATAGCTTATCTAAAGTGATCACTCTCCTTACAATGTGTATGATAATCAAGTTGGGCCATTTCCAGCACAAATCCAGGTTTTCTCACCCTCCACTCCCCCCACAAACTCACTCTCCTGCTGGAAATAGCTTATCCAAGGTGACCACTCTCCTTACAATGTGTATGAAAATCAAGGTGGGGCATTTCCAGCACAAATCCAGGTTTTCTCGCCCCCCCCCCCCCCGACAAACTCACTCTCCTGCTGGTAATAGCTCATCCAAACTGACCACTCTCCTTACAATGTGTATGATAATCAAGGTGGGCCATTTCCAGCATAAATCCAAGTTTAACCAGAACGTCGGGGGGAGAGGGAAAAAAAAGGGGAAATAGGCTACCTTGCATAATAACTTAGCCACTCCCAGTCTCTATTTAAGCCTAAATTAATAGTATCCAATTTGCAAATGAATTCCAATTCAGCAGTTTCTCGCTGGAGTCTGGATTTGAAGTTTTTTTGTTGTAAGATAGCGACCTTCATGTCTGTAATTGCGTGACCAGAGAGATTGAAGTGTTCTCCGACTGGTTTATGAATGTTATAATTCTTGACATCTGATTTGTGTCCATTTATTCTTTTACATAGAGACTGTCCAGTTTGACCAATGTACATGGCAGAGGGGCATTGCTGGCACATGATGGCATATATCACATTGGTGGATGTGCAGGTGAACGAGCCTCTGATAGTGTGACTGATGTTATTAGGCCCCTGTGATAGTGTCCCCTGAATAGATATGTGGGCACAGTTGGCAACGGGCTTTGTTGCAAGGATAGGTTCCTGGGTTAGTGATTCTGTTGTGTGGTATGTGGTTGTTAGTGAGTATTTGCTTCAGGTTGGGGGGGCTGTCTGTAGGCAAGGACTGGCCTGTCTCCCAAGATTTGTGAGAGTGTTGGGTCATCCTTCAGGATAGGTTGTAGATCCTTAATAATGCATTGGAGGGGTTTTAGTTGGGGGCTGAAGGTGACGGCTAGTGGCGTTCTGTTATTTTTCTTTGTTAGGCTTGTCCTGTAGTAGGAGACTTCTGGGAACTCTTCTGGCTCTATCAATCTGTTTCTTCACTTCCGCAGGTGGGTATTGTAGTTGTAAGAATGCTTGATAGAGATCTTGTAGGTGTTTGTCTCTGTCTGAGGGGTTGGAGCAAATGCGGTTGTATCGCAGAGCTTGGCTGTAGACGATGGATCGTGTGGTGTGGTCAGGGTGAAAGCTGGAGGCATGTAGGTAGGATTAGTGGTCAGTAGGTTTCCGGTATAGGGTGATGTTTATGTGACCATTGTTTATTAGCACTGTAGTGTCCAGGAATTGGATCTCTTGTGTGGACTGGACCAGGCTGAGGTTGATGGTGGGATGGAAATTGTTGAAATCATGGTGGATTTCCTCAAGGGCTTCTTTTCCATGGGTCCAGATGATGAAGATGTCATCAATATAGCACGAGTAGGGGCGTTAGGGGACAAGAGCTGAGGAAGCGTTGTTCTAAGTCAGCCATAAAAATGTTGGCATACTGTTGGACCATGCACGTACCCATAGCAGTGCCGCTGATTTGAAGGTATACATTGTCCCCAAATGTAAAATAGTTATGGGTAAGGACTAAGTCACAAAGTTCAGCCACCAGGTTAGCCGTGACATTATCGGGGATAGTGTTCTTGACGGCTTGTAGTCCATCTTTGTATGGAATGTTGGTGTAGAGGGCTTCTACATCCATAGTGGCCAGGATGGTGTTATCAGGAAGATCACCGATGGATTGTATCCTGCTGTCAGGGTGCCAATGCCTGAGATGATGGGGTGCCCAGGATTTCCAGGTTTATGGATCTGAGGTAGTAGATAGAATATCCCAGGTTGGGGTTCCAGGGGTGTGTCTGTGCGGATTTGATCTTGTTTGTGTGTGTGGTTTTTGGAAAAAAAAAAAGGGGGGCGGGTGAGAAAAACTGGATTTTTGCTGGAAATGGCCCACCTTGATTATCATACACATTGTAAAGAGAGTGGTCACTTTGGATGGGCTATTACCAGCAGGAGAGTGAGTTTGTGGTGGCGGGTGAGAAAACCTGGATTTGTGCTGGAAATGGCCCAACTTGATTATCATACACATTGTAAGGAGAGTGATCACTTTAGATAAGCTATTACCAGCAGGAGAATGGGGTGGGAGGAGGTATTGTTTCATGGTCTCTGTGTATATAATGTCTTCTGCAGTTTCCACAGTATGCATCCGATGAAGTGAGCTGTAGCTCACGAAAACTTATGCTCAAATAAATTGGTTAGTCTCTAAGGTGCCACAAGTACTCCTTTTCTTTTAGTGTATGCAAAACACTGAACGTAGCATAAAGCCTTGCAAATGGGATTTGCAGTATTTATGAATGCAAGCTATTAGGCAGAAACTCCACCATTGCTCCTCACACAGCCTCACCTGCCCTGTGGTCACTATTAGGCATAGCGATCATGTTTCCAGAACAAAATTTGCACTTCTCTACTTCAGCACAAACAGATGAGTATATTGCCTTCTGATCCTAGACGTTTTCTCAGGCCTTCTCCTCACTGTGGCCTAGTGTACGCTGTGGAGTTATGTCCACATAAGGCAGCTTATGTTGAGCTAACAACATCTGTATCTACACTACCAGGTCCCACCACAGTAACTTGCCTGCTACATCGAATTAATTACTCCACCTTCATAAGAGGTGTAGTGCTTAATTTGATGTTGTTAGGTTGACTTAGAAGCAGTATACTCACTGCATTGCTTATGTCGACCTAACTGGCCTCCAGGAAGTGTCCCACAATGCTCCGCAGTGACCACTCTGGTAAACGTTTTCAACTCCGCTGTACAGCAGCCAGGTACACAGGAGACACCTCCCTGTTAAAGGACCGGGAACTTGTAAATTTCCAAGAGCTCGCCTGCCCAACTGATCATGGTGTAAATGTGCTGTTGCCTGGAGTACACAAGAAGTGGCGGATCTTCTTAGTCTGTGGGGAGAAGAGGCTCTGCAGGCACAGCTCCGATCCAGCCGTAGAAATGCAGACATCTACGAGCAGATTGCACAGGGCACGGGGGAGAAGGGCTACACCAGAGACATGTAGCAGTGCCATGTGAAAATCAAGGAACTGCAGCAGGCGTACCAGAAGGCAAGGGTGGTGGACAGTTGCGCTTATAAGGCCTCAACTGGTATTATGTCCAGTTCTGGGCACCACATGTCAGGAAAGATGTGAACATATTGGAGAAAATCCAAAGAGAATAACAAAAATGATGAAAGGTCAAGAAAATATAACCTATGAGGAAAGACTGAAAAAATTGGGATTGTTTAGTCTGGAGAAGACTGAGGTGTGGGGGAGGGGACATGATAACAGTTTTCCAGTACGTAAAATATTGTTATAAAGAGGAACGTGATCAATTGTTTTCCTTATCCACTGAGGACAGGACAAGAAGTAGTGGGTTTAAATTGCAGCAAGGGAGATTTAGGCCTTGTCTACATTGTCACTTTTCAGTGCTGAAACTTTCTCGCTCAGGACGGTAAAAAAACACCCCTAAGCAATGCAAGTTTCAGCGCTGGTAGCTACTCCCCTTGTGGGGGTGGGTTTTTTTACAGCGCTGGGAGATCTCTCTCCCAGCACTGGTGTCGCGACTACACAGCTACGTTAAAGCACTGCCGCGGTGCCTTAATGTTGGTAGTGAAGACATACCCTTAGATTAGACATTTGGGAAACTGTCCTAACAGTAAGGGTAAGTAAGCACTGGAACAAATTACCTCAGGAGGTTGTGGAATCTCTGTCACTATAGTCTTTTAAGAACAGGTTAGACAAATACCTGTCAGGGATGGCTTAGATCAGTGGTCACCAACCAGTCGATCACGACCAACTGGTCGATCCTGGAGACTCTCCCAGTCAATCATGATCTCCTGCCAGTAAAAGTCCGGCGACGCAGCAGCGCTAAGGCAGGCTCCCTGCTTGCCCCAGTCCCATGCTGCTCCTGGAAGCGGCCAGCACACTCCTATGGCCCCGGGGATGGGGGTGGGGGGCAGGGGTCTCCACGCGCTGCTCCTGCCTGCTAGCACCGCCCCTGCAGCTCCCATTGGTTGGGAACGGGGAACTGTGGCCAATTGGAGCTGCGGAGGTGGTGCCGGCAAAGAGGCGGCAGCATGCAGAGTCACATCCCACCCCTGGGGACCGTAGGGGCATGTTGGCCCTTTCAGGAGTGGCATGGGGCCAGGCAGGCAGGGAGCCTGCCTTAACCCTGCTGCGCCACCGCCTGGGAGCCACCCGCAGTAGGTGCCACCCGGCAGGAGCCTGCACCCCAACCCCCAAGTCCCCTCCTGGAGCCAGCACCCCATACCCCTCCTGCACCCCAAGCCCCTGCCCCAGCCCTGAGCTCCCCCCCAGAGCCAGCACCCTGTACCCCCTCCTGCACCCCAGCACTCTACCCCAGCCCAGAGCCCCCTCCTGCACCCAACTCTCTCCCAGAGCCCGCACCCTGAGCCCCCTCTTGCACCCCAACTCCCTGCCCCAGGCTCAGCCCAGAGTCTCCATCCACACTTCTAACCCCTCAGCCCCAGCCCAGAGCCCGCACACCCTCCAGAACCCCAATCCCTTGCCCAAGCCCACTGAAAGTGAGTGAGGGTGGGGGAGAGCAAGCAATGGAGGGGGTGGGGGGGAAATGGAGTGAGTGGGGTGGGGCCTCAGGGAAGGGGCGGGGTAGATCCTGGGTTGCCCTTAAATTCAAAAAGTGATATTGTGCGTAAAAAGGTTGGAGACCACTGGCTTAGATAATACTTAGTCCTGCCTCAGTGCAGAGGACTGGATTAAATGACCTGTCAAGGTCCCTTCCAGTCCTATAATTCTATGATTCTACGAGTGCTCCATTACTTCATGACTTCTCTTTGGACTTCAAAAGTGGGCTACACTTGGGCTATATACAATTTTAAAAATGTTCAACACAGGTAAAAGGCCTGATGATTAATAGTGTGTTGGGGAAGAACTCCTGCAATCTTCTATGGTTGCCTTGACTGACTTTGTCAAAAATAAGGCCACTTTTGGATCATATTAAAGAAGTTCTGTATTAAAATCACAAATGAGTTTCATTCCCATAGTTTAAATTCCAGGGTATTACTAATTAAGAGGTCTCTTGGGTTTTGGTACTGTTTTTCTCCCTCTCTGTGCGAAACTTGCAAGCTGCTAATTGTGTTAGTCCATCCTAAGACAGAGTCTGTTCTCAAAGCAATTCTTTGTAACAACAGAAACAGCGCACAGAGACTCCCCTTTTGTTGTAGTTATCTCGCTTTGTTAACAAATATGATTAAAATAGAGATAGAGGATGTGTGTGGATGGATGCTTGGTGTGGATAATAACGGAATGATCAGGAAGGTGCCATTCTAAGAATCCAGTGTCCATCGTCCGAAGAAGGCATCAAGTGGAAACTGTTATACCAATAAAATAAAAACCACCAGGATCTTATTAAAGGGGAAAAGGCAAAATGTCACATTTATTGTGAATACAGAAAGAATCATAGTAAGCAGTTAGTTATAGCTATAACATTCCATTCAATTTCATATTTATTCACACATTCATTCATACGCACACACACACACAGGTTCTGCAAGGTTGTTATCATATTTACCAGCCTTAGAGTTGCTCATGCCAAGCCACTGGCCAGGTGGCCTGGACATGAGGAGGGAGCAGGGCCTTGTCAGATGCACATCTGATGCTCCTGGAAGTTGGTTTGAAGAATCAGACCCCAAAGTTCTCACTTTCTAGAGTCCATTTTTATAGGAATTTCTTCCTGTGCCAGTCTATGGGAATTGCTTCATTATGCTGTTGCTGAATCAATCAACAGATGGCACATTCTTGATCGCTCTGTGTTGTTCTCCCATCCTTGAGGCTGTTGGGTGGATTCCAGTCTGCCCTCCAGGGGTCCTCTGATTTTTTCCACTTGATGCCTTCTTCAGCCAATGGACACTGGATTCTTAGGCTGGCACCTCCCTGATCATTCAGTTATTATCCACACCAAGCATCCATCCACATCCATCCTCTATCTCTATTTTAATCACAATTGTTAACAAAGCGAGATGAATACAACAAAGGGTGGGGAGTCTCTGGGTGCCGTTTCTGTTGTTACAGAGTATTGCTTTGAGTCTCTCTCTGTGCGAGTAGTTGTTGTTACAAAGAATTGCTTTGAGAACAGACTCTGTCTTAGAATGTACTAACACAATTATTAGCTTGCAAGTTTCACACAGAGAGGGAGAGAAACAGTACCAAAAACCAAGAGACCTCTTAATTAGTAATACCCTGGAATTTAAACTATGGGGAATCAAACTCCGATCATTTGATTGGACAATTTAGTCCAATTTGCTAAAAGAACAAAAGGGGGTTCTATTGGAACTTAACTGCCTCAAATGTATAAAGGGAATATAAGATATAAGACTTAGAACAACGCTTCCTCAGCTCTTGTCCCCTAACGCCCCTGCTCTACTTGCGCTATATTGATGACATCTTCATCATCTGGACCCATGGAAAAGAAGCCCTTGAGGAATTCCACCATGATTTCAACAATTTCCATCCCACCATCAACCTCAGCTGGTCCAGTCCACACAAGAGATCCACTTCCTGGACACTACAGTGCTAATAAACGATGGTCACATAAACACCACCGGAAACCTACTGACCGCTATTCCTACCTACATGCCGCCAGCTTTCACCCTGACCACACCACACGATCCATCGTCTACAGCCAAGCTCTGCGATACAACTGCATTTCCTCCAACCCCTCAGACAGAGACAGACACCTACAAGAGCTCTATCAAGCATTCTTACAACTACAATACCCCCTGCGGAAGTGAAGAAACAGATTGATAGAACCCAGAAGAGTTCCCAGAAGTCTCCTACTACAGGACAGGCCTAACAAAGAAAATAACAGAACGCCACTAGCCGTCACCTTCAGCCCCCAACTAAAACCCCTCCAATGCATTATTAAGGATCTACAACCTATCCTGAAGATTGACCCAACACTCTCACAAATCTTGGGAGACAGGCCAGTCCTTGCCTACAGATGGCCCCCCCAACCTGAAGCAAATACTCACCAGCAACCACATACCACACAACAGAACCACTAACCCAGGAACCTATCCTTGCAACAAAGCCCGTTGCCAACTGTGCCCACATATCTATTCAGGGGACACCATCATAGGGCCTAATCACATCTGCCACACTATCAGAGGCTCGTTCACCTGCACATCCACCAATGTGATATATGCCATCATTGCCAGCAATGCCCCTCTGCCATGTACATTGGTCAAACTGGACAGTCTCTACGTAAAAGAATAAATGGACACAAATCAGATGTCAAGAATTATAACATTCATAAACCAGTCGGAGAACACTTCAATCTCTCTGGTCACGCGATTACAGACATGAAAGTTGCGATATTACAACAAAAAAACTTCAAATCCAGACTCCAGCGAGAAACTGTTGAATTGGAATTCATTTGCAAATTTGATACAATTAACTTAGGCTTGAATAGAGACTGGGAGTGGCTAAGTCATTATGCAAGGTAACCTATTTCTCCTTGTTTTTTCCTCCCCCCCCCCATTCTTGTTAAACCCTGGATTTATGCTGGAAATGGCCCACCTTGATTATCATACACATTATAAGAGAGTGGTCACTTTAGATAAGCTATTACCAGCCGGAGAGTGGGTTTGTGTGTGTGTGGGGGGGGGGGGCGGGGGGTGAGAAAACATGGATTTGTGCTGGAAATGGCCCAACTTGATTATCATACACATTGTAAGTAGAGTGATCACTTTAGATAATCTATTAGCAGCAGGAGAGTGGGGTGGGAGGAGGTATTTTTTCATGCTTTGTGTGTATATAAAAAGATCTTCTACACTTTCCACAGTATGCATCCGATGAAGTGAGCTGTAGCTCACGAAAGCTTATGCTCAAATAAATTGGTTAGTCTCTAAGGTGCCACAAGTACTGCTTTTCTTTTTGCGAATACAGACTAACACGGCTGTTACTCTGAAACCTATGGAAGGAATATGCATTTGCCCCAGAACATGTGCAGTGTATATTGTGCAGTGTATATTGGGGCAAAAGAAATGCAAACATACCATGCTACCTAATTAAAATGCTATTAGGGCTCCAAAGGGAGCCACAATAGGTTGGGTTTTCTTTTCAGATTGCTATGTGTTTTGGAAGCAGAAGTTAAAAGTTATCAAAACTCTGGTGAAAGTTGATTGTGTCCCTTTTAAGATAGAGTCTCTGAGCTGCTGATGGCTTTAAATCCAAAAGCAGGAAGCGTCTGTGAAAATGCAAATTACCTAAATGATAAAGGAAGGAAAGAACTAGCAGCACAAAGGTGCTGCAGATAAAGGACATACCTGGTCAGCAAACAAATTGTCTAAATAAAAGGCATGGGATCACAAGATAACTTTAATAAATTTAATGATAATAAGTACCCCTGTAACAATGTATAGTGTGTATGATTTTTGGAAAAATCCTTTAAGGTCATATGGTAATGATGCTTCTCAGTTATTACCTGTAAATAAACTTAAAGCTTAACACAGCAGGAAAAACATTATAAACTTGGTCTGCTGTATAAGAAGGAAAACTGAGGTACCCCACCTCAGGGATTTAATGACTAAACAGTGGCATAATTTCCCCATAACCCTTAAAAGATAGAAGCCATTGAAACCTGGCCTGCCTATAGAACAAACACAGGAAAATATGGGGGTAATTCCTCTGTTTTGCCTGCAATCAGCAAGGGTATTTGTAAAAGAAATATTTTAAGCAATAATCTGCCACCCCAAAAGGGATACAAACATGTTCTTTTTATCTTTCAGAAAATCAGGAAAAGCTGATGCCAGCTGAAGAGCAACCCAATACCATGAATCTACTGTCACAATAGAAATTGTGTTTTGTGTTCTATGTTTTGTCTTGTTGCTAGCACTGTTGTGTGTTTAAAAAAAAATACTGCAGACCTGCAGGTAATTAAGAATAAATTAAGCTCTCCGTCCCAGCTACAGGACAGCCTAATACAAAAACAAAGAAAGAGATCATTGTTTGACACTTATCAATATGAATGGATGTAATACGTTTCCAGTATTGTAAAACCAGACTTGTTAATGGGAGAAATTGTTGTCAAAATTGCACACCAACAGTTCCTGGAGGCAAAGGTATGGAAGGTTAGCCCACTCCCCATATTACACATGGGATCCTTCTGGCTACCCCAGACCTCTCGTTGGAGTCGGTTTTTGAAGTTTTTTTATTGAAGAATTGCCACTTTTAGGTCTGCAATCGAGTGACCAAAGAGATTGAAGTGTCGTCCGACTGGTTTTTGAATGAGAGACTGCTGAATTGGAATTAATTTGTAAACTGGATACAATTAACTTAGGCTTGAATAAAGACTGGGAGTGGATGTGTCATTACACAAAGTAAAACTATTTCCCCATGTTTATCTCTCCCCCCCCCCACTGTTCCTCACACATTCTTGTCAACTGCTGGAAATGGCCCACCTTGATTATCACTACAAAAGGTCGTGTTCTTCCCCCCCCCCCCCCCCCCCCCCCCCCCCCCGCTCTCCTGCTGGTAATAGCTCACCTTACCTGATCACTCTTGTTACAGTGTGTATGGTAACACCCATTGTTTCATGTTCTCTGTGTATATAAAATCTCCCCACTGTATTTTCCACTGCATGCATCCGATGAAGCTGTAGCTCACGAAAGCTTATGCTCAAATAAATTTGTTAGTCTCTGAGGTGCCACAAGTACTCCTTTTCTTTTTGCGGCTGCTACTCTGAAACCTGTCAATGTTTTCAATGACATTTGTTATTTAAAAAAACCAACAATTAAATAGCACAATGGTATCCATCTGCACAATGATAACAAAGGTAAATGATGAAGTGCCAAGAGGAATAAAAATAACATTTAAAAAAGTAAATAATGTAAAGGTGTGAAACTCCATTTATCATGGATGGCAAGAAAAATACAGTCCAGTTCAGGCAATGAGAAGAGCAGCTAAGACAAACTGGCTATGAGTCTTTATGCAGAGGTATAAAGTGATAAGGGATTCTTTTAAACACTAAAAACATTTCTGAATCAAGTCTCCTTTAGCAGCTCAGCACAACCCACAGGGAAGAGGGGTCTTGTCTAGATCCTTGGATGCACTGTGCCGCTAACAAAACAGCCCTGGGAAATGGGTGCTGGGTGCGTGGAGAAGAAAAGCCCTTCAGCCCCCCAACACCCTATTTTGGCAGTCAGTGCATGTGGCACACGCTGTATGAGGTGACTGTTACTCAGTGGCAGATTAGCCACTGGGCCAATGGGGCCATGCCCAGGGGCCTCAGCCAACTGGAGGGCCCTGGAAAAAAGGGTGCTCCCGCTCTGCCTGATGCTCCTGCAGGGGAGTGCGGCAAGACCCCGCGCCCTGTCCCTGCTCCCTGCCAGGAGCACGGGGGGACTGCCGACAGAAGGGGGGAGGGGCCCCCACTTGGTCTGGCCTAGGGCCCCACAAAACAGTAATTGGCCTCAACCCTGGTCTGGACCAGGCTCCTCCCTGATTTGGCCCCTCTCCTGCCTCTACCTGTTTGACCCTCCTGTGCAGTCAGTATCCCCGCTGCACAGGCTTTGTCCCACAGCCAACGCTGATGAGCCACAGTTTTTAACGTTACACCGCTTGCCTTCCAGGGCAGAGGGGGGTGAGGGGCTCTGGAGTTGCCAATTTTCTATTTTCAGAAATGCAAACACCCTGGTTCCACACCTTCTCTGGGGCCCTATTCCTGTTCACTCCATCCCCCCTCCCTCCATTGCTCGCTCTCCTCAACCCTTGCTCATTTTCACGGGACTGGGGTAGGGGGTTGGGGTGTGAGGGTTATAGCTGGGGATGTGGGCTCCGGGGTGGGGCCGGAGATGCAGGGTTTGGGGTGTAGGAGGGGGCTCTGGCCTGGGGCCAAGGGGTTTGGAATGCGAAGGGGCTCCAGGCAGGGGCAGGGAGTTGAGGTGTAGAAGGGGGTATGGGCTCTGGGCTGGGGGTGCAGGCTCTGGGATGGGGCTGGGGATGAGGGGTTTGCAGTGCAAGAGGGGGCTTAGGGTGCAGGAGTAGGTTCCCGGCTGGGGCAGGGGGTTGCGGCATGGGAAGGGTTCAGGGTGTGGGCTCCCAGAAAGCGGCCTCCAGGTTGCTGTGGCTCCTAGGCTGAGGCGCAGCCAGGCGGCTTTGTGCGCTGCCCCTGCCTGCAGGCGCTGCCCCCGCAGCTCCCATTGACCACGGTTGGCAGCCAATGGGAGCTGCAGAGCCTGCGCTGGGTGTGTGTGTGTGTGTGTGTGTGTGTGTGTGTGAGCAGCCCAGAGTCCCCCTGGCCACCCCTAAGCCTAGGAGCCAGAGGGAGATGCCAGTAGCTTTCTGGGAGCCGGGCAGGGACCTGCCTGCCCTGCTAGGAGAGGCCGACCGGACGTTTAACTGCCCGGTCAACAATGCTGACTGGAGCCGCCAGAGTTGGCTGACCCGCTGCCTTGGGCTCCGCTGTGCCCTGGCCGCCCGCGTTTACCTAACGCCCCTCACAACACTGCGCCCCGCGGCCGGCCTCGCTGCTCATGCGCCCGGGAAAGCCCGGCCGGTTGTGGCGTGGGCGGTGCCGCTGTCCCCAGCAGCCAGCGGCGGGAACAGGGTCGTGCCCCGCGCTGAGTTTCGTTTCTCCAGCGGCGCGCCCCGGCCCCGGAAGGGAACTTGCCTGAGCCTGGGCTCGCGCTTGGCGCCTCAGAGCGCGGAGCCAGGCGGGCGCGGAGGCGGTGCGCGCTGAGCCATGGGGGACCAGTGCGCCGGGGCCAGGCGAGTGAGAGGCTCGAGAAAGGCGGCGAGTCAGAGCAGCGCTCCTGAGCCCCCTCGGAGCCAGCGCGCCCAGCCCCCTGCCCGGGGCGGGGGGCGAGCTGGGGCGGGGGGCGGGGACGCTCGGCCTCCTGGTGAGCATGCCAAAACCCCTAACCCCAGAGACGCCCCTCCGCCCGTTGACCCGCAGGGCGCCACATCTGCCAGATCCCGCGCAGCGAAGGGACCTGCCCTCAGCGAGATGGGATGTGTCCCCAAAGGGAAGGGCTCTGCCCTGGGAGAGGGTATCGCTATCCCCAGTAGGCAGGGAGCCGTCCCCCCTAGGAAGGGCTCTGCCCGCAGACAGACGGGCGCTGCCCCTAAAACAAAAGCGTCCGCCCCCCGAGAGCCGCCCGCTGTAGCTGCCGCCTGCTGCAGGGGGGCAGAGAGCGGCGTCGGTGCCAAGTCAGGTGGAGTGGGAGCCCGGCCGCTCCGGGATGTGCTGAAGACACTGAGCCTGGGCCGGCAGGACACGTCGGAGGCCTCGGAGCGTGTGAACCAGCTCATCCGCGCGCTGCTGTCAGCGATCAGAGCCCGGGAGGGCAGTTTCAGCTCAGTCGAGATTCTGGGCACCGGTAGCTACTACGAGCATGTCAAGGTGAGGAGAAACGGGCAGGGGCTTAAGCACTTCATCGCCAGCGGACACGATTAATGTAGGACCTAGCACAGGGGCGGCAAACTTTTTGGCCAGAGGGCCATATCTGGGTGAGGAAATTGCATGCAGGGCCATGAATGTAGGGCTGGGGCAGGGGGTTGGGTTGTGGGAGGGAGTGCAGAGTGTGTGTTTGGGGGTGCAGTGTGCAGGAACGGGCTCAGAGCAAGGGCTTGGGGCAGAGGAGGGGTGCGGGGTGTATGAGGGGGCTCAGGGTGCAGGGAGGAGTGCTGGAGCGTGCCCAGGGCAGGGGGTTGGGGTGCAGGGTGGGGCTCAGGGCATGGGGTTGGGGGGCAGTAGGGGACTCAGGGCAGGAAGTTAGGGTGCAGGGTGCAGAAGGGGTTTGGGGTGTGGGCTCCGGCCCAGCACTGCTTACCTGGAGTGGCTCCGGGGTTGCAGCGACATACCCCATTCTTGGCCACTGAGAACTGCAGGGAGAGGTACCTGCAGGTGAGGGCAGCGTGCGGAGCCCTCTGTTCCCCTCCTCCAGGGGCCGCAGGGACGTGGTGCCGGCTGCTTCTGGGAGTGGCGCAGGGCCTGCGGTGCCAGAGGGCTGGCAATCCTGTGGGCCGGATCCAAAGCCGTGACAGGCCGGGTCCGGCCCATGGGCCATACTTTGTCCACCCCTGACCTAGCATGACTAGGGCACTTCCAGTTGCGTGCATCCGATGAAGTGAGCTGTAGCTCACGAAAGCTTATGCGCAAATAAATTTGTTAGTCTCTAACGTGCCACAAGTCCTCCTTTTCTTTTTGCGGATACAGATTAACATGGTTGCTACTCTGAAACCTTCCAGTTGTGATGTGACTCATAATCTTCTGCCACCTCCAGCCTCCCTCCCTGGAACAGATTTTCAGATACGCTTCAGGGTCCTTTTCTGTCCCTGATTCTTACTTAAAATTGTCTCCATTCAAATTGTCCCAGCATGGCACAGCCCTTGCTTCTGTTGCAGCAGCTTCTGAAACTATAGTGGCTCAGGTTTCAGAGTAACAGCCGTGTTAGTCTGTATTCGCAAAAAGAAAAGGAGTACTTGTGGCACCTTAGAGACTAACCAATTTATTTGAGCATAAGCTTTCGTGAGCTACAGCTCACTTCATCTGATGCATACTGTGGAAAGTGTAGAAGATCATTTTATATACACACAAAGCATGAAAAAATACCTCCTCCCACCCCACTCTCCTGCTCAAGCGCTCTTTGTGCCTTTCAGGTACAGCACATTATCTTACAGGGACACTTTCACTGCACTCTCTTTCCCATAATGGCTAATTATATTCCTTCTAGCTATGCATTTTATATTGGTGACCATAACCATAGATTTGAGTACTCCCACGTTCCTAGCAGGTTTCATGAAATCTGTTTTGTCTCCCTTTGGGGTTACAGGGATAGTGGGGGCCAGAACCGCCCGGGTGGGGCAATTTTCCCCAGGGCAATATACTATACTATAGTATTGCAACTTTTTTTTTATGGAAGGGGCCCGTGAAATTGCTTTACCCCAGGCCTCCTGAATCCTCTGGGCAGCACACGTGGGGGCTAGTTGGGAGGGAGGGAGATTGATGTTGTAAAAACAGTTTTGTTATAGGGGTAGGGAGGCTTTCCTCCTTAATAAAATTTTCCAGATTTTACATAAGATATTCAAACTGGTTTACTCTAATTTCTTCAGGAAGTTTGTTGAATTAGTTCCTGTTGATTAAGAGACAGCTCCAGATCTCATACAGTTTGTGCTCTGCATTAATAGTTCTAGAGGAACACAGTTGTCCTGATGGTTCACATAGATGAAGATAATGTAGCTGAGACCTGCTCCATTAGTCCATTTAGACTGGGAGCAGGTGGAAAAACTGGAGCACAGGCTTGATTTGCTCATGGTACCTAAGACACGCAGGCAGCGGATAGCTGTGGTTTGCCCTAGCTGAAGCCTTTACATTGTTCTGATGTTCAACTATAGATACAGTCAGTTACAATTATCCAGGTTGCAGGTAATAGGGGTATTGATCATTGTGGATAGTCTTTATATATGAGAAAGCCTGCGTGGTGGGGACAGGAAGAGTAAACTCTAACATGTCAAGATGGATCGTTCATGGCTGGGGATAACAAGTTTTAACACAGTCTGAGCTGACGCTAGTTATCCCTTAATTCTTCTGGCACATACCACAAACAGCCTGTGCGTGTATCCAAATGGTTTAGTCCTGTCTAAATAAAAAGCATGCTCTTACAACATCCAGAGTATGGAGTCTCATTTGTCTTGGGGTGGAGTGAATTTCAGAAGACCATGAGATAAACAGATTACATGGAGGTCAGAGAACATAAGAACAGCCATACTGGGTCAGACCAAAGGTCCATCTAGTCTAGTATCCTGTCTTCCTACAGTAGCCAATGCCAGGTGCCCCAGAGGGAATGAACAGAACAGGTTATAACCAAGTGATCCATCCCCTGTCACCCATTCCCAGCTTCTGGCAAACAGAGGCTAGGGCTACCATCCCTGCCCATCCTGGCTAATAACCATTGATAGACCTATCTCCATGAACTTATCTAGTTCTTTTTTGAACCCTGTTATAGTCTTGACCTTCACAACATCCTCGGCAAAGAGTTCCAAGGTTGACTGTGCGTTGTGTGAAGAAATACTTCCTTTTGTTTGTTTTAAATCCGCTGCCTATTGATTTCATTTGGTGACCCCTAGTTCTTGTGTTATGAAAAGGAGTAAATAATACTTCCTTATTTACTTTCTCCACACCAGTCATGATTTTACAGACCTTTATATCCCCCTTTAGTCATCTCTTTTCCAAGCTGAAAAGTCCCAGTCTTATTAATCTCTCCTTATACGGAAACTGTTCCTTACCCCTAATCATTTATGTTGCCCTTTTCTGAACCTTTTCCAATTCCAATATATTTTTTTTGAGACGGAGCGACCACATCTGATCTGCACACAGTATTCAAATTGTGAGCGTATCATGGATTTAGATAGAGGCAATATGATACTCTCTCTTTCTTAATGATTCCCAACATTCTGTTTGCCTTTTTTTTTTAAACTGCTGCTGCACATTGAGTGGATGTTTTCAGAGAACTATCCCCAATGATTTCAAGATCTCTTTCTTGAATGGTAACAGCCAATTTAGACCCCATCATTTTTTATGTATATTTGGGATTATGTTTTCCAATGTGCATGAAGGTTCTGAACTTCAGTCTCTTATCTAGCAGCCTAAATTTGGACGCCAGGACCTCTCGCCTATCCTTCCCTATGTCATTGGTACCTACATGTACCATGACCGCTGGCTTCTCCCCAGCACTACACATAAGTCTATCTAGATGTCTTGAGAGAGCCGCAACTTTCACACCAGGCAGGCAAATCGCCATGCGGTTCTCCCAGTCATCAAAAACCCAGCTATGTTTTTAAATGATCGAATCCCCCATAACTTACCTGTCTCTTCCTAATAACTGGAGTTCCCTCCTCCAGAGAGGTATCCTCAGTGTGAGAGGATACCATATCATCATCTGGAAAGAGGGTCCCAACTTGGGGTGAGGCCTAAAGGTGACTGTCCTGTTGGAAAATTGTACATGATAGGTCCTCTCAGAGCCTGAATCTACTCAATTTTTCTAGTCAATGTGATCATAGAATCATAGAATATCAGGGTTGGAAGGGACCTCAGGAGGTCATCTAGTCCAACCCCCTGCTCAAAGCAGGACCAATCCCCAATTAAATCATCCCAGCCAGGGCTTTGTCATGCCTGACCTTAAAAACTTCTAAGGAAGGAGATTCTACCACCTCCCTAGGTAACGCATTCCAGTGTTTCACCACCCTCCTAGTGAAAATTTTTTTCCTAATATCCAACCTAAACCTCCCCCACTGCAACTTGAGACCATTACTCCTTGTCCTGTCCTCTTCTACCACTGAGAATAGTCTAGAACCATCCTCTCTGGAACCACCTCTCAGGTAGTTGAAAGCAGCTATCAAATCCCCCCTCATTCTTCTCTTCTGCAGACTAAACAATCCCAGTTCCCTCAGCCTCTCCTCATAAGTCATGTGTTCCAGACCCCTAATCATTTTTGTTGCCCTTCGCTGGAGTCTCTCCAATTTATCCACATCCTTCTTGTAGTGTGGGGCCCAAAACTGGACACCGTACTCCAGATGAGGCCTCACCAATGTCGAATAGAGGGGGACGATCACGTCCCTCGATCTGCTCGCTATGCCCCTACTTATACATCCCAAAATGCCATTGGCCTTCTTGGCAACAAGGGCACACTGCTGACTCATATCCAGCTTCTCGTCCACTGTCTCCCCTAGGTCCTTTTCCGCAGAACTGCTGCCTAGCCATTCGGTCCCTAGTCTGTAGCTGTGCATTGGGTTCTTCCGTCCTAAGTGCAGGACCCTGCACTTATCCTTATTGAACCTCATCAGATTTCTTTTGGCCCAATCCTCCAATTTGTCTAGGTCCCTCTGTATCCTATCCCTGCCCTCCAGCGTATCCACCACTCCTCCCAGTTTAGTATCATCCGCAAATTTGCTGAGAGTGCAATCCACACCATCCTCCAGATCATTTATGAAGATATTGAACAAAACCGGCCCCAGGACCGACCCCTGGGGCACTCCACTTGACACCGGCTGCCAACTAGACATGGAGCCATTGATCACTACCCGTTGAGCCCGACAATCTAGCCAACTTTCTACCCACCTTATAGTGCAATCATCCAGCCCATACTTCTTTAACTTGCTGACAAGAATACTATGGGAGACCATGTCAAAAGCTTTGCTAAAGTCAAGAAACAATACATCCATTGCTTTCCCTTCATCCACATAACCAGTAATCTCATCATAGAAGGCGATTAGATTAGTCAGGCATGACCTTCCCTTGGTGAATCCATGCTGACTGTTCCTGATCACTTTCCTCTCATGTAAGTGCTTCAGGATTGATTCTTTGAGGACCTGCTCCATGATTTTTCCGGGGACTGAAGTGAGGCTGACTGGCCTGTAGTTCCCAGGATCCTCCTTCTTCCCTTTTTTAAAGATTGGCACTACATTAGCCTTTTTCCAGTCATCCGGGACTTCCCCCATTCGCCACGAGTTTTCAAACATAATGGCCAATGGCTCTGCAATCACAGCCACCAATTCCTTTAGCACTCTCGGATGCAACTCGTCCGGCCCCATGGACTTGTGCACGTCCAGCTTTTCTAAATAGTCCCTAACCACCTCTTTCTCCACAGAGGGCTGGCCATCCATTCCCCATGTTGTGATGCCCAGCTCAGCAGTCTGGGAGCTGACCTTGTTAGTGAAGACAGAGGCAAAAAAAGCATTGAGTACATTAGCTCAATTAGTGATGGCCATAAGGAAGGCAGTTTTCACTGACAAATGATAGAAAAGAGGTGGCTGGGAGTTCAAATGCCCCTTCCCAAAAAAATCAGGCTTGACAGCACCAGATTAAGGGCCCACAAAAAAGAGGATTCCCAAACTGGGAGGAAGCTCCTTAAGGAACTTTGATCCCAGAGGGTTTAAGAAGACTGCATATTCCTGGACTGGAGGGTGATGAGAGGATATTGCCATCAGGTGCACCTGTATTGAGAGGCTGCAGTGTTTTAAGGACAATAGATAGTATCTGCTATGGACTACGTGGCCCATACTGAAAACTTTCTCCATTTGGCTCCGTAGATTAGTCTGAGTGGTGGCTTTCTGCTGTGCAGTAAGATGTTCAGCATTGCACTAGGGCAGTTCAACTCTGTAGATCAGGGGTGTCATAACCATAGGGGTAGCCTAAATTCCTCCTTACCTGTAAGGGGTTAAGAAGCTCAAGTAACCTGGTTGGCACCTGACCAAAGGAACCAATGGGGACAAAAGATACTTTCAAATCTGGGGCGGGAGAAGAGGTTTTGTTTTGGGTTCTTTGTTTTTCTGTGCCGTTCGCTCTTGGGACTAAGAGGGACTGAACATCAATCCATGTTCTCCAGAACTTCCTGAACAAGTCTCTCATATTTCGAACTTGTAAGTAACAGCCAGGCAAGGCGTATTAGTTTACCTTTGTATTCTCAACTTGTGAATTTTCCCTTTGCTAGAGGGAGGTTTATCCCTGTTTTGTTGTAACTTTGAAACTAAGGCTAGAGGGGGTTCCTCTGTGCTCTTTGAATTTTCTGCTACTCTGTAAGGTTAACTACCAACCGAAGTTTACAGAGGTGATTCTTTTACCTTTTTCTCTTTTAATAAAATCCTTTTTAAGAATGTGACTGATTTTTCCATTGTTCCAAGACCCAGGGGTTTGGTTCTTTGATCATTTTGTAACCAATTGGTTAGGATGTTATTCTCAATCCTCCCCAGGAAAGGGGGTATATAGGCTTGGGGGAATACTTTGGGGGAATAGGACTCCAAGTGATCCTTTCACTGATTGTTAAATCACTTGGTGGTGGCAGCGATCCCAAGGCAAGAAGGGAATCTGTGCCTTGGGGAAGTTTTAACCTAAGCTTAGGGGGTCTTTCATGTGGGTCCCCACATCTGTACCCCAGAGTTCAGAGTGGGGAAGGAACCCTGACATGGTGGCAGAGTGGTGGGATCATTTTTGAACCCAGAAGCACAGCAGGATTTTAAAAGGACTAATTTTTCTTTCCTTTTGGCTGCTTGGAAGCAGGTTTTTGCTGAGAGCAGTTAAGAGTTTTTTTTCTCTGCCTGAAGGCAGAGGGGTCAAGTTACAGTAGCAAAGGAATTCACAAGCTGGGGTTTTTTTTTCTTTCTAACTCTCGGGTATAGCTAGGTTAAACACAAAAAGGCTAGGATTGTGACAGAAAGTGATGTCCAGAAAAAACTGGAATTAGCCAGATTCAAAGCACAAGAGAAAGAAAAGGAACATAAGAGACTGATCGAATTAAAACAACTCGAGAAAGAAGCTGCTGAAAGAGAAGAGAAAGCCAAAGAGGCTGCCCACAAGAGAGCTATGGAGGAGAAAGAAAAAAAGAGAGGAAGCATGCTGAGGAGGAGAGGGAAAAAGAGAGGAAGCATGCACTGGTGTTAGAGATGGCAAGGGCTAAGCAGAATATACCAGACAACCCTAGCAATCCTTCTCCACGTACCTCTTCCCATCCCAGAAAGTTCCCCATCTACAAGGCAGGCGATGATACCGAGGCCTTCTTAGAAAGTTCCGAAAGGGCCTGCCTTGGGTACAGCATCTCTACAGATCAGTACATGGTAGAGCTGAGACCGCAGCTCAGTGGACCCTTAGCTGAGGTGGTGGTTGAAATGCCTAAGGAACACATGAACAGTTATGAACTTTTTAAAAACAAGGCCAGAATCAGAATGGGGCTAACACCCGAGCATGCCCGTCGGCGGTTCAGAGCCCTAAGGTGGAAACCAGACGTGTCATTTACCAGACATGCCTACCACATTGTGAAACATTGGGATGCCTGGACATCAGGAGCAAATGTTAAATCTCCAGAAGAGTTGCCCTTCCTAATGCAAATGGAGCAGTTCTTAGAGGGTGTTCCTGAGGAAATATAAAGGTACATCCTAGATGGGAAGCCAAAATTGTTGTCGAGGCAGGGGAGATTGGAGCCAAATGGGTGGAGGTGGCAGAAAAGAAAAAAACTAGTAGCAGTTGGAGCGAATATTAGAAGGGGCAACCCGAAACAAATCCTTGTCATCGGGGGCAACCCAAGGCCCCACCTACATCCCAAGAAAAAACCCAGACAGCTTATTGTCCCACTACACCATTCTCCAGCAACCCACCTCGCCCCAGTGACCAGTCAGCTGGGCGATGTTTTAAATGTAATGAGCTGGGGCATGTGAAGGCCAACTGCCCCAAGAACTCCAATATACTGCAGTTCATAACACCGGAGTCACACCCAAGGTCCTCAGGCCCAGATGCCTCCCAGGTACCCTCAGAGCAAAGGAAAACTGTGAGTGTGGGCGGGAAGAAGGTTACAGCATGGAGGGACACTGGAGCACAGGTGTCAGCTCTCCACCAATTCTTAGTGGACCCCAAATTCATCAACCCAGAGGCCCAAGTGGCGATTCAACCATTCATGTCAAAATCTTTAAACTTACCTACAGCTGAGTTGCCTGTCCAGTACGTGGGCTGGTCAAGAATGTGGACTTTTGCAGTCTATGATGTTTATCCCATTCCCATGCTGCAGGGGGAAGATTTGGCCAACCATGTGAAGCTAGCCAAGAGGGTGGGAATGGTCACCCGCAGCCAGAATAAGCAAGCTTTCACACCTCTCCCTGTTCCTGAGCCTTCCACCAAGGCCCCGTCTGTGTTACCAGAGACCCAGACAGAGGTGATGGAACCGGATCCCCTGCCAACGACTGCAACAGCCATAGTGGATCCAGTCCCAGAGACCCAGCCAAAGCTAGTCTCAGAAGCAGAACTGGCAAAGCAAGCAGCACCAGAACCGTTGCCAGCACTGAGTCTAGCGCTGGCAAACCCATCTACAACTTCAACACCAGAGGACACCACCGAGCCTGCACTGGCAGCAGCACCAGATAACCCTACACAAGAGGCTCAGCCAGAGCCTGAAATACCACATAGTGCACCAGCGGAGAGCAATTCACAGTCAACGGAAACAGCCCCATCACCTGCATCGCTTCCAGAGGGACCGAGCCCAGGTCCACAATCCAGTGAGGAACTGATGTCTCCAGAATCAAGGGAACAGTTCCAGGCTGAACAGGAAGCAGATGAAAGCCTCCAGGGAGCTTGGACGGCAGCACGGAGCAACCCACTGCCTCTCAACTCTTCTAATTGATCCCGGTTTGTTGTAGAAAGAGGACTTTTATACAAGGAAACTTTCTGGTGGGCACCAGGAAGACTGGCATCCTCAGAGACAATTGGTAGTTCCACCTAAGTACCAGGAAAAGCTCTTGAGCTTAGCCCTCAATCATCCTAGTGGCCATGCTGGGGTGAACAGGACCAAAGACCGTTTGGGAAGGTCATTCCACTGGGAGGGAATGGGCCAGGATGTTTCTACCTATGTCCCGTCTTGTGGTGTGTGCCAAAGGGTGGGAAAACCCCAAGACCAGGTCAAAGCCCCTCTCCAGCCACTCCCTATAATTGAGGTCCCATTTCAGCGAGTAGCTGTGGATATTCTGGGTCCTTTCCCAAAGAAGACACCCAGAGGAAAGCAGTATATACTGACTTTCATGGATTTTGCTACCCAAGGGCTGGAAGCAGTAGCTCTAAACAACACCAGGGCTAAAAGCGTGTGCCAGGCACTAACAGACATTTTTGCCAGGGTAGGTTGGCCCTCCGACATCCTTATGGATTCGGGAACTAATTTCCTGGCAGGGACCATGAAAAGCCTGTGGGAAGTTCATGAGGTGAACCACTTGGTTGTCATCCCTTACCACCACCAAACAAATGGCCTGGTGGAGAAGTTTAATGGAACTTTGGGGGCCATGATACGTAAATTCGTAAATGAGCACTCCAATGATTGGGACCTAGTGTTACAGCAGTTGCTCTTTGCCTGCAGGGCTGTACCACATCCCAATTTAGGGTTTTCACCATTTGAACTTGTGTAAGGCCGCAAGGTTAAGGGGCCATTACAGTTGGTGAAGCAGCAGTGGGAGGGTTTTACGCCTTCTCCAGGAACTAACATTCTGGACTTTGTAACCAACCAACAAAACACCCTTCGAACCTCTTTAGGCCTTGCTAAAGAAAACCTAAAAGATGCTCAGGAAGAGCAAAAGGCCTGGTATGATAAACATGCCAGAGAGCTGTCCTTTAAAGTAGGCGACCAGGTCGTGGTCTTGAAGGCGCTTCAGGCCCGTAAGATGGAAGCATCATGGGAAGAGCCATTTACGGTCCAAGAGCACCTGGGAGCTGTCAACTATCTCATAGCATCCGCCACCTCAACCCTTGAGTGTACCATGTTAATTCTCTAAAACCCTTCTATTCCAGAGAATTGAAGGTTTGTCAGTTTACAGCCCAGGGAGGAGATGACGCTGAGTGGCCTGAAGGTGTCTACTACGAAGGGAAAAGTGACAGGGGCGTGGAAGAGGTAAACCTCTCACTGACACTTGGATGCATGCAGCGCCAGCAAATCAAGGAGCTGTGAACTAGCTTCACGATGATGTTCTCAGCCACCCCAGGACGGACACAACGGGCCTACTACTCCATTGACACAGGTAATGCTCGCTCAAGTAGAGCCCAGACTTACCAGGTGGCACCTCAAACCAAAGCTGCTATAGAACAGGAGATCCAGGACATGCTACAGATAGGTGTAATCAGCCCCTCTAACAGTGCATGAGCATCTCAAGTACTTCTAGTCTCCAAACCGGATGGGGAAATACGCTTTTGCGTGGACTACTGTAAGCTAAATGCTGTAACTCGCCCAGACAACTAGCTAATGCCACACACAGATGAGCTATTGGAGAAACTGGGATGTGTCCAGTTCATCTCTACCTTAGACTTAGCCAAGGGGTACTGGCAAGTACCGCTAGATGAATCCGCCAAGGAAGGATCAGCCTTCATCACCCATGTAGGGCTGAATGAATTTAATGTGCTCCCTTTCGGGCTGCGAAATGCACCTGCCACCTTCCAGAAACTTCTAGATAGTCTCCTAGCGGGATTGGGAGAATCTGCAGTTGCCTATCTGGACGATGCGGCCATATTTTCTGATTCATGTGAAGAACACCTGGAGCATCTCCAGAAAGTCTTTGAGAGCATAAGAGAGGCAGGGCTATCTGTTAAGGCTAAAAAATGTCAAATTGGCCTAAACAGAGTAACTTACTTTGGACACCAGGTGGGTCAAGGAACTATCAATCCCCTACAGGCCAAAGTGAATGCTATCCAAAAGTGGCCTGTCCCAAAGTCAAAGAAACAGGTCCAATCCTTCTTAGGCTTGGCCAGGTATTACAGACGATTTGTACCGCAATACAGCCAAATCGCCGCCCCACTGATAGACCTAACCAGAAAGAACCAGCCAAATGCAGTTCAGTGGACTGAGGAGTGTCAGAAGGCCTTTAACCAGCTTTAAGCGACACTCATGTCTGACCCTGTACTAAGGGTCCCAGACTTTGACAAACCGTTCCTAGTAACCGCAGGTGTGGGAGCAGTTTTAATGCAGGAAGAACAGGATCAAGAATTCCACCCCGTCATGTTTCTCAGCAAGAAACTGTCTGAGAGGGAAAGCCACTGGTCAATCAGCGAAAAGGAATGCTACGCTATTGTGTACGCGCTGGAAAAGCTACGCCCATACATTTGGGAACGGCGTTTCCAACTATAAACTGACGATGCTGCGCTGAAGTGGCTTCACACCGTCCAGGACAATAACAAAAAACTTCTTCGGTGGAGTTAAGCTCTCCAAGATTTTGATTTTGAAAAACAACATATTCCAGGGACATCTAACAAAGTAGCTGATGCACTCTCCCGTGAAAGTTTCCCAGAATCAGCTGGTTAAATTGTTCTTGAAATGTGGGACATAGTGTTAGTTTTTATATAATCAGTAGTATGTCTATAGGTGCATGGGTCTTATCAACTCTGTTTTCTCCTAGAGCTCCAGGAAGAAATCACAGCCAGTGTGGTACCGGCTGTCCGACACCATCTGTGATTTGTGGGGTGTGTCATAACCATAGGGGTAGCCTAAATTCCTCCTTACCTGTAAGAGGTTAAGAATCACAAGGTTGGCACCTGACCAAAGGAACCAATGGGGATAAAAGATACTTTCAAATCTGGTTTGGGGGAGGGAAGAGATTTTATTTGGGGTTCTTTGTTTTCCTGTGCTGTTTGCTCCTGGGACTAAGAGGGACCGGACATCAATCCATGTTCTCCAAATCTTTCTGAACAAGTCTCTCATATTTCAAACTTGTAAGTAACAGCCAGGCAAGGCGTATTAGTTTACCTTTGTTTTCTCAACTTGTGAATTTTCCCTTTGCTAGAGGGAGGTTTATCCCTGTTTTGTTGTAACTTTGAAACTAAGGCTAGAGGGGGTTCCTCTGTGCTCTTTGAATTTTCTGTTACTCTGTAAGGTTAACTACCAACCGAAGTTTACAGAGGTGATTCTTTTACCTTTTTCTCTTTTAATAAAATCCTTCTTTTTAAGAACGTGACTGATTTTTCCATTGTTCCAAGACCCAGGGGTTTGGTTCTTTGATCATTTTGTAACCAATTGGTTAGGATATTATTCTCAAGCCTCCCCAGGAAAGGGGGTGTATAGGCTTGGGGGAATATTTTGGGGGAATAGGACTCCAAATGATCCTTTCCCTGATAGTTTGTTGAATCACTTGGTGGTGGCAGCGATCCCAAGGCAAGAAGGGAATCTGTGCCTTGGGGAAGTTTTAACCTAAGCTGGTAAGAATAAGCTTAGGGGGTCTTTCATGTGGGTCCCCACATCTGTACCCCAGAGTGGGGAAGGAACCCCGACAAGGGGGTCTCAAACTCAATTTACCTTAGGGCCAGTGCCAGTCCTCAAATTCTCCCAGCAGGCCAATAATGTCACTCATACTGCCCAGAACCCACTCCCCAAAACTCCGCCCTCTCCAATCTCTGCCCCCCTATCTGCGTAAGGCTTTGGGAGGGAGTTTGGGTGAGGGAGGCGGTCTGGGTTAAGGGATTGTTGTGCAGGCTCTGGGAGGGAGTTTGGGTAGGGGAGGAGGTCTGGGGTGCAGGCTCCTGGATGGAGTTTGCGTGCTGGGTGCAGGCTCTGGGCTGGAGCAGAGGGTGAGGGTGCACGAGGAGGGGGTAGGGTTGCAGGCTCTGGGCAGGGGGAGGGATGCAGGCTCTGGGAGGGAGTTTGGGGGCAGGAGAGGGTGTATGGGAAGGGGAATGGGGTGCAAGCTCTAGGAGGGAGTTTGGGGCAGAAGGGTGTGGGGAGGGGGTGCAGGCTCTGGCAGGGAATTTGGGGATGGGAGGGGGTATATGAGGAGGGGATCAGGGGGTGCAGCGCTTACCTGGGGCTCCAAGGCGGGGTGGGCCGGGGGCCTCCACGCGCTGCTGCCCCCCAGGCACAGCCCTCACAGCTTCCCATTGGCCACAGGGGTGCTCGGGATGGGGGCAGCACGTGGAGGCACAGCTCCGCCCCACCCTGGGGCTGACAGACACATGGAGCGAGCGTGCAGAAAGCCGCTCAACTCTGCTACACTGCCTGTGGCTAGTGCTTGGGCCATTGTAAATAGCCCGGGGGACGCGCGGGAGCAGCAGGCAGGGCTAAGAGAGAGACCCGGCCCCAGAATTCCTGGAGCCCTGCGAGCCACATGGGGGAGGTTTTCGGGCTGCAGATGGCCCACGGGCCGGGAGTTTGAGACCCCTGCTGTGGATGTTATCAGAATTCAAGAAGAATGTTGATATATTGAAGAGGTTTCAGAGGAGAACCATGGGAATGATTAAAGGATTAGAAGAACATGCCTCAGCGATTGAGCTTGATGGATCTATTTATCTTAACAAAGCAAAGGTTTAGAGGTGACTTGATTACAGCCTATCAGTACCTATGTGAGGAACAATTACTACTAACTTCAATAAGAGGGAGGGAGAATTGAGCAGCATAATTTGGGTCTCTCTTCTTGCTGCACTTAGGCCTTTTATATCGATGTTGTGTAAGATGTTCCAGTTTCACTTTATGAAATGTATTGCTTACCCCACTCTAACAGAATGATTAAATCACTTCTAATCTACAGCCATCCAAAAATAAAACTTCCAGTAAGAGTTGATAAGAGTATCTGCTTGACAGGGTTGTATTGTCTTTCTCCTGTTGAGGGTTCCCTGGTCTTAATTTACTGCAAATTACCATACATTTGTTCCCCTCATCACTGCACATGGAAGTGGATGGGAGAATAAAGTTCATAGAGGTATTTATAATGGAAATGCAGGCTAAAACTTTACCTGTAATAACAAAACTCAGTAAGCATTGTATTTCTATGATTCACAGATTTCTGCACCAAATGAGTTCGATATCATGTTTACAATGCCAGCTCCTAGAGTTGAACTGGAACAATGTGATGGCTCTGGTGCCTTTTATTATGTGAGACTTAAAAGAAATCCTCAAGGAAACGATCTGGACAAATTTATACAGGAAGATGGAACATTAGCAGCCTGTAAGATGCTTTTTGCCCTGAGGAACATTATTAAAGAAATTGTAAAGAGCATGACAAGTAAGTATTCAGTGGATAATATTTTCACTTACAGGTATTACTGTTCACATTAATCTCTGTACATATAAATCACTGTAAGTAGTGTTGTACATACAACTTATGTTCCTGTCAGCAGTGCCTTCATAGATGTGTGCACAAAATGCTAGAAAAACCTATATATATATATATGAGCTTTTTCTTGTTGCAAGAGCAACAAGAGAAGAGCAACCACAGACATACAGGGCCTGATTCACTCCACAGAGTGTGCAGTGGAAGGGTTCTGCCTGACTCCGTTCTTATGCAGCAAGCTGTTTTTGCAAATTGAAATGAAGGACATTCAGGGTACGGTCTAAAGCCGTGTATACACCTGCCACCTGACTCATTCATCGTGACCTTGTGCAAAGGTCTTGGTGTTGAGCCTCCAGGAAAAGAGACTAAAAGGTAGCTATATATTTTTCCCTTCATTTTTGCTGTTCCTCCCGAGCTTCAAAAGTTTAATAAGAATTTTTAACTAATGCTTCTGTGGCAGACCACTCATTCCTTATCTTGTCTCAATGAAATAGTTCTTTTTAAAAGTATGTTGTCCTAACTAGCTGTACAGAAAATACAGTTTCTAGGTATAACTTGGACTGTAACAATTGTATTAACTCAAGAAGACTTTCTTTAGAATATTCTTTGTATAGGACAACTCCTCAACAGAGTCTGCTTAACGAGCTCTGGAAATGTGGAGACTTAAAAATAAGTGTTTCAGATCTAATATTTCCCCCAAATACAGTCAGTCTCTTAGGGATAAAACAAATTAGAGTTTAATTCAGGCCAGTCACATTATGAAAACAGATGGCTTAAACAAGTTTGCAGAAGTATTTGAAAAAATCCTTATCCCATATACTGACTCAATTTCTTCTGCTTTATACCAAGCGTTCTTACATTTTTACTGGAAGTAAGCTTTCTGTAGTTTCTAAACTTATCCTGTCCCTCTTAAAACAAAGCAGTTTTTTCTTCCAGCAAGGTGCTAGAAACATTAAACTTATAAGTCTGTAAAATAACTCCAGAGACTGATTGTTGTAGCGCTGAAATGACTGATACGGTTTTTGACGTCTGAGGTTCTTTTACGTCAGCATTAAACTGTTCAAATAACCTTGTCCCTAATGGACCAGGTCAGTGAATGTGGATCTTGTGAAAAATTCAGTGTCTTGCTTTTCAGTGTAGTATTTTTTGCTCAAGAATATGGTGCTATAATCAGGGGTGATACTCACATGGAAAAGAGGGGTGAATCTATGTTGAATTATGGTGTGTAGACCAAGATATAAAGTAAGCACTATACATAATGGAATGCCCATTGATGTCAGCAGGGGGGTTATGCAGAAATTAGGGAAGAATAGGACCTTCATTCATTAAATATTTTATTTGTGTAACCCCTTGTAGTTTAGAGAGCATGGTCCCTTTAAATCTTTTTCCTATTGGGGAGGGGGAGCAGTGAGAGAAAGGAGGGAAACTTTGGGGTGTGGCTCTGGAGCCCAGGGAGAGAAGGGCTGCAGCTGGGAGGCCCTGGACAAAGTGAAGGGGAGAGAACCTGCCTGAAGCCTGGGAAGTACAGGGTGGCCAATCGGGGACACCCCAGGACAGGAGCCAGGAGGAGCACTGTGCCAGGGAGGAATTGCCCAAGAAGGACAGGCTGGAACTGGACCCAGTATCACTGCTGCCCAGGGCTGCATGGGGCTGAGAGTACTGGGGCTTGTGACTCTGCATTGGGAATAAGGAGGGAGGCTGCTAGTTAGTTAGGTGGGGAGGTTGTTGCTCTGTGTGGCTTTGCAGGGAGCGGCAGAAGAGGGTACCGGAGGGGTCTGTTGGGGAAAGTTCACTGGCGCCGAAGATGACCAGGAGCACCCAAGACTCGCCATTGAACTGGAACTCTGCAGAGGACTCCTGAGCTCTATGTGCAGACACATTCCTCAGTGTCTGCCCTTTCAGATTGTGCTACCACTGGGCCTGCGGGGCCTTGGTTTGGATGCAACCCTTTTCTACTGCTCCTCCTACATTTTCCCTTGTTGTTTTTCTCCTCTCATCCCTCTGTAAATAAATATCTCCCTTTGCTATATCCATTGTACTTTTCCTGTGGGGGTGTGTGTGTTCACTCTGGGGGGTTTGGAACAGGTGCCTCTGGGGTGGAAGGAATTGTCCTGCTGCATTCCTGCGTGCGCCGTCTCTTGGCCAGAGCTGCCTGCAGAGCAGACTCCATCTTGGCCACGAGGGCACTAAAGTTAAATTTGACAATTTATTTCCAAAACAAATGTAACACTAACAATATACTCTACGTGAGAAAATACAGTCCCCTTTAGCTAACAGGTATGTGTGTTGAAAATTGTGAACATAACAACTAACATTTACAATATTAAATATAAAAATACATTGGGTTCTATGGGTCTACTGTATTCATACAAAAATATTCCTAAACACCACAAGAACGTTCCACTTTTAGAATCAGTACTCACTGCAAATACAAGATCTCTCCAAAACACCTTAATTTCAGTTATATTAGAAAGGCACTTTCTTTTCATTACATGGTAGCATATTAATGCAGCTAGTCAAATACTGAAATCTTATGTTAAAATTTTACATAAGCTACTTACAAAAATGGCTTGGTTATTTGTTCTCAATGGGGGAAACCCGTAATTATTTGTCCCTCATGGAGTTTTAAGTAGTTTCATGCATCTTCCTTTGTTTACTTGGTCAATTTTCTGCACATACCTTAAAAAAAAATGAACTATTTGCATTATACAAACTGATTTAAAAATACTTAGTCTCTTCATATATTCTCTAATAGTCAATTACTGAAGCTTTGTATATGACATGATTTAGCTGCAAATTCTAATTAAATAAACAAAAAACATTCAAAAATGGTTTCCTCCAATATTAAAAAGTTCAGCTTATTAAAGAAAAGTTGTTACTTTTTTTTTTTTTTTTATAGGAACGGAAATGAAAGTGACTGTGGATAAAAAAAAGGCTGGAAGCCCTGCAATAACACTTCGCATTGGGAATCCTCCAATGGAGATATCAGTGGATATAATCCTGGCTTTGGAAGTTCGGATTCAGAGCTGGCCTGCTTGTACACAGGATGGCCTAAAAATTGAAAAATGGCTAGGAAGGAAAGTCAAACAAGAATATAAATGGAAGCCAATATACCTAGTACCCAAACATGCCAAGGATGGAAGAGTGCTAAAAGGTATTGTTTTTATTTTGAATACAAACTAACTTTTTTTTTCTTTTTCTTTTTTTTTTTTTTTTTTTATTAAATGTGAGAGGGGTCTTCTGCTCAACTAGTAATTACCCAACTGTTATAAGGGGAAACTACGTATTACTTTGTTTGTCAGCAGGGCATGCAGTATTCTCCTCTTAACAGAGGGGTAGCCGTGTTAGTCTGTATCCACAAAAACAACGAGGAGTCCGGTGGCACCTTAAAGACTAACAGAGTTATTTGCGCATAAGCTCTCGTGGGTAAAAAACCCACTTCTTCAGATGACTGAAGTGAAAATTATAGATACAGGCATAAATATATATATAGGCACATGAAGAGAAGGGAGTTACCTTACAAGTGGAGAACCAGTGTTGTAAACCAATACATAAAAAGATAAATGGATACAAATCAGACATCAGGAATGGGAATATACAAAAGCCAGTAGGAGAACACTTCAATCTCCCTGGACATTCAGTAACAGATTTAAAAGTAGCCATCCTTCAACAAAAAACTTCAGTAACAGACTTCAAAGAGAAACTGCAGAGCTACAATTCATTTGCAAACTTAACACCATCAATTTGGGCTTAAATAGGTATTGGGAGTGGCTGGCTCACCACAAAAGCAATTTTCCCTCTCTTGGTATTGATACCTCCTCATCAATTATTGGGAGTAGATCACACCCACCCTGACTGAATTGGCCTTCAACATTGGTTCTCCACTTGTAAGGTAACTCCCTTCTCTTCATGTGCCAATATATATTTATGCCTGTATTCATAATTTTCACTTTTACCCATGAAATCTTATGCCCAAATAAATGTTAGTCTTTAAGGTGCCACCGGACTCCTTGTTATTCTTCTCTTAGTCTGTCTTGTCCGTGGCTACATCTGGATCAGAGCCATCATCTAAGAAAACCCTATCTTTGAATTATTAAACTTGTGCTATTATTTGTATTGTGGAGGCTCTGTACAAAGACAGTTTCTACCCTGAAGCTCTTACATCAACGTGTCTGACATTGAAGTAATTTGAGATAGACCCTCCCATATTGGAACATTGTGGTACTTACCAACCATGGCCATGAAGAGGTATTTTTGCCACCTTTTTCGATTATACAATAGAAACCTATTGAGAATGAAAGAAAGTATGCTTTTGCACAAATAGAACATCAAAATGAGTTTCTGTATGTGAAGTTGAGTGATTTAGTCTACACAAAAATACATCTAAAACCTCAATGTTTTGCATTGTCAGGGCAATTTACTAGATTTCCCCATCAAGTTCAGGTCTTCATAAGTGCACCATTACCATTATTTTTATTTAACTTGGCTGTCACAATCATCTGGGGGAAACTGACATTTTTTCTACTATATTTCAGCAAAAGAAAGTGTTATGCTAAAGAAAGGCTTTGCTACAGAATTTATTTTTTAAAAAGCTCAGTACAGATTTCACCTAATGCTATTTGAGAGTAGTATTACCTTGTCATGTTGATCTCCTGTAATAGGAAAATTAAATTTAAAACAGTGACTATGTGCTTCATGGCGCAGAAAGCTGATCGATAACTGGGTGGGAAGCATATAGCCATGTGTTGGTGCTATAAAAATAATGTGGCTTAAGCCTATTTAATTCTTCATGGGTGTTAATTTACTCAAACTGAATGCCTTGCCTTGGGTGGATAACAGGGTACTATTGCGAGAGTAACAGAGGCGTACTCCTAAAACAAGATCATGTCAGAATCAATAGACAGTGGAAGAAGTCTTAAAAATAAAGTTATGCCAAACACTACCGCAATTGGCTTATCCCAAAACAAAAAATTGTTTTAAGATTGAAAGTACATTTCAAGTAATTTTAAAGATGGAAGACTTCCTGGGGTGTTGTAATTATCCCAAAACCATGCATTGTAAACCCAGGAAATTAAGAGTTAAATTTACACTTCAAGAAAATCCAAACATATTTAGGTATGGAAATGCAGTTAAGGTATCCAGACAACCATAACTCTGTCTTGTAGGAACATCATGAAAAAAAACATACCATTAGGGGATTTTAGCATTTTGTGGATTAGATTATTAAACTGATATTTTTAAAGTAAAAAAAAAAAAGTTGCAGACATGTCCAAATAAATTCACTTCAGGATGACTTTTCTTTAGCTACAGAAACTGTGTAAGACTCATATTCTAAATGTGTAAAAGTGTTAATAAAATGTTTGTATTCTTTTAATACATATTTAGAAGACACCTGGCGACTCTCTTTCTCACACATTGAAAAGGACATGATAAAGAACCATGGCAACACAAAGACATGTTGTGAATCTAAGGGAGTGAAGTGTTGTAGGTTAGTACTTCGTATGTCTTTTTTAAAGTCTCTTTTAGCCACTATATCAATCTAGCAAGTGTGTTCGTTCTTTCCAAATTTAGAATTTAATCTGTGGTGTGAGAGAACAAGAACCCATACTCAGGAATGATAGTGAGCCTCTATGAAGCCTTTTTATTTGAAAAACACTTCATGCAGATCACCTAATCCTCACAACACCCTTCTGTTGTAGGCAAATAAATACAATCTTGTGCAGTGCTGACTATGTCTGGCTTCCATTGAAGTCTAAGGAAGATGGGGGAATACTACATCACAAATGCACTTCCCATTTTTGCATTATAAAGCAAACAGATGAAATCTGTCAAAAAAAACAAAACAATCCCTCCCCACACTTCCTAAGTCTGATAAAAAAAAGTTAGCCCCAGTGTGTTAGATTGGGAAGTCTATTGGCTCAGCCATTAGGATCTTCACCACTGTGGACAAGAAGCTGGATATTAGTCAAACAGTGTGCCCTTGTTGCCAAGTAGGCTAACGGTATTTTGGGCTGTATAAGTAGTGGCATTGCCAGCAGATGGAGGGACATGATCGTTCCCCTCTATTCGACATTGGTGAGGTCTCATGTGGAGTACTGTGTCCAGTTTTGGGCGCCACACTACAAGAAGGATGTGGAAAAATTGGGGAGTCCCATGGAGGGCAACAAAAATGATTAAGGGTCTGGAGCACATGACTTATGAGGAGAGGCTGAAGGAACTGGGATTGTTTAGTCTGCAGAAGAGAAGAATGAGGGGGGATCTGATAGTTGCTTTCAACTACCTGAAGGGGGGTTCCAGATAGGATGGATCTAGACTGTTTCAGTGGTACAGATGACAGAACAAGGAATAATGGTCTCAAGTTGCAGTGGGGGAGGTTTAGGTTGGATGTTAGGAAAAACTTTTTCACTGGGAGGCTGGTGAAGCACTGGAATGCGTTACTAGGGTGGTGGCAGAATCTCCTTCTTGATAGGTTTTCAAGGTCAGACTTGACAAAGCCCAGGCTGGATGATTTAGTTGGGGATTGGGCCTGCTTTGAGCAGGGGGTTGGGCTAGAAGACCTCCTGAGGTCCCTTCCAATCCTGATGTTCTATGATTCACTATATATACTAGATATTGGACACTAAATAAGTTAGCTATTTGAGGCAATTCATTAATTAGTATGTTGGGGGTGGGGGGGGGAAGGGGAAAATACATGAAGATCCATTTGGTGTTTTAAACAGTATAATTTAAGGAATTGATTTTTGACAGATAATCCATTTTGCATTCTGTAGTTTTACAAATCATGAACCCTTCTGAATTTCATTAATAATTCTAAGCATAGGAAGAGAGAAAACAGAGTCATCAAGTAGGTGTGCATATAAAGACAAAGCTAACTCCTTGAGAGTCTACTTCATGTTGGTCAGTTCTCTAGATTTGACATACAAGACATCAAATTATTAGGAGAATCATTTTATTTTTGGCTACAACAGTAATTTCAAAAATTGTTTTATGGACTGGGCCAGATCCACTATTGTTGGTGCAACCACATGTAAATTGCACCTTCCCATACCCATTGGCTCCTTCTGTCCGAGGGAAGGCAGTGGTATATCAGTTTGTCAGAAAAGGACAGCTTTAATTTGCAGCAGTCTCCAAAACTGCCCACTGGTGGTAACTGCTGTGGGGAGTGCACTAAATGAAGCATATGACTGGCCAACACTACTCAGTTTCTGGGTTATGATGGCTCTCAGTGGAAGGAAATTTCTATTATAATGCATCACTGAAACTTCCCTTGGACGCAGTACTTCAATCTTGGGAGCCCTGTGGAAAAGCTAATGTAATCCTGGGATGAATCTGGCCTACAAAAATGCAATGGGTTTTCATACTTCATAGGAAAATATTATTGGCAAGATTCTTTATCCCACTGGTTAGGAATCAGCATCAAATGCCTCACAAAAGCAAAATATTCTGTACTTTAACAACATTTCCAGAAACACTTATTTAGCATACATAAGGCATTTCCCAGTAATATCATCTTATTGTTCAACAGGAAAAACTGTCTGAAACTTCTGAAGCATCTTCTGGATCAGCTTAAAACAAAACATGGAAACAGACGGGGGCTGGACAAATTCTGTTCCTACCATGCCAAAACTGCCTTTTTCCAAGCATGTGTCCTTTGGCCAGATGACAAACAATGGCTGTTCACAGACCTTGAGAGCTGTTTTCAAAATTTTTTGGATTACTTTCTGGATTGCCTCAACAACGCATACCTTCCACACTTCTTTATTCCTACACATAACCTTTTTAGTAGGCAACTGATTGATAAGGCAAGCAGTGATTTCCTTTCAAAGGAAATTAAATATGAAATAAACAATAGATTTCCAATATTTGAACTGCAGAATTAAGGAAATATTCTATTGTGTTTTTTAAAATTTTCATTTATATTTTATAAATCAGAATATCTAATAAAGAATCAACATTTGAAGTTATTCCTTGGGAATTTCTGGTGCTATGAAAAGTGGTGGTAAAGTAATCATGGACAATAAATGAGACTTGCACATTTAAATTAAATTATGCGACTTAGTGGTAGAGGAGAAGGGACAACAGGACAAGTTTTTCACAATTTCAAGTCTGATTGGTGCCAGACTACTTTCAGTGGGGGGCGAGGGGCACGGCAGGAGAACTAGCTATAATCCATACTTTCCTGCTCTCACTTCTATGCGCTTGTCTACACAGTGCAGCAATGCATACTATGGGGATGTGATTTCTCAAGTGCACTTCCATGTTACACATTAACTAGTCTGCATAGTCCCTGCTGGTGTACAATAAAAGCTCCCTCATGTACTTTAACACAATACAGTTCTACACTACAAGTGCTAGGGAGCTTTTAGTGTGCACCAACAGGGTCTACGTGGACCAGTTAGTGCGCAAAACAGTGCGTGTTACAAATTACGCCCACTGCAATGCACAGTGCCACACACTATAGACAAGCTCTATGCTTCTAAGAAGGCAGCAGTGATTCAGTAGTAAAAATAAAATATTGATTTGATGCAGAACAATGACAGGCAAACAAATTTACAGACAAATGGCCATATTATACTCCTAGTTATACTGGTGCAGTTCTGAAGTCAATGGAGTTGCACCAGTATAAACAGAACAGATTATTAAGGCTGCCTTTATGTGAAGGACAATCATCAGTGGCTGACAGAAGTTGGTTACTGACTTTGATATAGACTCCCCCAACTAACTGCTTTTATCTATTTATGTATTTTCAGAGATGTTCCAAAGATTTGCTGCCATAACACTTTGCAAGTACAAAGGACTATAACTATTAAGTATAATTATATAACATGGAGTTGATGGAAACACAGTGTTTGAGGTCAGAAAGTGGAAGAATGCAGGCCGATCCTGATAGCACTGATGAACACTAGTAACACAGCAATCTAGTGACAAAAGCAGTTAGCAATGCTAGTGCTATCATAGTACAACAGTAACTACAGCCACTTTATATTTTGGAATCCAGTGCAAAGACATATGCACCCAAGTGCTAAACACATTTACATCCTGTAGTTTGATTGCATGTTGTATGTACCCATGTGGCTTTGGCATTTGCAACCCATGAATAGGGCTGTGTGTAGGAGGTATAAATGTTTTACAGCCACATAAATATGAGTATAGGACACAGATGTGGAAATGACCTCCTGGGTCATTGAGTCCAATCTCCCCACTAATAAGTTTCATCTTAAAACTTGCTAGGTTGTTTGCCCCCACTACTCTTACCAGAAGGCTGATCCTGTACCTCATTCCTCTGATGGTTAGAAACCTTCTAATTTCCAATCTGTTTTTATCCATGGCCAGTTTGTACCCACTTGTTCTTGTGCCAACATTGTCCATCAGCTTAAATAGCTCTTCTCCCTCACTGCTGAGTATCCTCCATATGTATTTACAGACAACAATCATAACTTACCTCTATATTTATCCCGAAGAGGCAACACTGCATAATAGCTTGCAAAAAACCAAAATCATAGTTCTGATTTTCTTTCATCCATTACTTTGCTCACGTTGAGGTATTTGTTGGATACTTGAGTACTGAATATTCCAAAACAGAAATGTGCTTAAGGATAATTATACTTTTTACTGATCCTGCTTTTAAGTGATAACGACTATAGTTGCACTTTAATTTTTGGATGTCAGAATACAAGCAGCCACAACAACAGACTTTATCTATTACATCTACTCAGACAGAACTTAACTTGATTCTTCTTTCTTGGAGACTCCTTGAAACAAGAGCACATAAGAAAGGTACAGCCAGTGGAAAAGCTATTACATTTTCAAGTTTTTTATTTAGCAAATGCAAAAATCTTACAGCATTTGAAAACTTCAGTGCTGTACAAAACTGTATTCCTTTATTCTCTTAAAAAAAGGTCAAAAACATCAAAATAAATACGAAAGGTGAAATCTTAGCTCAACTGAAGTCAACAGGAGTTTTGTATATAAGTATATAAGCTTAATGTAAAAGAAAATAAGAGGCCCAGAAGAATCAAATTAAAAAAAAAGATTTGGGCCTCACAAAATTTGTGTACTGTTAATCATTTGGTTAGGTTTCCATCCACTCAGTATGACAGACTTGATGAAATATTAGTTCAGAGATTTATTCAGCTATTACTGTAAGCATATGCTTCATTTTCCAACAATGAAAGAAGACACCCATCAGTATTCCATGCCTTATCTGTCCCAAACTAGAGATGTAACATCCTCCTTGCACTCCGCTGACATAAATGGTGGTAACATCAGGCATGTAAGTTATTTTGGAACAATGCTGACAAGCGTTGGGTGTATGCGCCAATCTGATTCCCTGAAAATATAAGGGAAAAGTTAATTTTTAAAATTCTTGTATATTAAAAAATTCTGCAGTTTGTCAAATTAAAAGCAGAATCTTAATTTTCTCCGGCATTTTTACAATTTTAAAAAATTATGTCATTGCAATGACTAACCTTGACATACACTTCCCCCCCTTAAGCGTGGATTAAAGAATAATGGAGAGTGACGTCTAAACATAGCAACACATCATTAAATGTAAGGAGAACCAGATTTTCAAAAAGTCCACAGACCTAATTCGTGTGTACAAGACAAGACAAAAGTACATATACTTGAAAAAACTAGCCCTAAATTCAAATCTATCTGACTATTATTATAAGAATTTACTTACGTTGTTTAAATATCTCTCAGGCGATTAAAAACCTTTCTGGGACTTTCCACGAGGTCTTCCTAAATCCTTTTCGATTTCTTTTTTCATCTGAAATTGCTTGAATCTTTCTGCCATTGAAATAAGCTCTTCAGGAACTGCCTGATAATTAGAAAGGTATGTTATGGAGAAAGTTTATTCTAAGTGATTCTCTAAGCTTTTCAGTCATATGCCCATGAGGTCAACAAATAAGTATTTATCCAGAATGTTTTCTATTACTCTTATGACTTTGCAGCTGAATACTTTATCAGCACACCAACAAGAAAAAGCCAAGGGAAGATATCTTTTTACCTAAAAAAATTAGGAAAAATCTTGTGCAGCTTGAGTGATAAATTCTTTGCTGCTTTGTCATTAGATTTCTAGTATACGTAGATAAACCAATACAATATTGTCAACTAAAAAATCCTATGATGTATTTCAAAGACTTCTGCCTTTGAGTTAAACGCCTCAGAAAAAGTTATGGGAAAAGGACATAAAATTCAAGTAGATTAAAATCTGGCACTAAATCTACTTGAATTTTATGCTGTTTACTCCATTTCTGCACCCAAACTTTACACCTTCAATCTGGTTAGCTAAATTCCTTATCTGCTCATGTTTAGTTCTTAAAATGTTGTTTTTAAAGTGACTGGAATTCTCTTAGGATTTTTCATCCAAGTAAGCCTTAGTATCAGACCACCAAGTTAGAGTTCACTGAACTTTGGTTATGAAAAGACCAAGAATTCAAGTGGTTAAGAAAGAAACACCACAGTTAAGTATTTTTGTTTAGTGAAGATCAACCACCTCATTCTGATGCAATTGCAGGATAGAAGAAATCTTAGCTTTCCTATCCACAATACATTTTGCCCTACATGAATGAAAATGGTTCACATATTTGATGGAGTTTTTCTGTCAGAAAAAGGCAAGTCTGGCTAAACTAAAATGCTTTGTAAAACAGTGTCAATTTCACTAAAATTTTGTTTGTGAGAAAAAAAGGGAAAAGTTCTAATCATCTCTGAGCGTCCCATTTCAATATCTTCAGAATATGAAATGGCTGATTTTTCCTTTTCAAGTGGACATTGTTTTTAAGGGTTTTTTTTGTTTGTTTTAAGATATGGAAGACACCATTGTAGAGGGGAAGGAGGGCACGTAGTGAAATATATATACCACCACATCTCGAAGAACTCAAGTTTCTATAAGGTGACTCTTCTTTGAGCACTCCATATATATATTCCACTCTTGGTGGCTCAAAACAGTGAACTGAAGACAGACAGGTGCTTGGAGTCTACTTAAAGAAACATAACACTGCTCTGCCAGAAGCAACATCAGATAAAATGGTTACCTACCTTCATGCTCAAATAAATTTGTTAGTCTCTAAGGTGCCAAAAGTACTCCTTTTCTTTTTACCTACCTTCTGTAACTGTTCTTTGAGATGTGTTGTTCATGTCCATTCCGTTCTAAGTGTGCGCACGCCCACGTGCACAGCTGTTGGAGACTTCTGCCTTAGCAGTATCCATAGGGTTGGCTATGGCACCCTCTGGAGTGCCACACGCATGTGCCGGTATATCAGGCGCCGCCGGCCCTACGCCCTCTCAGTTCTTTCTTGCCAGCAACTCCAACAGAGGGGCAGGAGGGCAGGTAATGGAATGGACATGAGCAACACATCTTGAAGAACAACAGTTATGAAAGGTGGGTAACTGTTTTTTCTTCAAGTGCTTGTTCATGTTGATTCCATTCTAGGTGAGCAGAAGAAGGGAACAGGACACCAAGGGCTCGAAGGGGGCTTTCATGAGCCATGCAAGCACCAGATTCAGGTCCCATAGAGGGATTGGGTCCTGGATTTGGAGATAGAGCCGCTCCAGACCTTTTAAGAACCGGCCCATCATGTTATGAGCGAAGACTGACCTGCCCTGGAACAGAGGGTGAAAGGCTGATATGGTGGCCAAATGGACCTTAATTGATGAAAGGGACAAGCCCTGGAGTGTGAGATGCATAAGATAGTCAGGATCGACTGTAGCAAGGCCTGCTCAGGCCTAACCCTGTGGGCCGAAACCCAGCACGTAAATCGTTCCATTAGGCCAGGTAGGTTGCTCTAGTGGAGGGCTTTCTACTACCCAGTAGGATCTGCTGGACATGGGCCAACCACTCCTGCTCTTCAGCAGTTAACCATGCAGCAACCAAGCTGTTAGGTGCAGCAGTGGTAGATTTGGGTGCAGGAGCCTGCTGTGCTTCTGGGACAGGAGATCCGGCCAGAGGGGCAACTGCATCAGGGTTGTTACCAACAGGTCCATCAGCGTGCCAAACCAGTGTTGGTGAGGCCAAGCCGGGGCTATCATGATTACCTTGGCTTCGTCCTGCTTGATCTTCGTGAGGACTTTGTGCAGCAACAGCACCGGTGGGAAAGCGTACATCAGAGTCCCCAACCACGGGAGTAGGAAGGTTTCTGACAAGGAGCTCCTTTCGTTCCCCCGAAATGAGCAGAACAGATGACATTTCCTATTCTGGTGAGTCGCGAACAAATCCATTCGGGGAGATCCCCACTTTTGAAAAATCCCATTGACCACCTTGGGGTGGAATGCCCATCCATAGTGAGACAAGAAGGCTCTGCTGAGGCGAGCTGCTAATATGTTCCTGGTTCCAGGGAGGTGTGCTGCCATCAGATGAATGGCATGCTGCACACAGAAGTCCCAAAGCCGGAGGGCTTCCAGGCAGAGGGCTGATGACCTGGCTCCACCTTGCCTGTTGATATAAAACACTGTGGTGGTGTTGTTCGTCAGGACTTGAACCACTCTGCCTTTTAAGTGGGGCCGAAAAGACTGACAGGCCAAGTGAAGTCAAAAGGGAAAGAAACAGCTGACCACTTGCGAGGCAAGGGAGAGCAGCACTCTGACCAACCATCACAGGCAGTAAGAAGGAACTGAGAGGGCATAGGGCCAGCGGCACCTGATATACCGATGCATAAGCATGGCACTCCAGAGGGCACCACAACCAACCCTATGGATACCGCTAAGGCAAAAGTCTCCAACAACTGTGCACATGGACACGCACACACCTACAACGGAATAGACATCAGCAAGCAGTTGAAGAATATGGTTAAAATATGGTGTAAGGAAAGTCACTAGCAAAATGAATCATTTGCTTCAAATGAAAATCTAAGACTACTTTATGCAAAAATATAGGGATAGGAGCTAAAGGTGATTTTGAGTGGAATATTATATAATGAGGCCTGCATAAGTGCCTGTATTTTCCCAATTCTTTGAGCTGATGTAACTACTATGAAGATGGTTGTTTTCCTGGACATGTGTAGTCAGGAACAAGTTGTCTGGGGGCACAAACAAGGAGTCCTATTAAACCCGCTAGGGACAACATCAATATTCCAGGAAGGAGGAGGAACTCTGAGAAGGGGAAAGAAACATGATCCACTGCAAGGTGGGAGAAAACTGTGGTCCTGAATGTTTGAGTGGGAGAACATATGTTGATATGGCTGCCAAATGAACATGAATGAAACTAACAGGCAGTCCCAAACTCATTAAATTCAGCAAGTAGTTCAGGTAGCTGAAAATTGTGTCTTAATAGGAAATAAATGGCACTGCTCAGCCCAAATAATGAATTTCTTCCACTTGGTTGTGTATGTTGAGCTGGTGGAATCATTTTTACTTTGAATTAAAGCGTTCTGAACATCCAGAGACCAGAGTCCATGGGGCCGGATGCACTGCATCCGAGAGTGCTAAAGGAGTTGGCGGATGTGATTGTACAGCCATTGGCCATTATCTTTGAAAACTCATGAAGATCGGAGGAGGTCCTGGTGACTGGAAAAAGGCTAATGTAGTGCCCATCTTTAAAAAAGGGAAGGAGGAGGATCTGGGGAACTACAGGCCAGTCAGCCTCACCTCAGTCCCTGGAAAAATCATGGAGCAGGTCCTCAAGGAATCAGTTCTGAAGCACTTAGAGGAGAGGAAAGTGATCAAGATCAGTCAGCATGGATTCACCAAAGGCAAGTCATGCCTGACTAATCTAATTGCCTTCTATGATGAGCTAACTGGCTCTGTGGATGAGGGGAAAGCAGTGTTATTCCTTGACTTTAGCAAGGCCTTTGACATGGTCTCCCACAGTATTCTTGCCAGCAAGTTAAAGAAGTATGGGCTGGATGAATGGACGATAAGGCGGATAGAAAGCTGGCTAGATTGTCGGGCTCAATGGGTAGTGATCAATGGTTCCATGTCTAGTTGGCAGCCGGTATCAAGTGGAGTGCCCCAAGGGTCGGTCCTGGGGCTAGTTTTGTTCAGTATCTTCATTAATGATCTGGAGGATGGCATGGATTGCACCTTCAGCAAGTTTGCAGATGACACTAAACTGGGAGGAGAGGTAGATATGCTGGAGGGTAGGGACAGGATACAGAGGGACCTAGAAAAATTAGAGGATTGGGCCAAAAGAAATCTGAGGAGGTTCAACAAGGACAAGTGCAGAGTCCTGCACTTAGGACGGAAGAATCCCATGCACCGCTACAGACTAGGGACCGAATGGCTAGACAGCAGTTCTGCAGAAAAGGTTACAGTGGCAAGAAGCTGGATATGAGTCAACAGTATGCCCTTGTTGCCAAGAAGGCCAATGGCATTTTGGGCTGTGTAAGTAGGGGCATTGCTAGGAGATTGAGGGACGTGATCGTTCCCCTCTATTCGACATTGGTGAGGCCTCATCTGGAGTAGCGTGTCCAGTTTTGGGCCCCACACTACAAGAAGGATGTGAAAAAATTGGAAAACGTCCAGCGGAGGGCAACAAAAATGATTAGGGGCCTGGAACACACGAATTATGAGGAGAGGCTGAGGGAACTGGGATTGTTTAGTCTGAGGAAGAGAAGAACGAGGGGGGATCTGATAGCTGCTTTCAACTACCTGAAAGGGGGTTCCAAAGAGGATGGATCTGGACTGTTCTCAGTGGTAGCAAATGACAGAACTAGGAGTAATGGTCTCAAGTTGCAGTGGGGGAGGTTTAGGTTGGATATTAGGAAAAACTTTTTCACTAGGAGGGTGGTGAAGCACTGGAATGCGTTACCTAGGGAGGTGGTGAAATCTCCTTCCTTTGAGGTTTTTAAGATCAGGCTTGACAAAGCCCTGGCTGGGATGATTTAGTTGGGGACTGGTCCTGCTTTGAGCAGGGCGCTGGACTCGATGATCTCCTGAGGTCCCTTCCAATCCTGATATTCTATGATCTCTCTGTGTCCTTTATCCAGCTAACATCTCAACTGTGAGGTGGAGGGAGGCTGGATCCAGAAGCAGGAAGTTTCCATTATCCTGAGAGATTAAGTCCAACAGAAAAGGTGGTAAGGATTTTGGAGGGTGAGCTGATAAGACTGAGATCTGAATATTAAAAACTGTCTTGGCCAGACGGGTGCTATCAGTAAGGCTGTGAGTCTGTCACGGAGGTGATGAATTCTGTAACTTTCTGGGATCCGTGACTTCTGCAACCGCCAGTGCCACTGACCCCAGGGCCACTTGAGCAGCTCAGGTGGCCCCCGACCCTCCCCCCCCAGAGCACCCAAGATTTAGTGAGGGATATATAGCACAAGTCTGGCCTGGTCACGGGTCGTGAATTTTTGTTTAGTGCTTATAACCTGTCCATAACTTTTACTAAAAATACCCATGACTAAATCTTAGTCTTCGCTATCAGATCTATGGGATCTTTCTCAATACCATCTGAATCATCATCATTCTGGAGACCACAGATTGAAGAATGTGTCTGACAAGAAACCTTGTACTTAGGCCTCCCCTCAAACAGAATCCAAGACACTTCTCATTAGTGACTTTCGAAAACAGGTTTACTGACAGTTGACACCATCCTTGAAAGATGTCTTAGATCAGGGGTCTCAAAGTCCCAGCCTGAGGGCCATCTTTGGTCCGAGAACTGCCCCACTGCGGCCTGTGCAAGAGAGATGCAGGCAGACATACTAGCGGCAATCTCAACTACAGGCACCGCCCCCGGAGATCCCATTGGCTGGGGGAGAGGGACAGAGATACCATCACTGGTTGCCGGGCACAGTCAGCCCTGGAGGAATCATCGTTAGTTGCCGGGCAGAGTCAGCCATGGAGACAGCATTACTTCCCCCTCCACCACACAATGAATACAAGTCAACACACCAAACACAACTAGCTGATGCGCACCTTGCTGCAATCCTGAACGTTTCAACTGCTCAGTCACTGAAGCCAAACATCAACAAACTCACAGAACTGAAGCACTGCCAGGTGGCTGGCCAACACTAAAAACTCTCTGGGAGGTGAAAAATTGTATAAAGTTGTATGACAGTTTAATTATTTCTAAGAAATTCGAAATAAAAAATACAATATAAACATTTTCTTTTCTGAACACCATCTTCAGTGACATTATTGGTCCCCTGGGAGGATTTGAGGACTGGCACTAGCCCTAAGGTAAACTGAGTTTGAGACCTCTGTCTTAGATAATGGAGTCTGACTGTCCACTAAATTGCTGGAGAATTGCCCAATTAGATCTTTCACGGCATCTTACAGGAGGTATAGGGCTCTGGAAGAATCTATTCCAGAATCAAACTAACAGTCTCCTGCCATAGGGGCTATAACTGGGCTCCTTCCAGCCTGTTTATATAAAACATGTCAGTCATGTGGGTCAGTCATTTTCTATATGGTCAGTCCCTGAATCATTGGTAGCAATATAGTCAGACTTGGCGAATTACCCTGAGTTCTAATATATTTACTTGCACTAGTTTTCTCATGGGTCCACAGACTTGCATTTGATGGTGGTTTGGATGTGCTCCCCATTCCAGGAGAGAGGCATCTGACACTCAGGTATTGGTGGGGAGAATGCTCCCCTCCTCACCTTTGCATTTGATTGGGACCCTCCAACTGAACAAGGGAATATTGGAAGAGAGTTGCACTAACATACCTATGTAATGTCTGCTTAGCAGGTAGTCAGATTTCAGCCAGCCTTGCATGCAGTGATCACTTTTTGAATTTAAGGGCAACCTCCTGCCCCTTCCCCAAAGTCCTGCCCCACTCACTCCAATCCCCCCGCCTCTGTCAGTCGCTCCCCCTCACCCTCATTCACTTTCATCGGGCTGAAGTAGGGGTTTGGGAGGGGGTGCGGGCTGCGGCCAAGGGGTTCACAGTGTGGGAGGGGGCTCTGGGCGGGAGTTTGGGTGCAGGAGGGAGCTCCGGGCTGGGACAGGAAGTTGGTGTGCAGGAGGAGGTGTGGGCGCTGGATCTGGGTGGGAGGTCAGGACTGGGGCAGAGTGTTGGTGAAGAAGGGGATCTGGGGTGCTGGCTCCAGGAGGGGGCTCAGGGAGTGGGGTGTGACCTTCCGCCAGGCAGCACTTGCCTCCGGCAGCTCCCGGTTGGCAGCACAGCATGTCTGCCACTAAGGCAGGCTTCCTGCCTACCCCGGCCCCACGCCGCTCCCGGAAGGGGCCAAAGTGCCCTAGCAGCTCCTGAAAGCAGGGAGGGCGGGTGGCATGTGGCTCTATGCGCTGCCCCTCCCTGCAAGCACTGCTCCCTCAGCTCCCTTTGGCCACAGCTCCCTGTTCCCGGCCAATGGGAGCTGTGGGGGCGGTGTTTGCAGGCAGGAGCAGTGTGCAGAGGGAGATCCCTTCCCCTCTGCCCCCGGGGCTCACTGTCCACTTCTGGGAGCGGCATGGGGCTGGGGCAGGCAGGGAGTCTATCTTAGTGGCAGCCCCATTGCACCGCCGGAGATCACGATCAACTGGAAGATCCTCTAGGATCGACCGGTTGGTAACCACTGTCTTAGACAATCGACTGAATTGACCAATTATGAATGTGAACCTTCAACCAAAGAGACTGCACTATACTGCAAACTTCTGAAAATACTTTCCTCTGTCCACCAGCATCATCTCTGTTCTGCCCAGGTTCAGCTTCATCCAGGTATTCCTCATCCAAGCACTGAGCCATCTTGGTTGTAGTGGTATGTTTATGTTGTGAAAGATAAGTAGAGCGGTGTTTCATCTGAATATTGCTGGCACTTAAGTTGATGTCTGACCAGTTCACCTACTAGAAAAATGTAGATGATGAAAAGGACAGGAGAGAGCACTGATCCTTGTAGAACCCTATAAGTGAGGGGGTTAGTGGTGGAGAAGCATCACTACTTCTTGGGTGTGTCCCTCCAGGAAGGACTCAAACCATCTTAGTGCATTATCCTGGACTCCTGCCACGACTCTCAGGTGAGACAGCAGTATCTCATGATCAACAGTGTCAAATGCTGTAGAGAGGTCCAGGATGAGAATGCATGTCTGTCCACTGACAGCAGATCATCCATTAGTGCCAATAAGTTTGAGTTTCATGTCTTGGCCTTAATCCACACGGATGTATCTAAAATGTTAGCTTCGGTCAAATGAGCTTGTAGTTGGCCTTTTGCCAGCTTCTCTATGAGCTTGCTCTCAAATGGGAGGTTTGACACTTGGTGATATTTGGCAAGGACTGAAGTATCTAGAGTGGGTTTCTTCAGTGTTGGTCTGATTATTGTGTGTTTGAAAGAAGAGTATCTCTGAATGAGGTGTTCGCACTTTTAGACAAGAGTGGTACCAGCTGTTCATGACTCTTTCTCAAGGCTAGGAGGCTGGCATTCACAAATCTTGAGTTGGGACTTCTCCAGGGTACCTAGAACTTCCTGAAGAGTGAGTGTAATGAACTCTGGGAATGTAGCTGGGATGTTTGTTGGCGGACGGGTGCAGGCAGAGTGAATCCATGCTGTTTGAGAAGGCTTCCTAAATGTGAGAGATCTTTTCTGGAAATTCAGATGATAGTTCTTTGCAACAATTGTTGCTTGGCTCTGATGCAGACAGTAGGCATTTAGGATTGATGAAGTGATTTACCATCTTGGGGTAGGGTTTGGAAGCCTCAATGGAGGCTGATATGAAGGTTCTTTTGGCCTCTAATATAGCCTCAACATAAGCTTTAAGAATTTGTTATATTTCATCCCGTTGGAATCAGCCTTTGTTTTCCACCATCAGTGCTCAAGTTTCTGCCTCTTTCTCTTCATCCAGTACAGGGTGTCTGAAAACCCAGGAACATCTGTGTGGGCCAGTGTGTCAATGGTCGAGACCAGAATAGAATAGTAATGATTAAGACTAATATATTGTCACAGTTATTTTTAGTAAAAGTCATGGACAGGTCATGGGGAATAAACAAACATTTATGGGAGCCTGTGGCCTGTCCCTGACTTTTACTAAAAATAAATGGGGGGGGACAGGGCTAGGTAAGGGGGAGGAATGACAGCTGAAGTTCCATTGGGGGGAGGGAGGGAAGACTGACAGGCAGAGCCTCCTGCCATGGTGGGGAGCACAGCCCCAGCGGGGGGGCAAAGAGGCCCCCGCTCAAGCTGGCTGTAAGCCGCGGGGCAGGGGCACACCGTCCTGGTTCCAGCCCCAGTTGCAGTGCAGGGGCGCGCAGTCCCGCCTCCAGCCCTGGCTTCAGCCCCTGACAGTTGATGCCGAAGAAGTCATGGAATCCATAGCTGCTGTGACTAAATTTTAGCCTTAGTAATGATTCATCAAATCCTCAATTCCTCATCCTGTGCCTGGGGTGCTGTTGCCCCTCACCAAGCTTTATAACATAGGTCCCTAAAATGTGGGGTGTGCCCCCTTAGGGGGGAATGGAGGAATGTTTGGGGGGGAATGGAGGGGCCCAGGCCAGCTCCCATGAGAGGCGGGGTGAGAGCACCACCCAGCCCTGTTCCATACCCCCAACTCTGCTCAGACTCCAGCTGTAACCCTGGCTCCACTCCCAGCACCAGCCTTGGCCCCTCAACCACAGCCGGCCCCGCTTCCAGCCCCCAGCTGCAGGTCTATTCTTGGCCCCAGTCCCACCCTCTAGCCACTGCTCAGTTCTCAGCCCCAAATCCACCCCAGCTGCAGCGTCAGCCCCCTTACTCCTGTCTGCACCCCCCCTTGAGAGCTGTGGTCTTGCTCCTGGCCCCTGGAAGGGTGTAGATAGGGGTAAGGGGGGCATGACAATGACAAGTTTGGGGACTACTGCTTTAGAATTTGGAGTCCACAAGACTCTGGTCGAATCAGGATCATTTCTCTTTCTTATTGCCTGGATGCTGGAAAGTCCCTGACCATGGCCTTAATCAGGTGATGCTCTGTCCAAGATTGTGGCTGAACTGTAATGTCCTTTATATCCAGGACGAAGATCAGGTTCAGGATATGTAGAGGCTGAAGGTCTCCTTTTCTGGAAGATGTCTCTTCCTCCAAGGTTCCAAGCATCTTTGCCTGAAAAAGGCTCAGTCATGATCTTTGAGTGGTATAAGATTGAGGTCTTCTCTGTTTCCTCTAGCTGCTGGTGTATATACGCCTAGCAACTGGAGCCTGGGCTGGGATTCTAAAATGCAGAGCACCAGCTGCATTTGTGATGAAGGGTGCAGAGTCTTTGAAAGGGAGATCTTTAATTGCTGTCTGCACCTCCCCAACCATGCAATGTTAAAGACCATAGCTAGGATTCTATCCTTATGGTGTCAGAAGTTGCCATATATCTAGCCGTTGTATTGGAGGCATCTAAAGTGTCCTGGGAAGAGGTTAGTGCTACCAACTGCCCCCCCCAAAATTTTTCTCTTTCACTTTTTCTTGCTCTCCTGAAGAACGTTATTAGCAAAGTCTAAGACCTTGGACCAGTTCAAGTAATTGTATCTTACTGACAAAGGGTAATAGCAATTTTTAATTGCAGGCTAACTGATCAGTAATTAGAGACACTTTAGCCTCCTGCCTTTTGGTGTAATTTTTGGTTGCAACTTTTTATTATTTCTCTCATTGGCCACCATGACAAGAAAGTGAACCTGGTACACAAGGTATTATGGATACAATCTTCCTTCTGAAAGTATCTAATACAGTTTATCTGCCTTCTTAGATGTCAGTGCAACTGATGCTTGAATATCCCAGATATCCTCTGCCAGTTCCAACAAGGCTTCATTGATAGGTAATCCCTAGCGACTACGCATGGAGTATATCTAAGAGCTTGCAGGAGTTCTCCGGTACTACCTCCACAGGAGTTTCTATTCAAATTCTATACGGTGGACCAATTCCTGTGACTTTTGTAATTGGTTGAAAAGGAGCTGAAGGAACCATTGCCTCATCTTGTGATGAAGAAGCAGCGGCCACAGACGGACTGAACACCCATGGAAGGATGCTTTTCTTTTGATATCTTTGGTAGGTGTGCTCAGTGTGTTGCAGTGCAGTTTGAGAAACAATACCTTAAGACGGTACAGGAGAAATGGACCTAATTCTGGAGCAGGTGCAGATGCAGGTTGTCCCAATTGTTGTAATCCCCAGGCATTCCAGTAGGGCCAGCAGTCTGTTATAGAGGAAAACACCCAGAGCCAAGGTGGATGTCACCAAAAAAAGACTGCCTGTCTCTGTAAACCCTAGATCTTGACAGAGGCTCTCAAATCTGAGTTTTAAGGGTCATATGAATATGACATCAGGGAATAATCAGTATATTATTTTTTACTTTGATTTGAATCAGATAAAGAGACGAAGCACTCCTCATCCAGAAGAAGGGTTTGGGGGTCTTAGGATCCACACCCAAATGTGGCTCAACCTGTGTTGAAGAGGTACTCAGAACCACAGCAGTAGTGGTAGCTGGCACTGTAGAGGAGACTTTCAGGACCAAGGACAGCAACAGTGACTCTGGTTCAGCTGATACTTGACGTCTCCCACTACTGCAAATGATCTCAGTTCAAAAAACATTGCCTTGAGAAGTAGAGAAGGGGTTTATAGCACCAGAGTGAACTCTGCTGATGTGATTGGTACCAAATGAATCATCAGTACTGCAGTCTCTGTACCACTCAAAGATGGTGCCAAGGGTCCAGCGCTGCTCCCTTGGGGGTCCAGCGCTGCTCCCTTGGGGGTCCAGCGCTGCTCCCTTGGGGGTCCAGCGCTGCTCCCTTGGGGGTCCAGCGCTGCTCCCTTGGGGGTCCAGCGCTGCTCCCTTGGGGGTCCAGCGCTGCTCCCTTGGGGGTCCAGCGCTGCTCCCTTGGGGGTCCAGCGCTGCTCCCTTGGGGGTCCAGCGCTGCTCCCTTGGGGGTCCAGCAGTACCTGATCCAGGCAATGAAGCCCCCTTAGACTGGGAGTAGTAAGGCAATTTCAACCACTTTACTCAGGTCTGCAGCAGGTGATCTACCTTTATGCTTCCCAGAGAAGTGATCCTTTCTACCCCATCCAAAGTTTACTTGGGGATCTAAACAATCCTACCAGAGTCCACAGCCAGGATTCTCTTGGAGGATGGGGCTCAACTATTGATCTAAAGCATTACTAGAGCACTTCTGGACCTAGGGTGAGCTTTTTGGGGGTGGAGGGGGCAGAGAGGTTTCTTTGCTTGCACAGATCTAAGGCAGGCTACAAAGTAGTCTAAAAGGAAGTTTGAGGTGAGCCTCTCTCAACTTCTGGTCCTTTTTGAAGAAGACTACAGATGGAAAACTTATCAGGTCTATGTCCTTTCTCTGAGACAAAATAAGCATTTTGTGTGGCCATCACTAAGCAGCATGCGGGAGGAGGGGCAGGTTTTAAAGTCAGGAGACTTAGTTCAGTTATGAGTAATTCCCTGTACCAAGGGAAAATATTTTCCCTTGAAGAAGAAAAATAATTATACCTAATATTCCTCACTGTACTATAATCCTAATTCTTGAACACATATTTACAAGTACCTACAAGGAAAACAGTTTACACGAACGCATTGAGGCCTGGACACTGCCAAGGTTTTGTCTCAGAGCCACAAGTAATAAGAAGGAAATTAGGGACAGCTGAGCCCGCTCCACCCTTTCAGCTTGCGAACTGAACAGAAGGACAGTCAGGGTGACTGCATGGCCCCAGTGGATGCTGCTGGCCAAAAGACAGGACACATGCATACCCAGAGTGGATTACATATGGACAATCATGTCAACAAATGCTTTTTGGAAAACCCAGTCCACTCTCTTGTACAGTCCTTTTTCACTGCTCAGCTGAAGGGCTTAATTGAAGTTAGGCAGACTCTACCATACTGAATGGCAACAGCCTGTCTTCTGGCTTCTCTTTTTACAACTGTGGTAAAGTACCACTGCCAGAATGTCCAATTTGAGGATTTTTTTTTTTTTTTTGGAAGGCTGGAGGGCCCAAGCTCCCAATTTTCCCAGTGAAACTACAGTCGATACAGTTAAGAATGGGCTTCTCAGTAAGCTTCTCCCCCATGCTAAAATACCATTTCAAATGGTATTTAGTGACATTTAAACAATTGAGAACTATGTACACCTTGCCCTGCTAAGGTAAATATTCTTACTTGATTTGCTCTTTCAAGAATGCTGATCAGCTCAGATGCAATCCTCCAGTCATTCCTAGTGACAAGCGTTACAGCCTCCCCTGTGCGTCTAAGAGAAAAATACATTCTTACTCTTCAAGAGAGGAGAAAACTACATTGTTGGACACTTCCTACCGACATAGGCATAAGAAGCTAAACTTGTCCAAGGAGAGGAGAAAGTCAGAGTACTGAGATTTCAGAAATAACGTTGCAATTTATAAATTAAGTTTTCATTAACAGAACTGGTGGAAAAAGCTAGACTCCTCAATGGTGTTGCTTTTACTATGTAAACTGATTTATTGCTGCCCTATTAACATCTTTAGGCCTGGTACTTAATTCATTCTTGTTAAATGAGTTTTCTACAATTCATTTCTGAATATGGTAGGTCCATACCTACAATGGATCACTTTGAAAAAGGTTAGCATTTAGTACAACACTAACAAACAGTAATCTGAACTCTTCCAGAAAACTAAACATTGAGCACATTAAGCCAAACTCAGAAAAGCACAAAATGGACCCACAAGTGGTTGGGTGAATGCACACATTGCAAAAGCAGCCTGCGTGTTTGTATTCGGTCTAGCCTGAAACGATCTCTTCTCTTCTCCTAACGAATTATTCTAGTCAGAAGTAGGAATAATCTATTAGGGAAAATATGTTTAGTGACAATCGCAGGGGTGAAACATGGTAATAAACCATAAACAGGGGTACTACAACCCAGCCTCTGTCCTGCTCCCGTCAGAGCTATTAATTGATAGAGTACCCTCTCTACTGGCCTGAAGCCAAAGAAGAGAGCAGACAACTTCTCTAAGCAATTTACAATAGCTTCAAGGCACTACCAGTGATTGGTGCCTTCTCATGCTGCTGGTCACTGGTTTTCAGAATTTGGCCCATGTGTCTCCTGTATGTTTTTTCCCTCACAGAATAGAAATCTTGTGCACAAAAATTCTAAGCAGACATTTACTGTCACACTGCCTGGGCTAGGAAGAGACTGGACTTCGCTCTGCTTCACCTGTTGATCCTAGAAAATGTTTTCTAGCTTTATAGTTACTCCTCTCCAGCAACTGTAATGTATTGGTACATTTTTTTGAAAAAAAGTCTGCAGCTATGCAATCAGATTTGACAATATGTGGCTGAATCCTCTGTCCAGCTTCTAGACTTTCAAACCTCTTTAGATTTCTTGGATTTGGCTGTACAGAGCAGAAATATATATACATTTAAAGAGCTCACTGCTAAGTCTCATCCACATTAGGCATAAATGAGTTATCAGACGTTTTACATTCTTATGTATTGTCCATAAGAAAAATTTGCAAGACGACCAATGCTGCATTAAATGTTCCCTAGACACTCTTACTACTAACCACTTATGTGTTTCATCTGTAGATCTAACAGCAGTCTACATAACCAGATAGATCACCATTTTACAAATGGGAAAATGGAGGCACAAAGGTTAAGTGACTTGCCCTAAGTTAAGGAGCAACTGAAATTCAGAAATCTGGTCCCATGATTCTTAGTAGAGTGTTTTTTCTGACACTGAAATACTGTAACCACATACATCAATAGCTTAAAAGCAGTGCAATTTCCATATATAAAGAGATACAGATATGGAATATATATTTATTTTATAAGAACAAATCTGTACAATACATTAAAATGAACTCCCTAGAATAAAATCCAAGATACATACTAATATAGAAGCATTAGGAAAACGCCTATCAACAAAGCTCCATCCCATTAGAGGCTCAGTACAGCGTTCTTAGGCAACCTGCATATGTCTTATGTTGCCTCAGTAAAGCATCTTCATTAGCAGTTGCTGTTCCTTTTTGTTAAATCGGAAGTTCCCAAACTGTGGATCACAACCCCAAGTGGAGTAACTCCATCAGCAGACGAGGTTGCGGCAATCCCAAGTATGCAGAGGTTGTAGTTTTGCAAAATGGCACCCTCCGCACAGCAAGACCCATACATACAATGATCATGCCGCATAGAGGATATTTTTAGCTCCGCAAAATGGCATCATCCATAGTGTGACCTCACACACTCTGTATGTGTGTAAGGTCACACTGTGTGGAGAGTGCCATTTTGCAGAGCTAAACAACATCCTCTATGTGGTGTGACCTTGCATGTATAGTGTGCATGAGGTCACGCTGCACGGAGGATGCCATTTTTAAATGGCATCCTCCGTGCTGTCTGGGAAAGCAATACACGTGAAAAGGAGGTCATGTAATGGGAACTGCTGAGTTCATTCTTATATAATGGAATCATTTGTCCATCTTCTAGACTTTTAAGCCTCTTTAGGCTCCTTGGATTTGGCTGTACGCAGCACCTGTTCAACTGTTCCCCCAAACTGGCTGCCACAATGAGGGTCACCACCCCGGGGAGCGGGGGGGGGTCGGTTGGTGCGTGTGTGTCTCCCTCCCCGTCTCCCCCTTCATTATTATTTGATTAAGGCAGAATGGGAACAGGTTTAGAACCCATTGTACTGCCAGTGACTGTCATGAAACTGGAGCACAATGGCTACAACTACCAGCAAGAAGTTCAGAAATAATTATGTTCTCAAATTCCGTCTCCCAGTTTACTATGGAGACAAATACTTACTCTGTAATCTTTCATTTTACTCCTGGGGGAATGCTGAACCAAAAAATTAAAAATTCTACACTGAAATATTTGAAAATTCTGTAAAATTATATAATCATGCCAGTTTCAATTTTGGTAATTTGTTTCAAAATATTTGTCAGCAAGTATGTCTGTAACAATACAAAGCAAAAAAAAAAAAAAAATCCTGGTAATTTTTTTTGACAGATTCCTTACTAGGCATATTAATACAGAACTTTGTATAATTCATTTAAATTACAATACAGAACTGTATTTCCTGCACCTGTGAAAAGCAGTGCAAAGGCTTGGGGGAGTCAGAAGTAACGGAGGACTTGAGGGAGAGGGAAGGAGCCTAGGAGTGAACCTGGAGGGTGTTGGGTGTGGCTGGCAGGTTTTTCTTTGGGGTGGTGTGTGGGATTGTTAGGGTGTTGGAAAGCCTCCCTCATGCAGACCCTGGCTGACCCCAAGCCTCTCCCATTCAGTCAGGCATGTGTGCTTCTGTTCCTCCACCCCTACTCCAGTCTCTGCAACTGCCCTTCCCCATCCCCAGGCTCAATACTCTCACCCCACTAGCTCCTGAGCCCATGCTCCAGTCTGTCCCTCCCACTAGCCATTCTGAACCCCAGTCTGTGATTCCCCAGCAGCTCTGTGCGCCCCACTCTGCCCTAACCTGGCTCCACAGGCTGGGTGCTGTGATGAACTTCCACTCCTGGGGGAATTCTGCAGCACTGGGAACAGAATTTTGTATTTTCCCACGTAAAATACATTTTACCTAAGAAATGCTGCAGTTCTGCTTTTTGTCCACCAGAGGCAGCTGTGGCACTAGAACAGCCAGCATGAATGCAGCTGGCTGTTCTCTTCCCACAGCCGCCTCTGGTGGGAAAAAGGCGGAACTGCAGGATTTGGGCAAAATGTTTTTTTTAGCGAGAAAATAAAAAAATATGCCAGATAGAGGAATTCTGCACATCCGCAGATGCGCAGAATTCCCCCAGGAGTATCATTTGCAGTAAGAACAACTGACACCTTAATTTTAAGCATACTTCAAAATCACAATTATATCTTTAATGGAGAGAGAGTTTCCCTATGAACTTAAGTTATTACACTGTAGTGATTAAATGGCACTTGTTTTACAGGCACTATGGGCACACTTTCTATGGATCAAGGCTAAGAAGAAGTCAGAAACTAGCTGCAGTCTTTATATGACAAACACCATGTATCACCAGATGCTGACAGAAGGCTATATAGAAACTGTTTTTTCATCATCTTATTTGTTTTGTTACATTTCTGGAGTTAATTTGGCATTCAAACCTCTCTTTGAAGCCAACAAGCTGCATGACTGTAGTAAGGTGAAACTCTGGACATTTCAACTGTGCTTGTTGATTGAATTCCTAGGGAGCTGACTGAGAATTTTATACAGTAGTTTATAATGTAAAATAGATTTAAGACAAGGAAATATTAATCTAGAACATCTTCCAAAATATGACTACTCAGGTTTAAACCCATTTTCATTTTTTGTTCACAACCCAAGTAATTACCAACCTCACGCCAAAACCCTGATGTGCCTTTTGCTAATTGATTTCAAAACACACAATGCCAGAGATGGAACATTAATATTTGAAATGTATCTTGGTATACACATCATACTCTGGAAGCATCATTTACTGTTGATCTCACATTGCATCAGCAGTAAGATTTATATTATCTGTTGCTCTAACATCTTAGAAATCATATATTAAAAATATACATTAAATAAAAATGTGAGTAATCCTAAGTAGCAAGCTTTACTGTCATTTTTAAAAGATGAAAGAGAATTCAGTTTATATGTAGAAAAACCACTTACCCTGCTCGTCCAGTACGACCTACTCTATGAACGTACTCTTCAATGTTCCGAGGGAAATCAAAATTGAAAACATGAGTAATATCTTGTACATCAAGCCCACGGGATGCTAAATCTGTAGCTATCAATATTCTCACTCTTCCTGCAATAAGCATGTATGGAAAATATACATTGGTCTTTTATCTTGCTAATGTACAATACACAATCTATCCACCTTCAATGCTTATATGGCTCTCATTATCCTAGTATTGGAGTACCACACAATCTAGTGTACTTAGCCTCTCAGCACCAAGTGATGAAAGTAATTCCTATTGCTGCCATTTTACAGATGGGGAGCTGAGGCACAGAAAGACTTGCCCAAAGTCACACAAGAAATCTAGTTGATTAGCAAATTGAACCCAGATCTTCTAAGTCTCAAGTTAGCATCCCAATGACTGAACTAGCCTTCATCTTAATGCCATTCTCCTTAGCAGGACACAATCATGGACCAGGTGGGTTTTACTACACAAAAACCATCACCCAACAACAAACATTTCATACTCATATAGCCTTCATTCTAACAAAATAGAGTTTTGTTTTTTTAAATTCCAAAATATAAGAGAGAAGTCAGCAGTAGTTTAAACTATCATTTCATTTTCACTCATGGTCATTTCAATTTTTAATGGATAAAGCAACAACTTATCTTCTCTTCCTTACCACATTTTTCTAGTGCTAGTATTTGGTACATTAATACAATTAAAAATATTCTGAGTCTTACTCCCACACATTTAACATTGAAGTTATTTTACTTTTAACTGCTCTGTGTTACAAAAACCATTATGCTACTGGTGTGGATATTAAGTTTTTAGAAGTACAGACTGAAATTGCCAGGCTCAAGAGAATAGCATTCAAGGGCAATACTTGCCTTTCTTGAAGTCATCCAAAGCTTGTTCTCGATCACACTGTTCTCTGTTGCCATGAAGAGACTGAACTGGAATTCCTTGGAGACTAAAATCACTTGATAAGTCATCAGCTCTAAAGTTAGATAAAGGGACCTTTAAATACTTTAAAATGTATGAGGAATGAACCACTAGCAAATAGTTATGAACAGAAGCATTCCTATCTTAGACAAAAGTCTGCTCTAGTTAAGAAGAGACTTATTGTGACAGTACCGGAAATGAGCACCCCTAAGCAAATATGCATTTGATGAACTCTTTCAAATGTCAATATCATTCAAGTCAGAGATGTTGCCTAAGTTTTGAGGGGCAGCCTGGGAGACAAACTAGAGTATGACTGTAGATACTTGTACGGTCCCTATCATAGTAGCATTTGAAAGCCTCCCATGTATTTATGGATTTATCCTTAAAATACCCTTGGAAGACAGAAAAGAACTGCATCTATTTTACAGGGGCAGAACTGAACAACAGAGATTTAGGGACTACATAGGAAGCCTGTTGCAGAACCACAACAGAACTCCAATTCAGTGGCTTACCCACAAGACTATCCTTCCTTGGGATCACCTTTAGAGAATGTGTGGAAAGAAAAAACTAATGAAGTCTACTTCACACCTTTAGTAGCTCAAGAGCATACTAAAACCAAGCAGATACAATTTCAAGATTTCTCTCATTTTTGGCATGCATGCAGACCATTTAATGGATTCCCTTACCCTTTAATGGTAGAAAATGCTTCTTTGGGCCAGAGTGTACACTAATATTCTTTCTACAATGTACTTCATGCACACGTATTGTGAAGGTCTTTTGCTACTTTCAGCTTCAGCTTACTATCTTGTTAAATATTGGAAATGTTTCAAAGTATTTAGAATATTTTTAACAGAAGCTACCTTTTTTCTCTGTACTTGAAGGATAACCATTGGGATATTCCTCATGGGGATCAAACAGTTTCATATTTCCAATAACTCAACTCCAAGTGAACATAGTTAAGAGAACTCACTGGCAAGGGGTGTTTTCCCTACCAGTCCAGGAGAGGAACTCTACTTCAACGGCACGTACATTAAGAAAGTGTTCTATTACTGAAAAATCTGTTTTATGTACATTCATCCCACATAAATCAACTGGATAGATTTCACTAACTTAAATCCAGGAAGGAGGCAGGTGCAGAGGCTTTTTCCCAAACAGAAAGTCCTGGTCAGAGAACATATCTCACCCCAAAATACCTTCCCACAGAATTCAGGAAAAACAATACTTTTAATCTTATTACAAGTCATTATCTATGAACTGAAAGTGCTGTATGCACTGCCGCACACCTTTATACAGAAAGTAAACAGAAACCACAGGCTTCTACTTATAACAGAACTTGCTTTCAATGAAGTGGTTTCAACTCTAAAATGCTACCTACTAAGGAAGAGCTCTAACTGATACTATATCTTTTACTCAGGATACTTCCCTATCAATTAATTAAAACAGAGCAAAGACTATGTGCAAGTGAAATGTTTTCTACTTCTAAATGAACATATATTGAGGAAAGCTCATGCCCCATTTTTACTTCCTTCAGTCAACATTCTACATTATGTATTGTTTTACAATAAATGTTGTGCTAAACCCAATTTAAAGAAAATTCATATAGTCTTTTCTTTTGAAAAGGACTCACATCTCTAGCTTGTTTCAAGACAAGAAACTGCACTTCTGGTGTGCAGAACTGAACAGCTTCTGAACAAGGTAAATCTGCCCCAAGAAAACTAGTTATGACTAAGGTTAAGATTTTGTCATGGTTATTTTTAGTAAAAGTCACGGACAGGTCGCGAGCAGTAAACAAAAATTCACGGAAGCCCATGATCTGTTTGACTTTTACTAAAAATAATTGGGGGGTGGTGGGGGGGGGGGGGGAGGGGGACTGATTGAAGCCTAAGGAGAGGGCAGGAAAATGAGAGCCTGAGCCCTGCCGCAGGGGTGGCTGAGAGCTGCAGGGGCCTCTGCCCCTGGCGGCTGAGAGCTTCCCTTGCTGGCTGACAGCTCCAGCCCACTGCCTTGGGCTGTGGCAGAAAATGTCATGGATGTCTCTGGAAGTCACAGAATCTGTGACAATCTTAGCCTTAGTTATGATATTCAGCATCTTCATATAAAGAAAAGGAGTACTTGTGGCTCCTTAGAGAATAAATTGGTTAGTCTCTAAGGTGCCATAAGTACTCCTTTTCTTTTTGCGAATACAGACTAATACGGCTGTTACTCTGAAACCCATCTTCATATAATATGCCCTCAGAAAAAATCTCATACTGTTATAGTTGGATAAAAAGGTTTGGCATGTCTACATTCAATATTGACTCTACTGTACATCAGTCAAGGGAGAAAGTAGAGTCTTATAATAGTAAATATGACTACATTAACAGATTATCCTAAAAAGGGAAATCAGATTTTTAACGTATTTAAAAGTGATACTTTAGTAATATGCAAGCAAAATTGTGATAACATACAAAAAACAAAACAAAAAATATCCTAACAGACTAAAAGTATTGGAAATAATTTAAGATTTTATTATTATTTTAAGAGGTATATCAATTTGAAATCTATTTTTAATTAAACAAATTGGAAGTAGTTTCAACTATTATGCCAGGCAGAGTCCAGTCAATTAGTAGTTTAACCACCACATATTCTGATGCCTGAAAATATTCCTCTCCCCTATTATTTTGTAAAAGATTTAGCTTAATAGGAAACTGACCAGAGCCATTTTTCCTGTATCTAGAAAATGCTGCCAATGCACATAACATGAAGAGAAACATTTTTCATTCATTTTGTTATAGTAGTCTTGGGTGTTACTTGCTAGAGCAGGTAAATAGTTCCATACATTGTCATGTTCTGGGGTGCAACCCTGACCAGTGATGGGTTGTGTCATCACTTGCCCTGAAAACATGAGTGCCTTAAAACGCTCCACAGCTGTACCTCCCTTATCTGGACACTCATGCACAGCATACAAGCATGCTATGAGTGTCTGCATGATAAGCCACCCTGGTTTAGCTGCTCTGACTCCAGCAGTCCACTTGTTATACCAGTCACACTCCAGCCTCCATGAGCCTTGGTTATGATTGGAAAAATGATCCCAACACTCCCCAGTGCTGAATTTTCCCAAAACCACGTGCTTTGCAATGTCCAACCCTTTCCTGGACCATTCAGAAAAAACAAGGTTTGATTGGTCTTGTAGAGAAACAAACCGCACAGCTCAGTACTTTAACTTGAGTTAACAATCACTTTAATTCAAACAGCACTGGGTTGATTTAAGTAAAATAAGTTTATTAACAAAAGGAGATAGGATTTTGAGTGAGTCCAGGTACAAAGGATAGAGTTAGAAATGATTGCAAGCAAATAAGAGACTAGATGCTAAGAGTTAACAAAACTACATCTTGGTAAAAGGTAAAAGTTTTACCACATTACCTTCTTGCAAGATGGCTGACCACCCATCTGATTAGGATCTTCCTCAAAGTACTTAGTTCCTGTATCTTCCTAAGGTAAAAGATACCTTGGGGCTTTTTGCCTCTCTGTTTTATAATACTGTGAACCTCTGAAATGGATTCTTCTGAAGAAAATTCCATGCTAGTTTCTTTCCCTGCTTGTGTTTGCTAAAATGCAAATGAATGGCCACTTGACATGTGATTGCTAATTGATTCTGATGACACCTGGTTGGAAGTGTGGGCCTGTCTTTTGTCTGGGAGAAACCTGTTTACCCACTCCCAGAATTGTCTAGTAAACACATTTTAGTTCCACATTTCCATTGTCCCTTGGGCATTTACCATATGTACACCAGACAAGGATAGTAATTATCAGTGTGTTAGGTTTTCCAACGATACCTTACATGACACATCAGATACAGTTTATGACATTAATGAACTGGGGCCCACTGAACTGGTTAGGACAGCTGAAACTCACTACCAGATACCAGAGAGCCCCCTGCCCTCTTAGGGCTAGTCTACACTAACAATGCTAAAGCACTGCCACCGCTCTAAAAACCCCACCTCCACGAGAGGTGCAGCTCCCAGCGCTGGTGCACTGTTTACACTGGCGCTTTACAGCACTGAAACTTGCTGTGCTCAGGGGGGTGTTTTTTTCACACCCCTGAGTGAGAAAGTTGCAGTGCTGTGAATTGCCAGTGCAGACAAGCCCTTACATTGGGATGCTGTTAGAGCCACATACATGTGTAACTTAAGCTGCCTGTATTCATCACATTCTCAACACTTATTCTTTGTACCTTTACTTTAAAGAAGGATTCTACTGAGTTTTGTTTATTCAGCTTTTATAAAGAAATGTATTCCTATTATCTGTATTATTGTAGGGCTTAGAAGCCTCAGTCATCAGAGGTAATCGTACTTCAATAACAATTTGCTATGCAAACCTGGAGGCAGAAGAATAAACAACCTTCTTTCAAAACAGGTCTAGTTTCTTTCTGTGTTGGTCAAATAACAGAGGCAGTTGGAACTGCTCTGCCCTATGTGTCCTTGGGGGAATTTGTTTAGATTGCAAAGATCCAGGATGGGATGCCAGCTGCCTGACTTCTTCTGAATCCAGAAACAGTGGGAGTAGAAACCCTGTCCCATGTGCTGGGGAGGGACCTGTGCTATGGCTCCCAGGTGCAGAAGAGGACTTATTTTTCCCTGTAGAATAGACTTGTGAGAGGGGTCCCTGAAGAGGGAAGGAGGTAGGACGGGACAGATAGGAAGGGGATGGATATCCTTCCTTGACTATCTCTAGAACCCACTTGTCTGAGGTGATGAGACTACGATGGGAAAAATGGAGCTAGTCAGTCGCCAAACTTTTGGAACAGCAGACATGGTGGGGATGACTGGAACAACGGAAAGCTTCTCAGGGCCTTGACCACACCTTCAAAATTGTTGCTTTGGTACTGGTGCATCAAATGAACTCTGATGGAAGAATGTGCAAGGCCTTGGTCCTTCAGATGAAGCAGATAATCCAAAATCAACTGGACTGAAGAATACAAGGGGGAAATGCCCTGTTCAGCTGCCCAGTGGGAAAATCGCACAGGCTACCGCTGGGTGGAGCACCCACTCGTGGTGAGAGGAGAAGTCCCTGCTTACCTGATCCGCTAACGTCTTCTTGACCCCCGGGAGGTGACATGCTTCTAGATGGATTCTGTGGCGGATGCAGAAGTCCCAAAGACGGAGTGCCTCTTGGCATAGGACCGAGGATTGAGTTCCTCCGTCTGTTGATATAGAATATTGAGGCTGTGTTGTCTGTTAAGATTCTGACCACTCCGCCCAACAGGTGAGGAAGGAAGACTGTGCATGCCCTGAGCTCTCTGATGTTTATGTGTAAAGTCATCTCTTCCGGGGACCACGTACCCAGGCTCTGGAGATCATCGAGGTGTGCCCCCAAACCGAGATCCAAGGCGTCCGAGACCAACTTAACTGAGTGGAAAGTGCTGTTGAAGGGGTCTCCTTCCAGGACATTCTGGGGGTTGGACCACCATCAGAGTGAGGTGAATATCGTTGCGGGAATGGTGACGACCTTTTCCAGGTGTTGCCTGGACTGGGAGTAGACAGTCGCCAGCCATTGCTGCAGGAGTTGCATCCGGAGCCTGACATGGTGCACTACATATGTACATGCCACCGTGTGACCTAGGAGGTGCAGGCAAACCCTGGCCATGGTCAGGGGAAACGCGGAGACTTCTGCGATGAGATCCGCTAATGCCCTGAACCTCTCCAGTGGCAGGAACGCTCTACCAGAGGTTGAGTCGAGCACCACTCCAATGAACTCTATCCTCTGTACGGGAACTAAATGTGGATTTTGTGTCATTCACCAACAGGCTGAGGTGATGTCACATGGCCAGCAGCACCGTGACGTCCCCAAGGACCTGGAGTTGCCTTTGACTAGCCAGTCATCAAGTTATGGGTAGATCTGGATATCTCTGAGGTAAGCTGCCACCACCAGCATGCACTTGGTAAATACCCGTGGTGCTGTTGCTAGGCCAAACCGAAGGACCTCAAACTGATAGTGGTTGGGACCTATCGTGAACCGGAGAAAGCATCTATGGTCTCTCCGAAGCTCTGGATACTGAACGGGAGTCCTGGGAGGGCTGAGTCAACCCCCATGGGTTCCATGGGTACCATGATGCTGGCCACGGAATCTGAGACCACAGAGCTAGCTTTGATGTCATCCCGTAGCCTGCAACATCGGTGCCAGAGCTTGTCCTGCAGCTAGGGAACCTCGTTCCAAACCCAAGCTAGAGTCAGAGTCTCTCTGCCCTTGTCCGAGGTCCGGAGACCAGATGGAGCTGTGAAGCTTCTGCCTGTCACGGTCAGAAGCGTGTTGGCTGCAAGAGGGCAGCCGCTGGCAAGACATCCCCCACGATGGGGAGCGTTGCCATAGGAGAGACGACTGTGGTGGTCCAAACACGGGTTTACCCAGTCACTGGGACCCTGCAGGGGCTGGAGTGGGCGGCACCGGGAAGGACATAATCTCTTGTGCTGCTTGTAGGACCTCCGGCATGGACAGCACCCATAGCAGACAAGGACCTCTGTTACTATCCAGGAAGTGGGCTGGGTTACACCGCGTGACCTTAGCTGGGGCCAGAGATCCCAAAGGGGGTGAAGAGGTGCCCGAGACAGTGTCTTGGTCCACCCCAGATTTATTCTTTCCCTTGCAGGAAGCTGGAGACCTTCCTCACCCTGTCTTCTTGGCTGTGGACTGGTGTCTGCTTGCAGACTGTACCGGTGGGGCACTGCGCACTGAATTCATGGTGCTAAGCACTGAATCAGAGAGCTGCTCTGGCATCGGGGTAAGGGCAAGCTAATGTCATGCTCCTTCTTCGTCTTGGGCTTGAAGGACTTGCAAATTCTGCACTTATCACTAATGTGATCTTCGCCCAACCATTGAAAACAACTTATGTGGATTGCTAATGGGCATGGGCCTTTTACAGTGATCACAGGGCTTAAAACCTAGGGACCAGGTCATGCCCCATCCTCAGGCGAAGTCCCATTCGGGACCTACTAAGTCTCCAAATAGCAGAAAAGAAACTAAAACTAGAGGGAAACTATATACAATATACAAGAGGTAAACGAATTCGAATGAATAAGCAGCAACAGCTCTAGCTGAAGTAGCAACAGTTCCATGCACTGTCACTGGCAGCAAAAAGAAACTGAGGGGGGTGGGCAGGCGGCATCCTATATGCCATGGCATAAGCGCACCACTCCACGGAAGCCAGAGCCAGTCCCCTACGGATACTGCTGAGGGAAAAACTTCCGGCACTGGTGCATGTGGCGAGCACACATCCCTAAGCTGAAAGGACGTGAGCAATCACTCAAAGAACCACCTTAGGAAAAGTGGGCTCTGCTAGCGGATCCTGTCCTAGACCAAAGACAGTAGAGAAGGAACTGGGGGCGATCGGACCTTACAGAGCTATATGTACATTCTGCGTACAGTGTCAGAGAGGGGACGTGTGCATGTGCTGGTGAAGAGCTCTGATCCCAGTCACAGGGGGTGCTGCCACACTTACAGTGGAGCACTCAAAGGGACATCACTTGAAGAACTCATTTTTCTCTTGTTCCATTAGCTATGATCACTTTTTTTGAATTACCAGTTCACTACAACATTCCTTTGATCGTTACATGCCAAAATGTTCATAAGTAACTATTCTGTAGTTTCTAAAGTTTTAATGGAATTTTACTAAGAAGAGATGTTTGCAGCACTGTCAAACTTTTAGGCATTGAGTTAGGAGGGCCAGGTTGTGTTTTCTCTTATATTACAACCACTACGAGAGATCCTGGAACGGGACGAGTGCAAAACACACCCACACTCAAGTCTCTTTGCAGTCTTGACTCTGCTCTTTTAGGAGTGGCAGAGATAGAGGCCAGGATCTGCCACAGATCATTGGCCATCTTAAAGATTCCCTCATTAAGGGGCACAATTTATCTGCCAAGAATCACAGGGTATAAGATGCCAGTTTCCATGATTTTTCTTGGACAATTGCTAAAGGAATCTCTAAAAGGTGTCTGCCATTAGTTTCAAGATACCTAGAAAGGCCTCCAAGTCACCATCATCAGACAGTACAACTTCATCTAGCAAATTACCATAGATGCATGAGGAATTGAATATTCCTCCTGATCATCACCACCACTCTGCATGAATCATAGAATATCAGGGTTGGAAGGGGGATCATCTAGTCCAACCCCCTGCTCAAAGCAGGACCAATCCCCAATTTTTTTTTGCCCCAGATCCCTAAATGGCCCTCTCACGGATTGAACTCACAACCCTGGGTTTAGCAGGCCAATGCTCAAACCACTGAGCTATCCCTCCCCCCAGTTTGAGAGCCGCAACCTGCTGAGGGGTCCACATCATTCTTGGAGACCTAGCCAGAGTGGTCAATTTACGCCCAGATGAAGTGGGGGAAAAAAATCTAACAGGTCCTGGAAATTGAGCTCAAGGATTCCAGGGTGGCCAATAAGGCCAGGTCTGCACACCATAGGGATATGGTACATAAGGCCAAGATGAAAGAATCCAGACAGTTTGGACCCAGACCAATTTGTGTCTTACTGTAGGTAGAAGAGTGTCCTGAGATCCCCTTCTATGGCTCCCACTTATAGATTGTGTTGACTCAGAGAGAAGGGTTCCTACTATCCCCTGAAAAGGAAGAAGTAGAAGAGTAAACTTCTTTGAGAAGAGGCTGATTGCTGAAAAAGTTAGGTTGAGATGATGTTCCATGAAATATGGATACCAGTGACTACGTAGGTTAATTTAGCACACTTTTTGTCTTTGGTACCCTTGGTTCCACTACTGATATAGGTCTTGCAGATATTATCAGTCTCATGTTGAGAAGAGGAGCTTCTGGTTCAGGTGTAATTAGCCAAGTTTCTAGAAGATGTAAAAGTAAATGGTTCCAAGGTTGTATGCATCAAGGAAGGTGTTGCCAAAGGCAACAGTACTGCAGGGATAAGTGCCAATGAGGGGCTCATCTCTCACTCTGTTGCAATGTCATCAGTGTTGATGTAGCTGGCGCTGATACAGAAGGATTGGTAACCAAACTCAACTGGCACGTGACTGCCAGTGCCAAAGAAAGTGTATCAGGTGGGACAGCTGAACCATAGTGCACATCAGGCTTTGAAGGGAGTACTGAGGCACAGTCACAAATATGACTCTTCAACTTCCTTTTTGACAGTATTGGGGAAGATGATCAAGTTGGAAACTGTTTTCCTGTCTCACAAGAATTTTCGAAAATGTTTCCCATCCAAAATGGGACAGTCAAAATCTCAAATTTTCATGAACTGATAGCCCAATAAATAAATAAAAATTCAGATCAGGTCAATCAAAATGTTTCATTTCAATAATTTCAAAACATCTCATTTGTCTTTAATTTTAACATTTTTAGTATAGAAAATCTTAAAACCCATTTTAAGTTAAACAGTGCAGTCACATTCCAATGCATATTAGTTTTATGATACTAGAGAACTTGCATAAAATGTAATGGTCATGTACAGTGCTGGGGAAATACAGTACGTCAATATAAACACTAGAATGTGGTTGAAAGTAATTAAGAGTGTCCTAGTTAGTAACTTTGATCTGAGAATAACTGATTAATTTCTAAATGAGTTGATAGCAAACTAGACAAATGTAATATTGGTTAAACAATTACATACGTAAGTTTCTTTCCCACAAATATGATGACTTTATCTTTAGGCTTCATAGTATCAATGAAGTAGCGTGTGAAAGCTCTCTTTTCTTCTTCTGGGATAATAATAACTTTCTGCTCAACTGTATTTACTGCCTGTGAAATATGAAAAAATGATGTTAAGTAAAAAGAAATTCATTCTCACATTACAATACCTCAGGCCACAGACTTCAAAACTGATATACTTGATTGTGTCAATAAATGGTATCAGGAGAGAATCTTAAATATTCACTTCATAGGAAAATAGACTGTGTCAAACTCTAGAAAGATAAGTTTGCTATTTTTCTCTGAGCAGAACTGGGAAGAAACAAATTAACTAAGCTTCAGAGGGCAGGCACATGCTACTGAGCCAGTTACAGCCATGGGCCCTGTAAAACTAGGAGCTGTAGTTGCAGATCTTCACCCTAGTCATGTACCCTACAGGAAATTTCATATAGGGAATTCCTGCTCCTTCAGCAAAAGACCAGACAGGAGAGACACAGGGTAAAGGAAGGACCCTGGAGGGATATCTCTGCATTTATCAGAAAGAAGGCCCAGAATAGGAGACATCTGCAAAGAGCAGGAGCTGGCTGTTATGAAGCCTCAGCTACGGAAGGTTGTGAATCCCTAAGACAAAGGCTAAGTGAACACCCTGAGGAGCTTTGAGATCTTTTTGGTGCTTTGTTTTAAGTCTTTTTCTAAGTTAAGAAAAGTCCTGAGCAGAGGAACTGAAATAGTGAAGTTGTCTGGAGCATGATCTCATTGGGCTAGTGGATTAGTCCACAGGTTTACAGTCACTTAAACTCTGTGCTTCAGTTCTCTGTTTGTAAACTGGCATTGATAATACTTTCTCCTTTCTCTCTATTAGCTCTTTGGATTCTAAGCTCTTTGAAGCAGGGACTTTTCTTACTATGTATTTGCATAGTGACTAGCACATGCAAGTCCCAATCTAGTTTGGGTGCCAGTAGGCATGACATACTAATTAACAACAACAACTATGACAGAGGATGGGGAAAGGCGAACAGACTGGAAGGTAGCCAGGTGGTAATACAAAATTCACTTACTTTATTATAAAGGTTTATTGACAATCCTTTTTTTTTCTTCCCTTTTACTCTATGACTGTGCTATTATGATATTTACATGGTAACTAGAGAGCAAAATCTGCTAAACTGAGATCAGATATTGAGCTGCCTTTGTTGAACTTCTAAAAGAAGAAAGGGGGCTTCAATCATTAAAACAAAGTTGGCAGACCACTGAGGAAGACAGCTTTTTTGCATTGTAAAAGGAAGAGGGCTGAAAAAACTGCCTGGAAGCAGGAGGGAACTAGTGGAACCACATAAAGAACTGAACCAAGTCTTGTTCTGATGGATAAAATATCCAGATCCTGCCTAGGGTCTGATCTACAGAAGGTAAAGCTCATTGTCAGAATAACAAATCTGGTTGTGAAAGAAATACTAATTTCTTTATGGCACGACTGCATGCAGGCTGAAGCAGGGGTGAAACAGCATATGCACTATTTGAAAGTTTGATAAATTTCAGAACACCCATGCTGTTTAAAATTGTGAGTAAAATGCGTTTGAACAAATTTCTCATTAGTTATAGTGAAGTTATAAAACAGGAGTAAAAAGAACCCAAACATTTGCTGCTACATTTCAGTACAATGTTATTTCAATCTATAACCAGTCAGTCCAAAAATTAAAAATGCATCGTAGAAGCTCTTGGAAGATATAGCAACTATATGAGAGCTAATGACTCCTTTGGCATCAGGAAACAATGGGATTTATTTATTTATTTTTAAAGGCATCCAGTTGAGGCTTTCAATACTGGGGAAATAGTAGTACATCTTTCCCTCTTGCTTTTTGGCAGGGGCAGAGGGTAACTTTACATTTAGGGAGGTGGTATATGAATTTCTTCCTTGTTCTCCCAAATCAAACCTTGAATACATTTCACCCCAACCTAATATCTGATGCTACATCCAAATACATCTAAATACTCCAGTTTGATGTTTCTGCTAAAATGATAAGTTGACTTTTACATTCAGTTGACTTTTACATTTGTTAGGTTTCAAAGTCAATATAAAAATAGAGATAAGGGGGGAACTTTACACCTCTGAGAACTATGACAGGTTGTCTGTATACGCCAAGCAATACGTTTACATCTGTTTCACATTTTAAAGGTTATTTTTGTAACCAAAAGAGCTCAAATTTTTTTTTAAACACAAAAACTTCAATTCTGGATGAAAATTATATAGCATAATCAAAAAGGGCAATTACATAGCAATGTGTGGCTACATAATATTATACATGGGCCCTTGGCCATTAGGTAGATTTGGATGAAATATTTACTATTGAAGCTTATGGGTGGAGAAATACATTATTATTAACCAAATCAATGCTTCAGAGACTTCATAAAATTTATTTAATCATTTGTCCATTACCAAAGCTGAGACTAAATGCTCTTTGGCATGTCTCATTATATTTTTATCACAAAGTTCTTTTCTATTTACAGTTCTAAGATACATTCTGGGCTTTTACTGAAGCTTTTAAAATACCACTGATTTCTGCTTACTTGGAGCATGTTGTGAAAGACCAGACTGGATTATGCTTTTAACTAAATAAAGTATTATTTGAATGTTCCAAAACATTCAAAGTTATGTGCAACTACAAGGAGTAATGTGATTTTAAAAAAACCAACCTACCGCTAAATCAAGAGTGCCAACATATACGATCATAGGATCTTTCAAATACGATTTGGCAAGGCGGCGAACACCATCTGGCCAAGTAGCACTGGTGGGAGAGAAGAAAAACACATTTTAAAAGGCAAGAGGTCTCCAATACGTCTCTCATCCATCCCACACCCCAATACATTCCAGCAAGGTCTTACACCCACAATAGCTGTCATGCATATGTACTAACCTTAACAAGAAAAATTGGAATTGCTCATTTATGAGCATAAATTCAATCCACTTGGTATTACTGAAACCTGGTGGCATGATTTATACAACTGAAATGTTAAAAATCAATGGTTATAACTTATTTAGGAAGGACTGGAAGGGGAAAAGGAGAGGATGAGTGACACTCTGTCAAAAACGGCATTACCTGTTTCCGAGTTACTGATAACTCGGAAGAAAGTTATCTTGAAGGCTTCTGGATCAATGTCCTAACAGACAAAACACAAGATGGGGTACTAGCTGGTGTCTGCTACAGACCACAAAAATCACACTAGTGAAAATGAACACTTCCTTACATGCTTATCTACAATGTGCAGGAAAAAAAACATTTTGTGATCATGAGGGACTTCAATTTGAGTGACATATGCTGGAGGTCTCGTACTGCCAGAACTAAAACATTCTTGGAATTTCTAAACATTATAGATGATAGTGGATAACAGTGCCTTGGCTGTCTGTCCAGGCTCCTGTGTGGCGGCAGAGATGTTGGCTGTCTGTCCTAGGACTCCTCTGAGTCGGACAACGGTTCTGTCTGAAATAGCAGGCCCCAATCCGATGAATGGGGAAGGTGTACAACAAGAGCAGCAGTTCATCCTCAGGTGTAGGGATGTCTTGGAGAATAGACAGGCCCGAGAGAAGCAAGACTGTAGGTGACATAAATATAAAGGGAAGGCTAACCACCTTTAAATCCCTCCTGGCCAGAGGAAAAACCTTTTCACCTACAAAGGGTTAAGAAGCTAAAGATAACCTCGCTGGCACCTGACCAAAATGACCAATGAGGAGACAAGATACTTTCAAAGCTAGAGTGGTGGGGGGAACAAAGGGTTCTCTGTCTGTGTGTTGTCTTTTGCCGGGACCAGAGCAGGAATGAAGGTCAGAACTCCTGTGAAGGCTTAATAAGCAATCTAGTTAGATATGCATTAGATTCTGTTTTGTTTAAATGGCTGAGAAAATAAGCTGTGCTGAACAGACTGTATATTCCTGTTTTTGTGTCTTTTTGTAACTTAAGGTTTTGCCTAGAGGGATTCTCTATGTTTTGAATCTGATTACCCTGTAAGGTATTTACCATCCTGATTTTACAGAGGTGATTCTTACACTTTTTCTTCTATTAAAATTCTTCTTTTAAGAACCTGATTGCTTTTCCTTGTTCTTAAGATCCAAGGGTTTGGGACTGTGTTCACCTATGCAAACTGGTGAGGATTTTTATCAAGCCTTCCGCAGGAAAGGGGGTGTAGGGCTTGGGGGGGATTTTGGGGGGAAAAGAAGTTTCCAAGCGGGCTCTTTCCCAGTTATATTTTGTTAGACGCTTGGTGGTGGCAGCAATAAAGTCCAGGGACAAAAGGTAAAATAGTTTGTACCTTGGGGAAGTTTTAACCTAAGCTGGTAAAAATAGGCTTAGGGGGTTTTTCATGCAGGTTCCCTCATCTGTACCCTAGAGTTCAGAGCGGGGAAGGAACTTTGACAGTAGGTATGGCAGGAACATCCTCTGGTGTCAGGAACATCTCCATACATCCTGGAGTCTGTGGGTGCTCACTGAGACTCCAGAGGTACCTGGTTCAGTAGTCAGAGCCAACTGGTTTGCATTTTGGTGAGGCGGCAGCAACAGAGCATCCAGAACTGCAGTCGTAGAGGGAAGCTCTACGTGTCACCAGGTGGTAGGGATGGATCCCGCTTCTTCTTTACCTTACTCTTCAGCTGGGGGACCTTTGGTGGTGGTTCTGCTGGATCCACAAGCAACATCTTACCCAACCTGGCATGGCTCAGAGAGGGAATGTGTCTATATAAGTAGTCTGACGCGGGGATCTGCTCTTACGCCTATGAGCGTTTATTACGCTTGTTGTGGGCCTTCGATGCTGGCAGCTTCGTACCATAGCTCATGCTCAGAGGGACTCTACTGATCAGTAGAGACTGCTATACTGTGGGAGTGTGTGTGGGGTATCTCCCTGGCCAGGATCAGAGTGCATCCAGGGCCTTACTGCCTCTTCCTAAGGAACCTGTGGAGTTGGAGCTCACAGGTCTATAGTTCTGAGTGCGAAGGACTTACAGATGCTGCACTTCACCAAGATGTGCAGCTCACCCAGGCAGTATAGGCACCGTTGATGGTCAATGCTGATGAAAAAGGAATGAATGCAGAAGACAGTTCTTGATGCCTGGGATCCTGGGCATGGTCACTGGATAGCAAGGGGCTGTCCCCCTGAACTGGGGAGGGTTTACACTAAACTATGAAAAACAATCTATTTACACAAGTATACAACAACTCTCTTATCGAAATAAGAGTGAAGGAGGAATAGGGGTTTTGACTCAGGCCATGAAATGGTAAGAGGGAACTGGAGTGACATCGACCCGCACCACCCCATATACCCTCTGTCGGGAGCACAAGGAGACATACTGAGCATGTACAGGTCAACGGACGTTGCTTGGAGAAAACTTCCCGACTCAGCACATGCATCTATGTGTGGAATACACATGGGACCATCACTGGAAGAACAGATCATTCTGAACCAACCTTGGAAGCAGAGGAGGCACAACCTTGTGTGATCAGTTGCAAAGGTGCAAGCTGCCATGGATCTGCAGAGCTGAAGACAGTTCTTAATTGAGGTCCAAGAGCTCTCCTGAATTGCATGTACCAGACCTGACAGAGTCTAAGATATGGTAGGCCCTGGCTATCAGTGATGCCCCTATAAACTGTATCTTCCGTACAAGGGGTTAACATGGATTTTTTACCTTTTTACCTTTTTTAAGATCCAACTCCTGGTACAGAGCAAAGGCTGTCTGGGTGGAAGACAGGACTGCTTTGTAGGAATGTTCCTTAAGTAGTTAGTTGTGAAGGTACAGGAAGACTAGGATCACTTCTTGTTTCAGGTAAGGACCTTTGAGAACACCCTTAAGGTTAAAGAAAGGCTGAAGGGAAGCACTTGGTATTGGAAATGATCCTGGCCTATAGTGACATGTAGGTATTTCCTGCAGGATGGGTGTATCTTTATTTGGAAATAGGAATATTGTAGGTTGAGGGCTGAAAACCAATCCGCTTCCTCCAGTGAAGGATTTATAGCTGCCAGAGTCGTCATTATAAGCTTGAGACTTTACAAACTTGTCCTAGATACAAGATCAGTCTCCACACTGTCCTTTGGCACAAGGAAATATCTTGAGTAAAACCCTTTGCCCTTGTGAGGAGTAGGACCAGTTCTAACATTCTTAATCATAGAGAATATTTACTTTTCATCTCAAAGGCTTAGGAGAGGGGTCCGTTATGAGGAAGAGAGAAGGGGTCCGGAAGGGAGAGACTGATGTGAAATGGATGGTATAGCCTGTTGTGACCTCTATGACCCACTTGTCTGTAGTGATCCCACGCCAATCATGTTGGAAATGGGAAAAGGGGTCTTCAAAGGTGGGGAGGTGAGCAAATGGACAGCTGTAAAACCAGAGATGTGGGAGGATATGAACCTTGACCAACCCATCAACACTGCTGCTTTGAAGAGGACTGGGTTGTTGTAGAGGGCAGATGAGTGGCCCTTTCTCTCTCTCTCAGGAATGTATGTCTTTTTCTAGGGGTTTTGGTGGATCTTTGGAATTCAGAGAATTTAGCAGAATGCAATCTCTGGGCAGCTGGTGACCTACTAAATCTCTTATCATAGGTATGTATACGTCCAGGGATCTCAAAGGAGCCCTAGAGTCCTTCAGCGCGTATAAGGACTTGTCGATAGTCTTGGAGAAAAACTTCCAACCGTCAAAGGGGAAATCCTCAATAGCGTTCTGTACTTCCCTTGGAAACCCCAAGAGTTGGGGTTATGATGCCCTTAGCATAACAGCAGCTGTGGAGATGTACCTGGCAGCAGCGTCTACAGCATCCAAGGATACCCGAAGAGCAGTTCTGGCCAATAACTGGTACTCTGAAGTGATGGACTGGAATTGCTCCCTCTGTTCCTGTAGCAGATGTTCAATAAAGGCAGTTAAATCTACTATAGTTTGTAAAATTATATTTGACCATGATCCTGATAGTCCAGTCTTCACGTCTGTCTAGAAAAGTCCAGTCTTTAGTTTATCATATGGGATAGAAGTGGACAAGTGTTGCTTACCCACTCATTTACCATAGAAAAAACCCAGAGAGTCTTTAGGGGGAACCATTTACATGTTGGTGGAACAGTATTCGAATTGGCTAAGATAGTGTAATGCCTCATTAATGGATAAGGCCATCCTGGAGTTGTTGCTGACTGCAGGAGATCCAACAGTTTATGCTGTGAATCCTTGACTTCTGAGTGGAATGTGAAGAGTGTCAGCTACCCACTTTATGAGGTCTTGAAATTGACAGAAGAAGCCATCAGCTATGGAAGGTGGTGGAGGCATAACCACCTCGACTGGAGATGAGGATGAAGTGTGTTTGGTGGTTGGTCTCCTGCTCCTCAAACATCTCCTGTGAGGGACTGGTGGTGTCACTGACCGAGAAGGATCACAGGCAGGAAGCACAAAGTCTGAAGCCTGGAGACGTGGGCACAGTCTGGCACCCAAATGAAGCATAGGAGGGGGGAGGGGTTGTTCCCCCAGGAGACTAAACTATTAAACTCTTTACAATTAGATGATTCTTGTTCTGTAGAATGAAGTCAAAGCTGTGGACACTAAAGGTTCCAACCTGAACCATGCAGTGATGAGAAGGAATTGGAGAGGTGGTCAGACCATCCTGTCCTTTACCCCCACTGTTGCAGGAATGAGGGGAGCAAGGATGCCAGTGCAGACCAATGAATGCTACTTTCAAATTCTCTGGCTCCGGACGTATGGTGTGCATACGTAACCCACAGCAGAATACAATAGGGACCATCACTTGAAGATCAAGGTTGATTTTTAAGAAATCTTGGACACCAGGGAATTTCCAGAAGACTGGAAGAAATGTTGTGCCACTTTTTTTTTTTTAAAAAGGTAAATGGGATGACCCAGGTAATTGTAGGCCTGTCAGCCCGACAATGACCCCAGATAAGACAATGGAGCAGCTGATATGGGACTCAATTAGAAACAATAAAAGGAGGGTAATATAATTAATGCCAATCAACAACGGTTTATGAAAGCTAGATCCTGTCAAACTAACCTGATTTTGTTGTTGTTGAGAATACAAGTTTGATAAAGGTAATATCGTTGACATAATATACTTAAGATTCTGTAAGGCATTTGACTTGGTACCATATGACATTTTGCTTAAAAACTAGAAAGACAAAATTAACACTGCACACATGAAATGGATTAAAAGCTGGCTGATAGGTCTCAAAATGTAATTATGAAAGGGAAACTGGGTGTGTTTCTGGTGGAGACCCAAAGGGGATCCCATGCTTGGTCCTATGCTATAACTCTTTTGTCAATGACTGGCAAGAAAAAATCATCATTGATAACATTTACAGATGACACGAACTGGGGGAGTGGTAAATAACTAATCACAGAATCATAGAATATTGGGGTTGGAAGGGACCTCAGGAGGTCATCTAGTCCAACCCCCTGCTCAAAGCAGGACCGATCCCCGACTAAATCATCCCAACCAGGGCTTTGTCAAGCCTGACCTTAAAAACTTCTAGGAAAGGAGATTCCACCACCTCCCTAGGTAACGCATTCCAGTGTTTCACCATCCTCATAGTGAAAAAGATTTTCCTAATATCCAACCTAAATCTCCTGCACTGCAACTTGAGACCATTATTCCTTGTTCCGTCATCTGCTACCACTGAGAACAGTCTAGAGCCATCCTCTTTGGAACCCCCTTTCAGGTAGTTGAAAGCAGCTATCAAATCACCCCTCATTCTTCTCTTCCGCAGACTAAACAATCCCAGTTCCCTCAGCCTCTCCTCATAAGTCATGTGTTCCAGTCCCCTAATCATTTTTGTTGCCCTGCGCTGGACTTTCCAATTTTTCCACATCCTTCTTGTAGTGTGGGGCCAAAAACTGGACACAGTACTCCAGATGAGGCCTCACCAATGTCGAATAGAGGGGAACGATCACGTCCCTCAATCTCCTGGCAATGCCCCTACTTATACATCCCAAAATGCCATTGGCTTTCTTGGCAACAAGGGCACACTGTTGATTCATATCCAACTTCTCGCCCACTGTAACCCCAGGTCCTTTTCTGCAGAACTGCTGCCAAGCCATTCGGTCCCTAGTCTGTAGCGGTGCATTGGATTCTTCCGTCCTACGTGCAGGACTCTGCAATTGTCCTTTTTGAACCTCATCAGATTTCTTTTTGCCCAATCCTCCAATAATAAGATAGGTCACTGATAAAGAGAGATCCGGATCTCTTGGAAAGCTGGGATCAAGCAAACAGATTAATGTTTGAATGTGGCTTAATGCAAATGTATACATCCAGGAACAAAGAATGTAGGCTGTACTTACAGGATGGGGAATTTTATCCTGGAGTCAGTAATTCCGAAAAAGACTGGAGTTCTTGGTGGATAATCAGTTGAACATGAGCTCCCAGTGCAATGATGTGACTAAAGGGCTAATGCAATACTGGATGCATAAAGAATGGAATCTTGAATAGGATGGAGAAGTTATTTTACCTCTATGTTTGGTACTGGTGCGACCGCTGCTGAAACAGTGTGTCCAGTTCTGGTACCCACAATTCAAAAAGGATATTGACAAATTGGAGAGGGTTCAAAGAGCTATGAGAATGATTAAGGAATTAGAAAACATACTTTACAGTGGCAGACTAAGAACATAAGAATGGCCATACTGGGTCAGACCAATGGTCCATCTATTCCAATATCCGGTCTTCCAGCAGTGGCCAATGCCAGGTGCTTCAGAAGGAATTAACAGAACACGTAATCATCAAGTGATCCATCCCTTGTCATCCACTCCCAGCTTCCAGCAGACACCAGAGACACAATGCATAACCATCCATGACCATCTTGGCTAACAGCCATTAACAGACCTATCCTCCATGAATTTGTCTAATTCTTTGAACCACATTACACTTTTGGCCTTCACAACATCCCCTAGCAATGAGTTCCACAGGTTGACTGGCCATCGTGTGAAGTACTTGTTCCTTTTGTTTTAAACATGTTGCTTATTAATTTCATTGGGTGACCCGTTTCTTGTTTACTGCTTCACGTAAGACAACATTCTTATTCACTTTCTCCACGCCATTCACGATTTTATAGACCTCTATCATATCCCCTCTGTTGTCTTTTTTCCAAACTGAAAAGTCCCAGTCTTTTTACTCTCTCTTCATACGGAAGCGGTTCCATACCCTTCATCATTTTTGTTGCCCTTCTCTGTACCTTGTCCAATTCTAAAATATATTTTTTGAGATGGGGTGACTAGAATCAAGGAGCTTAATCAATTTAAGATTAACAAAAAGAAGATTAAAGGGTGATTTGACTACAGTCTACATAGGGAACAAATATTTAATATTGGTCTCCTCAATCTAACAGAGAAAGGTACAACATGATCCAATGGCTGGAAGCTTAAGCTAGACAAATTCAGACTGGAAAGAAGATGTACATTTTTCACAGTGAGAGTTATTAATCATTGGATCAATTTAGCAAAGGTCATGGTAGATTCTCCATTACTGACAATTTTTAAATTAAGATTTAATCTCTCTAAAAGGTATGCTTTAGGAATTATTTTGGGACAGGTATAGAGCCAGTGTTATTCATAAGGTCAAACGAGATGATCACAGTGTTTCCTTCTGGCTTATCACTTCATCTATGAACTGCAAGTATGTTTTTTAGTAGTATAACTACACACTTGCCTGTACTCTTAGCAAGAAACATGTGTTCTGAATTTTGCCTGTGTCCACTAGTAGGCCCAGCACTTTGGCTATGACTGAGCAGTGCACAACAGAGCTCCAGGGGGAGAAGAGGGGTCAGTCTGTAAAAGTGGCTCTGAACTCCCAAATCCTTAGCCAAATTTGCACTTTTCTGGGCACCCAGAATAAATCAGAGCACCTGAGGATTATACTGAAGTACACATATTGTACACAGTGTGGTAATTGTGTTTGTTCCAGAATATTGGAGACACAAGATAGGTGAGGTAATATCTGAAGAGCACCTCTGTGTAAGCTTGTTGCTCTCACCAACAGAAGTTGGTCCAATAATAGATATTACCTCATCCATCTTGTCTCTCTAAAGTATAAAGGCTGTTAACAGCCTTAAGGTGTTATTACAGTATCTGAAGATCTCTGAGGCAAAGAAAAATCCCAGCCATGTCCCCATTCTCCCTTTCACAAATCTTGGCTAGCCACAGACAGTGGGATAACACAGAAGCAGTCACGCTGGCTCTACATCAGAGGATTCTCCTACACTAGGGTTATCTTCCTGTGGCTAGTTATGGTGTGGCATGCATTGGCAAGAATTCACAGAACCAGGGGTTTGGTGGTTAGAGACTGAAAGGTTCATAGACTGATATTCATATTAATGTAAATATATAAAATAAGATTTATACTAACACTTGAGAGACAAAATAATTCACTCTGATGTATTTTGAACTATATCCCTGATAATCCTGGATCCTGTTAGGAAATGTATTATGTACTATGCAATCAGCAATCATAAACCTCTTTACATCTGCAAAGTCATCTTAAAACATTAAATATTTTCAAACACCTCTGAAGTACAGATTTTAGAATGCAGGTGGGGAAACAGACAGAGGCTGCAAAAGTTCATTCTATTATATAAATATGCTAAAGTTGTAATGAAGTATAGTTAATACCCTTGCTCCAAACCTCTCTTGGGCACACATGATTTGAATCTTTGCCCACAACTTCAAGAAATGAAGTAAAATTTCACTCTAAAACCATATTCCAATCTATATGAAAAGGTTACTAACCTGTACAGTAACTGGAATTAGAGATATTTTGTCCCTGGGGTGCTCCATTTTGACCTTGTGCTTTCAATCAGATTTCTGTCAGCAGTCTGTGGGGCTTCGCCCACACCCTACTCATCCTTATGCTCAGGACTGAGAGTATATAGGGAGAGACAGACTTGCCATTTCTCCAATTCATTCTCAGTCATGAATTCCAGCAGCAAGAACTCCAAATAGAGGGGAAGGGGAGTGCAAGTAGTGGAGCACCCATAGGGACAAAACATCTAGAACAGGGCGGGCAAACTTTTTGGCCTGAGGGCCGCATCAGGTTTCAGAAATTGTATGGAGGGCCGGTTAGGGGAGGCTGTGTCTCCCCAAACAGCCAGTCAAGGCCCAGCCCCGGCCCGCTATCCGACCCCCTCTGCTTTTCGCCTCCTGCCCCATACAACCCCCTGGGTTCCCTAACGGCCCCCCCCCAGGACTCCTACCCCATCCACCACTCCTGCACTGTGTCCCCTGCCCGGCCCTGGACCCCTCGCCCCTAACTGCCCTCTGCTGCCCCATCCAACCCCCCTCTCCTTCCTGACTGCCCCCCCCCGGATCCCTGCCCAATCCAACCCCCCCTTCTCCCTGACCACCCCGGACTCCCCACCCCTAACTGCCCCATCCAACCCTTCCCCTTCCTGATTCCCCCCCAAGGACCCCTGCTCCAACCAACCACCCCATCCAACCTCCCCTGACTGCCCCCGGAACCCCCACCCTTGACTGCCCCCCGCCACCCCATCCAACCCCTCCTCTCCTTCCTGGCTGCCCCCAGAACCCCTGCCCCCATTCAACCCCCCCATTCTCCACCCTCTGACCTCCCCAACCCCATCAACAAATTTTGATATCCCAAATTTTTTATGCAAAAACTGGATTCTTGGATCACTTTTAGAAATTCATTCAGTACTTAATACCAGAATTCTAGAATGGTCTCAACAACAAGGTTAAGAGGACATTCATTTAATTACCTATTGATAAACCTGCGGAACACAAAAGTACCAAGCACATATTTGCTGCAGACTGTCAGTTCCTATTCAATGTGATGTCCTCGTACACACTCTCTTAAGGATATCACAGTCTCAATTGAAGACTGCTGGAAAGGCGAGTCTGTGTATAGGAAAATCCAGTTTCTTCAATGACACTTACTACTTTATACCGGGGTGGACAAACTGTGGCCTCTGGGACAGATACAGCCAGCAGGCCATTTTAATCTGGCCCTCAAACTCCCACTGGGGAGCTCGGTCAGGGGCTGCTCCACATGGCTCCCAGAAGCAGCAGCATGGCCCCTCTCTGGCTCCTACGCGTAGGGGCAGCCATGGGGGTTCCACTCTGCACCCTGCCCCAAGAGCTGTCGCAGCAGCTTACATTGGCCAGGAACCGCAGCCAATGGGAGCTGCGGGGGCGGTGCCTGCAGATGGGGCAGCGTGCAGAACTGTCTGGTTGTGCCTTTGCATAGGACCCGGAAAAGGGACATGCCGCTGCTTCCAGGAGCCGCTTGAGGTAAACACCACCTGAAGCCTGCACCCCTTCCCGCACCCCAGCCCTGATCCCTCTCCCGCCCTCTGAACCTATCGGTCCCAGGACGGAGCACCCTCCTACACCCCAAACTCCTCATCCCCAGCCCTACCCCAGAGTCCACAGCCAGAGCCCTCCACCCCAAAACCAATTTTGTGAGTATTCATGGCCCGCCATACAACTTTTATTCCCAGATGTGGCCCTCAGGCCAAAAAGTTTGCACACCCCTGCTTTATATCCTAAGGCTGTAGTGCACAACTTCTGGGTAAGCAGTCCAATGTTTTCTGTGGCCCTCTGGTGGTATTTCAGTTCTGCAGAATTTAAATTTTACTTAAGAATGGTTTCTTCCACATGACTGCAAAGAAAAACTTTGCTAATCAAAAGGTTTTCTTCAGATAGCATATACTCTAGGTGAAAACAAATGCTTTAACACAAGTGTAAACTACCTTCATTTCTCTCACCAGGTAGTCACTCCAGCATGTAACATTAACAGTTTAAACAAAATTTAGTTTACTCCCAACTCATCCTAGCTGAAATATCCAAGCAAATTGGATATAACTGAAAACTAGTCGAGACCCAGTGGATGCGTTGTGCAATGTAGGGAACATCCATGTTATTGTCAAGTTTGTGCTCTCTCTGGTGTTCAGCAACATAGCAAGAGCAGACTCAGGGCATAAGAAGCAGAGAATAGAAAGCTCTTGTTGCTAGCTAAGATGATCTGCGATTCCAGCAGCAATGGGAGTAAGAACAGTCACCATCATCTCTGCCATCCCTACCATCTCATGGGACCTAGGCCTTCATCACCCTGATACTGAGAGATGTCCTGACCAGACCAGGACAGAGAGGACTCAGGTATCACCACCATCTCTACTGAATCCAGCTGAATCCCAACCACTACCTGGAATGAAATGAAGATAGACTTTAACAGCAATGGCAGCTCTAGTTCATCTCAGCTAACTTTTTCTTTTCTCCAAAAGTACAGTTACCACCATCCAAGAGACTATCAAACAAGGAGTTGTTTTCCTTCTAAAACTCTCTCCAGCTAAAGGGAAAAAGGATGTTAAAATAAAAGCCTTAATGTTTTACATTTCAATTACATTAACTGTTTTTCTTTCTTTTCTGTATCTTTAATATAAGGTTGAAAAGATTTTTAATGGTGTTTGTGCCATGGTACTAAGCAGACTCAGGTCTCTGTATACCAAACCCCACTGTTTAGTGTTGGATAGTGACAGGGTTATGTTAACACCTTTGGCCCATTTATTCCATCTCACTCAATACCAGAGTTCTCAAAAAGTGAGTGACAGTTCTATTTAGAGTGCAAGGATCAAAAATCTTTAAAGTTTGAGCTTTGGCTAAGAGACTTTCAAGGTAAACAAGACTTGTAAGTTACTTGCAGACGCATTTTTCACCTGACCCCAAAGAGATGTCAGATTCAGTTAGAACCAACTGATTTACTAAGCTTCAGTCCAAATGTCATGAAGGAAACAATGAATTTCTATAAATTCTTTCCACGTGACTTAGTTAGTTATACAAAAGAGCTTCTCTGAAGTACTTATTTATGAAAAAGATCTATGCACTGGAACAAATCAAAACGCCACACACTGAACAATGGTAAGTCTCCATTTCATCGTGTGCACAACCACTTCTAAGTCAGACATCAAGAATTTGGTTTCAAAGCAGTGCCAGTCTTCCCGTTGATATGCCTTCCCCTGAAGCCCCCAAAGTATACATTCAGTTATGCAGTGCATACTTTCAGCATTATTATTTTTTACTGACTAAATCCTATGTAAAATTATTTACAGCTTTTGGAATCTTGTTAGGTTACCATGAAGTCCTCTGTGTTACAAAGATTCCGCATCAGTGCCCTCCATGATAAAATATTTTCTTTCTGAAGTCAAATATTGGAGAAGAATGAGACTTACCACTGAAGACCATTGGGATAGCTAAGGGGTAAGGGAGACTGATATAAGCAGAGTGCATACTCGTATACACACAGAGCAGCAGCTGGCAATCTGCAGTGGATATGTGCATCACAAGCTTGCGAAAACAAACAGATAAAAAATTAAAATTTCACATTACTGGTGTACTGAATGTCTCTCCTAGCCTACCTGGAGACATACAGAACATAATTAATTAGTTAAAAAAATCCAAATGTGCAGGCTTTCTTTAAATACCCTCAAATTCTTCAGTCCAAGATTTATCACTGATTAAGTTGGACAGACAGGCCTATGGGAGTTCTTCAATCTATTAAGTCTGAAGTCTAAGACGCAAGTAGTTACCAATTATTATCCAACTAGTCAATATCCAAGAGTATCTGAAAATTCTCATGAAACTGAATTCAATAAAAAGTAACCTATTTGACATCAAGAGGATAAATCAAAATGATTATAGCAGGTATCCACTGTCCCATAAAGATGAGCACAGTAATTATTTAGGAGCTTTATATTAAAAAGAGCTAACATGAACCGTTAAAACTAAGTATAACTATACATGTTTACAATGACACCAACCTTAATTCTAAACTACTGAAAACATTTACATACCTAGTCATGACTGTTTGTCTGTCAGGGCGTACATCTAGTAAGATCTTCATTATTTGAGGTTCAAATCCCATATCCAACATCCTATCAGCTTCATCTAAAACCTGTGCAAAACAAGGTTAGTGCCTATGATTCTTCAGTTAAGTTTTCAGCAAGACACTACACCACAGACTTTCCTTAAGAGGTACAGTATTTCTCACTCAATCCTTAAAACCCATTTTAGAATCTACTTATTTCCATTCCAGAAACTATTAACTCCTTTTCGAGTTTTCACCTTCTAAATTGTTTCTGGTGCTACTCCTTGATGAGGCAGCAAACCTGGTATATTTCTAGACAGGAAAATTCTCTGAGAAAAATGCTTTTAACCATACCCCCAAGACCAAAGCCAGAGAACACCAGGATTTTGAATAGTTTTCACTTGCCTATATTTCCCTCCTCCCCCCAGTTTGTTTGGCATATAAATTCAAACAGAAGTTTTGATTATGTAACAGAAAACAGTAAAAACAACAACCCTGCAACTATTTCAATCAAGAGGGCTTCTTCAGAAACTTTAAAGTGAAGTTTCCTATTTTACTTGTTAGAGCTTTTCTATGCCAGTACAGAAATACTAATTTTGTCCTTCACAACGAGCAGAAAGACATATCACAACATTTGCAAGGGGCCTATCAGTTCTCAGAGCTCAGCCTTCTCTTAACCACTAGGTAAAGTGCACTTGACCACTGCTTGATCCTTCCTAGTACTCCTGAAAAATTAATAGTCTTTGAGGCCTAAGTCTCTGAGTCAGAACTCATAATGGCCAAACAATGGTCAAACCATGTCATCTGCAATGAGTCAAGGCTACAAAGTAATATCCTAATTACAGTGAAAGAATGGTACTTGGAGCTGGAAGTTAGGTGTGATTCCTCACAGAAAAACAAAGAGGCCTTACACCTTGGACATATGGCTAGCTGACCATTGTTTGAGCCCTAGAGATCTTCTGCCACACACAAGTGAAACTGATGATCCTACACAGGGCAATGTGGTAAGTACTCATTGGATATCTTTGACTTTCAAAGACTTGGAAAGCTTTTATAATCTCCTGGCCCTTAACCATCTAATCTGCTCTGGAAACAGAGACCTGATAGGTTTTTTAAGTGTTGCACTGAACTAAGATCCTTTAGGGATACACCCCCTACCATGGGAATTGGAATTAGTTTGACCAACTGAGAAGTGACTTCATCTACCTAACAACTTGCTTTTAAAATACCTTCCTTGGAAAGAGGTCACAAGATTTTCAATTCATTGGAATGGTTTTGTAATCTGAGTCCCACTCATGATCCACTCCATTCTGACATGTAGCACAAGTGTGAGAATTTCAGAATCCTATACAAAATTTAAAAATATTAAGCCAACCAGAACCAGGTCCACTGGACTTTCCTCCTTTAATTTTCAGGTTTGAGTTATAGGGTCAGTTATATAGGTTAAAAAAAAAAATTAAGGCCAAATTCTGTCTTCTCTTATACTGGAAGATCAGAGATTTTCTGGCCATCCCCTTGATTATCCTCATCCCTGTTTTCTCCTTTTTGGACATCCTAGTCCAGTTGTGACTCATCAAAACTGCAGTGCCATTGGAATCCCCTGAAACGTAAGTATGAACATAATAATCCCTCATCTGAGGGGCTGAGGAAGGGAATTCAATCTTCTGATTAACGCTTCACGTCCAAAAGACTTAATTAAGGTTGTTCTTCGTTAATTATACACTCCATCGGAATATGTAAAGGCTAGAACCTCTATTGTGGGTTACAGAGAGCAGCTAGCGCTTTGTATATGAGAGTGTCCTTCCTGATAGGACAGACGGTACTTCCTTGGCTAGGAAACGAACTATTCCGGTAGCTGGAGGAAGGGGAGAGAACATATGAAAAGCCATACTGGATCAGACCAGTGGTCTGTCTAAGGTCAATATCCGATCTCCCAGATAGGATAACCAGCCCCCTGTTAATGTTTCTTCCAAACCCCCAACAGTTGGATACCTGTTTATTCCCTTAAGTGATATTAAATCTTATCCTTAACAAAACTTTAATATTCACTACACCACCTTCTGGACATTCTTTCTATCCATAGAAAGGTCCACTCCTTTTTTGAATACAACAAAGATCTTTGTCGAAGTTATACCTTGTGGTAAAGAGTTCACAGGCCAGTTGGGCACTGTGTGAGAAGTCTCAACTTTTATCAGTTTTAAATGTGGCTCTTCTATTTTACTATGTTTCCTTGTTCTTGTATTCTGAGAGAGGGTAAATAGGAGAACTTGAATTGAACAGGGAAGGTAACTAACTAATCTGTATACTTTTGTGTCCTCTTTTTGTCTTCTCTCTATAGGTTTCTTTGATGTTCCTAATCATTCTCATCATAGGTCTCTAAATTAGGAAGGAGGGGGAGGCACTGATTGGTGGGGCTGCTAGTGGGTGGGAGGCGCTGCGGAGCTGCTGACATATCACTGTCTCTCTTTTGCAATGTACATTGGTAAATTCTGGCTCCTGCTCAGGCTGGCTACCCCTGCTCTTACACATAGTGGGGTGGGGAGGGGGCGAAGAGGGAGAGAAGAGGACAAATACACAGGTGAAAATTTTAAAACAAGATCTCAGTTTTGGGTCCAACTTTAGACACTTATGGACTGGAGTAGAGGGTGTGCAGCACTTCCGGGGGGAAAAACAAAAGTCAATCTACTGGTACCTAAAAAAAGTTGATCACTTTCAAAATTCAGTCCTCTGTGCATGTCTCCCATCTACTGGAAAAGTGGAACTATACCTAAGTGTCTGGACTAACAACTGAAGTTCAAGAGAACCATTTTCTCCCTTTGTATGCGATTCAGAAAGATCATGGTTAGGGCCCTTTGGTTAACATGTAACGTAATTATCGAGCTATTTTCAGCACGTATAGCCTTTTGTTCTATTTCTAGCCAGCACCACATCCTTTATTTTCTAATGACAGCAAAAGTGCATGAGACTGAATATAATATTTAGCTGCTAGTGCACTAAAAACTAGCAATTCTTTTCTTTACTACAGAAAGGAGAGAGGAAAAAAAAAACAAACAAAAATTAAACAAAAACCTTCTCCAGTACGACTTTTCTTCCCCCAAGCAGGCACCTTCGTTCCTAACTTACAATCAAATAAGGCTACTCTCTAGTTCCACTACTATTCTCTTTCTTAGCTGGTCAAAATCCTGGTGATGCTCATCTCTCTCTTTGCTGTCTATTACCATCCTTACATATTTGGGGTCTGCAAGTCCACTATTATTTCTAAAACTGGAGTATAGGCAAGTACTGGCATCAGGGGAGGCATGCTATGATACTTTACCAGGTGCTCAGGACTGGATCTTCTTACCAGTCCTAGTTTACTCATTAAAGTATTTCATAGGATTCACCTGAGAAAGGGCCAGTTTAAACTGCTATCCCCCCTAGTGATTAACCAGTGTCCTCAGGGTTAAAAGGCCACTGACAATTGGTAAACCTGAGAGAACAGAGTACCTATAGGAGTGGTTCTTAACCTGCAGCCCAATCAGCACACAGCTGCGGCCCATGTGACATCCTCAAGGCCATGTGTGGATGCGGCCCACGTAACAGAGAGAGCTGCATTTGCGGCCCACAATGGTAAATAGGTTGAGAACCACTGACCTATAGTATTAAAAAGATGACTGTACAAAAAAGTAAAGGGTAATAAGGACATTATGCACTGAAGTAATCTAACCAATTTCTTACTTAACTTAACACATACCACACAACAGAACCACTAACACAGGAACTTATCCTTGCAACAAAGCCCGTTGCCAATTGTGCCCACATATCTATTCAGGGGACACCATCACAGGGCCTAATAACATCAGCCACACTATCAGAGGCTCGTTCACCTGCACATCCACCAATGTGATATATGCCATCATGTGCCAACAATTCCCCTCTGCCATGTATATTGGTCAGACTGGACAGTCTCTACGTAAAAGAATAAATGGACACAAATCAGATGTCAAGAATTATAACATTCATAAACCAGTCGGAGAACACTTCAATCTCTCTGGTCACGCAATCACAGACATGAAGGTCGCTATCTTAAAACAAAAAAACTTCAAATCCAGACTCCAGTGAGAAACTGCTGAATTGGAATTCATTTGCAAATTGGATACTATTAATTTAGGCTTAAATAGAGACTGGGAGTGGCTAAGTCATTATGCAAGGTAGCCTATTTCCCCCTGTTTTTTCCTACCCCCCCCCCAGATGTTCTGGTTTAACTTGGATTTAAACTTGGAGAGTGGTCAGTTTGGATGAGCTATTACCAGCAGGAGAGTGAGTTTGTGTGTGTGGTTTTTGGGAGGGGGGTGAGGGGGTGAGAGAACCTGGATTTGTGCAGGAAATGGCCCAACTTGATTATCATGCACATTGTGTAAAGAGTTTTCACTTTGGATGGGCTATCACCAGCAGGAGAGTGAATTTGTGTGGGGGGGTGGAGGGTGAGAAAACCTGGATTTGTGCTGGAAATGGCCCAACCTGATGATCACTTTAGATAAGCTATTACCAGCAGGACAGTGGGGTGGGAGGAGGTATTGTTTCATATTCTCTGTGTGTATATAAAGTCTGCTGCAGTTTCCACGGTATGCATCCGATGAAGTGAGCTGTAGCTCACGAAAGCTCATGCTCAAATAAATTGGTTAGTCTCTAAGGTGCCACAAGTACTCCTTTTCTTTTTGCGAATACAGACTAACACGGCTGTTACTCTGAAACCTTACTTAACTTTATGTCCTGAAGTCAGACTGGTAGCTTACTACTTGTAAAAAATGGCCAGGAAGACTTACGGCTTTCAGTACATGATACTATTACATCACAATAGCTATCTAAAGAAAGTTTTTCTTCAAGTGACCTTTAGAAACGTGAGCCACAAGCTATTTTCCATTTTATGAAAACTGATTACATGTACCAGGAGTCTAGTTATCCCAGGGTGGTGTCAGTGTCTTCAGCAGAGATACTCAGTTTACAGTACTAAGATTTTCAGATTTTAGCCTTAAAAAAACACCTCAATTCAATTAAAATTTAATTAAAAAAACAAACCAAAAAACAAACCAAAGACTTGCTTCAGATTAATCCACTTCTACCTCAATAAGTGCATTACTTTTCAATGTTGACTACTTGCCAAGTAGGTTATGCTCTTCAGATTTATGAAGTTGTTCATTTGAAGGTCATTCAGTCTACCAGGAGTAGCAATAACAATATCCACACCTTTGGTAACCATGTTTATCTGTCCTTTTCGGTCCCCACCACCATATATGCAAATACTAAAAAAAAAAAAAAAAAAAAAAAGTTTTCCAGAAGTTGAGTATAGTTCAATTAAAATCAATCTTTCAAAATTGAAAACAATACCATCACCATTGTCCAATAATATTTGAAGAGGTTTTTTGTATGAAGCTATCAAGAGGAAAGATTACAGTCACAGAATAGATCAAAAAGCACAAATGATTGATTTACATTTTCTACTTTAAATGAATATTTGTTATTTTACATTATCTGCCACAATTAATGTTTTTTAAGTTCAGATACACTAAGCAGGACAATAACAATAAAATTGTCACTGAGAAGCTGACTACATTAAACCACATCACTAACAATTTGTCACTGAATGTGCTGCTTCAGTTTCTCATCTCATATCCAGACAAGCATAAAGAGAAGCCGAATGATTTGTTAAAAGTACAGATAAAAAAACACCAAGAGGTAGCGGTAGGCCAAACTAATGACAAAAGCCCACGGAGTAGGTATGAAAAAGGATTTTAGGCATGAGCACAAGTTATGTGACCACCTATTACAGTACATAGAAGCATTATCAGAGAAGGAAATATGTGACATTTAAAAAGTTAACCTAGCAGTGAACAAGGGAATTAGAATTCTTCGGGTACCACAGCACCTTAGCATTCACACATTTCAACATGTGAGAAGACATTCTGAAGTAAACTGCAATAAAGAAGAACTACTGACGGAATGTGGAGCATGCACAATATCCTATTTTATAAGAATTTTGTGAAGAATAAACGAAATAATTATAATTTTGTTTAATTTCTGGAGGAACAGATGGTGGAGCCTGACTGTCAATTGAGAACTACTAAGAGGTACAAAGACGGTCAAGAGAGAATAACTGATAGCAAGCTGAAGCCACAGACTGGATAAAGGAAGAAAATTAAGAAAGATGGAGAAATATGGCCTCAAAGACTCGAGCCAGAAGGAAAAGCCGTAAATATAAAAGGTACAAATTAAGGACCTCTTTAGACTTTACACCAATAACAAAATATCTTGCTCTTGGAATACACAGGAGAAAGAGGGTTAATCAATGGGAAGCTCAATTATTGACCAAAGGGAGCCCAGAGGAAAAGACAAGTAGTCCTATTTAGTGACTTCATAATGAAAAATATAGTAGATATAGAATCATAGAAGATTAGGGTTGGAAGAGACCTCAGGAGGTCATCTAGTCCAACACCCTGCTCAAAGCAGGACCAACCCCAACTAAATCAACCCAGCCAGAGCTTTGTCAAATCAGGCCTTAAAAACCTCTACGGATGGAGATTCCACCACTTCCCTCCCTAGCTAACTCATTCCAGTGCTTCACCACTCTCCTAGTGAAATAGTTTTTCCTCATATCCAACCTAGACCTCCTCCACTGCAACTTGAGACCATTGCTCCTTGTTGTGCCATCTGCCACCACTGAGAACAGCCTAACTCCATCCTCTTTGGAACCCCACTTTAGGTAGTTGAAGGGTGCTATCAAATCCTCCCTCACTCTTGTTTTCTACAGACTAACTAAGCTGAGTTGCCTCAGCTTCTCCTCATAAGTCATGTGCCCCAGCCCCCTAATCATTTCCAGTGCCCTCCGCTGGACTCTCTCCAATTGGTCCACATCCTTTCTGTAGTGGGGGGACCAAAACTGGATACAATACTCCAGATGTGGCCTCACCAATGCCAAATAGAGGGGAATAATCACTTTTCTCGATCTGCTGCTCCTACTAATGCAACCCAATATGCTGTTAGCCTTTTTGGCAACCAGGGCACACTGACTCATATCCAGATTCTTGTCCATTGTAATCCCCAGGTCCTTTTCTGCAGAACTGCCACTTAACCAGTCGGTCCCCAGCCTGTAGCAGTGCACGGGATTCTTCTGTCCTAAATGCAGGACTCTGCACTTGTCCTTGTTGAACCTCAGATTTCTTTTGGCCCAATCCTCCAATTTGTCTAGGTCACTCTGGATCCTATCCTTCCCCTCCAGCGTATCTACCTCTCCCCCCAGCTTAGTGTCATCCACGGAGTTGCTGACGGTGCAATCCATCCCATCATCCAGATAATTAATGAAGATGTTGCACAAAACCGGCTCCGGGACTGACCCTTGGGGCACTCTGTTTGATACCAACTAGACATCGAGCCATTGATCACTACCTGTTGAGCCTGATTATCTAGCCAATCCATTCATCCAATCGATACTTCTTTAACTTGTCGACAAGAATACTGTTGGAGACCGTATCAAAAGCTTTGCTTAAACCAAAGTATATCACATCCATCGCTTTCCCCTCAGAGCCAGTTATTTCATCATAGAAGGCAATCTATGGCCCAAACAAAGTGAACAGCACGTATGCTGCCTTCTTTTGACAGAACAAATAGAATACCAGATATCTTAAAGGCTACAAGATAATTAAATTTTTTTGTATTTGTTATAACGCTTTAGCTTTTAAGTGACAGGACTTTGCTGTAATACAAGACTTCTGCCAACACTTGTGTCTTTAATATTAAGAAACTGGTGAGAATAAAGATTACCTTTTAATTCCTTTGTACGTATACTTTGAGCACTCTGCTTCCACTTGAAGAGCTAGTTCTCGAGTGGGAGCGAGGACTAACATACCTGGCCCACCACGCTGATCTTTTGGGCTTTAAGAAAGAATTAAACAAAATTTAAATAAATGCTTTATATAGTAGTTCCATGAAGATACAGAAACATGATATTGAGTACACCCACATTAGATATTAAAATATTTTAATGTAATATTGCTCTAGAGTTTCTCAATATACTGCCACATTGTGTTATCCAGACAGATCAGGGCTAACAGTTTCTTGAACCAATACAGTTAATTTTAGAACTATTGATTGGACTCTTTTTCAAGTTGTGTTTTAATGCCAATTAAGAGTTTAAAAACCAAACAAAAAAAACCCCACACCAAAACTTAGCGAGGCAATACAAAACTCAAAAAGTTTCACTCCATCAAGCCCTTACATTGGTTGTGAATCCAAATGAATGAATCCAGGCATTAAATAAGCTAATGTCTTCCCAGTACCAGTCTGTGCTATGCCAATGAGATCAATTCCTTGAAGTATGATTGGCCAAGCCTGTGACTGAAATAAATCAATGTAAGTGCTTAACATATGGACTGCAAATTTCTCTTTAAAATATAAAACTTACCAGAACCGATAGCACACAGTACCTGAATTGGTGTAGGATTCTCAAAGCCAACTTTTCTGATATTTGCCATAACATCAGGATAATATTTAAATGCATCTTCAAATTTACAAACAGGATTGGGAACATGGCGCTTCTCACCTTCTTTCAAGTCATCACAAATGATATTATTATTTTCTTTTCTGTATAGAATTTAAAAATATTAATGCAGTAACTTGAAAAATCAAATAATTTTAAAAGCAAAACAGAAGAATATTCTAGAAATTGAGAAAAACTGTGTTGTCTATAAGAAATGAGTACAGGTTTCTTGGGAAAAAGAGAGCCATGACCACTCTTATGTTCACAAAGGTTGTTACTTGGGAGACACCCTTCCACATCCTTCAGCTCCCACTTTTAGTTACTCCCCTCCACAATTAGATGCTCTAAATGGATAATGACTATACACCCTAGCCATACATCTGACCTTGACTGCACTCTACCTGAATGAACTATATATTTGCTGAGAATATTCGTGTCCTATTGTAATCCAAAAGTCATTGGAGAGTGCCACTGACTAGTTTTAAATGGCATCCTATCTAGGCCTTCACCAGAAAAGTGGTTGTGACAGCGTGGGACCATAGCACTCCATATGAACAAAACAACCACAAAGGTCACAAATTTAGAGTAAAACAAAAACATAATAGAACAACCTATGCCATATTAACAAACAGGAAGGACTAAGGTTTCTACAGATATGCAACCTACTTTAACAGGCTTTACAGCACACTTAAGCACTGAGATATATAAAACCATTATTTTTAAAAGAAATATGTATCAATGGTTTGTCTTGCCTAATGCTCAACCCATGTTGGATAAAAATCCACGATTTAATTTAAAAAATTGGATATTTTTAAAATTTAAATTAAATAAAGGGTTTTTTTAAATAAAAGAAACCTAACTACAATTTTAATTTTAAATTACAACCTATGCTAAGGCCTAAACTTACTATGAGGTATTAAAATAATTTAAAATTAAACAAAAAGCATTAAGCAGTTCATTTGCTGCCAAGTTTTAAAGAAAATCAAACCCCTGACTGGTGGAAGGGACTGGCTAAGCACCTGCTTCCAGAGCTTGATGACATTCTAAATCAGCTTTTGACAGCAGTAACCTCTTCTGCATGTGCTGAGAGACAGTTTTCTTAATTTCAGTCCAGTTCAGTTCAATGAGCTAAGTAAAGAACCCAACTGGGAGTTGAAAAATAGGAAAGTTTGCTTTTGACTTCCAATCTATGAATAAAAGCTATGTGTGAGAGAATGAGATCTACTAATTCTAAAATTTTTGAAGGACCTGGTGATCAGAGACAATTAGTTCAATTCACTAACTACAGATAATACTTTTGTTTAATAAATGAGTTTTAAATTCAAAACATGTCTTGATGAACTTTTTCTTACATATCAAACATATTTAAGGTAGTTTTATTTAATAAAAAGATAAAAAATTGTTTTTGTGCATTTTAATTGAATAATAATTTCCAGCCAAACAGAGCTTGACACAAATTAGTAAAAAAATTAATCCAGTAAATAAAAAACCTCATCTGTCATTGTCCAACATAATAAGTGTAAAAATTAAGAATAAGAATAAATGTAAGAAGCTATATAATTGCTTAAGTGCGTAAAGATATACTGTTTCCTCCTGATTAGCAAAAAGCAGCACCAAATTTAGCAAAAATATATTTTAATGGTTACCAACCAACGAGAACTGATCTTTCTTCATGAAAATAACTGATGCGCACAAACAATGCAAAACATAATGAAAACTGATATTTAAATCAAGGATTCCTGCTTGCTGATTTAAATCATGATTAAAATTGATGACTTAAATCGCTTTGATTTAAAAATCAATCCACCCTGGCTCCAGCCCAAATAAAAATCAACAAAACTGTGAATAAAAAGAAAACGTTAAGATTTATACAATCCCTGTGTAACAATCATTTCACCATTCCAATTCCAAAACAAGCAGTTACTTATACAAACATCTTACCGCCACTTCTCCACTTCTTCTTGTGGCATGGAAGCAATCTTGGGTGATTCTTTGTAAAATTTTCTCTCAATTGGAGGCAAATCTTAAACAATTAGGAAAAAAAGCAACCTGTTAAAAAAAATTAAATTTTCCAAATTGGTGAGAGATGTGCTTATTCAGAATTACAACATATAGTTTAAAAAGAAACAGTTACTGGTACAAGTCGGCCAAAATTATGATCAAGATTTAAGATGGAAGAGCCCACAACCTACATAACATTGTGAATCCTCACATCACTCCCTACTACGAAAATTATTATAAGTAATGTGAGGATTCCTTGTTGGAAGCATGTAAACAACAAAGCTGAGGAAGAGATAAAACCCAATATTATTAAAGTATTTGCTAAATAAACCACCTCACCAAATTTTTAGTCTAGCTAATCGGAATTATTCCTCTAACAGAGATAATATGATGCAGACAGTTATACTTTAGAAAATTACAATGCTTAAGCATTGTTATAATGTTATATTTGTAATTTGTATATAATAATGTATATAATAATGTAATTTGTATATTTGTATATAATAATGTTATATATAAATAATGTTATATTTAATTGAATCTAAAGAAAGTGAGAGTCTACCGGGAATTAATAATTCAGACAGTGAAAAATACACATTCATTTCAACACAGACACATGATCTAAAATTTTTCTATTCTGCATTTTAAAAATCTGTAACAGGCTACCAAGACTTTATATTTAAAATCATAGAATCACAGAATCATAGAATATCAGGGTTGGAAGAGACCTCAGGAGGTCATCTAGTCCAACCCCCTGCTCAAAGCAGGACCTATCCCCAATTAAATCATCCCAGCCAGGGCTTTGTCAAGCCTGACCTTAAAAACTTCTAAGGAAGGAGATTCCACCACCTCCCTAGGTAACGCATTCCAGTGTTTCACCACCCTCCTAGTGAAAAAGTTTTTCCTAATATCCAACCTAAATCTCCCGCACTGCAACTTGAGACCATTACTCCTTTTCCTGTCATCCGCTACCACTGAGAACAGTCTAGATCCATCCTCTTTGGAACCACCTTTCAGGTAGTTGAAAGCAGATATCAAATCCCCCCTCATTCTTCTCTTCTGTAGACTAAACAATCCCAGTTCCCTCAGCCTCTCCTCATAAGTCATGTGTTCCAGTCCCCTAATCATTTTTGTTGCCCTCCGCTGGACTCTCTCCAATTTTTCCACATCCTTCTTGTAGTGTGATAAGCACACCACACTTTTTCAAAGCCTGTATACTAACCTGCCCACTTCATAGCTTCATATTTAGCTTTATTTTCTCGAAGAGATGCCCAGTTAATTACTGATTTCTGTGGGCCATTTCCAGACTTGACAAGATCATGATGGCTTTCAGTGGAATAACTAGAGCCAAAATCCTGGTGTTGGAGGGAACCTGCTGGGAAACAGTAGCTTTGCTTTATTTTTAACAAACAAAACCTTTCCCATTTTGAATTCCAAGGAGATGTTATGTTTAAATAGAAAGTTCTTTCTTGGGACTTATCGTTAGAAGCCTGGTTTGATCATAGAATACCAGGGTTGGAAGGGACCTCAGGAGGTCATCTAATCCAACCCCCCGCTTAAAGCAAGAGCAATCCCCAATTTTTGCCCTGATCCCAAATGGCCCCCTCAAGGATTGAACTCCCAACCCGGGGTTTAGCAGGCCAATGCTCAAACCACTGAGCTATCCCTCCCCCTGAGGGAGAGCTGATCTTCAGATCCAATCTTATTATAGACCAGAAAAATCTATAAAACCTGTGTGGATGCACTGTTGTGAAAAGGAGAGAACAAAAAGTGCTTCCAGCAATTTCTGGCTACTTAGGAGTAGTACTGACAGGTTCTAAAGCAGGAGTCTCAAAGTCCTGGCTCGCGGGCCATCTGCAGCCTGAGAACCTCCCTGCAGAAACTTTTAAAAAAGTTCTTTCATCTGGCCCTCATGACTGCTGGCTGGGGGATGGGGTGAGAGCGGGGAGGAGAGATTCACATGCCCCTCTCCCCAGCATTGCTCCATCCTGCTGCTCCTGGGACCCTCCCAGGGGTTGCACTCGGCAACGTGTCATTCACCTCGGGCAGCTCGGCTCCCTGCAAGTGGTTCCCAATCTCTGCTGTTGCGGGAGAGGAGAGACCCATGCAGCCACATGGCCTGATGTCTGCTGCAGGCACCGTCTCCCCCCCGCACCTCCCATTGGCTGAGGGAGAGAGACAGAAGTACCATCACTAGTTGCTGGGCAGAGTCAGCCACAGAGGCAGCGTCACTAGTCGCCAGGCAGAGTCAGCCGGGCCGGCCTGAGGCCAAGAGAGCAAGGGAAAAGGGTGGGAAACGGGCTGGGAGGTGGTGTGAACACCAACTTCAGTGACATTATTGGCCCACTGGGAGGATTTGAGGACTGGCACTGGCCCTAAGTTAAATTGAGTTTGAGACCCCTGTTCTAAAGGGAACTCCAAGCAGCTCTCTCAACTAGAAGGAAGGTTTGCTGTGATATGGGTTCTTCAGGGACTGGGTGTAAACTGGGGGAAAATGGGAGGTAAATTCTCAGAGCCCCAAGGATCAAGCACAAAACTATTTTCAACAACTGTAAGGAGAGAAGAGGTATTTCTATAGCACAAGATGGTAATATAACAGTTAAATCACACATACCAAGCGTACAGATAGTACAGTAAATTTAAAAGATTCATTAAATTAGGATCTCTCAGAAAGAAACTTTAACCATGACACAAAGGCAATACATACTACATGTGATGACAGTGATTAAGTGAGTCCCAATGATAACCTGGGACAGCACAGGAGAAAATGTAGTGGTGTGCCTCATTCTTATGCTACTCTGGGCTGTTTGTGCATCTGAACAGCAGCTTTCAGTTCCCCCTTAGTTATGATACATTCAGAAAGTATATTAAGAAATCCACTATTGAGTATTCCTAGCTGCAGCTTTGCTCCTTCCTCAAAGATACCTGCTAGTCCACCATGCTAGGCATCTCACAGCTGCCCCTGCCACCACAGTGGTACACTCCATGCGCCATTCCTCCTCTCTTGGAAATGTGGAACCTAACTCTCAGTTCTGAGTTTAATTCCTTTCTTCCCTTTTAGTGCCTCAGTCCAGATCTGAAGACATACATGGTCCTTGCCCCCAAGTGCTTTCAATACAAATAGACCAAACAAATAATAACAGACAACATAAGCAAAATGTTAGAACAGAAATTGTAGTAATTGCTTATGTATCCCTACAACATATACAGTAACAATATTCACTGCATTCCACACTTCACTGTGTGGAAACTTAACAGACCTCTTACTCTCTTCATGGGAAAAATAAACTTCTGTTAAGCATCAGTGAACAGGCAAATTATAGGGTATGTTGAGGTCAGAGCTGTAGTTCAATAAAGTGAGTAACATGATGTATATTGTTTTGACGCATTTGCAGGCACATGGGATGTACCTGCAGAGGGCACTAAGTTTGTCAGTGCAAGTGGTACATGTATCCTCTTCTATTTCTTTGTTTTTAAGGATTTGAGTGTGGTATTCTCCTAAAGCAATTTTAACTGTTTTTTAACAAGAGTTCTCTCTCTGTGGTACAGCATATATACAGAGGCATATTGTACATGTTAAAATGTTAAGAACAAGTCAAATGTTATAAGAGGACACAAGTCCCAACAATTCCCCCACTGTAAATTTCTTACCTTTCTCAGTCCTGTCTCCAGGGTAATTTTGGCCATACCTCTTAACAAGATCATCTATCAACATTTTGGCTTTGTTCTGTGTATCATTACTACCAAAAATCTTTACTTCAGCTTCATATGCTCCCCTTATAACCTAAATTTAGAAAGCCTAATTAAATTTTTATATAGCACAAGCTTCATATACTAGAATATACACAGGTATCCCACTCCTTGATTTCTTCTTTATGCAGTCTCATAATTTCTCTGCCTAACACAAGCCCTACAGTGAGCTACCCAAAAGGACTTATACATCATAATACCTAATTTTGGGGCACCTAGAAAAGTCACAAGAACACTGCAATCCACAAAGCCACCGTTAAGTGCATCAGCTTTCCTATACAATGAATGGGGAGAGCTAAACGCCTAAGAGTATGTAGACACTTAAGGCAGTAAGAAAAGGAGTACTTGTGGCATCTTAGAGACTAACAAATTTATTTGAGCATAAGCTTTTGTGAGCTACTAAATTTGTTAGTCTCTAAGGTGCCACAAGTACCCTTTTCTTTTTACGAATACAGACTAACACGGCTGCTACTTTGAAACTTAAGGCAGTGGTTCCCAAACCGGTGTTCGTGAACCCATGGGGGTTCACGAAATCTTACAGGGAGTTTTTGGGAAAAAATTCCCTAATGGCGGACAGAGCTGCCCCTAGGGACTCCAGGCAACACAGGGCCAGCAGCCCAGAGCCCCTGGACTTCCAAGAGCTAAGCAGATCAAAGCAAGCATATTTATCACACTGAGGAGATTCAAACTTCAAGACTCCTTATAAGAAATGGAAAGGGAGGTGGATATTTTTTGCCGTTTTTAAAATTAAATAGGCAGCTAGTACTATTTTTAAAATTATTATGAAGAACAAGTTTAAGCTTTGTTGTAAAGTGCGCTGTTTGCCTGGACTGCTCAAGACCTGAATGCTCATGGAGGAAGAACAATTTGAATTGGCTTCTTAAATACCTTCATGCTGTTTCACATCTGATACTCCTTGATGAAACACAGGAGCCTTGTCTTATAACAGGCTTATTCAAAGTGATACAAGCTACGAAAGTGAGATCTTGGAAGAGTGTTACCGCTTTCATAATGTAATAATAATTATTAATAAATAGTGTGTAATAAGCATGTCATAAAACATATTTCCAAGATCACTGCTTTTAGAATTTATATTTAGGTAAAGGAGAAAAATCCTTGAAAATATTCATTTTTAGGAGGGGGTTCGCGAGACTTGACATTTTAGTGAAAGGGGTTCACAGTTTATTAAAGTTTGGGGAACCACTGACTTAAGGATATGTCTACATATGTTTGAGGGGGAGGGATAGCTCAGTGGTTTGAGCATTGGCCTGCTAAACCCAGGGTTGCGAATTCAATCCGTGAGGCGGCCATTTAGGGATCTGGGGCAAAAATTAGGGATTGGTCCTGCTTTGAGCAGGTGGTTGGACCAGATGACCTCCTGAGGTTGCTTCCAATCCTGATATTCTATGATTCTATGAGACATCGGGGGTTAGGTCGATATAACTGCCCTGCAGCCTTAGCTCGGTATACCTATAACCTGGTCTACACGGTTACACTATACTGTTAGATCAATGCAAGGCAGCTTACATTGGCCTACTTGTGCATGCACCTACACTCAAGCTCTCTCAGAGAACTCTCCCACTGGCTTAATAACACCATCTCCACAAAAGACAATAGGTATGTCAGTGGGAGAAGCTCTCCTGCCAACATAGTTTTGTCTACACGGGGCGGGGGGGGGGGGGTGTTAAGGCTGGTACAACTACATTGCTCAGGGATGTGGATTTTTCACACCCAAGTGACATAATTATACCGAAGTATGTAGACCAAGCCTAGGTGCCTGCCTTGTGCCATAAACAAAAACAGGATAACGAGTGACCGGACCCAGGGTCTTTCACCTCCCAGGTTGGTGCCCTAACCACCAGCCTACAGAGTCATTCTGACTCTCTGGCCCTATGTCTGTAACTTTTTAACCACAGTGGAACAGCCATTGGATGAGGGACAGAAAGATGGAATGTCTCTGTAGTCTGGTGGTTAGAACACGCACCTGGAAGGTGGAAGACCCAGAGTCCAGTCCCCTTGCTCTAAGCACTTTTGTTATTTATCCATTGAAACAGCTCCAGTAAGTCCCACATCAGAATATCCCATAGCTCAGTGGTTAAAGCACTTCCCTGAGAGGTCAAAGACCCCTGTTCAAATCCTTTCTCCACCTCTAGCAGAGAGGGAAGAACTGAAGCTTTGCCTCCCACGTTCCATGCAAGTGCCCTAACCACTGGGCGAAAAGTTATAAGGTGGCACCACTACCCTCTATTCCGTCTCCCAACTAATTTTAAATGGAACCTGATCCAGTACGCAGCCTCTAAGCATGTCTACTGGATATGGCCTTGCACTCAGCTTAGGCAGCCTGAATGCCTATCTGAATCACTCTGGGGCTTAAGTGGGAAACAGGCATCTAGACACCTAGAGGGAGGCAGCAGTATGCATGTCCAGAGCATGAAATATAGGCACCTAGGGAGCTTTTACACTGAAAACTTAAGTGCCAAGTGAGTTTAGGCACCTACAGGATTTGGTGGGAGTTCTGTGGATTGCCGTGCAGACAAATCTAGCATTTAGGTGCTTAAATCTGGGGTTTAGGCTGGCACCTAAGTATCTTTTTGGCTCTGAGCCCTTGTGTTACATTAAAAAAAAAGAAAAAAAAAAAAAAGGAAATTTTGTATGTTCTTACCATTTTTTTTAAAAAGAAAACTCTACATCACCAAACTGTTCTGTTACACCCCAAGCAAACTGTATGTTCACATCTTAGTTCTGCTTAGTTACTCTCCATGCGTACAGGGAATAGGAGTAATATAAAGGCATCACATGCAACCTCAAGATAAAGAAATGACAGATGAAAGGAGAGACTCTCTCATATCAGGGAGCAATCACTAGGATATATAGAAGGAGAAATGGCAAGACCTGGAGAGAGTACTGAGCAATAAGCTCTTGTCAAAATGTAGTGCACTTTACCTGTATTTTAGAACCTGAAGAATCCTCAAGTTCTCTAATTTTAGTTCCAGCCCGACCTGTTACAAAATGCAAATTTGTAGATATTATACAAATCTTGACCACAGATCAACTTGCGCCAAGAATCGGAAATAAACTACTGTTGATTATTACTTTATCATTCATTAGACTGTCATCAAATAAGAAATCCTTTAATTTCTTCAAAAAGGGTAGAGCATTTAACAAGAAACCGCAGAAAAAAAATAGGTAGCTTATTTGTGATCATTCAAAATCAAGACAGAAAAAAGTGCGGGGGGGGGGGGGGGGAGGGAAGGGAGGAGAACCCACTGAGAAATCATGGTACCAGGGAGACACTTCAGGGTCCTTCCCTGGCCAGCAAAATTTTGTCCCCATCTTCCGCTCTTCTAGCTAAAAGGCACGCTCACACAGCCACTGGGCTGGCCAACAGAGCCTGAGCAAGCCTTTTGTGGTGAACCCCTCCCAGGCAGCAGAGGTGAAAGTGGGTCGGTACGGTGTACCATAAGAAGCGGCTGCCAGTACCGGGGCCGTACACAGCCAATGATAAAGGGCTGGCGTGGCAGCGCTTTAACGTTGCTGCCCTTTCCTCCCCCTGGGCCACTGAGGGGGTGCAAAAGGGGCAGCTGCCCTGGGCCCAGCAATTTAAAAGGGTCCGGGACTCCTGGCCACCACCACCGTGGCAGCAGACGGAGCCCCAGGCCCTTTAAATCACTGCTAGAGCCCCAGTTGGCACTGAAGGGCTGGCTGGGGGAGGCTGACACCAAGCCCTGCTCTTTCCGCCCAAGCCCCCGTACTGATAAGACTTCTAAGTTACTTTCACCCCTGCCAGGCAAGCAAGCCATCTTCCCCTCAAGGTGATCAAATGGGAAATCAGGCAAGCAGCTGCCATGCACTCAGCCTGGTCTCCCCAGGCTACCATGCATTCATCGGGAAGAGAGGCAACGCAGAATGTATGTGGCCCCCTGCCTCAGCAGGGACAAGGGCCAACTAGAGATCTAAGAGGCCAAGCAGGTATCACACCCAGCCCCCATCAACACCCTCTGCCTCTGCAGCCCACTAAATGCCTTGAGCTCGTCTGGCTGGGGTGGAGATTGGGAGGGCATACGGCGCATACCCCACCGCAATCAAAGGCAACACATGGGTGAGTATGCAGGGTTATGTCCCCCTTCTCCAGGTTTCTGCCTTCCATTTAGCACAGAGGTTTTCAAACTGTGTGCGAACGCAGGAACACTGAGCCAGTCCTGCACAGCGGGTCTCAGCGAGGTGAGGGTGCTTCTCCCTCCTCAAGCCCTGCCACATGAGACTGGCCTGAGCCGCCTGCCTTCGCCACTCGCCCCCCCCCCCACGCCTTCAATGTTCCTCCATGCGCCCTGGGGGGGGGGGACACCCCACAATTTGAAAACCTCTATACTAAATGGGAGACAAATCAGGGGAGGGAGCACAAGTCCCACACGTTGCCTCTGTCCCCTGCATATACAGAAATCAAACTATGCCTATGTCACCCACCACCCTGGCACGCCTCCTAGGCTCGCCCTGCTCGGGAAGGACTCGGGTCTACCAGCGCCAGGCACTCGGGCACGGCCCGGTAGTTACCTATGACGGTCCCGATCATGGCGTTGTCCAGGTGGAAGCAGAGCGGCACCCCCAAGTTCCGATCCCTGGGGGGGCCGCGGGGCCGATATTCCAGGGGGCCCGACAGCCAGGGCTCCCGGGGTGCCTGTAACGGGAGCGGCCGCGAACCCTCCAGCCTCCCCCAGCCGCCCTGGGAGCCGCTGCCCCTCCGGGCCGGCCTCTTCTCCTGGCCCTTAGCACAGGGCCCGGCGGCTCCGCTTCGCCCTCTGCCACCCACCGGGGGCGCTGGGCTCCTCCGGCCCTGGGCGGGGGCCACCGCCGGTTGCCACTCCGGCAGCGGGGGGCCTGGCGGCCGGCTCCCGGGGCGGAACTCCTCGTCGCTGTCCGCTTCCCAGTCCGACATGGCAGTACCAGGGACCCCCCGAACCAGAACGGTCCTGTCCGGCTCGCGCCGCCTGGCGCGTGCTCTCCAACTGTCAACACGCGCGCGTGTAGAGCCCCTCCCAACAGCTTTAGGCCGGGAAGCGCTCTGATTGGCCACAGCATTTCGCCTCTACGAAATGATTGGCTGGTTTGCCTGGGCCTCTGAGTGATTGTCCATTGGCCTCTGGAAGCAACGGGCATTCCGCAGCGGGGGGGCACGCCCTGGGGCGGGGCTCAGCTCGCCCCCCCGCCTCAGCGCGTCACTCCTGCGGGTTTTGCCTTCCAGTGAGACACCCTCAGGCAGGGAGCCCGGAACGTCCCAGCAGCCTGCGAGGGGGGTGACGCTGACCGCGGGCTAAGGAGAGGGCGCATCCCCGTGGGCCAGGTGCGACTGGCAGCCGAGCGAGCCCCTGCTGCTCACCCCACATGCTCATCGCATTTGAGGAGTTGGGTCTGCGCCACCCAGTCTCTAACTATGGAGCGTCACGTACAGGCCGTGTCGTCGCCAAGCAGCAAACCTGCATCGCGCCTGAAGAGCAATGTGCATGCCCCATGGCTGCTGGAGGGGAAATTGCTCTGTTCCGTGTCGTGTCAGGTGTTAATTAATGGGAGTCCCATTTGTGCAACAGCCACTGTTTGTGACATCCCCACAGAACATGCTGTGTGGTAGGTCACTAAGCAAGGTACACTGCATGTTCATTTAATGTGTGGGTCTGTACATGCTGCCAGTATAGTGGTGCATCTGTTATTTGAAATGAATTGGGTGGCATCAGCCCAATTCTCAATTGGGAAGTGTCCCCACAAAAACAACCAGCTACATTCCTATGCCAAAAAACCTCTACTGCTGTAACTACTAACTTTTGGTCAGATTTGAACTTCTGTTTGGCACAGCAGAGAAGTGGGGGACATTAGGGAGCAGTTTAAATACATATTTTTATCCTAATGCCTCAGTGAGATCCTATTCCATACTCAGGCTCCTGGGCACTACAGTAATACAAATAAATAAATAATGTATTCCTTGCTTGAACCTACCTTTAGGGTCTGATTTACCCTTATCCATATTCAGTGCTTCTTACTCATGGCACTAGGCTCATCAGGGTTGACAAAATCCAGTCTCACATATGTCCAGGGCAAATATGTCCCAGGTGAGTGCTGTTGCTTTCTGCTGAACAAAAGCTTTCATTAAGAAAAAAAGTACGTTTGTAGCTTGAATGATTGCCGTTAGCTTTCCAAATGCAAACAAGGCTAAGTCTATGCAGTGCTGTCTTCCTAAATCCTCAGACAGATTCACTCATCTCTGCTGCCACACTTGGAGCTTCCACCAGTGGCAATACAGTGAAAACCAGCCAGTTTTGATTGTTTTCACTGCTGATCTTCAGATTCCTGTGGGCAGCAGAGAAACTGAGAAGAATTAGATAAATGTTATTCTGTTGCACCTGGGGAAGGCTATGATCAACAGCAACTTCAAGCACTGAATCTATTTCCCTGTCAGGGCTGGGGAGAAGGTAGAATGGCAGAAATACTCTTGTTGCACCACCCAGAAAGCTAAGAGAGGAGTAGAGTAGAAAGAAACAAACACCCATCACTACAGACAGGAGGCCTGGGAAGATGTAAAGTAGTCTTCACAGCAACTGGGATGCTCTAGGAGGAAAGAACCACAGAGAGAATCTCCCTCTCCAAGCTGAAGATGGCTGCGGGGAGAGGTTGTCTTCAAATGTATGAGACACCTACTAGCTACTCCTCCAGAGCCTCTCTGTCACCTGTTTCGTCCGTCTCCCAGGTGCTCCCCAGAGTTCTCTCTAAACACGCCACATAGGAGGAAGATTCTCTAGTTCCCATCCCTCTTCTTAGAAGCAGTAGTTAAAAGTAGCAGCAGCCTTTAGCACTGGAAATAGAGTTTGACAGGAGGGCAGGATCAGAAAAGAGCTGAGCAGACATCCACAGAATGGTGAGGAGGATTATGGAGCAGCAAGGAAGAAGTTACTCACTTTGTGCAGTAACACTGGGTCTTTGATATGTGTGTCCCTACGGGTGCCATGGCCCACCCTCCTCCCCTATATACTCCTGGGGGAATACTGCATGCATAATTAATGAGCTCTTCAGATTTCCAATTTTTTTTGCAGAAAAAAGCTTCTGCCAAATGTTGCTGCAATTCTGCCTTTTGCCCACCAGAGGGTGCTGTGGCGCAAGAACAGCAGCAGCTCTCAGCAGAAAATAACTTCTGCAGTTCCACCTTTTGCTCACCAGAGGGTGCTGTGGTGATAGAACAAAGCTGCAGCTAAAGAAGAGAAAGGCTGCCTTCTTCACAGTGCCTGTGGCCATGTCAGGAGACGGGCTATGAGGAGACAGCATACAGTGCTCGGGGGCAGGTCAGATGGGCTCATAAGGGCTAGTGGGGGAGTACAGACTGGGGCAGGCACTGAATGGGAGTGGAGACACAGGGCCACAGAGGAGGGAGGTGCAGAGACACATGGGGACGGGGGAGGGTGTACAGGGAGACATAGAGATGGGGGAGTGGCTGGGTGGAGGCACAGAGACACATGGGGACAGGGGCAGATGTGCCTGACTGAATGGGGTCAGCCAGGGTCTGCATGGGGGAAGCTCCCTAACAATCGCTTCCCACCCACCAAAAAAACCTGTTCCGTACTTTTCCCACCCATACCCATCAACCTTCCAAGTTCACGCGCAGGCTCCTTCCCAGCAATTTACTTCCCTCTCCCTTAGCTCCTCCGTTACCCTTGACTCCCCCAAGCCTTTGCACTGTTTCTGAGGGGTGTGGGAAATATGGTTCTGTATTGTAGTTTAAATGAAGTATTACTCAGAGTTCTGTATTAATATGCCCAATAAGGAATTTATTTGTCAAAAAACATTTCCTGAATCTTTTTTGTTGTCTGTATTGTTACAGACATACTTGCTGACAGGTATTTTGAAATAAATTACCAAAAATAATTGAAATTGGTGTGATTATATTGTGTTATTTTGACAAATAAAATATGCACAATTTTGCAGAATTTTAAAATATTGTGCGCATAATTTTTAATTTTTTGGCACAGAATTCCACCAGAAGTACCTATACTTCAGAGTTCTAGTAGTTGATTCTGTGTTAGAGAAGGAGCTGAGGAAGGATTGCCTGCGGATGCTGGCTAGCCTCATGGCAGGCGGGGAGCAATGCACAGGCTAGACTGATACAGCTACCAAAGTTCTCTGATTAGCAGCACAGGGATGCAGGAATAGGGAGCGGAGAACTAGACTTGGGGAGAGGAGCCCAGAAATGGATTAGTGAAAGGAAGGGAACAGAGAACTGAATAGACTTGGGGATGGAGGTAGACCTGATTACTTTTGTCAGGCTGCTGAATTTTTAGTCAGACTAGTATGTTTTAATAGGAATTTTGGAGGGTTGTCTTAATCTTAAATTATAACCCTGATACTTTCACATTAATGTAATGAAGATTTTGATTTGGCCCATTGTTCTAAAGCAGACATAGTATTACAAACCTTTCAGTCAACAGTGCAAATCTGCTAAGTATTTGAGGGTTTAAATGTGCCTTGTAGACACAGCCCTGCACTAGAGGCAGAATGGAGCAGCATTGCCCCAAAGGGCATTCTGAGCTCCCTGGCATGAAGGGGAAAATTGGTATGCAGCTATTTATGGGTGCAGGTTACTATCCTTGTATAGCCAGCCTGATCTACAGCAAGTGCTGCATGAGGGAAGCAATTTACCCTGCTTCTTCTGCCCCCTCCCAACCTCCTTTGGGGCACCATGTGCCTTGCTGTATAAACTGTGTGTATCTCCTTGCACATTCCCCCTTTCCCCTGTGTACCTACATAAGGTTGAGACAGAATCTAATCCTAAGGGGAAAGACTATGGTAAAAGATACTGTTCTTCTGAAAGTTCATGATTTAGGAGTATAAATGAAAGGTATGCAGGGGAGGCAACTTGGCCCTTATATTTTTATACTTATCATAAAGGACTTTACTTCAAGTTTTGTAGTCACCGTGTTACAGTAAAAATCACTAACTAATTTCATAAAATATAGGAGGAAATTGATTCATTTAAATTAATACTCTTCATGAAATTATGGAACAATTATGCAAAGAAAAATAGTAAAATATCTGCAGCTGGATTCTCCCTTCCCTTGTACCTTGTGTAGTCATTGATATCTGTGCGAAGTGGGTATAAAATGCTACCAAATCAGAATGATAATGTTTTCTGCTCCCTTTGCACAGATGTTAATGATTACGCAAAATACCACACAGGGGAGAATCAGGCCCCATATATTTATATACTTAGTCTCCAAGTCTGAAAATTGACTTCAGTAGGGTTCCACATGGGAGTAGGATTCACCCATGTCAGTTTCTGTGGGCAGAACAGAAGTCCTGATCCAGGCCATATAAATTGATAGCACAGCACTAGATGCAGTTCTGCTGGTGGCCTCCTCCTAAAAATCCTGCTTCCTGGCGTGTTTAGTCCCACCCAGGTGTATAAGAACTATGGTTTCCCCTCTCCTCAAAAATCCCTGGTTGATCACTGGTCAAAATGAAAACTGAGTACAGCAACTTCTGTTTGAAATGCCTTAGCACTGCTCTTAATAGCTTCCAAAATCACTTTCATAGAGGGTTTGTATTCTGTGAAGGTGAAGCGGGTTTAGGTAAACCATCATTAGAAATCATTAGAAGGTGTTACACTGGCCTATGTTGTATGGACTTTTTGGTCAAATAAACTTGTTTTGTGATACCTTGGTCAAGTTGAATCAAAGCCATATGAAACGTTAAAGAAAAAAATGAGCACATCATGGGAATTTTTCAGGTGCACAATTCGCTCAGTCCTGCCTGAGCTGTAGTTCTCTTGCAGCCCATTGGACGTCTTTACTAAAACAAAAAACAAAACAAAACAAAAAAATCAACCACAAACAAAAAAAACTTCAAGTATACACAGTAGCTACTTTAATAAACCATGTAAGTTCGGAGATGGTTGGGACGCTGTTGGCATGAAGTTACAATTAACATTGTATTATAATGTAATGGCTAAAGCCATTGCAGCATCAGTGGAAGTGTCCCTTATACTTTCCATAACCGTTATAAAACTGATATTTTAACACCGCTCCCTCCCATATTGGCTAGCAGAAATGTCTCAGAACACATTCAATAGCAGATGATGTTTGGTGCCTGTGGAAGTGTCCCATATGTATCTGAATTAATGGCAACCCCTCATATGCTTCCTTTGACATTCCACGGGTTGGTTTAGATTTAAAAACCGATTCACCTTTTTGGATAATTATAGCAATTTATTTGATGTTGCAATTCATTTGAACTAAATTGATTAACATGCTTGGAAAAAAATGTGAAGCAGAAATATGACGGCCAAATTCTCTTTGGACGTACACCTCCTTCAATCCTTCTGAACTCCATGGGATTGCACAAGGTATGAGTCAGAACAAAAATTGTCCCAGTGGGACAAGTTTACTCCTGGTGTAGGCAGGTGTAATCCCATTGAGATCAATGGAGTTGAGCCTCATTACACCAAAGAAGGCTGAATTTGGCCCACCTATGCTGTCCTTTGAAGTCAGTGGAGCCACACAGGGATGAATTTGTCCTCAGATGTTTAATCACTTTTTTCATTCCTTTGCTCTACATTTTATTTTTCTGCTTTGTTCTGTTTTCTTACTGACCTACTTTTCTCTGTGCTTTTTAAAAATTTCCCTTCTCTTCATTCCTTTTTATCTTACTATTTTGTGCGTTACTTTTTATATAGTCAATGTGACATATGGGTTAATTCAGCTAAGCATTAGTTTCCTCAGGAAATAACTGGAATATTATCATTTTCACTTTATACAGATGCCCAACAAAATAAGGGTTTGAATCTGGACTCCTGACTCAGGCAGAGCTCTTGCTGAAGTCCATGGAATTTTTGCTTGAGTAAGAACTGCAGGCCCAGACCCATAAATCGTACTGTATATCAGGTGTTCCTCAATACAGCAATAATTCAGTATGACTTGACTTATCACAGAAGAGTAGGTGAATTACCTATCAGCAGACTGTAATGAGAGCAGTCATTTAAGCAGGATTATCTCAAAAAAACATGTAACAGCTGTGGGCATGTGAATAAAAGTGTATGATCTTTGCAATCTTGAACCCTAGGCTAAAACACTATATCCATACTGAAATAAAAAGTATAGATCACATAAGCCAGGAGTATATAGAGTTTGTAAAACAAATAATCATCAAAAACTATTCTTTTAAGTTCTCTCTTCAATCAGGTACAACAAACATGCTGATCAGAAAACAGTTATTTGTGTAAGGCCCAGTCCTTAAACCCTTACTTAGAGCCAGATTCTGTCCTGTTTGACACCCTGCACAATCCTCCAATGGAGTGTATATTAGGGCAGAATTTGGTCCTTATTGCCTACTCATGTAAAACTCTTATTGACTAAAATGAGAGCTTTGACTTAGTAAGTAGTTCAGGACACGACCCTTAAGGCCAAATGCTGTTCCCACTGACATCAATAAATTATTGATACTGATTTCGGTGGGAGCAGGCTTAGTCCTTATAGTGTAATTAAAGGTATACTGTGGACACAGGAAACTCCTGGTGAAGAAAGGTCAGAACAGCTCACTTTGTAAAAACACATAATAAACCCTCTCCAGATCTCCACAGATTCATTAATTATTCTCGCAATTTTCCATCAATATAATGTTAAGAAAATTCCTATATGATAAGAACTGTAGCTACAAAAAGAAGGATGTAACGGTGACAATAAAAAAAAATCAGTAATTTCAACTTAAAAAAAGATAAGGTCTTCCTGATTTATCCGATCTTTGTGAAGACATTCACATAGAATCATAGAATATCAGAGTTGGAAGGGACCTCGGAGGTTATCTAGTCCAACCCCCTGCCCGGAGCAGGACCAATCCCAACTAAATTTTCATATATAATTTATAGAATTCATTTATGTGCACAGAATTGTATTAAATAAATTAATTTAAAATGAGGAGAACTCAGGTATGTAATTTAAGCCAAAAATATCAAGTTCAGCAAGTAAAAATCAAGATCCTGATTCTGCAACTGCATCTGTGCAGGCAGAGCCTGTACCCATGTGGAACCTCACTGATTTCACAGTAAGGCTCAATGTGGATGCAAAGGTCTGCTCAAGCAGATGCAGTTGCAAGATCAGGGCCCAATTCAGGATGCTGTTTTGTTCACATTTAATGAAAAAGGGGAGGCGAGTCTAATTACTGACACATTTGTTAGCTGTCCTGTGCCCAAGCTCTTGCCCCTACATCAGACCTAAGTACAGATTTACATCTACAACATTATGAGATTTTATATAAATGGCAAGAAAGGCACCATAAAAAATTAGGAAAAAAGAAAAGAAAATCCTAAAAATTATATTGTTTTTAGATATTGTACAATACTTTAAATTTACAGATTTGGCTGGACAAACTGCAGACATTCAAATAAGTCAATATTTAAATGTTCTCAGATGTTGAAAAACCTATTTATCATCACAAAAATATCTTCGCAATTCGGCTTTAATATGATCAGGCTGCACATGAAGGATGTAGTAAAGGATGAATGCGATGGCAAATCAGTGATAGCTAATTGTGCTTCAAGACATCTTTCAGAATTTACCACGTGAGCTTTGTTCTGGCACAAGCCATAGAATGCAGCTTATCATCCATAGATCCTGTATCACTGACACAATATATACACTTTACAGTATGCATGTACTTTCACATAATAAGGTTATCATGTAACATCCAGGAATACTTTTGTAAAAGAAATATGGAGGCAGAAATTACAGTGGATTCATAGTAAACAGTTCAAGTCCTTCACAATACAATCTACAGCATTTAGCCATGATTAAGACTGCTGTGACATTTTTGATGTGTAATAAATCCTCAGCAGGGCTGGGCTTTGATGAAACAGTGCTCTGAGTGAGCTGGAACTGGCACTCCCATACATTTGGAGTTCTTGTTGCTAGAGGTGGCCAGGCCCAGAACAGGTTGCCCATGAGTCAGTGGTACATGTTGGCTGTAATTTGGGGGGATACAACAAATAGAAATCTTGTTCAGTGCGGAAGGGTGGAGGCTCCTACAGGGTTCCATGGCAAAGCCCTAGTAAGGACCAATAGGTAGGCACTAGTACTGCTACTGCACCTCTGCAGAAGTGAAACGTAGAAAGGCTATGAGAGCAAGAGGAGGTCTCAGGGGAGAATGCTCAATATGCTGCATGTTTTGAATCCCCAAACTAGGTGGGAGGTGGTATGGGGAAGGAATCTGAGGGTCCTTTCCTGGCACCTTTGTAAAATGGCATTATAGAGCTAATAAGAATGTGACTCCTTTCCCTCTCTCCTCCTCGTCCCCTCGTTTTTAAAAATTCGGTCTTCTTCAATTTGGGCAATTCAGCCGTTTGTCTCTATTACCTCTCCCATTTCCTTACATGGCTTTTTGGAAGAAACACTAGCTGTCTGGGACCAACAGGCTGGAATTTTAAAGACCTTTTTCACTGTCCCTGCCTCCCTGCTGTTATTTTTCATTTTTTCCCCATCCCCTTTTTTCCCACCCCTTTTTTTCTTCTCCAAATTCATATTTTCCTTTGCTTATCGTATTGTCTCTCTTTTCCCCCTCTTCACCCCTTCTGTAGTCTCTCTCTCTTCCCTTATCCCCTTTGTTTTTCCCTCTGCTTTCAATACCCCATATGTTACCACGTTCACTTCCTTCACAGACTTCTGACACAGTATCATGGAGTATCAGGGTGCAATTGTGAAGCATGGTGCCACCTTCAGGGCAGAAAGAAGAACTGCCTCTACAATAAAGGTAACGCCCTCTCCTCTCCTGCTGATTCTACTTCCAGAATGCTTCAGATCCTCGGGAAGGGCACATCAGTGATATCAGCAAGTTTGGGGTAAGGAAAGCTGCCCCTGAATTTTTGGTGCAGTAGTCCAGATTATCCATCTCTAATGCCAGCCCTTATCCTTTGAATTTATACATTTCATAGCAAGAGAAGGTTCTTATCATAAAGAACAACCTGAAAGTGGTGTGCAAAGTACTTTGCCACAGCACTAAATCACCAAAAATGTTACAGAAATTAACATTCTAAAGCTGAGAGTGTTAAAATCACTGATTAATGATGAGTTAATGTGTATATCTTGCAACTAGCAGCCATTTCTAGTCCCATATTACTAGTTTCCTTGGTACCTTGCTAGCAGCTGTAGATAATATTTTTGTTGTAAACATAAACTATTGTCTAATTCAGGACATATATATTTTTAATTAATCCAGAAGCAAAGTGCTTTAAATCTTACAATTTTTACTTCTGTACTGTAGAAACAACACTATTTCTAAATGCTCAGACCTTTGCTTTCTGACACAGTCTGCAGTATTAACTTTGTAGATTACTCATTATTTACACCTACTGTACTACATAAAAGTGATGTACATTAGGTATAAATTTGAATTTTAGCTGTCACTTAAGCATGCATTTTCATGCAACTAGAAGATATGGGCTCATACAACTGCCTTTCAGATTCTTCCTGATTCTTACTATTTTATTTTATTAAAAAGGCTTTCAAAAGAGTTCATGCTATGATATGTATGACTAAAGGAATTACTCAGCCAATGAAGAAAACCCATAAATTGTTATTTAAGTTTGACATGAGGCAAGCTGAGTGCATCTGTACTGTCCCCTGGCTTGCAAATGCTTTGAGATGATCTTGATATTCCAGTCCTTAGAGAGTCAGTAGAGAGAGTTGTTTCCACTAATGAGCGAGAGATGCTTTCAAAAGCCTCTGTTTTTGTCTCTGCTTCCAACTCTTCATCTGTTATAAATAATTTTGACTCCCTCCATTTGGAGTACACTTCTTGGCTCCCTCTTGAGCCACTGGAGTCATTCCCAGCAATCTGTACATTCAGTTCTTCAGATGATTGTATAAGATTTTGTACAGATAAAGATTTTCCTAAATCCATTTGCACTACTGGTTTAACTGGGACCAAGGGTTCCCCTTCTGTATCAAGGCTTTTTCTCCATGAAAGATCCTTTGTCACTTTGTGCTGTGCAACTTTTCCATTATCCTTTAAAGCAACAAGGCAAGCGGTGACATCAGAAATATTTTCCTGTGTGGTCGCAGGAGTAATATGAAGAGGCTCAGGCCAGTTGGCATGCTTGACTGAGGAGAAAGGTGGTATTTGTAACGTTGTTGGTGTTGTTGGCTTAGTTGCCTGGTTTATTTGGTTTGATGTATTATTAGTTATTACTGTTGCAGGTCCATCATTTGGCACCTGTGTTGCTTGACTATGCATAGTTGGACTAAAAGCATAGTAAGCCTGAGTGCTAAATTCATTTGGTGTCAGTATAAGCTGTAGGCCACGAGGCATGTTGGCACTAGCTGATCTGGATACACATCCACTAGTTTGTGCAGAACTAGATAAATCTTTGCTGTCTACAGGACTTTGATAATCAGAGGTCTGGTCGCATTCAAAAGATGGCATTTGAAATGAAGCCAAAGTAAGCGCTGATGCAGATCCTTTCCTTAAGACCTGTTGATAAATATCTAACAGGCTGTCCAGCTTTGACTCTATGGATTGTACCTGCAGATTGGGGAAAAAAGGTTAAAGTAAGTTCAAAATATTATTTAAAAATATTTGCCTCCCTAGAGCCTCTCTAGAATCTAAGCAAAGAGAAAATGTAAAAGATAATAGGAACAATCTGCATATAAAGGAAATGTGTGTTTCTCTGTATAAAAATGCTACTCATCAAAAAAAGAAAGCTATTAAAAGCAGTGTATTTACAGATGCTTCATGATTAAGTTAATATTTTAGCTATTAAATGGTGCAGATTTCAGTAGTGTATGTGTCTCCATTTCTGTATACAAAACACATTTAATGTAATATAATTTGTGTGTGTTTTACTTCAACATTTAGAATAGTGCAGACACCAGATAAAGTTATTTTACTAAATTGTTGTAAATTGAAAAATCCATTATTAATTATAGAAAGTTATAAGCAATAAAACAAAATCATGGTCTCATACAGTCACTTTACCTGCTTCTCCACCTTGACTACACGCCCTAACATACTAAGGTCATCAGTTGTTTCATTCTCTGCAGTATTCTTTTCTCGATTTTTCTTATCTGTTGTGATTTGTCCTTTTCCAAGAATCTGGTCAACGCTGTGAAAGAAATTGGAGACTATAATGATTCCTGAAAATGGTGAAATTGTGGAAGTATCCACTGTTCACATCTATTGAAAATTACAATTACAACTACTATTTAACAGTTTCTGAAAAATGCCTAAGAAAAAGGATGGATTTATTTTTGTTAAAATAATAGTAATCAAAGTTCACAAAAATACTATAAAAGAGTGTGGAATGATGTTTAAAGCATCTGGGGAGAGCAAAATGTGAAGTTAAATGGCAATGAAGTTATATTTACTGTTAGTTGTGAGATCTGTTACACATATAAATAAATGATAATAGATACATATTTGTGAGGGATAGTTTAGTCTCAAGCTATTGGCTCAGTCCTCCAAACACTTACTACTGGGTACATTGCTCACTACCATTCGTGGTCCGATTGATCAAATATGAACAAAAGTGTTTAAAGGATGGGGCCCAACATTTATATCTCATGCTTAGTATTATCTGTATTAAACCAGCACAACACAGAATTTTTAAAAAAATCAGTAGGTGTTGAGAGTGATATGGAGAGATTTATTGTAATGTGTGCTCTTACTCTAAACTAGTGACACGAAGCAGGGGACAGTTGCTTAAGAGAAGGTTTAAAAAAAGTAATGTTCAGCAATAAGGGCGATAGGCTCTGAATTATATATATATATAATTATATATATAGTGCTCACTGAAATAAATCAATATCTCTGATAACTAATACACAGTATTGAGCCCTCCGGGTGTTCTTCAGATGTCATTTCATAGTGGCCAACCGGCATACAGTATATAGGAGCCAGAGGTGGAGGGAATTGCAAAACTCTGCATTGGAAAGGCTGAGCACAAACAGAGAGCTTGGGCTTCTAAATCTGGGAAATGCTTCCCAAATGCAAATATAAGGAGGGATATATATGTATCATGGACGTGTCAGTTTATTACTGTATAGAGTCCAGAATATTAAAATATAGGATCCGGACCATTGTGGTGCTATGGGTCCTCAGCTTCTGTTAACTTCAGTGAGAATATAAGGGATTGGAAAACAGTTTTCAAACAGTCACTGTATTAAATATTCCATCAGTTTGAGTGCACTTAAAAAAAGGGGGGGGGGGCGCTAAGTTTTTAAATTTTCTGGGCCCAATTTACATCCACATTTTTTCCACCCACAATTTAATTGCAGGGCTAACTGCATTCACAGAAAGGAAGACCAAGCTGCAGTAGAGGTGAAACTTGGGCCAAAAAAAAATTGGTAATATAAAAGACACACAATTCTTCTGGTGCTAAATGACAAAATAGCTCAAGGTATTTTTATACAGGAAGGATCTTCAATGATGAAGGATTATTTTTTCCTTACCGGGACTGAAGACTTTTTATTCTGCACAACATATCAAGGTGACCAGCTGAATACTGTTCAATTACATCTTTTACATCATATGGACGTAATGTCTCTTTAAACTTTCTCTTTGCAACATGAAATTTCATGATTCTGTGGAAGAAACATTTTTCCAGATTAATCCTTATACATTTTTGTAAAACAATAAAGGCATCAATACTGAGTCAAATGTCTATCTTTTCATAATACTGACAGCTTAGTGTTACATCAGCTAAATTAAACTAAGGCCTTGTCTACACTACAAAGTTTTGTCAACAAAATGCAGCTTTTTTCAACAAAACAGTGAATATGTACACACTGCGATGGGACTTTTGGTGGCAAAAATGCCGTGTTTTGGTGGCAAAATACAACCACCCCAATGAGAGACATAAGTCTTTTTCCTCTAAATTTTTGCCAACAAAATGCCAGTGTAGACACCACACTTGATTTTATTTCTTTAATTGGCCTCCAGGAGGTGTCCCACAAAGCTCATCGTGATCATTCTGGTCAGCAGTTTGAACTCTACTGCCCTGCAGTCAGATAACAGCCATCCGCCCCTCCCCCTTAGAAGCCCCCGGAATTTTTGAAATTCCATTTCCTGTTTGCTTGGCATGGAGAGGTCTCATTGCATCCTCCCAGGCGACCATGGCAAGTAACTGCAGCAAACGCTCTCCTTCTTGGACCAGTGCTGGATCCTCTCAGTATATGAGGAGAGGAGGCTGTGCAGTCCCAGCTGCACTTGAGTCGTAGGAATTGGAATACCTACAGGCACATTTCTCGAGGCTTGTGCGAAAAGGGCTGTGATCGGGATGCGCTGCAGTGCAGAACGAAGATAAAAGAGCTGAGGCAGGCATACCATAAGGCGAGGGAGACAAACGATCGTTCCAATGCTGCACCTAAGATGTACTGGTTCTATAAGGAGCTGAACGCTATCCTCGGTGGTGACCGCACCTCGACTGCCAAGAGCCCCGTGGGTACTTCGGTGGGCCTGGAGGCAGTGGAAAGAGGACCTAATCCGAAGGACAAAGTCATTGATGAAGAGGTGGAGTTAGACAATGATGTGGAGCTCCTGGCAGGGTCACCCAGTGAGGCAGGCATCCAGGAACTGTTCACCACTCCAAAGGTGTCTAGCCAGTCTCAGCAGTTGCTCTCCGGCGAGCAAGAAGCAGGAGAGGAGACATCTGGTAAGTGGCTGTGGTTTGTGTAATGTGGAGGTGGGTTCAGGGTATAGAAATGTAGAAGGCTGGCTGTGTTTCTGTGAGATGGACATTTCTCTGTGTAGCTAATCAGTATGGCGGAACAGGGTGTTGATGCACGCCGAGATCTCACAGGAATCCTCCAGAGAGATCTCCAGGAAAGTTTTCTAGAGGAACTTCATAATCCTCTGCGGAAGGTTCCTTGGCAGAGAAACTTTGTTCCTTTCCCATTGTAGGAAACTTTCCCGTGCGATTCAGCAATCACTTGTGCAGGGACCAAAGCGGCACACAGACAAGCAACATAGGGAGTAGGGCGGAAGCCACAAGCATGTAGTAGATGTACCCTCATGTGATGGGATGGACTAGGTCCAAAGGCCCCTTGCTAGAGGCCTCACAGTTCTACCACACTCATTCCAAGGAAGGAGCAGTAGAGAGGTCCTCCAAGCAGGCTAGAGTAGCTGCAGGGGAAGCAGCCAATCAGGGCCCCGGAGGGCCATATAAAAGGAGCTGCAGAGCAGAGCAGTAATCAGTTACTGCTTGGAGCAGGAGAAAAAAGGACTGCAGGCCTGGATGCCTGGAAGAGCAGTAGGGCTACGGATGGTTTGCTAGCAGAGACCAGGGGAGCATTGAGGGAGCTCCTGGCTGGTTGTTGGGACTGAGTAGGCACTGAGCCTGGGGAGAGCTGCAGGAAGATAGTGTCTCCAGTGAGGAAGCCCTGGAAATACAGTCCCATACCAGGGCTGGACTACTTAGAGACCAAAGCGCAGGGAGGTCTAGAGAGAGAGGGGGGTACTGAGATAGGCCCCAGTGGACTGTATACCCTGGAAGGAGTTTGTGCTAGTTAATATGCAGACAATGTGACTCAGCTGGAGCACTGTGTTACTGATAAACCTGCCTGAGAACCACCAAAAGGAGTCACTCCTCCTATGCAGAGAAAAGGGAACACAAGGAGTGGTGGAAGCTGAAAGGCAGGCCAGAAAAGAAAATCAGGAGTTTGTTAAGGACACTACTGAGCGGTTGATTAAAGTAATTCAGGAGCAAATGCAGAAGCTGAAGTCCTTAATAATGCTGCAGACTGAGGAGATCAGTACCCGCCCTCCCCTGCAGCACATTCAGAACTCTCTTCTATGCCCCCCCCAAACTCCGCCCACACAGTCCACTTTCTGGAACTTCTCTGTTTCCCCTTTATTCCACCCCCTCAGACAACTTTCTTAATGATAGCTGGACCTACACACAGCTCTGAAAATCTGCCCTTCCCTGGTACCTTCTTTCCCACCAAGCATCTTTGGGTGTTTTGGATGCGTTGTTTCTTGTCCAATAAAAGCAAAGTTTTTGAGTGGTAACTCATCTTCACGATGTGGAGTGGAGCCCGCGGAGCAGCTCCGGAGCAGTAGAGCTGCAGGTTTTTGCCTGGAGCTGGAGTGGAGCCGGAGCACAGCTCCAAAGCCCTGCTCATCTTTATTTGTTTTCTGCAAATTGAGATAGCAAGCAATACCAATACATCACACAAACAGTTTATTCATGTGCTTGCTGGAAAGTAAGGCCCCAGATATCACTATTACTTCCTAGGAAAACTACATGTAATGTAACATTGCAGCACCAATCACAGAGATAGACATTACTGGTTCTCATTTTCAAAGTGTTGCCTCAAAGCCTCCCTGATTCGAATTGGCCCCTTCTAGCTCCTCTGATAGCCCTTGTATCTGGCTGCTCAAAATCAGCAGCCAAGCGCTCTACCTCCACACTCCACTCAAACCTTTCACCACTCAAAGCTTCACAAAGATTATGCAATGTACAATATGCGGCTATCACCATGGGAATATTATTCTCATTAAGGTCTAATCTGCCATAAAGGCATCGCCAGTGCACCTTTAATCTGCCAGAGGCACATTCCACTGTCATCCAGCATCTACTCAGCCTGTTGTTGAACTGCTCCTTACTGCTGTCCAGGTTTTCCGTGTAAGGTTCATGAGCCACAGCTGTAAGGAGTACACTGGATCTCCTAGGATCACTGTAATCTTCTGGTTTGGAAAGAAAGTCCCCACTTGTACCTTTCTATACAGGCCAGTGTTCCTGAGGATGCGTGCATCATGCACCTTCCCGGACCATCCCACGTTGATGTCAGTGAAACGCCCACGGTGAGCCACAAGTGCCTGCAACACTATGGAGAAGTACCCCTTTCCTATTGATGTACTCCTTCGCAAGGTGGTCTAGTGCCAAAATTTTGCCATCCATCGCCCCTCCACAGTTAGGGAAACCCATTTCTGCAAAGCTGTCCACTATTTCACATACATTTCCCAGAGTCACGGTCCTTCATAGCAGGATTCAATTAATTACTCTGCACACTTGCATTAACGCAGCCCCAACAGTCGACTTCCCAACTCCAAATTTATTCGCAGCCGACTGCAGTCATCAGCTTCCACACAGTGATTGCTACACACTTCTCTATCAATAGGGCAGCTCTCATTATGGTGTCCTTGTCCCGTAGTGCTGGGGCGAGCTCTGCACACAGTTCCAGGAAGGTGGCTTTCCACATCCGAAAGTTCTGAAGCCACTGCTCATTATCCCACACGTGCATGATGATACGATCCCACCATTCAATGCTTGTTTCCCAAGCCCAAAAGTGATGGTCTACCCTATGCAGCTGTTCTGTGAATGCCAAAAGCAATCTAAAGTTGCTCCTAGCCATATCACATAGCATGTCACACAACTGGGAGCTTCTTCAGTTAGGAACTTTGTGATTAACTGCACTGCCATCTGCAATGTCTTCATGACAGCTAACAGAGAATAGGAGAGCAGTGCAGGATCCATCCCGTCTCACAAAGATACCTGGGTGCACAGCAAAGAAGGGCCGTTGAAAAATGCCGCAAAAGAAAGCTGGAAGCCCATGGAGTGCTGGGACAGAAAGCAATGCATCACGGGACATTGAGCCCAGTTCTAAGATGTGCTGCAATCCGCTCCGCCTTCCCACAACACCTAGTGACAGAAGGTGTCGAGCTGGACTGTGGGATAGGTACCCACAGTCCATTGCTCACATTGTCGATGATAGTGCCCCAACTGTGGACGCGCTCTGCCGACAGAAGGAGCGAGTGTGAACACGACACTCTGATTTTTATTATGCAGATTTTTGAGTGTCGACATCACTTTTGTCGTCAAAGCTTGGTAGTGTAGACAAGGCCTAAGCTAAGCTGATGATATTTTCTTCTGAACTCTTGAGTTACACTCAGCAAAACCCTTCTTTTTCAAGGTGATTTGTGGAGTTTATAAGCACAATTCCACTGAAGTCAGCATTTTGCAAGTTTAGAATTGTCATCTTAAAGACATGTTACATGGGATTTTAAATAGCTTGTTTAAAGTTATAAATGTGTGCCCATCAAAGTGTTCTCTTCTGTTAGGTGCAAATTCAGCAAGGTACTTAAACATGGTGACTAGTCTCATTGAGGTCAATGAGGCTGCTCAGATCCTCAAAGTTAGGCTTGTGCTTCAGCAACTTCTTGTACCAGGATCTTAATGTTGAGGGAATTTTCATAGCTAAATCTCAACAAGTCATAAGTTTTGTTTTGTTGCTAGATTGGTTCCTTTCAAAGCTTCCCATTTTGTTAGCAAATGCCCTCCTAGTTATATGTGTATAATTTTAATCTAACGCACTCCAGTGCTGAATAACTTAAATGATAAAAATTGCCATGCTAATTGTACTCTCCTTTATATAAACAAATCTGTGAACATTAAAGGGTGTGCTTTTATTTTCTACTGAGAAAATAGTAGAGTATATCCATCTATATCTAGGTAGCTATACCTAGACATATATGCAGTGTAGTTCTAATCAAGTTGGTCCCAGTATATGAGAGAGACAAGGTGGGTGAGGTAATATCTTTTACTGGACCAACTTCTGTTGGTGAGAGAGACAAGCTTTCGAGCCACAGTGGAGAAATCTCTGTATGGTTCGAATGCCTGTCTCTCTCACCAACACAAGTTGATCCAATAAAATACATTGCCTCACCTGCCTTGTCTCTCTAATACCTAAAGATAAATATACAGCTGTGGATGGCTGTATGAATGACAATTTGAATCAAACCAAACAATTTTGCATGCAGTTTAAAGGCCTTGATTCTGCTCCCACTGAAGTCAGCAGCAAACTTCCCACTGATTTTAGTGGGAGGAGGATAAAAACATAATAATTAATTTAAAGTATTCACTTTATTGTGTTCCTTATAAGTACAGTACCACACATCCCATTTTGTAAGTATCTTTAATTGTGCATCCAATTTGTTTCTCATTAATTTTTCATTTGTTGATTAACAGTGTCTCATCATGCAGGCCAGTATTCTCCTTTTTTAATTCTTCTTTTGCTGCTTTGGGACCAAACACTACAGTCCAGAGATTTGACTGAGGCACAGTTCTCATTCAGGTACAATTATGACATTTTCCCAAAGGAAATCAGTGGGAGTTATGGTTGAATAAAGATTGTGGGATGTGACTGTTGGATTTTACCGCAAAGCAATCAAAGGTGCCATTCAATAGCAAATAATTAATGATGAAACATAAATTTCACATAAAGACCATTTTGCACAATTTTGTGTAATTTGTGTGGCAATCAGATGTTCAATGGGTACTTTTTAAGAACAGGAAACTTTGTGTTAAGCCATAAATGTGAAGAAATACAGGCCAAAGATTTTGAATATATCTTTAGGTGCCTAAATAAAAGTGATCAGATTTTTCAAAGGTGATGTGAGCTCCTGTAACTTCCACTGATTTAAATAGGAGTTGTGGAAGCTCAGCATATTTGGGAGTCTGAGAAGTTTGGCCATACTGCTTTGTGTTGAAGAGAGGTAAAAGGAAGATACTAGTCATAACTTGGAAAGATCTACACTCTAGTGCAAGTAAGCAGGTAGGGAGCACAAAACTGTTGGCCCATCTGTAGAATGTGCACAATCACCAACAGTGTTGCCTAGTGGTCAGGTGGGGTTTTAGCAGGGCATCTCCCCATTGAAACCACAGTCAGGTCCTTCAGTGCCCTGGCCCCAATGATTTCCAGTCCTCCCCTTTAGCCCTGAGATTTTTTGAGGGTTGGGCCCTTGAATAGTCAATGCCTTTTTCAGCTGGTCTCTCATCTAGATGAAGATTCCTAGTGTTGTAGTGTTCTCTTGAGATGGGTGGGGCTCCTGGGCCTGCTCTCTCCACCAGGCTCCAATCCGGGGTGCTAAACTGCTCCCCAGGGACAACTTCCTGTCCCTAGCCGCTTTTAGCTCCCCAGAATAAATTACTCCAATCAAGTTTCAGAGTAACAGCCATGTTAGTCTGTATTCACAAAAAGAAAAGGAGTACTTGTGGCACCTTAGAGAAACCAATTTATCGAGCACAAGCTTTCGTGAGCTACAGCTCAGTTCATCGGATGCATACTGTGGAAAATACAGAAGATGTTTTTATACACACAAACCATGAAAAAATGGGTGTTTATCACTACAAAAGGTTTTCTCTCCCCCCACCCCACTCTCCTGCTGGTAATAGCTTATCTAAAGTGATCACTCTCCTTACAATGTGTATTATAATCAAGGTAGGCCATTTCCAGCACAAATCCTGGTTTTCTCCCCACCCTCTCCAACAAACCACTCTCCTGTTGGTAATAGCTTATCTAAAGTGATCACTCTCCTTACAATGTGTATGATAATCAAGGTGGGCCATTTCCAGCACAAATCCAGGGTTTAACAAAAACGTCTGAGGAATGAGGGGGGGGGGTAGGAAAAAACAAGGGGAAATAGGTTACCTTGCATAATGACTTAGCCACTCCCAGTCTCTATTCAAGCCTAAGTTAATTGTATCCAATTTGCAAATGAATTCCAATTGAGCAGTCTCTCGCTGGAGTCTGGTTTTGAAGTTTTTCTGTTGTAATATCGCAACTTTCATGTCTGTAATCGCGTGACCAGAGAGATTGAAGTGTTCTCCGACTGGTTTATGAATGTTATAATTCTTGACATCTGATTTGTGTCCATTTATTCTTTTACATAGAGACTGTCGAGTTTGACCAATGTACGTGGCAGAGGGGCATTGCTGGCACATGATGGCATATATCACATTGGTGGATGTGCAGGTGAACGAGCCTCTGATAGTGTGGCTGATGTTATTAGGCCCTGTGATGGTGTCCCCTGAATAGATATGTGGGCACAGTTGGCAACGGGCTTTGTTGCAAGGATAGGTTCCTGGGTTAGAGGTTCTGTTGTGTGGTATGTGGTTGCTGGTGAGTATTTGCTTCAGGTTGGGGGGCTGTCTGTAGGCAAGGACTGGCCTGTCTCCCAAGATTTGTGAGAGTGTTGGGTCATCCTTCAGGATAGGTTGTAGATCCTTGATAATGTGTTGGAGGGGTTTTAGTTGGGGGTTGAAGGTGACGGCTAGTGGCGTTCTGTTATTTTCTTTGTTAGGCCTGTCCTGTAGTAGGTGACTTCTGGCAACTCTTCTGGCTCTATCAATCTGTTTCTTCACTTCCGCAGGTGGGTATTGTAGTTGTAAGAATGCTTGATAGAGATCTTGTAGGTGTTCGTCTCTGTCTGAGGGGTTGGAGCAAATGCGGTTGTATCGCAGAGCTTGGCTGTAGACGATGGATCGCGTGGTGTGGTCAGGGTGAAAGCTGGAGGCATGTAGGTAGGAATAGCGGTCAGTAGGTTTCCGGTATAGGGTGGTGTTTATGTGACCATTGTTTATTAGCACTGTAGTGTCCAGAAAGTGGATCTCTTGTGTGGACTGGACCAGGCTGAGGTTGATGGTGGGATGGAAATTGTTGAAATCATGGTGGAATTCCTCAAGGGCTTCTTTTCCATGGGTCCAGATGATGAAGATGTCATCAATATAGCGCAAGTAGAGTAGGGGCGTTAGGGGACAAGAGCTGAGGAAGCGTTGTTCTAAGTCAGCCATAAAAATGTTGGCATGCTGTGGGGCCATGCGGGTACCCATAGCAGTGCCGCTGATTTGAAGGTCTACATTGTCCCCAAATGTAAAATAGTTATGGGTGAGGACAAAGTCACAAAGTTCAGCCACCAGGTTAGCTGTGACATTATCGGGGATACTGTTCCTGACGGCTTGTAGTCCATCTTTGTGTGGAATGTTGGTGTAGAGGGCTTCTACATCCATAGTGGCCAGGATGGTGTTATCAGGAAGATCACCGATGGATTGTAGTTTCCTCAGGAAGTCAGTGGTGTCTCGAAGGTAGCTGGGAGTGTTGGTAGCGTAGGGCCTGAGGAGGGAGTCTACATACCCAGACAATCCTGCTGTCAGGGTGCCAATGCCTGAGATGATGGGGCGCCCAGGATTTCCAGGTTTATGGATCTTGGGTAGTAGATAGAATATCCCAGGTTGGGGTTCCCGGGGTGTGTCTGTGCGGATTTGTTCTTGTGCTTTTTCAGGGAGTTTCTTGAGCAAATGCTGTAGTTTCTTTTGGTAACTCTCAGTGGGATCAGAGGGTAATGGCTTGTAGAAAGTGGTGTTGGAGAGCTGCCGAGCAGCCTCTTGTTCATATTCCGACCTATTCATGATGACAACAGCACCTCCTTTGTCAGCCTTTTTGATTTTGATGTCAGAGTTGTTTCTGAGGCTGTGGATGGCATTGTGTTCTGCACGGCTGAGGTTGTGGGGCAAGTGATGCTGCTTTTCCACAATTTCAGCCCGTGCACATCGGCAGAAGCACTCTATGTAGAAGTCCAGTCTACTGTCTCGACCTTCAGGAGGAGTCCACCTAGAATCCTTCTTTTTGTAGTGTTGGCAGGGAGACCTCTGGGGATTAGTATGTTGTTCAGAGGTATTTTGGAAATATTCCTTGAGTCGGAGACGTCGAAAATAGGATTCTAGGTCACCACAGAACTGTATCATGTTTATGGGGGTGGAGGGGCAGAAGGAGAGGCTCCGAGATAGGACAGCTGCTTCTGCTGGGCTAAGAGTGTAGTTGGATAGGTTAACAATATTGCTGGGTGGGTTGAGGGAACCATTGCTGTGGCCCCTTGTGGCATGTAGTAGTTTAGAAAGTTTAGTGTCCTTTTTCTTTTGTAGAGAAGCAAAGTGTGTGTTGTAAATGGCTTGTCTAGTTTTAATAAAGTCCAGCCATGAGGAAGTTTGTGTGGAAGGTTGGTTTTTTATGAGAGTATCCATTTTTGAGAGCTCATTCTTTATTTTTCCCTGTTTGCCATAGAGGATGTTGATCAGGTGGTTCCACAGTTTCTTTGAGAGCATGTGGCACAAGCTGTCAGCATAGTCTGTGTGGTATGTAGATTGTAACGGATTTTTTACCTTCAGTCCTTTTGGTACGATGTCCATTTGTTTGCATTTGGAAAGGAAGATGATGTCTGTCTGTATCTGTACAAGTTTTTTCATGCAGTTGATAGATTTCCACTCCATACGGCTAAATGCAGTGCCTTGCATAATGACAGGTTTCAGAGTAACAACCGTGTTAGCCGGTATTTGCAAAAAGAAAAGGAGTACTTGTGGCACCTTAAAGACTAACCAATTTATTTGAGCATAAGCTTTCGTGAGCTACAGCTCACTTCATCGGATGCATACTGTGGAAAATACAGAAGATGTTTTTATACACACAAACCATGAAAAAATGGGTGTTTATCACTACAAAAGGTTTTCTCTCCCCCCACCCCACTCTCCTGCTGGTAATAGCTTATCTAAAGTGATCACTCTCCTTACAATGTGTATGATAATCAAGGTGGGCCATTTCCAGCACAAATCCAGGTTTTCTCCCCACCCTCCTCAACAAACCCACTCTCCTGTTGGTTGTGCTGGAAATGGCCCACCTTGATTATCATACACATTGTAAGGAGAGTGATCACTTTAGATAAGCTATTACCAACAGGAGAGTGGGTTTGATGGGGAGGGTGGGGAGAAAACCTGGATTTGTACTGGAAATGGCCCACCTTGATTATCATACACATTGTACGGAGAGTGATCACTTTAGATAAGCTATTACCAGCAGGAGAGTAGGGTGGGGGGAGAGAAAACCTTTTGTAGTGATAAACACCCTTTTTTTCATGGTTTGTGTGTATAAAAACATCTTCTGTATTTTCCACAGTATGCATCCAATGAAGTGAGCTGTAGCTCACGAAAGCTTATGCTCAAATAAATTGGTTAGTCTCTAAGGTACCACAAGTACTCCTTTTCTTATTCCAATGAAGTCTCTGACCTGCTCGCTCAGTCACTTGCCTCTTCTATGTGGGTTTGCATAGGTCTGTGTTGTCAAGTCTCAGGCAATGGGCTCCTGGGCAGTACCTTCTCGTCCATGCAGTTGTCTGCTCCCTTCCACTGCCCTGCTCTGAAGAGCTCTTCTCCCCTTTTTAAAGCTCTGCCTTCAGCTTGTGCAGGCCCTGCAGGTGTGGCTGTGAAGGGCCGCCTCACAAACCCCTTACTCACCAGTGTGGGGTTTATATATCCCATCACACCATCCTTAATCCTAATATTTCATGCTATAACATTAGCTAATTCAATTTTTATTATACTACATAATTAACCTGTAAGACAGCCAACAAGAAGATAAAAAGCCATGGTTATCACTCTTTGATAACTAGAGATTAGTATTACTTTAAATGGAATTACATGAAAACTGTACTTTGTATTATTTATTTACCACATTATTATAAAAAGTATGCAGTCAGAGTTGAAATTTATAATGGACCCCTTTTGATTATGTATAAACCTGTTATTTGAAGTAGTATCGATCTTTTCCCACAAGGCTTAGTTTCTTGATTTGTCGCATTCTTGTAAGTTTGAAGTTAAATGGTGAATTCAGATAAGGTGGAGTGTCACTGATATAATGGATGAAGCATAATCTTTGTCATAGAGTCTAGAAACGGAAGAGACTTATTAGAACAACTCTTCCATCTCCTTGCCAGTTCAGGATTAATCTCTATTGTGCACAGTGGAAATGTAGTTTTTAATATGCAAAGGGACAAACTTCCATTGCTTCCACTGGGAGACTAATTCCACAAGCTAATATATCTCACTGTCATTTCTAACATGGAGGAACCTGAAGCAGGGAAAATGTTGGAAATGGAATTTTTTCCCATAGTTGTCAAATGACTCCAATATGTTCTATTCCTAAAAGTCTGATAGAACATCTAATCCCCATGTATTCCATTCTTTGTTCAGGTTATGAAGAAAACATTAAAGTGACTTGTTCCAAAACAACTTGCATTATAAAGGTGGTTTATTTAGGAGAAAATATAGTTGTTCTTTTTTTCTTTCTTCTTTCTTTTGGTTGCCTTACATAATTGCCATGCACACTTCTCATGAAGTGCAATATGAGACTAAACAGGAAGTGTGGAGCAAGGGAAGTAGTATGTTATATGGGAAAATAATCCAGTTTCCTACTACGGGGATGGCATGTACAAGAAAATTGAGGCAGAAGGTCAGTTTTCATTATCGGGCCATAAACCTGGTTAATCAGCATACACAAAAATCTGAACTGTAGATCAGCAGCTTGTCTGGAAGCAGTAAGTTGTTATATAGACCAGGGCTTTGGTTATTCAAGGATGTTTTAACATTTTTGCTTGCTTGACCAAGGGACTATGTTGTTTTGGAACTCAGGATAATCCTGGCTATTTGGGGAGAATCTCTTTTAATGTATCTATGTTTCCTAATGTAATAAGGGTCTTTTTTCTTGCGTCCTCTGAACCTAGGAGTCTTCTCAGCCTAAAGGTTTTTCATTGGCTTCAGTTGGAACAGAATTAGGCTCACACTCATTGCTTTGAAAAATTCTACCCTTGATGACTGTTCCCATTTCTTTCGGACATGAAGTTGTATAGTAATTGCACCTGCTCTTAATGGGTCAATTTCAGTAGAGTCCTGTTCTCAAAAATTCAGTATTTAGGGCCTGGATCCAGAGCTCATTGAAGTCAATGGTAATTTTCCCACTAATTTCAATGGGCTTTGGATCAGGCCCTTATTCCCTTGTGCCTCAGATGTGTGAAGTTTTCTTCTGAATTCCAAGAATACATGTAAAATATCCTACAGGAGGGAGGAGGGGAAGGAGATATATGAGCTATACAAATGATAAAGAAGTAAAAAGAATGATGTTATTAAAACCTGTCAGTTACTATGTAACATAAAAACGCAGGGATTATTTAAATGATGGAATTGAGGGGTTCCTTTGGAGTTGTTAAATTCTATTTAATCAGTAATTCTCAATTAAAAAATAAGTCAATCTGTTTTTTTTAAAAGTCCTGAAATAACTATTTATATAATAGATTTTAATAAACGTAAACACCCATTATTGTTAATGATAGCAATTTTATGGACTTTTTTCAAAATAAAAGAATTATGTCACAAATCCAAAAACTTTGAATTTACCTTGTATTTGTTAGTTTTAAAAATCAAAATGTTAAACTATTTTTGTGTGTTCACATGTGGTACAAACTAAGGGTCTGATACTGCAAACACTTACACATTGGGTGACTTTACTTGCATGTAATGGCACTACTCCCACAAGTCAAGTTACTCATATGCTAAAGTATTTGAAGAATTGGGCCTTAAAACACACAACAGGGCACACTAGTAAGTACAGCTTAGTGCTTGTTTTCTATTTGTACCACAAGAGGGCAAAAAAGACTCACCATAAACCTTGACTGTATGTAAACTGAGTAGACCAGTTTACATACAGTCAAGCATACATACTAAGCAGAAAGTAAAACAAACAAAAACGAACAAAACAGTGCAGTCCCCTGTCTAGTTGAAAGGCTAATTATTTTTTCTCAGAGTCACTGTATTAAATATAACAGGGTCATTTTAATATAATTTAAATATACTGAGATGAATGATATCCTGTATACTAAACTAATCTAATAAAACAATTGGTGTAAGGCAACTTTACCATAAGAATTATTTGTAAATAATGGCCCAGTTCATCATCCAGCAGAAAGCAGAAGCTAAATTATTTTGTATTGAATTGAGCTCCAAATGATTTCAGACACTTTTGTATGACACTACGTCATTTACACCCCAAGAATCTCTACACGACTTGCTCTGCATCTTTACTGAGGCTAAACTCCTCCTGAAGCTCAGACAAGTTTTGCATGAGCAAGGCCCAAACAGAACAATATTAGCACCATCACCTCACATCAATAACATCAAATGCAAGAGCAGAAAAAATCAGGATTACAGGGACATGAAGATTATTCTTGTACAAAGTTTTGCTTCCCATTTGTTTTGTATTTCTTTCCCTTCATTTTCCTCCCCATTCATGCTGCCAGTTATAGTGTTATGTACAAGTATGCTTGTCATTAGTAGAGCCTACAAATCTGCAGATATCCACAGACAATTTTTGCAGATTGGCTGCAGATACAAATTTTGTATCCACGCAAGGCTCTAGTCATTGTGCTCTTTACTGAGTCTGGGGCTGAGCAAATGCATCGTCAGTTCTTTTAGTGATTCTGATGCTCTTACGTCATTATTTTTTAAAATGTTTAAATTGCCATAGCACCAAGAAGCCTCAAAAAGGACTGGAGCCCTTGACATCATGACATAGTCCCTGCTTTGAAGATTACAGTCCAGGAAGATTGCTTTCCTCTACAAGACTACCACAACTACACTGCTGAGTGTGAAAACATGCCCCACCACTTCCAGCAATTCAGCAGCCCCATGATGCTTGCCCAGGATGCTGGCTGTACCACAGTGCTCTTCTACCCTGCTGGTTCCATGACTTTTTTCCCCCATCCCTGGCCTCAGCAACCCCTCCTGGTTTTCTGCCTGCAGAAGGGGTCAGGAACTAGTAGCAGGGAGGCAGATCATGTGGGAAGTGCAAGCCACGGAAGGAGGGGTGTTCAAGGTGTAGGTAGATTGAGGCAACACTGACTCCTCCCTAGAATACTAACCTGCTCTATCCCCAGCAGCCAGAAATCATCTTTTCTCCCAGGCAGTCTTTTTATATATGCCTAAACAGTCTGGCTGAGACTCTAGAACAGGGGTGGGCAAAATTTCTGGCCTGAGGGCCACATCGGGGTCCCGAAACTGTATGGAGGGCTGGGTAGGGAAGGCTGTGCCTCCCCAAACAGCCTGGTCCCTGCCCCCTATCCGCCCCCTCCCATTTCCTATCCCCTGACTGCCCCCCTCAGAATCCACGACCCCTTCAACCTCCCCTGCTCCTTGTCCCCTGACCGCCCGCTCCTGGGACCCTCCTGCTCCTAACCGCTCCCCCCGGACCCCACCCGCTATCCAATCTCCCCCCCTTTCCCTGTCCCCTGACTGTCCCACCCCTAACCACACCCCCACCCCCTGATAGGCCCCCCAGGACTCCCATGCCTATCCAATCCCCCCTGTTCCCAGTCCCCTGACCACCGCCCCCCAGAACCTCTGCCCCATCCAACCGCTCCGTGTCCCCTGACTGCCCCCTGGGATCTCCTGACCCTTATCCAACCCCCCTGCTCCCTGGCCCCTTACCATGCTGCTCAGAGCACCAGGACTGGCAGCTGTGCTGCCCGGCCAGAGCCAGCCACGCAGCCTAGAGCACCGGGGCAAGCCGGTGGCTCTTGCAGCCGCGATGCCCAGAAGGACCTCGCAGTCCCGCCACCCAGAGTGCTTGCAGCACGGCGAGCTGAGGAGCGGGACAGCAGTGGAGGGGCTGGGGGCTAGCCCCCCGGGCCAGCAGCTCAAGGGCTGGGCAGGACGGTCTTGGACAGACGGCCCACATGTGGCCTGAGGGCCATAGTTTGCCCACCTCTGCTCTAGAACCATGTAGGGGTGGGGGAAATAGTATGTTATGGGTTAAAATATATAGGAATCTGAAGCAGAACACCATAAGACAAAGTTCTAATGGATAGTAAAAGAGAAATACATTTCAAACTATAGCATAGATGGAGTTTAAAGAAAATGAAATTAAACCAAATTCATAAACGGGTAAGCATAAAATTAAAGAATTAAAGTTAGCTTACAATTGATTAAGGATCAATATGTGTGTTTGTAAAGAAGGCCCCAATCAGGAAGTAAAAGAAGACCATGAGAATAATAAATAGCATTACTTGTAGTGTGGGAAGGCTGTGTGGTTTCAAAAGTAGCTAATAAAATAAAGAACTGCAGTAACAAGACAAAGAATGTCTTAAAAGAAACATGCCCAAATCTTCTCACTGTTCTGCTGGTCAACAAGGAATGGGAGAGAAGATAAGAAATGAAAGATCTTGGGAAGAAAGGAGGTTGTAAATCTTATCGAGATTAAGACTGGAAATAAGGGTGAATTGTCTCAAACTGGTTTTTAGCTGAAGTCAGTAATTAGCAATGACATCATGTGTTTGTTTAAGGGTATAAAAAGTAAATTCTTAAAGGGATCATTGCTAATACCTGCCTGATTATGCTGGAGTCGACCAATATGGATCTGAGCACCCTTAGGGTTAGCCAGTTTGTAAGTATCTTGATCAAATGCCTATAAATGTTTTGTTGCTACTTATTAATTAGGCTTTTCAGGCATGTTTAGAATAATTGCATAAAGTATCCATTGGATTTAATAAAGGAATTTATTGTTAAATTGGTGTTTGGTGATTTCCCATATTAATATTAATTATTTCAAATATAATTAATAATTCCAACAGATGGAGTTTAAAGAAAATTAAACCAAATTCATCCTGCTTTTTTCCATCTAATATATATCCCTATGCTTTCATTACATAACTAATCAGCTCTAGAATTTACAAGTTTGCATGACGTTTAGCTACATTATTTGGATTTCATATTAACACCAAATGAAAATGTATGTATGAAAACATAAAGCAGTTAGAGATAGAAAAGACCTCCTAGGTCAGCTAGTTTACTTCACTGCCACACTACATAGTTATTCTCTACTGTGTACTTCTTAGCGCTGATTTTATAAGTTCTAAGAAATGTAGGAATCCCACCATTTCCACTGGGACAATATTACATAGCCTAGTTGCTCTCATTGTCAGGAAACGATCAGATATGTTGTACTATACGGTAAAAATTTGTATTAGTTTCTCCTTTTGACTCTATTTTACATGCTTGGTAAATGTGAGTTAATGGCCATAGCTAAAAACTGCAGTGCTTTCTGTCAAGCCTGCAGGTCTCTCAGTGCAGGATACTAATGGCTAATTGCTGTCCAGGGATCCAGGACTGGTTCAAATAATAACGCCCATCCTGCCACCACAGAGGGGACTAGTATACCATGCACAGGTTGAAATATTAGTTATATGTGTAATACTCTTGCCCTGCTGATGCTTGGTATGGATTATCAGCTGCTTCGTGCTGACTGAGAGCTCCATGGTGAGAGCTTGATCCTCTGGGGAATCAAGACACTGATTCCTTTATTTTGGCCCTGACTGAGGCACGTGGCACCATTTCTCTTAATTCACTATTGCCCTAACACTCTCCTCAAACACATACAACCATTATGGAGAACTTTCACGGTCTTCCCATGTAACTCCCTCCCTCAGCTGGCCTGGCACAGGAGCTTGGAAGAGGTGGGGCAGAGGAAGCCGTGGCCCTTGTAGCCAGAAAGTTCAAGCATATGACTTTCAAGAGAGCCCGGTTTGCTTGAACTGTTATTGAACAGATCCACTGAGAGAGTCTTCAGTCTCCCTTGCTACTTGGAGGCAGTCAGACCTGTGAGCAATGGGCGCAGGCTAAGAGCCTTTCGCTGAAGAACACATTGGTTCTTTCCGTCTCCAGAGATGCAGCTGCCATTGCCTCTGCAGCACGCCAGCACTACCTCTCCCATTTTGATAAAACTTCCGGAGGATTTTAAAACAAATTTAACTTTTTTGTCATTTTGCAGCAGTTTGGGCACAGACGTGAGGTGTGACTTTGTCTTTCTGAGGATAGCCTTTTGAAACACAGCAGTGGCTCTCTTCTGCTGCCAGAGGTACGTTCTTCTCTAAAGTGATAGATTCTGCCATGAAGATGCACAAGACGGGAGCTGTGGGAGCACTCATTCAGGGATGTGATTGCCCCCATGTATTCAGATGTACTTAGATAATAGAGATGGGTCAGTCACACACTGGAAGGTTAGTGTGATATACAGGTTTGTCCCACTATAGAAATTCTTTTCTACTAATACCACATGAAATAATACAATCTGTAGGAAAAATACTTCCAATTTCCAAAATATCTGAAAAGTATTCATGTAACTATTGCAACTTGCTGATGACAGAGTGAGTGAAATAAAATCAATTATGGTATCCTGCTTAATTTTTGTCCACTTCTTACATTGGCTGAAGCATGTTTTATAGCAAATTATAAGCTCTGTGCATTGTTCAGAAACACTGCAGTCAGTTCATGATAGCATTTCTCCCAATAATTCATCTTTCAGTGGCAGTGCTTGTCTATAAAAATTGATTTGATAAAGGAAGTATGAAGTTCTGTGTGAATGTAACAGTACTCATAGCTGGGGAATCTGCAGTGATTGAATTTCTGGATCTAAATGCATGAGTCTCTCTACTGCTTGAGTGAAAGGATCAGGCCTATTAGTTTGAAGACTCTAAATCTCATACATGGTCCAGCTACTCGAGGAGGCCAAAGGCCCACACTTAGTTAACATGGGTTATATACGTTTCTTTAGGGCCAGTTTCTGATACTATTACTGAAATTAATAGGACTACCTGAGAAGTAAGGTGTGAGCATGATATCAAAATGTGGCCACTGGTGTTTAGGTCAGTTTCTTTTCTTCCCAAACTCACCATTATATGAACATATTTCCCTTTCAGTAATTTTGTGCAGCTTGCCACTTTGATAAAGGAGACAGAAACTGAGATTAGTTTAAAACTGTTGGAGTCATAACTAGATCAATGAATTATCATTGACAAGGCTCTCCTTAGCTGCAGGAATATAGCTGTTCTGAACTCACCAGAAGAAACTTATACCATAAAAAATATGCTACTGCAGAAGATTTGGGAGTAAGCAAATTCAATACACAATGTCAATTTGACAGTGAGTATTAGAGACACAAGGTGGATGAGGTAATATATTTTATTGGACCAACTTCCCTTAGTGGAATAAACAAGCTTTCGAGCTACACAAAACTCTTCTTTTCTGTTAGCTCGAAACCTTGTCTCTCTCACCAACAGAAGTTCATCCAATGAAATATATTATGTCACCCACCCTTGACTCTCTCATATTCTGGGACCAACAGAGCTACAACACTGCAAAAACTTTTCCAGGCCTGGTGACATACATGCAGTAAATCTGCATCTGTATGTTGAGTGTATTTTGAATTACAGAACATATATTGTAAATCAAGCTTCACTTTCTCTTTCTTTTCCCATTCAAATGAGACCCATATTATATAATATGTTTTTGAAATGTTGAAAAGAGGATAACTTAGAGCTATGGAAATATTTTAGCTTCTTGTAGGCATACTGCTGAATAGCAGTGGGGAGAGAAATTATACTAGCATGTTTACTACTGATGTAAAAACATAGCCATACAATAATTTCAACAGTCAATATTAGAGCTCTCCAAATATTTCTTCACTAAGTATTTTTCACCCACCTGATAGCTCTAATGATGGTTTTAAGTGCTGGTGTGAGATCTTCTACTGATACATCACATTGGCATCCTCTCTCAACATAAACATCGTCTGTTCCAAGAGTGGTGTCAGCTACAGGATACATTTGCAAGCTAAATAACAAGCACTTCAAGACAATACCCTTGTACATTTAGGTAGCTTTTCTCTCATGCTGTCTATATTGGGAAATAAAACTACATTAAGGAAACCAAGTTCTGCTGTCTAGTCTCAACCTAAAAGCAAAGAGGAAAACAGATTTTTAGTAATTAGAGACAGAAAAAGGCCTGAGACCTATTAGATCATCAGTTGATCTCCCTGCTAGTGCAGGATTGTATAGTCCAAAATAGATACTGTAATATCAATTCCTTTTGAATGCAGGTCTGCGTGGCATCTGAGTATATCACATCATGTTCTCTACTTTAGAAAGAAGCAACAAGGTAATAGAAACCGTGGCAGAACCACAATATAGATAAAAGACACCGATATTGTAATGAATAATTATTAGTTATTATTTATATAGCACCATAAATTTACATAGTATTTAACAGAAAAATAAAGGATTTGGTCCCTGTTCCAAAGAGCACATTTATTCTGTGTGAGGACAGCTGAATGACCAAATACTCCAGGTAAAAACTGTGTTTAACAGAAGAAAGATATAGGAAGAAATACATCCCAGTTCAGATGGCCCACATAAGCCTTCTGCCTCTAAGCCACTTAAGCATTGCCTTTGCCTGCCATAGTGGGAGCTGAGGAAGCTCTCTATACTAGCCAGTCTTATGATTTAGAAGAAATCTGCTTATTTTATTCATAAAATATTTATGCCCGTCCCCTCCCTAATGAAAGCTTGGATGCCTGACAAAATTATTAATTAGTTTTAACTATGTAATTATCCTATATTAAGTTCACCAAAGCTACTAATAATTAAAATAATAACTGAAAACAATACATAATGCTGAACTTTCCAGGTGTTTCACACTTCTGTCCCTGATTTAGTCTTTCCAATAACTTCCCCCATTTCTGGAATCTCCTGGCTTATCCCTAAATACCATACTAAATAAGTCTTCCTTTATTCTAGTGGTATTTTCACTAAAAATCTGATTCTTCTTACTTACACTGGTGTAAATCAGGAGTAACGGTTGAAGTCAATAAAATTACAACTGTATAAAACCAGTGAAAGAGGAGATTCTGGCTTCTGCAGTTTAAAATAAAGTGCATTTCTAAATGGCGGCCTCTATTATACAATTCTTGGACCTTGTTCTAAGTGTAGCTTAATCCATGAAAGAGCTCCTTTAGTGGAACATTGCAAAGAAAAATCTGCATAAATCTGGTGTTGAATGAGACTCATGCAATCTGTGAAGTTCTCCAGCCAGTTCACAGACACAAATATCTTCAAAATATATTTATAGATACACAACAAAAAGTTCTTGTAAGTTTAAGCCAACATGCAAAAGAGGCACTTTTCTTAATAAACTGCCTTCTTTCTTTCTAATATTTCCGTTGGCATGAGTTTCCATCAGCATGGTAGGATCTCAATACAATATGTCAATAATGCTGTGAGGAAAAGCTATAAAACTTATTTGATTTATATGAGAAATGTGCATATTTCTTTATAATACTTAGAGACTTGGAAACGCCACCCACCCACATCAATGGGTAGGAGAAATTGATGGGGCTGTTGGTGAAAGGAAAACAGTCACAGTAGCAAGGGAGGGAGACGTTTGCCAATGGACAATAGGTAGCTCCTCCCCCGGGAGTCTCTGGCACCCATTGGCCAATTGGGGGAGAAGGGTGCTGATTGGCTAGCATTCCCAGCTCCCAGGATTTAGCCAGTGCAGGGGCCTTTTGGAGCTTTTTTTGGCTCTGTTCCAGCTGCCCAGCTTACCCACCTGAACTAAGAATGGGAACCTGGCCTGACAGATACTGCAGGTCTAACCAATCGCCTATTTACAGGATCAGGAGGGAATTTTTTCTCCCATGGACCAACTGGCAAAGGACCAGGAAGTTTTTTGCCTTCCTCACAGCACCTTCAACCCACAGTGGTCTGAGTAGGAACACACTTAGTACCTAACTAAGGTACTTGGGTGGTGGAGTTTATTCGTCAGAAATTGCCGCTGGTTTCCAGTGCAGTTAAGAGAATAAAATGAATGGTTCCCAGAGGTAAAAGACCTGGGATTTTGGTGATGAGCCTTGGGCTCATGTGATAGGGTGAGTCCTTGAGGCCTTCATGGGCAGAGGTCAGACCTTGTAGCACTTGCGGACTGAGGTCCCACCCTGCTGCACCCTCTGTCCCCTTTGCGGGGGTAGGGGTGGAAGAGGGTGCTAGGACTCAGAGCTGAGTCCTGGGGTGTAAACTGAGGAGAGCCACCCGTGTTTGAGTTATATGTTAAGTAGCCCTGTAAACCTGATGCTAGTTACGGGTTATATGGTAACAAGCCCTGTAAGCCTGGGCCAGTTAATGGGTTCTCTGGTAAGGAGTTCTGTAATCCCCACATTGGAACCAATTAAGTGTCTGGTATAGGAGAATATAGGTGATGGACAGGTATAGCCCCTCCCTCGTGTTAAAGTTTAACAAAATTGTAATCCCATGCATATGTCTGTCCTCATTTTGCTGCTGTGTCCAAAAAGAGTTTGGGGAGCATGTATTAAGAAGAATTTGGAAAATTTTCCAATTTGCATTCCCGATGAAATAAACGTTTATGCTCTGATTAACTTTCCAGTGGAATTTTATGGACATGTATGCATTCCATTTATGAATTTCATTGCCATTTATGATTATGCAGAGATATATGGGATAAAATTATGTTGTGAAATCCCACAAATAACAAATAGAAATGCATGAGTTCATAACTGTATGTCATATGGTTTGGTGCACAAGTTATGCCTTGGTTTTGATTTATATTTTCCAAAGGCCATATGTGTATTCAGTTTGTTTAGCAATGTACTTTGGCTACAGTAAAACTGACATTGCTTCAGTGCTTAACTCCAGCAGACAGTTCACAGCTGTGAATCCTAGTAGAGGGAGGTACCTACTCGTAAATGCCTAACTCCCTTTGAGGGGAGGGGCTTAGGCAATATTTCTTTAAGATAAGAAGCCTCATTTTTATTGGTTATCAAATAATTAATGCGTGATCCTAAAATTCAAAATTCTGCGTGTATAATGAACATTGCATAAAGATTCCCATCTAATAATTATCAGTTAGCTTTAGTTGCTCTTAAACTTCCGAAAAACGCTCTGTCGAAATACTGGCAATATTTCATGGAATGGCTCCCGATACTTAATTAAAAAGGAGTTTCTCCACGTTGAGTGATGATAGCAGAATCAGAAGTTTTTCTAAAAACAGTTAATTATATACACCATAATTCTACAGTTAAAATTGCTGATCACATCATAACAGTGAATCACTAACTGATCTGTTATTAACTCGCCATAAAAGGAGAGTAAGAAAGAAGGATGATTTTGTTTTGATGCTTTTTAACTTTTAAAATTCGAAACTTTTAAAAATCTCTATCTAACTGATATGTATCAATATAGCTTTTCACACAAACATATCTCATACCTATGTAAACAGCACACATGTTAAAGTATAGCCATGTAAGAAAGTGCAGGCTATGTGATAAAGTGAAGAGCTATGGGGGAAATATCCTGTATCTTTGACTGCATCATTTGTTGTACTCTGCCCACAAAACCGCTCTGAAATTCCAAACCCCTTGTCCTTGGGGGTGGGGACAGAGATCACCACTGGAGAGTCTTCAGCCCAAATGCCCAGTTTTGGTCAGGGTTAGCAGCAGCAATGACTTCACCCCCGCAAGCACTCACCCCACTAGGGCCAGCTTCATCCTGGGCTTGGCTCCCTCTCCCTTTCTATTAAAAAAGCAGAGACTCCCGCTGCTGAGTAATGGTAATGAGGGTACTTGGCTTTAAATGCAGAAGGTTATGAAGGACAGTACCAACAACATTTTTTAAAATTCTAAAGCATTCCTAAAATAGTACTGTATTTGGCATACGCAGAATACATGCCGTGTAGTGTGGTATAATGGCTTAATTGGCACTCAGTTCATGGCTTCACCACTCATGAGTGTGTGGTCATCTGAAATTCATTTACGTAAAACCTCTGTACTACACAACATTGCATTTGCGCTCTCTCTCTCTCAGAGCCCAATTGTGCAACCCTTACTCATACTACTAAGCAGTCCCTTTGAAGTCATTGAGTAACTCAGCTAGATGAGTAAATTTTGCACAATCAGACCCTCAATATGTATTGTAGAGATACACATTGAATGACAGAATCATAGGGCTAGACCATCAGTTGATGTAAATTGAAATAACTATCAAAACCAATGGAGCTACGCTGATTAACAGCAGAAGAAGATCTGGCGCATAGAATTCAAATTAGAATGGTGGATTATGTTTGAGAAGATCTTACTAATTCAATACAGTGTAAACTATATGAAAATGACAGGAGATACATTATCAGTTTAAACAATCACAGAAATATTACCCTATCGACTGACATCAATTAACATATTGCTAACAGCACTACAGCTTTTTATCCCAAGGTATTAGCTCATACAAATCCAGTAAGGAGACTAAAGACACCAAATGGCTTAACTCTTAACCAGTAATTGCTAACTAATGAGGGCTTAAAAACAACTAAACTAAGGACCTGCCCCTGATCAAATGAACTCTAGATGAGGGCAAGATCTGTGTGTTATTGAAAGAAAAAGCTGTCATTTTTACGATACATAAATTTTATGGTAATAACTAAGTATATGGGGGATGAAGTATACATTTGCATTCTTTCCATGATTTTTATGATCTACTCACCCTGAGGATTCAATGTAAGTACTCTCAGGGGAATAGAAGGGCAGAGAGTTCATGTGAGTTTATAACTTTCTGCCGTTAAGTTTAGAGATAAGAATAGAAATCAACTATTTCCTTGGAGAGGCCTTTTCAATTAATCAAATGAAATACGTCTGTAATTTCTCAAGTGTTGAACACTTTGATGTTTTATTCAATAAACTGCACAACGTCTTTAGGTTATAGAGAATGCTAAATATCTCCTGCAAAGGCTCGAAAGAATAAAATGGTGGAATACAATGTAACAGGGTGTGTTGGTCCTTATAGATGGCTACACCCTGTGCCCTACTTTCATCTCAGAATGGGAGAAAGGGTGATTTAGAACAACCCCTGCTGAGAAGGCAGTAGGGAGAAGGGGAATAAGTTCTGTTCCTCAGAAACCAGAGACGCAGCAAGACCTGGAGTAGGGCCTTCCACCAGGACTGCTGGGGAAGCAGCCCTGGAGAGTCTGTGGAAAGGGTCTATGAAGAGACAGGAAACACAGGGAAGGGTAAGTTGTTCAAGGCCTGATGAGGCAGGAGAGAAAAGAACTTCCCATTCCTTTGCAGGATAAAATTTTCAGTAGAATCAGAGACTGTTTGTGAGTCCTGCACTAAGGGGATGAAGATTCAGATGTGTGGGAAAGCAAGTGAAGGAAAGGCCTGAAGCAATGCACTAGTGGAGTGGGCTGGAGGCCTGTTGCTAGCTCCTGCCTTTAGCTAGAGATGACAGGCTAGAGCTTGCAAGAAAAGGTGGGAGGAAGCCCTTTTCACTCTCCTGTGTTAAGGATGGAAGAGCAAGGTAGGAAAGGACTATTGAGTTGTTTGGTCCTGGAAGGATGAAGAAATTCCTTAGCCTGGGGAGGTCAGTCAATCACTGGTACCTGCCTTACATCAAAAGAGATGAAACGTGATACAAGAAATGGACCACTGAGCTCCTACACTAATAGGTGGCAAAAGGCCTGGCTCAAGGAGGGTCAAATATGTGTGGTGTTTTGTGTTTGGATGTTTGTTTATCCCAGAAAGGGAGGATTTTTGCTTTGGTTGGAGGGCCAAAGTACCACAATCACCCAGCCAAATAGCCAGTGGAAGATTATCATAAGGAAGAAAACTGAGGTAGTGACCTGACACCTGGGAGATAAGAATACATTACTACAACAAATAAAATGCTGTAGTTCCATTCAGTGAGAAGAAAAAATGCTCTAAGCTAAATATGCAGTCTATTGAACATCCACCTTGAGACAGCATTTAATAACTGTAGAATCGATAGCATGTGAGGAAAAATTTTGAATACACCAAGGTTGGTACTACATATCTGAGGGATAAAAGCGAGGCTGCAGAATGTACTGTGTAAGTGTTGCCTATAAGTAGTAAGCAAGCTGGACATTAGTTTGATGACACTGATCCCAGAGGCTGCTGGACTAAGTCCTACAGTGGAAACTTTACCAAAGAGCTGGAGTCACTTAAAGCTGTTGTTCCTTCTGTCACAGAAGAGAAATGGACATATCTGTTGGCTTTTGTACATAATGGTGGCTGTGCAGCTGGAAACTGCTGACATGCATACAATCTGCGGTTACTCTGAGGAAATGGAAAGTATTTAAGTGTATTGTAAAGAATTATAAACTATATTTAGTTTTTATGAGTATTGATTCCTGCAGATGCAATTCATGGCATCTTTTCCCTAAAAACAAAGACTGCACGGTAAGTTCCTACTTATTTTGATGATGCTTCAAGACTATAAGTTACAGTATGTCTAGGGGAAAATATATGGCAATGTTTGCATAGTTTGTTTGATGAGCATGGGAGCTGGTAAAAAGGAAATGAATTCCTCAGTGTGATGGGGCTAGAGAATGAAAGATAGGAGTATAAAATAAGGGGTAAATATTAAAAGGAATATTCCAATTGTGCTCAGCAAATTGCATTGGTTGTCAGTTTATGTTGAGGTGCAGGTCATGGTATTGATTTTTTTTACCTATAAAGACCTTACTGGTTTGTATCTTACAGACCACTTTCTGTTCCATTGTTCTATCATAGCCGTTGAGATCAGCCATGGGTGCTCAACCCCTAAGCTGAAAGTCTCAAGATTTGTACATCTGAGGATTCTCAGAGGAGGATCCTAGACTCTGGATTGCTGATCTGCAGATGGTCTGCTTGTTTTGTTTTCAGCCCTTCAGGGAATGTTGCTAACCCTGATTATTTAGTGAGGCATTTCCTGAATAGGTACGTTGAGTAGGAGGCTCTTAGTTGTGGTCTACAGTGTATTTCAGTTCTATGTATGTGCTAATATGTGCTCTTAAAGGGATGCAGATAGCTAAATCACGCTCTTGTCTGATTTTTTTTTATTATCCACAATTATTAGAAGTTGCATACATGATTACTGTCATGAAAAGAGATTAGCGACGTCTCTATTTTTGTCAATTGGTTTCCTTTTTGCAGTTGACAGCACTTTGTGTACAGTCAATTTTGCTGCTTCCCTTGTATTCCCATATCCTATTGTTTATATGTGGGCCTTCAGGGGGAAGTCAAATCTTTATATAATAGGAAAATGTGATTGTATAAACCTAAAATTGCCAGGGAACACTCAGGCAACTGTAATACCAAAAACTACTTTTAACTCACTTTTTGAAATTGACTATATTTCAAGTTGAACTTTGATAGGTTACAAGTTCCCTGGCTCTCCCTATTCTTGGCTGCCACTAGGCTCCCTGGCTATCTTAGTCCTCTAGCATTGCAGCTGGTCTCCACATCCTTGGTTATCCCTGACTAGAGGGGCCACTGGGTCCCTGTTGATGCGACATCATGGAGGAAGATCTTTGATGAAGTGAGGGTTACATTTGTGAAAAAACAGGATTTTTGTGAAAGTGCTTAGCTGGTTGAAGGAGAAGGGGAGAGGCATAACCTCAGGTCCTATGGCTCTCCTATACCTTCCGTAAAACAGGAGCCAATGTGGACAAAACTTGGAATCTCCATTCTGTCCGAAATTCTGATACTTCACGACGTCCTTACACAAAACCATGATCTTGTTTATCTATTACCTTTTAAGGTTGGTCTACGCATAATTTGCTTAAGATAAAACCATAAAAATAAGGAAACGAAAAGTTAAAGCATCTACTAGTACATCTCCCTCCTCTGCCCAGTGGCACAAACTCACCACTAGCACCACCACCAAGCAGCACACCACAGAAAAAGCACTACAGCTTGAACTCTAACCTAGTTGGGAAGCCAGCTTTCCAGTACCCCCCTTCTCCAAACTCGAGTATCTGCAGTGGTTTCCTAGAACCGTGGAGAACGGGTGGTCGTGGAAGTCTGGCCGCTTTGTGGCAAAGGGGAGATAGGGACAAGGTATAATGGAAAATATGCATGAAAAATATCTTACCGTCTGCCACTGGTTTTGGCTGAGAACTCTTCAGACGCAGTGAAGGTCTGAAACGGGTTCGGTCATTGAAGCTCCAGCTCTTTTGCACTTTGGTTGGGCTGCTCTCTGCAGTAACATCAGTACCTGGTGACCGTCGATCTCCAACTGATGCTTGCCTGTTCTTAATACTCTGGCCTCTTGGGCTAGCCATCCGTACCCGCTCTTTAAAACTTAACTTCTGGCTGTGAAAGAGAGAAATATATATTATTTCATATTTAATTCATTCCAATTTCCTTTGTTATGTGATAGACATGTAGATATATTTATTTCCAGCAACTAAACTAAAGAAAGCACAATGTAGATTTTTAACCAGTGTTTCACTTTCATGGAATATATTCATTCATTGGGATAATGCTCATTTGAAATAAGTATAATTCTATAAAGACATTATCATTGAGAGTGTATAGTGATTGCAGTGATAGTGTATAGTAAATCTAACAAAATGTAATCCAGTAATAATGGTTTAACCTTACAGACATACTTTTAAGGTTAGGACTTAAATTTTAGATGATTACAAATATATTTCCATGTAAGACAGCCCAGCTCAGTGCATTTCTGATCATCTCTACAGATAAACAAGACAAATTGTTCTATTATTTCTGCATGCCATGTAGTTTTTGTTTTTTAAACAGGCAAGATTAATGTTATTGTTAAGTTCATGCATTTTCAAGACATGACATTTTCCAACATTTCATACATATTATTAATGATCACATAAATTTAAAATTCTTTGTTACAGCATTCATTTGGACAAGACAAAAACCAAAATGAACAACCTCTCCCTCTCTCCCCCCCCCCAGAAATGTTATTGATGTGATGGCTGATTCACAAAAATGTGATATTATACTGTATGTTTAATAAAGTAATTTCCTGTCTTTGAGCTGGGAACTGACCAGCTGGAACAGCCACTAGCTGATGGTACTTCAGGACCAGTCAGCTGAAATAGCCTGGCCATGATAGTGATTGTGACTGCTTGATCTAAGATGGCCTGTACATTGGGAGAGCTACAGGAAGAATGCTTTTCTTCATACACCTGTGACTTTTCCCTTCTACTTACTCATGGGTAAGATTTTGGGCGCCCCTAATTTACAGAATGTACTTTCCAGCTTTGTTCATGTTTGTATATGCTATGTAATGTACTTGATTTGCTCACTCTGGCTGTTTTCATGTAACACTTTTCCATATTTATTTATAATTTGCACTATTCATTGTCACTATTTTACAGACACAAAATATGGGACACAAATAGGAGACGGAATGGAGTAATCCACTTTGAACCTGTGTATGCAGTTTGGAGGCATGAAGATGTGTTGTATCTACATGATTAAGTTCAATAATCTATACAAGGGGAAAATTTTCCTGCACAATGATCCTATTCGTGCAAGGGAAGGGGTTGACAGACACAATTGTATTGTGGCTATATAACAAATGTGGGAATTTTCTGTAATATTTTTATGAACTATGTATGTGTCCCCATCTGACTTTCTATTGTTACCCATTGGATATAGAGGGGTTAAATTGCTTTTCCTGGAATTGAGCAGGAGGTATGACGTGTTTGGGCTGTGTAGCTGTCTGAGGTAGTAGGAATGTGCCATTAGGAACTAGGCTGGAATCAACCCAGATGAATGGAAGATCCTCCTGAGGTAAGGGAATCTCAACAACCAAAGATTAACTCCTACCTGCAGAAGTAGCTGAACGTGTGAACACAGCATGGCTGTGTCTGGAGAACAAAGACACAAAGGTGTTAGGTGTTTATGTGAAGAAAAGCAGGGTTCACAGACACAGGGAAGCTCACTGGGGACTGAGAGACAAAGGGAACGGGGCAGAGGAGATGGGAAGAAACCTTAGGGAAATAGGGCGTGGCAAAATCTTGTCTCCCCGCAGTGTGAAACCTGTCCTAATTCTGCCTCTCTCAGGGAAAACCAGACTTTCAGCCTCTGTATTCCAGGTCACTAATAAATTGTTACTTTATTTTGAAAAATCTGCCTAGTGCTGTTGCAGATATTTACTGAAGAGCACTGTGCCCTGAAGCAGGGGGAAAGTATCTTGCAGGAGCCTGGCTCGGCTGGATTGCTGCAGGCAGCCATTGAGATACAGGGATTGATGGGGCTTGAAGGCCTAGTTTTGGAGTTGTGGAGGCCACTGGCCTGTCCGTGTGGAACAATAGGGATCCTTGGAGTCCAGCACACTAATGGGATATTCCTCAGGAGACCAGTTAAAGGCTGAAGCATAGACTAGACCCTGTGAATCCATGACAGGCCACACTTAGGAGAGCCTCTTGTGAATTTATTGACTCTAGCAAAAGGGACAGGGTGTTCCAGTGGCAATAAACCTTTTTGGGGGTCATGGCAAAGACTATCTGCTTGTTGTTCATGACACTGAGATGCAGCCTGTTCTGCTTCCCTCGTGGTCCCTGTATTTTACTGTAAGACACTAAAAAGAAGCGTTTTGAACAGAAATGTATTTTGCAACTGAAAAGAAATATTAAATTGTACTGTTCCATGTCTACCTGCTTAACAAACTATATTCTGAAAAGACAGAGTTCTCATATGTAACTATATGAAATGGAATCACATGATCTTCTGAGGTTATGACATTTTCAGATAATCATACACTCTTTGTCCATGCATCATACTATGTCTCATACAGCTGAGACTGACTGAGAGGCAGTAGGCGGCAAGCAAAGCACATGCTGAGCGGCTTATAATGAGGTCAGTTTCAAGAATGCTATAAAGATCTTCATTAGACAAATATGGCATCTTATATCCCTTTAAAGAATACTTGTTTCTGTAATTTCTCAATCTAATCCCTTTCTCCCCTTGCCCAAAGTAAGCAATTTTTGAAACAAACATGGGATGATACTGGAAATGTCATCTCTTTCCATTGCAAAATATTAATCACACCTGGAACACTAAATCCTGTAGTGTACTGAATACAAAAGACCCTCAGAACCTATAATCTGAAAGAAAAGCAAGCTCTAAGGTTTGTTTTACAGTAACAGTTACAGTTCAAGGCTCAGTTCAACTCTCAGTAACTTTTGTTTATAATCTGTCATGAGAATGTACTCTAGGAGGCAGTCATTTAATAGTCACACTACAATGTATTCACACTAGCGTGCATGAATTACATAATGCAAATGTATTTGTTATTATGGGTACTATATCTATACATGTGCTCTCCATATACTGTATTTGCTGTACCGGTAAAAAAAATTAATTATTATTCAAGCACAAAAATCAAATGATTATTTTCTAGAGAAATCCTATAAAGTAAAAACTTTCTGGAGATGTCACTTTGTCTTACATTAATTTAACCAATTGGAAAATTGATAAGGTAGCCATAACAAGGATTGATAAGGACTATATTTTATTACCCCGGTAAATGCAACCAAAAATAAAATTAGATGAAAAGTACGTATTACTGCTGCTAAATCAACTCATTTGTACTAATATAAATCTCTTTTCTCTCATCTTTCAAACAGATGTCATGGATGTAGTGCTTTGAATGAAAGCCATCCTGTTGATGTCCAGTAGAGACAAACATGACATCATGAAATTGGATGGGGTAGACTGTGGCGTGTGCTCACACATTGCTGTGGACTTGTCAGTGTTCTGGGATTAACGCTTGAGGGCCCTCTTAGCCGCCACGCAAGGGTTCTTGTAACTCCAACCTGAATGCTGACCCAGAAGGCAAAAGCTTTAAGGCACTGATTCAGGGAAGCAAAACGGTTAAGTGCTTTCCTGAAGAGGTGTGGTCTTTTGAATCAGGGCCCAAGTGTACAGAACCTGAATGAGCCCCACTATCCCTACCGTATAGCAATTTTGTTCTTTTTTGGGGGATGACTCTGTTCTTTGTTGCTTATATTTTATCTGTTTAATCTTTTATGCCTTTCTATTTCTTGACTTTGACAATGATAATCTTCTTGGACTTACTGTGTTCTTTTGCTGCCTGTTGCAGAATTCTGTATATTTCTATAGCTATAGTGCTGGAGCTTTAAAGTCTTGTAGGGCAAGCCTACACTACAGCGCTACATCGGTGCAGCTGCACTATGCAGCTTCACCATGGTATCGTGTCTGTTGAAGATGTGCTATGCTGACGGCACCTCGGCGAGAAGCATAAGCTGTGTTGGCGGGAGAGTGTCTCCCGCCGACATAGTGCTGGTATGGACAGCGCAAAACTTGCATTGCTCAGGAGGAGGGACTTTTTCATACCTCTGAGTGACATAAATTAGATTGACTCAGGGCTAGTCTTCACTATGGAGAGATCAACACTGCTGCTATCGATGCAGCGGGTGTTGATTTAGCGAGTCTAGTGAAGACCCGCTAAATCGACAGCAGATCACTCTTCGGTCGACCCCGGTACTCCAGCTCCCCAAGAAGATTAAGGTAAGTCGACCGGAGAGTGTCTCCCGTCAACGCAGCGCCATGAAGGCATTGGGGTAAGTCGACCTAAGCTATGTTGACTCCAGCTACGTTATTCATGTAGCTGGAATAGCACAACTTAGGTCAACTTACCCCTGCAGTGAAGACAAGCCCTTAAGCAGTAATGTAGACCTGCCCTAAGAGTAGGGATCAGTTACAACTGGAACCTTTGGAAAAAAAGAAAATGACTTCTCTTTAATTTTTGTACTCTGAAGGCATTAGTTATAACATCTCACCCACTTAGTCCTCCACCCCGCTAGTCAACATACACATGAACTGTTCTCTTGCACAGAGCTTTGTACTCCTTTTAGTTTTTCCCAAATTCTTTATTTTCTATCCTTCACTTATGAAGGAACTGCTGGGGGGGACACACTAGGGGTCACTGTGGCTTCACTGGAGGGGTAGTGAGCAATATTCTCTAGTGGACCAAATTATTTTAGGAGCCCGATTACTCCAACTGGGTGCACATGACACCTATTGAAATCACACTGAGTCACACACATGTATTTGATAATCCAGTCCTAGAAGTTTAAGATGTAAAACTTCTCCACCAGCCTCATGCTAGAAGTGTGAACCCAAGAATGGTGATGTTATATCTCGCACCTTCTATGAGCGTAGGCAAGAATTACAAGGAAGTAATTTTAGTTTAGATTTCAATGTAGTAATGGAATTTTAAAAGAATACATTTGAAGCGTTTTGTGAATGGTGTTGAAAAATAGTGCATTTATTTCAAATTAGTCTCTGGACAAATAGAAACTATATTTTTGCTCACTTTATAATTTCAGTCTGGGATTATAATGACTTTTTGAAATCACTAAAAAAAACTTTAAAAAAATTGATGTAGCAAGTTTTTGGCATAGAGTAGAGGATTCTCCCCTGAGATTCATAAGCTAGAAATTACCATGTTTGGCAAGAGATAGAAAGGTCAACAGAGTCCAGCTGAAGCAAACCATTGTTTTAGCGTGCAGTCCTCTACACTGTAGATAATGCAGTGATTCAGGCACTGTCTCCAAGGGAATACTTCTCAGTAGCAACCGTAAACTTAAGTTATTGAAATAACCTAGCATGAGATACCTTAGTCTTTCCCACTAATTAACATTTATTTGACATGGGAACACAGCCTCCGCTGTTGCAATAATCCTCTTGGATTTAGGAAAATGTAGTTATCCAAATAGCCAAGAACTGTTTTAGCTCTTTATAGGATCAAACATTCCAAAAGTTCAAGTCTCAGGCGGAAGAGGGTACCCAGGCTTAGAAAAGCCAGTGCGTGCTGCACTCTGCAGTTGTCAATTGCATGGATTTTGAGGTGCTGACACAGTATATTATAATATACAACACTTTATTGCCATTATATTAATACAGCACTGCAGGCAACAAGCAACAGGGAAAATTACAAGCACTTAAAAAAATCAAGAAAGGACCCTAGGAGAAGTAAGAAATTGTAAAGCACTAAGAAGGGGAAGTAAACTGATCATGCACCTGATGTTAGTGGCATTCTCAAATATCATGTGAATAGATAGGATGCTGGATACCTATGTTTCCGAGAGCTGTACATCCTGAAGAGCTTCTGTTTATTACTACAAAGCTTACTAGGAGTGAGGGGAAATAGAGGATTGTATTACTAAGCATTCCACTACTAGGAAAGGAGTTAGGTTTTCCATATAAGCCAAGACAGGTTCCAGATTACTGACAATTCTTTTTTCACAATGGTGGAGGCAAAGATAATAAACAAGGTAATCATTTAATTTTAAATCTGCTATGAGAAACAAATACAATATTGTATATGGAGATTCCAAAATATAATACATTTGAAAGAACCAATCAAAATGAGTAGAATAATAGGTCTTTTCTTGAACTCCTATGCAGGCAAAACTCCCATGGCCTGTAATAGAGAGTGTTGCTAGAGTAATGGATGGACGATCAGGCCCACGATTTAGTACTTCTATTTAAAAGGATAATAAAAAAACTACACTATTTGGGTGAAATTTACTTTCTTGCAGAGAGAATCATCCCAAGGCCTATGCACAACTTGAGGCTCCTGGAAGGTCTGAATATAGATAGGGCTTAAGTGAAATGTTCTGCACCGACCTTGTGCTGGTCCTCTGCACGGGGGTGAATTTCACTCATGATGAATAAATTGTTAAATATATATATGAATGCAGTGTATAGGAATTCAGATTTAAAATGGCTTGCAGAATTCGAACAATGATTTACAGAATAATCTATTTTACACCAAAGAAAATACTAGAAAAATACAGTCTAATTTTATAAAAGAGAAAAAACAAAACAGCACCTCTACATAATATTTAGAAATACTAAATATAAACTGTTGTGCATTTTGTTAGCAAAATTAATGTTCATGTATAGCTCAAAGGCTCAGTTCTATCCTCCAAACACAGAGTGACAACTTAGCCACACTCTGAAAGGTTCTAGGTCCAAATAGGAGTTAATGAATAAAAAATGTTATAATATGTCCAAAATTCATTTCTATAGGCAAGAAATTAAAATAATTTCCAGATAAATGGATAAACATTTCTTGTTTGTTTTATTAAAACAGAATTAAGAAGAAAAACCATGTTCACAAAGCAATTCAATGCACTGCGAATACAAACACATTTTAATATAAAGACACCATTTATTTAGTTCACATAGCATCACATGCAAGTCACTAAGCATCACAGTAAAAAGAAGTTAAAGACTAGAAAATAGTTAACTCTAGAAAGTGCATTGCAGAACATTGCATTTACATATTTAATGCAAAAGACTACATTCATTACATATTTTTTAACTGATGTAAACATACAGCCATACAACACTGTAGGAACTATTAACAGCCACTGACAACAACACAATACTTAACTTCACTTAAAAAGGCAATGAATGGTCAGCAGGTTTACACTGAAGTCAAAGATATCAGTTAAAAATTAAAAATGATTGATAATCTTTAAAACTTTTCAATTGTATTTCTTTTTCCTTGGGAAAATTCAATTTTAACATGCTATTGTGTATAAGCTGTTGTAAAGTGTTTTAATGCCATGCAAAAAAGTGCATTTTGATTCCTACTCAATATACAGCAACAACAGAAAAGATTGGTTGAGATTTTCAAAGGGGATATGGCCACACATCTTCCATTAGTATTAATTCAATGAAAAGTCATTGAAGATATATGGTTAAATCCCCTAGACTACTTTAAAATATGAACCATTATCTTAATCATAGGATATACTATCATCTTGATGTTCAGGGATTTATATGAGTAATTTCTATTTATGGTAAAGGGAACTGTGTGTATAAAGGCTCACCTGTCAAGGTGGGAATTATTCCCTTCTCTTTTGTCTAAATCATTCTTTTTGAGAAAATAATGTAAGGGGATAAGTAATCGTAGAATCATAGAATATCAGGGTTGGAAGGGACCTCAGAAGGTCATCTAGTCCAACCCCCTGCTCAAAGCAATGACCAATCACATCTACAAACAGCTTTTTATAAAATCTGAAATCAGTTTTTGAGCACTGTTGTTAAAAGAAAAAGGAAGTATGAATAGTATTTGAAAGTTTTGATCACGTGTTATACTGTTCAGTGTAAAATGAGTAAATTGGTAGCAGGCTCAATGAGGGAATATATTTATATATGAAAAGACACAAGTTTGACAACAATATCAAACTGGTTATATGTGAAAGACAGACTAAATAAAGTGGATGTAATGGATATCTTAGAATGGATCTAGGAACCTCAAGAGGTATGTGTGTAACGTTAATAGGAGTTACATGCACATCAAGAGAAGAATAAGAATACCGTAGCTTCAAAAGCGAGAAGGACAAGTGGCAAGTTGCAGGCCCGCTAGGGAGATGTAAACAAGTTCACCTAACTTTCATGTTTTAGACTGTTGGGATGTCCAAACTCCACAAATGTGGCTCCATAGCCTGTAAGTGTTACAGGACTGTAATATGTCCCATATACAGCTGCACTTGTGGGCTGGTTTGGCTCTGGACTATATTTTATTTCTTTTAAAAAATGTTTTTGGGTGTCATGCAGGTGGTGAGATAAGCTCCACCATTCCTTCCTTGATCACTTTTGTACTGGAGAATTGACTCCTGAACACTAGTTTTTGGGATGGTGTAGTTCAGTGGTTCTCAACCTATTTACCATTGTGAGCCACATATGTGGCCTGCAATGTGTTATGTGGGCCACAGTCAATACTACCTCTATGGCCCTGAGGATGTCACATGGGCCACAACTCTGTGCTGACTGGGCCACAGGTTGAGAACCACTGGTGTAGTTACTCTTCCAGCCACCTGGCCCTCTTCTGACTCTGCTCTCTGGATCTGAGCTGTCAGTAAGGGGAAGAGCAGTATTTACAGGCTGTGTCTTCTGACTGACATACAACTAAGCCAGGGAAGATCCCTCCTTGGTGTTAGAAAGACGATGGATTCTCTGAAATTAGAAGGCCAGATTCAAAGACGCAGCTACAACCTCCACCAAAATCAATGGGAGTTGTGCCCATCTATCTTATGGCAGAATCTGGCACACAGACTCTGAACTGGAGAGAATGCTTAAGTCATTATTCTGCAGTAACTAGAGCTGGGATCTTCCCTCAGAATAAGGGTGTGCTCTGTGGCTATGAAGATTAGTAGTCCCCTAGATTTTCCCATGGGAAAACGGAGACAAAAAGGCAAATTTCTGCTAAATTAAGCTGCTAATGTAGGACAAATAAAAATGAGATTTCAGACAATAGTAATAAAAATTTACAGAAATGATTTTCCAACTATTACAACTCCGTGTTAGCCAATCTATTTTGAACCTACTGTACAAAAGACATTCAAAACCCCGTTATAAAATTTGGAGATTTAAAAATATATAACAAATAGAGAAACGACAAACCTGTTAGATGTTTCCCCTTGTTCTTTCCTTCAGGTGTCAGGGTATGGGGAGAAAAAACAACTTTGTTATGCAGATAGTAATTATTAATACTCAGTCACAGATGGTGTTAGATAAATGCTAAATTGTAAATGGATGTGTTAATTAAATTAATGTGAAATACACAGGTTATAGTGCAAGCACAAAACATTCAAGCAACATTCAGAACTACAATATTTCTGAAAAATAAACTTCTCAGTCACCTTAATACATGCATAACTTGCTGAATACATACCACTGCAGACTGAGTTGGCAAAGCACTTACTTAGGCAAAATGCATTGGTGACACATATATAACAGAAAGCTGTAGACTTTTTATTTGATAAAGTTATCTGCAGTAATGAAACATGTTTGATTTAATTAGGACTGTGATAGCACAGCAATGGATTTCTTTAAAATAATGATTATTAGGCTTTATTTTTCTTGGGCTATAATTGTATTCTAGACTATTTCAGATAGGATATAGCTTATTTATATAGCTTCATATTAATTCATGTATGCAAAAGTTGCCCTATACCTGAATATCTATTTGTCTCAAACAAAATTATTAAAATCAATATTTGTGAACTCTTTGATAACTTTTAATCTGAAAGCTACTTTTAGTTTGAAGTATTCAGGATGAATACTTGTGGTAATAGATCACTTATGGCTCAGTTCTTCTAAACTCTTTGAAATTCACAGATCAGCTTTCTGTAGTCAGCCAACCCTTTTTGGCTAAATTTATCCGGCACATAATCTCCTCTTTACGGTTGCGTGGGTGTTCATCACACGTTTGAGATGAACAGCTGGTCTCTTGCACTGGCCATAATAACAACAATAATAATAATACTTAGGACTTCTATTACACCTTTCATGCAAGGCTATCACTGTGTACCTTTCAAAGCTGTACTTAGTACTCTCCACTCCAAAGTATATGCCCCACATTTGGGGCAGTGACATACTGCCTTGTGTTAAATTTTTTCAGAGCTACGGAACAATCTTGGACCATTCCTCTTAAAGGGTGAATTTCTGCCAAAGCACTGAGAATTTTCATCCAGGTTATGACATCAGTGTACTCTCTATTGGCCAAATTCTTACATTAGAGGTACAATACATGGTTTTATTCTATTGATTACATGTGTGTATATCCGAAGACATAATATCCCCTAACTAAACTCTTAGTGTATCTGAAGTTATAACTAAAGGCTACATTCCCAAGAGGTGGAATGTCATAAAGTTCTTTGCCACTTTGGAAACACAGATGTTTCTAAAGCCTCCTAGTGCAATGTAGAATAATACTGCCCATGAGAATAAAGAGCAGTCACTGCATTAATTATATTGCCTATGCTCCCCTACAGAGGATTTGCCACTGGAAAAGTAAACATGCTGATTTAAAAAGATTAATAAGGATAACAAAGAGAAATTTAAATTTCTACTCAGAGAAATGTAGTTTATGTATAAAGCAATGTAATTAGAGAAACAGGAAATGCTTGTAGTGGATAAATGATTACATGAGCTTCCAAATACATCTGATTCTGGTCTCAAAAATTCTATGGGCCTGATCCACAGCTGGTGTGGCACAGCTCCATTGACTTAAGTGGAGCTAACCTGATTTACACCAGTTGAGGAGCTGGTACATAATCCCAAATTCCAAGATCAAGGGTAGCTATTAGTTCTTCAGTCAATCAGTAAGCACCATTCACTGAGTTATGAAGAAAGCATGTTGTGTGGAAACCAATAGGTATGAGCCCTATAAATAGTAACACGTCTTTACTACAGTAAATAGGATGAATTAGTGTGACTTGGAAATGGAGGCTCTGATTATCAATGTGTGTTTTGCATACAGTTAAAACATAGCTAGTACGGTGCATGGATACGAGTAAAATATTAACCTTCACAGCTGAGGGTTTGTGAGAAAATGCTTTGAATACTTTAGTGCAATAATATTTCATAGATAAATGGAAATGGATTCTATTTATCCTCACTGTGTCTGGAGTCTCTATAATACTGGCCAGATTTGTTAGTTGAGACCTTAATGAAAGGAATTAGTGAGAGAGAGAGAGAGACAGAGAGAGAGACAGAGAGAGAGAGAGACAAACCAAACAGAAATACTAATTTTCTATAAGCTTGAACAGACATCAAGAACAGCACCAGCTGCCATATTTGTACCTACTTTGTAGGGCTGCAGGTATGCAAGGCCTTCAAATGAGGCTTCCAGGTAGCAATGGAAACCGATTTCTCATCAGCCGCATAACTACGCCATACACACTACGTGCAGGATATATGATAAAAAGAAAAACAAGGCAAGAGGGAGCAGGGGATGAAACAAAAATTGAAAAGCAGATTAGTAAACCAATACAAGTCATGGCTTTTTTTTATCATTCATAGCACTGATACATGCCTGAGGGGTGGAAGAATACTTTCATAATATCGCCAGGTGGCTGTCAGGTTTGTTCGGCTGGAATCAGTGGAATAAAACCGCCAAGCAGCCTGGTATGAGGAAACAATAGAAAAGCACAAAGGAACCAACAATATATGAAATGAAAATGCCACCATATTGATTATGGAAAGTCTGGACTTTGTTCAAACCAAGAACATTACCTGTTAGGCTGTCTAAATAAACATTAATACCAACAAAATCTAGCAAAAATTGCTAATCAGGACATGGTGAAATATGGCTAATAATCTCTGGGTAAATATCACAATACAGCCAGTAAACAGAAGGTGCATAGTAAGCAGTGCAGTGATTTATTTGTAAAAATCCCACAGGAGAAACTTTCACAAAGTTGCAGACTGAAGTAAGAAGGGTGTAAGAATTAGAGCTCACCAAATACATTTTTTTTTTTTTTGGTTTGGGACCAAACTGAAAAATGAGGAAAAAATTGTTTCAGGTTCAAAAATTCATGTAGTTTTTTCAGTTTTTCTCACCAAAACAACCCCCCCCAGAATCATTCAACCTGATATTTTTTTGGGGGGAGGGGCGAAGGGAATGTTTTGTTTTGGGTGTTTTTTAACCTTTAAAATGTTTTTAAACAAACCTAGTTAAATACAGAAATGAAACCTTGTTTCAAAATTAAAAGTCAAAATGTTTTGTTTTGAAAATATCAAAATGAACCACTGAGACTTTTTCCAATTTTTTTCATTTTTCATTCCGCTGAAACTATTTGCCCAATTCAATCCAAATGTGCGAATAGTTTGGTTTGATTTTTCACTGAAAAATATTCACCCAGCTCTAGTCATAATATAGTTTGCAAATGATAATGAAAACCAACCACAAAAAAATTAGAGGAAAGGTAGAATATTCTCCTTGGCTCAGGCATTTTTGACGATATAAAGCTACGAAACAAATAATTTGGTTGGTGGAAAGCAAATATACAGTACCAAAAGTATTTTCAACTTTTAGATTTATAATTGGACAAAAATGGTGAGCCAGATCTTCATCTGGTATAAGGTGTTGTAGTTAAATTGTAGCTATATTGGCTTCACCAACTAACACAAGCTGAGGATCTAGCCAGTTAGGTTAAAAGGTTTCCTGGACATTGTTCCATCATTTCCAATATGTACCGTCATGCCATACTAATATGGGCCAGGTCTTCGCTGACATCAATGGAGAGACACCAATTTACACCAGCTTAGAATCTATGTCTATATAGTCCTTTCAATGCCCTTTGCCTGGACATATTTAGTACCAACTGGAGTGAAAGAATAGAAATATTAAGCCTGATTCTCCACTATTCTACATCCCAGCTAGTGATTTACATCTGTGTGAAGAGAATGCAAAATAGGTGTAACATGCTACCATTCTCCCTTGGTAGCATTTCACACCTGCTTTGCATATGTGTAAATTGCTACATCGGGGCATGACAGTGGAGGATCTGAATGCTAATTCCAATGCCATCACACTTGAAAAATCAGGGCTCTTGAAACTAACAACAGGTTTTGCAGTTATTCAGTTGCAGATGTGCATTTTTTATTGCTACTGAATGTGTGAAAAAATAAACAGAGCTTTTGAATACCTTATTATTAAGTCTGCGATTCTCTCAAGGAGGATGCGGAAGTCACGGCCATAAGAAGTGGGAGGACCATGACCCCCGGAAACCTGCCCTATTCTGGCACCCCTGACTTATATGCTGCAATCAAGTCACTTGTCAGTCTTCTTTTTGATAAACTAAACGAGACTGAGTCTCTTACTGTAAAGCATTATCTCCAGTGCTTGAATAATTTTTATGACTCTTTTCCTCATGCTCTGCAATTTATCAGTATCCTTGTTAAAATGTGGACACCAGAACTGGATGCATTATTCCAGTACCATTCTCACCATTACTGTATACAGAGGTAATATCCAAGGACCACATTATCCCTTTTTACTATAGCATCACACTGGGTTACTTGTTCACTAAGTCCTTTTCAGAGTCACTGCTTTCCGGGATACAGTCCCCATTCTACAGATATGGCCTGCATTTATTCTTCATAGATGAATATTTGCATTTGGCTGCATTAAAACACATTTTGTTTGAATGGGCCCATTTTACCAAACTACGCTATATGACTTCCTCTTCCTCATCAATATTTACCACTCTGCCAACCTTTGTGTCATCCACTAATCTTATCTGCTGTAATTTTATATTTACGTCCAGATCATTGATGAAAATGTTGAATAGTGTCAGGCCTAGTGCTGATCCCTGTGGAACGGCTCTAGAAATATCCGCATTCTCCACTGACAACTACTTTTTGAGATCCGTCAGCTAGCCAGTTCTTAATCCATTTAACGGGTGCCTTATTGATACTGTACAGTGCTAATCCTTTAATTAGAATATCATTGTGTTAGGAGCAGCAGGTCCAGAACCTGAGCCTGCAGGCTCCCAGGACAGCAACTGTCCCTATGCCACCAGCTAGCAGCAGAAATATTTGGCAGGTCATGAGTCAGAGGCACCCACACACATAGGCACCGACTTTGTGTGTGCTCTGAGGCTCAACCACCCACGGATAAAAAAAATAGGGGGTGCTCAGCACCCATGGACTGTGCCCCACCTGTGCTGTGCCTCTTCCAGCCCCCACTCTGCCTCTTGCCCCAAGGTCTGCACCACTCACTCTTCTCTGTCCCCTCCCCCATCACTCACCCTTCAGGCAGGAGGGGGCAGAAAGGAGTGAGCGGTGGGTGGGGGGGCCTCGGGGGAGGGGGCAGAGGAGTGGGTGGGAAGCGCTCAGGGGAAGGGGCAGAGAGGAGCAAGTGGCAGGTAGGAGGGTCTTGGGGGTGGACAGAAGTCAGCGGTGGGCAGGCGGGGTCTCGGGGCAGAGAGAAGTGAGTGGTGCGCGGGGGAGGAGCCTTGGGGTGGGGGCAGAGAGGAGTGGACAGTAGGCACTCGGGGAGCGGGTGGAGTGGGCAAGGGAAGAGGCAGAGTGGGGTGGGGCCTTGGGGGAAGAGGCCGAGTGTGGAGGGAAAAGCTGGGGTGGACCTCCCACCGGGAAAAACAAAAGTCAACTCATGAGCCCACACACACCATATGACATGCAGCCCCTGGAGGTCCTGATTGACATAACGTTCCCTAACCAAACTCTTAGTGTATCTGAAGTTATGACTAGGAGGCCCAGGTTCCCCTACCAGCCACTGCGGAAGAGGCACAGACCTGGCAATGGAGAGTGGACTGCCTGGGACAGTTTGCTTCTAAAGACTGTGATACACTGGAAGGGAGAAACATGCATAGTGACTTGGCTGGAGGGCTAAGTCATGAAGGAGCACCTGGCATTGCAGAGACAGGTGGACAGACCGCCAGAGGAGGGCGCAGCACCTGAAAGGAGCTAATCCCCAGAGCGGCAGGAGAAGGCGGTGAGTGGACCCCATGGCAGATGCTTACAAGCAACATGCGGATCACTGGAGACAGCATGGCCCGGAATTCAAGGTAGGCCAGAAGGTTTGGCTCACAACCAAACATCTCCACACCAGACCACCCCATAAACTAGATCACTGATATCTTGGACCATTTCAGATCCGACAACTAATTAACTCTGCCACCGTTAAACTCTGCCTGCCTAGGTGACTCAAAATACACCCTGTTTTCCAATCTCTCTTTTGAAGCCATTCACAGAATGGCCCATTTCTGGGCCGAACGCAACCACCTCTGCCACCCATTCATGTCCAGCACCATGAAGAACACCTAGTCCCGACCATACTGGATTCCAGGATCAAGCTGGGTACTTTGTGAACTGGGAGGCATATGGCCCCAAGGAGCAGTCCTGGGAACCAGCCCACCATGTACAAGCTTCCAACTTATAGAGGCTTTCCACAGAGGCAATCCCCAAAAAGCCTGGGCAGGTGATACTACAGATTTGCTCTTGGGCAGGGACGTGATTTTAAGAGCAGCAGGTCTAGAACCTAGGCTTGCAAATTCCCTGGGCAGCAACCATTTCCTTGCCACCATGTAACAGCTCTGGTAGTGAAAACACTCAGCAGGTCATGAGCCTCATGGACACACACACATCACAGGACATCCCCCCCCACAGAGGGTATGATTGGAAGGACATTCCCAATTGGTCCAGACATACTAAATAACATCTGCTGGGGTTGATTCAGTAAGTTTGTCTCTGCAATTATGTAGAGCCAACTGCTGCTACAGACCCTGCTTCCTCATCCTGCTTCTGCTCCCTGATTCCTGACCTTGGCTTTTCCTCCTGGCTCTGATACCAGGTTTCTGGGTAGGCGTGTCTTCTGCTTCTGATCCCTGGTTCCTGATCTTGGCTTTACTTCCTACCTCTGATATCTGGTTTCTGACTTGGCTTTGTCCCCTCCTTCTGACTCCTGGTTCCTGACTTAGCCTCCACTCCTGATGCTGACCCCTAGCTCCTAACCTTAGATTCCCTCCCGACTCCGATTCCTGATGTCTGACACTGATTCTAGCCACTAGGCTGTCCGTCCATGACCTGGCCCTGACACATCAGTACTAAGTCAGATGCCTTACAAAAGTTTAAGTATATTACTTCTATGCAGTTACCTTGATCAACCAAACTTGTAATCTCATCAAAGAATGCAATCAGAATGTATATATCTTGGAGAGTTTCACTCATCCTACAGCAGGTGCAAAAGGAATGACAAAGTACTTATTTATGCTGTCAATTAATAATTTATTAACTGCCTGAACATTCCAAAGATATCTTTGTCATCGTCTTGAGCTTAGTGAAACAATGTTATATGAACTGCTCAGGTTCTTTGTTTTCACTTGCCACACCAGTATGAAAAAAGACAATATATGGCACACATTTAAAAGAGTTGGTTTCCAAAACAAGTAAATGAAGATGATATCTGTATTTCAGTCCAGTACATCAAATACAATAAAGTTCAGTAGGAAACCGATTTCATTCTTTCTTTTTTTTGTATGTTTAGAGCTAGAGACCTCTGGTATGAAAGTCATCAGCAAGCATTTCAATCCACTATGATCAGAAAGTTAAAATAATTGTACAAAATTACAGTTTAAATGATCAAATATACTAAAAAAAATTATTTACTTTTATCTCTTTTAAAACATTGATCTGCACCTTCACCTCAAGACAACAGGTGAAAAGATGCTCATCATTTCAAGACACTGAACTATTCAATTCCATATTTCCAGCTCCTAGATTGGGTGATATTGACAGCAATTCTCTGGACAGGAAACTCTACATTTTAAAGGAATGTATTACTCATCTCAGCACTGTGAACTCTCTAGTAGTGAAAAGTAATTGAATCTGGGCCAGAGTGCTGTGCTATCTCTTAATCCTGTCCTTTAGTGATCAAATCTGTTTTCCCAAGTAATTTATATAATCAAATGTCAAGCAGGACTGCACATAATTTGCATCTTTGCCTGGCCATTTTGGCATGGATATTAATCTGAAATTCAACAATGCATGAACCATGCATTGTAAAGCTGAATATAACATTATACAAATGCAAGGTGTTTACTGAACACAGTTCATTTTAACAAAATGTTCAACTTGTGGCAATTAAACAATATTTCTGCAGAACTTTGCATAATACAGGAGGTAATACAGGTTTACATAACAAGCACATAGAAATCTATTTTAATCCTCTCACTGTTTTTATATTTACCTGAATTAAACTGGCAGCTGGATTCCTTCTTTTCTCAAAATGTTTCTGACGGTGCTGTTCTTGTACTTTTAATGCAAAGCCTGAGCCAAGAATGCCCTAGAGTAAAATATAACACAAAAGTTTTTTATCATTAGGAAGGTAATTGTGAAAAATAGTTTAAATAGTCTGAAGTTATTTTGAGGATGAGAAAAAATAAAGCACCACTATTCACAATTGGAATTGTTTTGTCTGATTATTTCAAACAACCACATTTATTACAGTACAAAAGTTTCACAATAGACAATGTCCATTCACTGTAAGACATGAGAATCCCTACATAAGAAATAACATTTGCAGTGTTATGAATGGCTGCTCATCTAAACCATTCGATGCTATAGGCTATGGTGTGCTACTGATATTCCAAATAAGGTATCTGTGTAGGCAGCCAAACAATCATGTACATACTTCACTTATAGTCACAACCCTGTGTTGTAACTTTTGAATTTAGAAAATTCAAAAATAGCTTGCATACAGCAAGTTTTTCAGTTTAATTAATTAATCTGTAGTATTCATTCTGTGGGGTTTGCAGTGTTGCCAACTCTCATGATTTTGTCATGAGTCTCATGATAATTATTGTTTTCCTTAAAGCCCCAGCTCCTGGAATCAAGTGGATATGTGATGATTTCAGCCTTCATTCTTAATGAAAAAGTAAGTTTCTAGTTCTCGTGGCTGTGGAAAAAGCTTCAAAATATGAGCCCAGTGCACCCTAAAGGCTCAAAAAGCAGAAGGTAAATAAAAAGAACACAAAATCTATTATTTTTACATAATCTCATGATTATAAAGCCAGTCTTGTGATTTTTGGAGAGCCTGACTCATGATTTTTGAACATTTGGGGTTGGGAATACCGGGTTTGAAAGAAAGTTTATAATTAAATCTTTACCACTTTTGGCTTTTTACAGGGTAAGACTATTCATTCTTCTGCTGAACAGGCCAAAAGTGCAAAGATGCTTGCTTCCTAAGCTTCTGCAAGAGGTGTTATTCCGCTGAACAATTTTGCATTATAAGGAGGAAAGATACCACTTGACTCTTACGCAAGAAAAATAAAATAAAATCCATGAAAGATACACACATCTTAATATATTTCTCCATAGTCTGACTAAACACAAATGTTGCTCATGAAGAAAATGAATGGCTACATGGATATGACATGTGGAATACATTTTCTGATATTTACTTTAAGGCTATATTCATTTTTCATATACTCATCTTCATATATAAATATTCTATTCCCTAGTCATCTCTAGGAGTATGTTTTCTGCTAGGGATAATTATATAACACATTGATTCAAATACAGTGGGTACCATTGATGTCAACATTTGCCAACAGATATTCCACTGTAATATCTGAGATAATGAAGTATTGCTCTGTACTGTACAGTAACTCCTCACTTAAAGTTGTCCCGGTTAACGTTGTTTCATTGTTACGTCACTGATCAATTAGGAAACATGCTCGTTTAAAGTTGTGCAATGCTCCCTTATAACGTTGTTTGGCAGCTGCCTGCTTTGTCCACTGCTTGCAGGAAGAGCAGCCCGTTGCAGCTAGCTGGTGGGGGCTTGGAAACAGGGTGGACCAGCAGCCCTGCATCAGCTCCCCGCTCCCCTAAGTTCCCTGTGTGGCAGCCGCCCAGCAGGCTATCAATTGCCAGCAGTTCAGCTGTCCCTCCTGCCACTGCCATGTGCTGCTCCTGCCCTCTGCCTTGGAGCTGCTCCCCGAGCCTCCTGCTTGCTGTGCAGGGGTTGGGGAGAGAGGGAGGCTAAGGTCAGGGTGTCCCCCTCTCCCCCAGCTCCTGCACCCTGCTTACCACATCTTCCATAGAGCAGGGGGGACACATGACAGGGCTCAGGATGGAGGGAGCTTCCTGGCAGCAGCTGCGGTCTCAGCTTGCTGATTAACTTAACAAGGCAGTATACCTAAGAGTGGGGTCAGCGTACTTAAAGGGGAAATGCGCATCTCTCTCAAAAGACTCTCTCTCTCTATATATAATATAGTCTTTTGTCTGACCAAAAAAAAATGTCCCTGGAAACTAACCCCCCCCATTTACATTAATTCTTATGGGGAAATTGGATTCGCTTAACATCATTTCGCTTAAAGTCGCATTTTTCAGGAACATAACTACAACGTTAAGTGAGGAGTTACCGTATTTAAACAAAGAAAATAACTGTGGAATCACAGATGCTGCAATGTTGTTGGTAAATGCTGACTTTTTAATGTTGGTCAGTCTATATGGTTAAATATAAAAATATTCTAATTCCAATGAAAATAATTTTTTAAATGATCTATATGTTAGTGAATAAATAAATTTTTAAATATTGATGTTTCATATGTACAGTGACAGGTTTAATACAAGAGGAAGTAATGTGCCCTTTGGATTCAAGCTTATTAAATGCACCATTTGTATACACACGTTAAATGTTACGATATTTCTACCACTTCCAATACTCATTAGATTACTCTCATTTCCATTAAAGTCCCTTTAATGTCTGTAAATCTCATAAGCTGTCGTGTCTTTCTTATCAAGTAGTCATTTATAGGATAAAAATAGTTGTATTTTTTCATTTAATAGAATGAACTTCTATTACAATCAGGGGCCAGACACCCTTAGGGGAGAACGGGGGGGCTGAACCCCAAGAGTAAGTAATTGAATCAACTGGTTGTGCAATGTTATTGTGTATAAAAGAATGTCAAGCAAGGCCTTCTATGAAAACTTGTAATATTCTGAACTTGATTGTCATTGTGAGATATGCAAACAGACTGTGGTTATGAATTTATGTATTTCTGCAGCTATAAAACTGTGCTGATAATTTGTGCTGCAACATCCAGCTCTATCTAAAATTCTCTGTAATCTGAAGTCTTTAAATCATGATTTGAGGACTTCAGTAACTGAGCCGGAGGTTAGGGGTCTATTACAGAAGTGGGTGGGTGAGGTTCTGTGGCCTGCAACGTGCAGGAGGTCAGACTAGATCAGGGGTTCTCAAACTTCATTGCACCGTGGCCCCCTTCTGACAACAAAAATTATTACATGACCCCAGGAGGAGGGACCAAAGCCTGAGCCTGCCTAAGCCCCGCCACCTTCGGCGGAGGGCCAAAGCCCAAGCCCCACCACCTGGGCCAGTGGCGGCGGACAAAGCAGAAGCTCAAGGACTTCAGCCCCAGGTGTGGGGGCCTGTAACCTAAGCCCTGCTGCCCAGGGCTCTTCCCCTTAGACTTCGGCTTCAGCCCCAGATGGTGGGGCTCAGGCTTCAGCCCTGGGCCCTAGCAAATCTAATGCCAGCCCCGACGACCCCATTAAAACAGGATCACAAAGCACTTTGTGGTCCCAACCCACAGTTTAAGAACCGCTGGACTAGATGATCATGATGGTCCCTTCTGACCTTAAAGTCTATGAGTCTATCACAAGGTAGTAGTCAGCCAGGCAGGGGGAGGGCTGCCTCCCCACTGGATGAGACTAGCTCCAAGCACGGTACAACCCAGGAAAAGACAAATGATGGGCCAGTAGGGTTAATGGGAAAACATTAAGACATCCCAGCTCAAATTTTCCCACCTAAATAACTGAGAGTCGCCATGCAAGGAGAAAAGGGGGAAAAAGGGGGGGATTGGGGAGCCTTTAAAAAGGAGGCTTGAAACTCAAGTTTTTATGAAAAATGAGGGGCAGCATCTAAGCTGGAAGCTATATGTTAAATGCTGGATCTCCTCTATGACAGAGTCAAATATGAGTGAGCAAAGTACAAGCGTATGGTTTATTATTTTCTTTTTCTTATTTTGGGTTAAGGGAAATAGAACAAGACAAGAGGAAAACGAGCCAGTTCGAATCCTTGGACACAATGGATAAAAAGCAGCTTGGAGCCTGTGTGTGCAGTATGGTGTACAACTTCTGCCTGATTTCATGCATTCTACTGCAGTCAATTGATAGATCTTACATGGTCATTGTAGACCATCCACTAGCAATGTCCTAATTTTTCCAACTGCAATAAATCCGGAAGAACATATCTGCTCCATCATTTCAAAGCCCTGAGAGAAACATATTGCTAGGGTATGAGGCACGATTCACAGGCAGAGAGAGGAATTTCTGTCTTTCAAAATGCAACAGGAGTAAATCCTGGAAAAAAGATATTTTCCATTTTTGTTCAGGCCAAACCCCCATACAAATACAATGATAAGTCTTTGCAATGACACTTTCGTTTGGGCCATATCATCCCATCAGTTTTGATAGTGAATAAATTAAACTAATGTAGAATTCTGCTTCAAAACTGACCATACGGGCCTATACTTTTTTTAAACTGAATAATGTACAACTTAAACTCTGTGGTTAGGTAATAGATGGCCATATCTGACTTACTAGCTCATAAGTGAGTAACTGTGCAGTTTTAGAAACATTGGAGTCATAATAACCCAGTGTTCCAGGCTAACACCACAGAAAAAGGGGCTTTATGTAGATGATCCAACTGCATGATCAGATTTCCTTACTCTATGAAAAGGCACTTGAGAAAAGTTTTAACATTAGTGAAGGAGCTTTACATATTCAAACAATGACTCTTTATGCTGAAAGCTTCATGCAGCTTCTCACATCAGCCTTAGGAGTTATTGAGGTTCCTGTTGCCTTTTTTTTATTTTTGTAAAGATACTCACAGCAGGTAGTGCAAAGAAAGAAATTCCAAGTAGAGCAAACCCAGCAGAAAGCAGCCTTCCAAGCCAAGTAAGAGGAGTTTTGTCTCCATAGCCAATTGTTGTCAATGTGATCTAAAAAGCAATGAATAAATACCATGTGCAATAGAAGTACCTGAGAGAAAAGCTACAGATCAGATACACAGTATGCAAGAATTTTTCCAGTAAATAATCATTCACTAAGACACATGAAAATCTAAATGTATAACACAATCTTCTATTTTAGAACACATCTCTAAAGGAAAAACATTATTTAAATAAACGGATATGAATAACTTTGTAACAATGAACAGAGGTGATGTGGGGGGGCATGAGGGGTCATGTGCCCCCCCATATTTCTGCCTTCCATGAAGCACAGAGGTTTTCAAACTGGAGATCACCCCCCGTTCCCTCCAGTTTGCAAACCATCACCTCCTTCCAAGAGCCAGTGGATCGGAAGCTGGTGGGAGCCACCTGGCCTGCTTGTATTGGATCATATTAAAGAAGTTCTGTATTAAAATCACAAATGAGTTTGATTCCCCATAGTTTAAATTCCAGGGTATTACTAATTAAGAGGTCTCTTGGTTTTTGGTACTGTTTCTCTCTCTCTCTGTGTGAAACTTGCAAGCTGCTAATTGTGTTAGTACATCCTAAGACAGTCTGTTCTCAAAGCAATTCTTTGTAACAACAACCACTCACACAGAGAGAGACTCAAAGCAATACTCTGCAACAACAGAAACAGCACCCAGAGACTCCCCACCCTTTTGTTGTATTCATCTCACTTTGTTAACAATTGTGATTAAAATAGAGATAGAGGATGTATGTGGATGGATGCTTGGTGTGGATAATAACTGAATGATCAGGGAGGTGCCAGCCTAAGAATGCAGTGTCCATCGGCTGAAGAAGGCGTCAAGTGGAAATAACCAGAGGACCCCTGGAGGGCAGACTGGAATCCACCCAACAGCCTCAAGAATGGGAGAACCAAAGAACAAGATAACATCTGGCAGCACGGAGCCGTCAGGAATGTGCCATCTGCTGATTGATTCAGCAACAGCATGATGAAGCAATTCCCATAGACTGGCACAGGAAGAAATTCCTATAAAAATGGACTCTAGAAAGTGAGAACTTTGGGGTCTGATTCTGCAAACCAACTTCCAGGAGCATCAGATGAGCATCTGACAAGGCCCTGCTCCCTCCTCATGTCCAGGCCACCTGGCCAGTGGCTTGGCATGAGCAACTCTAAGGCTGGTAACTATGATAACAACCTTGCAGAACCTGTGTGTGTATGTGTCTGTGTGTGTATGAATGAATGTGTGAATAAATATGAAATTGAATGGAATGTTATAGCTATAACTAACTGCTTACTATGATTCTTTCTGTATTCACAATAAATGTGGTATTTTGCCTTTTCCCCTTTAATAAGATCCTGCTGGTTTTTATTTTATTGGTATAACATTTTGGTGGAGAATTGCAAAAGGGGGAATACTGGTAAAAAACCTCAGTTATTGTAAATATTGGTGTGCACACCGCCAGCTCTGTTGAGCTAGGCATTTCTATTGGGTCCATGAAGGTAGCAGGGGAAAGTGTGTAAATTAAACTAAGATTACTAAAATCAATCAGGTTAACCAGACCTGCTGGCCTCCGGGAAGGTAGCAGGGGAAATCTGGTTGACCAGACCTGCGGGCCTCCGGGAGGGTAGCAGGGGAAAGCGTATAGATTAAGCTACGATTACTAAACCTAAGTCCTATTGTTCACTGAGGTATCAGGGGCAGCAAGAAGGCCTAAGGGCCAGGCTAAGCTACTCGCTGGAATAAGGAGTAGCAGGTTCAGAGAATCTAGGCTGTGTCACTCGCTGACCTGTGCCAGGTGTGACGAGGAAATTTGATAAGCTATGATTTCAGAATCTAGGCTGGTTTCAGAGTAACAGCCGTGTTAGTCTGTCTTTGCAAAAAGAAAAGAAGTACTTGTGGCACCTTAGAGACTAACCAATTTATTTGAGCATGAGCTTTCGTGAGCTACAGCTCACTTCACTTGCTAAGTGATACCAGGAGTGACAAAGAGATTGAAATATCCATGTGAAGATGTTTAAAAGAAAACAGGGTAAGCCTGTACCAGAGGGAGGAATAGATTCAGAAGGAACTCCAACCTCACCTTTTGTTAAAAAAAAATTACACCTTTTAAACAAATCCTTCAAAAATTTGGGCACAGTCCTTGGACTAAACAAGCCCTAGCTGATGTCTGCACTATTTCGGAGCTAGAGGATAGATTGGCTCAGTATATCCTCATATACAAACCTTCTAGTGCTGCCAAAAGAGATGCAGCAGCAATTTGGTAGTTGTGGGAGGCACGTAAGGATTCTTACCTCCGCTTGTCTTCATGTAAAGAGGAAAAGGCACAAACGGAAAAGGGAGCAGACAATTGGAAGGTGCTGGCTACAAATACCCAAAGTCAGCTGAAAATAGTGAAAGAGGCACTCCAGGAATGCAAAAAGAGAGAAAGATTCCTGGCAGACCAAGCTAAAGCCTCTGAGAAAATTGAAAGAGAGTATCATGTGCTCCAAGGTCTGGTAAAGAAATTAACCTTGAAGCAGGGCAGAGCACCTGCAAATCATAGTTGTTGTGAATCACTAATTAAGAGTCTGAGACAAAAATTGGGCTTTGCCAGTAAACAGGTAGCAGCCATTACAGCGGGTGAAGGGGGAGAAGGTCCTATGTACGGCACCCCCAGGCATAATTACAAAGAGAAAAGAGAGTGAAAAAGTTAACTCTGCAGAGGCTGGAGGGAATTAAGCAGCTAAACTTTGTGAAAATGTTAAAAAGGAAAAATGTTAGAGAAAGAGCAGTCTTGGTTTCTTTGCAGCCATTCTGAAGGAAAAATGGGCCCTTTTCCAAAGGAATGTCTGTAAATTAGCCAGGCAAAAATAAACTATCTGATTAAAGGTTTCAGAGTAACAGCCATGTTAGTCTGTATTCGCAAAAAGAAAAGGAGTACTTGTGGCACCTTAGAGACTAACCAATTTATTTGAGCATGAGCTTTCGTGATCCGATGAAGTGAGCTGTAGCTCACGAAAGCTTATGCTCAAATAAATTGGTTAGTCTCTAAGGTGCCACAAGTACTCCTTTTCTTTTATCTGATTAAAATAATTTGACTGGACAATTTAGTCAAATTTGCTAAAAGAACAAAAGGGGATTCTATTGGAACTTAACTGCCTCAAATGTATAAAGGGAATGTAAGATGGAAAAAACAGAGTAGTGTGGAAGGGCTCTTAAGAAAAAGAAAATGTGTACGTATCTATCTGTGTGTGTGTAAATACAGAAAGTTCTAAGGACCACTTGGTTTTGTTTTTGTTTGAAATAATGCCAGTAAAAATCCATTTGACTCTTTAATTCAAAGTTGCAAAACTGAGACCTTTTTGCTAGACACAGATAATTAGTGTTGTTTGGCTTTGGGATTTGGCATTTAACCTTTAAAAGGTAACTCAATGCTTTACAAAATTGAAAATGTTTTTAAGTTGTGGCTGCAGCAGGGCAGTCAAAATCAGGAGAACAGGAAAAAAAAATCTGGATTCTTTTTGTTTGTTTGTTTTTGTAACAAAATACCAGATGAGAGCTGTAGTAAAAATACATAAATAAGAAATTAAAAAAGACAGTGCCCCTCTGAAGCAACTGCAGGGGTGAGGTGCACAAAACAAAAAGAAGCAATGTTAGAAACACTGAGTCTTAAAATGGCTCTGAGTAATCGGACTGTCACTTTGATGAAGGAACATGATAACTCTGTAAGCAAAAAAAAAAAAAAAGAAACAGTTACACCTTATGTAAAAATGGATATGGATAATGTTATAGTAGTTAAACTATGGGAGGAATGTGCATTTGCCCCAGAACATATGCAGGGTATATTGTAGAAGGGGCAAAAGAAATGCAAACATACCATGCTACTTAATTAAAATGCTATCAGGGCTCCAAAGGGAGCCACAATAGGTTGGGTTTTCTTTTTCAGATTGCTATGTGTTTTGGAAGCAGAATTAAAAAAATTATCAAAACTCTGGTGAAAGTTGATTGTGTCCCTTTTAAGATAGAGTCTCTGAGCTGCTGATGGCTTTAAATCCAAAAGCAGGAAGCGTCTGTGAAAATGCAAATTACCTAAATGATAAAGGAAGGAAAGAACTAGCAGCACAAAGGAGCTGCAGATAAAGGACACACCTGGTCAGCAAACAAATTGTCTAAATAAAAGGCATGGGATCACAAGATAACTTTATAAATTTAATGATAATAAGTACCCCTGTAACAATGTATAGTGTGTATGATTTTTGGAAAAATCCTTTAAGGTCATATGGTAATGATGCTTCTCAGCTATTACCTGTAGATAAACTTAAATCTTAACACAGCAGGAAAAACGTTATAAACTTGGTCTGCTGTATAAGAAGGAAAACTGAGGTACCCCACCTCAGGGATTTAATGACTAAACAGTGGCATAATTTCCCCATAACCCTTAAAAGATAGACGCCATTGAAACCTGGCCTGCCTATAGAACAAACACAGGAAAATATGGGGGTAATTCCTCTGTTTTGCCTGCAATAAGCAAGGGTATTGTAAAAGAAATATTTTAAGCAATAACCTGCCACCCCAAAAAGGGGTAGAAACATGTTCTTTTGTCTTTCAGAAAATCAGGAAAAGCTGATGCCAGCTGAAGAGCAACCCAATACCATGAATCTACTGTCACAATAGAAATTGTGGTTTGAGTTCTATGTTTTGTCTTGTCTTGTTGCTAGCACTGTTGTGTGTTTAAACAAAAATACTGCAGACCTGCAGGTAATTAAAAATAAATTAAGCTCTCCATCCCAGCTACAGGACAGCCTGATACAAAAACAAGTACATGCCAATGTAGACTTGGTCCAAATTGGTCTGGGTAACCTAAAAGCCCGATGGAATCTTTGGCAATGGCTTAATACTACCACATGGCTTATACATAAGAAAAAAATTAGAAATAGGAAACTACACAGCCATAGCTATGGGATGCACTGAAATGCAGATACTTGCCCTAGCTACTTTGGAACACGAAATGTTCTGGGTCATATTGGGAAATATTTAGGGTTTGATGCATTTGTTAAAACAAAGGAAGAGATCATTGTTTGACACTTATCAATATGAATGGATGCAATAAGTTTCCAGTATTGTAAAACCAGACTTGTTAATGGGAGAAATTGTTGACACAATTGCACACCAACAGTCCCTGGAGGCAAAAGTATTGAAGGTTAGCTCACTCCCCATATTATACATGGGATCCTTCTGGCTACCCTGGACTTTGAGCCAGTGGGCTGGGGAGGGAGGGAAGCTATTGGACAGTAGAGGTTGTACTGAATGGACTCCTCAAAAGTGGGTGTGCCTCACCTTGCCTGTTGCCCCAGAACCTTGTAGTAAAGATACCTCACTAGGATCATGTATGTGGGATGAATTGGAATCACAAACTCAAATTGCCTCACAGTACCTTCTCTTGAATAGAAGGTGACACTGTCGATTATAAATCTTAGTGTCAAAAGGGGGATTATGTTGGATCACATTAAAGAAGTTCTGTATTAAAATCACAAATGAGTTTGATTCCCCATAGTTTAAATTCCAGGGTATTACTAATTAAGAGGTCTCTTGGTTTTTGGTACTGTTTCTCTCCCTCTCTGTGTGAAACTTGCGAACTGCTAATTGTGTTAGTACATTCTAAGACAGAGTCTGTTCTCAAAGCAATTCTTTGTAACAACAACCACTCACACAGAGAGAGACTCAAAGCAATACTCTGTAACAACAGAAACAGCACCCAGAGACTCCCCACCCTTTTGTTGTATTCATCTCACTTTGTTAACAATTGTGATTAAAATAGAGATAGAGGATGTATGTGGATGGATGCTTGGTGTGGATAATAACTGAATGATCAGGGAGGTGCCAGCCTAAGAATGGAGTGTCCATCGGCTGAAGAAGGTGTCAAGTGGAAATAACCAGAGGACCCCCAGGACTGGAATCCACCCAACAGCCTCAAGAATGGGAGAACCGAAAAACAAGATAACATCTGGCAGCACAGAGCCATCACGAATGTGCCATCTGCTGATTGATTCAGCAATTCCCATAGACTGGCACAGGAAGAAATTCCTATAAAAATGGACTCTAGAAAGTGAGAACTTTGGGGTCTGATTCTGCAAACCAACTTCCAGGAGCATCAGATGAGCATCTGACAAGGCCCTGCTCCCTCCTCATGTCCAGGCCACCTGGCCAGTGGCTTGGCATGAGCAACTCTAAGGCTGATAACTATGATAACAACCTTGCAGAACCTGTGTGTGTGTGTGTGTGTGAATGAATGTGTGAATAAATATGAGATTGAATGGAATGTTATAGTTATAACTAACTGCTTACTATGATTCTTTCTGTATTCACAATAAATGTGGCATTTTGCCGTTTCCCCTTTGATAAGATCCTGCTGGTTTTTATTTTATTGGTATAAGACTTGGGCCTCTCCCGCAAAGGAGCCTGGCGCCAGCTGGTGATGCATTCTGGAGCGGACCCTGCCTGTGGAGCCTGGCTGCCATGACATGCTCCCTGAGGTGCTCGCTTGCCACAGCCCTGGCACTTCTCGTTCTGCTACTGCTGCTCAGCCCAGAGGCAATGCCTGGGGCAGCGTCCCCTGCCCCCATCAAGATTTATGCGTTGTCTCTGGCAATGAAGATGTTAGAAGTGGATCTGAGCAGGTGGAAATCATGCAAATGGCATTGCCATTTTTTTGTGCATATGTAATTGTACCATTCATTTAGTGTAACAATCAGGAGTACACTGCAGGAATTTGCAGAACAGACTACATGTGTGCCAAAGACTACAATGCAAAGATTTAATACTCCAGTGATGAAAAAGGAAGTATAAGTTCATAGATAAGGACAAGGTCAAAGGAAGTGCAGAAAGAAGTTATATTTTCTATGAACACATTTGGACAATTAGAGCTGAGTCATCTGTTGCAGTATAAAAACTCCAAGCACACAGGGTGAAAAGATGCACTAAAAACTAACTGCAACAAGGCTGTGTAAAAAAGCATCGGAGGTGTTTCTTCACTAGAAACATGGCAGGAGCATGGCTGCAGCGCTCAGTCAAGCTAAGTTTTTAGCGTAGACCTGGCCTTAGTGTCCCAATGACTTCAAAGGAATTTGTCACGTCAACACTGATCATTGGCTATAGCTTTTCTGAATGCAAAGATTACATAGGGAAAGTCAAAATTTAGGTAAAAACGTATATTATGGTTCCATGAGACTCAGCCCAGAGCCGACTGCACCTAGTTGTAGCACTCAGTTTTGGAGTGAGCTATCCTTGTTACACTAATGAAAGAAGTAGCTCAAATCATCAGGTAATATCAGCTCAGACATGTATGAAGATAGTATAAGTGAAGAAAGATGGCATTTGTAAAACACTCTTCAGAACTCCCCTTCACATGAAAGGGTAATCCGAGACAGTGTATATATGCAGAAAAAGTTGTATTGTAGAGACCAGGGTCGCTGCCATGTAGCACAAATACAGATCATGACAGTGCTCAGGATGTGCTGGAAGGCTCTGCCTATGTAAATCAGCTGCTACTACCTCTCACTGAACTCATGCCACCTCTCACTACAGTATAAAGAAAAGGAGTCCTTGTGGCACCTTAGAGACTAACCAATTTATTTGAGCATGAGCTTTCGTGAGCTACAGCTCACTTCATCAGATGCATACCGTGGAAATCTGATGAAGTGAGCTGTAGCTCACGAAAGCTCATGCTCAAATAAATTGGTTAGTCTCTAAGGTGCCACAAGGACTCCTTTTCTTTTTGCGAATACAGACTAACACGGCTGTTACTCTGAAACCTGTCACTACAGTATGTATCCCAAATGTTGCCCCACTGTCTAATGCAGTTTATTAAGATGTCTCAAAAGCAGAACAAGCCAAAAGTTTGTAGTATCTTAAGTATGGAGCATGAGGAACAGATTTGCACTGTGGGGCACACTATCAGGAAAAGATTGTTTAATACCCATCAGAGTTAATAGATCACAGAAATCATTTCCAGAAAAGACCTGTTGCTCACTCTGGGAAGTATTCATTCCAGTGCAGAATGTCTTGCGACAGCACCTCTGTATCAGGGGCTGTATGGGGGATGGGTTTCCACCATGCCAGGGAAATGGCCTCCATGCCAGCTCTCCATACCTTGTCACAAAAAGTTACTTTGGAGCTATGGCCAGAGGAGGGGTCACAGGTACCTATTTACAGTGTTCCAGTACCCCAGGAAACCAGCACGAAAGGGTTGTGGTGCTATTCCTGCCCACGGACTGGAATAAAACCCATGGCAAAGGAGTGTGAGAGAGGCTGCTACTGCACCCTGGGACTGGGTTGTGGTAAGGGGATTTTGCCTCCCTGGACTTTCCCTGCATAGAGGAATGAATACTGCAGCTGTAGGCAGGTAGAGTGACTTTCACCCACCTATGGACCAAGTGGGTTTATTAACTCCAAATGGAACACTGAACAGCTCACATCCACAACAGAACAAAGTTAATTTTAAAGGGTAAGATGGACACCAGTAGGCTAAATGCCAAGGATTCCAGAGCTTGCGATTAGTGGAAAGCTTGGACAAAAAGAACTATTTTACTTAATGTTCTAATATGGCCAAGTTCAGGCTTAGACAGTTGTCTGGCAGAAGTGAATTTCCAAGGAAAATGCCTGCTATTCTCTCAAAGGTCACTCTTGGGAAAGGTGGCCAAAGCAGTGCAGCTCAATGCAGTGGTCATCACTGGGCAAAGGTGGTGAAACAGTTTCCTAAGTAAATGGGATGTAAGCTATTTAGGGCTCGTAGATAGTAAGCAGTACCTTGACTGCTTCCATTGTTGAGGACAAAGCCCAGGTGTGATGTCTTAGAGAAAGGCAGGCTAGCTAAAAAGGAGGCAGTCATTCACTACACTAGCTGAAATAAATTTGCTCTAATAAATTTGTTAGTCTCTAAGGTGCCACAAGTACTCCTGTTCTTTTTGCAGATACAGACAAACAGGCTGCTACTCTGAAACCTGAAATATTCAAGTGGCTGTCAAGGCTAGCCTCTGGGAGAGTGACCCATAGTAATGTTAGCATGCCTGTGATGGGGTCTACCTCCAAAAGGAATGGCTTCTTGGCCTGACAAATGACTGTTGCCATATGGGAAGCCAGGAGCAGCTACGAGGCTTCTAACCCATTTTGACAAAAGCTCTGCAGATGTCTTCCACTGACAGAATGATTATTGACTTTGTTAATTCCTCAAAGTGCTTCCCCCTCTCAATCAGCATCAACCTCTTTTTTCAACACTGAGCCTAAATCAACTGGCTTTCATCAATTTTCCTGTCTCTGCCAGAAACTGGAGAATGAGGAGATGTCTCCAGTAGGGCTGTGGAAAAGGAGATGTCGGATTTAGTGTTGTCTGCATGTTAATGACATTGTAGGGTAACAATCTTCCCAAAAAGTTAGACAAACTTTGAGCCCTATGAATCTTCACACCTGAAAGCCCTCTGGAGAGAAGAGCAATCACTCAGCACAGAATTTATCTGAAGAAAAAACAGGACCATATTAAAGCAAGAGTCCCAAGGATAGGAGTTCCTTTCTGTTTAATTAACATTCCAATAGTTTGTTCTTTAATTAGATGCATTTATACATTCCTTAATAAATAATTCCCTTTTGAATCTCCACATACTATGAAGTTAATTGAAAGAATTAAATTTGTTCAAGTTCTGATAGTGTTGAATGAGAAACTTATCATCAGTATTTCATATCCATTGTAATAATATCATCCACGGTTAATTCATTTGGTATTCACATAGTTGTTGTAGATATTTCATTATTCTATCGTAATTACAATGTACTATTAGAAAAGGAAAAGTCAATATAACTGAGAGAAACTCTGAAAAGATGCCAGCTATACAAGTATCTTTTTTACACCATAATAAATTATGTTTTCAGGTAAAACAAATGACTATATATGATAATTGCAAAAAGCACACACTTTTGCATAGCACTGAAGTGCTAGGGACTTGAATAACAAATATTTAAGTCAAGGAATGCTCCCTCTTCCTGTTCCCACATTATATATGGTCTATTAAAATAATTATTTTATTTAATTAATTTGCCATCCTCTCCAAGTATTCTTGCTATTGGAGCCCTGCATGGCACCCATTGATCTTGTTTGTATGCAGTGTTGTTGTAGCCACGCTGGTCCCAGGATATTAGAGAAACTAGGTGGGTAAGGTCCTGAAGTCCTGAAGAAGAGCTCTGCGTAGTTCAAAAGCTTGTCTCTCTCACCAACAGAAGTTGGTCCAATAAAAGATATTACCTCATCCACCTTGCTTCTCTATTAATTTGGTTGGCATACATAAACCAAAACTGTGGGAGCTCCAGCCATAAGAAAATACACATTGATAGCATTTATGTTATGTTAGAGTTGCAGATTGGAAATCTAGATGTATTTAAACTAACAGATCATATCCTGCCTTTGATTTCAGTGAAAAACTCCCATTGACTTCAATAAGAGTATCACACATGGAATGATGGCAGGATATGGCCCTTAGATAATTTGATTGAATGAGTGTGCTAGTGTCAATTAATTACAGCATACTGGGTATGACGAGAAGGCATTACGAGTGTTTCTAGAAGCCTGGAACTTCAGAGGATGATTCATGGCTAGTCCCCCCTTTTTTTTAAACGGGAACATAACAAAACCATTCTGGGACTTGATGTATACAGTGGAATGTAAATTAGAATAATTGTTGCAAATAAACAAATCAATGAGACTAAGGGTTGACGCCCCCTAGAATGCCATGTGATCTGACCTTTTCAAAATCTGCATGTGGGTTATTCTGGCAATCAAAACAAGCAAGACTACATTTCCCACATACTGTTTTACAGATAATACAGAAATTATCATTATTAAGACGGAAACAACAAAAATAATGAATTAGGGGGATATGCTGATTTTCAGTAATTTTATGCACCTGAATATATTAAGAATTTAAATGTATTCAGGTTAATTAGAGAGTAAAAAAAATTGTTTTCAGGTTTTTGATTATAATTTGTTTTTCTGTTGATAGCAAGAAAAAATTCCTGTTTTCTCAATTTGCACAAATTATCTGACCTATGAGTCATACATTTTCATTTTCACTGTATGCAAAGTATTTTAAGCCACCATTTTATAAAATGATTGCTCCCTAGCAGGGCTTTTCCTTCTAAAATATCAAAAAGTGGAGACGAAAATTATAAAATTAAGCTCTTGTTCATGCAATTAGATCTGCTTGGATCTGTGGATTTGACTACAGGGTCAAGGCCTGACTCTGTCAAAGCCCCACTGTTCAACTACGAACTTGATCCTGCTATTGTGAAGCAGTCAAAACTCTTACTGACTTCAGGCCAGTCTGCTCTCAGTTACATTGCAGTAAACCCAGAGCAATTTACATTAGTGTAACTGAGAGCAGAGTTTGATATGATGGTTTAACTTTAAGTCAATTGGACTCTTACCTGCATTAGGATTAAAGGATCAAATATTAAATATTTTATGAGACATTTTTTCTTGACATTTTAAAACAAGTCTCATCAGGCAAAATACTTCTGTATTTTTTATAACTGTCGCTGTGCAACCAACAGATACTTTGGGTTCTGCATGTTCCCAGCTCACAATTCTACTCACTGATCGTTCAAAAATATAACCCTTACGGAGGAAGGGTAACCTATGGCCTAAGAATGAGTGAACTGGTTCAAATAAAAAGGTTTGGGAAACCTACCTTTCACCCAAAAAGTAAACAAACCCCCAAATGCACATTCTTTTTGGGTTCAGAAGTGTCTGTTTTTTGTTGTTTCTCTAAGCAAGTTCAGGTTTTGACTAGTCTGTGAGTCGAAGTACAAGAAAGACTTGGGTCCGGTTGAGCTCCTGTCAGCGCAACACCTGAGGTGGGGAAGTTACCTTTTTAGTCCTCTGATCATGGAGCATGCCAGAGGGTGGTTCAGCCCCCCAGACTTCCCTTAGTCAGCCTAAGCGATGCTCTAAGTTATAAAAAGAAAAGGAGGACTTGTGGCACCTTAGAGACTAATCAATTTATTTGAGCATAAGCTTTCGTGAGCTACAGCTCACTTCATCGGATGCATTCAGTGAAAAATAAGTTATGCATTCAGTGGAAAATAAGCTCTAAGTTATGTTGACACTAATGGCACCACTGACTGGCTGGGATTGCTGGAGCACAAGGTGTTCTACTATGGGAATAGGAGTGCTGCTTTATCCCCTGGAGGGGGATACACCTACAGGAGATGAATAAGCAGCTTTCCTATTAGGGCAGCCTTCCAGTTGTCTGAGCAGAACAGTGTAGTTGAGCATGGACCAAGGATCTATCTCACTATTTGCATAGTATTTCTATTCCCACTGAAAACAGAAAAACTCAGAATCTTGTGAGAAAGTTTGTTCTGGTGAGATTTTTAACCAGATTTCAAGATCAAAAAGTAGAATAAACGTCAAACATCTAGGACTGATTCTCCATTTTCTTATACCATGTATAGTTACTTAATCCCCAGTTTGGCAAAACACTTAAGCACATGATTACTTTTAAGCACATGAATAATCCTATCCCTTTCAGCGAAGCACACAAGCATGTTCTCAAGTCCCATGGACTTCAGCAATGCAGCTGCACTGAACTTTGAAGTTAAGCATGTGCTTAAATGTCTTGCTGAATCAGGGCTTTACATCTGTGTAAAGCGGGTGTAAAAATGCTACCAAATTAGGATGTAAGGGTAGCATTCACACTCATTTTTTCACAGATGCACATGCCCATTCAAGACACAAGCACTAGGATACTCAGGACCACTATAAGTTTATATCTTTTAATAAGTGCATTCATGTAATACAAAATATTCTACAGTATTAGTTAAATAGTTCAAATGATCATTCCATACTTACTGTGCCCCACCAGAGAGCATCTGCATATGTAGAAAACTGAGTATTTGCATCTTTTTCCACCAGATAGACAAGGAAAGAGGAAAAGATGAGTACTAAAAATCCTATGTACCAGGCTGTGATTAATTCCTAGATAAAAGAAAATAAATATCAACCTGTATTAAAAAGATTAAACATAGAGTGGAGTGGCATTTGAAGAAAAAATAATTAAACAGTCCATATTCTTTTGGCATTTTAGCAGTTAAAAATCAAATGCTTCTCAGTTCACATAAATTGTCTCCAAACAATGGGTAGAAGTAGAAGTGATTGGGAATTTTTCAACGGAATGTTGGATTCATCAAAATGAATGGTGATTCATCAAAAAGGTTTCTTGGGCCCAGGATGGGGAAAGCGCTAACACAGAACAGCCAACAGACTTGTGATTAGGGCACTTATCTGGGATGTGGGAGCCAGAGGCTGAAGCTCCTACTCAGTGTGATTTGGAGGAGAGACTTGAAGCTGGGTGTTCCACATCCCAGGTGAGGGCCCCAACCAGTGGGCTATGGTGTCATTCTTTCTCAGTCTTTCCTGTTGGAGCTGTTTCACTTAGTATAAATCATTTAATATTTGTTGTGCCAGAGGGATATTTTTCTTTCATTTACACTGTCTCTTTCTGAAGAGCTCATGCCTGTGATTGCATCAACAAACTGACTTCATGGTCATTAACTACACTACATGGACCTCAACGTTGTAAACAAGTATAGAGCTCAGGAGCTTTGCCTAAATGAAGGGAGTATGCAATGAAATGGCTAATGTGTGTACCTACCCCTTCCCTCTGCTAGCTGGTCACATATTCTGACATTTTTTCAAATATGCTACTCACTATCTAGTGATTGGCACCCAGAGATGATTATATGCTTTAATGCTACTGCAGCTATTTGGAGATTCTCTTTTACCTTATGTGGTAGTGCCTTGTATTCTGGAGTCAAATATCCACTACGGGGCTATTCTCTCGCGGGGTGGATCTCTTTCTCTCTCCTCTCTCTCATGTTTTTTCGCCAAAGGTTTTGAAAGGCTTCATTTTCATTCCAGTGTGGAATCTCATATTTTTTCATGAAAAAGAATTCTTGTTCTCTGGCCAGCCTGAACAATGGGCCTGATTTCCCAGTTCAGTTTGACACGTGTGTAACTCCACTGATTTCAATGGAATTACACCAGCATCCAACTGGTGGTGAATCAGGGCCAATATTTTTAGCATATTTTCAAAAACCTGAATGAACATGAAAAGATGTATTTTTGATAATGCATTACATAGCCAACATTACTTTAGGAAGTTTTAGGTATTCACTGGAATCTTATAGATATATGAGGTGATGTTGATTCATAGAGTTTTGTTGAATCCGACTGAAGAATTAAATAAAATGAACGGCCATGACAGTTACCTTGCTATGTGCATAAACTACTGAACCTAATAATTTCCAAGTCCCTCCTCTTCGGTCCATGCGCACCATTCGAAGGATCTGTAGGAAACGAAGACTTCTCAGTGCTGATGTTGCAAAAATGTTACCCTGAGTTTTTGCAGAAACAACCGCTATTGAAGCGATGAGAACAATGGTGTCTGAAAGAAATACATTACAGATATATTAATGTACATAAAGCAATCATGAACATAGACGTAATACGCTGAGTGAAGGGAGTTGTGCATAAAGAGGAGTCCTTACTCGTCTTCAATTCCCTGGGAATTTTGTCTGAGATAGGACTGTGGGATCGAGACTAGAGTCTAAAAAGTGCATAGAGACCCTTCAGGATGAAAATCATGAGCTACATTAGAAATGTTAAAAACATATACTGATAAGGCAGGCAGTACTGAAGGAACTAGTCGTCTTGTGGAAGGTATTTTCAAGCCCAATGTGTAGAACTGTATAAATCATCTCATGCTTTAAAACTGCACTACTGCTTTCCCCCATAGCAACATTCCTATGAAAAGGCATTAAAAAAGCCAGTAACAGAAAACAAAACCCTCTCAGTTTCATGAGTCAAATGGAGGTACGTAGACTTATAAATATACATTTTATTTTCCTATGTGTGCGAATACTATGTGATGCAATTGTGCAGTAATGAGCTTCTGGATACAAGCTTCCCTTATATACATTTTCCTGGGGGAAAAACAGAAATAAACTTGGTTGCATAAATGACCTCCTAAGCATTCATTTAGCTGGCAGTCTGGAAAGTTCCAGCACTCCGAGTGTTAATACTTTGCATGAGAGTTTGTTTCTTCACAACAAACATTGAAAATTTTTTGTTAAGTGTAGCGTGCTTGTTTATAACTCTTGGAGCCAGTGCCATGCTTAGGAGAGGATGAGGAGAAGAAACACTGTTCACGCAGAGACAGCTAGATGCATTATGGCCTGCAGTAGCTATGAGTAGTATGGAATAGAAAGGGGTAATTTTAAATTGTTGTATTCCAAGTAATTTTATTTAAAAAATTACTAAAAATATTTACCCCAGAAAAACAAGAAACGGGAGACTAGCTCTTACTAATTGCTTCTCTTGTCACCAAATCAGGGCTATGACTTCCACTGTTCTAGGCTATGTCTATACTATGAGCTAGGGATGTGATTCCCCTGTTTGCGTACACATATTCACACTAGCTCTCATTGAGCTAGTGCAGTTGCAGTGGTAGCAGCCGCGGAGGCACTTCAGAACCACCCCTCCCCGGAGTGACAGAAGTGACACCGACATACGTGACACTGCTTCTGCCGCTCGCGGAGGTGGTTTTATTAGGCTGAAGGGAGAGCTCTCTTCCGTCGGCACAGAGCGTCTTCACCAGACGCACTGCAGCGGCTCAGCTCTATTGGTATCGCTGCAGCGCGGTATGTACAGACATGGCCTTAGGTAACTTCCTCTCACTAATTCATGTTGAAGTCTTACGGAGGTTTTCCTTGGGTTGGTTTCTTCCTGAGCCTTCTCTGGTTTTCTTAGCTCTCTGTGGTAGTTTGCCTGTAGAGATGGACAGGATAAACTGATGAGTGCTGTGTGTTCGTTGAGCAGAGTAGCAGGGAGTATGTGTGTGAGGGGAGCTTACTTGAGAGTTTTTTATACTCTTCTCCTTCCTAGTTCCATGAAGTTACAAGAAAACACACCTCTTTCAGGCTTCTTTAAATTCAAGTTGATTGCTGTCCTTCTTTCACTGGCTCAGTATCATTGTGGGTTGTCTTTAGGTGCCTCTTCATCTTTAGAATATGCAGTTTGTTAATGCACATATGTGTTGGAGTTTTAATTCTTTCTTGATGATTGCATTTCCTGTGTCTTTGTGACAGAAGATTCTCAGAACATCTCTAAAGTTAGAGTTTTAACTCCTTCTTTTTATTCAATATATTTCTGAGATATTTCTTTAGTTTTACTAGACTTCAACAGGAAATGAAATTCTGTTTTCAAAAACACTAAACATTCTTGTTCTTTATAGAAAGTTTTTTAGTTCTCAAAACCATCTTTTTAAAATTAAGTCATTCTTAAGGAGAGTCTTCAGCCTAAATACAGGTTTCAGAGTAGCAGCCGTGTTAGTCTGTATTCGCAAAAAGAAAAGGAGTACTTGTGTTAGAGACTAACCAATTTATTTGAGCATAAGCTTTCGTGAGCTACAGCTCACTTCATCGGATTGAGCTGTAGCTCACGAAAGCTTATGCTCAAATAAATTGGTTAGTCTCTAAGGTGCCACAAGCACTCCTTTTCTTTCAGCTTAAATAGTTATTAAAGAAGGTGTTGATTCTACATGGCAATTTTTGGAAAGATGATTCTTGTCTTCCTGATTTGGATGAGGGAATTGCTTGAGCACTGCCAGTAAATAATGAATTCCCCAATAAATATAAATATCATATCCCTAAATGGCTTCTTACATTAGTAATAAGTTTAGCAAGCTCAGTAGATTCAGTGTTGGTACATAAAGCATTTTATCTTTTACATAGCAGTGACATTAGGAAATTATATTAGGAGTTTTGCATTAAGCTGACATATTTGCAAGTAAGCATTTCACAAAGGTATTTGCCATTTCAACGTTTAAGAAACAAAACGTTTAAAACATTTCCAGCTAACGTTTTCCTGGAGTTTCAAAGACACAAGCAGAGGTTATTGGGGGGGGTGGGGAAAGGGGAGGAAATGTGTGTGTGGGGAGGTGGTATAGCCCACCTTAACACCTGGATTTATTGCTCTGATAACACATTCCTACATTCCTTTTTGAGGTACCCCGCATAAGGAACATCCTCACATATTTTTTTTTTTTTGCACACAGTCAGGTTTTTTCCAAAAACATGAATGTTTTACATGGCTTGTTTTCTTGAGATAAGGATTACATTTGTCCCACACTGGTATCTTATATAAAGGGAGGTGCGCTGGCCTGGATAAAAAGAAAAGGAGTACTTGTGGCACCTTAGAGACTAATAAATTTATCGGATGCATTCAGTGGACTGTCCACTGAATGCATCCGATGAAGTGAGCTGTAGCTCACGAAAGCTTATGCTCAAATAAATTGGTTAGTCTCTAAGGTGCCCACAAGTACTCCTTTTCTTTTTGCGAATACAGACTAACACAGCTGCTACTCTGAAACCTGGCCTAGATAAGACACTCTTTTGGTTTGTTTGTCTATTGACCCACGCTCCTTAAAGTTACAATCTGTTTGTTATAGCAATTAAACTTCTATTAGATATTTTGTACAAAATAAAAATTTCAAAAACCAACACATCTTTCAACACAGCACAAAAGAAAAAAGAGTAAAAATTAAAGTAAGGTAAAGTTTAAAATGCAGCTTTCTGGAGTTTGTATAACACTCTTTGGGATAATCAACATGGTTTTATGGCTGAGAAGGGGTTATCTTCCTTGCATTTGCTCGTCCTCGGGAGATAGAAAGTAGAAACCTCCTTCAATTTCTTTAATCAGCCTGAACATTTTGTAACATAATTAACTAAAACATATACAGGTTTTGTTATATTCTCAAGCACCCTGGCTATAACATACTTGTAGCTATATCTTAATAATACCCAGTAAAGGTACAAACAGGTTTGCAATGACCTAATATTTTTAAAAAGTGATAATTTTATAACTATCATTTCTCTGTTGGTATTGATATTGAGGTCTCTCCACCAGAGGAAGAAACAGTACCTTCTGCAACATTGGGGCAGTTATACGCACCAGCGGTCCTTGCTACTTGTTTGTAAACAGTGTAGCTTGTACTCCCCCAAGCACAGCCTAGCAGCTCTTGTGTGGAGGGGTGAGCTTAGCCATGGTCACCCCATCACCTCATCTAGACATGACCCACAGGATATTGAGCAATGCTGCTAGCACTAGCAGTAGCTCCCTTGTGGGAAGGGAGCACAAGGCAGCAGTATAAGGGCTGCTTTCTATGCAGGTGTCAGCAATAGACGATCAGTGCTCTATCTGAACTACCCATATAATTCCCCTCAGGATGGAATCTAGTGCCTTATAGTCTTTAATGTATATAATTAGTCTCACAATACCTCTGTGAAATAGGGAAATGCTATTAGCCCCATGTTGCAAATGGGGAACTGAGACATAGAGAGGCTAAGTGACTTGCCAAAGGCCGAAGTTCCTAATAGAGTAGGGGATTGAAGCCATGTCTCCCCTGTCCTAGCTTAGTGTCCTAACCACTAGAGACCATCCTTCCCCTCATCCAGCCAACTCCCCCTTCCTTGCACCCCATTCCCTAATGCACCTGATCTGAAGCTGCCATAATTTGGTCCAGAGTATTTTGGTGTGGAACAGATAATTAAATGGTGAAAATGCAGTGAGCTATACGGCACTGACAGGAAAGAGGGGAGTTTAAAAATATTAAAAACACTGCTCCCAATAGGATTTGAACTCTGTATTGTACCTTTAAAGCATAAGGCAGACCCTATGTTACACAGACATTAGTTCACAGCCATGGGAATTTAGAGGTGTTATGATTGGCCAGAAGAGGTAGCCTGCATTAATTTAATACAGTCAAAATATACCTCAGGCCAGATTTTGCATTCTTTACTCAGGGAAAGCTAATGATTCTGGGAAGAAGAGACACAAAAGTGTGTGTCAGATTCAGAGCATTCTCTTCTCTACTTTCTGACCCAACAGAAGGCCCTCCCTGGTGGGGTCTGCAGATGAAAGGAATGGCTCCTATCAAAGGCATCATTCCCCAACTCCATAGGGATTCTCAGATTAAATTTATGTATAGGAATGTATGAATTCCATGCCAGTTCAAACAAGGAGTCTGTTTACCCCATATCCTATCTTTGCCTGTGACCAGTACCAGATGCTTCAGAGGAAGGAGTAAGAAACCCATAGTGGATAATTATGGAATAACGTGCCCATTGGGGAAGTTTCTTTCTCATCCCCCATTCACTTAGTGGCTGGCTTGTGCTATGAGGGTTTATATCCCTTCTGAAAAACATAAGAGTTTATGTGCCTTAAAAGAGGTTTTTTTATTTTTTTTTTTGTAGATTATCTAATTGCAGATATTCTCACGTATGGAATACCGATTTTTAAAAACCCTACTAAATTCTTTCCATCAGTGCCATCTTGTGGCAATGAATTCCACAGATTAATTATGACAGGTTTCAGAGTAGCAGCCGTGTTAGTCTGTATTCTCAAAAAGAAAAGAAGTACTTGTGGCACCTTAGAGTCTATCAAATTTATTTGAGCATAAGCTTTCGTGAGCTACAGCTCACTTCATCGGATGCATTCAGTGGAAAATACAGTGGGGAGATTTATATACATAGAGAACATGAAACAATGGGTGTTACCATACACACTGTAACCAGAGTGCTCACTTAAGGTGAGCTATTACCAGCAGGAGAGCGGGGGGGCGGGGGGAATAAACATGGGGAAATAGTTTTACTTTGTGTAATGACCCATCCACTCCCAGTCTCTATTCAAGCCTAAGTTAATTGTATCCAGTTTGCAAATTAATTCCAATTCAGCAGTCTCTCATTGGAGTCTGTTTTGGAAGTTTTTTTGTTGTAATATTTCCACTTTTAGGTCTGTAATCGAGTGAACAAAGAGATTGAAGTGTTCTCCAACTGGTTTTTGAATATTATAATTCTTGACGTCTGATTTGTGTCCATTTATTCTTTTACGTAGAGACTCTCCAGTTTGACCAATGTACATGGCAGAGGGGCATTGCTGGCACATGATGGCATATATCACATTGGTAGATGGCAGGTGAACAAGCCTCTGATAGTGTGGCTGATGTGATTAGGCCCTATGATGGTGTCCCCTGAATAGATATGTGGACACAGTTGGCAATGGGCTTTGTTGCAAGGATAGGTTCCAGGGTTAGTGGTTCTGTTGTGTGGTTGCTGGTGAGTATTTGCTTCAGGTTGGGGGGATGTCTGTAAGCAACGACTGGCCTGTCTCCCAAGATCTGTGAGAGTGATGGGTCATCCTCCAGGATAGGTTGTAGATCCTTGATGATGCGTTAGAGAGGTTTTAGTTGGGGCCTGAAGGTGATGGCTAGTAGCGTTCTGTTATTTTCTTTGTTGGGCCTATCCTGTAGTAGGTGACCTCTGGGTACTCTTCTGGCGCTGTCAATCAGGGGACACCATCATAGGGCCTAATCACATCAGCCACACTATCAGAGTGTGTACTCGTTCACCTGTACATCTACCAATGTGATATATGCCATCATGTGCCAGGCTGAGTTTGATGCTGTACTGCAGGAGCATCTAAGAAGCGTCACCACCCAAGAAATGTACACACACCACTACCTTGGAAAAACAATTCAAAATGAGATCATACAGTTACTGGCAACAAAAGTCAAACAGAAGATTGTGGCAGATCTGAAGTCAGCAAGATATAACTCTGTTATTCTGGGATTGGTCCTGATTTGAGAAGGGGATTGGACTAGATGACCTCCTGAGGTCCCTTCCAATCCTGATATTCTATGATTTTATGCACAACTGACATCAGCCATATGGAACAAATGACTTTAATGGTGCGTTTTGTTAACAACAACAGAACCTAGTGAAAATGTCCCTGCAATGGTGACTGTCAGAAAGCATTTTCTAGAATTTATTGACATTGATGATAGTACAGGAGCTGGTATGACAAATGTGCTTCTTAAAAAGCTGGAAGATACAGGAATTGCGATAGCTGACATGAGAGGTCAGGGCTATAATAATGGTGCCAACATGAGAGGAAAGAACAGAGGCGTGCAGACACAGATCCGAGAGTTAAATCCTCAAGCTTTTTTTGTCCCATGCAGTTCTCATTCATTGAACTTGTGGTCAGTGATGCAGCATCAGCTTCTAGTGAGGCTGCTGAATTTTTTAATGTAATTCTAAGCATCTATGTATTTTTCTCTGCATCAGCTCATCGATGGCAAATTTTGAAGCAACATCTGGGAACATCCTCTCTGACACTGAACCCACTGAGTGCCACACGATGGGAAAGTCGAATGGAGGCGATAAAGCCTATCAAACACCAAATTGGGAAGATAGATGATGCCATAGTTGCCATTATGGAGACAGGAACTGTTTGTGGGAGAACAGTGGCAGAGGGAAATGGAATCACCAGAAACATACATAACTTCAAATTTCTGTGTGGCTTAGTGTTGTGGCATGACATACTGTTTGAAATAAATGTTGTAAACAAGAAACTTCAATGTGTTGACCTTGATATATCTGGAGCAATGGAACAGCTGGACAAAGCAAAGTCATACTTACAGTCTTATCGGTCAGATGACGGATTTCAAAACATTCTGAAGAGTGCACAGAAGTTGGCAGAGGAACTTCACACTGAAGCTATTTTCCCACCCATTCAAGAATACAAGAGTCACCAAAGAAGAAGACATTTTGATTACGAGGCATGGGATAATCCCATAAGAGACCCCAAACAACAATTCAAAGTTCAATTCTTTAACTGGGTGCTAGACTGTACAATACAGTCAGGAGAGCTGGCTGTATTTTAAAGAAGCCTTGTTGAGGATGCAGGAACAAACCATCCTAATGTGCAGAAAGAACAGCAAATATGATAGGCGACCAGCTTGGCTTAACAGAGAAATCTTCAGTGAGCTTAAACACAAAAAGGAAGCTTACAAGAAGTGGAAACTTGGACAGATGACTAGGGAGGAATATAAAAATATTGCTCGAGCATGCAGGGGTGTAATCAGGAAGGCCAAAACACAACTGGAGTTGCAGCTAGCAAGGGATGTGAAAGGTAACAAGAAGGGTTTCTATATGTATGCTAGTAATAAGAAGGTCAGGAAAAGTGTGGGACCCTTCCTGAATGGGGAAGGCAACCTAGTGACAGATGATGTGGAAAAAGCTGAAGTACTCAGAGCTTTTTTTTGCCTCCGTTTTCACAGACAAGGTCAGCTCCCAGACTGTTGCACTGGGCAGAACAGTATGGGGAGGAGGTGAGCAGCCCTCAGTGGTGAAAGAACAGGTTAAGGACTATTTAGAAAAGCTGGACATGCACAAGCCCATGGGTCCGGATCTAATGCATCAGAGGGTGCTGAGGGAGTTGGCTGATGTGATTGCAGAGCCATTGGCCATAATCTTTGAAAACTCGTGGTGATCAGGGGAGGTCCTGGACCACAGGAAAAAGCCAAATGTAGTGCCCATCTTTAAACAAGGGAAGAAGGAGAATCCAGGGAACTACAGACTGGTCAGCCTCACCTCCAGTCCCTGAAAAAATCATGGAGCAGGTCCTTAAGGAAGTCATTTTGAAGCACTTGGAGGAGAGGAAGGTGATCAGGAACAGACAACATGGATTCACCAAGGGCAAGTCATGCCTGATTAACCTGATTGCCTTCTATAATGAGATAACTGGCTCTTTGGATATGGGGAAAGCGGTGGATGTGATATATCTTGACTTTAGCAAAGCTTTTGATATGGGTTCCCACAGTATTCTTGCCAGTAAGTTAAAAAAGTATGGATTGGATGAATGGACTATAAGGTGGATAGAAAGCTGGCTAATCATTAGGCTCAACTGGTAGTGATCAATGGCTTGATGTCTAGTTGGCAGCTGCTGACAAGTGGAGTGCCCCAGGGGTTGGTTCTGGGGCCAGTTTTGTTGAACATTTTCATTAATGATCTGGATAATGGGATGGACTGCACCCTCAGCAAGTTTGCGAATGACACTAAGATTGGGAGAGAGGTAGATATGCTGGAGAGTAGGGAAAGGCTCCAGAGTGACCTAGACAAATTGGAGGATTGGGCTAAAAGAAATCTGAGGAGGTTCAACAAGGGCAAGTGCAGAGTCCTGCACTTAGGACAGAAGAATCCCATGCACTGCTACAGGCTGGGACTGACTGACTAAGCAGCAGTTCTGCAGGAAAGGATCTGGGGATTACAGTGGATGGGAAGCTGGATATGAGTCAACAGCATGCCCTTATTGCCAAGAAGACTAATGGCATATTGGGCTGCATTAGTAGGAGCACTGCCCGCAGATCAAGTGCTCTCTGTTTGGCACTGGTGAGGCCACATCTGGAGTATTGCATCCAGTTTGGCTCCCACTAGAGAAAGGATGTGGACAAACTGGAGAGCCCAGTGGAAGGCAACGAAAATGATTAGGGGGCTGGGGCACATGACTTACAAGGAGAGGCTGAGGGAACTGGGCTTATTTACTTTGAAGAAGAGAAGAGTGACGGGGGATTTGATAGCAGCCTTCAACTATCTGAAGAGGGGTTCCAAAGAGGATGGAGCTAGGCTGTTCTCAGTGGTGACAGATGACAGAACAAGAAGCAATGGTCTCAAGTTGCAGTGCGGGAGGTCTAGGTTGGATATTAGGAAAAACTATTTCATGAGGAGGGTGGTGAAGCACTGGAATGGGTTACCTAGGGAGGTGGTGGAATCTCCATCCTTACAGGTTTTTAAGGCCCAGCTTGACAAAGCCCTGGCTGGGATGATTTAGCTGGGATTGGTGCTGCTTTGAGCAGGGCGTTGGACTAGATGACCTCCTGAGGTCTCTTCCAACCCTAATATTCTATGATTCTATGAAATGGCATAGAAATAAGTAAAATTACGAATAATAATCTCATTGTGATTCTGGGCAGGACAGTCAGATTTCAGTGAAATTAAATTCAAAATGAGCAACCAAATTGAAAACAGTGAGTAAATTCATACACAATTTGTCTTTTATTAGATCACATTCATGTACAAATTTCACTATGGGCATTTCTGCCATGAGAAGTCTCCATTATTACTTTGTCTAAAGACTGAGGCCATGTCTACACACAGATTTAACGTAAAGTGTGATTTTCAACCTACAGAGTTATACTGGTGAAAAAGGCTGTGTAGCCACTCCTATTTCAGTTTAACGAGGCTTAGTTTAGCCAAGGGCTTGGTCTATACTGAAAAGTTACAGCGGCATTGCTACATCAGTCAGGGGTGTGAAAAAACATGCACCGTTGATGCACATAATTATGTTGAGAAAACCCCCAGTATAGATGCAGTTATGTCGATGGAAGAATGCAACATAGTTAACATCATTCAGGGAGGTGGTATTGGCGTTCCTACACCGAAAGGAAAAACTCCTGTTGGTATAGGCTGTGTCTACACTAGGGCCCTTTGCCGACATAGCTAGGTTGTATAGTCTCTGTAGCATAGACATACACTTAATTAAGTTAATCAGGAACAGGTTTCAGAAATAAGTCAAATTAAAGTGAAATAAGAGTGTCCACACAGCTTTTTGCACTGGTTTAATTATCTCACCTTAAAAAAAATCACACCTTACGTTAACCTAGTACAATTTTATCATGTAGTCAAGATCTTAGTAGAACCCTTAAAACCTAAAGGCCTCATTCTCAACTCCAGTTTTGTACTCATGTCACTCCACTATTCCCATTTAAATAAGAGAAGTAATATTTTCTTGAATTGTTTTTTCTGTTCCACCTGGATTTTTTCTTCTTAAAAGATTTAACAAAGTTCTGCCAAGTTTTTCCTCCTATTCTCAGTGGTGAAACTTAGATCAGAAGGAAAAAACAGATAGAGGGTTGTGTTGCCTTGTGTCTTTTCGCTAGTTGCTTTAGGGATTATGGGTGAAATCCCAGCTCCTTTGAAGTCAATGGCAAAATTCCCATTTACTTCAATGGAGCTAAGATTTATCCTTACATCTTGCTCTGAAATACCAGAAAGGGTTGTAATTATATTGCTCCCTGGTTTACTATTAGGTACTTCCATTCTCTATAGTAACTACAGTTAACGTTTTACATAGATGGTATCCTTTATCTGCTTCCAGGAGTTTTTTTCACAAGGTTTCATTCCAGCCAATATCCTGCATATGTATTTGTTTATCCAAAACTTCAAGATGCCCCTCAAATATGATGATGGGATTAGCCAGCTTTTTAGAAAATGTTCCCATTTTACTTTCCCTGCACGTATTGTGTTCCCTTGTGAGCTCCAAGAGAGATTATAAATCTCCTAAAAACCCTTGTACAATGTTTACTTTTGAATACATCATTTCAAATTTAATTTCAAACAATGTGTTCTTCCATTTTGGAGGTAGAGACTCCAGTACAGATCTCATGGAAAAGTGAGCTGAAGTGAAGATAGATCTTAGGCTATGTCTACACTAGCGAGCTTACAGTGGCACAGCTGTACCAGTGAAGCTGTGACGGTCTAAGGTCACTTGTGTAGCCATGCTATGCAGACAGGAGAGACCTCTTCCGTCGACATAATAAAACCACCTCAATGAGTGGCGGTAGCTATATCAGCAGGAGAAGCTCTCCCGCCAACATAGCGCTGTGCACACTGCTACTTATGCTGGCAAAATTTATGATGCTCGTGGTTGTGTTTTGCTGACATAAGTGGTATGGTAGACATAGCCTTAGGCAGCGGAAACAGCAGCATGCTGTCAGTTGACAACCAGGACTAACACACTGGAGGCTGAAAAATACAACAGATAAACCCAGGAAACATGTGTGACTCAGCATACCTGGAATACTGTCACAAACTTCTAAAACAGAAACATGGAAGTAGAGATGAGTGATTGAGGTCCAGCAATGCCAACCACCTCCAAACACAGCAAATTACTCATGTGAGATATGCCAACCTGAATTTAACAGTCAAACAGATGTAAGCTGATTGCAGGCTGCCTTTTTCACAGTTCAGGCCAAAGCAAATTTTTACAGTTTATTTATAAACTCCAGTGAACCGGGGGTTTATAATAAAATGCTGTTGGCACACCTAAACTATAAGTGCTTCAAATGGTGACAATATAATAGTGGATTATTTAATACTAAAAGCTCCATAATAATAAAAAATGAGGTATTGCAAATCACCTTAATGGATTGGTTTACTTAGAAAGACTTTTTCATTGTAATGTCTCTATTATGAATGCTTTGGAGGCTGTGAGATTCTAAAAGCTTCAAAGGTATCATGTTGATGGGTGCAGTTTAAGAACCTGTCTAGAACAGGAAAATGGATGAATTCAATAATGTCTCCAGAGTGTAGAATAAAATAGCTGATATGCTACTAATGCGTTTTTTCTTTAAATACAAATTACAAGAGGTGTGTGAAAATGTGATCAGGAACTATGGATAATGATGGTCTCTCACCTGACTTGAGCATGCTTAAACTGTAGCACTGGTGTCAGTCATGTCTGTGTTATCTATGCTTGTTTGATACTACTCACATTTCAGGTATATCAGAAATTTAACGGATAGCTATTCTTATTGCCCATGTTCACCACTGATGTGTTAGAATATCTGATTCTTCCAAATCAAATGACATGGTGGACTGATATGAGTTTTGCTGTTATAGTTTGGCTACAATCTACCTTTACTTAAAACTCCTCTCACATCTCCAAAGTCCACAAGGTTGCATGGGGTTTTAATTTGGGGCAGAATCTGGTCTTTAGTTTTTCTAATCTTTCCTCACATGTTAATCCCTCTTCATCTTCGCTGCTCTTCTCGGAACTCCCTCCAATTTGTTTATGATAGATGCACAACCTTTTGGGGACCAATGGCCCCGATGACAAGTTGGCAGGGGACTGAGGGTTTCACTTCATTTGCATATACATGCATTTAGGGTTTTTATCAGACAAATGCACAATGTTTTTTCAAATACAGATTTAACAGAGCACTGTACATGAGCACAACACTTAAAATATATTTAATGAGCTAGATCCTAAGCTGCGGTAAAATAACTAATTTACACCATCATAGGAACTGGCCTAATGACTATAGGATATGTCTGGTTTTACCGCTGAGGTGGTCACGCTACCAGTATTTCAGAATGAAGTTTGAGTCGCTAAGCATGTGTTTTAGGGTATTCAGATTTTTAACAGAAGAGGTCTGTTCACATAGACACTTTAAAAATGCTTGCACAAATAGAAGCCTTTTGAAACAACCTTGTAAGTCACTGAATTCCAGCTGCATTTTGCTCTTTGCTTCTTTTGGCTAGCTAAAAAACAGGGCTTCAAAGCAGTTTAAAAAGTCATAACTTTTCAGTAGACGGCACAATGGTCTCATTATTCCTTGAAGAAAAGAAGTACTTGTGGCACCTTAGAGACTAACAAATTTATTTGAGCATAAGCTTTCGTGAGCTACAGCTCACTTCATCGGATGCATTCAGCTGTGCCACAAGTACTCCTTTTCTTTTTGCAAATACAGACTAACATGGCTGCTACTCTGAAACCTGTCATTATTCCTTGAGCGTTCCTTGGGAAGTCAAAAAATGGGAAACATCAAACCACGGCTGTCCATGAAAATGCTTTCAACTTCAAATAAGGGCCCCACTGACTGGTCCCCTTCACTGGCAGAAACATTAGTTTAAAAAGGGGAAGAGTAAAACCAATCACGATAATATATTGCCATGATTTAAAGAGAAGCAGATTCTGATGCTTTTATCACACTGGGCAGTACCTTACTCTGTGAATAGTCCCACTCATCTTAAATCAACGAGATGTCTCATACAGTAAGGATAGCAGAATCTGGTCCAATATTAGGCAGGAGTTCCTGGTAACATTCAATTGTTTTTTAAGCTCAAACGATGGAAGTTTTTCAATATTTTGAATCTTTAAAACTGTCCTAAACCTCACAAATTTTACAGGACTGAAAAAAATCTTGGTTCTCTAATTAAAGGCCACAGTCTGATATGCTTATGATGAACATAAGAACAGCCATCCTGGGTCAGACCAAAGGCATCCTGTCTTCTGACAGTGCACAATGCCAGGTGCTTCACCATACCTTACTCTGTAAGTAGTCCCACTGGAATGAGTAGAACTATTCGTGGAATACAGTGCTCCTCAATATGAGTTACAGTGACAGAATCTGGCCCAAATTGGATTTTTACAAATTAATTATGAGCGACATAGTCATTCAAGATCCTCTAGCACTGCCCAGTGAAATATGATATTCTCAAATATTAGTGTGTCATAACTACTTAGTTCAATGTCACCTGTCAAATGATACTATTTTAGAATGATTGTCCAATCTGAGAGTGAAGGGGGCTCAGCACTCCCAGGAAGTGCTCAGCAACCTGGCAGGATCAGGCACTAGTTTTGAAAAATAAAAACCAAGCACACTCAGATATCCTGATTTTGCATTTGCTAAAAATATCTGAACAGTACTTAGGCTCTAGAGTCCCAGCAAAAATTGCTTTCAGCAGTGTTTGCATACAGCATTTCTCCCGGCTAAGGAACCTGATCTCTCTGCTCAGATGCCAGACAGGTTATGATTAATCATCACCTCGTAGTAAAAGTAATTGGCAGGATCCCTTCAGGAAATTCTTTTGATACATGGTGCTGTTTGATATTCACAGATGTTGCCATCACTCTAGCCAAAAGGTCTCTGAGTTCTCAAGTATATCACACCCTCTGAATAGGAACCATATTAATTGTCTTTAAAAGAATCATTGGTTTAACTTGCTTTTACAGTCCCGTTCAAGGTGCAAAATAACATGGTATTTTCAGAAATAAGAAAGCAAAATGACTTAGACATCAAGATAATCCTCAGAGAGGAAAGTAAATGTTCACACCTGAACAGGTTTATTACTATTGAAAAACAGAACAATGGTGCTATGAGGTAGTGGATTACAGAAAAGGGATGGCATGTGAAAATGTATAACTATGATTGGGCACTGAAGATTCTCTTGTTAATCTTACTGATCCTGTTGCCTTGAGGGTGGCACCAGGTGGTCTTGAGGGTGCTACCAGGGTGGCAAATGACTACTTTAGTTACTGACTGCAGTTACTTGGAGGCCAATAAAAGTGATATTTGCACAGAACTCTGGACTTCCATACTCCTAAACTATGCAAAGCTGGCCTTTAGAAACTCCTGTGAAAATACCAAATAATACACGTTCTATCTGGAGTTCTCTTCTTCTTTTCCTTTCCTCATCATCAATGTATTTGGAATCATCTAAATAGATGATACTATGATCTCGAAGTTATTTTAAAAAGTCAGAGTGCTTCACTGAAAACACAGACTTGTTTGTTTTAGACTGGCAATTATTTGTAAGTAGCCAAGTCTGGTCTATTTGGAGAACTAGCTCATCAATGAGTACAGAAACTTATTTTTGGCAACGAGAAAATAGGAGAAAGTCAATAAAATGGAACATAAAAATAGTTTGGTCGAAAGTATCTTCATGCCATGACCAATAAAAATGCATGAAACAATAGGAATCTGATAAGATACCAGTCCAAGGGTTATAAAATTGCAAGTGTTTTGGGGATTAGTTACACTACAGTGCTGTGACCTCCAAATTCCCTCCATTGAGTTGGATGGAACCTGTGATAGGGTCCCAAGAGTGAGTTCAGAGATGTAAACATACTGTAAGGGGGACAACATCTGTTATAAAATAGTTTGATTTGCATTGTTGCAACTCAAGAGTACAAGTGAAGTTATACTCTAAAAAGTGACTGTGTAAAAATGGCACCTTGCTCAACAGCACCCTGTCTACCCCAGGGCTAGATTGTCACAGGGCAGATAGGGAGCACGCAAAGAATTTTCCTTTCCCTTCTCCTCCCTCTACTTTGTGCCATCCTCATGAGGGCATATTTACAAACCAGGGACAAACATAAGACAGAGTGGGTGGTGTAAATTGGGTGAAGTTATAGTGAGTGATGAAATATTATATGGTAGGGAATTGTCTGGATCCCTTAACTATTCCATTTAAAAAAAAAGAAGTATAGAATTTTTGTAAAGAAAAAGTAATATGGAGTGTCAGCTGAGCACTTTGCTCCCCCTTACACAGAGCAGAGAGGGGCAACTATGCCACCTCTGCCAGCTTCATATCAGTGGAAATTCCCCTTGCACAGTGAGAATTCTCATGTGGGAATCTTCAGATGGTTTATGTTTACTTTGCAACCCCACAAACAGCACAAAATGAATATGATGGACCAGAGAACCCAGCCAGCAAACTTTACCTGGCATCCACTGTGCCTGCCAGTCTGTTATGACCTTCCTCCATGCCTCCCCATACCTAGGGTTGCCATATTTCAGGTTCCCAAAAAGAGGACCTGGGGAAGGGGAACCTAGGGGGGAAAGGGAGCTGAAGGGGGAGTTAGGGTTTCCAGGCGCTGCTTTTTGAACGGAATGCCTGATCAAAAAGGGACCCTGGCGGCTCCGGTCAGCACCTCTGACCGGGCCGTTAAAAGTCCGGTCAGTGGCGCAGTTGGGCTAAGGCAGGCTCCCTACCTGCCATGGCTTCTCACAGCTCCCAGAAGCGACCAGCATGTCGCTGCAGCCCCTAGGCACAGGTGCAATCAAGGAAGCTCTGCGCGCTGCACCAGCCATGAGTGCCAACTCCGCAGCTCCCATTGGCCAGGAATTGCAGTCAATAGGAGTTGTGGGAGTGGTGTCTGTGGGTGCGGGCAGCGCGCATCACGCAGAGCTGCCTGGACACGCCTCCACCTAGGGGATGGTCATTGTGGCCACTTCCGCGGGTAGCGCGGAGCCAGGGCAGGCAGGGAGACAGCCTTAGCCCCGCTGCTCTGCCGATTGGGAGTGACCTGAGGTAAGCGCCGCCCGGCAGGAGCCCGCACCTCAAACCCTCTCCCATGCCCCGAACCACTGCCCCAGGTTGGAACCCTCTCCTGCACCCTAACACCCTTCCAGACCCTGCACCCCAACCCCATGCCCCAACTCAACTCCTACACGCTGAACCCCTCAGCTCCAGCCTGGAGCCCCCTCTTGAACCCCAAATCCCTCATCCCTGGCCCCACCCCAGAGCCTGCACCCCCAGTTAGAGCTCTCACCCCTTCCCGCCCCCACCCAGAGCCCCCTCTCACACCGTGAACTCCATATTTCTGGCCCCACCCTGGAGCGTGCACCCCCTCCTGCACCCCAACCCCCTGCCCCAGCCCAGAGCCCCCTCCCATGCCCTGAACCCCTCATTTCTGGCCCCCCCAGGGCCTGCACCTTCTCCTGCATCCGAACCGCTTGCCCCAGCCCAGTGAAAGTGAGTGAGGGTGGGGGAGAGCGAGCGATGGAGGAAGGGGGGATGAAGTGAGTGGGGAACGGGGCCTTAGGGAAGGGGCAGAGCAGGGGCGGGGCAAGTGTGTTCAGTTTTGTGCTATTAGAAAGTTGGCAACGCTAGGGGGAGTATCTGCAGCAGGGGTGCTCATTGGAGGTGGGGGCAATGTCGCTCGTTCTCTGTCACGGTGGCAGGGCTGCCGGCACAAGCCAAGGATGCAGCGACAGCCATCAGTCAGTGCCATGGGTGATGAGTGAACCCCCTTTTGGGGAGGCTAGCCCTGCACTCTACCACCTGAGGCCCCTCCCACCAGAGCTCCGAGTGCCCCCCCACCTGTGGCCTGAGGAGCCCCGCCCCGCCCACCCCAGACAGCCCTCCAAGCACCACTGCCAGCCCCTCCCCCAGTGCCAGGCCAGCCCTAGTGCCATGCTGTGCCACCAGCTGCAGCCCCCCCCCAGTGCCAGGCTGAGACGCCAGCCCCCTCCAGCACCAAGCCTAGCTGCCAGCCTGACCGCCCCCACACTTTGCTGGCCCCAGCGCCGCCCTGACCTCTTCCCCGGCACTGGCCCCAGCCCCACTCTTGAGCCCCCGCCAGCTTCAGGTAGAAGGGGAGGGAGGGCAAGGCATCAGGGCACAACATAGGCGGGGCCACATCCTGTGTCAGGTGAGGCTTAGCCTGCCCTGGCCTCTGATATCTGCCGCCCATGCTCAGCGCCTCCCTGTGGGACCTCCTCCCCAGGGCTGAGAGCTGGTGTCTGGGTGGGCAGGATCTGTCAGCTGTGGCTTGCAAGGGAATGGACCAATCAATTGCAGATGTAGGGGAGGAACCAATCGGGAAGTGGACCAATCAGGGATCTTTCTGAGCTGCAGCTCGTCTGCTCTGCAAAAACTGGGACATTTGCTGTTATTTGAAAAGCCCGTCTGGACGGAGAAAGCAGGTTCACAAAAGAGGCTCTGTCCAGGGAAACTCGGCATATGGTAACCCCACCCATATCCCTTGTATTCCTCTATTTCCCCCCTACTCTGCTGCAGCATCCTATATTTCTTCCAGTTTTCTGCACATCCTTCTCAATGCTCTCCCCCCCGCCCACTTTCTTGCCTCCCCCATAACTTCCCATTCTGAGACTGAAAGGCATGGCTTCCTACTACATGTTCCATATAGCCTCAGCATCCTATCCTGAAGGCCCTGTCTCCTCCTATCCTCTCCCAATTTTTTCTCCCTCTACATTCTCCCCCAGATTCCTACCTCATACTCATTTCTGAACGAGTGTGACTCAGGCCATAGTATTGATAACAGCAAATGGAGGACAGGGAGGTGAGATACAAACAAATACTGCCACTTGGGGATGTACACACACACATGCTTCTGTTCAGTACATTTCCACACCCTGGTCCAAAGTATGAGGAGATAGGACGTGGGATTTCTTCAGCCTTGTCCGAAAGAGGAAGAGAAACAAACAGTTCCTAGTTTCAGAGTAGCAGCTGTGTTAGTCTGTATCCGCAAAAAGAACAGGAGGACTTGTGGCACCTTAGAGACTAACAAATTTATTAGAGCATAAGCTTTCGTGGGCTACAGTCCACTTCACTAGATGCATGCAGTGGAAAATACAGTAGGACGATTTTATATACACAGAGAAAATGAAACAATGGGTATTACCATACACACTGTAACGAGAGTGATTATTTAAGGTGAGCTATTACCAGCAGGAGAGGAAAACAAAAACCTTTTGTAGGGATAATCAAGATGGGCCATTTCCAGCAGTTGACAAGAACGTGTGAGGAACAGTAGGGGGAAAAAATAAATGTTTTACTTTGTGTAATGTCACATCCACTCCAAGTCTTTATTCAAGCCTAATTTAATGGTATCCAGTTTGCAAATTAATTCCAATTCAGCAGTCTCTCTTTGGAGTCTGTTTTTGAAGTTTTTTTGTTGTAATATTGCGACTTTTAGGTCTGTAATCGAGTGACCAGAGAGATTGAAGTGTTCTCCGATTGGCTTTTGAATGTTATAATTCTTGACGTCTGATTTGTGTCCATTTATTCTTTTACGTGGAGACTGTCCAGTTTGGCCGATGTACATGGCAGAGGGGCATTGCTGGCACATGATGGCATATATTTACAATTTCCCAGTTCTTCCTAACTGCCTGGATTTGGAGTCATTTTCAGGTTGAGACGAAATAGAGCTTTCTTGTGTCTCCTCCATATCTCCTCCCTCTAATGAGCCCTTAGTTAATACCTGTCCTACATTTTAGAGTCTGGTTAGGCACACCCCATCACAAACTGATTACACTATATTATACAGTTGTTTTGGAGGGAAATACAGATAAAAATCAAAACAACCCTTTCCCCAACCTATAAGCCACTTCTCAGTAGGGACAACCAAGTAAAACAAGCTTGAACTATGCAGCCCAAGTCATTCAGGAGAAATTATGAGCCAAAACAGATTAGGAAAAATTTCAAAAAGTCAGTGACAGAAATGTTTTTAGACACCATAATTGATTGTTTCCAGGAAAAAAATTCTACCACTGGTTGAGTCAAAGCATATAAAACTTCAGGAGACTGATTTCTTTTTGGGAAAGTCAGGTGATTTCTTTTTGTTTTTTTAAAATCAAGTTTATAGTGTGAAGCTAATTTAATCCCTATATGGGGACCAGATTCTACAGCTCATTAATACGTGCATGAACTAATATTACATGCTTAGTATTCATTTGCATATAGCCATACACTGCTATGCCATATTGCCCAATTTTCTAATAATGACATTTTTACTTTTCACATAGCACACTCCAGAATATTTCCTCAGAGAAATGAGAATCACAATTGAAACATGAATGTTGAATTTTTATTTGCATGTACATGTTATTCTAGCCAAAAGTAAAGCCTGTAGTGGGAGCATTAAACATTGATTTATATTATTGGAATTTAGCTCTTTGGCCCTGGCTAGGCTGAATTATTTGTATGCGCTGAACAAGTCCATCAGCAAGTGTCAGGCCTAGAGGTCAAAGCAGGAGCCAGAGCTGAAGATCAAAACCAAAGTCAGAGTCTGAATGCCAGAATGAAGGCAGAATCAGAGCCAGGAATCAGAGCCAAAGCTCAGAATCAGATTATCTGCAGTCAGGGATGGCAGGAGCATGACTCAGAGAAGACTGGAACAATGCCAAGTGCAGGGCAAAGTTTAGGCTAGAGTACAAAAAAAGCAAGGCATGCAAGGGAGAGAGAATCCACAGTCTTATGCATTGAGGAGCCAGCAAGCTACTGCTGCTGTAGACCTCAAGAAGAGAAGGTTACTCACCTTGTACAGTAACTGAGGTTCTTCCAGATGTGTGTCCCTGTGGGTGCTCCACTCTAGGTGATGGTGAGTCCCTGCACCTTTGTTCGGAGAGTTTTGCAGCAGTGCCCGTACAGGTCGGGCACGCACAGTATCTGCCTCATGTGCCGTTGGTGCTTCAAGCAGCGCATGTGCAACCTGGAATCATCAGTTCCTTCTCTAGCGCAGGGGCTGCTTTGGACACTGATGGCCCTGGAAGAGGCCGGGGACCTCTGCCACTTCCTGGAGTTGGGGGAGGATCCCTGGCCGGGCTGGGGGCTCTGACCTCAGCAGTATGCCTGTAAAGCCCCAAAGTGGGTGCATGGCCTGACGTAGGTCCTTTGCCCAAAGCCCCATTGTCTTTTGGTACCAAAGGGTGCCTCTTCTTTTGCTGTTTCTTTGGAACTGGTGAGGAGGAATGGTGCTGGGCACAGCCTGGTGCTGGCGGTGGGGTCCACAGTGGAAAGCTCTGACACAGGGCGAAGTGCAGCCTCCATAAGGAGGGCCCTCAAGCAGATATCCCGCTCCTTCCGGGTACAAGGTCAAAAGTTTTTACAGATCCGACACTTATCTTTCCTATGGGATTCCCCCAAAGACTTAAGGCAGCTGTCATGGGGATCACTGATAGGCATCAGCCTGCTGCATGTTGAGCACGACTGAAAGCCTGGTGAACGGGGCGTGCACTCCTCGGAGACAAAGTCCCAGCCGGGACTGTAAGTACACTAACCTAACTCTTCTAAAGGCTAACTACCTACCTACAAACTATATACAGATAAGAGGAAAAAAAAGCTATAAAGAACTGCTAATGCTCTTGTGATCTGCAAAACAAGGTGCTCCAACCAACCGTCATGGGCGGTAAGAAGGAACTAAGAGGCCATAGGATTGGTGGCACCTAATATACCGACGCATGAACGCAACACTCAAGGGGGCATCGCAGCCAATCCTACTGATACCGCTAAGGTAGAAATCTCCAACAACTGTGCATGTGGATGTGTGCACACCTCGAATGGAATGGACATGAGCAACACATCTTGAAGAAGAATTTTTGTTTACTGCCCATGACCTGTCCATGACTTTTACTAAAAATACCCATGATTAAAATATAGCCTTAGTTATAGTAGATCACAAGCTAAATACAAGTCAACAGTGTAACACTGTTTAAAAAAAAAGCAAACATCATTCTGGGACATACTAGCAGGAAACATGTGGACAAATTGGAGAAAGTCCAGAGAAGAGCAACAAAATGATTAAAGGTTTAGAAAACATGACCTGTGAGGGAGATTGAAAAAAAATGGGTTTGTTTAGTCTGGAGAAGAGAAGACTGAGAGGGGGACATAACAGTTTTTAAGTACACCTCTACCCCGATATAATGTGACTCAATATAACACGAATTTGGATATAACGCGGTAAAGCAGCACTCCAGGGATCAAAGGAAGTTCGATATAATGCAGTTTCACCTATACCGCGGTAAGATTTTTTGGCTCCCGAGGACAGCGTTATATCGGGGTACAGGTGTACATAAAAGGTTGTTACAAGGAGGAGGGAGAAAAATTGTTCTCATTAACCTGTGAGCATAGGACAAGAAGCAATGGGTTTAAATTGCAGCAAGGGTGGTTTAGGTTGGACATTAGGAAAAAATTCCTGTCAGGGTAGTTAAACCCTGGAATAAATTGCCTAGGGAGGTTGTGGAATCTCCATCATTGAAGACTTTTAAGAGCAGGTTATACAAACACTTGTCAGCGATGGTCTAATTTAGTCCTGCCGTGGGTGCGGGGGACTGGATTTGATGACCTCTCAAGGTCCCTTCCAGTCTTACAATTCTATGCTTATGACATCAGGAAACAGAGCAATTATAACTGCAGGGCCTTATTCTTGATTGCAAGTATCTTTGCATCATTAATAGCCGACTCAAGACAGCCCTTACTCTTGCAAGCTTTCTCCAAAGTAAGCTTAGATTCAAGTAGAAGCTCTTCAAGGATTCATGCATTACTAGTCTTTTCCATTAATTGGTCTCTAAACATTTAAATTGATCAAATTCATATGCACCTACCATAACAGACCACTGTGCTTTAAGTAGTACTTTAATCTGGCTTCTGAGACAGCTGACAGAATCTATGGCTTTCAGCAGTAAATCTTTGGAATAGACTAAGAGTCTCTAACACAGAAACTGAAGAAGCCTATGTATCATTGCTATCTGGTAAAGTGTATAAAAAGCCTTCTGCAGCAAAGCAATGAAGCAAAGAAACAAGCCATGATTGCCTTGTAGCATCAGGTAGACTAGCACATAATTCTCAAAAAACTTTCATCTACATTTTAAAGGGAATTATTAATCTATTAGACAAGGAGAAAAACTAATGGGCAATGTAAATGTGCAGTATTGGCAGGCCACTTAACTGTATCTGCTGCCTTCTAGTGGGTGGTGTCAGAGCTGTTTACCTAAATCTCAGGGAAAAAGTGGATAGAGTACTACTGAGAAGTGTTTGAAACTGGCTAGTGGAAAGAAGACAAGGATGAAGAGACAGTGTTTCTCTTTCTCACACACACAGGATATACACGGAGACTCATGAGGTCAGGCAGAGGTGTAATGTATGCACTCTGGTTCCATACTCAGAAGTGGAATGGAGGTGTGTGCTAGGTTGTGTGCCTCCAAGATCTAGCTAGACTGAGGCGCTGGCAGCTGCAGTGGGGCAAACAGCTATCAAAACTTTCTCCTGAGTGAAAGCAGGGAGTGGTCCAAATGGGAGCCATTTCCCTCTGCTTTAGGGCTACTTTTGTGGAATATGACTAGGCACTGGCTAACATTGGATATGACTAAGCACTTGATGACCAAGAGAAGGCACTGGACACCAAGGACTTCTCACTGCTCAATATTAGTGGCACCTAGTGGCCGGATGTCCATTAGCTACAAAGCAGGTGGCTGGGTGTCCAGGAGGGAGGAGCAGTCAACTTCTCTGGCCTTACTACTGGCCATGCTACAAGCAATTCCTGTTCCCAGCTCCTCCATCATCCATGGTGGTGCGGCAGGCTGCCAGCAGGGCAGCCAGCTGAAGACTCATGTGACTTTGCATTCAAATTTGGGCAGGCTGAGCAAGGTCAATGAGTTTTAGGATAATGGTTATTTTACTGTTGGTGGATGTTAGTGTTGCAGCAGATTCATCCTGCTTCCCACCAGAATCTGTTTACCAAACCATTCTTGATTCTTATGACCCCAGTATGTTATGATTTCAAGAGGAATAAAGTAAAACTTTACAAGAAATATTAATGCTGTGATGTGCATAACTGAACTACACGGGCAGGGCCGGCTCTAGGTTTTTTGCCATCCCAAGGAAAAAATTTGCTGCCCCAAACTCCGAGAGCACAACTGTCCAAGCCAAAAAAAAAAAAAGAAGATGGCTGGAATGCCGCCCCTGGAATTGTGCCACCCCAAGCACATGCTTGCTTTGCTGGTGCCTAGAGCCAGTCCTGTACACGGGAAAGCTCAGTGCAAATATGCTGTGCCCTAAGTGAGCTTTTCATGACGGTTTCAGACAGAACACACAAAAGCAACCTCTCTTCTGAGAAAAGTGAGCCAGTCTGGTTTCTGTGAACTACCCATGCAGCCCCACCCAATCAGGGAACCAGAACTAATATCACATGACTTTTATTATCAGTTACAAGCAACTAACCCAGTTTGAAATCTAAAAAAGTGACGTGAAAATTTGTCACATGATTTTTGCATGAAAGAAAAGTACAAAATGTGATCAGGCAATTTAAAATTTAATAAAATTACATGCATTTGGTGGATATTCTATAACTTGAAATCAGGCAATTTTCATTGAAAAAAGATTTTGTTATGCATATTTCACCCAGTTTTAAATATTAATTTTTTAGAATTATTGTCAACTAGTGGAGATGGAAGCCTGCCTTTATCAACGATTTATACATTAATACTTCAGAGGATTAACAGCTAATTATCTTTATAATCTACTTTTAAAGCATCACCCCGCACATACAACATTATCTACCTTTTCAAAGGACACTGTTAACTAGGAGAATGAGTCACAGCACAGCTTTTACACTAAAAAATTGAGGCATGCAGGGGTAAATTTTCATAGCTGTGTGCAGTGATTTAGCTGCACGACTCCCATTGAAATTAATAAGAGTCACACTGTTAAATCTTCATGAATTGCTTTAAAAATTTACCACATAACATCAAACTAATGAAACTCTCAGAATGTATATCTAATGATAGGATTGGCTCTCTCAGATGAAATGGGACATCTCCTCACTTTAATAGGAATAATCTTTAACAAAACTAAGCTTTAGTGAAATGTACCTGATGATCAGAAACATGACACTCAGATACTTAAGATGTAAGATGTGAGTTCATTTTAAGAATGAGATTTATAGATTTTAAGGCAAAAAGAGACCACTGTGATCATCTAGTCTGAATTAATTCCTGTTTGAGTTAGAGCATATATTTTAAAAAAACATCCGATCTTGATGTAAAAATTGCCAATGGTGGAGAATCCACCACAACCCTTTGTTCCAGTGGCTAAATACCCTCCCTGTTAAAAATCTACACTTATTTCCAGTCTAACTTGGTTAGCTTCAACTTCCACCAATTGGATCTTGTTATACCTTTGTCTGCTAGACTGAAGATCCCATTATCAAATTTTTATTCCTCCTGTAGGTACTTAAGTTACCCCAACCTTCTCTTTGTTATGTTAAGTACACTGAGCTCCTTGACTCTTTCCCAATAAGGCATGTTTTTCAGTCGGTCAATCACTCTTGTGGCTCTTCTCTGAAACCTTGTCAATTTATTAACATCCTTCTTGAACTGTGGACACCAGAACTGGACAAAGTATTCCAGTAGCACTCACACTAGAGCCAATTAGAGGTAATATAACCTCCCTAGTCCTATTTGATATTCCCCTGTTTACACATCCAAGGATCACATTAGCCCTTTTGCTCACAATATTGCACTGGGAGCTCATGTTCAGGTGATTATCCACCATGAATCCCAAATCTGTTTCCCAGGATAGAGTCCCCGACTTGTATGGCCCAGATTCTTTTTGTCTAGAGTACTACTTTCCATTTGCCCATATTAAAAGGCATGTTGCTTTCTTGAGCCCCGTTTACCGAGTGATCACTCTGCATCAGTGACGTGGCCTCTTCATATTAACCACTTCCCCAATCGTTGTCATCTGCAAACTTGATTTTTATGTTTTCTTCCAGGTCATTGATAAAAATGTTATAGGGCCAAGAATTGTTGTATTAATTTAGATGGAATATATGGGCCAAAGTTGTTAACATAATCCAGTCATTGTCCAACCTAAAGCGTGGTCTACACTGTGTGGGGAAGGGGGCGGGGAATTGATCTAAATTACGCAACTTCAGCTACGTGAATACAGTAGCTGAAGTCGACATACTTAGATCTACTCACCGCGGTGTCTTCGCTGCGGTGAGTCAACTGCTGCTGCTCCCCCGTCGACTCCCCCTGCACCTCTCGTGTCAGTGGAGTACAGGAGTTGACGGCAGAGTGCTCCGGGGTCGATTTATCGCGTCTAGACTAGATGCGATAAATCAACCCCCGCTGGATCGATCGCCCGCCGATCTGGCGGGTAGTATAGACATACCCTTAGTGTTAAACAAGATCCGGAGTTTGGTATATAGAGACCTCAGACTGCTTTGTACCATGGCAGATACACCATTAAAATTTTTTAAACGTTTTAATAGATAGAAAAGAAGGAAAAAACAGTTAAAGCATTTGAAATGTATAGTATTAAACAAGGCTTTTATTTTAACATTTCTTGTTTCCTTTCCCTGATCTGTTTTTTATGGTTAATTCTTAGGTAGGCAAAAAGGCAAAGGTTATTGTGACATCTTATGAATTTTCACATACTTTTCACAGTTGAGCTTAAGGTAAATTTTTAGGTCCATTTATCACAAAAGACCCCACTAGAAACTCACCTGTTCAGTGATGATTTCCCATTTACAGTGATAGAGAGACCTACCGACCAGTAAGCCAGTTTTTAATCCATTTAATGGGTGCCATGTTAATTTTGTATCATTCTGTTTTTTCAATCAAGATATTGTGCAGTACTAAGTCAAATGCCGTAAAGAAGTCTAAGTATATTACATCAACACTATTAAATTTTTCAACCAAACTTGTAATCTCACCAAAAATGGTATCAAGTTAGTTTGACAGGATTTATTTTCCAAAACCCCATGCTGACTGGCGTTTATATATTGCCCTCCTTTAATTCTTTATTAATTGAGTCCCGTATCAGCCATTCCATTATTTTTCCTAGGATCAAAATCAGGGTGAAATGCCTGTAATTATATGGGTCATCTGTTCAATCTTTTTAAATGGAGTGAGTGAACTTCATATTGCTGGAATAGATTCTAAATATATTAAATGTCAAGAACTACTGGATTACAAACTTATTAAGACATAGAAAAATGGAGTAGGAAAATATGACCAGCCTTCAGTATGGAAGTTGGTTGGTAGTGCAATAAATGGGACTGGAGAGCAGGGAAGAGATTCAGGGAGCAGGTCTCTAGGGGACAGCAACGCTGGGGAAGAGGGGTGAAGGGGATGGTGTTTGAGGGAGCAGGTGTTTGGGGAGAGGGGAGAGGAGGTCTGGGGGCACAGGTGTCATTATATACTGTAGATATATACTATACAGAGAGAGACCCAATTGGAGGTTCCAACCTTTCTTCACCCAGGACTCCCAAACCACCTATTTCTTTTGTCTTAATCCACTCACCACAACTACAAAAGATTGTGGGTTTAGGGTATTAGCAAGAAGCTGTGGGTTATTTTTTTGTGGGGGTGCTAGGTGTGGGGTGTTGGGGCTGTGGATACTGGTCAGACTACTGTTGGGTTGGTCACAGAAACCAGTGAATGCTAGGGGTGCTGGCTGGGTAGTGGGGTTGCTAGGAGATAGTTAGTACCATGGCAGATACACCATTAAAGGAGGTGGTGGTTCTTGAATAGTGTTGTTGGTGAAGATGCTGTAGCTGGACTGGGGGACTGGTATGGAGTGAGGAATGGGGATTATTTTCCTCTCCTTGTTCACACAACTGTCAGCTGTGAGGCAGCACCACTTCAAGAAGCTGTGAAGATAGCTCCAGGGCCTCATGAAGTACCACTTACCTTACAACTGAGCACTGTGCTGGAGGGAAGCGTGGGGGAGAGAAGCCACTCTTTAAATGGGTGGGGCAGGGAAAAAGCAGAGAGCAGCAGCGGCAGTAGGGGGATGGAGATAAAAGATCATTTACTTCCTTTCCTAACCCTGGGTCCCATTTGGTTTTAGCAACCTCAGGATTTTGCTGCATTTTGATTCTCTACTAGGGGAGTGTGACCCAGTGGGGTCTCTCTTGCATCCACCTGCCTGTCATACCACACAGGTTAGGAAGCCCTGCTCTGAATGATCAAGAACTGTGCAGTGCAATGTTTGAATGTTAGGAGGATTTTTTGAAATGTAAGTCGAGGTCAAGGAAAAAAATAAGTGGTGATACTCTGCCAAGCCTTACACAGTTGACCCCACAATCAAATATCAGTCGCACAGGTTATGCAGATCTTTGAAATAAGACACAACCGACTTCCTCCAGAAACTCTGCAATATTAACAAACTCCCTCAGAATACAATTCTTGGCACCACAGATGTCACTTCCCTATACACCAACATCCCTTACATTGCTGCCTGCTTCAGATATCTACAAGATATTGGACAACACTTAGATATCCACCTCAAATACATCACCAAACTCATCCATTTCATCCTCACCCATAACATCCTCATATTCAGCAACAAACACTTTGTCCAAACCATTGGAACAGCCATAGATACTGAGGCTGGCATATTGGGGAACCATCCTCTTCATGGGCCACCTCAAAGAAGAATTTCTGGACAAATTCACCACAAAACCAATGACATATCTGAGACATATCGATGACATTTTCATCCTCTTGAAAGATGATCTAAATTCCCTTACAGATTTCCACCACAACTTCAACAACCACCACCCATCCAACAACCTCTCTCTAGAATAATGGTTCTCAAAGCCAGTCCACTGCTTGTTCGGGGAAAGCCCCTGGTGGGTTGGGCTGGTTTGTTTACCTGCTGTGTCCGCAGGTTCGGCCGATCGTGGCTCCCACTGGCCGCGATTCACTGCTCCAGGCCAATGGGGCTGCCGAAAGCAGTGTGGGCCGTGGGACGTGCTGGCCACTCTTCCCATCGCCCCCATTGGCCTGGAGCGGCAAACTGCAGCCAGTGGGAGCCGCACGCAATTGGCCGAACCTGTGGACATGGCAGATAAACAAACCGGCCCGGCCCACCAGGGGCTTTCCCTGAAAAAGCGGCGGACCGGCTTTGAGAACCACTGCTCTAGAACACTCCCACACCAGTATCAACTTCCTGGACACCATGCTCAGCTTCAACAACGGAACTCTACAGAAAACTATTTAAAAGAAGCCCATGGATCACCACACTTATCTTCACAGATTCAACAACCACCCCAAACATACCGAGAAATCTGTTATCTACAGGGCACTCAGCTGTATATGCTCCGAGGAGAAAGTTTGGGGTACGCACCTTAGCACACTTAAAACCACCTTCACCAAACAAGGACAATCCATCAGACAAGTAGATCACAAAATGGAATTGGCCAGCCAAATATCCTGAGAAAAACTGCTTCAACATGGAAAAAGAACCTTCCAACCACACACCTCTAGTTGTCACCCACCATCCCACACTGGAATCCATAAGGTGCATTATTAAACAATTGCAATGCATACACAATGGGGACCACATCCTGATAGAAATATTTCCTAAACCTCCTCTTCTGGCCTTCAAACAACAATGTTGCCAAGCTCATGATCAGAAGCAAGCTCCCCACAGACCAGGACATACCAAGTCAAAGCAGCATTGGACCCTGCCATAACAAAAGATGGAAAACCTTCAGAAATATCTCCACTACTATCATGATCAATATCCCACACAACACACCTTTCAAGATCTATGGGTCCTACACATGCCTGTCTCAACATGTGGTATACCTCATCCAATGCACTAACTTCCCAAATTACAACTAGGTGGGTGAAACAAGACAATCCCTATGCTCTTGAATGAACTCACACAGGAAAATGATAAGAGACAAAACCACCATATCACCCTTGGGCAAATACTTTCCACAAAACAATCATAGAATCATAGAATATCAGGGTTGGAAGGGACCTCAGGAGGTCATCTAGTCCAACCCCCTGCTCAAAGCAGGACCAATCCCCAATTAAATCATCCCAGCCAGGGCTTTGTCAAGACTGACCTTAAAAACTTCTAAGGAAGGAGATTCTACCACCTCCCTAGGTAACGCATTCCAGTGTTTCACCACCCTCCTAGCGAAAAAGTTTTTCCTAATATCCAACCTAAACCTCCTCCACTGCAACTTGAGACCATTACTCCTTGTCCTGTCCTCTTCTACCACTGAGAATAGTCTAGAACCATCCTCTCTGGAACCACCTCTCAGGTAGTTGAAAGCAGCTATCAAATCCCCCCTCATTCTTCTCTTCTGCAGACTAAACAATCCCAGTTCCCTCAGCCTCTCCTCATAAGTCATGTGTTCCAGACCCCTAATCATTTTTGTTGCCCTTTGCTGGACTCTCTCCAATTTATCCACATCCTTCTTGTAGTGTGGGGCCCAAAACTGGACACAGTACTCCAGATGAGGTCTCACCAATGTCGAATAGAGGGGAACGATCACGTCCCTCGATCTGCTCGCTATGCCCCTACTTATACATTCCAAAATGCCATTGGCCTTCTTGGCAACAAGGGCAGACTGTTGACTCATATCCAGCTTCTCGTCCACTGTCACCCCCAGGTCCTTTTCCGCAGAACTGCTGCCTACCCATTCGGTCCCTAGTCTGTAGCGGTGCATTGGATTCTTCCGTCCTAAGTGCAGGACCCTGCACTTATCCTTGTTGAACCTCATCAGATTTCTTTTGGCCCAATCCTCCAATTTGTCTAGGTCCCTCTGTATCCTATCCCTACCTGCCACCGTATCTACCACTCCTCCTAGTTTATTGTCATCTGCAAATTTGCTGAGAGTGCAATCCACACCATCCTCCAGATCATTTATGAAGTTATTGAACAAAACCGGCCCCAGGACCGACCCTTGGGGAACTCCACTTGATACCGGCTGCCAACTAGACATGGAGCCATTGATCACTACCCGTTGAGCCCGACAATCTAGCCAACTTTCTACCCACCTTATAGTGCATTCATCCAGCCCATACTTCTTTAACTTGCTGACAAGAAGGGGGACTGTGGGAGACCGTGTCGAAAGCTTTGCTAAAGTCAAGAAACAATACATCCACTGCTTTCCCTTCATCCACAGAACCAGTAATCTCATCATAGAAGGCGATTAGATTAGTCAAGCATGACCTTCCCTTGGTGAATCCATGCTGACTGTTCCTGATCACTTTCCTCTCATGTAAGTGCTTCAGGATAGATTCCTTGAGGACCTGCTCCATGATTTTTCCGGGGACTGAGGTGAGGCTGACTGGCCTGTAGTTCCCAGGATCCTCCTTCTTCCCTTTTTTAAAGACTGGCACTACATTAGCCTTTTTCCAGTCATCCGCGACTTCCCCCGTTCGCCACGAGTTTTCAAAGATAATGGCCAATGGCTCTGCAATCACAGCCGCCAATTCCTTTAGCACTCTCGGATGCAACGCATCCGGCCCCATGGACTTGTGCATGTGCAGCTTTTCTAAATAGTCCCTAACCACCTCTTTCTCCACAGATGGCTGGCCACCTACTCCCCATGCTGTGTTGCCCAGCGCAGCAGTCTGGGAGCTGACCTTGTTCGTGAAGACAGAGGCAAAGAAAGCATTGAGTGCATTAGCTTTTTCCACATCCTCTGTCACTAGGTTGCCTCCCTCATTCAGTAAGGGGCCCACACTTTCCTTGGCTTTCTTCTTGTTGCCAACATACCTGAAGAAACCCTTCTTGTTACTCTTAACATCTCTTGCTAGCTGCAGCTCCAGTTGTGATTTGGCCCTCCTGATTTCATTCCTACATGCCCGAGCAATATTTTTATACTCTTCCCTGGTCATCTGTCCAATCTTCCACTTCTTGTAAGCTTCTTTTTTATGTTTAACATCCGCAAGGATTTCACCGTTAAACCAAGCTGGTCGCCTGCCATATTTACTATTCTTTCGACACATCGGGACGGTTTGTCCTGTAACCTCAATAGGTATTCTTTGAAATACAGCCAGCTCTCCTGGACTCCTTTTCCCCTCATGTTATTCCCCCAGGGGATCCTACCCATCAGTTTCCTGAGGGAGTTGAAGTCTGCTTTCCTGAAGTCCAGGGTCCGTATTCTGCTACTTACTGGATCTGGATCTTACTGGATTAAAAACAAGATTTGGCAATCAGATTGGCCACACTGAACATAGCAATGGGCCAGGCCTGCATTTTAACATGCCATTAACAATTAAGGCTGCCAAGATATAACAGAAATCTTAATCACTTCTGAAAAACACATGCTATCTAAAAGAAATGAGAATGCATCTTTTCTAAATTACAACATGTGATCAAAATGAAACAGCAATTACAGACCAATACTAACACAACTGCATCACCTACCCTCATCCTAATATACCCTCTACCCTATACCACCTACCCTTGTCTACAGATGAACTTATTAGAAACAGTCTAGTCTTAGGCACAAATTATAATGAAGCCATGGCAGTAAACAAGCAAAATAAATAATAATAATAATCATAGCTACAAAAACTTAAAGCATCAGACAGAGTGGAAGATATACAGTACACACAAGATAGCTTCAAACATCCTAGGTTAAACCGAAAAATACCAAAACTGTCTGTAGGCAGAGAACAGCAAAAATGTATTTATTGGGAAAATAAATGAGGCAAATGCCCACCATCAGTGCAAAGGAGATTAATGTGATTACTGACACTAAAAATAAAAATCAAGACAGTTGCGAGGTAGTTATAGAGAGATCCTACAATATATACCAATCACATTTCTTCAAATAAGTTTGTCTATATCATCACCCACTGGGTTGGGGCTGTGACAATCAAAGAGGAAGAGCCGTTTGCACAACTGAACCTGCAAGCCACACCACACATAGTTCATATATCCAGATATCAGACTGACAATTCTCCTGTCTTCCATGTAATAAGCTTTAACAATTACCCTAATGTAATTCTAGACAGATTGCACAAACTCGGGTACAGAAACTCTAAACTAACATTCAACAATGGCACATATTGGCACCTTGAAGATCAATGCACTCTGGCATGCTCATAATGGGAAATGCCACAAATTGGACTTTAACATAAATTGCCACCAGGCGGTGCACCTTCGTCCACCAGAATCTAGTGAAAGGTTGGGCATTGCACAGTTAGGGCAATATAACAGTCAGTTGCAAAAGTATACAATAATATACATCTAGCAAAGGAACCAGTGGTGGATCAATATGGAAGGTTTTAAATGATTCAACTCTCTGCCTGAAGCATCTCGCTGGATATCATATAGAGTGGAAACTTGCACAGCAACCAATATTTGAAGCAATTTTTTTAAAAAATAAAAAAGCTAAAATGGGACTGACAATTATTTTGAGGTAGGAGCTATTTTACTACTTTGTGGACTCCATTCCGTTGACATATTTGGCATAATCATGCTCTAGATGAGTGACTAAAACATAAACATTAAATCCTAAATGTTCTGTAAGGGGCGGATGCTATTGTCAATGACTATTTAGGTTGGGGTATGGAAATATCTTATGAATTTCAACAGAGATCATGATTGTAATCCGATAACACAGCCCAACAGAGCAGAGTATGTAAATCTCAGATTGAATAAAGGAAGGTAGGAGGGAGGGAGAGGAACAGAGGCCAATTCTGTTAGCAATTTCATATACTGGAGACCACTAATAGCAGAAGGTTTAGAGCCAGTCCCTAAAAACATTTTAGCAATTTTGGACATGCCCTGTCTAAAAAGTGCACAAAGTGTACAGTATTCCTCAGGGCTGTCGACTATCTGTCCAATTCCTATCACCTCTTCTGCAAGGTCAATGAACCTCTTGATGTGTTGAAGGCTCAGGGATGCTACTGGGAATTCTAGCATCAAAATGTTTTCAAAGAGTTTCAAAGGTTAGTGACCAAACATCCAGCCCTAAAATATGATGGGAATGGAATCTGTAACTCAATTACAGGGTGAATATGGATTAAGAGTCTCCAGACTGCTAAATAGCCAGCCTGTGGCATTGGACTTTAGGACACTTTTTCTAGCAAAGGAAAATCTATGCTCAAATGTGTAAAGAATGTCTAGCTTTGTTTTTGCACGTACCAAGCCTGACTGATATAATCTGGTATGAGACCACACATGTGGACACAGTACATGATGCTTTGGAAATGATCTTCAATAGTTTCTGTTATTAGCTCCCAAAGGCCTTCAAAGAAAGTAATTAAAAATATCACTTGGATAGACAATGCAGAAAAGGATCTTTGACATTCATCATGGACTTTCTATTGCATACCTGTCCTCTGCTCTGTCCATTGGCTTCCCATTGAATATCTTTCAGGTGCTCAAAGGTCTGGTCCCAGCATATGTAAAAGATCACCTAATACTCTGACCCTGGTCCTAATCCCAACACCTCCACTCCTCAGGTGCAACAGAACTTTCTACCACAAGGGTAAACCTCATCTGTGCAGGAAACAATGCTTTCTTGGAGGCCAGTCCTAGAGTGGAACAAACTTCCACAGGTGCTAACTACCACTACAAACCTCACCACCTCCCACTTAAAGTGCAAAGTGTACTTCTTCAACCTTGCCTGCTCTAATATAAACACTCAGTAACTCTACCAAAACAAAACATGACACGAAAAATTTTCCCCAGAGAGAGAATGAGAGAGGGAAAATGAACCACATGTGACAGATGTTAATCACATCACTTAATGCACTACTGGAAGGTGCTGAGATACTGTGGTGATGAGGCTGCTATAAGAACATACACAGAGCAGAATCAGATCACCAAAAAGAAGTGACTACTGATATCTCAGCTTATGCCAAAAAGATGTAACCAGGAACTGGAGTGTATCAATCAAGCAGATTTCCTTTGAATGGTGGGTAAGTAGCTTCATAAAATAGAGGACCAGACTTTGTCATCCTTATTAACACACAGTAAGCAGGCCCTTAGTCTGCCAGTAGGCCCGCTACCTGCTGACTAGGTAGCTGCTTCACACACTCCAAAGAATTGTTCTGTCAGGACTGCCAGACATGAAGAGATGCCACTAAACATTTGTGAAAAAAGCCCTACAGGGTTTGGGACCTATTTACCTTAAAAAAACACAACTCTTCCTCTGCCCCTCACTGTGCCAACTGAGATCATCTGAGGCACTTTCTCTAACAGTCACTAATGGACAAATCCTGTTCATTTTGCTCAAGTGAGTAATCTGGTTGGCTATAATTAGACTACTCTCTGGAGTAAGGCGAACAGGGTTTGGCTCTGAATGTTGATTGAAGTTTATAACAGGGCATTTTTAGCAGCTGGGCCCCAACTGTGAAGATTGATCCTTCCAGACCTCCACTTTGCCAACCTTTAGAATGTAATGCAAGGCACATCACTTAGGTTAAGCATATACTTAACTATGGACCATAATTAGGTTCTTTATAGTTCAGGGAGTACAGGAAAGGGGTTATTTATACTGTTCATTGAGGGCAGTAGATTTACTGTCTAGTTGCATTTAATCTATGTAATGTGCCTAAATACTATGGTGATGGGCACATAACATATCATTTCATAAATAAATTAAACCCCCAACCAACCTTGCAACAACCTAGATGTAGATTTGTTTATAGTGGGCTGACAAAAATATCCTGTGATGGTAATTACTACTTTGATTAATGAGAAATAGATCCTGTAACACACAATAGCCACTGGTATCACTGAATGTTCCAAAGCAAGGTTTGCCAAGAATGACATCCAAGAGATGGATTATGGAGAATGGACTTAAGTTTCCCTGTTGGGAATCTGCACAGTTGAAACATCAGCAGAATTTGAACTTGTATAACTTTCATTGTACTATAGCTAGTCTAGTGATAAAGTAGGAGCAGCTATAAGGAAACTACTAATGGACTAACAGAGATGCATGAAAAGCATTACCCGACTGGAGAAATACACCATCAGAAAGCATGAACTCTCTTTATCTTCCCTTCCTGCTTGATGCCTCTGTTTAATGCTTAAATGCAAATTAAGCAGAGCACACCCCCCTTTGATTAGGACAGCCCTGTTTGCCTTCTGTTGGGGCAGGGCTGTGGGGTTTGGAACGTACACCATACAGGGCACTCTTATAACTTCACATACAATGTTACCACACATATTTTATCAGGACAATACTGACCAGCAAATTATGAGTTTTGAAATGATACCTTACAAGGCATCCTTTGTATAAAGATTATTACAATGGTGTGTAGGGTGTGAATACAGGAGTATATTCTGTCACAGTGGGCTCAAAACAAAACATTAGGTCAAAACATTCCCAAACAAGGGGCTGAAAACCCAGATTCAAATCTGGACTTTGCACAAGGTTGGGGCATTCAGATTCAATGGAAAACTCTACTACCACAACCATAGTTTCATAAGAACTACTGAGGAACAACTGTCCTTCAAGGCAGAGCTAGATAGATCACACACTGCAACTCCAGGTTCAGGGGCTGTTAGAGACACTGGTGACGGCTGGGGAGGAAGCTCAGTGGCTAGTAACACACAGTTGATGCAAAGGATGCCAGAATATAATTAACTTGCCAGTTGCACAATTCCCTGACTCTCGCCATCAGTAGAAAGAAGACACCTTGCGAACTGGGAGGGTAGTAAGATAGCCTACAAACTTAAAAACTTTATTGGTAACCAACTAAAAGCCTGAAACTATCATTCAGCTTTAGAAGGAGCACTATAATGAGAGTTCTGTACAAAAATTATATGAGAGTATACACCTAATTTGTAGACAGTCAGTTAATATGAACAGTACACTTACATGTACATTAAGTATTATTTTTGTGTATGCAAGTGTCATGCTGGATCATATTAAAGAAGTTCTGTATTAAAATCACAAATGAGTTTGATTCCCCATAGTTTAAATTCCAGGGTATTACTAACTAAAAGGTCTCTTGGTTTTTGGTCTTTTATTTTTACTGTTTCTCTCCCCCTCTGTGTGAAACTTGCAAGCTGCGAATTGTGTTAGTACATCCTAAGACAGAGTCTGTTCTCAAAGCAATACTTTGTAACAACAACAACTCACACAGAGAGAGGCTCAAAGCGATACTTTGTAACAACAGAAACAGCACACAGAGACTCCCTGCCCTTTCGTTGTATTCATCTCGCTTTGTTAACAATTGTGATTAAAATAGAGATAGAGGATGTATGTGGATGGATGCTTATAATAAATGAATGATCAGGGAATCCAGTGTCGATCAGCCGAAGAAGGTGTCAAGTGGAAACAACCAGAGGACCCCCGGAGGGCAGACTGGAATCCACCCAACAGCCTCAAGGGTGGGAGAACCGAAGAACAAGATAACATCTGGCAGCACGGAGCCGTCAGGAATGTGCCATTTGCTGATTGATTCAGCAATAGCATGATAAAGCAATTCCCATAGACTGGCATAGGAAGAAATTCCTATAAAAATGGACTCTAGAAAGTGAGAACTTTGGGGTCTGATTCTGCAAACCAACTTCCAGGCACATCAGATGTGCATCTGACAAGGCCCTGCTCCCTCCTCGTGTCCAGGTTACCTGCCGAGTGGCTTGGCATGAGCAACTCTAAGGCTGGTAACTATGATAACAACTTTGTAGAACCTGTGTGTGTGTGTTTGTATGAATGAATGTGTGAATAAATATGAAATTGAACGGAATGTTATAGCTATAACTAACTGCTTACTATGATTCTTTCTGCATTCACAATAAATGTGGCATTTTGCCTTATTCCCTTTAATAAGATCCTGCTAGTTTTTATTTTATTGGTATAACACAAGTTCAAGAATTAAATTTTCTCCCTGCTGTATGCAACAATTTACTGAGAGATGGTGGTGACATCATAATAAAGCACAAAAGCAAAAGTCTTAACTAGAACCTAATGATAAGTTTGTTAGTGGTGCCTTTTATTCATGGCTTTGATTAATTTTTTACAAGATCTAACATGGAGCAGTTTTCCAGCTACTTCAGCCTGTAATAAGACTCCAGAAAAGCAAAAGATGGTAATTCTCACAGGACAGACTTCTCAGGGTCTGGGAAAGGAAGGAGATGAGGGACCACCGCTGAACACCTTTGCCTGAGTTATCTGGTCAATATGGATTTATTGAAGAGTAAAAAAAAGAAGGAGAAAGATGTTTGGCTGGGATAGTCAGCTCTTTGCTGTCTTCTCATGCTACAGAAAGGCCCTTTTCAGTAACAAGTTCATTCTGGTTACAAACACAGTGAGTTGTGTCACACTACCGTGCCAGCAACTGCAGACATACTTCAGCAGACTTGGGAAATCAGGACAAACACCAAACCAAAGTGGGAGCTGATCTAGATAGCTTGTATGTTTGCTACTGGTGCATCCATCAGACCATTAATACTTTACTGGTACCTCTGGTTAGAAGGAGCATTGCAGATTTAAAGGATAAATAATGTCCTTACAAAAGTATCCATTGATAAGATGGTAGCTTCTCTAGTTAGGAGAGGGTAGTATTTCATGGGACTAGGCACACTGGAAGGCCAAGAAATGAAGGAAAACTGGTGGAAACTCAAGAAGTTTGGGAAATTGTAGAAGGCAGATCTCTGACTTTGGCCATAAGTTTGGGTGATTAATTTCTTGTTCCTCACTCCATGTAATCAAGTGATATATGTGACTATGGTTACACTGTGATGGAACACATAATTTTCACACCTCAAACACAGAAGCAAATGACCACAAACACTGGAGACAGATTCTAAGAGCAGTGATGGCTAGACCAATAATTAAAACACCCCAGTATCAGAGCGGCTTTATAGCCATGTGTTTCTGTAAGATGTCCATGAAAGTTCTTTAAAAATAATAATGTGGATGTATGAGGGTTTTCCATTCTAACCCTCTAATATGTGAGGTGGTATTCAAGATCTGACATTCCTAGCTAATCCTGTCTCCCAGAAGAAGGGAAATGGCTGGATCAATTGTAGATGTGTAGGAAATATCATATCGATCACAGTTTTTATTTCACTTTTAAACTTTTAAACTATTAAACTTTTCTGTAGACATGCCACTTGCACAATCCCTTAACAAATATTTTTCTGAATTTAGAGACAATTTCACAGTGTATCTGTATTTGCTATGATAAGGTGCTGATTGAGATTGTTATGTATGAACTGGGGGTACTAGGGCCGGAAAGGAAAATGTTGAAATAATTACGATAATTATCTACTCACTTTTCTTTTTCATCTGCTCTCACCTCATGACCTCCCCCATGCCATTCTTTTTCTTCTCTCATGCATCTGTAATCACTTTCTATCTCTCCTCTGATTCCTTTGCCTCTCTCTTCAGATATGCCCCCGCCCTATGCTAAAAAATCTTTTCTCAGTCCCTCCTGCCTTATCAGCTACTGTCTAATCTTTCTCTTCCCATTGACTTCCAAGTTCCTTGAGCATGTTGCCTAGTCCCACGATTGTGGCTTCTACATTGCTGACTCCTGGAGTCTTTTCAATCTGGCTTTCCCCTACTTCACTCCACTCAAATTGCATTAATGAAAGTCACCAGTCATCTCTTCCTGAACAAATCCAAGTGTGACTTCTTCATTCTCCTCTTTCTGTCTGTTGTTTTGAAACAATACACTTTGCCATCCTCATTGATTGTCCTCACTGGACTTTCAGGAACAATTACTCAACTCGATCTCCTACCTCTCATAGTGCTCCTTTAGTGTCCTCTTCCTGGGCAGTTCTACTTTCTTCTCTCTCCTCCTTTTCAGCCTGAATCAAAAGGGACATGTCCCTTCCTTTGTTCTCTCCAGACCTGGGTGACCTCATCAGCTGTCATGGCTTCAGCTATCATCTTTATACTCGCGAGTCACAAATCCATCCCTCCAGTTTGTCTCTGAAGCCGCCTCTGGCACATTTCTTCCTGGATATCCCAGCTCCACCTAAAACAGAACCCCCAAGTCCTCCTCCCCCTGTCACAATGGATAACTATCAGAGATGGGCAAATAATTGATTTTTCAAGATGAGGTAGATGTAGATTCAAATGGCTACTCTGAATCAGGCAGAGAGAAGATTTGAATCCATGTTTTCTACCTCCCAGGTGAGTGCCTTAATCACCAAGCTGGAGAGTTGTTCTCACGCTCTCTCTTTGACACAATGAATGTTTGGCTGTTTATTCAGATTAGAACAGCTGCAACAGGAGAGACTGAATGCAGAATAGCCTGCACCCTGGTGGTTAGGGCACTGCCTTGAAGGGTGGAGGCTGAGTTCAAGTCTCTGCTCTAATATTTATTCAAAGTGAAATGGTTTCAACAAGAGAGACTGAGAGCAACCCCCCCTCCACCCCGCCTGAATACCCTATAGGCTAGTGGTGGGGATGCTCATATGGGAGGAGTAGATCTGTGTTCAAGTTCCTGTTCCAGAATGGGGATTCAAACCCTGGGTCTTCCACATCCCAGGTGCCTTAATCTCTGTGTTAAAGGTTATAGGGAGAGATGGGGATGCTCACACTCTGAATCTGGCCCTGGAAAAGTTTTTCCCAGATGAAATTTATAGGATCAAATTTGCAAATAGTTTTGGATTGACTGAAACTGCATTTTTCAACAAGTAAACCATTTTTCCAAAAAACATTTCACCCAGCTCTAATAACTACACCATCCTTCCCTATGCTAGCTACAAAGCCAATGCCTTTTTAAAGGAAGAAGTGTATTTTTGCCATTCAAGTGCACTTTTTGTTTTGGGATGTCAATGAATTGCCTAACAGAACTGATAGTTTCTTGTTATTATTCTCATTTCTTGTTTTAAATATTGAAATAGCACCTACAAACCCCAGTCATGGACAAAACTCTATTGTGCTAAGTGCTGCACAAACACAGATTTGTTCCTTCTGACTTTTAATGAAATTTTGTAATTTTGCAGTGGCTCAGATTTTTCTGTTTTGTGGCTGCAACATCCTAGGGTAAGTGTGTCCTAGATATGCCCACATCTTGAATACTGCGTGCAGATCTGGTCCCCCATCTCAAAAAGAGATATATTGGAATTGAAAAAGGTACAGAAAAGGGCCAAAAAAAATGATCAGGGGTATGGAACAGCTTCCATATGAGGCGAGATTAATAAGACTGGGACTTTTCAGCTTGGAAAAGAGATGACTAAGGGAGGTATGATAGAAATCTATAAAATCATGACTAGTGTGGAGAAAGTAAATAAGGAAGTGTTATTTACTCCTCACAACCAAATGAAATTAATAGGCAGCAGGTTTAAAATGAACAAAAGGAAGTATTTCTTCACACACAACACAACTGTGGAATTCTTTGCCTGAAGGTGTTGTGAAGGCCAAGACTATAACAGGGTTCAAAGAAGAACTAGATAAATTAATGGAGGATAGGTCCACCAATAGCTATTAGCCAGGATGGGCAGGGATGGTGTCCTTAGCCTCTGTTTGCCAGAAGCTGGGAATGGGCAACAGGGGATGGATCACTTGATGATTATCTGTTCTGTTCATTCTCTCTGAAGCACCTGCCATTGGTCACCGCTGGAAGACAGGATACTGGGCTAGATGGATCTTTAGTCTGATCCAGTATGGCTTTGCATACTGGAGAATTTCAGAGAGCATTGCTCCCTCCTGAGGCATGCTGCTTTTTGGAAACTCTTCCAAGTCCTGTATGACTGTGCACTTCCTCCTACACAACCTTGCGCTTCAGTGACACAATCTGACCAGTCTGACTGCCTTAGTGAAGAGGATAAATTAAAGACCCATATAAATAGTACTGGAATCCAAATGATCATTTTTCTAAATAAAGGACAGATATGTCAAAATTAGGACACATCATATATTAAATCAACAGTCATTGGGGCCCAATAAAGAGAAGCTAGGAAGTGAGGGCCTTGATCCCTTCACCGCTGTGAGCCTCTACAGCACAGCATGGCAACATTCCTTTGCAGTCCTGAAATTCCAGCTTCAAATTGATATGCCTAGTACACGGGTCAGCGCTTGTGTGCTCTGTGGATGAGATACACTGGCCAAGTAGTAATTAGGTAAAATAAGGGATATCAGGCAGTTCTCAATCTAACACAAAATACATAGCCAGGATGAATAGCACAATTATATTTCCCATATCCTCTGAGACAGCGAATAGGGTGCAAAGCAGGCCAACATGTACTGATGTATCTTTTCTTACCAAGGAGCACACAGAGTTGTTTGTAAACTAACTTGTCAGACTTACTGACATCATAGGCTCATTATTGTAAGTATTGGCCTTTGGTTGTGAGTACTACACACTGACAGGTCATTAATGAAATCTAAACAAAAGAAAGACTCTCTGAACTTGACCTTTTTGGTAATCTGAACATTTATTATTTCTACCTCTTAGGCCAATGACCTAAGTAATTGTGTTTGACTGCAAAAGTAGTTAGATCTGCTGAGGATATACAGGCAAGTTAAATTAAGGGCAAACAGACCATGGCTGTAAAGATATCACTATTACATTGAAATGGGAAGTAGAATGAATGAACTGTAAATAAGGATTAAAAAACAAAAAGCCAAATCTAGTCATGGGATTTTAGAGGAACTCTACTTTGACTTTAATGGGGAGTTCAGCTAATAAAGCCATATGACTCACCATTATTAGTAGACCTATTAAAAACAATAGAAAAGAATGCTAGTTTTCAAGTGGTTCAAAAAGTAAAAATAAAATAACCCAAAAAGGAAAATTGCTAAGTATTTAGAGCAATACTGTCAGATAGTTTAGGCCCAACATTTAGAGTCCCCACCCAGGAAAAACATTTTACAAATGCTAACAAATAGAAAGGCATTCCTTACGTTTTTTTCCATTAGTTCATTTTTTAAATGCTGCAGCATGAGGCATGCAGCATGAGAATACTATAGACCAAGAGAAAAAGCAAAGATAGGAACAAATGGGGCCAGTTTAATAGTTAGAAACAAGTGAAGAGCAAGAAACAATCAGGGAAAACAGTGAAAAGTATATAACGATTGCTTAAAATTCTGGTCTAGATTGTGACTTAGCCCCATGCAATGGAGTCTATGTTGCAGTGTTGCTCCTAGAATGGCCCAGAAGGGAGACTGACTGCCAGAATGTGCTCCCTGATATGCTGGTGTAGATACACCGCCAGGGGTCAGAGTCAAAGCTGTATTCACTCCTCACTCCTTCCTGCTCATTGGCACGCAGGAGGGGACACAGCGGCACTGTGGAGCATGCTACCCACCAGGTACTGGAAGTTGCGTTATGGTACATGGGGTGCTTTATGCCCTTCTTACTCCCGTCGGCTAGTGCCCAGAATGGGCCATAATCTGGCCTTCTTTAATTATCGACAGGTTCGTAAGTAACACAGGTTTGGATGTGTAACTTTGAGCATGACTGTGTCCCTTAACTAACTTACTTTATGCAAGGAATTAACACCTCCAAAATGAAGTTAGTTAGCAGCAAAAGGCTTGCACACAGTAGGAGGAAAGAAAACTGAAGATAAACTGAAGCTGGATTGAACAAATTGTGGCTATCTCCAAACAAAGAGTTCTAGGACAGCAGCAAGTAATCTGGGATGTTAAACATGTTTCTGCTATTTAAATGTTTGACTTATTTTATCGTTAATAAACCACCTGTGCTGAACTGTCTGGTTCTGTTATCTGGAATTATGTACAGTAGAACCTTGATTATTAGAAAGAGTTGAGTGTACCAAAAACCTGCAAATACCCCTGGGTTTGATTAATCAGGGGAGTCATATGGCTGAATTCAGGGAGAGGGAATGTCTGAGGGGCTGGCTTCCCCAATGAAGGCTGCCTGGAGAAGACAGGAGAGAGTGGAGTTTCTACACACGAGTCCCTTCTGTCTCCTCTTCAGCCAGTTGCCTTGGGGAAACAGGTAACTTCCTCTCCCTGCTTTTCTCTTTAGCCAACTGTGCAGTAAGCCTCAGGGGACATGTTGTTCCCTAATTTCACATTAGATCTGGCTAACCATGGTTCGGATATGGGACTCAAAGTTCTACTGTATTTATTGGAAAAAAGCCCCTACAATTGATAATTATAGGACTTATTGTAAAGTGCTTAATAATGATGCTTTTATAGATGATACACCTCTGAGTAATGCAAAATGGTAGAAACCCACTGTGACCTTCTCTATACACTCCCAATCAACCTTTACCTGACACACCCATACTTACTTTGGTCAGTGTATTTGTAAGGAACCTGTAACGTGGCTAATATTGGCTGCTCTTGCAATCTAAACATCACAGCTTCAACAAAAGTGATTCTTTTGGGAATTCCACCTACTCATATTTCCCTCATTACAGCCCCACTGCAACTGAAGGACTTTTTTGGTGAGATTATTTGTTATTTGCATTGGGGCCTTTGGGTGCTACTGCAATCAGGTTGGGGACCCCTGGTGCCAGGTGTTGTACAAACACAGGCCGATATGTCTCCTGCCCCTAGGAGTTTATAATCTAATTTGAAATGAGTTGCAACAAGTGAGTGCAAATAGCAACTGGAGAGAACAAGGAGGTCAGAGGATGAGGGTAATGAAGCTGAGATCCTGCTGTTACACAGGTTCACTATTGCACCAACATGTTGGTTCCAAATCAGACATTTTTTTAAAGAATTACAGTAAAATCAAGTAAATAAACTGAATCTGTTATTATGTGTGCAAGAAATCAGCCAACCTGTGATGTCTAGGTTGTAACTTTTGGAATTTACATTGAAATTAATTGGGAAACTCACCTATTACACAGAATGGTTTCCTCGCAAATCGCAATCTTCCTTGCCATCCTCGGTAGCGACAACAGCAGCCAGCTGACCAGATACGAATGATATATTCCAAACCAAACACAACAATCATGACAAACTCCTGGAAAGGGAAAATAAGAGACATGTCTATTGCAGGCTCCAGAAACAAAATAGCAAGAAATACTTGACAATTATGCCTGACGAGTCAATTCATCTAATGCAACTGTATTCCTTTTCCTGAATCAAACCAAACTGGCTCTGTAGGGCATCAAAATACTAGGACTTGCATGTCCATACAGTAAATACAAACACCCAAAAGTGTCCCTATTAAGGGCACGGTCCTTATCTGTGCATCACTAAAAATCTTCTAAAGTCAGCTATTTAATGTGAAAGAATTAAGTGTCCAGTCCTGCACCATAAATGTCAATGGCAAAACTCTCAGTGACTTTCAAAGTTCCACAATCAGGCCCCAGGTGATTTTACAAGTTACGCAATAATATACATATTCAAAACTGGGCTCTTATTTTGAAAGCTTAGTATTCTGGCAGGTACATTCTCATTTTACTTCATGGTAATGATATGCATGTGAAATAATTTAGGCCACACATAGGAATTCAGGAAACACTGTTTTATTCTGTACCAGTCTGAGATAAAACCCCCATGTACTCATCTGGTGCAGCATGTGTTAGCAGTATTGTCCTTCTGATTTAGGGCTGGTTCCTGCTCTCATTAAAGTCAGGTAAGAGAAGTGACCATAACTGGCCAATGGCATACACAGTTTGTGTCCCAGTAAATGTATGCGCAAATTGTGTGTAAGTTTTCCACATAAAACTGTGTGTGTAAAACCTTTGAAAATCTGGCCTTGTTTTCTTTACTTTCAAGTTGAAATTGTCTTTCAATTGTCTACACCAGGGATTGGCAACCTTTGGCATGCGACTCATAAGGGATATCCGCTGGTGGGCCGGGACGGTTTGTTTACCTGTAGCGTCCGCAGGTTCGGCCAATCACAGTTCCCACTGGCCGCGGTTCACCGTTCCAGGCTAATGGGGGCTGCTGGAAGTGGCGGCCAACACATCCCTCGGCCCACAATGCTTCCCGCAGCCCCAATGGGCCTGGAATGGCAAACCGCAGCCAGTGAGAGCTGCAATCGGCCGAACCTGCAGACGCTGCAGGTAAACAAACCGTCCCAGCCCACCAGCAGATATCCCTGACGGGCCGGGTGCCAAAGGTTGCCGATCCCTGGTCTACACATTTCAAAAGTTTCAATCTATATTTGCGGCACATACGGCAGGCCAAATTCTGCTTTCAGTAAAATCAGTGAAGTCAATGGAGTTACAGCAGTTTAACTAAATAGAATTTAGCTCACTATTTCTTAAAGTGATTGGAATTCAAAGACATGATGTGAAATAGTGCATTGAATACAGGCATGGTATTATAATCTTCATTTAGATTTACTCCCAAAATGTCATTGATATGGTATACTGGTTTTAAAATGATTAAATGAGAGTTTGGTTAACTTGCAAATAGAAGAGAAAAGTACTTGATGGAACTTATTAAGCAGTTTATCAAGAAATGAAGGACGAAAATTATATTTTATTTGACAGGTGACAACATTTCTCTGTCCAGAATAAAGCTGTTCTATGTCAACCAATTAATTTGTTATCTTTACAGGATAAGGACTAGCATGGTACCAGTAAGTAAGCATTACAAATAAATTAAACAGAGGAATATTTGCAGGAAAAGGGTTGACCCACCTTTGATTTTTTTCCAGGAATCATTCATATGTTTTTGGTTTTTCTTTTCTTTTTTTTTTTACACAGTAAAAGCCTAAAACTCCTGAAAGCAAGTCAGTTGCAGACAGCACCTATGGTTAGCTCAGGGACTCATTTACATGAACTAATGGCATACATAGTTTTGTGGTGTGTAATAATGCCGACTTAACTTATAATTAATGGCCTTATATTCATATATTCTGTACTGTGTTTGCCTATTCTTACGTACAGCTTTTTCCAAACATGCAATCCCTTCCTAAAATGATGTGTCAGCTTGATTTAAATTTATCACATTTATTAAACTGTACTTATAAGCCCCTCTGGAAGCTTCCTTTTTCACCTTTGTAAATCCTTGTATTTAAATTCATAAATCACATATAAACCTAAGATGAGATGTCCTTATCCATAACACAGTAACAGAAAAGGCCTAGCATTGCTTTGTTTTAAAGAAAATCCAAAGAACAATTAACACGATAGGTTAGTGGGATTAATTATGCTATTTCAGCAAGCACTAAGGTAAGTCTATGGACAGAATTACTGCACAGTACTCTAGTGTATTTATGTTCCTTATTAATTTTCTTGCTTAATCAATTCATTAATTATATTGCAAAATACTTCCTTTTTCTAGTAATTCTCAATAGTGGTTTAGCATGTGGCAGATTCCCTATGGGTCAATTCCCTGTTGGCCAAGAATGAAAAAAGGAAATACAATCTGGTTGGAAAAACTAGAGAAATAGTATTTTAGTTATTTAGCTACCACTTTTATATTGTAAATGGCTAAATCTGGCTTACATATGGTCAGATGAGGTTTCCAACTTTTTGTGTGTTCATGGAAGGGATCTAGTCATTTTACACTTGATTTCCTTGGTGAAGTTTACTTTTTCTTTGGGAGTGGTGGAAGGTAGATCTCCAGTCACTGTCTTGATTCCCTTAAAAATCTCTTGCTTGTTAAAATCTAGTCACATTTTGAATGAATTACTACAAAACTAGTTTGTATGGCAAACGGGGTATGTATATGCATGGGAAGCACGCTGAAACTGTCATAATCTCTTCATCTCATGTACTGAATCTGATTCATACACATAGAAAGATGCTCTCCTTCATGGTCCAGGTCCCACTAATGCTTCTGAGCTAGAATAGGCAAGAATGAAATTCATTCATGAATACTATACAGAAGTATTATTTTACAGCATTAACCATTTGGCTGAAACTCACAGCATATATTGCTGATATAATGAATGAGAAAAAGTGTATTAAACTTTATGTAACTTCACACTGGTGTCTATTACTGCCCGTTTTGTCTAGAGTTCATTTACAATATTACCATTAGGAATTCCTGTTCTCAGTGTTTTTGTAGCTATAGTAAGTGGGGGGGAGGGTGGTAAGGGAATTCATTGTGTCTTGAAATCTTGTATGTGATTCAAGGTGTCCTGTGGTACAAGGTCTTTTCTGTCAGAAAGCACACTTTCTCTCTTTCACACACACATTTTGAAGAAAAAAAGTCCATTTGGGCATATTTAAGTCAAGAGAGTAAAAGAGATAAAGAATTTGCTTTCAGACATTCTTCGCAAGAGTATGAATTTTTTTAGATTGGATACGTAGATTGAAACACCTCAGTTTTATTCTGAGACATATCACCATTTGTAGCAGTATTGCCCGTTTAAGTATAGAGAATCTCTCTCAAGCCAGTAGAATTTTTCACAAATAAAATAAATTTTAAATGCGACCACTTGGCAAATGATCCTATTACCTTGCAGGATCAGGTCTCCAGTGGCCATTGCTTTAGCTAAATGACTGGAAGAGTCATATTTTTCAACCTATATTTCTGTCAGGGTTCCTTCCCCACTCTGAACTCTAGGATACAGATGTGGGGACCCGCATGAAAGACCCCCTAAGCTTATTCTTACCACCTTAGATTAAAAACTTCCCCAAGGTACAAACTTTGCCTTGTCCTTGAACAGTATGCTGCCACCACCAAGCGTTTTAAACAAAGAACAGGGAAAGAGACCACTTGGAGATGTCTTCCCCCAAAATATCCCCCCAAGCCCTACACACCCCCTTTCCTGAGGAGGCTTGAGAATAATGTCCTAACCAATTTGTTACAAAATCGTCAAAGACCCAAACCCCTGGATCTTGGAATAATGGAAAAATCAGTCAGGTTCTTAAAAGAAGGATTTTATTTAAAAAAAAGAAAGGTAAAAATCATCTCTGTAAAATCAGGATGGAAAATACTTTACAGGGATTCAAAACACAGAAGATCCCCCTCTGGGTAAAACCTTAAAGTTACAGAAAACAGGAATAAATCTCCCTCTTAACACAGGGAAAATTCACATAAAACAAAAGATAAACTAATCCACCTTGCCTGGCTTACCTATACTGGTTGCAATATTGGAGACTTGGATTAGGATGGGTGGGAGAAGATGGATTTCTGTCTGGCCTCTCTCAGTGCCAAGAGAGAACAACATGTAAACAAAGAGCACAAACAAAAGCCTCCTCCCCCGCTCCAAGATTTGAAAGTATCTTGTCCCCTTATTGGTCCTTTGGGTCAGGTACCCGCCAGGTTAGCTGAGCTTCTTAAGCCTTTACAGGTAACAGGATGGTGCCTCTGGCCAGGAGGGATCTTATAGCACTGTACACAGAAAGGTGGTTACCCTTCCCTTTATATTTATAACAATTTCTATATGAGATTTTTTTAAAAATCATCATTTAAAGGGTATAAGAAGCTCACAGGTCATAAGCTACACTTGAATAAATTTGAAATTTTGTATTAGACCACAGGACAGGAAAATCAGAGTCAAGAATGAAACCCAGTGCTTGTGCCAGTTATTACAGTTGGCACGAGCTACTACTGCTAGATGCCTCAAACCACTGGAAGACTTTAAACGCTACAGGTACTTCAATACCAAGGGAGCAACTGAGGGAGTTGGAGATAGAATTTCAGATTTCCATTTCCATTTTCTGTCCTACTGATGTCTAGGCAGGACTTCTGGGACCCAGTTACACTGCCCTTACTCCTCCCAAACCATTGACGTTAATTGTACTTTTGGCAAGAGAGAGCAGGATCAGACTCATATGGATACTTTACTAAATGTTTTTTATGTGTGGCTGCTCATCTATTTAGACACCGTTCACCTGGTTCTGATTTTCCTTACACCAGTGTGAGCCTAGATTAACTTCCCTGAGGTCAATGGAGTTACTCCTGTGTAAAACAAATCAAATTCAGGATTTTTATTTTATATATGAAAGCAGGTGAAGCTATGAGCCTACAGAAAATTCCTACTTACTACAAAAATGAGAACAAAATCCAGACTTTTAAATACTTTGAATATTGTTGGTTTTTTGTTTTGTCCCTCAGTGATGGAGACACAAGGACCAAACATAACTGGAAATATACATAATAATTTGGACAGTTATTGGATTCCTTATAGTGACTTCATATCATTTTAAAAGGTATTGTAAATATGTCATTCTAAGCAACACACACAGACATGTAAATCAGAATAAGACCACACTGTTCTTTAATCTGGCCTCTTTAAGGAACTCATCAGGGTAGACTTCACCCGTGACTACATATACACTACGAATGGTAGCCTTTTGTAGAGGGGGTGAGTAACCAAGCCCAAGTTTTCCCCAGTAATTGATAAAACAGATCATTTGAGTGGGAAAAAAGTCTTCACTACTTCCTGGAATGCTATTAATTCTGCTCAACAGGACACAATAGTATCAGCTCCATCTGAACTGACATTTTTTTACATTCAAAATTCCCATTAACATCAGTAGGAGATAAGAATGTGTGTTTCAGTCTTGCAGCCCTTGCGCATATATAATGTATCTGGCCCAGAAAAGCAGATCAAATATGAAATTAACAAAAGGTTTTATAGGGCTTCAGTAAACTGGGCTGATAATTAATGAACTCAAACAGGGTAACAACTCAAACAGGGTAACAGATATTGTTAGTGCTTTTTGTTTGTTTTCCTTTCTCTAATTAGGATTCAAACTGTACTTTGTTATTAAATTAGCATGCTTCTCAGACGCTTTTCTGTGATAAGAAATTTCCCTTAATATAACATTCAAATGGCTAAAAACTATTTTAATTTCTGCATTAATTAATATAATTATTCATTAAAATGCTAAATAACCTTGGGTTAATTTGCAGCATACCTGCTGTGGCCATCAGGTTCCCTTGGTTCCAGACCATTATTTTACAGAATCAGATGGTATTTAAGTAAAGAAAAAATGCTGATATTGTAAATTCTGGGTTATTTTTCCCAGTCATAAGAGAGTCATGGTTAATTAGTTACACTAGCTATTGCATACAAGAGATCTGCATACAAAACAATAGCTCTTCTCTTATTTTACTTATATTTTCTGTACTTAAAATAAAGTTTCATAATATTATGTAGAGCACTAAACTAAGATATTATTTGCAACGGAGCTTCTAATGGGTATAGGCCCTGTTTGTACAGAGCTCATTGTAGATTGGGGTCTCTGTGCCAATGGTTTTCAGGAACTTAGAAAGTGAACCAGAATCTATCAAAATAGTTCTGTGAAATAAACGTTAATAATAAACATCAGATAAAACCAGCATCTCTATATTAATGGAAACACATAGAGCCAGATTCTCAGTTGGTGTAAATCAGCTTAACTCCAGTGGGTCAGATGGAGCTATGCCAATTTACACCAGCTCTGGTCCAGAAAGTCTTGAAAACAAATGTATTTATTATTTTCAAGCTACCAGAAAAAGAAAGAACTAATTTTTCTCACATCTTCGATTCCTGATGACTTTGCATCAGCTTCTGCAATTTTAGTTTGGTAACCTGTAAAACTTCTATGACACATAAATGGCATCATCCAAATAATAATGGCTAGGTGCTAGCGTAATGCAAATAAAATAATAATAGTGCTTTATGATTCACAGTTTATGGGAAGTTGAAATGTTTGCTCACTCAATTAAAAGAAGAACATAACAGTTTATCTTGGTTTCAGGACCATGCCCTGCACCCCTTGTCAGGTAAAACTCTAGCAGTGGTTCTCAAACTGTGGATCAAGATCCCAAAGCGAATCATGGCCCCATTTTAGTGGGGTTGCCAGGGCTGGCTTAGATTTGCTAGGGCCTAGGGCCAAAGCCCAAGTACAGCCCGAGGGCTTCAGCCCTAGGCAGCAGGGCTCAGGTTACAGGCCCCCTGCCTGGGGCTGAAGACCTTGGGCTTTGGCCCCTGGGCCTGGGGCGGTGGGAATTTGGCTTTGCTCCCTCGCACCCAGGGTGGCAGGACTTGGTGGACTCAGGCTTCAGTCCCCCGTCCTGGGGTCCTGTAGTAATTTTTGTTGTCAGAATGGGTGGTGCAGTGCAATGAAGTTTGTAAACCCCTGCTCTACTGATTCCTGAGCGATGAGTACAGGATTGGGTCCTACAATTAATAGTTCTTGTTTTCAGAATGACATAAAATTGTGTCATTAATGCATTGCCCCCTGAATGCTGCGCTGCCCCATCTCTGAAAATCTGGGAGGCATTGTGCCTCAAACAATCCAAAGGCTTCCAGAGTTCCAGAGGATAACAGCTACTGCATCTCCCCTTTAAGGGGGTGCACTCTGCACTTCTCCTCTACAGCTGACTGCTTTAGGGATAAGTGGCAAATATGCCCCACATCCTCCTTGACCCTTCTGGATCAGCCACGTGCAACACTTTGACAAAGAAAAGTGTAAAGGTTCCAACTGTTACAATATGGCTCCACCCCCATAACTGCATTGACACCAGTCTGTTATGATTAGATCCAACCAATGAATCCCATGGGTTGCTATGCCACATGGGTTTGGGCAGTGCTTGCTCACTGTTCCTAGCTCTCAGGTGCACACCCAGGTGTAGACTGCACGAGTGACACCCTTCTTTAATTCAATTCTTTACAGTATAAAGCCTTACTTGTTTCCTTGTGAGTTGTTCTTTTACATATTCGTTATCCATTTATCTGTTCATAATATCCTAAAGTCTTTAGGTCTTGCATCTGTTTGTCACTCCATTTTCACAAATCAATAAGAGGAATTCAGGTAAAAAGCACTGTTTCTACTACTTTGTATTCAACACACGCTAAATTCCTGTGACAATGCCCGACATTTTCTATTAAAATGATTTCAGTGATTGTTAGGTACTTAGAAAATTAGAGATTTCATAGAAATTCAGGTTCAAGGCAAAAGTATGGCTGTGCTTCATGCTGAAACATTGGAAATTTTAACTATAAATACTAATTTTAATACATCAATTAATGGAATATCATAGAAACAGTTCCCCAATCCTCCCAGCCTAATACATTTTGATCTAAATGTACAACTCTTGTGCTATCAATTCTAATAACAGAAACTATATTGTGTTACTATATGGTTTTCTATGATATCATTTCCTCCTTTTGTTAACAATTGCTCAGTGATTAATATATACCCTATTTCTATAGAACAGGTACGGTAAATAAAGGATTAAATTTTTATGATGTTACACTATCTAATTACTCTTGTGAGAAAGGACTGTGTCTACCTCTGTTTTTTCAGCAGTTAGCACAAAGGATTCCCGATCGGGGTGAGCAGCTGGCAGTGCAACTAGAAATAATAACATCTCCTGTAATGCCAGCAAAAAACTGGACAATGGTTAGGGTGCTGCTTTGCTGAGACCACTGCCTAGCGTGCTCACGAGTATTGTGCGTCCCCATCTGTCTGTATCCATCTGTTGTGTTTTGTCTTATACTTAGATTGTAAGCTCTAAGGGGCAGGGGCCATCACTTTGTTTTTTTGTTTGTTCAGCACCTAGCATAATGGGTCCTGGTCCATGACTGGGTCTCGTAAGTGCTATAATAAATAACAAAATAAATAATAAACAATAATAATAATAAATGTAGCAAAAAAATTGAACTCCAGGGGTGAAATCCTGGCCCTGTGGATGTCAATGAAAAAAAATTCTGACAATTTCAGAATTTCACCTAAGAAGTCTCTTCATTCCTTAGTGGGAAGGAAACGAGTGGATGCAGACACAGGATATTACTGATTTATTTACAATATGTACATTTTTGAACAAATATATTAGGTGGCAAGAACACAGCATAGCTGTTGCTCACCAACTCAGTAAGGTGTTAAGCCCCAGTCACTTCAGTGAGGCTCTGGGAGGGTGTAAGGGTCTGCCCACCTGGAGCTGTTTGCAGGATGAGGCCAAATTCATGACATCACATCCACAAAGCATCAATGTAACCATTTAATGGTGATTAAAGAATTTTGGAGCCTATGCACTGTGGAAATTGGGAGCTCCCCACTTTCACTCATTTTTGGCCCAGCCGTCCCTCCGTCATGATGAAGGGGCTACTGAGCCAAACCTGAGCAGCACTCGACCTCGCTCCAGTTCTGCTCCAGCTGCTGCCAGCCCTGTATGGCATGAATAGGGGCTGTTCAGCAAAGTGCCTCCACCCCATACATTCCTCATCCTGCACACCTCCCTGAATGCTCATCCCACCCCACATATACCCCAACAACCCTCCACCAGCCGCCCTCTTACCCTGACGGCCCCCCTCACACACACACATCCCAGGAGCCCTGATGTACTTCTCATTCACAGAAGCTCCAAACATCTCAGCCCCATAGGCCACAGTCCCCAACATGCCCCACTCCCACCAACATCCTCCTCCTGCACAGTTCCCACAACTCCTCACCTTGCAGCCCCCCAACACTCCCCACTTAGCTTAGTTGTTTTTATGATGGGATCCTCAATGCCAGGCTCTCACCCACTGTCCCCGAGTCCTTCCTGGCTGCTCACCAGGACCCCACTCCTGGCTCAGCATTCCCAATGCCAGCTGCTCCTATCATCCGTCCTGTGCTCACATGGCATGGGCCAAATTTGAGTGAGTGGCACTGAAGATCATGAAGTTGAAGATTTACAATCCTGAGGCATATGAATTATTAGGAGCATATTCAGGAGCTAAAGATGCTACCTAGATCTTTCCATGAAGGTACAACCAATGAAAGGGTGACAACAGCTGATATTTGGATCCTGCTAAGCCTCTGATGAAAGAGGTCCATCTTCCACCTTCGGAGATTATGAATGAAAAAAAGTCTCTCTCTTTAAATTGACATACCAACTCAGCACTCTGATCTCTTCTGAGCCTGTTAATCTCATCTCATCCAAGTAAGTAAACAGCAACAAAAGGCAAAGAAAAAAGAAACCACAAAACAGCACCAAGAAGAAGCAGGGCCGGATTAATCTTTTGTAAATCCCAGCACCTGGACTGTGGCCCTGTCCCCTGCTCCAGCCGCACTCCGCCTGAGGCCCCGCCGCTGCTTGGCCTCTTCCCCACGAGGCCCTGCCCATGCTCTGCTCCAAGGCCTCACCCCCACGAGGCCTTTCCCCCCTTAAGCCCCACCCACTGTTTGCACAGAGGGGAGGGAGTGGAGAGGAGTGAGCAGCAAGCGGGGGCCTTGGGGAAGAGACCGAGTGGGGTGGGGTATCGGGGGTTGGGAGCAGGGCCACAGTCCAGGTGCCCGGGCCCCTTCTGAGTGTGGGGCCAGCACCAGAGCATCACTGGCACCATTGTAAACCTGGTACTGAGAAGAAACATTCTTCCAGGCCAACATTGCTTCTGCCACACGACACTACCAAAACTTCAGCACCATTGGTGACATGATGTTTGCAAAAGCATTGCAAAGGAATTACATTTAATCAGTTCTTGCAATAATTTTCATTGGATATTGAAACACTGTTAGGCACTTAAAACTTCTCATATTAGCACTAGATTGTACCGATTGCATTCTCCTGGAGAGGAAACAAACTAAACAGCGAACTAATGGGAATTACTTTGAATTTAAGATTCTTAGTATTCATTAATATGCCTGTCTCAAAACCATTCCTTAAAGCAGTGGTCCCCAATCTGTGGGGCACGCCCCCCAGAGGGGTGCACAGGAACATTCGGGGGGGGGGAGGGTATGGTGGGGCCTGTGCCAGGCCCCATGGGGGCAGGGGGAGGGAGTGCCACCCAGCCCAGCTCTGCCCCCAGCTCTGCTCTGGCCTGCCCCCAGCAGCAGCCCCACCTCCTAGCCGTGGCTCCACTCCCAGCCCTGGCCATGCCCCCAGCTACAGCCCTAGCATCTTCCCATGGCTTCTGGCCTGGCTCCATACCTGGCCACAGCCTTGGCTGCTGGCCTCAACTGCAGCCCAGCCCCAGTCCTGCCCTAAGCCTTGGCCCCCGGCCACAACTCTACTCCTAGCCCTGACCCCACTCCCAGCCCCGCCCCCAGCCTTGGCCCTCTTACCCCACCCACATTCCCCACTCCCGGGAACCACGGCTCCACTCCCATCCCTGGTTCCCAACCACAGCACCTGGGGGTGAGGCGCAGGAGGGCGCATACAGGGGTAAGGGAGATATGACATGAAAAGTTTGGGGACCACTGCCTTAAAGTGAGTTTGTGAGTAAGGCTCCATGGGATTAGAACCCAGATCTGTAGAGCCTATAATGGCTGATATTCTCACATTGCCACTGGAAGGGCAGGCATAGCCACATCCAGGGAACACTGCAGAGACTGGGCACTGCAGGAAGTACCGCCCAAAGGGTCCAGAATGACAGTACCCTGCAGCCTTCTGATTGGTCAAGTACCCTGGACTTCTGGCCTGCTGTGACTCCTGACCACATCTTGTCTTCTGATCTCCAGTCTACAACCCCAGCCTGACCCTGACTCTTGCCTCCAGATTCCAGCCTGGTACTACCTCTGGTCTCAAGTCTCCGCCACCAGCCAGACTCTGACCCTGACTCTTGCTTATTGAACCTAGGTCTAGTGATTCCTTTGACCTTTGCTCATGGACTAATGTCTTGTGGCTGTCCTTGACGTGTGGACACCAGCTCAGCTGTGAACACTAGGCCAGACCACCTATGTCCTGGTCCCTTATAGTGGGTGTATAAAAAACTATTTCATTTGAATGGCTTCTTTACGTACCTAAGTTTAATACTATTGTCACTTCATAGAACTTTGGGCTGGCCTACACTGAAAAGTTATACTGGCATAGTTACATCTCTCAGGATGTGAAAAATCCACACCCACGAGATGTAGTTAAACTGACCTAACCCCTAGTGCAGATAGCACTAGGTTGATGGAAGAATTCTTCAGTTGACCTAGCTACCCCCTCTTGGGGAGGTGGCTTACCTACAGCAACAGAAGAACCCCTTCCATTGCTATAGTAAGTGTCTACACTGAAGCACCACAGGGGTGCAGCTGCAGCTGTACCCTCTGTAGTGTTTTAAGTGCACCCATTGTCTTAGTTAAGTTTCTCATGGTTATGGAACTGCTATGTAATAATCTAGGACTACTGAGAGGGAATACACTCAGAGAAACCAAAGGGTGGGTGGTCAGATGTGCTGTTCACCCGGTAATTATCACAAATATCACTTACTGCGGTCCATTTATAAACTGCTTATGTTATCCTTGATAAAACAAACAAGATTCACCAACCCTTAAACAAAATTCCCTTGACCATCTATAAAATGTTTTAGTTAGCTATGATACACAGACAGATCTCACTACTGACTTTGGAAAATAATATACTTAAAGGAGTGTCCCCATTTCTTCTTTCTATAAACTATACATTTTTAGTTATTTCTGGAAAAAAATACCCAGCATCTGACACCTTAGGAACATCCCTTTCTATCCACAAGCATTACTCAAGACCATCTCCGTGCTAGTGTCAGGTTTCAGAGTAGCAGCCGTGTTAGTCTGTATCCGCAAAAAGAAAAGGAGGACTTGTGGCACCTTAGAGACTAACAAAATTTATTTGAGCATAAGCTTTCGTGAGCTACAGCTCACTCTGATGAGGTGAGCTGTAGCTCACAAAAGCTTATGCTCAAATAAATTTGTTAGTCTCTAAGGTGCCACAAGTCCTCCTTTTCTTTCTGTGCTCATGCTAAGCATCGGATTCTGCCCTGTTAAATAAAACAAAGCCAATTGCAGCCCCATTTCAAGTGCTTGAATGTTAAAAGACCCTCTGCTTTTGAGATGTGTGTCCTGAACTTCCTTTCAGATGAGAAAAATTGGTTAATTTTCCATTTAAGTGCTAGCTAATGTTATTGTGCTGATGTGGTCTCCTGTAATTATTTTAAATGTACTTCCCTTTACAGGACATTCTTCTCCATATCAGATATAATTTATTTTACCACTTTTTTATTGATTTCAGCTTTCCTTTTTTAAATAAAGAAGTTTATTTCAAATATTTATGAGCTGTATAATTTTAACACTTTTGCTACAATGTCCAATTTCCAGATTAACATCAATGGACACAGGTAATATAATGTGTGCACTGTACTATTCAAAGTGAAGTTATAACTTGGATAGTAAGTATGATCCCTGCATCAACTTTAGGAAGTAGCATTTTAGAAGTAGACAAATTACATACACACACAGAGTTTCAGAGCTAGAATGAATTCCATTCAACTGGTTTTTTTAATAGTGGGAGATGTAGAGTCATAAATCTGAAAAAACAGTCTGGAATAGACCTTATTAATGGGAAAAAAATTTGGAGACTTTTAATCGGCTCCCAGTTGAATACCTGATAAACATGTAAATAAATGCCAAAAATGTGCATCCATCAGTTATATAATAGACACGCTTCTTTTACAAGTTTATTTTTTCAAATCATGACTGAGATTTTGCATCTTGGTTTTGTGTTAATAGATGGATTATTTAAAGACAAATTACTTACCAAACAACTATTTCTAACATATTGCTATAATTTTATTAGCATAACATTTAAATCCCAGGTAGAGGCTCAGTTTCAGCTGTTATCTATATGTCTCTGAATATGTTCTCTACTGGATTTTTTATATCTCAATCTCTCTAATATTTTTGTGCTAATTAACTGAAATGGCGTAAGATCAGCTGGTAATGTGTCATAAATCATGTATCACACAAGAAGTAGACCCCCAAGTGCCAGTGATCTTGACTCAAGTAGAACTATACTGACGCCTAACACACATACTGTATTTTTTTTGTTTCTTTGACAATTTAATAACTGTTTTTACTACATTGTATTTGTATCAAGTATTTAGCCTGTGAACCAAATCATGATTTCTTGCAGCAGGCCTGAGATAAGGTTCCCCAGCAGTAATGAAGGAAGATCAGAATCCCTTCCTCCCTCCTCAAATCAGGGCACAGAGCACCAGACAACCCACTTCACAGCCACCATGGTTCCGGTATCCACTCTTGTCTGTGGTGGGTCCTGCTGGTACAATTGCATAGGGCCAGATACTTCAGTGATGAATGTCCTGTAAATGCCTATATCATTTTTAGCAACTTCTTTGCTACATAGACTGCATAGTCTGCTAGTCTGTTTTATTGATGGTATCTAGGACTGGACTTCTTTTGATGAAATTTGTAAGCTTCAGCTGAGTCCAGGAATTCCTTGTTCATGACCTGTAGTCCACTGTCTGTTATTACAATTCTTGGATTTCTATGATGAGCAACCATGAATTTAACATGCCAGATCATAGCTAAAGCTGCACCTTTCTGTGTCACTACTTATAGCAAGTTGCTAAAACAGTGCGTCATCATCATGTTTTTCCAGCAAAACACATCAATTCTGATTTTGTCCCATGCATTATCATATATTGTTTCCAATGTGCATTTCGGTATTTCAACTACGTCCACAGCTGCTCTCCATTCTATCAATATCACTGTTCCTCTCCGGCCAAAATACAATTTCTCCAGCTCCACTTTTGACTTAGTCATTCCTAGGTGCCCTTACTATATTCTTTACAACATTTTCCTTATCTCTGTGGGGACTACAGACCTGTCAATGCTACGAGTTTTCCCCACTGACTGTGGATTTCCCAACCTTCCTATGAGTCTGTGAGGAAAACCCATCAGTTTACAGGGAACTCCACTTCTGAGTGACTGTTTTTCACCATTATTCCACTTTGTAGAGAATTGCAACCAAAACGTACTCCTACACTGAGAGGCATCTCCTTCTCTCCACATGTGAAGCAGGCGTCTACCTCTCTCCTTCACCTTTCTGCACAAAGGGCTGGAGTGCTCAGCCTTTTGATCTTGGAGCTCTTGTGCTTCCTACCAGCCGGCGGGGGCGGGGGTGGGGGAGAAGAGGGAAAAGGACAGTGAAGAATCTCTGGAGCTGCTCCCATCCCCAGGTCTGAGGTCAAAGAAGAAAAAGAACTTCTAGAGCTGCAGACAGAGCCGCGATGTGCTGGAAGGCAGGGGCAAATGTAGGGTTGGATGTATGCAGAATGACTGATTGGGGGTGGGAGGCTGCAAAAGATGTAGGGCTGAAGGATGCAGAATTACTTGGCATTTGTGTGTTTTGGGAGGAGCTGGACCACCATCAGACACTACAGGATACAATTTAAGTAACTTTATGCAAATGCGAAAAACATATCTAAATTTATGCAAGTTTAAAATCTATTTACTTCCTCCTCCCCGATTTTGGTAGGTATGGGACTACTATTTTTGTACTGCTCATGATTACGCCTGAAATCACCAAAAGCTCCCTTTAATACTGGCAACATGCAGGTGGGAAGTGCTGATTTCTCCATCCATTATTTATCAGTTGTATTACTGCATATGGTGTGTCATCCTTAACTGTTTCACTTTCCAATTCATCCCATATTCCCAGTGACACAGCACATAATAGCTTTTATTATCTTTACATTTACTTATACTGCATGAAGAAGTGATCTGGAATATGTGAGAAATGCAACGGATGCTCTTATCAGTGCAATGTAATGATAAGATGATGTCCATCAGACCAAGATCATATCAGTAGATTCCAAGGCCAGAAGGGATCATTGTGATATCATAATTTCCTTCGTTCCAAAGTAATCTCAGTATCCTGGGAGGGACTCCTCCATGTCCTTTCCTTATGTAGTAAAAAATCAGTAGTTTATGTGTTTCAGCTTTGAAATTATGACCACAGAGAAAACCATGGTGCTTTGTACAGCCATATATGCAAGTTTGAGCTTTCTTTTATTATTTGTTTACACATTTTTTTTGCTGCAGTCAGAGCACTGAAGTCATATAGTACAGGCAGACAATCAGCCCTATGTGTCTGTAGCAATACAGCTCCCAACTCTCCTTTTGACGCATTTGTGGAGAGTCTGATCTCTTTTACTGTGTCCAAAAGAAACATGGCACTGATGGCATGGCCAGTACATGCTTCAAATCCTTTAAATTTCTTTCATGCTCTGGCATCCACAGTCCATTCTGTATCTTTGTGAAGAAGTTTACTTAAGCTGATTGTTTGAGCTGCACAGATAGGCCTGAATCAACGGACACAACCCACCATGCTTGCAATCTCTTTTTCTTAATCTTTGGGTCTCAGCATGTTTGGAATTGACTGGATCTTAGAAATATCAGACATATTTACTTTGTGGTTAATTTCTCTCCTAGCTCAGTGATTTCATTTGTTTTGAAAATGACATTTGCCTTGTTCAGTTTTAAGTTTTTATTCTTCCAGTGCTCTCTGCAATCATTCCTCATGTATATTAGCAGTGCTGCCCTAGACCAGAGTTTCCCAACCTGTGGGTCAGGACCCAAAATTGGGTCACCAAAATGTTTCAAAGGGTTCCATGGCAGCTCCTGTGGCTCCTGTCCCACGGAGCTGACTGGGCTCGCCTCCCTGGTTCAGGCCCTGTAATTTCTGGGGCCCCAGTACCACTCAGATTTGGCCCAACTGTCATGATGATGGGAGTCCAAGTAGGCCAAATTTGAATGAGTGGCACTGCAATCTCATGAGCCAGGACACAATTCCACTCACACAAATTTGGTCCAGCCGGGGGTCGGGGCCAAACCTGAGTAGCTCTGCAATCCTGGAAGTTGCAGTGCCTGGAGCTGAAAGCCAAGCTCAGCCAAGCCCATAGCTCAGGAGCTGCAAGAGCCACCGCTGTGAGGTGAGTGCTGGGCAGGACCAGACAACAAAACCATCCCAGACTATTTATTGGGTTATGACAGGCCATAAACATTTACATATGGGTCCTGAGCCCAAAATAGTTGAGAACCACTGCCCTAGACTATCATATTATTAATGTACATCTTGACCTCTGTGAGACTTTCTAGCATCTGGGAGTTGGGACACTGTCCAGTGAAATACTTCCGGTGCCAAACATATTCAGAAAGGCACTCTCAAGAAAGCAGTATTTGTCAAACAGTAAATTTACAGAGCAAGTATTGGAGCTCTCTCTATGCAAACTGCCAAAAACTGCTAATACATCTTGTTTGTTGAAGAATTTAGCTCCTGTAATCTCAAACACTTTTGTTACTTGTTGGCAAGAAGAAATGTTCCTTGGATATTTTTGTTCAACTCCTTGGGGTCAGTGAAAAGTCTGACTGCCCCTTTTTTCCTCTACAATAACTAAGGAATGAACCCAGTCTATTGGGTCTTCTACTCTATGAATGATGCCATCTGCTGTCATGTTTTGCAGCTATCGTCTCTTTTTCAACGCTTACGGAATACTATGAGTAGGGCCCTACCAAATTCATGGTCCATTTTGGTCAATTTCATGGTCATAGGATTTTAAAAATTGTAAATTTCATGATTTCACTTTTAAATCTGAAATTTCAAGGTGTTTAATTGTAGGGGTCCTGACCCAAAAAGGAGATGTTGGGGGTGGGGAGGGGTTGCAAGCCCATTGTGGTACTGCTACCCTTACTTCTGTGCTGCTGCTGGTGGTGGGGCTGCCTTCAGAGCTGGGCAGCTGGAGAGCGGCGGCTGCTGGCAGGGAGCACAGCTCTGAATGCAAAGCCACCACCAGCAGCAGCAGCAGTGCAGAAGTAAGGGAGGCAGGGTATGGTGTTGCCACCCTAACTTCTGTGCTGCTGGTGGTGTGATGCTTCCTTCAAGCTGGGTGTCCGGCCAGCAGCCACCGCTCTCCAGCTGCCCAGCTCTGAAGTCAGCGCAGAACTAAAGATGACAATACAGTGACCCCCCTAAAATAACTTTGTGACGCCCCCTGCTTGCAACTCCCTTTTGGGTCAGGACCCCCAATTTGAGAAACCTTGGTCTCTCCTGTGAAATCTATATAGTCTAGGGTAAAAGTAAAGAAAAGACCAGATTTCATGGTCTGCGACGTATTTTTCATGGCCACGAATTTGGTAGGGCCCTAACTATGAGTGTCATGTAAAACAGACTTTGCATCCCCTACCCCCCAAATGTATAGACATCCATGTCCTATGATCGTATTTTTATATAGATCAGCTCATTCATGCTTAGTTCAGGTCTGATACCATTATTCTGACACTCTATGGCATATACCCTTTTAATAAGGTCAGGTATTTTGTGTGTGATTTGTGTCCCTCAATGTGCTATATCATAACTTCTTGGTTGGCTTTTTTACCTCTGCACCCGAGTACCAGTTCACATTTTCTCTCAAGACTGGAATTTATTTCTCACTACATGATTTTAGTCAGATCCACTGATCTTTATAATCTCTTTGGATTGCTGTATTTCAGACATTTATGGCCTTGTCTATTTTGTAAGACACATATAGTTCATTTATGTATATTTTTATTAGCCATTCTTTTGGATTTACAGCTTATTTTTATTGATTTTGCTGCATTCTGTCTGTAACAATCTGTGTGTTTTCATGGTTTGTCTGTATATCTTTGCTATGTGGCTGGGCTTATTTTCATTTCTGCATGTTGTCCGGATGCTGGACTTTTTCTGTGCTCATACTAAACTTTCAAATAACTTATGTTGTGCCTTATTTGGCATGTTTTTGCTATTTTATTTTCTGTAGTCTTTTTTCTCACTGGCCAGGGGTCTGGAAGCTCCGGGTATATGGATATGGAAGCTCTGGGTCCTTGACCCTGGGACAGTCCTCATCTTGGGGCTGCTTCAGAGCTACCGAGTGAAATTGACATTCTTGTCAGTCTCACAAGAATGTCAATTTCACCCAGCAGCTGCCAGTTCTGGGGAGCAAATTTTCTTTCAGAAACACAATGCTGGTGTGTGTTGGTGTTTCTGAAATGAAGGTTTTTTTCAGAATCCCTGGTTCGTGAGAAAATTTGGATTTGTTCCAAATTGGAATGAACCCAAATTTCAGAGTGTTTGTGAGAAATGTCTGTATTTTGAAATTTGGGTTCATTCTGATTTGGAACAAACCCAAAATTTTTTACAAAGTAGAAATCCTGAGTTTTGGCCAGCTTTACTTAAAAGGGATTTTTTTTTTCAATTGTTAGTTTTAAAAGGTAACACCCTCTTATCCTCCAAGGGAATATTTATATCCAAGTTAGAACCCTTATATTTCCACCTCTACCACCTGATTCTGTCCCTTTCCATTACCACCTTAAATCCTCATATTATGGCCACCATCCGCCTGGACAAAGAAGGATAAGTCTCCCCTCAAAACCACTCCTTGAATGGCTAGAACATTTTCTGTTGCGTAACACGTGACAATCCCTTCATTCTCACGGACATGCATCTTGCCCACATAGCACTCCTACTCCTTCCTGATCTGGGAAGAAAGTGATTAAGAGTGTGACCAAGAACGGTATTCAGGACTCCAACAAGTCTGATTACTTTTTACTTTGTGCGTGAATAACACCTCCAAGTCCAAGTCCATACTGTGTTCTGTTTCTATCATCTATTTATTGTCAAATCATTGATTCCAACAGTACAAATGATGTCACTTGGCTTATCTTGGACTTGGTGGTGTTACATTTATTTAAGAAAAAACAGAGATTCCACTAGAAACAAGCAAGAGTGATGGAAACAAATGGTTACAATACAAAATAAAATCATAAAACGTAACTAGGGCCTACACTTATTGATAGTTACCAATAAAGTAGGTCCCCCACTTCCACACCAAAGTTCAGCCTGTTGTAGAGCTGGCTGGCTTCACAGGAGGCTGGATCCAATCTTTTATGAAACACTCCTACCCAGCAAGATGTCTCCTGAGGAGAAACGGATGCAGAGTGTCTTTCTCCACCCTGTGATAAACTGAATTAGGGAGGGGCAACAGATCCCTCCCACTTGAATGGCCCATCACTGAGACATATGATTCCCTGGTGACCAATTTCTACTCCAAGACCATAAGGCATAGTTTTCAACATAGTTACATAATTCCTTAAATATTACCTGTACACATCTTGCGATGATTCTGAGTAGGACTCCGTGTCTGTCAAAGAGGTCGCGGAAGTCACAGATTCCGTGACTTTCCACGACCTCTGTGACTTGTACAGTGGCCAGTGTGATGATGCCAGGGCCACCCAAGCTGCTCAGGTGGTCCCGGGGACCGCCCGAGCAGTGGCCAATGCGGCTGACCCTGGGGACAGCCTGAGCAGCTGCTGTTCGATTGTCCCCAGCAGCTGGTGCCACCAGCCTTGGGACACGGCCCCCACCCTAAGCTGCAGGCCTCCCAGGGCATGGCCATCCCCTGTCAACAGCTGCCCCGCTGGCTCCCCCTAGCAGTACTGCTCTCCCCTAAGATCTAGTCAGGGGTATTTATGGTATAAGTCATGGACAGGTCATGGGCCATGAATTTTTGCTTATTGTCCATAATTTTACTAAAAATACCCGTGACTAATCTTTGCCTTAATTATGAGTATTGATAAGTTACAAGCTTTCAGTAGAGACCTCGCAAGCTACCCTTTATGGAAAATATCATGAATGCAGCGTATTAAGTGTGGTGAGTTTGTCAGGACTGAGACAGCAGTTACTTGTAAAGAACAGTCAGAACCCTTTGCCAACTGACAGCAATGATGTTGCACCATCAACCTCCCCTTTTTTCTATTTTCTATATTTGGATTTATTTAATTATTCTTATTATTTATTAATTGCTGATTTTGCATCCCTTGTTATCCAGGTTGATAGTTTTTTCCTCAAAGCAGTCTTTTTGTCATGACTAAGGAACTGCGGCTTTTGGTGCATCTATTAGAGTGTCCTTAGGAAACTCCAAATTTTCATTTACACTTCTCTGTTTATTTTTCTCCTACTCTATATTGCGTCTAATTATTTTTAATGCTCATCCTCTTCGTAGTTTCCCATGATGGACAAACAACCTCTACTAGCCTCTAATAGTATAAGCCACAATATCAGAAGCATTTACTTGGCTTTCCTTCAGGACTGACATAAAGTGCCCTTGGTCTAAGAAGAAGGTGGCCTCAAACACAACCTGTATCTGCCAGCTTCCCTTTCATCTCTCGTGGAGCTATTTCTGCCCGGAGAATTTGTGTCTAGGACACAAAATCATTTTCTTAGGCCTCGAACTTACAAACACATAAGCACATGTGTATTCCCACTAAAATCAATGGGACTACTCACATTTGCAAAGTTATACACATACGTAAGTCTTTGCAGGAATGGTGTCTTAATTTGGGACTCTAATTCTAACATTGTATGATGTATAAATACATCTAATTTGTGGTAAATGCAAAATACAGACACTACTAGAAACAGATTCAAATTAATTTCTTATACAGATCCACCTGGAAAAAACAGATGGATATCACTGTAAGGTAAGGTATGACAAACAATGCAAAAGACAGGCCTAAGCTAGCATTTCTTGTACTGTAACTCTGAACTAAATTGATAGGAATTTTAAATGTGGAAGGAATACAGGAGAAGGCTTGTGATGTGCTATATATAAAAATCTTCGAAATATCCTAATAAAAAGTGTTAGTAAAAACAAACTTGGAAAAATTACCTACATTCCTCTTTAACAGATGCACTATTTCTGGACATAATTTCAGCCTTGCTAAAGTCAGAAGACTTTTCTATCTCACTAATGAGCATTATCAGGCTCTCTGCTGAGGGCAAGCTAAGTAAAGTAATTTCAGGATAGTGCAAGAAACCAAACACAAGACTCCTGGCTCTCCTGCCCATCTTTATCTTTGCCCTGTGGAATGATGCTTGTCTTTGTGAACATGTAAGAATGGGGAATTTTTTCTAGCCTTATGTGTAACATTTGACCTTCATTTAAAACTTCCAGTACACAAGTTATTATTGTAGAAGGAACACTGAGGAGGGATTATGACTCCAGCTCACAATTCTTCCCCTCCTCAGCTCTTACTTTGGTGGAGTAAATCACTTACTGTAGTTCTGAAGGGTAGGTAACTTCTCCATTTGTGCCTAGCGCATTCCAGTGACAGGAGTGTAATAGGGGTTGAGCCCTGGCTCTCTGCTGTGAAGGACTGTGGGTCTCAAGCCATGTCCCCTGGTCCCCAGGCAGTCCTCAAAGAGAAGTTACCAGCTCGCTGGCAGCAGCAGAGAGTTTGAGCTATTTCACCCTAGCTCACCAGAGGCACCACCCACTATTGGAGGAGATATCTGGCCCCCGTGATTGGTTCAAACTCACCATTTAAGCCAGAAGGAGTCACAGGAAGTTGTATGAGCAACTAGTTAATATCCTGGGCTAGTTACTACATTGGACCCTGACTTTCCACCCAAATCCTGAGCCCTGCCTTCCTGCCTTGTTCCAAACCTCTGTCTTGTTCCTAGTTCCTGCCCATCTGCCTTGCTCCAGATCCCTGCATCTGTACCCACACCCGTGGCTACTGACTCTGGCTTAGACCAGACTCTGTCTCTGGCTTTGAACCCTAGCTCTGGTTCCTGGTTTCCAACTCCTGCTCTGACCACCACTGCCCTGACCACTAAGTTTGACTGCCTACGTCACAATACACAACTGCTTCCTTTTGCACACTGGCTCTCGGGGGGGGCAGAGGAAGAGGGGGGCTGTGAAAGTGCAGAAGCTACATTCTACAGGGGACTAACAGCTGTGATCTATGTAGCAGTACTGCGCCCATGCAGGGAGGCAGGATGAGGCCCTGGCATGGCCACATTAGGGCTAGAGATGATTTTGCCTTATATAACAACAACAACAAAAGAATCAAACAATATGTACATATAGAATGAAAACACTAATACACAATGACTTATTTTATTATGCAAAGGAAACGTAATGGGAGCTAAGAGTTTAATATTCAGATTAAATATCACATTATGGTTTAATAATGGTTGGTGTATTAGCTATATACCACAGGTCACAGAAAGAAGATAAGTACAAGTAATGAATTCTATACTACAGCTTGTTATAAATGCTATTTCATCCAGAGGTGCACTGAGTGCAGTGGTCCTATATATATTTTTGTGCGTAGACACAGATTTACAATTTTTGCAACATTATTTTTCACTAAAACGTCTAAAACTATTTTTGTTGCTCTGATTGCTCAGTCCCTTTCGCTGATACTGGGGCTACTCTTGTAGGAAGGTGCTAATGAAAGTGAATAAGTAGAGCTGAGTGCAAATTGGAATATCCATTGCATGAGAAATTTTGATATTTCAACATTTGTTTTTGTCCAGAATTGGGATAAGAGTTGAAATATTAAAATTTTTGGCAGAATGAAACTTTCTAAAATTTCGATGTAGAAGTTATTAAACATTTCATTTTGACATTTTCAATCAAAACATTTTGATATTCTGGAATAGAAATATTTCATTTTGGTTTGTTGAACTAACCCAAAACATTTGGTTTCAAGTAAGTTCAACATTAAATTGCATTTCCTGATAATGCACATTGTCTCATAGGTAGTTGTAGTTCAGATGCCTGATGCCCCCATTGTCCCCTAGAGATTGGTCTCCCTGGCTGTACTATATCTCCCAGGATGCCCCCACAGCTTTGTGACTCCCATGATGCACCACACTGCTCAATTAGAGGGGAGACTGCATTGTATCATGGGAGATGTAGTCCAGCTGTAGAGTAGAAACTTCATTTTCAGCTAAAAAGTCATTCACAGAGAAAATCAACCACTAGCTCTACAAATACCGGTGACAAATCTTGCTGTGTGTTGTAAGATTTCTTAAAATATATAGAGTTAGGTCATGAGAGAAAACAGTTCTCTGTGCCAGATTTATTTTCTTGGCTAGCTTCCCCAAAAGGTTTGACTTTTGCCTTCCCATGCTCAGTTTTACTTCTTCAACTTGTTGGGGACACTGGGGCATGGCCACTAGGTAACTCGAGGGGATGGAAGACCACGAGTGTCGATGAAGCCCCCTCGCACTAGGCCCAGGTGTCCTTGGCCCCCCCTCCCGCCTGGAGGGACTCGCAGCAGCTCTGCGTACTAGGCCCAAGTGTCTTTGGCCCCCCTGCCTGGAGGCACACACAGCAGTTATGCTGAGAATCTGCAACAATATGCTGCAGAGTCAGACTGCCTGAAACTAAGCAAGGCCAAACAGGGCAGATATGGAAGAACAATGCTGAATAAAGCAGCTTTATGTATAGTTTAACAAATGATACAGAGAAGCAGGGAACTAGCTGGGAACTGGATTGGCTGGCTATATGGATACTTGGGGCAGCTTGCTATTGGATAAGTATGCTGGGAAAAAGGATGTATAAAAGCCTGTGTAACTTCCTGCTCTGTGTACAGGATTTGAGATTCAAATCTCCCTGTACCTATTTGAAGCTTCGAATAAACTTTTCTGCTTCTCCACCCCGTTGTGATTATTGGGTGTAGCACACCGGGTAACGAACCAACTCAAGCTGTTGTTCAGCCTCTCGGCACTGGGTGCCGGCAACAAACTTTTACTATTTGATACAGTGCCAGTAGTTGTTGTGCATGTAGAAGACGAGTAATACGCCAAGGATTATCTTCCTGCTGTGTTGGTTGGATTCTTAAATTGCCTGTGGCTTTTTTAATGTTGGAGGAGAATTTATTCTACTGTCTGTGTGGAATACATCAGTAGTCAGATCCGAGTGCCATAAACTGTGTGCAGAGAGATTAAAGGATGATTGTGATAAGGAGGTATAAGGAGATGTCTGATGCTTTCTTTTCCTTTGTTTAGGCTTATTATTTCCAGAAAGTGAAGTAAATAAGAGCTGTTTGGGGAGACTTGTGTATTTTAGATTTTCAATTCTCTTGAAAAATATGTGAAGCTTGATGTCAATGGAGATGTTTTAAATCTTCAACCCACCCAACCCAGCTGCTGTTTTCAGGAGTCCCAAGTTAAAAGAGAAAGAGAGAGAGAGAGAGAGAGAGAGTGTAAATGTATATAGCAATGTTTTTCTTGCTATTTCTTGTCTGTGACAGATGTCAACTTGCTCCTACCTCTGCCTAGCAGATAGTCACACCATCCCAGCCATGTAGGAGGAGTGGGAAAGAAGACAAGTCCCTCAGCATCTCTGGCCCTTGTAGTGAGGAGGTGGAGACTAGGGGCTTCTCTACTTCACCAAGTTTTGTTGACAAAACTTATGTCAACATCCCAAAGTCGACAAAACAAAAATCGCCAAAGGGTGTTCACGCTTGCTCCCTCGGTCGATAGATCATGCCCACATTGGGGACACCCTCATCGACAGGGTGAGCAATGCACCATGGGTATATATCCCACAGTGCAGTGTTGTGGGAAGGAAGAGCTGATCGCTGCACATCTTGGGATTCTCACACAGCCCCCTCAGAGGCCAAGAGCAGCATCATGAGTAGCTCTGCGAGATGTCCATGCTGAGGAATGGCATAGCAGTGTGTCCCAGTCTGCCTGCTGTTATGCCATTCCTCAGCCTGCAGGGCAGGACAGGAGCATTCCAATGATTTGCTCTTTTTTTGTTCCCCAAACGGAGAAGCACACATATACTTCCCAGAGCTTTGAAAGGGGAGGGGCATATACCTGCAGGGCATCAGAGATCAAAACACTGAGCAGAGCAATCAGGGAAGGCATTGTGGGATACTGGCGGAAGCCAGTTCTGTCAACAAAACCATCAGCAGTGTCTACACTGGCTCTTTGTTGACAATAAAGGGAGGGAAAAAAAGACAAAAGTCTTTCGTAGGGGTGGAAGTGTTTTGTCACCAAAACTGGGCATTTTTCGTGACAAAAGCCCCATTGTAGTGTGTATGCTCTTGCTGTTTTGTCGCCAAAAGGCAGTTTTTGGCGACAAAACTTGCCAGTGTAGAAAAGATTACCTACATTTACCTCTTCTCTTTCACCTTGCTAGTAGCAGCTAAAATAAATAAAACAAACAAAACAAAACAAAAAAACAGGTACCAGTGCAAGGCAGAATATGGCAAAAACCACAGATATGAGTGTGAGGAACATTATTGTTTTTGTTTTATGGTAGCAAATTAGGGTGGCTCTTCAATACCATCTGGAATAAGTCCATGAAGCAGTTTGTTCATGCAGTTCCAGCAGGCAGCTCCACAGAGTGTTGTACTTTACTTCATTAGAAAAGAAATATGGGATGGTGTATCTCTTCAGTACGAAAGAAACAGTTCTTTGATATTTAATATAACTGTCTGTGGTAAGTTGTGTAAGCGGAACATTTGCAAGAACTTTGTGAATCATTACAAGTAAAGGGGCTGTGAGAATTGGTGGCACTCAACACCACAATCAGTGTGTTTACGTAGTCAAAATGATTGCTGAAACATTAGTGTTGAATTGTAGTATTATTATGTCGTTGCAAATCTGCATTGCTAGACTTGCTACCTTTAACTAATGAGTCAGCAAATGAAGGAAAGAACATGTGGTCCAGCAAACAGGAATGAACTAGTTTAAGTTTCAGTTTGCTCCTGGACCTTATACTTTCTCCATTAGAGAGCCACAGCAGGCACTGTAAAAATTTCTCATCTCAGGACCTATTCTTGCTAACAGGTTCTACAAACACATAGGGATAGTCTATAGAAATGTTGGATCAGACTACTACAACTAGTATTAATGCCTCACAGATTAGCCATCCACTTCTATTAAGCTCATCACTCTAATTAATATACAGATGTCCTAATTTCTACATTCTGAATTGTTCAGGATCATACCAGAGACAGAGAGACTTGGTTAGACTCTAAAATCCAAAACAACAGGAGGGGTTGCAGGATTGGACAGTTACACAGTAGTCCAAATCAGTGAAGCTATAATGATTTACATCATTGAGGATCTGGCCTTATTGCTTAAATCTTATGAGCAGATCTCACTGCACCTGAACAGATCGCTGAGAGTAAATGTAGGACCCCAGAAAGGTGTTCTACAGTAACATTTCAGGGTGAACTCATTGCAAACAGAGACTGTTTTAAGAGTAGTTGAATAATTACATTAACAACATCAATTATAGGATGTCAAAACAAATTCATTACAATGGTGTTGCTCAAATCAGTAAATAAGGGAACAGGATCTGAATGCTATCATTATTAACTGATTTTTGAGGGTATCTGAAATCACTAAAGTAACTGCATTGGAAATTACCATGCATCAATTAGCCAGCCCACTCCTTAACTACTTAAGAATTGTTATGATGAGAATCAGTAATGGCACATACAGTGACTGCATCAAAAAGTCGACATTTGTCAACAGTTGCCATGCAGCGGAGCCTACCTAACATGCCGCAATATGTCTGTGTCCTTGGAATACAAAATAACCATCAATAACTGTGATGTCTGGTGACTTTTTAAATTAACACCAGTGTACCCCCACTGGCTATCATTGACCCAGCAAGAAGGGTTTAGAGGCCAGAAGGGAACATTGCGACAATCTAGTTTGCCTCCTGTATAACACAGGCCATAGAACTTTCTCAAAATGATGCTTGTTTAAAACAGGATATTTTTCTAAAAGATATGGTCTGTCTTGATTTAAAAATTGCCAGTAATGAAGAATCTACCACAACCCTTGATAAGTTGTTCCAATAGTTAATTACCCTCACTGTGAAAAATGTGCGCCTTATTTCCAGTCTGAATTTGTCTAGCATCTGCTTCCAACCACTAAATCTTGTTATATGTTTAACTGCTAGTTTGAAGAGCACTTTATGAATTATATGCTCCCCTGTAGGTTCTCACAGACTGTGATCAAGTCATCCCCTTAACCCTCTCTTCGTTAAGTGAAATAGATTTTGCTCTGTGTGTCTGTTTTCTAATCCTTTCATCATTCTTGTGGCTCTTCTCTGAACCCTCTCCAGTTTTATCAATATTCTTCTTGAACTGTGGACACCAGAACTGAACCCAACATTCCAGCAGCGGTCAAACTAGTGCCAAATACAGAGATAAAATAACCTCTCTACTTTTACAACAGGGTCACCTGTTTATGCATCCAATACACATATTAGACCTTTTGGCCATAGCATTGCACTGGGAGCCCAAGTTCAGCTGATTATCCACCATCACCCCCAAATCTTTTTCAAAATCATTGCTTTCCAGGAGAGAATCTCCCACCTTGTAAATGACAGGTTTCAGAGTAACAGCCGTGTTAATCTGTATTCGCAAAAAGAAAAGGAGTACTTGTGGCACCTTAGAGACTAACCAATTTATTTGAGCATAAGCTTTCGTGAGCTACATCCGATAAAGTGAGCTGTAGCTCACGAAAGCTTATGCTCAAATAAATTGGTTAGTCTCTAAGGTGCCACAAGTACTCCTTTTCTTTTCACCTTGTAAATGTGGCCTACAATCTTTGTCTGTAGATGTATAACTTTACATTTGGACATATTAAAACATTATTTGCTTGCACCAGTTTACCAATCATAATAACGTTAAGCAGTTTTCTAGATTAAATTCACTGTACCTAAATCACAAGCTAAAGGAAACAAGAGGAAAATATAGTAGAAAAACACTTAACGAGAAAGTCATGAAGCTACTCTCCCCTACCCTATCCTACCATTAAAAAATCAGTATTTACCAACAGTTAACACATTGGTTAACACACTGGTATCTAAAGTACCAAAATTATTTCCTGTTTAAGTATAAAGAAAGATTGTAGTAGCTCACTATCTCTTGTCACATACTGACTTTCAGTGACAAGAGTAGTATCAAAGGTTTTTCATGCTTTATCAGCCAAGCTGCAGAAGAACTATTAGTGAAGTATGGCAAGTCTCAAGAGGAGAAAAAAGATACAATCAAGTGTTTGTTAACACTTCCTTATGTAGAATAAGTCCCAAGGGAAACAGTGATCCTGTCAGGTTTTTGTTTATGATGGGCCTATTTTGATTCTTTCACCTTGTTGATGAAAAAAAATTTTAAAGCATAAATTACCTATCTCTGTCTAAAGTGAGATAGAGTTTAACATACTTAATGTGGCTGTGAAATTGTCTTGTATTCATAAATTAGACTTACCAGAATGAAGAGGCAACGAGAAGAAAGTTTTGCATGCTCAGGAATGGTAGAAAACACTGACAAAATCAAGCAACCAAATACAAGAAGAAAACTGAAAAAAAAAAGAATATTAAAGAATTAAGAACAGTGAATAAATATGTCCATCAATTCTGCATTTCACAAATAGGAGCATTTAATAAAATGGCACTATATTGTGTTAAGTAACAAAGGAATTTTGGTAGAATTATATACAGTATTTATAAATTTACAAGTTTCTAAACAGAAATATAAATAAAGGGTAATAGAATTAAAGGAAATAACACAAGAATCTTTCTCCATGAGATGCATGAGCTACCTCTTGGTGCTCCAATCTGGGAAATATATCCATTCTAAACTAGTGTCTAATGCTGGGTGATATTTTTTTGAACAAAATGTTTTTTAATGGGAAACCCCCCCACAGATTTGGGTTGCTCAAAATATTTTTAAAATGTGGGTTGAATTTGCCAAATTGTTCTGGTCGAAAAAAGTAATTCTGAAAAAGTCAAACATTTTGTTTCACCATTTTTGAACCTGAATATTTCCACTTTGATTCCAAATGAGTTTTTGTTTCAAATTTTACTTCCATTTTATTTTTATTTTTTGTAAGGTAAAAAAACACTCCCAAAAGAAACCAAACATTTTTTTGTTTGACCAAAACATTTTTTTCCAGTTCAGCCACTGTCTCAAAAAAAAAAAAAAAAAATCATTTATTCACACAGCTCTACTAGTCTTAGGGGTTTTGAAGAACGACCATCAATTAGGCTTTTCCATAATCTGAAAGATCCCTTGATATTTACTACAAGACTTCTCCAGTGCCACCTAAGGTAGGTCAAAGACAGCAAAGTCACAGACTCTGTGTCTCACTGCCATGTATGGCAATTGGGCACATCCCCTGATGCTATGACTGTAAGGTGTCATTTTGAAAATTATCACATTTTGAAAAGAGAAAATAAAACCTGATGCAAAATCCTCACTAAGTATTTTTCCAGTCAAAGAAAGGAAAGATCTATCTCGGCCACAAGCTGACTATTCAAGTTAGAGCTGAGTATTCACAGACCAAGATTCAAGGAAGGAAACTATTACATTTAATAGTATAACAAAATGATGGCAAAATTGCAGGGGAAATTTGGATTGCCATTTCCAAGACATGGATTTCTAGAGGACAAATAGGCAGCCCCTGCTTACTGCACATTATGAGATTTTGAACAGCAGTGTATTCTGAGATTTTTTTTATTGCAGATGACACAGATAAATGTAGAGTATATGTTTGAGTTATATGTCATATAAAATTAATGTATAAGAAGCTAATTATATATTACTTCTGAGCTAGTATGATCTTAATGATGCAGACAACTCTCTACAAAATGTATCCAAAGTATAACAATAAGATGACTTTCTGTAAACTGGTTGACTCACAAAAATAATTTGCTATATTTTTCTTTGCAATTGGCATTTTTAAGCAAAATGTTGTATTAGTATTTCTATAATGAAATTTTGTATTGCATTTTAAGTAGATATTGAATAAGAGTCAAATTCTGAAGTCCTTACTATGTTAATACTCAGATCCTATTCCATAAGAATTTCCATGGAGTTTTTCTGAATAAGGTCTGATTATTAACAGAGTAAGAACTTCAGGCTTTGGCTCTGTATAAGCAGAATAAATAACATAACTATGATTCATGGAGAGACAAGGTGGGTGAGGTAATATCTTTCATTGGACCAACTTCTCTGAGTGAGAGAGACAACAGAAGTTAGTCCAATAAAAGATATTACCTCACCCACCTTATCTCTCTAATATCCTGGGACAAACACAGCTACAACTACATTGTATATGACTGATGGAGTTCTATTGGATGTTCTGGGTACGTAACAAACCAGAAGAATAAAGTTCAAGTAGTTTGTGTAGCCCCACAATAGAATTTATAGGGTCAGATTCTCCCTCCAAGCAGTGTAATCGGGAATAACGTCATTGAAATCTTCCAGACATCTGTCTGTATAGATGTTTATATGGCATTGGCTATCATCTCTGTTGTATCTGCTCATCAGTTGAGTTACACTCACTGCATAAACCTCATGTGAGTGAGTGGAGAATCAAGTTCACAGCCTCCGCTTCAAAATTTGCCTAACTGTACATCTACGAATACGCCCTGGCTGTTGCTTTCTACATTTCTGTATTGTTTTTACTTCCCTTCCCTTCCCCTTGTTGGAACTGCACTTCTCCTTCACTTTGTTACAGTCTGTTACTGCTGCCCTCAGCTCCCCCTTCCTGTTGTCAACTTTCCACCTTTATTTTCGTCTTGTGGTCTACCTCTCCATTTCTATGTACATCTCCTCTTCTTAATGTTTGTTCATCACCAGAGCAGCCTTTGCTCCTTCTCTAGTGGCCTGGCCTTGCCTACTGATGCAGGTGCTGCTGGAGCAACTTTCCCCTTTTACTCTGATGACAGTTACTAGACATTTGGCAAGCAACAGGCTAAACTGTAGCTGTGAATTAGGAGTATTTTTCCACTATGCTTAGCACTGTAGTCCCCGTGTTATTCTATATTCACATATACTGAACATGTAATTTTCTGATCTTTTGCTGCAAATGGATGATTGTGACTTTTTGTTGTATTAAATGTTTTCGTTGAAAGCAACAGACCTCAAGTACAGATGCAATTCTAGAACATGATCCAAATGCAATACTGTAAAGACCTTTAGGACATTACTTTCTTAAATGACCAGTTTCCACTCTGTGTACTGTATGATTTTAAGCCTATCAGTTAAAACAAGGGAATCTAGATGAGTTACCAGATTGACAGGACTAGAAACACAAGCCCTCTATTTATACCCAGAACTAGTTCAGCACTGGTAAAAACATCAGTACAGTGTTCTGCAGATTGACCAATGTACCAGGGCCCAGCTGCCTCCCAAGCACCTCTTCATGGCCAGGGACGGCTCTGCTGCACCCTGCCTCAGTTTCCCCTCAGCCTCCTCAATAACTCACAAAACAGCCCTTCTTGGGGTCTGGTTTATTAAAATAAAGTTCAAAATAATTCACGCTGTCCTCAAAGTCCCAAAATAATTCAAGCAGCCTCTCCTACTTAGAGTCTGGCTCAGAGACATCAGCAGGCAAAACCTCCCCTCTGCTGCTCCCCTGTTGTTTCAGGGTCCCATAAAGAGCCCTGCTCCACTTCTTGCAAGCTTCTTACTATGGGTTTTTGTATCTACAGCTTTTTCTGGCTTCCAGGCCCAAAGTTTTCCCCCTGATCATGGGTCTCCTGAAGGAGCCTTTTGCTCATGGCAGCTCTCTCAGTCTCTGCCAAAATTTCCTCCCTCTATTTCCAGTTCCCTTCTGGCTCTTTATAGAGACCAGCAGCTCTCTATCAGGCCCCCTGTAGAGGCTGTTGGTGAGGCACAGATGGGCTGGACCAGTTCCCTCTTAAAGGGCCCAGTCCACCCTGTGACACCCAGCTTACGTGTTTTAATTTGTGATATCAATGAGAACGCATAGATAGTGCAAGGCACGGACAAATCAGTTACTCAAGCTGTAGCGCAAGGAAGATGTAATGATCATATACAGTTAAGGAAATTCTTGCATATTCCCAGGCGTGTTCCTTAAAACATACGGTACATGAAAGGGTTAGCATTGGCCCCAGGGACCTCTGCCAGGAATGATGAGGAAATTTATTCTCTGTGATCCTTACTTTGCTACTAAGCGTGCTAATTAGGCTGGTATTTTTGTTATGTGAACACCTGTTCTCTAAGGGCTTGTTTACATGGTGCAGCAATGTGCTCTGTAGGGATGTGATTTCTAAAGCGCACTAATGTGCTCTGCACTAATTGGTCCACGTTAACCCTGCTGGAGCACCCTAAAAGTTCCCTAATGCACTTTATCATAGTGCTGTTTGAAACAGTGCTTGATGCACACCCATCAATGCACAACATGCTAGTGCACTTTAGGAATCATACTCCTGTGCAGCTCACTACCCCATCACATAGACAAGCCCTAAAAATGCATCAGGACAACAGCTCACTTCATACAACCATAAACTGGCTACAGCCACTACAGCCATAATTTAAAATTACAGACATTTGGGCATGACGCATACTAGCACTTATACTGTTTTGCTAAGTGATCATCCTCAATAGTATCGATATCCCACTCTTCTGTGAACATTTGTCAATCACATTTGTACTACAGCACGCTGAAAAAGGACCCTGCATATGGATGCAGGGTTTCTTTGCTGACTCATCCTACTGTCAGGTGCTTTAACCCTGCGTGAAGATGCAGTGCAATTAATACTGAGTTAGACAGGCAGGAAGATTCAGGCAGTTTCCCCAGGCCATCAGGGGGCTTAAAGCCTCTCTCGGGGCAGAGAGAAACAGGGCCTGGGACAGAGGATGTTCTACTGGGAAAATGAGTGAACAACCAAGCTTAGCAGATAGCTGAGGTTTATATATTTTTTTAAATTGTTGTTTGAGTTACAAATAAACCAAACCAAAGGAAGAAAGTACATGTTTGTTTGGACTCTAGAGAGAATAGGCATAGGTATGCGCCTTTTTTGGACTATACAAGACATACTGGCATTCTAAAGTAATAGAGATGAAGGATATAAACCATAACGTCACACTGCATCTTTTCATATTGAAAATTGTTTTTAATTAACCACTTCACTGCTCTTCTGCTACACTGTGTCCTGTGTTTACTGATATTAAGAAAATCTGGTGTTCACGCATGACACATGCTGGAATTGTTTTCACATTTGTTAATCAAATCTGAGGAAACACCTTTTTATAGCATTTAATACACTCAATGAAAACAAATTCCACTCTGAAGATCAATTCCAGGAGGAACCTGCACATAAACTCTTTTCCGAAGTATAGAAAAAGCAAATATTTGAGAAGCAATAGAATTTTATGACATGCAGAAGGGCAAACTAGTCCATTTCACACCCTCAGCCAGCAGGCAGTTTTCCAGCCACCACACAAAACCCCCAAACCAATAACACATATATATTTCAACCTTCAGAGAGTGACGTTCAAGAGGCAAAAATCCACCACATGCCCCTCTTGCTGTCTTTATTTAGATAAATGTCCCATTGATATCAATGGAAGTTTTCCCTAAGTAAGCATATCAATGTGAACCCACTGTAATTACAGCCTGCAGCTGACAAGACTATTCTTTGAGCTGCGGAAGCACTGGTTCTCTTTGCTACTGTCTACACTTAAAAGCTGCAGCGGCTTCTCCTGTTGTAGGTACCTCCCCAAGAGACGGTAGCTATGTTGACAAGAGAAGCCCTCCCATTGACATAGCGTGATCTACACCAGGTGTTAGTTAGGTCAGTATAACTGTGTCTCTCAGGGGAATGGATTTTCTACAACCCTGAGAGATGTAGTAATATAAGTTGCTTACACTAAACCTAAGACATGTCAGGGAAGGCAAAATAAAATGGACTGAGGACTTATGGTAACAGGATGTGATCTCCATCTCCGGGCTCCGAGAGGGAGTTTGTGTGCAGGAGGGGGCTCAGAGCTTGGGCAAGGGCTTGGGGTGCAGGAGAGGACTCAGAGTGCAGGCTCCGGTGGACACTTATCTCAGGCAGCTCCCAGAAGCGGCCGGCATGTCTGGCTCCTAAGCGGAGGCGTGGCCAGGAGGCTCTCTGTGCTGTCTGCATCCACAGGCGCTGCCTCCGCAGCACCCATTGGACACGGTTCCTGGCTAATGGGAGCTGCGGAGCCAGCACTTGGGGTAGCGGCAGCACATGGAGCCCCAGTGGCCCCTGCGTCTAGGAGCCAGACATGCTGGCTGCTTCCAGGAGCCGTGCGGAGCCAGGGCAGGCAGGGAGCCTGCCTTATCCCTACTGTACTGCAGACTGGACTTTTATCAGCCTGTTCAGCAGTGCTGACCGGAGCCACCAGATTACCTTTTTGACCAAGCATTCTGGTCGAAAACTGGACATCTGGCAACCCAATCTTTGCTCCTGACTCAGCTGTGCACTGCTCTGTCTGTGGCTGACTTGCTACCAGGCTAATGTCCCTACATTCCCTGTGCCACTGGTGTCCACTAAACAGTCCCTCCAGGGAACCTGGGTCCTCTGGCTCCAGTTCCACTGACCATGATACATTACCTAGGTGAAACTTAGACAGAACATCCGATGAAGTCTTTGCAGTGTTCCCAACAACAGGAAACGGCAAAAGAGCAGCTTTAAGGCCAGGTAAGGTAGAAGTATTCAGAACACTGCAATAATCAGAATGTATAAGAACTTGTTTTCATTTACTATGCATTGATATACCCCATTTTTACATTGATGGATTAAGTACAGAATAATGGATCTGCATGAGGACTTGCACAATCATCTTGTACACCTTATATGATGAAAAAGGAACTTTCAAATGCCAGTATTTGAATTGTGTTCTGAAAAAATGGAGCTGGAATAGCGAGGTTTGTCTAGAGAATGCTATTGCAGGTGCAGGACAGACAGACCAAAATGCACTGTAATTATATTCAGCCTGTAGTGGTTCAATCTGAACCATATATTGATTCAAGCTGAAGGAAACAGATTGTCTAGTCTCTCATGCATTTACTTTTCAGACAGTAAAACATATGCCTTGGGCAGCAAGTTACCATAAAATTATTCAGCCACAGCTATAGTGTTGTATTTTATCAAAAGCAGCAACTTCCATTTTGTTTCAGCAGAATAAGTTTTGATGTAGACCCTTTCATTTTATTTCCTTTCTTCTGAAAGTACATACTAAATGGAAAAAGGGCCAACTTATGAACGTTAACAGAATCTCAAACGTGTTCATATTTGTTCAAGCCACCTCTCAAACTTTTTGTGTTGGCTAATTAGGAACCAGTAATTCGGCATTTATCTAATTTTCAATAGAGCTCTCTACTTTATCTTGACATTTTACTGGTGGTTTGTAAATCCAACCATGCTCAACTTAAAAATATGCTTAAAACATTAGCCAGGTATTATTATAAATGAAATAGGTACTCAGACCCTTAAAAGCTAATTCGCTATATAATTTAGTACTAAAATTAAAATAATCAGAAAATAAAACATCTGTAAACAGCTTTACTACCTCTTTTGTAAATAATAAAAATATATCTGTTAAAGTGACATAATTAGATAATTAGATCACCAAAGTTATGTTAAATTATTATTCAGGGTCTAATATAAACCCTATAAAAGTGGGGATACTCAGAATCATGGTTGTAACTATCTTTAAATCACTCTATTTTCTTAGGTGGTGCCGCATATTGTATGTGGTATGCAAGATGAACAAAAGTTTGAAAACTCCAGCAATTCTTAGCTTAAAAAAGTGTTAAATTCTGGTCTCAGTTGCATTAGTATAAATTCAGAGTTAATTCCATTATTCAGAGAATACACAAAAGTAATTTAGAGCAAAGTTTGAACCAGTGGATTGAAGAATGGAGTTTTGGCCCGAATTCTGAATGTCCTTTCTTTGAGGGTTTAAATGAGACCTTAAATTATCACCTGTAAATATATATATTTTAATTCCCTCTATCTTTGTAATATGTATTCAGTACCCAACTAGCCAGGAACCTATTAATTATTAGATACATTCTGTATATGATTCGGATTTTTAAATGTGGATACCTAGGACCTGATCCTGCAAAGTGCTGAGCTGAGGGCCTCCAATACCTGCTTCTACCAAAGTCAACAAAGGGTGCTGAGCGCTTCCGAGGAGGGGCTCAGCATCTTGCAGGAATTGACGTCCAAATGGCACGTTTAAAATATGGTTTGGTATTTGTTGGATGCACAAAACCCACACTTTCTGGCATCTGATGGATAACTACACATATCCATACCTCTTTAGTTACACAATAACTAATTTAGTGCATGCATATGTGGGTTTTGTTACACATGCAAATGGTATAATAGCAGATCAGACAACAGTGTTTGAATATATGGCCCTATAAGTTTGCCACATCCAACCCAGCTCCAATTATCACCTCATACACAGAGGTAACATGATGTAGTGAGGGATAAGCAAGACAACAGTAAGGGAAGATAAAGGCTGCACAGTTACTTAGCAAGGGCTTTGTTGAATGATGCACTCAAGATTGTGAGACTATTATTTTGGGGACTGGTTGGGAGATGGCATTACCAAATGGATATTCTAAATGGCTAATTTTATGTAGTTGTTGCTGCTGAACTTGATATTATGGGTCTAAAGTAGACATGGAACTGTCTTACTAGGGTATAAGGAAAATGCTCAGATAAATGCTTTTAGTTTTAATGCACTGTGTTGTTTTCAAATCAAAAGTAACTCGTGTCCAAGATATCAAATGGATGGGCAGCCTCTAAAATCAAGAATATTTTATAATTCCTTCTCAATCTGCTTTGTTGTAACCTAACAATCACTTTTTGAAATACTGGGAAAAAATGTAGGGCTACTGGGAGACAGTAAAGCAAAGGTGATACAATCAATCATAATGGAATTCATGAAGCCTAAATCTCTCTCTCCTGTGGTACACAACCAGCCATTCATTCTCCTTGAGCAAATAACCCATAGAAAGCATTGTATCCTCACTGCACGCCACAATGGAAAGAATATCCTTAAAAGTTAATTTATTAAAGATCCGTCTGGACTAGATGAAAAAAAAAGTAAGCAGAGAAAACAAACTAATTTGCAGCCTCTGACGTGTCATGGACTAGAACAATACACTCTTTCTGAAAAACTCATGAAAAGAAGTTTAATAAGTGATCACGGTATCAAGCAGCTTGAAAAACATGAGGATGTTGGACAACCAGCAGATGCAAGAAAATCAGCTTTAAATCATACATGGAGATCTCGGTGTCTACAATTCTGAAATTAAACATATAGGATGATCTCCCTCCACAATGAATGAGCATATCAGGATCCCTTTCACACAGCGAATAAAAACACTGGAAGGAAGGAAGTCATTAATATGTTTTATTTTTTTTTTCATTTGACCATTGGGTTTGGGACTGATGCCCACAAGAAGGTGGCAGCAGGGGGAATTTTAGTTTATGGCTTTAGTATATTGTGATGCTGAGAATAAGAAAGAAGAGCATTTTCAGGGCTAGAGCAGCGGATCATTTGTCAGAACAAATATCCCAGAGAACATGCCAGATGAAGAGTAAGAGATGGACAGACATGCAAATAGAACAGTGGGGAAGACATGGCTAAAATACAAATATTTGACTCCTAGTTTGATAAGCCAGTATCAGCAGAAAGTTCAACAGCTTTAACTTCTATATGATTTAAGGAAGGTTTCAGAGTAACAGCCGTGTTAGTCTGTCTTTGCAAAAAGAAAAGGAGTACTTGTGGCACCTTAGAGACTAACCAATTTATTTGAGCATGAGCTTTCGTGAGCTACACTTTTCATAAGGAATTCCATTTCTTTTCTGGCCTGAAATATCTCATTTTATATAGTCACAGGAGTGTGTACGCAAGCACAGACACAAGCATACAGCCCCTCACATGCACACCATTAAACTCCCCCAACTGGCTTGTGTATAGGAAAAATAATGCTCTCAGGCTGGGAGCCAAATTAGATCCTGGAGCAAATGTACACAGTCAACGTAGAGATGACGGGAGAATCTTAACAGTACCAGTGAGTCCCACTGCACTTTGTAATATCACTGACTAGTAAATTCCCTGAGGTCAGTTGAAAGAATGTCGCAAATAATGATATGGAATAACAAGCTCCAGGATATTCAGAAATAACTGAAAGTGAAAACATCAACTAGCACAGACCTGGGAGTGGGGAGATATTTACCCAGGTCCTATGGTATCTCCCTTAAAAAGTAATCTTTTCAATTTTTCTTTAAAAGAGATAATGCAACTGCTGACATGGTGGAAAATAATACAGTTTAACAGTTTTGATAATGCAAGCCATGTGGATTAAATTTTCCATCATTTATAGTTTCAATGTGACTTGTTTATGCAAGAAAATGAGATATGACAAAGGTTATGACAATTTGTTAAAATTGTTTGACAAGAGTTGTGTAGAGCATAAGCACTCTCCCATAGAAAAAGGCTCATAAATTTGTCCTGTAAACTTTCATTTAAAATGACTTGCTCTTTAACCTTTTCTAGGACTATAAGAGTGTAAAACATTAAGGACCTGATTCTGCACAGCCTCTCAGTATGGAAAGCCCACTGAGCTTGTGCATGGAAGGTCTATAGGATGGGACTCTTAACTCTCTTAAAATGTGAAAATACATATACTAGGGCACTCAAAATGGTTTTTGTGTGTGTTACGAAAAAAATAAAATTGTGACAAAACCCTATTTTAGAAGCTTGGTTTTCTGGTTAATTAACTGTAAACTTTTGTAGAAACACAGAACTTTTGAGAATATTAAACTTCTGCCAAAAAACGAGGTTTTGCTGCCGATTGAACTCATCACCATAAACTGATTTGAAAAGTTGTTTTTGTTTTGTTAGGCTCTGATATACAATTTTATTCAGACAATATTTCCTTGTTAATTTATATATTGTACATTCACTGCATCAGAACAGAACAACAATTCACATGATATGAAAGGGTTTAAATTAGCAGTGACACAAATGTTTGTAGACCTAAATCGATCTTCTTTGTTATATTTTTAGTGAGAAAATGAACAGTCAGTGTCTGCCAACTGACTGTGTTCCAGGATTATCTTATTGTATTTGGCCTACAGAGAGAAAGCAGTAAAGTGGCTAAAGCAGGAGAGCTCCTGAGACACCAAGTAAAGTGTTTGTGTTATTGGCAGCAGATTTCATAATCTGGTTCACTACAGAGAGAAAATAAAGCATCAATATAAATTTCTCCAGGGAACAGTAAGCGCAAACACCATTCTCTGTCAAACATGTATAATAGCTAAAAGAAACCCCGTTGGAATTAGCCTTTAATGGCATATGTTGCACATGTCCAAGTGTTTAACAAAACAATGAGAGAGCGTTTAAAGATTTCTTTGGATTGAGTCAAATGGTTTCATTTGAAACTGTTGTTTACAATCATCCCATTAGGATGCACTTGTTTGGAAGTGTGTGTTTTTCCTCCAGACTGTAGCTGCTTTCAAAAAGCCTAGTAAGAACAGGGGTGTTGTAATTTTTACATACTAGAATCAATGTCCATTTTCATTAGGAACCAGGTTTGATGGAACTCCATGTAACTTTGCACCCACTGCCTCCTAAAATCTATGGAAACTGCCAGATGTTTCACTGTACCACACCTAAAGAGAGGTGAATATGCAGCCAACATTTTCAAATGGAAGCTCCTAAAGTTAGGTACCAAAATCTATATTTAGCCTTGGTCTCCAAGGTGACCTGTGGGAGCTCAGTTCAAAAGGAAACCTCTGTTCTGTCTTTAAGGCTACGTAAGTGACAAAATATGGATTCAGGTATCTAAATTTAATTATCCAAGTTTGGAAATGTTGGCCTCAGTTCATTCACTAAAATGATTAGACACCTTTGGGTATGGCTGCCTAGACAGCTAACTCACTTTTAAAGTCCATAGGGATTTTTTCTTGCCTGGTGCTGCACCACTGTACCTTTTACCCCAGCCTCTCAGTGAGTAATTTTAATAGCCTTCATTGAGACATTTTTTGTGGAACGATTTTTCCATTTTCAGCTAACTCTACTAATGTTGTCCCTCAGCCTACTGTGAGGAGAAGAAGATTAAAAAACATGTACATTTTTTACTAGTTCATTCTAATTGTTTTTGTATACTGCAAATCATAAAAAGTAGATTGTCAGCTAAATTCACTTCTAGCTCAGAATGTCATACTTTACAATTTAATATGGAAATATGATCATGTTCCCTGTGACATTCTGGGGTGCAATTCAAAATAGTGAGGGGCTGTGTCACCGCCTGCCCTGTAACCCTGGGTGTCTCACAATGCTTTGCTGCTGTAGGTCCCAACCTGGGCTGCTCCCAACCAGCCTTCCAGCATGCAGGTCACACCCTGAATGTCTGTGTGTTAGACAGCCCTGATTCAGCCGCTCTGAACCCCGCAGCCACTCTACAGCCCCACTCTGGCTTCCAGCTCTACCTGTCTTCCCTCCACCCGTAGCCATTTCCACTCCAGCCTCCACAGCTCTGGATTTCTCACCATTGCCACTGCCTCTGCTGGATCGTCTGAGGAACCATCTGCTTGATCTCCTGCATGTGCCCCATAGGAGAAAGAGGGATCCCTTCTGGCCCCTAGGTTTGGAGCAGGTGCTCCATCCTGCCTCATGGCATATGTGGACAACATGGCCACTAGCTCCAATTGCTTATGATCAGCTGCTGACAGACAACACTGTGCTCACAGCTCTTCTAAATGCTGCTTCATGAGCTCAGCAACTGCTTCTTTGCTCCTCCTACCTTTTCTGCTTCTTACTCATTTGTACACTTTCTTTTCTTCTGTTTCCCTTGCCCAAAATAAACAAACAGAAAATAATCAAACTATAACCTTTCTTTGACTGTTCTCAGCCTTTGCACTTGAGAATCACTTAAAACTATTTCACCAGTGCTTAAAGGGTAAACTTCCATTAAAATAGCAAACTGTGTGTAAATCCTGCATAACGACACCACAGTCACGTTCTGGTCAGTTGGGGGTGCAATCCAGCCCTGTGAGGGGCTGTGCCTACCCTCTAACCTTGGGAGCCTCACAATGCTTTGCTGTTGTAGATCCCACCCTGGTTCACACACATGTAAGAGCTAGGAATATGTGTTAGAATTATAACTAAATACCTGTCGCATACATACATCATGCAAGAATATTAATGATCAGTGTGTTGTTATTTTTCAAAGGCATATTTTGTACAAAGATTATTACAGTAGTGTGTAGGGTGCGAATACCAGGGTGCATAGTGTCACAGTAACTATCATTGACAATTGTAAGCTTAAGGAGAAGAAACAAGAAGGGACCGAGGAACAATCACACTCACATTGATAATACATTATATTCATCAGAAGAGACAAAGCATTCTCTTCTGTGTAATTATAAGTCAAATCCTGACTCCAGTGAAGTTATTGGGAGTTTTGCCACTGACTTCGTGGAGCCAGGACTTCACCATATGTCTCTATTACCCCCATCGCATGATCCAGCAATGGCAGAGGGCCAAGCGGAGGTACTGAGACAGTGGTAGCTGCACAGAGTCAGGAAAGATGTTGACCTACATGAGACTTTTGGAGTGTCTCCCACTCAGCATGAATGGACACTGGAGGACCCTGAGTAGGCCGTGGAGGACCATGACATGTGGCTACTTGGAAGGAGACACAGATACATCTACTCCTTGGCTGTGAGATGTTTGGTGCCCTGAGTTGGTGTTTCAGGTGGCCAGGATGCTCGTGGCTGTGGATGGAGTCAAAGCAGACACCTCTTTTGCAACATTTCCAGTATTTGGCTTCTCCGATAGACCTACTACTAGCCCTAGGATTGAGGACCCCTTTTCCCTCTGCTGTCTATAGGGATGCAGCAGACTCTCGGTATCAGTTAAGGAGGGGTCAGAGGTCTTTATTACACACAAATCCCCATCCAGGTTTGAAGCACTACCAAGCTAGGATATTTCAAGTCTGAGCTGAAATGGTACAACAAAACCCTATCAAAACTAGTACATTTCAATTTTGTTTTTCACTTAATTTTAGTTAAGACTAGGAAGCCAACTGTATTGAAAACTGATTTTAAAAACCTGGTTCCTAGAGGAATCCTCATATGCTGAGTTTCTGCTTGGGGCAAAACAGAACTACTTTTGTGCTTTCTCCCGTACTGCCCCATATGCTTGGGAGAAAACCTACCTCATTATCCTCTTTCAAATTCCTCCTTAAATCTCTCTCCTGCCATGATGCCTACAAAAAATTTGACAACTGTTAGGCCACCCGTATGCTGAGATCACAGCCTCTCAGTATTGACCAATATTGTCTCATTGTGTCCTTGTACTCACTCACCTATATCTCCCTGTCATCTCTTGTCTTATACTTAGATTGTAAGTTCCATGGGGTAGGCACCACTTTTTTGTTCTGTTGTTCTGTGTTTGCCTAGCACAACTGGGTCCTGGTCCATGGCTAGGACTTCTAGGAGTTACAATAATTAATAATAATTAAGACAACATAAGATTCAGTGGGAAATACAGCCTAGTACAGGGATTCCACTTCATTGTTTTAGCCGAACAGTGTAACTTTAGTAACATATCTGAATACTAAGTAACAAATTTAACCAAACATTTTAGGACTTGTAACCAGAGTGTAACTGGTTTTAAGTTGTGTATTGTACCTCACTTTGCTTTATCCTGGTAAATGATTGCTGTAGCAGTGGTAGTATAAAACTGATACAACAATCACATTTAAAGTGACAAACACCAGTTAATCTGTGAACTTTATGCTGCTTTTACACTACAGCTTTACTAGGAAAGGGACAATCCATCGTCTTTTGAGTATATTAAAATACAGAATCCTATTTTTAAAACACTCTGCTCTGGAGAATGAGGATATAGGTGAAATTCTGTCCCGAACAAAACAATGTACATTGATTAATTATTTAAAAAATGTAAAGACAATAGCATTTTTTAAAAGGCCAGTACACTTTACAGCCCCACCATTCCTCTTGGCAGCAGCAGGAGCAATCTAAGCAGCCACAAAATTCAAGGATTGAAACTGGCCAGAATAAAGGCATAGTCTTTATAGAAGGATAAATGGTGAATGTAAATTTCTCTATTGTACCAGGATGCCTGTCTTCTTTCTCTAGCTTTATTTTTCTAATTTTAACAAATAGGTTCCAATCCTTGCTGCAAAATTACTACTGAGTAAATAGAAGTTTGGCCTGTGTTGGGAGTATTGAATTTGTCCATTAATGTTGCCAGTGCAAGGAAACTCTTGTTCTTAATTTGCATGAGTTCTCCACTAATTATCTGATAGCAAAAATGGATATAAATGGAATACAGAATAATTTTCCAATATACTAAATTATTAGTATTAAAAATCCAATGTCACACAGTCACTCAAGGTGTTTGGTTCTATTCCACAGCAGTAGTCTTGTCTTTTAGGAATCTAAATTGATTTTCTGCCGATTGAAATGTATAACCCCATCTATTGATGTTATACAGTAGCACTCACTTAAGAAGCTGTTATGGCAGAAGAATTTCAGACAGCAGAAGGAAACAGCTGCATCAAGTGCAATAGCATTATAGACTGTGTTCTCTGAATGGGTATGTATCTATGGGGAAAATTTACACCGGCTGAGGATCTGCCCCTACCAATATAGGCCTTGATCCAGCAGAACACATAAGCATGGGCTTAAAGCAGGGCCGGCCCACAACATTTTGGCACCTGAGGCGGGGAGCTCAAATGACGCCCCCATGCCCCCTTGCTTGGGCCAAAACTTTGAAAGGTCTCAATTCTGCCTTCTTCCCGTTCTACTCCTCTCATGGTACTGCTCTGCTACCTACCCCAGTAAAGGAGAACTAACAACTTAAAATGCCTTATTCAATAATTTTAAGTAACACTTAACTTTCAAATGCCTGAACAGCAAATGTAACTTTTCTTGTCTGCATACTGAACACTGGCATTTTTATCTGTTTGAATAATCAAAGTGGTGCTTTCCAGGCCTTCTTGGTTGCAAAGATTTGAACTGCTTCCTGCTGACTGTCCACAATCTGGGCCAGCTCATGCTCTATTGAGATGGTTGCAAGGCCAACCAGCCTCTCCTGTGTCATTGTGGAGCGTAGATGTGTTTTTATTAACTTCAGCTTGGAGAAGCTGCATTCTCCACTGGCAACTGTTACAGGAAGTGTTAGAAGTATGTGCAGAGCAACAAAAGCATTTGGAAAGAGGGTGGTCATCTTATTTGTGCACATATCCTCCAGAACAGCCTTTGGAGTTGATCCTGCTGAAATGTATCTTGACAGGGCTTTTGGTTCATCACCTAAATCACTTGCATCAATATCGCGCATGTCATTCTGTGTCAACACTGTCTCTAGTGCCCTGCATTGCTGGTGTAGGTCTTCTTCAGGTATAGTGAGGAGTTTTGGAATATCATACAACATCCCAAATATACAGCTGTGTTCCTTGAGCTGCATGAAACGTTCTTCAACTGACTGTATTGCACAATCTAGCACCTGGTTAAAGAATTCAATTTTGAATTGTTGTTTGGGGTCTCTTATGGGATTATCCCGTGCCTCATAATCAAAATGTCTTCTTCTTTGGTGACTCTTGTATTCTTGAATGGGTGGGAAAATAGCTTCAGAGTGAAGTTCCTCTGCCAACTTCTGTGCACTCTTCAGAATGTTTTGAAATCCCTCATCTGACTGGTAAGACTGTAGCTATGACTTTGCTTTGTCCAGTTGTTCCATTGCTCTAGATATATCAAGGGCAACACCTTGGAGTCTCTTGCTTACAGCATTTATTTCAAACAGTATGTCATGCCACAACACTAAGCCACACAGAAATGTGAAGTTATGTATGTTTCTGGTGATTCCATTTCCCTCTGCCACTGTTCTCCCATGAACAGTTCCTGTCATAGCATTATCCTCCATAATGGCAACTATGGCATCATCTATCTTCCCAATTTGGTGTTTGATAGGCTTTCTCGCCTCCACTCGACTTTTCCATCGTGTGGCACTCAGTGGGTTCAGTGTCAGAGAGGATATTCCCAGATGTTGCTTCAAAATTTGCCATCGATGAGTTGATGCAGAGAAAAATGCATAGATGCTTAGAATTACATTAAAAAATTCAGCAGCCTCACTGGAAGCTGATGCTGCATCACTGACCACCAAGTTCAATGAATGAGAACTGCATGGGACAAAAAAAGTTTGAGGGTTTAACTCTCGGATCCGTGTCTGCACTCCTCTGTCCTTTCCTCTCATGCTGGCACCATTATCGTAGCCCTGACTTCTCACGTCAGCTATCGCAATTCCCGTATCTTCCAGCTTTTTAAGAAGCACATTTGTCATACCAGCTCCTGTAGTATCATCAATGTCAATAAATTCTGGAAAATGCTCTCTGACAGTCACCATTGCAGGGACATTTTCACTAGGTTCTGTTGTTACAAAACACACCATTAAAGTAATTTCTTCCGTATGGCTGATGTCAGGTGTGCAGTCCAGAATAACAGAATAATATCTTGCTGACTTCAGAGCTGCCACAATCTTCTGTTTGACTTTTGTTGCCAGTAACTATATCATCTCATTTTGAATTGTTTTTCCAAGGTAGTGGTTTGTGTACATTTCTTGGGTGGTGACGCTTCTTAGATGCTCCTGGAGTACAGCATCAAACTCAGCCATCAGTTCCAGAATTTTAAGGAAGTTTCCATTGTTTGGCAAATACAGCTGATCTGAAGTGCCATGCAGTGCTAGGTTTTGCATAGCAAGCATTCTCACAATGACAATGAGCCTTTTCAGAACATTTTGCCAGTAAAGAGACTCTGATGCAATCTTCTCTTGATGCTGATCATCTATGGTGGCCTTTAACCTTACTTTCATCTCAAGCTCTTTCCACCTATGGAATGCTCTCTGGTGATTTGCTGCCTTCTCATGGCATGCCAGATCTCTAGCCAGATTTTTCCAATCCTTTGTTCCTGTAGAACCCAATATGGCTGGAATATTAGAATGGAAGAGTTTGCAACAAAAACAGGATGCAGCATTCTGGGTTTTGAGTACATAAGCCATGGCCTCTCTACTTTGTCACCATTGCGGATTTCAAGCCAGTAATGTGTTGGATGGAAACTTCTATTTTCATTGTCTTTGGGGAACATGAAATTTTTCACTTGCTGTGGCCCATGCAGTACAAGGAAGTCACTCAGGCTATTGCTCAAGTGGGTCCAAAGTCCTGGATCATCTAGACTTAAGGAACTAAACTCAGCAGCAGCTGTTTCTTGCGCCTCCACCACACTCTTCTCTGATCTACACTTTTCTTCAGGAATGTGCATGGTTACATCCATTTGAGATGGAGATATGGATGCTGCAGTAGCTGCCAGGTCACCTGCACTCTGACTAACTGGAAGATCAGGCACCTCCTCACCACTCACTTCCTCACTGGGGCCAGAAGGCTCACCGTGAACATTTGTGTCTATGTATCTCAGGAAAACTCCTTCCTGCTTAAATAGAAAAGCTTCCTTTGCTTGCTTGCTTTTTCTGAATGCTGCCCCAGAGGCATGTTTTCTTCTTTCAGTCATGATTGCTGTTCTGTGCCAGCTACAGTGCTCTCAACACTCAGTTGAAGGGGACAAATAAGCAGACTGGTACCAGGGCCTGAGTGAGGGAAGATATCAGCATCTTAAGGGCTTAACTGGCTCCTACTACTGCAGTTGACTGCCTGTTCTCCTCAAGTGGGTTCAGGGAAGCAGCCGGAAACAGGAAGCTCCCTGAGAAGCTGGTGTTAATCAGTCCAGGCTCCTGGGGATGCCAGAGAGGTACATAAGAGGCTCCTCCTCCTCTCTCTCCCTGCAGCTCCTGCTGCTTTCTGTTATTCCCTCTCACCTTTTCTCCTGCCTGCCTGTTTTGTCTCTTGTGCCCGCCTTCCTCCAGCACAGCACTCCACCATCTCTGTGCAGCTAGAGCAGAAAAAATACACATGCGCCGGCAGCAGACACAGTTTTCTACATTCTGGGTCCTAGTGGTGCCCCCCCACACTCTGGCATCTGAGGCGGCCGCCTCAGTTTGCCTCATAGTAAGGCCAGCCCTGGCTTAAAGTCATGTACATGCTTAAGTACTCTGCTGTATGGGGGACTTTATAACGCACTCAGTCACCACGGCATCTAACCTTGCCCTACAGTAAACATGCCCATTCTGTTGATAGTGTCATTAAGATATCTTTAGTTTTTTAAACACACTAAGTGATAAGACAGATGTGCTCACCACAACAGTATGGTGGGTCCTTGCCTAGCTGGCTGACAGAAAAGGCATTGTTAACCCTTTAAGGGTTCCCTGTGCAACTGATAGCAGAGGGAGAAGGAGGAGGAAAATGTCCCCGGATGGAGTGGGTAGGAGCAGGAAGTGGCTGGAACAGGTCAGTGGAGAAGGGCACTGCTCATTCTGCTGACCAGAAGAGTTGGAAGGAATTTATATCACGTGCAGCCCCAGAGAAGCCCTCTTTTACCTGGTTTGGGCTGGCAGCACCCACCCACCCACCCAATCTGAAAAAGGACCGAATTTCCTTATGACCTGCCATAGGCATTATGCTAGTTGTCCTTTGTCCCCTGGGGGTCTGGGAAGGAATTTTCCCCTCACTGTCTGATTGCCTGAGGTGGGATGTGTTTCGGACCCAGTGGGGTACGGCAGGGGTTAGGTTCTAACCTCACAACTTAGTATGTAAAACTCATGGCAGATTTCCAGAGCAGGTACTCGTTTGGAAGGGATACAGTTGTCAGATAAATGGACTGGAAAAGGATTTAAAGGAAAGTATTCCATAAAGAAACTGAGGAAGGGGGTGTCAGGGCTCCTATGTGGGGAGCTGACCTCCTTCCTTTTATTGCCCTCTTAACCCTCATACTAGGAGAGGGTGTTGGGGGCCCAGCAACAGCATGGCTGAGACAGGTTGAGTATTAGGTAGAAATGATGATGACTGCACTCTAAAATGTATAGACAGGCAATCCTAGATATATTAAGTGACTAAAGTTGTGGCATAATTTAAACCACATCCTTCTCTTTCTTCCGGTGTAGCAGGACACTTTCTATTTTGTCACTGCTGCAGGAAGCAGCCACAAGAGTGTAACCTGTATGGGCTTTTCAGAAAACGTTACTTTCTTTACCCTTTATGTTCATTAGCCAATTGTCATTGTTCATTCAGGAACAGACTTCACCTTCAGCCTCATTCTCCAGAGCAGAGAGTTATAAAAAGACTATTCTATATTTCAATACACTGTAATGAGTTTCTATTTCCCAGGGTCTTGGGAAGGGGGCTAAGATTTGTGCTGTAGGTCAATTTTTTTTGCTGGGGGGGGGGGAGCTGTTGGTGTTAGCTACTATTTTCAGGTGATTTGTGTTTCCTAATGCAAACCAATGGTGCTTAGACTGTTAGGTAGCATCTCTGGTAAAATCCTAGCCTAGTGGATAGGGACGGGACTGGAACCCGGACCTGGTTCTATCAGGGGCCTGGTGAGTGACCTTGGGCAAATCACTTTGCTGCTCTGTGCCTCAGTTTCCCCATCTGTAAAAAGGGAATAATGATACTTACCTCCATTCTAAAACATTTGGAGAATGAGTGATGACAGGTGTTATAAGAGCTAGATATTTATCATTGCAAAAGTTAAGGGGACTTTCAGCATTCATTAGGAGCAGGATTTTACCCCTTTTTGAGCATTTTTATCAATGCATAGAAGTTAATTATACCAAACAGAATCACTGCATGACAAGCAAATCAGTATTATACCTTCTCTTCTTTCAATTTAATATTACTTATGGTAAAAACAGAATAGAAGGAAGACAGCTAAGAAGTGAGACAAAAGGTCCTATTCTCTGGAATAGGTGTTATATTGCTTTTTCCATTATATAAAACTATCCAGGTGAGCTTAACAACTTTGTAAAGAAGTATTCACCACCGCCATCATCTTAATGTCTGAGCAAAATACAGAACAATTTAAGTGTCCTCAAGCTTCAAAATGATTATGGAAAATGATACAATCTTTAATGATTTTGTACTTGTCTGACAAAAACCCCACAATGTTGAGATATTTTAGGGCCCTTCGTTTTCAGTTTTTATTGTATTTAATTTTCCCCAGGAATTTATCAGTGTTTATAATTACAAAAACAAAAACAGGTGAAAATCAGTGCAAAAAACTATTATTAATTTTTCTCGGCTAATATCTGGGCTGATTTTGGTGGATGGAAAGACAGGGGGGAAGTATTCAGTAGATTAATGCTTTGAATTCCATTAATCCATGTGATTTGCTGCAGAACTAACAGAGAACTCAAAACACAATGCCACCTCTGAGTTTAAGAAAACAATATATCTCTAAGTCCCACATAAAACTTTTCATTTGCATAAACAGTTGACTGTTGTAACTCTAGAACTATTAGCCTATAAATATTTACATTTAATAATTGGGCCACACCATTTGCAGCGCACACACTCAACTTCATCCTTTTCTCCTGTTTCTCTTTTTTTTTAAACTTTCGATTACTTCTTTGTGTTCTGGAATGTATTCTGATACAGGTTTTTGTTTTCTTCCCATTTTAGTGTGTCAGATCTTTAAACTGTTATTTGCTAACAGCTTGAAATATGTACGTGGTAGACATGAGGTTCATCAGTTTGTTCAGATGCACAGACACTTCAGAGTTTGCGTGCGTGCCTGTTTACTGTGTGTATCTTCTAGATTTATACATCGCCATACTTCAACAGGCAGCTTTGCATATACACACAGACTAACGTATTATCATAATACATATATATCATGCCGTGTATTGTGTTTTCCTAATAAAACAATGGTTTTTTTTATATATTTAAATGATGCAAAAGTAGGGTGAAAATCAGAAAAAATTGAATAATACTTTTTATAATACCCGGGAATTTTTTGGTAAAAATCAGTTTAAACTGAAAATGAAGGGGCTTAAATATTTTACAGCACTCATTTTCCACAGTGAGTCATCCCCCCGCCACTCCCTGTTCAAAACTGCTCTCAAGCAGCTTGTAGAATCAGCAGTGTTCATAAAGCCCATCTACAGAAATGCTCTGTTTTCCAGGGACTTTCATTTTAAAATCTAGGCAATTTGGGGGGGGGGGGGGGAATACATTAATGTTCTTCCTTATTTTCTTCTACATTAGCCAATATAATCTAAAGTCCTGCCAGCATGCAACTGTGAAACGTTAATAAGCACAACCTCAAATATCTGTGTACTTGTTGCAGATTGCAATGTAGGACTGTAGCATCTTTTCTTTACACAGCAGGGACTGCATGTCAGGGATAAACTGCATGTTTATTTCCCACCCCCCCCCCCCACACACACACTGTTCCTCAAAAAGGACAGGAGGACTTGTGGCACCTTAGAGACTACAAGTTTATCTGAGCTTAGGTTTTCTTGAGCTATAGCTCACTTCATCGGATGCATCTCACGAAAGCTTATGCTCAAATAAATTGGTTAGTCTCTAAGGTGCCACAAGTACTCCTTTTCTTTTTGCGAATACAGACTAACACGGCTGTTACTCTGATAACTGCTTACTATGATTCTTTCTGTATTCATAATAAATGTGGTATTTTGCCTTTTCCCCTTTAATAAGATCCTGCTGGTTTTTATTTTATTGGTATAACATTTTGGTGGAGAATTGTGAAAGGGGGAATATTGGTAAAAAACCTCAGTTATTGTAAATATTGGTGTACACACCGCCAGCTCTATTGAGCTAGGCATTTCTATTAGGTTAACCAGACCCGCTGGCCTCCGGGAAGGTAGCAGGGAAGAACAGGTTAACCAGACCTGCTGGCCTCCGGGAAGGTAGCAGGGAAAAGTGTATAAATCAAGCTAAGGTTACTAAAAAAAAAAAAAAGAAACAGGTTAACTTGATCCTGCTGGCCTCCGAGAAGGTAGCAGGGAGAAACAGGTTAACCAGACCTGCTGGCCTCCGAGAAGGTAGAAGGGATAAACAGGTTAACTGGACCTGCTGGCCTCCGAGAAGGTAGCAGGGAAGAACAGGTTAACCGGACCTGCTGGCCTCCGAGAAGGTAGCAGAGAGAAATAGGTTAACCGGACCTGCTGACCTCCAGGAAGGTAGCAGGGGACCTGCGGCCTCTGGGAAGGTAGCAGGGGAAAAACACATAGATTAAGCTATGATTGCAGAATCTAGGCTGTGTCACTTGCTAAGTAATAATACCAGGAGTGACCAAGAGATTGAAATATCCATGTTAAGATGTTTAAAAGAAAACAGGGTAAGCCAGTACCAGAGGGAGGAATGGAGTCAGAAGGCACTCCAACCTCACCTTTTGTTAAAGAAATTACACCTTTTAAACAAATCCTTCAAAAATTTGGGCACAGTCCTTGGACTAAACAAGCCCTAGCTGATGTCTGCACTATTTCGGACCTAGAGGATAGATTGGCTCAGTATATCCTCATATAAACCTGCTAGTGCTGCCAAAAGACAGCAGCAATTTGGTTGTTGTGGGAGGCATGTAAGGATTCTTACCTCCGCTTGTCTTCATGTAAAGAGGAAAAGGCACAAACGGAAAAGGGAGCAGACAATTGGAAGATGCTGGCTTCAAATACCCAAAGCCAGCTGAAAATAGTGAAAGAGGCACTCCAGGAATACAAAAAGAGTGAAAAAGTTAACTCTGCAGAGGCTGGAGGGATGCAGGTAAAGGGGGAGAAGGTCCTATGTATGGCAACCCCAGGCATAATTACAAAGAGAAAAGAGAGTAAAAAAAAAAAGTTAACTCTGCAGAGGCTGGAGGGAATTAAGCAGCTAAACTTTGTGAAAATGTTAAAAGGAAAAATGTTAGAGAAAGAGCATTCTTGGTTTCTTTGCAGCCATTCTGAAGGAAAAATGGGCCCTTTTCCAAAGGAATGTCTGTAAATTAGTCAGGCAAAAATAAACTATCTGATTAAAATCATTTGACTGGACAATTTAGTCAAATTTGCTAAAAGAACAAAAGGGGGTTCTATTGGAACTTAACTGCCTCAAATGTATAAAGGGAATATAAGATGGAAAGAACAGAGCAGTGTGGAAGGGATGTTAAGGAAAAGAAAATGTGTATGTATCTATCTGTGTGTGTGTAAATACATAAAGTTCTAAGGACCACTTCGTTTTGTTTTTGTTTGAAATAATGCCCTTAAAAATCCGTTTGACTTTTTAATTCAAAGTTGCAAAACTGACAGACCTTTTTGCTAGACACAGGTAATTAGTGTTGTTTGGCTTTGGGATTTGGCATTTAACCCTTAAAAGGTAACTCAATGCTTTACAAAATTGAAAATGTTTTTAAGTTGTGGCTGCAGCAGGGCAGTCAAAATCAGGAGAATAGGAAAAAAAATCTGGATTCTTTTTGTTTGTTGGTTGGTTTTTGTTTGTTTGTTTTTGTAACAAAATAGCAGATGAGAGCTGTAGTAAAAAATAAATAATAAGAAATTAAAAAAAGACAGTCCCCCTCTGAAGCAACAGCAGGGGTGAGGTGCACAAAACAAAAAGAAGCAATGGTAGAAACACAGAGTCTTAAAATGGCTCTGAGTAATCAGACTGTCACTTTGATAAAGGTACATGAAAACTCTGTAAGCAAAAAAAAGAAACAGTTACACCTTATGTAAAAATGGATATGGATAATGTTATAGAAGTTAAACTATGGAAGGAGTGTGCATTTGCCCCAGAACATGTGCAGGGTATATTGTAGAAGGGGCAAAAGAAATGCAAACATACCATGCTACTTAATTAAAATGCTATTAGGGCTCCAAAGGGAGCCACAATAGGTTGGGTTTTCTTTTTTAGATTGCTGTGTGTTTTGGAAGCAGAAGTTAAAAAGTGATCAAAACTCTGGTGAAAGTTGATTGTGTCCCTTTTAAGATAGAATCTCTGAGCTGCTGATGGCTTTAAATCCAAAAGCAGGAAGCGTCTGTGAAAATGCAAATTACCTAAATGATAAAGGAAGGAAAGAACTAGCAGCACAAAGGAGCTGCAGATAAAGGACACACCTGGTCAGCAAACAAATTTCTAAATAAAAGGCATGGGATCACAATGTTCTTTTGTCTTTCAGAAAATCAGAAAAAGCTGATGCCAGCTGAAGAGCAACCCAATACCATGAATCTACTGTCACAACAGAAATTGTGTTTTGTGTTCTATGTGTTGTCTTGTGTTTTGTCTTGTTGCTAGCACTGTTGTGTGTTTAAAAAAAAATACTGAAGACCTGCAGGTACTTAAAAATAAATTAAGCTCTCTGTCCCAGCTACAGGACAGCCTGATACAAAAACAAGTACATGCCAATGTAGACTTGGTCCAAATTGGTCTGGGTAACCTAAAAGCCCGATGGAATCTCTGGCAATGGTTTAATATTACCACATGGCTTATGCATAAGAAAAAAAATTAGAAATAGGAAACTACACAGCCACAGCTATGGGATGCACTGAAATGCAGATACTTGCCCGAGCTACTTTGGGTCACATTGGGAAATATTAAGGGTTTGATGCATTTGTTAAAACAAAGAAAGAGATCATTGTTTGACACTTATCAATATGAATGGATGCAATAAGTTTCCAGTATTGTAAAACCAGACTTGTTAATGGTAGAAATTGTTGTCAAAATTGCACACCAACAGTCCCTGGAGGCAAAGGTATTGAAGGTTAGCTCACTCCCCATATTACACCATGGGATCCTTCTGGCTATCCTGGACCTCGAGCCAGTGGACTGGGAAGGGAGGGAAGCTATTGGACACTAGAGGTTGTACTGAATGGACTCCTCAAAAGTGGGTGTGTCTCACCTTGCCTGTTGGCCCAGAACTTTGTAGTAAAGATACATCACTAGGATCATGTATGTGGGTTGAACTGGAATCACAAACTCAAATTGCCTCACAGTACCTTCTCTTGAATAGGCTACACAGAAAGTGACACTGATGATTATAAATCTTAGTGTCAAAAGGGGGATTATGTTGGATCATATTAAAGAAGTTCTGTATTAAAATCACAAATGAGTTTGATTCCCCATAGTTTAAATTCCAGGGTATTACTAATTAAGAGGTCTCTTGATTTTTGGTACTGTTTCTCTCCCTCTATGTGTGAAACTTGCGAACTGCTAATTGTGTTAGTACATTCTAAGACAGAGTCTGTTCTCAAAGCAATTCTTTGTAACAACAACCACTCACACAGAGAGAGACTCAAAGCAATACTCTGTTAACAACAGAAACAGCACCCAGAGACTCCCCGCCCTTTTGTTGTATTCATCTCGCTTTGTTAACAATTGTGATTAAAATAGAGATAGAGGATGTATGTGGATGGATGCTTGGCGTGGATAATAACTGAATGATCAGGGAGGTGCCAGCCTAAGAATGCAGTGTCCATCGGCTGAAGAAGACGTCAAGTGGAAATAACCATAGACCCCGGGAGGGCAGACTTGAATCCACCCAACAGCCTTGTTGGGGACACTGGGCACTACACTAGGTAACTCGGGAGGGTGGAAGACCACGAGTGTCGAGGAAGCCCTCCTACTCTAGGCCCGGATAAACCAAGGTCCCTTTGCTTCTTGAATCCTCTGTGATCCTGCATAACACTAAGGAAGCTAGCACACAAACAGACTGGTTTGCACACGGCTCGCCAGCAAAGGCCAGCTTCGGCCTGGGAAACAGATAGATAAGGCAGAAATGCTTAGCAAAAACTAGGAACAAATAGGACCCAATAAGGCAAGGCTCGGGCAATGCTACTGAGGAAAAACACAACTGGCTGCTTTAGCTGATTGGCTATGGTATTGTACGGGGCAACAGGTAATTGGTTGCATAAGATTGTGTAGTGAAGTAGGAAAAGGTATAAAATGTATACTGGAATCTGCTGCACTGGGGCAGGATTTGAGACAGCTCAGTCTCCCTGCGCTCTATTTGGAGCTCCAAATAAATCTCTCTGCTTCTCCACCACGTTGTGTTTATTGGGTGACGCACACCGGGCAACGAACCCCTGCTGTTGTTTGCCTCTGGCACTGGGTGCCGGCAACAGCCTCAAGAATGGGAGAACCAAAGAACAAGATAACATCTGGCAGCACGGAGCCGTCAGGAATGTGCTATCTGCTGATTGATTCAGCAACAGCATGATGAAGCAATTCCCATCGACTGGCATAGGAAGAAATTCCTATAAAAATGGACTCTAGAAAGTGAGAACTTTGGGGTCTGATTCTGCAAACCAACTTCCAGGAGCATCAGATGAACATCTGACAAGGCCCTGCTCCCTCCTCATGTCCAGGCCACTGGCCAGTGGCTTGGCATGAGCAACTCTAAGGCTGGTAACTGTGATAACAACCTTGCAGAACCTGTGTGTGTGTGTTTGTATGAATGAATGCGTAAATAAATATGAGATTGAATGGAATGTTATAGCTATAACTAACTGATTACTATGATTCTTTCTGTATTCACAATAAATGTGGTATTTTGCCTTTTCCCCTTTAATAAGATCCTGCTGGTTTTTATTTTATTGGTATAACAAAGTCAGCTTCTGCTAGCATGTCTGGTTTCCTCATGCCAATGGTATACTTGCACATTCCTTTAGCAGCAATAATAGTTCTGTTCTGGTAATGAGTTATTTTATTAAATGCTGATTAGAGTAGCAAATAGGTTCTGGACCAGTTTGTAATAGAGTATCAAACTCATTGTGGTCACTTTAGATATTACGAGAGACTACCCTTTCCAGCTGTTTCCTTGAGCTTCTTAAACACCTTCAAGATGCAATTTGTGTCCTTTGGGACACTCTATGCACATGCTTTGATCTTCCAATATTTCACCTTGCAGCTGTTTGCACTGCCTGCCAGGAGCCTAGGACTACTGGTACTTAAGAATGAATGGAATATGAAAGAGTCACAATAGGTGCACCTTAGACACTAATAAATTTATTTGAGCATAAGCTTTCGTGAGCTATAGCTCACTTCATCGGATGCATTCAGTGGAAAATACAGTGGGGAGATTTATATACATAGAGAACATGAAACAATGGGTGTTACCATACACACTGTAATGAGAGTGATGACTTAAGGTGAGCTGTTACCAGCGGGGCGGGGGGCGGGGGGGGAGGAGAGGGACCTTTTGTAGTGATAATCAAGGTGGGCCATTTCCAGCAGTTGACAAGAATGTGTGAGGAACAGTTGGGGCTGGAGGGGCGAAATAAACAAGGGGAAACAGTTTTACTTTGTGTAATGACCCATCCACTCCCAGTCTCTATTCAAGCCTAAGTTAATTGTATCCACTTTGCAAATTAATTCCAATTCAGCAGTCTCTCGTTGGAGTCTGTTTTTGAAGTTTTTTTGTTGAAGAATTGCCACTCGAATGGTCTGTAATGGAGTGACCAAAGAGATTGAAGTGTTCTCCAACTGGTTTATGAATGTTATAATTCTTGACATCTGATTTGTGTCCATTTATTCTTTTACGTAGAGACTGTCCAGTTTGACCAATGTACATGGCAGAGGGGCATTGCTGGCACATGATGGCATATATCACATTGGTAGATGTGCAGGTGAACGAGCCTCTGATAGTGTGGCTGATGTGATTAGGCCCTATGATGGTGTCCCCTGAATAGATATGTGGACACAGTTGGCAACGGGCTTTGTTGCAAGGATAGGTTTCTGGGTTAGTGGTTCTGTTGCGTGGTGTGTGGTTGCTGGTGAGTATTTGCTTCAGGTTGGGGGGCTGTCTGTAAGCAAGGACTGGCCTGTCTCCCAAGATCTGTGAGAGTGATGGGTCGTCCTTCAGGATAGGTTGTAGATCCTTGATGATGCGTTGGAGAGGTTTTAGTTGGGGGCTGAAGGTGACGGCTAGTGGCGTTCTGTTATTTTGTTTGTTGGGCCTGTCCTGTAGTAGATGACTTCTGCGTACTCTTCTGGCTCTGTCAATCTGTTTCTTCACTTCAGCAGGTGGGTATTGTATTTGTAAGAATGCCTGATAGAGATCTTGTTGGTGTTTTTCTCTGTCTGAGGGGTTGGAGCAAATGTGGTTGTATCATAGAGCATGGCTGTAGACGATGGATCGTGTGGTGTGGTCTTGATAAAGCTGGAGGCATGTAGGTTAGGAATAGCGGTCAGTAGGTTTCTGGTATAGGGTGGTGTTTATGTGACCATCGCTTATTAGCACCGTAGTGTCCAGGAAGTGGATCTCTTGTGTGGACTGGTCCAAGCTGAGGTTCATGGTGGGATGGAAATTATTGAAATCATGGTGGAATTCCTCAAGGGCTTCTTTTCCATGGGTCCAGATGATGAAGATGTCATCAATGTAGCACAAGTAGAGTAGGGGCATTAGGGGACGAGAGTGAGTTGTAGCTCATGAAATTTTATGCTCAAGTAAATTTGTCAGTATCTAACGTGCCACAAGTACTCCGTTTTTTTTGCGAATACAGACTAACACAGCTGCTACTCTGAAACTTTTCAATTACCAAAGCCCAAAAATCTACAAAGGGTTTTGTAAAAAGAAAAGGAGTACTTGTGGCACCTTAGAGATGCATCCGATGAAGCGAGCTGTAGCTCACGAAAGCTTATGCTCTAATAAATTTGTTAGTCTCTAAGGTGCCACAAGTACTCTTTTTCTTTTTACGGATACAAACTAACACGGTTGCTACTCTGAAAGGGATTTGTAGCATCTAGCTTTGAGGCATTTATCAACCCACAGGGTGGACTGATTAAAATCAATTATTTTAATCATGATTTAAAAATGAACAAGCAGGAAACCTTGATTTAAATAATTGATTTTAATTGTTTCACATTTATACTTCAGTTATTTGCCTAAAGAAATATTGATTCCCTATTGGTAACCATTAAAACATATTGGGATAATTGGGGATTGGTCCATAATTGGGGATTGGTCCTGCTTTGAGCAGGGGGTTGGACTAGATGACTCCCCGAGGTCACTTCCAACCCTGATATTCTACAATTCTATGATATTGTTTTGCAAGTAAATATAGCTATTATACTAAATTTGGTGTGATTTTTCCAATCAGGAGGGCACATTATATCTATACAGTTTATTTAAGCAATTATATAGCTTGCCTTTTATTCACATTCTTAATTTTTACATTTTTATATTAGAAAATGGTGGATAAGTCATTTCTTGTTTACCAGGTGACTAACTTTTACTTGTGATTTATGTCAAGCTCTATTTGGAGGAAACTTCAAATTCAATTAAAATGCACAAAAACTGCATTTTAATTTCTTTAAGGTAGTTTTATTTCATAAATATGATGGAAATATACAAAAATAAATGCAAAACATGTTGTGCATTTGTGTAGCATGGTTAGAAAGGGTTAAACATCCTGCAAAATAAATAACACACAGAAGACATGTGGGGAGATAATGTTTGTGTTTATTTACATATGTATGAGTAGGGTCAAGAATGTAATCAACAGTCCCTGTCTATGCCATATTCTGATCCTTTGGAGGTCAAAAGAAGATCCTAGCATTTAATTGAATTGTAAACATGGGATATCTCGGTATTCATCTCTCTTTTAAATGTATAGCAAATAATCTGTGAATGGGGAGGACCAAGCAAATGACCTTATGTTAATTCATATAGCTAATTACTGCTGTTGGACCTCCTTCAAAAGTCATCCTAATTACTTTTTGTTCCCCAAGGAATTCCCAACTTGCCAAAGAGGACATGAAATTGTATAAAAGATCCTTGCGTCCTGATTCTGTCATCTCAGATCTGCTAAGGCTTCATCAGGGGAAGTTTGAGTCGCAAGACGGAGATCCCCATTATGCTGGTACGCCCTGAATATGATATTTAGACATTGGACTATGACCTATGAACTGAATTCTAAAGGAACTCTTTGCAACTACAAAGCTCACCATCTCTGCTGTGAATCTGAACCTCAATGAATTGAACTCATGTCTGTATGTATATTGATCTTTTAACCATACTCTCTCTTTTGTTTTTTAATAAATTTTAGTTTAGTTAACAAGAATTGACTGTAACGTGTATTTGGGTAAGATCTGAAACATTCATTAACCTGGGAGTAATGTGTCTGATCCTTTGGCATGGGTAGAACATTTTCTTGTATATGATGAAATAAAATTTTTAGAAATCATCATATTTGACATGGGTACCTGGATGGAGGAGTGAGGTTGGATCACTTTAAGGGAACTGTGTTGTTTGGACTTCTGAGTAACCAGTCAGGTAATAAAGAAGCTGTTTTATGCTGGCTTGGTAAATATATGCATTGCAATATCCACCAGCTTTTTTGGGTCTGGCTGTCCCATTCTTTGCAGTTCACCCTAACTGAGTGACCACAGCTGGCTCCCCACTAGGACACTGGTCACAGCATTTAAAACAAACAAATTTACTAAACAAAGGAAGTATTTTTAGTTAGTTAATTGAACTGATTGTTTCTGGTCATCATAGCCTTCAAGATTTTAGAGCTAGTAAATCTTTCCTTCTCACGCCTAGTTTTTATTAATAGATTGGAAGAGGAAAACCAGCTTTCCTGATTTTTCATCTCCCTATTGGCTTCTTTGAATGAAAAAGGGTCCTTGAAATGAGCTAGCTGAATAAACCAAAATGAGGATAATATTCATTGTGTACTTGCAGAAAAGGTTACTGCTCTCAAAAGCTGGTTTAACACTTCAACAAGCTCTGGTTCCATGTGCTTAGCCAGCAACAGCCACCAGTTCAGTGGTTTGGTTGTCTTAAAACATGACAACAAACATGTATTCCTTATTTTTTCTGTATTTTAATTATATTAATAGATTATAATAAAGTTAGGGAGTAGGCACCTAAGTCCTTCAGTTGGATCTATGCCCAAGTTTCTTTGGCTATGTCTACACTACAGCCTATGTTGGCAAAACTTATGTAGATCAGGGGTGTGATGTTCCACCCCTGGATTGACAAAAGTTACACCGACATAAACACTCATGGGCACAGTGCTATGTAGGTGGGAGAGCTTCTGCTGCCATAGCTTCTGCCGCTTGCGGAGGTGGGTTTTTTTATGCTGTCAGCGTAGAGCGTCTTCACCAGACGCGCTGCAGAAAGCGCAGCTGTATTGGTGCAGATGCACCACTGCAGGGTTGTACATACAGACATGTCCTCTCAGATGAGACCACAAAAACTTTGGTTCTGTCTACACTGCATGGAAATTAAAGAACTTGTGGGACATTTAATAAGAGTTGGAGGTTGTTCCAGTGAATTTGCTAAAGTTTCTGCTTCACCCATTGCTGTGCATAACACTATTTACTGGCTAGTTGCTGTCCCCTACCGCTCAATTTGAGGCTTTTCAGGGTGCTATATGTATATGGCTCCTGATTGTGCAGCCCTTCCTCATGAGAGTAGTCCTATTGAAGGCAATGGAACCACATGCATTTGTGAGGATTGTTTGTACGATGAAGTATTGTAGGAGGTGGGCCACAGCTGGTGTCATGTTTTGGGATCCTTTAGTAGACTCTTTATGCATGTCAACTCACTTTCCTGGTGCTACTGTAAACAAATAATGATACTTCAATATTTATAGAAAAATATACCATAAACTGATACCATCACAATCTGATATTTATTAACGTCTCTTTATGCTGTAGGGCTTGATTATGGATGCTCATTGCATGGGCTGACAAGGGGGCAGGGCACATGGAGCCTTTACCACTTTACATCATCCTGAACAGTGGGACTGCTCCCTTCTAGTGACCTGGCTGCAACAGCCACCCACAGGTTGTGTGAAGGAGTAAAGTACAGTTAGGCACCTAGGTGTTTTTTGAAAATCCCATTAGTCACCTATATGAATCTTTAGGTAACTAAATACCTTTAAAAATTTGACCCTTAAGTGACTTGCCCAAGGTTACTCTGGAAATCTGTGGCAGATCAGGGAATTGGACCCAGGTGTCTGAAGTTCTTGGCTAGTGCCCTAACCACTGGACCATCTCCCCCTGAGGGACAGTATTTCCATGTACGTGACCACTCACAACATGGGGCATCTGAGTTCAATGGCCATCTCCACCACAGATCTCCCGAGTTTTAGTCCAGTGCCTTAACCTCAAAACATTAAATCACCCAACCACAATGACTATGTCCCTTTCCACTCAAAACTGCCTTTTTTATTTGCTGACCACTACATTGACCTGGGTATGAGGTAGCTAGTGGCCACCTTGCCCCACAGCAGTCTGGTCCCCTGGTGGGCTCTCCAGGGCCAGGAACCTCCACCAGGTTTTTGCAGAGTAAACCTAGAATGAACTCTCGTCTACCCCAAGGGTTTTGAATCATGACAGACACAAATTTGGCACATTATTTTGGCCACCAGAAGGCCTCCATTTTTCTAATACTACAATGGAAAAAATTTGTGAAAATAGCACTGGATAAGAACGCAAAGTGCATCCCTAATGCACAATATGACCTACATGCATAAATGATAATTTCAAAAATATAGTGATATATTTTGCTTCTAAACAAATAAGAGAAAAATTTTCCTTCTGTTTTGGAAATAAACATCTCAAAAGTAGGGCACCTGTCAATAACTTTTTTGTATTCCTCTTAGTCATTGGATTATGCAAAAAACACAAAGAAAAAAGTTTCAATGCTTGGTAATGTCAAGGCAATGAGCCACACTCTCCATCAAATTGGGTCATGTACATAATAAAAAGAAAAGGAGTACTTGTGGCACCTTAGGGACTAACCAATTTATTTGAGCATAAGCTTTCGTGAGCTACAGCTCACTTCATCGGATGCATAAATTGGAAAGTACAGTGAGGAGATTTTATATACACACAGACCATGAAAAAATACACATTGTAAGGAGAGTGATCACTTAAGATGAGCTATTACCAGCAGGAGAGTGGGGTGGGGGGAGAGAAAACCTTTTGAAGTGATAATCAAGGTAGGCCATTTCCAGCACATTTCCAGGAGTTAACAAGAACGTCTGAGGAACGGGGGGGGGGGGGGGGGGGGTAAGGAAGGAATAAACAAGGGGAAATAGTTTTACTTAGTATAATGACTCAACCACTCCCAGTCTCTATTCAAGCCTAAGTTAATTGTATCCAATTTGCAAATTAATTCCAATTCAGCAGTCTCTCGTTGGAGTCTGTTTTCGAAGTTTTTTTGTTGAAGGATAGTCACTTTGAGATCAGAAATCGAGTGACCAGAGAGATTGAAGTGTTCTCCGACTGGTTTATGAATGTTATAATTCTTGACATCTGATTTGTGTCCATTTATTCTTTTACGTAGACTGTCCAGTTTGACCAATGTACATGGCAGAGGGGCATTGCTGGCACATGATGGCATATATCACATTGGTAGATGTGCAGGTGAACGAGCCTCTGATAGTGTGGCTGATGTGATTAGGCCCTATGATGGTGTCCCCTGAATAGATATGTGGGCACACTTGGCAACGGGCTTTGTTGCAAGGATAGGTTCCTGGGTTAGTGATTCTGTTGTGTGGTGTGTGGTTGCTGGTGAGTATTTGCTTCAGGTTGGAGGCTGTCTGTAGGCAAGGACTGGCCTGTCTCCCAAGATTTGTGAGAGTGATGGGTCGTCCTTCAGGATAGGTTGTAGATCCTTGATAATGCGTTGGAGAGGTTTTAGTTGGGGGCTGAAGGTGACCGCTAGTGGCGTGGCCGACGTGCACGGGCTAAAATTGTGGAAAAGCAGAATCACTTGCCCCATAACCTCAGCCGTGCAGAACACAATGCCATCCACAGCCTCAGAAACAACTCTCACATTGTAATCAAAAAGGCTGACAAAGGAGGTGCTGTTGTCATCATGAATAGGTCGGAATATGAACAAGAGGCTGCTCGGCAGCTCTCCAGCACCACTTTCTACAAGCCATTACCCTCTGATCCCACTGAGGGTTACCAAAAGAAACTACAGCATTTGCTCAAGAAACTCCCTGAAAAAGCACAAGAACAAATCCGCACAGACACACCCCTGGAACCCTGACCTGGGGTATTCTATCTACTACCCAAGATCCATAAACCTGGATATCCTGGACGCCCCATCGTCTCAGGCATTGGCACCCTGACAGCAGGATTGTCTGGCTATGTAGACTCCCTCCTCAGGCCGTACGCTACCAGCACTCCCAGCTATCTTCGAGACACCACTGACTTCCTGAGGAAACTACAATCCATCGGTGATCTTCCTGAAAACACCATCCTGGCCACTATGGATGTAGAAGCCCTCTACACCAACATTCCACACAAAGATGGACTACAAGCCGTCAGGAACACTATCCCCGATAATGTCACGGCAAACCTGGTGGCTGAACTTTGTGACTTTGTCCTCACCCATAACTATTTCACATTTGGGGACAATGTAGACCTTCAAATCAGCAGCACTGCTATGGGTACCCGCATGGCCCCACAGTATACCAACATTTTTATGGCTGACTTAGAACAACGCTTCCTCAGCTCTCATCCCCTAACGCTCCTACTCTACTTGCGCTATATTGATGACATCATCATCATCTGGACCCACGGAAAAGAAGCTCTTGAGGAATTCCACCATGATTTCAACAATTTCCATCCCACCATCAACCTCAGCCTGGTCCAGTCCACACAAGAGATCCACTTCCTGGACACTACAGTGCTAATAAACGATGGTCACATAAACACCACCCTATACCGGAAACCTACTGACCGCTATTCCTACCTACATGCCTCCAGCTTTCACCCTGACCACACCACAAGATCCATCGTCTACAGCCAAGCTCTGCGATACAACCACATTTGCTCCAACCCCTCAGACAGAAACACACACCTACAAGATCTCTATCAAGCATTCTTACAACTACAATACCCACCTGCTGAAGTGAAGAAACAGAGCCAGAAGAGCCAGAAGAGTACCCAGAAGTCATCTACTACAGGACAGGCCCAACAAAGAAAATAACAGAATGCCACTAGCCGTCACCTTCAGCCCCCAACTAAAACCTCTCCAACGCATTATCAAGGATCTATAACCTATCCTGAAGGATGATCCATCACTCTCACAAATCTTGGGAGACAGGCCAGTCCTTGCCTACAGACAGCCCCCAACCTGAAGCAAATACTCACCAGCAACCACACACCACACAACAGAACCACTAATCCAGGAACCTATCTTTGCAACAAAGCCCGTTGCCAACTGTGTCCACATATCTATTCAGGGAGACACCATCATAGGGCCTAATCACATCAGCCACACTATCAGAGGCTCGTTCACCTGCACATCTACCAATGTGATATATGCCATCATGTGCCAGCAATGCCCCTCTGCCGTGTACATTGGTCAAACTGGACAGTCTACGTAAAAGAATAAATGGACACAAATCAGATGTCAAGAATTATAACATTCATAAACCAGTCGGAGAACACTTCAATCTCTCTGGTCACTCGATTTCTGATCTCAGAGTGACTATCCTTCAACAAAAAAACTTCGAAAACAGACTCCAACGAGAGACTGTTGAATTGGAATTAATTTGCAAACTGAATACAATTAACTTAGGTTAGAATAGAGACTGGGAGTGGTTGAGTCATATACTAAGTAAAACTATTTCCCCTTGTTTATTCCTCCCCCCCGCCACTGTTCCTCAGACGTTCATGAAAGCTTATGCTCAAATAAATTGGTTAGTCTCTAAGGTGCCACAAATACTCCTTTTCTTTTTGCGAATACAGACTAACAGGGCTGCTACTCTGAAATAAGACGTTCTTGTTAACTCCTGGAAATGTGCTGGAGATGGCCCACCTTGGTTATCACTTCAAAAGGTTTTCTCTCCCCCCCACCCCACTCTCCTGCTGGCAATAGCTCATCTTAAGTGATCACTCTCCTTACAATGTGTATTTTTTCATTGTCTGTGTGTATATAAAATCTCCTCACTGTACTTTCCACTTTATGCATCCGATGAAGTGAGCTGTAGCTCACGAAAGCTTATGCTCAAATAAATTGGTTAGTCTCTAAGGTGCCACAAGTACTCCTTTTCTTTTTGCGAATACAGACTAACACAGCTGCTACTCTGAAACCTGTACATAATAAATAAATACATACATACATAAACAAAGAAACTAATAAATAAAAGTGCCTGAAGGCTTATAGGTATCTTAACAAAAGCAGATTATATCAATGTTATAAGCAGCCTAGGCAAAAGGCCTATACAAATCCCACACACATAGTCCACATTAGACAAAGCCATTATTATTAAGTCATTATCATGATTCTCCATATTGTATATATTCCCCATGCTCTCTGTATAATGGGAACGCATTATGTTTTGTGGCTATGGCTTCATGGCTTTGATGTGTCTTTAGGTTAAACGTAAGCACATTCTGTTGTTGTCAAGCAATAGCAAAATAGCTGCAGGGTGTAATACAATAAAAACGTCAAAATTTAACCCAATCTGAAAGAATATAGTCAACTAAAGGAGGGAGGAAAATGACAAACTTTGGATTATACTTTCTAAGTATACAGCTTCCAGACTATGTCATTTGCCACAATCAAAGGAAGTGAAGATCATTTTTTGTTGGTGCTTAGGGAAAATGAGGGGAAGTGTCCAATTCCTAGGAGGGCTACATGCAGTGCAAAATATCTAATAGAAATAGAGCTACCCAATCTGGTATTGTACAATGAAATTGGGTCATGATGTACAAAATAATGATACTTTCATCATGTTGAATTCTGTAGCCTGCTGAACATTTCCCTCATAAAAGATACTCAGCACCTTACCCCTTTGCAAGATCAAGTCTTTAGTTCCAATTTCTACATGTCCAGCTCTCACTGACGTCAACAGGAACTCAACATGCATATGTGCAAGTAGCCTTTGGACCCTGAGTTTGTGCAAAATACCTTAAAGAGCTTGCTTTAAAAAAATTTATTCATTTACGCATGGAAGTCATAGTGTGGATGAAATACATTTAAACAATATCATAAATGTAAATTGTACTTGAGAAAACTGTAACCGTGCAGCACTAGAGTCCATAAAGATAAAGCTCATGTTTTCATAACACTTAAATTCAGCTACGTTTAGTCGAAGCTGTTTGCATATTTTGCATTAGTATCACCAAAAACTCTATCCCTCATTTATAATTACCACAGTTTGGAAACCATGCTTACATAGCTGAGGCAATAATCACCACAAAAGGAAAACTGAAAATCAGAGATTTTGTAACATCTGGATAAACAAGCGATCAGTTTGGATTTTGTAACTCATCAGCTGCTGGATGCATTTCGTTTTTGACTGAAGCAACAGCCATGTTTCCAGAAATGACACAGCATGGTCCATACTAAAGTAGGTCCTTGAATATTTTCCTATGAAGATACTGTAAGTGTTATGTATTAGTTAATCAACCAGAAATACCCTTTCCACTTACTCATGCTAGAAGAGTTACAGGAAAACTTAACCTTTTAGGCCCACGCAACCTCTTCCTTTAAAGATTATTTTCCTATTAAGCACAGACACGTGTCGTAGTTTCAGGGTAGCTGCACTTCTAACCCCCTTTGTGAATGCTCAGGGGATGTCCCCTTAGGTTTTAGGCCTCTAGCAGTCATCTCACTTTGGAAAGGAACCAAATCCCCCTCCCTCCATACCAGTGGTTTAGGCTGCAGCTCCCCTGCACTTCACTGTGATCATCCCAGCAGGTCTGACCCAGCTCAGGACCCACAGTTTCACTTTATTTCTCGGGGGATAAAGAGGGTGGTTTACCAGTGACCAAATAGCCTTCACAAAGCATATCACATTCATTTTAAGATGAAAGCATTACATATAAATAAAACAGCCAAAGCACTAGAAGCATAATTAAGCTTACCAGAAGTCCCACATTCTTCCTGTGAAGACCCTGGGGGATTCCAGACCCTTCAGCAGACGTTGTCCTCTAGGTTAAAGGTTCATGTCTGTTGACTGGACAGAATGAGAGCCTCTCAGTGCGTTTGGCTGACCCTTTGTATAGCCTTTTGGGCCACTGGTTCTCAGGACTCCTGAGACAGGTAAAACCAGCCAATGCCCCTTTCCCCCAGGGTGAAGCTTTAAAGACTCCGTATCCACATAATGAGCATTGGGATTTAGCATTAGTCATCCCCTCATCCCACATGCAACAGGAGACCCACCCAGTGAGCTAGGAACACACAACACTTATTGGTAAAAAAGTTTATGAATAGTCTGCAGGCCCATAGCATCTGGCACATCTGAATATACTAGACTGAAGTTTTCATGCTTCCAAAGCCTGACTCACAAAAGTTACAGATAACCTTTATAAAGTTGATCCAATAATCTCAGACAGATGCCTGTGATGGTCAGATCCATCACAGCATGGATTCCTCAGTGCTCATCCCCTTTTCAATCCTACTGGTGTCACATGGAAAGGAATACCTTTTGTGGTCTGCATATAAGCAAATCCATCCCTATGCAGTATTATGGTACACAGAACCTGGGTGTGCAGCTTTGCTTATATGCTCTGCTTGCTAGGGTGCACAGAAAGGCAAGGTGATATATATTTAGGGTGAAACTGTGTCCCATTTAAGTCAATGGAAGTTTTGCCATTTACTTCAATGGGACCAGCACTTCACCCTTAACATTTATTTTTTCCGTGAAGCAAATTTGGTGTTTGTGAAAGGTGCTGGATTTACAGCCAGAGGTCAGATCAAGTGAAGACAGTAGTAGTGTAAGCTTCTCCTTACTGTTGCCATTGTTGTACTGTAATGTTTGGAGTTTCAATTAAAACTGGAACTCCTGGAGACATGCGAGAATCTCAGATTTCATTAAAAAAAGAAAGGCAGTTTCTAGCCTTCCTGGCTGCTAAGAAAAGCTTAATATTATGAGTCCTAAAAGCTCAAAACCCAAAAGGCAAATAAAAAGAACCTCAAAATTTTAATTTGTTAAATCTCATGATTTTAAGACAATCCCATCATTTTATAGGTGTGACCCATGATTTTTTGAACACTTGGGTTTGGGAATCCTGTGTGTTTCAACCTTTTCCTGGTTATATCACATCTAGTCAGTGAGCAGCTAATTCCTCCTCTGGGCTCATTCAATCCTTGACCTTTCTATAGGCTATTTCTTATGGCATTCAATTTTCCCTCAGTCCTTACTCAAGCAATCTCGCATTGATTTCATATGAGATATTGCCTGAGTCAGAACTGCGTGAAAACTGAATTAGGCTGTCAAAATTTGACTTTATATTATTTTCAGGATAACATTATTCCCCACTAACTGGTTACAAATGAACAGCAGGGGAATCTTCACCTTCAATCCCACACAGAAAATTTCACATAAGGCATGTGAGATTTGGGCTTTAAAAAGTTGCCAGTGTTCCTTCAGTTTTGAAAAACTTTTACATTTCTTTGGAATACGGGTTCAGGAAGTCTTATACATATCCATAGGCTAAGCACAAGAGGAATTTTAAATCATGAAACGTTACAAAATTCTATACTTCGTGGCATCTCACATCCTCTGGCCTGCAGCTGTAGGCTAGTGTACACTAGCATATTTTCAAAACTGTCAGCAAATTCAAAAAGGGGCACAAAATATTGTTTTCATTTTTCTTTCAGTATTGGATGATGAAAACTTGCTACTGAGAGACAGAGTTTAGTAACAACGACCATTCTCCAGGCCAAACTCCACTGCCCCATTGTTGGGATGTTATTCCTGTAATTACAGGTTTCAGAGTAGCACACATGTTAGTCTGTATCTGCAAAAAGAAAAGGAGGACTTGTGGCACCTTAGAGACTTAGAGAGGATGAATACGATGAAGTGAGCTGTAGCTCACGAAAGCTTATGCTCTAATAAATTTGTTAGTCTCTAAGGTGCCACAAGTACTCCTTTTCTTATTCCTGTAATTGTATTGTTTTCTGCATAGAGTTGGCGTTATTTGCTTTTTTAATAATGAAAAATGGAATCATCAGCAATCTTAAAAAATATATACCTTTGTGGCTTTCCACCTCACCTTCCACACTTTTTCTGTTTCTTTTGTGAAGCCACTGGGCTGCAAGATCAATTTAGGGAAAAAAAATCCATAAGTGCACCTTTACTGGCTTCAGTTCTTACTTTGAGAACAGCAGAGTAAAGCCCTTTACTTGTAAAAACAAAGATATAATTTTTCCTTTTCTCTGTAGTGATATTATTTAATCACTTCTGCCTTTCGTGTCTCTTTTCTATGTGCAGATCGCCATGGAAACTAGGCACCACATCATAAAATCTTATGCAAAAGATCTCTAGACTGGAGCTGCCATGTAGCTTCTTCAATCATTCCCAGATAATGTGAGCTGTAATTGTATTGGCTTCTGCATAGAGCTGGAGTTATCTGATTTTTTAATAATGAAAAACTGAATCATCAACAATCTTGACCCAACCTGGAAGTGAAAAAAAGGAGAGATCAGGGGCCAGATCTTTATCCAAGAGGAACAAATGCAAACATTTGGCTAGACAAATACGGAAGGAGGCATTTCACACCACTGTTGTTCCTTGTGAGTCCAGAAGAAGTGATGAGACCAAAAGGAACCAAAGACTATATACTACACACCATGATGATCAGAGAGCAAATGCCTTCCACAGATGGGGAACAGTCTCAGCCTGCTCCTCCAAATGTTTCCTTCTTCCTGTTAGCATGCCTGTTGTGTTAGTTGGGATGAACAACACAGGTAATGAGTTAAAGATAGCTCAGGACTAATCAACTTTTGTTTAGAAGGGAAGCAACTTCCTCAGTAACATTTCTATTCTCTTCTGAGAATTCTCTGCAGTTTGAAATACCAAGTACTTGTGTACACAGGCCCCATCTATGTAAGGAAACCTCTAAAGTCAGGGGAAGTTCTGTGCAGAGAGAACTTGCCGAACCAGACTTTATAACAGAAACCAAACGTCCTATTATGATGATTGCATAACATGTTAAAGAACTAAAGGAAACATTTTCAAAGCCAAAAAGGTCAAATTTTTAAAGATATTTAGGTGCCTAAAGATGCAGATAAGCACCTAATGGGATTTTGAAAATCCTGCTTGGCACCTATTTACATCTTTATGCACGTAAATACCTTTAAATATTTGGCTCTCAATAACTTTATCGGAGCCTGAGTCCCATTGACTATGAAGTCACATGGGCACTTTTGAAAATTTTACCCTTGAACACAACATGCTGGGTTGTAAGAATATTCAAATATATATTCATTATTTAACTAACATTTTGAACCATTGATACACCATTGACACTGGTATCAGTGATATACCATTGACACTGGTCTGAAGTCAAGTGACCATAACCTTAAAGAAGGGCAGTAAAATGTATTGCTCAGTGTATCTTTTCAGTGTTAAGAAATGGAATTTTTATGTCAAATTATTGAAGAGAAGCTAGGCATTGGATTTTAAACTCATTGGCATGGGGACTATTTCTTTACATACAATTGTAAAATGCTTCACACGTCATAGGCACTATGGAACTCTGTACAGACCGGACATCTTAGACAAGATATTCAAGATTAACAGCCAATCAGAAAACTCTAATTGTATCCAGAATCCTAAAGCATTTAATAGTGCTAATTAGAAAATGGGCCACAGAAATGCATTTATCTTACTGGCTCCTACCCAAGCTATTAAGAGAGTAAAACAGTGCAGGTGGGAAATTGGCCTGATTTGCCAGAACATTGTGACTATTATCTTGGAGAGGAAATTTGCATGGCAACACTCAAAATTTTAAAAGTACTGATAAGCTGGAGATGGCTTGCAGGGGGATAGTGCAAGTCCCTTTGTTAACTGAGACATCAGTTAGGCCATGTAAAGAACCACCTCAGTTTTCACTTAAAAAAAAAAAAGGGCCCTGGCACATATCCTGACAAAGACAGCCTAAAAACTTAAACTGAAGGAAACTGATGCGAACACATCATGTGGCCCTGATCCTAACTTGGGCCCTAGGTTGCTAGTTTGATAAAACAATACATAATAGTAACAGGTGCATAATGTACAATTAAAAAAACCCCCAAAACATTAGACTACCACAGGATCTGCCTTTTAGTCTAACAGCAGTTCTCAAGTCTGGGAAACTCAAGTCAAGTTGGTCTCACTCAGTTAACCTGACATATGATAACACATATCAAAGTCACATGTTATCTGCCTAGAATATGGTGATATCGCCAAGTATCACACACTACAGGTAATAAAAAAAATTATTTTACAGAGCTCCAGAATATGCTTCCAGAATACAAGAGGACATGATCCCAGTGCTGAAGAGCTTGTAAAACTAATTTCAGACATGAGACAATTGGACATAGGCACAGAATGACAGAGGGACTGAAAGAGATGAATTAAACGAAGATTATTCAGTAACTCAGCAAAAGTTAGTGCCTAGCATTATGAATAATGACTTTAAAATAAAATTAATGGAGGACAAATGGAGCATCAAGGCTGGCAATACCGGCAGGGTGGAGAGAGAGGGGTGATGAGGTGACTATGGAATAGAGAGACTGAGTTATGTAGTGTTTTGAAGGAGAGAACAAAAGGTTTTATCTTGATTTCTGGTGAAGGGTGAGCAAGTGGAAGGTTTCTAAGATGAGGGTGGATGGTCTCAGCACCTATATTTGTCTTTTATTTTGTATAGCAGGGGACAATGTGAGTGTCAGGGAGGCCAGAGAGGAGGAGGTTGCAGAAATGAAGACAGCAAGAGAATGAGTCTCTGGATGAGAGCTATAACAGAAAGGAAAGCTTGATGGTTCTTTAACATCCTGGGAAGGCTTTGTAGATGTTGAAGTACTGTAGAATAGGGGCACTGTAAGGCCTAGAACAGTAGAATGATGTCCTCTTGCTGATCTGTGCTACTCAGAAAGTAAGCAGCTGCATGAAGAGTTGGAATTTTCTTGTGGCCTCCGTTTTCTTCCCCAGGCAAAGGCATTACATTAGTCAAGCTTGGAGGCTATGATCCCGTTAATCACTATGACTAAGTCCTTACTGATGGGAGGGAGTGCAGCCTCTTGCCCAGCTAAAAAAGATAACATTTCTGGCTACTGTTCTGAGGGCATTCAGGAGCAGCAAGGTGTCCTGTAAGACTCCAAAACTGCACACCATCTTCACAGCTGGATGGTAGGTACCTTTGAGAGAAATCATGGTTATGCCTTCAGTCTGGACTCCTCCAGGCAACATCTTTTTTGTCCTGTCTGGTTTAAAACCATTTGTTCTTTATCTAGGTTCTTATTTCAGGCACCAGAGGAGCTGCGAGATGGTGCGATCTGCATTTGATGAGAGAGCAGGAGAGTGTTTATTGTGATGCTGGCACTGGAGACCACAGACAAGATCAAACCTAATGAAACTCCACAGGTGAGAACTCTGGGAGCAGAAGCTTATCATGACACTATCTGGCCTCGCAGAAAGGAACATACTTAGGCCTGGTCTATACTTAAGGCCTCTCTCTACTCCCCTCAGGTTGGTCATAATCAACAGTGTCAAAAGCAGCCGGCAGACGTGCTTCTTTGTAAATAAGTTGGCTGTCCCTTGTGTGCCCCCTTCCCCGGTGGCCAGTGAGCCCTCTCCTCTGCTCTGCTCTTTTTTCTCCCTCTTCCAGGTCCTTTTACACAGACTCCAAACACTTTGCTCAGCCAGTCACAACACCCTTATGGGCATCTGGATTTATTCAGACAAAATACACTTAAAAGTAAAACGCAAAGTCCCAAAAATCTGTACCTGGGATCCTGGGTGAGTGAAAAGGTGCCAGCTCAGGTACCTTCCATTAGCTCTAGCTAATTCAGACCGCAGGTGCCTGAATTCTAAATAGGTTATGAATGTCTTAAGATGTCATTCACATTCTTAGGTCTTTCCATTGGCTTCCGTCTTATACTTACATAATCAGAATAATATACTGTAGTTGACCCCCTAGCACACTTTCCAGAGTCAGATCCCTGACTTGCTTCAGCTCTCTTTATAAGGAACTAGCTGGTTGAAGTGTCTCTTGTTGGCTCATTTAGCAAGCCTGCTCGAGGCTTCAAGTCTCCTGCAGGCAGCTCCTTCACTCCCTTTGCTCTTTCATACCTGCACTGACATTTGTCTATTGTCCATGACTGAGAGGAGATCATCCAACAATACAATAAAAATCAAGTGTGTGTGATTAAATAACTAGGGATGTGATGAACAAACTTGTTTCATTGATTCATGGTGTATTGCATCAGCATATTTTATTATTGTATTTTTCGCTAAGAAACGGAGTTTAAGCAAAGTGCAGTGCAGACAGTTAGAGTGGGTGTTTTTCTCTGGCACGTGGATAGGTCTCTGATATTTGGATTATGTTCCTGGTTGGTGTTTATGTATCTAATTGAGATATACTGTTGAAATTACCCATAAAACATAATAGACCAAATACTGATGATTATTGACTTTTGACAGACTTCAGAATGAGAGAAATTATTTTATAATAATTAAAGAAGTTGGCTAAAAGGTAAAAAAAAAAGAAAAGAAAAGATATATTATGAAACAATTGCTTGTTAAAATAAGCTAACCTAATTTTTATAGCTACTCAAGTGTTCAAATCATAGCCAAATTTCCATGATGCTACTGACTTAAATGCCTTTGAAGATGCACGCCAAAAGACTTTTCATATCCAAACAAAGAAAACAAAAGCGGATCTTTTCCATGAGTTAAATACAAATCCTAAGTTAACAGGATCCAGATAAAAGATAATAACAGCTGACGAGATTAATAAACTACACCAGCACACACACTACATTGGCAGCAGGTTTCTATCAGCTTTAATTCTCAGACTTGCCCTTCACTTTCAAGCTTCATGTAGTTGTATAAAACAGATGTCAGACATGATTTTACTGCACTAGTGGAGCCAACCATCCAAACCTTCTCTCTGTACTAAGCCTTTTTGGAGAGCCAGTACTTTTTAATAAGGCACATTTTGCGGTACATAGTTGTCATGGTAGATTCGAGCCAACAAAATACTCTGGTCAAAGCTGTTCTCTCAACAATCAAAGCTGTTCTCATCAAGGTGATTACCTCAAAAGTGTATTTACATTTGAAAACAAATAGTTCATTCATGGAGCGTGCAAAAAGGTTTTAATAACTGTAATTGAAAAAAGCTTGAGAACATGATGACCCGAATGTTCATATGCCATCCCAAGTGGATTCTTATCCACAATAAAGGGGAAAAAAACCCTTTCTTAGCCATTTTTTCCAATGGAGCAGCTGTGAAATGTTTTTGCCTATCTTAACTGGTTACTGTAGAACTGCTGCTCTTTTCCCGTCAGCATCAGCTTGTTAAACAAGTACATGTAAGATCTAAACTGCCAGATAATAGGTGTAAAAAGTAAACCCACTGTCAATAAAACTACTTCCTTTAAACACACACAACCTAATTGCTATTGATAATTAAAGCACTTCTCACTTATGCAGCCCTTATCACAGATGGATCTCAAATAGCCCTGTATGAAACTTTCAAAATTAAATTCCAAGTTTCTCCCTATCAGCCACCCTGGTAAAGGTTCACGCAAAACATTTAGATGATTTTACACTCATGTTTTTGGTGTCGCTAGATTCCATACACAGGAAGGAGAAAGAACTAGGCCCCTAGACTGTCCTCTCAGAGGCAAAAAAGTCCTTTCCGTCCTTTCTCCCAGACTCATTGTATCTTACCTCAATGGACTAATGCTGAATACTAGTCTCACGTTCCAAAAAAGTAACAAATAAGATGGTAGTGTGGTACAATTAATATCGAATCACATTTACCACATTGCATTTTGTGTAAATACAGTACATGAAACATAATACAGAGGCCTAAGTAGTTTATTGCTCTGCATTCAAGGCACATAATCCCTTTGGAAAAAATATTGACCTTTCACTTAACCCTCTCACTCCATCTGCAGCTACTGCTTTAGCCAACTGTACTGAACTGAGAATTGTCATTTGAATAGAAAATGTGCATTGTATGACTGAGATTATATTTGCTTTCCAAAGTAGTATGTCAATTCAAGTCCTACGTACACATTCAGTAGGGTCCAGTCTAGGTCTCACCAAGTAAATTGCAAAATTCCCGACTTCAGTGAGAGCAAAATTGGGCCACTTATGTCAATGATGCATAATGCAGAATTCAACATTGAATCTTTGCTATTTATTTTATAGTATATAATCATGCACTTTCTATTATATAAAATTGGACATTTATTGCAATTCCAGTATGGTACTCATTTTTAATTTTAGAGGATAATATCTAGAATTTTTTGCTATGTTCAGCAGAATGGAGATTTTTATCTAAGGGACTATGCCCAATTTTAACAAGGAATCAAAGTGGTAAGCTTAACTGCTAATGCACAAGCCAACAATACTCAGCTTACAGCTCTCATCTCTTTAATAATGGTGATAGTGTCTCAGCAACTTGAACAAACAAAAACATAAAGTATATGTTTGTTCCAAGGTACCCTCACTATTTTATCATGAAAATAACAGTGTAGCATTTATCCTTACATTTGATAAGTAAGATGTAGAATATTCGCATGCTGGTCGAGTTAGGTAACAGTTATTGCTGACTATAGGTTTATTTAGTATATTTCAATTTTTAATGGTGTAAGCAAAATGTAGTTATGTACTGGGATAAAAATGTATCTACTGTGTGAACAAAATTAAAAGAAAAAAACCCATCTTTACAAATATAAGTTGTGGAGCTGCCCAGTACATTGACATCTCCTGAGGTCTCCACTGCACGGTCAACTACTCTTAATTTTTGGCTCCATCAGATTCCCTGTCCATTACAACAAAACAAGGAATTAATCTGTCTCTAGAATTAACTTCCCTTTCTCCCCCCAAATGTCAGTGCGTGGGGGACTATCTTCCCCAAATTTCTGAAAAAGAGTGCAGAAGAGGGTCTCTTCCACATTGCTGTTCTGGTGCTACTGTTTCCTACTTTCCCTTCTCCTCTTATAACTTGCTAGTTGCTGAGGGACAAATGAGAAAAGACACCAATTTAAATAAATCCTGGCCAAAATTACAATATAAATATATATTTTTACAAGTTACAATCTAAAGGCAATGCCCCCTGAAATGGTGAAAGAAAAGAGCAGGGGAGGGAGATGAGGAGAAGTGACAGTGGCATAGTACCCTGACCATCTTTTAATATTCCAACACTGAATATTTAAGGCTTATATCAGCCCTCTGAATTCCAAGGCAGTAATGGCCCTTAATCCCAAACTTTAAGGAGGCCTGTAAAGCTTTTACACTGAATTAAACAAACCTTAAACTGAGAGTTTGGATGTCAGCATGCCAAGGTAGTTTGATACCTAATCTAGAAAGGACATCTTCCAATCACTGTGGAATTAGGAGAGCTAACTCCACCATACAATTCAATGCCTACCCAGGAAACTAATCTAACCCTTGCTGTCACCACACGTGCTCTATATGATTAACAGAAAGGATATGAAACAGTGAATGGCTCCAATGTCAGACCCACATCCCCCTTACATCTTCTCTTTCTGGCTCACCTATGGAATCATCCAGCGTCATTCCCATGAGACAAGCTCCTGACTTCTGCATGAATACTCAAATTCTCAACTTTAATTTTGCATTAACCAAGTTTTTGCCAAAGAAATTACTGCACATGATATATCTAAAATATTAAGAACATTTCCAAAGCAGATCAATTTGTCAATGAATATATGAATGAATGATACAGAAAGTAGTTAATGGAAAGAAAGAGAGATGAAAACTAAATAACGTAGCAAATCAACTCTGGGCCCGGAGTTAGTCTATTTTAGACTTTTAAATGAATATATAATTTATGAAATGATCTTATTGAAGTGGAAGAGGAATCTCTATTGGGAGTCCTACTAAGCCCGTTACAATGTGTTTTGTTACACTGGTGCCTATAAATCAGGGATCGGAAACCTTTGGCATGCGGTCCATCAGGGAAATCTGCTGGCAGGCTGGGACGGTTTATTTACCTGCAGCGTCTGCAGGTTCAGCCGATCGCAGCTCGCACTGGCTGTGGTTTGCCGTTTCAGGCCAATGGGGGCTGCGGGAAGTGGCATGGGCCGAGGGATGTGCTGGCCGCTGCTTTCTGCAGCCCCCGTTGGCGTGGAGCGGCGAATCGTGGCCAGTGGGGGCTGCAATCAGCCGAACCTGTGGACACTGCAGGTAAACAAACTGCCCCAGCCTGCCAGCAGATTTCCCTGCCAAAGGTGCCAAAGGTTGCTGATCCCTGCTATAAATCCTGAAAGATCACAATAAGACACTAAAAGGATTGGTGAGTAATCCTCAACCCAGATTTATTAAAATAGAGTTTTCTGCAACTATTCAGAAAATATTTTGAGAGCTGCGAAGTAATAAATAAGAGTATTCAAAGGAATGGTAATGTGATAGATGTCACACTGTTGCAACAAAAGCAAACATCATTCTGGGATGTATTAGCAGGAGTGTTGTAAGCAGGACATTAAAAGTAATTTTTCCATTCTACTCCCCATCGATTAGGCCTCAACTGGAGTATCATGTCCAGTTCTGGATGCCACATTTCAAGAAAGATGTAGACAAATTGGAGAAAGTCCAGAGAAGAGCAACAAAAATGATTAAAGGTCTAGAAAACATGACCTATGAGGTAAGATTGAAAAAATTGGGTTTGTTTAGTCTGAAGGAGAGAAGACTGAGAGTCATGGGTGACTGGTATCCCCCCATTCTGGGGGCACCAGCTAAATGGGATGACACATGACCTCCCCATGTGTTTCTTCCTCACTCTCTGCATGCGACATTACCTCTGTGAGTGTGTGTGGGGGGGGGTTGGGGGGGGTGGGGAGATTCTGTCCTCCCGCTGCCCATCTCCCTCCGCCCACCCCCAGCACGCTTGGCTGCTCTTCCTGGCAGCCAGACCCAGATAGGGAATGGGACAGAGCTGCTCCTGGACGCTGCCTGGTGCAGTGCAGCAGCTACCTGGGAGAGCGCCTGGCTACAAGGCTGGCGGGCTGCCTCCCACCCAGGCTTGGCTTCTGGGACAATGGCTGAGCGAGTCAGAGCTCCCCACCCCCGGGCATGCTCTGTGCACAGCAGCAGCTGGCTCCGAGAGAGTCTGGCTGGGAGGGAGCAGCAGCGGCAGCCAGCTCCCTGCCTAGGGTTGACTTCTGGGGACAAGAACAGGAGTACTTGTGGCACCTTAGAGACTAACAAATTTATTTGAGCATAAGCTTTCGTGAGCTACAACTCACTTCATCGGATGCATGCAGAGGAAAATACAGTGGGGAGATTTTATATACACAGAGAACATGAAACAGTGGGTGTTACCATACATACTGTACCGAGAGTGATCAGTTAAGGTGAGCTATTACCAGCAGGAGAGAAAAAAAACCTTTTGAAGTGATAATCAAGGTGGGCAATTTCCAGCAGTTGACAAGAACGTGTGAGGAACAGTAGGGGGGGAAAATAAACATGGGGAAATAGTTTTACTTTGTATAATGACACATCCATTCCCAGTCTTTATTCAAGCCTAATTTGATGGTGTCCATTTGCAAATTAATTCCAATTCAGCAGTCTCTCGTTGGAGTCTGTTTTTGAAGTCTTTTTGTTGTAATATTGAGACTTTTAATCTGTCTGTAATCGAGTCTGTAATCGAGTGACCAGAGAGATTGAAGTGTTCTCCGACTTGTTTTTGAATGTTATAATTCTTGACATCTGATTTGTGTCCACTTATTCTTTTACATAGAGACTGTCCAGTTTGGCAATGTACATGGCAGAGGGGCATTGCTGGCACATGATGGCATATATCACATTGGTAGATGTGCAGGTGAACGAGCCTCTGATAGTGTGGCTGATGTGATTAGGCCCTATGATGGTGTCCCCTGAATAGATATGTGGACACAGTTGGCAACGGGCTTTGTTGCAAGGATAGGTTCCTGGGTTAGTGTTTTTGTTGTGTGGTGTGTGGTTGCTGGTGAGTATTTGCTTCAGGTTGGGGGGCTGTCTGTAAGCAAGGTCTGGCCTGTCTACCAAGATCTGTGAGAATGATATCGTCCTTCAGGATATGTTGTAGATCCTTGATGATGCTTTGGAGAGGTTTTAGTTGGAGGCTGAAGGTGATGACTAGTGGCATTCTGTTATTTTCTTTGTTGGGCCTGTCCTGTAGAAGGTGACTTCTGGGTACTCTTCTGGCTCTGTCAATCTGTTTCTTCACTTCAGCAGGTGGGTATTGTAGTTGTAAGAACGCTTGATAGAAATCTTGTAGGTGTTTGTCTCTGTCTGAGGGGTTGGAGCTAATGCGGTTGCATTGTAGAGCTTGGCTGTAGACAATGGATCGTGTGGTGTGGTCTGGGTGAAAGCTGGAGGTAAGTATAGTGGTCAGTAGGTTTTCAGTATAGGATGGTGTTTATGTGACCATTGCTTATTAGCACCATAGTATCCAGGAAGTGGATCTCTTGTGTGGACTGGTCCAGGCTGAGGTTGATGGTGGGATGGAAATTGTTGAAATCATGGTGGAATTCCTCAAGGGCTTCTTTTCCATGGGTCCAGATGATGAAGATGTCATCACTGTAGCGCAAGTAGAGTAGGGGCATTAGGGGACGAGAGCTGAGGAAGCATTGTTCTAAATCAGCCATAAAAATGTTGGCATACTGTGGGGCCATGCGGGTACCCATAGCAGTGCTGCTGATTTGAAGGTCTACATTGTCCCCAAATGTGAAATAGTTATGGGTGAGGACAAAGTCACAAAGTTCAGCCACCAGGTTTGCTGTGACATTATCGGGGATAGTGTTCCTGACGGCTTGTAGTCCATCTTTGTGTGGAATGTTGGTGTAGAGGGCTTCTACATCCATAGTGGCTAGGATGGTGTTTTCAGGAAGATCACTGATGGATTGCAGTTTCCTCAGGAAGTCAGTGGTGTCTCGAAGATAGCTAGGAGCGCGGGTAGCATAGGGCCGGAGGAGGGAGTCTACATAGCCAGATATTCCTGCTGTCAGGGTGCCAATGCCTGAGATGATGGGGCGTCCAGGATTTCCAGGTTTATGGATCTTGGGTAGCAGATAGAATACCCCTGGTTGGGGTTCTGGGGGTGTGTCTGTGTGGGGACAGGAGCTGACTACGAGCCTGCCGGGGGAGCGGTAGGGGGCTCTGGCTCACTCAGCTGCTATCCCCAGAAGCTGAGCCTGGTCCGGGGGCAGCCTGCTGCTGCCCCAGCCAGGCGCTCTTCCAGTCAGCCACTGTGCTGCACCGGGCAGCGTCCCAGGTGGTGTGGCCCTGCCCCTTCTCCTCTGGCTCTGCTCGGGGAGTGGGGGCGCTTCTGCCCCTCAGACGAGTTGCCTATGCTGAGAGGGGTCATGATAACAGTTTTCAAGTACATAAAAGGTTGTTACAAGAAGGAGGGAAAATGTTCCTCTTAACCTCTGAGGATAGGATAAGAAGCAATGGGCTTAAATTACAGCAAAGGCAGTTTAGGTTGAACATTAGGAAAAACTTCCTGTCAGGGTGGTTAAGCATTGGAATAAATTACCAAGGGAGGTTGTGGAATCTCCATCACTAGAGATTTTTAAAAACAGGTTAGATAGACAAACACCTGTCAGGGATGGTCTAGATCAGGGATGGGCAAACTATGGGCTGGGGACCACATCCAGCCCTCCAGCCAGTTTAAACTGGCCCTCGAGCTCCTGCTGGGGAGTGGGATCTGGGGCTTGCCCTGCTCCCGCACTCCAGCCGGGGAGCAGGGCCGGAGGCTGCTCTGCATGCATGTGCCAAGGCTCCTGGAATCAGCAGCATGTCCCCCCTCCGGCTCCTATGTTTAGGGGCAGCCAGGGGGATCCCTGTGCTGCCCCCACCCCAAGCACCACCCCGCAGCTCCGACTGGCCAGGAACTGTGGCTAATGGGAGCTGCAGGGGCGGACAGGGCAGAGTGCAGAGCCTCCTGGCTGCACCTCCGCATAGGAACTGAAGGAGGGACATGATGCTGCTTCCAGGAGCTGCTTCAGGTAAGCACTGTCCGGAGCCTGCATCCCTGACCTCCTCCCACACCCCAACCCCCGTCCCATCCCGGAGCCTACTCCCGCACCCTGAACTCATTTCTGGTCCCACCCCAGAGCCCTCACCCCCTCCTGCACCCCAACCCCAATTTTGTGAGCATTTATGGCCCACCATACAATTTCCATACCAAGATGTAGCCCTCAGGCCAAAAAGTTTGCCGACCCCTGCTCTAGATAATACTTAGTCCCACCATGAGTGCAAGGGACTGGACTAGGTGACCTCTCAAGGTCCCTTCCAGTCCTAAGATTCTATGATTCGATTATTCATTTCTTGAAGACTTACTTTACATAATTACAGGTGTTACTACAAAGTATTAATAAGACTTCTATTTGTTTGTTTACTTCAAAGAACTGGAAAATTGTTGCTAAATTCTATAATAATGTTGTTGGAAGATTGTTGACAACTAATAAAAAAAAGTCAGTCTGACACTTCATTTATTTTAGCTAACCCATTTCTTATGTTGACATTCTCCATTCCAGTTAATGGTTTTCATTAACAGGCAGGCTAACTTTAGAACAGCATGTGCTTTCTCTTTATTAAATTGTACTATTTCAGTTAATATTTAAAACCTATTTTTCTTTCAATTAACTCTTGATTATTTCATTTAAGAGGTTGTTTAAATAAGTCTCTGAAATCTTAGAAACATTGAATCATAGAAATGTAGGACTGGAAGGGACCTCTATTTACATCACATAATCCTGTCCCCTGCATTGAAGGGGACTAAGTATTATCTAGAACTCCCCCGACAGGTGTTTGTCTAACCTGTTCTTAAAAACCTCTAATGACGGGAGTTTCCGCAACCTCCCAGGTAATTTGTTCCAGTACTTAACTCTAGGAAGATTTTCCTAATGTCTAAACTAAATCTTCCTTGCTGCAATTTCAGCCCATTACTTCTTCTCCTGTCCTCAGTGGTTAAGGAGAACAATTTATCACCCTCCTCTTTATAACAAGATTTTACGTACTTGAAGACTGTTATCATGTGCCCTCTCAGTCTTCTCTTCTCCAGAGTAAGCAAACACAGTTTTTTCAATCTTTCCATGTAGGTAATGTTTTTTAGACCTTTAATTATTTTTGTTACTCTCCTCTGGACTTTCTCCAATTTGTCCACATTGTTCCCGAAGAGTGGTGCCCAGAACTAGACACAGTACTCCAGTGTAGGCCTTTTGAGTACTGAATAGAATGGAAGAATTACTTCTTATGTCTTGCTTACAACACTCCTGTTAACACATACCAGAATGATATTCACTTTTTTTTGCAACAGTATTACATTGTTGAGTCATGTTTAGTTTGTGATCCACTATAATCCCCAAATTTTCCACAGTACTCCTTCCTAGGCAGTTATTTCTCATTTTGTACTTGTGCAATTGATTTTTCCTTTCTAAGTTGAGTACTTTGCATTTGTACTTATTGAATTTCATTCTATTTATTTCAAACCATTTCTCCAGTTTGTCCAGAACATTTTGAATTGTAATCCTGTCCTCCAAAGAGCTTGTCAGATCTGTTTTAAACTTTAATAGAGATTAATCTTTTTTAGAAATTTAATTTGAATGAGACATTACTGGATTTTGGTAAAGAACACAATTTAGGAACCTCTATCAATACAGGTTACAAAGCAGATCAGACTTTACTTGAATGGGCCAGTAGAAAAACTGTAGATTTTACTCTATACTTGTTTTGTTCTAATCCTGAACTTTGCCATGTCTTACAGGTAGAACTGACTGAGTGAAGTATTTCGTCCAAACATTTTTTTTGGGGGGGAGGTAAAAATGCAGATTTGGCATCACTTAGCAAATTAATGTAGATTTGGCTAAATTGTTCACGTCGAACGCTCCCTCTCACAATTCCAAAAAAATCAATGTTTCACTTTGACATTTTCAAAATGAAGTGTTTTGAAATTCTTATTTGAAATGAAATTCCTTCAATTTTATAAATTTGTTAAATGTTAAAAATACTCAATTGAAAAAAACATTTCATTTCAGGTCCACCGATACTTTTGATTCACCAAAAGTTTCGGAAAATTTCTTTTTTTGGGTTGAACTGAAGTAATAACAACACCTTATTTGAATGTCCACAAACAAACAAATTAGTTGTTAATGCCTGGATCTAGCATGCTTACTAAGAAGGCTCATATTCTGCTGTAATAAGTTGGAAACCAAATGAGATATCAAGTAGGTCAGATTCCCTGAATATATGGGGGCAGATGATTCAGCATTTCTAGTGAAGAGAAGGTGCATTGTTAGTGTACAAACATTTTGGTATTTCAGTCTCTTTCCAACAATACAACACAGTAGTATTAATAGTTTGTATTATTGTAGCACCTAGGGGCCACAGTCATAGACCAAGACTGTATTGTGCTAGGCGCTGTACAAACACTGGAAAAAATGACTGACATCCCAGTAACACCTGCCTGATAACTCCCTTGAGAGTGTGAACAGCAGCAGAGAGAGCAAACAATCTCTCTTGAACTTGAATTGGTCCAATTACTCTAACTTTGCTCTTGGGGACTAATGTTCTCTTACTCTTTAGGGTGGCTCTGGATTCCCCAAAAGAGTTTGAGACCCAATTGTCATAAAGGAAATGAGAGACAAGATGGGTGAGGTAACATCTTTTGTTGGACCAACTTCTGTTGGTGAGAAAGATAAGCTTTCAACCTCTGGGTGGGCTCAACAGCTTGTCTCTCTCACCAACAGAAGTTGATCCAATAAAAAATATTACCTCACCCACCTTGTCTCTTTAATATCCTCGGACCAACACAGCTACTATGCTGCATACATAAAGAAAACAAGGCTTATTAGAACAACCCTGAGAAAAAATCATATCAGAATTAATGTAAATGGTGCTTTCAGAGTAACAGCCGTGTTAGTCTGTATTCGCAAAAAGAAAAGGAGTACTTGTGGCACCTTAGAGACTAACCAATTTATTTGAGCATGAGCTTTCGTGAGCTACAGCTCACTTCATCGGATGCATACCGTGGAAACTGCAGCAGATATTATATACACACAGAGATCATGAAACAGTACCTCCTCCTGGGGTGGGAGGAGGTACTGTTTCATGATCTCTGTGTGTATATAATATCTGCTGCAGTTTCCACGGTATGCATCCGATGAAGTGAGCTGTAGCTCACGAAAGCTCATGCTCAAATAAATTGGTTAGTCTCTAAGGTGCCACAAGTACTCCTTTTCTTTTTGTAAATGGTGGGAAAGCCTAACTTATCTATTCTTCACTGAGTAAGCTTATAATTACATCACAGAGAAAACAGAATATGAAAAATGTTCACATTAGCATTTGGGCTGGTCAGTCTGTCTATCAATCAGATTTCCAGGGACTCAGAGCGTCAACCCCGAGCCAATTACTCTTGTTATACTCTCACAGACTTTGTCTTCACTACTTCAAACGGAGCATGTGTGTGTGGTTTTCTTTACAGCAAGGTAACAAATGCACAATCATTATCTCCATGTAAAATCCTATATATCCTACATGGAGATAAGCATTTGTGTTTACTCTGAAGTAGCTAGGCATATAACCCCACCAATGGTTGACCTCAACCAGTTCCTTCAGTATCTTGTCTCCAGTTTGTTTTTACAGTGGGGACTGCTAATGCACACTAGTTATCCTTCAATAAAAAACATTTTGTCAGTGAATACAACCCCATAAATGTATTCTAATCCTTGAAAGTTCAGATGTTTTGACAGGAACAGAAAAACCCTCTTTTTCACCTCTTTGCAAAGGTGCATACGAGAACATTTTGGTCTACTGTCCATTCAAGTTTCATCCAATATTGTAAGGGGCCCTTTATCGTGAAGGAAATTGTGTGTCATCCATCCCTTGTCCCTTGCAAGAACAATAGTTTCTTCTCCATATTTTCTAACAACCTTTTGATTTGGTCTGGTTCAAACTAAAGTTCGTTTACTTATCTTTTTCTTTTTAATCCCAGCATACATTAACATTCCTCTTCCCTCATCCCAGAGGATCTCTGTGTTCCTTGGCTGAGATGCCTGTGAATGCTAATTAGGCTTCAAATGATCTTTCTCAAAGTGAGACGTGAAGTAATTTATTTCTTTTTCTGAGACAGGTAAATTTAAAGGGACAACATTTAAATACCTCCACCTTATCCATGTGTAATCTACATTAAATGGAAATTCTTTCCAGATGGTATCCTTTTTAATAAAGACAGAGATTGAAGCAGTCTTTGCAAAAAGCAGAGAAGGCTCCTAAGAAGAAGAGAATTCTTATGCAGCTACTATTATGGAACTCCTCTGTTAATGGCTCAGAGTTGTTTATGTGCTCTGAGCCCCGACAGTTGCGAGACTTCGGAACACTGCTAGGCAGTTTGTCCTTTAGCAGCTCTACACTTAATTAGACCATGACATCTCATAAAATACAAACCAGAGCACTTTCCAATTCAGAACACTTTTACTGATTATATGCCCCCCCCATAATTTTCTCAATTCTATATATAGTGTAATACTTTTTCCCTATTAGAACAAACCAAAACCTGCACCAAAGGCCTATTTTAAGTTATTTAGCAGTAATTTGAGGTTTATTATATACAGTTATGAAACAATGAAGAGAATGTTTATCATAGAAATTAAAGTAGTAAAAAGCCTTTATTGAATAAGCTAATAATTAAGATGATTTCAAAGTAGCTAAACAAAAATAAACATAAATGTACCCCCAGAACAAATCCTGCCTACTTGTGGAAGACCACGTCTAAGTCTGAAAGTTATCATTTTTTCATCAAGCAAATGCCCCATTAGAAAATAATCTGTCATCTCCACAGTCACTTTGATTAGGAGATTCTTCTTTTTGCATGATCTGTTTAGTATTTTTGCCTGGGGGAGAAATCATAAAATACCTATGGGACTGAGCTAATAAAGAATTAAATTTATACTCAATAGTCCTGAAACCTTGAAGATTTGTGCACATGCTTAACTTTACACACTGAATAGTTCTACTGAAGTGAACAGCACTACTCACTGTGCATAATGTTGAACATATGAGATGTAGTTCTTTGCAGGACCAGAGCCCATGAAAGGTATGCAGGATATTTAAGAGTCAAGACAGATGGGACAATAACTATGAAACAGCCCAATTGTGATGCATGGCTAGAAAGGGTTAAACAGCCTGCAAAATAAATAATCCACAGAAGACATGTGGGGAGGTAATGTTTGCATTTTGTGTATTTACATATGTATGAGTAGGGTCAACAATGTAATCAGCAGTCCTGGTCTATGCTGTATTCTGATAATTCAGAGGTCAAAAGAACATCCTAACACGTAAATGAATTGTAAACACCAGATAGCTCAGTATTCATCTCTCTTTGAAATGTACTGTGAATGGTGGAGGAACAAGCAAATTGCCTTATGTTTATTCGTATAGCGAAGTACCAGTGATGGACCTCCTTCAAAGTCATCCTAATTACTTTTTGTTCCCTGAGGAATTCCAACTTGTCAGAAGACATGAAATTGTATAAAAAATCCTTGTGTCCTGATTCTGTCGTCTCAGATCTGCTTAGCCTTCATCGGGGATGTTTGAGTTGCAAGACTGAGGCCCGAGTTATGCTGGTACGGCCTGAATATATTTGGACATTGGACTATGACCTATGAACTGAATTCTAAAGGAACTCTTTGCAACTACAAAGCTCACCATCTCTGCTGTGAATCTGAACCTCAATGAATTGAACTCATGTCTGTATGTATATTGATCTTTTAACCATACTCTCTCTTTTATTTTTTAATAAATTTTAGTTTAGTTAATAAGAATTGGCTGTAGCATGTATTTGGGTAAGATCTGAAACATTCATTAAACTAAGAGGTAATGTATGCGATCCTTTGGGATTGGTAGAATCTTTTATTTTATATGATGAAATAAGATTTTCAGAAATCATCATATTTGACATGGGTCCCTGAATGGAGGCCTGAGGCTGGATCACTTTAAGGGAACTGTGTTGTTTGCACCTCTGAGTAACCAGTAAGGTAATAAAGAAGCTGTTTTATGCTGGCTTGGTGAATCTAAGTATTGGAATACTCACCAGCTTTATGAGGATTGTCTGTCCCATTCTTTTCAGTTCACCCTAACTGAGTGACCACAGCTGGCTCCTCACTAGGACCCAGGTCACACCAATTAATACAACCATTTCTTTGATGCTGGTTTTAAAATAACTCCTTTGCCAGCCATTTAGAGTATCATATATAAGAAGTTTATCCAATACTAATTTTATCCTAAAGCAGCTGAAGGGAAGGGTCTCTATCAATCCTCATATGGTTGTACTTGAGAATATTAGTAGTAAGCAAACCAAGGTTAACTAATTAATATTAATTAGAGCAGGATACAATAAACCACACCACCTGAAGATTATAGGACAAATTGGACCTTGGTAAAAGTATCACCTGCTTGCATTAGGGCTGAATTTGGACCTATTTGTGAATCAATATAAAGCTGCCCAGAAGTTTAGCAAATACTTTCATATGCCTGCCTCATAATATTAATGTATGAAACCATTTGGAAAGAATGGGATAGACTTCTTGGATTTAAATCCCACTAAATATAGAAAATATCATTTCATTCTTTAATGGAACTCTGTTCAAAACAAGTCCTGTGTCTGGGCCTGATCCTGTAACCTTCACTCATATAAAATAGTTCCATTAGGTTAACGAACTATTTGAATGAATAAGGCTTTGCTGGGTAAAGGCTCAAATTATTACATATGCCTATAAAACTTGATACTCATATATGTATATAGTAAGCAGGCTTCATCTACTACTGGGATAATTATTTCACCCAACTAGCAGCTATTTTGCTTTTTATTGTCACAAATTAAAGTAAATTTAAAAATGATTAAATAAACTATAATCCATATTATATTTCAGATGTTTGTTGAATTTCAAAACATTAGGGGATTGAACCAGACCTATCATTTATTTTAATGAATATGGATTAGATCTTGAACTTTTGATATATTTGTAAAATTTCACTCTATTTCTTTAAACATTTAACTGACTTTTTAGGAACAATAGTCAGTTGCTGGCCCTGCAGAATGTATAAATCAGAGCAGAATTTGTTCCAACTTGCCGTATTTAGTTCAAGACCCTATCCTGCTCCCAATTATGGCAAACTTGCATTGACTTCAATGACAAGAAAATCAGCACCTTAGTAGCTAGTTAATATAAAACCCAGCAAAACAATGAATGAAATGATATGGTTAAGATTTTATTATATAAAAGTAACTCAAAATTATGGCATGTTCAATAACTATAACATTATCCCCACTAGTCTCGCACAGACAACAGAAGTTTTTTATTGTATTACTATATACGGTTACTTTTTATGCTGAGTAGGCCCAAGTCACTGTCAAATTTTTCATAGATTCTACAAAAGTACATTTTCCAAGTTCCAAGGTATTAGATAAAATGCCTCCACCCCCCCCAGGAAATCAACTGGAGCTTTATTTCGTTACCTATGTAATTGTGTCCATGCATCATCCTGTTACTGCTTAGATTAGATTAATGGACCTTTTCCAGTTTTTTGTGATCCCATGTTAACTATCCCAGTGCCACACTATAATAATCTCTTCTACTTTGAAAAAGATGTTATAAAAGTAGCTGGGTGGGGCTCCACACTTACATTTCTGTTTCCAAATCCAAGGTGCTCTGTTATTTCTAAATGCCATGGCTGTAACTGGAATCTGGCCTCAGAGTTAAGATGGGTTCCTTTCATCTTGTAGGTCAGCACCGCTAACACCAAGTTATGGCCTTTGCAGCCCTATTATCCAACTGGCAGGAATGCAGCAAACCGGTCTCTTGATAATGCACAAAATAGAACAGAATCACCAGTTTGCTTGCTCTTAGCTATGCTGGCAGTAAAAACTTATTTGTCAGTACAGTGAGCAGATGGGTCTCTGAATACACAAATGGATTTACTTGTTGAGTAAGAAGGTGCCAATTTTATGTTATCATAGTAGAACTGCTCTCTAGGTGTTCAAATTATCCCTAATGTAATTTCACACTGGTGAGGAATCTGGCCCAAGCTCCTTAGACTACGTAGTCCTATTAAAGGCCTTGCAATTCTCCTTAAAATGTAAATTTTTGAAAGAGCTGCTGATTTAACTTACCACCTATTTGAGCACCATAGATATTGGGAGGTGTTGATGACATTTTGTAACCAGGATAGTGACAGGTTTCAGAGTAACAGCCATGTTAGTCTGTATTCGCAAAAAGAAAAGGAGTACTTGTGGCACCTTAGAGACTAACCAATTTATTTGAGCATAAGCTGGCCCAACTTGATTAACATACACGTTGTAAGGAGAGTGATCACTTTAGATAAGCTATTACCAGCAGGAGAGTGGGGTGGGAGGAGGTATTTTTTCATGCTTTGTGTGTATATAAAAAGATCTTCTACACTTTCCACAGTATGCATCCGATGAAGTGAGCTGTAGCTCACGAAAGCTTATGCTCAAATAAATTGGTTAGTCTCTAAGGTGCCACAGGATAGTGAGATAGCTTGGTACTACGTGGGAACTACAATGCTCAAAACCACTGTTTCTCTCTCTTTCTCCACCTCATCTTTCCTTTCCTTGCTCCCATCTTCTCTGTAATACACTTCCTTTCTCACAACTACAGGTTAGAATACTTGACTCTTATATTTGAGCAGTAAATACATAGTCCTATTATGACTGCTTCACGAATTTTGTTAAGAGTTTTTTTTTTGTTTCTAAAAAAGAAATTTTGTAGCTAAAAAATTCTCAAAGCATACTTGCCTTTATTAGCTCTGCCTTGAAATGAAGACATATTGATGTTCACAGGCCATTAAATCTCCCTCTTTCTCTGCTCACTACCTGGAGAGCACATTGATGCAGCATCCTGCTGGACAAGGTCTAAATATACCTATTCCATTGCTCTTCTTGAAAAAAATAATGCTTATGTATACATTTTTCAAAAAAATTACTTAGGTGCCTAAGGGCCAGATTTTTAACTGCATCTTTAGGTGTCAAAATATATTCAAGTGCCTAGCGGGATTTTAAAAAGCACCTAGGTCCTAAATCCCATTGATTTCAATAAATTGGCTGAAACTGTAACTATTGGCATCTCTAGGTGCCTAAATGCCTTTAAAAATCTGAGAGAGAAGGTGAGTGAGGTAATTTTTTATTGGACCAACTTCTGTTGGTGAGAGATACAAGCTTGTCTCTCTAATATCCTGGGGCCAACAAAGCTACAACTACACTACATTTAAAAATCTTGTCCTAGGTCCCAATTCTCTTTCAATAAGACATGGGGTCCTCTGGCACAACGGAACTCTCAACAATAAAGAGCAAAGCTCATTTGTGTGGGAGACAGAATGAACTCCCCCAGGATCCAAGGACCATCACAAACTTCACCACTTCCTACTTCCAGTGCAAGGCACATTTCTTTGACCTTGCCTGCTCTAATATGAACACATAGCAGCTGGTATATTTTTCAACATACAAAAATCCATGCCAAAACAAGACACACCACTGAACACGATTCTCTCTCTGGGGAGAGGATGAGAGAATAAATATGTAACATTGCTTAATGTACTACTGGAAGGTGCTTAGATACTACAGTAAACATGGTATAAAAACTTATACGGACTAGGATAAATTTTTCTCTCTTTATCTTGTATCTATAATGTGATTGAAATTATGCTCCATGACAGATAAGCACTCAGCAAATATGTTATTTCTGTGTTGTAATGTTAAAGGCAGCTCTGTGTAGCATTAGCAGGACACTGGATGTGAATTAAAATAAATAAATAAACAAATATATTTAAACACAACTTTATATTATATATATAAAAATTGTTAATCTTAAACTTCTCTCTGAAAAAATGAACAATTTTCATCTCAGTCAATCTTAATTGTACAGCAGCTCCCTTTAATACACATTTGAATTTTAGATAAATGACTAGCTAGTAACAAGTAAGTGCTTAAAGCAAATGGATTGCTCAATATTGTTTAATGACAAATGCTAAATAACAGATTAAAGTATTCGCCTTCTTATATATTTTATGATACACATTTTATAATATAACCAATAATTAAGTATGTAAGCTTCATATTTATGCAGAAAAAGGACAGAAAACTAAATATACATTGCATTGCTGATACATTAATATTGCTAATGGAACTTTAATATTTGCATTTCTTGACTTGTGTGAATATAAACTGTGCAATTATGTTGCACTGATCACTGGTGGAGAGTGCTGTGTATATCTGCCTAGGTTTATTTTAAAGAAAAAAAGGGGAAAAAGAGTCTGTGCTTGATAATTTAATATTTAAGTCATCCCAATTAAGGAATAAAGGGCACATCTAACTGAGGTGTTCAGGGTACTGGAAGGGTAGATTGCCACCTATAATGTTGCTTCTGATTGGCTAATATATAACTTTCTACAGGATAGGGCTGTAGCATGATAGGTAGGTGGTGGAATCTCCTTCCTTAGATATTTTTAAGGTCAGGCTTGACAAAGCCCTGGCTGGGATGCTTTAGTTGGGGATTGGTCCTGCTTTGAGCAAGGGGTTGGACTAGATGACCTCCTGAGGTCCCTTCCAACCCTGATATTCTATGAAGTATTTCTGTACAATGAGAAATGTTCTGAACGTATTTCTAAATGTAACATCAGAATTTGTAGGATACTTGGAGAAAAACAAAATAATCAAAGCCAGAATTTGTTTTTGCACCTGTGACTTCCTCCTGTTCTTGATGAGGGTCATATTCATGGAGGAATTTGTTGGGTGTGTTTCAGTGACATAATATTCCTCATTCAAATTATATCCTAGCAGCTTCCTGATAGTTGCAAGCTAGAGAAAGTCAATGTGAAGTTATGACACAATAGGGGTGGGACTATACTGAGCTTTGCTAAATTTTCAGCAGATACCGATGGAATACACGTAGAGTGATTCTCTTCCAACCCAACAAAGCAGGCATTTGCCTAACAAAGGAGGAGATTACCTATTGTACCTGGAGGTTCTTTAAGATGTATGGACCCTATTTAGATTCCAAATGTGGGTGCGCATGCATGCCATGTGCCGGAGCCATAACAGTTTTACAGTAGTAGTGTCCGTTGACCCTCATGGGCATCATGCGTCATCTTCATGCTCACTTCCAAGGTTAGAAAAGACCATGTGGGTCGATGCTGCTTCAGTATCTCTCTTACCAGCAAGCAATGGAGTCTGTACCACAGGGGATGGAGTGTGGGTAATGGAATCCAAATAGGGACCACACATCTCGAAGAACCTCCAGTTACAGTAAGAAACCTCCTCTTCTTTTTCAAATGACAGTCCCTATATGGATTGCAAATCCTGTGATTAGCAAGCAGTGTTTAGTGCACAGTTTGGTGTGAGCCCACCCCTCCAAACACACACCTCTTCAAAAGCACCCACGAGCAAAAACAAAAGTCAGGCACAGGGACACATAGGTGCTATGTCAGGAAATCCAGGTGGGTGCAGAGGCAAGTCGGGGGGCGAACAGAGAAACGGAGGAGGTCTGTGAATTGATATTGGTGAAGTCAAAAGGGGGCTATCAGTATAACTGCTGGGTAGGGACTTGTCCTCTGACACAAATTCCCAGATTGGTGAGGAGATCATGAAGGGTCTGGATAGCTGAAAGGAGGTAGTTGCGTGACATCACGACGAGGAGCCAGTCATCCAGGTAGGGAAACATGGAGTGGCCAAGGCATTGCATGTGGGCTGTGACGATGGAGAAGACATTTTTGAATACGTGGGGAGTGGTGGCGATACCGGAGGAGGACATGGAACTGATAATGGGAATGACCAACTGTAAAACGGAGAAATTTCCAAAAAGCCGGGTGAATGTTGATGTGGAAATATCCATCTTTCATATCAAGAGCTGTGAACCGGGCTCTGTGGGGGAGGGACATGATAATGAGGAGAGCATGACCATCTGGAACTTGAATTTTAGTGTGAACCTGTTGGGTAATTGGAGGTCCAGAATGGGCGGGTGGGGGGGGAGACTGCATCCTTTTTTCAGAATAAGGAAATACAAGGAATAAAAACCGCAGCCCTGGTAACAGAGGAGGACACACTCTATGGCACGCTTCTGGAAAAGGGTGTCTGCTTCTTCTCAGAAGAGATCTCAATGAAAGGGATCTCTATGCCCACCATGGGGTAGGTGACAAGGGGGAAACAAGAGGAATTCTGTAGAGTACCCCTGGTGAATGATGTCCAGTGTCCAATGGTCTGTGGTGATCTTTCCCCAATTGTGGGTGAACAGGGCAAGACAGCCCCCAGAGATGACATGGGACACTGTGGGAAGGGTAGGAGGAGGTTCACAGGTCTCAATGGGGGAGTCAAAATGGCTGTTTCGATTGACATGGCAGGGGGGTCAATGGGGTGAAAGTGGTAGTGGCGGAGTAACAGCATCACTGAGTGCGCTGACAAAACCAGGACAGCTCCTGTTGTCTTTGGAACTAGGGTTGGTAGGGGGTGTGGTGTGGTGAAACCTCTGCTGCTTCCAGGTTGGGGTATAAATGCCGAGCGACTACAGAGTGGTGTGAGAATCCTTGAGAGAATGGAGAGATTCATTTGTCTGGTCATTAAAGAGCTTTTGGTTGTAAAAGAAAGTGATCTGGACCTCCTTAGGGAACCCAGACAATTGGAGCCAAGAGTCTCTGTGGAGCATGACACCAGTCACCAGAGGATGCGATGTCGGCAGCGTCCACTGCTGGCTGGAGGTTCACCTTGGTGACCAGTTTTCCCTCATCCAGCAGCACCTGGAAGTCCTGTTATTTGTCTGACAGTAGAAAGGCCTGAAACTCTGTGAGCTTGGAGTATATATGAAAATCGTACTTCACCAAGAGGGCTTGGTAACTGGTGATATGGAACTGGAGTTCCACAGACAAATAAACTTTTCTCCCCAAAAGGTCCAGCTTCTTGACTGCTCTGTCCAGAGCTGTGGATTTAAGGTGTTGTTGGCGAGCGTGTTCAGTCGCTGTGTGAACCATGAGCGAGTTGTGGGATGGATGAAAAGGAAGTCCATACCATTAGACAGGACAAAGCATCACTGCTCTGCGCACTTAGGAGTAGGGGCACAGGAGTCTGGTGTATACCAGACCAACTGTGCTGATTGCAGGATGGCTGTATGGATAGGGAGGGCAGTCCAGGAAGGCCCTGGCAGTTGCAAAATATCTAGGAGCTGGTTTTGTGTGTCTTGTACTTCCTCCACTGTGAGGCTGGAGTCGAAGAGGAGGAGGGAAGAGGGAAGGCAGAATTAGTGCCTCGTCTGGCGATGATAAGGCCTCGGTGGGGACTGGCAGCACTGGCTGCACTATAGCCTTCTCTGATTCATCATAAACAGAAGGGGGGTGCAATGCGGGCAGAGGAGGGCTGGTAAGATGCCACTGCAGTACTCCACGGTCCCGGTAGGGGTCCCATGGAGGCCAATGGGGCCAAACGTACATGTCATCAGGAATTGGCACGCCCTGGGGATAGTGGAACCATGACTTGGCAGAAGGGTCATATGCCAGCGGATAGGGTGGCTGATGCCTGGGGTCTGGACTGTGAGACTGGACAAGTGAGAAGGAGGGGTCTGGCTCTGTAAAGCACTTGGACCTGGTGGATGGGTCTGGTAGGGCCGGTGCAGCCAGTGCGAGATGGGTGGAAGAAGCGCATCACTCGGGGAGGAGCAGGAAAAGTTCATCCACTGGAGAGGAAAGCACTGAGGTGGAGGGGTCCAGTGGTGTCAACTGTGCCGGCAGTGAAGATGATGATGGACTGGTGACCGCAGCTGAAGGCTGTACCATTGGATCGCAGGAGTACTTTGACTTATGCTCCATCTGTGGCTTCTTAGCAAGACTAAGAGCACTGAGGAACAGGGATTCCGACTCTGGCCATGCGACGGTAAGAGGGCAGTGGAATGGTGTCGACCTGCGAGGCCTCTTATAACCTCGAATGTCAGCATGTGGATGACGCATGACACATGTTCAGGTCAATGGCCACTACTGCTACAAAACCGTTCTGGCTCCAGCGCATGCACTCCCACGTTTGGAATCCATATAGGGACTATCACTCGAAGAAGACGACTCAGTTCTGCTTGCTGGGCTTTGGCCATTTTTTTCTGTAGCCTTGTTAAAAATGTGTAGACCTGATTCTGATATCACTTCGGCCAGCGTAAAATCGGGAGTAACTCATCAAAGTCAATCTTACACTGATGGGAGATCAGAATCAGGCCCTATCATGGGAATATTTTTTTACAGTTGAAAGAGTATATTCAATCTTCCATAACTTAAAACTAGTTGAAGGGACTCTGTGAAAACATTCCCAAAATATTTTTCAAAAATCTTTTTCTAAAAAACAAACAAACAAAAAAAACAAGCCTGAGAGGGGGTAACCAGTTTCTCAAAGACAAAGGACAAGCTGATGCCTCTAACCAAGTTGATTGGCAATCATTGGTCAAGTGGCCATTCTTTGGCAACAAGGTGGGGCAGGAACAGATCAATCTGCATTTTAGCAAGCAACATAGAACCTCTTTTACCACAAGACTCCATGTTTCCATTCTCAAAGCAAGGAACTTTATGTAGGGGCAACCCTCAGGAAAATGCATTTCAAAGGGTGACTGGACTATAAAAGTGAGGGGCAAAACACCCCAAGTTCTCTCTCTCTCTCTCTCTCTCTCCCTCTCTCTATTTTTCCACCTAAGATGACAAAGGAACCAGCCTTTTAACTTTGGGGGAGTTCCTGATCTGAGAATCTGGTCAGATATGTTGCCAGGTACCTGTGCAAAGGCTTTTACCTTGAACCAAGTCTAGCTGGTTTAATTTTAGCTACTAGACAGTGTTTTATCTTTTATATCTCGTTACAATTTCTGACTTTAATACTTTATACTTCTACTGACTTAAAATCTGTTTGTAGTTAAATAAACTTGTTTTATTTTATTTAATCAAAACTAATCCAGTGTTGTGTTTAAACTGAACTGTTGAATATTGACTCCTTACAGAGGCAACGGACCTCTAATACCTGAACTGTCCAGGAGAGGGCTGCACAGTGCAGAACACACGTTTTTGGGGAAAATTTAGGACTGGGAGTGTATAGTGATCTTCCTTCAGGTAGTAACCACAGCTGCTGGAGTCAGAATTGCTAGACTAGGGCTGTAGCTATATACAGACACTCAGGGTGTGACCTGCATGCTGTTTGGCTGTTTGTGAGCGGCCCAGGTAGGGAGCTACGACAGCAAAGCATTATGGAGCACCCCAGGTTGAAGGCATGCGGTGACACAACCCCTCACTGCTCTGGCTGCACCCCACAATGTGACAACATGAAAACAAGGTGTAGAATAGAAACTATTGAGCAACTTTAACCACCACAGTCAGTACTAAATTTACATTTTTACCTTCCTGCTGCTAGTAGTGCTGTTTACCTGAACAATTGTCACCTCTCTTAGTTTCTAGTTGATGTCCCTCATGCCATCACAAACGTATGTACTTCTTTTTATAATCTCAGAGAAAAGAAACGATGGCTTTGTGGTTAAAATAACTGGATTGCAACTCTGGTGATCTGAGTTCACCTTCTGACTGTCACAAGCTTCCTGTGTCACCTGGGATAAATCACTTTCCATGACTGAACTCTTAATCTGTAAAATGGGGGTAATATGAGGATAAACTCATGAGTGGCACTCGGACACTATGATGATCATATAAGTATATAGCTAGATAAGCTCCTTTAGTTCCGAAGAACACTAAAATGGGATAATTGCAGTGTCTCTACTGTTCAGATTGATTCATTCCACTTTCTTAACCTTGTATTAACACCACAGAACTTTCTTAATCAATAGGAAAAGTGATAACTAAAACTGTACATGCTTTTTCATCACTGGGAACACTTAAAGTAACAGGACAGATATACTCTAGATGTTTTTGCACAAGGGCCAATTCCACCTTTGACTATGTGAAAGCAGAGATCAATTTCACTAGACAGGGAATAAACTAGAGTCAATTATTACCCAGTATACTCAAATGAAAGAGGTCAGTAATCAAATATCAGGTCTTTGACTCCATGACCCAGCCAATAATGATCACTAAACAGCTATTAAAAATGTACCTTTGATCCAATTACCATCATCAGATGCATAAAGTTTGATTTTATTAAGGCACAGTATATTACAGCTTGAAACAAGCAGATATGATTTTAAACAAGCAAATAGCTGATTTACTCACTCACTTAACTGTATTCAATCATTTATGCAGTTGCTGGGAACATCTACCCAACTTCAAATTGAACTGAACAGAAGCACAAAACCTGAATCTCTGTACGTCATTTAAATGGCACACTCATTACCTTAAAAGCAATTAACATAAGCAGTATGTGTATTACCATGTAAAAACACACATGGCCAATTAGGTTACACTTAAATTGGACCATCTAACTTTATTTCAAATACCATTTGGCACCTGTTTCCCATATGTTGGCCAGATGTCTTCACTAGTGATTCTGCATATTATCACTGACATCAAAAAGCAGCTTAAAACCTCAGCCTTTACTGTTTAGAGAACAGTGAACATGTCCTTTAATGCTCTGTTTATTTTTGCATAAATGTAGAAAGCCAAGCATTATTAAAATGCAAAGCTCAAAAATTGGAGCTCAGGTTTCCTGGAACCTATTATAGCTTCTTCAATGCAGAGAAGGTTCTACCTATGGTGCTTGATTTTTATTGAACAATTTTCCTTTCACTATGACATGCCATTTCTCCCATGGCAATCAAGACTGAAAAGCTTGAATTTCTCCTAGTAGACAAGTTAGAGTTATCACCACTTCGTTCATGTGAATGTTATAAAGTCAAATTACTCTGCAGCACTCCCTTTTGCAATCCTGTTTAAATGTACCTGCCCTGAATTAAAAAAAAAAACTGGTTTGAATTAATCAGTGAGTGGATAATCCATGGCTTTTTTGTGGATGACAGGGCACAAACTGGATGGAGGCATCCTTTTCCAGAGGAGGGGAGGTCTGGTGCTGCTGCAGCAGGAGTAGCCCAAGATGGAGAGGAGCCATGCGGCTACTCAGTGTGAGTAAGGGTTATTTGGATTTTATGTTGAAGTGAATTTCACCCTGTGACGTTATTGACTTGAACTGGGACTGTATAGAACACTGTTGCAACCAAAGTCCTGTAGTGGCACCAAATCTTGTATAAAGGGGGTCAAAAGAGGTGTGTAAGACAAGGTTATGGTTTGGTGGTTATGATTATGCTGTCTATATGTGTGTATCATTTTTATAGTTAAAGTTATGATTATTGGCTCTATACTGTCTGTATTTCAAACTTGTGCTATGCTTCTGGGAAACATTCCAGACAAGTTGGTGTCAGCTCTGCCTAGCCTGCTTGATGGCCCGTTAAGGACCATCAGCTATTCAATTGACCCATTGAGAGAAGGCAGACTTGCCTTATGACTCAGCAAGGCATGCAGGGATATGCCTATGGACAGAACTTTGAGGTTTTTCCTGGCCACGTGCTGGACAGCTTGTCTTTGGAACAAAGAAAGACCACATGGCAAGAGAATATAAAAAGCTGCTGCAGCTCCTCCATCTGGTCTTCAATCCTGCTTCTTACCTCTGGAGGGACTTTGCTACACTGAAGCTTTGAACAAAGGACTGAATGACCCATCCCAGCTGTGGATGTTCTCCAGAGACTTGATTTGAACCTGCAGTTTATTCTATCACTGCTGCAAGCCTGAACCAAGAACGTTGCCCTTACTGTATGTAATTGATTCCATTTAACCAATTCTAGCTCTCATCTATATTTCTTTCCTTTTATGAATAAACCTTTAGATTCTAAAGGATTGGCAACAGTGTGATTTGTGGGTAAGATCTGATTTGTATATTGACCTGGGTCTGGGGCTTGATCCTTTGGGATCGAGAGAACCTTTTTTCTTTTACTGGGGTATTGGTTTTCATAACCATTTATCCCCATAATGAGTGGCACTGGTGGAGATATTGGGAAACTGGAGTGTCTAAGGAAATTGCTTGTGTGACTTGTGGTTAGCCAGTGGGGTGAGACCAAAGTCTGCTCTGTTTGGCTGGTTTGGGTTGCCTTAGAGGTGGAAAAACCCCAGCCTTGGGCTATGACTGCCCTGCTTTAAGCAATGTGTCCTGACTTGGCACTCTCAGTTGGGTCCCGCCAGAACCAGCATCGTTACACACCCAATCAGAGACACTCATTGGATCTTATTTTTCTTTTCAGGATGCTCATGAAGGATTTGAGGCAAGATCCTCAACTGATGTAAAGTGGCATATTCTGATGTCCATGGGGGCCATGCCAATTTACTCGAGCCAATCACCTGGCCCTTCATATTACAGCAGGCATCAAAATTTAAGTTTATTATCCAAATACTTCTAAAAAAAAAAATCAGATCACCTCTGGAAGAAAACAGGGTTTTAAGTGACTGAAATAAAAGGTCTGGGAACTTGGAACTAGTTTTTTGAGCCCTCACTCAGCTTGACATCAAACTCATCACTGAGGTTTTTTTATTGGCATACAATCAAACTATACTTGAGTTTATCAGGCTCAAGTGTAGGTGGTGGATACAGGCCATACCACACATCCAAAGCTACACAGAATCCCCCTTCCTTTATATACATTTACACATCCCATGGCATTCGCTATACATTGCATTATGTGTTTTGGGATTGGCTTGGTTACTTTGCAGGAACCAATCCCTGTACCGCGTGCTCTATCCATGTGCTGTCCACTTTTGACTTTACTCTTTACTTCATCTTTACACTCCCACCTTCTCTTGTCCATTGTTCTTATTAATTGTTCTTGTTCTTAGTAAATGGTTTCCTAGGTGTTCCCCTCTTATCTTAACTAGTTCTTTTATTTTACTGACCGATTGACCCGTGGGCCTCGAACCCAATCCACAGCAGCAGCCATGCTACAACTCTCCATTTGGCGGCCTGCAGACACGGGCTGACCCAGGACTCATGAAGCCCAGCCCCAGCTTGACATCCTATTGGCAGAGTCCCAGAGCAGCTGATTGGCCCGCTGGCCTTACGTAAGCCAGCAACAGGAACAGAAAGCTGTCCGAACAACTGGGATCCACCCTTCTCCCACCCCCTCAGCTTGACTTCCAGGCATCCCAACATGACTTGGCTCAGCTCGGTTCCTGACCTCTGATTTGTGGTTCTGATCTCCAGTTTGTCTCCTGCCTCTGATCCCTGGTACCCTGACCAGCCTGACTCTGGTTACAAACTTGTGGTTCTGATCCCAAGTTTGTCTCCTGCTTCTGATCTCCCGGTATCCTGAGTCAACTCCTGACTGTGGATTCTGGCTCTGACCACTAGGTCTTGCTGCCCACGACCCAGCCATGACATCTTGGGCAAGTCACCTAGTTTCTCTGTATCTGTTCCCTTCCTTAAAATGGGCATAATTACTGCATATGGATACTGTGAGGATAAATATAACACAAAAGACTGTGAGGTGCTCATCAGATATTTAAATAGCCCTCATTACCATAGTACCTTAGATCATACGTGTCTACATTTTAGCATGAAGCAGGGTCAACAAAGTAAACTGATGTACTTCAAGATACATGTACAAAAATAGTTCCCATGGATCTTCTATAAATAAGAGTCAGCCTAGTAAAGAACTTGTAAAGAACAGTAATTTGACTATTTTTACTCAAAAAAGCCCCTTTTACCTTAAGGGGGTCCTGTGCTACCACCCTTCAAAAGTTAACCTGGAAAAAGAGGATAGCCTCTATACAAATCTGATGGGCATGTTGGCAAGTCAACTATGGGCATTGGAACTATTAATGTATGTACATATGTAATTATGCATATGTGCATCTGATTTTGCATACATAAATCTGATGCAATGAGTTTCATGCAAGAGTTTCAAGTTTTCATGCAAGAGTTTCAAGTTTTGTGACTGTATTTTTTATTAGAAATTCCTTCTCCTCCTTCTCTCCTTTTTGCACAGCCTCTCCTAAGTAGGATGCAAATTCGATAATGCTTGAATTTCAGCCAAACTTTTGAACCCATAATATTCTAGGGCATAGGTAAATCCAGCACTCATAACCCTATATTTTATAGCGAAATATATATGAGAGGCAATTGGGTGGGGGTTGAGACCAGGTCATGTAATCCAAAATGCAAATATAACCAAAATTAGCTTGCAAAAGCACGATGTAAATAAGACAGACTTTTTGTAGAAACTTTCCTTAAACTCATTTGTCATAGCAGCAGTGCGTGAGAATCTCAGTGGGATTCTGGCCAGAGATTTCTGACACATATTACTACAGCAAGAATGCTTAGTTTGTAAGATGTTTAGCATTTTCCCAATGTAGCTAGCAGAGGTTCACAACATACTAAAGCAGCCATAAAATTCACTCACTGGCATGAGTCCCAGTGCTCTGCTCTTCCTAGAGCTTTTATTTCTTATGCTAGTGGTTTTTTTAAAAAATTTAAACTCTGAAGCAGTATGTTAATATTTCTCAAAAAAAATTAACCGCTACAGTTGATGAGAGCGCCCCTGGGGTACAGCATGTCCAGGCAGCTTTTTGGGGATGACAACAACCTCTTTGTGACCCCTCTACCCATGCCCAATTATGCTGCACCTATAAATGGACAGTACTGACAACAGAGTTGAGAGATGCACTCAGAATGTGATCCAATGAATTTACTGTGGTTAGTAGCTACGTTGTTGGTATCAGCTGATCCTTAAGCAAGATTATTTTTATTAATGTAATTTAAATGAGTCAATTGAAAGGATCATTAATCATGCTTTCCAAACTTGTATTGTGGCCATAGTTCATAATCATAGACTATGTCTATACTTAAAAACGCTACAGTGGTACAGTTCAGTGGAGACACTACAGCAACAGGAGGGGTTCTCCCATCACTGTAGTTATTTCACCTCCTGAGAGGCTGTAGCTAGGTTGACAGAAGAATTCTTCCTTTGACCTAGTGCTGTCTACACTGGTAGTTAGGTCGGCTTAACTACATCTCCAGGTTGGATTTTTCACAACCCTGAGAGATGTAGCTGTGCCAATGTAACTTTTCACTGTAGACTAGCCCATAGAGTTTAAGGCAAGAAGGTACCACCAGATCACCTGTTCTGACCTCCCGCACGTCACAGATCCCCAACACCACCATAACTTCTCATTAAAAGATTTTTCCTCAGGATTTAAAGTGAGCCAGCTTGAACACTGCTGGACTAATTCTTTTTATAAACAGTTTAGACGTTTGTTACTGCAGTTCAGATATTCATAAACTGATAGTTTTCTTGGTGTAATAAAATTAGTTAATCTTTTCAAGACAGCCCTATGTTCCAAAACAGTGGGATTGTGTACCCACTGTACTAAAAGGAAGACAGGATGTTATCTGCTTTTCTGGGTACTAAGAAGGAATTTGACAGTCACTTAAAAATAAAACCCCACCAGAACTACACTACTGAGGAATGCAGATGGATAAAATAGTATCTGATGCAGATGATGACTACACTTATGGTCGGTCTACAGCAGTGGTTCTCAAAGCCGGTCCGCAGCTTGTTCAGGGAAAGCCCCTGGCTGGTTGGACCGGTTTGTTATCTGCCGCATCTGCAGGTTCAGCCAATCGTGGCTCCCACTGGCTGCGGTTCCCACTGGCCCTTCCCACAGCCCCCATTGGCTTGAAGCGGCGAACTGCGGCCAGTGGGAGACACGATTGGCCGAACCTGCGGACACGGCAGGTAAACAAACTGGTCCGGCCCGCCAGGGGCTTTCCCTGAACAAACGGCGGACCAGCTTTGAGAATCACTGGTCTACACTACAGCTGTAAGTCAACCTAAGGTACGCTACTTCAGTTACTTAAGTTATGTAACTGAAGTCGACGTAACTTACATTGACTTAACAGCAGTGTCTACACCATGCTGTGTTGATGGGAGATGCTCTCCCGCCAACTTACCTTATTCTTCTCGGGAGCTGGGGTACAGAAATCAACAGGAGAGCACTCTGCCATCAACTTAGCGGGTCTTCACCAGACACACTAACTCAACACCGCTGCGTCGATCACAGCAGTGCTGATCTAGCCATAATGCTCTTACATATCAATCTGTCTTGTTTCTCCTTCCTGAATTTTTTATTGGTAAGGATATAGAATCTTGTTTTATTGGTAAGGATACAGAATCTTGTCTTTGCTTTAGCTGTTTATTCTTATCTCTTCTTAAACTAGACACAATTTGCTGTAATACTGTTGCTGCTTGCAGTGAAAAATTTATTACTGAAAGGACTTTGACTACTTCAAGTGAGGAATTAGCACTAGGAGCAAATGAACTCGTAAAGAAAATCTATCTCCATGAAAAGATGAGAAGGGGAAAAAATAACAACCCAAGAGGATAAAAATGGAAAATGCATGATGTAGAGCCAGAATTGTTTCTAAATGGAATGTTTTTGAAAATTTTTTCCATCAGGGAACAAGCTGCACTTTAAATATTTTGGCCTCGTGTGCTATAGAAAGAAGTCAAGGTTGGGTTACCCTTAAAAGCTCCCATGTCAAAAAATGAAATTAAAAATAGTGACTGGCAGTCACTACCTGTCTTGAAACCATCAAGATTCCTGCACTAAGTTTGATAATCATGCCTGATGGAGCTGGAAAGAACCAATATGTTAGTGTTCACTACACAGAGAAATGGCTGGAAAAAGGGCAGAGGATGGACCAAGTATGTGTTCAGGATCATTATTTTATATAGCCATATCATGCAAGTGAAAAATGTCCCATAGACAATAGTTGAAGAAAATTGAAACAAACAGTTTATATTGAACACATTGAACAGTGTGAGGATAATATGGGATGCAGATTTTTAATAGAAGGTTTCTAGTAACTTAAGGGTAGAGTTAGCGGAACTAAGGTGCTCTCCTAATCGATTAAGATTATAATTATCACAAAGGAAACAAATAGTGAGTGCTTTCAATGCCATGGGAAGCATAGCAGGTGTTTAATGTTTCCATTTGTACCTAGTATCTGCGAGCAAATGTTTTACAGTTATGCTGGGGAATATAGAGTTGATTTCGCTCTCATGGACTCTTCCCCAACAGTCTAAAGTAATTAGTATGTGGAATTTACTTCATTTGGATCAGCAATAGAACACAGACACGCAAGTATCTGGTGTACAGATGTTCTATTCTGTATTTGCCTGTGAGCCAGTACTAGCCCACATTTGGTCACAACTGTTATTGAGATGAAGAAAGGAGTTCATATGCACTCACTCCATTAATAGTCTGCCTCCTTTCTGGTGCCAGAGTCTCTATTATGACTTCACTTCCATACTCCTAATCACTCTCACTTTCTGCAGCCCACTCCAAGATGTGCATTGTTACTGTCCACTTATAGCAAAACTGTTAGGTAGGGTCCTACATAAATAACGGAGAGATACTGGTTTGACACAGATTTAAGGGTGTGATGACACTCTGATAAGTATACACAGGCTCAAGCTTTGATTAATGTTTTTTCTTTACATTGCACTGAGGATACATGTGCTTCTTTACATGTGCTCCTGATTCTGTGGATCCACGGTGACACATAGGCACCAACTTCCCCACTTTCCCCTGGGTGCTTGACCCCCCGTCTACCTCCAACCCTGCCCCCACTCCACCCCTTCCAGAGTCAGTGCCTATGTGGTGACAGGCCATGAATAATGATGTATGAAATGAAAAGCCACTGCCCATTCATAGAGACAGTACTGCTATCACTGCTGTTCTGTGCTATTTGTTGTGTACAGAGGACACAATGTCCAATTTCATTTAAAGGCACACAGGTAAGCAAGCAGAGCAACTCCCTTTCCACAGCATTTTTGTGTTTTTAAAGTTGTTTTTTTCTGTTTTTACTCAGCAATCTTCCCTCCACCAACCGCCAACGGTGGATAGCAAGCACTTCAAGGATACATGAGTATCTGCTTTCTTTTTCTACAGATACCGCTGCTGCATTATTACCACTCTGTTAAACCAGAGACAAACTGAAACTGTTTCCAAGAGTGTTGGGATGTCATTGAAGATTCAAGTCACAGTGGCCTGGGCATAGTCAAACAACTTGTGTGAACATACCCTGGTGGAATTTCGGTTCAGTGAGGTTTTCCTTATTTCAGAAATTAGTTCCCACTCTCTATAGCCTTCTCTACACTGGAGACACTTACCATGAGAAAAGCAAAAACAAAACAACCTCTCCCCCACACAAAAAATACCCCACCAAACCCAAGCCACTGGTCCTAGCATGTTAGTTAGTGCTTAGGAATTCAATCTTGTGATGTGTTGAAGACTCGTTCATCTTCATGAGACTATTGCCATGCTAAAGGTATGCCTGTGGATAGGTGCTTTGCTGGGTTAGGACCATAGTGTTATGATCAAGACCTAGCTGAGGAGGATGGATCCCTACCTGAAGTACTTCCAGAAAAGTCTGGTACCTCTGAAACTGAGGTATCCACTATTGTAGACCACGGTCTGGCAAACTAATCCAATTTTACTTTTTGTACCAGTTAAACCTGCTGAAAATGAGTCTAAATTGAGTCACTGAGTCTATCTAAAAGAGTCTGATCTACTGTAAGGATATCCTCGGGTCTACTGAACTGGTGTTACAACCTGTAGGAGTTTCCCCCCGCCCCTGTTCCCGTAGTGAACTTCCATAGTGTGGACAAGCCTAAAGATTAGCAAAATTAGCTTCTGAAATAAGGAGAAACTTTTACCAAGCCAATACTCCTCCAGGACATAGTCCCTTGAATTGTTTTATTATACCAAACTGTCAGGGCTGGGATGTAGGTGGCTGGCTGGAACCAAGGGTCAGAGTTGAGCCAAGGGTCTGAGTTGGAGTCTGACACCAGGAGCAAGTGTCAGGAAAGGGGGAACCAGGAGTCGGGCAAGAAGGAAGGGCCCAACGTAGCAGCCAGGTAGAGCCCCGTTGTGTGGATAACTTCCTGTGCCTCTCTTTAGGAAGCCCTGACCAATCATAGCTCATGGTGTTCCTCCAATCAAGCCTAAGGAAGCCCTCTGTGATGTAACTTCAGGTTTCACAGTCTCTCCTATTTAGTTGGTTAATAGCAAGTCACTGGGTAGGAGCAGGGTGGTGACAATCAACTGGGAACTCTGCAGACTCAGGTTCAAGAACTGCAGGGTCATGACACCAGCCACTGAGTAAGAACCCATCTCAGTTTTGAGCCCCCAATTTTAGAATTACCAGACTTTCTAAACTCCTCCAGCCAATCTCTAATTAGAATGTTGGCAAGTGTATTAAACTTCTAATAACAGAAATTACCTACAATAATTCATGAGGCTCTAAACTTCAGCTTACTGTTACATTTTATTCTCTATAACTTATCCTATCTTTGGCTGGTTTCAATTAGGCAATTAGAACACTTACATATTTGCTCACCGCAGTGAAGAATGACAGTAGGACCGTAAACTGCCAAAATCAAGGGGGAAAATGCTCAAGCAATACTTTCAAAACACAGAAGCCATCAGCAAAACTGCCAGAGAAGTAATGTTGAACTAGTGCATAATCTTTATGGAAAAACAAACTTGAGATCAAACATTGTTGTCATAAATGAAATACGGAAGAGAGCTGGGTGAAATTTTTTTGGCTGAACAGTAATTTCACTGAAATATTTCGTTTTGGGGCAACCAAAACTATTTGAGAATTGCATTCAGATTCCTCAAATAGGTTCAGCCAAATAAAAAATGAGAATAAAAAGCTGAAATGGTTTGTTTTGACTCTCTTGAATTTGTTTCAAAACAATGTTTCATTTACAAATTTAGCCAGTTTTGTTTATTGTTTTTTTTTTTTAAAAAGCAAACCATCACACACTGAAACAAAACACGGAATCGTTTTAGGTAGAAGATAATGTTTTGTTCAACCTGATTTTTGTTTGTTTGTTTCATTTTGGCCTCCAAACCAACAAAAAATAAATAAATCAATTATTCCCTTAGTTCTAGTCTAGAGTTTTCCCTTCACTTTCATTTGATTTAACCACATAGCAAAAATGGATGACAGGTGAGGGTTTGCCCACATGTTGGCAGCTATGAAGAAACCCTGATTTCAGTATGTCTATAAAAGAGGTACGTAGATAGCATGTAGAAGTCATGTTCAAAACATGACATATTCATTGTTCTTCTGGGAATACCTGCTATAAGAAATGTCTGAAATAATATTTAGCATTGATCAAAGGCTTCATATCTTTAAATTCTATAAGGATGTTGCAGCTGTTACTTCACCCAATCCCGCTGTGAGGCATCGCTTATCCTGTTTTAGAGATGAGGAAACTGAGATATGGAGAAATTAAGTGACTTGCCCAAGGCTACACACAGAATAAGGCTATGTCTACGCTGCAGCCACAGGTGTGATCTGTAGCTTGTGTAGATGTACCCATGCTAGCTCACTAAAAATGGCAGTAAGCAGAAGCCTTCCTGATGCCCCTGGCTCCATTCTCATTTGTGAAACCAGCCTTGTGGTCCTGTCCACTAAATTATCCTATGCATCTAGATCCTCTCCTGAAGGCAACAGACACAGTTCCAGACAGTTGGCAGAAAAGGAATAAAAGGGTTGGTTCAAAGACGCAAGCAAGTGCCAAACATTGGGTCCAGTTTGGGCACAGACACCTGGGTAAGGCAAATGGAGCCATGTTTGTTTATATAAGACCAGGGGGAAGGGGGAATGAAAATCAAGCAGCAGTTTGATAACACTAAAACTAAAATAGTGTAAGGGGACTGTTGCCCCCTTACTAACATTCAGTGGGTGTGTTTTGGTTGGCTAGCTCCCAGTACTAAAAGGGGAAGGGTCTATGGGAAACCAGGACCCTGAGACTGACAGTCCCCAGGAACAATGGGGAGAGGCCAATGCTCCAGGTCAGCCTGAATGACAGGGCGGGCAGGCTAATCAGAGAGTCAGGAGGCCAGGGAGGTCCCGTCCTCCCTGTGAGCTGGAATTGCCTGGGTCAGACAGAGTGGGGCCGAGCTAAGGAGAAAGCAGGGGCCCAAGCTAAGCTGGGGAGCAGAGCTGGGCCTGATCCAGAGGGCCCAGAAAAGCAGCCCAGAGAGCAGACCCTGTCCTGGGAGCAGAGCTGCAGCCCCAAAGCCAGAGGCACAGCCCAGAGAAAGCAGACGTGCCCTGGGAGGAGAGCTGCAGCAACCAGAGCCAGAGGGGCCAGAAAAGCAGCCCAGGAAGCAGGTCAGTGCTGGGAGCAGAGTCACAGAAGCAGCCTGCAGAGCAGACCCGTCCTGGGAGCAGAGCTGCAGCAACCAGAGCGGCCAAAGAAGCAGCCCAGGGAGCTGGAGGCAGAGCAGCAGCAGCAGCAGTGCTGAGACAGAGTGGTGGAGCTGGAGCTGGGGCTGGAGCAGTCTGGAGCTGGGTGCGATGAGCAGCTGGGGAGACCAAGGGGGACCCTGGGCAGCAGGCCCAGCATAGGGAGACGCCTCAGCCAAGGGGCTCTGCAGGCCAGGCTTGGATCGTAACCCCGACAGGCCGAGGGCGACACTGGGAAGAAGGGTCCTACCACCTAGAGCCTGAGAGCGTGTGGCCACCACCAGAGCAAGTGTCCAACCCACAGCATCCCTGCAGCACAGCCAGGGCCTGAGAAGGAGGCCTGGGACTTACAAGGAACAGACTGTGAACTGCCCTGACATTCCAGAGACACTGTTTGTGATGTTCCCTGCCACAGAGCGGGGTGATGCGTTTCTTTAACCGTTCCCATTTTTCCTTATTCTTTTTTAAAATTAATTGTTAATTAAATAACTTGCATTTGCTTTAACTGGTATGTAATGGTCAGTGGGTCAGAGAAGTGCCCAGTGCAGAGAGAGTACCCCGGAGTAGGGACACCCTAGCCCCTGTCCTAGGTGACCACAGCAGGGTTGGGGGTCGAGCCCCCCAGGAATCCTGGGCCCAGCCTTGTTGGGGATACGAGGACTCTGCCAGACAGGAGAGTGGAAGGGGAGTCTTCAAGGGCAGGGAGGCCACTGGGTAAAGGAAGTGGGAGCTCGGACTTAGATCCTTTCACTAGCCCACTTCACTGCGGTAGTGCAGAAGCCAGGAAAGTTCCCTACAACAGCGGGACTATTCCCCCGCTTACAATAGCATACAAATGCTTTTCCTTTATATCACTCAGAGAAATACCTGAATATCTGTTACTTAGAGGACAATTATTATACTGATCAGAATGGAAAACCAATCCTGATCACTTCACAGATGGATTACATAACCACACTTAAAAGTGGCAATTCTTCAACCAAAAAATATCAAAAACAGACTTCAACGAGAAACTGCAGAACTGGAATTAATCTGCAAACTGGATACCATCAAATTAGGCCTGAATAAAGACTGGGAGTGGATGGGTCTCTATAAAAAGTAATTTTCCCTCTGCCGATACTCACACCTTCTTGTCAACTGTTGGAAATGGGCAACATCCACCTTGATTGCATTGGCCTTCTTAACACTACAAAAGTACTTTCCCCTCTCTTGATATTCACCCCTTCTTGAGAATAGGCCACTTCCACCTTAATTGTTAGCACTGACCCCCCACTTGGTAAGGCAACTCCCATCTTTTCAGGTGCTGTAATATTTATACTACTTACTGTATTTTTCACTGCATGCATCTGATGAAGTGGGTTTTAGCCCACAAAAGCTTATGCCCAAATAAATTTTGTTAGTCTCTAAGGTGCCACAAGGTCTCCTCGTTGTTATAACCATTTAGTGTATATACAACAAATGCCATGAGCCCATATTCTCACATTCCATTAATCTGAGTGGACATTCCTCAGAGTATTACTGCAGGGAAATGAGACAACAAGGAAGGGGTTAACTAGGATTCTTCTATGAAGAGGCTTTTAACTAAATCTGTCAGATGCTTCCTCTTAAGAAGTTCCATTTAATTTGGTGCTTTCTTTTGATGTGTTAGGGATGAAACAGGGAGAGCTACGCAGAAAATGCTGGGTAGCTTGGCATTTGAGAAAAGTTTATGTTTTATTATATATACACACAATATATTGTTATTTGTGTCTGGTTTTTATTTCTAACTCAACCCGAGTTTTGTTTTGCTGGGATTGTTTTTGCTCACAGTTTTTATGATCTGGCTTCCTTTTGTTGGGGCAAGGGTAAGGAGGAAAAGTGACAGTGGTTAATGTAGTCATCAGTGCCGTTTTACACTCATGTTTCCTGTGATACCAGTCCTGGGCTAGTGCCAGGTTGCAGCTTGAAAAGTGTGCTGCCTTGTAGATTTCCTCACATAAGCCTTAACTGTCACTTTCTCTCAGCCACTGTCACTGAAAGTAACCAATCCTGGCAGAAGATCACAAACTGCACTTAAGCAAAAACTATTCTTTGTGCTTCCATTTTCCACAGTTCTGGCCAAGAAAAGAATTTGTGAACCTTCTTTCCTCCTCCTCCAGTTTTCTCCTTTTTTTCCCCCTTGTTTCTTCAGTGCTGTTGTATTAGTTCTATTTCCTTTCCCCAGCCTCACTCTGGATCATTTGATTTCACTCACATGTTGCCATGCCTCAAATGCCCCTATTGGTTTTCCTCCAGTAGTTACAATACCCATTAAGCCCCATCTATCTATAATCTTTTCTCTTACCCCTTTCTTACTAGTTACACTGATTTACTGTTATATATTATCAGAACTCATTATCTGTGCTGTTTATAGTCTCTGGATCCTCAGCTTACATTATCCCACTTGTTTTATTTTTAACATGAAACATTAAAAAATGCTGGCTTATATTTGAGTCCTTGATCATATTTTCCTGTGTAATAACTAACTCACATCTAGTACAGTCCCTACGATCCCCTGGTTAAAGTTACATTTTCTACACAGCACAGAAAGAATAGAAGATACATGTTTTCATGAATATAGCATCCATACATGTAATTCAAAATTTACCATTAGTTTGGTTTTAAAAGTAAAAAAGCAGTAGATATGTAAGATCGTGCTGAATTGATCTACGCCTACACTATACCATATCTAGTTACAGCAATAAATCCAAATTGTTCATCCTATTATTTAGTTGAATTTAGTGATGATAGCAATAAAACCCTTTCCCCATCCCCTTTGACTGCTGAAATCTGGATTATTTATTCCACATTAACCTGATGTTGTACTCTATTCACATGCACTTCAAATTCCCACAGAAGTTCTCTGAATTTCAAAAGCTCCAGTTACGTAGGCCTCCACAAGTGAGCCTTTTTAATTTCAGTGAGGACAATTTGAAAAGATTAAGTAAATCCAGCTGTGTGAAAGTATTCTTCAGGATTGCTTGAAATTCATCGTGAGGGATGCAAGATTTGAAATTTGGAAATGTGTAATTATAAGTAGTATGGTTCAGCTACTTATAAAACTTTTTATCAATGGGATAGCATTCTCTGATTACGATATGGGAACAAGTTAAACTTTGCTTTCAGTGACACTAGTGTAACTCCATTGAGTTCATAAATACTGAGTGTAAGCAAGAGTAGAGTTTGGCCTTGGACTTTGACTGGTCAGTTTTCTTTTCTAATACAAGAAAAAGCTCATCTCAGTGTCCAAAATGATATCCTGAAAATTGTATAATAATGCTATGGTGGAATAAGGGCCTGAAAAGGCAGAATCAGTGCCAGCATGCCATCAGCTTCAGCAGTGCTATAAAAATTAAACTCCGAGGCCAAGAACTATCATGATGTGATGCTTTAAATAGATTAGACAGAAAACTATTAAGGATACCTGTTAAAAATAACACTATAGTAACCTTCATATACACCATGGCTCTGAGGCTTCATATACACTGTAATCAATTCTCCCATAGCAGTGTATGCATATGTAACACTTGACAAGGAAAAAAGAAAAAGTTCATACTAACAACCTCACAAAGATTTTAGAAATACATAATAATAAATAAAGAGAAAGGAAAAAATCCAGCTATGGAAACAAAATATGCATAAAGTAGCTATACTTTAACATTTTCTGTCATAACCAGTTTAGTTTTGGAATGACAGGATTAGTTGCTAAGCACTCTGCATAAAAGGAACATGTACAACAACCACCATCATCTGCCAAGGTGGTTGGAAATGGCATGTTTTACAGACAATAACTGATTTAAGTCATCCACTCTGTGAAATAAGTAGGTAGCCATAGATCCATTTTACAGATGAGGAAACCGAGGCATGGAATGGTTAAAGTACTTGCTCAACGTGACACAGAAGATTGTGGCACAGATAGCTATAGAACCAATCAGTTTTCCTGACTTCTAGCCCTAGTGTCCTAATTACAAGAACATTCTTCCTTCCAGATAAATTATTATTCATGCATTATCTGGGATTAATACATAGGTATTACATAGGTAGAATGCCATCATGTTGGAACTGCTACCATGGGTTCTTTAGCTGGACTATCTTTCTCTGAGTAGACATTTCAACAGCATTGTACAATGACAATTACACTATTTTATTGTGGACTACAGCACTGCTTCCCTGCAGTTTTTTTTTTTACACTACTTTTGAGGTGAAAGGCGAGGGAGGCTATGAAGAAGAAGGAAGGGGACTAATGGATCATTAAATAAGAGTATGGACTTCAAAAACTTGAAACTTGCTCTTGAGACTCATAAAATACTCCACCTAACACTTAAAACACACTGCACTGTAGCTGCATGATTGACATTTCGAGAAGTTTAACTTTATTGTAAAATGTACAGCAGATTGTACAATGTATTGTTAATATCTTAGCAGCCAGAGTTTCTGCTACTTTGACATTTTCCTTCCTGTTAAAGCAAGAATAATAAAGCACGACTCTGATTCCTTCAACAAGTGCTCTCATATCCCATGAAACCATGCTATCAGTGACATCCTTATACATTATACATCAAACTCAGTGGCTATCATCACACTGTGCCTATCATTTCATGTAAAACAACAATCTGAACAAAGATGCATGCTCAGCTGCAACCTATTTAGCAGGAGTCTTCAGGCATTTCTCTGTCTCAAAGACCAATTATTTTCTCAAACAACTGAAAGCAGAGACACTTGTTTGTATAATTATATGAAATTTATTTTTGACTTCTTTAAAATAAGCCTCCCCTTTACACAAAGATCTGATAAAGATCACACAACACAATCAAATATTATCTTTCTTTGGCTTAATTGGAAACCTAGGGTGTTATCAGCAAAGAGTGAGAAAGCATGTAATGATTATTAGAACTAGTGGTAAAATAGCTCTTTCAGCATTTTAGCAATAAACTGGTTTTGTGATTTACTCTTTGAGGAAAATGAACAGCAACTTGAAAAATTAAGCACCCATGTATGAGGATCATAGAACAGTCTTAGATCAGAGCACTGCCTTGAATTTCTGTCCAAAAATGGCATTAATTCGTTGCAACCTTTCAGCAACAACTGCCAGCATAGCAACATGAAAAACATCAAGGTGAAATAAGTGGTACAGCCACAGTGTTCCTCAGTAGTCCTCAAACATGAAACGTCCTAGAAGAATAAACCAGGATTCATACTAAAATATTAATCTAATTCCCCTTCCTTTCCCCACTCCCCCAGTATCTCTAATTACTATTTATTCTATTTTCATTGTTTGTATTTATAAAAGAAGTACCTAATCCTCAGTGCAGATGCAGCTATGCTGACAGAATAACGCTTGCACTGATGTCGCTAACTTTGTTCGGGAAGTGGTGTTCCTACACTGACGGAAAAACCTGTGTCTATACTAGGGGTTATGCCACCTTAGCTATGGTGATACAGCTGATACAGCTTTGTTGGTACAGTCTCTGTAGCGTAGACACAGACTTAGCAGCCTCACTCATATACTTTAATTTCACACTTTTACTAAATATGGCTTAACTTTTCTGTCTGTCTCCTTTATAGACAAGCCCTTAGAAAAGTTGCTTATTGTTTGAATTCACCAAAAATAAAACCTGATTTCCATTAACTCCCTCTTCATCCTGTCAGCACTGAGGGTATGTCTACAGTACAAAATTATGTGGACCTAAATTTTGTCAACAAACAGCCACTGCAGAAATTAAATTGATTTTGAATGTCCACACTATGCTCCTTGTGTCGGCCGTGCACATCCTCACCGCAATTTAATGGTCAGTGTGGGCATTGTGGGATGGCTTCTGAAAGCCAGCAACGGTCGATATAAGCAATGCAGTGTCTACCTTGACACTGCATTGATCTAACTACGTCAACCTAAGTGCTACGCCTCTCGCAGAGGTGGAGTTATTAATTCGGCATAGTCACTTACAGAGTTAGATCGATGTCAGTTGCCTGCATTGACCTAACTCTGTAGTGTAGACCAGGGCTGAGAGAAAGAAACTGTAGAGGTCTCTGCAAAGCTGCATTTCTCTGTCCCTTCTGGCATGTCTGCGGGGGACGAGAGGAAGTTAGGGAAATTAAGACAAATTAACTAAAGATATGAAGTGAGAGCACATTACTTGAAACACATGATATCTCTGTGTACATGCTCTAATAATCTAAGCCACAGTGAACTAAGGCCACTTTTCTTTTGAATGAAAACATCCATGCAGGGGTTTAATGAGCTTTAACTAATGCACTTTCATGTCACTCCTTGAGTTAATTCATTTTAACTTCTCTGAGTGTGCTCCTGTAGACCAACCTTTTTTTTAGCACATTATCCTATCTCTAGCTACAAGTGATCATCAAGAATATCCAAACCACCACCTCAAAGTATTGTTCACAACTGGAAGATAATTAAACAGCTTAGAAACTTGAAATGGAAATCTTCACCAAATTTGGTTTCCTCTGTCAGATGTGGACACCTGCGGATACTCATGCACGTTAACGCACACCACTTTTTGCTAGCAATGTCCATGAACAAATGAACTGATATTCTTGATGATATTAGAGGAATTGGACTAAGGCCTTGGACTAAGGCCTTTACTCTCAGAAGTATATTGGGTAGGAGTGTGAAAAATCATCCTTAACTGACATTGCTATGCCAGCAAAAGCCACAATGTAGACACAGTCAGAGCAAAAAAGTCTTCTTGCTGGCATAGCTTATTTTGTTTGAAAGGTATAAGTTCTCTCTCCATTTGGAGCATTTGCTGGTACTGATCTGCCTGCATAGCTATACTGGCAAACACTTTCTAGTGTGGAGAAGGTCTAAATATAACAAAGAGGATTAAAATAGCCGTTTAAAATATAAGGGCCAGAATTTGGCATTTCAACCCATAGCAGCAGGGAGTGGAAGGGGTTGCACAGCAGTTGCTACAGGCAGTTGTAGAATGCTAAGGTGGTAGGCACAATGCTTCTGGGACTGTAGGAGAAGGATGCACAGAAGCAGCAAGTATTGAACCATTTTCAAACGGTGCATTGCTTGCGCCCACTTGCTCCGATCCCCAGGGTGCTAGTAGAAGGAAGCAAAGTTCATCCCCGTCCCTTCAGCCACATCTACTTTGAAATGAAGAGCACTTCTGGCCACACAAACCTCAGGAAGCACAAATATTTTGGCTCTCCACCTCTTCATCCCAATCCCTGCTCACCGCCACAGCACGGCCTCAATGTTTGCCTACATCTTTCTTAAAAAATAAAGAAAAAGATTGTGCCTGTCGCAGTTCAGGACAACTTCACCTGTATTCCCCCTCCATGGTCCTTTGAAGGCACCCCTCAACACTCCCAGCTCCACAGCCGCCACCTTTCTGTATCTCTATCTCCTAACCAGGGTTTTCCCAGGCTGTGCAATTCCCTACCTATTCAATGTTTTTCCCAGGAAGCTAGACTGCCTAAACAGGCCAGCATCTGTGCTTTGCTTTCTCTTTGAAGTTTTATGAACAGCATAATTGCCAGCAGTTATAAGTCATCACATAGCCCTTTATCAGCAAGTACAGTTATTCTCAAGGTGAAAGCATTCCAGAGAAAACATAAAAACAATAAAAGTTCCTATATGCATGCTAAAAGCTTAACAGAAGTCACCCATCAGTCTTGTGTGTCCTCAGGAAGCCAAAGTCCTTCCAACCCTCCCCAGGAAGGATTGAGGCCCCCCTTAAACAGAAGGTTCCACCTGTTTGTTGGATCACAAAGAAGACCCTGAATCAGTTTAGACTCAGGCTATTTATTCAAAAGTCCTTTCTTCATCTGTTGGTCTCTGGAGAATCCAGTTTGAATCAGTATATGTGAGCATCTCTCCAAGTGGTGGTAACTCTCTGGAGGTGTTACAACCTGAGTGAATTTGCCTAATCATCCCTCACTGTTCGTAATTCCTAGAGGAGCTGTGGTCACCTTCCCCCATGGAATTACATACCATCTCTAGTTCAGAATGTTACCTAAACTCAATACAGTAAGATCTCCCAAAGACATCACAGAAAATTGCCACAGTTGTCACAGTGCCATCCAGGCCATTTTTGCTCTGTTGCCAACACTCCTGCCTTGAAGTGCTATTGACTGAGCTCCACACACACAGTGCAGAGACTGATAGTTGGTGGAAGGCAGACAGATGGAAAATCCTACTGAACACTGAAGACTCCTTAGCCTATGGGAAGACTGGAAGCAAAATACCCACAGTTCATGACACACAAGCATTTACTATTGACTGGGTCATTTTTCAGTTACCACTTCATTCCATTTGACATGCTTTTAAAGTAGTTTCTGATAATTACCAGAACTTTTACAGTGTGCACTATGTTATTTTCCTGTCTCACTCACTAGAACTCTAGTTTTAATTTGTTACACAAAAAATTATTCAACATTTCTGAAAAACACCCTGAAGCTGTTTTACAAAGGAGGCACTTGCTGTTATATTACTGTAGCCTCCCTGAAAATATGCCACTTACACAACTTTGAATTTAAACCAAACACATAGCCCTTTGCTACAGTATTTTGGTTTCTCTTTCAAATATCTGATGAAACTGTTACATTAACTGATATGTTACAGTAATGGTATTTTCTTTTTGATGTTTTTTGTTTATCTAAAAGGTGTTTCATTGAATTATGTAGGATGCTGAAAACTACAAACAGAAGAGAACCGAGACAAACATGCAAGCTATAGGCTGAGATGAGAAAGGAACTTGGGGGCTAGAAGGAAGGAAGATGGGGGAAGAAGTTGGCTTGAGCCTGAGGCAAAAGCTGATTGGGATGGATGATGGAGGTGGAATGGTGTTCTGATGCATTCATGCGCATTGAGCTCTGATTCTCCAGTACAGGATTACAGTTGCCAGTTCAGAAGTTTGAATAGGATAAGTTATCTTTTGGCAGCTCCAGTTCCTCAGCCCCAGCAGTGATTGTAGATATTTATTTGGTTTGATTTGTCTTATTGTCTGTTTTGTCTCCTGCAGTGTCATCTCCCTCATGGTCTCTCATATTACCTCATCATCTCTCTCATTCTCACTCATTACTTGCTGTGCTGAAAGTCACAGGCACCTCTCTATTCCAATAGTCTCTTAATCACTGCTTTCACACATACAGAATATTCTTCCTTCCCTTATCATTCCCTACTTCTGTTCTAATAATATTTCCTTGTCTCTTCCCCTGTGCTCATTTACAGCAACAAACACTTTCACAATAGAGTATCAACTGGCCTCATAGATTCAGAGATTCTATACATTCCAAAGCCAGAAGGGTCCACTGTGATCATCTAATCTGACCTCCTGTAAAACACAGCCCATAGAATTTCCCTAAAAATGCCTAGAGCATAGCTTTTTGAAAAACATTCAATCTGGATTTTTAAAATGGTCACCAATGGAAAAATCTACCACTGTTGGTAAACTGTTCCAAAGGTAAAATTACCCTCACTGTCAAAAATTTACATCTTATTTCCAGTCTGAATTTGTCTAGCTTCAACTTCCAGACAATGGAAGCCTCTCCAATTTATCAATAGCCTTCTTGGATTGTGGACACTAGAACTGGACACAGTATTCCAGCCATGGTCGCACCAGTGCCAAATACAGAAGTAAAATAACCGCTCTATTCCTACTGTTTATGCATCCCAGGATCTCATTAATTTTTTTGGCCTTTTTTTGGCCACAGCATGACACTGGGAGCTAGTGGTCAGCTGATTATGAACCACAACCCCCAAATCTTTTTCACAGTCACTGATTTCCAGGATACAATTCCCCAGTTTGTAAGTATGGCCTTTGTTACTAGATGTATACATTTAGCTATATGTTTGCTTGCACCCAATTTACCAAGCAATCCAAATCACTTTGATTCAGTGACCAGTTTCCTTCATTATTTACCACTCTTCCAATTGTTGTGTCATCTGCAAACTTTATCAGTGCTGACTTTATGTTTTCTTCCAGGTCATCGGCAAAGGTGTTAAAAAGCACAGGGACAATAACTGATCTCTGTGGAATCTCACTGGAGATAATTCCCCACTTACAATTACATCTTGAGACCTATCATTTAGCCAATTTTTATCTATGTAATGTGTTCCACATTTTTATCTATTTAATGTGTGAATTTTATATTGTTCTAGTTTTTTAATCAAAATATCATGTGGTACAAGTCAAAAGCCTTACAGAAGTCTAAGTATATTATGTCAACACTATTATCTTTATCAACCAAACTTGTAAGTTAATACAAATATCAAGTTAGTTTGACAGGATCTATTTTCCAGAAACCCATGTTGACTTGTATTAGTTACATTACCTTCCTTTCATTCTTTATTTATCAAGTCTCATATCAGCCACTCCATTATCTTGCTACAGATTGATATCAGGCTGACAAGCTTATAATTACCCATGTCGTCCTATTTAGCTTTTTAAAAAATTGGTACACATTTAGCTTTCTTCTAGTTTTCTGAATTTCCCCAGTCCTCTAAGACTTATTGAAAATCAACATTAATGGTCCAGAATTTCTCCTCAGCCAGTTCTTTTAAAACTCTTGCATGTAAGTTATCTGGGCCTGCTGATTTTCAAATGTCTAACTTTAGCAGCTCTTGTTTAATATCCTCCAGATATGCTATTGCAATGGAAAGAGTGCTATCATTACTATATCAGCTGTTTTTCTCCAAATACAGAACAGAAATATTTATTGAACACTTCTGCCTTTTCTGCATTATTATTGATAATTCTACCACTTCCATCTATAATGGATCAATACCATTCTCAGGATTCTTTTATTCCTAATATATTTTAAAAACTCCTCCTTCTTGTCCTTAGCTCTTATGGCCAGAGAATTCTCCTTGTGACCTTTTGCTTTCCTTTTCAAATGTCTACAATTCCTAATTTCTGATTTATATTAATTACTATCAACTGCCCCTTTCTTCCATTTGTTAAACATTCTTTTTTTAATGTTTATAGCTACCTTCATTCCCCCCTAAACCAGGTTAGTTTTTTAACCAGCAAAGTGTTCTTCCTCTACTGTTTGTGAATTTTTGGACATCTACTCAGGTTCTTACATGATTACCAATTATCATTCATATCTTTCTGATAAAATTCTTCTTCCTGGCTGATCTGATGTGAAAATGTTCTGTTATTTCTTCTGACTAAACTTTTTGCTTCACTAGGTTTTAATTTTTATCCATCACCAGCAGTGGCTGTTCACAAAACATCTTCTTAAAGGAAACAGTTTATCTTGTAAACATTTCTTATTAAAATGTACCACCACTGTATAGCTGAGGTTAAAACTATATTCCTATTAAACACCAGACTTGCAAACCATGCTCTAACCTGTCCAAAAAGTAACTTCTACCCTTGATGTTTCATATGCTGCATGTCATCCTACTGTAGAATTTTCCTGGGAAGTGTGGGAAAAATAATCAGAAATGGCACCCTAATATAACGGAATTTAAAAAAGGTCCATTTCAATGACTTTTTCAAAGTTTTCTGAAAGTTTTCTTGGCTCATTATACTTTCAAAATAGCTTGGCCTACAATTTTTTTGTTTTTGTTTTTGTTTTGCTGAGGAGGGGAACCTTTTGGTATTTCTGATGGGCTACCTGAGGAATTATGAAGAACTTGGGGATCCATCACCCGCAATGAGGTAGGCAGGGAGGAGTTAACTAAGAGGTCATTAGAGCAGAGATATAAAGAACCCAGAGAGGAAACTGGTTAGGAAGCACAGAGGAACTGGAACCATTTTACCCAAAAGTATTACATCGCTTACAAGATTCTTTTATAATAACTATTGTCCCATCCCCCCTAGCTGAAGCAAGACAAACTCTGTTTCCTGTTTTGTTCTTTACAAGAAAAAGATCTTTACAGAGGTGCATGTACCTGAACTGGCAAGCTGAGATGTGTGTTTCTTTTTCTTTGTTTTTTACCCTTTTTGGTTACCTGAAGCTGAGTCCCGTGCCACATCTATACGCAGCTGTATGTACACCTATACATAGCAGCATTTCACCTTATTTTAAAACTTGCCATGGACTCCATGCTGCTGGGCTGAGATGGGGTGAAGGGGTGGGATGGTACTGAGAAAAAATGCAGAACGGCAAGAGTTTTGAACACCACGTACACATACACCACTGGTGAAATAATGCAGTGTCTTCTATGTTGTTAACAGAATTTTTGTACTCTTCGCTGCCCTTTTTATCAAGGATCTCTTATACATGCACTTTGCAGATTCCAGCTCTCTGTGACAACCAATGATTAAGAATGTGTCTACAATACGTCTTTGCTTAATAATTTACAGCCCTTAAGTAGAAATAGTCCACAACGCAAAAACCAAGCAAATCAGAAACAAGATTTCAAAAATATACACTAAGTATTCAACAAAAATAAAAATGTGACTCCATGGATAGAAACAGATTAATCCAGTAGGGGGAACTGACTTTATAATACTGAATCCATAATTTACAGGCAGTTGTGTGGTGGTATTTGGTGTTGTCCCTGAGGGTGTCGCCTGACGATAGACTGTCTGGTTTCCTACACACCATTACATTTGGCTCTTCTGTTTATTTCGAAGGAATTTGCCTCCTCGGTCTATTTAAAAATGAGGCCATCTGTGATTTCTGCGGGAAAGTACAGGCTGTTTTAATGTGTGTTTCCTGATGCAAACTAGCCTTGAAGCTACCTACATTCCACTCACAAAGCTAAACTCTTTTTGTAAACAAAACTCCTGTGTAGTGCGTACATGCATCTGAAGTGGCACTGGCCTTTTAAACATTTAAATTGGGCGATAAGGAGAGCAGAAGTGGCAAATATATATTTCAAGAGCATTATTTTTAATGGACTGGGACATTGTCACTAAACATGTCTCATTGGCACAAACCCATCCAGACCCTGTGGGTATGTATTTGGGTGCCTAGCCTGACCTGCTGCCCAGGCTGCCATAGCTACCCTACTATTTTTAGAGCTATTCAATGAGAGCTACCACAAGTATGTCCCCTCAAGCTGGGAATCACACACTCTCCCCAGCTCCAAGTGTAGACATACTCTCAGTGCTTACTACAATGGAGCCTGAACTCTGACTGGGACCTTTGGCCACTACTGCACACAAAACAATTGAGAATAATTAAAAAGCCCCACATCCATTTGCATAAACTCTCTTACACCTGGGAGGTTCTACTGTTCTCAGCCATGGAGAAGAGTTTTCTTTTTGGAATAAGGGTAGAAGAAAATAGGAACCAGGAAAGGTTGGCCTGACCTCTAGATAGCTCAAATCTGTCATGTAGCCAGGGCCCCTTGCCTTTAGAAGTTTACTATTTGCAAGGCTGCTATTAGGTCCTAATCCTACAAACAGTTGTTATTAGCATACTGTAATAAACCCATGGCTAATTCTAACTTCATGGATATTACTGTGCTGCACACAATGGCTATTCAGAACTTCACAGAGGCAGCAGAGATCAAACTCAGACCCTCCTGTGCTATAAGGCCTCTGCCACTTACCCTACAGGAAATGAGAATCTCTTTCAGCAGTTAGCCATATATGGCCTATGACACACAGTTGATCCACACTGATTTTACTCAGAAGACAGTGGGATACACACATAATAGTTATTTTACTACAGTACAGTATCAATTACACACATGAAGCCCTTGAAATTATGCTTGAATATTTTATCTGACATGCAACAGTAAAAGCACATACACCACAGAAAGCATCCAAACTGACTGGTGTATTGAGGAAAGAGAGAATTGCCTCAGGTGTGTGTTAAAATAATCAGAAAATTTCATCTTGACTACATTTTATTATTGTCTTTCATTAATTTAAAACTTTGCTTTACAAATCCATTTGCCTTTTTACATATCTATTCACTCTCGCCTATCTATTATGGCATATTTTATTTACGGCTAGTAGCCAGCTTTCATATGGTCTTTCACCAACACTGCTTTCATCACTGATTGCCAGGGCTCCCATTAGACTTTATGGTCATTGATTATCATTTCCATGACACATTCATTTTTCATACTCAAAGGGCTTGAGGTCTATATTTTCCCCTCAGACATTCTGGGTCAGATTCTCAGCTGATGTAAATTAATATATCTCCATTAAAATCAATGAAATTTACATCAGCTGAGCAAACAGCCCTAGATTTTCTAATTGCTTTTTTTAAATAGTGAAGATGATTATAAAAAATAAGTAGAATACACAAGTAGAATACAATCAAAGTCCCATGGCAGGTTTACATGAACCTCTAAAGGATTCATGAGGTTCCATTTGGATAAATATGAATGTCTATCTGGATTTTATCCAAACAAACTCAACTTCTAGAATCAGAGAGAACAAACATTTTTGATATATTATAGAACTTCTGCTTCAGACTGCAGCCAGAACCAGGAAGTGCAAGGATTACCAATAAAATGAAATAAAATACCTTTCTGAACCTCAAATTGGTTTGGTTAAGACTCAGACTGAGTATCAGATCAGTTCATATTTTACTTAGACCTGTTCATCGGTCCCTAATTTTCAGGTATTCAAGACTAAGACTAAGCAAAGGTCATAGTCAAGAGCTTAGAGAGAATTTTTGTTTTGGAAAAGTCAGAAGTGTCCAAATACAAAATTCTGTAATTTCTATCTGTAGTGGGATTCATATTTGTTTGTTTGATACTTTGATAAAAAAGGCTTTGAATTTCTCAGTTAGAGCTCAGCCATAGTAGTGCATTTATTAACTTAAACTAGAGGAAAAGGCACCTTTTTAAAAACACAGAGCCAATAATACACAGGAATTCCTGACAAGTGTGATGATTAAAATCTTCCATTGTTGTGTGCAGTGTTGTTGTAGCTGTGTTGGACCCAGGATATTAGAGAGACAAGAGGATGAGGTAATATGTTTTATTTATCAGTGTAAGCTTATTCAGGACCTGAAGAAGAGTGCTGTGTAAGCTGGAAAGCTTGTCTCTCTCACCAACAGAAGTTGGTCCAAAAAAGAGTCCCTCACCCACCTTGTCTCTGTGATTAAAATCTCTTATTCTGATAATTAAATAAACCATCAAGGAACCTTAATTTTAGACACTCTCAGCAAGATTCATCCGGAATAACTCCACTGACTTCCGACTACAATGGAGTTATATCAAATGTGTTCCCTAGTATCTATCAGATGGATAAATATTACTGAATGAAAACTGTATTATATCCCTACTTTTTTGGTTTATGCTGTTCTCCTTTCAGATTTTTACAGTGAGGAACTACTGAAAATTCTTTTAAGGGTTTGTATTATACATTTTCATTAGGTTCTACACTTACATGCTCAGTGATACTGAAAACAGCTTTAATCAGTAGAGATATAATTGTCAAAGCTGATGTCAGAACTGTGAGATTCTATTTTAACTGCAAGAGATGATCTGAGTTTTTCAGGTTCATTTAAATGTAATAAGCTAACATTGGTACTCATATTAAAATCTCTGGAAATGTAATTAAATGCTCAAATGACTACTAACATGATTAAAAAGAAAATGCAATAAGATTATTACTAAGCCTATTAAAGCCATTGCATGTGCTGTCCTGCTCAGTAATAAATCACATCTGATTTCTGGAAGCAGGATGACCATGTAAGCAGTTCTACTATTTCCCTGTGCAGCGTGAAAATAACGCTGGAATGGGGTTTCCATATAGATATAAATCTGAGTTTTTATTTTTCAATAGATACATCTATTTCACCTAGCCAATTTTTTCTGTTGCATATTCAATATGGATTATAATAAAAAGCAGTCTTTATAATAGACACAGCCCAATTAAATAATCATATCTGCTTATGCACAGAATATGGATTGACAGGCACAAAAGTGATATCTGAATTCATAGGACTTACCTTTCTTACTAATAATACTTTTAAAATCCCTTAATTGGAGGAGACTATGATATGAAAACTATTACTGACCCTTTATGGTATTATTTCAAATAACCAGATCAATGCATTTATCTAACTCCATGACTATTAATATTAATGAAACTGATTATTTTTCTCTTTACATTAATTCTATACAATATAAAGATACAGTAGACAGTACTAGAGTTGCCAGCTTTTGACTCGCACAATAGTGAACACACTTGCCCTGCCCCACCCTTCCTCCAAGGCCCCACCCTGGCACCACCCCTTCTCCAAGGCCCTGCTCCCATGCACTCCCCCGTCGCTTGCTCTCTCCACACTCACTCACTCGCTCATTTTCACCGGGCTGGCTCAGAGGGTTGGGGTCACTGTTCCCTTTAAGCTGTGCGCGTGCGCACAGATCTTAAACCCCACTCACATGGTGAAACACTGCACGCACAAAAATTTGCACAGAAGCACAATTTGCACAGAAGACATTTTTTGTGCACACGGACTGTCAAAAATTAGAGGGTACATTGTGGAGGGAGTGAGGGGTTTGCGGTGTAGGAGGGTGCTCTGGGCTTGGACCGAGGGATTCAGAGGGGGATCAGGGCTGGGGCAGGGGGTTGGGGCATGGAGGGGGAATGAGGGCTCCAGCTGGGGGTGTGGGCTCTGGAGTGGGGCTGGGTATAAGAGGTTTGGGGTGCAGGAGGAGGATCAGGGCTGGGGCAGGGGGTTGGGGCATGGGGGTGATGGTGTCAGGGGTGCAGGCTCCAGGTGGCACTTACCTCAAGCAGCTCCCAGAAGCAGCAGCATGTCCCCACTCCTGCTCCTAAGTGGAGGCGAGGCCAGGCAGCTCTGCGCACTGTCCTGACCGCAGGCACTGCCCCCACAGCTCCCATTGGCCATGGTTCCTTGCCAAGGGAAGCTGCGGAGCTAGCGCTTGGGGTGGGGGCAGTGCACAGAGCCCCCTGGCTGCCCCTACACCTAGAAGCCAGAGGGGGGACATGCTGCTGCTTCCGGGAGCTGCATGGAGCCAGGGCAGGCAGGGAGCCTACCTTAGCCCCACTGTGCCGCCAACTGGACTTTTAATGGCCCAGTCAGCGGTGCGGACCAGAGCCACCAGGGACCCTTTTCGACGGGGCATTCCAGTCGAAAACTGGACATCTGGCAACCCTAGACAGTACAGTAAAAAAACAAATGCAAGAATACAATCTATAGTCAACGTTTTATAACATATATTTTTATTTACAAGATGGGCCCAAATCTGAACTCTAGATCCAATAGTACCCAACTTTGAAAAAGTTTACATCCAGATGTGAACTTTGACACTTAGCTCTACCACTGCTATGACGGGCCCAGGTCCTGTGACCACTGAATTCAATGGTGTTTTGACATTGATTTCATTGGGAGCAAAATCAAGCCTAAGTAGTGTAGTGAGTTTGAATAACAACAGGGACCAGGATCTTCTGTGCCAGATGGCCTGCAGGTTCTCTTTTGCTCACTGGAATCCAGGGTTGTTGTTCCAGAACAAAGGGTCTTTTATTGTCACCTCTTCTAGAACCTCCTGAGCACCAGTCCCTCCCCACAAAGTTTTGTATAGATAGATAAACAATTTCAGTAGTCATGCTCAAGACAGGGAGTTTGACAGGGAGAAGCAAACTGATGAATACAAACAATATATCAACCCCACTCTTCTAACAGTCTAATGAGGAACTATATGCCATAGTTTGGGATATGCAGTACTGAATTAATCCCTATAAATGCATTATTTCTTTATTGGTGATTTTTATAAATAAAATAGGCCTGAATCAAACTGAAAGACCCAAGTATGACTGAGCTCTGATGTGTTCAAAATCCAGTTCTAGTTCCAAATGTTGCACCTGGAACCCATCTCTATTTATTAGCAGATTTCACTGTAATAAATATACCCCATGCTATCTTACACTGATATAGCACACCTCTCATCCAGAAGGATCCTACACCACTTCACAAATTATACAGGAATCACTTCACCCACCACTGGTGTGCAGCTAACTTTGCAGTGGGATGCAGGCAGCTGGATAATAGCATGAAGCAGCACTTCACAAACGTTGAGGACAGGAAATGGAAAAGATATCAAGTAGTTTGTCCGTAAATATTTGCAGTGACAAGACACCTTGTGAGAGTTTCACATTTGTGGCCCATTAGGACAGAAGTTTAGTGTTTCATGTGTCAAACTAATTCTTAGTAGTATTGTCTTAAAGGCCTTGTAGGAAAAAAAAAAGGTGTGAATATAAAGTTAGATGAACTGATTCTTACTTCAAATAATTTATAATAATAAACAGTATATTCAGTGCCTCCATTAATAAAGTTCAGGTCTTTGCCAGACTCCTAAGTCCTGACTTCAGTACTTTGCAGTCTGATTTCATTACTGTTGATAGTAATTACTATCTACGTAACACAAAACCATGAAGTGTCTTACTTCAGCTGCCTATAAATCAAAGGTGTTTATTTTGCTCCATAAAAAGTGTTAATCACCTTTTATGGAGCAAAATAAACACCTTTGATTTTAGAGCTCTACTCTAGGAATCTATATCATGGCAACACTGGAGCAACAAAGCTGTGTTTTTTGGAAGCTGCAAGTTAAGTTAGTGCATATTAAAGTAATAAAAAAGAAATGTTTTATCAGAAAAACAATTACATTGACAGTAACAAGCATTCCTCCTCCAAGGAAGCCTTTTACATGAAACCTCACAAATTCTTGCCACAGTCCACACACACTTTCCCTGACGTGACTCCAGACCTACAGAGGACTACCGATGAAATCCTCAATGCCAGCTAAGGCTCTGTGATGCCTCCAATCCTTTCAGCACAAGAAAAAGACGTTGTACATGGGCCCTGTAACTCTGTGTTGTAGAAGGATATAGTGTGGTATCAGCCACCACGTTGGCAAAAGTAATCATTTGAAGTTTCTAGTTCAATGTATTCATTGAACTCTTCAGCTATTATTATTTCAAAATCAGGTTATATTCCATCTTGGAAAAGTTCCTCACCACATACATTATCATTATGACTATTTGCTTACTCCAGAAGCCCCAATCACTGCAGCAGTTGAGGGGTGATTGTGTTAAGTTAATGCTCGCTACTTACAACCAAATCCCCTTGCTTATTAAATAAAAGAACCACACACACACACACACACACTTACTCAGAGGAGAAAAATAAATAATTTTTAAAGAGGCACGTGTTGTGTAATGTTCAGCAACCTTCCTTCAAATTCCCCATCAGGACTTTGGAATAACCAAGAAGAGATTGTCCCAAGTGAACCAATCCCAGATTATAGACTGAGCCCATTGAATGCTGAGGCAGTGCTTTTGGAGACTGGTCAGTGCTGAGTGGATAGTCACAGAATCCAGCCGTGATTAATTAGATCGGTAAATATGCACCTCACTATAAAGTTTCAGTGATTTAAGGAACTTTCTGGTAATTGTGGACATCAGATATTACAGCATGCACTGAGGAAAGTAGAAGAAACAAATGGAAAAAAACCTGTTTGTGAAGGAACGTGATGTAGCCAATTATTTGAATTAGCTGCCCAAGACAACCACTACCTGCATCCACACAAGTTAAAGCAAGAAAGGGTGATAGTAGTTTATACTAAACATGGAGGTAACTCATGAATCCTGGCAGTGATACATTTTTGAAAAGGGTTTTGCCACGTGAAGAGTGCTGATCTGAAGTAGAAAAACATGAGGGTGCACTTTGCTGACCTGGGATTATAATAAACTAGATAGGCCTATATGACTAAATATGACAGCCTGACACATCAGCTTCTAAACTGCCAATAGAAGTTCCTAGCCCCTCATCATCTACCAGAGCTTGCAATGTAGCTGGGTCCAAATGTGGCACAGACAGTCAGTGGGTCTCTAATGACCATTGCTCCTGCAGAACTACATCTCTCTCTACCTCTGAATTCCGGATATAAGCTACAGAAGAAAGAGGGATATAGCAAGGATTGCAGAGGAAGAAGCAGAATCTAAGGCAGGTCACACTCTTTCTGGAACATGACAGGGCCTTCCAGAGAGAAAGAGATGGGAAGGATAACAGCCAGCCTAACAGCACCTGGCTGAATCAAAGAATGTGAACAGGTAAGGTGTCACCTTCATTAACCATGCTATGTAAATAAGCTTAGAGCCTAGCTAACTATACTTCTCATACTGATGTATAACTACGCTTTGAACGTCCATGTAAGGACCTCATGACAAATGAATTTAGCTTTCTGTGAAATAGGCAAGTGTTATCCCTTTTTAACATATGAAGAGACTGAACCACAGCTAGGTTAAGTAAGTTGCCCAAGGCCAAAATAAAACTTGATAGTAAAGCCTGGGAGAGAATCCAGGACTTCTTACTCCTTTTTAACCACAAATGCAACCTTTTTTACATCCCACTAATCTTCCCTTGATTAGACTAAATGAACCCAGTTCTGATCTCATTCACGCTTGTTATACACCATTGCAACTCCATTAAATTCACCTGATTTACATCAGGATAAGTGAGATCAGACTTAGGCCCAATCTGTTTACAGGCACAAAACTTTTATTTTTAGGCTTTCCTTTTTCTTTTCAATCTATAGCTTTTGCTTTTATTTATGGTAACTGGAATTGCATTTGCTATTGTGGTTAGGGGTTAATCTTTGTGGGTACCTCAGAGAAATAAACTGAGGGAATAAAACTGCAATGGCTTGATCTTTGGGGTTTTACAATTTACCCCTCCAATAGAGCTCTCAGTTGGGTGAAGCACATGGACACATGGAGAGCCAAGATGACCTGACACTAGACAGGCTTACAATGTGTCACTGGCCTTTATAATGTGTCTGACAAAGATTCAAAAAGAAGCCAAAAAGAAAACAGCAAACGAGAAATCTTGGAGTAATGTGAGGGTTCATTTCTTTAACATAAAGGAAATTTTTTTTAACCTTAATTTCATGCATCAGCAATCAGTTTACAGTAACGTGTGTCATGGGTAGATTCCTCTAACATGAGTGACATATCTTGCAATGACACTTGGCTGAGAGATGTGCTACTAAGAGAGATACAGGGCAGAGATCTAAAAAATAATTTGAAAGTACAACAATAAAAGCAAGAAATGACCTACGAGGATTTTACCTTTACAGTCTATGTGTTAATGTGTCTTAGGTTAGAAATGAAATAAGTTTGTTTCTGTGGGACACCCAAAGCTATCAGCATAGCCGACAGTCTATGAGCAGAGAATGTACTATGCTTGAATAAATTTGTGTGTTTCTGTAATCAAGTATATTTAGAAGCATTATGTGAGAAAAATACATTTGTGGATTTACTTTATAACTCACTGATAAACTGCCTGCTGGTGCTCAAAGTCCCTGCTTTCATTATTCAATTATTTAAATGTACATGCACACTAAATATTGAGAGATTTACTATGTTTATTAAAGAAAAAATGTCCCAGATCAGACCCTACTTCATTACAAAAAAAGAAGAAAAAAAAAAAAGAAAAAGAAAAGGACACATCTGTTCTGCAGTTTTTGCTACCAGTTTGAAAATGAAGGTATCATAGCACATACTGAGGAAGAGACTATCTAATCACAACAATTCAGGACACAGTTCCTATTGTAGAACAGGACTTAAATTTCAAGGGAATTTAAGGAAATGCAGCTGTCTTATTTTTAACAAATTTATTAGTGGAGGAAAGATGGTCCAAAGAGGAATTAGAATAGCAGCCGTGTTAGTCTGTATCCGCAAAAAGACCAGGGGTACTCGTGGCACCTTAGAGACTAACAAATTTATTTGAGCATAAGAATTGTGATCTTGTGGTTAAGGTCCTGGACTGGGACCCTTGAGTGCTGGTTTCATTTCCTGGCTATGACAATTTACACTCACTGATAAGCCTTCTCTCTCTCTGCCTCAGTTCCACACCTAGAAAATGGGGATAACAACATCTTCTTAGCACACCAGGGTAATGTGATGTTAAAGTCCTTGATGTTTATGAAGTGCTCAGATATTATGGTAATAGGGGTCAGATGGTTAATAAAAAAAGAAAAAGACACTAAGAAGGGAAGGGAGTTCCCTCGTGCAAAATATTTGTCGTTCAAAATATGAGAAAAGTCCACAGAGACCCACACTTAATTGGGCTTCTATAAAGATCCTCCTTTAATGGCGCGCAGGCATATTCTTATTAGTATGACCACAAAATGAGTCAATGTTCCTGCTTATTATGAAAAACATCCTACTTGTACAGTTACTGTCTCCTTCTCCCTGCCCTCTCCTACATACCTACTCCCATCACTATTTCTTTCATCCACCTGTTGCGTTTTGTCCAATTAGACTGAAATAACTCATTATGTAGTAGCATAATGGTCATATTACTTGTTTGTTCAGAGACTAGCACAGCAAGGCTATGATCTTTGATTAAGACAAATAAATAGCTTAATAAATAATAATATAACAGAAAAATTTTAGGATGTTGAATATTTGTAAACTTCTCCCCTACACTTCTCCCCTGAACCTTTTCCAATTCCAATATATCTTTTTTGAGATGGGGCGATCACATCAGCACGCAGTTTTCAAGATGTGGGCGTACCATGGATTTATATAGACGCAATATGATATTTTCTGTCTTATTATCTATCCCTTTCTTAATGATTCCCAACATTCTGTTTGCTTTTTTGATTGCCGTGAACAGAATGTTGGGAATCATTAAGAAAGGGATCGATTAACCTGGCTAACTCTCAAGAGCAACACAGACTGAACAAAGATGTCTGGAAACACCGTATGTGGCAGTGAAAATAATTATTTTTCCTCAACACCTTAATGTAGGTGAGGGCCACCTGTGAATGAAAGAACAAGTGCAGGCTATGAACAATCTTATTGTCTGGCAACCTGAGAAAACCAAAACCACAAGTTTATTTACTGACCATCCAACAAGCTGATGATGTGTATTTTAAACTCCTGGCTACATTGATGGACTGGGCAAGGCGGGAACTTTCAAACCCCCACTGCAATGTGAGACATAGACTCTCAAAGATAGTGGCAATGTGAGGCAGTGAGCCCTGAAATGAGAGACAGTCTATAGGATGCCATTTCTCCCACACCATCTCTAGTGTTGTCTCCTTCCCTCCCCCACCGTGTCTCACCTTTCCCTTTTTTCTTCCTTCATCTTTCTCATTAATATTCTTCCCCTACCCCTATCTTTCCTTCCTCTCTCCACTGGGGACAGTGGCTGCTCTCATCATGTGAAGATGATGGGAGTAGGAAGAGCACTGAGTAAACACGCAAGGCAAGTGCTGGAAAAGCAGCACCAGCCAGTTAACCTAATATTTGCAGCAGGAGCACAAGAAATAAGTTGTATAGCAAATGCAGTCAGCTGGGATTAGCATACAGCAGCTGCAACAGGCAAACATCACTAGCCATAGAGGACTACCGAGAACAGCGAATATGTTCTTAATACAGTCTGAAATACGGGATATTTTACACAATGGGTGACAGCTGAGAGGTATGCTTAGCATAGGTTCTACTGCTATTAAAACCCTCAACAGCAAACTTACTTCCAGTAAAAAAATAAGTTTTTAAAAAAACATCTGTTTAAAAACTTATTTTTTAAATCATTGGATTATATGCAGATCTGTCTGTTTCAATCAGCTATTACTATTACTACTCTCTTCGCAGTATAAAGTATAATAAAGAAATGCCGCTGTCAATATTAATGATTATTTTCCTTCTGTTTTTCTTGAACCTATGTTATTCAGACCTTGCAATATGATTGGGGAGTTGGGTATCCCAAGTGATATTGTGATTACTTAGCAGTGGCAGGAACTGACTTAAAAGAAGTCATGGAAGTTTTACCTTGTGGAGGCATTTGGATGTACTTTTTAATATAGTGAACTGCTCAGATTCTTCAATAAGTTCCACAGAAATTCCAATCAATAATCACCATCATGATGCTCTTAGTCTCTAAAATGCTTAGTGTCCTGAGAATAATTCTTAACTTTAGATTTATAACCTGCAGCGCAATATCTCTTAGCTCTACCTCAGCGTCGAAGGAACTGCATTGATCTTTCTCTCCTTCTCTATAAAACATAATAGTAAAAGCGGTTATATACTATACATAGAGAGGGCCTGAACCAGGCAGTTTGGTTCACCCAGGAAAAGTCCATTTCTAACGGGTCCAGCTTCTAATCTCCTGGGCTCCCAAGGGGCTCCTGAGCTCTCTGCCTCTCTTGGAACAACTGCTGTTTTGCTTGTTTGACACTCGGGCTTTCAGTGCACAGGATCAACATACACTATTAGATAAACTGCTATGTTTTTAAACAGGGGTTATAGTTAGAAAGGAGACGATGGAAAAATACTGTACATTTGGGTCAATAGCTTCTGTCAAACCTTTGTTGCATCCTTTTTTCTCAACAGACCTGCTCCCTCTGTACAGTCAGAGTGACATCCTCACTAACTCAAGTCCTGTTTTACTCTTCTCACTGCTGCATAGCCAATACAGGCATGGGACAGAGAGCTGAATTCTATCAGGATACACATCATCAAGAGAAGTTACATTTCTTTTTATCAGAGTTCCAAATTGCCAGGCCAAATTCTGTCCTCTCTTACTCCCATGAACTCCCATTGACCTTATAAGTCAAGGGTTCAAAGATGTTGGAGAAGTTGATGGGTTCTGGTAATAGAAAAGATCCAGCTTGACTTTCAGATTCTAGGTCATATGTGTACGGCTGGCAGTTAGAAATAAACATCTTTTGCACGTAAATTGAACAAGTCTGATATGATTGATTGATAATACATATAGAATTCCCCAAACCTATTTTACAGTCATTTTTAAGACTAGAAATGCACATTAAACCATTTTTGTTCCTAAATCAGCAATTAGAAAGACTGAAATAATCATAAAAAGAAAAGGAGTACTTGTGGCACCTTAGAGACTAACCAATTTATTTGAGCATGAGCTTTCGTGAGCTACAGCTCACTTCATCGGATGCATACTGTGGAAACTGCAGAAGACATTATATGCACAGAGACCATAAAACAATACCTCCTCCCACCCCACTCTCCTGCTGGTAATAGCTTATCTAAAGTGATCATCAAGTTGGGCCATTTCCAGCACAAATCCAGGTTTTCTCACCCCCCTACCCCCCTTCAAAAACCACACACACAAACTCACTCTCCTGCTGGTAATAGCTTATCCAAAGTGACCACTCTCCTCACAATGTGTATGAAAATCAAGTTGGGCCATTTCCAGCACAAATCCAGGTTTTCTCACCCCCCCACCCCCCTCCAAAAACCACACACACAAACTCACTCTCCTGCTGGTAATAGCTTATCCAAAGCGACCACTCTCCCTACAATGTGCATGATAATCAAGGTGGGCCATTTCCAGCGTAAATCCAAGTTTAACCAGAACGTCGGGGGGGGGGGGGGAGAAAAAAACAAGGGGAAATAGGCTACCTTGCATAATGACTTAGCCACTCCCAGTCTCTATTTAAGCCTAAATTAATAGTATCCAATTTGCAAATGAATTCCAATTCAGCAGTTCTTGCTGGAGTCTGGATTTGAAGTTTTTTTGTTGTAAGATAGCGACCTTCATGTCTGTGATTGCGTGACCAGAGAGATTGAAGTGTTCTCCGACTGGTTTATGAATGTTATAATTCTTGACATCTGATTTGTGTCCATTTATTCTTTTACGTAGAGACTGTCCAGTTTGACCAATGTACATGGCAGAGGGGCATTGCTGGCACATGATGGCATATATCACATTGGTGGATGTGCAGGTGAACGAGCCTCTGATAGTGTGGCTTATGTTATTAGGCCCTTTGATGGTGTCCCCTGAATAGATATGTGGGCACAGTTGGCAACGGGCTTTGTTGCAAGGATAGGTTCCTGGGTTAGTGGTTCTGTTGTGTGGTATGTGGTTGCTGGTGAGTATTTGCTTCAGGTTGGGGGGCTGTCTTTAGGCAAGAACTGGCCTGTCTCCCAAGATTTGTGAGTGTGTTGGGTCATCCTTCAGGATAGGTTGTAGATCCTTAATAATGCGTTGGAGGGGTTTTAGTTGGGGGCTGAAGGTGACGGCTAGTGGCGTTCTGTTATTTTCTTTGTTAGGCCTGTCCTGTAGTAGGTGACTTCTGGGAACTCTTCTGGCTCTATCAATCTGTTTCTTCACTTCCGCAGGTGGGTATTGTAGTTGTAAGAATGCTTGATAGAGATCTTGTAGGTGTTTGTCTCTGTCTGAGGGGTTGGAGCAAATGCGGTTGTATCGCAGAGCTTGGCTGTAGACGATGGATCGTGTGGTGTGGTCAGGGTGAAAGCTGGAGGCATGTAGGTAGGAATAGCGGTCAATAGGTTTCTGGTATAGAGTGGTGTTTATGTGACCATTGTTTATTAGCACTGTAGTGTCCAGGAAGCGGATCTCTTGTGTGGACTGGACCAGGCTGAGGTTAATGGTGGGATGGAAATTGTTGAAATCATGGTGGAATTCCTCAAGGGCTACTTTTCCATGGGTCCAGATGATGAAGATGTCATCAATATAGCGCAAGTAGAGTAGGGGCGTTAGGGGACGAGAGCTGAGGAAGCATTGTTCTAAGTCAGCCATAAAAATGTTGGCATACTGTGGGGCCATGCGGGTACCCATAGCAGTGCCGCTATTACCAGCAGGAGAGTGGGGTGGGAGGAGGTATTGTTTTATGGTCTCTGTGCATATAATGTCTTCTGCAGTTTCCACAGTATGCATCAGATGAAGTGAGCTGTAGCTCACGAAAGCTTATGCTCAAATAAATTGGTTAGTCTCTAAGGTGCCACAAGTACTCCTTTTCTTTTTGCGAATACAGACTAACACGACTGTTACTCTGAAACCTGAAATAATCATAAGATTCTTTCTCTTTTTTGGCTTGCTACTGATGACCATAATAGGATTGCACAGGGTAAAAGGGAAGAAGATTCTGATATTTTATGTTGGAAATGCAACTACATGAGAAACTGCTATGGGAGTGAGCTAGGACGAGAAAACGCATGAGGATGAAGTCGTGCAGAAAAGAATATTAAAAGTATAGTAAAAAGTGTGTGTGTGTGGGGGGGGAATTTCCCACTCATTTATTTCAGTGGTTGCACTTAAGCTTTGTGTTTACCAGCAAAAATATACCAAAATAATTCAGTCCTAAAAAAGACTACCCACAAACCCACTGTATTATGTGTTATATTTCACAGTCAGCAGCCCAGGAGTCATAAAACTGCACAGAAGCACTCCCTTTTGTTATTAATTAATCATCAGATAATGGATTTTTGACAAACAGTGAACTTAGCACACAGGCAAGACACTGGGCAAGACACTTACTACATTTGTTTCCTTCTATACCTCCCTTGTTTAAAAATACACTAACTACTGAAATCCCAGCACTACTCTGGTAAGCTTTATTTCTAAAATCAGAAAACTGAGTCAAGCTGCGAGTTAAGCTCCAGTCCAGGGGTCAGCAACCTTTCAGAAGTGGTGTGCCGAGTCTTCATTTTATGCACCCTAATTTAAAGTTTCACGTGCCAGTAATACATTTTAATGTTTTTAGAAGGTCTCTTTCTGTAAGTCTATAATATATAACTACACTAGTGTTGTATGTAAAGTAAACAAGGTTTTAAAAATGTTTAAGTAGCTTCATTTAAAATTAAATTAAAATGCAGAGCCCCCCGGACCAGTGGCCAGGACCTGGGCAGCGTGAGTACCACTGAAAATCAGCTCTCGTGCCGCTTTTGGCACGCGTGCCATAGGTTGCCTACCCCTGCTCTAGTACATGTCACTCGAGGCTACTTATCCTTTCTCTGACATGGCCTACTAGGGATCCTGTGAGGGATGGAAATAATTAGTTGTTTGCCAATGTTTAATATGTGATCATTCTGTAAAACCACAAAAAGTAATGTGTGGTTTTGTTCATACAAGATATTTATGTAGAATACTGAGTGAAGTACTACAGTGTTATTTTTTATTTAAGGACAGATGTTCTCTTAGATTAGGATATATGGTTGATTTCAGGCCTAATCCAATGCCCATTACAGTCAGTGGGAATCTTTCTATTGACTTCAATGGACATTTGAATGGTCTCCTGGCAACAGCACTAGTACTGTGAATCTCCAAGAGCCAGAGCACAGAGAAGAGAACCTGTATTATTTTTAAAATAGAAAATAATTATTCTAGATTTGGTTTTAAGTTCACTGTTGTTTGAAATTTATTTCTGCTTTGCCTTCTGAGTAAATGGCTGTTACGGCTGAACAAAATGGATTTTGTCTTCTTTATATTGTATATATAAAAAAAAAACAGCCTCAGAGAGAAATCTTTTAAAGTACAATTTGAAAGTAACCCCAGGTATGAGTGGAAACCTCCAACCAAACAGTGCAAGGGAAAAACCCACGTATTATAATTACGGGAAACCCACGTATTATAATTACGGGAATGAAGATTTAGTGTATCTGTAAACATGCATATGACAGAATTACTGCCATAGTTACTGCTGCAGTAGCATGCCCTTGATTCCTGCCTCATCAACTACTTTCAAAATGCTTCTGAAAACCTTTTGCCTCCCTTTCTTTTAGTTTTAACTTATCTCATTCTCTTCACTGGTTGTATAGAAAAAGGTACACAACAGAAAGGTATACTATAGTCCTTATTGGTTATTGTTGGTTTTAAAAGTGCCTTTGCTTTTAGTGAAACATTAACAAAATAAAATTCATTAATGTCTGTTTATGTGGTTCTTGATGGAAGATTTGTACTTTTCCTCTTGTGGGTTGTTTTTATTACTATTGGTTTTTGCTGTTTTTTTTAAACCAGGTTCATGAATTTGTGCACACATTTTGAACACATTTAGTGAGGAATCTAATGATCTTAACACAATTTGATCAACATTAATAAGTTAAGCCTCACAAGTATGACTCTCATTTTGCAAATGGGGAAACTGAGACAAAAAGAGGTTAATCTAGTTGCTGAATTCCCACAGCAAGAAAGAAGTAGAGCCAGAAATAGATCCCAGATCTTTTGACTTCCTCTGCTGTGTTTTAACCATTAAACCAGCTTTCCAGCTTCCATTTGATTGAGATACTTCACGTTCAAGTGCAGAAAAAGCAACACAGTCCCATCACTTTTGTTTTTCTAGAGTGTAAGCTCCTTGGGGCAGGGACGGTTACTTTTTGTGTGTTTGTGCAATGAGGTTCTGAATCTGATCTCAGTTAGAGCTTCTGGGCACTACTTTAATACAAATAACAACAATCATGCTTCATATCTGTAATGTGAAATGAATTAAAGTACAAAATAGTTAAAAGCACTCTGATTTCTTGCTCAGTGGGAGCTCACTCAAAAAAAGGCAAGTGTTGCTAAAGTTAACCTGATAGCCCCTTTTACAGACAATCTAAGATTACTGCAGGAGTGGTCACTGGCATGAATTTAAAGGATTTTTAAGAAATTTGAGTGAAGTCCTGGCCCCATCGAAGTCAATGGCAAAACTCCCATTGACTTCACTGAGGCCAAGATTTCATCCTTTTTAGTGACTGTGGCATACAGAGTATGTGACCTGAGTATTCTCCTGCATTAAGAGATAAGATAATCTACAGTCTATCATTATTCCCAGAGTTTTTATGGTAAAAATGGTAAATCAACACATGCAATTCTCTTAGAGATTATTTGAAAATATTATTAGCTGCCTTTTCAGCTCAGCACTCTCAGGCACAAATAATAGCAACTGCAATTTTGCAGCTGCAATTCATTGTGGGCACAAAACAGTGCTTGCATGTATATGTTCCTGTAAATGATGGCGCTGATCCTGCAATGAGTTGGTTAAAGGTAGGCCCCTGTGCTCACATGACATGCATTGCAGACTCGAGGCCTATGAGTGCAAAACCAAAAATGTTTTTAAAAAGTCAGCAGAAGATTCTCTGCTAGGGTTGCCAGGTGTCTAGTTTTTGACTGGCTAGTCTGGTCGAAAATGGGACCTAGCAGTGTCTGATCAGATCTACTGACCAGATACCCAAAGTCCAATTACTGCAGGCAAGGAGGTGCCAAGTCATCACCCACATGAGCCCCTACTCAGACGGGGCTGCCTCCTACCTGCATCAGGCAACTGCAGCTCCCAGCCCCGGCTCCTCAGGTGAGTCCCTCCTGACCCATCCCAACATTATTCAGACAAGAAACAAAGGAAAACAACAACAAGCATTCTAAAATATTTAATATACTAAATGATCACCTCCCCCTGAATCATTAAATGTGTGATTATATGTTATTTAGATGTACATAAGAACGGCCATACTGGGTCAGACCAAAGGTCCATCTAGCCCAGTATCCTGTCTTCCGACAGTGGCCAATGCCAGGTGCCCCAGAGGGAATGAACAGAACAGGTAATAACCAAGTGATTCATCCCCTGTTACCCATTCCCAGCATCTGGCAAACAGAGGCTAGGGACACCATCCCTGCCAATCCTGGCTAATAGCCATTGATGGACCTGTCCTCCATGAATTTATCTAGTTCTTTTATTAATCCTCTTAGAGTCTTGGCCTTCACAACATCCTCTGGCAAAGAGTGCCACAGGTTGACTGTACATTGTGTGAAGAAATACTTAATTTTGTTTGTTTTAAACCTGCTGCCTATTAATTTCATTTGGTGACCCCTGGTTCTTGTGTTTTGAGGAGTAAATAACACTTCCTTATTTACTTTCTACACACCATGATGATTTTATAGACCTCTATCATATCCCCACTTAGTTGTCTTTTCCAAGCTGAAAAGTTCCAATCTTATTGATCTCGCCTCATATGGAAGCTGTTCTATACCCCCAATCATTTTGGTTGCCCTTTTCTGTATCTTTTTCAATTCCAATGCAACTTTTCTGAGACGGGTCAACCACTTCTGCACGCAGTATTTAAGATGTGGGCATGCCATGGATTTATATAGAGGCAATATGGTATTTTCTCTCTTATTATCTATCACCTTCAATGATTCTGAACATTATTTTTTGACTGTAGCATCTAGCACAATGGCATTACTGTAATACAAATAATAGCTAAAATACATATTACCAGATGTAGGGTAAAAGTTGCAAAAGCACCTAACTGACGTAGGGGTCTAAGCCCTATTTTAAAAAATTACGTAGGCACATAGATGATTTTTATGGGACTTAGACTCCTAAGTGCCTAAATCACTTTTAAAATGGAGGGTTGGCACCTATATCACTTTAAAATGTACCCATCTAGTAAACTATTACTGAGTGTAATCCCAGCACTATGAATACCTAGTAGCAAGTGTTTTACTCTGTCCTCTCTCAGGTAAATTACTGTGGACTTGCAGGCAAGTTTGATCTGCATAAACACAAAATAAATCCTGAGTAAGAACCTCAGGATTTGGAATGCTGGTTTACTACTTTTCCCCCCAATTAGTTAAAAATAGTTTAGAGATCAAGGAGAAATCTCTGCTCCACAGTTCTGTGTTCAGAACTCCCACTGATTTCAATAGGAGTTGCATGCATATATCTCAGGGCAGAATATGACCTCATTATGTATATAATTTTTTGGATAACAAAATCATTACATCCAAGGTCATCAGTTAAGTTTATATCAAGAACATTTTGTAACAGTATGGTTAACAAGGAATTGAACATTATGCTGGACCTCAGATAAATCTCCAACTTTTGTTGACAGGTTGTTAAATGAGTTGGGATTGTTAATCCTAACAGATAGGTCTGCTTATTTTTCAAAATAAATTGTTAATATTCTGGTGAATATAAAATCTGTGTATTGAGTTCATAAAGAGGAGACAGAAAAGATGGAAAAAATATTGTCAAGAATTTAGTATTTTAACCTTTATCATGATGTGTACAAGTCATATATTATAAAGATTCTGAAATTAACAAAAGGTGCTATGTATATTTACCTACTTTTGCTTGATGTTTGCAAGTCTACAATTGTGGCTATATGGAAAATGCAAAGAAAGGACTTAGTCTTGGTTTCCTTTTTCAGACAAAATTTCTAATAAATAAATTTAGATTTTTATATGAGTAAAGTAAGGATGCAGGACTGGGCCCTAAAATTATAAAAATATTCTGAATTAAATTACACTCCACAAAACAGCTAGACAGAATTTGGTCCATTAACATCTATTGCTTTTTGGCAAGTTTTTATCCTTATATTGTCAGCATTTAAAGTGAATGATTATGTAATGAAAATCTTGTATAAAAATTCAAAAAAAGGATCAAAAATGCTTGTTCCAAGATAAAACCCATTTAAAAAATTATCAGAATGCATTTCATTTCAAAGGCTAGAAAGCCAAAGATATATCAGGGATCCATTTGTATGGTTAATGTACTTATGAACCTTAGCAAACATTATGGTAATTATTTATCTTGATTTATATTTTTTTGTAACAGTAGCCAAATATAAATACTTGCATATTACAGAGAACTGGCTTAACTCAGAATTTCCTGTATGTGGAAAATTTCGAAATTTCAGGATTTGGTTTTGGTCTGATTTGGAAGGAAACCAAATTCTTTGAAATTTCCCATGAATTGGAGATTCTGAAAAAACACAGTTTTGAAACACTGAAACATGGCTTTTCCCAATGAAATACATTTCCTGGGATGCCTGGCAGCTGCTTTTTGGAACTGACATGATTCTTGTCAGTTTCACTGCTGCTCACCACTGAATAGCAGCTATGAAACTGACCAGAATGGGACTCTCAGGGTTTCCAGCCCCAGGCCAAAGAGCCTAGAAGTCCTAGAGACTTGGAGCAGTCTGCATAGCAGGAGTGCCCCAGAACCATGGATGTTGGTACCTGGAGTCTCCAGCAGTCCACCAAGTGAGCTGGAACCAGGTAGGCTTCCATCAGACTCCTGCCTGTCGTTTACTGAAAGTTCGTCAAACCCAACATGTTTCTGCAAAACATTTCAGGTTTGACAAATCAGCATTTTCTGATTAAATCCTGTTTAGTCGGAAAATTCCCAATCACCTCTAATGTTTGACTGGAACAAGAGTTCTCACACTTGTTACAATGTGAGCCACATTTTAATAAAGAGATTACTTTGTGGGCACCTCCCCTCTCATTCATGATCCTGTATACTATGTCCCCTCTCTCTAGCAGTCAAATACCATGCCTCTAGCAGTTGTTTTCATCAGAAGGTAATATTAGGAAAGTATTTAATGTATTTCAAGTGTCTTTTAATATGATTTAACAGCTGGAAACAAGGAGGAGACTTCACACCATCTGACCAGACAATTCTCCAAGAACCACACGCAAGTGCTTTGTGGACCCCTGGTCACCTGCAGCCTATAGTTTAGGAGCCATTTAATGAAAGCATTCGTACATTTTGCACCTCCAGATAACCTGGCAGCGTTATAAAATGCCTAGAATAAACAAAGAACTTTTAGTGCAAGAGGGACCCATGGCATATTTTTACTATTTCATTTTTTAAAACATTTTCTACCAGAAAGTAATTCTACTCTCTACTGGTAACATTTTTCATCTCATGACAAACAGCAAACTATAAATCTTTTATCAGAGAAAACTTTTAACTGAGCCACAGTTTGAATGAAAAATAATTCACATTTGTAATATAATTTAGTGAAGCCAACAGAATTGTGATGAAGTGGCTTCATTATGAAAAGGAACAAGTAATTGGATTCGATTTTCAGCACAATAAACACAGTGCAGCCTCTCAGAAAATGCGGTGCATAGATCAGCACTGTTGCTGTCTCCACCCATTCACAATAAGCCAAGAGACTACATATTCAAGATATAAGATTTAAATGAATAACAGAATTAGCTGGGCTGTTTTGTTTGGTAAAGATGAAGATAAAGATACTTGTGAACTCAGATGCCCCTGATACGGCATTTTGTGTCTGTGGTACTAGTAAGGCTATAATTCATAATTAATCTGTGGAATTCATTGCCACATGATATAACTGAGGCTAAGAGCTTCACAGGAGTCAAAAAAAGGCTTCAGCATTTATGAGGGTACTGATAACATCCACAGTTAAATTGAGCAGAATAAACCTTTTTTTAGAAAGGATACCAACCCTCTTGTTTCAGGGCAGAAGCTTACCACTCATCAGTGAGATTTTAAAAAAAATCCCTGTGGGCAAGTTATTTCTGAGCTGTCCACTACAAGATTTTCTGCACCTTCCTCTGAAGCATCAGGTACTGGCCACTGTGAGAGACAGGATAATGAACCAATAGGGCAACTTCTGTATGTAGCATAGGAACATTCATAGAATCATAGAATATCAGGGTTGGAAGGGACCCCAGAAGGTCATCTAGTCCAACCCCCTGCTCGAAGCAGGACCAATTCCCAGTTAAATCATCCCAGTCAGGGCTTTGTCAAGCCTGACCTTAAAAACCTCTAAGGAAGGAGATTCTACCACCTCCCTAGGTAACGCATTCCAGTGTTTCACCACCCTCATAGTGAAAAAGTTTTTCCTAATATCCAATCTAAACCTCCCCCACTGCAACTTCTCTGCATGATTTTACAAACAAAATAATTTAAAATAGACATGCATCCGATGAAGTGAGCTATAGCTCATGAAAGCTTATGCTCAAATAGATTTGTTAGTCTCTAAGGTGCCACAAGTCCTCTTTTTCTTTTTACTATAAACATGGTATTTGCTGCATTGGCAACAATTTTGCTACTTTGATTATCCTATAAAACACAAAAGTAAAGAAGGTTGCTCAGGAGGGAAGCCAGGAAATTCATTAGTTTTGCCACAGAAAGATAAATGAATAAGTGTCTCAGCGTATTTGGCACTGTTTTTGCCCACCCCATAACAAAATGGGGATAACAGTTTAGCTGAAAGTTGTAATTTGCACGAACAACAAAACGTGGCTTCCTATGAAATCCTCAAAGCTCGTATTATGTTATTAAAATCAGAGCAGTGGTGTTGCTCTTTTTGGTCTCTATTGCTAGCTTGGAAAACTGAGAAACAATTTAGTCAGTAAATGTTACTTTGTTTTGTAAACTAAATGCATTTTAAAATCTGGATAATAATCCTTTGCAATAAGTCCTTCTATTTTAAGACATTTCCATGGAATATTGTTCCCTGTCATTGAAATGCATTTATTTTGTAATAAGAAACAACTACTGATTCATGTCTTCATTACAGACAGAACAGATAAAAAATTTATAACTGTATGAACTGAGAGAAAGCTGAGCTTCTCCTCAGGAAGATCAAAAAATACATTAACTCGATATTACTTAGACTAAGCATGATGAATGTTTCCTAATATAAATTCACCATGCTATAGTAAATTAAGGCAATGAGAAACATAAGAGAAGTAGAGAAAATGGAGGATGAATAGGAAGGGAGCAATTCACTTGTCACTAGATCATAAAGATCTTCCTTACTAATATTAAGCAATCCATATGTATAGTCCATAAGAGTACTACTTCTTTTGGGCTGATTTTCAGAGGGGTTTGCTCTCTCAGATCCATTGTCTGCAATAGGAGTTGTGGGGATTCAGCACAAGACATTAGCTGTTTTAGTACTTTTAATGCATAGACACCATAGAGCTTTACAAAGGAGGGTACAGTAATCTATCTCAGGATATGTCTACACTGCAATGAAAAACCCATGGCACCAAGTTTCAGAACCTAGGGCAGCTGATTGGGGTCATGGGGCATGGGCTGTGAAGCTAAAAATAGCAATGTAGGTATTCAGGGTCAGGCTGGAGACCGGGATCTGAGACCCAGCCTGAGCCCAAAAGAGTATACTGCAATTTTATATCCCCACAGCCTGAGCTCCACAAGCCCAAGTCAGCTGACCTGGGACAGCCATAGCCATGCTGCAGGTCTTTTATTGCTGTGTAGACATGCCTTTAAGGCCTCTATACAGTTCCCTATCACCATAGTATCCGAGCATCTTCTATGTAAAAGCCGTAGTGGATTTAATTAAGTCTCTGGCACTCTGTCCTTTGTGGGATAAGAGCTCTGCTTGGGGTAGGGATTTTTTGTTGTTGATTTTATCCTCCCTCCCCACTAATTTATGATTTTTTGAAGGTTGATTTGTTTCATGGATGGATTTTTCAGTAATTATCATTCCTCTTTTATTACAAGTGAGAAAACAGAGAAAGAGAAAAAGTAAGTGACTTAACCCAGGCCATACAGTGACCCTATTGGATGAGCCAAGACTAGAACCCAAGTTTCCTAACTACTTGTCCTATGAAATATCCCTTAGAGAACTGGTTCCAGATGCAAATATTTCAAAGGTACATTTGGAAAGCTCAGCACAGACCTCCCAGCCAGAGCGGAGCAAAGAAGATATTTTTCTGTTCACTGGCAATTCTGAAAACATTAGAAAAAAAGTTTGGTTCAGGTTGAAACCAAAAATGACCCCCCCCGCCCCCCCCCAAAAAAATTTCCAATGAATCAACAAGTCAAAAAGAATGAACTGGAGAAGAAGCTCCTTTACAAGCTGTAGCCCAGTGGTTAGGGCACTTTCTGGGCTTATAGGAAACTGAGGTTCAGTTCTCACTCTACTAGAAATGGAGGAGGGGTTCGAATTTAGATCTCCCACATTGCAAGAAAGGGCCCTAGCCACTGGGCTATGGGATATTCTGGTATGCGGCTTTCTCAATCTCTCCTTTTGAAACTGTTCAATCCATAGGCGCTGACTCTGTGGGGACTTTGGGGCTGGAGTGCTGAGCACTCACCGGCAGCCCCCTATGAGAACTTCCCCCTCCCCCCAGTGCCTCCTGCTCACCAGCAGGTCCCATCGATCAGCGCCTGCCACTCCCTCCCCATGCCTCCCAGCTGCCACAATCAGCTGTTTCGTGTCATGCAGGAAGCTCTTGGGGGAAGGAGAGAGGAACGAGTGTGCGGCACGCTCGGTGGGAGGGGGAAGAATGGGGAGGGAAGAGGTGGGGTGGGGGTGGAGCGGGGTCAGGAAGAGGCAGGGTAGGGGCAGGGCAGGGCAGGGGTGGAAAGAGGAAGGTGGGAGTAGGGCCTTGGGGGAAGGGGTGAAGTGGGAGCAGGGCCTGGGGCAGATCCGGGGGTCGAGCACCCTCCAGCACTTTGGGAAGTCAGCACCTGTGGTTCAACCTTTATACAAAGTTGAAGAGTTTCAAAAACAGAGACTAAGAAAAATGTCTCCAAATCATTTCCTGGCCCAATAGCTAGACACTCTCCTGCAACGTGGGAGACCCAAACTCAAATCCCTTTGCCACATCAGGCAGAGGTAGGAACTGAACTTGAGTCTCCCATAAATCAGATGAGCTCCCTAAGCACTGGAGCTAAAAGATCCTAGGGGAAGGCCACTTCTCTCTCTCCCCCTCATTTGTGAATCCAGTCCTCCTTTGCTTTTGGTAATTGTTTAAAATTAAACTGAAAAATGTCAAGTCAGTCAAAACAAAATATTGTTTCAACATTTCCAAAATGTTTTGATATTTTGGTTCAGTCAAACAGTGGAAACTATTCAGTGAATTTGACATGAATTTGCAAATAGTTTTGGATTAAAAAAAACTGCATTTTCAGCAAATAAACTATTCACCAAAAAAAAAAAAAAATCATTAGACTCTCCTATCTCTAACCGCCGATGGATACTCTTTCTAGCCAACATACAATTAAAATGTGATAAGAATGGCCTGGGCTTGTAACAGTAAGGATTTGTATATAGATTCCGCATCGTCCATCCATGGAGGATAAAATAAACTTATTAATGTCAAACCATGTAAGTCACAGAGATGACTATCTACCTACCACCCACCCACAGAGGACAAATCAGTTTACAAAATATTAGGGCTGTAAAGCGATTAAAAAAAGTAATTGCGATTAATCGCACTGTTAAGCAATAATAAAATACCCTTTATTTAAATATTTTGGGATGTTTTCTACATTTTTAAATATATTGATTTCAATTAAAATACAGAGTATAAAGTGTACAGTGCTCACTTTATATTTATTTTTGATTACAGGTATTTGCACTGTAAGAAAACAAAAGAAATAGTATTTTTCAATTCACCTAATACAAGTACTGTCATGCAATCTCTTTATCATGAAAGTTGAATTTACAAATGTACAAAAAATTACATTCAAAAATAAAACAATATAAAATTTTAGAGCCTGCAAGTCCACTCAGTCCTACTCCTTGTTCAGTCAATTGCTCAGATAAAAGTTTGTTTACATTTGCAGGAGATAATGCTGCCTGCTTCTTGTTTACAATGTCACCTGAAAGTGAGAATGTTCTCATGGCACTGTTGTAGCTGGCGTCGCAAGATATTTATGTGCCAGATGTGCTAAAGATTCATATGTCTCTTCATGGTTCAACTACCATTCCAGGAGACACACATTGTTGCTGATGATGGGTTCTGCTCGATAACAATCCAAAGAAGTGCGGACTGATGCATGTTCATTTTCATTATCTGAGTCAGATGCCACCAGCAGAAGGTTGATTTTCTTTTTTGGTGTTTCAGGTTCTGTAGTTTCCACATCTGAGTGTTGCTATTTTAAGACTTCTGAAAGCATGTTTCACACCTCATCCCTCTTAGATTTTGGAAGGCACTTCAGATTCTTAAACCTTGGGTCGAGTGCTGTAGTTATCTTTAGAAATCTCACACTGGTACCTTCTTTGTGTTTGTCAATTTGCAGTGAAAGTGTTCTTAAAATGAACAACATGTGCTGGGTCATCATCCGAGACTGCTATAACATGAAATATATGGCAGAATGAGGGTAAAACAGAGCAAGGGACTTACAATTCTCCTGCAAGCAGTTCAGTCACAAATTAATTAACACATTTTTTTAACAAGCGTCATCAGTATGGAAGCATGTCCTCTGGAATGGTGGCCAAAGCATGAAGGAGTATATGAATGTTTAGCATTTCTGACAAGTAAATATCTTGCAGTACCAGCTCCAAAAGTGCCATACAAATGCCTGTTCTCACTTTCTGGTGACTTTGTAAATAAGAAGAGGGCAGCATTATCTCCTGTAAATGTAAACAAAGTTCTTTGTCTTAGAGATTGGCTGAATAAGAAGTAGGACTGAGTGGACTTGAAGACTGAAGTTTTACACTGTTTTGTTTTTGAGTGCAACAAAAAACCAAAATATAACAAAAAAAATCTACATTTGTAAGTTGCACTTTCACAACAAAGAGATTGCACTTGTATGAGATGAACTGAAAAATATAATTTCTTTTGTCTATCATTTTTACAGTGCAAATATTTGTAATATAAAATAATATACACTGATTTCAATTACAACACAGAATACAAAATTATATGAAAATGTAGAAAAATATCCAAAATATGCAACAAATTTCAACTGGTAATCTATTATTGGTGCAATTAAAACTGTTATTAATCACAATTACTTTTTTTAATCACGATTAATTTTTTTTGAGTTAATCGCGTAAGTTAACTGCAATTAATCGACAGCCCTACAAAATATATTAATGAACCACTGCAGACAAGATGTCAAGCAAAGAGAATAAGAAAGTGAGATGCTGTACTGGATCATGCATGCTCAGCATGCAGGTTCGATGGGACCAGGAGCAGTGGAGACACCCTCAGCAGAGATGGGCTGATGAGAGCTCAGGTAGGCGCAGGTAGGATGGTGGTGTTTCTTATGCTCCAGCTTCTCCCTCCTCCCCTTTCCTTTCAGCATGTGTGTGTGTGGGGAGGAAGAGCTGCTTCTTTCTCTTTTTCCATTCCCCACCTTTGTGCTGCACTAGTGGAATATTGGAGGGGGACAGACTATTGGCCAGACTGGTGCCAGTTCGGTTGAGCTGTGTGGTGCAGAGCCCTGTAGGGGAAGCCAGCAGATCTCTCTGGATGCCACCACAGACCTCAGAAGGGAGGGTTCTGTACTTGAAGACAGGAAAAAGTACCCCCCAGTGATGTGAGGATGAGTAGATCTCCTCTAAGGGAGGCACTGAAGTGTATGGCACTCCCAGTACTGGCATCTGTACGGGTACTTGTAGGTACTCTGGCACCAATGACTATTCTGGTTCTCTCCTGGACTCATCCTCTGTGATACGTATCAATGCCAAGGGGTGCAATACTGGGGTTGGAGCTGGTGGTGTCCTTTATGCTGCAGCCTGTTCGTTCTCCCCAGGCCCTGATGGTGTGGGCAGGTTGGCGGATCTATCTCTACAGGATTTATGTTGTCTGACCTTATCAGAGGATGCTGAACTCCTCCTGGAGTCTCTGCCTCTGTGTTCAGAGCAGCCTCTTTCAGTGCCAGACTTCAACACCACAGCTCAGTCTAGGGTCCCTGTTTTGGGGGTGGGGCAAGTGGGTATTTTGGGAGACCTGGATATCACTATTAAAAAAAAAAATTCCAAGACTTCACAGGATAGTTAGACAACTTGAAAATCTTGGATTTTAAAAGCTTAAAGAAGCAAAATTTGGCTACCATGTCAGTATTTTTCTGAGATTTATAATTTATATAAAAGAAGAGGAGACTTGCCAATCTGCTGCTCTCCCACTGCTTCGCACTGGATAACTTTCTATGAATTTGGACCTTTCTAAAAATAATTTGGAGCCCCCTGAAGTTCCACTGGAGGGCGGCAAACATCCACTTTGCTCTCTTAGCAACGCTGGGCCTGCCAGAGGAGTCGGTGCCAGTTTCAGCAGTGCTGGGTCTTTTCTCAGCAACATCTTCTCCGCCCCAGTATTCGCTGTCTAGTTTGTCTGATAAACGGGACACTGGATGATTCTGACCTGTTCACTAGCAAGATCCTAGATTGTTCCAGAAGATGGCGCTACAGTCTGGCATCTCACAACTGACAAGTCCTAGTGGAATATGATACGGACCCCAAACGTGTTCGATTTACGTGGCTCTCCGGGGCAGAAGAGGTGCCTGTTGTATTCATCTTTTGAGGGGATTAGACAATCACAGGATGCACAGAGCTTGAAGTCTGCAGTCTTTGAGTCTGCCATGTTACAGAGCCCTATATCAGGGAATCTAACCATCGATGCTCAGTCCAGACAGGCAGGTATAATCATAGGGGTCATAAATCAAGATAATCAGAAGAGTTCTGAAAGGATTTAGCAGATTTGCAGATGGTCTACCTAAAGCTTAAGAACTGGTCCGACACTCACTGGACTATGTCTCTCGGTCACAGGTGGTAAGAAGGAACTGAGGGAGGTTTACAGCAGCTATGCTGTATGGGAATCCAAGGAGACACAGGGCTCATGTGCAGGCCTGATTGACACTACTATTCAAAAGAACCTGATCTCACATGCATGAGGTACATGCATACATTCAGTGGGATCCATACTGATACCTATTCAAAGGGCAACCTTGTTTATACTTCTTGGCCAAATATTTCACGGCTAGCTGCATATAGACTTTCAATGTTGGTGCATCGGCTCAGTGCTGACTCAGAAGAATGCCACCAAATTGCACGTGGTTGGCAACCTTCCTGGTGGATTTTTAGTCCTCTCATCTTCATAGTCATCATTCATTGCCCAGCGCAGATGCAGCTGAAAAGTTGAATTAAATGCATATGTGTTTGTCCTTAGTAGTAAAAGAAAACAGACCAGAATTAAGGGGTGGGTGTAAAACTGATGGCTGCTATTTGCCTCAAAATTTCAAAATCTCTGTTCAGGTGAAAGAAGGTCTCTAGTAGGACTGGATAAGAGCAGGGGATTGCGGTATTGAAATGTTTGTGACCCCTGACCGTTAAAGACGATTTATAAGTTCCAGAAAAAGAATTCTACTGACAGTCTTCAGACGTATCTTTTAACAACCTATCATTTTCAGAAATTCATATTTCTAATTATTTGGCTTGTTTGGTTTTGGTTTTGTGCCTGCAATCCATACCATTTGAATATCTAAGTACCTAATTATGGCTGTAGTTATTTGCCGTTTTATGGACACAAAAGTAAAAAGATGAGATGAGATGTTTGGAATCTGGTCTTTCAGCACCTATACATCAATAAGCTAAGTCATGAAAGCAATTCTGTGTTCACTCTAGCAATAATATAGTCACGTCTGGTTCACTACCCTGTCACCTCTGAGATGTGTGTGTCTCTTGGATTTGTAGCACATCTATTGAGACAATCTTAAGGCAACTCTCACAAACTTCTTTCCCAGATGCCCCAATCCTACATCTGTTCCATGCTCACCCTTATAAAACAGCTAGAAATGAGGCCTGTGAGTCAAACACTCTCCTGTTTCTCCCAAATAATGAGCAAATGGATCAATTTGTAATAGACATGCTTGCTACTGAGCGTTCACGTGATGAAGTGCTGAGTGAAATCCCTGAAAGAACACTCTCATAACAACAGACAGGATGGGATTTATTTATACTGTGCTTACTGGGAAACAAAATAAATATATGCAATAAGCCAATCACACAACAAATGTATTACTAGCAAAGAGCCAAAAGGTTTTGGTAATGTGACAGGAAGCTTGCTTACTGAAGGAGGCGGCAATGACACTTTACTACCATGTACAGCCCAATCTCTCTGAAATCTCATTTAGCAGGTCCTGGCCTCTGCAGAATGATGAGAAACAACAAGAACGTGGTTCTCTCTAAACCCTCAGACCTTCTCAGTTTCCAACTGTTTCTCTAAGAAGCTCCAGTCAAGTCAGGTGACACTAGTTTAATTTAACATAATCCCCAGGTGCTGGGAGAAAAATGTCACTGGTTCTATGGAAGACTTTTCATTCTTGATGTGAATGAAGAAGTCCCCTTTCTGGAGCCTCTCTCTCTCTCTCTTCTCAGCACTTGAATTCATGTGACTAGCATCCAATATGTGAGCCCTTATCCCATGGCCAGTTACTGTTTAATCCTTTTCTTCCAGTGTTACATGTAGATTTCCAGATTCATGGAATGCTGAAATAATGATGATAAAGCCCAGTGAAATCTTACTCGGCACAACGAAAGAGACGACTAAGAAAAGAAGAGACCACAAAAGGCTCCTCATGTTTGGGGAATTCACCAGTTCTGACGTACTCAATGAAATTCTGTACAGGGTTAGCATTCTCAACAGTCACATGTTCCCTGCAGTAGGTATGAACTAGGTCTGAGGTTCAGAAGGAAATTCCTAAAATGTACAAAAATCAAGGAATGGGGTTGCTGGTGATGCTAACCCTGCAACAGTTCTTTTGATGGCTTTGCTGCCATCCCAATGAGCACTATGAACCATGCCAACCCTCCTTCTTCCTTTTCTGCTCTTCCTCCCCGATCAGGCTTAAGTACTCAGCCACTTAGGAAAATGTGCCCCAGAATCTTGTATGGTACATATATTTAGCATATACGTGCATACGCACTATGGAGCTGGAGATATGGATTACTGGGATTCAAAGGACACTGAGGATGAATAGTTTAAACAGAATTTTATCCACAAGATTTCGGTCTTACAATAATTATAACTGAATATATTCTTTTATATTGAACTTTCCTTCCGTGTAATAATTGTAATGCAGCAAGTTCTAGTTTTTGCCATAATATTTTTGTGAAAAGGAGGTATGAGTCAGAAGCCATTCTTTCTGTTAATTACGCTGCCCTAGCATGCTGTTAGTGCTCACTCAGGGTCTTTTTCTTTAAGAAAACGCAGTGCTGCTTAAAATAGTGCTGCCAAGATTCCAGGGGGGAAAAAGCAATTGGGCTCCTTTTTAATATTATATTTTTTTATAATTTTTTGATTGTGCAAAAACAATTAACATATTTATGAACCAAATTTGCTTGGAGAAGCTTTGGATCTGCCTAATTGAGCAAAATCTAATGGCTAACGTCGCAACCTTCTGCTCTGGCTGTTCTACCTGCAATGGATCCATCACAGTACTTATTTGAAATGGCCAGTAGTTTGGAGGACACCTCTCTGGGACAGTCTTCTGACTTTGAATTGAAATGACAATCTGGCTTCCCGAGGCTCTGGGAGCTCCTATGTCCTACCTGGTCAGCTAATAGATTAGTTTCTTGTGAGTCATGTGTCTCTGAGGGATCTTCTGAATGGACACTATATACTTGTAAATGTGATGCAGTCAAACAGAATGATAGTTATTGTGTTTATTGACTCTGTTTATATAATCCAAAATTATACAGTATATGAAAGAAGAAACACACAGAAACGATATCACTAAAAACAGTAATAGAATGATTTATGCTACTGGGAAGCTTTGTTACAGAGAAAGATAAAAATAACCTTAAGGACTGTAACAGGGCCTTAGAGCTCTCCCAGTGTGCATGCTATGGGCACTTTGCCTATAGGGGCCGTGCAAGAACTCAGTAATGTAAAACTAGAATGTATTTGCATTAGTGTTAGATACATTGAGAAGAAACTTCCCTATGAGACATTTTTGGGTCAGTTTTATCATTTAAATCCTGATCCCCTGCCTTCCTATGGAGAAGTCAGAGAAAGAAGAGTTTACTGCAGTTCTGTGCAGACATCAGTTAGTTCATTTCCAAGTAACTCACCTTTGTGTGTGTGTGTATTATATATATATTAGAAATCCAAATGTCAAACCATGTGATCTTGAGACTGTAGCATCCATTCTCATCCCTTAGATTTTTCCCCACTGTTGTTAAGGGAGTGTTAGCTCTCACCTCCCATTGTTCCGCCAACGAGGAGTGCTTCAGTTACTAAGTAAATATACAGCTGTGCCAAGATACAACCTCCTCTTCCCACATAGATCATATGCATAAAGCAGAAACTTAAATCTGTAGTTAACTCAGGATCCACCCTCTGATTCATAGACTCCAAGTAATGTCAACCTGTTTAGTTCTCAAAAGGAATACAAAATTCAACTCACACGGGAGAATCACCATGCACCAGTATCAAATTAAATCATTAAAATGTACTCTCATTCTACTTAAAAATATGTACATGTTTCAGGTGCATTTTGTGAAGGCTTGTTTCCTAAAGAAAATAAACAATAATGGAATGAAACCTACATGAATAATGTTAAATATTAATAGAATCTGAAAGCAAATAATCCAACAGGGATTATGTATGTTGTTTTACTGTATATCATTTCTTGCAATAAATAAATAAAACCATTATGGGAATGATGTCTTGATGAAAAGTGTATAATAATTCTACTATAATTAATGGGAGTTATGTATGGGGCTCAAGAGCATGATATGCATACCCACAATTTGATGTTCATTGTGATTTATGCATTTTAGTTAAATTTAGATATTTCAGTTAACAATTTCACAATGCCACTGTTCATTTTCATATCATTTCAGTTGGAGCTGATAGTTCCACTGAAGGAAGAAGTGTCTGAAGTCAGCCCTTTGATTATAGTAAAAGACAGAGAGAGAGAGAGAGAAAGGTGCACAGTCCAAGTGGCAATGCAATACTTCTAGATGACAGGTGTGGGAATACCAAAGGACACTCATGTGACACCTATGCTGACTTGGAATGCAGAAACAGTCTGGAAATGTTACATTACAAAGCAAGCTTCCGTTAATAAGCTAATATTTCTTGCCTTGTTATTCCCAGTGGTGGAAACGATTGTGTCTGGCCTCTATGTGGTTTAGCTCTTTCCTCCTGTGACTCCATGTAGGGGGGGAACAATTTAGCCAAAAGAATTAAAGTGACAGATAATTATCCCATTCTGATGCTTTCATGGTTTCTGCAGCCTAACATGATTCATATTCAGAAATCAATTATTTGCATCCCTGGAGTTCTGTGATGAAATCTTAAATTACTACCGAGCATCATCCACAATTTTGCCAAAGCTCCTTTCCACATTATTCAGTCCTGCAACCTCAGTTCTCTTGACATCTCAGAAAGCGTTCACCTTTAACGACTAACATACTAAGCTCATATAACTGTAATAACACTCCCCTTGTTTCCGCTAATTTTGCCACTTGGGGGCTGATCCTGCATTACTTAGACACACTAAATTTCCTTGGTTTCATTTTTAGCGCAAGCCGAATTTCAGCTGAATTTCTACTGACAAAATCCAAAGGATGACGATGGAAATCTGTTTCATGATTTCTAACCCCATTCACCCAAAGCCTGTGTAAACTCCAGGGGCTGCTTCGTGTATGTTGCGTATGTACAGTTTTTTTAAAGAATATTTACATTGCAAAGTTTAAAAATCTGTTTAAGTCAACTCTGTGTAAAAATAAAATGAAGAGAGTGATGCAGTTTCCCCGAGGCCTTTCTTAAACGATACATTTTGTTTCAAAATACAGAAAACTGTTTCCCAATTTTGCTGAAACCTGTAAATACTTTTTAAAGGTTCATATAAACAACATGTTCTTCTGTTCTGCAAATTAGCTGTTATTTTTAGATGTGCTCTGTCCACCTAGGGAGTTTACCATAAGAGCTGAATTCCATTTGATACGTAGTAAAACCTTAAAGGCCACGTAGAAAACTAAGCTGCTGACAGTGCTCATTCTATTTTCACTGCTATTCCCCAGATGCACAGTTTACACTCACTGAATCGGTCTATTCCAACCACTTGCAGTTACAATAATTTTAGAGTTGTGGAAACAAGTGTGTGATGATAGACAAAAGTGACAGTCTGTGATGTACACAGAACATTAAAAGAGAATCTAATGTGTCTTTCTTGCTCAACATTATGTGCCAGGATTTGAATAAATCATACAATAATCTGATGAGAGGACTGAAATTAGCAGCTGAGTGCTAGTTCATGCTGCTAATTGGTGACATATATTAAAGAGGCATAGCATTATACTGAAGAGGAAATGTCAGTAAACTAACAATTTGAGATGTAAACTGACAACCCTACAGCACTTATACTTAGCAATCCATATTTCGCTTGAACACTCTGGTTACCCTCTCCAGACCTGATGAAGAGCTCTGTGAAACTTGAAAGCTTCTCCTTTCCACCAACAGAAGTTGGTCCAGTAAAAGATATTACCTCACTCACCTTGCCTCTCAAATAAAAATATTGTAATTTCATTGTCAGCTATCAGAAATGAACAAGATTTCCATGAAGTTTTGACTTTTTTCCCAAAAATGTTCATTGTTTTCATTTGCTGTTGGTTAAGCACACATACAAATGATGTTAGTTCTCACGTATTATTTTTGCTGAAATGATTGAGCCACAAAGACCCTTCAGATTTGGGGTATCTGAGATGGACAGTTTGGTTAATTCTAATTTTATTAAAGTCCGACCTCCCCTAAAAAATTTACACAGACCAAGGCAAACAAGAAATAAATTGGACTGAATCCACTTCAAAGGACCATTCCTATTACAGTGCACCTGATTCACAATTCAGGGTCACAATTCTGACTGCAGATGAAGGAAAATGTCAGCAGACCACTTGAGATTGCAGGGTCGAGTACAGCAGAAATTAGACAAGATTAGAGAAACAATCCCCTAGCTAAGTGGCTTCAGAGGACAGTGCCTACTGGAAGATAAACTGATTCATGTCAGCTACAGAAGGAGCCCCTGGTGTGGTCCTGCATTTGTTGTGTGGAGCTGTCCAATATTGTGGTTAACAAATAGGCACAGATAAAGTTAATAAAAGCAGAACAAGAGGAGGAAAAGAGACACAGTTGTAAAGGTCTAGTGAAAATATAGCTGTCCTAACACTATCTCAATGTGAACTACTGAAGGTTATTGGATTTGATTGACAGGAGGGGTGGGTAGCCTAAAAAAAAACAAAAAAAAAAACAACACTCCCAAGGGGTGTATTGAAAACTGCTCTGTGTAAAACTGGTACTGAATGCTACTAACATAGAGGTCAGAGCAAACAAACTAAGTTATAGAGTAGTAGCCGTGTTAGTTTGTATCAGCAAAAACAACGAGGAGTCCTTGTGGCACCTTAGAGACTAACACATTTATTTGGGCATAAGCTTTTGTGGGCTAAAACCCACTTTATCAGATGCATGGACTGAAAAATACAGTAAGAAGGTATAAATATTATAGCACATGAAAAGATGGGAGTTGCCTTACCAAGTGAGTGGGGGCGGGGTCAGAGCTAATGAGGCCAATTCAATTAAGGTAGAGGTGGCCTATTCTCTACAGTTGACAAGAAGGTGTAAGTATCAGCAGAGGGAAAATTACTTTTTGTAATAACATAACTAAGTTATGTTACAGCTGAAAAACAAGAATTGGGAAAGCCCATCAGTGCATCATTGTCAAAATTAGAATGGGGCAACAATTATTTTCTAAAATACTGCCAGTATGGCAACAGCAAGGTGAAAAGGATTTGTTACTTTTAGCAGGGACTATGGAATCAATACAAGAAAATGTCCTTAGCATTAGCCCGCACACAGGCCCAGGAAATAAGTCAGCAATTGGTTACTCAAGTAATTCATGAAGGAATGCAAGGAAGACTACCATTAGAAATAAAAAAATTGCTGTGGGAAAATTTCACTGAGGGAGAAAGACAATTGGTATCCTGGTGGAAACTAGTAAATTTTACCTTTATAAGGATCAATGACTATTCAAGCATATGTTATAACTGTCTACCCTAGCCACGCCCTTAACATATACCCATTACTACTTATAGGGATCCAGGTAACCAACAATTTAGTAATGCATTCGGTAGTCCACCATACATGGACATATATCAAGAACTGTGATGGGGCAAGGCCAGATGGCTATAGAAAAGTAGTGAGAGATAGATATATTAGCCCCAGGCTAAACAAATCCCTGGTACCAAGATAAGTAAATGGCAGCTGCTCAAGGTCAATTAAGACATCTGGGGCCAATTAAGATCTTTCCAGAAGACAGGGAAGATAGCTAGGTTGATTGGGAAGCCAACAGGGGCTGGGTGAAACTAGTTAAAAGCCTACCAGTTAGTCAGTTGGGCGTGCATGTCAGGAGCTGTAGGAGGAAGCTGCACTGTTGGAGGAATTGAGCAGTACAAACCACTTCAGGCACAAGGAAGGAGGCTCTGAGGTAACAGTGAAGTAGATATTGAGGAAGGGGAGGGCTGCTGTGGGGAAGTGGCCCAGGGAATTGTGCACGTCCTATTTCCAAAAGGTCAGCTACCATAGCTGCTACTATTAGGGTCCCTGGGCTGGAGCCAGGAGTAGAGGGTGGGCCCAGGCTTCCCCCCTCCCCTCCCCAATTAATCACTGAGACTGGGAGACAACAGAGACTGTGCAAGGGAGGATTGCTTCTCCTCACCTCCCTTGCTGGCTTATGATGAAAATGGCTCGGTAGGCTGTGACCCTTGCCTCTAGAGAAGAGCTACATGGAGGGTCACAGTGAGCCTCTGAGGCTAGCAAAATCCACCAGGAAGCGTGGGACCCACGGAGACAAGGACAGAGCTTTGTCACAGAACATAAACAGTGGAAAACCATAGATGTATCCCAATGTATAGCTCATGAAGATTTAGGATATGTATGTGAGGACCAAAATTTGCAAACAAGGGATGAATGTTTTTACATTAAAATTAAGGGTACTCAAAGGTACATGTTTAATGTGTTTATAGGACAACAATCAACGGTAATCTATGCAGGTAAAGCTTATGTATGTGTTAGATCTCATTGTCCACAGGTCATTGTAAATAAAAATGAGGTATACCTTATGACATATTTAATTTACAAATGTTTTTGTAATGTTAGTAATGTTAAGGGTTGCGATTTTGAATATTATGTATCCCTTTGGAGTGTAGAACACTTACAGTATAATGTTCATGTGATTTATGACATACGACCTGTTAATGTAGGTATAAATACGAGTTTAGTCCGACATTTGTTAATTCACCCTATGCTGCAAGATCGTTTGTAATGCATAAAATGCACTGAAGAACAAATTCGCATATAAGTTCAGCACAACAACCAACAGGTGACTAAAGTTTTAAAAAACATAGCTAAAATTAGATATCACTCCTGGTGGGAAACTTTGCTGGGGTGTTCACCTACAGCATCTGGAGTTTTAATATGATTCACCCCATTGTGGTGATAATTGGAATCCAATTGGATTTGCTTTCCGGTATGGTGGTATTGGTGGTGTGGGTAAAAAGAACTGCTTGGAAGATACAAATGGACAACATGAGAGCTCAGCTGATACCGCTGCTAACTATACCTGGGAAACATACCCAAATAATATAGCATGGGTATCCTGTGGTGGCAATGACTGCTTTGGTGAAAGTGTCATCAAGGAGGGGCGGGTAGGCCTGATATTTAACTCACACCCATACTAAACCAGCCTCGGGGGACACTCACAGATTTCACCACTAAAATTAAGAAAAAAATGCTCCACTGCTGCCAAGGTGCCCCCATGTCAGGTATGCCACTAACAAGAGTTATAACACCAGGTTGTAAAGTAGAGACACCCAGGCACTGGGAAGTTTAGGGAGGAAACAAAAAGACCCCCAAAATTAGTAAAATAGGTAAGATAAGCTCTGACCAGTGAATTCATGCTGACCATCTGCACAAACAAACAAGGTCATAAATAAGTTACAATTTGGGCATCAGAGATAAAATGTAAAAAGAGTTGAGCAGGGAGGAGAAAACATAGGTGCAAGTGCGTGATTGGTCAAAATTTGTTAGCTAGAGGTACTGAATAATGTTATAGGGTTAGTGAAGTTAAAGGAGGGAGCTAGTTTTACCTATATAACGTAACAAAAAAAACAATGCTCTTTGGGAACCACCTCCAGATTGGAAGTTAACATCAAGCTGCAAGAACTCTGACCTCTCTGCATGATTGTGACATCCAGAGGCATCACCGGAACCCCCAGATGAGAAGATTCTGACTGGCCATCGGGTGAAATTTGTCTGTATATTCGGAGTGGTGAGCATAAGAGATTTGCTTGGTATACGTATTCTATGTGTTTTGCTAATAGATAGATGTTTAGAGCACAGCTGTGTAAGGGCTCTCTCACTGGAAATAGGTCCCACAGACCCGTAAAGCCCTGAGCCCCGAGGGAAAGGGCAGGTACTTAAACTGACCAGGTTTCTTCTGAGCCCTGTAGGTAAGGATAGGTGCCTTACACCCTGAGCCCTCAGAAGGAAAGGGTGGGTGTGCCTAAATTGATTGGGTCACACCTTGAGCCGTCGGTAGGGTATAGACGGGGTGCCCTGGATTTTTTGCGAGTAACACCACCATGAGGAGAGTCTAATCTTTACTCTCTGTCACCAAATTCTGCCCAATGACAAGACCCAGAGTGTCCACATGTGTTTTTGAAGTCTGAAAGCACCTGGGATAGGTTAATGGTGATAACCATGGGATCTGAAGCAATCCTAGGAAAGCTATTGCCAGCATGGATGTTGAAGTCATCCAGAACTATAATCTGGCTCAGCTCAGGTGGCTGGACTAGATGACCGCTTCAGGACCCTTCCTGCCCTCCATTTTTACGATAATCAACATCAATCAACCAGTCTATTATCTGACTAAAGCTAGCCTAAGGGGTTGTTTTATAATAGAAAGATGTACAGTAGGTGCTCCACAAGGAGCTTATCTGAAGGAGATAACACACACACTAGGAAGCCCCTTGATGGCTTTCTTCTGTCCATCCAGATAGATTTGCTAAAATAGGTTAATATAACAGGTATTTATAAAACTGATATAATCAATAGATTGGTACTGAAGCCTTTGCACAAAACTCTTTTGTGTTACTGTTGCTGAAAGAAGGGAGTGTAATTCTGAAACAAGAGAAATATGGTGTTTATAATAGAACCTATGGTAATGTAATGTTCTAGCTAATTGTCACAATTGTCTGGGAACACTTTCTTCCACCTTACTTCCCATACAGCACAAACACAGCCTGTCATCCGCATGTTTTAAAGTTAACTGCAATGAGAATCACTGCTACCAATTATCCTTAGCAGGAAATGCAACAGTTTTTCCAGTTCTTAATCTTTTAAAACAGACTCCTTCAGATGTATTCTATTCCAAAATCTGGAATCTTAATGGTAACACCAATGTTAAATTTACAGCAAGTTTGATGCAAAAATGTGGTGTATTTAAAATGTAAACATATTAAGATGCATTATCTTAAGATATGTGGCTAATATGTATGCTACATACTTTGGAATTGTAGTTTAAAGGGCTTATTGTAGATGGTAATCTGCGAGATACTTTATTCTCTGCAATAGTACTCAGGGGAATTTTTACATTCCACTCTGGTTTGCTATTTTATGCTCATGATTTAAGTACTCAAGCTAATAACAATAATATATATGTTGTCTGCAGTGACACATGCTTGGGAGAACAGAAAGAACTGTTCTTTTTATTGTTTTGAATTCAGCCAAACCTCATAGCTTTAAAGGAGAGATTTCTGAATTTCTTGGCCATTAAGAACTTTATAGCTGGGTACTTTTCTATTTTTCTGCAGCTTTACAATAGAGTCCAAAAGGCAACAAAAAGTATTCAATATCGAATTAAAAACAAAGAACTAATTCTGCCAACAATGTCAAACTTAACTATGGAACAACTTGCTCTTTTTTAAAAAAACTGAAAATTTTAGAACTGACTAAATAAATCACTGTAAATATTTTTTATTTTTTAATTCTGTGGACTGAGTTTGAACAGTTTGATATGAGTATTAAATACTTCACATTTGACAGTGCCATCTAGGTGAGATGTGGTAAGTCAGTGAGGCACCTTTTACTGTTCCTGCTCCTTGACTGGAGGAGAATAACTGTTATAGAACCACAAAAAAGCCAGTTACTTAAGTACATGCCTGAGTTTAAGCACTGATTTCATGTGCTTTGCAATTAGAGTAATCATGTGCTTAAAATCAGGCATGTGCTTTAGTACATGGCTGAACCGAGTGTTCAATAAACCTCTGGGACTTGAATTTCTGAGGTGGAAGCAAAAGATATAAGGACGAGGGAATTTTCAAAAATGTTACTCTTTTGCCTTTGTGGGCCACATAGGCTTCACCAGAAAATTATTTAAAATATTAAACTCCTCTAAAGCTTACTCAGTGGGTGCAGACTAGTTTAAATCAAACTTGCTCTCACCATATTAACAAAAAATAATTGTGTGTACGCAGAGTTCTAACTGAGAAGGGCAAGATCAGTTTCTTGTTTGGCTTATTTAAAGCAAGGTACATAAGCATGTGTTTAAAGTTAGGCATATGTGTCAGTACCTTGTGGAACTGGGCTCTAGAGAGGTGAAAGGTGATCGTGGTAATCCTATCCAAAAACCACTTGTACCAATTGTACTTTTGTAAAAAGAGAACCATGTTACAGAGTGTGAATATTACTGAGCTTCCTGAAAACGCACCAAACATGCACTGTAAAAAATGGATTAAATTTAATTACAAAACTATAAGAGCCCCATCCTTTCTTTGTGAGTAATCTTTGGAATTAATTGAGAAACTTAACAGTAACAAGTCACGGGGACCAGATGGCATTCACCCAAGAGTTCTGAAAGAACTCAAATGTGAAATTGCAGAACTATTAACTATGGTTTGTAACCTGTCCTTTAAATCAGCTACTGTACCCAATGACTGGAAGGTAGCTAATGTAATTCCAATATTTAAGAAGGGCTCTAGAGGTGATCCTGGCAATTACAGACCGGTAAGTCAAACGTCAGTACCAGGCAAATTAGTTGAAACAATAGTAAAGAATAAAATTGTCAGACACATAGAACACCATAAATTGTTGCGCAAAAGTCAACATGGTTTCTGTAAAGGGAGATCATGTCTTACCAATCTATTAGAATTCTTTGAAGGGGTCAACAAACATGTGGACAAGGGGAAACCAGTGGACATGGTATACTTAGAGTTCCAGAAAGCCTTTGACAAGGTCCCTCACCAAAGGCTCTTACGTAAATTAAGTTGTCATGGGATAAGAGGGAAGATCCTTTCATGGACTGAGAACTGGTTAAAAGATAGGGAACAAAAGGTAGAATAAATGGTAAATTTTCAGAATGGAGAGGTGTAACTAGTGGTGTTCCCCAAGGGTCAGTCCTAGGACCAATCCTATTCAACTTATTCATAAGTGATCTGGAGAAAGGGGTAAACAGTGAGGTGGCAAAGTTTGCAGATGATACTAAACTGCTCAAGATAGTTAAGACCAAAGCAGACTGTGAAGAACTTCAAAAAGATCTCACAAAACTAAGTGATTGGGCAACAAAATGGCAAATGAAATTTAATGTGGATAAATGTAAAGTAATGCACACTGGAAAAAATAACCCCAACTATACATACAATACGATGGGGGCTAATTTAGCTACAACTAATCAGGAGAAAGATCATGGAGTCATCGTGGATAGTTCTCTGAAGACGTCCACGCAGTGTGCAGCGGCAGTCAAAAAAAGCAAACAGGATGTTAGGAGTCATTAAAACAGGGATAGAGAATAAGATGGAGAATATCTTATTGCCCTTATATAAATCCATGGTCAGCCCACATCTTGAATACTGCGTACAGATGTGGTCCCCTCATCTCAAAAAAGATATACTGGCATTAGAAAAGGCCAAGTAAAATGATTATGGGTTTGGAACGGGTCCCATATGAGGAGAGATTAAAGAGGCTAGGACTTTTCAGCTTGGAAAAGAAGAGACTAAGGGGCGCTATGATAGAGGTATATAAAATCATGAGTGGTGTGGAGAAAGTGAATAAGGAAAAGTTATTTACTTGTTCCCGTAATGTAAGAACTAGGGGCCACCAAATGAAATTAATGGGCAGCAGGTTTAAAACAAATACAAGGAAGTTCTTCTTCACTCAGCGCACAGTCAACCTGTGGAACTCCTTGCCTGAGGAGGTTGTGAAGGCTAGGACTATAACAGGGTTTAAAAGAGAACTGGATAAATTCATGGAGGTTAAGCCCATTAATGGCTATTAGCCAGGATGGGTAAGGAACAGTGTCCCTAGCCTCTGTTTGTCAGAGGGTGGAGATGGATGGCAGGAGAGAGATCACTTGATCATTACCTGTTAGGTTCACTCCCTCTGGGGCACGTGGCATTGGCCACTGTCGGCAGACAGGACACTGGGTTGGATGAACCTTTGGTCTGACTCAGTATGGCCATTCTTACGTTCTTATGTTCGGTAACGAGAGCAGTGCCACCTGCTAATCATGATTATTACAGCTCTTTATCATAAGACTGCTCTAAAATGTAATGGACATTTATTGACTTTTAAATATAAAAATAGACTTTAAATTACTGACTCTAAGGATTTGAAAAAAAAATTCTTTAGTGCTAACAAATTACCAATTCACATGACTAATGTCTCAAAGCACAATTCTAACCGCTCTTATTTCCTTCACAACAGCCAGTACAGTAGGAGACATGTTTGTTCAGAAACAGTAAGGTTAATTTAGTCTCTTTACTGCTGTGCAAAGTATAATTTCTGTGTAGATTGATATAGACTCGTGCCTCAGCTCATCCTACCAAAGGTTTGATTTCCTGTCATTGTGGCACTTGCATTTATAATATGGGCCTGATTCCACTCCCACTGAAGGGAATGGAAATCTTGCCAGTGACATTCAGTGGGAGCTGTATCAAGCCCATAGTTTACTGTATTTAAATGTTTTATTAGAAGTCTTCTGAGAGTTTGTCAAGCAAAAATAATTTCTAGTGTACTGGGATGGCTTTCTTAATTCTTCATGGAGCTGTAGTTTTGCAAAGGAAACATGTTTCTTTAATTGTTCAAACTAATGAAAGCACTGCAAGCAGAATACAAGATAAACTAGGACCATATCTACAGCTAGTATCAATTGCTACCATTTACACCAGCTGACAATCTGGCCCTTTATATATTTAGATGTGTCAGAGGCATGATGCAATTTAGGACAAGGTTAAGAATATCTTTCCTACACATAGCAGATTTCCTTATAATTAATGTTACCTTTATAATGATGTTAATTCTGTTAATCTTAGCAATCCTTTTCTATAGGTGGGATTTATAAGCTAAAAAATTACTTAGCTAAATCACAGTTATTAAAATATTGAATTGGAAATTTGGGAAAAACACAGACCCCAAAGGATTTTATTGGTAAACCAAGTCACCATGTTATCTAGGAAGAAAGGCCTTTCTTATTCCCTTTATATTGCCTTGGTTTTTAGCAATATCTTCCATTCTGCTTACATAGCTAAGTTCAAAATTGTATGCAGGGGATGGCTGAGGGGGAGAGAGAAAACGTCGTATCGTAGAAGAGTCTGGCACTCCAGCTCTATGAGCCTAGGATACCTGCAATCATTTCAGCCTCTGCCAGCATGACTCACTTGATTTGCTCAGTCTGTTTCTCTGGTCATTCACATTAAACTAAAAAGAGCTGTGTTGGCTTTGAACTAAACAAATTGAGCTCTTACACTGATGAGCTCACCAGAAAAGCTCTCCAAGCCAGTAAACTTCAATGCTTTGCACAGAGATATTATAAGGCCATTCTTAAAATGTCTCATTTGCCACTCTAGAACAACAAATTGAGTGGAAATCCTGCGCACTTCTCTTTGGACATAGACAAAGCTTTGGCATCTAACACGGAAGACAAGTGGTTTTATGATACTTAATATGAAAAATTAAGCAGAAAAGGACTGTTCCAATCTGATCAAAAGAAAATGTGGGTTTTTTTTGAGATACGTTATGATGTGAGCCAAGCATGTGAGGTCAGACGCTGCTCAATAGGATAGGGATTGGAGGAGAGCAGAATCAGATATTTCACTATTTGAACTGTAAATTTGGGATTATTAGTCTGCTCTTGCTTAGGTTAAATTTGCCATTTTAATTTATATTTTTGAGACCCGCTGAGAAAAAAACCCATCCATATACATAGTAAGAAACAACAATTTACATGAGTAAAATAGATTGTATATAGTCAAGAGACCAAGATTTTTAAAAATACTAGGGATTTGAGGTGACTCAGTTTTGGGGTCCTCAACTTGTGATATGTTGAAGGGCTCTGATTTTCAGAAAAGCACTGAACGTGTAAATGCTAAAAATCAGACCCAATAAGGAATTTCAAGTTCGTCACCCCTAAAATGAAGCATCCATTATTTCTGTACACATAGCTACACATATACTACTAAAAAAACCAGGAGTACTTCTTGAGCAGATGGTGTAGTTTCTTTTAGTAATCCTCAGTGGGATCAGAGGAGAACGGCCTATAGAACGGCCGAGCAGCCTCTTGTTCATATTGCAACTTATTCATAATGACGACAGCACCTCCTTTGTCAGCCTTTTTGATTATGATGTCAGAGTTGTTCCTGAGGCTGTTGATGGCGTTGTGTTCAGCACGGCTGAGGTTATGGGGCAAGTGATGCTGCTTTTCCACAATTTCAGCCCGTGCACGTCGACGGAAGAAAACTATGTAGAAGTCCAGTCTGTTGTTTCGACCTTCAGGAGGAGTCCAAGCAGAATCCTTCTTTTTGTAGTGTTGGTAGGAAGTATTCTGTGGGTTAGTATGTTGTTCAGAGGTGTGTTGGAAATATTCTTTGAGTCGGAGACATCAGAAGTACGATTCTAGGTCACCACAGAACTGTATCATGTTCGTGGGCCTGGAGGGACAAAAGGAGAGGCCTCAAGATAGGACAGACTCTTCTGCCAGGCTAAGAGTATAGCTGGAAAGATTAACAATATTGTTGGGTGAGTTAAGGGAACTACTGTTGTGGCTCCTTGTGGCATGTAGCAGTTTAGATAATTTAGTGTCCTTTTTCCTTTGTAAAGAAGCAAAGTTTGCGTTGTAAATGGATTGTCTAGTTTTTGTAAAATCTATCCATGAGGAAGTTTGTGTGGAAGGTTGGTTTTTTTATGAGAGTATCCAGTTTTGAGAGCTCATTCTTAATCTTTCCCCGTTTGTTGTAGAGGATGTTGATCCGGTGGTTTCGCAGTTTCTTTGAGAGTGTGTGGCACAATCTCTCAGCATAGTCTGTGTGATATGTAGATTGTAATGGATTTTTTACCTTAAGTCCTTTTGGTATGATGTCCATCTGTTTGCATTTGGAAAGGATGATGATGTCTGTCTGTATCTGTACGAGTTTTTTCACGAAGTTGATGGATTTTCATTCCATATGGCTACATTCAGTGCCTTGCATAATGACAGGTTTCAGAGTAGTAGTCGTGTTAGTCTGTATCCACAAAAAGATACAGAAACAGAAAAGATACTCTGAAACCTGTCATATATTACTAAAATTACCAGCTGAGCTGTGTCAGAGAACAGAGATGTCCATTACAATGTTTTGGCTTATCTGCTTATATTCCAGTACAGACAAGTTATTTGACCCACCTCAGTGGTATACTTAGAATGTATGTGTTTTACATTTGTAACTCTTAGTATTTTCTTAAAGAAGGAGGTCAGCCAGTTCCCACAGTTTGAAAATTAACTTCAATGCTCTACTGGTAACAGCCATAATTGAAAGTGCCAGCAATAAAGATTTCAGTAAAGTTTATTTGTGTGATCTCTCTCTCTATGTAATATATAAATTAAATTAATATGTATACATTTAGAAGAGTGTTATCTTGCTAGTATCCTCCTATTGGTGGCATTGTTTTTACCCTTACAATTATAAAAGACAAGAAAATGAGACTTTGATTGAAAAATAGTATTTCTACCTTTAGTGAGATTTGTGGTAAAGAGATAAATTAGAACTTTTAAGAGAAAAGGTCACCTTTGAATACAATACATGCTATTAATTCAGTAATGAGAAGCTGCTAGTTCTTAACTGTGTGTTTTTGTGGTGTAACAAATGGCTCCAGACAACTAAGGATAGGAGGTGGGCTGTGTGTGTGTGTGTGGGGGGGGAGCCGCGGGAAGAGGTGTGCTAAATATTCCTGCTGAATTTAAACACAAGAGTAAAGATTCCTGTTTGTTTGCATAATTTTTCAGTGATGCTGTCCCAACTGGCTATTTGCTCCAAGTTGGGGCACAGCTGTGACCGTAACTAATCAGAAAATGGCTTTGCACAAACACCGTACTCAAATTGTACTATAGTAGGAGTTATGCATGTGAATCACAGGGATAACAGATTCCTACGAAGGGATATCAGGAACAATTTGATATTGTGGCCACCCTACAGGGCTGGTTTTCCAGCTCTTTCTCTTACCTCAACTTCTGAATCAAAGTGGCGAATTTACTCTTCTGCTCTGCTCTTCCAGAAAACCCTGCGCATGTAGTGGGGAGGGGGAGAATCTTGTTTTGCATAAATGACCTATAAAATAGGTGGACTCCCTAATGGTGTTCCCTCTTCATTCATCATTAATTCTAATCTAATTTACTACCATAATGAAAATTCTAGTGATAATCTTAATGAATTTTCTCTGCAATGCCTGAGGCTACACAATGCTCTACAATAATATGAAATAACATGTTCAATAGAATCTCACAAATCAAGCTGTCAATGAATACAATATTACAAATTACTTAATGAGACACCACTGAAAACACATCCAGTTTGTTTTAGACTGTTATTTAAAAGCCAAGAGCAAATTCACCTCCTAGACATCAGAAGTCAATGTATTAGAGAAAAGGGAATATAATACAGGAGACCTTGCCAATGAGTCACTCTAACTTTGGGAATAAAGAAAGCATAAAAGGCAAGCAGGTCACTCTGGATATGATCCATAATGAAATCAGGAGTCAAACGGTAAAAAGCCTTAAATGTTAGGAGTAAAATTTTAAAGCCAGTTCTTTATTTCACAGGCAGATGGCATTAACTGAGACTAAAAATAGGGCAATATGATCATATTTTTGTGTCTGGGGCTTTCAAACTGACATCTGAAACCTATTAGTCAATTAGTTAGATGGGTCTGTTAAAAGGCCATTATAACTTTATAGTTTCACAGCTGAGAAAACATAAAAACAAAAACCATTTTCTACATCAAGTAGCAAAATAAAGTACCCAATTCAGCAGTATTTCTTAGATTATAATTTGATGTTTTTACTGCAGCTGGAAAATGATATAAAGTTAAAGTGAACTTGGAATCTGATTAAAATACCAAGATTCCTGGCTACCCTTACACATTCCACTTAACAACTATCAAACTAAAATAGCATCTCTGGAACCTTCTTTGAGTTACATGTTAATGAAAGTTACACTTACAACACTGAGGGAAAATATAGCTCAGTTTGGTTTTGAGCTAATTAACCATAATGATGCTACAAGTCCAGTTGGGCAAACCGATTCAGAGATAAGGAGATCTGCCTTGAAACCTTCCTTCTGTCATTCAACTCTGTATTGTTGTTGTACACTTTCTAAAGCAGTGGTAGAACAAAAAGAATACTGCAAGAAAACTGATGCTTAAGCTTTGCTTTGAAATAAAATGACGAAGCTGTCAACTTTGCTGAAGATGTGGTTCACAAAAATTATAAACCCAAGCTATATCTTGATGATTTAGTCTTGTTTGCTAAGAGGAGGAGAAACAAAGTCTTAAGGTACTGGGTCTGGAATGAACATTGTTGTTTCCTACAAGATTATTTAGACCTGGGCTTCATCTTCATTAAGGCAGAGCAAGTCACTGGGATCAATACCCACCTGCTGAAGTGAAGAAAAAAATTGACAGAGCCAGAAGAGTACCCAGAAGTCACCTACTACAGGACAGGCCCAACAAAGATAATAACAGAACACCACAAGCCATCTCCTTCAGCCCCCAACTAAAACCTCTCCAATGCATCATCAAGGATCTACATCCTGAAGGATGACCCATCACTTTCACAAATCTTGGGAGACAGGCCAGTCCTTGTCTATAGACAGCCCCCCAACCGGAAGCAAACACTCACAGCCACCACACAACAGAACCACTAACCCAGGAACCTATCCTTGCAACAAAGCCCATTGCCAACTGTGCCCACATATCTATTCAGGGGACACCATCATAGGGCCTAATCACATCAGCCACACTATCAGAGGCTCGTTCACCTGCACATCTACCAATGTGATATATGCCATCATGTGCCAACAATTCCCCTCTGCCATGTATATTGGTCAGATTGGACAGTCTCTACGTAAAAGAATAAATGGACACAAATCAGATGTCAAGAATTATAACATTCATAAACCAGTCGGAGAACACTTCAATCTCTCTGGTCACGCAATTACAGACATGAAGGTCGCTATCTTACAACAAAAAGACTTCAAAAACAGACTCCAACGAGAGACTGCTGAATTGGAATTAATTTGCAAACTGGATACAATTAACTTAGGCTTGAATAGAGACTGGGAGTGGATGTGTCATTACACAAAATAAAACTATTTCCCCATGTTTATGCCCCCGCCCCCCACCGCTCCTCAGACGTTCCTGTTAACTGCTGGCAATGGCCCACCTTGATTATCTGTATAAAAGGTTTTCTTTCCCCTCCCCTCCCCCCCGCTCTCCTGCTGGTAATAGCTCATCTTAAGTGATCACTCTCCTTACAATGTGTATGATAACACCCATTTTTTCATGTTCTGTGTGTATATAAATCTCCTCACTGTATTTTCCACTGAATGCATCCGATTAAGTGAGCTGTGGCTCACGAAAACTTATGCTCAAATAAATTGGTTAGTCTCTAAGGTGCCACTAGTACTCCTTTTCTTTTTGCGAATACAAACTAACACGGTTGCTACTCTGAAATCTGCTTCCTGAGGATATGTCCTAGGTACATTACTGCCTAGGAACTGATGGCTTTTGCTTTTGAGTCTTCATATTTGTGTATTTAGGGGCTGATCCACTGCTTGCTCAAGTCAATGGGAGTCTTCCTATTGACTTCAATGGACTTTGGATCAGGCCCTTTGTTAGGGCTATTTATTTAATGCAGCATACAGTCTATTCAGATGATATTCTTTCATGTGTTTCCAAAACTGTGGGTATGATTCAATCCGTGTAATGTATTTGACCTTCTGTTGCTCAAAATACTGTCCACCTGCTGGATGTTGCCACAGCATCTGACTTAACATTGAAGTATTTTGGTGGGAGGCCAGTCTGTAGCAAACAGTCCATCTGGCCACGCTGTACTTGGTGGAGAATGCTGGGTCAGTTCTGGGAAGTTATTGTTGTTATTTAAGGCAGTGGTTCTCAAAGCCAGTCCGCCGCTTGTTCAGGGAAAGCCCCTGACGGGTCGGACCGGTTTGTTTACCTGCTGCATCCGCAGGTTTGGCTGATCACGGCTCCCACTGGCTGCGGTTCGCCGCTCCAGGCCAATGGGGGCTGCGGGAAGCAGTGCAGGCCAAGGGACGTGCCAGCTGCCATTCCCACAGGCCCCATTGGCTTGGAGCGGCGAACCACGGCCAGTGGGAGCCGTGATTGGCCAAACCTGCAGACGTGGCAGGTAAACAAACCGGTCTGGCCCGCCAGGGGCTTTCCCTGAACAAGCCGGCGGAACGGCTTTGAGAACCACTGATTTAAGGTATTTCTTGTCTTATAGAATTCATATGCATAGGTCCAAATAAGTTATTTTTTGCTATCATTTATTATATATTCCAAAAAATACTCATCTCCCCAACATCTGGGCACCATTGCATGAATTAAAAGTGCATCAATTTTGCCAAGGATGAGGAACAAAACAGCCATCCCTTTCCCAACAGATTAGAGCTGCTTACTTGTGTGGAACCCAAGTTGAAGAAATTTGTTTCCTAGGACACAAAATATCTTGTTCATTCGGTTCTTGTTTAAGATTTGGTCGCACTAAAATCTTCACAGAACTCCGAAGAATCACAGCATCGCTTTCACTTCCACTGGCTGCTTGCTCCTCTTTTTAGATTTATGCTCGACTTCTAGGTCAGAGCCGAAACAATTTCTTTCCAGATTTTAGAAAGAGTAAAATTACAGTAATCTAATTGCATTACTACCTCACTGAGAAATTGTGCCTTTTTTGCAGGAATTCAAAGGTAATATATTGAAGTTATTTTAAATATGTTCATTTGAGTTCTCTTTTTCCTTCACGTTTTCCTAGTTTTGCAAGGCGTGGTAGCAGCTGGTCATTAAAATAGCGAAGCTGCTACGAAACAATGTATAAAAACATGACTTGGAATGTCTGCATTCCGAAAAAAAAGTATAGGCACTGGCAGCCTCTGATGAATTATAAATTAAAAAGATATTGATATTTCTATTTCGGTAATCTAGAGAGGAGCGATTCGCTACACCCAAAGCTATTTAAAAGAAATAATGTTCTAAACCAAATAAATAAATCATCAGTGTAACTGTAACTATGCTAAACGACATAACAAAGCTAAATACTTTTAACAATCACATTGCTATAGCCCAATTTATGGTTTAGTGATACCTATTTAACAGAAGCTCTGTTTTTATTACGTTACCTACAGTAAAGCTGTATTTGGCCTTTCAACTAACTATCCCAGTAGTGTACACTAATAGCTCCCAATTTTTCTTCCTTTATGACAACTTAACTGCATCTATTAAGTCCTAACATCCATTTCCCTGGTGCTCATAATGCATGTACAATCAGCCCCTGTGTATCTGACAGCAGTTCTCATACTCTCCTGGACAAAGAGAGAATATATTTTTTAAGGTTGTTACAAAAACAGCCTTCCTCAACCTGTCTAGGCATAAGACTGTTTGTTCCTTTCAAATCCATAGAAGAAAAAATACATGTTCTGCTACTATAAAGTGTACAGGTTGCTGAATTATACTCATTTAACTTACTAACTACAAATGAACAAGGAACATATTTGCTCAGCTTATTAGGACTGGTGATATACAAAGCTGTTAGACTCTAAGGAGAGCCAACTACTCCCACTCACTGTGAAATTCTATTCTAATTAACACACTAAACAAACAACAAGCTATGCCACAGAGTTGACTTTCCTTAATTACAACTGCTGGCCATGTGATTGTTACAGCACATTGTCATCTTTTGAGGAAAGGTCTCATTTAGTTAAAATTAGAAAACAATGACAATGTACATAACATTTAAAATCATACAAAAATAATTCTACAATATGTAGAACACCAACCTACACTACCTTCTACAGCAGCTTACAGTTACATTTTTATTTTGACTGCTTGTACAATACTTTTAGAATTATATGTGAAATTATACACACACAAATCATTTTGCAAAGTCAAGCACTCAAAAGTTAGGAAATGCTGGAATGAAGGTTGCCTGTGCAATCATACTTCAATCCTCTTTTGTGTGTGCATTATGGTACATGATCACATACTATTTTTTCCACAGGACCCCTGCTTTAATCAGGGCTCAGGAAAGATGGTGCTCACTTAATGATCAGCTGTTCAATATTTTGGTTTCTTCCCATGGTTCAGTGTGTGGCCCCAAGCCATCTTTACTGCACAGTACTCAAACGCTGCTCTGAAGACAGAATTATTAGTTTCATCATGGGCTTTTCTATGGCTGTCATCACTAGAGTATCTGAGTGCTTCATAAACATTAGAATCATAGAATATCAGGGTTGGAAGGGACCTCAGGAGGTCATCTAGACCAACCCCCTGCTCAAAGCAGGACCAATCCCCAACTAAATCATCCCAGCCAGGGCTTTGCCAAGCCTGACCTTAAAAACATCTAAGGAAGGAGATTCTACCACCTCCCTAGGTAACACATTCCAATGCTTCACCACCCTCCTAGTGAAAAAGTTTTTCCGAATATCCAACTTAAACCTCCCCCACTGCAACTTGAGACCATTACTCCTAGTTCTGTCATCTGCTACCACTGAGAACAGTCTAGATCCGTCCTCTTTGGAACCCCCTTTCAGGTAGTTGAAAGCAGCTATCAAATCCCCCCTCATTCTTCTCTTCTGCAGACTAAACAATCCCAGTTCCCTCAGCCTCTCCTCATAATTCGTGTGTTCCAGTCCCCTAATCATTTTTGTTGCCCTCCACTGGACATTTTCCAATTTTTCCACATCCTTCTTGTAGTGTGGGGCCCAAAACTGGACACAGTACTCCAGATGAGGCCTCACCAAGGTCGAATAGAAGGGAATGATCACGTCCCTCGATCTGCTGGCAATGCCCCTACGTACACATCCCAAAATGCCATTGGTCTTCTTGGCAACAAGGGCACACTGTTGACTCATATCCAGCTTCTCATCCACTGTAACCCCTAGGTCCTTTTCTGCAGAACTGCTGCCGAGCCATTCGGTCCCTAGTCTGTAGCGGTGCATGGGATTCTTCCGTCCTAAGTGCAGGACTCTGCACTTGTCCTTGTTGAACCTCATCAGATTTCTTTTGGCCCAATCCTCTAATTTGTCTAGGTCCCTCTGTATCCTATCCCTACCCTCCAGTGTATCAACCTCTCCTCCCAGTTTAGTGTCATCTGCAAACTTGCTGAGGGTGCAATCCACACCATCCTCCAGATCATTAATGAAGATATTTTACAAAACCAGCCCCAGGACCAACCCTTGGGGCACTCCACTCCACTGCCAACTAGACATGGAGCCATTGATCACTACCCATTGAGCCACACAATCTAGCCAGCTTTCTATCCACCTTATAGTCCATTCATCCAGCCCATACTTCTTTAACTTGCTAGGCAAGAATACTGTGGGAGACCGTGTCAAAAGCTTTGCTAAAGTCAAGGAACAACACGTCCACTGCTTTCCCCTCATCCACAGAGCCAGTTAATCTCATCATAGAAGGCAATTAGATTAATCAGGCATGACCTTCCCTTGGTGAATCTATGCTATCACTTTCCTCTCCTATAAGTGCTTCAGAATTGATTCCTTGAGGACATGCTCCATGATTTTTCCAGGCACTGAGGTGAGGCTGACTGGCCTGTAGTTCCCAGGATCCTCCTTCTTCCCTTTTTTAAAGATTGGCACTACATTAGCCTTTTTCCAGTCGTCCGGGACCTCCCCCGATCACCATGAGTTTTCAAAGATAATGGCCAACGGCTCTGCAATCACATCCGCCAACTCCTTTCGCACTCTCGGATGCAGCGCATCTGGACCCATGGACTTGTGCTTGTCAAGCTTTTCTAAATAGTTCCGAACCACTTCTTTCTCCACAGAGGGCTGGTCACCTCCCCATGCTGTGCTGCCCAGTGCAGCAGTCTGGAGCTGACCTTGGTCGTGAAGACAGAGGCAAAAAAAGCATTGAGTACATTCGCTTTTTCCACATCCTCTGTCACTAGGTTGCCTCCCTCATTCAGTAAGGTGCCCACACTTTTCTTGACTTTCTTCTTGTTGCTAACATACCTGAAGAAACCCTTCTTGTTACTCTTAACATCTCTTGCTAGCTGCAACTCCAGGTGTGATTTGGCCTTCCCGATTTCACTCCTGCATACCTGAGCAATATTTTTATACTCATCCCTGGTCATTTGTCCAATCTTCCATTTCTTGTAAGCTTTTTTTTTGTGTTTAAGATCAGCAAGGATTTCACTGTTAAAGCCAAGCTGGTCACCTGCCATATTTACTGTTCTTTCTACACATCGGGATGTTTTGTCCCTGTAACCTCAATAAGGATTCTTTAAAATACCGCCAGCTCTCCTGGACTCCTTTCCCTCTCATGTTATTCTCCCAGAGGATCCTGCCCATCAGTTCTCTGAGGTTGTCCAAGTCTGCTTTTCTGAAGTCCAGGGTCCGTATTCTGCTGCTCTCCTTTCTTCCTTGTGTTAGGACCCTGAACTTGACCATCTCATGGTCACTGCCTCCCAGGTTCCCATCCACTTTTGCTTCCCCTACTAATTCTTTCCGGTTTGTGAGCAGCAGGTCAAGAAGAGCTCTGCCCCTAGTTGGTTCCTCCAGCACTTGCACCAGGAAATTGTCCCCTACACTTTTCAAAAACTTCCTGGATTGTCTGTGTACCGCTGTATTGCTCTCCCAGCAGACAACAGGATGATTAAGGTCTCCCATGAGAACCAGGGCCTGCGATCTACTAAAAATCCTTACAGTGAAATCCTTGCGATCTATTAGTTGCCGGAAGAAAGCCTCGTCCACCTCATCCCCCTGGTCCGGTGGTCTATAGCAAAAAGAAAAGGAGTACTTGTGGCACCTTACAGACTAACCAATTTATTTGAGCATAAGCTTTCGTGAGCTACAGCTCACTTCATCGGATGCATACTGTGGAAAGTGTAGAAGATCTTTTTATACACACAAAGCATGAAAAAATACCTCCCTCCACCCCACTCTCCTGCTGTTAATAGCTTATCTAAAGTGACCACTCTCCTTACAATGTGCATCAAGGTGGGCCATTTCCAGCACAAATCCAGGGTTTAATAAGAGCGTCTGGGGGGGGGGTAGGAAAAACAAGGGGAAATAGGTTACCTTGCATAATGACTTAGCCACTCCCAGTCTCTATTCAAGCCTAAGTTAACTGTATCCAATTTGCAAATGAATTCCAATTCAACAGTTTCTCGCTGGAGTCTGGATTTGAAGTTCTTTTGTTGTAATATTGCAACTTTCATGTCTTTAATCACGTGACCAGAGAGATTGAAGTGTTCTCCGACTGGTTTATGAATCTTATAATTCTTGATATCTGATTTGTATCCATTTATTCTTTTAAGTAGAGACTATCCAGTTTGACCAATGTACATGGCAGAGAGGCATTGCTGGCACATGATGGCATACATCACATCGGTGGATGTGCAGGTGAACGAGCCTCTGATAGCGTGGCTGATGTTATTAGGCCCTGTGATGGTGTCCCCTGAATAGATATGTGGGCACAGTTGGCAACGGGCTTTGTTGCAAGGATAGGTTCCTGGGTTAGCGGTTCTGTTGTGTGGTATGTGGTTGCTGGTGAGTATTTGCTTCAGGGTGGGGGGCTGTCTGTAGGCAAGGACTGGCCTGTCTCCCAAGATTTGTGAGAGTGTTGGGTCATCCTTCAGGATAGGTTGTAGATCCTTAATAATGCGTTGGAGGGGTTTTAGTTGGGGGCTGAAGGTGACGGCTAGTGGCGTTCTGTTATTTTCTTTGTTAGGCCTGTCCTGTAGTAGGTGACTTCTGGGAACTCTTCTGGATCTATCAATCTGTTTCTTCACTTCCGCAAGTGGGTATTGTAGTTGTAAGAATGCTTGATAGAGATCTTGTAGGTGTTTGTCTCTGTCTGAGGGGTTGGAGCAAATGTGGTTGTATCGCAGAGCTTGGCTGTAGACGATGGATCGTGTGGTGTGGTCAGGGTGAAAGCTGGAGGCATGTAGGTAGGAATAGCGGTCAGTAGGTTTCCGGTATAGGGTGGTGTTTATGTGACCATCATTTATTAGCACCGTAGTGTCCAGGAATTGGATCTCTTGTGTGGACTGGACCAGGCTGAGGTTGATGGTGGGATGGAAATTGCTGAAATCATGGTGGAATTCCACAAGGGCTTCTTTTCCATGGGTCCAGATGATGAAGATGTCATCAATATAGCGCAAGTAGAGTAGGGGCTTTAGGGGACGAGAGCTGAGGAAGCGTTGTTCTAAGTCAGCCATAAAAATGTTGGCATACTGTGGGGCCATGCGGGTACCCATCGCAGTGCCACTGATTTGAAGGTCTACATTGTCCCCAAATGTGAAATAGTTGTGGGTGAGGACAAAGTCACAAAGTTCAGCCACCAGGTTAGCCGTGACATTATCGGGGATAGTGTTCTTGATGGCTTGTAGTCCATCTTTGTGTGGAATGTTGGTGTAGAGGGCTTCTACATCCATAGTGGCCAGGATGGTGTTATCAGGAAGATCACCGATGGATTGTAGTTTCCTCAGGAAGTCAGTGGTGTCTCTAAAGTAGCTGGGCGTACTGGTAGCGTAGGGCCTGAGGAGGGAGTCTACATAGCCAGACAATCCTGCTGTCAGGGTGCCAATGCCTGAGATGATGGGGTGCCCAGGATTTCCAGGTTTATGGATCTTGGGTAGTAGATAGAATATCCCAGGTCGGGGTTCCCGGGGTGTGTCTGTGCGGATTTGATCTTGTGCTTTTTCAGGGAGTTTCTTGAGCAAATGCTGTAGTTTCTTTTGGTAACTCTCAGTGGGATCAAAGGGTAATGGCTTGTAGAAAGTGGTGTTGGAGAGCTGCCGAGCAGCCTCTTGTTCATATTCCGACCTATTCATGATGACAACAGCACCTCCTTTGTCAGCCTTTTTGATTATGATGTCAGAGTTGTTTCTGAGGCAGTGGATGGCATTGTGTTCTGCACGGCTGAGATTGTGGGGCAAGTGATGCTGCTTTTCCACAATTTCAGCCCGTGCACGTCAGCGGAAGCACTCTGTGTAGAAGTCCAGTCTGCTGTTTCGACCTTTAGGAGGAGTCCACCTAGAATCCTTCTTTTTCTGGTGTTGGTAGGGAGATCTCTGTGGATTAGTATGTTGTTCAGAGGTATGTTGGAAATATTCCTTGAGTCGGAGACGTCGAAAATAGGATTCTAGGTCACCACAGAACTGTATCATGTTTGTGGGGGTGGAGGGGCAGAAGGAGAGGCCCCGAGATAGGACAGCTGCTTCTGCTGGGCTGAGAGTATAGCTGGATAGGTTAACAATATTGCTGGGTGGGTTGAGGGAACCATTGCTGTGGCCCCTTGTGGCATGTAGTAGTTTAGAAAGTTTAGTGTCCTTTTTCTTTTGTAGAGAAGCAAAGTGTGTGTTGTAAATGGCTTGTCTAGTTTTAGCGAAGTCCAGCCACGAGGAAGTTTGTGTGGAAGGTTGTTTTTTTATGAGAGTATCCATTTTTGAGAGCTCATTCTTAATCTTTCCCTGTTTGCTGTAGTGGATGTTGATCAGGTGGTTCCGCAGACTCCCACCACGACATCACCCTTGTTGCTCACACTTCTTCTAAACTTAATCCAGAGACTCTCAAGTTTTTCTGCAGTTTCATACCGGAGCTCTGTGCAGTCATACTGCTCTCTTACATACAGTGCAACTCCCCCACCTTTTCTGCCCTGAATTAATAGATAGAATTAATCTATCTTCAAAGCACCCCTATGAGATGAGTGGGTATTATTCCCACTTTATAAATGGGAACCTGAGGCACAGAGATTAAGGTCAAAAGATTCTACTGATTTTGCGTGCCCAATCTGAAGGAAGGCAAACAAGACCAACCTCGCCTCAGCCAATCTGACCGTGAGGGAAAAATTCCTTCCCAGCTTCCCTACAAAGGAGTGCTATGTCGGCAGTGGATCTTGATGAAACCTGGAATTTTAACTACTTCCATGGGTGGGAGTTGCTAGCCTGGTCCAGATTAAAGAGGGCTTTCCTGGAACTGCCCTGGTTGTATTTATACCACCCCCTTCTTCCAGTCTCCTGTCCCTCCCAATCAGCCTGGTCAGGCTGACTGCTTCCTGTCGGGGAAGCGGGGGAGGTTCTTTAAGGGGTAACCACCCCTTTCCTTCCAGCCTGCTGGAAAAGCCAGGCTTGCAATTAAAGGAGCAACTCAACTTCTCCATTAAGGTAGACAAAGGGCCCCTACTGCATAATTTGAGGTGAGGACATGATTTTTTTTGTAATTATAGAGCCATATCTGGAATCATATTACTGTCATTTTAAAATCCATCATTTAAAAAACAAAATAATAGGAAAATAAACTATAAACTCTGGCAAGTAAGTCCTTTAACATATCACCTTCTGACATCAATCACATTTTAAAATCATTTAAAAATTTTCACAGTTCCAAGCAGGTGGAGACCAGGAGCAAGATTCACTGTCTGAGTTCTACCAGCTTTCATTGTGCGAAACCTATTTGAGAATGGAGCTTGTAACCAAGACTGACACATTGAAGCCTGCTGCTGTGACATTCACTAGGTCACAAAATCATCTAAACATAACCAGTGCCACCATAAGCCATGATGTGTGCAGATCTGGCAAAAAAGTTCCACCAAATTTTTTTGGCGGAAAATGCAGATTTGGTAATACCAAAATGTTTCATGGGTTGGTTTTGCCAAGTTGTTTTTGTGTTGGGAAATTTTTTTTGGAAAATAGAAACATTTTGTTCTGACATTTTGAAAATGAAACATTTTAGTTTTAAGTAATGTTTTGTTTCAAAATTTTGATTAATTTTATTTCTACAAAGTTTAAAATATGCTCTAAGCAAAACATTCTGTTTCAGGACTGAATGAAATGTTTCATTTGACCTGAAACAATTTTTTTCCCTTCAACTTTTCAATTCACCAAAATTTTATTTTCAGGTTGACCCAAAATTATTTTTTTCCAGAATCCCCAGTGAACCAAAAAATGAGTTATTCACGCAGCTCCAAATGCATGATTAAATATATTGGGCTATTTTGTGCCACTGATAATTAAGGCCCCAGTAAGAGATTCATACTTACTGTCAGCCTGAACAGATTTCATTACAGGATGGATGCCTAAATTTGCTGCCCTTTTGGTACTTCTGTCCCTATTTTTAGCAACAAAGAAACTTAAGTGAATTACCAGAAGAAAGTAATCTCGGCGTCTAAATGCATGTTCCTTTGAAAACTTAACTGATATAAGTTGTCCTGTTGATTTAGTACTACTCACAGAAGCAAAATTTTACTGGCTCATAACCTGTGATGGCATTAAATGAATTTGCAAAGACAAACCTTATACTAGGGAAACATATATAGTTTATAAATGATTGATAGAGGTTATTAGAATGTTACAGATATGAGGAGCGTAATGTATGAGCCATAAGCACATCAGCTCCTACTGGACTCTATAATTATGTATACAACTTTTAACAATTATTAAACTATTTATTAATCATTTAATAATCCTTTATAAATGGTCTATAATATTAAGTAAAATTCAACATTTCAGGTAGCATAAAAAACCCTTCTGTGCAGGGCTCTCCATTCTAGGGATGTATGGACTAAGTATAATTGAAGAATACAGCTGGAGAAGGAAAAGCTGCTCCAACGTAAGGACATCTCACAGACCATACATTCAAGTAATGACACTGAGATGATGAATCATTACTACTGGGGATTCCTCTAACTTTACCATCTCATGATTTTGACATAAATAATATTTGACAATAATATCAAACAACTAGGAAGGCATAGGATTAATCTGCCCATACGGGAAAAACTTTAAATTAGGGTTTGGATTATAGCGTAAGATTCTTGTTAGCCAATTCTCTATGATGATTGAGAACATGACTGTGCAGATTAAGTAGAAGTGTACGCTCTCCTAAATTGCTTGAAGCAGTGAGTACTGAAAACTCAAATCTGTTTTGAATAATGCAAATTTGAGATAGAGCTATGAACCTTTGACCCTGGTTAAGATTTTTAGATTATTTCTCGTTTCTAGAGAAACAATTGCATCTTTTCCCTCCTTTGAATCCAACCTCAAAAGTTTTCACCTATCTTGATGATGTAGTGATTTTTTGGTTTGTAAGAAAAGACAGTATTATCTGAGGCCTGATCTACACAACAAACTTAGGTCAACATCAGCTGCGTTAAGTTGATCTAATAAATGTATGTGTCTACACTACTGAATCCCTTCCACCAACCTAAGTGGCCTGTAAAGTTGACTTCTGTACTCCATCTCTGTGAGAGGCATAGCACTTGATTCGACATCCACGGGTTGACATGGGGTAGTGGAGACACTGCATTGTGTAAGTTGAATGAACTGGTCTCCAGGAGGTGTCTCCCAGTGCTCTGCTGTGACTGCTCTGGAGAGCACTTTCAACTCCATTGCAAGTCAGCCAAGTACACAGGAAACAGCCACTCCCCTGTTAAAGCCCCGGGAACTTTTGAATTTTCATTTTCTGTTTGATCAGCGTGGAGAGCTTGCCAGCACAGCTGATCACGGAGATTCAAGGCCGCAAATGCACTCCAGCATGGAGTACATAGGAGGTGGTAGATCTTATTGCTGTGTGGGCAGAAGAGTCTGTGCTAGCAGAGCGCCAATCCAGCAGAAAAAACGCTGACTTTAATGCCAAGATTGCATGGGGCCTGGGGAAGAAGAACTACACAGGGACAGTGCTGCGTGAAAATAAAGGAGCTTTGGAAATAAAGGAAAATAAAGAAGACAAGGGAGGTGAACAGTCGTTCTAGTTCTGCCCCACAGACATGCCGCTTTTATGAGGAGCTGCATGTGATTCTCGGCGGTGACCACACCAGTACCACAAAATGCTTCATGGATACCTTCCAGGAGCCCCAGGCAACCTCAGGCAACAACCAAGAGGACACTGTTGATGAAGAGGAGGAAGAGGAAAACGTGAGGCAGGCAAGTGGAGGATCCATTCTCCCTGACAGCCAAGAACTGTTTTTAACCCTGGAGCCCATCCCTTCACAGGACCAGCTGGTAGAGGAGCGTGATGCTGGAAAAGGCATCTCTGGTGAGTACACATTTCCAACCAAACTGTACGGATTACATGCTACTATTTTTTATGGTTAATCTGAACAAAAAAGTAGGTGTAATGGGTATCAATGGCCACTCCAGCTACACAAAGGGTGCTCACTGAGAAAGACTGTTTATGTGCATGGGGATGGCCCTCGAATCCTCCATGGAGATCTCTAGGAAGCTTTCATGGAGGGACTCTGCCATCCTTTGCAGAAGGTTTCTGGGAAGGCTGCCTTATTTCGTCCACCGCGGTAGGATAATTTCCCCTGCTACTCCAGTATTAACTCTGCTGGCATCACTGCAGCACACGGCATTGCAGAATAAGGACCAGGGCTGTAGCCAGACGCTTGCAGCATCTGCTCCCTTGCTGCCTCTGTTACCCTCAGGGGAGTGATATGGCACAGGGCCACCTAGGGGAAACAGAGGAAGTTTTCAATGCTAGCCCTTAAACCACAAACAATTCAACAAGTAATCCACCCCCTATTTGGTGAAATCTTGGTTACACAACCACGCTTTCCCAAACGTGCCATGGTTGTGGTTAGAAGGTATCACCATGTACTGCAAGCAGCATTAAAAAAAAAAAAGGGAAGGGAGGCGGCTTGCTGTTTATCTCCCTTCCCCCCCAACCTGGTGCCACTTTTGTAAAAAACAACCTATTTGGAGGACTTTACACTGTCCTCAAGCACCATCCAGCTTGCTGGGGAAAGGGGGCTGTTCTCAAGTTTCAACCTGTGATCCCAAGGATGTCTTCACAAAAGCAGCAGCACAAGACCTCTTGCCCATGCCTCGTGGCCTTACTCACCGTGGCTGGAGCAGCAAACTGACTCTTACAATAGCCAGCCATTGTGATTATGTTGTGACTTGCAGTGAAGTGTATTGAGGGGTGTCTTTTTTATAAAAAAAATTAACCTTGCACCAGAATGTATGCACTGCCAATGCTTCCCTTGTGCTTTGCATTCCTTGCAGCTGAAACCTTGCATCCTGAACACTGGGACAGAGACTTTCCCAGATTAGAAGGCGGAAAAAGACTTGGGAGGACATGTTAAATGAGTTAATGGCGCGCCTCCGAGCATGACAAGATGGAGCTCAGAGCATGGAAGATTACACTGTCTGAGAACTGGGACATGGACAGGGTGGACAGGAAAGCATGCAGGGAACAAGAGCGTGGCATGCAGGAAGAAATGCTGCAGATTATGAAGGAGCAATCTGACACATTGAGGCATCTGGTTGAGGTTCAAGAAAGGCAGCTGGATACTGGAGTCCCTCTGCAGCCGAGGCTGAACCTGCTGCCATCATCGCCCAGTTCTCAATCCTCCTCCCCCAAAAGTCCTATGAGGCAGTAGCGGGGAAGGGTGCGGGTGGTTTGGTATCCCTCGCACTCAACACCAGGGGAGGGTACAAGGACCAGAAGGCGCCCATTCCCACACCTTTGATTGTTATTGCAGTGCATCTGTAAGCAAGCTGTCCTTGTTTCTCTCCCCACTGTGTTATCAGCCTTTTTGCCCCAGGTTATCTTACTTTTCTTTGCTGTCTCCGTGTTTATGTGCCTAATAAAACTTAATGGATTGTGTTTATTCATTCAACACATGGTAGTTGGTGGGGGTGGAGTTTATAGGGGGGAAAATGCAATGGAAGGGACAGTTTGGTAAGGAACACCACAAATAAGTGTCACATTACTCTGGCGCATTGCTGAAACTGATTTTCAAAGCCTCACAGAGATGCAGAGCCCTTCAATTGCCCCGGTGTCTGGCTGCTAGGTAATCTGCCTCAGCCCCGCCACCCTGGCGGAAACTTTTCTCCCTTTGTTTCACAGATATTATGGAGCACACAGCAGTCAGCAGTAACAATGGGGATATTGCTTTCACTGAGGTGTAACCTAGTAGCAAACAATGCCAGCAACATTTTAAACATCCAAAGGCACATTCCGCCACCATTCTGCATGTCTCAGCCTATGGTTGAACCAGTCTTTACTGCTGTTCAGGCTCCCTGTGTACAGCTCCATGAGCCATGGGACCAAGGGGTAGGCTGGGTCTCCCAGGATCGCAAGTGGCATTTCAACATCACCAATGGTTATTTTGCAGTCTGGAAAGAAAGCGGCTGTTTGCAGCTTTCTGAACAGACTGGAGTTCCTAAAGATGCGCGTCATGCACCTTTCCCGACCATCCCGCATTGATGTCAGTGAAACAGCCCCTGTGATCCACCAGCGCTTGCAACACCTTTGAGAAGTGGCCCTTTTGATTTATATACTCTTTGGCAAGGTGTTCTGGTGCCAAGATAGGGATATGTGTTCCGTCCATTGCCCCTCCCACTTACGAACCCCATCGCCCAAAAACCACCCACTATGTCCTGCACATTGCCCAGAGTCACTACCCTTCTTAGCAGAAGTCTGTTGATGGCCTTGCAAACTTGGATCACAACAGATCTGATGGTAGATTTACCCGCTCCAAATTGATTCCCCACTGACCAGTAGCAAGCTGGCATTGCAAGCTTCCACAGAACTATCACACTTGCTTCTCCACTGTCAGAGCAGCTCTCATTTTAGTATTGCTGCACTTCAGGGCTGGGGAAAGCTCTTCACACAGTTCCTGGAAAGTGGCCTTATGCTTTCAAAAGTTCTGCAGCCACTGCTCGTTATCCCATAGCTGCATAATGATGGAGTCCCAACAGTCCGTGCTTGTTTGCTGGGTCCAGAAACAGCGCTCAACCGTGTCAAGGTGATGCGTGACTGTTGCCAGCAACGGCGAATTCTTCTGTTGTATATCTTCCAGCAGGGCTGTTTGCATGGCATCACATTGTTCCATGAGGTAGCTGCTGTATTGGCTGTGGAAATACTCAGGATAAGGCAGGAGGTGTTTGCAATGCTCACAACAACAGTGTACCACTGAGCAGGGTCCATATTTTTCATGCTATGGCATCTGTGCGCATAACCCAGGCTTACGAAAAAAGGTGCAAAAAAGGCTTGGTTTGTTTGTCATTGATTTCAGGGAGGGAGGGAAGGAGGAAGGAGAGAGTGAGGTAAGTGCGTCATGGGAGGCTAACGACACGTTACCATAACCATGCTGTGGCAAATTTCAAGAATGATTATGATGGGTCTTACGCTTCCTCTTCTGGGTGGGGGGGGTTGTGGTGCAGTTTCCTGCCCCTGAACTAGGGTATCTACTGTCCCACTAGTAATCCAGAGAAGCGTAGTGGAGAGGGAGGGACCCGGGCCACCCTCTACTCCGGGTCCAGCCCAGGGGCCCTAGGGATAGTGGTAAACCACTTGAACTAGTGCTTCCTTCCCCTGGGCTACTTCCCTCACCTGCTCTTCAGCTTGTGGGGCTTCCTGCCTTCTCTCTCTGCACAAGCCGGGTGTCCCTTTACCTAGGGTCTTGGTCTTCTAGCCAACCACGGCACTTCTCCAAACTCTCCTCAACTTCAACTCCTTCAAACTGCTCTCTGCTCCAACTCAAAACCACTCTGCTCCAACTCCTTCCCCTGGCTGATTGAAGCAGGGGGGGTTTATTAGGTGACTAGCTTCAGGTGCTCCAATTGGCTTCAGGTGCTTTTAATTAATCTATAGAAACCTTTCTTCCCTCTACAGGGAATAAGGCTTCTCCTCATCCTGGGACTTACATATCTCTCGTATATCACTCTCCTGCTGCTGTCTGGCCATGGTGTATCACACTCCCACATCGGTGTTTTGGTCCCATAAGGCACTGCAAGCCCAACCCAAAATTCTACTCAGCTACGTGCACTGTGGGATAGCTACCCACAGTGCAGTGCTCCATGCGTCGATGCAAGCCCTGCTAGTGAGGATGCACTCCACCAACACGAGTGTAGTGTGCACGCAAGATCGACTTGCTTGAATCGGAGGCTCGATGTCGACTTACATGAAGTCGACTTAACTTTGTAGTGTAGATATGGCCTGAGTAATAGAAATCATGATAAATTCTCCTTCAGATAAATAGCTTTTAAGACAACTGATCTCCCAGAACAGGACCTCTGTCTAGTTCACATTCCAAGGGCTTGTCTACACTGAAATTCTTCAGTCAACCTAGCTGCTGCCTATCGGGGAGGTTGATTAACTACAGCGATGGGAGAACCTATGGTGATTTATCTGAATTCTCAGATGATCTGCTCTCAGTCTTCTGAGCTACTCCAATGCACCTACCAAAAATGGTTTCTCTCTTCCAGAAATGCTGGAGTGGCTAGTGTGCATGATTTTGCAGTGCAGGTATGTATGGTACTGCTATTATTTAAGCTGGGGTTAATATTACTCTGATTATTAATTTTAATATGGTGATAAATATATTGAGCTAGATCTTCAACTGTTGTAAATCTGAGCAGCCCCATCTAGCCCACCATATTTTCTACAGACATTATACCTACTGTCTATTTCTATAGCTGTGTGGTGGAGGAATTCACCAGCGAGGATGAAAGGAGCTCAAAAGGAAAAAGCTTTTAAAGGATTAATATAGGAGGATAACCTGATTTTTAAAACCCTGCACTGAAATCTCACAGGAAACCCCAAAGAGAAATATAGAACAATCAACTGCAGGGTACATTGTACAGCACATAAAAAGATACCTTGGTACCCTTACCTTGAGACATATTTCTGTTACCAATCTGCCTGAGGCATCAGGTGATCAGGCTGAGGCCACAGGATCGTTTGGGGAGGGGGCAGGGAGATGAGGAAACACACCAAGTGTCTAAGTTTTAAAGCTTTATTGATAAAATAATAAAATAACAGCGAAGAGTGATGGGTTTTCCCCATGTCACTCAGAGGAAGGAAGAAAGCGCTAGTGCGCCAAGCCCTTACCCACTTTCATACTCACACACGCTCTACCTGAGGCTGGCCAAGCCTGGGTGTAACGTAAGAAGACAATGGGGAAGGGTGGACAGGAGTTCTGGCCTGGGCCCAGGTCATCTGGTGTCCGCTGTGATCTCCGAATTGCTCCAGCTCTCAGGAGGGTTTTAAGTCCTGGGCTCCTATGGGGGTATTCCATTCCACAACCTCTGTTCCTGGTGCTCTTCGTGCCAGTCTAAACCGGTTTTCTGTGGTCTCCTCAACTTTTCCAAAACACACCGGCTAGACTCTGTTGTCCTCTTTGTTTTCCTCTGTGTTGGCCTTCACTTGCCTCTCTTGTTATGGGCTGGCTCTGCAGGTCTGTTCAGTTGATCTTCCTTTCTCATGGCTTGCCGGTGGATTCCAGGCCCTGCTCTTTCTTGGCAGGCAGCAGAGTGTCAGATGTGCGCTGTGTCCTTGAGCTGGCTGGAGTCAGCATCTTATCTTTGGGCCTAGCAGGAGCATGGAGTTAACCCATTCTCTGCTCTCTTCTGTCTTCCCCCCACCCCGGCCTCTCACGCCCTGCAAAGGAATCCTCTATTCCACACTCACTCACACCTTTGACCCTTCCCAAAATATCCTGCAATGCTTGCAACAGTGTTAGCAATACACAATGCTGATCTGCCTTCCCCAGGGGACCCCTTGAAGGAGGGGGCCATCAGGGTGTGACAACCTCAGGGGAGTGGTTTGGTTTTTGTGTCTTTGCATTTAACTATTCTGGGTTTCCTCTGCATCCAGGATAATCCAGCAGTATGTGCTGGGTGACACCATCTCTGCCCACATATACAGATTTGGTAATGCTGCTGATTTATGCCTTCTCACAGCACAGAAATGCAGGAATGCAATATTGCAGCTTCACATTGACATAAATGGTGAAATGAGCAAATAGTTTGTCAGTTTTTGTTTTATTTGTCTGTTCTAACTCATTTGTTTTTTTGTGTGTTGTCATGACTGGCAATCGGGGGGGGGGGCAGGCAGGAAGCAGCATGGAAAAATGGAGGAGATAGATTAGCAGAAGATAATGGGAAGTGAAGAAAATGGTCTCCAGGACCAAGGCAAGGTGGTTCAGACTAGAATTCTAGAACAGAACTCAGCACTAAGACTCTGGTCCTGCAAGTGATGCTGCATAGCTAGACCTATGTGGAGTCCCACCAGGTGCCTATCTGCACCTTTAGGCTGTGTTACAACCTTTGAAAATCTCACCCTTAGACTCCAAAATGCCTACTTTTTTTTGGAAGGGGTAATGATTATATGGATTTTCATTACATAAACATTGTAAGATAAACTAAACCACTTTTTTGAAGGAGTTTTGATTCATAAACCGACACCTGACTTATTTCTGCCCTTCCTTCCCCCACCAATTTTAAACAAGTCACCAGCCAATGATTCCCATGGTAGAGCTATATTGTGATGAAATCTATTTTCAGTATGGGTGCCAAACTGCTGCTTCTAGAAACAAGGAGTCCCACTAATTGCAAGGACAAAACCTCCTGGAACAGATAGTGGAAAAGGTTTGACCCAATTTTATTAACATAGCTGAGACCGAGAACTTTTCCATTCCTGTGGAAGAAGTTTTTATAGGATGCATTTACTCCTCAAACATTAGTGATCAATTCATAAAAGTATTTTCTTCTTTTTTAAATGTAAAATTTTCACATCATTATATTTCAATCTCATTTCAATATATTATGCTGAGCAGATAACATTTCTTTGAGTTCAGTGTTGATTTTCAGTGCTCTCAGGCTGGTTTTTATTATATAAATATGTTGTCACTCATCTGTACATTTCATATCTAGCCTCAGAGTTACTGACTAAGATATATAGTCTGAATCCACTGGTAAGGTAAAGCATTTAAGATTACATACTAATTACTGTATATTGATTATTACAGATGGACTGATAGGTTGAGTTTGTCAATTTTTTTCATCGCTGTTACCTAAATATCAACATTTTAAATTAATATTTCCATATTATTTTAAGTATTGCGTTCACTTTTATTTCCCACGAGGAGGGAATTTTTTCTTTGGGGAAAAAATATGTATGACGCTTGTCAAAAATCTGCTCAGTCTTCAGGATTGGTGACCAGTATTTTTATATTGGTCCAAATCTGCTCTCCCGTTCAGTGAATCCAGAGTAATTCCAATGAAGTTGATGTGCTTGATTCATCCCCTTGAGGTTGAGGAAAATGTAAATTACACACCCTTTCAATCCAGAGTTGAAGGTTATTCATGGTTTTACCTTTCAGATGAGGATTTTTTTTTAAAAATGTCCTCAGCATTTGCAATCATGAAGTACCCCATGTTAGTAAGAGTACTACAGAAGTGTTTACCGTAATGATCTGGACAAATTTAAAAATAGGTCTCTGCATACCTATGTTTCAACTGTAGTTTAAATTGGAGATGAGATTCTTCTTTTTACGTCCGACACTCTTCGTTGTATAGCATATTAAACAGTTGCCATTTTGGGTGACTGCATTTTGATGGTGGGTGAATTGATCCTTGTGCATACAGTATAGTAGCTAGTACAGTGCTTTGGGATCCTGTGGACTGAAAGGTGTTTTATAAACTAGCAACCACAAATTTCAGGAAAAGATATGAGCTAAAACTTTGAAAAGTGCCTAGAGGCCAGATTTTCAAAGGTGTTTTGACATCTACAGATTCAGACAGGTGCTTAGTGGGATTTATAAAAGCACCTAAGCAGGTTAGGCACCTAGCTGCCATTGTTAGATACCTAACCTGCTGAGGCATTTTAGAAAATCCCTCTAGGCACCTATCTGAATCTTTAGGAAATGAAATACTTTTGAAAATCTGGTCCTTAGGATCCGAAGTGCCTAAATCCTGTTTGAAAATGTCAATTAGTTACTTTTGAAAATTTTATCCCTTATCCTTTCACAATACTGCATTCTGCTCAATTGGAGAGTTATCTTACAGTAAGAGGAAAAATACGTCTCTTTTTCTGTCTCTCTACTGTTTTACAGTCACATGGAAGAGTCTTGGCTTTCTTTGTTTGTGTTTTGACCATTGTTTGGGGTTATAAAAGTAATATCTTCCATTGAAAATAATGGGGATTTTGCTTCAGTAATCAGTGATGTAAAATAGCCCACAACATGTAACAGAGAACTATATCCTTGCTATAGATTTTTATAGGATGGGTAGAAAAATAAATGTATCAAAAGGATACCAGACCTTAGTCAGTTTTGTAGGCTTCCAGGTTAATTTCAATAAAACAATGTTGTTTTACTATTCAAATTTACAATGCATTTTCAAAAGGAACTGAGAGTTGATGTGCTGAGTGCGTGGTATGCCTCCAAACTCCCACATCATATAGGAGAGCCCTATCATTCTGAAGCTAGACAAAGTCAGGCTGGTAATAAGACATACATTTTTAACAGTGAGGGTAATTAACTATTGAAATAATTTACCACGGGTTGTGGTGGATTCTCCATCACTGGCAATTTTTAAATCAAGATTGATTTTTAAAAGACAGATATGCTCTATTCAAAGGGAATTATTTATGGGGAGGTCTATGTGTAATACAGGAGGTCACACTAGATGATCACAATGGTCCATTCTGGCTTTGGAATTTATAAATCTATGAATCTTTTATTTAAAATGCTAAGGACCATCTGACCTTGGTATATGGAAACATGAGGCCTAAGGGTATAGCTATCTGGATCTTCAAGCCTCTATGATTATATTAAGGTATCTTCTTTGATATGTCACTCCTTTGATATAGGACTCCTACACTGAGTATGTGGTAAATATAACTTACGATAAAACCTACCAGAAGCAGGAAAATTCTGCAAATCAACGGTGGGAGGGAAAAGGCTATGGATGTATATGTATATAATGAAGCAGTTCTTAAAAGATAACATCACAATTTTTAAACACACAAATAAATCTACTACTGACTTCAATAGAAGTTAGGTGCACATAATGGCTGCAAGAGTTATCTTGTACATTATTTGAGTGAGCAACACATTACACTAAAGTGGCCGGGGGACAAATTATATATGAAGTAGTGGTTGCCAATGCAGTTAGCTGCAGTGGCTTTAAAGTCAGCCACATGCAACTGAACTGAGTATTAATTGGGTAGCAAGTGGACAGAAATACAAAAGCCCAGAGAGTTCTAAAGCCCAGAGAGTTCTAAAGGGGAATGACGGAGAAAGGAGCAGAAGGAACGATGAACTCTGTGACGCACAGTAAACATATTTATCTCTATTTATCAGTGTTCTTGGCTTTGTTACAACTGGTTACTACACAGCAGCCATTAACCCTCCATATTGCATAGCAGTACTGAAAAACAGCTGAACTGTAAATGCTCAGATACTATGGTGATGAGCACGGTATAAGAACCTCTATAGAAAAAGACAAGACTAGAATTCTAGTAAACAGGAGGAGCTACTATCATAACTGTTGGGCATGTGAATTATAGGAATGAGAAAGCACTCTGCATCATGTTATACAGCCCATCCACTCACCACTACAGTTCCTCCTGCACATTCTGCCGTCACTGCTGTGCATCAGCTTCCCACATTCTGGACTGAAGAGTAGTCTGTGGTATATGCTTGTTCATTCTGCACTGCACTATAGGAGGGCTGTAGACAAAGGGAAGCCTAAATACTGAGTATTGCCAGGAAATAGTATTTTATCCAAAGAGAAAATGCAATGAGAAATGGTTGGTTTTGTCATTGTGCAGTGTTATTTAGGAGGGTTTTTCAGCAATGAGCTTTGAGCTGCCAAGTATGGTTATGTTATGCCAAATATGGTTATGTTCAAAATTCCATCTTATCTCCTAACTCGTAATTTGCTTCACACATAAAGTACAGCATGGGGTTGGCACATCTGGTGCTTAGTAATTTTTTTTTTTAATCCCATAAAATAACTTGTGTTTGCAATTGTTGGCTGGAATATAAATCGTCTTGGAAGGATTAGATTTTTATCAGTAATCGATGATAAACATCGATTTCATTGCACACACACAAACCAACAAAAAACTATTTCCATCGAAAATAACCTACATTTACATATAGGCAAAGTAAGAAGAATGATGTGTGAGAATTTATTAGAGGTTGATTAAAGGCTATTTACCTTGTGTACTTGGACATGTGACACTGCCAATCTGTATTTTAATGATTACAAAGCTTTAACTTTGCGAATCTCAACATCTACTGTAATTAAATAATTATTCTTACACCCCCCCATAATTTTCCTCAAGTCCGAAAATTCAAATATACAACAATAGAAATAAATGTTTAAAAATAACCACCTTTATTTTTATATCCATCAAAACTATAAAAAATAATCAAATTCTGCCAAGATTAAACATAAAGGATTTTTAAAATGTAGAGTATAATATGTGTTTATGTGTGTGTATAACACACACACAGGAAAAAAAACCCTGCCTACTCAGTCCAAACTCCTGGTTGGGTTCACAAACCCCTTTAGACTTAGATTAGAGGGGTGGAGGGGCTTCTGATTAACTCATCCTGACAGTTATGTTAATTGAAGGGTGCATTCACACCCATCTTAAAAAGGTTGTGATTCATGCAGTCACCAGTACCTTTCAGCATAACAGTGTCATGGACACAGACAGACAGGCTTTCCTTTCCTCCCAAAGCTCTTCAACTCTTAAAAATGCAGTCCCCTCTGGAGAAGTCAGCTGGCACGCAGAACTCTGCGCAACAGTGGGTAGTTTTGGAAAACTTGTCCAAGAACACTGAGACAAAGCCATAAAGTGCCATGAGATCTAGAATGTCCTCAGAGTAGGTAGCAGCTCAGTTTCTGCTTTATAGATGAACCATAATTATTTTTTCATTGTTTCACTCTTGTACTGTTTCTTTTAATTGTTATGTGCTTAAATGTAATAGCTCCTCCCTCTCCATACTTCTTCACATAAACACAGAAATATAATCTCATATGGATCAACAAAAACCCCAACCAAACAAAAACCACATGCAGCATTTAAGACACATATACTATTAATCCATACTATGAAATGATCTTATCATGTTAACTCTCATAACTCTTCCTGCTAAAATATAAGTGGAACATTAATTTAGGGTCAGGCTGCTACATACAGAGGCGAAAACCGCAAAGGGGACAAGAAACTCTACAGTGCCCTACCCATGAAATTTCCTTTTAACCATTTCATCAGGAGTTTTGGGGATGTGAAGACAGTTCAGTTCTCAAAGCCAATGGATGTCCTGGGATCCATCTGACTCTCTCAACAACCATCAAATGCCAGGGCCATCTGAGCAGAGGTCCTAGGGAGGCCAGGCTGGCCAGGCCATGGAGACATTTTATTACAGGGCTGTAATGAGATACCAGGAACCACCTCCTTCTCAGAGGTTATGAATCATAACAGTTTATGAGATGCAAATCTCATAGTACTGATTTGTCTTTGAAGGTCTGGTTGGGACAATGTCACAGACAGCAGCTCTCTCCCTCACCAGTCTTCTAATTGGTAAAATCCTCTACCATAGGAATTTTATTAATATTTTAAAATATACAAAGGTATTTCAGTTTATTCTTTTCCTTTTAAAACAAGAATAATTTAGGCTTGTGCTAACATGGACAATCAGCTGCTCTTTTAAAGATTACAGATAGACTAGAAGGAAATACCACATACGCCCACACACAGGTCCAACTCCGTTCACATCAGTGCTGTCCCACACACTTTAAAATGGATTTAGTCACATTTTCCATTGACGAGTTTTCAAACACAGGCTTAATTCAAAATGATTCAGCTTTTCAGATATTTTTCTCTGCAGGATTTTTCATAACACATTCACTTGTAACCTTTGAAGTGAAAAGGCTGATACAAATGCACTAATTTTCACTACTTAATAATCCATTAACAGTGACTGGTGCCTAAATTTAGAATATGATAATTATCTGGTTTTCTCTATGGCTTTAAAAAGGCTAATTATAATAAGAGAGCTAATAAATATCTAGTCTTAGAGGAAAAAATGACCCCTGACTAAACATTTCCCTAATGCTGTATGTAATACGTATACATGCGACCAATGTATCAGTTTCATTAAGCCACTGTCATATAGGTTATTTTTGCTCATTTCTGTAACAAAGCTGGCCACAACTGCATCAGAAAATCGTCTGCTTCGTGTCAATTTACATTCATTCACAAACTGCAGTTAAACAATTCACTGACATCCTAGTAGCACTTTTATATTTACGAACGTTATTTTGTAAAATGAACGTACACATTTCTCAGCAGAGAGTTACTGACATTCAAAGACAACTTGATTGAAGTTAACTTGATTGTAAGCGGTCCTGAAGTTGTCTTTAACTTTGGTATTGTTGCAGAAGAATGACATTACCTATTAAATGACCTGCTCTTGTTATTTAGTAAATTAAAAAAAAAGGGTTAAGGACAAAGCCTGTAGAATATTTTTGGTTTTATTTTCAAGCCTCAAATAAAGTAGTAAAATGCCGAGAACAAACATATTTTAAAAAAACTAAAAGAAGTAACTTGGCAATGTCCTTTAAAAATGAAACATTTAAAAATTTAATGCAAGAAACTTTTTTCTACTTTTAATTTATTGTTCCGGAAAGCTGCCTATATTGAGTCAGCTGCTTCCTAAGAAGCCACTAATTGCTAAACAGAAAGGTCATGTTCTGTTGCACAGTACACCCCCCACTAGTCAGAAAAGCCAGCAACTTAATGTTATGATTCATAATCAGCAAGTAGAGATAATTACAAAGGAATTATGAAAGCTTTTTTCCTAAAAGCTAGTTTAAGTGAACTAGCCGCTGATTCCCAAGTTGCTGCCCACAGACAGCCTTTGAAACAATAGCCCTGTCCTAAACAGAGGACAGATACATAGAACAACATACTTAAAACTGTCTACATCCCACTACCAACTTTTTGGAAAAATTAAGATTAATCCAATGAAAAGCACAGCTTACTTTTTATGCCAAAACATGTGAAACATCTTAATATTTTAAAATAGAACACAGGAATACTGACTGCAAATTCAACTTGATTTTCAAACAAATCACCATGTAGCATTTACAGAAAGCTGTTTCTTTGATTGTGCTTTCAGCCTATAATGCTTAGTGGTTGACCTCACGTGTTTAATTCTTAAAAGAAAACATTTTTTTTCCATTTTACATATTTGTGTGCCCTTGAACTGCTGAACTGGCATATCACATTGGCACTGCAGTCCAGAGAGTCATTCAAAATCAGATTGGTGTCTCTATTCCAGAGGAAGAGCAGAATGAATAATGGTACCTTGGTGGAAAACATGGTGAGAAGATGAAGTCACCCAGCAATAACAGTTTGCCAGAAATAAATAAAGGAGCAGAAAGAACAAAACATTTATTTGCAATATAATTAAAGTTGTACTGATAGTGCCACAAGGCCATATTGTAAAATACCGCCAAGCCAGAGTTTCACTTTGTAGGTGCAATTTGTATGAGCAAGGGTTATTCAGGAGTAGAACTGTTCGTTAAACTTTAATAATTCCTCACACTCATTCTTAAGTAACAATTGTTATTTCTTTGACTGTGAAGACATTTATTCTCATCTTAGTGTGTGGGAAGCTCAGCATATCAATCACGTTCTACTCAAAGCCCAAAGAGGACCCACCCGAGCAAGCACATCAATTCTCTGTACTTAACTGACTAAATATCACCACCACAAAACACACACTGCTCAGCCCACAGTTTCATACAAGGAAGGATAAAATGAGCTAAATCTGTGTAGTCTGGGTAAACAACTAAGAAAGGATATATTAACAACGACAAGTATTTGACATGTGCCCATTAAAAAGGGAGAACAATTGGTTAGGGACGTGCAAAGGGTAACAGTAATAAGGTGAAATCAAGAACAGGTAAATAAATAAAATTAGGATGACTAACAGGAAAATCTACCAAACTGTGGAACAGCATCCCGAGAGAAGTGGTGGTGGTGGCAGGAGGGTATTGCTTGTAAGAGTTAAAACAAGATTTGAGAAAACAGTGGAAAATGGGCTTGGGCAAACAGGTGTGTGAGTGAGGAGACTCAGAAGTAGAGATGGTCAAACATTGGAATTAATGTTCCACAGGAAATTCTGGGGGGAAAAATCATTCCTTTTAAGAAGGAAGAGTATACATTTCTAAATTGCCTATGGAAGAGAAAATCCAAACATTTGTTCTGAAATAATCAAAATGTTTCATTCATAACATTTTGCAATGAAATTGAGCCCGGGAGCCCAAGCTTTTCTGGGTGCCCCTGTAGATAGCTGCCCTGATCCTGTGGTGATCTGGCCCTTCTGTTACTCAGCCTTCCAGCCAGGTCATGTGTTCCAGTCCACTCCTTTTGGGGTATGCAGAAGAAGTCCAATAATGTGGAAGTCTTTTGATGTCTGCCAGGTCTTTGGGGTTTAGTCCTCAGCTCAGGGTCTAGACTTTCAGAGTCTGCCCCAACTAGGTTCCCTGCTGACGGATAGGCTTCTATCATTGTCTCCTCTTTAAAGGTTGGTAGGGGAGCCTGGGCCCACGCTCTCCACCAGGCCCCTATCCAGGGCCCAAGGGAGCACCTTGGAGTCCTATGCACCTGCCTCCCTGGATCATTTCCTACAAGAGCCTACTTTTCCCACAGGCTATGTTAAAGAATTGAACACAAAAGCAATCTTTGGGGACAATCCCCAGTCCCTCCTTTGCAGGCTTGGTAGGGTCACTATTGATAGGTCTCAGGCGGACAAAGCTCCTGTAGTACTGCTTCCCAAGAGGACAGATCTGCACTCTTCTACTATCTGCCTCAACTGAGCTGGCCTGCTCTCCTTTTAGACTCCTCCTCCAAGCCAGGCATGCTTTGCAGGTATGGCAGGACAGGGCTGCCTGGCTCAGAGCAGGTGCTTAGCCTCTTCCTTCCTGGGGTGGGGTTTGTATGCCCTATCACAGTCCCATTGAAGTCAAATCATAGAATCATAGAATATCAGGGTTGGAAGGGACCCCTGAAGGTCATCTAGTCCAACCCCCTGCTCGAAGCAGGACCAATTCCCAGTTAAATCATCCCAGCCAGGGCTTTGTCAAGCCTGACCTTAAAAACCTCTAAGGAAGGAGATTCTACCACCTCCCTAGGTAACGCATTCCAGTGTTTCACCACCCTCTTAATGAAAAAGTTTTTCCTAATATCCAATCTAAACCTCCCCCACTGCAACTTGAGACCATTACTCCTCGTTCTGTCATCTGCTACCATTGAGAACAGTCTAGAGCCATCCTCTTTGGAACCCCCTTTCAGGTAGTTGAAAGCAGCTATCAAATCCCCCCTCATTCTTCTCTTCTGCAGGCTAAACAATCCCAGCTCCCTCAGCCTCTCCTCATAAGTCATGTGTTCTAGACCCCTAATCATTTTTGTTGCCCTTCGCTGGACTCTCTCCAATTTATCCACATCCTTCTTGTAGTGTGGGGCCCAAAACTGGACACAGTACTCCAGATGAGGCCTCACCAATGTCGAATAGAGGGGAACGATCACGTCCCTCGATCTGCTCGCTATGCCCCTACTTATACATCCCAAAATGCCATTGGCCTTCTTGGCAACAAGGGCACACTGCTGACTCATATCCAGCTTCTCGTCCACTGTCACCCCTAGGTCCTTTTCCGTAGAACTGCTGCCTAGCCATTCGGTCCCTAGTCTGTAGCGGTGCATTGGATTCTTCCATCCTAAGTGCAGGACCCTGCACTTATCCTTATTGAACCTCATCAGATGTCTTTTGGCCCAATCCTCCAATTTGTCTAGGTCCTTCTGTATCCTATCCCTCCCCTCCAGCGTATCTACCACTCTTCCCAGTTTAGTATCATCCGCAAATTTGCTGAGAGTGCAATCCACACCATCCTCCAGATCATTTATGAAGATATTGAACAAAACCGGCCCCAGGACCGACCCTTGGGGCACTCCACTTGATACCGGCTGCCAACTAGACATGGAGCCATTGATCACTACCCGTTGAGCCCGACAATCTAGCCAGCTTTCTACCCACCTTATAGTGCATTCATCCAGCCCATACTTCCTTAACTTGCTGACAAGAATACTGTGGGAGACCGTGTCAAAAGCTTTGCTAAAGTCAAGAAACAATACATCCACTGCTTTCCCTTCATCCACAGAACCAGTAATCTCATCATAAAAGGCGATTAGATTAGTCAGGCATGACCTTCCCTTGGTGAATCCATGCTGGCTGTTCCTGATCACTTTCCTCTCATGCAAGTGCATCAGGATTGATTCTTTGAGGACCTGCTCCATGATTTTTCCAGGGACTGAGGTGAATGCTAAATTATGGTGCAATAAATGCATAAACAGCATTGCAGACTTAAAGTTTACAGATTATTTAGCTTTCTAAAGTATATTTCAAAAGAAGCTGACTACATACAGAATACAATTCATTCAAGTGCTCACAGACAGATATTTTTCATTTAGTGAATTGTAATAACTAATTTGCAACTCCTACATTAGTTAAACTTAGGCTCTCCAAAGGATGCTCTGTTCATGCATATGAAACATACAGAAGTATAGGGTCACCTTTATAAAGACATTTACCTGAGATACTGTAATTATATTATTTCTCACTCAGATGCCAGTGTGTTAACTGTCAGTAGGCGTTGCCTTTTTCCTGGTTACCGTTGCTACCTCTGCAAGTCCTTTCTTAAGGGAGGAAGGGGAAGTTCCATTACCTGGACATTTAAAACAAGACTGAACAACAATAAATATATTCTTGGGAACAGTCCTGCATGGCGAGGGGAGCACAGCTGATGATTTGACTTGATATATTTACCTCTACATTCTATAATCTACAGCTCTCAGTGCAGTTGGTTAGCTCTTTTCAACATTCCTATTTTCTTCTTCTCCTAAAGGTCACTGCTCTCTCAGTTGCCTCATTGCCCAGAACATCAATAGCGAAAAGTGTATTACTAATTACTTGTTGTTTCTGATGTAAATGAAGAGCAGCAGGAATTAAAAGACTCTCCTGAGAAGAGATACTTATTGTACTGTATAATAAATTAACCCCCTATCTTGAAAGGGCAAACTACACTTTAAGCCCTGACAAATACACACATATACACATCTACAGAAATTCACAAATTGTTTCACAGAATGAATCCTTCATATGTGTTAGTACGAATCACTCTATTCATAAATCACACAACTTTCTTGGGTCAATTATAGTAAGTTTTTACATTGTTTACTATCTATTTTTCCTCTTCCTCTTAGATACAAGCAAGGAGGAGAACCAGCAGAATGTGGCCAGTGAGCTTTCCATAGACCAGCAAGTGCTACCTGGACCACCAACAATCCACACATCATCCCACTTCAGGAACTTCTGATCTAATATGTTTCCGCAAAATTTTCATAGATTATAAGGCCAGCAGGGACCATTGTGATAATGCAGCCTGACTTCCTGTATAATACAGGCCATAGGATTCCACAGAATTAACTCCTGTTTGAACCAGAGCATATCTTTTGAAAAACATCCAATCTTGATTTAAAGATTTCCAGTGATGGAAATTCCACCACATCTGTTGGTAAATTGTTCCAGTGGTCAATTACACTGACTTTTTAGAATTTGCACCTTATTTGTAGGCTGAATTTGTCTAGCTTCAATTTCCAGCCCTTCTAGCTTCACTCTCTGTCATGGTTACCGGGCTCACTGCATCTCTGTCCCCTCCTTATCTCTTTGAGTTTCATCCCAGGCCCTTGGCTGTCACCTCTCTTGGGCTGGAATCACACAATCTCCCCGTTAGACCGGAACCTGGCTTCAGTCCCCTGTGATGAACTGTGATTACCATAGCAGGTCTGACTTGGACTTAGATCCTGCAAATCTGTTCCCTGTCTGAGCAACAACAATGGTAACCAGTAACTAGAGAGCCTTTTAAAGCAGAGTATTATTTATTAGAACAGCATTTCAGAGAACACATATCTTAAAAACAATAAATCAGTCTGTACACATGCCTGCTTTTCCCTAAAGCTTAACATTCCCTGGAACGGGGAAGGCCAAGCTCCTCCAGACTCCTCTGCAGCATCTCTCTTCTCCATCAGACTCTCTCTCTCTCTCTCTCTCTCTCTCTCCAGCTTCTGACAATTGACACCTTTCCACCTTCTTCCTCTGACAGTTTAGTATTCTTTTGATCTCCAGGCTTGCAGCTGTTGGAGACAGAATACAGGATCCCTGAAGCTAAAGTGTGTGCCATTTTCTTTCAAGTGTGTGCCTGCATGCCATTACCTGGGAAGCCATTGTTTTGCCTTTATGCACAGACCCCACTGAATTAAAGGATTATAGGCATATAATAAAACATTGCACTACCCCCAATATAATATATAAGTTAGATCTATACACAATCATACATGAAATTCTAATAACCCACCACAGTTACACAGTAACTTTACCTCACTGATGAGGTCACATAATTACATCTCAGCAGTCACAGATTATTACATAGCAGTTCCATGACCATCACACCTTCTCTTTGACAACTACATAGACTGAGATCCTTGAGTCTGCCACAATACGGCATGTTTTCTAATTCTTTAATCAATCTCATGGCTCTTCTCTGTACTCTCTCCAATTTACAAATATCCTTCTTGAACTGTGTGCACCAGAAATGGACAAAGTATTCCAGCAGCCATCACACCACTGCCAAATACAGAGGTAATGTAGGTTTCAGAGTAGCAGCCATGTTAGTCTGTATTCGCAAAAAGAAAAGGAGTACTTGTGGCACCTTAGAGACTAACCAATTTATTTGAGCATAAGCTTTCGTGAGCTACAGCTCACTTCATCGGATGCATAAAAGTGAAAAATGCAGTGAGGAGATTTTTATACACACAGACCATGAAAAAAATGGGTGTTTATCATTTCAAAAGGTTTTCTCTCCCCCCACCCCACTCTCCTACTGGTAATAGCTTATCTAAAGTGATCACTCTCATTACAATGACAGGTTTCAGAGTAACAGCCATGTTAGTCTGCATTCTCAAAAAGAAAAGGAGTACTTGTGGCACCTTAGAGACTAACCAATTTATCTGAGCATAAACTTTCGTGAGCTACAGCTCACTTCATCAGATGTAGCTCACAAAAGCTTATGCTCAAATAAATTGGTTAGTCTCTAAGGTGCCACAAGTACTCCTTTTCTCCTTACAATGTGTATGATAATCAAGGTGGGCCATTTCCAGCATAAATCCAGGGTTTAACAAGGACGTTTGAGGAACGGGGATGGGGGTAGGAAAAAAACAAGGGGAAATAGGTTACCTTGCATAATGACTTAGCCACTCCCAGTCTCTATTCAAGCCTAAGTTAATTGTATCCAATTTGCAAATGAATTCCAATTCAGCAGTTTCTTGCTGGAGTCTGGTTTTGAAGTTTTTCTATTGTAATATCGCAACTTTCATGTCTGTAATCGTGTGACCAGAGAGATTGAAGTGTTCTCCAACTGGTTCATGAATGTTATAATTCTTGACATCTGATTTGTGTCCATTTATTTTTTTTACGCAGAGACTGTCCAGTTTGACCAATGTACATGGCAGAGGGTCATTGCTGGCACATGATGGCATATATCACATTGGTAGACGTGCAGGTGAACGAGTCTCTGATAGTGTGGCTGATGTGATTAGGCCCTGTGATGGTGTCCCCTGAATAGATATGTGGGCACAGTTGGCAACGGGCTTTGTTGCAAGGATAGGTTCCTAGGTTAGTGGTTCTGTTGTGTGGTATGTAGTTGCTGGTGAGTATTTGCTTCCGGTTGGGGGGCTGTCTGTAGGCAAGGACTGGCCTGTCTCCCAAGATTTGTGAGAGTGTTGGGTCATCCTTCAGGATAGGTTGTAGATCCTTGATAATGAGTTGGAGGGGTTTTAGTTGGGGGTTGAAGGTGACGGCTAGTGGCGTTCTGTTATTTTCTTTGTTAGGCCTGTCCTGTAGTAGGTGACTTCTGGGTACTCTTCTGGCTCTGTCAATCTGTTTCTTCACTTCAGCAGGTGGGTATTGTAGTTGTAAGAATGCTTGATAGAGGTAATGTAACCTCTCTACTCCTACTTGATAGTCCCCATTTTATACAGCCAAGGATCATATTAGCCCTTTTGGTCACAGCGTACAATACAACACTACCACTTTGATAAAATACCAACCAAATCACACCCCCACCCTTTTTCACAGCTGTGCAAATGAGACAAAGAAATTCAGTTAAGTATTAATGGCCCTACGGATATGAGCTTCTTTTTATTTTTGTCTTAGACTTTACGAGTCAAGAGCTAAAACTATTTTACAGACGCTGTACCAAAGAATAAAATGTGCAAATGTTTGTATAAAATACGGTTTCAGATTATTCTATTGAAGAAATATAATGGTGTAGAACTAGGCTAACCAGTTACTTTCTAAAAAATCAGTATAGAAAATAATGCTTCAACTTTCACCTGCAAACTGTGTTGAGGGATTTCAAATACAAGAGCTTTACAAAGTAAATCTAGAGTGAAAAAAATTTTTTTTAATAAATCCTGTGCTAAATGAATACCATTAGGTAAAATATATTTAAAAAACAAAACATTTACTTACCTGTGTTACCGACACCTTTGATTATTAAAACTAAAAGAATTTTATGAGTCTTAGTTACTTTTCACTATTTATGCTGTTTGAGTTCTCTTTTAATTTCTCTCTTTTGGTCAATGAAAATAGTAATTTTTAATCAGTTTGTAATCAGTGTTCATGCACAAGTACAATGCTACCATGTTAAATTTGCAAAAACACTGTAGGGGTATATTTGAATATAGTTTTCACTGGAATTATTTTTTTAAAACATGGAAGCATTCTTAGGTTTGTAAAGCTTTGTATACAAAACCTGAACTTTGGGTCATATTTTGCTTAAAGGTTTCCCTTTAAGTTAACTGATTTTTTCCATCTCCATTCTCCCCATTAATTGTAATTGCCTATTAAAAGGAATTTGAATCCTAACACAGTGAAATCTATTTAAATATAGATCCCTTCCAAGTTAAATTAAACTCTTGCTCTCATGAGGAATACTGACAGATTATATATTTATGTCTCAACTCCCATTAAGCTTCCATTCCATTTAGAAATTTTCAATTTCATCTAACAGGCAGGCAAAGATCAATATGCTAAATGAAACTGTATTTGATACCCACTGATGCCTGGGGATTTTATTTGTCCATGTGCTATATAGATACTCATGCAGCGATAGTTACCAGCAGTACATGAAGGAGCCAATAAACTATCTCAGGTTTATGTAACAGTAATTTAAATATACTTTGTCTAAAATATTACCTAGATTCACCAAATTAACATCTTCTCCCTGGACCTTCCTGCCTCAGTAACCAAGCTTGGCCCAAAGGGTTTAGGTGGGAGGGAAGGAAGGCTACATTCCACAGACACAGTTGCAGTCCTAAGGCTATAACTATCCCCTGCTGCTTCTCCCCTCTGCTCCATTTACAGGAGTCAAAGGCTGCTGGTGGGGTAACAGGTACACTGGTCCTGCCCAGCTCTTCCCCCAGCCAACCCCTGCTTACCTGAGAACCACACAGGGAGACCTACAGTGCACAGGCTCCCCAAATCCTAACTCAAACTGCAGCACAGTTCTGCTGTTTCTTGGGCACAACATAGTGGAGGAAGGGAATGGGAGTTGACCCCATATGCATAGTGGCAACACTTGGCTACCAGATTCATGGCTACCAGAACTTAACTAAATCCCAGTAGCTATTTTCTTTTCCTCTCAGTTATTCTGATCAGTCAGGCAGCTGGAAACCAATAGAAAATGTGCACTTCAGCTAACCATTCCTCTTCCCTGACTTTTCCAGGTAAGGCAACAAAATTTTCTCTCTCCAGGTAACAGATTCACACCTTTATGAGAGGGAATGCTTAATTTGCTCATCAATAAAGACTCCAGCTGCTAAAATTCTGGAGTGCTGCTACAGTGAGCTGCAATCTCTGTATCTCAGAAGCGTTACTTAGCTGGGAGAGCTTCAAGAAAAAAACAGTGAGAGTGATGATTTTAGCAGTGTTGAGGGTTCAGCAGGATTTAGTCACAAAAATTAGCTTGGACTATGCTGCTGGGGACTGTGTTTGCAATGAGCTGAAAGAAAAAGGTCATGACCACTGTGTTCATTTACTATCACAATTAAAAAAAACCCACCAACAAGAGACAACATTCTATGGGAAAGGAGGAAGAAAAGAAAGAACAGGATTTTCTTTTCTATCTTGAAAATTTGATTTCTACAAGAGTCACCAATATTCTGAAAGCCCTTGGGGTTCTGTATATAGCTCTGTCCTAAAACATATAAGATTTCCAGAGCTAAGATTGCTAAGGAAATATTCAATGCATTAGAGCAAGAGAGTGTTGCAGGGAGGGACAGAAGAACATGAAAATGTCTGATCAGCTGACTGGTGGAGACACGATACTTACCATTAACAACTCAGCATGTGCCAATGGTTACTACACAGGGTGTCATTGAAATTACCAGGTTTATACTTGCATTTAAAATAAGAGCTTTCTATGTCAGGTGGTAATAGCTGGTGAATGGTTTTTTAATGATTTCTACTGCACCACATGAATTCAGAAGGAAAAGAAGAAACTCTGGTGCCTAGCTTATAGGAAATATTCAAAGAAATCCCATTTTCAATGTTGTAACAACATTTAACTTCCTCTCCTTTCCCTTCTCTCCCATTGGCTTCCACTCTCCTCTCTTTTTCTCCATTATACATTTGTTTTCTGTACTGGAATGTACCGCTGCATGACTGAGTCAGAGTTTGGTGTAAGTGGACCATTGGAGTTAGTATTCTATGATTAACACTGGTTTCTCTATGATAAGTAAAGCTGGTGAATACATATTCGTTCTTTATTTTCCTAGGCCAAGGATGGATAGCTCAGCAAACTAATAACTTTGCAGCTTTTTGGTCGCGGAGGAACTGAAATATTCAAAATCCCTGGCACAAGACCAAATGAAGAACCTGCCATAGAAAGAAAAGACTAAAAGACTGTGAGCATACAACCGTATGCAGCTGTCATCCATCAGAATAATTAATATTCATGTCATCAAAACAAGATCAAAACATTAGTAGCCTGATCAAGTTGTACCTCCATTAATACTGGGTTTGTTACTAGTGTGTAATATCTGACTAGCAATACGCCAGCAGATAACAGACATACGAAAGTTGTGAACTTGTGGCATCTCTATCATAAATGATTGGGAAGAAGAAATAAAGAGCACATTATGAATTTCACAGATTATACTAAATTGGGGGTGTTGTGAAGAGCAGCAAGGACAGAGAAATAACAAAGCGAGCAAGAGACATTGGAGACATCAGCAGAAAGCAACAAAATGGTGATTGACATTGAGAAAGGCAAGTTAAGATGGAAAATTACAACACATATTTTACAAGAAGACAGAACCAGTACTTTGAAAGTAGCAATGTCAAATAGATTTGGGGTGACAGTGGACAGCAAAGTGAAGTGTTATATGGCATAAAATAAAACAAAATCTCATCAGTCTGAGGCTAAATTGCAGACCAGTGCAAAGACCAGTGAGGTGATGATGCCTCTGTATACAAAGCTGGTGAGATAAATTGTTGGATGCTGGAATACTGTGTTCACCTCTAAGCACAATAATACAATAAAGCAGTGCACAAATTGCAGGGCATTCAGAGGAAAAACAACAAATATGATCAAGTGTCTGGGGAGAATGCTTACAAGGAAGGATAAAATGAGCTAAATCTGTTTAGTCTGGCTAAACAACTAAGAGATGATATATTAACAGCAGCAAGTATTTGATGCGTGAACATTAAAAAGGGAGAACAATTGTTTAGGGAGGTGCAAAGGGTAATAGTAATAAGATCCAAGCAAGAACGGGTAAATAAATACATTTAAGATGACTATCAGGAGAACAGTGAAATCTACCGAATGGTGGAATAGCATCCCAAGAGAAGTGGTGGGCGGGGGGGAGGGGTCCATTGCCTGTAAGATTTAAAACAAGACCTGAGAAAGCAGTGGGGAATGCACCCCAAGCAAGCAGGTAGGTGAGTGTGGAGACTCAGAAGTAGAGCTGGTTGAATGTAGAAATTTCTGATTCACAGGAAATTCTGGGGGAAAAATAAATCATCCCTTTTAAGAAGGAAGAGTATAAAAATGCCCATAGAAGAGAAAATCTAAACATTTGTTTTGGAATAATCAAAATGTTTCATTAAGAAAACTGCAATGAAATTGAGCCTGGGAGCCCAAGCTCCGAGGCTTCCAATTTCCCATCAGCCCTAATTGACTGATGAGGAGCCAGGAGCACCCTTCAAGATTCCTGCCTCCACAGCAAAGAGCCTGGAAGCCACAACAGCCCCAGGATTTCCAGGCTCCCATCTCCACAGCAGGAAGCCTGGAAGCTCTGGAATCCCCAGGGTCTACAACTCTCAGGGTAGTCCCCAACAGCCAGCAAGGAAAGCTGGCTGGTTTCTAATGAGGGTTTGCTGAAATCTAAACGTTTCTCCACAACAGTTTGGTTTTGATGAATTGGTATTTTCCAATGAAAACCTGTTTCATTCAAAAATTCTCTACCAGCTCTATTTAAAAGGTCTTTTCTGTTTTTAATTTCTATAACTACCTGCTGTATTACAGGCAGAGATTGTACTTTGTTCTCAGAATTAAGCTATAAGATACTTGATCTCAAATGGATGGCCCTTGCTCCTGAGAAATATAGGGCATGCATCATATGCCTCATTTTATCACCTATCTGGGAGTGTGCAGCTACTGCATATGAATCTATACAAGCTAAAACCAGTTTCCCAATGACAGTTCTGTTTTCTATGTCAATAATTAGACAGTACTTGTTCATTAGCTTTTTAACAAATACTTCACATTTCCTAAGCTTCTCCAGCAGAAAAGGACACTAAAGAAAAAATGCTAAATAATAAAATTATTATTAACAGAGGAAGAGAGGGAGAAACAAATCATTTTTCCAGTTTTTTCCCCTCTGTAACAATATTATGACTTCCAATAAGAAATGCACACTTCACCTCTCATGCTCAAGGTGCTCAAATAATTGCATATATCAAATAATGAGATCTTTGTCCTTCCCTTCCCTTGAAGGAGGAGGTATACAATTGCCTTAAAAAAATTCTATAAACAATCCCATTTCTTCTTCCTTTCACAAAGAAATACAAGATGTTGCTAAAGTGGGGTTGTCATAAATATAAAGGGAAGGGTAAACCCCTTTAAAATCCCGCCTGGCCAGAGTAAAACTCCTCTCACCTATAAAGGGTTAAGAAGCTAACGGTAACCTCGCTGGCACCTGACCAAAATGATCAATGAGGAGACAAGATACTTTCAAAAGCTGGGAGGAGGGAGAGAAACAAAGGGTCTGTGTGTCTGTCTTTATGCTATTTCGGCCGGGGATAGACCAGGAATGGAGTCTTAGAACTTTCAGTAAGTAATCTACCTAGGTACGTGTTAGATTATGATTTCTTTAAATGGCTGAGAAAAGAATTGTGCTGAATAGAATAACTATTTCTGTCTGTGTATCTTTTTTGTAACTTAAGTTTTGCCTAGAGGGATTCTCTACGTTTTGAATCTAATTACCCTGTAAGGCATCCTGATTTTACAGAGGTGATTTCTTTACTTCTATTTACTTCTATTTCTATTAAAAGTCTTCTTGTAAGAAAACTGAATGCTTTTTCATTGTTCTCAGATCCAAGGGTTTGGGTCTGTGGTCACCTATGCAAATTGGTGAGGCTTTTTATCCAACATTTCCCAAGAAAGGGGGGGTGCAAGTGTTGGGAGGATTGTTCATTGTTCTTAAGATCCAAGGGTCTGGGTCTGTAGTCACCTAGGCAAATTGGTGAGGCTTTTTACCAAACCTTGTCCAGGAAGTGGGGTGCAAGGTTTTGGGAAGTATTTTGGGGGGAAAGACGTTTCCAAACAGCTCTTCCCCAGTAACCAGTATTTGTTTGGTGGTGGTAGCGGCCAATCCAAGGACAAAGGGTGGAATATTTTGTACCTTGGGGAAGTTTTGACCTAAACTGGTAAAGATAAGCTTAGGAGGTTTTTCATGCAGGTCCCCACATCTGTACCCTAGAGTTCAGAGTGGGGGAGGAACCTTGATAGGGGTCACTTGCAGTATTTGGATTATTGTACTAAATGCAATGGTTTGACACAGGTCTCTGGGGCTCTTAACTAACAGATCATCTCTGAATACGACACTGTGTGCATGAAATTGTCCCCTTAAGTAACAAGGGAATTGCAGCAACTTTACGACTCTAGGGCTCTGACCTGCAACATATTGAGTACTTTGGCCCCAAACCAGCAGCGCACATAAATGTAAGCTTAATTGTGCCATCAAATTTTCATACATAATGTGACTACACACATGGTTAAAGTTAAGCACGTGGATAAGCACTTTACTGAACTGGGGCCAGTGTGTTCAGCATTTTGCAGGATAAAACCTAAAGTTTATAAGATGAGTTTCAAGTGAAGTAGGTAACATGATACAGATATTATCTGCTTCAGAGCAGATTCTGCAGTGTGATATATTCATGGTTATACTTTAGGATGTGACCTCTAGTTCAAATGTTACTGCTGTTAAACTGGGAATCATTCAAAAAAGGAGATGTGAGGTGTTTTTTTTCTTAATTCAATAGTGATTTACTCTATAGCAAATATAGTGAAACAAGTGCCAATAGTAATACCATAGATCAGTGGTCACCAACCAGTTGATCGTGAGGATCTCCTAGTCAATTGCGATCTCCGGCAGCACAGCAGGGCTGCCTCTAAGACAGGCTCCTTACCTGTCCTGGAAGCAATCAGCAGGATGGAGGGGCAGGGATCTCCCTCCACGGCCTGCTCCTGCCTGCAAGCACCGCCCCTGCAGCTCCCATTGGCCGGGAATGGGGAGTTGTGGTCAATGGGAGCTGAGGGGGCAGTGCTTGCAGAGAGGGGCAGTGCGTGGAGCCACGTGCTGGCCCCCCAGCCTCCCTGGGGCCGCAGAGGTGCATTGGCCCCTTCTGGAAGCGGCATGAGGCCGGGGTAGGCAGGGAGCCTGTCTTAGCAGCAGCCACTCTGCGCCGCCAACCGGGAGCCGCCAGAGGTAAGTGCTGCCCAGTGGGAGGCCACACCCCAACCCCCAGCTCTGAGCCCCCTCCCAGAGCCAGCACCCCGAACCTCCTTCTGCACCCCAGCCCTGATCTCCATCCCCTCCTGCACCCCAACACTCTGCCCCAGCCTAGAGCCCCCTCCTGCACCCAAACTCCCTCCCAGAGCTTGCACCCCTCACCACCTCCTGCACCCCAACCCCTGCTCCAGGCTCAGCCCAGAGCCCCCTCCCACACTGTGAACCCCTTGGCCCCAGCCCAGAGCCTGCACCCCCTCCCAAACCCTAACTCCCTACCCCAACTCAGTGAAAGTGAGTGAGGGTGAGGGAGAGCAAGTGACAGAGAGAGGGGGGATGGAGTGAGTGGGACGGGGCATCGGGGAAGGGGCGAGGGCTCGGGGAAGGAATGGGGTAGATCCTGGGTTGCCCTTAAATTCAAAAAGTGATCTTGGGTGTAAAAAGGTTGGAGACCACCGCCATATACCGACTCAGTTCATCAGCAGGTTCTGTACTCAGTTACAAATTAGTAATCCTAGGACCTAAAATAGTCATGTCGAACTCTTAGGGCCAGACCCTGAGCTGTGGCTGATGAGCATGTAGTGCAGCACAGGACAGGTACACAAAGGTGCCATTTCCGCCCTACAGTCTTCAGCCAGCTCAGCACTGATTTGGGTCCTTGATGAGATTAGATCATCCTGCAAGCTGTTGTAAATTGCACTGACTGCCAGTAGGCCCCAAGAGGTCGAGGACATCCAGGTCACACCCCCTTCTACCAGCCATACCTCCTGTACCAGGGGCCTGGGACACAATAGTATAGGAGTCACTGTAGTTGCTCTGTGCTACTGAGAACTCTTCTATTCAAGCAGCTCAGTAAACTGACTGTAGGAGAACCATGCATTGCTAAAGTGGTGCAAAATGGATGCAGAGCATCTGTGATTATGGCTTTAGCATTAACAGACGTTTGCATACATGATAATAATAATTAAAAAACCCAACAAAAACTAAGAAAAATTTAAACAGGAAACAGAGTTTCTAAAATAGGGAAAAATTAAAGTTTCTGAATAATGAAATCAGATTATGTTGACATGTCGTGAGTCTCAATCCGAAAAACTGATAGAGACGTGTATCTAGAAATACTCCTACCCATAACTGGTTTGAAAATCATTACCTAACTCCAGTTTCACAGGAGCAACAGATTAAAGAGAGAGTTCAAGAGGGTCATGCACTATTAGAGCATAGGACTAAGATCTGGGGACTCCTACGCATAGCTCTAACACTAATTAGTTCTGTGATCTTGGGAAGATCACCTAACTTCTCTGCTTCAACCTCTCCTCCATAAAATGAGGATAAACAGTCCTTAGCTACCTGCCTCTCAGTGGTGATGTGAAGATTAATTAGTTTATGTGAGCAAAGTGACCTGAAGATGATACATGCTATATATCTTAAGTGCTATACAGTGTAATTATTTTTAAAACTAAAGAAGAATCATTAGGTGCCATTTTTGTTTAAAGATAGTAAAAGTTGTGTAGAAATGTCTTTGAATAGTCATGGACAAATTAAACATATGGTTGAAACAATATGTGACACAAAAACAGGTTTTTAAAAGCACCTAAACAACAAAGGAACACAAGTCTCATTGATTTCCAGTCAAATTTGTGCTGCTAAATCACTTAGGCACATTTGAAAATCTCACCCATTAAGTATAAAAAAGGGGTCATTATCATATCATCACAGATTTAGATTCATTTCCAGTCCTCAGATGAAAATTTCTGTGTCAGTGATCTCTCAGTGTTCATACATATTTTAAATTTGGCTAGTTACTGGGAATCACCAGTGATTCTGGATTAGTGAAAGCGAACTTGTCCATTGCTTTCTATAATTGTATAATAAATTTCCATTTTGTAGAGCCTACAGGAACAAGTCTGCCCATCAGGAAAGAAAAAGCTTATGTCCAGCTAGTTGCTACAAGCATTAACCTTTAAAAAAAATAACATATAGCACAAAGATAATAGATGAACTAGCTGCCCATAAAGGTTGAAGAATTTCCCTCATAAGTCACTAAGCTTCATTTTTAAGTTACTATTTACAAACATGCAACTCGAGGCAAAATACAAGAATTGATCAAACGGTGTTGGATTTCTCCCTTTTCTTTTATTTCTTCCTCCCACGTCTTGTCAGAATGAAGAATGCAGAACAAATACCCAGCATGTTACACATTCAGTTTCAATTTAACATCGTCGAGGGAGTGGAATATGTTACATTCAGTGTAATAAAAAGATGGAAGGCAAGAGAGGGAAAGAAACTTGAATGTATGAAGAGTGATTCTCTCTCCCATGGCCTATAGCATTTTTAGTGTTTTTCCCATTATGGGATGACATACAACCTCAGCTTTAATTGAAAATGTATAAAATAGATGTTCTAACATTTAAGTACTCCTTGTCCAATGTCAAGAATATATAAGTAGATGGTATTAACAACTAGTAACAATGTTCAATCAATCAAGTTCTGTTTACAATAACATTACATCGAGCAGCCGGTGTTACAGAACAAGAAAACAATAATGTAACATGCCAAATTCTTCTGAGAGTAAACATATACAAGGGAGTTATATAGAGCAAATCATTTAACTACTGTAGAATAAGTTATAATGATATGTAAGCTTCAGATATACTTCTAGTAAACATTTATTGCATATAGTGCATAATGAAGTAGTGCTCTAAGGTTTTTACTGGAATGCTATTTCTCCAGACATTCAAAGATCATTAACCATCACAACAGAGGCAAACAGCAAATGTGACATATACCTATAAAAATACCACTTACCAGCTGTTCTCTGGAAGAGGTATGTTGTGTTCATTGGCGTCATTAGTGTATGTGAAATTTTCCAGCTGTTCATAATGAAAAGGGCTGAACATCGGGATTTTGTTGAGGGAGAAAGCGCGAGAGAAAACAAATAAAAACAAAACAAACAAAACAACCCAAACCCAGTATCACTCGGTGTCATAATGGCAGCAGAGGGTACCCCACATGTTACTGTTTGTCTGAGCAGAAAAGTGCATCTCCATGTTTCTGTAAACTATGGTGAATGTTCAATTAAGAGCCATGTCCACACGTTTTTCTACCTGGCTTTGGCCAGTCCTTATCAGATGGCTTTCTAACCATTTACATGTTTACATGACCTGAAGATGTTACAAATGGCACATTTACATGTAACATGTAATGGCATGATTTTCTGCCACCAGTGTCCTTATGCTATTTGTTAATGTGGCACAGGTTCATGGCATGGGACATGTCTCTTACCGTCAAGCATTTTGTCTGCAGCATGCATGCCTGAGCAGAAAAATCAACGTGTGACATGCTTTGCAATTCACTAACGGTGGCATGCCACATGTTACAAAATGCTGCAGTCCCCTCACATATTGCTGTATGAGCAATTGCCATTCAGCTGTGTTCTCACAGGTGAGGGTCTGAAACAGTAAAATGAAAAGAAGAACATTTCTAATTTACATCAATAGCCTGAGCTACATAATTGGAATGAGTTTGCTTATAAAATGAAAATTAGCATTATTACAGCTATCACAAGGAATAAAATCTCTATACATGCAAGCATGTCATTCATTCATTTATTTATTTATGGATCTACAGAGTCCTCTAGTATGTGCCACAAATCCATGTGGTGTCCCCGAGTGAGGGATTTTATATTTAGATCTCTGGTAGGATGCAAGATGTGTAAAATCACAACTAGGCAGAGAGCTTTCTACTAATGGAGACTGCTTTGTATGGGTCATTCCAGCAAGTGTATGAAGTATCTTGAACTAAGGAAACATCTGGCATGCAGCTAACCCCTTGTGTTTGATGGACTGATATGCAGGACTTGAAACTTTCCACTTTTTGAGAAGATACTTCACTTCTTTCATTCAAGCACTGCCATTTTCAGACATATTGGGTGAAATAATGGCCCTATTGAAGTCAAAGGGGAGGTTGCCATTTACTTCAGTTGGGCCACAATTTCACCCAATGTACCTTAATTTCCTTTGACACTAATTTCACATTTATGTGAGTGGAAGGAGAGTGGAAGGAAGGGGGTAGAGCTGTGTTCCCTTGCTGATACTTGGAGGAAGCGGCAGGCCTTCTCCTCCAGTCAAACTCCATTTTTTGGAGAGGGAGTAGAATTAGCAAATGATATAATGATCATATCCCATGAAATAAGAATGAGATGTATTTTTTATCCCCATGATTACAGCCGTTGGTTCAATAATGACATACAGGTACATATATTTTTGTCCATGCTCTCTATGTTATTAGCACCATGGCCAAGTTACTTAAAGGTTTTACATGATTTTATAAGAATCACATTTCTTATGCTATGCCATTTATAACAAAAGTAAACTAGCCATTTGAAGTAAAAAATGTGTGAGGAGGGGCAGATTAGGTGGAAGTGGAGAGTCAAGAAGATTTTAAGGCACATATGCTCATTAAAAATGAATGTACAAAATTGTTCACTGATGCAAATAATAGTTTACAATTTATTTTCTGTATAATAAAGTTATTGATTTATGGGGAATGGCTTTTTTTTTTTAATACTACCTATAGTAAATACATCAAAACTTGATTTTTCATAGAAAACCAAATACAGTACTTCCATCAGTATTTAGATATCACAATATGACCTCTCCTGAATGTTTGTTTCACGCTGGGTCTTTAGGGATCGATTATATTGTCATGCCAAATATACAGACTAACCCAAATGGATGAGTTTGTATCAGCAAAACTAAATCCGAAGTGCTATGCATCAGATTCCAGAAGACTGTGACTTGGAACATCATGCTGAAGTGCTGCCAGCCGAGAGTCTGGGCTCTATGAGCCAATCCTCAGAGCTCTTTTGACAGAAGAGGGCCAGCTACAAGGGGAAGTAGTTAGTCAAGACTGGCCCATGCTCCAGGAGCCTGTGGGGAGAAGTCTGGCTGCATCCCCTTTTTTGACTCCTGCTGTCCGTCATCGGAGCATAAGTTTCACTGGGAAGGCAATTCAACATGTCATGTTTACACAACGTTTATATTGCAACATATTGCAACCAAGTATGGGTTCAGGATTCACTGATTTTGTAGCTAATTTCCAAACATGAAAAAGTCTGGGTTTACCCACACCTATTCTTTATTCATTATTCTGTCTCTTACACACTCTCCCATTGGGTGTATATCTACAAACCTTTCTATGCTGCAGTTATATTTTCCTGTTTTCTGGAGTAAAGAAAAATGATGAAAATGCAGGATTGCAGTGATAGTGTCTATTAAGATGCTGTACGTCTTGTCAGTTATCTGAGCTGATGTTTGCAGTAGATAAAACAACAACTGTCTGTTGTAGCTGGCTGTCCAAAAACAACAACAAAAAATTAAAAGCACAGAACTGTTTTGTTCAATTAGGCAAGTGTCCTATCATCTGGCATTAATTACATTAAACAGTAATAAAAATGGTCTCAAACTGTGAAAAAGGAAAGAGTTCCCCCAAAACCTGTAGTAAGCAAACAAATTGGGGTGTAGGAAAAAACCCTCCCACTTCCAAAAATCTCCGCAGCTATTTATCTTGTGTCTTGAAATGACCATACCAGAAGGCTGAGATAAGCAGAAAGCTTCCTGCTTAATAATAATTATGCTAGATAGTGGGTCACTATGTCTCCCAAGGAAATTGAATCACCCATTACCTCCATCAGCAGATGGAGTGAGAAGAACATCAATCATGCATTTTCTAGAAACTCTAGGCCGACAGAATCAGCATTTTTCTTTTATACATGATAAGGCAAATTACCATTTCCTGCAAATGGACAATAAAAGAATTAACTCTTAGACAACTGAAACTCAGTAAAGAGGGCAAGTTCAATCGTCAGCCTTTTGGGACTCAAGGTATCCTACTGATTAATTCACAATTACTGTAGCTAGTATGATTACATGATCAGAAGCTTGCACTCGTTAAAAAGTGATGAAGTCAGCTGTTTATACATTTATCATATATCTACTTGATATTTCTTGCATGTCTTCTTTCTTACCTCTAAGTGTTTGCAGTTCAAATGGAATAATTAGGAGGCATCTAATAAAATATAATTTGCTAAGGGTTAAAAACAAGGACACATTTAGGTTTCCTAGAACAACAAAAACAATGTGTAACAGATCATCTTGTAAAGCAGTCCCTGCTGACAAAAAATTGCTTATTTCAATTTAAGAATAGACTTGTAAGCACAGTTAAGGGAAAATCATTCAGGACAGCAAAAAAGATGCCGTTGAAGAGTAAAATCACTAAAAGTCAGGAGTTTTAGTTGTGATAAATCTGTGCATTTTAATTGTAAAAATAGCATTTTATTTGTAAAAACAGAGGTTAATGTGATTTTGGATGGTATAATAGTCTCTATTAAATGTTAATAGCTTAGAAACCTGTGGGAATTTTTCATTGTAATTTAGGGAAATGTATAGCTTTCCGTGATAGAAGCTGAAATGATTTTTATGCAAAGTAACTTACAGCAGTAATAGCTGAATCTATTCTTCTTGCTTTGGAATGTACAGCACTGGAAGGCTGTATGCTCTGAGATCAGAAGAAAGCTTGAGTCTTGCCTATTCCCCTGGAAAGGGGGCAGTGGGGACACCTTAGAACATCAGCTTGTGGAGATGCAAAGTATCCCACACTCCTGAATCACACTGCCTCTGTGCTCCTGGGAGCTTTAGGTGGCATTCTGTATCTGCCTCCCTGAGGCTGAATGTTCCTGGTATCTATGTGGAGTCACATCACCTCAATGCAGGGCTCTACCTTACAAATATGAGTGAATTCTTAATGGTCTTCCAGACATTTTAATGCTTAGGATTTTTTGTAATTATCTTCTTGACACATAGTTTAATTAAAGTTTAATATTTAATCACTGAAACAACCCTAACTTTACATTAAAGTTTTTTTTTGGTGTGGAGGAAAATTTAAAAAAAAAAAAAAGTGAGTATTAAAAAGACTTCCTGAGATTTTTAAGTTAAAAAGTGGCAGCTGCAGAACAAGGTCAGAACTAGGGGAGTTGAATCTAAGGAGAGGAAATGGGAGAGCATAAGTGTGCAGAGGAGAACAGGAAAGTCAGGGGGAGATAGAGGAGGGAAAATAATCACAAAGAGGTGGAGGAAGACAAGAGTGAGGTACGAGAGGTGGAGAAGGTGCGAGAAGATGGAAGATAGAGGGTGTAGTGACAGGAGAAGGAAGTGAAGGGAAGATTAAAATCCATACACTAAAACAAGTATCCTTTGCAAACAAATTCTATCTGGGATTGCTAGAGAATTCACAATCCACACGTAGTATATAAATGTCACCAGAAAATCATCATAGCTTTGTAATGCATAGCTTCTTCTCATTTATCCTGTTGTCCTAGTGAAATCCAAGATCAAACTCTGCCCTGAATCCCAACTGATGCAGAACTTCTGTGGCTTCAAAAAAGTTGCATGGGATGTAAGTCAGGGCAAAATTTGGTCCTGAATATTAATTTATTATTTATACGGATTTCCCAAAAAGGATCTATCTGCAAGTCTAGGTGCCATATCCTATTCATAAAAACACTCAAAAATTCCCATTACAACCCTGTGCCCCAGACAAAATAGAGCTATGTGAGTTATAGACATACATACATGCAGAGGATGCATTATAAAGGTCCCTATGAAGAAAGATTCGATTTGCAGGGCACATTTTAAGGGGTTCAGCGGGCGATGCACGTTTACGGGCACTAGAAGGGAAAGTTGATGGCAGAAGAACACAAGGCAGAAAAAGGAAAATCTTGGATGGATGACGTGATATCCTGGGTATATCAAAAGGATGGTTCATCCACAAAGAAATTAGCAGAGGATCATACGGAATGGTCTACCACGGTTGCAAACCTCCAGTTATGGAGATCCACGTAGGAAGAAGATCAAGTAACAGCTTCTGAAGAAAATTAGATTTAGGGTGAAAAATCACCTACATATTCTTCCATCAGGGTGTTCAGTAAAGAATGCCACCTGGTACCACATTATTCAAATACCTAGAAATACATTAAGGCTTTAAGAGGGCAGACATGTAGAAATTCAATCTCTTCTACAAAGGTTTCACTGAAGGTATGTGACAAGCAGCTTTTTACGAGTTATTCAACGACAAATCAGGATTAGTATGTATCTCTAAGACACAGAGAAGCAGTGAATTGAAAGAATCTACTGATACTACACATCCACTCTTTGTAATCCAGGGTCTTTGCAAAAGCTTATCTGGCTGAGAACAATCTCATTACAGCCCGCTGAATAGATCCAGTATTAGTATTAGCCCTTCTGGCACTTTAATCCTATTACAGTACCTGCTTGTGCATATAATATTTGTACCTCTAGAATAAAATTGCAGCTCATTACTGTGTTATCTCCATTTACTATTGTTCTGTGTCTCGATTAACTTCTTCTGACACTTAAGGCAGATGTACATACATGTAATTCTGGTCTTAATGTAGAAAGAAAAATATTTTGATCCAGCAAATGTAAAGGAGATATCTTGCCTATCATCTCAGCAGGTGACTGTTCAGTTAGACCACAACTGTTGCTACAACTCCTGTCATGCACTCAGTGACAACCAAACAAAGATAGGAGTTAATTAGTTAGGTTCTCCATGCCCCTTATCCTTACTATATTTGCAGAGCCTCTATAAAACACATTAACTCACCAAGAATGTTAGACTTAGCAGCAGGTGGAATCTTTGCCTTTAAAATTCAAAAAAACTCTTATCTTAAAAAGAAAAAAAGAGTACTACACAACATCTGTGAGAGGTAGGGAAGTGTACAGATTGAGAACTGAGGCAAAGACAGATAAGTGACTTGACTATGGTCAAACAGGAAAGCTGTGGCAGATCTAAGAATTGCATCCAGATTTCCGGAGTCCCAGTCCAATGCAATAACCACAAAACATTTCTTTCCTCTCCCACCAATCCCAGTTCTTCTCTCTCCTCCCGATCTGCTCTGGAAGGGCATAGTACTACCTGCATTGCAGTTGTATCTGTGTAGCCTGCTCAGCATAAATAGTTATGAAATATCTGAAGGGAGTTTAGACCTCATTTGCATGAGCTTCTAATCCCTTCAGCAGCTCTATGGGTCTCAGCTATGGATTTACTCCAGCAGTTCTCGAACTGTGGGTCAGGATCCCAAAGTGGGTCACGATCCCCTTTGAATGGGGTTGCCAGGACTGGCTTAGACTTGATGGGGTCGGGGGCTGAAGCCAATGCCCCACTGCCCAGGGCCAGGGCCAGGGCCAAAGCCAAAGTCCAAGGGCTTCAGCCCTGGGTGGCAGGGATCAGGTTGCAGGTCCCCTGCCTGGGGCTGAAGCCCTTGAGCTTCAGCTTTGGCTCCCCTGCCCAGAGTGGTGGGGTTGGGGTGGACACAGGTTTCGGTTCCCCCTCCTGGGGTTGTGAAGTAATTTTTGTTGTCAGAGGGGGCTGCGGTGCCATGAAGTTTGAGAACCCCTGATCTACTGCATGCTGCTTCCATATGAGCTGATGACCTCAGAATCAGTTAGGCTGGTGTGAAGTCTCCATATTCAGGAGTATAAGAGTCATGCGTCTCTTATTCCTACAAAAGAAAGGTGTCAGGATTTTGCCCTTATTGAATAATTAATAGTTATTGGAAGTTTTAACAATGACATAGTAATGTGAAATTTAGCGAGGCTATATGGGAGGGACTGGATGAGCATGTGAATGTTGGCTGGGAGTGATTAGTGCATTCATTCAAAATGTTTCTTTCCTAAAATCAGATTCATTTTTTGGAATAAAAATTCAGATCTTAATTCCGATGAAACATTTTAACTACTATGGAGAATGGTAGAAATGTAGGGCTGGAAGGGACCTAAAAAAGTAGGGTCCAGCCCCTGTGCAGTGGCAGGACCAAGTAAAGTTAGACCATCTATGACAGGTATTTGTCCAACCTGTTTTTAAAAACCTCCCTTGATGTGGATTCCACAACCTCCCTTGGAAGCATATTACAGAGCTTAACTATACTTGTAGTTGAAATTTTTTTCTAATATCAAATCTAAATCTCCTTTGCTGCAGATTTCAGTGGATATGGAGAATAACTGATCATTGTTCTCTTTATGACACCCCTAACATATTTGAAGACAGTAATCAGGTCTCCCTCAGTCTTCCTTTCTCAAGACTAAACTTGCCCAGCTTTTCTAACCTACCTCATAGCTCAGGTTTTTCTAAACCTTTAGACTCTCTTCAATTTGTCCACATCTTTCCTAGTGTGGTGTCCAGAACTGGACACAATACTCCAGCTGAGGCCTCACCATTGCTGTTTATAAGTGGTTGGTTGGAATGGAAAAGGTCTCACATAGGACACTGCTGTTAATATACGCAGAATTATATTAGCCTTTTTCCCAGCTGCATCACATTGTTGACTCATATTCAATTTGTGATCCACTAGAACCCCCAAGTCTTTTTCTGCAGTACTACTACCATGATAGTTATTCACCATTTTATAGTTGGGCATTTGATGTTTCCTTCCTAACTGTAATACTTTGCATTCGTCTTTATTTCATTTCATCTTGCTGATTTCAGACCAATTTTCCAATTTGTCAAGGTCCTTTTGAATTCTAATCCTGTCCTTCAAAGTGCTTGCAATCCCTCCCAGATTGGTGTCATCTGCAAATTTTATAGGCATGCTCTCCACTTCTCTACCCAAGTAATTAATGAAAATATTGAATAGTACCAGAGCCAGGACTGACCCCCTGTGACACGTCCCTAGCTACACCCTCCTAGTCTGATAATAACCATTGATAAATAATGATGATAAAATTATTGCTCCATCTTCTAAAGTCCAGCGGTGCGTCAAAAGAGAACCTGAAAACCATGGGCCTGATTCTCGTTTACACTAAGGTCACTTCACACAACTATGGCAGCATAATGGGGCCTTGAAATAGGTGTAAATATAATTTACTTCTACTTTAAAGCTGTTTTATACCACTAGGGTGGAGTAAAGTGACCCTAGTGCAATTGAGAATCAGGCCCTCTGTGTGTTAACTGCTCATTCTTCAGGTCCATCCATCAGATTCAGAACAAACATTTCCATAATGCTGAAAAGTGACCACTTTCATAATTAAGGAAAACCCACTTATGGAAGAGTAGAAGCCTGTGCTTTTTCTATACCTACAGCATGAGTTTTCTGGTGGATACTAATTTAGCTGGATGCTGCCCAGGCATGATTAACAATATATGTACCAATATATGGGCACATGCCCATATTAATGTATTACTAGAATGAAAAGCTAAGGAGACCAACTAACACAATTAAGGAAAAATACTAGACTGAGACAAACGTTTCTGTAAACAGGAACAGAATAATGCCAAAAGCCACACCTATCAGAACTGACCAGGTTATCATTCCAGCCCGAGAATTCTCTCACACACACTAATGGCAAGAAGAGAAAGGGTTTTGTATCAGAAAGCGTTCATAATGTTTCTCCCTATGCTGCATACGTGTACTGTTCCCTTAACCAAAGAGTCACCCTAACTTCTGACTGCTATGGAAAAACTAACAGGTATTTTATTTATTAATCTGTTTAATTTTTTTCCTACTCTAAGTCTCAAGAAATCAAGCCTCAAATGTTCCTGCCCTGTTCTTATTCCCCAACAGACACCATCGTATGACATTATTTACATTACCATGATGCCCTGCTGGAACATGATTCTCGTCTGGAAGTCTGGGCTGTTTTATTATATTTTACAAAGTTTTAAAATGATTTTATATTTCACAGTATAGGAAATCTATTTTTTAATTTCTTTTTGAATATGTGCTTCATAGGGTAAGCTGTGCTAACAGTTTCATAAAGTAGTTTAAACGGCTGATCTACCATGTGTCTGCAGTCTAGCTTTTGCTGCATCTTAAAGCACTACAAATATTTCTTTGTCAATAGAATAGAACAGCTGCTATATAATTTAAGATTGAATTTATCAAACTACATAAACTATACTATATGAATATGCTTGCAATATTTACATATTATGTACATTACTTCCATATCATTATAGTATTTACCGATCATATTTATGTCAGACCTTACATCTTCATTCATTTAGCAGTACCTCTAATTCATTTTGGATTAATTTAAAGCATTTCACTCTTGAGATTAAGTATTTTGTTATGCATTCCAAGGAAATTTTTAATATGCAACTCATTTAAATCATCACAACAAGAGAATCACAAGCCATGTGGATAACATACATTATACATAAATAGAAATAACATAGGTGTGTATAGATTCATTTTAGAATTAATTTATTTTGATGTGCCTCATTTCTGGGCACATTACATAGATTAAATGTAGCATTTCTTTAAATTAAGACATCACATATCAATTCAACCAACCACTTATAAACAAAGCAAGTGTTTGACCAAAAGAATGGGTCTTGCCTCATATTGTGAAGATCAATACAAACTGAGACCACTCGATAACAAAAGCTAGCACATAATATGATGACCACTTATTGGTGGGTGGAGGTGATATTGGAAGCAAAACATACTAGTGCTCCAGGATAAGCACTGGCTTCCAATACATTTCTAAGTTTCAGGTGTTGGTTTTAACCTATAAAATCCTAAACAGTTTTGTGTCTCATTACCTGAGGAATTGCTTCTCTTCCCTGGCCAGACTGCTACAACTGAGATTGGTGGAAGCTCTCATGCTCCCTCATTAGGAACGGTAGCATGCTGGTGGGATGACATTATTCATGAGGGGATCTCAACTTTTACAATTACGCTTCTACTTGGGATACCAGAGCCTGGATTTGTTAACCTTTCAGGTGTGCTGCAAAGCTCATCTTTTCCCAGGCCTTTGGAAAGAGAGTGGTCTGAGCCCTACTGGAGGTTGGGTTTATTTTTCTCATATTAGCAGATGGATATTTATTGAAGTTGGTGAAAAAAAAATCCTACAGAATAGCTTTCCATCAGAAAACGCTGAATCAGTGAAAAGTTGAAGTGCTTCTTTTCAACTTTTTCATTTTTACTTTTATGCTTATGTAAGTAAGTAAAAAAAAAACCTTATTGTAATGAAGTGCTTTAGCCCTATGGAAACACAATATTTCAATATAGTCATTTTAATATTTCTAAAACAACATTTTTTCAGAACTTTCATTCTGTGGGAAATTTCACATGGAATGAAGTTTTGACCAGTTCTAATATTTATGTAAGTGTCCAAGTGGGATAAGCAGTCCGTGATATTGTATTTTGTATGGTGTATTTTAACATATGAGTATCCAGGACACAAGATGAACACCTAACAGATGAGTTTTATACATTTAAATAAATATTTAATGAATAGATATTTTGAAATATACCATGTGTGGAGTCTCAGCTTTCTTAAAGGTCATCTCTAACTTGTGAAAATATTTCTTACATCACTCTTCGCTCTATCTTGTAGTCTTTTTCTCATACTCCACCACTCCCCACACTTACATATAACACCTTTCTTTTCAAATCTGCCATGAAATAAAGTCACTGGCGAACTTATTCTCGCATTTACACTAATGCAGACCCTTTGACTAGAATGGCGCTACCCCAGTGTAACTTATGGTTGAATTTAACCCATTAATTACCTGCTTAGTTAGGGACAATCTAATGAGGTGCCTATTCCAGAGCAAGTGGAACCCAGCAACTACACTCTGATTACTCTACTACTGTAACAAGTGCTAAAGAACATAAAACAATCTGGACAGATTAAATAATAACAGCAGCCTCTAAAATCAAATAAATTCACAAATCCTCAAATCAAGATAAAAAGCTTAAGGACAAATTCTCTTTTGGAAATGCAAAACCTGATGAAAATTTAATTCATGCTTATTGCATAGCTTCACAGGTGTAAATCTAAACTGAGATTCTGTTGTGTAGCATGTACAAAGTAACACAGGTGGGTAGGCTGGAACAGTTTGGGTAATGGGCTACTACTTCTGCACATCCCATTTTACAGAGGAAAATAACTCACTTCCCCAGTAATCAGATCTCGCAGGCACCTAAACTCACAGACATCAAAGCAGAGCTAGCGAAAACTAAAATTTTCATTTCATGTTTTCATTCTGAATTGAAAGAAAACACACACACAAAAACTGAAATTTTCCATGATGTGAACTTTAAAAAAAAAATGGTTCGAGTGTTCTGTTTAGATCAAAACAAATTGTTTTGTTCTGAATCGGACTTTTTATATGATAAGTTATAATGTAAACACATTTCAAAACAAGAAGTTTTTATTTCTAAACAAAAAAATCAAAATGTTCCATGCAAATAATGTAAACCTCAACACTGGGTTCAATTTTTTTTCTGAAACGAAATGTTGTTGAAATTGCAACATTGCTGCAGAAAGTTTCCATTTTGATAAAATTTCCAATGCAAACACATTATTGGAAAAATTTTGACCATCTCTACAAAATAGGTACCATGCGTACTGCTCAGACTAAAACACCATAGGACTAGAGCGGGTCAAAAGTTAGAATTTCTGTTCCATGGACAATTCTGAAATTCTCAAAAAACAAAAACAAATACAAACAAACAATTGTTCCATTCTGGAAGAAAAAGTAGAAATTTCCTTTCTGACGAATTGGCATTTTCCAATGAAAAAATGTTTCATCGGAAAATTGCCTGATCAGCTCTACAAAGGACCTTATTCTGGAGAAATGTATTTAATATAAAAATACAGAAAATAAATATTGTCTACTTGAAATGCATTGTCTATTGAAAATGCATTAAACATACAGAATTGGAACCTCATAATATGTAAAACATGCAAAATATATTGAGCATACATGAATTATGTATTTCAGTAACATATCTTGTAGGGTATATTAACTTGGAATAATACAATACTGAGAGATCAAAGAGGCCTCTGCAGTGGAAAGCTAGAGAGTAGGAGTTATTGGCACACACTTTCCCTTCTGGTGTGCGGACCCTGTAGTCAACCTGCAGGCCCAAAAGTGGCAGATATTGACCATCAGATGACCACAGAGGGAAGAGTAGTGCTGATTTAGCATGTACCCTCAGAAGCCTCTGGCAGTGTGGTCCAATTGCTCACGTTACCACAGGATAGGGTTGCCAACTGCTTACTCACGCAAAACTGAACACCCTTTCCCTGCCCCATAGCCGAGGTCCTACCCCTGCCCCATCCCTTCTCCAAGGCCCCACTCCACGCTCACTCCACTCCCACCCTGCGTCGCTCGCTCTCCCAAAGCTCACTCGCTCATTTTCACTGGGCTGGGGCAGGGGATTGGGGTGAGGGAGGGTGTATGGACTGGGGTTGTGGGCTTTGGGGTGGGGCCAGAAATGAGGGTTTCAAGGTATGGGAGGGGGCTCCGGGCTTGTGCAGGGTGTTGGGGTGTAGGAGGGATGAGGGCTCCAGGCTGGGGATGAGGGATTTGGAGTGTGGGAGGGGGCTCTGGGCTGGGGTTTGGCTGTATGGGGGGATGAGGGCTCCGGCTGGGGGTGCAGACTCTGGGGTGGGGCTGGGGATGAGGGGTTTGGGGTGCAGGGGGTGCTCCGGGCTGGGACCGAGGGGTTCAGAGGGTGGGATCAGGGATGGGGTTGGGTGTGAGAGGGGGTGAGGGGTGCAGGCTCCTGGTGGACCTTTCCTCAGGCAGCTCCTGGAAGCAGCGGCATGTTCCCCCTCCGGCTCCTATGCAGAGGCGTGGCCAGGTGGCTCTGTGCATTGTCCCATCCACAGATGCCTCCCCCACAGCTCCCACTGGCCCAGTTTCCGGCCAGTGGGAGCTGCAGAGCCAGTGCTTGGGGTGGGGGCAGCAATTAGAGCCCCTGGCTCCCCCTACACATAGGTGCCAGAGGGGCGTCTCGGCATGCTGCTACTTCTGGAAGCCGTGCAGAGCCATGGCAGACAGGGAGCCTGCCTTAGCCCCGCTATGCTGCCCACTGGACTTTTAACAGCCCGATCATCGGTGCTGACCAGAGTCACTAAGGTCCCTTTTTGACCGGGTGTTCCAGTCGAAAACCAGACACCTGCAACCCTACCACATGACAGGCTTAGTGGGACTTTTTCCCTGAAACATCCTCTTTTTGACCAGTTATTTATTCATTTCCTACTATCCCCTTGAGTAGCAAGTGGAGTTATTATGGATACAGTCCATGAAGAGTGCTAGGTATGTAACAGATAAGTGAGCGTAGGCAGTCCCTGCCTTAAGGAGCTCATAATATAAACAACTCTGAGCAACAATGCAATGGAATACAAACAAGCAGCTGAGCAGATAGTGATATTCAGTACTCTCTTGATTGGACCGTATTTTTTGTTTTAAAATACTCTCATCACTTCTGTTGCATTCTAGCTCTCTGTCTGTTGATTTTCTTTTTAGACTTCAAGATTCCTGAGGCAGAGACCTTGGATGAAATCCTGGCCCCATTTGAAATTAACTGCTTTTTTTCTAGGAACCCAAAATATTAAAAATAAGATTATTTTGTGTTCTACCGCAATGCAGTGTCACAATTCTATCTACAAAAGTATTTACAATGACCCTTATGACCATAAAGCAAGTACTTTCCAAAGTATTTTGTCCCCTAGTTACATTTGTGAAAGATGGCAAAATCATAGCTGGAGTCCCTTTTTTCTTTTTCCAACCCTGTTTTTCTTTCTAAGATGGAACTTTTAATAAATTGCTTAGTGTCATAGTAGAAGGTATCTGATAGAAGCATAGACCATTCCTGCAAAACACAAGCTTTAACATATTTAAAGCCACTAAATTTTGTTCTCGTATGTCCACTCTCGATTCCTTATATGCATAGTAATTTTCTGTTCCATATTTTGTACTTTTTGCAAGCGTAATAACTTCTTTTCACATCACTGAAAGTTTCACATACAAAACGACTGCAGAATATACAAAATGCATATGCCAATATGAGACCTGCAATTCAAATCTGAGAGGAAATATTGTCCTTAAAGATTTCACCAGGGCTGGCCCACAACGTTTTAGCACCTGAGGCGGGGAGCTCAAATGATGCCCCCATGCCCCCTTGCTTGGGCCAAAACTTTGAAAGGTCTCAATTCTGCCTTCTTCCCATTCTACTCCTCCCATGGTACTGCTCTGCTACCTACCCCAATAAAGGAGAATTAACAACTTAAAATGCCTTGTTCAATAATTTTAAGTAACACTTAACTTTCAAACGCCTGAACAGCAAATGTAACTTTTTTGCCTGCATACTAAACACTGGCATTTTTATCTGTTTGAATAATCAAAGTGGTGCATTCCGTGTCCTTTTGGTTGCAAAGATTTGAACTGCTTCCTGGAGGTCCACAGTCTGGGCCAGCTCATGCTCTATTGAGATGGTTGCAAGGCCAACCAGCCTCTCCTGTGTCATTATGGAGCATACATGTGTTTTTATTAACTTCAGCTCGGAGAAGCTGAGCTCTCCACTGGCAACTCTTACAGGAAGTGTTAGAAGTATGCGCAGAGCAACACAAACATTTGGAAAGAGGGTGGTCATCTTATTTGTGCACATATATTCCAGAACAGCCTTTGGAGTTGATCCTGCTGAAATGCATCTTGAAAGGGCTTTCAGTTCAACGCCTAAATCACTCGCATCAATATCACACATGTCATTCTGTGTCAACACTGTCTCTAGTGCCCTGCATTGCTGGTGTAGGTCTTCTTCAGGTATAGTGAGGAGTTTTGGAATATCATACAACATCCCAAATATACAGCTGTGTTCCTTGAGCTGCATGAAACGTTCTTCAACTGACTGTATTGCACAATCTAGCACCTGGTTAAAGAATTCAACTTTGAATTGTTGTTTGGGGTCTCTTATGGGATTATCTCGTGCCTCGTAATCAAAATGTCTTCTTCTTCGGTGACTCTTGTATTCTTGAATGGGTGGGAAAACAGCTTCAGTGTGAAGTTCCTCTGCCAACTTCTTCAGAAAGTTTTGAAATCCCTCATCTGACCGGTAAGACTGTAAGTATGCCTTTGCTTTGTCCAGTTGTTCCATTGCTCCAGATATATCATGGTCAACACCTTGGAATCTCTTGCTTACAACATTTATTTCAAAAAGTATCTCATGCCACAACACTAAACCACACCGAAATTTGAAGTTATGTATGTTTCTGGTGATTCCATTTCCCTCTGCCACTGTTCTCCCACAAACAGTTCCTGTCTTAGCATTATCCTCCATAATGGCAACTATGACATCATCTATCTTCCCAATTTGGTGTTTGATAGGCTTTATCGCCTCCACTCGACTTTCCCATCGTGTGGCACTCAGTGGGTTCAGTGTCAGAGAGGATGTTCCCAGATGTTGCTTCAAAATTTGCCATTGAAAAGTTGATGCAGAGAAAAATGCATAGACGCTTAGAATTACATTAAAAAATTCAGCAGCCTCACTAGAAGCTGATTCTGCATCACTGACCACCAAATTCAATGAATAAGAACTGCATGGGACAAAAAGAGCTTGAGAGTTTAACTCTCGGATCCGTGTCTTCACTCCTCTGTTCTTTCCTCTTATGTTGGCACCATTATCATAGCCCTGACCTCTCATGTCAGCTATCGCAATTCCCGTATCTTCCAGCTTTTTAAGAAGCACATTTGTCATACCAGCTCCTGTAGTATCATCAATGTCAATAAACTCTGGAAAATGCTCTCTGACAGTCACCATTGCAGGGACATTTTCACTAGGTTCTGTTGTTACAAAACACACCATTAAAGTCATTTCTTCCGTATGGCTGATGTCAGTTGTGCATAAAATCATAGAACATCAGGGTTGGAAGGGACCTCAGGAGGTCATCTAGTCCAACCCCCTCCTCAAACTCTTCTTAGATGCTCCTGGAGTACAGCATCAAACTCAGCCATCAGCTCCACAATTTTAAGGAAGTTTCCGTTGTTTGGCACATACAGTTGATCTGAAGTGCCACGCAGTGGAAGGTTTTGGGTAGCAAGCATTCTCACAATGGCAATGAGCCTTTTCAGAACATTTTGCCAGTAAAAGAGACTCTGATCCAATCTTCTCTTGATGCTGATCATCTATGATGGCCTTTAACCTTAGTCTGATCTCAAGCTCTTTCCACCTATGGAATGCTCTCTAGTGATTTGCTGCCTTCTCATGGTATGCCAGATTTCTAGCCAGATTTTTTCCAGTTCTTTGTTCCTGTAGAACCCAATGTGGCTGGAACATTAGACTGGAAGAGTCTGCAACAAAAACAGGATGCAGCATTCTGGGGTTTTGAGTACATAAGCCATGGCCTCTCCGCTTTGTCACCATTGGGGATTTCATGCCAGTAATGTGTTGGATGGAAACTTCTATTTTCATTGTCTTTGGGGAACATGAAGTTTTTCACTTGCTGTGGCCCATGCAGTACAAGGAAGTCCCTCAGGCTATTGCTCAAGTGGGTCCAAAGTCCTGGATCATCTGGACTTAAGGAACTAAACTCAGCAGCAGCTGTTTCTTGCGCCTCCACCACACTGTTCTCTGATCTACACTTTTCTTCAGGAATGTGCATGGTTACATCCATTTGAGATGGAGATATGGATGCTGCAGTTGCTGCCAGGTCACCTGCACTCTGACTAACTGGAAGATCAGGCACCTCCTCACCACTCACACCCTCACTGGGGCCGGAAGTCTCATGGGCCCGGAAGGCTCACCGTGAACATTTGTGTCTATGTATCACAGGAGAGCTCCTTTCTGCTTAAATAGAAAAGCTTCCTTCGCTTGCTTGCTTTTTCTGAATGCTGCCCCAGAGGAGCGTTTTCTTCTTTCACTCATGATTGCTAGCTATAGTGGCTCTCAACACTCAGTTGAAGGGGACAAATAAGCAGACTGGTAGCAGGGCCTGAGTGAGGGAAGATATCAGCATCTTAAGGGCTTAACTGGCTCCTACTACTGCAGTTGACTGCCTGTTCTCCTCAAGTGGGTTCAGGGAAGCAGCTGGAAACAGGAAGCTCCCTGAGAAGCTGGTGTTAATCAGTCCAGGCTCCTGGGAGTGCTAGAGAGGTACATAAGAGGCTCCTCCTCCTCTCTCTCCCTGCAGCTCCTGCTGCTTTCTGTTATTCCCTTTCACCTTTTCTCCTGCCTGCCTATTTTGTCTCTTGTGCCCACCTTCCTGCAGCACAGCACTCCACCATCTCTGTGCATCTAGAGCAGAGAGAATACACATGCACCAGCAGTAGACACAATTTTCTACACTCTGGGTCCTAGTGGCACACCCCCTCTCCCCAATAGTCTGGCAGCTGCCCCAGTTCACCTCATGGTAAGGCCAGCCTTGATGTTCACTAGTATTTAAACTTTATGAAGAGAACCATAAAATTTTGACAAAATATTTGACAAAACGGCTTTACAATTTGTTTTAATATTTTAATGTAATAAAATCACCCCTAAAAAGCATAACACTGCACTTTGAGGGGCAGAGCATGTCAAACTAGCTCCCTAGATTTCAGTGCAGCTACATTAATTTATACCATATTAGAATTTGGTCCAGAGTGTTTTCTTTAAAGTCAGCATAAAACACATATAAAGAAACCCAGGATAAAGCAGTTGATGTGTGAAATCAGAAATGGGAAGTGAGTTTCTCTCAGACTGGCTAATCTAACATTTTCATAGAACACGTAAACTGCAGTCTAAGAAATCTTTGACTATTTTCTCTCTTAGGTTTTACTAATAACTCCAATCACTGTAGTCTCTAAGTGCCGATTTTCTTTACTGTGATTGAGGAAGACATCATTTTATATAGTCTTATAAGTATATTGTACTACAATGTGTATGCTCCTAGCAGATTATTTCCTGCATTTGCTAAAATTTGTGACTTTTGTCAAAATGTATTAAATATTCAGAAGTAACCAAAAAAACAAAACCAAAAACAGTTTAAAGCATTTGGGAGTGAAATTCTACTCTTGCACATGCACATAGGGCTCCTATTAAAATAAATGGAATTCTCGGTCAACTACAATGGGACTACTCACATGCTTAAAGTTAGCCATGTAGTGAAGTGCTGGATTGGGGCCTATACTCTTATAGTTTTATATGTTGCGTCCATTAATTAGAAATGATAGGAACAGTGGTCTTTTTGTACATATTACAACCTGCTGATTTTTTTTATAAAGTAATGTAGAGGATAGAAATTTAAATGCACAAAACTAAAGAATTGTGAGAGTTACAGTTCGATATTAAGGCCTAGCAGCTGACGTTGCAGAAAAGCAAAAAAATCTAAACAACACTGATGGATTTTCCTGTGTGAATGTCCTTGCTATCGCTCTCCAAGCTGAGATACTACTGATATTTCTATGGCACTTTTACGTCATTCAAGTTTTTCAAACTTGAAAACACTTCAGCTCCTTGTTGCTTTCTAAAAGAAATTACAGAATACGCTGAATTGCCTTTCAGCTTTAAAGCTAAAATAAAAATTCTCCACTATTCATTATTACAACCACAATAAACTTATTCATTCAAATCACTTAACCTCCTTTTTTCAAACCAGCCTATAAAACCAAATTCCCAAAAGCAGTTTCTAAATTGTGCCCCAATTTTGCACACTCAAGTTGCAAGAGTAAGTTAATTGCACACAAAGATTTTTAAATACAAGCACATGTGAATGTAAACCACGTAGTTAGATGTTTAACTACATGTTCTGGTCATGCAAATCTGAGCGTTCAGGCACACAAAAACTTGTGCCCACACACCCAACAGAGAGAAAGCGTGGGGTGGGGGAGAAGGAGCACGCAATCCTCAGCATCTCTCTCTGATCCAGTCAACCAGGCTGGATGAATGCCCATCTATGGGAGAGTTCTCTCATGATGTATTCTCTCATGTGTGCTCTTCCTCATATGGTAACTGGTCACACAGACAGACATGGAGGCCAGCTTATATTTTAACCCAGTACAGTGCAAACTTTTCACACACAGAATTCATATCACAGCATGTTTTATTATCAACAAAAATATTTTGAAAAAGTCTAAGTGAAAGTAACCTGTGCCAGACTCAATATTGTTTGAGGGAAGCACATTATCCTGCCTGGTGCGGAACATCTCAAAATGCCAGCTTTTCTGCTTATTCAAAAACACAGCACTTATGAACTGATCTTCAACAGAGCAGAATCAGTGGGAAATTGTTAGCGTTTTGCCAAGAAAACAATGTTTTGCCTGTGGGATAGAACGGCTACAGTAGCACAGTGTCGTTTCAGTGAACTTTAGCCTAGCAGTGCATCTGTGAATGATTTCTTTATGCAAGACTCTCACATCAATGTGTGCTTGAAGGGAACACTTTGTTTTGGGAGATTCTAGTCCCAGGCGCCTCTATACTCCCTTAGTTTATAAAAATAAAAGTTAACTTAAAAATGTATTAGAGAAATAAAATTACATCCAAATAAAATGTATTCATTCCTGGTCAAAAGACACAGAACTGTTTCTAGTTAGAGGTTTCTGGAAGAAGATAAGAGAAGCTGAGGACTTAGAAGCAAAAATTTTTAAAGGGTATATAGTGCACAAAGGTGTTCTCATATACTGTAGATTCCTTTGATTTGGGCTGGATGTCTTGTAGAAATTATGCACTGTTTTATATCAGAACTGCATTTAGGTTTATGCTACAGTTAGCACTCGGTCAGTCCCTAAAATTTAGTTTGTTCAATAACCGGGAATAAAAAGCATTGTACAGTACCGCACTTGTACCTCCTTCCAAATAAAATACACTAAATCCACCTGCACAGTGTGCTAGCATAGAACACTTTATAAACAGATGATAGGACCAAATTTTGACTTAGTGTAAGTGTGCCAGGATCTTTGGGTTCTCAAATCTGAATGTCTCGCATCATGGCCTATCAGGTTTTTAATTAACATGGTCTATCGTGAATATGGCCTATCATTAGGGCCCTACCAAATTCAGGACCATGAAGAACGTGTCACGGATCGTGAAATCTGGTCTTGTGTGTGGCTTTTACTCTATGTTATACATATTTCACAGGGGAGACCAGCATTTCTCAAACTGGGGGTCCTGACCCAAAAGGGAATTGGAGGGGGTCACAAGGTTATTTTAGAGGAGATCATGGTATTGCCACCCTTACTTCTGCACTAATGCCTTCAGAGCTGGGCAGCCGAAGAATGGCGGCTGCTGACTGAGGGCCGAGCTGTACAGGCAACAGCACAGAAGTAAGGGTGGCAACACCATACCAGGCCATCCTTACTTCTGCACTGCTGCTGGCGGTGGCTTTGCCTTCAGAGCTGGGCTCCCTGCCAGCAGCCACCGCTCTCCAGCTGCCCAGCTCTGAAGGTAGTACAGAAGTAAGGGTAGCAGTACCACAACCCCCGCCTACAATAACCTGGTGACTCCCACAACTCCTTTTTGGGTCAGGACCCCTACAATAACAACAATGTGAAATTTCAGATTTAAGTAGCTGAAATCATGAAATTTACTATTTTTAAAATCCTATGACCGTGAAATTAACCAAAATGGACCGTGAATTTGGTAGGGCCCTACCTATCATGTTTTAAATTAATAGAAAATTTCTTAACTCTTTGATATTTCATCTGCTAAGCGTAGCTCAGTAAGATCTGAAAATGTTTCAACAATCATTGTGCATCCAGATTTGTGCAAGTGCAGAAAATTGCAGAAAATCACCATAAATAGAATATGAAAGTACAGTCTATGCAAATGTAATGCTGACAGACCCCGGTTATCGTCGTGCGGGATCGAACCCCAGACTTCTGGAGCTTAGTGCATGAGCCTCTACCGTATGAGGTAAAAGCCAACTGGCTGTTCGCTAATGCTCTCTCTTTCTCTCTCTCTTCTAGTGGTCTCGGTGCCACTAGATGAGACAGAACACTACACCCAGGAGGTGTATGGGTTATACAAACAATTACGGAGTCCATTTAATCTCTCTCTCAACATGGAGTTAAAAGGATTTTCATCATCAGGCAGGAAAGGTATACAGAATGTAGAGCTTTCTTCATTGAATAGCAACCTTCTAATATAAGACAATGGCCACAGGAGGTAAAGTGTAATTGCTATTCCAATGCCTATCAATTTAACCGCAATGTACAATTTAACCTCCCAAAAACAATTTATGTTTTTTTATATTAGATATTAATGTAGACATCTTAAAAATGATTTTAGAAAGGCGGCACTTGTCTTCCTTTAAAGATGAGAACCATTTGTTCTAATAGTATCCCTATCAGAAGCACTCTGATCATGATTACTTTTGTGGCAGTATTGGTTTAATGACCTGAAGCGCTGTTAGTTAATCTTGAGATGGTATTAAAATAAAATTGCAAATACTAAATTTTTTTCACTAAGTCAAACAGAATATTTTATGTTTAATGAACTCTGCAATATAATAAAATGCATTGAACTTTTTTATTTCTATTATTAAGGATTGTTTGAGATAGGATTCTGAACTCCTTTTAATGGCATCTAGCAACAATAACTGCTACAAAATGAAAGCCAAAACCACATTCTAAAGTGTAAATTGCTCCAAGGGCCTAGCATGCCACGTGCATGCAAATCTCCCATCAATTTCATTGGGAGCTGTGAGTGCACAAGGAATGTAAGTTTGGGCTCACCACTGTTACAAAAAACAAGTGACACAAATTAGAGTTTTACAGATAACTTAGCAGAAAGAGTAGTGGAACTTCAGTTATATATAATTAAAAATGGAATTAATTACCTATTAAAAAGCATTTTACTTTTAACGTAAATTTTAATTTTTCTGTGTCCTGCCTATTTTCATGAAGCTCACTCATCATTTGCTTATGATAAGTGTTTTATTGATATACAGCATGTTCTGTATATTTCAAGCTCCTTAAGAAATACTGTATGAGTTAGGAAATCTATTAAGCTGTGAAGCCCAAGGAATTTTAAATATTGTCTGCTTGATTTTTTCAGAAGGCTGTATAATCCACCATATGTGTTTTTCACAGTATGGTAATATGGTCATAGGATTTGTTTTAGTCAAAGACCAGCAAACTCAAATATTTCACTCTTTTCATTATTATTTGTGAATAGCAAATCAATCATTTCAACCTAAACAATTTCCTACTGGGATTTATTCAAAATAAATACTGTTGTTTTCTTCAGGGTTGTCTGCTTAGATAATAGTAATTAATAAATGATTTTTCATAAAACACATTATAATTAATAATTAAAGTATTCAGTTCTTATTATCATAGTCTTGGTAACTTGCTTATCTCTTGATTTCCTTGGTGTGATTTCTATTGCATTTCCTAGCTGTAAGAGAAAAGTTCTGCTTCTAATAGCCTCAAAGGATAAAAAATGCATCCAAAGCAAGTATACTTTTATTTCTTTTGCATTTCTAAGAACAACCCAATAAATGTAATCTCCATGACTACTGGCTCAGGAAAGCTCTGTGTATTCCTTAGGCTATTAATTTGTGAGTTTGTATCTGAATATGAAGGGGAAAATGCTCATCTTTAACACCCACCAAGAACAAATTAGGCATTTTACAATATCCCCTTCTGTGTTATCCCAGCATCTCTCCTTTGTCTGATTATGTCTAACCCAGTGCCGTCTGTGGAGACCTCCTACAAAGTTTCCCAGAAGGCAGTGTCATCAGGAAGAATGAGTATGGGATTGGGAATCAGGAGGTCCTCCTTTCTAATCCTGGCTCTTCTACTACTTGCTGTGTGGCCTTGAAAAAAGCCCTTTGTCCTTTCTTTAACAGTTTTTCCGTATGAAAAATGGGGATTATACAATTTACATCACAGGGCTATTGTGAGGATTAGTTAATGACTATACAGTGCTTTAAACATGTAAAACACTATATAATTGCTAACTATTATTATAAACATGGAGTATAGGGGCTTTCTGAAGCAGAAAGGCTAGCGGTAGGACCATGCTTCGCAGCAGTCCCTAGGTAATTAAGGAAAAACAGGTTTCAGAGTAGCAGCCGTGTTAGTCTGTATCCGCAAAAAGAAAAGGAGTACTTGTGGCACCTTAGAGACGGATCCGCTGAAGTGAGCTGTAGCTCATGAAAGCTTATGCTCAAATAAATTGGTTAGTCTCTAAGGTGCCACAAGTACTTCTTTTATTTTTAAGGAAAAACAGCTGATGAAAGGACTCTGAGTCTGTTATCCTGACTGCCCAGGTGAATTACTCCAGCCTCCCACAGAATTAATTCTCTCTTGCCTCACAGCCAAAGACAGAGAGGTTTGACAGTCCTGCGGATAGAGAGTAGAGCAGCACAGGACATTGAGAACTCATATGTATGCATTTTTAAACTCCCAAGTGACAGTTAACTTGTGACTACAGAGCTGGTTTAATATTTTGTGGGCTTCTTTAGTATTCCCTTGAAAAGGATAATCTTGTCAGGAGTCTGGATCTGAGAGCCTTCTAGGGCTTCTATATTGTGGCTATTTTCAGCAGAATTGGGCCCTTCCAACTGAAAAACAGACAGCATTTTTTAAAACTTCCAAAACCCTTGATTTGGCAGAGATCTTGTGTACTGACTTCAGCCTGGAGCCTATATTTATGGGTGAGTTGTAAACCTCTGAAGAAAATACAGAGATATATTCTTACCTTATCAAAACTGTAGGGAGAAGGTAGAATACCAATTTATTAGCTGCACACCCAGATGCAATCATTTTAAAAAGTAAATGCTGTATAAGAGACATCATTTTATGTTAATGCTAAAAATTGTCAGCATTTATGCCTGAGAAAGGAAAGGCACAAAGTACAAAAATTTGTTATTGCCTATGCATGCTGTTTGATAAAGAAATGCCATGGAATAATTATTTTTCCTGGTCTGAATACTTAAAATAACAGTCTCTATTTCACTTCAAAACTTTGCTGTATGAATTTAAAACAAGTGCTTAGTCTTAAAAATATCTGCTACAAACTAAGCCACTTTGAAAAACCACTAATTAAAAGGCATTATTTCAGTAAAGGGTATTCCACAAGAGTATTTAACTAAAACAAACGGGGAAAAATGGTTACTCACAGTCTTATAACTGTTGTTCTTCTAGATGTGTTGCTCATATCCATTCCAATTAGGTGTGTGCGCGCCACGTGCACAACTGTGGGAAAGTTTTTCCCCTAGCAACACCCTCAGGTTGGCTGTGGAGCCCCCTGGAGTGGCGCCTTCATGGTGCTCAATATATGACCCTGCCAACCCAGCACCTCCTCAGTTCCTTCCTGCCTTCTTGTTACTCCAACAGAGGGGAAGACAGGTGGGTTTGGAATGGACATGAGCAACACATCTCGAAGAACAACAGTTACGAGAAGGTGAGTAACCGTTTTTTCATCTTTGAGTGATTGCTCATGTCGATTCCAATTAGATGACTCCCAAGCCCCACCTTGGCGGCGGGGTCGAAGTATGGCATCGCTGATTGGAGCACCACTCTGACGAAAGCTGCATCATCTCTGGCATGCTGGATGATGACATAATGAGAGATGAATGTATGTACCAAGGTCCAAGTTGCTGCCCTGCAGATTTCTTGTATCGGGACCTAGGCCAGGAACGCCGTCGATGAGGCCTGAGCCCTCGTGGAGTGTGCCGTAAGAGCCAGGGCAGGTGTTCTGGCCAGCTCGTAGCACATGTGGATGCATGACATGATCCTGGAAAATATTCTTTGAGATGAGACCGGGAGTCCTTTCATCAGGTTTGCCACCACCACAAACAGCTGGTTCGACTGCCTGAATGGCTTAGTGTGCTCAATGCAGAAGGCTAGCGCCTGCCGAACTTCCAGAGAGTGCAGCCTCTGCTCACGGCTACTGGCATGAGGCTTAGGATAAAACACTGGGCACTTCCTGTTGCATCGAATGACAAACAGGTCAATCAGGGGGAAACCCACATCTTTGGAAGATGAAGTGTATGACATCCAGCTGGATGGACCACTCATGATCGTGGAAGGACCTGCTGAGGTGGTCCGCCAGTGCGTTCTGAACTCCTGGTAGATAGGATGCTTCCAGGTGAATGGAGTGAGCTATGCATGGTTTGTTGAACCTCGGGAGGGAGTCCTGAGGCCTGCAGGCATGAGCTATGCCTCCTGGCAATACCAGAGGACAAGGTGCACGCCACTGAGTCCGCAGCATCCAGTGAGACTTGTAAAGAGGTCTGTGCTACCACCTTGCCCTCCTCCACTATTGCTCCAAACTCCTCCCTGGACTCTGTTGGCACCAGCTCCTTAAACTTGAGCATCGAGTTCCAGGAGTTGAAGCTGTCTCTATTCAGAATTGCCTGCTGATTGGCAATCCTGAGTTGCAACCGCTCAATGGAATACACTTTGCGCCCAAATAAATCTAGGTGCTTTGGCGTCCTTGGACTTAGGCGCTGGGGCTTGTTGTCCCTGCCTCTCCTTTCCATTTACTGCAACCACCACTAATGAGCAAGGCTGCAGGTGAGTGAAGAGGTATTCGTATCCCTTAGATGGGACAAAATACTTCCTCTCCACATGCTTCACGGTGTGAGGGATGAAGGCTGCAGTTTGCCACATGGTCTTAGCATTGGCCTGTATAGTCTTGATGAGGGGTAGAGCCACCCTCGATGTGCCTTCCAGGGCCAGGATGTTGACCATCATACCCCCCGACTCCACTGCCTCTTCGGCCTGCAGGACCATATTTCGCGCTGCCCCGCAAAGGAGGTCCTGGTGGGCATGGCTGTCCATGGGAGGTAGTCCAGAGACAGAGGAGCCTGCAACCGCCTCATCCAGGGAGGATGATGAGGAGACTAATGAGAGAACAGGGTCCTCCAGGGACTTCCTGTCCCTCCTTTCTGTCAGGGCCAACCACACCTGGATCAGGCTCAGGAACTGGCGTTGGTTCCAGGGGAGGTAGTGCAACCGGGTACCTCCTCGGCACCCCTAGGGGTGTGGCGACTGGCTGATGCCTCTGGCACCCATGGTACAGAGGCAGCTGAATGGAGACCTTTGGATTGGGCGCCCTGGGCTTGGTGGTACGCCCACGGGGTCCAAAATGGCCACTGCTCTGGTCCCTGCCACTGTGCAGGCCATGGCCCTGCACCCACCTCAGGCCTTTCATGGCCTGACCAGTGCCTGCCCTGGTCTGAGTATCTAGACCCCGTCTCCGAGTCCAAAAACAGGGTCCAAGACCGCGATGGCCAGGGCGGTGCTGAGCAGAGCTGGAGTGGGGAGCGGTGCAAGGATCTGGAGTGGTGCGGTGATCTGGAGCAGTACTGAGATCGGGGTCTGTGCGGGGATGCTGACCAGCGCCGGGATGACTGGTACTGGCCGCGGGAGCTGCTGCACAATGGGATCAGGGTGAGGATTGGTGTTGCGATCAGGAGCGCTGGCACCACCTGGAACGGTGCCGTGAGTCTGACCAGTGCTGCGAGTCCAACTGGTGCCATGATTGCGAGTAGCGCTGAGACTTCGAGCAGTGCCGGGACTCCGAGCGGTGCTCAGGGATGAAGCATTGCCAGTTTGCCTCAAGACAGTGAGATACCAGTGTGGTACGGGAGGCTTGGCTCGAAGGACCAGCGACCACGATACCGTCATGGTGATGAGGTCCCTCACAGCCTCAATAGTGTCCAGGGTGGATGGCAATTCCACCTCCTCAATGACCTGGCTCGGGGATTCCAATGGCAACGGACTTGACAGTCCCTCTTGCGGGGCTGAAGTCGACAGTGCCAATTCCAAAGTCTTTGGCCCTGGGTGCTCCTCTCTGGGATGCGCCCCATTAGCCGGCTCCAAAGGGGTGGGTCTCTGAGTCAGAGATCCACTCCTCCCCTGCTTCTGGTGCCGCTTCTGCATCGGGGAATGGGACTGGTGCTGGGTCGATCCTGCCAGTTTTGGCGTTGGGGAGTGGTGGTGCTGCAGTCTCTCCCAGAGTCCTTCCGCAATGCCATTTCTACCTCTGCTGCTGGGGTGCTGCTTACCAATGAGTTTGGTGCTGGGTCTTGCCACGCCGATGCAGGTTGCGGTCTAAGAAGCTCCCTGAGGTGAAAGTCTTGCTCCTTTTTTGTTCTGGGGCAAAGCCTGCACTTATGCTCTTGGTGTGCAGGTCCAACAAAGAAAATAACAGAATGCCACTAGCCATCACCTTCAGGCCCCAACTAAAACCTCTCCAAAGCATCATCAAGGATCTACAACCTATCCTGAAGGACGACCCATCACTCTCACAGATCTTGGGAGACAGGCCAGTCCTTGCTTACAGACAGCCCCCTAGCCTGAAGCAAATACTCACCAGCAACCACACACCACACAACAAAAACACGAACCCAGGAACTATCCTTGCAACAAAGCCCGTTGCCAACTGTGTCCACATATCTATGCAGGGGACACCATCACAGGGCCTAATCACATCAGCCACACTATCATGTGCCAGCAATGCCCCTCTGCCACGTACTTTGGCCAAACTGGACAGTCTCTATGTAAAAGAATAAACGGACACAAATCAGACAATCAAGAATTGTAACATTCAAAAACCAGTCGGAGAACACTTCAATCTCTTTGGTCACTTGATTACAGATCTAAAAGTGGCTATTCTTCAACAAAAAAACTTCCAAAACAGACTCCAACGAGAGACTGCTGAATTGGAATTATTTGCAAACTGGATACAATTAACTTAGGCTTGAATAAAGACTGGGAGTGGATGGGTCATTACACAAAGTAAAATTATTTCCCCATGTTTATTCCTCTCCCACCCCCGCCACACTATTCCTCACACGTTCTTGTCAACTGCTGGAAATGGCCCACCTTTATTATCACTAGAAAAGGTTTCCTCCTCACCCCCGCTCTCCTGCTAGTAATAGCTCACCTTACCTGATTACTCTCATTACAGTGTGTATGGTAACACCCTTTGTTTCATGTTCTCTATGTATATAAATCTCCCCACTGTATTTTCCACTGAATGCATCCGATGAAGTGAGCTGTAGCTTACGAAAGCTTATGCTCAAATAAATTTGTTAGTCTCTATGGTGCCACAAGTCCTCCTTTTCTTTTTGTGAATAGAGACTAACACGGCTGATACTCTGAAACCTGTCATAATCTTTTAATTATTCAGGACATTAATATCCACACTGGCTCTTTTGCCATAGAGATCATGATGCCATACTCTAGAATAAAATATATTTAGTCTCATTCACATCAAAAAGTAATTATAGATAACTCACAATTTTGTAATAAATGTACAGCTTTGCAAGATATAATTTTTTAAACCTATAATACATAACTTTTCTTTGATTGAAAGGTTTTTAACACTAATTAAGCTTTATTTCTCTAACCAGCTTCTTTCTAACTTGGTACTTCTGACATCCCAATTTCTCACGTATTTCCCTTTATGAAGTACTAATGCATTTGGCCTGGGGAAGCTATTGGTTTTCAAAGACAACCTGTGTTGCAACTCAAATTCTACTTGGGGTTTTTGAAGTAAAAGGTAAACCATAACATATATAGTTAAAATTTGACCTTGTCCATTGGAGAAAATATTCCAATATTTGGAATACCACAATCTCCACCAATACCTGAATGCATGTTCACTTTTGGATCAAGTTATGTGAAATCTCATTAAATATTTTAAGTTAATGGTCTAAATAGTGTCACAAAACACAGCCCAGAATAAGAGGCAATGCATTCCTGTGCTGCCCCAGGAGCATCCTAGGGAAGGAAATGTGGTCCAGGGGCCACAGCTATCTCCCTGCTCTTCCTTGTCTACAGGAGTTGTAATTTGCTGCTGGCCTATCCAGCACAAACTCAGGCTCACCGGCCAGTGCTTTGGGAGGTAAATCCCAAAATTCCAGGTTTCAGAGTAGCAGCCGTGTTAGTCTGTATCTGCAAAAAGAAAAGGAGTACTTGTGGCACCTTAGAGACTAACACATTTATTTGAGCATAAGCTTTCATGAGTGATGAAGTGAGCTGTAGCTCATGAAAGCTTATGCTCAAATAAATGTGTTAATCTCTAAGGTGCCACAAGTACTCCTTTTCTTTTTCCAAAAAATCCACTCATTTCCTGATGACCTGCTTTGGTGGAGAAGTAGCAAATGAGCAGCACCCAATCAACCCTGCAGACTTGGAATCAAGCCTGGGTAATCTGCCCAAAGCTGTTAGGTTATTTCTTCTTCCGCTTTATACCTCTACATAAGCACATAGGCCAAGGTGTAATCTAACCCAATGTGTCATGACTAGAGCTGGTTGGAAAATTGGTCCTTCTCCCTCGCCCCATGGAAAATTTTGATTTTTCAGTGAAAATTTTAATACTGAAAAATTTTAGCTGAAAACCTAAATATTTAGATTCAGAAATGCTGCCCTAGTGCCTCATGGGTGTTATAGCCCAGGTGCCTCATGCTCCCATTCTCCTCTGTAGGCTGGGTTCACTGGTCAGACTACATCTCTGGGTGCATCATGGTCTCCCCTCTTGAAGAGGAGACATCATGTATCATGGAAGTCCCTGACCAGAGTGCATCATGGGAGATGTAGTCTGGCCAGGGAGTTTTGGTCCAATGGGAACATGGGGCCAATCAACTCCCACGGAACACTGTGGCAGCATATCCAAATCAAAATGTTTCAGGTTTTGGCTGAAATGCTTTGGTCCTTTGAGCGTTTGGTTTTTCAATGGAAAAATATAAAAAAATTCCACAGAAAACAGATATTTTTGCAAAAACTTTTGGTTAACTGAAAACCCAATTTTTGTCAATAGACTTGTGAAGTTATTTTCAGATTTTTAAAGGTCTAATGAACAGAACACCATTACTTTCACTTTCTAATTTATAACACTTGCCAACATAACTGTAACCTGCTTTATTCTAAACCCTGTAATAATTACTTACTAAACTATATGCCAGGTTTCAGAGTAACAGCCGCATTAGTCTGCATTCACAAAAAGAAAAGGAGTACTTGTGGCAACTTAGAGACTAACCAATTTATTTGAGCATAAGCTTTCATGAGCTACAGCTCACTTCTGTAGCTCACGAAAGCTTATGCTCAAACTATATGCATCATCCAACCTCACTGTTGCTTTCAAATAAAAAGTAAAATAATATTGATTTAAGTTTTGTGCTTCATGCACCATTTTTAAATGGTTACTGTATCTCATGTTGCAAATGGTTTGAGGTTTGTCACCACTCCATTCATGGCTTCTTCTGCAGTTTGTGGAGAAGAGTATAGAGATTGCCAGAATAACTGCTCCAGGCCTCTGGCTGCATTCCCATTTCAATCAAATTAGCAGCTGTTCCTCTTGATTGTTTTACCCCGAGATGAGTTGTTGAATTATCCTGTTTCTAATTTCCCATTCCAATAAAAAAGAGAGACGAGAGAGAGAGAGAACAGTATAATTTAAAAGACTCTCCTGTTGCTCCATAATTGTAATCATAGTTGATATGGCACATTTCAATTTGATTTCAGGCATGGTCACTGAATGGCTATGGCTCCTGGAAAAGATTACAATAACGTTGTTGATTCTGGGGCCTTTTTAATATTTTAGGCTAGATTCTGCAAGCCTTGCTCATATAAATTAGCAATGAAACTACTCATCTGAGTAAACACTACTCAGCTCAAGTAAGGTTACAGAATTTGGCACTTATTTTGTTACATTTATTGGTTGCATTTATCTAATGTCTAGTTGTAGACATTAGATTGATTGAAACACAAAGTCCTTGCTTGGTTTAATCCTAATTTGAACACCTACAGTTTATTATTTATTTCCTTGCACATGATTATAACATATAAAGATTTCTCACACTATATTCAGGCCCCTATTATTTTACAGGTGTTCTGCAAATGATTTCACTGGCTTCCCTTTTTGAAAAAGTGCTCACTGAATTATCATTAATCTGTTGACAACTTTCAGGCCCACTTTGCCTTGCAAGCAAATTCCATTTAGTACATTAGATTTGCAGATTGGAAGTAACAAGGACAAATTCTCTGCTACCGCAAGACAATTTACCTCATTAAAATTACACAATCAGATAATTTAGCCCATATTTTTTGTTTTAACTCAGTACTCTATTCAGAAGTTAGATAACAGAAGCAGCAGAATTCAGGCATGTTGCCACTATTCTTGATTATAGGCAGAGCTGGCAACACTGCCTATTGTTAAGGTTGCCTGACATTTTCCATTATAAGACCCTGTTTTCAGTTGCTTATGCTTTCCCATACTTTAATTGTTTTTGTTGAAATTTTCCATGCCTGGTGTCTGCTCCATGCTGAATTGTTTTGAAAAATGTTCAAAACAGTTCAGCCATTTCCAAGAACAAGGCTAGGGAAAAATACACTGTTTTGACAACATTAAAAACTGGTGGTGACTTTTTCTTTGAACAGCTCTAGTACCTCTCTGCTTTGGAGCAGGGACTTAAGATTTGGTAGGGGGTGGCCTTTGTGTCAGAGATGTGTCTTTTGCTGTCTGTGTGACAATCTACACAAATCTGGGCAAGTTAAAAGCCTTTGACAAATAACACTTCACACATGATGAGTAGAGACTTCTTAGATTTTAGCAGGTAAATTCCCCAAAACAGCATCACACTAATCATGCTTCCAAGTGGTGCAGAGCAGGATTTTCCCTGAAATTGGAGGGCTGCACTGCTGCTGGCTGTGCCAGGCCCAGGTACTTGAACTGAGAGCAATGTGCCTCTCTCTCCTTTTAGGGTATGTCTACACTGCAAAAAGAAAGAAGGGTTATCCGTATAAGCGCTTCAAAGATAACCTGAAGAGTAGTCTTCAGTGGACTTGCATCCGTCTCAAAGAACTTGAATAAATGGCTCAGAACAGGACTCACTGACGGTCTCTGACAAGATCAGCATAAAACAGGTTCGAGTGGGATCGGAGAAATCGTCTCCAGGATGCACGTGAAAGCACCACGGAGCTGCATCACAGATACGGACTTCCCATGCCCTCAACTCTGTGCATCAGGGTTCGGACTTCAGAGTCATATGCACAGCTGAAGATGATAATTGCAACAATAGCAGCAATGGACTACCAACACCCCCTCCACACACAGTAATTAAAAACCTACAGCTGCTTTATCCTCTGATTTAAGCTCTTCTTCTATGTATTGATTCATGATGCTATCAGCATTTCAGTTCTTAAATCCCATCTATGTATCTGAGCTGTAAATAATACTTCAGTACCATTTTGTGAAGAAGGTTTGAGTGGATGATGATAAAAGATGTTGTGTTGTTGTTATGAATCTAGTTAACCGAAGGACATTCTGAAAAACACTGGAAATGTGCAAACCATCGAAAGAGAATATGACAACAGATGAGTGTGTGTGGGAGAAAGAAGAAAAATAGGTTCTTGAACCTGTAATTGTGACTCCTACACTGTTTCTTTCAATTGTCTGTAGTGATAATGTTCATAATACCTCATCCCAGCAAGGCCCACATATCCTCAGTGTGGGTAAATATTAAGCTTGTTTTCTGTGGCAAACAAAACAGTACAATGTTTATACAAGATTATACAAGATTTAATATGGTATGGTCTGTTGTTTTCCTAGGTCCAGAACGCATGAGGTGGTTTCTGAGAGAAAAACAAGCTGTTCATTTGTACTGAAAAAATCCATTATAAGTACATAATAAAAATGAGGTATGCATACATTAGCAGTTATGCTTGTATCTGCAGCCTGCTTTCAGTGCACTCTTATTACAAAAGGCAAATAAAAATGCAAAATTTCAGCTAATTCTAAATAGTTTGTAACTGATGCTATTGTGTAACTGATGGATGTAACGGCTATATTATGTAATATTGTGTACTCAGGTCTGTAGCTGAAAGGAGCTCCAGGAACGTACATTCTGCACCCTATTTTTATTCCATGTATAGATGAACCTAACGATAAAAACAATTAATATTCACATCAATAGTCCCATTGACTTCAATGAGACAATTACTGTGCTTAAAGCTAAGCATGTACACTTGTGGTAAGAGGACAGGTCTTAAATATGGTACTGAATTAGCTTTCATTTACTCCAACCCTGCGGGCTTGTCTTCACGACCGGGGAGATTGATGCTGCTGCAATTGATGCAGATGGTGTCAATTTCGCAGGTATAGTGAAGACCCACTAAATTGATGGCAGAGCACTCTCTGGTCAACTCCGGCACTCTAGCTCCCCAAGAAGAGTAAGGTAAATCAACGAGAGAGCGTCTCCCATCAACGCAGCGCAGTGAAGACACCTGGGTAAGTCGACGTAAGCAGTAATTTAGGTCAATTTACCCCGGTAGTGAAGACAATAAGAAATTATAATCCAAATAAAAGGTGCACTTTTATATATGAACAAAATACCATTGTATAAAATTGTCCAAACTATGCACAGTTGGAAAAGCTGCTAGCCCTACTGTTTATTTTCTTCTGAAGCTTAAGGCACTGTTCACTACCAGGTGCCGGTATAATCAACGGTATAATGTAGCATGCCATCTCCTATGGGTGGTGCAGATCTGATGTAATACACAACGTAGAGTATGGGAGATGTGATGATTTGGAGGATCTGTCTGTACCACTTATGAATGCTGCCCCATTTATGTGTACCGATAATGGCTTAGAAGCCTGGAAATACTTCTCTGCCAGACCATAGACAATATCAAATCATCAAGAATTATCATCACCTGAATAGGCCTTACCTAAGAGAACAAAATAGTAACTGCATCCTAAGGGATTCCAGTTCCACAAGCAACACAACGAACATGACAAAGCAGGGTTTTCAAGAGGACTCACAGGGAGAGGATTCTTAGAGAGCCCTATAGGAAGTTAGGGCAGGAGAGGGGAAGGGATAGGACACAGAGGTCACAGAAGGCAAGCTGAGGAAAGAAGTTATGTGTTTCAGAACTCAAGCCATGCACTGCAATGGTCGATCCCTGGATGACCCTAGACCACCCTAACCCTTGCACAAAGAATGCTCTGTAGGGTGAGGAAACTAATATAGGGAAATGTGTGTATGGATCTGTGTATTTCTTATGTGATTAAGTAAAGATCAATACGGGTGTAAGAATTTTGTGCAAAGTATTTTTGTGTTTATGTTACACATGTCATGTGGTCCCTTGGAGTGGTAAACAAGAAGGCTCAAACCTTTGGATGGAGTTCTGTGAGAAGGTGTGTATAATGTACTGGAGTTTCTTGGGGGTCAATGCTGGTCCTGGGGGCCTGTGGGGCTCTATTTCTGTGAAGGGGTAACAGAATGAGGATCAATGCCCAGGAAATGATCCAGAAAGACCAAAGGAGGAAATAATACTGCAACCTACTGAGATCTAAGGTATTTTCAAGCACACGGGGATTCAGTGTCTGGGGATTCAGCAATCTGGAGAGTGGCCAAGAGGGGGTGCTAGACTTGGTCTGTGACAGAAGGATCTCAAGGATTTCCATTTATGTGTCACAACTAAGTATTACCCCATAATACTTACTTTAGATTAAAAGTGTCAATCTCGGATATGTATCAATGTATTAGGTCCTGTATTAAATTTTTTGCATTGCTGGTGCTGTCTGCACCCATTGCTACTAACATTTGAAAGCAATTATGAAGGCCTTTTGAAGGAAATCTGCATAAAGTCAAATAGACTGTACATATATTTTAGAGTGATTGTGGAAAAAATTGTAACATTTTTTCTAAAAATAGAAAAACTGCACCTTTTCAAAAAGAGATTGCTGGCATAAATGTTAGCTTCTTGTATACAACAGTAATGATCAATGTCCATCTATAGTGCAGTACCACTTTACTCTGCCACCAGAGTTGCGGAGTGCAGGAAGATAATTCCACACTCTTCATTTTGGGAAACAAAAAGCTGATTATTATTACAGATCATTTTTCCATTATATGAAGGAAGTGTAATTCAATCAGTGACATATTGTTAAAACAGCATAATTATTATTCTGTTAACCCAAGTAAAGTAGCCACAAAACAGGCAATAACACAAAAGTAGCAATGAAGATTTTTTAAATTCATCAAACCACTTTGTACCCCAAAGATAGTACAATATTTGACAAAATGGAGGAGGGTCTGGGTTTTTGGTCAGTGGCTCTATATAATATATAAAAGGATTATACCCCCATGTACATTTACCTCCCCTCATAAGAATGTAAATTGCATTAGTGTCAATGGGTTATGTCTGTCTTTGCAGAGAGTTATCCAGCATGTCCCCTTACTTAATCATTTCCAGGCTGGTTGATCCTGCCAGTAGCACACATTTTTCTCAAAGATTAAGCCATGCATGTCTAAGTACACATGGCCTATACAGTGAAACTGCAAATGGCTCATTAAATCAGTTATGGTCCTTTGGTTGCTTCAACCCTTACTTGGATAACTGTGGTAATTCTAGAGCTAATACATGCCGATGAGTGCTGACCTCCAGGGATGCATACATTTATCAGACCAAAACCAACCCAGGCTCGCCTGGCTGCTTTGGTGACTCTAGATAACCTTGGGCCGATCACACGCCCTCGTGGCCTCTAAGATGTATTCAAATGTCTGCCCTATCAACTTTCGATGTTACTTCCTGTGCCTACCATGGTGCTCACGGGTAATGGGGAATCAGGGTTTGATTCCGGAGAAGGAGCCTGAGAAACGGATACCACATCCAAGCAAGGCAGCAGGTGCGCAAATTACCCACTCCCAACCTGGGGAGGTAGTGACGAAAAATGACAATACAAGACTCTTTCGAGGCCCTGTAATTGGAATGAGTACACTTTAAATCCTTTAACAAGGATCCATTGGAGGGCAAGTCTGGAGCCAGCAGCTGAGGTAATTCCAACTCCAATAGCGTATATTAAAGTTGTTGCAGTTAAAAAGCTCGTAGTTGGATCTTGGGATTGAGCTGGCAGTCCGCCGCGAGGCGAGCTACCGCCTGTCCCAGCCCCTGCCTCTTGGCGCTCCCTTGATGCTCTTAACTGAGTGTCCTGGGGGTCCAAAGCGTTTACTTTGAAAAAATTAGTGTGTTCAAAACAGGCTGGTCGAAGAAGACCTAAAGAAGAGCTTTATGTGAGCTCGAAACCTTGTTTCTCACCAACAACACAAGTTGGTCCAACAAAAGATATTACCTCTCCCACCTTGACTTACTAATTCTGTTTAGCATATCTGACCATCATGCAATATTGGAATGTTGTAGCCACATCAGTTCCAGGATATTAGAGAGAGTAAGCCTAAAAGCTTCTCTCACCAACAGAAGTTGGTCCAATAAAATATATTACCTCACCCTCTTTGTCCATCGTATAATATGCAGTCTGGGCAACTATACACATGCCTTACTGAATCATTTAGCAAGAGGTGTCCAAAAACAAACTGAAGATAAAGAGAGGAAGAACACAGATGGTATTTTGCTTCCACATAATTGCAAGATATTCATTTTATGCAATTATTATTATGTACTAATCAAACTGTTATGGAAACCAACTACTGTACCATCCATGAGTGTCATATCCCCTTAATAAAAAGGAATATTAAAACATAAGGCATGCAAAATATATCGATACAGGGACAGATAAATTCCCCAGGGCACAAGCTGTGGCTGCAGAACATAACACCCATAGAAGTGGCTCTGCTCATGAGGGGATTCACTCTTCAGGAGGTTGAGCAACCATAGTCACCACTTTAGGAGGGCAGCTTTAAAGCTCTGGCCTCAACTGTATAGGAGCACCCATGCCTGTCAAATGGCCTTCAATTTGAGGGCTATCACCCATTTTAGTCCTACAGTTACCAATGTTCTACACAAACTTAGTCTCCCCCCTCACTTTTATAATTTCTCTTTGCATCAGAAATAGGAAGCCTGCCTTAGGCTCACGCCCCCCCCGCTGACCGGGAGCCATCCGAGGTAAGCCCACGCCCCAACCTCACACCCCCAATCCCTGTCCCAGCCCTGAGCCCCCCCAAGCACAGAGCCCCTTCCTGCACCCCAAATCCCTGACCCCACTCCAGAGCCTGCACCCCCAAGCCCAGAACCCTGACCCCCTCCTGCACCCCAACCCCCTGCCCTAGCCTTGAGCCCCCCCAAACTGAAGCCCCCTTCTACACCTCAAACCCCTCACCCCTGCATCCCAACCCTCTGCCCCAGTCCTGAGCCCCTCCCACACTGCAAACCCCTCATCTCCAGCTCTGTTGAGTCGCGGTCATCGACAATTTTCTTCAACTGGGTCGCCAGAAAAAAAGTTTGAAAACCACTGGTATAGAGAACAGGCGCTATACCTATAGCCACATGCCACAGTGAAAGACTCTGGCAAGCAGGGAGGCAGCGGAGCACTACACTGCGACAAATAGCAGTGGAGACATGGAAGGCACTGCTTGGGCATGTAGAGAGGATGTAGGATATATATTCTGGGTGTTCAGGCATGTAGGGCACTCAACTCTACTCACCTAAGCCCTTCCTCACCATCTACACTGCTACTAATACCTTTGCTAGCAGGACGTGCAGTGTCTGTCCATTACATGCTGCTGGAAGTGTAGGTGTACCTTAGACACTACAGGGAGAGGTACTGGAGATAAAAGTCAGATAGACATACTGCTCAGGAGATTTTTTTAGTTTCAGTTTCTATTAAGTAAAGTGTTCTTTTTCTTTTCTTTTTTTTCTTCTTTCAGAGAAATTTGGTCGTGGCGTAGGAATGCCATCTTTTAATTCAAAAAGCAAAACCAGCCTCCTCATACAAGATGACAGAGTTGTATAGCAGGGCAAGTTTAAACAATAACTTGTGCAAGTGCCTCCTGCCAAAGGCTTTGAACAGGAATTCTGGCTATGCTATCTTTGGGCTTAGGGCTATTTTTGGAGAATTTAAAAGCTTCTAGAGCTTCCGTGATTTTAATTCATATACAGGAAATTTATTTGGAATTTTTTTTAATACTGATTTGAGTTCATCTTCAACTAGTTGTTTTTAAATATTAAATCAAAAATTTCTCTACCAATCCAAGCACTGAGTAGCAGTTGTACCTATCTCTTTAGTTAGTTCTAATTACTAGCAACTAGGAGGTTCTTCAAAGCACTATATTTTCTACTTCCCTGGAGTGGGACTTATAAATAACTCCTCCTAACACCTCTCCTTCCACCACAGAGGAAACTCATGGATCCAGTTTCCTTGGCTGGATTTCAGCAATCTGTTTAATAGATTGATATGATATAGCCACTGCAAATAACCAGTAACAATGCTCTTTCAGGATAGAGCTGGCCGGAAAATGTATATCCCCTTCCATGAAAAAGCTCACATTTCTGGGGAAAAAAATTCATCCCAAACTGGGATGACCTGCCAAAAATCACAAACTTTTTTGGTGGGAAGATTTTTCTAGAAAAGTCCCATTTTGGAAGAACCAAAATGAATTGTTTTCACTTCACTGGCTGCCTAAGAATTAGGAGTGTGTCTAATGTTAACTGCCTCTCTTCCTCCTTTCCCATGGAATAACATAGCAAGGTCAGAAGGCACCATTGTGATCACCTAGTCTGACTTCTATATAACACAGAACTTCCCCAAAATAATGTATTTTGAAATAGAGCATATCTTTAAAAAAAATCTCATCTTGATTTAAAAATTGTCAGTGACTGGGAATCACCACAACACCTGGTAAACTGTGCCAATGGTTAATTACCTTCACCCTTAAAAATGTACACCTATTTCCAGTCTGAATTTGTCAAGCTTCAGTTTCTGGATCCTGTTACACTTTTTTCTGCTAGATTGAAGAACTGATTATCAAATATTTGCCCTCATGCAGATACTTACAGACTGTGATCAAGTCATCCGTAACATTTTCTTTGTTAACCCAAACAGACTGAGGTCCTTGAATCTATGACTATAAGGCATTTTTTTCTAATAATTCTTGCAGTCTTCTCTGAACCTGCTCTCCAATTATCAATATCCTTCCTGAATTGTGGACACCAGAACTGAGACACAGTATTCTGGCAGCAGTTGAACCAATGGCAAATATAGAGGTAAAATAACCTCTACTCCTATATGAGATTGCCTTGTTTATGCATCCAAGTAACCCATTTGCCCTGTTGGCCACAGCACATCACTGAAAGTTCATGTTCAGATGATTATCCACCATGAACCCCAAATATTCAGAATCACTGTTTCCCTCAGGATGGAATCTACCATTTTTGTAAGTATGGCCTACATTCTTTGTTCCAGGTATATACATTTACGTTTAGCTGTATTAAAACATATATTGTTTGCTTGCACCTATGGAATGGTGGACTGTATCTTGGCAGACAGTGACTCTGAATAATGACAGGTTTCAGAGTAGCAGCTGTGTTAGTCTGTATTTGCAAAAAGAAAAAGGAGATGAATCAGATGCATCAGATGAAGTGAGCTGTAGCTCACGAAAGCTTATGCTCAAATAAATTGGTTAGTCTCTAAGGTGCCACAAGTACTCCTTTTCTTTTAGTGACTCTGAACAGGATTTAGGGGTCATAATGGACAAGCAACTCAACATGAGTTCCCAGTGTGATATTGTGGCAAAAAGTGCAATGCATAAAGGTGGTCAAAAGTTTTCCAAAGGAACAGTTCTCCCCAAGAAAATGGTGATTGATGGAATTGAATCTTTCTGCGAGAACGCATGGATTCTGACTAAACTTTCAGGGACAACATGGTTCCTTGGGCTTCCCAGCTAGCCAACTCCCTTGATTTTGTTATTTTATTTTTATTTTATATTTTTATTACTTTTGTATTTTTTTACATTATACCGACTACTATAAGAAATTACCAATTACAAAGAAATCACTAAACCAAATACCTGCTATCAATTAGAATAACAATTACAAATGATCAGTTAGAATACCATTTGAGCAAACCAACCACCAATTACCAGACAAGTTAGGGCACCAATTACAAAACAATTATCAACTAGACTACCAAGTACCAATTAGAATATCACTTACCAATTAGAATACCAATTAGCAATTTATAAAATATAAAAATAAAAATATATTTTAATTTATAATATACAAGTTTAAACATTTCAACTATGTCATTTCAGAATAGATTTGTAATGTTTTGAATATATATTATAGTTGACAAAACATTTTCATTTTGACTAATAAGGAATATCATTTCAATATATTTAAAAAAAAATCAGAATTTCATTCTGTAGGAAAGTTTTACTTTTCATTCCAATTTTGGATTAAAATAATTATGATTCCAGAATTTCCCATGGAATGGAAATTCCATGTTTCAGCCAGCTCTAGAATAAATGGGGATAGTGAATAGGAATAAGGTGATGGTTTTACCTCTGTATATGGAATTGGTGAAACCAATACTGGAATACTATGTACAAGTCTAGTCTCCACATTTTTAAAAGGATATTGATATTTGATATTGATATCAAACACAAGTTATTAGGCTCAATACAGAGCTAACTGGGTTAAATTTAATGGGCTATTGATATACAGGAAATCAGATTAGATGATCAAACGGTCCCTTCTGGCCTTAAACCTTCTGAATTATCTCCTACACAAGAATTAGTCACATAAGGGTTTTGCTAGATGGAATTTCCTTGGAATAATTTTTTGAAGATGTGGAGAGTTACCTGTTCACAGAATGAACAGGGGAGGTTCTGCCACGCCTATCTCTCCCAAAGAAGTAGATCTTTGGGGATCTGCTCAGGTCAGGGACCTATGATGTTTTCATGCTCTCTTTCCACTTTTAAAAATGCCTCTTTTCATCATTGTTCTCAGTCAGGTCTTCTCTTAAGTACCAGAGGTTTATATTCTCCTCATATAGCCTTTTATTATTTTTCTATGATTCTTTACCTGACAGGTTCTGAGTCACATCTTTCCACTTATGTTGGCTTGCTATGATTAAGCCTGACTCCGTCATACTCTTAAGCACCAACATGAAGCAAATTTTTGTTTTACCATACCATTACAGTTCATTATCTTCTGTTTTTACATTAATCAATATACATTGTTTTACTCTGCAACCTCTGAGGTCTGTAAGATTAAAGGAAAGCGAAGTGGCCCTGGCTCCTTGACAATAGGACAGCTATCAAAGTATCCTATGGTTGTTTGCCATGGACCTTCCCCAGGGAATCCCCTTGTCGCACTGTCCGCTGCAGACCTCAGACCTGGCAATTCTGTTCCCTCTGAGTCTGAAATGAATATTTTTCTCTTGAAAGGGCAACCTTGATGTTCCTTCTCTCCAGTGGTGGCATTTGTCCCATGGTGCAAAGCTCTATCCTGGGACCCCTGCCAATGTTACTGCTCCCCATGCAGGGCAGTGTTTGTGTCCCTGAGTTGTCACGCTGGGCCCGGTTTGCATTTCACTTTGTCATCACAAGAACAAGTAACTGAGTCACCAAGTCAGGTGGTACCCTCACTGCCTTGGGGTGCCCTCCGATTGCATGGATTGCAGGGCTTCTCTCCCCTTCGGCAGGCTATTGCTCTCAGGCATAAGAGAGAAAGGTCATCTCTTCATCAGTTCATCACCCTTTGCTTCTTCCTTTCACATCCTGTTGTCCTCCAAACTATTCTGTTCTCCTGCAGAATACTGACATTTATGGCAGAAATTAAGAGGTGCTTCTAACTGCAGCTCCTGTCTACAGGCCAGGATATTAGCCCCTTCCTGTCCCACAAAGTGTAAAGTTTATACAACCCATTACAGAGCCCTATGTATTAATTCACAGATCAGAGGGATGGGTCAGAGGTCTGAGTGCTAGCTTGGAACCTTGGAGACCTGCGTTTAATTCCCTGCTCTGAAATAGATTCCCTGTTCAACCTTGGTCAAGTCTGTAAAATGGGTATCTCATAGGGGGTTTGTTGTGAGGAAAGAAAGATTGTGGGGATCTTAGATACTATACTAGTGGGGATCATATCAGTACCTAAGATATCTAGGGGGAAACCCTGCCCTCATTAAAATCAATGTGAGTTTTTCACCCTAATGTTTATAAAGAAGGGGAATAAGATAGAATGATATGTTATTGTCATTCTTCAAGTTCCTCCTAACAATTTGTCCAGAAATAATCCCACTGCTTGGAACAGTAAATTATTCTTCAAGTAGGCAAATTAAACTCTTGTACCCAAGATCCTCACACCTTTCCTTGCATATGCTATCCTCTCACATCTAACACATTTCACAAGGTCCATGAAAGTGCACCATCTCAATGATAAAACAATTTTGATATTTTTATATTATCAGAGTAAGAACTGTGCTATGGCAACTTCGTTTTAATTTCTCAAATAACCCACAGGTTTCAGAGTAGCAGCCGTGTTAGTCTGTATCCACAAAAAGAAAAGGAGAACTTGTGGCACCTTAGAGACTAACAAATTTATTTGAGCATAAGCTTTCGTGAGCTACAGCTCACTTCATCGGATGCATGTAGTGGAAAATACAGTGGGGAGATTTTATATACACAGAGAACATGAAACAATAGGTGTTACCATACAGACTCATCCCCTAATGTCCCTACTCTACTTGCACTACATTGATGGCATCTTCATCATCTGGACCCATGGAAAAGAAGCCCTTGAGGAATTCCACCATGATTTCAACAATTTCCATCCTACCATCAACCTCAGCCTGGACCAGTCCACACAAGAGATCCATTTCCTGGATACTACGGTGCTAGTAAGCGATGGTCACATACACACCACCCTATACCAGAAACCTACTGACCGCTATGCTTACCTACATGCCTCCAGCTTTCATCCAGACCACACCACACGATACATTGTCTGCAGCAAAGCTCTACGATACTACCCCTCAGACAGAGACAAACACCTACAAGATCTCTATCAAGCATTCTTACAACTACAATACCCACCTGCTCAAGTGAAGAAACAAAATGACAGAGCCAGAAGAGTACCCAGAAGTTTCCTCCTACAGGACAGGCCCAACAAAGAAAATAACAGAACACCACTAGCCGTCACCTTCAGGCCCCAACTAAAACCTCTCCAAAGCATCATCAAGGATCTACAACCTATCCTGAAGGATGACCCATCACTCTCACAGATCTTGGGAGACAGGCCAGTCCTTGCTTACAGACAGCTCCCCGCCCTGAAGCAAATACTCACCAGCAACCACACACCACACAACAAAAACAAGAACCCAGGAACCTATCCTTGCAACAAAGCCTGTTGCCAACTGTGTCCACATATCTATTCAGGGGACACCATCATGGGGCCTAATCACATCAGCCCACACTATCAGAGGCTCATTCACCTGCACATCTACCAATGTGATATATGCCATCATGTGCCAGCAATGTCCCTCTGCTATGTACCTTGGCCAAACTGGACAGTCTCTACATAAAAGAATAAAAGGACACAAATCAGACGTCAAGAATTGTAACATTCAAAAACCAGTCGGAGAATATTTCAATCTCTTTGGTCACTCGATTACAGACCGAAAAGTGGCTATTCTTCAACAAAAAAACTTCCAAAACAGACTCCAACGAGAGACTGCTGAATTGGAATTAATTTGCAAACTGGATACAATTAATTTAGGCTTGAATAAAGACTGGGAGGAGATGGGTCATTTCAAAAAGTAAAACTATTTCCCCATGTTTATTTCCACACACCCCACCCCCCCGGCCACACTGTTCCTCACATGTTCTTGTCAACTGCTGGAAATGGTCCACCTTGATTATCACTACAAAAGGTTTAACCCCTCCCCCCCGCCCCCCCGGCTCTCCTGCTGGTAATAGCTCATCTTACCTGATCACTCTTGTTACAGTCTGTATGGTAACACCCATTGTTTCATGTTCTTTGTGTATATAAAACCTCCCCACTGTATTTTCCACTGCATGCATCCGATGACGTAAGCTGTAGCTCACAAAAGCTTATGCTCAAATAAATTTGTTAATCGCTAAGGTGCGACAGGTACTCCTTTTCTTTTTGTGAATACAGACTAACACGGCTACTTCTCTGAAACCTGTCATATTCCAGTTTGAATTTTTCTATTTTCAGCTTCCATCCCCAATGCTGCCCTTAATGCCACATAGATGGAATGACTCAGGGAGCTTTAGCTGGCTGTGAAGCAATTCCCGATCCCTGCCCCCAGCAGAGCAGACAGAAGCAGGGCTAGAATTATCTTGTAAATATAAAAATGTTTCAAATGGACCTTTGGTTTGTAAGTAAATGAACTACTTTGAGAAACCTCCGTTTTTAATATGGTCTGTATTATGGCATGGCAAATCATGGCATTCTAGTACTTTTTTCCTTTCAAGTCCCAAGATTTTACATGCTTAAGTAAAAGTCAAATAAACTGGTAGAGCGGATCAGCTGGCTGTGAATTTTATTTCTATGCAATGGGGTTACAATATGAAAAACATCTATTTATGTAACAGATAGAAAAAGCCCAAAGTGCAGACCAAGATCCAACCCAGCTCTGTGACCAATGGACAAAGCACTTTTCCTCCCCCCAAAAAACACTTCCACCTACAATATCAAAGAGGTTTTCTAACAGCATTTCCCATAATGCCCTAATCCCCAGCGAAAATGACAGGGCCTCCAGGCCTCAGCAGCGCTGCAGTATTTACTTCTGAACACCCATGAGAGGTCCACATATAGAGTAACTCCCTGGTTACCACCAATCAGGTTGGGCTTCTGCACCTCGTCACAGACCCAAATTTTACTCTGCATGTAACCCTATATCCACCTCCCTATCTCAATTTGCCAGCATCCACCCTTTCTTCATTTAAATCCCTCCTGAACACCTACTACCATACAAAGGTCCACACACACACACATCTTGACACCATCACCATGAAATTATAAAAAACAAAGAACAAAGTTATTTTCATTCTTTGTCTCCAGTAAGTTTAGCTAATCATTGAATTTAACACTATAAGATCGCCAGGCCAGGAGCTGTGATCCCAGTTCATCTCAGGGTCAGTGCTGCGCTGAGCAAAATGCGCAATGCTATTTCAACAGTACCTTAATGATTTAGAACTATGGCTGTGCCGAATATTCATGCTGATTCACAAACACTGATTTTTCAAAACCCTAGTTTTAGTTAATAAAATCCAGTTGAAAGAGCTTTACTATTTGACAAAACTGAGGTTTGGATTCAAAGTTCATTGTTCTTGTGGATTTCAACCCATGCTCGAGAAATTTCAGTGAAAATGGACTTGAAGTTATCACAAGCAAGGAAGAGACTCCTCACAAATAGCTTTCTCCTTCCCCAATGTTTGAGGAGGAAGGAGTTACTTAGGAATTCACTGTGGAAGTAGAGAGGGTTCACTGTTGAAGTAGTGTGGAGGATGAGTGGGAATGGTTTTCAAGGAGTTCGTCTCAGATGTTTGAATTCAGCAAACTGAAACTTGCAAGCAATCTTGGGACCCCAGAAGAGTTCTCTGGGCTGTTGATGTAATTTTTAAATAAATATTGGAAAATTGGGGAAGTTCCAGAAGACTGGAAGAAAGCTGGTATTGTGGAAATATTTCAAAAGAATAAACAGGATCACACAGGTAATTATAGGCCTCTTAGCCTGATATGGATCCCAGGAAAAATGATGGGGCAGCTGATTTAGAACTCAATTAATGAATTATGAATGTATACAACAATAACTAATGACAGTCAACATGGTTTCATGGAAACTAAGCCCTGCCAAATAAACTTGATTTTACTCTTTGATGAGATTATCTTTATCAACCAAACTTGTTAACTGTTCTGATGTTTTTAAAAGTTCACACCAGTTTATAAGATTCAAGTCAGGGTCACTGCTCTATTTAACACACTGCACTTTTATATATAATATATATAATGAAAACAAGAATGTATTATCAAATAACAGAGAATCAGGCGATAGTAAGAATATTGGAAACAAATTGTTGCACATAAAACAAAATCATAACATGCTTTCCAGAGCCTAAACGTAACTCACAAAGTATTCCCCTATCTCCTACAAGATAGCTTACCCCAAGTCCTTTCCCGAGGATTTTCAACCAGATGGGCTGAAATCCTCCCCTTCATAAGATCAAGCCTGCTGGCAAGTTTGTCTTCACAGACTGAAGAAAAACTGGTGATTAATCTGTGCCCCAAATATAGTTCCAAAAGTTCATTGTCTTACTCGTAAACAGGATAACCCCTACTGTTTTTGTTTTTTCCTGCAGTCCCCACAATCTATTTATTAGCACTTTGCTCAGACTGTAAATGGGCATCCACTGTGAACTATACAATATTCAATTTGCACATGACCAGCCACAGAGATAGATAAGTGTCTCTCCTCCCCCAACAGGAGTATGTGTATCATCTTTAGGTGACCTGCCTTAACTCTCAGACCTAAACAACATATTGAGAGAAGAGTTCATTTTCTTCCACAATATTTTTTTATTATACATAACTCTTCACATATTTTCTGCACCTACATCTTGCAATGATTACAACTACTGGCGTAACACAGGCGTTCACTAGAGAGACCTTGCATGACATACTTTTGTGGACTAGTATGTAGATACCAGACCTGTATTTCAAGGAATCCCTGTTGAGGTTACAGGGACAAACCATCCTGATGAGTCGAAAGAATAGTAAATATGGCAGGCGACCAGCTTGGCTTAACAGTGAAATCCTAGCGGATCTTAAACATAAAAAAGAAGCTCACAAGAAGTGGAAGGTTGGACATATGACCAGGGAAGAGTATAAAAATATTGCTCGGGCATGTAGGAATGAAATCAGGAGGGCCAAATCGCACCTGGAGCTAGCAAGAGATGTCAAGAGTAACAAGAAGGGTTTCTTCAGGTATGTTGGCAACAAGAAGAAAGCCAAGGAAAGTGTGGGCCCCTTAATGAATGAGGGAGGCCCTAGTGACAGAGGATGTGGAAAAAGCTAATGTGCTCAATGCTTTTTTTGCCTCTGTCTTCACTAACAAGGACAGCTCCCAGACTGCTGCGCTGGGCATCACAACATGGGGAGTAGATGGCCAGCCCTCTGTGGAGAAAGAGGTGGTTAGGGACTATTTAGAAAAGCTGGACGTGCATAAATCCATGGGGCCGGACGAGTTGCATCCGAGAGTGCTAAAGGAGTTGGCGGCTGTGATTGCAGAGCCATTGGCCATTATCTTTGAAAACTTGTGGCGAACGGGGGAAGTCCCAGATGACTGGAAAAAGGCTAATGTAGTGCCCATCTTTAAAAAAGGGAAGAAGGAGGATCCTGGGAACTACAGGCCAGTCAGCCTCACCTCAGTCCCTGGAAAAATCATGGAGCAGGTCCTCAAGGAATCAATCCTGAAGCACTTACATGAGAGGAAAGTGATCAGGAACAGTCAGCATGGATTCACCAAGGGAACGTCATGCCTGACTAATCTAAAATCGCCTTCTATGATGAGATTACTGCTTCTGTGGATGAAGGGAAAGCAGTGGATGCATTGTTTCTTGACTTTAGCAAAGCTTTTGACACTGTCTCCCACAGTATTCTTGTCAGCAAGTTAAAGAAGTACGGGCTGGATGAATGCACTATAAGGTGGGTAGAAAGTTGGCTAGATTGTCGGGCTCAACCGGTAGTGATCAATGGCTCCATGTCTAGTTGGCAGCCGGTGTCAAGTGGAGTGCCCCAGGGGTTGATCCTGGGGCCGGTTTTGTTCAATATCTTCATAAATGATCTGGAGGATGGTGTGGATTGCACTCTCAGCAAATTTGCGGATGATACTAAACTGGGAGGAGTGGTTGATACACTGGAGGGCAGGGATAGGATACAGAGGGACCTAGACAAATTGGAGGATTGGGCCAAAAGAAATCTGATGAGGTTCAATAAGGATAAGTGCAGGGTCCTGCACTTAGGACAGAAGAACCCAATGCACAGCTACAGACTAGGGACCGAATGGCTAGGCAGCAGTTCTGCGGAAAAGGAACTAGGGGTGACAGTGGACGAGAAGCTGGATATGAGTCAGCAGTGTGCCCTTGTTGCCAAGAAGGCCAATGGCATTTTGGGATGTATAAGTAGGGGCATAGCCAGCAGATCGAGGGACGTGATCGTTCCCCTCTATTCGACATTGGTGAGGCCTCATCTGGAGTACTGTGTCCAGTTTTGGGCCCCACACTACAAGAAGGATGTGGATAAATTGGAGAGAGTCCAGCGAAGGAGGGCAACAAAAATGATTAGGGGTCTGGAACACATGACTTATGAGGAGAGGCTGAGGGAACTGGGATTGTTTAGTCTGCAAAAGAGAAGAATGAGAGGGGATTTGATAGCTGCTTTCAACTACCTGAGAGGTGGTTCCAGAGAGGATAGTTCTAGACTATTCTCAGTGGTAGAAGATGACAGAACAAGGAGTAATGGTCTCAAGTTGCAGTGGGGGAGGTTTAGGTTGGATATTAGGAAAAACTTCTTCACTAGGAGGGTGGTGAAACCCTGGAATGCATTACCTAGGGAGTTGGTAGAATCTCCTTCCTTAGAAGTTTTTAAGGTCAGGCTTGACAAAGCCCTGGCTGGGATGATTTAATTGGGGATTGGTCCTGCTTTGAGCAGGGGGTTGGACTAGATGACCTCCTGAGGTCCCTTCCAACCCTGATATTCTATGATTCTATGACCTAGGGGATTGCTGTAACACTTAGGTATTCCTGTATCCTCTGCCAATTGACATCAAGAGTCCTTGGGTCACAGAGTTACAAAACAAACCAAAGCAGCAGCATTTCTCCTTCCCTCTTCCCTAACCACATCCCAACATTCAGCCTACCCAATATGGATTAAAACTTGCCATGCTTTCCCCCAAAAAGAAATCTCACCCCCACCTGTCTCGCACCTCCTCCAGTGTATTGTCCAAGAGATCATTTTAAAGTTGCTTCTAAGATGTTTCTTATAAATCTGGTCTTGGAATCATCTTTTCTTTTTCTGAATTAGTTATATTTGTATTCATATATTCATGCCTTTTAGGACGAAATGCTATCTGAACTAAAACATACCATACATGTAGAACAGCTGAGCTAGAAAAAGGATAGCTAAGCCACATAAGGATAAGAGGCACAAGTTTCTACAATGAGCAAACTGCACATATTGATGTAAACGGTTACACAAAAAAGATTTAAAAATACTAAATCAGAATTCTTCACTCACTTATAAGGGTGGTAGAAATTTACTCCTACTCTACACTCATTTTGCCTAAGTGAATATGCAAATGAATATTTTCCACTACCTTGCATATTGTATGCATAGTTATTTACATCTGTAAAGTGGGCGTGAAATTATTAACAATCAGAATGATAACATTAAGAATGAGGAGTACTTGTGGCACCTTAGAGACTAACAAATTTATTTGAGCATAAGCTTTTGTGGGCTAAAGCCCACTTCATCTGATGCAACGTTGTAATCCACTTTCTACTGACTTGCATAATCATAAGCAAGATGAAGGTAGAGGAGAATCAGGCCCATTGTTATCTTTTATTAACAGTCATGAGAGCACAGAGATAATACTTGTACCACCAAGAGTACGTATTTTCCCAAGAATGTCCATTCCCTTTCCCACATAGGGACAATACAAGTTTAAAGAATAGCAATTAATTGCTTTCAAGATTCTGATGCAGGCAACATGTCATGACAATCAAACAACACGATGTTCTGTCTTGTTTTGCCATCAGAAAGTTAACATTTTTGTTATATGCAGCGAAATGGGGATAAGAAAGGTGATTAACAAATTAAAGGGCCATGTAACTGGGTCTGCTGCCTCCTTAGTGATCCCTCTTGGCTAGAGGTCACACTGCAGCACCCTGCCTCTGTTTCCCACTCTTTAGGGCCCTTTACACAGACTCCACACACATTTTCTGTGGTCATAATACTCCTTTTCTTAGGAGGTTTATTCACAGAAAATAAACTCAAAATAAAACTCGAAGTCCCACAAGTCCAACAAATAAATGTTTCTTTTCCTTGTCCCATGCCTCTCTGTCTGGAGAGCTTTTAAGTTCCTTCTGTTTGTCCCCTGGCTTGCTCAGGGCCTCTGAGTTTATGAATTTAAGCCAGAACTTTGCTAGATACTAAAATTCATGGACTGAATAGAGACACTGGATTTATGGCTTATTATAACAATCTATAACCCACTAAGCCCCTCCCCCCAGATTTTTGTTATCCTTTTCCCACTATGACTGGAGAATGGTTAAATAGGCCACTTCATTGTGAATGGTCTCTTGAAATGTGTGTTAACTACTTATGCTAAACAATCTGTTCCGCCTTGTATTTAGCTCTGAGTATATTTCCCAGACCAGAAGAGCTCTGTGTAAGCTTGTCTCTCTCAACCACAGAAGCTGGTCTAATAAAAGATATTGGCCTGATCTACACTCAGAATTTACATCATTGTAGCTACATCTCTCAGGGTTATGAAAAATACACACCCCTGGGAGATGTAGCTATAGTGACCTAACCCCTGGTGTAGACAGCACTAGATCAATGGAACAATTCTTCCATCATCTTTACACTACAAAATTAAGTCAACCTAAGTTATGTCGACGTACAGCCGCTGCAGTAATGAATTACTTTTCTATATCGACACTACACTCTTCTTATTGGCGGTGTCCATCCTCACTAGCAGTGCTTGCACTGATGCAGAAAGCAGTGCACTGTGGGTAGCTATCCCCTTGTGCAACTCACCACCATCTAGCAGAGGGTGTTTTGGAAAGGGTTTGCAAAACCTCATGGGGGCAAAAGAGTTGGGCAGGGGTGACTCGGAACATGGTTTCAACATCCCATTATGCAGTTTTCTCCATCCCATAATATGATCTGCATTGCCTACAAGAGTACACACTCAGTGTCATACCACATGTCCCAGAGTTTTCCAGCTGATTATTATGTATTTACATATCACCAGTTGAAAGAAAAACCCAGGAAAGTTTTTTTTGGTCAGATGAAGGACTTATTTGAATGCGGTAAAAGTTTATTGCTAACCCTGGATAGAAGAGCTCCTTTAATAACACATTACTTTAGAAAACAAGGCAATGTACAGTTTACAACCAACGGTAAGACAGAATGTATGGACTTTAATGTGGCTCAGCTGTCTGTCTCTTCTTCAGGCTAAACTGACACTACCAACCACAGCTCTAGTTCTCGCATAAATCATTGCTTCTGATGAGCAAAACACAGCATCACAGAAGACAAGTGGGGAATTATTTTTGGTTTGGATATAAGTATTCATTCAATGTAAATGCCGCTGTACTGAAGGACAACACAAGCCAGAGCTTCCCCTACTACATTTTAGTTAAATGTGCAGTGAAGAGAAAGTTACTCATCTTGTGCAGTAACACCGGTTCTTCGAGATGTGTCCCCCTCTAGGTCCTCAACTTAGGTCCGTTTGAATCCCTGCACTGCCAATCAGAGAACTTTGGTAGCAGTGTCTGTTTGGCCTGCTCATGCACCGTCCCGGGCTCATGCTCTGCCATGAGGCTAACCAGCACGTGTGGGTGAACCCACCCCCCCTCCGTTCCTTTTCTACCACAGAGTCCCTGACAAGAACTCTGAAGTAGAGAGGAGGAGGGTGGGTTGTGGAGCACCCACAGGGACACCCATCTCGAAGAACCATCGTTACTGCACAAGGTGAGTAACTTCCTCTTCTTCTTCTTCGAATAGTGTACCTGGGGGACAGGAAGGGGCAGTGCAGGGGTGGGGGCTTGAGGGAAGAGGTGGAGTGAGGGCAGGGCAGGGGGCTGAGCACATCCAGGGAAGATTGAAAGCCGGTGCCTGTGACAAGAGTAGAAACCTCACAGATATTGATGTACAGTTTCTATGGTACCTGGACGGAGATGGTGATCTACTTCCTGTCATAATAAACTGTCGTGAGCAGAGTTCCGGAAGAGGGAAGGGGAATGGTGTTGGGGGCGGAGGGAGTTGAAGTGGATAGAGTAGCCATTGTGGATGATTTCCAGAACCCATGAGTCAGATGTTATTCATTCCCGGTTGTTGGGGCACAAAGCAAGGTGGTACCCAAATGGGCGTGACGGGTTGGTCAGCTGCAGTTGGTGTTGAGGGCAGTGGTTTGTCAGCACCCTGACCAAGATGTCAAAACTCATGTTTTGATGGTTGTGACAAGGAAGACTGGGGGCCTGATGGCTTCCGTTTGGAAAATCTGGATTTTTTCCTGAGAGGCTCATAATAGCACTGATTTGAAAAATGCAGAGTGTGGGATTTATGTTGAGGTTGTGGACTAAATTTTCTCTTTTTGTCTAGGTGTATAAATCCCTAATGACGAGAGAGTGGCCCTGGAGTCTTTAAGCATATGGAGAGACTAGTCAGTCTTCATGGTGAACAACTTGGTGCCTTAGAAGGGAAGGTTCTCTACTGTCGTCTGCACTTCCTTAGGGAAGCCAGAGGTGCAACCAGAACATTCGCCACATAAGCACCACTGTAGAGATGGACTGGGCTGCTGTGTTGGCTGGATTAAGCGATGACTGGAGTGCTGTCTTGGCCACTAGCTGTCCCTCACTAACAATAGCTCAAAACTGTTCACAGTGCAACTCTGGGAGCTGATCAATAAAAGTGTTAAACTTGGTGTAATTGATGTAGTCATATTTTGCTGTCAGAGCTTAATAGTTTGCATCTCTGAACTGCAGAGTGGCGGAGGAATAGATTCTCCTGAATAAATTGAGGCACTTCCAATCCTTATCATAGGAGGTGGACCTCACTTGTTGTTGGCCATCGCTGTATCCCTAACTGGGATGTAATATTTCTTATCGTCTCAATTGCAGGTAGGTGTGACTGATGCCGGGTTTCCATATAATCTTGGCTGGGTTCAGAAGAGCCTCGTTGGGGAGGGCTATTCTGGAGGAAGACGAGTGCAAGATGTCCAAGAGTTTACGATGTGTGTCTTTTAGCTCCTCAAGGGGTACCCGCAGCATGTTTGCCACTTTTTTAGCTAGATCTTGAAATAGCCTGAAGTCATCGGCTAGGGATGGCGAAGAGGGCATCACTGTCTCCTCTAGGGAGGAGGAAGAGATATTGGTCTGTGGTGTAACTTCCTCCTAGAATCTGCCCTCCTGTTTCTCCATGATCTCCTCTGGAGGTTCAGAGGCTCTGAATGCCGTGGGTGAGGGAGAGTGCCTCAAGGACTCATGGTGGGTCACGCTGGATGCTTGGGAGGCATGGAGTCTGTACGCTGCCCAGGGATCCCAGTAGGGTCACTGGGGCAGTGGAAGAAGTCCTAACGGTGGCAGCCATAGTTGGCCATACCACAGTGGTTGAGGAGCAGGCGGAAGGTATGACTGAGGGGTCCGCTATCAACCTGGGCCATTATAAGGAGCATGAAAGAAGTGGTGAGAAATGACCTCCTCCTGCTCGCTACCTGATTCACCACTGGAGAATGGAGGTGCACGACATGGTGCTTATCATAAATATAAAGGGAAGGGTAAACCCCTTTAAAATCCCTCCTGGCCAGAGAAAAAATCTTCTCACCTGTAAAGGGTTAAGAAGCTAAAGGTAACCTCGCTGGCACCTGACCAAAATGATCAATGAGGAGACAAGATACTTTCAAAAGCTGGGAGGAGGGAGAGAAACAAAGGGTCTGTGTCTGTCTGCTTTTGCCGGGGATAGAACAGGAATGGAGTCTTAGAACTTTTAGTAAGTAATCTAGCTAGGTATGTGTTAGATTATGATTTCTCTAAATGGCTGAGAAAAGAACTGTGCTGAATAGAATGACTATTCTTGTCTGTGTGTCTTTTTTGTAACTTAAGGTTTTGCTTAGAGGGATTCTCTGTGTTTTGAATCTAATTACCTTGTAAAGTATCTACCATCCTGATTTTACAGAGGTGATTCCTTTACTTCTATTAAAAGTCTTCTTGTAAGAAAACTGAATGCTTTTTCATTGTTCAAAGGGTTTGGGTCTGTGGTCACCTATGCAAATTGGTGAGGATTTTTACCAAACCTTCCCCAGGAAGTGGGGTGCAAGTGTTGGGAGGATTTTGGGGGGAAAGACGTGTCCAAACTACATTTCCCAGTAAACCCAGTTAAAGTTTGGTGGTGGCAGTGGAAATTCCAAGGGCAAAGGGTAAAATTAATTTGTACCTTGGGGAAGTTTTAACCTAAGCTGGTAAAAGTAAGCTTAGGAGGTTTTCATGCAGGTCCCCACATCTGTACCCTAGAGTTCAGAGTGGGGAAGGAACCTTGACAGTGCTGGTGAAGATTCACATGTCCGAAGTAAACTCAGTATTGGATCCCCAATACCGAGAAACAGAGACTTTGGTATGTCAGATACCATGAGATATCTAGAGTGTCTGAATTCCTACAGTGCCGACCTAACCAGTACTGATGGTGGTTGTTTATGGGCCAGCAGTATGGAAGGGATCAGGGATCTTGGCCATCCCAAGCACTCCAAGGTTGGATGGCTCACTGTTGACAGTGCAGATGGAACTGCTTGTACCAGCAGCATCTTTTTAGAGGTGGTATAATCTCTGTCCTTGCCTTTATTAGTCATTAACGTTGCTTCTGTGCCTTTGACCATCAGGTCTTTAGGTGCCTTAATGGTACGTGCTGCTTCAGACCCTCATGAGCTCCGAGTACTGTGTTTGGACTGTCTCGGTACTGACAGTACTGATGATACCGAATGTGCTGGTGATCTTTTTTGGCTAGCTCGGGGCTCACTCTGGGGAATCACAGCTCTGTTTTTTGAAGCCTTATGTGAGGGGTCTGCTGCTGTTTTTTTTTTTTTAAACCCAGGTCCTTAGATGTTGAGGGTTGTGGGAAAGATTTGTGCTGTCTGGATGACTCCTGGTGCAGGTCCAGGGAAGGCTGAAGAGCTGCCTTCATGAAGAGGAGTTTTTGTCTCAGTTCCCTGTCCTTCCAAGATCTGGGCTTGAATTGTTGGCAAAGACCACACTTATGGGGAATGCGGCTTTCCCGGAGGCAGTGGATACAGCGGGAATGCTTATCTGCTACAGGGACGGCTTCCTTGCATGAGAGGCGCTTTTAAAGTCCGGTGAACCAAACATACACCATGCTGGGACAATCCCAGGCAAAGGGAAAAATAAAAAGTTGGGGGGGTTGTGTGTGGGGGGGGTAGAATATAAAGAAAGCTCTACAACTAAGGGCTTGTCTACACTGTCAATTAACAGAGCTGCAACTTTCTCACTCAGGGGTGTGAAAAAACACCCCCCTGGGTGCAGCAAGTTGCAGCGTTGTAAAGTGCCAGTGTAAACAGTGCCCTAGTGCTGGAAACCATGCTCCCAATGCTGCGAGCTATCCCCCTCATTGGGGTGGTTCTTTTAGAGCACAGGGAGAGCTCTCTCAGCGCTGCCCCACAACCACACAAGACACATTAAAGCCCTGCCGCAGCAGTGCTTTAGCATTGCCAGTGTAGACTAGCCCTAAGAGAAAAGGATTAACTAACTACTGACGTGCTAAGAGAGAGAGAACGATCCGATGAACAGACTGCTAATAGCTCCATCTCTAGCCAAGGGTGGCTGAGAAGGAACTGAGGAGGGTTTGCCTGCGCATGCTGGTTAGCCTCATGGAAGTCCACGAGGAGGGGACAGCACTTGTGTGGGCCGAACAGACACTGCTACCAAAGTTCTCTGATCGGCAGTGCAAGGGCGCAAACACACCTGCAGTGGAGCACCCATGGGGACACTACTCAAAGAAGAATCCTTTGGCTACTGCTGGACCATTCTCTTATACCAGAGTGTTTAAATGAGATTTCACTAAAGTCAACAGAACCATAGTTAATGCCCGGTGAGAAAGGGCTGCTGCTAGGACAGAGCAGATATGTTTGACAGATGAAAGTAGGTAGAGGGTCAACTATATTTCTATGTCATTTGTACAGATATTGTATTTTATGCAAAGAATAAGAAGTGTGCAAGAACACTCAGATAATACAACACAATATGAACATTTTTTTCTAGTGGTTTTCAATTTTTAAAAGAAAAATCTTAACCAAGATGAAAACAATGTTTTCCTTTTACTGAGATTTTTCATCCCGAATTATCTCCCCTGTGAATTAAAGGCATGTTTTTTTTCTGCTGTCAGAAACTAAGAGCATAATAATTTTTTTAATACACTTGCCATAGAGGGTAGGCATTCACTTTCAAAAGAACATGGAAAGAATCTTATGAAAATGCACTTGGCTTCTGAATTGTTAAATATGCTGTAAAAGAGCATTCAATCTGCAGTTGCTGATGACATTCTATTATCTATATAAATCAAAATTGAACCTTAACTCTTTGCAAACCTCTCAAATGCACTATTCTTTTTTATTATCTTCTATCCTAGTACTTTGCATCCCCTTTCAAATGAGTCCAGATAATTCAAAGACTTTAATTAATAGTTAAATGAGTTTGAAAAAGCATGTTTTACTTGTATTTCTTGTAATGCCCTAAGTATGTTAATGGTTCTATTGATATATAATCAGGGCCCTACCAAATTCACGGTATGAAAAATGCATCATGGACCAAGAAATCTGATCTTCCCCAGTGACATCTGGTCTTTTGTGTGCTTTTACCCTATACTATACAGATTTCACAGAGGAGACCAGCGTTTCTCCAACTGGGAGTCCTGATACAAAAGGGAGTTGCAGGAGGGGTCGCAAGTTATTTTAGGGGGGTCATGGTATTGCCACCCTTACTTTTGCACTGCCTTCAGAGCTCGGCAGCCGGAGAGTAGAGGCTGTTGGCTGGGTGCCCAGCTCTGAAGGCAACACCCTGCCAGCAGCAGTGCAGAAGTTAAGGGTGGCAATACCATACAATGCCACCCTTACTTCTGCGCTGCTGCCTTCAGAGCTGGAGAGTGGCGGCTGCTGACTAAGAGGCGAGTTGTGCAGGCAGCAGCGCAGAAGTAAGGGTGGCAATACCATAGCAGACCATCCTTACTTCTGTGCTGCTGCTGGCGGTGGCTCTGCCTTCAGAGCTGGGCTCCCTGCCAGCACCTGCAGCTCTCCAGCTGCTCAGCTCTGAAGGCAGTGCTACCCCCAGCAGCAGTGCAGAAGTTAGGGAAGCAGTACCACAAACCCCCCTACAATAACATTGCGACCCCCCAACAACTCCTTTTTGGGTCAGGACCCCAACAATTACACCACCTTGAAATTTCAGATTTAAATAACTGAAAACATGAAATTTACAATTTTTAAAATCCTATGATAGTGAAATTGACCAAAATGAACCATGAATTTGGTAGGGCCCTATATATAATTAGATATAATGTACAGAATAACTTAATAGCCTTAATAGTTAGAATAATTTCAGAGATAAGTAGAATGGGGGTTAATAAAAAATGTATTTAAAAGCTGGGAGTATCCTATTAAATCATTTAAATGTTAAAGTACACTGGCTAAATGCATGAAATTATGAATTAATGCTACAAAAACAAACTATGTAAAACATTAGTCAAAATCAATACATTATTTACATTAGAAGCAGATTTTATTAATGGACTTTCCAGTCTTGGTATAATTAAGCAAAGGCTGACTTACTGAACTGTAAAACTACACTCCAGTCATTTAGCTATATAACTCAACTTTAATTTGACAGGGCAGCAAAACAGTATGACTATTATCCATTTAGAGGGTTATTTTTTTTCTGTTCATATCATCATTCAGTTATGTTAAAGACCCAGAAAAATACTTACAGCTTTAAATTTTTGTCTTTTGTATCAAAACAATGCATATCAAGAAGATGGTTAAGTAAGATGACATATTTTAACAGTAAAAGTGTGCTATCAATTGACTTGGGAAACTCTGAAATCTGGAAATGCACATCCACTTATTCTTCCAGAAGAAACTTTCATTTAATGCATGTTTACCAGACATTTTTCCCTCAAAGAAGCAAAATATATGACTTAGAGCAGGGTTTCCTAACCCCTGGGTCAGGACCCAAAATGTTTCAAATGGTTGCGCGGCAGATCCTAGAATCATAGAATATCAGGGTTGGAAGGGACCCCTGAAGGTCATCTAGTCCAACCCCCCTGCTCGAAGCAGGACCAATTCCCAGTTAAATCATCCCAGCCAGGGCTTTGACCTTAAAAACCTCTAAGGACGGAGATTCTACTACCTCCCTAGGTAACGCATTCCAGTGTTTCACCACCCTCTTAGTGAAAAAGTTTTTCCTAATATCCAATCTAAACCTCCCCCACTGCAACTTGAGACCATTACTCCTCGTTCTGTCATCTGCTACCATTGAGAACAGTCTAGAGCCATCCTCTTTGGAACCCCCTTTCAGGTAGTTGAAAGCAGCTATCAAATCCCACCTCATTCTTCTCTTCTGCAGACTAAACAATCCCAGTTCCCTCAGCCTCTCCTCATAACTCATGTGTTCCAGACCCCTAATCATTTTTGTTGCCCTTCACTGGACTCTCTCCAATTTATCCACATCCTTCTTGTAGTGTGGGGCCCAAAACTGGACACAGTACTCCAGATGAGGCCTCACCAATGTCGAATAGAGGGGGACGATCACGTCCCTCGATCTGCTGGCTATGCCCCTACTTATACATCCCAAAATGCCATTGGCCTTCTTGGCAACAAGGGCACACTGCTGACTCATATCCAGCTTCTCGTCCACTGTCACCCCTAGTTCCTTTTCCGCAGAACTGCTGCCTAGCCATTCGGTCCCTAGTCTGTAGCTGTGCATTGGGTTCTTCCGTCCTAAGTGCAGGACCCTGCACTTATCCTTATTGAACCTCCTCAGATTTCTTTTGGCCCAATCCTCCAATTTGTCTAGGTCCCTCTGTATCCTATCCCTGCCCTCCAGCGTATCTACCACTCCTCCCAGTTTAGTATCATCCGCAAATTTGCTGAGAGTGCAATCCACACCATCCTCCAGATCATTTATGAAGATATTGAACAAAACCGGCCCCAGGACCGACCCTTGGGGCACTCCACTTGACACCGGCTGCCAACTAGACATGGAGCCATTGATCACTACCCGTTGAGCCCGACAATCTAGCCAGCTTTCTACCCAGCTTATAGTGCATTCATCCAGCCCATACTTCCTTAACTTGCTGACAAGAATACTGTGGGAGACCGTGTCAAAAGCTTTGCTAAAGTCAAGAAACAATACATCCACTCCTTTCCCTTCATCCACAGAACCAGTAATCTCATCATAAAAGGCGATTAGATTAGTCAGGCATGACCTTCCCTTGGTGAATCCATGCTGGCTGTTCCTGATCACTTTCCTCTCATGCAAGTTCTTCAGGATTGATCCTGTGGCTCCTGTCCCATGGGGCAGGCTGGGCTCGCCTCCCTGCTCCAGGCACTGCAACCTCTGGGGTCCCAGAGCCACTCATGTTTGGCCCAACCATCATGACGATGGGAGTTCAAGTAAGCAAAATATGAGTGAGTGGCACCGCAACCCCATGAGCCAGGTCACAACTCCACTCACACAAATTTGGTCCAGTCAAGAGGATGGGGCCAAATCTGAACAGTGCTGCATTCCCGGAGGTTGCAATGCCCAGAGTGAGAGCCAAGCCCAGCCATCCCCACACCACGAGCTGCAATAGGGCAAGTGGGGTGAGTGCTGGGAAGGACCCAACCCCCCCAGGGGCAGGATCCAACTGTAACCACCCCAGTGTAGGGCCATAACCAGGGCGGGATGAGCAGGGCAGCTGCCCAGGTCACAAAGCCGCAGGGCAGCTCGGGCCGACGATGTCAGGTGCCTTGGGCCAGCTCCGCACAGCAGGGCAGCAGGACTCACTGGAGCTCAGTTGGGCTACCCCACGTGGCAGGGCTTGGTCAAGCCAGCCCCACATGGCAGGGCTGGGTCTGGGAGGGAGCTCCATCTTCATCTCCTGACTCACCTCAGCAGGCCACCCAGCCCATCTGAGTGGTGGGGGTGGGAAGAGAAAACATCTGGAGGGCGAGACATGACCCTGCATGCTGCCCCTGGTAGGGGGCGCTAATATGCTTGCTCGCCCCAGGCACTAAAATGCCTAGTTATGCTCTCCCCAGGGCCTGTACCCCCAGACTATTTACTGGGTTGTAACAGGCCACAAACATTTACAAATGGGTCCTGAGCCCAAAAAAGTTGAGAGCCAGTGACTTAGAGCATAACAAATTTTGACACCAATAGTACCTTTGTGTGACATCGTTTTATAAAATAATGATTACAGGCATATTACTTAGACTTAACAAGATTGTTTAGCCTATTAAAACTAATACCAAGAACTAAATTCTGCCAAAGGTGGGGCTGACTGTGGCTACCTCTGGAGCTTGTCAGTTCTGCTGTGAGCCAGAGCAGATCACGATAAAGTAACACAAGATGCTTCCTTCACTGCATCAGCAGAAGTAAAAGTTCCTAGATCACTGCACTAGCCTAGGAGTGCAACAGCCTGCTGTACCCCAAGGAAGACAAGGAAAACAGAATCCTGCTCTGTGCTTGTCAAAACTGCGATTACCAACAGGATGCCGACAACAGCTGCATCTACATCAATAAGATCACCCATGAAGTGGATGAACTGACACAAATCATTGTGGACATTTCCCAGGACCCAACTTTGCCCCAGACAGAGGATCACCCATGTCAGAAGTGTGGGCACAAAGAAGCAGTATTCTTCCAGTATCGCAGCGCAAGGGCTGAGGATGCCATGAGGCTGTATTACGTGTGCACCGCCCCGCACTGCGGCCACCGCTGGACTGAATAATGGGGCAGCTGTTTGAGACCTGAAATCACCCCTGGCTCCTGGTTATCAGAAACATTTGGGCTCTGTTCCCTTCTTGGAATAGCCTCTGCTCCTGGTTCTGCCCTGGGGTCATCTAACCACTGTATTTTTGTTAATAAAAAGGTTTTATTTTTCAAGTAAAAAAAAAAACAACAACCCTGGGATTGACTATTGCTGTACCACAAATAGTACACTATTACAAAGTCATTAAAATGTAGTGGATGTGTTTTTCATATTCAGTTGGGGGTAAAATCCTCAGCCTCTCTCTGGTCTTTATTTTTGCTGAGTAAAAGGGCCAGAGTGGTATAAAGAGCCCCATAAGCCCTAGTTCCCCTAGTGCATGCATTGTGGAAGGCACCCATAAGGCTACCGCCAGAGGATCACCTTTCAAGCCCAACCTATGGGGTAGGGCTGGGAGGAGTGTGTTAAGATTGGGGCTTCAGCATGCAGCTGTAGGATGACTCTGCGCAGCACTGGTAGTCATAGGTCAGTCACAAGAGGCTACCTTAATTTAGGCCTTGTTTACATACCATTACACTAGATTTAACCTAACACGTTAATTTAAACAGATATAGTTAAACCAATATAAACTCCTGTGTGGCATTCTTATTTCAGGTGATGAGTGGCTTTGGGACGTAAGCTTAAGTCAATGGGGGAAAGACTAGATTTAAACCAGAAAAAAAATATCTCTAACGCTGAAATAAGAATATCCACACAGGGGGTTGCACCCGTTTAACTAAATTATTTTTTAAACTGATGTAAGTTAAACCAGTGCAACAAGGCTTTAGACAGGTCTCCAGGAGGGCTGTCCATAGCTCTATGGGCACCCTGAGAATGCCTGCTCTTGATCCAATACCAAAAGTACAAATAAACCAACAAGGGCTGTCAATTGCAGTTAACTCAAGTGATTAACTCAAAACAAATTAACTCAATTTAGATCAATAATCACAATTAATTACAGTTTTAATCACACTGTTAATCAATAATAGAATACCAATTGAAATTATAAATTTTTAGATGGTTTTCTCCATTTTCAAATATATTGATTTCAACTACAACACAGAATACAAAGTGTACAGTGCTCATTTTATATTATTTTTATTACAAATATTTGCACTGTAAAAAAGATAAAAGAAATATTTTTCAATTCAATTCATACAAATAGTGTAGTGCAATCTATCGTGAAAGTGCAATTTACAAAAAGTAGAGGGTTTTTTGTTACATATCTGCACTCAAAAACAAAATAATGTAAAAAAGTATGTAAAAATAATTCTACATTTGTAGGTTGCATTTTCACAAGAGGTTGCATTACAGTATTTGTATGAGGTGAATTGAAAAATATTTCTTTTATCTTTTTTACAGTGCAAATATTTGTAATAAAAATAATATAAAATGAGCACTGTACACTTTGTATTCTGTGTTGTAGTTGAAATCAATATATTTGAAAATGGAGGAAACCGTCTAAAAATTTATAATTTCAATTGGTATTCTATTATTAACAGTGTGATTAAAACTGTGATTGTGATTTTTTTAATCTTGTAATTTAATCATCATTAATTTTTTAAAATCTTTCGACATCCCTAAAACCAACACATTATTTTCTTATAGAATCTACAGAAATTCATACTCTTAAAGTGTACAACTAAGAACAGAAAATAAAATTAGAAACCCTCCTCTGCTGCAAAAATCCAAAAAATTGTGGAGGAGAAAGGGAAATCCCTGCAAAGATTGCTCAAAATACCAGGAAATTCCTATTACCCTAGAGTAGGACATATTTGCTAAACCCCAGTTTAGGTTTTTACTAAAAAGTTTGTTTTGTTTTCAAAATATTACATATTGAGGCTCTCAGCCATGCAGACTTTCAAAGTGTCCAATTATTTCTCTCTACAAATGACTGTGGTAATTTGATAACTTCCTAACCTCAAGATTTCTCCTAACTTCTCTTTCAATTCTGATAGTCTATTTCAATGAATAGCCACTTATCCCTTATGCTATGCCAGGTTACTATCTTTCCCTTCAGTCTCTTAAATAGAGTAGGAAAGACAGTAATCAATAAAGGATAACTTCTCACTCAGTTTACCTTAATGGGGGAAGAAATATTCTAAGTTTTAAAGTGTTTTAAAAAGTATATGCAATTTTAGACAAGCAACTGTAAAGACCCTTGGGGTTTTTCACCTTCCTCTGCAGCATGGGGCATGGGTCACTGGCTGGTTTGAACAAGAGTAAATGGTGCATTTTCTGTAACTTGAAGTCTTTAAATAATGATTTGAGGACTTCAGTAATTGATTCAGAGGTTATCGGTCTTTTACAAGACTGAGTGGGTGTGGTTTTTGTGGCCTGCAATGTGCAGGAGGTCAGACTAGATGATCACAGTGGTCCCTTCTGGCCTTAAAGTCTATGAGATCCTGATATTGTAGGGCTTGTGAATACAGTAGAAACTCAGAGTTATGAGCTGACCAGTCATTTCAAACCAGAAGTACATAATCAGGCAGCAGTAGCGGACAAAAAAACAAAAACAAAACAAAAACAAAAAACCCCAAGAACAGCAAATACAGTACAGTTAAATGTAAACCACTAAAAAGTAAAGGGAATGTTAAAAAAAAATGACAAGGAAACTTTCTGTGCTTGTTTCATTTAAATTAAGATGGTTAAAAGCAGCATTTTTCTTCTGCATAATAAAGTTTCAAAGCTGTATTAAGTCAATGTTCAGCTGTAAACTTTTGAAAGAACCACCATAATGTTTTGTTCAGAATTATGAACATTTCAGAGTTATGAACAACCTCCATTCCTGAGGGGTTCATAACTCTGAGGTTCTACTTTGCATACAAAAATACTGTTAAGAACCCAAAGAGTGTGGTGAAACTGTACAGTGTGTTAAATGCACATTCTAAAGACTGGTAAGTGATGTTACATGCATCAAAAACATGATGGATTCAATATGAATGAAAAGATAGATTAATAACGTGTCTTTCTTGATGATCATTTTAAATAAAAGTTTGATAATTCTGTAGATAGTATTTGTTGCTTAAGTTTTATCAGCCCAGAACTGGTAATAAACAGCTGTCTGAGAACATAAATGATAAGATGAAGTGGCAGCAATGGATATTTCTCTGATATTAAATAGTACATTAGTTACTATAGTAAAATCTTCTGAAACATTGTTAACTAAACAAGGAGATACAAATGGAAAAATGGGGGTTGAAAGAATATGACAGTTCCAGGTCTTGATGCTCTCTGCATTTGATTGTATTTTCATTGCTTCTGTTTTAGAGTCTCTGCACTTGAATATTGTTCCTGTGATCTGGGCTCTAGTTATGTTGCTTTATCTGTGATATGGAATCAAGCAGACAAGTGATATGGAATCAAGCAGTTATAGTTATTGTTGAGATGCAGGTTGACTTTTTCCATTACAACTTTGCAGCCTGCTATCTTCAACCCCTGTAGATGTCTGAAGGACTTTCTCTTAAATATTGGATAGGTTATTGGAAGATAATTAGCAGGTTGAGGTGTCCTGGAACACTTTGTATCTTTTGCATTTTGAAGAATTTAGTTACTCTGTAAGCATTGTGTTGGATAGGGTGGGAAGTCTGGGTACATGTTGTACTAGAACAAAGGTCTATCTTAGTTCTCTTGTTACTGCCTTTATTGACAATATATCTTACAGATGCTAAATTTTAGAATAATATGTCCAGCAATTCTTTAAAGATTGTCCTTTTAAAATTACGTAAAATAATCCAAATGCAATAAAGCAAAGAAGTGAAACATATAAACAGCAATGATGGAGGGCAATGAGTGAGGCCAATATCTTATCCCAGCTTGCACATCTGTGATGATCTGGTAGCCAAGGGAAAATTGAGTAAAATAATTTTTATCTAACTTGATTTATAGCCAGAACAGGCAACTTTAAAAATAGATGACATTTTACCTAGCATACAAGTTAACCTGAGCTACCTGAAGGAACAAGAAGCTCAGATAATAATGAAAATTAGCTAGACCAGATGCAGCGAAAAGTTGCGTGTCTTGAGAAAAAACTGAAGCAAATGAAACAATAGCCCATTGTTTGGCCATCTTCAAAAGACTACCGGTAATAAAACTGTTGATTTCCCTCCCTAAGTAGCTGCCTAAACTTCTTCAAGCCATGGAATTATTGAAAATGTAGGTCTCATTGTTCTCTTGGATCTTCATCTAGATTAGGAGAAAATACTTGAACTGTAAAAATTCATGTGCACAGCTTTACAGATAAAATCCTCATGTAGCTAGCATATACAACCATTCTAGAAGCTGTGAACAAAAGTGGTAACCTAAAGATTTAGAATAATCATTTCTGTTTTTCAGTACTTTTCTATAGATTTCCAATGGCAAATAAGACATTTGATGAGTTACCGGGATGCCATTATGCATTTCTACATTAAGTTAAGCAAAAGAGTGATTGTAGATGGATGAAATTAGAATTAGTCTCGAATTAAGCAGAAGTCTAACTGATGTTTAAATTGATATTTCATGCTGTTATTTTGAGGTAATGAGTTATAAAAACATAGCTACATCGATAGAAAGAAAATGTTATTAGGAACTGTATGTCAGCTCCTACATTCCAGTGTGGGAGAAATCTCAATTATGGATTCTAGTTTAAATGTGTTTGCTTTGGAGTTTCTAAGCACATTAAACCTTCTAGAAAAGAGTTATACTTGTCTCTCTCCATACTGGGAATATAGCCAGAAGAAGATGGGTAATATTTTGATTACCCATCTAGAAAAAAAAAATCAATGGGCCACAGAGAGCTAGGGATCTGTATGTTAATTTGACTTATTCTTCTGGGGCTTAAATTTTCTGAAGGGCTATGTCACATTTAAAAATAAAGCAAAGGGCACCATTACCACAACTGTTTTCTGATTCCTCAATCGGTTTAAAAAACAGGAATATCTGTGACAATGAAGCGGTCATCCTACATCAAAACCAAAAGGACAAAAAGGAACATTTCTCTTTCCTACTCTCCCTACACTCCCAAGAGATTATCAGCTAATTGGAAAGGGTCAAAGCAAAACCTTTTAGCTTGGCCAAATAGGAGAGAAAATGGCAAAAAAGGTACCAAGGAAGGAGAGGGAAAGTGCCAAGTGTGCATTAGTAATGTAAATGTATTTCTTAAATATGCCAATTTTGAAACTGCACACATGAAAAACCATTCCCCCCCCATTGTATATCTCGGAAGAAAACCAAAGTGTGTATGAGAGTACCCTGAAGATTATTTTTGACTATTAACATAAATATTACTGTTTTGTGGCAAACGTATGTGCAAACAAAGCAACACTTTACAAAATGCTGCTAAACTGTAACATTTGATGGTGGGCCTGTGTTGAATTGACAGTTCTGAAGAATGAAGTCTCCTATTTATGTACTGAATATGTACATCAGAGGCAGCATTCTTGAAAGCTTTCCAGTAACACACTATGAATATGTCTCAAACCAAACCTGGAGGTCCATTATGTAGCCAGAGAGGTCACTTGTCCTCTCTGCTCATACTGCAAAGAATGACATTTTTGGTGGAGACACTTGTCTACTCTTAACAATGGACAGCATCAGTTCATTCCATGTAGGGCACTGGATACCCATGAGATGGTAATACATTTTCAGTTGCTACCACCAACCCAGTGGTTAAAATATGTCAGTGGAAGATCAAACATTCTTTCTAAGCTCACAGGCCAAGCAACTGAATTGGCCTGTTAAAACAGCGGTGCTTCCGACTGAGTAGAAAAGAATTTTCTAAATTATATTTTTTAACATCCTGCCACTTCAAGTCATATTGATGACTACTTTTTCCCCTAGATTTTTTTTTTTGCACTTTTAATATTTATTAATCATCAGGAAGCCTAACAGAAGGCAACCTTTAAAAAATACTGTCTAAACACATATGTTAATGAGATAGTACCCAAGAGAGTCTGATGATACTTTATAGATTCATTCAACAACAAACTGAAAGCTTACAACATTTCAATAGCTACAGCAGTAATACCCCAAATGAAAGTGTCATCATACAAACATTCACTGCCACCTCCATAAACCACCAATGTTATATTTAGTTGTAAATCTTTGTAAGAACTCCGGGTTAGATTGTGCCCTCCTACCCTAAAAAAAGACAAATGGGAGCTGAAACTCCCACACAGTTTTCTCCAAATTCTGCCACAGGATGGGACATAGGTAGGCTACCCTTTCCCCCAGGTTCAGCTCAAACCCAAGGATCTCACGGGATCCACTTGACACCAGGAGCATATGCATGGAGACCATGTATACAGGTCTCTGCCACAGACGGCCTCAGGACTTCTATGAAGTGGCCACAGAAACAGTCTTCTGAAGAGTTCCCTCTGAACATCATCCACCCATCTGAGGATCGCTCCTCCTGTTCCTGTCCCTCTTCCTGGTACATCGCAGTGGAGGACGTGTGCAGTGGAGAGTCCAGGGAAGAAGAATGCAACAGAGGTAATTGAGGTCTTCCTCCTTTCTCCTCCCACCCTTGCAGGGTGGATTGGCAAATTCCATACAAATATAGTGGGAACATTATTCCCACCACTTATACCTTGTCCTATTTTCCAAAACTTCTCAATAGCATTCCTACCATAAAAAATGTTACAGATTTAATAGTAAGCATGTCACCAAGTGATGTTGTCTAGTTTTTTGTTTTGTTTGTTCGTTTTGCTATGCAGATTGCAATGTCATGGAATTAGGATTCAGATATTCTTTGTTTTTGGTATGAATGAGTGAGTGACACACACAAATATAATTGATAAAAGGAGTCCCCTATCAGCAGACAGCACTATCTTCAATTAACAATATTAATAATTACATGTTGGCATCATCTACCACAAATCCAATGCATTAGTTAGTAATTCTGTAATTTCATTTACACTTTTAACAAGTGACTAAGTAACTAACATTTTTAACTGCTGACCAATGCTGTATTTTTGATGGTACTACATGGCTTTTTAAACTACAGACATGCTAGAGAAAGTGCTTACTTATATAAAACACTATTCCATAGTTCATAGAAACAATCTCAACAAGTTTAGGGAAAAACGGAATAGGATTTGAACAGAGATGGGTTTAAACCACAAAGATAAACCATATGACCTTCCAAGTTTGTGAGATGTGGGATGAAAACCAAGACCCAAGCTGAATTTTACAATTAAATTCTAATTCCTGGACTGACCCAGAACCCAAAGTCAGAATGTCCGTTAATTGACTCAGACATTACCTAACTTAGTTTCTGGAAGTAAATGAACAAAGCAGGTGTTAAATTACGTCCAATTTCAGCCGAGTTCAAAGTGAAGCAAGCAAGATGATATACTCTAATCTGTACTGGCAGATTTTTTCTAGCTCTTTCAATTTGCACTGAAAATGTGGAAATAATACAAGAGAGTGTTAAATGCAGCAAGCGCTATTTCCTTTTAATGACAGCAGCACTATTCATTCTGTTGTGCTTGAGAACTCTCAAATTTTTATTATTAACTCCAGGATGGGAGTTTAATACCCAAGACCAGACTGAGACGTGGTGCTACATGTATGTCCATGTAATGTCTGGAGAAAGATTTTTAGTGAGGCATTCCAGCCCACATAATTGGCCACTCCAATAATTTGACACTAGTTCTGTGTACTGCAGTGTAGGTGGCTTTGGCTCAGAGAATAAGAGGGCTAGGTGAGTACTGCAAAGAATGGATTCGAAGTTTTTTAAATTCACTTCAGTCAAGTTTTTCCCCCTTTGTGTTCTCTGCAAACATTCCAGCAATTGTGTGGATCTGGCACAAATATTAGCGGAAAGTGTATTTTACATTTGCATGCAAAAATATTAGTATCAGAGGGGCTTGTGTGCTCATTTAGTTGATTGATGGGAACAATACCATATCACACATCTAACCTAGCACAAATAATTGGCACAGTTCAAACAGTGAATACTCTCAATAAACTATTCACAGTCAATACAGAGGTTTAAAAATGAACTGCCAAAGAAAAAGTTCAAACAACATACATAAATATATAAAATGTCAGGAAATAATGATCTGTTCCTAGTAATTCCACAGGCTGAAAAAGAGACAAATCTAATCAAATAGTTACAAAATATTCACTCAACTCTAAAAAACGTATCACTTGCTTCCAGGTCTACTTGTGCTTTAGACTGGTGAACCACACAGATTTCTAGGGGAAGATGGTTGATTGATACATAGGCAACTGTTCCGAACTGAGTCAGCTGTGGGCTTGGCTTTGGAGGAGACTGCCACTCATCTGCCTTCTCAATCAGAGGAAGAGGTCTACAAATTAATCCGTCGCAAAACAAAGTTTCTGCTGGAAAAATGAGACTCGAGAGAATGAAGTGGTAAAGGAGCCTCTAGCATTCCACCTTCCGTAAACTACCTGAAACTCATGATTTACATCAATACAATGTGGCAAATGTGAAAGTAAATGTAAACCACATAGGTAAATCCTAATTCAAATCACTTATCTCCCCTTCATTGAAGAAACTTATAAAAAAGTATTTTCAGAAACAGCTGTTCGATTTCAAGCTGAATAACAATAACTAGTAAGTATTTGTAAAAGGGATTTACTGTATTTTCCAATAAAACTTGTCTTATTAAAACAGGAGCATGATTCCATCTAACATGAATATTTGAAATGTAAGATACTATTGGGAAATATGAAATGTATCAATGAGTCATTTTGTTTTAGTTTATATGTCAAGAGTTCCTTAATTGCAGTTTAGATGCACTTTGTGACAGACTGACAATGTCCTGTACACAGTGTTGCTGTAGCTGAGTCAGTCCCAGGATATGAGAGAGACAAGGTATTTTTTATTGGGCCAACTTCTACTGGTGAGAGACACAAGTTTGAGCTTACACAGCGCTCTTCCTCAGGTCTGGGAAATTTAGGCCACACTACATCCTTCAGTATAACTACGTTGCTCATGGATGTGAAAAATCCAGTGTAAAAGGCTGAGCCAGGGCTCTCAGCTCTATACAGCTCCCTGCTGGGAACCCAGGTGCCCGCCTGGGCTTCCTGTCTCCAGTGGGGAGATCCACGTCTAGAGTCATGCTTGTGGCAGGGAACCAGGAGCCAGGAACCGGGAGCCTCAGTGCAGCCGGGCTCCCAGTGGGGAGCCTGGGAGGCAGCCCAAGCCGGGAGTCTGTGTGGCAGCCTGGGTTGGAGCAGAGATTTGGCAGCAGCCCAGCTAGGGAACCAGGATGTCTTGTCCAGCAGAGCTGTGAAATTGACAAGACAGCCAATAGTTGATGGAAGAAACACAGTATCTACCCAGACCAGGGGTGTGCGCAGGAATTTAAATTTGTATACTTTTGGAGGGGCACGTTAAACACACACAAATGAAAGGTTTGTGTGACCTGCCCCCCTCTGGCGGAGACACCCGGCAGCGAGGAGGCAGCAGCTTCCTATGGCAGTGGCACTCTCTGTGTCCCTGCAGCCTGGGGAAGGGAGGAAGCAGCAAGGCGGCTGGCTCTCTGTGGAGTTCCTCCTCCCCTAACCCCTACAGCTGCAGCCTGCTGCTTCTCCTTCCCTGCTGCTGGAGTCCCAGCACTGCTGCCTGCTCTGTAGAGGCCCACTGAGGTGAGTCACAGGCTGGAGGCATAGGCAACAGGTGGGACTCCAGCAGCAGGCAAGGAGAAGCAGCAGGCTGCAGCTGTGGGACTGGGGGGAGGAGGAGCTCAGTCAGCAGCCAGCCGCCCTGCTGCTTCCTCCCTCCCTGGGCTGACTTAGGAAAGGGCCTACTTTTCAGAAATGTTGTACACTCACCCTCTGAAAATCAGGCCCCTTTGAGGAGTTTCAAGCTGGGTCCCCAAAAACTGAAGGCCCCAAAAGCACAAGTCACTTTTGAAAATCTTGCTGTTTTGAACAATAAAATAATTCAAACAATTTGGAACCTTTGGCAATAACATCAGATGGGCTATAGACAAAATTCTGCTCCTAATCTGAGCCTGTGCAATTCTATTGACTTCTATGGTATTGCACAGGTATACCATGAAAGCAGAATTTGGTCCTATTTTTAACTGTACTTCCTATGGGCTTGATCCAACTCTCACTGCAGTAAACTGAACGGCTTCTGGGGGGCTCCAAAGTTGTAAAAAATCACAAGTCCTGCTAGATTTAGTAGGAATATGTATGATACTTTTTATTGTTATTTCAATATTTTAAAAAATTATAAAGAAAAACAAGTCCAACATTGTCTTAACGGGCTGAAGATACTTTGTATTTAATATCTAATGTTTGATATTACTGTTTTTCTTCTATAAAGCTATTGAATACTTCCAAATTTGGGTTTAAAAATAACTGCTCTTCAACCATAATAAAAAATATTTGGAATCCTGTGATTAATTATACCTCGTCTGAGAAATGCCACTGAGTGAAAAATGAGAGAAGCAATTATCAAGAACCTTTTATTAATGGGGGGTAATTTTAGGTTTCCTAATATCTAATCTAATTAAATAGTGTTTCTTAACTACAATTAAATACACACTTTCTTCTGTCACACATCAGAGTCCTTTCAGAAATACACAAAGTTATTTTTTTATAAATACATCAAATGCTGCTCATGCAATCACTGCTTTCTGTAGTTGCTAATTTTAGAATATGAAAATTGCAGAAGAATATTTGGGACAGTGTGAATCTTCTGAGCATTGTGGCATCCTCCTAGTATATTCAAAACACAATAAAAAACTGGAGAAATATTGTGGCAAAATGGGAAAAATAGTAGCAATTTGAAAGTTACTTGCAGAGTGAAAGGTGGAATAGGGGATTTAAAAAACATGAAAACTTCCCAGGCTAAGAAGTCAGCCATGATCAAGACTTTTGAAAAGTAGCTCCCCCAAAATAACAGATGACCCTGTACTGTATTTTTATTTCTGTCTTTAAAACTGCCTCTAAGTCCCAAAAACATAATATCATATTGAAAGCAAAATTACTTCAATAATACAATTATAGTATCCTTCTGCTATACTAAATTCATTAAAAAGCACTTCATATCTAATGTCACTTGTTTTGTCACAGTAACCAATATTTCAACAGAAAAGCCTTACTCATTTGAAAGACAGCACTGACCCCTTAAAACATGGCTGACTATAACCAGGCAGATCCACTTAATTCTGTATTTTTAGAAAAAAACAACTTATTTTAGTGCTTAGATCAGCCCTTCCTGCAAGAAACATCCATAGAAGAGGCTCTGCAGAGATGGCAAATCCCATAAAACTCTCCTAGTTGAGCATTTCTTAGGATTGTTCTGCCACAGGACTGGTATTTGATACCTCCTCTTTTGTGGAACACCAGAGGTTACACTGCTATGCCCCACAGAACCTGGAAAGAGAGCGGAATCAGCAGGAGCAAGAGCCCCCCATGCAAACGCCAAGTGCCCTATTTTGCTCCATAATAATGTACCTGCCCTGGAGCTACATTATTTCCTAAATCATAAAAGAATCATAGCATAGAATCATAGAAGATTAGTGTTGGAAGAGACCTCAGGAGGTCATCTAGTCCAACCCCCTGCTCAAAGCAGGACCAACCCCAACTAAACCATCCCAGCCAAGGCTTTGTCAAGCTAGGCCTTAAAAACTTCTAAGGATGGAGATTCCACCACCTCCCTAGGTAACCCATTCCAGTGTGTCACCACGCTCCTAGTGAAATAGTTTTTCCTAATATCCAACCTAGACCTCACCCACTGCAACTTGAGAGCATTGCTCCTTGTTCTGTCAGCCTGTTCTCAGTGATGGCAGATATCTCCATCCTCTTTGGAACCCTCCCACCCCCCTTTCAGGTAGTTGAAGGCTTCTATCAAATCCCACCTCACTCTTCTCTTCTGCAGACTAAATAAGCCCAGTTCCCTCAGCCTCTCCTCATAAATCATGTGCCCCAGCCCCCTAATAATTTTTTTTGCCCTCCACTGGGCTCTCTACAATTTGTCCACATCCTTTCTGTAGTGGGGGGCCCAAAACTGGACGCAGTACTCCAGATGTGGCCTCACCAGTGCCGAATAGAAAGGAATAATCATTTCCCTCGATCTGCTGGCAATTCTCCTACTAATGCAGCCCAATACGGCATTAGCCTTCTTGGCAACAAGGGCACACTGTTGACTCATATCCAGCTTCTCGTCCACTGTAATCCCCAGGTCCTTTCCTTCAGAACTGCCGCTTAGCCAGTCGGTCCCCAGCCTGTAGCAGTGCATGGGATTCTTCCGTCCTAAGTGCAGGACTCTGCACGTCTCCTTGTTGAACCTCATCAGATTTCTTTTTGCCCAATCTTCCAAATTGTCTTGGTCACTCTGGACCCTATCCCTACCCTCCAGCGTATCTACCTCTCCCCCAAGCTTAGTGTCATCCACAAACTTGCTGAGGGTGCAATCCATCCCATCATCCAGATCATTAATGAAGATGTTGAACAAAACCGGCCCCAGGACCGACTCCTGTGGCACTCTGCTTGATATTGGCTGCCAACTAGACATCGAGCCATTGATCACTACCCATTGGGCCTGACGATCTATCTAGTTTTCTATCCACCTTATAGCCCATTCAGCCAATTCATACTACTTTAACTTGCTGGCAAGAATACTACGGGAGACCATATCAAAAGCTTTGCTAAAGTCAAGGTATATCACATGCACCGCTTTCCCCATATCCACAGAGCCAGTTATCCCATCATAGAAGGCAATCAGGTTCGTCAGGCATGACTTGCCCTTGGTGAATCCATGTTGCCGGTTCCTGATCACCTTCCTCTCCTCCAAGTACTTCAAAATTGATTCCTTGAGAACCTGCTCCACGATTTTTCCAGGGACTCTGCCTCTGCTCCCAGAACTGCACTGTTAAGGAAGTTTCCCAAGCACAGAAGCGCTTTGGAAGCATCCCTATAGTAGCACAGTGCACTAACTCTTGGATGACCTTTAACCCCGGTCTTCTGTACGTCTATGTGGCAGAGGAGGAGTGCCTTGCCTCCCACATAATCCTTGTGCTCACCCTAGCCCCCAACAGGCACCTTCCTCTGGTGTAGATCTCCAACTCCTCAAAGCCCAAGGCAAACGGGGAGGCTGAAGGTGCTGCAGAGGCAGCAGAGCCCCACCATGCAGGAAGGGGAAGATTCACACAGAATGGTTTTTCCTTTGAATGCACCTGATGAAGTGAGCTGTAGCTCACGAAAGCTTATGCTCAAATAAATTGGTTAGTCTCTAAGGTGCCACAAGTCCTCCTTTTCTTTTTCCTTGCCCTGATATACACCAAACAAATTCACCCATTATTAGCATTATCAGCATGCAAGACAGAACAGGGTGGCAGGGCTGACATGCTGTAGGGATGGAACATTTCTTGACTCATTACATACATAGCAGGATGTGAAAATGAAGGTTTACTATTGACATTATAAGCATAACGCCAAGCAGACTGAAGGAAAAACCATTACTTTTGGCTTGGGCGAGAGGTGTTATTTTAGCACTTTGCTCCTTTTAAAGGAACAAAGCTCTGCTGACGTTTACTTATATTCACATAGATTAAAAATGTATTAAGATTTTATTAACATTATTACTTTAGGTAACTTTAATATTATTTAATGAGGAATGTGAATTATACATTTTTGCCACATTTCTGTTAATCCAGCATTTTACTGCATAACCTTCTGTGAAAGATTTATCAAGAAAATGTGGAGTTCAGCTCCATGATCAAGTTTTCAGAAGTGCTGTAGATGAAATAATGTTTGCAATAGCATCTACAGTCACAGTTTCATTATTAATAGCCTTTTAAGACTTGCCACTGGAAATACACAGATGAAAATGCCCCTCTTACGCTGAAGTTAAGAGATTGGCCCTCTCCGGAGAATTATAAAAATTAACATACTTCTTTGTTCCCCTCTCCCTTCTCTTACACCATTCTCTGTTTACATTCATAACTTCAAATAGCTTTCAAGGAATGGATGGCTCCCAGGATTTGCACCACTGCTTCTTTTCAATTCTAGTCTATTCGGGTTATTCACCATTAAGTTCTTATGCCACATCCATCACTCTAGTATTTTTTTTTTAAACTTCTGGTTCGATTCAAATCTATCCATGTTGATAATGTCTAAAAATTATCATCTGATAGTGAAACCATACAATGAGTTTATTGCCTCAATCCAGTTCCTACTCCAAATATATCCACAAAACACACTGTTGGGGACAGTTATCTGAACCAGAATAATATATAATAATCAAATTGAACCAAATTCACCACTGGTGTAAAAGCAGATGCCACTCCAGTGACATCACTGACATCAGTGGACCTGCCACTGGTGAATTTGGTCCTTCATTGGCAGTCTCAGCAGAGGCAGATGTGGTCACTGTAGTACAGGAATGATGCATGCTGTGGGATCAGCCTGTGGGAAGATATTGATGTTGATGTGAATGCTGTGTGAAGAATTTGCAACAAAACCTGAAAACCTCAGAATAGGAAACTTGTACATTCCATTCCAATTTCACAAAAATTATCTGAAAACAGAATCATTAGAAATTAAAATGGACACATTTTTCACTCAATTTATTCTATTTTCAAGAATGAACCACAACATTTAAAAATTTCATCTGGACAAAGCTGAATCTGTATATTGAAACAAGCAAACATCTAAATGTTCATGTTAAAATATGAAAACCCCTTTTCCCATGAAGTTTCAAGGAAAAACGTCACTGTGTAAGCATAAAATCACCCAAAATGAAATTGCAGAACTTCTTTGCTATGATAACATTTCCAATAAAAATGACCGTTCCATAATTTTACACAACCCTACAAACTATCTTATTATAGCCGTGCTGCAGACAAAGTCAGAACTGTAGTCTCCATAGCTGTCACTGTAATTCCTTTTGTGAATACAATACAATTCAGACAAAATTATGGCAAGTGCAGATTCTCAATCTGTAAATTAGGGGCCTGATCCTGAGATTCATAGATATTTAGGTCAGAAGAGACCATTATGTTCATCTAGTCTGACCTCCTGCACAACGCAGGCCACAGAATTTCACCCACCACTCCTGCAAAAAACCTCACACCTATATCTGTGCTATTGAAGTCCTCAAATCGTAGTTTAAAAACTTCAAGGAGCAGAGAATCCTCCAGCAAGTGACCCGTGCCCCATGCTACAGAGGAAGGCGAAAAACCTCCAGGGCCTCTTCCAATCTGTCCTGGAGGAAAATTCCCAACCCCAAATATGGCGATCAGCTAAACCCTGAGCATATGGGCAAGATTCATCAGCCAGATCCTACAGAAAATTCTTTCCCGGGTAACTCAGATCCCACCCCAACTAATATCCCATCACAGGCCATTGGGCCTATTTACCATGAATATTTAATTACCAAAACCATATTATCCCATCATACCATCTCCTCCATAAACTTATCGAGTTTAATCTTAAAGCCAGATAGATCTTTTGCCCCCACTGCTTCCCTTGGAAGGCTATTTCAAAACTTCACTCCTCTGATGGTTAGAAACCTTCGTCTAATTTCTAGTCTAAATTTCCTGGTGGCCAGTTTATACCCATTTGTTCTTGTGTCCACATTGGTACTGAGCTTAAATAATTCCTCTCCCTCTCTAGTATTTATCCCTCTGATATATTTATAGAGAGCAATCGTATCTCCCCTCAACCTTCTTTTAGTTAGGCTAAACAAGCCAAGCTCCTTGAGTCTCCTTTCATAAGACAAGTTTTCCATTCCTCGGATCATCCTAGTAGCCCTTCTCTGTACCTGTTCCAGTTTGAATTCATCCTTCTTAAACATGGGAGACCAGAACTGCACACAGTATTCCAAGTGAGGTCTCACCAGTGCCTTGTATAACGGTACTAAAACCTCCTTATCCCTACTGGAAATACCTCTCCTGATGCATCCCAAGATTGCATTAGCTCTTTTCACGGCCATATCACATTGGCAGCTCATAGTCATCCTATGATCAACCAATAACCAAGGTCCTTTTCCTCCTCCGTTACTTCTAATTGATGCGTCCCTAGCTTATAACTAAAATTCTTGTTATTAATCCCTAAATGCATGACCTTACATTTCTCACTATTAAATTTCATCCTATTACTATTACTCCAGTTTACAAGGTCATCCAGAGCCTCCTGTAGGATATCCCTGTTCTTCTCTAAATTGGCAATACCTCCCAGCTTTGTATCATCCGCAAACTTTATTAGTACACTCCCACTTTTTGTGCCGAGGTCAGTAGTAAAAAGATTAAATAAGATTGGTCCCAAAACCGATCCTTGAGGAACTCTACTGGTAACCTCTCTCCAGCCTGACAGTTCACCTTTCAGTAGGACCCGTTGTAGTCTCCCCTTTAACCAATTCCTTATCCACCTTTCAATTTTCCTATTGATCCCATCTTATCCAATTTAACTAATAATTCCCCATGTGGCACGGTATCAAATGCCTTACTGAAATCTAGGTAAATTAGATCCACTGCGTTTCCTTTGTCTAAAAAATCTGTTACTTTCTCAAAGAAGGAGATCAGGTTGGTTTGGCATGATCTACCTTTTGTAAAACCATGTTGTATTTTGTCCGATTTACTATTGACTTCAATGTCCTTAACTACCTTCTCCTTCAAAATTTTTTCCAAGACCTTGCATACTACAGATGTCAAACTAACAGGCCTATAATTACCCGGATCAGATGTACTAAGCACTGCAAGTTCCTATATACCTGAGCTCTTGTGGTAAGATAAGGTTATACAGTGACCAGAGTTGACAGCCAAACATTTCTCCATGCTTTATCTGCCTTGCACGGCTCCAATGGTGCACAGCTCCCCAAGTATTCCACTTGTGAAAGGACAATGGCTAGGTAACATGGAGCTGACATAACAGCTCCTTTGCCATCCCTCTCTTGACCCTGGGAGTATGGGGAATGGCTGGGGAAAGTGATCATCGGGTTTTGGAGGGAGGGAGTGATCATCGGGTTTTGCCGAAGCTCCTGTGGACTCTGAGCAGCCCACCCTGAAGCTGTCCAGAGTTGTGCTGGGAGGTGAGACCAGTGTTGGGCCAGCTCAGGACTGGAGGGTATAGAGATGACTTAAGCCACTTCTGAACTGCCCCTGCTTCCTCAAGCTGTGTCAATATGCTCTGGTGTGGTCCAGGATCTGGCTCATCAGGTTTCTTGCCATTTCCATTTGGAACTCTAATAAAGTATTATTCAAAGTTGTCTCCTTCTTAAGGAGAGAAAAAAATTAATTATCAAACAGGATTCAGATTTTTAAAAGCCACACCTACCAATAAATACCCTCAGATTATGTTTCAGACAGCATTGAGAGCTCTGGGGTACAAAAGAAAATTTAAAAGAAAACTGATGATATTGGCTTCCAAGAGAGTGATACTTTTCAAACATTTCCTGCTACTGTAAGATTTGTGCTTTTTGCCATTAGGTTTTTATTTTTTTAAATGCAGTAAAAACAATTCCTGGATCAATTCACCCTGAAAGTTGCATTGTTCCCCTCAGAAATGTCACAATAGTGAGGTTACATTTCAAGTCAAAGCACTCTATAGCCAAATATTTGAGAAAATTGGAAAAATGTACCCCGACATAACTGACTACTGAAATCTACCAGTGATTCTACAGGGTCAGTCTAAAGAAAAAATATTTCTGGAGGATATTCTAAAAAATCCAGATTGGTAAATCCTGCACAGATTTAAATAATCAGCAGTGTTTAAGTTACTAGTAGTGAGCAGTTTGCTTATTATTAACTCTTAAACACTTAAAGTACAATAGTGTCTAGAGGCTACTATCAGGATTCAGGAGTCATTGTGCTGGGTGCTGATGAGAGGCAGGGAAATTAAAGTGATCCTCCATATACAGAAATGGACTACTTCACAATGGGACGCAGATGAAGGAAGCGGAAAATACTGTAAATGTTCCACATCCGTTCCTTGCTTTTTGTTGTAAGAAAACTAGAAGAAAAAGAACCAAAGCAAAGAGAAAAGAGAAAATAGCCACAAGAAATTACAGCAAAAATGGCACTGGGATCACAGAACGACAATCTGAAGAAATACCAGTCAGCACCAGAAAATTGTCATCAGGCAACTATGTTTTATTGAACATCATGCTTCAGTCCATAGCTGTCTTCAGCATTGTTTTACTTGGAGCATCAATATAGTTCTTGTATGCATTACTATTGCAGAGTTATCTGTCAATCAAACAACTCTAAAAATAAAGGCCATTATGATTAAATACATTTACTGACTATATTCTGCAAAATTCTAAACAGGCACCTATGTTTAATCTCAGCAAATCAAGACATTTCTCGACCACCATACAGATAGAAATTTGGGAGATCTCTCTGAAGTAATGCTTATATCAGTACTCTAAGATCAATACATAAGATATGAAGATGTCCCTAAAAAAAAATGGTGGTCCCTGTTTTCCTACCCAAAAAAAAGTAATAAAAACATAAGGCTCAAATGTTGTGGAGTCCTTTTCTCCTTTTATAAAATATTCTCTCAGGAGAGTCCATGCCACTTAATCATTGTTCTCCTTTACCGTCTTGAAAGGTGAAGGTGATTTCCAGTGGTATAATCACAGATGTTTTGGTATCACTGAGGCTCATAGGAACCAGTAAACTTCTGAAGGTGAAAGGTGAAGGTGAAAACTTTGGGCTGGTGTAGAAAAAAGTATATTTTTCATGTAATCTGTCTTACTATATTTTAACTGGCAATGTAATTTTGTCTGCAAGAATTAAACCATGAATTACTGGTTATTAGGAGTGTCATCTACTAAAGAGAAGTAAAAACTCATGGATCAGGAAGAACTACTTTTGATTTTTCAGTTCATTTTATTGGGAAACTAGTTCCTATTGTTGGCTGCTGAGTCTTTTCATATTAGGTATGGAATTGGCCCTCAAATTTAGATGCTTACCAGCATTAGATTCTGGCTTGTAAATCAGTTTCTTAAAACCATTTTAAGGGGATATGGTTACACTCTCAGTCTGGGAACAACTATTGATAACTCCAGCCTTTTAGTGTCATATTTTTGATAAACCCATGCTCCTCCATTTTTTCTGCATGCTACATTCAGACCAATTGTATATATTTTTTACTCCATGCAGTTCCCTCAGTGGGAGTGCTGGGTTTAGTAACAACGCAGGAGGACCAGGCTCCCCAACAGTAAAAGCTTACTGCTTATGATAGTAAGCACATCCATATAACTAATATATGAGGGAAACCGTTTAAAAAGGTGTATTGCTAGAATTATTTGTGTTTTATGGACTCAATCCTGCATGGTGCTCAGCAGCTTTTTTCTGCAGTATAATCTAAGGTTGTATAGGAAACTCCAGTTTGTTTAATACCATGTATTATTTGACAAATTATATATAAAGAGAGACAATATTTAAAGGCGTGTGAACAAAGCAATAGAGGTGAAGTTGAGCATTCACCTGTAGTTTTTGGATGGTACTGAATTTTGAGCAACTGATTTCTCTGAACATTGAGGAAACACTAATTCTATTTGCTTGCATTCCACTGCCTTCTTTCTGGAGACTGGTGGCACTATTATAAGATTGTCCCTGTGATTTACTGGCTTCATATATGTCAATATTAGGCCTTGTCTACACTACACAGTTTTGTCAACAAAAGTCAGCTTTCACTGACAAAACAGTGGAGGTGTACACACTACAATGCTCCTCCCACGGATTTAACTCTCCTGCTACACTGACAAAATAAAACCACCTCAATGAGAGGCGCAGAGCTTTTGCAGCAAAGTTAGATTGATACAGTATCAGTGTAGACACTGCGCTTGGTTATGCTCCCGTAAGTGGTGTCCCACAATGCCCATCCTGACCGTTCTGGTCAACATTTCAAACTCTGCAGCCCGGCAGCCAGGTACAAAGACATCTGCCCCTCCCACTCGAAAGGGCCGGGAATTTTTGAAATTCCACTTCCTGTTTACTCAGGGTTGACTGTTTACATCACATCTTTCCAGCTGACCATGGCAGCTTCATGCACTTAAACGATCTCCGTGTGGAGTACACCAGAGTTGTTGGATCTGCTGGCACTGTGGGGAGAGGAGGCTGTGCAGTCCCAGCTCCACTCCAGATGTAGGAACTTCAATACCTTATCTCATGGCATATTTGATAAGGGCTACAAACTGGACACGCATCAGTACTGTGCGAAGCTCAAGGAGTTAAGGCAGGCATACCAGAAGGCAAGGAAGTTAAACGGTCACTCTGGTGCTGCGTCGAAGACCTGACACTTCTCTAAGGAGCTGGAAGCCATCCGCAGTGGCGACCTCACTTTCACTACCAAGAGCCCCATGGATACATCTGGGGGCTGTAGACAGTGAACAGCAGACTCAACCCTGATGATGAAGTGTGGATGAGGAAATGGAGTTGGAGGATGAGATGACACGGGTGACAGGGTTGTCCGGTACCATGGTGAGCCAGGACCTCTTCTCAACCCCAGAGGGTTCAAGCCAGTCCCAGGATTCCAGCTCTGGCACTCATGACGCAGGAGAGGGGAGCTCTAGAAAATGATCTTTTTGAGTTGATGCTGCTCTGTTACATGAGGTAGAGCTGTCCTTTGCTTCATTATACGCTAGAAGTGGGTTAAAGGATAGAAATGTACAAGACTAGCTGTGTTTGCATCTGCTTCACATTCCCCTATGCAGCAGGGGCCTTGTGGAAAAGAGTGTTAAAGGACACCAAGATTTCACGGAGATCTCTAGGAAACTTTCCTAGAGGTACTTGCCAATCCTCTGCCAAAGCTTCCTTGGCAGAGCTGCTTTGTTCCTTCCCCTGCTGTAGGAAACTTTCCCACACCAATCGGCAATCGCTTATGCAGGGACCAAAGTGGCACACAGGTGAGCAACATAAGGACCTGGTCTAAAGCCGCACACGTTCAGGAGATGCATCCTTGCATACCCTCAAGAGTAAGATATTGGCTTCAGTGACCCCTGCCTGTGAAAAATGGTGGAAGAATTTACAATGTTGTCGCTTATTGCTTGCGGTGATCTCCTTAAAAAAACCACCTAGATCTTTTGCCCCATCCTGAAAGCTCCATCCTCACCCCTGACTGAATTCACCACGTTCAGTGCGAACTCTGTGCTTCACAGTGAGAAAGAAGTGCATCTTACTCTTAGGATTCAATGCTGTGAGTGCACTAACAATCATGGCTTTGTTTATCATTTGTTGTGCTTCTGCAGTTGTGGGGAACCCCCTACACATCAGCAGAGCACCTCTGCCAGATAAGGAAGTGACTCAGGAAGAGCAAGGAGGACACGAACAAGAACATAGGGCACAGAGAGAGACAATTAATGAAAAATTAAAAATAGATAGCCAGGAGAGGAAGCAGGGCCAGGAGCAGATGCTAAAAGTGATGGAGGAGCAAACAGAGATGTTGAAGTCCCTAATTGTGCTGCAGGCAGAACACATGCATGCTCGACCCCACCTTCCAGCCCGTACAGAACTGCTTGCCATGCGCTCCCCAAACTCCACCCACACATTCCTTGCATTTTCCAGGCCCGTTGCAGTACCCTGTTCACTCCACCCCTTTGGACAGGTTACCCAATGATAGCTGGACTTACACACAGCTATGGGAGCCTTTCAAGAATCTTCTGGTCTGGAAAACAAGTCCCTGCTTGCAGCTTTCTGTACAGGCCAGTGTTCCTCAAGCTGCGTGTGTCACGCACCTGCCCTGACCACCCAGCGTTGACATCAGTGAAATGACCCCAGTGATCCACAAGCGTCTGCAAGACCAAAGAGAAGCACCCCTTTCTAGTGATGTACTCCATCGCAAGATAGTCCAAAGCCAAAATACGTATATGCATGCCATATATCGCCCCGCTGAAGTTAGGGAATCCCTTTGCCGCAAGGCCATCCAATATTTCACACACATTTCCAAGAGTAACCATCCTTCATAGTAGGATGCGATTAATGCCCCTGCACACTTGCGTGAACGCAACCCCCACAGTGAACTTCCCAACTCCAAACTGATTTGTGACTGACCAGTAGAAGTCTGGACTTGCCAGCTTCCATACAGTGATCACCATGCACTTCTTCACTGAGAGGGTAGCTCTCAATTTGGTGTCCTTGCACTGCAAGGCAAGGGAGAGCGTCGCACACAGTTCCAGGAAGATGGCTTTCCGAATCCGAAAGTTCTGCAGCCATCATCACAGACTTGTATAATGATGCGATCCCATAACTCAGTGCTTGTTTCCCAATCCGAAAATCAATGGTCCACTGTGTGCAGCTGCTCTGTGAATGCTAAAAGTAATCTGGAATTGTTTCTTTCCATGGCACACAGCAGCTCATGAAATACTGCATGATCAGTCACATTGTATTCATAACACTTATCACAAGACTATCAATTCAAGATCCATGCTTTCAGGCAGAGATGGCGGATGCACAGTTTACAGGGCTCTTGAAAAATGTTACAAAACATAGTCGGAATCCCATGGAATGAATGGACAGAAAATACTGCATCATGGGACACTGAGCCTGCAGCCATGATGCACTGCGATCCATTCCCCATTCCCACAACTTCTAGCCACAGAAGGTGGCAAGTTGCACAGTAGGATAGCTACCCATAGTGCACTGCTCTCTCTGTTGATCCAAGAGCACAAACTGTGGACACGCTCCGCTGACACAAGGAGTGTTGTGTGAACATGCACAAGCGATTTAATTACAGCAGTTTATGATCCTCTGCATAACTTGTGGCAACTTAACCGTGTAGTGTACACATAGTCTTACTGTGTATAAGAAACGAGATCCAGCAGAAGAGATGTTAAAGAACAATATTTCTGCCTGGAAACGGAAGGAGCTGTTGAAGCACTCTCTTTGGAGAAAGTATTTAAACTACAACAAAGAGAAATAAAATCAGAAAGCTGATTTTACTATGTCAGAATTACATAAATATCCCTTAATGAAAGACTCCAGAGCAGACACTTCAAAGACGTGTTGTGCCAAGTACTTTTCTAGGCTTTGAAAACAAATTAAAAATAACTAAGCTTGTGTGCTTTTGAATAATGATGTAGCAATTTACATACTTGCCAACACTGGAAAGCTATAAATAGGGATAGTTTGGGAGAAAAAAACAGATTAGCACGTTTAAGGCCCAATCCTGCATTCATTAGTTGGTTATGCTTTTTCTTCCAGTTTGAACAATCCTAACATTGAGCCCCTATAATAAGTAGTGTATAATACAGTAAAGGTACAACAACACAATTTATTGGTCATCAGCAGCTGACTGAAAAGCCAATTAAAATTAAAACTTTATTTTCAAAATGTATTTATGTCATTTCATTTCCATTCAAGAAATAGTAACTGTTCTGTCTTTCTGGATAACCTTGAATTGTTACACAGTCTCTGTAGACTAACCTGAACATTTGCCCATAATAATACAACAAATCCATTATATTTGTACACTTTTTCTTTCAACATTCAAATGGAACTAGAGATAGATGCTAATGAACAAAACAGAGATATTCAGTTTCAAAGATAGTGATTTTTTTTTCTGCAATTTCTGACGATTCAGCTGGATCTCTTAAAACGTAATGACAAAATGGTGTCTATCAGAAAATAAAGTCAGTTTTCTTGTAACCATTTTCCCTTAACTGAAGCCTGTTGACAGCACTAAACAGTTGTTATACTGTTGTTACATTGCTGTGTCTTCTGTCGTTTTGGGCACCAATGACAGTCATTCCCCATGAGAGGCACACAGGAGAGAGCTACACCTAAAAAGCGGCGGTGATGCAGCTGCGCTGCTGTCGCGCTTTAGCGAAGACACTGCTACGCCAATGAGAGGCTTAAGGTCTGTATAATTACGTCACTCCGGGATGTGGATTTTTCATACCCCTAGGCGATGCAGACGTACTGATGTAAACGTATAGAGTAGACCTGACCAAACATATAGAGTAACTGTGTGGAACGTATAATTGAAATGATGACTAAGGTTTCTGAAAATGCCTTAGCAATAAGACAGCGCAATATTTTTCTCAATTAGCAGTCCTGAAGGCAATAAGCTAGATTCCCATGTCACTTGCACCAGTGTAAATCAGGAGTGTCTGTACTGAAATGGGTGACAGTGTAAAAAAACTGTGAGAAACAGATTTATCCATAAGTCAGTGGAAGTTCAAACTTCTGCACATTGCCCCATTCCTTGTGTCAATCCTAACCTAGCTGGACCAACTCTAGGTGTGAACGGGGAATTCAGTCTTCATGCCTAGTCTTTAGCCTCTCTGTTGAGACAGCTAACAACAATTATTATAGTGGTGTTTTCTGTCATGTGGATATCTGTCCTCAAGGAACAAAACTGAGGCCAACAAATCACTTAATACAGACCACCATATACCCGAAATATGATGATTACTTTCCATTACTATAGGCCTGGGTAGTACTTGAATCAGTGACACGAAGAAGAAATTATCTTTCTCTCATTAACAGTTCTCTGGCCTATCAAGTGCTGTAATTCTTCCTTTATAGCGCAGAAAATAATATCATTAGGATCACCTGGGTAGTCTGGCACCATTTAATATTAAGAACAAAAATTCCCAGGTTTTCTGGAAACTACATTAAATAGCTAATTATGCAGAATATTCACTTTTTGACTCCTAAGCTTAATGGGACTGGCATATTTTTCACTGAGTGAAAAATTAACCCTGCACATGAAATATCAAAATTGACATTAACAGAAAAAAGATACGGGATACTGAATTACAATATATTATACTATTGTACTGCAATTTTCTCTCAGAATAATGAATAATTGCTGGAACTCTGCATATCTTTTGATGCACACATTTCCATTCAATTAAAACTATCTGTCTTACTTTAAGTATCATATTTCTTTGATGACATTCTGTAAAAGCTAAGGATGCCATCTTAAAATAAAATTCAACCTCACCACATTTGCTCTGACAAGGCTATAGCATTTCTAACAAAGTCACCCTACAGGGCATAAGCTCACAGTTCCATTTATCTCATTGCATACAACCCCCTTTATTTGCAATTTATTTTGATGTAAAGAATGCCTTGCTAGAAAGTGCAGACTGTAGGTATTACTATCTCTGCATTAGTAGCTCTATTTATAATTTATCACTGCACGGTGCAGTCTGCACCTCTGATACAAGAGGAATGTTATTCTCGGTGTAATATTGGCCACATCCCTTTGAAACCATAGTGCACTTCAGAGTTCTTTCATGGACAGTAGAATTTCAGAATTAAATACAAACTGTTGTTGATCAGACTCCTCTTTCCTCTCTAAAAAGAAGGTGCTATTTGTTTTTCTTTTTCAAAAGTCACTTTAACCCCTGCACCCAAACTAACACTATCATGATGAGCACTGCATGGATACTCCTAATCATAGCACTTCCTAGGGATGTGAAAGGAGCGCGGTTGCACATGGCACCCTAGGACATGAATCTAATACCTGAAAGAAGTGGCAAGAGACAACAGTAAGGAAGGACTACAGTATCCATGCAATGGTAGAGTCTAAGGCTCTCCTCCTTCCTTGGCTACTCCCCCATTATTTCCTGTGCGCTGCCACACAAATTGCTTCCACAGAACTGAGTTCAAGGCATGTAGGGGTTTACCCCTCAGTGTGTCCCTCCCATATGCAGCCTTCCTCTCTTGCGTGGTAAAACCACAGGGTTCCCCCACCAATCAGCCTTCTGCATCCTGGAAGAAAGATAGGATTTGAATCTTATTCAATAAATAGTGGATCTCAGAATAAGTATATGATGTCATCTCTTGTAGCCTTTTATAATTATGAATGGTAGATTGGCATACTGTATTTTTAAGATCTGTTTAACATTTACATGTCATTTATTATTCATCCACACTAATCCTACAGCATAGCTAAATCTGGTCTTAAACTACCAAACTACACAATACTGTGCCCTTACCCACTTTTTTTCTGACAATAAAAAAATAAAAATAGCACAACACAAATGCATTTCTACAACAATTTTGAAAGAAAAATCTGTGGAAATATTATTACCTGCTCTTGAAAGGTTACATTTAATAAAATGCAATTTCTCCCTCTTAAATACCTTCCAAAAGTTACAATTTTCTGGAAAATGTCAAGAGCGCAGGGGCAGAGCCAAGATGCAAATGTTTGAATTCCAACAGCTGCAGAATCATAAAATAGATCCTTATTAAAGGTCCCCACCCAATTCTTTTCTAAAGTGTCAAAAATATCATGAAAGTGGAGTAGACATATTCTTATGGATTCTGTTCACAAAATGAGATTGCCAGAAAATAAACACTTTAGATCTCCCAAGTTATGATACATAGAGATATCCAATAACAGAACACCCACTGACAGTCAGACCAAAAGCTACTGTAGCCACTGAGCCATGCAGTTCTGCTACACCTGATCAATCCAGCCCCTTCTCAAACTTTACAAAACAAAAAACAAACAAAAAGCTCCTCCAAACTATCCCATTCTTTAAAAAGTGCAAGCTTCTAAGGACTTTTATGCTATTCATAACAGCAGTACCAGACTATCTTGAAGCAAACATGTAAAATAACAGCACACTGCTGAGTCCATCAATACCTCTCCATCAACCACAGAGACTGATGCAGAGCAACACAAACCATTCACCATGTAGGGTTTGAGTGTACTGCTTCTAGCCTGGGGAACAAGAGACTGACCTTGGGGTGCAGGAAAAAATAGAAATCAAATCCATCTCTCTCATATGGTAAAGGAAAGCACTACCCACAGGACCACCAGCCTCTCCTTCAACTCTTAATTAGGAAAAAAAAACCCAGCATGCTATTTGGACTTTCTAAGGGAAAATAGTTACCTCTCTCAGAGATTTTCCTGTTTAAACATGCAGCAAAATAAAGTCAATGATAAACACTATGATTTCCATAACATATTAAATATGTCCTTGAATTTAAGCCATGGCAATGTAAGAGGAAATATAGTTATTCCTAATGGCAATATTTAGATTGAGTAAAACTCATGAAGATGTGAAATCCTTCCTTAATATAGATCTGCAACTGTGCATTTAATAAATAACTGTAGAGGAAAAAGATCAACAAATAACACATCCATTAACTTATGGGTCCCTTGACTTATTCAGTAATTTGACAAATTGATCCACAGCAGTTAATGAGGATGGAGGCAACATGTGTGCATGGGAACTTTTACTTCAGAGCTCTTTTTGTCTAAGAATATAAGCTACTTCCATCCCAAACATAAAAATTTGTGTTATTACAAGTCCTACATATTCTGAGCAAATGCTATTATATGAAATTATTCTGACTCACAATATCTGAATCACCACCTCAGCAGCAAGGTTAAGACAGCCTTCATTCCAATTCTCAAAAAAACCACACTAACACTAATAGTTAAAGTCAGGAGTTTGTTGCACTAGTAGCAGAAGAAAGATCCATAGCTCTAAATCTACTATAAAATGTGTGAGAAAATGTGTTTACAGCACAGTAGCAGTGGCTTTTTAATTATAGCAAGTTAGTTATTTGTGGTTAAAAAGACAAAGCTGTAGTGTATTTCTGGGTAGCTTGCTTCAGGTAAGTTAAGGAGTATTTATTTGATTACACAAATTAAAACTTCTTCCATTCTTTGTCTGCATGATCCTGCTACTTGTCACGTAAAATTAGGTTCAATGCAATTGAATTTTCAAAACTTCTAATGAAGAAAAGTGCAGATACACACCATAAATTGAGAGAGAATGTAATTATTGTTTTTCTCCTCAAGATTGATTGGTTCCAGACTTCCAAATCTAGTTCATAAAACGGATTTCCTGCAAAAATTGAGATGGAAAATAAGAAATTCAGATTCACTTTTCCTTGTTTATTAATTTTGTGTGTGTTTCTTTTTAAGAAAGGAAAGGAAACTGCAGAACTACTAGACAGTATATTTACCCAGTCCTGTGAAAAAACTGTAACATCCTATAAAATATTTACTGTAAAATAATTGCACACCCAAATGGTTCATTTTCACTGCTACAACCAGAAGACAATTCTTTTAATGACAGTTAAAAACTATAAAGGAGTAACATTGAGCTGCCTTTAAGCCAGGGGTGGGCAAACTATGGCCCGCATCCGGCCCATCAGACCTTTTAATCCATCCCTTGAGCTCTAGCCAGGGAGCAGGGTCAGGAGCTTGCCCCACTCCACACGTGCCGTGGCTCTGCGCAGCTCCTGGAAGCAGCAGCATGTCCCTCCTCCAGCTCCTATGCATAAGCCCACCAGTGGGCTCCGCACTCTGCCCCCACCCCAAGTGCCAGCTCTGCAGCTCCCATTGGAACCGCGGCCAATGGGAGCTGCAGGGATGGCACCTGCAGACAGGTCAGCATGCAGAGCCACCTGGCTGGTGCCACGCCTCCACATAGGAGGCGGAGGGGGGACATTCCGCTGCTTCCGGGAGCTGCTTGAGGTAAGCGCCACCCAGGGCCTTCACCCCGACCTCCTCCCATGCCCAACCCCCGCCCCAGCCTTATTCCCCCTCCTGCGCTCTGAACCCCTCAGTCCCAGTCCGCAGTACCCTCCTTCACCCCAAACCCCTCATTCCCAGCCCCACCCCAGAGCCCGCACCAACAGCCAGAGCCCTCACCCCCCCACACACACTCCAAACCCCTCAGCCTCAGCCTGGAGCCCACTCCCCCACTTCCCAATCCCCTGCCCCGGCCCAGAGCCCCCTCCTGCACTCTAAACCCCTCATTTCTGGCCCCACCCAGAACCCGCACCCCCAGCCCATATCCCCTCCCACACCCCAACCCCCTGCTTCAGCCCAGAGCCCCCTCTCATACTCTGAATCCCTCTACTCCACCCCCAGTCCGCAGCCCCCACCTGCACCCCAAACCCCGCATCCCTGGCCCCACCCCAGAGCCCACACCTCCAGCCGGAACCCTCACCCCCTCCCGCATCCCAACCCCCTGCCCCAGCCCAGAGCCCCTTCCAGCACCCTGAACTCCTCATTTCTGGCCCCACCCCAAAGCCCGCACCCCCAGCCAGAGCCCTCACCCCCTCCCACACCCCAATCCCCAATTTCGCGAGCATTCATGGCCCGCCATACAATTTCCATACCCATATGTGGCCCTAAGACCAAAAAGCTGTGTTAGAGAAATTATTGTATCATTAGAAGAGTGTGAAGCAGCATCTGATTCTCAAGTAAGAGACAGCTTGCTATAAAAGATACAAACCAAGAAAAGGCAAATCAAAATGATTAATTCACCCTGGAAGCCCATTACCACAATTTAGAATCAATAAAAGAAGCAAACACCATTATTTGGATGTACTTATAGAAACATGAAGTGTATAGTTATTCTCCTCCTTTACACTGCATTAGTGAAGACACTAGATGGGTAGTGAAAAACTCAGCTACCTGAAGCTATCCTCCAAAAATGCCCAGATTTTTTTTTAAGTATATCAGGTGCCTGGACACCCTGAGCCTCTTGATTCCTTCAGAGGGAAGCTGTCTTTAGGGGCTGTTTCAGGGGCCCCCCAAAGAGCTGGGATCACAAAGTCTGTCTCCTGGCCCTTCTCTGTCACTGCTGCCAGCCCTGCCGGTGCTGCCTCCCAAATCTCCCTGCCACACACTGGGGCTGTAGGGCATTCTGCCACCAAATTACCCCATAAATTCTGCTCTGAGACTGACAGAAAGGGTGGTGAGATGTTCTGCTCACATGTCTAGTCCCTATGGTCTCAGCTAAGTTTCTCCAGTTTATGGCTGAAGCCTAGTGGAGACAACAGAAAGTAGGAGCAAGGTTCTCACCACTGCGCCAGCCCCTTTATACAGGGTAAAAGGGCTGGAGTGGCATAAAGAGGTACCAAAAGCCCCATAACCACAGACACTATGGTAGGAGGGGCAGCTACTAAGACTGTCACTCAAGGACCCCCCTCACAAGCCCCAGTGTATGGGAGGAAGGGGGGCAAGGGCCAAGTGAGGTCTGTTGGAGCAGGGCTGCAGCAGGTAGGAGATTCCTGGCAGTGCTGCTGCCCATAGGACAACTTGGGGAGGCTGCTATGACTTAGACAGGCCTACCATCTCTTAAAGGCATACCACGGAATCTCACCCCAGTAGTATTTGTGGGTACCCTCACCCCCACTGCCTGTTTAAGTCTCCTTGTTCCCCTGGGAGAGGAAAACTCCCAGGTGGGATCCCAGGAGACAGCAGAGACATTGGGAGTCTTCCAGGGAAAATAAAGTGATTTAACAGGCACAGCTGCATCCCAGGGTCTAGCTCAGTTGTACCCAGGACTGAACCTGAGGAGAGGGCACTGATGGCACTCTTTTGCCACCTTCGCACTTCCCTGACCCTAGGGGCCCCTACAGGCATACGTTTGAACAGCCTTGGGGCTTTGCTCCCTGCAGTGGCCCCTAGAGGCTGTTCCACTGCTCCAAGACCACGAGTGCACAATGCTCCAGCCACACCTCTGGACATGCCACTGCAATGGAGCCCGGAGTAGGTACCATAGAACTTGCTACACAAGGTCCATGCTGCCCAGGGATCCCTAAGCAAAAAGAACCCTCCATTTGTAAGTCAACTTTCCTAGTCTTTTTCACCACAGCGCAGAAGAACTGCAGCTGGAGCTTCTCTGTCATTTCTCACTCATTGGACCAGGAAGAGGGTTTGTGAGAACTAATGGAAGAGAGGTTTTTTAACAACAACAAAATCTACCTAGTCACCCCACCTAGCTTTCCCACGGTCATCTTTGATCCAAAGAATCTGAAGAGAAGTAGCAGAATGAGATCAGGGACATGACTGATTGATTTTAGCATCCAAGCTTTGAGACCAATCCAAAAGGTTTGGGGTTACTTATGTTTGCAATAAGTTCTGTATTTTCTGCTTACAGTACAGGTAAATACTGAAGTGATCTTAAGGCATGTATTTAATCATAGGTTTCAGAGTAGCAGCCATGTTAGTCTGTATTCGCAAAAAGAAAAGGAGTACTTGTGGCACCTTAGAGACTAACCAATTTATTTGAGCATAAGCTTTCGTGATAGAATGCATCCGATGAAGTGAGCTGTAGCTCACGAAAGCTTATGTTCAAATAAATTGGTTAGTCTCTAAGGTGCCACATGTACTCCTTTTCTTTTTGTATTTAATCATAATCATTACTACTGTCAAAAATTAGTAAAAACTTCATAATTTGTATTTGAATATAGAAAGAGGGTTTCCATTTATATAGTATGACATTACCTGTGATAAATGCATAATATCTTAGGAATCTCTCTACAACATTTACTTCCCTTAAGCCCAGGTAAGCAAATAACTCACTCTACCCATCTGTTTCTGCTATCTCCTCTATTTCACATTAGGTGAAAGATTCCTTTTTCCCCAATTTCTATTTTCTTCCATCTTGGAAGACCAATATTCCAAATTAAGCCTAAATTGCTGAACTGATTTTTAGGAGAGCGTATTTTTGCTCTCCTTCAACATACACGTCTCAAAACAAAAGATAACTTAGTCATTTTTGACTAGCCATGCAAGTGACGAGCACAAACAAAAGAAAAAGCACTCTGCCCCAAAGTATAATGTATTTTTCCTGTTATTCATGCATATTCACAAACAGAATATGAACATATGGATCAAACAGTAAATGGTATATGTAGAATATATATATGCATTACACTTCAAATTAGAAAGTAGTTTACAAACCATATCAGCACTTTTTTTTAACCAGAGGGACTTTACAACACCTTTTAGTGCTTCACTGGAACAAAAAACCAAACGCTGAGTGCAACACAAAAAACGTAAGTTACGGAAAAGAAATATAGGGAAAAACAAGGAGATACGCTTATTTAGAACTGTTAGTTTATATATTTAATGGTCCACTCAACCCTGGGCTGTGATAACAATTGTTGTCACTTTAACCTACATTCTGCTCCACACATTGTCATGCACTGTCCTCTAGAATTCCATGAATTTGGAAGCTCTTTGTGTCTTCTGTGGTACTCGGTCATGAGGAAATGGTCTGGTGAGCTACTGTAAATTCATTGCTTTTTTATGTTATTTCTGAGTGATTAGAATGATCTGTAAGTAGTATTTTAAGGCAATTTTGTAATTCTTCCCTTCAGCTGTACACCCCTAAAGCGGCACTGTTTATTATAATGAATTAATTATATTATATAATATGTTAATGAAAGCCGCTGTTCACAACAGGTCAAGTGAGAGGAGAATCAGGCTTTTTCTGTTTTTCTCCTGTGTGCCTCTACTCTTCCTTTTTGAGATAGTAAGATGTTTGGGAAAGACAGAAATAGCAAGGTCCACTAGAGGTTTGGGGCCACCATACAGTGCATATGAAATGTGCTTCTGAAAGAGAGAAAACAAAAAGACTAACAGAAAGGGTGAGTAATAGAGTGGAATAAGATAAGGGTGAATCACTATCCAGTTTTTTGTTGCCTGTGCATGAAGCAACATCACTAAAAGATGTTCTGCTTATGAGGACTGGTGTAAGATGGATGCATAAAAGTTACAATGAACAAAACTGAAAATTACTATTATTCTGGCATAAAAAAACCCCAGGTACTAACCAATTCTCACTCTCTGATCTGAAATACTGTACTATACACTGTACGAGGTAAACCTGTTATTCTTTGACCAGGCCCTGAAATCCATTTTTCAGCTATCATCTGGTTAAAAAAATAATAATAGTTCTTCATGACCAGAATGAAAAGAAACAACATTGACTGGTAGGATAGTGTTTTATACAATAAGCTTTAACTTTTTTTGTACAAACTGTAAAATCAAGAGTACATTCCAGTATTTCACTCTTAAAGTTTTATCTGGCTCACTGAATATATTTAGCCCACTCTCTTTACTATTCTTTTCTTCTTAACCACACTTTTTCCTTTCTTTTGTTTTCCTTTTCTTATTTTTTAAATCTTATTCCTGAAGTGTTGGTTTTAGAATAATTTTATTTACCAATATCTGTGATGGCAACATTCCATTTCGTTTGCAGTCTGAGACCTTGGTCTTCCTGCACATGATTGGCGTGGGAGGAATCAAAATGTTATTTTGAACTGTCTTAACATTATCAGTTATTTGCCCAGTGACAGAAATTAGCTAGTCTTGCAAAGGACTGTTGACATACATCAGCTGCAATCTGAAATTGAAATGGCAGTACAAACAGCAATGAACTTGTCAGCCTCATTTTTCCATTACTCAACCAGAAAGACATCTGCCTTGTGGCTTAAAAAAATAACATATACTAGTTTGTATATAGAAGGTAATTATTAGTCTAATGTATTTTGCATTATAATAGTAGCAATTTCTTTGGTATTTGTATCCAAATTCCTTAAATATATCATCCAGATCATAAATACCATAATCATCTCTGTATACATACATAGTTTCATAGATTCTCAGAGCCCGAGTCAGTTGACTTAGGCTGGCGCTACGAGGTTAAAAATTACAGCATAGATCGGGGTGGGCAAACTACAGCCTGTGGGGCCCCGGCGAAGGGGGCAGAGGGCTCCATGTGTTGCCCTTGCCTCCAGGCACGGCCCCCCACAGATCCCATTGGCCGGAAATAGGAAACCGCGGCCAATGGGAGCTTCAGGTAGGTACCTGGAGGCGTGGCAAGGGCAGAACACAAAGCCCTGTGCCCACCCCCACCCCCGGGCTGCGAAGGGACATGGTTCCGGCCACTTCCCGGCGTGGCGTGGCGCCAGGGGAGGCATGCACCTAGAGCCCGAACTGCTCCTGCACCCCACCCCCCAACTCCCTGCTCTGAGCCCCCTGCTGCACCCCAACTCCCTGCCCGAGCCCCCTGCTGCACCCTGCACCCGCATGCACCCCAAACCACTGCCACACCCCTCTTGTACCCCAACCCCCTGCCCTGAGCTCCCTGCCGCACCCTGCACCCCTCCTGTACCCCAACTCCCTGTCCTGAGCCCTGTCGCATCCTGCACCCCAAACCCCTGCCCTGAGCTGTCTCCCGCAGTCTGCACCCCTCCTGCACCCCTGCCCTGAGCCCTCTCCTGCACTCCACACCCCTCCTGCACCCCAACCCCTTTTGAGCCCCCTCATATGCCCCATACCCCTCCTCTTCCCCAATCACATGCCCTGAGCACGTTCCTGCACCCCCCATCCCCTCCCACACCCCGCACTCCCTCCCACACCCCAACCCCCTGCCCTGGCCCTGCATACAATTTCCCCATCCAGATGTGGCCCTCGGCCCAAAAAGTTTGTCCACCCCTGGCATAGACATTCACACTTGGCCTGGAGCCCGGGTTGTGAAACCCACCCCCATCGCAGGGTTTCAAAACCTGGGCTTCTGCTTGAGTATGAGCCCAAACGACTACACTGCAATTTTTAGCCCTGCAGCTGGAGCCCTGCAGCCTGAGTCAGCTGACCAGGGTCAGCCATGGCCACGTTTCAGGTCTTTTATTACAGTGTGGACATATCCATAGTGACCACCTGGTAGTGACTGGTTGGAACTTTCATTATAACCCACTGTTTTCAAATGCACATAACTTTCTCATATAGGCAACATTTGGGCTCAGATTTTCCATGCTTGGTTTGGTCCCCAAAATGAACTTTCCCTGGAAAATCTCATAAAAATTCATTCATACGTATTTTCTATTTTCAAAGATCTAAGATACTTCTAAACAAAGTCAGAATTGATTCACTGACTTTGATGGAGGTGCTGTCTAAGAATGGACTCCAACAATAGGTTCAATATTTTTCAATTATTAGAAACTACACATTCAATAGCAAAGTTTATCAAATGCAGTGCTGCAGTTTCCAGGGTAGTTATCTTTTTGATGGGACGGTGAGGACTACAAGGTGGCAAATTACTGACTGGATAGAGCAGAACTGTGCTGAAAACTTTTAGAGAGACAAGGTGGGTGAGGTAATATCTTTTATTGGACCAACTCCTGTTAGTGAAAGAGACCAGAGCTCTTTTTCAGGTCTGGGAAAGGTAATCAGAGTGTCATAGCTCAACAAAAAAGGTGGACCAGATTGTTAGGCATAAGGAGTTGACACATGTTGCAAGAAGCCATGCAAAATGAAGTAGGCAGTCATAAGACAAAGGAGAGTTAGGGCATGTCTACACCACTGCTCTCCAACCAACATAGTGCTGTGCACACGAGCGCTTATGTCGGTGTAACTTAGGTTGCTCGAGTGGTGGTTTATTCACACCCCTGAGTGACATAATTTCTGCTGACTTAAATTGTAGTGTAGACGTAGCCTTAGTGGTTTTATAGGTCATTGTAATGAGATAGAAAACCAATATCCCTATTGAGTCCCTGATTTTTGGGGTCTAGCAGAGTTATGAATTTAAGCTCCTAAACCCATCTTTTGAAGGTACGGTGTAGGTTTTCTTTGAGGACAAGGACTGAGAGGTCAGATATGGCATGATCACTCTGTGTAAAATGTTTGCCCCCCAGGTAGGTTTGCCAACTTTCTAATTCAAGAAAACTGAACACTTTTGCCTTGCTCACTGCCCCACCCCTTCCTGAGGCCCCACCCCCGCTCACTCCATTTCCCCTCCCTCGCTCACATGTTCATTTTCACTGCAAGGCCCAAACAGGCATATTTATTGTTTTGACAGATGTATGATGCTAATTTCAGGTTTTATTTGTTACAGGTGTGGGAGTCAGTTTTGAGCTGGCAGCAGAATAGTCAAAAAGGGGAATTTTAAAAAAAATGAATTTTCAAAAAGATTTTCATGATTCTTTCCCTCCCTTCTTCCCATTTTTCATAACCAGTTCCATGTTTTTTGTTCATTAAAATTATTGTAATTTTATGTGTGGAATTAGGACCACACATTATCACAGCTGCAATGGGTCCATTAAAGGCCCACTCCTGAAGCCCAAATACGAATCCATAGAGCACAACCACAGAAATGCACACCTGTCCATATACCTATATAAATAAATCTGTAGAATCTGACTCCCATATCTACATGCAGATACACGTGTATTCCTGTGTACACATCTAGCATACACTAACACATATTTCCATATTTTTTATTATTACAATTGTTGTTTAGTGCCTAGAGACTCCAACTAAGATCAGGCTCCAGGGTGATAGGTACTGGATATACACATAAAAAGAGAGAGTCTGCAAAAAAGAGTTTATACTGTAGCTAGACAAAAGTGAGAAGAAATGTATGATACATTGGCTCTTCTGCAATTACTAGTCAACATACATGTTTTAAGAAATAATACATTTCTTTTTGAGTTCCCTTCTCTTTCAAAAATTTGTTATGAAAAGAATACACACATATTTTATGTCATCAATTTTTGTGTGTGCAAGCCAGCAAAAGGCATTAAAGTCAAAGGGTTAGGCTGCAAATTTTATTCTCACAGGTATACACATACGTGGCAATACATGCACCTCCCTACACAAAGGCACACAGTCTCTTACACACATACAATGCATGCATACTCACACTTTCCTACACAGAAACAGCCAGCCACAAAGGGAAGAGGGTGGGCTGGAGGGGAAAAGGGGTGTGTGTGTGTGAGTGTGAGTGTGAGTGTGAGTGTGAGTGTGAGAGTGAGTGTGAGAGTGAGTGTGTGTGTGTGTGTGTGAGAGGAGAGAAGAGAGATGGGGAGGGAAAGAGGCCAAGCCTGAGAGCAGGGTGGGGGTGAGAAGGGTCAGTGAAGGCGAGAGGAAGGGTGGGGGGTATGTAGGGTGGATGGGGATTCAGAGGGAGGCAGAAGGCTACAGGTGTATGAAGATGTGGGGGGCACAAGGGTATATAGGGCCATAATGGGAGTGCAGCAGTGTATGGAGGTGAATGGGGTGCTGGGCTGTCATAAATATAAAGGGAAGGGTAACCACCTTTCTGTATACAGTGCTATAAAATCCCTCCTGGCCAGAGGCAACATCCTGCTACCTGTAAAGGGTTAAGAAGCTCAGCTAACCTGGCTGGCACCTGGCCCAAAGGACCAATAAGGGGACAAGATACTTTCAAATCTTGGGGTAGGGGGAAAGGCTTTTGTTTTGTGCTCTTTATGTGTTGTTTTTTGGGACTGAGAGAGGCCAGACAGAAATCCGTCTTCTCCAACCTATCCTAATCCAAGTCTTTAATATTGCAACCAGTATAGGTAAGTATAGGTAAGGCAAATTAGTTTATCTTTTGTTTTATGTGAATTTTTCTTGTGCTAAGAGGGAGGTTTATTCCTGTTTTCTGTAACTTTAAGGTTTTGCCCAGAGGGGGATTTTCTGTGTTTTGAATTTAAATACCCTGTAAAGTATTTTCCATCCTGATTTTACAGAGATGATTTTTACCTTTCTTTTCTTTTATTTAATAAAATCCTTCTTTTAAGAACCTGACTGATTTTTCCATTGTTCCAAGATCCAGGCTCTTGTAACAAATTGGTTAGGATATTATTCTCAAGCCTCCCCAGGAAAGGGGGTGTGTATGGGGGGATATTTTGGGGTAAGATGTCTCCAAGCGGTCTCTTTCCCTGTTCTTTGTTTAAAATGCTTGGTGGTGGCAGCATACTGTTCAAGGACAAGGCAAAGTTTGTACCTTGGGGAAGTTTTTAACCTAAGCTAGTAAGAATAAGCTTAGGGGGTCTTTCATGTGGGTCCCCACATCTGTACCCTAGAGTTCAGAGTCAGGAAGGAACCCTGACATGGGCTCTGGGGGGTAAGGACATGTGGGTGACAGCTCAGGGAGGTGGAGAGGATGGGTGGGACTCCCCTCCCCCAGCTTTCCCTACACATAGGAGCCGGAGGGGGGACATGCTGGCTGCTTCCTGGGAGTGGCAAGGCGGCTAGAAGGGAATCTGCCAGCCCCGCTGCATGGTGCCCACAACCGGACAGTCAATGGCCCGGTCAGGAGAGCTGCCAGGATTCCTCTTCAACTGGGTGCTCCGGTTGACAACCGGACACCTAGTCATCCTACCCCCAGGTGAAAGGGCATTTTTGTCTTTTGTACCTTTTTATGTGACTGGAAATAAAAGGACTTTGGAAAGAAGCCTTTCTGGTGAAATAAACTGCATTCTCAGAATGGCTTCCTGTCCAAAACAAGTATTCTTAAACTATTGGACCTGTGCTCAATGCCTGTTTTATTTATACTGAAAAGAACCCACAAAAGAAGGGGGAAGGAGAGAATCTGCTATTGTGTAAGGTTTATTGGATTGGAACTTTCTGAAAATTTAAGTATTCACATTAGTAAGGCATAATCAATTTAATGCCTGCAAAGGCTCTCTAGTCAGTCCTCTTTTCCCTTCAAAGGGTCCTAGTAGGATACTTGGTAAAAACTACATGTGTCGAAGTGATTACTATACCAATTGTTACTATATTGCTCTTGCCAACAAAATTCCACTTCAAGTAAAGGGAGGGGGAAAAACCCTTCACTTATTTCATATCATAAATGGAAACATCCTCTAATTAACGTTTTCTTTTCACTACATGGTTACTGTGTTGCTGGAAAACTAAAAAGACTGTCCACGTGCACTACTTGCAAATTTCCAAAATTCCACAGACTGTTATTTCCATTTTTTTAATACTAAAAACAAACATAATAAAATGTTACATTCTAGCTTACTTTCACATCAACTTTTTATGGTTCATTTTGCATTAATAAATGTATAAGCATTCAGCTAGTAACTCAACAAACAAAGTGTGGCCAGAAGAAAGTTATAAAAAGATGTCTATACTGTAAGTGGCTCATCAGTAAAGCTTCTACTGTTTACCTACCAATTTAATGAAGTTACCCATATATGAACATTAAGTCATGGCTTTAACGATCCGTCAAGTTTAATCTCTTGCAGAACTACTATATGTAAAACTCAGGATATTAAAAAATTGGTCACTAAATGAGAAAAAATTACATGAAACCTTAATTGATTCAGCTGTATTTCCAAGTGCTATGTAAAAGTGTGCACCAAGGTTGTTCAATAATCTAGATGAACTCTTGAACTGCAAGAAACTTTAGCTCAAATCGATGCCCACTGTATCCTGTCTTATGTAATGTATCATGAAGTTAATATATAATTTAATTCAAGCAGATTCAGGGTTACAAAAGGAAAGGAACCTGAGCATTCTCAAATAATTTCTTTTAATTGTAGTTTATTTACAAAGTAATCTGAAGTTTTTACTATGTCCTGGATGGTTCTAAACATTTCTTATGATCTAAATTTCTTTTCTCATATTCTCATACAATTATGGTTTCCTCCCCTATTAGAGCTAGAAATCCAATATAAAAAAAATGGCAACAATGATCACTTAAAAAAATGTCTGCTGAAGCAACCAATTAGCATGAGAAAGGTACCTGTAATTTTCCCCTTATTGTCCTGCTCACGTACTTCTTTATAGTGGTGTAAGAATAATTCATAAAGTTGTAACACCGACAGTTGTTGGCAGGCAGACTCGAATCTGGAGCCTCTGGAGCTTAGTATATGAGTCTCTACCACATGAGCTAAAAGCCATATGGCCCTTAGCTAAGGCTGTAGAGCAGACTTATTCATCTCTCCCTCTCTCTCTCTAAGTGGTCTCAGTGCCAGTAGATGGGAAAGAACACCACACCCAGGAGCTGTGTGGGTTACAAAAGGCACACCAAATGCTAGCATAGGCCAAGGCTACATGCAGAAATGGTGGTTCTTGAATATATTCCATGAACACTCCTTGCATGATGTGGATGCAATCTTTGAGTTACAAAAGGAGGTGTTAAATGCATTGATACTGAATCAGTTCTGGGCTTCTTTGTGATTAAAGACTGCTACAGGGGTCGGTCCTGGGGCCGGTTTTGTTCAATATCTTCATAAATGATCTGGAGGATGGTGTGGATTGCACTCTCAGCAAATTTGCGGACGATACTAAACTGGGAGGTGTGGTAGATACGCTGGAGGGGAGGGATAGGATACAGAAGGACCTAGACAAATTGGAGGATTGGGCCAAAAGAAATCTGATGAGGTTCAATAAGGATAAGTGCAGGGTCCTGCACTTAGGACGGAAGAATCCAATGCACCGCTACAGACTAGGGACCGAATGGCTAGGCAGCAGTTCTGCGGAAAAGGACCTAGGGGTGACAGTGGACGAGAAGCTGGATATGAGTCAGCAATGTGCCCTTGTTGCCAAGAAGGCCAATGGCATTTTGGGATGTATAAGTAGGGGCATAGCGAGCAGATCGAGGGACGTGATCGTCCCCCTCTATTCGACATTGGTGAGGCCTCATCTGGAGTACTGTGTCCAGTTTTGGGCCCCACACTACAAGAAGGATGTGGATAAATTGGAGAGAGTCCAGCGAAGGGCAACAAAAATGATTAGGGGTCTAGAACACATGACTTATGAGGAGAGGCTGAGGGAGCTGGGATTGTTTAGCCTGCAGAAGAGAAGAATGAGGGGGGATTTGATAGCTGCTTTCAACTACCTGAAAGGGGGTTCCAAAGAGGATGGCTCTAGACTGTTCTCAATGGTAGCAGATGACAGAACGAGGAGTAATGGTCTCAAGTTGCAGTGGGGGAGGTTTAGATTGGATATTAGGAAAAACTTTTTCACTAAGAGGGTGGTGAAACACTGGAATGCGTTGCCTAGGGAGGTGGTGGAATCTCCTTCCTTGGAAGTTTTTAAGGTCAGGCTTGACAAAGCCCTGGCTGGGATGATTTAACTGGGAATTGGTCCTGCTTCGAGCAGGGGGTTGGACTAGATGACCTTCAGGGGTCCCTTCCAACCCTGATATTCTATGATTCTATGATTCTATGACTTTGTCACAAGTGGGAAAAAGTAACCTTGGAATAATACAGTTCAGTTTTGTAACATCACACCAGAAGTTACACTTGACATTAAAGCCATAAATTAAAAAAACAAGTCTGTGATATTATAAGAGATTAAAAATCCTTTAAAATGACACAAAGATTGGTAGGGTGCTAAAGAATCATATAGACTGATCTGGATTGCTTGGTAACTGGGGCCAATCAAACAAAATGTGTCTCAATACAGCCAAATGCAAAGTCATACAGCTAGGAACAAGGAACACAGGCCATACCAGCAGGGTATCCTGGGAAGCAGTGACACTGAAAAAAATTTAGGGATCATAGTGGAAAACAAACTGAACATGAGCAAAAAGGGCTAATGTGATCCTTGTATGTATAAACAGATAATTATGAGTAGGAGTAGGGAGGTGAATTTATCTCAGTATACGGCATTGGTGAGATTGATGCTGGCATACTGTGTCCAGTTCTGATGTACATATTCTTTAAAAGATGTTGCAAAATATGAGAGAGTACAGAAAAAAGGCACAAAAACTATTTGAGGGCTGGAGAAAATTCCTTGCAATGATAGATTTAAAGAGCTTGATCCTTTTATAGTTTATCAAAAAGATTATGGTGTACAATTACCTTCACCAGGAGAAAATAGGTACTATTGGGCTCTCTAATCCAGTGGAGAATAGCATAACAAGAATCAATGCTGGAATCTGAAGCCAGACACATTTAAATTAGAAATAAGGCACAATTTTTTAAGAGCGAGGGTGATTAACCATGGGAACAAACAACTAAGGAAAGTGATGAATTCTCCATCTCTTGACATCTTCAGATCTTTATCTTTCTGGAAGATAAGCTTAAGCCAAACACCAGGATTCACAAAGATGTAAATGGGTAAAATTTAATAGTCTATGATCTATGGGAGGTCAGACAAGATCTCTAACCATCCCTTCTGGTCTTAAATTCTATTAATCTATGGAAATAGTATATTCTGAGTATAACAGAGATATGCTGATTACTTTGATATAATGACAGGTTTCAGAGTAACAGCCGTGTTAGTCTGTATTCACAAAAAGAAAAGGAGTACTTGTGGCACCTTAGAGACTAACCAATTTATTTGAGCATAAGCTTTCATAAGCTACAGCTCACTTCATCGGATGCGCATCTGATGAAGTGAGCTGTAGCTCACGAAAGCTTATTCTCAAATAAATTGGTTAGTCTCTAAGGCGCCACAAGTACTCCTTTTCTTTTTACTTTGATATAAGAATCTTCAAGCTTGTTTATTCAAAAATTCACATTAAAAATGATTGCCTAACAGGTGAAAGTGTTGTTTCTTTAAGAGGCCAGAAAATGACCAAAAAATGGCATTCTGACTGTATTCTCACAGCAGTTCAGTATAGAAAAAAAATAGCTAGCTTCATCTCCTTTGTACTTAAATCATTTTTATGACCATTCACAATAATCACCTATTGTTCTAAATGGTAATGGATTTGATTAAGGGTATCAGACATGAAAGAAGTGGCGAGTGACTAATTTTACTGAACCCAAACTTCAAAGCTAAACCATTTACAGTTTCCATTTTATCTGCAGATTACAGTGTGATGTGAAAAAAGGTTTAACTCCTTCAAAAATATCATACATTTCTCCTCTATAGGTGGTCAAACTAGATAATCATAATGGTCCCTTCTGGCCTTGAAATCTATGAATCTTCCATTAGCCAGAAACAAGAGACTCAGCATTATAAGAACAAGACTATGGAGGATATGTCGGACTCCTTTTACTCCTAAAGAAGAATGAAAAACTGGCCTAATTTCTGCCATTAAAACACTTCAAGATGAGATGAGGAATCCTGTCTGAGAGCAGGAAAGACATCCAAACTGCGGGAGTTTGGATTTCCAAATAAATAAGGAAGAGAATGCTGCATAAACTGTTTCAAGATCTAGGGTCAGCAGTCTCCATAGAAGTGTCCTTCTGGGAAGGAAAGAGGAATTAGTTGGAATTTAGTTGTGAAATCCACCAACTAAAAATTTTAATTGAGTGTTCTATATAAGTGACCTGATTTTCAGAAAAGTCACAATTTCTGTTAACTCCAGCAGGAGCTGTGTGTGCTCAGCATCAGCAGTCTGTCCACTCTTTTAGGTGCTTAAGTATGGATGTAGGTGCTTAGCTTTAGGTATCTAAATTTGAAAGTTTTGGCCATAAGGATTTTATTGGTCAACTGTGCAATAGTTTTCATTTGAGTTCTCTTGATAACTGGAGACAGAAGAAAGCACTGCTTGTAATTGCTGCTCTTTGAGTGTCCAGGGACAGAAATGAATCCAGTGTGACTTCAAGACTATAAATTTTAACCATGAGACATAAGAGGACCTTAATGGAAAGTGATGGTGGATTTCACCATTTCCTCAAAGCTTTTTCTTCTTCCAATTAACATCACTTCAGTTATTTCCTAAGGTCAAATTTGAAGCAGCTGTTCTCTGTGCACTGAAATATCTGGGAGACAACACTATATCCGCAGCATGAGAAAGATGCATCGAACTGTGTAGCATCAGCATATTGCATACACATAGCAGCAAGCATAGCCTTGTCCCACAATGTCCCCAAGAGGTTGTAGGTAGATTGTTGAACATGTGTTTTGACAGAGGACTGATTCCTGTGGCCTGTTATGCAAGTTTGAGAATACCTTTGATGAAGGTTACTAGTGTCTGACTCTATGAACTTTACTATGTTATATTATGAATCAAGGTGTTTAGACAAATTAGTTTTAGATCTGTTCAATGGAGACGCTGTAGACCCACAGTTATTAAGATACTTTAGGACAAATACTGTGATTAGTTGCATATCAAATGTGCTTATAATAACTGACCAGAATATTTTAACCATTTATTAACACATTATAATTTTGAAGAATGGCCAAAGAATATATTTTACTGGTCTGTATTTAAATGAACTGAAAAATAAAGATTTCTTCAAATATCTGTCAAACTAGTCAAAAGGTTCTGAGAGAAACCTGTTACAGTATGTGATCTTGGCTTACAATTGTACTGGACAAATCCATGTAGGACATCTTGTTTTAGTGGAATTTATACTTTGTTCCTGCACAACAAAAAGGACATTTTTAAATGCTGTAGTAGATTAAATCTCAGTAGAGGCAGCTGGACCAGGGCAAGCAATAGTCATTCTGTCTCTGCTGTGTGTGGAGACCAACCACTGAGATCAGGGGAAAGAAAAGCACACTTTTAGCAAGCCTTGAATACTGTAGCTCCTGTCCCTCAACCTCCTCTCTCAATGACATGTTTGTTAGCTACCACAATTAATCTCATTAGTGCACTTTTGGATGAAGAAGTGTTTCTGTTCTCAACTAAAAACTGTAAAATAGTTCATAGATTCATAGATACTAAGGTCAGAAGGGACCATTATGATCATCTCGTCTGACCTCCTGCACAACGCAGGCCACAGAATCTCACCCACCCTCTCCTGCGAAAAACCTCTCACCTATGTCTGAGCTACTGAAGTCCTCAAATCGTGGTTTAAAGACTTCAAGGAGCAGAGAATCCTCCAGCAAGTGACCCATGCCCCATGCTACAGAGGAAGGCGAAAAACTTCCAGGGCCTCTTCCAATCTGCCCTGGAGGAAAATTCCTTTCCGACCCCAAATATGGGATCAGCTGAAACCCTGAGCATATGGGCAAGATTCACCAGCCAGATACCCAGGAAAGAATTTTCTGTAGTAACTCAGATCCCACCCCTTGTTTCACCCCTTCCCTGTGTGGTCCCCACACTTGTCCCCACTCCGAGCCGATGCTCTATCCTGCTTGTGCAGATCATATTAGAAGCGCCTCCAGGCAGGGACCTTGCTTTGTTCCTGTCTGTGCTGCTCTGTATGTCGCCCTAGATAAACGCCACTGTGCCGGGAAGAAATTAGTCAGCAAATCATTGTGAGCTGAGAGATTTCAGGCAGCCAAATCCTGCACCCCCAAACCCCCTTCTCACCTTGGAGCCATCAATCCATGGCCATCTCCTTTCCCTGCCCCATTCCCTTCTCAGGAGCAGGTGCCTTCTCCCCACCCCTAGCCAGCAGTAATGCCTCTTGGGACTGCCCGAACCTGCCCCTCAGCCGCATCCCAGAGACGCAGACAAACACGGCTTTGGCGTTCAGTTCTCAGCACGTGCCCTGCACCCAGAGTCCTCCCGGAACAGGCTCAGCTTTGTACCCGCTCCTGCCCTCAGAACGTCCATGGCATAACCTCGACAAGGGCGCCAGGACGTAACCCACGGGCCCTGTGCAGCGTCGGAGCCTTTCACAGCCATGTGTGGGCACGTTTCCGTGTGCGCTTGGGCTGTGCACGGCAGGGCTGCTTTACCCTCTCGCTCAGCCAGAGTAAGTATCAGCTCCTGGCCCCACAGCGCAGGGCGGTCTCCGTCGGCCTTAGCAGTCCCTCTTGCTGAGGGCTATCTCCGGGCTGCAGGCCCCCTCTGGCTAAAAGTGGCTCAGGACACTTGCCTTCCAGAAAACCTGAATTAGAGAAAGATGCGGTGCTGGTGTCTGTAGGCATCAGAACTGATAGAATAAAATAATTACAGAAGGTCGTGAAATGTTACAAAATCCTTTTTTTCCAAATTTGAAAAATTTGAAATTTTAAACAATTTAAAAAAATTCCACCAACTATAGAATTTTCATTTTTTAATTACAAAATTTTGCCATTTTTGATTTCAGCTAGCTTTGATAAGAATGTGCTTCCTACAAATTCTCTGCCAGTAAAACTGTACAATGAACACAATATTGTACCAGTGAGAACCCAGAACTAGGTAACTGTTTAAGGACACCACAAAATAGCCATCAAAACCACAGAAACAAACACTGTGGCACTGTCAATGGCTGTGGTAAAAGTCCTAGATGCTGATGAAATCTGCATTGCTTTTGGCTATGGGGCAAAACAAAAAACAGACTCCTTGCAGCCCACAAAAACTCCCCAAATTAGTGGAACCTATTTTCCAGATAGGTGATCAGTTCAGGAAGCATATTAAGAGGCTAAAGCAGGGGTAGGGAACCTGCGACCCACAGGTTGGATCCATCCCATTGCTTAATTTCATCTGGCCGGTGGCAATTCTTGGCACCTCCCTCCGCGGGGCTGCAGCCATGAGGACTAGCTTGCCCCGCCACAGGCAGGAAGCCCCGAGCCTAGGCGCCCTCCTATGGGGCTGAAGCTCTGAGCCTAGGTGCCCCCTCCCCCGTGGGGCCAGAGCCACAAGTGCTGGCTTGTCCCACCGCAGGCAGGAAGCCCTGACCCTCAGCCCCCCCACCCCCCTCACCCAGCAGGTGGGTGAGTTGAATGTTTTATATTTCTCTCTCTCTCTCTCAAAAAAAAAATCTAATTTGAGTTGCTTTTTCTTCTGTGACCCCCACAATTAATTTTTTCTGTGGGTCAATGGCCTGTGATAGAAAAAAAGGTTTCCCATCCCTGGGCTAAAGAGTGATTACAGGAAGAGCAGGGATAAGAACCTCACTTCAGGCAACTCGCCAACAACATGCCTATTTTATGATAGCTATTACTGGTTTCTGGGCACTGCGCTCACCATGGAGCCACCCTGTGCTTCATGACATGCTTAGCTGGGACAGTGCCCTGCTGGCTCTTGAATCCAGCCTGGAGACTGATTCCCAAGTTTAAAATTCTCTTTTAATATACAGTAGAACCTCAGAGTTATGAATACCTCAGGAATGGCGGTTGTTCTTAACTCTGAAATGTTGGTAACTCTGAACAAAACATTATGGTTCTTTCAAAAGTTCACAACTGAACATTGACTTAATACAGCTTTGGAACTTTACTATGCAGAAGAAAAATGCTGCTTTCCTTTTTTTTTTTTTTTAGTAGTTTACATTTAACATAGTACTGTACTGTATTTGCTTTTTTTCCCCCATCTCTGTTGCTGCCTGATTATGCACTTCCTGTTCCAAATGAGACGTGTGGTTGACTGGTCAGTATGTAACTCTGGTGTTTGTAATTCTGAGGTTCTACTGCACTACACAAGTCATTGTACCAGCTTGGTTTCCTTTATTTACTAATCCTCTTGTAACCTATGTACCAAATTGTTCACTGAGGTCATATGAAATTTCCAGACTTCTAGTGATCAATGCAATATCTTCAGGTTCAGGGCTTTTAGCTGTAATCTTTCCTTGTCAATTCATGATGTTGATGTGAGTTATCCTAGTAAAATTTAGCTCAAATTATATTTAATAAATTAATAAATTATCACAAGTATAACTAACATTTCATTTCAGAGTGGCAGCCATATTAGTCTATATCAGCAAAAAAAAAAAAAAAAAAAAAAAAAAAGAGGCGTACTTGTGGCACCTTAGAGACTAACAAATTTATTTGGGCATAAGCTTTTGTGGGCTAAAACCCACTTCATCAGATGCATGCAGTGGAAAATACAGTAGGAAGATATATATACACAGAGAACATGCAAAAATGGGTGTTGCCATGCCAACTGTAACGAAACTAATCAATTAAGGTGGGCTATTATCAGCAGGAGAAAAAAACGTTTGTAGTGATAATCACGATGGCCCATTTCAAAACAGTTGATGAGAAGTTGTGAGTAACAGTAGGGGAAAAATTAGCATGGGAAATAGTTTTTACTTTGTGTAATGACTCACCCACTCCCAGTCTTTATTCAAGCCTAATTTAATGGTGTCCAGTTTGCAAATTAATTCCAATTCAGCAGTTTCGCGTTGGAGTCTGTTTTTGAAGTTTTTTTGTTGAAGAATTGCCACTTTTAGGTCTGAAATTGAGTGACCAGGGAGGTTGAAGTGTTCTCCAACTGGTTTTTGAATGTTATAATTTTTGACATCTGATTTGCGTCCATTTATTCTTTTGCGTAGAGACTGTCCGGTTTGGCCAATGTACATGGCAGAGGGACATTGCTGGCACATGATGGCATATATCATATTGGTAGATGTGCAGGTGAACGAGCCTCTGATGTGGCTGACGTGATTAGGTCCTATGATGGTGTCCCTTGAATAGATATGTGGACAGAGTTGGCAACGGGCTTTGTTGCCAGGATAGGTTCCTGGGTTTGTGTTTTTGTTGTGTGGTGTGTGGTTGCTGGTGAGTATTTGCTTCAGGTTGGAGGGCTGTCTGTAAGCGAGGACTGGCCTGTCTCCCACTCACTGTGAGAGTGAGTGATTGTCTTTCAGGATAGGTTGTAGATCCTTGATGATGTGCTGGAGAGGTTTTAGTTGGGGGCTGCAGGTGACAGCTAGGGGCGTTCTGTTACTTTCTTTGTTGGGCCTGTCCTGGAGTAGGTAACTTCTGGGTATTCTTCAGGCTCTGTCAATCTATTTCTTCACTTCAGCAGGTGTGTATTTTACATTTCATTGTAAAATATCTAACAATTCATGACACGTATGGTGTGAAATCTCTATTAATATGGTAAGTGTATTTTAAAGACTTCTTCAGGGTTTGGTATGAAATATCAAACCCTTGCATTGCAAATTAAAACACTATGGTCTGTCAAAATAACTCAATTTCTTTCACAACTAATTATTTTCAATTCACTCCAATAATAAATGTAGATTACCCAGTACACCCTATCTTTGCTTTCAAAAATCAACCTCCATTGCAGTCAAGTGTTTCAAAGAAAAACAACCATCTAGAGATTTTAAAAAATAGAAGCATGGCAGAAAAATATATAAATGGAGCATGTATGCTGATGGCACTCGCATTATACCAAAAAATCCTACCAACTCAGTCAATCTGCTTCTATGGCTAATTGATAGATTTGGTATGCTGTCAGGATATCAAGTAAACTGGGACAACTCTCACTTAATGGATGTCTCAAAAAAATACAGACCACCATTACCAGCAATTCCAGTTAAAAGATTGTAAATAAATCACTTAGCTAGAAATGAAAATATGCATAGCTAAAAAAATTCAGAATTTCAATTATAATATAAGACAACCAGCAAAGGCTGCAGAAAGATAGCAACAGCTCCCTCTGTCCCTACTAAACTGAATCAAAATCTCCAGAGTGACTATAAATCCCAGGATTACCTATTTGTTAAGAATGAATATTCTAAGGCTGATAGTCTCTTTAATAACCTAAACAAATTTTAAATACAACTTCTATAGGATAAAAAAACCCCTCATACAGCTTGGCATCTCCCATGAATCTCTGAAAAGATCCTGTCTATCTGGTAGTATTGCCCTCTGCATCTCTATTTGTATTATCTAGATTTTCATGTATGCCTAGTCACTACATAGTTAACCGCTCCAGAATTTGACAGTCTTCCTTTATGACTTATTTTAGGCCTTGATCTTGCAAAGCTCTATGTATGCACATAATTTTACACACAGGCAACAATCCCACTTTAACCAATAGGACTGCTCCCTCTGTGTAAAGTAAAACACATGCTTAAATCTCAGCAGGATTCGGATCATAGACATTGGTTTACTAGCTTTTCTTTGTGCTTTAAACATTTATCCTTACTTCAACTGTTTTTCTCTAAGATAGAGGCAAATAAAATGGTCTTACATTCAATTTGAAGTACTTTGTAAAACTTTAAAGCATTTATCAAAACTACTTTTATCAGTTCCCCACTGAGTTCTATCTGAAATAATCCCTTAATCTCACTTACTGTAAGACTGCAGGATGTTATGAAAATATTTAACCATGACAGAGGATCACGTATACAAGAACAAAATAACTTTCTTCCCATTCCTGCATACTAGATATAATATCCCACATGGTCCCAATACAGCTTTCTTCCCTGACTTGGCAATGTATACTATGCTTTGTTGTTATCTGGCGGGAAAATTAAAGTGTGCATGGCTATCTACCACAGTGAAGGACTATCTGAAAACCATTGCCAGTGCAGGTCACGTTGCAGGAAATACCCATATACGTGAATGAACACCATTAAAAGCCAGCCCGCAGAGAAAAATAGGAAACAGAATTAAACCTCATTCTGAAAGGATATTTTCTGTGTAATCACACTCCTATGTTTTGGTGGTATTACTGAATGATTCAGTTAATTTATTACCTTCAGCTATGGGAATATTAATAACATACAGTAAGTAAAGGCAACTCTCAGATTCTACATGTTACTTTTGGAAAAATTTAACTAACTACGCTATTTTATTACTCTGACCTCCTAATGGATCTCCTGTTTACTCATAGGCACTTTTCTCAAATATCAATATTACAGAAAACATCCTTCTGAGAGAAGTGGATTTGCTTTAGGTCTCTCCTAAAATCTGTCAATTGCATTCCTTGCCACTACTAGACTATCTGAGCTGAGCATGCAGCCTCCTTAGTATTCCCAGCTCTTTACTTTGGGAGCTCAAACTGTCTAAGTTTAGTATTGGATTCCCATGTGACAATGAATTGTGGTTTCACCAGACTACTGAAACACCTGAAATTTTATTTGTTATTATTTCTATTGTAAATGATTGATTTCAGGAAATCCCCAATACTTGCAATGTTAGTAGCATTATAAAAAAGTATTACATTGATTTTCACTGCAAACTCTAAAGGACAAAATACATTTAATTTCTAAAATTAGGTGTTTAGATTCTGAAATTACTTTTTGATAAAAAACAGAAAACAAAAAAAAGGAGTCAGAAATCTTCTTTAATGTTGTGTGTTTTCATTAAAGTAGTAATGTGGGCAGTAGAAATTTAGAAAATAGTCTATACCTACTAAATTATTACTTGACCACCTGTGATTTGTCTATAGTTAAAATACACAATTTAGCACAGATATCATCTAGACTATTCTCAGTGATAGCAGATGACAGGACAAGGAGTAATGGTCTCAAGTTGCAGTGGGGGAGGTTTAGGTTGGATATTAGGAAAAACTTTTTCACTATGAGGATGGTGAAACACTGGAATGCATTACCTAGGGAGGTGGTGGAATCCCCTTCCTTAGAAGTTTTTAAGGTCAGGCTTGACAAAGCCCTGGCTGGGATGATTTAGTTGGGATTGGTCCTGCTCTGGGCAGGGGGTTGGACTAGATGGCCTCCAGAGGTCCCTTCCAACTCTGTTATTCTATGATTCATGTTGTAAAAACGCTCGCCTAGGGAGTCAAGTCCATTAACTTTACTTTGCTGTCAGTATGTAATACAAGTTTACCTGATGCACATGTTAAAACAAAATGATCACATCCAGGAAAATAGGTTCTGATATACTTGACAAGTTAAAGAATCCTAATGCAGTGTAGTATTACATAGAGCAGGGGTGGCCAAACTTACTGACCCTCCAAGCTGCATACAACTAACCTCAAAAGTTCGAGAGCCAGAGCACACCTGCCAGGGCTCAGGATTTCAGGCACATCCCGTGGAGCTGAAGCCCCAAGACCCCCCTCCCTGCTGGGCAGAAGCCCGTACACCACCACCCTGGTACAAGGCAGAGGTCCCAAGCTCCCCCTTCCCAGTCTAGTAGGTGGAGAATGGGGGGGTGCTCCTTCAACCACCCTTTAATGGTAAAAGAGCCACAGTTTGGCCACTGCTGCCATTGCCCATCCTGTGAAAAGTAATCAGAACTGCATTTCAGAGAGGAATTTAATAGTACCATGTATTGCATGGTTTTTCTATATGTTTATATGTTGGTCAGGAAGACATAAGGAAGGATCTGGTTTGTCCAAAAAAGTTCCTGATGCATTATTAGTGATGTGTGAAATCCACTTTTTTGGTGTTTGTCAGAATACCAAAGAGTAGCCGCTAGTATTTGCCAGATAATTTAAATAGTTAATATCCAGGGAACCCTAAAAGGACTTGCAATAGCAGTGTAATTTTGAGAATGAGTAACCAGTGTGCATAAGCCAGTAAGTAGGGCTATGCCTATAAAAATACAGCAAAGAACTTCACAGTGCAAGTATTATCAGCGGATTACATGAGCCACTCAGATGTCTTGCCGTTTTCGCCCCAAAACCTGGTAACTTTCTCTCTATACCACAATTAAACATCATCGGAGCCCAAGTCCTGCCAGCCCAAGCCAGCTGACAAGGGCCAGCTATGGGTATAGACATACCCAGAAACATCTGCTACACACTACTGACTTAACACATCCCCTGGGTGAGAAGAACTGGTGGACACCCGAGGTCCAGGAAGCAGCTGCAGTCTTTTTAATCAGGGCCTGAAGACGACCAGTAAAGCAGGAACTCAATCTCCCCCAACAGCCAGGGACAGAGAGAAGCCAAAGGAAGCAGAGTTCACATAACATCAGTGAAGTAAGGGAATGATTTATCCATGGGAGGTATCTGCACCCTATTGTTTTGTCTCATGAGTTTCTCAGCCTTTGGAACCACATACAGACTTTTAGAAAGCTTCTTTAATTAGAGCGTGGGATTAGGTGGTAAAATGTATTTGTTCACTTGTTCATATCTAGGGGTGGGGGAAGCTATTAAACTTTTGCCCCTTCAACTCCTGATTATTAATTATTATTTTCAGGTGGGTACAGAACATTCAGGAGTGAAAAGGCTATTGGATTGGTAGCAACAGCTGGGAGGCAATTGGAGGAAGAAGCAGGATGCACCAGGAGACACAAAGGATTCCTAAGAAGGCCAAGTAGGAGGCAGATGGGGAGGAAGGGAGAATGGAGGGCCGAATTTTATGAATGGGGGTAGGGCAGGAACTTCACTCGGTAGCCCATCAAGGGGAGTTCCTGAAATGTACATGAGAAAGCCGAGGCAGACCAACTTGCCCAAGAGCACAGCAGAAATCTGTGCCCCAGACTGGACTGGGATTCAAGAGTTCCTGGTTCTTAGTTCTGAGCTCAAGCTACTGAGTTCACAGAATATAATTATCCAGATTGGGATCTGAACCGCAAAACTGGAGCTACACTCGTGAAAAGTGCCACACGTGGTCAGGAACTTGTCTCAGTGCTGCCTCGTAGGAAAGAGAGCCACCGACTGAATAACCAGCAGCAGGTACCCTTTTGAGTTTTGCCCTACATGATTTTCCTATGAAGACCTCCTACCATGACTTGTGAGATCTCAGCAGATCACAGTTCAAGGTGGTCTGAATTCTGGCATAAGTAAAGCAGTATACGCCCTGGGATTTGGCAATATCATTGTAGCTGTAAATCCTGAGACCTATAATGGAAGCAATTAATAGTGTTCTGTTCCACTTGGTTAGCAGAGCTCAGGTGCTTTGTTTAGGTGACAGGGTAGTTTTTTCCAGGGAGGGCAATGGTTGCTACATTAAACATTCTTTTTACCCAATCCAACAAGTAGTCCTGATGCAAGTCTTGGGTCTCTTCAGGCCAGAAAAAGAACAATACTGTACTTGTAGAAAACTACAGGGTAGGGCTAAAAGAAGAAAAAGAATGCTTCTCCCACCTCCAAACAGGAATATGCACAGTATGTGCTGAAGAACTTCCGCATTGCATGAAATCTAACTTTCTTTCTTCTGCCTACTATACAATCAGAGAAGTGTAGGACTGGAAGAGCCCTCAATAGGTCATCTAGTCCAGTACCCTGCACTCAAGGCAGGACTATGTAATAAAGTTAGTGAGCCAAATTCACCTCCCAGATATACACGTGTAAATCAAGAGTAATGACATTGCTACTAATGGAGCTACTCACATGTTATACCAGGTTAACAGAGTATAATTTGCCTAATTGTTTGGTTTTTTTTTTGGAAAAGAAAGACAACTGATAATGATCAGATCTTACATTCTCACACATGTAATATTAACACTTAGTTTTTATAAAAGCTTCACTAATTAACTGAGCCACCTACAGGTTCATCAGTACTATTTCCTGCAGCACCTAGCTTGTTCCTTGGTTTCTCATCAAAGTCTCCAATCAAAGTACTGAACAGGGTCAAATCTAATTAATTTGTAGGAATTGACTGTGTCACAGAACAAAGTAGTATGGCTACTGGCTATAGGATGATGCTCCTTTTCAAATATCTTCTAAAATAGAGTTGATGCTACCAGAAACCTCAACCAGTTACAAAATACAGAATAGCATACTATTGTAGCATAAAATGAATTACTAAAGCATAATTATTATGCAAACATCTTAATGGCATTACACACACAGCTAGCAGAAAGAAAAGGAGCATTTTGCAATATAAATCCAATTTACTTTGAAACAGTAAAGAGCTTGAGCCACACACCCTTGTTTCCAGCCATAAGGTACACCATCCTCTGCAAGCAAGTCCTAAAAGAGTATTTAGTAGAAACAATGTTTTCCCACATAACAGTTTGTAATGCAAAGGAAGCCAACAAGACAGGTTAATACAGATGCACGCTAACATCTGCATTGTATGATACAGGAGGTGGCAAGGAGAAATTTGTTCAGCAGCGGATTATATAGTTACTTAAAACATATCCGTATGTGCTATAGGTTATTGCAGGACTAGAGACTGCCAGAAATATTGTGTCCTTTACAGTTAATTTTTTAAAAAATAAGGAAACAAATTGTTCTGGAGCAAAGGGCTGAAACCAACAAAATTACAAGACACAAATGATGCCATAAAGTTTTATCAGAAGAACACAGCAAGGTTTGCCTTGAGAATTACGCAGAAACATCTTTACGCTGTTCTTGAAGCAGATGAAGAAAATTCAGAAAATCTGATTCAATTATCACATTATTACTGGCACCAAAATTTGCTATGATGGTTATAAGGCTATTAGTACAAATGAACCAAAGTGACAGTGTTTGGATCCAGGAAGGAAGAGATCTGGATTAGGTTTAGGCTAGGGTTTCAATTTTGGATGTTGAGGCAGAACTAAGGATAGAACAGGGTTTGATGGCTTCAAAATATTGTATCAAGGTCTAGTCCCGTCCCCCCCAAAATGGAAATAGTACAGTTCAGCTGCTCAAGGTTGGGGCAGAACTTGAAGCAGGGGGTTCACCGTGGATACACAACCTCGGCATAGTACAGATATCATCTCCACAGAGACTACTGCAGTTTATGTTTACATAGCCTGGCCCAAGCCTTTTCCCAGCTCAGCTACTCAGACCAGGCCTGCACTGAAGACACCTCTGTAAATGAATGCTGAGAGTGAACACACACACTTCTTCATCAGTACTTGTTTGATCTTGCTGTCTGCATACCTTGTTCATGTGTGGGCAATGCTTTACACTCTCCTTTGCATTGCTTTGTAGTTTAGATCTACACGAGGCTGAAAAATTATTAGGGTTTTCTGGGTTTTTTTTTTTTTTTTTTTTTTTGGCAGTTTTGGCATCCTCTCTCAGACACAGGATATGCTGTCTTGCCTCTGCATGTAGGTATGTGATTTCCCCACACCTGCATTTTGTGTTGCTTGCTCTCAGTTGTGCTGTATGTTTTTATATGCATTATTGACAACCTTTCTGTACAGTGATCTCAATTTCTGATGCATGTGCTTAGGAGAGTGGTATAGTTTAGCTCAAGTCAAGCAGTTTTTTCCAGAGTCCTTTCTGGATCCTCTAATGCTCTCCTTCATAGCCTAATAAATGTACAGTTTGCACAATCTATTATTTTACCTTCTGATCACATCATGGCTAGCTCTACTAGACACATGTGATATACACAGATCCATTTTCAGCCAGGATTTGTTTTGATTGTTGGAACACAAGTCCAAATTATCCATTTTTCTTAGAAATCAAATAGGTAGTGAACACATTTAATTCCTTTTTCCAGAGCATTTTTATCATCATGGAAGGTATAGTCTGGTAAAACGTTAAACATGCAATTTATTTTCTACATACAGAAACGAGTTAAGGATTGCCGAGTCTCCAGGCTGGTCTACACTGAAAAGTTACACCAACAAAGCTTTGTCTTTCAGGGATGTGAAAAATCCACACTCCTGAGACATGCAGTTAAGCTGAACTAACCGCTGAGGTAGTTAACGCTAAATTGACAGAAGAATTCTTCGATTGACCTCACCACTGCCTCTTGGGGAGGTGGATAGAAGAAAATTCTATTTTCTAGAATTATCTACATTTTATTCCTGGAGTATTTTGACAATACAGAACATGGTTCCATTTGTATTGTCATTTGAAACATACGGTGAACTTATAAAAAGATTAAAGGGAAGTCTGGGGTATCTTCTCCTGCTGGGACATTACTTTGAAAATATCCATCCCAAGGTACAATCTAGTAGTGCATTCCAAAAGCAAAAATATTGCTCGTCAAAAAGTCAAAGGGTAAATCATTTTTTACTGCAATGATTATACAGTATCCAGATGGGGTAAATTCCATCAGAGGCCAGGGAACTAAGTTCTACTCTTCCTTCAGCTTGGTGGTGACATTTAACAACAGGTTCCAAGAGCCTTTTCCAGCACATCACCACTACTGCTCCTGTTTTTGTGCTAATATTAAATAGGGATTAGAAGTAAAGTTGCTACTATTTCCTGTCTCTCACTCACCTCCAGTGTGCTGGACAAGGTGGATTTAATTTAAATCAAATTGATTTAAATCATGAGTCAGGAAGACTCGATTTAATCACGGTTTTCTACATAAAAGTGCATTCTTGTTGCTTGTTATAACCTTAATACATATTCTTCACAACTCAGACACAGATGTAGGCTTCATTTTTAGAAGGTACACACTATACATTTTTAAACAGTAATTTATTTTGAAAACTTTTCAGATAAGTTTTACAGCTATATCAGAAAATGAATGATTATTTGGTTATTTAATTTACCAAAGGTAACTGAAGCAGATATTTATGAAGTCATTGGGAAGTGAACTATCCAAATCAATAGGTTAATCATTAATATTTGGAGGATTTTCTTGCCATGCTGTATTAGGAGGAGAACATCATCAGGCAGACATTTAAATTGTTTTATTTAACTAAAACAACAACGTTAGAGTATTCTGGATTTTTTTCTTCAACAGCAAACATAATATTTTAACAAAAAAGTGTATGTCCCTCGCTTCTCACATTTATCTCCAGACTTCTTCTCCTTGTCCAGATCTATTCCAACCCCCAAATCTTCTATTCATTGAACTTTTTGAAGCTTTGCACTTTTAGAGAGAGGTAAAGGATTGAGTCTGTGTGCACAAATTTGCAGAGGGACAAGAGAGTTGAGGTCTGTTATTTCTCACCTCTATATATTATTTATTTATTTATTTTAAAACATTTTTGCTGTTAATAAGCATGTTACCTCTGGAGACACAAATCCACAGTTTGAGAACTGCAAAACTAAGCATCTCTGATGGTATCTTCTAGACTGATCACTGAGTCCCATTGGGTAGATAGAAAGATTAACCTAAATAACCTATACAAAAGCTTGTGGAACCCCATAAGATTGGGTTCCTAATCCATGAACTATTGGAACTCATTTACAAAACTTTTCTTAAACATTACATGAATATATACAATAGAATTAAATTTATAATTCCTATTTCATGATGCAATATCTTTGAGCTATAACGTATCTTAATTAAAACTATCTTTAGATATGTTTTTTGAGGAGAAAACCTTATAACAAAAAATTCCCATTAAAATAAAAAAATCTGATTTTTTAAATTTCTTTTTAAAAAAGCATTGATTTTTATCCACCCTGGTGCTGGATGACTTTATAGCTCATCAGCGATACCAACTCTCATGATTTGTTCACAAGTGATGGGATTTTGGCCTGGGCTGGAGCCCCTCTGGCAGTGACTGAGAAATGCCAGCCCTCTAACAAATTTGAACCCTGCCTGGGGGAAAACCTCACTGACTGATGCCTACCTGGCCCGCCTCCTGGAGTTGAGCAACCAATCAGAGCTGCTACAGGAAGGGCTCTCTCCTGCTCCCTACCCTCCTGTGAGCAACAGGGACAGCGAAGTTCCTCTTCTCTCCTGCAACACTAGGCCTGGCAAAGGAGGTGAGGAACCCAAAGAAGAGCAGAGGTGAGGCTGGGGGTAGAACTGATAATGTACTGGGAGAGGGGGCAGGATTGATATGGGGGTTGGAAGAAGAATTAATTGCTGGGCAGGAGACAAGCAGCTGTGGGGGTGAGAGTTCCTGCAGCAGATGCCAAAAATCATCTTATCCAATACATTTGGGAGAGTGAGCAACACTGACTGCCACACACAAAGGGGATAGGCAGGGGTAGCTCAAAAATTAAAAGGCAGATCAGAAAACACAACATAATCTCATGATTTTGGGGTCCAGACTCATGATTTTGGGGTCTGACCCCAAAAATATTTATCCATAATGAAAATGCTTGTGTGCTTAAAATTAAGCACGTTCATTAGTATATGCAGGATCAGGACCTAAATATTCTTAGGCTAATGCAAATAGGTTTTTTGCCAGTTAATTCAGACTTTAGGAAATGAAAAAAGTGTTACAATAGCAATCAAGTTATTACAGGGAGTGTGGCTGACATTTCAGCATCCTGTAACATTAGACACATATGCAGATTATCTTCTCTTTAGCAATACCATAAAGCAACAGCTTTGTAACTTGATAATTAACAACTTGATGTGAAAGTAAAAAACACAACGTAACCTTCATATTGCAATCAGGCAAATCTCAATGAACAGATGGCACAGGTTTTTTCTACACAGATTATACTTCTGCCAAAAACCAGACAAAGCAAGCACATTATATAGCCGAGTTCCACTCTCTCAGCATGCACAGAATAGTTTTTCAGAAAGTGATGGGTGACTAAAGAAAGATGTTAAGGATGAAATAGGTATTCCAGCTAAACTAAAATGTCATTGCCATGATGTTACAATAAAACGAATACATTAAAGGACCACATGATTGGTGATATGAAGGCAGCTGGGAGATTAAGGGAGTTAAAGCAGCTGAGTTTGCCAGCAGAGGAACGCAATGAGGTAGGAGTGAGTGCTTTCCCCCCCACGCCTTTCCTTAATTTGCAGGTACTCTACAAGGAAGAGCCCACAATGGGAAAAAAGCAGTGTGTAGCCAACACCACTGCTAGCTCTTTCTCTGTCTGCACCTGTGTCCCCCACCAGAAAGGCATCCTGACCCTGGAGACTTCCACCCAGGTCTTGTACTTGACTTGCTGGAAATGTGGCCTGCATGTCCCCGCTGACAAAAGCCAGGCAGGGGGAACTACTCAGTCTAAGAGGTGTCTGTTGGTCAAGACCCTTGGGAAGCAGATAAGAGAGCTGCAGGAGGCGGCGGCTCATCTGCATAGCACCCAGGAGCATAAGGGACATAATCAACAGGACACATGTGGAAACATCTGGCACAGAGGATGCAAGCCAATTACAGATGGCTACAGCAGCACCAGAGGAGGAAAGAGAACTGGCTGCTCTAAGGGGAAGAGACTGGCTGCTGGCCGTCTTGGGCAGTAGACAGAGCTCCTTCCCCCAGGTCACCCCTCCATCACCATCAAGAATGGTATGCTGTACTGGCAACAGGTGATGAGGAGCAGCGCTCAGTTCCTCAAGAGGAAGAATCACCTGCCCCCACATCTGGGAGGCTCACAGTAACCACACCCAAGAGGAGAAGTTGTAGGGTGGTAGTGGTGGTCAGTGACTGTCATCTGTGGGGGGAGGAGGCATCCATCTGCCAACTTGACACGATGTCCCAGGAGGCATGCTGCCTGCCTGGAACCCATGTCCAACAAATACAGAGAGGGTCCAACCCTCTGACCACTATCTCATGCTGCTCATCGTGGGCACTAGTGATACTACCTGATCAGATCAGCAGTGACTACAGAGCTCTGGGAGCAAGGTTGTGTTCTCATCCATCCTCCCAGCTGAGAGTAAGAGCCCAGGTAGGGGCATGTGCAACCTGGAGATGAATGCATAGTTGCATATATGGTGTCAATCGGCTTTCTCGACCATGGCATGCTGTTCCAGGAAGGAGGTCTGCTTGAAGTGATGTGGTCCATCTGACCAAGACAGTAAACAGCCTCTTCGCTCATCAGCTCACCAACCTAGCGAGGAGGGCTATAAACTAGATTCATAGAGGCAAATGACAAAAGCCCAGAGGCAAGCATAAAAAAGGCAACCTGTGTTGGAGGGGGGAACATGGAAAATTACAGTAGGGTCATAGGAGCAACAAGAGGGAAATCAGTGGCAGTATCTGCTCAACAACTTAATGTTTTGCATTTGTTTATAGGGGTATAGGAGAATAAACAGGAAGAACTGACAGTATTAGTATATAAGCTAAATTATGACCTAATTGGCATCACAGAGACTTGGTGGGATAAATCTTATGACTGGAACACTTGTATAAAGGGGTATAGCTTGTTCAGGAAGGACAGTCAGAAAAAAGAGTGGAGGTTGTTGTATTATACATTAAGTATATATGCACTTGGTCTGAGAAGAAGGTGAGAAGTAGACCAGTTAAAAGTCTCTGGGTAAAGATAAAAGGGGGGAGGGAAAAGGTCACATCATGGTAGGAGTCTACTATAAAACACTAAATCGGGAAGAGGTGGAGGATGAGGCATTTCTAGAACAAACAAAAATATCCCAAACACAACACCTAGTAGTAATGGGGTACTTGGACTACCCAGACATCTGTTGGAAAAATAATACAGCAAAAGACAAAGTTTCCATTAAGTTCTTGGAATGCACAGGGGGAAAGCTTTTGTTCCAGGAAGTGGAGGAAGTAACGGGGGACAGCCATTTTAGACTTGTTTCAGACCAACAGGGAAGAATGGGTTGAGAATCTGAAAGTAGAAGACATTTGGGTGAAAGTGATCATGAAATGATAAATTTTATGATTCTAAGGAAAGGAAGGAGTGAGAGCAGCAGAATAAAGATAATGGATTTCAAAAGGGATGACAAACTCACAGAGCTGGTAGGTAAGGTCCCACAAAAAGAAAATCTAAGAGATACAGGAGTTCAGGAGAGCTGGCAGTTTCTCCAGGGGACAATATTAAAGGCACAACTACATACTATGCTGATGCAAAGGAAATATAAGAAGGATAGTAAGAGGCCAATATGGCTCTATCAAGAGTTCTTTAATGACCTGAAAATCAAAAGGGAATCCTGCAAAGAGTGGAAATGTGGACAAATTGCTAAGGAAGCACGTAGGGATGAAATCAGAAAGGCGAAGGCACAAAATGCGTTACACCTAGCAGAGACATACAAGGCAATAAGAAGAGGTTCGTTAAGTACATCAAGAGCAAGAGAAAGATGAAGGAAACTGTAGGTCCTCTACTTAACAGGAAAGGAGAGCTAATAACTCATGGTATAAAGAGGGCTGAGGTTTTTAATGCATGTTTTCATAGAATCATAGACTATCAGGGTTGGAAAGAACCTCAGGAGGTCATCTAGTCCAACTCCTTGCTCAAAGCAGGACCAATCCCCAATTTTTGCCCCAGATCCCTAAATGGCCCCCTCAAGGATTGAACTCACAACCCTGGGTTTAGCAGGCCAATGCTCAAACCTGCTTCAGTCTTCACTAAAAATGGTTAATGGTGACAAAACACTCAATACAATTAACAACAACAACAGTGGGGAAGGAATGCAAGCCAAAGTAGGGAAAGAACAGGAGAAAGAAGATTTAGATAAGTTAGATGTATTCAAGTTGTCAGGGCCTCATGAAATTCATCCCAGGGTCTTCAGGAACTAGCTGAAGCAATCTCAGAACTGCTAGCAATTATCTTTGTGAACTCATGGAGGATGGGTGAGGTCCTAGGGACTGGAGAGGGGCAAACATAGTATCTGTCTTTCAAAAGGAATACAAAGAGGACCTTGGGAATTATAGACCCGTTAGCATAACATCAATATCTGGAAAGAGCCTAGAACAAACTAGTAAACAATCAATTTTCAACCTCCTAGAGGATAATAGGGTTATAAAGAACAGACAGCATGGATTTGTAAAGAACAAATCATGCCAAACCAATCTAATTTCTTTTTCAGACAGTTTACTGGTCTAGCAGATAGGGGATGGGAGGGAAGAAGTAGAGATGATAGACCTTGATTTTAGAAAGCTTTTGACACAGTCTCACACGACATTCTCCTAAACAAACTTGGGAATTGTGGTCTAGATAAAATTACTAGAAAGGTTGGTGCACGACTCGTTGAAAGATCATACTCAAAGAGTTCAATGGTTCTCTGTCAAACTGGTAGGGCATATCTAGCGGGATACTGCGGTGTTCAGTTCCGGGTTCAGTACACTGAATATTTTCATTCGTGACTTGGATAATAGCGTAGAGAGTATTCTTATAAAATCTGTGGATGACAACAAGCTCTGCAGTGTTGCAAGGACATTGGTGGACAGGATTAAAATTCAAAATAACCTTGACAAATTGGAAAGCTGGTCTAAAATGAAGAAGATGAAATTCAATAAAGACAAGTGCAAAGTACAACACTTAGGAAGGAAAAATCAAATGCACAACTACAAAACAGGGAATAACTGGCTAGGCAGTAATGCTGCTGAAAAGGAGGTTATAGTGGATCATGACTTGAATATGAGTCAACAGTGTGATGTGGTTATGAAAAAAGCCTAAGGTCATTCTGGGATGTATTAACAGGTGTATCATATGTGAGAAATGGGAGGTAATTATGCTGCTCTACTTGACACTGTTGAGACCTCAACTGGAGTACAGTGTCCAGTTCTGAGAACCACATTTTACAAAAGATGTGAACAAGTTGGAAAGAGTCCAAAGGAGAGCAACAAAAATGATGAAGGTTTAGAAAACCTAACCTACAAGGAAAGGTTAAAAAAACCTTTTATTTAGAAAAGATGACTCCAGGGGGACCTGATAGTCTTCAAATATATTAAGGGTCGTGCCTGCCGCTTCTGGGAGTAGCGCAGGGCCAGGGCAGGCAGGGGGCCTGCCTTAGTCCCGCTGCACCAGCGACCAGGAGCTGCCTGAGGTAAGTGCCTCCCGGCCGGAGCCTACACCCCTCACCCCCTCCTGCACCCAAGCTCCCTCCCAGAGCCCGCACTGCTCACCCCTCCTGCACCCCAATCCTGTGCCCCAGCCCTGAGCCCCCTTCCAGCACCCAAACTCCCTCCCAGAGCTTGCACCCTGCACCCCCTCCTACCCCAGGCTCATCCCGGAGCCCTCTCCCACACTCCAAACCCCTCGGCCCCAGGCCAGAGCCCACGTCCCCTCCTGCACCGCGACCCCTGCCCCAGCCCGGTGAAAGTGAGCGAGGGTGGGGGAGAGCGAGCAACAGAGGGAGGGGGGATGGAGTGAGTGGGGCGTGGCCTTAGAGATGAGGCGGAGTCTCGGGGAACAGACAGGGCAGGGGCGGGGCAAAGTGTTTGCATTTGTGTGATTAGATAGTTGGCAGCCCTACAGCCAAAATGTATTATCAAAATCAGTAAGACAACAGGCCTTATAGTTATAATTTTCACCAGATATATATTGCATTATAAATATATTAAAAACTTTTATGATTACGTGAAATTGCAATCCATTACAAACCCTTGACAATCCCATTAGAACAAGGACAGTCCCACCAAACAGGGGAATCCTGTTAAATCTTGTATAGTTCAAGAGTTTGCTTAATGTGTAGTAGAATAACACTAAGTTAAAAATGTCTCATTGCAGAAAGACACTGTGCAACTATTCTGTTTTTCTCATTTTTAAATGCATGATATTTTGGTAGATTATTTAATGAGATGACCATACATTTGATAAATCTATGTGTTGTCTGGGAAATTTGTTTTATTAGATCACTATTTTCCAAGGTAAGATCAAAATTTGCTGAAAGTGGAAAAGTAGAGACTTCTGAAAACAATTAATAATTTGGCATCTGGAATTTAAGAAGGTGAAGACTGAATTTTGAAATCCTGACTTGGAAAAGGCACTTTTATGTTAGAAGTGTGCACCTGTAAAGTAGTTTTTAATTAACATAAAAATAAATCAGATTTTTAGCATATATAAAAAATCCATTTCTGAAGTACTTAAGACTCCAAATACAGTACAAATACAGTAGTTCCATTTGTATTACACAAACTATTGAAAAATTCTGAATGGTTCCAATAATTTTAGATCATTCTGCTCAGCAAGCCCAGAACATTGACTATTTACAAACCACTATCAAGGATTAGACACATTCTAGTCATTTAAAATTTTGTTTTATCATTGCAAATGATTTTATCACCTGGGTGGATAAGTTTGTGTGTTCAAGGATAATTTAAAATGTCAATGGATTTTAAAAAAAATGTATTGACAGCTGTCAATCCTGGGGAAAGTCTCATTGAAGCACTGCATGTTGTACTTGTCTCAGGCTCAGTCTGATCTCTTCTGGCAAGGAGTTCAGAGCTGTGGTCCTGCCTCTGAGAATGCTTTGCCCCAGATAACCTGAACCTGGTTGTCTCCAGCTGCATTGTACTATGTGGAGCATAGGAGAGGTGGGATTTCGAGGTAATCAGGTCCAAACCTGTTAAGAGTTATCAATTCAGACCAGAATTTTGAATTATGTTTTGAAATGAATGGATAGCTAGTGAAATTCACAGAACGAAATTTCAGTATATTCACATCAGCCTTCGTTGCCTTTGAGAAGCGCTCATCCCATAATGCATGATATCTCTTAAAGATTACTTACGCTATGCTGGTGATTTCACAACAACCATGGAAGTCCACAGGAGCATGCAGTTGAGGTTTGGAAGTGTTAGCAGGTAAAGCTTTTTATCACCCCTCTTAACCTGTTGGGTTCATTCAGTCCATAGTGTTACAGCAGAAGGAATTTTGTGCAAACAACTTGCAGGTCATCTTTAATTATATGGCATCTAGGGATGGCCTTCCATATTGCCTTAAGATTCAGAGTTTAGAAGCATAACTGACATGCCTTTCACTGTTACCAGACTGTCATTTATTGTTTTACTCCATGGCTGACATACAACAGATGGCTTTTTCTTTGAGTTGTCACCTTGCTAATAGGAATGGCTGACAGGCTGGCAGTCTTATTTAGTGATTGTATGTTATATCTGTTTCTGTATTAGAAAGCACCAATGAATTGACTGAACACTTAATATTATATCAGTTTTCATAGATAAGGCCAGAAGGGTCCACTGTGATCACCTAGTCTGACCGCCTCCATATTTTCTCTTAATGTAATTCCCATTTGAACTAGAGATTATTTTTTAGAAAAACATCCAATCTTGATTTAGAAATGGTCAGTTATGGAGAATCCACCACAACTCTTGGTAAGTTGTTCCAGTGGTTAATTACCCTGACGGTAAAAATTTTACTCCTCTTTTTCTGTCTGATTTTGTCTGGCTTCAACTTCCAGTCATTGAATCATGTTTATACCTTTCCCCGCTAGACTGAAAAACCAATTATTAATTTTTTATTCCCCATGTAGGTACTTAGTGATTGCAATCAAATCACCCTTTAACCTTCTCTTTGATAAGCGAAACAGATTGAGCTCCTCACTACAAGGCATGCTTTCCAACCCTTTAATAATTCTTGTGGCTCTTCTCTGAAACCTTGCTCAATCATCAACATCCTTCTTTTCATAAAAGTTATAAAGTTCATAGCTTCAAGCAGTGGCCTGAGACTAATCAACTGTCTCTACCACAGAAAACTGTCGTTTAGTAGTTAAGCAAACACACACAACGTTTATGACAAATGTGTCTTACCTAACATTTTCCAAAATAAGATATATACATTCACAGCTAAACATGTACCTGAACAACCCTCCAATATAATTCAAAATTGCTATGCAGAATGTATCACTATAGGAAGCACTACCCTTACAAACAGTATTTCTGTGTCTTCATAATGGAATCGATGCAAAGCTTAACGAAGCCACTGAAAAATGCCTACTGACTTCAGTGGGCTTTGGATCACTCTTATATTAAACCAAGCTGATTGCTCAATGTGGTGAATCACTAACGGAGAAATGTGCCACAGTTCCAGATATATTTCCTATAGCAACATCATGTAAGAAACAGTCCTTGGATCACATATGTATCTAACTGTAGGTATGGCATGTGTAGTGTATCCATTGATGTTTATTTTTGGTTAACTAAAAATAATTTTTAACATGCCAAGCTAATTTGTAATATACCAGCAGCTTTTCTCTCTTTTGATATTAAATTATGCTTGTCTCATGATTCCTTTCCTGTTGCCCAGACATATGACAGTTCTGCACATATTAATCATTTTATCACTGAACCACAAATAAGAGCTTTCCCACACACAAAAATTAGCTATTCTGTTTTGAAAGGGGATTAAGCTTGCTTTCTGATTTTTTTTACCCATTGAAATGTAGAGCTTTTCGTGGTATAAATTTTAGGTGCAGAATTTTTTTCTGTCATTTATACAAACTACTAATAAACTTAACCTAAAAATTCTGAGTGACCACAATGACACCTCTCAGTGACAGCTGACCCTATCAACTGCAAGCTCACAGAAGCTAAATTGATTGTAACCTCAACACTCATTTCTACTACAGAAGCTAAAAGAACTACTGCAGGAAAGGTTTCCTTTCTCTCGCCAAACTTCCACAGCCTTGTTTAGTACCCAGACAGAGAAACCGTGTTGGCATTACTCACTGGAGCAGGTCTTGAACAGTAGGGCCAAGACAGCAAAGTGCCTAGCAACAGATTTGCACCTAGAATCTGTATGCCAGCCAGTTACTATCCATGTACTGACAATAATCCTTTCTGAATTCTGGGTCCTTAATAATCTTGGGTTTCGCTCCCTTGATATTTCACATTTATCCAACTCCCTGCTCTGCAATTTAGCTCTTTATTTAGCTCACAAAGTAGGCATTATACTAAGTAGGTAGAGTATTCATCTTTTAGCGTCAGTGCCAGTTGCCCTTGGCAACCACCACTTGAAGGGAAACCTTATTTTCATCTGGTAACTCGAAATAGGCCTGAAGGGTCAACTGCAAAGCAGTAGCAAAATGCAGGTCTTAAGTTTTCAAAATGTTCAATACACAACCTACTTTCATTTGTACAATTTAATGGACAAAGCAAGATATGTATTTTTGAGTACTTTTTACGTCACATGACTGAAAAAAAAATCTGTTCCTAAGCAAAAGTTACACGAAAAGGCTACTTTTTGGTTTATGAACATGAATTTTTACAGGCACCAAGCCAACATGGAAAGATCTGGGGAGAAAGATCCTTGAAATCTTTACACAAAATGTATTATGGGCCCAATTCTGTCACCCTCATTCACAATGAGCAGTGTCTAGCCCCACAATACACCTACTGAAATAAAACATGATTGTTCACAGAGTAAGGCACATAATTAACAGCGAAAGAATCTGGCCATATATTAGAGTTCTTCTATCCTAGGGCTAATGAAGAAATACAAATGCAATATCCTGCATTTTCTGGCTAACTTTGAAGTTTACTACTGTTTATATTGTTAAAGGTATATTGTAAAATATACAGGGTGTGTGACACAGCAGCATTGCCGTTTGAACCTTCACTTTTGCTTTTCCTGATTCAGGGCTAGATTGAGCCACTAGGTTCAACCCATACTAAGGAGCAGCATATGGCTGCGCAGCCACAGGACGAGCTCTGTGAAGAAACAGAGAGTGAGGCACTATTCTGCCCTGCTATCCCTCGTGCCAGGAGGGGGTTACTTAGGGCATGTCTACACTGCAAAATTACATCGACCTAACTTACGTCGGCATACAGCTGCCACAGCAACTACATCACAGTGCGTATCTACACTTTGCTTCTTTTGTCAGCAGTGCACGTCCTCACCAGGAACGCTTGTACCAACTGTACTGTCAGTGTCGGGTATTGTGGGAAGGCTTCTGAAAGCCAGTAAGTGTCAATGTAAGAAACACAATGTCTACACTGACACTGCGTTGACCTAACTACATCAACAGTGACTCTATGACTCTCGTGAAGGTGGAGTTATTAAGTCAGCGTAGCGGAGCAGTTACATCAGCAGGAGTGAAATTTTAGCGTAGACGCTTACATAGTTAGGTTGACGTAAGCTGCCTTGCATCAACCTAAGTCTCGAGCACAGACCAAGCCTTAAGGCTTGTTGTCTTCACATACAGTGTGACAGCAGTGCCGCTGAAGCAGGAGAGCTTCTCCCATCGGCATAGTTAATCCACTTCCACAAGAGGTGGTACCTGTGTCGATGGGAGAAGCTTTCCCATCAACATAGCGCTGTCTACATGGTGGGTTAGGTCCAGGTGCGGCTCTACCAATTTTGCCATCTCAAGCAGTCGCCGCCGAATTACCGCCACGCCCGGAAGAGCAGCGGAGCTGCCACCCAAAAGCCACCGTGGCGGAGCTGCCGCCGAATTGCTGCCACAGGACACAGACTGCCGCCCCAAGCACCTGCTTGGAAAGCTGGTGCCTGGAGCCAGCCCTGGTTATGTCAGTATACTTACGTTGTTCAGAGGGGTGGATTTTTCACACCCCTGAGTGACATAGGTATACCGATATAGGTTGTAGTGTAGACCTGGCCTTATTTCACACCTTCTAGCAATCCAGCTCACTCTCCTCCCCACTGTACATTGGACCAAATGCTCCAAAGCTCTTCCCATTCCCCCTGCCTACACACTAATTTGCAGACAGACTATTGGGCCAAATGTCTCTGCTCTCCCCTGCCATGCCCACAGCTGAAGTCAGAATGTGAGTAGCCTTTGCTTGGCTCAGTAAGAGGTATAAGGGACGCGTTACTTTCCTTCCTTCCTTCCCTGTGTGGCTGAGCAAATGCCGGGGAAGATTTAGCCCTATGTGATTTTAACTGTGCAACCTGAATGTTATTAAAAATAAAACTGTGTTATTGCAACAATCTGCTTGCAAAAGCGGATATAATAAATTAACCAACATGTTCTATTCATTTGCCATATTAAATTAATTATCTGGGGAATTACTATTCTCTGTGAAAAGAGGAACATAAAAGTAGGCAATGACAATGTATTGTGACAAAGTTCCTCCTCTGCTTTGGTACGTCCTGCACTTTTTTGAGGGATTTGCTCACCTCAGAGGTTCACAGCAGCCCTCAGTTTGGCCACTTCTGCTAGAGGCTCAAACCTGCCGTTCACTCAGCTAACCTCATCACTGGCCAGCATGGGGGAAACGGAGAACAATCTCCGCAGTCTCTGTTGTGCCACATAGTCATTCGGAGACAGGCCAGATCCCTTTCCAAATTAGACCTTCCCTTCCGGTGCTGCTCACAGACCAGGTCAACTCCTCCTGTGTCCGATCAGGAGTCGGGGGGATGGGGAGGAACCCAGGCTCGCCCTCTACACTGGGTTCCAGCCCAGGGCCTTGGGGATAGCAGCTGTCTACGTCTCCTGTATCAGCTGCGTGACAGCTACTGCTACAACTCCCTGAGCTACTTCCCCATGGCCTCCTCCCAGCACCTTCTTTATCCTCACCACAGGATCTTCCTCCCGAGGCCATATCAGGCTTGTACTCCTCAATCCTCCAGCAGCACGCCTTCTCACTCCCTGCATGCCCTCCACTAACTGATGGGAGGTCCTTTTTAAACCAGGTGTCCAGATTAGTCTGCCTGCCATAATTGGCTCCAGGTATCTTAATTGGCTTGCCTGTCTTAATTGGTTCTAGCAGGTTCCTGATTGCTCTAGTGCAGCCCCTGCTCTGGTCACTCCGGGAACAGAAAACTATTCATCCAGTGGCCAGTATATTTGCCTTCTACCAGACTCCTGTACCCCACTGGCCTGGGTCTGTCACAGTATGGATAGTTAACAGTTCAGAGGTACTTTTTAAAATGTTGTATCTGAATATGTTCTCAATAACTAAGTCTTAATTTTAATCTAAACTTCAACTGCACAGTGCCATATTTTAAAAACCATATAATCAGAGACCCTGGGGAGGCAGGAGAGAAAAGTATCAACTGTTATATAGCAAAATCATACATTCTATTCCAAAATCTGGGAATTAAGATACATTTGTCTTTAAAAATTGCATGTGTAACATAATGAATATGGCTCAATGTTGTTCTTATTATAGTGTCCAAATTATATCTGAAGTATTTTTGGGGTACATTCTAAATATTTTGCATCGACAAACTGTCTTTGTGACTTGAAGCAGAATAAACATCAAAATAAATGTTAGTCCTATCTTCCCAGCTTTTCTGTGTCAGACTGCAGGTCAAAAAGGAATAAGACACTGCCCTGAGGTTCAGAGCTGCATGCCCTGCAGATCACAGCTGCGATGTATGCACAGAAAGTGCAGATTGCACAAAAAGGAGAGCGAAAAGTGCGAAACAGAACATGAGTTACCATCAGGGCTGTATACACCATGTGGCTATCAGTTGGGTTTTACCGTCTGCCATATGCATGGCTGCTTCGAGAACTTTTTTAGCACTTTCCATCCTAATTTTATAAGGTCACAGTGCCGTCCTTCTGACTCTGCTTGGACTACACTTGCTGCTCCATTACACAATATCTGAGTTAATAAAATCCTATTAATAAACCTGTTCCTACATTTTGAACCCTTCTATTTTCTTCAAATGTAAGTTAAATTATTTTGTTGTTCTAAGAAAATACAAGTAAATTATGGGTACATTCTTTTCTTTTAATTCAATAGGACCCCACAAAAATGACTTCTGACTCTCATTGGTACACTATATACAGGTTAGCTAGAGACTACACTTAATGTACATAGCTCTCACTTTGGGGGAAGGGTGAGTACAGGGTTGTGAATTATTTTTGGGGGGGGGACAAACTGGAACATTTTAAGATTTATGTTTTAACTAGTTGATTTTGGCTGCGTTGGTAAACTTATTCTGGTGGATTTGTAATTTTGTATTGATTGCATTTTTAAGGATTTGTCAAAAAAAGCTATTGGGCAAGGGACAGAGGATTTTTATTACTGTTATATTAATCTACATAAATATATATATATACACACAAACACACACACACACCTGTGTGTGTCATATAGTTATTAACTAGCTTGTCCTGAGGGAAAGTTTTATTGGTTGAGAAGGGCTGTAATTACAGACTATGCATGCATAGGTCAATGCTTCTCAGCAAGAAACATTAAATAACTCTAGATGCTGGAGAAATACAGCTTTTGACCTTACACCTTACCCCACATTCAAGGTGTATGACACCAATTCAGGGCTTGATCCTGCTTTCATTAGAGTTTTGGCATTGATTTCAATGGAAGCAGAATCAGATCATATCTACACACCATGTTGTACATTACTGTTTTCATAAGCAAGTCATAGAGGATATGTGACATTTTTATTTTCATGATTTTTCCCCCTCAAGGTTTTTAGTACCCCAATTAGTAAGCTGTATTTCTAGCAAATTGTGATTTGCAGTAAGTAATTGCAGTGTAGTGTTGTTTTTCCTATTGCCACTCACTAAACATGCACTTTAAAAACTAAATAAAAAAAATCCATACACACATTTTTTCTTGTTTGTGCCAGGAAGAGTGAAAAAGACAAGGAAGAAAACAAAAGTAACAACGTATTTCGTAATAACATTTCCATTTTTGTTGTAAACTGAAAAGGATTTACTACAAACATGTTATTTTCTTAGATGCTTATTGATTAACAGCATAAAGCTATTTTTAAGCATCTATATACATTTGACCACTGATTATTTATCTTGTACGAATAATTATCCATTTCATCATAATGAAGATATCACTGTTACTTTACAAACCTCTTTGTAAGTCTCATTACAGGTGCAAGGCAAGGCCCAAAACTGATACTTTTAACCTTGTATCATAAATTTGATTCAATTTTAATGAGACATTATACCTAAGACAAGATCCCCCTGTCCTCACCAACCCCATCAACACTTCCTAAAAGACAGATCTAAAGGTCATTATCTTGAAGTCATTATCAGAGTTGCTGAAAATGGAGTCACAGGTAACTAACTCACTCCATTCTGTGAATAGGATATTGTGACAGGGTCGGGCCAGATGGCTACAGGAGAGTAATAGAAGGCAGATATATTAGCCCTAGGTTAAATAGGTCCCTTTTCCCTGGGTAAGGTAACAGGGAAGGTTCCAGAACAATCAGGAACTTTCTGGAAACAATTAAGGCAGACAGGCTGATTAGAACACCTGTAGCCAATCAAGAAGCTGCTAGAATCAATTAAGACAGGCAGGCTAATCAGGGCACCTGGGTTTTAAAAAGGAGATCACTTCAGTTTGTGGAGTGCGTGCGAGGAGCTGGGAGCAAGAAGCTGAGAGTGAGAAGGTGTACTACTGGAAAACTGAGAAGTAGAAGCATTATCAGACATCAGGAGGAAGGTCCTGTGGGGAGAATAAAGAAGGTGTTGGGAGGAGGCCATGGGGAAGTAGCTCAGGGAGTTGTAGCTGTCACGCAGCTATTACAGGAGCCACTGTAGACAGCTGCAATCCACAGGGCCCTGCGCTGGAACCCAGAGTAGAGGGCAGGCCCGGGTTCCCCCCCATCTCCCTACTTGATACCGGAGGAGTTGAACTGGACTGTGGGTTCCACCAGAGGGGAAGGTCTCTGGCCTGTTCCCCGATCCACTAGGTGGATCAGCAGAGACTGCGGGGATTGTTCTTCTTCCTTTCCCCATGCTGACCAGTGATGAGGCTAACTGAGTGAACAGCCGATTTGACCCAGGAATGTGGCCAAACTGAGGGCTGCCGTGAACCTCTGAGGCGAGAAAATCCACCAATAAGCACAGGATCCACCAAGGCAGAGGAGGAACTTTGTCACAATATGAAATAGAACACGTTTTATATAAATATTTTTAGGGAATATACAGAAGATCCAAATTCTGGCTACAGATCCATGCATGGAGCTCCCATTTAAGTCAGTGGGAGACCAACATGTAGGGCCAAAATTTGTCCCTAAGAATTTTATTATTAAAAGAGTATGCTGCTCTTCCTCATCTGTCCTAGTAAGATCCATTTTCTACAGGCATCAGACACATGCATTTGATTTCTGTGCAATGACCTGCTGCTTCCACTTTTAAAAACATTTTTTAGATGCTGGTATTGCCATTGCTTTAAAACCTGTTTATAGTATCCATGTGAATTACTATTGAAACGCCAGCCTGCTAAAGGAAGGAACAAATAGGCAAATAAATTGTACCTGAACCCTCGTTGTCTTCCGTTCCTCATCATAAGGAAGTCAACCCCATTTCCATGCGTACATTTGAACTGTGTAACAGAGAGGGCAACATCCATTACCTTTGTCATTTGTATTGTGAGTGGAATGAAAACATGGAGACATGGAAATTATTCCTATCCTCTTGTTCGGATTTACCATTTTCAGAAGAAGTCTGAAGTTTAAAATCAAAGAAAAAAAAGCTGCCAAAAGCTTGACTTATACTAAGGCATAACAGATTTTGTTTCTGGCATTGTTCAATCAGCTACCTTAGGGGAAAGCCACTCAGAAAGTGTTTTGACACCATGTTCACTGCCCACGGCCTTAACCAAAAGGCTTATTCCTAGTTGCCAAGTTTGCTATAGTGCAAAGTGCTAAAATTAATGTCAGGTAACATTTGTCCACATTTTGATGCTGTAAAGCACTTTGCAAACGCTACACATTCCATCTGTCCTGGTATTTATAAGTTTGCCCATCATCACAATATCTGAGTGCTTTCCATAAGGAATAATCACAAAAATCTCTCTTCCCATCCTGCTGGCAGGAATAAGCTTAAAATTGTTAGGTTTATTTTTTGCTATATATATATACACAGAGAGAGAGAGAGAGAGAGAGACTTGAATGCTGACTTGTTTGAGAGGGTCATTGTGGTTAAACTAAGTGGAAGAGATGAGGTTTTCATTTCATTCTGACCATTGTGGTTATTCCTATTTCATCTGGCATTGAGTTCCACAGTCTTGGTTTGTCTCCTGCATAATATCTACTTACTGGGGATAAGAGTCTTCCCTGTTTTTACAGAATTATATTCCAGTGGAATATAAGAGGTCACCACCAAAGGAAGAGAGGCAATCTCACAGGAAGTTAAGCCAACACCATAAAGGACTATGGAAATCAGCATAATGACCTTCAACCAGACTCTGTTCAATGGGGATCCTACATAAGGGGATCCGGAGTATGTACTCCCAGAAACATCTATTAGCAATGAGACGCTGCACTCAGGCGAATTTGTTTTGTCATTTGAAATTTGTTGAAAGGGCTCGAAAAAGTCCATTTTTGAGAAAAGGTCAACACTTCAAAAAATTCAAAACAGGGGTAATCTCTTTGCCCAGTTTTATTTCCTGCTTGTGATAAAGTATTGTCAGCATGCCATCAGGACACTGGTTGTAGACAGATAACATGCTTCTTTTATCTTCTACTTCATAGAATCATAGAATATCAGGGTTGGAAGGGACCTCAGGAGGTCATCTAGTCCAACCCCCTGATCAAAGCAGGACCAATCCCCAACTAAATCATACCAGCCAGGGCTTTGTCAAGCCTGACCTTAAAAACTTCTAAGGAAGGAGATTCTGCCACCTCCCTAGGTAGCATTCCAGTGCTTCACCACCCTCCTAGTGAAAAAGTTTTTCCGAATATCCAACCTAAACCTCCCCCACTGCAACTTGAGAGCATTACTCCGCGTTCTGTCATCTGCTACCACTGAGAACAGTCCAGATCCATCCTCTTTGGAACCCCCTTTCAGGTAGTTGAAAGCAGCTATCAAATCCCCCCTCATTCTTCTCTTCCGCAGACTAAACAATCCCAGTTCCCTCAGCCTTGCCTCATAAGTCATGTGTTCCAGTCCCCTAATCATTTTTGTTGCCCTCCGCTGGACATTTTCCAATTTTTCCACATCCTTCTTGTAGTGTGGGGCCCAAAACTGGACACACTACTCCAGATGAGGCCTCACCAATGTCGAATAGAGGGGAACGATCACGTCCCTCGATCTGCTGGCTATGCCCCTACTTATACATCCCAAATGCCATTGGCCTTCCTGGCAACAAGGGCACACTGTTGACTCATATCCAGCTTCTCGTCCACTGTAACCCCTAGTTCCTTTTCCGCAGAACTGCTGCCTAGCCATTCGGTCCCTAGTCTGTAGCGGTGCATGGGATTCTTCTGTCTTAAGTGCAGGACTCTGCACTTGTCCTTGCTGAACCTCCTCAGATTTCTTTTGGCCCAATCCTCTAATTTGTCTCGGTCCCTCTGTATCCTATCCCTACCCTCCAGCGTATCTACCTCTCCTCCCAGTTTAGTGTCAGTTCAGGTACACCTTTGTTTCTGATATTATCCCCACCTGCCCAGGTAACCACCTCTGGTTTTTCTCTGGCTGATTTTTTTTTTAAATTAAATTGTATTGAACACTAAACTTGACAGCCCATTAATAGGGATTTGCTCAGCAAGGCTTTTGTGGTGTTCCTAGCTGTCTTTGTCTTTTTTTTAACCTTCCGCTGCTTGCTTGCAGGGAACTAGTTGGCTATCGAACCAGTGTTTGAGCCATTTCCCCTTAGTGCTGGAAGTTTTCATGTGTGAAATCTTCTATACCTCAGAAATTTGGGTCAGGCATGTATTAAGTCATAATTTTGATTTAAAATTTCCCTTCCATCAAGAACAATACATAAAGATGCACAATTTAAAGCCTCAGAGGAAGACTAATGGCATGGCATTACCAGGCATTCTTCCCCCTTCATTCATTCATCACCAAGAAATAAGTTCTGTGAGACACTGCATAGGGCAGCCTGGTTTTTCCAACCCTGGCACCAGCTTCACAGGCTGTTGTAAGACTGCAGAGGTATTCCCTCCGCCTATTTTTCTCTAGGATCAAAGTTACAATTCCAAGAAACTATTCATCTTTTTGCTACATAGACTGTCCACAATTTCACAAAAAATGTCTTTTTTCCGTAAACATCGCCAAAAAAACATCTTACTCAGTTGATTGTAAGCAGAATACTGTGTATCAAAAGCTCTGTTATATCACTGACAGCAATGGCAATAATTATCCTCTACTCCCAAAATGTAACTCACAGAGATATATAGCATCAATCAGGCCTGCAAAAATGAAGGTGAACAGGACAGCTTACTCAATTCTGCAAGACAGTTACTACATGTTTTACAGTTCTAAATCTATCTTAATTTGACAAAACTGACTGGAATATTTTAGAAACACAGTATGAAAAAAGGACCAACCAATCAATAAATAAAAGCCCTTCACCCTCACTGCAACGTTGCACAACAAAATAAATTTTTGAAGGTGGGGAGTGCTCTACCTTAGAAACTTTGAATAAAGCTAGAGGCAAGATAACTGGACATTAGATTGAACCAATAATTTAATATAATGTAGCAAATTTCATGTTCCCACGTAAAGGATCAGGATGCTACTGAATTGTGAATGGTAACAAGTCTAACAAAGAACCTCTGCTCAATACTTTAGAGAACTATGGATTGCAACAATTCAATGTCTTTGGGACACTCAAGGCTTTTGACCCAAAATCTTGATTTACTTTGTAAGTAGTGATAGAGACTTTTTCCAAGATTTGAACCATTTCAGTCACTTTAATGTGTTGTACAAATACATACAAATACACCTCCTTTTCTCCAGAGGAGCTTACACTCTAAATGAAGTCAAAGACCAATCTACAATTTAAGATATCTGTGGGAAATAAAAGAAAGCAAAATAATATAATACTGTATTTGTCCTCTGTTTTTATATTTGCATAGCACACAGTACAACAGAGCCCTGACTGGGGCCTCAGAACACAACTGTAATATAAATAATTAATAATAATGGATTTGGGGGAAATGGGATCACTTTCAGCAATCTGACCTATTTCTAAGTTACCAAGTTATCTCTTATTTGTTTTTACATCAGATTCATGCGGTCTTTGTTACTGCAGTGGAAAGTGATATTGTTTGTTCTTTAGTTTTCATTTGACCAAGGAAAAAACAAAATCCAACAACACAGTATCCTTGTTACTGCTTGCTCTGAAGGCAACATGTAGTTAAGATGTGGACAATGTACTCCCCACTCAAGTTGTTTTGGTTTTAATACTTAATTTGTGTGTAATGGAAAAACTACACAACATAGTAAAGGAATAATCTGGTGAGTTTTTTGAACTCATAGGACATTGTTTTTTGATAATTTGCCAACTAGTGCAGGAGATTTATTATGCAAAGAGTATGCCAAAATGGCAAAAGCCTTCTCACTCAGCAAGACTGTGAAAGAATCATTTTGTAGGATCAGTGTTACCGGCACTTCTATTGTATGTTAGGACTCTCTTTTGACATGTCTGTCTCCTGGAAATTTCCATCTCTTTACATTTCTGTGGTATAGAATATATTGTGAAGTCTTGTCTGTGCTGGCCACTGAATCATTTTGATTCATGTGAATAGGTTTAATTTATTATTTAATGTTAATACATTTATTGTTTGTGGTCAACACATTTTAAAATCTTTCTCTAGAGACTACGTGCAGTACCTCTAGCTATTATCATTACCAAAATAATATATATATATTCTGTTATTAGGTTCACCGTTGTCACTATTATTTTGAAGCATAATATCAGCTTAACATTTTAAGTTAAATTTGAAAAATTCAAGCTATTTTTTAATACCAAAGCATTCAGTGTAAACTAGACAGGAAACATTCTCTGTAGAAGAACATAACATTTTTTGGGTTCTGTCTCAACATTTTACTTGTTTAAAAAAAAAAACTACATCACCTTTGTAAAATTAAAATATATAACAACTTATAGCATATATAAAAATAAAAAAAGACATCCAGGACCAAAATTTGCTGTTGACTAGATTCATATAACTGAAGGCAGACTTTGATGCACTGTATTGTTGTTGAAATATCTGATTAAATAGATATGATATAGGAAAAAAGATAGCTTTTGAAACTTGGACATTGACTGAGATTTTGTTCTCAAAGATTTTAACCCTTTCTGATACACAATTTATAGCCAATGTCCCTAGTAATACCCCTTAGATCAGGGATTCCCAACCTGAGGTATGCAACCCCTGGCGGTACGCAAGACATCTCTGGGGGTTTGCAGGAGATATTGTGTAACAGTGGATTTTATTATTAATAATTTTATTTAATGCATTTTCATAATAGGCTACTCAATTGAAGCTTTATAACTCTGTGGGAATTTGTTATATAAAATACGTTAGTTAATTTACTTCAAGATGTTCCAATGAGAACACAGATACACAGAGATGCTGACTCACAGACCCCTCACCTCCAATCACTGTGCAGCGCGAGTTCAATTGCCCAGCAACTGTCCAGTCTAACTGAGCTCCGAACTTAGTCAGGTTTTTTTTTCTATTGTATATATCACACTATATCTGTATTTAACAGTGAAGTATGGACAGATGGTTAAATACAGGTAGTGTTAATAAGAACACACAAAGTATCAGTGATAAGAAGGATGGGGTATGCACACAGCTGGTCGATCTGAAAGGGGATGACAATAAGAAACGTCTGGAAGCCTCTGCCTTAGATGGTGCATTTCTACCCCATCTAATCTCCTACTGCAGGTTAACATGAAAACATATTTGGTTTTCCATGTTTTTATATAATATTTCCCCATCTTCTGCAGGTAAGAATGTACCTGATTTGAAATAGTAAATGTACATGAAACAAAGACTGTTATCATGGATGCATTTTAAAATAAAATATTGTATACTTACTTTCACCTATGTACTACATAAAATTGCTGGTTATGATATATTAAGATTTTGTACTATTGATATATTCAGTGGTGACAGGTCCTTAATTTGATTACTAATGTTCTTCTAAATTATTCCATTTGATCAGAATCTGAAAATAACTGCACCAATTAAGAGTTCAAAATCCAGGGTACTTGGTGATATGAGCCACAAATAACATTCGGTATAATGCTGTTTTGTCTTGATAAGTTGAATTGGCCAAGTCAAAGCATACTGCCTTCCAAATATGCATCTCCCCAGATAAGATACATTTTTACACTAGCACTGAAGCTATCGTCTGTTCTATTTATTTATTTTGGAGGCTCTATTTTGTGCCACTATATAGGTCATCAGTTTTTATTTTTTTAAAAAGCTTATTTTCAGGGTTTATTTATTGGCTGGCTGTTCAAAACTGAACACCCCCCTAAAAGAGTTAAACTCAAATCTAGATTTTTTTTTAATTTTTTTTTAAATTTAAACCTTTCAAGCCCTTTAGAGATTGACAACATACAGTAAACACATAGTGCCACATTTTTAGAGATCTCGTTTTGTGTGTGCAAAATCATCTCTGTGTGAAAACACAGTTTACATCCGCAAACTGGATTTGCTACCAGGTCTGCACACAGTTCCAACTGCATACAAAATTCTATTATTTATTTGTACAAATGAATGTCAGTACAAATTTGGCAGCTGGTTTGAGGCAATATAAATCCCTATATACATATATTAGGCTCACATTATAAAACTATGCTAGTATTCTAAGGAATAAATTATATTACTGTCAACATGAGAAGTTGCCTAGTTTGAAGTTTTTTATGGGGTGGGGGCGACATCAAAATGGCTTTTTTTAAAGGAAAATTTACAGTGTTGGAGCTTTTAGTAACTTAAAATTTGTGTGTCAATTTGCATGATAAACTAATTATTCTGAGATACTACAGTCTATCAACCCAATGACAAGGCTTTAATAGAGCACCTAAACAAAGATTTATTTTTAATACCTAGTCTCTCACCAGGGACTTTCTTTGCAGCAGAGAAAAGGAACAAAAAAGAGAAGCCTTTTGCAGAGGGTAAGGGTTTACAACATAGAAAACTGTACTAGTTTAATCTAAAATGTGAATTTAAACTGATTCCATTAAATTTCTGTGTGGATGCTATATTAGTTGTCCACACAGGGGTGTGCACTCTCTTATTCTCGTTTAAGAGTAGTTTAATTCGACAGGGAACAGGTTAATCGGGGTTCTCAAAGTGGAGGTCAGGACCCCTCAGGGGGTCACGAGGTTATTACATGGGGGGTCACGAGCTGTCAAACTCCACCCCAAACCCCAAAGATTAGGACTTTTCAAGTTGGAAAAGAGACAACTAAGAGGGAATATGATAGACATCTATAAAATCTTGACTGGTGTGGAGAAAGTAAATAAGGAAGTGTTATTTACTCCTTCACATAACACAAGAACTAGAGGTCACCCAATGAAATTAATAGGCAGCAGATTTAAAAGCAAACAGAAGGAAATACTTTTTCACACAACACACAGTCAACCTGTGGAATTCGTTGCCAGGGAATATTGTGAAGGTCAAAATTATAACAGGATTCAAAAAAGAACTAGGTAAGTTCATGGAAGATAGGTCCATCAATTGCTATTATCCAGGATGGTAAGAGATGCAACACTATGTTCTGAATGTCCCTAGCCTCTGTTTGCCAGAAGCTGGGAATGGACGGGATAGGATGGATCACTCAATGAATGCCTGTTATGTTCATTCCCTCTGAAGCACTTGTTGGAAGCATTGGCCACTGTCGGAAGACAGAATACTGGGCTAGATGGACTATTGGTCTGACCCAGTATGGCCATTCTTATGTTTATACAAAACCAAAAAGTAATCTCGGTCCAGGGGAAAAAAAATCAGAAAAGCTGACATGAGCAGAAGGGAGGTAGTGAAACTTGGATCAGTGTGTTTCAATCAGCAAGGGGTTGGAGCAATGGATTCCAGCTGAAAAAGATCTGGTCTACACTAGGAAATTAGGTCAGTATAACTACGTCACTCAGGGGTGTGAAAAATCCACACCCCTGAGTAACACATTTAAACCGACCATAGGTGCTGGAACTAGAAGTGCTATCACACACCTTGGCTTGAAGTGGTTTCCATCATATACAGGGTTTACAATTTGGTTTAATTGATCTCAGCACGCCCACTATACAAATTGCTCCAGAATCTCTAAAACTGACCTAACCCCCATACAGACAGAGCCGCCACTTAAGGAGGTGGATTACCTACACCGACACGAGAACCCCTCCTATCGGCGCGGGTAACATCTTCACTGAAGCCCTGCAGCTGCATCGCTGCAGTATTTTAAATGTATACAAGCCCTGGCTCTTACCTCTCAGCTACCTGTCTGAGTGCTAATGGACAAGTCAAGTCATGACCCAAGTTACAATTACTTGCCCCCAGCTCAGCAACTCAACAGTCCCATGCTCTCTCTCTTAGTAAGAGGAGTTCAGTTCCCACAACAGTGCAATGGAGGACAGTAGGCCAAGGATATTGTAAGATCAAGCCATAGTTTGGGGAAAAGGGAGTCTTAAAGCCTGGGCCCAGGCTTACAGTTATGGGAGAATGGGGAAAACGGCAGTTCAGCAAATTTGCAACTGTTGTTCACTATGTCATAAGTGCTGGCATATATGCAAGTGTGCAACAAGATAGTATTTTTAGAGAGAGAAAAGCTAAGCAACTAAAATGGAAAGATGGTTCATTATCTCCCAATTATTTCTGGTTTGGATGGAAAGCCTGGGTGGAGGGTGAAACTTCCCCAGGGGAAGGCTAGCTCCTTGTCCCACCTCTTCTGCCCACAGCCCCCCACCCCCACACACACACACTGTCCCAGACTCTGCTCCCGCCTGCCGCTGACTCGCCGCTCACCTCTTCACCCCCACACAAGATTCCCCCCTCCACTCACCTCCTCCCCTGCCCACCTGCTGCTCACCTCCTCACCCCCCCGCCAGACCCCTTCCCCACCCGCCACGAGACTGCCCCCACCTGCCACACAGCTGGTTTACAGCTCAGCTCCTCACCCTGCTGCTGCCGCCACCCCTCCCCCCCCCACGAAACCCTTCCCCCTTTTCACCTTAAAACACTAATAACATTCCCCAAGGGAACTGAACAGGCAATAGCTATAGATCAATTGCCAGATGGATTCTCTTCTGTGTGGCAGGGAGTTCGGAGTCTACTGTATAGAGAGAGACGAAAAGCCAGGTTACCTGCAGCAAGCCGAAGCCTAATCTCTCCTCTTGAAAAAGTGTTTGTCATTGACAGCCTGCTGCATTAAGGCAGTAGTTTAATAACCTTTCACACACAATTTCGTGCCAGACTCGTTTACTTAAACTGGGTTTGAATAAAACAACTAGATCAAGATATAAACTCACTGGCTATGTCAGCTCCTCCTTGAGCGAGGTTAGTCAAAAATACTTCTGCTGGGTACAGAGCATAACTGATGGTTCATTTGGAAACAGTTTTTAACCCCAATAACACATTCTCCTACAATATAAAACCCAGCTGAATGTGGCCAAAAGCTTCCTGGGCATTGGCAAATGCCTATTAAATGGCTTCATTACCACCTTAATGGCCCTTTAACAGTTTCAGTGATCTCTGCTACTAGGTCTCTGGAAGGCTTTTTCACGTGTGTAAAGTTAACTCAGAGATCCCCTCCCCTTGTCTCCGCATTCCGTGCCTGTGGCTGGCATCCTCACATACCTCGCGCCCCTTGGGGAGCCAGCAGCTGTGGGAACCTCTGAAGGGGGTGGGGTGGACGAAAGGAGGAAGACTCTCCAGGCAGCAGCAGCAGCTGACTGTGGGAGCCTCCGAGAAGGGTCAGAGCAGGGAGGGGAAGAGGCAGGGGGGAGGGGCACCACGGCTCAGGTGCCAGGCAGTAGGGGCGGCTGTGCTAGGGCAGGAACAGCTCCCCCTTGCCTATTATACCCGCCACCCATGATGGAAAGCTATCTTTCCCATCGTGGACTAGAAACCAAATTCACCTATGGAGTTCCTTTGTGTAGTACAATGTAGGCACTAGTACATGAGAATGTGCACCAGGACAAGGGGCAGGTCAGTGGCCAACTAGATGATCCCTTAGGTGATACCAAAAGGAGAAAGGCCCCTTTCCTCTCACTTAAATTGAAAAGGCTACCTGCCCTTCACCTTCTATTTCATTACCTCTTGTGTCAGTCATTCTTTCTGTGTTTATGGCAGAGTCTTAGCATTCAGGAGTTTTGTTGCTGTATTGTCCCCATTATGCATTATTGAATATTTTCTGTTTTCTCTGGCTGTGCAATCCACATGTTTTCCATTATTAGATGGCTGCAAAACAATATCTTTCAGTGTTCAGTTATTGTATCTGTAGAACGACATATACCCTATTTCTTCTCTACCTGTTACTCTGCAAATTTATTTTTAAGTGTAGCTCTGTATTTTAAGTGGGACGTGTAAACACCATCTGTTGTTGTTTTATTTATTGTGTGCATAGTCATCTAGCCAAGCGATGGCATCTTCAGTGGCATGATGCATCATCGTCCGTGTTGCGCCGCAGCTACACAAAGGTCTGTCATGAAGGCCCCAGAGATACTGGTTGGCTGCACAGAGACCTTGCCCGGTCTGGAACCTGTTCAACAGGGACCGTTGGCGATGGGGCAGGTCAAAACCAAGCAGGAAAATTGTGGATCAGCAACGAGGGACTGGTTGGGGATTATAACAGATATCCATTCTCAACATCTTGGTGTGGCGGATGAGACCATAATGGGCGATGTGACAGCAAATGCGCAGAGGGTGGTTTTAAAAGGTCATTGTGCAGTGGCAGGCTTGCGTTGTTAATCTGTTATTAAGGTTGTGTGTCACTTCCCATTATAAGACCCTGTTTTCAGTTGCTTATAACTAAGGCTACAATTTAGTCATGGGTATTTTTAGTAAAAGTCATGAATCATAGAATATTAGGGTTGGAAGAGACCTCAGGAGATCATCTAGTCCAATCCCCTGCTCAAAGCAGGACCAGGTCATGGGCAATAACCAAAAAGTCACAGCCCATGACTTATCCATGATTTTACTACAAATACCCCTAACTAGAGGAGAGGAGAAGGGGAGGTCCCAGGGCCCCACTGCTGCCGCTGCTCTGGAAGGGGGACAGTCCAGGGCCCCATCGCTGCTGCTCTCAGACCACTGCTCGGGAGCAGTGTCTGGGACCAGCTGCCTGGGGCTGCCCGAGGAGCTGCCAGTGCGGCTGACTCTGGAGCACCCCAGCGGGCCCTGGAGTCAGCCACACCAGCTGCTGCAGATTTCATGGAGGTCCTAGAAAGTCACAGGATCTGTGACTTCCGTGAAAGACTCACAGCCTTACTTATAACTTTGCCAACTTTGCTTTGGAGTAGGGACCTGAAATTTGGCATAGGGTGGCCTGTGTGACAGGGATAATGCCTTTTACAGTCCCCATAAAAATTTGCCCAATTTTGACTAAGTAGACTTGCTACCGAGCCACAGCTCAATTCCCCAGTGACTCCATCCACACTGAGCATGTGGAAAAAATAACATATGGTCATGTAATTAAAGACTAACATAATGCATCCACAGGACGTGGGAAATAAAGGTTACACAGGCAACATTAATTCTGACAGTTCCTAATTTTTGAGTGCTTGACTTTGTTAAAAGACCATTATTCAGGTTGCATAGTTTCTTTTGGCGTGATTTTTAAACACGTCTAACTGTATTTTATATAATTACACAATAAACCTTAATGACTATTACTGTCCTTTTGGGAAGTATTCATGCTTCACTAAAAGTTAAAAGGATATTATATAACAAAAATGCACACTCAAGTTATGTTAAAGTTTTGATTTAAAGCCACAAAAACAAAGAAATTCAGGTTCACAGTTTAAACTTTGTGCTACATTTAGCATACCCCGAGTGATTCCCTGCACACTTTTGTAACCAATGTTAGAGTGCCCTTTAATAATTATTAATATGGTATCTGGACCTGTCACTTTTGTGTTGTTTCTGTTCCATTCTGAAATTTACATTACACCCAATCAGTCTGTTTGGGTGGCAGAACCTAGCCACATGGGGAAAGAGGGAGGAAGCCCTTGCTAATAGTCTCCCAACTGCTTACAGACCAAGTGGCCTTATTGGCTCTATCTTATTCTTGCGTGGAGCACTGAAGCCAGTTTGAACAGGATGGGTCAGAGAGTACCAGACAGAGTCCCCACAGACAAAGGAGCATCTGGTTTTGCTAAGAGAACTTAAGTTGGTTCAATCCTGTTTCTCTATCTTAGGAGGAAAGCCTGTTTAATTTAGTTAGTGGTTAAGTGTAAGATTACATGAGACTAAATATGCATGTTGGCTGTTTGTTTTAAAGTTCTTTATTCCAAATGCTAAATAAAAATACTTCATGTTAAGAAGGGGGTTGGTCAATCTCATTTGTCACAGATTCCTGAAGGGAAGAAATGTAGGTGCCTGAAATCTTGTCAGACCGTAGAGTGATAGGCAGTTGTTACACATAAGGTAGTGTATCCAGGTCCTGATCTGAGAGATGAATAATCACAAGATTACATACTGAGACGGGTCAGGGCTTCTCATCTGAGGGGGCACATTCAGAGAGACCAAAAAGGGGCACCAAGCTAACACCATAACTTTGTATATCAGATTTATTGGCATATGTGCCAACATAGACACGTACAACTGCAATGCATCCAAACTCCTAGCGTTCCATTTAATAACTTACCACAGTATTGTCCACCTCCAAAGGGTTAAAAAGAACCAAACACCTTTAAAAGCTATTTAAAGCAAAAATGGATTTTAGTCAAAATATTTAGGTGTGAGCAATATTTCATAACCAAGGGATAAACTTCGAGACAGGGCTTTAAAAATAAAACTGCTGACAAGTCCTCAAGTATGGAAATGAAAGACACAAAAAAGGGGCATAATCCAGCTTCCTTGATGCAATAGAACCGTATCTGTAATTTTTCTACAGCACTGCATATCTCTGGGGCAATGTCCTTTGACTTGGAATTCCATGCTTCGCCAACTCCTATTGGCCAATGCAGTGCAACCGCACTTTTGAGAAAGGATTAGTGCTAGTCAAACTACAATATGTCCAGCCTGCAGGAGAGAGTGGATGCAAGCTCTTTGCACGCTACCTTCTTTACACACTCATTCAGGGCCCCTTATGTGTGGTAACATTTCATCACAATGGAGTGTATTAGGTTTCAGCCACTCCTGCTATTAGGCTATGTCTACACTACAAAATAAGTCGACCTATGTTAGGTCGACTTCAGCCCCCACAGTAATTAATGCGGGGGCGGATGTCCATGCTACCTTTCTATCAGTGGTGTGTCCCCTCATCAGGAGCGCTTCCACCAACTGAAGAGGAGCAGTGTGGGTAACTCCATGCAGCTCTCCCCCAGGAACCCAGATGCTGCTCCCTGAAGCTTCTTGCCTTCCCACGCCCAGCTGGGAGCTGGGGGTGGGGGTGGGGGTGTGAGAGCTGCCTCGGGCTTCTCGTCTCAGGCACGGAGATCCACACCAGAAGTCTGGTCGGAGCAGTGATCCGGGGGGGGGGGGGGGGGTGTGTGTGCAGGCAGAAGGGCTCTCAGTGGGGACCTCAGGTGGCAGCCCAAACCAGGACCCTGGGCAGCCCAGCTTGGAGCAGAGACTGCACAGCACTCAATGTACAAAATTCAGTGTCTACCCAGACACTGCGTCGCTCTAAATCCACTGACATAAGCCCTATGCCTCTATGGTGTGGCTGGGGCCGCTCCGGCCAGCCGGCCCGGGTTTAACGATTAAGGTGAGGTAACCGGTAAGACTAATGCTTACTGGTTAACTGTTTAATATTTTACATCCCCACTATAAGGAAAAGGAAATTAAACAAACCTGTTAAACTTAATGCTGCACATTGACAGGTAAATTGGACCATATGCATAGCAAGGAACATTAGAGTTATGAAACTAAAGTATTTAAAATGTACAGAAATGAACAGTTAAAAGAAAGTATGAGAATTTCTGAATGACACCGTTCATACAATCTCATAAATAAATATGCACATCTACCCTTAATTTAAGGGTAACCACATTTGTCTCTCTTTCCCCTGTACATTTCTATGTTTGCTAATACGGAAGAATGAGAGGGTAACCCTACAGGGAAACAAAAAATGGCCTACTGGCAGCATAACCTCTTTCACTGATTTGTCACCTGATGAATAAGCCTAGCCTTTAGTCATCAGTATTAAAGCAAGACTCAGCTCTCACAGGTTTTCCCACAGATTTATTTTCCCCAATTCATCAGCTAGAGAGCATGATGCTTTCCCTAAGCTTTCAATTTATTGTCAGATGTCTCTCAATAGAGCTTTCCAAGTAACGCTCTTCTCATTTACAGTAATTACATTTTAAAGACCTACTTTAGTTTCATTTACCCTGCAATCATAAAGGAGATTTTAAAATTCTATGCCCGTATAACCTCACAGAGCTAGGATTTCCAGTATGTTTGTATTTATCTTTAGCATAAGCATATAATTCAGCTCATTCTTTACATGACTGACCATTTAAAAATCCAATCGTTGTATCCCTGTATTTAATTATCAAATATTTATAAAATTCCTAAACAAACTCCTGTACAATTTGAGAAACCCATGGCAACCCAAAAGCCTAGAATGTCTGTATCTTTACCAATTTGAAGATAATGACAACATTGCAACATAAGGAAATCACAGTATTGTATGTGAGTAAATTTACCATCCCAAAGGAAACTTCTGCAATGCTTCTCTGAGTTAAAAGTTGCAAAGGATTAGGGAAAAATTCTGCAAATCCATACTCGCATGAATAGATAGTCCTTATTCACATGACTTATTTATTCATTGACTTCAATGGGACACCTCCTGTAGTAAAGTCTATTTGTGTGAGTAGGGGTTAAGCAGTCTGGGCAATTATCTATCATACAAAATCTTCTAAACAAAAATATTTATTAGAAACTGCACAATGAAAACAAACACCATGTAACTCAAATATTAATAATAAATTAAATGAAATTATTTTAAACAGTTTTAGTGCTGTTTTTAACCTCCACACCAACAAAAATATATTCACTTCAGTTTTACAGAGATTTACTATACTGTGTTTTAGTAATGTTTTATGCCAGTTCTTAGTACTAACTTTTGCTTTGTATTGAAAAGTTTGATCAAGGTTGAAATGAAACAATTAATTCTTCTTCCAGCTGTGATTCTAGAAGATACAACAGGCTTGTAACTACTAGCACATTAAACACATATTTGTCTCAGTTACACAAGAAAATTAAACACAAATGTTCTACAGTTAAAAAAAAGATTAGAACCAATACAAACACAAATGTCTTCCTTTCATCTAATTTACTATTATGTTTATGTTAAAAGAACAAACAAAATTACTTACTAGTATCTTAAATTCAACTATATGTGATTTTATCTCCCAAAATTCACTAAGGTCTAAATTCCATGGGAGCTCACTTATTGATTCATGTTAGGAACAAGTAATCTTTCTCAACAATTCATGTCTACTATTTCTTCCTTGCAGCTCTCAATACCTTCACCTGGTCTGCTTTGTTAATTGAAATCGGACTTCTGATTCATGTGCAAAATAATACCAATGGTACTAAATTAAGTTTTTGTTCAATTTATAAAATTCATGTCAAATTATTGTTCTGTAGTATGCTCTCACACCTGCTAATAAAGGTTTACAATTGGAAATTATCTGAATTATTATTCTTCAATGTTTATATGAAATTTGTCATTTCAAATTAATATTTTGTTATATACACAAAGATGTAAAATATTATAAAATGTAAACCATCTTATCTGAGAACCCTTGTTTATTGATACTATAGCTGAAAATTTTTGCACAGAATTTCCTGCCTTGAATACTACTCATTCATGAATACATATCATTCAGAAACTGTAAGAACTGATCTACTGAGTGCCACAGAACAACAGAAACTGTATCAGAGTATATAATTTGGATCTTAGTAGAAACAGAACCACAACCGACTTTAGTGAAAATTGAGACAGACACGTATATGTTTGGTAGATATAGTTGTTAGCTATGGCAACTGAAAGTTTAGCTCACAGATCTGACTAACCTTACTAGCCCATCCACTATGTATTTATATTTGAGATGCAACCCATACAAATAAGTCCCCAAATCCCTTGCTTTGCCAGATGCCACAGGAACTCATAAGGTGACATCAACACATTAGCTCCAGGATCAGAGCATCGTACAAAGCAAAGCACTTGGGTTTATGCAGTCAGAAAACAATTTCACAGGCTCTGGTAGCCAACCACAAAGTATGGGCTGTATGGAAAAAGCCAATCAAAAAAAAGAAGCAACAAGCTACAAGCCACAAACTAGCCAACAAAGCAACTCACAAGCAAATTAAGCCAAAAACCTATAAAGAACAAGGGAATATTCTTATTCTTACATGGTAAAATCCTGTAGTTGTTAATAAAGGGAAAGTTTCAAGAAGCCAGCTCTATGGGAATACAAAAACCAGTAAATTTAAAAAAAAAATGTACAGAATGATGCACTCTGGATTCCCAGAACAAAAAATTATTCATACTGATTGAGCCACAGATGTCACCATATTAAAAACACACCAACCAGGAAACACAGCAGCAAACAGCAAATTAACAAACGGAAGCAGTAAACGGGTAAACGGAAGCAGTAAAGAAAAGTAAGGAGTAAGAATGGTAGTTTCATTCTTCAATGGTTTAAAAGAGCAAGTAAATCACATTATTAGTAATAACTTGACAGTATTCCTTTAATCTTGTTCATTCATATACACAGGATGAAAGTGTGCATCGTCTGAACAGAACTTGTACTCTTTAAAAAACTTTCACTACTGACCCTTCAGAGTCATCTATATTTTAAAATGTCTGGCTCCAAATATGCATAAGACAGCATGGGTTAATAAAGTTTAATTATGCAGGAAGGAAGGAGCATCTTTGTAATTCTCAAAGATGAACATAATACCCTGTGGTGAAATGGCTCTATCTGATCTCTAACGATAAAATCCTTCAGACATAACTCATTATGGTAAAGATGCAGACAATCCTAAAACAGCTATAAAATACAGAAATCAAACAACATGTCTCAAGTCATCACTTAACTCTAGGACCAGATCCTGTATGCTTTTACAGTGTTGTGACTTCCTTTTGTGAGGAGGAAAAATTCTGTGCACGGTAGAAAGTTCCAACTACATTCTATCTCCTTGCTGAAAAACAGCAAGATGCATATCTGGCAATGGAAAGAGGTCCAAGAGACAGTGGGAAGTATTTGTAGGAAGGGAAGCGGGCACAACCCTATTCATGTGACATGTTTTGCATCGAGCCTCATCCTATGGACTGCAGGTAAGCACACAAAGAAAAGGAGTACTTGTGGCACATTAGAGACTAACCAATTTATTTGAGCATAAGCTTTCGTGAGCTACAGTTCACTTCATCAGATGCATTCAGTGGAAAATACTATGAGGAGATTTATATACACACAGAACATGAAAAAATGGGTGTTATCATACACACTAAAAGGAGAGTGATTACTTAAGATGAGCTATTACCAGCAGGAGAGCGGGGGGAGGGAGGGAGGGGAGGAGAAAACCTTTTGTAGTGATAATCAAGGTGGGCCATTTCCAGCAGTTAACAAGTCTGAGGAACAGTGGGGTGTTGCGGGGGGGAGGGAATAAACATGGGGAAATAGTTTTACTCTGTGTAATGATCCATCCACTCCCTGTCTCTATTCAAGCCTAAGTTAATTGTATCCAGTTTGCAAATTAATTCCAATTCAGCAGTCTCTCATTGGAGTCTCTTTTTGAAGTCTTTTTGTTATAATATTGCAACTTTTAGGTCTGTAATCGAGTGACCAGAGAGATTGAAGTGTTCTCCAATTGGTTTATGAACATTATAATTCTTGACATCTGATTTGTGTCCATTTATTCTTTTACATAGAGACTGTCCAGTGTGACCAATATACATGGCAGAGGGGCATTGCTGGCACATGATGGCATATATCACATTGGTAGATGTGCAGGTGAACGAGCCTCTGATAGTGTGGCTGATGTGATTAGGCCTTATGATGGTGTCCCTGAATAGATATGTGGGCACAGTTGGCAACGGGCTTTGTTGCAAGGATAGGTTCCTAGATTAGTGGTTCTATTGTGTGCTGTGTGGTTGCCGGTGAGTATTTGCTTCAGGTTGGGGGGCTGTCTGTAGGCAAGGACTGGCCTGTCTCCCAAGATTTGTGAGAGTGCTGGGTCATCCTTCAGGATAGGTTGTAGATCCTTGATGATGCGTTGGAGAGGTTTTAGTTGGGGGCTGAAGGTGATGGCTAGTGGTGTTCTATTATTTTCTTTGTTGGGCCTGTACTGTAGTAGGTGACTTCTGGGTACTCTTCTGGCTCTGTCAATGTGTTTCTTCACTTGACCAGGTGGGTATTGTAGTTGTAAGAATGCTTGATAGAGATCTTGTAGGTGTTTGTCTCTGTCTGAGGGATTGTATCGTAGAGCTTGGCTGTAGATGATGGATCGTGTGGTGTGGTCAGGGTAAAGCTGGAGGCATGTAGGTAGGAATAGCAGTCAGTAGGTTTCCGGTATAGGGTGATGTTTATGTGACCATCACTTATTAGCACGTAGTGTCCAGGAAGTGGATCTCTTGTGTGGACTGGTCCAGGCTGAGGTTGATGGTGGGATGGAAATTGTTGAAATCATGGTGGAATTCCTCAAGGGCTTCTTTTCCATGGGTCCAGATGATGAAGATGTCATCAATATAGCGCAAGTAGAGTAGGGGCGTTAGGGGACGAGAGCTGAGGAAGCATTGTTCTAAGTCAGCCATAAAAATGTTGGCATACTGTGGGGCCATGCGGGTACCCATAGCAGCGCCGCTGATTTGAAGGTATACATTGTCCCCAAATGTGAAATAGTTATGGGTAAGGACAAAGTCACAAAGTTCAGCCACCAGGTTTTGTAGACATTATCGGGGATAGTGTTCCTGACGGCTTGTAGTCCATCTTTGTGTGGAATGTTGGTGTAGAGGGCTTCTACATCCATAGTGGCCATGATGGTGTTTTCAGGAAGATCACTGATGGATTGTAGTTTCCTCAGGAAGTCAGTGGTGTCTCGAAGATAGCTGGGAGTGCTGGTAGCGTAGGGCCTGAGGAGGGAGTCCACATAGCCAGACAATCCTGCTGTCAGGGTGCTGTCGGTAAGCACATGGACACTTTTGGGTAATTTTAATAAATCACTCTTCTTTCTCCCTGCCACACAGTTATATTTATGAAATTACTGTTTCAGTAGGGTGTAAAATAAGTTATGATGAGATACTGCTCAGGTAACCTACAAAAGATAACATCTCAAACTGGAAAAAAACCTACACCAGAATATGTGATTGTGACAAACGTCTAGATTTTCTCTTTTAAATTTTGAACACTGGTCAAACACAATCCCATTTTTCAAGGTTAGAGAATTGCTCCAGGTTCCAAAGTGGCCTCTTCAAAATATAGTGGGGCAGGCCAGGGAACGATCCTCTCACAAACAGTTTTCATCAGCCAATAGAACTGTCCGTGTGCAAGGAAGATCACATGCCACAACCTTTTAAGTAGTACTGCAGTAATGACATTCCCCCAGAGACTCTGCTCCAAGCACAATGCCACTGGGAGCTCCAGCTAGGACAGGGCACCCCCATGCCTCATGCTATTGAGAGCTGGGTCAGAAAGGCACAATTTATTCTAAAATGATGCAGCTTTCTCACTGAGATGGCAGTTAGCAGTTCTAATTTTAATCTTGCTTACACCTGTATTGCACTGTGTAACTGTACTGCACCACTGATTTCAATACAACTATTCCTTATAAATAAGTTGCTATAGAAAACGATAAGTGTGAAAATACTAGGCCTTACTCTACTAACACTTGGGCCCAGTAGTTTCACACTTATCGTTTCCTACAGCAACTGTAACTCACCCATGTTGCATATAAAATTATCATGCACACCAGTACAAATATATATTACAGCAGCCTTGCAAGTTTCTACTCACTATAGGCAAGTTTTTCTTTTTGGGTGGGGGTTGGTGGGTTTTTTGGGACAGGTGGTAGTTTTATGAGAATCAGTTTACTCTGTTCTACATGGGGTCTTTTGCTGCCTTTATCACTATACAATCCCAAGAACCTTCCGGTCGTGCATTAAGTGATATAGTATTTGTCATGTACACGTAAGGGGACTGTTGCCTCCTTACTAACATTCAGTGGGGGTATTTTGGTTGACTAGCTCCAAGTACTAAAAGGGAAAGGGTCTATGGGAAACCAGGACCCTGAGACTGATAGTCCCCAGGAACAATGGGGAGAGGCCAACGCTCCAGGTCAGCCTGAATGACAGGGTGAGCATGCTAATCAGAGAGTCAGCAGGCCACGGAGGTCCCGTCCTCCGTGTGAGCAGAATTTGCCTGGGTCAGACAGAGTGGGGCCGAGCTAAGGAGAAAGCAGGGGCCCAAGCTAAGCTGGGGAGCAGAACTGTGCCAGATCCAGAGAGAGCAGACCCTGTCCTGGGAGCAGAGCTGCAGCCTCAAAGCTAGAGGCACAGCCCAGAGAGAGCAGACTTGTCCTGGGAGCAGAGCTGCAGCAACCAGAGGCAGAGGGGCCAAAGAAGCAGCCCAGGGAGCTGGAGGCAGAGCAGCAGCAGCGCAGAGACAGAGTGGTGCAGCTGGGGCTGGAGCAGTCCTGAGGTGGCTGTGGTGAGCAGCTGGGGAGACCGAGGGGGACTCTGGGCAGCGGGCCCAGCACAGGGAGATGCCTTAGCCAAGAGGCTCTGCGGGCCAGGCTTGGATTGTAACTCCAACACGGCAGGGGCGACACTGGCAAGAAGGGTCCTACCACTTAGAGCCTGAGAGCGTGTGGCCACCACCAGAGCAAGTGTCCAACCCACAGCATCCCTACAGCACAGCCAGGGCCTGAGAAGGAGGCCTGGGACCTACAAGGAACAGACTGTGAACTGCCCGGACATTCCAGAGATACAGTTTGTGATGTTCCCTGCCACAGAGCGGGTTGATGTGTTTCCTTTAACCTTTCCCATTTTCCCTTATTCTTTTTAAAATTAATTGTTGATTAAATAACTTGCATTTGCTTTAAATTGTATGTAATGATCAGTGGGTCAGAGAAGTGCCCAGTGCAGAGAGAGTACCCCGGAGTGGGGACACCCTAGCCCCTGTCCTAGGCGACCACAGCAGGGTTGGGGGTTGAGCCCCTCAGGAATCCTGGGCCCAGCCTTGTTGGGGTTATGAGGACTCTGCCAGACAGGAGAGTGGAAGGGGAGTCCTCAGATCCTTTCGCTAGCTCACTTCACCGGGGTAGTGTAGAAGCCAGGAAAGTTCCCCACAAGAGCGGGACTATTCCCCCGCTTACATACAGTTTGATCTGTCTCTGATCCTGTCCACAGAATGTGAATTGTGTGTGCAGTGTTGCATTGTGTGTGTGTTTGTGGTCTTTTTGTTTTAAATAGGTACAGCCTTTATATTATTTAGTGGAACCACATTATTTTCTGTTAAGGAAAAAATGAGGACACTGTACAATGTATAGTATTTCTCTATAAGTGCCATATTTCTGGATGTTTATTGTAACCACAAAGGGTAACATTAGCAAGATCACGACACTTTATTTTGCTTTTCTGCACTGTCTTATTTATATAGTATCCTTGGGTTAGCACTTCTCAGTAACTCAGTAAGTTTAACAGTGTTTAACAGTAATTAGAAGCAGTCGTTTTTACTGTATAAAGAAGGATGTCAGCACTACTTTTGTGAATCTGGCAGTACTCTACTTCTGGTAGCATGTTTGCACAGCTGCACAGAACCCTGTCTGAAAAAATAAAACAAGAGTTTTGAAAAACAAAGCAAGTCCCACTAATATTATCTAATATCTGTTAATATACATTTTATGCTCTCCTTTTCATTCTAAACGACAAAAACATTACAGGTTTATTAATCATCTAAAACTAGCTGCTGAGGTTCTTTTGTCTGAAGTGTTACTGTAAATCCTAACTTGATTTACAGTATTTCAAAAATATTTTAATACCCCATTAGTTAGCAAAAGGCACTGTGCGACTCTTAAATCCTCACTACCTAATTTGGAGTTCGACATTATATTTATGATGATCAAACAATACAGTTTAAAAAAAACTAGAACAATCTCGGTAGCTTCTGCAAACTCTGACTCCAACAAAAGATAAGGAGATAAACTCAAATACAACAAACATATTGGGATCTCCTCCATTATTTTCCTACCTCTACTCAGTTCTCAGATGCATCTGCAGTAGGTGCCTGGAATTCAATGTGTGCCTATAATGGTGTGAGTTTCTTTGGGACAGTTAGAAATTTATGAGGATGGTGCCCATGGCACTGGTAGCTTAAAGCTGGGATTACACAGCCCTGGTCATTGTCTACTAGTGCTACAGGGAGCCTGAAGAGAGGGGGGAAGGAGAAGACAAAAAATGTAGCGAGAAAAGACATTAGGTTACAGATGGGAGAAAAAGGGCATCAGTTAGTCAATAGACAATGCGGGGGGGGGGGGTGGTGTGAGAGAGTGACCAAAAGGAAAGGAAATAATAGCTGAAAAGGACACAGACATATATACATACACTGAGAAGAGGAAGAAAAAAAATCATTACTGCCAAGAGGAATCATTCTTGAAAAACAATTACATTCAAAGTAATTTGACAGGACAAGGATACGAGAGGTTGTTGTAGGACAGCAGATAACTAAGCATACAAAATTTGCTTTAGAAAGAAGTAAGCAGCTGCAATGAACACCAGAGTGGATACAACAGTTCCAAGTGCAAATATACCTATCTACCCCATAATGTAGTCTCATTTGGGGCATAAGTAGTATAATGCTGGTCCTGCTACTAGGACTAGCAAAGACATCAGAGACTGACTTTATTGCTATCAAGAAATAGCTTTTATCATGAAATGTGCATATTTGGGTGAGGTTACAGGAAGAGGCCCATACCAGCAAGTAAAGAAGTTCAAATGCAGAATGCTGAACAGCTGTATTATGGAATGCTGATCACCATTTAGAGTTACTCAAGTTGTTGTTGTTGTTTTTAAAAAAAGCTATTTGCCAACCATTACCAAACAAATATTTCTCCCAAATGCAAGACGTTGTCTGCCCATGACTTACATATCTACTACCTTAAAAAAAGAAAGAAGATTCTCTACTTTAGTACCAATTCTAGCTGCTATATTTATATTATACTTAATATTTTTATTCATACTAGCTTTCTCTTTCTTACTGGTATTTTTCACATTTTGACATATTTTGAGGTTTGAGTCAGATTTGTGATCTCAGTTCAAAACTTCTTTAACTGATTTTAGTCATTACTTAAGTGAAGAATTTAAATCCATTTCAACTTTCTGGGATTCTCTTGACTATTCTGAAATAATTTCTTTCGTCCAGTGTGCCAGAAGACCAATACAGCCAAAAGAGATAAATCTGAAAATTTGCTATAAATTCAACACGAGTAGATTTTGGACATAACAAAATGCAGTGCATGGTATCACATTATTTTATTTTTCTTCTAAGACTACCTAATACTGCTCCATATAAACATATGAATTATGACAGGCTATCCAGCCATCTTTAAATGAGTGCTTTGCATTTGATATCTAGCTATAGAAGGAGTCCAGGAGAGTTGGCTGTATTTCAAGGAATCCCTGTTGAGGTTACAGGGACAAACCATCCCGATGTGTCAAAAGAATAGTAAATATGGCAGGCGACCAGCTTGGCTTAACGCTGAAATCCTAGCGGATCTTAAGCATAAAAAAGAAGCTTACAAGAAGTGGACATATGACCAGGGAAGAGTATAAAAATATTGCTCGGGCATGTAGGAATGAAATTAAGAGGGCCAAATCGCACCTGGAGCTGCAGCTAGCGAGAGATGTTAAGGGTAATAAGAAGGGTTTCTTCAGGTATGTTGGCAACAAGAAGAAAGCCAAGAAAAGTGTGGGCCCCTTAATGAATGAGGGAGGCAACCTAGTGACAGAGGATGTGGAAAAAGCTAATGTACTCAATGCTTTTTTTGCCTCTGTCTTCACGAACAAGGTCAGCTCCCAGACTGCTGTGCTGGGCATCACAACATGGGGAATAGATGGCCAGCCCTCTGTGGAGAAAGAGGTGGTTAGGGACTATTTAGAAAAGCTGGACGTACACAAGTCCATGGGGCCGGACGAGTTGCATCTGAGAGTGCTAAAGGAACTGGCGGCTGTGATTGCAGAGCCATTGGCCATTATCTTTGAAAACGATCGGGGGAAGTCCCGGATGACTGGAAAAAGGCTAATGTAGTGCCCATCTTTAAAAAAGGGAAGAAGGAGGATCCTGGGAACTACAGGCCAGTCAGCCTCACCTCAGTCCCTGGAAAAATCATGGAGCGGGTCCTCAAGGAATCAATCCTGAAGCACTTACACGAGAGGAAAGTGATCAGGAACAGTCAGCATGGATTCACCAAGGGAAGGTCATGCCTGACTAATCTAATCGTCTTCTATGATGAGATTACTGGTTCTGTGGATGAAGGGAAAGCAGTGGATGTATTGTATCTTGACTTTAGCAAAGCTTTTGACACAGTCTCCCACAGTATTCTTGTCAGCAAGTTAAAGAAGTATGGGCTGGATGAATGCACTATAAGGTGGGTAGAAAGTTGGCTAGATTGTCGGGCTCAACGGGTAGTGATCAACGGCTCCATGTCTAGTTGGCAGCCGGTGTCAAGTGGAGTGCCCCAGGGGTCGGTCCTGGGGCCGGTTTTGTTCAATATCTTCATAAATGATCTGGAGGATGGTGTGGATTGCACTCTCAGCAAATTTGCGGATGATACTAAACTGGGAGGAGTGGTAGATACGCTGGAGGGCAGGGATAGGATACAGAGGGACCTAGACAAATTGGAGGATTGGGCCAAAAGAAATCTGAGGAGGTTCAATAAGGATAAGTGCAGGCTCCTGCACTTAGGACGGAAGAACCCAATGCACAGCTACAGACTAGGGACCGAATGGCTAGGCAGCAGTTCTGCGGAAAAGGAACTAGGGGCGACAGTGGACGAGAAGCTGGATATGAGTCAGCAGTGTGCCCTTGTTGCCAAGAAGGCCAATGGCATTTTGGGATGTATAAGTAGGGGCATAGCGAGCAGATCGAGGGACGTGATCGTCCCCCTCTATTCGACATTGGTGAGGCCTCATCTGGAGTACTGTGTCCAGTTTTGGGCCCCACACTACAAGAAGGATGTGGATAAATTGGAGAGAGTCCAGCGAAGGGCAACAAAAATGATTAGGGGTCTGGAACACATGACTTATGAGGAGAGGCTGAGGGAACTGGGATTGTTTAGTCTGCAGAAGAGAAGAATGAGGTGGGATTTGATAGCTGCTTTCAACTACCTGAGAGGTAGTTCCAGAGAGGATGGTTCTAGACTATTCTCAGTGGTGGAAGAGGACAGGACAAGGAGTAATGGTCTCAAGTTGCAGTGGGGGAGGTTTAGGTTGGATATTAGGAAAAACTTTTTCACTAGGAGGGTGGTGAAATACTGGAATGCGTTGCGTAGGGAGGTGGTGGAATCTCCTTCCTTAGAAGTTTTTAAGGTCAGGCTTGACAAAGCCCTGGCTGGGATGATTTAATTGGGGATGGGTCCTGCTTTTGAGCAGGGGTTGGACTAGATGACCTCCTGAGGTCCCTTCCAACCCTGATATTCTATGATTCTATGCATTGGAAACAAATGGGTTATGGACCAATATTATGCAACAGTCTCTCTGCACTCATAAAAACAACAAGGAGCCTGGTGGCGCCTTAAAGACTAACAGATTTATTTATTTATTTATTATGCATTCTTCCATGCATCTGTAGAAGTGGGTTTTTTACCCACGAAAGCTTATGCCCAAATAAATCTGTTAGTCTTTAAGACGCCACCAGATTCCTCATTGTTTTTGTGGTTACAAACTAACACAGCTACCCATCCGATACGCTGCACTCATAATGGACTTCACAACACACCGAAACCTCACAAGCAAATTTGCTAATTTGAATTCATAATCCCCACTGATGAACATGCCAGAAACTAAGCTTCCTCTGCAAAAAGTGTTCCTCCTGCCGATTTATGCTTTGCAGATATTCATAAAGAATTCCAAGAATGCATGCATACATGATCTAGTGCATAAGTGGCACCTGCAGCATTCTCTTAACTGATTTACTTTAGGTTTCAGAGTAACAGCCATGTGGTGCATCCGATGAAGTGAGCTGTAGCTCACGAAAGCTTATGCTCAAATAAATTGGTTAGTCTCTAAGATGCCACAAGTACTCCTTTTCTTTTTGATTTACTTTAGTACATTTGAGAGCAAAAACATTCTATCAATGAGATTTAATTCTCATGTATAAAAAATTGCCCCCCCCCAAACCTTATGGCAATTATTCTTATGCAAGGGACTAGAAATTCCATCAGTTTCAACATAACGAAACATCATTCTTCTGTTGGAGGCCAGAATTCAATCCACTAAATCCACAGCTCCCGTATCATTCACATGGATCTCTGAGATCTACTTGAGCTCAGAACCATTTGCTCAAAAGTCCATTGCTTACATAATACTCTCTCAGCCCCATTTGGTTCTCTGTGGTCCCTTGAAGGAGTCGTGATCCCAGGGAAGCCTCCAATTGCATCCCTACAGAATCATTCCCAATGGAGGAAGAAAAGTATTCCAGAGCACCAAAAGGAAACCCATCAACCCAATAATATCAGTTACTGAAGACTAGTTCTGAACTAGTTTTTATTGTTTGGTCTAGGAGTTTGAAGAGCAGCCAGCCTTTCACCTTTGTCTCCTCCTAAACCACAGATCTGGATACCCACAGAGGAGCTACTACCAGATCTACAGAAGGTTTTCCAAAGTGGGGGACAAACTTTCTTGTGTGGGTGAGACAGGGCAAGGAAGAGGAGCAGCAGGAATGGGAAAATTACGTAATCTTGGATTCATCCTGACTACACAATGTAAATTTTCTTCTATGACTAAAGTAGCAGAAACTAACCTTTCTTCTCTGCTCCCGGCCTCAGGAGAGGTTCGTCTATCTTTCTTTTGTATTCGGTTTTAATTTAGGCTTGGGCATATCCTTTAGTTGGGAAGCCCAGTGGTTCCCGCACAGCTGGATGCCATCTTGCTGTTTTCCTACCTCTCGCTGACAGATTCCTTTCTGAGTTGCTATCCCCTCTCAAGCTAGCAACACTGAACAAAGGCAGCTGAACACCCACAAAACAGCAGAATCCCCTGATGAGTAATGGAGTGCTAATAAGTTCTGCATGATCTCTTTCTGGGCTTTTCTGGAACAAAGCAGAGCCAGCAAATCTTCCAACTGGCCACTCTCTCAGTAGGGACTGGAGAGAGCCAAAAATTGTGTAATCAAGAGTTTCATGTGGTACTGCACATCAAAAGTAAAATCAAAATAAACTATTAGAGTGAAAAGCAACTGGTTTTCAATATTATAACAATGCTATGACAAACAGTAATTTTAGTAATATGCACTTTTTTATATACTACTCTGTTCAGGTTCTTATATTGCCCTCATCAGCACAGTATCTGGGTGCCTTCCAGTAGCCCATTAAGTGATGTGATTAACATCCATTATGTGTGGTTCATTCGGTCTCTTGAATTCTGCTGAGGGAGAAAATAGTGTACGCAGGTAGGTAATGTTTTGTTTGGTGGGGGGGTTTTGGGTTGTGTTTGTTATTAATTATAAATTATCTGTATAAGGTGTTACGTTTATTTTAGAGCAGGCAAGATTGAAGACATGTGCCTTGCAATGGAGTAGATGATGAGGCTTCTGGTGGTTTTTAATTCCTGTAGGACCTTGTTCCACATTCTCTTACTGGGCCCCAAGAAAGCTCTTGTCTCTTACACAAATAAGCTTTACCTTTGTGGTAGAAAGCTCCATTATGCCAGAGGAGTGAAGTTGTTGAAAACAGTCTTTATTCTAAAGCAGGATATATAAAAGATCCTGGTAATCTTTTACATATCCTGGGCCCATGCCACTGAGTGCCTTGAAGATAAAAAAAAACTGAGTCTATATTCTATGGAAAGCCAGCAAAAAGTGTAGAGGACAGGTCTTATGCCCTTGTAGTGGCGCACATTGCTGAGGAGACATGCTGCTGTGTTCTGTACTTGTTGGAGTTCCCTAAGGACTGATGGCTTTATGCACAGGTATATTGCATTGCTGAAGTCCAGACAGGATGTGACAAAGGCATGCATTATAATTTACTGAGGCCAGGTCATCATCCACCAGGAGTCTCCCTAGCCGAGCATGGATGGATAGTAGAAAGTGTTATTCGTGGATGCTGCTATATGAAAGTTTAGCATCCATGAAGAATCCAAGAAAACTCTATTGACTGAACTGAATTTTTGTTGGTGTGAGCCATCAACCAAAGGAGACTGCACTGCAGCTCCAAACTCTCCAAAGTGCTTTCCTCTGCCAACCAGCAGTAACTCCATCTTCTTCAGATTCAATCCAGCTGTTGTCCATCCATGCACTGATTTTGTCCAAGAACTGATTCATCTTGCTGACAGTGGTGTTGTCATATGTAGTGAAGGATAAGTAGAACGATGTGTCATCTACATAATCCTTGGCACTTCAATCCAAGTCGTCTCATCTTTTCTCCTAATGGCTGCATGTAGATGTTGAGTAGGACTGGATAGAGAATTGATCCTTGGGGTACTCTACAAATGAAGGGTCTAGTGGTAGATGTGCAGTTTCCTCATTAACACCATCGGAGTATATCCCTTCAAGAAAGGGCTCAAACCATTTTAGCATATTCCCATGGACACTTACCACCTCTCAGATGCGACATCAATATCTCATAGTCAACACTTTTGAATGCTAAAGAAAGGTGCAGGAGGAGGAGCATGAATGGATGTCTCCCCTGCATCCAATGGCAGTTAGTGGTGCTGGAACATTTACAATGAAGGAGCTGAAAGCCAGTGGTCCCCAAACTTTCTACTTTGCACCCCCTTTACCTCTGTCTGTGCCCCCTCTTCCCAGAGCTAGGGCCAGGACTGGTCTCTTCTGCTGCTTGATTGTGTACCTCCGATTCCAAATGAGGTGTGTGGTTGACTGGTCAGTTTGTAACTTTGGTGTTTGTAACTCTGAGGTTCTACTGGACTGAGAATTAAGCTACCCAATGCTTGTTTTAATAGAATATTCATATTCTAAAAGGCAATATGCTATTTTAATATGTATCCAGAGTACCGGAAAGAATGTCATCACATAATGGTGGTTCCAACATAGCTCCTTCAAGAAACGGCATCATCCACATCCAAAATAAAGAATATAAGACCCAATCTTTCATCTTCTATTCATGGGAGCCTTCCCATTGACTTGAATGGGCTTTTGATAGAGACCACAAGCCTTACTGAAGAAAGTAGTCCTATGGACTAAAAATAATCTAAAATGCAAGAATTACATTAAAGACTTCAATGGAACTACTCATATGAGGAACATTTACATGGTTGGCCACTGACTTTTGTGCCCTGAGCACTCCTATGTTTCAAAACGGATAAAAAACACAGTAAGGTTTTGTGTATTAGAATAAAATAGATTTGTGGGATCAATAATGTTTTATAATACAAATACCTATAATCTTTCATAAATTATGCATTTAATATATGATTTCTCATCAGTTTTTTTTAAAAAATGCAATTCTGAAATGGATTCTTTTCCTATTTTGTCTCATTTAAAACTTGCATCAGAACCAAAATAGAATTGCTTTGTTTAAAATTAAAATCCCTCATTACATTTTTCTTTAGTCTTCTCCACAACAAAATGAAAATGGATTTTCTTTTGAATGCACACTCTTCACTAAGACTCTGATCCTGCAAACACTAATGCACATGGTTAACTAATATATGGTAGTAAAATTAAGCACATGTGTAAGTGTTTGCAAGATGAGGGCCTACCTAGCACATTCAACACAGGAATGCACCTTTCCATCTTCTTATATAGCTCACTTGTCTCCAAAATTTTCTTTCTGAATAAAAAGTAGAAAGTATGGACTTACATTGTGCATCATTGTGATGGGGTGTATGCTCCACACTGGCCGGAGAAGATAAATTAGGCCAGGCGAGCCTAACTGACCAATTAAGCAGCCAGTAGAGGAGAGAGAGTTATGCTACAAGGAGGCCACTAATTAGAGGCAGACACAGCTGGGCAGGAACAAGAGAGGCCTATAAAAAGCCCAGGAGCTGCAAGTGTGAGGAGGGGCTGCAGGGAAGGAGTCCACAGTCACTCCCTGAGGGGACGGAGAGTGGGTTGGCTGGCAAACCCAAAGAGAGAGGGGAACCAGTCAGATACGAAAAAGCCAAGGAAACAACAGCAAGTACAGGCCTTGGCTGCATGTTATAGGGGCCCTCGGCTGGAACCCAGTGTAGAGGGCGGGTAGGGTGTTGGCAGCATCAGCTGGACAACTGATCCAGAAGGACTGTGATTTCCCCAGAAGCGGAGGAACACAACAGCCTGTCTGGAGGGCCAACCCACAAACCGGAAGCTGCCACTCCAAGAAGGAGAGAGGGGCTGCAGACAGTAGGGTGACCAGGTGTCCGGTTTTTCGACCGGAACACCAGGTTGAAAAAGGATCCTGGCAGCTCTGATCAGCACCGCCAACTGGACCGTTAAAGGTCTGGTCAGTGGTGCTGCAGCGCTAAGGCAGGCTCGTCCCTACCTGTCCTGAGGCACCGCGCTGCACCACGGAAGTGGCCAGCAGATCCGTCTCCTAGGCAGGGGGGGCCATGGGGTTCCGCATGCTGCCCCCACTCCGAGCACTGGCTCTGCACTCCCATTGGCCAGGAGGGAGCGGTGCCTGCAGGCAAGAGCAGTGCACACAGAGCCTCCTGTCCCTCTCCCCTCCCCGGCCTCATTCCAGAGCCCTCACCACCCCTGCACCTCAACGCCCTGCCTTAGCCCAGAGCCTCCTCCCACATCCTGAACCCTTCATCCCTGGCCCCACTCCAGAGCCCTCACCCCATGCCACACCCCAACTCCCTGTCTCAACCTGCAGCCCCCTCACACACTCCGAATCCTTCGGCCCCAGCCTGGAGCCCCCTCCTGCACCCCAAACCCCTCATCCTCGGCCCCACCCCAAAGCCCTCACCCTCTCCCGCACCCCAAAGCCCCTGCCCCAGCCCAGTGAAAGTGAGTGAGGGTGGGAGACAGCGAGCCACTGACGGAGGGGGAATGGAGAGAGCAGGGGCAGGACCTCAGGGAAGGGGCAGGGCTAGGGTGTTTGGTTTTGTGCAATTAGAAAATTGGCAACCCTAGGAGACAGAGAAGATGACGGGTAGAGAGACTGCTGAGGAGGGCAAAGCCCTTGGCTGAACTGATCCCCATGATGGCCAGGAGGAGGTGCCACTGTGGTGAGGAAATCCTGTCATAATCCGGAATAATCAACTACTTTTTCATAACTACAACCCTTACTATCTGTTCTTAACTTATTTTAGAATTGCACAAAAATTAAAAACTGTATTTAAAATGTTAATATTTGGTTCATACCTGAAATGTTTTTACTATTTCAGAAAATATTTTATATTACATTTAAAGGAGATAGTGAATACTTCTAACATTAAATGCAAGTTTAATTTCTACAAGTTTTTATTTATAATATATTTGTAAAGGAGGCTTCTTAAAATACTCTAACCAAGATACCAACTAAATTTTCAAATATCACTACCTCACCCCCCTTATCACTTCTATTTAGCATCTTTGGAAACAAACATTATTTGCATTTTTGCTGGCACTTACACAGTGACTGGTCTCTCTAACTTGTGGAAAAATGGCTTTGTTCCCATTTCTAATTTCAGAGTAACTGATGATGTCTGGGTTATGAACCATATCCTATTGAGTGCCAGCAAAAACGTAAATTGGAATAAAAGGTTTTGTAAAAAAACCCCTACAATAATATTTTTAATAGAAATCAGTTGACATTCTGCTGTTATGCTAGAGTGTCTATAACACTACAAATTTTCTTAGACATGAAAAAGGGGTGAAGATTTAAACTGCTTTGCCCACTTTCAGTTGATGCAGATTTAGCACTCACTTTAGCTTTTCAGAATTTGTTTACATCCTTCAAGCAATCATCAATGTTTAAATGATTATCTTAATTAAAATTAATGCTTTCTCATTACTTTATTCACTTTAATACCCCAAAAGGGCTTGTTAAAAGGCCATAGTAACCAGTAGAAAACAAGGAGGAGGAAAATGTATGCAAACTAAAGACACAAGTTGGGGTTTTCTCTCAGGCATAATGAGGATGTGAGCTTGTTTTTGCTTTTTATTGTAAATTGGATCAAACTGCTAGAACTGCGGACCTCTGATTGTGCAAACAACAAATATAGCATGTGTCTTGCCAATACAAGCTTCCATACAGCACCCTCCCAATAACCTCAGCTCTATCCTGGCCCTAGAATGACCATTTGTAAGATGAAAAGCTATTTTAGTCTCCATGTAAATTGAGTTCTTAGCCTCTCTCCTTAGATATCAGCAATAGTGCCCAGGAGTGACAACTATGGGGGATTTTTTTTTTTTTTTTTGTGATGTAGACATCTGTCCAAAGGCAGAAATCATCCAACTCTAAGAGGCAAACACGCCACCATCATATAGTAACAACTTTCAGTCACTGCATGGGCTGGATTCCAACAAGCAGCCCAGAGATGAAAAGCTTCTTAGTCACATCACCAATTCTCTCAGCCACCCAGCACCTGCACCCACACACTTTCAGTTATGTATGTGATTGGGGCGTGATCCAGCAAAGCACTTAAGTATGTGCTAACTTTAAGCATCTTAACAGTCCTGCGGAAGTCAATGGAAATATCCATGTGCTTAAATACTCTGCTAGGCTGAGGCCTAAGTTACATACAGGCAGAATGACTGTGCACATACACTCAATTACTGTAGTCATGGAAGCCAGGAAGACTGCATATCGAACATGTTAAGTACAATGCATTCAGAAACACTCAGCCACTGTGGGTGCTCCATTGAACATTTATAAATCTGGATGCTCTGAATTTTTAAAGGCGCCCTCCCATCACTAGTATTTATATGTATTTTTGTAATACTAAATGCTGATTTTGCGCATGCTGTCCTATGTATTTCTGAAGTATTGATGGTGGATTTTTTCACCTGGTAGCCCTATAAGCAAGACAGAAATTCCCTTCCCCTTTTTGTAAATTATTAAAATTGCAAATTAGCAGGAGAAAATGGAACATTAAAATTTTTTTTTAAGTACATAATTTTCCTGTAACCCAGGGATTCAAAACCAAATCTCTGGTTTGGCCCATCTCTACCTCCAATGTCTCATAATAAAGGAGATTTATTTCAAATAATTTGTAAAGCCCTGCTGAAAGTCTCATGAAAAGACATTACCACCTACCGTTGTGCAGAGAATGATACATTTTCTTTATACAGGGCTATATACAAAAGCACTCGAAGCAATTTACCATAAAACATGCAGATTAAATATGACAAACGTCCACCAGCAAAACAATTTCACTCAGTATAAAGCATAGTCAGTTTGCAAACATTAATCACTCAAACATTTATTCTATACAAAATTACAAGAAGGCACAATGCACGTTCTAGACTAACTAAAACTTCATTTAAAAAAATTTCAGTAATGAATGCACACAAAATTAAGAAGCTTCTGTTTTCATTAGGCTGGGTCTTAATGTTCCGGAGAAAATTTTTACCCAGTCTTTGTTCTACTGTTTTTAGCTCTTTTATTTAATAGTGGGGGGGTGGAAAAGAGCCACGGTAAAGTTAGAAAATACCTGTTAATTTATGTAGCACATCCAGTGTAAGGTAGTTCCTTACTGCATAGATTCAGCAAAGCACTGGAGAGTAATTTTAAATGTTTCAAATTGTGGGGCTTCTACCAAGCTTTTTCAGAGCAGGGACTTCACTAAACTGTTTTTGGGAGGCACAGGGGCTCCCATTCCTGTAGTTCATCCATCATCCTACAGGTCTGAGCTCACCCAATAGCAGCTACAGAGTGCACTATGCTCTGCATTCTTGGCTGCTTCCCTATGTTCACTCACTTCCTGCTCCTAGCAGGCACACAGTTTATTTAGAGAATTTTCCCCAGATAACACTTCTAAATGTTGACAACTATGCACACGACATCATCATCACATAACATCAGCACTTCTCCAGGATGGGAAGAGGGAGTGATTTCTCATCTCTCTATCCCCACCTCTCCTTTGACTGCTGGGGTAGAACAAAAAAGAGGGGGGGGAACTTAGAATCATAGAATCATAGACTATCAGGGTTGGAAGGGACCTCAGGAGGTCATCTAGTCCAACCCCCTGCTCAAAGCAGGACCAATCCCCAATTTTTGCCCCATATCCATAAATGGCCCCCTCAAGGATTGAACTCACAACCCTGGGTTTAGCAGGCCAAAGCTCAAACCACTGAGCTATCACTCCCACCTTGGGGGGTGGGAAAGGAGAGAGAACAATGCTGTATCCTATACAGTAAATCTTCTATTTCATCCAAAATTTCAGTTGGATGAAACCTAAATGACAAGCTGATTCTAAAATACTCTAATTTGCACCATGTTTTAGACTGTAAACTCTTTGGGGTCAGGATCTCCTTTTCTTTATAACGGATCATGCACAAGTATGGTACAAGAGAAATAATGCCACCTTTGCCACCCTTTTAGGTCCTTACTCAGCACTCCTTACTCGGGCAAAACTAAGTGAATTCTCAGTAGCGCCGTACAGACTCTGACTATCACCTCAAAGCTCAGTGACATGATGCCTCCACTATACAGTTTGAATCTTATTTGCCTTTTTAATGCTATTATCACATTTCTAACTCCTATCTAGTGCTTTTTATAGGGGAGGGGGAGGAGACACTAAATCTTCACTCCACTGTGATAGGGACCACTCGGAGGGCCATCCAGCCCAGTGGTTAGTGCACCCAACTTCCAGCCCATTGCCTCTGTTATGGAAGTAGGGGTATCTGTTCCTGACCCTAAGCCAGGGACCTTCAAATTTCCACCTACATCTGGGTCTAGGCCCTTAGAAAGGTGTGGTAGAGGGATCCCGACTCTCCCTCTCCACTGGGTGCCAACCCAGGGCCCTGTGGAAAGCAACATCAGCAGGGTCCTCTCTGTAGAGAGTCTGACTTGCTTCCCTGAGCTACTTCCTACCTATAGATCCCTTCAGTTTCAGGCATGGCCTCTACAGTCCAAACAATCAATTACCATATAACAAGAGTGTCCAAAGGAGCAGAGCCTTCCAGACCTGCAAGTTTGCAAATGGGGTATGGTTGGAGAAGCCTCTACCTGTGGGCCTTACCTGCTGTGTGTTCCCTGTTCGGCTCAACCTTCTGCCTGGCTTCCTGGAGAAGGATTCCTCTCTCCCACAGCCTGTCCACAACCCTTTGCCTTGGCTTCTTTTAACCAGCTCATCTAGCCACAGCATGCTCAGTAGGTCTGGGGCAAGGAGCTACCTGGACCCAGTATTGCCTTTTAGCCCCTTCAGGCCCAAACTGGGGGTTGTATACCTCTTCCCACCCACCATCTTACCTTTTTCTTTTTTATAACTCTGACTCTAAACATAAAGAATCAGATTTCAAGGATGGTGGAGCTGATCCTGGTTTAACTGTAAGATCCAAAAATAAAAACAAATATCATAAAAACATAAGAAAGAAGCTTACAAGAAGTGGAAGATTCGACAAATGACCAGGGAAGAGTATAAAAATGTTGCTCGGGCATGTAGAAATGAAATCAGGAGGGCCAAATCGCCCCTGACGCTGCAGCTTGCAAGAGATGTTAAGAGTAACAAGAAGGGTTTCTTCAGGTATGTTGGCAACAAGAAGAAAGCCAAGGAAAGTGTGGGCCCCTTACTGAATGAGGGAGGCAACCTAGTGACAGAGGATGTGGAAAAAGCTAATGTACTCAATGCTTTTTTTGCCTCTGCCTTCACGAACAAGGTCAGCTCCCAGACTGCTGCACTGGGCAACACAGCATGGGGAGTAGGTGGCCAGCCTTCTGTGGAGAAAGAAGTGGTTAGGGACTATTTAGAAAAGCTGGACGTGCACAAGTCCATGGGGCCAGATGCGTTGCATCGGAAGTGCTAAAGGAGTTGGCAGCTGTGATTGCAGAGCCATTGGCCGTTATCTTTGAAAACTCATGGCGATCGGGGAAAGTCCCAGACGACTGGAAAAAGGCTAATGTAGTGCCAATCTTTAAAAAAGGGAAGAAGGAGGATCCTGGGAACTACAGGCCAGTCAGCCTCACCTCAGTCCCTGGAAAAATCATGGAGCGGGTCCTCAAGGAATCAATCCTGAAGCACTTACACGAGAGGAAAGTGATCAGGAACAGTCAGCATGGATTCACCAAGGGAAGGTCATGCCTGACTAATCTAATCGCCTTCTATGATGAGATTACTGGTTCTGTGGATGAAGGGAAAGCAGTGGATGTATTGTTTCTTGACTTTAGCAAAGCTTTTGACAGGGTCTCCCACAGTATTCTTGTCAGCAAGTTAAAGAAGTATGGGCTGGATGAATGCACTATAAGGTGGGTAGAAAGTTGGCTAGATTGTCAGGCTCAAAGGGTAGTGATCAAAGGCTCCATGTCTAGATGGCAGCCGGTGTCAAGTGGAGTGCCCCAAGGGTCGGTCCTGGGGCCGGTTTTGTTCAATATCTTCATAAATGATCTGGAGGATGGTGTGGATTGCACTCTCAGCAAATTTGCGGATGATACTAAACTAGGAGGAGTGGTAGATACAGTGGCAGGTAGGGATAGGATACAGAGGGACCTAGACAAATTGGAGGATTAGGCCAAAAGAAATCTGAGGAGGTTCAACAAGGATAAGTGCAGGCTCCTGCACTTAGGACGGAAGAATCCAATGCACCGCTACAGACTAGGGACCGAATGGCTAGGCAGCAGTTCTACGGAAAAGGACCTAGGGGTGACAGTGGACGAGAAGCTGGATATGAGTCAACAGTGTGCCCTTGTTGCCAAGAAGGCCAATGGCATTTTGGGCTCTATAAGTAGGGGCATAGCCAGCAGATCGAGGGACGTGATCGTTCCCCTCTGTTCGACATTGGTGAGGCCTCACCTGGAGTACTGTGTCCAGTTTTGGGCCCCAGACTACAAGAAGGATGTGAAAAATTGGAGAGAGTCCAGCGAAGGGCAACAAAAATGATTAGGGGTCTGGAACACATGACTTATGAGGAGAGGCTGAGGGAACTGGGATTGTTTAGCCTGCAGAAGAGAAGAATGAGGGGGGATTTGATAGCTGCTTTCAACTACCTGAGAGGTGGTTCCAAAGAGGATGGTTCTAGACTATTCTCAGTGGTAGAAGATGACAGGACAAGGAGTAATGGTCTCAAGTTGCAGTGGGGGAGGTTTAGGTTGGATATTAGGAAAAACTTTTTCACTAGGAGGGTGGTGAAACACTGGAATGTGTTACCTAGGCAGGTGGTAGAATCTCCTTCCTTAAAAGTTTTTAAGGTCAGGCTTGACAAAGCCCTGGCTGGGATGATTTAATTGGGGATTAGTCCTGCTTTGAGCAGGGGGTTGGACTAGATGACCTCCTGAGGTCCCTTCCAACCCTGATATTCTATGATTCTACGATCATGTTCACCTTGCTCTGCTACTTTGTGTGCATGTGTTTGGTTTATTAAGAAATGGGATGATGGGAAGAGAATAGCAGGTCTTATATTTAAGTTACAACGGCTGGCATGATAAAGATCTCATTTACCTGCTCACTGGATACAACTATTAACCTGCATACTGCATCAGTAAGAGGTCCTTTACAAACAGAACAACACTATTTGTCTTGCATGGGATTTTCAAAGACACTGCATAGTAACAGGTGAATTTCAATGGGAGTTGGGTGCTTTTTTAAAAATCCCAACCTCTGTGAGACCCACCAAAGAGGAATCCAGAAATGTCAGCGCTGAGACATAGCACTAGTTTCTGATCTTTGATTTATATTGATATATATATTTATAAATATATTGTATACAAAATAGAGGTCCAAAGCATCCTTAAAACAGCTAGAGATAGCCATCTGAGAATTACCTGTGTGTTGGGGGATGCTCCACTAATGGAAATTTGGCAAATAGCTCCTCAGCCACCTTTCTGTCACCCTACATAAGGGGAGGAAGGGGGATCTGTCAGGGGCATTCCTGTAGCTGGGAGGGGAGGAGGTGTAACAAAGTTAAGCTCCCCCCATGCCTGATTTTCCCATGGCTTAAGGTCCCTGATCTCTTCCACTGAAGTTTTAACTTATACTAGCGCTGGGGGGCAGAGGACCAGAGACCTCCAAGCAGTCCTGTGGTCCCCTCATGTCTGAGCAGAGCTCAGAGATAACAGACAATCAAGCCTAGATGCTCTGCAAAGACCAAATGAACCAGTTTTACTGGGTCAGTCCCAGTTTTTAAATATGATCTTCCTGGAACTTCTGCAGAGGTACTTGAAACATCAAAGACTTCTTTTCAATCAAAACATTTGGGTTTTTACATAACTACAAAACGTTTGTTCAAGATTAGAGCTGCCCAGTAAACAGAATTTCCATTCTATGAAAAATGTCTCATTTTCAAATATTGTTCTATACCAGAACAAGACAAAAGTTGAAAATGTATTTTTCCCCCATGGGACTGAAATACCAAAATACCGTGTTTTGGAAACATCAAACAAAATATCTTCACTGAAGCCCCTGCTTCTTGCCTGTTGGGATGCCCAGCTCACAGGATGGCAGACTACCCTATCTTCCCTTCTGACCACGTAGCAGGTCACCTTGCTGTCCAGGAGCCTGGGCAATCCATGCAGACAGAGGGAGGGGCAGGGAGCCCAGAAAGTTGGACAGCCTGGAAGCCCTTCAACCAGGCAGGCTGGAAGCTAAATAAATAAATTTGGGGAGGATTTTTTGGGGGAAAGACGTTTCCAAGCAGGCTCTTTCCCCGTTATATATTTGTTAGACACTTGATGGTGGCAGCAATAAAGTCCAAGGGCAAAAGGTAAAACAGTTTGTACCTTGGGGAAGTTCAACCTAAGCTGGGAAAAATAAGCTTAGGGGGTTTTCATGCAGGTCCCCACATCTGTACCCTAGAGTTCAGAGTGGGGAAGGAACCTTGACATATGGTTACCCTAAATGTCTCAGAAAAATGCATGCCAAACAGGTAGCACAACTTACAGTAAACAATGATCTTGTGTTAGTTCTGTCTGTACAGCTTTGGGCAAGGTTTCCGTAACCATGCTTACCACATGCCTATGTTCATGAACAAAACAAATAAACTGGAGTTAACTGGGTCCTAAATGCAGCTTTAACTTGATCCACAGATATTCACTGTGTTTAATTTTGTCTTGTATTACAACATTTTGCAGTTACGGTTGCAGCAATCATTCCAACTCTCATAAAGGGGAAAGCATATCACAAGCTTGATTTTTGACTGTTACTTCATGCCTTAGACCAAAGAAAGAGAGACAAAAAAGTAAGCAATACGAGAGTGTAACATTAACTTCTCTTCACAGAGGGACATGCCTCATTCATTTATGTTCTTTCAAATATGGAGTTCTAAAATGTTTAAATAAACTAAAGAAATATTTCTAACTCACAATAGAAACTTTTTGTTTTGAAAGTAATCAAAGTATAACTCAAAGTCTGTTTCATCTTACAGTGTATTAACCACAGGTTAAAAATACTTGCCTATCTGTATGAATGACATTCATATATCCAAATCTGTGCCGAGAATATCAAATATCCACAGAATTTCCCCAAATGTTGGATTTTGTATTTGGATCTTTAAGTTTCCATTAAAGATGTTTAAAAAGGTAGAAAGATTCTAATGAATATAAAAAGAGTTATGTGCACTGTTTATTTCCATATTAAGTAAGAGAACATGTTGAACTCAGGAAATACTACTCAGATATGTTAAGTTTCAAGGAATCTGCAAATACTGTAACTAATACATGCAGGGCTAAATATCTCATTTTTAGTCAAACCATCCCTTTTTCTAGGATCTATTCTAAGCCACCTTTAATAGGAAAGCAATAACCAGGGGCTGCCAGTACGGAAGTCTGCTGCTAGCTTAGAAGTTTGCAGTTGCATGTTATCCCACTATTTAGTGATATGTTTGTGAGGATGAGAGATCAGAATGGAGCCCTTTGTAACAGAATAGAGCCCTTCATAACAACAAAAACAAAAGCTAGCCTTTTCTCGTTTTTGTGCAGTGCAAGCTGTGTTGCACACTGCAGCCAGCCAACATGAAGGATGATTAATAAGTACAGTATATTGAGCACACTGATTTGAACCTTGTCTCCCTAAGAGAGAAAAACAGTAAACGGTGAAATATAAATTTAAAATACTAACAAAAAACACACTCAGCCAGACCCCAACAGATGCCAAACACTTGTTGAACATCTGAAACTCCTATTGACTTCAACACTTCTCTGGATTTGGCCCTGAGAGAAAAATCAACCGAAATTAAAATTTCCCTTCTGGGAAAGAATAGGTGTGTATGGGCTGAATGTGCCTGTCACAAGTGCCTCTTTCATAACTTGTGCTGCTCTTAAGCAGTGCTTACCAATAGTTGCAGTCTCTTTTTCTCCTCTCTTGAATTACTTAAAATATTCTTAATGCAGTTTTGTGCTGCCTGGTCCCCTTTTCAGGCTAAGTAGCTGTGTTGTTGCTGCAGAAATGGAAGTAATATGACCACCCACATCCTGAGAATCAGCCTCCTTTTGTGAATTCTATTCTGAAATGGCAAACTAGAACAAGAATGCAGCAAGGAAACTGGGCTGGAAATCTCTTGAACATAGGTTCTCTAGCAAGATTAATCAGTGTTTTCTAATGTTGGTTTGGTTGTGTGTGAGAGTGTGTGAAGGGGGGAAAGGATAGAAAATAGGTTGAGAGTACAACTGGTCAGGGGTTTTTTGACTAAATGTTTTTTCATTAGAAAAATGTCAGTTCATTAAAATTGATTTTTTGGGGAGTCATTTTCAACAAAATTTCTCAACTCAAAAGTATGTGGAAAAATGTTTCGAAGTTGTTGAAACTTTTTGCATTGCCATTTTGAAAAGTCCATTTTGAAGTTACTTTTATTTAGAAATTAGGGAATTTTTTTTAATGTTAAAAATTGAAACAAAACATTTTGATTGACCTGAGCCATTTCCCACCCACCTCCCACCCATTCCCCTGTTGGCAAAAATTTTGAAGATTTTGACCTTTTGCACCGATTCAGGATGTGAGAAAGTTTCAACGAAATCTCAAAATTTTTTGCTGGGCAGGAAAATCATTTCCTGGCTAGCTCTAGTTAAGAATAGCCTCTTTTACACTATTTATCTTTAATACTGAAACCCACTTTTGGCAAATACTTATTAGGGGGATAAACTTGTGTATACACTAATAATTGCTTCAACAGGTCCATACTGCACTGCCTACATTCACATAATGAGTAGTGTGCATGTGTTCACTATGAAAAGCAGGGAGTAAATGAGAGAAATGAAAGGAAGGTTAAAAGAAATATTAAAGTTTCAAAATAAATACAGCAAGAAATGTTCATTTGATTCATTTCTTATATCAATACTGTAAAGAAAACCCCATATTTGGAAAAGTTTTGGGATGTTTTATAATACAATTAATAGAAAAATGTCCTCCCCTTTAAAAAGAAGGGAAATACCACAGATATTTCCCAGAATTCCAGCTGTCAGCTATAGGTTTGCATTCTCTTGTGTCTGCAGTGTTTCTTCATTTTCCTTTCTAGGTAACTTAAAGATGTATTCCTTGGTATTTAGCAGATATTACGAAGTGCTTTTTACTTTTAAAAATTTTTTATTTAACTAGGTACTGTACTTCATTTTCATATAATAGGAAACTTACCGTTTATGTTGCAGAATCATGCAATGTTAAGACAGACAGGGCTTTATATTGACAATTTCACATGCAGACAAGTTTTAGTGAGGAAAAAGGAATCTCCACCAATTAAAGAGCCCAGATTCACACACCATCCCAATATAAAAGTAAATTGTTTTTCAAAATAGAGGGGAGAGAGAATAATGCGTGAGAAAGTGCTGAGAGAAATTCCAAACCTAACAGTTATCTAATCAAACATAATATTTACACCTCCATAAACAGCAGAAGAGACTATACAAATTAGTAACAAATTCTTACTAAAAGGTCAGGTTTAATGGAACAATAGGAGGCCAAGCAAAGGATAAGAATTTAAGACTGAGCTCCATACTTCCCACTCCCTAACGTTCTGAACTGCCTTGACAGACACTGGTGGGAAACATGCCCAGCCTCTTTAATCCAAAGTTGGAGTTGCTGCAATGCATCAGTTCTGAAAGTAGGGGAAAGGGAAAATAATAGGAGATCTCACAAAACAATTCTGGAAAGTATTAAAAAGAGACTTCTTGGTTTATGATAACCTATAAAAATTTTGTTGTTTGCATAATTAAATATATTTTTAACAACTTTAAGTTCTTCAGCTGCCTGGTCTTCCAATAGACAAATGTGAAGGATGTTTACTGTATACAAGCATGTCATGTTATGTGAAAATAAATAAATTTCTACTCTATTTATTGCATTTTGAGGGAACAAAATATTATAACACACTTCTATAGTCAATCAATCCCTTGATTATTATCCAAGATTAATTTGGTCCATTATGTATGCAAAAGTGATTGTGTACTTAAGAGAGTTTAATGCAGTTACCAATGAATCCAATATAATCTTTGTCAAGAAGGGAAAATGTAAGATCATATAATTCCACTCTGTGCAGAATATTTTATTCTAACTTCTATAGTCAAATAAATCTATTTCCATATCCAGCTGATGAGTTCAAATCCAGTTATTAAAGACAGAAAATTGTTACCATTTTTGACTGCACTGTGGCTCACCATGGGACATGAATTGATGCCTTTGGTCCTGTTCCCAATGGACATCAGAAACCTAACACAAATGTCACTAATTAGCACACAATATATAGTTCTGTTTATTTCACCTCTAGAGGCCTCAGGAGAGGGCTAGAGAACAATGGCAAACCAATTTATGGAATTTTATAATGTATGCAGATACGTATATTGTATCTGATATGTAGTTACATAGGATACAGATTTCCAGAAACATCCATCAAGTACATTCCATAGGAACTAAATGCATGATAAAAAGGTTAAAGAGAAAAAATCTTCTCTGATCATTTAGAAATAGGGAGCTGCAGGAAAATGCATTAATCTCTAGTTAACTTTAGCATAGGTTCATCGTAATGAAAAATACACTATACAATGGAAAATTAGACATGACTGTATCTTCTCTGAAGTTATTTTAGGACTAGAAATATATCAATTGTATTTCTTGCATTTTGTTTGGCTGGAAAGTTGTTTAGAATGTGATGCTGCAGGGCTGCATTTAATTATGTTGAGGGTATCCAGAAATAGATGTACATGACTCAGAGTTTTTGTGTACTCAACCAGACAATCAGATCACAAAATAGACAACAGCTACAGTTAAATTAAGCAAAAAGACACCAGTTGGAATATTTATCAGCACACCTTCATGCAAGGAAGAAGTCCTGACCAGGAAGCATAAGTTTACAATAGTAATTCTATTCATTAATGTTATGAATATCTTCACAAATCACTACTTGGGACTCATTTTATTCAGTCAGAAAACGTGCCACACTTCATAATAATGGATCAAGCATAAAGTGAGGATAAAGGCTTTGTTTCACAATCTTAATAAATATCATTATCATTGGTGGCTAAAGTGAGAGACCTACTATATAGTCTGTTATAATCAATCACATTTTTAACCCTATAAATACTTCATTTTGACAAAATACCTGTTGAGAATAATAATATAATTATAACAACAGTTAAGATTTTTAAAAACATAGCTACAAAAGAGGGCAAGGGTGTTGGGGGGGGGGGTGGAAATAATACATGGTAATCTAAAGGTATCATTAACATGAATTTGGGAAGGTTGCTTGCTTATTAGTGGGAAAGCCATAAACTAATTATGCAGGTCATTCCGAACTACAGCTGATAAACTCTTTAGACCTCATCATAATATATTTTGCTTATGCTACATAAAGAGAGACAAATTCCATGCTGACTCTTAAGTATGACTTAAAATTATTTATGTAGATTGTAAAAGATTTAAATAAGTGCAGACTATGGCCCTGAATATTTTTAAAAACTACATTTTATTTATTGGCACTATATCACATCCACCTACCTGTAAAACCAAGTTGTTTTAAGTACTATCTTCAGGTCTTGCCGTGATAGTAATATATAACTTCTAAAAATGATCTCACAAATTTAAAACATGTCAGACTGGATGCCTCCCAAACTGCCAAAGCTAAATACAAATACTCTCTAACATTAGATATTTTTTTCCTTTGAAGAGCTGGGAATTCAGGATAAGTGTTTCTAGTTCTAATTTTTGAACAAAATGGAAAACCTTAAACATTTCAAGGTTCAGGACTCAATATTGCCTATCCTATGCCTTGAATAGGAATGATTTTCAGGGAGGAAAACTACCTTTACAGGGACAAAGAAAATATTTTGTTGCCCAAGAGCCAAGTTCTTTTCTTTTTTTCTTTTTTTTTTCATTTTTATTGTTTGTTTTTGTACTTTGGTTTTGATTTTTTGGTTGTTTGTTTTCTGGTTGGTGGGTTGGATTTGGGTTAGTTTGGCTTAAATGGTGGCTGAGAAGTTTGGAATGTTAAAAATAACTGTGGCTACGATGAATCATTGGGCAGAGTGCAGGTATTCAGTGTTGCACAAGAAAAACAGTTTATCACATAACCCTGTAGTTTACTGCATAGCTGTAAAAGCAAATGATATTCATGCAATAGATTCCTAACTACATAGGTGTTTATGCCCTTACATGTTATGCACCTATTGGGGGTTGCCATTTAAAAAAAAAAAAACAAAAGAGCATTTACCAAAAGTTACCAAATGGAATCTGAATTTACTACAATATTCCTCTATGCTTAGATCAAAAGATAGCAGTAACCAAGTGGTAACCCTTGGCAAATGCTAAGATTTTTATTGATTTCAAATATATATGTTATACTTAAGTGGCTAGTGAGAATGTGTACCAAGAACAAGAACAATGTGTCTGTGTTTCTTAATACCTGTGCTACTAACAGTTGAAAAAGATTCTCCTTGAGGTCAAATGTCAGGAACCAGTACTGTTGCAGCTGGAAGATCCGAGTTCTATCCTCACTACAGCCACAAAGTTCCAAAAGCACAGAGATAACTATTCTGTGTAGCCACAGAGTTGTGATATTGGTTTCAGCAGAAGCAAGACTTGAACTAGTGCAGACATCATAGTATTAAAGAAAAGATTTGTTTAGTCTGAGAGAGTGTAAGTAATTATCTCATGTGTACCGCTACCAGCTACTGAATGGAATCAGAGCTGCTCAACTGGGTGTCATATTGCTAACAACAAAAAGTAGGTTATTTTAGTTCATGTAATAGGGGCCTGGATTTGAATATGGAAGATTTGAATTCTAATCTCACTGTGAGTTACTAGTGGCCCCACTGTGCACTTGCTCTTATTACAGAATTTTGATAACAGAGGGTTCTTCAGTCTAACACACAAAGGTATAGTAACATCCAACGGGTAGAAGTTGAGGATAGACAAATTCAGACTAGAAATAGGTCACAATTTTTTAACAGTAAGGGTAATCAACCATTGGAACAATTCACCATCACAAGAAATTTATAAAGCAAGAGTGGATGTTTTTCTAAAAGTTATGCTTTAGGTCAGCCACAGCTACAAGACTTGAAGCAAGAATTAATTCAGTGAAGTTCTATGGCCTGTGTTATACAGGAGGCCAGACTAGATGATCTTGGTAGTCACTTCTGGCCTTAAAGTGTATGACTTATGGTACTAATTGCACTCACATTTTAAATAGTCTAACAGCTGTATGCAACAGGCGAATGTTGACTATATTAAAACTTCATGCTTTTTAGAGCAACTCAGTTGAATAGCAATTCTACTACATACATTTAAATAAACTATCCAGGCATGCATATCACTAGTAAATTCACTACTGAAAAGTTTGTGATATACAATGCACACATTAACATTTTCAAGCATTCATACTGTAACTTTCATATTGCCTAGCCAAAGTTTACAAACTTCTAAGTGTATATTACTGTATATAATCTCAAGTTTAAAGATTCAGACTTTAACTGTTTCTCTTCCTGTGCTCCCAAAGTCAATGGATTTGTGTCCATTTAAAATCAGGCTAACCATGGCTCAGTATTTCTAAAAATCCTTTCTCCTCCTCCCTCAAACAACCCCTCCCACCCCCATCTGAGTAGCTTAGTAGCTCTAGTAGCTTGACTGGAAATGCCATTCTACGCATCAACAGATAACTATGTGGAGAGGGGTCCCTTCAAAAACTCACAGAAGAATGTATCACTGTTCAACTAACAGCAACATACCAGTTAAAGCAACACAACTTTAAAAACTGAGCTCGTATCTTTACGTTTGGTACACTCATTCATTATGGGTCACTGAGGAAAAATTCCCAATTCATAACCTGATGTATTCATCAACCATTTTTACTAAATTTCAGCTATGCCAGCTTCAGGGTGGGTGGAGGAACTCATCATATGGCAAGTTCTCAGCACACTGCAGGATTAGGAAGTGAACACTTTGACTTAATGATGGGATAAGAGAGAAGGTACTCATGCATCAGTAGCTGGTTGAAAGATAGGAAACAAAGGGTAGGAACAAATGGTCAGTTTTCACCATGGAGAGAGGTAAATAGCTGAGTCCCCTCAAGATGTGTACTAGGACCTGTGCTGTTCAACATATTCATAAATGATCTGGAAAAGGGGGTAAATAGAGAGGGGGAAACAATTGCAGACGATACAGAATTACACAAAATAGTTAAGTCCAAAGAGTTACAAAGGGATTAAACTGGGTGACTGGGCAACAAAATGGCAGATGAAATTCAATGTTGATAAGTGCACAAAGTAATGCACATTGGAAAAAATAACCCCAATTGTATATGCAAAATGATGGGTTCTAAATTACGTGTTAGGACTCAAGAAAGAGATCTTGGAGTCTTTGTGGACAGTCTCTGGAAAATATCAGCTCAACGTGCAGCAGTAGTGAAAAAAGCTAAGAGAATGTTAGGAATCATTAGCAAAGGGATAGATAATAAGACAGAACATATCATAATGCCTCTATATAAAACTATGGCATGCCCACACCTTGAATACTGTGTGCAGTTCAGGTTGCCCCATCTCAAAAAAGGTATATTAGAATTGGAAAAAGTAGGGCAAAGAAGGGCAACAAAAATTATTAGCGGTATGGAACAGCTTCAGTCTGAGGTGAGATTAAAAAGACAGACTGTTCCATTTAGGAAAGAAACAACTAAGGGTGACAATACAATAGAGGTCTATAAAACCATAAATGGTGTGGAGAAAATGAATAGGGAAGCGCTATTTACCCTTTCACATAACACAAGAACCAGGGGTCATCCAGTGAAATTAATAGGCAGCACGTTTAAGCAAACAAAAGGAAGTATTTCTTCACACAATGCAGTCAACCCGTGGAACCCGTTGCCATGGGCTGCTGTGAAGGCCAAAAGTATAACTGGGAGGGTTCAAAAAGAATTAGATAAGTTGATGTAGGATAGGTCCATCAGTGGCTATTCGACAAGATGGTCAGGGATGCTCCCCATACTCTGGGTGTTCCTAAACCTCCAACTGCCAGAAGTGTCTGGCACTGGCCACCGTCAAAGACAGGGTACTGGGCTAAATGTTCCATTTGCATGACCCACTATGGCTGTTCTTATGTTTATATGTCACCAATACAAAAATAAAGGCCTCAGGCCAAATTCAGGTCCTATATGATTTTTGGGCTCAGACAAACATATGTGAGTGCTGCAAAAGCAACATGTAAAAAGAGCTCATATTCAAACTTGGTGATAGATCCCTAAATAGATTATTCCTGCAGGGGCAGAATTATTTTGTATGAGATATGGGATGAGTAAGATAGCAGATCTCCAAAGCAAAAATATGTTGTCCATGACATTTTACCCCCAAATGCCTCCTCTGCACCTTTGATGGTGGGGTTTGAAGGAGCTCAATTACACTTCTTGGTTACTTCCTTTCATGTCTATAAAAATAGAGATGATATATTTAGGAATTTAGGAATTTTTAGAAAACATGATGATGTTGAAATATTTTCATTGCAACAGCTTAGTCATTATTAATTAGTGACATAAAGCACTCAAGAAAAAGAGAGATAAGATAGTAAACTCTCTGGAGTAGGGACTATCTACATTTTAGATAAACTGTAACAAGTGCGGAACCAGCCACAAATGACAGAGATTAGGAGAGATTAAGGGTGAGGAGTAAAGGTACTGACAATGATATCAGCAATTGTGATTACAAGAAAAATCAAATAAATTGATATAGCCTTGTTGAAGAGCAGTAGACCTATGTACATAGTATTTTTCTTCAAAATATGTGTTTTCATAAAATATTTACTATATTCTTGCTAATTTGCTTATTTGTTGACTGTCTGAGGGGTTTCTTTTAAACAGGGTATTAATTTTAACGAGTAGCTAAGCTTCAACCACTAACAGTCTGACTGTCTGACATTCATTGCATTAGATAAAACATTTCATTATTTTACATTTATATTTCATAATCAGAATTCATTTTCAGTATTTATCATGAAAAACTATGCTATTAGACACTGAATCGCATTAGTGCTGGAACATAATACATGAACAGCTTTCAAACTAAACTGAAATATCAAAGAGTTTCTTGAAAAACTGATTTATTTACAATTGGTTTTAGATTAGGAACATATCCAGGTTTCCATGCCTTAGAAAGAACTATCTGTTCCATTGTTCCATTTATGGATAAAATGTTATGTAGTAAATAACTTGTAAGATATTTAGTGCACAGTATTTTGGAAACTCTAGGTTCCTTTTGTAACAGTAAATTTAATTATTTTTTAAAAAAATAATAATTTTATTTATTGCTGCCTCCTGAAGTAAAAATCTAAAGATACAATCTAAGGTGTATTCTGGCACCTTTTGATTGCCTTTTTAAGAAATGCAGTGGACCTGAAGTTTATGTAGCACAAGTGAAACTGAAATAGGCAGCAATGGATGACACACTGCTGGCAAAAATCCAATCAGAATTTGTTTTAAACTACTTTTGCATACACTCAGAACCCTCAGTAAATCCAAGAATTAAAAAATGCTTTACCTCACTTATTATATCATAATAATTTATGATAACTTATTATATCAGTGGAAGTTTTATTCTGAGTCAGGATTTAGTCCAATACCAAAAGCCAGTAAATGTCCTTAAGATTTGGCATGCTACTAATACACAGTAAATATCTTTCGATCCAAAAATATATTTACTATTAATATCTGAATCAAACAAACATTAAATCATACTCTTTCAATTGAAATATGCTGCAGAAACCATAATAAAAATGTATGTGCATTAATTTGCTGGTATTCCATATTCTTTTCCATAGCTATGGTCAAGCTATGCCTCCTGCTCAGAAGCTGAGCCACCTGAGAATATCATGTAAAATCACTGGTGTTTTACCATTATGTTCTGTTATTCCTTTTGTAGAATATTTCTCCTTTTTCTAAGTGCTGAAGAAAGGTGCTGGTGATTCAGTAGACAGCACATTTTAATGCCAGTATTAAACAGAGCCACATATTCTTTTTCTGCAAATGCCCAAATAGCTCACTACTCACGTAAACCTAAATACACTTACATGCCACCGACAGCCATTTATAATGCCAAAATAATGCAAACTCCACTATCCTGACATTATTACAACCTTCCAGGATATGAAATACTGTAACGAGAGGTCTACTCGTCACCTCTATCCTGTGATGGGGTGTACTGTTCACTTGGGGCCCTGGAAAGTCACGAGGGTGGTCTCACCAGGAAGCCCTGAGGTTCCAGTCCAGGGTTCTATGAGAGGAGACAAGGGTTAACTGGCAGGGCACAGAAGCAGATGAGGCTCATTAGCCTCTTAGCTATCGAGCATGGCAGTGGTTCTCAACCAGAGGTCTGGGGGACCACGAGCAGGTTTCAGGGGGTTAACCACACAGGGCCGGCATTAGATTTGCATGGCACACATAAAAGAAAGAGGAAGTTTGTTGCTGGGGGTAGAACAGCCAAGCAGCCATGTTAAGGGAAATCAGATGTCCACAGATGACTTTGTTAAAACTTGAGGAGGGACCACAGACTTCATTTAAAGCCTGTTAAGAGGGGGTTGAAATGTTTCTACTTCTCTTTCATGAAGGATGAAGAAGTTAGAGGAATCTGATTGTAACAAACACAGGAATAGGGGGCATAGGCTATATGATTTATCTTTCCTGAAGAAAAGGAGGAACTCAAGACCTTACATTGTTTTGCCCTGAAACAAGGCAGTTGAGACTCTTGTTTGCCTTGGCCTTGGTGAGGGGAACCTTGAGATTAGACAGGGTAAGACCTCAAAATAACTTTTCTTTTCTCTTGATTTGCCACAGTTCCTTCAGCTGAATGTCCACACATTCCCATCTCCCTCAGATCGTTCCATAGTGCACTAAATTGGCAATGAAAACACACAATTACATAAACTGTAAATAAAACAAACAAATGGATGTGTGAAACAGATATTCTAAGTCTATATTAATAAGCACAATGTAGTGGTGTTACGATGCAGAACTGGACCAATAGATTGAGCATGCCTTGCCTACAAAAGTTTGTTTGTTGTTGTGTTTTGGGGATTTTTTTAAATAAAAGAATCCCTTCTCATCTATAGGCTAGTTGGGAAAGTGTGTAAAATACAGTCTTTGATTTATGGAGACCTGAGTTCCAAATCTATCCTAGGTCACAATACTAAGTAAGTAATACAAGTAAAAAAATATAATCTCTTCTTAATCTATTTCTTACCACCACAGATCTACTATACGGCTTTGAAAAATTGGCAGTGTGCCTCACAGAGGGCAAAATTTAGTTCGGCACCTGCAGATCACTTTCCTCCAGGAGCAATGACCAGTTGTACGCAGTGACCAAACAACCTTATTAAACCATGTATTGTTTATTTAGCACCAAAGCAAGAAAAATACCTTAAAATAATAAACAGGCTATATGGATTGCTAGGCTTCCTTGAGGATTACCATCCCCTGGAATTTTGGGAAGGCCCCAGCTGCTTCAGACACTCCTCCAGGACCTGTGTCTGCGTCCTTGTCAGTCTGTTCTCCACAGAACAGCTTGCTGACAACTTCCCCCACCTCCCTTGATCTGTGGGAATCCAGTCTTAGAAGGTCAGGTGACAGCAACAGTTAAAAGGTCATTTTACCACCTAGGCCCATCCAGACAACTTTCTCTTTCGGGTTCAGATCTTGCTTCCATCATCCATACCTTTGTCTCTTCAAGGTTTGATTATTTCAATGCATTCCACATGGGGCTACATCTTGAATCAATTTGGAAGCTGGAACTGGTGCAGAAAGGCGGCCACCCACTTGGTAAGCAGGGCATCCTACAGAGAGCACATGTTCTAAGGGCAGGCTGTAAAGCTTATTTGTTTCATCTAGACTTTGAGGAAAATCTAAGGAGGCTGAAGTGCAGGCAGATACATAGGGATGTTAGTATTTGGTTACAGGCTGCTGCTCAATAGAACCGGTAAGTTGACTGTATGGCATATTATATTGCATTTTGGTTTTGTAATTTCAAATGACCAGCAAGCCACTTAGATCATGTGAATGGGTGGTATTTTATTATTTATTCTAACTTGAAATAAAATTAAATGAATGAATAAATATCCATCTTATTGCAAACAAAAACTTTAAGCTTTTTTTTTCTGGTAGGGCTGGAAGAGAGATATTTGTGCATTTACTTCTCCTTAGTGGTGCTCAGATACCATAGTGATCTGTGACTTTAAAAAAACCTACAGAAGTTAAAATTAAGGTACTAGAAGAATTTAGATTTGGACTAGTAGTTCTGACTATCTGACTTAGGCAGGGAACTTACCAAACTATCTTATCTAACCCATTAGTACTCTAGTTTGAGTATTTGAACTGTATAATTGCCATCTTTTTCATTCTCTTGAACCAGGAAAGAATGTTTCCCTCTTGCTTTCATCATCTGTGAGAATCAGCACTGATGTGTTGATACAATATGACATCAAGTATGGTTACACTAAAGTCATTAAAAGACAATGAAAGCCTTGAAATCGAAATTTTCATGTCTTTACGTTTCAAACTGGTTTCAGAGTAGCAGCCGTGTTAGTCTGTATCCGCAAAAAGAAAAAGGAGGACTTGTGGCACCTTAGAGACTAACAAATTTATTTGAGCATAGGCTTTCGTGAGCTACAGCTCAGAAGTGAGCTGTAGCTCACGAAAGCCTATGCTCAAATAAATTTGTTAGTCTCTAAGGTGCCACAAGTCCTCCTTTTCTTATTTCAGACTGGGTATCACAAGATGATGTGCTTGATCAGGCAGATGATGGATACCATAGAAAACAGGAGAATCCTGCCTGAATTGTAAAGGTGGGCAGGTACAGAACTGCCTTTCTTCTTTCTAATGGGATGAAGAGCGTGATTCATTTGTTAATTTTTACTCCATACGAGCTTTGAAAAAAGGCTAACTGTCTTGTAATTATTCGTTATAGAACATTGTAAAGTGTGTGTAAAATCACAACAAAACAACTAACTTAAAAAGAATCTACAGGTGCTCAGCACCTCTGAAAATCATGTAATCGTTTAGAAAAGCATTTAGGTAACATGTTGAAGTCCTTATTCAAGAATGCACTTACAGATATGCTTAAGTGTTTTACTGAATAAGGGCCTACTAGGAGTATTCAAATATGAATTTAGGTTCTAACTTAGGCACGAAGTTTGAAAATGTTGGCCATACTGTACTCAGGCAGTTAGCACCAGCAAATAGTCAACCTCTTATCAGAAATTTGACAAAATTGCTTGACCATACATCTAATCTGTGAGAGAACCTTTGGACTGCCAGTTAAGGGAGTTAAGAAGCTTGTTCTGACCTCAGCTAGGCAACTTCTTTATGATCATTTTGCAATTGACGAAGGAACTCTGGCTTAGGTGCTGAATTTGCTTTCTTAACTGAACTGTGGTGGTAATCCCATAGGCAATCTATATTTCTTATCGGATAGGTTATCTAGACAGACATACTAGCATTAATACTCAAGAAAATAATATGGAGAATCAGTTTGTTGCTTATTACAATCACCTGCACAAGGGAAAGATTTCCCCTCTGAAAAGTAAAGATTTGATATTGTAAAGAGAGACGTTTGTCTTGTTTAGAAAAATGGGATACTGAAACTGGGTCTGCTGTATTTATATGGTATAGGTTTGCCATTAGATAATATTGGGGTTTTTTAAAGCTCAGCTCTTTTACCCACATATGAAGGGCCCAGTTCTGTTCCCATTAATAGCAAAACTCCCTTAATTTCAGTGGAGCAGAATCAGGCCCCAAACCTACAGTAATGGAAACATGAACCTGAGTAAAATCAGGACATGATTAAACTTTAGGCATCTAGTATATCTCCCATCTTAGTCAGGGGTCACTAAAATACAGCAAGATACTACCCATTAAGCCCCAGAGAGCTAATATTTGAAGATTTATTGTGACATTTTGGTGGCTTATATTATTTAAAAGGAAATTACTCGGCTTGTTTTCAATGTGTTTGTTTATAAAAAACAAGGTATGTTACTTACTTTAATAATAAACTAAGTATCTTCATTATAGTGACATTCTTGTGGAAAAATTCACTGACTTCATATATACTAGAAAATATATTAATTACGATTAGTATTATTAAAACAAATACTGAGTGCAGTAATGATTGAATATTGAACATAAAATGCCACCAATTTAATTATGTTAGACATAATTCTCATTGCATTACTATTGGAAAAAATAATACTTAACAGTAATTTAATGCTGATGCATATTAATAAACTAGTCCTATTTTTCCACTGTTAGGTTGAAGGTACACCAGGACATAGTGATAATCCTGTTCAAATAATCCTATTCAAATAGAGGATTTACATTTCCAGTATATTTATCCTATTAAAAAAATTGTTTTTAAGCTCACAAAGAATTACAAAACTGATCAGTCAAAATGTGTCACACAAATGCTGTCCCATAACTGAGCCAAAACCTCTCTGGCCTCTGCAGCCACCACAGCTGCTCCTTCTTCCAAGCTGTAATCAGCATCCCATGCTACACTAGGCATTCATGGCTGTCCTTTCCTCATGGATCATATATTTCATTCCACACAGCCTTTACCAAATACAGCATTTGGAATCTTAGAAAATATTGAGCTTTCTTGATATAAGAGACCTCATGTGGGTGTGGGTTTTTCTCTGGCGGATTGGATGTCAGTCAGAGATAAATTTTAAAAAGCCCAGATTCTTTCATAAACAGGGAGACAAAAAGAGGGCACATCATGCTCAAAATTCACACATTAAGAAAAATGGACCTAGGATTGACCAGAGGAAAATGGAGGTGGGACTCCTTGCAACACAATGCCAATGTATACTTTCACAGAGGGTATCGGGGGTGGGGGGAGGAGAAGGACTCCTCCTGGCAAAATAGTAATCATAAGATAAGGCCTGACCCACTTCTCAGTAAATGGAGATGGGAGACAGACTGTACTTCCAGGCATTACCTTCACTTTAAAAATCTATTCCAAACAATGGCCCAGAACACTGTCTTTTCTCCTGCGGTCATGCAGGGTTCATAATTCCTTCAGGGTACACACCCATGTGAGGGAACGAACAGGATGCAGCTCATCTGCAGTCTTTCAGGTCCAGGACTCTCAGTAACTCTTTCCTGAGGAATGTTTTTTGTTCTTTTTTTCCCTACAGGGTGGGGAGAAGTTCTGCTTTTTGTGGCAACCCAGTGTTTCCCCTGGACAGATCATCTGCTGTGGAGCCAGCATCTGCAGCCTTATGGAGCTTACATAGCTCATAGAGCTGAATATATAACATGTGGGATCGGGCCCATACTAAGCTGGATCAGACCCAAAGAGACTGAATGAAGGCAAGTGAAAGTCACTTGTATTTATTCTCTGGATGTGTAAGTAATAAGAACATTCATTACATAACATCTTGAAAATTCCAGAATCTTCAGTAGCTCTCCAGCAAAAGTGTTGCCCATGGAACACCATAGGGGAGAGCGGGAATGAAGCATTGTTGTCTGCTCCTTCTCTTCCACCATCATAGGTAATAAATGATACAAAGGCAATTTTTAATTGCTGTGGTATTGCTGTTGGTGTGCCACTGTTTAAGTTGGATGAATATTTAACATATAAATTACACTATACATCCTAGTACTGAAAATAAATTTGCCCAGGTATGTGCATTCATGCTTATGTATAGTTTGTTCCCAGCACAATATATCCATGGCAGATTTATGCTGAAATGCCTCTACATTTTTATTGTTATATAGAAGGAAAAAAAAAATCTCTGTCTTGCATTTAGCTGAAAGTTATACGACAGGTCATAGAGATTCCATTGTTTTCCTCCTCAGGACCCAATAGAATTGAGTTTTGCATAAATTTGCATTGCTTTACAAATGCAAACCCTGATCCTGGAAGTGGACTGAAACAAGCTCCAGAGGATTGCCACATATGTTCATTGTATGCCCTGAAGTACACCTCTGATTGCTGATACAACAATATTTGTATCACTTCAACATAAGGCAACACCACAGTTAATCCAAACACTGTGCCTCCCTAGAGCCTTCAAAATCAGAAAAAAGGAAACGAGAACTCCAACAAGTAAAACAGAAATGAGAAGGGGAGAAAAAGAAATAAAATACTATTTACCAGATTTTGTGACTAGTTCATCAGAGAAATGATACAGCCAAAGAGTTGGAGAAGTGCATAATGTCTAATTCCAAAACATATTAGGCCATATCATGCCATCAGTGTATAATCAGAATGGGGAGTTCTGCCTAAATATCAATGGCATGATATTTGACATTTGATCAATGTCATTAGCTACAGAAATCACTACTCAATAGACATCTGAGAAAAATATTCAAACAACAAATATGTTTGGAGAACAAAGCTGGAAGAACAGAATTCCTGGTAAAATTATCACTCGCCAGAAATGGGGGGTTCACGGTGTAGGAGGGGATTCGGGGCTGGGGGGTTGGGGTGTGGGTTCCAAGAGGGAGTTTGGGTGCAAGAGGGGGCCCAAGGCTGGGGTAGGGGGTGCGGTGCAGGCTCTGTGAGGGAGTGGATTGTGGGCTCCAGGAGGGAGTTTGGGTGCAGGAAGGGGCTCAAGGCTGGGATACAGGCTTAGGGCATGGAAGGGGGGTTCAGGGTGCAGACTCCAGTTGGCGCTTACCTCAGGCAACTCCTGGGAAGCGGCTAGCATGTTCCTCTGACTTCTAGGCACAGGGACAGCCACGGGGGCTCTGTGTGCTGCCCCCGTAGCTCCCATTGGCCATGGTTCCTGGCCACTGGGAGCTGCAGAGCTGGCACTTGGGGAGGGGGCAGCGTGTGGATTCCCCATGGTCGCCCCTATGCCTAGGAGCAGGAGGGACATGTCACTGCTACTGGGAGCCGCACGGAGCCAGGTAGGGAGCCTGCACCAACCAGACTTTCAATGGCCCGGTCAGCAGTGCTGACCGGAGCCGCCAGGGTCCCTTTTCGACCAGGTGTTCCGGAAAAAAAAAAATGGACACCTGGCAACCCTACTGCCATATCACAAGCAAGTTAATAAGAAATGGAATATTTGCATCTCAACAGATTAAACAATGTTAACAAATTAAAAAATATACACAAATAATTGTATCATACCCATAATTATATCAAAGGGCAAAGCTTCCCCCCCCACTCCAGCTGCTCATCAGAAAGATAACTAAACACACACACACACACACACACACTCTTACACTTCTGAAATTCATAGAGAGATTATGGAGAGATTTCCAAATATTTCTGGTAAAGACATTCAGATATGTAACCCATATATAAAAATAGATATAGGAAATGTTCTCAAAAGGCACAAATTACATTTAGGCACTCATTTACTTTCAATGGCAGTTAGGAGCTTTTGAAAAATCTCCCCCACAGAAACTTCATGTGTTGGATTATATTTATTGTCGCTGATAATCATTAAATCAGTACTCAATAGTCGCCTTAACAAAAACAAGCAGATAATATGTTATGAAGACAGGTTTGAGCAATATTCAGGCTTTAATGTTGGAAGCACTTACAGTAGTGTACCACGCAAACAACAGTTCACTGTATTTCTACACAAATGGATACAAAAAAAAGAATCAGCATTTTAGGGGCTCTCTGAGAAAACAATTTTAGAAAAGTTAGTATTGTTAATGTATTTGCATGTTAAATATTAGCACGAACACAAATGACTAGGTGGTGTGATATGAAGATTTTACCAGCATGAGTTTACGAGGCCAGCCTCGTTACTCACAATTGGTATTGGACATTCTGATTTTATCCGTGTTCATATCTGAACTATTCCTAAACCATTAAGAGTTGAAGATTAGGGAAAATTGCCTTTCGAATGGCCCAGACTTACAATACAGATTTTACCTAGAACTTCCATGTCATGAAGTACCAATAAAATGCACACAGGTAATATGTAAGTAAAGGAACATGTAATTTGTGGGTCTGATCTGGCAAACCCTTACTACCCACTATAATCCTATTTAAGTGACTGTCTCTGCCCAATAACAAACACTAAATCCAGAGGTCACAGGATGGTACCCTTTCTGTGTAAAATTACAAAACTCTAGGAATGAAACACAAATAACCAAACTCATTGATTTCTAAAATTTAACTTACTATACCTGTTCCTCAATGGCTAGCTCCCTTTACTCCTTTATTTACAATGGCAAAAGTTTTTCCATTTTGAATAAATTGGACAATATTACAGATTAAACCCAGATCTAAAGTCCTTCTGCATGGAAAAACTCCATGAAAGTTCCACTCCAGGACTGGTTGCTGATTAGATAATGCCACTTATAAATACTGCAACTCCCCACCCCAACCAACCAAACTTCGAATTCTAAAAATTAAGAAAACCGAAAATTTGGGGGAGGAAATAAAATTTGTGATTATGTCATCATGCAGATCAGAGTGATATTTACATCCAGTGTTATATTCTCATGAAAATAAGGTTTAACAATTTATAGCCCCTAACTATAACATCAATAATAGACTCTGTGGTAATGTAGATATGCATTAACAAAGCTCAGAAATGGCATCTCAACAAGTAAATAACTTGATTGTTACACATTTTTTTCAAAAGATTTGTCATTTTTAACATTACAATATCTGTGTAGAAAATCTGCCAAGATGAAGTTATGTTCAATCAGATGGTTGCAAAAGATGCATCTGAAACACTGAAAATTGTATATATTTTTAAAATTGTATATATTCTTTTAATCTCAATAGATAAAAATAATTTATACAGAAAAAATGCATCCAAAGTAATGAGCTCTTTGCCAAATTTTCACCCAATGGAGCTTCAAATGGCCAAGTTAAAAAGCTCATTAAAATGGGAGTGAAAATAGAAACACTGACAAATCCTTGAACTAGTGGTACTACTAGGTGTACTATACACTACTATAGTACAATAGTGTTTCCAAAATGCTTCACACAGCTTTGATCAGATAAAAAGATACTTTGTTGGCATTTCCAGTTGCCAGAATTGCCATTTGTAATTAAAAACTAAAATTGGCACTCATTCTATGCAGGCAATTATCTAAAGGCATCTGGCAATATTCCTTGTTTACAGTGTTGCTGTGTCATGACTTCACTCAGTTTGGAAATTCATTTTTTTATAGGTTTAATACTGTGAACTTTATTTTAATCTTGGATTTTATTTAATAATTATCATTATGCTACCAAATTAAACAGAAGAGTCTCAAAGTAGGATTTCTTGGTATTTACATGATGACTGCAATAAGAAGTGTCCTAAAAAGTGATTTTCAGAGTATTGGTAAAGTACTGTCTATGCCAGAATATGTCCTAGGGTAAGAGATTCCTATTAAAAACACAAATAGCAAAGTGTACACAATAAGTGAACAAAAATAACAAAAGTTCAGTCTACCACAGTCGATTTTCATAATGAACCATTTAGAGGGGAATAAGTAGTTCTACTTAGTTGACAGCAATCTTTCACTAAATGAAATGTCACTTCAGACCTGTTTCTGTTGTTTTTTGTCGACAGCAATTTTGGTCTACTAAGTAAATCTATCCCTGAAGTACCTCATTAATCACAGTGCAGTGGTTCTTGGCAAGATACTCTATATGGCTATAAAAACTGTTATTAAAGAAGGATTTGGGGATTCCCATGCTGGTGTGATACAAAGCATTACTTGATCATAGGTTACCAAAGACAGCTTTTAACAAATAGTTGCTTTATTACTGAAAGTGTTACAACTGACATTTGCTCACTATACATAATCATCTTTTCAATGAAATTCCTGGAACTACCATTCAAAGAATAGTAACCTTGCATTTGCTCTATCCTGTGCAGTATGTTAGTTTTCTATGATTAAAGATAGTGACCCACGCTCACACACAATTTATAATATCAAAGATAAATTTTCTGTACTTTTTCAAATGTAAAGCACAATATTTTAAGAAAAAACATTTCTTTGACTAGTCTTAACATCAGTCATAGTTCATCTGGTTTACTGCAGCTTTCTGGGGTTAGGACTATGGTGTATTGCAACGACTTCTTCACAAACTCTGTCTTTAGACTGAATGATCTTTGGTGTAGGGAAATGTATTTGGATGCAGACAGAATACATAATAATAAAAAAGGACTAATATTGAACTAATTTGTTTTGGAAACCCTGGGGATACTTTAAAGGGGTTGCTTAAGGTAGGGTTTTAAAGCCTACATCACATAAGCAACACCCTGTCTTACGGAGCCAATTCAAGATACACCTGAATTCTCTTTGGAGGATAACATCTAGAATCACAAGAAACATTTTAGTCACATCCTCTACTAAACCCATGTACACTGCGCACACATCCAAAAGAGAAGAGTAACTTACTAGTACAAGTTGAAATGACATTAACATTCAAGAGACAACATAAATTAAGACTACATAACAAGATAACAATTTACTAAGTGCTTCCTAAATAATGCCCAACTATATGAGAAATAGTAAGGAACTTCTTGGAAGTCTCAGAGTAATTTATCATGATCATTACTAAAAGGAATTAGTTTGGAATTAATCCTAAACATTGAATATTTCAATAAAAATATAACAGTAACACTATGTCCATTAACTACTGCTGCTATGGAACTCAACTGGAAATACATATGCAATTTGCATGAATACTAAATGAGTTCATAATGATCAAAGCGATTATTTATAATACCTAATGAATTCATAATGATGGAAACAACACACTGCAGGATGCAAATGAGAAAATGGCCAATAATAATTAAATGGAGTAAACATCTTAAACTACATCAGTCCTGGTTTGTAAGAAGCAAAAACTTGGATATTTAAGTGCAGGGGTAATATTAAAGAGAACTGACTAGAACCTAGTTCATGCGTAGCTCATGAACCATCTCTGCATCCTGGCCTTTTACAATCGCCCCACCGTCCTTTTCAAGTTATTGCAGCCAAGAATTCCAATTCCCAAGCAACAGATACAACCGCATCTGCAAGCAGATGCTCGGTGCTTCCTACCTCTAACATGAACAGACACCTGCAAACTTACATTTCAGAACAGATCGAAAACGGTCGAAAAGCTGTGCACCAACACTCTGCCCTCTTTCCCTCCCTTAGCTCTGCTTTTTGTTTAGTTTCTGGGAAGAAGCACTTATAAAAGTGTCTAAAAATAACCAAAGGGACGAAACTGTAGTAAGAGCCTGGCTACACGAGCGAGTGAACGGACGCGGTGGGAAAACAGTATTAAAACCCTTTCAGCAGGGGAAGGATTTAAAGGCCCGAAGGGGAAAGTCCACATTTGCTTCCAATCAATTCCTCGTTGGGCATTTTCCGCTTCATGGTCAGGTCTAGGCTGCCTCTCTTTTCCCACCTTCCCATAGCGCCACGAGCGAGCCCAGATCAGCCTTTGCCTGCTGGCTGCCGGGGCCAACCGTCCGAGTGACAAAGAGCCATGCGGCTGGCCCGGGCAGCCCTGCCCCAGCACAGTCCCTTGCAGAAATGACCGCCAACGCGCGGGCCTTTCCCCGAGGGCTACGCGCTTCCCCCGGCACAGCAGAGCTCCCCGTCTCCCATGGCAGTGGCTCCCTTTGCCGGTTGCTGTCACCGCGTTTAAACGGAGTGGCGAGCTGCGGGGGGGGGGGGCGGTTGCAGCGTGCACAGACCACCCCAAACGCTGACGTTTCTGAGTCACTTTTTGGCGGGTTTTTGGGGAGCGCCACTCCCTCTCTCCCGCCCTCCACTGGGGGCTGTCACCGGCCGACAAGCCCCGCTCTCCAACCTGGACTTTCCCTCGCTTTGCCTCCCACCCCTGGAGAAGCGCTGCAGGCGAGCCACAGCCGTGCGCTTCCCTCCGCGCTCCTGGAAGATGCTCAAGGAGCCGGGGCGGGGCCGTGCCACCGCTCATGCCTCCTCGCTGCTGCGCGCCTCGCCCCACACCCCCTGCCTGGGCGAGCAGGCGCCGGGCTGGCGGGGACAGGTGCGGGCCGGCGGGGGGGTACTCACACGAACGCGTGGTAGATGAACGCCCAGCTGCGGGGTCTCTCCAGCACGTTGTACAGATAGTTTTGCAGCCTCCGGTACTTGACGTTCCTCCGGCAGCTCTGGCTGCTGTTGTACGACAGCGGCTTCCCCAGCAGACTCATCCGGGCTCCCCCTGGCTTTCCTCGCCGGTTCTCCCGCGAGCCGCCGCGGCCGATGGCGCTGCCGGTGCCCAGCAGGAGCAAGCCGTCCCCTCTGGGGGCCGAGTTCAGGAGCACCCTGCTGCGGCCGGACTCCACATCCTTCATGCCGCTGCCCGCGCGGCTGCTCTTCAGCCAGAGCCCGGCGGAGCTGCCCTCGTCTCCTCCGCTGTGCTTGCGGGGCATGGCATCACCACGGGCGCTGAGAGCGGGGCAAGAGCAGCACCGGAACAGGGCCCGGGCAGCCGCCGTGCGATCAGCTTCCCCAGGGGCGGGAGGGAAGCGGCCTGCGGAGCAGGGGAGAAGGCAGAAGTGAGAGAGGGGCACAGTGTCCAAACGATTCCCCCGGAGGAGGGAAACAAAGCGGAGCGGGCAAGGGGGAGCCGTGTGGGCCACTTTGATCGAGCAGGGTCCTTTCTCCTGAGCTTCTGGCAGGAAAGGAGCCCAGCGGTCCCCAAACACCCCGACTCGCCCCTCGGGTCCCCCAGACAAAGGGTGGGACTCCTGAGCAGCTCCCCAAGCCTGGTGGTGCCCGCACCTTCCCGTGAAAGGCAGGAGTGGCTTCCTCGGCCCCTTCAGCCTTCTTTAAAAAAAACCACAACAACTTTGAAATAATATGGTCTCTCAGCGAGCGAGCCGGCCAACAGGGGATCAAGCCGTGAAGGGGAAATGCATCTCTTGGGAGAAGCTCTCTTAGTTTATTAGGATGTAGGGAAGTGAGGAAAAAATATAAAGCCAGGGCAGCTTTAGGGGGGAAATTAACATAGAAGGCGCCTGTCCTTGGCTTGGCCAGTACATTTTGCTCTGACGGGCACCTCAGTCGACCTAACAAGCTGTTGCTCTAATTTCAAATGCATGAGAAAGTCAGCAAGTAATTGTACATCCCTTGAAAAAAATGCTCCAAAGTGTGACCACTTTTCAATGGTAAACAACACCATGCCCGGGCAATGACAGTGGTGATGAAAACAGCAAACGGCTGATTACACGCAGCTCCTGGAGATTATACACATTGTCGGGAAATGTCCATTTAAATCCGCCAAAGTAATAAAACGGTTGAAGTCCCACTAGCGGCAGCTCCTGTGAGACTATGGAGGAGAGAGCTGTCAGCTGGAGCAGCCTCCCTTCGTAGGTACCCAACAGCTTTTCAGATTTCCCTCCTCCGCCCAATCGTATAGCGTGGCACGATGTATACAGTAAACAGCTACACAAACAGAAATGTGGATCAGGTTTGAAGTCTCAAATAATCCCCCACGTTGCAGATCCTAATAAACGGCCCTGGCGGGTCCTCGCTGATTGGGGCGCTGGGCATTAACAGATAGGGAAGAGAGTCAATCCAAGCCCAAAGGGAAAGAAAGTCCTTCTCTCTCGTGCTTGCAAACTCCCAGCAAGTGCCAGGGATTCGCACCCGCGAAGGAAAGGATGGTCAGTCAGCAGGCGAAGATATTGCTGGGCGGCGCTTGGTGTCCGAGCGGAACGGAAGAAAACAAAGCTCCCCCTTGCTGAGGGTGGGCGTTTGGCTCCTTGCCTCTCCCAGCGTATCAAGGTGAGTGTGCAGAAAACCACACCCGCAGCTACCCCGCGTCCCTCTCCTCTGAGGCGCGCCACTCACACCGAGGCAGGCGGCTGCGCAAGCGGGATTTATCTAATTATTATTTATTAGCTGTGCTCTCGGCGGCAGCGCCCGCGGCTCCCTCCTGAGCTGTCTCTTGCGGGAGCGTCTCTCGCCCAGACATACACACGCGCGCTCTGGGGAAGGGCTGGAGCAACGTGCGCTCGGCAGGAGCCCCACGTGACTCCCCCCAGCACTCCACCGCCACCCACCCTCTTGAACACACCGGCCGGCGAGGAGAGTCGCTCCGGGCGGGCGGTCACCTGACCCCGGCCGCCACAACTCGCCCAGGGCGAGAGAAGTGGGGAATCCGCACGCCGAGAGGGGTCAGGGCTGGTCATCCTGGCTACACGCTAGATCAGCGTGGATTTGCAAGAGCCCCAGGGCACTGCTTGGCCTCTCTCTCTCTACAGCAGCACATGTATTGCTGTAGTAAACCAGAAGACATTACTCATTTCCTCTTAACCCGAGCCTGCTGCTGCTTTGCATACTGCAGCTAAAACTCATCAGCGTATCCATTTCCTAAAGTCAACTGTTCACCGCCCGCCCTCCACACACGCAGGCTGTTTTGAAAATAAATAGTTCCCAAAAGGGCACCGTGACACGTGCCTGAAGAATGGGCACAGGGCTTTCTGCCTACTTCCAGTCTAACTGGAGCCGCCTCTGGCTTACAGTGCTTCCACCCCTTTAGCGTTTAGTTAAGTCTCAAACCTGTTCAAATCCTTAACCTCCATAACCTTCTTTTAGTGCTTTGATTGGCACTTTGTTCATGTCACTGACTATTAATTGCGATAGTTGTGTTGATTTTCTGCTTGTGGGACTGTTCTGTTAACTCTGTATTAAGAAAAATGCTAACAAAAATAAGTTCATGCATTCCCGTGTAAGTCTCGCTCCTAAATTAAGAAATGTTTAATCAAGCGTCTCCTGAAAGCAGTCTCTCTGGAGTCTAATTGTTTAGGGCTAATTTTCAAACTAGTTTGGGAACTCTAAAATTAGGCCCTTACTGACTTGTTCCCCATACTGTTAAAGCCTATGTGCATGTGAGAACAATTAACTAATGTCAAAGCAATTAAAAGATCATTGAGGGATTGCTCCTGCAGTCTTTACTTAAGCAAACCTTCTGTTAAAAGGTATTAGTTATGACCAGCTTCCTTGGATGTTACCTTACTTTTCTAAAGAAGATGCAGCATATTAAACAAATCATTTCACATGTGCAGGATAAAATAACAGGAAGCTAGACAGAGCATTTATGCTCTGCACCATCACATTAATTATAAAGCAGGTGGGGCTTGATTACTTGTCCACTAGGTGTTGTGGTGTTTTGCAATAAGTGTAGTTTAGTAATTAATATGAAAAATTAATTCATACTGAGATAATGAAAAACTTCTGCTGTCTATTACAACCAGGAAACTCGGAAACACAGATACTGATATTTCAAGAATACAGTTGTTTTCAGTTGATCAAATATTTCAAAGAAAATCAAAATGTAAGATCTAGGAGGCCAGTTTAAAGTTTGAGCGTTTGGGGTTGTTGTTTTTTTAACTGTTTAGAAGATTACAGCAAAATGGATGCTAAAATAAATTATGAGAAATTTAAGGTTAAAGTTAAGAACAGGCAACTAACAAATATTTTATTTAGTGTTACAAAATGTCTCCAAAGCTCTTTAATCAGAGAACTTGATCTGCTTCATTTCTTCACTAGATTTCCTCTTGTAAGCAAACAGGAACTTTAAAAAACACAAGTGAGACATAGTGGAAACACAGATCTTGAGAGGGGAGCGGGAACAGTATACACTGAAATACAACACACACACACACACACAGAAATGAAAACAAATGTTAAAAAGTTTCTGTAACTTATTAATTGCAAGTTCATTTCACTCCTCTCTATTTGAATTGTAAATTGAGCTCAATAAGTTCTGCATTTACTAATTATTTGCACTCCCCCTTTGCATTGATGCAAGTGTTTAAGTCAATATTTCATTTTCGTCTTTCATCCCCCTTGTGCCTTTTAGCAATGGGTATGTAAAATAAGTGTTAAGTTACTAAAGACCTGATCCTGTAAACGCTTACGCATAACTTCATACATGTTATAAGTCTCTTTGACTCACATTAGTAAAGTGTTGGCAGGGTTGGTCCCTAAATTCTAGAAAGTCTCAGTGTACAGTCACATCTCTGCAGGAACAGGGGGTGGGATCCACAAAGGGAATTAGGTGTTGTGACTCTGAACGTCCTAGAAAATTACAGGAACAACACTGCAATCCACAAAGCCTAAATTAGACAGCTAGGCTCCTATATAAGGAATGGGGAAAGATAGGTGCCTTAGACTGAGATTCACAAAGCCAACATGATAGGTAGGGAAGCAGTTTAAGATAGCCCATGTGAGTTGCCACTGAGAGGATTGTGTGCTAAGCCTCACCCCCTCACAGAGTTTGGACCCTAAATTCAGGTTGCAGGGAGGGGCCTATTGGTGCTTGTGAGCACAAAATGGGGAAGGTAGGTGGCCTAAAACCCAAATTGCATGACCTGAACCAAGATAGCCAAGGGAAAAATTATACCTCTCTTGTAAAGGTTAGCCAGTGGCTAGGAGACTCACTAGGACATGGGAGACCTGTGGTTCAAGTCCTACTCCTCCTCCTGAGGGAGGGGACAAGGGATTTGAGCAGGGATCTGTCACCAGTCAGGTGGGTACCCTAACCACTGTGCTATGGAATGTTCTGATGTAGGGCTCCCCCAATCTCTCCTATTGACATTGTTCTAATTTAAATAATTGAGTATTAGTTGCGCCAGGGAAGAAGTTAGATTGACTCTGTAGCCTAGAAGAAAAGGAGTACTTGTGGCACCTTAGAGACTAACCAATTTATTTGAGCATGAGCTTTCGTGAGCTACAGCTCACTTCATCTGAGAGGTAGCAGCTTCCTGTTCAAATCTCTTCTCCCGCTCAGGAGAAGGGGGGACTTGAACAGGGCGGCTCCTACAGCCTGGGTGAGTACTAGGCTAATGGTTATAAAGAGAGGTGGTCTTCTTCTCCCTGCCCCCTCCCCTCAGTTGTTTTGTGGGAACTTGAGTATGGTGCCCAATTCGATAGATGGCCTCTGAGCACACCTACCAAATCAAGCCTCCCACATGACTTAAGCATCTTAGCACCTATCTTCCCCAGTTTGTGAATCGCTCAGGGGGTTAGGCCAGGTCCTTGTATACTTCAGTATAACTTATGTCACTCAGGGGTCTGAATAAACCACCCCCCGAGCAATGTAAGTTACACCGACCTAAGTGCTGGTGTGGACAACTTCTCCTGCCAACATAACTGCCTCTGGTGGAGGTGGATTTATTATGCCAACAGGAGAAAGTAGAGTGTCTTCAGTGTCTTCATGCTACAGCATCTGGTCATTTGTGCCAATGTAGCACTTTTAGTGTAGACTAACCCTTAGGCAGGGAATAAGTGTCTAGATGCCTACAGTGAGGCTGCAGCCACAGGTACTGATTTTCTAATGTGCCGGGGAGTACTCCCCCCCAGGCCCTGCCCCCACTCCACCCATTTCCCCATTGTCCCACCCTACCCTGCCCCACCCTCTTCCCCAAGAGCACCCTGCTCTCACTCCTTCCCCCCCACCCAGCGCCTTCTGCACATCGCTGAACAGCTGATCATCACTGTGTGGGAGGCGCTGGGGGAGGGGGAGGTGCTGATGGGGGGGGGTGTCTGGTGGTGGCTGCTGAGCACCCACCATTTTTTTTCTGTGGGTACTCCAGCACCTATGGCTGCAGCGTATACCTCCAGAGACAGTAAGTTAGGCACTGAGTAAATTTAGATGCCTACAGGGTTAGACAGCAGCCAAATGGGTATATTGCTGATAGCAGTGGTCCCTAACAATGGTGCTTCAGTACCTTTGTGGATTGCACCCAATGTCCACCACATAGATCCCATTGCATCACTGTTTGTCCTTGGAGATAAATTCTGTTTTGGAGGTGCTTAATTTTACTTCTGTGATTATTTGGATTGATTTCATTGAGACTAGTTACAGCAGTAGTATTAAGCATGTGCATAAGTATTTGCAGGATCCGGGCTTAAGAATTGGGGAAATAAAGTAAAACTGTTAAAGTTAGCAGACCCAATGTCCTGTACTTGATGAACTTTTTGTGAGCCAGTAGGAAATATTGTAATAATTCTGTGCCCCCTAGTGGTACTGAAAATTATGTATTATATAAGAAATAGTTGGGAAACACCAAAAAGATAGGCCAGTTTTTCAAGTGAAGTCACACAAGCATAGTAAGTCAAGCACACAAATGCAGTATGGTACGGATGAGTTGAATATTTTATTTGCATTTTATGATAACAATCCTGCTTTGCCAGTATTCTTATTTGATCTAATAATGCTTTGAGAAAAAGCACATAGGACAAAAAGACAATTATTACTTAATCTGATTCTTCCTTATCTATGTGATGGACAATATGGGCATTCAGGGCATGACATGTGGATGACTCCAGGAAGAGGGACTGCTAAGCAGAGATGGGGGCCACCCATGGAGGCAGTGGAAGAGCATATTTGGACACAAACTGGCTAACCTAGTGAGGCAGGCTTTAAACTAGGTTTGAAGGGGGCAGGTGACAAAAGCCCACAGGTAAGTCAAAAACATGGAGACCTGGGAGAAGGGTCAGAATTTGGCAGGGAGCATGGACTGGGGGAGAATTTATGAGGAGCAGGGATAAGGGAGAGAGAAGACCTAACAGGGGTGGGGGTGGGGATCAAATCAGTGTCTTAGATGTCTGTATACTAATGTGAGAAGTATGGGGAATAAGCAGGAAGAACTCAAAATGCTAGTAAATAAACACAACTGTGTCATAGTTGGCATCACAGAGACTTGGTGGGATAATACTCATGACTGGAATATTGGTATAGAAGGGTACAGCTTGCTCAGAAAGGACAGGCGGGGAAAAATGGAAGTGGTGTTGCCTTATATATTAAAAATATAGACACTTGAACTGAGGTTGAGATGGAAATAGGAGACAGACTTGTTGAAAGTCTCTGGGTAAGGATAAAAGGGGTAAAAAAACAAGGGTAATGTCATGGTAGGGGTCTACTGCAGACCACCTAACCAGGAAGAAGAGGTGAATGAGGCTTTTTTTAAACAACTAACAAAATCATCCAAAGCACAGGACTTGGTGGTGATGGGGAACTTCAACTACATAGACATCTGTTGGGAAAATAACACAGCAGGGCACAGATTATCCAACAAGCTCTTGGAATGTATTGGAGACAATTTTTTTATTTCAGAGGTGGAGAAAGCTATTAGGGGAGAGGTTCTCTAGATTTGATTTTGACAAATAGGGAGGAACTGGTTGAGAATTTGAAAGTGAAAAGTAGCTTGGGTGAAAGTGATCATGAAATGGTAGAGTTCATGATTCTAAGGAATGGTAGAAGGGAGAACAGCAAAATGAAGGCAATGGGTTTCAAGAAAGCAGACTGTAGCAAACTCAGGGAGTTCGTAGGCAGGATCCCATGGGAAGCAAGTCTAAGGGGAAAAACAATTGAAAACAGTTGGCAGTTTTTCAGAGAGACATTATTAAGGGCACAAGAGCAAACGATCCCACTGCATAGGAAAGATAGGAAGTATGGCAAGAGACCATGCTGGCGGAACCAGGAGATCTTCAATGATCTTAAAAAAAAGAGAGTCCTACAAAAGGTAGAAACTAGGTTAAATTATAAAGGATGAATATAAACAAATAACACAAGAATGTAGGGACAAAATTAGAAAGGCCAAGGCACAAAACGAGATCAAACTAGCTGGAGTCATAAAGAATAACAAGAAAACATTCTACAAATAGGTTAGAAGAAAAAGGAAGATCAAGGACAGGGTAGGCCTGTTACTCAACGAGTGAGGGGGAAAAATAATAACCAAAAATGTGGAAATGGCAGAGGTGCTTAATGACTTCTTTGTTTAAGTTTTCACCAAGAAGGTTGGTGGCGATTAGACATCTAACATAGTGAATGACAGTGAAAATGAGGTAGGATCAGAGGCTAAAATAGGGAAAGAACAAGTTAAAAATTACTTAGACAAAGTTAGATGTCTTCAAGTCACCAGGGCCTGATGAAATGCATCCTAGAATACTCAAGGAGCGGACTGAGGAGATATGAGCGATTAGCGATTATCTTTGAAAAGTCATGGAAGACAGGAGAGATTCCAGAAAACTGGAAAAGGGCAAATATAGTGCCAATCTATAGAAAGGGAAATAAGGACAACCTGGGTAATTACAGCCCAGTCAGCTTAATTTCTGTCCCCGGAAAGATAATGGAGCAAATAATTAAGCAATCAATTTGCAAACATCTAGAAGATAATAAGGTGATAAGTAACAGCATGGATTTGTCAAGAACAAATCATGTCAAACCAACCTGATTGCTCTCTTTGACAGGGTTACAAGCCTCGTGGATGGGATGGGGTGGGTGGGGGCAGAGAAGTGATAGATGTGGTGTGTCTTGACTTTAGTAAAGCTTTTGATACTGTTTCGCATGACCTTCTCATAAACAAACTAGGGAAATGCAACCTAGAGGGAGCTACTGTAAGTGGGTGCAAAACTGGTTGGAAAACTGTTCCCAGAGAGTAGTTATCAGTGGTTCACAGTCATGCTGGAAGGGCATAATGAGTGGGGTCCCACAGGGATCGGTTCTGGGTCTGGTTCTGTTCAATATCTTCATCAATGATTTAAATAATGGCATAGAGAGTACACTTATAAATACAATAAGATAATCTTTCAAAATTATAAACTCATGTTTTTTTGACCACCTTGCATTTTCCCAACTATGTACAGCCTATGTTACAGATCTTGGTCTGTGGAAGGGTACAATTTAAACATTTACATTTTTTTATAATAAAAGGATCATATTATATGGACTAGTTGTGCTTCCAATTACAAGATAGTAAGTAACTAAGAGTAAAGGTATGTTAATTATATAGCATATTGTCTTAATTAATTGGTATTTCTGGATTCCATTTGGATAAAAGAGTAAAATTATTTTCCTCAGCAACAAAGTAGTACCCTTCATTCCAGTAGGATCCACTTCCACAGGGATTTATAAATACTTCATGAGAGACATTATTCACTATCAACAACTTCAGGCACAAATGTGAAGTGCTAGAAGTTGAGGAAGTTATCTTTCACTTGGGCAAGGAGAGGTATGTGTTAAACTTGCAGATAAATATTTTAACAAGAATACCAAAAAGGAGCTGATCCAGCCACAGGGCCTCAACACAAGTAATACGAATGATTAAGCAAGTCAAATACATTTATTCATCTCTGAATATTGGTGCCATCATAGCAGGACTTTTGGAAGCCTTCCCTATCCATTGCTATCTTAGAAAACTCTGCAGCTGACCACCTGGTGAACTGCCCTCTATTCATCTCCTTGCTGGTCATCCCCTGCTAATCTGACCTGCCACTATTCCTTCCATAATAACGTTTTCAAGGATATTCCATCTTTATGCCTAATGTGACCAAAGTACACTAGTTTGCACCTGTTGATTTCTGACATTAGGGTGTGCTTCTTTCCAATAATATTTCTAACATATTCATCTTCTTTTCCATACAGGAGATGCGCAAGAGTCTTTGCCACCACCACGTCTCAAAGGCTTCTTTTTTTTTGTCCAAAGCGTTAATTTCTCATGATTCACACCCATAAATCACTTAATCCAAAATAAAGCTTTTCACCAATTGAATCTTCATACATTTTCAGGTGCTATTGTTCTCATAAAGGAGACCATAGCTGAGCAAGCCATTCCTACTCTTCTTCCAATGTCTTTGGAACAGCCTTTGTGGTTGGATATGTCTGATCCCAGATAACTGAATTCTTCTACTGCCTCTATTGTTTGACCATTAATCATGGTGTCCACTTATCTGATTTTTTCTCAGCTGGCCACTCCTTCTCACGCTTTATTTCTCTGTGGAATGAGACATGTCAGCAGGCAGGCCTCCTTCCCTGAGGACGAAGTTGTGGCCCAAAGCATCCAAGTATTCAGACTACTGTGATAATCTTGTACAAAATATGCCTTGTGAGGTATCATTTTAAAAACTAATAACTCGCAGGTCAACAATATCATGGTGACATGTATGTAGCAACATTATATGTCAAGTTATGCATTCCCCCTGTATGATTGTGATGGGGTCTCCGGGGTGCAACTTGGACTGTGGGACCACTGAGCCCTCCAAAACCCACCAGCCTGGGGTAGCCTTCACGCTGTGATGCTAATGCCAAGTTACAAGCCTCTGACAGCCACTGCACTTACAGACATCCACAGGCAGGGACACACCCAACTGACTTACATGAATGATTTCCCAGTCACTCATGAACCATCAATAGAGACGCTCCAGCCAATTGCCCTCAGCTCCCCAGCCTTGCACCCCAGAACTGTACCAGCTTGAAATGGTCAGAAGCCTGGTCAGTCTAAGTTCAATACCTAGTTCGCTACTCAAACAAAAAAGTAGTGGACATGCAACAGCCCTTATTAACCTGAGCTGAGATTTCCCAAGCAATTCAACCAAAACACACTGTTTTAGGTAAAATATAAAACAGATTTATTAACTACAGAAAGATAGATTTTAAGTGAGTATAAGTGGTTGGCATAAAGGTCAGAGATAGTTACCTTAAGAAAATGAAAAGTAAACACACATTTAAATCCTAAACTTTTAGTCTAAGCAAGAGTTGAATCAAACAATGTTTCACCCTGACAGATGGCACAGGCAGGTTACAGTTCCTCAATACACAGGCTGGGACTACCTACCAACCTGGGACCACCCTTCCCCAGTTCAAAGTCTTTGTCTTCCAGATGTTTTTCCAGGTGTTGAGATGGGGGGAGCCAAGTGATGATGTCACTTCCCCTCTTTTATACTTTCTTCCAGCTTGCTGGAAAGATCCTTGCTGCAAAGGGAGGATCAGGTAGCCCCTGTTGGTCAAGCAGTCTTCATTGCATATGTGTCTTCTCTTGGGAGTCTCTGGGATAGTGGTTTCTTTTCTTGATGGTTGTTCATGAGCCGTTAATGAACATCTGGCTATTGATGGCTACTCCTTTGTTGTAACTGAAAGGTTGGTTGTGGCTGTTCCCAACCTCACAACATATTTCAGTAACACGAATAGCAATACTTATTAACATCACATACAACGATAGTACATAAAATCCAACAGGATATTAATGTTCAACAGGGCAAGACTTTTAAAATGATACCTCACAAGATATACTTTGTACAAAACATATCATAATCATATCACCATGGTGAATATGGAGTTCCAGGGTGCTACTTCGAGGTGGAGAGTGTTACAATGATGTTACTAGAACATGTTCAGGACCAAATGGCACTGTCTAAGTAAAAGTGTTAAATAAGTGTGTCCTTAACAAAGGAATGTGGGCTTACCTCAATTTATATAGAAGCAGTAAATGGGACCATCAGGACAGCAGGGGGAGAACAATTTGCATTATAGCAAACCCCAGCAGGGGACAACACCAACAGCATGGAGCTTCCTTCACCACCAGATTCCATGTCTCCTTCCTCAGTTTGAATAAACTTTACGCTGTGGGGTAAACTCCAGAAGAATCCATTTGAAAAAGGTTCACTGAACTATGAAAGAAAGGGGCAGAAAACCCCAAGTTATCTCTTTCACCTAAAACAACAAAAGAACCAGCACTGTGGCCTTCTGGAGGAGATCCAGGGCCCAGGGAGGGGGGGCATTCAGTCATTTTTCTGGAAGGACTGTGGGTGAGAAAAGCCATCTTGGACAAATTCTGTATCTTGCTAGGTTAAGATTTTAATCACTAGAAAGTGTTTTTCCACTATTTTTTGTTTGTGATCATTTCAGTCACATTTAAAACCTTGTTTTCTTTTGTTAAGAAACTGTTTATTTTTAATTTAAACTGTGTTGTGTTTGAATTAAAGCATTACTAAACTCACGGTAAAGTGGTACTGTGTACATTGTGTCTTTAGAGGAGCAAATGATCTGTATTATTTCTCTGAGTGGTCCAGGACAGGGCTGGACACTTCAGAGCACATAGTTTGGGAAAACTCTGGGATGGAAGTGTGTTGGGATCACCTTGCTGGTTGTAACCAAGGATGGTGGAAGTCGCTGTGGGGCTGCAGACAGGGTGCTTGGGTCAGAGCTGCTGAACCAGGGCTTGCTACATAGCACACAGACACTCAGGATGTGACCTGTATTCTTGTTGCTGACTGAGAGCCTCCCAGGCAGAGAGCTACAGTCGCAAACTATTGTGAGGAACTCAGGGTAAGAGGTGACACTCACTAATATGGATTGCACCCCAAAGTGTGACAGAGGTCTCACTCATATTATGAGGGAAGAGATTGGTAATCAGACATCCTCTTTTCCAGGACTCAACCTAGTTGATTGGGAGAGAGAGGAGCCTTGTCCCACTTGACACTACAAGGCGCCTGGTTCTGGTCCATTAAAGAAAAAGTCCCCTGTAAACACCCAGACACTAACAGTCAGCCTGAGACCACTTTATCCCCGCATGTGTTCCAAATCACCTGGTCAAAGTTTTACTGGCCATAGTGCCTGCTCACACTTAAAGGGGACCACTTTGTTACAATTATTATGAAGATGCTGAGCATCATAATACCTAACTTTTAAGTGACTAGAAAAATCACTGAAACAACACTGGGATCCACAAAGCAGAAATGTTAAATAAATATTTCTGTATTTGGGGAAAAAAAACAGATGATACAGTCTCATCATATGGTGATGATGATGCTCTTTCCATTCTGCTAGTATCTCTGGAGGATGTTAAACAGAAACTACTAAAATCAGACATTATTGAAGCAGCAGGTCCAGATAACTAGCATTCAAGAGATTTAAAAGAGCTGTCTGAAGAGTTTGCTAGACCATTAATGTTGATTTTCAATAAGAGGTTCCTGAAGACTGGAAGAAAGCCAATATTTTGTTCATTTTCAAAAAAAGGTAAATGAGATGACCCAGGTGATTATAGGCCTGTCAGCCTGACATTGATCTCAGATAATAGAGCAGCAGATATGAGACTCAGTTAATAAAGAATCAAAGGAGGATAATGTAATGTAAATCAACATGAGTTTATGGAAAATAGATCCCATCAAACTAACTTGACTTTTTTTTTTTTTATGAAAGTAGAGGTTTGGTTGATAAAGGTAACAGTGTTGACATAATATACTTACACTTCTGTTAGGTATTTTATTTAGTAGCACACAACTTTTTGTTGGGTTAATTTAACATTTTTATCAAGGACCTGGAAGAAAACATAAAATCATCACTGTTAAAGTTTGTAAATGACAACAATTGGGGGAGTAATAAATAATAAAGAGAACAGAATGCTAGGTGGGGAGTCACTTAAGCTACCCTATGGGAGATGCTGGTGAGAGGGGTGTGTGCTAAGCCCCTCCCCTATCATGGAGTTGGGAGCCTAAGTCGAGGCTGCAGGGAGCTGCCTATCTCTGCTTGTGACCCAGAGCTGGGAACTCCTTTCCTGGAGTCAGATGGCTTAGGTGCCTAAGTAGCTTCCTGTGAGAATAAGGCACTTACCTCACTCCACACATAACAGCTAGAGCAGGAGGTGCACAACTAGCAACTTTTATCCCCATGATCAGAGCATTCATCCAGGATGTGGGAGACACATGTTCAATCCCCCCCTCTGCCTGAGGGGAAGAAAGGATTTCATAGAAACATAGACTTTAAGGTCAGAAGGGACCATTATGATAGTCTAGTCTGACCTCCTGCACAACGCAGGCCACAGAATCTCACCCACCCAGTCCTGTGATAAACCTCCCACCTATGTCTGAGCTATTGAAGTCCTCAAATCGTGGTTTAAAGACTTCAAGATGCAGAGAATCCTCCAGCAAGTGTCCTGTGCCCCACGCTGCAGAGGAAGGCGAAAAACCCTCAGGGCCTCTGCCAATCTGCCCTGGGGAAAATTCCTTCCCGACCCCAAATGTGGCAATCAGCTAAACCCTGAGCATGTGGGCAAGACTCACCAGCCAGACACCCAGGAAAGAATTCTCTGTAGTAACTCAGGTCCCACTCCATCTAACATCCCATCACAGGCCATTGGGCATATCTGCTGCTAATAATCGAAGATCAATTAATTGCCAAAATTAGGCTATCCCATCATATCATCTCCTCCATAAACTTATCAAGCTTTGTCTTGAAGCCAGATATGTCTTTTGCCCCCACTGCTTCCTTTGGAAGGCTGTTCCAGAACTTCACTCCTCTGATGGTTAGAAACCTTCGTCTAACTTCAAGTCTAAACTTCCTGATGGCCAGTTTATATCCATTTGTTCTTGTGTCCACATTGGTACTGAGCTTAAATAATTCCTCTCCCTCCATGGTATTTATCCCTCTTATATATTTATAGATAGCAATCATATCTCCTCTCAGCCTTCTTTTAGTTAGGCTAAACAAGCCAAGCTCATTGAGTCTCCTTTCATAAGACAGGTTTTCCATTCCTCAGATCATCCTAGTAGCCCTTCTCTGTCCCTGTTCCAGTTTGAATTCATCCTTCTTAAACGTGGGATACCAGAACTGCACACAATATTCCAGATGAGGTCTCACCAGTGCCTTGTATAACGGTACTAACACCTCCTTATCTCTACTGGAAATACCTCGCTTGATGCATCCCAAGACCGCATTAGCTTTTTTGATGATCCTGTGATTGACTATTACTCTGAGGTCCTTCTCCTCCTCTGTTACTTCCAAGTAATGCGTCCCCAGTTTATAACAGAAATTCTTGTTATTAATCCCTAAATGCATGACCTTGCACTTTTCACTATTAAATTTCATCCTATTACTATTACTCCAGTTTACAAGGTCATCCAGATCTTCCTGTATGATATCCCGGTCCTTCTCTGTATTGGCAATACCTCCCAGCTTTGTGTCATCCGCAAACTTTATTAGCACATTCCAGCTTTTTGTGCCAAGGTCAGTAATAAAAAGATTAAATAAGATTGGTCCCAAAACCGATCCCTGAGGAACTCCACTAGTAACCTCCTTCCAGTCTGCCAGTTCACCTTTCAGTGTGACCCGCTGTAGTCTCCCCTTTAACCAGTTCCTTATCCACCTTTCAATTTTCATATTGACCCCCATCTTTTTCAATTTAGCTAATTATTCTCCATGTGGAACTGTATCAAATGTCTTACTGAAATCGAGGTAAATTAGATCTACTGCGTTCCCTTTGTCTAAAAAATCTGTTACTTTCTCAAAGAAGGCGATCAGGTTGGTTTGACACGATCTACCTTTTGTAAAGCCATGTTGTATTTTGTCCCAATTACCATTGACCTCAATGTCCTTAACTACTTTCTCCTTCAAAATTTTTTCCAAGACCTTGCATACTACAGATGTCAAACTGACAGGACTGTAGTTACCCAGATCACTTTCTTTTACTTTTCCTAAAAATAGGAACTATGTTAGCAATTCTCCAGTCATACGGTACAACCCCTGAGTTTACAGATTGATTAAAAATTCTTGCTAATGGGCTTGCAATTTCATGTGCCAGTTCCTTTAATATTCTTGGATGAAGATTATCCAGGCCTCCTGATTTAGTGCCATTAAGATGTTCGAGTTTGGCTTCTACCATGGTTGTGGTAATATCTACCTCCATATCCTCATTCCCATTTGTCATCCTACCATTATCCCTAAGCTCCTCATTAGCCTCGTTAAAGACTGAGGCAAAGTATTTGTTTAGATATTGGGCCATGCCTAGATTATCCTTAACCTCCACTCTATCCTCAGTGTTAAGTGGTCCCACTTCTTCTCCAACACATCTCAGGAGAGTGCTCTGACCACTGAGTTTGGGATAGTCTGATCTGGGGATACTCTCACTCTCTCCTGTTGCAGCTCTTCCATCATGGTAACTAATTAAATAGTGACTGGAGTAGGGGGACTGAACCGGACCACTGGTCTTCCCCCTCCTATGTGGGTGTCCTAATCACCAGACTATAGTCACTCTTGTTCAGGCCAAGTGACTATTTAAGTAAGTATTATACACAGTGGAACAGCTTCAGCAGGATAGACTGAGGAAAACCCATATCAGAATATCCCATAGCTCAGCGGTTAGAGAAATTGCCTGAGAGATGGGAGACCCCTATTCAAATCTTTCCTTTCCCTCAGACAGAGAGGAAAATTGAACAGGTGTCTCCCACATGCTGGGTGGGCACTCTAGCCACTGGGCTAAAAATTATAAGTAGGCACCACCACCACTTTGAATAGGACTCAATCTGGCAAGCATGCTTAGAGGCAACCTGTTGTATTTGGCTCCTGCAGGTGTGATAGGTGGAGGAGTATCTATATTTCCCCAGTTCAGGGATCACACTGGTGTTTAGGAAGAAGATAGACACCGAAATGCCTCCAGTGAGAAAGTAGTGATCCTGCCCAGAAGCAGAAACATAGCTAAGGAAATTTTACAGAGGAAATTTAGGTGCCAAGGGGGAGTTTAGGTTTGCAAAGGTTAGGTGGCAGCCAAATAGGAGTCTTGAGGATCACAGCAGAGCCTAAAACTGGGACTTAAATACTTAAATCCAAGATTTACACACCTTTGAGGATCTGGGCCCAACTCACCATTTTACTGCATTCAAAAATACTTTTGCTAAGAGTTGCTGGCAAACGTTTCTAAGCTCATGAAGTTAATATTTAAATTAATAAGACAGTGTAATCCTCCTCATTTCAGTCGAGTTACACCCTTGTAAAACTGTATTTCCAAAGTATTATAAAAAGTTTCAGAGGTAAAGATTAATTCACTATTCTCAAAATTATGAATATCAGCTATTCATGTTGCATTTGAGCCCTATTCTAATGCTTCATTATTATTGTACTACATTGAAAGTGGCTGAGTGAGTCTGTTAATCAAGCAATTAATATATTCTACAGCCATATGCTAATATAGAAATTGTGAAACAAGTGCTTTGCAGTTGGTCCTTTAACAAATAATAAAATCAAAATACTTAGCTTTTCTGTAGCACATTTCCCTTTCACAGAGCTTTCCAATATTAATTATCCTTTGGGAATTTCAACAAGCTATGTCTCCCTGTATTCCCTAAGTAATATATTGCAGCCCATTCATCACAGAATACTGGATCAAAATACTAAAATTCTGACAGTTTATATTTTTATAAAAGATAACAAAGACTACTTTCTGTAAGTCCTTTTCATTTCAAATTCCCTTTGAAACCAATGAGACCTATACATCTAGGGCCCACTATTTCCCATTGACTTCAATAACTCATACCCTCTGGGAAGGGTAGGTGGTGAAAGTGTGGGAGATAATAAGACCCTTGGAAGGCTTACATCTCATTGGATGAGGAATTGACCTCAGCAACAGCTGTTGTGTGCTTAGTACTTTTGAAAAGGATATGACTTCTTTGGGTGCCTCACCTGTAACAGAGCATGGGTAGCTTAAGGCTGACTCACCTCTCTGTGCGCTTTTTAAGGGTCCCCACATGGTCCAAATTGACAAGGTAATTAATTAAGCACCAGGTGATTAACCAATTAAGGTGATTCATCTGGTTAACTAAAGGCAAGAGGGCTAGGAAGGGATGAGAGCGTGGAAGGCTAGAGGGAAGGGCTGAGAAGCCCAGGATTTCATGGAAATGAGAGCTCTTATTACTCCTCCTGCAGTGTCTGGAGTGAAGGGAAAAGCTGTATACTATGGAGAACAAGCACTTGTATAGCATGTTGTAAATAAAGCACCATGGTTTTGAAATTGCTACAGGAGCATGTGAGCACAGTTTGCAACAAGGAGTGCAGGAGGAGGGAACCCTCCTCTGTGATAGTGCATAAATGTTTCTATAGGAACCTAACTTTAGTTGCCTATTTTTGAAAATCTCATACTCAAGCTCTTTTGTTTAAAACTCATCCTATCAGGAGGATATGAACAGTCAGGAGAGAAGACAAAGCAAGGGGCAAGAGGAGTACAGAAGTAACAGTAATGCTGTGACAACAGCAACAACGAGACAGAAATCTGTAACAGACAAATACAAATAATAAGAACTGGGCATAAGTTACTAATAGAGAAAAGATTTTATTCAGAAAGGAGGCTTAAAGGGCTTTCCTACAGTTTTATACCTAAGAGACTTGATAGCTCTTTTATTAAAAATATAGCAATAGCTATAAAGAGGAAGGCAGCTGTTACTTTTATTATGTTTCCATATACACCATAGTCTGAGCACAACTTATTAGCCAAAAAGGGTTTTTAAATATCCTAGGAGGTTGGAGAGAGGGAAATGGGTGCTGCTTCCTGAAGTGGCAGAGGCCAGAGTTACCTGACAGGAGGACATAAGGTGCCAACCAGAGAAGCAAATACCTGAGAAACAAGATAGATAGGTCTGTGAAATGAACACCTAGTGACCTGCCTTATGATACAACAGCTTCAGTAGATAAGTTTGACTAGCCAATGCATCTGAGAGAAGAATATATCTGAGTGAGGAGGAGGCCACTCAGCTCCATCACTTATGATATCCTGTCCACTAAGACAAAAGCAGAGACTATCGAGCCTGAGCTATGTTAAGTAAACACCCGGCACTTAACACAATCAATCTTATCCATATTGTTCCTCATCTGAGTAAAAGCAAAATGATTAAACTGTCAGATGAAGTTTTCTAAAACACTGTATACAGTAAAAAGAAAAGGAGGACTTGTGGCACCTTAGACACTAACAAATTTATTTGAGCATAAGCTTTCGTGAGCTACAGCTCACTTCATTGGATGCATTCAGTGGAAAATACAGTGGGGAGATTTATATACACAGAGAACATGAAACAATGGGTGTTACCATACACACTGTAACAAGAGTGATCAGGTAAGGTGAGCTATTACCAGCAGGTGAACGGGGCAGGTGGGTGGGGGGGGGGAACCTTTTGTAGTGATAATCAAGGTGGGCCATTTCCAGCAGTTGACAAGAACGTCTGAGGAACAATGCGCGGGCCGGGGGAGCCGTAGGGGAATAAACATGGGGAAATAATTTTACTTTGTGTATTGACCCATCCACTCCCAGTCTTTATTCAAGCCTAATGTAATGGCATCCAGTTTGCAAATTAATTCCAATTCAGCAGTCTCTCGTTGGAGTCTGTTTTTAAATTTTTTTGTTGAAGAATTGCCACTTTTAGGTCTGTAATCGAGCGACCAAAGAGATTGAAGTGTTCTCCGACTGGTTTTTTAATGTTATAATTCTTTCTTTTTGAGGATACAGACTAACACGGCTGCTACTCTGAAAACTGTATACAGTGGCAATGTTGTGGTACCAATAGCACATACTAATGGTGATTATTAAGATCTTTTAAATTAGCCACTTATTTGATGGTTGTTTATTTTATTTTCTTATTGGCCCATTGGATGTGTTTGCACAATATAATTATCCACCACAGGGGTAAACACATTTTTCCACCTGTGGACAGGCAGGGAGAAAAAGAACCAGAGTCATGCTGGACAGATGTAGTCACATCACTTAATGTATTTCTAGAAAGTGTTTTGACAGCACAGTGATGGGTGCTAGACAGTGGTGCAAGTAGAAATGATTTCTTGCCAGTACTGGACTCATGGGAGGGAGGAAGGGAGGGCACGTGACTTCCCCACAGATGCAGTTGTAAAATAATGCTTTGGGCCCCTGGTGCCACCTATAGTTCCAGGTGTCCTTGAGGATCCAGCAGCACCCCAAATTGAAAACTTAAATGAAAGAAGGATAGGAAGGACAATCATCCCACTTTCCCTTAACACGCTATCAGTGCCTCCTTTATGTCCAAACTAAGCTTCTGCCAGCTTGCCTTTATCTAAGTATTGTTCTCCACCAGGCACAAGGAAAGCAAAGATGCTGCACCATCTGGGTTTGATGGAAAAGAGGTATAGAACTGTGTGTGCCACATACATCTTGATAGAACTACAGCCCAAATTGTTTTATTATTTTCCTTTGATTTGATTTTACAATCAAAATCAACCTGGCAGAACATGCAGGAGAACTGTCTCTGGCCAGATAAGCAATTGATCAAAATCACATTCTCTGATCTCTTGGGGGCCAAATCCTGTTCCCATTAATAGCAAAACTCCCTTTGATCTCAAGTTCAATGGGAACAGGCTTTGACATTTGGAGAGGAAAGAACAAAACCACTCAAGCAAGGGCTATGTTGCTTATACCAGAGGTATCAAAGGCTGCTGACTCATGTGAGAAAGTCAGCAGACATCTGATCTTTGTCCATTGCAAGGGAGAAATCAGCAATCAGTGAGGCTAGAACAGTCTCTGTACCATATCCAGCTCTGTACCATATCCAGTAAAGTCCATCTGCAAAGGATCAAGGAAATCTGAAGGCTCCAGAGTTACCTTAAAGTCCTCAGTCTTGGTTAGAATGCTCCCATTAGTATATGTTCATAGTCCAGAGGCTGGAGCAGGAAAGAGGCCAGAGCAGGAGAGAGGCAAAATGGATATTTTTCCAGGCCAGGGCCTCTTAGCTTCTGCCAAGTAAAGGGAAATCTGTTCTTACTGTGAAAGATGGTGTTTGGAGTCACATGGGCAAGTTACATCACCCCCACCCATATTCCAGTTAGAACATTCACAAAAAGTCCAATAAGTGTAGACAGTGTTTTCCAGGTTCCACTGTGAGCTAAGTGTTCCTTCATGGGTCATTCAACCTCACTTGTTCCTTCACGTGCTGGCTAAATACCTTGTGGACATTTCCACAGGAGCAAACATGTAGTAAACATAGCTAATATTCATAACTGCAGACACCAAGATGAATATACATGCATAACAATAGCATAATCATAAGTACTAGTTATTTCACCTACATGAATATTCCCAAAAGAGATTCTGAAAAATCACACCACATACCCGAGACCCTATGTGCTAGCACCATGCTGTACTGGAGTTTTGTTATCTGTTATGTAACAACAGAGATAGAGCTAGTGACATAACTCGGTTTAGCTTAAAAAGGCAAGGTTAATTTTTGGCTGTTCAGGTGTAACTGCACCTTTAGTCAGTGAGGGCATACTGGCTGGCACACATTCAGGTTAATGGGCTTCAGTGTTCCTTTGCAGTTAACTTTTTAATGTTCATAAACCTGGTATGTGTTGAGGTGGTTTAAAGCATAACACAGGGTTTTAGGTTTGCAAATCTGTGAACCTCTGCCTCTTTGAGATTTTTTTATTATTAATTATTATTATTATTTTGCTGGTCATAATGTGGGAGGGTAGCCTCTTCGCCTTCTGCTCATGAGGTTATGTATGTGTCTTGTAGTACTCTTCTGAACACCAGTTGGAAGGAATTTTTTTTTTTCCAGTGAGTGTGGACTGATTCTTTTCTCTTAGAAGACATGTAATTTTTTCAGGTTCACACTGATTAACACAGAAGACAATTGGGAGTGTTAAACTTTCTTCAAATTCCATAGAAAATTAAGTTCAGCTATATTTTCCAGTACAGTGATGAAATGGGTATTTGTATATACAAACATCAACGTTCTTAACTACTCACTTTCCCCCACATATGTAGTATTTCAATTTGTTTATATGGAATATGGGAGTTGGGTGAGGAGCAATTTCAGCATATATATGACTTATTAAAAAACAAATTTTAAATAGAACTGTATTCTAAACTGCATTATGGTATTGTACTCAAACATTGCATTTCAATGGGAGATTCAATTTCCTTTATAGGAGCAGAACAGATTCCTGAAACTCTTACCACAAAAGGGGTCCGTAGACATGCAAATAGTCCCATTGTCTTCAATGGGATTGATCAAATGATTAAGGGTTTACAGGATTAGGTTCCAAGTTTGTAAATTGTTCTGGATGAAACTGACAATGCTGAATCCTGAGCTGTCAGATGAGAAGGAGGTTCATTCGAAAAAACGTGGGCAGATGTGTGATAAGTCTTAGCTCTGTTGCTAAGATGAGGAACATATTTTCAGCAAAGTTCTTGGCAGATTTCTGAGGCCACTGGTTTAAGGTCATCAGTGTCCAGCTTCATAATCTTCTCTTATAGATCTCTCACCCACAAAGCTGGAAAATGAGGCATTTGTTTTCTTTGTTTTGTTGCTCCAGTTCCAGTTATCAAAATGCATGTCAGACTAGTTTGGCAACAAAGAAGAATTCTATGTACACTGGGGACAACACCTGATACCTGCGAGGCTGCAGAACTGGGCTGACATCAGAATCCAAACATCCTCTGATCAGTGCAAGCAGAGGCATTCCTTTAATGATTTGGACTCCATGTGATGCAGTATGAATGTCATGGATAATTCAGACCCAGGGGCGGCGAGTTATATTCCCTTGTGGTGCCCAGGCTCCAGCAATATTCAGGGCTGGTGGCCCTTCTCCACCAGTGTTTAGAGCTGGGTCTCGCCCCCAGCCCTGCCTGGAGCAGCCCCTGGACTGTTGCCCCCCCGGAGCGTTCCTCCCCCCGGGAGCACCCCTCCCTGAGTGAAAGCAGCAGGGCTCTCCCTGGCTGGCAGCTAGAGCACAAGAGCAAGGCTGGCAGCAGGCTGAGGCAGCTGCTGCTGCTACTGCACCTTGGGAGGGGGAGGCGGCGCACACGTGCTTGGCGGCCCTCCCCTCCCCCGGCACCAGACAGCGAGGTGGCTTTCAGGGGGAGACATCTGGAGTGGACCTCCTTGAATTACCTGAGCAGCTGCTGGGGCTTTGGTGAGTGTTTGACCCTGTGATCTGTTCCCCCAGCCACTACTCTTGCAAACACTGGGCAAGGGGTAGCCCCATCCCCCACCGCCAGTGAGGCTATGGCGATGGGCAGCAGGGGAGGAAGGAAGCCACATGTGATGGCAGTCCCCTCCCACCCCAGCACCCACCAACCCCTTCCAGAGCCCACACCCCCTCTCCAGCCCCAAAACTCCCTCCCAGAACCTGCACCCCCAGCCCCTTCCCACACACCCCCTCCTGCACCCAAACTCCCTCCTACACCCCCACCCCTTACCCCAGCCCAGAGCCTATAACCAAACTCCATTCCAGAGCCTGCATCCCCTCCCTCCACAGCCCCTCCCATCCCCAAACTCCCTCCCAGAGCCTGCACCCAGCACCCAAACTCCATCCCAGAGCCCAACCTCTCAACTGTCTTCCACCTCAATTCCCTGCCCCCACCCAGGGCCTGCACCCCAGATCTCCTTCCCGCACCCAAACTCCCTCACAGAGCCTTGGGGTGGGGGGGGGGCAGGCTCTGAGCGTTCTGGGCACCACCAAAATTTCTACAAACCTGCCGCCCCTGCCAATGGGGAGAAACAGAATAAAACACACTGTTTAAACACCTTCCCCCGCCCCGCCCCACCCCTTGAGGGCTCCTGACCAATTTAACAGCACAATACATAAGCTAACAAACTTAAACAAAGCCTTTAAGTTTGTTAGCATATGTATCACACTGTTAAAGCCATATAAAGAATAAATGCCCTCCCTAGCCGCCTTCTGCTCCTTTAAGGAGCTGAGCGCTGCCCCCCTGCCCCAAGTCTTTCCGGTAACAGACCCCCTAAAAATCTCTTGCCAGGACTGTGTACTGGAGAGTACCACCCTACTTGCACTACTGGTGGGCACTATAAAACCCTGAAGAGAACAGAACAGACTACTAGGCAATTAGCAGAGAAGAGAGTGGACTCAGATAAAGTGAGGATCTGAGTTGTGAGAGGAGTCTCAGGGATGTGTAGGTGTGTGTGTCTAATCTCAGAGAAAGAAGTCTATACCTCTGTATGGGATGGAGGGTGTATGTGAGGGGAAGTGATGAGTATACTCACATGGATTTAGAAGAGTATATGTGCATATGTCTGTGGATAATAAGAAAAAAGGGGGGGGGAAATGTATGGGTAAATAAAGAGAAGAGTAGAGAGACAAGGAAGATATAAGGATGAGGGGTGCATAGCGAGTGGCCCAGAGAAAGAGTGAGGTATGTGAGTGTGCAGTGAGAAAAGGAAGCTGTGGGGGCACAGAAAGAGTGCATGGTAGGAGAAAAATGGAGAAAGGCGGCATATATGGCATGGCCCAGAGACAGATGGGAAGGTGTGAGAGAGAGACCCAAAGAAAGGTGGAGGAGGAGCACAGAGTTAGATGAGGAAGTTGTGTGTGAGGGGAAAGGACGATAAGACACAAAAGGGAAGGTAAGTGTATCGTAGGTCAGAGAGCGAGAGGTGTGTACATGCAGGGGGAGCCCAGAGACACAGGAGGAGTGGCAAAATGTGTATTTGTAGAAGTAACTGCTCTCTGCATCTTCTAAAGGGGGCAATGCATACTCATGGGGAAAGAAGCTAATAGAGTGTTATGCCCTGATGCACAGCAATCTCCCTCCCAATGAAGCAAGACATGCAGGAAGACTGTCAATTTAAACATGTAATAACCATGGACCAGTTAGTCAGCTACAGTCTGACCAAAACATTATAACAGTCTGAATAGCAGATACATAGCAGCAGGCCCTGAGTAGCTGCACAGATCCAATGGGACAACCACATATCCCCCCACCCCCCCGGCTGAGAAACAGGTACACTGGGTTCAGGGAGCAGGAGGAAGGCAACACATACAATCACAATTTTCTTCCCCTCTCCCCAAAAAGTTCAGTGGTAGCTGGCCAGAGGCACCATGGGATCCCAGGGCTGTAAATTAGACCCCCGATGGGGGGTGGATGCTGTTGCCGTGGCACATCTTCCCCTGTTGGCCACGGACATGCTCCACAGTTCGAGCGTCCACTTCTACCTGCAGAACACATACTCGCCATACTCCAAACCCTGCAGCCCGCAAGATTGTGCCATGAGTGTCTAAACCACTTCCAGACTCATGCCTAACGTACACACTTTGTTCTGCATAAAATGCATGGAGTCTTGCACGGATATATTCGTTGAAACTCACATAATTCACTCACATCTGTGAGCTCCAAGGATGGTGAAGGGGGAGGATGAGCCTTTTTCGTCAGCATAGACAACGCGGTCCTCATAGGCCATCTGAAGAGCTGATGGAATAGGGTTTCTCCAGCACTTTCATAAGGTGTATTCCAGATATCATATAAACCATGATTTAATGCAATAAGGAAGGATGTATGTTGATGTTCCTTTAATATGTGAGCTACACAATTTTTTTGAGTCCCATGCAGTCTCTCTATTATCCCATTTCTTTGGAGATGGGACACAGCAGATTTATAGTGTACTGTACCAATACTTGTCGGAAAGTCATCAAACTCTCGATACAAGAGGTACATTACCTAAATCAAGGCTCTCTGGTAGGCCAAACATAGCAAATAAGGTGAGCAGACAAGAAATGAGCTCCACTGAGGTGCCTTGTGAAATTATGAATGCAATGAGATAACGTGAGTAATCGTCTAAGACACTCAACAGCGTGTAGCTGTGCAGTGCAATCAAGGGACAGTAGTATCCACTGCAATTCTCTGGCATGGTCTGTCTACAGCTACTACTTTCAAAGGGGTCAGAAGAGCAGTAGTTCTATGCATTGTGCAGGCCAGGCATGTCTTCACACAATACTCAGTGTCTGAGTGCAGCCTTGGCCACCAAGCAATGACACAGCTTCCCCCCCCTCCAAAAAAAAAAAAATAGGAACAGGAACACTGGGTTCAGGAAGCAGGAAACAAAACCAGCGAGCAGAAAGACAATACATACACACACATGCACACCCCTCCCCTCCCCCAGTCATCACATGGGGACATAGCTGGATCAATTCCACTGGCAGAGGTGCCCTTAAGGCTAGCACCATTGTAAAAGCAATCTCTGGGAGTGGCATAGGAGTCATGCAGTTGTATTCTGCCTTCCCTGTACATATTTCAGTTTTGTGGGCTTTGCAGGCCAATGCTGCTTCTTTTCTCCACCCCTACTTTGTGGAGCTGCAAACCCCTTCCTTCCATATCAGATGGTTTGAACCTGGTAGACTTTTTGCAACAGTTCCCCCATCATGCTGTCTGGAGTGGTTCATGACTATGAGTGCTGACTTCATGGCAGACTGTCAAAAAGCAGGGCACCCCAAACTGGTGATATGTTCTGTAATTAGATTTCACCAACTCAGTAACAAATGTTAACTCCTAAAGCACTATAACAGTCTTACCATGGAGTCACAGACAGTACCCTTGGGCATTCCCATCTATCTTGGCACTCAGGCAAGATGGAATTAGTGATAGTTGGTTGCTATATGTGCCGAAGATCACAAAAGGTTCAGGTTGCTTCCAGTCCCAAGAGACTATTTGCAGAGTCATTGGTTTCAATAGGACTACTCACAGCGTAATGAACTACTCACCCTCAGAGAGTATAGCCCTACCTGATAGTAGGTTTTTAATGAAAATAAAGAGTTATCATTAACAACTTCCAGAATGGGTCCTCAATAGGGTTGTAAACCTGGACTTGAGTGCCACAAAAAACATCTCCATCATTTAAGCTAAAAGAACTGCTGGTAGCAGGAGTAGGTTCTTATTCTCTGTGTAGACTAGCCACTAGAGGGGGATGTGGCATATATAGCTAATGGGTTACATAGCCAATTATCTTGTCACTGGAATGGTGAGAGGAGAAGTGAGGCATTTAGAAGTGCCCAGTTCCCATATGGTTTTCCATATTGTGCAGATTATATACTGGAATTCCTATACATTTCACAAAAAATGATGTCTTAGAAGATAATTATAGAGAATGATAAAAACAACAAACTTATCTCCAGCTGCTTCATAATTCAGCTGGAAGTAGTTATCAGCATAATTCCACATTCCTTGAGTTGAACCCTGATAGCAAAATAATTTTGCTCAAAATGCTTCCATGGCGCAGAAATGAGAAATGGCTGAAATCTTGCAGATGAACGTTTTGGAACATTTCACAAAACACATTGTCTGGGTACATAGACGTACAACTCAGTTATGATGTCTGATTGAAGAAGCCATTCTTTCCATTTATTGTGTCTCTCCCTATTTAAATTCATATAGATAAGAATCCCTCTTTTTTTCCAAAGGGAATCTGTATGTTACTCCTCATCATCCTCTAGGGCCAAAGCATACATATTCCATTTAAAATGTAAAACAAACAGTGGATTAATTATTTATTGAAGACCTAGCCCTAGACTCATTTTACACTGCTATGAATCCAGGGTAACACCACTGGTGCAAGTGAGCTGAGAATTTTTTCTATTATGTTCCTCCTTATCAGTGTAACCTTTCACACAGTGTAACCTTTCACATTAGTATTGTTTTCAGCTGCTGAAAAGACCGTCTAAAACTAGACCATCCAGTTGTGTTTTGGTTTGCGGTGCTCATGTGCCCACATCTGTCTCTCTGCTCTGTTGATCTATAGCATTTTCTACTTCTAGAAGTGTAGCAACACATACCAGAATCAAGTTCTTCAAGTACCTAAGGCAGGAGGATTTTCTATAATTCAGTACCCACTCAGTTGATAAGATTGGCAAGGTCCAGCAGAGCAGAGGGTGCAATTGCAAGAAAAGCCAAAGACCTAAATCAGCTATTCACAGACTGCCACTGTGGAGAAAGTTGAAATGTTGTTTCAGCCCTCAGTCGGGAAAGGCAATAGGTTCTTCAAAACTGGAAGAAAATTAAAAATATAGTTTTCAGACTGGCTGAAGATCTCAATTCACACCTCACCCCCTCCCCTCCAATTGTGTAATGTAAAATGACTTAAACAGTACCTAGGCATTTTGCTGGGCCTCTGCGCCGTGCTGAATTTCACCTTTTGTGAGCATTAACCAGACACAAACATGACAAGTTATTGACTACTCTGGAATTCCCAGTTCTTAACATCTTCTCTTAGAGGAAGATTCTTAAAATCTTGTCCATTGCCTTAGATAACGAGAGCAAGCATTGGCAGCCAGTTTCAGGATTTTCAGTAACCAAAGTATTTCTGTAGTAAATATAGAAAAGTATGAATTACTACTGGAGATACTGAATAACCATGCCTAATTATCATAGGTAAAACTTGCTGTTTGAAGAGCCACCACTGTTTGTCTTGTTTAGATTGTAAACTCTTTGGGACAGGGCCTGTCTTTTTCCTTGACAGTTGGCTTGCAGGGCAGCTGGGGTCAGTCGGGCTAGCTCCATGTGGCAGGGGTCAGGGAGGGAGAGCCAACTCCACCCCCTAACTCACTTCAGTGGCCACCCAGCCTGTCTGGGTTGGTGGGGGGCAACCAAAAATTCGGGGGGAGGGAGGGAATGTGACCCTGCATGCCTCCTCACTCCACCAATGCATTGCCTCTGGTAGGTGGCACAAATATACTTGCTCATCCCAGGCACTAAAATGCCTAGTTACAGATTTGGAAATTCTCCTGTGGAAACTGAGGCAGTATTTAGGGACTGTGCAACCATTGCAATGGTAATGTACAGGCTGGGGGTGGCCATGTAGGAGACAGGGAGCACAATCACTGCTGCTTTGCGGCTGTGGAAAAGTATTTGGTTCTTGCTTCCCCTCATACCTGCAGTGATCCCTTGCACATATTTAGGGCTTCTGTTTTTAGGTTTTAACTGATGAAAACTGATAAAACACTCCCAGGAAAGAAAAGGGCATACACAGAACAATAATATGGACTACAGGGGTGTACTTTTCTACACTGCACTAATGTATTGCACATTAGCCATCAGTGTAGACCTTGCTAGTGAGCACTAAAGATTCCCTAGTGAGCTTTAATATAGTGCTGTTTGAAACAGTACTGCTTTAAAAGCGCACTAGGGAATGTTACAAAGAGATTATTCATTACAGTGTATATAAAGTCTAACATCTTTCCTGCATGGATCTGAGACACAGACTCTTTATAGATGGCACATTAAACAGCTAGAGCAATTTCACATGCACTCCCTCCACTCAACAATGAGCATTCATTGGCAAGACAAAGTGACCAATATTAAGGTTCTTGAGAGAGCAAACACAACCAGCATCAAGGAAATGCTACTGAGAGCACAACTTAGGTGGACCAGACATGTCAGAATGGAAGACCACTGCCTCCCAAAACAGATCCTCTATGGGGAGCTGAGGCAAGCCAAAAGAAAGAAGGGTCATCTATATAAGCACTTCAAAGATAACCTGAAGAGCAGTCTTCAGTGGGCTGGCATCAATCTCAAAGAACTTGAGCAAATGGCTCAGACCAGGACTCACTGGTGGTCTCCTACAAAGTCAGCATGCAACATGTTTGAGTGGGATCGACAAAATCATCTCCAGGCTGCACGTGAAAGATGCCACAGAGCAGCAACAAACACAATAGATATGGACCTCCCATGCCCTCAGGGTGGCCAACTGTGCATCAGGATTTGGACTTCAGAGTCATATGTGCAGCCAAAGATGATAATTGCAACAATATCAGCAGCAATGGACTGACAACATATACAAAGAGAAAGCCTCAGCCCCCCCTGATTTTTGGACGTCTACATAAAACTCAAAAATAGCCAAAAATAGATGCAGAAAAACAGAAGCCTACAGATAGTACATTTATTTATGCTGAATGCTGAGGTCCAGGATTTGGCCTTAAGGGATTTGGTCACTGTAATAAAGGTGTCACAGGTATGCTGTTAAGATTTCCTGACTCTATTTGAGTCAGGATTACACACGGTTATACCCCTATCTTTGGCAGGGGGCAGTATCCAGTGGCTACTATTATAGTCAGTAGTAGAGCAGGAATGCCGAGTCATTACTATGCTGCTTTAACTGCTAGCGCCTCCAGTGACATGAAGAAAAAAAAAACAAACAAACCCAACAACAACAACAGAGACATACGTCAATTAAGGACGAGAAAGATACAAAAAGAAAAACAATACAAGTATCTGATCAACAATCTCAAATGCATTATTTTGCCTGAACATGCATTTTGGTCACAAGTACAGAATTATGTAATGGTGGGAAGAAAATATCATTAACTATTTTTAGATTATTGCATTGTGAATGGGATAGCTACACAAACTCAATTTTAAAGAATCATGAGTGAAATTCTGGCCCTAGTGAAGTCAATGGAAGTTTTGTCACTGAGTTCTATGAAGCCTAGCTTTCACACAGTTTTTAAGATTATTAAATTTTGGGACTGTCAGACTGTGCACCGACATGCACGTGCGCCTTTATTAGCTGTCAGTGTCAAAAACTCTTTGCTCCCCACATTCAACCTCACATTAAAAATACTAGTAATGGATAAATATCGGATATTGTAGGAAGCAAATTCATCTCTGGTTTAAGTAGGTACAACCTCGGAAAAGGCAATGTGGTTGTACGGGGGCTGATTTCAGCCATAGGCATCTTTTCACAAAGGTTTGAGAAGAGCAGTGGCAGACAGTGCTATAGCCACAAAATGTTGTGAAGGGTAACAAAAGGCAGAGGGGAAAGTAAGCCGGTCCAGTATGCCTTACCAGCAAGAGCTCACAGTGGGCAGCTTTCCCGGGCCACCAATTTAAAAGGGCCCTGGGCTCCAGGCAGCAACAGCCAGAGCCTTGGGCCCTTTAAATCGCTGCTGGAGCCCCAGGGTCACGGCAGCCGCCAGGATCAATCTTAAATCTTCAGCGGCGATTTAAAGGGCCCGGAGCTCCTGGCAGCAGTGGGAGCCTCGGGCCCTTTAAATCTGCACCAGAGCCCCAGTCCAGGAGCCCCAGGGTCACGGTTTTAAAGGCCCGGGGATTTAAAGTCCCTGCCTCTTCTGGTTGAGGCCCCGCCCCCTGCTCAGGACCCTGGCCCTTCGTACTAGTAAGTCCTTTAAGTTATTTTCACCCCTGACAAAAGGAGGCCAGCTCTGTGAGGTATTTGAATATCTGCATACTTAAGAGCACTCCTTTAGACAACATGAAGGATGCTTGCATAATTGAGTGGCAAGCTAAGATCCCTCCACTGGGAGAAGAGTCAGAGTATACAGAAGGACATTAGTTTATTGATCTTTTAGATTTGTATGATCCAAGTCAGTGGAACAACAAGGCAGGAAAAGTATAGGACTTTTTCTTCTTACTTTAAGTGGTGAGGAGCTAGTCAGATTGCTTTCTGAAGAGGTGAGCACTTGCAGTGCTGATGATGGCAACGTCAGAAGAACAGTCTGTGGCAAATTGCTGGCACTACTTTGATGGATCTTGCGCTTTTTCTTCTTGGGGAGGGTTCAGGGCACCATTTCTTGCCCCTGAACTTAGGTATTAACTGCCCCACTAGTGTCCTAGAGGAGGGGAGTGGAGAGGGATGGACCCAGGCCCACCCTCTACTACGGGTCCCAGCACAGGGGTCCTAGGGATAGCGGTAAACCGCTTGAACTAGTGGTTTCTTCCCCTGGACTACTTCCCTCTCCTGCCCTTCAGCTTGTGGGGCTTCCTGCCCTCCCTCTGCACAAACCAGGTGTCCCTTTACCTAGGGTCTTGGTCTTCTTAGCTCACCGCAGCACTTCTCCTCTGCTTCCCTCCAAACTGCTCTCTGCTCCAACACCAATCCACTCTGCTTCAACTCCTCCAAACTGCTCTCTGCTTCAACTCCTTCCCTTGTCTGATTGCAACAGGGGGGTTTTATCAGGGCTCAAATTGGCTTCAGGTGATTTAACTGGCTTCAGGTGCTTTAATCAATCTATAGCAAAGTTTCTTCCCTCTAGTGGGAATAAGGCTCTTTTCTAACACTCTTCTGCTGCCCTCTGGCCATGCTGTATCACAAGTCATATTCAGGACTATTCCTGGGGAATTCCATGCCGAAAAAAATAAAAAATTCTGTGCACAATATTTTAAAATTCTGCAAAATTCTGCATATTTTATTTGTCACCATAACACAATATAATCATGCAGGTTTCAATTATTTTGGTAATTTATTTAAAAATTCCTGTCAGGAATTATGTCTGTAACAATACAGATAAGAAAAAAGATTCAGGAAATGTTTTTTGACTAATAGATTCCTTACGAGGCATATTAATACAGAATGTTGAGTAATAATTCATTTAATCTACACAACAGAAACATATTTCCTGCTCCCCTCAGAAGCACTGCAAAGGCTTGGGGGAGTCAGGGGTAATGGAGGAGCTGAGGGAGTGGGAAGTAATTTGCTGGGAAGGAGCCTGGGAGTAAACCTGAAGGGTTGTTGGGTGTGGGTTGGAGAAGTATGAACAGTTTTATTTTGGGGGGAGAGGGATTGTTAGGGAGTTGGGGAGCCTCCCCCATGAAGACTCTGGCTGACCCCATTCAATCAGGCACATCTGCTCCTGTCCCAGTGTGTCCCTGAACCTCTACTCCTCATTCAGCCAGGCATATCTGCACATCTCCCCATGTGGTCCTGAACCCCTACTTCTCCCTGTTCCCATGTGTCCCTATACCCTCATTTAGCCAGGCATAGCTGTCCCTGTCCCCATGTGTCCCTACACTCTCACTCCCTGTGTCCCCATTTGTCCCTGTTTGCCCACTCCCATTCAGCCCCTGGCTCAATGTTGTCACCCTACTAGCTCCTGTGCCCCTGCTCCAGTCTGTTCACCCCCTTAATAGTCTGTGTGGCCCCCAGTAGCCCCGTGTGTTCCACTCTGTCCATCCCCCCACATTCCGGGCCTCCTCACCTGGCATCATGGGCAGGGTGCTGTGAGGAAGGCAGTGTCTGCCCTCTTCCTCTCCATAGCTGGCTGCTGTGGCCTGTGAGCCTACTGCCCTCTCTTCTGGTGCCACATCAGCCCCTGGTTGGTGAAAGGTGTAATTGCAGCTTCCCTTTGCCTCCCCATCAGAATCAATTATTCTGTGGTGAAAAAAAATCTGGAGGGGACATTAATTCTGTGTTTGTGCAGTGGCACAGAATTCTCCCAGGAGTACAGGATTCTGAGCAGCATTGATTCAGCTTACAGAGCAAAGATTTTATTTTCTTAGCTTGCCAAATATTGCATTAATTTCATATACTGTTTCTGGCTCAAGAGACCGTTCAAAGGTGTTTTGGTTTAATGCACTACTTTAGTTACAAGAAATATTTTCCACAATGTTCTATTACCTCCTCTTGCATAATTTTTTGAAAACTATGTGATTTGCAATGGAAAAAAATTTACAGCATACTGCATGTTATGTTACACAACTCTTCGGGAACTAACTAGTCTGTCTGTCAAGACTTTGGAAATGCAACTTTAAAATTAGCTATTGTTGAGGAAGGGCAGAAGTGATAGAACAAACAGTCGTACTGTGGAAGGGTAAAGGGGACAATACTGGGGATAACAACTTTCTCTTAATTTAGAACTTCAAACTGTGAGACTATCATAAGTTTAAAATCCTATGATACTGTATATCTGAGACATTGTACATTAAAAATACCGCAGCCTTTAAGTTATTCTTTATACAATACAATAAGTGGGATCAATTGTGTATGGATCCTGCCTCATGCAGTTTACATAGTATAGCTGAAACATATAGGTATCATGTCAAAGTTCCAGGAATTTTAGGCCCAACACTGGTCTCACTGAAGTCAGTAGGAGTTATGTCAGTGACTTCAATGGGAACAGAATCAGATCTTATATTACTGAATTATTTCTTTCATGCAGTTCTTTAGACTCATGCTATGCTAAGACTTGCCATTTTTGCAAACGTCCTTTAAAAACTAAGAACTACAATAGCCAAATTTATTCAGCAGGTGGCACTAAGAACATTCAGCAACCAGCCAAGGAAACATCTTCTTTATTTATCTTTGGTGTGCAATAGTGCACCCCATTGTACTGCAGCAGTGGCCACTCTGGCTGCATTTTTGGCAACTTGTTTACAGAAAAATGTAACCTCCAGGAAATCACTTCCTCAACAGGGACTGTCTGACTTTTTGTGCAGTACCCTTGAGCTCCCTTCCCACACCTGAGGAAACTGAGGATCAGACAAGGATAATAAAATAAATAAGACTCAACCATCAATGACAACACAAGCCTTTCAAATGAAACTTTCCAACTGACTGATCAAAGAATAAATCCAGGGTGGATTATCATATTAAGAATTTGTGCTGTTTATCATTTTTATTATATTCACACATAGAATTTGGTTCTTTTAATAAATGTGCTCTTGTTTAGGGATGCACTCAATCAGGAAAAAAATATAAATAGTATTCCCATATCCATATGTTCCCTGGGAAGTCCATTCCTTTAATTGCCATCACTACTGCTTTTGGACTGTGTTTCACTTATGGTATTTACACATTACATTAACATGGTCTTGTTATATTTGGACAATATAATTTAGCACTGTGATTAAATACTTGTGTACCAACTCCTACAATGTTTTCAAAATGTTTTTTGAACACAGAATATCTCTAGAGATGAAGGGTATAAAAATACACACTTATAAAAGAGTATAAAATTATGAAATTACTGAAATTATGTTAAAGCAATTACTTCTGTAATTACTGACAGGATGATTCCTATATAATTGAATGTTGAAAGTGTTATCAGTTGTGTTTTTTGGAAGGAAATAAATTTCATTTCTACTATGATATATTTATACGTTAAATTTACACACCACTGGCCTTATATTGGTAAATGGTATGTGCAATAGCTTTGTTTCCATATTTTCCTGTTTTGGGTATTACATGTCCTTTGGATGCCATTTTTTGTATTATATTCTAAGGCTGTTTTAAAATATTTAAGTTTTATTCAACTGGGTTTTTAAATAGTTTCTTAACATGGTTTTATACGAAGAGGATTAATGTTTATGGATAGAATTGCAGAATGGAGATTAGTTGAGTACCAACTTAAATAAACTAAGGTAGTTAGGACTTGACACAGTGAGCCAAATTCAATTCCCAGCTGTGTCCCTATTAACTTCAGTGGAATTACATCAGGATGACTATGACTCATTTTCTTTCAGCTAAGGTTTCTGTACGGCATGTATGCCCCTAATGAATGAGACAGGGAATAGGTGAAAAATAGACCACCTCAGTTGCCATTTTTTTTAATTAAGTCTGTCTCTATTTATTTGCTAGTGACTGTTTTTATCAGCTCGTATCCTTTCTATTTATTTGTTTTCCTTTGTATCTTTACATGTTTCCTTCAAATTTTGCAGTTTGTCCCAGGAAGCAGAGTAGCTGACATTTAGAACTCTTTTGTAGAGGTACTGTCATATATTGGCTCATTGCTCTCACGTGGGACTTCGATTTTTTTTTTTTTTGAAGAAAATACAAAAGGTCTTGCAGTGTTGGGCTTTAAGCAGCTAGAGACCAATACATTTTTCACCATGAGATGACATGTTTTTCTCTATTGACAAGAGCTTCAGAAGCAGGTCTCCTGAGCGTGGAGAGGAGTACTGATAATGATCTGTATCAGGAAACAAAAGGAAGGCGTGTTGGTGGGAAAGTGATGCAGGTTTGCTAGTTCTGCATGTAGCTCCCAACTACATAAAAAAAATATGTACTGTAGCAGCAGTTACCATGACTGCACTATTCTGTTTATTTCTCACAAGGTTCAGTAACACTTCACTTTTCTTTTCTATATTGTATACTGACTTCCTATTTGAAAATAATTCATAGAATTTCTGGTTCATTGCTGTGTCCTCTCAAATTGATTATTGTAATGTTTTATTTATTAGCATGCAAACTCCTACAAGAGAAGTTTAAATAAATACAGCAGAGCAGTAAAATTCTGACAGGTGTTAGGCTATGCAATCACAAGACCCCACATCTTTTATAGGGTGCATTGGTCATCAGTCACATTTTTGCAGTAGGTCATGTGCTTATGCTGCCTTAAAAAAGTTTTCATGGATAAAGCTACCTTTTGATTCCTTAGTCTCCTAATGTCAACTACAGTTAAATTGATTCAAGTCTCCTTGGATCTTTGCTCTGAACATATGTCACTTTGGCTAGCCTTTTTTATCGATTGTCTTTGTGTAAATCAATGGAAGTTAAGAGCCTAAATAGCTCTGAGGAACTGGGCCTCATTGCTCAAGTCTTGTCTACATGCAGATTTGCACCAGATCAACTTTAGATGTTATTTTAAACTGATTTAACACATATCTGCACTGCAACTGAAAGTATGATTGCAGCATGTGTAAACATAGCTGGGTTAGATTTAATCTTGCTAGCGTGAGTATCAGTTGCTGTGAAGCCAAGGCAGCATGGGCTGTCCAAGTAGAACCCTGCAAGACACAAAATTTGTATCCACATCCAATCCACGATCCTCGGTCCATGGATATCCGCATCCACAGATGCAAATATCCTCAGATATAATGCAGACATTCGCAGATTTGCAGGGATCTATGTACAAGCCCAACCAGGATCTGAGGTACTTACTCAGGAAGTTAGCTCATGCTGAAGCTTGATCTGATGAGGCTTCACAGCAAGGTACTCATGCTAGCTAGATTTAAGCTAGTTTGGGCACATCTACATGTGTTGCAGTCACACCTCTGGCTCCAGTGTAGATATACCCTTAGCTAAACTGATGCATATAGTTGGTTAGACACTTTGGTTTAAACCAAGCTTTTAGGGTTTAGTTTAAGTTGATTAGGAACGGGATTAAACTTAATCAAAATAAACCACTCAAGACAAAATGAGAGTGTTTACACAGTGGATTAGTTCAACTACCTGAAGGGGGGTTCCCAAAGAGGATGGAGCTAGGCTGTTCTCAGTGGTGGCAGATGACAGAACAAGGAGCAATGGTCTCAGTTGCAGTGGGGGAGGTCTTGGTTGGATATTAGGAAAAACTATTTCACTAGGAGAGTGGTGAAGCACTGGAATGGCTTACCTAACCCTAAGGTGGAATCTCCATCCTTAGAAATTTTTAAGGCCTGTCTTGACAAAACCCTGGCTGGGATGATTTAGTTGGAGTTGGTCCTGCTTTGAATAGGGCATTGGACTAGATGACCTCCTGAGGTCTCTTCCAACCCTAAAACAAAAACAAAACAAAAAACTAAACCCATCCAAGTTTGTGTGTAGACAACCCCTTCTTAAATTACTGAATTCTCAGGTACATTTAGGTTCCTTTATGCTGCCAGAATGGTGTAAAGGGGCCTAAATGTAACTAAAAATTAAGGCCCAAATGAATTATATTCACTTGAAATATATTAGCACATTCGCTTAACCGTCTCATATAAAAAGCCTTGTCTACACAAGTCAGGTTTTGTTGACAAAACAGTAGATGTATACACACTGTAATGAGCCTTCTGTCGACAAAACTCTCCTGCTTTGCTGACAAAATAAAATCACCTTTATGAGAGGTGTCAAGCTTTTTGTGGCAAAGTTATATCAACAAAATGTTAGTGTAGACACTGCGCTTGGTTAGGTCACTGAATATGGCCTTCAGGAGGTGTCCCACAATGCTCATCCTGACCGCTGTGGTCAGCAGTTTGAATTCCATTGTCCTGCACCCAGGTACACAGGCATCTGCCCCTCACCCTTTAAAGGCCCAGGAATTTTTGAAATTCCACTTCCTGTTTGCTTGGCTTGACCATGGCAGCTCCATAAAGCAAATGCTCTCCCACGTGGAGCACATGTGAATTGGTGGATCTGTTGGCACTGTCAGGAGAGGAGGCTGTGCAGTCCTAACTCTGCTCCAGCCACAGGATTTCTTGTGGTTTGTTGCATAAGGGCTATGAACGGGACGCGCATCAGTGCCGTGTGCAGATAAAGGAGCCGAGGAAGGCATACCAGAAGGCCAGGGAGGCAAACTGTCGCTCTAGTGCGGTGTCGAAGATCTGCCGCTTCTATAAGGAGTTGTATGCCATCTTCAGCAGTGACCCCACCTCCATTGCCAAGAACCTTGTGGATACTTTGGCGGGGCTGGAAATGGCGGATTGTGGACTCAACCCTGTAGACGATGTCGTGGATGAGGAGGATGAGTTGGAGGGCGATGTGGAGCACATGTCAAGGTCATCTGGTAGAACAGCAAGGCAGGAACTCTTTTCCACTCCAGAAGGGTTTATTCAGTCCCAGAAGTCTGTATCAGGTGTGCATGATGCAGGACAGGAGAGCTCTGGTAAGTGATCTTTTTGAGTTGATGCTACTTGGTTATATGAGGTAGAGCCATCTTTTGATTTGTATATTCTAGAAGTGGGTGAAGGGATACAAAATGTACAAGACTAGCTGTGTTTCTGTGCACTCCATATTCCCCGGGCAGCTAAGCAGTGTGGCAGAACAGTGTGTTAATGTACACCGAGATTTCATGAGAATTCTCCACAAAGCTCTCTAGGAAGCTTTCCTGAAGGTACATGCCAATCCTCTGTCAACAGTTCCTTGGCAGACCTGCTTTGTTTGTTCCCCCATTGTAGGAAACTTTCCCATGCCAATCAGCAATCACTTGCACAGGGACCAAAATGGCACACAGGCGAATAGCATAGGGTCTGGGTCTGAAACTTCACGTTTGTAGGAGATGCATTCTTGCATCCTTGCTTACCCCCAGGAGTGAGATCTCTGCTTCAGTGACCCGTGCCTTTGGAAAATGATAGCAGAATTTACAATATTGTCCCTGGTTGCCTGCAGTGATCCTCTTAAAAACCATCTAGATCCTTTGCCCCATCTTGAGCGCCTAGCCCTCCTTTCCCAGGCCTAACTCACCATCTTTAGGGTATTCACTGAAATGTGTGCTTGCCAAGGGAAAGTGAGAAAGTGATTTGCATGTAAAAAGAGGTGTATTTTACTATAATGATTCAATGTTGTGCATGGACTAACAATAATGCTTCTGTTTATTGTTTTTTGTGCCTATGCAGATGTGGCCTTCAGGGGAACCCCCTACACACTGGCAGAGCACCTCTGCCAGATAAGGAAGTGACCAAGGTGGAGCAAGGAGGACATGTTCCAAGAGGTGCTCCAATCCTCAGAGGCCAGAAAAAAGAGAGCGTAGGGAGTGGACAGAAACCCTGAAGGAAAAATTTAAAATAGACAGGCAGGACAGAAAAGGGATTGAGGAGCGTATTCTAAAGGGCCAGGAGCGGATAATAAAAGTGATGGAGGAGCAAACAGAGATGCTGAAGTCCTTTAATCATGCTCCAGGCAGAATACGTGTGCTCACCTCCCCCTTCCCCACAGCTAGTACAGAACTGCTTTCCATGCCCTCCCAAACTCCTCCTATGCATTCCTTGCAACTTCCTGGAATGCCTCAGGCCAGTATCCCATTCACTCCACCAAATTTGGGCAGCTTCCAAAGTGATAGCTGGACCTACACACAGCTGTGAGAGCCTACATGCCCTGCACTCTTATCTCTCTTCCTACCAAGCTTTGTGTGTGTGTGTGTGTGTGTGTTGTTAATCAGTATTTAATTAAAAAAACCCTCTAATGATACACAATCTTTATTTATTTCCTGAACATGGTGGTTGCTACTGGTAGAAATACATAGTGGCAATTAGATCACTTGCTGACTAACAAATCCCAGTCAGGAATCATTACAATTTTCAATCAAGGCGGCAAGTTAACAAAGCATGGCAGAGTGCTGTATAGAAAGACACATTACTGGTGCTCATTGTCAAACTGTTGCCTCAAAACCTCCCTGATTTGAATAGCCTCACACTGTGCCCCTTTTATAGCTCTGGTATCTGGCTGCTCAAAATCAGCCACCAGGCGATATACCCCAGAGGAAACTTTTCATCCTTAGCCTCACAAATGTTATGGAGCGCACAGCAGGCTGCTATGACCATGGGTATATTTTCCACATTTAGGTCTAACCTGCCACAAAGGCAGTGCCCAGGTGCTTTTAATCTTCCAAAGGCACATTCTATGGTCATTCTGTACCTGCTTAGCCTATTGAAGCACTCCTTGCTGCTGTCCAGGTTTCCCGTGTAAGGCTTCATGAGCCATGGGAGTAAGGGGTATGCTGGGTCTCCCAGGATCACTGTGGGCCTTTCAACATCCCCCACTGGAATCTTCTGGTGTGTAAAGGAAGCCTCTGCTTGCGGCTTTCTGTACAGGCCAGTGTTCCTCAAGATGCATGAATCATGTGCCTTCCCTAACCACCCAGCATTGATGTAAGTGAAATGACCCTGGTGATCCACAAGCACATGCAATACCATGCAGAAGAACCCCTCTCTATTGATATACTCCATTACAATACGGTTCAGGGCCAAAATTGGACAATGTGTGCCATCTATCACCCCGCCGCAGTTAGGGAATCCCATTGTTGCAAAGCCAGCCACTATTTCACGGACATTGCCAAGACTCAGTCCTTCATAGCAGGATACGATTAATGGTCCTGCACAATTGCATTAACACAGCCCCAATGGTGGACTTCTCAACTCTAAACTTATTTATGAGTGACCAGTAGCAATCTGCAGTTGCCATGTACTTCTCCACCAAGAGGGCAGCTCTCATTTAGGTGTTCTTGCATTGCAGGGCTCGAGTGAGTCCGCACACAGTTCCAGAAAGGTGGCTTTCCACATCTGAAAGTTCTGCAGCACCTGCTCATCATCCCAGACCTGCATAACGATGCAATCCCATCACTCAATGCTTGTTTCCCCAAGCCCAACAGAGACAGACCACTGTGTACAGCTGCTCTGTGAATACAAAAAGTAATCTGGTGTTGTTTCTTTCCATGGTACACAGCATGTTAGGCAACTCTGATTCCTGTTCAGATTGGGAGTTCATGATATACTGCATGACCATCTGCGATGTGTTCATAATAGTGACCGTATCAATAGAGAGTAGTTCAGGATCCATCCCTTCAGTAAACAGGGGCCATTGGAAAATGCTGTGAAACACAGTCAGAAACTCATGGAATGATGGGATGGAAAAAACTTCATTGTAGGATGTTAAGCCTGCACCCATGATGCACTGTGATCCATTCCGCCTTCCCACAACTCCTAGCTGCAGAAGGTGTTGAGTAGTACAGTGGGATCGCTACCCACAGTGCACTGCTCTCACTGTTGATACTAGAGCACCAAGAGTGGACACGCTCTGCCGACAGATGGAGCATTGTGTGAACATGCGCAAGCAAAGTAATTATACCGGTTTTTGATTGTCGGAGTAACTTGTGTCGACAAAACTGTGTAGTGTAGGCAAGCCCAACAGTGCACAGGAAATCATCCATCCATTTGTGATCGTCACACAGTCTCTGTAACCATGGACAATATCATCCCTAAGGAACCAGAAGGAACACAGTACACAGCATGGACACACTCACTTTTGGGGCACGTCTATGAGAAACAACTGCTGAGCCATTGTGGAACAGATACTTGCACATATTTCCTCATGTTTCCCCGGTGGAACAACTTTTCTTGTCTCCTGGAACCATTAGTTCAGCTCCTTGTTATAGAGCTTTGAAATCAGGTTTCAAAAATCCTCATTAGCATATTCAATTTTAACTGTCAGTCGGAGAGGTAAGTATACTTATAACTCCTGCCCCACCTATATAAGTAATGGTACTTCCATATAATAACGACTTTCAGTTTGTTACAACACTCACTGAAGTTCCTCCTCATAAACATAGGATTCAAAGACCATGGATCCATTTCTATGGATTATTTTGGTTTTTAGTAAAGGGTTTATCTGTTTAGGTTCAATACAGAACTTCATGCCAACTACCTTTGTCACCTTTCCAAAGGGCCTCAGCCTGGCCTCCATTTGTGCACACGTAATTTTGTATGTGCAAATACATTTTAGGCATGGATACCAGTGCACACAGTAGATAGATTCTAAAATCTGCATGAACCTACATGTGCAAGTGGCAGTGTTTAGATGCACACTTTTCTTATACAGGCACTTTTTAAAAAAAATCCTTCAGCGAGCATGAGTACCGCCTGACCAGCCTTTCAGACTCCTACCGTCTTCCACAATCGAGTTAATATGGGACGATAGAGACGCCGACTTTCCACATTTCCTGGCAGAAAGTGATCAAGTGTCCAGATCACATTTTTTATGCATGGTACAATGCAATTAGAATATGTCATTTGATTCCCTCTTATCACACATTATATGTAATCAAGAGATGTATGTTACTTCAATCAGTAATTCAGTGATAGTTTAATATTTTACTCAGTTTTGCAAAAGAAGGGAGCAGGAATTCTAAACAAGTGAAATTGAAGTACAGGAAATAAAGAGGAACAGGTCTTAGATGGCTCTGGGTGGAGCAAAAAGATATGGACAACCAACCAGCTTTTTCTGCTCCTCTCCCCAACTTTGTGCACTTGCTCAGAGGACAGCAACACTTCCGGAGTAGAAAGACTGGGTGTATATTAGTGCTTCTAATTGGAAGTGTCCTCAAACCCTTTCTGCATCATTTCACCCATGTGTAGTAAGTCTGAGAGCAGAGGTCAGTACCTGTATAGTCGGCTGCAAACATATTTCCCTCAGTGCTCCACAGACAGAATGCCCCTGGGGATGGGAGCTGGTATGGTGCCCATTCACAGGCACCACCATGCCTTGTAAAGGCACACAGAGCAGAAAATGATTAAGCTGGAGTATAAGCAGTATTCTACTATGATATGAAAACATTAGTTTATGACAACAGTTACTACTTAGTTCTGCCGAAGAGTAGCTCTTCTCTATAGCATGTTTAACACCATTTAATGACGCAGGTTTTACAAAGTTGTAATAAAAGTAATGAAGAGAGGTTTGCATTGCTATTAAACAGTTTTATATTAGGTCAGTAAACGCTCTGTATTGGAAAAAACATGTATCTAAGCTAATTATTGGAAGGGATAAGTTATTGTTTTGGGTATTGTTTCAATTTTTTCTGCACACTCTTAGTTCTGTCTACTGTTATTAACTGCTCTATTTGGCATGGCATAGATGTAAAAATTATATCAATAATTCTAGAGAAACTTTTAAAAGAAATTTAGTTAACTATGTAATGTAATCTTTTGGTCTGTCTTATTCAATATCTATAGCATATTTTAATAAAGCCCATCAAGCTTTGAGAGTTACCTGGAAAAATATCAATACTTTGCTTACAGGGGCTCAAATTTGCATGCCTCAAACTTCCTTAGATGTCAGGGAGGCCCTGAATATGCAAAGAATGAAGGACTTTGTCCAAACTTGCCTTAATGACTCAACTTGCAGAGGAATAAGTTACCTTGGGAGAGATCAAGATTTGGTACAGGGGAACAGTAGAACTGTACTCCTTTGACCGGGGAGTGGCAAGAGGTGCTCAGGTGATGGTGAAGTCATGGAGGAATGATGATTTGCAAATGTAACTGCTATTGACTTCCTTTGGCAGTGCACTGCAGCTACAGAGTGTGTACTATAGTGATGATCTTGTTGCTAAGGCACTGGCTTGGCAGAAGATCAGGGTTCTCTTTGTAACTCTGCCATAGACTTCCTGTCGGACTCTGGCCAAGTCACATGATATCTCTGTGCTCAGTTCCTCATCTGTAAAATGGGGATGATACTTCCCCACTTTCCAGGGTTGGTGAGAGGATAAATTTTTCAGTGCAAGACAAGTGCCATCATGTTTAGCACCATACCTAAGCCGATAAATAACTAAATCCACTCAAGCAATTACTCAAGGGACCAACAAAACCTGATTGCTTACTGGAGGTGGTGTTCTACTCAAGGTGGAGCAGAATTCTATTCATTGCACTGGAAGTCAGGCTTATAATATAAAATGTTGCCTAATAGTGTGACATTTTCCATAGGCTTCACTGCATAATATACTGAGATTCAATGCAAAAATCTCTATTAATGCTCCATTGACAATAAGAATTTAAAACCACAAAAGGAAGTGGATTCAGAGTTCCGGTTCTCATAGCTAATACAACTCTTTTCCACTGAAAATTTGTAACATTTTGTATTGACATAGAACGCTGTTAACCGTATGCTACTACACACATGCAATCAAAGTGACTCAGTTACCATGCCAATAATTAAATTTTCCCAGCATTTAAAATCTCAGTCATTAACTGCATTAACAACATTTATTGCATTGATACTTTTTTAAAAAAAGTTACCAAATGAAACGTTATTCCATTTTAAAGATAAATAGAAAAAAGATCGATAAATATGTGGACTGGACACACATTAAAACAAAACTATGCTGTTTGCTCCTTTCAGTGGGTGATGCTAGAGTCTGATGTGCAGCATTCCAGATAAAGGTCCACTTGATAAATATTAATCTGTCCTGTAAATGAATCTTGATGGTCCCATCAGCTAAAGAAATGATCTGCTTATTGTCTAATTTAATATAACAAACGGGTAGTTAATATGAGGGCTCCGTGCATAGGGAAAGTCAGGATTGGAGGTTTCACTGCTAATGTGGATCCTTCTATTCCACACCTCTAATCCCTCCCCACCAGCCAGGAAACACATTAGTGCTCTGGGGCTGTAGTTGTAAGCAGCAGGGTGCTTCTCTAGCCACTCCATAGCCTGGGGGAAGGATTATTTTCCTCATGTCCCCTGCAGAGCTACCAGCACACAGCCCAATATTCAGCCTGTGCACTGGATTTCAGGATCTGGGCCATAATACAGAAAAGCACTAGATATATGTAGAGAGACAAGACATTGTGCACCATGGTATCTAGCTGCTAAGAAGGCGAGGTACCAATGTCAGTCAGTGGGCTCCAACTATCAACATTTTGGGTAGCCATTGAACATGCTAGCCCACTGTATCACAGATACACAAGGCTAATATTTTCCAGCATGGATGACTAAAATTAAGTCAAATACGTTCAAATTTAAACACATAAGATTGATTTTCATTCACTTTAGGGGGAGGTGGTAGGTACTCAACTCCTCTGATAATCCAGCCAAATGAAAAAATGGATTTGGATACCCTAGTTTGAAACATTTGGCCAATGTTCATTGGGACAGTACTGGAAACAAAAAGTACTGATTTAAGCAAAATATGGTAGGAAGTGAGCTATTATTTTAATTACAAGTCGTCATAGCTACAGTTTATTTTTAAAATACATAGTGCCTTTATTTTAAATCTCATTCTTATTTTTGCTTTTCCAGTATCCTGCCATTCTCTATTCTTCTACTGTACTAGTAGTTATGCTTAAGAGAAATTTCAATTTAGAGAGGTCTGGACACAAATCCAAATAGTGAAGTGGGTTAAAATACCCCATCTTTTCACCTCTGCAGATCTTGATTCAAATCCCTTGTTTGCATAACCACAAGAAAATTATTTTGTTGTTTGTATCCTACTCCCCATATATCAACATAAACAAACAAACCTAGAACTGGCCACACTTAGGCATAGTTTGCAACCGATCCTCCAGATTGGCTGATAAAGAATTGGGATGGCTGTGTTAGACAAGCCACAAACACCTTCTGCTGCAAACACAACAAAGTTGAATGGAGTGTGTGGAGATCATGCCTGGCAGCAGCCTGTTCTAAATTGGTTGCCTGAGTCAACCACCAGGATTCCTTATCTTTCTTACACAATGACTAGATGACAAACCTATTGTCTTTGCTTTTGCTATCAACAAACTTGTGTTTGGAGACTTACCTTATAACTAGTTCCCACCCCAATGCGAGTCTCCTCACTGATCATGGATGATACTTAAAGAGCGGAGGCCTCAGCACCGAGCTAGCAGTGATCAGCACTGATGACCTGAAACGACATCATTCCTTGTCAGATGACAGGGGCATGAGCCCTCAGTCTCTAATGCTTTGATGGCCTTAAGCAGTTCAGAACAAAAAGCTGTCTGATAGTGTGGTTGTAATAAGAGCTTTTGGTTGAATTGGACTAATGTCAGCCCACCTTTGTCAGCAAAAGCCAATGGTCAGTGTCAAGTTCAGTACCCCTTCAGCGAACTCAGACATCCATGACTGTTGACCACCAAGTCCCTGACCATTACCATCGGGCAGCCTCCAGCTCCAGGTTATGGCTAGCACCAGACCGGACATCAAGCAGGTGGCCAATGTCAGATATTTGGGAAACATCATAGATGAAAGATGTGGACATTCATATAGCTGCAGCTTCTGCTGCCGCCATGTTTCAGGCCTTTCAGCGGCCTCTGTGGGGATGTTGTGACATCAAGCCTGCTATGAAGCCATGGATGTATATGGTTGTATCAATTCTATTGTATGGAAGTGAAACACTGGTGCTGAGGAAGGTTGCAGAGCACCCACTGATGTTTTCAATTCTTGTCATCCTTGTCAGCTACTCTATATCAAATGGCAGGACAAGATCAGAAATAAGAATATTTGAAGCCAAATCCAGCAACTGCCTCTAGATCTGGTTTCTGAGGCTTTCTTGGAATGAACATATTAGAATGGCAAACCAATGAATTCTGAAGCAGGTATACCAAGGAAAGCCATGTGACACTCAATCTGCAAGGAAACCATGTCCCTCTGGGAAGTGCTGATGAGGAGGAGGAGGAGGAAGAAGCAGTGGCACGGAATGAGCCTCTCTCACTTTCTCTGCTCCAGTAAAACTTGAAATTGGAGAAGAATGATTACTGCAAATCAGGATTCAATTTCACTGGCAGAACTATGTGTGGAAAATTGCTCAACAGCTGGTTCAGGACAATGCTATTACAACAGGCAAACTACCAGTATGAAAGTATTTATTGGCTTATTATTTCAATTTGCTCCCCATTCTCTCTCAAACCAGACAAACTTTCAAACCAGTAAAAGCATGTTAAGTGCACCAAAGCATGTTAAGTGCACACACACAAAAGAGAGCGACACACCATTTCATATGCTCTGTAAATGTTTTTTGTTTTGGTGCATAAAGGTTACATGAGTTATTGATGTGAGATCCTGGTTCTTGCCTATGTACATGTATTATTATAAATAATGTCAGAAAAATGTTTACTTAGCCAGCTTATTGGGAGAAATAGAGAAAGGAAAGAAATTGGCCACGTGCTTCATAATAAACAGAAACTAAGGAAAACATGGGAGTTATCTCAATTTGTTTATATTTTTTTTATTAATACATTTTAAATCATTCTGTGTTTTCCACTGGTCAGAATAAGAAGTGTCTCCAAGCTGATGTTCAGCCTGAGTCTGTTATTTTGGAACAAAAGCAGAAAGACTCACATTTCAAGCCATCACTATGTAGTTCTGGGTACCAGCAATGGGACTCCTGGAGCATATTGAGAAAACAAAGGGCTATTTGGTCTTTACTCAGACAAAACTCACACTGTCTTATTTACAATAAAAATTCCCAGACCTATCCATGCCATACATACTAGGTGCACACAAACAAATGCATACATTGGCTGAGCACTAACATCTTAATACTCAGATGTCAAAAATCAACTGCATGCACTGATATTGCTACTCAAAAAGTGCATTTGCACAAACTGAAAATTTAGCCCTCCAGAGTCTAGCTGGTAAAATATAAAATTACTGTAAGGAATAACTTAATAAACTACAATACATTATAAACATTTTGAGGAGCTTTGTGGACCCATATTCATACAAGCTAGTAAAATCAAGTTGGTGTGGAGGTACAGTATTGTATTCATTGTTGATAAAGATCATGAAGCATCTTCCATAGGAAGGCAGGATGCCAGCTTCTCTCAAATAAGTGGCCATCTATATCCATACTGAAGAGACTATCTTGACACTGATAATTTCACCAGTTGCCATCTGCCTCAAGTGTTCCTTTCTGGGGCAAGTTGGGAACCCTCACACTCCTTTTATCCATATCAGTCTGGTTTTAGGCCTAAATATGCAAGTCTGCATTCAGTTTTGTTGACTGAAAATGTACTTTTACTGATGGACAAAGATCATGGTCAAGATTTTAAAAAGTAACTAGTGATTTGGGGTGCCTAATTCAAGACATTTTCAGACAGCTGATTTTCAGAAAGTTCTGAGTACCTGCTCTCTGAAAATCAAGCACTTTTAAAAGGTATCTTAAGGTGGGTACCAGAAAAGAGATGCACTCAAAATTACTAGCCACTTTGGAAAATATTGGCTCAACTGCCTATGCTAGGGTCTGCCTGCAACTTTTGATGCCATTAACCATGAGCCTGGTTGGGATAGTCAGGATTGCTCAAGTAGTTCTTTTCTTTTAGAAAGATCAGAGTAGGTCTTGTTAAACAATTGTTCATTAGCTCCTAACGTCTTGGTCATATGTCTTCCTCAGGATTTTATGTTATCACCCCCCCCCATTCAGTGTGAGTGTGAGGCTGGGTGGAAAAGCTAGGAAGAAGACTTAGAAGCTCTTAGTATATGGAAGACATGCAAGTCTAGTTCCCCTTTTCATCAACACAGAAGATGCCATTTCTCTGATGACCCAGTGCTTGCTTGGCAGAATGACTTGGGTTATTATGAGCTGGTTAAAACTCAAATCCAGGGAACACAAAAATGTTGAAACAGAAAAAGTCACAACTTTTCCTTTTCCCGTCTCTGAAATGAAACGTCAGTGAATTGGACACAGTTTTGATGTCACTGCATTTTCCACCAGAAATCTGTTCTACTGAAGTTTTTCTAATCAAAATTACTAAAAAATGGTCTTAGTTAAAACAAAAAAGAGCATTTTCTGTTGTCTCATGGTACAGTAACACTCAGCTAAGTGGAACAGTGGGGAATAATATTGTATAGGTTCCAAAATCTAGTTCCCTGATAATCATTTTATAGTGAGACAGAGTCAGGCCAGATGGCTACAAGAGAGTGGTCAAAGGTAGATGCATTAGTTCCAGGTTAAGCAGGTCCCTTTTCCCTGGGTAAGATAACATGGACTATTCCAGAACACTCAGGAACTTTCTAGAACTAATTAAGGCAGGCAGGCTAATTAAGACACCTGTAGCCAACTGGAAAGCTCTAGAATTAATTAAGGCTAATCCAGACACCTGGTTTAAAAAGGCTGTCATTCCAGTTAGTGAGGTGTGTGCATAAGGAGCTGGGAGTGAGAGGACGTGCTGCTGGAGGACTGAGGAGTACAAGGATTAACAGACATCAGGAGGAAGGTCCTGTGGTGAGGACAAAGAAGGTGTTGGGAGGAAGCCAGGGGAAGTAGCCTAGGGAATTGTAGCTGTCGTGCGGCTGTTCCAGAAGGCACTCTAGACAGCTGCAGTCCACAGGGCCCTGGGCTGGAACCTGGGGTAGAGGGTGGGCCCGGGTTCCCCCCAAACCTCCCAACTCCTGACCCAACACAGGAGCTTCCACCAGAGGGGAAGGTCTCTGAGCTGGTCCCCGACCCACATGGTGGATGAGCAGAAACTGCAGGGATTGTTCTTACTCTTTTTTTCCCCATGCTGGCCAGTGATGAGGTTACTGAGTGAACGGCAGATTTGAGCCATGAAAGTGACCAAACTGAGGGCTGCCGTGAATCTCTGAGGTGAGCAAAACCTGCCAATAAGCGCAGGACCCACCAAGGTAGAGGAGGAACTTTGTCACAATAAACATCATTTACTGATTTTTCAAAGACAAACGCTAGATACCCGTATCACTCTTCAATAGTGGCTAACCCGGTAGGTAACCTCTAGAAATATATCTGCTTTTCCCATTGTTTAGAAAGCAAACTATCTTCCTCAGAGGAATATAGATCAATTACATTATTTCTTCCTTACCAGAGTACAGCTCAGTTACTGATCCTGCAAACAGTGACATATATAAGTATTTCCACTGACTTTAATGGAACTACTCAAATGTCTAGATTTATACACATGTGTAAGTATTTGCAGAATAGGGACCTTAGTGATGGAAGGATTCTGAAATGCATTTGCTTCTGAATTCGGACAGCTTCTCTAAACAGGAACACTCAAGAAAATCTGAATTAATTGAAGGGGTAAATTTGAAGTGGATTTGTTCAACTGCATTAAATTCCTGTGTGGATGCTTTCGGTATGGATTAATTCACTTATCTCCAGTTGGATTCATAAACCCTCTTTTAGAGCCATGAACCCTCTCCTAGAGTTCAGCACCTAAAGTAGGTCAGCCCTTTAAAAAAAACCAAAAAAACAAAACAAAAACAGTAATGCCACCCTCCCCTTATAACATTTAGCCCAGTAGTTAAGACACTCATCTGAGCTGTGGGAGGCTGGAGTTGAATTTCTTCTACCTGATGTGGAGGAGACATTTGGAATGCATGCTACAGTATTGGGCCCAAAAGATGATATGGGGGAACACCTAGTTTGTGAATCCCACCTGAGGAGGCAGCTGGATGTGCACCCAGCTGCCCAAATATAGGTGCCTAGGGGACATTAACAGCAGAAACGTACTGTATGTCTACACAGCAAAACAAAAACAACCCCTCTACCCCAGCAGTGAGCCTCAGAGCCTGGGTCATCTGACTCGGGCTCCCACTGCAGTGTTAAAAATAACAGTGTAGACCTTTGGGCTTGGCCTGGAACCTGGGCTCTGAAACCTGGCAACGAGGGACTGTCTTGGACTTGGGCTCCAGTGCAAGCCTGAATGCCTACATTGCTCCTTTTAGTCCCTGAGCACCAACCCCGTGAGACCAAGTCAGTTGACCCAGCTCTGAGACACACTGCCTCAGGTCTCTTTTTGTTGTGTAGATGAACCCTTATGTGCCTAGAGACTTTCAGGGAGTACAGGATTAGGCAGCAGTTGAGTAGGGATTTTGGAATGCCAGACTAAATGTTGAATTTAGGCCTCTGTAGTGGATGTTAGGTGCCAAAATCCTCATTGTGAATCCATCCAGAGTGCCTGAGTGTAGCAGGCAATTACCTCACCTGGATTCTCTTTCTCCATTTAAAGTTAAAAACAACCTTACACAGAGAGACAGCTATTACCTGTAGTGATTTAGAAACACAGCCAGTTGCCAAATGTAGTGTCAGGTTGCACTAGGTGATCTGCTAATTAGGTCCACTATGAAAATTGCTTTTCAAATTTAATTTTAAAATTAGGGAATGAAGATTAGTTATGGCATCCACATGCCTAAATGTGAAAAAAATTAGAAGACAAACAAACCAACCTGTAGACTCAACTTACTGGAGAACAAAGAAATGTACTGTTTAATTTGACATGATGCAGCTGTGATATAAATTGGAACTGGACACTATTTAGGCTCCCAAAGGATGCAAGGAACTCAGCAAAATAATAACTGATTCAAAAATGCCCTAGTAGTTAGGCTTATTATGCAGGTTTCTTTCTGTGCTAAGAAATGAATGCAATCAAAACAAAAAGGGGGGGAAAAATAAAAAGAACAAAACCCAAACCCTCTGGTAATTTCTGTACGTTCGGTGAGAAGGAGCCATTGATTTTAGTACAATTACTTGAGACAGTAAGCACAATTTTTCATAATATTTCAGCGGTTATTTGCAAGAAAAGAGATTTTGTAGTCCCCTCAAGCATTTTTTCAGATAATTTGATTTGAGACTCAAGTCTGAAGTAAGGAGCTAGTCTGGTCTTGAAACTGAAGCCTGGGTCATCCCATGCCATAAAATAAATAATTAAATAAACCAAAGTTTAAGTCAGAAATTAAAAAAAAATCCCAAACCTAGCCATATATTGAAATGAAAACTGAACACTTTCTTCATTGTCCAAGGCAAAAACTACAACACAGGCTCAATTAGGCACCCTAGGAAGGGTTTCCCTGCAACAGTCTCAAGTATCATGGCTTTGCCAACTACATCAAGGAAGGCATTAAGGATTGTAACATGGTAGACACTAGGAGCAATTCCAGAATCCTCACAATCTAAATAAGAATAATCAAGACAAAGTTAGTAATCCATATAAACCACTGAAAACAGATTGGCCTTCTCTCCCATTACCCACAACTTCTCTCCTGACTAGATATGTCATTTATTTCTATAGCCACCACACAATGTTAGATTATAATAGTATAATAGATACTGTGGGTGAGGCACTTGTGGAATAGTCATCTGATGAAGACACATACCTTCTTTCTGATGCAAAAGACAGAGACACTTTTCACTCTACTGGAACAGAGTTCTGTTCTCTGCTTCTTCAGCAAAGACCAGTTAGGAATCCCTCAGAATGCCTCCAGAACAATTCTTGGTAACTCTTCACACAGTCAGCATTGACTGGTGACTTCTGAAAGGCAAACTGGCTAGAATTCACTGTGGCAGTTAAGGCCACCATTAACATAATTCCACTGAGGCCCAAAAATTTCAGTTGTTTTGCCTGGCTCATCTGAATATCCACAAGAAAAAACAGTTCCTGCAGCAATCAAAATGGATACACCCCATGCTGGAAATCCAGAAACAGAAAGTCTATTAAAGGAGCACCAAACGTCTGGTGACTCAAACACGGCAACATCCCTACTAGCATCACTGAATTTAGAGCAATGTCAAAGATGGATCCACATAGTTGAAATTCTGGACTTCGCTCTCTTCAGCCACAAAGCGTGGGTATTATTGCATTAGTTTGGGGCTGCAAACCCAGTGAAAACATCAAAATCCTGACGTCTCAGCTGATGTGATTGCAAGAATGCCTTAAAAGCACCAGCAAAAACTCCTTGTGAACTTAAAAGCGCAAAGTGTGCAGAGCACTCCAACAAATAATCAGCTCAGTATCTGCCTCGTCCTCCCTATAGTTGCCCTTCCCTGTTGAGAAGGCAAACAAGGCCTTCTCACTCATGAAAGCTGAGAAAGCTGAAGGACCTTATTGGGTCTTTCTAGAATTTCTTAAATACCTTGGAGTCAAGGGACAGAAATGGCTGGTGGCACTTATCTCTAATATCCTTTCCACAGGGTTCATCTCAAGGATCTGGTGTGAGGCTATGGTCATTGCCACTGCCAGGCCTGGGAAGCCAACGAGTAATTCCTCATTGTTATGCCCCATATCACTCTTCTGCACATCATGCAAACTCATGGAGAGAATATTATTGGGAAGTATTGTGTTCCTTGTACAAACAATGTTACAGAATGAACAAATGGGTTTCTGACCAGGCTGCAGCTGCACCAACCAACTATTAGCCTAAACAGTACACAATGCAGCAAAAGCTGAAGACGGGCAGCTTTCTTAGATTTACCTGCTGCCTACAGCATACCAGCCTACAGCAGGTATGGAAGAATGTCCTTCTCCTGATAGCCAGCAAAATTATTCCATGCAATGAAACAACGAAATTCTTCCTGAAATTTTGACCAGTTCTGGGTTTAGCATTTTCCTTCGTAACCAGGTCAGCAGGTCAAGTACTCTCAGTGAGGCCTATCACACAACACCAGCAGCAAGCGTCTCTGCATCAACAACAGTAGCCGCAATTCATTCAAGGGCTGACCACCCAACACTAAGGGCAGCAACAACACCTGGTCCAGGAGAATGGCAGCTCTCTTACAGTCTTCCAGGAGCTACTACTAACTTAGGGCCAGAGTCTTCAGGGTGGGGTTCCGATACCAGGGATCCAGTGAAGCTGATGAAGATGGGCCTAGAAGATGACTCTAAAGCCTTCTTGGTGACATTTGAGCATGCGGCCACTCTGGTGGCATAGCTGCTGGATCACTGGGCCACACTCGCAGACCACTATCTGACACGATTGGCCCAGGCAGCCTGTAGGTGCTAGATCCCATGGATGCTCTAGGTTAACAGAAAGTCAAGACAGCCATTTTAGACTATTTTTATATCTCCCTGGAGACGTATAGGCAGTGCTTACAGAGAGAAAGACACCCACTGCGGGGCCAAGTGCCTCAACGGTTATTGCTTTACTGGCTAACCCTGGAAAAGTGAACTGGGGTGCAGGTGGTGGAGAATATTGTTCTTGAGCAATATATTCATGTTCTCCCAGTCAGTGGCTGGGAGTAGGTACAGAGATGCTGACCAGGCAGAGACAGAAGGCCTCATGGAAAATTGCCTGGCAGCCGAAGGGGTGCCTCCCACCCAGACTTCCACATTCAGTGATGGCCTAACCTCAGGACCCCCATCCTTGGAAGGCTGAGTGCAGCGGAGGGAATGGGGCACAGGAGATTGTCAGCTGTAGTGAGGCCCAAGTCACTTGCGTGGCAGACACAATAAGCCTGAGCAAGAAGGCCCCAAGATTGTTAAACTCTGATACACCCCAGAATAGCAGTCCCCAAATACAAGAAAATCAAAGCAAGAGACACAGGTAGGTGGTCAATCAAAACATGTAATAATCTTGAACAAGTTAAGTCAGCAACACAATCTGAAACCCCCCCCCACAAAAAAACAAACAAAAAAACCCCAACACACATAACAGCCCAAATGGCAGGTATGTAGTAGCAGGCCCTGAATAACTGCACACAACCAATGCTATGTACATACTCACACAGGAACACGAAGCAATAAGCAGGAAAGGTTCCCCCCCAAAAGTCATAATAATTTCCCCTATTTTCCCCAAAAGCTCAGTGGTACCTGGCTGGAGACACCAGGTGATCCCAGGGTGGTCAGTTTGGGGTGGATGCTGTTGCTGTGGTGCAACTTCACCAATTGGCCAGATGATGTCATCATATACAGAAGGAGTGTCCTCTTCCCTATCTGTTCCCCTTTCTTTAAGCAGTATATGTCAGCGGTTAACAACATGTTCTCTCTGTAGTAAACATACTTGCCACACTCTGTACCCTGCAGCCCACTAGCTCATGCCACGAGTATCGAAAATTATTCCAGACCCTTGCCTAACGTACACCGCTTGTCCAGCACAGAATGCATGGACACACTGCTCCAAAAATCACATATTTGCTAGTTGCATCGGTTGGCTGCAAGGATGGCAAAGGATTGGGGTGAACCTCTTCTGTCAGCATAGCTAGTTAGGTTGGCTGAAGAGGGTTTCCCCAGTACTTTCATGAGATGTACTCCGAATATTATATATAAACTATGACTCAATGTAACGGGAAGGGTTTATCTTGATATTCCTCCAGTATATGCAAAACCATGCTCTGAAGTGTTTTTGCCAGAAGCTGGGAATGGATCACTTGATGACTACCCTGTTCTGTTCATTTCCTCTGAAGCACCTGGCATTGTCCACTGTTGGAAGACAGGATACTGGGCTAGATGGACCATGAGTCTGATCCAGTATGGGCATTCTTATTTGAGCTGCAGTCTGCTTCAGAATCCCATGCAGTCTCTCCGCCATCCTGTTGCCTTGGGGATAGTACAGAGCAGATTTATAATGAACTGTACCAATATTGTCAGAAAGTCTTCAAACTCTCTTGATACAAAAGTTGTCCCATTATCTGAAACAAGGCTGTCTGGTAGGCCAAACATCACAAATAAAAGGGTTAGGCAAGAAATGAACTCCACTGAGGTTCCATGTGAAATTATGAATGCAAAGGGGTAACGTGAGTAATAGTCTGAAACTAGTGTGTAGCCATGCAGTGCAGTTGAGGGTTTAGTAATTGCCACTGCAACTCTCTGCCATTGTTTGTCTATGACTACCAGTTTCAAAGGGACTGGAGGAGTAGTAGTTCTATGCACTACGCAGGCTGAGCCTGCCCTTACATGACACTTAGACACGAAAGGCAGCCATGCATGCCAATCACAACTACACAGGAGTTTCTTCATCTTCGTAACTCCCAAACACCTTTTATGAGCCACATCCTGGACTGTTTGTTGCAGCACTGTGGGAACAATCACCCTGGCTCCTCTGCCTAAGATGTATTGAGTAGCACGTGTCTTCACTGTGAGCTTGGAACGAATTTTCTAGAATGTAGACAAAGTTCTCTTAAAGACTGGGGTCGTCTAATCCACTTGCACAGCAAGTATCATGTTGGATAATTCAGCATCGTGAAGAGTGGTGTTTATGATTCATGCTCTCCCGATACTGGGGGGGGCTCAGTCTAAAGGGGAGGACATGTGACCACCCCATGTGTCTCCTCTGCCCAGTGTTGCCCCCCCGGCTCCCTGTGCCCAGTCCAGGGCCGCCACACTCTCCCCACCAGAGTTACCTGTAGGGTGGGGGTGAGAGAGCTCTGTCCTTCTCCCACTGCGCTTCCCCCTAGGTACGTTCAGTCCCTGCCCCTGGCAGGTGCCCCTGGGCAGGGAGCGGGATGGAGTCACTTCTTATGCCAGCTGAAGCTCACCGCTCCAGGTTGCTGCTCTGTGCAGTGCAGCAGCTGCCTGAGAGAGAGTCCGGATGGGGAGATGGAGGCAGTGGCTTGCCCCCAGTTGCTGGGGACAGGGGCTGCATGAGCTGGAAACATGCTGGGGAGGAGACTCACTTCGGCTCGCTTGGCCCTTGTTCCCCACAGCCAGGCTTGGGCGGGAGACAGCCAGGCTCTTGAAGGCAGCTGCTGCACTGCACAGAACAGCAACCTGGAGTGGCCAGTTTGAGAAGTGGCTGGTCTTGCCCCTTCTGCTTCCTGCCTGGGCCTGACTACCAGGGACAGAGGCTGAGTGTGCCGGGGGGCAGGAGAAGAACAGAGCCACTCTCCCTTACCCCGGCAGACTAAGCAGAAATCGGCGGGGGGGGGGGCACTTGACCCAGCATTCCCTCCCTATGCATTGCCTACGGTGGAGTCAGTAGTCCACTTTAATTCAATTGGGATATCTTTCAGTAAAAAGCATTTGATGTACTCTGCCATTTCTGCATACAAGGGCGCCAACCCAGCACAAGTTCTCAAAGGATCATTGGCAAATAAATTACATGTTCCTTCGATATGTACCACATTGAAGTCACACTGCTACAACTGAATAAGCAAATGCTACAGCCTCACACTGAGCAGGTCAATGGCTTTATGATAGAGGCCAAAAATAAGCAAATGATCAGTTTCTAATGTAAAATGGCTTCCCACTATGTAGACTTTGGAATGTACAATAGCAAAAACCACTGCCAAGAATTCTAGCTCAATCTGGGAATACTTTGCTTCCAACAGGGTGAGCGTACAGGATGCAAATACAACCGGCCATCCTTCCTAGAGCGGAACTGTGCCCAGGCCTCAATTGCATTCATTGGTCTGAATCACTGTTGGCTTCCTTGGATCAAAATAAGCACAGGATTGGACCTGACACAAGGCTTGATGCAGGATTTCAAAACCCTGCTTTGCCTCTTTAGTTCAAGCCAACTGGCCCTTCGTTAAATCCCACAGCGGCTTGGCAAGGATAGTAAAATGGGCAGGTCATGGCCACCTAAATATTGAACGAGGCCAAGGAATGGATGTAAACTGCTATGATCAGTGGGTAATGGTAGCGAAACAACAGCTTGTAGCTGTTCAGGTGTCAGTTTCACATAACTGACCAACAGAGAATGCCCTAGAAACTCTACAGCATCTTTGACAAAACCATACTTGACCTCATTCAACTTTGTGCCAGCTTGTTAGAGTTGGGTTAGCATCTGGTCCAGAATAGCATTATGCTCAGGAAGGGTCTTAGTAAAGATGAGAATGTCATCCAAATAGAAACATATGCCTTGGATATTATCCAGGAGCTGAGAGAACTCTCTGAAATACTCAAGGAGCAGAAACTAAACCAAAAGGGAGTTGTGTGTGCTGAAAGTTAATACCTGTGACTGAAAATTTGCAGTTATTTGCCAATAAACAGATTGGTAATCCAAAAATAGAGAAAATCTGGGATCTACTTACTTGGAATCATCACCTCTTTGAAGCTGGCAATTGAAACTGATCATGTTTCACACGTTTATTAAGTGCCCTAGAATCTGGGTGCATTCTTCTTGTATATAATCACTGTGTGTGGGCCCTGTCCATAGGCCCCTCCACCTCTCAGGTGATACCTTTATCTTTCATGTGTGGCAATTCTGCTTGGAGCTTATCCATAAGTGCAGGAGGAACAGGACATGCAGGCAATGTAAAGAGCTTGGCATTTGAATGCCACTGCAGAGAGTGCAATATCTCAGGGACAGAACACGATCACTGTTGGAGACACCATGGTGTCTCTGAGTTCATGCAGAAGCAGCACTGATCATAGGACAATAATGGAATAGCATTCACAGCAGTACCTGTCACAATATAAAACTTAGCTGTCAAGGCCGTGCCTTTGTAAAGCACAGAGCATACAGCTTCACCCACTGTCTGCAAAGCATACAAATCCCAAACTTTTATAACCACTATAGTTGTCCAAATGTCCAGATTAACAACTAACCCAGAAGGGGGAGATGGTTAACTTCAGCACCCATATTCACCATGCACTTCAGCAGTGCACCATCAATTTCTACAATATGGGATACCAGCTTCAGCGCTTTGTCACATGAGAAGAGCGTACTAAAGGAAACATCAGGGTCCCTGGTAGATGTCTCATGTGGCTCCACATTTACGGTACACAATTCTGGCCTCCCATCATTGTGAACCAGCGTACCGTGGCAGGCTAACTAAAAGTGTCCTTCCTTCCCACAAGCCCGAAACATAGCAGTTCTAGCCAGGCAGGCAGGCAAATTGACCAAGTGACCTGGACTACCTACCACAGCGGAAACAGTGAGGAGCTGGCAACTTCTGCTCCTGAGGTTGTGGAACGGGAGTAGGTAGCATTGTATGACTGAGTGATGGAAGCAGGAGGAGCAGCTGAGGATTTAAGGGTAGGCACAAAGGTAGCAGCAGTCTGAGACATAGAACCCCTTTGAGTCATTTGAGAGGGTTCAGACTGACTCTTAGCAACTGCAGCATCAAAAGTTAGAGTTCTAGCATCTTCAGTCAATAACCATTCACCCAGCTGGTCATTGGCTATGCCAACAACAAAAATATCCTTGAGCATGATCATCAGAACATTCCCAAATTTACAGTCCTGGGCCAACCACTGCAAATGACATGCATACTCCCGTATAGTTTCCTTGAGCTGCTGGCAGCTTCAAAAAACATTTTCCTGTTTAGCAGAACAGAATGTTCAGTCCCAAAATACTCACTGCGATGCTGCACAGCCACATCAAAGGAGGACTTGGGCTCTAGGAGTCCATCTTAAATATCAATTCCAGTCAAATAGCCAAAGGATGTGCAGGCAGCATGGGTTGCAGAATAGAAGCATTCATTACCATAACGGGATGTTCTGATGCATCCCAGAACAGCAATCCCCAAACACAAGGAAATCAAAGCAAAACATGCAGGTAGGTGGTCAATCAAATACACGTAATAACCATGAACCAGTTAAGTCAGCAACAGTCTGAACAAAACGTAACAATCCAGATGACAGGTATGTAGCAGCAGGCCCCATTGTGACAAAGTTCCTCCTCTGCCTTGGTGGGTTCTGCACTTTCTGGTGGATTTTCTTGCCTCAGAAGTTTACGGCAGTCCTCAGTTTGGCTCCTTTTGTTAGTGGCACAAACCTGCCGTTCACTCGGCTAACCTCATCACTGGCCAGCATGGGGAAAAGGAGGAGAACAATCCCCGCAGTCTCTGCTGGCCCACCTAATGGGTCGGGGGACAGGCCAGAGACCTTTCCCTCTGTGGGACCCACAGTCCAGATCAATTCCTCTTATATCAGATAGGGAGTTAGGGGGAATCGGGGCCTGCCCTCTACTCCGGGTTCCAGCCCAGGGCCCTGTGGATTGCAGCTGTCTATAGTGTTTTCTGTAAGAGCTGTGTGACAGCTTCAACTCCCTGGGCTACTTTCCCATGGCCTTCTCCCAACACCTTATTTGTCCTTATCACAGACCTTCCTCCTGATGTTTGATAATGCTTGTACTTCTCAGTCCTCCAGGAGTACGCCTACTCACTCTCAGCTTCTTGCGCGCCTCTTGCTTCCAGTTCCTCGCATGCACCTCACTAACTGAAGTGAAGTCCTTTTTAAAACTAGGTGCCCTGATTAGCCCGCCTGTCCTAATTGATTCTGGTAGCTTCTCAGTTGGCTCCAGGTGTCCTAATTAGCCTGCCTTAATTGGTTCCAGCAACTTCCTGATTGTTCTGAAACAGCTCATTATCTTAATCAGAGAAAAGGAATCTGCTTAATCTGGGGCTAATATATCTACCTTCTGTCACTCTCCTATAGCTATCTGGCCTGACCCTGACCCTGTCACACCACAGACACACAATGCTATGTACACACACACAGAGAAAATGGAACATTGAGTTCAGGAATCAGGAAACAAACAAGAACAGGGAGCAGGAAGCAAAAAGCAGGAAAGCCAACCTCATCACAATCATCACAAGGACACAGAGGCTTAGGGAGCTGACAAGCACTAAAGCTAATGATCCCCAAGCCATGATACCCCCAGTGGAGAGGAGACGGACAGCGGTCTTACCTGCAGGCAATTTCTTCAAGTGTGGGCAGCTCAGTCACTTTTGACACAACCGTCCTTTATGGATTGTAGGTACTGCCAACATTGCTGGTTTTAAGCCATATGAAAAAAGGCCTAATATATAGCACTGGGATGCTCCTCCCCCTGAAGCTCCTGGGACAACACAGCTCCCAATTTGCCCTCCACAGCATTGATTTTTCAAAATAAATACTTTTGAGAACTCTGGCCTATACAGGATCATTTCCTCACACAGGCACTGCTTTAATGACCTGAAAGCTCTTTCCCAAACATTGAATCAGCTGGTCTTTCTTGGGGTGTTGTCTTTGGTCAGGTCTGTGAGGGGGGCTGCTACCATGGAAAATCTCAGTACAAAGTGGCGATAATACTCTGTGAGCCCCATGAAATTATGCAACCATTTTTTCATTGTTGGAGCATGGCAGGCTTTCAAGGCCTGCACTTTGTCTGTGAGCAGCCAAATTTTGCCCTCTCCTAATGTGTACCCAAAATAGGTATCAGAGTAGCAGCCGTGTTAGTCGGTATTCGCAAAAAGAAAAGGAGTTTTGGAAAAAGAAAAGGAGTACTTGTGGCACCTTAGAGACTAACAAATTTATTTGAGCATAAGCTTAAGTCATCCGATGAAGTGAGCTGTAGCTCATGAAAGCTTATGCTCAAATAAATTTGTTAGTCTCTAAGGTGCCACAAGTACTCCTTTTCTTTTTCAAAAATAGGTAGTGTCCTCCTTTCTGATTTTGTATTTTGACATCAGTCTTGCTTCTCCCAGCAACTGGAGGACATCCAATACATGACTAAAGTGGATCTCCCAGTCTTAGCTATCAATAATGGCATCATCTACTTAAGCAGTGGCATATGCACCATGGGTCTGTAGGAATTGGTCCATCAGTCATTGGAAGGTTATGGGTACCTCAGGTAGGCCAAAAGGCATCATATGAAGATGATATAATCTAAATAGCATGGCAAAAGCCATCTTCTCACAGGATACTTATGTGTGTGGAATCTGCCACTACCCCTTTGTCAGGTCTGGCATAATAATCTATATGGCTTCCCGCAGCCAGTCAATTAGTTCATCCACCCAGGGCATTAAATATGCTTTGAATTTGGAAATGGCATTTACTTTTTGAAATTTGATACAAAACCTGGTGGTCCCATCTGATTTAGGAACTAACACAATGGGGCTGCACCACTCATGGTAGAATTATTGAATAACACGCAGCTCTAGCATGGTATGGAGTTCTTGCTTTGCCACTTCATGCATTTTCTGGAGAAGTGGATGAGGGTTGCTCTGGCTCTGTCTGAATGTGGTGCTGTGTTAAGCAAGTCTGGTCCACGTAGAGAACACCATTGTAAGGGAATCACAATCTACAATTACCATTATATAGAGGTATCCAACTGCATATTTCTCAAGAAGCCCTGCAGAGTCCACTCCTATCTTCTTGAAGAGGTTATCCACCAACAGGAAGGGAACTAAAGGAGTCTTTGCAACTCCATTTGGGATAACACATTGGCACTCAGGACAAGAGGCACAAAAGTCTGCTACCTCTTTGTATATTCTAGTCCAAAAAAACTGGCTCAAGATTTTCGGTTCCTCCTTACTGAAATGCCCTGCAAATGGGATGATGACACGTGCCAACCTCAGAATTCCCTGCCAGTCTCCTTAGGCCTGTCCCAGGCAGCAGAGACAGCCCAATAGTCTTTAGGTCCTCTAAGCCTGTCTCAGAGAACACAGACTGCCCAATATTCCTTTTTGTGGTAAAGCAAAGATAGTCCCGAAAACAAGCTCACTAGTCCTGGTGCCAGGCCTACCTATCTTCCTCTGGAGGACTCTGGTAGTCAGCAGTCTCTGCAGAATTTCAAGGCTGGTCCTTTCCCAGGCAATAGGAGATCTGTACTCCTCCCTGGTCAGCCCACTACTGAGCTGTTCTCTTCCCTGTTTAATTGCCCCTTCATTACCTGACAGTGAGTGCAGGTGTAGCGGGGCAGGGCTGAGTTGGCCACAGCAGCTTGTTAACCCTTGCTGGGTCAGTGTGGGGTTGTTATACCCTTTCACAGTACCATAAACATTTAAGTCTTTTAAAAGATTCTCTAACTTAGGCAGTTTTTCAATGGTAATTAAATATTTAGATGTATAAAAAGATTTCAAACTAAATATGCAGGTTCTGTAGGGCACAGGCGTACATAATTTTTTTTTCTGGATCATGAGTAACATGCAGGTGTTGAGAGCAAGGTAGCACTATGACTTTGTAGAATACCCTTTACCTTTAAGTGTTTTTTTGGTTCATCTTCAAGGCTATATCTATGCTACAAACTGGTGGCCTGATTCCCCTAGTCACATACACGTATTTGTGCTAACTTTCATCGAGTGACAAAATCTGGAGACAATTTGATACATGATTTGGTAGTCTCTGCTCAAGAAAGCTCCAGGATTGCAATAGCAGACTGAGATTGGTCAAGGCTCAGGTTTGTTTCTTAGCCTTAGCGGTTAGCTTGCCTCACATAGTGTCTTTCCTTCACTTGCTTAACACAGTGTACTTTCCTCCACTTCCACAGTTTCGGTTCTTCTACTCTAAACAAGCAAAAAGGCCCCAATGCTGCAAACATTTAGGCATTAGTAATTTTACACATGGGTACTCCCATGGAGTCAGTAGGACTATTCATTTGTGTAAAATTATGCAAGGACATGTCTGCAATATCAGGGCCTTAGTGAACCTGATAGGTACTTCCACTCTCTTTCCCAAGCACTGTATCCCCTGTTGATGGCCTGTTCTTGGAGAGCTAAATGCTAAAGACCCTGAGTCTACCCTTAAGCTGCTACAGCAACACAGCTGCAGTGCTTCAGTGTAGACACTCACAACAGCGAAAAGAAGGGTTTTTCCATTTCTATAGTTAATCCACCTCCCTGAGAGGTGATAGGTAGGTTGATGCTGAAGTTCTTCCTTTGACCTAGTGCTTTCTACACTGGGGGCTAGCCCGACTGATGTAGATCAGTTGACCAAAGTCCCTCCTCCCACATCCATAAGACTGTACTGAGAAGCAGTCTCAGCAGAATGAAAAACAATCTTAATGTTTAATAATAACCTGCAGGAGTGGGAAGAAAGGAAAATCTAATGAACATCTTAAATATCTGTATACTAATGTAAGCAGTATGGGAAATAAACAGGAAGAACTAGAAATACTAGTGAATAATCACAGTTGTGACATAATTGGCATCTCAGAGACTTGGTGGGATAATTCACGTGACTGGACTATTGATATAGAAGGGTACATTTTGTTCAGGAAGGACAGGCAGGGAAAAAAGGGAGGTGTTGCCTTGTATACCAAAGATGTGCACACTTTTCCTGAGGTCAAGATAGAAGAGAGAGGCAGATTTGTTCAAAGTCTCTGGGTAAGGATAAAAGGTAAAAATCAAGGGTGATGTCATGGTAGGGGTCCACTATAGACTACCTAAGCGGAAGAAGAGGTGGATAAGGCTTTTTTAAGCAACTAACAAAATCATCCAAAGCACAGGACTTGGTGGTGATAGGGGACTTCAACTACCCAGACATTGGTTTAGATAATAATAGAGCAGGGCACAGATTGTCCAACAAGTTCTTGGAATGCAGTGTAGACAACTTTTTATTGCAGAAGGTGGATAAAACAACCAGAGGAGAGGATGTTCTAAGAACATAAGAACTGCCTTAATGGGTCAGACCTATGGTCCATCCAGCCCAGTAGCCTGTCTACCAACAGTGGCAAGTGCCAGGTGCTTCAAAGGGAATGAACAGAACAGGACAATCCTCAAGTGACCAATCCCCTGTCCTCCACTCCCAGTTTTTGGCAATCAGAGACTAGGGACACTCAGAGCATAGGGTGCATCCCTGACTATCCTGGCTAATAGACATTGATGGACCTATTCTCCAAGAACTTACCTAATTTGATTCTGACAAATAGGGAGGAACTGATTGAGAATTTGAAGGTGGAAGGCAGCTTGGGTGAAAAGTGATTATGAAATAGAGTTCACGATTCTAAGGAACGATAGGAAGGAAAACAGAAGAATAAAGACAATGGACTTCAATAAGGCAGACTTTAGAAAATTCAGAGAATTGGTAGGTGGGAAGCAAGTCTAAGGGAAAAATGAGTCCAGGAGAGTGGGCAGTTTTTTAAAGAGACATTATTGATGGTGCAAGAGCAAACTATCCCACTGCATAGGAAAGACAGGAAGTATAATAAGATATCACCTTGGCTTAACCAGGAGGTCTTCAATGACCTGAAACTCAAAAAAGAGTCATACAAGAAGTGGAAACTAGGTCAAATTACAAAGGATGAATATTAAAAGAAAACCACACACAAGCACGTAGGAACAAAACTAGAAAGGCCAAGGCAAAAAATTAGTTTAAACTAGCTACGGATATAAAGGGTAACAAGAAAACATTTTACGAACACACTAGAAGCACAAGAAAGACCAGGGACAGAATAGGCCCCTTATTCAAGGAGAGGGGATAGACAATAGCAAAAAATGCAGCAGTGGCTGAAGTGTTAAATGTCTTTTTTTTGGTTTTAGTTTTCACGAAAAAGTTTAGCAGTAATTGGACAACTAATATAACCAATATCAATATAAATGGGGTAGGATCTGAGAATAAAATAGGGAAAGAACAAATTAAGAATTACTTAGATAAGTTAGAAGTCTTCAAGTCGGCAGGGCCAAACAAAATACATCCTAGAACAATTAAGGAACTGGCTGAAGAGATCTCTGAGCCATTAGCGATCATCTTTGAGAACTCATGCAGGACAGGAAAGATACCAGAGGGCTGGAAAAGGGCAAATATAGTACCTAACTATAAAAAGGGGAATAAGAACAACCCAGGGAATTATAGACCTCTCAGCTTAACTTCACTACCTGGAAAGATAATGGAGCAAACAATCAATTTGTAAGCAACTAGAAGATATTAAGATAAGTAACAGAGAATATGATTTCGTCCAGAACAAATCATGTCAAAACAGACTAATAGCCTTCCTTGACAAGGTATCAAGCCTTGTTGATAGGGCAGGAAGCAGAAGATGTGGTATATCTTGACTTTAGTGAGTCTTTTGATAGTTTCTCACATGACCTTCTCATATGCAAACTGGGGCAATATAGCCTAGACCAGGGGCTCTCTACCTTTTCCTTTCTGAGGCCCCACCAACATGCTATCAAAACTCCATGGCCCACCTGTGCCACAACAACTGTTTTTCTGCATATAAAAGCCAGGGCCAGCATTAGGGGGTAGCAAACAGGGCAATTGCCCAGGGACCCACACCACAAGGGGCCCTATGAAACTAAGTTGCTCAGGCTTCAGCTTCAGCCCTGGGAGACAGGGCTTGAGGCAGTGGGGCTTGGGCTTTCTGCCCCAGGCCCCAGTGAGTCTTATGATAGCCCTGTTTGGCAGACCCCCTGAAACCTGCTCACAGGCCCCCCAGATCTCAGATCCCTGGTTAAGAACTGTTGGCCTAGATTAATCTACTATACAGTGGGTGTACAACTTGTTGGAGAACCATATGCAGAAAGTAGTTAATGGTTTACCACTAAGCTGGAATGGCATATCAAGTAGGGTCCTGCAGGGATCTGTCCTGGGGCCGGTTCTAGTCAATATCTTCATCAGTGATTTGGACAATGGCATAGAGAATATACTTATAAAGCTTGTGGACGATAGCTAGTTGGGAGGGGTTGCAAGCGCTTTGGAGGACAGGGTTAGAATTCAAAATGGTCTTGACAAACTGGAGAAATGGTCTGAAATAAATAGGAAGAAATTCAATAAGGACAAATGCAATATACTACACTTAGGAAAGCATAATCAATTGCACAAATAGAAAATGAGAAATGATTGCCTAGGAAGGAGTACTGAAGATCAGGGGGTTATAATGGATCACAGCTAAATATGAGTGAACACTGTAACACTGTTGCAAAAACACAAATATCATTCTGGGATGCATTAGCAGGAGAGTTGTAAGTAAGATACGAGAAATAATTCTTCCACTCTACTCAGAAATGATACGGCCTTTCCTGGTGTACTGTGTCGAGTTGTGGTCACCACACATTGGGAAAGATGTGGACAAATTGGAGAAAGTCCAGAGACGAGCAACAAAAATGATGAAAGGTTTAGAAAACTTGACCTATGAGGAAAGACTGAAAAAAGTGTGTTTGTTTAACCTGGAGAAGAGAACATTGAGAGGGGAGGGGCACAATAACAAGTATGTAAAAGGTTGTTATAAAGAGGAGGGTGAAATTGTTCTCCAGAACCACTGATGACAAGACAAGAAGCAATGCGCTTAAATTGCAGGAAGGGTTAATAATGTAGCTGCAGTCGACCCACTTAGATCTACTTACTATGGTGTCTTCACTGCGGTAAGTTGACTGCTGATGCTCCCCCATTGACTCCACCTGCGCCTCTCGCTCCGGTGGAGTAGCGGAGTCAACAGGAGAGCGCTTGGCGGTCAATTTATCGCTTCTTCACTAGATGCGATAAATCGACCCCTGCTGGATTGATCGCTCCGGAGGTAAGTGTAGATAGGAAGTTTTCCTAATGTCTAGCCTAACTGTAAGGGATGTTAAGCACTGGAACAAATTACTTAGGGAAGTTGTGGAATTGTTGTCATGGAGGTTTTAAGAACAGGTTAGACCAGGGATTCTCAAACTTCATTGCACTGTGACCCACTTCTGACAACATCCCTGATCACGTTGGCTCATAGCCATTGATAGACCTATCTTCCATGAATTTATCTAATTCTTTTTTAAATTCAGTTATAGTTTGGCCCTCACAACATCCCCTGACAAGGAGGTCCACAGGCTAACTGGCTGTTGTGTGATGTAGTACTCTCTTTTGTTTATTTTAAACCTACTACCTAATCATTTTGTTGGCTGACTTTTGGTTCTTGTGTTGTGTGAAGGGGCAAATAACACTTCCTTATTCACTTTCTCCCCACCATTCATTATTTTATAGACTGTCCCAGGAGTCGGCAACCTTTGGCACGTGGCCCATCAGGGTAATCCGCTGGCGGACCGTGAGACATTTTGTTTACTCCATAGGCATAGCCCCCCCATAGCTCCCAGTGGCTGTGGCTTGCAGTGACTGAAAGCAGCAAGTCACTCACACCTTTTCAGAAAATAAATGTCAGAATGTGAACAAGAAAAGGCTAAGCCTATAGGGCTTGTTCTACTGAATAATTTCTCTTGAAATAAATCTTCATATGCTGCTAATTCAGTTATAAAGTTTGTCATTCAGGTAACTTGTACAGATATAATTCTACGTGGGTGATTTTTTAAGGAAATTTCCATGGTTTTCCTGGAAAATGGAATTTTATTCACAGAAAGTATTTGGTCTGTTCATAGCTCCAAGTATATTTATTATGGTAATGAGAGCAGTTGTTCATCTCCTAAATTCTCTGGGAGGGAAAATGTGTTTTTACTTAGATGGTATCTTGATTGCTGCAGTCAGAGTTAAATACTAAAGCTGCATATCTCAGCCACAGAGAATCTGTTAATAGTTTTGGGCTTCTTGTCAAGAAAAACTATTCTATTCTAACACCCACTTCCAGGTTAGATAGCATGGGTTTCATAGTAACCAGCACAGCTCTTACCCAAAACACCATACAGTATAAGAGGGAATTAATAACTAAAGTTTCAGGAAGAGATGTCTGTCCCTTTATTGCTTAAAATAAAAGTGTTTCATGCAAGTTTCTCTGTAGTCCCCTCCTTTCTTTATTTTGTCAAAGTTGTTTCAGTGAAAGTGATCATTGAAATTTCATGAAAACTTCAGAAAGTTTAAACCAGCCCCATAGATATATTTAGTGAGGCATCTTCCAGTTCTCATTGCACACTTCACTTCAGTAACTTGGTTACTGAGAAAGTAAGAGCAGGACAGTAAGATCACAAGGTGAAAATGAACTTTTGTAAAGGGAGTATGGCTGTTTGGTTACATACTTCTGTTCTGTATCTTTGTTCATTTCCTTCCCTTGGTATAGAGCTTTCTATTTATTGTAGCTGAATCTCTCCATTGTTTCATGTGGTCCACATTCCCTGGTTTCTCCAGGTCACTTTGCGGTTTGGCCTTGCCTGCCAATTTGTTTGTTTTCTTCTCCAATTTGGAGTCTTCTGCAAGTTTGATCATGATTAGTGTACACCAAAGAAATGCTTGAAAGAGCCACACTAATGAGATGATGCATGGGGGGGGGGGAAAGAAGGGGCATGACCCCCCATATTTCTGCCTCCCATTTAGCACAGGTTTTCAATCTGTGGCTGCACTCCCCTACAAAGACACACCCCACAGTTTGAAAACTATCTCCTCCTGTCTGGAGTTGGTGGATAAGAAGCTGGTGGGAGCCACCCAGCCTACTTAGGCCCCTGGTTCTCCGCTCTGTGGAAGTTGGGGCGCTGGTTGCCCAAAAGCCCTCCCTGCCCTGATTTTTGAGCCATGTCACCTCTGTATGGCGAGGTGCTCCCCAGGCAGGGTGGGTGGCATAGCTCCGAGCTCATCCCGGATGTGCTTTTGCCTCTTTCTTGAAGCATCCCTTGCCTGTGGAGCCCAGCTGCCAGGAGATGCTCACTGAGGCACTCACTACTGCCCTGGTGCTCCTGGCTCTGCTGCTGCTCCTCAGCCCAGAGGCTATGCGTGGGTCAGTCATGGGTCCCCCCCTAGAGTTACATGTCATCTCTGTCTGGACTAGATTACAATTAGCGGGAAACATCACTGTTTGAAGACTGACAGAGGCTTCACCATTATGACAGAAGCAGCAGTGCTTCACAGTCTACTAGGGGATGTCCATACTGCATCATAAGCCCATGCTTAAACTTGGGATCAAGCCTAACCTTCCCTTGTGTCTACTCTGCAATTGTGCTAACCAGGGCTCGGACTAAGGGTCCCAGGACTCTGCAGGGTCTGAGCATGAGTCAAGCTGGGATCCAGGGTTCAAACCCTATTGCTTTGGAGCATAGATACAGCCCTGCTTGATTCATGTCCCAGTAGTCTTCCCAAAGCATCCCACAATTCCATGGGACAACTTCCTTAGTCCTTTCTGTTCCAACAATCTCCAATCTACTCTTGAAAATGGAAGCCATCCCCCTCCTTGGCAAACAGAGCAGCTCAGGTCAGCGTTAACCCATTCTCTTCTGATCACTGATCTGCAAACACACTGTCAAAGAGCCTCCTGGGTTTGCAATGGAGACAGAACCGAACAAGACTTTGGCAAAGGAAGCTACTTCCTGGTCATGGGAGCATAGCCAGATTTTCTTGAATCTTTGGTGTGAGACCAATAAAACTATGGACTTGAGCAAAAGCACCAGGAACAACCACCCACATGTACCAGTAGCTAGCAGAAAAGCTGGCAGCTCTGCAGACTTCCCAGACAGTGCAGGAAGTGTATTAAGAGTCTGAAGAGAAAGTACCAGAAGACTAGGAACAAGAATTACAGCTCAGGCAACTCGCCAACATACCCATTTTATGACGATTTTGACCGGGTTCTTGGCACTGCATGCAACACGGAGCCACCTGTGCTTCATGACAACATGCTCAGCCGGGATGGTGCCCTGCTGGCCTCTGAATCCAGCCTGGGGACTGATGGGGGCCAGAAGCAGGCTCCCAGGGAGGAGCATGAAGTGACTCGGTTTATGAAACTGATCCCTGAGCGGACTGTGAATCAGAAACAGCGGCAAATTCTCAGCCCCTACTTGGAAGAGCTGTTTGATCAGCCCCCACCCCCCGAGAAGCAGCCCACTGCCAAGACTGCAGCAAAACATGGTGGAGACAGAAGCCACCTCGGAAGCAGATTGGTGTATGACTACAATTTACAGTTTATTATTACAGTAATAGGAAGAATTTCTGCTGTAAGCAGGAATGCAAAAATGCTAAGCCCTGGCTACCAGCGTATAGACACTAATGGCTGATTGTATCACAGCGCCTTGGCATCACCCCTCCCTTTCTCCCCCACCATGTGAAGTTCAACATGGTGATCTGGAATTTCAAACATTCCTACACAGATGTCAAAGGTTATTTTAACTGTAAAGTCACAGATATTTGCTAGGGGCATTCATGTTTTCCTTTTAGGAATAAGAAATTTGCCACTCTGTAATCACTCCTTCTAGGTCTATGCAGCTGCCTGTAAACAGTGAACAGTGTGTGTGTTTGGTGAACGGTCTTCTATTTTCAAATCTAGTCCATTTCAGTTAGAGGTAATCCATTCAGTCTGCAGGTCACAAAAATCATTTCCCCAAAGTATGAGCAGGGTGTCAGTCCCCCCCCCCCCAAGAACTGTGTTGGGTGGAGGAAAGCAGCAGATTTCAGGGAGTTTGCGTGCAGCAATAATAGGGAAAGCCATGTGTGAACTAACACAGCATCATCATGTTAATTCCCCCATGGATTCTGTCCCAATCCTGATTGCTAATAGCTGCAAACTTTTCTTGAAACAGGAAGTCCAGATAGCCAGTTACACTGCAGGGAAGGGCATATTTTCCAGGGCCTCCAACCCTGCCTGTATGGGTGACTAGTCCACTCTACTCACAAATGTGCTGTTGGGTCACTATATGTTTGACTATATCAGCTGCATACACTGCAGGTTTCCCTCCAGCCACCAAGAACAGTTAGGTCTTCCAAAATGGGACAGGGCTGAAATGACAGGAAAAGCCTTTTGCACTGAGGGTGCTATCTATACACCGTGCTCTATATGGCAATAAGTTATGAAGTGTTTATGAAACAGAAAAAAGGTTATGTTTTAACCTCAGCACTTCTGTGACTGTGATTAACAAGTTTGTGTCCAGAGACAGTGTGAGGTCTAAAACACCCCCTTCACAATACGTGTTGGTTCACTTTAGAAATGTTCCATTTTTTGTCCGAGATTCCACAATAATTAATTCTTTGCTCCTCCACTGAGCTAGTTTAGACAATAACCCTCAACCTCTACTGCCTGCTGTTCTTCAGGTACTCGATCCCTGACCCAACATACCCTCATGGACTGTTCTAAATGAAGTGTTTCTGTGATGAAGTTATGGTTGATGTTCTTGAGAGGGTAGACCAGCAGATCCAGTACCAGAAGGAGGAACAAAAGACTGGAACGATTGCCTACTGACAGGCAGGGAGAAAACACTGAGGCTCGCTGCCCAGGTGGAGGACAGGTTTCAATGAGGGAACAGGCACTTGCAAAGCAGTTCCTGGTACAGGAACGGCAGCTAAGGGAAGAGGACAGAGCTCAGAGAACTGTTTCAGCAACTCCTGTTCATAATGGCTGCAAGAGAACCGTCTCCTGCTTCCTGTCCAACACTATGACAGGATCACCCTGCAATATACCTTCAGTCCAGCAGTAGCATGGACAATACCATATAGGGGAAACCCAAGCATTCAGGACTCATGACTAATTGGGCAGGACAACTGAACCCCCTATACAGCCTTCATTCTTCCACCCCACTCCTGTGGAAATAACCTTCCCCTTCCCAAGTGAGGAGAGAAGAATGTGCAGCCAGGGGACATATAGCGGTGGGGGTATTAACTATTGTGTTGGGTATTAGCTATTTCCTGCCCGTTTTTGTGGGTGTGTGGTTTTGTCATACAGGTGGCCTGCCCAAGAATGTGACTGTTGTGCTATTTTAATAGCAGTTTACAAATAAAGCATGTTATGTTTTCAAGAAAGTTTATTTGATGTGATGCAGTAACAATAATCATGATTTGAGATAATAAAGCTAAACACATGCTCAGGAGCAATTATGCCTTAGTAGGCAAATGGTATTCCTCTAATTAACTAGGTACAGCAATTCACATTTCAGTAATTTCCAGCTGTAATTATTGGCATGGCAATCAAACCCAAACTTCTTGCAAGCACTGCCCCACCCCCTAAAAAAAATTAGTGAGCCACTTCTCCCCTCCCACAAGCACATTCATACCGGTACTATTCCCCGTCTTCCATTGGGCCATACAAGTCCATAATGTGAGAACACAAAGCATCCCTGACTTCTGCTGCCAAGATGCAACCAGCTCCCTCAGTGGTAGCTGCATTTTCTGCCTGAGGGTACCGATCCAGAGTCCCCTTGCTGGCCTAGGGGCATTAGGGGGGAAAATGGCTCACCCCTGGCTTCACAAAGGTTGTGAAGAGCTCAGCAAGCCACAGTAATGCAGACAGCATTGATGACACTGGCATCCAAACAGATCTGTAGACATCTCCAAGGTGATTTTAATCTGCCAAAAGCACATCGAACTATTCTACACCTTTTGAAAGGGTGTAATTAAACCTTCTTTTGCCAGGGCCTCTGAAAATCAGGGTACAGTTTCATGAGCCAAGGCAAAAGGGAGTACGTGGGGTCTCCCAGAATAAGAGTGGGGACAGTAACACTATTTATGTCAATGTCATTTGATGGGAATAGTGTCTCAACCTGTCCATGAATGCAGACTCCCAAGTGGTGAACACTCTGGCATCATGAACTTTTTCAGTACAGCCCACACTGAGATTCATAAATCTGCCTCTCTGGTCTATGAGGGCCTCCTCTAACAGGAGAGTGGTACCCTTTGCATTTTATGTGCTCCTTGAGGAGGGCAAACTATGGGCACATGAGTCCCATCAATGGCCCCAGCGCAGTTAGGAAACCCCATTCTTTCATAGTCAGCAATTACCTCTAGAATATCTTTAATGCATACCACCTTGGGCTAAACCGCACACCTGATTGCCTCAGATACTTCTGCCACCATTTTACCCACAGTTGACTTTCTAACCAGAAACTGGTTGGCAACGAACCTGTAGTAGTCCAGACGGTTATAGCAACCCACTTTGGGGCCAGTAAGAGTAACCTCAGTTGTGTCTCTTTATGCTGGCCGGCAGGAGGGAGGCAAAGCTGCTCACAGAGCTCCAGAAATGTGGTTCTCTTCATGTGAAAGTTTGGGACTCATTGCTGGTCATCCCAGGTCTGTATGAGGATGTGGTCCCACCACTCTTGCTTGCGACACTGCCCCAGAAGCAGCGGTCCATGTAATGGGCATTGGTAGCTTTGCCAATTGTACTGAACAGCGTTTGCCAGGGCGAGTCTGCCATGCCAGGGTACTCCTCCTCCTTTGCTGCCTCCTCCTCCTGCCTCCGTGTCAGGAAATCTGTCACGGAAATGCCCGCCGTGACTGGCGGATGCCCAGTCAGTTTCCTGACACAGCTGTGACAGTGCTAGCAAGAGAAGAGCTTTCAAAGGTGCCTTCTCCGTGTTGCTGGCTCCACCGGCTGGGAGCACACATACTGTTAGGAGAGAGGGGAGATCAGGAGTAAATCCAGAGAATCAGGAATATGGTGGGATTAGAAGCATTCCCAGTTCTCTGGAATTACTCCTGATTTCCCCACCTCTTCTTGTAGTCCAGAGTAATATTTCCAGAGTTACTAGGCCAGAATCATACCTATTAACATGACTACACAAGGTCTGGATGACCACGTTGTACGTGCCTGTCATGGTTATGCTGCATCAACAGATTAAGGGAAGCAGAAATCTGCCATGCAAACGCCAAGTCAGTCTGCATTGAAAACTCTGATGACTGTCTGCTTTAAAAGGACATGTGAACACTCGATGGTGGGGGGAGAGGGGAAGTAATTCCCGCCAAACAAACAGAATTAAATCTTAATTTCAAAAGGTGACCGGTTTTACTTTAGGCATATTAGGTCAAATGATGGGCTTGATAAACAGTTTCAGAGTTTAGAATAGCTTTATTTCAAATTATAACTATGTATGTCCAAAAAGAAAAGGAGTACTTGTGGCACCTTAGAGACTAACCAATTTATTTGATTTGGTTAGTCTAAGGTGCCACAAGTACTCCTTTTCTTTTTGTGAATACAGACTAACACAGCTGTTACTCTGAAACCTGTCATTATGTATGTCCAGAGATGGTCCTGAACCACGACTGAGCCCTGTGGAAGGGATAATATAAAAAAGTCTTCTCAAATTATTGTATCATTAGTGGCCAAGGTAAGGCAATAAGGATACTTCTTCTGGCATAATTCCTACCTCCAACCTACTACTTACCCAGTAGGAGGAAGAGGGAGTGACACAGGAAGATCACCAAAAGGCCAGATTCCAAAACAGAGAGACAACAGAGCAATCTAGGTAGTACAGGAAGTTCTCTTTTACCACTCTTTACTGCATTAATGTAGCTTCATATTTGTAGTCTTTCTACAATTTATCACAAAAAGGACCCCAAAGAAATGACTTGTTTCCAAAAATAATGAAGAACAAATGGAAAATTAAATCTGAAGTGACACAAATTGTAGCTTAACAAATGTGACGACCCAGATAAATATTCCTAATACTAAAATATTCCTAATACTAAAATAGATTTTTTAAATGGCTTCAATATCTATGCCCCTGATTCTTTCACTTGGGTTAAGCTGTATGTGCTTTGAGTGAAATCGTGGCCCTATTGAAGTCACTCTCTTTGCCATCAACTTCAACAGAGCCAGGATTTCACCCTTTGACTTCAATGAAATTACAAAATGTGTGTAAAATTAAGTATGTGCATAAGTCTTTGCAGGATTGGAGCAGGGTTAACCTAAGGTGTTTTTCTGCTCAGGGCAGAAAAGGTTTTCAGCTCCACTTTCCCCAAAAAGGCTTAAAAAAAGTTGTCAAGCAAAACGGTTGCGCCATAAACCAGAAATGGGGATTTGCATCTGGGGGAACCAAGGATTTGGCACCCTCAAATGTTGGTGCCCAGGACAGCCATCCTGTTTATCCCTAAGGCTGGCCCTAGATTAGAGGCTATAATTGATCTGAGCAGTATCACAAAGCCAAGACATTCATAGAATCAGTGAAAGTTTAACAATACAGGAATTCCACTGATATCAGTAAGGATTGTAAAGGTGGAGAGAATGTTACATATAATTGCAGCTTAATATTTTATATAACAAGAGAAAATTCCAATACAAAATAATTCCTCCACAGACAGGAATTTCTTATGGTTTAAAACGAAAAAGTTTCAACAAGATTACAGTGATAAATATACAGAGGAACACATTTATATTAAAGTCATAAATAAGACTCACTAACAGCTAGAAATGACAGAAAATAGTGCTTTAAGTTAAAAAAACTTTATACTCATAGCAGTCTGTGTACTTATGTAATACAAAACATTTTCATAGTTCAATAAAAATTAATGAAAATCATTAAAAATGTCATGTGATAGGATTTTTTTTAAAGTCTAGAACATTCAACAAAACAAACAGATTAATAATTATCTACATACAAGGTTTATCATGCATTTAGTATGGCACTATATTTGATTTTGTCCTGGCTTCCAAATATCCATAATTTTGAAGGTCTTGGAACATTAACTATTTGGTCCATAGAAACATTACAAATAAGACCCAAAAAATGGAGGGGTTGAACTTTTGTTCTCTTAACAAGTCAAATACAAATTAAATTAGGTTATTTATGCCCAAGAATAGAGTGGATTCTGCATGGCACAGTGGTTTTAACAGATTTAAACATACAAAAAACACAGGGCCAGATTCACAGCTTCACCCTCAAGCTACAAAGGATTTGGAAAAGCTCACTGCAAATTTCTATATGTCATGGCTTCATATTAGATTTGTAGCTAGTCGTCCATTAATCTGTATCATCTCCAGAAAAGCAATGGAAGGCAGTGTCATCTAGTGTTTGGAACACAATACCAGGACTCAAGAAAGCTGAGTTCTATTCCCAGCTCTGCCACTGGTTTGCTGTGTGAGCTGGGCAAGTCAACTGCCCTGCATGTGTCTCACTTTCTCCATCTGTAATACTGGCAAAGTGTTCCTAGATTTTAGGATGGAAAATGCTATTATGAATATTAGTAATAATAATAATAATAATGATGTATTCTCACATAGCTTTGTATCACTCCAGCGGGCAAACCCTCAACTCAAAACCTTGTGAACAAATGCAAAGTGGATTATAAGTATTGCATTCTTCAAATGTGAGGACTGCATACAAATTATTAATGTAAATATTAAATGCATGACCCATTAAAAAGCATTCTTCTAGCAGCTGCCAATTCAATATTTGGGGTCCCAAGAGCCAACAGCATACAGATTGTATGAAAACTAAAACATTAATAATGTGGTGCTAAAGGCATGGTGCTTAGTGGATTTGCCATGTGGCCTAGTGGCTAGATCAATGGACTAGTACACAGGAGACTGGGCTCTATTCCCAGCTCTGCCACTGAGATTCAGGGTGAGCTTGGACAAGTCACTTCATGCCCTTTTTCTCAGTTTCCTCATCTGTGAAACAGCAATAGGGATACTTGCCTCCTACATAAAGTGCTTTGAGATCAACTGAAGCACTGTAAGAGCTATATATTTATATTAATAAAGCAGATCTATTTACAGCAATGTCTATGATAGACCAGGGTTTAATTGTATTTTTTTTATTTGATGGATGAGGAACATATTCTTTAAGCAGCTTATTCTTTGGCTGGCCTGAGAATCTACTTTATTTCCATTTTGCTGCACCTGAATTTAAAGTTTATTGAAATGTCATATACAAGGTACATTACTATATCAGGTACATGGTAATGCTCGAACAATTAAGGTTGTAAACATTTTCACTAAAGAGCAACCCTGTTTCAAATACAAACCACAACTTTCCATAGGATTCTGAAATTTTGGGCTGAAGTTATTCATGCTTGGTCTCTGTCAAAGACTGTCACTTTCGAGAAAGTCTGAGCTATAATAGCAGATTTTGAACTCAGCAAAACAAAAAAAAAAAACTTTACACCCAGCACATTGTCAGTGTGCAAAGGGCCCTACATATGAGCTGGAGACTGTTTTGCACATTGCCTGTGTCAGTGTATAGGAGGCATGAAAGCCCCGTAAACCATCTGGGAGAGAAATCTTTTGGTGCAGGCAGTGGGCAAACTTACAAACTAAAAAGAGAAAGCAGATGAATTGAGGAAGGGGATACAATATAAAAGCAAAGTGATCATGATGGTGGCCAGCATATGCATGTGGCTAGTTCCAGGTCTTTAAGTTTAAATTATTATAAAAATTTAATTTTAAGGCAAGTGATCTCCACCCTGCCCCCATCCCAGACCTTACATGCTACTTGGCTGGAGGAAACCATCACGCTGCAACATGGGAATAGATGGGGCCCCAGAGAGGGGTGAGTGAGATCTGCTGAGGACTGGTGTGGAGGGCAAGCCTGGGACTGGCAAGTTACTGTCAGTAAGTTGTGAAACCCCAGTTTCCTCACTTTCTTGCACCAACCTATTTTTCCCAGCTCCTCATGCTCTTTCCTCCTATTTGTTCGTGGGAGAGGGAGACTAGCTGAGTGGGGACTATCCTGAGCAGATTTGGTGAATTCTACACTGAACCTGGGCCCAGAGAGCTACAAAAGATGGTTGGGGAGGCCTCACTTTGTTGGCCAGGCAAACCAAGGGCTCAATCTGGCCCTGAGTTTGCAAGGGATTCAGCCAGTTAAGAGCTGGAATCATAGAGGTAAATTCAGCCCTGGAGTAAGCACACAACTCCTACTGACTTCAGTGGAAGTTCTACCTGGTTACTCTCCAAGGCCAAATTTGGGCCAGGGAGTAAAATATAAATATAATTGAGGATGAGTTAATAAAAGTTTTTGAATACCCATTAAATAATGCTCCTTTACTGCAAAAGACAGTAATCCCAGGGTTTCTAAAATTAACGAGGGTAATGTTTCCTTCTGTCCTCATCTGACTTCTAGAATAATCTCATCTCACATTACTGATGAATCCTGAAATGCTGGGACTGTTCCTCTTGTGTATATCCTTTACAGATCATTTCTAAAGATACACACTGTATCTTGAGTTCTGCCAGGATCTACTATGCTTATCTGTTCATTCCTTTCACTCTTCAATGTGCAAGATATCCCCATGGCAATATGAAGGTATCTATCTAGTCAGAAAATTGTTTTATTTCACTTAAATGGCTACTGTAGGCTCAGGTTTATTCTGACTTTTGCTCCTGGTGAGAATAAAAACAAACACTTTCCTAAAATACTCTGATTTCAATTTATATTTTTAAGGGTGTCTAGCACTGATCTCACAGAACTCTTGTGTCACAGGACTGGAAAAGGAGAGATTTTATTCCATCTCATTTTCTGAAACTAATCTGCTCTCTTCACTTGTCTACTGGATTTTTAAAACCTTTGCATGCCTCCATTTCTACCAGACCTGACCCCTTGCCAGGCCAACCAGACTTACTACGAAATAAGGTTTCCTGTCACATTAAGGTACAGCTGTCATCTTTCCTTAACCCTCAGTGCTGTAAACAAGAAGTTGCTGGCAAAGGATCATAAACAGAACTATAATCTATGTTCCTCAATTTTCCACATGTCTGGCCAAGAAAGGTATCTCTCCATGACATCATTCCAGCTCATCCATTTCCCTGTCTCTTCAGCCCTACAAAGCTTATCCTCCTTTTTATTTCTTCTGCATCCATTTTCCTTACATCCCTTTGAATAATTTCTCTGTGCCGCTTTGGTTACCGTAGCCCAGCAATGAGTCATGGAAACTCCTTAAGACTTGTCTCCTTCTATTTATTCTACCAGCCATATCCTGTTATTTGTCTGCCTCTCAACTGTTCTTGTAACTGGACACTTTCTGCTTGCCTTTACAATATTATTTTACTTGCCGAACTTTCTCATTTTGGAACATGCAATCCCATCACTACTCCTGTGTTTTTCCTGTCCTTAATTCTCCAGTCTGTGCTGACAAAAAGAAACTATACAAAGAGATATTAACAAAAAAGCGTCTACCTGCAGTAGTGTAACAGTAACTGAGTTAGTTTGAACTGGCCTCCAAGTAGTGTGTTAACTCCTAATTATTAGCCCCTGACTTGTCTCCCTTCTGTGTCACCAACACTGAAATCGCATATCCTGAAGGGCTGCAAAGGCGTTTTAATTTAGTCCCAAACTGACATTACCATGATTTCTGTTTACCTTGAAAACTCATTATATCTAGCTTCCTCATCTGGAATCTGTATCATTGCATCCTGCCAACTCAGAAGCCAAAATAAGGGTTGAATTCGGGAGATCCTGCTTTCCCCTGTAAAGAAAGAATTAAAAAAAATTGGAAGGGAGGAGAGAAGGTGCTGAATGTTAGGTACCCAGGTTTGAAATTTGGGCTTTTACTCTGAGTCAGTAATATCCTAAACAGACAGAACTTTAAGAATTTCTTTCTGTTGCAGAATGTGAGGTTTGTTCTAGTTCTTGACACGGTAATCACAAAATAGGATAGTATTGGCAATTACAACTGGTGGTAAGATTTTGAAGTGATACATGTGGCATATACACATTATTCCCATTAGAGACAAGGAAAGTTGTATGTCTGTGTATTCAAGGGCAGAATGTAGCCCCCACTGAAATTTAAACATGCTAAGTACAAAATTGATAGTTGAAAAATATTCTGAATTGTACGTTCGTGATTTTGAACTAGATGTCAAAAGAAAGCCACAAATTAGTCCAAAAACCAATTTCTTATCTTTACTATTTATATATGGTACATTACAAAGTCTGTCTTTAGGTCTAGGGTAAAGTTTTCAAAAGTGCCTATGTTTTTTTTTTTTAAATGGAAGACTCATAAGTGCCCATGTCTTATATTTTTAGAGGTATTTAGGTATACATCTAAGTACTCAGTGGGCTTTTCAAAAGCACTTAGGTGCTTAACTCCTATTGAAACAACGAGGAGACAGGTAGCACCTTAAAGACCAACAGATTTTGGCATAAGCTTTCATGGGTAAAAAATGCATCTGAAGAAGTGGGTTTTTTTAACCCCAAAAAATCTTATGCCCAAATAAATTTGTTAGTCTTTAAGGTGCCACCGGACTCCTCATTGTTTTTGTGGGTACAGACTAACACGGCTACCCCTCTGATACTTAACTCCTATTGAAATATTTTTGGACAATTTTTTTTTAAAGGTACAGTTTGCAGCCACTAAATGTGCACCCATAATGGATAGGCCAATACAAATCTCTCTACTGTTCATGTCTGCAATCAGGCAGTTAACACTGCAAGTTTTCAGATTAGCATCCACAACTAATTCTTGTGGGTGCAAAGCAAATATGCAATTATTGGGGGGTGGAGGACAGGGATTTTCAAATTGGACCAGGAAAAAAGAAGGATCGGATCTTTGACATATGCCTGTGTAGGAACGCTTAGAAAAGGGAAATCTTGAGTAGAAGTAGAGAGCTTATTTTACCTCTGTATTTGGCACTGGAATACTGTGTCCAGTTCTGGTATCCATAATTGAAGAAGGATATTGATGAATTGGAGAGGGTACAGAGAAGAGCCACAAGAATGATTAAAGGATTAATCATGCCTTATACTAAGTGATAGAATCAAGGAACTAAATCCATTTAGCTCAACATGATTATTAAAAAATATGGGGGCACTTATAGTGTAATGATCTCTTCAATCTAACAGAGATATAAAATATGATCCAATGGCTGGAAGCTGAAGCTAGAAAAATTCAGACTGGAAAGAAGGTCCATACTTTTCACTGCCAGAGTAAGTTGGAGCCACTTACCACGGTGGATTCTCCATCACTGAATTTTAAAATCAAGATTGGATGTTTTTCTAAAAAGCTATGCTCTAGGAATTATTTTGCAGAAATTCTATGGCCTGTGTTACACAGGAGGTTAGACAGATTATGACAATGGTCTCTTCTGGCTTTGGAATCTATAAGATCTACCCCAAAGGCATTGTAGTTTGTGAATTCCAAGAGACTAGGCTCTCTTTCCTTTTTTTTTTTTTAAACTTTAGAAAAAAAATAAATTTAGATAGTTTTTCTAAATTGTTGCCTTCCTTAAGACATTTTCTGTCAATTAGTAAGCTAAGCTCTAGGAAAACTATAATTTTATCGATTTCAGAGTAGCAGCCTTGTTAGTCTGTATTCACAAAAAGAAAAGGAGTACTTGTGGCACCTTAGAGACTAACCAATTTATTTGAGCACGAGCTGTAGCTCACAAAAGCTTATGCTCAAATAAATTGGTTAGTCTCTAAGGTGCCACAAGTACTCCTTTTCTTTTTGTAATTTTATAGGCAAGCTTGAAGGCTCTTTATTGCTGTGGTCACTTTAATACCCAGGATAACACTTTTGCTGTCTAAAGACCTACTCTCCAGCTGCTTTCAGGATATCATCAGTCCTGGCATTTACTACCACTCTCTTGCTACTGGTATAGTACAGCATGTGCATAGCATTAATCTCTGCTGATTTCAGGGCCAAAGTGAGTGCAGAGAACAGAAGCAGCAGCCTGACAAAAGCAAAAAAAGAAATTGGTGCTTTCCTTTGGTGGCTATGAAACAAAATGTTGCTTAAAAACCACACACACACACACAAAATGGGCAGGGACACTGGCACAAATTCTATGTTCTTTATATGGCTCCACCAGTTCTACCACCAGCTTTAGAACCTGTGTTTTTGAAATGGCATCTTTGTAATGCCCATTAACCTCAAGGAGCTAGGACAGCAAACAGAAAATTAGAAATTAGCCCTTTCTCCCCAAACCCCAGGGAAGTTTTTTCCCCCCAGTAATAAATGAACAATTTAAAATCTGGCCCAAAGTTAGCACCAATTGTTTGAATGTAAAGGCCATTGTGAGGGTGGTTTTCAAATGCACCAGCTGCCAATTATCTCCAAATGATTATTTACCAGCTGGGAATTAGCAGACTGTATCATGTTCTGGTCACACCCTTTCCCCACTCTGAAAGGCCTGTCTATGAGATTTGCAGCCAGTCTCTAACTCACCTGGGTCATTCAGAGAATCTTTCGTAAGTATTCAAGAGCATGCTCTGTTATCATAGGCTTGGAAACATACATCAAAGAAGATTGTCTTGCATATTAGATGAAAGTATTACTACATGTAAAGATATTGAAGGCTTTATCTTTGTTTATTAGTTACAGACTGTTTACCAGTTACTAAAACAACTTATGCAGCACGTTATTGGACTTCTAGAGGCATTGGCCATGACTCCTTTATGCTTTCATATCTGAATTTAGACTCCAAATCTAACACAATAGCTCTTCAGAGGACAGTTTAATTTCTCACAATTTGTTAAAATATTTACCAACTTTTTCAGAGAAATTTTAAAGTAATCTTTTGGGATTTTTGACCCTAATGGTCTCAAGTTGTTTCATTTTCCTTTAGCTAAAGAAAATGAAATAGGTTTGTTTGTGTTGGGTTCTCCCCCACCCAAGCAGTTTTAAAATTATAAACACATGGACACAAAAAGAATAACTCCCTTAATTTGTCTCAACCAAAGTTAGCTGCACAAAAGAAAAGATGAAATTGGCGAACATCCACCAGCTACTTCCATTCTCCATTGCCGTTTTCCTGGCTCCCTGACAACTCCACTTGTCCTATGAGGAAGTGGGACTGTTCTTAATACTGTATGGGTGCCTCAGTTTCTCCTATGCATTTCTTAAGTCTCTAGGTGGTGGGATAAGGGGGTGTAATTGTTGCAGAGAAAGGGGCCAGTGTATATAAATAGCTGACACTGTCTCCTGGCAACTGATGGCCTGGACCCTTCCCCCCTGCAAGGTGATAGCTAAAGGGTTGGAGAACAAAGGAATCCGGTGCCCTCCTGGCCCGGGAAAGGGACAAAGACCAGAGGAGGAGGGGGAGTCAGATTGGGGCTGGCTGGGGACATAGAGTGAAGTGCAGACATGGTTGTCTGGCTCACTGCCTCCCAAAATGGACCCAGCTGAGGAGTCCTGTTCTCTGTACCTACAAGCTCCGTTTTAGACAGTGTTCCTGTCATCTAATAAACCTCTGTTTTATGGGCTGGCTGAGAGTCACGTCTGACTGCGAAGTTGCGGTGCAGGACCCCCTGGCTTCCCCAGCGCCCCACCTGGGTGGACTCACTGTGGGAAGCGCATGGAGGGGCAGAGGATGCTGAATGCTCCAAGGTCAGACCCAGGAAGGTGGAAGGTGTTTGCCCTGCAGACAGTCTGCTCACGGAGAGGAGACTTCAGAGTCCTGACTGGCTTCGTAGGTTCTAGAACATCGCCCGGGGACTCTGGGACACCTGCATCTACAGCTCTTCACAGCCTCTCATCCCCGCCCCACCAACCTCCCTGGGGTGCATTAAGGTTGGGCAGTAGGTGTCCCACTAGCACAGACTAGCTGCAATGTGTTGGACTGGAGCTCTATTTTGACGAGCCTTAAGCGGTTCACAAGTACAGAAGCTGTCTCCCTGCTGGAATCACATCGGCTTCTCAGGCAATTTTGCCTGCAGCCTTCCCTTTTTCCCTTCCTCCAGTTCAAAATAGGGATGAGAGTAGACTGGAACATTTGCATCCATGATTGCATGAGAAGGGATTTTGATTTTCAGGCAGCTTTTCACTCTGGCAAACCTCCTGCCATTCTCTAAGGGGGATGGGCATGGGGTGCTTGCCTTCATCCAACAGACCTTACCAGGTCCTTCAGACTGGGACTTTAACTGCTCAGACTTAATATGTCCCAGGAGACTGGGACATGAATGAGCCTGGCATAGTGGAGAGGAGGTGTACACATTTCTCAGGGAGCAGAGCTGTTAATGTTGTGAATTTTAATAAAGGCAAGACCTTAAGCTGAAAGACAATGATTGCCTCTTTGCTGTTCTAGGTGAAGAAATGGGCACTCCAAATCAACAGGTGCTCTTCTACCTCAAAGTTTATTGCCTTTCATGTGGTGTATGAAGGGAGGTACTAGGGTGGAGAAAGTGGAGAACCACTGCAGCAAAAAGACTTGCAGAATATTTTCTAGTGTGACCCATCGGCTGCCAGCTGTATTCCCTGCATCACTTGGTAAAAGGGAGAGAGGGAGAGTGCGGAACGACTCTGGGTAACTTTTTGTTCCAGCGCCATTTTTCCCTTTTTTTTTTTTTAAATTCACATATAGACCTGCATTGTCTGACCATCTTCACAACATCAAGCACTTCTGGGTGCTTGTTCTGCTGGGCCGAAGGAGTGATTAGGAAAAGGCAATTGTTCTTTTTTAAAAAAGAATGAAATCTAGTAATTATCCAAACCTCTCTTCTACCAAGTCAATTCCCTTAAATCCTTCAATTTGCCAGCTTTTTACATTTGCCCTGCCAGCTGTCAGGAACAAGGACTCGACTTGCAGCTGCACCTGCCAAGTGTCCATGTAGCTTATGAGCACAGCTGAGCCACAGCAGGGCCATCTGATCGAGCTCTCCACCCAATTGGCTGGAGAAGTTAGCAAATCTGCTCTTAAGCCCAACAGCTACATCTGATCTCTGGCTGCTCAGTAACATGCCTGCAGCTGCGATCTCTCCTGTGTGTGCCTTGCTCCTGTCTTGCCCAGTCTCCTTCAGCCCTGCTAAGTTCTTGACTACTAGTTCCAGACCTGTGGCTCTGTATCCACCTCTATTCCTGGCTTCTGACTCCAGCTCTGAGCATTAGACTGCTCTGCTTTTGCACTGACCACTAGGCAAGACTGCCCTAGTTCCAGTTTGTGACATGAACCATAAGACACAAACAGGACCAAGAAGTACAGAGACTGAATCTAAGAAACATTTTCTGAATGCTCTAATTAGGCCCCTGGACACGAAATTAGCATCAAACCACATACGCTATATTTCATAGATTTTCATCTTGTTAGTAGACAATATTACTGATAGAATCAATCAGAACATTAAATGTCTCAAACCATATATGGCTTTGAATGCTCATATGTATATATTTGCATAAATGAAATCATTTGAAACAATATGAACTGTGTTGAATAAGACCATTTCTCCTAATGAGCACTTTGTTTTGAGTTTGGATGATGTGCAAAATCAAATCACAATAGCTTACATTAAATCTTCCAGTAATGGTCTTCCAGTGCTGTAAGCCCAGAATGACAAATATAATGATTAGCATTTTAAAAGTTCAAATACACGCTTTTTAAATTTAAATTCAAGTAGGACTTGCAGATTTTAGTCAGCTGAGAAAGAATATATTTTTGAAATGGGTGCTAAGTATAGGAAAGAAAACAAAGATACTGACACAGGATATATGGTTGAATTAGATGCCTTGGTGAATTAGTCCATAGGGAAAAGATTGGTTAAAATAAAATTCTTCCCAGTACTTCCCTCAAAATCATGTTAACACACCATACCCACTTGCAGGCTAAGAAAAGACCTACTCAAAAAAAAAAAAATGGAAGCTTGGAGTGCTTGTAGCCTCTAATATTCTCACAAAAATCAATTCTTTTCTGCCTCACTAGTGCTGTTACCAAATAGATGTCAAGAAGACATATTGAAGCGTTTCCAGAGATAACGCCTGTTGGGAAACTGAATTCACATGTTGTGCTACTTCAAGCTCTCTTTGTGATTATGAGACGAATAATAAGAGGTAGTTTTGGTGACCAATAGGGTGTATTTTTAATGTCCCTTTATTATATATTTTAAGGAATTATATTTTTAACTATATTTTAAGGAAACCAGTAAAGAATAAATAGACTGTGATAAACTAAATTATATACTTGAGTGGAACTAGTATGAAAACTGTCAGATGATATTTCTAATAAGTGTTTAGGCTAAACGTATACATATCTGAAATAGCAGCATAGGTAAAACTAGCTTAAGGATAAGAGAAAAAGGATTACTTGTGGCACCTTAGAGACGAACAAATTTAGTTGAGCATAAGCTTTCGTGAGCTACAGCTCACTTCATCGGATGCATACTCTGAAACCTAGCTTAAGGATATATTTTAGTAAAGTGACATACTGCAGACTATCGGGCTGGATGAAGGCACAGGTACGATAGGCATGTACCTGGGGCACCTACTCCTGAAGTCAACCTCAGGTTTCATTAAAAATAAATAAAAAAATTTAGCCCTCACAATTGCAAAGAAAAGCTTGAAAATGTAACTAAAGCATAACCAGCAAAATGAAGTGTCGTCCGCCTGGATCTGCAGACAATCTGAAACAGCATCCTGGAGGGCTGAACAGCGTATCTATCGCAATGAGTTAACTCTGAAACCACATCTCTGGGGCAGGGCATTCCCGTCAACACTGCCCCAATTGAGGATTCTGTGCATGCATGGTGGAGGGATGGGGGCGGGAACCTCACTGGTGCCAACCCAGTGTCTCTCTGAAAAGTGGTATCACCAGGACTGTCTCCCACCTCACCACTTCTGAATCCTCTGCCCAGTTGAGTAGGGTCTGAGTTGTCCTGAGCCCTCCTGAAGGCAAGAAGTGGCGGTTTGTGGAAGGGATAGGCCTCCCCAAAGAGCAGTGGTTGTGGTAGTGGCCCCACAACAGTCCCTACCACAAACTCCCCATGCAAGGGCAGGGCAACATCTCAGATGCTCCCTGGGAGGTAGGTGGGTATTCTTAGGGCTCTTGAGTGCTTTAATCCAGTCTCTTAAACAAATACATATAGAGGGTAGACTATTACAATATTTAATGTGCTACCAACCAATGCATTTAATGTTTCCCACCATCTTGGTTTAATTTCTTCTGAGTTGTAAATGGAATGTACTGTAAGTTTGCTTTCATTATGTAATATTCTATAAAAAGTGGTTTTTGGAAACTGTGTAAGTCAAATTCCTCCTGGTGCAACTCCACAATCAACTGACTTCCATGGAAATAAACCATGGAGGTGGCTGGGCCTTTATGTTTAGTCTAGTCATTGATATTGTATTTTGAATTCTCATATTTTATACTTTTCATTCTGCTTTGCTGCTAGTATGAGAAAGTATTCTGTGGAATTCATGAGGATATCATGCTTAGCTGTGTGAAAAAGCAATGCATTACTGTCTGAAGAAGATTAGGGACTTAAAGGAATGATTTTTCTATAAATCTTTTCTCTGAAAAGCAGCTACTATATAAAAGGGAATTACTACAACAACACTTAATGATTTTGAGATATGTATGGTTTGTTTTTTCCCCAAAGTCAACAGGAGCTTTCAGATTTGGACTGTAGGGAAATTATTATGCCCAGTATATAATAGGATAAATAAACTAAACATTCATTTCAGTGGGATAATGTTCCCTGAAGAGGAGATAAGAATTAGATGCAGTATATTGCCTTTTTATAAGGCTTAATTTTCAAACAGATGTCTACCTTTAGGCACACACTCATATAGACAAGTGTCTATATTTATTCATTTAGCCAAATACTCATATTAGACACTTGTGTTGACTTAAGTTTCTAAATATGGATTTGGGTGTCTAATGTTGGGTACCTACATTTGAAACTTGGGAACTGATTAATGTTGGTCTTTATTACATTCTGGAATACAGAAAATTGCATCCTTTCCCTTCTAAGCATATCAAAAAGGCAAGATGCACTCAAGTCATGATAAGAGGTGCATTTTAAGTGTACGTATATAGGCCTGGCATGAACAATGAAAGAAAACAGATTAACAATGGACAAAGCATAAGCTCACAAGTGGCCCTGTCAATAAAATGTAGTTAGTAGGTAAAGAAATAGTAAGAAGAGTAGAGTAATGTGTGGTAAGCTTGCAGCTGCTGCTTTGCTTACTAGCATACTTTCCAGCTTGTGAACAGTTCACAATCTGTACAAGGAGTGGTTACAAAAATTACTAGACCAATCAAAGTGTGTGATATGAGTGACAAAGCTCTGTCCTTGTCTCGGTGGGTCCTGCATTTCCTGGCAGATTTTGCTAGCCTCAGAGTCTCACTGTGACCCTCCACATAACCATTCTCTCTCTCTCTAGAGAGAAGGGTCACAGTCTACTGAACCATTTTCATCATAAGCCAGCAAGGGAGGTGAGGGGAAGCTATCCTCCCTTGCACAGTCTCTGTTGTCTCCCAGTCTCAGTGATTAATTGGGGGGTGGGGGAGGCAAAGTGGGGAGCCCAGCCCGCCCTCTACTCCAGGCTCCAGATAGCATCAGCTACCATAGTTGACCTTTTAGAAACATGACACGTACAATTCCCTGGGCTACTTTCCCACAGCAGCCCCCACTTCCTCAGGCTCCACTTCACCCTTACCTCAGGGTCTCTTTCCTTGTGCCTGATAGGGTGTGTACTGCTCAGTCTCTCCAACAGCACAACTTCCTCCCACAGCTCCTGACATCCACACCCACCTGACCAAGTGGGAGGCTTTTAACTAGTTTCAGCTAGTCCCCGATTGGCTTCAGGTGTCCCAGTCAACCTAGCATTCTCCCTGCCTTCTGCAAAGTTCTTAATTGGCCCCAAGTGTCTTAATTGACCTGGAGCAGCTACCATTTGACTTATCCTAGTACCAGGGATTTGTTTAGCCTGGAGCGAATATATGTGTCTCCCACTACTTTTCTATAGCCATCTGGCCTTGCCCCGTCACAATATATAAGCAGATTCATGATTAAGTATATCGGCTGTGCAGTACATCCTGATCAACTCAAGTGTAATTTGACTCTATGTCAATAAAGAAACCCCAGTGAGGAGTCTGGAGTTGAAGTGATTTCTTGGATTGCAGAGAATTGGATGAAGTGTTCTCTCAGAACTGGAGGAGGTGTTCTGGATAAGGTCTCAGAGGAAATCCCAACAATGTACCATCATAGATCCGAGTGAACATCCCTTCCTGGCCATCCACTATGAGAGAAATCCAAGCCTCTGTGCTCGGGATTCCTAGGGGTGTTTCAAGCTCTTAGAGCCTGAATGAAGCCCAGCTACTGCTCAAATCTCAGGGTCCATAGGCACACTCTCGGGGTTCATATCTTTTATCTGGCAACCCCCTCCAAGTTTTGAAACCCACTAGACAACCACCTAGCCCTGCTGGGTGGAGCACTGACCCTTCAGACCCCTCAGTACTTAAAATAGACCCCTCTCCCAGAACTCCACCCAAAAGGTGTGAAGCTTCTGGTTTACAGTTTAACTCTGGGGCACACAGTAGTTGTGAAGCAGTCAACATACACATGTGTTCAGTCTATCAACTTTATGCTCTTTATATTTAATCAATCATGTAAAGCACAGGAGAGTATAGAATATACAAAATAATTAAAACATCCTAAATGCAATGTCCCTCACTAGATCACCCTTCTTTTGGGAGATCATCTGTGCTCTATCTATCAGGCAGGCAGGGTCCTCCACCTTCTTGCCTATCATGGGACTATGTAAACACTCATTAGGTACTTTTTAGTTTGCACCGGCACATGTTGGACTGCTCTATAATTCACCATGTAGACCAGCCCTTAATTGTGCAAAACTAAATGTGAAAATTTATGGCTATTGAATCTGGATTTTGAGATCTGCACATTTTGCATTTATATACAATATTTCTTATGTATTTATAGCCCTAGAAGGATACACATAAGAATGGCCATACTGGATCAGACCAAAGATCCATCCAGTCCAGTATCCTGTCTACTGACAGTGACCAATGCCAGATGCCCCAGAGGGAGTGAACCTAACAGGTAATGATCAAGTGATCTCTCTCCTGCCATCCTGACAAACAGAGGCTAGGGGCACCATTCCTTACCCATCCTGGCTAATAGCCATTAATGGACTTAACCTCTATGAATTTACCTAGTTCTCTTTTAAACCCTGTTATAGTCCTAGCCTTCACAACCTCCTCAGGCAAGGAGTGTACAGTCAACCTGTGGAACCGTGTGAAGAATTTCCTTTCATTTGTTTTAAAACTGCTGCCCATTAATTTCATTTGGTGGCCCCTAGTTCTTATGTTATGGGAAAAAATACTTTCCTTATTCCCTTTCTCCACACCACTCATGATTTTATATACATCTCTATCCTATCCCCCTTAGTCTCCTCTTTTCCAAGCTGAAAAGTCCTAGCCTCTTTAATCTCTCCTCATATGGGACCCATTCCAAACCCCTAATCATTTTAGTTGCCCTTTGCCGAACCTTTTCTAATGCCAGTATATCTTTTTTGATATGAGACCACATCTGTATGCAATATTCAAGTACACAGAATGGTTCTCTTTGGCAACTTGCCACATGCCACAAAAGGAACCTCAGCATTTGATTCATAAAAGAATCGATCCTTTATTTCTTAAATTTTTCCATGACTGTTCACTCTGTTTTTGGCAGATTTTACTGTTGTGGTCCACCCTCCATAGTTTTGACACGATCAGTACAGTAAGACTGACCTGTAGCTAGAATGATTTTTTTTTAAGTTGTTAGTATGGATGTTTGTGGCTGAGCAACAGCCATTGCTGTTCTCTCAGTACTGGGGATGATCATGTGACAAAGAAAGAAGTCTTTATAAGACCAGGAATATTCCAGTTCATTGGGTCCAATTAACTTGAGGATTTCTGACAAAATAAAAATTGAATTACTTACTGCTCTAAATGTGAATACATCAACATTTTCCCTTCATTAATTAGGAATAAAATGCAGTGGCTTAGGAAAACTTCAATAATGTTCACTAGCGGAGACTTTTTGGAATTTTTATCTTCAATACAAAAGGTTCCTCATGTCCCACTAGATAAATTATCCCATTAACCACAATTATCTAGTATAAACTACCACTACCTGAGTTGGCCTTCAAAGTCATCATTTCTAATGTTCTTCTCACCTACTCTATCTTGTATTTGGTTGGTTGGAGAGCCTATGCAACATCTATCCACTTTTACTCTGCGCATTAGGTTTAACTTCTACTGTTCTGAAGGTCAAGAAAATTATCTAATAAGATCTTTTTCAAACTTTGTTCTCTTGCTTTGATTTTCTGATATTTTCCTCAAAAATTCAGCTGTAGATGTTTTCTTGCATTGTCTCCTTCCATTTGTTTTTTAATTTCTGAAGTCCCCTGTGCAGTCCTGTTTTAGAAATAAATGAAGTAGCTCCTTTTGGAGCCATTATACTGCTTTGGTTTTGCCCTTCTGTTACTTGATGATATTAAATATACATTAACCATGCTACAGCATATTTGGATTTTACTTGCAGTGAAGCCTTCAAGAAAGGAATTGGTAGTGTTGTGTATAAGAAATACTAGTGAAAGCCAACATTTTCAAACCTGGGAGCCTAAAGCAAGGCTCCCAAATATACGTTTTAGCCTAATTTTTGAAGGTGCTGAACACGTGCAGCTCCCTTTGACTTCAGCAGAAGCTGGGCTTGCTCAACACCTCTGACTAATCAGACCACTTCTCTAGGTGCCTAAACATGGCTTCAGATGCCTAACTTTAGGCACCTACGTTTGAAAAATCTGCAGGGAAAAAGCTAACTGCATTAAGAAGCTGAATTAAATGGCACGAACAAGATTGAATAGGGTGACCAGATAGCAAGTGTAAAAAAAAAAAAAAATCGGGACTGGGGGGTTAAATAGGTGCCTATATAAGAAAAAGCCCTCAAAATCAGGACTGTCCCTATAAAAGTCAGGACATCTGGTCACCCTAAGGTTGAAAGATATGGAAAGTCACAAATCACTCTCACAATTCAGCCAGCAGGAGTGACCAAACAAAAACAGCCACCTATACTAATGTGGATATAATTGCAGGACCAAAGGAATCTGCATTCTCTTGTAATCATTGTAAGGCGATGGGAGCAAAAACAGTGGCCAAGTTTATCATCTTTGTTCTTAGATGGACACACTCTCAGTTTGATTCTTGTTGAGCACAGTTCTTAGAAGTACTCCTGTCATACTAGTAACCCGATTTTCAGATGTCCTGAGTAACTGAACTCACTATTCCCATTAACCCATGTCTTTCCCCCCTCCCCACCTTCCCCCCAGGTACTAAGATATTGATTTTAATTGCCTATTAGAACATTGGGTATCCACATTTGTCATTAATTGCTATAATGTAGAACCAGGACCACTCCCCACCTCTCCCCTCCACTCCCCACTTGTGCAACCACATTTACTGTCATGAAGCTATTGCTCTGCAGATGTACAGACATTTTTGTTTTAAAATTTTTAACTAGCCCATACAAGTTTACCTCATATGCCCTTCTATTCCTGTTAAATAACTCTTCCAGGCTACACTGCATGAAAAGGCCAGAGGGTTTGGGTAAGAAAATGTTGTTGGACTGAGATGTCCAGAATCCAATCAACTATACAGCAGAGTACATGGCCAAAACACAGTTATATTAGCTTAGGGACTTGAGACATGTGGCTCAGTTTCAGCAATACTTTAGAAGACATAAGGAGACCAATGAAACAGTGACAGTGTTTCTGATGAGTCATTGAAAGATTATCCAGTGCAATAGTGACCTTTAAAACTGATCAAAACCCAGAAGGCCTCAAAGTACTTTCCTCTGTTGGCAAGCAACAAAGAGAGAACAATGGCACCAAAAACCTCAAGAACCATGATCTTTTATCAGATTTAAAAGTACATATAAGTCAGTCTAAGATGTACAGGCTCATATTTAAAAGAGACAAGTACTTCAATTTATACAGGGCAGTAGAGATTCGAGTGCCACACACTCACAGCTTCTAGTCAGTCACACCTCTCAAAGATTCACATCTTTCAGGTACCTCATGAGTGCTAATCCATATCATATGACCTCAATTTTCCATGGAAGATGACCAACCAAACAAAAGGAAATCTAAATCCTCTGCCTTCTCTGGGTCTCTGCTGTTTCTCACCTCAATATCTGATGTTTAAAAATCAATAGTTTCTCGGGGCAGGCACTGTTCTTAATAAGAAAAGGAGGACTTGTGGCACCTTAGAGACTAACCAATTTATTTGAGCATGAGCTTTCGTGAGCTACAGCTCACTTCATCGGATGCATTCAGTGGAAACTGCAGAAGACATTATATATATATATACACACACACACACACACACGATATAGTGTCTTCTGCAGTTTCCACAGTATGCATCCGATGAAGTGAGCTGTAGCTCACGAAAGCTTACGCTCAAATAAATTGGTTAGTCTCTAAGGTGCCACAAGTACTCCTTTTCTTTTTGCGAATACAGACTAACACGGCTGTTACTCTGAAAACTGTTCTTAATGTGTGTCATACAGTACTGCACGCATTTTAGAGTTTTAAGAAGATCCTGATGCAAAGTCAATGGAAAGACACAATATCTGAGTGCTTTCAACTAGTGCTTTAAGTGACAGGACTAATAGCTGTCACATGTGACTGTTTCTCTTCCTTCCTCTCCCCGGGAAAAATTGCGTATGTATAATTATATAGAAAGTAAAAAGATAAGATTCCAGGAATAAGAAAAGGAGTACTAGTGGCACCTTAGAGACTCTCTAATGAAGAGAGTCTTTTCTTTTTGCGAATACAGACTAACACGGTTGCTACTCTGATTCCAGGAATGCCACACTGTGTGTCATTCTGAAGCCTATTATGACTGTAGTCAGTATGAAGTGATGGAAACAGCCATAAGTATGCTTGAGAGCTCTTTTTTGTTCAGAATATCACCAGGTTCAATCATCACTAGGTTTTGCAGTCTGTTATTGTCCAATTTTAAAATTTTCAGGCATGAATTGTATCCGGGTATGTACAGTAATAGTAAAGAATATACTGTATCTATGCCATGCCAAGAGTCCTAGATCATTGTGATATCAGAGGTAATGCAACCAATCACCACCCTTACTCCACAGCTAATAGTTTCATTAGATACTGCACAGACAGTGGATTACTTGGTCCAGATACCACAGTTCTTCAAAACCACCCATATAACACAAATCAGCAGACACAATAACCCAAACAAACTTTGCGCCTCAGGGCGGCAAACACAACCCTCATTCTCTACTGCACAAATCATAAATGTTACACCACAACCCCTACATAGGTACAAATCAACACAAGACAACCAGCACACACAGTAACCCCAAACATCACTTGGAAGGTTATACTATCTGTTTTGGTAGTGTGAAGTGATGGAGACTGCTACAAACATGGTTTAGAGCTCTTTTTGTTCAGAATATAACCAGGTTCAATCATTCATAGTCAGTTGCCATCTGTTTTGAAAGTTCTCAGCAATTTTTGCTTTTTCCCCTTCCACTTTTTAAAAACCACACATGCCTTTATGAATTACACCCATGTCACAGCTTAGGCTTTCAACTACTAGTATATATTTTATATTCATGCTGTGTGTTTTTATTCAAAAGGAAAGATCAGAGACAGTCACCTTGCACTTGGGACAGAACTTGGTGAAATCTGTGATTACTTGAGTTCCTACAAGGTGTTTGTTCCACAGTCTTGGACCACCCCTGTAGCGGGGCAGGACTCACCCCTGCGGCACCTCCTGCTGGTCACCCAGGGAATTAGCATTCCAGCCTCCAGAGTGCCCTCTGCAGGCTGGTGTCCCACTTGCTGCTGGGCTCCAAGTCCCTCCTGGGCCCAGGTGCCCCTTTCCTCAGGGTTCTGCCCCCTTGCAGGACCCCACACAGATCTGGGTCTCCCCTCCCCAGGGAACCCCCCAGCCCTCTACCCCACCTCACCTCAGTCTATGGCCACTGCCAGTCATCACCTAGCCCCTGTTCCCTGGGGCCAACTGCAGTGTAAGCACCACTCATCATAGGCAAGGGGGGGGTTTGGACCTGCTGCCTTTGGCTGCCCCCTGCTACTTCAGTACCTCTTTGGCCTTACTCTAGGCCTGAAGCCTGGGGGGTTTCCGGGCCAGAGATCCCCAGCTCCACTCCACCTCAGGCACTCACTCAGCTTCCAAGCCCTGCTCCCTCAGCAAGCTAGAGGGAGAGTCCTCTTAGTGCCTGGACTCACTGGCTTTTATAGGGCCAGCTGGGTCTGTTTGGGGCGTGGCCCCAACTGAGGCTGCTCAATCAGCCCAGCTTTTCCCCTGCCCCAGCCCTCTCCCAGGGCTGTTTTAAGCTCTTGCAGGCAGGAGCAGTGACCACCCTTCTACAACCCCCAAGAGTATGTCTTGGGTACTGACAAAATTATTCTGGTAAATACCATGAGAGAAGAAGTGTTATCATACAACAAGCTTAAGACAATGACAATAAGATTATAATAAATTGAGAAATATGGAGTAAGTATTACAAGACCCTAAAGTTGCAAACACCTACACTCATGAGTAGCTCCACTAAGATCATTGGTGCTATTCATGTGCAATAGTGTTTGCAGGATCAGTGCCAAATGTTATCTGTGAATTAGTATATCATCCTGTAAGCTAAATACTACTATAATTCTTACACACACGGGGGTCAGAGTTAAGGTTACCTGTCCAACTTTAACTTTCACATTTCCTGACTATTAAATGTTTATTGTTCAACCTTGAAACAGTTGGTTAAATCTACTAGCTAGATTTTGAGAGAGGTATGCAGTACACGTGCAGGAAGGTGCAGAAAGGCACACTTGTGCAGAAATGGGGAGCAATTTTAAAGAGTTTTTAGTGTGTATCAATATGCAATGCAAATAAAGCAAGAATGTAATAAATAAATAAAGCAATAATAATAATGGGGGATTTCAATTATCCCCACATTGATTGGGTACACGTCATCTCAGGATGGGATGCAGAGATAAAGTTTCTTGGCACTTTAAAAGACTGCTTCTTGGGGCAGCTGATCCTGGAACCCACCAGAGGAGAGGCAATTCTTGATTTCGTCCTAAGTGTAGCACAGGATCTGGTCCAAGAGGTGAATATAGCTGAACTGCTTGGTAATAGCGACCATAATATAATTAAATTTAATATCCCTGTGGCAGGAAAACCACCACAGCAGCCCAACACTGTAGCATTTAATCTCAGAAAGGGGAACTACACAAAAATGAGGAGGTTAGTTAAACAGAAATTAAAGGGTACAGTGCCAAAAGTGAAACCTCTGCAAGCTGCGTGGAGACTTTTTAAAGACACCATAATAGAGGCTCAACTTAAATGTATACCCCAAATTAAAAAACATAGTAAGAGAACCAAAAAAGAGCCACCGTGTCTAAACAGCAAAGTGAAAGAAGCAGTGAGAGGCAAAAAGACACCCTTTAAAAAGTGGAAGTTAAATCCTAGTGAGGAAAATAGAAAGGAGCATAAACACTGGCAAATGAAGTGTAAAAATACAGTTAGGAAGGCTAAAAAAGAATTTGAGGAACAGTTAGCCAAAGACTCAAAAAGTAATAGCAATTTTTTAAAAAAAGTACATTAGAAGCAGGAAGCCTGCTAAACAACCAGTGGGGCCACTGGATGGTCCAGGTGCTAAAGGAGCACTCAAGGACGATAAGGCCATTGTGGAGAAATTGATAAATTAAACAGCAAATAAGTCACCAGGACCAGATGGTATTCACCCAAGAGTTCTGAAGGAACTCAAATGTGAAATTGCAGAACTCCTAACTCTAGTCTGTAACCTATAATTTAAATCAGATTCTGTACCAGATGACTGGAGGATAGCTAATGTGATGCCAATTTTTAAAAAGGGCTCCAGAGGTGATCCTCGCAATTACAGGCCTGTAAGCCTGACTTCAGTACCGGGCAAATTGGTTGAAACTATAATAAAGAACAATATTGTCAGACATATAGATGAACATAATTTGTTGAGAAAGAGTCAACATGATTTTAATAAAGGGAAATCATGCCTCACCAATTTACTAGAATTCTTTGAGGGTGTCAACAAGCATGTGGCCCAAGGGGATCCAGTGAATATAGTGTACTTAGATTTTCAGAAAGCCTTTGACAAGGTCCCTCACCAAAGGCTCTTACGTAAATTAAGTTGTCATGGGATAAGAGGGAAGATCCTTTCATGGACTGAGAACTGGTTAAAAGACAAGGAACAAAGAGTAGGAATAAATGGTAAATTTTCAGAATGGAGAAGGGTAACTAGTGGTGTTCCCCAAGGGTCAGTCCTAGGACCAATCCTATTCAACCTATTCATAAATGATCTGGAGAAAGGGGTAAACAGCGAGGTGGCAAAGTTTGCAGATGATACCAAACTGCTCAAGATAGTTAAGACCAAAGCAGACTGTGAAGAACTTCAAAAAGATCTCACCAAACTAAGTGATTGGGCAACAAAATGGCAGATGAAATTTCATGCTGATCAATGCAAAGTAATGCACATTGGAAAGAATAATCCCAACTATACGTATAAAATGATGGGGTCTAAATTAGCTGTTGCCACTCAAGAAAGAGATTTTGGAGTCATTGTGGATAGTTCTCTGAAAACATCCACTCAATGTGCAGTGGCAGTCAAAAAAAATGAACAGAATGGTGGGAATAATTAAGAAAGGGATAGATAATAACACAAAAATATCATGTTGGCTCTATATCAATCCATGGTATGCCCACATCTTGAATACTGTGTGCAGATGTGGTTGCCCCATCTCAAAAAAAGATGTATTGGAATTGGAAAAGGTTCAGAAAAGGGCAACAAAAATGATTAGATGTATAGAATGGCTTCCATATGAGGAGATATTTATAAGACTGGGATTTTTCAGCTTGGAAAAGAGATGGCTAAGGGGGGATATTATAGAGGTCTATAAAATCAAGACTGGTGTAGAGAAAGTAGATAAGGAAGTGTTGTTTACTACTTCTCATAACACAAGAACTAGGGGTCACCAAATGAAATTAATAGGCAGCAGGTTTAAAACAAATAAAAGGAAGTATTTCTTCACATGATGCACAGTCAGCCTGTGGAACTCCTTGCCAGAGTATGTTGTGAAAGCCAAGACTATAACAGGGTTAAAAAAAGAACTAGAGAAATCCATGGAGGATAGGTCCATCAATGGCTATTAGCCAAGATGGGCAGGGATGGGGTCCCTAGCCTCTGGTGCCAGAAACTGGGAGTGGATGACAGGGGATGGATCACTTGATGATTACCTGTTCTGTTCATTCCCTCTGGGGCACCTGGCATTGACCACTGTCGGAAGACAGGATACTGGGCTAGATGGACCTTTGGTCTGACCAGTAGGGCCATTCTTATGTTCTTAATGTACACACAGTTTGGCATGTGGTCATAGACTGACTACCTGTGAAGGTTGTGAAAACCCTCCTATTTCTTAGCTTCCTCTGCTCCTCCTCCCATCCAGGAACTGATTTTGCATCTGGACATGGATGAATGAGTGGAGAAAATCTCTTCTAGCTCTCCAGTGCCTGAAGAGGGTGTGGGGGGGAAGAAGATCCTGTGGGAGACTGAACTTTCACAGAAGTTGAACCTACACCATGGCTTCCCCTACCCCTCCTCCACCTCACCTAGCATGATATGTTGGACCGAGTTGATATTTTTGTTTTTTCGGTTCAATTTATTTTTGGTAAAAATATTGTGGGAAATTTTCACAAACCAAAACTAATTTTTTTTTGGAAAAACAAATTAGATTCAGCTTCTGTAATAGTTCATTCTTCCAAACTCCTGAGTTGCTTCCTATTGTCAACAGCTTCATAGTTCCAGTGGAACATACTTGTTATGGGAGGTCATTGTCACAGAGGGAGAGGCAATCTTTCTGGTAGTTTTAGCTAATCCTATGGAGGGCTTTGAATATTAGGAGACACACTTTGAATTATGCTCAAATTACAATGTGGAACAAGGACAAAAGAGCGGAGCACCAGGGGGATGGGTTCATCAGGTTTTGTATTACTAACACAGTTGCTCGACTCTATACCTGTTACACATTCTGGCAGCTGAGGGGTAACCATCTGCATTTACTTCTGCTTCTCTTCTTCTGATGACCAGGGTCTCTTTTCTCTACTGTTTCTGCTACTCCTTGTCCAGATCATCTGGCAGGGTGGGATACAGGAGCATCCCTGGCCCAGTAGTGCTGCTCTTTGACTGTATGAAGCCCTTGGAACAGAGGCATGGAAAATCATACCCTCGGTCCCTTGAGCAGAAGGTCCACTGGAGCGTGGGGGAAAACTTACCTCAGCTGAGTCAGGCTTAGTGATTCCATTTGAACTCTGTTGCTCAGTTGATGCACCCCTGCGTTCCCCCGCTATTTAACTGTGGTGTTCTAGCCACCATGTAGCCCATACTCGGTCGTCCAGATGTTTTAAAAGGGATGTGTGACACTATAGATTGAGTTTCCTAAACACAGAAAATGTGTTTCCATGGCAACTGGATATATATACGAGTCCTTATTTCCTGAGAGTAAGTTTAGAACCTGATTGCAGTTGCCATAACAGCACAAGGCATCATAAACATTGTTATTGAAGTTCAGCACAGATATTGCAAAGCCATAAACCCACAATGTTTCCATTACATATGGCATCTGGGGAACACTGAAAGAGATAAAGTCCTGCCAGAAAGAGACTGTGACAAAATCTAGTTGCTCTAAAATTAAATAAAGCTTGATTTTTTAAAAAAAAGGTGTGCAAAACCAAGCAAGTGCTGCAGTATTTACTTAAAAGTATTAATAGAATGAAGAGATACTTAGGAACTTATAAGGTATGTTTAAAGCAGTAATAATTGCAGTACAAGTACAGCAGAGCTCCAGATGCTATCAGAACATGTGCAGTGGCTAAGGCATCTATCTGACTCGGGGACAGCAGATGAGTTCTGCTCCCATCTTTCCCACTGGCTTTTTGGGTGCATGTGATCCCTTCTGTGCCAAGTGCTTCAATATCATGAGCTTAAAATTGCTTAGAAGTGGAAAATACTATTGCTATCACCATATTTTTGGAAGAAGCCTGGCAGACAGCGAGCGATGGAATGGTGGGGACAAGAGCTGAAGGAGATAACATATGGAAAGTGCAGGAAAGGGCAAAGTATGTGCTGAGACAAGTGGCAGGGTAAAAGGGGAACTAGAGAAGACAGTAAGTAGCAGTGGTGAAGCTGTGTAGGGAAGGCTGCGAATGAAGTTGTACTACTCTGAAAGGATGACTTTATAGAGAAAAGGAGGTGGCCATCCTCAGACAAGTGTTTTTTTAAAATAAAACTTTTAGGGGAAAATAAGACTAAACAGTTCTCATAAAACGATCCATTAGTAAGTTTAGGAGTTAAAATACCTATCTTGCTCAGCGAAGGAGAACTAAATTGGGTTGGTGCTACAGTGCTGTTCTAAGCTTGCTGCTCTAGTAGGGTTCATGCGGAGAGACTGGATAGCCATGCTGTGTGCTCAAGTTATAGAAAGCAAGTGCAAATGAAGAAAACCACTGCTCTAATGTTAAAAGTGTCATGGGGAACTGCACCCGTGATACTAATACGAATGCTGCTGTTACAGGAACCCTATCACCCCAGTCATCATCTTACTATTAATACAAATATGGACAATATTGATATTTTAAACAATGAGCCCATTTCCTTGTGTTTTTCTTCTAGCTGGCTAGACAATAACTTGAGCAACAACAGTATTTTTCTTCAGTGAGATGTCTTATGAAGACGCTAATTCACACCAAGGCTGAGCTTCTTCCTGGATACTTCCTGTGTTTGTGCCTGCTGATTAGGCAACACGGTTATAGTACTGGGATATTTTATAGCCAAAAATTCACAAATGTAAAAGGGAAGATGATTTGTAATTCCTACTGACCTTTTGCTATTAGAATGTTAGCATTGTCTCTTGGAAAGAAAAAACAACTCCACATCCCTAATGCACCTAGGGCCAGCTGTGAGGGGTGGATCCCTGAAGGGGCTGTGACACTCAGCATCGTAACACCTAACTTTAAGGCTACTAGAGGAATCACAGGAACAAGACTACAATCCACAAAGCCAACTTAGGTGCCAACGCTCCTATACAGCAAATGGGGAGAGATAGGCCCTTAGAATGTGATCCACAAAGGTACCACAGTAGGTGGGGAGCTGCCTAAATTAGTCAATGGGCTAGACTGATGAGAGGGATGTGTCCTAAACCTCCCCTTTCTTGGAGTTTGGCACCTAAGTCGGGGCTGCACACTAAGTCTCTGCTTAGCAATCCATGAATGGGAACCAACCACCTAGAGTCAGGAAGTTTAGGCACTTAGTGTGTTTCTGATAGAAATGAGTTAGGCTCCTGCCTCGCTTCACACCACACACCAAGAGGAAGAAGCAGTGGGGATGGTGGTGCTGATCAGGGAAGGTTCATGATGCATGCATCTTTAGGAACACAGGCCTGTACAGAAAGTTACAAGCAGCTCTCGTTTTAGAGTGTCTGCAATGAATGGCAGGGGAAAGCTCTGCACACCATTCCAGGAAGGCGGCCTTGTGCATCCAAAAGTTCTGCAGCCACTGGTCATCATCCCATACCTGCATAATGATGTGATCCTACCACTCGGTGCTTGTTTCTCGAGCCCAGAAGTGACCGCCCACCATGTAAAGCTGCTTCATGAATGCCAACAGCGATCAGGGATTGTTTCATTCCATGCCACACAGCAAGGCAGACATCAAGGTATCGTCATCAGAGTTGCAGCTCATGAAATACTGCAGGATCAGGTGCATTGTGTTCACAATGCTCAACACAGTATTGGAGAGCAGTGCAGGATCCAGGCTTTCTGACAGATATGGCAGGCATGCAGGTTACAGGGGCTGTTAAAAGTGGAGCAAAACATACTAGGATGTGTGTTGAATGATGAGACGGAGAAAACTGCATCATGGGATGCTGAACCTGACCCCAGAACACCCTGTGGTAGACGGTGGTGAGTGCACAGTGGGCTAGCTACCCGTGGTGCACTGCTCTCCATGTTGATGCAAGAGCTGCTACCGTGGATGTGCTCTGCTGAGACAAGGAGCATAGTTTGCACATGCAACAATGGTTTAATTACAGCAGTGGCTGTACGTCAACATAACTTAAGTCAACTTAACTTTGTAGTGTAGACAAGGCCTTAGTCTGGGATTAAGTGCCTGAGTATCTTTGTGGATCTGGGCCAAAGTGCTTACTCAGCCAGATCTCACCTTCACTTCAGCGGGAGCATTACATTTTGAATAGGTTTTCTTCAGTCCAAAATCATAATGAGCTCTGCATCGGTACAGGTATCCATTTACCTTCACTGAGCTCATTGCAGAGCCAGGACCTTACTGAGAACCTATTCAAAATGGAGTGTTCCTAAGTGTTATACAAGTGGCAGTGGGTAAAATAAAACCAATTTTCCCTGGAACACTCAATGACACCTCTCTTCAATGGGGAATAGATTTCCATGGCACATTTCAGCTTTCTACTCTAAACCTTTTCTACTGTAGAACTGTTAAAGCAAACCCCACCTTTATTTATAATCGGAAAGCATTTGTCCCCTTACTCTCCAATTAAATTATCAGAGGGGGAGCCATGTTAGTCTGTATCCACAAAAACAACAAGGAGTCCGGTGGCACCTTAAAGACTAACAGATTTATTTGGGCATAAGCTTTCGTGGGTAAAAAACCCACTTCTTCAGATGAATGGAGTGAAAATGACAGATACAGGCATATATATCTATAATGGCACATGAAGAGAAGGGAGTTACCTTACAAGTGGAGAACCAGTGATGACAAACCAATTCAGTCAGAGTGGATGTGGTCCACTCCCAATAACTGATGAGGAGGCGTTAATACCAAGAGAGGGAAAATTGCTTTTTGTTGTTGTTGAAGGATGGCTACTTTTAAATCTGTTATTTAATGTCCAGGGAGATTGAAGTGTTCTCCTACTGGCTTTTGTATGTTACCATTCCTGATGTCTGATTACGTCCATTTATTCTCTTATGTAAAGACTGTCCGGTTTGGCCAATGTACATGGCAGAGGGGCATTGCTGGCACATGATGGCATATATCACATTGGTGGATGTGCAGGTGAATGAGCCCCTGAAGGTGTAGCTGATGTGATTGGGTCCTATGATGGTGTTGCTAGAGTAAATATGGGGACAGAGTAGGCAATGGGGTTTGTTACAGGGATTGGTTCAACAACAAAAAAAACCTTCCAAAACAGACTTCAAAGAGAAACTGCAGCACTACAATTCATTTTCAAACTTTACACCATCAATTTGGGCTTGAATCGGGACTGGGAGTGGCTAGCTCACTACAAAAGCAATTTTCCCTCTCTTGGTATTGAATAATTTGGGCTTGAATAGGGACTGGGAGTGGCTGGCTCACTACAAAAGCAATTTTCCCTCTCTTGGTATTGACACCTCCTCATCAATTATTGGGAATGGACCACATCCACCCTGCAGTGGCCCTCGAAGAACACTTACCATATTTATCAGCAAGCACCACGCTACTGTGGACAGGATCTTTGGAATAAGGGGACAAAGTGAGGGGTGACACAAAAGTAAAATTTCCAAGTGTGAAAGTTGGCTGTGGCTAGGGTTGCCATGTGTCCGGTTTTTGACCAGAACGCCCAGTCAAAAAGGGACCCTGGTGGCTCCACTCAGCACTACTGACCCAGCCTGTTAGAAGTCTGGTTGGTGGTGTGGCAGGGCTAAGGCAGACTCCCTGCCTGGTGTGGCTCCGTGCGGCTCCCAGAAGCAGCGGCATGTCCCCACTCCGGCTCCTATGTGTACGGAGCCCTCTGGCTGCCCCCACACTTCCCCCGCCCAGTTCCACAGCTTCCACTGGCTGGGAACTGTGGCCAATGGGAGCTGTGGGGGCGGTGCCTGCAGTTGGGGCATCGCCTGTGGATGGGACAGTGTGCAGAGCTGCCTGGCCATGCCTCCACGTAGGACCCAGAAGAGGGACATGCTGCTGCTTCCGGGAGCTGCCTGGAGACTGCAATCCTGACCCCCTCCTGCACCCCAACCGCCTGCCCCAGACCTGAGCCCTGTCCTGCCCTCTGAACCCCTTGATCCCAGCTCAGAGCACCCTCCTGCACCCCAAACTCCCTATCCCAAGCCCCACACCCGGGGCCATCACCCCCAGCTGGAGCCCTCACTCCCCCCATGCCTTAATCCCCTGCCCCCACTCTGATCCCCCTCCTGCCCTCTGAACCTCTCATACCCAGTCTGGAGCCCCCTCCTGTATCCAAAATCCCTCATCTCCAGTCCCACACTAGAGCCAGGACCCCCAGCAAGAGCCCTCACCCCCCCATACCCCAACCCCCTGCCCGGAGCCCCCTCCTGTGCCCTGAACCTCTCATTTCTGGACCCACACTGGAACCCACACCCCTAGCCCAGAGCCCGTACCCCCTCCCACACTGCAACCCCCTGCTTCAGCCCGGAGCCCCCTCCAATACTCTGAACCCCTCGGCTCCACCCCCAGCCCAGAGCCTAGGAGAAAGGGTGTGGCTGGCGCAGGGCCTCAGAGGAGGGGTGGGGCAGGGGGCAGGGCAAGGGTGTTCGCTTTTGTGTGAAGTAGAAAGTTGGCAACCCTAGAGGGGGCTCAGGGCTGGGGCAGGTGGTTGGGGCATGGGAGGGGGTCAGTGGTGCAGGGTCCCCATGGCGCCTAACTCAAGCAGCTCCCAGAAGCAGTGGCATGTCCCCCTTCTGGCTCATACTTGGCGATGCAGCCAGGCAGCTCTGTGCACTGCCTCGTCTGCAGGCGCCGCCCCTGCAGCTGCCATTGGCTGCAGTTCCTGGCCAACGGGAGCTGCAAAACCAACACTTGGGCAGGGGCAGTGTGTGGAGCCCCTTGGCTGCTCCTATGCATAGGAGCTGGAGGAAGGATATGCCGCTTCTTCTGAGAGCCGCACGGAGCCATGGCAGGAAGCAAGCCTGCCTTAGCCCCTCTGCGCTGCTGCCTGGACTTCTAACGGCGCGGTCAGCATGCTGACTGGAGCTGCCAGGCTTCCTTTTCGACCAGGTATTCCGGTCGAAAACCAGACACCTGGCAATCCTAATATAAGCAGACCTACATACAAGCAACTGTTAAAAGGGCACTTTTAAAGAACAACTGTCCAGGGCACTCATGCTATAATGTGTAATAGTATTTGACCAAGAAGGTGAATTGTGTGAGATTAGTGTCAATATGTGAATGAAATGAAAACCTATTGTAATGTAAAGCTGTGTGTATGAACTCTTTTCTTTCCATAACCAAGCCCTATCTGGGATGTACTCTTATGGATATATTTTGATGCACAAACAGTTTACACGGTCAAAGAGGCCATTCTTTATTTAGTGGGGCAATGATATGAAGTAATTTTTTAAGAGACATTTAAAATTTCCAATCCAAGAAAGCAAACACTGTGCAGAGTTTAGATATTAAAACACATCTCATCAATTGTTAGGCTTGCACTTCCTTCACTTAATACTTTGCTGACTCATTGGCTGGTTCATTTAATCAATTTCCTACTGTTCAATATTAATTTAGCTTAAGGAAAAGTGTGTCAACAAGCACTTGCCATCCCCGTTCTCCTTCTGTCTAGGATATATAACTAGTAATGAAAACTAGAGATGGGCCAAAATGAGGAAACCGAGTGTTCACTTTCAAAACACCATTCCTGCCAATGAATGTCACAAGCTGGTATGAACATGTGGCCATTCCCCAAAATGCCAGCTCTGGAACACAATATTCTGGTTATTGCTCTGTCCTAATTACCAATCAGTGTTGTCAAATAATTGGTGTCATACCATGAAGTATTGCTTATGAAGATGGTACTGTGATTCTTAGAATGACCACAGTGAAGACCTATAAAAAAACTTGAAAACAGCAAAAGGAAATATCTAGACTATTTATAAAAGTTAAAAACTGTTTCTCTGCTGCCTGGACCTTGTTTTCCATGGGGTTTTGTTTCGTTTTTTTTCTACAGCAAATGAATAAACCATGAAAATAGGGAGTTTTAACAGAGAAAGTGATTCAGCCTCTCAGTACTTACATACTCTGTATTAGTGATTTTGAAGAGCAAGTATTTACATCAGAAGGCAGCAGATATGACTGAGGTTCATAGTCAGTGAAAACATACAAGATATTTCAAGTAAAATCATACTGCCCCAACACATTCTTATGTAACCGTGTCAAATTGTCACCACTTTTTAAATGCTAATTCACCAATTTAACATGAAATAATCGTATAGGACCATAATTCTCTTTACAAACCTCCCTCACCCCAAACTTAGAGTAAAATTTCAAAAGATAAAGGAAGTATACTCACTTAAAAGAAGTAGAGCTGCCCAAGTATTTGAAAATAGATATCAGAAACATTTGTTCAGAATCCAAGAAGCAATGCAGTTTGATTATGTTGCCAATCAATCAAACAAACACTATGAAACAGTAAAAGTTTGCTAACACCTATAGGCTGACATATATATTGTAGCAACTCAGCCAATACTGCAAATAATGGACACACGGACTTCAGTGGAACTATTCAAGTACAGAAAGTTAAGAATGTGCATGAGCGTTTGCAGGGTGGGAACCAAGTTCACATCAGCCAAAAGAAAAATGCAGAGGACATGGATGTGGGTGACAAACCTTCAGAAGTGATATGGGAAAGGCTTACAAAATGGCCTTTGCATTGTTTTGTGCTACGTTTATTGCTTCCCAGAGCTGAAATTTTATCAGTGTAACAAATTGCTAAGGCTAAAATAGCTTCTGTCTTTTGAATGACTCTCCTCAGGCCCCTTCAGCCCCCTTTTGTTTACATCTATGACCTCATGGAACTTAGTTCACTTTAAGCCTTGGATGAAAGGGGCAGTCAAGAACCACTTGGTTTTGGAGATAGATAAAGCTAGTTTGAAGTTCAGGATATAATTTATGAGATTTTAAGTGATAGCAGAAGACTTGTGCCAGGGCACCTAAGTATCTTTATCACTGCAAACCCTCATCCAGAGATGTCCAAATTTGTGAAGCTAGATTACTTGGTCATTTCTTTTATTTGTAAAGAGTTTATACAGACACACCCCACTGCATTTTAAATTACAATAAAAAAAATCTGTGTTTAAAAACATTAAGGTGGAAAATTCAAGTACTTGAAAGTTAGGAAATGCCAGAATTAAGATGGTCTATGCAACCTTAATTCATCCCCCTTGTGTACATGCCTGATACAGTCTTGAATTACAGGATCACTTACTATTTTTTCCCACAGGACTCATCAAGGAAATTCCATCCAGCTAAATGCCACTCTGGAGAACTGGATCCTATCCCTGCCTCTGCCATAGAGTGCTGTGAAATACTGAGCAAGTCACTTAGGCCAGAGTTTTCACAGATGATCATTAACTATATCTTCTTCATTTTCTGGGTGCCTGCCTTGAGACACCTGGGACCAGATTTGTGGAGCAGATCATTCACAGCTGCAGCTGAAATCAGTGAGATCTGTGCCTGAATACAAAAAGTCTAATAAAAATGCTAAGTATTTGGACAAACCAGGCCCTACACAACACAGGTTGGGCACCCCAAAAAAATAAAAATCAGTGGACACTTTGGCCAATTTTCACCTTAATCTTTCAGTCTCAGTAATCCCATCTATAACATGCAAACATAGTAATGCCAGCCTACCGCACAGGAGTATTGTGAAGAGAAATTCATTACTGATTGTGAAGCGCTCAGATGCTATAGGGAGAAGATCACAGAAAAGCATTGGGAAATTAATAATTCTGTACCCAACACAGCATTTGGATGGTATGCCACAACAATGAAGGGTGAAAATACATAGAAATGTGATGATATACATATGACAACAGTTAATTAACTTCCCCACTCAGTTTCCACAAAAGTCCCACAGTACCACTACCTAAGCCCTTCCCAACACCCACGTCCTCACAGGGAAGGGAGAAAAGATGGGACACGCTCCACTGACCTCAGCCATTTGAGTTGATGGAGTAAGTGATGGCACGATTATCATGGAGTAACAGAAATAGTCAGTTGTCATTCTTTATGTGGATCAACTCTGGAGGGGGCTAAGACACACACACACATATACACACACCCCGCAGACCCAGGGGTTTCATAGGTATTTGCTGGTAGCAGTGGACTGGTGAGGCTCAGGAATCTTGGGCTCTATTGCAGGGTCTGGAGAAGAGTGAGCTCTGGTGGGCAGAGAACCTTCTGCATCCTCCCCCCAACTTGACCTCTTCTGCTTCATTCCCTCCCCTGTCCCTGTTCCAGTCCTGTCTTAGCCCTACTTCCGGCTCCTTGTCCCAGTTCTCCATCCCTACCCAGACTCCTCATCAAATCTACCTTGACTCCTCCCACCAGCTCTCAGTCCCCTGGCCCAACCAGTCCCAGTCTACCCCCACCAAAACTCCCACTCCTCCCCCTCTCCCGGGCTCCTTGTCCCAATCCACTTTCCCCACCCCCCAACCAAGTCCATCCCTTACTGCCTCTGCATTTGAATCAGGCACCTTCCTCCTTCACACTGCCCGGGTGTCAGCGGGGGTGGAGGAGGTCACTGAGAGCACAGAAGAGACAAGCTCCTTGCCCTCAGTTCCAGTGCCTGGACCCAGCCCTGGGCATCCAGGCAGCAGCACAGAGTTGCAATTGCAGGGAAAGTCCTGTTCAGCCCTGGACTGGTGCATGCCCAACAAGGGTAGAATCTTTGAGTAATTTAGTGCTAAAACTTCAGCAAGTCTCTACTGATCATGTAGAAACTAGAGCAAGCAGGTGGGTGAGGTAATATCTTTTATCGGACCAACTACTATTGGTGAAAGAGACAAGCTTTCAAAGGCCTCCTCTTCAGGGCTGGGAAAGGTACTCAGTCACAGCTAAATACAAGGTGTAACAGATTGTTTAGCATAAGCAGTTAGCACGTGTTGTAAGAGACCATTCAACGTGAAGTGGCCAAGTAACACCTCTGCCATCATAGGACAAAGCAGGGGGGGTTAGTGGGTTGCAGCTTGTTGCAGACATGCCAACTCTCCTGAATTAGTCATGAGAGATGCAATTTCTAAGTAAAATTAAGCCCGACTCACGATTTCAGGATAGAGCTCTCAAATGTCAGGGTTTTTTGTTTTTTTTTTTCATCCACAGCTGAAAATTATCCTGACATTTGAGAGTTGTATCCCCAGAACGAATTAAAGTCGGAATTAATTTTTACTTAGAAAGTGCTGTGGCAGCCAGAGCTCCCAGTGTCAGTCCAACCAGGCAGTGTGGCCAGGGGTCCGACAGTCAGTCAGCCCGGGGCTGACAGTGTGAGCCACAGCCAGTCCCTGGGGTCCCTGCTGTCAGCCCCAGGAATCTGGAATTCTCCTGCCAGCCTGGGAAGTGGAAGTGGGAGAGGCCTGGGGAGGGTGAAGAACCCTAAGAGGAGCAGGGGTGAAGCTGGGAGGGCTGAACTATGGCCTGGGGGCAAAGTGAGGAGGCTGGGGACTGATGGGATGGGGAGGGCTGTATTGTTCTGGGAAGATGCAGTGAGTAATGGAAGGGCGAACTGAAAGTATTGGGGGAGTTGATGGGGTAGAGGGATGACATGATGGGGTGGTGATAGAACTGATGGGGGACAGGCTTAATTACTGGGCAAGACAGGGCAGATGTGCGGGTGAGAGCTCCTTCAGCAGGGACCAAAATCACCTTATCCAATACATGTGGTGGTGTGGCAACACTAATTGGCTAGCAAAGTTATGAATTTATACTCTCAGGCTCATCTTCTGAAGGTGTTGTGCAGGTTTCCATTGAGGTCAGACATAGAGTGATCACTTTGTGAAAAGTGTTCGCCCCTGCATGATACGGTGTTTTTGTCTCTTAGTCTTGTTCAGTGTGAGTTCATCTGAGAGTGCAGTGATTGTCTGGTTTCACTCACAGTTATTATTGGGGCATTTATTGCAGTGGTTATTGGGGCATTTATTGAGGTACACCACATGTTGTGATAGGTATGTGTAGGACTCCTGGGTCCTGAAAGGTGTGTTGTGGGGAGTATTAATTATCAGAGCAGCAGAGGTACATCTGCAGGTTTTGCATGTGTTATGGCAAGGTCTGGGGCCGCCTTAAAGGAGTGATCCACTGGACAAGGTGGTGGTGGTGTTGAGTGGTCAGCTCTTGGATGAATTGCTGCTGCTGTTGCTTTTGAGCTGCTTGAGTTGGGTGGTCAGCTGTTGCAGTAATGACTCTGTTGCTGTTGGCTCTCCACTACCCACTTCAGCAGCTTCTCTAGATCCAGATTGCCCCATTTTTATTTTCTTCCTTGCTTCTCTGATGGCCTTATTTCCTTCAGCAGGACTGGGCTGTTATGCTTGTGTAAGCAGTGTCAGGATGAGCTCCACCCTGACATCTGGTGGTGAGGTGTGGCAAGTTGTGGAAAAGAACTTCAGGGGCCGATCTCATTTGCATAGGCACACCCACCCCACCTAGAATGAGGCCATAGCTGCTCCAAATGGTCACTTTGGCTGCTGTGGGATCCCCAGTGTCTCTGTTATTGGGGCAGGAAGAATAAATTGTTATTACCCTGATTATGGGAACTGTGCTTGGAACTGTACTTGGCCTTTTGTTATGATGGAGGGACTCACCATCAACTAAGTAGCACTCGCTAGGCAAGGGTCATGGGTTCCAAAACTCTGTGAATTGAGAGAGGCTGGGGACAAGTATTAATACTTGGTGGCATGGGCCCCTGGGTGAGGGCCTTACATGCTAATTGCACTTCCTCCTCTCTCCACTGTGGAATATCAGAGCTAATTTTGATTCTATTAGGAGTCTAGTTACAGGCTGCTGAGCTCACTTTGGGCTAATGGTGCACCAGCATTGAGGCTCCCCTACTACAAGCTGAATTCACCAAAGAGCTGAACTGACTAAGAGCTGAAATCACTGAGCATTGTGTTAAGTGGTGGGGGAGCCTGAAGCTATATTGTGGAGCAGTTTGTGGGACGGCTGGAGTGCCTTGTGGACAGGCTGGTGGAGCAGTTCATAGGACAGTGGGAGCTGCTCGTGGGACATGGAGCGGAGCAGTTTGTGGACCGGCTGGTGGAGCAGAGCCGAGCGAAGTAGTTCGTGGGTTGGCTGGCGGAGCGAAGGCCTATGGAGCTGTGGGGCGGTCAGCTTCAGATCATGTAAGGTGCCCCTTACCTTTCTCTCCCCCCTACCCGCCCATCTCCACCCAGGTTGGGAGGTAAAGCTCTGCAGATAAACTTTTGAACTCTGGGGCTGCCCTGACCAGGGACAGAGACTTTTGGGTCATTGGACTTTTGGGACTTTGGGGTTGCTGGACTCAAGAACGACAGGGAAAGGACACGCCCCAATTTGCTTGGGGTGGTTCCTTTTGCTCATGGGTTGTGTTACGAATCCTGTTGGTGGTGTTTCCCCAACATAATGCCACATTGTTTCTCTCTGTTATTAAAAGGCTTTTTGCTACACTCAGACTATGTGCTTGCGAGAGGGGAAGTATTGCCTCTTGGAGGCGCCCAGCGGGGTTGGTATATATTTGTCCCAGGTCACTGGGTGGGGGCTCCAGCCAGTTTCCATTGTGTTATTGGAATGAATCCCCTAGATATTGAACCCAGCCCTTATTGCTGCCAACTCTGACGGGCAGAAGGGTTACACTTGCTTTCTCCACCCATTGTGAGCTGAGTGAGGGCTCCTGCCGAGCAGTTACAGTCTGTGGCAGTAGCCCTGCCTCATGATATGGGGCCAGGGGATCCTGGGATCTCTTACTTCACTAGGTTCCATTAGGGTTGCCAACTATCTAATCACACAAACCCTTGCCCCACCCCTTCCCCAAGGCCCCGCCCCTGCTGACGCCCCACCCCAATTCACTCCATTCCCTCTCCCTCTGTTGCTCACTCTCCCCTACTTTTCACTGGACTGGGGTAGGGGGTTGGTGTGTGGGAGGGGGTTCAGGCTCTGGGATGGGGCCGAGGGATTTGGAGTGTGGGTTGGAGCTCCGGGCTGAGCCTGGGGCAGGCCGTGGGGTGCAGGAGAGGGTTCAGGGTGTGGGCTCTGGGAGGGAGTTTGGCTGCAGGAAGGGGCTCAGGGCTGGTGTAGAGGGTTGGGGTGCAGGAGGCGGGGGGAGGAGTGCAGGCTCTGCTGGACAATGTTTACCTCAGGCAGTTCTCGGAAGCAACTGGCATGTCTGGATCCTAAGCTCAGGGCGGCCAGGCGGCTCTGCACACCACCCCTGCCTGCAGGCACTGCCTCCACAGCTCCGACTGGCCGTAGTTCCTGGTCAATGGGAGGTGCAGGGGCGGTGCTTGGGATGGGGGCAGCATGCAGAAACCCCCTCAGGAAGGGGGCAGCTTTCAGAGACCCTGGCAGCCCCTGTGCCTAGGAGGCAGACATGCCAGTCACTTCCAGGAGCTGTGTGGAGACAGGGCAGGTAGCCCTGCTGTGCTGCTGACTGGACTTTTAGCGGCCTATTAAAATCTCCCAGATTGGTTTCAGTAGCCACTGGGAGATCAATTCCAATTCCAGGAGACTCCCAGCCAATCCGGGAGGGTTGGCAACTCTAGGTTCCAGCCCCTGGGAATGCCATTCTGTCATAGTCCCTCTGGAGCAGAGTGCCCAGATCTGCGTCTCTCTGCCAGCCACCCTGCTGTGTCCAAGATACTGCCTTTTAAGTCTCTCCTCCAACTAGAGCAGGCCCAGCAGGCCTGTTGGGCTGAGGCTTCCTGGCCCCAGAGTTGTTCCTGCACCCTTAGATCTCCCATGTGGGTTTTAGCCACTCCATCACAAGGGTTAATGAGAGGTTTTAAACCCATAAAATAGAAAACACAACTATCTCCTTATTTGCATACCTAGGATCATCATAGGCCATCTCTCATTCAATTCACACAGCCAGTCATCCTCTGAACCTAATCTTTGACCTAGATGTCAAAATCAAGGACATTACAAGCCAGCCACTTTCAGATCATCACCTTCCCCCCACTCCTCCCTGCTTTTTTTTTTCCTGAGGACAGCAGAGGTGTTAACTGGCCACTTCATCTTCAGTGGTCTCTTACAATATAGCTTAACTACACATCCTAAACCTTGTATTTACCTGTGACACTGAGTACTTTTCCCAGACCTGAAGAGCAGCTCTGTGAGAGCTTGTCTCTCTCACCAACATAGGTTGGTTCAATAAAAGATATCATCTCATCTGCTTTGTCTCTCTAATATCCTGGGACAAACATTGCTTCCAAAACACTACAACCATATAGAAACTGATTTTTCAAAGGCTTATAATCTGGTCATAGCAGAAGGCATATTTTTGACACTAGAACACCCTGCTGCCAAATTTCAAGTTGCTGCTTTAATGCAGGTTGGCGCTTCAACTTCTCAAAGAGAAGATTGACAGCATTTCTTAATATGGGCAAAACCATGCTCTCTCCAACCGCCCTCTCAGAAATGGTTACATTATTTTGGGTTAAATTTTCCAAAAAATTCAGCCTGAGACAGACATCCAGGATGGAAAAAATCACAGTCCAAATGGTTAAAAGTTTTGCGAAGTTATAAGCAGCTTAAAACTGTGTCTTTTATACTGGGAATTGTTAGGTGACTTAATAGGTGTTGCTGCTAGCTTTGCCTAGAATATACCCACATCATTAATAATGTTTTATCTTAAATATACTTTAGAATGTTTAGAATACTGTCATTGCCTTTCTAAGAATATCAAATCTTTATCTCAGCTAAGAAATCTATATAGACAGACTTATCTTCTGACATTTCAGCAGTGATCCATGCTTTAGCCACTTTGAGATTTAAGGATGGAAACAGTCTACTTTAAGGTCTTTCTTACATTGCTCTTTAGAGATTGTAACTTGTACAGAATGCAGTGGCCAGGGTTTTTAAATCTAACCACTTATTTTAATATATATAGCTGTATGATCCGTGTCCTGTCTCCTGATTAAATCTCCTGTAGCATATGGAAATGCTTTTGAAACATAAAAAGCACCTCAGCAACTAAATTCAGTTTTATCTCAGTGACGTGTTTGTGTCCTATATTCTGAGTTGTGCTTTCACGTCTAATGAAACAAGCCTAGTTGTGCCTCCTTAATACCATTGTGAGATCTGAGGGTTTATGAACACTTAGTTGTTGTTGCTCCTCTTGCTTTAGGAACTCCCTATTGATAGGAAAAATTCAATTTTAGGAGTTTATAGGTTATTTTGGTGGTTTAATTACAATTATAGTTAAATATTGAGCTGTGTGGGTAAATTGTAGGATAGTCAATAGGAAATGCCATTCCCACATGATGTTGCAGAAGTAGAAAGAACTAAACTCAAAATTTGGAAGTGGGCATTCTGGAGTGTTTTAAAGACATACTTCTCAAATTTCATTTTCAATTGCTAGTCTTTGTTTTAAGATTGCTAAATAATCAGATGTTTTAATATGAATCCTAAGACTCGTGGGAAATCAGTTAGCATAGCTTTGTAGTACACAAATTGCTATATAAAAGTGAAGGGCTGGACTATAGTTTCCAGCTCTGCAGCCCATGCCGGAGAGTCTATGTGTACAGGAGCCCAAAGTACAAATCCTAGCTAGTACAGCAAGAAGTAAGGGACTTAATCTGCAGCAACAAAGATTTAAGTTCGATATTAGGAATTTTTTTTTCTAACTGTAAGGGTATTTAAGCTCTGCAATAAGCTTTCAAGGGAGGTTGTAGAATCCCTGTCACTGGACATTTTGCAGGACAGGTTGGACAAACGCCTTCATGGATGGTCTAGGTTTCCTTGGTCCAGCCTCAGTGCAGGGGGCTGGACTTGAAGACTTCTCAAGTCCCTTCCAGGCCTACATTTCTGTGACTAACAAATTATCAGCAGTCAAAGCATGAAGTGTATGCTGCTTGGAGCACCCTTCCCCTCAGCTTTACCTTCCTTCCCTGCTACTCCATACCCTGAATAAGCTTGAAGAGGCCATGAGGAAGTGGGAAGGAGGTGGGGCTGTGAAGACTGCATGTACCAGCTCAATGCAGGAAGGGGCAGGAGACTGGAGATGCAGAGAGCTCACCCTACTTCAAATCTCATCCTAGTGGATGTGTAGAAGCATTTTCTTACAGGACTGCAGCAAAGGAGGCTCAGAGAGGCGCGAAGTGGCCAATTCATCTCAGTGTGATGCTTTCAGCTGAAGCAGAACACTGTGACATACCTGTGTACAATGTAAACTAGTGAGTAGCTGTGTCATCCCTGCCCTATAAGCTGGGGTGCCCTTCACACTGCTTTGCTGTTGTTGCCTCCACTCCTGGACTGCTCACAATCAGCCTCTAGCATGTAAGTCACTCACAGCTATGTCTGTGTGCACTTGCAACCTGCCAGTCATACCCAGGCTTTTACCAGCCTGAATTATACTGCAGGGTGACCCCAGCACACTCCCAGATTTTTTCCATAAATGTATTTCTTTTACTGCCCAGCCCTTTCCTGGACAATACTGGCTCATATAAGGTCCATTAGTTTATTAATAGATATGATATGCACAAATCCTGTTATTCCAAATGGAGTTTCCCAAACACTTCAAATCAAACACACTGGTTTAGATAAAATAAAACAAGTTTATTAACTACAAAGAGATCGATTTTAAGTGAGTAACAATTTTAAGTAACGAGGTATAAAAGTCAGAGATGGTTACAAGAAAAATAAAAATAACTCAACTAATGCCTAACAAACTATATTAAATTCAAAGCTGTTTTTCTCACCATATGTTTTCAACAGTTTTACTGGCCAAACTTCAGTTCAATGGCTGCTTCCTTTTTTTGTTCTGGGGCTGTGAATCGATGGACAGGGAGAGAGAGGAGGAGGGGGTCTCTTGGGGCATCTCCCCTTTCTTTTTATAGTACTCGCCCTCCTTTAAGAAGTATCTTCTGTTGAGATGCAGGAGACAAAAAGTCTATGTGGATGGAAACCCCATGCTGTTTCTTCACTTAAATATAGATTTTTCATGTGCCCTTTCCTGCCAAAGAATGGCCATTTATCCAGGTATTGGCCCACTGATCTTGTTTATACCTGGCTGAGGCATCAGCTTACCCTTATGTCTCTGAGGAACTGGTTTGGCCACTCTCTGGACTTGGAACATGTTTTAGTAACACCGTACAGTGGACTCTTATAACATTACATACAACATTACTACACATGTTTTACCAGGACAATAGTGACCAGCAAATTATGAGTTTTCAAATGATACCTCACAAGGCATACTTTGCACAAAGAGTACTACAATAGCGTGCAACGGGTGAATACGGGGTACAGTCGGTCAAAGCACCGCATGGAAATATGCACAGCTTTCAATAATTGCTTTGAGACATGTGAACTGCTCCCATCAGCAGAGTGCATTTTCTCTCCCCACCCCCCCAGGCATTTAGTATCCCACCAAACACATGGGGGATGGGAGGGAGAGGAGCTCACCCCCAGAGAGGCAGGGCCCCCCAGATCCTAGCATACACATGGGGAGCAGGGAGAAGGGCTCGGATTTCCCATAGTGGAAGGGTTTGCTGGAATCTGGCACACAACTGGAGCTGCACCAAGAAAATTATAAGAATCTGAAAATATATGAACAGCTCATGGCAGAGGGGTTTTGTATCAGGAACCCCTTGATCATATGACAAAGGCATTTGCTTTCCTTTGTTTCAGACCCATTGTGCATGGAAACATTAGCTTAAATACCTTTCATCTTCCCTCTATTTAATTAATGCTAATTTACTTGACAGTACTTCTAAAGTAAAATGAGAGACAGCATGTAGATTTTTGGAGCACTTTAAAATGTCACTCAAGTCAGAAATTTTAGTCTCAGGGCAAAAATTTCCCAAAGGAGTCCCTGAAGAAAGAGATCAAAGCACATGCCCAACACACATGGCCTGAAAGCTACCAAGTGTAGGACTCATACTTATCAGTAAAGGTCTGTAGCACAGGTTCAATCACCATCGTCTTCCTAAGCCACTCCATTTATCTGACAACAGCCTGACTGGAAACCCTCTAGCTTCCACACAGCCTATAGTTGTTAAACATACATTTCTTGTGTGCCCCCTTGCATAAAATCTGTGCATGCCTTTTGCTACTACATAATGCATCACACACAAAACTTCCAATGGAAGAAAAGATTTTTAAAATCCACTACTAGTTCATTTCCTGCTGCATGATTTGCTGTCCTTTCATCTCCCACACTATAAGAAGAAAAATTCCTTTACAGTGCCTCGGGTTGCTGGCATATAATGATACCTATTAGTTCCTATGTGGCAAACAAGACCTGATCCCTTAAAAATTGCAGTGTCCAATTTTTAGATTAAAGGAATAGCATTGTATACTACTCTACTGATCAACAGTGGCACAAAAGAGAGAGAAAACTGGCCACAACAGTGCCACAAAATGTAATAGCTAAAAATGGAAAAGAAAGTTTTGAGAGGGTACAAGCATAAACTGCTGTTGATAGCAGAGTTCTATCTCTGAGAGCAAGTGAAGACTACAGAGCCACATTTCATGCTGAGATTTTCTAGCAAAAGAATCCCCCCCCTTTTGCAAATGTTAACCCCTCTTCAAAAGATTTTCAGCAGAAAAGGAGCTTTTCACTCTCACCAACAGAAAGAGTGAAATTTCTTTAATGTTAGTTGAGATTCAAAGGCATTAAGAACGCAAGCTGTGAACCGCGAGAACTGAACTGGACATCAGTAGGCAAGCAAAGGTTAGATGTGTCCTGGAGGATGGGAAAGAAGCCAGTTGCTGAGCTGGCACACCATTGCTGCACCCATGGAGAAGCATTACTATTAACGCTGAAAGCAGCTTTTAAGCTGCCTTGCCTGGTAGAGGAAAGTTGTCAGGAGAAATATATTTTAAAACCTTGATACTGAATCTTTCACGATGTGCCACTTGTGGATGATATACGCTGCATTATAGAGTTTGTCTGCTTGGTGAAAATATTACCTATAGAGGCTGCTTATTTGATTGCATTTTCTTCTGTTGAACAAAGGCAGAGCTGTAAGAGACCAGCTGATTGCATGACTAGGGATGCCAACCCTCCTGGTTTTGCCAGGAGTCTCCTGGAATCAGGCTCTATCTCCCAGAGGCTACTGAAACCAAACCGGAGATTTTAAGCGCTAAAAGTCTGGTGGCACAGTGGGGCTAAGGCAGGTTCCCCGCTTGCCATGGCCCCATGCCGCTCCTGGAGGCAGCCGGCACGTCTCTGTGACCCCTGACAGGGCAGAGGGCTCTGTGCACACTGCCCCTGCCTGCAGGCACCACCCTCATAGCTCCCAGGCCGCAGTTCCTGGCCAACAGGAGCTGCAGAGTCAGCACTCGGGGCAGGGTTAGGGTGCAGAGACTCCTGTGTGCCCCCCGCCCAGGGGCCGCAGGGACATGCCAGACACTTCCCGGAGTGGTACAGAGCCAGAATCTGCCATAGCCCCACTGCACCATCGCCCAGGAGCTGCCCAAGGTAAGCGCCACCTGGCCGGAGTCCTTACCTCCTCCCGCACCCCAACCCCCTGCCCCAGCCCTGAGCCCCCTCCAGCACCCAAACTCCCTCCCATAGCCTGTACCCCAAACCCCCTCCTGCACCCCAACCCTCTGCCCTGGCTCATCCCAGAGCCCCCCCCACACTCCAAACCTCTTGGCCCCAGCCCAGAGCCTTGCACCCCTTCCTGCATCCCAACCACCTGCCCCAGCCCAGTGAAAGTGAGTGAGGGTGGGGGAGAGCGAGCGAGCGAGCGATGGAGGGAGGGGGGAGTGAGTGAGTGGGGTGGGGTCTCGGAAAAGGGGCAGGCCGGGGTGTTTGGGTTTCTGTGATTAGACAGTTGGCAACCCTATGCAAGACTGCAGCTGAGTACTGTGAACTGCCCAGGGTATCCATTTAATAGATGTGAAGATAAGCTTAATAGTCCATTTCTAGGGCTGGGAGTCTCATCTCAACTCTGACACTGGCTCCTCTTGTGTCCTTGGTAACACTATCAGAGATTTAATTTCCTCCTGTGTCAAATGGTGATAACCCCACTTTCTTCAAAGGGATGTTTGAATTTGCAAACAAACTAAATGCTATGAAGACAAATGCTAATAATTAGGCCGGATTCTGACCTAGCACCAGTTTTTAACAACAGTGTAACTTTGGACTTCACGTACTATTATCTCTCAGGATTTGGCCCTTTGTTTCTTTTGTTCACTGTTAACTACATGCTTTCTTCCATGCCATCCCTTATACTTAGTGTAGCCTATATAACAAACAGCTGCATCCTTCTCCATAGACTTTAAGGCCAGAAGGGAACATCATGATCATCTAGTCTGACCTTCTGCACATTGCAGGCCACAGAATCTCACTCACCCACTCCTGTAATAGACCCCTAGCCTCTGGCTGAGTTACTGAAATCCTTAAATTATGATTTAGAGACTTTGAGTTACAGAGAATCCACCATTTACATTCGTTTCAACCGGCAAGTGACCCATGCCACAGAGGAAGGCAAAAATCTCTGCCAATCTGACTCAGGAAAATTCCTTCCCAACCCCAAATATGGCAAGGAGTTAGACCCTGAGCACGTGGGCAAGACCCACCAGCCAGCCACCTGGGAAATAATTCTCTGTAGTAACTCAGAGCCCTCCCCTCTAGTGTCCCATCACTGGTCATTGGAGATATTTCCTTTGGAATACTCTTGAAGCCCATTTGTTGGGAGCAACATTTCAGCAGCAGTTACCACTAGACACTCTGTGCTCTGTACTGTATTGTACCCACTTCTATCTATAGACCATGGTAAGTTCTTTAGGACAGGAACTCTGTTCTGGGCAGAATTGGTGGTTTTTCCTTGCATTTGTGTGTGCGCGCGCGTGTGCATCGCACACTTATGGTACTATAAATAACCTTAACTCTTCTGTAGTGCTCTTCATTCTAAATTTTACCCCATGATCCAAGCATTAGGTATTTTGGGCCAGATTGTTAGCTGCGTGGTGGCACAATGGGGCCATAAAGGGACTGTAATTAATGTAGCCATAAATGTCCAACACAAAATGTACCTGACTTAGGAGAAGTCCTTGCTGGTGCATTTGCTCTTCAGCCAAGGCCTGCACCAGTCACTCCCACTCCTGGGAAGCGGGGCATGTCAAAGGTGAGAAAGCATAAATTCATTAAGGATCCTGAGTTAAGGGTGGACCTTCAAGCTGTCTGGCATGGTATCAATTAATTTAAATTGCACAGGGACTGGGGGTTGGGCCTGGGCCTGAAAATCAGCCAGTTTGAAGTGGATTCCTGACATCCAGCCCCCACTCCAGGTGAAGCTCAGCACAGGAAAGAATCCAGTCCTTTCACTCTGACAGTGTTATAGCCTTCTGTATGAACTGTACTATTGGCCATTCTTGGAAAGGTTCACTTAAATGCTATTTTCTCCTCTTGCTTTTCCCTGCAAGTATTTTTTCATTATCAAGTTGCTTCTCACCTTGTTAATACACAGAGGTTTTTATCAGTTTGTGACAGAAATAGTTTGGCTGAAAGGGGAGAAGTGAAGTCACGGTACACTATGTTAGTATCCCTGAAACAGCATGGACATACAGACAAAATACAACAGCATCTGAGTGTTCTCATTATTGTGCATTGGATATCTGCATGATTACTGGGCAAAATGTTAGTCCAAGTTCCCCCTCCCTCAAATAACTAGTGCAGTGTCCAGGTCATTAATATTTTAATATATTCTACAAAGTGCAGGGATGCTTAGCAATGAAATTTGATTATTTGATGCTTGACCCATGCTGGAAACCATGTTAGAAATAGGATATTTTAGTCTCTTTTCCAGAAGTTTTTACTTGCTTTGGTTAAGTTAGATACTTGCTTACATCCAAAAGGTCAGTTTTATATCTCTGATTTGGTAGAAACAAATATAGGACCATCTTGCCTATATGGAACTATATTCAGACAGACACCATACATCAGGCAAAAATCAAACCAGGGTCCTTCAAAGCATAATCCCTACCTATGAGATGAGAGCCTATGAGAGTAACTCTGAGCTGTTACGAGCAGCAGGCTCTCATCTTTGCTGGTGGGTCTCCCTATAGAAGAAGATTGATCAGGTGCAGTCAGCCAATCCTGTGTATTTAACACATGTATACAAGAGAGCAACAAAATGCCTTGGGATCCAAAGCAAAAGACTTGACTAAACTTTTAGAAAAGAATTGTGACCATGTGGGAACCCTTGCTCCTTCTGAAGGGAAGCATATTCAAGCCTCTAGCAGACAGAGAGCACCTTGAAACTATTTCTAGTGGCTCCCGTCACCTGAACAAGTAGCAGCCTTGACTCACTGGGGTGAGAAAAGCATTCTTGGGAACCTAAGGAGTAAATATAGAGAGATCCCAAATAGTTACCTTCTCAAATCTCTCCCATCAAACATGCATGATGGCATGAGAAAAAGCCAGATCAGACTAGTCCCAAAGTGTTCCTCAAAATGTGTTTTCCTCTTATAGGGATCCCGGGCTGAGGTTGGATTGCTTTTATTCTTCAGCTTACATCTGCGGACCAGTGACAGTGGGAGGGGTTACATTTTCACATGCAGCCACCAGGGCAAGAAGGTTAGGCAGCTGGGAGAGGAGATGGGAGGGGAGGGAAGGCAAGGGGAATAGTAACAAAAAGGCATATCTAATTCTTGAAAGAAAAGGGTAGTCATAACCGGATTAATGATGCATTGTATCAAGCAGAGCATGAAGTGCCCATATATGTACCTAAAAACACAAAAATATTTATTTCAGTTGACAGTCTACATGCAGTATGCAGTTGCTGGACAGGGTTCAGAAGCATTCATCAAATGTAAATGAAATAAACCTTGCTGAACATATTGTGACATGTCTACAAGTTTGTTTCTGTGTTAGTCCACGTGATTCCTTCCTTAAGAGGAAAATTGATATCAGAAATGTTGTTGCAAATTAGTCCATTTGAACCCTTCTATAACACTTGCATCGCATTTGTAATCCAGGTAATTCGAGGACATGAAATTTAGAAAGCAACCCTTTTTTCCCCCACCAGACTTAATTTAGAACCAGCCAGCAGGATTCATGCGTTCGTTACATGCAGCAATCTGTGGAGTGTTGCGTTGTCTGAGCCCTGAAGCACGGTCAATTCCATTATTCGTAGGGCCCTACCAAATTCATGAACCATGAAATCTAGCCTGCCCCATGACATCTGGCTGTGGTAGAGCGGTGGCATTATTGCCACCCATGCTTCCACGCTGCTTTCAGAGCTGGATGGCTGGAGAACAATGGTTGCTGGCCGGGCTCCCAGCCCCGAAGGCGGCACTGTCAGCGCAGAAGGAAGGGTGGCATGGTATGGCATCGCCACCCTTACTTCTCTGCTGCTGCTAGTGGCAACGCTGCCTTCAGAGATGGGCACCTGTCCAGGAGGTGCCACTCTTGCAACCCTCCCCCCCACAAAAAGACTTGTGACCCCCTTTTGGGTGAGGATCCCCAGTTTGAGCAATGCTGCTGTATGAACACATCTGTGAAATTTGCTATTTATGCCCATGACCAACCCACAAAAATGTGTGTAATTTCTCCATGATTTAAGTAGACCCCTAATTATCTGCCGTCTCTCTTCTTGCCAAGCTAATGATTTTCTCAACTCCGTTGAGGAGAAGAACGGAAGCTTTTGGCTAGTGTGCATTTAATCAGGCCTCCTATTTACTTCAGTTACTGTGAATCTGGGTAACTGATGATTAATTCTAGCACCACTGCAACAGTGGCAACTTACATTTCAAACTGACCTGAGCCCTTAGAGATCTGTCAGTCACTAGTCATCAGCCAGTTTATATTTATTCATTATATATAAAGTGTGGTTAGGGCATCCACCTGAGAGGTGGTAGTAGATCCCTGTTCAAATCCCTTCTCCTGATGAGAATGGGGGACTTGAACTGGTCTTCTGCATCCCAGGTGAGTACCCTAACTACTGGAGTAAAGGTTATAAGGGAGGGCTTCCTGCCACCTCAGGCAGACAGACAGACCCCCCGCCCCCCAAGTAAAATGGCGACGCACTGAGGAGCCTGAGAGGAGAGCATTAAGCCATCTGGGTATGGCCCCACATTCCACAGCTGAGCCATTAGCTCAGACCTGAGGAGAATACCTTGGTCTCCTCAGCCCTGTCCTGCAGGCACCATTCCCCCATCCTGCTCCAAGGCTGGTTAAGCTCCCTCTTATCCCTTGGTCCCCTGCTGAGTCTGTGCTCTAAGCCAGGGCAGTTCCTTCTACAGAGACAAAATCTGGAGGGAAATGCAGGCTAAGGAATGGGAGGTGACATAAATCAGGACAAATTAATGTCCTGGGAAGACTTACAGATTTCTTTGGACAGCTCAGAAAAGGAATGATCCTGGAAAACATGAACAGGTGGCAACCCTACATCTTCCTCCCACCTCACCCCCAGCTGAATAAATATTTTCTAATTGTCCAGCACCAAATACATGCTATATCAAGGGTGGCCAATCTGTGGATATAGCACAGAATATGCAGCTCCTTGTACAGGCACCGACTCCAGGACGGGAGCTACAGGCGCCAATTTTCCAAGGTGCCGGGGGGGGGGATGGTGCTCACTGCTCAACCTCTGGCTCTGCGACAGGCCCTGCCCCCACTCCACCCCTTCCCACCCATCTCTTGAGCCTGCCATTCCCTCGCTCCTCCTCCTGTCCCCCCGAGCCTCCTGCACACCACAAAACAGCTGATCGGGAGGTGCGGGAGGCGCTGATTGGCAGGGCTGCTGGTGGGTGGGAGGTGCTGGGAGCGGGGTGCTAACGTGGGGCTTCTAGATTCATAGATACTAAGGTCAGAAGGGATCATTATGATCATCTAGTCCGACCTCCTGCACAACGCAGGCCACAGAATCTCACCCACCCACTCCTGAGAAAAACGTCTCACCTATATCTGAGCTATTGAAGTCCTCAAACCGTGGTTTAAAGACTTCAAGGAGCAGAGAATCCTCCAGCAGGTGACCCGTGCCCCATGCTACAGAGGAAGGCGAAAAACCTCCAGGGCCTCTTCCTATCTGCCCTGGAGGGAAATTCCTTCCCGACCCCAAATATGGCAATCAGCTAAACCCTGAGCACATGGGCAAGATTCACCAGCCAGATACCCAGGAAAGAATTTTCTGTAGTAACTCAGATCCCACCCCATCCAACATCCCATCACAGGCCACTGGGCCTATTTACCATGAATATTTAAAGATCAATTACTGTGGCTCTTTGGCAATGTACATTGATAAATTCTGGCTCCTTCTCAGGCTCAGGTTGGCCACCCCTGCGCTATATGAATTAACACATTTTCTTAGCTCTTGTCTCCTGCAAACAAGATTTTTACACTTTAGATTCTAGTGTCTTCAAGTCTTTAAATAATGGCATTAATTAAATCCTAAGGTGCTTCCTTAACTAATGGCAACTAATCCATTGCCTCACTATTAATAGTTCAATTTCATTAAGACTTCCTAACAGAAATTCAATCTTTCCTTCTCTGCCTCCCTTTCCCCCTGCCCAGAGCTACAAATGCCTCAATCCTACGCCAAGGTTTTATACTCTCTCCTTCAGCTTCTTACACAATATTTCCCTTATATCATTGAACTCTTTGCTGCAGTGATTCAGCCAATCCCAATTCCTGGAATTATTATCTGAACTTTAACCATATCACCTATCCTGTGCAAAGGGCATACTTCTTTTTGGAGAATACTTAATTTGATCAAAAACGTAGCCATATACAAAACAGCAGAATGGCTAACAAATCTTTCCCACAGCTCCGCAATATTGTTTTTAAAAGAGACATCATTGAGTTTTCTGCTTAACTTTCCTAAATTTAATCATACATTAGAACTGTTCTCCCCAGGTAACCCTTTATTATAGGCAAAACCAGAGTAATTGGTGTCCCAAATATACTGCCACATAATCAAACCCCACAGTCTCTAATCATTGCTGTTTATGTTGAAAATGGAAGATGCAACGTGAGTTTTGAAGATGAGTCCACATAAAAAGAAAGTTATCAGCAGGAACAAACATATTAAGCCTGTTAGCGTCATGCTTTGAATCCAAAGTGAATGATTTAAAGAAACCCAAGTTAAGAGCATTTGTTATTCTATTCTTATTTGTAAAAAAAGATTTGAAAAGTGAAAAGCACAATTCAAATGATGAATTATAATTGAGCCATTTATTCTACTAGCTATAAGATAATGTGGCACATGCACTTTGCAAAAGCTGACATAACTGTATCCGGGCAGGTGATGTACTTGTAAAAAGACATCCATATTAAGTAAGGGGCCAAATTCATCCCATTGTAGCTCCACTGAAGATGGGGGAATTTGACCCCCGGGTCTATAAAAGGGGATCAGTTATACACCTTGCACTTAAAACTGTTAAAATGTACTCCCCCTTCAGAAGAAAGTGCCAAGCTGCTAGGCTGAGAAACTATAGTAACGATTCCATTGTGGACATCATGGCAACCATTGTTCTGCAGCAGCTGGAGAATGGATCGGACGGCAGCAGGGTTTATTTTCTTCGCCAGGCGGTGAAGGCTTAGGGCCTGGTCCAAAGTTCAGTGAAGTCTATGGAAATTTGACTTCAGTGGGCTTTGGATCAGGTCCTTGATGTGTGTTTCTACTATGGTGACCGGATGTTCTGATTTTATAGAGACAGTCCCGATTTTGGGTCTTTTTCTTATATAGGCTCTATTACCCCCCCCCCCACTCCCTGTCCCGATTTTTCACATTTGCTGTCTGGTCATCCTAGTTTCTATTCTGTGAAGCAGCTACAAAAATGATATTGAAGAATTCCATCTTGGTCTTAATTATTTCCAGATCAAGTGTGCTCAATTAGCTTGCAGACCTTTTTTTCCTGACTGTAATCCTGTAAATTCAGCCTAGGATTTGAAAGTCAGGCCAAGTTCTCGTCTTCATCATCAATCATCTCATCATCACCAGTAAAAGTTTTGCAGGCCATATTATGACTGCATTTTATATAGGCGTGACCGATTGAACCGAAGGCCTGAGTTTCTTAGTGGAATTCAGGAGTAACTCAATTGGATTAAAAAGAATTACACTAATCTCAGACATAGGAGAATGAGGTCCTATGCAGATTTAAAAAAAAAAAAAAAATTAAGATGCCCAGGGAGGAATAGACTCCACTTCACATGTTCTTAGCTGTATTGATTCTGCAGTGGTATCAGGAATAGCTTATAGTTGTCAGTAAAATAAGCAGATGTGACTGAATTGACACAGACAGCAGATCACGAAGTAAAGCAATCTTACTTTTCAGTCACGTTTCAGACAAAGTGTCATTTAGGGGAAATTATGTGAATGGTGTAATGGGTATCTGGGAAATTAGGGAGCTTTCAAAATAACGTTCAGTGAAGGAAAGCGTAAAGAAAATTGGGAGTGCTTTGTTTCCTTTATAGCGGGAGGAAAAAAGCACCACCATTAGTTTGGAAGTGGAGTAGAATAAAGGTACAATAAAAAGAGGGAGGAAGGAACAGTGTGGAATGTTATTATTTTAAGTTTCAGTTGAGGAGGGATAGACAAAGTACAACAGCCTGAGGAACAATGGAAGCATAGACGCATAGCCTCAATCAACAGGAAGAGCGAAGTGTCAGAAACAGAAGCCATAAGAGCAGAGATGCAACAGCCAGCTAACCCCCTCATCCTGTGCATCCTTTTAACTGAACCCCTTGCTAGGCTTCAATAATAAGGTATAGAGGACCAGATTTTTAAAAGGCATTTAGGCATCTAAATATGCAGATAGGCAGGGGTACTGGAACAATTTGTATAATAGGGGTACTGAGAGCCATTGAACCAAACTGTAAACCCTGTATACGATGGAAGCCACTTCAAACCAGCACCCCTAATTCCAGCACATATGCAAATAAACATCTAGTGGTCTTTTCAAAGGTGCCTGGGCACCCACCTCCCACTGAAATCAACTGATCAAAGAACAGGAACATTTTTCACAAAAAACTTTGCCCCTTTCTCCCCCCTCCTCCCGCATTGAAATATTTTACAGTTTGAAATTTTTCAACAAGGTCTACTAAAAATGTTGAGCAATCTTGGAATCAAACAGACTGAGTACTGGAGAGTATGGGAGCCTCACAATTTAGAATCAGATATTACTTTATAATATTTGAGTTGAATGATAAGTATTAGCCAACAGAAAACTTAAAGAAGGGGTTTATAACCCTATGAGGAGGATTGGTTTTGAAGTAAAGAATCTTACTTTAATTTAAGAAGTAATTTTGCATCCTTATAGACTACGAGCCACTATGATATGGGAGTCCACTGAGGAAGGACAGACAGCAGTCATCACACTCAGCAAGTATTCCACTAGCCAGGGTGGATAGATTTCATTGCCATCTAACACAAGCTATGTAGAACTAACAGCATCCCACCTTTTCAAGTGCCAATCAGGGGAAAAAATACTTCCCAGCCTATAGTTTCAAGCAAAGCATCACTTACCTCAGCCAAGTTCCCAGGAGAAAACAAGGACAGAAACACTCCTTCTAAACTTCAGGCCTGCTGGGCGTTCAAAGAAACATGTGGGTTCCTCACTGAATTACATTCACACATCCTTTCCCCTCCCCCAGTGAAAAAGCCTCCCCACAGCTGTCTCCACCCTGACCTGAATATCTCTACACTGAGGATGGACAGCTGAGGTCCTTCTTACATATGGAGAAACTGAAACAGAAGGCAAAGTTTGTGGCAGAAGCAGGAACAGAACCCAACGTTGTTGACATCCTGTTCTGTGCTTTGACCATAAGACTGTCCTTTCTGTGTGAGGTCATTTGAATTGACTTGTCAATAAACAAAGATGGTTGAAAAAAGGGAGACTACTTTCTGTACTAATGCTGTGTCAGAGTCTGCCGTCTGCCACACCCAGGGAATGTGTGGAACCTAATCTCACTTCATACAGCCCACGGATAATGACAGACTCTCTGCTTTGGACACAGCAAGAGCTGCTGTCTCTCAGCTTCCACAGGGGCATTAAGAGTCCCCAAAGGGGAAAGTTCAGCACTCCTCATGCACTGACCAGCATGGGGTGGGGAAATCATGCTGCATTCCATTCAAGACTGCAATATGGCTCCTAAATAGTACAACAGATCTTTGGTAGTTGGTGATTTGTTTGACAAACACAACCTACAAAATCTTTGGATCTTTTATTATTTAATGTAGTATCATGAGGGGTACTTGGAGATTGAGAATGCAAGAGGAAGGTAGTAAAGAAAGAGTACGAGAAAAGGGTGCAGTAGCTGATTGCTTGCCTCGGGCTTATTAGAGGGAGCAACCTGTCTCTGAAAAACTGTTAATATGATACCTGCACAAATATGTATTAGCTTCCAGACTGCAGCAGTAGCAGACGGTTAGTTTTCTTTTTTTGTGCAAGACTCCAGTGTCAGAGAATGAGTGTCATGAGGACTGTAACTAGAACACACTTAGTGGCAAGTCCTTCCTCTTATCTCCACATGGACATGTACCAGCAAAATACAGGATACCTGCTGTCCTAAGCCCTGCTTGCAGAGTGAGAAGCCTGAATAGAAATGTCTACACCCCTGGTGCACTGCAGTTCTATGCCCCTCATGGATCCTTCTGGAACATGTTTAGTTGTGACAACTCTTCCAAGAGCTAGCTCTGCATCCATAGCAGAAAAAAAACAGAACAAAAATGGGGAAGTAAATACATCCTGGACATTTGGTGTTTCTGGGCTGAGCTGCGTGGTAATTATTTTTCTTTATTTCTCAGAAATCTCAATAAAGAAACAGGAAAAAAGTACATAGATGTCTGTAGCTGAAGTACAAGGAAATCAAAAGAACAGAAACAAATCCCCTGTTCCACCTTTAAGTCAGGTTGCCAAAAATATCATTATGTAAATAAAGCCATTCTTGTTAAGTGATGTGTCAAGATATCTTTTGAAAGCGCTTTCCTTTCTGGTACAGTACTGCACCCAGACTGCCATTTACAAGCACTGCAATACTTCAGTGGACCATGGAGAATAAAGTCTCGCTCAGACTTGGATTGATAGTAAGGCCTGAGCCAGCAACTAGACCCATACACTGCTCTCAAAAATCAAAGATGATAAAGAGATTTGTTGTGATGTTACCATGAGCTGCACAGTCTTCAACTCAGTCTCAACTTCTTCCATTGCCTGCCACTCGCTAAAGAGCACGGCTCTGCTGTTGGTGTTATATTCCTATTACATACAATTACAGCCACATTCAGATACCAAGGTACCTTATCAGTACCTTAGCTAGATGGCTCAATACCATATTGGTGTGATAATCTCATTGATGTAGACTGTGGGTGCACCATAGCCCCGTGGTACTTCATGCAACTCCCAGTGACATTCTCACCAGCACTACAGCGGGTGCCATTGAAAAACAAAATCATATTTACCCTCCCCCACAGCAGTTACAGTGCTTACACTGCTTCTTATCAAAATTATAGGGAAAAATCACCACACAGTAAAATGCTGTGGCACAGTAAATATCGATTTTTTAATGGTACCCACTGTATGTTCATTATTCAAATTACAGTCTTACCAAGGCAGTGTAAATGGGTGTTATAACCTCGATGGTTTTCAAATGAGCCTGCCCAAACCCCCCTGCTTAGTGCCCCATCTGTTGTCCTTCTGCAACCTGCTTCCACGTGGCTCCAGAGAATCACTTGCCACTCATTTCCTATCAGGGCACTTAAATGCCATAAATGCTGACTTGATTAAGATGGGCAAATACTTCCATCAGTGGCATTTATAACCAAGTGTGACCAAGACAGTTCAAGTGTATTCCATCTTTACAATGCCAGAGCAGGCCAAGAACTGAATGTCTCTGGACATTACTTAATGCACGAATCCCACCCAGTCTACCTCGGAGTAACCCTATATTCATCTCTTAAATATATATCTTAATCATTTGGGGAAAACTGTTGCTCAGGTGAGTTCGTGTAAAGACCTTCTAAGCAAATTGGCCAGCACTTCATGGGAGCAAATGCTCAAACTCTCCAATCAAACAGTTTAGCTGTTTACTCTGCAGCAGAATACTGTGCTCCAGTCTGGCTCCATTTGGCTCACATCAAGTTGACTGACACACAACTACACTCAACCATGTGCATCATTAATGGGAACAATTTGACCCACACCAGTACTGTCAGGGCTATCCCTAGGGGGGCCCAGGAGAACCCCCGCTCCACCCCAGGCCCTGCCCCCGCCTCCCACTCCACCCTTTCCCCCAAGTCCTCTTCCCGCCCCTGCCCCGCCTCTTTCTCGCCTCTTTCCAGCTTCCAGCTCCTTCCCCAAGTGACGCCGGGAGCCGGCGGGGCAGGGCAGGGCGGGCTCATGTAGGAGAATGCGGGCCCAACCCCTGATGCCGGCGCCAGGCCTCCCTGGCTAACCCCTGGGCCAGCCTGTCCCCCTGCACTCTAACCCCACCCCCCCGGGCTGGCCTAGCGCCCCCCACATGACACGAGCACAGAGCTGTCCCTAGGGTACAGTGATTCGGGCGGTCACCACGGGGCCCCCAAAGCACGGGGCCTGGGGCGGCTGCCATGATTCAACATACCCTAGGGATGGCTCTGAGTACTGTGGCTCCCCATGTTAACCAACATCACTCCTCCACACATCTGTCATGAGAATGCTACAGCCAAAATGGTTGAGAAGATCAGGGCGAACCCAGGCCTACCACTATACGTGGACCTCTTTGACCATGCAAGAATATGCTTGTAGTTGAGGCACCCATTGTGGGCCCACTTGCTCTGCCCAGATTTCTCTGTAAAGTTGATGTGGTGTGAAGAATGGTCTGCAGCTGATGTCAGACAGCAGTCTCTCATGACTGATCCGACCATGTATGTACCCGGCTTTGATGTGCCATGCCACTCATGGGCCCTTCTGAACCAATTTTGAACAGGCCTTTGGTCAGAGGGCAATCATCAGTGATGTGTGACATTGTCGGTCTTTGACCACAGCCACATGTGGCATCCTCTTGATGGCCCCAGGTGTAAAGGCTGTTTTGTTTTTTGAAAAAATGGAATTAGCACTTTCAAAGGGTTTATTTCTATTTTAACTTTGCATTTTCCTTCCTTATGTAGTTTCCGTTCAACAGCAACACTTTGCTGGATATTATTTATAGATAAACTTGCCCTTGATAAGAAGGAAGCTTCCATAGTAGTGATATATGTCTGTGTTGGTCCTTTTATTACTTTTCTAGTGTGCATTGCTTGCAAAAACCATGGCTGGTCAGCAGTTATTCTCCACTACACTATCTTAAAGATTGTCATTTTTTTTTAAATGTACATGCACCCAAAAAAGGTGGATAAGCACATTTAAAAAAAACCCTAACCCAAATAAAACAAATAAATAACATGGAGCTCCAATGGGATTGCCAACTGTGCAGTTCCCTGGGGGTGGTCTCAGACATACCTGCATAATAAAACTAACTATGCATAGGATTAAGCCTTGTCTATAATTGGATCACAATGCTTGAGAGTTGCTGACCAGTAAAATTTTAGCCATATAACATTCTTTCAGCTTAACTTATGTTTTTAACACGAAGGAAGTGATTTATAAGCCATGTCTATACAAAGCACCTCCACATCAGTCTGTCTGCCTCCTTAGCTGTATAGGCAGATCTAATACACCCAACACCCTTGTATCTAGGTGCTGAATCTTTTTATAAAATGTCCTGAGTAGTCAGACAAGCTCTGTAGTCAAACTCTGACACTGCTTGTATAGAACCTGCTCTGTACTTGTTTTTATTTTCCCTCAGGGAGGTATACAACATACTACACAATTTTCTAGTAAGAGTTATTTCAGGGGAGTCTGCATACCTTATATAAATCTCCTGAGTACTATGTACAATATTGGTTTCTTGATTTTTTTATTCTAAATTCTAAGGATTATTAAATAATAAAGCTTTTAAAATAATTTACACTAGAGTACTGTATGTATTTAGTCGAAAGGAAAAGATAAGAATATATCACTCAGGAATATTCCTTAAAGAATAGTACTTCTAAAAGCCATTTTTGTGTTAAAATAAAACCTATTAAAAGATTAAAAACAGATTGTATGTCCCCATTTTTTTCCAATACTAAGACAACCAAATAAGTAATTCATCTTTCATAACTGTTGGGTATTTGTTATCAATATTCAGCTGCCATTATACATCCCCTTAACAGACTACAGTACATCTAAAATTAATTAGGAGGAGAGGTTGCTACTGGCACTGGAATCCAGGATCTTCAGTTATCAAAGCAAGAGCTCTGTCATTGATCTACAGGGAGTTCTCTATTAGCTTAGGCCAGCAGGCTCTCTATTATCCTTAACCCAGATTTTGTAAAAGTTCATTTCCTTTTGTACCATGTAATGACAAAATCCCAAGTGTCAAGAAGGGAGTCAGCTATACCTTTAAGTAGAGGAAGCAGCTAAAAATAAATTGCTTAGTAGAATGTAAGAGCCCATGGAGTATATTCTATCTCACTTAAATGCAAGGCAGAAAATGAGGAAGTTTCAAATATCTCAGTGGAACTACTGCATAGAATTCATCTCGCTTGTTAACAAAACAAAATGAGTGGTTCTCAGCTGTGGTCCATAGACCACTGGGGACCCACAAAGGTCTACAACAGGGGTTCTCAAACTGGGGGTTGAGACCACTCTGGGGGTCAAGAGGTTATTACATGGGGGGTTGCGAGCTGTCAGCCTCCACCCCAAACCCCGCTTTGCATCCAGCATTTATAATGGTGTTAAATATATAAAATTGTGTTTTTAATTTATAAAGGGGTCACACTCAGAGAGAGACTTGCTATGTGAAAGGGGTCACCAGTACAAAAGTTTGAGAACCACTGGTCTACAGGGAGCTGGCTGGGCACATGGTGGTAACTCTCTTCCTTGTTTCCACCTGCTAAATCTCATTAAAAAGAAGCTGAAAATACATTAAAATTACTTTTCCACATAAGCAATTGCTGCAGTTGCTATAGGGATGTTCTGTGATTGCAAATGGGAGAGAAGGTAGTCAGTATGAAAGGGGAAATGTTCCACGAGATCTACTGCTATTAAGCTGTGGCTCACTATATGAAAAAGTTGGAGAACCCTGCCTTAAGTGCAGGAAAAGCTTTTAACAGTTGATGACTTATAGTCAGGAATAGTTATATATTGTATGGACCATGAATTAAACACTAGTATATGATAAAATAGAAATCTAATATCATCGCTAATACTTAATGATTTGCCAGAATATGAAAAAAGTGAGTGGATTATGAGATCCACTTTTAAAGAATGGACCTTTGGACTAGAAGAAACTTTGAGAACCAGATCATTGCCTTTTTTGAGGAATGGGAATGAAAACTGGAGAAATACACCCCCACCTCCACCCCAGCTGATACTGTGAGAGAATGGGGATACTCCACTATTGTTCATATGCTGATCATTGGAGCACTGGGTGCTTGGGACCTCAGGACCGAGACTGTGTTCTGAGACTGTAAGGTGCCCAGATGTTATGCCAAGCTGATGTGGTGGTTGATGGTTTCTGATACCATCAATTGGTCGAGGGACATTGATATTGAACGTGTTACTGGACACCGCCAATATGAGGATAATATGTCCAGACTAATTTCCCTCGGGGGGGAATTGTCAGCTCATACCACTTTTCTCTCTTCATTTGCAATTCATGTTTATAACATCTTTTTTGATAAACAGGAGTGGATATGGCTGGAGCATTCATAATGTGTATTCAACAACTTGTGTTCTATCATTTAAAATATTTCCTAATAAATGTTTTAATCTATTTTTATTAGGGCTGTCAAGCAATTACAAAAATTAATCGCAATTAAGCACGCTGTAAAACAAGAATAGAATGCCATTTATTTAAATATTTTGAGGGTTTTCTATATTTTCAAATATATTCATTTCAATTACAACACAGAATACAAAGTGCACATTAAGTTTATATTTATTTTTTATTAAAAATATTTGTGCTATAAAAAACAAAAGAAATAGCATTTTTCAATTCACCTCATACAAGTATTGTAATGCAATCTTTATCATGAAAGTTGAACTTACAAATGTAGAATTATGTACAAAAAATAACTGCACTCAAAAATAAAACAATGTAAAACTTTAGAGCCTACAAGTCCACACAGTCCTACTTATTGTTCAGCCAATTGCTCAGACAAACAAGTTTGTTCAGATTTGCAGGAGATAATACTGCCCACTTCTTGTTTACAATGTCATCTGAAAGTGAGAACAGGCATTCACATGGCACTGTTGTAGCCAGCGTTGCAAGATATTTATGTGCCAGATTCACTAAAGATTCATAAGTTCCTTCATGCTTCAACCACCATACCAGAGAACATGTCGCCATGCTGATGACGGGTTCTGCTCAATAACAATCCAAAGTAGTGCAGACTGATACATGTTCATTTTCATCATCTGAGTCAGATGCCACCAGCAGAAGCTTGGTTTTCTTTTTTGATGATTTGGGTTCTGTAGTTTCTGCATCCGAGTGTTGCTCTTTTAAGACTTCTGAAAGCATGCTCCATACCTTGTCCTGCTCAGATTTTGGAAGGCACTTCAGATGCTTAAACCTTGGATTGAGTGCTGTTGCTGTCTTTAGAAATCTCAGATTGGTCCCTTCTTTGTGTTTTGTCAGATCTGCAGTGAAAGTGTTCTTAAAATGAACAACATGTGCTGAGTCATCATCCGAGACTGCTATGGCATGACATATATGGCAGAATGTAGGTAAAACAGAGCTGGAGATATATAATTCTTCCCCAAGGAGGTCACTCACAAACTTAATACATTATTTTTTTAAACGAGTGTCATTAGCATGGAAGCATGTCCTCTGGAATGGTGGCTGAAGCACGAAGGGACATACGAACGTTTAGAATATCTGGCACATAAATACCTTGTAATGCCAGCTACAAAAGTGCCAGGAGAATGCCTGTTCTCACTTTCAGATTACATTGTAAGCAAGAAATGGGCAGCATTATCTCCTTCAAATGTAAACAAACTTGTTTGTCTGAGCGACTGGCTGAACAATAAGTAGGACTGAGTGGACTTGTAGGCTCTGAAGTTTTACATTGTTTTGTTTTTGAGTGCAGTTATGTAACAAAAAAAAATCTACATTTGTAAATTGCACTTTTATGATAAAGAGATTGCACTACAGTACTTGTATGAAGTGAATTGAAAAAATACTATTTCTTTATCCTTTTTACAGTATTTGTATTTGTAATAAAATAATATAAAGTAAACATTGTACAATTTGTATTCTAGTGTTGTAATTGAAATCAATATATTTGAAATTGTAGAAAAACATCCAAAATATTTAAATTTCAATTGGTATTTTATTGTTTAATAATGTGATTAAAACTGTGATTAATCACGATTAATTTTTGAGTTAATTGCACGAGTTAACTGTGATTTATCGACAGCCCTAGTTCTTATAACTAAACTGATATTTGGTTTAATAGACGGTCTCACGCTATTGACTTTTTTTTTTTTTTAACAAAACAGGAAAGGTTGCACATGTGGAATATTTCAAACAGGGAAGAGACATATTTTATAATAGTCATCAATTGTGTCTGTTATAGCTATTCTCTATATTTATATAAAAGGCACATGGGGCTAAACATTCAGTTTTTAACATCAATCAAATGTTTCTAATTTGTCTTCTATAAAAGAAAAATATATACAATACAGCTAAAATTTGAATAAAGTGTAGTAATGATTTTTATAGAATCACAAACTCAGACATCTAGGGCTGGAAGGGACTGCAAGAGATCAGCAAGTTCAGCCACCTGCACTGTGGCAGGACCAAGTAAACCTAGACCATCCCTGACATGTGTTTGTCCAATCTGTTCTAAGAACCTTCATTGATGGGGGTTCCACAACCTCCCTTTGAAGCTTATTCCAGAATGTAGCTACCCTTATAGTTAGAGAGTTTTTCTAATATCTAACCTAATCTAAGATTAAGTTCATTATTTCTTGTCCTACTTTCAGTTAGCATGGAGAACAATTAATCCTCCTCCTCCTCCTTATAACATCCCTTAACATATTTGAAGACTCTTATCAGGTTTCCCCCTCAGTCTTCTTTTCTCAAGACTAAACATGTCTAGTTTTTTAAACCCTTCCTTATAGGTCAAGCTTTCTAAACATTTTATCATTTTTATTACTGTGCTCTGGACTCTCTCCAATTTCTTCACGTATTTCCTAAAGTGTGGCACCCAGAACTGGACACAGTACTCCAGCTGAGGCATCACCAGCGCTGCGTGGAATGGAACAATTACCTCTCATGTCTTATGTGCAACACTCCTGTTAATAAACCGCAGAACATTGTCCTTTTTTGCAACTGCATCACGTTGTTGACTCATTCGATGTGTGATCCACCATAACGCCCAGATCCTTTTGAGTAGTACTAGCACTTAACCAGTTATGCCCCATTTTGTATTTGTGCATCTGATTTTTCCTTCCTAAAAGAATTACTTTGCACTTTTTTGAATTTCACCATGTTGATTTCAGGCCACTTCTCCAAATTTGTTGAGGTCCTTTTGAATTCTAATCCTGTCCTCTAAATTACTTGCAACCCCTTCCAGTTTGGGTGTCTTCCACAAATTTTATAAGCATACTCTCCATTCCAGTATCCAAGTCATTAATGAAAATATTGACTAGTACTAGACTTAGGACAGACCCCAGTGGGATCCTACTAAATATGTGCCCCCCAATTTGACAGCAAACCACTGATAACTACAATTTGAATGCAATCTTTCAACCAGTTGTTCACCCACCTTTTGGTAATTTCATCTAGGCCACATTTCCATAATTTTGCTTTCAAGAATGTCATGTGGGACTGTGTCAAAAGCCTTACTAAAATCAAGATACATCACATCTACTGTCCCATCCACTAAGCCAGTAACCCTGTCAAAGAAGGAAGTTAAGCTGGGTTGGCATGATTTGTTCTTGACAAATCCATGCTGGCTATTCCTCATCACCCTATTATTCTCCAGGTGCTTACAAATCGAACATCTGTTCCTGTATCGCTCCACATACCAAAGTTAGGCTGACTCATCTATAATCCCCTGGGTCCTCTTTTTCTCCCTTTTTAAAGATAGGTACTATGTTTACCTTTCTCCAGGCCTCTGGGGCCTCCCTGTCATCCATAAATTCTTGAAGATAATTACTAATTGTTCCAAGATTACTTCAACTAGTTTTGAATCAGGATGAATTTAATCAGGCCCTGCTGACCTGACTACGTCTACGTTATGTTATTATTTAACTTGTTCTTCCCCTATTTTGTCTTGTGGTCCTTATCCCTTGTTGCTTACAATTAATTGAGTTTAGTATCTGGTCACCATTAACCTTTTAGTGAAGCAAAATAGGGATTAAACGTCCTTATACAATAGAAAAAGGCAAAATGCAGAATGACTATATTTTGTTTTACTTACTAATATTTACTTTACACTCCTATATTGCCTTCCAGTCATGGATCTTCAAGCACTTTACAAGTAACAGTAGATTTAGCGTCACAACAGCCCTGTAAAGTAGGTAAGGTTTGTTATCTCCACTTTGCAGAAACTGAGACTGAAACCAGATTATGTGGTTTGTCTTAAATCCCCCTAGGAAATCTGGAAATAGAATGCAGAAATGAGCCTCTGCCTAACTCATGAACTATGTTCCTGCAATATCTTTCTTCCCCCATTTCGTGATGGGACCTTTTCATTCTTTACATCCCTCTTTTGGTGAACTATTTTTTTTGTCCATTGTTGCTTTCCTGGTTGAGGAAAGCTTAGCCTGTCCACAAACAATCCAAGAAGCAAAGGAAATCAAACACTGAATTGCCAAATCAGAATTTATTAAAGAAGTCAAATTTTATCCAGTGTTTTTCTTATGTGGTAACTTCTCATGAAACTTTTCTGCATGACACAGCTGGCATGTATTGGAAATTGTTTAAAGTTAATGACAGAATCATTGTAAATCATGAGCGCAAGTAATAGCAATAGCTAATGTAAGATGTTACTGCAGATGTTTTTGATACAATGTAGTACTTTCTGATGGATGTTCTACTCTTGAAATTAAATAGAAGGGGTTAATCTTAATAATTAATTTTGAAGTGATAAGCAGAGTGATAGAATGATTTCAAATAAATGTATTTTCTGATGAAAAATGGAAACCGAGGAAAATATTAGAAGTTTCAAATTGCTCAATGTTGTCATAATTTTTCATTAAGGTAATTTTGAAGACATGTTGGAGTCTCAGATTAGTTGCAGACATTTTGCACCCACAGACTCTGAAGTTTCCCAAAAGTCTTTTGTGATGTTCTGAAGTGATGAAACAAAATAAATTGGCAAAAGAGGGTAAAGAAGAAAATTTGGTCAGATATAGAGAGGACAGATCTTGGTAAAATTTGAACTAATATCTTTGAGGGCCAAGGATTCCATAGTTCATTTTCAATCTCCAGAACTACCTGTTCTGATGATGTTTTAGAGTAATCTTATACACACACAGAAAGAGAAACTTTCCAATAGGGTTTATTTTCAGCCTTGTAGAGTGATGAACATGTTGTTCTTGCCTAACAAATAATAAAGGTTCTGAATAATGAAACTAAAAAGGTGTTGTAAGAGGTTCTCATGATGGGTTCCAAATTCTCCTACCTCAAGCCAGAAGACCTTTTTCTAATTGCTTTCATAAAATCATGGCTCATGATTACAGGAAATGGAGCCAGCACATGGAGAATATCTTGATACATGATATAAAGGTGAATTGGCTTTGCTTAAAGAGTAGCTTTCAGCCTAGGAAAAATATTTAAATATATCACAATTTAGCATAAATCCAATTAGCCTTACATAGTTTTCAGATTCCCTGTCATTTTATTACTTATCAGAGATACATTTACTCAGCTGAGCACCTTTTATTTTCTACTGCATTCCATCTTCTCCTACTTCTATTCTGCACTGAATCATAGAGTCAAATTCAGTGCCTTAAAGCAGATTTCAGTTTGGATCATTTTGCTTGAAATTGTAAGCTCACAATAATTTCTACCATAACAGAGTAGAACATCATTGAGTCAATGCTACAAATGCAGGATCAAACAGAAGCAGAAGCTAAATTGTAAGGGAGAAAACTCCAATAGAAATACAAATATCTTAAATATACTTGCCATACGTTTCCCTCCTGTGCAAAACAGCACAGAGGAAAATAAATTAATGCACAGGAGCTGTAATGTCTGGGCTCTGTCTTTTGGTCTGCAGGACTGGCAACTGTGATGTTGGTGGGGATGTGTATACTCAGTGAAAACACCAGAGGAAGAGTCCAGGAGCCTTACTCTTCTCCAGAACAATATTATCTCAAAAATGAAATTATAGACAAAAGCAGCTCCTGAAGGCCCTCCCAGACCTGAGAGCCCTCAAGCACCAGTGGGGTGAAATTCTTGCCTATGGGTCTGAGGCTGAAGATGTTACTCTATGGTCCCTCAGTGCAAGTGGCTATTAATCTTCAGTGTTTTGACTAGTTAGTATTTTAGTTGCTGCTTTTAGACTCCTTGCATGCTGCTGCTGTGACACCTAATGTCCAGAAGGAGGATGGCACAGGAGATGGCTGGTCTCAAAGCAGCCTCTGTATTTATGGTGCTGTGGTGACCAGCTAAGCAGAGCAAAACAGAACCCATGCATTACAGAAGACCGGGATTAATGTAATTTGCATTAAGACACTAACGGTTTTGTCATCTCTAGTTACTGAAGCTATATTTTAAACAAAACTAAAAGTACAGAACAGAGAAAAGTCCAAGATTTTTTAAAGATAGCTTTTTGTTCATTTTAAAGAAACCACCTAAAATATAAAAGGAGTACTTGTGGCACCTTAGAGACTAACAAATTTATTTGAGCATAAGCTTTCGTGAGCTGATGAAGTGAGCTATAGCTCACGAAAGCTTATGCTCAAATAAATTTGTTGGTCTCTAAGGTGCCATAAGTCCCCCTTTTCTTTTTGTGGATACAGACTATCACGACTGCTACTCTGACACCTAAAATATGTGTTTAAAAGGAATAGCATCACGGTGGGCCTTTATACATAGATATTGAAAACATATTTCCCATGTGCTAAAGGTACTTGTCCCAATATAAGTGAGGTGTTTCAGTTTAGTACATCTGCAACATATATATACACAAACATTTAATCCCTATGGGCTTATTTTGGAGTGATAATGTGTTTTTTGTTTTCCCGATTTAATGTTTTCTCCATTTGCATAGCAGGTTTTTGAGAACAGAAATAAGTCTAGCGATTTGTCCAATTTGCTACCATTACTGATAAACACAGTTTCCCTCAAAGAAATCCACTGTTTCCTAGAGGCTATCTTTCTGAATGCTGTAAAAGTGTGTCCTTTCACTCAGAATTCTAACTGGTTTCACCAGGTAGCTTGCTGGACTTCAGCAATGCCAAAGGACCTACCATTTGAATTTCAGAGAGCTAAAAAATCTTTTTGCATTGTGAAAGAATATGAAACAATCTCATTTGCAGTAGAAGCAAAATCGAGGAGTTTAGGTACAATCACTTTTTTATCCATATCATGATTGTCAAAAGTTTAATAAGCTTTTTAAAAAACAAAACACATAATTTAGTTGTGTAACTCATTCATGGAGCCTGAGAACTTAGACTTTAATAAAGTGTTAGACACTTGTGTAAATAATGAGAACATCCATGATTACATAGGGCATTTTTAATAAGGGATATAAACTCTCATGGTTCAGGGCGTAAGCCAACCACTTACTGATTGGAATTGGAAAGAACTTTCTCCTCTACACAAGTAAGAAGAACTTTCTCCTCTGTACGGTTTTCCATAAGTGACTATGAGGGGTTTTCTTGAACCTTCCTCTGAACCATCTGGTACTGGCCACTGTCAGAGACCGCATACTGGACTAGATGAACTATTGATCAATATGGCTTGGCAATTTCATATTCCCATGACTATGAACCACAGCTATAAGGCACAGTTTGATTATTTACTCACAAAAACGGGTGAAGACTCATTCACTCACTTGGATGTTGATTCTACAAATATCTCCTGTTGTATTAATTTAGATGGACTATATGGGCCAAAGGCCATAACCCAGTCACTGTCCAATATTAGACAGTGCTGAACAAAGTTTGGGGTTAGGTAATACAGTGGCCTCAGCCTGCTTAGTACCATGGAAAACACATCATTAAAAATCCCTTTAACCTTTCACAAAAGATAAAGAAAAGCAGTTGAAGAATTTGAAATGCAAAATATTAAATATGGCTTTCATTTTAACAACATCCTTTGTTTCCCTATCACTGGTGAGAGTTTTTAAGAAGAAAAAAACCCTTGTGTGACAGTCTCTTAGATGGTAGTGAAATTGGTAATACCTGCCCTTATGGGGAAAAGAGAAAAGTTAGTTGAGCTGGGCTGGAACTATTGTTGCTAACGTTCGATCCAGTTTCAGCCCCAGTGGTGATTGGGATCCTGCTGCAGCTGGTAGGGGTGGTGATGTCATCAGGGTCCCTCCCTCCAGTCTGGTCAGGACATTTCTCATGATGGGGATGGTGAAGGCCCAGGTCTTAGGGGATGGTGGGAGTGGCAGCCATGATGGTGAAGGTTGCTCCAGTTGCTAATTTTTCTACCCAAAGTCTCTTTCTTTAAGGACCCAAAGGGAGTGATGGGCAGACTAGCCCATCTCTTCATTATTTTTGTTCACAAATTAGGCCTAATTTCTGACACACCAATTTTGGTTCACTGGCTTTTGGTTCCACACTTTTATTTGCCAAGCATGATCTTAACACCGTGCTTGAGTTATATCAGGACAACTTTTTGTTTGGACTAATTCAGTCTGTTTCCCTTTCATACTTTTTCCCACCAACATTTATTATAGGTTATTGTGACATCCTATGAACTCATGCTCACCTCTTACAGTTGAGCACAGAGTATATCTGTAGGTCCAGTTATCACAACACTCCCCATTTCACATAACACGAAGAAGTTTAATAGCATACTCTCCTTCATCCTCACTTATTGACATGTGGAGCTAGCGCACACCTTGTTTTGTGTCAAGGTTTAAATTAATAGTTAGGGAAAATGTTGAAATCTGGTGCCAAACTTTTACTGATTAAAAAAAACTACTAGAGAGCAAGTTATGTTCTCATAAAAACTGGCCAGAAAATTTTGATTCAAACCAAGCATCAATTAAGAGTGAAAATGTTGATGTTTTTCTTTTCACTTGTCTGCCAGCTCCGTTTTCAGCTTGATGCCTCTCCTCTCACAGCAAGTGCTGGAAAGAGATGTAATGTCACAGTAGTAAAGCCACCCTCTCAAGAGGTGGTAGCTAGCGATGGAAGAATTGTTCCGTTGACCTAGCGGTGTCTATACCAGGGCTTAGGTTGACAATGTCTCTCATGGAATGTAAAAGCTAGCGATGTAGCTAGGTTGACCTAACTTTTAGGTGCACTTCTCCGAGTGTTTGTTACTGATAATGGTGTTGGAGTGATTTTTGGAGTTAGGAGTGGTCTCCATCCTAAGGCAAGGATGGGAGCATGGAATCTACTAGCAGCAGAGGGGCCTCTCCACCATACGACAGGATGCTGAAAAGAAAATGGAGGGGAGGCCTAGGCCTCTGGCTGTATTACAATCCTGGCATGGTCAGGAGGAAAGGAGAAGTAGAAGTGCATTACTTTTGCCGGTCCACTCTTGGCCTGTAATTCTCACTCCCTTGTTCCTCTCCTATGTTAATCACTGGAACCACAAAAAGCCCTTCACAGTGTCTGGGCAAAGGAGGGAACAATGCCAAAGAGGTGATTTAGCTCCATTTACATGTGGGAGGGAAAAGTCCAAATGCATAGGGTACCTGTGATGATGGCAGACCAGGTACCAGCTCATGCCAAAGTCCCCAGGACTCAGCTGACCACCGACAAATACATAGTTGGAGTCAGTTTGGCTCACCTTTGTGTTAGCATTGTAAAAATAGGTATTATGATTATAAGAATGTGTTTAGACTTTATTGAATATTTGTGAGTTGCTGCATGCATTACTCTCACTTAAAAAATCTGTAGCCCATATTGTAAGGATTTAGTTGAGCAGTTGTATTGTGAGCCTCTGTGGCTGTTTAAATAACCAGACAGGAGACATACATTAACTAGTGTGAGGTGCTGGTCTGCAACAGAAGGTATTACATCCTGCCCAGTAGGGAAGCTCCATCAACAGTAGACAGACTATTATGGAACATTAAAGAGGGCAACAGATGTTATTTTCCCCTGCCCTGTGAAGATGAGTCATGCAAGTGAAGTCCTCGTCAGCTGAGTTTGCAGCTCAGAGCACAAGGGTGAAGGGGGATAAAAACCCTTAACAAGAACGAACTCCTCTCAGGGCTGCTTGGACTCGGGGGAGGAGTGCAAGGTTTTCTAGGCATAAGCAAGAGGTCCCCAGCTGCTTAGCCTGGGCTAGCCCTATAGGACATATAAGAACATAAGAACAGCCATATTGGGTCAGACCAATGGTCCATCTAGCCCAGTATCCTGTCTTCTGACAGTGGCCAATGCCAAGTGCCCCAGAGGGAATGAACAGAACAGGTAATCATCAAGTGATCCATTCCTTATTGCCCAGTCCCAGCTTCTGGCAAACCGAGGCTAGAGACACAATCCCTGCCCATCCTGGCTAATAGCCATTGATGGACCTAGCCTCCATGAATTTATCTAGTTCTTTTTTGAACTCTGTTATAGTCTTGGCCTTCACAACATTCTCTGGCAAGGAGTTCCACAGGTTGACTATGCATTGTGTGAAAAATACTTCCTTTTGTTTGTTTTAATCCTGCTGCCTATTAATTTCATTTGGTGACCCTTAGGTCTTGAGTGATGAGAAGGAGTAAATAACACTCCCTTATTTACTTTCTCCACACCAGTCATGATTTTATAGACCTCTATCATATTCCCCCTTAGTCATCTTTTTTCCAAGCTGAAAAGTCCAGTCTTATTAATCTCTCCTCATACGGCAGCCGTTCCATATCCCTTATCATTTTTGTTGGCCTTTTCTGAACCTTTTCCAATTCCAATATATCTTTTTTGAGATGTGCACACAGGATTCAAGATGTGGGCATACCAAGGAAATAGAGCTTGCTTATTATAGAAGCTTCTATTACTTTTTGAAATTGTAGATTGTAACTCATTTCTGTGTATGTTTACCTGCTTTAACCTGTAAATAACTCTTATTTGGTTTTCCTAGTTAGTAAATCCTTACATAGTATATGAAAACATGGGCTACAAGCATTGTCTTTGGTGTGAGATGTAAGGACCAATTGACCTGGGGTAAGTTACTAGTCCTTTGGGACTGGAAGTAACCTGAATATTGCTGTGATTCTTGGTGTAAGGGACCATCTATCACAAAGGTAAGCTTGCCTAGGTGACGACATAGGTTGGAGGTCCCAAGCGGATGGTCTCTGACTCCATGGTTAGGCTGTTATAGTCCTGAGGAGTTTACACTTGATTTGGTTTGTGAAATCTAAGTATAGAACTCACAACCAATTTGGAGTTTGTGCCCTAGTTCCTAACAATCTGCCTTGAAGTTTATACTCACATTCTTGAGTCACTGCAGGCAGCTTGACACTGGTGTAGTCATGACAGAATTCACATACCACAGGACAATTTAGTTTATAGATCATAACCTCCGCACTGTTAAATTTAAACTTGATATTCAGAGTGAACCACAGTCATATGATGGTCTTGTGAGAAAAGACCTTGAACATTTATGTTTGCAGAGGCGAATAGCCTATAAAAAGAAAGTCCCAGTTCAGGAGCTGAGAGCTTTGCTCATAAGTAAGGCTAAGATTTAGTCATGGGTATTTTTAGTAAATGTCTTGGACCGGTCACGGACAATAAACAAAAATTCATGGCCTGTGACCTGTCCATGACTTTTACTATAGAAATACCCCTGACTAAAACTTAGCAGCTTCTGGAGCCCTGGGTGCTGCTGCTCTGGTGGGCCCCGGGACACTGCTGCTCTGGTAGGCCCAGGGGCCGATGGCTAGCCCCTGCACTGGCCGCTGGGGCTGACTGCCCCAGCCACTCCTGCTCCAAGGCCCCCGGGACTGCTGCTTGGGTGCTCCCTGGAGCCAGTTGCCTGAGCAGTGGCCGGTGCAGTTGGCCCTAGGGCAGCTCCAGGGACCGTTACTTGGGCACTCTCCAGGACTGCCCCGGGACCGCTGTTTGGGTGAGCCCCGGGCTACCCCTGGGACCACTGCTCAAGAAAATGTTTTGAAAATATTTAAGATTGAAGTGTCAGTTGAAGTGCAGAAACCTCAAAATGTTTGACAATCACTCATGCTTAATATTTACATAAAATGTGAAATTTTATGAGGAAAATGCATAATGGGGATGTTACTGGGGTCCTAGTGGGAAGCCAGCTGTGGTCACTCAATTAGGGTGAACTGCAAAGAATGGGACAGCCAACTCCCCCAAAGCTGGTGGATATTCCAATACTTAGATTCACCAAGGCAGCATAAAACAGCTTCTTTATTACCTTACTGGTTACTCAGAAGTCCAAACAACACAGTTCCCTTAAAGTGATCCAGCCTCAGGCCTCCATCCAGGTACCCAAGTCAAATATGATGAAAATTTCTATAAATCTTATTTTATCATATAAAAGAAAAGGTTCTACCAACTCCAAAGGATCGGACACATCACCTTCCAGGTTAATGAATGTTTCAGATCTTACCCAAATACACGCTGCAGCCAATTCTTATTAACTAAAATCTAAAGTTTTATTTATAAGAAAGAAAGAAAGAAAGGTGAGAGTTAAAATTGGTTAAAGGAATCAATTACATACAGTAATGGCAAAGTTCTTGGCTCAGGCTTGTTGCAGTGATGGAATAAACTGCTGGCTTTAGTCAAGTCTCTGGAGTACATCCACAGCTTGGATGGGTCATTCAGTCCATTGTTTAGAGCTTCAGTTTGTAGCAAAGTTCTTCCAGAGGTAAGAAGCAGGATTGAAGACAAAATGGAGAAGATGCAGCTGCCTTTTATAGTCTCTTGTCATGCAGCCTGTGCTTTCCTTTGTTTCAAACACAAACTGCCCAGCACATGGCTTGGAAGCCTTAGAGTTCTCTCCATAGGATATCCCTGCATGCCTTGCTGAGTCATAAGGTGTATCTGCCTTCTCTCATGGGTCAGCTGTATAGCTGATGGTCCTTAATGGGCCATCAAGCAGGCTAGGCAGTGCTGATGCCAATCTCTCTGGGGGTGTCACCCAGAAGCATAGCACAAGTTTGAAATACAGACATCCATACATATCTATAACTCATAATACAAAGGTGATACAAACATAGAAACAAGATGATCATATCTAGCAAATTATAACATTTTTGCAGATGTCTTACATGGCATATCTGGCTGATTACTTTGTGGGCGTTACTCCAGGAGCAAACATTGAAATCCAGGTATAAAGCCAAAACTTACAACTTTAAATACAAAAATGATACATGCATACAGATAGTATAATCATAACCAGCAAATCATAATCCTTTTCATAGACATCTTACTCAACAACCTTTGTACAATATTTTCTGCAAATATATAACAGTGGTTGCAACAATGCTCTATATGGTCATACTTTAATTGGATAACGTCACAGTGGGTTTGGGCTGGAGGGGTTTATGGAAAGGTGTTTGACCTGATGGCCCAGGAGCAATTATTATTGGTAGTTAGAGATTAGATGACAGCCACAGACAGTATGGTTCTACCTCGCCTCGATTGTCTGTGGAAAGCAGGCACGGCTGTGGGGATGGGGGGGGTGGGAGATTCCCTTAGTCCTTTGTCAGATGAGAGTAACAGTTTATCCCTGGAGGGATTAGCCATTGCTTTGACAACATCTGCTCTTAAGGGAAACTCAAAAGGAGTTTATTGAGCTCAACAGGCTGATCCTTGCCTGGACAAGGAGAGGAATGCAGCTCAGAATGGTAATCTGGCTGTGAAAGGAAAGGGTTGATTTTTCTAGAAGAAGGTTTGTTGTACAGGGAGGATCCCATAGGAAAAAGAATTGCCCTGGAGAGGTTTGCAAGCAGGTGCTTGTGCCAGATAAGTACAGCACAGAGTTGCTGCAGCTAGCTCATGATTGTCCCTTTGCTGGACACTTAAGAGTGGAGAGAACCCGTGATAGGCTCAGACAGAATTTCTGTTGGCCTCACATGTTTGAGACAGTAAAATAATACTGTAAGAGTCTTATATCAGAAGTGTATAGATTAAAAGGACCCTGCAAGATACTTTTGCAACCATTCCCCATCTCCATTAAGGAGGTGTTTGCCAGAGTATCTGTAGATATTGTAGGACCCAGACCTTCCAGAAAAGGAGAGAAATATATACTGGTTGTGATGGATTCTGCCATCAGGTACACAGAAGCCATAGCTCTGTCTAATATAGAAGCTGAAAGTGTGGCTACTGCCCTAATAACCATTTTTAGCAGAGCAGGTTTTCCCAGGAAAATGCTGTCAGATGGTAGTGTCAATTTCATGTCTGTAGTTTTCAAAAAATCATGGAATTGTGGGGAGAGGCATAAAAAGACCACGCCATATCATGCAGAAATTAATGATCTGGTAGAAAGATTCAATAGGACATTGAAGTCTATGCTGAGTATGTATGTTACCCAGCAAGAGAATGCCTGGGATGTCTTGCTTCCTTACTTGTTATTCACGTACAAGAGTCTGTGGGTTTTGCCCCCATTGATCTCCTTTATGGGAGATAGATGAAGGGACCCTTAGATTTAATCAGAGGCTCTCAGAAGGGTAGTACAGAAGAGTCAAGACAGCCTTTAGGGGAGTATGTCACTCATTTTAAAGAGAATTTAAAGTCTATGATGGACTTAGTAATCAGAAGCTTGAAAGGACTCAGGTTTCTCAGAAAACTTAGTGTGACAGGGATGCTGGAGAATGATCTTTTGATATAGGTGACTTGGTCCTGGTGTTGATTCCAGTGAGGAAGAACAAGATTCCAGATTGTTGGGGGACAGAATGAATGAGGTTACTTATGATGTAATGAAACCTCACGGCAGGGGAGTAGTGTAAACAGTACATGTCAATAGACTGAAAGAGTGATGATAATGGTTGAATATGATTTGCTGTGCTGATGAGGTAACATTTACTGCCCCTTTTAATTGATTTTGTAAGGTAGAGTAAGGAGATTTGGGAGGGTTTGAACCTAACCCAAAACCAGGAGATGCCGGCCCTATGGAAATACGCCAGGCAGGTGTATTCCAACCTGCCAGGTTTAAGGAACAAAATAGTGTATTCCATGAAAACTACAGGACCACGCCCTGCTCCTAGCAAAGCATACCCTGCTAAAGGAGTAATGGAAAGACAGAATCAGGGTGAGGTAGAGAGCATGCTAGACATGTGGGTGATTACTAAGTTGAAAAGCGCCTGGGCATCTCCTATTGTAATGGTATGTAAAAAGATTACAACCATAAGATTTTGTGTGGATTTTAAACAGGCAACACCATCACCCAACCTGATCTCTGCCCCACATCCTGGAGAGAGGACCTACTGGATCTGTTGGGGGTGTGCAAAATTCATAAGTAATCTAAATTTGACTCGAGGATACTGGCAAATTCCCTTAGATGCCGATGCCCAGGAAAAGTCAGCTTTCATAGCGGAATCTGGCCTACATGAGTTTAAGGTTATCGCTTTTGGATTAATTAATCCAGGGGCAACCTTTCAGAGGCTTGTCAATGAGGTGCTGCAGGGTTTACAGATCTTCACCAGGGCCTATGTAGCCCTTGAGAGGGTCTAGGGCAGAGGTGGGCAAACTACGGCCTGTGGGACCGTCCTGCCCGGCCCCTGAGCTCTGGCCAGGGAGGCTCACCCCCAGCCTCTCCACCACTGTCCCCTCTCCCCTGCAGCCTGAGCGTGCCATGCTGCCAGCGCTCTGGCCTGCCGCTCTTGCCGGGCAGCCCGGCTGCGTGACTGGCTCCGGCATGGTAAGGGAGCAGGGAGTTGGGGGTCCCACGGTGGCAGTCAGGGGACAGTGAGCAGTTGGATGGGTTGGGGGTTCTGGGGGGGCAGTCAGGGGACGGGGCAGTCAGGGGATGGGGAGAAGGGGGGGTTGGATAGGGCGTGGGAGTCCCAGGGGGCCTGTCAGGGGTTGGGGGTGTGGATAGGGGTCAGGGCAGTCAGGGGATGGGGGAAGGAGGGGTTGGATAGGGGGTGAGGTCCTGGGGAGCAGTTAGGGGTGGGGGTCCCAGGAGGGGCGGCCAGGGGACAAGAAGCGGGGTGGGGGGGAGGGAGGTTGGATGGGTCAGGGATTCTGAGGGGGGCAGAATTCCCTACTTGGCCCTCCATATCATTTTGCAACCCCAATGTGGCCCTCGGGCCAAAAAGTTTTCCCACCCCTGGGCTAGGGGAAGGAGGGAATGATGCTGCAGAGGCATCTGAGCTGCATTTGGAGGGGAAAGTCCAAACACAGAGGGCACTCATCCATATGGGTCAGTGGGACACAAGCAGGTCCTATGTTGCTAATACAGCCTTAAGGTTTTTAAGCTATTCCTCAAGAATTTGCCCTCTGAATCTGTGGGGCCTTGACCAGACAGAATTGTTCTAGAAAGACCCACAGGCTCTCAGGGAAGTTAATGGGGAGCATGTAACTTGAGGCTCTGCGCTCTCCTTTGATACAACAATCTCCAGCTGGGCTGGGTTTTGCTTCCCTCCCCTCTGAATAATGAGATGGGGGCATTGGTATAAAGGAACGGGACTAAAATAGTTCACTGAGCCAAGTGGATTTTGCTCAGTGTAGGAGTAGGATTTTATATTTGTATTAGAGGTTATAATGATTGACGGTTATAATAATGTAGTATGTATTAAATGTATTAATGTATGATTTGATTTCATCCTGCCAGCCACCCTTTTCGATTTCAAGGCAGGAATAGACCAGAATAGTCCTTGTGGCTGATTATGGTCACCTTTTGTTTTAGAATAAGATTTCATTACAGTCATTGCTATAAGGTCTTGCTTCTTGTATGCATTGCAAACTAAGTTGTGTAAGGTTCTTTTGTAATCCCTTTAGTAACCATATAATCCTTTCCAAAATGTTATCCTGTCTGAAAGTCTCTGTAAAATTGTTTGGTGTGAGTAAAGGATGGGTGCATGGTTAAGGATGAGGGTGAAAGCCATCACAAATGGTCCAGATGGTCAAGAAAAAGTGAGAGACTTGGAAAGCCCAGGAGACAATCAGAAAACATCCATTGTACCCGATGCTAAACACGTTAGCAGCATTGGTGACCTCAGAAGTGAGGCAGGCACCCCCGAATGCAAGACAATAAATAGGCGATAACCATGGGAAGCCCGACAATAACCATCAAATGATAACAGCGGAAAACCCCAAGATTAACACCATTTAAGGACTAATGATTACAGAATAACATTGCAAAATCCATAGACTAAAGTGGAAATTTACAAGTATAAAGCTGGGCTGTTTTGCCATAGAACTCTGGGTTCAGTCCTGCAAAGCCTTGGAGCCCAGACAGAGCCCAGCTCCTCACTTGTGCTCAGTCTAACCGGCCATTAGATTGACTCGAGCTACGACAGACTATAAAGACCATCTGCAGGACTTGTTTGTGTTGTGTAATTGAATGCATAGGCTAACTGTTGTATTTTCAATAAATGCGGCGTATTTCCTTTTTCCCTGTAAAAGATCCCATGTACTTCTTATAAGCATAACATCAGTTGCTTACCAAGTGTTCATTTCCTAGCTAAGAGGTATGAAGCAGCATCTCATGTACTGAAAATGTGCAGCTCTGAAAAAAATCATATCTAAAATTGCAGTCTTAGGGCTCCTCTATATGGCATGTTAGGGTGCAGCAAGCCAGAGTGTGACTCAACCGGGCACTACCTTGCCCTGTGAACCCTGCTACCACGCACTATAAATTCCATAGAACACTTTGATGAGCATGTCAACTATGTAACTTCGCATGGTAGCAGAGTCCACACGGCCCGGTAGCGTGTGGCAAGCTTGTGCACCGTAGAGTCACACTGATGCTTGCTGCACACTAACTTGCTGTGTAGACAAACCCATGGTGAACTTCTGCTGTGGGAAATGATTTTCTAACTCTTCTAACATTGTTAATTTCACACAAGTATTTTCAAACTTGGGACTTGTCTATATGAATACTCAGTTCAAGTAGTTTCAAAGCACGGTGGATCAAAGCACATCACAGAACTTCTAGTGAGTTACAGCAAGGTCCACTTGGATAATCAGTGGGGGGAGACTAGGGCAGGACTGAACAGATTAACACTCCTGTTTGCTGTGAACCCAGTCTTTATATAGATAAGACCCTATTCTTGGACAGACTCCTCCATAAGGACTAGTTACAAGTCAAACTTCAAGCTTCAAAGATCAGTGGTTCTTCCATTATTGTTGTGAAGGAAGAAAAGTATATAGTTTAATTCCTGCAACCTAGAAATGGCTGAAGGGTTTTCCTTAAAGTTTTAACCCCCCAAAATTCAATTTTGGCAGAATCTAAACATGGGAAACTTTAGCTCGAAGACAGAATATTTCTGATAGCCCTGAGCAACAGAAAACATAGGCTTATAAATAAAACTGTTTTTAATCTGAACTATAGTAATTTTCCACATAGGGTATACTTGGTAGCACCGGTGTTGCTGCCCCCATTCAATTAAGTTGTCCATTTAAGTTAATTGTTGAGGTGGAAATGATGCATGATGAAGTTAAAAGGAAAGTACAAACCAGCAGATTTCATCATACAATACTTCATCTTTTCCCATCCCATCTGATGAGTTGGCAGCTGGTGTGCTCTCTGACCATTGTTTATCATGCTTATTATAATCATCTCATTATTAACTTGTGCTCCTCCACATCTGTTTGTCATATGTATCTGTTGTCTCTTGTTTTCAACTTATTGTGTAAGCTCTTTTGGGCTGGAGAGGTCTTCTGGTCATATGTTTGTATAATGTTTAGAACAACTGCTTGTAGGCAGTATGGCAATGCAAAATAATAATCACACCATTCCAAGACAGATGATTGTTAGAGAGCTACTGCTAGACGACCTGCTTGCTTGATAATGTGTCCAGACTCTTTCTTGACTTACACAGTTTCCCCCAACCTGGGTCCCCACTACAAGAGGCGTTGTGCTATATTCCAAGGTATTTAAACTTTCCCCAGAGATTACTGTTAGAGACGGGCTCAAGTGACAAAGTTAAGAGTGATTGGATCTGGGGCTTTGGTTCAGGTCTATCTCTTGTTACAGACAGCTATTTTAATCTTTAATGAAGCAGTCTGTTCCTTAGTGTGATTTGGAAAGGAACCAGAGGCCCGTGGTTTTGGTTTTCACTTTATTTAAACACAAGTCAGCACAGAAGAATCATCCTTCCAGCTCGTTCAAGTCAGACTGCAGGTTGTTGTTAATCTAGGGCTGCATTCAGTGTGCATATATAAAGGGCAGAAACCACTCTGAAATGGAAGGTTATGAACAAAAGATGGATAAGAGTAAAACAGAAAAACAGACAAAAAAAGAAATAATCACTGATGTGCCCCTGTTGTTATGCCCTGTAATGCTAGAATGTGGCGTATAGAAACCTTCTCTAGACCAGAGTTTCTCAATGACCAATCCATGGAACAATGCTGGTCCCTGAGATTTCCCTGACACAGTATAGAAAGGCAGCAAGCTTGTCCCTGATATCAAAAAGGTTGAGGAACTCTGCTCTAGACAATTCTGTTAGCACCCAGCAAGTCAGTTTTTGGAGTCACTGCTTAGCACAACAGCCCTGACTTTTAGGAAGAGTATGGTTGACTAAGTTCAGAAATGTTAGCTTAAACAAAAATTACTTTTGTATTATAACCTCCATCTATTGTGTTAGAAATGTGATTGGTGATCTTCAGAACGATGTCGATGAAATGTCTATATCTGAAGCCTGGGTGTGCTGGAATCAGAAGATCTTTCCTCTTCAGAGGCTGAAATCTGTGAATATGCACATTTGCCAAGTCATTTTGTCAAAACAGATAGAACTGAAATAACTTCACATTGTTTCAAACCTGATTTACTGTCTCCTTTATGGATACAGCCTACCCTGGCACTCTACCAAATAGATGGAAGAGCTCCAGAAAAGCCCACAGTCAGTTATTTCCTCATCTAGTCAGGAAGGAGGAAGCCAGGTTAGGGAGCTTTAGATTGAATTACCTTCCCCAAAACTTTTCTTCAGACATGATCTCAAGCAATACTTTCCTAGCTTCAATATAACTAACTGGCCACAACAAAAAGAATAAGGAGGTCATATTAATGGATTGATTAGAGCTGTTACTGATACCAGCAACGGCAGTGTTCAGGACCATACTAAGAACTAAGAGCCCAATCCTGTGAGGTGCTGAGAACCTTCACTTCTCAGTGAAATCTATTTTCAAAAATAGCAGGGTAATCTCAAATCCATATTTAGGCACCTAAATGAATGGTCTGATTTTTAAAAGTGATGCGTGTCTTCCATTTATTTTGATGTCAATGGGAGCTGCTGGCTGCTCAGTGCTTTTGTAAGTCAGATCACTTGTAGAAGATGACAGGACAAGGAGTAATGGTCTCAAGTTGCGGTGGGGGAGGTTTAGGTTGGATATTAGGAAAAACTTTTTCACTAGGAAGGTGGTGAAACACTGGAATCTGTTACCTAGGGAGGTGGTAGAATCTCCTTCCTTAAAAGTTTTTAAGGTCAGGCTTGACAAAACTCTGGCTGGGATGATTTAATTGGGGATTGGTCCTTCTTGGAGCAGGGGGGTTGGACTAGATGACCTCCTGAGGTCCCTTCCAACCCTGATATTCTATGATTCTATGAAATGCCTAAATATGGATGTAGGAGTCAAACTTTAGGCTCTTGTTTTTAAAAATCTTGGCCTTGTTTTCTGCTCAGAAATTGCAATAGTATTGTGACTTACTGTTCAGATAAAGTCCAGAAAGGTTAGTTGCTGCAATATATTAATACTCTCGATCCAGGGCCTCATGTATTCTGCAAGTCTGCTGTAAACTGCACAGCTTGCCACAGAATTGTGCTCCAAAATCTGAGCCTTCATTAATGTTTTCTAGCTCTCAAGGTTGCTAAAACAGTCTTGAAAAAGTGAATCCACTGTAAACCAATAGGGGGTCTGACATAGTGGTTAAACAATGGTGGGAGGTGGTATGTCACAGCACTTCTGCTTCTGGTAGCATTGTGTAGCTGCACTGGTAATGATGCCATACCAGGAAAGTTTTAAAAAAATGCTAGTTTAGACACAATCTTAGGTTTAAAACTGACACCATAGAAAGTCACCAGTTATCTGTTCATTCATTACTGTTCTGTTCATTCCTTCGGAAGACCTGGCATTGGCCACTGTCAGAAGACAGGATACCGGGCTAAGTGTACCTTTGCTCTGACCAGTATGGCTGTTGTTATCACGTCACATAGTTGTTGACTGAGTCCATGGTGAATCCTGAACACCAGGAGGATAATTTTGAATTGGAATCCGAGATGAATACAGCCTTACTGAAGATGAGGTGGGCTGGAGGTGATATGTTCCTACTTTTTTTTAGTAATAAGAAAATAGAAAATAGAATGGAATCAGTATTCTGGATTCCCTAATGTTTCCCTGGTAAGGAACTAGGCTGAATAGCAAAAAGGGAACTGTAATAGTTAAAATAGAAAGAGATGAAGGCATGAGTAAGGAATTCAACAGAGGCAATATCACGATAACGATGAAAAGGTGGCAATGGCCATGATGGTGATAGGCAGACATTCAAAGAGATGTAAATAGAGAAAAGTTCAGGGTTCAGGATAACTTTGAATATTATTCACCTTTCTTCTATTATAACAGGTATCTTTATGAAAGTGCTATTTATCTGACATGATTTATAATACTGCAATGTGTTCATTGCAGTTTTAAAGCACAGTTTCACTAGATAGCAGACTACACTGCAATTGCATAAAATGTACTCTTTGTTTCTACTTTTCCATATTTTTTCCTTTTTATTAGCCAGTGTTACTGTTTCCTCAATTTCCTCTGAGAGTTATTGCTAACATTAATCTCGCCAATGATTCATATAGAAAAGCACAAATTTACCCACAGTAACAGATGTGGCAGAAATTTAGAGAAATATATAGATATGTCAGTGAAAAATTATAGAATTTCCACAGATGTATGTTTTCTTCAGTTAAATGTTAAATTGTTTCCTTTTTAGTTCAAGTTGCTCCAATACGCAAGTTTAGAAACAAAAATCAATGTTTTTTTCAACCCTCCAGAAAGGAATGGCCTGTAATTTATAGGTTTGTAAAAGTAAATTTAAACAGAACATAATAGTAGATTTTACAACAAACAATTTTTGCATGTCTCTTACAGAAGAAACATAATACATGCGAGTGCTGCCAGGAAGAAAGTTGAAAACTGCAGTGTACAAGTTGTCCTTAACACAAAAAGGGATTCATTTGTTTGAAGAATCACCTTATTTTGTCCTTCTTTCTAACCATTTGCTGTTGCTCTTGGTTCTCTGTCTTCCTGTTAAGTACCATAAATGGTATGTAAGGAAGAGTGGTTCTCACAACTGCCATGGGCATCACGAATACCATCCTTTATGTTTTAAATGACTGTCCAGAGTATCTGACATTTGGAATGTCTTTTGGGAGGTGAGTTAGCAGCCGAGGTGTATTTACAGTTCTAGGATGTGGGCAGGCAGGTGAACAGAGAACACAGTGGGTAGGTGGGGGAGTGACTGGAAGCAGTGGGTGAGGATATACATATAGGTGGGCATGGGTGGATAACCATTGGTGGCTGGGTTAACAGTAGAATAGGTAAACCATTGTATAAACATAACTGAGAGACTTAAGAGATTAGCCCTTAGTACTGTACAGGAAGGTTTTTGAGAACATTAGCTGATCAGGCCCCCAGGGCTGTATATGTCAATCAGGTTATGGAAACAAGATGGTCCTACCACTTCCCCATATATTTTAGGATATCATTTATGGGGATGCTGGGATATTTTTTTGTTGGCATATGAAAGAACTATAAGGATTCAATGTAAAAAAGAAGCAATAACTGAGAAAATAACAAATCTTTGTACTTCCTAAGAAATATTACAAAATATTTAGAGGCCTGGCACATTAGACATATTGGTATGATTTATAGTAAAAGTGTAATTATTTTACTGTTTGATGAACTGGTTGGAAAAAAACATCAAAACCAAAATCAATGAAAAAGGGAAACTAAATTTTTCAAAATTTTAATCAATTATTGATCTTGTTGCCTCAGCAGCTGTCAGTATTTGTATTATGGTAACATCTAGAGACCTCAACCAGGATCTACTGTGCTGGGCTGCATGCAAACTAAGAGTCAAATACAATTCCAGCCCCAGAAATTTTAACAATCAGATTAAGGCCTGTGGAACTTGTTGTTAGAGGATGTCGTGAAGGCCAAAAGTATAACTGGGTTCAGAAAAGAATTAGAAAAATTCATGGAGGATGGGTCCATCAATGGCTATTAGCAAGATGGTCAGGGATGCACCCCATGCTCTGGGTATCCCTAAACCTCTGACTGCCAGAAGCATCTGGCACTGGCCATTGTAAGAAGACAAGAGACTGAGCTAGAAAGACCATTGGTCTGACCCAGTGAGGTCATTCTTACGATGGACCCAGGCCTCACTCAGATTATTATAAAGCATGTTTGTGATGATTTTTGCCATGATTTCCATTGCTTGTAACTGGGAGCAAGTCTGGTGACTGCTTGTATGCAGGACATCTGTGTCCTCTTTGTAACGAGGAATGACAAATTCTCAAGGGATGCTGGGTGCCTTGGTATGTCTTGTGAGCTGGGATGGTAATTCCTGATGTATGAATCCAGAGAAACTGCTGAAGGTCTGGAAGCTTCAGCCAACGGAGCTGACCACATTTGGGAAAGATTACTTCAATATGAATAGAATGAATAGACTTGGAATAGCAATGGGTCTGAGCTGCAAAACACAGAGACATATTTTCAAGGCTCCCAGGTTTAGAAATGCTCAGATCTCGGGTTTCACTTCATAGAGAAGAGGCCTTAAATCAGAGTTGCTCAGATCTCGGGTTTCACTTCATAGAGAAGAGGCCTTAAATCAGAGTTGGAACATCTCTCCCGCCTTCTACAGGGTGTTCAAGCCTAAGGCTTGGCTGAGCCCAGGTCGAATTTTTCATAGCATTTTATGTTACCCTAAGTCGCTCATTAAAGTAGGTGCCAACTTTCTTCAAGCAGATCAAGGCCTCTGTCACAATGTGGTTTCAGACTCATACTGTAAAACAATGGAGAACTGAGGGCATTGCACATGGGGAACAGAGGGCATTGCTCACACAGGGCACAGCAATGGGACTGTTAACAAGAGCTGTACAAAATTCAGCAACTTCAGTGGCCTCACTCCCTACTTGAGTGGGAGGGACCACTACACTCCTGCACAGGTCTATTCTGAGCTCCACAGTACTGCCTAATACAGGGGGACCTTTAAGGGGTGTTATATTATCTCAGTTATTACAACAGGGGCCATCCTGCCTGCATTTTAAGGACTGTCCCTTATTTGAGGCCTAATGTTCATGACACATTTCCATGTCAGAAACCCTAAGGAGCATTTGGTCAGGTAAATGCTGCAATTCAAAGGATTCCCTATATATCATGAATCAAGTAGTGTGGGGGTAAAGCCTTTTAAAAAGAAGCTTTGCCCTCTATTTTTCATGTGGTTGGTTTTTATTGCTCAAGTGGGCTGCAGAGGTTGCCCTATGGCAACATTCCCGGGATTCTTCCAAAATTTACCAAGAGAAAGCTGCTCCTCTGATGATGTCAGTTGTTCAACAAATATTTCTCCATGTATTCTGCGATAGCATTCCACTCCTAGGAGCTCCGAGGCCTGCACAATCTAGTGAGGTTTGGTCAGAGCTGTCAGGCTTTGCAATAGCCTCATAGCAAAAACTTCCATGTGAAGCACAATCCCTTTCTGAGCTGTGGCAGACACCACCCTGTTACTCAGGGCTGTGCCTGAAGACACAAATCTAGTGCAAGGTGGTTCATACTAGCTCTATGCTTTATTTCCTCTTTGAAACCTTCCCCTCTCTTCCTCCCCCACCACAACACCTCGTTAACGGTACGATATGTAATATTATCTTCACCTAGGAGACAGGAAGGATTTGTGTAAAGTCTTTCTAGTTTCTCAGGCTTTGTAAAATAGATTATAAATAGAAAGATAGATCTGTTCAACTGCATCGCTGCCTAGACAGGTTTTTTAAGGTCATTCTTGGACAGATGACAGTACAATATTATTTATGGGCCCATAAGTAACAATCATAGAAATAACTGCCAAGGCAGCAAAAGGAGAAAATAATCAGGAAAAGGATTTGGGGATGGTCAGACAAATCACTAAATCTGTCTCTACAGTATTTGACAGTAGTGTTAAAAGAAAGCAAACAAGCTAGCATTAAGCTATCAACATTTTCCCATAAATTGACAGATATTTTGGCACTAGTAAGGCTACATTAGGATGAACCAGTGTACGTAATTTGACAAACCTAGTTATAAAAGGGACTTTGCTGAGCTAGAATGGGTACAGGAAAGAGCAGCACAATGCACTGACAGGTCTGAGGTGCACATTATGAAGAAATAGTTTTAAGATGTGGCCCATTGGAACCTAGAAATATAGGTCAGTGGGATACGCTGCTGAAAGGAAAGAAACAGTTGGACAGCAATGGGGTGTTTGAGAATGAAACTAATTTCAAAATAAGAATGTATAGACTCAGGCTGAGGAGCTGTTAAGGTGGGATAAGCAATTCAGGTGCAATTTCTTTACACAAATGTTGATTTGACTCTGGAGTGAATTCACAATGCTGGCAATAGATGTTTGTTCTGTAGAATAAACCTAGTGAAAAGGGTGATAGAGAATTTCTAATACAAGCAGACATGGAGCAGTGTAGTCAGTCACTAAATTTTGGAGTTCATATATTTAGAGAGATAGCTGTACTGCCGTATTATTCCCTAGGTAAATCTTAACTGACAGTGCAGTCATTCTCCAGTCTCTTGATGATTTTGCAGATCACGGTCAAATCTGACCCTTTCATTCTATGTAGAAAGCTGAATGTTTCTGAAGAAAAGCAAGCAAGGATGAATGCAGACAATGTTTCAGATGCCCTGTCCTAATTAGACTCAATCCTAGCACCCAGTGCTTTAGTAATAAAAATGTAGACATAAAATTCATGAGTTGCTCCCTCACATGGGATAGAGTTTTTGTACAATTTAGAATGGAGTGGGATAACAGATAATGGCTGAGCAATAAACACCCCAACTAACTCACTACAGAAGCCTCTCCTGTTGTTAGCCTGATGTGCTGGGTGATATTCAGCTTGAGTAATTATGTTCTGTTAGTTATGTATTTATTCTGTGTTAACTTTACATTTGGTATGTGTTACATTACAGCTGTCAAACATGTACATTCAAACAATCAATAATAAAGAAACTACAATTCTTCAAATTATGGAGTTATAGAAGAGTTCTGAAAACATCGTAGATAGACTATCTAACCAACAAAAATATTGGAGATGATTGGAATTTAGCAAATGCTACATAGAGATCTCATGAATAGAAAGATTCAATTTGCAGGGCACATTTTAAGAGGTTCAGAGGTTGATGCACGTTTATGGAGACTGGAAGTGAGGGCTGATGGTAGGAGAACATTAGGCAGAAAACAAAGATCTTGGCCAGATGATGTGGCAGCCAGGGTGGATCAAAAGGACTGTTCATCCACAAAGAGCTTAGCAGAGGATCCTAGGGAATGGGCTACTATGGTTGCAAATCTCCCATGATGGAGATGGACATCTCTAACCAAACTAATATGTAATATGTGTCTGATGCCTTAATAACATGTAGCTTTGTCCTGGTAAAGATCACATGTAAAATTATACTTACAGGAGAGGCTGGGCATGGAGACTATTTACATATCATTATTACAATAACGGATGGTAGCTTTCCATGGCCCATATCGCTTTGCCTTCTTGTAAAAGTCTGCGGAAGGGGACAAAGCAAAAGGAAGTCTCGACCAGGAGAGGAGTCCAGTGTAAAGGGTGGATACTGAGAAGACAGGAGACACTGGGAAATACAGAGGTGACGATGAATATTTATTTAAATTCTCCCCTATAATTATAATAAATTGACTTCTTATGGGTTATGAAAGTCATGATGGAGAAGCTGAAATACATTCTAGGCAACAATTTTAAGCTAATTCCTACATATCATTGTGTCTTTTGTTCATACAGTGCATTGTAATTTAGTCAAATGTGAATTCCTGGAGCTTTCAACCTTTAAAGGAATTAAATTTAAGGAAGAGAGGAATGTTAGTCCATAATTGGCTATAGATGCCTTCATATGATGCAAACTAATTTAAATTAAATTCACCACTAAGAATCTGAAAGGCAGTTTTTACTGGAGATAGAGAACACTAGTAACCTGAGGACCATTCTTCAGCTGGAAGCCATTATTAAGCAGCAAGAACTCAGAAAGCTAATGTAAAGTAGGAGAGCTAGCTGTGGGAGTAATTACTCTGTTCTGGCAGTACCGAGGGCTGCTGCTAGTCAATGTGTAGTTTGAGCATGTGTCCTTTACTATGGCTTTAGGCATGTTGTGCTTGTGAAAGAAGCTAATAAAACATATTAAAATATCTATGGATATCCAATTGCTTTAAGTGCCACTTGCCATACACAATGTAAGTCTTACAATTATGAGCACTCAGAGGTGTTTGCAAGATACCGAATATTCAGGAAAAAATAAAAAATAAAAAGCGCTGCTGATTAATAAAACCATAAAAACATTAATGAACAGCAACTTTATAGTCCTCATCACAAAGTAAAGCAAGTCTCTTCTCCTTGGCAAAACTGGGCTCTGTGTCCTTCGGAATGGGAGACTGATGGTTTATTAGAGGGACAGCAATAAAGTAAGCAGAACATCATAGCCTGTTCAAACGAAGAACAGAATAAAAAATGACTCGAGTGTTCGATAAGTGTTACATGGGGAACCATATTTAATCTGCTTTGAATGCAGGATGTGTTCATCTCCTCTCGTGTTTATATACAGAAGCTCAGTCTAAAGTTATATTAACTGCACGTGTTGGAGGGCTTTCCCTTCATCCTCTCCCCTAGTTCTTGTCATGTAGACAGAAAGCAGAAGCGCAGACAATGCAATGTTTATTGGGATTAGTTTCCAAGCAAGCATATTCCAAAGCCCTTCACACCAGTCGGGCTTATCTCTATATGCCAATAGAGTCTGTTCCCCAGTGTTCCCCCGTGTCCCCCTTTCCAGCTCTGACACCACAGAGCATTTACCCCGTGTCCCCCTTCCCAGCTCTGACGCTGCAGAACCTTGCCTATGTCCCCGTTCCCCGTTCCCTATTCTCATTCCCGCCTCTTAGCAAACATGATTCCAATTTCCCTTCCTCCCACTTCCTGTTTGACCCCAGTTTATATAGTAATATTATCAGCTATATCTTAACCAATCATTTTACTGAAATGTAGCTAACCAATCCTAACATATTATAACATAATTCTCTAACCAATTATATCGCACTACCCTAGTTAACTTATACCTAGCAAAATTAATTATACAGCAGACAGAAACAATTAGAGAACCAGTCAGATTAACAATAGAAAAGTGGGGTCCATAAAGATAAAAGACACAGAAATGAGGGTTTCACAACCACAACCATTAATAAGTGATTTCTTGCCAGACAGGATGCTATCAAGCTAAGTTTTCTTTAACTACCTTAAGATCTGTTTCTTTATCTGTGGTGATGAGCACTATTAGGACAGGATCGTCTTCCTAACAGCCCAATACCACCTTATTTCAATGTGACTGGTTTGGAATGTGAGGATCTGACCATATGCTTCCCAGTTTATGGCTGCCCCTGCTGCTTAGCCAAAGGCCTTAGCTTAAGAACAAGGCCACAGACTATCCTAGTGAGAAAAGGCCCATACACAGGCAGACTGTAATTTTGATTCTTTGTTTTTATACCCCTGTAACTAGCTAAGTGATAAAAATGCACCTAAGTTCTTAAAGTATAGGCCTTTACAGGCAGGCCTGAATATCTATATTCTAACAGCATGCACTACACCCAACCTTTGTGTTCAGTTGAACTTTTCAGTCTAATTGGGGATTTCTAGAACACGTCTGAATCCTTACAAAAACAAACGAATAAACCACAATGACTGCAAATTGCACTAATGGACAGTTGATTCAGCAGTGACTACTCACTGCTTTGACTAGATGCAGGGGGATGTATATTCTGTGGGATGAGAGCCATAAACGACCTATGAAGGAAAGACTTGATGCTCTAGCCCCAAGCCGCACATCGGTGTCTAATATTAACATTAACAGTGTCTAACATTGACTATATATACACACATTAACCTTTCTGCAAGGTGCCAATGGCAGCACAAAGCTGGGGTTCAATCTGTTTAGGGGTCCTTTTCTAAAATAAAAGAAACAATGGCTCAAGCCCCCACTCAGAGCCCCATTTCTACTTCCAGGGAGCTTAGAATAAAACCTTCCAAGTCACTTTTGCAGGTTCCTTCCCACTCGCAGAACTCAGCAATCCTTGGGTATATGGAACACAAATAATTTCTTTTCTTTTTTTTTGGGGGGGGGGGGGAGGAAAGAATAAAAACATGACAACCATATATCTATATTTACGTGCAATAAAAGTAACAAAACGCAATCAGTATGTCAGCAGGATGATCGGCACCGAAGTTCCAATGATTAATTATCTGGCTTGTTACACTCTGGAACTCTTAGTTCACCCATTTAAAGATCTCACTTATGGGGTCAGATAGATTCAGTGGTAGTCAAGTTCTTCTCTGCCTGGCTGCTCCACTCCAGTAAAGTCTGCACTGCCAAGTCCCACTGTGATGCACAGCTCCCTGGTCCAGTTCTGCAACATCAGCATTATGGCCGGCACATGAAATGCCTGTTGGGGGAGCCTAGCCCCCGGCCCCTCCCCTTCTGCCCAAAGTCCCGCCCTTCCCCTCCTCCCCAGCCATAGTCTACTGCCTGTATACTCCAGACCATATCTTACACCATTTCTATGTCCTTTCACGTGTACAGTTTCAGTCACAATCTGTTATCATTTATACAATCAGAACAGAGACAAATTCCAATTAAAACAACAAAACACAGGATGTGGAACTATGGGCATGCAACATAATAATTTATGTAAATGAGGATGGCCAGAGCTGGCTTTTCCCCTTGTCCCTATAGAGGGAGCAGAGCATTCCACCCCTCTAAGAGCTTGTCTACATTTGAAATGCTACAATGGCACAGCTGCGCAGCTGTATCTCTTCAGTGTAGATACTGCCTATGCAGACGAGAGGGGTTCTCCCATTGGCATAGGCAATGTACCTTCCTGAGAGGAGGTAGCTAGAGTTAATGGACGATTCTTCCATTGACCTAGCTGTATCTACATCAGGTCGGCTTAACTACATCGCTCAGGGTTGTGGATTTTTCAGAACCCTGAGTGATGTAGTTTGGTTTACCTGACTTTTTAGTGTACACCAGACCTAAGCTCTGGGATTTACATCCATATACAATGTGTCTGCATGTGTGCATCTCCCTGTGAGATTATTTGTGTGTGTGTGTGTGTATGTATATTTAAGGCCAGCCTTATTTACATAAATTATGTAAATATACACACACACCCCTCACACAAACCATATTCCTTGTGTGAATTCCAAAGATAATGGACATGTAAGAGAACTATGGGACACGTTTGTTGCTGAAACCCAATCTGTGTCTATGTGTAAATTTATGTTTGATATCTCAAGCTGGCTACTTTTATATTAACTCAAATCTTTCTCCATTCACACAAATGATTAATTAGACCATTTGTTGAATTTAAAGACTCGGGGCAGAGTGACTTACAGAATGGATATTTTTGTTTCTGGAAGCAACTTGAACATAACTGTGTGGTTGATTGACGTTTTATTACAATCCCTTGTTTCTGGGTCAATATGAATGTGTTCGTATGTATGCAATCAAATTAGAAGTAGGCTTGAATTCCATGAGAAAAGACTCACTCTACATTCTGGTTTTCTCATCCACTGACAAATTAGAGAGGTCCCTAGAGTCCAAATTACGTTGATCTCCTTCTCCAAAGTGCTTGACTCACATAATCCAGGTAAACATGATGGTACACAGTAGGAGGAATGTTTAGTAACCATATATTTTGCAAGGCTCGGGCTACAGCACAAGTCTCAGTACAAGTATCTAATCACAGCAGCAATGGTCCCCAAGCTCCTTTCTCAGAATTTGTACTACTGATAAATGAAGCTTTAAACACACACTGAAAATTGCGACTATTTGTTTATATATTTACCATCATCTACAGTTGTATAATATATTAGTGCTTACTGCGCTGGGGATTACAAAAGCAGGATGAGTGGTTTCTTGCAACATGTGTGAAGCATGTACATTGAAAATATTGAGGCAGTTCCTTACTAAACATATAGACTCCCAATCATTGCACATCCTGTACAGATTACAGATGGGCTCCAAGTGAAAAGTCTGGATCCAGATCTGAAAGTTTTCAAGGTGGTGATGGTGGTGGTTTCAGATCCAGGGAGCTCGTTCAGCTCAGTTTATGCAGAGAGGGGCCAGCTGTGAAGCTTGGAACTATTTCAAAGTTCAGCCATCTTCCAGAATTTTGGCTCAGGCCCTTCTCTGATTTAAATGCTGTTAAAAAGTGAAAACACGTATTGAATGTATCATGGCCATAAGTAGCTGTTTAGAAACAAACAATGGGAGAGATATTCAAAATATTTTTCTGATTCTTTAGACACCAATGTCACACCTATGCTGAGTGGTAGCAGATGTCTGGGGTCTTTCAGGATGGCCTCCCAGTGGAGGAGAAATCAGTGATGCACAGTCTGCATATACTGTAAGTATATTGACACACATATGCCAGTCCTGAAATGAGATAGTCCAACAGCAAGCAGGGCAATCCCTTCAACTAGGAATTAAAGCCTAACATCAATGCCCTATTCCCAGAGAACAAATTTAGCTCAAGATTTGACTCTAATCAGAGGCCAGGGCAAAGTGCAAACATTCCTGCTGCTCACACAGCTCCTTCTCTCCCCAAGCTGCCTCTATGCGAAAAAGTTTGTGTAATTCACATGCTTGCACTGCTGAAATTTATTATAATAATAAACAATAACAATAATTATTATTACATACATTATTATTATTTTGGGAGAGAAGCAGTGGGGAAGAGACTTGGATTTTTATTGAATCCCATGCGTTTCTACACACAGGCGGAGAGCAGCATAGGACACTTAGTTAGCATGGCCAAGAGGCATCTAGAGAAGTGGGGCGAGTGGTAGTTTTTGGACCTGCTCAGCAGCTGTCTCTGAACTATGCAGAGAGTTTCCATTAAGGGCAAACAGGGCAGCGGAACAGGTTCCACACATGCACCATCTGAGAGCTGAGCCAATTGGAGCTCCGTAGGGAGATGGTTATAAATAGGGAGTGTTAGAAACAAACCCATGGATTTAGCAGCTGAACAATGCAGGGCTAAGATGTATCTGCTGTGAGAACTGCGTCTCAGCTGCTTGTGCCACTGGATCCAGACTACAGACACCCTGTCTCCTGACAGCTGAGGAGATGGCCAAGTATTGATGATGGGACTGGAATTGCTGCTGGCTTTGAGGATCTTCAGACTGCTTTGCTGAGGAAATTTTGTGAAGTTTGGAGGGGAACTGTGGGGCTGTCATTCTTCTCTCACTCTGAGGAATCCAGGTGACACACATGCACTTCTGATGCCATCCTGCAGAGACTGAGAATTCCTCTCCATGAAAAGATCAGAAGGGAGTGTGACATGGTGGCCCATGGGTGCCAACTGGCAAGGGGTTCATGATTTAAAAGCAAGTCCTGCCTGAGACATGACGAACTCGCTACACCTAATACACTATTTTCAAGGTATTTATCCACAAAGGGTAGCACATGAGATCTCTACTGAAAGCTCATAACTAATTCAAAACTCATAATCACTGTGAGATGTATATATGGATAATATATAAGGAACAATGTAACTACATTGAAAACTGTGCCCTTATGGTCTTGGAGTGAAAGTGAGTCACTGGGGACTCAGAGGTCTTGGTGATGGCCCATTCAAATGAATGGGGGCTGTCACCCCTTCCTGGATTGTCGATTATGCAGCATATTGCTCAATTGTCCACCATTGCAACAACCCAGAAAAGTTAATGGAAAAACTATAAACATCAGAACTAGCTGGAAATGAAAAGGAACAGTATGACAGTGAGACGATCGCTCTGTCTATGGCTAGAGACAAAAGACTGATTCAATCTATCACAGGGAGGAGAAAGACACTCTAGGTCCACTCATTGAGGAGATACGTTGGTGAGCGGGGGTCCTTCATGAAAGACTGGGCCTAGCTCCTTGGGGCTAGCCAGCACTGCAAAAGACTGAACTGTGGTGAGAGCATCTAATTTAGTAGCTAGGAAAGCAGTGTTTAAACAGGTGTTTAAGCACCTGTAGGCTTGGCAGTTCATAACCCCTGCATCTCTGGACTTGCTTCATCAGTTATGAATGTAAAACAATTGCTTGAGCCCAGGCCCCTCTTTCATTAAAAATTAAGCACTGTAGGAAAGGTAACTGTTAAGTGTAGGCCGTAGTTTACATTTTATGATTTTGTTCTGTAGTGGAACCATTTTTTTCCATCGCACATTTGTTTCTATTTGACTCTCTTTTCTGTCTTAAATAAATGTCCTTTTGTTTAACTGGAATTGAACTCCAGTGTTGTGCGTGTGACACAGGGGGCGAAGGCGAAGCAGGTAGAGTGGGGTACACTGTTCCTTTGAGAATGGAGGGGCTGGGATTTCAGGGGGTATCCAGTGATCAGGAGTTGGATACCACCGGGGGGATGTTTTGTAAAGGACTTGGGGGCTGGGCTGTATCTATTGTCAACCAGCATGGCAAAGGCAAGAGTGGTATAGCCCAGAAGGGAGCGCTAGAGCGGTTGACAGGCTGGTAGTGTTAGGGAGCTGACACCCAGCTGGCAGAGGCAAGACGCCCTTGTGCTGGAGACGGGGGGCACCAAAGTGGGTCACAGCCCCGGGTGCCCCGAGAAGCATCACAAGGAGCATGGCTGTGTGTGCGTGTGTGCGCCTAGGCATACTTATGTAACAGCATCAAAGTGGGCAAGCCTAGGCGGGACAACACCAAGAGCGTTACCACATAAAAGTTGTTCAAGAAAAGTTTTCATGAGTGTTCCAAATGCTGGCTGCAGACGTTTATATGCATATATGTTATTTCTAAAGAAAGTGTATGTCATGCTAAGCGGTTTAACTCTGTGCAATTTTTTTTTTAAATTTAATTAAAGCCCTGAAAAGACTGAGCTCTGGCTTGAACTTCCACAGAGAAGTAAGCTGAGGTGCAGAATAATTAGTTATGCATAATATTACCTCCTGACCCATTACACTTACATAACCCAAGCCAGACAAGAGGGCATGTCTTTCCAAAAGTCAAAACTTGCTCACATACTTGGGAAAAAGAAATAAGACAGTGTGACAACCTCGCCTGGTAACACCTGCCATAACAAGATTGAGCTAATAAAAGTTTGCATTTGCTCATTTAAGTGTATTATGCAGCTGAAATTCCAGGAAGTTGTGGTTCAGTGCACTTTCAGACAGGATGCAAAACTAACTGCAGGCATCGCATATCTTCCAAGACATCGGGGTGTTGGGAGATCTGTGACTACAGGCACAGAAATGAAACCCACAAAAAATGTTTCTGTGCCACTTACATCCATGTCAGGCAACTCTAGACAAGTGAAACACTCATTCATTAGCTCCTTTCCAGCCACTCACCACTCAAACTATAGAATCTGTACCTCCATTTTCTCTCTGTAAAAAGGGGTATGATGTGATCTGTCAGGCCTTTTCTGCCCTTGCTGGAGGCATTGGTGCCCTGACACCTCCTTGCTCAGGCTGGGCTACCAACAAGATTTAGTCCTCCAAAAGCCTGGAAGGGCCAGGAGAAGATGCCGAACAATCTGGAGCTAGCAGGCCAGTTAAGAAGGTTTGCCTGCTTCTTCTCAGGGGAGGATGGGTTAGACTGAGGCTGAAGAGGTCTGCAGTGCTATCTCAGAACCCCAGACCAGGTCAGGGACTTGCCCTCAAGTGCTGCAACTAAGCCCTTGCCTTTGAGGTTTTGTTTATTTAAAGGTGAAGACAGCCAAATGCTGAGGTCTTTTTTTTTTAATTAACTATACAGACTTAAGAGTATCACCCTGAGCTTACAGCATGAACCACCCTATGCCAAGCAAAAGACCAACAATTTTAGATTAAGCCTGGAAGTGCCTTCAGAGGCATGTCAGGCTTAGCAGTGGGTGCTATAGAGCAGCTCCCCCCCTGTGATGGGGGCTAATGGTGCTTCCCTACCTCACAGGGGAGTTGTGAAGATAAATATATTAATAAGTTTGTGAGGCACTTAGCTACAATGGCGACAGGGGCCATATAAGCACCTTAGATCAGTGGATCTCGAACTATCCCTCACCAGGAGGCAGCCTAAGTTTGCGGCTCTCCTTTCCCCCCCGTCAGTCCCTCCTGGGGAGGCAGCCTGGCTCAGGCTCTCCTTTTCCCTGCAATCCCTCACCTGGAGGCAGTGAGGCTCTGGCAATGGGAGAGGTAGCAATGGGGTGCTAAGTCTGCTGTGAAAAATGATGACAAATATCACTTCTCAAATTGCCACCCTTACTTTATGTGACTGCTGGCACAGTGTTGCCTTCAAAGCCAGGCACCTAGCCAGCAGCTGCTGCTCTGGTGCCTTCAGAGCTTGCGGCAGTATATATGTTTGTGGAATGGGTGGGGCATAACTGACTACAGATACAAAGAACTAGGGCTCAATCGAATAAGTTTGAGAACCGCTGCCTTAGATAGATAGATATTTGAATGGATTGTTGATTGAAAGTATAGCTATGAAGCTAAAACCCCTGGTCAAACTCCCTCAGAATCATCCATTTGCTGTCTCACGTCTTTTAACATATTACAAGTGCCTACTAGAAAACTTGGACAATTCCCTGAAAAAATTCAATGAACAATAATGTTTCCTTACATAAATGACTCCACAAACTTTCATGGACAGGTCCTGAGATCATCAAATGCTTCATAACATTTTTTAAAATAATGTATTTTTTTCTAGACACCCAATGTTGCAGCTCAAGTCTACACAACAGGCAGCCATGTTTTTTAATGTCTCCACACTACATGTGAATACAATGGACATGTTGTTTAAAACATCAGTGCAGTTCTTTTCCTCTTGCACATCTAGGGCAGATGCATGCCCACTTTGTGCACACAATTTCACTTGCTGTTCATTTACCCGTTCACAGAAATGCATTTTTTGTCATTTCAGCTACCAGATTGCATAAATAATGCTAACATTTGCACATGCAAATTAGACAGATTTAAACCCTGACGAATCAGAAAATCTGGCCCACAATCCTCATATTTCAAGCATTTACTTGTTCAATACATTTTATTCCCTTTCCACCACTTGAAAATCTACTTTCAATTCACATTAGTTACTGACAACATATCTATCCAAAGTCCGCCCTACAGCAGTTTCCTAGGTAACCAGCACATTGGCAGGAAACAACAGAATGACTTCAAACACACTTGAACTACGGTATTATTTTCCATCTTTTCAAAGCATGCAAAGATACAAAAGCTATTAAGAATTAAAAATAAATGACAAATGCCAGTGGGAAATTACATTCATCCTCACTAGTATTATACGTCACCTAGAGAAGTGAGCTCACCTGAAATCAGGGCAGGGTTGATTTCTAGTGTGACCTGTGACTTCTAATGGGTTTGAACGTAGCACCTTTTTACTTTTGCCTTCCTTTCAGGTGCCCTAACCTCATCTCTCTTCAGGGTCTGGGTCTGGGTCTGGAACATAACCCAGATGGCTTCTGGGTATGGTGGGAGCTGATATTTTGATTTCCTCTCCCCCCAGTTTCTTCAGAGGACAGACAACAGCCAATCACCAACAGTTTACAGGGTTACCTGGGAAGGGCTGTTGTCCTGTCTATAGGTGGGTTTCTTGGGGAAGCAGCAGTATTTATTCACATAGACCAGCCCTTCACAAGATTTCTACAGCAGTATTTCTTATGCTCACCGACTGATTGTGGGTCATGTGATTTTGGAGCCTGCAGGAGCAGCTCTTGCGCTGATTTGAGAAGCTCCTCTGATCCAGTGATTTTCAGGGTAGGGTGTGCAGGTAGAGCTACCAACTATACACCAAGGAAGAGAGAATCTGTAATCCTTAGCTCATGATTGCTAAGGGACCCTGGGGAGAATGTGTATATGGGAGAGTGTGGGGAGGAGCAGAGAGGAAAGCATGGTGGTTGTGGTTTCCCTTGTTAGCTGGCTAGGAATTATGGGACCGTATCAGTAGCCAGGTCAGAAGCAGAGCTAGCAGTAGCAGAGTATTTCCCCTCTCTTGTTTTCCTATTCTGTGCAGGTGAGAAGGAGACAGCAAATTCCTGCCATCCCATAAGACCCCTTGAGTGGATTGTGCATGGGCTGGGGGAAGCATTAGGCCTGGTCTACACTGGAAAGGATTGGTCAATATGGCTACACTGGCAAATCCTTCTTGTGCTGACAGTTTATACCAGCAAAAAAGTGCTTTGTCCATAGACCTTGTACTAGGTCTAGGCTAAATAAGCTAAATAAGGAGATGGGGAAATTGGGCAGGGGGAAAGGGGCTGTGCAAAGTGCCCTATTGGAAGGGGGAGGTTTCATGAAGGTTCAGGAACGTCAATCAGAACAGATTGGTCTGATGTCAGTCTCTCTGAGCACAATCTCTTTCATCTAGCCCACATGAACTCAAACCTTTCAGGCCTCGCCCACCTCTGTTTATAGGGGAGAGATGGGGGCTGCATAATTAGAGGCTTTACAGGTGCAGACCCTTCCCTCATTATTGATAATTGTAGTATTTTGTTGAAGGGGTGTATACCTACATATGGCTGAAATATAGCTGTAAGTACTGCCTGCTCCTGGCCTTGTTCCAGTGCAAATTAGAGCATTGTCAGATCAGCTGTAATCTATGTTCATCTCCAGTGGTCCCAAGAGGCTATTTTGGCAGCCAAGAATCACCAGGAGGGAAGGACATGCCAGCTATGTCCTCCTTTCCCTAGCCATGACCTCCAATACAACCACTGGGAAGAGGGCATCATAAAAGGACCCAAGATCTTCTTTTGCAGGATGTGAGTAGCCGCTAAAGGTTGAATGGGCAGGGTTTAGGACAGCTTTATGCCAGGGACTAGCACCACACCTCCACACAGCAGGATCTGACCCATTGTGTCGGTTGATAATATAACATTGTTCAGTTGCAGAGCACTTTTCATCCTGAAGGATCCTAGTGCACTTTATAGCTATATAAAGCAAGTATTGCATTCACCACTCACTGTCAATAACAAGTCTCTCTCTCGATCTCTGCTGCCCAAATGGCACTTTCACTGAAGGGCTGTCAAGGCATGACAGCTGTTTTAGTAGTACACAGCAATAAAACACAGCACTTTGGGGTAAGAAATGAAGAATGTTCTCTCCTATTGACGTTGCAGGCTATATGTAGGAAGGCAGCATAAATTATCCCTGATATGCGGGTGAATATGCCTCACCAACAATATTTTGGAACCTTTAATTCCTTCAGTTTTATCTTGAGCTGAAAGCACTTTTGATACCACAGGACTTCTGCCTAACATGGCACTTGGAAATTAAAGGCCAGAACCTTATTAGCGAGGGTACACTGGCTTAGTTTCAATGAAGTCCATGGAACTATACTGATTTATACCAACGGGAGGTGGGTCTAGCCCATAATTTATACTGTCTCAGAGAAAAGTGTGTCTCGTACTGAATCATGAATACAGTTTCTTCTGGCATCCTGGGTTTTTCTTGGAGATCTTCTGTCAAAATACTGGATAGTGCTGTTATAGTGAAAGCAGTACGCGTTGTACCATGGTAACATGAGACTAAGATAGTCAATCATCAGTTTCACTACGCTCATAAATACACATGCAACACATGGGAAAACACTATAAGATGCAATGCTCCTAGCTTCATTTATTGACATTGAAACAAGTTTCCGTAGCATTTTTTTTCTTCACCCCAGACTGCCCTTCCCTTTAAATTGACATCCAGGACAGGAGGAGAGAATATTAATAATCCAATGACAGCAGCTTTTGTGACCCAGACAAAACCAAGCAGCCCAGGAAATCTAATGAGAAAACACTCTAGTCAATTTTCCAACTCAAGGATGTTAGGATGAGCTTCAGAGAGAAATTTTGGTTGCTTTTCTGAATTTAACCGAAACTTTACATGGGCACCCATGTCTAATCCCGATCACTGCAATACTCCAATCCAAGGGCACAGATTAAATTCAGAATCAGTCTTGGTGATTATCCTGACCCCTCTGAAGTCCGTGGGAGTTTTGTCATTGATTTTAATGAAGCAAAGTCTTCAAATTTCATAATGCAGTTTCAGCTATGCTCGTCTGAAACGTCAGTGACATCTTGTGGCCTACGGAGTTAACCACACTCTTCAAATTCTATACTAAAATACATGTCCTGTTACACACTCAAGGCTAGCATCTAACCCCTAGGACTGAGTGAAAAATTCAAAACTAATAATTTATTCGATTAATTTAGCATTTTTGCTGTTTGTAAATAGTCTGAGAGGAGTTTACCACCTTTTCAAATGTGTTCATTATTTAAAATTATTTACTAAATAATTTCTACATATAATTAGTGGTGTTCAGATTATTTATCTGTAGTTCGTTGGAGCTGTATTGGTTAGATCACTTAGTATTGTTTCTGTTCCACGGTCGGATAACTTGTTAATATTTATACGGCTGTAGCACCAATCAGAATCAGGGCTCCATTGTTCTTGGTACTGCCCAAGACACAGTCCCTGTTCCAAAGAATTTGCAAGCAAATAATCAGGTTTCTGGTTTGAACCTTCACATTTTTAGTTCAGAATTTCCTTTCTGTGAATACATACTTAAAATCATTGTTTCTATGAACATTCCTACCAGTAAGCTCCTGTGTTAGAGCATAGCCATGGAAACTGACCACAAAAGAGGCACAAATACAGGCAAAACCAATCCCATTTTTTATTGTCGTGAATATTTATGGGCACTTTTTTGATCTTCAGCTGAAACAACCTCAGCTGTGTTGTGCAGATTGCTGCCTAGCTCAAAACCAGCATATTTCACTTTCATGCATATGGAATTAGAACTTGAGTGTGACAGAGCTCAATTTATACACAGCAGTTTCTCCCAGTACTTTGAACAGAAAATAACAATTGTTCCTCCCATGCCAGCGTGTGGTAATGCTTCGCAAATGTTGGCTTTTAACTGATTCTCACAATACTATCAGTTTTAATTTTAGTATATTTATAAGGAGCAAAATCTTCAGGTTTTTACTAAGTCAAACTTTTTCTGAAGCTAATGGGAAGTTGCCAGAATAGAGACTGCAGGAAAACTGTGGGAAAATGTTTGGATTTGGCCATGTGTGAGGTTCTTTATATACTCTATGCCCATATCTGTTTGTAATATACTATGTATCTCAAATTTTCTGGAACAGAAAAAAAAAATCTATCCTTTCTTACTGCCCTTTAAATGGTCACATACAAAGTGAAGGTCAGTTCCAGAGAGAAAAAGTATTCAGAAGGTCTTAATGTTTTTCCATTTACTGTCAAACTCTGAAGGAACCTAAATGTTCTCACACCGAACTGGTTTTCGCTGGCAAAAGATACAATCCAGAAAACACTTTTCAGGCAACTGGCTGATGGAAGAACAAGGCTAAGTTTAGTACTGCAAAGCAGTGGATAAAGGTCTAGAAAACAAAGCAAGGTGAAGGCTAGGCCCTGAAAAGTTACTCCCTACCATGGAATGTTTGCCTCCCTCTCCTTCTCTGCTGAGATTTACACCGTGGGACATGCCTTATGGAAAATTTGAATTGGTATAACCAATCTAAAGAAGAAGCCTTAATGTACTGAGAGGATGGACGATTATACAGATACCACAGCAAAGAATTCTGACATGACTGCAGTTAAACTCTTATTCAAGATGACCTGCAAAGAAAACTAAAATGGGCCTCTGCCCTTTCTCTTTTTTATGATGGATAAGAACAACTGGCAAGGTCAGTGTAACAGGGGATAGCTCGGTGGTTTGAGCATTGGCCCGCTAAACCCAGGATTGTGAGTTCAATCCTCATGGGAGCCATTTAGGGATGTGGGGCAAAAATTGGCGATTGGTCCTGCTTTGAGCAGGGGGTTGGACTAGATGACCTCCTGAGGTCCCTTCCAACTCTGATATTCTATGATTCTATGAAACAGCAATCAAGTTAAAAAAAGAAGGAAAAAATGGGAAAGGTTAAAGGAAAACAAATCACCCCGCTCTGGCACGGGAACATCACAACCAGCATCTCTGGAATGTCAGGGAAGTTCAGTCTGTTCCTCACACATCTCAGGCCCTGGCTGTGCTGTAGGGATGCTGCGGGTCAGACACTTGCTCTAGAGATGGCTACACGCCCTCAGGCTCTAGGGGGCAGGACCCTTCTTCGCAGCATTGCCCCCGCCCCATCAAGGTTACAATTGCCCTCCAAGTCTGGCCTGCAGAGCCCTGCACTGGGCCTGCTGCCCAGAGTCCTGCTTGCTCTGCTCACTGCTCCAGCTCCAGCTCAACTCTGCCTCAGCACGGCTGCTGCTGCTCTGGCCCCTCTGACTCTGGTTGCTGCAGCTCTGCTCCCAGGACAGGTCTGCTCTGCAGGCTGCTTTTGTGACTCTGCTCCCAGCACTGACCTGCTTCCTGGGCTGCTTTTCTGGCCCCTCTGGATCTGGCCCAGCTCTGCTCCCCAGCCCAGCTTGGGCCCCTGCTCTCTCCTTAGCTCAGCCCCACTTTGTCTGACCCCGGCAATTCCAACTCACACAGAGGATGGGACCCCCTGGCCTTCTGACTCCCTGATTAGCTTGCCTGCCCTGTCAATCAGGCTGACCTGGGCATTGGATTCCCCCCATTGGTCCTGGGGACTGTCAGTCTCAGGGTCCTGATTTCCCATTGACCCTTCCCCTTACTTTTGGTACTGGGAGCTAGCCAACCAAAACAGCCCCACTGAGTTTTAGTAAGGGGACAACAGTCCCTTACATTCAGTTGAAAAACACTAGGGCTGGAATTCACAGAGCTACTTAGGTGCCTAAACCCAGATTTAGGCACCTAAGTCCTGTTTTTAGGTTCCTAAATCCCCCACTACAATTCAAAAGCTATTGCTGAACCTGTAGGCACCTGAATTCCCTAGGCACCTATGGTTATGCCTCTGGGCATGTGCCCTGCTGCCTCCCTCTAGGCATCTCCTGCCTAAGCCCCAGAGTGATTCACAAAGCAGGTTGTTTGGCTGCCTAACATGCTCTCTGAGCAAACCTACTGAATCTGGCCCCATTCAAAATCCAGCCAGAGGAGGAGGCGGTAGTGGTGCTGCTACCCGCCTTGTAGCCCGGTGGTTAGAGTATCACCCGGAATAGAATAATAGAATCATAGAATATCAGGGTTGGAAGGGACCCCTGAAGGTCATCTAGTCCTGCTCGAAGCAGGACCAATTCCCAGTTAAATCATCCCAGCCAGGGCTTTGTCAAGCCTGACCTTAAAAACCTCTAAGGAAGGAGACTCTACCACCTCCCTAGGTAACGCATTCCAGTGTTTCACCACCCTCTTAATGAAAAAGTTTTTCCTAATATCCAATCTAAACCTCCCCCACTGCAACTTGAGACCATTACTCCTCGTTCTGTCATCTGCTACCATTGAGAACAGTCTAGAGCCATCCTCTTTGGAACCCCCTTTCAGGTAGTTGAAAGCAGCTATCAAATCCCCCCTCATTCTTCTCTTCTGCAGGCTAAACAATCCCAGCTCCCTCAGCCTCTCCTCATAAGTCATGTGTTCCAGACCCCTAATCATTTTTGTTGCCCTTCGCTGGACTCTCTCCAATTTATCCACATCCTTCTTGTAGTGTGAGGCCCAAAACTGGACACAGTACTCCAGATGAGGCCTCACCAATGTTGAATAGAGGGGAACGATCACGTCCCTCGATCTGCTCGCTATGCCCCTACTTATACATCCCAAAATGCCATTGGCTTTCTTGGCAACAAGGGCACACTGCTGACTCATATCCAGCTTCTCGTCCACTGTCACCCCTAGGTCCTTTTCCGCCGAACTGCTGCCTAGCCATTCGGTCCCTAGTCTGTAGCGGTGCATTGGATTCTTCCATCCTAAGTGCAGGACCCTGCACTTATCCTTATTGAACCTCATCAGATTTCTTTTGGCCGAATCCTCCAATCTGTCTAGGTCCTTCTGTATCCTATCCCTCCCCTCCAGCGTATCTACCACTCCTACCAGTTTAGTATCATCCGCAAATTTGCTGAGAGTGCAATCCACACCATCCTCCAGATCATTTATGAAGATATTGAACAAAACTGTCCCCAGGACCGATCCTTGGGGCACTCCACTTGATACCGGGTGCCAACTAGACATGGAGCCATTGATCACTACCCGTTGAGCCTGACAATCTAGCCAGCTTTCTACCCACCTTATGGTGCATTCATCCAGCCCATACTTCCTTAACTTGCTGACAAGAATACTGTGGGAGACCGTGTCAAAAGCTTTGCTAAAGTCAAGAAACAATACATCCACTGCTTTCCCTTCATCCACAGAACCAGTAATCTCATCATAAAAGGCGATTAGATTAGTCAGGCATGACCTTCCCTTGGTGAATCCATGCTGGCTGTTCTTGATCACTTTCCTCTCATGCAAGTGCATCAGGATTGATTCTTTGAGGACCTGCTCCATGATTTTTCCAGGGACTGAGGTGAGGCTGACTGGCCTGTAGTTCCCAGGATCCTCCTTCTTCCCTTTTTTAAAGATTGGCACTACATTAGCCTTTTTCCAGTCATCCGGGACTTCCCCGGTTCGCCACGGGAGACCCAGGTTTAAATCCACCCTTCCTTAGCAGAGCGGTGAGGAAAAGTTTGAACAGCGATCTCCTACTTCTCAGGGGACTGTGATGACCATTGAGCTAGGGGGTATCCTGACCCGGGCCGGCTCCAGGCACCAGCTTTCCAAGCAGGTGCTTGGGGCGGCATTCAGAATGGGGTGGCAGTCTGTGTCCCTCTGCCGCTCTTGTGGCGGTAGCAATTTGGCGGCGACTGCTTGGGTTGGCAAAATTGGTAGAGCCGCCCCTGATCCTGACATAAGGTTCCCTGCATCTCTCCTGCTGGATGGATAAAGAGAGAGTGAAGGGAGCAGGGGAACTTGACCCAGGGTCTTCTGCCCCCTACGTGGGTGCCCTAACCACTGTACTACACACTCATTTTCTCTCTCTCTCTAGCCCTGTCCCTCTTTATGTATCCACAGTGGCACAGCTTCACCAGGAGAGACTGAGGGTGCACTACATAAGACTAGCCTGTGGCTCAGTGGGCAGAGCACCATCCCAAGGAAGAGGAGACCCCGGTTCAAAGCCTTTCTCACTGTCAGCAGGTACTTGAACCTGGTTCGCCCATGTTAGTGGTCTAACCACTGGGCTCAAAGTTATAATGGAGGCATCACAACATTTGGTCTGGAGTGCAGCCACTCCAGCTATAAGGAGTTAAGGATCACTAGAGAAGAGCTAGGCACCTAGCGCTAAGAAAGGGACGGGTCTTAGCACATTGGAATCTCCCATCAGCTTTTGTGGATTGCACTCTTAGGCACCTGTCTCTCACCATTCAGTGCATAGGGAGCCTATACACGTAACTTGGCTTTGTGGATTGCAATGTTGTTCCTGTGATCATCTAGGCACCTAAAAGTTAGGCACTGGGTTGCTTTCTTGTTCTGTATATTGGATTTCTAATATTAAGTTGATAATATTGGGCCAAATCTGGGAGCTTTTTGTTTTATTTACTCTCAGGAAAACACTGATTTCTTTCAGTGGGAGTTTGGCCTGAGCAAGGGCTGCAGGAGTTGGCCAAATAATAGCCACTATTCTTGTTTTCAGGTTTCTAAATCAAAGGATGGGAGCTAAATAAATTTATGATCTATCCCTTTTCTCCTGTTTTCCCCTAAAGTCAGCAAGTACATCATTGTCCCAGTAACCTCCCTGACTTCCTTCCTACCCACACTGAGTTTCAGCAGACCTTGCATCTTTCCAGAAGTCTACCTTCTTCCAGTCACACCACAGAGCCACTCTAGGATTCATGCCTGCTTCTCCAGGTACTGGGACCTCCTGTCTGGGGTCCAAGTCAACAGTGCAGCCTTAAGTCAGGGAAGTACCTAAGCAGGTATTTCAGTTTAAGCACAAACTTAAGTCCCACAGACTTAGCTAAGCACAATAAATAAATGGATTGCTCCATGAAGATGGACTTAAGCGTGTACTTAAATGCTTTGTTAAACTGGGGCCCAATGTACACTGCCTCCCCTCCTGGTGGTAGAGGGGCATTTGGGACTCACTCTAACTCCTGATCCACTCCCACTGGCCAGAGACCTTCTGGCACATTGGCAGCTACAGTATTGCCAAGCTCAAGCATTCAAACATTATGAGGCAGCCCTCCCAGCCCCGGTCGTACGATTGGTTTAAAAATCATGATTAAACAATTACAGCATTTGGGTTCCTTTTATTTGCCCTCTGGTTCCAAATCCCATAAAACTTTATTTTGTGAACACTGAACGTTTGGATTAAATTAGCTGACAGGAGTCCTTTAAACACTGAGGGCTTAGCTAGGACCCGAGTGTAACTATATGAAATGTGTGATATATGGATTGATTCCATGCTCTTCTGTGGTTGGGTGCTAGTCAACGCATTTTTCTGTAACATACCGTTGCATTTCAAAAGACCCCCTTGCCACCAACATAAGGGAACAGGCTGGTAAGTCAGAACAGACGGTACTGATCGGTGGTAAAGTGGTGCAAAAATTTTGGTACATGCAGCTGGAAATGGTGGTACTGTTAACGTCTGTAGTTGCTTTGACCTTCCTGGAGGGCACAATACGTGGCAATGCTATACCTTCAGTATTAAATACTACTTTGGTGGCACCAGGTATTGATGAGAAAGAGCCAACAAATCATGGGAGGTCAAGTTTATTTTTCTGGAGTGGGACTTCAGTGGCATTCCTCCACATTAAACACATCACTGCAAGATATTTCTTAGGCACTGGAGAAATACTGTGAACCCCAGGAATAAGCTCTGTTACTATCGACCTACTTACACGGTCATTACCATAGTATCCGAGGATCGCCCAGTCGTTACTGTATTGATCTTCAGAACACCCCACTGAGGTAGGAAGTGCTATTATCCCCATTTTACAGATGGAGAACGGAGGCACAAAGAGAGAGGTCCAGATTGAAAAGATGGGAGTTGGGCGCCTAAAGACTTTTAAAGGTCTGGCCCTAAGTGACTTGCCCACGGTCATATAGGAAGTCTGTTCTAGAGCAGGAAAAGGAACCCCAGTGTTCTCAGTTCTAGGCTAGTACCCTACCCACTGGACTATCTTTTCTCTCTGTCCCAGGTATGATGTTTTTATCACAGGAGCCACTGTGGACTTTGTTGCTGCACTTTATCAGGCATGTGAGAACTTAGACACACTTCCAAGAGAGGCACATAAAACAATTACCTGTGGGTTGTATAGGGAAGAATTAAGAAACAGCTTGTTGTAGACCATGCACAGAGCAGCTTTCTTGGTGTATGGCTATAGAACTTTGTCAGACTTTTGAGATAACTCATTTCAGGTGAACCACAATTCAGATATCAGCCAAAAAGTTACTGGGTGGCTGGTAATCCTATAGATCCTTTTCCAGATAGGACTGTTCCAATGGTGTGATCCTGGAGGTATCTGCCCATCAAACAAGGCCAAGAAACAAACTGGCGAAAATACTTCTAAGGGATACCCTTGAGATGGATCCTTATATTTTGAATTCTTGTGAGAGTCCCATTGAGATGTATTGTTCTGATCAACAATAAAGCCTAGAAAATATTTACTCTGGTGTGTGTTTTCCATATAGAACAGATAACATATTTCAGACTGTGAATACTCCAAAGTACTCATGGTCTGTCATGTAGTGACTGTTTAAGCAAATGCACTGACCGGGTGACTGTACAGATCAGTACTTTTTAAAAAAAATTGTGAGGGGATAATTGTCAAGAATGTTGGTATTATCTTCTTCTTAACAAGAGCTATTGTTTAGTTTCCTGCCAGATACCTCCAGAGATGGTCTGGATAAACCATAGGATGAGTTGAGGAAATGCATCTTTAACAATTCTGCTTTCCACTATATCCTAAGTATTATACTGGTATAACACTGGAGGACAGCTCAGATGCATTATGGGACTTAAACACATTGAATCAATAGTTCTAAGAGAGGCAAAGGTGGCCTACAGTCTTCTTGCCAGAGGTGGGTTAGCTACTACTTCTTAAAGGAGCTAATGAAAAACAGAAATGGCTGTGATGGAATGGAAGTCTCAATCAAATGTAATGTTTCAGGATATAAATAAACCCTTGGTATATACATAACATTTGTGAACAGGTGTTGAGGATTTTATCCATTTAAAATTCTTCTAGTTTAGTTTGGATATACAGCACTCAGTTTTCAGGCTTTCATTCAGGTGCTGTAACTGATTAGTCAGAGTGGGCAATGCAAATATAAGTTTCTTGTGCCTTACAAGGAGAAGAGGCTGTTAAATGTGCAGCCCATTTTACTGATCTGCCTTCAGCCGTTCTTAAGGTCCCAGCACTATGCCACATAGGCCAGCAGCTTTTCTTCTGTAATAAGGCAGTAAATTATAAAGGGATTTCAATATAAAGTTGAATAAACTCTTATCGTGAGGAAAGTGAATGTCAGGTTGTATGCTTAAACTTAGTGATTATGATTTTTAGTAGCTTTACTTTTATGATGTACATTATCTGTAAAGGTTTCAGATAAGCAGCCGTGTTAGTCTGTGTTCGCAAAAAGAAAGGGAGGACTTGTGGCATCTTAGAGACTAACCAATTTATTTGAGCATAAGCTTTCGTGAGCTACAGCTTATGCTCAAATAAATTGGTTAGTCTCTAAGGTGCCACTAGTACTCCTTTTCTTTTCATAATCTGTAAAGTGATACCGTGTCCTCCCCTCTGGGGAAAAGTAGTAGGGTGAGGAGACAAGCGAGGAGTGACTTACCTGTGATGCTAAAGTCCCACCACTCAACAGTGAGCAATTCAAAAGGCTACAGCAGCAGAAGAGCGGGAGCAACTCCTGTCTCATCTGGCTTCACACATTCTACCATCTAGTGGGGTTAAAAAGTCACTTCTCTCCCGAATGCTTCCTACATGTGTTACTTGTTCATTAGATACACTGTGCTTGAAAATAAGGTTTAAATGTTAAAATATTGCTGGTACCTTTTCTGTGTTATAGAGGGGATCAGGAATACTAAACAATTTTGTTTAATTTATTCCTGAGGATGGGTAAGAAAAAGATCCGAGTTTTTGGATGCAATATCCAAAGCCATGGAAGTCATGAAACATTCATTCACCTAACTTGAGAAGGTTTTACGGTATCATAATGCCCTCTGTATTTCACAGCTCATTCTCCCCCCACAGAAGTAGAAACATAAAATTCTTTTTTGTGAATAGTTATCATTTTAATAATTCATTTTGCTGAAGCTTAGTTATGTATTCATTTAAACAAGGCAATAAATGTATGTGTTCAAAGTGATGCAATAGTCTTTAGGCTATTTCTAAATTATGCTAAACGATATCTGGAGTATAAGGAGAACTAAAATCAAACGCAGTACACCATCTTTGCTTCTCTAATAACAACATTTAGTTCCAAATTCTGCTCTCAGCTACACTGGCATAAATAGTTATCCATAATACATTTATTGGTGTCAACAACAATGGTACTATTCTGGATTTAAATGACTGCAAGAGAGCCGAATTTGCCCTTTGTACCTAAATAACATTTTTTACACCAAATACAGACCTGGGACCAACTTCTGTGCAACTCCACTGGACCAAGATCCAACCTAGTATAAGCAGATGTAACCTCACTGAAATCAAATGAGTTGCATCTGCTTACACCAAGTCTCAGTTTGGTCCAATGTCTTCAATATGATTGCATGAATATAAATGAGAGCACAATTTGGCCCCCTCCTTTGTGGAAGGGAATGCAACATCATTGAAATCACATGACTTGCACCCACTTACCCCAGGTCTAGACTTGACGCTACCGTGAGCACGTGCTTCTACATCCGTTAAAAGGACTACTTGTTTGCTCACTTCTATGACACATCTCATTCAATTCGGTAGCGAGAGGAGTCGCATCTGAACCTTAGAACATACCGAACACAACGACTATTCTGGACATGAAAAGGAAATTTTATTAAACATGTTTACATAACATGAGTTGGGAGTTCATTTAAAAGCACAGGGGAGTGTTAAGACAAGTGGTCAAAATAGAAAGATACTACCGAATTATAATTAGTTGATTTTTGGTCACTAAGACAGAGCAGAATCTCGTAGTAGTGCACCAGTGCTTCAGTTCTTCCTGCTCAGCAGGTCGAGCAGTAATCAATCTGTGCCCTAGGGAACCCTAGGGCAGAATAGTTCCGGCATGTTAAATAATAATAAATAGTTCACCTGGTGCAGGCAGTATGTCTATGATTTCAAACCTAGTGTGCACAGAGTTTCTACATGTGTTACAGCCCCACAGGAGGAATCTACACCAAAATATTTATTAGAAGGAATTTGGTCCATACTACATCACGTTTTCCATAGGGTAAAAAATAAAGTCCATCTATAGACATTTAGCACCAGACTAACAGACCTTGCCTGGCTAAAACCTGCAAAATGTCTATAAGAAAAATGGATGGCTTAGATTTCTTGGTTACTTCAGTATAGTAATTACGAGCAAACTGTACAAGTACATGCAACATACAAGCTGGCCTATGTGGAACTAACATACATTATTAAATAACCTTTTTGCTTCTTTTTACAAAACGTGCATGCAGCTTTGAACAGTTCCAAGTCATGCTGCCCTATTGGTGTGATCACAAAATTGAATGGCCTGTAAAAGGAGGGAAACCATATCATTGAACCAGAAGAGTCTGCAGTTTTTAGCACATTTACAGTAAATCACATGGAATTTCAAGGCCAAGAATAACTCAAATGAATAAAATGCAGATTGAAATTTGATTTTTTTTTTTTACCAAAAAAGTAAGGTATCTTGCGTTAAAAAATCAAGCTTTGTGCTTGCATCAATCTCAAAGAAATGTAAACTAAAATTTGATAAAAACATTAGTAAGTGCAGAATATTTCAACTGGAATTTCCAGTGAAATACTGAACAACTCATACCATGCTCTATCCAGGGCAGACGTGTGTCTAAAGTGACACATATCAGAGAAGCCTGGGTACAGCTGAAAGTGTCATATGCTCAACCCCATTCCTGGTCAACATTTTGGGAAGTCAAATATACATTTATACACATGAACGTAAATATTTCCTCTCTGAGTCTAGGAAGAAAACTGCATTGCCAGTAATATTTTCAGTGTCAAAATGAAGACTAAAGCTGCTTTTATCAGTCCCCAGCATTAGCTGCAGATAGATTTCTTCAAAACTCTTCCATGCAAAACATCATAAAACATAGAAAACATTATATATAATGCAAACATATTTGCTTTTTACAAAGAAAAACTAGCACTGTGACTTAGTTGTTGTTGTTAATGAAATAATCTTGATTGGTCATTTGTTCTGGGTTGTCACCTGATAGACCTGGAAGAACCAGAACTAAGAAACAATGAGAACCTTAGTGGCATCATGTATGGTAATTCTGGCTGCTGAACACTTGAAGGGATACTTACAGAGATATACTTCAGCCCTTTTTTGTTTAGTTTAGAAAACGAAAGGAAGGGTCTCTGTTAGCATTGTGAGGACTTTTACAAAACTGGCAGAATCACACAGCAAAAAACTAGTGGAAGTAACAAGTACAGAAAAACTGCTGAAACACCAGGAAGTTAACACTGCTTGTGGGCTCTGTCAAAATGTGAAAAAATACAACACTTAACAGAGTGAGAGCTTCCAGTTTTGTTTTGTTTTTTCATTTTATTCTAATCTAAAGGTCGCGCTCTTTTTAAAAATTGTAATAAGCATCAGTGACTGTCGCTAGTAGACTGACTTACTGTATTTGATATACTATTTTGTTCTGTTTATTTAAGCCATCTTTTAACAAATAATTCAGACATATTTTTGGATAACTACTACAGGCAAAAACAGAAGTGATTGTCTCTCTCCAACAATGCTTTTGATCATATAAGAATCTGATTCTGATTGTTATCCTGGGTGGTAACATTTTTATTAGACAGCATCTGCTATAAGTTCACTATGATCTAATGCAGGGAGGCCCAGTTGAACTTTCCAGAGATGACTGGGAAGCCCTGCGGGTCAGGGGAGTCAAGGTTGGATCCACTAGTGATGAGGGTGGAAATAATTTATACCATCCTATTACTACACTGGACAGATCAAGTTCCTCCAGAAGGATCTGTGCAACACCCATGAAGCATTTGTGATCCATTCGGCCATAGTCTCCCCAAACTATCACCTGTAAGGACATAAAATACAGATTTAAAACTGTCCAAAGAATATACACTTATATGTTCATTCATGCAGCAACTCCCTACCTGCATGAGTACGGTGAGTATTTTTTCAAAGGAGAAGAGAAGGGGCCTGATGGTAGGATAGGGTTAGGGCCATAGAAAGCAACAGAGAAAAACTTCTAATAAATAATAAAGCTACATAGGTACATTTTGGGAGTCTCATGACGTTACAAACCACTCAGATATATTAACTGATATTTCTGAAATTAAGTGTTTATGTGGGTTGGGACTACTCACAATCTTACAGTTAAGTGAACAGTCAAGTGCTTTACCAAATCAGGGCCTAAACCAAGATTAAGTAATTACTGACCTGAAGGACTTTACCCTGTGGACTTTCATCAAAAACCAGTGTCTGTTGGTACAAAGGATCAAGTGTTTTCCGTGCAATTCTTGTCTTTTTCTTGGCTACACAGGCTCCATTTTCCAACAGGTACACTTTGACATAGGGAGCTGCAAAAATCCAACACCACCAATTTTATGTTTGGACTTAAGCATTTCACAGTATTGCACCATTGGGGTGGAGGACAAGAACAATGAATGGAAACTGACTAGAAAGAAAAGTGAACGTAACCACTTTCATTGGCCAAACTGAGTTGAATTTTCAACAGTAAGCAAACAAATTAGATGATGAAAAGTCAATTAAATATTTACTAGTTTTTAATTAAAAGTATTATCAGAGAGACAAAGTGAGAGAGGCAATATTTTGTATTCGGCCAATTTATGTTGGTGAGAGAGACAAGCTTGGTCCAATAAAAGATATTACTTCACACACCTTTTCTCTTTAATATCCTGGGACCAACATGGCTACAACAACACTGCATAAGTTATTATTAGTAACGCATGTCTTACATTTATCTGGTAAAGTATGATTTTTTTAACTGATGTGTTCCATGAACTGGATATTATTAATAAGAATATGTTGTCACTGATAGACAGTTTGATTGTTCCATGTGTTAGGAGTTCAAAGCCATTTCAAAATATGCCATTCCCAATGACATTTCAATGAACTGGGTGTTTAAAAATGGAACACAGTCATTCCTGAAAACATTCATATAAAAAGGCAGTTGTTCCTCGTTTACTTCGTGTCTCAAATAGTTTTAAAGTAACATCTCAGCAAAATGTTAATCTGAAACCTATATTCTAATTATTATGATAAACAGTGTTTGTCCTGGAAAACAAAAATGTTTTCCAGCAAAAATGCCTTAAAATAAGGAGATTTTTATTATAACAATAATTTCATTTATTCTCGGTAAGCTCACATGTTTGAGCTCACAGGCACTGGTACCGCTTGCTGACTTATTCAAAACACTGCCATATCACTGAAGATCACAGTACTCAGTTTCCACCACTTTGCTTGCTTGCTATTCCCTTTCAACTACTCTTTCTCTTTTGTAGATGAAAATAAACAAATGCATAAATAATAATGTAAGGGACTCCATATGCATCACCAGGTCCATGGTGAAATGTAACTAGATTTTGATTATTTTAATAATTTTGATGGATAATATCGGTTTATTTTTAAGCCCTTTTCCCAATTTATATCAATGTAAATGTTCACAGTTGTGAAAAATGATGTGTTGTAAGCATTTTTTCCCAATTGTTATCAATGTAAAGTTTCACAGTTGCAGAAAATTATGGGGGCAGGAATCAGATGATAATTACCTAATTACAATAGACATTGAGATTCAAAAAGTTAAAGCTTTAAACCATTACAATACAAATTGTCAGTATCACATGTAATAATATACAAAATAAATATCCTGAAAGTAAAGTCTAATAAGTTAGAAGCAACATTTTTCTTACTTTGCCTATCTGTAAATTGTGATTATTACTGATGGATTTTTTGTTGGTTTGTGTGTCTACCGTGAAATCGACATTTATCAACATTTACCAATAAAAATCTAATCTGAACACCCCTTGCAGACATTCCTTCTAGCAAGGATTTTTCAGCCTCAGAAATGTTGATTTTGCTCTTGTGAGGGGAGCACTCCTTGAAATTAAATGGTGTGCAGAGGGAGGAATTGAATGTGGGCACAGTAGGTATTTCTAAGCCCTGGTCTGCACTAGTGGGGGATCAATCTAAGTTACGCAACTTCAGCTATGTGAATAATGTAGCTGAAGTCGGCGTACTTAGATCGACTTACCATGGTGTCTTCACCGCGGTGAGTCGACTGCTGCCGCTCCCCCGTCGACTCCACCTGCGCCTCTCGTGGCAGTGGAGTACAGGAGTCGACAGGAGAGCGCTCGGGAGTCGATTTATCGCATCTAGATTAGACGCGATAAATCGATCCTCGCTGGATCGATCGCTGCTTGCCGATCCAGCGGGTAGTGTAGACATACCCTTAAACACATCTCTATTGAAAAAGAAAATGAATACATGTAAATGTAGTGACTGCTACAAAGAGCTGAGAAGGTCTCTTTCGAGATCTCTGGTCCATGCTTTACTGCATATTTTGTATTCTCCTGTCCTTCATCATTTGCAGTTTTCCTCACCTGGGGTAGATTTGGACCCAGGTTTTTGCGTGAGGCCTCGGGCTCTAATGACTTCTACTTCTAACTGGCCTTTTTTATCCACCATTCCAATCTGAATATCACCTGAAAGGAAAGGAGAAGAAAAAGCTTATTCCATTATCTGGGTCAGCTCAGTGCAGACCTCACCACAGTCAATTGTCTTCACTCAGGCAATTATTTTGATTATCATTATTATTATTGTACTGTGGTAGCATCTGGAGTCTCCAGTCAGGGATTTGTATCCCATTGATGGTCTCTTCCTCAAAGAGTCTTTGATCCAAGTATAAGAGGAGAGACACCAGGTGGATACACAAAGAGATGGAAGGAGCACAAGGTAAGTGTTCACCTCTTCTTGTCAACTGTTGAGAATAGCCCACTTCCACCTTAATTGAATTGGCCTCGTTAGCACTGACGCCCCACTTGGTAAGGCAACTCCCGTCTTTTCATGTGCTATGATATATATTCTGCTTACTGTATTTTTCACTCCATACATCTGAGGAAGTGGGTTTTAGCCCATGAAAGCTTATGCCCAGATAAATTTGTTAGTCTCTAAGGTGCTACAAGGACTCCTCGTTGTTTTTACTAGGTAAGTGTGTGGCTGCAAACCTTGCAGGTCTGTCCTTTAGAAAGAAGAAAGCCAGACAAGTAGACTGCAGACTGTCTAGCCAACAACTAACTTCTCTGAGGCTCACAATTTTTTTTTTACGAAAGTTTTTTAATGAGGGCAAGAGGGTGACAGTTCCCTTCCTGAACAGCACCTTGAACAAACTGCCAGAATATTAAGAGAACAAGATTTCCAAGTTGCTTCCTCAGTTCTGAATGTTCAGGCAAATGACAACTCGGGCTATAGCTGCAGACAAGAACATCTGCCGTTTTGGGGTCCAAGTTCTGCTCTGACTTGGAAAGAAAGACTGTAAATGAAAAAAAGACACTTAAGTGCAGATCCACAAAAGAACTTAGGTGCCTAACTTCCACGTTATGTGCCTAAGTCCAAATATTTAGGTGCCACTGAAATCATCTAACCCCCTGCTAAGCTGCTTCCTAGTCCTCGAGTTGCCTAAAATCCTTCAGTGTCTGCATTTTCACAAGTCCCCTTAGTGCCTAAATTTCTGCCATCAGACATGTGCACATCAGTCTAGGTGCCAAGTGCCTGATACCTAAGCTAAAAGTGGGATCCTCAAATGGGGCTCAGACGAGGTGCTGTGGGGCTTAATATGCTAGGCATTCTCAGAGCATGCCTAACTACGCATAAAATGGGCTGGAGGGAGGAGGAGTTGCGTGCCCTGTCCCCTGGAGAGTGAGACACACTGATGCTGGTCTCTCTCAGTCTCTCTGGTTGAGGCCATTATGAGGCCAGTATATAAATATGTAAATATGCATTGAGCCAGAGACGAAGTGAGGATGACACTCTTGAGCAATTGTTAGGGCGCTCCTCTGAGAGTGGGAAAGCTACGTTCAAATCCCTTCTCCTCAGGCAAAGGGTTAATTGATCCAAGGTCTGCCACATCCCAGGTGAGTGCCCTCACCACCACCAGAAGGGTGGCTCTTGCTGCAGTTAGGCAATGTACCACTGCTGTTCTTGCAAGAAGTGGCTGAGGCACCTGACTCCAGGAGAGGGTTTCCAGGTGTGGATCCCAAATAGAGTTAGGTGCCTAACTCCCTGAGAGGGGTGGAGCTTAGGACACATCCCTCTTCTTTGCATCTGCCATTGGCTAGCTTAGGTGACTCCCTGCCTAGCGTGATGGGTTTTGATGACCCCATTCTGAGTCACCTATTTGTAACCACTCAGTGCAGAGGGAGACAAGGCACCTAATCCAAGGTTTATGGATTCTATTGGGCAGCTAGGCACCTACAAGTTAGACTTTGTGACACTGAGTGTTGCAATACCTAAGTCCCTTTGTGTGTTTGGGCCTTAGTAATTATGGGTCTGATTTTCAAACCATGAGAAGTTCAGGGCTGCATAAAAAAAAGTCGCCAAGACTGATCATGCCAATGGGTAGATAGTCACCTAACTGGCTGTCTGGGTGCTCAAATACCTCATTGGACATGCCCAGTTGTGGTAACTGTGGAAGCAAATGGAATTCCCACCTGTGCAGGACCCTGACCTTATGATGTCTGACATGTAGGTCCATGTTTCTAAGCAAAGAATAGTGAATAAACCTGAGCTACAAAATTTGCTGTATTCTTAATGATAAAAGCATTGTTGTTCAAATGTAACTGAAAAGGAGACCTTAGCACACTTGTTCCACTATCAGAATATTATAGCACAGTGCTTTGGACTACTCTAGTATTCGTGATATGACAAGCCAAGCAGGGATGGTTTGTTATCTATCAAAAATTTGCTTCAACAAACACAGCTCTATACTGGGCTACAAATAGTTTAGAGAAAATTCCATAAACCGTGCTCTTGGGCTACCTTTCAATGCTGTAAGCCTGTATATTCAAATCCAGTCTATGCTACTGGCAGTCAGCAGGGGGTGCCACAACACAGACATTTTCAAACCAGCAGAGACAACTATCCAGTAGATATAAGCCCTTGAAGAGAAAGTGTTAGGCAGAAAGATTGAGTGAATTTTGTAGCCCAACGCCTTCCCTCAGCCTATAGAAATAAAGGCTCCAATAGATGGAAATAAATTGTTATCACTTAGGAGCCCTGTTGGAAGAGGTCTAGGGAGGAAAACAACTTTTAAGCAAAAAGTGAGGCGAATGTAAACTAGCACCTGGATTCACTACTGGAATCACCCTGATTTTAAAATGGACAACAGAAGAACCCAGATGCTTCTTATTTCCTGTAAGAAGGAAATCTGATATATTTTAACAGGCCTTATAACATTGTACAGGCTTCATGCTCAATAAGCTTATAGCCCGATAACTCCTATTGCAAAAAATAATTAATTTTGGATTTATACAGCAGCTCAAGACTTCTCCTTCTTTTGTACAGCTCATGAGCTGCAAAAAAGAGACGATCCCCTCCCATTTTTCCTCCTGGTTCCCTACTTCTCCTCAGTAGTAGTTGAGTAGCCTCCTGAACCTGAGTTCCTGCAGTGCTTAAGACTGCTCAGCCAAAGCACTTGCTATCTGTGATTTTTAACGTGCATAGCGTGATTAGGCTAGTGGAGATGTCAAGGGTTATTTCTTCTTCATCCTCAACGCACGGCCCCACAAAATATGTCACCGAATCACTCAAATGCAGACTGAAGGGATTTTGCCCCTGCTCCTGTCTTTACACACTACTGTGGTGGTGTACATGTACCGTAAACAGCCTGCAAGTGCCTGGGGAAGAATTTCTCCCCTGCAGGCAGAGCATAAAGCCATCATAAATGGCCCTGTGCAGGCTCCCCATAAGTGTCCATGCAGGGAGTGTGGAGTGGATGTGTCAGGGGCGAGCCTGTAGCGCTTGGTACTCCAGGGGATTCTCAGATGCTTCGGATTACTGAGAAAACCATAGCTAGCCTTTGAGAGGCTGCTGGAAATTAGACTTTAAATTTTAATCTGTTCCAACAGCAACAATCTAATGGCATCATTTGTAAACTGGTTGTCAGCCTTGTTGCAAATATGCAGTAGAGTTTCAAATTTTTGGATTATCTTTCAAATAGCTAAATCTGGGTCAGATTCCATTATTGGCTCCATAATCAGTGGCAATCATGTGCAAAAGCTAACTAGCAATTTGCCAGGAGCCAAGGACCATAATTATTCTGCATAGAAAGGAACAGATTGCAGCCACCATCTTTGATACGGAAGTGAGCTCTGTGGACATTACAGGTCCCAGCATGAAATGCTCTATCTTTGTCTGATTTTGGATGAAACAGAGTATCAGTTGTGTTTATGGACAGCAGAGCTGGTGCTAGGCATAAGCAGACTAAACAATTGCTTAGGGCCCCAAGCAGCTCAAGGGGGCCCCTATTTGCTGTTTATTATGTGTTATGTGGGAGGTCTAGGCCCGCTGACAGCAATTCCGGGCCCCAGAGCCACGGCTGTTCCCAGGGGGTGCAGGGCCTGGGGCAGAAGTGACGAATCCGTCACTTCCAGGACCGACTGGTCACTTCTGGGACTGACTGTGCTGGCCAATCGTGCCAGCCCGCGGGGCCCCCCAAAGCGCGGGGCCTGGAGTGGTCACCCTGATTCGCTGTACCCTAGGGATGGCTCTGCCCAGGGCAGAAGAGTTAGTGGGACCCTAGAAAGGTCCGCCTGAGATTTGGGTGAGCTGCTGCCAGCTGTGCTTCTGGGCGTGGTCTTCTGGCACAGCCAGGGCTTCCACATGCCCGCCCGGCTGCCTTTGCTGCTGCCGGTACCACCCCGTGCGCACCCAGGAGCCCTTTTAAATCACCCAGGCCCCTGGGCAATTGCCCCCTTTGCCCCCCACTCACCCTGTTGGCAGGCCTCCAAAATATTCCTGCTTAGGCCCGCCAATGGGCTAGCACTGCCTCTGACGCAGCACCTTTGTGTTAAAGAGGAGGAAGGCCATTTGGCAGAACTCTTTGGTAGCCCATGAGCTAAATTCTGGCCACCTGAACTCCACTTTGGTCAATGGGATAGCATTTGTCTTATACATGAGAACAAATTATTCTTACCCATAGCAGGGGTTGCTAGTGTCTGTCGACCTACTAACTGTGCAGGTCCAAGTCCATCAAGGAAATCACTAAACTGACTGTCAGCACCCAGCCGCACTCCAGGGAATATTAGGCTACAGAAATACAAAACATGAGTACGTGTAAATACAACATTAATTTATACTTGCTCATAATAATTAACATGGAAGTGCTCCTCATGCACAATACACAGCCTCAGGGAATGTAACTGCAAACTGTACTGCAAAACCAGAACCCCAGAATAGGTACACTGAAACCATCTCACAGGGAAGTAGCTTTGTTCACCCAAACAACTTGCCATCTTTGCGTTTTACTACAGCAATAAAGAGCCTGACCAACATTCCCGATGACCCTGACTGTGACAGCAGGACCTTGCTCCACAGGTGCAATTAAAAGGGTATAGGCAGCAATGTCTGTGGGCTTGTGGATGGCCATGTACAGTGGGGGATAGTTGTAGCAAGACCATCTCTTCACTGGGATGTAGCTGTGGCAAGACCAATAGCCTTTTCACCCCACTTCCATGGAAAAGTGGCTATTTCTCTACCCCACCCCTACTCAGCTAGAACTGAAGTGTGGCAAAGGTCATAATCCCCAGGGCACCGAATGTAGTTCACATTTGAACTGGGTGAATAATGGATTTTTGATTTGTTGGCAATTTCAAAAAGTAAAAAAATTGTTTCAGGTCAGCCCAAAATGAAAAATTTCAGTGAATTAAAAAGTTTTTTAAAAAAGTTCATTTCATGTTTCATTTTGACCTTTTTGAAACTATTAAAATTAAAATGAAAAGGAAATTTTTTAAATGAAAAGTTGTTTCATACTGAAATTGAAAAATTTTGTTTAGTAAATGATGAAACTAAATGTTTCAATTTTTTGGATTTTTTTTTAAACAAACAATTCAGCAACATCAACATGAATTTGTAAAAGGTTTCAGTATTGTGGAATCGGCATTTTTGCTGAAAGAAGTTTTGGATGAAAAATTTCACCCAGTTGTAGTTCATTTATGTGTTAAGTGCTGCATTTCAAGGGGATTAGTACAATGGAGACATTTTTAAATGGAGTGAAGTGTCAAATGATCATGAAATGTTCTGCATCTAACATCCTGTCACCTGTTGATGTTAACAATTTTCTACCGGATTCCAGTTATTTAAAAATTAAAGTATTACAATTAACAAACAAAAAAAGCAAACTAAAGAACGCTAAGGTTTGTAATAACATTCTTGTATCACTCCTGCTTTAAGCCACTAGTACCATAGTTCACCTTCTCTGAAAGTTTTCAAACAGGGAAAACAGACACTAAGATCTAATAAGAGATTAGGGCCCAAATCTGGGACCTAGGATTTGAATGAGCACACATCACCCGACTCCTCTAGGCCATGCAGGATGTGAGAGAGGTTTAAGATACATTCTGATCGCTGACCTATTAATGAGAAAATAGCTATCTTTGTCGTCGTGGTATGCTGTGGTTTTTAGTTTTGTTTTAAATGACTGTAGTACTTGTGAAAGATGCTGGATCTTTTCCCCTCCATATTCCATTAAGGTCAGGCTCAGACTGGGGAGAACAGTGCTCTTCTCAAATCCCAAAGGCAAACAGAAAATGCCTGTGATGCCCACAATCCCAGCATTCCCCTCTCACTGTATCCACTATGTAAAAAATCACAAATATTTCCAAGGGAAATATGTTTCCAATCACTGTCTGGAATTGCTAATCTTTGTTACTTGCAGTCAATTGGTCTTGCACCTGTCTGTCCAATGTACAAATATTTTGGGACGTTTTCTTTTTTAAGTTATGTTTGTGGGAAGCAGTGCCACAGAAATGTACCAAAGCCAGGTCATTTAACACAATTGCAGTTTTTGGTTTTGTTTGCTAGGCTTTATATTATCACTATCTGTGGGGCTAGGCCCTGGCTGGAAATTATGGTTGCCCAACATATCTAATTATAAGACCCTGCTTTCAGTTTCTTGTAACTGAGGCTACAATTTTGTCCTGGACATCATGGTGGTCACGGAAACCATGAATTTGAATAAAGTCTGTGAAATGCACCCAAACCAAGTACCATTGTGACCTAGCCCTCAGGATTGCAACACCACTCATGTTTCGTGCATCTGCACCTACATAGATGGAGACAAAGGAGTGGATGCAGCAAACCTGTGTGGCATTGTGACCTTGTGCACTCGATTGCAATGACAACCAAATTTGGCCCTCTGCCCCCCTCTGTCTCCATTTACAGAGGGGTGGACATGCCAAACCTGACTGGCATTGCAACCGCATGGGCTAGGTCACAACACCTGGAGCCTAGTCCTGTGGGACAGGAGCTGCTGCTGCAGGATGAATGCAGGGTGGACTCACTCTCCAAAACCCATTCCCTATGAATCCCTTGCCCCTCTTTCTGTGACATATTGTTCTTTTCCTGTACCTCTGCCATAAAATTTAATAAAAATTGGTGTGATTAAATTGTAGCCCTGCTTATAATTTTGTGGAACTTCAACCATTTGGGCTGAAATTTTCCATGCCAGGCATCTGCCCCACACTGATCTATGTCTATATCCAACCACCTTCAAAACAGTTAGACTATATCTGGAAAGCAACTAGATATGTTGCAGTTGCTTACCACACTAGCAAACTGGTCCATAATCATAGTGCTGTTGAGAGCTAGTTTTAATCCTATTGCCACTGGTTGGCCAGATCGTTGTTATTTTGACCAGATCCTGATCTGATCCAGTGCCTAGCTCCACATATAATGATAATATAAAGTCTAGCAAATAAACCAAAACCAGCTATTGCACTGAATGAACTATCTTTGGTACATTCCTGAGACACTACTTTCCACTACCATAACTTAAAAACACCTCTAACTGACAGAAGCTGGGACAGGACAACAGGGGATGGATCACTCGATAAATTGCCCTGTTCTGTTCATTCCCTCTGAAGTATCTGGCACTGGCCACTGTCAGAAGGCAGGATACTGGACTAGATGGACCATTGGTCTGACTCAATATGGCTGTTCTTATGTTCATATGATCTATATCAGCTGTCAATCTAAGTATTTATGACACAAACTGGGCTGGTATCCAGCAGTGTGGCACCTTTTGGAAGCTATTGTCTTATTCTCCAGGATCTCAACTTTCATTAAAAATAAAAAAGTCCTCTCTAACTGTTACGGTTGTGAAGCAAAATTCTGTTCCCATTGTCAAGGTTAACCGATTCAGCAATGTCAGCTTGAGTTTGCAGACTTTCTGTAACAATAGTCAGGAGGGGTGAGAACAGCCCTCGTCATCTTAAAGTAAGGTTACTAAACTGTACAGTAACAGGAGCTCTGCAAATGTGTGAACCCTGCCTGTATTCCACTTGGGGTACACTTAAGAGTGGAAGATTTTTTGCTAGCACTATCCATTGGTTTGCACCCCTCCTCGTGCTCTGAGCTGAGGGCATAAGGAGCAGAGCGGACAGACTGCCATTCCAGTTACCTTTTTGTTGTGAATAGTCCTAGGATAAGGCTCCACGGCAGAGGAAAAGGAAGGCGGGTAGTGGAGTACACATAGTGACCACACATCTCAAAGACCTCCAGTTATTGTACAGGTAAGTAACCTTTCTTTCTTCTTCAAGTGATGGTCCCTATGTATATTGCACTTGAGGTGAATCACAAGCAGTATTCATTGAGGAGGAGGAGGGTGCAAGGAATACTGGGGTACTTAGAGGATTGCTCTGCCAAAGGATGTCTGCAGTGGAAGCTTGTACCAGGGCATAATGTCTCATAAAGGTGTGTGTGCCAAAACTATTTAGTCAAAATTCATGTGTTATTAAAGGCTATGTCTTATGCTAAGGGGGTCTCTACTTCCCTCATGCTTTGTGCTGGAAATATATTAAAAATGGTGCATAAAGCTTTTATTCTTGGTATGTGTAGAATCATCAAGGACAAGACAGGGTTTTGCTGAGGTTTTCCTGAGTTTTGTTAAAGGAATGAATAATTATTATAATTGCTGCAAAACTGTTAAAACTAACTGGATACAGATATCCACTGTTTCAGGAGGGATAGTGCTTCCTGAGTGGTCCAGGACAGAGAGATGCTCCAGCACTTTGGAATTTTTCCCTCCCCGCCCCGGCCACTGGATCTTTCCGAGGCTTGTGCTTGCAGAGTCCATCCTGAGTGCGTTCAGTGTCCAGAGACCTTCCTCGGTGTGGTGGCAGCAAGTCCATCCCTCCCTGGTGCTGCCTCCAGCAAGAACGGAAGGGAGGAGAGAGGAAGGGGCTGTGGAGGACAGAGCCAGATACAACTACAGCCAGCTGCAGCCACTGGCCCTGCCACACAGCTCCCTACGTTCCCGCTCCTCCACCATAACCCTCCACCCACCCCACTGCCACAGACTCCCAAATAATCCCATCCCACAGATCTCCACCCAAATCCCTGACATAGAACCCCAAATAAACCTCCTCCTATAGCCCCCCGCTACACCCCCCAACTGCCAAATAACATTCCACCCAGCCCCTGCCCTGCTTAAACCCATCCAGCCCCCTTCTATTATAACCCCAACTAAACGCCCCCAAACCCTTCCCACTCCAAATAAACCCACAGTCCACATACCCCACAAAACTTCTTCCTGCCACAGCCCCCACTTATCCCTTCTCCCCACCATACCAACCCCTATCTCCACAAAAATATCACCCTGTCACAATTCTTCAAACCATCCCCAAACCACATCCCTCCCTGCAAACTCCCTCTGCTCTCCACAACCCCTTACTCCCTGAAGGGCCCTTCTGCTGCCTCCAACCTTCCACTCCATCTACCATACAGATCAACCCAAATGCCCCCAACTCCTGGCTGCCCCAGTCCCAGTCTCCCTTCTTCAATTGCTCCAGGTCCCTGTGGCTCACCAGGAACATCCCCACAGGGCCTTCTCACTCCTTTAGCCCTGGCATCAGCATCCTATCTCACTTTGGACTATGACCTTTCCCCCCTTCCCCTCCTTGTCTTCTTGGACACCTGAGAAGGGAAGAGGAGGGCCAGACTGGTGGGAGGGTGCAGTGTACTGTATGGAGCACATCTATGACCCTCCCCCACCAAACCCACACTTTAAATGGTGCTCCACAGTCCTTGTTGCCATTTACCCATAACAAAGCAGGATACAGCCCAAAATCCTCTGTTCCCCTCTGACATGTTCTGCAAAGGAGACAAACAGTTGAGGAGATTTTCTGAAGGGCTCTGTCCCATGCAGGTAGAATGCCAAGGCTCGACAGATATGCAGAGAATGCAGTTTCTTGTCCTCTCTGGTGGCATGTGGCTTCGGATCGAATATAGATAAGTGAATGTCCTGGTTATAAAATTCCGAGATTACTTCAGGAATGAATTTGGGGTATAACCTCAGAAAAACGTTGTCCTTATGAAAGCCTGTATAGAATGGAGCTGGGATACAAGCCCGCAAATACACCTACTCTTCTGGCTGAGGTGATAGCAATCAGAAGGTTTACCTTCATAGATAGATGAGTGAAGGAACACGAGGCTAAGAGTTCTAAGTGTGCCTTTGTTAATGGCAATAGGACTAAGTTGAGATCCCATATTGGGATGGGTTTCAGGATTCACTTCAGAAACCATCCAACCATTGCCTTCAGCATCCTTTTAAATCAAAAGCTGTAAACCAATTGCCTTGTTCAGTGAAGGGATTATGGAGGCCTGGGCAATCATTCTGAACCTCAGGTGGCAGATTAAGACATTCAGCTGTCTGAGATACTAGTTGGGCCTCCAGGCTCCTTTCCTCTGAGAGATGAGGAAATAGCTTGAAAAAAAACAACTCTTCCCTTGTGTTGAGGAGGCACTGGTTCTATAGCGCCCAAATGGAGCAGTAAGATCACTTCTTGTCTGAGCATCCTCCCATGAGAAGGGTTCCCAAAGAAGAACAGGGACTCTCTCTGGTGGTGACTATCTCCAGAACCCATCTATCTGACATTACAACATACCAAAGCCTGGGAAAAATGAACAAGGTGGCCATTGCAAGGGTCCCAGCCTCCACTGCCCAGCCCTGGTTCCACCCCACCTGGTGCATAAGAATAAATTGTATCTCACCCTGTGGTATTAAGAGAAGTGACACTGCTAAGTCACCAGCATCCATGCTGAAAGTTTATTATACATAATGGTCTTCAAACTTGCATCACCGGTTTAGTGTGGTGATCTAGCAGTTGGACAGCAGGGTTAGGTGCTCAAATACTATGGTGATGAATGCTTGCTAGCTGGTGGTGCGGGAGTCCCGAACAGGAAAATGTGGCAGGGGGACTGGTTTGCAGTTCTTGAAAGTCCCATCAGTAGGATTTCTTGGTGGGAGGCTATGGCTGAAAGGAGAGTTAAGGGGGGATATTATGCTTATTGTGGTGCATTTTCTGGCATTTCCTGGGCAGCTTGTAATCCCTTTGATAGTAGAATAGTTGAGGGGCTGGTCATTGTCAGTAGGGTGAAGACTTGAGATATTTCCTTCATAGACCTGGCTTATAGATACCTACCAAGCAAAGGGGTCGCTTTTGAGTCTTTGAGGGAATGTAATGACTCATCTGTCTTCTCACTGAATAGGTTATTTCCCTTAAAAGGCGGATCATCCTCCACTGACCATGGTGGATTAAACTTCTTTTGAAAATCCAGAGGTTTGAAGCCACAAAACCCATCTCATGACTATGGACGTTGCCATACACAGGGAGGCTTTTATCTAGTGCATCCATGGAGGCGTGAAGGGCCAATCCAGCAAGCAATACTTTATCTTCATCAATAATTGCCTGGAACCAGAGTCTGTCTTCCAGATGGAGTTTGTTGGTGTATTCCGAGAACATTTTACAATTAATAAAAATAATATTTTGACCCTAAGACTTGGTGGTTCTCTATGTGCTACTGTAAGCTCATCAAAGTGAAGTTCTTTCGCCCAAGGAGGCCTAAAAGTTTGGCTTCCTTATCATAGGGTGTAGCTCTGGGATGGTAATGCTCACTCCTTGTGGTGATAGCTTGCTCCACTAGAGAATTAGGAGCGGAGTGTGAGAATAAGTATTCTGCTTCCTTAGATGGCACAAAGTATTCCTTCTACATTCCCCACAGAGTGGGAGCACAGGTGGCTGGAGCATACCAGACCATTTTGCCTGGTTCCCAGATGGCCTCATTGGACCAGCACTCTGGAGGATGTCCTGTAGCAGTTTATGAGGGGTGGCCTGCATTTCCTCCGGGGGAGCTGAAGTGTATCTGCAATCCTCCTCCGGAGTTCTTAAACTGCCTGTAGCCATCAGGTGGTGATGGTGACGCTGGCATGACTGCGTCAACTGGGGACAGTGAAGATAACCCAGCGGGGGCAAGTGGTTCTGCCTGATCCGGTTGCTCCTCTTCCTCAGGTCATTCTTGAGGAGGCAGAGTTTCTTCCCGCATAGGGAAGCTTGTTTTGACTTCCAGTGAAACCTTATAGATTTGGGATGTCACAAATATGGATCCCAGTAAGCCAGCAAGAGGGATCATAGGAGAAATGGGGCCATCCCCACTAGTCCCAAGTTTTGTAGTCCCTCCTATGAAAAAGGGAAGGTGCCTGAGAACTCTTGGAACCTCTGTTGGGGCTGATCCTGCCTTTCGATGGGTGTGGTGAAGCTCTCCCAGTGATACCAGACTTGTTGGAGGAGAAGGAGGCAGCTTCTACTTTGATAGGTGGTGCCATTGGTACTACAGACCTTACTATGCCACAGCTGGTCAACAGTACTGGTGAGTGGCAAACTGATGGTGTGGGGGACCTCCTTGGTTAGGATGAGATCTGAAAGTATTGGTGACCTGCGTAGATCTCAACTCCCTCAGGGAAGTGAATCTAGCACCTGATATAAGAGAGCAGGCTTAGCTTCTTTTTCTTGATGGTGCCTGAGGTACTAGCTTATGGGTGATCTTTGGTACCAATGGCTCCTTCTCACTCTGCATCACTACTTATGATGCAGGAGACATTTGCTGCCTTCTTTCCCTCTCTGGCACCAAGAGTGGTCCCGTTTCTTTGGCTGGGTCCAGTTTTAGGGTGCTCTTGGCTTTTGGTGTTGGAAAACTGGGACCACACTCCTTGTGAGTTCCTGACTCTTCTGTACCAGGGTGAAGAATCTCACCCAACTAAGAGGGTGTCAGAGAGGAGGTGTTCTTTTTTGGATCAGGACTTGGATGGGAGTTTCTCACATTGCTTGTGAGAATGCTTGTTCTTAGCACCCTCATGTCTCTGTTTGGAAGATTCGTTAGCTCTGCTCATCCCTGGAACTGAAGAACTCTATGTTCTCAGGGGCTAGGTTTGCCAACCCTTCAGGATTGTCCTGGAGTTTCCAGGAATTAAAGATTAATCTTTAATTAAAGATTATGTCATGTGATGAAACCTCCAGGAATACATGCAGCCAAAATTGGCAACCCAGCAGGGGCACTTCTCAGTGCCTCTGCCCAATGTATGGGGGAGATCTGATGGGCTAGGCCACAGTCCAGTCCATCAAGAATATTCTAAACCTGTGCTCATAGGCTTGATGGGTTTGGCTAGGAAAGGTCTGGCAGGTGGTGTATTTAGAGTGGATATAAGCATCCCTGAAGCAACAGCGGCATGTGTAATGATTATTGAGGACAGGGAATGCCCAGGCAAGGCCACAAGGCTATTTAATGCTGGGATCGTGGGCATAGTACCAGGAGGTGTTGGTGTGGGGACCCCAAGCCCTCAAACCTACTAACCTACATGATATCTAAAAACAAGTTTAAAAACTATTTACAACGAACTACAAAGTTTTTAAGAACACTGGCTTATGCTGTGGATGCTGAAGAGGTTCCATCTCAGACCACAGGAAGTAGAAAGTAACTGTAGAGGTGGTCGGTCCTTATGGTTCGGAGCACAAGGAAGAGAGGGGAGTATGCATGGACCAATGGACATTGCTAGCAAAAATCTTCTGGTCTCAAGTTCCTGGAGTGCACATGCACCTCAAGTGGAAAACAGGTAGGGACCATAACTCGAAGAAGAATAGGTGTTAATTCAAATGCTAATAATATTTTAAATGTCAGCATTTTGTCGGTTTTCATCATACGATTCTTCCTCTACTTTCTTTCCTGCTTTGATGAACTCTAAAATGGGTAGCCTGCTCTGAATGAAGTTGTGAGCCTCCCATCAAGAAGGCTCACACCTGGGCATCTGAGCCTGACTGAGGGGAAGATAAGCCTGAAGAACTCAGCAGTGGGTGAAATTCCATTTAGGAGCCCAGCAAAGTCCACAAATAGGCAAGATCATATTTTGAACATCTGTGAAATTTACTGAGAGTGGCATCTCACTCTAGTGTCTCAAATGGGCAGAGATGGGAAGAGTACCACTATTTGCCAATTTGGACCCTGTAGGTACTTATGAAGTACTGAATGAAATGGGTCCTGTGCGGAAAATAAGTGTGTCATCATGTAATTAAAGACTATCATAATGCATATGCACCGGGGTCCAAATTAAAGTTGCATGGACAGCCTTAATTTGAGCATTTTCTAATTGTTCAGTGCTTGATTTTGCAAACTTCATATTCTTTTAATGTAGCTTTTTTTGTATGCAGGATGAAAGTATGCTATGCTGGGTCTGTCTCTGCTCACCCCTCAGTACTAGACCTCATTGTCGGAGGATCGGGTTGTCTCTAGGACAGTGCTGTTTCAGCAGTTAACAATAAAAGTAGTCCCACTAAGACCTCTGAGGAGATTGGAATATGAATGTATGCTCTGTGCTAGGTCTGCCTCTGTTCTCTCTTCCTACATACTTATTAGCAATGACAACTGTGAAAGAAGAGAACTGTCTGAATACTCAAGCTCCTATGTTTGATTTTATCTGCAGTAAGACTTTATAGTTTTCAATAAGAGCTGTACTTGGACCAGCTCCAAACTAAACTTTCTTTATATTCAGAGTTACTGAACACAGTTTCATATAACAGGGAGTTTAATATACAACATCTGAAGTTTAATTCAGGATTGATTCAAGCAGAGACCCACCGCCAGTGTAAAGTAAAGGTGGCAAAATGTCTTGTTTCAAATAATATTTGTTATGAATTTAGCTTCTTTTTTGATTAGTAAACCAATCCTGATTTCTGTAACCATATTTGGTTATTTATAAATATTTACTGAATAATCTGAATCACAGAATTTTCAGACTCTGGGTTTTTTTCAGACTGTTCCCTTTGATTATTCACACTGTCATTTGTGTTGTGTGATTGGTCACCTAGAATCATAGAATATTAGGGTTGGAAGAGACCTCAGGAGGTCATCTAGTCCAATCCCCTACTCAAAGCAGGACCAACACCAACTAAATCATCCCAGCTAAGGCTTTGTCAAGCTGGGCCTAAGGGACTTGTTATAATTTTTGCTGCCTAACTGAATGACTGGAAAAACTTTAAATAGAAGAATAGTCTTTAGAAAGCACTCTTCAAATGTGAATTTTCATGAATAATGCCTGAAAGTTCTGGGATATGCGAAGAATTACACAAGTGCAAGATTTTGTACAAATAGCAATTCCATTAATCATAGGGAACCAAATCAGGAACTTTCACAAATCAGGAGGTTTGTTTTTCACTAGTATTCAACCAACTTTCTTGTAAGGATAAGAAAATTCAATGTATTTCTGCACTGCTACATATTTGTAATTCCACTTACTTCCCCTCAGAGCTATAACTGTTTATGCTGCCATCAGTGGACTCCCGACTTGGCTGCCGAACCATACGATTCCTCATTTCTGCTGCCATCCCTGTTTCTGTGCTTCTCTGTATCGTGCTTTTTAGCTTCTTGTTTCCAGCCTCTGAAAGTAGAAAAATAAAAGGAAGCATTAGCATTGCATTCTAGCATCAGGTCTTTTCTTGCACATTTTTGTCTGATCACAATTTGCCCATTTCCATTCATAAACAAGACATCAGAAACAGATTATTCTATCAAATGTAAATAACCTCTCTTTTCTAGTACTTAGTTGGTGGTCTCTCTGAGATGGAATCCACTTGAAAGATAATGGAAACACTCTAGCCTTCTGGCTGCAACCCTGAGATCATCATATTACACAAAGATATTATGTACTTGTATATTTCCTTTATGAATTGCCCCACTCAAAGGAGCTTCCATCAGAGGTGTCAAGGTTCCTCCCCCACTCTGAACTCTAGGGTACAGATGTGGGGACCTGCATGAAAAACCTCCTAAGCTTATCTTTACCAGCTTAGGTCAAAACTTCCCCAAGGTACAAAATATTCCACCCGTTGTCCTTGGACTGGCCGCTACCACCACCAAACTAATACTGGTTACTGGGGAAGAGCTGTTTGGACGCGTCCTTCCCCCCAGAATACTTTCCAAAACCTTGCACCCCACTTCCTGGACGAGGTTTGGTAAAAAGCCTCACCAATTTGCCTAGGTGACTACAGACCCAGACCCTTGGATCTTAAGAACAATGAACAATCCTCCCAACACTTGCACCCCCCCTTTCCTGGGAAATGTTGGATAAAAAGCCTCACCAATTTGCATAGGTGACCACAGACCCAAACCCTTGGATCTGAGAACAATGAAAAAGCATTCAGTTTCTTACAAGAAGACTTTTAATAAAAATAGAAGTAAATAGAAATAAAGAAATCCCCCCTGTAAAATCAGGATGGTAGATATCTTACAGGGTAATTAGATTAAAAAACATAGAGCACCCCTCTAGGCAAAACCTTAAGTTACAAAAAAGATACACAGACAGAAATAGTTATTCTATTCAGCACAATCCTTTTCTCAGCCATTTAAAGAAATCATAATCTAACACATACCTAGCTAGATTACTTACTAAAAGTTCTAAGACTCCATTCCTGGTCTATCCCCGGCAGAAACCAGCATATAGACAGACACAGACCCTTTGTTTCTCTCCCTCCTCCCAGCTTTTGAAAGTATCTTGTCTCCTCATTGGTCATTTTGGTCAGGTGCCAGCGAGGTTACCTTTAGCTTCTTAACCCTTTACAGGTGAGAGGAGCTTTCCCCTGGCCAGGAGGGATTTCAAAGGGGTTTACCCTTCCCTTTATATTTATGACAACAGGTTACTTAAAATGAAGTTTGAATTTCGCAACAAAGAATGGCTCTTTAGATTTAAACAAGTGGAGCCGCAAAATATGATGGTTTGAGTCTACCACAGCATCAGGTTTTGAAGGTGACAGTACAGTCACTGATGTTAAATGTATTCTGCTATAGTTATGACAAGTGCTGGAAACGAGGCTGGGTCAGAACGATTCCATAAATAATTTCTTTTGACTTCACAAATCTTTCATCAGAAATGCCTCTAACTAATCTCTTGCTGCTCTAATAATTTTTTGTTGACTGCAGATTTGCAATGTTCTGTTAGTTCATGTGCCTTCTACTAGACCTCAAATTTCACTGGTAACATTATTCTCTTTCATGAAGTACTATGTTTGGCAAACGTTCATAAAACCGTATGAAGAATAATTTCTCTGTACTTCTCCCTCATATATGAATGCTCTTACTTTTGGTCAGCACTGTGGTTCAAAGCCAAAATGGGGGAACACACCTCATCACATCCATTTCTCAGTCTGTTTGTAATTTAGGGCGGTATATGGGGGGGGGGAACACTTCCAAATGCACCTGTTTTGGAAGTTGAACTGGAGTCAAAACAATTCATTTTCTCTGCTTCTTGTTTCTGGAACAGTTTATGTTTGAGGCAATGGCAAATGAGTATGGAGGGCCAAATCCTGGCCCTGTTTTATGTAACTGTAAGGAACATGGTCGTCCACACAGGCCTGACAACTCCTGAGGATGGTTAAATTTGCTACAGAGCATGGCTGGAGGACTCCAGCTACATAGTCAGGATCTGTAGCGCTGGTAGGAAGTATGGAGAAATCATGCCATGGGCATATCTCTGCAGATCCTGGGATCATCTCTCCCTCTCCATGCAGGGACCACAGGAGTGATTACAGTAACCCCTCTGGAGGTATCACTGGGAGGTAAAATATGGCCAAAAGGGGTCCCAAAACAAAACAGAAAGAATTGGTACATTGGTTTAGAGAAAGAAGGAGTCAATTAAAGGGCTGTGTCTTTCCCATTGATAATTACTAGAATGGGGAGTTTTTTGCTAGAATTTGGATTGGCCACTTGAGCCATTCGATACCTCGGGCTATCCATCAGCCGAGAAGAAATCAGCCATCCCCAATGATCACAACTACGGTGGGAGTTCTTTGCTCCATTTTGAAGCCAACAGCTGCAAGTTCCTGCCGTGGGCCTATGCAGGCCATTTAATATGCGTGGCTACGCATTAACTGAGAAAATGTCCCCTATTACCCATCAGTGTCTGTGTGAGGCACAGCTACACACTCCATTCCTGGGTTGTGCATAGGTGGCTGTGGAAGCAATATGCAGGACTGTGTGTGTTCTCTTAGTCTACTGCCATGGAATTTACCCCTTGCTGCAGAATTATGCTCCAGAATCTCAATTTTTATTTTAAAATAAATGATGTTTCTAGGCATTATAGTTGTAAAAATGACACCGTGTTCATGTTTTCCACATTAACTGTTGGAATGAGTCTGCAGAGAGTCTGAAATCATAGCTCTAGGAGATACAAACTGCCCTGTGGACTCTACAGAATTCCACCATATGCTGTAGCCAAGAGCTTGATACTTTGTTTTCTCTCTCCCTGCACTGCTGGGATTGATCTACAGTTGCCCTGCTCTCCAGCTGTATCCACATGGGGAAGTTACATTACACAACATAGTCCCACCACTTTTCTACAGGGCTGGCCAGGCTGGGAAGCCAGAGACCAATTTGCAGCTGACCAATTTGCCGCTAGAAAAGCAGGCTGGTGAACTGGGCTGCCCTGAGAACAGTGCAATAACTAAGGCCCTGGAAACTGGAAAGATGAGACACTGAAGTTTGGTACAAGCTCCTCCCACCCATGGCATAAACGGCAGAAAGAGATTATAATCTGGACTGCCAGGACTGAGGTTTAGGGAGTGGAGCCAAGGTGCCTGTAATGTACAGTGAAAAAAAAACATCCTTGACAATAATCATGGTTGAAAATATCCACTGATTATATTACAGTAATGAGGATTTTAGCTATGAGCCATTGCTCTGTTTGTTCAGGGATAGGCTTGGATGGGAACAAAGAGTATTTAATAGAATAGAATAAATTATCACCGCCATGGAATACTGGTGTTCTTGCCACTGAATGTAGTGATTTTTGCCACAGAATTTAAGGGTGTGCGCCATGGACTGTGATCCCATTGTGCTGTAGAATATGCCTAGCCCCAGCCATATATGACTCTGACAGGCTTGATTTCTTGCTGAGTTGTGAACATTGAACTGGCTAAAGAGTCACTTTTTCAGAACATTTTCTAGGTTACTATTCTTTGCATAACTGTTCTGGCTTCCTTCCTTTTCCCTCAGTCACCACACACCATTGTGTTTTACAATTAAATTCTAAAGATCCTGCAAAATTCGAAATATTCTGCAATATAATCAGAAATATACCATACAAGTAACCTAAAATAGTGTGGTAAGATACATAATGGCTTTTATGAGATACAGTGAACAGTCTTCACTCAAGATAAATAAGCTCAAGCACATACCTCACATATTTTCCAAGTCTTACACTAGCCAGTTATATGCATTATCCTTTATTTATTCCACTCATACTGCCAAAAAGGAGATATCAAGCTTTATTTTACTGGCACATTCTTTAAAAATTCCCCGCAAAGCCTAATTCTAACAAGATACTTTAAAGTGGGATTGCATTGCCTTTTGGTATTTTTGAAACTCCTTTGGAAATTTAAGTTGGTCTCTGGTATGAAGCATACTTGGGATCAAGCATCAGTTGCTTGATGAATAGCAGGATCTGGCCAATTAACGGGTGTGCTGTTGTTTTCTTTTTGATGGTTTGCTTAAAGCTTTTATTTTCACCGCTGAGAAGAGTGTTCGAGGTCTGGCACCTATGCACATACACTTTTGAGAATGTATCTACGTGAATGGTACAGGCTTATTAAAATAGCTTAGAATGATACCTATGCAGTGACATAACTGAGAAGGTTTTCTTCTTTTGCCTGGAAATTTATTTCAGAAGCTATGGTGCCAGCTTCTGATTTTTATTATTATTTGACATGGATAATTAATTTCAGTTTCATGTTATAGGTATTTTCCTGTGTTGTATGAATTAAATTACATCCATTGTGAAGAAGATAAACAAATTGGTTCACTCATAAATGACAGACATGTAAGGCCAAATTTTCAAAGGTGCTTCAAAATCGCTTCCAAGCTTATATATAAACTTTCATCTAAGGCTTTCCATCTGCAAAAACTCAAATTAGTGAGCACAAATTGCATCTACACACCTAGCATAACAACGATGAGTGAAGATCAAGTATAATAAATACTTTTTGCAGGTTTAATAACACATGCAGAAGGATCTCCGAGAGATCACAAAGCAGCCATCTACAGCTGCATAACACAGTTAGCTTGTGTAAACTATTAGCAATGCACCAGTTATTGTAATATAACTCCCTTACAATCCACCAACTAGTCCTACCAAGGAACTCAGATGGCTCTTGTATCCCATTTTACCTATAAGACAATGTCCTTCCCAGTGATGTCTCTGTTGACTGAAGCGGAAACAATGTCTTTGGTTTTCTTACAGACAGGAAGCTTCAGACCAAAATGAAAGTTCACCATGTAGTAATTTCGTCTTCCCTACTTTATTTTAAGCTTGCACAAAACATCAAGAGAATTGATGCTTCCCCACCTTCCCGGCCTGCAAACCATCTTGAAATTTAAGAGCCAGGATCAAAAGGGCTGTTTGCTACTGGAACTGAAGCTTAGACATAAAGGTGCACAGTCAACTAAGCTGTCCACACCATCAGGATGTTCAACTAGAGATTCCCTAAGACCTCTCTGTGGACAACTAAGTTAATGAAGTCTAACATAAAGAAGTCAAATGAACACTTTAATAAAACTTAAAAGATGCGACATTGCTAAGTCTATGAATGAAGGGCAATAAAGCAGAGGAGCACTGCATGGCTCAAGGACAATGATTCTTCATGCCAAAGATACTCATGGATGCAGAGAAGAAAACCTAAAAGGACCACAGCTCCAAGCCAGCTCTGACAGGATCTGCCGTGCCTGCAACCACATCAGTGGTTCACACACTGACTGCAAGACACTAGCTAGATTAAGCCAGGCGATACTTTTAAGCAGCATATCATGGGTCTTCATCAACCCAACAGCAACCACGCAGCACATTCAATGAAAACATGAGATTCCCCAAGTTTAAATCCCCCTAGTAAAGCTGCACAACCTTTTTGCTATTTCGCTTTATGAAGAAAAGTGTCTAAGCATAATATTTAGCATAAACCCCTCCACTGCTATCCTTAAAATATCCCTCTCCCAAAACCCAGGTGTCACCAGCAACTATGAACAAAGCAATAGTTGCAGTGGGTTCATTTTGACACACAACATGTATAAACTACACTGAATGTAGCATAACAAATTCACTGCCAATAAGATGGTAGCAAGAAACCATCTAGAAAGTGGGTCAAATCCATTTACTTGAGATTTCAATATAATTAGCATTGGATGATTTATTATTTCCAGGAATCTGAAAAAAAACACCCATCTTTCTGTTATACTGCATATTCAGATTCAGACATTCAGGTGGCAAGCCAATTTCATTTCCAGCATAAAATTGCAATTTACTCACCATATAGTCATCTACCGGTATTTATTACTGGGACAGAAACAAAGGGATAAAACCCACTGAAAACAACAGGAGAAGAGTTGAAAGCAAAATGCTGCTTTCCAATTATATTAACTATTTTAATTTGGGGCAATAGGGTCACCTGCAGAGTAAGGCGGCACTAACCTAAGGGTGGCAGAATCTGACCTTTTGTTTGCATTGTCAAAAATCACATTAACTATTTAATTAACTATTAATTATTACCCAGCAGCTCCCACTGACTTCTAGTTGATCGAAGTAGCACTTCAAGCTCTATGGATGAAAAGCCCTATACAAGAGTTACGTTTAAAAAAAAGTGAATGAGAGCTGCTGACTGGTCAGCACTAAATATGGACTTGGGAAGCCTAATTTTAGACTCACACTTTGGAAAATCTTGCCTCCCTATAAACAGATCATGTTAGTTGTGTTTTGTTGCAAAATTTCTAAACAATCATGACAGGTTTCAGAGTAACAGCTGTGTTAGTCTGTATTCGCAAAAAGAAAAGGAGTTCTTGTGGCACCTTAGAGACTAACCAATTTATTTGAGCATAAGCTTTTGTGAGCTACAGCGATGAAGTGAGCTGTAGCTCACGAAAGCTTATGCTCAAATAAATTGGTTAGTCTCTAAGGTGCCACAAGTATTCCTTTTCTTTAAACAATCATGCAATCTCTTGTACATTATTTTGAAAGACCTGATTTTTCAATGCCAAGAAAAACACTTGAAAAGGGGAGTATCGGAAGACAGACACATCTATAAAAGACAACTATCAATATCTGTCTGGATGAGGAATTAATGATGACTTTTAAGATAGCAAACTCTGTGGTTTAATTATTTTTAAACCTCTTAGGTTTAAGCAAAATTAATTTAAGCAATAATTTTTCCTTAGTGAGCAGTAAGAAGCCAAGGAAGCTTCAACCTTGTTTAAATATCTTGTGCTGTTTCTGGGTAGAATAATCTCTGAGCTTCCTCTGTAGCTTTTAGGGAAAAAAAAACCACTCGCCCTGTATTAAATGAAACTAGCAACATTTTGTCAGCCAAAGAGAGACATCCCTGTGGTGAGGATGCATGGTAGTGAGTTTTTACTGCTGGAATAAAAAGGCAGTTTAAAGTGATATGAAAATAACCGGGTATCGATTGCTTGGCCATTTTAAGTGCTCTGCAAAACTAAGATTAATAAGATGCAAACTGCTACGATATACAAATGCACATTTTTTCCAACTCCTAATGCCTATTTCAGTGATATTCAAATAGTACTAAATATTTACTTTCTTGGAGGAGTTAAAAATGTAATGAGACCACACTGTCTACAAATTATCTACTGTATACAATTTTAAAACCATTTTACAAACGCCTATTTTCTCTCACACTTTGGTGCCTCACAGGTTTTATGGGAAGGAGGTAATGAAATGGAGAGGGATGAGAAACTGATGGAAACTGTTCACTCTGCAGATGACATGTTTAGACTGAAGACTGGCTAGATATTGCTCTACAATCTTTTGCTAGACGATTCTCAGAGCAAAATTGGCATAGGGTCCAGACATGACATTTGCCCATTGGAAAGGTGTTGGACTGCAGCTGCCAGTCAATGTAGCAAGGCAAGCTCGGATTAGAATGGAGAAGAAAGCATACAATAATTTATATAAAGAAATGAAGTGAAGTACATCATTTATCCTGTTTGTTGAAGAATGCTAAGTGGTTTCTAACATCCATCTACTAGTTTTGTTATGTCCTGCGGTCTTAGTTTTAAATATTTTATTTATGGACCATTACATGAGCTCCTTTTCTCTTTCGGTATATTTTTGAGATTGTCTTTTTAATGAGTCGGAGGGGAGTTATGAAAATAAGCTCAAGGTTAGTTCTTACCAAAATTCTTTAACTTCCCTGACCCCCATTGGCAGATTCAAGATTGAAACTATAATTATTATCCAACCAGACAAATTTCGCAATGACAAAGTGTCATTCATAATTAGAAAATTCAAACACTGTCATGAGCACTAATAAGATACCTAATAATATTAATGTTTCTTACAATGTTTGCTGAGAAGTATATGACAGATAAATAATAAAAGTCCAAAATGTACTCTGTATAAAATATATGTAAATGTTGAAAGTCAATACTCTTAAAATGGTTCTGAAAGAAGTGTTCTGAGAAAAACGAAACATTTTAGATGCCTTTTTGTACAGCTGCAAGATCTCCAAATAATACCACAATATTAATTTATGAACATATTATTGATCAAATAAAAAATATTATAGCCTCAACAATAGTATTCTTACTTATGTTTTTCTTACTCAGAACAAGTTTTATTCAATAAGTTGATCCATCTGATTTTGAGCCCTTCTGGCTGTATGATATCCAATAGCTCCAGAGCAGTATTACATTTTTAAAAAAACTACAATGTTAACGAACCCACTTTAGAAATTATCTCTTGGTCTTCAGATCAACAGAGTAAATTAGTTTTCTGTTTTTTACCTATGGTAGCTATGAACAGTTATAGGTATATATTAAAACACTGCTAATCAAATTAACATGTATGCTAGTCACACCAAAATGCATCAAATACAGACTTACCTCTTAGGTTTAAGCAAAATTAAACATCAGCTGTAATATATTCCTTAGTGAGCAGTAAGAAGCCAAGGAAGCTTCAACCTTGTTTAAATATCTTGTGCTGTTTCTGGGTAGAATAATCTCTGAGCTTCCTCTGTAGCTTTAAAAAAAAACCCACTTGGCACTGTAAGGAATGATCAAATTGCTTCAGTCACAAGTTCTTTTTACAACTGATTACATTAGGGGGCCTTGGAGTGAAAAAGAACTGAACTACCTGTCAGCTAATATTTCATAAAATATTGCTGAAAGGTTGAAAATTTCAGTTGGCAGTGTAAGTTCTAGTGATGTGTAAATTGTGAAGAGCACAACATCTTCTTAGCAGGTGATTAGATTTTTTTTAAAGTTGTTCTCCACGAGACAAGGTAAGTCAGACAAACCTAGGTCAGGTCTACGCTCAAAATGCACCAGTGCAGCTGCGCCACTGTAGGCTTAAGTTAAGGTGCTCCTACACCGACAGTACAGCTTCTCCTGTTGGCATAGTTAATCCACCTCTGTGAGAGGCAGTAGCACTGTCTGCACTGGGCGGTTAGGTGGGTATAACTACATTGCTCAGGGGTGTGGATTTTTCACACCCCTGAGTGATGCTTCTGACCTGGGAAAACACGGTCAAAAGTAATTTAGGGTAAAATTTTCAGAAGTGCCTAAGTGACTTGAAAGTCTAAATCCCACTGACTCCTAAGCGCCTAGGGACTGAGCGACACAACATACTAGCGGTTTGATTCCCCTGCTCATGTACACATAGTTGCACTAGTTCTCATTGAGCTAGTGTGAATGTAAATAGGAGTGTAGCCATGGTAGCAGCAGCACGGCTGAGCCTGCCAAGTACAAACGTGCCTGAAACCAGTAGGTATGTGGCTCAGCCTTGCCTCTGGTGCTACTGCTACCTGTAGCTAGCACAGCTATAATGCTATTTATATTCATGATAGCTCAGAGAGGGCTAACACAAGTAGGTGCACACAAGCAGGGGAATTCCACCCTAGCTCCTAGTGTCGGTGTCGGTGTAGCCTAAGTCTCTAACATCACTTTTGAAAATTTTACCTTTAATCTTCCTTTTGAGAGATTTGACATTTTAGAATGTACTTGCAAGACTGTTTCTTTTAGCATCAAGAGTCACAGAAAAATATTTTGGGGCCAAAATATGAACTATCTGGATTATTAAAATGCTTCTGGATTTAAATATATAGAATTTTAATAAGTAATTAAGCCTACCACTCAGTTTTTGAGAAAGTAAAAAACAAACAGACATTATTTAAGTGGGTCTATAATTTAAGATGTTGTGCTTCACTTTTTTAGGGAAAGTAGGGGGAACACAAACTAAACTACAGTAACAAGCTACTCCCAGAACTTTGCCGTCGTCATTGATGATGTTGATTTAGAGCAGGGGTTCCCAAACTTAGTTTGCGGCTTGTCCAGGGTAAGCCCCTGGCAGGCCGCAAGATGCTTTGTTTACCTGAGTGCCAGCAGGTATGGCCGCTCGCAGCTCTCTGTGGCCGCGGTTCACTGTTCCTGGCCAATGGGAGCTGTGGAAAGTGGTGGCTCAGCCCACGCAGCTTCCTGCAGCTCCCATTGACCGGGAATGGCGAACTGCGGCCACTGGAAGCTATGAGCGGCCGTACCTGCGGACGCTCAGGTAAACTGAGTGTCTCGTGGCCCACCAGGGGCTTACCCTGAACAAGCCACAAACCAAGTTTGAGAACCCCTGGTTTAGAGTAAAGAAATAAATGAACAATATTAGATTGGTTTCTTCCATTAAAAAAAAAAGAAATTGGTTAGTATTTGTCTAGTGGAAAAAGACCAAATGGGCTGAAGAAAAGGTTATTTCAAAGTTTTAGAAGGTATTACAAGGAAAAGAAGTAAAAGAACAGCAAAAGCTTTAAACAGACTGCCTAGGGAGGTTGTGGAAGCTCCTTCCCTGGAGATTTTCAAAAGGAGGCTGGATAGCCATCTGTCTTGGATGGTTTAGACACAACAAATTCTGCATATTGGCAGGGGGTTAGACTAGATGACTTTGCGGTCCCTTCTAACCCTATGGTTCTATGATTTTATGAAAAAGGACAGGATATTGTCATTTTTGCTTACAGGAAGTTGTTTCAGTTATGCTCAAATGCTCATGCCTGTCTGCATAGATATCTTCTACAAGGAGAAAGAACACCTTAAAATTGTTTATGAGAAAAATATTCTGTACATTTCAATTAATAAATATTAGCAGGATTTCTGATCTTAAAGGCTGCAGTGGAGTTGAAGTTACAAGTGCAACCAACAGACTCAGATCTCATGTACAATGGAGGCATAGTGCATCTCAAGTCAGGCCTGTGTAGAGATTTCTAAAAAGTATTTTTTTTCTGCTGATGGACACCCTTTGCATAGGACATAATAGTTTCAGATGCACTGTAATACTCGGAGTCATTGTTAATAAAATACTTCAGGGGTAATCTTTTGCAGTTCCAGCTGCTAAAAATCAACAGATTTGGGTGTATCACTGCCTCATTTAAGAGTGAAAGAGTACTGTTGTAGTGATGTGCCTTGAAATTTTCTGTTGACTTAAAATTTTTAAGACAAAACCCAATTAAAGAAACCCCCAGAAAAAAAGCAGTCTTTAGAAGGAGAGTACAATACTTCTTCCAGGAAAGAAATGTTCACGCTTCCAGCCAAACAAAATATGCACACTCCTAGCGTGTTTATTGAAACCAATAAAAAACAAGGTCTGTTCATGCCTGGGGTATTTCTTTAAGCCTGTCTGTAGCAGCTCAAGACAAAAGGGCACATCCCCATGTTGAGTGTATAACAAATTTCCTCCTAACATGGACTCTCTTTAGGCTGGTCAACCAAAGGGGAAATTAACAAAGGTTTTGAAGAAAACAACAAACCCACAGAGGAATTGGATTTCATACCCTATGTTCCCTGAGAGACCATTAGCCCAGGTTGGCGCCCTCCAGTTCTCTCTCCCTATTCTGAGGGAAGGAAGTTCCTTATATACCTACCTCCATTCTCTGGAATCTTTGCCAGAATCCTGACTACACTCATGGCCGCACTGGGGATTTCAACTCCCAGTTTGCCCTGCTCTTCTGGATTAGTAAGAGAAAGGCTGGTTAGAAGCACACAGGCTCGGCTGGATCCTTCAACACTGAGTGGAAAGGAAGTTGCAACCCATTCTGTTCTTAGAACTCTAATTTCAGGCCCTAAATAGAGTTAGAAGTCTGGGTTTCTTGGCCAAACTACCAGGTTGTATCCTGAGACCACTTCCTCTGAACTTCTCTTTCCAATTTCACAAAACTCAGGGGATTGGATACTGGCTCTATTATCTGTAGTTTAGGAACCATGAACACTCTGCTTTGGAACTATCACTGAAGATTATACTGAAACTTCAGCTACTATAAAACATGACAGCATTCTTGCTTAGCGGCAATAGCCAAGTTAGCATGTTAGACTTGTGCTCTGAATGCTGTACTGGTTTGCTTTGGAATACAAATTGAAGTGTGGAAGTGTAATGTTCCATGTTCTGGCTACATTAGAAACTGCCTTTTATCTATTAACCTCCTGACATTAGAAATCAGCCAAGACAACTTACAGCCACAAAATGTAAACTTTGCAAAATGCCAGTGGAAGGACTTACACTCTGGAACTCCGTTTGTTGGCCAGCCCTCAACCAAGTCTGTTGAACTTCAGGCAGATGGTGCAAGGCCCATCTGCTTAAGAAGGCTTGTGTCTGGGTATTGGTTAGGATAGGAAATGAGTCATGGAGAAACTTCACGGAGATAGTGTTCGGTATTTCATTGTTAAGATCGCTGTTGTTGGCTGTGGGTAGTATTTTATACTTTTTTGTATTAATTATGATTTTAAATATATAAATATGCCTAGAGACGTGGGTAAAGAGCTCATGTTTTTATAAATACTGTAGTAGTATAAATAATATAATTGTTCCATTTTTACTTATATTATTCAAAGTGAACAACTATTCCCAAAGACCATGTTCAAAGACAACAAATTCTGCCAAAGTTCCCAAATGGATGCTTGAGAATAACTTGAGGATGTGCAATATTGCTGTTTTATTCCCATTCTCAAATATGCATTCAAGAAAACCCTTCAGACACAATCTCTTGCACTCCAACTGTGCTGGATATGCAAACCACCAATCAGAAATAGCTGCAGCAACAACATTGCTTTGATTAACATCATTGTCTTCCAGCATGGAAGGTGAAGACCTGAGGTTGCAGGAGCTCATGTAGCATCCTTTCCTTTTGCTAGTCAAATAAATGCAAGTTATTTTTGTAGCTCCACCTGGCTTATCATATTTCATTCAGCTCAGCCCTCCTGTTTGTGTTGCAAACCTTGCATAGTGAAGAAGCATCTCCTTTATCCAAGATAACATCAGAGAAAAGAGGGTAATAATATACACAGAAGAAACAGGTTCTGTACTTTCTCCGGGTAAATTATGCTATTTTTTCATTGCAAAACAAGATTTCTTTATTATGACTTTCGCTTGTCTGATAACATTTCTGTGTATAATACATCCATTAAACACTATGAAAGGTACACTAATGAAAATAAAAGAGAGGAAATTAGCCATATACTGTAAACAAATATTGACAGTTTCTGGATTACAGCCAACAAAGAAATAAATTAAAACAGACCAGTCAAGGCAGCAACTCTTTAAAGCCAGTCCAAATACGGGCATTCCTAGCTGGTATAAGATTTTCCTGTAATAAAATGAAATGGCGCTTATTTTGTATTGATTATTCTTCTTGAAGAAAGTCTAGCCCTCTAAAGTAAATACACTTCAAAGACTCCATATGAACTACTAAAGTAGGGCTTCTGTACTTTTGAAATGTAATGTAAAGGTATATTATTAAAAAAATATAATGACCATTCTCTTACTGATTCAATACAATACCCACCTACTTGTACATATGCTCTATTACTGAGAATACAGTAGAAAACTAACTGAGTTACTCCAATAGCTTAAAACTGTTTAACAGCAAATTCTCATGTTTTTGTGTTATGCAAAAGCAGAACTTGAGATTCAGGACTGATCTTAAGCTTTTTTGCAGTTTTAAGGTAGAAGGCACTAGCAAACCTTTCACTAAAACAACATAGTTTTGTAAATATACAGAGAACTGTAAATTTCATATCAATATCAGAATTGAAGAAAAGGAAAAGGGGAAGCAACCTATCAAACAACCCAGCATGAAAGGAGATTTACAAATGAACACCATGTGAGCCAAATAGAGCTACTGGAATCAATCACAGTGCAAAGCAAATGTTGTGAATTCTGGATTTGCTTGCATGTGGCATAAAGGGAGATGGGCACAGTGGCCTGGTCTAATGGAAAAGGGTGCAAAATGAACATATAATTAATAAACAAACCTTGTCTCCAGGGTTCCAGTCCTAATCCTTGTTGGGCAGGATTGCCTTTTGTAGTAATTCTTAGCTCAATCAGCTATGTTCTCTTGGCATGGAGTCACCCAAATTGAGTAGCATTACATCTTTCAAGGGAATTCATTAAGTGTACATGACAGAGATCAGAAAATACAATGGTAGAACAGACTTGCCCTTTTATATAAGGATTATATCATGATGCTCGAATCTTTTACCAGAGCTAACAGTTTGAAGGTCAGGTTCTATGTAACAGATGTGCTAATCTCTTATTATCTGTATATTATACCTATTATTCCAAATAGCATTTAATTTTTCATGGAAATGGGAGAAAAAGCTTTACTCATTACTCAGGATTACTATTATCATTAATTAGAGTGCTTCTTTTTGGGTATGTTCAAACTGTCAGATTTATACAGAAGGGATATCAGTAATATAAAAGTATCCATATCCATCTGAACAAGTGGAAGTAATTTATATCACAAAGGTAAATTCCACACAAGTAGCAGGATATCAGACTGATATAAGTGAAAATAGATGACTGGCCAAATGTAAATGTCTATATAATAATATGAGATGCTTAAAAGCAAAAATATATGAGCTAAAATGCCTGGCGTTGGAATAGACTCTTAACATTATAGTTGTTCCTGAAACATAGTGGAATGGCCAAAAATATCAATGGGATATTCTAATTCCTTGCTATGAACTCTACAAGAAGAGCAAATTAGGACTTAGAAGTAGGGGAGTAGCACTGTATCTAAAAGATTCCATAGAATCTAATGAGATGGAAGATTTAAGTAGAGTGCACCAGTAAAATGTGTATAGATACAAATCGCAAGTCATACATATAAAAATGTATTGCTTACACTCCCAGCCCCTGATCAGGTAAAGCATAACAAATACTCAATATTTAGGGTCAAGGATCAGGCATGCAACAATGGCTAATAAAACAGTAATAGTCGGTGACATCAACTACTTGCATGTAAACTCGTGAAGTATCAAAGCACAACAAGGTTTAGGGAAACAATCTCTCAACACCTTAAATGGAGCGGCTATTGCTAGAATAAGAAAACAATTAGACTTAATCTTAAATACCACACAGGAGTTGGTTCAAGAAGTAACTTCACCTGAGCCATTAAATAATAATTATCACATGTAATTAAGTTCAACATTCCTGGGGGAGGCACTGCCCCAGTAAGTAACATGATGACATTAAACCTTAGAAAGGTGATTTTTTAAAAATGAGGAAGCTAGTCATATAAATTAACCTGCCCTGAGGCAAACTTTCTTCCTAGCTCCAGCCAGATGTTGGATTGGCCTGAAACATGAACGTTTATATTCCTTCTATACTTTTTTTATTGTAGATGTTCTCTCATTTATGTCAATAGGAGTTTTGCCATGGACTTCAGTGTAGGATAAGACTCAATACCACTCCAAGGAGCTTGAAGCCCCAAAAAATGTTTTCCTCAGTTTAACATATTTTTATGTTATTTAAACAAAGCTGATCTCGTGGAGTTTTCAATCTCCCACACATCCAAACGATCTCTTCATTATACACTTTAATACAAATATACAATTTTTAAAAACCTCTTAAAGGAAAAGATGTTGCTCAGGCCATAAGACTAAAATAAGGGAAGCAGTTCTTACAAGGAATTCACAGTCTCTTTTTTAAATAAAAGGTTTTAAATAAAAAGTGCCAATTCTGATCCCAGTACTGGAAGTGTTATTGTTAGAAGAACTAGGAATCTCTCTCTCTCTCTCTGAGGACCCAACTCTGTGTTTGCCTAGCTTGGGAATGGGAGAAAGACGTAATAAAGAGAGTTAACATTTTAAAAGTATCAAAAACTTTTCACTATTTTTCCTATCTTTTTGAGAGGAACTTGAGGCATCATAGCTCAGTGCCTGCAGCAGAACTGAATGTGTGTGTGTGCATGTGTACCATAGAGCAAATCCTACAGCCCGACTGTGACTGCATTCTTCCACCTAGATCCTCTCCGTCTGTAAAGGGAGGAGATTTTTACTGAATTTCTTATATAATCATTCTCCGTTTCATGTCACCCAGAGCCAAATCCTGCTCACAATGACTTCAGTGGGACCACTCATTGAGAAGACAAATAGGATTTGGCCCCATGGCCATGCCATTCTTTAACAGACTGTATTTAAATAAAAATACTGACGTTTTCACTGTAATGCAGACATATTTTAACAGAGGGAGATGGAGATTATATTTAGCAGTATACATCAGTGACAGCACTTATACAATATTTCATATGACTTCCTATTTCTATGTGGTATACTGTGATGGGGTCTGCACCCCACACCTGCCCTGAAAGGGTTAATGAGGGCCTGAGAGGCCAACTAAGTTAGCTGGGGTCACCTGGGAAATGGAGGGCCAGGATTAATGAACAATGAAGCCCACCTGGGGAAGGACTGGAACAGCACTATAAAGCCAAGAGGCTGAAAGCGGAGGTGTGTATGAGGGACAGGGCGGGGGACGTTTGTAAGAGAAAGAAGGCAGTTCCCTTTGTGCTTTGAGCTTCCTGGCTTTATAGTGCTCTCCGAGTCCTTCCCCAGCTGGGCTTCACTGTTAATTAACCCTGGCCCTTCTTCTCACAGGTGACCCCAGGTAACTTAATTGGCCTCTCAGGCCCTCCTTGACCCTATCAAGGCAGTGAGGGGTGCAGTCGCATCACAGATACCCAAAAGATAAAATGTGTTTTGAATTAAACAGACTCATGTGTGCTGAATGTTTAAACTATTTAACAAACCAGACGAGTTGTTAATCCACTGAGTGCTTTGTCATATATTGCATTCTATTAATTCCTGCCTCACAACAATAAACTACACAGTCATCAGCAATGAGCCTGAAATGTTCATATGCCTTTCCAGAGTGCTTGCCTAAGCAAAGACAGACAGCAAGTGACCCCCATGCTGCTTTCCTGTTCATTACAGCAGAAAGGGTAATTTTGCATGTTCTGCTCAGGTAGCTTTCAGGAGCCGCTCAGGGCAACTGCAACCTAATATTTTGATGGAAATATTGGCAATCTGAACAAAAAGACCTTGTTAAAAGTGAGACCGTCGTTGTATAAGCAGATGAGCTCAAAAAATACAACAATTGCAACCACTTTTTGTTCTAAAGCACAAAACATCAACTGCAAAAATGACCGATAGAATGTGAGTATACACTTAAGGTGAGACTTTCACTGCTGCCAGGGTACTGGATGCCCAATTCCAATTAATTCTGAATGAAAACTGAGTGTTCAAACAAATACTTTTGGTGGCATTGAAACACCACCTTTAGGTTTTGCATAATGCATGTATCTGAGCATTTTTCTTAACCAGTACAACAAATGTCCAGATTGAAAGATTTTAAGGCTCTTTCTATGTGGAACCTTGATTCAGATTGTAATTAACAAACTGTGTCAATATCTCAAAATACTACATGTAATGAAGTGCAAGGAGCACTATTTGCTCATGAATTGCTCATAATTAAACTAACTCTTTACGATGCAGAGCATAATCTACTTCAGCACATTATAAATTTAAGTCCTTCTTAATAAACAAAACACTTCAGTTTAAATCTCTGAATGGCTGCTAAATATAAGCCCACACACAATTTTCACTAAACAAATATCAGAAAACAAAATAATGGTATTAAAAAACCCAACCCAAGATCAAAGGCACAGACTACACTAGACATCACCAGACCAGAGATGTGTTTTAGTGATGTAAGTTGTAGGTATTAAACACCTACATTCCCTTTGGCCACAAGTCCAAATTCCAGTAGGGGTTGACTCTGTCCTTGAACTCAAGTTGAGTTCTGTGCAGGTTTATTATGTGGATATTTCACGTGAGAACATACATCACAGTTCTACTGGATGGACATTTGAGAACCCATGGCACTTTTTGCTTAGAGAGTGCTCTCCTTAGCTAAGGATACTCTCTCCTGCATTGATGAACAATATGTCGGGCGCCAGCTGGTGGTTGCCATCCCTTTCAGAGCTGGCAGCATTTCAGTGGTTCTGCATATATTATTTATGACATGCTTTGGGGTCCTTTAAAATAAATTAATCCCAAAGCACTTTCATGAGGCAATTACATTACAAGAGGAAGGATGTTCCGATGGTTAATACATGGCATTGGGAGTCAGGAGGTCTGGTGTCTATTCTTGATTCTGTTGTAGACTGTGTGACCTTTGCAAGTCATTTTATGCACTTCAATTTCTCCATCAGTAAAATGTGGATAATAATATTTATCCTTCCTTTGTAAAGTGCTTTGAGACCTATGGATAAAAATTCTTATATAAAAACAAAGTACAATTATTTATTATATTATTATTATTATAAAAGAGCTATGAGAGCCTCAAATGGCAGGTATTACAGAAGTAAAAATGTTATTTTAGAAAATATCAAATAAATTTAACTACCAAGCAAAATTCAAAAGTACCTATTTGTATATACTGTACATAGTTGCTGGCAGTTAAGGATGCAAAATGGTTATCCAAATTGCTGTGAGTGTGAGGTCAAGAAGGAAAATAATGGCTAGCAGAAAAACAGTCTAATGAGATCACCCATTTCTTCAATCTAACAGCAATAACAAGTGCCAAAACCTTGACGACACTTAAATCAATGGCATTCAGCCCCCAAACCTTCAAGACAAAATCTTCAAGCTACCCCTTTCTTGACATCTATTTTTATATCTTTATATTTTATAATTACAGACACCAACCAATCAAAAACTAAACATTCTTTGACAACCAGAAGCTCTCTTACTCTGCATATAATTATTCTGTGTAATAACAGGATGATAAGAAGTCTGTTGTCTGGCCATGGTAAAACTGGATGAAAACAAGCAGAAAGGAAAGATGGTCCTGTGATTAAGGCAACAGACTAAGACTCAGGAGATCAGTGTTTAAATCCCTGCTCTGTCATGGACTTCAAAGCCATTCTCGTAAATCTGTGTCTTACCTCTACACTTGTGAAACCTAATCATATTATTTCCTCACCCCACTAGGGTGTTGTGAGGACAGAAACTATGGTGATGGGTGCCACACAAGTACAGATACAAAGGCCTGGACTATCCTACAAAGTTAGGTTTACATAGCTGCCTTGCATAGACTTAGTTTTGCATGTGTCCACACTTAAAATTTGTCTCCCACTGATGCAAAGTCTCCTTTATGCCAACATAGTAACACCACCTCCCTGAACGGCACTGAGCTACGGTCAGTGTATTGAGGTTGATGTAGGGTAAATGTAGACACAGTGTTACTTATGTCAACACTAACAGTCCTGCAGCAGCTGTCCCACAATGCCTGACACTGCCGCTCTGGCCACAACTGTGAACTCCACTGCCCAGGAGATTGGAGGGCCTCCCCCGCCCTTTAAAGCCCCGCAAATTTTTGAAATGCCTTATCCTGATTGTCCAGCTTGGCGAGCACACCTAGCAGATCTCTGCCTACCTAGCAGCTCTCTCTTGTTGTGTGCAACTGCCCAGCTGACCATGCCAGCTACACATTCCAGCCATGCTCTGGCCTGGGTTAGACAGGAGATACTGGATTTCCTGGGCCTGTAAGGAGAAGAGGCTATGCAAACACAGCTATGGGGAATGCAGGAGAAGGGATCAGCAGCAGTGGTGCATGAAAGCAAAGAAACTGCTGCAGGCATATCAAATATCAATCTGGTGCTGAGCTGCAGACCTGCAGATTTTACAAAAAGCTGCATGTCATACTTGGTGAAGTCCACACCTCCATTGGTACCTCCAAGGAATCCAAGTCACAGGCCCATGGCATGAACAGGAAGTCTGAGGAGGAAATGGAGAAGGAGGAGGAAGAGGCAGAGGATGGGGGACATGCAACTAGGGGCTCCAGCTATGCCACAAGCTAGGACCTGTTTGAAAGTCTACTGCAGTCCAGTCAGTCCCAGCAGTCGAGCACAGGTGAGCCAGATTCAGGGAAAGGAATCTCAGGTGTGTACATTTATTTCCCATTACAGTAATGCCCCCTGCCCTCCCAGCAGGACACAGTTATTGAGTTTTCATCAATTTACTCACACTTGTAGAAGTAATGGTACAGCAAATAAAGGTAGAGTTATCTGCTTTTCGTTACCCTGTAGAGTTAGGCAGGCACGGGGCCATGCGGAGCTATTTGTTTATGTACTCAAAGATGTCCCTTAAATCTTCCTGAGAGATCTTGATGACACTTTCATGGAGGTTCTCTGCACTCCCCTCCCAAAAGTTTCTAGGGATGGCAGCCCTATTTCTTCCTCCCCCGCAGGACACTCTCCCATGCCGGTCAGTGATAACTTCTGCAGGCACCATTGCAGTGAACAGGCTAGCAGCATACAGCCCCAGGTGGCATCAGGATGCCAGCAGCAGCTGTGTGCTCTGTGCCTTTGTTACCCCCAGGTGTGAGATATCAGCTAAAATCACCACTGCTGGTGGAAAATGGTGCCAGTATTCAGTGCCATTGCCCTATGCTCAGTTTCATGCAACCAAGCAAGTCCCTCCTCATTTTCCTCACCACTGGTGGACCATACTCACCACAGCTGGAGCTGTGAGTGGTGCCGTGCACAAACACCCTGAAGCAGAAGTGCCAATAAGCATGTCTTGTTTAAAACTTTAGGGGAGCAAGTGAAGGGAGTTCTGAATCTTAACTTTCGCCTTCTGTTGTGACCATAATGACAATGGTATCCCTGTGTATTTTATCTGCAGATGCTGCCATTACAGCCTTGAGGGGTTGCCTCTCTGCATCTGCAGAACACTTGAGCTAGATAAGGAGAAGAAAGAAGGGGCCTAGGAATGACATGTTCAGAGAGATCCTGCAAACCAATGCTGCAGGAATGCAGCAAGTGTCTGGAGAAGGAAAGAACAGACAGGAGAAAGGCCCAGGAATCAGAGAGGGAGATGCACCAGGATATAATGGTGCTTCTCTGGCAGCAAACACAGATGCTGCAGGCTCTTGTGGACCTGCAAGTTTAACAATTCTGGGCCCACCTTCCTTTGCTGTCCATGGAGAACTCCAGTGCAACCCCTTCCGACGCCCTCTCTCAACATGCCATGTGGCACCAGAAGCCACATCCCTACCCCTACCATTTCACAATTTAATGCCATCCACAGCTTCATGATCACTGACCTGTGAGAACCACAGTTGATGTATGTGTCGCTAAAATGGACAGGAATGTTCTTTCCCCTTCTTTAAGCTTTGTTCCATAAATTTTTTGAGATTTTAACGTATTTGCTTTTAATTCGCACAGAATTTTTTAAAAAGTGTTTTAGTTACTCAATAAAATTCTTCTGTTTGGAAAACAATTAATATTTATTAGTTTCCAGCATATCATAGAATCAATCATAGAATATCAGGGTTGGAAGAGACCTCAGGAGGTCATCTAGTCCAACCCCCTGCTTAAAGCAGGACCAATCCACAACTAAATCATCCCAGCCAGGGCTTTGTCAAGCCTGACTTTAAAAACCACAAAGGAAGGAGATTCCACCATCTCCCTAGGTAACGCATTCCAGTGCTTCACCACCCTCCTAGTGAAAAAGTTTTTTTAAAATCCAACCTAAACCTCCCCCATTGCAACTTGAGACCATTACTCCTTGTTCTGTCATCTGCTACCACTGAGAACAGTCTAGATCTATCCTCTTTGGAACCCCCTTTCAGTAGTTGAAAGCAGCTATCAAATCCCCCCTCATTCTTCTCTTCTTCAGACTAAACAATCCCAGTTCCCTCAACCTCTCCTCATAAGTCACGTGTTACAGTCCCCTAATCATTTACGATACAGAATGCCTGGTGGTAGTGAGGTATTCTTTTTTTGTACACTGTGACACAACCCATAGGATCAAAGACAACTACACTGTATATATTTATAGATGTCCACCACATACCATACAATTCCTAACCAGTATCCACACTGTAGGGCCAGGTAAAGCACAGTATACCACAATGCATTACTGTGGCTCGCAGTTAAAGTGTGTTTTCAAAGCCTCCCTGAGCCATATAGCTCTTGTTGAGCTCTTTGGATAGCTCTTGCTCAAAGTCAGCAGACAGCCACTCCACCTCTGCCCTCCACTCCAGCGGCAAGTTTTCCCCCTTTGCTTCTCAGATATTATTCAGGACACAACAGGCAGCTATAACCACTGGGATATTGTTTCTCACTGAACTTCAATCTTGTGAGTAAACAGCACCAGCACTCCTACAATCTACCAAAAGCACATTCAGCTGGCATTCTGCACCTGCCAAGCTGGAAGTTCCTTGGTGCTGTTGTGGTGGCAAGTGTCTGCCTCCATGAGCCAGGGCAGCAAGGAGTAGGCTGGGTTCCCCAGGATCACTATTGGCATTTCAACATTCCCAATGGTAATCCGCTGGTCAGGATAGAAAGTCCCTGATTGTAGCTTTCTGAACAGACCTGTGTTCTTAAAGATGTGAGAGTCATGCACCTGGCATTGGCCACCGTTGGAAGACAGGATACTGGGCTAGATGGACCTTTGGTCTGACCCAGTATGGCCGTTCCTATGTTCTTATTTTCCCTAACCAGCCAACACAGATGTTGGTGAAGCGTCCCTGGTGATCCACCAACACTTGCATAACCATAGAAAAATGTGTTGATGTACTCTGTGGCAAGGTGGCATGGTACTAAAATAGGGATGTGTGTTGTCTATTGCTCCACCACAGTTCAGGAATTCCACTGCTACAAATCCATCCATTATGTCCTGCACACTGCTGAGAGTCACAGTGCTGCGTAGCAGGAGACAATTAATGTCCCTGCAGACTTGCATGACAATGGCCCCCAGTTCCAAAATTATTTCCCACTGCAGCAATCTAGCACTGCAAGTTCCACAGAGCGATTGCCACTCACTTTTCCACTGTCAGAGAAGCTCTCATTCTGACTCCCCTGCACTGGAAGGTGGGGGTGACCTTGGCAAACAGGAATGTGGCCTTGCACATCTGAAAGTTCAGTGGCTGCTGCGCGTCATCCCAACCCTGCATTATGATGTGATTCCACCAGTCAGTGTTAATTTCTTGGGCCCAAAAGCGGCACTCCACTATTTGCATCTGCTCTGTGAATGCCAGCAGCATTCTTGAATTGGTTCTCGCTGTGTCCACATCAATCTGACCTCTAGGAAACTACCACGTTCCCCGTGTCCATTTCTGTGGCTCTGCAAATACTGGAGGATCATGTGTTCTGTGCTTGCAATGCTCATGACAATAGTGCAGAGCTATGCAGGCTCCATGTTTCTGTCAGAAATGGAAGACATTGACAAGTCCTGCACAGATTTGTGGAATTTTCAAAATAGCAGCAAAAAGTATGGGATAAACATTGCATTATGGGTAGAGAATGTTGCATGATGCAAACCTGACCTTGCAGTCCCAGTCACCCTTGCATGACTTGTTTCTGCCCCACCATGCATTGCCAAACCTTCCCAAATGCCAGTGTGCTGGACATGGGCAAGTTGCACACCAGGATACCTACCGATGGTGCACCACACTGCGCATCAAAACAAGAACTCCTGGTGAGTAAGCATAGAACTGACGCAAGGAGTCAAGTAAGCAGGCCTGCAAGCAATATACTAACTGCGGCGGGTTTATGCCAATATAACTTGCATCTGCAAAAGTTTGCAGTGTAGACATGCCGAAAGAAAGAGACAAGTGAGGTGAGCCATAAGGAAGATCAGCAGGTTTCAAATTGTTACTCTAAAATGGCATTATTTCCACTTCTTGTTGTGACCAGTCATTGACTTTGGCAGGAGATTCAAGTTTTCCTTCTTCACCCCTTGGGCCAACTGAAGTGCATTTTGTCTGAGTGGTTTTTCCTCTCTTTTTAAAAAAAAGAATATTGCAAATTACACACCAAAATGGACGTTAATGTAATATTATGGATGCACTGTTTCAAATAAAAAAAGTCAAGGAAGTTAAGGTTAAGGTTCCTACAGTGCCACTAAGCAGGCCATCTTTATTTTGTATAGCATACAACACCAAGCACGTTGCCAGCATTAAATGGATAATACCACCATATGTTTTCTAACTCTCTCAGATAATCACTAGAAAATTAGACTGAGATTGAGACATTTCCATCTTCTAGAATGTGACAACACTGTTGGCTAATTTTGCTCTGTAGAGAATAGTCCATTATTCTGGTTAACATGATCTGAAGAAGAGCTCTAGGTAAGCTAGTCTCTCTCACCAACAGATGTTGGTCCAATAAAAGACATTACCTCACCCACCTTGTGTCTCTAATGATCCGACAAAGGAAGCTGTCAGTAAATAAGGGTATTCTTATATTGCCTAAAATTAGCATCAGAAACCAAAAAACATAGGAACATCTTATTATAATGATCCAAGCTTGATTAATGAAACAATATATACAAAGCTCTTTAAAGATGGGTTAAAATTTCACCAGGATTAATAAGGCTAAATATTAGTTCAATTTGCATGCTCATTCAATCCTTAGCCTGACTGGTAAGATTTCTACCAAGCAAGTAGTGTCAGTTGTGATGTGGATATCTGTTCATTAGAGAGTGAAATGAAATTAAATCACCAATTAATTTAATAATATGACATAATACTTTACTTCTAAAAGTATTATCAGAAATTTAGAAAGGTCACAACAAACAAAAAAGTACCTGTTTAAATAGAGGCAGCTCCACTACAATGAAAAGGAGTAATGAAGACGTGCTGAGAGTCTGGTCACTACCCGCCAGAAACACTCTAAGGCTCGAATGTGTAATCTGAACTCTGCTACTGTTCAGGAAAAAGGGAAACAAACCCTGCTGCAGCTTCACAGCTTGTTTATTATGTGACAAGCTGCAGTTTCAAGGAAGCATCAATTTTGCTTAGCCCAGCATTGTGAAAGTTCACACAGTAAAAAGCACTTAGTACAGTGAACACCAAAAACATATCTAAAATACAACCAGGCTGTGCCTGTCGCCTGGGCAGCAGTTTGAGGGAGGGAGAAAAAGCAACAATTGTCCTCTTAGTTGTTTCAACTGAGTCACTTAATCTAGCCTGAGTTACTAGCTGTAAAATGGGGATAATACTTTCCTTCCTCACAGGGGTGTTGTGAAGAGAAAATCCATTAAATGATTGTGAGGCATTCAAACACTACGGTGATGAGGGATACATAAGTAGCTATATCTAGTGAGGATAGAAGAATCTGGCTCTAACATATGCTTATAGCCTACCTCCCAACATGTAAAGTGGCTAAGTGGGACTGGTTCTGCCCCCAGGGGGCGAGGGCATTGCACAGCAAGCTCACTGCACAGCAGTGGCTTCTGTGGCTCCTGTACTGCAGGGCAGGCTGGGCTTGGCTCTTCATTCCAGCTAATGAAACCTGGCCCCAGCACACAGGGTTGCAGCTCTGCTCACGTTTGGCTCAGCCCCCACAACAGGTTATGGGGGCAGCTGGGCCAAATTTGAGTGTTGCAACCTGGCACACAGAGTTGCAATGCCACTCACTCAAGTTTGGTCCAGCCATCACGCTGTCAGGGGGGCTGAGCCAAACCTGAGCAGAGTTGTGACCCCCTGGCACCAGGGCTGTTGCAACACCCTAAGCAAGGAGCCAAGCCCAGCCAGCCTCATGGGACAAGCACTACTTCAACTGGGACAGGGAGTTTTGTGGGTCAAAGTGGAACAGTCCCTTGAAACCTGGAACTGTTGGGGAGGTCTGTCAGAGGCAGATGGGGACTGGGATTTATTTATAAAAAAGATAAGCCCCTCAAGATGGTTTCTCTAATGTATTCCTTCTTTTATCTATAAAAACTGATCTTGTAAAAAAAGTGGTATTAGTATGTAACCAGAATAGGTCAATCCTATTGCATATTTACCTTGTCCGTTTATTTTCAGTACTAGGGCTTCAACATCATTGTTAATGTCACAGTGACTTTTCAGGTAGACTAACGAGAGATGAATGGGTTGCCAATGAAATCTCTCCCCACAACCCTGGCCCCAAGAGAGAGACAGGGCTGGCAAGGAGGAGATAAGACATCTGAGGAGCATTCTTAGGAAGAGTAATGATTGAAGTTTATCTACTTTCATATACAAATCCTAGATCACATCTTAATATAACTCATTATTTCAGTTTGCCTGCAGACTCAGAGAGAGAGAGAGAACAGTTTGTGGCATCAAATCTACATTCATCTAAAGAGCTATAAAGAGACCTCTGGTCAGTCAGTGGGGAGGTGAAAGCAAAACAAATCAAAACAGTGGCACCAGGGGTCCTCCCCTGGAAAAACTGAACAGGTACAATGAAAAAGATTTTCAGATATTATAAACAGGTCAGTAAAAATGATAGTCTATTTTGCATTTATCTGGAATTTTGTGCCAACTTGTGGCAAATTATGTCCTGTTCTAATACTAGTATACACACACCAAAACCACAGGGCCCCAAATGCATTTAATGTTCTCCAAAGACAAAAATCCCATATAAAAATGTTCAACATATTAATGTTAAGACACGACTTAAAACCAAAGCAGTGTATCCTCATCTCTGTAAACAGCTGTGCTCACCTCATATCCTTAGCCATTTCCCCCTTATCCTGCACAATTCACAAAAACAAGCAAACTAAGCCATAGTGACAGTTGCCTCCCCGAGCTCTAGCCCTTGCTTCCTCTCGGTGCTCCTTGTCAGACCATGTTCTGAGGCTGTGAGCCACCAAGGAGGGAACCGTAGAGGAGACAGCAGCACAGCACTGCACACCAGGCTGGAGGCTAGAGAAGCAGGTTTTACCTCATCCGTACTGACAACCTGAAGCTGTGTCTCACAATGCCTTCTGCCAGTGACTGACCTGTCTTTTTTCTTCTTTTTTGGGGAAAACCAAAAATTTGAATCCAGCAAAATTAGCAGGAGAGTCCTAAATTCTTGGATTTCTGGTATATGTGGATTTCTCATGTACCATTGTCACATTCACAGCTTCTATTGTCTCTGTGCCTCAGAAAAATCTTCATTCCTGAAGTTTGGTTTCTGACATATCAATACTTACACATATATTAAACAGTATAATCTGGTAATTTTTCTATGAATAAAATAAACTGCATATTTTATAAACTCATAGAAAAGTATCTATCGATGAGAATTAGATAGTATCAAAACATCCATCAAACAAGATAACCAGGCAGCAGAACATAACAAATATATATCTTTTAAAATTATAGCAAGAGAGGAGGCTGTGCCTAGGAGTGCGTAAGGTTTAAATCCGGCCCCGGGTTTAAATGCAAAACAAACACTGCACTGGCACAGAATGGGTCTTATGCAGGTGCAACTTAGATTGGTAACTTACTGGAGTAAGAGTAGCAGCCGTGTTAGTCTGTCTTCGCAAAAAGAAAAGGAGGACTTGTGGCGCCTTAGAGACTAACCAATTTATTTGAGCCGATGAAGTGAGCTGTAGCTCACGAAAGCTTATGCTCAAATAAATAACTTTGATATTATCTCAATACATCTTTTTATATTTACATGGTGTAGAATATGGGACCAAAGTATGAAAGGAGCTCACTGGTCAGATAATAAACCAAATTACAGTCCTGGTTAAATAAAACTGAATGAAAATACAGCAAACATTACTAATAAGATCACTTTTTACTATATTTCATAAATGAATGAGAACTATTTTCCAGTGATTTAATTTTCACTGTTTGATAACAAAATAGAAACAGAACAGAAACAAAGTCCTTCCTTCCTTAAACAAATACATTTGAAATATTTTTAATTATAGTGCTGTTTTACATGCACTCAAACTCACAGACAAAATGATGACTATACTGTTTCACAGTAGTTTAATTTTCCTGACATTAAACTTGCATGAATTTTAAAACATAAATCAATTATAATTTGGTAATAACGAAAAATACAATGACTGGGATTCACTTTCTGCAGGAATCTGTGTAAAAAAAACTGCAGGGGGGGAAAAAGTGTTAATAAATACCACAGCAAATCAGTACTTTACTGTGATTCAACCAAGTGCAAAGCATCATCAAACTTAAAATTTATAGTTCAGGAAAAAGGAAAAGAACCATATGTAACACTAATTCAACAGAGCAGGCTGGACTTTGTTTGAAAATACTAACCCTTATTAGGAAATCTTTTGGAAGATGAGTAACTCAGACTGAATTATGTTTCTATTAAGGGTAGTGAATTCCTCAGCTAGATGGCAACAGCAAATAAAAAAGAACATGCTTACATTCACTCACTCGTTTCAAAGAATTAAGAATCATCACTAGAACAAAGTGTTCATCTCACAGAAATAAGCTGGTGTTGTGTTGAATTTGTGTTACCTTCCCTTCTTTTCTTTTTCTTTCAATATCGTTCTTCATCTGATGGTGGTGGGTTTTTTTTCCTCCTGCAGATGCATTTATGTGAGTTAAAGCAACATCTGAATGAAGGTTTTGTTCCTCTCAACAAAATATTCTTCACTATTTAGTCGTCAGGTTTAGAGACCCATTATGGACAGCTCTCCAAAGGCATCATCAGCATCCACTGCTGGTATTCTAGAAACATTTTTTTTTTCAGTTTAGTTGAAAAGGAAAACCCACACTGATGTCACGTCCTTTCCCCATTCTCTATACTTTCTTTTGCGGAATACTGTAAATATCTTCAGAGATTTGCTTCAGTTATCTGAAATAGACTGAAAGGGCTAAGTCTGTGAAAATTAACAATAACCAGAGGAAGCAGGCTCCTGATATATTAAGGTGAGCTAAATGCTGGCTGAGAGCGGAAATGTTGAAGAAAGAGATACTACTCCTCTGGTTACCATGAATTATTCTACAAGTACACAGGATAATAAAGGTATATAGGGACGTTTTATGGCACAAATTTGCATCCTCAGACTAACAAAATGGAGTTACACTAGGGTAGAGGAGTATATACGCTAGTATTAAACAGGCTTTCCTGCAGTGATGAGCAGGCAACGCAAACAAGTACTTTGGAATTGCTCTTCTGTGCCATACGGGAAAATTAACTACAAATGAACTTTATAGACATGCTGGTCCAGGAGGGTTGTTTTATAGTTTGCAACTTCCAAGTAACTTTGTTTCTTGGAAGCCTTCCCAAATCTACTTTACTATCAAAACAGTCAAGATCTAACAATAACAAATCTGGCCAAATAAAAGATGACAGTGAAAGAGAACAAAAATATTAGAAATCTCATAAAAACACAGACTTGATGCCGTATCTTGTCAAACAGTAGAACAAAAGAAAATTAACTATCTCACTGCCTGGGCCACCAAATATTTCTGATACTGCTTGACAATTTGACATTTTTAATTAAAAGAAAACAATTTAAAAAACCCCTAATGATAACAAAATAACAAAATAACTAATGGACCCTAAAATAGAGGAAAGTTGTGGGTTTTATGTGTTCCTCTGCTAAGCAGGGTGAGCTTGTTCAGTACTTGGTTGGGAATTGGTCAAGGAAAAGCCATGATGCTGTGGTAATCGGTGTTTCTGATTAAGAAGGTAGCACTCTTCCTTTTGAGTCATTACTGAATTGACATCCTAGTAGAGAGGTAGGGAGTTTGGTGTGGGGGGAGTAGTGGAAAGGTTATGGGGTCACTTTGCTGTCAGAGTTTCTCGAGTCACTTGTGATCACTGAAGATGCAACAGCACTCTTAGCAAAGGAGGGAATATTAGTCCATTTTTTCTTGCAAAATTCCAGTTTGGATAATTACATCGGCCTGCCTAGATCTCTTCTGTAATTTAAATTGGTTAGGGAAATCTTTTTCACTTTCAGTTTTAAACTCTTATTTATGGACCAGGACCCTATTGTGCTAGGCACTGTACAATCACAGAACAAAAGACATTCCCTGCCACAAAGAGCTTACAACCTAATTACAAGATGAGAGAACACATGGATACAGACAGACTGACAAGGGAGTACAAAGCAACAGTGGGACAATATTTGTCGGTGTGATAGACAGTGGTATTGGCACAAGGCTATTTGTGTGTCTGACAGTTGAATGGAACTCTGGCACTGATGGAATGTCCGAAGAATTTTAGAGTTTTATTAGATAAAATTCTTAATTAAATAATATTTAATTATTTCCAAAATATTAAATGCCTAAAATTTGTCCCGAATAATATCCTATCTGGCAGTCTCTTGGTATGCCACAACACAGCTGCCAAGATGGTGAAACATTATCCATAGACCTTCTTTTCTGCCTGGAATGTTCTTTGTAGGTGTAATTTACACTCAGGCTGGCATGGTCACACATAAGGACTGTGAAAATGAAGTATTGGCATCATATTTTTCAGTGTCTGTTATGAAAGTATGTGGCTCTAGGTTTGGAGGACTGCTGTCCTCTGCTTATTTACCTTTCAAGTGTTCCAACCACTCTTATTTTTACCATTGAAGATTAATGCCCGCTTGCAGTCAGTGAGCGACTGGGTATGCTATTATCTTGTGCACCAATGGATGATTATAGCCCATGCACACGTATTTACTGAATAGGTTTGCCTTTTCTAAATTTTACCCAACTTCAGTCATTCAACAAAGTAACCAGAGAATGACATCTGTATCCATGGGTCTCAGCATTATTTTCAGAAAGCAGTCTTGCTTGCCGATCAGCCAGATAAGCAGGAATTTCACATCAGCTTCTGTGACCATATATAGAAAACAACCACTGACGTAGCTTGCTGAACTGGATAGTGCAATATTATTAGGAGTGGACTGTTGGATTGGCCTCTGAAATTGACATGTTGGAAAACAAAGTTGAATTCCAGAGTATGTATGGGAATTCTCTTTATCCCTTAATTAAGGGAAACACTTCAGGTGACTACTCATGCTATGTGGTGCGGAAGGTTCTACTCATGCTGTGTGTTGGGGAAGACTAAAAGCTTACGGGGTAGAACTAGATCATATGATTCTCTAAGGATATGTTCACAATGTAATTAGACACCCACGGCTGGCTGGTGCCAGCTAGCTTGCGGTTGCGGGGCTTAGGCTTGCGGGGCTGTTTAATTGCAGTGTACATAATTGGACTCAGGCTGCAGCCCGAGCTCTGGGACCCTCACATGTTGCAGAGTCCTAGAGCCCAGGCTCCACCTGAACCCGAATGTCTACACAATTAAACAGCCCCTTATGTCTAACAGTACTGTAGATGTACTCTAAGGGTACATCTACACTGCAACTGCGAGTGTGATTTGCAGCTTGTGTAGACATACCCATGCTAGTTGTACCCTATATAGCTTGCTAAAAACAGCAGCAAGGGTAAGACTGCCTGACTCCTCATTGAGTATGTACTAGCTTGTGTAGCCAGTGCTGAAGCCCGTGCTGTGACATCCACACTGCCATTTTTAGCTAGTTAGAGTACAGCTATAATACACCTACACAAGCTGCAAACCTGCAGCTCTAATGTAGACATTCCCTCAAGTTTACTCAAGTCTTTTTGCTCACATCTGATAGTGACTTTTGAGGAAAATAATTCTCAATTGCAGAACAGTCTTAGGTTTGACTGAGCACACATGTATGCCTCACCTATGTCTGTTTCATGCCAGTATCTTAAGGTTATCCTGTATATATTCAGGTCTACAGAGTCTTTCTGTAGCAGTGTCTTCATTTTTGTCCAGAAAACATGTATACAAAGATTTTCACAGCTTTTGGTCTTCAGAAAATTCAGGATTACAGCTCCAACCCGCAGTACATCCTCCACATCAGGAGGACGGAAGATTCCTTTTTAAATAAGATCTGATTTATTTCTAGAGTGCAACTTTGCAAGCAGGAATAAGGACAATGGATAACTTTGGTTTTTATGACAAAATAACTCATCATGATTCCCTGCGATGTAGTGCCATGATTCTTATATTTGGAGGTGCAGCTGCTCAGCACCTCAGACAAATCAGACTCCTAGGTGTCTCCACTTAGGCATTCTAATATAGAGGAATCCAGAAACTGGTCTTTTTTTAAAAAAAAATTGAATCTCATTGTTCTCCTCATGAACCTGTTTGGCAGGAGTGGAGGAGAATATGTGCTACGTTATATAAACCATTCAATTTAGTTTCTTCCATTTCTTGTTCTTGACCAGCAAGCATGCAGCTGTAACACATCGTCCCAATTCTTTAAATTCTTCCACAATAAACATTGCTTTGCCTCTCATGGATTATGGAATAGCACAAAGAATGGCATTTTCTGCATTACACAATTTTCACGACATATTCATGGGCGAAAATAGGAACAAAGAGCGTATAGGCCTAATATTGGCCCTTTACAGGGGGTGAAGATCACCCTATATGTTTAAATACACCTCTAAAAGATTTCTGAAATAGTTCTTTTGGTGAAATAAGTGCCATGGTTGGACTCATTAAAAGGTTTTATTGGATTTGGCACTTATGAGTAACATAGCCATTGCCAGTTCAAACCAGTAGAATCTTTATTCCATCACCATGACATCATGGTGTATTCTTTATAGGCCTGCTCCAACTCTCAATGAAGTCAATAGGAGTTATACTTACCTTAAAGGGGGTTGGATTAGGCATTAGGCACACACATGTCCATATAATCTATAAATTTTAAACAGGATGCTAGAAATTACTGCAGTATAAAGTGTTTGCATCAAGATCAGCACTTTGACACATTTCAAATATTGAAAATGAGGCTAATGAAATATAGATAAAGGGACTGATTTTAAAGAGCAGGATACAACTTTAACTATAGCTGGGAAGTGCTATTGGCTCTCCCCCAACCCATGCATTCATGGGTTTTATTAAGCCTAGTCTAGGGTAAATTATCTCACACTATATAAACAGTACCTGAGGGTTGGTCCTCTTCAGCCTAACTCCTAGGATTTAGCCTAACTCAAGATCCTTTCTTCCCTCCCTCTGTGATGGGGAATGAGGGTATCTCAGTCTGCAAAGACTTAAGGCCTCCCCTTCTCCCTACTAAAAGGTCCACCAGCTATATCCAATGTCTTTCAGTTATATTTCTCTCTGGGCACCAGCCCTTTCAGCCATTGTCCTCAGGGGACACTGTATACAAGTAATGATGAACCAACCCCTTCAACATTATTTCTTAACATTAAAAATTCCTATTCACACTCCTTTTAACCTAAAATTGGGCCTCCGTGATGCTGTGAGGAAGGCAAACACCCTGCCAATTTAGCCCAGAATAACTCTTCTTTGATACCAAACACAGGTGATCTAGTCCGACAGATGCACAGCACCATGGAAACACAGCTTGACAATACCTCAAGTTTAGGGAGACTGGGGCAGAGATAGTGGCAACATGGCTGTGTAATGATCATGAGGGCTTTAAAAGGTAGAGCTAGGGTTGGCAACCCTCCCAGATTGGCTGGGAGTCTACCGGAATCGGCATCAATCTCTCAGGGACTATTGTAAGCAATTCTGGAGATTTCAATAGGCTGCTAAAAGTCTGGTCGGTGGTGCAGAGGGGCTAAGGCAAGCTCCCTACCTGCCCTGGCTCCGTGCGGCTCCCGGAAGCCTCTGACATGTCCGGCTCCTAGGAACAGGGGCAGCCAGGGGTCTCCGCTGGCTGCCCCCGCCCTAAGCGCCAGCTCCGCAGCTCCCATTGGCTGGGATTAGAAACAAATTTATATGCAAGTCATGAGTAGTTTCTTAAGATTGCATATTCTCTGGTAAATAGCATAACCATTCTATTAAACTGACCTGAGTGGCACAGGAGAGGCTATTCAAATCTACTAATAAATCTTTACATATATTTATAATTATTTTTAATAAATGTGCATTTTTCAATTGGGTGATTACAGATCTACAGCATAAATGCATTTCTGACTTTTTTTTAGAAGGCTGCACAATATTAATGGTGATATAAATTTAGAACATTTTGTGAAAAAGTCTATCTATTGAAGCTGATTTTCAAATATTAGTAACAGATAAATATTTATATATTTATTTTAAAGGGTCTAGTTTACATTACTAAATCAGCAACCTATACATTTTAATTTTAAATAGAGAAGTGAATAATGAGTTATAAAAGTATAACACAGGGATCGGTAACCTTTGGCTTGCGGCCCATCAGACAAATCCACTGGCGGGCTGGGATGGTTTACCTGCAGCGTCCGCAGGTTCGGCCGATTGGAGCCCCCACTGGCCACGGTTCACCATTCCAGGCCAATTGGGGCTGCAGGAAGTGGCAGCCAGCACATCCCTCAGCCTGCACTGCTTCCTGCAGCCCCCATTGGCCGGGGACAGCGAACCGCAGCCAGTGGGAACTGCAGTTGGCCGAACCTGTGGACACTGCAGGTAAACAAACCATCCCGGCCCGCCAGCAGATTTCCCTGATGGGCCACGTGCCAAAGGTTGCTGATCCCTGGTGTAGCAGGTCCAAAAATAAATTAAGGATGCTTCATGGATTTCTTTGTTTGGCTTGAATTACCCTATTTTCTCTAGACACATAGTAATTTTTTTATATACTGTATGACCCTACATTTATTTAAACAATGTCACTCAAAATACATAAGTAAAGGATAGGTATATAGTCCTATAGGTAGTGATAAGCTCGATAAAGAGCTATATAGTTTTAATATATACATGCACTTAGGCATTAGAACAGCGTATCTTATACTTGAAGCTAGGGTTGATGGACTATCCAGGTAAGAAATAATTTAGGGACCAATACAGAACGGCTAACTCTCCTTGCAAATTCACTGAGATCTGCAGTGGTGCCACCCAGTTCACTCAAGCTCCTCAGGCTCTGTTTACTGAAATCCCTGCTTCCCCCATCCTCCGTGTGTGGCCTCAAATCCCTCTTCCTGGAGAGAAAATGTGACAACAATTCTGTGAGTTAGGAGTCAGAGTTTGAATACTTAGTCCCCTACTATGGGTTTTCCTTGGAAAGAGAGCATCAGGCCTTATACCTAGGTGCCTAAATTAATCCAATAAAATACAATTAATTCAACTCACTGGTTTCTGACATATATTTTACTGAAAGCACATAAAGTTATATTTCTGTACAGGCCTAAAAATTGTGTCCAAACAAGGGCCTTTGGGATTTTCACATTATTGCACTGTATACATTTAGACATTATTCTTCATTGTCCTTTCAGATTCAGGAAACCTGGAACTCCACTATTGAATTCTTTCAAAGGAATGTCAGCAATTCTGTCTACTAGGTCAATATTTGATTCCTGTCCTTTGGAATGAGGTACTTTTTATTCTAATACTGAGTTTCTGTAGTGTTGGGAATATTTGGAGGAATCACAGGTAATAAACAGAATTTTCTTAGATTTTACCTTGCAGTAGAACTGTCTGAGTTTACAATTAGGGAAACTAAGAATCACATTAAACACTTTTAGGGCTGAAAGTACTACACAATCATATTTTCGCAAGCAAAAGTCACTGCAATCGTCTTCACTGCAGTGGAAGACATTGAGTGCTCTAAAGAATTATAGTATAACATGAGTCTCCTCAGGCTGAATTTAATATTATCTTTTAAAAACTTTACAAATTAAAAGCCTGATGCTATATTCCTGGCACACCTAAAACTCCAATTGATTTGAAATTTGAACTTGATTTGAACAAGATTCAAAGAGTTATTGTATACTTTACGGATAACAAAAATATCCAGAGTTACAAGTAATTAATGCATTAAAAAATCCTAAACAAACAAAAATAAACCCTATGGGAAGTGATATAAAACTTCAGAGTTCAGAGTTCAAGCCAATCTCTATAAGTATTAGGGATCAGAGCAAGACATTCATGGCAGGCAAATTACTCCACCTCTGCCTTCTGGGGAGTTTCCTGCACCCTTCTCTGGAGCAACTTGTTCTGGCCACTGTCTAAAACACAGTACCAGACTATTAGGTGGATCACAGGTCTAATCCAGTATGTTAATTCCTCTGTTCCTGTTTCATTGGGGGTTGAAGTTCAGAAGGAATGCAGTTTCAAACCACATTATATAAGCTTTAAATAAAAAAAAATTATAAATAAAATTAAAATATGTAGCTCTTAATAAAGGGGGAATATATCAGCACAGACACTTTGAATACTGCCAGACCACTTTTAAATTTTAAATTACAGTATCTGATTTGGTAGATCTGAACTAATACAGTTTATTTTAAGTAACAATCTGTTTGCTACTTAGATTAATGAGACTGAGTGGTAATGACCCTATTGCATTTCTGAGCAGCACAACATAGTATTAACATAACTTCTAATTCTGGACTTCAGATGATCCCATTAAAGTTATCACTTGACTCAAATGCATAATTTAGCATGCATGTTCAGTTTCAAAACATAAGACTAGAAGTAGATGAATATTTACATTTTTAATTGAAATCTCAATAAAAACAAACTTGCTTCTACTGCTCACGAAAGAGAAAAAGAAAAACAAGGAAAAACAGAGACTTGATAATACAAATAAAAAAAATTGATACTTACCTTCACTTTGGGATTATCCTAACTGTGTGATAGAAACACTACAGTATGCCTGGATGCTGTGCTATTCTGAAGCTTTCCTTTCTATTAGCAACAAAGGACATTAAGGGGCTTGATCCTATTCCTACTGAAGTCAATAGCAAAACTCAGCGAGTTCAGCAGGAGCAGGAGCAGGAGCAGGACTGGCGACCTTAAAACATTTCTTCCTTTTGCTTCTTTCTGTATGAGCTGTTTCCCCTTCGGGCCACACAGATACAAGGCTTTTAAGATTTCTGAAGTAGCAATAAAGAATTGGAACCCCTAAAGCGCATAATGAAGCACCATGCTGCACTCTAATTTATTTGAATTCACTGACCCCATTTTGCTGGTGTTGTTTTTAAATAGAAAACACTAGGTTTTCTCTTAATTGAGAAATAAGATGTAATCTCTTAAAAATAATATTAAACATGTTGGTACTACACCTACACCTTAAAATTATGCGCGTTATATAACTGACCTTTATATGCTGCAGGTTACAAATCCTGCATTTGTACTGAATTGTTCTGTCAAAAAAGATTTTGTACATGCAGTATGTCATTCATGTCTAACCCATAAACTCTTGATACCCACATATGTCTCTTTGCATTTCCTTGCCTCATGTAAACAAGGCTTCTGAGAGATAAACACATTCATTCGTCAGGACAGAAAAGATTTATAATAGATATTTTTAAAACATTACTGTATGGATTCTTTGCCAAGTTTAGAAATCAGACAAAATTAAATGACTCAAAAACTCCTTCGGAGATGGAAAGAGCTTTTTCTCAGTGTACTACATTCTGACATACACATATGATTAGTCCATATCCCCTGGGTAAAGTATAAGCTTCAATATTTAAAGGGACTTGTTTTCAATTTGAGTATATTTCACTCACCTGTTTGGCTAAGTTGGGACGTGCTTCTGCTCCTTCGAGATACTATGGCAACCACTTTGGCACTGAGGCTGGATCGTCTTTTCTTCCCACCTGTTCCAACTGTCCCAACAGCAGTGTCTGATTGACTTCCATCATTATGTTCCAGTTTGTACATCTCTCCACTCACACTTGTGCTTTTTGTGATGGTTCTCCCTGAAGTCCCCATCCGTCTGCCTTGCATTTTAGGGGTAAACGTGCTATATTTACAAAGTAAAAACATTTAAATTAAGTCTATGTGTAATAGTGTCTCCAAAATGAAATGCATTTGATTAGCAAATTAATTCAACAGTCATTTTAAAGTAAAATCTTGTTATAACTCTGTTTATTTGGTATCCAAATATATAATTGATTTGACATCTCTCAAACGATATGCTCTCTAGATTGTAATCTATCCTTCACTTCTTCTATAAAAAAATAAACATGATGGTTCTTCAAAAAGGTAGAAACACAGAGATGTATCAATTACATGGAGTCTTGTCTATATATCCATTGAATATATACAGTGATACTCCAGTAATTTGACTTCCAGCATAAACAAATATATTAAACAAAACACAGGTAGGTTAATATACATATATTATAAGTTCGCAATGTACTGGGCTGTCACTAGATACAGAAGACTCTGCTACCTGCTACTCTTTACTAAAAGAGGAGAATAAATAACCAGACCCCCATTAAAATAACTCTATTCATTATTATAAGGCAATGTATTCCAAGGACCTCAAAGGTCAATTGAGTAGCTTGCCAAATGTGACTGGTTCCCTTGTAAGCAAGGATGTAATTTATCTGAGTATCTTCTATGTCTTCCTATTCGTTTTCTCAAGTAAATGCAACAATCCTTCTATGGAGGAAAAAAATGTAGTCTTAAGAATGTCACAAATGAGTCAGATAAGGTAGGAGAGGTAATATCTTTTACTGGACCAACTTCTGTTGGTGGAACATACAAGCTTTTAAGCTTCACAGAGCTCTTCTTAGGGTCTGAGGAAGGAAACCAGTGTGTCTGAGCTAAATACAAGTGGACACAGATTGTTAACCATAAGGGGTTAAGATATGTTAGGGGAAACCATTTAAAACAAAGTGGGCAATTAGGGGTCAGCAAGCAGTGGGGTGTGTTACAAACTGTTGTAATGATCCATAAACCCAGTGTCTCTGTTGCATCCAGGATTTTTAGTATCTAGCAGAGTTATGAATTAAGTTCCCAAGCTTGTCTTTTGAAGAGGTTGTGCAGGTTTCCTTTAAAGATGAGTACTGAGAGGTGAGATATGGAATGATCAATTTGTGAAAAGTGTTTGCCCACAGGTGATATGGTGTTTTTGTCTTTTATCATTTTTCTATGAGTTCATTGGAGAGCATAATGATTGTCTGGTTTCACCCACATAGTTGTTAAGGCATTTGATGCTGGATGAGTCAGTTTTATTTGTCCACCAACCAATGGGTCTTTCACTAAATTAACTCAAAAAGCAAATCACATAGCCAGGTTTGTTTGTTTGTTTCATTTCCACTTGATAAAACAGCAAATACCTGTTTCAATTTGAGTGCTCTCTATTTATAAACCTCCTGTTTGATGCTGCAGACAAAGACTGGACAGAGCATTGGGAACTACACTCTAGGGAACAATCCCACTTTAGCAAAGGGACAAACTAAATTACTTAATGACAGGTTTCAGAGTAGCAGCCATGTTAGTCTGTATTTGCAAAAAGAAAAGGAGTACTTGTGGCACCTTAGAGACTAACCAATTGGTTAACACAAGGAAGAAAGGAGAGCAGCAGAATACAGACCCTGGACTTCAGAAAAGCAGACTTTGACTCCCTCAGGGAACTGATGGGCAAGATCCCCTGGGAGAATAACATGAGGGGGAAAGGAGTCCAGGAGAACTGGCTGTATTTTAAAGAATCCTTATTGAGGTTACAGGGACAAACCATCCCAATGTGTAGAAAGAATAGTAAATATGGCAGGCGACCAGCTTGGCTTAACAGTGAAATCCTTGCTGCTCTTAAATACAAAAAAGAAGCTTACAAGAAGCGGAAGACTGGACAAATGACTAGGGATGAGTATAAAAATATTGCTCGGGCTTGCAGGAGTGAAATCAGGAAGGCCAAATCACACCTAGAGTTGCAGCTAGCAAGAGATGTTAAGAGTAACAAGAAAGGTTTCTTCAGGTATGTTAGCAACAAGAAGAAAGTCAAGGAAAGTGTGGGCCCCTTACTGAATGAGGGAGGCAACCTAGTGACAGAGGATGTGGAAAAAGCTAATGTCCTCAATGCTTTTTTTGCCTCTGTCTTCACGAACAAGGTCAGCTCCCAGACTACTGCACTGGGCAGCACAGCATGGGGAGAAGGTGACCAGCCCTCTGTGGAGAAAGAAGTGGTTCGGGACTATTTAGAAAAGCTGGACGAGCACAAGTCCATGGGGCCGGATGCGTTGCATCTGAGAGTGCTAAAGGAGTTGGTGGCTGTGATTGCAGAGCCATTGGCTATTATCTTTGAAAACTCATGGCGATCGGGGGAGGTTCCAGATGACTGGAAAAAGGCTAATGTAGTGCCCATCTTTAAAAAAGGGAAGAAGGAGGATCCTGGGAACTACAGGCCAGTTAGCCTCACCTCAGTCCCTGGAAAAATCATGGAGCAGGTCCTCAAGGAATCAATTCTGAAGCACTTAGAGGAGAGGAAAGTGATCAGGAACAGTCAGCATGGATTCACCAAGGCAAGTCATGCCTGGCTAATCTAATTGCCTTCTATGACGAGATAACTGGCTCTGTGGATGAAGGGAAAGCAGTGGATGTGTTGTTCCTTGACTTTAGCAAAGCTTTTGACACGGTCTCCCACACTATTCTTGTCAGCAAGTTGAAGTATGGGCTGGATGAATGGACTATACAGTAGATAGAAAGCTGGCTAGATTGTCGGGCTCAACGGGTAGTGATCAATGGCTCCATGTCTAGTTGGCAGCCGGTATCAAGTGGAGTGCCCCAAGGGTCAGTCCTCTGGCCGGTTTTGTTCAATATCTTCATAAATGATCTGGAGGATGGTGTGGATTGCACCCTCAGCAAGTTTGCAGATGACACTAAACTGGGAGGAGAGGTAGATATGCTGGAGGGTAGGGATAGGATACAGAGGGACCTAGACAAATTGGAGGATTGGGCCAAAAGAAATCTGATGAGGTTCAACAAGGACAAGTGCAGAGTCCTGCACTTAGGACGGAAGAATCCAATGCACTGCTACAGACTAGGGACCGAATGGCTCGGCAGCAGTTCTGCAGAAAAGGAACTAGGGGTTACAGTGGATGAGAAGTTGGATATGAGTCAGCAGTGTGTCCTTGTTGCCAAGAAGGCCAATGGCATTTTGGGCTGTATAAGTAGGGGCATTGCCAGCAGATCGAGGGACGTGATCGTTCCCCTCTATTCGACATTGGTGAGGCCTCATCTGGAGTACTGTGTCCAGTTTTGGGCCCCACACTACAAGAACGATGTGGAAAAATTGGAAAACGTCCAGCGGAGGGCAACAAAAATGATTAGGGGACTGGAACACATGACTTATGAGGAGAGGCTGAGGGAGCTGGGATTGTTTAGCCTGCAGAAGAGAAGAATGAGGGGGGATTTGATAGCTGCTTTCAACTACCTGAAAGGGGGTTCCAAAGAGGATGGATCTAGACTGTTCTCAGTTGTAGCAGATGACAGAACAAGGAGTAATGGTCTCAAGTTGCAGTGGGGGAGATTTAGGTTGGATATTAGGAAAAACTTTTTCACTAGGAGGGTGGTGAAACACTGGAATGCGTTACCTAGGGAGGTGGTGGAATCTCCTTCCCTAGAAGTTTTTAAGGTCAGGCTTGACAAAGTCCTGGCTGGGATGATTTAGCCGGGGATTGGTCCTGCTTTGAGCAGGGAGTTGGACTAGATGACCTCCTGAGGTCCCTTCCAACCCTGATATTCTATGATTCTATGATGATTCTACTCCTTTTCTTTTTATAAATTACTTAATAAAGTCTAACATCTCAGATTCCTAATACTAGGTGTTAACTTATCTCTAATGGTAGTGCTAAATTGGCAATCATCCCCATATAGACCTGGAAATTTAAACTGCAGCTTGACCCACTTTATGTTTTGGAGTTGTTAAATTAGACTAACAGTCTGGGTTCTTGATCTTAGTTGTATCACTACTGATTAACTTTACTGCAATGTACAAACAAAACACAGTGGGACAAGTCTGAAGGATGGTTAATTGAGTATTTTATAATCTCCATTTTGAAATGGAAAGTGGAATTTATTGATGAACTGGACTTGCCAAGGCCTCCTCAGAAGTGATGACATACCAGCACCCTAAAGAAGAGGCTGATTAGGCAGCCTCCTTCAGATGGAGAGGTGGGCTTCTCTGCTTCACTTGGCAAAAAGTACAAGCAGTAAGATATAAGATAGACAAGAAAGTTTATCAGGAGAGGAGTGAAGGGGGCTGGGCTGTGAAGAGTCTTCCTCCTAGGTAGGGAGGACCTGACTTTTGTGACTGCCTTGGTGTTTCCATGGATCTGGGCATCGTTAAGCCTTAATCCATTCTTCTCCAAAGAGTGATCATAGAAAAGTATAAAATAAATACAAATCTAGAGTGTTTTTATTGCCACATATCCAGGTTTGTTAATCTATCACAATATAAACAGCACACATAATAACCTCTGTCACTGTGAGATACAAGAAACAGGAAAAATAACATCTTGCAATATTTCTAAGAAAACTATTATTTTGTATAAAAGTGATTCTCTGTCTTCCGTATAAATATTTGTTTGATCACCTTTTATCACACAGCAGCTTGTTATTGTAAGCTTCAAAGAAGTTTTATGTGGAAACTAAAACATCTATACTCTTGTCTTAGACAATGTGCTATGCTGCATTGCAGTACTCAAGGAGACTTTTTAGTGGACTACCTGAGGCACAAAGAGCTTAATATAGGTCCCCTTCTCCCCCTATGTAGCAAACCACTTTTGTTTTATATGGGAAGAACACATACATTCTGATATTTCCAGTACAACATTGTTTTATCTTTCTTCGTATGCTGCATATAAAAACCTCAATCCTTAACAAATCTGAATCCTTAAGAACCTGCAGCAGTCATCAAGAAAACAATTAAACTGTTCCCTTTTTCCAAAAACATCATTGCACAAAAAGATGTTGTACAAAAAGCATCAGAGAAAAGGATCTATGTACAAGATGTTACTACATTTACATTGTCTTCATGAAAGCATGTAGCAAACTATAAAATTCAATGGATTGAGTATTACTGACAAGAATTACGTTATTTTTAAGTAACTACTTCAATGAATATGTACAATTAAGTTAAATTTGCAAATAAGTGCTTGAATCTGCAAACCCTTACTCATTTGAGTAGTCCTTACATATAGGAGAAGTTCTACCAGTTTCAGTGCAGGAGTTCAAACTTCTTGAATGAGTCAGAGTTTGGTGGATCTGGTATTCAGGAAGGACCTCTCAAATAAATTAATTTTAAAAGCCACATTTTCTAAAATAGACTCTGAATTTGTGCACCCAGTTTTATGTATAGTCAAATTGCAGCTGGTGCAAATAGCAAAATTAAGATAATTAATTACCTGATTTTTTAAATATAAATAATATTTGTCATTGAAAATCTAATAATTAGTTATCTGGATTCTATAATGCCTGCCTTCAAATGACTGCATGTGTACACTAGGAAAGACACAAGACTCCTGGATAGGAGACGAGACAAAAGACTCCTGGCTTTTCAATGCATTGTATACATCTAAATAAATAAAATTTAAAAATTACCTCAGGCATCTCCATGCTGTGGACTTCTCCATGGCCAAAACCAATCTCAACCTCATTAGGCCAATCTGATCAGGGTATGCACTTTTTGAGTTTACTGTTAGATCTATGCACTATAGTATGATGCATTACCACTGGATGTAAGGATGGGGCATTTAACACATGCATAGTGGTCCGCCATCACGGCACTTTTGAAATAGCTGGAAGGAGGATTCTAAGAGCATTGTGTCTCATAGTCAAAAAGAATGCATAAAACATTATCTCTTTGTATCCTATCAGCTCATGGGAATACAGATGTGGCTCAACCATGGATCCAACTCTCAACACAATTCTCAAGCTGTTTGGCAGATTGCATATTTCTCTGAGAACAAACAAATATTTTCTTTGAAAACGTTCCTTTGTATCAATCTAATCCTTTACTTTAATTTGCTAATAATGGAACTTAGTTTTGTCAATGAATTTGTGTTACCAGCACTTTTAAAAAAATAAAATCACTTTTCTTTTTACCACAAGATCAGACTTTATAAACAATTAAATTTCCTGCAATATGGGGAGGGCACTCTTTATTAAGTCAGCACAATATGCCAAACTAATATTAATTCACCTAATGTGTAACCAGTGGTCAGTGGGTGTCCTCTTCTGTACCAAATTCACAAATGATGCAAATCTGTTACAGCTCCAAACCTACAGAGCCTGGTTTTTATCTGAAACTGTAGAGAGTCATGCATTCAGTACTGAGGTTATGTCTACACGGCAACTGGGGGCAACCTTGTACTCACTCAGCTCAAGCTGGCATGCTAAAATTGCAGTGTGAATTTCATGGCACTGGCAGAGACTTGGGCTAGCCACCCTAGCTCAGACCCAGGGGATTGGGTGGGTGTGAGAGCCTGAGCTGCCACCCAAAATAGCAATTTTTAGGCCTCTAGTTTGGCTTGAGTTCATGAGAGTCTGTGTATTTGGGCTGGGAGGCATGCTCCCAGCTGCAGTGTAGCTACACCCTAAATGTCCCCAGTTCAAACCCTGGTGCTATCCTAGATGAAGGCCATCATACTTGTACACAGATTCATTCTTTTCCTTTTTACCCCAGGCATGATGGTAGGCTCACATAACCAAAATATTACCTTTGTGGGTGTGGCATGAGAAGAGATAAATTCTCCCTCTTGCTCTCAATACCCAAGTAAACTGTTTTACAAGTATGCTGATTGCTTCATAAACTAAATACTCTACCTCACTTGCTTTTACTATTTTATTGCGAGATCAACCTCTTTATAATGACATCTATTTCACTGCAGTAAAATCTAACTTTTCAAAATATCTTACCTAACAGTCATATTTTATTTCATATAACACACACATTTTGTTCCCCTTTTCCTTCCCACAAACACTTCAATGCCAACTGAATGTGAATCAGGACTACCCAACCCATAGGAATACAGCAGCTAATGCATTCTTTGTATTTACTCTACATATACCAACCAATTCGAAATACTCTAATGAAAGTTACAAAATCCACTTAGAAACTTCTTTTGTGAACAGGGAATACAAATTAGGATTATCTCTGAGACTTCAATTATAGAACATGAAGGTAAGTGTATATTTTCTAGCTCTGTAACTGAAGGTTGCTAGGACAATTAGCACACTTTAGGAAAATACTGCATAGCATTTGAAAGGTTATATTTGGAAATTTTGAAACTTCATATTTAAACTCCATATTTAAAAAATATTGACAGTGTTAGACTGTCAATACTGTGGAGGAACCGTAGCAGGTTTGCCCTTTGTCTCCCCTAGCTCTCTTTTAAACTATTTCTCTCACAATATTTTCTGGGTACCTTAGCCCACTTCCTGGAGGAGATTTTGAAAGGTGCACTGGGGGAAAGTGGTGAGAGGATTAGTTGATCCATTTCAGTACGCCCACATCACACTGCCTGTACATTGTTTCAGTGTAAGCCGTATTTTAAACCTTCTGAAAGACTAGTCTATTCCAACTTGTTCTTTGGATCATAGGCATCGTCTTTATGAGTTGCTGGGAGGTGCTTGACCCCTTGCTCCACCTCAGGCCCTGCCCCCACTCCACCCCTTCCGGCCCCTGCCTGGCCTCTTCCTGCCTCTGCTCCACCCCTCCCTGCCCCGTTCCATGCCCTCCCCCGAGCGTGCTCTGCCCTCTCTCCTCCCCCACAGCACCTCCTGCATTCTGCTAAACAGCGGATATGCAGCAGGCGAGAGGTGCAGGGGGGAGAGGCAGGAGCTGATCAGTGGGGCTGCTGGTGGATGGGAGGCACTGGGGGGAGGGAGGGAGAGGAGCTGATTGGGGGGCTGCTGGTAGGTGGTGAGCACCCACTATTTTTTTCCGTGTGTGCTCCGGAGCTGGAGCACCCACGGAGTCGGCGCCTATGCTTTGTATGATTGTCAACTGGCAAAGAACTTTTATGTGTGAACATTAAATGTTGTACGCATGTTCTAGGGCAGTGGTTCTCAAAGCTGGTCCGCCACTTGTTCAGGGAAAGCCCCTGGCGGGCTGGACAGGTTTGTTTACCTGCTGTGTCCGCAGGTTCGGCCTATCGTGGCTCCCACTGGCCGTGGTTTGCCACTCCAGGCCAATGGGGGCTGCAGGAAGGGCGGCCAGCATGTCCCTCGGCCCGCGCCGCTTCCCTCAGCCCCCATTGGTCTGGAGCAGCGAACCGTGGCCAGTGGGAGCCATGATCGGCCGAACTTGTGGACACGGCAGGTAAAGAAATCGGTCCGGCCCACCAGGGGCTTTCCCTGCACAAGTTGTGGACCGGCTTTGAGAACCACTGTTCTAGGGTTCTTGTTCTTGGTTGAGGTTCTTGGTCACCAAAAAGTCACCAGGAGCTTTAACAATGCTCCCAAGTGCCAGATGAGGCTAGATATGAGATAGGCCCTATTGGCCTGTGGCAGAGAGCCAGCTCCTAGGCTACCATGATTACCTCAGGATCTCTTCTTTTATTTTGTTTTCAAAAAGTAAATTTTTAGCCCTCATGGTTATAAAAGAAAGGACAGAGAATGTGAACCCAGTGTAAACAGTGCAATACTATCTGTCTGAGTCTGCAGACAGCCTGACTCTGACACAATAGTTCTGAGTAGTGTGATCTGCCCCACACATTCAAACAGGGTGTTAACTCCATGGCTCACTATACCAGGGTCTTGCCAACGCTACCCCAGCAGAAACTAGTTTATGGCAGTGCAGTAGACCTGGCTCATTTACCCACCCACACAGATATACCAAGGCTTCTAGGAGTCCATCTACTGCCCTTTATTGGGGAGAAGAGTGCCCAGTTGCCATATGTGGGGGCAAGAAGTGGCTCAATGTTCCTTGCTTTACTTTTCTGAGCGGGTGAACCTTTACCACTGCCATTTCATGTAGCCACAGTGCAGGGATGGGGCTATAGGGACAGAGCCATGGGGTAAACAAACATGAATCTTAAGATTTTTCAGGTTTTTTAGAGCAAGCCTACATATTTTTGTTACTACACTCCCACGATTTTTTGCTTTGATTTTTATGACTCATTATTATCTTTCCCTATAAAATCTATTAGCATATAATTTCCTCTAATTCATAAAGAAATGTGACTTTATAATTTAGCAAATTTAAAAAGAAATCCTGTACATTTCTCATATATATATTTCCTAAACAATTCAAAACTTATAACTACATTTCCTAGTGACCTGTAAAAGCCTTATTAAAAACTGGGGTAGTTCCTCTTTTTGCTTCTTTATGATATATAAAGAACATCAAAGGTTCTTCTTAAAGAGAAAAATTGGGTAAGTTTGGTGTTAGGGTTCTGCTTGTTTTATCTTAGAAATTTCAAGTCTTGTCTTCCTGGGCCGGCTGGAGGAATCTGTGGAGGTCTCAGGAGATGCATATTTATAAATTCTCACACCTTAACTACAGGGATTAGGTTACATCTCTTTAACAGAGATGGCATTTGTCCAAAATATTTGTTAGTTATTGAAGCTAAATAAATGTTAACAAAAAAAAAACAAAAAAAACAAACAAATTTTTAAACAGTTCACTTAAAAATATCATCCCCTATCAATTGCTCATCTCTCACTCTCACGACTTTTGTGGTGTCAACCTTTCATTAAAACTCCATCATAGAATCATAGAATCATAGAATCATAGAATATCAGGGTTGGAAGGGACCCCTGAAGGTCATCTAGTCCAACCCCCTGCTCGAAGCAGGACCAATTCCCAGTTAAATCATCCCAGCCAGGGCTTTGTCAAGCCTGACCTTAAAAACTTCCAAGGAAGGAGATTCCACCACCTCCCTAGGCAACGCATTCCAGTGTTTCACCACCCTCTTAGTGAAAAAGTTTTTCCTAATATCCAATCTAAACCTCCCCCACTGCAACTTGAGGCCATTACTCCTCGTTCTGTCATCTGCTACCATTGAGAACAGTCTAGAGCCATCCTCTTTGGAACCCCCTTTCAGGTAGTTGAAAGCAGCTATCAAATCCCCCCTCATTCTTCTCTTCTGCAGGCTAAACAATCCCAGCTCCCTCAGCCTCTCCTCATAAGTCATGTGTTCTAGACCCCTAATCATTTTTGTTGCCCTTCGCTGGACTCTCTCCAATTTATCCACATCCTTCTTGTAGTGTGGGGCCCAAAACTGGACACAGTACTCCAGATGAGGCCTCACCAATGTCGAATAGAGGGGGACGATCACGTCCCTCGATCTGCTCGCTATGCCCCTACTTATACAGCCCAAAATGCCATTGGCCTTCTTGGCAACAAGGGCACACTGCTGACTCATATCCAGCTTCTCGTCCACTGTCACCCCTAGGTCCTTTTCCGCAGAACTGCTGCCTAGCCATTCGGTCCCTAGTCTGTAGCGGTGCATTGGATTCTTCCGTCCTAAGTGCAGGACCCTGCACTTATCCTTATTGAACCTCATCAGATTTCTTTTGGCCCAATCCTCCAATTTGTCTAGGTCCTTCTGTATCCTATCCCTCCCCTCCAGCGTATCTACCACTCCTCCCAGTTTAGTATCGTCCGCAAATTTGCTGAGAGTGGAATCCACACCATCCTCCAGATCATTTATGAAGATATTGAACAAAACCGGCCCCAGGACAGACCCCTGGGGCACTCCACTTGACACCGGCTGCCAACTAGACATGGAGCCATTGATCACTACCCGTTGAGCCCGACAATCTAGCCAGCTTTCTACCCACCCTATAGTGCATTCATCCAGCCCATACTTCCTTAACTTGCTGACAAGAATACTGTGGGAGACCGTGTCAAAAGCTTTGCTAAAGTCAAGAAACAATACATCCACTGCTTTCCCTTCATCCACAGAACCAGTAATCTCATGATAAAAGGCGATTAGATTAGTCAGGCATGACCTTCCCTTGGTGAATCCATGCTGGCTGTTCCTGATCACTTTCCTCTCATGCAAGTACTTCAAGATTGATTCTTTGAGGACCTGCTCCATGATTTTTCCAGGGACTGAGGTGAGGCTGACTGGCCTGTAGTTCCCAGGATCCTCCTTCTTCCCTTTTTTAAAGATTGGCACTACATTAGCCTTTTTCCAGTCATCCGGGACTTCCCCGGTTCGCCACGAGTTTTCAAAGATAATGGCCAATGGCTCTGCAATCACAGCCGCCAATTCCTTCAGCACTCTCGGATGCAACTCGTCCGGCCCCATGGACTTGTGCACGTCCAGCTTTTCTAAATAGTCCCTAACCACCTCTATCTCCACAGAGGGCTGGCCATCTCTTCCCCATTTTGTGATCATAGGCCTTGTCTGCATTAACCTACTTTTCCTAAAAATTCTCACTAGTATAATTCCACTGATGCTGTCCCACGGCTGCTGGGCCCCAATGCAGAACAACTGTCAGAGTAGACTAGACAGAGACTAGTGGAGACAACGACATAAAGATACAGGACCCGAAGTTTTTCAGGCCAGATCCTCAGCTGCACCAGACCTCAACTCAGCACAGCTGAAAAGGGAGGGGAAAAGGTGGTTTGAAGCCTTTTTTGTGCTCTCCCAATACCTGGGCTAAATCAACCCCGACATTACTTACTATGACTGCAGAGCTGTTATAAATTCTTCCAGCTTGCAATGGTCCCTTGCGGATCACTGGAGTGTAGTACTCTCTTGCTACATTGCTTGCTGCCATTGGCAGCAGAAAGGTGGTATACAGCTAGCTAGGAAAAGGTCAGAGTGACACAAACGAGTCTGTAGCTGGGACGAGACACACATAAACCCTCCTCCCCCCACCAATTTTGTTTTTTGGAAATACATTTCCAGCCTTCTTTATACATCATAAGCAAAAAAAAAAAAAAAAAGCACAAGTGCAATTTTTTTCCTTTGTATGTCACCTTAATGCTTATATTAGATACGACTATACTGTGACCCTCCAAAGACTCAGCTGAACCATTTTCACACTAACATTTAAGCACGTACAGAATTCTTTTGCAGTACTGGAACATAAATTGGTAGATTCTGAAGTTAAGATGTCAATTCAGATTCAATTATCAAAGTGGAAATCTAACTGAAGTGAATAGAGTTTTCCAGATTAACACAAGGGTAATGGAGATCAGAGTCTGGACCAATATACTCAGTTGATTTTCAGTGATATAAGTCACCTAACCTTCTCTTGAAGATTCTCTGAGCATCTTTTTCTCTGTAACTACTATTCCAGATGAACATCTTTACAGCACCAAGCTGAAGTTGTTTCTAATTATCACCATAGCAACATTGTTATCATTACTACAGTGGCTACAGCCATTCAGTATAATTAACAATGATTAAATATTGATTCACAAACAGTATTAACAGTATTAACAAACTAAAAATCATGAATGTGTACACTAATTCCAGTTTCAGATAATTTAACCGTATTTCTGTATTATGGACAGAACTTCCGTGTTTTGAAAATCTTGGTATTTTACTATGTAATAACTTAATTTCATACCTTTTATTAAAAAGCCACGCATAGTAGATGTAAAAAATGATAGTTTTCCTAATTACATAAAATCCTGTTTTCAAGCCATCACATACACTAGGATTTCTTTGGATTTGCATATTACTTACTTTAAAAACACTGGACCTCAGACATCCTGAAACACTGATTTTTTAGTAATAGTTTTTGCACTTTACATGACGAAAGAATGAAGGTGAATGAATGAAATAAGTAGTATCTGTATCTTAATTTGTAACCATTTTTGGTTGAGTCTAGTTCTTTGATTTGTACTTTTATGTGCCTTTTTTAGATTGTTATTTATATGAATAATTAATAAGGCTTACATAGAAATGTAAATGAAAATATAGGTTTAATGACAGATAACTGACTTAAATATTTATTATATTTTACCCACCACATGTAGAAACAAACCATTTTTAACTAGACCAAAAAATAACTAATTTTGTTTTATTGTTTATTTTTTAAAAAACATTTTAACATTGAAAACTAAGGGTCTGATTCTTCTTCTACTGAAATGGAATAACGAAACTCCCATTGACTTCAATGAAAACAGGATAGGGCCCTAAATTCAAACCATATGAGTTGTCCTTCAGCTCTATGCACTCCTGACAGATTATTAAATTCTAATCATATTGTGTGCCAAAAAGGAGCAGAAAGTTTACTTTATGAATGAAAAACAGCTTTAATTATAATCTGCCAAAATAATAATTTATGTAACTAAAATGGATTGTAAGTAAAATGACAACCCTACCAAACTCCAGTAAATTAACTTTGTATTTCAATAGCCAGAAGCAAATATGAAAACAGTACTTTTGCAATCTGTTGTATTTATTTGAATACATATCTGTTGTATTTATTTGTACTTCACTGGTATTTCATTCATTCACCTGAATGAAGAATGAACCATGACGACTCAAATATCTATTCAAAGAGTAGTATGTTCTTAACCAACTGGCATAAAAAATAACCATTAAATAAATCCTGCAAAGAGAACACTGAACAGGCACAATGTAAACAATCTATATAACCCAGAGGCAGAGATCAATTACATATATTTAAAGTGTTTTAATACATATTGCATAGATAAGGAAATAGTTTTCATTTAGAAACACACATTAGAAACACAGTTAGCTATTTTTCTGTAGTTGTATCAAATGCATACCAGTCATACATACGTTTTTATCACATGAAAAAGAAAAGTAAATATTGAATAGCTAATTAGAACATGCTTCTCCAATAAATTAATCAATGTAATATCAGCTATGTAAATAAATTCTGTTAAAAATTTAAGCTAGTCATTAGTCATGATCATAACTAAAATCATGATTCTTTCATCCTCTCAGGCATATTGATGGTTCATAAAGAGATGTTTTAGATATATATGTGCACAATCACCAGTCTTTACTCCATTTGTTTTTCCAATACAAGGAGCCATCAGTAAGTAAATAATCTCTAGTATTCCTTGCAGCATGGAAGAAATTAAGATAAGGCTTGTCTTTACATAGCTGTAATGACTTGAATCCTTAGAATCACCAGCCTCCACCAGCACTAGCTAGTAAGCGTCTTGCCTTTTCTGCTGAATGCAGAATCATGTAGTAATTCTTAGCCCCCGTGGCAACCTTTTACAATGAAGTAGCTCATTAATACTAATAACTATCTAAGCATGCAATAGTTTTGGACCAAAGGGAAAGATGATAATGAATATCACATTTCAAAAAAATAAACTCTTTTTATTAGAAGTTTCTCAGATTTCAATATCTTCAAACTATAAAGTGTCTGTCTATATTGCTTTGTCAACCTTAGAAATATATTTACCTATGATAAATTATATTTGCTGTAACATTTATGCCTCTACAAAATATAGCATTTAATAGATTAATTCAAATATTCTTGTTTCTCAGAAAACACAGGGGATAACATACCCTTCTTTACTGATTTTTTTGCCAGCTGAGAATAAAATAAACTGAGTTCTTTTCACATCAGATGGATGTTAGCTGGGCCAAAGAAATACTCAGTAATTTTTGTACAGTCTGTACTAACTCCAACCTTTTTTTGTTTTTAAATTTCTGAAACTGTCAGTCTTCAGTAAAATGGGGAAAATAATTCAAAAAGTATTTAGGGGCATTACATAAGAATTGTATATTTGCAATCTCTTTTAATATGCTTTCCAAGAATACTTGTACAAGTTAGTTTTTGTTGCCAGAAATAAAATTGTGTTCACATAAATGGAGTCAAAAAGTCATGTGAATATATATTTGTGAGAGTTTGATGCTGGAAATGTTTAATGGCTATCTAGAAAGCTATTTGAGAGTTTGGGAGCCATCCAATTAGGAAGCAGAAACAATACTTACAATACAACGTGAGTTAGGTGACAAATCACACAGCCCAATTAACTAAATACAAGTATGAAACATATAAAGCAACAGCTTAATGAATTGTTTGTAAAAATCCAGAAATGTGTTCATATTAACAATATATTGAACAAATGATGAACAAACTCACTTTTAAAAATCACTCTGTGGACAATCACTCTGTGGACAAATAAAGCTCTCTTCATCCGATCCGAATAAATGAATAGTCTGGCCAGCATCCTTCAGTGAGAAGTGCAGTAACTCTTAAACACTACTACTTCTCAACACAACTGAGGAAACATGCTCAACAGTACCAATAGTGCACTAAAATCACAGTTTTTCCTTTGCTGTTTGAATAAGTCTCCCTAATAAAACCGATTTGTGACTCCATAATAAAACACTATGTTTGTTTCTGTCTGTCCCCAGTAGATGAACTGCACATAGTGTGTGTGAGCTCACTGCTCTTTATGGAATACAGATGCATTGTCAGTAGCAAGCACATTATTTTTGGTCTTTAAACAATAAACAACAGCAATAATAGTACTGATAACAGACACAAAATAGAAAAGGAGCAGGGAAAAGGAAGGGGAGAGGGAGGAGGGAAGAAAAGGGAGATGAGATGAAGAAAAGGAGAAGAATAGAAAGGAGTAGAGGTGAAGAAGAGAAGAGGGAATACTTCTGATGTCACATATCATGGACACTAGCTAATAGTAATATAAATTACAATTTAAAAAATGTTATAATGTAGCAGGTTTCAGAGTAACAGCCGTGTTAGTCTGTATTCGCAAAAAGAAAAGGAGTACTTGTGGCTAATTGGTTAGTCTCTAAGGTCCCACAAGTACTCCTTTTCTATAATGTAGCAGTTTATTAAGAAGAAGGAAGGTAATTAGATAATTTAAAATACACATGCAGTGCCTGATACTAGATTTTTCATGTGAAGATGTTCTAAAAGGATTAAAGACTTCATCTCTCTCTCTGACAGTCACATAAAACACTTTACACTGAAGGATTTGTAAAAATCATTATCTTTAGATAATGAATAATTTGAGCATTAATTACCCTGGCTTCACCAAGGAATAATTCAAGCATTAATTACCGTGGCTTATATGGAAATGACCATACTGCCAGGCTGTATTTCTTCCTGTATTTTTTTGTATTTGGCGGAGATAGAATGGCTGAGGTAAATTTGTTTTTTATTAAAGGTGCCAGCCACATTAATAATCTTGGAGACTTACATCTTCTATTTTTCCCTATGACAAGAATAGCTATGACAGTCACATCACCCCACCAATGTGCAAACCTTTCTGATGAGGTAGGGATAAATTAGTCAGTCTCCAAGCCCACTCATTTCTTAGTCTCTTCAATAAAACCGACAACAAAGATGCCAGTTCATGAAACATTGTCCCGTCCATGCCAGAAAAAAGACAAGATGCAATGGATCTTAATGTATGCAATGGATCTTTAACTAGATCACAACTAATAGATCTAGGACCTCACGGCAATACATTGTACAGTGCAGGTCGCCATTCTTTTCTTAATCATTTCTGCCTGTTAGGGAGGGTGGTCATCAGTTGGGACCTCACCTCCTTCCCCTTGTTTGAGGGATAAGGGGAGAGACGGAAAAAGAAGTGAGGGCATGCATCCTTCGGGGATGTCTCCTCCTAAATCCCCTTTCAACTCCTCTTTATCAGGGAACTACATCCTCACTGGATCTACATCCTGCACTGGACACCTACCACACAGGTTACCTACTAAGTTGCAGCATCTTGACCTGATCTCCTCGCCTAACTCACTGGGTTCATGACCTGCAGTGGAGAATGCAAAAAATCCACCCTATCTCAGTCATTCAGGCAGTGAGGGAAAAATTCCTGCCCAACCCCAAATTAAAAGGAAACTAGAAACAATGCCCACAGTGGATCATAAAACCAAGTCCTTCTCTGGTCCCGTGGGTGGGAAGGTGGATGTTGCTAGCCCATGATTGCTGAAAGAGAGGGACCTGCCTGGGGTAAAAATACCACCTAGACCATCCTGGGCACCTGGAGGGGCGCTGTTCCCACCTGGACCAGCCACTTCCTGTTCCTCCCTTAGCTCTATTCGGGTATGTTCTCTTCCCTGCCTCACAACCCAGTGCAGAGGGGAATCTTAAAGAAACAACGATTCCTTCTTCTTTTGGCTTGCCAGACAAAGACCCACTGCATTCAGTTGCAGTGAGCACAACTCTGATGTTGATTTTTGAACTACAGTAACTTGTGGACAACAGGAATCAACCTGAGACCACAAACTCATTTTACATAGTCTGGTTAGCCTTTTTCTGGTAGGAACTTTTAGTTACTACTGATCGATGGGAGATCCCAACTGGTGGACTCGAGAAGAAAGGTCTTATTATAGGTGAGGCTGTCAATGACTCCCATTATTAAGGCTGCCCATTATAAGGACCCTGTTTTCAGTTGCTTATAACTTTGAACTTTGACCATTTCGGCTGAAATTTTCCATGCTTGGTGTCTGCCTCAGGCTGATTTTTTTTTTGGAAAGTTCCGGCTGCAATTATTCAGTCGTTTCTGAGAAGGAAGTTAGGGAACATACATCATATTGCACTGTTAAAAAATTCAACCTAGTGCCCCCTAACTTTGGAGTAGGGAGTTGGTAGATGGGGTGGCCTTTGTGCCGGGGATGCACCTTCTGCTGTTCCTGTGAAAACCTGCCCAGTTTTGTCCAAGTTATGAATCTCTGAAAGCTTGAAGTTTACACATGCTCAGTGAAGACAGAGAAGTTTAATCATTAAAATCTGCAAAGATTCTGTCTTCACAGAGCATACTCCATGGCCTCACAGCTCCAAGTGCTGTCCAGGCTGCGCATGTGGTATCCACACAGAGGCGACTTAGGCTTGCTCCAGTTCAAGGCTACAGGGACAAAACTAGATTTTCCCTGTAATTGCTGATCCCAACTACTCTGGGCCAGAGGCGGGGGGCATGGTGTCAGGCACTGGAACTGAGAGCAGGGAGCCTGTAGCTGCTGTGCTCTCAGTGACCCTCCTATTGGTGCCCAGGCAGAGTGCAGGAGGACACAGTCTGATTCAAAGGCAGAGGGGAAGGAGAGGGAAAGGACTAGGGGGAAGGAGAGGGAAAGGAATAGATTGCGGCAAGGAGCCTGGTGAGACTGGGACTGGAGGAGGGAGAGAAACTGTGACAAACAGTTGGGGGCTGACTGGAAATAGGCGGGGAGACAAAAACTGGTATGGTTGGACAAGGAGGCTGAGGGTATGTCGTCACTTTGAGCTGGAGGTGTAAACTTCAGTTTGAGAAAGTGTAATTCTCGGCTCAAGGAGACATACTGACGCTAGCTCTGACTGAGGTAGTGGGCTAAAAACACAAGTGTACCTCAGCAGCATGAGCGGGAGAGGAGCTAGCTGCCCCATATGTACTCATCCAAGACATTACGTATGTCATTGGGGCAGCTAGCGCCTTGCATGGCCATGGCTGCACTCTATATTTAGTACACTAGCTCAACCACAGCTAACACAGGTCTCCTGGAGCTGAGAATTACACTGTCCAGCTCTAGCATAGACATACCTGGAGACTGGGTGGAGGGGGGAAGTGAGGTTGGAACTGGGAGCTGGGGGGCAGAAACTGATACTGGACTCCAATGAGGGAAACATAATTCTATATCCATAACTTTAATTCACCCCGCACACAACCCATCTCCGTGCATATGCATTCTGATACAGTCTGTAATTACATGATCATGTTCTATTTTTTCCATAGGACCCCGGCCTCATTCAGTGTGCAAGATGGATACTGCTCACTTAATGAGCAGCTACTCAATAATTTGTTTTGCTTCCATTGTTCACGATGTGGCCCCAGTGTACACTATACAAACCCCACACTGAAGACAGAATTATTAACTTCCTGATGGTCTTTTCGATGGTGTTCATCACTTTAACAGCGGAATACTTCACAAACAATTATTTTCATAACACCCCTAAGAGATAATTAGGTATTATTATCCAATTTTACAGATGGGGACCTAAGGCACAGAGTACTTCGCATTACATAGTAATGTATATGTTCACAGCACAGCTCCAATTGGCTTCAGTTGCAGCAGCGAGTGCCCAACATTTCTGCAAATCAGACCCCAGGGTCTCAAATCAGGCACCCAGAAAATGCGGAATACACAATTAATGACGAACTGCAAAAATGTGGTTTAAGAGACTTGCATAGTATCACACAGGAATTCTGTGGCCAAGGCAGAGATAAAATTCAGTTCCTCAGAGCAGCATTCAACTACCTTAACCATGAGACCACCCTTTCTCTTCCTGCAATATTTCCTCATTCACTACACACCTTTCAGCTTCTGCAACACGAGACCCTGATTCATCCTCAGAGCAAGTCCATCTTGTACTGAATAAGGCATGGATTTGTGGAAAAACATTATATGATCACATCATTAATGACTGTAATAATGCATATGCACCAGGGGGCCTGAATTAAGATTGCACAGACAGCCTTAATTCTGGCATTCCCTAACTTTTGAGTGCTTGACTTTGCAACCATAATGCTCTTTGAACATAATTTTTTGTGTACAATATTTCATTAATAATCACAGGAGCCATCCACTTCCTCCAAGTTATATAATTCTGAAGTAGGGATATGGTATTAATTTGAGGTTTTGTCATGTTTCAGTGATTTGTTTATACCACTACATGAACTCACGTATAGGCAATAAAACTAGTCAAATACTATTTTTTGATGAGTGTATTAAATGAACAATACTGTTGTTGAATAATTTATCTCATTTTTTTGCATGAGTATTCACATCAGTCTCAGACACCAATAGAATGTTTTTAGTTTCCTTTCTTTAGGCTAACGTCTGAAAAAGGTGAGATACAAAGCAATCCTGGTAAAATGTTATTAAGAATTTGACCTAAAATGAGAATTGCAATGGGATTAAGAGTAGGAAAAGCAGTAGTTAATACAGGGCTGAAGCTGTAGGTAGCTATGTTTCCTTACTCTTTTTCATCTGCGGAGTATTAGAGCCTGAGGATCCTTGGTGATTTAAATTCATTTTGATTTCTTTTCAGATCCCTTTGCATGACACTCTACTCTATTCCTGGACATTATCAGTCTCAGTCAGCATATTGCATTGCTAGACCACACATCTTGAGTATCATATTACACATATTTTTCTGACTTTCCACTTCTTAATAACTTTGTCCTTTTTCTAACACCCCTTAACATATTGGAAGACATACATTTCTCTTTTCTATTCTGTCTGATACCTTCATTCTTTTGCTTCAGTTATGAATTCCACCTCCAACTATAACCTTAAGTCAACTTTTTAGGAGACCTGGGGCCAAACTGTGAATAACTGAATAACTAACTTTTTAAAAATATCAATCTGTACTAAAATACTATTTCTTATTACAGGGAAAAAAACAACAACACCTGCCCAATGGAAGGTAGCTCTTATGAATGCTGCCCACAGAAATGCTGAGACCAGACACACAAAAGAAATTAGGAGCCTAAATCCGATTTTTGGCACCACTGTGATGCACAGTCCTGTAGGTGCCTAAACTCACTGGGCGTTTAAATTTCCACTGCATAAGTTTCCTAGACACCTATGTTTTTGCTGTCGAAGGTCCCTAGGCACCTATGTTTCTGCCACTGGGCATACACTCTGTAGCCTGAGGGAACCCTCACATCAGAACAGCCCATAGTCCAGTGATTAGGGAACTCACTGGAGAGGTGGCAGATCTCTGCTCAAATCTCTTCTCTCCATCACGAGGGCTTGAGCAGGATGTTTCCCACATCCCGGGTGAGTACCCTAAATACGGGGCTAAAAGATCTGAGGGAGGTCCTCCTCTTCTCCCCACCCCAACTCCAGGAGAGGATTGCAAGCAGAGACAGGTGTCTCCCTTTAACCGAGTCTTAGGCACCTATCTCCAGGAGAGCGGCAGGGCTTAGCACACACCTCTCATTAGCATCTCCCAGTGGCTAGCGTAGTAGGCTCCCTGTCTAGAATGCTGGCTTTTGTGGGTGGTATCATAAGGTACCTATCTCCTCCCATTAATTGTATAGGAACCTCGGCACCTAACGCAGGCTTTGCAAATTGCAGTGTGGTTCCTGTGAGTTTCTAGGTGCCACAAAACCAAGTACTGCTATGCCTAAGTCCTTTTGTGCACCTATACATAGGTGCTGGAACTAGGGGGGCTGGCTCCAAATGGTTTCCATTATATACAAGGTTTGTTGTCTGATTCAATGGCTCTCAGCATCCCCACTATAAAAATTGTTTCAGCACCTATTTTGAAGGAACTATATAAAAGAAGCTATGGCAATGAGGGCCAAATAAGTCTATATAGAAGAAACTATGGCATCTAAATAGAAGAAACTATGGCAATGAGGGCCAAATAAGTGCCTGGATGGGCGAACTGGTATAAATAGCAAGAAATACCATGTTTTCCCTTGGTTACATACAACTGTGGAGACCTCTCCTTATTTCAAATGTATATTCCTCACTCAGTAGCAGATGCTCAATTTTGATTTAGGCATAGAATCATAGAAATGAAGGACTGGAAGGGACCTCGAGAAGCCATCAAGTCCAGCTTCCTTCACTGTGGCAGGACCAAGTAAACCTAGACCATCCCTGATAGGTGTTTGTCCAACTTGTTTATAAAAGCTTCCAATGATTGGAAATCCATGACCTCCCTTGGAAGCCTATTCCAGAGTTTAACTACCCTAATAGTTAGGCAGTTTTTTCTAATATCTAAGATAAATCTCCCTTGCTGCAGGTTAAGCCCCTTACTTCTTGTCCTACCTTCAAAGGAGGTGTAGAGCAACTGATTCTAACACCCCTTAACAAGGGGTTACTGTTATCAAGTCTCCCCTGGTGTCTTCTTTTCTCAAGACTAAACATGCCCAGTTTTTTTAACCTTTCCTCATAGATCAGGTTTTCTAAACCTTTTATCATTTTTGTTGCTCTCCTCCGGACTCTTTCCAATTTGTCCACATCTTTCCTAAATTGTGGCACCCAGAATTTGACACAGTCCTCCAGCTGGGGCCACCCCAGTGCCGAGTAGAGTGGGACAATTACCTCCTGTGTCTTACACATGACACTTCTGTTAATACACCCTATAATCATATTAGTCTTTTTGCAGCTGCATCACACTGACAACTCATATTCAATTTGTGGTCCACTATAGCCCCCAGATCCTTTTCAGTATTACTACCACCTAGACAGTTATTCCCCATTTTGCAGCTGTGCATTTGATTTGTACTTCCTAAGTGTCATACTTTGCACTTGTCTTTATTGAATTTCATGAACCAAGCTGACCAAAACCTTTCACCTTCCAAGGGATAGACTCAGATTCCCCCTAACCCATTTGTCTACTCCTGTGTAGTGACAGGCTCTTGCTATTGCTGTCAAGAGCCAGGCTCCTGACTCTTGAGAGCAATAGCAGCCAGTCCCAACATGAGAGTGGCCTTCCCCCTAACTAATAGAATGTCATTCAGATAGGGAAGAGTTTTAAAGGGGCAACACAACATAAAGATATCCCTTCTGCTTAGCTAACAGCTTTGTACCTGAGAGATAGGGAGTAGAAGAAAAGATACTGTTGTCTCAAATATACCTCCCACATCCACTTCAAAACTGAGAGAGAAGAGCATGCACTGCCACTTTCCAGGTAATCAGGGTGCCAAAGAGATGACCTATTATCAAAGCAGACCATTTTTGGTTGGAAAGTTCCATAACAGACAGGGTTTGATCCCATCTGGCTTTATGTAGAAGGTAGCCAGCATCTGCTGCAGCCTTCTGCTGCCTATATGGTTTGGAAGGCCACTGGAGAGGGCTCTTCCTTTGCCAGAATTAAATCTTCCACCATCTCACAGACTTGGTCGCCGCATGCTCCTTTATTTCTCAGTCTGATATGGACAATTTAGATCACACCTTAGATTGAAGCTCAATTACAGCATCCCTCTTTCGCTGGGCCTTTAATAATGTTTATTTAGAGACTGTGGTTTATCTCCAGCATCTGAGACATTCCATGCTCATGATAGGCCTGCCTTAGACTTAACCCCTAAAGTTTCCAGTAAGTTAATAGTAGCGTTTTATATTGATTTTACAATTCTGTGTATCGGTTTTTAAATTGGACATTTTTTATTTAATTCATTAATCTTTTTTTCCCCCAGCTCCTTAGTCATGTACTATTAACAATTCCTCCATTTAATTTGAAATGCTTTGGTTGTAGGTAGGGCATTATTTCATTTTGCACCTTGTCAATGGAATGAACTGCTATAGTCAAATAAATTCAGGTCTCATCTCGGCAGCTTGGCTTTCAGCTAAACACTGCTCAGACTATTTTCTTTTATTCTTAGTTCTCTGTTTTAAACCACTGCAAGACAGTAGGAATGAGCACCATTACTGGATATGAATTCAGCTGTATTATAGTCAAACCTGATTAACTTTTCAATCATTTTGAACTTTTGCTGGTTAAATTTTAAAGGAGGGAAATATTTAAACTCCTTTTAAAAAAGCTCCTCGTTGTTGGAAGATGTTTGTAAGTTAACTTCTTTCCTCCGTGAAAGAAGCTGGATAAAAGTGCAAAAGCACCAGTTTGTTAATAATAGATATTTGTGTTATAACTGGTTTCAGAGTAACAGCCGTGTTAGTCTGTATTCGCAAAAAGAAAAGGAGTACTTGTGGCACCTTAGAGACTAACCAATTTATTTGAGCATGAGCTTTCGTGAGCTACAGCTCACTTCATCAGATGCATACCGTGGAAACTGCAGCAGACTTTATATATACACAGAGAATATGAAACAATACCTCCTCCCACCCCACTGTCCTGCTGGTAATAGCTTATCTAAAGTAATCTTCAGGTTAGGCCATTTCCAGCACAAATCCAGGTTTTCTCACCCTCCACCCACCCACACAAATTCACTCTCCTGCTGGTGATAGCCCATCCAAAGTGACAACTCTTTACACAATGTGCATGATAATGAAGTTAGGCCATTTCCTGCACAAATCCAGGTTCTCTCACTCCCTCACCCCCCTCCAAAAACCCACCCCCATACACACACAAACTCACTCTCCTGCTGGTAATAGCTCATCCAAAACTGACCACTCTCCAAGTTTAAATGCAAGTTAAACTAGAACATCTGGGGGGGGGGGGGTAGGAAAAAAAAGAGGAAATAGGCTACCTTGCATAATGACTTAGCCACTCCCAGTCTCTATTTAAGCCTAAATTAATAGTATCCAATTTGCAAATGAATTCCAATTCAGCAGTTTCTCGCTGGAGTCTGGATTTGAAGTTTTTTTGTTTTAAGATAGCGACCTTCATGTCTGTGATTGCGTGACCAGAGAGATTGAAGTGTTCTCCGACTGGTTTATGAATGTTATAATTCTTGACATCTGATTTGTGTCCATTTATTCTTTTACGTAGAGACTGTCCAGTTTGACCAATGTACATGGCAGAGGGGCATTGCTGGCACATGATGGCATAAATCACATTGGTGGATGTGCAGGTGAACAAGCCTCTGATAGTGTGGCTGATGTTATTAGGCCCTGTGATGGTGTCCCCTGAATAGATATGTGGGCACAATTGGCAACGGGCTTTGTTGCAAGGATAAGTTCCTGGGTTAGTGGTTCTGTTGTGTGGTATGTGGTTGTTGGTGAGTATTTGCTTCAGGTTGCGGGGCTGTCTGTAGGCAAGGACTGGCCTGTCTCCCAAGATTTGTGAGAGTGTTGGGTCATCCTTTAGGATAGGTTGTAGATCCTTAATAATGCGTTGGAGGGGTTTTAGTTGGGGGCTGAAGGTGATGGCTAGTGGCGTTCTGTTATTTTCTTTGTTAGGCCTGTCCTGTAGTAGGTAACTTCTGGGAACTCTTCTGGCTCTATCAATCTGTTTCTTCACTTCCGCAGGTGGGTATTGTAGTTGTAAGAAAGCTTGACAGAGATCTTGTAGGTGTTTGTCTCTGTCTGAGGGGTTGGAGCAAATGCGGTTGTATCGCAGAGCTTGGCTGTAGACGATGGATCGTGTGGTGTGGTCAGGGTGAAAGCTGGAGGCATGCAGGTAGGAATAGCGGTCAGTAGGTTTCCGGTATAGGGTGGTGTTTATGTGACCATTGTTTATTAGCACTGTAGTGTCCAGGAAGTGGATCTCTTGTGTGGACTGGACCAGGCTGAGGTTGGTGGTGGGATGGAAATTGTTGAAATCATGGTGGAATTCCTCAAGGGCTTCTTTTCCATGGGTCCAGATGATGAAGATGTCATCAATATAGCGCAAGTAGAGTAGGGGCTTTAGGGGACGAGAGCTGAGGAAGCGTTGTTCTAAATCAGCCATAAAAATGTTGGCATACTGTGGGGCCATGCGGGTACCCATAGCAGTGCCGCTGATCTGAAGGTATACATTGTCCCCAAATGTGAAATAGTTATGGGTAAGGACAAAGTCACAAAGTTCAGCCACCAGGTTAGCCCCGAGAGTGAGTTTGTGTGTGTATGGGGGTGGGTTTTTGGAGGGGGGTGAGGGAGTGAGAGAACCTGGATTTGTGCAGGAAATGGCCTAACTTCATTATCATGCACATTGTGTAAAGAGTTGTCACTTTGGATGGGCTATCACCAGCAGGAGAGTGAATTTGTGTGGGGGGGTGGAGGGTGAGAAAACCTGGATTTGTGCTGGAAATGGCCTAACCTGAAGATTACTTTAGATAAGCTATTACCAGCAGGACAGTGGGGTGGGAGGAGGTATTGTTTCATATTCTCTGTGTATATATAAAGTCTGCTGCAGTTTCCACGGTATGCATCTGATGAAGTGAGCTGTAGCTCACGAAAGCTCATGCTCAAATAAATTGGTTAGTCTCTAAGGTGCCACAAGTACTCCTTTTCTTTTTCTGTTATAACTGCAGCTTTTAAAGAAAAAGGTGACGTGAGATGTATTTTGTTTTGTTTTTTGACTCCTGGTGTACTTTCCTTTATCTTTAGAGCCAAAACCCATTTTAAATAGTTAAAATTTTCAGCCAAAACAGCTGAATTTGTGCAAGGTTGTAACATGAGCCGAAAAAATAAAATCCTGTGCTAGGCTTTTCTAGAGCTTTAAGTTATAAATAATTGTAGACAATAACTGTAAATAATGTAATAACGTTTCTAAAACTGTACCTAACAAAAACAGATCCCTATCTTTAGTACAAGGTGGTTCTAAAAAGTTTAGATTGCTATGTAACCTTGTCTACCCTGAAATTATTTTTCAGCTAACAACATTCCACAGTAGAATGGGATGGGTAAAAATGTACCGAACTACACTTTAAACTTAGATGTGAAGTTCCTTAGCTTTTATATTCAGTTCTTACCACTGGGTAAAGTATTCAAGATGGCTTTTGTTTGTTTTTCACAAGAATACTCAAATTTTGTTATGTACATCCTTTGTGTGCATAACACACAAATCATGGATTACAATGCACCCAAATCTATGCAAATGTGTATCCATGCAAATGCATGTGAACATCTGATGTAGTGCAAATGAGGGTCACGCAGTTTTGAAAACCCATGCCAAAATAAATAATTGTATAATATATAACTTTATGGCAATGCTTTATTAGATCTTGTTTGAATCTAAAACATTCTATAACCTTTAACTTCCTCTTATTTTATTATAGTAATATGAATTTGAAAGTGTGGGCTAAATTCTGCAAATTATCTCAAGGAATATTGGGTTTCTTTAGAATATGGACTTAGTGCTACTCCAGATGCAATTCCCCCAAACAATTAACACTGAGAGATCTTGTGTATAGAATAAATGAAAAAACGTACAGAGTAATAAGTTAACTTAAATATACTATTTTTACAAAAGTAATTTGTAATGGAAAATTCCAAGCTGGAAAGGAATCTTCTGAAAACATGGCAAAGGCACAGGCCTATGAGTCCAATGAGGGTTTTTTATTACTTTATTTTTAATGATAACAATAGCCATGGAACGTCTACAGTCTGTCAACACTACTGGTTGCAGCTGTGGACATAGTCAGCTGTGGAAGCAGTACATCCTTTGTAGAAATATCAGCTAATTAATCTCATTATGTCAATGATAGCTATAAACAATTGAACTGCCGGCATCAAAAGTATTGATTATTATCTTAAATCAAAAGTGAACCTCACACTGGATGAACCTAAATGCTCTATTATCTGTTTATAATACAAAACCTAGGCCACAAGGAACCAGCTAAATAAGAACCGCATTGGAGACAAACTGTCTGTAATATACTCCTATACAACTCAGAGTCATGCGCCTCATTCTGACCCACCCATCACTTCTAATACATCAGCAGATCACAGTATGCACTCCAATTCTTTTCTTATTGGTGTCCCATCCTCCATGTTGTGTTAAACTGTTGTACTTCTGTTTAATTACTGGACCACTGAAGTGGCCAAACTGAACTGTTTAAAATGAACAAATCAATGCAATCATCATCACATTCTAATTCTTAAAATGTAATGCAACTTTTTGCCACGTTTACATAATCATATTGTCTTTGTACTAAGGCCAACACTGTGGACTGAGAATTTTCCTATGGATCTGAACTGTCTGTGGGATCATTCAGATTTACTGAGTCCTGTGTGCATAGGGGAAACTGGGATGATGGCTAAGTAATAGTTGTCTGTTACCTGAGGAAGTAAACTTAAATTGTAGCAAGTAGATTGAGCAGTAACATAGGAAGTAGCCTCCAGTACGCAGTCGTGGTGTCAGAAACAGTAGAAAGCTGAGAAGCAGAAAACAATTTCAAAAACACGCAAAAAAACCAAAAGGTGGTAGAATGGTAGATTGGTGAAGAGAAGAATACGGACCTAGTGGAAGACTCAGAATTGAGTGAGATAGTCTGGTAATTTATAAAATACCAGGTTAGAGAAAATTACAGGGCCTACTACCTGGTATGGGAAATGGGGAAGAAATATTCAGGTCTTCAGTCAAAGTAAATTGGGAGAAGCACAACCTTAGAAATAGAAATAGAGAATTTGCACAACATCATGGATATAAATAATCAATCGGAAGGAAAAGAGTCTCCAAAATAGAAACGTATAATTTGACTATAACATTCTCAAATCCATGCCAATTTGCTTTGTGAGAATAAATGAGTATGGTTTCATTGAGGGTAGCTATAGGTGCTAAAACAGTTAGTAAAATCACCTTAATTTATGACTCTAGAAGACCCAAAATTTAGCTGATTGCCTACAGTCCTAGCAAATAAGTAAAATATGAAAGTTCTATTATGCATAGCACAAACCTACAGAAGCTTATAGAAAGACAGCAAGAATATGAAGATAAATAGCTAATGGGAGCACAGCCCAGAATCCTAAGAAATATAACAACCTATAATAAGAGACGTGACTTAAATGTGTCCAAGATGAAATCTCACCTGAAACAGATGTGAATATTCACCCACCAGGAAGTATTACTTTTATTACTGCTGCACATATACTATCCAATCTGTTGTACTGCCTGCCTGAGAACTCTGAAATGTAGTTCTTTTGATGCACATAATGAAATGCCGTGTACGGGTTCATTCAATCATGTAAATTAGCAATACAATGAAATGAATATGGATCAAGGGCCAAATCTTTAGTTGGTATTAATTTGCATAGCTCCACAGAAGTCAATGGAAATATGCCAATTTACAGTAGATGATCTGGTCCCTTGTGTATAATTGACATGTGTTACCATTTAGAGACAGATCTATCATGAGGCCAGTGGTCCATGCTCAAATTAGAGAACATAGATCTGAACGCTAAATGGCATGCATAACATGTACGCAAGTTCCAAGATATGCTTATTATTGATATGACAGCAGCATGATATCCATGTTACAGGTGATACATATATTACATTTGCAACTGGGCCATCCTTCAAACACCCAGAGTCCTCAAAAGAGGAATGAACAACACATTAATACTAATATCTCCTGTGGTCCTATGAACAGAATAGAAAAGAAGCTTATTTTTGCCACTTGGAAGTGAGCATACTGAGCAAGGTGTGGTAGAGAGACCTCAATATTGATGCAAAAATAATATTAATAAAATTATTATAACTAATTTCATAATGTTAGGCCATTAAAATTTGTTTGGTCCTTTACTAAATATTAAAATATATAAGTATGTTATAGCCAGGATGCTTGAAAATGTAACGATACCTGTCTATATTTTAGTTGGGGTTATAAAATGTTCAAGCTAAACAAAGAAATTACAAAAAGCTTCTCCTTTCTGTCATCCAAAAGCTAGCCAATGTCAGGAAGATGACACCTCCTTGGTCATAAAACTGTTTATGACCCTCAGGAGTGTTTACACATATTTTAAAAGGCGGTTTTTCTAACTTTAGTTTGTTTTATCTTTTATACTATTTATTTTGTGCTATGTTTAAAAGATGTAAAGATCACTAAAATCTGTGGTTTGTACAAAATATATAATAAAAGTTCAATTGCTATAACATACAGGTTGTAACCCTGGGTCAAACAAAGCAAATGAGTGTATTTTCTGACCAGGGATCGGCAATCTTTGGCATGCGGCCCATCAGGGAAATCCGCTGGTGGGCCAGCACGGTTTGTTTACCTGCAGCGTCCGCAGGTTCGACTGATTGCAGCACCCACTGGCTGTGGTTTGCTGTTCCAGGCCAATGGGAGCTGTGGGAAGCGGCGGCCAGCACATCACTTGGCCTGCGCTGCTTCCCGATTGTTTACTTTGCCCAATTATAAACTATTTAGGTTATCAATGATGTACCAAACAGGAGCCGCCTGCCCTTAAGCCATCTAACCATCTATAAACATTTTTTGTTATCAAATGATATACCAAAACTGGACTCACAGTAATTTTGGGAAATAAAACCTTGGTTTCAATTTACCAAGAGCAGGCCCACTCTCAAAGGAGTAATCTCTGTTAAAAGCTCTCCACAGAGGGTCATGGAGAAGAGATTGTAACGGAAGTAACTAACAATTTTGTGTTGTCTGGTTTGATATTTTCTTTTCCTTGCTTTAATAATAAAATATCCACAATTAACAATTGTGATTATTTTGCTTAGTTTAAGTTGTGGTGTCTCCAAAATAAAACATCCAAATAAACTAGGTAGGTACTTCCTATTGGCTTTAAAGGAGAAAGTTAGCTACTGTATGCTTGCACTGTCACTATCTATTAAAAATTTTTTAGGTTCATCTGTGCCACCAGCTTTGTGTCTCTTGTAACTTAATTTTACTTATTGTATATCCCCAGTAATGTGTATATATAATCATATGTTATACCATAACTGAAATGTGTTAAAATAAATAATTATCAATTTATATAATAGTATTAATAACTCAGATTAATGCAGAAGTCTCTAGTACGAGTACCAATCTAATCTTTAAATGTAGTGTGATTTTTTACATTTACGGTACATTTATCACCCTGAATTTTCTACTAAAACATAATATTTTTCAGAGGTATTTCAACAAAAGAATATGGTCTAATATGCCATTTGCATAGCTCCTATAAAGTATACATTTTGAGAAATTCTGGCATGTAGTTCACAAAACTGCAAATGGAGTTATTGAAGTCCTGATCCAGCAAAGCACCAGAGAACATACTTAATTACTTCACTGGGACTACTCATGTACTTAATGCAATGTTAAGCATGTCTTTTGCTGAATCAAGGCCTAATTGATCCAAAAATCATGAACCTTCAAGATGCTGAGCTTGTACTACAAGGTATTGAGAGTCCCCAGTTCAACTGACAGTAATCTGAGATGAGGGCATGTAGCATCACCAGAAAAGATAGTCTGTAAAAAAGTGAGTATTTGTACACATAAGTGTAGGAACTGGCCCAGCTTTTGCATTTTCAGTTTATGGTTCCTGCTGTGCTGAAGTACAGTAACTAAATGATGAATATTGTTGCTAATATAATGAGCCCAAACCTACTTTTTCTGGGCACCTAAAACTCCCAGTGAAATCCAGATGCACAGAGGATGCAGGATTGAGCCCAACTGTGATATTGATGAGTCCCCATTAGCCAATAACACTGCTCAGGATTTTAGTACTATTACCCCCACTTATATGTCAGTGTGGGTGTGAATGGCAAATACCTTAGACCAAGCGTTGAAAATGTAACTCCAATTTGAACACAACTGGATTTATTTCCCTTTCCCACCGGTGATTATTTGCTTTTGTTTGCTTTATAAATAACTTAACAGCTTTCACAAACTCTCATAATAGCTTCCTTTTGCTATCACTTCTACTATTGCTGTCTACAAGTCCTTGTAATACAAATTTAAAAGGTTTTAGATTTAATTATTCTATATTAATCATTGAGAAAAATATTAACTACAGCCACAGTATATAAGGATATTATAATACAAAGTCAATATACAGATTTGTAATTACCTTTGTAATTAATGTGAAACTACTCAGTACAAAGCCACATCAATTTAAAAATATTTAAATGCCTTTGGTTCATTATGATTTCCTGGGTTGGCATAGCTTGAGGCTACATTTAGATGCTGAGGCTTTGCGATGTAGTATTCCTGTTGTACTAATTGCAGTACAGCACTATCACCGAAAGGGTGGATGGGCCAAAAAGCAAAAGGGAAAAACTATTTCCAAATCAACAAGTCCAGTTGTGGTTACATCTTATCAGATGAGATTGTCTCTGGAAGCCTGATCCCATTCCCATTGAATTTGATTCATGTTCAAACATCTCATGTTCAAATTGGAGTGACTGCTACGGTGCACAATCAGGCTCACAGAACATTTCATATATGAGAACTGTGCAATAAACAGTATGAAACAAAACTGGGAACTGAAACAATGCATGCCTAAATGCAAAAATCTAGTCACTGCCTAGGTAGCAACATCCATTACATATTAGGGGCCTGGATATCAACTATGTATTAAAAGATACTGAAACTCTTAGTCACACAAGTACAGAAGGCCCTGTTTTGCTATTAATAATATTTTCATCTCTTCTACTGTTGACGACAATGAACGTTCACACCCATGATACACAGGAATAGACCCTTCTATCCTTGCACTCCCTGTGTTTTATTTTTTCAGAGTGAATTTTCACTCCTCTTTCCTGTCCAAAAGTGTCATGCCAGCCAGTCAGCACTCAGGTCATTTCTCCATGACCTGAAACCAGAGTATCACCCCCAAACCGTCTGCAGCCTCAGAGGTGGGGGGGCTTTGTCTTGGCTAGCAGGGGAAAGAAAACACCTGGCTCCTTTAAGAATTGTAACCCCCCTTTCCCCATCTTGGGGGGCAGTGCTGTGTGGGACAGAAAGTTGCAGCATAAGCCTATTGGCTCCTGTGCATCCAATAGGAACGCCAGTAACTAAGGCTTTAAGAAAGCTGTGATTGTTTGGTTCAAAAGTTGATTTTGGTGCAGAGGACCTGGCCCATGCTAACTGGAGGAGGCAGAAAAAAAGTTTAACTACCTGTAACTGTTGTTCTTTGAGATGTGATGCAGAGGCCCCATGTGCCAGAGAACTTTGCCTAGCCCCTGCCCCGGCCATATAAGGGCTGCACCACTCTGATCACTTCAGTTCCTTTGTCCCGAATGTCAGAAGAACAGACTCTGATGCAGAGAGGACAGAGGGAGGGTTGTGGAACCCATGTCTGCGTCATATATTGAAGAACAACAGTTACAAGTAGGTAATCGTTTTTTCTTCCTTAAGTAGCTGCAGCCTTGTATTCTATGCAGATGGCTTCCATGCAAGTACTCGCAGGAGGTGGGGCTCAGAGTCCATTTAAAGAAGGACTGAAGGATTGCCTTCCCAAATTTCCATCTGATCTGGATGCAGCCACAATGGCTTAATGGTTTGCAAAAGTATGCACAGGGGTCCGAATGGGCACCCTCCAAATCTCTGATATAGGAATGTCATTTAGAAACGCCGTTGACGTCATCTGAGCTTTTGTGGAATGAGCTCATACTGCTTGAGAAGGTGTAGCCTGGGCTTCTTCGTATGCTGTCATGATACAGGAAGTTATACACCTGGAAACTCTGTGAAGAGACTGCTTGCCCCTTCGTTCAGTCCACATATGAAACAACTAGACAAGATGAGGAATGGAAAGGTTTAGTTCTATCCAGATAAAAAGCAAGATCAATTTAGAAAACAGATGTAGTTAAAGCAGTATAACCCTGTAACGGGTGCTGGCCAGGGGGTCCTGATCCAGTCCCCTGTTAGTCGAGCTCCAATTAAGAATCATTAATTGGGGCTGGCTGAGTATGCCACGCCTAATTGATAGAAGAAAAGAACCTTATTAGCCAGGGGGCTATATAGGGCTGGCAGGAAGGAAGTGAAGGGGGGAAGAGAAAGGAAAGGGAAGAGCCAAGGGCTGTGCATCCCTGCCGGCTGGAAAAGCTAGCTCTCCCCCAGGTTGCTGGTTTGGAGCAGACTATAAATAGAAGGTGGTGGGAGCTGACACTGAAAATAAAAAGCACTGGTGATTGCACTCAGAAGGGGTCTCTGGCTGATTTGTTGCGAGAGCAAGCAAATGCCTCGTTACATACTCCCTAGTGTGGACACAGCTACACCATTATAAAGGTGCTTCCACTGGTATAGCTTCTTTTGGTAAATATAAATTGAATTGTCTAATCTGTTAGAGTTTAGCTACCCAGGAAATTACTGTGCAGAAAGCCACGGTGTGAATCTATAATGCACCAGCTCATGCCGTCCCATGCTAATATTGCTACAGTATAGTGAAAATTCCCAAGTGCAGCTTGGCATAATACTTGAAAGCTTTGTACACCAAGCTGCACTCTGGGACTTTACCTGTGCTGTAACAGTGTCAACACAGGATCATGCTGCACGGCAAGCTGGTGAGCTGTAGAAACACATCCGGGCTTGGCACATGGTAACTTGCCAGGTAGACAGGCCCTTATAGTTAAAGTGGTACAAAACCTGTGTATAAAACAGCGGTTTCAGCTGACAAGCATTCAGTAGGCTGCTCCCCTCCAACCTGTCTCACAGAAAAAGGACTTACAAGTTAAGATCCCGTGGGAAGCTTTAGAGAGGACACCGAACCCAATAAAAGCTCCGGAATCCATACAGAGTCAGAATTGCCATACCTTGGACAGTCTCTTGCTTTATCAAAGGGTTATACAAGGAAGAGTGGTGAGAATTCACTTCAAGACTGTTGAAAACTTTAGTTTGATTAAAATAAGTATCTTAAAAGTTAACTTTCAGGATTGTTTCTAATTCTTGTGAGACCTTAGGAAGCTGGAATTCAGATCTAAGAACAATTTCATCTAAAAGATTTTTCTTTACAAGGACAAGGAGATTGGCTTAAGAGAAACCCTAAAATGAGTATTTTAAAGCATTTTGATATTTTAAAATCAATCCTTTTAAACTAGGGACTAATTTCTATTCCCTTTGAACAAGCTACTGAATTTAAGAGCTCTCTGAATCTGAGGCGTTCATACTCAGAGTGTATGTATGCATAATCATTTGATCTTACCTTTGAATGCTCAAATATCATGCAGTACCTTTAGATGAAGGGTAACCTCTTTTCCTTGAGAATTAGATAATTAGAGGTACTGGAAAAAATCTGATATCTGATTGTTGTCTATTGTAAAGAATTATTGTTGTACTGTTGCTTAGCCTTAATCATAATCTACATAAATTGCTTCCAAGACTGTATTTAGTATTTCTTATATGACTAGAATATCTTGTGCATTCAGACTCGATTCACAGATTTCAACTGCTGATTCCATAAATTGTCTGCAGTGGCTGAATAAAATTGATTTAAAATAACGAAGTGTCTTGATTTGAGAGAATTGTCTAAGGTAAAAAGTATAATGTGAAAAGAACTCAGTATTAAAATTAGTAAGCTAATGCTCCCTGGCTCAGTCAAAAAGGGGTTATCAATATTAATTTCATACAGATATTAGTTATTAATATTAACTAAAGGTATTACTTAAATCTAATTTGCTACATTTTCTCTACAATCAGCTGGCATCCCCTTTATTTGTAAATTTGATTCCCCTCCTTCCTTCATGCTTAAAAGTCATTGATGTCATCCACATCATTTAGACATGTTATAACTTTTTACACTCATACACAATATTACAAAAACACACTTTAGATGGTTGCTGGGAAGAAGCTGATGCAAATGATGTTAACTGATGAAGGTGGGAGTGGGAACATGGTTTGGATGAGTTTCCTCTGCTCTTCCATTTGATAAGCAAGCTTTGCACAGAAAATGTTGCTTGTATAGCACACAGGCTACAGAACTATTAAAACTAGAAGGAGCTGGTAGCTAGGAGACACACATGAGGACAGGAAGCTAACCTTTACCTCAAATCAGCAACAGAATGCCTTCTCTTTTTCTTGTCTTCCATATCCAATTTCTTTTCACTGTGCCCCATTTGGTCATCTAATTCCCATGATATCCTTCTTTCTTTTTTGCCATCATTTTTGCAGATCTCTAAGGACTTTGACCTTTCCATAGTCATAACATGCAGGCATGCAAAATTAAATGTAGACAGCTCAAATTGAAAATAATGAACAACAGATGCTAACTCTAGATTCACCTGCTGAAACACTTTTCAACATTACATTAAAATGACTTTAAATTTCAGTAAGAAATACTTTTTGAATGAATACAGTTACCAACTGTAAGTTACATCTGAAAAGGAATTATGGGTTATTTAATTGTAAAGATTTCATACCGTAGGATCTGACTTATTATCAGTATGTGAGAAAGAGGAAAAAGTCTGAAAAAGTTAGAGTTTGTTCTAAAAATATTGATAATTAAGTAGTAAGGGTCTGATCCTGCAACATTTACCCGTGTGACTGGTCTCATTGACTTCATTGAGCTTATATGCACAAGGAACATTCACATGAATAAGGACCTGATTCTGCAAAGACTTGTGCATGTGAATAACTTTAATCATGGGAGCAGTCTCACTAAAATAAATAGGTTTGTTAACTTCAGGAAAGTTAGTCACGTGCACAAATTCTTATAGGATTGAGCTCAAAGAGTTGAAGAGGGTAAAAGGGTGGTAATTATTGATAATATCACAAAATTCAGTCTAATCATAATGTCTGATCCTGCAATTCTGGCATGAAATCCTGCCCTGCTCAAGTCAGTGGAGCCTGAATTTTCCTCTAAGACCTCCCACTAATTTTAATGAGAGTTTCAGGCGTGGAAGATACTGAGCATCTGATTCTCAGTTTGGAAGAACAGCAAGTCAGATTAAGAATATTTTTTCAAACACTTTTAAAAAAATTCCATATTTTTTACTGAATAACACTGTAATTATAGCTACCTTATAATGATTTTATGTTTTGTTCATTGTACTATAATATAAGAAGAGTCAGGGCTGGCTGCTTCTATTAGAAACCAGTTCTGAGTGAAGCCTGGACAAGAAAGGCTCGATCTCCCTGCCCTAACCAAAGTAACCTGACCTGGGCAGAGGTCAATATTTCCTGGATCTCTATGAAGGACTAGTGTTTATATTATGGACTTTAACACCAGGTGGCTATTTTGAGTTGAGCTTTTTTTTTTTTTCGGTTAGCCCCACAAGGGGACCGAGAGCTGACCTGGCCAGTGTGCTATGCCAGAGAAGGAGCAGACCATTGTAGAACCAAGACACAGGAGGGTTGCTAGAGAGGAAGAATCCCTGCAATGCCACTTCCTGACATGAAGGGGCGCTCTAAAGGTGAACGCACACCATAATGCTCCCAGTGGCTTCAGTACAGCTGGATCAAAGCCCATAGTGAGGAGCTCTATGGAAGTTGGAAATGCAGGGTTTGCAATATATTTTAGACATTATTAATTTTTTCAACTGAAAATAGATGTTAACTAATCAATAACACATGATATGTTGGCTATAATTTTTGAGATATAGGAATAATATTCTTATTCACATGCCCTATAGCTTCAGAGGCATAACCAGCCAGTTCTGTGCTCCTTGATTTGAAATAGGAAAGGAAAACATTAACATATAAAAAACAAAAACAATAATATTAACATAATAATTTATTCCTCAGACAATTTATGGTTATATACCAGTGTTTACATCAAAATGGTTTAGTTTAAAAATAAAATCCTCCCTGTCTGCAGGGGGCAGTGTGCATTTGTACGTGCCCACACACACATGTTCACTCACAACAAAGGCACACTTAGAGAAAAAGGTTGAGTTAACCATACAAATTGATTTATTGGTAGAATAAAGAGGTAAAGCTGGCAACACTTAATGATTTTTATTTTGCGTTTTGGTTGTTTTTTTTGTGCAAAATTAAATCCTTTTATGGAAAATGCAAAGGGCAGCAACAGTACTGTGGGCAGCAAACTGACATATTACCATTTATATGCATTCTGAAGGACAACTTTTGTCCTTTACACAAACTCAAGAAACAGCCTTTCACTTTTGCAGTTGTTTGATGGCCATGTAATTTCTCTTTAAACCAGTGGTTCCCAAACTTGTTCCACCGCTTATGCAGGGAAAGCCTGTGGCGGGCCGGGCCGGTTTGTTTACCGGCCGCGTCCGCAACTTCAGCCGATCGCGGCTCCCAGTGGCCGCGGTTTGCTGCTCCAGGCCAATGGGAGCTGCTGGAAGCAATGGCCCGTATGTCCCTCGGCCCACACCGCTCCCAGCAGCTCCCATTGGCCTGGAGCAGCGAACCGTGGCCACTGGGAGCTGCGATCGGCCGAACCTGTGGACGCGGCAGGTAAACAAACCGGCCCGGCCCACCACGGGCTTTCCCTGCACAAGCGGCGGAACAAGTTTGGAAACCACTGCTTTAAACTATAGCTAGTTGACTTTCCTCTCTAATAACCCTGATCCTGTTAGGTGGAGAGCCCTCTCAGCTGTCTTCCATCTTAATAGAAATAGGCCCTTTGGCAATGATACTGCACAGAGGGCGGTATGGGCATCAAGACCTCTGTGGCAACACAAACTAAGAAATTAGGCTCCAGTCCACCATAGCATTTAAGCACATGTGCAATTTTAAGCATGTAAGTAGTGCCACTTAAGTGCTTTGCTGGATCAGAGCTTTAAAGTACTAATTTCCAGCTTGCTCCAAGTTTGGGTTTCTCCTTGCACAAATATAAAAATTTGCTGTTGCCCTGTCTGAATTTTTTGTTTACCTGTTTAAATGGCTGGATGCCAAGGTGGAAAAATATGTTCATTTCACAAAAGACTTAGGATGATAACGTGTATGTTTATGTGTGTGTGTGTTTATATATAATATATGACATTTTAAATATATTCTATTATATATATCATAAATATTTATATTTCTTATTTTATTTTTATTCTTTTTATTTTTACACCAAACAAGATTTGATACATTTAAAATAGCATCATAAACTCACCTGATTCTGCCCCTAGGGCGCTCAGATTGCTCTGACATAAAGCTTGTGCTGCTGAGGCGTGAGGCACTGCTGGTACGGGAAATGGCTGACACATCACTGACATCACTATCTGATGATTTGGCAGAGACGTTATCACAACTTCTGTACTGATCTGTTTGTATGTTATACTAAAGATTAAAAAAAGAAAGTGTGAGGTTTCTTTTCAAAATGTGAAATATACTCAGACAACAAATGAGGAGGACAATTCTTTTAAACTCCTGAAATATCCAGCAGTCCCAATAACTTCAGAAAAGTTATATATATATATATATATATATATATATATATATAGCATATATTTCTAATAATGTCTTGAAAAAACTGAAAATACGATAGGTTACTTCAAGCAGATGGGCTCCGTAATGTATGGCTGAGATGACAGAACTAAACTGTGATCCATGGAACACTAGAATATTATTTTCTTTGTTATTTAGTGCACCAAATTATGATTTGTACAAATAAAATGTTTTATTTACCTCTAGACATTTCTGTGGTGTCTGTGCAACTGTCTAGGGCTCTTTTGAAGTTTACATCTATGCCTAAGATGGATACATTGGGATGCAACAAAAGAAGATCATAGATTGACAAAGCCATCCTCACTAATAATTAGTAAGTGGTAAATGACTTGAAATCTGAATGCTTAACCTTACTTTGATAAAAGTTACTTGAATAAATGAAAAAAGTTCATTAGTTGAGCACAGTAGCTAAAATAATGTAACACTTACATACCAACGTCATTTTGTGATCTACTTATTTATTATCATTTTGAGAAAACACAGGCAAGAAAAATAGTGTTTAAAATTATATTGAAGTCATTTGGTCAAAGAATGCTAATGAAAGATGAAGCCTCTTTTAGGCTCTGAATCATAATTTTCATGTTGCTCCATCTACTTTATGTTAAAAAAATCACCCTCTTCTGATTCTCAGACCTCATCTGACTTTATGGGAAAGCAATGAAGAAATTTCCACCCAATAAATCCCTTAACTGCTTTTCATTCTGTGGTTTTACCAAAGTAGGACTTCCTTTTTAAAAACTACAACATGACACATCCACAGGGTTTCAGTCAAGTTTGAAAATCCAATCTGTTGAGCTCAGGGCCCTTGAGGATGTTGACTTTTAGATAGAAATTCATGGTGTTGAGGGGTATGTGTGTGTTTTGGCCAGCTCAGTTTGTGGAATGACTTCATAGTTTCTGCTTTTAGATGTGAAAAGCATCATGGTGGGTGACAGACACTATCTGCGTGGGCTGTCATTAGCACGTGCACTAAATGCACCTTCTCCTGTACATTTGTGGGTGTAGGAAAAAGAGGACTCAGAATTGCAAGAGTAAACAAAAATCCAGAATGCAAGGCTGAAGGGAACTCCTCCCCCTCATTCTCTGCCAATCACATACAAATCTGCTGGTAAGAAAGGGAAGGAAGAATAGATAATAATTTGTTGCTTGTAACCTCTGTCATACAAGATAAGTTTCTTAAATATATTTGAATCATATTTCTCTGATATTTTATAACAATAGTGCACTATAATCAGATTGTCCAATGAATCCAATGGCAATCAGGATGAGTCATTTTCACCAATATTCAGTTGTACTGCACATATCCTGAGTGTTGCTAAGGACCAGCAACTCCAAAAGGTATCAGTCCTTAGTACTTTTCAATATTAGACCCTATATATTTTAAACCCATGTGCCTCACATTAAGCGCTTACTGGTGTTATATTGGTAACTGCTTGAGGATTTTAGTGATTGAATTGCCTTTGCCTTATGCTCATTTCTTCCATTTGAAAATCTGAAGTCTGTTATTAGGCTCTTGTTCTTCAATGATCTGTGATCTACACTATGCATGTGTGTATATATGTATAAACAAACGTGTACACATTCTCAAGTATGTGCACATACGCGCACACACTCTTATACAAACTACTTGACTATCTACAACTTTCCAAATATCATATCTGTGAAATAACTTTAGAGAGCCAACTCATAACAGCAAAGTTGTATTCAGGTAAGGGTGGGAGTTAGAACTACAGAAATTTAGCATTGAGGGATGATTTCAAAAATTGTGGATTTTTTTTTTTCAGAAACAGGAGAGAGCATATTTCCCACCTTAGCATGCCATATTTTACTTTTATACTTTTTGTTATGTTTGTGAGGTGAGAAGTGAAAATAAATACTTCTCTGATTTCTTTCAGTCATACAAGTATTTGCCTATCAGCAACATTAGTTAGAGTATAAAATTAGAATAATAGAATCATAGGGTTAGATGGGACCACAAGGGTCATCTAGTCTAAGCCCAAGATGCAGGATTTTTTGTGTCTAAACCACCCAAGACAGATGGCTATCCAGCCTCCTTTTGAAAACTTTCAGTGAAGAAGCTTCCACAACCTCCCTAGGCAATCTGTTTCATTGTCCTACTGTTCTTATAGTTAGGAAGTTTTTCCTGAGAGTTAATCTAAAACTCTATGCTGTAGTTTGAACCCATCGCCTCTTGTCTTGCCCTTTTTGGCAAAAGAGAACAACTTTTCACCATATTTTTTATGGCAGCCTTTCAAGTATCTGAAGACCACTATCATGTCCCCACTTAATCTCCTCTTTTCCAAACTAAACATACCCCGTTCCTTCAGCCTTTGCTAATATGGTTTGCATTCCATCCCTTTGATCATATCTGTCACTCACCTCTGGATCTGTTCCAGTTTTTCCACATCCTTTCTATACATTGGTGACCAAAATCAGACACAATACTTCAGCTGAGGCCTAACCAGCGCTGAGTAGAGCGGTACTGTAACCTCCCATGACTTGCATGCTACGCTGCTGTTAATGCAACCAAAAATTGCATTTGCTTTTTTTCTAAGAGCATCACATTGCTGACTCATGTTGAAGCTGTGATCTATCAAAATTTCCAGATCCTTTTCAGCAGTGCTGCTAAGCCAAGCCATTTCCCCCCATTCTGTATTTGTACATTTGGTTTTTCTTCCCTAAGTGAAGCACCTTACATTTGTGTTGGTTGAACTTCATTTTGTTGTCAATAGCCCAGTTCTCCAATTTATCGAGATCTCTCTAAATTTTAGCTCTATCCTCCAAAGTATTGGCAACCCCCACACCCAGCTTTGTGTCATCCAGAAATGTTATCTGTATGCTCTCTATTCCTACATCCAGGTTATTAATAAATGTTCAACAATGCCGGACCTTAGCTGCTCAGTGGCCACTGATACACAACACGGCTCATCAGAAGCCTCTCAATGTGTTTTGAACATAAGTCTCTTTTACTCCATGTTTCCATATATTTTTCCTCCTGAAAGAGCAGCAGGATCTCAGGAGTGGCTCAAGTGTGTTGGTTTCCTGGACTGCAACACCTTTATTGTACTTTGTGCACGTCACTGGAAAGTTGTGGTCACGTATTTTTTCTCAACCTTGGGATTTGTCCATCTTTCCTCTTTTGCTATCTATGCTTCTCTCTCAATATACACTGACTATATTCCTTTTTTTGCTTTGTTAACAGTAGTCTTAAGCTAGCTCAGTGTTGCATGATTATGTAGGTATACAGTGCCAGGGCTGGATGGTATGTTGGACCAGCTCAAGTGTGGTACTTGTTGCCTCCTACAAAAATGGTGTAAGTACTGCTACTGACATTAATAAAGAGTTTCTACTATTCCCAAGTGAGAGAGGCCTGCATTTTAAAGCAGACAGTTCTATTCCTTATGCTGCATGGACGTAGTTTAAATGACGTCCATTTTGCTATGGATTTATTACAACACACACAGCCAAAAATATCCCCCCAACACTCAAGCCTCACCAGAGGAAATCATAAGCCATTTTAGAAAACACTGTACCCGCGAATGATTAGTTTCTACGTGAGATACTCTCTGCACTATGGAAGCTCCCTTAAATGGAGCTTTCAGGTGTGGCTCCAGGCTAGGCAATTGTTGCCAAGCAGTGTGCTAGAACATTTTGTATAGTGGGGGTGCTGAGAGCCATTGAACCAAACTGTAAACCCTGATATCATGGAAACCACTTCAAGATAGGGGGAAAAGTGCCATGGACTGAAAGAGATCCACTTATTACTATTATTTAAAATTTGGTAGAGACCCCCACTAGGGCTCAAGGGGCTAGGATAAATCTGCTATTTAGAAAGAAAGAATAGGGATTAGCACTGGAGGTAAATACACAGTAATTTAGACACATTTTATAATGCCTAGTAATGCTCAGGAGCTTTCTCCAGCAGAAGTCTGAAGGAGTCTTTTATTCATCTAGAATCCCAATACACTTTCAGCTGTCTGAGTGGACTCCAAATCTTGTTTAAGAAAATTCATATAATCAATTTTTTTCTTCTCACATTTTTAAATGGCCACAAAAGCAAAAAAAGAATCAAAGAAATATATCTGTAAATCTTCAATAAACTAAAGCATGAGAATTTTTTGCAACCATTATTTTTCTCCCAACCATACATGGTACTTCAGGGTGTTTTTATTCCAAAAATTTGTTGCTCATCCCAAAAGCAGAATATGGTACTTGTTCTGATAACAACTACTACACAGTAGGTCTATTTTTAGTCATTAATAGTAACAAGGATGGGAAGTCCATTCCCTCTGCTGTGTAACAGCATTAGTTATAACTCCTGTTCTGAGTTACAGAAATATAGCCTTCTTTCAATATAACTATCTGAAGTGTAAACTTGTACTGCAGTTATTCTGTTCACTTGCCACCTATGGAATAGCTTGCTCCTGTACTGTGTCAGTGAAAGTAGAAAAAGGTGGTTGATGAACTGCAGACACACTAACTTCAGTAGAAATAATGGAGACACAAACTAAAAGAATGTTCTTGCTGGATGTTATTCCAGTTCTGTAATGACTCGGGATTTTAATATTTTCTTGGTTATAGGGCAAATTTCACAGATCATTTTTCATTAATCTTTTAGTGGGATCAAAGCTCATTTCTACTTCTTTCTCCCCCACTCTCCCTACTACTATGGGATATAAAGGGGCTTAGGATTTAGTTTCACAGTCAAGATCCTGTGGCTTTCCTGCAGCACACAATAAAAGCTCACTGTATACACCAGCCTTTATGGAGCCTCTCTCTGTCTCATGCAAAGCTCTGAACACAGTTGCTCAGTTCACAGCCCTTCCGTAAGGCTTCTCTCTATCATAGGAACATATATGGTCCTCATTACAATAGTATCTGAATGCCTCACAATCTTTATCCTCACAAAAACCCTTTGATGTAGGAAAGCATTTTATCCCCATTTTAGAGATCTGGGGCTGAGACACAGAAAGACTAAGTGACTTGCCCAGGGTCACACAGGTCTGCCAAATCCCAGACTAACAGCCAATCCTACTCTCCTGGAAGACTTAAATTGTAGATCAAAATCTATGTAGCCTGATCCTAAAATAAAGCCCCTCTTAAATGTCATATCTCCTTTTTTGAGCAGGATATGACAAGCACTGTAGCTTTCCTAAAGATTAAGTCTTAACCGATTCATTCATTCATTTTCATTCAGCTTCAATGAAAAATAAGTTTACGTTAAACAAAATGCTTTCAAAATACTCAAAGTACTAACTGAGCTAGCAATGTACTTCAATCTAGAGTGGTGTCCTTTTAAGTGTTTACTATAAAGCTCTCATCAGTAGGAATCTGGAATAAACACCTCTTTTAAAAATGTGTTGTGCATTGACTGGAACAAGAACAGCTTTGGAGTTTGTGCATATGTTCAGTATGTAAACAATGCATATTAAGATCCTGAATCAAATTCTTCTCTCACACCGGTGTAAATCCAGAATCATGTTACAGCAGGGCCTGTGAGTCTCCCACACATAACAAAAACGTAGCATTAACACAAACATATTACAGTAGTTCTGGGGACAAGAGCCTTACTGATATTTAGATAGGTTTCAGAGTAGCAGCCGTGTTAGTCTGTATTCTCAAAAAGAAACGGAGTACTTGTGGCACCTTAGAGACTAACAAATTTATTTGAGCATAAGCTTTCGTGACCTACAGCTCACTTCATTGATAGTAAAGGGAGAAATGAGTCAAAGAATTCTTAAAACTTTTAAATTTTTTTTTCCTTTCATTAGATTCACAGCAACATTTTCTTTGTTTTTTCATTTAATCCTTTCATATAAATTATGGAGTTTTTCCATTACAACTGAAGCCAGTAAGGAGCTGAAGCAGCATCTACATGGCTTCCAAAACAGCTTGAAATTCAGAGTACAAAAGACAATCACAAAGAGAAGGATTATAGTCGTCCTAATGCAGAGATTTGCTTGTTCACAGTATGTTTACTGAAAAATAGCTGGACTGTGATTATTCAAATACTAACACGCTGCCTGGTTAATGGCTGAATACTGCGAATATGCAAAATAACCATATAGTGAGAGTGAATGAGAATCCCAACACCAGAATGAAGAGAACTGCATGCTTGGAAAAATGTACCAGTTTTAGCTCAGAACATAATAAGGGCCATAGTAGGTCAGACCAATGGTCCATCTAGGCCAGTATCCTATATTCTGACAGGGGCTGGTGTCAGATGGACTGAACAGAACAATGCAATTAACAAGTGATCCATTCCCAGTTGTCCAGTCCCAGCTTCTGCCACTCAGAGGTCTAGGTACACCCACAGAATGGGGTTATGTCCCTGACCATCTTGGCTGATGGACCTATCTCCATGAACTTATCTAATTTGGAAGCTGTACAGCCTTGTCGCAGTCTGGCTGCTTGAAAGAAAAAAAATGTATGTGTAATACAAAGCATATTTTAAATAAATAGGGAAATACTTCTTCGCATATGGAATTCACTACTGGAGGTAATGATGCAGCAGAACACGAAGGATTTTAACAGCATTTAGATAATTCTGTGCACAACAGAACAATTACAGTTATACATGGTAAGAGGGGAATAATCAAAACTCATGCTTCGGGGTGTTAACTGATTACTGCAGGACCCAGAAAGGAATATTTTCCCTATGTACAGCACCTCATAATTGGCCACAAGCTCACTGGGGAGAGGGGCTCATCTTTCTCTGAAGCAAAACTCATATGCTTCATTGCCTATACTGGCAGCAGGATGGGGGAAATTGGTTTTGCTTTGGGATGGCAAACTATATGCTTGCTACTAATATGAACAATTTCTTTACATCTACTTCATCACTCACATTCTGAATTTTAAAATGTATATTAGATCACCTCAACAACTTGTCTTTACCCATAAAAATAAGTCCATCTTCTATAGCTTTCATTGTTTTTCGCTTTCTACCATGTTAATAATTTTTTTAAAGAACTTTAGTAAGACTGTTGAATATGGCCATCTCTTGCTAAAGACCACACTAGCTAGTCTTGAATTAAGAGCTATCATATCCCTTAATATGGTTTATCAGATATTTATCACAACTGGTATTAAATTGTCTAGTCTATGGTTTCTTGTTTGTCTCATAAAAACTGCTGTAGACAAGGAAAGATTATAGGACTAAGAGTCAACCTGCTTCCTTTACCAATATACATATCAGATTACAGTGGTTCAGGGTAATGAATTTCATAACTGAAGAATGCCTACAAAGTTAAAATGCTGAGAATGTGCCCTCCACAACCAGCATGCAAAGGGTTAGCCAAAAGAAAAACAGCATTGCCCCTTTAAAAGCTTCTTACCAGGGGTAAAGAGAAGGGGGAAAGTTTACAGGGATGGACAAGAAGGGCAGGAAGCAATTGGGGGCAGGTCAGGTCAGATCACTGCACTATCCTTCCTGCTGACCAGAAGATTGTGTGTGTGGGGGTATTTATACATCATACAGCCCCAGATAGGTCCTCTTTACCAGGATTTGGCTGCCAAGTGGTGGCTCCAGGGCATTTTGTCATGGGAATAGCAAAGCCCAACCATTTTAACCATAAGGGTTAATAAAGAGATGAAGGAGGATTTGAGGGTTTTGGAGCAGTTTCTGAATCATCAGAGTGTCTTTTTGGAGGGAGGAAAGGATGGCAGAGGCAGATTTAAAGGTTCATTCAGATGCATCGGAAGGAACAGGTTTGGAGTATTTTATCAAGACAGGTGGTATGCCCAGAAATGGCCCTCAGATTGGATACCAAGATTGGGATAGTGAAAGATATACTACTCTTGGAATTCTTTCCCATTTTGGTAGCAGTAACTATTTGAGGAACATATTTTGGAAACAAAAAAGTGCAGTTTTGTAATGACAACTTTGCCGTGGTACATGTTAACAATCACCAGTCCTCCAGATCTCCCAGGGCCATGAAGTTGGTAAGGGCATTATGATTCTAGTGGCTAAATCTTAACATATGTTTTTCTGCCATGCATATGCCCAGGATTGATAAAGACATAGCTAATGTGTTCTCTCAAAAGGTAATAACAAAATGTTTTTTAAGTACATCAGAAGCAGGAAGCCTGCTAAACAACCAGTGGGGCCCCTGGATGATCGAGATACAAAAGGAGCACTTAAAGACAATAAAGTCATTGCAGAGAAACTAAATGAATTCTTTTCTTCAGTCTTCACAGCTGAGGATGTTAGGGAGATTCCCAAACTTGAGCCGTCTTTTGTAGGTGACAAATCTGAGGAATTGTCACAGATTGAAGTATCACTAGAGAAGGTTTTGGAATTAATTGAGAAAAATAACAGTAACAAGTCACCGGGATCAGATGGCATTCACCCAAGAGTTCTGAAAGAACTCAAATGTGAAATTGTGGAACTATTAACTATGGTTTGTAACCTGTCCTTTAAATCATCTACTGTACCCAATGACTGGAAGGTAGCTAATGTAATTCCAATATTTAAGAAGGGCTCCAGAGGTGATCCTGGCAATTACAGACCAGTAAGTCTAACATCAGTATCAGGCAAATTGGTTGAAACAACAGTAAAGAATAATATTGTCAGACACATAGAAGAACATAAATTGTTGTGCAAAAGTCAACATGATTTCTGTAAAGGGAGATCATGTCTTACTAATCTATTAGAATTCTTTGAGGGGGTTAACAAACATGTGGACAAGGGGGATCCAGTGGATATAGTGTACTTAGATTTCCAGAAAGCCTTTGACAAGGCTCACCAAAGGCTCTTATGTAAATTAAGTTGTCATGGGATAAGAGGGAAGATCCTTTCATGGATTGAGAACTGGTTAAAAGATAGGGAACAAAGGGTAGGAATAAATGGTAAATTTTCAGAATGGAGAGGGGTAACTAGTGGTATTCCCCAAGGGTCAGTCCTAGGACAAATCCTATTCAATTTATTCATAAATGATCTGGAGAAAGCGGTAAACAGGGAGGTGGCAAAGTTTGCAGATGATACTAAACTGCTCAAGATCGTTAAGACCAAAGCAGACTGTGAAGAACTTCAAAAAGATCTCACAAAACTAAGTGATTGGCCAACAAAATGGCAAATGAAATTTAATGTGGATAAATGTAAAGTAATGCACATTGGAAAAAATAACCCCAGCTATATATACAATACGATGGGGGCTAATTTAGCTACAACTAATCAGGAGAAAGATCGTGGAGTCATCGTGGATAGTTCTCTGAAGACGTCCACGCCGTGTGCAGCGGCAGTCAAAAAAGCAAACAGGATGTTAGGAATCATTAAAAAAGGGATAGAGAATAAAATGGAGAATATCTTATTGCCCTTATATAAATCCATGGTACGCCCACATCTTGAATACTGCGTACAGATGTGGTCCCCTCATCTCAAAAAAGATATACTGGCATTAGAAAAGGTTCAGAAAAGGGCAACTAAAATGAACGGGTCCAATATGAGGAGAGATTAAAGAGGCTAGGACTTTTCAGCTTGGAAAAGAGGAGACTAAGGGGGAATATGATAGAAGTATATAAAATCATGAGTGGTGTGGAGAAAGTGAATAAGGAAAAGTTATTTACTTGTTCCCGTAATATAAGAACTAGGGGTCACCAAATGAAATTAATGGGTAGCAGGTTTAAAACAAATACAAGGAAGTTCTTCTTCACTCAGTGCACAGCCAACCTGTGGAACTCCTTTCCTGAGAAGGTTGTGAAGGCTAGGACTATAACAGGGTGTACTGGATAAATTCATGGAGGTTAAGTCCATTAATGGCTATTAGCCAGGATGGGTAAGGCCTAGGCTCTGTTTGTCAGAGGGTGGAGATGGATGGCAGGAGAGAGATCACTAGATCATTACCTGTTAAATTCACTCCCTCTGGGGCACCTGGCATTGGCCACTGTCGGAAGACAGGATACTGGGCTGGATGGACCTTTGGTCTGACCCAGTATGGCCATTCTTATGTTCTTATGAGTTCAGATGGACAAATATCAGAGAGTAGCATCAGGGAGCAATCAGGAACGAGAACAGATGCCGGTAGTACTCTAGAACCTTGACAGCTCTCAGGAATGTACAGAGATCAGTAGAACCATAATGTTTAGGGCCTGTGACAGGAATATTAATGATTTTGTGAAATTTCAGAGGAGGGAAGGCCTGTCAATAATATGGCCTACTCTAGTATACTGGAATACATGGTGTCATCTACCATTGAGCCTTATGTTGCCAGTATAATGAGGGGTTACCTGGATCCTTGTGGTAGTTTCTTAGTCCAGAGATTTTTAGTAGAGTAATCTCAGGACATGGGTCCTAGAAAAGATCCATGTTCTCCCATCACTGTTCAAACACTTAGGTCCGGTCCACACTACAAACCTATAACAGTATAACTGCGTCGCTCAGGGTTGTGAAAAATATACACCTCTGAGCAATGTAGTTATACTGATCTAACTCTGTGTACAGACAGCACTATGCTGGTGGGAGAACTTAACTCGCCAACATAGCTACCGCCTCTCGGTGAGGTGGATTAACTAAGCCTACTGGTGAGCTCTCTCCTATCGGTTTAGAGCATTTTCATTAAAGCGCTACAGCAGTGCAGCTTCATCAGTGCCGCTGCACTGATGCAGCATTTTAAGTGTAGACATGCCCTTAGAGATTTGGTCCAAGTTCTCAATCAAATACGCAGAAGCAGCCAGGAGGCTGCCTTGTTCAAAGCTGCATTCTTGGTAGCAATTTTTGGAACTTTTAAAGTTAGTGAACTAATGCCTGGGTTAGCAAGGGATACTTTGGGAAGGACTTTGGAGTGCAAGGATTTACAATGGGAAGTGCAATCAGTTTTCTAAACCATGAGGATTTCCAAAACTGATCAAGTGGGCAAAGTGAGTCCATATAGCTACATCTGTGGGGTGAGGCAAGGAATTGCCCAATAAGAACATTAAGGATTTATACAGCAATGAGACCCATACGGCCCCTCTTTATGCATGGTGATAGAAGGCTCCTCACAGCTTTGTTACAGTTTTCAAAAAGGGGCTTTCAAAGCTGGGGTTACTGGTGCAAGAATTTGGTTCCCACTTTTTCTGATTGGGGGTGCAATAGTTGTGGCCCACCTAGGGCTAGGGGCCACAGCAATTCAGGCAATGACATTCAAGTGTACACAAATCAGAGTTAACTTTCTTGTACTTCCACTTTCAGAATCATGCAAACAGGCCAGGTGAGCAGTGGTGTGGACCTGCAGACACAATATTTTATACTGGGCACACAGGAAGGGCTTCCAGGTTGGTGAGCAGTTCACATCTGGGCCTAGAGAGTAAGGCAATCCTGAGCTGGAATGGAAGCAGAGGCGTGCTATTGGACCAGCTGATGTGTGCTGTACACTCTTTGGGAGCAGACACCGGATGCAAATATGGTTCACTTTGGTTAAAAACAAAAACAGGAAGGAATCAGTGAATATCTGGTTAAAAACAAAAACAGGCAGAGGTGTGGGAGGCAGCTAAGCATTTTGCTGGTGCCTCCTTGTGGCAGATGTCCTGGCCGGTACTCAGTATAGAAGGGATGTGGTTATTGGATATAATGTGCCCGAAAAGAGTTTGAAGGAAAGCAACTCTTAAGGGAGCTGAATAAGTGGAGTTTGCAGCTTCTACATCTCATCAGCAGGGAGATGACCTCCCTCCTGTTTCTAGACTCCTTTAAGGAAGCTGAGGAAGGGATTTGGGGCTCCTACATCTGGAAAAGCAGGGAACTGATGGGCACTCCCACATGTTATAAGTGAATAAAGTTGCAGCCTCATTAAATGACATCCATTACCTCCTGTCTTTTTTCTGGTGTGGTCGAACAATGAACTTGGTTAAACCTTATACCTTAAACATTTATAACAGATTGCATTATAGTATCCGTGCAATAACGACCTTAACACATAAAATGACAAAGTTACTGGAGCAAAAACCACAATATAGTAGTGACAAGTTAAAAATAACTGAGATTAGAAAACAAAAACAAATAATGGGTCACAGTGTAAAACTTTATCCACCCATGTATCAGGATCAGGTGACACAAGATCATCAGCTCAGATGTTATATTTAATTTTAATCAACTGGAACATTAAACAGGTGCATGTTAAGGATATTTTGGATTTCAAGCTCAGCACAAATTACTCATTTTACTTTCCACTGTTTTATCTTGAAATGCTCAGCTTCTTTGTAGTGACATAAGGTGCCCAGAAAAGGTAACCCTGTCACTTCAATAGATGGACACCATGCTTCCTTTAAGATATGATCATTTATATTTAAACATTCCTTCTTAACGAACAGTGATGTAATACAATTATTTTAGTTTAGCACCTAAATGCTAAGGGTTTAATTTTGGCCTCAGTTCCCCATATTAGTACTGTGATGGGATGTACCAGCCCCACAGTGGTGCAGCAGGGGTTAACCCTTCTCTCTTGGCCAAGGAGGCGATGTCCCCTCAGCTCTGTTGGGCATGCTCCAGCTGGAGACGATATAAAAGGCAGCAGAGCAGCTCAATCTGGGCTGACTGCCAGTGAGGAAGGAGCTGGGCTGCTGACACCTGGGGGAGGAATTCTTGCACTCCAGGACGTGGAGGCCAGCCAGATGGAGACAGACCCCAAAACATAGGCTTGAGACACAGCAGAGAGGGGAGAGACCATGGAGACCCAGAGGTGGCAAACTGCAGAGAATTGGGTAGGAAGTGACCCAGGGAAACTTTGCGGGGAAGTGGTGGTAGAACTGGAGATAGCTCTGTGTGTTTTGGTAGGATCCCTCCCAAGCTGGTGGTGGGCACCGACAGGGCCCTGGGTTGGGATCTGGTGGAGAAGGCGGGCCCAGGTCCCCCTATCCTGGCCACCGCCCACGCTGGGGTGGTGGTCCAGCTCACCTACACTATTGACTCTGGCCACTAGGCCGCCCTGCCCTGAGCGCAGGGACCAGGCTATTGACTAAGGTCACAGGGCCACGCAGCCCCGAGTCCGGGGGCAGTCCTACCGACTCAACTGCGGGGCTGTAATGCACCTCTCTCTCCCACCCCCAAAGAGTCATGGGGTGTATCAGCTCCATGACAAATACTGGGGGGAAATCTAGGAATTTGAAGGGCTGACAGCAAACGCCAACCAAAGCACATAATCGTCTTTGAGACAGACATAATCTAATAAGATTATGTTTCACTGTCCTCCAGAAATACATGTCTATCTGTATTGAAAAATATCTGTGTTGAAAAATTATGAAAATTGGGTACGTTTAGAGCAGTGAGAAACGTCTGACTTCAACTGTATATGTAGTTAGAACAAACCAACTATGACTGAAGTTTGACCTGCAGCTGTCAATCAACAATGATTTGACAATGAAGTGCCCAAAAAAGCCCAAGGGAATTCTCTTCCTTTTATCTGGATACCCACAATTTTTAACAAGCTACTGCTTATGCGGTATTTTGAGTTTGTGACTGATTGGTTTGGTCACATGGGACATGTCACATAGTATTTCCCCCATGTATCTGGTTGATTGAATCTATCTCATGTGATCTATAATATAAACCCAACATAAAATGAGCTATTTTACTTTTACCCAAAAAGTAGGGCTGTTTTTCAGGTGATTTGACTGGAAATATTCAGCAAAAAGTGTTATAGCACCAGCATCTGTGTTATTTTGACAACCAGTGGCCTAATACATTATCTTCCTCTTCCTGGGAATTTTTGTATCTATCTCTTCTATTTTTGATGACAATTTATATCCCAGTTATACAAATATTCCCATATTTGAAATGCTCTCCAGTTTAATTATATGAAGACCAACGTTTTCAAACCTAAATAGCAATTTAGGAGCCTAAGTGTGCGGCCTGATTTTTGAATTATTAAGGACCCAGCAGCTCCCATTAATTTTAACTGGAAGTTGCTGTGTTCTCAGGATTGGGGAAAGTGGGGGGAATGTGTCTAGCAGTCGGATACCTGTGCTTGTGGAGTACATGCTTGAAGCATTCTAGTGTGGCCAACTTGATTTTACTGCAAGGATTGCAAGGTGTGTCATTTTTCTTGAAGCCCTAGTGCCTGGAGTGAGAGTGAAAATCCCAGCTTGCATTGTTTAAAAAAACCCAAACGTTTCTAGTCCATGTGAAGAAAAGCTTTAAAATGTGAACAGTAAAGGTTCAAAAGCCAGAAAGCAAATAAAAGGAACCCAAAATATATTCTCATGAGTCTAGGGGGCCAATTCATGATTTTTGACTAATTTATAGTTGTGATGGTGGTAATACTATGCACTTACAACTTCCTACAGTATGCTTTTATCTTCATACTGTCACCCTATGGCTGCTCATACTAAGCAAATTATTGTTATGCAATAGTCTCAATGCAATACTTTTGTTGTTAGAATGCTTCTAGTACAGCACCAGAGTGGTTGGTTCTGCCTTTAGGGTTACCATGCATCTGTATTTTCCTGGACATGTCTGGCTTTTTGGTTCTTAAATCATCATCCAGGAGGAATTTTTAAATATCTAAAAACATCCGGGATTTTTATTATTTTTCCCAAAGAAGAGTTGATCATTCAAGAAAGAGAGTGAATGTTGATCACTCGAGAGAGTGCCTGCTTTTTCCTCTAAGCTCCCAGCGTGGCTGGGAGGGAGGGGGAGAGGGGGAACGCGGCGCGCTCAGGGGAGGAGGCAGGGCTGGGGCGGGGACTTTGGGGAATGGGTAGAGTTGGGGCAGGGCCGGGGGGCGCAAGCAAATACCGCCCCCCCGCCCGTGGAGTGTCCTCTTTTTTGAATGTTCAAATATGGTAACCCTACCTTTGATGGTCTTTTATTTACACTAAATAGAAACAATACTGTCTCTCTAAAAAGGAATCATATGATCTACCTCTAAGTACCTCTCCCCCAGGACCTCCAGAAGCACCCTTCCTGCCTCAGTGCTCCTGCTCCAGGAGGCCAAATGCCTTCAGCAATTATGCACATATGGACAGCTCTGTCCTCTATGGCTTGGCTTGTAAAAGGCATAACAGAACTCTACAAGTCATTTTCTGCGTTCTAATTGAGACCTATTCAGCAGAAAGGTCAAATGGCTGTGGAAGCACATATATGTATTATAAACAAAATTTGCCACATGGTACCTTTGGACTAAACTTTTTAATGCAACAATTACACATTTATCATGTAAATTTGTGTCTCAAAAGAAAATTTTAAATTTCAATGAGAAAAGAAGATCAAAACTCAACTGATGATTGAGTTATACTGTGAAAACAAAATTCCTTCATGTATTTCCAAGCAGGAAGGATTATGTCTGTAGCAATATTAGGAAGCAAATATGTTACTCTACAAGCATCTGCAAAAGCATTTTAGATTACTTCAAAAACTAAAGTCTAATACACTTTTCTGACTATGAGTCTAATATAAAGTGATATAATAAAGCTGTGATTCAAAAAAGCTTTCTTCAAAATATGTAAACATTATATCCTTAAGTATTGGATAATATTTTAAGTAGCCATGTTACTACTTCACCTTTCCAAACAAAATATTGTTTTAATACTGCTAACTTTACCTTAGTATATTGCTCACGCTCATATTCTTGGCTAGAACCAGACCCTGTTGTCTGATTATAACGATGCACTTTCATTTTCATCAGTCGCGTTTCCTCCTCCACTACTAAGCTTGCTGTAAAAACACATAATGGAAGCCTATTAAAAGTGGTGAAAAACTTCTCAAGAAATAAATGGTTTAGCAGCAATTTTGATCTTATTTCCATTTCAACAAAACAAAGAAATATACAAACAGTACAATAACAAGCAGGGTGTAAACACTGAACAGAGGAAGACTAATATTAATAAATCAAGTATTTCAGCTGCCTCGAGTCTTCACCTGAAAATGAATAGATATCCAAATTTCCCATATACTATCAAGCTAGTGTAATAGATGTCAAAAGAACAAAGGAATTTAAATTGATAGGCTGAACTATAAACTTGTTAAGCCCTCTGGATGCAGAGAATATACATACATGTGTTTCTAACCACACATTTGTTGACTGTGAAAAATGTTATCATTGTGTTCTAAGTGTTAATACACTGTACAGATAATACTAAAAATATTTAAATAAGAAGCTGTTTCCTACCACTATCTTCCAACACAGTAATTGTTTACTATGACTAAAACATTTATAAGGAGGAACAATTTTCTCTATCTGACTATAAAACATACAAAAATAATTTGAATAATTTTTGCTTGCTGTGCCTCATGGACCTTAAAAATATAGTATTTGCTTTCCCATGTTTCCTTTTTTTGCAAAGAAATAATAATATAATAATAATAATGAAGAATATTTTCTTGCATTTTTACTTTTTCCCACTGTAATATTTACTGTTCTTTTTTAAAAAAACCCTAAGAACTGTAGTATTATAGAGAACATACTTTTCTTTCCTTGAAAGTAGTTAGCAGATAGTACTGAATATGTTTGCAAATGTACCTTTGAAAAAATAAAGTAGGGAAGATGTGAAAGATTCTGTGTGTGTTTGGGTGAATGTACACATTTATTCCATTATTTTTGCTCAGTATTTGGTGGCTGTTTCTATAGAAAGGTTCCTCCAGTCAAAAGAAGCAAAAGAAATTAACTGCTACATATATTTCTCTTAAAGGGCTAGATATTCTGCCATCCTTACTCACATTAAGTAGCACCTTACTCCACAAGCAGTCCTACTGGAAACAGTGAGATTACTCTCAGAATATAGTACTACATAATATGAGTACAAGTGGTAGTGTGAGGTTTTTTTTTTTTGTAGGAGTGGTGGTTGAAATTCCGTGGCCTGTGTTGTGCAGGAGGTCAGACTAGATGATCATAATGGTCCCTTCTGACCTAAATATCTATGAATCTATGAAACTAGGCCCCAATAATCTTATAGTGGTCACTATACTTAAAGTTACACTAGGACTTCCATTATGACTGTCAGTTTTTACATTTTCTGCAAAAATTCTCCTTTTCATCTGAAATATTCTTGATTTGTCTCACAGCAAAGATGATTTTTTAATTTGGAAAAATCTGAGCACAGTCCTTTCTCCTACTTTTGAGTTACACATGGCTTTATAAATTTATTTTCTGATGTCAAGATGTTAATTTCTTTTTTTACACATGCATCTCTCAAATACTGATGAATTTTAAAAATAAAAAAAAATTCAGGTGATTAATCCCTGAGTGTTAATACCCAGGACAGTGAGGTAAAGCAAAACAAATCAAAATAAAAAGCATTGAATTATAAATCACTGAAAAAAATCAGTTTTACAAGCATAAAATTCAGAATGTCAACTAAGTTTAAAATTAATACACTATGGTATTTACAAGTCTGCACTGTGAACTAACAGAAGAGCTCTGTGTAAGCCTGTCTCTCTCACCAACAGAAGCTGGTCCAGTAAAAGATATTACTTCACCCACTTTATCTCTCTAGATATTGAGGCTGTCGGGCTTTGTGTTGTTGTTTTATTGTGGAGTTCTATATATGCCTACATTTTTTTTCTTTGCAAGTATAGAAATATACAGAAATCAGTATGAAGATTAAGTCAGCTGTTCAAAACTGTGGCAACTGCCCAAACAATGATTGTGCACCTACCTATCTATTGTGCTTGAGCGTGTAAACCATGGAATGTCTCTATATGCTGGCTGGGTACAAGCAAATGCACAGGGGCACAATTTTGAACATCCCTTTCCCTCTATTTTTATTTTTTAAAAATGGGAAAATTAAATAAAACAAATTACATTAATGATCTGATATAGTTATAATTTTAAATTCTAAAGGCAAGAAATGCAAAAGTAAAGGTTGTTGTAGTAACCTTTAATATCCACACATTATGGAGGGCCCAGTCTGGCAAATCCTAGACATGCAGAATGCCACACTGGGCCCACAGAGTATTCTAGATTACTAATTATGCTGGGAAATGTGTACCTTAATAGTAGGGGTCCAGTTTTACGATCAGGTATGCAAATACAACTCCAATTGACTTCAATGGAAGTTGCATGGAGGTATCTGAGGGCAAAATTGAGTTCTCTACATTAAATTTTTAAAGATGGCCTTTTATTCTGCATTTGCAATAAATTGTGGGGAGAAATGAGAGGATTAAATTAGGTCACTACCCTATCTATTTTGCATGTGCCACCAAGGACTGACATCTTAATCCCAGTATTTATGCCTGGAATTGATAGTTATTTAAGTTTACATGAGAACTACCAGTGAGGATTGTGAATAGAATTAAAATTGTATGATAAATTTGGTTTTGTGCATAATTTAAGATAATGGTTTTAAGCCCACTGATTCATTATTCTTATATTCCTAAACAGGATATGTGTAAAATGCATATTTTATCTATAAAATACAACTATGGTACTTTGTAGCTTGTCTGCCATGCATAAACAAACACATATCTGTTATGCATCTAACTGAATGTTCTGAAAGGAGGTTCAATCAGATGTGAAGATTCACAAATGTTACTTGGTTATGTAATTGGAAAAGTGTTGTTAGGTAACCCAGAGTTCACATGAACATTTAATGTACAGCTGCTTCTAAGAGAAATATGGTATATGTCCTTTCAGAATTTGTGTAAGTACAGAGGGTTGGGGTTTGGGGTATTTTTTTTTTTTTTAGCAACCTTGAGCACTAAGAGTATACACTAATTTACATTTTAAAGCATTAGACTCACAGACCTCTAACCTCATCATCAGTAATAGTTACACAAAGTAAGAAGTGCTACTCCAACTTTATGGGTGAAATTCTGGCTACACTGAAGTCAATGACAAAACTCCCATTAACTTCAATGGGGCCAAGTTTCACCCTTGTGAAACCTGTGTTCAGTGGTGGAAGCCACACGTGATAGAAATCCCACACTAAGGGTAGTTCTACACTGCAAAAAAAGGGTGTGTTCTTCATTCGGGTTAGCTAACTAGGGTTAAAATAGCAATAAAGACAAAGCACCTTGGCTTTTAACTGAGAACCTGGGGTAGGGGAGCAGGTTAAACTCAAGCTGCTAACCCAAGTTAAATAGGAGTTGCTATGTCTTCACTGTTATTTTCACCTGAGTTTGCTAACGTGGGTTAGCTACACCAAGTTAAGAACACACCTTTTGTTTGCGATGTAGACATATCCCAAGTCTCATCAGCACCCACTGACTCAGGCAAGAAGTCAATATTATAACATATTAGGAGAGGGGAACTGCACTAGGAAACTTTCATTGGGACTGTATGGTTAGTTCTCATTCACTTTCCCCAAAAGGAAGCACAGTTTGACAGTTCTGGTTGTAGTATTTCACAGACAACTGTTCATACGTCTAAAAATGTCAATTACATTAATTGTTTATATCTCTTCTTAATATTATACTCATTTATCAGGATTTTAATGTACTTTGGAGAAACCTATCTTTATGTATGTATTTATTTATTATTTTCCCCTCCCCCACAAAAAAAAAGCATTACAATTATTTTTGGCCTTTACATTTATTTGATGAGAGTTCACATAGCACATTTCAGCAGCTGTAGAGGTCAAAATCCACAGATGTATAGCTCAGAGGTATTCTGTTAGCCAGATGGCTATGGGAAAATTCTAAAGCCCTTACTTGTGAAGTCAAGTGGACTACTCACAATGGGATTGCAGGTCTAGGCCCAGACCTTTTATTATAAGGGGTTTTCAGGCTCTTCCTGGGTAAACTATGTGAGAGCTGAAGAACAATGATTCACATTATTCAGGACATGAAGAAGCATTATGCCAGTCGTGTGAAAGGATTTAAAATGTCAGGCCTCAACTTTATCAATTTTAACATATAAGGACAGAATGACTCCCCACCTCCCCAAATGGCCAGACATCAACTGTGTCCAGTGTGGGGTTGAATGGCCTCTCACCATACCACTAAGGAATGAAGCCAAGCTCCCTTTGCTAAATACCCCTGCTCAGTTCATGATTCAGCCCACTGTCTGGTCCCACTAACCACCTACTGAAGGTGGAAATGACCGTACAGACACGAGAGAACCCAGTCTGCAAAGATTTAATACCTTCTCGTATCTCTCCTGGGTCCCATGGTTGTGTTCACCCCCAAGAGCTGGCCTTTTGAAACTCTACATGCTGGGCACTGGCTACAATTTGTGACAATATTTATTGACATACATTGCTTCATCCTCTTATTTTTTTACCCTTCTTACCCCCACGTATCATACCTCCAGGATGCTGTTAGGAGGATGAAAAACCCACCAGATACCTCTACCGGTCTTGTCCAGAAGAGATTAAAAAATGCTTTCTAACCTCAAAAGGCAATTGGATCAGATCCAGAGAAACCCTGGTAACCCTGCTCTAATAACAACACCAACTAAAGCACAGGGCAAGACAGCTTTAAGTAGCAAGAATGGGTGTTCTGAGCCCAAGAATGCTTAAATACACAAGGAGAGGGGTTTGCTGGGGCCAATTTGTGCTCCCTCCGTTACCTACCATATACACCTGAATTAGCTAATGTGTGACTATGCTCAACGCTCTCCAGCACCAGCCCCTGCCAACATATGATCTCTACATGTATTCTGAGCAGGGAGAGAGGAAAAGGAGGCACATCTGTTCACCAACTTGGACCCTGGGGTGTAGCGATTGCCCTGCCAGTCTTATCCCACTAAGTCAGGAAGTAGAATTCAATATAAGCCTTAAACTAACCAATACCAGTAAAATGTCACTGTATTAATAGATTACTGCTTATATATTCCTGTAGAAAGATTTGGGTTGGGATTTTCAAAAGTACCTAAGCAAGTTAAGTTCTTAACTCCCTCTGAAATTCAGTGGAAGTTTGGAACCTAACTCCCTTAAGTTCTTTCGGAAACATTAGCCTTAGGATATATGTTTAATGTGTTGCACAGGACATTATATATGTGTTGCCCATTAACATAAAGAAATTCTGCATTTGCATGTTTAAGTATTTGGCTCCTCCTAAAGTCAAATGAACCATCCAAGGGCAGTTTGAACCCTAAGAGTTAAGGTCACTGTGCTGCCAATGTATCCCAAGGATTTCCTGAAGAATTTTCTCTTTTCATTATTTTTGGTAACTTTTGTTACCTAACATTTTTAGGCCATATTTTACACAGTGTTGTGCTGCTCACTGAGTGGAAGGGAAGACATACAGTTATATTGTTGAGTTCATTCCCTGGCTTATGTACATTTTTACCTAGAAATGACTGGACATTGTTTTATTAAGATAAGTTAACAAATAAGGCTCTCATCATGCAGTCAAGACCAGGTGGGTGGACTTCTGCACTAACGGAGACCCAAATACAGCAGAGTAGTCTAAATGTGTCCGAGAAAATTCAGAATTGAATCCTGTCAGATGTTGGAAGTAAAACTACATACCTGGACTTCTAATTTGAGTATACAGAATAAGAAAAAGTGGTATGTATGCAGTGGAAGAGTAAGTCATCATAATAATTTGTAATGGTTTATAAATAGTAATTTGAAAGATGGAAATATTTCTTGTTATTGTTACAAAACAAGCTATAATTAAAATTAAATATACTTCTTGTTTGATTTTCATCACAAGAAAAACAAGTCTCAAGTATTAGTTTGTGGTATTTATAGTATCTGTATGTTTAAATTGCTTGTGTAAAACAAAAATTAAATCCAAATTCCCAGTGGGCCGGAATCTTTCTGGCACAAATATCTGCTCAGTGCAGGAGCGGAAGAGATGAAGACATATTAGGGAGTTGGTTACAGCTCTCTTATTCTCAAGCTGCAACTGCTCTAGTCCCAGCCCTGGAAAAAATTAGAGCAGGCCAAGAATTGCTATAACTTAAGACAGCCCTTAAAGGACCATGCCAGCTATGAATTTTTGGCAGAGTGCCCTCCAAATGCCCCAGTGCCTTTATAGAACAATAGAACCCTGAGCAATAAACTGTATGGTCATATATAAAATATACCATAGCAGATAAATTCAATAGATTTTGTTTTTAACCAAGTTACAAAATTAGAAGATGGGCAGAATGCAATAGATGCAATATACCTGAAGTTTAGTAAAGATGTGGACATAATAGTGCATGACATCTTATTTTAAAATTACTTCAAATTGAACTAATCTGAACAGTATAGGTTGAAAACCATATGAGGTCTGCAAACGAAGGCCAGTAATGATAATCGGCAGTGCCACGGAGATGGGTTTGTGTCTGGATTTATTTAACATCTCTAACAATTTGAGGGGATAAACTACATATAAATTTATATTTGCAGATTTTATTAAATTGAGGGATTGCAAACACCAATGCTGACATGAAAATAGTACAAAGGGGTAGAAATATGGGCAGGAAATAATAAACCGAGATTCTTCTTGCAAAAATATAAGCAAAGATATTTTTAAAAATATGCCTAAATGTGATAAAGCAAAACAATCTAAATTTGATCTTGCAATGCTATGTGAATACCAAGAAAACAAAGGGGGTTTTGAGCTGTAAATATCAGGTCACATATCACTGACCAAGGAGACAGCAGAGTTCCTCAGTATCAAATGCGAAAGAGACCATACCTAGTACTGCTTACGTTTCAGAGAACCTTAATGCAAGAAATGTGTTGACAAATTAAAAGGAATTCAAAGAAGAGATATAAACTGATTAGGAGCCTGGAAATACTGACTTGTATTTTATAGTTATATAATGGGTGTAAATATCAAGAAGTGAGAGTAATAGGCTGAAATGTAGCTGAAGAAAATTTGTGTAATGTATCAGGAATCATTTAACTGTAAGGCCCACTGGATTGCCGACCAATCTCCCATGAAAAATTGTGATCTTCCCAATGTGTGAGGCATTGAGACCTAGCCTTATCTAAATACTAAGGAATATATGGTAGGTAGCAATATCGCATTAGCAGGGTATGGAGAAGATGATGTGGTTCTTTTCTATCACTAGCTTATGATTCCCCACCTTACGCTTTTATTCCTGCACCTCTTTCACATACACCAATAACCAACATAGACAGACTACACTATGCAGACTTTGCAGATTTGGAATCCTGGCAATGAGCAACATTAAAAAAACACACACGTTTATGTGAAAGAGGAATTACAATTATTTTAGCAGTGAATTATTATAAAGACAACATCACTACACAGGATACTGCTATTTCAGGATGTGGTGAGTGGCCAGCTTCAAGTCCTTCACCAGATTCCAAGCTAAAGAACATTCCACAAACTATACACATACAGTAATACTGAAATTTCATCATCTCTTGGGTAGAGACTAACAGCCATCCAGGAAACAGAACAACACTAGCGGGCAAGGGAAATTTTGGCCAAGGACACCATGGAGGTGTTAGGAATCTTCAATATACATTGCAAAACAGAGCTTCAGTTTTAGGACATTCAAAATACATTGAAAACCACACACTACTCAATTTATCTAACTTCAAAAGGAACAGTTATTCCAGGGAGTGTATGTATTCCAGATTCAATGTTGTTGAAAAATTGGAAAGGGTTCAGAAAAAGCTAAAAGAATTATTCAAGATCTGGAAAAGCTGCCGTACAGTGACAGACTTGGGAAGTTCAATCTTGCGGAATGATCAAAGAGAATGACAAGATGTGACTTGGCCATGGTCTATAATTACCTACATATGAGGAGAAGATTTCTGATAACACAGGACTTGTTAATATATAAAGGTATCACAAGATCTGGAAATTGAAGGTAGATAAATTAAGGCCAGGGATTAGGTGCACATTTTTAACAGTTAGGTAATTAACCATTGGAACAACTTACCAAAAGATGTGGCAAATTCTCCATCACATGATGTCTTTAAATCAAATCAAAAGAAGATATCTTTCTAAAATATGCTTTAGCTCAGCCACAAGATATGGGGTTGATGCAAAGAATCACTGGGTGAAATGACTTGGCCTTTGTTATGCAGGAGCTCACACCAGATAACCATAATAGCTTCTCGAGTAAAAATCTATGAATCCATGAATAATTTTAGACAATTTCCTATTCAAATTGTTGAAGAAAAGTATATATAAAAGAAAGAACATAGACAATGAGAAGGCAATTTCTGAAGAGTAATTTAGCACATTGAAAAGTTGTTCTAGCACTTTAAGAATGTGGGATATCATTAATGAGAGTGCCCCAAATATGGTATTGGGAGAATAAATACCAATTTCACTGTTTATCAGACCCAAAATAAATATTCCTCAATTTACTATTTTAATTCTGCACGATATTTTTTTTCTCCTTTGACTTCTTCAATCGGCCAAGTAACATAATGAGAAGGTAATGAAGATATTCATGAAAAACAAAATCAGATTCAGTTTTATGTTCATGAGAGCTGGGTGAATAATTTACAAATATTTCAATTGAAAAGTGTTGTGGAATTTAGTGAATGAAGTATTTAGTTACTATTTTACAACCGTCATTGTTCACCCTCATTTTCTCTGGATGGTTTTCATTTTACATTTGAAAAAGGAGTTTATTTTGGACGAATTTAGGTCTATAGAGTCTTCAGTTTCTTGTACAAACTATATTGCCTTCCATACATTTTTAGAATGTATGGTAATAACACTGATAATTTTGGACTCAGATGATTCATATAGTTATCTTGCATTCAAATTTAACTATTATAGGGAGGATCCCCAATGAAATTACAGATTTTTGTATACAGCTACCCTTTCTGTCCTAATAGCAGCTACTCAAATAGGACTAAGAATAATAATTAATTAACCATCTGGAAGGGAGGGAGCTAAAGCAAGTATATCCAAACACTCATTGGAAAAAAATGAATGAAAAGTTATTCCGACTCCAAACTTAAATATTAAGATTATTTGTAGTCTGGTACCACCCAAAATGCTAGGGATCATCCACCTGCACACAAGAAGGCAATCTCTGTCCCAGTCTACATGTAAGCTTTCAATATCTTATGTATTAGCACTCAGTTTTATGCTCCTATAAATAAATGTTGTGAGCCATTTAAGCAATGCAGGAACTCTAACACTGGTGAGTGTACATAATGAACACAAAGCAAATTTACTACCCACACCAGTACTCAAAGACTTCAGAGTGCTGCATGGACTAATCTGAAACCATTTGAAGATTATTTTTAACTATTCTGCATTCACTTCAGGTTAACTCTCCCTTAGTGTGACGTAAATAGCAGTCCAAGTCACAGATAGTGGAATCAAAATGGCAGAATGGCTCTAAGAACTTTGGGCCCAATTCCACTCCAGCTTTGCTGCTGTGGTCAAAAGGACCTCGTAACTCCACAGATGGGGCTTCTGGCATCGCACCAGCATAGAGCTGGTATAACGGCTCCTGTGTTAGCCCATCTGCAGGCTGTGGTATAGGAGATAGGGAAGGAGTTGTGGCTGCGCTGCATGTTTTATCAATCCTTAGGTGAGTGTACAGTTCTTTTTGACCATAGGGTAGAACTGCCCGAGGCTGCTTCAACCTCAGCTAGGACTAGCAGAGGCTGGCCACACGATTCTGGGAGCTGTAGAACTTACCTAGTAGATATCAAACATTCCCCTTTGATTTTTTGCCCTTTAAACCTTAGGGTAAAATTTTCAAAAAGCACCTAAGTTACTTCAGAGGTTAACTCTGATTTTCAAAAGTAACATAGGCACTTAGGAGTCTAAGACTAATTGAAAGTCATTTTTATTATTTACCAACATGGTAAAACTTTTAATTGTTTGAAGAAGAATATTATATTGTTTGTGTCTTTAGAGACTATAGAACAATATAGCCTATTTTGGTCCCAGAAGGTATGTGGATCTAAATTTGTAATGTACTTTCTAGTAATAAGGTGGTGGTTTTTGTTTTTTAGATACATCAGGTTCAGTACCATACTCACTCCCTATGTTGGCCAGGACATTGTTAATATAAGAAAATGAGAGAATTTCTTTGCAACTGGTTGAAAAAATTCCCATTCTCCTTGGCCACTAGATGTCTCATTTCTTCCACACAAGTGCATACTGTTGCATTTATATGACAGAAAGAGAAACAGTGCTCTTCAAAAAGTCATTGTGGTTATGGAACTTTTTTGTGGTAATGCAAGACGGCTCTAGCATGTGGAAAACATCACTCTCACCAATGACTGTAATTTTTTTACAAGTCCTATGGTGTTATAACAGTAATAGTGTCTCCTCTTGATCTTGTAAGAAGCTCCTCATAGAAGCTCTGGATTTCTGACTGACCTATAAATAATGTTGCATTTCTGGCCACAGCAACCGGAGAATACAACTGGGAGCCTGTATCACAGGCACTAGGCTGCAGGCCTGGCTGCCACCAGCAAAGGCTACTGCTCAATCTACTGTGGAATCTCTTCTCCCTCCTTTGCAAAAAAAGGAGCAGAGGCAGCTCCCACCTGCCCCCTCATTCACTTAGTGTTGTGCTGATGAGGAGAAGAGCTATGGGAAGTCAGAAGAGGGAAAGAAGTGATTCCTGTAGTATGTCCACCCACCCTCTCCAGCCTGCAGGAGTCTATTATTTCCCCACTGCTGCTGAGCTCCTGTATGGAGGGGAGCTGGTCAAGAGCAGTCGCGTGTGTGAGGGGTGGGTTTGACTGGGCAGGGGCTGCTCCAATATCCAGAGAATGGGAAGGAGCAGAGTTGTGAAACTGAACCTACAGTGGGAGCTGGACAGGTGCAGTCAAAAGCAGAAGGAGAGAGAGTGAGGCAGGAGGCAATACCCACTAAAGGTATGGGGCTTTGAGCGGGAGCCGAAGGCAGTACCAGCGATCAGGGGAAGATAGTGAAGTGTCTCAGCTATCAGCCAGAAAAAAAGGAAGGAGGTCCTCCAACTGTTCATTTTAGGTTGAATTTCCTGACATACATACACAGAAATGGGGTGATACCTCCTCTGTCTTTACAAATCAGAAAACAGTCCAAAATATGAGCCTTAAAAAAAACTCATGATTTTTAAGCCAATCTTGCCACAGGATTGGCAATACTGAAATGCTGGCCTGCTAACAACATACAAACCTTGATGTAACTTCTGTCTGCGCATGGGGACCTTAGAAAGTAGACAGTGTCCCTTTAACACTGAATTATTTTCAGATCATGGTGAAAATATGCCTCTATGAGAATGGATGCTGGAGTTCTTACCAGGTAAAACTGTCATTGAAGACAATAGGAATTTTGTCTAGATAAGTACTGAATGATTGTGCCATATACAGTATGTTCTGTGAAAACCAAGTAAGTGAACACAGAACAAAGTGAATTGGTTGTTCTTTTTATGGCACTTTCTCAGGTGGTAAAAAATAAAAGTTGAATATATACCATGAAAAGACTAAAAACTTGCTGCACAGCATTGTGTCCTGAACTGTTAGTACAAAATGGCCTAGAACTTTGGAGATGGGATTCAGATTAAGACCCAAACTTCCTCAAAGCAGATAGTATTTGCTGTTCTGGTTCAAATCCAATATCCAGTCTGATCAGATCTCTGATGGTTGGGCGACAGCCTATGAAGTTTAGATTCAGATCAGAATTTTCCAGAGTCTGGGAGGACTTGAATCTGATGTTCTAATTTGGGTTTATCACTACGATTAATGTTTCTTTAGTGCAATGTTTTACTGTCAGAGTTAAATATTGTTCATTTGAATTCTTCTTTGTCTCCTCAAGCAGACTTTGTCTTGAACCATTCCTTCTTTCAGAAAAAGCCAGAATTACCCCCACATAGTCCTGACTCGGGGAGGTGCAAAGTATGATTCCCCTTCCCCTTCCTGGAATAAGCCACAGAAATCAACATTGATCATGGCGGGTCCATGGGAGGCCAAAACCATGTGGGGTGCCTCTGTGTTTCCCAGGTAGCTTCCTGGCAGCATAGCTCCATAGGAGCTGTGCTACTAAGGACTTCTCTGGCAGTGGTGATCCTCATGCCAAGAATATACAACACAGCCCCAAACTGTACTATCCTTCTTCAAAAAGAAAAGGAGTACTGGTGGCACCTTAGAGACTAACCAATTTATTTGAGCATGAGCTTCTTCAGAATCTCCCTGCATCTGAAGGAGGGATAATGTTTGTCATCCCTCTGTCCATTCCACTCTCCAACCACTCCCCCTGTCTGACCTCAGACTTATGAAGCATTGTCCAGGGGCTTTGAAGGAGAGGACAGGATGGTGCCATGGCTGTTCCTCTGTGCCTTCACATGCCATTACGTGATTAATGGAAACCATGCACAGAGCCAACTTGCGGACCTTGGGGAGAGGTACAACCTGGGCCTCTGGACTGACTTTCTACCCAAAGTAGCACGTACTTTACTGCACATAGTATCAAGGGACTCAGGTTAAATACACTATGCACCATTTTAATCAGAAATTTGAGATCACACATCAAATAATTTTCCAGTTGTAAAGAGGGATAAACCAGATAACAGCTAGATATTTGAGATGGAACTTTTTTAGTTGATTTTCATTGATGACTGAATGAAACGTATTAACATGGAAAATAATGGGGAGAAAGATAAAATTCACAGTTGTCATGTGTTTGTAAAATGTACGTGAATATTTACCTTTTGAGGAAGAGTTATAATTCTCTTGTTCTTCAATGAATTAAATGCATGGAATGATGGAAACAAAAGAAAGAAATCAGCAAATTTAAAGTTAGACAAAGAAATGTATTGCATTTGACAATGGCACATACAATAGGCTGTATCAGAGCATACATAAAAGTAATGTGGAAAATCAGGATGATAAACCATGACAAATTATAAATGCAGAATATTTATTTAAAACTATGAGTAACAATGAAGTTACTGATGGTCAGATTGTGAAGTCTTTGCTTCTTCTGCTGAGTATAGTAGTGCCAACCCCAAGTGCTCAAAAAACATGAGTCAGGCTCCCCAAAATGGAGACACGTTTTTAAATAATAAATTTTGGATTCTGTTTGTCTTCTGATTTCTGAGTCTCAAGGGTAAACTCACTTCATGTTTTCTCCACAATGATGGGTGAGAAACTTATTTTTTTAATTAAAAGCTGCAATTCTCAATAAATCACTGGACACTAGAAAACAGGGCTTTAAGGAAAACACCAAATACCATGAAACTTGCGATAAAATTGTGGGAGCTGGCAACACTGACTTTAGTCAAAGGGTCTACTCATGTGAGTGAGTGTCTCTCAGCGTGAGTAAAGGTTCCACAATCTGGCTCTGAATATGCAATGCCATCTAACAATTTTAAATGAAAATAGGGACATGAAGACAAAACAAAAACAATGCTAAAAGGTGGGAATTGAAAAATGAAATAGTATCCTCTTTTATTAGCCCCTTGTTAGAAAGCTCAGACTCTGCTCTTAGTTACTCTGAATTTATACCAGTGTACTTCAGAGCAGAATTTAACTGAGAGGGCCCAATCCTGCAGCCCTTAATCAAGCAAAATGCCCATTGGCTGCAATAGCATTGCAGAAACCAATATTCTGTATTCTCTAACTGAGAACTATAGTTGCAACTCAATTTTATTATTTAACAATATTGCAATTCTTTCATATGAAATTCTATCATTGTTTGTCCACAGGTAACAATGAAAATAACTTGTCAGTATATGTCCTTCCTTCATGCAATGAAGATCTTTATAGGTCTATTTTATCAATTTTTTTCAATCTAGTTTATATAAATTGTACCCATACCACATTAACACCAGTATTAAAGTCTTTTCAAATAAGAGGCCCCTTGGTTAGATGGAGTCATTATTTAAGAGTTAACTTGAAAATATATACAATACAATTAATTTCTGATTATTGCATACCATCATCTGTCAGAAAATTCATTCGTATGTCTTCAAGTACATTCCTCTGTTTTACTTCAGACATGGAAAATAGTCTTCTCTCAAGCAGTATAAAAAAGAACTATCTTGATTTTAAAGAAAGATATCGAGACAATTTTTGTAACCACTTTCTGGATAAAAAGCTGCTGTCCTACCTGAATCTAAATTTCAAGCCAAATGGTTTAGATGTCTGTTAGTACAGGGTCATTTCCTGCAATATTTATTCAGGCACTGTTCTGACTTTCTCCGGTGGGAGATTTTTCTAAGGGTCAGGCACAAAGTTATTTATGGAAGTGTAAACTGGTACAACTCAATAGGTCAGGAATGTTAAAACAACAAAGAAACAAAAAAACATTAAATCTAATATCACACTGCATCATTATAAGAACTATGCAATGTGAAACCACGTTGTTAACCAAATGAAAAATAAATCATTTTGTCAAGAGTCAAATGAGAGTGAGGACAGGGACAGTGATCTTGTTTGTCTGTATTTATTATGGAAACTACTTTTCAATAATCCTTTTAATCATCCGTGACAGGTTTCAGAGTAGCAGCCGTGTTAGTCTGTATCCGTAAAAAGAAAAGGAGTACTTGTGGCACCTTAGAGACTAACAAATTTATTAGTGCACAATCATCCATGTGTCTCATTGGTTCTGAAATTTCAATAAGCTCTAACACACCTTTTCTTAACCACATGCCTCTCAGTTATTCATTTGTCAGAATACAACCTACTTCAGCTAACGACGGCCTTAGGAAAAAACTGCTGTAGAACACCAGCTTGTATAAATTTCCTTGAACAATAAGGGTGAATAGTTACAAAATAACAATGTATGGGCTCAACCTGAAATCCTTACTCAGGTCAAACTCCCATTAATTCAGTTCTTGTTATCAATAGAGAAAGGAGTGAGTAAAGACGACAGACAGACTCACAAAATCTATGCAAATGTATAAAAAGTTATGATACAACAGTAGAGAAATTCATAGTTAATGCAGAAACTCCACTCTTTATTTGCCACTTAAACATTGTGTACTGTAGTAACAGAGTGATTCAAGCCTTTTACAATCGCTCAGCACAACGTGACAAGTTGAACGCACACACTCTTCTTTGCCAGGGCTTAGAATTTCATTAATTTAACCACTGAGTTGAAAAATCTTCATGTTATTTTTATATCCTTTTTTAATATTGCCAATTAAAACAAGGAAAGAAAAACGATATATTTCAAAATACTACAAGTCTGGGTAATGACCACTGCATGGTAGCTTGTTTGCAAATACTTACAGATATTTAGAAATGTGAATTATGTAAAGATACCTGTATAGACTAGTTTTCACTTGCAGACCTCTCAGGCCTTGATCCTGCAATAAGATCCATGTGATTACGGGAGTCTGGAAATCTTTGCCATGATACAGCTGGCATAGTTGCATATCAAGGTCCATATTTGCATTTCAATGCACAGATATACACACTTGACTCAAATATTATCATGACTTTCACTCAAATTTCTGTTGCTTGAGAGAAGTCCATAGCCCTGAGTCCAAGTGCTAAAATTTTTACATACTGCAATGGGTTGAAAAATACTATTGCATGTCTTATAGCTCTTCTAAATAAACAACTTGGTAGATAATTTTAAAAAAAATACATGAAGCCACTGATCCCCATTTAGAACTAAAGGCCCCCCAAAGTTTTTTTTTTTTTTTTAAATTATGCCATTTTGGAGTTTTCAGAATAAAAAGATATCTTACACTGGAATTTTCCCCTTACCTGTAAAATTGTGTTCTGTGAACTCCTCTGTACCTGACCACAGGTATCACCCTGCCTCTATGATGCAATGGGATTGTCACCATCCTTTACTCTGAGGTTTCTTCGATAGGATTTTCTATGTAGTATTTCTACTGTTATGGGCATTTCTAAACTGACAAACTTGCTCAAAAGTTGGCTTTCCATCAGCTTCAAACTGAAACTGCTTCCGGGAGTGTTAACTTATCAGTCATTGTCTGATAAGGACAATAAATCAGAACTACCCGGTACTTTTTTTTTCAGTCCTAACTTAATGATGACCAAAACTGAATTTCTGAGATACTGCGTAAATCCTGTAAAAGAGGTATTAGCATGGATGTCATAATTTACTACAGAAGAAACAGGTCCACAATAACATTATTTGTCAAGACAAAAAAGAAAACTGCCACCAACCTCTCATTCCAATAGCCATTCCCCTCTCTGACATCAAGAGCTTTACACAATACTAAAATTGGTTTACTGAAGGCTGGTATGTCTTCTGACTATGCAAAATCATAATGAATTATATCACTTACAGTAGATATATATTGCTATAACCTTTCTACAATGGTTATTATAGTCTGCAAAATGGATTTAGCTGTAAAACCATTTGTATTCACCCCTCTTAGTTCAGGAGAATTAACATGACCTGCCATAAACTCATATCATAGCATACAGTATTCTCTTTCAATGCAGGATGCCAGTGTTTCCCAACACTACACAGCTTTATTTACAACTGAAGGAAATGCAAAGAATATTGAACCCAGAAATGCAGCTCCCCCAACATTAACAGATTGCATTGGATCTTGCCACCATCCACATTCATGTAGCCCTGCTGACTGTGAATTGAAGTCATTATGGACCTATCCAATGCTAATTAAAGTTAATAGGAAATCATCCACTGACTTCAATAGGTTTTGGATTAAACCCTAAATTAGGTCCAAATTGTACTCTTAGTTACTCCATTTTATACTGAAATTGGCTTGATGTGGGTTGGGTTGGACAGCTGTACCAGGTGGCAGAATTTGATCCAATGAATTAAAGCAAGTATTTTGTTTTATGGCCTACATTTCATCGAGTTGAGTGTCAGAGAAATTTATATGTAATCATGTCTGTATTTAACCCAACAACATTTAAACAGTAACATTTTTCATGTGTGTTTGCAAAGAGGTACCTACTCGCTTTCAACCACAATCATAAGTTAAACAGAGGAAAAAAATGGGAAAAGACGTCTTTAATAAAATGGCAACCCAATCACACAACGAAAAGAAAATCAGTATGTAAAGGAAGAATTCTTCTCTTCAGCCTCCAGCCACAATGTCAGTTCACTGACATGAAGGATATAACATACAATCCTAGAGTAATAGCGAGAGTAACGGATGTGCTAACCCTTGCATACTTATGACGCAAGAGGATAAATCACCAGTGTAAATAAGTATTCACAGCTTGAAATATCAATACTCTACTTCATATGTGCTTGTAATATCAATAATCCTCTGAACACATGCTAATTTTAGCTTCAGTTTTGATTGTTTAACTTTTTCTTGTTAGCTATGTAACTGCAATCTCCCTCCTTTCAGTCTCACAGTTCATACAAGGTTCTGCATTCATTTAAAATTTCTGTCAACATAATTTAAATTAGAATGTTATTTCTTACACATTATGTAGTGATAATGATAATAAGTGAATATCCACTAGAGAAAAATACTTAGTCAAAATAAAAGTGATAGATCAGGTATATCCTTTCCATGTACTGTCTCAAATGCAGGAATCACATAAGAATTATGATGTACAGAATATATGAAATCACATCATACTTTCATTCTTATATAGCTCCGGACTTAGAGATACACTGGGCAACATAAACATTTAAGCTGCACATGTAGTTCACCACCAGTTTACAATGAAGAGAGTCCTTCATGGTTACAGAGATATAATTAGAAGAACTGAATATAAAATTCAGAGTTAGTCCACCAGTCAAACTCAGTAAAGCATATTGAATATTCACAATAAATAAATATAGTGAAGAGGAAAACATTTTCATGTGTCAGTGAGCGTGTACTATAACGATACTTTTAGCATGGCTCACATCCATAAAGCTCATGTAACCAGTCAACCTATTCATTATCATGCAAAGAAGTATAGGGTACACCTAGCTTGGTAAAGAAGTCAAAGCGAACAACACTGTCTGCTCTGGGAGGTGTCTGACAATATTTCAGGAAACGCAGGAAGTACAAACATTAGAAGTTCTTACATGAATTAGTTTCTGCTTAGCAGAAAGATCTGCAGTATCGGTAATTTGAGTTTTGAATTGTCAGATGTAGTCAATGCACTGACAGAGTTGCTTGAATAATAGAGAAAACTGAATTACACATATTTCCCAGGATGAAATTAAATCATATTTAAAATTCATTTTGTTTTAATATAGTAACCAACACTCAAGCCGCAGTATGTTGATGGGAAAGGAAACACTCATGTTAACACTTGTTTGATCTGTTTGGATACAGTACCTCTCACAGCAACCTAGCTCAACTTTGCACTGTTCAACAAGGAAAAGTTCTCTTTGCTTGACCACCTGTTCCCTTAAACATGCACCAGTTCATGACCCATGCTTTCACATTTTTAATGTTAGGTGGTTTCACTCTGTTCAGTAGGCCTTTGTCTGACTCAGGGAACAAAAAAGAGATTGACATTATCTGACTTTCATCAGTTTCTGTCAGCAAAGCACAACAGTTAATCTCACCCAACAAGTCCAACTTAACAGAACATGAGCAAGGTGGTATTAGAAGTAACATCACTGAGCTCTGTGACCTGAACACTAACTAAATCTGTGGTCATGGGTCGGTATGTACTAAGATAATGGAATGTTTGCAATAGAAATTTTAAGGTACACAGCAAAAACCAAACCAAGCCAAGCCAGGAGACTATAGAACAATCAACCAATCAAATTCTACAATACTTTCCAATCTACCGTTATTCTTTTATTCAAATATCTTCCTTTGTGGGTAGAAATAAATAAAGCACTGAACATTTTGTTACCAAAGACAAAGTAAAATAAGGTAAGGAAGGAAATCCAAGATTCTGAATTATGATAAACTCATTATTTGATACCTTGCTCTACACTGCTGCTTCTTACTGGAACTTGCGGAAGCTGTCTTCCCCTACGACTGCTGAATGATGTGTCTGCAGGAGGTGACTGAGTTGGACTTCCTTGTTGGTGTATTCTGCAGATGGAATGAAGATAAAATAAAATAATCCAAATAAAATCTGAATCAATACATTTTGAGTGGTAAAGATAATGCCTATATTAAAATGCGTATATGGAAGATGCAGAAATTTTATGTATGCTATACTGTCCTATTCATACAGTCCTCAATGCCTGGAGAGTTAACAGTGCTTCATCTTTAGTTTCTCTAACTGTCTTCAACTCAGGAAAAATATTTGCAAGCTCCAAATTATTCAATGTTTCTAGACAGGAACTGCAAATGGCAGACAGGAGTCTAAGGGCCTGGTTCACCATTGTCTCCCACCTTGTATAGTCATTTCCACCAATGCAAAGGGGTGTAAAATACTACCATTCTGATTGGTAACATTTTATACTCAGTTTTCATTAGTGTCAAACTTAACATGGTGCAGGGCAACAGGCAATTAAGTTGTAAGTATCTAATGTTAGAGGTAAAGTGGCTTTTCTGAGCATTTCTTTTGAAGTGTAGTTGTTTATTGGCACCGCTTCTGTTAATTTTTGTAGTGTGTGTATTTGGTAATAGGTGTAAATTCTTAGAGCAGTTCCACAGAACTTTAATACTCTTACCCAAGTAGATATTCTAAATTCATTTGTTTTGACTGTGTGGAAAGATGAATTTAACTAGCATAATTTCTAAATAGGTTGGCTTCTTTTAGACACACTGAGTTTAGCAGATTAACACACCAGATATCTGTGAAATTCAAGTAAATTTACATATAAAATTCCTAAGGCCATTGTTGGTAACCTGGAATACTATAGCTAAAATACATAGATGAGAAAAAGCTTGATTACTGACAAGGCCTAATTGTTAAACTTCATTGCCAGGTACAGTATTATATTTTCTAAACATGTTACATTTATCTAATACATTAAAGTTACACATAATTTCTCAAATTTTGCTATTATCTGAAAAAAATTAATACAAATTAAACAAATTACAGATGGTGACCTTTAGCATTTCATAGGCAAAATGACTTTCTCTTAACTTGCTGCTGTAAAGCAAGAGTTAATTGTGTGGAAATTGTTTGTGTGCTATTTACAGCACATTTTCAAAATGAAATATTTTGCATGTTTTCATATGAGTACATAAACAAAACAATGGAAGGACAAAACAGTCAAATTTTAACTCTCATGTTCCATAATTATATAATTCAACAGTCAAAAGCACCATCTAGACAGTGAAGATAGACGGAGTAGAGGATATGGGAGAAGTGTAAGTACCATGGAGAAAGGATTATAGTACCGTGCTAGAAAGAGTGAATGCACCGTATATACTCGGGAAAGTACAACACCACAGTGACATCTGGGAGGTAGGACATGAATGCTGTGCTGTACATTTAATAGGAACCTTGTCAGAAGTGGAGAAGGTGGCGCCGACCCTCCTGGAACTAGATGATGTACAGAGCATAATGGTCTGATACTAGAATGCTCACTCGACCTTGAGCGAGTGTGATGTTTTCCCCTAATGACTGGCTGCTCAGTTGTTCTTGGGGTTGGAAGTCCCCTTCTAGAAAGACATGGTAGCAGAACCCTAAAACATTAGGGCCAAAAAGAAATTGTTCAGTCATTAGCTCCACATAAGCTTCCCCATGCCTCCCTCCACCAGTGAAAGCAACCGAAAGCCTGTTTAATAAGACACATGCTCACATTTTCAGACTCTGAAAAAATTATTAATTCAACCTACAACTCTGTTTTCAAGATGATAAACAGAAAAACCCCCACTTCAGATACCTATGTCATGTAAACCTGTAGTTCATAAATTGCACTGAATTTAACAGCTGGTTGGCGAAAAATATTAGCTTCATCTTCAGTTACTTTAACCATAGCAAATGAAGACTAATGCACATCTGAAAATACTCTGAAGTACCAGCATTACAGAAAAAAAATCAAAGCCTACTTTTAACCACAGTACACATGTTTTCAAAATGCACATTTTTATTGGTGTTAAAATTTTACCTGAATTCTCATGAAGGCCCCAGTTCAGTAAGGTACCTAAGCACATGTATAATCTCACTAGCTAGCCTCTTGGGGACAACTCATGTGCTTAAAATTAGATATGTGCTGAAGTATCTTGCTGAACTGGGGTCTAAATTAGAGATACAATTCTGCAGGATTAATAACGAAAACTGTATTAAAGTAAAAATGCAGTACAGTTTATTAGTGGCCTCAGTACAACAATGTAAAGTTAAATATAATCACCTGAACTAATATGAGTAAGTAAGTGAATAAAATAAACTTTTAAATTAAATTAACAAATTGTGACTTTTTAATTCTTTTCTGCTTTTCACAACTGTGTGACAGTCCATAAAATGCATTGTTGTTTAGGACACTTTTGAATTGAGTCTTCTCACTACTTCTGTTTACAATATTTTTTTGGTTTGTTTATTTTTTTAGATTTCTAGACTACAGCTGCAGGCCCCCATTCATAAGTTAAAAATCCCAACGTAAGCAAAGGACTGCCCATGCACCCGCCCACTCCCAATACCCACTTACCTGTTTCCCTTTTATTTCTGGTGGAACCCTATATCCTAATAATCTTTTTAGGACTAGAATTTTTTGCTATTTTTTATGTAGTTCCAAAATGTACTATACTATGTTACTTATAGTTTGGTTTTAGGGCCACCTCTAGAGAAACAATATATTTCATGGCAGCCCAGTTACAACTCCAACCACAGTTAACTTGAGTTGCACTTAAAGAAAGTATTCTGCTTCTTCATTATGTATGAAAAATAAAGTATATCCTCCCCAAAATTACCACACCTGATCTGGGGTATAGAATGAATTTTCTGAGAATGTATGAGGTAAACTTAATTAAAAATCAGTCCTTTAAGTAGCTGAGTACCCACTGTAAAGATGGCCACGGCCTCCATTCACTTGTTCATCTTCACCTCTGTAAATCATAGAGGGCTACCACCTTTATGGAGGGCAGCTTGGCTTTATTTCCATTGGGAACAATAGGGGACAATGCCCATTTTGTTAACAGAGGGTAGCCAGTGGCCTCCATCCCATTAAGTAAAATGGAAGCTGGCAGCCGTCTTTAATTATGTCTTTTATTGTCAACTTGAGGGGGGAAAAAAACCCATAATGTGTCTTTAAAAATCAGTTCAATCTAATATGGGTCCAAACACACTAAAATGCTTGAGTCATAATCAAAGAGACATGATGGGTAAGATAGTATCTTTTACTGGACCACCTGCTGTTAGTGAAAGAGACCAAGGTGAAGTGGCCAATTATCACTACTGCCGTTATAGGACAAAAAAGGGGAGTAAGTGGGTTTCAGGTTGTTGAAATAAGCCATAAATCCAGTGTGTTTATTGAGTTCATGATTTATAGTTATGAATTTAAGTTCCTAGGCTCATGAAGGTTTTGCAGGTTTCCTTTTAGGCTAAGTACTGAGAGGTCAGATATGGAGTGATACCTTTGTGAATGGGTGCTATGGCGTTTTATCATTTTTCAGTGAGTTCATTCAAGAGTATAGTGATTGTCTCATTTCACCGACATAGCTGTTACTGGGGCATTTAGTGCACTAGATGAGGTATACCACGTGTTGTGATAGGCATGTGTAGATCTTGAAAGGTGTGTTGTCAGTAAGTATTGACTGTCATTGCTGTGGAGACATGTCTACAGGTTTTGCATCTGTTGTTCTGGCAGGGTCTGGTGCCACTTTGAGTTGGTGGGTTCTGGTCTGTGGGGAGCTTGGTTCTGATGATGAGCTTGGTATTAACTGGCCACTTCACCTTGAATGGTCTCTTACAATACGAATTAACTACGTTATGCTAAACAATCTGTTCCAACTTGTATTTAGCTGTGACACTCTGAGTACCTTGCCCATACCTGAAAAAGAGCTCTGTGTAAGCTTGAAAGCTTGTCTCTCACCAGCAGAAGCTGGTCTAACAAAATATATTACCTCATCCACCTTGTTTCTCTAATATCCTGGGATCAGCACAGCTACAATAACACATCAATCATAATCAGATGCTTATTGCATGATGGAACAACAGGCCAGAGCTAAGGCTATTTGGATGACTGATTTGTGCATTTCTAGCCAGAGACTCTATCTGGTAGAAGCAGAAGCAGCGAAAGCAGATTGCTGCACCGTAAGGCAGGGAGTAAAATGAGGCCCTGCCATGGCCACTCTTCCCCCCGCCAGTACCCTGCTGGACCCAAAACTGAGCTGGGGAGACCCTCACACTGTGAACCCATGCAGTACCTTTCCTCCCTCCCACCATGTGGGCTGCAGAGAGGAGCCAGATATAAGAACATAAGATCAGACCAATGGTCCATCTAGCCCATTATCCTATCTTCTGACAAGTGATCCATTCCCTGTCACCCATTCCCAGCTTCTGGCAAACAGAGACTAGGAACACCATCCCTGCCCATCCTGGCTAATAGCCACTGATGCACCTATTGTTCATTAATTTATCTAGTTCTTTTCTGAACCCTTAACAACATCCTCTGACAAAGAGTTCCACAGACTGACTGTGCATTGTGTAAAAAAAATACTTCCTTTTGTTTGTTTTAAACCTGCTGCCTATTAATTTCATTTGGTGACCCCTAGTTCTTGTGTTATGAGGAGTAAATGACACTTCCTTATTTACTTTCTCCATACCAATCATGGTTTTATAGACCTCAATCATATTCCCCCTTAGTCGTCTCTTTTCCAAGCTGAAAAGTCACAGTCTTATTAATTTTTCTTCATACAGAAGCCATTCCACACCCCTAATAATTTTTGTTGCCTTTTTCCGAACCTTTTCCAATTCCAATATATCTTTTTTTGAGATGGGGAATGCACGCAGTATTCAAGATGTGGGCGTACCATGGATTTATATAGAGGCAATATGATATGTTCTGTCTTATTATCTATCTCTTTCTTAATGATTCCCAACATTCTGTTCACTGTTTTGACTGCTGCTGCACATTGACTGGATGTTTTCAGAGAACTATCCACAATGACTCCAAGATTTCTTTGTTGAGTGGTAACAGCTAATTTAGACCCCATCATTTTATATGTATAGTTGGGATTATGTTTTCCAGTGTGCATTACTTTGCATTTATCAACATTGAATTTCATCTGCCATTTTGTTGCCCAGTCACCCAGTTTTATTAAATCCCTTTGTAACTCTTCACAGTCTGCTTTACTCTTAACTATCTTGAGTAGTTTTGTATCATCTGCAAATTTTGCCACTTCACTGTTTACCCTTTTTTCCAGATCATTTATGAATTAAATAGGACTACAGACCCCTGCAGACACCACTATTTACTTCTCTCCATTCTGAAATCTGACCATTTATTTCTGCCCTTTGTTTCCTATCTTTTAACCAGTTACTGATCCAGGAGAGGACCTTCCATCTTATCCCATAACAGCTTACTTTGCTTAAGAACCTTTAGTGAGGGATCTTGTCAAAGGCTTTCTGAAAACCTAAGTACACTATATCCACTGGATCACCCATGTCCACATGCTTGTTGACCCCTTCAAAGAATTCTAGTAAATTGGTGAGGCATGATTTCCCTTTACAAAAATCATGCTGAATCTTCCCCCAACAAATTGTGTTCTTTACTATAGTTTCAACCAATTTGCCTAGTACCGAAGTTAGGCTCACTGCCTGTAATTGCTGGGCTCACCTCTGGAGCCTTTTTAAAAAATTGGAGTCACATTAGCTATCCTCCAGTCACCTGGCACAGAAGCTGATTTAAATGGTTAGTTACATACCACGGTTAGTCGTTCTGCAATTTCACATTTCAGTTCCTTCAGAACTCTTGAATGAATAGAATCTGGTCCTGATGACTTATTACTGTTTAATTTATCAATTTGTTCCCAAACCTCCTCTAATAACACCTCAATCAGGAGACAGAAACTCCACCGGAGGGAGCAGGGACCTTTGGACCTCTGGACATTCCAGTCACCACTGTAGAATACACTATGATTTTCTCTGCCCTGTTCTGATTGGCTGTTTGCTCCAACCCTCCCTCTCTCCTCACTTCTCACCATCCCTTCCCTTCAGCTTCATTCTGCTTCTGTCCCTCCTCCTGTTCCCTTTTCTGCCCTCCTTACCAATTCCTTCCCCTTTCTTTACATTTAGCTGCTCCCCTCCTAAATAACCCTCTCCCCGCAAAAAAAATAATTGTGGAACTAGTATCCCATTTGCTGCCATCACATTGATCACTCTGCTTGTATGTTATACCCCTTCCCCCGCTCTGTGTCTATCTTGGACTATAATAGGTCATTATTTCCTCGTAATCCCGAATTTGTCGGTATCCCTCTGTTTTCTCTCATCTTATACTTAATTTGAAAGCACATGTTTGTACAGTGCAATGGGATCCTACTGGGGCTCCTAGGTGCTTCAATAATATAAATAATAAATTATTATTATTATTATTAAGGCTTCCAGATACTTTCCATTATATGACTTTGTTTTCAGTTGCTTATAACTTGGCCAAATTCTATCACTTCAGTTGAAATCTTCCATGCCAGGTTACTGCCTCAATATTTTTTTTGAAAATTTCAGACAAAATATGTTAGCCATTTCTGAGAATAAGGCTAGGGAAAAATAAATTGGTCTGACAATGTTAAAAGTACTGGAAACCTTTGAGATGCTCTAGTGCCTTTGCAACAGGGGTGCAGAAAAGAAGGACTTGGACAAGTTGGAAGGGATGAGGCAGGAGAGGTCACACTTGGGGAAGAGTCTGCACCCACCATAGCACTTTTCCCTCTAGAGCCTGGAATGGAACACAAAATTCCTGGGTTTCACTATTGCTCTGATATCAGCAAATATTTATAAAACCTACTGGTAATGTGTCCCATCCCCCCTCTCAGACAACCCACTATTGCTATCAATTACTCCATTAGCACAAGAGATGAAGGTTTGAGCAGAGGATCTAAAGGTTCCAGTCCTGCTGCTGACCCCTGTGGGTGTCAATATGGTGCTACATGATGGAATTTATCTTTTTTTCAGTGTGCTTTTTTTTAAAATATAAGAAATCACACACTTAAAAAACACATTAAAAGAATATTGTTAAGGTTACAAAGCCAAGCACTCAAAAGTTAGGAAAACTTTTGAGTGCTTCCTCTGTGCAACCTTAATTTAGCCTCCTTATGTTTATGAATTATAACAGTATTTTATTACGTGTACATATACCACTTTTTGCAAAGGATACCTTAGCCCGTAAACTCCAAAGACCTCATGGGCAAAGCATTTAGTTTGTTGTTTTTGTGGCATTTAGCATCTCTCTTAAAGCTTATTTTGTCTTTTGTACCAACAACTATATTACCAATCTCCTATTTCATTTATGGTTAGAGAGAGGTTTCAGACATTTGAAACAGAAGTGGATTCAATCCCAGTCAGGATCGTGAGGTGCACTCATGATGGTGCTGAGGATAATGGAACTTTTTGTCATTCCCAGCATGCTGCCTGGCTCTTAAACTATATTACTGCATCTGACCTTGGAGACTAACCTAGAAGTTATCTAATGGCATCAGTGCTTAATTTGTAATGAACAAGGTGCTGGGGCTCAAGCAATATTTTTTACTTTCATAACTGACGCAGCAAGCCCAGAGGTGCTGGGGCTCAGCCCCGGCAAGCCTTGGCACAAATGAAGCACTGAATAACATTAGTAAGAAAACCTTTAATCCCTGTCAACTACTGTAACACAGCTGACTGATGTTTCATCAGGTGCTGATCTGTTGAGATACCCTAATACACACAGGAATTAAGCCATGTATAAAATGTCAAAGGGTGGTTATACAGAATGCTGTAAGAGGTAGGATTCTGGACATCCTGTTACAATTGCTGATTAATGGGAATACTTGATAGAGTGCAATTTGGACAATAAGTGCCTCTTGCTTTCACTCAATCTTTACTTTGTCTTTTTTAAGCAACTTTTAGATCAGCAAGGTCTGAGCAATTGTAATTGACCTTCTGACAGAAAACGGTTGGCCCTGAGGAAACTATTTCTATCCCAGCTACAGATCTTGGCGTCAGTCATGATGGAAATTAGGAGACTGTGTTGGTACTGGCTGCCTGAACTGTGGTGGGGGCAGGCAGGCTGAGCTGATTTGAAGATAATCCTCTGGAATTCCCCAGCCTGGTTCTCTTGTGGTGGAGAAAAGAGGATGCCTCGAGGAGGACTGGTCTAGTGCAGTATTTGCTATTGGACGAGCATGAATTATCTAGCATATTAACCAAGCTACCTGATGGTACTGTTGTGGTATTAAGCATATGATGAAGTAATAAATCAGAGCACTCAGTCCTGTGTAGACGTCTTTGTACTGAATGTCTAAATTAGTTGATTATTTCGCTAAAAGCAGATAAATACACCATAGTGCAGGTGACAGATTCCCTATAATGACAAGATGCACCATTAAGAAGCAAAAGGGAGAGGCATATTTCACCATTCCCTGGGCTGCTGCTGTTTCTGCAGCCCAGGTTCCCTCTCCTGGGGCATTATGAGAAAGAGGAACTGTCTATCTTCAACTAGGAAGTAAAGGAATACTTAGTGACATGGATGCTTTTTAAAAGGTAAAGAAATATTTTAAGAGCTCCACAGTGGTTTTTATAATCTTCCTGACCTTCCCTAATAACAAATGCCACGTTACTAAAAAATAGCACTCAGACATTTTAAGTGGTGATTGTTGTCACTATAAGGAGACTGACTACTGGATAATTGGAAGGGATTCTAACACAAGAGAGGCCACACACATGACACTGCAGTACCAAGCTATAAATCCATTAAATCCTGTATATATAAATCAGTGCAAAGCTATTATATATGTCACAGATGTATCCAGTCTCAAATTTCTCACAAAAACATAAAAGAAGACTAACTAAATGTGTAAGCATTTTATGTTTCCTGTGTTTTGTGCAAGTGCTATCAAAACTTTAAAGGGGTCAGTAAAGTTTGGATCTCAGATGTAGGTTAACTCCTTATTGGGAGAAAAATAGCTTGTTGTAGACATAGAATACTCTATATCTTAATGTAATATAATTACAAGTGTGTTCATTCTTAGAATGCAAAAGCAGAGTGCATTTTATAAGCTTACATTTGTAGCTTTCAGACATCCAGCAAAATACACCAGATTCACATTCTCTGCAAAATAGTTTCTCTCCAGCTGAAACAGTTGCAAATCCCAAGTGATCAAAAATCACGAGTCAGACCCACCGCCCCCAATCATGAGATTAGCATACAAATCATTAGATGTTTTAAAATCAGTTGCAGGGTGGGGGGGCAGGAGAGGAGGTTGTTTTGTGTTATGATTTTTGATCCTTTAGAAGGAAGAGGCCCACGCTCAATCTGTGTATGATCATTTCAGGTTCAAAATCACCCTTAAATACACACACAGAAATACAGGCCTTCCCAATGGCTAGTGCAGAGAGGGAGTTCATTTGCCCTGTCCAATTCCCTGTAGTGATAGCAAAAGTCATACTATCTCCACCCCATTCCCTTAGCTACATCCTATCTCTCTTTACTCCCATTACACCTCCTTGACCACTCACATCTCCCTCTCCATGCTCCCTTAGATTGTCTTCTCCCCGACATGGCTCTTATGGTCATTTGATCACTCTGCATAGTATCCTTCCCTTTCCTTTTCTCTCCTTCCTCTCTGGCACCCTTTATTCCCCCCATAACCTAAGTCTCCATCATTTCTCCCACAGTGTCTTTCCTCCCAGTTTTCTGTCAGTTTCTTAACCATACATCATAAGAGATGGCCGTCTTCCCTGAGGGCAATCTGGCTTCAGTCCAATTGAGAGCCATGGGAAATGATAGCGATCACTACTAATTTCTGTACTTACTCTTGAAGGTTGTTGTTGTTTTTTTTTAAAAAAAAGCATGGGCAAAATTCTTTTTCTTTCTTACAATACATGACACACATTTTTCCCCACTGTAAAATATATAAATACCCTCTTTTAAAGCACAAACATATAAAGCACAAGGCTACAGCAAAAATGACTGAAATTCGAAATTTAGCAAGGCCATCCTATTCACTAAGGGTCATATGATTTGTCTATCTTCAGGGGAAAACCAAAACTCAACTTATAAGCATATAAGCAAGTTCTGAGTAGGCACAGTGGCATCCATTAAGTTTTTTAGCACAGCATAATAATGCACTGAACCTTTTTCAAAACATAGTGTTAAATCCTGGCCTCACTGAAATTAATGCGAAAACTCCCATTGACTTAATTAGGGCCACGATATCATTTACAATGCTGGCACAGGAGCTGCTACTGGGACAGGAAAATTAAAACAAAATACAAAATAAAATTAAACAATAAAAAAAGCAAAAAACCTCCTACCTTTAGACTAAGCATAGAAAATCATAGGTATCGGGGAGGGTGGGGGGGAATTAAAGATTCAGTGGAATCTGCAATCTGTCTGCAATTTTTACTACATTATACAAATTATAAGCTTTTTGTTTGAAAACAAAATTAAATTTCTATCTTCTTTTCAATGCAGCTATTCACCTCTCATAGTGTAAATAGGGGTACTGCTGTCTAGCTGACCCAGCCTTACAGAAATCTGTCTCCAGCAACAGCGATATCTTACCCCTCTTTCACTATCTCATCAAGATGTGCACTTAAACCTAACTGGAACCAGTAGAATACTATCATTATTAAGCACATAAATTTCTTTTCCTTTCCATTTTTTGCTAAAATGAAGAACCTGGGTGCAAAACTCCCATATTATTATAGCGTCAAAGGCGAAAGTTAAAATCACAATAAATTCACAGTAAAACTCAATAAAAGCAAAAGTTAAAGTTCCAGCAGCAATATTAAAACATTGCATAATTGCAAATTGTAGTATTTTCTATATACGTCTTTTAATATATTTCTAATTACAAGGTGAAATGGATACCTTAGAAAATAAAGGATGTACAGCATGTCCATAATAACATTGCTATTTGAGTGCAGCAATTCTTTAATTTTTGCTACTTCAATTGTGCAACTTTTATGTAATATTAAGATCATCTCTTTTGCAATTATTTATTGTTACCTTCACTTTTTGTACATAGATTTGTCTCATTGTCAAAATTATTTTTAAAATGTAAGAAACCAGGAAGAAATATCAGTGGTGAAGTACAATAACAAAGCAATCTTTCACTGCGTCAACATATTATACTTTTTGATCCAAATCCTGATCCTAGAGATCCAGTGCCAAAACTTCCAGGACTTAACGGGTGAAGGATTTGAATCATTAAATTTACACAAAAGCGACTTTTGATCTTGGCCTGTGGGTTTATCCATAAAGAAAGAAAGCCAGAAAACTTCTATACTATGACATAAAACATATGAGGCCGACATACCAGGCAATGACAATTTTGTAACACAGATGTGAACTTATCAGTACTTTAAACTAAGGCAGCATGAATTTGTGTTAGTAATTTTATAAATTTAGTGTTTTACAGGTGGCATTTAAAGTAGCAGCAGGTGCACTGGAATTAATTTGACTCAGAGAGAAGGTTGCTGCATATTGTAGCATCAATCCTACCTTTCTGTTTCAGATGCGGAGTCTTTCCTAGTCTGTTTTTGGCTGTTATATCTTTCCACTTTTCTGGACTGCCTGTGAAATGAGATGTCAAAAAAATGAAAAAAAAGAAAAGATACAGGAAATATGAAGAATAACGCTTTAATTATGTATTATAACGATAATGCGAAGTGGTTGACAGACAGAAAAGTGATAGCTATCTTTATGAATGGGCTGTTGAATTGGTAGTTTAAATCACAAGATCCTTTTCTATTATTGCATTAAATTAGCTCAGGTTTGCTGGTGTGATGGCAGTGGGCTGCCAAACAGGAGACCTCACTCAATGCTAGAGAAGAGAAAGATAATTAGTTCAGACTCTTGGGGTAGGTAGCTAGTTGCATCACTTTTTAACAAGATTGCTCACAGGGTTAGAAACGAGCCCTCCAGTAGCTCCTAGGTCCTCCCTTGACAAGAAAATAGTGCTGTAAGAAGGAGCAGTTGCAGAAGGTACTGGGGAGTAATAGAACACTCAAATGTCAATCTGAAAAATGTTTTTAAATCTTTTTTTCAAGTAACAAAGAAAACAAAATATTGTAATGAAGATCAAGTATAAATTACACTGCATAACAGTAAAACCTTGTCTTATATTTTACTGTACCAAGATTGCTAAAATGTTTGGAAAACTTCTATAACAATTCAATAATACTCTCTTTCAAACATACGTTAACTGGTTGGTATCAGAACATATGTCTGAACCCATTTTTTAAAAATATGTAATTGGGTCATGTAAATTTAGTTAGCTTCCTTAGACCTTTTCCATATCTATCTTTCACAAAGAGCCAGAAGAGAGCTGAGACTGAAATTTTGTTTGTTTCCCACTTTCCAACAGTCAGCTCTTCACCTGATTATGTAACATGCATTTGCTGGGCCGTATTTTAATTTGTCTATCTTAACCTAGCTGAAAGCTAGATCAGCTATTCCTTAAGCAGTAGAGGTAGTCTGATTTTCAGTGACCTTGCTATGGGCATTACACTAGTCACCTTTTGGGTGCTGGGAAAGAATTTTCCCATCACTGCTAGATTGGCCTGGGTGGTTTGTAGGACTTGGCTTCCTCTCAGCAGCTCAGGGAGCTGGTGGACAGGGTAAGTTGTAGGGTGCTCATGTTGTCACTATCTGACAAATGTCCACTGCAGGTACTTGTTCAATAGGGGGATCCTAATAAACCGGACTTGGAATTAGTATTAGTGAAGAGTGTCCCTTAAAGAAGATGAGGAAGAAGGCTTGGTGTCCCACTATCTGGTAAGGAGATTTTCTCCACACCTTCAACCTTTGTGATGAGGAGAGCACCTTAGGGTCCCAGCAACAGTACTGGGAGCAGGTTAAAAGTTTGGTGGTGGACACTGGTGAACTTTCACTGGATGAATTACTGCAGGATAGCTTCCCAGATGTGTTACTAAAGTTGCCATCATTAAAACATATTCCCAGTGTTTCACCTTTCTTCCTGTGATGCCCAGGTCAATGAACAGTCATTACAAGCCTGCAAAATTATGTAAATGACAACAGCTTTGCAGGAAAATTCTCCTGCATACTAGTACTATTCTTTGTATCTGACCTGGTTGTTATAATCTGTATAAAATAAAAATACTTCTGTGGGGAAGAATATGGAGATATCAGGGCAATTTCTGCACTGTTATAGCAATGTTATTGAGGACAGAATGTGGGTCATGAAGTTAAGAGTGACTTCTTGTTCTCATTCAAGACATTGCAGTGGGTGTCTGGGAAAATCGCCAAATTCAGCTTTCTTGTCATTGATAAGCAACTTATATGGAAAGTTCAGTCTTGAAGGTAGAGAAGGTCTGGTGCTACTCTCACAGAGACCAGTGTCAATCAGGAATAACGTGCCTGAAGTCAGTGAATTACAACAGCATAAAACTGTTTACGTAGAGATTCGGGCCTTCTATGTGCAGGTTATCTCATTGCAGACTGTGGCACCATGAAAAGGACTGCCCCAGGAAGGGGGAAATACAGCTGAGCCCAAGATAAAAAATATGGACTTGCAGTTGATAGCCAAATCGAGGACATAAAGAGATCAACAGCTGATTTGTGGTCCCCTTTCATTAGAGTCAAAGGCAGAAATGTGACTGTACAATTTGATTGAATTGGGTACCATGAAGATATACAGTAAGTGGTATACATGATTTTACACCCCCATCTGTCTGTATCTAATCGTTGTCTCTTGTCTTATACATAGATTGTAAGCTGTTTGTGGGCAGGGACCATCTTTTTGTTCTGTGTTTGTACAGCGTCTAGCACAATGGGGTGCTGGTCCATGACTAGGGTTCTAAGTGACACTGTAATACAGAGGAGGAGGAGGAGGCAAGCCCATTAACTGAAGAGTATTTTCAGTGCATGTTTTCACCGTCATGCTGCAGAGATTGCGAATATATTACCAGGACTCTCTACATGGGCTCTGCATTTGTGGAACATGCTTTTCACTATTATTTATAATTCTTTGTTTGTGTCCATATTTACAAGTCAGATCCTGTTAATTTCTGTTGCCATACTGCAAGGTGCTCTCAAACATTTGTGTGAGAGACATTTTATAGGTTTATATGTTGCTTTTGTGGTGTTGTATGCATTTTTTACTCTATTACAGAATGAGGCCAGGAAACAACTGATATCCAGCTCTCTCTACAGGTTGTGGCCATCAGTGTTCCCTTAAATACACAAAGGTTAGTTGTCACAGGTATGTCTACACAGCATCTTGCAGTGAGTGGGGAGTAAGCCTCTCAGCCCTGGCCAAGAGGGCCACAACTTCAAAGCACTGTCTATACAGCTATTTTTAGAACATTAGTGCCAGCCGCACTAACCCAAGTCTGCTGAGCCTGGAGCGCAACCTGCACCCGAGTCTGGAGCTGGATAATTTGCTCCAAAATCCTGTGTAAACATACCCTGAGAAATAACCAGTGTAGACCGCCATTCAAATGTGGTAAAAAAGGAGAGAGTGATTGTTTGCTCACTGTTGCACAAGGGATGCTGACAAACCCCAAATTCTATGTTTCACAGGAAATAGGACTGGAAGAGATGCACAAGGAATTGATGTTGATAAAATCAACTTCATGCACTAAGCTAGGCAGGTAAAATGCAGAAATAAAAGACAGATGAAAGAGCCATTTCAAGATTTGTATTTTAGACCTTGGTGAAAATGAGAAGAAACTCGGTGTCTGAACTGGAAATTGTGTACACAGACATTACAGCAAATTATAGCTAAAATAATTGATCACAGATGATTTTCATGTTCTCCTCAAGCTATTGTAATGTTTGATTAGTATTAAACCATTATATAGTATGTTTCACAGGTAGGAACAGAAAGGGGAAACACATCTTAAATAAAATAATTTTGCATGCATGAAAATCTTGTTAGCAGTTGTATTCTAGTGACTAAAAGCATGAAGGTTTTTACAAAAAATACTCTACAAAAATTAGTTAATTAACAGGTGTAATCCTGTTCCCCACCATGCTCTGTACTTTAAACTTCCATTGCATGTATTTTCCTTACATAATTCTTTTACTCCCCTATATGCAGCCAAATTTAAGGAGCATAAATCAGGAGATCTGTGTTAGTATTTAAGATTCTTTACAGATGCTGCAACTGTCTTTGAAGGCCCCAAAGCATGGAAGTATGCGTTTTTCGTTAAGTATGAGTAGCCCCATTGAGTTCAATTAGTTCAATGGGGCTACTCATTGGCTAGATTATCTCAGCCCTTAGAGGACTATGCAGCAGAGTAAGATCACCTTCCTCTTACTCCCAACTGGCCCTGCTCAGATTGTGACTATTACTGCCGGGGGAGTGGGAGTGCCCCCAGAATCAGTGCCTTATTCTCCTCACTACAAACAGGTGGGAAGAGAAGGACTGGGAATAGGAAGAGCTCTGGTTACACCTGTTTATGTGCTGGGCACACAGGCAGGAATGAGCTACTCCATGAAAAGGAGTGAAGAAACTTACTGCTTCCCAAGAGAGAGCAAGGGAAGAACTGAGACTGTCATAATTAGTTCTCTGGTCTGCTCCTGGGGGAGCACACCTTGAGTCACAATTCACTTTGTGCTTCCCCCTTGTTCTGGAGGGTAGTGATTTGTTGCTGCCCTTTTCCAACAGCAAATTATAATACCCCTCTCCTTATCTATGCAGACTCAACTGCTGTGCCCAGCTCATGAGATGAATAAGTGGGAGCTGGGCACCCAATCTATGCTTTAATGCCTGTGCCCAATGTCCAGAGAGTGCACATAGGGGGTGTATGGTGGGCACTTACTCCATGTTCAAATTTAGTCACTTAGTGCGCTATATATAAAGAGGTTAAATATGTTAGTATGAAAATACCAACAGCTATAATGTATATTTAGCTATAAAGAGAATGAAAAAGCATATTAAATAAAATATTTATAACAGAGCATGTTGTCAGGGAAGGAAATTGTTCACGGTTCATAAATTAGAATTTACTTGGAACTAAAATTTGATTTAATAAGGATACCTCTGTGTTGTTCCAGGTTTAGCACTTAGGTGGTTTATACTGTCTTGTTTTGGAATGCAAGACTCCAGCGTCCTTGTTCTTCACAAATTTTGGAAACATGGAAGTGAATTGGACAGAATGGACAGAAACAGAGAGATGGTCACATGCAGTGAAGATGGAGACATGCAGTCAAAATATATAAACCAATAGCATTCATGTACTAAGTACTGACCAAACTGCATTTCTGATGTTCCCTTTATTCATATGTTTAAAGGGGATATTTTACAAATCTGTAACACCATGGTAAGTACAAAAGTAAAACATCAGTGACTGAAAAATGTAAAATCTATATTGAACTACAGCATTGTAGCTCACCAATTGCCATTTTCCTTATTGAGAATAAATCTAAAAATTTGTCCATTAGAATAATAGATAAATGCTTCTTCCTCAATCCAAATGAAAATTCAAGTAGTATTTGAAAAAATAACATTTTAGTTTTAATTACTGACAAATTATCTTGATTAAAATCAAATAAATTCTGTTTGCATTTAAGAAAACTTTCCTAAATATCCATACTAAAATTACCAGATGTTTTGCTGGTGTGATAAATAACTGCTCAATAATCACACAAAGGCAGCAAACTGACCCAGCAAGAATATTTTAAAAAAATGTATTCTTATGATGGTCAAAATATGTCTCTTGTAATTTCCATACTATTTTCATTTTATGCTTAAACTCTTTTAACATATTTACAATTTATCCAGAACTTACAATTTGACTTAAATATAACTGTTCTGTCAGTTTTCATATGCAGGCCACTGTACAAAAGAGAACTTTTTTCCAGACTCGATACGTAGGTCTGGGCTTTTTTCCAGGTACCAAACTCAGTTATACAGAATAAATAAGATATCTAGTAATGCTTTATAGTATAACCTCAGCCTTTCAGCTATAATGTTAAATTAAGATGTTCATCTTTGACTCCTGAATGTGATTGCCAAACTGACTGAAAACTTATGTGGCTATTACTACTTATCCCTATATAATGAAAAGTGCAAGATTTGCTATAAGGCCATATCTCTAACTTTAGAAGACACAGTCGAATAATTTTCATACTTTAAAATGTTTATTTTTTATTCTTCATTATTTGCAGACCCCTTTAAGAAATGGGAAAAAAATGTCCCCTACTCAGTTTGGATCTGATTCTACAAGCTGCTTTCAACTACCTGAAAGGGGGTTCCAAAGAGGATGGCTCTAGACTGTTCTCAATGGTAGCAGATGACAGAACGAGGAGTAATGGCCTCAAGTTGCAGTGGGGGAGGTTTAGATTGGATATTAGGAAAAACTTTTTCACTAAGAGGGTGGTGAAACACTGGAATGCGTTGCCTAGGGAGGTGGTGGAATCTCCTTCCTTGGAAGTTTTTAAGGTCAGGCTTGACAAAGCCCTGGCTGGGATGATTTAACTGGGAATTGGTCCTGCTTCGAGCAGGGGGTTGGACTAGATGACCTTCAGGGGTCCCTTCCAACCCTGATATTCTATGATTCTATGATAAATTGGACTCCACATCTACTTGTTGGACATCCATACTCTACTGTTGTGTAAAGGAGCCTAAGTTGCTGTAACTTCTGTCTGTCGCGGAGACAGAAGAAAGTGCAAATAAGCAGCATCTGAGTAGCAAAAAGAGTACGGCATTAATGCACGCCTTTTTCTGCACCTCAGCCAGGAAATCACACCAACGAGACATAAATGAAAAGAAAGAAAAATGTTTCTTCTTAATGTTTCTTACGTCTGTAGAAAGACACTTATATCAAACTGAAAATTTTACAATATTTTTATGATTTAAAAGCCTTTACCATAATAGTTTTCCCTCTTATGCAGACACTTTAATGTAATAAACTTATTAAAACAAAGATAGAAAAACAGATGTCAGGAGTACACTCGATGGTTACAATCTTGAAGTTCTCAGGCAAAAGTCTCAATGACACCAAGAATAAAGATGATTAAGTAAGGATTGTAGTATTAGGGTGAAATACTGGATCCACTGAAGTCAGTGGCAAAACTACCATTGACGTCAATGGGATCAGGATTTCTCCAGGGGCCCTACATATGATGGGCCTGATCCATCAAAGTCAATGAGAGATTTTTCATGGACTTCAAAGAGCTATTATAGTGAGAGGAAAGAGTTGCTCAAAAATGCCCATCGTTTAGAAAGTGTAACCTTTTGTAACCTTTATCTTGAAATGCTCCCAATTAATATTAAGTTGCTAAAGATAAGGGTGTAATAAACCCCAACTTAGTTTTCAAGTTGGCTATAGAAAATTCTGTAATTACAGAAAATTTGTTTAGTAGAGGACCATTGGGCAACACTTTAAATAATACAAGGAGACTTTATTCAAAAGGAAAATGATTACGTAAGCAAACAGGTATGCAATTACTACTTACACAATACTACAATTATACATATGTTCAAAGATGAAATAGTGTATATCAGTGAGTAATCAGTCCACTGAGAACAGCGTGAAGTACAGCCTTATAATCCTGAAACCTAACAGTTAATTGGCACTCCCCTGCAATGTTGCAAGGCTATGCCTTTTTCCACCTATTATAATATTAATTAACATTAAACTACCCCTTACCATAATTATATTTCCATCATTTCCTTATTGGCTCTTTACCTTACACATTATTTAAATTTACTTCCCATTCTATCAATATAGGTAGCATTTTAATACAACATTAAAAAATTCTCAAAACACTTATTAAAAACCTTGCTCAAACCAGTTATAACCAAAACATTGCAGCAATATAACCCTAGATCACGTCCTTGCTAAATTCAAATTTCCTGTCTTGCTGTCTCCAACTTATCTCCAACTTTCTTACACTAGCAACTCCAATTTCCCATACTCCTCTACACTTAGGTTTTGGGCCTAAGTTAGCCTAACTTCTACTTAATTCTTAACCTAAACCATCCACTAGGTTACATAAATATGGACTATATGTACTAATTGTACTATCTTTACTGATAATGTCCTTTTGGAAGTATCAAAATACAAAAACAGAGATCACATTGGACTCAGTACTACAGTCAATTAAATGTTTAGGTATGCAGTGACTGCAAGATGTAGCCAGTTTTGGAATTAAAAAACATCATGTGATAATTTGAAAACATACTATTGCACATAGAAATGGAATCCAGGTATAGCTATAGTGTTCCCACTAAAGTTGGTGGCAATACTTCCAAGGCAAGGCAAAACAGACTATGGCATAAATGTAGGAGCTCTTAAGCAGAAAGAGAAGACCAGCACTACAGAAACTGTAATGTTACTTGTATACTGTACTTTTGAGAGTTAAACCTCATAAGAACTGCACAAACTTTTTTAAAAAATTAAGAATGAGCAGATTTACTATAACACATCAGGGTTTAGAGGGTAGAAATAAAATCTTGCTCTTGCGTTAGATTCAAAGTGCTGAATTAATATCTTATTTGATTTAAAAAGTGAATCTAGTAGAAGAAATGACAACATACGAGAAGAACGTTACTATTAAAAATACCAGGCACCAAAACTGAGTTGAATAAGAAAACCAGAGCATGAAACAAAACAATGGAAGGTGCTTACATTCATCACAACTGGCAAATCAGCATACAAAGTGGATCCAAAGCACTTGCATTATTGGTCAAAACCTACCTTGTAGGGAAAACCTGCCCCTGAAGATAACCTTAATTTATGAAAGAATTTCATAACCATGCCAATTATTATATATACCAATTAATATTTCTCTCTCTCTGTGTATCTGATTTTTTTCTCATAAGCATTTTGCGGAGAAAGAAACATTATTGAGGTTAAATTAAAAAAAAAGAAAGAAATAGGCTCTCTGACAGATAAATATATTATAAAGCACCACAGGGGAAAAAAACTACATTTACAGAAATGGGGGGCGGGGGGAAGAATGAACAGTCCATTAATATGGAAGTTTCTACATCAGATTAGACATCTTGTTTTCAGAAACTATCCCTTGGAATGTTCACACAATCAGAAGACTTGACCAGGGGCACATTCCTAGGTGCTTTATAATAATTCAACAAAATGCAGAGATGAACTTTGAGCTGACACTTTACTTTGATTTTGTCATAGTTAAAGTTTATTAAATATCTTTTTAAAACTTTATTATACTTCTCTCAGAGTGCAAGATGCAGTAAGCCACTTTTCAGTTAGGAGGAGTTGGCTAGTACCTGTCATCCTCCGGAGATGCATGCTGGATATGAATCCTGGGACTAGTAGGTCGTCTCCTCTCTAGGGAGGGGGACCATCTACCCCTGTTTGCCCATTCAATAAAACAGGAAAAAAATATTTAGTGAGTGAAAAAATTAAAATAGGTATGGGAATTGGGACTGGAAAAGTACCCCAAAAAGTAAGGAAATTGATTGTTTTTAATATAATAATTCTTACTAATTTTTTTAGAAATTTGGATACACTATTCTTATAGCTGTTTGTTGTGGTATATTTTCTATATAGCAGTACACTATACAAACAATTATAATGAGTGTACAAGCATGCACAATTTAGAGTGATTTAAATAATTTTCATGGCATATACAGTATTTCAAACATCCTCAAATGCTAGAAAATCTAAAAACCTGTTATTCAATAGAAGAAGTTGGAATTATAAACTAGAAGAACTTTTCAGGTGTTGATTGGCTGTTATTTTCCTCTTTCATTTTCCCAAGGGTTTATTCCCCCATTAACTGCACTAAACAAAATTTTTCCAGTAAAAATACATGGTTTTAAATTACAAAGAGACCTTTAAGAGGATTAAAGCATCATGTTACACTGTTAACAGCAGAATGTGGGGCACAAAGTGATCTGTTTTCCTAGAGCTCATCCTATGTCACTATCTGCTCTACTCATCAGCTTGTAGAGACCCCTATTCAATGTGCAATGGAAGGGCTCTGTGCAGTCCAAAATTTTCTTTGAGGCTGCCAACACACAGAAGCTCTGAAAGTTTTCTGGGTTTTGTAGCAATGGAGGATATTACATCTTCTAAAAGGGGTAATGCTTCCTTGGTGACAAGCATGTGTCTTTACTCTTTACATTACATGCTCATCAAAGACTATTTATTTTCTAGGAGGAGAGCCTGTGACACCATCCATCTGAGGTTCTTTTGTTGCTGAGCACTGTTACAGAGACAGACAACAAATTTTTAAAAGGCAGGATCAGCCACTATTGACTTCTGAGTTGAATTCCTTTATATAGCTGAGACAAGTAGAAGAGATGAGATTCATCAAATTTTGAGCATGGGGTTGGACTAGATGACCTCCTGAGGTCCCTTCCAAGGCTTATATTCTATGATTCTGTGAAGTTAACTTGTCCAAAAAGGTAAGGCTGACACTTGGGAGAAAGAAGCTCTCACAAATCTTGCTAAGTATAATTATCATTTTAAGAAGTTTAATATATTAACTATTATTGTTGAGTCTAGGTTAAATAAAGGATATCCTTATTTAATAGTCAAGGTAATAATGTTATATTTAGAGTAAATATTATAAATTTGCATGTTAGCAAAGAGAAATTAATTAGTATATATTTGTGTGCCTGGACTAGTGTAAACTTATAAAATTTCTTTTATATTCAAAAAAATGTGCAATCAAGTTTTATTAGTTCATGCCAGTCTCTTTTTATTGATTTTATAAATTAAAGAAAAAAATCTTTAAACAGCGTGGGTGGGAGGGGTGGGGGAACATTCATATTTGTAATAGTTTTTTCTTTCAAAAGCTCATTTGATTTAGAACAATAAAAAGTCTCAATCACAATGGAAAGATAATATAGTATAAACCTAATGCTGCTTAGTTTTGAAAATACAGGCAAGAAATCATTGTATATATCTCTATATATTTACATTAGCAGAGTAATACTTTACATGAACTATTCACTTTCTGAGGCAACCTTCCAGTCCATTTATTAAGAAACAGTGTTTCACTTACGGAACATGCAAATAACAAAAGTTTCAGGGAGATTTAGCATCACTTCACATTTAGGTAGCTCTTTTAAAAGATTCCAAAGGGAATAGGTTGTTAGCAGTTAGTTACTTTTTCTCTCCAAAGCAAGGGTTAAAGAAAATGTTAATGCATCAGTGCACTCAGTCAAAGCCCTTAATATGCTGATATCCTCTACAAATATTAAAGTGCATTTTTACAAAATGTTATTAATTTTGGTCATCATGCATTATGAACGTTGACAGCATACTCTCTTTCCGTAAATTTCAGTGGCGCTTAACCTTATATACCAGGGATGGCCAAACTGTGGCTTGCAAACCACATGCGGCTCTTTTACAGTTAGAGAGTGGCTGACAGAACTCCCCAGACCCCCCGACATTCTCCACCTACCAGACTGGTTGGGGGGGAGTTTGGGATCTCTGCCTTGCAGTGGGATGGTACAGTAGGGGCTTCTGCCTAGCGGGGAGGGGAGTCTTGGGGCTTTAGCCCTGTGCCCCATCAGGTGCCTCTCATGGGGCTGAAGCCCGAGGCCCGACCCCTGGCAGGTGCACCCAGGCTCTCGAACTTCTGAAGATTGTCATATGCAGCTTGGAGGGCCAGTATGTTTGGCCACCCCTGTTATGTACTGTACAAAGCATGTGCAACATTACAATGCAGACAAACATGCAACAATGTACTCTCTTCTACACTGGTTGAAAAAGAGGAAAAAAACCAACATAGTGTATACCTAATATAAACAGCTGTTATATTGTTATGTAATTAGTTCAAATACAAATAGTCACAGTCAAACATGAACTCTAAAAAACATGCAGTGTAAACACACTTACTTTCCTAATGTTAGAGGGTGTTTTGTTTTATTAATGGATTTATAAAAATATGAAAATATTGTGATCCTGGAGCAGAATAGGGCCAATGAGGTCAAGAACAAATGATAGCTCCAATTTTTTTAATAACTATTCATGGGAATTTCATCAAATATCTAAATCCTAGGATTTCATAAGGTCATGAAGACCAGATAAAGGCACCAGAGTTTACCATGTCAAAAATCCCTATCAAGTCATGATTACAGAGCAGCCAATATTATTACTTTTTCTATATGACCATAGAAAAGCCTGATTGTAAGATATACATACAGAGTGTTCTACTTAATTCAATCACTTTGATTTGTTCCTCAATTTTATTTGCTCAGACCTGCATTAAAGAATCACTTAAGGCCAAAACCTACAAACAAAACTAATGGAACTATGACTGGTATTAAGTCTTTGCAGGATTGGGCTCCTATAGTGTAAATAAAAACTGCCACCAGGTGTTACTGCATAACTATCATTGGCCATAACATTACCAATTAATAATCAATAAAATATTACTAATTGACCTATATGAAGATTGTGATTGTACTACACCGAGAAGACACTACTGTGTTGGGTGATGAGTCTCTGATTCAAGAAAGTACACTTGTGCTCTAAATATGTGCTTATGTGATTTCCTAAACTGAGGCCACAGATACCACTGTGTCTGGCAACAGAGAAATCTACAGATAGAAATAAGATGGCCTACTAAAAACCAAACCAAAACCAGAATTCAGAGTGACAGAGTGAAAAAAACCAGGGCCAGTAGGCAGATCAACAATGACAAAAGCAGACTAAAACAAAGGGCTTGTCTACACAGTGAGATAATGTGGCCTATGGGAGTGGGATTTCTAAAGCACCCTAATGTGCTTTACATTAATTGGTCCATGTAGACTTTGCTGGTACGCACTAAAGGTTCCCAAGCACAATGTTAAAGTGCACTAGGGAATCTTTAGTGCACACCAGCAGGGTCTATATGGACCAATTAATGCATACTTTAGAATCACAGAAGTGTAGAACTGAAAGAGACCTCAGTAGGTTATCTAATCCAGTCCCCTGCACTCAAGGCAGGACTAAGTAATAACTAGACCATTCCTGATATGTTAGGGCACTTTGGATATCACTCCCCTATAGATATCATTACACCACCGTGCAGACGAGCCCTAAGAGTTGGTGACATTGGATTATTTTTATCTATGTTTCAGGGTGTTACTGTCTGCTATATAAATTCCTGTATGTCTTGCAGGTCTCATAGAAACTTCAATCACTCAGGTATTTTAATCAAAATGAATACTAATAGACAGTCAAAATAAGTGAAATGCAGTCAGTATGTGTGCACATGTATTAACAAATAAGTGCTGAAGTCTTCAGGCATATTCTATAGCACACTGTGTCACAGAGAGCTGTGGAAAGCATTTTGGCTCTACAGCCAGGCTATTAACATGTGGCAAAAATTTTACCTAGGTCTAAACTACAAAAAGTTTGCCAGTATAGCTATATTAGCAAACCCTCTTAGTGTAGACACAGCTTATACGGGCCAAAAAGTGCTTTTGCCAGAAACGTTTGTATCGGTTTCCTGAGCAAAAGCTCCTTTATGTAATTATGGTATAACTGCAGCTACGGTAGGACTTTTATCGGTACAGAAATGTTTAAAAAAATCATCACACCTCTAAGTGACAGCACTATACCGGCAGAAGTTTCTAGTATAGACGAGGCCTAAGGCACAGAATCCATATTTTTCAGCTGGGCATAGGGTGACCAGATGTCCTGATTTTATAGGGACAGTCCTGATTTTTGGGTCTTTTTCTCATATAGGTTCCTTTTGTCCCGATATTTCACACTTGCTGTCTGGTCACCCTAGCTAGGCATGTTCTGCCTTCAGTTACCTACAGTGGAGGAGAAAATGCTGAAGAAACCCTCGGCATTATTATTACTATAATTATTTATTTATAGATATTTATCTATGATATATTATGTAGTCAAAGTACATTCACCAGCCCAGAGTTTTTAAAGAGGGAGCTAACTTAGCCTTCAGCCATGGCTAGGTAATCTGCTCTATTCACATCTGCAGTTAGGCTCAATGGTTTAGTTTCATCCACTGGTACCCAAACTCATTCCTTTCCCTTCCCTACTCCTACAATTCACTGGCACTGTGTTTTAAACAGTCTTCCTTATTGTTTCCCAGTAGGACCCTTCCCAAATAATTTAAAATTGTGTAGTCAACTATGAGAAAGTTTGCCCGTATACCACTCAAATTGTATAAATGAAGTTGCCTGTGGCACTCAGTGAACTGCAATGTATATTTCAACATTTTCTGCCACCACTAACACAGCACAGCAATTTATTTAAGCAGCCTTAGGAACAGGGAAGCTTTCTGGGCATGGCTTGTGAAGTCCTGATTGCCATTTGTACAGACCCATTGCCATATAAAGTAACAGAGGAAGGCATGCAGTGATGCCTTTAATAGGAACACTGGGCAGAAAGCCAGTGCCAGCATTCCACCTGACAGTGTTCAAATGGAGTTATGTTAAGATTAAATTATACAGATGCAGCATCCTGATGCTCATAGAGCAACCACGGTACAATATATGAAGAGCTTAACTCCAGCTATGTGAAACCTTGCAAATTTATGTTGAAAAAAGTTTTCAAAAACAGGAATAAAAACTCTCCTAATGATTGTACAGTAAGGCTAGGCCACTGTTATAGTCTATATTCTATTGTTAAGGAACTAAAAATGTTTGATGTAGCATTTCAGGTGACAAGTACAATACTGCACAGAGTTTAAAGATCAATACTATTTCCAATAAAACATTAATGTGCAAACAAAGTGCTTTGCTGTCAGTACACTAAACACAGCCCATATCGCCTTCTTCAAAATGCAAGCACAGGCACTTTAAACTTCACCTTTCACACTTCATGTACTTTATATTTGCTGAGACAAAAGGGAGCCCGAACACAATTTATAATTCCTGTGAAGGAAATTTGGAATGCCACCCTAGGAATTCTTTATTTACACTTCTCCATAAAAGGAGAATGTACTTCAGAAACAGTGACATGATGGTCACAAACCAACCATGGTTCAATATGTGGAGTAACTGGTATCTGCTGAATAAAATCTTACAAATAAATCCTAGAAAAAGTCCACCAAAGCAAATAAGAAAAGAATTCAACATATGGCTCTGGATGAAGTGTAATATAGCTAACAGATTGCTAACCCTCTTGGATGAAGAGAAGACAGCTACATTAAATAATGAGGTCTGAAATCCCTGGAAAATCTTTTCCCCCCAGAACCGAAAGCATTGCGTTATTCTAAATTCATCTTTTGCATCTTGCTCTCAAAATTGGACAGGCATTGGAAAAACAAATACCATCTGGGTCTGATTAAAAGAGCTGCATCTCATCAGTACGTCAATGGAGTCACAACCCAAGTCATCTTATTATTTACCACAAAAGCACCATATACTATTTGAACTTTGTGCTATCCCACACAAGAGATCCCATGGGACAGAAACAAATACCCACAACCATCCTATGGGACTTCTAATAAAGCTAGAAACAGAACGACTCCAGAGTGATATCATATACCCTAGCTAGGAACCACAGGCTATTTAACTAAACCTTATGTTCAATGGTATTACAGATTGCTGAGAGACCTCAAAGGATCAACATGGACACTGTTCACTTAGAGGAGATCATCAACCAGTGTTGTAATTTCTACTCCATATGAGGCTGAAGACCTGATGGGCAAAAATCACAGAAGATTAGGGTTGAAAGAGACCTCAAGCGGTCATCTATTCCAACTCCCTGCTCAAAGCAGGACCAGCCCCAAATAAATCATCCCAGCCAGGGCTTTGTCAAGCCGGGCCTCGAAAACTTCTAAGGATAGAGATTCCACCACCTCCCTAGGTAACGCATTCCAGTGCTTCACCACCCTCTGAGTGAAACAGTTTTTCCTAATATCCAACCTAGAACTCCAGTACTGCAACTTGAGACCATTGCTTCTTGTTCTGTCATCTGCCACCACTGAGAACAGCCTATCTTCATCCTCTTTGGAACCCCTCTTCAGGTTGTTGAAGGCTGCTATCAAATCCCCCCTCACTCTTCTCTTCTGCAGAATAAATAAGCCGAGTTCCCTCAGCCTCTCCTCATAAGCCATGTGCCCCAGCCCCCTAATCATTTTCATTGCCCTCCACTGGACTCTCTCCAATTTCCTACATCTTTTCTGTAGTGGGGGGCCCCAAACTGAAAGCAATACTCTAGATGTGGCCTCAACAGTACCGAATAGAGGGGAATAATCACTTCCCTCAATCCGCTGGCAATGCTCCTTCTAATGAAGCCCAATATGCTGTTAGCCTTCTTAGCATCAAAGGGCACACTGTTGACTCATATCCAGCTTCTCATCCACTGTAATCCCCAGGTCGTTTTCTGTGGAACTGCCACTTAGCCAGTCAGTCCCCAGCCTGTAGCAGTGCATGGGATTCTTCTGTCCTAAGTGTAGGACTCTGCACTTGTCTTTGTCGAACCATATCAGATTTCTTTTGGCCTACTCCTCCAATTTATCTATCACTCTGGACCCTATCCCTATCCTCCAGCATATCTACCTCTCCCCACAGCTTAGTGTCATCCAGGAACTTGCTGAGGGTGCAATCTATCCATATCATCCAGATCATTAATGAAGATGTTGAACAAAACCGGCCTCAGGCCGACCCCTGGGGCACTCCGCTTGATACCGGCCACCAACTAGACACTGAGCCATTGATCACTAACCACTGAGCTCGAAGATCTAGCCAGCTTTCTATCCACCTTATAGTCCATTCATCCGATCCATACTTTTTTAACTTGCTGGAAAGAATACTGTGGGAGATCATATCAAAAGCTTTGCTAAAGTCAAGATATATCACGTCCGCTGCTTTCCCCATATCCACAGAGCCAGTTATCTCATCATAGAAGGTAATCAGGTTGGTCAGGCATGACTTGCCCTTGATGAATCCATGTTGACTGTTCCTGATCACCTTCCTCTCCTCCAATTGCTTCAAAACGGACCTGCTTGAGGACCTGCCCCATGATTTTTCCAGGGACTGAGGTGAGGCTGATTGGCCTGTAGTTCCCCAGATTCTCCTTCTTCCTTTTTAAAAGATGGGCACTATATTTGCCTTTTTCCAATCATCCAGGACCTCCCCTGATCAGCAGGAGTTTTCAAAGATAATGGCCAATAGCTCTGCCATCACAACAACCAACTCCCTCAGCATCCTCAGATCCTTTAGATCTGGACCCATGGACTTGTGCATGTCCAGCTTTTCTAAATAGTCCTTAACCTGTTCTTTCACCGAGGGCTGCTCAACTCCTCCCCATACTGTGCTGCCCAGTGCAGCAGTCTGGGAGCTAACCTTGTCTGTGAAGACAGAAGTAAAAAAAAAGCATTGAGTACTTCAGCTTTTTCCGCATCATCTGTCATTAGGTTGTCTCCCCCATTCAGTAAGGGTCCCACACTTTCCCTGACCCTCTTCTTGTTGCTAACGTACCTATATAAACCCTTCTTGTTATCCTTCACATCCCTTGCTAGCTGCAACTTCAATTGTGCTTTGGCCTTCCTGATTGCACCCCTGCATCCTCAAGCAATATTTTTATACTCCTCCCTAGTCATCTATCCAAGTTTCCACTTCTTGTAAGCTTCCTTTTTGTGTTTAAGCTCACCCAAGATTTCTCTGTGAAGCCAAGCTGGTCACCTGCTATATTTGCTATTCTTTCTGCACATTGGGATGGTTTGTTCCTGTGCCCTCAATAAGACTTCTTTAAAATACAGCCAGCTCTCCTGGACTCCTTTCCCCCTCATATTTGCCTCCCAGGGGACTCTGCCCATCATGGAAACATGAGGCTTCTACATAGCTTCAAAGTTGGGTTTAGATTTCAGAGAAGACTTTTTCCCCATAACTAGATGTTTTAACGGTGACCAGCTATTGTTCCCAGAATTTTCAAAATGATGTACAGTGTTTTAGTGGCATGATTTTCCTTGAAATTAATACAGCAAACCACATGTCCTGCTTTGAAAATGTAACTATTTTTTGGAATATTTTTGTTGTTGCTAAAACCATACAAAAAGTTTACATTAATATCCTAGGCCTTAGTTATAGATTGCTTGTTACTCTGCTCATCACTTTACAACAACAAAAATGCTCAGTGGTTTGCTAATTTCAATAACCAATTTTTCTGGACTGATTGATGAGCAATTTCACATTATTACCCTACATATCAATTGAGTATTTACACCATGGGCTAAATCCTACTCCTACTGAAGCCAATGTGAGTTTTACTGTTGACGTCAGTGGGGTCAGGATTTCACGCTATAGAAAACAAGAATTCTTAGACAAAAATACTGCAAACATTCAAAAATTCTCTGTTAAGACATACTCACATCTAATTACAAAATCTGTCCATAGTATTTGGTTTCCCTGTGGCTTTGAACTACACTAGCTTTAAAGGTGAAAGTTCAGAAAGCAGTCATTAAATGTTTCTATTCAACATAACAAGTGCAACTATATTTCATTTAAATTGCTGAAAATGTATTCTTGAAGCTTATGTAAACTAAGTACAGTGTTATATAGTGCAAAGATCATTACATTGTTTTGATTTATACTTTAAACAAACAACAATAGATATGGCAGATTAGATTAAGAAAATAATGTAGTTGGTTGGTTGGTTTGTGGAAATTAATGTACACGCTGTTATACAAATTACAATTTTGGTTTGAAAAATAAGAGTTTGATTTCACGATTTGCATCCTAATTCATATAATTTGTAAATTTTATGACACCATCTCATTTGCAATTTGCAGAATGGGCAAGAAATAAAAGTAATACATCTTAGCAGATGATAATGAAGATTAACAATCAAGTGGTGCTCCTTCACCTCACTTAACACTGCAGTGTTATTATCAGCATACTGAGGACTTTTGTAAACAATGACATCAGCTTGAACTAAAAATAGGGAAAGAAGAAGCCAGAAGCAATTATAAACTGCAACACACAATTTGCATGGCATATATGAGTATAGGGGCAAAAATGTCTACAAATACCAAAGCAGATATGAATGTACAGACATGTAGAAGACTCATATGGAGAAACAAACAAAACTGACAAAGTTCACCAGCACAGATGACAAGAAATTCATAAGTCTTTACTTTATACCTTTCTCGTTCTGGTGAATGCAAACTAGTATCTGGTCTCAAGCAGTTGGTACTAGCACTCCTAGCCCTGTCAAGGGAGGGCTGTAGTTCACTAGTGCCAGTGCATTGCATCCAATGGTAGAAGAGAAAGAAAAAGAAAACAAAGAAAGGAACACAATGTTAGATATTAAATAATAAAATAATGTTCTCTTTACATAAAAATGTGGTATCACAATGATTTAATTAATAAAGATGTAAAAGAGCTGACTAGATGACAATGCAAATATTTGTTTAAAAATAAACCAAATGAAAGATTATGTTTGAACTTGTTTGCATAAAAAATCTTAAGTATCTAAGATCATAAAATGAGACTAAGCAATACATACTTATGAGAAAGTGGAACGGGAAATACTAAAACAATACATCTAAATATTTATTACTAGTAACAACTGCTATACCAACACAGAAGGACAGGATACAGTATATCTCAAGTAAAAATAGTTTAGAGTGAAGCTAATTTACTTTAGAAAACCATATTACATACTAAACAGGAAGGGGCACTTCTACTCAGTTCTTACCTAACCAAGAGTTCGTCTGTAAATCTTGGTATTTGTGCATTAAGACAATCACGAAGGAGTGAAATATCCTGTCTAATCACTGATTTGGTTTTAGCACATGCAGGCAGAGTTGAGCTTTATAAATTAAAATTATTTAAAATAAAAATAAAATTTAATTTCACATGTAATCAAAACCATACACATAAAGAAAGAAAAATGACACATAAGGAAAAGAAAACTGTAATACTATTTAACTCCAGTACTGACATTTCAGTAGAGTTTAATGATAGAAGAATTCTAGACAATACAGAGGTTGCAAGTGTTTGTCACTTATGTAAGAGTTAATTTTAGATAGTTGAATCTAGTTATGTTTATAAGTACGTTTTTATCTGTTAAGGTTTTCTAGAAAGTACCACTATATTATTATAATGTGTATGTTTGTTTAAATAATTTAAGTGAATACTTACTTACCTGTAAATATTCCAGTGAGTACCATTCTCTAGTAAAGGCATCTTGGGTGGTAATGTTTTATAGTGCCTAACAGAATTTCTTGAATGTGGAAGAACAGAAGAAAACAAAAACAAAAACAAAGCATGCCAGAAACGAAAGAATAGGTAACGGTAGAACAATGTTAACTAGAATGAAGACTATGTAATGTGCATAATACTATAGCAAGTTTGAACTGGTATATGCATAGATTTCTCAATGTGTCCTTTTCTTCGTTCAACCAACATGTAATTTCAGGACCAGATCTCCTATGCATGCAAACTCAGTGAAGCTACTCACATAAGTAAATTTAGAGTAACATCGTAGGTCTGAATTTTCCTCTGGAACTAAAATACCTTGGAATCTTTTCAATTTTTGATTAAAATGTATTAGCTGCTGTAAAACATGAAGTTGCTATTTTTATGCTAGCTATTTTTATATGTCAATACTACTTTATTTTAATCTACATTGTGTGATTTAATGATCCCTTCTAGTTATCTATACGATAAATTAATTGCCTACTAAAACATACTGCTATATACAATATCACAAACTAAACCACAGTTGTATTAGTATTTCAAAAATGTCATGTGTTAAAGTCCTTTAGAGGTGGTATACTAGGGGCCAGGTTCACAATGGGACTTTAGGCATTGCAATGCTGAGTACTATGGGGCTTAACTTTTAGACGAGAAAGTCACTTGTTTTCACAAAGCCTGAGTTAGGCACTTAGGTTCGCTATATGGGGAGAGATAGGCTGCTAAGCATAGGATTCACAGAAGGCAGCAAACTGGGCAAGGGTCATCTAAACTAATCAATTAGAATGCGATGAGAGGGTGTGTCCTGAGCCCTGCCTCTCGTCGGGTACCTAAGCTGTTTCTTGCAAGAAATGCCACCAGTGGTGGTGATGCCAGTGCTTACCTTTTAGCCCAGTGGTTAGAACACTCTGCTGGGATGTAGGAGACCCAGGTTCAATACCCCCATGTTTGATCAGGAGAAAGGATTTAAACAAGGGTCCTCCCATCACTCAGAAGGTTGCCCAAACCACTGGGCTTAGGGATATTCTGATGTGTGGCTCCTTCAATCTCCCCTTTTGACGCTGTCCCACTTGGATAAATAATTAGAGAGCTATTGAAGCAGCGGGGCTGGATCCTAAGTCTTCCACCTCCAAAGTGAAAGCCCTAAACTCCAGTCATAGAGTTGTTCTCACATGCACTCTCTTTCTCTGGCACAATGACTATTTAAGTACTTAATCAAAAGTGAAACAGCTTCAAGAGGAAAGAGGGAGGGAGCCACATATAAGAATATCCCATAGCTCAGTGGCTAAGTCAACATCACCTCATGTTCAAATTCTTTCTTCCAATCAAGCGGAAGGGGGAATTAAACCCAGGTCTCCCACTTCCCAGGTGATCATTCTAACTACTGGGCTAAAAGTTATGAAATAGATACCAGCCCCTCCCCCCCAGGAATTTGAAAGGGCCCTGATCTAGTTAGCAAGCTCAGAGTTTGCCTACCAGATCGAGCTTCACAGGTGAGACAGGCAGGAAAACATCTATCTTCCCGTTGGGGCTTAAGGCATCTGGATGTCTAGAATGATGCAACAGTGCACATTCTCAGAAGCAGAAACATAGGTTCCTAGGCACCTTTCACAACAAAAATGTAGATGCCAATGAGTTTAGGCACCTACAAGATTAGGTGGCAACTGAAGGGGGTTTAAGAATGCCAGTGGCACCTAAATGTCCTTTTGTGAATATGTACATAGATTACATTAAGTTAAACAGCATTAATAATGGTAAGCTAATTTTAAAAATATTGGAATTGGTTTATCCATCACCAAGGTACAGTACCTCTGTGGTGTTAGTGTATATCTACATAGAGCTAGCATGCTAAAAACAGAAGTGTAGCCACAGTGCCAGGAGGGGCTAGCCAACCCAAGTGCAGGTAGATCCTCCCACTGCTCACATCACTGAGGCTACACTTCTGTTCTGATTGAGCTAGCATACATACGTCTCCTCAAGCTACGAATTACACCTCCAGTTTGAAGCATAGACATACCTTTGGATGACAACTGTTTAACATAATAAACCAAGGCCACAGTACATAACATTTTAGAACTAGGAGTGTGGACTACCCTGGCCAAGTGAAACTCCAGGAGAAATGTAAAGGAAGAATGTGACTACCCAAATTGGAATCTGTTCCACATAGTACAGTTAACTGGAATTAAAACAAAATTTTATGGAGTGTCCACACATTCCACCAAGGGAGGGCTTTGTGGGACTGGCAGAAGGATACGCACCCTGGAGGTTCTTGCCATCTCCAGGTTGTTCCTCTTAATAGCATTCCTTGACTCCACATGGGATTTAGAGCTGGGTGCATCTGTATCCCTGTATCTGAACACCTCCATATGTGAGGGATTCTGAATCCTGATTTTAAAGCTTGGACCATCTCTAATTAATGTCACGTACACTCTACACTCTAAACTAAAATTATCAATAATAATAAATACAACGCAATACAATAAGATGTCTAGAAGATAAGAATTTATTACTACAGCATTATGCCCATAGCATGCCTAAGCTTTACAGTTACACCAATGTAAATGAGTGTGCAGAAACAATGCCAACAACATAGATGCCCAATAACTTGTTGAGTGGGCATATGAGACAACGGCATCCAAGCTATTAGTCTTTTTTGGACTCTGAATTTAATGGGAGTTGGATCAGGACCCATAAGCCTTGTAACTCATTTTAGCAACCAATCTATGGTAGCCATTATTATACTTCTATTGCTGTGTGGTGGGCTAGCTTCTATGCATAACCATGTGTCATCATTGTATTGATAACAGTACTTCAGAGTGACCACCTGGCACACTGTGGAGCATCTACTGTTGTTGCTCCCAAGTACATGCAGCAATATGCAGCAATAAACAAGCTGTTCAATGGATACTGTCATATTTCATAGCTCCATTATATTACTGCAGAATATAGAACTATTATATAAATATACATATCAAATACATTATTAAGAGTACTATACTGTTAGTACAATATCCAATTTTTTTTTAAAGGTGTATTTGGTACTGAACTTGAAATTGAGGAAATAACAGTAACTAGAGCAAGGCATAACATAGGCAAGTGCTGCGTGAACTTACATGAATACACCTCCATTCTGACCTGTATCCCACTTGTGGGCAATTTGTCAGAAGACTGTTGATCATGCTAAATTGTGTTGAGGCTTTGTGCTATAATTAAAACTCCACTAAGAGCCAGATAAAATTCACCATATTGTGTTTCATATAAGAATTAAGTGAGAATTTTTAATATTTGCAACTCAGCCATTTTAAAGTAATTGATGACCTGTAAGGGGAAAGGAACAAATACAGACTCAGAAAGAGACAAGGAGATGCAGAAGTGGGAGCTGAAAAAAGAAAGGCCAGAAGAGGGAAGTGAAGGAACAGGAGCTGCGTGGTCCCATGAAGCTGACATAAAGGGGAAGGGGGCCAGGAACAACAGAGAAGCAGGGACTGAAATGGTTTATTAAATGTTGAAACCCAGAAACACTGAAGCACGAACTTCCTCAGTCACAGAAAGTTAGCCTAAAAGAAAAGGAGTACTTGTGGCACCTTAGAGACTAACCAATTTATTTGAGCATAAGCTTTCGTGAGCTACAGCTCACTTCATCGGATGCCTGTAGTTCTTTTCTAATGATAATACTTTAAATTTGCAATGAACTTTAATGGAACCATTGCACTGAAGCTGAAGTTCTTAAAAACTATATAATACTTTCTAAGTATTGATGAGACCTGGAAAATTAAAATTATCCTGGACAAATTTGTGAAACCCATTGTTTAGGGAACAATCATGCAGACCAGTGGTGCATTGGACTGCATGGTTTTACAGGGTCTTTTCCAATCCTAATTTTTAAGGTTAAGTAAAATTTAGAGAGTACCGACCTAAACTTTTATTAATGATCAGTTTGTGAGTAGAAAACTACATACATGTTTTCCTTAGTTCTCATAACTGTAACACCTGCAAAAGAGCTGATTTATAAATGTCACCAGAAGAGGAGAAATAGAAATAGATATACAAAGATTGCAAGAAAGTGCTGCCAATTTATCCTAACAAAAATAAAATAAAATTGAAAATGCTTGTGTTCTTAAAATTAGATCAGAAAAAGATTTTTCTTTGCTTACTAATAACCAATTTGTTTAGTCAAATTTTAGATCTGAATTAAAGTGATCACTGTCTAATTGGATGTACCAAAAGCATGGGAATAAACTGTGACTACACTTTTTCTTCAATTTTTACACTTAAGTCAATGCTTTTTCCAGATTTGTATTTAACTTCTGTGTTATATGACCAGAGGTAGGCTGGTGAGATTGAGTTTTGTTTTTCTTTCACAAAAATTGATCAGGTAAGTTTTGCTTTTGCAAACCCAAGAATGGTTCATATCAGGATTCCATATTATCCAAAGCTCCAAAATTTAGGAAAGGGTGTCAGGGTGAAGATGGGTCCAAGCTGTATCTGAACCCAACCTTTAGCAATATGTGGGAACAAGGGTTGAAATGAAATGGGAAACTTTAGGTCTAGGGCTCCCATGGGGTGGTTTAATCCTGGTTCCTTCTTATACCAACCACCAAAGCTCACCGTGGGTTTGGGTGTCAGATAAAGTAAAAAGTTCAGTTTTGGCCCATCTCTGCTAGAGATTCTCCCCAGATTCTCAGTTGTTGTAAATCAGTGTCCTCCATTAAATCTGGTCCTTAGATCTTTCTGTCTATACAGTGCATAATGTACTATAGGATTCAAGCTGAATACATAGAAAGACCCAGTTTTTTAACATGTCAGCAGATATTTCTTATCCAAGGGAAATTGGAAATCAAGCACCCGATTCACCAGGGTGTTACTCACATTTTACGTCAATGTAATTCCATTGAGATTACAATAGTGAATTGGTGTAAATCTGGTGTAACACAATGGCTGCATCAATCAATGTGATGCGCCATTGTGTTGCACCAGAGTATGAGTAGACAACGAGTACATAAAACATAACCAACTCTCAGCAGGTACAATATGACATATTGCCAAAGTATCTAACCTTTCGATTTATGGACTTATTTGTTTAGATTTTTGAACTTATTTGTTTTCACTGTCTGCTAAATAACATGAAGTCATTCCTTATTACAAAGATTCAGAGTAAATGGCTTCCAGTTTAAAATGTGAGGTGAAGTTTCAGGGATTTCTAACTGCTAACAGGTAGCCTGTGTACTCTCATCACCAGTATGCTCTAGTTAGGCTCTAAAGAGTAGTGTTTCCTGATTTAAAAAATTGTAATTAAACAAAATCTTCCAAATGGGAATCCAGGGAGATACCAAAACTAAAGATGGGTCTTCTCTGAGGTATGAAATATTACCCCGTGTTGCAAAAGCATTAAAAATTAGTTCAGACCTTACAAGCCCTGATCCTACAAACATTTACTTATATGTTTAACTTAAACACATAAGCAGTCCCATTACTTCACTGAAGGTCCATCTCCCTACAGAATAACTTAAATTTGGGGCTCAGCTGCATCTGTGCTGGGTCCTTTCTTTTTGAGTTCTTGAGCGCTGTAGGACCTACTGGAGACTGGAGTCAATGTAGAATATTGCAGTCTCTGGGATTTGGAGTCCTCACGGGATATAGCGCACTTATCAATTCAAAGGGGGGAAATGCCCTGGCAGGGCCCAGCACAGACAAAACCAAAACTAAAATTCTAAATGGAAGGTGGGAAACAATGGATACATCTACTCTGCAAAAACCAACCAACCAACCAACCACACAAACCACATGAGCAAGTTTCGGAGCCTGGATCTACAGCCTTGGATCTACAGACTTGAGCTTGCAGGGCTCATGCTACATTACAAAAATAGCAGTATCGACATTCCCACTCGGGCTGGAGCTCAGGCCCTGAGACCCACCCCTTGCCAGGTTTCGGAGCCTAAGCCGAAACATCTACGGTGCTAGCTGTAGTGCCGAAGAGCGAGCCATGTGAGCCCGAGTCTGTAGACCTGGGCACTCGGGCGTGCTGCCACGGGTATTTTTTTTGCAGTGTAGACATGCCCAAGTGAGAGCTGTCAGGTGAAGCACAGTGACATGCAACCTTTGTTTATCTAGTCATGTGCTCTTCTGAGGAATTTTCTTCAAGTTTGTTGTCAAAACACAAAAAGTGTTTATTAATTTTACATAATAACAAAGGAAACAAATCAAAGAACCATAAAAAATTCAAAAAACGCAAAAGAAACTTTATAAAACCACAGTAAAACTGCCATGCATTTGAAAATCACACCTTTTCTGACTAGACAGGTAATCCTATCACAAAAGTATATGCTGCAGAAATATTTGCATTATTTAATTTCAAATGTGACTGTTGACACTTATTTTACCACTAGGCTTTCAAGTGCTCTAATCATAACTATCAAAGTAAACAAACATATGTAAAAATCTTGATCAGTTCTTTCTTAAAAAAAAATAACTAAATGGCAATTCAGTTACATGTTAAGAAAATGGTGTCCGTTACTTACTGTAATATTAATAAAGCTAAAGGAAATGATTGGGCTAGTGAAGTACACAGAAACTAACTATAAGAAATCATGGTTATCGAATTCCTGTATTTACCTGGTGGTATGTAGGCACTCTGCACTTCTTCCTCGTTTTGCTCTGGGCAGCATAAGAAGCTCACTGCACAGACAGGATGGGTGGTGAGTGAAACAGATATAAATATGAAGTATTAGATGACATGAGTTATGCAAATGATATGCAAATGAAAACATAAAAAAAGAAACCAGAAAGCTGGCACTGAGATAGCTGTCTTGATAGTGTTCAAACCAAAACAGATTACAATGCTGCTCTAAAATGTAAGCAATAAAGTACCTATGACAACTATATATTCAGAGAATACTTTTAAGTGGACATCTAATTTTGTCTTTTTCTTTTTTTAAATTTTGAAGTTACTTCAGAGTTTTTAATATTAAATATTGACAGGATTCTTTATCAAATTACACTGCTATGTAATCTTCTAGTTCTTAAAGTACGTATTTATTAAAACTTGGCAGCATGATAATAAAAATGGAACTGTAGAACCTCCATTTTTGAACCCAGACAAGAGTGTGTGCGCGCAGAAGGGTGGTGGGGAGTTATAAACTTAGTTTTATGCTCTAGCGAATACAGTGTAAGGAGCATCAACTCATCATTTTGGTGAAATGAAAAATATTTGTCCACCAAAATATTAAGTTTATTCAAAGGTAGATTCTGATCTAAAGCTTTTTAATTACGATATTTTGTTATATATTCCCTTACAGAAACAGAAAATGTGTTAATCAGTTATCAAAATCTCCTTTCTAATCATTTCTATTTTACAGTCCACTTACTCCATTATTTCAACCAGCAGTATATTACAAGAGCCAAGTGCTACAGCCAACAATATAGCTACTGTAAATTAATCATTTCCATCTTTAATAAACATGATTGTGATAACAGCATGTCCCTTTGGTGATTTCTGTGGGTATCTGCACTTCAGTGCAAATCACAGAGAGAAGTCCCAGAATCTCCTTATTGTTATTGACACCAAAGTGAGGCTAAAGTTCATGAAGATGCATCATTTAAAAAGAATCAAAGAATCATATGAAGTACTATGGTAACAGAGAGAGAAAAGATATAAAAATTATGCAAAGTGGAAAAATGCTCAATTACTTTTATACTTCATAAAACTATAAATTTCACTATGGAAACTGGTATAAGCAATATTTATGTAATATAATAAACCAGGGCAATCAAAATCATGACTTAAATCTCACATGTGGATTGCAAGTTTGCATCTGGAACTACAGGCCTGATTTTGATGCAACAAAATATGTTAAAGGTGAACTGAATTGTTTTTCTTAAAAGGAAAGAACAATAAAACTATTTAATATCTCATATCATTAGCAGAATTTATGTGTAGACTTCCAAATTACAAATAAATACAATATAATTTAAAACAAAGTAATTGAAAATAAAATTCCTCTTTTATTTCTTGTACACACAAAGGGTTCTGTGTTTCCCTTGAAAGATTTGAGGACATTACAAAAGCCAAAGCACTGTATGATTCAGGTCCATGCACGGCTTAGTTATCAGAGGGTATGTCTACACTGCGACTAGATGCCTGTGCCAGCTGACTCGGGTTCACAGGGCTCGGTCAAAGAGGGCTGTTTAATTGCAGTGTAGACATTCGGGCTCAGGATGCAGCCCAAACTCTGGAACCCTTCCATCTTGCAGGGTCCTAGAGCCTAGGCTCCAGCCCAAACCTGAAGGTCTACACTGTAGTTAAAAAGCCCCTTAGCATGAGCCCCACAAGCCAGAGTTAGGGGTGGCATGGGCCCTGCAGGTTTTTAACTGCAATGTAGACAGACCCAGAGACAACATAAACTGTTATAGGAGAAACAATGAGGTGTCCTTGTGGCACCTTAGAGACTAACAAATTTATTTGGGCATAAGCTTTTGTGGGCTATAACCCACTTCATCAGATGCATGGACTGAAAAATACAGTAGGCAGGGATAAATATACAGCACGTGAAAAGATGAGCGTTGCCTTACCAAGTGGGGGTCAGTGTTAACGAGGCCAATTCAATCAGGGTGGATGTGGCCCATTCCCAACAGTTGACAAGAAGGTGTGAATATCAACAGAGGGAAAATTGTAGAGGAAAATTACTTTTTGTAGTGACCCAGCCACTCCCAGTCTTTATTCAGGCCTAATTTGATGGTGTCAAGTTAGACTTAAAACAACGCTTCCTCAGTTCTTGTTCCCTAGTGCCCCTACTCTACTTGCACTACATTGATGACATCTTCATCATCTGGACCCATGGGAAGGAGGCCCTTCAGGAATTCCACCAGGATTTCAACAATTTCCACACTACCATCAACCTCAGTCTGGACCAGTCCACTCAAGAGATCTACTTCCTGGACAAAACAGAGCAAATAAGTGATGTCACATAAACACCACCCTATCCCAGAAACCTACTGATTGCTATACTTACCTACATGCCTCCAGCTTTCATCTAGACCACATCACATGATTCATTGTCTACAGCCAAGTCCTAAGATACAACCACATTTGCTCCACAAACACCTACAGGGTCTCTATCAAGCGTTCTTAAAACTACAATACCTACTTAGGGAAGTGAAGAAACAGATTGATAGAGCCAGGAGGGTACCCAGAAGTCACCTACTACAGGACAGGCCCAACAAAGAAAGTAACAGAATGCCACTAGCCATCACCAGCATCCCCCAACTAAAACCTCTCCAGCGCATCAAGGATCTACAACCTATCCTGGAGGATGATCCCTCACTCTAACAGACCTTGGGAGACAGGCCAGTCCTCACAGACAGCCCTCAACCTGAAGCAAATACTCGCCAGCAACTACACACCACACAGCAGAAACAGTAACCCTAGAACCAATCCCTACAACAAACCCCAATGCCAACTGTGTCCACATATCTATTCAAGGGACACCATCATAGGACGTAGCTACATCAGCCACACCATCAGGAGCTCATTCACCTGCACATCTACCAATGTGATATATGTCATCATGTACCAGCAATGCCCCTCCGCTATGTACATTGGCCAAACTCGACAGTCTCTATGCAAAAGAATAAATGGACACAAATCAGACATCAAGAATTGTAACATTCAAAAACCAGTAAGAGAGCACTTCAATCTCCCTGGACACTGCATAACAGACTTAAAAGTGGCTATTCTTCAACAAAAAAAACTTCAAAAACAGACTTCGACAAGAAACTGCAGAACTGGAATTAATTTGCAAACATGACACCATCAAATTAGTCCTGAATAAAGAGTGGGAGTGGCTGGGTCACTACAAAAAGTAACTACTTTTTATAAATATTATATTGCCTTATTAGGCAACTCCTATCTTTTCATGTGCTGTATATTTATACCTGCCTACTGTATTTTTCACTCCATGCATCTGATGAAGTGGGTTATGAAAGCTTATGCCCAAATAAATATATTACTCTCTAAGGTGCTACAAGGACTCCTTGTTGTTTTTGCTGATACAGGTTAAAACGGCTACCCCTCTGAACCCTGTTATAGGAGAAGCACTAATGAAATCCAGAGGCAGAAAGGGAAGTGAATTTGGTTCATAGGTCAAATCTTAAGGTTCTTGCTCATTATTTACTCTATCTTCATTCAATCAAAGTTTGCCTATCAAGGACCTCAAGATTTGGCCCATTGAAAATAGTGATATAAAACACCCATGCATGGGATATAAAATAGCAAATAAATAAGGAATACAATTCTAATTATTTCCTCAAATTGAAAAAAAAAATCATACTGGTAAGGTATTGATATTCTCATAATTAATTATGCTTTTGACACATTTACAGAAAAAATGTATTCCTCTAGAAAAGCATTTTTGAAGGAGATACTAGATTGTGTATATGACCATGGAGATTTCCACATTTTATTTATAAACAAATGGATGGAATAGAACACTGAGAGACCTATTTCACTGAGAATCAGATAATGATACCTGAATTCACAGCAGTCAGAATTATGATACCAGACTTGATAGCTTTCCCCAGTAATTTTTTTATTAAAAAAAAATAGCAGCAAAGGCAATCTCAGTTCTGTTGGAAATATATCACAACTTGTTGCTGAACAGTCCTCTAGCTGGAATTTTATATGAGGCCATGATTCACTTTCCTAAATCTAAGGATTCTCTGTTATTGCTCCTGCATAATAATTTAAAAATAATAGTTGAAATTCCTGAACAAAGATTCTGAAGGTTATTACCAGGAATTATTCAGAATATCACATATTGATTTGGGTGCTACCACAATACAAATAAATAACTAGTAACAACTTGTATGGGTATAATCAGATGCAGTTAATAATTGTAGATTATTTCAGGCATGGGGATAGCAGGAAGTTCTATGGATCTATCCATACCTTTCCAGTGGATGCTATATTAGACAGATAGCAGCAGGTATGGATTTTGATGAGAACTTCTGTAAATGAGTGAACTTATTGCAAGAGCATATCAAGTAAAGGGTCTTTAAATTCTTAATCTTCTTCCTTGGTAGTAACTGCAACAGGCTCCCCCTTAAGATGCCTGTATTACTCATTGATAAGTTTGTGGTTCTCATGGGACCCGCCACTAGAGATAAATAAACAAGAGTTGTATAGTGCTTTCCGAAATGACTGCAGTGCACCTTAAGCGGGGGTGGGGGCAGGCGTTGTCCAGCTTGCCAGGGAAAGCTTTATGGGTTGGGGTAGGGGTGGGAGAGGGGCTCAGAAACTGCTGCAAAAAGAGGAATGGGTCAGCGTGGTGATGCTGACTCATCCTCAGGTACCAGAAGGGCTGGGGAGTTGAAAAGGGGCAAGCCTGGCAGCAGCAGCCCCTTTCCCCCAGACCAAGCGAAGCAGCATCCACCTTCCCTCTCCTTGAGGTGGCAAAATACCAGGTGTGGTTAGGACCTGCTGTAGGCATCGCACTAGCCACTCCTTTCCAGGGGGGCTGGGAAGGAATTTTTCCCTCACCACCAGACTGGCCTAGGTGGAGTGGAGGGTTTTTTCACCTTCCCCACAGTGGGTTCAGGGAGGACTTTGTTACGGTGAGTAGGAAAGGGAGTTAGGCTATGATGTCGCAACGTATTATGTACATGTGGGGTTGATGCCCAGGGAGGTACTCCACAGGGAAGGGATACAGTGACCAGATAAATGGCTTTGTAAAGGACTTAAAAAGGAAGTGTTGGTTAAAAGAAAGGAATGGGGGCAGGGAGGGAGAGCCAACCCCGCCTTCCTTATAGCATACCTTATCCTCCATTGGAGCGGGGGAATGATAAGGTCCCAGCAAGGGTTGGCTGGAGCACCTGGATGGAAAACGAAGGGGGGCTGGTGGAAGCCCCTGGACAGCTATTGAATGAACATGGAGTTACCTACACTGTATAGGTTTATCTGCCAGGTAGTCTCAGACATCTAATAATGAAGTTGTGGCCTGATTAAAACCATATCAAGTGTCTCCCGTCCTCCTTTCAGGATAGCTGGACAACAGAAGTTTTTTACAGGTGGGAGTGAAACGAGACTGATGCAGCTGATGTCTCTGGGAGAAGAAACTCCTGGCAGAGGTACAGGGGCCCCTCAGGATAGCAACACCTACTTACTCCATTTATCCATCAAAAGCTGGCTTCTCAAAGCAAGAAGAAGAGAATGGAAAACTCTCTTATACCAGTCAGAGTCCCACCCTAGCAGCACCCTCACCCTTGTCTCTGCTCTGATGGCTTCCGCTTCAGAGAGAATCAGAGCAGAATCCTAAATCAGAGCAGAATCAGAGCAGAATCAGAGCAGAATCCTCCATCCAAGCAGGAAGGGAGGAGATGTAAATATGATCCAAGAACACAGTCAGGAATTTTGTTTTTGACTGTGGGATATTTTGCATACACTTATTGTCTAAATTTGCACCTAGGAATAGGAGTCACCCTTCAATGTCCCCTGCCCCCTTTCAACCTCTACTTACAAAGAATACTAAGGAAAATGGTCAATAAACATATTTTTGAAAAATATGTTTATTGAGTATATAACTACTTTTACTATAAAGAATAAAATGAAACGTACATATGAGGTGGAAAACACTGCAGTGTTAGTGTCTTAACTGTAAAACTGATTTTTTTATGATTAAAAAGCATTTCAATTCACCTCTAAGAAGAAAATCAGTGGTACAATCCAACTTATACAATTCTGTACATATTTCTTGCCTAATTTTATTGTATGCCATGGTAAAACAAGTCTCAAGAAATTAAAACTATCAACAACACTTATTAATGCCTAGATGTAAGTTATCTCATTTAAAATTTGAAAAGGCAAGATCATATACAAAACTGAATTAGGGATCGCTGCAGAGGCCATTGGCTATTAAATTACTATGTTGCTTCAAAACTGGACAAAAGTTCCAGAAACATTTTCAGTTTTATTCCCTTCTCCCATTTCTCCACCCTACTACGGATGGCATTGTTTATAGTAGGCTTGAGGAATCATTTTAAAGTAGTAACACCAGGACTGATTTTGTCACCCTTATTCACACTGATAGGACTATTGACAAAGTAAGGGTAGCAGAATATAGGCACTATGATTTAGCTGTATAACATTTTCCCACAAAATAATTAAGTGACCTACAAATATGAACAACCAGAGTCACCATTACGTTTTCAAGTACTGCACCAAAATTTGTTCCTATGATTTCTTTGCATAAACAAGGCAAAATTCCTGGTTTATTCTTCCTCCTCTTTTCATATTCTATGCTACAAAAATAATTTTCAGTATGAATATAGAACCTATTCCTTATCTGTTGCCTAATACTGATAAAAGCACCTTTTCTCTCCTAGTGCCGTAATCATGATTGTTCTTGTCAGTTATGGCCATTCCTTTCCCCTTTCCCGTTAACCCAAATGTGCATTCAAACAAGTACATTCAAACACTAGCCAAAAAGACAAAGACACTTCTATACATGTTCATAAGTTTAAGCTGAAAACATACCTTTCATGATCTGACAAATACTGACTATCCATGTCTCTGGACCTGCGATCAACTGGACTTCGGGAGGCATCATGGTGTCTAGTTGGAGAACGTGATCTTCTCATTTGATGAATTTCATCTAAACTCCTAGAAGTGTTTATATAATACATATATGTATGATGGTTTTCTTCTCCCCATAGTTAACACAGTTTAACAGGTTACATGGTTACAAGTTGCCTGCTGGAAAGTTTCTCCTTAATGTATGACTTTTCAAAAATATTAGCTCTTTGGGGGAAAAAAACCCTCATTTTGCATGGGTAACAGTAATTTTTACCCTTTTTAGAATTAAATTATTTGTGAACACAGAACTCAGCAACGTTAATGGGGAACATGTTCCTGTATTTGGAGAATAGTTTGAGAGAACAGCTAGCAAGAATTCATGTTGAAGTTTATGGTTTTATAGTTTCATACCTAGGTTTCCAAACGCAGAGTCCTGGCCTGTGGACCCTGGTCAGTGGAAAGTCCTTGCAGCAGAAAGAAGTATCTGTGGCTGCCCTTCAGCAAGGGTTAGGGTGGGACCACAGGTAGTCTGCACTATCCCTAAAGCGTGTGGCACTGCATAGGAAGGGGGTGTGACTGTGTACATCTTCCAGAAGTTTCTGACCTGCTACGGAGTCTGACCTAAAAGTTCTTTTCCTGTGGTGAAATTCCTGATGGAGAGCAGCAGTGGGAATACCACTGATCACTTGAAGGGCTGACCCCCCTCTGCCCCCGCAAATTAGGGGTAGTAACTACCCACTGAGTAAGTAGCCTTACCACTGAGTAAGTAGCCTCTTACAGGAGGGACCAAGCTGCAAACCTCTGTGCCAGTGGTGGTGAATCAAGCCATATGTTTTTACTGAGTTTCAGTGTTTGGCTGACAGACTGAAAGTTCCTGACTGTTTTTCCAAGAAGAGCTCAAAAATTTGTTTTCTAAAAGGGAAGTGAAGGGTTGTCTGGCCTTTCAGCTAAGTGTGAGGAGCAAAAAGAGGGGTTGGCCTCATAGCCTGAACAGATTTCTTAAATGCAACTCAGTTTTCTACTGTAAGACCAGGAAAGACTGGTGCCACTCTGGATTAAGTCATTCTGGGACCAGCATGTGATTAGCACTGAAAAAAGTCTCTTGTACTCATCTATGGTCCAAGCAACGTTATCTGCAACACAAGCTTTGTCTACACTAGAACACATAGTATCTTTGTTACAGTAGCTGCCAGCATCAATACTACTATTATGTTTATACAATCATATGAGCAGGGCTCTATCATTTTTTACCACAATGTCAAAATGCATGAGCCCAGTTTACACTAGTGGCTAGTACTAAGTATAACTGCAGTATTGCTAGCTGTTGCTCTACTGCAGGTACCAAGATTTCTAGTGAAGACACCTCCAGAGGACAGAGGAGGGAAAACTGAGAACGAGTGGATGAGGCTATGGGTTTCAAGAGAGGTTCAGAGAAGCTTCTTCTCCTCTCCCTTTCTCCATACAGAGGAATGAAGGAGGTTTGTCAAGTTTTGAGTCTACCAACCCTGGCAATGTCTACATCTGAAAATGTAAAGCACACAACACATTTTTATGAATGTAAAGCAGGAAAAAAACAAAAGAGATTCGCTTATTCATTACTTGTTGCCTACCAGAAGTTATACACACAGGAACTATATACTTAACTTTATAGCCAGTCTAAATGTTATCATTGTTCTCTGAAATACATATATATATATATATATATATATATCATTTGGTATTTTATTGTTTTCTCTCTAACTAAACAAATCCCATAAAAAGAATCTTAGAATGTAATTTATAGGAACTGGTAACTTCAGATTACTCTTACTTGCAAAATCATTTCATTCATGGTTATTAATGGTATATTGTTATTTATTATTTATAGCACCCATGGTGGACTCACAAAAGGCACAGTCTCTCCCTGAAAGAGCTTCCAATCTAAATTTTAGATACAACACAATGAACAAAATGATAAACAGTAGGGAGGATGTCAGGTAAGGAAAGATTAGCGTTACAGTATTGCAATTAACAAAGCAAGCAACTTGATGGGTGATTTAAATAAAGGATTAAGGATTTGGTAGGCTTCAAACAATTTCTATGCTTCAATATTAAACTAACACATGAAGAAAAAGTAATACACTGTGAAAAATAATGAAGAGTTCAATCAGATGAAAGTGACATAGAATCTCTGCTTGGTTACACAAATTTTGAATCACAAAGTGTTTCAATAACTAATGTTGCTAACTTGTGAACCCTACCTCTGTAATGGCACATTTGGTAAACGTGAACGGGTCCTGCCCTGATCATCACCACGGTGAGGAGATACAGATCGTGAACGATGATGTGTTGTTCTTTGCTGTTCTGGCACAGTTAACGTTGTAGATCTACTTTCTCTAGTATTAGATCTATAACCTACTGGTAAAAGTGCAACAAAATGATGTTAGACAGTAAGGATCTGGGTCTACGAACATGCAGGTAATGGTTGGTCTTTCCAGGAAAGCACATCTAAATGATTACAAGATTTTCAAGTAGTCATTTAGCTATTGTAAATCCTGAAATGTCATGCAGCCAGGATTAATTACTAGCATTACCTTTAAATGTAATGTGTGTATATGTATAGAGGCAGAGAAACTAAGAGGAGTTTGGGTGCATACTGGGGAAGGGAGGCTTGAACAAGTCACCTGAATTGGGGGATATTACCTAAAATCTAATGCGTTAGGTATTGCTGCTCACTGGAGGTCACTTCTTCAAGTGACACGGTAATTGTTCTACACTGTGAACCCCAACCTCATTCAGTGTTTGTTTTATGAAATCAAAGCAATTTAGGTTATTTTCATCTAAACTACCTGCCCACCATGAATGGAAGAAGCAGCCGGTATGGAACAAAAGAGCATCCCTGAGATAAGAGATGGCTCCTGAGCCAGTTTCAGCTGAGTTCTAAGTGAACCAGACCAGAGCTACCCTTACTGCAATGAACATAAAAGTATTGACATTACGTTAAACATAGTAATTGGATACCAGAGATATTGCATAAGTAATTTTCCTGTGAATACTACGAGTGAACGGCAAATGGTCTGCTAAGTAAAAAAAAATTTAAAAATTGTTTAGAATTAAAAATCACTATCAGGATGTTTGTCCAATTTTAAAATTGCTTTAATCAACATTTCCAAACAAAAATACTTGAGCAGCAGCTTCTTGTTCATTTAACTATCAAGAGTAGTATTCAGCATATAATTTTTGTTCTTCTTTAATATTTACATTATGGCCGTACCAAAATCCCCTCAAAGGACTGTGGATACACTGCTATGCAATATACAAACCAAAGATTCACAGAGTTTGCAATCTCATGCAACAATTGAACACATGGCATACATGAATGAATGCTTAGATTTTGGGGAAATCATTAGCTATTGCAAGGAACAATCTGAACTCCTGCTTTAGCAACAGAGTGGAAAGAGAAACTCATTTTGAACAACTGTGTTATAATTTTTAAAAGTCAACACAGGTTCTGTATTCACATGATTCTGAGATGTTTAATACCACAAAAACATGTAACGTACAAAGGTGGCAGCTCCCTTAAAACAACACTTTACCCTATTCTATTGTACTTTGGCATTGTTACTTCAACACCAAGAAACAATTAACAATGGTGAGAATAACTTTAGCATAGATCTTCATAATTGCCATAACAACAACATAGTTGGTAATGTAACCACTGAGGTAGCAAAGGGACAAAGAGAGGCCTTGGAAGGAAAAAAATAAATTCTATTTTCTTACATATTATAGGATAGATTATGCCATCCTTACTCATGCTGAGGAGCACCTTAATCCCAGACTAGTCCTATTGTAGTCAATAGCACTAAGAAGGAAGTAAGTGTGAGTAATGCTGGCAGTATCTGGTCTTAAAAGATTTGGCAGCGGGATTCCAGGAAGAGATGTTGTGAATCTGAATGAAGTGAAGTAGTTTGGGGTTTAGAGATAGTGTGAAATCCTGGGCCCATTAAAGAAATGAGAGTTTTCCCTCTGGATTCAGTGTAAGTTATCAACATAGAGGCAGGAGCTGATATGTGACTCGATGAGCTTGCCCAATGAAAGGGCAGAATCGTGAAAGACTTCAGACAGAAAAAAGGAGGAACTCCCAACAGATAGGAAGGGAACCACGAAAGCAAGAATTGCTTCAAGGAGGGAGTGATCCATTATGTTAATGGCAGTCATTTCATGTCAGTCATCTATCTAGAAACTTTTAATGAACCTTATGGCCATCTGATATTGTATCTCTACTAAATATATGTTTCATTCCACATACATGATATATTGTTTCAAAGTCTGGAATATCTCATTTGTAAATCTCCTTTTTAAAAAAGAGCAAGTTAGGATAAAGCAACAAAATATGGGATCTTAATTGATTTTCCTCACTTGTAGATTGTCTGATAGCAAGTTTCAAATGTTAAGTGTGGATGCCATTAGAATTGCACCAAATCAGAGAATCAAATATGAAATCATAGAATATCAGGGTTGGAAGGGACCTCAGGAGGTCATCTAGTCCAACCCCCTGCTCAAAGCAGGACCAATCCCCAACTAAATCATCCCAGCCAGGGCTTTGTCAAGCCTGACCTTAAAAACTTCTAAGGAAGGAGATTCCACCACCTCCCTAGGTAACACATTCCTGATGGAAAGATGGAAAGAGAAAAAAGAAAAAAACTGTAGCAAAAAGACCCACATCAGGACCATACCTTACACACACACACATCCTTTAGGTTTTGTTTAATTATCTTGTTATCGCTTCACAGATGTCTCCAACCCAATAGCCATCTGATACTGGATGTGTGAAAGTTATTTTCAAAAGTAATTTGGGGACGTAGCTTCTCAGGCAATCTGAGTTTGATGCATAACACTGACAATGTTTTCCAACTGCAGCAGAAGAGTTGAGTCTCACCTGCTGTTTAACTCTAATTTGTTTATCTTAATATAAGTTTAGCATTGCACCTTCCTTTATCAGACCATTTTTTTTTCATTTATAACATTTGCCCTTTCCTAAGAGTTCAGGCTGCATGCACAAATGTAGTAAAACATATAACTTCGCATATATATATACACACAGATTTCTTCCAGACAGAAACTAGAAGGAAACCAACTCTACAAACAGTCTCTCTCACCCATATCTGACAAATGTCAAAGGAATGAAACAGGTTATACATATTAAGTTCTGAAGGCCAGTTAACTTGGGCTCTGTCAGATGAGCTCGTAAAATGGGTTTGCATGAGCTGGTAGAACTAGTTTGGAAATAAGTTTCTTCCAGCCAGCCTACTCACATTAATTTAGCAACCGTTAGTATCAGCTCAACTGTCATGGATGGCAGAGACTTCAAAAGCAGAGAGGTGGTCTCTGAGACAGTAAAGGCCCTAGTTACATATGGCCCATGAATTCTTCAAAGGTACAATGTCACACTTAGGCACCGAACTCCTAATGACTTTCAGTGCGACTTAGGCATCTAAGCGCTATTTGAGCATTCGAAAATGTATTCCAATGAGTGCTGTTGTCATATACATTTTGAAAGACTGCTTTGTGGGATGGAAGATAGGTCATTGCAGATGGGGAATTGTTGCCCAGAATGAACTGGTAAGTGAAAAGCCCCATATAGTTTAAAAAAGGAATAGTGCAGCTTTCGAGATGAGTAAGGGATCACGCATGCCAATATCTGCACCCCCATTTGCGAAAGGAAAAAAAATGTGAAAAAATAATGGAAATCATTTTATTTAAAATATTTTTTTATTTAATTTGATGAAAGAATGAAGAAAATCACTCCATTAAATGTAATACTAGTGCTAAGGCTATTGGGACAAATTCTCTTCTTCGTTACGCGGGCACAACCCTATTGCTTTAAACTGATGTAAATGAGAGCAGAGTTTAGCTCATTCAGCAATGCAGTGATATTTCACACGAATGGCAAAAATGCCATGAATAACTGCTGTTTGTAGGTTACTTTAATCATAGATTAATAAGGAGAACTTTTCAAATAGTACCATATTTTTAATATGTTCAGTACTTTCACAAGTAACTTTTACATAGAAAACCTGATTTAGCTTGGGTGGGTAAACAGCAACTCTTTACTAAGTCTGCCATGAATAGGAGTTTTAATCTTGTGATTTGTGGCAACTGCCAATGAAATATACTTAAGGTATGGTATCTAAAATATGCCCCGATGTTTTATTATATTGAATATACAAAGGGTGCTAACCTAAAGTGGAATCAAGATATTCTCTCTCTATATTTATACATTTATGCACATTTATGGTAATGATAATTCATGAATGCTTATGAAAAGTATAAAAGATATAGCCATGCCCCATGCATTTGAATTTTCAACCATGCATTTAAAATATATTCCTTTGAGTACTGCATTATATCTGGGTTTCAAGCAAGAAGCAAAATAAAAAAAATGCAATGGAAATTGAAATTGTAATTAGTATTTTAACTGAATTATTAGAATAAAAATTGTAGTTTCACGTATGCTTAGAGCACTGTGAAGTAACAAACAAACAGCTTTGAACCATCTAAATGCAAAATCCAAACAGTCACATCTAAACAGAAATATTAATTAGTACATAACAGTACATTTTAATTTAATTTAGAAGGAAAGACACCACAGAGTAATTAGTCATACTGTTTTCTCCATAACACAATCTCCAAAACCAGCATCCTGCAGGAGTCTGGAAAATTAGAGGGGGAGGAGGGAAGGAACAGCAAAAAGAAGCAGGACCATGCTCTTCACCCACGCACCTGGAGGAACTACTCCAATACCATCATCAACATCATAATCTGAGATGTCACTATCACTGATTCGCTGAGATCCTGCACAACAGTAAGGCAAATAAATACCTGTATATCTGGTTGTATTGGAAAATGTAAAAATATGTTTAAATAAAAACTCTAGTTATTCCTGTGATTCAAACATAGGGTGATTTTATATTTAAACTATATGAAATGAGAATTAAACTGAATTTAGAATGAGGGCATAGTCTGATATCTATATGCTTATTTTTTTAATGCACCAGTTTCAACAGTATCTAGTTGCTACAGCTACTAAAAGTGCATCAGTTAATTATGAAGTTATGCACTGGCTGGAACTTATTAGTTTTCTTACTCTTATTCTTCTTAACAGGCAGGTAAAAGATCAGAAAAATACCTGAGAAAATACCTTTAGAATTTGTTCTTTATTTCTTTCATATTTTTAAAATGTAATCTAATTTCAGACAAAATAGTACAGTAGAGGCTACAGGTTGCAGCTATTTCCATATAGCAGCTATTTCAACCCATACTATACGCTATGCTATGGCTCTGAGAAATGCCACTTTTTAAAAACCATTGTTTTCACATTTAAATTCTCAAAAAATGAATACCTGATCAGAGAAGGACAGGTTTTGACTATTGTACTATTTTCTGATTTTCATCTTCCCAATCACACACATACAAACGCATTCTGTGTAGCAAAAGTAAGTTTTGTATCCGGACAATAAGTGTGTTGGAGGTTGAAATGGTCAATACACTGAAAGCTGCTCCCAGGCTTTAGATTCTTTTTTTTTTTTTTTAAGACCCAACATTTAGTAATCATAAAAACATCCCATTTTCCTTGTTAAAATCATGTATTATGCTCAGTTCAGTGTTTAACAAAGACAGTTATGCAAAAACTAACATTTCAAACTATAGGTAATTTCAACAAATGTTGCCAACCTGGAAGTTGCATACCACAGTGGGGTTGATCAGGAAATGTAATAGTTTTTCCATTTCCAATTGTATTTTCAGTTATGTTTTGGAAAGAATATCTTTATTTTTGAATATGGCTACCAAAACTTCATGTAAACATTATTACAGCATAACTGACTGTCACAAATCATTCCCAAATTAAAACTGAAAACGGACAGCGATAGCATTTGGACCTACTTTGTAATTTTTTGCTAGTGCTTTCTCCACCATGGACATGTCTCCTCGGCATGAAAGGTGATGGCTGAGGCAGAGGTAGTGAGGATTCATCATGTGTCTGCAGTTTATACCAATGTGGTTCATCATCTAAAAGTGCTGTCTCCAGCTCTATAAGGATCTAGGAGAAAATTTATTGAACTTAATCTTAGTTTAAAACTGCACAGCATTATTTTTTTAATACAGAAGTGTTAGACTTTCTTAAATGCTTAAAATATAATTATTTTGTAATGCCATTGTATATATCACCTCTCCAAGAAATTCACTCTCTTCTTCTTGTACTCTTGGCTGGTCCCATACGGTTATTTCTAACATTCGTTCTCTAAAATCTCTACGATGTACATGTGAATAGAGAAAAGTTTGGTTCCATTTTGGTTCTAGGCTTTTCTTTACTGTTTTGGTCCTCCTTTTACTTTTATCACTGAAACATAAACATTCTTGTAAATTATAATGCAAAAACAGGTCACATACTGCCATCTAGTAACCAAGACTATAATTACAGGTTTCAGAGTACAGATTTCAGAGTAGCAGCCGTGCCGTGTTAGTCTGTATTCGCAAAAAGAAAAGGAGGACTTGTAGCACCTTAGAGACTAACCAATTTATCTGAGCATAAGCTTTCGTGAGCTATAGCTCACTGCTGGGAATAGCTCATCTTAAGTGATCACTCTCTTTACAGTGTGTATGATAACACCCATTTTTTCATGTTCTGCGTGTATATAAATCTCCTCACTGTATTTTCCACTGAATGCATCCAGTGAAGTGAGCTGTAGCTCACAAAAGCTTATGCTCAAATAAATTGGTTAGTCTCTAAGGTGCCACAAGTACTCCTTTTCTTTTAGGTTTCAGAGTAGCAGCCGTGTTAGTCTGTATCCGCAAAAAGAATACAGATGCATCCGATGAAGTGAGCTGTAGCTCACGAAAGCTTATGCTCTGATAAATTTGTTAGTCTCTAAGGTGTCACAAGTACTCCTTTTCTTTTTTCAAGGCTATATTTGTTTTCATCCTTTCTGATTTAAACATCATGATTACTAGGCTTGGCAATATTCAATTTGTATTTTTTTATAATTATGATGGATATCATCAATGTTTATTTTAAAGCATTTTTCTGTATCTATTTAAATTTTCACAGTTGTACAAAATTATAAATTTTAAGCATTTTTCATTTTTTAGTTATTTAAATTTTTACAATTGTGGGAAATTATGGGAGGGATTAGACAATGGGGGGCATACAATAATTATTTAATGATATTAGGTGATGAGATTCAAAAAAGTTAAAGTTGTATAATAATTAAAACACAATTTGTCAACATCACATGTTAAAATATATGAAGTAAATATCCTTAGATCAAACGCTAATAAGACCTCAAGCAACATTTTTCTTACTTTGCCTATCTGTAAATTTCTATTATTATTGTTTGGAATATTTTTTTATCTGTTTGTATGTATATGGTGAAATCAATGTTTACTTACATTTTACTGATAAAAAGCCTAATGATCTTTTATGTCTAAAATGGATCAGTATCTGCTGTGCAGTATTCCAGGTTCAGCCATATTTCCATGGAGCAAATTACTTACAATTTGATATTATCTGATTATAAATGCATGCTAGTTTTATACCTTTTAAGGTTCATCTAAACTACAATAAATTATTAAAGGAAAATATGAGAGAAACATGCATTTAAACTATAACTAAAATATTTAAAATGTTCACTTGATACATTTTTCACTTGGAATATTACCTTCTATCTGGAAGAAAATACATTTTTACATAAGGATTCCTGGGACGCCCATCTCCTCTAGGTGGCAGATCTGTTGCTTGTAGAACATTTACTATTAACTGATGCCCCACTTTGTCATACCACAGTTTCACCTACAAGATCCAAGTTACCAGAAATTATTCATGAAAATGAAAGTATATACAATTATTTTTGCTGCGTATCATTAGCCAGAACATAAAACGTTTTTCAGAAGGGCTAACAATGTTTCATACAGTTTTCTACAAGATTTTTTTCTTTTGTTTTGTGTGAGATTTTAGTTTGGACGTTTTGGGTTTCTTATGGCAGAAATCACACCACATGAACTAAAAAAATGGCTCTCGGCCAATTTGGAAGAATCCATGACAGTTATTTCTCCAAGCCTTTTTTCGAATATGCGAAGGCTTTGCACATAAATATTGGATCATGAAATCTCTAGCAATATCACTCTTCAAAAAAATCTGACTATTAAATAAAAGTTCCACAGATCTTCATTACATTCTTCAAGTATAACTAACATTCTTAGGTTTCTAACTCACTGAAGCAAAACCTAGCCTTACAGTACTGAGGGGGCAGTGGGGACACCGGCCACTGTTACCTTTGCTATCTCAGCTCTGTTTTGTGGAGATAGAATTCTTACAGCAGGATGGATAAATATACAGAGAGGCTCACAATATTGCTTCTTTGGGGCCTGATCCTGCACTCAAACATATATGCCACTGATTTCAATTGATACATGATCAGGTCCTTAGAAAGCAGTAGCATATGTTTTTGATTACAGCCTGCTGCAGACGGAAGCTGTGGGCTAGCTGTACTGTCTAGCCCGTAGACTATGTTCTGTACGTAGTCATGCAGTACACTGGGTTACATAGGAGTGAGTTTACTTCAGTAGTGCTATCTTAAATGCTAGGTGGGAAGCCTGTACTGTGGTGATACTTGAAGTAGAGGTGGAATGCATTTAACCTGACTTGTTTAGCAGATACTTTTATGAAAACTATTAAATGTGATCAAGCTAGTTTGTAAAATAATTGTACCATAAGGGCATATTTGAGTCTGTTCTCTGCTTAGCATCTGGCAAAATTACTATCTAAGTGACTCCAATACCTTTAAAGAGACTGGAAGCATGTACAAATAGTCTATGAGAGTATTCATTACATCTTTTATATGCACAACTTCCATTATAATCACATAAAATTATATGAAGTAATGTTCATATAATCAAAAAGGCGTCGTTGAACAGAATAGACCTTCAAGAATATAACTCTTCACATGTCCTACACAGAGATGAAACCGAAAGAGCAGCAGAAAACTGATTATTTGCTTAATAATAGATTACCCATGTTATGTAACATAGCCAGATATTTCTCAATACTCACAGAAACAAACAAAATATACTGTAACAGATAAATGGTATTCCCTCTGGGTATAATATACACTTACAGAAAGCTGGCCTGGTAGGACTTGTGGTGCATCTTTTAGAGCTCCAGGACTAGTTGGAGAAATAACAGAAATAGAAGGCCTTTCCATCTTCTGAGATTCAAAAGAACTTGAACCTAAATGAATGAAAGAAACAAGAAACAAGAAACAATGAAAGACCTAGAACTGATTTCAAGCCAATTTTATTAGATCTGTGAATTACTTTGGTTTTCTAACTATTCAAGGCTGGTTTATACGCAGAGTTTTATCAGTTTATTTTAAAGTATGATTTTAAACTTATTTAGTTAAGCTGGTGCAAAAAGCTGCGTGGACACTCCTATTTCAGTTTAAATCAGTCAAATTTTTGTTTAGGTCAAGTAAATTAGGAACAGGTTTAAGCTAAACAGAAATAAGAGTATCCAAATGGGTCTGCACCAGTTTAACTAAGCAAGTGCAAGCTATTGTGTAGACAAGATCTCACTTCTACCTACATTTTGGAATCTCTTATGTGAAATAAACTATCAGGTGCCCCTCAATTCCAGTGGAAGCTGCTTTCTTTCAGGTGTGCCTTATTAAAGGCTTCTACTCTCCTGCTGTAAAAAAACCCACCCCCATGAGGGGAGTGGCTATCCCAGCACTGGTGCACTATCTACACTGCCATTCTACAGCGCTCACAGTTGCTTTGCTCAGGCGGGTGCTTTTTCACACCCCTGAGTGAGAAAGTTTCAGTGCTGTAAAGTGTCAGTGTAGACAAGGCCTAAGAAACTCACAGAGGGGCACATTCTGGATCAGATAGAGAGAGATGTGGTCTAGGAATCTGAACAGGGGAAGGGCAATCAGAGATGGGAAATTATGACTCCCTCTGCAGCCTCTGGCAACTTCCTTACTTAATTCCTCTGCCTCATCTTTCTCATAGGTAAAATGAGGGTAATAATAGTTACCTTTCTTACAGTGCTGATCTAGAAAGATTAGACAGTCTGGGACCACGAAAAATGCTGTATCCACATGGTATTAACACCACATGGACTTTCATTGTTACTGTGGAAGAAAGCATTAAAATACAGCCCAGATTTGAACTATATAATATTGATTCTAGTTTTACACAATGATACAGGAAACAGACAGGGTTTTTAATGTAAAAATATTTTTGCAATATGTGTGCAGATAAAAACAAAAAGTATACTTACTAGACTCTAATGGAGGATGGGAACTCTCAGGAATCCTTGGAATGTCACTAAAAAAGACATATTCAAAAAATAATAAGAAATAACTGAACTGCTGCTCCACAGTACTAAACAGACACAGCTAACTACAAAGTTTCTGGCACACCTTTTTCGGACATCTGTTAGTTTTTGTTTTAATATGTTTGTCAATATGTGGTAAGGAAGGAGAATTATTTCAGGACGGCTTGCCACTGTTTACTAATGTGCATGAAAGCTTTAATCCCAAAGAAGACTTTTTTCAAATGATGAATAAAAACAAACCATGGTCACTATAATGTTAATATTGTAGTTGGAGGTTACAAAACATTTTTACAACCAAAACAGCAAAAGTGTTTTGGAAATGAGAAGTCTTATGGCTACTGAAGCTCACTTCTTTTCTGGTCAAATCAAAACAACATAGATTGTAAAACTCACTAGTAATTTTTATACACATGTCTCAAGGAGTTCGATGAATGAAACCGATGAAAATGTCTTATGACAATAAAGAGAAAAAGCAGATAACATGGGCAATGTTAAATAAACAAAGAAAAGGATAACAACATATTACTTCAAAGACTATAAACATGCAACATATTGCAACTGAATATACACAGACATACAGACACATACACACACCCACACAGAAAAAGAGTGGATCAAATTCTGATCCAGTTACATGAGTGTAAATCCAGAGTAACCCCACTGACATCAGCTTTACAGTGGCTGTCAGAATCTGGCTGTTATTAATATTTGGCCCTGTAGTACTATTTCCAACAATCTCCAAAAATACATTCCAGGAGTAAGAAAGGAAATAAATTTCTTCAATGAGTCACTTAAAAAAAAGATTAAACACTCACAATACAATCCAAACCACAAACTACAATACAATTTACAGCTAAAATTTGCAAAAAGTGAAGTCTAAAGTTAAGGCACTATCCCCTTATTTAGAGTCTTCAGGTGAAGTGCTGAAGCTAATGAGAGTTGCCACATATGCAGCACTTTTGAAAATCAGGTAAATTCCTCTGGAATTTTCTTAGGAGCTTAAGGGAATTGATAAACAAGTCCCACTGAATTTCAATAGGTGTTGGCCATCTAACTCCCTTAGGTTCCTTTGAAAATTCTAGCTCCAGTACCTAATAATTGATTCAGGAGCCTAACTTTAGGCTCTTATTTTTTTTAAATCTTGGTCTATATGACAGACAAAAAACAAAACCAAACTCCAGAGCTATTAGTGAGTATCTCAGTTCAGCTTACATCTTATGTTATAGTGTATGGAAATGTTTTCCTGTGGCTTGCCTTTGCGGTTCAAGAATGATGTGGTCACCTCAAAACTCATGGAAATAAAGTCATGGAAACAGCATTTTCCATTCTTTAGTGTATTTCTGGTTTGCTAAACTACAGACACAAATGCATCATTGAGATGTTATTAGACATTCTATAGTCAAGGCTGAGTTGATGTCTTCCATTTAAAGCAGTATTTCAATCTTTTTATTTAACATGGAACTTAGCATATTTAACCACCAAACCTGCAGCATTTACTCAACAGATCCAAACTGATTTTTATACAGGTAATATATTAACTTAGTTAATGTTTTTTCCCATTCCAAACATTTAAAAATACTCCCAATTGAAATGGAGCTTTGTTTATATTACAATAACACCTAGACATTTAAATAAAGACCCCATTGTACTAGGCTGAAAACATGGTCCTGTATGAAAACATGGTCCTTGCCCTGTATGTAAAATGACAAGTTATATAGGAGAGGGTAGGGAGCGAGTTATATTATCGAATATACACATTTCCCTTTTTTTCCTTTACCGTCAAGTGATAACCGTCACAAATTGGCTGATCTCTGATAGGCTTCCGAGCAAAGGTGAGTCTGAAGGGAAGATTTAAAGGAGGGAAAAGTGCAATGTGGAAGAAGGCACAAATATGTTTGTGTCAGATATCACAAAAATGGGTGGTGAAGGCTGGAATTACCTGGAGCAGTAGAGGCAGGAGGACTTGGCAGGAGACACAAGCACTTAAAAGAATTTTAGATAGATAGATAGATAGACTTCACTGATTCTTACAGGCTGATTCTTATTTACATTAAAGCCACTTTGCACTGTCAGAGTAGTTAAATGTCAGAGCGGTTACACTATCTAAGTATAAAATGAGAATGAGAATCAGGCCCTTATGGTTTACAAGAAGAAAATTGAATAAGACAGTGAAGGTGAGGGGAAGACACAAGCCAAGGGTTAAAGAGCAGAGAGGAGGGCTTAAAGGGGGTTAAAGAAGATAACAGAGAACTGGTCTTTGGAGCCAGGCTATGGAAACTGGGGAGTGGGAGAAATAATCATACCTTCTTTGTTTAAAACTGTACATTCCAGGCAGAAAACGCTTTAATTTTAAGCCACCTTTGGGCCCACCCCCCAAATAAACCTGGTCTGCTCTGAGGGCTGAGACATCCCTTGCATAATTTAGAGAGTCTTCAGGGCTGCTGTGTCCCTGCCCCGACATGCTGTTCCTGCCCCCAGCCTCATTCTGGCACCCTGCTCATGTTCCTTGGCATGTTCCTTACATCAGAGCTTGTAAGCGAGTCACAGAAAAGAAGCTAATGGCTGTCTTCTGCAGTTCTTGTGCCAGGGGAATCCTTCTCCCACAGCTGGAACTAGCATTTTAGAGCCCCTTTACACTGCTCTGTCCCTTGTTCTTGGTGGAAGAGCGCAAGAGTGGGGGGTCAAGACATCACCCCAGGAATCTAGGCGATGCATTTAAAGAGTACAATCTCCGCAAGGTTTACCTGAGACTGAATGGGCAACAGTTCTCTGGCTAGTAAAACAAATGTGGCATCCTGTGTTTCTTTATAACTTAAAGGCCATTTCTGCAGAGAAGTATGATTGACTTTGTCACTGGACAATGTGGCCAGCGACAGACACCAGGTAATGGTGCTCTTACTGCAGGGATTTGAGGAACCAGTTCAGAAATCATCTTTACTTGGAATCCCTACAAAATTCTGTACTGACACATGACATGACATTTATTAATGACTAGCATGTATATAGTATAGTCTGTGAATCTGATTGTGTGACTCTTAGCCATGGAAGACATTACTTATTTATATAGGTACAAAGGACGTGAAGTCACTGCACATGAAAATGGATAATAATGGATTACTACTACTGGTCTTCAAGAAATAATAATATATGGTGTGCTATTAAGGATAAAATTACAATTTCAATGTCAACCCATATTTAATACAGTGTATCATTATTATTATTACTTGTCCAGAGGCACCAGTCAGGACTGGGAATTTTTTGGTGCTGGTTGCTTTACAAACATATAGAAAGACAGGATCCCTGTCCTGAAGATTTTACTATATAAGAAATTAGATTAAATTGTGTATTAAACAAAGGAAGATCTCTATTAATAGCTGAATACTAAGATTCACTTTCATGAGTTTGGAGTCACCACATAATTCAGCTGGCAAAGCAAAAAAGAAGCTACAGGAGACTAGCAATCTGTCATCTAAAAGCAAACAACAATAATAATGTTCTTCCTATACTACAGTTTATTTCAAAGGTAGCATTTCAGAATTAAAGAAAATAATTATTTTTATGGTGCATTGTTCTTTGTTAGCCTTTATCAAAATTTCTTCTGTTGTAAATTGTGTGTGATTGACCATTTAAAAAATGACAGACAGGTCAATCTCGCTCTGAGTGAAGTCAATGGAAATTTCTCTTTTGACTGCAATGGGTGCACGATCAAGTCTTTAATGAAGCCTTTCATTTCAAGTTATATGCTCTAGTCCATTTGTGACATTTATTTGTTCTTTCCAGTTGTTAGTGACAGTAGGAAATAGCTGTAAGTAGTGAAATGTCAGGAATGAATGATTACAGCAGAAGGACATTTCTAGGTAGTGTGTCAAATCCTACTCTGATTTAATAATATAGTAATACTGAAACCTCTCATATGAATACTCACATGATTAAAGTGAGCAGGATTTGGTCTATAATATTACTGCAAGAAACTATCCATTGATCAAACCATATGTTGAAGCAAATAATCACATTTGGGTTCTACTATTCACAAGTGCAATAAAAACTGTCAAGTTTAACACTATAAGATCTAAAGAGGTACATTCCTGACATTAGTAAAAAAAAATTTACAGTGGGCTTAGTATGATACATTCAGTATTGCATGTACTTTGAATCTAATTACTCAGCAATTGTATTTTATGTACAATTCTTCTTCAAGAAAACTTTACTGAACATTTTCAGTTGTACTTTAACGCTTTTGAAAGTTATTATAATTACCTCATTTACTCATCTTCTCTACTGGTCAGTTATCTTACAAATTATTAACCATACATAATGCAGTACTTAAAATATGTCAGTGTTACTATCGCTAAAGCTGCACTATCTGCAAGTGCCAATTTAACAATATTCTATTACTTACTCAGCATCTTCTTTCTGTATTTCTGCCTTAATTGCTCAAGTTGTTTAATTATTTTGCACATTCTCCTCCACCCAAAACCACACCGAGGTCCAATCTAGGCCCAATGAAATACATACTGGTTCTGCTACATAGTTAAGTATGGGAAAGCTTGGACCTAAGACTAAAAATTTCAAAAACATTTGTTTGGTTTTGGTATTCTTACGAGTTAGAGTCTGATTCTACAGTCTTCACCTGGGCAAATCTCCTTATTAAAGTACATGGATGAGTTTGCCTGAATAAGAAATACAGCATTAGGTTTTTATATGTGCTGCAGTTACCATCCTAATGCTGATTTCCGTCTCTGAGTAACAAATTCACAGTCAAGTTTTCACTTTCCATTTAAAAGGCCACTCTCAAGATGGCTGTCCAAAAATTTTTATCTTCTCTAACCTACTTTTTCTTGAAGTACCAATGTAGTACACCAATTCTGTGTAAGTACAGTGGTCTCCATTAAAAAAAAAACACCTTCAACATCTACCAAATGTAGCCATCTCACATTATCACAGGTACATTAACAGCTGGTAAATACTAAACAATCATTCTATGTTAACTAAACCAGAGGTTTATTGTCAAGCACAGGGAGCAGAACCTTCTAGTAAGAATAAAGTGTTTCAAGCTTCTGACTCTAAAGATCATTACTGGATATGAGACACATTTCAGATAAATTATGACATGGATGAAATCCAGAAATGTCAGATTGGGAAAAGAATGCACAATTTTGGAGAAAAAAACAGCTGGGCTTCTAACTAGAAGATTACTGCTAAAGCATTAGTGTTGAGTGCCATACAGAACACATATCACTGACATTTGGGCAAGTGAAATTCAGATAGGAAACTAAAGAAACATTTTCAAATTTTACTAAATTTTATCTGAAACTAAACTCTGACTGTTTGCCCACCTCTTGTTATTCCTGAGTAAAAAAAATTGAGGCAAACCTAAATCCCGCCTGAGTGTGTATGCGGGGAGTCGTCAAGATTGTATTTGGGTGGCTAGCCAGAGACACAGCTCAGGCTGCCACAGCCATTCTGTTTCGGTGCTTGTTTGAGCAGAGCTAGCGTGTGTATGTCTACCCGAGCTGCGAATTACACCTCCTAGCTGCAGCGTAGACGTACCCAGTTTGGTCACAGCTCTAGGACCAAACCCTACTAGTTTTACTTAAGCAAATAGTTTCACTGATTCCTTATGGGACTATTTGTACAATCTGCACAAGCAGAATTTGTCCCCCAAATTATCATTATTTTGCAACTTCCAACTTGGATTTATATTAAATTCAGAATAATTTACTGTAAACTGTTATTATGAGAATGATTTTATAAACTAATGAACACAGATATCACACAAACACCTTTTAATGACGGTATAATTTATAATTACGGTAAAAAAATCTTGGAAATAACTTAGACATTAGAATGTTTAACTATAAATGGCACTCCTTGAATTCCTCATGAACTGATTTATTTCAAGTCATATGATGTTTAATGTTTACTGATGCCTGCTTCCAAGTCAGCAGTGTTCAGATAATTGATGTTACTGTGAATGAATCAAGTCTGAGAGCCTAACAAAGCAGGTCTTACTCAGGCACAGCTCCAACCCATTGTAATGGGAGTCTCACCTGAGTACCTCCTGCAGAATCAGGATCCAAGTTTCTCTTGTCAACATCATGGAAAATCCCAAAGGGACAAGACCCCTTGCAGATCAAGAGCCACCCAGATTGATCTCTGGCAAGGTCCTTAAGGTGGTCTATTCAGTTTATGTTCATTACTGGCAATATTTCCCCTTTGCCATTTGACAAATATGCTCTTTACTACTTTGTCTCGAAAATTTCGCCTTAATAGTGATATTACTGCAGCTATAGAACAAATCTAAGTTTGTAACAGGCAGTGAAGAAAATGGAGTATACAGATTATAAGTAAAAAGAAAAGGAGTACTTGTGGCACCTTAGAAACTAACAAATTTATTTGAGCATAAGCTTTCGTGAGCTACAGCTACAGTAGAAAATGCAGAATGCATCCGATGAAGTGAGCTGTAACTCACAAAAGCTTATGCTCAAATAAATTTGTTGGTCTCTAAGATGCCACAAGTACTCCTTTTTGCGAATACAGACTAACACGGCTGCTACTCTGAAACCTGAGATTATAAGTAAACGTTTCAAAAGGTAAATTGTCCTCCAATATTATAAGGTAATAACTTTCAAACTGACTAGTATGTTAACATATCAGAGTATTTTACAGCACTACAAATATATATAGATATGTATCAGTTTTTAAAAATCCTGCTAATACATGTAATTTACTAAACTTAAGAAGCATGTTTTTTTAGCCTTACCCAATAGGCCTTGAAACAATAATTTCAACTTGAGGTTCTGATTTTGATTCTAAAATAATGTTGTAAACTTCTTCATTTGTAGCTCCAGGCAGGGGTTTACCATTCCATTCTAGAACTTCATCCCCTTGAATTTAAAAAGAAAGATATTTTTAATCTTATTGTCCATATTTTTTTTTCACAAAAACAGCAAAACATATATAAAGTCAATGTAACTCTAAGCTACATTCCCTAAAATCAAAAATACTATTGTGAAGATATTAGAAAGAGTTTTTAAGACACTCTCAATACTCGTTTCCAAAACACTGCTATTACCTGCAAACAGTACAGTGTTTTCAATATTTCCTAAATAATATGGCAACCAGTATTGTGCCATGAAATGAAAGAAGTGTGCTACCTTTTGAGAGTCACTTTATTAACGAGAGCTGTGTATAATAAAGATAGGTTGATCTCCAAAAGTAACATATCTGATTGCCTAAGAGTTAAAAACTTACAAATCATGAGATTTTTCAATGACAGTTATATAATATGTATTTAATATGACTTTGGTACCCAAAGGGTAGTTTTCATAGCTTGTACTAAATGAAACAAAAGATTAAAAGGTGATGGATGAGTCAGTGTCTCCTGGAAAGATAAAAGAAACAAGCTGATGTGAAATTGTTGGATGAGAGTTAATCACTCTTTTAAGGTGTTCAGAGCTAGAATTCAAACATATACTTACAATGTATCTCTATATTTGTCAGTGTTACATCAAGAGGGAAACCTTAAAAATGTTTTCTAAAATAAGGTCAATATATAAAATTAATTCTCAGGAAACCATTAAATAAGTTCGCAATTACTAACAGGGCCAACCATAGGCAGTAATCAAAAGCACTACAAGGCAGACTGCATTTTGTTTTATTACCATTTTATTTCGTGATGATGACTTAGTATTTCTCAGATTCAGTCCTGTACCAATGACTCAGGTATGGTGTCAGGCTCTAACTGTGTTGCCAGAGGCCTTTGGATAAGATCTAAAGTAAGGCCTGAAAAACTGAGTTTGTTAAAAATCTAAAGGAATTCTTCATAAGATTAAAAGTCCATCCTAGTCAAACTTGATTTCAGATAATTACATTCTGCCTTCCACAATTCTATATTCAACAATTACTATTCTTTCAACTCTGAGGAATCTGCAATTCAGGAGTAGACATAAAGATCACTGTGCAGAGTTTGTATATGTTTGTAAAGCACTTTGGGATCCTTTAGGATGTGAAATGTTATAGTACATTAATGAAGGAGTATTATCATTCAGCGTTGCTGAAGTTAGTTTTCCTCTATCAAGTGGCGGGAAATAAACTGGGTTATTTATCTAAAACTAACTAGCAGCCTATTTAGTACAGCCAACCTTAATTCTGGCATTTCCTAATTTTTGAATGTTTGACTTGGCAACCTTAATAATGTTTTAATATAGATTTTGTGTGCATAAGTTCCTAGATTTTTTTTTAAAAAAAGCAAACTGGAAAAAAATTATCTTGTGGCATTGTATTGACATTTGTATGTTCAGTAGCATGGTTGGACCCTTTAGATCAGTGGTTCTCAACTGATTACACATAGTGGGCCACATATGCAGCCCACAGTGTGTTACCTGGACCACAGGGGCTGGGTGGCAGGGCAGCAGCAGCCCCAACCTCGACCCTCGCTATGCGGGACGGCCGGCTGCCCACCCTGGACACCAGTGCCAGAAGGCTACCCCGGACACTGGTCCCCGACATCTAGCTGCCCAGACCCTGGACCCAGTGGGGCCAGGTGGCTTCCCCGGACCTCCGTCACATGGCTGCCCAGCAGCCCCGACACCCCCTCTGCATGGGCTGGGCCGGCTGCCTCAGACCTGGAGCTTGCAGGGGCCTGGCGGCATCCCTGACCCCCACCAGGCGGGGCGGGCTGGCAGCGCCGGAGCTTGTAGGGCTGGACAGCTGTGACGGATCCCCAGAGCTCACAGGGCCGGCTGGGAACCCTGGATCCCCAACCTCATTGGGCTCGCTGGCAGCCCTGACCCCTCCGCGCCGGGCGGTGCAGCAGCTGGGCATGGGGCGGGCTGGCTGCTCCAGACCCCAACCCTGCAGGGCTGGCCAGGACCCCCGGAGCCCTGACCCTGTGGGGCTGCCAGCAATCCCTTACCCCGTGGGCCCACTGGCAGCCTCCACCCTGAACTCCCGCCACACAGGGCATGCCCAGCCGGACTCCTCGGTGCTGGGCAGCAGGGCAGCTCGGACACCCCTGTGCTGGGAACCCGGGATCTTGGGCACGACCTTTCAGCTCTCTGCTAATTGGGCCAAATACGGCCCATGGGCTGAGAACCGCTACTTTAGATCCACTGCACAGACCTCTGTCCATTAAGCTAATGGAGTAACTGATAATAGTAATAGGTTGTCATCCTCAGTGTGGACCAGGACTAATGAGAGATGTGGTTGTCATTGGTTTTCACAGATATTTGCTGACAGAAAAGGAGTAGTGAGATTCAAGAATTTTTGGTTCCATTCCAGGTTTTGGAGGGCACAGACTTTCCTGCCAGTTACCACCAAGTTTGACTCCTTCTGCCCTGTCCCCTCCAACCTGTCCCTCTCCCAATCTCATTTTCCTCACGTAGCTAGTCCCTGTCTCATGCTTTTCATCCCAGTCCCTTTACCTAGCAAGTCCTAGTCTCACACTTCCTGACTCTCCACTTACAGTCGCAGTCTGCTTGACAGTTCCCAACTGCATGCAGCTACTTCTCACCAGTTTCCTTACCCAGCCAGTCCTCCGTTCACCCGTCCTGGCTCCTCATCCAAACTGTCTCTCCCCTGACTCGGCCTCTAATCCCCTCCCATCTGTCCCCACTATCTCCCAGGCTCTCTCCTCATCCAATTTCAGTGTCTGCCTATTCTCCTCCAGCTGCTTGTCCCAGTCTCTTTGCCTAGACACTCTCAGTTCTACCCCAGCATTCTGGTTCCTTGTCAGATCTGTCTCCTCTCTCCCTCATACCATCATCTCAGTCTCTTTACCCAGTCAGTCCAGCTCCCAATCTCAGTCTCTGCCTTTGCTCCCAGTCCCAGTTTCATTGCCAGCCAGCCCAGTCACCACTTTCCCCCTTAATTTCTAATCCCAGTTTCCCTCTTTCCCTTCTGCCAGCTGCCAATCTCAGAATTAAATCTAGGTGCAGTTCATTTTCAAGGCATTGCACTTTTTACTGTTTTTGTTCAGAGTATTACTTACAAATAATTTTCATGATAAAATGATTTTATTTGAGAAAATCTTTTCTGTTTTTTCCTAAAACCATTCACTCTTTATTTTATTAATATTACTGGTGAAACTCAATGTTGATCCTTCAGCAGCTAATAAGTACCATATAGAATTTACACATATATCCAAGCAAAATGTAATTATGTAGTGATACAGTAGTCATGTTATTAAAACTGCCCACATTAACATGAAAAACATTTTTCATTTACAATATTTATATATGAAAATTATCCACATAATACATAACATTAACAATTTCATTTTAGAAAGTCACAACAATAACATGAATTTGTCTAAGAATAGTTGATTTTATTACCTGCTCTTAGATGTCCCACCACATCAGCTAGACTACCCTTCTTTACTTTGGTAATGAAGGCACCAAGTCGTCCTAAATCCGTCATTTTTCCTCCAACAACCTGGATAATCATAAATTTATGTATTTTTAAACCACAAACTGGGCAACGTATTAAGGAATATAATCTAAATAGTTTAGCTTGCATGGTTTATTTAATCACATTAACGTTATTTTTAAAACTAGGGCCTCAGTCATTCACAATTAACTGTATTGTTATTATCAACGGTATTTGTATATGGACTTCATGCTAAGGAGAGTGTCATATAAAAAAAGGCATAATTGTGTCACATTGAGAGTGAAGAGAGCTTGACATTCCCTCTTACTTGCCTCTGAAAACATTAGTTTAATTAGACTAATTCAGAATGTATAGCACAGCATTTCAAATATCAGAAATGATCAGTTGTGGGTTTTTTGAGACAATAATCAACAAAACGTGTTTTGTTCAAATCTATGGTTAACTGTTTGGGATGTGCAGAAACAGCAGACTGTAAGCATGGAAATGCCTTACAGAGCAGTCAGTACAGAAGTGCTAAAAAACCAATAATGTAAAAGTTGAAACTCTCAACTAAAAATGTATTGTGTACAGTATTAGGGAATACATGAGAACAGTACATCTAAATACAACAAATGGAACTATATCATTAGCAGCTAACAACAGACACTGACACCTTCATCAGAAGGCAGTAAAGATTTAATGAAAGAGAAAGCAAGGCAGAGGCACCAGACTTCTCCCATCCTCTGTCCAACAGAGATGACAGTGTCCTCCAAATAAGGATGCACAGTACATTGATGGAGAAAGTGACATGAGTCTCTTCAAAGGGACTCAGGCAAGGAAGAGTTCTAAAACCTCTTTCCTCTCAGCATACAGAAATTGCTGATTGTCTTATTAATGACATGGCCAGTTAATAAATAACATCAATGCAAAAACCAAAGACATGTTGACATTTCTACAGTATGTGAATATGTGTAGCAATAAAACAGATTTTGCTTTTGTCCACAGTGGTCATTATCAATTCAGACATATTATCTAGGGCTGAGAGTCTCTATTTGGAATTTTAAAAATTCTGTCAAAATAAAAAAAAAATGCAATGACACAAGTTACACTACCTGCTCACAGTAAAAAAAAATCTACACAAAGTACAGGCCTAAAGTTTTTTTAAAGCAATACAAAACCAATATTTTGATCATGCTGGTTTTACAGGTCATTTCTGAATGACTGGGTTGTCCTAATGAATCTGTACAGCCAGTGGGTCTTCTCAGAAATATTCTGCGTAGAGTTTTATAATGAAATGCACTACAATGTTCATTACCCACCAGTGTAGCAGCCATTGATAACGTTTTATTTATTCACATTGCCACAGTGGTGGCTGATCTTAATTTTAGTACACTGATTTATACAATTGAATCTCAGGTAGTCTCCACTAGCTTTAAGGATGCAACAGGACATCCTGCTAAGCCTACCGGTGAGTCAATGATCTGTAGTACGGCACATAACAAATCAAGGTAAGAATCAAGAAAGCAACAGTAGAGGTTCCCTAAAAGAGGTTTCCTGTTTTGAGGCCTAAATCTTTAGCATTTTTCCTCCAGTTTAAAAAAAAACCCAACTCGTTTCCAGTCAGGAAAAGTCAGCTGTAGATTTTGATACCCTAAAATAACGTCTTAATTTTTGGGCCCAGGGTGAAACTGGGAAAAAGTCAGAACTCACCAGTTTTGCTACAGATGCAAAAATATTAAGAGAATTATATTAAAGAGCAGCACTGCTAGGTTTTGAAGGGCAGTTATTTATTTAAGGTGACTTATCCAAAACTATTCAGATGCACTGTTATATACTGTGTGCAATTTGTGTTTCTTCCCAGCAGTGCAGATTTTAAACACTGATTTTGTGAATATTAGTGTCTAGATGACACTCATGAATGTGGAAAGTGAGATGAAGATTACACGATTGAAATGCATGTAGTAAAATCAGTAAATCCATGAATGCATTAGGATGTACTGTGTATGCTTGGAGAACAGGCAGATGAATAGACTATGTTCTAGCTCATGGCCTTCCAATCAAAACAGTTCTGTCCTTTTGCCATGGGTAAATAGGCTAATGTAAAAAAGGGATTAAAGAAGGTTTCCGCTGATAATATTTCACTTTAATTTTTCAAGGCTTAACAAAGTCCGCCTGAGTTAGGGTGCATTTCCACTTCATCTTGCACAATTTTGGTTTAAAAAACAAAACAAAAAACACTTGAGGCTAAATCTTGAGCTTTGTTGAACACCTGCAAACTCAGGGTACTTGATGGTCCTTAGCATGCTTGAGGAGGCACTCAGTATCTGGCAGAGTCAGGATCTAAATTATAGAATTTCATGCCATGTTTTTTTAAATCTAATCTAATCTATCTATCTATCTAGTGTGTGTGTTTCTCCTGTATTTTATTTTTGTATGTTTTACAGAGAGACAGAGAAGGTGTTCTTATATCTGGGTAATATATACATACTGCAGTCATTATTCATGACAGATTAAATAGACACAATCAGATGCAGCTACTGTATGTTACATGTCAAAGGCTGCACTGTCAATGGGGTTCTAGTACACATAATGGAGTGGAGGGCAATATTTGATATATTTGCATCAATTCAGGATGCTGTCCAATGCACAGGGGGAAAAGCTATGTTCCACTCTTTTTTAACATAACTATGTAAAATTGGTCTCAAATGGCAGTATAATTGGAGATTTTTTGGATATCTATGTTATGCTATAGTGTACGAAACGGTTATCTATTAGGCTAATGGAAGTTTCATTCATTTACAGCATAATCTTTGTAATACTTACTTTTAGCCCCAGTAATGCACCTGACTCTTTTGGCATGGTAGTTCTCTTGTTAAGAATAACACGTCCAATTAAGCGATCTCCCTCTTTAGATGGTTGCCACGTTACGGGATGCTATTAGAAAATATCAGTGGAAGCAAAAAAGTGGAAGCAAAAAAGTGGAAATCTCTTCCTGTTTTACACACACAAATAGAATCAGCTAAATTAGTATGTCACAGTAGAGATAAATCCAACTAATCTTTGGCTGCATAATGTCTATGACAAAATTCTCTCTGTTATAATACTATAGTTAGGGCCTACCAAATTTTCGGCCATGAAAAATGCATCACGGACTGTGAAATCTGGTCTCCTGCCATGAAATCTGATCTTTGGCATGCTTTTACCCTATACTATACAGATTTCATGGGGGAGACCAGTGTTTCTCAAACTGGGGGTCCTGACCTAAAAGGGAATTGCAGGGAGGTCACAAGGTTATTTTAGGAGGGGTTTATGGTATTGCTACCCTTATTTCTGCACTCCCTTCAGAGCTGGGCAGCTGGAGAGTGGTGGCTGTTGGCCGGACACCCAGCTCTGAAGGCAGCGTCCCACCAGCAGCAGCACAGAAGTAAGGGTGGCAACACCATACCCTGCCTCCCTTACTTCTGCACTGCTGCCTTCAGAGCTGGGCAGCTGGATAGTGGCGGCTGCTGACTGAGGGCCAAGCTCTGCAGGCAGCACCGCAGAAGTAAGGGTGGCAATAGAATACCAGGCCATCCTTACATCTAGGCTTCTGCTGGCGGTGGCTCTGCCTTCAGAGCTGGGCTCCCAGCCTGCAGCCGCTGATCTCCAGCTGCCCAGCTCTGAAGGCAGAGCCACTGCCAGCAGCAGCACAGAAGTAAGGGTAGCTGTACCAACAGCCCCCCTCCAATGAGCTTGCAACCCTCCCCTCCTCCCCCCGACAACTCCTTTTTAGAGTTGTCAGGATCCCTACAATTACAACACTGTGAAATTTCAAATTTAAATAGCTGAAATCAAGAAATTTACTATTTTTAAAATCCTATGACCAAGAAATTGACCAAAATGGACAGTGAATTTGGTAGGGCCTTAACTATAGTTCTTGACTCCTGCTTCACTAACTATTTACAATTACCCTTCTTCATTGTAAAATTATCTCAACACTCAAAATGTGCAAGTGCAGTTATAAAACAGATTTGAAGCTTAATGCATTTAAGATGTATTTCAGCTTGTAAAAATAAATGCATTACTTTGTATTCCATTATCTTGAAAATTCCTTTTAAAAAATAACAGTCCTGTAGAATAATATTTATGTTATTCAGCTGTTTCATATATGTTCATTATATAGTAAAAGTTTTCCCATTAGAGTCAAGGGCAAAAATTCTACTGACATCACAGGTGTCTGACTGATAGCCTAGGCCCTAATGGATTGAAATACAATGCCTCATTTGAAAAAAATCTCTATTTCAGATTAAATACTCAATTTATTTTTCTAATATAGATTCAGATAGAAAATCTCTTCCTGATTTTGATTCTCACGATCTACAAACATTTTTTTCACATGTTTAGAACAAAGTTCTAATATCAGTGAGCATCTTAAAAGACTGAAATTCATAATTTCATAGATTCTAAGATTAGAAGGCACCACTGTGACGCAAATGAAATAATTAACAAACCTCTTAACAATTTATTTCATACCTATAAACCTACATTGCCTATTTCTTACCGAACTAATAGGGGATGTCTCTCTACTGTGCCACGTGGCAGGATCCAGCCAGTAATAATCCAAGTCACCTGGAAGAATACGAATGGAAAGAAATCTGTAATCTCATACAGAGAGAAATGTCTGTGAATGCATCACCTGTATGCATGAATTTTAATGTACAATAATTCTATGAAGCAAATGCATAAATTATACCATGATTTGAATGATCTTAAATGTTTTAATTTAGGGACAACATTATATACCAACACTTCAAAAATAAAAATGTGTCACAGTACAAAGACCTTCAGTTTCTCAGTAGCTCATTGAATATCTGCTGCATGACCCAGCTTGACTTTCTGTGCTGCTGAAACCCACCTTCCAGTGATAAACGCCCCCTTTCATACCTCTCATCCTTACTGTGATGAACACACAGTGCCAGCCCTTTAAAAAGCTAATTATGATTCTGGAGGAAGCTGCCACTAAAAAGAGACATTTGGTTGCAGCTGACCCAGAGGAGGGGCCAACAGCAAACCACAAGAAGAAACTATGAAGAGGTGCCTGTGCACAATGATGATGAGTACTCTAGAGACACTAGGAGTTTGAGGCGCAAGTGGTGTTCTCGTCCATCCTCCCTGTGAAAGGAAAAGGCCTGGGTAGGGACCGTCGAATCGTGGAAGTCAACAAATGGCTATGCAGGTGGTGTCGGAGAGAAGGCTTTGGATTCTTTGACCATGGCATGGTCTTCCATGAAGGAGGAGTGCTGGGCAGAGACGGGCTCCACCTTACTAAGAGAGGGAAGAGCATCTTTGAGAGCAGGCTGGCTAACCTAGTGAGGAGGGCTTTAAACTAGGTTCACGGGGGGAAGGAGACCAAAGCCCTGAGGTAAGTGGGAAAGCGGGATACTGGGAGGAAGCACAGGCAGGAATGTCTGTGAGGGGAGGGCTCCTGCCTCATACTGAGAATGAGGGGCGATCAGCAGGTTATCTCAAGTGCTTATATACAAATGCCCAAAGCCTTGGAAACAAGCAGGGAGAACTGGAGGTCCTGGTGATGTCAAGGAATTATGACGTGATTGGAATAACAGAGACTTGGTGGGATAACTCACATGACTGGAGTACTGTCATGGATACTGTCATGTCATAAACTGTTCAGGAAGGACAGGCAGGGCAGAAAAGGTGGGGGAGTAGCACTGTATGTAAGGGAGCAGTATGACTGCTCAGAGCTCTGGTACGAAACTGCAGAAAAACCTGAGTGTCTCTGGATTAAGTTTAGAAGTGTGAGCAATGAGAGTGACTGTGGGAGTCTGCTATAGACCACCGGACCAGGGGGATGAGGTGGATGAGGCTTTCTTCCGGCAGCTCGCAGAAGCTACTAGATCGCACGCCCTGGTTCTCATGGGTGACTTTAATTTTCCTGATATCTGCTGGGAAAGCAATACAGCGGTGCATAGACAATCCCGGAAGTTTTTGGAAAGTGTAGGGGACAATTTCCTGGTGCAAGTGCTGGAGGAGCCAACTAGGGGGAGAGCTTTTCTTGACCTGCTGCTCACAAACCAGGAAGAATTAGTGGGGGAAGCAAAAGTGGATGGGAATCTGGGAGGCAGAGACCATGAGTTGGTTGAGTTCAGGATCCTGACACAGGGAAGAAAGGTAAGCAGCAGGATACGGACCCTGGACTTCAGGAAAGCAGACTTCGACTCCCTCAGGGAACAGAAGGGTAGGATCCCCTGGGGGACTAACATGAAGGGGAAAGGAGTCCAGGAGAGCTGGCTGTATTTCAAGGAATCCCTGTTGAGGTTACAGGGACAAACCATCCCGATGTGTCGAAAGAATAGTAAATATGGTAGGCGACCAGCTTGGCTTAACGGTGAAATCCTAGCGGATCTTAAACATAAAAAAGAAGCTTACAAGAAGTGGAAGGTTGGACAAATGACCAGGGAGGAGTATAAAAATATTGCTTGGGCATGTAGGAATGAAATCAGGAGGGCCAAATCGCACCTGGAGCTGCAGCTAGCGAGAGATGTCAAGGGTAACAAGAAGGGTTTCTTCAGGTATGTTGGCAACAAGAAGAAAGCCAAGGAAAGTGTGGGCCCCTTACTGAATGAGGGAGGCAACCTAGTGACAGAGGATGTGGAAAAAGCTAATGTACTCAATGCTTTTTTTGCCTCTGTCTTCACTAACAAGGTCAGCTCCCAGACTGCTGCGCTGGGCATCACAAAATGGGGAAGAGATGGCCAGCCCTCTGTGGAGATAGAGGTGGTTAGGGACTATTTAGAAAAGCTGGACGTGCACAAGTCCATGGGGCCGGACGAGTTGCATCCAAGAGTGCTAAAGGAATTGGCGGCTGTGATTGCAGAGCCATTGGCCATTATCTTTGAAAACTTGCGGCGAACGGGGGAAGTCCCGGATGACTGGAAAAAGGCTAATGTAGTGCCAATCTTTAAAAAAGGGAAGAAGGAGGATCCTGGGAACTACAGGCCAGTCAGCCTCACCTCAGTCCCTGGAAAAATCATGGAGCAGGTCCTCAAAGAATCAATCCTGAAGCACTGACATGAGAGGAAAGTGATCAGGAACAGTCAGCATGGATTCACCAAGGGAAGGTCATGCCTGACTAATCTAATCACCTTCTATGATGAGATTACTGGTTCTGTGGATGAAGGGAAAGCAGCGGATGTATTGTTTCTTGAATTTAGCAAAGCTTTTGACACGGTCTCCCACAGTATTCTTGTTAAAGTTAAAGTTAAAGAAGTATGGGCTGGATGTTAAAGCAAGTTAAAGAAGTATGGGCTGGATGAATGCACTATAAGGTGGGTAGAAAGTTGGCTAGATTGTCGGGCTCAACGGGTAGTGATCAATGGCTCCATGTCTAGTTGGCAGCCAGTGTCAAGTGGAGTGCCCCAGGGGTCGGTCCTGGGGCCGGTTTTGTTCAATATCTTCATAAATGATCTGGAGGATGGTGTGGATTGCACTCTCAGCAAATTTGCGGATGATACTAAACTGGGAGGAGTGGTAGATACGCTGGAGGGCAGGGATAGCATACAGAGGGACCTAGACAAATTGGAGGATTGGGCCAAAAGAAATCTGATGAGGTTCAATAAGGATAAGTGCAGGGTCCTGCACTTAGGATGGAAGAATCCAATGCACCGCTACAGACTAGGGACCGAATGGCTAGGCAGCAGTTCTGCGGAAAAGGACCTAGGGGTGACAGTGGACGAGAAGCTGGATATGAGTCAGCAGTGTGCCCTTGTTGCCAAGAAGGCCAATGGCATTTTGGGATGTATAAGTAGGGGCATAGCGAGCAAATCGAGGGACGTGATCGTCCCCCTCTATTCGACATTGGTGAGGCCTCATCTGGAGTACTATGTCCAGTTTTGGGCCCCACACTACAAGAAGGATGTGGATAAATTGGAGAGAGTCCTGCGAAGGGCAACAATAATGATTAGGGTTCTGGAACACATGACTTATGAGGAGAGGCTGAGGGAACTGGGATTGTTTAGTCTGCAGAAGAGAAGAATGAGGGGGGATTTGATAGCTGCTTTCAACTACCTGAGAGGTGGTTCCAGAGAGGATGGTTCTAGACTATTCTCAGTGATAGAAGAGGACAGGACAAGGAGTAATGGTCTCAAGTTGCAGTGGGAGAGGTTTAGGTTGGATATTAGGAAAAACTTTTTCACAGGAGGGTGGTGAAACACTGGAATGTGTTACCTAGGGAGGTGGTAGAATCTCCTTCCTTAGAAGTTTTTAAGGTCAGGCTTGACAAAGCCCTGGCTGGGATGATTTAATTGGGGATTGGTCCTGCTTTGAGCAGGGGGGTTGGACTAGATGACCTCCTGTGGTCCCTTCCAACCCTGATATTCTATGATTCTATGATTCTATGACACAGTTAGGGAAACACACAAAGGGAGCCAGCCATAAAGGAATGCAACACAGGGTACCAAACAAAGTAGCAGTACAGGCAGAGGAAATAATGCAACACATTTAATTCAAAGTTGTGATTTTTATTTTTGTTCAGGACAGACAGAGGTGACATGCATTGTGTGTAGAGAGAAGAGACTACTGATGATGCACACTGGAGCAATCATGAATCAATTGGGTGTTGTAGGGGAAACTCAGTGGATATGTTCGGGAGGACTTGGGAGCAAGTGCAGATTGGAATCACAGAACCAGTGTTTTGAGGGACTTTGAGGGAGAGGGGAGAGCATGCTGCATGCACTGGGGATGAAGTGACGAAGGATGTATAAGCTCACAGGGGGCTGTGTAATGGGAGGGCTGGAGAACAAATGACTTGGCAGTGTATTTTGACCAGCCAAATATGGAATGTGACTTTACGATGAGAGAGATGGCTGCAAAGGGTGTTGGGAAGGACTTGGGAAAATGAGACAGATTGGAATGGAACAAATGGGAAGAGAGAGCCTGATGCAATGAGAACAGAGCCTGGGTATGTTGGTTTTGTTTGTTTTTTCAACAGATCATTTCTCTTTTTTAAAACACAATATTTATATGCCCCCTGTACTCTATTACCTTTCATACCTTTGCATTATTATTACCCTTTGTGACAATATAGAGTATTATCAAAAGCAATAGTTGACGCTGAAAAGGGCAACTTATTCTAAACCATTTTTGAGACGCTAGTAGTATTTATATACCTGATCTTGGCGCCAAAGTAGACAATTTTTTAAGTTTAAATAAAACTGGTGATGTAAAGGAACAAATTAAAACTAGCCAATTTTATCATTTAACATGCAAATAAATAGCTAAAAGAAAACTGAACTATGTAAGCTAAATTCAGCCCTTGAAGTAACTGGAGTTGTCCCACCAAACAATTCGTCTTTCACCAAGAGCTGAATTTGGACCTCTACTTTCATATGTGGCACATGGTCTCCCCTTAGTTTGGTGGTGACTCTTTGCTAGGTTTGGAAAAAAACAGCTCATTAAAGAAAGTTTAACATTACCTGCCTTCAAACATATATGCATATTATTTTCCTTGTGTTTTTAAATGATGACAATTCATGCCCCACAGTCTGTACTGGCAGAGGGTATACTGTGGAGAAAATCTGCACATACTTGTCCCGTGATATGCCTAGGCACGCTTTGGTGATTATTAAAAACCCTGTGGTGAAATCCTGGCCTCACTCAAGTCAATGGCAAAACTCACATTGACTTCAGTGGGGTCAGGATTTCACTTCTAATATGTATTTTAATTCAGAAAATCCCAATTTACTTTTTAGACACACTTTAGACAAAATGCCTGGGTGCTTTTATTAACTTTTAGAAAGTATAACTATATAAGCGAAGAACACTTTTAGATCATTACTGTTACTGATACATAGAAATAAACATCCAAACAAAATGGGATATCAGTGACTGAAACAAAACCAAAAACTAAATATAATGTGTTAACAACAGTAACTTTTCTTACCAACAACAACAACATCAACAACAAAAACTTTATATTTTTATCTTCACATCTCAATGTGGCTTGTGTCATGTTTTATATACTGCATAACCCCATCACTAGGACTTGGGATTTCTCAAAACAATGTGTTCATTCACATTGCTTTAACCGGAGCAATAAACCAGCCCAATACCAAGGCATTACAAATCCCTACCATGAAATTATTTCATAACTTGCTAATACAATCTCAAATTTGTGCCTCGGTGTCCTTCTTTTACTGTACATAACAAATGTTAAAAACTTTATATAATGTAGTACATTTCTAACAAGTGTTAGCCATAGTATCAGACTATTGAAAAACTGAAGCTGCTGGACCACAAATTCCAATTCCTTCCTCACTTCCCCATGTCAGTACAATGTGTTTTATATATAGTTGGATTTCCAGTAAATTCCACACCTCAGAGTCCTCAAATGTCTATATACTGCATTTTTCCTATTTTACTATGTCTATGGATTTCATTCTCTTACAGGTGTCTGGATGCCAATTACGTGGACTAAAGGAGGCAGGGGTCCTATGGAAAAAAATTGATGTGATCATGTAATATGCACAGGGGAGCTGAACGGAGGTTGTACCCCACCTTCCACTGCTATCCCACTTGGTTCCTGCCTGTGCCCACACTCCTATCTCTGTCCCTCTGCTCTTATCTTTCCTGCCCCGTCCCTCCCATCCCCAAGCTTCTGCTCATGTCTTCCTTCCTTTCCCCCATCTCTCCTTCCTCCTGCCCTCACCATGACCTGGCCTCATCTGCTCCTTCCCTCTCTCCTGTTCACCCTCCTTGTGCTCTTGACCCTCTCCTGTGACGTTTCTATCTCCCCACCCGAGTTTTCTTCCCGCCTTTGCTCCTGGCCTTGCTCCTCCCTCTTGGCCTGCTCTTAATTCCCCTCAAAATCAAATACCTATCGCTTCCTGCTTCCCTTTGTCCAGCCTTTGTCCCCACCCTTCTCCTGTTTCTCACCTTCTGCATTTCAGTCAGGCTGCCTCCTCCTCCTCTACCGTGCTTGGGCACCAGCAGGGGGATCCATTTCCCATGGTCAAAGTTCTTGTGCCCACTGCCACAGCAGCTTCTGGCAGTTGGGAAGAGGAGAAATTGCAGATAAAGTCCTGCTTAGTCCCTGCAGCTTGGGTCAGAGCATGCCCAGAATAGATGGAATCTTCGGAGAATTTAGCTACCGAGTTCAAACAAGTCTCAACTGAGCATGGGCAAATTCCAATTTTTTTAGAGGCTTATAACTTGGCCATATTCTAGCAAGTTTTCACAGAGTAGATAAAAGGCCTGACATCAGAATCACCACCTGCCAAATGTTAAGCCACTGGCCCCTAAAGCATGGAGGTGCTAAAGCTTCCCAACAAAACCATTGGAATATTTTTTTTTAATACATTTCTACCAAACCTCATTCCCGAAAATACCTGAACTATTTTAATTAAAAATCCCCCCCCCCCAAAAAAAATATTCAGCCTGAGTCAGACATCTGGAATGGAAAATTTCAGTGAACAGCTTATATTTGGGAAAGTTATAAGCAACTGAAAACATCTTATAAAGTATTCAGCAACCTAAACTACAACCTGGCACCTGTCCCATCTATAAGAATAGAACAGAATAGAATACAAGTAGCATTATGATTATAATTATATAATTATGCCAAATTATAAATAATACTAGCAACAGGACTTCCACCACATCCTATAAGAGAATGATAAATTTCTTACTTGATAATTTCCTTTCTCTTAGCAGCGTCTCCCACAATTTTGATATATATGGGCTATTACTCTCCTGTCTCTAATTTCCAGAGGCAGTTCAAAGGCTGTAGCTCAGCCTGTACTAACCGTGCCCTTTTCTCTGGCTTGCTGACAGATGATTTCATTCCATAGCTGTGTAAAAACTCATAGAATATGATTAGTAACAATAACTTAAATGCCAAACAATAAACTATGTAGTGTTGGCTACAGCCTACAAGCACAACTGTCAAAATTAAACACTGTCCCTTGGTTAGGAAGAGAACCAGAGTGGGTAGAATTGTGGGAGACACTGCAAGCAGAAAGGAAATTATTGGGTAAGGAATTTACCATTCTGCAGCTCTGTGTCTCCCATAAATCTGATACATATGGGAAGTAGCGAGCAGTGAACAGCAGTAGGTTGGGAGAATTAAAGACAGAATGAAATAGGGAAGACCTCCCTAAGTTAATTGCCCAAAATTGTAAAGCCACTACTGGTCCACTGCCTGAAGCTTCCTTCTAAAGGAGGACTCTGCAGAGGACAGAAAGTCCATGTTACAGTGCCTGATAAAGGTGTTAACTAATGACCACCTTGCTGCCCTGCATTTCTCTGCAGTGGAAGCACAAGCTCCTTCTGCCCACAAAGTCAACATAAATATTGCAGAGTGTGCTTTGATGCCATCTGGACAGGAGTAACTGATGCCTCCTATGTTTCTAAGATACACAGCTTGATCCATCTAGCTAGCATAGCCTGGATATCCTGAGCCATGGGTACTTCAGATAAAAGGAGACTAACAAGGACCCCGATCTTGTTGATTTGGTGTGCTTGCTACAGATCATTAGCACTCTTCAAAATCTAAAGTGTGCCACAGCTTTACTGCTAAATGTGGTGGGTTTGGACAGAATGAAGGGAGGCATGGAAAGATGAATTAACCCTAGGCAAGAAAAATTCTGGAATTCTTAGCATCATCTTGTCATTATGGAACACACAATGAGGTTCCTGCATGGGTACAGTTGCCAGTTCAGAAACTTATCTAGCAGACCTGATGGGAATCAGAAAACAGGTTTTGATGGATCGGTAGAATGAAAATGTTGATATCGTTGTTTCAAAAGGGAGTGGGAACATAAGAACACAAGAACGGCCATACTGGGTCAGACCCATGGTCCATCTAGCCCAGTATCCTGTTTTCCAACAGTGGCCAATGCCAAGTGCTTCAGAGGGAATGAACAGAACAGGTAATCATCGAGTGATCCATCCCCTGTCACCCATTTCCTGCTTCTAGCAAACAGAGGCTAGGGACACTTCACAGCATGGTTTTGTATCCCTGCCCATCCTGGCTAAATGTGGGGCTTTTAACACCAGTGGTAGGCCTTACTTGGGAAAGATTGGTCTAACTACAGGTTTAGCCAGTCTGACTGCTCAAAGAAATCTGGATGTCTGAGGGTTCTCTGTGAATAGGAGGTTACAGCAGACACGTGGCATGCTATAAAGTCCCTTATCTATACCTTCCTGAAGAAAGTTCAAGATAATTGGGATACCAGGATCCTTGGGATTATTGTTGTGTTCTTGACACCCTGAGCTAAACCTAGTCCAGGTGGAGGAATAAGCCTTTACGGTTAAAGCTCACCTGGAGAAGAAGAGAGTTCCAGTCACTTCGGAAGATAATCCTGGCATGGCTAATTCTTTGCTCTCAATGGCCAGGCTGTCAGCTGCAGACAGACTGGGTCTGGATGGAGCAATGGCCTTTGGTAAAATATGTCTGGTTTACTGATAGCTACAATGGTGGTTCCAATTTCAGTTCTATCAGATCGGAAAACGATAGTCTCCTTGGCCATGGTGGAGCTATCACTATCTCCATTGCTGCTTCTTGCCTTATCTTCTGGATCACCTTTCCCAAAAGTGGAAAGGGCAGGAATGCATATAAGAGTTCTTGTAACTATCTGAGGACAGAGCACCCATCCCCAGGAATTTGGGAGTCTGCTTCCTTGGTGAAGTACATCGGCCGATTGTGACTGGCAAACAAGTCGACTGCCAGAAGGCCAAACTTCTGCAAAATCAGAGAGAAGACTTCCTGATTCAGGCACCACTCTGCCTTTTGGTAAAGTTCTCCTTTTATATGTATTGCTCCAATGGAAGGGAGAGATCTCACTGCCCATTCCATTATCTCCATTGCTTCTGTGTGTAGAATTACACTCTTTGCTCCACTTTGTTTTTTGATATACATCATACATATACATCATACATCATAGTCTATTTCTGTTCTCATGTGAACTACCTTTGTGGAGGTAGTCAAGGAGCTCTTCTTGGTGTTTATCACAAATCTGCGTGCTTGAAACAGATCCAGTGTCCGCATTGTGGCACTACTTGCTGCTGCTTTGGTCAGAGTAATGATCAAGATGTCGTCTAGGAAGGGATCCAGGTGAGTGCTCTGAGACCTGAGTCTGGCTATTATTACCACCAGGATCTTAGTAAAAACCCTAGGGGCTGACAAAATGGGAGCATATGATACTGGTAGTGGGCTGTGCTGTACGCAAACCTCAGCAGTGTGTGGTGTGATGGTCATAAGAGATGTGCATCTGCTAGATCCACAGAACGAAAAAGACATAGATGTTACTGTTGAAGCTAGGGTATCCATACAGAATCTCATCTTCTTCACCCATTTGTTGAGCTGCTTGAAATCCAAGATGGCTCTGACGCTCCATATGCTTCTGGACAATGAAAAAAAATGGAGCACAGTCCTAAGAATCTTTCTTCTGAGGAAACCCTTTATATTGCTCCTATTTCCAGGAGATATGAGATTTCATTTAATATCAGCTCACATTTTATGGAGTCGCTTGGGATGGGGGATTGGATGAGGTGGGGAATTTAGTTCAAGGGAGTATCCGCAACTCACTTCTCTTTCACCCATTTGTCTGTGGTCATTTGAGAGCATTCGCCTGAGAAGTGGGAAATTCTGTCTCCTAGATTCAGGTCTGGGTGGAGTCACATTCATTTATTGTGATGGTGGGCTGTCAGAGGCAAGGGATCCCCCTTGGGATTTTCCAACTGATCCCCAGTTCCAGGATTTTTACCTGATATACCTGTGCCTTTCCTCTGTTATCCTTGTTAGGATGGATGAAAGGAGCTTTTTTGTCTGTTGCTAGGTTTGTTGTTCCTCCTTAGAGCACTGAGTTGGAAAGAGAGGGACTATCTCAGTTTGGCAGCGCTTTCTGTGACTATTTTGTCTAGTTTTTCCCCAAAGAGGAGAGAACCTGTGAATTTAAATTAGCACTGAATTTGTTTGGAGTGAGCTCAACCTTTCAAGCACAAAGCCAGGTGTGGTGTCTGGCTGCTGACATACATTCCATGGCCCCAGCTTAAAAATCTCTTAGCATGTTATGAGGTATCTGTCACAAAGACTGTTGGTAAGGAAATTTTCTTAAATGCAGACTGCAAGTCAGGATGGCTCTTGCAAAGCATGTAGCTGCCAGAGATGCTCTAAGAGTAGCCAGCAAAAGCTCAAAGTCACTTCTAAGGGTAGCTTCCACCTTTCTACCAGTAGGATCTTTTGGGAAAGAAATCCCCTTCAGACTGGATTACCATATCCTCTGCTAGAGATGCCACTGCAGCATTGACTTTTGGTGTATCTGTAATGGCATTTTTTGGCTCTTGCAACTTGTAACATCTAAGTGCATGGCTACTTATACATTTACCTACATCAGGGGTTTCCTGTTTCTCTCTGCTCACATCCTGGAAGGATGAGTGCAGTCGGATTGCTGTCTCAGGTGAGGATTTAGAAGGCAGGTATTTCCCTTTATGCGTGTCCTCTAGTGCCTGATCAGGTTAGATCTAGATTGTTGGTGCACCCTTTCTGCAGATGGTTTCAAACATTTCAGGGAAAAAATCCTGTGTTGCATTTTTCCATCTCCTGCTCAGAGCCTGAATCTGAGAGTTCCCCTTCCTCAGGGGAGTGGAGGTGTTGGAACCAGAGAACGAATACGTCTTAGGTTTTTTATACTTTTTATTTTTCTTTTAGGGGTTTTTTGGGGGGTTGTTTTTTGTTTTGTTTTTTAGTCTTTCTGGCAGTAGCAAGGGCATTTTTTGTGTGGCTTGCTTTATGCACTGCCTTGAATTCTCTGAATATGTCTCCCTCCATGTCCTCCCCCTTAGGGTCCCACTCACCCTTCCCATGGATGGAGTTTCATTGCTGGAATACCCTGATTTGAGTTGAGAAGAAGGGGAGTCAAGTAAGAGTCCTGCTTCTCTCCCCAGGTAACCTAGGACCCATTTTAGGACTTGGGGGTAGGATGGGATCTGAAGCCAATCTTTAAAAAAGGGAAGAAGGAGGATCCTGGGAACTACAGGCCAGTCAGCCTCACCTCAGTCCCTGGAAAAATCATGGAGCAGGTCCTCAAAGAATCAATCCTGAAGCACTTGCATGAGAGGAAAGTGATCAGGAACAGCCAGCATGGATTCACCAAGGGAAGGTCATGCCTGACTAATCTAATTGCCTTTTATGATGAGATTACTGGTTCTGTGGATGAAGGGAAAGCAGTGGATGTATTGTTTCTTGACTTTAGCAAAGCTTTTGACACGGTCTCCCACAGTATTCTTGTCAGCAAGTTAAGGAAGTATGGGCTGGATGAATGCACTATAAGGTGGGTAGAAAGCTGGCTAGATTGTCGGGCTCAACGGGTAGTGATCAATGGCTTCATGTCTAGTTGGCAGCCGGTGTCAAGTGGAGTGCCCCAGGGGTCGGTCCTGGGGCCGGTTTTGTTCAATATCTTCATAAATGATCTGGAGGATGGTGTGGATTGCACTCTCAGCAAATTTGCGGATGATAGTAAACTGGGAGGAGTGGTAGATACGCTGGAGGGGAGGGATAGGATACAGAAGGACCTAGGCAAATTGGAGGATTGGGCCAAAAGAAATCTGATGAGGTTCAATAGGGATAAGTGCAGGGTCCTGCACTTAGGATGGAAGAATCCAATGCACCGCTACAGACTAGGGACCGAATGGCTAGGCAGCAGTTCTGCGGAAAAGGACCAAGGGGGACAGTGGATGAGAAGCTGGATATGAGTCAGCAGTGTGCCCTTGTTGCCAAGAAGGCCAATGGCATTTTGGGATGTATAAGTAGGGGCATAGCGAGCAGATCGAGGGACGTGATCGTTCCCCTCTATTCGACATTGGTGAGGCCTCATCTGGAGTACTGTGTCCAGTTTTGGGCCCCACACTACAAGAAGGGTGTGGATAAATTGGAGAGAGTCCAGCGAAGGGCAACAAAAATGATTAGGGGTCTAGAACACATGACTTATGAGGAGAGGCTGAGGGAGCTGGGATTGTTTAGTTTGCAGAAGAGAAGAATGCGGAGGATTTGATAGCTGCTTTCAACTACCTGAAAGGGGGTTCCAAAGAGGATGGCTCTAGACTGTTCTCAATGGTAGCAGATGACAGAACAAGGAGTAATGGTCTCAAGTTGCAGGGAGGGAGGTTTAGATTGGATATTAGGAAAAACTTTTTCACTAAGAGGGTGGTGAAACACTGGAATGCGTTACCTAGGGAGGTGGTAGAATCTCCTTCCTTAGAGGTTTTTAAGGTCAGGCTTGACAAAGCCCTGGCTGGGATGATTTAACTGGGAATTGGTCCTGCTTCGAGCAGGGGGTTGGACTAGATGACCTTCTGGGGTCCCTTCCAACCCTGATATTCTATGATTCTATGATTCTATGAAGCCCCACAAAGGTTTTTTTTTCTTTCCAGTCCTGTTCTGCCCTAGGACTTACTCCTCTGGCTGAAGTCCTTGTCTTTAATATCTCTCTCTGCTCTGCTTCTCCAGATCAGGATTTTCTGTATTGGAGTCATGGCTTCTTGGGATGCGGGGGGGGCCAACATGCCCATCAGACTCAGAGCCCCATGTCCTAGCAATGCACGGGTTGGCTGGCTGAGAGCAGACAGGGCACGATTCATCCTCCAAATAATCTGTAAAGGCTGCCTCAAAAAAAGAACACCGCTTGGATTTACCTCAGTGTTTGCACAACAGCTCTGCCATGCCTGAGCAGGGCCAGAGGAGTTCAGCTGGGAGGGGCTGCAGTGCTGGCCCCAGGTGGCTAAGAGCACCCTCACTGCTCCACAGATGATCCAGGAGAGAAAGAAGAAAGAAATGGCTGCTCGCTACTGCTCGAAAAAAAAAATGATAAAATCATAAGCTGGCAAAAAAAAAAAAAAGGTCACACGCAAAGTGAACTACTGCTTGACAGCTGCTATAGAGCAGAAGATATGGAGCAGGCCGGAGCAAGGAGCATGGCTATCATGGGCTGTGATATAGCTTTGAACTGACTCCGGAAACTGCAGACAGGAGGGGAATAGCTCATACCTATCAGAATTGTGGGAGACACTGTGCTGCAGAATTTATTAAGTGATTTTTCTTAACATCCAGGCTAAATTATCTTACACTTAATTTCTTATTTTAACTCCTAATTATAGTGTCTTAGAATACTCCAAACAAATCCATCCTTTTGCTATAATTGCCATTCTTCAAATATTTGTGTTTTTTCCAGATCATTTCTTAATCTTTTTACCAAAGCTATACATATCTAGTTCTTTTAACCTTCCCTTGTAGGGCAGACAAAGGCCTGGCCTAATCACAAATTTTGTGCCAATATAACTCTTTTAGGGATGTGATTTTTTTTTACTGAAATAGTTATATCACTAAAAACCACACTGTGGATGTGACTATAGCAGTATAAAAGTGCTTATACCAGCAAAGTTTGTTCTTCCTGTATGGGAAAGGGAATAAGTTACACTAGTATAAGCTCTTTTATATAAGTATATATAGCTGTATGAAAATATAGATATATAAAATACACACACACACACACACAATGGTATAATTAAAGCAGTAGAACTTTTGTACGCAAACATGTTCAACTTTATTCCTCTACCCTGAATCCCCTTTTTATACCATTCTTGTATTATATAATCAGTGAAATGTAGGCCTGGAAGGGATCTCAAAAGGTCTTCTAGTCCAGTTCCCTGCACTCAGGGCAGGACCAAATATCTAGACCATCCCTGACAGGTGTTCGTCCAACCTGATCTTAAAAATCTCCAATGATGGAGATTCCGCAACCTCCCTAGGCAATTTATTTCAGTGCTTAACTACCCTGACAGTTAGGTTGTTTTTCCTAATGTCCAACCTAAACCATCCTTGCTGTAATTTAAGCCAATTGCTTCTTGTCCTATCCTCAGAGGTTAAAGAAAACAATTTTTCTCCTTTTAACAACCTTTTATATACTTGAAAACTATAATCATGCTATATACTTGAAAACTGTTATCGTGTTCCCCCTCAGTCTTCTCTTCTCCAACCTAAGCAAACCCAATCTCCTCTCATAAGTCATGTTTTCTAGATTTTTAATAATTTTTGTTGTTCCTCTCTGGACTTTCTCCAGTTTGTCCACATCTTTCCTAAAATGTGGTACTCAGAACTGGACACAATACTACAGCTGAGGCCTAATAAGTACAGAGTACAGCGGAAGAATTACCAGGGTACAAAATATATCGGAAGGATAGAACAGGTCATGCTGGTAGGGGAGTGGCACTATATGTGAAAGAAAGCATAGAATCAAATGAAGTAAAAATCATAAATGAATCAAACTGTAAAAATGGACAAATTTTACAATTATCCCCATATTGACTGGGTACATGTCACCTCAGGACAGGATGCAGAGCTAACGTTTTTTGACACCTTAAATGACTACTTCTTGGAGCAGCTGGTCCTGGAACCCTCCAGAGGAGATTTAATTCTTGATTTAATCCTAAATGGATCACAGGATCTGGTCCAAGAGGTGAATATAGCTGGACCACCTGTAATAGTGACCATAATATAATTAAATTTAATATCCCTGTGGCAGGAAAAACACCACAGCAGCCCCACACTGTAGCATTTAATTGCAGAAAGGGGAACTACACAAAAATGAGGAGGTTAGTTAAACAGAAATTAAGGGGCACAGTGCCAAAAGTGAAATCTCTGCAAGCTGCGTGGAAACTTTTTAAAGACACCATAATGGAGGCTCAACTTAAATGTATACCCCAAATTAAAAAAATATAGCAAGAGAACCAAAAAAGTGCCACCGTGGCTAAACAATAAAATAAAAGAAACTGTGAGAGCAAAATGGCATCTTTTAAAAAGTGGAAGTTAAATCCTAGTGAGGAAAATAGAACAGAGCATAAACCCTGGCAAATGAAGTGTAAAAATACAGTTAGGAAGGCCAAAAAAGAATCTGAGGAACAGGTAGCCAAAGACTCAAAAAGTAATAGCAACTTTTTTTTTTTAAGTCCATCAGAAGCAGGAAGCCTGCTAAGCAACCAGTGGGGCCACTGGATGATCGAGACGCTCAAGGTGCACTCAAGGACAATAAGGCCATTGCGGAGAAACTAAATGAATTCTTTGCGTCGGTCTTCACAGCTGAGGAGGTGAGGGAGACTCCCAAACCTGAGTCATTCTTTTTAGGCAACAGATCTGAGGAACTGTCCCAGATTGAGGTATCATTAGAGGAAGTTTTGGAACAAATTGATAAATTAAACAGCAATCAGTCACCTGGACCAGATGGTATTCACCCAAGAGTTCTGAAGGAACTCAAATGTGAAATTGCAGAACTGTGGTTTGTAACCTATCATTTAAATCAGCTTCTGTACCAGACGACTGGAGGATAGCTAATGTGACGCCAATTTTTAAAAAGGGCTCCAGAGGTGATCCCAGCAATTACATGCCTGTAATCCTGACTTCAGTACCAGGCAAACTGATTGAAACTATAATAAAGAACAATATTGTCAGACATATAGATGAACACAATTTGTTGAGGAAGAGTCAACATGGTTTTAGTAAAAGGAAATCATGCCTCACCAATCTACTAGAATTCTTTGAGGGGTTATATAAGCATGTTGACCAGGGGGATCCAGTGGATATAGTTAGTATACTTAGATTTTCAGAAAGCCTTTGACAAGGTCCCTCCACAAAGGCTCTTACGCAAGGTAAGCTGCCACAGAATAAGAGGGAAGGTGATCTCATGGATTGGTAACTGGTTAAAAGATAGGAAACAAGCCTAGGTATAAATGGTCAGTTTTAAGAATGGAGAGAGATAAATAGTGGTGTCCCCCAGGGGTCTGTTCTGGGACCAGTCCTAGTCAACATATTCATAAATGATCTGGAAAAAAGGATAACAGTGAGGTGGCAACATTTGCAGATGATACAAAACTATTCAAGATAGTTAAGACCCAGACAAACTGCGAAGAGGTACAAAAGGATATCTCAAAACTGGGTGACTGGGCAACAAAATGGCAGATGAAATTTAATGTTGATAAATGCAAAGTAAAGCACATTGTAATGTAATGCATAATCCCAACTATACATATAAAATGACGGGATCTAAATTAGCTGTTACCATTCAAGAAAGAGATCTTGGAGTCATTGTGGATAATTATCTGAAAACATCCACTCAATTTGCAGCAGCAGTCAAAACAGCGAACAGAATGCTGGGAATAATTAAGAAGGGGATAGAAAATAGGACAGAAAATATCATGTTGCTTCTATATAAATCCATGGTACGCCCACATCTTGAATACTGTGTGCAGATGTGGTCGTCCCATCTCAAAAAAGATATACTGGAATTGGAAAAGGTTCAGAAAAGGGCAACAAAAATTATTAGGGGTATGGAACGGCTTCTGTATGAGGAGAGATTAATAATACTGGGACTGTTGATCTTGGAAAAGAGACGGCTAAGGGGAGATATTATAGAGGTCTATAAGATCATGACTGGTGTAGGGAATGTAGATAAGGAAGTGTTGTTTACTACTTCTCATGACACAAGAACTAGGGGTCACCAAATTAAATTAATAGGCAGCAGGTTTAAAACAAACAAAAGGAAGTATTCTTTCACACAATGCACAGTCAACCCATAGAACTCCCTGCCAGAGAATGTTGTGAAGGCCAAGACTATAACAGGGTTAAAAAAAGAACTAGATACGTTCATGGAGGAAAGGTCCATCAATGGCTATTAGCCAGGATGGGCAGGTATGGTGTCCCTAGCTTCTGGTTGCCAGAAGATGGGAATGGGTGACAGGGGAAGAATCATTTGATCATTACCTGTTCTGTTCATTCTCTCTGGGGCACCTGGCATTGGCCACTGTTGCAAGACAGGATACTGGCATAGATGGACCTTTGGTCTGACCCATTATGGCTGTTCTTATGTTCTTATAAACTGCATTGGACTAAGTTCTGATCTGATTTAAAACCCATGTAATTCTTATGTTCTTATGTTCTTGTGTCTTGCTTACAACACTCCTGCTAAACCCAGAATTATGTTTGCTTATTTTTACAATAGTGTTACAATGTTGACTCATATTTAGCTTGTGACCCCCAGATCCCTGGGTCCCATGAACCAAAAAAAAACTTTTGGTTACATATACACAATGACATTTTTCTTCTTATTGTTGTGTGTGTGTGCGCGCACGCCTCTACTCTCTTATTGCGGTCTGCATTAGCAAAAATTGTAAAGCAACAAGAACAATTTCAGGAAGTATACAAAAGAGCATGTTTCTAATTACCAAATGAGTAACTTATAGGAAAGCTTTAACTACTACTTTAAAACAGATTTTTAAAACACCCATCCAAATGTAAAACCATGGAGCAATTCAAACAAATGATGTACTATGAAAATAAGCATATTAAAAAGTTGTGCAGGGGAGATTTTTCTACATTACAGAAAATGTCAAAGGAATTAATGATCAACGATCATGACTTACTCCTAGGTATATGATGAAAAAAATACATTACATTACAACTCATATTTTACCTATGATTAATGATGGAATGAAACAGATAAATGCATACTCATCAAAATCTACTTCCTGAAGAAAAAATTCAAAATGCTGTGTCCTGTCAATAATAAAATATATTCTCTGTTATTATCTTTTCTACTGTGTAATTAATATTACTGGACTATGGGAGACAGAGTTGATTTGTAATTTTATCAGTTTAACTGGAATAAATTGATAGAATATTTGATGAATAGTATATGCCCCAGTCTTCAATCAGAATGTGGAAATAAACAAAACTCACTATCCTCATCTATTTAATTATAACACCCAATCCTATTCCTCCCAACTCCCAGCACTATGATATATCCCACTTGATTTACAAGTATCTAAGACTGGTTGTTATGGAAAAGATCCCTTCAAAATAAGGATAACGGATATCTTCAGCAACAAAGTAGTGACTCCTTCAAATATGTCTCCCTAATAATATGTTATGACCATCCTAACAGCAAATTTTACCATTTGGGGTGAAGCCCTACCATTAAATCAGCAGGGCAGATCTGAGGTAAATAGCAGAAATGATGGGTTTATCTGAATTGCAAAGCTGAAATGCAAGAGCAATTCTGAAAATGTTCTACAGCTCTTTTGTGCAAAATGAAGGAAAACTGTATCCACATCCTTCAGACCGCTAGACAGAAAATTAGCACAAACTCACTATCAACACAAAAAAACTTAAACATCAGCTGGTTTGCCATCTTCCCTCACAAACAGAGTCTTCATGAGTAACAGGACTAGCTTTAGAGAGACAAGGTGTGTGAGGTAAAATCTTTTATTGGACCAACTTCTGTGGGTGAGAGAGAGATAAGCTTTCGAGTTTACAGAGACACTCAATGTTCACTCCCCACCTTCCAAATCTCATAAAACCAAGCAGAGCTAATTGAAATTTGTCAAGACACATTTTACAATAATAAACAATGTTTTGCAACTTTGGGGTAAAACAGAAGTGGCATTTACAAGATATTTGGATATTTTTTTAAAAATAAGAGTATACTTGGAAGGCTTAAAATGGCGGAGTGGGCGTCAACTGCAGTAAATGTTAAGACATTTTCAACTTTGTCTTTTAATAAATATTTTTGTGCAGGAAAACATTCATGTGCACCTTTTACATTTTAGTAATTCTTCATATTACTGTACATTATATTTTATATTGACAAATAGTTTAGCAATATTTAAAATTTAAAGAGTACATTTGTATTCCAATTACAAACATCCCAAATTTAAAGCAAATTTGTCTCAAACTGCAGACCAAAACTTAATGGTTTAGGTACATCTCTAATGCAGACAAAAATTTCAACAGAGATAAGTATACACAAAGGGATTTCATAAACAGATTTTAGAACTATTTCAAAGTTTTAAAGAGGAGAAAAGTTAAAACCATTTTGATACTATTTATGCCTAATCTCACAGAAACACACATCCCTGATCTTTCATAAGGCTCACTTGAGCTCCAGTAAGCAGCTTTTCAGAGATTCAATTCCCACTAAACAAAACAGTATGCTCTGTTTGAACAGTCAATCTCCCTTAGGGAGAAAACATCACATGCCTGTGAATCAATAGATAACAGTTGATCCCAATGTCAGTGTGCATCAAGTTTATTAATGTCTCTTTTCTAACAGGAGTGACATGAGCCAGACGATTGGGCAAGACTTCTTCCCAGCTCCGAGGACCATTAATGACAACCTCCTAACTGCAACACAAGATCTGCATGGTGAGCAACAAGAGATGTTGCTCCTATAGGTAGAGCCCTACCAAATTCACGGCCATGAAAAACGCGTCACGGACCAGGAAATCTGGTGTCCCCACCGTGTAATCTGGCCTTTCATATGCTTTTACCCTATACTATACGGATTTCATGGGGGAGACCAGTGTTTCTCAAATTGGGGGTCCTGACCCAAAAGGGAGCTGCAGAGTGGTCACAAGGTTAATTTGGGGTGGGGGGTCACAGTATTGCCACCCTTACTTCTGCGCTGCCTTCAGAGCTGGGTGGCCGGAGAGCGGCAGCTGCTGACTGATGGCCCAGCTCTGCAGGCAAGAGCACAGAAGTAAGGGTGGCAATACCATACCATGCCATGCTTACTTCTACGCTGCTGCTGGCAGCATCTCTGCCTTCAGAGCTGGGATCCCAGCCAGCAGCTGCCACTCTCCAGATGCTCAGCTCTGAAGGCAGCACTGCTGTCAGCAGCAGCTGAGAAGTAAGGGTAGCAGTACTGCAACCCCCCCCCTACAATAATCTTGTGACCCCACGACAACTCCTTTTTGGGTCAAGACACTTACAATTACAACACTGTGAAATCATGATTTTTTTAATCCTATGACCATGAAATTGACCGATATGGACTGTGAATTTGGTAGGGCCCTACCTATAGGTGGGTAGGCCATAAGAATCAGTCTGTATACCTGTCTTGCTCAATTGAGCTATCAGAAAGCAGTAGCTGTTGTCATCCTGCTGCAATTGGAAGCAGGAAAATCATGAGACTTGGATCTCCCCCGACTCTTGAACTAGCAGAAATGCTCTCACTACCACCAGACAGTGACAGGAGGAGGAAGTGTATGAGCTTATGAAGCCCCTTCCTTTCCCCGGGTCACAGCAGACTCCATCTACCATCAGTGAGGAGCAGCAACAGAAGCTGCTTTGTTGCTGAGGGCAGGAGAGGCTGAGACCTCACTCGTGAACCTGGACTTTAAACCCTGTAAACTATACTGGAACACCTGGTACCAGTTATGGATCTCATCTGACTGGCTCTTTCTTTCTCACTTATAATAGAATGAAGTAACTGCAGTGGGTGTGGGTTGGGGGTGAGAAAGGTATTAAGAAATGACAGGACTGACACCAGGAAAAAGAAGAGTTGGACTAGAGTAAAAGTGAATGAAAGGAAGATAAGATTAAAATTAACACTATGCTAAACAAAAGGAGCATGAAGAAGGTATAAGATTCCTTAGTTCACACTGTAATAGGAACAAACCGTGTTTTGTTGGTTTTTTTTATATATAACATAGAAATAACAAGTCATGGACCAACTATAACAATTTTAGCACTTTGCTTTTGTTTCACCTCGTTATTTGTAATGCTCTATTTACATAGTAAGTTCTTGGGAAATGCTCTTTATATGTATCTGTACAGTATAAAGCGTTTGGCACAATACAGCTAATAAATAATAATATCAAAGCAGGTTAGTAACAAAATTGTTGTGGCCCATTCATATGAACCAAAAATACTTAAGCATGACCAAATTCAGTCCCCAATTCCTTAAGGAAGAGCTAAGGACCATCCTTAGGATGAACACTTCCAGTATCAGTACCTCACATCATATGAACGTGTAAGTACTTTTTGCAGCCCCTTCTGCTCTCTATAAAGTGGCAGTGGCTGCTTACCACTCTTACCATCCCCCCACTCTTGCAAGCAAGTGTAAGCTCTTTGGAAAGCTACCTACTGAAGAGGAAAGCTGCAGGGCAAAGGGGATTAAAAATTAAATAATTTTCCAGCTTGAACCCTTATTACAACCAATAGAGAATAAGTATATCACCTCACTACCACTGCATGTGTACACCCATTATGATGGCAGCCTTTCAGAGGTTTGCAACTTCCTTCTTTGAACAATGTTGTATTCTGTGGCTACAGTACAGCCATCTATTTAAGGAACCCTTGTCAATGTACCCAGGTATGTGGGATGCCACAATGCAAGGTATTGTTGGCAACCTGTGCCCAGGTCTTTTGGGAAAGAAAACTTAGATAGACATTGCTTGAAGTATAGTGGTTGCCATTAGAAGTTAACTCTACTATTTTTAGCATTGGTAACAATTGCTGTATCTAAGCATTTATCTACCCAGGAGCACTCAGGAAAGTTAATCAAATTAGCTAAAGGTGTGAATGTAATGTGGATTTAAAGTGGAAACCCATTTTCAGAACATGAACCCCTTACATTAAACCCCCTCATTCAGAATCAAAATGACTTTAATTTGGCTTATTTTAAAGGTTTCAATTTAAAGTGGATTCGTTAATCCCTCGCATGGACAATTAAACTAAACTGAATTAAGGTCATTTTAATTCTGAATGAGAGTGTCCACATAGGGGTTTAATGCAGTCTAACTAATCCACTTTTAATTAATCTTTAGCTAATTTGGATTAAATTTTCAGAGTGTCCCTGAGTAGACAAGCCCTCAGATACACCCCTACTGTATGGCACTGTTAGAAAAGTCAACTTTTTTGCAGCAACCACTGTAAATCCCTTCCTTTGGGTGAGAGGGCTCTGTAAGAACCATGGAGACACATGCACAATATATATAAAGACTTCTGACAAGAATTTCATATGGACCTTCATGTATCGATAAGCTTTTAGCACAAGTTCTTTTCGACTGGATTTCATTAGACTCCTGAACTCCTTGTGTTAGAAAAGGGGTTCTTATACTTTTCCGTAGATCAGAATACACTTTCATACAAAGATTATCTCATGGACACTTCCCCTCCTTCATGATCAGCAGGAGTACCTCCCCTCCTGTCACAGTTACAGAGACTACCACCTCCCATTTGCGATGACCCCTCCGGCAAATAAGCAGTTGCTTATAGAGAAAATTAGTATTAGGAATACAGTTAAAATGATTTTATCTGCACCATCTGACTAGCCAGCTACCCATAGACCACACCTCAAAACCTCTCTGTTAAAAAATCCAGAGACTGGATATTTTCTCCACTATGAATGCCCTCTTTTCATAGAATCATAGAACTGGAAGGGACCTTGACAGGTCATCTAGTCCAGTCCCCTGCACTCAAAGCAGGACTAAGTATTATCTAGACCATCCCTGACAGGTGTTTGTCCAACCTGCTCTTAAAAATCCCCAATGATGGAGATTCCATAACCTCCCTAGGCAGTTTATTCCAGTGCTTAACCACTCTGACAGTTAGGAAGTTTTTCCTAATGTCCAACCTAAACCACCCCTGCTGCAATTTAAGCCCATTGTTTCTTGTCCTTATTGAATTTCATCCTATTTACTTCAGACCATTTCTCCAGTTTGTCCAGAGCATTTTGAATTTTAATCTATCCTCCAAAGCACTTGCAACCCCTCCCAGTTTGGTATCGTCCGCAAACTTTATAAGTGTACTCTCTATGCCATTATATAAATCATTGATGAAGATATTGAACAGAAACGGACCCAGAACCAATCCCTGCGGGACCCCACTCATTATGCCCTTCCAGCATGACTATGAACCACTGATAACTACTCTCCGGGAATGATTTTCCAACCAGTTATGCACTCACCTTAAAGTAGCTCCATCTAGGTTGTATTTCCCTAGTTTGCTTATGAGAAGGTCATGCGAGACAGTATCAAAAGCCTTACTAAAGGTCAAGGTATACCACACCTACCACCTTCCCCCTAACAGGGCTTGTTACCCTATCAAATAAAGGAATCGGGTTGGTGTGACATGATTTGTTCTTGACAAATCCATGCTGATGGTTATTTATCACCTTATTATCTTCCAGGTGTTTGCAAATTGATTGCTTAATTATTTTCTCCATTATCTTTCCGGGTACAGAAGTTAAGATGACTGGTCTATAATTACCCGGATTGTCCTTATTTCCCTTTTTATAGATGGGCACTATATTTGCCCTTTTCCAGTCTTCTGGAATGTCTCTCGTCTTCCATGACTTTTCAAAGATAATTGCTCATAGCTCCGATATCTCCTTAGTCAGCTCCTTGAGTATTCTAGGATTTGAAGACATCTGACTTGTCTAAGTAATTTTTGATTTGTTCTTTCCCTGTTTTAGACTCTGAACCTACCTCATTTTCACTGGCATTCACTATGTTAGACGGCCAATCGCCACCAACCTTCTTGGTAGAAACCGAAACAAAGAAGTACCTCTGCCATTTCCACATTTTCTGTTATTGTCTTTCCCCCATCATTGAGTAACGGGCCTACTCTGTCCTGGGTCTTCCTCTTGCTTCTAATGTATTTGTAGAATGTTTTCTTGTTTCCTTTTATGTCCCTAGCTAGTTTGATCTCGTTTTGTGCCTTGGCTTTTCTAATTTTGTCCCTACATACTTGTGTTATTTGTTTATATTCATCCTTTGTAATTTGACCTAGTTTCCACTTTTTGTAGGACTCTTTTTTGAGTTTTAGATCATTGAAGATCTCCTGGTTAAGACAGGGTGGGCTCTTGCCATATTTCCTATCTTTCCTACGCAGTGGGATAGTTTGCTCTTGTGCCCTTAAAAATGTGTCTTTGAAAAACTGCCAACTGTCTCCAGTTGTTTTTCCCCTTAGACTTACTTCCCAGGGGATTTTACCTACCAACTCCCTGAGTTTGCTAAAGTCTGCCTTCTTGAAATCCATTGTTTTTATTGTGCTGTTCTCCCTCCTAACACTCCTTAAAATCATGAACTCTACCATTTCATGATCACTTTCACCCAAGTTGCCTTCCACTTTCAAATTCTCAACCAGTTCCTCCCTATTTGTCAAAATCAAATCTAGAACAGCCTCCCCGCAGTACCTTTCTCCACCTTCTGAAATAACAAAAAATCTCCAATACACTCCAAGAACTTGCTGGATAATCTGTGCCCTGCTGTGTTATTTTCCCAACAGATGTCTGGGTAGTTGAAGTCAGTGATGAGCTGCCAAAATCTTAACAACCGGTTCCCTCCTCAGCCCAAGAGGGGGTTGTGGCCCACCCCCGCCCCCCGGGACTCCTGCCCCATCCAACCCCCCGCGTTCCTTGATGCCCCCCACCGGACCGCTGCCCCATCCACCCCCCTCCCTGTCCCCTGACTGGCCCCAGAACCAGGCAGGAGGGTCTCGTGGGCCACCGTAGTGCGTGCCCACCCCGCCCCTAAGAGCCAGAGGGACCTGCCGGGGGGCGAGGTGGGGAGGCCTGGTGTTGCTTACCTGGGGCAGCTCCCAGGAAGCATCCGGCAGGTCCTTCTGGCTCCTAGGGGCGGGGTAGCATAGCTAGTGGGGAGCGGGAGAGCGGCCGCTCCCCCACTGATTACATCAAAAGTGGCACCTTAGGCACCAACTCCGTGGGTGCTCCGGAGCTGGAGCACCCAAAGGGAAAATTTGGTGGGTGCAGATCCCCCTCCCCTGGCAGCTCCCCACCCTGCCCCGTGCCCAGCCCCAGCTCTCCTCACCTCCGCCTCTAAACGCGCCACCGCACTCTGCTTCTCTGCCACACACACACCCCCCCCCGGCTTCCCGTGAATCAGCTGTTTGCATGGGAACCCTGAGAGGGCTGAGAAGCAAGCAGTGGCTTCACATTCAGGCCCAGGGAGGCAGAGGTGAGCTGGGGCGGGGAGACGTTCCCCTGCACACTCCCGCTCCTCTGGGTTACCTGCTGTGGCACGGGTGGCCCTCCTCGCACCTCCCTGCCCCAGCTCTCCTCTGCCTTCTTGGGCCTGAGCACAAAGCCGCCGCTTGCTTCTCAGCCCTCCCAGGCTTCCCGCGCAAACAGCTGATTCGCAGGAAGCTGGGGGAGGAGAAGCAGAGCTGGGCGGAGCGTAACTCAGGGGCGAAGGTGGAGGCGGAGCGGATGTGAGATGGGGCCGGGTGCAGGGCAGGGAGATGCCCGTGGGGGCTCTGCACCCACCAAATTTTCCCCGTGGCTGCTCCAGCCCCGGAGCACCCATGGAGTCGGTGCCTAAGGCGCCACTTTTGGCCGGTTGTTAAATTTAGAAGCCCTTTTAGAACTGGTTGTCCCTTGGGGGGGACAACTGGTTCTAAAAGGGCTTCTAAATTTAACAACCAGTTCCAGCAAAACAGTGCGAACCAGCTCCAGCTCACCACTGGTTGAAGTCCCCCATCACCACCAAGTCCTGTGCTTTGGATGATTTTGTTAGTTGTTTTAAAAAAACCTCATCCATCTCTTCTTCTTGGCTTGGTGATCTGTAGTAGACCCCTACCATGACATCAACCTTGTTTTTTACCCCCTTTTATCCTTCCCAGAGACTTTCAACAAGTCTGCCTCTTATTTCTATTTCAACCTCGGTCCAAGTGTGTACATTTTTTATACATAACCCAACACCTCCTCCCTTTTTTTTCCCTGCCTGTCCTTCCTGAGCAAGCTGTATCCTTCTATACCAATATTCCGGTATAATACGGACCCTGGACTTCAGGAAAGCAGACTTCGACTCCCTCAGGGAACGGATGGGTAGGATCCCCTGGGGGACTAACTTGAAGGGGAAAGGAGTCCAGGAGAGCTGGCTGTATTTCAAGGAGTCCCTGTTGAGGTTACAGGGACAAACCATCCCGATGTGTCGAAAGAATAGTAAATATGGCAGGCGACCAGCTTGGCTTAATGGTGAAATCCTAGCGGATCTTAAACATAAAAAAGAAGCTTACAAGAAGTGGAAGGTTGGACATATGACCAGGGAAGAGTATAAAAATATTGCTCGGGCATGTAGGAATGATATCAGGAGGGCCAAATCGCACCTGGAGCTGCAGCTAGCAAGAGATGTCAAGAGTAACAAGAAGGGTTTCTTCAGGTATGTTGGCAACAAGAAGAAAGCCAAGGAAAGCGTGGGCCCCTTACTGAATGAGGGAGGCAACCTAGTGACAGAGGATGTGGAAAAAGCTAATGTACTCAATGCTTTTTTTGCCTCTGTCTTCACTAACAAGGTCAGCTCCCAGACTGCTGCGCTGGGCATCACAAAATGGGGAAGAGATGGCCAGCCCTCTGTGGAGATAGAGGTGGTTAGGGACTATTTAGAAAAGCTGGACGTGCACAAGTCCATGGGGCCGGACGAGTTGCATCCGAGAGTGCTGAAGGAATTGGCGGCTGTGATTGCAGAGCCATTGGCCATTATCTTTGAAAACTCGTGGCGAACCGGGGAAGTCCCGGATGACTGGAAAAAGGCTAATGTAGTGCCAATCTTTAAAAAAGGGAAGAAGGAGGATCCTGGGAACTACAGGCCAGTCAGCCTCACCTCAGTCCCTGGAAAAATCATGGAGCAGGTCCTCAAAGAATCAATCCTGATGCACTTGCATGAGAGGAAAGTGATCAGGAACAGCCAGCATGGATTCACCAAGGGAAGGTCATGCCTGACTAATCTAATTGCCTTTTATGATGAGATTACTGGTTTTGTGGATGAAGGGAAAGCAGTGGATGTATTTTTTCTTGACTTTAGCAAAGCTTTTGACACAGTCTCCCACAGTATTCTTGTCAGCAAGTTAAGGAAGTATGGGCTGGATGAATGCACTATAAGGTGGGTAGAAAGCTGGCTAGATTGTCGGGCTCAACGGGTAGTGATCAATGGCTCCATGTCTAGTTGGCAGCCGGTATCAAGTGGAGTGCCCCAAGGGTCGGTCCTGGGGCCGGTTTTGTTCAATATCTTCATAAATGATCTGGAGGATGGTGTGGATTGTACTCTCAGCAAATTTGCGGATGATACTAAACTGGGAGGAGTGGTAGATACGCTGGAGGGGAGGGATAGGATACAGAAGGACCTAGACAAATTGGAGGATTGGGCCAAAAGAAATCTGATGAGGTTCAATAAGGATAAGTGCAGGGTCCTGCACTTAGGACGGAAGAATCCAATGCACCGCTACAGACTAGGGACCGAATGGCTAGGCAGCAGTTCTGCGGAAAAGGACCTACGGGTGACAGTGGATGAGAAGCTGGATATGAGTCAGCAGTGTGCCCTTGTTGCCAAGAAGGCCAATGGCATTTTGGGATGTATAAGTAGGGGCATAGCGAGCAGATCGAGGGACGTGATCGTTCCCCTCTATTCGACATTGGTGAGGCCTCATCTGGAGTACTGTGTCCAGTTTTGGGCCCCACACTACAAGAAGGATGTGGATAAATTGGAGAGAGTCCAGCGAAGGGCAACAAAAATGATTAGGGGTCTAGAACACATGACTTATGAGGAGAGGCTGAGGGAGCTGGGATTGTTTAGCCTGCAGAAGAGAAGAATGAGGGGGGATTTGATAGCTGCTTTCAACTACCTGAAAGGGGGTTCCAAAGAGGATGGCTCTAGACTGTTCTCAATGGTAGCAGATGACAGAACGAGGAGTAATGGTCTCAAGTTGCAGTGGGGGAGGTTTAGATTGGATATTAGGAAAAACTTTTTCACTAAGAGGGTGGTGAAACACTGGAATGCGTTATCTAGGGAGGTGGTAGAATCTCCTTCCTTAGAGGTTTTTAAGGTCAGGCTTGACAAAGCCCTGGCTGGGATGATTTAACTGGGAATTGGTCCTGCTTCGAGCAGGGGGTTGGACTAGATGACCTTCTGGGGTCCCTTCCAACCCTGATATTCTATGATTCTATGATTCCAGTCGTGTATTAACCCAACAAGTCTCCGTGGTGCCAACTATGTCATAGTTGTGTTTATTTACTAGCATTTCAAATTCTTCCTGCTTATTCCCCATACTTCTTGCATAAGTATGCAGACATCTAAGATATTGATTTGATTTTTACCCCCCCGGTTTTGTCTTGTCTTTCCCTTATTTCTGCTATAACAGCCCATGCTTCTCCCAGATTCCGATCCTTCTCCCAGGTCTCCTTGTTTTTGACTTACCTGTGGGCTTTGGTCACCTGCCCTGTCGAACCTAGTTTAAAGCCCTCCTCACTAGTTTAGCCAGTCTGTAGCCAAATATCCTCTTCCCCTTCCTCCATAGGTGGACCCCATCTCTGTTTAGCAGTCGTTCTTCCTGGAACAGCACCCCGTGGTCAAGGAAGCTGAAGCCCTCCTGCGACACCATCCTTGCAGTCACACATTCACCTCCAGGATGCATCTGTCTCTCCTGAGGCCCCTACCCTTGATGGGAAAGACTGAAAAGAACACCACCTGTGCTCCCAACTCCCTCACCCTTACTCCCAGAGCCCTATCGTCACTTATGATCTGCTGAGGGTCATACCTCGCATATCATTAGTGCCCACACGGATGAGTAGCATGGGTTAGTAGTCAGAGGGCCGGATGATCCTCAACAATCCATCCGTAACATCTCAGATACAGGCCCCTGGCAGGCAGCGTATCTCCCAGGATGCCATGTCAGGGAGACAGATGGGTGCCTCCGTCCCCCTTAGAAGAGAGTCTCCAACCACCACTAACCTACATTTCCTCCTGGGAGTGGTAGCTGTGATACTCCCAGCCTTGGGGGTACATGACTTCTCCTCCTCCACCTTTGGGGGTGAATCCTCATCGATCATTGCCAGGGAAGCATATCGGTTTTCCATCACCATGGTGGATGCCAGAAGTAACCAGCAGCCAGTGTCCTCCCTGTACCAGAGGCTTATCCTCCTCCCCCGGTGGCATGACAGCAGTCCTCTCTAGCTGGATAGTGTCCTCAGCCTTGGAAGTCTCCATATGAATATTGTCAAGGAAATCCTCGTGTGCACGAATGCTCTTCAGCCTAGCCACCTCCTCCTGTAGCTCTCCCACCTGCTTCCTGAGAGATTCCACCAGCAGGCACATCTCACACTCTATGGTCCCCCAGCCTGTCTTTCTGTGAGTAGGAAATACAGGCCAGAGTCTCTGCAAATCCACACCAGGATCTGGGTCGAGGCATTTTCATTTAGCTTGGCCATCTTCCTTGACAAAAAAACTTTATATTGTGTCTCTTGCCCACAACCCTCATCACCTCTTCCCCTCTGTTTTCTTAAGCCCTCTCCCAGCTGCTTCCTCCATTTCCATCACTTCCCAGGATCTTGTTGATTTTTTCAAAGTTATAATGGATACCACCCAGCGTGAACTCCCTTCTAGGTTCTCTTCAAACCCCTTTTGTCCATGCCTCTCACTCTTCTCTGCTTTATCCTGGTATCTGACTCTGAAGTGTGCAAGCTTCTCTTAACCACCATCCCCTTCAATCTGCTTTCTTGATCCTATCCCATCCTACCTCCTGATCTTCTCTGTTCCTTTCCTAATGCTGACCCCACCCCCATGACCTCAATCACTTTCTCTCCTCTGGCAAAATACACTCTTGTCTCTGCTAACATCAATCACTATCTCTTAATCCATCTCCCTCTCTAAATGCAATCCCCATCTCCTTCTCTCTCTTCATTGCTAAACTCTCAAGCTTGCTGGGTATTCCTGTTCCCTTCTCTTACTATCTTTTTGATCTCCTACAATCCAGCTTCCATTCCTTTTACTTCACTTCACCTGCCCTTGTTCAAGATTTCATCCAATGACCATTTATTGAAGGGATGAGATTCTGCCCTATGCCTCTGTAACACCGATAGACGCCGGTCGTCGGTTGGTAGGATCTAACCTGAGACCTCTGGAAATAAATGCATAAGTCTTTACTGCATGAACTAAAAGCCACTAAAAGCTCTTAGCTAAGGCTATAGAGCACAGAATCATAGAAGATTAGGGTTGGAAGAGACCTCAGAAGGTTATCTAATCCAACCCCTTGCTCAAGGCAGGACCAACACCAACTAAATCATCCCAGCCAGGGCTTTGTCAAGCCGGGCCTTAAAAACCTCTAAGAATGGAGATTCCACCACCTCCCTAGGTAACCCATTACAGTGCTTCACCATCCTCCTAGTGAAATAGTGTTTCCTAATATCCAACCTAGACCTCCCGCACTGCAACTTCAGACCATTGCTCTTTGTTCTGTCATCTGCCACCACTGAGAACAGCCAAGCTCCATCCTCTTTGGAACCCCCCTTCAGGTAGTTGAAGGCTGCTATCAAATCCCCCCTCACTCTTCTCTTCTGCAGACTAAACAAGCCCAGTTTCCTCAGCCTCTCTTTTTAAGTCATGTGCCCCAGCTTCTAATAATTTTTGTTGCCCTCCACTGGACTCTCCAATTTGTCCACATCCTTTCTGTAGTGGGGGGCCCCAAACTGAACGCAATACTCCAGATGTGGCCTCACCAGTGCCGAATAGAGGGGAATAAACACTTCCCTTGATCTGCTGGCAATGCTCCTACTAATGTAGCCAAATATGCCGTTAGCCTTCTTGGCAATATACCTGTTGACTGATATCCAGCTTCTCATTCACTGTAATCCCCAGGTCCTTTTCTGCAGAACTGCTGCTTAGCCAGTCAGTCCCCAGCCTGTAGCGGTGTATGGGATTCTTCCGTCCTAGACTCATTAATCTCTCTGTACATGGTCTCTCTCTGACCTAAGTGGTCTCGGTACCACTAGATGGGACAGAGCACCACACCCGGGGAAGTGTGTGGGTTACACCTCTATGAGGCATAGCATAGAACTTGCAACTCAGAAGGTGGGGTAGGAGCTAAGTGGCTTTAAACCACTTTTGAACCCTCCCAATCCTGGGCAGCTCCAGGGTCAGGAGAGGCCCTCAGTGTAACTTGGTGCAGCCCCTCTCCCCCTCCCAGCCCCATCCCCACACTCTTCTTATGCCAAGCCTTGATATAGGCCCTTGGGAGGGAGCCTTATGGCTGTATTATGTACCGCCCGCACTGAAGGGATCTTACTCAGCTGGATATAGGGCTTTTAGGACTCTTTATGCTGCTCTTAGCAGTTTATCTGGAGTAAAAGGGGCAGAGAAGAGGTTAGGTTCTCATCCAAGGGCTGCTCTCCATTTCTAACCTTCACGTTAACCTTTATTATGGCTGTTTCTTCAAACTGTTTCTTCAGCATCTCTTTTGATTGCTGTTCAACCTCTTCCATTCAATTTTACCCTCTAAACTCTACCCTAGGCAATTTCATCCATTCACATGGCTTTAATTATCCTTATGTCTTCCTCTCCACACCTTTCCCCCCATTCAGACTGAGAACTCTGATTGTCTCTGACACATCTTTTTTGATGTCCGCCCTCCAGCCCAAATACATATTATGTCACCTCTTTCCTCCTTTACTGTTGACAATTTCACTATACTCCCTGTCCTACAGATACTAAATATTTGGGTCATTCTTAACTTGTCTCTCTCTGTATACTGACACATAGACACTGTCACTAAATCATGCCAATTTTATCTCCAAAATATGAACACTCCTCTCTATCACTACTACTTGTACAGGCTTTGATGAGCTCACACCTGGACTACTGCAATCTCTACCTCTTTGGCCTTCCTGCAATTTGCCTTATTTTCACCTCTAACTCATCTCCTGAAAAAAATATTTACTTTGTCCAGCACTGCAACTGTATTTCCCTCCGCTCCCGACCAACAACTTAGCAAAATTTTTTACTGGCTCCCAACTGCATCCTAAATTAAATTCAACACCCTCTCTCTCTCCCCTTCAAGGCCCTCCACAACTTGGCTCCTTTGACATAACTGTTTATCTCCTGTCCCACACTTGAAGCTGGTTATCTGAGTGTCCCTTTTGGGCTTTTCTATACTGGGGTGAAATTCTGGCTCCATTGATGTTAATGGCAAAATTTCCATTGATTTCAGTAAGACCGGGATTTCACAGCAGGATTTTTAATTGTTTTAACATGTTAACTAACATGATTAAAATCTTAGAAAAGACAAACTCTGTGTGATCTTCCATTTCCTCCTCCATGCTTTTTTGTGTGCAACCATTATACCTGAAATCCCCTTCCTGATCCCATCTACTAGTCCTCCATCTTCTCCTTTACATCACTTCTCTCAGACCCCAGGTCAACTGGCTAGGGGCTCACACTACAGAGCTAAAAATGGCCCTGTAGATGTTCCCACTCAGGTTGGACTCTGGGCTCTGAAACCCATTGGGGGGGAGGATCCCAGAGCCCGGGCGAAGGCCCAAGCCAAAGTATCTGCACTGCTATTTTTAGACCTGCAGTGCAAGTCCAACAAACCCAAGTCAATTAAACCAGTCTTTGAGACTCCCTACACTGGAGGTTGTTTTGCAGCATACACGTACCCTAAGTAACTGTACGATCATTTTGTCTTTACTTTTACATTTCCCTCTCTGAGCCTTACCTGTGTAGTTATCACCTCCTAATCTTGTCCTAATTTTGACAGTAAGTTCTTTAGGAGATGGACTCTGCCCTTCCCTGTTTAATAACGTACAATGCATATATATGGTGCTATATAAGTAATAACTTCTTATTAAATCATCATAATCATGAATTAAATTAATGTGCCTTTGTTCTACATATATGCTATGAAATATTTTCTAAAATTATACACAACATAAAAAAATAGAAGATCATTCCATTTTGAATAAATGAAGGCTATGAAATCTATTAAACACAGCATGATTCAGGGGACACATCAATTGTCTTCTGCCGAACAGATTAGCTAAAAATAATATACCTGAATAACTATTAGTTTCCTGAAGGTCAGTCTTCTGAATTCTTTATCCATGACTTCTCCAACATGCAATATATTTATGAGTCAATGAGATTATTATTATTTTTCAGAAATGCATTTAAATTTTGGTATGGATTTTCTAAATTCACATTCTTGTCTGAAAAATCATGCCACATAATGTCACTAATGTACCAAATTATATTTACTATACGTGCTTTTAAAAGAAGAATGTAACTGAAAAACAGACTTAAAAGCAAAATGGTTCCTTATTTTCTGTTTAAGATGAAAATTAATTATAATTAATATTTTACATGCTGAGGACATGACCTTTCCCCACTCAAACTGCATATATGAAATATTTTACATACTTCTATAATATTAGTGCTACAGTACCAATTGTTTACCTGTCCCTGACTGCAACGTGTGGAGTAGAAACTGGAGAAAAACAGCAAACATAGCAGCATCAGCAACAGAGTGGTTAAATAAGCACAACTGGCATCTAGCAGATTGCCGAAGTCCAGCTTGCAATGGTAGCAAACTCGTAATGCAATCAAAAATCCACTTTAGTGCAAAGGAAAGTCCCTATGGTCCTTGCATTCTGATTGTAAACCAGATTATTCTGCATGTCAAATATTCTACAATAGTGATACCAAGCAAACCCATAAGAGCTGTTGTCATCAAAACAAATCTCTGCAGTGTAGTGCTAGCATCGATTACTGCATTAGTCTATACATGCTCAGTACAATCTTAAAGAGACTTATAGGAGCCATTAATGATTTTAAGAATCCACAGTTAACTGTCTCATGAAACAAGATGCAAAAATGCTGCTTCCTCTCTGCAGACAGTTTGAAATAAATGTTGTGTCCCCTTAAAGCTGACACAGAGAAACAGGGTCAAACTCAGGCATCAAAATAATCAATTCCATTGCTGCAGCTATTATTTCTGTTTAGCACTATTACGCTGACTGAGTTTTAATGGACTATTTAAGTACAGCGGGATGTAAAATAAACCTATCAGAAATTTTGCAAAACTTCTCAACCCGTTCTAATAAACCTTAGAGTTATTTCTACTAAAATAAATATATAATACTACATATAGTCATGTATCAGCATTACAAAATATGGGTGTATTTCATGATTTTTAACATAAGTAAGAGAAATGGGAATATGTATATCTCTGGGATTTTTTTTAAAAGCACGTTTATTAATTAAAGGAACAATTTCAGGTCAATTTTGGCCAAAAATGTAATTTAAGCTTTTCCCAAACCTGAAACCAACAAAAATGTTTCCTTCATGGAAACAGTTTTGTTCTTTAGTATAATAATAAACATGTGTCTGCAGTAAATTAGATGTTGCAGAACTATAATAGCGTGAAACTGTCTAGAAACTAGAGTGGAATTAACTACTTATTTTCATCTCCAAAGTTAGAGAAACACAGTAAGTATAAAAAAATTAAGTGAATTAGATTGTTACAATTCTTTCATCTTTAATAATACAAAGTTATTGGTAACACAGAGTATATATATATTTAATTTAGTAATTAAATTACTGTAAAACCCCTATAATTCTTGGTCATATGACCAAAAATACACATGGAATATTGCCTTAAACATGCTTTCTCATCTCATAAATACTCCAGAAGCAATAGTTGACACCTCATGTCATTACTGACATAAAGTGTGGCCAATGGGATAATATTAGCAGCAAGAAGATTCGGATATTCTGACCCTGTACTTCTCCCTGACAGGCCACTGATAGGGAGATGAGCTGGTCCAGATGGCCCCTGGAAGAGAGAGATACCAGCTTTGAAGTATCCTGGCGGAGACAGGAAATAAACCAGACATCCACTGACCAGGAAGCAGAGTCCAGCTTTTCATCTGAAGACATTTCTTGCAGAAGGATCAAAAGAAAGACCTCTTCCAGAGGATATGATAGTTCAAAGAGTCCATCTCTCCCCCAAAGATACTACCTGATCCTCTTTCCTGAAGTCTGAACATTCCCCTGAAGACTTTCCCTAGTCCAAAAAGATGCTACTGCTGGTGCTGGGGGATGGGAAGAGAAAGAGATGCAAAGAGCCTGCCCTTGTTTTCAAAATAAGAGATTATGCTCGGAATTCAGAGAGTCTCAGAGTCTTTCCCCAGACCAATAAATGTGGGAAACCAAATGGGGGGAGGGAATCCTCACAAAGTTAATGACATTAATACAAAAACTTGGTCTAAGAGGTAACTGCAAAAAATGGGGTAAAATTATAACCTTCAGTTATATATTCTGCCCTCAACCTTTGGCTTTGAGCAGCATGGCATACATAAATTATGTATTTTAGCCTTGCCAAGTATTTTAGTTATTTTCCTCTGAGACGGGTGATAGTTGCAGGTATGTGCCTGTGCTCTTATTACTCCCAAGGGCATTCTGCACCAAAAAAATAAAAATTCTACGCACAATATTTTAAAATTCTGCAAAATTCTGCAAATTTTATTTGTCAAATAAATGTGGAGGCTCCAGAATGGCATTGGGGAGCACAGGCCATTGGCTGCACAGTGGTGGTAGATATGCAGGCCATTGGCTGCATAGTGGTGGTAGCTCCCCCTGGGACATGGACTCAGCAGTGAGGCTGTACCCAACCCTGACACAGCACAAGGACTGGGCCTGCCCAGAAACACCCCGGGGCCTGCCCCTCTGTGCCAGGTGCACCAGGTGTGGGCAGGCAGATTCAGCAAGGCAGTATCCAAGTGTGGAGGGGCTTAGTGTCAGGGGAGCCAGGTGCGGGTTGAGAGGTTCTGTATGGGGCAATCTGGGTGCAGGTGGCTCAGTGGGGGATCCGGATGCAGGGGGATCTGGATGCACAGAGGCTTCTTGGGGGGTTCTGGGTACAACAGTAATGGGACTCTTCAGGGGGTCCAGGTGAAAGTGGTTGGGGCTCAGCAGGGTGTGCTGGGTGTGGGAGAGATAGAGCTCGGCAGGGGAGCATGGGTGTGGGGGGCACAGTGGGGGTCCAGATGCAGCTGGTTGGTGTTTGGTGGGGTGGGGATCTAGGTGTGGGTGGCTTGTTGGGGTTGTCCAGGTGCAGGAGGAGTGGGGTTCATCAGAGGGGGTTCTGAGTGTGGGGGGTCAGGCTCGGCAGGAGGGTCTGTGTGTGAGGGTCTGGATGCACAGGGGTTGGGTGGATGGGGAGCAGCTCCCTGTACAGGGATCCCTCTCCCTACAGCTGAGGAGCAATGGGTACAGGAAGCAGGGGGAAGTAGGGGAAGTTTGCAGAGGTTCCTTCAGCCAGGGGAGAAATCTGAGGGTGTGTCTGACTGGGCCATGGATGCCGTGCAAGGGAAGAGGAAGTCCTGTCCTCCCCAGCCCAGCCGGGACTAGCAGCTGAGCCTGGCACAGGCTAGTAGCCACCAGCCGGGTCTTCCCCAGACCCACCTCCTGCCCCACAATGATTTACCTCTCTGCTGGCTACCCTATACCCCTGAAACATACTGCTGGGGCGGGGGAGGTTGCATGACTGCTCTAGTAGCTTCCCTTTGCTTCCCTGTCAGAAAGTAATTTTTCTGTGGGGAATCAAAGCAATCTGTGAGGGACATAAATTCTCTGCATGCGCTGTGGCGCAGAATCCCCCCAGGAGTATTATACAGCTACCTACTGTACAATATACACAGGCTGTAGCTGTGGCTCACATTCGTACCATCATATATTAGTTTTACTATAATTCTTCCTGGTAATATATTATTCTAAAACTTCATTTATGAATAGTACTTCATCTGTATTTATAAACTTTCTGACACGTTTCTGCAAAAGAAAAAAATGATTGGATAAAGTCACAGAGATCTCCTAGTCTGCTGTTACATTAACATTGTTGATTTTTAAGAAGTCAAATTCCTGGATTCAGTTTAAATTGTGGGGTCGGGTGAAAATGCAGTACTTCTCTGAAACAAGTTATTATTTACATTTACAGTGCAGCAACAACATGATAATGATTGTTAGGACAGAACCAAACACTTTCATCTAATATTAATCTCCAGAAAGATTCCTTAGAACTATGGGAACACACATGGTAGTCAGACATTCTTTCCCTCACATTCTGCATCAATTGTAATGAACCTATCTCCTCCACATTCTCTCCTGTCAAAAAGCAAGTGTTAGACCCTGTTCTACACACGTGTTGAGAAGCATTATGTTATGCGACAAGCACTATCATTTATCAGTTTCAGCCAATCAGCACAAAGGAATGCCATATGGTAACCTACCTAAACTACATAACAGTTTTCAGGACATGAACAATATCCAGATCCCTGTGCTCTGAACCCACTCAATTCACCACTGATCCACACACACAAAAGTTAAGTTTTTGATTTCACCTCACTTTTCACTCATGCTTTTCCAAACTGATCAACTTCTCTTTCAGTTAAATAAGAAACATTTTCACTCCACTTACATCTCAAATAATTATTAGATATGTCAATATTACTAAGAGCCATTGAGCGTATTTGCTGCTAAAATGGCAATAACTATATTGTGGGGAATGAACCCAGTAGTCATGGAGTTTATTAACCCAGGATACAGTTGCTACCTCATTCCTTATGTTATCAAACCTACAGTCTGTAAAATACATTAATTAATGCAGCTAATATTGAATGTTTTTGAACATTTGCTGGATCCAACAGATCTCGTTCAGGACCTCATATAAATTCCAGCTATGGAAGAACCAGGAGTAGACATTTTACAAAGTCAAGCTGAGTAGAGGTGCAAAAAGAAAAGGAGGACTTGTGGAACCTTAGAGACTAACAAATTTATTTGAGCATAAGCTTTTGTGAGCTACAGCTCACTACATCGGATGCTCAACAAAATGGGCTGTTTCATGGAGATTATCAGTTTTGACAAAGATTTGGTCAGGCAGGTTTTGGGGTCCATGATATGGAAAAAAAAAAGACTTGCTCTGATGCTCTATAACCAGGTAGTTGAGATACTTACCTGAGATGAGGGAGACCTATGCTCAAGTTCATATGTGGTCTGATTGAGAGTTCTTCATCCCAGCTCACTCTGAATCAGCCACAGCAGCGACTTGAACCATGGGTCTTCAGCATTCCAGCCCACTGCCCTCATCCCTGTCTTTCTCTCTCTCTTGGCAGAACCCTCTACACAATTCTGTTCTCACAAAAACAGCTGGAAGCTTTTGTGGAACAGAAACAGATTTCAAAACCTGAAACATTGCATCCTCTGGACACTTAGCACTAACTAATTTAGAGAATCAGATTCAGAATAGAGCTAATAGCAGATGTCTGTCTATATGGTAGATAAAGTGAGAAGGAGGAAATGAAACAGATGTATTATTCCAGACCTCAGCTGTTTGTTCCTTTGAATCAGCAGCTGACACTTCTTCCAACCTTTTGGCAGGGAAAGGCATATGCAATACAGAAACTGCAGATCAAAAGGAAGGTATTGCTATTCAGGTGAATAAAAAGCTCCAGTTTTTAAATAAAGTTTATGTCTTTCTTCCCTGTGTCCTGCCACTCCAAATCAATGTAAACTTATAAAAATATATATAAAATACTAGTTTCCCATCACTCTTGCTCGTTTCGGAATTCAAAAGTTTGCAGATCTGATAAATCAGGAGCAGGAGGGAACAAATTCTCAAAGAGGGCAATAGTAATGTAAAAGGGGAAGTCTCATTTGGATGAGTACTCAGAGCATTACTGAAAAAGCATAGCCATATAAAGGAAGACTTGGATCAAGTGCCAGTACATAATCACTTAGCCGATACAGAACAGCTGCTGCACTCCATCCCAGTCAGTAAGAAAGGAGCTGAGAACAGACCACTTGCTACATTAAGTTTTCCTGCTTCTCTTTCTCTACCTCAAGCAACTCTGGATTACCTGTTCTCTCAATTACACTGACAAAGAGACCTCAAAAGGGAGAATCTCCTCTTGGTAAAATGTTCATCAGCCCACAAGCTGGTTATTTTACATGTATTTTTATTCATTTCTTTTGTTCATTAAAACAAAAGAATTGCAAAATATTATTCAGCTTTCTGATAATAAAGTTTTTATCAGAGCTCTACTTATTTTCTCAAAGCTTCTATATTAGTTTTTGCACGGGGCTTAGTAGTACCAGCATCTACTCCCAGTGGCAGATTCTACACCTAGAAGGAAGAGAGAAGTAGTGGTGAATATGGGCCTGCAAGGTCCCCTGGAGGCAGAGGATTAAGCTGTTCTGAGATATATAGCCCCAACGGCTGTCCCCCTCCCCATCTGTGTGGAGCAATGCAGCACTAGAACTTTCTCTTGGAATAGGCCCTGCTCTTGACAGCAAGGTGCAGACAGAGATGGGGAACAGCAGCTATGGAGCAGCAGCAGGCTTTCAGGAGCTCAAAAGCTCTCTGACCTCAGCATTGCAATTTTCCTCAACTTTTCATTGTAACTGACTGATGAGAGAACTTTACCTGGCAGGAGGAAATGGGGAGTAACTGTGCATGAGGTGAGTTATATGGAGAGAAATAAAGAGGGAATTAGGGAGATGGGGTTATTTCACTTCCTTCAAGGTGAGCACTGATGGTCTCGTCTCCCCCTGCTCCCAGCTACGAACACTGCACCAAACCATGTGAAGAATGGATGGGCTACAGAAGCCCAAGCTACAGAACTGTCAATGCAGTTGAGGAAGAACAGGTATTCCTTGTGTTGTCACTGTGAATCACTTTCACAGCTCTCCATTCCTGATGTCAGAAATACTTCTCAAACAACATAAGATAACTTGTCAATAAAGACTAGAGCAAAGAACCACATTTGGAAAGGAAAAATCAAATGCACAAATGGGAAATAACTGGCTAGACAGTAATACGGCTGACAACTGCTGGAGGCTACAGTGCATCACAAACTGAGTATGAGTTAACATGAGTTAACAGTGTAACACAATCGTGAAAAAGACAAATATTCTAGAGTGTATAAAGAAATCTTGTCTGCAAGACATAGGATGTGATTGTCCCACTCTACTCAGTACTGGTGAGGCCTCAACTGGAATACTGTGTCCAGTTTTAGGCACCACACTTTAAGGAAGATGCAGACAAACTAGAGAGAGTCCAGAGGAGAGCTACAAAAATGATAACAGATTAAGAAAACCTGACCAATGGGGAAAGGAAAAATAGAGCATGTTTAGTCTTGAGAAAAGAAGACTGAGGGGGGACCTGATAACAGACTTCATGAGTGTTAAGGGTTGTTCTAAAGAGGATGGTGTTTTCCAAGTCCCTGGAAGGTAGGACAAGAATAGGCTTAATTTGCAGCAAGAAAGATTTAGGTTGGCTATTAGAACGAACACTTAACTATAAGCACTGGCAGCAGAACCAGGGAGGCTAACACTTCTGCAATGGAAACACTGCAGGGGGGAATCCGTGTTTAGTCCCCCAATATCTTACATAGGCAAGAGTGAGACTCAGCCATGTTTTACACACAAGTGAAGCTGGAAATGAGTGGGATCTGGAGAAGGGGCTGGAGAAACCACCATGATATTGGTCTCGTCACCAGGGAACAGGTAGGACTGGCCCAGCTCAGTCCCACCTTTAAGCCACTGCAGGTCCCCGCAGAGACACCCTGCAGGAGAGACAGGAGCTCATGCACCAGCCACGGCATCAAAACCTGGTAATGGGTGGGAGTGAGGGGGGGCACCCACCCCCAAGGAATGGGGTATGGTGAGAACCACAGGGAACTGGGTACAAGCCACCAAGGAAATGCCATAGAAATAGCAGTAGTAACTACCAGGACCTCCCTTCCCAGCCTGGAGCCTGCTTTTCCCCTCATTCGAATCTCAGCAGCTATCCGTCACTCCCCATCCTATCCCCTGCTCCCCCAGCTATCAGGATAATTAAGTACTGGAATAGGTTACCAAAGAAGATTTTAGAATTACCGTCTTTGGAAGTTTTTAAGAACATGTTGGACAAACACCTGTCAAGGATGGTCCTGACTCAATGCCTGGGGGCATGGACTAAATGACCTCTTAAGATCCTTTCCAGCCCTATAGTTTTAGGATTCTGTCTCCCATTTAATTGTTTAACAGTTTCCTCCTTTACTATCCTATATGTACTTCTCTTACCACCATCCTTTCTCTTCCTCTCATCTCCTCCCTTCCACTCCCTCCCCTGCAAAAAACCCCATCACCCCCCTATATCCTCTATCTTCCGTGCCACTCGCTAAAAAAAAATCACAGCTGGAGTACCACTAGGACAGAGTTCCCCAAATTGGGGCATGCCCCCGCAGGGGGATGCAGAGAACCATTCAGGGGAGCACAGCTGGGGCCGTGCCAACCCCCTCAGGAGGTGGGGAGGGTACACCCCCCAGCTCCACTTCTGGTTGCTGGCCCCAGCTGCTGGTCCCATGCCCGGGGCTGTGCTTCTGGCCCTGAGCCCAGGGCCTCAGCTGCTGCCCTCAGCCCCGCCCCCATTCCCAGCTGTGGCCCTAGCCTCAGGCCCCTTACCTCTGTCCATACCCCCTCCCCAAAGTTGCAACCCCATTCCTGACCCTGGTTCGGCAGGGGTGTGTGGACAGGGATAAGGGGGGCATGACCCTGAAAAGTTTGGGGACCACTGCACTAGGATAAGAATATCCTTATCTCCATTATCCTTACTGTGACGCTGTAGAAAAAGAAAGATGACCATGTTTACACTAATGTTATCACCACCAATGCACAATTGAGATAAATCTTATACAAAGTATGTCTTGTAAGGTATCAGTGAAAAAGTTATAATCTGCAAAGTATTATTATCCTGTTTAAATGTGTGTATCACCATTGTGAATGAAGTTATGAAATTTTGCTGTATGCTAGTTACTAAACATGTTGTGTTTCTGCGTAACACCCACAAGACAGATTTACATCAAGACTAGCCAGCCATGTCTTGATGGGCCATTAAAAAGAATCAATTCTTCCAGTGGGCCCCTCCCACGGATTCCTCAGAGAGCGTGTGGACAATGGAGGCCCAGTGACTCAGCAGGGCAATAGACATGTGATTGAGAAAATAACTTTCCATGCATATGGACTAGGGGCATAAATTGGAGACTGTGACATCATCTCCTTGCCACTTTCCTGCTCCACACCTCTGGACTGTAATTTCTAACAAAGGGAGCTTGAAACAATGGACTGAGGACTCCAATTGTTTGGATGTACCAATTGTTTGGACTTATTACAAACTGGAAGATTTAATATCACTGTTATTATCCTGATCTATAGATTCTGAAATCAACTGTAATGTATATGATTCATGTTAACCATTTAATAACTCCTCACCCATAACTATTTCACATTTGGGGACAATGTATACCTTCAAATCAGCGGCACTGCTATGGGTACCTGCATGGCCCCATAGTATGTCAACATTTTTATGGCTGACTTAGAACAACGCTTCCTCAGCTCTCGTCCCCAATGCTCCTACTCTACTTGCTCTACATTGATGACATCTTCATTCTGTGGACACATGGAAAAGAAGCCCTTGGGGAATTCCACCATGATTTCAACAATTTCCATCCCACCATCAACCTCAGCCTAGACCAGTCCACACAAGAGATCCACTTCCTGGACACTACGGTGCTAATCAGCGATGGTCACATAAACACCACCCTATACTGTAAACCTACTGACTGCTATTCCTACCTACATGCCTCCAGCTTTCATCCAGACCACTCCACATGATCCATTGTCTACAGCCAAGCTCTACAATACAACCGCATTTGCTCCAACCCCTCAGACAGAGACAAACACCTACAAGATCTCTATCAAGCATTCTTACAACTACAATACCCACCTGCTGAAGTGAAGAAACAGACTGACAGAGCCAGAAGAGTACCCAGAAGTCACCTACTACAGGATAGGCCCAACAAAGAAAATAACAGAACGCCACTAGCCATCACCTTCAGACCCCAACTAAAACCTCTCCAACGCATCATCAAGGATCTACAACCTATCCTGAAGGACGACCCATCACTCTTACAGATCTTTGGAGACAGGCCAGTCCTTGCTTACAGACAGCCCCCCAACCTGAAGCAAATACTCACCGGCAACCACACACCACACAACAGAACCACTAACCCAGGAACCTATCCTTGCAACAAAGCCTGTTGCCAACTGTGTCCACATATCTATTCAGGGGACACCATCATAGGGCCTAATCACATCAGCCACACGATCAGAGGCTCGTTCACCTGCACATCTACCAATGTGATATATGCCATCATGGGCCAGCAATGCCCTTCTGCCATGTACATTGGTCAAACTGGACAGTCTCTACGTAAAAGAATAAATGGACACAAATCAGACGTCAAGAATTATAACATTCAAAAACCATTTGGAGAACACTTCAATCTCTTTGGTCACTCGATTACAGTGCAATTCTAAAAGTTGCAATTCTTCAACAAAAAAACTTCAAAAACAGACTCCAACAAGAGACTGCTGAATTGGAATTAATTTGCAAACTCGATACAATTAACTTAGGCTTGAATAAAGGCTGGGAGTGGATGGGTCATTACACAAAGTAAAACTATTTCCCCATGTTTATTTCTCACCCCCCACTGTTCCTCAGACATTCTTGTCAACTGCTGGAAATGGCCCACCTTGATTATCACTACAAAAGTCCTCCCCCACCCCCGCCGCTCTCCTGCTGGTAATAGCTCACCTTAAGTGATCACTCTTGTTACAGTGTGAATGGAAACACCCATTGTTTCATGTTCTCTACGTATATAAATCTCCCCACTGTATTTTCCACTGAATGCATCTGATGAAGTGAGCTGTAGCTCACGAAAGCTCATGCTCAAATAAATTTGTTAGTCTCTAAGGTGCCACAAGTACTCCTTTTCTTTCTGCGAATACAGACTAACACAGCTGCTACTCTGAAACCTCTCTTCTTTTCTTTTATCAACTAATTTTTAGTTAGTTTGGCTGCAGCCTGGTATTTGGTGAGATCCTGAAGTACATATTGACCTGGGGTGAGTGTCTGGTTTTTTGGAACTGAATGAACCTAATATATGTGATTTCTGGTTTTAATAATCATTTATCACAGAAGTCTGGTTTGTCTCAGTGGTGTATGAGGCTAGATGGCCTGAAGGGGGCTGTCTGTGGTTTCATAATAACTAGTATAGTATTCTGGAAGCACACAGTTGTTACCGGTCTGGTGAACTTTTGATAGAGTATACCACCAGTCTGGGAATATGTCCTGTATTCTGGCAGTGAGAATTGACCTGAGATTGGTCTGACCTGAGATTGGTGCATTTAGCTGTGTCCCGTACCAGGCAGCGTGACACTTACATCTTCTTCCTACATAACCTTCCATTATCTTGTCATGTCTCTACATAGATCATAAGCTCTGTGGGGCAGGAACTGTCCTTTTTCTGCCCTTTTTGTATGCAAGCATCAGTTTAAAAAATTCCAAAAATGCCTTTCAATCAGTCCACAAGTTTGAAATTACCAAAATTATATCTTTCTTCTGTTAAAATTTATAAAATCTGTGCATGTTGTTATTTTTTCAAAAGACAGCCATGATCACCAGAACATCATTTAGACAAACTATATTAAGACTTGCAATTTTTTTACATTTATTTAAACCCCAAATCTTTGTGTACATTTTTAATATTTGTTCAGAACAAGGTGAACACATTTTCAAGATTAGGTTGAATACCAACTTCTGATACATATATTTATTACTTGAGGATTCAGAATGTTTTGTATATACCATATATTAAAAAATAAGAAACTTTACAGCATTTTTCTAAACATTTATTTATATAAACAGGGAGTCCTGGCTAACATGGTGTACAATGTATTTTTTACATTGGTTGTCTTTTTGTGAATGCTCATGAACTTTCAGAGATGCTTCTAAACAGCATCTTTTATTCCCTATAGATACTGAAAACACTATTCCTAGTTAAACATATACAATTTGGACTGTTGATTAATGTGTTGTAAATATTGTTTTAGTGCTGTGATTTAGTGCTATATTGTAGCATTTTTCAAATACCTACAGGAGATTATAAAATGTGTATGCTATTGCTAAAGGTTTAAAGGAAGAAAAGAATGCCCTTCCTGTTTATCAGTGTGCCTCTTTGGCATATTGCCATATCATTTCTTTGCAGTATTGCAAACTCCAAGCATTCGGGAAAAAAATCAAGAATAAAGTCTCAAAAACTCATGAGATTAGTTTTAAAAGCCCCAGGTGTTTTTTAAATAATACATATGGGGTTCTTTTAATTGATCTTCATGGACGATAGGTCCGTCAATGCTATTAGCCAGTATGGGCAGGTATGGTGTTCCTAGCCTCTGTTTGCCAGAAGCTGGGAATAGGTGACAGGGGATGAATCATTTGATCATTGTTCATTCCCTCTGGGGCGCCTGGCATTGGTCACTGTAGGAAGACAAGATACTGGGCTAGATGGACCTTTGGTCTGACCCATTATGGCCATTCTTATGTTCTTATAAACTGCATTGGACTAAATTCTGATTTGATTTGAAATCCATGTAATCCCACTGAATTCAATGGGATCGTAAAAATAAATATAAAAATAGATTGCAAATATTTTGATCAGGCAGAAAATTATTTGAACATTTAAATTCGATGTGGCTCTGAAGAAATTTTTAAAGAGGGATTTTTAGATACTAAAAGGATCATGCATGCTCATTTTTAAGAGCTGATAATACTGACAACATAATCTGGGTTGCATTATTACATTATTGTTCATTAATATATTTTGTTGCCATTCCTCAACCCTAAACATTTCAGATTCAATTTACAGATCCCAGTAGCAATATGTGTTGACCTGGTTTCAACAGGCTAACTTCTATTAAATAGCATTTCTTAATTTTTTTAAACTTCATTTACCTCGGAGTCAATGAATGATGCATTTTTATGTAGGGTTTAATACTAGTTTTTTGCTTGTTTGTTAGTAAATGTTTTCACAAAATACATGTCCTAATCCTTATGATAATTTTCTAGGTCAAACTACGATTATGCACACACGCAGACAACTAAAATTCTAACAATGTGCCATAGGTTAATATTTTTATTTATCCTTCTAAAGAAGATTTTAGGAAAGAAAGCTATAGAAAGATTAGAGTTTATCAAGAAAAAATTGAAGAGCAAATCAAACTATAAACTCTGCTTTACCTCATTAAGAAAAACACCACACTAAGGCAAGCCTTCCAAAAATAAAAAAGGCATTTTCCTCTCTGTAACTGTCCATTACCTTTAGTGGCAGAAATGAATGCCTCCATCAATGTCTGCTTTTATAGGAACTGCTACTGTGATTAAGAATAAACCAAGAAGATTTCTGGTGCTGTGGGATTTAAAACCATGTATTGTTGTTTTAGTTATATGACAAAAGCTACCCAACGCTTTGTATGATTGATTTATGAAAGAGATTTGTCTCTGTGGAAAGGACCAGTTGTTGCTGCAGCACAGTGGAATCTATGAAATTCTTAAGGTGGGCAAGTTGCCTGCTCTGCCCTTATACTGGAAATCTTAGTATGTTTAAACAAAGCAAACATTCCACCTGTGTCACATCTGTCCTAGTGGAGGTGGGAACCCTGAAAAACCCTTGAACATGGTTAGCTACACTAATAATAGTTGAGAGTGCACATCTAAGAGGAGGTAGAAATCTCAGATACTACCTCTAGTCCCAATAGCCTACTTCTATCCGCCTCTTCCCAGAAGAGGCGGATACAGCCTTTTGTGAGATTTTGACTGTTGCCAATATGTGTTGTTTAAACTTTTGCACCAAGAAATCACACTAAAAGTGCAGATTTCCACAGATCAGAATGTATGATCAATTATACTTCTTGGATTTTGAAGAATAGATTTTGAAGAATAGCTGTCATGACCTGATAATAATTCAACTAAATATAAACATACACAATATAATACTAAGCATTTGACTAAACCTGCAACAGCAATGAAATTCAAAACTATGATTGCATTTCCATTCTTAGCTTACTCTGTCAAGTCCATTTACGGCAAGAGCTGGTCAGCCACACAAAGGATGTGAATATTTCATAAATAATAGGTCTTCAGTTTGATTTTACCATATCTGAGTCCTTTAGTGTTTGTAAAAATTCACTACTGGTCTTCAAGATTTGATGAGCTTACTAATGACTTGAGTGATCTCCTTCAAAGCTTGGATACCAATACTGGATACTTTGTAGCAGATTCTCCATGCTGCCCAGAGGTTCAGGTGTCTAGAAGAGGCGTTGCAAACTGAGATGTGGCTCCCTGATCCTCATCCACTGAGCTCCATGCAAGTTCAGAGCTACACAAGATCAGCTCTAACTTTCCCCACTAGCAAAAGGTCCCTCCAGTGGAGATTTGGGTTAACAAAGCTCCACTCTCACATGCCTTTTCCCTTCCCCTGACTTACCCAACCTCACACATGGCATGCCTCTGACATCTTTTCCCCTCATGCTGGGGATGGGGGTATGACTCTGATATCCATTGAATATTTTTGAATGCTCAACATTTGACTGACTTCCAAATATTTCATAAAGCCAAAACCAAAAGTCAAAATTTGCAGAATTTTATATTCACTTGACTTGATCTGTTAATTATAGATCACAGTATACTCTGGGAGGAAGCCTCAGTCCTACAAATCATGAAATTTGAAATACCTAGGTACAATGTAAAGTATTCATGTATGCACACACATTTACCAAAATCCAATTTTATGAATGTCATAAAAACTGCACACATTAAAACTTTAGCATTTTTTTCAGGTAAAAAGGCATGATAACTAAGCCTGTCAATTAATCGCAGTTAACTGTCACGATTAACTCAAAAAAATTAATCACAATTAAAAAAATTAATCGTGATTAGTCGCATTTTTAACAATAGAATACCAACTGAAATGTATTAAATATTTTTGGATGTTTTTCTACATTTTCAATATTGATTTCAATTACAACACAGAATACAAAGTGCACAGTGCTCACTTTCTATTATTACTTTTTATTACAAATATATACACTGTAAAAATGATAAACAAAATAAATAGTATTTTTCAATTCACTTCATATAAGTACTGAAGTGCAATCTCTTCATCATGAAAGTGTAACTTACAAATGTAGATTTTTTTTGGTTACATAACTGCACTCAAAAACAAAACAGTGTAAAACTGTAGAGCTTACAAGTCCACTCAGTTGTACTTCTTATTCTGTCAATAGCTAAGACAAACAAGGTTGTTTTTGTGACTGTACTCCTTGGGGGAAGAATTGTATGTCTCTGGTTCTGTTTTACTCACATTCTGCCATATATTTCATGTTATAGCAGTCTTGGATGATGACCCAGCACATGTTCATTTTAAGAACACTTTCACAGCAGATTTGACAAAACACAAAGAAGGTACCGATGTGAGATTTCTAAAAGTAGCTACAGCACTCAAGCCAAGGTTTAAGAATCTGAAGGGCCATCCAAAATCTGGGAGCGACGAGGTGTGGAGCATGCTTTTAGAGGTCTAAAAAGAGCAACACCCTGATGTGGAAACTACAGAACCCAAACCACCAAAAAAGAAAATCAACCTTCTGCTGGTAGCATCTGACTCAGATGATGAAAATGAACATGCATCAGTCTGCACTGCTTTGGATCTTTATCAAGCAGAACCTATCATCAGAATGGAAGCATGTCCTCTGGAATGGTGGTTGAAACATGAAGGGATATATGAATCTTTAGCGCATCTGGCATGTAAATATTTTGCAACGCCAGCACAACAGTGCCATGAGAACACCTCTTCTCACTTTCAGGAGACATTGTAAACAAGAAGCAGGCAGCATTATCTCCGGCAAATTGTAACCCACCTTGTTTGTCTCAGTGATTGGCTGACCAAGAAGTAGGACTGAGTGGACTTGTAGGCTCTAAAGTTTTACTTTTTAAAGTTTTATTTTTGAATGCAGGTTTTTTGTACATAAGTCTACATTAATAAGTTCAACTTTCATGATAAAGAGATTGCACTACAGTCCTTCTATAAGTTGAACTGAAAAATATAATTTTTTGGTTTTTTACGGTGCAAATATTTGTAATCAAAAATAAATATCAAGTGAGCACCGTACACTTTGTATTCTGTGTTGTAATTGAAATTAATATATCTGAAAATGTAGTAAACATCCAAAACTATTTAAAATAAATGTTATTCTATTGTTTAACAGAGTGATTAATTGCGATTCATTTTTTTAATCTCATGATTAATCGTGATTAATTCTTTTAATCACTTGACAGCCCTAATGATAACACAAAACATTCATTTTCTTTATTGTATACTAGTTGTAGAAGCAGAAGATAGTAAATTAAGTATGTTTTTCATTAAATGTTTGTATATTATGAATTAAGTAACACACCATAAACTCAAAAATTGGATTGAAATAAATATTTTACGTAAATCGGGCTAGATTTTCAAAGGTGTTTAGGCACTAAAGATGCAGATAGGTGCCTAGTGGGCTTTTCAAAAGTGCCTAGGTAACTAACTCCTTTTGAAATCAATAGGAAGTTAGATACCTAGGCACTTTTAAAAATCCCATTAGGCACTTACCTGCATCTTTAAGCATCTAAATACCTTTGAAAATCTGGTCCATAGTCCTTAAACAAAACTAACTTTTTCTTGCCACTGACTATATGTTTCTGTTATACTGACGGTTTAATGATTTTCTCTTTAGCTGGACTCCCATGGAACAAACAAGTACTATTGTACAGTTAAGCAAACCCAGGCCTGTGAATGTAATTTCCATATATGGAAGTGAGCCAATAGAAGGAATGTAACACTGTGGTAGAGTGCACATGGAGGTATGTTCCAAGATAGGCCTTATGTTTAACAACTGAAGTAGGAAGACATGTCTACATTTGCAGAGATATTATCTTTGTAACAGAAACAGATACTTACTTGAATATTATTGCATGATTATTTAATGTGCTAGTTGAAAATTACATTCCATAGGCCATCTAGTGGCTAATTTAGCTTTTTTATGGTCAAGAATATATAGACTGATGGATTAAGGTAGCAAATTTCAGTACAGTTTTCTCTTTTTTTCATTGTGATATGAAGAAAAACATTCTCATCACCTCGTTCTTTAAAAAAAAGGAACACAAAGGGAAGTGGCATCTGCTGAAAGAATTACTACAAAATTAAAAATAAAAGGAAAAAAATACTTAATGTTAATGAAAACAGCACATTTGGAGAGATGAAAGATCCTCAATTTATAGATGTGTTATCAATAAAAGAACCAAGTTAATAAAAGGCTAGCAATTGAAATAACTGTATCTGGTTAAATATGGTTAAGAGCTATCTTTCAGAGCTCAGGTTTGGTCCTACAAGTTGCTCCATGTGGGAGGTCTCCTGTGCAGATGTAGAGAACCCCCCATGCAGAGTAGCTTGCAGGATTTGGATTTCTGTATCTTCTCAGTGAACAACACTGAGACAACAGATACTTAAGTATTATGAATAATGCCTTCGCCAACTCATTTTACATGAGATTTTTTCAAGAACAGTCCTGCGAATTTTAACTAATTTATGTTTCCTTTTGCTGATATTGAGGGGGGAAAACTTTATGGTATTTTGTGCCAGATTTCTACAGATTAAACCCTGAAAATCAGTCTAAAACGAAAATGATTAAATATATAAACTAGTTAAAATCAGTATGATAAGTATATGTTGCATGTTTTTCCCCCCACATTACGTAGCTGAAAGTTATTAATTTTTAGTTACTCATGCAAGCTGTAATGGAGAAGTAGTCAAGTTTAAGTTTATGCTTATTCCCCCACCCCACCCCACTCCAGGATTTATTCCTCCCCAAGAAGACAGCTCTCTGAACTAAAACCTTCAAAACATTAAATTAGGATCACAATTCGCAAACCATCTCTATTCAGTAGTAAGACTTAAGCATGTACTCAAGTGCTTTGCTGAATTGGGTCCTCTAAATAATTTACTCCCAGCCTGGCACTGTTCCTAAGTGAAGCATGCAGCACACATTATACTGAGATCAACACTTAACTTACTTCCACAGTTCCACACTTCAAGGGACGCAATCTGCTTTGCCTTGAAAGGCCAGCTTCTTATTTGGAAAGCACATCCTTGGACTCAAAAAATGGTCAAAATTAGACAATTCTCAGGGTTGACATCATCCTCCCAGAAAATAATTTGCATATATGGGGCGGAAAAGCAAGCCACAGGCATGAAAGTAAAGTGGACTGGTGTTTAAGTGTATAAGCATATAAAAGGTCATGTTTACATAGAGTTAGGCAATGTAAAAAGAAAATATTCTGAATAAAACTTATCATTTGAAGATGCTGCACAGCTGGAAAGAAACAACAATAAAATATTTAATATCCAGGATCCGGAAATTGTTATAGTTTGTAAGTGTGTTCAATGCAAGAGTCGGAATGGGGCAATCTGGTGGCATGCAATCGGACAGAATGGGATTGGGAAAGAGACTAACAATGGAACTCTGCTACTTAATGAGTGCATCAAGCAGCACTTAGCAATCATAAATACCTTTTTCTGCCTGCCAGACAAAAAGATGATGTCATGGACCCCAGATCCAAACAATTACAACTACATCATCATCCAGTGGCAAAATTTACAAGACATATAAATTACTGTGTGGGGCAGACTGCTGGACAGGCCATTGCATGATCTGTTCCAAACTGTTATTAGTAATTCAACCAGTGCAATGTAAGTTATCATCTAAATCAATCAGATAGCGCAACGTAAAGCAGTTACAAAATGAAGCTACATAAGCACAGTTTTGTCTGACCTTGCCAGCGTTACTAGTAATGCTATTGTAAACAGAGAGTGGGTGACTTGTTGTGACACTGTATATCAAACTGCTCTTGCCACCTATGTTACAGCAAAACAATGTCATCAAGATTGGTTTGATGAGACTGATTCAGAAATTCAACAGCCATTCACTAAAAAACATGAGATGAATCGTCAAATTCTTGTATCCCATATCCCTGTAGTACAGTTGAAAAATATATGAATCTGTGTCAGGGCATCCACTCTAAGCTTAGAGACATGCAGGATCAACGGTGGAACACCCAGGAAGATGAAATCCAGGGCTATGCCAACTGTCTGAGACCAAAAATTTCTGCTACTTTGAAAGATGTCAATGGTCCTACGTGCATTTGAAAAATGCGGAAGGCCTAACACTGATCACTGACAAAGGAGAAATCCTTCAGCAGTGACAACACATCGTCCAATATCACAGACAAGGCACTAATAAGAGTAGTGGATTAGCCAACTTGTAATGACAACATGGACACAGGCTTGTCCCTTGACGAAGTCAGCACTGCAATCAGTGCCAGAAAGAACTGCGGGGCTCCCAGATTGAATGGTATTTCTGCAGAAATATTCAAGTATGGAGAGGAGAGCATGCTGAGACAACTACATGAACTGTTTCTCAATATATGGAGTACTGAATACATACCAGAAGACTTCAAAGACACTACCATTGTCACTATAAACAAGAGGAAAGTTGAAAAGTCCGACTGTGGTAATTATTGCAGTATCTCATTATTCTCTATCACTGGAAAGATTCTGACCAGAGTACTCTGATCATCTGCTATGCAACATCCCATTGTCTTCAACAGGGCCAGAATTTCACCTCAAGTCTCTGATTTGACAGACCCAATTCATTCGCTCAAAAAGAATGTGCTAAATCTATTTTTTGTAACCACACCCTGACCACTAGACAGTACTGCCCTTCCAGAGCTAGGAATAGAACAGAGGAATTCTGACACCCAGTCTCCTGCCATAATCAGCACATCATGTTCCGATCCCATGTGTAGCAATATGGTATTGTCAACCTCAAGAGATCAAAAATCATGAGTTGAACCCCCTCAATAGACCAAAAATCATAAGTCAGATGCCCAAAAATCAGGAAATAGGTGCAAAAATCATTAGGGTTTTTTTAAAGATTATATTATAGTTTTTTTAGTCTGTTTTTAAATTTTGGAACTCCCCCTGCCCATCCCAGTGTGTGTGTGACATTTAATATTGCCCATTCTCCTAAATGTTTTGGATAAGGTGATTTTGGCCCCTGCTGAGGACCTAACCCCCATATCTGCCTGTCCCCTGCCCAGCAATTAACCCTGTCCACACCCAAGCCCCCATCAGTTCAGCCAACCCACATCCATCAGCCCCTAGCCCACTCAGTTCAGTCTCCTATCAGCCTCCACTTGTCCAGTTCAGCCCAACTTCACCCCTGCATCTTCTGGAGTTCTTCACACACACACACACACACACACACACACACACACTAGGCCTGGTGTGGGCTGCAGCAGGGTTTCCTTTCCCCCTTCCCAGCCTTTGCGTCAATCTCCCTTCTCTACCTCTGGTTCAGAATTGTTTCTATTTTGCTGCCACTTTGAGAGAGAAACTGAATGAAACAGCAACACCAGCAGGAGCAGGTGCACTGCCTGTATATTGTCTTCCAGCGATAAGAGGACATGGCTCTTTTGTTAAAAAACATATGCCTTCTGTCATATTCCCAAGGATTATTCGTCTATGTTAGCCTACCAAGGAATAGACCACAAGGTTGCATAATGATTCTTTAGTCTGCACAGGAAATGTTATCGCAGAGGTGTGTGTTTATACATAGATTATCATTCACAGAAGTGTACAGTACCATACATAGGTGCTCCCTGATGCACACTTACAAAGTGTTTGATCTCCCCTGTGCTTTCCCTTCTCTGAGGACCTGCCTGCCAGGGATGTCATAAATTCCTGGTGGGCTATAAAATCCCTGAGAGCCATCAATGCTGCAGCTATCAACAAGGGTGAGTATGGGACTACTGCCTCCTCCTCCCCTTTTTCTCAGTGTCTCCCACATGGCTGCTTCAAGGGGCTGGTGCCAGGGTGTTCTCTATGGAGTGCTCTCAGCTCTAGAAATGGCTCTGCAGCTGTTTAACAGATCTTTGGGGAAGAGTGTAAAGTCCATCTCTTACCTCAGTTGCCTCTCTGGAAGTCAGGTGGGATGGGCAGATGGACTGCACTTTATGAGAAATGTTCTTTTTTATCATAATTAATTATTTCTATTTCTGTAGCACTCGACGACTCCAACCAGAAACCATGCTCTATTGGGGGACATGCTACACAATCAGACAGGACAACATGGCCCCTATCTCAAAAAATATTACAGTCAAATTTTGGAACAAATTAGAATAAGAATCAATAGGTGGGAAGGGAGGATAAGAATACCAGTAATAATAACTATATGTATTTATATAGGTTACCTATGCGTATATTTTCATATTTCCATTTAGTCTTTTTAATAATTGTTCAAAGTTAATTGAAGTTATTCATATTAAATCATCAGTAAATCAAGGTTTGTGTGTGCACATTGGACTTTGCACAATTCACAAGCTGAGTACATACAAACTGTCCAAAAATTTTTGTGCACAAACATTTTAGATTATGATCCTTTCCGTCTAGCTTCTTTACAGGAAATAGAACAATTTGTTGAAAAAACCAAATAATAAGGAACATTTTCCCAATTCTTTACAGCAGAAGAACTTGTTGGGTCCCTCCACTTTGGAAGATTTTTTTTTTTTGCCATCATCACTGCTATTAACAGTATTTTTTTCTAAAATCAAATTTATTTGTATCCCAAAGATGTCCCCTAAAATGAATAAACATGTTATACAAATATGCTGTATAGCATGCATGTTATATTTAATACACCGGAATATTTTTCTAAAATATCCCAATGACCAGGCAAATCCAAAATATACATACTGAGTTTCCACAATCAGTATTGAATCTGCAGCTTTTTCTTAGCTTATGGTTTTTGCCTGGTATATGCATCTATTAAATTATGCAAACTTGTAACTTGAGCCATGCCAAGAAAACATTTTCTAAATACAAAACATTAATATAAACATAAAAAAATTAAAACAATAATTAAAATTGAGTCTAAAATAATTAATAAAATCAATACAATGGGCCTTCTTTGACAGCCTAGGGCTTGCAGAGGCATAGATTTGGACACTACCTGTCCTGTGTGTAAAAATCACAAATAACAGAGCAGAATAGTGCTGTACATAGGAAGCTAGAAACGTAAAACAATTGGCGACCCATTCTTATATGGGCTGTAAAACTGAAAACCAAAATCAAACAAAATCCATGCCCACACACATAACCAGTGAAATTAATTCAATAGTAGGATATCCCCTCTTTCCCTGCCTACACACACACACACACACACACACACACACACACACCTCCCCCACACTATTAACTGAGATGTCACATTATTCAGCAGTGGCCGCTGAGGTATTAAAGTGCACCAACCTCCATTTGCAACAAAGTATGTGAGAAAAACATGTCCCAAAGCACTCTACTAACTACCATGGAATATATACAGGAATCATTTCATGCCCCACAGAAACAAACACGCCCCCACAACTCTTGAAAATGGTCAAGAACTTGGTTTTACATCTCATCTGAAATTATGATACTTTGAACAGTATGTTGCCTGCTAACACTGTACTTTGACATTAGATAAGTACTGACAGAGTTAAAACCTGCCATCTACTTACTCATCAATCCCATTTCCTGATATACTCTGACTTTTTCCTGGAGTTATCCAACCTAAACACTGACTGACCTTATTTATGTAGCTTGGGAAATGAACTAGTCTGTCTCTCCATCAAGAGTTACGAAACAGCAAAATAATACATTATATTCAACAAATATATAATAAATTACTTTTATTCTTTAGTTCACTGTGGACCAGATTCTATTATTAGACTTAGCATACAGTAGTTAGGATGATTATTGTCAATACATTAAATTCCTGTAATTCACAGAAACAACACCTTCAGAAATTAATATAATAATATACAAAAGCCATCATCTGATTCTCTGTTATTTTGGAATGAACTCTTATTAGTTTTGAGGGTTGAGATGGCAGACAGATGCATATAGTACTCCTGTTCCCTATACATGCAACAACTTCCCCACATGGTATCCCCCACAGAGTCTTGGGACAGTGCCACACAGGTAGCTGATTCCCTCTTCTGCACAGCAGGGAAAGATCTTTGAATCGACCAGGAAACTGCCTAGCAAATGGCCATCAGGTAACTCAGAAAACAAACATACTGAAGTAGGCCAATAACTAATTTATTCTTCTCTTCTATAGGTTTTTAATTTTTCTCCTCAGGAGGAACAGAAAGCTACCTGACACTGAAGAGAAAGCACAGATTTGAATATCAGTGCCGAAACCATAACCTGTTTTCTCCAGTGAGTTCGTTTATATACGTTGTACAGACCTACAGCAGTTGTGCCGCATCAGTAAATACTGTGTATTTCTGTACTTATCTTTCACAGCTCATCTCTTCCTCTAAACTTGCAGATCAAAAGGATAATCATAAGTCATTAGTGGCAGTTCATGGCTCTTTTACATTGTATATACAAAATGTATGTGAACTTTAGTACAGCATGTACCAAGAGGAGGGATTGACTTGTGGTTACGGCATTGCACTGGAACTAAGTTATCTGGATGTTAATCCTGGCTCAAAAGTGCTGAACACCCACGGTTAGGTCCAGATTTTCAGAAAAACTCAGCTCCCATTTAGGCAAATAATGGAAATGGTCAGATGTTTAAAAGTGCTCAATACCCAAGAGCTCCCAGTGGTACCTTTTAATTCTAATTTAAGTTTAAGAGAAGCTGCTGGATGCTGAACAATTTTGAAAATCTAACCATTCTGTGTAGGACCCTAAACAAACGGTGAGATCTTTTGAAAATCTAGCCAGTTACACAGGTGGAAAAATGGGAGCTGTTGGGTGCTGATCTTTTTTTAAGAATGTGGCCCTTAATATCTCTATACCTCAGTTTCCCAAATGTATAATGGCCATCAGAATAGTTCCCTACCTCATAGGGGAATTTTGGTGATACAATCATTTTATTAAGTGCTCACACACTATAGTGATATAGAAATATCCATAAAAAAAAACAATAGAAAAGCTACAGAGGGGCGATCTTGATAATACAAAAACATCTTCAGATCTTGCCAACTTCCTCTGGAATGCAGGAAAGAACTCACAACTAAAAGAGTTCAAGACAACCTGTTCCCCTGTGTCTCTTTTTATGGATGAAAGTTTACATATTTTTCTCTTTTATGAGAACAGATTGCTTTTGCAAAAGTTTGCACTGGAAATGGAAGGTCACACATGATAGTTTAAAGTTACAATTGCAGCAGTACAGAATGACCATGCTGTGTTATATTTTTAATTACTGCATTAGAATTTACTCACCAAAATACTTCAACACCACTGTACTAGCCTCAGTGAGGTTCTCAATTACCTCCAGCCCAAGCTTATAGATGAGTGCAAGAAGTTTATTACAGCTGCATGCAGTGGGGAGGTAATTGGTGTCATAGCTTTATATGTTAGGTATAAGGTAACCCAAAAGCAGGGGTAAGTGGCTATTGCGGGTATCAGCTTGAGATGGAGGGACTGCACCAGCAGAGCCATAGTCTGGTAGGTGGAGCCAGTCCCAAGTGCCTGTCCCGGTGGCTGATGTGGACTCCAAATTACTTCCTTGTTTTAGGGAGACGGATGACTTGTTCCTTCATGCTTTGGAAATAAGGTGTGAATTGAACAAGGTGGGGAAGAGGACATGGTATGGTACCTCACTCCTCTAGTGGCTGGGACAAAAGCCTTTGTCATTTTTACCCTTGTAGGAAGGAGGAATATAAAGATTGTGATTGATGTAAACAAGCTTTGTTGCAAAAGTTTAAACTGACCCCCTGGAGCATGAGAGAATGTTTTTGAGGAATTCAGAATAAAAGAGGATATTATGCTGAGGTATCAATTCAAATTAGGTCTTATGTAAGGAAATGGAAATTGTTTGGAGGGCTACCAAGGTCAATGAGGCCTGCAAGTTAATGGGTACAGAACAACTCTATAAACTCTCAAGTATCAGAGGGGTAGCCATGTTAGTTTGGATCTGTAAAAGTGGCAAAGAGTCCTGTGGCACCTTATAGGCTAACAGACATATTGGAGCATAAGCTTTCGTGGGTGAATACCCACATCTTCAGATGCGTGTAGTGGAAATTTCCAGAGGCAGGTATAAATATGAAAGCAAGAATCAAGCTAGGGATAATGAGGTTAGTTCAATCAGGGAGGATGAGGCCCTCCTCTAGCAGTTGAGGTGTGAACACCAAGAAAGGAGAAACTGCTTTTGTAGTTGGCTAGCCATTCACAGTCTTTGTTTAATCCTGAGCTCATGGTGTCAAATTTGCAAATGAACTGAAGCTCAGCAGTTTCTCTTTGAAGTCTGGTCCTGAAGTTTTTTTGCTTTAGGGTGGCTACCTTTAAATCTGCTATTGTGTGTCCAGGGAGGTTGAAGTGTTCTCCTATAGGTTTTTGTATATTGCCATTCCTAATATCGGATTTGTGTCCATTTATCCTTTTACGTAGGGACTGTCCCATTTGGCCGATGTACATAGCAGAGGGGCATTGCTGGCACATGATGGCGTATATTACATTGGTGGACATGCAGGTGAATAAACCGGTGATGGTGTGGCTGATCTGGTTAGGTCCTGTGATGGTTTCACTGGTGTAGATACGTGGGTAGAGTTGGCATCGAGATTTGTTGCATGGATTGGTTCCTGAGTTAGAGTTACTATGGTGCGGTGTGTCGTTGCTGATGAGAATATGCTTCAGGTTGGCGGGTTGTCTGTGGGCGAGGACTGGCCTGCCTCCCAAGGCCTGTGAAAGTATGGAATCATTGTCCAGGATGAGTTGTAGATCACTGACGATGCGTTGGAGAGGTTTTGCCTGAGGACTGTATGTGATGGCCAGTGGCGTTCTGTTGGTTTCTTTCCTGGGCTTGTCTCACAGCAGGAGGCGTCTGGGTACACATTTGGCTCTGTTAATCTGTTTCCTTATTTCCTCATGCGGGTATCGTAGTTTTGAGAATGCTTGGTGAAGATCTTGTAGGTGCTGGTTTCTGTCTGAGGGGTTGGAGCAAATGCGGTTGCACCTCACCACTTGGCTGTAGACAGTGGATCATGTGGTGTGTCCGGGATGGAAGGTAACTATAGGCAGGAAAGGGGGAATATCCTTCCACAGTCTGATTGCCTGATGGTCTGTGAAAGTGTAATGGACTCTGAATTGGATCGGAGAAGGAATTCTGCTCAGCTTAACTCAGTGGGTGGGGAAAAAAGGCCACCCCAATGGGGAGGGGGATCAACATTACTGCTCCTCCCCCCAGACAAGCAGTGGTGAGGCCACCGGAATTCCCAGGTCCCAGCCTCAAGGGAGGTAGAGCAGAGACAGGAATTTGACTATTGGTGAGGTCTGAAGACTTTTCCTTGACCAATTCTTCTGCTGTTAAAAGCAGTGAATGGTTGAGAGCAATAGCAAAGGGAGGCAGCCCTGACATATTTCTCCCTTTGGTCCAGGGAATGGCTGCTTGTAATATTCCTAGGGGAATGAGGAATCTCAATCTATCACTGAGGCAGCTGACTTCTTGGGGAAGCAAGGGACACCACACTCCCTAGAAACCACATGGAAAGTTGAATAGGAGAATCATGTCTTAAGTTTACACCAAGTGGTTTGCGGGTTCAAGGATAAGAAGGGGTGTGTGAAAGCTCAGTCTCATAATTTCTCAAGTTAAAATTACACAGGATGGTTGTTAAATTACTGCAAATAGATTTTTAAAGGATGTAAATTGGCTTGCTAGCAGAATGTTTCTTTTCTGAAAAGGTGAAATGTGAAATTGTTAAAGGTAATGGCAAAACTGCCATCCAGGGAATAAACCTGTCCAGGCAATAGCCAATGGGCTCCCTTCAGGTGCCAGTCAGCAGCTTAGTTACGCTCAATTATGTGGGAGGGAAATGTGACAGACTGACAATTTACTACAGTATACTGAATGAACTTCACTGAATTAAGTTAAACCTTATTTAATTAGGTTTAATACCTCTGGGGTCCATTGTATTAAAAATGCAATTGTAACTTTTCCAGAAAAATGACTAATGCAATCTCAAGAAAGTAATAGAAACTTTAAAGAGTTTTTTGGAATAGTACGTGTGAAGTGGATTTCCTAGGAAGTACCCCTGGTAAGGGGAATGCAAATAACCACTTTGAATCCACCCTTTTGAAGCTATGCTCAGAAGAGAAAAACCCATTGTCCACTAATTGTCCACCCTTGTATCTCTCTGCCTTGTATCTCTCTGCCCGCTCCAGAGACAACCATAAATGCCACTTTGCTTCCTGTACCTTCTCCCTTCTGAGATCTCTCAGCCTTTATAGGAATCACCTGACCCCTTCCTAGCTGAGTCTGATAATCAAACTGGGCTGGTTGGACCTAGGCCCCAGGCCTTTAAAGAGTCAGACCCCACTGTTATCAAATGTGGTAGCTAGCTAACACATTTTTCAAAAAAATCTTCTATTCCAATTTAGACAAGTCCAGAATGGCTTCATCTCTTCACCTTTCATACACTGATGTTTTTCATTTGGACAATTTACACTGTGCAGTGTACCACATGGTTCTCTTTTGGCCCATTGGTTATTTATCTATTGCATATAGTGTCACAGTACTTGGAGAAATAATCTCCAGTAGGGGTTTAGAATCATAGAATCATAGAATATCAGGGTTGGAAGGGACCTCAGGAGGTCATCTAGTCCAACCCCCTGCTCAAAGCAGGACCAATCCCCAATTAAATCATCTCAGCTAGGGCTTTGTCAAGCCTGACCTTAAAAACTTCTAAGGAAGGAAATTCTACCACCTCCCTAGGTAACGCATTCCAGTGTTTCACCACCCTCCTAGTGAAAAAGTTTTTCCTAATATCCAACCTAAACCTCCCCCCCTGCAACTTGAGACCATTACTCCTTGTCCTGTCATCTTCTACCACTGAGAATAGTCTAGAACCATCCTCTTTGGAACCATCTCTCAGGTAGTTGAAAGCAGCTATCAAATCCCCCCTCATGCTTCTCTTCTGCAGACTAAACAATCCCCAGTTCCCTCAGCCTCTCCTCATAAGTCATGTGTTCCAGACCCCTAATCATTTTTGTTGCCCTTCACTGGACTCTCTCCAATTTTTCCACACCCTTCTTGTAGTGTGGGGCCCAAAACTGGACACAGTACTCCAGATGAGGCCTCACCAATGTCGAATAGAGGGGAACGATCAAGTCCCTCGATCTGCTGGCTATGCCCCTACTTATACATCCCAAAATGCCATTGGCCTTCTTGGCAACAAGGGCACACTGTTGACGCATATCCAGCTTCTCGTCCACTGTCACCCCTAGGTCCTTTTCTGCAGAACTGCTGCCTAGCCATTCGGTCCCTAGTCTGTAGCAGTGCATTGGATTCTTCCGTCCTAAGTGCAGGACCCTGCACTTATCCTTGTTAAACCTCAACAGATTTCTTTTGGCCCAATCCTCCAATTTGTCTAGGTCCCTCTGTATCCTATCCCTACCTGCCACCTTATCTACCACTCCTCCTAGTTTGGTATCATCCGCAAATTTGCTGAGAGTGCAATCCACACCATCCTCCAGATCATTTATGAAGATATTGAACAAAACCGGTCCCAGGACCGACCCTTGGGGCACTCCACTTGATACCGGCTGCCAACTAGACATGGAGCCATTGATCACTACCCGTTGAGCCCGACAATCTAGCCAACTTTCTACCCACCTCATAGTGCATTCATCCAGCCCATACTTCTTTAACTTGCTGACAAGAATAGTGTGGGAGACCGTGTCAAAAGCTTTGCTAAAGTCAAGAAACAATACATCCACTGCTTTCCCTTCATCCACAGAACCAGTAATCTCATCATAGAAGGTGATTAGATTAGTCAGGCATGACCTTCCCTTGGTGAATCCATGCTGACTGTTCCTGATCACTTTCCTCTCGTGTAAGTGCTTCAGGATTGATTCCTTGAGGACCTGCTCCATGATTTTTCCGGGGACTGAGGTGAGGCTGACTGGCCTGTAGTTCCCAGGATCCTCCTTCTTCCCTTTTTTAAAGGTGGGCACTACATTAGCCTTTTTCCAGTCGTCCGGGACTTCCCCCGATTGCCATGAGTTTTCAAAGATAATGGCCAATGGCTCTGCAATCACAGCCGCCAACTCCTTTAGCACTCTCGGATGCAACACATCCGGCTCCATGGACTTGTGCACGTCCAGCTTTTCTAAATAGTTCCTAACCACTTCTTTCTCCACAGAGGGCTGGCCACCTACTCCCCATGCTATGTTGCCCAGCGCAGCAGTCTGGGAGCTGACCTTGTTCGTGAAGACAGAGGCAAAAAAAGCATTGAGTACATTAGCTTTTTCCACATCCTCTGTCACTAGGTTGCCTCCCTCATTCAGTAAGGGGCCCACACTTTCCTTGGCTTTCTTCTTGTTGCCAACATACCTGAAGAAACCTTCTTGTTACTCTTAACATCTCTTGCTAGCTGCAGCTCCAGGTGCGATTTGGCCCTCCTGATTTCATTCCTACATGCCTGAGCAATATTTTTATACTCTTCCCTGGTCATTTGTCCAATCTTCCACTTCTTGTAAGCTTCTTTTTTAGGTTTAAGATCCGCAAGAATTTCACTGTTAAGCCAAGCTGGTCGCCTACCATATTTACTATTCTTTCGACACATCGGGACGGTTTGTCCCTGTAACCTCAATAGGGATTCTTTGAAATACAGTGAGCTCTCCTGGACTCCTTTCCCCCTCATGTTATTCCCCCAGGGGATCCTATCCATCCGTTCCCTGAGGGAGTCGAAGTCTGCTTTCCTGAAGTCCAGGGTCCATATTCTACTGCATACCTTTTTTCCCTGTGTCAGGATCCTGAACTCGACCAACTCAAGGTCACTGCCTCCCAGACTCCCATCGACTTTGGCTTCCCCCACTAATTCTTCCCGGTTTGTGAGCAGCAGGTCAAGAAAAGCTCTCCCCCTAGTTGGCTCCTCCAGCACTTGCACCAGGAAATTGTCCCCTACAGTTTCCAAAAACTTCCTGGATTGTCTGTGCACCGCTGTAGTGCTCTCCCAGCAGATATCAGGATGATTAAAGTCGCCCATGAGAACCAGGACGTGCGATCTAGTGGCTTCTGCGAGTTGCCAGAAGTTGTCCTCATCCACCTCATCCCCCTGGTCCGGTGGTCTATAGCAGACTCCCACCACTACATCACTCTTGTTGCTCACACTTCTAAACTTAATCAAGAGACACTCAGGTTTTTCTGCAGTTTCATACCGGAGCTCTGAGCAGTCATACTGCTCCCTTACATACAGTGCTACTCCCCCACCTTTTCTGCCCTGCCTGTCCTTCCTGAACAGTTTATAACCATCCATGACAGTACTCCAGTCATGTGAGTTATCCCACCAAGTCTCTGTTATTCCAATCACGTCATAATTCCTTGACTTCACCACGACCTCCAGTTCTCCCTGTTTGTTTCCAAGACTTTGTGCATTTGTATATAGGCACTTGAGATAACCTGCTGATCGCCCCTCATTCTCAGTATGAGGCAGGAGCCCTCCCCCCACAGACGTTCCTGCCTGTGCTTCCTCCCGGTATCCCGCTTTCCCACTTACCTCAGGGCTTTGGTCTCCTTCCCCCGGTGAACCTAGTTTAAAGCCCTCCTCACTAGGTTAGCCAGCCTGCTCGCAAAGATGCTCTTCCCTCTCTTCGTTAGGTGGAGCCCGTCTCTGCCCAGCACTCCTCCTTCATGGAACACCATGCCATGGTCAAAGAATCCAAAGCCTTCTCTCCGACACCACCTGCGTAGCCATTCGTAGACTTCCACGATTCGACGGTCCCCACCCCGGCCTTTTCCTTCCATAGGGAGGATGGACGAGGACACCACTTGCGCCTCAAACTCCTTTATCCTTCTTCCCAGAGCCACGTAGTCCGCAGTGATCTGCTCAAGGTCATTCTTGGCAGTATCATTTGTGCCCACTTGGAGAAGCAGGAAGGGGTAGCGATCCGAGGGCTTGATGAGTCTCAGCAGTCTCTCCGTCACATCGCGAATCTTAGCCCCTGGCAAGCAGCAGGCTTCTCTGTTTTCCGGGTCAGGGTGGCAGATAGATGACTCAGTCCCCCTGAAAAGAGAGTCCCCGACCACCACCATCCGCCTCCTTCTCTTGGGAGTGGTGGTCGTGGAACCCCCAACCTCAGGACAGCGTTTAATTTATGTTTGGCCTGTTATGGGAATCTATGTACACTTACACACACACTCTTCTCATACTGGATTCAAAAGGCTTAAGGGGGGAAATTAAATCTATCAGATCTTTTTTGCTATCAGTCCAATTAACACGCACTACATTTGCCTGAAACAAATGAACAGCCTTCTCAACTACTCTCTTTCTTTCAGTTTGTTGAACACTGTAACAAGGAAAAAAGCCTTGTGTTTTTGAGTCTCAGAACATTCCCAAGTACTCATTGCTTTCTTTTCTTATTCTAGGCTGTCTCCAGTGATTTCCTTTTAAAAATTCTGCCAACAAACTGACAATAAGTTGGGATGACTTCTCTGGACATTATTAAAAATTCTTTCCAAAAACGACTTACTCCTAAATTATTAAAAATACTTCTAAAGTTTGGGGGTGCTTTGGAATGAATCAGAATCCCCCCAAATGGCAGGTATTTTCAAAATATGTCCCCAAGGACGATATCGCCACTCTCTCTGCAAAGTGCTTATCTCCGTCCCGTCTTCAAATTACACAACTTGACCATTGTTCAGAATCAATATACTTATGGGTTAGTTTTCAAGAACAAAGTATAAATATTTCTAGCAAAGGCTGGCTTAATGTGTTTGTCAAGTGATACTGCCTGTTTCTTACGATTGCAAGGAAGCCTTTTCTCTTTTAAATGGTAAAATGATTCCTCGGTTCCTCACAGCTCTTCTGTAGGCAAACACACTAAACACTTGGTTTTTAACAGGGGAAAATGTTTGTCAAAATATTAACATCAGATCACTAGCTTCCTTCCTCTATTTCACATCTCTCCCAGATATTTTGCAAATACAGTACTCGTCTTATTGTCATTCTGTTTTAATTTTTTTCACAAACATTTAAAGGAGAGTACAAAAGACTATCATGATTACACGTTCAACGTGCTTACATGTACTCTCGCTCAGGAGATGATTTATTTATGTTGGCATTCATTTCTTGTTTGCATTAACTTTAATAGCTTGGTTTTTATTTGTAAGGCCATTCAAGCTCTAGGTTTTATTTGCATGATTTGTTATACTTTTATATCCCTGCTTGTATTATTTTGGATCCAGATTACTTATTGAACTCATATTTATATGAGGTGATGGAGTCCAGAGCATTTTTGATTTACAAACCCAAGCTTTACAACTAATCTCCTTAGGAGGCCAAATATGCAATTTCTCTCCCAGCTTTTGAGCAAATGCTAGAGGAAAGGTTGGTAAAATTCTGTCCTGGGGTTTGTCAGCCCCAGATTCTGATCTCAGTTACACTAATACAAATTAATTCTGGAGTGTTATTCCAGATTTACACTCACGTAAATATGGTCCATGAGTTTTACTATAACAGTTTTATCATTTTGCTATTGATAGATTTCCAATAATTATCTTCATTGCAATTTAAAGCATAAAAATTTTGCTCATGAGTGATTATGACTCGTTGAAAGAAAAGAGTTCCCAGTGTTCCCAATGCTACACAGTTTGGTGTTAATCCCAAATGTAACAATGGATACATTGTCATAGCAATACGGGGTTTGGAAAGCTAGAGGGCCTGTTAGTAACGCATCAGACATTTTTAACCTTTGCAAATAAACTGGCCTTGAAGTGCCAAAACTTCTAAGGGCCCTGCCTGAGGACTCACCATAAGGTCCGTCCAGAGAATTTGTTTGAAAATTTGTTAAGATAACAGCAAAACTAATAATATAAATTTATCACTGACTTTTAAGTGAAAGGGTTTAATTGCTTTATTTAAGCATCACTTCAGAAATCCAGCTTTGAGGGAATTGATTTAACAAACATATTCTATCGAACAGAAATTAATACTCAAGAGTGTGTGTGTGTGTGTGTGCATACACATATTTAAACATCTCATGATGCACCAATAACTGAAGATTCCCTCTCTGGAAGAGTCAATGTTAAAGACAAGCTAAAACCAATGACTTAAAGACCCCTTACTTTTGAGAGTACTTGAATCCATATCTACTTCTTTCAACATCTGTCTGGCACTTCTCTTTATAATTTATAATTGATGGAACCAAAACTTTGAATCTGGAACTTGGGGGAAGTTTGGTCCTGACGCAAAGTTTGCAGCTTGAACCCATTTTTATTTATTTTTTATTTTTTTATTTTTATTCATGATCAATTATTTTTTAAATAAGTAAAAGGGACGTAACTTTTTTTTGCCTCTTCACTTTTATTTATAAAGTGATATGACACATTTTTCATATTTTTAGAAGTAGAATCCTTGAACATGGACAAACATCAGATTAAATATGGTGAATAGGCACATATAATGTCCAATAATACAAATCAGTTTTTGGTGGATGCATCAAGTGTAACACACACTTCATAAAATTCAATGAACAAGCAAAAGTATTCTTCAGCTATTGCTGGAATTGTCTTTGGCCTCTTCATTTTCTCCTTCTGCACCCTGCTTTTAGAGGCTCTTCTCCACAAGAACAGCTTTAACAATCATTCCTATGCTGATGATTCACAAATCTACCTCTCTCTTTACTGAAAAGCTTTCTCCTCCTTCATCCAATATAGTATTTCTCTTTCTGACATCTTTTATAGATGTCCAGTCATCATCCTAAACACAACATAGCCAAAACTGAGCTCTTGATCTGCCCCCACAGCCCTCCTCTACCCTTCCTTTCCCTGTCCCTGTGGACAACACCACCATCCTTCCAGTCACATAGGCCACGAACTCTGTGTCCATCTTTGACTCAGTCCTATCACCGGAATCATATATTCAGACCATTGCTAAATCTTGCTGCTTTTTCTTACACATCTCTATAAGCTGGATTTTCTTCTCTGTCTACACAACAAAAGCTCTTCTCCAAGCCATCATCATTTCATGCTTTAACTATGGCAACCTCCTCTTTACAGAACTTAACTGCTACTTGCACTCCTCAAGTACGTTCAGAATGCGGCTGTTATAATCAGCTTCTTGGTTCATCATTCTGATCACATCATCTCCTCTTTGGGTCCCTCCACTGGCTCCCTCTTCACCTCTGCATCAAATATAAGCTCTTTTAAGGCCCCCACTCTACCAAGCTGATCTAGTAAGCTATTGTGACACCTGCCTCACTCTGGTAGAATTCCCAGCCCTTACCACCTACTTGTCAGCTTCTACCTTAAACACCTTCATGCTTTCTCTGACCTTGCCGTTTATGCATGGAAAAAATCTCCCTGATAAAATCCAAACAGCTACTTTCTCATCCTCCTTCAAATCCCTTTTGAAGACTAACATCTGCCACTATGCCTAGAAAACCTATCTTGCTGATAATAAAAAGCCAGGTGATAAGTTGTGACTATTCACACCTCTTTCATTTTTTTCCCTTTCCCTACTCCCTTCCTCTCTAATCCTGCCCCCACTTAAAAAAATACAATAAAGTATAATTTTTGAACAAATTAATTACATTGACAGATTAATTTGCTTGTATTTTTTATTTCCATTGCTAACAATCTGTTTAAGTGACTTGAGTCAATACTTGCATGTGATATGAATCACTTGATTGACTGTAGATTCCTATAGGTGAAACCATTTTGTATTTTAATTATGGCACTTATCACCATGCTGAAAAGCCATAAATTACATTCAGTTAACATTAAAGATTCTCCAGTTTTGAGGCAATTCAATCATCACACCACCTTATTCCCGGACTTCCCCTACTGAAGACCTACATGATTTTGCCTTACTGAATATGTTATAATGGTTGTGAGACCAAGTGGGTGAGGTAATATCTTTTATTGGACCAACTTCTGTCGGTGAAAGAGACAACCTTTCGAGCTATGCAGAGCTCTTCCTCAGGTCTCGGAAATGTATTCTGAGCGTCACAGCCAAATAAAAGGTCAATCAGATGGCTTAGCATAAATTTAGCACATATTTTAAGGTACCGTTCAAGAATATATGCTAACTACTATTGCTAAACTATCTGTTTGACCTTTTTTTAGCCGTGATACTCTGAGTACCTTTCCCAGATCTGAGGAAGAGCTCTGTGCAGCTCAAAAGTTTGTCTCTCACCAACAGAAGTTGGTTCAATAAAATATATCACCTCACCCACCTTGTCTCCCTAATATCCTGGGACCAACACAGCTGCAACAACATTACAATGCTTGTCTTATTTTTCCAGAAGTTATAAAATCTTATGCATAATTACAAGTTTAAAGTTTTTCATGTATATAATACTTTACATAATCCTTCTTTCTTTACTTAATGTGGGGGGAAAAGGTAACTAAAACCACATAATCCCAAAGATATAGCTTCTAAACATATATACCATGATTAGCCTGCATATTTTCTTTAACTCCTGCCTGAGACTGGGACATTGGGGAAAATATGATATATAACTGATTAAAAAGGCAAATGGCAAGTATTTAATGCAGAAAAACAAATGGCATTATGAAAGGTGAAGGATGGAAGGGTGTCCTGTTTTATCTCCATAAAATGAGCATGTGAGGGATATCAGAAGGAAAAGCATGTCAGGTAAACACACACAAACAGAGGTACAGATTAACACACTGGAATCAAGCATGTGTTCAGGAAACAAAGTCAAGACATAAAGTCAATGCAGACAACCCATTGACATTGTGACTGTAAAACACCCACAGGCAACTTCAAAATGACAAAAATAAATAATTAAGCAGTCTAAAAAGCCAAATACTACCTCTAGAGATCCTCACAGAGTCCCATTAATGCCATTTAAAGACAAGTTGTGGTAACAAAGAGATGGAGTCAGCACTTTGTCACAGCCTTTTTTGATTATTCCTTCTACTACTAGTTCATCATGCATGCATTTCTACTTGTGTAAATTTTTTACCCAAGCAGAAACACTTTATTAAAAAACACAAAATGTATTGCTTAGTAGTGCTCAGTGTTACCATAAGTAGATAAAGGAAAATTGAAATGACAGGATGAAAACATTTTTTGTTTAGTTCTGGAGCATATTCACTAAAGAGACAAAATTTGGCAGACCCCTTATTTCTCCCCTAAATAATATCTCCACCCATAAATATTTTATCACTTTTGACAGTGTATTATGGCAGATTCTTGATATTTTATTAAAGTTAATAGAATTTTGTTTATTCTTATTCTGAGATTAACCAAGATGTTTTGTGAAGATCTGACATTTTATTATGATGAGTTCTGAATGTTTGTGAAACTAATTTTGCATGCCATTTGTTCCATTCACTGAAAACCGTTTCACATTTTGAAAAATAAGATGAAGTGGTAAGTAAAGGGGAGCAGAAACCGCAGAGAAGAGTATAAACCAAAAGCCCTCAACTTGTAATTGTTACATGAAAGAGGAGAGGGAAGGAAGGAGAAAAATCACTAGCTGATGTTAACTTTGGACTATCTCAACTCAGAATGCAAAAGAAAAAAGTTATACACCCAATTCAATGGGTATATTCAACCTCTCCCAGGTGAAAATGCTATGAGAGAAAAAAGTAAGGGGGAAACAAGAGAAAGATGAAGGTGACAGCAGAATATGTACAAAATGTTTTTCACACACAACATGTATATAATATATGTAAAGCTCTTACCTTTTTCACTGACACTTTCACTTTCTATTTCCACATCTTCACAGCTAGTATATTCTGGTGTTGATGCCCCTTCTTCTTCTGAGCTACTGACCGACATCTGCCTTTTCTTTCCACCTCTTTTTGATCTATGAGGCTTTGGAGGGGAAGGCCGCACTGATTCTGACTGGTCAGAACTAAGGGAATCATTCCTTAGCATGGTCTCCATTTTCTCCCGCTTTGCTTTTCGCATGAGAATAGCAGAACTAGGATCAAGGCGACTTTGTTTTTTAAAGGAATCATGGTTCTTGGATTCTAGGTGTTCTGTAGGAACTGGACTATGTCTGGGAGTTGGTGGACTATGATTAGCTAATTGTTTAGAAACAGAAATTCTTACATCACCTGGTCTTTCAATAGAGTATGATCTCTGAGTTTCCATAAGAGATTTTCTGTCCTGAGCTCCCTGTAACTGTGAGCGTTTTCCTAATTTATTCTCAGGTACCTCTGCTTCCTCCACTTCTGTATGTGCCAAAGCCACATCACTGTGTCTTCTTTCATGCCGTGCTTTAGAAACTTTTGCATGCATACGCATCTGTTGTTCCTCAGGATGTGGCTTCACAGGATACCTTGCCAGATTTGGGTCACTCCTATACCGAGTGTGATACTCATCTTCTTTCCTTTGTTTTTCCTCATCAGCTACCTTGCCTTCCTCGGGTTTTTCTGGCAAGTCTGGGTAGTCCTGTGACCTTCCTTTCTCCAGCCTTCTGCTTTCATGCCTTTCTTTACGTTCCCTGTCGTCTGCTTGTCCTTGTTGAAGTGAAGACTTTGGCACACGTTTACGCTCACTTTTTAGACCTAGTTTTCCATTTTGTTCTGAAATCAATGCTGTCTTCTTCCTACCATGGAAAGAAGTAAAACAGTGTGACAACTCTAATCATAAAAAAAGCAAACAGTGGAGCCAAAGGGTACTGGATCTGTCTAAACTGTAGGTTAGAAAAAGCTAAGTAAGCTGTGGAAAAGAACATAGAAAGATATTTCACCTACTAACAACTTGTCTTTTCAACATTGTTTCCTTCCCTTTCCAAGAGGAAATTATTCCCAGAGTGAAAACTATAAAGTTATACATTCTATAACCTATAACTGATGCATAAACTCATAAAGAATGTTAATATAACATGGCTGAACAAACAAAGCAACCATTTACAAAAAAATTAAAAACCAAATGCATCATTGCTGGAATTGCAGCAGGATAATAGTGTGATGGCATATTTTTCTTACCATTTTTTTAAGTCAGCAGCTATGCGGGATGGTCTGGCATGACCACCTATCCACATCCCATTTCAATCACATCAGTATTATATATGTAAACACGATGAAATGGGAGATCTTTCATATATGCAGTGACATAAAGAGAATCAATATGCATATGTGAAGAAGTTCAACAGAAGGAGTCTATCCAAAGACAATATTTGATCTATCTTGCTTTATTTTACTTAACCCTAAAGAAAATAAGTAACCATTTCACATAAATCTACAGATTAAGAACATCAAAATAGGCCTTTTGGATTAGTGGAATTTCCATTTTTGGTAATGGGAAAGTACAACACATTTTAATGCATTACTTTATATACAGCCCGAATGTACAACAAAATGAAACTGCCTGAAAATTATGTTTTTTTATTTCGAGGATCTTTCAATCCTAGTCCTTCTTCACTTGGCAAACTGGAGTTGGATTTCTGATTCAAATGTATTTCTTCTCGGATCTCCCAATCATAATAGATTTACCATTTTTTTACTGTATCCTATATAAATCCAGGATGCATACTTTGGAAAACATATCGGAGAGTCTGTGTCTGAAAAGTTTATGTGAATACCCAATAAATCTGTCCTGGGACCATGTAGCAGAGTGGTCACCCCGCTCCAGCCCTGAAGGGGTTAAAGTAGCCCTGGAGAGGACTGCGGCTGGGGAACAGCTAGGCTGATTGGAGAAGCAGCCACAGCTGGGGCCACACTCCAATCAGGGCCCAGCTTGCCCTTAAAAGAGGAGGCCAGAAGCTGGAGGAGTCTCACTCTAGCCCTGGAGTGGGAAGGGCTAGCTGCCTGGAAGCAAGGAACCTGAGATGGAGCAGTGCTGGGGAATAGGGCGAGGGAGCCTGGGAGCTCCAGCCTGGTAAAACCCCAGGCTGCAGGCCTTGGTGAAGACCTACAGAGATACTGGGGCTGCAGAGGGGCAGCCCGAGGATAGGCATAGGCAGCAGGTCGTAACCCCCTTGCCAATGATGAGTGGCCATTACAGACTGCAGTCTGCCCCAGTGAGTGGGGACTAGATGATGACTGGCAGTAGCCACTGAGGCAAAATGGGGTTAGAGGGTTGGGGGTTCCCCTAGGAGGGAAAACCCAGAGTGTGGGGGTACTGCTGAGGCAGAAACCCTGGGTAAAGGGCTGCGGGGTCCAGGAGGGACACAGGACCAATGACAGGCAAGACACTGGCCTGCAGAGGGTGCTCCAGGCTGGAAAAAGCTAATTTCTGGGACAACCAGCAGGAGGCGCCATGCCAGTGAGTCGTCACCCCGCTACAGACCACCACCTCAAGAAGAGGAAAGAACTAGTACAAGACTGTGGCAAATGGCCGACGCTATTATAGGGGTCCCATGCTTTCCCTTCATGCGATGTGTCAGGACGCCACCTCTTTCCCCTATTCTTGGGCTTCCTGCACTCTCTCCCCTTGGACAGGGTTTTTCTCGGTCCTCTGCACCTGGGGAGTCCCTCTGCTTTGTTTGAGCAGGGTTTCCCTTCCCCTGGTACTCTGATCCTCTGGACAACAACAGTACTCCTCCAAACTACAGTCAGCTCTCCTGCTGGGGTTTTTATTAGGTCTCTAGCCTTAATTGGCTCCAAGTGCTCTAATTAATCTGTAGTAATCACTCCTCAGTCCACAGGGAATAAGGCTCTGATCATCCTGGGGCTTATATACCTCCCATCTATCACTCTCCTGCTGCCCTCTGTCCCTGCTATATCACAAGACATGGCATGCTTGAAGGGAATGATGATCAGAATGATTTATGATATATTATACGTATGGCACTCAAAATATTCATGATGCTTTATAGGCATATAATAAAAGAGACTATAAACTCTTCAAGACGGGTACCCACGTGTTTCATTCCACAATCCTTACTTCCATCTACTTACTGACAAATAGTCCCACTGACTTCTTCCAAGCTTTAACAGGATAACTCAGACACAAATACTAAAAGAAAGGCAACATTTTAAAATGTCATAACCTTTAACAATTTAGTCCTATTATATTCCCATCTGCCCCCTTGCTTTCTATGTATTTTTCTCTTATTAGAAAGTGTAAATTATATATAACCATATGATTCCTATCTTTACTAACTTCTCCCCTTTTTCCTTCCTCTAAATCGACAGTGTTCACCAACTGCTTTACAGTCCAATTATATATTATCTTTAACACCCTACTTCACTCCTTTTCCTGACACTAACTCCAACATAATTCTCTCATCTTCCCTCACTGCTTACCATATGACAATTATCTCTCCCCTTAGCAGATAAACAGGGCTTAGAATGTTGGTTCAGCAGACATCAGAAAAGACAAAGTACTCTTCCCACTGCCCCCCATCTCAAATCTTGATGGGGAGGGGTGGGAGCAGAGGACAGGCACACCTAGGAGGTGATACTGGGGCTTCTCCCCTAAATGACTGAGGGGATTTCCTTGCAAGGACTAGCGGCCTAACCTGCTATGACTCTATGGTCCTCTTCAGAGAACTCAAGGCTCACTTTCACACCCTAGCTCCACCCCATTGTTGCTACTGTCTCTCTATGCATGTGTACTAAGATAACATCTCCAGCTGTTGGGTCTTCCAAAAAACATAAAAAGTATGATTAGATAGCACAAGCCTTCTTGGAAGCAGAGATATTCGATGTAAACCACAGAACTACTGTCAGCTCCAAGGAACATTTATTGATTCGATCAATGTTTAAAAGCATTTAAGAATAGATCTGCTGTGATCATTTGGATCTGGATGGCCTACTCCAATTGTGAGCTCAGCTGGTAGAAAGTGGGTGAAGTTCATAAAACGTTACAATGACCTGTAACAATTAATGCTGATAGAAACAGGTACAAAAGAGAGACTGAAAGTCTGGATTAGTTCAAAGAAAAAGGGCAATAAATGTAATAAGGACTGTGATAAGGTTGTGACGAACAGAGACGCGAAGAATGAAACTGGAAATTAATGGACCAAAAGTGGTATGTCAGAAGTCAGACCTAAACTAGTGGACACAATAACGAAGGGATGGCCTACTCCCTCTAACATCCCTTTTTTGGGGCCCCTAAAAAGAGACACTGGGGACCAAAAGGGCAGAACAGACTCGTGGGGCATTCCCTAGAGCAGGGGTTACCAAACTTGGTTCACGGCTTGTTCAGGGTAAGCCCCTGGCAGGCCGCAAGACGCTTTGTTTACCGGAGTATCCACATGCAGCTCCCAGTGACCGCGGTTCGCCGTTCCCGGCCAATGGGAGCTGCAGGAAGCAGTGGCCCAGCCCGCACCACTTCCCACAGCTCTCAGGTAAACAAAGCGTCTCGAGGCCTGCCACGGGCTTACCCTGAACAAGCCATGAAACAAGTTTGGGAACCCCTGCCCGAGAGAAAGGTTGACAGCTTCTGCCTTACTCCAAAAACTGTAATTCTTTGGTGAGCCTTGTTCATCAGGACATTTAGACCAGTGCACTGATGAGGATACCTGACCATCAGCACTGGACCAACAGCAAATTGGATATACACAAAATCCCACTCTGTTGTTCCTACTATATTCCTCCTGTCTTATCACTTTCTCTCTCAATCCTGAGACCAACATGGCAGCAGCATGGCAGCAGCAAAATGATATGAGACTACCCATCCAGATCTGCCCAATCTGACAAAAATCAGCGAAGAAGAGGGACCTGACCAGATGAGTGAGACAATGTCCTGGTCTAGGAAAGCAAGCCAGTATCCAGAGCAAAAGCTGTTATGGCTGGTGAACTGACAGCCTAGAGCATCCATCTGTGACTGACCGCCTTGTATCCTAAGAACTTAAACAAAAAGCCTATATACCCCCACCTTTACTCTCCTCTCTCTTCTCACTTCTCTTTTGTATCTGTCCATTTTGTCAAAAGCAGGAAACGTAATCACCATCCATAGAGGTCAACTCATACTTAAACAACAGAATTAACCTTTTTTCCCTACTAAGAAGAATTACTTGATGAAATAAGAGACTCTAACCAATATCCTCTTTGAAAAAGGGATGCTGCTAAGTTTTGATTAAGTTTGTTTTACCTAACTACTGAATTTCAGTTTCAAAATGCTTTATGCTTTGTTTTCAATTCTTTTTCACTCCTTTTTCATTTGAGTATCCTCATCAATACATTTCCAAACACTGGCATAAATTTTCTAGTGTGTTTGCCATGGGACTAAGGAGGCCAACATCTCTGTATTCAAAATCCCAAACCACGCTTAACTGTTTAATGTTATACAGTGAGTAACAATATCATATTAACAACTTTTACTTTCTGGGCCCTTTTATTCCATCAAAATTAACACATATATGGTGTCCCTGGGTGAGCTTCACATATCCGCTCTCCCTCCCCCACCCCATCACAAATAGTGGACTTGTCATCTGCCCCTCCAAACCAAAAAATTTAAGTTTTACATTTTTCCTGGTCTACACTGTGTAATTGGCATCAAAAGGATTAATAATATCAAAATCTGGATACTTCTATTGTATGCTGCTGCTATTTTCTACTTAATACAACATTTATTTTAAAATCCTTGAATATGTTAAGCTTGCAAAACAAAATTAACTTTCTTGTTTTAAAAAAGGGACGCTTTAATAACTCTATTTTAAACTTATTAGTTTGTTTAACCTTTCAACAAATACATTGTTCTAATTTTGTTTCTTTACCTTGTGGTTTGTCATTTCTGTGATTAGTAATAACTGATTGTTTAATGTAAAGGCTTTTAAAAAAAGCAAAAGTAAAAATGAAGTGTTTTGAACCGTTCAAGGTTAAGTTTCTAAAACAAACTAAAACATTATGGTTTACTCCCTCGTTAACAAAATGCCAATTTAAAGGTTGCTTTTGCCTGAACAGTGAATTGTGTGTCAAACCACCTAAACTAAGGGCTGTTGCAGCACTAATTTTTTTGATTTTGTTTATTTTTGGCAATGTGTTATTTGCATTTTTGTGTTGATTTTTGGGGTTTTTGTTTTGGGAGAAAGCACAGTACTAGTGTTGCAGGTTAGATTCCCGTGATGAGGTAAATTACCACATTGTTTTCACAAACGGTGGTGAAACAGGTAGACAAAATTTGCAATGGACTAAAAATGCCTGTGAAATTTTACCACCTTTGTATGTTACAAATGGCTCATAAAAGAAAAAGTGGATCCAAGGAACACTAGCTTCCTGCTTCTTTTTATCAAAAAGTAATAAAGCTGGCTAAAAATGCTATAAATTCTAAAAAATTCTCTAAGTAAGCAAGGATAAATACTTGTGCATAGAATTGCCATAGTTGGTATAAATATGTAACTTAAAATGTGTAAGCAGGAAAAAAAAGTAAGGAGTTTTCCCCCCTCATCTTTACTCATTCTGGGCTTACAGACAAAGAAGTGATAAGAGCTGGTTTCTAAGCATCTTAGGAACATACAAATAACCACAGTTTGGCATTTGGTTTATCTATAAATGAAGTGATTTGTAAGGTCTTAGCTTTAACATCTGGAAGGACTAACTGTAATTTTTGCAACACCTAACTAAATAAGATTTGTGAATCTTAATCTGGGACACAGAATTTGTAAACCTTAAAATAATAGCTCAGTACATCTTTTTTTTTTTGTTCTATATGCTTAAAATTAAATAAGGGTTTTGTCTTCTAAATGTCATTTATGAACCAACCCAATATTAAGTGCATTTGGCCCTTAGGAGAGGGGATGTTGTGCAGAGGCCTAAACTCTAAATTGTCCAAGAGAACAGAAGTCCAACTCAGCCAATTACACAAATTTTGCTCATGAAAGTCAGCAAAAGTTGAAGATAATAAACTGCTAAAAACTGAATTGTTTAGGTTAAAAACTGTGAAGAGGGGTTTTCAAGGCTCCTGGTAAAGTCAAGGGTTTAATATGACAATGAGCTAAAAGATTCTGGGGGGGGGGGGAGGGGAGTTTATAGTTGAAATCACCAAAATGTGTTTTGATCAGTTAATGTTTATAGGCTGAGGCTTCAACCCCTTCTTGGACATTGTTTATCTGAGGGTCACTGAATGGGAGCAGGGTGGTACAGGGACTGGAAGGAGCAAGTTTACTAGCATGGCTGCCACCCTCACCTGGGACCCACCTTGACACCCTTTGACTTTTGTTGTTTTGATCCTGAGAGATATCCTGAAAAGACTGAGCCAGAGAAGGGGACTCAGATGACATCACCATCTCCAACACTTTTAGCTAATCCTGAATGACACCTGGGATGTGAGACTTGGGTTTATGCCATTCATCCCCTTCCTCATGTGTCATTTTCTTTCCCCACCCTACTTCTTCCCTTTCTTAATTCTCTCTTGTTTCCTTTTCTCTAATAAGAGTCAGACTTAACTGGCCAAGACAACTCCATCTTTCATAATACTGCTGAGAGCCTGTGATATGAGTGATAGTTAAAAGCAATGCATTGAACAACCCGATACTGGTACAAGTTTGCCAGGTCTCAGAGTGCCTGGTAAGTCCATGTGCTAGATCCGTATTTCTCCAGCAATGAGATTGCAAGTGAGAGTCAACACCAAACACAAAAGCTAAAATTTCTCTGCTATTCATTTTCTTTCCACTTTTGTGTGTGTGGTTTTTTTTTTTGTCTTAAATGAAATAGAACAGCACTTCAACAAGAGCTCCAGACTATCTCAACTAATCCTTTTTCTCTTTCCCAAAAAGGACAGTTTTTACTACCTCTAATAACAACTCAAAAACTGTCAAACAAGGGGTTTTCCTAATAAAATCTTTCTGCAGTTAAAGGGAAAGGATATAAAACATATTGTTAAAATGAAAGCTTTACTGAATATTTTAGATTTAAAATGCTCAAATCCTTCCTTTTTTTGTATCTTTAATAAAGAGTTTAAAAGATTTTAAATGGTCCGTGTTACAGTAGGAATAAAACTGTAGGAATTAACTGTTAATGCTGTAACAGTAAACAAGGGTTTCATTAACATCTTGTTCTTTGTTATGCCTGAGACACCCCACAAGAAACCTTTAAACTTTGTAACACATGATTTCCTACTACTCTATTATAGTGCAACTCCCCATAGCTTTATCCACACTGGAATAACATTTTTTTATCTGAGCATTTCATTTAGTGTAAAGTACATTGTCTAACCATAACTATAATTCAAAGGTAATTGTTGATATTAAATGAATAGGTGTTGACGATCTACCCCAAACGACACACATACATCCGCCCTCGGAGAAGAGCAGCAAACATGCGCAGTCCAATAACTTAGATGTAAAAAAGTCACAAAAAGGGCTCAAGAGGATTGTGGTTCTGGTGCTAAGAGGTGTGACATACTATTGAACAGGAAATAGTCAGAGATACCTTCTGTTACAATTATATTAGCTATGCTTTGGATTCTCAGATTTTCCGTGTCTTTGGTGAAGCCAGCCATTTTAGTTCAAAGCGCTCAAAACTTTAGTATGAAGCATTAAAAGTAGCCATGTCTTTAGCGGGCTACTGCTCTGGGACCTTCACTGAGAACATCAAATTCAATATACTTGTAGAGTATGCTAGATCGAGCCTAGCATTTCAAAGATGATAGATAAAATCAGAGCTGCCAAGTAGCAACAAATAGCTATTTTAACAGGAATAGTTTTTAATACATATATTTGTATAGCATAATGCATAGAGGGATGATATAATAATACCTACATCTAGAGAAGGAGCTGTAGCCAGGCAGAACTGACACTGCACACTGACCTATTCAGTGGCGGATTAGCCACTGAGCCAAGAAGGCCCATGCCCAGGAGCCCTGGCCAACTGGGGGCCCCTGCACCCTGATACGGTCTGCCCACCCAGCACTCTTGCTGAGGCACGGGGTCGGGGCACGGACGCTTGCCCCGCTCCGCCCAGCGCTCCTGCCGGGGAATGATGCAAGCCCCTGCGCCCCAATCCCGCTCCCCGGCAGGAGTGCCAGGCGGGCGGGGGGGACGGGGACTGCAGGTGGAAGGAGGGGGAGGGGCCCCACTTATTCTGGCCCAGGGCCCCACAAACCCCTAATCTGCATATGGACTATGGCAACCCATCCTTGTAAAAGGGTTTGCTATCATTTAATGTCAGTGCTTTTGATAAGCAGTGGCACAATTCAGTGGGGCTCAACTCATAAATGTCATCAGGTTACTTTTAAATCTCAGACAAAATAACTCCCACTGTTCACTAGCTGTAGCCATTTGGTCAAACATTCCAAAGTCCGTGTTTATCTCCATCCATAGGCTCTCTGCAATTCATAAGATATGATGATGTGGTATTACATACAGATTTTGGCAACATACATTTGGGACTGTCATTATTTACTTCCTGTGAAACTATGAGTTGATCATGTCAGACATTCCAATTGTGTGCCAATAAAACATTTCTCCCACAATATGCCATAAGAACATAAGAATGGCCATACTGGGTCAGACCAAAGGTCCATCCAGCCCAGTATCCTGTCTACCGACAGTGGTCAATGCCAGGTGCCCCAGAGGGAGTAAACCCAACAGGTAATGATCAACTGATCTCCCTCCTGCCATCCGTCTCCACCCTCTGACAAACAGAGGCTAGGGACACCATTCCTTACCCTTCCTGGACTTAACCTATCCATGAAATTATCTAGTTCTCTTTTAAACCCTGTTGTAGTCCTAGCCTTTACAACCTCCTCAGGCAAGGAGTTCCACAGGTTGACTGTGCGCTGTGTGAAGAACTTCCTTTTATTTGTTTTAAACCTGCTGCCCATTAATTTGATTTGGTGGCCCCTAGTTCTTATATTACGGGAACAAGTAAATAACTTTTCCTTATTCACTTTCTCCACACCACTCATGATTTTATATATCTCTATCATATTCCCTCCTTAGGCTCCTCTTTTCCAAGCTGAAAAGTCCTAGCCTCTTTAATCTCTCCTCATATGAGACCCGTTCCAACCCCTAATCATTTTAGTTGCCCTTCTCTGAACCTTTTCTAACGCCAGTATATCTTTTTTGAGATGAGGAGACCACATCTGTAAGCAGTATCAAAGACGTGGGCGTACCATAGATTTATATAAGGGCAATAAGATATTCTCCGTCTTATTCTCTAACCCTTTTTAAATGATTCCTAACATCCTGTTTGCTTTTTTGACTGCTGCTGCAAACTGCGTGGACGTCTTCAGAGAACTATGCACAATGACTCCAAGATCTCTTTCCTGATTAGTTATAGCTAAATTAGCCCCCATCATATTGTATGTACAGTTGGGGTTATTTTTTCCAATGTTCATAACTTTCATTTATCCACATTAAATTTCATTTGCCATTCTGTTGTCCAGTCACTTAGTTTTGTGACAGGTTTCAGAGTAACAGCCGTGTTAGTCTGTATTCGCAAAAAGAAAAGGAGTACTTGTGGCACCTTAGAGACTAACCAATTTATTTCAGCATAAGCTTTCATGATGCATCCGATGAAGTGAGCTGTAGCTCATGAAAGCTTATGCTCAAATAAATTGGTTAGTCTCTAAGGTGCCACAAGTACTCCTTTTCTTTTTAGTTTTGTGAGATCTTTTTGAAATTCTTCACAGTCTGCTTTGGTCTTAACGATCTTGAGCAGTTTAGTATCGTCTGCAAACTTTGCCACTCACTGTTTACCCTTTTCTCCAGATCATTTATGAATAAGTTGAATAAGATTGGCCCTAGGACTGACCCTTGGGGAACACCACTAGTTACCCCTCTCCATTCTGAAAATTTACCATTTATTCCTATCCTTTGTTCCCTGTCTTTTAACCAGTTCTCAATCCATGAAAGGATCTTCCCTCTTATCCCATGACAACTTAATTTATGTAAGAGACTTTGGTGAGGGACCTTGTCAAAGGCTTTCTGGAAATCTAAGGATTCAGAGTAGCAGCCGTGTTAGTCTGTATTCGCAAAAAGAAAAGGAGTACTTGTGGCACCTTAGAGACTAACCAATCTATTTGAGCATAAGCATCCGATGAAGTGAGCTGTAGCTCACGAAAGCTTATGCTCAAATAAATTGGTTAGTCTCTAAGGTGCCACAAGTGCTCCTTTTCTTTCTGGAAATCTAAGTACACTATGTCCACTGGATCCCCCTTGTCCACGTGTTTGTTGACCCCTTTAAAGAACTCGAATAGATTAGTAAGACATGATTTTCCTTTACAGAAACCACGTTTAATTTTGACCAGCAATTTATGTTCTTCTATGTGTCTGACACTTTTATTTTTTACTATTGTTTCAACTAATTTGCCCGGTACTGATGTTAGACTTACCAGTCTTTAATTGCCGGGATCACCTCTAGAGCCCTTTTTAAATATTGGCGTTACATTAGCTATCTTCCAGTCATTGGGTACAGAGGCTAATTTAAAGGACAGGTTAAAAACCATAGTTGATAGTTCCGCAATTTCACATTTGAGTTCTTCCAGAACTCTTGGGTGAATGGCATCTGGTCTCAGTGACTTGTTGGTGTTACCTTGCATTCTGTACATACCATATTTCACCACAAAATTATTTCAGAAATTTTAGTTTTTCAAAACTGTATTGGTATTATTCTTTATATCCTCAACTTACAAAGCCATGCTTACCCAGTATCACCAGTCCAGTCATCCAGATGTTCCGAGGGAGAGGAAAATAACAAACTTTACTCTGGCAGAATTTATTTTGTTTATTTGTTTGGCAGCTGTTTGAAGCTACTCACTTTTGGAATGTCAAAAGTAGCTCCAGTGAAAACAAGGTACAGGATAAAAGTGTAGGGGATAGAATCAAAGGTTCATGACCAATACAATTTATCCCATGAATCTGCAGTTTTTCACATAGAGATCACAACTGCATGTGTGTGTGTGTAGGGTGACCAGATAGGTGTGAAAAATCGGGACCGGGTAGCTGGGGTAATAAGTGCCACTATAAGAAAAAGCCCCGAATATCGGGACTGTCCCTATAAAAGCAGGACATCTGGTCACCCTATGTGTATGATACATAAGCAAACTGCAAGAATTCTTTTATAAGTTCTGTCTCTTGAAAACTGCTATAAGTACTTCTCTACAAAGTCTAGAAGACCAACAACCATCAGTATATTCTAGCACTTCAGTGTAATGCTCCTGGGAAATAAGACATTTTAGAAGGGTATTGTAAACACTGAAAGGGAAAAACATAATCAACGAGCAACGTGAGACTATTGTAACTGTGTAATTAATGTAACAACCTTACTTCCAGCCAGAAAAAGAGATGTCTCCAGAGCAAGCAAAATAGAAAGGGAAAATATAGTACTGTGCGACTGTATTAATGCCTCTCAGCTAAGAGAAAGTTGATTTCAGTGCCATGAAGCAGATTGTTGTTCATTGTTGGAGAGAAATTGATGTTACAAGGTAAGGTAGGATGTTGTCTGTTTGTTTAGGCTATATACATGTTCTTATCAGTGAGTGCTTATGAGTGCTCTTACTTTTAAACCAAGGTAGACCTAGCTATACGCAGGCAACTTCCAGAAGCCCCATCTCGGTCACCCTGAGGTAGGGTTACCAAAATCATATTTAAAAAATACAGGACAGACCTTAGTTATCCCCAATCTTGAACTGAAGCTGTGCAGGCAAGTCCCTTTCTCCCACCTTCATGTTTCCTAGGGTTTCTCTTTCTTCAGCTCTAGATGCTGCAGAGAACGCAGGGCCTCAGTGTTGGGCCAGCAGCCACTGCAACTCCAGTTCAGGTTCTGCACAGGAGCCAAGTTGGAGGTTACAGTTGCTGGTTTTTGCCTGCTGCTGTGCTGTGTGCCCTGTTGGGGATGTTGGAAGGGACTTTGCAACTAAGGAGGCTATATCCCAAGAGTACTGACCACCTTGCCAGACAGAGTCCCTTCCTGACCGTGGTGCTTCAGCACAGCTCCAGGACACGCAGCCCCATCCACTTGCCCTGACAGAGCCTGTGCAGGGAAAGCAAAAGGGACCACGATCAAGGGTTGGAGTCCATAAGGGGCCCTGTGCAACAGGGGGCCAGCACTCACAGTTGCATCTTTCCACTCCCCTCCCGCCCCTGGCCTAGAGCATGGCCCCGTCTGCTTTCCCTGCATAGCACTGAAGGGCCAGGGGCGGGAGGGGAGTGGAAAGATGCATCCATGAGTACTGGCCCCCTGCTATTGAAATACGGGATAAAAGGCATCCTGTACTGATTTAGTATGGGGCAGGCCATCTTCTATTTAAATAAGGGATGCTCTTGTAATACGGGACCGTTGGCAATTTAGCAACCCTCCCCTGAGCAGCCACCAGGGAAAGCTGCTTCCACTGCAGTCCTTGCAGGTTTCCAACCAGTGCCCCACTGCCATGGAACAAAGGCTTCCCCCCTGGTTGCCCTATCACCTTCCAGTCAGCTTCCAAAAGAGCAGCAGCAGATTCATCACACTGCTCTCAGCTGACCTGTTTCTGTTCAGCAGATTCATGACAATACACATATAGCCAAAGAATACCATCACCATTAATTTACTAAGTTAAATACTATACGTTGCTTATGGGTGGCTTTATTCTCACATGCAAATAAACTGTAATTACTTCTACGTACATTTGTTTATCTTATAGGTGTAAGCAACCTATTTTTAATATTGTCTTGTTATTTAAATTATTACAAGGTAACTTCTGATGATGGATAAGACTATAAAAGATATAGCAAGTGTGAGCACATCAGACAGAATCCCTAGTCTTTTTCTTTTTAAATACGTCACCACTGACTGATTTACTAATTATAAAAAACAGTTCTGAGTCAGGTCAGTTTTTGGTATAACAACTTCGAAAGGGTCCTTTTAATTACCAAATGGCTTTCGGACCCTCTGTGGGCACAAAGTGAACCTTTGTAATCATCAGTCTGATTTTGCAAACATGGTATTTATTCCTAGTAAGTAAAAGGTGCAACTGTCCTACTATTTTTTTAAACTTCACTCGCACGGAGTTCACTGCATATTCCAGACAGTACTTTTCTTAGTGAACTATTGCACTTTCCTGGTCAGTAAACATAGCTGACCATTGATCTTGAGTGCGTAAAGCAAATGAGGGACAGATGTAATCAGTGATGAGCTGCCAAAATCTTAACAACTGGTTCCCTATAAAAAGTTCTGATTTAAGGGATGTGCCCCAGTATGTATTTTTTGTACCAACAGGGTTACCATATGTCCATATTTTCCCGGGAGAAATTTTTAAAATTTAAAAATTCCTCCTGGACAGCAATTTAAGAACCAAAAAGCCTGACCTGTCCGGGAAAATACAGATGTATGTTAACCCTGCCTAAAGTTCTTTTTTAAACCCGAACTAGAAATGAGCTCTGTTTCACATTTGTGGGTCCCTGCCACGCCCTGGGGGTGTGCTAGGGTGACCAGATGTCCCGATTTTATAAGGACAGTCCCGATTTTGGGGTCTTTTTCTTATATAGGCTCCTATTATCCCCCACCCCCTGTCCTGATTTTTCACACTTGCTGTCTGGTCACCCTAGGGTGTGCACATGTGTGGGTCCCAGCTGCTCCCTGCCCCCCTCATTGAAGCAGGTGTGCAGGGTTACTGCCCTGGGAACTGCAGGGCACCAGTGGACGTGGGGCCAGCTGCATAAAGGGGCGTGGGGCAGGGCTAGCTGGAGGCAGGGGGTGCAGGGCTGGCTGCGGGCAGGGCAGGGGGTGTGGAGCTGGCTGGAGACAGGAGTGTGCGGGGCTGGCTGCGGGCAGGGCAGGGGATGCGGAACTGGCTGGAGACAGGAGGGTGCGGGGTTGGCTGGAGGCAAGGGGGTGTGGAACTGGCTGGAGACAGGGCAGGGGCTGACTGGAGGTAGGGGCTGGCTTCATGCAGGGCAGGGGAATGCAGGGCTGGCTGGAGATGGGCTGGCTGCGGGCAGGGCAGGGGGTGCGGCAGAGGCTGGCTGCGGGCAGGGGGTGCAGGGTTGGCTGGAGACAGGGGCAGGCTGCAGACAGGACAGGGGGTGCAGCAGGGGCTGGTGTGGGCAGGGCAAGGGGTGCGGCAGGGGCTGGAGACAGGGGCTGGCTGCAGGCAGGGCAGGGGGTGTGTGCGGCAGGGGTTGGCTGGATACAGGGCAGGGGGTGCAGCAGGGGCTGGCTGCAGGCAGGGGGTGCAGGGCTGGCTGGAGACAGGGCAGGGGGTGCGTGCAGCAGGGGCTGGCTGCGAGCAGGGGCTGGCTGCAGACAGGGTGGCAGCTGTATTACTCACGGGGAGAGCAGCAGGACGCAGCCCAGGCCCAGCAGAGCAGCCGGGGACCCACCAGGCAGCAGCGGGAGCCCCAGGGCCAGGGGTCGGGGGAGCAGCAGCAGCACCAGGGCTCGTGCCTAGGACCAGGCGGCACCCCACATGGCTCCCGCAGCGCAGCGCCCCCGGCGGCTGGAGGAGGAATTACATCACTTCCCGGCCGAAGCCCATCAAAGCCTCAGCACCCCCTGCAGGGAAGCGGGTTAACAACCGGTTCTAAAACCGCTTCAAGATTTAACAATCGGTTCACGCGAACCAGCGTGAACCGGCTCCAGCTCACCACTGGATGTAATCTCCTATAAATACACTGTTGTGTAACATTGCTTAACTAGCAGTTCAAATGCTATGGATATGTAAAGATGAACTAGGAAGTATTACCTCTCTCTCGGGGGTTCACTTCTAGACCTTGATGAAGCTTGCTTTTGTTCCAGGCCCATAGCTTGCTGTAATAGTTCTGCTCCTTTCCTCCTGTCAGACTGCACACCGGAAGAAGACATTTCCTGTGACGAGGCAGCTGCTGTACTTAAGGGAGTTTGAGATCTGGAACGCTCCTGAAGCCTTGCTTTCTTTTCTCTAGGTGCATCAGAACTTCCACCAGTAGCTGTATCACTCAGTGCTCCATCCTGACTGCTTGGCGGCTGTGGACCACTTCCAAAAAACCATGCTCCAGACTTTGTTAGGATTTCTTGTTGCTTTCGACATAAATTACATACCCACATAACCTAGTTGAAGATAAAAAGATCTGTGTAAGTATCCTCTAAACTCTAATATATTTCCTTGTTTTATAAGTGTTCAAACATAGTATTTTTTAATTGGATGAAGTTTGTGCTCATGACAGTGCTCACAGTATGCTCACAGAAGTGTGAATCACTCTACTAGCTAGGGCCAAGCATACTGCAGGCAGGTCCATCCACAATATTCTGTCACTATATCTCAATCTTAACCTGTTATCTCAGTGCTGGGCCTCTTTTGAGTAAAGTCTGGCAAAATGGTGTGGAGGGGTTATGCAGGTGGTTGGTGTTTAGTTAATTTTTTAGTGCGGACAAACATTACAATGGGATTATCAAACTAATGTTCACTGGTGATGTGACCTGAGATGAACTTGAACTCGGGATTGTAAAACTCAAGCCAGTTAACGTCTCCCTTCCAATCACTACTATGAAGTATTAAAGAAATAGGTATTGTTACAATATTTCTCCTTAATATTTTCTTTCCACATAACATCATCAAATCTCAGGCAGTTTTTCAAAGTGAATTAATTACGTACTGTGAATACTTTCAACTACACCAAATACAACTACTTACCAATGTTGTAAACTCCAGGCCTAAAGAAATATACTGGTATGTAACTAAATACAATAATGAAAAGAAAAATTGTGTACAGTATTTTAAAAAACCAGAAAATCTTCTTTATTGGATAAAGATAAAAGATCAAACATCGGCATCATTGAGAAATGACCATGTGCTAGATCTCTCAGTTACATCTAAAAAAAGGCCAAGCTTCCAGTCCCTGGTGGTCACCATTAAACTGTGTAGATATATGGGTTATTTTTTTCCTCCAACAGCACTGGGAAACCACAGCACACACAATAAGGCCAGTCTCTAGGCATAAGTGTTTTATAGGGAATGAGGGCCAGCAGGTACTCTAAGAAAAGATGGTAAGAGAAAAATGAGAACTGAATGGGGAAAGTAAAGTGAATGCAAATTTAAAAAACAAAACAATAATTAGGAAAAGAAGAGGATCCTTTGAAGAAAGAAGACTGATGTGGGAAAGGGAAGAATAGGGAAGATAGACAGTTTCATCAGAAATAGAAAGAAAAATGGGGAAAAGAAATTATGGAAACCAATTATAGAAGCAAAAAAGAAAAGTTATGCAAGTTTAATAACAACTAGAATAGAAGCATAAATGAAGTTGTGAAACAAGAAAGAAATGACAGAAGAGAAAGTGAAAAATATTTTTCTCATGTTGTCTGTGTGTAAAAGTACAGGTACACCACACAATATTTAACATAAAAAGGATTTGAAGAAACAATAATAATTTTTCAGGAAAAACTGCAGAATGGAAGAGAGTTTTGGCTGTGAAAATACCAAGAATGGAGGAAAAGTTCTTTGCATACCAGCAACAAAGGCATTTCATATAGCACAAAGAAAAAGAATCTTCAGGCATTTTATACAGTAAGCATAATTCAGATTTGTTAAAAGGATCCTAAAATGGGTTATCACTTTAGATCATAAAGAATACATCAGAACTTACAAATAGCATGCAAGTTCTACACCAGTTGACTAAACTGTCAGGAAAAAAATATCAAACTCTCCTTTTATCCTATAATGTGCCTGTATACAACATCAGAAATAGGCTATTTTTTTCCCTTTCAAGGAAGATATTAAAATATTTTTAATTACTTCAAAAAAGAATCTAATCAAAAGTCACAATTACTCCAGCAGTGGTGCAAACATACACTATGTTAAAAAACAGAAACAATCTTCAACAGATAATAGGAATGGCAGATTCTCCTTTAAAACAAATGCTAGACATTTTTAAAACCTGCCCTTGATATTATACTGTCTTATTTTCTTCTCCTGGGATATTTTGATTTTGAAATAGACTGAAGGAACTGAATACGCGTGTGGTCATGCAACATAAGTTTAAAATGTAGGTAGATTAACTGGGAAGAAACATTTTAAAATGTGTATATAAACTCGAATGTGATTGCTAACTGACCAGGCAGTAGCCACCTGGTAATAAATATATATATGTCTCGCTCTCTCGCTCTCTGGTATACGGTCATTAGCCAAAAGCTATTAAATCAATAGCTCACAGAAAGGTTTAAAAAGCTGTTGTGCAAAAGCTGATAAGAACTGGAGTTTCTTTAAATCCAGTATTAGTTAACATGTTAACTTTATCTTCAGACAAAATCTGGCAAATTTCAAAATAAAATGCAATATTTTTGCAAAATTCTTTCAAGTTCTTAATGTTGTTTTGTTAACGATATGAGTTCTTTTAATCAAAATGCAAAACAAATTATTTTGTAGATAACTAGAATAAGATGGAAATTGTAATCAAATTCTCAAACATACATATATCAACATTATAAAATGTGAAGTTGGTAACTCTGTCAATAATATCATTCACAATTTCATATATATACAACCTAAGTGTACCTATAAGATCAAAAATATGCAATAAACTTTTTTCTGCGAATTTACTAACAAACTTACCCAGTCTCCTTTTGTTTTGTTATTGCAAATATTTGTTATGGACAAAATTATTCAACCTAAACAATTGGAAGTAGTTAAAGCAGAAGCAGACAGAGATAAATACAGGATACAAAAGTGAGAAGTTACAATACATGTTACAATATAACATATCCCCGCACCAATCTTTCAACACTACAGCTTGGACATAACATACACTCCAAGCACCACAGATTATATAGGTAGGAAATCTGCAATATACTCACAAAGAAGCTACACTACATCTCTGTTTAGGATTCTCTTCAGGACTTAGCTATTAAATGCTATGTTTGCCTTGAGCTATATTCAGTCCAAAGGGAAAAATGACAAAAGCTTTTCTTTAAGAAGGAAATAAAAAAAAATGAGATGACATAACAGTTTCAATAAGAAAGCTGTTTATTGAAAACCATTTTTTGAGAAGTGTGTGGAGCAAGCAGTCTAGCAGCATGCGGGAATTATATCCTGATTGAATATTCTGGGATGTGTTCCAAACCAATCTAAACTAAAGCAGGTCTGTGTAATAACTTATCTTAACAATCCACAGATGTTAGGCAACCAAACACACACTCTGATGAAGGATTACAGTGCTCTAATGTGGCTTCTGGACCTCCATGTGATGCATCAGGAAAATGAAGTAAGATAGATCATTTTATTCTGACCTATCATTAATAAAATATTTTCAGTTCTTTCTTCTCTGTTTAGTGAGTTCTGATGCAGCATTACAGTAGGTCATTCTAGAAATGCATAGACAATTTTTTCTATATACCCGTGTAAGGCAACAGGCACATATATGTCTGCACATGGAGCTATTAGAGCCAAATAGCCAGGACTATAAGGGACACTCTTTTTCAAAAAGTTAATATGCATTTAATTGGAAAAACTGCATTTTCACAGCATACCACAAGTGTCCTGTGCTTTACTGCTATGTCACAAAAATAATGTGACACACAGGATTCAGCGGAGGTGGGTTAATGATTCCCCCACAGATTCATGTAGAAAACTTTATGGGCTTAGTGGAAACATGCTTTTTGGGCAGTAGGACTCCATGCTTGCCCTCATGTGGAATGTGTATGGGCATTCATTCACAAACATAAAGATATGCCTCACACTTACTCTTACAGGCAGTGCTGAAAGTGATCCATTATGGGTAGGAACAGTATTCCTGTACTAAATAACATGAAATTCCAACTTGAAAATATCCATATTAAGCAATATATGTACCACAATATACAACATAAATAAGCATTTTCACTGACAAAACTATGAATTCTGCATTATGATTATACTTTTCCACAAGATAATATTAGCAGGGAGAAAAAGCTTTCTTAAATTCTACTTTAATTTCCATTATTACTTCCTATTCCATGGGCAGGAGGAAGTTAAAATGACGTTAGAAGGAAATTTAACTTCTACCCCAAATTTAGAGACAGATGCTGGAAGCCTCAGTCAAGCAAAATTCTCACTGAAGTCAATGCAAGTTTTGTCTAGACCAGATGTGCAAGTGTCTAGCATCACTTGGATGCAGGAGAAAAGTCTTTAAAACTTTGTTAGAAAACTTGGAGTATCTACACTGGGAGGTCATGAGTTATTAATTATGGGGCTCCATTCCCTGGACTGTGATTTTCTTCCTTCTATTTTGTTTTGGAGGATTGATCCTAATAAACAGAGGCACATCTATTTAAGTCAGTCTCAACATAACTGAAAAATAATGTTGACACTCTTTTGAGCCACTTCTTCCATCCACTTCAAGAAGACAGTTGTCTAGGCCCTAATCCTCCAAGCAGACCCTTTCCTCTGCATGAAGCCCGACTGACTTCAATGGAGCTGGGCAACCAACACAAGAGTCCACTCACATGGATCTGATTGCAGGACTGGGGCCAGTTTTCTGCTTTATGAAACTTCATTTGCTGGAATCAAGTTAAATCAAAAATTATTTCATTTTACTGGGGCAACAAGTAGTGTTACAAAGTATATAGTACGTTAACAAACTGTGTGACAGTTATACGTACTATATTAATTCTGTTGCTATATCGAACTGAAATATGGTAATACAACCTTAGCTATGGTTTTCCAACTGCTCCACTATAATAAAATCTCAAAATATGCAGCTGTAACGATGCTCAGGGCTCTGTGTATTCTCCAAATCCACAGCCGTGGAACAACCCAAAGAATCCAACCTGTCTTGCAGATATGTGTTCCAGAACTCAAGCCTTCATTGATAAAGCCTTTAAAACATAGAGGTTGTGGGCCAGATCCCATCCTTTCCTACAGCCCCTTTCCACTGCTCCAGAGGTGCAAATGGGCCATGAAGCTGGCCTAACTGGGCAGCTAAGGATTTGAGTGGTGTGACTCTGTGACTGGCCTCTTGCAGCTCAATTTAGAGGAGGAGTGAGCTGCTGTGCTCAGGCTGATTCCTAGCTAACATAACAGGCTAAATCAGTATGCTGTCAGCCCCAGAGCAGTGACAGATCTGATAGACATAAAGCGATATTATTGCTCTTCCTTCCCTTGAGTCCTGTGCTGAGTTCATTTTCATCAGACCTGAGGACTTGGGTCTAATTTTCCATTGCTTTGTGTCATCATTTAAATCTATATAAAGTGGGTGTAAAATGCTACCAAATCGAAATTCTTCACCACAGATCAGCAAACCATTTTATACCCACCTACTATTCACTTTAGGAAGAAAGATAAAATCAGACACTGTGGATATGTCTACACAGCAATTAAACGTCTGCAGCTGGCCTGTGTCAGCTGACTTGGGCTCATGGGGCTTGGACTGCAGGGTTGTAAAACTGCAGTGTAGATGTTCGGGCTTGAGCTGAAGCTCAGGCTCTGCCTCTGGGAACCTAACCCTTTGCGGGTTTCAGAACCCAGGCACCAACCCACCTCAGCCCTGCAGCCCTAGTCAGCTGACATGGGCCAGCCCGGGTGTTTAATCGCTGTGTAAACATGCCCTGGGTTTCTAGCCCTTATGGTTGCAAACTGTACTTTAAAGATGTGAAGAGCCTATAGTCAATGCAGGGATGTAGACAGTATGAAACAGTAGTTCAGAGGTAATGACTGCCCCATTCATCAAAGGGTGTTAATTTTGGGGTCATGTGTTAATAAGGTAGGTACCATCTTAACATGATAAAACCTAGCTGGTGACTCTCAGGAGGAGAGAGGGCAGATAGCCTGGAGAGGAGAATTATAAGGGAGCATCAAGTCAGGAGAGAGGCTACTCCCAGGGATGGGCACTAGACCAGAACAGAGAGTGGTGACTGGGGAAACCTGTCTGAATGGGACAGCCCCATGAAGGAAAGTTGTGGAATCCCTTAATCAAGAGGAAGGAATTGTAAATCCAGGGACTAATGGGACAGGCTTTCCAGAGAAGCTATAGGCCTTAATGGTATTAGCAGAGCTCACTGACTCAGAGGGAATTGGAGGGGAACCTGAAGCCTTGGAAGAAGGATAAACTGGAGATGTAGCTGTCAGGTGCACAGCCCCCACCTAACTCTCTACCCTTCTCCTCTTAGACCTACCTGCCCATTTAAACACACACATATGAACCACCAGAACACCTCTGCACTCCAGTCAGACCTACAACCCTTGATCTAACCCATTAGAGCTGGTCAGGAAATGGTTTTCCAGTCTCATAAAACTTTTTGTGACTTCAAAATTTTTCACATTCTGCATCAGAACGAAACTGAGACTTATCAAAGATTTTTTCAGAAAAAGCCAAAAGAGACACACATCCAGGGCAAAATAGCCAATAGCCTAGTGGTCAGGAATATGAGAGACCCATGTTCATGTCATCTGTATGAACCTAGGCTGGCTCTCTCATAGAAACTGGTACTTTCTCACAAAAAGTTTTGACAAATCATCATTTTCTGACAAAATTTTAATCAAAGAATTCCCAAACAGTTCTAAACCTCATGTCTTTTAACCCCTGCCTCCTCTCCCCCAGCCTTCCAGCCAAACTCCTTTCTCTTCTGATATCTACCAGGCAGATCTCTGCCAGCCAGATTCAAAACTTATTTTACTGTTAGCCCATAAATACTTAGGTTTAATCTGTTAAAGCATAAAATAAACGTGCACAAAAATTGCAGAAATTTGCATGTGGTAGTTCCAACATCAATTGTTCAAGAAGGTGAACCAGTAAAGTTTGGTAGAGAGTGCTTTCTCTGCTGTATTCTATTGAGGCTCGTATACCACCTTCATCATAGGTAATCGAGCCCCTTCCAGAAGGGCACTGAGTGGTGCAATCAGCATCTGTCAGTTGTGCTTCATTCTCTCTCTCTCTGCCCCTTCCCAAGGATAAATTGAGCAGTTTTTTTTGTTTTTAAATAAATTACAGGTATATACTGCTGTGTATTTGTACTGGTGAAGGCAAGTTAGAAGAAGTGAACCTTGCACTTGGAACAGAATGTGAAGGTGGTTCTTAGTTCCTGCCACAAATCTTGGACCAGTCTTTGAGAAAGCTCTCTCTCCTACAGACACAAGCTTCTGATGAAGAAATTATTTCCATAAATGTTTGTATGTACAGTTCCAGAGTCTTACATTCCACCAACAGTACCAGGAGAACTCTGTTTAATAACACTGAGTTCCTGTAACAAAAAAACGCTTATTGTTTTAGAAGAGGAACAAGTGGAATTTTAAGGCTCCAAGGTTGTACATGTCCTTTCTACATCAACCATTTCTAGACAGTAGTCAAATAATAATAGAATATGCCCAGTCAGCAAAAAGCAATGTGACCTACTGGCTTAGGACTCTGAAGACCAGGGTTCAGTATCTAGCTCTGCCACTGGTTTTCAGTGAGAGCTTGGGCAAGTCACTTCCCCTCAGTTTCCCCATCCGTAAAACATATTTTGTAAAGTGCTCTGAGAGCTATGGATGAAAAGCATGATATAAAAGATTATTATACAAATTAGAATACACTAATGAGGCCAAATCTGCCCACAGCTATATCAGTATAAAGCTGATATAACGCCATTAACTTCATTGGAGTTATTTCAGCTTTCCACTCATGTATAGGAGGTCAGAGTTTGACTCTCAGCATCTAAAGGCATTACATAAAGTAATAGCTCTTCTTAGCCAAAAGTAGGTGAAAATCACATGCAGACCTCCAAAAGTACCTCTGCTTCCTAAACCACAGCCAGTAGCATTCAACAGTTATGCATGACTAAATAACAACACTTCTTAAAAGGCATTAAAATATATTTTTCTTTAAAATATGCCTATCTTGTTTGCCTCATTGCACACTTGCAAAATGATGTTAAAAATACAAAATTATCTGGCTGATGTCAACTAGATATAAAGACACTCACCACAGAATCAAACAGCAAAACTGTCTCACCATTCCCAGAGGTAAAACCCTGAGAGAACAGAGAAGCTTTATACTATGTCCTGAAAGTCTAACTAATTTTGTCAGATAAGTTAGAGAAGCAAATTCTAAAGTCAGGGTTCCCGGATGAAAATATGGTGATAGCCAAATCTAAGGACTGTTAGTGAGAGTCAGTAAGTTGATCTGAACTGGTGAAGCAGTGCACATGGAGACAGGCAGCTCCTTAGGTAGCTAGGACCAAACCCATCTGCTTTAGATCTTTAAACACCATGAATCACATCTGACAGTGAATAGGGAACCAGTGCAAACTATGCAGCTACTACTTCTAGGATATTAGCCTGACACATTGGGCATAAGCTGTAACTTCTAACTGCCCTTCAAAGATAGCTTTATGTAGAGCACATTGGTTTATTCTGATTGGAAGATGTCAAAAATACAGGTAATTGTAAAGAACCTATCCAAAAAAACCCACGCAGTCACAATCATTCAATTATTAGATGAAAAAGGCACTTTAGTTACCCAGGCCATCAGGAACAAGAAGGAATCCAGAAAAACAATCGACAAAGTTGGGAAAAAACCAATCAAGTGGACAATTGCCATCCATGCCACACAACCTAGGTATTTCCTGAATCAACCAGCATCATCTCAATTTATCCAGATAACACCACTTCCAAGCCTTTATTTCAGCCTAGCACTGGGAAAATAAAGACACCACACCATTCAACATTGATGAAAAAGAGACATAGTAGAAAAAATACACCTCATAATGATTATTTGTAGCTCACAATATCTCACTGTCATCACCAGCCTCGCATCTATGTTGATTAGTATATATGATGGAACAGAACCTTGATGAACTGCACATGAGAGATTCTTCAAGGTGAGTAAGCAAATACCCATCACCACCCTCTATGATTGTCAACCTAACAGAATCAACACTTTGGAGGGGAAATTCATGGTTGTGTGGTGGACACTTTGCACTGTCTGAGCCAGCCTAAAGTGGGCACAAAGTAGCTATCAGACCTGTTCCAGGAATACCCCTGGTATAGACAGCCAGTCTGGCAGGTGAAGAGCTGGCTATCTCTGCACATCCCTTCACAGTAGGAGTCGTGGGGGTAGACTGGGGCATTCCTATGTGAAGTTATTCTGGGTAGCACAACAGCCCACGAAGGCCACTGCAGATGACGGCCAAATGAGATCAGGGGTCTGTGATGCTCTAAAGAGTGCAAAAGCCAAACTACAAGAAACTCAAGCACATGGTCAAAACAAATCATCAGAAAGCTTCTTCCATGTTGGATTATTCTAGTCAAATCCAAAACATATTACAATGTAAGAAAAATAAAGATCGCATAACTCCTGTACTAGGCTGTCATTAAGCACATGACACACTGCACAAAGGGAAATTATATTCCCACTTCCAGGATAATTTGCTTTCGGTGACTCACTTGTTCTGACAGAAAAGATAACAGCCAATCAACATCTAGGATTTGTCCAGTCTCTAATGTTCTCTCATTTGCTTCTCTATTTGACTTCCTTCTGATGTGAAAGCATCTGGTGACTTATATCTACCTCTCTAACCAGAAAGGCAACTCTTGTCAAAGTCTTGGTTTAGAAAGCCTGGCAAGAACGGAGTTTGCCATCTTGACTGAGCCACAGAAAGCAAATCAGCTTGTAACTGAAATATAATTTGCCTTACTGTGGCTTATCTTATGATGGAAGAAATGCTTGGTTCTGCATAGCAGTATCCTAACAGAAAACATCCTAGGAATGGAGAACAAGAAAGTCGGAGTCGCATTAGAACAGGGAACCTGAGGGAGAGAGAGGCAAATTGGAAATTCCAACTCTTTCCCTTCAAAGGTAGAACTTCTCATAAAAGCCCTGCTCTAAGTATTCTGAGGTGAAGTGTTGCATTTTGAAGACCCCTACTTATTTTAGCTAGTAATGCCCAGTGCAGGGAATGCCAGGAGAAAACACGGAAAAACCTATATAATGATGCCTCTCTAATCCAGCCAAGATATGGCCATGGCCCTAGTAGAGTGGACCACTGGACAGAGATTATCTGCAGCTTTTTGAGCTTCCTGGATACTGGGTCTCAGCCTCTGGACCCTGGAAAAGAATGAAGCAGGAAATCTTCCTCTGAAGTTTTCTGATCTGAGTAGTCCTGAGGGCTCTATTCAGATCCCAAGAGAGCCTGGTTTAGAACTGGCACAGAAACTCGGAATAAAGATGTCCCAGTTAGGTGAAAGGGGGACAGAACATTTGGCACAAACTACAATAGGTTTCTTTTTGGATATACAAACAATATAAATGGTTACCCCTGTTCTGAGGAACTGAAAGTAGGCTTAAGCTTAAGGCTTAAGTAGGGAACATCCTGACTGCAAAGGAATGTCTGTTTCCCAATGAAGAGGGCTTAGGCCTTTTTTGTTTTGGGAACTTGGAACACGTCATGAAGAGATAAATCTTATGCCTGACAAATCAAATAAGACTGAATCCACAGTTTCTGCACACACACACATACACACACACACAAACAACAACAAAAACAAAACAAAAAAATTTACTTGCACAGTGAATGGTCAAATCCACAACGTTCTATGAGCTACTAAGAAGAAGCAGCAGATGTTTCCACAAAGCCTGAGGAAGGCCTAAGCAATATAGTTAGGCTTGGAAGGATTCTATTTTTAATCAGTAAATGTTGCTAAATGTCAATTTCCCCATACACACAGAAATTGACAAAAAAGTCTTTCCCTCAATAATAATTGAAATGTACAGATAGGCAAAGGAGGAAAAATACTGCTTGAGAACCTATTAGAGTTTGATTTATGGGTAATTAATTTGTATATTTTGCCATGCAATGTTGACAATTTGTATTTTAGCAGTTATAAAGCTTTAACTTTTTGAATCTCAACATTTACTGTCATTAAATAATTATTGTGTGACCCACCCCCCAATTCTCTGAACCCTTCCATAATTTCTTTCACCTGTTAACATTCAAATTGATAATAAGGGGAGGGTGGGATTAAAACTCATAATTTTGTGCAAATATGAATATTTAAAACAATAAAAATTCTTTAACATATCTATATTATCCATCTAAATTATAAAAAATTTAAAAAACAATTCTGCCAAACCTAAATATAGTTATTGCTAAAGACTGCCAAATGGACTGTGACAAAGTGTAAGGAGTAACTGGGCTCCTGTCTATCACTCAGTATTGCCAACTTTTGACAATTTATGGCAAGTAACACAATTCTGACCCCTGCTGAAGCCAGTCTTACCACAATGCAAGAAGCTCCACCCTTTATGCAATATTGGACAGCCCAGAGGAAAAAAAACTCTTTGATTGGCTTCCTTCCCCAGTTCCGTGCTGCTGCCGGAGGCAGACAGAGCTCTTCCCTCTGCACCCCACTTCAGGGACTGACAGAAGTTTTTGAAGAGGGGAGGGGGAGCAGTTGATACTATTCTCACACCAGGGAAGCAGGAACGAGGAAGCAGAAAGAGCCCAGAAGCTCAGGATGTCTCTCTCTGCTCCTTTTGGACCTGAACCCCTTGTGAAAAATGAGTTGGTTCCTCCCTCCTTTCCCCTGGGAAGAGAACCCCCCGGGTGCAGCACTCCGTCCAGGTTTCGTATGTGTCTGCCTGTCTAGAACCTCTGGACCTGAGAGGCCTTGAGAGGGCAGGGTATGGGTGAAAAATCTCCACAGCTGTAGGAGAAGATCTGTCGCTGGTTGTCAAGGAGGCAGATGTGGTACTGGGAGACAAAAGATGTGAAGAATTGTATGGCTGGATGTGCAGAGTCAATGTGTTGCTGGGACACAAAATTAACTGATGTAGAGGCATGGTGGCCAAAAACATATTTGTCACTATAAACTGGCAGCATAAATTGTCACATATCCAGTGCAGGTTGGCAATAGTGCTGAACTAAGTAGGGATATAAAAAGAAATGGGAAACTGGGACAAAGGAGGCTATCACAGAGAAGAGTATGTCCTTTCTCCTCCCAGCTGACTAAAGCACGTTATTAAAGGTGGTTATTATCTAGTAATCTGAGTTGAACTGTTCTTGGTTTGAATTTGTGTTTCTGGAATTAAAGTAAAACCTGAAAATAAGGATTTGAAAAACCTTATAGTTGGGACTTTATTGTTCCTTCCCCGAGTGGGGATTCTATACACTGACTTTGGTTTTTTTATGTCCAAATAGGCCATGCAGGTTGCCTTCCTTCACGTTGCTGTGAGTGAGGAAGGAATCAAATTGGACAAGCATAAGAGGGATCCCTGGAAAGAGGGAAAACCCAGAAACATGATTGGCCATCCCAGAGCTTCCATCACTTTTCTTGAACCTATATCACAGTCTAATACATCTCAGTGACAGGAGATTGTTCCTGATATTCACCCTAACTGCTCCCCATCTTAATTCAATCTCAGCTTTTCTAGCTATATCCTCTCTCCCTCCTAGCTTCCTTGCCTTGTACCACACTAAATAATACCTTTCCATCCTTGGTATTTTCAGATATTTGTATATTTACATCCCAACATTAACTACTACGTAGGCAAGTGACAGTATAAATATTTAACTCTTTAATCTTTTCTCATAAATCAATGCCCCAAACCTGACAAATGACCAGGGAGGAGTATAAGAATATTGCTAAGGCATGCAGGAGTGAAATCAGGAAGGCCAAATCACAATTGGAGTTGCAGCTAGCAAGAGATGTTAAGAGTAACAAGAAGGGTTTCTACAGGTATGTTAGCAACAAGAAGAAGGTCAGAGAAAGTGTGGGCCCCTTACTGAATGGAGGAGGCAACCTAGTGACAGAGGATGTGGAAAAAGCTAAGGTACTCAATACTTTTTTTGCCTCTGTCTTCACAGACAAGGTCAGCTCCCAGACTACTACACTGGGCAGCACAGCATGGGGAGGAGGTGACCAGCCCTCCATGGAGAAAGAAGTGGTTCGGGACTATTTAGAAAAGCTGGATGAGCACAAGTCCATGGGGCCGGATGCACTGCATCCGAGGGTGCTAAAGAACTTGGCAGATGTGATTGCGGAGCCATTGGCCATTATGGAAACTCATGGTGATCAGGCGAGGTCCGGAATGACGAGAAAAAGGCTAATGTAGTGCCCATCTTTAAAAATGGGAAGGAGGAGGATCCGGGGAAATACAGGCCAGTCAGCCTCACCTCAGTCCCTGGAAAAATCATGGAGCAGGTCCACAAGGAATCAATTCTGAAGTACTTCAAGGAGAGGACAGTGATCAGGAACAGTCAGCATAGATTCATCAAGGGCAAGTCATGCCTGACTAACCTAATTGCCTTTCTGATGAGATAATTAGCTCTGTGGATATGGGGAAAGCAGTGGATGTGATATATCTTGACTTTCACAAAGCTTTTGATACGGTCTCCTACAGTATTCTTGCCAGCAAGTTAAAGAAGTATGGATTGAATAAATGGACTACAAGCTGGCTAGAAAGCTGGCTAGATTGTTGGGCTCTACAGGTAGTGATCAACAGCGTGATGTCTAGTTGGCAGCCGGTATCAAGCGGAGTGCCCCAGGGGTCGGTCCTGGGGCTAGTTTTGTCCAACCTTGATCTTTATTAATGATCTGGATGATGGGATTAATTGCACCCTCAGCAAGTTCTCAGATGACACTAATCTGGGGAGAGAGGTAGATACATTGGAGGGTAGGGATAGGGTGCAGAGTGACCTGGGCAAATTGGAGGATTTGGGCCAAAAGAAATCTGATGAGGTTCAACAATGACAAGTGCAGACTCCTGTACTTAGGAAGGAAGAATCCCATGCACCACTACAGGCTGGGGACCAACTGGCTAAGCAGCAATTCTGCAGAAAAGGACCTGAGGATTACAGTGGATGAGAAGCTGGATATGAGTCAGCAGTGTGTGCCCTTGTTGTGAAGAAGGCGAACAGCATATTGGGCTGTATTTTAGTAGGAGCATTGCCAGCAGATCGAGGGAAGTGATTATTCCACCTCTATTCAGCATTGGTGAGGCCACACCTGGAGTATTGCACAGAGTTTTGGTCCCCTCACTGCAGAAGGGATGTGGACAAATTGGAGCGAGTCCAGCGGAGGGCAACAAAAATTATTAGGGGGCTGGGACACATGACTTTTGAGGAGAGGCTGTGGGAACTGGGTTTATTTAGTCTGCAGAAGAGCTGGGGGGGGCAGAATTTAATAGTAGCCTTCAACAACCTGAATGGGGGTTCCAAAGAGGATGGAGCTAGGGTGTTGTCAGTGGTGGCAAATGACAGAACAAGAAGCAATGGTCTCAAGTTGCAGTGTGGGAGGTTTAGGTTGGATATTAGGAAAAGCTTTTTCACTAGGAGGGTGATGAAGCACTGGAATGGGTTACCTAGGAAGGTGGTAGAATCTCCTTCCTTGGAGGTTTTTAAGGTCAGGCTTGACAAAGCCCTGGCTGGGATGATATAGTTGGGAATTAGGTTCTGCTTTGAGCAGGGGGTTGGACTAGATGACCTCCTGAGGTCCCTTCCAACCCTGATATTCTGATTCTATGATCTATCAGACTCATTTTCATTTTTGCAGCTCTTCTCTGAACTCCTTTCAGTTTGTCCATATCTTTCTCATAAGGTGATGAACAGAAAATACTAATGTAGTTATCAGATATACTCCTAAATTTCACAAACCATTTGAACAAACTGCAAATCATTGCTTGCTAGATTCTGAAATCCTTACTCAGATTTTACTCTGCCCTTACTCAAAGTCAAAGGGAGTTTTGCCTGAGTAAGGATTTGACTGCATATAAATCTAAATTCACAGGAACCATCATCAAGTTCTGCCCATACCAATCATGTCACTGTATTGGTAGTTACCAATATACAATGAACATCAACATACAGAATCATAAAAATTACAAAAGTCTAACAAAATAAGGTAAATAAATGACATAAAACATGTGATGTTTCGGGATGCTATAAAAATTCTATCACTTCAGAAGACCTAGAGCTCACTCACAGCTGTCTGTCACTTGCGATTTGCTGTCATTTCAAATTATAGACAAAAAACCCACCCTCAATCCTCCACAAAAACAACCCACTCTCCTAGTAGATATATTCCCTCTCTTTCCAAAGTGAGTTCATACAAATACAACACAATTTATTTTCCTATAGTATTTTTAATACAAACTATCTCAAAACAATTTCTTGAATGAAGAAGGAGAATCCTTTACAGAATGGGCACACGAACTCTTGAAGAAAGAATCAGAAAATAATGAATGGAAATACAGAGGAAGTAAGAGAATAAAGCTGGAATGAAAATGCAGTGAAACTGCAAACTGGCATTCCTGCAGTGAGGAGAGAGCAAAAGGAAAAGTAATGTAGGAGAGAAAGCTGAGCAGGTGAGTTTTAGGAAGACATAGAATCTCAATTGGGGACTGAACACACATAGATCAAATGGGAATGTATCGTCACTCCTAATTTTTAGCTCTTATAACCCTGGAAAATTCAAGCAAAGTGCAATTAAGTGTGGAAAATTGAGATACCTAAACATCACGACACTTTGGATCACTGACTATAACCTATACTGTCACAACAATATCATATTCATAATATTTTACAGCCAAAGGCCTTCCTCTGTACTGTCTTGCACTTCATGCAGACATTTAAACCTATGTAAAATGAGTATAAAATCTAACTTTCTGATTTAGCAGCACTTTGCACACACTTTCAACAAGTGTAAGTGACTGTGAAAGGTGAAAGGCAGTGCAGAATCAGATCCATTCCCTTTCAGTGAACTGTATTTATCTGCAAAGCACAGATTTAGGTTTACTGCAGGTAATAAATATTAAAGGTTTATTACAAGTACTTTTCAGTATTTCATATAGATACAATACTGACCAAAGAATCAGACAAACCTATTAACACAAAAATTAAAGAAATTAAATTATGGCTGATTTTATTGCTTGGTCCTTTTGACTTTTTAATTTTTAGCAAGAGCACACTATCCTGTCAAACAATAAAGCCATACTACATGATTATTTATTATTATTATTATTATTTCTATTACCAGAGTTAAGACAGTATACAGCATGCAAAAGTACATAATGGTCACCTCTGAAGTGAGCACAGTGGAAATTATCTATACTACTCCTATTTCCCATTCTAAGTATTGGTAAATTTGGTAGTATCTCAGATATTACTATATGGTACCCATGGATAAAAATTAATTGTGTAACAGTGACCACTGTCCAATAAGAGTTTGGCCCTTCAGGAAATGTAGGATTGAACCCAGTATGTAATAGACACATTTATTATTCAAGAACTGCTATAGTCTGTACTTACCTATTTGTCAGTTTACTTCCAGCCATTAAAGCATATAAGTAATATTTTATTATGTTTCGTGCAAATAGTTTTACACTACTGTTCATAAGTAAGGCTATGTTTTAGTCATGGGCAATGTTCCCTCTAGTTTTTCACACACATGTGTGGAATAAATTTTGTTATGTGTTACATCACCTCCACATTGGTGCACATAAGAAAATTTATGTGGCGGGGATGGGGCCGAGGGGTTTGGCGTGTAGGAGGGGGCTCAGGGCTGGGGCCGAGGGTTGGAGTCAGGGGGGTGAGGACTCCAGCTGGGAGTGCGGGTTTTGGGGTGGGGCCGAGGATTAGGGGCTCAGTGCTGGGGTAGAGGGTTGGGGTGCGGGAGGGGGTGAGGGCTCAGGCTGGGGGTGTGGGCTCTGGGGTGGGGCTGGAGATGAGGGGCTTGGGGTGCAGGCTGCTCCAGGGCTATGGCGGGGAGAGAGGATTCCCCCCATCTCTCTCTCCCTGTCGCAGCACCTCTCCCCCGGTCATGGAAGATCTGTCCACAGTCCAGGCTGCCGGTAACAGTCTGCGGCTTCGGGATCCCCAGGTGAGCTCAAAGTGGCCAACTGTCCATCACCGGCAGCCCAGAGGAACGGCAGCGGCTGTTCGCTCCTTTCCGCATCCCTTCACCCATCACTGGCAGGCAGCCGACAGCTGCTGCATGCCAGTCATAGAGGGCAGGGGCAGAGAGAGGAGCCCTCAGCTGGCTGGCTAAGAGGAGCGAGTGGGCGGGTGGAGACGGGGGTGGAGAGAAGCCCTGGTCCGGTGGCCTTGAGGAGTGCGGGGCAGAGGCCGGAGAGGAGAGGAGCCAGTGCTGCGGCCATTGGGCTGCAGTGCAAGTGTAGTGGAGCACCGGGCTGGGCCGGCCGGGCCCCTGCTGAATGTGGGTCTGCTGCCATTATAAACCCAGTACTGTCTGGGCCAGGCTGGATAGAGGCCGGGGGAGGGGCATCATGGCAAGTCCAGGGCTAGGAGAGAGGCATCTCTCCCCGCTGCAGCCCTGAGCACCCATGCAGCGCTTAATAGGCTGCAGCGTGGCTGTGCGGCCGCACAGCTTAGAGGGAACTTTGGTCACAGGTATTTTTAGTAAAAGTCGTGGACAGGCCCCAGGCAGTAAACAAAAATTCACGGCCCATGACCTGTCCATGACTTGTATTATATGCTCCTGACTACATTTGGGCGGGGAGACAGCCCATGGGTGCTGCGGGTGGTCGGGGAGCCAGCCCGGGGGGTGCCACGGGTAGTCGGGGGAAAGGGGGGTGGCCCAGGACCTCTGCTGGTGCAGTGGAGGCGGGGCTGTGAGGCTCCCTACCTGGCTCTGCGCCTCCCTGGAAGTGGCGACATGTCCCTCGGTTCTTAGGCATGGCCAGGGGGGCTCTGCACGCTGCCTCAGCCCCAAGCACCAGCTCTGCAGCTCCTATTGGCCAGGAACCACGGCCAATGGGACCTGCAGCTGCGGTGCCTACAGGAGGAAGGAGCGTGCAGAGCCCCCTGGCCATGCCTCCGCCTAGGAATGTCGCCACTTCTGGGAAGCCCCCGCCGAGGTAAGTGCCACCCAGAGCCCTCACCCCTTCCCACGCCCCAACCCTGAGTCCCCCCCACCCTCCAAACTCCTGCAACTGCTGGGGGAAGGGGACATGGTGGTCTGAGATTGCCCCAGCAGCCGGTGCAGCTGGCCCAGGGGCTGCCTGCGCTGCTCACGCACCACCCCGGGCCAGCCACACCAGCCACTACAGAAGTCATGCAGTTCCCGGAAAGTCATGGAATCCATGCCTTCTGTGACAAACTCGCAGCCTTATTCATAAGTGCACGGAACATAGGTATGATACAGTGGCCAATTTTTTTCAAACTCTGATACCCATAGTTAGGTGCCACAATTCATATTGAGACACCTAAATAAAAGAAGCCATACTGTGGGTGCTCAGCACCTCTGAATATCAGGTAACTTTTATTTAGCTGGCTAAATACATATTGTGATGCTCATGTCTGAGCATCTAAGATTGACAGTTGGGGCCAGAGTACTTACGGCACACAATCAAGAGGGTATATTTAAAGCTCCTAATTAATGCATGATCCTGCACTGAAATCCTCTAGTGTGGCTATGCCTATGCAAAATCTCACTGAAGTCAATGAGACTCCACACTGACACAGAGGTCTGCATTAGAGGATCCTGATGCAGCTTCAGAGCCTTAATGTGTGCCTGAATTTCCTCCTTAGCATTCTATAAATATCGTTCCACTACGCTTTGTAGAATATCAGCAATTGGGGAAAAGACAAAGTCAGACAAATGTTATGTGGCAGTCTAGAATGTTGAAATTGTAGAATATGTCATAGACGGAAGTTGATAAAGATCAAATAAAACATTTCCTTCAGAAAGTATTTTTATTCATATTGTAGATGGTGTTCAATCATCACTATGGCTAGTTTTATAAATGTCCACAACTGCTATTTCGAAAACAAAATGAGGTTGAGTCTTTCGTGCAGCATTTTACTTGGTATAGAATAGCAGTCCAAATGCCATTTTTTGAAGTCTGGCTAATCTAAGAAATCACAGTATACCGTAGGAGTTGGCTAAACATTAATTTACAGTGCTGCACTTACTGCAATAGGATGACAAGTTTGATTTTTCCAACTTTATCTTTGTTGAGCCTACCTTCTGGGATGTCCATGGTCTTTCTCTTAAGTCTCCCACCTCTCGCTCCAGATGCAGAGGTCTGAGGCTAAGTTGATTAAGTCTGTGCTATCTGTGCTAGCAAGCTCGAGCACAAAGGCAACCTCAGTAAATCTGGGATGGAAGATTTGAGGAAGGGGGAGAGAAAGTATCAGTGCTCTACAACAAATCTGAGTGGATATCTCAGAGATTAAAAAAGAAAAGTGGAGAGAAGCAATGTATTTTTTGGTAAGGAAGGGAGTTGGGTATTTAGGAGAGTCAGAGATTGTGGGAAAGGTTGGGAAAAGGGTTGACAACTGTGAGACTTAATATGGAATATATAAAATTTATGATGGGGGAGTAGGGCAAGAAAAAGCAGTAAGGAGTTTTGTGCCAGCATAAGAATATAAAAAAATGATTAATCAAAATAAAGCACGGTTTGAAAGCCAATCCATAGATTAGAAATTGTATCAATTTAAGAGGAAGTGTGTTGCTTTGATCTCACCTTAAGTCACTACACTGGCAGCTCAAGTAGGGGAAAGAGAGGAGTTTCAATAAGGTAGGAAAACAAAACGCAGTATGGAATAATGGAGCCTGAGAAAACCAAATAATAATGACATTCCATGATCTAATGTAGCTACTGTTACAAAAGTAGGTTTAAGAAGTGAGATCAGAACTTTGCTATAAACTTAGTGCCCCATTCTGATCTTTTGCACTTACCTGTACATTCAGAGATATCTAATGAAGTTGTTTATTTCCTAAATAAACACTGTGTAGTGATGCTGTAGGATAGAGGTTAGGATATCCTGTCCTGTGGGCATCAGATATATCTGGGTGTTAACTGGCTTGGTAGCAGGACTGCATATTGCTAAAAATCCTTGAGAAATTTTCAAATATGATGATGACGATTTTGTTTATGACTAAATAGTACATGACCCAGAAATAATGGTTTACTCAACAGAAATAGGGCATGATTTTCAAAAGTTACTAGTGATTTTGTGTGCCTCAGGTTTTGTGTACCCACCCTGAGGTACCTGATTTTCAGTGGGTGGGTTGGTTAAGACCTTTCATGGTGACTCAGGGTAGGTACCCAAAAATTAAGGCACCCAAAAATCACTGGTCATTTTTAAAAACATTGGCCACATAAAATGGCCTAATTCATTACCAGTGTCTAGTTTCCCGATAGTCTATTACCTGCGGCAGGGAATAGCGGTAGGTGAGATTCAAATCATTCAGGTCAACCTACGGATGCTGACATAAATTAGCAAACTATAATGGCAGGAGCCACACACTAATGCAGATTATCAAGAGTTATGAAGAAAAGGTATATTTCAACATTATGACAGAGAGAAACAGATGAAGAAAAGAGATGACTACAGAGAACATGTTGTCTCTGCCCTTTTCAAAGACCTGTTAACTCAGCAATAGCCTGTCACCCTGCCATCTCTATAATGTGTAACTCAGTGAAGCCCTGTACTGCCTAATGGTTCAGGGACATTTTAAAACATCTTAATTTGAGCTACCAGTAAGTAGTAAACAAAGATTTATTTACAGTGTTTTTGACATTCCATTCCCTTCTATCTCTACACTTTCAATTTTCAGAATCATTCAGAAGGAATGCTGAAAATACCCACTTGGATCTCTTGAATGGAAAAAAGTAATATACTTCCATCGCCTTCCAATATAAAGTCTGATTTTTCTTCCTAGTTTACATTTTTCTTATGTAAGTGGTTAACACATATAAAACTTGATACTTATATTCTTTTAAAAATAATTTTATCTATTCAGTCAGTTAATCTCTTTTGTGTACCATACTTTTCCCCTTGCTAGGCTGCTCACATCCCATTTTGAGTAATTTATGTCTTTATGGTTCCATTTTTGGACAATCTCATTTTCATATAACTTTAATTACATAACAGGCTTGCAAGAATCACCTTAGTAATGCAAAATGACTTCAGTTATTTAAATCCAAAAACCCCCTAGTGATCTAATCAGATCACCCCATTACCCTCCAGCTCTATGTTTGATTTGGGGGTTTATTTGAGATTTGATTCTTTAAAAGTTGCTCTTCTCTGGAATGTATAAATAATCATTCATAGATCTTTTTCACTAGTCTATAACCAATTTCAGTTCAGTACTGAAATATACTAATGAATCATTAGAGTCCTGTAGTAATAAAGTGACCACTGTTCTACCATGATTGTATCAGTAAGCCCCAGCTAATTATTTAGAAATCAGGGGTTTATCTCAGTTTAAATATCACTGGCTTTCTGGCGGCCAAATTCTGTCCTGTCCTCTCCCTTTGAAGAGCCTTCCTATATCCACTGTTGCCTGTAAGGGTCATCATAACCTCTTTATCATAACTGAAAAAGACACAGGATGAGAGGACATGTGGATAAAAGTAAGGAGGAGGACTAAGAGGGTTGAGGCAGGTCGATACAGATATAGGGAAGAGGAAAAACAAACATAGGAGGGCAAAAGGAGACAAGGACCAGTGAAAAATAAAAAGGAGGCCAGAGGCACAGAAGACCTTGAGGAAATAGGATCGGAGGAAACTCGGGAGAATTACAGGAATCAAAAAGAACCAAGCTGGGAACGAGGCAAGATAGGTGAAGTGATTGCAAGGGAAATGTATTTTCCAGCTGTCTTTTTCATTTGAGAAAAGGACATTGATAAAAATCAAAGGTTACCAAACAATCAAAAGTGAAACTAAGATACTAATTTACAAAAAATACAACTGACCACTTCACAAAAGGTTTTAAAGACTATTGCTTGTGAAAAACCTTAGCTACCATGAAATTAACTATAAAAATGCAACTAGTGTGCATAATGTTTATTTATGTAATGCTAGGTATTTGCATATTGATCACTCCCACCTACCCACTCCATTGCAAAATCCCAGATCCACGGTTGCTCAGAGGAATGTTGTAAAGATAAAAGTAATTAACCTGTGATCATAGAATCATAGAATATTAGGGTTGGAGCAGACTTCAGGAGGTCATCTAGTCCACCCCCTGCTCAAAGCAGGACCAACACCAACTAAACCATCCCAGCCAGGGCTTTGTCAAAAATCTCTAAGGATGGAGATTCCAAAACCTCTTTGGGAACCCATTCCAGTGCTTCATCACGCTCCTAGTGAAAAAGTTTTTCCTAATATCCAACCTAGACCGCCCCGACTGCAACTTGAGACCATTGCTTCTTGTTCTGTTATCTGCCACCACTGACAACACCCTAGCTCCATCCTCTTTGGAACCCCATTCAGGTTGTTGAAGGCTGCTATCAAATCCCCCCTCCCCCACTGTTCTTCAGACTAAATAAACCCAGTTCCCTCAGCCTCTCCTCATAAGCCATATGTCCCGGCCCCTAATCATTTTTGTTGCCCTCCACTGGACTCTCTCCAATTTGTCCACATCCCTTCTATAGTGGGGGGACCAAAACTGGATGCAATACTCCAGGTGTGGCCTCACCAGTGCTGAATAGAGGGGAATAATCACTTCCCTTGATCTGCTGGCAATGCTCCTACTGATGCAGTCCAATATGCCATTGGCCTTCATGACTACAAGGGCACACACTGCTGACACATATCCAGCTTCTCATCCACTGTAATCCTCAGGTTCTTTCCTGCAGAACTGCTGCTTAGCTAGTAAGTCCCCAGCTTGTAGTGGTGCATAGGATTCTTCCTTCCTAAGTGCCCAATCCTCCAATTTGTCTAGGTCCCTCTGCACCCTATCCCTACCCTCCAGCGTATCTACCTCTCTCCCCATCTTAGTGTCATCTGAGAACTTTCTAAGGGTACAATTAATCCCATCATCCAGATCATTAATAAAGATGTTGAACAAAATTGGCCCCAGGACCAACCCCTGGGGCTCTCCGCTTGATACCGGTTGCCAACTAGACATCGAGCTGTTGATCACTACCTGTAGAGCCCAACAATCTAGCCAGCTTTCTAGCCACCTTGTAGTCCATTTATTCAATCCATACTTCTTTAACTTGCTGTCAAGAATACTGTAGGAGACCGTATCAAAAGCTCTGTGAAAGTCAAGATATATCACATCCACAGAGCCAGTTATCTCATCATAGAAGGCAATCAGGTTGGTCAGGCATGACTTGCCCTTGGTGAATCTATGTTGACTGTTCCTGATCACCTTCCTCTCCTCCAAGTGCTTCAAAATGGATTCCTTGAGGACCTGCTCCATGATTTTGAAAGGGACTAAAATGAGGCTGACCGGTCTGTAGTTCCCCAGGTTATCTTTCTTCCCTTTTTAAAATATGGGCACTATATTTGCCTTTTTCCAATCATCCGGGACCTCCCTGAATCGCCATGATTTTTCAAAGATAATGGCCAATGGCTCTTGTCATAAATATAAAGGGAAGAGTAAACCCCTTTGAAATCCCTCCTGGCCAGGGGAAAGCTCCTCTCACCTGTAAAGGGTTAAGAAGCTAAAGGTAACCTCGCTGGCACCTGACCAAAATGACCAATGAGGAGACAAGATACTTTCAAAAGCTGGGAGGAGGGAGAGAAACAAAGGGTCTGTGTGTCCGTCTATATGCTGGTTTCTGCTGGGGATAGACCAGGAATGGAGTCTTAGAACTTTTAGTAAGTAATCTAGCTAGGTATGTGTTAGATTATGATTTCTTTAAATGGCTGAGAAAAGAATTGTGCTGAATAGAATAACTATTTCTGTCTGTGTATCTTTTTTGTAACTTAAGGTTTTGCCTAGAGGGGTTCTCTATGTTTTTGAATCTAATTACCCTGTAAGATATTTACCATCCTGATTTTACAGGGGGGATTTCTTTATTTCTATTTACTTCTATTTTTATTAAAAGTCTTCTTGTAAGAAAACTGAATGCTTTTTCATTGTTCTCAGATCCAAGGGTTTGGGTCTGTGGTCACCTATGCAAATTGGTGAGGCTTTTTATCCAACATTTCCCAGGAAAGGGGGGGTGCAAGTGTTGGGAGGATTGTTCATTGTTCTTAAGATCCAAGGGTCTGGGTCTGTAGTCACCTAGGCAAATTGGTGAGGCTTTTTACCAAACCTTGTCCAGGAAGTGGGGTGCAAGGTTATGGGAAGTATTTTGGGGGGAAAAACGCGTCCAAACAGCTCTTCCCCAGTAACCAGTATTAGTTTGGTTGTGGTAGTGGCCAATTCAAGGACAACGGGTGGAATATTTTGTACCTTGGGGAAGTTTTGACCTAAGCTGGTAAAGATAAGCTTAGGAGGTTTTTCATGCAGGTCCCCACATCTGTACCCTAGAGTTCAGAGTGGGGGAGGAACCTTGACAGCTCTGCAATCACATCAGCCAACTCCCTCAGCACCCTCGGATGCATTAAATCTGGACCCATGGATCTGTGCACATCCAGCTTTTTCTAAATAGTCCTTAACCTGCTCTTTCACCACTGAGGGCTGCTCACCTCCCCCCCATACTGTGTTGCCCATTGCAGCAGCCTGGGAGCTGACTTTGTCTGTGAAGAGCAAGGCAAAAAAAGGATTGAGTACTTCAGCTTTTTCCACATCATCTGTCATCATGTTGCCTCCCCCATTCAGTAAGTGCCCCACAGTTGGGATTGTGATAGATGCAAATACTACAGAGATGAGCACCATAGGAAACCCTATTAATAAATAAATAAAATAATAATTCACTGAACTTAGGACTGCCAGTTGGGATCTCCTGGAAGATAAACTTGATGCACAATGTGAATGCTTAGAGCATATAATACCTGTGCTGTAGGATCTGAACTCGCTAGTTTTTGGTTTCCAAGGGGAGTTTAAAGGTGTTGATTGTAGCATCAAACTACAGATGGCGTGGGATACAGCAACCTGAGATACTGCCTCTCTCCCCATGTGATATTTGTCACAGCTGTGGTCATTCAAGGTGCTGAGCTGGAACACTTTTGTACTGATGGGGTAGCTCTCTCTGAAATTCACTACCTCACTTGAATTTAGGTCTGTTAATTTTTGAATACATCCGTTTTCCTGGTCCTTGAGGGATGAAGTGGTTGTGGAAAGGGTCCTTTAACTGCAATTGATTTTTGGCAGGTTTTTAGTTGCAGTGGGCAGTCTATCTGAATATTAAGATTGTATCAGATATAATGAATTTTAATATATTGTAAGGTTTCAGAGTAACAGCCGTGTTAGTCTGTATTTGCAAAAAGAAAAGGAGTACTTGTGGCACCTTAGAGACTAACCAATTTATTTGAGCATAAGCTTTTGTGAGCTACAGCTCACTGTAGCTCACAAAAGCTTATGCTCAAATAAATTGGTTAGTCTCTAAGGTGCCACAAGTACTCCTTTTCTTTTTGCGAATATATTGTAAGTGTGCTCAGAGCATTGAGTGGATACACATTAAGCCTTATCCAATGCCCAATGAATCTTACTGATTTCAATGGGCAATGCATCAGGCCCAAATATTGCTATAAATAAAAAGTAAATAATGAAATAAAAAGTAATTGTTCTTTTAGAGATAGATATCTGGAAGTTGGCTAAAAGTATCCTGGATACCTCTCAACAATATGCTTTTCTATATTATAAAGTAAAATAAATCAGTCAAACTATAGAAAGGCAGAGCAAACTGAAGTGCTATTTTTTGAGAATAGCAGAAATCAGACACATTTGGAAATAGTGGTGGATTAAAAGTGAAAAAAATATGTTATAATTTGAAACAGAGGTTTGGTGACAGTTTGGAAGTTAAGTTATTGTGATTTGGATTCTTTATCTGCAAATCCTTTATTCCTTTTGATTTGTCCTCACTATGTAAGATAAATAAGAAATGTCCTGAAAATTTAAGACACAAAGGCTATAAAAAACTTTTGTTTACACTTAACACAAGGGATAAACGTTTTGTTCATCATTTAATTTTATACTTTAATTCTTGTTCTCTTCTTTATGACGTGTTTCCTTTCTGAATGGTTTCAGAATAGCAGCCATGTCAGTCTGTATTCGCAAAAAGAAAAGGAGTACTTGTGGCATAGTCTCTAAGGTTCCACAAGTACTCCTTTTCTTTTTGCTTTCTGAATGTGATTTACTTGAGAGAGTTAGGAGCCTGACGATATAGAAGGTCCTTTGTGTAAAAATCAGATTATTGTACCAGGTTTTCAGGGTTTTTTTTTTAAATGGCAATCTTTCAGACTGAACCATTTTGTAAATGACTTTTCTATTTCAGTTCTGTAAATTCATATCTACTAGTTTATCTTCCACCAGGAACATTAGTATTTAGCAGAATTAAAATAATTTAGCCTGAAATAGTTGTTGAAATTTTTCTATGTCAATTTGTGCGCAAGTACAATAATAATTTCTTGGTGAAACACCTACAGTATTTACTATATCTAGTGCCCCCTAAAATTTAGTAGACAGCAGGCTGAAAATTAAAACTGCTGTTGTACATTATTAATCTTAACTATTATCCTCTTTTCTATGTTCTTTATAATACATGAACTGAAAATTCCCTGTGCTTATTTAATACTGTCATGTGACATTTTAATTGGAATGGGAAAGAAAACATATTGGGCACCAAATTTTGGCTATCCAGATAAATTTACAGATTAAAAGAAAATAGTGGTTGACAGAATAGATATTTTTTAGCTATTCAATAAGATAAACTGCTGAATCAATGTAATTATATTTAACTTATTTGTCATGCTTCATATATTAAAACAAACAGAAAAGAACAGAGTAGAAGCAAGGAGTAAGAATTGATTTTTGCCTCAGAAACATTATAATATCTCATTTTAAAAGAAACATGTGACAAATAAAAGTCTAAAACCTTTGAATACTAAGTGGCCTATGGCAGGTTTCAGAGTAACAGCCGTGTTAGTCTGTATTCGCAAAAAGAAAAGGAGTACTTGTGGCACCTTAGAGACTAACCAATTTATTTGAGCATGAGCTTTCGTGAGCTACAGCTCACTTCATCGGATGCATACCGTGGAAACTGCAGCAGACTTTATATATACACATGAAACAATACCTATGGATAGCCCAAAAATAACACAAAAGGCAGTATGTTGTCAAAGACATGTTAAGCTGAGTGAAAAAGCACAATATTGAAGGGGGGGGGGAATAGCTAGTGTAGGCATTGAGAAGTTAAAGAAAATAATATAGGTGTGATCAGTGCGGAAACGCTAAGATGAGTTATAAGGAGACAGTTTCTAAATGAAAAGCAGCCTGTAAGAAACTACACCAGAGCATAAGGGGAAAGAATGAAAAGTCTGTGACAAAGTTTCGTGGTGTCGGGAAGCATATATTTACAAAAATGTTGTTAAGCATCGATGACATAAAATGCCATCTCACCAAAAAAGATGAAATAAAATCTCTTTCTTTTTTGAGAGAAAAAACTCTCAAAATGAAAATTAAAAATTATATAAACTTTATTTCAAGAAAATGTTCCAGCATTCAGTAAATTGATCATTACAATAATTGATTTAAGTGAGTAGAAAGAATAATAAATTAACTGAAGAAAGCAGTAGCTAAGAGTCTACAGTCAAAGAAAACTAACAAAAAAATTTACCCATCATATTGACCACAGATCCTATGACTAATGGAATACATAAGAGTGAGCATTCAAAAGAGAATAAAGAAGGAAAAAGAAGATTGTATAAGGTATCCACAACATGGGCAACTCTCCTTTCAGATAATACATCAGTGCAGACATGCTGGTCCAGTTTAAAACAAAACAACAAAAACAAAACTAGGGAAATATAACCTAGATGGAGCTACTACCAGGTGAGTGCATAACTGGCTGGAAAACAATTCCCACAGAGTAGTTATCAGTGTTGACAGTCAAGTTGGAAGTGCATACTGAATGAGGGTCTTGCAGGACTCAGTTCTGGGTCCAGTTCTTGCAGGGATCAGTTCTGTTCAATATCTTCATCAAAGATTTAGATAATGGCATAGAGAGTACACTTATAAAGTTTGTGTATGATACCAAGCTGGGAGGGGTTGCAAGTGCTTAGGACGATAGGATTAAAATTCAAAATGATCTGGACAAATTGGAGAAATGGTTTGAAGTAAATAGGATGAAATTCAATAAGGACAAATGCAAAATACTCTACTTAGGGAGGAACAATCAGTTGCACACATACAAAATGGGAAATGACTGCCTAGGAAGGAGTACTGGAGAAAGGGCTCTGGGGAGGTCTGTAATCATGCCTCAGTGGGTCACAACTGAGGATGCCAAATTCAGGACAAACTGCTGAGAAATAGGGCAGATAACCCTAAGACTGGTGGCTAATCCCCCATAGGGATTAGAAAGCCTAGAAAACATGACCTATGAGAGAAGATTGAAAAAACTGGGTTTGTTTAGTCTGGAAAAGAGAAGACTGAGGGGGGACATGATAACAGTTTTCAAGTACATACAAGGATGTTACAAGGAGGAGGGAGAAAAATTATTCTTCTTAAACTCTGAGACTAGGACAAGAAGCAATGGACTTAAATTATGGCAAGGGCAGTTTAGATTGGACATTAGGAAAAACTTCCTGTCAGGGTGGTTAAGAACTGGAATAAATTGCCTGCGCAAGTTGTAGAATCTCCATCACTGGAGATTTTTAAGAACAGGTTCGTCAAACACCTGTCAGGGACTGTCTAGATAATACTTGGTCTTGCCATGAGTGAGGGGACTGAACTAATGATCTCTTGCAGTCCCTTCCACTCCTACGGTTCTATGATTCTATGTTTGGAGCTAATGTAAAAGGATCTTTCAAACCATGAAGTGCTGCTGACTCTGGTGTATGTCCTTATTTCACAAGGCAAAAGAACATTCTTGCATAAGAATCGTGGATATAGTTTTAGACCCATCTACTTTCTCTAAAGGTCTAACAGCCTCCTGCCACCAACTTCAGTGGAAGGCTATGAATCAAAATTAGATTTTTGGGAAGCGTTTTGTTATCTTAGGGACATCATTAATGCTCTTCACATCAAAGTTTCATAGATTCATAGATATTTAGGTCAGAAGGGACCATTATGATCATCTAGTCTGACCTCCTGCACAACGCAGGCCACAGAATTTCACCCACCACTCCTACAAAAAAAACCTCACACCTATATCTGTGCTATTGAAGTCCTCAAATTGTAGTTTAAAGACCTCAAGGAGCAGAGAATCCTCCAGCAAGTGACCCGTGCCCCATGCTACAGAGGAAGGCGAAAAACCTCCAGGGCCTCTTCCAATCTGCCCTGGAGGAAAATTCCTTCCCGACCCCAAATATGGCGATCAGCTAAACCCTGAGCATATGGGCAAGATTCATCAGCCAGATACTACAGAAAATTCTTTCCCAGGTAACTTGGATCTTACCCCATCTAAAACCCATCACAGGCCATTGGGCCTATTTACCATGAATATTTAATTACCAAAACCATGTTATCCCATCATACCATCTCCTCCATAAACTTATCGAGTTTAATCTTAAAGCAAGATAGATCTTTTGCCCCCACTACTTCCCTCGGAAGGCTATTCCAAAACTTCACTCCTCTGATGGTTAGAAACCTTCGTCTAATTTCTAATCTAAATTTCCTAGTGGCCAGTTTATATCCATTTGTTCTTGTGTCCACATTGGTACTGAGTTTAAATAATTCCTCTCCCTCTCTGGTATTTATCCCTCTGATATATTTATAGAGAGCAATCATATCTCCCCTCAGCCTTCTTTTAGTTAGGCTAAACAAGCCAAGCTCCCTGAGTCTCCTTTCATAAGACAAGTTTTCCATTCCTCGGATCATCCTAGTAGCCCTTCTCTGTACCTGTTCCAGTTTGAATTCATCCTTCTTAAACATGGGAGACCAGAACTGCACACAGTACTCCAGGTGAGGTCTCACCAGTGCCTTATATAACGGTACTAAAACCTCCTTATCCCTACTGGAAATACCTCTCTAGTTAACCTAGTCTCTAACTCCTTATGTTTAAGGACTGTTCAGAACAAGGAAAGAACTATCTTGGGATCTGTGGAAAACTGAATCAAAATTGGGAACAAAGTCTCATGTAGTCCTTGTGAAGATATATGGGATACCATTCCTCTGGAATCAGAGATCTGAAGTTAGCTAGCTGGCTAGCAGGCTTATTAGCCCCACACACTGCACCTGAGAAAGAGCTGGAACTTAATTTGCTGAGCCTTATAAAAGAGAGCAGCAGGAAATGGAAGAGAATATTGCAAAACCTTCCAGAAAGCTGAGGGCCCAGGGGCTGTGCTCCCAATGGACTGCTACTGGAGCAACTACAGAGCGGAATTGTTCCAGAAACCAAATGGACAGAAGGGAGAACGTGTGGAGTCCTGTATTGCTGAGGTTCTAAGGTAAGAGCCAGGAAATTTTGGTTAATGAAGTTACTAAAGTGAGGGACAGACTTGGGGAAGGGACTACTCAGCCTGCACAGACTTTTGAGGGAAAAGTCTGTAAAAGTTTTGTTATGAAGGCTTAAATAAAACAACTAAACCCACTGGAAACTGCTTCCCTAGATTTCTTGAGAGAGCTCAGACAGAATTAATGCAGGAAGTGAGCTGACTCAGCAAGAGCAAAGCTGAGTCAGGAAGGAGGAGGGTGTTATAAGATAAGCCCTCATCCTTTTACAGTACGCCACATAATATTAGCTGAACATAAGTTGCACAACTGCATTTCAAGTGTTCTCATTCTGACATCTGTCTCGCCCAAATTATTGCCAATAGGAAAGTTATGTTGAGAACTAACAAATACAGAAGACACTCAACTCATTTTTTTACTCCTCTGGAAGACTTCAGTGAAAACTTTTGGAAGATTAAAGTTCCCTGACACTTTAAAGAAGTTAACAACATGTGGATGAAGTGAGTTTGGTTTACCATTGCATGAAGAGAGGATGAAACTTAATCCCCAAATTGCTCACTGAATCAGTTTGTGAGCTGCTGAGATCTGTGGATCTTTAGGGTTTACCCTTTGTCTCTGCACTATTAAGTAAATCTATTCCAAATTCAGGAAATTTTGGAGGTAGAAATTTTCCTTGAACTCAAGTTATTTGGTCTGAGTTTCTCTCCCTTCATCAATTCCCTTTAATGGCCTAACTCTTAGGCTCTGATAATCTCAACCTTAGTTGAAGAAGATTCATTTTCTTTCACATACAGGTGTATACCTTATCTCCTGAACTATTATTTGCACCAAAATCACTCTGTTAACTACATGTGTGGCACAAGGCCAAAATGTGTAGCTTGAAAAGAAATGTGGTAAATTCTCCATCACTTGAAGTCTTAAACTCAAAACTGGATGTCTTTCTAAAAGACATGCTCTAGTTCAACCACAAGTTATTTGTTCACAGTGAGCGGTGAGCCGGCTGCCTCTGTTTTGGTGCCATAGCAGCCCCGGTGGGAAAAAGGCATAACTGCAGTGCCTCTCCAGCAGAATGTATTTTTGCAAAGAAAAAAAATCTGCAGGCACATGAATTCTGCACGTGCACAGTGGCACAGAATTCCCCCAGGAGTATAAACTTCTGAAAAGTCTGTGAATGAAAGGATGCCCTCTGATAGGTGTGCCCCAGGCTAAATTACAGACTTTACATCCTGAATTTTCTGCAGGTTTTTTATGAATTTGTTGATGCCTTTAGCCCTCTGGGTTTCTGGGGACTAAGGGAATCACGAAGTACAATTTTCAGAATTTCATAATGAAATTGGCTCTGATTACTCCTTTGTCAAGCAAATGCTCTTTGGATGTCATTCTCTGTTTTTGTGGCTCCTTCGAAGTCCAGGACTAGATGAAAGGATACTATGAAAAAATTTGTTACATATGGAGAATAATTTTCCTTGATGCTGTAAAAGACTCATTTGTCTGAAGTGGAGCATTCACATTCTGCCAGGAAATGAGATTTCCTTTCTCTGATCTCGAAGGCTGTCTGCTAGTACACTGGTCTTGATCTTCCAGTGGCCTGAATTAGAGAGTCCTGTGTAGATTTTACTTCATGTTTCTTGTTAACCAACGTGTCTCCTGCAGAATGGTGTTCATGGAAAGTCTTGGAATTTCCAGCCTTTTGGGGATTTTTATCCTCTATATTGTACATATTTTTGTCTTGTATACTGTATTTCTCTTTTGAAGAGGAGGAATCTTTTGCCATGGGATTGAGGGCATTAAAGGAATGCATACCTAAAGTACTTGCACTCTTTTTAGAGGACAAATACCATGGTGATGGGTAACCGTTTAAAACCCTAAGACAGACTTAGGTAACAAGGGAAGGTACTTGTTTGTATTACCACCTGGTCTAGTAACTCCTTGAATCACTTACCTCCTTGCAATTCTGCTGATGAAACCAACTGTTTATTATGCAAGCACACCTTCCAGGCATTTCAACACATGTGCCTTACACAGAGTTGGTAGTTACAGGTCTTGAAGAAAAGTGTACCGAATCTATAGAAACTTCTGTCTTAAAAGAAGGTATTGAAGACCCAGTTCAGATCTTATAGGCTCTAATACCCATTTTAGGGATAATGTCTTTATGGACCTTGCTGTGGTTAACTGCCACAGATGGCTACCAACTCTGCAGTAGGAGACAAGGAGGATTACAGGGAGTCTGTTGCCACTTCACAGTCTTAATCAATCGGATCCTTGGGGAGAAAATTCCCATCTGCTGGAATATCTTTTCCTTGGTTTTGGGCACCATTGATACTTACTGATAATCAGCAGTTATGGTCCACCAATCATGAAATACATTGGGCCAGATCTTCAGGTGAGGTAAATCAGTGTAGTATTTATTTTCCAGAAGAGTTTAAAATTATATTGGTCTTTACAGTTCCAGGTATTCTATTCATGGAATGGAAAAGTAATTTTGAATGGTAAACTAAAGTTAAATATTAGGAATTTAATTGTAGATTATTTCAACAGTCCATGACATATGGCTTTTCCTTGCTATCTTTTCTTTATTTTTTTTACTTTATCATAAAAATAGAAAGCAGATTGGGCTCTATCTAGCAGAAAATATTCATAGCCTTCCAAGCCTTCCAGGCTGCGGAAGGCCAAGGATACCAGCTTGGCAGAAGACCAGCATAGTTAGAAGACCAGTCTGCCTGCTGCAAAAGACAAAAATCTGCCTCCCCCACAAGTTGTGGAGCTGCCTCTGGGGGAGCGGGAGAGTACAGATCACATATATAATTCAGATAGCGTGATCTTTACCTACTGCTGTTAGCAAGGTTGTAGTGAAGATTTGGGTGTCTGCTTCACCTCCCCAATCTCAGATTTCACCAGCCTCCACTGTGGCTGGTCTACTAGAGTCTACTAAAGTCAATTTAGGTGACCAAGAGACTCAAACACTGAGTTCTACTAAAAAGGTGTAAATTGAGCAGAAAACAAGTGTACATGGGATAGGTGGAAAAGCTGTGTAACTCGCATCAGTAGGATTGTCACTGGATGTGCAGGATTAAAGTAACATGCATGCTGAAAAGGGGGTGGCAGAAAAACAGAAAGAACAGGTAGCAGGAGGATGTAAGATGAAGTGAGGTCCCAGCAGCAACAGAAGAACAAAGGACATCAGTTCACACCCTGGAATAAGGTAGGTAAGCTGATTCACTTGCAGCAGTGAGGAGAGGCCCTGGCCACACCTCTTCCCGCTCTTTTTCCTGCAGTCCCTGATACACTGTTCCAGGAGTGTTTATGGAGCTGACACAGATCTGGCAAACAAGACCCCACAATTACTATTCACCGGGTATGAATTATGCCTGTCCCATGGCTCCTTTGCAGAAACTATGCTATGCTGGCATAAAGACGCTGTAGCTGAAAAATGAATCTGTCTCAAACACACTTACTTAGCTATTAAATTGCACTTATTTTGCTCACCCACTGAATGCCAAGTTGGTGCAAGCTACACTATTTGCCACTTAACCCATTTCCTGAAGAACTGGCACCTAATGTATAGCTTACATCACCACTTACAACCATTGAATTTGTCCCAATAATGTACCCAATCTTGTCCAACAGCAATACCACATTTACTAGCAAAAATATTCAGAGCTACCAAACACATCTGCTCAGCTGAATATTCAGATTCCAATACCTATTTTTTAAATATTTTACACTACTTTCTAGAAATGAAAATGGCAAATTTCCCATAACTACTGATTGGTGCCAAGTTCTCACTATTGCTAAATAACAGGTTTCAGAGTAGCAGCCGTGTTAGTCTGTATCCGCAAAAAGAAAAGGAGGACTTGTGGCACCTTAGAGACTAACAAATTTATTTGAGCATAAGCTTTCGTGAGCTACAGCTCACTTCATCGGATGCATGCAGTGGAAAATACAGTGGGGAGATTTCTATACATAAAGAACATGAAACAATGGATGTTACCATACACACTGTAATGAGAGTGATTGTTTCATGTTTATGTATATAAATCTCCCCACTGTATTTTCCACTGAGTGCATCTGTAGTGAGCTGTAGCTCACGAAAGCTTATGCTCAAATAAATTTGTTAGTTCTAAGGTGCCACAGGTACTCCTTTTCTTATTGCTAAATAGTATTTTTATGGAAAACATAATTAACATAATAATCAAATATAAATTGTATTTAATTGTCAGGCTTTATGTAAAGTGTTCAGTAGAAATAAGTTCACATAGTAGATGAGATTTTCCTGTATGCTGCTAAAAGTCATAGCTGGGCACCTTCTAATGCTTGGAAAATTTGAATCTGGGACCAAACTATGTGACTTGGACCCACCTCTGGTTTAATCAAATAGAGATTTCGTTATCTATCTGGCCCAGTCAACCTATGCTTTAAAGAACCAAATTACAGCTTTTGGACTTTGTTAATCATATTATAGTTCTATTTTTAATAAAAGTTATCCTTATAAAGAAAACCAGGAACTTCAAAAGCTATTCCTAAAGTGCACCAACACCATGAGAAATGATCAAAAAAGGCACAAACTTCTTCTATAGCTCTGCTTACTTTGTACAGGATACTCTATCCTCAGATGTGTGTATTATAAAACAAACATATACTCCACCCCACTATTGCGATTACAAAATGTGGAAAGAGCCTAGATAATTGCAGCTATGCACATACAGATCTATATCTATGTTTTAGTTACACATATACATTCCATTATGTGACTGTTTGGTGGGAGGACAAAATACTCCAGAATCCTAAAAGACATATAAAAATATAGATAGAAGTATATTTTATCTAGGACACAGCACTGCTAAAAATACACTGAATTTTAATCCTGGATGAGGATTAAACTTCTTTGTAACAAAAAAGAGAGCGAGAAAGAGAACAGATTACATCCATTTCTAATAATGACTTTGTTCTCTGGGAATTATTCTGCTGTTTGTCAGTTTCATTTAATGTTTAGTAAGTCAAAAATCTTTCTTTACTTTTGAAACTTTTTAGCTAGCAACAAAAGCCTTACTGTGATTCCTTCCCACAAAATTGCTCCATACATTTATTCTATTAAATCATATTCTAGTTAATGTTACAGTATCATTTTATCAACTGATTTTAAAAAAGGATCCCATGCCCAAGAGTATTTACTATAATTATGGAAATTTTAGGTGCACAAGGAATTCGGACTTGGATCCACAATCTGTATACCATTTTTAGATCCTTTGGGATGAAAACCCATACAATGTAGGATATAGTTAAAACAGAAAAAATAATAATGCATTCTAACACTACATTACTTGCAAGGGAAAAATAAACTGACTTTTATTCACAAGGAGAAATAAGCCTAATTCATGCAATTAAATAAAAAATATTCTTTATTAAATTTTGCATGATAATTGCATTAGAACTAAAGGCTTAAAGTAAAATGCACAAGTCAAGAAGATCATTTATCACAGACATATTATAGCATCTAATTATCTTTAGGCTATAATGGACATGGTAGCTTGACAAAATGGGCAACTAGCACTTGTGAATAAACTTATGCTTATGTAGTCATTCACTTTTTAGGATCAGATCTAAACAGTCATTGAGGTATTGATATGTTGTCCTATGTGAAGAAGATGTTCTTCCTGTTAGACATTGTAATGTTTTCTTTGAAAGTTTTAAAGTTTATGTAATAGGTTAGTTATGTTGTAGTTGTGGCAGATGTTTAAAATAAATGAGAATTTAATTACACTGTGAATAGATTATATATTGTTTTTGTAATGATTAAGCTAATTTTCCATAGTAAAAGTAGTAAGTTCTCAAGTCCGATTAGATGTTTTAACATTTTAAAATTAATTAAATCCCACTGTAAGTACAAGATTTATTACCTAGTTAAAATGTGTTCTATAACCGACACTTCTTTTCAAGCTGCCAGGTCCACACTTCCACTGAAAGAGACAAAAATCATAACCTTTTGGACTGTCTGGCTAATCATGAGTAGGTTTACAATTTAAGGACTAGGTGATTTCCAGGACTAATCGAGGGGAAGGTCTATGAGAAGAAGAAATGGGTCTTCACTCCTTTCAGCCACTAGCTTCTTCCAGGTAATGAGTGTATTTGGTCTTTATAATCAAGACGTGAACACTCAGCAGGAATTGTAGCCTGCTATATCCTTTTGTTGCCCAGTTTCAGGGCTAAATTTTGGCTTTTGCTGCCAGAGAAGTTCTTGGAAAGAAGGCAGACTGAGAGCAGAATTGTAGGAGCTACTAGCAAGTTCCCTTAGCCATTCTGCACCTACAGCACATACCCAGACAGGCAAAATATTCTGGGAGAACAGGGGTGTAGTGCACTTAGCAGAGCTCCTTTCAACTAGTCCGGAAAGAAACATTGGTTTCCATGGGTGTCAGCAGGTATGAATGGGAGTGGGGCAGACCCCTGGCCACAATTCCAAGCCAGTTAGCTTCATCCTTTTGAGGCCACCATCACCTATCGGGTTTCCATGATCTCTATTTCCTTCTTTAGCACCCAACCAAGGAAAGGGAGAATTTAGGCCTCAGTATTCACTGAAGAGCTAGTAATAATTTCTTGGTTTTTTAAACCTTCTGCCCCATCTCACTTTGTCAGAAGTCTATGATAGACAGCTAGCTTTCTAACTGCATATATCACACTTACAGTAGATAAAACTATCTTCAAGTTTACTTGAAGGAGCAATCACAAGAAGAAAGATCAATGTAGGGTGCTCTAATATTACTGCAGTTGCTCCTAGTTATTATAATAAATAATAATTAACAATCAACAAGTAGGAGTAATGGGATATAATTAACCAAAAGAAAATTAAGGCTGAATAACACAGCCGCAAAGGAAATCTTACATGTAGGAAATACAGACAGACTCTTATGAATTGATTATTTAGCAAATTGTGAACTACCTAACTATGGCATTCTAATTTTATATAAATCTTATTTTCAGTTGATTATGAATGTTTGGAATTCTCTCTGATGCAAATTCTTAATGGCATTACTATTTTGCTTAAACTTGGTATTGGTATTTCCATGTTTATCAATCTTGTAAGAGATACTTTTTCCAGGGGTCTACTTTATTCAACCCCAAAGGCAAAAATCACACAAAGCTCTCCTTCACCTTCTCTGGTATATACAGGGATATCTTCCAAACTATCCTTACTGTTTCCCTTCTTAAGGAAGGAATTTTCCACAGCTCTTCTCCATGGAGGTGGGGCTGTGGTTCAGGCAAGCTTCAGGACTTTATATAGCTTCTCACCCTGCTCTGCCCTTTTACCTATCAGTCCTTCCACCCTCAGGCTATGAGAGTTCAGCAGGCAGGCCTTCCACTGCTGCTGACTTCTCCCAGTTAATTCAGGGCCTCTGCAAGAGCCTTCCTGCTCCCTGAAGTATATATAGGCAATTCTGCTCATCTATGAAGGAGAAGGCAGCATTTATGCTGGTCCCTTCCCCCAGCTCATTCCTTATTGGCTGGGTGAGGGGGGGGGGCCCTGCCATACCCTCTCTTCAAGGCTCCAGGTTCCAGGCCCTTAAAGATACACTAAGGGTATGTCTACACTATGAAATTAGGTCAATCTTATAGAAGTCGATTTTTAGAAATCGATTTTATACAGTCTATTGCATATGTCCACACTAAATGCATTAAGTTGGTGGAGTTCGTCCGCAGTACCGTGGCTAGCGTCGACTTTCGGAGCATTGCACTGTGGGTTGTACAGTTCCTCCAGTCTCCACTGCCCATTGGAATTTTGGGTTGAGCTCCCAATGCCTGATGGGGCAAAAACATTGTTGCGGGTAGTTTTGGGTACATGTCATCAGTTGCCCCTCCCTCCATGAAAGCAAGGGCAGACAATCGTTTCACGCCTTTTTTTTCGTGCAGACGCCATACAGCTGTCAGCAGATGGTGCAGTGGGAGTGCTTCCACTGCAACTCTGCTCTGCTGCTGTTGTCTCAATAGCAAATTTCTCCATGTTGTCTGTCATGTGCTCCCGGGTTCTTATGTTCTTCCTCAGGAAATGTGTGTGGTGCTAACCGTCATCCTTCACCAATTCCGCTGCAACTCTGCTCTCCTGGTGCCATGAATCCACCTCTCAGGTCCTCTCGTCGTTCTGTATAAATATCTATTCTCGTGGCATCTGTTGTCATCCACCGCTTCCACTGCAACTCTGCTCTCCTGCAGACGCCATACCATGGCAAACATGGAGCCCACTCAGCTCATCGCTGCTGTTGTGAGCATTGCAAACAGCTCTCACATTATCCTGCAATATGTGCAGAACCTGCAAAAGCAGGCGAGGAGGCGATGACAGCATGATCACGATAGTGATGAGGACATGGACACAGACATCTCAGGCCCTGGCAATTTGGACATCATGGTGGTAGTGGGGCAGGTTCATGCCATGGAATGCCAATTCTGGGCCTGGGAAACAAGCACAGACTGGTGGGACCACATAGTGTTGCAGGTCTGGGATGATTCCCAGTGGCTGCAAAACTTTCGCATGCATAAGGGCACTTTCATGGAACTTTGTGACTTGCTTTCCCCTGACCTGAAGCACAAGAATACCAAGATGAGAGCAGCCCTCACAGTTCACAAGCGAGTGGCAATAGCCCTGTGGAAGCTTGCAACGCCAGACAGCTACCAGTCAGTAAGGAATCAGTTTGAAGTGGGTAAATCTACTGTGGGGGCTGCTGTGATCCAAGTAGCCAACACAATCACTGAGCTGCTGCTATCAAGGGTAGTGACCCTGGGAAATGTGCAGGTCATAGTGGATGGCTTTGCTGCAATGGGGTTCCCTAACTGTGGTGGGGTGATAGACGGAACGCATATCCCTATCTTGGGACCGAACCACCTTGGCAGCCAGTATGTAAACCACAAGGGGTACTTTTCAATGATGCTGCAAGCACTGGTGGATCACAAGAGACGTTTCACCGACATAGAATCATAGAATATCAGGGTTGGAAGGGACCCCTGAAGGTCATCTAGTCCAACCCCCTGCTCGAAGCAGGACCAATTCCCAGTTAAATCATCCCAGCCAGGGCTTTGTCAAGCCTGACCTTAAAAACTTCCAAGGAAGGAGATTCCACCACCTCCCTAGGCAACGCATTCCAGTGTTTCACCACCCTCTTAGTGAAAAAGTTTTTCCTAATATCCAATCTAAACCTCCCCCACTGCAACTTGAGACCATTACTCCTCGTTCTGTCATCTGCTACCATTGAGAACAGTCTAGAGCCATCCTCTTTGGAACCCCCTTTCAGGTAGTTGAAAGCAGCTATCAAATCCCCCCTCATTCTTCTCTTCTGCAGGCTAAACAATCCCAGCTCCCTCAGCCTCTCCTCATAAGTCATGTGTTCTAGACCCTAATCATTTTTGTTGCCCTTCGCTGGACTCTCTCCAATTTATCCACATCCTTCTTGTAGTGTGGGGTCCAAAACTGGACACAGTACTCCAGATGAGGCCTCACCAATGTCGAATAGAGGGGGACGATCACGTCCCTCGATCTGCTCGCTATGCCCCTACTTATACAGCCCAAAATGCCATTGGCCTTCTTGGCAACAAGGGCACACTGCTGACTCATATCCAGCTTCTCGTCCACTGTCACCCCTAGGTCCTTTTCCGCAGAACTGCTGCCTAGCCATTCGGTCCCTAGTCTGTAGCGGTGCATTGGATTCTTCCGTCCTAAGTGCAGGACCCTGCACTTATCCTTATTGAACCTCATCAGATTTCTTTTGGCCCAATCCTCCAATTTGTCTACATCAACATGGGATGGCCGGGAAGGGTGCATGACGCTCGCATCTTCAGGAACTCTAGTCTGTTTCAACAGCTGCAGGAAGGAACTTACTTCCCAGACCAGAAAAGTACCATTGGGGATGTTGAAATGCCTATAGTTATCCTTGGGGATCCAGCCTGCCCTTTAATGCCATGGCTCATGAAGCCATTCACAGGCACTCTGGACAGTAGTAAGGAGCAGTTCAACTACAGGCTGAGCAAGTGCAGAATGGTAGTAGAATGTGTATTTGGACGTTTAAAAGCTCACTGGCGCAGTTTACTGACTAGGTTAGACCTCAGCTAAACAAATATTCCCATTGTTATTACTGCTTGCTGTGTGCTCCACAATATCTGTGAGTAAGGGGGAGACGTTTATGGCGGGGTAGGAGGTTGAGACAAATAGCCTGGCAGCCGATTACACACAGCCAGACACCAGGGTGATTAGAAGAGCACAGCTGGGTGTCCTGCACATCAGAGAAACTTTGAAAACCAGTTTCATGACGGGCCAGGCTACGGTGTGACCGTTCTGTTTGTTTCTCCTTGATAAAAACCTGCCCCCTTTGATGACTCTACTTCCCTGTAAGCCAACCGACCTCCCCCTTCGATCACCGCTTTCAGACGCAATAACGTCATTATTGTTTCAAAATCATGCATTCTTTATTAATTCATCACACAAATAGGGGGAAAACTCGCAAGGTAGCCCAGGAGGGGTGGGTGAGGAGGGAAGCACCAGGTGGGATGGTGGATGAGGGGAGGAGCGAAGGACAAGGCCATACTACAGTTCAAAACTTATTGAATGCCAGCCTTCTGTTGCTTGGGCAGCCCTCTGGGGTGGAGTGGCTGGGTGCCAGTAGCCTCCCCCACACCCCACCTCCGCTTTCTTGGGTATCTGGGTGAGGAGGATATGAAACTTGGGGAGGAGGTTATACAGGGGCTGCAGCAGTGGTCTGTGCTCCTGCTGCCTTTCCTGCAGCTCCACCAGATGCCTGAGCATATCTGTTTGCTCCCCCATTAGACTCAGCATTGCATGCTGCCTCCTTTCATCGTGCTCCTCCCTCCTCTCATCACGTTCATTTAACGCTTTCCTGGTCTCTGCCATTGTTTGCCTCCACACATTCTGCTGAGCTCTTTCAGTGCGGGAGGACTGCATGAGCTCTGAGAATATTTCATTGTGAGTGCGGGTTTTTTTTCACCTTCTAATCTGCACTAGCCTCTGGGATGGAGATGATAGGGGGAGTGTAGAAACATTTGCAGGTGCAGGAGGAAAAAAAGGGAGAGTAGTATTTAAAAAGATACATTTTAGAGAACAAAGGGAACAAAGATTATTTCACACTGAAGGTCGCATTTTGCCTCTTATATTGAGTGCCTGCCAGTTTGGTGTGAGACATCACACACGCTTGGCTGGGCAACAGAATTCAGCTTCCAGGCAGCCATGATAAGGCAAAGAGTTTTGGCTTCTTCAACCTTCATAACATGTGGAAACAGTTTCAAACAGCAGCGCCCTCCTTTCCCATGCCAAGCAAAGCCCATTGGGTTGGCCATTTAAAAGAAGGGGCTGTGGTTTTAGGGTGAATGTGCAGCACAACCCAACCCCCCCCAATTCTCTGGGATGATCACTTCACACCTCTCCCACCCCCCCCACCGCATGGCTAGTATCAGGGAACACCCCTGTCAACCAAATGCAAACAGTTCAGCATGAACGGACCTCCCCCCACCGCATGGCTAACAGCGGGGATGATTTATTTTCAGCAAAAGACAAACAGCCCAGCAGGAATGGGCACCTCTGAATGTCCCCTTAAACAAATTTCCCATATTTGAACCAGGTGACCATGAATATCATCACTCTCCTGAGGCCAATACAAAGAGATAAAGAATGGATGTTACTTGAATGCCACCAAAGCCTGGGCCCATTTGTGGCAATGCTTTGTTCTGCAATGATTCCAGACTACTTGCTACTGGCTTGCCATGGTAAAAGTGTCCTATCATGGAGGATGGAATAAGGCTGACCTCCCCAGAAACCTTCTGCAAAGGCTTTTAAAATACCTCCAGGAGAGCTTCATGGAGATGTCCCTAGAGGATTTCTGCTCCATCCCAGACATGTTAACAGACTTTTCCAGTAGCTATACTGGCCGTGAATGCATCACAAGTCTTCAGGGCAAATTAATCATTAAACACGCTTGCTTTTAAACCCTGTATTATATTTACAAAGGTACACTCACCAGAGGTGCCTTCTCTGGCTTCATGGTCCGGGAGCCCGCCTTGGGAGGGTTGGGAGGGTATTGGCTCCAGGGTGATGAACATTTCCTGGCTGCGGGGGAGAAGGGATTCTCCGCTTGCCTGCTGTGCGCTATCCTCCTCCTCCTCCTCCTCCTCATCTTCCTCATCCACAAAATCCTCATCTCTGTTGCGTGAGACTCCTCCCTTGCAGGTGTCCACGGACAGTGGTGGGGTAGTGGTAGGGGCGCTCCCTAGAATTGCATGCATCTCATCATAGAAGCAGCATGTGTGGGGCTCTGACCCAGAGCGACCATTTGCATCCTTTGTTTTTTGGTAGGCTTGCCTCAGCTCCTTAACTTTCACACGGCACTGTTGTGTGTCCCTGTTGTAGCCTCTGTCCATCATGCCCTTGGAGATTTTGGCAAATATATTGGCATTTCATCTTTTGGAATGGAGTTCTGCCTGCATGGATTCTTCTCCCCATACAGCGATCAGATCCAGTGTCTCCCATTTGGTCCATGCTGGAGCTCTTTGCAATTCTGGGTCTCCTTAGTCACCTGAGCTGATGAGCTCTGCATGGTCACCTATGCTGATCAGCTTGCCATGCTGGCCAAACAGGAAATGAAATTCAAAAGTTCCCAGGGCTTTTCCGGTCTACCTCGCCAGTGCATCTGAGTTGAGAGTGCTGTCCAGAGCAGTCACAATGGAGCACTCTGGGATAGCTCCCAGAAGCAAAACCGTCAAATTGCGTCCACACTATCCCAAATTCAACCCAGTGAGGTCGATTTTAGTGCTACTCCCCTTGCTGGGGAGGAGTACAGACATCAATTTTAAGAGCCCTTTAAGTTGACAAAACAGGCTTGGTCATGTGGACGGGTGCAGGGTTAAATCGACCTAATGCTGCTAAATTCGACCTAAATTCATAGTGTAGACCAGGGCTAACGGAATTTCTTTTAACTGCTGCTTCTTCCTGGGACTCTTTGCCTCTCTCTCCATATCTCCTTAGGCCTTGTGTGTAAGACCACCCCAAATTCCTAAAGGCCAGGTCACATGACAGGAGGACTGACCAGTATTAGCCTTAAGGGGCTGTCATAAATATAAAGGGAAGGGTAAACCCCTTTAAAATCCCTCCTGGCCAGAAAAAAAAAATCCTCTCACCTGTAAAGGGTTAAGAAGCTAAAGGTAACCTCACTGGCACCTGACCAAAATGACCAATGAGGAGACAAGATACTTTCAAAAGCTGGGAGGAGGGAGAGAAACAAAGGGTCTTGGTCTGTCTATATGCTGTTTCTGCCAGGGATAGACCAGGAATGGAGTCTTAGAACTTTTAGTAAGTAATCTAGCTAGGTATGTGTTAGATTATGATTTCTTTAAATGGCTGAGAAAAGAATTGTGCTGAATAGAATAACTATTTCTGTCTGTGTATCTTTTTTGTAACTTAAGGTTTTGCCTAGAGGGGTTCTCTATGTTTTGAATCTAATTACCCTGTAAGGTATCTACCATCCTGATTTTACAGGGGGGATTTCTTTATTTCTATTTACTTCTATTTCTATTAAAAGTCTTCTTGTAAGAAAACTGAATGCTTTTTCATTGTTCTCAGATCCAAGGGTCTGGGTCTGTAGTCACCTAGGCAAATTGGTGAGGCTTGTTACCAAACTTTGTCCAGGAAGTGGGGTGCAAGGTTTTGGGAAGTATTTTGGGGGAAAAGACATTTCCAAACAGCTCTTCCCCAGTAACCAGTATTGGTTTGGTGGTGGTAGTGGCCAATCCAAGGACAAAGGGTGGAATATTTGGTACCTTGGGGAAGTTTTGACCTAAGCTGGTAAAGATAAGCTTAGGAGGTTTTTCATGCAGGTCCCCACATCTGTACCCTAGCGTTCAGAGTGGGGGAGGAACCTTGACAGGGGCAGACTACCTCATCACACTATGCTTTGAGTTTGTCATTGATTAATAAATGCAAGCGTGCTGATTTTGTCAATGATATTTATTACTCGCTAAAGTGACATGGGGATGAAAGGAAAACATTTGCTGATGTGGAATAAATTGGAAGAGAGAGAGATCAAGAAAATCACAGAATCTCATTTCATGATACAGTTGTCTCAGGGGATACAAAGTTCTTAAGGGATAGTGTTTTAAAAGGGAGGGAATGTTAAAGCTTGATTTAAAAACTTCCAGAAATTTCTAAATATGTACTGTAGCTGCTAAAAAAAACTAAAAAGAGCTTTTTTAGAAAGGCTTTATAACTACAGAATGACACATCATACCAGTCTACACAAGCTGATAAGCATGTAGTGGAGAGCTAGAAAGGCAGTAAAGCTCTCTGTCCTTTTTGATGAAAGTTGCCATATAAGCAAAAAAAAAAAAAAAAAAAGAAAAGTGAGAAGAAACCAAAAGAGCATGTCAGCTTCCTGAAGATGTAGCTACTAATTAGCGCTAAGAATGACAAGTTGAAGGCTCCATTCCCATAGAATATAATATTATAATAGCAGATAAAAATCATAGAAGACAAAACTGCTGCCACTGTAGTTAAGGCTACACAGGCATTTCCACTGAACTCCATTTTCAGTTGGTTGTAATTTTCTGAAGCTTTTACCTTAGGTTGACATTTTCCCAGCTTCTCACCAAAAGTGATTTTTTTTTAGTTTGAACATAAACCAATAAGCTATTTTTGATTACAAGGAAAATGAAAAGGTTAAACTTTCCCCATTTTTAAACATATTTCTTATTTTCAATGGACCTAGTGCCAAAAGAGTTGGATGTAAAAATCAGGTTTGCTAATATCCTTTGTTGAGAAGAAATGTCCCTGTCAAACTATGGCATTGATTTGACAGAGTTATAATCCATTGGAAATCACACTCTGCAGGTGTAGTGCAATTTGAATAGTTTTCTTTCTAAGCTCAAAGTGTGCAGCTAAAGAAAGCCTCACTGTGCAGTGAAATGTTATTTATGACTGCAGTAATGATATAGGTCACCAGAGACCAGGTTTATTTCCTGTGCATCTTGAATGCTAAAAGCTGCACAATTGGTAATGTTCATAAAAAGGGGTTCCATATAGGATAAATTAATGACTATAATAATGTATATAGCACAATGGGCATAGTGAAGCTTGTATGTACAACCTTAACTTTGGCATTTCTTGACTTTTGAGTGCTTAACTGTATAATATTTAATTTTTCTTAGTCTAGGATTTTATTGCAGGGGCGGGGCAGATTACCGGAATTATTCCACTCAAGAAATACACTAGGATCTCTGCTGGAAAATTCTTAACTAAACTACATTTTATTTCACTGCAACATTTCCCCTTCTTTGAGCCCATCATTTGGAGCAACTGTACCTATAATCCAGGATCACACAGTGCTATAGCATATAGTCTGTAATAATGACCTAGGGGACTAATTATATTACATTTTATTTACACAGGCTCCACTGAGTATGAAATTTTCCAGCGTCATTTACATAGGGTTTATATATAATGGCTGATTAATTGACAGGCATTTGCTGAACACCCAAGATAGCTGTAGAAACTTCAGTAACTTTTTAAAAAGAATTGAGAAAAAGGGATGGATCTAGAATATGTTACCTTGGTCATCCATTGCAGAATCATATGGAAAAAGTAGGCAATCTTTTCTTGAAGCATTTGGCTAGCAGAGATAACAAACCCAGAGGACACACTAGGGAAGCACAGAGGAGTAGCTGTAGCCTATTTGCTGAATTAAAGCCATACGTTAAAAATGACCTAATGAACCCTCCATAATCAGAGTCAGTACTAAATGAAGCCCTGATCTGATTAACTGAAGAACATAGATCCACTGATATCCAAGGCCATTAGGTGGCTGCTTTCTGTGTATGGAAGGCTGTAGATAATTCACTATGGCTGAACAGCATTAAGACAGGTGTTGAAACATAATCAAACATAATTACATCAATCAAAAAAAAGCATAAAACAAAAACAATTGAAAAGATGAAGATATAGTTTAAAAATTACTTATGATGAATGGTTCTGGCCCATTCATAAGTAATATAGTTTAAAAATAAATAACTTGTCTCTACACAAATTTATAAAGAAGTTCTATAGAAGTTGCTCTCTATAAATACATCAGAGGGATAAATACCAGGGAGGGAGAGGAGTTATTTAAGTTTAGCGCCAATGTGGACACAAGAACAAATGGATATAAACTGGCCATCAATAAGTTTAGGCTCGAAATTAGACAAAGGTTTCTAACCATCAGAGGAATGAAGTTCTGGAACAGCCTTCCAAGGGGAGCAATGAGGACAATAAACCTAACTGACTTCAAGACCGAGCTTGATACATTTATGGAGGGGATGGTATAACAGGACTGCCTACAATGGCATGTGGCCCATCAGCGTCTGCCAGTAGCAAAAAATCCCCAACTGTTGGAGATGGGGATGGCTCTGAATTACTACAGATCATTCTTTCCCAGGTGTCTGGCTGGTGACTCTTGCCCACATGCTCAGGATCTAACTGATAACCATATTTGATAACTGATAACACAGCTCATATTGGCAAAGACCCTGGGTGGGGTTCGCCTTCCTCTGCAGCATGGGGCACGGGTCACTTGCAGGTTTAAACTAGTGTAAATGGTTAATTCTCTATAACTTGAAGTCTTTAAACCAGGGATTGGCAACCTTTGGCATGCAGCCCGCTAGGGTAAGCCCTCTGGCAGGCTGGGCCAGTTTGTTTACCTGCCGCATCTGCAAGTTCGGCCGATCGCTGCTCCCGCTGGCTGCTCCGGGCCAATGGGGGCTGCGGGAAGTGGCGCAGCCTGAGGGATGTGCTGGCTGCCGCTTTCCGCAGCACCCAATGACCTGGGACAGTGTACCATGGCCAGTGGGAGCCGCGATCAGCCAAACCTGCGGACATGGCAGGTAAACAAACCAGCCCAGCCCACCAGGGGGCTTACCCTGGTGGGCCGCGGGCCAAAGGTTGCCGATCCCTGCTTTAAACCATGATTTGAGGACTTCAGTAACTCAGCCAGAGGTTCAGGGTCTATTAAAGGAATGGGTTTTGGATGAGGTTCTGTGGCCTGCAATGTGCAGGTCAGATTAGATGATCACGATGGTCCTTTCTGACCTTAAAGTCTATCAGTATATGAGTAACTCAACAGTGAACTACATCCTCAGAAAGTCAATCTTACTAAGGAAGATTTTTTTTCTTCAACTTCTTACAGTGCTTCTTTTATCTGCTGAAAGCAGCAGTTTTAGTCAATGCTGAGTGAAAAGCAGTGCTTCTTCTCTGCATATGAAAACTAAATCTTTTAGGAAACAAGTTGCGCTGAATGCTACGGAGAGATAATTTATCTATCACTTTGCAATTTGTAATGTCATTTTACCTCCTTTTGAGGAAACAGTTTTGGTGTTGCAGCTGTATTAGTCAGCAACATACAAATTAGCCTTTTAATGAATTATATGACAATTTTTTTTTACAAAAATTATGACTTTTGTGAAAGGGAAGTGAAAACAATTCTTTCCAATCCTGAAGTTTTGTTCTGGCTACATTAGTCTTGTGGCACAAACATTTTCAAGTGGTTGAATTGCATAGCATATGCATTCAAGTTAGCCTTAAATCAGCAAGTCATTGTGCAAACATAAATTTTAAAAAGCATTAAAATGATAAGTCTCTCAAACACCTGGCCCACAACTACAAAAAATCTTGTGATGAGTATGTTTTCTTTTCTGATTATAAATTATGTACATTGTAATATAATGAAAATAATTTCAATCAATCATAGTCCAGAAAAGCCAACCTTTAGCACTTCAGGAAAAACAGTTGACATTACATTTCTCCAGTCATTATGCTCAGATAAACACTATGCTCTACAATAATTACCTACTTCAGATTAGAAAAGGAGTACTTGTGACATCTTAGAGACTAACCATTTTCGTGAGCTACAGCTCACTTCATCCTGTAGCTCATGAAAGCTTATGCTCAAATAAATTGGTTAGTCTCTAAGGTGCCACAAGTACTCCTTTTCTTTTTCCGAATACAGACTAACATGGCTGTTACTCTGAAACCTACTTCAAATTCTGATCTTCAGTCATTTCCTGCCCTGCCCACAATTTCCTACACACACAAACTGATAAAGTCTCTGTCCAATCCTGCCCTTTGCACCAGAATTAAAATTTCTGGACAATGTGAAAAATGGGAAGCAAATCACTTTTAACTCCACCAACAAGGATCTCATTTTGTTTGCTCCAATCCCTTTTTCAAATTTAATTTTGTTGTAAAATTATAGTCTTATTAAAGTCTAGGGGGGTGTAGCATTGGCTTCTATGGGCCAAAATTTTGGCTTATGAAGAGAAGTTAATATTACCTGTTACTGGACTACAATACATCACTTAGTTCAAGGCTATCCATCTCAACTCACACTGGAAACATCTGGCTCATGAAAAGGCTTGACCATGACGCAAAAATCACTCTCTTGGAACGCCAACTCTCCCATAATTCCCTGAAATTGCTAACAACCGTTTTAGTTTTGTTCTGTCCGAGAAAACAGCATTAACATTCCCATTCCCTTGGGTAAGCTTACTGTGGAGCCATTTAAATAGCCAACTTGGAACATGGACTTTTCATCAAGTGAACTGAAAGATGAACACTGGACCATTTACCCACATGCAAATTTCTCCTAGGGGGCAGGAGATAGGCATACTCCTCTGTGGTGTGTTTCAGAACACTGAAGGAGAAAAGGAAATAGATTTGTCTTGGGAAAATACTTGGTAAACATCATATTGCCATATAAGGAGTAGAGATGATCTGGAACTAAAATTCCAAACCTGAATCCCACCCAAACTTTGGAGAAGTTTTGATTTCACATTCACAGCCAAACTTTGTGGTTCTGGCCCATTCATAAGTAATTTTCTGATAAAACTGAAAACAGCAGAAAATTACTTACAGCAGCACTGAGTATTATATAACCTCTAACACATAAAAGAAGTGATATCTATATCTATATCTATATATATATATTAGATAGATAGATATAAACATATCCAGAGAGAGCTGTGTGTGTTTAAGAATTGTATTAGACATCATTTCAAGAGCCATGAAGTCCTCACCATTTAAAGGGTCTTCTGCACTTCTCAGAGGTACAGGAAAGCATGCAACAAATTTTATATTTTTCTGCTACTTTTAGCCCTATTCTGACATGTTTTACTACCCTCAGTAGCACACAATGGGTACCCAGATACCATCATGATGAGCATGGCATAATAAGATTAGATATAGAGAGAGGGTAAAAAAATTAGAGAAAATATCATGATTATCATTACAACTGAGCAAATTACTTTTAATGAATCATTTATCTGATGAATTTAGTCTCTTTTTCTGCATGCATAATAACCACGAGCAGATTGCAAGTTCATAGTTTATTTGTTATTAGGAAGAATTTTTGAGATTTTATTTTAACTCTGTGGGTTGATTGTGAAAACTTATCTGAACAGTTAAATTTGATTATCACTTTTTGTTTTGTTTTATTTGGGGGGAGGGTATATGAGGGGAGGGTTAAAAGAATTTTTCTCCTTTAAGAAAATTTCAGTAGTTATCAGTGTCAAGTGGTCAGATTTATTAAGAGTAAATGATGAGCAAGTTAGAACCCGATTCCAGGAAAATCTATTCACTCACTGAAGATTACTTTTGAACATTAAAATGCATCTGTTTCCTTAAGTAGAGAAGGAACAAGAGCTAGCTAAGACATTTATAATCATGTGGTTATAAAGGAGAGGTATAATAGTTTGATTTTGAAAAAAGTATCACAAAGGGTATTTTGGAAAGGATTTATAACATCAAAGAGTCACAATATGCTTTCAGTTCCTCTTTGCTCCAGGAACCTCCAGCCATTTATGTGACGCAGATTACTTACATCCAGCAGTGGCCAGCACAGCTGTGTGGAGGATGAAATCATCTGTGTCAGGTCACAGACTTATAGAATATCACAGTTGGAAGGGACCTCAGGAGGTCATATAGTCCAAACCCCTGCTCAAAGCAGGACCAATCCCCATCTAAATCATCCCAGCCAGGGCTTTATCAAGCCTGACCTTAAAAACTTCTAAGGAAGGAGATTCCACCACCTCCCTAGGTAACCCATTCCAGTGCTTCACCACTCTCTTAGTGAAAAAGTTTTTCCTAACATTCAACCTAAACCTCCACCACTGCAACTTGAGACCATTACTCCTTGTTCTCTCACCTGGTATCACTGAGAACAGTCTAGATCTATCCTCTTCGGAACCCCCCTTCAGGTAGTTGAAAGTATCTATCAAATCCCCCCTCATTCTTCTCTTCCACAGACTAAACAATCCCAGTTCCCTCATCTTCTCCTCATAAGTCATGTGTTCCAGTCCCCTAATCATTTTTGTTGCCCTCAGCTGGACTCTTTCCAATTTTTCAACATCCTTCTTGTAGTGTGGGGCCCAAAACTGGACACAGTACTCCAGATGAGGCCTCACCAATGTCGAATAGAGGGGAATGATCACGTCCCTCAATCTGCTGGCAATGCCCCTATTTACACATCCCAAAATGCCATTGGCCTTCTTGGCAACAACGGCACACTGTTCACTCATATCCAGCTTCTCGTCCACTGTAACCCCTAGGTCCTTTTCTGCATTAAATGTAGTCTATCTGTAAACATATGAAGAAAGAGCAGATTGTAGCTATAAATGTGAAAAACTGTCGTGTAATAATGTATGCAGGAACATTTATTAAAAATGAATGTCTAGGTATATATTACAAAATCAGACCTTACTTTGTTTAATATATCATTATAAAGATAAAGTTTATGCCTCATTAGCCACCTCAACATACCAGCAGCTCCTTATTCATCCTATCAAGTGCACTGGAAATCATAAAATATTGATGGCAATACAGCAGGCTGGGAACTCCTAAATCTCATTACAAGGGGGTTTAACATTTTCAGATACAACCTATTGTTGTAAATATGGAGAAAAAAATGTATGTCAATAGTAGGGTTGTCAATTAATTGCAGTTAATTCATGCTATTAACTCAAAAAATTAATTGTGATGAATCGCACTGTTAAACAATAGAATACCAATTGAAATTTATTATATATTTTTGAATGTTTTTCTACATTTTCAAATATATTGATTTCTATTACAACACAGAATACAAAGTGTACAGTGCTCAATTTATATTGTTGTTTTTATTGTAAATATTTGCACTGTAAAAATGATAAAAAGAAATAGTATTTTTCAGTTCACCTCATACAAGTACTGTAGTGCAATCTCTTCATCATGAAAGTGTAACTTACAAATGTAGATTTTTTTTTGTTACATAACTGCACTCAAAAACAAAACAAAGTAAGACCTTAGAGCCTACAAGTCCACTCAGTCCTACTTCTTGTTCAGCCAATTGCTAAGACAAACAAGTTTGTTTACATTTACAGGAGATACTGCTGCCTGCTTCTTATTTACAACGTCATCTGAAAGTGAGGACCAGGCATTCCCATGGCACTTTTGTAGCTGGTGTTGCAAGGTATTTACGTGCCAGATATGCTAAACATTTGTATGCCCCTTGATGCTTCAGCCACCATTCCAGAGGACATGTTTCCATGCTGATGAGGCTCATTTAAAGAAATGTGTTCATTAAGTTTGTGACTGAACTCCTTGGGGAAGAATTGTATGTCTCCAGTTCTGTTTTACCCACATTCTGACATATATTTAATGTTATAGCAGTCTCGGATGATGATCCAGCACATTTTCATTTTAAGAACACTTTCACAGCAGATTTGACAAAATACAAGGAAGGTACCAATGTGAGATTTCTAAAACTAGCTACAGCACTCGACCCAAGGTTTAAGAATCTGAAATGCCGTCCAAAATCTGAGAGGGATGAGGTGTGGAGCATGCTTTCAGAAGTCTTAAAAGAGCAACACTCGGATGTGGAAACTACAGAATCTGAACCACCAAAAAAGAAAATCAAGCTTCTGTTGGTGGCATCTGACTCAGATGATGAAAATGAACATGCATTGATCCATTCTGCTTTGGATCGTTATCAAGCAGAATCCATCATCAGCATGGATGCATGTCCTCTGGAATGATGGTTGAACCATGAAGGGACATATGAATCTTTAGTGCATCTGGCATGTAGATATCTTGCGATTCCGGTTACAACAGTGCCATGAGCACGCCTGTTCTCACTATCAAGTGACATTGTAAACAAGAACCAGGAAGTATTATCTCCTGCAAATGTAAACAAACTTGTTTGTCTGAGCAACTGACTTAACAAGAAGTAGGACTGAGTAGACTTGTAGGCTCTAAAGTTTTACATTGTTTTATTTTTGTATGCAGTTTTTTGTACATAATTCTACATTTGTAAGTTCAACTTTCATGATAAAGAGTTTGCACTACAGTACTTGTATTAGGTGAATTGAAAAATACTATTTCTGGTTTTTTACAGTGCAAATACTTGTAATCAAAAATAAATAAAGTGAGCGCTGTACACTTTGTATTCTTTGTTGTAATTGAAATCAATATATTTGAAAATGTAGAAAACATCCAAAAATATTTAAATAAATGTCATTATAGTAACAATAGTGTGGTTAATCATGATTAATTTTTTTAATTGTACAATTAATCGTGATTCTTCTTATCGCTTTATAGCCCTAGTCTATAGGAAGTTCTGTTCTATAATTTCAAGTCTTAGTCACTAAAAAAAATATTTGTCAAATAAAAGGATTGCTGCCTATGTTTTTCCATAATCAACAAGTGATCTACACTGCATTGTTTAAAAGATTTAACCTGATCATCCTGGATTAAAAGTAATGCAACTGACCACACTGAACATTAAGTGGGAGGCCTGTTGTCTGGCTTGCTGGAGGAAGGTGGGTACCTCTTTAAGTGGTAGAGAGACACAAAGATTTTGCAGCAGCCTCAGAGGTGGGTGGAAGGTGGGTACCTCTAGATCAAGTCGGATTAATCAGTGCTGTATTGATTTAGAAACAGATCAATATTGCATGAGGAGCTTTCCTCCCCACCCCAAATAAGTTAGATTATTGGAACTGGAAAGATCAGAAAGCCCCACAGCTCAGTTCACTGCTTTGTCCAGAGTGCCAAATGTGCTATACGGTGAAGTGTCCAACTATGCAATGAAGTTATAATGCCATAATTCATAGTCATTATGAAAGCCCATGTAAAGTACACAGGAGAGTATCTCTTTGGAGTGGGGATGAACCTGAGGCTGGTGGGAGGGACCAATTCCGCAGGATTTGATGGCAGCTTGCCAAAAATGCCTGTGCAAATCAAAATCTCGAGATATAATAATAGTTATCGCATGCATATATGTTAAGCAATATGAAGAACACATTCAATTCACTCCCATACTATTATGCTCCAGAGATATATACTAAAAGTAAATATGCCAACAGCAATCCTAATAATAAAGGGTGCAGTTACCATGGAAGGTATGCTTCTCCAGCAGGAGTGCAGTCTTAGTCTTAAGTTAGGCCTGTGCTATGACCTTCAATGGAAATATTGCCATTCCATGACACAGTTATAGCATTGCTGCCTGAAAGTCAGGGATGGGTAACGCTATGCTTGGTTGTCATGCCTCCAGCACCTTTTTCTGTTCAGATGACTAAACAAAGCTTGCTAATTCCCATTGCCTGATATGCTAAGGTAAAAGTCTGGAGTACCTCCTCTGGGCTGGGATCCTGGCTCTATACTACATCTGCCTGGCTGGGAATTAAGAAGGTAAGAAAAACACACCTACTCTTTCACTCACATCCATCCACTATTTCCTCCAGTGCGGAGAATGCGTAGCTGGATGAGGAGCCACTTACTGAACACAGAGTTCTGCTTGCTCCACATGAACATACTTATTTGACCCAGAAGTGCTGCACAGTGGTCCTATCTCAGAAAATGCATAGGCCTCATTGCACATTTCAATAATGAATCCGGCCACTCCACAACTTTTCAACTTTCCAAAATGTACGATTTGCCTTTTTCACATGGGATTCATGAAGCGCCATCCACTATACTTTTGCCCATTTTTAGACAGTATCTTTTGCCAGCATCACCATGGTGAAAATACTTCAGATGTAAAATCAAAAGACTGACTTCCCATGAATTAGAAGTCAACTGAATTTTTGCTGCAGCAAGAGTAAAGACACAGCAAATGATATATATCAAATTAAAAATATATTAAAAAAATTAAACTAGATTTCCTGAAGGCAGATGGAAGGACCTTGTATCAGAAAAATCAAAAGCCAGGTTGTAATTGTACTCATATCTACTGAAATAAGCTCTTTAGTACATTTTATCATTTCCTGCTCTTTTCTTGAACTCTTTAGAATTATAGAGATTGATCACTGCCCACAGATTTTAATGAATTTGGTTGATTATCCTAATTTTGGCAACTGCACACAAACTAGGAATGGTCTTGGGTTTTTTGTTGTTGTTTTGTTTTGGGGTTTGTTTTTTTGTTTTTTGCAAAAGATCATTTGTTTTTTGCAAAAGATCAATAATTAACATTAATATACTTCACATTTACTTTACTAACAACATTATAATAATAAATGATAAAAGAAAGCATGGATTCTAACCACTTTGTCCTCCTTTGGGAAAGCATCCAAGGAAGCAGAGTAAAGACAAAAAGAAACAGGAAGAGAAAAAGAAAAAAGTAGGCAAATATTAATAGGCAGATTTCAAAGAAAGGCAATTCTAGTAAGTGTCTCTATAAAGAGTTAAAAACGTAAGAATTAAAAAAAAATAACATTTGTAAATAAAAATATTTATAGTACTACATGCACAGAAAATATATATTCTAACATGGCCCCATAGAAGCATGAAAGATTGTAGCAAAGAATGGAGAAGTCAAAGAAGAATGGAAATATTAACAATCATGTTTCTCATGTCAGTTTTGCCATGAGAAACACTTTCTAAATCTTTTAAGGGCACCTAATAGGGCCTCTGTAGTTATGTATCTGGGTTTTCATCACAGGCTGCTTGTTTTCAAGAGTCCATAACTTAACACTTCCTCTCCTAGAAACGTGTCAAGTCAGCATACCTGACAAGGTCCTAACCCAGCCATGACATCTGTGGATCTTTTTATTTTATTTTATTTATTTATTTTAAATAGGACAATTTGACCATTTTAAAGTTTTTAAGTGAGTCAAAAATTAATTGGAATTTAATTGGTTTTAGAGCAATACTACAAACACAATTATCAGATAAGCGATAACACTAATGTCCCTTGACCCAGTTACAACATGGTTAAAATCTGTAGTGTGAACAGGCCTTAACCATATTCTATAACTGGGCTAAAGCTCTAGCCATTTCCAATGCTTTGGCCCAGTCATCTGTCCCAGTAATAACACTAGGGCATCTGCAAAAAACAAACTGTAAAACTGTTCCATAACTGGGTAAGGAGACAACTAGGTAACCAGATTGATGAGTCTGTTGCTTTTCCAGTACAGATGGGTCCTATCACTCAAAAATAGGTTATTTTCTAGTGAATGCTCGATGTCTCTGCTGTGGGCTGACTTTCTTTATTGTGCCTAGGTACTGCAATTTACTAGACTTAATTGGTAACAGCCTTGCAAAACCATCATGAACATTTACCAGACCAGGTACAAAAATATTCTAACTCACATTTACCTTGACAACAATGTTGATATTAATAAAACCAATAATTTTTTACTCTCCTGTCAAAATGATTATTTTTCTAGTGTGACAATAGAACAGAATTTTGCAAAACTAATAGAAAGCACCACTGTTCTAAAGGTCTGGAGAGAGAAGAATAATTATTGCAATGACTAGGCACAACAAGAAAAATTCAGGAAGCAATTTAAACCTTAATTCTGAATGTCTTTGGTTTTAAGTCATACCCCTTGGCTTTATTTTAAATACAGTAAATCAAATTTATGCTTGGTGCAACACAGCTGAAGTCAATGTTATCTCAGGAACAAATTTTGGACCGATGTTGATGTGTGACTAGAAATATTAGATAAGCAATAATTAAAACATGTTCAAGTTCTTCTGTGTCGTAAATATTGCAGATATTGTTGTAATCTTACCTAGAATACCAAGGTAAACTAGTTTTTCCTGTGTAACCTGTTCTAATGATACCACCTGCAGGTGATAGGGTGTGGTGCACACACATAGTTTTAAAACACTGAACATATTCAGCGGGTCATGTATGCAGCTGCACTCTTTTTTCAAAAAGTGCACTGAACTCCAAGTAGGGTTACTGGGAGTTAAACGAGTACACTAAGAGTATAACATATTCCTGGTATAAATCTGAAATAGGCTGTTTCTGCTTTTTTAATTTTTTTAAAACCTGAATTTCAAAAGATCCTCGATAAAATAAATTCTAGTTCAGAGAAGAGGAAAAGAGCGCAACAATAGTTTAGTTGTAGAAGGGATTAGCTGTATTATACATTTTGTTTCTTGTCCATTTTTGAATTGAGTACATATAGAAAAAGGGAGCTCCAAATATATTTAGGACACTGTCAAAGATTCCAGTGCCTTGATACAGCATCTGGGAAGCTGCACTAGGTATCACAATAGCTAACAAATCCATTGATAAGATGAAAGACTATTTAAACATTTTAGAGCATATTATGGGGCCAGGATAGCCCCCAAAATCAGCATGTGGCAGTGGTCTTCCACATATATATCTCACCTCTCATGAATGAGTGGGATAGCTGGCTGCCACCAATGGATCCATGATGCCACAGAGAAGGGAATTGCTGGGGCAGAAGGCTTCCATATAAACCCCTGGGAAACCTAAAGATTTGGGGCCAAGCTTTCCAGCTCATTCTATACAGGTGGAAAAGAGGGCGCAAACCCCACCTGCCTGACAGAAGGATCAGGAATTAACTCCATGAGAGGGATTCTAGTCCATGGTAAATTACAAGTACAGTACAATTTAAAACTAAATTAAATTAAAACTAAACTGAAACTAATACACTTGGTGTTCATCAGTGCAATTCGGAAGGGCTTACTTTCCCCTTCCCTGAGTTGATCATTCTTTTAAAGAGAAACACAAATGACCTTTAAACAAAGCTTTATGAAAAAGAAGTTTAAAATTCTACAGAGTTAATCAAAATTGCTCAATAGGGGAAATTCGAAACATCTAAGATGAAAATGTGGTTTATCATTCCAGATAAAATAAGAATTCTTCCTTCAAACTATAGCTCAGTACAGTCATACAACATTTTATTTTATTTTATTTTAATTAACTGTCTTTAGGGATCATAAATTTCTTCATACTTTTGGAATACATTGTTTTGACTTGTTACCTACCAACACAGAAACCCCACCTTACAAAGGGTCAAGGTGAAATGATGAATGGAAGAGATGCTAAAGTAAGATAAGTGAGGAACAATTTGTAGGTTTGAGTGTATCAATATTTGCAATAAAAACTATGCAATAGAAAACTTACATTGTTTGATCGTAGAGAAACACGACCTCCACATCGTGCACAAAACTTGGTCCGGCAGTAAGAGCATAAATGACCACAACCATCAGCAAACTTTGTTTTAAGACAGATTCCACACGTTGGTGCATCATCCTTGTGCTCTCCCTGGTAGCGGCGGGCTTCTTCACCTATTTTTCTTACTTGCTCTTTATAACTTTCAAATTGCTGATGCAACCTCCTGCACAGAAGAGAAAACAGTTTATAGCAATAACAAAAGAAACTATTTGTCTTTTGATTTACAACAGCATCTAATATTCTAGGTCCTTTTACAACAATTAAAATAGACAATATCAAATACAAGTTGAACTTGAAAGATTGCCCCACCAGCTCTAAAATTCACATAAAAAATCTTAAGAGTAAACTAACAGGAGTAAGTGGTCAAAAGATAATTATTTAAAAGATGTCAGGTGAATCATTTTATGTGACTAATACCAGTTTCAAATATACAGTTACAGATTATCAAAAAAACCCCAAATCAGATATAAATGTATCTAACAATTATGAAATCAAAGCTAAAAGTACTTATCAATATTTGCTTGAGCATCAATTATTATTTATTTATTTACACTGCACTAGTGTCCATAGGTTATAATCAGGATGTGTGTTGCAAGCCTCAGTTTAAAAGGTTAGATGCTATGGAACAATTAAAGACCATAACTTAAAGATTCCAACAAACATTCCGCCATCATCTCTAAAACCAAGAAAAAATTCCCCAAGTGAAATGCACATATTTTAACATAGACAGACCAGCATCAAATACAATAAAAAAACGCTGGCAGTATCGATACCAGAGGTATATGACAGGTTTCAGAGTAGCAGCCGTGTTAGTCTGTATTCGCAAAAAGAAAAGGAGTACTAGTGGCACTTAGAGACTAACCAATTTATTTGAGCATAAGCTTTCATGAGCTCAGGAAAGCTTATGCTCAAATAAATTGGTTAGTCTCTAAGGTGCCACTAGTACTCCTTTTCTTCTTTCAGAGGTATATAGACTTACTAAAGATTAAACTCTGGTCCATTTCTTACTACAGTGGTCTCTTTCAGTTTTATTGCAGGGCTCTTCTTTCACAATGTACCTGGAATTCTGACACGAGAGCTCATGCTTTGCATAAATCCATATGAAATGATATGGATGTTATAGAGTGTACCACATATTCCAGTTTTCAGGTGCCAGATTAGGCCAGTTAGCAGTGGTTCCATGAACAAGCAGTTTTTCCTTGGTTGCTTCCAATTTTGTTCTAGAATCTAAATTCTTCATTTAAAAAAATGTAATCACAACCCTTATGGTGGTGACGGTAACTTTCAAAATGTGAACCAGATGAAAATAAACACAGTGGTGTCTTTTTGAGTCTGCAAATCTCCTTAAATAATAAATAGCTTTGAGAAAAGTAAGGACTTTTATTGACCTGAATGAGAAGGTGACTGAAGCTTAAATTATGACAATTTAAACTTCAACATTGTTAGCAGATCAAACCGTGCAAGAACGAACATCGAAACCATCTACTGTGAATAGTGGCGCATTTTGCTGCCACAAGTAGGAAAATGTTTCATAGTGGGAACCAGGACACCACCACTACGTATTTTTTCCCCAGTGTGACTTCTGGCTTTCTGTCTATTACACCTAGCATGGAAGTCATAGATCCCAGATGAGTGAGAGTACAATAATACAGAGAGACATTTATAACAGATGTACACCTCACCATCCTTATGTGGAAACCACAAGCAAAATTTTCAGATATTTATACTTTGCTCAATATATGTCTCCTTAGATATTATAAAAACATGAAAAACTAAGTATCTTATTAATAGAAACAGGACATCTTGAAATTAATACATTATGTAAGTACATGTGTCTGTCCATGAAAGCCTTGATTATTCTCTTCATCATTTCCTCCTGCTTTGAGATGGCTACTTTATACTAGCTTTGAGAATCACGCCCTTAAACAGATTTTAGTTACATACCTTTTACTCTTGTGGAAGCTGTACATTTGAGTACCCTTTTCTGAGATATAAATAGGACTCAATCTTAACTAGTAACAATCAACTCAAACTCCCCGCAAAATTTCTTCGAAGTAGTTGCATATTTTTCTTTTTTAGATGCTATTCAAGCTTTGCAATTCATCATCCAATTAACTAATAGATTGGCTGCCAGAATTAATGTTAAAATACATATATTTGGTGTTAGAAATGGTTGTTCATAATTAAATAAATTAGTAATAGTTAAGTAATTAACATCAATGTATGTGACCAAACCACACAGTCTAGTTTGAAGCTTCACTGGTTTCAAATACTAAAAGGGCTGAAGAAGAATTAATTGAATGGAAGCCTTAGTACTCAGGGAATACTGGAACATTTTTTGTTCCAGTACTTGAGCAATTCTAATAGTAAGCAAAGAATGATGTTCTATGTCCTTGTTTTTCCCATCCGATAGTAAGTGAAAGATGGGATTCAGGAATAAATCAATCAGCAATTACACTAATAACAGTAACCTTGTTAGGACACCATTCTAACAAAGAAGCAGAAGAAAAAAGGCAAAGTTATCCTAATTTTCTCTTCTCCCTCTCTATAAACATTATACACTATCCTAAGTGTTTTGTGTTAATGAAAAAGCAGGCTGTAGCACCAAAGACTTAGTTTTGCTAAACCGCTTAAGCAACATTTGCAATGTCGGATTAGATAAGAGAAAAATGGGTCAAGAGAATTAGACAAAATACTGAAAAACAATACTACTACTGGTTACATTATTGGATTTCACCTTTGATATATAACTACTTTTATTAGACTACTAATGCCATCTGCTCACATATAGCTTTCTAATGGGAACTATTAAAAATGTTAAGGAATATGTAAAATAACCAATTTAATTATCCAAATAATTTTAAGAGTACCATAAGTAAATCAATTACACAGAATGTATCCATCAGGAATTTTGCTTAATGTTATTTAATTTGTTTAATTTAATTTGTAAATTGTGACCAAAATTTCTGATGGATATTTTGCTGTACATTTTGTTCAGGATGGAATTATAGCATGGAAATGAATTAATTTTCCCTCCACTGCACACTGGCCTGGTATTGCCAAACTTGGGTTATATAGTAAAGCAGGAAAGAACTGACGACAGAGAATATAGTACATCTGTTTTTGTCTTAAAACCTTTGTCCTGCTCCTTTTCTATTAAGTATGTGTAGCAAAAAAAATGGTTTAGCTTTGAAATATTGATATGAAACAGAAACTTCCATTTCAAATTCTATTGTTGGAAAACCAAAACAGGTTGTTGAAATTGACATTTTCCATAGATTTTGACAAAACTATATTTTCCAAGGGAAAAATATTTTGGTCAAAACATTTCTACCGGCTTGACTGATTAGTTTATCCTAAATTGAATTATTTTTTGATTTGGGGTGGTGGTGGGTTTTTTAATTTGTTATATGGCAGTGACCATGGATTCATTATATCCCTTCATTTTCACTCCTAATGGTCTCACATTTTCCTTTTGCTTTGAAACTTTCTATGCTTGCTTTCATCCCAAAGGGTATTTATTTGTTCATCAGTTACCAAGCCAGATTAGCATGAAAAGATACACAATTCCTACCATAAAAAGTTTCAGTAGCTTCATATGGATAGAAAAAAATATAAAAATTACTGAGGGTACAAAATGCAGACTCACTGAAAAAAATCAATCTAAATTTGGGTGAGGAAAAAGGGTTAGATTTTTTTTTTAAGTTAAGTTTAAAGCAGTGTGTTTTGCCTGTGCAGTAAAAAAGTTTCATATTTTTTTTGTTTCATATCAACACAGTGCTTGCTTAAGCAGAATACAGAATACAGAATACAGAATACAGAATACAGGTACAGAATAGTGGGCACACATGGCGAATCAACTACAGTTCTTGTTTTGGATTACTTTATTGGCTCATTCCAAGGATAGATCTTATGAGAAATTCATGTTGTTAGAAGAGCACTTTTTATTTTATAGGAAATACAGAAGCACACTCTATAAAATTCACATTTGGATTTTAGCCCCGTTCTGCTCAAACATAGGTGTGGCTTCTCGATCTGTCTCATTCAAGCCAGGGACAAAACTCCTATAGACTTTAATAAGGCCAGGATTTCACCGCCGTCCTGCTTTTTCCTAACTGGTAAATGGGTTCACTAAGGGTAAAGTCCATCAACTGGGATGGAGAAGGATTCCAGCAGCCCCTTCTCGTGGGGAAAATAAAGGAAAAGATATTGTGTTAAAATAGCACTAGATCTTAGAAATTAAGTACATAAAAGTAATGAAATTGAAAAGGGTTAAGATTTTCTCCAGTGACCCATTCTCTCTCCTACATTGCACATATGATATGAAAACCACCAAATGTATTGTTTTATTTTGTTTCTTTTCAAGAAGACCCATTGTTTCTCATTGAAAAAAAAAGACAAAATGTGACAAAAAGGTCCATTTAGCTTAAAGACACGTTCCATACTTTTTCTGCATACGTTTTCTAAGAATGCCATGAATTTGCATCAATTTATGTCTAGATATATTTAAAACCTTTGAAATATGTAGTTAGTCACTTTGGATGTCCAGCAGATGGCACTGAAGATTGCATTTTCACATTGTCTTCTCTCATGTTCAACTGAAATAACTGACTCTCACAACCTTAAACATCTAATTTTCTATAATAAAATTATGTTCTGTTGTGGGCACATCTTATTAGAAAAAAGGTGTCTTCTCATAAGTGGCATCGCTGTAAAAAGTGCAAAATACAGCTCAGCAGCTGTAGCACATATGGTGTGAAAAAAATAGTGCTCTGAATAAGATGCAGTATCTTGCCCCGTACACATACACAATTTTTTCATAAAATCAGTTAATTTTATTGTGTCTATCTTTATCATCATTTTTAATTTTATATCATCCTTAGCAACAATCAGCTCAAGAAGATAAACTCTATGATCTACTTCAAAATGAACATGACAAATTATGTGCTCTGGTGTATTTTCTTCAACCATTTGATCATACTCTGCTTTCAAAGCCAGGAGCAGAATCCAGCAATCCTGATACCCAGCATTCCACTGCTATCTCACAAAGAGCTGTGTGTATCACGTCCCACTCTATGGGTTGGTCCATACAGGGTTTGTCTTTAGTAGGAAAAGGAGTCAAGTTTAGATTGGGCTTAGCTAACACATGCTAAGAATAGAGACTACGTGTGACCCAAACACTTTGCTTCCCTTATCAGTTTTCTACCATTCCTAGCTTTGGATTTATATATATTACTAACAGCTTCCCCTTTATTTTATTTTATTTTATTTTATTTTTATAGCTGCCTTCACTTTCCCTCTAAACCAGGTCAGTTTTTTTAAACAAAACAGAATTCTTCCTTGATTGCAGGATTGTGGCTTTTGGGGCATCTAGTAAAGTGTTCTTAAACAATTCCCAGTTGTCATTCACATTTTTCTGATTAAATTCTTCTTCCCAACTGATTTGGCTCATAATTGTTCACAGCTTTGTGAAATTGGCCCTTTTACTGCATCAAATATATACACCACTGGTCTGGACTTTAATCTATTTGTACATTACAAATGTAATCAAGTCACAGTCACTTGTAGATAAAGTTACCACAAATTTTTAGTTCAGTGATTAAGTCCTCAGTGTAAAGATTAGGTCTAATATAGTATTCCACTGTGTTTGGATGCAATGCTTTTTGAATTAAGAAATTGTCTTCTATAATATTTAGACATTCAAAGGATGTTTCATATTATATGTATATTATATGTTGTTATATTTATTATTTATATTTGTATTATATTTTAATCATCTGTATTTAGTTTAATGGGAACTGTCTCTTTAAGATCAGGATGTGACATTTGATTGTAAAGTAAGCTTGCAGGAGACAAAGCAGCCTGTGAGAAACCCTGAACGTGTTTAAGCTCAGTCAGAGGTCAGAACTTGGATTAATAAACATCTTTTTTGACAGTGCATTATTTTTAAGGTTTAACAATAGAAGTAAATGAGGGTTTGGGAACCTCAGGACACTGCTAATGAAAAGTCATCTGTACCACTAACTGCAAGTGTTCAAAAATCCTGAGTCAGAAAACTAAAATTGTAAGATTTTTATAAAATTACATGAATTTTAGGTAAAATAATTGGTTTGGTTTTTGTTTGTTTTGCCTCCTGGTTTCTCTTGAGTGCTTAGGATTCAGTTAGGCCACATTTTCAAGCTTCTCTCTACAACCATGAAGATGCAAAAATCTTAGGTTTGTTTTTTTTAAGTGAAAGTTCAGATTCTCCCATATTCACATGACTCCAGGAACTAGGGCTTTAAGTATAACACCAAATATCATAAGACATTATGATAAATCGGGAGAGTTGATAACACTGAGACCCTCCTACTATGAGTCCAGGTTAGACCAGTAGGAATTAAAAGTTGTTAGCCTTTAATGATGTTGGGTGGCTCCTCTATGAAATATGTTTGAGCTCTGACTAAGTTACAGCTCCCTTATCACAAATTCACATCGTGTTTTGGTAGAAATTGGTAGAATCAGAAGAGAGGCCAAGAACTATCTAGGTCACAACACTGAGATACCCCTTCTTCCCCTAGAGAAAGCAATTTTCAAGCTAAAACTTTACTAAATGAAGGCTTTTTAAATGTACAAATTATCTAATTAAATAACTTGCATAAAATGACACATGGAGCTGCATGAAACCTGGCAATGCTGTAAGTAATTGGAAGATTCCATTTTCATACATTTTATTTTTTTAGTGTGCAGCTATAGCCCACCAGTGCTCTCAATTTTTATCTGTCGTGAAAGAGACTACCTACTAAAAGATAAAGTTGCTTCAGAAACCTTGTGACTCAAGAGGGACAATTGGTTGATTGTGAGTCAGTGATGTGTGATAGCTAAAATAAAGGAAACTATATTTGCTAGCTTCCCACTATTCCTCCCAGCATGATCACAGGCAGCTGCTCTACCAGGAAGGTTCCCTCTGACCAAGCCTGCAGGAACTTTTATAGACTTTCTTTTTTAGCTAAAAGTTGCTTTTATATATCAAAGATGAACTAACTCTTATGAAAACTCCACTTCATGTCGGTTTTCAATTACATACTTCTGTAATGACAGGTTTCAGAGTAACAGCCGTGATAGCCTGTATTCGCAAAAAGAAAAGGAGTACTTGTGGCACCTTAGAGACTAACCAATTTATTTGAGCATAAGCTTTCGTCACGAAAGCTTATGCTCAAATAAATTGGTTAGTCTCTAAGGTGCCACAAGTACTCCTTTTCTTTATACTTCAGTAAGAGAAGCCTTTGTCATTGGACCCAATCCTGCAGGTCCTGATAAAGCTAAACTCCTGAGTTCAATGGAATTTATCATAAATAAGGCCTTTAAAATTAGATTCAATATTTTTGCAACATGGTGTAGTTATTAAGGGCCTGATGCTGTGCCCATAGAAGTTAAGAAAAAATCTCCCATCAACTCCACAGGAACGGAAGCAGGCTTAGAGATTAGGAAAGGAAAGGGAATAAAATAAAGAGAGGGAAAGAGAAAGAAACCTAGTGAAGAGATGGAGAGGGAGAGGGGAAAGAAGAATAAGTGCTCGACCATCCACAGCTGTATCAGAGCTGTGCTCAATGCACCAGAGTTGGGAGGGTAAAATGGCTTTACATGACCTTTTTGCGACCAGCCCTTGTTGCAGCGGTTCAACTGCCAGTATGTTAAAGAATCATCAGAGCTGCTCTAAATTACACTGGCTTGTAACAGCCAAGAATTACTCAAGCACGGCTTACTCCCGTCATGCTTCTTTATACCCCCCAATAGCATGTCCCCAACATGCTCCCACGCCTGGGAGTCACTAGGCTATTTTGGGCAAAATGACCTACACCTCCTCCTTCTCCTCCAGCCATTTTGTGTGGAGCTAGGCAGCCATCTATCTCATTCCCCCCAGAAGCAGCTTAGGTACCTATGCCAACTGACTCCATGCGGCAAAGCCCGTACATGGATCGCTAAGCAGATGTAGGTGGCTATCTCTGAGACAGGGGAGGGGTTTAGGACACAATCCTCTCATTAGCATCTCCCATTGACTAGCTTAGGCAGCTCCCGGCCTAGCATGCTGGCTTTTGTGGATCCCATTCTTAGGTGCCTATCTCTCCCCATTCATTGTACATGGAGACTGGGCACCTAAATCGGCTTTGTGGATGACAATGTTGTTCCTGTGATTTTCTATGCACCTAAAAGTTAGACATTATGACATTCAGCGGTGAAACAGCTAAGTCCCTTCGTGGATCCCACCCTAAGTGACTTAACAAGAAAAAGTCCCATTGATTTCAGATTGCAAACCCTGGTGGAGGTCTACAGCCTGGTTGAAGCATTTGTGCTTCCTTAACTTGTAGAAATTCCTCAGAAGATGGCTTTGGTTGCAAATCTAGCACAGGCTATTTGCTTGTCGATCTAAGTTACACAATTTCAGCTACATAAATAAAGACTGGTCCAGATGCTCACAGGTAATTAGGCTCCTAACTTCCACTGACATGAACAGGAGTTAAGTGCCTAAATACCTTTGAGGCTCTGGGCCACGGTCATATCGCATGATGATCCTTCATCTGATTTTAATCAAAGGGCAATAGACAACATATTGAGTTCTATTTATTAATGTTTTTATACTGCACCAAAACCATGCTATCTGAGCATCTATATCTCACTCAGGAGGGAATCCCATTGGTATCAATATGATGTTTAATGTCTATTATCATTAATACACATGTTATAATCCAAAATACAAAAGACCAATAGATCATCTAGGTCTTGTAAGAACAGGAGTGCTGCTTTTTGTCATGGAGAAGAGCAGATTGGGATTCCTTGGCCTTGAAAGTCTTTCTTTTCAATAGGCATCCAATTTTGTGAAAGCAAAAGTATGCAGAATATGTGAAAAGCAAAAGGCTACTGAAGACGCAATAAATCGACCACCGAGCGCTCTCCTGTCGACTCCGGTACTCCACTGGAGCGAGAAGTGTAGGTGGAGTTGACGGGGGAGTGTCAGCAGTCAACCTACTGTAGTGAAAACACCACAGTAAGTAGATCTAAGTACATCGACTTCAGCTATGCTATTTACGTAGCTGAAGTTGTGTAACTTAGATCGACCCTCCCCCCAGTGTAGACCAGGCCTAAGTCTCACTGAAGATAAACAACCTGAAAACCAATCATCAAAAGTTTAAAGACTCTGAAAACAAATAATCGAACATTTTTCTTTTGAAAATAAATAACACAGATTTAAATAACTCCAAGGACTATTTTAATATTGTGAGGAGAGTGATAAAATGTACTGTATTCAGGACATACCAACCTTTTATGTTCAATGAGATATTTTAGCTTTCTATAATTTACTTAAAAAGAAAAGGAGTACTTGTGGCACCTTAGCGACTAACCAATTTATTTGAGCATAAGCTTTCGTGAGCTACAGCTCACTTCATCGGATGCATACTGTGGAAAGTATAGAAGATCTTTTTATACACACAAAGCATGAAAAAATGGGTGTTTACCACTACAAAAGGTTTTCTCTCCCCCCATCTCACTCTCCTGCTGGTAATAGCTTATCTAAAGTGATCACTCTCCTTACAATGTGTATGATAATCAAGTTGGGCCATTTCCAGCACAAATCCAGGTTTCACACACACACACACACACACAAACCCACTCACCTGTTGGTAATAGCTTATCTAAAGTGATCACTCTCCTTACAATGTGTATGATAATCAAGGTGGGCCATTTCCAGCACAAATCCAGGGTTTAACAAAAACTTCTGGGGGGGGCGGGGGGAGGAAAAAACAAGGGGAAATAGGTTACCTTGCATAATGACTTAGCAAGGTAACCTATTTCCCCTTGTTTTTTCCTACCCCCCCCCCCCCCCCCCCCGACGTTCTTGTTAAACCCTGGATTTGTGCTGGAAATGGCCCACCTTGATTATCATACACATTGTAAGGAGAGTGATCACTTTAGATAAGCTATTACCAACAGGAGAGTGGGTTTGGGCGGTGGGGGAAAAAAACCTGGATTTGTGCTGGAAATGGCCCAACTTGATTATCATACACATTGTAAGGAGAGCGATCACTTTAGATAAGCTATTACCAGCAGGAGAGTGGGGTGGGAGGAGGTATTGTTTCATGGTCTCTGTGTATATAATGTCTTCTGCAGTTTCCACAGTATGCATCCGATGAAGTGAGCTGTAGCTCACAAAAGCTTATGCTAAAATAAATTGGTTAGTCTCTAAGGTGCCACAAGTACTCCTTTTCTTTTTGCGAATACAGACTAACACGGCTGTTACTCTGAAACCTATAATTTACTTAGTACACTCTGAATACTAGATCAGTCTCCAATTATTAGGTATTTATTTTCTAAGCTATTTCTGTGTATATTTCAATACCAAAGTTAGTGTTAGACAAATTGTAATTTCTTTTCTATTTTATTTGCTATGGGTGACATCTGTTTTCATTCTTTAATTAAAATACTTCGTTAAATATGTATTTATGGCCTATCATATAAATAATAATACAGGTGCCGTAAATAAATTCATCTTTTCAAATATAGTTCCAATAAGCAGTCACCAAATTCCCATGGGAAAATGAATTTCTGCTTTTAGCTGCAGTATTCACACACAAATCACTTCATGAAACCAGCCCAGATTGCTAATGGCAAACCCCAAAATCATAAGAAATACAAGAAATATAAAGTAAAGCCATATATTGGCATACATTATCCTTCACACATTGAAGCCAACAGACATTCCAAATGCACGCCATCTGTTCTCCAGCAAATCATCCTGCTCAGCCACAATCACCCACCATGGTCACACACAAACTAGCATAACTCTGCCCTATGTTTGATATATTTCTATGGGATTCCTCATTATTTTTCCTACTTATGGCATTTTTTACATTATTGCCCCTTAGGAATGTTAACCAGCTATAACAAACTTCTTTGTTTGTAATATTAGAATTGTGAACTATGCTATGCTATTAGTGATTGTTCTATCAGTGAGGCACCTTTGGTTATGTGCCATAAGCAGCACGGATGTGTTAATCTTTGGTATGTATATTGCTTTGTATTTTGTTTTATCCAAATGGAGAAGTTAAGGTTGTCTGGTTGAAATTTCAGTGAAAGTGCTTTGCACCTTTTGAAACAAAACAACAACAGCAAAAAGAACACTCGCTGTTATGCAAACATCTTATGCAAAATATTAAATGAGAATCTGCATATTCTGATTTGCATCCAATTTGTTCATATCCCCAAACTTCAGCTTTAAAAAAAACTGATTGAAGATTTAGTCTGGTGAAAGGTGTCAGATTGACAACTCTTGTAAACAAAGTCCTCTGTTTATCAAGTAGTAGGGCAAGTTTCCCATGCTCACTGCACTGCCAGCATACCTCAAATCGCATCAGGAAGGACTTCCTTTATAGGTAACAGGGGTAGTTCAGACTCCAAGACCCTTACAATTCTTGGCCTCTTCTAAATATGTTAATTAGTGCAAACAGAGGGAACTTGAACTGAGACAAACCAAATTATCTCAGAGGGGCCAAACAACGCTTGGATGGAAATATATACATAACATGAGAAGGATGGGGATCTATAGGATGTCCTAAATTACCACTATTTTGGAAACTAAAACATTTCATTTTATGTTACATTACTGCATTAAACAGGAGGATTTGAAGATGCAAACTAAAATTTTCAAACTCGGTGTCTAAAGTTAAACTACTAAATCAAAATTCAGATGCCCAAATGAAATCTTTTGGCCAGAAGCTACGTATATAAATACCTTCTAAAAGAAAATACATCTGTTGGAAATTTACCTAAAGTTTCATCAGGATTCAGAAAGAAAGAAATATACTATTGTCTTCACTGGCCAATCAACACCCTTAATTCTCAATTTTCTTAGAGCAACATGAGACAACACTGTTAGCAAAATAAGTGTGCTTCAAAATGTTTGGGAATCAAGAGCACTGATTAGCTGGTGAGGAGGCAATGATTTATAATACAGGGAATGAGTATAAAACCACTCAGTGAATGTTTTGTTGCTGGTACTGAGCCACAGCCAACTAACAGCTGCAAACAAGCGGAGAAAGAATGAACATGAACACTTGCAGAATGGGCTCAGTTTAAAAATAGTTATAGTGCTACTTGATCCTAGACAGGCTTTTATCGAATGCATCCATTTTAAATATATTTTCCTTTACCCAGACATTATAGAGAGGGCTTTCAATTCTGCTTTCATAACTGAAGACAGAATCTAGAATATTTCAGACAAAGGTTCAACTTTTCCCCCAATCATTTGTCTAGGGCTAGGCCATATTCACCTTTCCACACTAGTCTCATAAAAGCAATGCTGAATCTCATTCAGCATAAAGTTCTCATCTCTCACACAAGTGACATGCAAAAACGTGTCTTCTCAGTGAGCTGACCTGTATAATCAGGAGAGGTTAGTGCAGTAGTGCACTAACACGGCCGTTTCGTTGGCAGAAGTACTGTGAGCTTTGTGGTAGTGGTGTAAATAATCTGTGTGAGCATGAACAGGATCACCTCCACTGAACCAAAAAGTTTTATGAAGTACCTATGCCAGATATTTTAATGAAGTACTTATGCCTCAAAATACATTATATGAGTCACTGAAGAATACTCTGATTTATTTTCTCTTCATAAGCACCAATTTAGGTACTTCAGCCATGCCCATCGGTGCGCTATTTGAGTGCCTCAGAAATTCAATAAGCAGAACACAGCAATATGCTATATCTCTCTTCTTCCCCATTCTGAGGGGAGATTAATTTTTATTTGTTCAAATATGTGATTTTGATGGAATTACTGAGGAAGGTTAGGTCAAAGAAGTAGGATTTATGTTTCATTATGAAGTCAGTGATGTTTGTGATCATTCTTATCTCCTCCAGAAGCTAATCCCACTGTCACAAGCAGACTCAAATATCTATGTGGCCCAACCACTAGAGTGGGACAGAGGGCCACACTGTCTAAGCACACACAGGGCATGAAGTTCACACAAAAACAAATGGAAAGTGATGGGGTAAATTAGACTGAGTGAGGAATAACTTAATGACACTAGCCATATATGGTATCAATTGCTTGATAAACTCACACAGAATATATACTTACCGAAGGGATAAGCAAACCTCTCAAATGTACCTCATTGTGTGATACCTCCCACACTGAGGCTGTTCTATACCCGCTTTCTTACTGCACTGCAATTTTAGGTGATATTCCAGCCTGCATCTCTGGGACTGTATTCCTTCGCTTCTTACCCTCCTCTCCAGGAAGCAGAGAGATGGCTGCTGCTCAAGAACCAACAGGGAAGGAGTGAGAAGGTGTAAGCTGAGGGGAACTAATACCTTTTTTATAAGACAGGAGGGATGTTGGGTAGGGTTGCCAACTTTCTGATCGCAGAAAACTGAATAGGCTTGCCCTGCCCTGCCCCACCCTGTCCAGCTCCTCCCCAGCTCACTCCATTCCCCTGCCTCCGTCGCTTGCTCTCCCCCGCCCTCGCTCAATCGCTCATTTTAACTTGGCTGGAGCAGGGGGTTGGGGTGTGGGAGGGGGTGAGGGCTCTGACGGGGAGTGTGGGCTCTGGGATGGGGCCAGAGATGAGGGGTTTAGGGTACAGGAGGGGGCTCTGGGATAGGGGGCCAAGGGGTTTGGCGTGCAGGAGGGGGATCCAGGCTGGGGGTTGGAGTGTGGGAGGGGGTTCAGGGTGTGGACTCTGGGCGGCGCTTACTTCAGGAGGCTTCCAGAAGCTACTGGCATGCCCCTGCACCCCCTAGGTGCAGAGGTAGCCAGGGGGCTCTGTGTGCTGCCTCCATCTTCACGCACCACCCCCACAGCTCCCACTGGCCACTGTTCCCGGCCAATGGGAGCTGTGGAGCCGGAGATTGGGGTGGGGGTAGCACGTAGAGCTTCCCTGGCTGGCCCTGCACCTAGGGGCCGCAGGGACATGCAGGCCGCTTCCGGGAGCCCTGCGGAGCCAGGGCAGGCAGGGAGCCTGCCTTAGCCCTGCTGCATGCTGACCAAACTTTTAGTGGACTGGTCCTGCCAGGGTCCCTTTTTGACCAGGCGTTCCCGTCAAAAACCAGATGCCTGGCAACACTATGTTGGAGGGAACAGAACAGGCCCTGGGCAGCTTAGCTCTTTCTGCTCCCTTCGCTATTGTGAAAAAAGCATGGCTCCTCTCCATTGCCACCTCCTCTCCCCTCACATGCCTCTCTTTGTGCCAAAAGGAAAGGGAGAGGGGAGGAAAAAGCAACAAAGGTCCCAAAGTTGCTGTAGCAGGGGCAGCTTGGGAAGCCTCTCATCTCCCAGAAAGGGGAAGGGGCACAGCAGTTGAAGCAAAGTAGGGAGATCCCAGCCAGCAATAACTGGGAGGAGAAGAGGGTATATATTAATTGGGGGGATTGTTTTTTTGTGGGGTAAGAGACGACGTTGTAGCAGCACTGTGTGTCTGGAGGGCTACATTAACTCAGTCTGTGGCCTGGACAGAGAAAATAGCCCACACAGACACCAAATAGCTAAAAGGTGGGGTATATGATTTTATTGTGTGTTGTGCCAAAGCTGACAGACTATAAGGTTTTTTTTTTAAATAGTAAACCTGATTTTAAGGATGTTTTAAACGTAATAAATTAGTTTTGCTCTCTGTAACTGGATAATGCAGGAGGGAAGGGCAAAGCCTGCTACAGACTGCAAAACTAGTATATATTACGTTCAGACAGTGAGAATACATGCTTGACTCTGAAAACCATTATAATCTGTCAATAGTGGCACAACACACAACAAAGCACAGGTGTAATGCATTTCAGTCATCTGATACACATTGGCAAGAGACTATGGGAGCTGGGACAAAATAATGGAAGACTGTTTTGGAAGAACTATTATTATGGGCTTACCAGACTTCCTGTATACGCCTGAGAGCGGGTTCCCATATAATGCGTCCACTCCCTCACACACCCATACATACAAAAATTTTGAATCTTTCTGGCATGCAACATGCTAAACAGATGATAGGTATCAGATGGTAAGACAGGGTGAGCAACAAATATACGACAAAGCACAGTAGTCTGTAAGCAGAGCAATGCTACTGAAATTGTAACTACCATATGGTGGTAATAAACAGGACATGTGCAAAACAGGAAAAGATTTCACAGCAAGGGGTGTGATAAGAGTCAGCAAGAGGCAGAACTAGAAAAGACACAATGGGATTGCAAGCACAACAAACAGTGATGGCATTTCATATTAATTATCCTCAACTAAGTCCCAGTGTGTACAGTACGTCTTATACCTAAAAATACTTTAAACAGCCTTGCTGTGAGCACCTCTAATTTATCATCCTGTTCACCTTCCTTTGTAATATCCATATTTACAAGGAATAAAAAAGACTCATACATCTATTTTAAATATACTGTCAAAGGGCTCGAACACAAGACAATGATTCAGCTCATCTTCTGTGTATTTAATTCTCTCCAGTCTTTTGGATGCCAAATAAACACAAATGAAAAACATATGGCATCTTAATGGACTGGAAGAAAAGGAGGACAGGGGCTGATATTTAAAGGAAAGCATGGCATTCAGGTAGTACATTTTAAACCTCCTTTCAGCTAGAGTTTGATATATATGTTTTTGTTTTTAATGGAAGAGACTGGCCTATTCTTCTCTACTGAAGTTCAGTACTTTGCTCACTACTAAGCCAAATTTACTACTTATGACAATGAATGCATACCTCTTCCTAGGTTCTTATATGAGTGCTCAGCACCATATTATCCCATATCTATCAACGTCAATGCTGAATATGGCCCTACTGGTATATTTATATGTAATTTATTTAGATATTGTACTATCGTAGGTGTGCTTGGCTCTTAAAAGGCAGAATACACAGTCCCTGAACCAAAGACCTCACCGTCTAAGACTCCTATCCTGCAAAGGGGCACCTGTGGAGAAGTTTACAGAATAGGGGCTTTAACTAGGCTATGTAGAGATAAAAAAAAGTTTATATGGAATCTGACTTTTGCCTCAAATTCCATTGATCATAGCTGATAATAAGTGAGCCACCTCAGAGAGCTCGGACTTATTCTGGGCTGGGAAATGGAATCTTCCCCTTTTTTGTTGTCGTTTTTTTATTATTATTTTTTTTTTAAAAAGCCAACATGGCCTTTTTCCTTAGTTGTGGGGCTGTGAATTTTCGGGCGTCTAGTAAGATGTTCTTAAATTATTCCCAGTTATCATTCACATTTTTCTGATTAAATTTTTCCTCCTAGATGTTTTGGCTTACAGTTGTTTTCAGCTTTATGAAACTGGTCCTATTAAAGCACCAAGTATATATATTACCAATCTAGACTTTATTCTGCTTGCATGTTCAGAGAGTCCATGTTCATTGTTCACTGAGTATTCAGAGACTGTGAATATATTTGTGTTCACACAGACATTCCACAAAACTATCTCGTTTGCTCAAGTTCCTGAGAGGAAAACATAATGAACAAACAAGTAGTATCAACTGGATTTTGTTTTGGTATAAACGCTACCAAGAGACGCCTAGAATAACGTACACATAATTTCAGATTTCATCTTCTTGAGTTGCTTTTGTTGCTGTTTTGTTTTGTTTATTCTTATGCTCATGAACAGATATATCCCACATTTACTACTTATGTGAAAAATCTTCCTAAATGGCACTCCCATAATTTGAATTACATAATTCTGTCATATCACCACATGTATAGATATGAATAACTGGTTTGCATTATTACCAGAACAGAATCACTTCTCTGGTTCCTGATCTACTGAGAACGCAAGCAGAGGAGAAAAAGAGAGGGATGTGACTACCCCTTGGGACAACACATCTGGAAGAACTCCAGTTACATTTTTATGGCTGACTGAGAACAACGCTTCCTCGGCTCTCGTCTCCTAATGCCCCTACTCTACTTGCGCTACATTGATGACATCTTCATCATCTGGACCCATGGAAAAGAAGCCCTGAAGGAATTCCACCATGATTTCAATAATTTGCATCCCACCATCAACCTCAGCCTGGACCAGTCCACACAAGAGATCCACTTCCTGGACACGATGGTGCTAATAAGCAATGGTCACATAAACACCACGCTACACCTGAAACCAACTGACCGCTATACTTACCTACATGTTTCCAGCTTTCATCCAGACCACACCACATGATCCATTGTCTACAAGCTCTACAATACAACCACATTTGCTCCAACCCCTCAGACAGAGACAAACACCTACAAGATCTCTATCAAGCATCTTACAACTACAATACCCACCTGCTGAAGTGAAGAAACAGATTGACAGAGCCAGAAGTGTACCCAGAAGTCACCTACTACAGGATAGGCCCAACAAAGAAAATAACAGAACGCCACTAGCCATCACCTTCAGACCCCAACTAAAACCTCTCCAGCACATCATGGATCTACAACCTATCCTGAAGGACGATCCCTCACTCTCACAGATCTTGGGAGACAGGCCAGTCCTTGCTTACAGACAGACCCCCAACCTGAAGCAAATACTCACCAGCAACCACACACCACACAACAGAACCACTAACCCAGGAACCTATCCTTGCAACAAAGCCTGTTGCCAACTGTGTCCACATATCTATTCAGGGGACACCATCATAGGGCCTAATCACATCAGCCGCACTATCAGAGGCTCGTTCACCTGCACATCTCCCAATGTGATATATGCCATCATGTGCCAGCAATGCCCCTCTGCCATGTACACTGGCCAAACTGGACAGTCTCTACGTAAAAGAATAAATGGACACAAATCAGACATCAAGAATTATAACATTCAAAAACCAGTCGGAGAACACTTCAATCTCGCTGGTCACTCGATTACAGACCTAAAAGTCACAATATTACAACAAAAAAACTTAAAAAACAGACTCCAGCGAGAGACTGCTGAATTAATTAATTTGCAAGCTGGACACCATTAAATTAGGCTTGAATAAAGACTGAGAGTGGATGTATCATTCCACAAAGTAAAACTATTTCCCCATGTTTATTTTTCCCCCTACTGTTCCTCACACGTTCTTGTCAACTGCTGGAAATGGCCCATCTTGATTATCACTACAAAAGGTTTTTTATCTCTCCTGCTGGTAATAGCTCACCTTAACTGATCACTCTCAATATAGTGTGTATGATAACACTCATTGTTTCATGTTCTGTGTGTGTGTATATATATCTTCCTACTGTATTTTCCACTGCATGCATCCGATGAAGTGGGATTTAGCCCACAAAAGCTTATGCTCAAATAAATTGGTTAGCCTCTAAGGTGCCACGAGTACTCCTGTTCTTTTTATAAAGTAAGTAATCTTCCTTTCTTCTTTGCATGCTGGTCCCCACAGGTATTCACTGTGGGTGACTCCCAAGCCGTATTCATTGAGGAGGAGGGTGCAAAGAAGTATGCTGTACCACAGAGTGGTGGACCTCTGAGCCAAAGGAGGCATCCCCAACAGAAGCTTGAACCAGACTGTAAAGCCTGGTGAAGGTATGTACGGAGTCCCAAGTAGCTGCTCTGCATATGTCTGAGAGAGGGACTCCCTGCAAGAAGGCTACTGACACTACTAGGGCTCTCTTTGAGTGGGCCCTGACAGGGATGATGTGGGAGGAAATCCACTAAAAGTGCCTTTGAGAAGAGATAGCTCCCCCTTCATTCTTTCGACAATAGTGAGGAGCAGTCTGGAAACTGCCACAAGGGTGCCATTCTGTGCAGTTAGAAAGACAGAGCAGTGTGCACATCCAGAGAATGGAGCCTTGTCTCCTTCATGCTGTGGTGAACCTTAACGTAAAACACCAGAAGGTGAACAGTCTGGTCAAGGTGAAATTCAGAAGGCATTTTAGAGATGAATTTTGGATCCAATCATGAAGAAACTTTGTCCTTGTGAAAAACAGTATAAGGTGGGTCTGCCATAAGGGCCCCAAGCTTCCCTACCCTTCTAGCAGCGGTAATCACCAAAGGCAATAAAAAGGCAACTTTCAAAGAAAGGTGCAGGAGGGAGCAGGAGGCCAAGAAGTTTAAATGCTGGTCTCATTACAGCAAAAAGGACAAGAGTCATACAAAAGAGTTTTGTCCAGTTACCCCTCAGGAACATTGTAGTAGTGGGATGGATAAAGACCGAGCAGCCCTCCACTCAAAAGGGAGTGTAAGGGGGTGTAAAGCATTTGTAGATGCCAAGTGTACCTGTAAGCAGCCGATAGACAAGCCTGACATCTTCAGTGAGAGAAGATATTCCAGGATGCAGGGGATACACAATGCCTCAGGAGGGAAGTGGTGCTGCAGGCACCAAAGAGAGAATCCCCCCCATTTGGTAGAATAGCATGTCTGCATTGAGGGTCTCCCGTTATTGCTGAGGATGGATTGAACATTCTAAGAGCATGCCTTATGCTCATTGTCCATCCAAAACATTTTTCCTACAGTGTGCTGCCAGATGTAGGAACAATGGGTTGGGGTGGTCTGTCCAGCCTTTTGGACAGCAGGCCCAGGAGTGGTCATAGTGGATGTATTAGCAGGAGGCTAGCTGCAGGATGGTAATGAACCAGAATTTCCTCAGATACCATGGGGCTATCAGGATCACATTTAGCTTGCTTTTCCCAAATTTGGCAAGGTTAACAAAGGGATGGGAAGGAAGGCATACATCCACGGTTCTGACCAGGTGTGCTCCAGATAGTTTTAGCAGATTATTTGGCCTTGTTAATGGGGAGTGCCACTTCAGAGGGAGTCATAGCCTGGAAAATGTCCAGGAGCTTGTGGGTCAGAACTTGGACCTCCTCTAGTGGGATTTGTAGAGCTCGATCCTCTTAAGAAGGTCCTGGCGCAGCTTAAAATCATCCAGTGGTGATGGAAAGGCTAGTGACACTGCCTCATTGCCGAAGACAAAGAAAGTACACTGGTGGATCCAATGGTACTGGCAGTACTGACTGCTCCTCCTTCATCAAGTGCTCCTTGGAGACTGTGGTTCTTCACCTGGGGGTGACCGCTACTCAGAGTAATACAGAGGGTCCTTGTACTCAGGTGCCCAAAAGTACTCCCAGGGGCCCTAATAAAGCTGATGACCATAAGCATAGGAGTATGCAGGTGGACCCCTGGTGGTGCCAGAGGAAGGGTTGAGGAAGACCTTTTTGTGACACTGCACCCTATATTTCATCATAGTAATATTATTATAATATGGTTATGGCATAATTATGATGCATTTTGTACAAGATAAATCTGTGAGGTGTCACTGGAAAAGTTATGATTGGCTGAATAGGATTATCCTGTTTCTATGCATGTATCATTTTTGTATCTGAAGTTATAAATACTATGTATCTGTACTTCAAATGTACTTATTCATGGGTAACGCCCACTAGACAAGATGCTTTCAGTCTAGATAGTGGGTGGGGAAGGGCCTATTCTGGGCAGTGGGCCATTAGAAAGATCAATAAGCCTCAGGAGAAGCTTATCTCCCATCTGGTGATGAGCCTCCCTGAGAATGCTACAAACAGCCTATGAGTGACGGCTGCTATGACCCTACAAAGACATGTGACCAGGCCACATGATGCTGGACTTCACCTTGGGATGTCAGTATTTTTCCACAAACTGGTCTGGGAACCAAGCTTTGGGAACAAAGAGTTCCTGCCACATGCAAAAGCTATATAAGGCAAGGAGTGACATCACCTGGGGTTCTTCACTCCTGCACAAGAAAACTCCTGGAAACACCTGAGGAACAAAGACTGAACTGGGGGAAGTGCTGGACCCAGGTTAAAGGGATTTCTAGCCTGTGTACAAAACACCTGGGGATTCCAAGCTGTAAGGCAAGTGAAGCATGCCCCTTACGAATCTGCAGCCTGCTTGTATAATCTCTTAGTGTGAGAATCTGCCAATTTATATCCTATCTATCTAGTATATTAAGTTTAGTTTGTGTTTTTTATTTCCTAGATAATCTGCTTTTATCTGTTTGCTATCCCTTATAACCACTTAAAATCGATCTTTTGTAATTAATAAACTTACTTTTGTTTTAATCTAAACCAGTGAGTTTTGACTGGAGTGCTTGGGGAAAATCTCTGCTTGGTTACCACAAGCGTGCATTGTTCTCTTCACATTGAGCGAGAGGCGGACCCATATACTGGCCAGATTTCCCCAGGGCAGGATAGTACTGCTCTGAGGTCCGAGTCTGGGAAGCTGGTAGTTAGAGAGCCTGCATGTAACTGCAGATGGTTGTGTCCCTACCTGTATGTATGCTGGTGACAGTGCAGGATTGTGGGCTTTGCAGCTTGTCACAGCAGTATAGTGTGAGAGAGAGCCCAGGCTGGTGGGCCAGGGGGCTCAGTGGCACCCCAGGGGGAACCCATCACACTCTTTTTAGACAATGAGTAGGGAGATCTGTCCCTCTTCTTGTGGTGGTGTTTGCCCTTGCTTTTCTCATGATTCTACTTCATGAAATCCTTATGCCTGCTCACAGACTCCAATCTATCAGAACCAGTCAGTGGAATCTGTAGATGGGGAGCAGGAAGGCCCAGGGTCCCCAGGCTTCAGAACCCGAGCTCCAGCCCGAACTGCCACTTCAAAGCACTGTCTACAGTTATTTTTAGAGTGCTAGCATGAGCCCCACTAGCCCACGTCTATTGACCCAGGCTGGGAGGCTCAATCCCATGGGCCCTGTAGATATACCCATGAAGACACCTATAAGGTGTCTCCAGAATTCATGAAATTGCCTGGTATGCAGGGGGAAAGCATGGCAAATGCCATATCTCAAACAGACGTATGTTTTCCTGAGGCAATATCAGCAGCTCACATGCAGGGTGCTCACCAGGAAGACGAGGGGCAGGCGAGGCACGGCTTGAAGCCTGGAACCTTGGGCATAATAAGGCCCAAAATGTTGGGGGAGCTGAGGATGGGGGAAACCCCTAATTCCCAACTAACTAACTAACTGACACTAAAACTAACACTATCCAATACTTTAACAACTATTTACAAAATTTACAGACGTGAAGAAGCAGAATGCTGAAGAGCAGAATCAGACACAGGAGGTTCCGTCCCAGACTGTGAGAGGTAGAAAAGGAACTGAAAAGGCAGTTGATCTTGGCAGCTACCTCAGCTGGGAGCACAAGGAGGCACAGGTGCATACCAACAGACACTGATATCAAAGAATTTCTGGTTCCAGGAGCATGGACCATCTGTGCACCCACAGTGAATATGCACAGGAACCAGCATTCAAAGACGACTTGCTCCTTTTTGGTTTTGGTTCCTCCTGCCTTCGCATGACTTTGTACATTTCATGCAAATAAACAAGACTGCCTCAAAGAAACTACCGGATTTCAATGCCCTAGTCAATTTCTACTCCCAGCTGAAACAACTCCAGGACCCCCAGCTTTGGCTACCCACTTGGGTTGAAAAAGGGTAACAATATATAATCAGTCTCTCTCTCCACTTAAATAAGTATTTAATAAATACATTTGAAATTAAAAACAAAAACAAAAAACAAGTGATATACATAGATGGACTTACGCCATTATATAATTTGGCATTTATAGTTGAAAAGAGGTTATTACTATTAAATACTTCTACCAGTTTTCATTAAAAAAAATGACTCAACCGATTCCCCTAGCCAGTTGGGGTAAGGTTGTTGCATGATAACTTATCTTTTTGAAACTGTCTTGTTGTCATTAGACAGCTTCTGTTACAGTATATCATACTGAAATGTAGTTTTGTCACGTGAAAATACATTCTAATTTTTAGGAAGAGTCCTTGATATTTTCACAATATGTCACTTTTCCATTCCTCTTTTGATAAAACTCTAAGTACAATGTATAGTAATTGAATTAAAAGTTGTAAGTCTGATTTTGCTCTCATTGAAGTAAATGGCAAAAATCCTATTTAACTGCAGCAGAAGCAAGATTGAACCTCTGTTCCTACTTTTCTCCCCTAATGTCACAAGGCTAAATCCTAAAATCTTTACTCAGGCAAAACTCCTGAGAGAGAATGGAGTAAGGATTTCAGAACTGTGCTTCCTGTTCATAGATTTCAGATGTTGGCAGGAATGAAAGTTGCCTGTTTGTAATACTGAATTTCAGCTAGCTCTTTTGACTTCCCTTTCAAATAGGAAACAGCCAATTAAATTGTCCCCACTGTCAGAAAGTTTCCTTAATTAAGACCATGAAAAGGCTTTAGAATTTTTGACACAAATGGAACATTCTTATTTGTCATGAGTGATGTCATTAATGCTAATTCTGTACATAGATCTGCTACTTTTTCTTATTTATGCTGGTAAATTCCATGTCACAGTAACAGTAAGACATTGGAGCCTATATTTTTCTATGAAATTTGGGACTAATCCTACTACCAATGAAATAAATGGCAAAACTTCCAATGACTTGGGGGCCTTATCCTGCTCCCATTTTGCCTTTGGCCTTTTGCCTTGCATCACAAACTATGGCATGATATAATTATTATTTTTTAATCTAGAACGGATACATAGATTTTAAGGCCAGAAGGAACCATTGTGATCATTTAGTTTTACCTACTGTATAATACAAGCCGCAGGACTTCCCTGAATTAATTCCTCTTTGAACTAAAGCACATATTTTAGAAAAACATCTAATTTTGATTTAAATATTTCCTGTGATGGAAAATCCACCTCTACCCTTGATGAATTGTTTCAGATGGTTAATTACATTCACTGTTAAAAATTTACATCTTATTTCAAGTCTGAATTTGTCTAGCTTCAACATCCAGCCATTGGATCGTGTTATACCTTATTTTGCCAAATTGAAGACCCCTTTAATACAGCCAAAGCTGTATTATCCGGCACTTTACCAGCCGGAAAGCTCTATAAACTGGCATTTCTGATCTTCATTGAAAGTCTGGTTTACAGTCCAGGTGGCGCAGGGCTGGCAGGCTCACTAGCTGGCTCCATGTGACCCCCTTGAAGCGGCGACCTGTCCCTGCCTCTCCTAGGTGGAGGAACAACCACAAGGGGTTCGGAGTGCAGGAGGGAGTGCGGGGCATGGGCTCTGTGAGGGAGTTTGGGTGTGGGAGGGGGCTTGGAGCAGGGGATTGGGATCTCCACCCTGAGTGCAGGCTCCACAGCTCCCATTGGCTGGCAACTGCAGCCAGTGGGATCTGCGGGGGCAGTGCTTGCAGGCGGAAGCAGCACACAGAGTCACCTACCCGCGCCTCTGCCTAGGAGCAGCAGGGACAGGTCACCACTTGCGGGAGCTGCCCGAGGTGAGAGCCACCCAGATCCAGCACCCCACAACCCTCCCACGCCCCAACCCCCTGCTCCAAGCCCCTTCCTGTACCCAAACTTCCTCCCTCTTAGTTAACTGGAACTTTTTGCTTACTGGCACCCCCCAGTCCCCCAACATGCCAGATTACAAAGCTTTTACTGTATCAATTTTTGAAGGTTTATAAATTTTGTAGGTTGATTATAAACTTTAATCAAGTCACCCCTTAACCTTTTCTTTTTAAGATAAACAGATCAAATTCCTGGAGTCTATAACTATATGGTATGTTTTCCAATCCTTTAATCATTGTCCTTATTTCTGTATCTTATTGTTCAATTACTGGCTTTTCTATTAAAAGGAAAAAATCATAGAATAAGCTTTGCATTTAATTTTAAAACTTTAAATTATGAACTTCTAGCTCAGAAGAAGGACATTTCTCAGAGCTGAAATTTTTGTATACATTTTTGTATACATTCTATGTAGTTGAAAATTCAAGTTGCATTCTATGATTTCCTCAGCTAACCAAAGAATCTCAGTTTTAACCTTCAAGTATTTGTTCTGATTTCACTGAGATAAGTGTTTAGCTTTGCAAGGATATGATTTGCATTTTATTTGTAAGCAGAGCCAATACTGATTCACACAACAAGAGACATTTAGAGTGACAAGAATAGAGTTGCAAAAGATAAAATTTCCAGCTTAAGCCTTTGCAGGTGCCAAAAACAAAAAGGGAATAGGTGATGAAAATATGAGCACTGCTCAAGAAAAAAAAATTTAAAGGAACAGTGTCAAGTATTATTTACAACTCATTTGTTTTATCCAATTTTTTTTTTAACGCGCAGAAGCTTTGAAATAAATTTCTCTATAGACTTTGCCCTGTTCTGTTTGGAAAACATGAAATTTATTCTCACATTTCCATTGTGACAAGCTAATGTTACTTTGTTTAGTTTACTTGGTTTGTGCACTAGGAAAAATGATTAAGTCAGCAGAGCTCGAAGATTAGGATTCATAGGTATGTAAACTGCTTTGAGGACTCTTAAGCAACAAAGTAAACAATATGTGAGGTCCTGCAAAAACAATTCCTTTTTAAAATAGTTCCTTGATACTGACTGAAGCGCTTTTCAACAGGGTAGTCTTCACACCCTTTACAGATCTTCTGTTCTCTTTTCACTCCCTCATCCTTTACCCTCCACCAAGGAGCAGCTGCCATTCTCCCAAAAACCCACAAGTGAGGTCTCAGAGAAGAATTCTTTCCAGCCTCCCTCTTCACCTTCTCTGCTGCCACTGCTCAGGCTGCAGAACTGGACTCCTGCTCCCTGTCTACCCCCTCCCAACCCAATGGAAAAATTATCTGAGGGGATTCAAAAGGGAAGGGAGGAGGAAGAAAATGAGAAATGAAAAAGGGGCCTGGGAGATGCTACCTAAAGGGAGAAGAGAAAAAGAGAGAGATTCCTCCGAGAGAAGAGGAGGGGAATCCATGAAAAGTGGGGAATTCCCAAAGACAGGGAAGCTGTATGTGTGGGGGACATATGGTTGTCCAAGTGGGAAGAGAATGAAATTCACAGTATTGGGAAATGAGAGAACCTTCCCAAAAAGTTAGAGTGTGGGGAGCACAGATGGAGGTGTTATTAGAGGTTGAGAGATTTCATAAATGCATCTACTTTTAATTAGGTTTTCAAATACAGTATTAACCTTAGCTAGCTAAACAAATATATTCTGTATTTGGACAAGACTACAACTGGCCTCTTGTCAGTGAATTTTTTTATTTCCATCCTGAAGACTCTGATTGCCATATTATATTCACCCTTCACCACAAAATGAGTTTGACATCCCTGCTCTAAGCAAAATCAAAGTCAAGGCTGATAGTGGACCATAAAATTAGCCAATCACCATATTCCCCTTTCCTCAGTTAGGCCTGGGTCTTGCAAACATGTAAGTGCTCAACCTTACACATCCAAGTAGTCACATTGATTTCAATGGGACTACTCATGTACCTAAAGTAATTCATGTATATAACTGCAGGAACAGGTCCTTAATTTGCATGTAACAATCCTATTGGTTAAAATGCTTTCAAGTTCAAATGCAACATTAATAATACATGAAGTTCAAGTTCTCCATTTTGAGTTTTGTATTTTTCCTTATGAGATAAAACATAGTTAGAATGACAGTACATTTAGCTTACCCTGACAATTTGAGGAAAAAACGTATATGCAATACAGCTTCAAAACTCACCTTCAACTAATCTATGACTATAGAAATTGAGATACTTTTTTATAAACTGTGTCACTACAGGTCAGAGTTTAAGATCAAAGAAGATTAATATTACATACCAAAATTCCTTGGAATTGTTATTTTTTTTTCATGTTGCCCCCACAGAACTAGTTCGAATAGGTACAAAAAGAGGGACCTGTGATATTATTCCCATCCTTCCCTGCCAGGATTGCCTTATGCAGACTAAATTTATGTGTCAAGATGGGACAGAATGAGAGATGATGGCTGGTCTCCATAGTAATGTCACCATACATAAAAAGGGAAGCAGTAAGTAGAGATACCGCTAACAGCAGAGCTCATGTAGATTATTATTTCCTTGAGTGCTAAGTGGCCTTGAGATTGCGGTGCTAGACTACTAGTTATTTCAATGGGGACAGAACAGTCCAGGGAAATATGGTGTGCAGAACTCATCTGTCCAGTATATTAGATTTTCTGTCTAGTATATTAGATTTTCCTACATCTGAGGGTCAGTCTGGGCCTGAAATCTTGCACATTTCAATGGACCATTACAAAAAAAAGACATAATTGGCCTCAAGCAATTTCAAGACTGTTCTCGCTGGACCTAACTAAAAGCCACTGAAGTCAAAAGGAGTCTTTTAATTGACATCAGTGGATCAGGAACTCAGTTTCTGCAGCTCTTGCTGAACGATAATATTAGGCTCATAGCAATACCAGTGATTTTGGACATCGTATGAAATTATTGAATGGTATCCAAAACTTAGCCAAATAGTTACATTTTAAACACATAAAGCATAGTACCAGATCTGGATCCCTTCCTGAGGAAAGAGATGGTCTTTCATGGGAAACATGCTCCCATGAAAGTTAATGGTGAAACTCCTACTGACTTCAATTGGGGCAGCACTGGGTTCAAAATGTTCAAGTACTAAAAAGCATTTTTCATAAGTGGTCAGGAAAACAACTTTATGATTTAAAATTAAGCTGCAGATCCATTTAGAATAAAGGCAATTTTGAAATATCTTGCTCAGTGTATCAAGATACAGTAATATAATTGAAATTCCAGTAATTATACACTGTAGTCCTTTGGTATTAACATATTTTACACCAATACTGGGTGAGAGCTATTAACATTGCAGTTACTTTTATTTAATTTTACTAATATTTAATTTAATAGAAAACATGTTTTTTATTTATTTGCCAGAAGCTGGGAATGAGCACAGGGAATGGATCACTTGATGATTACCTGTTCTGTTCATTCCCTCTGGCCAGTCGGAAGACAGGATATTGGACTAGACGGACCTTTGATCTGAGCCAGTATGGCGATTCTTATGTTCTTAATTAACAGTCTAATAGTGGGCAGGTAGGTTGAGTATTTAGCAAAACACAATACCCCCAAAAGTCCGATCATATATGTAAAACATATTTTAAATACACATAATTCAAAGCCTACACACATATGTATAAAAATATCAAGGGCTGTGTTTTAAAGCACATCACTATATTTACCAAAAAAGCATGTCTGGAGACAACAGGAAAACCTGCATCCATACCAGGATTTTTTATTCATTTTATCACCCTTGCTTGTGCATTATTTAAGCAACATTAATAGTACATGAAAAAAATGCTAAAATTTGCTCTTTACTTCAGTCTGTTATAGAGCTTGTATGATAATACAAGTCTAGTCTTGTAGGAGTTCCATGTTATTGAAAAGGCTGTTGAAATTATATTTGTATCGTTCACTTATTACATGTCTGACAGACAGCCAATAGAAAAAAAATTATTAGAGTAAAAATAATTTTTAATTTTAGAACACATATAGGGTGAATGAGAACAAAGAAAGTGCATGTAACTCAACCTCAGGGTATCCAGTTCCAAGGTGAAGAGGAGAGTAGATTGGGTTAACATTCTAATTTATTATTTCATGTTGTATACACGTAAGGTTGCCCATTTTCTACTTGCACAAAACCGAACACCCTTTCCCCACCCCGCCCCTCCTCCAAGACCCCACCCCTGCCCCACCCCTCCTCCAAGGTCCCGCCCCTGCTTACTCCATTCTCCCTCCCTCTGTCGCTCCTCTCCCCACCCTCACTCACTTGCTCATTTTCACTGAGCTGGCTCAGGGGGTTGGGGTGCAGGAGGGGGGAGGGCTCCAGCTGGGGGTGCGGGCTCTAGGATGGTGCCAGAAATGAGAAGTTCAGAGTGTGAGTGGGGGCTCCAGGCTGGGGAGTGCAGCCGAGGGGTTCGGAGTATGGGAGGGTGCTCCAGGATGAGGCAGGGGTTTGGGGTGTGGGAGAGGGTACAGGCTCTGAGCTGGGGGTGCAGGTTCTTGGGTGGGGCCAGAATTTAGGAGTTCAGGGTGCAGGAGGGGGCTCCAGGCGGGGGCAGGAGCTTGAGGTGCGGGGAGGAGGGTGTGAGGGTTCTGGCTGGGGGCGCGGGTTCTGGCGTGGGGCTGGGGATGAGGGGTTTGGGGTGTAGGAGGGTGCTCCAGGCTGGAACCAAGGAGTCTGGAGGGTGGGAGGGGGATCAGGACTGGGGCATAGGGTTGGGGCACAGGAGGGGGTCAGGTGTGCAGGCTCCCAGCAGCGCTTACTTCAAGCAGCTCCCAGAAGCAGTGGAATGTCCCCCTCCGGCTCCTACATGCCGGCATTGCCCCTGCAGTTCCTGACCAATGGGACCTGCGGAGCCGGCACTTGGTGCGGGTTAGAGTGTGGAGTACCCTGGCTGCCCCTACACATAGGAGCCAGAGATGGGACATGCAGCTGCTTCCAGGAGCTGCGCGGAGCCACGGCAGGCAGGGAGCCTGCCTTAGTCCTGCTGTGCCGCTGACCAGACTTTCAAAATCCCAGCCAGCAGTGCTGACCGGAGCCACCAGGGTCCCTTTTCAACTGGGCGTTCCGGTTGAAAAACTGGACACATGGCAACCCTATATACACTCAGCTATATAATGTTAGAATTACATTCAGAGTTGTATTATTGGGACTGTCTATGGCAGGCATGTCATAAATATAAAGGGAAGGGTAACAACCTTCCTGTTTTCAGTACTATAAATATAAAATCCCTCCTGGCCAGAGACACAAAATCCTTTTACCTGTAAAGGGTTAAGAAGCTCAGGTAACCTGGCTGGCACCTGACCAAAAGGACCAATAAGGGGACAAGATACTTTCAAATCTGGGGGAGGGGGGAAGGTTTTGCCTATCTGTTCTGTGTGCTTGCCGGACACAGATCAAGGAAGCACGCAATCCAACTCCATTAGAATTAGTAAGTACTAGCAAGGGAATGCGTTATACATTAGCTTATTTTTGTTTTGGCTTGTGATCTTCTCTGTGCTGAGAGGAAGGCATATTCCTGGTTTTCTTTTTGTAACTTTAAAGTTTGGCCCAGAGGGAAATCCTCTGTGTTTTTGAATCTGATTGCCTTGTAAGATTATCTTCCATTCTAATTTTACAGAGGTGCTTCTTTTACCTTTTTTCTTTACAATAAAGTTCTGTTTCTTTTAGAATCTGATTGGGGTTTTTTTTAGTGTCCTAAAAAAACCCAAGGTTGGTCTGTGCTCATCTTGTTTATTCTCAAGCCTCCCCTGGAAAGGGGGTGTAGGGGCTTGGAGGGAGATTAGGGGGGAGTAGGAACTCCAAGTGGTCCTTTCCCTGAGCTCGTCTAAATCACTTGGTGGTGGCAGCATTACCTAATCCAAGGTACAAGGGAGAATTTGTGCCTTGGGGAGTTTTTAACCTAAGCGGGTAGAAATAAGCTTGGGGGGTCTCTCATGTGGGTCCCCATGTCTGTACCCTAGAGTTCAGAGTGGGTAGGAAAGCCTGACAAGGCATTTGTACAGCAACCATCAGCACAGTTATCTCAGTACTGACTTTTGCTGATGTATGCATTTACTTAAAAATACCACCACAGAATCCCACTCTCAGGGTTTTGCACAGTGTAAGACAGGTCAGCAACTTCTGTAGTTCTAAGTGTTTGACCATCTGTGGAACTTACAAGACTGAAGGCCCCACCTCTGCATTCTGCCATGTTTCAGTGTCACTTCCTTACAGACCCTTTTGATCATTTCCTCCTTGTCTGTTTCTAGTCAGAGATTCCCCCAGGAGATACACACCAGACCTTCTCTTGCTGCTGCTCAGGAGTTTCGTCATCTACAATCTTCAGCTGATATTAGTGTTTTCATTGGTGTGCCAAACCTCCCAGTCAGTCCTAAGTCATTTTTTCTTCCATTGTTTAATTTGCCTTTTTCTTCAAAATTTTAGCCGTACGGACTCATGGCAGATTTTAAGCTCTGTGGCTTCATTTCTTCTCTTGTGTGTTGGTCCAGCGCACTGAGCGGCGGCGAACCAGCTGAGCAGCGGGGAACAGCAGAGCAGCACACAGCAGGAGTTTGCCTGGGATTGGTGAGTATCCGAGTGCGTGTTTGCTGGGAGGGCAGTGTGAAAGCCTGAGCGAGTGCCTGATTGGGTGGTAGCCTGCAGGGGGCGGGCATTGGGGCTGTCTCTTTGTTTGTTTCAGGGAAGCCTGGCTGTTTAAAAATAGCCAGAGCTCTGCGAACCAGCTGAGTGGCGGGGAACAGCAGAGCAGCACACAGCAGGAGTTTGCCTGGGAGTTCGCCTGGAGTGAGCCCAGTGAGGCTTACATCTTGCCAACTTCTCTGAGGAAGCTCATAGTAGGAAGGTGATTGAAAGGGGGGGTTCAGCTGTTGTGACCTGCAGTGGATGTGCCATGTTTGTCTTTCTTCCACAGGACAGAAGCGACTTTGTCTGTACAAAGTGCAAGCTGGTCTCCATATTGAAAGAGAAGATTGAAGGTCTGGAGCAACAGATAACGACCCTGCGTTGCATACGAGAATCTGAGGATTTTCTGGACAAAAGTCAGGATATGCTTCTACGGGCACAAAGCTCTAAAGATTTAGAGCAGGTTGCACAGCAGAGCCAAGAGGCGAGTGAAGAAGCTTGGCAACATGTGACCTCCAGAAGAAGAAGGGGGAATGTCCGGGTTCCAGTAACGCGGACACAGGTAACTAACCGCTTTCATGTTCTCTCCACAGGTACCATTGTGAAGAGTGGACCAGATGATACGTCTGGGGGGAGAAAGCAGAAGGAGACTCAGCTGGTTGGAAGGCATGAGATGCACTGTCCTGAGGTTGGGAGTTCCACAACCACCACTCCCAAGAGAAGGAGGCAGGTGGTGGTGGTCGGGGACTCTCTCCTCTGGGGGACTGAGTCATCTATCTGCCGCCCTCACCGGGAAAACAGAGAAGTCTGCTGCTTGCCAGGGGCTAAGATTCGCGATGTGACGGAGAGACTGCCGAGACTCATCAAGTCCTCGGATCGCTACCCCTTCCTGCTTCTCCACCTGGGCACCAATGATACTGCCAAGAACAACCTTGAGCGGATCACTGCGGACTACGTGGCTCTGGGAAGAAGGATAAAGGAGTTTGAGGTGCAAGTGGTGTTCTCGTGCATCCTCCCGGTGGAAGGAAAAGGCCTGGGTAGGGACCGTCGAATCATGGAAGTCAACGAATGGCTACGCAGATGGTGTCGGAGAGAAGGCTTTGGATTCTTTGACCATGGCATGGTGTTCCATGAAGGAGGAGTGCTGGGCAGAGACGGGCTCCATCTTATGAAGAGAGGGAAGAGCATCTTTGCGAGCAGGCTGGCTAACCTAGTGAGAAGGGCTTTAAACTAGGTTCACCGGGGGAAGGAGACCAAAGCCCTGAGGTAAGTGGGAAAGTGGGATACCGGGAGGAAGCACAGGCAGGAACGTCTGTGAGGGGAGGGCTCCTGTCTCATACTGAGAATGAGGGGTGATCAGCAGGTTATCTCAAGTGCTTATATACAAATGCACAAAGCCTTGGAAACAAGCAGGGAGAACTGGAGGTCCTGGTGATGTCAAGGAATTATGACGTGATTGGAATAACAGAGACTTGGTGGGATAACTCACATGACTGGAGTACTGTCATGGATGGTTATAAACTGTTCAGGAAGGACAGGCAGGGCAGGAAAGGTGGGGGAGTAGCACTGTATGCAAGGGAGCAGTATGACTGCTCAGAGCTCCGGTACGAAACTGCAGAAAAACCTGAGTGTCTCTTGATTAACTTTAGAAGTGTGAGCAACAAGAGTGATGTAGTGTGGGAGTCTGCTATAGACCACCGGACCAGGGGGATGAGGTGGATGAGGCTTTCTTCCGGCAACTCACAGAAGCTACTAGATCGCACGCCCTGGTTCTCATGGGTGACTTTAATTTTCCTGATATCTGCTGGGAGAGCAATACACCGGTGCATAGACAATCCAGGAAGTTTTTGGAAAATGTAGGGGACAATTTCCTGGTGCAAGTGCTAGAGGAGCCAACTAGGGGGGGAGCTTTTCTTGACCTGCTGCTCACAAACCGGGAAGAATTAGTGGGGGAAGCAAAAGTGGATGGGAATTTGGGAGGCAGTGACCATGAGTTGGTTGAGTTCAGGATCCTGACACAGGGAAGAAAGGTAAGCAGCAGGATACGGACCCCGGACTTCAGGAAAGCAGACTTCGACTCCCTCAGGGAACGCATGGGTAGGATCCCCTGGGAGACTAACATGAAAGGGAAAGGAGTCCAGGAGAGCTGGCTATATTTCAAGGAATCCCTGTTGAGGTTACAGGGACAAACCATCCCGATGTGTCGAAAGAATAGTAAATATGGTAGGCGACCAGCTTGGCTTAACGGTGAAATCCTAGCGGATCTTAAACATAAAAAAGAAGCTTACAAGAAGTGGAAGGTTGGACATATGACCAGGGAAGAGTATAAAAATATTGCTCGGGCATGTAGGAATGAAATCAGGAGGGCCAAATCGCACCTGGAGCTGCAGCTAGCAAGAGATGTCAAGAGTAACAAGAAGGATTTCTTCAGGTAAGTTGGCAACAAGAAGAAAGCCAAGGAAAGTGTGGGCCCCTTAATGAATGAGGGAGGCAACCTAGTGACAGAGGATGAGGAAAAAGCTAATGTGCTCAATGCTTTTTTTGCCTCTGTCTTCACGAACAAGGTCAGTTCCCACACTGCTGCGCATCACAGCATGGGGAGTAGATGGCCAGCCCTCTGTGGAGAAAGAGGTGGTTAGGAACTATTTAGAAAAGCTGGATGTGCACAAGTCCATGGGGCCGGACGAGTTTCATCCGAGAGTGCTAAAGGAATTGGCGGCTGTGATTGCAGAGTCCCAGATGACTGGAAAAAGGTTAATGTAGTGCCAATCTTTAAAAAAGGGAGGAAGGAGGATCCTGGGAACTACAGTCCAGTCAGCCTCACCTCAGTCCCCGGAAAAATCATGGAGCAGGTCCTCAAAGAATCAATCCTGAAGCACTTACATGAGAGGAAAGTGATCAGAAACAGTCAGCATGGATTCACCAAGGGAAGGTCATGCCTGACTAATCTAATCGCCTTCTATGATGAGATTACTGCTTCTGTGGATGAAGGGAAAGCAGTGGATGTATTGTTTCTTGACTTTAGCAAAGCTTTTGACACGGTCTCCCACACTATTCTTGTCAGCAAGTTAAAGAAGTATGGGCTGGACAAATGCACTATAAGGTAGGTAGAAAGTTGGCTAGATTGTCGGGCTCAACGGGTAGTGATCAATGGCTCCATGTCTAGTTGGCAGCCGGTGTCAAGTGGAGTGCCCCAGGGGTCGGTCCTGGGGCTGGTTTTGTTCAATATCTTCATAAATGATCTGGAGGATGGTGTGGATTGCACTCTCAGCAAATTTGCGGATGATACTAAACTAGGAGGAGTGGTAGATACACTGGAGGGCAGGGATAGAATACAGAGGGACCTAGACAAATTGGAGGATTGGGCCAAAAGAAATCTGATGAGGTTCAATAAGGATAAGTGCAGGGTCCTGCACTTAGGACGGAAGAACCCAATGCACCGCTAAAGACTAGGGACCGAATGGCTAGGCAGCAGTTCTGCGGAAAAGGACCTAGGGGTGACAGTGGACGAGAAGCTGGATATGAGTCAGCAGTGTGCCCTTGTTGCCAAGAAGGCCAATGGCATTTTGGGATGTATAAGTAGGGGCATAGCAAGCAGATCGAGGGACGTGATCGTCCCCCTCTATTCGGCATTGGTGAGGCCTCATCTGGAGTACTGTGTCCAGTTTTGGGCCCCACACTACAAGAAGGATGTGGATAAATTGGAGAGAGTCCAGCGAAGGGCAACAAAAACGATTAGGGGACTGGAACACATGACTTATGAGGAGAGGCTGAGGGAACTGGGATTGTTTAGTCTGTGGAAGAGAAGAATGAGGGGGGATTTGATAGATACTTTCAACTACCTGAAGGGGGGTTCCAAAGAGGATGGATCTAGACTGTTCTCAGTGGTACCAGGTGAGAGAACAAGGAGTAATGGTCTCAAGTTGCAGTGGGGGAGGTTTAGGTTGGATATTAGGAAAAACTTTTTCACTAGGAGGGTGGTGAAACACTGGAATGCATTACCTAGGGAGGTGGTAGAATCTCCTTCCTTAGAAGTTTTTAAGGTCAGGCTTGACAAAGCCCTGGCTGGGATGATTTAATTGGGGATTGGTCCTGATTTGAGCAGGGGGTTGGACTAGATGACCTCCTGAGGTCCCTTCCAACCCTGATATTCTATGATTCTATGAATACTGAAAGAGAGGTGAAAAGCAGAGACGAATGTAGATTAGGGATGTACTTAGCAAAGGAGCAGGAGGGGAAAGAGACCCATGATGGAAACACTGCTAGGATCTTATTAACTATTTAACAAAAGAGCATCAACATTGATCTTCAAGAAGAATATATGAGTATTTTCTCACAGCCTGATTTCATTACGTCACAAGCTATAAAAGCATTTTAGAGATTCTACTATACATGCATCTCATTATGCACTCATAATTTACCAATCATACCAAACAGATGCCATGTCTAAATTTAAAAATTGAAGACAAACCAGTGCCATCTTCTCCAGGCTTCCTAGTTAGCGGTTTCCCTGTTTTTCTTTTCTCCTGTGTTAACTGATTACATGTAATTCCATCTACCATTTTCTGTTCAGCCACCAGACTCCTTTAGAGTCTTTTGATACAGTGTTTATTTCTTCCTGTTTAGACAGAATACTTGGATTTGTTTGAGATTTCTTCAGCTAAATTTGTCAAGAACTATATTCCTCTGCTGTAAAAAAAAAGTGATTGAAAAACAACCACATTTTAGGTAACTTTGTGGTCTCTATTATTTTTCTGATCTTGGATCTAAGGTCTTGTCTACATGAGCAAGTTGCATCAGTAAACTGATTTAGCTAAACCACTGTGAAGACATTACAATTTAAGAGTAGCTTGTTTCAGTTTAAAATGATTTTTAATTGCCTTAAGCTAAATCAAAGCCTGGAAAACCAAAATATAAGTATCCACATAGTCTTTTGCACCAATTTAACTAAAGTAGTTTTAAAAACATTTCTTCAGTTAAACCAGTGCAGCTTTCTTGTACAGACAAGCTGTAAGGTATGGTATTTCAAAATATGAATGCAACTTTGCTTCTCCTATTTCCTATGATGGTGGCCCTACATATCATCACTTTCACGTGGTTGCTTCTGTCCCCATCTGACCCTTATCCGTGCTTTTGTTTCTCTCATCTTAAATCTTGCAGTTTTCTTTTATTTGAACTTCCTGAACCATTTCTTTCTCATATTCACTGTGTTCAAAATTCTAAACCATACTTGTTCATTCAATCCTGTAAAGTCAAGCAGATCACCTTCATTTCCCAAAGATGCCACTGTTTTCTCTCTCAACCACCCTACTCTGGTCACCTTCTTTGTCTTCTTCCCTCCAGTTCAGGTCTATTTTCTGTTCTGAAACATTACAGTTCAAGGTATATCTTCAAGTGTTTTGTACCAAGTGGGTTTTTTTCTGTTCCTCTTTGCTTTAAATATTCACTGAAAATGTTTTATTTGGGGTGGGGGTTAAAATGTTTACATGATTTAAGCATGTAATTGTTGATATTGCTTTGTTTATTATTTCTTTAAGAAATGTTGAAAGATATATTTACACAAGTAATGTATAAAATGTGTAGTGTTCCACATTCATGTTTTCTAAATATTAACTATGACATTCTGTTCTAAACACACTGCAAGATTGATACAGAACAATTTACTACAGAGATATTTTTTTATGAACACTAGATCAGAAAGAGGACTGTATCATCCTCCCAGGATCTATGCATTGAGAAAACCAATATCCCTGTTACTATAGCAAAGATGGGTTTGACTGCCTCCCTGGCATTGGCTTCTCTCCATCCCATCCAGACCCTGCAGAGGTTCCTCTATAGGGTCTGCACAGTGGGAGGGAGCAGAGACTGGGTTGACTAGGAGGCAGAACAGGTTGGATGGAGGCAGAACTAAGGGGAAAATACATCTATCATTGGGGACATTTTTCAGAGGGTAAGGCTGTTCAAGGCTAAGCTACTACTGAGCTGGGAATTGTTGGGAAACAGCCAAGTTTATCCCTTCCCCTGCCAAGAGACAATATAAGGGGCTCTCTGAAAGATTGCTCCCCTATAACAATCTCCCATGGAAAGGGGCGATGTGAGTCAGGATTTGGATAGGGACTTTTAAAAAGAGAAGGGTTCTGTGATAACCAGAAAATGTCACAATTTCAAAACTACTTTAGGTCTTTCATTCTTGTTGGCTTTCATTTCAATGCACATTAGAGACTGTGATGACTTCCCACCTACAGCTACCTCATGAATGAATGATACGGAAGGCATGAGGGAATCAGCCAGTGCCTTTTACCATGGAGACTTAACATGTCACCTCCACAATGCACTCTCTCAACCTTCCATCTTGGGATTCCAAGTTCGCTCCCATCTATTTCTATTTGACAGATTAATGCACTGAATAAGACAGCTCATTAAAACATTTTTAAATAAAGTATAGTTTGGGGATTTCTAACGTGAACACGATTTCCAGAATTACTTCAACACAGAGTTTCTCCACCACAATATTTTCCCAGACATCAGTGCAACTGCAGCAATGCAAAACACCAAAGCACACTTTCAATTTTAATTTGTAACTGTTAAGCACCACTAGGTTGTTTGAAAGAAATAAAGCTCCAGTAAGTAGTGGTGTCTGATGAGCACGTTCAAAGAATCCCTGAACTATAGCAGTAAACAAATGAACTCCACAGGGTATGTATAAGTGCACGAACAAGCTGCTGGAAGAGTAGGGCCCATGTCTCCCATCTGCTGCACAATGTAAAGGGGAGCAAAGTTGAAAGGAATGGGCAGTGAAGAAGGGAGGCTAAGTGTAATTACTCACCCACCATATAGACACCTCTATCCTCAATGCGACCACAATCCTGGTGCGGAGCTCCTAATAGGCCGAGGAGCTGGAAGGATATGACCAACCATAGGGGAGCAGAGTCTGGGCACAGCCACCTCTACCCAGCATGCCCTGCCTATAAATTAGAGTAACAATAACTTCCTCTGACTTCTTCACACCACAGGGGGGCCTGATGGTGTGGCAGATTGGGGGCCATCCAAAGGCAGCATGCTAGGGCCAAGTGCATTGCTGCACTAGACCACTGGAATATGTTGAAGAACAGGTGAACCAATCCGCGGGCTATTCTCCTCCGCTGCCAGGCTTGCTTCCAGAGAGGGTGATCAAGCATTTCTCTACAGGTCAGACCTCCCCCTTGGTCTTGGAGAGCTACTTTAAGTAAATATGAAGTCACTATGCCATAAAAAGTCTTTCAGATTTGTTGTGCCATTTAAAATCATACAAATGAATAAGTGGATAATTTAACTTTCCTGGTTTTTCTGGATCTTCTCTAACCCTGCCCAGTAGTCGCATTTGCTAAGCTGACCTGACATTTTTATTCCGCATAGGTCCTGCAAAGGTTTCTTTTCAATCTTCCTCTTAGCAACAAAGCAAGCTAATATGTATTTTAATGTTTTTGGCCAATTAATCCCAGGAGAGAAAAGGTTCAGGACCAATGTTTGCTTAAATTATTTTGTTGTGAACAGAATAAATGACTGCCAGATCTCCAGTGTAAAGTTTTTGAGTGCAGTGTCACCCTCTCTCATTTCCTGCCTATTTTAATCTATCTCTTCACTCGCTCTGTCCCCGTACTTCCTTTATTCTACATTCCATACTTATCACCTCCTCTCTACCACTCCCACTCTCCCTTTTGTCTTCCTCACTCTCCCTTTCACTTTTGCTCCCACACCCCTTCTCTCTCAGTTTAACTAAGGGGTGGGCAAACTACAGCCTGGGGGGCCACATCCGGCCCTCCAGCCTGTTTAATCTGACTCTGGAGCTCCAGCCAGGGAGCCAGGTATGGAGCCGCTCCGTACACGCATGCCGAGGCTCCTGGAAGCAGCAGCATGTCCCCACTCCAGTTCCTACATTTAGGAGTAGCTAGGGGGCTCCACGCGCTGTCCCCTGGTGCTGCCCCCACCTCACAGCTCTCATTGGCTGGGAACTGCAGCTAATGGGAGCTGCAGGGGCAGCGCCTGTGGACAGGGCAGTGCGCAGAGCCAGCTGGCTGCACCTCTGCATAGGAGCCGGAGAGGGGACATGCTGCTGCTTCCAAGAGCTGCTTGAGGTAAGTGCAGCCCAGAGCCTGCATCCCTGACCCCCTTCCATGCCCCAATCCCCTACCCCAGCCCAGAGCCCCCTCCTGCATTCTAAACTCCTCATTTCTGCTCCAACCCCAGAGCCCACACCCCCAGTCAGAGCCCTCACCCCCTTCTGCACCCCAACCCCAATTCCATGAGCATTCATGGCCCACCATACAATTTCCATACCCAGATGTGGCACTCAGGCCAAAAAGTTTGCCCACCCTTAGTTTAACTAGATATGTGAGAGGGATTAACAGACAGAATTAGACAACAAGAAAAGAAAGTGAATGGAATACAGAGAAAGATTAAACAATAAGACAGAGAAACAGAAATACACAGAAGCAGACAGAGAAGACAGAGGTCTCACTCATCTCAACAACAGCAAGAGGGGAAAGTCCCTTCTCCTTCCCAGCAGGCAGATGCCAACTGATGTTGGATGCTCCCCTGCATGACAGACACTGCTCACTCTGTGCAATCTGGCCACAGAAAACATAGCTTTCGGCAGCCAACCACCAGCAAACCACCAGAGAAAACAAATACACAAGTAACATTAAAACCTAGAAATTTATGCCAGAAACATCATGCTGGAAGAGTTCTGTGGTACATACATAATTAAATGTTATGGATACAATGAAGATGACCATCAGCATTAAATAAATGTAACTGTTACAAGTTCAATATGGTTGCAGCATCTCCCCCACACCAAAAAAACCCAACAACCCCACAAACAGAAACTAACTATAGTATTCAGTTATTGCACATCGCATACAGGCTCCGCATCAGAAGATAATTATTTAGACAGATTATCTGGAAGGCATAATTTTCTCCGTTTTTTAACGTTGAACATTTTACTGACAATGTCCACCATTATTAATTCCATTTATTCAAATTCTTCCCCAAAGAATGAATGTACTTAACTGAAAAAATAGTTTCATCTTCATGAGTTGTGTGTTTCTGAGTCTGTCTCTAAGAGTAGGGCTCTTACTGTGTATAGCCAGGCCCCCTGGCTTGTGCTATTCCATGGTTAGAGAATCAATCACGCACCCCAGATTTAAAAAAAAAAAATAGGTCATACCAAGTTTATAATTAGTAGTGAGTGGGAGCAGAGTTAAGGTAACCTACCAAGTAACGGAACACTTTTATATCCTGTTCAGCCAATGTCAGTACTACGATATCTAATAATATCAGCTTATTTGCTCCCTTACACAGATATGAGCAGTGGGGAGAAGAAGCCAGTGGAAATGGGTCACAGAGTACAGAAAGTTGGGAGTGTAAAGATGAGAGTGACTTTGCAAATAATATAATGTGAAGTCACTCCCATATCGACACCTACATTACGCCTCAGAGCCCAGCAGTGTATGTTTCCAGGAGCAACACCTGGGGCGGCTGCATAAGATGATGTCCTTTCTCTTACTGCTGATGAAACATAACAGGGAGCAGCAGCTCTGAAGTATACTCTGCGCCCTTCTTGTTGTGTATTTGGTTGTCGTGGTAATAGAATCTTGTTGTTGTGGCAACTGAGTTAGATTATTAGGGGATAGCCCAGCCAGTTTTGGCTGGTTTGGTCAGTTCAGTGTGTGGCAATAAATGGCTGCTTTTAAGGCTTACAGCTCTCTGTGTCTCAAGTGATTTCTTCCTAAAACTGCTGCCCTCAGGGATACAACACTTCTTCCTCATCCACAAGGCAGAGTTCTGTTGGTCACCAAGCATGAGCCCAGGAGGGCTGACGATCTCTGTCACATACTCCCCCTTCTTCTATTGCCACATAGCCAAGCAGAAACACACACTTAAACTAATGCTTTCACAAGTAGCATTAACTACTGCCTCATGCCTACATCACAGTTTTGAAGGAGAGTTTGTGAAGGTGAGCAGTGAAGTAAAGTGGATGGTTCCTAAGGAAACCAGGGTGCCATGAGGTAGGCAACCAGTACCTCAAAAGGCCAAAAACCTGATGTGCTGCAGATTCCTGTCCCTGTGGATCTGCAGAAGGGTTGGGTGACTGTTCCCCATCCTAATCCCCTTTAGGGAACAATACAAGGAAATGTAATGAGAGAAAACTCAGTTTCCTCGTCCAGCTGCCCTCCACCCCTTATATGTATTCTACCTGAATGGGGAGACTATAGTTCTTTGTTATAACATTCACCTTAAAAAATGCCCACCTATGATTCCAGACAGACATGATGGGACACGAACCCATTGTGCTGATAGAAAGTATAATAAGCATTCCTACATTCAGGCAGTGCGAATTAGCTGTACCAGCAGAATATGCTCCACCTGGAGAAATGGAGCTTAAAAGGGAGAGATTGGCCACATGGGCAGGGAGTTTTTCCAGGAGCAGAGATGCTGCCAGTGAACTCTGCTAGCAAGGGGAGCACAATATGCAGAAGTTGATAGTCCTTTGTCCTCCTCCACCTCCTCCTTCTTGTTAGGGGCAAACTCACACTGCAAGCCCTATAAGGATGAGGAGCCCTCTGGGCTCCTTCCATCCTGTGACAGAACCTGGGGAGTGCCCCTAGGGACTAGAAGCATGTGCCCTTTAATTGGACTTAGAAAGGACTGAGCTGAGTGAGTGAGAAGAAACTCAGACACTATGGCCATGCCCAGGCTCAGGGACAGCTGATTACAACAGGATAATTAAGAACGTTGTAAACCAGCAATCTTGGAGCCATCCAGGAGCTGGTTAAACCCACCAGCACAACTTGGAGTGTCCTTGCTGCCGCTGTAAATTGCACCTGCTGCAATGACCCCTCTAAAGGGCTGTTTCCCAGCCAAGGAAAGCTGGGGCACAGCAGTGTGCCAAAAGCTGCCTCTTTCCTCTGGCCACACCCCACAAGCAGGTGTCAGGGGGCATAGGGATGAATCTGTATCACCCAGTGATTTCCCCTATGCCAAGGGAATCTTCACATGCAACTGGTTAAACCAGTTCTGAGGGTGTTTTGTGCTACCGACAGAGGCTAGAATCTGGTTCACTATATCTGTTACTTTTTCCTACATGACCATTATTTTCTCTCTCTCTCTCTGAGTTACTTGGTCACTTATGTTGTGACAACTTTTGTATATGTGATAAAATGCTCAGTCTATGCTCTCTGCTATGACTGAGGTCCCATGTATACCAAGACCATGGACTAGTCCAGAGAATTTGGCATTTTGTCAAACTGCCATGGCATTCCATGTTTGGTGGAATCCCCCATTCTGCTGCAGTCAAATGCCTGGCATGTTGTCATCTTTGGTACCCTGGGAAATGGCTGGACCTTTCTTTTTCTGTGCTGTTTTTACTACAAAGGGAAGTACATTAAATAAGCAGGACATGCTCCTGCTCTGCTGCCTGTCATGTACTTTTGTATCAGATATGGACTGGCTGCAGAGCTTGCTCATCAGGTGTGTTCATCATAAGACCCTTTAATACTGTGCCAGGTATGGCTGAGGTTTGTTTAAATAAACTATTTTACACACAGTGCCACCTAGCGGCTGAACAGCATAATACAGTTTAGCATTCCATTATACAGCCCATAAAATGAGCCATCAGCAAGTGTGATAACAGCTTTCCTGACTCATTGGCACTGCCCTTGCTTAGCCATGCTCTAAGAAGAAAAATTTGGCAGGTGGGGTGGAGAAAATCCTTCTGAAGCTTAGCAGCCACAGGGAGGACAGACCCTCTACATGGGCTCCCTGCATCCTTTCCCCAATTCTCACAAGGGAAATCCCATACATTCCACTGTGTTCAAGCCTTTTTGCAGTTGTGCAGGTGCAGGAGGTGAGAAATTCCCTAAAAGAAAGTATTTTCAGATGTGCTCACTAACATATTCTTGGAGGTAGCTGAAAACTGCATGAAATGTTGTGTATTCAACTGAATAATATTTTTTATAAATCCTTCAAGAGTGCACCCACGTGACATTCTGCTGAAAGTAGGCTGCAGTGTACACATGCGCACAGTCACCCAAGCACGGGCACAAATTGCAATGTCGCTTAGGTGAGTAGAGTGAAGACACGCCTCTCCAGCTCTCTACTTGCCCAAGCCATGCCTCACTACGCTGCTGGTTCCAGTTAGGAATTGTCTGTCAAAATGATCTTTTGAAAGAAAATGCAGTTTCGCATGGAAAATTTCAGTGTTGCCAACTCTTGATTTTCCATTCAGAAAAATCATAAACAAAATATTTCATTTCTGGCTGACATAACCTAAATAAAAATATTTCAGTTTTTTGAATGGAACCAAACAACTCACTCTGAATCAATTTGACATTAAACTGCACCTGTCTAAGGTACCACTGTGAAAGTTGTAGTTTGCATGATTTAAATCTCCATTCTCTCCTATAGGCTGGGTTTCCTGGCCAGACTATGCCTCCCATGATGCACCACAGTCTCTTCTCTGACCAATCCGTGTGGTGTTGGAGGAACAGCCTGGCCAGGGCGTCCAGCCTATAGGAAAGAATGGAGGCTTGAAGCACACAAACTACAACTTTCACAGTGGTACCTCAGACAGATGCAGTTTAATATCAAATGGACTCAAGATTAAATGTTTTGATTTTGTTCAAAAAAATATTTCAATTTGGGACTCTTGAAGTGTTTTGTGTTGATCAGAAATGCCAAAATAAAATTTGCCATATCTGAATCAAAAAAAATTTCTACTTTTTGTGCCATGAAAAATGTTCATATTTCAACTTTGTCCCAATTAGGACAAAAATCAATGTCAAAACAAAATGTCTATAGGATGGAAAGTCCAATTTTTGTTCAGCTCTAGTTAAAAAACAGTTCTCTGACAGGAAAAATTTATTAAGACTTACTGTTTCCTAACTCTGCCCTTCCACACACCCCTCACTGGCAGAGTTTTCTGGTGACATCCTTTCACATGACCTGCATGCTCTGTAAGCAGACAGCGACTAGGCTGAACAATCTTCAGGGAGGGAGAGAGAAAGGTGGGAAAGCCATGTGCAGCTCTCACACTTCTCCACCCACCTCTATAACATACACACATACACCTTCCCCCTTTCCAGTATCTTTTCAAACTGAGTAGTTCTGTCCTATATTCCTAAATCATCATGAATTATGATTAGATACAGACCGCAACCCCACAACGTAATAGTTTGTAATTATTATTCTATGAAAATCTGGTCTGAGAGGATCAGAGCACTATGCTCGTATTACAGAATGCAGAACAGATATCTGTGTATCATGTATGACTGACCAATATACATTTTTTAAAAAATTGATTGGACTTCAACCTGCATGTAAAAAGGCCAAAATAGTTTAAACAATGAGACCGTGCCACAAAACTGCTGCGGAAGAGTAATATTGAAAAAATAAATTAACTGTGATAATTGTCTGAGATAATTGTCAAAGAAAGGGCAAAAACCTTCAAGCCTCAGTATAGTTTCATTGGGCTGACTGATTTAACATCGTTCAAACACAGGGAAGTAGAGTCTAGGGCTATGTCTACCTGCAGAGTCTATGTTGGCATAGCCCTCTGTTATAGACACAGTGTATGCTGACAGAGTTTTTCTGCCAGTGTAGGACCACCCCGCCTGACAATGTTAGCTATACCAACGGAAGCACTCCTCTGTTGGCACAGTTGTGTCAACACTCTGGGTTTTGTCAGCATAACCATGTTGGTCAGGAAAACTTTCACACCCCTAACCAACACAGCTATGCTGGTATAAATTGTAAGTGTAGACCAAGCATAGGTTTACTCTTTAGATACACTTCAGAGTATTCAGTGGTAGCACAGTGTCCCGTAAAGGCTGATTTCAACAAACTTTAGATCAGGTCCCAATTGCTTACATTTTACAGCATCCATCTTCTCTTCAATAATCCATGTTAGAAAGTACTGAACAATGAGGAAGTCTCAAATTTTGTAAGGTATATTTTGTATTCATGTTGGGTAATTTAGAAACTGTTAAATTAGTTTAACAAAAAATTAACAAAACATCTTATAATAACTTTGAAACATTCTGATTTCCAGTGTTTTCTCATGAGAATGCCAATGCTTTCATGCTGTACTGTAAAAGTGGCTCCTACTGGGAAACATTGTTAAAATGGCAATTTCCACGGACAGAATGAAGACTGAAAAAGCAAGGAATTTGTATTTCTAAAAGCTTATTCTGAAAATTCATATTTTCATGTTAATAATACATCCAAGGAAGATTATTATTTGAGATGCGTCTGGTATCTCAAATGGACAGATTATAAAATTGGGGGTTTCCTATGATTCAAGATATCAAATCACTCCCTGTCATCTGGACTACACTCTGAACCTAAACAGCTGGGGACTGATTTCCAGATCCAAGAGGAGAAAGCATGCAAAAATACTGTTCTCCTATTTCCCAGCTGGGGCCCAACATGGGACTTTGATTTTGCCACTGGCTATGCGATAATTAAGCTTTTCGGCAAAAGCAGTGTAGCCTCCTGAGTCCATTTCTAATTATGATTGATATGCTCCATTGTGATTTCAGTGGGATAGATCATTTAGTCAGGAAGCACAATCACTGTATACATAGTCCATTAACTAGTTATATATACACACTAACTTTTTTCCATTAAACACACATTTTGCAACGTGCTTGAGGGGGATAGTGTTTCACATGAAATTGCAGAAAGAGGGTCCTTAAAGAGCATTTTAAAATGAACGTCAGGGCCTTTCATATTACAGATAATTTTTATAGTTGATTTTTACTTCCTTCAAAATCTATTTTAAAAATTTCATGTGCTATTATCTCCTAGAAGATACTTTTAAATCATAAAATAGAACATTGTAAAAGAGCAGTCAGTAACTCAGCCAGCTTCAGGCTAACAGGAAAACACCTCATTACAGTCAGTTCTGAGAAATCCCAGCACAAGCCACGTCACAGCTGCCTACACTTCATTCCCATGAGAATCCCACAAAATATAGCCCATCAGGAGATGCCCTCATTATGCCATGTGTACTAGCTGACTGAGCATTGTTTCAGTGAGGGTTGCATTATGCAGCTCTGGGCTGTATTTAGCATCACCAAACTGTGCTTTCATTATGCATACCATCAGTTTACTAATTTGATTGCCTTATAGTAACAGTTCCCCTCATCATCATACAGACCACCCAACCTACACCCACTTCTGTGTCAGTTAATCTAATTGTTTTATATTAATTTATAATTGATTAGATATTTTGAAAAATTATTTTTAAGTTCCAAACCATATCTCTCCCACTCATTTACTTGACTTGTTGAACATTTTATAGTATTTATATATCACCAGACATTTACATTAGTGTACTTACATATTTATTTTATACATGCATTTATATTTACATATGTAATTAAATATATAAAAAGTGTATATATAATATAAATAGTCTACAACATAAGTGTGTCTATAAAATAAATAAGGATATGTAAACATAAATGTCTGGAGCTGCATGAACTGCACACAGTCTCAGGAAAAAACTGACGTTACTGAAGTTTTACAAATAATTATGAAGCTTAGAGAGCAAAATTATACTTGATTTTATATACTGAATACTTACACTACTTCATCTTGCAAACAAGAAAAAGGGATCTCTGTTCATCAAAAGAAGTTTAACATCTTGTCTGCAGAGGAACATACATTTCATTCATTCTGGAATTCTCCCTTTTGAGAAAGGTCCCTTTTTTTAATCCACAGCCTGATGCCTCTAATGTTTCTGATCAATTTTAGTATATATTTCCAGTATTTTAATATACCAATCTCAAATTTCAGTTTAAAAAACTAGATTATAAAGTCTTTCATTTAGTTTTATTCACATGGTGATCAGGTGAAAAACTGGATGAATAACAGAACAATGGTTTACTTTTTTTCCGAATTTCATGAACCAACAGATTTGTGACTAAATATTATCAGCTGTTCAGCCAACACTATAGTCAAATACTATACGGAGTGGATGGGTGAGATTCTGTGGCCTGCGTTGTGCAGGAGGTCGGACTAGATGATCATAATGGTCCCTTCTGACCTTGGTATCATGAATCATGAATGAAATGAAATACCATTCAGCAAATGCACTTTTCATAATTTTTCCTAGCCACCGAGGAATCATTTTTGTGAATTTTTTTTCATTATTTGACTATTTTCAGGGGTGAGAAAGAGGTGGTTGTGCTCTGGTGGATGGAAACAGGATCATGTTACTGGATGGATCAAGTCGGTCTACAGAGACATCATGCACCATTTCTTTATCATCAAGGGAACTATACAGTATAAGGGATGCCCTGCTGAGTTCACCTGCCTGCTTCTCTCTGTTATCCATTCAAATGCCTGTAACTGTCCCCCTACTTTAGGCAATGTTCATTCTAGAAATTTTGGTCAAGACAAGCTACACAAAGCTGCCATAGTTAATATATTACCTGTGCACATGCATACTTGGCTGCTTGTGTTGGTACTTAGCGCGTACTCACCAGGAGTGCTTGTGTCAATGCAAAGTGTGGTGCACCGTGGGTAGGTGCTGCCACCCTCCAGCACCATGCCTTTTGGGGGATTTTTCCAATGTGTTGGGGATAGAAATGAGTCGGGAAGGGAACTCTGGAAATAGGGATCAAAATTAGAGTCATGTAACTTTCTCCTTCCCTTAATGCCAGCCCTATCTCATAATTTGTGTATCTTTATTTAAAATCCTACAAACAACACAGCACTTGTCACTGTCTGCCTCTCTGACAGAAACATGGAGCTCCTTTAGCACTGCATTATTGGCATGAATGTTGCAAACTCAGGATTAATGATCCTCCAGTATTTCCTGAAGTCAGCGGAAGTACAGCAACAATGGGGACATAACAGTTTCTTCAAGGACGGATTGCTAAAGGACATAGCAAAAACCAATTCAAGGTTGATGACAGTGGTCGCAGACCAGTTGTGGATGACAGAGTACTGTTTATGGGCCCAAGAAATGAGCACAGACTGATGGGATCGCAAGGTAATGCAAGTCTGGAATGTTGAGCAGTGATTGCAGAACTTCCAGGTGTGAAAGGGCACATTCCTGGATATGAGTGCTGAGCTCGCCCCAGCCCTCCAGCACATGGGCACCAGAATGAAAGCTGCATTGACAGCTGCGAAGCAGAGTGGTGATTGCACTGTGGAAGCTTGCAATATAGGATTGCTAACTGTCAGTGAGAAATCATTTTGTAGTTGGAAAATCCACAGTGGGGCTGTTGCCATGCAAGTGTGTAGGGCCATTAATTGTATCCTGCTACACAGGACTGTGACTCTAGACAATATGTAGGACATCATGCATAGATTTGTAGCTCTGGGATTCCCCGAATTGCAATGGGGCAATAGATGGCGTGCACATCCCTATTTTGGCCCTATCCCACCTTGCCACAGAGTACATAAACAGAAAGGGCTACTTTTCTATGATATGAAAGTCTTGGTGGATCAGAGGGGACCTTTTACCAATATCAGTGAGGGCTGGTCAGGGAAGGGGCATATGCTTGCATCTTTAAGAATACAGGACTGTTCAGAAAGTTGCAAGCCATGACATTCTTTCCTAACTGGTGGATTACTATTGGTGATGTTGAAATGCTGACAGTGATCCCAGGAGACCCAGCCCACTCTTAGCTCCCCTGGCTCAAGACGCCATACACTGGCAACCTTGACAAGGAAGGATTCAACTAGCAGCTCAGCAGGTGCAGAAAGACAGTGAAATGTGCTTTTGGCAGACCAAAGGGACACTGGTGATGTTTACAGCTGACTGTTGCGTCCTGAATGATATCTGTGAGGCAAAGATGTACAATTTACCACTGGGATGGAGGATGGTGGTGGAGCGGCTGTCTGCTGACTTTGAACAGCTGGACATAAGAGCTGCTACAAGAGCTCAAGGCAGAGCTATGTGGCTGAGGGAGCCCTTGAAAGAGCACTTTAACAGTCAGCTACAGTAATGGGCCTGAAGTTTTGGGGATTGTTAGGAACTGTGTAGTGCATCATGTACATTTACAAATATCATGCTGTCTTTTAATAAACCTATTAAATTAGGCAGTGCTTACTGTACATTTATTAGTACAATGTCTCTTGCCCTGGACCTATCAGTTCTGTGGTCCTGTTCAATTAGAATTAATGGTGTTCCAGAATGCCTAGAAGCAACTACTGAAAACAGATTAATTTCAGATCATGCTCCAATTACACTTACCATAAATGCTGTTTATACCTCACTACAATCTAAGTGGAAGCTGAACACTCTGCTACTAAAAGATGCAAAATTTTGTTCCACAGTTCATTCAATCACCTCTAACTTCATACAAGAAAAGAAGCACTCCATTCCCAAAAGATGGTATCTCAGGCTAAACTCTGAAAACTACTGTAAGGGGTAAATGCATAAAGTATGCCCCATCCCCAAAAGAAGAAAGAAAGACTCAAATTAGACTCTCAGTCCAAGGTAATAGAGGAGTTGCAATGAACGCCGAAGACTGGCCCAAAAAATGAAAACCACCTACGTTCTCCAATCAATGCCAAATATAAATATAATTAATACTTCTTATCCAGATTTTTCAAATTTACACTCAACAGGGTCAAACAAGGATATTATGAATGGGAAGATAAAGCAGGCAAACTATTTGCTAGGAGACTTAAAATGGAACTAGCCAACAACAATATTTCTTAATTTATTACAAGAAGACGGGAGTGCCATCCTTGAACCAATAGATATAAATAATGAATTTAAGTAATCCTATCAAGCTGTATATAAATCAGACAACCACTCTGACTCTAAATTTGATCATTTTGTTGAAGGCCTACCTTTTAATACCCTAACTTCAGAAAAAGGGTTTTTGGACAAAGCTTTCACAACACAAGAGATCAGACAAGCTATAAAAAAATATATGAATTTCAGCAAGGCCATTGGGATGAATGACTTTTGCAGAGATTTCTACAAAACATTTTGGAATCAAATATATTCTTTTCCTTCAAAGGTCTTCACTGAAATATTCCAAAAAGGAACCATGTGATATGAGAACTGCTTTAATTACTGTAACATTAGAGAATAACAAAGATGGTTGCAACTGTAGCAACTTCTACCCATATCTTTATTGAAAAATAGATTGCGAAATTATTACAAAAATTTTAACACAACTGAACACCACCATCTCAACAATTATACATGCAGATCAGCTTGGTTTCATCAAAGTAAGATGGGCTGCTGCTAATATAAGAAAAATTGCTCACTTGATCCAGCAAACTCAGATATTCCCTCCATAGCTTTATCTCTAATGGCCTTATCTAATGACTGTCCTAAAAAAATTCAGATTTGGAACAATATTTCTGAATTGGGTCACTGAATTATTACAACTCTCCCCTGACTTCATTATTATCTAGTGGAAGTATTTCTCCTACATTTCAAATAGAAAGAGGGACAAGGTAGGGCTGTCCCATCTTGCCCCTCCTTTTTAATCTCTCGAACTACTGGCAATATACATACGTCAGCACTCAGCCACTGAAGATGTGACTATGAATAGAAAGAATACAAAATCAATTTATATGCTGATGACATTTGTGTACTGATTAAAGAATCCATCCTTATCAGTCCCATCTTTGCGTAGTTGACATTTTTTGTGAGCGTGCTGGTTTTTGTATCAACTGGAATCCTTGAGCACAGCTACTGTCTCATAGTTCCTTCTTTGAGTGGCTATGCTCAAGGATTCACTCAAGGATAGGGGACAACTAGTCTGTTTCAATTCCCTCACTTCTAGAGGAACCTGTTATGAAAATACGGAAACAAAAGTCACTTTGTAGGAATTACTTATAGGTGACTTAATACTTCGCAGTACCCTCTCAATCTCAGCCTTAAAGCAAACTGAGATAAATAACTTACCCTTAGTTTCTCAGAAGAAACCTGGGAGGATATCTGACTTAATGTGAAAATACTTCAAGATTTTTATCCTTATGATTCTTCCAGAACAAGATATTAAACTCCAGAACATTTGTTTAAGGCTTGATTGGCAACATACAGTGAATGTTGGTGATGCAAACAGCCACATGCCAACCTTTCACACACCCTCTATACTTGTCAAAAATGCATGTGTTCTGGAACACCATATTCATTGCTCTCTCAAAAACTTTGTGTTACTATCTTTCCTTCTACAACCTTGTATATTTTGAGGACGCATGATGAGCGTTAACATTAAACATTTACATTAACATTAACTGCCAGCAGCAGTGCAGAAGTAAGGATGGCCTGGGATGGTATTGCCACCTTTACTTCTCTGCTGCTGCCTTCATAGCTGGGTCCTCAGCCAGCAGCCGCCACTCTCTGGCCACCCAGCTCTGAAGGCAGCTGTGCAGAAGTAAGGGTGGAATGGTATAGTGTTGCTTCTGTGCTGCTGCTGGTGGGGTGTTCCCTTCAGAGCTGGGTGGCCAGAGAGTGGCAGTTGTTGGTCAGGCACCCAGCTCTGCAGGAGTGCAGAAGTAAGGGTGGCAATGCCATGACCCCCTAAAATAATTTTGGAGCCCCCCAAAATTCCCTTTTGGGTTGGGACTCACAGTTTCCGGAACTCTGGTATAGGGTAAAAGTACACAAAAGACCAGATTTCATGGTCTGTGATGCATTTTTCATGGCTGTGAATTTAGTATGGCCCTACTCATGATGTCATGGGAAATGTTAGCGGGTGTAGGGAGGCGTAGGTAATACTGAAATGGAGTTCTCCATTGACTTCAAAGGGAGGCAAGCACATGACTGTGGGACTTATAGATCAACACAAGTCTGCAGCATGCCTTTTCTGCCTGAGAAGTCCCATTATGTTCTAGTGCATCTCCCTCTCTTTTTCCTGCTGTGGCTCCTGGGCCTTTCTCCTAAGCCTTCTTTCCCTCTCCAGGCCGTCTCTCGGCCTTCTGTTCAAGGTCTGACGCAGCACTGGCTTTCAGGACTCACTGAACATGTCCTCCCTAGTCCTCTTTTATTTCCTCCTCATCAGGGTCAAGCATTCCATGAGTGTGGAGTGGGTACCCCTAAAGGTCGCAATGGCAGCAGCTACAGCTAAAACAGATGTATCATTTGTATTTACAGGCACTACAGAAAGCAAAAGATAAGTTTCAGAACTCCTGTCCCTCGTTCCCAAAAGAGTTTTAAATCAGGCATGCTTGTTGACATTTCATCTTTGGAGTGCTTCTGCACAGTGCCACTCTCCAACCCCTGTCATGGTGAGTACGGCACTCTAGGGGTGAGAAAGGAGGTTGAAGGTAAAGAAGGAATTGTTTATTTGTGTAAAACAAAACAAAAATTGGCCATTTCCATAGGTGGGAGCACAGGACAATGGTGCTGAGCACGGATACTATTTGCCACAGGAGGTAGCGATGTTAGCGGATATTTCACTCCTGAAGGCAATAAAGGCACAGAGAGCACAGCCGCTTCTGGCATCATGAAGCTGCCCAGGCCCCTATGCTACTAACCTGTTTACTGTAATGTTGCCTGCTGAAGTTATCGTGGAGGGGCCTGGGCAAGTGTCCTACCACAGAGGAAGGAATGGAGAGGATTGCAGCGTATCTCCATGAAAGTTTCATCAAGATCTCTCTGAATGATACCAGGGACATCCCTATATACATAAACTGCTCCACATCTCCCTCCTCTCCCTTCAAACCATAAGGAGAATAAAAAGCAGATAAAAACTCTACCTCCGTTTGTTGCTGTACAAGACTGAAAAGCAGATACCTGTATCCTGTTAACTTGGGGTTGGGTTGGGCACCACCTTCAGATTTAACCTTTTTAAGGGAGAATGAATACACACAGTTACCCATGGTCCTTTCCCTTGGATCAGGCTCAGCTGTGCTTGGCTGGCGGGACTGGCTAGACTGTGGTGGAGTCTTGAAATGATTCTGGCTCCTGCCATAGCTGGACCCACCCACTGTGTGTCTTCCCTCCTCCTCCTCTTCACTGTTCATAACAGAGGTCTCTGTCTCAGGCTCCACTCAAAAATCCATAGTGGTCTGCAGGTTGCTGGTGCTCTCTCCACCAAGCATGGCATGCAGCTTCTTGTAAAAGCAGCAATCTGCAGCTTGGCATCAAATAGACTGTCGGCCTCCCTGGCCTTATGGTATGCCTGCCGCAGTTCCTTTGCTTTCATACGGCCCTGCTGTTGATCCCTGTCATACCCTTGTCTGCATCCCCATATAATCTTTTCATAGGTGTCCATATTTCTCTCACTGTTCCTGCACAGCATCTTCTCTTCCCAGGCTACTCCAGGCAGGAGCATGTAGCTGACATGGTCAGCTGGGCAGTTGCGCACAAGGAGAGCTGCTAGCTGTGCTCACCAAACTTGGGCAATCAGGAAAAGGCATTTCAAAAATATGCAGGAGTTTTAAGGGGGAAGAGGGCATGACTTCCGGTCTCCATGACTCCAGTGCAGTGGAGTTCACAATTGTGACCACAGTGGTCAGTGTTGGGGATTGTGGGACAGCTGCTGGAGGACTGTTAGGGTAACAAAGGTCACTCACTGTTCACACTCACACTGCATTGACCACACTATGTCAACTCCATTTGGTGAGGTGGTGTTTCTGCGTCACCGTAATGGGGTGCTTACATTGGTGGGAGACAAGTTTGAGTGTAGACACATCCACAAATGAGTCAACGCAAGGTGACTTATGTAGACCTAACTTTGTAGAGTAGACTGGCTACCGAACTTCTTTTAAACCCCAATTTAAAAATGAGGAGGAAAAGCGGGGATGAAGTCAGGGGAGAAAAAAAAATAGCAGGAGAAAGAGTGGCAGAAGGTAGGAAAGAGTTGGTGGGGAAAAATGGAATGAAGGGTTGCCAATTTACATTTGTTCCTGAAACAACACTCTGATGAGCCTGCAATCCCCAAAACAAAGCAAAATTGTTCCAGTGCAATCAGTCATTATAACACTAATAATACTTTGGCAATTTCATAGCACTTCTTGTTTAAGGATCTCAAGGTACTTTTTCTGTATTAATAAAGACTCAGAACTCTGAAGAAGGTAAGTACTCCATTCATTTTTCATATGGATAAATTGTGCCACATGCGAATTTAGACTATTACAGCATGTCATGCAGTGAATCAAAATAAAGGCTAGTAGTAAGAATTCCCAGACCCCAGCACTGAACACTAAACCATACTAAATCTGTAGAAATTTCCTGAGAAGAGAGGCTAAGATAAGTATTTTCTCTTCTAAAACCTATTATTGGCAGAGTTTTATACTGTATAAAGGGCCAGTTTTCCCAATTTACGGAGCAGGCCATCCTCAGGGACACCAGAGCATTCAAAGACCCAAAGGGGATACCCAGTGGGAAGGGAACACACTCATGCAAGTAATGACAGGAAAAGAGCAGAGAGTCTTAAAAAAAACCTGTTGTGAAGGAACTTGCTTATAATTTTTGCATCAATTACCACCTTCCTTGTATTTGAAGTACACTTTAGATCACACATTCACTGCTGACTAATCTTTGCTAATTTATTTAATTAGCATTACTGTATTTAAAAAACAAACTAACTTGCATCCTTAAGGATCCCAAAAGTCATGGGGTGGTAAAATTTGATTGAAATTCCTAAAAACTGTGTCAGAGAGACAAGGTGGGGGAGGTAATATCTTTTATCGGACCTTCCTTCAGGTCTGCAGAAGAAAATAAATGAGATCTGGGATTTTGCTGGTGGTCCTTTTTCCTATGGCACAAAGAGGGAGATCTCAAGTGTTTGTGGGCTGAGATCCTCCCTTAGTAACCTCTACCTATCTCCTCCCCCACCCACTCCCAAGAAAAAGTAGGGCAGGAAGAGAAGATTCTGTCCTTGGTTATAGCCATTCAATCACAGTAGAATTTGATCTTTGGTATGTTAACTTCTAAATCAGTAGTTTACAGAGTACATCTATAAAGTCATGAGTAGCCAATATATTCAGTCAAACTGTTCGCTCGTTTAGAAGGGTGCATTACCTATTGGATTCAATGGGACTTTTTACTTTGTAGCGGACAGTGTTTGTGTTTAGAATTAAAAGGTCTCTATTACAACATTATTTTTCTGCTCTACAGAATGCAACCCCCTCTAAGGGAATTGTCCCTGTTTCCAGTCTGTGGAGTTGGTCCATTGGATAGATTTATCACTTCAAAAGGACAGTGAATCTTTTCTGTCATTTTCTATGCATCCTTATGGCTTATCCGAACTGCTTAGCTTGGGAAACCTTCCAGTGCTCCCCCTTGGCTGAAGTTTGTGTTTGGTGGACAGCCAGTTCCAGAACACTTTAAAGCAATTGTTACACACCTTTCCAGATTCTAAAGAGATTAGCACGGAAAGGGTGCCAGTAAAAAGCGTAAAACAGACTGGAGAATGGTTAGCACATTAACTATTGTGCCCTCTGTAAATGTACTCAGGAATATCTTTGAAACTTTCAAAAAGGTAACCAAATCTACCATTGCAAGTGTGTATTTGGTCAGACTTTCCCAGGTCTATCTTCCACCATTCTAGGTTAAATACCTGATCACTTATCCCAAAACTGAACCATCATAATATATTACATCTTATTACATAAAAATTCTTGGCCCATAGGTACATGATTTGCATATGCTGTACAATACAAGAACAATTCTTGGGATAAATTATGCATGAATCATTCAGCATATACATAGTTTTCTGCACTCCTGGACAGGACAACTCCTACAGGGGGTGAAGTCAGCCAAAAGAGAGGCAATTCAACCATATGCAAAAAAAAAAAAAAAATTATAAATTATAAAAGAGGGCAGCAATAATTTTATGCACTGCAAATTACATATGTTATATTTATCTGTCTATTCCACTAGTAAAAAAGTTAGCGACAGAACCCTAGCTACGTATTTGAAGACAGTATTGACTTCTTTGGAATTGTATCTGCTTATATCAAGAGACTGAATTTGGTCAGTTGTCTTTAACCAGTTTTAAACACACTAATGTGTCATAATGTTTTTGTGCCTTTTCATGAAGAGCTGTGTACAATGAACAATTACCTGTATTCTCTTTAGGTTTTCACCACATTTTAAGGCTATTACATACTTAAAATAAGATAGGCCAATAGGACAAAGAATGCATTTCACAACTAGCAGATATTTACTCAGACTGATTGGAGGAACTTATGCCGAGCTGCAAAACAAAATCAATTATTAAGTAAATCTGTCACTCACCCTTTTCTTTTGTCCTACTTCTATTTTAAAGCTATAGAGGATTTTAAGAAAGTATAAAAGTGTATGTTGGGATGATAATAGAGGTAGTTGGAAAATCTGTCTGAATAATCAATTATAATATCTGGGAGAGCTTCTGAACACATGTAAATGAACTTGCATAAACCAAATTCATAAGTAGGAATACATTTTTCATTTTTGAAGTTTTTCCTGTAGTCCTTGTCATGTCATGGTGAACGCAGGAGCAGATATGTATATATGTGGTCCCAAAGGTAGTAAATGCTTTATTCAAGATAACCTGGACACAGTTAGCAATACTTTTATGTACAGTGAAACCTACACTTAACTCAGTACCTTAAAGCATAAGCATCTAAAGCTCTCTTTACTAGAAAATACTACCACAGTAGAGAAGAAAATATCATTTATTGTTTTGCATTTATTGGATTGTATCATTAAAACAAAAATCTCACCTTTAAAAAGATAATTTTATGTTAAAAGAAACAATTAGGGCCAAATCCTATTGGATTTACACTGTGATACAGATTAAGCTGATCAGAAATAGTGGAAGCGTAGAACTATGCCGACAGAACTTCTGCTAGTGCAACTTCTTTGTTTAGACAAGCCTTAGGAATAAGCCATTCTAGATCAAGAAAGAATCTGGTTGAGTGTACTGACTACACACTATTTGAATTCAACAAAGGAGGTTCATATAACATAATAGTGAAAGATATTAGATTTCATAAAGCAAAATAGGCATTATGGATTATCCACCAAATCTAGAAGCATCTCAAAAAAATCTAGAGCATCTCAAAAGATACCCTACTGAAAGTGTAAACAACCTATAGTTGATCCAAAAATGAAAGATTTCCAGGCACAAGAAATTACTCATATGACTTCACACAGAACTGCTCAAAATGCGAGGATGTAAAAGAACTGTTGTCTAATGCACACAGGACACACACTAATTTCTTATGTTAAATGTATTTAACGGTGCCAAAGCAAAAGGTTTACTTTTTCTGTTACACTCTAGTAAACCGATAGGCCTCTTCACTAGCTAAAGCATTCGAGCTGTCCTCAAGATAAGCCTAAGGAAGAGCACCCTGCAGTTGTCCAACATGGTGACAAAAGTATTGATAAATGTGGCAAGGTCCACATGAACATGGAAAGCTAGTAACTAATTAGCTTACCACAGATGGGGCAAAAAAAGTATAGGATACTGGTGTTATCTGGCAATCCAGATACTAATATATGCAATATGACTAAGTTAAGGCTGTGGGAATTTGAACCTCTTGTCCTTTTTTGCTTTTCAATTCTCACATTTCATGCTGCATTAAAAATAGGTTTTGCATTCAATTTCCCTGTCATTTTTAAAATAGAAAAAAAAAAGAATTCTTGTTTCAACAAAGCAAACACCAAACCCTCCCTGTGGCTTTCAATACCACTCTCCTTCAAACAGCAAGACATCATTACTTTGAGCAGAGCTTGCCACATGCCAGGTCTGAGGCAAAAAAAAAAAAATCAGTTATTATTTTTTAGTAGTTATTTTGTGAATGTAAAATAAAACAAAAGAATTGTCTTTACATAAAAAAAAAGGATTTTTCACATGTTTGTGTAATTCACAAACAGTTTTTGGTCAAATTTACCAAAAAGATAATGAGAAAGAATGAGAAATATCAGCCCAAATAATTTTATGAAAACATTATCAATTGTAAAAAAGGTTCTATTATTTTTGTCAAGTGATAATGTGCTTTGTGTACAAGACTGATATCATCAGCATAGTCCTTATCCTAGAGAGTTTACAATCTAGAAGACAATCACATGAAAATGACACACAGTAGGAGATTCAAGCAAAAGAAGGAAACACTTAAAATTTTCTTCATAATGTTGCAATTTCACCATTTTCCATTTATAATAATTGCAGTGGCCAGCATCCAGTGTGGATAAGGCTAAAAGGGACCAGCTCCCAGCTGTCCATGGATTTTGGCATGCAAGGTCCCAGGATTTAATTCCCATTAACAAGCATAGTATCAGTGAAAACATTTTATGTATGATCACACGCATAAAAGTGTGTAACATTCTGCCATTTTATGTATGTTTGAAAGCAGATAGTGTTAGAAAAGAATAACATCACCAGAGGAAGGCATTACAATACCCAGAGTTAGGGTGACCAGATGTCCTGATTTTATAGGGACAGTCCCGATTTTGGGGGCTTTTTCTTATATAGGCACCTATTACCCCTCACCCCCACCCCCTGGAATCATCACAGACAACACTACAACTTCATAATTAGTTGGAGAAATTGCTGTTGAGAAACATGAGGGATGTAAGACAAAATGGCAGATGGTGCGGCCTTCACAGAAAACAGGTTTTTACTTCCTGAGCTGGGTCGCATCATATTTCTGAGTCAAAGGGGAGAATCAGACCTTGAGACACCCACATGGTTTTTCAGTTCCTGGATGGCCGGGGAAACAATCCCAGCACTGGAAAAAGAAGAGGATAGAGTGTTTATACTTTAGGCCATGTCTGCTTGGTCAGAAATGACAGCTCAGAAGAGTAAAGCTAAGATTAGTTTGAACTTTTTGCTTTACATATTGGCTTGATAGATCTTCTGTTTCTAATAACTGATTATATTGTGATATGCAAGTTAATACCTGTGTAAAAAAAGTCATACAAAAAATAAACTACAGTACACGAATATGCAGAGGAGGTTATTGACATTGGGTTTCCTTTATCCTGGATTCTCCTATATTTTTTCCAAAGGAAAAACCTTAGATTTTAAACACATTAAAACACAGTTATTTTGTGTTTACAGTCCTTACGCAGTAACACCTCCCTCATAACACTTCCCTCCCAAATCTGCTACCTTGCTTTTGCAATTGTTCTAAGTTTGTATCATTGTATAGATTTGCGGTACAACATACTGGAAGGAAACACTTTTTAAAGCACAGAGCTCTATTTAATCACTAATCAAATGTACTGCATGACTTTCATTTTTGAGCATTTGCTGATATGCTTCCATATGAACCTTCCATATGAACCCTGTTTTTGTTTATATCTCCAGTCATGAATTCTTTTACTTCTTTATCCCTATCAAGTGATTTAATGTGCCAACCCACCATATATGTATTCCCTGTCTGATGTTTCTTTAAATTAATCAAATCATTAAGCAAATTACATACAATAAGGAATCTATGCTACCACCTAGGACCTAGGTTTAACATCCCCTGTACAACAATATATGTTTAGCTCACCATCAACAAAAAAACAGGCCCTTTGGTACTTAAAATGTGATGGGCCAAGAGCATGAAGAACACATTGACAAATAGCAGATATTTACTCAGAAAGCTTGGAGGAAGGTATGCCGAGCTGCATAACAAATCAATTATTTAGTAAATCTGTCACTCACCCTATGCTTTATATTCCTGGCAGATGATAAATCACTTATCTCTGACTAAATCTAATTAGCACATCTATAAATAAACTGTAATTACTAATTAGTTGTTTGGTTGAAGTGCTATGATTTTGGGGACTGATCTAAAAAAAGTAATTGGAAGTTATAGAACATGCACATCTAACATTGATGGGCAAAATTTTAAAACACTGCACAGAGACACACAGAACTCAGTCAATTGCTGAGCTATTTCCGTGCTTACTTGTCACATAGTTTAAAAAATGCTGCCTCTCTTTCTCTAGCATTTTTTCACATGATAAAAAGGGCTTGTCCTCTATAGTTTAAGGATTTTTTTAAAAATAAAGGACACTTGGCTGCATTTCAGATTTTCCACTTACTGAATGGTCTCAGCTTGTCTCTTTTGAATTGCCCTCTCTAATTCTGTAAACCTTCAGGTCAATTTTAAAGTAATATTATAACTCTCCACTTACAGAAATATTTATCAATTTAATCTGAAAAACTGGGTCGATACAAATGAACATCCACAGCAGTGTCATCAATAGTCTCATATACACAAATTGTTCAAAATTAAATTTATAAATTGGGATGGTACTTCAAATTTTATGTGCCACTACCACTTTCTGATGCCTTCCAGTTATTTTTATATGCACATCCTTTCCTTTCTGTGCACATTCCAAAAGGAGGGTATCAGAGTTTTGTTGATCTACTGTAATAGTAGTAGAGTTCATATGCTCATAACTCCCACTTGTGGCTGGCCCCACCAAATACACCTCTACCCCAATATAACGCTATCCTCGGGAGCCAAAAAATCTTACCACGTTATAGGTGAAACCGCGTTATATTGAACTTGATTTGATCCACCAGAGTGCGTAGCCCCGCCCCCTCCCTGGAGTGCTGCTTTACTGCATTATATCCAAATTCGTGTTATATCGGGGTAGAGGTGTATGTACAATAGCTTGGTATTTTCTCATAATCAAAGGAGTTCAGTTCAAGTGTCGATGGATTCTGGTGTGGAAGGTCACGGTTTAACACCTATGAGCAACCACAATATCAGCAATATGAGGCCATGATTCATTACACTGGTTCCCTGAATGGTCAATTTGCTCTCTTAATTCCATTAATACTCAACAAGAAACCCTGACTTCCTACTTTTCTTGGCTGTATGGGTAGCTAATGTATATGTAACCCATGCCTGCTGGGTGTGGTGCTCTGTCCCCTTTTAATGGCACCTAGACCACCTAGAGATTAAGGAGTCTGCTACAACCTTAGCTAAAAGTATGTGGCTATTAGCTCATGCAGTAGAGGCTTGTGCACTAAGCTACAGAGGTCCCAGGTTCAATCCCACCTGAAGACAACTGCATTACAGATGCATGATGCCGCATTAGGGCAAAATTAGGTGCTATACAAATTCCCAGGTAAAATCCATGTTAAAACAGAGTTAAGGTTACAACATATGCCAATAGTTTAGAATAAAATACGTTACACAGATGTTGCAATTATAAAAGCATTATAAACCCAGAAAATTTAAAGTTGTGGTTAAATCTAAAAAAAAAAAATCCAAATACGTTAAGAATGGAAATGCACAGTTAGAGCACCCCAAACAACCTTAAATCTACAATATGTGACACCATGCAATAACGATATGATTAAGGCATTTTAGTGTTCATGGTTCCAGATTAGATTAAACTGATTTTTAAAGAATTTTTTTCTTTATTCCTCTCCTTCTTGGCACCATTATAGAGCAAAGTTCATCCATAAAATATGGTACCGAAACCACATGATGCAAATTAAGATGTAATTAAGGCAACAAAATAAAAGGATATATGAAGAAATGGGAAGGTGGAATAGTGGAGTCACAGGCAAAACTCAACAAAAACCACCCTACCCACCTACCAACCCTCAAGAGGCCAAAGAGAGGAAGAATAAATAAGGCACTGTAACTAGACCTGGACAAAGAATTTTGAACAAATAATTTATTCACTTTAAAAAAAACGTTTCAATCAACTTGACATGAATTCATCCAACAGTTTCATCCAGAGGTTAGGACACTCACCTGGAATTTGGGAAACTCAGGTTCAGTTTCTGTCTCCTCCTGATGTGGAGAAGAGATTTAAACTTGGGTCACCTACATCCTAGGGGAGCGCCCTAGCCTAATCACTCCTTTTCCCTGCCCCAGTAACTGTTTGTCATTCATAGTAGCAATTCATAGTAATCCAATGGACAGCATTTGGGCCAGGGAAAGAGAGTGAAAATGAGGATGTGGGAGAACCAAGTTCAAGTCCCTGCTCCAGTGACTAGTCAAGTATTTTATACTAAGGGTATGTCTATACTACCCATCGGACCAGTGGACAGCGATCGATCCAGCGGGGCTCGATTTATCACGTCTAGTTTAGACATAATAAATCGACCCCCGAGCGCTTTCCCGTCGATTCCTGTACTCCACCGCCATGAGAGGCATAGGCAAAGTCTACTGGGAGCAGCAGCAGTCGACTCACCGCAGTGAAGACACTGCGGTGAGTAGGTCTAAGTACGTCTACTTCAGCTACGTTATTCACATAGCTGAAGTTGCGCAACTTAGATCGATCCCCCCTTCTAGTGCAGACCAGGCCTAAGTGTAACACCTTCACCAGGGGACATTAAGAGATCCACACCAGCATGGCCCGTAGCCCAGTGCCTAGGGCCCTCAACTGCAGTGTGGGAGATCCAAGTTCAAACTCCTTCTTCACATGAGGCAGTGGGACCATCCTAACCACTGAGCTAAAGGCTATAAAAGAGGGTACCACCATCTTCCAAATCTAGCCCTTTAAAAAAGCTCAGAACCATATTTTTGGTTGAATGACATGTTTTGTTCAACCTGAAACGGATTATTTCAATTTGCCAAATTTTTTCACAATTTTTCAACTTGTTTCAACCTGAACCTTTTTTTCCTTTTGGAACTGCCAGACAACCCCAAAAAATCCATTATTTACGCATTCTAACTACACAATTCCTTGCCTACTGCTAGGACATACACCAGCCTTCCACCTGGCTGCCCAAATAAATCAACAGGTTTCCCAGATGGACCTATAACAAAGAAAGCATGAAGAAGAAAAAAATTCCACCACCATAAAATTATCTCATGCAGATGAACTCAGACACAAAGAATTTCTTCAAGCCTATGTCATTATCATAAAGGAAGCAAGGTGAGCACACCTCTCCTCTGCTATAAAAGCAGTAAAGTAACATCTAGCAGAATTTTTCTGGACCACAAATCACTCCATAAACCCAGAGTGCAAGTAAATTCTTCACAAACAGAGACGCAGCACTAGAACTGATGGGGAAAATGAGTTTTTTTTCCCCAGTGGAAAATTATAACTTTTCGGAAAAAAAAATCAAACCCAAAGTATTTTGGCTGAAAACCAAAACTGCTTGATTTGGAAATGCTGCCCTGGTGCCTTGTCAGAGTTGCAGTTCAGCAGCCTTATGCTCTCTTTCTCTTCTATAGGCCTGGCTCTCTCATCAGATTATATCTCCCGTCATAGTGAGGGGTGTGGTGCATCATGGGAGTTCCTGTCAATGGTACATCTTTGGAGATATAGTCTGATGGTAGTGCTTGGCCCATAGGGGAAAATGGAGATATGAAGCAACCCACTCACACCTCACATGAGACATTAAGGAAAGATAGCAAAATATTTTGATTAACTTTGGCTGAAATATTTTGGCTTTCAGGCATTGGGTGTTTTGAGGAAAACATCAACACTTTCCACTAAAAGCACACACACATGCGCGTGAACACACTTACACGCACAAAAAACAATGAACCAAACTAGCTACTTCTCCTTCAGACTGAGAAGGAAGACAGACACAGATTGTTATTTTTATTTCTATTTTTAAATCTGAGCAAGATATTCAGATACTGCAATGATGGGTGCCATGTAAGTATCTAGAACGGTGGTTCTCAAACTTGTTCCACCGCTTGTGCAGGGAAAGCCCCTGGTGGGCCGGGCCGGTTTGTTTACCTGCCGCGTCCGCAGGTTCAGCCAATCGCGGCTCCCAGTGGCCACGGTTCGCTGCTCCAGGCCAATGGGAACTGCTGGAAGCGGCATGAGCCGTGGGAGGAAGAACAAATCTTACACAGCTAAGATCACAGAAAATCAAGAGGAAATCACACTAAATTAAATTACCTGTGTATCTGTATAGGGTGATCCAACTGTGCTGAGTACTATTCCTAATCTACAGATCCTAATCCCTTCATTCTAACAGATTTACTACACCAGAAAAATGCACTTATACATCAAGGAGCAAAGAGCTTTCAAGATTTAGAATTCAAAATGGGTTCCTGAAATAGAGTCCTTGGTGGATTAGGTTTCCTAGTGGTTAGTGCACTTAGTGCCACCTCCCAGTGGGTAGGTCTCTCAGTTCAGACCCTTTTACTCAGAGGTGTGGAGAGCTGGGTGGGCAGCTTGGGTCCCTCTTGTAGGAAGTGCAGGACTTCCTACTCCATGGGGCTCTGACCGAAGAGGGTCAACAACATCTGGTCCCCAAAGATGCCCTCTGAGTCACCCTCCCTGGGTCACTTCCTACCACCTGCTTTTCTCCCCCAGCTTCCACTAAAATATAAGGTTAAAAGAAAAAGAAAAGGCAACCCAAACTATCAACCCTTACCAGGCTCAGCATACGGTCTTTTCCCTCTGGGAGACTTCTCCAGTGTCCATGTCAAAAGCCTTAGCTAGGTTGCTTTATTTTCAATTCTTTCTCCAGTTGGAGCATACTCTGTAGGGCTGGAGCTACCTGGGCCCAGTACTGCCCTTTAACCCCTTCCAGCCCAGCGTAGGGTGTACACACCCCATTGCAGTTCCACATGAACACATTTGTATGTAAAGCTGAAACACAGTTGCTGTTTAGATTAAATGGTTTAGTGTGCTTTTACACATCACACTCAAGGACCATAGAGCTCCTTTTTTTTTTTAGTATCACTCGATTTTAAAAAGACAAAATCTCAACTTTGGTGTTTCTTTTAATAAAATCTGTGTCTTAACTTGTTTTCCCATTCTGCCAATAAATGTTGATCATATCACTCCATCAATCCTCAATCAGCAAATTCCTCAATTTTAAGCAGTAACAAAAATGTAGTTTTGGATACTGATATTCAAAGGTTTACAATATATTAAATACATCATAGTTATTTTTGGTGAAATGGTCTTCTCTCTTTCATGCCCTCTCTGCCCACCCTAAATGAGGGGGTGCCTTTCCTCTACAATTAGTTCAGTGCTATAAGAGGGGACAAGGAAAATGAGATCCACCCAGTATACAAACCACCAGAAGTTCTCTCCCTCCAAAGTAAAGGTCTGTAAAGACTCTAGTTGTTTTAAATGCATCACTTCCATTTTTGTTTGTTTGCTTGCTTGCTTGTTCAGATTTCTTGTTATATGTGGAATAGATTGTTTGCAACAGACTCCAATTGTGAAAGTCCATGATGAGAAGACATGTAAAACGAAGGTTAGCTACCAATTAATTAAAACAACCTGCTCCTCCCTGGTGCCGTAACTAGTTTTGGTTGGAGCAACTGATAGCTTCAGCATATAATAAATTCTCCCTTATTGAAAGAAGAAAACTAGATTACTGTCAAAGGAGAGAGGGACCTGGATGAAGACAAGAACAAAAGGGCATCAAACTTCCAAAAAGAGTTCCATTCCATAGAAGTAGAATAAAACCTCTTCACATCCCACAAACGTAAGGTTTTTCAGTGGGATGCAATGGATTAGAGAAGAACAAAGGTAATGTGATTTCATGGCGCAGGTGGCAAAGGAGAGATTTTACTCTTAGTCTAGACTCTGGTGCAGTTCAAAGATCTACTACGCCATTAAGAAAATTTGTAGAAAAGATTATTTCATGTACAGAGTTGTCATTTACACACACCAATCAGGTGGGCATGATTGCCAGGAAGAAATGACTTGAATGGTTAGGAAATGTATGGACACACCTAACAATTTAAAAGAAGTGGGGCATTGGCCATTGTCTGTAAGATAGAGTTAAGATCTAACTTTTGACTGTGATATATTTTGAAATTTGTCTCCAGTTTGAGTGTTCAGACAGCAAACCCTGGTACAGTACTGTAAATGAGCTAGGGCTAAAAACCTGATTTTAAACCTTTCCAGGAGACTCCTGGATAATCTCTGAGCTGGTTCTTACAGAAGATGCCTTAAAGCAACATGTAAAGAATTGCTTCCAAATTCAATGATGCAGTTTTGGTTATGGAGTTTCCACACTGATGTCAATGAGCATGTTCACAAGTTGAGCCCAGCGACTGGCTCACAGCTGGGGCTGTCAGCACCAAGGCAGGCAGGGCCAGGGGGCAGTTTCCAGCTTTGAGCCAAGCACAGCTGTCAGTGCCTCCACAGCTGTCAGTGCCTCCACAATGCCCCACTTCAGTTGGTGCAAGTGCTCCTCGTGTGGACACGCACCATCAGCAGGAGGGCAGTGTGGACACCAACATCTGACTGAATTACTGCGGTGGCTGTAGGTCAACCTAACTTAAGTTGACCTAATTTTGTAGTGTAGACAAGCCTTTAGAAAGGGTATCAATTGCAGGAATTTTGGTCCCAACTCCTAAAACAGTAAGACTTCATCTACATTGGGTTTCTAGCCACCAGTGTAACATGCAGCTTCACTAGTGCAGACATCAGTATAGCTAAATGGCTAACTCTATGCCCAGTATAGACAAAGCTGTACATGTTCTTATTGTTATTGGTCTGAGTTGCAACCAGAACTATCGTTGGTTGATGCTTGCAATTCTCATAATTACAGGGGAGGTTTTCTATTCCCATTCCCCCCATGTAATAGCTGTTATGATCAACGTATCTATTGCAACATTCAGTTTGCCATGCATATAAGCTTCTGACATTTTTTGTTTAAATTTCAAATGGGCCTGCATTATCTCTTGTCAAAATGATGAGTCCCCTTCCGGCTAAGGAGGGTAGGGTTTTTTTTTTCTGGAAACTGGAAAATGGTTTTTCAGTCTTAGCATATTGAAAGAAGGTATGAGGAAAGGGGTACATACAAACCATTATCCAGTTTACTGTTTCAGCAGAAATGTCCATCGGGCGCAGGAGTTAGATTTGTAAGTTCTTCAGGGCCGGGACTGTCTTTTAACTATGTATTCACACTGTGCGTAGCACAACAAGCCCTTGTTCTTGATTGGGGCAAGCAAAATACAAATAGTAAATAACCATTTTCTAAACCGAGATAGCTGGGCCAAACAGGCCAGTAATCTGTTACTTAGAGAAAAGTATTCTGTCTTCATTTTCGAACGCACTGGGAAAAGAGAAGTTAGGAAATACCAAAGTTAAGGTTCTAAATACAACTTTATTTTGCCCCCACTGGCAGATGTAATAAAATACGGAAGCAGGGACTATCCAACAACATCCAGTGCTCTTCTCCCTAAATCAGAGGTGGGGAAACTTTTTGGCCCGAGGGCCATATCGGGGTTGTGAAGTGGTATGGAGGGCCGGGTAGGGAAGGCTGTGCCTCCGCAAACAGACTGGCCCCTGCCCCCTATCTACCACCTCCCACTTCCCGCCCCCTGACTGCCCCCCTCAGAACTCCTGACCCATCCAACACCCCCTACACCTTGTCCCCTCCTGGGACCCCCCCTCCCCAACCGCCCCCCCACGACCCTACCCCCTTCCAACCCCCTCGCTCCCTGTCCCCTGACTTCCCCAACCCCTATCCACACCCCCCACCCCTGACATGCCCCCCGGGCCTCCCGACCCATCCAACCTCCCCACCCCCTCCTGGGACCTCCATCCCTAACTGCCCCCCCAGGACCCCAGCCCTTATCCAACACCCCCTGCTAGGACCCCCCAACCCCTATCCAACCCCCCCTGCTCCCTGTCTCCTGACCACCCCACCCCGAACCTCCGCCCCATCCAACCACCCCCTGTCCCCTGACTGCCCCCCGGGACATCCTGCCCCTTATCTACCCCTCCCTCCCCCCACCCCCTTACCATGCCACTCAGAGCAGCAGGACAGGCTTATTGGAAAGCCTGGGAGGTGGGTGGGCGCAAGCTGTGCTGCCCACGCGGCAGCGTTACTGCAGGGGAGGAGGGATAGCAGGGGAGTTGTCAGGGGCTAGCCTCCCCGACCAGGAGCTCAGGGGCCTGGCAGGATGGACCCGTGGGCCGGATGTGGCCCACGGGCCATAGTTTGCCCACCTCTGCCCTAAATCCACACAGGAAGATGCCACTACAGCTGACTCACTGCAGCTAGAGAAAAGAGGGTAAGGTGGCTGCTCTGCACGTTTCCAGAGGTAAGGCATAATCAATAATGAACTAGAATTCAAGACAGTTCTAACAGAACAAGTTTCCAAGAGAAAGGTTCTCCCTAAGGCATCTACAGACACCTTCCTTTGAAGTCCTCTACTCTTTTTATTACACCTACACAAGACAAAACTGTGATGAGATCAGACCTCCTGAAGTGAACGGTAGGTTTAAATTTAATATGTAAAGCCCTCCTGACAGAGATTTTCAAAGGTATTTAGACATCAAAGATGCAGATTGGTACCTCTTGGAATTTTTAAATGAGGGTGATATCAAGGGAACTTGGGCACACAGGCGCTTTGAAAAATGTCAATAGGCACCTATGTGCATTTTTTCTAAATACTTCTGAAAATTTGGCCCTTTATCCTGTTTCCAGACTGCAGACACTGCTACCTGAGAAAGATGACAGAGAGAAATTAACTTTGATAAGAAATAGGTGACTCGGTCCCTGTCTCTGGTAGTTTGAAGGGAGATGAGGGAAAGGCTCATAGAGTCGGTATTATCACCTCTTTTTCCTCTTCCTCCATTTGCAGACATGGAAAAAAAGTGCAAGTTTTCCTGTAATTCAGATGCCAGAAAAGCAGAAAGGAGCATCAGTGGAAGACAGTGGCCAAAATATGAGCAACTACTAAGTAAAGATGTGGAGAAGTGCTGTTCTATGTAACAAACCCCCTTACAATCACTAAGGGCTAGTCTACTCTTACAGGGGAATCAACGCGTGGCAATCGATGCATCGGTGATCGATTTAGCAGGGCTAGTGAAGACCCGCTAAATCAACCGCAGAGCGCTCTGCTGTCAGCTCCTGTACTCCACTGGATCAAGAAGAATGAGGGGAGTCGCGGGAGAGCGTCTCCCGTCGACATTGCATAGTGTGGACCCCACGGTAAGTAGATCTAAGCTAAGTCGATTTGAGTTACGCTATTCACGTAACTCAAATTGCGTAGCTTAGATCGACTATTCCCTTTAGAGTAGACAAGGCTTAAGGGTACATCTATGCTGTAGCTGGGACCCTGCTTCCCATCTTAGGAAGACAGACATGTGCTAGCTCTGCTTGAGCTAGTGAGCTAAAAGCAGCAGTGTAGACAGGAACAGCACAGGTGGCAGCACATACCCAGGGGGTCCGGACAGATCTGTACTCAGGCAGCTAGCCAGAGCCGCTCTCTGTACTAACCCCGGCCACACTGCTATCTTTAGCACACAAGCTCTGACAGATCCAGTGTGTCTGTCTCCCCGAGCTGGGAAGCACACCTCTAGCTGCAGCGTAGACGCATCCTAGGATGCAAGCAGCAGCCATGATAGCATTATTTAAAAAATAAATCATATACTCTACTGGAACTTTTTTTTTAAAAAAAAAAAACCCTCCTTAAAATATAAAGACAAGAAATATCTGATTTCTTACATATTGCTCTAACAATTACTTGTCACTGAAACCATTTCAAATGACAACAGCTACCGTCAGAACTGTAATACACACAGGAATGCTGAGCTCTACAAAACTGTTTTCTCACAATGAGTATTTCCAGCAGCTTGGACCTTGGCCTATGAGTGCTGTTAGAAGATGGTAACCATTCTCATTTCACTAACACCATGTAGGAGCTGTAAACCTTTCCTTCTTTGGGGATTTAGCAGTGTTTAAATTAGATGACTGGAGGAGGGGTAGCCCACAATTTTTGGCTATCACTACGCAAGCCAGGAGAGAAATCCTGGCCCTATTGCTGTCAATGGGAAATTTGTCATTGACTTCAACAAGCCCAGGATTTTACCATCAAGGCTACAAGAGAACTGGAGGTGTAAAGGATGGGGTGAGTCCTGAACAATCCCTTTATTCCTTCTCACAGGTGCAAAGCGGGAAGAGAAGCCACATGTTCAGGACTGACAGTGAAAGATGAGAGAACCACAGGGCCTCTGCTTTTTTTCCCTCCAGAGTGGGTATGTGGACTCCTCACAACTAAGGCAGAAGGGCTGCTTTCTGGGGCACATCATTCCCTGAAGGTAGGGAAAGGAGAAGCAGAGGGAGTTGTCCTTCTCTTCTAGCAGATCAGGGGAGCTACGCTCCTTCACATTCCTGCTTTAACCTTTTTTGGATTTAGTAATCTCAGGGACTCTCTCTAGGCCTCACCTCCTACCTCTAACAAGCTTGGCTTTCAATCACTTTTTTGATGCTTATTATTTGTTAGGGTAAGGATATTTTCTACCTTCAGTCTGGTCTTCTCTAAACCCCAAAGATGTTAGAGCATGCCGGCTATAAGAGGAAATTTTACTGAAAATTCTAGCCACGCCAAACCCATTATGGGGGTGGGCGGGGGAGCTGCAAGTTTATAAATAGAAACTGCCAATCCAACTACATCTTTGAGATGCATTTCACTGATGGGCAGGCTTTTATCTATTTTCTAAATTATTTAGGAAAAAAGCCTTCCTTTTGTAAAATGTTAGTCCAGTATTGCAAGTTGCCATACAGACCGAGGATGGAAAATCAAAAACAGCCAAGTATATTGTAATGAATCGGTTGCGTGTTAATAGGTCATCACAAGGCAGTGTGATGAATCCGCTGTTGCTTTTATGGCTCCTGATCAGAAGGTGATAAAGTGGCCAGGAGGGGAAGGTTCTGTGGCAGTGGGGAGATGTTTGGAAACCTCCAGGGACAGCAGTTTAACAGCTGTTCTTGATTGCTGCTCAGGGTGACTAAACTGGGATGTCTGGGTGATGTCTGCATGCAGCTGGGTTTGTCTCAATTAGGGTGACCAGATGTCCCAATTTTATAGGAACAGTCCCAATTTTTGGGTTTTTTTTCTTGTATAGGCTCCTATGACCCCCCACCCCCATCCCGATTTTTCACATTTGCTGTCTGGTCACCCTAGTCTCAATCTAAGAGTAATAGAAGAGTTCCATGTAGATAAGAACATGTACGTAGGGCATTGTTTATTTAAGCTATCTGACTCTATAACATTAATTCTTCTCCAACAATGTACAATTACCTTCTGAAAAATAGGCTTAAATATATGTATATATACATTTTCACTAGAACATAGCCATATAGAATGATTTTTTTAATCACAGTTTCTGTAAAAGCTTCAGAGAGGCTGGAATGTACAATTTAATTAGCTATTTGTTAAAGATACATTGAGATGCTTTGCTGTAAAAATCTTCTGTCTGATAACAGGGGTGAACACTACCTCAAAAGTAAATTTGGGACTCTAAAACAGTATATAACCATTTAGCTCATTGTCTCTGTGTTTAACACAGGCTGATATTAAAGTTCTTTCTGACTTTACTTAAAATGGGTCTTGACTAAAACTCCAGGTACAAACACCCAACATTCTGGGGAAGTTAAAGCAGATTTTTTTCCTCTCTTATGACAGATTTTGATTCCCCTCTCCTTCGCCTTTACTGCCCATGGAGATCCTTCCTATGTGACATGATACAGTAGCTGTTTTGCACTATAACAAAATAAGTCATTTATTACAGAAAATCAACTCTGGCCACTTAAAAATGAGACCCTTTAATTTTAATGCTATGGTACTGGACACTGCATCCTGCCTTAAACATTGTATCTTACTAATACTACATCAGCATGCTGTCAGATGAGTGATTACATCTGGAGGTTTGTGGGAAAGGCATGCCAACTTTAAAAGACTGAATATTGGATGTAATAACATTCACATCCAGTTTTTTAGTAAATCAAATTTATAACCTATAAATTAAAAAAAAAAGTCTTCCAATGTAGCACAACATCCCTATTTTGCTTCATTGACTCATTTTGGACACAATGATGCTATAAAGTGTTGTTAAGATTGTGTGGTGAATAAGCATTTAAGAAAAATAAAACTGCTGCAAATAGCAACCATAAAAAAATAGCCACATTGGAGGAAAGGAGTTTTCTATTGTTTGTTTCTTTTGACAGTAATTTCCCTGGAAATTTAATTCTTACTATCATTTAAAAACCTGAACTATTATGGGGTCCAATCCTGCACTCCTTGCAGATCCAAATCTATTTGAGTCAGCAGGTGTTTTGGGTGGGCAAGGAATGCAGGATCAAGCCCCCAGTTCTATTCCTATAGGCTTCAGAATCTTAATATATGGACTTTTATAGGCTATAGAATTTGATTTGGTATCTCCAGCACAATGTGTTAATTACCGGTTATTGTTTTACATCTATTAAAGGAAATAAATGGAAATATTGCAAGCAACCTCACAATATAGAGTGCACGCCTTTAACCTGATATTATTGTTTTCAACTGAAAACAGAGAAACTAACAGAACTGTCAGACAGATTGCTACGTACATGAAATTGTGATGGGCTCAATAAGTAAAGAATTAACATTTTATTTTATTCTATGCAATTTCTTTTAATTACACACAGATTTATCATATGTCTTATCATTACATTCATCATGCTGTATTTGAGCAGCTTTTAGAATCACTTAGGATTATGCAAATGAGCATCTTCTGCAACATTCTGAAAGGCTGCTCCTTCTGGCTCCACCTCTCAGGTCTGCAGTTTTTATGAATGACTAGCAATCACTGACAATGAATGACTGCCAACTGCCCACTCAACCCCTTCTACTCTTCCTTGCACATACATACTAGAGAAGCAAGCAGCGTTCTATGACTGCAGATGAGCCTTTGGTACACTTTGCAATGTAAGGCATTCATCTTTCAAAACAGGAACTAAATGTTCTTCCAGATACTCAGCCTGCAGAAATTAAATATTAAAAGCTTTTGCAAAATCCCATTTTACCAAACAGCATTTTGGCTGTTTAATCAAAATCAATTTTCCTTTCTTAAAAGTTTAGTCCTGTAAAAACCAAAATAAAAACCCTCTTTCCTCAGAATGAGAAGTAAAATGTAAGACCCAAAATATGGGATAAATATTTCAGTTACTTTATAATATTATAATGGGAACTGTTTTGTGTCCAGTAATCACAGATGCTTCTACGTTAATATCTATTTTCTTGGTATCATGGATACATTAAACAATACAACATTGCACATGTATTACAATGAGACCATCATACAAAGGATGTTAAGTAGTCTGGTAGCTAACACCATATAGGAACAAATATATTACTGCAATTAATTTGTGACTTTAAGGTGAAAGCAAAACTCACACATTAAGAGGAGACATATTTGGTCTCAAAGATCAAATACTGAGATGAAAAAACCCCCCAAAAACCTAATGGTCACACTGTCATTAACTCAGACTAAAGACAAACTTTTGGTTTATCAAGTACTAAAGCTTTATCATACTATACTAGAAACTAAAATCTATGTTAAAAGAAATGATTTTATATTCTATTGCATGGTGCTTAAAATCACTTCTTTGACATTTGATAAGCCATTCACCAATTTAATTATAAGGAAAATTCAAGCATAGTTAAATTGTTTATTCAACCATAGCATGGTACAAATCAGAAGAGGATTGGAAATTAGATGTTTTCAAAATCATAAAATCTGTTTTTTCTTCCCCTTTAAAGAATTATATTTTTAATTAATGTATTTTGGGAAATGCTTTTAATTAGTAGGCACAACACTGCCCACGAATTACATCACTGTACTGAAATAGCTTATGAAGAATTTAAAAAGCAAAACATCCATCTTTCAGACAATTAGAAATGAAAATGGAATGCAATATTGTATATATTAGTATATATGCATATTATAGCAAGTTGGCTACAGTTAATGGTCTTGTAGCATTTAATTCATAATCCCACATTTTTTCAGGATTTGCTACTTAGTATAAGATCTCAACCTGCCAATTAATTATTGTTTTTGTAAGTATTTTCAAAACTATTCTTGTGGCTACATTTGGTATTACAAGTGTCAAATTTAATTATTTGGAAAACATTATCCTTGGATATTTATATCATGGTAGAGTCCAGAGGCCCCAATGAGGACTTGAAGGTCCTGCTGTGTTAAGCACTTTATAAATACATAGGAAGATGTTGTTCCTGCCTCAAAGAATATTTCTACACTTTTGGTGTGTTTCCCAGCTCAAGGAAACATACTCACTGTCAATCTCATCAAGCAAGTGTGTTAAACATAGTGTCGTCACAGTAGCAAAAGCAGCACGAAGAACTAACTGCTCCGAGACCCGGGGCGTGTACCGAAGGCAACTAGCCCCTCCCACTGCTGCAGCTACACTATTTTTAGTGTACTAGCTCAATGAAAGCTAGAGTGAGTATCTCCCCTCAGGCTGAAATCACACCCCCAGTTCAAAGTACAGACATACCCAAGTAGCTTATAACCTAAGAACAGAGGCCTCATACCAAGAGGGAGGCTATCAAAGAGACACAACTGATTTTATGAATGAGATGTTTTCTCTGGCAGTTAGTTTTTTCTATTTCCGACTCTACTACTGGCCAGTGGGCAGGTCATTTCACCTCTCTTGTATTTGTATTTGTAAATGATGATGGAAATATCTGGGACATATCTTAGGAAAAAAGCCAGAGTGTCTGCCACAGCAGGTGTGCCACTGGGCAGCTGGAAGAACGTGCAAAAGGACCCTGCCATCGAACACTGTTCTGAGAGGGAAATCAAATGGTACTCAGCAACACAGAGGACATGCAAACAGCAGCCCAGGACAGACAGGGATGACAGAGCCTTATCTGTGGCATAAGCAACATCTGACAGCATGGGAAGAATTCAGATTAAAAAAAGATGGGGCGAGAAAACAACAGTGAAAAACATCAATACACCTGAAGTTTAACTAACAATTTTGCACACATGTAAACTGACAAAAATAAGGCCTTTCAAGTTAAGGCCAATATTCAAGCCCAAACTCATCCCCTCACCATAAATACTGCAGGTTTCTGAAAACAGTAAGTGATGTATACCATGCAGGTAAATTTTTACACTGAGCACACACTTCAGGTAGCACAACTATTACTGAGCATTAGCCAGGAATTAACATTAGTAAATATTGAAAAAATGTAAAGGGATCTTACCAGATATCTTAAAATGTTTAACTCTGTTCCTCTGTATAAAGTGTATTTTTAATTTAATTTGTGTTTATAATCAGTATAAATCAATAGCTTTCAGCAAGCAGGGTGCAAACCACCATCCATCTCTCTCTAACAGAGAGTTCAAATGAAACCCAAACCCAGACAAAATCCATCTCCACAAATGAGCAGAACAAGCCTGAAACAAAATGTCAACTAGTAAGAATGTAAGACTATGGTTTCATGTTTTTCATCCCAAAACCTACTGGTTTTGGCAAAACTTTACTTGGCGTTTTGGGGACACATTCAAAACAAACTTTGAACATAAACCCCTCACAAACTTGATAATAAGTTTTGAACAGGAAGAAGTTACTCACCTTGTGCATTAGCGATGGTTCTTCAAGATGTTTGCCCCTATGGATGCTCCACTGTAGGTTTGCTTGCATCCCTGTGCTGCTGATTGAAGAACTTCGGTAGCAGTGTCTGTTTGGCCTGCACATGCGCCGTCTTGTAATCACTACCAGAAAGGCAGTTTTCATTGATAGGCATGCTAGTGAACAGGTAGTGGGCCAGGGGTTTGAAGGGGTCCTAGTCAGTCCTTCCAGTACAAGGCTCAAGTCTCAGGTGGGGGTAGGAAGTAGAGGTTCAGGGAAGAGATTTACTATATCCTTGAAGAACCTTTTTGTATTTGGATGTGACAGCACTGAGTACTCCTCTACAGGTTGATGAAAGGACCTTAGAGATAGTCCAGACCATTTTAGGGTTAAAGCATAGTCTAAGATATGTGGAAGAGCTGCAGGTGCTAGGGAAATTTGTTGAGATGTGCACCAAATCTGAAAGCTGGACCATTTCTGCAGGTAAGTACGTCATGTTGAGGACTTTCTACTGTATAATAGAACCTCTTGTACTGGCCTTGAACTGGAGGTTTCTAGGTGTTGGAACCAAGCAGGAGCCATGCATTGAGGTGGAGAAGCCCCAAGTTGAGATGGAGGGTACGGTGTGGAATGGCCAGGAGAGAGATCAGCAGGCACGTCGCAAGCTGTGACAGGTAAGGGTACCAGGTCTGTCTCAGCAAAGTAGGTGCAGTGAGAATGACACAAGCTCTGACCCTTTTTATTTTCAGCAGGACCTTCAACAGTAGGGGAAATGGAGGGAAGGCATAGAGAAGGTCCCTGTCCCAGGAGAGGAGGAGAACATCGCCCAAGGAGTGTTCTCCCATACCTGCTCTAGAGCAGTAGTGTGGACACCTCCTGTTCAGGTGAGTGGCAAACAAGTCTGTAAACGGTGTCCACCATTGTCTGAATAGGTCATGATGTACTGTCGGGTGTATCTCCCACTCATGGTCACGTGGGAATTTGTGACCGAGTCATCCGCTATCGAGTTTTGAGTATCCAGGAGGTAGACCACGCACAATGTAATGTTGTGGGAGATGCACCAATTCCATAATCTCATTGCTTTTGTGCATAGGGAGGGCGATCTAACTCCCCTGCCATACCTGTAGTACGTGTAGTACAGACAGGCTATGTTGTCTGTCAGGATCTTTGTGTGTGATCCTGTGATCAGCAGGAGGAAATGGGTGCAGATATTGCTGACTGCTCTCAGCTCGAGGAGGCTGATATGGAGGGATAGCTCCGCGGGTGACCCTTTGTCTTGTGTCGTGATGCCATTTAGGTGCGCACCCCACTCTATGAGTGATGCATCGGTGGTGATGATCAAAGAGAGTGATGTTTGTGAGAAGGGGATCCCTTTGCAAACATTGGCTGAGTCCTTCCACCAGTTTAAGGGGTTTTTGATCCTGGTGGGTAGTGACATGGGTTTTTCCAGACTGCCCTTGTTTGGTCTGAAAGCCAAGCTGAACCACATTTGAAGCCATCGCATGTGAAACCTGGCCTGTGGTATCACTGCCATATACCCCAAGAATTGGAGGCGGAGTCTGGCTTGTATTTGTGGGCTGCTTTGAACAATGTCTATGAGCGTGACTAGGGTTAGAAACATGTGTTGGGGTAAGAGGGCTTTGGCCTGTGATGAGTTGAAGTCAGCCCCTATGAATTCTAGGCATTGCACTGGAGTGATGGTTGACTTCTGGGTGTTGATCTGTAGGCCCAGCTCTGGAAACAAGTGTATCATAGCTTCAGTGACTTGTGAGCCTCTCAAAGAGATTGGGCTTTAAGAAGACAATCATCCAGGTAGGGGTAGATCATTAACTCTTCAGAATGTAAATGAGTGGCCACCACTGAGAGAACCTTGGAGAATCCTCTTGGGTCCAGTGATATTCTGAAGGGAGCACTCTGTATTGCTAGTGGTTGTGTCCCAGAGTGAACCTGAGGAATTGCCTGTGAGCCGGTAGGATTGAGATATGAAAATAGGCATCCTGGAGGTCGAGGGACAAAAAAAAAATCAGTCTCCCTTTGTTCCAGCATTGGAATGATTGTTAAGGTGGCCATCTTGAATTTTTGAGCCCTGAAAAACTTGTTGAGAGCTCTGTGGTCTAACATAGGGTCTCCAAGCTCCCTTCCTTTTGGGTATTAGGAAATAACGAGAATAGAACCCCTTGCCTCGTAGATGTTGGGATACTGGTTCTATGGCTCCTAGCTGGAGGTGGCAATCTCCTGTTGAAGTAAACTCTCATGAGAAGGGTCTCTCAAGGAGGATGGAGAAGGATGTTGTAGAGAGGGTAAGGAGGTAAAATGGATAAAGTACCCGATTCTAATGATCTCTAGGACCCACCGGTTCGATGTTATGCGTTCCCAGACACCACATAACATTGCCAATTGGTGGCCAAAAAACTGAAAATAAGGTGTCAGTCAGGGAGAGTGGTCTAACGGTGCCTGGACCTGCCTGTCAAAACTGGAGCTTAGAAATAGAGGGCTGGGACAAAGATTGTGGCAGGTGGTTTGTGTTTAGGGAATTTCCCTTTCCTTCTTTGTGTCTCGTAGTGGTGCTGAGTTTGGTACAGAGACGCCTGTGGTCTCTGCTGGGACTGGGACTAAATCCTCTCTTTTGTCCCAGTGTATAGATACCCAGTGCCCGAAGGGTAGCCTGAAGTCCTTCAGGGTGTGAAGGGAGGCATCAGTCTTCTTGGTGAAGAGCTTCATATCCTCTTAGGGAAGATCCTTGACCATGGACTCTTTTGGGGAGCCCGATAAATGGAGCCATGACACTCATCACATCACCACAGCCATGGAAACAGACCTAGCTGCCATATCAGCCATATCAAGGGCAGATTGCAACAATGTCTTTGCCACTAATTGGTCCTCCTGGATAATGGCCTTGAATGAGTCATGATGTGCTTCTGGCATCTTTTCAATAAAATCATTCAGTATTTAGCTGTGAGGGCTTGATAGTTGGCAATACGAAATTGTAGAGTGTCTGAGGAGTAAGCTTTTCTATCGAACAGATCAAGAACCAATCCATCATAGGGAGAAGCCCTTGAGTCGTGCTGTCAGCCACAGGAGTTGACAGCATCCACCATGATGGAGCTGGGTCGGGGGTGGGAGAATAAGAATTCAAATTCCTTGGCAGGGACATAGTATATTTTGTCCGCTCACAGGTTGGGACCACTGCTGCCGTGGGCTGCCACACAGTCTTTGCTGGGTCTAAAATGGGCTCATTATTTGAGGAGGCAATCTTTGAGGAGGCTGAAGAATGGAGGATATCAAAGAGTTGATGCAGGGTATCCCGGACTTCCTTCAATGGAATCTGGAGAGTGTCTGCCACCATTTTTGCCATCTTATGGAAGAGACAAAAGTCATCTGCCAAAGATAGTGGAGAATTAATGACAGCTTCGTCTGGAGAGGAGGAGGATATGGTCCTCGCAGTCACTTCCTCCTCAGTACTGGCTTACTGTTCCTCTAAGTCTTGTGGCAGTTCCAAAGCCCTGGCTGGTGCAGCCGAGGGAGTGTGCCTGGAGGGTTCTCGGGCAAGGCTCAGAGCTTGACAAGCATGCTGGCAGCGTACCGCCCAAAGGTCCCAATATGACCATTGGGATCGTGGTGGCTTAGAGCCCAGTGGTGGAGCCTATGGGTGGCCATACCAGGATATATCCTGCAGGTATATCCTTGGGCTCTGTTGATAGTGAGTACCATGGAGCTTGGGAGGAGAACTGAGACTATCTCCTAAGGCTCACTGTCTGAACTCTCACTAGAGAGTGGAAGGGCATGGCATGGCAGCGGGGATACTTCCCATGTCTGGTAGAGACTCAGTGCAGAGGTCTCGGGTACCAAGAGTAAGGGACTCCGGTGCCTCCAACATGTGGAGGTTTCTTGAACGGTGGAGTTCTGCAGTACCAATCAGCCTGGCATTGGTGGCGGTGCTGAGGATCTTGTCCACCCCGGTCGCTCTGGTGTTGGGAAAGTCATCGCTGGCAGTATCAATGTGGGCTCAAATACCAGGAGTGCCTTTTTAGAGGCGTGCTTACTCCTGTCCTTCGGTGCTGATGATTCAGTGCCTGTGCCCACCGGGTCTGAGGGCCTGTCAGTGGTACCAGTTGCTGTCAGTTTCCATAAGCCATGGATGTTGGACTGAGATGGCCTTGGTGCAAGCAGTGCTGAAGGTACCGAGTGAGATGGTGATCACGTGCAGCTATCTTGGGGCTCACTAGGGGGCTTCCTGCTCTCTTTTCAAAAGATTTGTGAGAGAGATCCATAGCCTGCTTCTTCGACCTGGTGCCCTTAGATGTAGAAGGGTGTGGAGAAGACTCATGTCTACCAGGTGACTGGGGTCGGAGAGCTGTCTCCATGAAGATAATCTTCTGGCGGAGCTCTCTGTCTTTGCAGGATTTTGGCCAGAGTTGTTGGCAAAGATCACATTTCCATTGTATGTGGCCTTCCCCGAGGCAGCGAATGCACTGAGAGTGCTTATCTGCGATCACGATCACCTCTTTATAAGTGGGGCACTTCTTGAAGCCCACTGAACCAGGCATACCCCATTGGGGGAAAGGGTCCCCGACAGGGAAGAAAAGGTAGAAGAAAAAAATTTAAAAAATTATTTTATTTTTAAGGATAAAAATAAAAAGGAGAAAAACTACAACTGGAACTATAACTAGGAGACTAAAGTATAGGGCTGTAGATTAAGATGATAGTCTTTAATGGACAGCAAATGGTTCCATCTCTAGCCAGGGATGGTTGAGAAGGAACTAAGGAGGGTTGGCCTGTGTGTGCTGGCTAGCTTCGTGGCGCAGCAGGAGGAGAGATAGCGCATGTGTGGGCCCAATGGACACTGCTACTGGAGTTCTCCAAATCCCAGCAGCGCAGGGACGCAGACACACTTACAGTGGTGCACCCATAAGGACACTACTCTAAGAAGAAATCCCTAGTCAGCAGCCATTATCTAAGGGTTTGTAAGTGAACACTCATTCCTTGTCTCCAGTATCCAGCAGAAGCAGATTTGCGCAGTCACTTATAAAGAGATCTGAGATGTATGAAGTGCCACTGAGCTGATATCCAAATAAACCACTTTGAAGCAACACTGGACCCAGCATCATGGGAAATGGTATGAAGGAATCTGGGGAGCAGAGGACACAGAGGAACAGACAGAAAAACAATAATTCTCTGCCCCATCTGTAGGAAGATACCACAGCTACCAAGGAGCAGATGACTGTGGCTGACAGCCCCTTTGAAGTTACCCATCCATCCGTATGTCCGATGCCCCCTCCATCCCAGTTCACTTGTCAGCCCCTAGCAGTAAACATGGAAGTCACTCATACAGACAGACACCTGCCTATCTAGGAATACAGATAGCCTCTTTTACCAACCATTAGCAGATGTGGTAAGTATGCAGAGATAATAGGTGAAGACGACTGAGGAAAGGGCCAGAGGCACAACAAGGAGGGGCACAACAGATGTACCAGAGCCTAACGCAGGGGGAAGGGTTAGAAGGGGGGTCAATACATTTCAATTTTACATTACATTCTAATGCTGAGATCTCAGATCCCTTATTGGGGCATGTTTTCCTGCCTTTGCCTACATTGTTCATAAGAAACTCTATTAAAGTCTTTAGAAATGAGAATTAAATTTGCTTCCACTACAGAATGTTTTTATTTGTTTCTCATTGCCTGATTTTGCATTAACCTGTCTGGTGGACTTAAAATACCCACCTCCTTAACAGGGAAGGGTTACCACACACACACACACACACACACACACACACACACACACACACACAGTGTTGAGGGAAATCAGAATCAACTAAATTTAATGAAATAATAATAATGGGGGAGTTCAACTACGTCCATATAAAATGATCAGATTTCACATTGCTTCTCTAAAACTTGTCTCAATCTGACACTTGAACAGATTGTTTTTGGGAATAGTCTGTCCTAAAAATACATAAGAGATTATTTTATTTTCAGTTTAGCCCTATGTGATGCTCAGTAGTTGGTTCAAGCAGTAACTACAGTAGAGCCACTAAACAACATGGACTACAATACAGTTCAACATCCTCAGAAGAACGATAACTAGCACTGAGACACTAAACTTTCAAGAAGGCACTTTAAAAATGAGGAGGCTAGTTAAAAAGAGTCCCTCTAAAGTAAAGCAGGAAAATTCAAATCCTTATGTTTAGAACCACACAACAGCAGAGTCACAAAATGAAAAAGGAATCAAGGAAGTAAAGTATGTCTAATGGTAAGGTTTTGGGGTTATTCAAGCCAAATAGGTACCCTATGTCAAATGACACCAATACAAAGGAGCAGAAACTATAGCAGATAAAACAGAAATTAGAAGAATAAATAGCCAAAGAGCTAAAAACAAATAGAAAAAGTATGTATGCATCAAAAGCAGGAAAACTGTGAGAGTGTTGGTAGATCTGCTGGACTAACAGGGAGTTAAGGGAGAAATTAAGGAGAATAAGAACATTGCAGAGAAGCCACAATTTTTACTACAAAGGATGCTGGGGAGATACCATCCCAGACCTACTCTTTTTAAGCTGTAAACCTGAGATACTGTCAGAAATTGTGGTGTCAGAAAAGGAAGTGCTGGAATTAGTGTACAAATGAGGGTCAGACAACATTTATTTGGATTTTCAAGTTGTTTTTGACAAAAATCACTCACAAGAGACTATGAAGGAATCTAAGCAGTCCTGGAAGTGAGTACTAAATGAGATAAAGTATTGTCATGAATTAGAAACTGGCTAAAAGGCTTTCAGGGAGAAGGAATAAATAGGTCAACCTGGCAAAAGGTGAACAGTAGGATGTCCCAAAGTTCTGTTCTGAGACTGATGCTATTTAATATCTAGAAAAGAGGGTGAATAGTAAGGCAATAAAATGTAATTAATTAGGCTAATTAAGATTAGAGAGAACTTCAGAAGGATCTAAAGCTAGGTGAATGGGCAACACAATGGAAGATGAAGGTCACTTTTGACAAGTGCAAGGTAATGAATACTGGAATTACTCATTTGAATTAATCACACACATTACACGAGGCTCTAAATTAAAATAGTCAGGAAAAAGACCTGAGAGTCAATTTGGCCAGGTCAGTGAAAACCTCTATCAATCTGCAGCAGCAGCCAAAAGGCAAAGAAAATGTTAGAGTTACAAATAATGTAATGGAATTCATACCTAAAATGTGATAATGCCATTTTATTAGTCAGTGGTTCACCCATACCTACAATAGAGTGTTCAGTTCTAATCACCCAGTCTCAAAAAGGATAGAACAGAAACATAAATGTTCAGGGATAGACAATGTAAGCAATTAGAAGCATAAATATCTTCCAAATAGAGAATGAAAAAAAATGAACTGGTTAGTTTTAGAGAAGAGATGAGTAAGAGGCAACATAATAGAAATCTGCAAAACAATACGTTTTATATAGAAGATAATTTACACTCTCCGATAATGTAAGGACCAGAGGGCATTCAGTGAAATAAAAGGGCATCACATTGAAAACTGATGCAAGGAAATAAATGGGGAGAACAAGTAAATAGCCTGTGGAACTTATTGCCACAAAATGTTACAGGCTAAGAGCTTAGCAAGATTCAAAAAAGCACTAGACATTCATGTGGATAACAAGGATATCCAAAGTTAAAATACTAAATATTAAAAAAGTATATTGGAATTGATATAAGCCCTTATGCTTCAGGGCACAAGCCAACTTCTAACTATTGGGGGTAGGAGTAAACTCTGTCTCAGGCCAGGTATCCCACAAATGCCTATTTCAGGGTTTCTTGTACCTTCTCTGAAGCAGGTGATACAGGCCAGTGTTACTGACAGAACAGTGGGCTAGAGGAATCACTGGTTAGTTCCTGCATGGTAATTCCTATGCTTCCTTTGATATGACTATTCCTATGGCTAGACACAAAAGGTTGTGTGTCTTTCACATATCAGTGTAATTTACACATGCTACACATGGTAAAAAAAAAGTGGAGAATTTTATTTTTTTCTGCTGGTTTTTGCAATATTTTAAGTGTTCCATAATTTAGTCTGGATCATCTTTTATATTGTCTTGTGTGCCTTAATCTTGTTTCCTTGGAAGCAGGGTCTGACAGCTCAGCTAAGGCTAAGCACTATATAAAAATGGTAGCTTTGCAACCAGTTCCCAACTTCTAATGCACAGCATTCCTGATCTTCCAACCTGAGGCCTCCGCAAACTATAACTGGGAAGCAGGGGAAAGAGACAGGAAGAATTAAAAAAATTCTCCTATACTATGTAGAAAAATACTGGATACTGACTAATTTGAGTTGCAATAAATTTAAATATGCTATAGGAAATATAAAGGCACTGATATTAGCTTACTACATTATTTTAAAACCCCTCATTTAAAATTCACTGTAGTCAACACTAGGCTCCACACCCGCTTTCACCCTGCATGCTATCCAGACATTGTAATACATCTGCAATTTAAAAACACAAAAATAAAGAAACTTAATATACATAAGAACAGACTTTCCATCATCCTTCACTGTTTTCCCATATTCACCTCTTCAGTTGCCATTGCTTGCTGTGTTAGATCTAATTTTATTTGCAAGCTCCTCAGGGCAGGGACCTGCCAATTTTTATTTGGCCTGAAAAGCACCATGCCCATCTAGGTTATGCATAAATAATCATAATTTCTTTACATGACACAATGCTGAAAGACAGTGCTGGCCCAAACATTTTCATCTACCTAGATTTTTAGTACTGTAAACAGAGCACAATGTAAAACAAAATAGGGAAGTAGTGAATACCCTTGTTAGATTGAAATACTGCTTAATGAATTATTTCACTTCTGTATCTCTCTTTATTTTCATCAGTTAGTTGTAAATTCAATGCCAGTCTTAGGTTAAACTACATTTGGCTAAATCTGAGCTATGATAAAAATGTGGCTGAATAATGTAGTATTTCTTAACTATTTTCTTCAGCTCTTGGGGTGTTCTGGACCACAAACATATTCAGTCATAACTCAGACCTTTTTAGTACAGTACAATGTGACTTGGATGGTATGAAGAGGAATGTTTAAGTATTAGAAAAAGTAACATGTGTAATAAGTACAACATATCTATGATGTTAGTACAAGATCAACACCTAGTATAACCAATGTTTCTATATTTATGCATTATTAGTTACATAACATAGAAGGAGCCATTATGACTTCCTTCTGAATATAACACTCAGTACTCATTGTCCAGCCTATCCAATATGGACTGCACATTTTGTAGTTTTCTTAAAATATTCTATAATTATGCTTCATAAAAGCTGAATTTCCATAAACTGAATTAGGCTGCCAGCAAAATAGCGCTCCTTTTATTTACAATGTATCTTTCTCTAAAAGCAGACCATGGAAGGAATTAATGAGATTTTATGCAAAACACCTAAAACAACATATTGGTTGCACACCATAGATCAAAGCATCCACTGGAAATGAGGAACCTCAAAGGTGTATCAGTTTAATAAAAACATTAAAACAGGAAGTGAGTTGAGAATTTAACAGAAGTCAATATAAGGAAAGAAATAAGTCATTATACGTGGAGCAGGCAATGCTACCAAGAATTAAGGTTGTCCAATGCTTTTTTTTATGAGACCCTGTTTTCAGTTGCTTGTTCATTATCATCATCATCATGGCACCTAAGAGCCATAGCATGGATCAGGACCTCATTGTGCTAGGCTTATAACTTTCACAAATTTTAACCATTCAGGCTGAAGTTTTCCATGCCACGTATCCAGCAGGCTGAATTATACCAGTGTTAAAAAATTCTTACAGTTGAGAAGGCCAGTGTCTCTGAGCTTTGGAGCAGTGACTTAAAGTTTGGCAGAAGGCTGACACAGGGGTCAAATGGTACTTTTTCCTGTCCTTGTGAAAATCCATCCAAATCTGGTTGAGTTATAATGAAAATTGCCATTGGCATGGGCTCAATAGAGGTTTACTATAAACTGGCAGTGAAACATTCCATCTCCACTGAGCATGCTCCACTCCCACCTAGCTCTGTGCTATTCATACTGGACCATGCAACAGCCTGGGGTTAAGTGGAACTTTACCTGCAATTGCTACTTCCAGCTGCCAAGGGCCACTGTGGCCTGGGCACCTGAACTGAGAGCAACAAAACAGTCTCTCTTGCACTCTCAGTGTTTCCCTGCTTGCATCCAGACAGCCTGAAAAAGAAGGAAGCAGCAGCCTCCTCATTTTGGAGTGCTTGACTTTGCAAACTTTACAATTTTTTAAATTTGTTATACAGAGAAATGAACACTACTCTATTCAAGTTGGCTGTGTAACAGAAGGATATGAATTGTATATATGTGGGAGGAAATAATCTGAGTCATCACAATGAGGCAATGGGTTGGGCAAACACCAGATCCACAGGCAGACATACTTGAGAACTATCTAGGTTTTTATATTAGTACCTATCACAAGAAAGTGACAACCACAAGCATGCAGAAAGAAAGTCAGCTTGGAAGGTGTGGGACACAAAGGACTTTTCTACTATGTACAATTCTGAAGTATCAATTCTTTGTGAATAATCTTAGAGCCTAGCTAGGAACATTTCCAAAGTGTAAAACTAGATTTGTTCATTTTGATGGCAGATCATTTTGTGTTTTTCTGTTTCTATCACGCCTCAAAATATTTCCCAGTAACATCTCTTCTCTTTGAACAACTTAAATGGGGCTCAGATGCCTTAGCTGGAGGATAATCCTTGCAGGAACCTCTGAGACAAAAGGAACTCCAACCTTAGGGAAAGTATTTAGAAATTAATAACATCCCAAATAAAATGTCAAGGGCAGTCGGGAAGCTGTGCTCTCCCTTCACGAACAGTACTGCAAAGTTGGCAAGAACCAATGTAGGCCCCAGAAGAGACTAAACCTGAAAATGTACAAGATGACACTGTCAAAAATATTACATTCTATTTAAGTGCATATTCATCTGTAAGTATCTAACTGCACACCAGCTGTAGTAATTCAGAGAAAAGTGATCAGTTTATATTGGTTGGTTTCCGGGCCAGAGACTCAGTGAGATCTTCTAACCTCCATATTTCTAGCAATTGAATGGGATTTTCCACATACGATATCTGTAACCTTTACCTTTGTCACTACAAAGACAAACAAGACATTCAGTATCATACTAGCATTATTCAGTACTGGAGCTCCCATGCCCATTCTTCAGCTCTGCGGATCTCTGGTGTTCTAAAGTTAACACAGATGGATTTTTCATTATCTCATTGCTGAGAAAAATGGAAAAAATAATTATGGCTCTGTAGTGAGGCAGAGTGGCCTCCCTTCGAGTGGGAGAGCGAGGGACCATTACACTCCCCTTGGAGGGCAGAGCCTAGATCGCCCCGCCTCCCTGGCCGGAAGTACCGGGGCGTGGCCAGAAGTATAAAAGGCAGGCCCTGCAGTACAGTGGGGGCGGAGCCTGCGGAGGAGAAGGATACTCCACCTGTTCTGCAGCATCCCAGAGGGGAACCTACGCCTGGCTGTGCCCGATCCCCAGATGCTGACGAGGACTGGCCCGGAGTGCCTACCGCTGTATACCCCAAGGAGCCTGAAGAGGCCTGGAGGCTACAGGTAACAAACCCGAGGGAGGCAGGAAGTGGCCTGGGGCAGCCACGGAGAAGCCAGCTGCAGAGCCAGGTGTGGCTCAGTCAGCATGTTGCAGCTGAATCCCTGCCAACGCAGCCAATCCTGCCCCTGCCAGGGCCCTGGGCTGGGATGTGGTGGAGTAGGGTGGGCCCGGGGTGGCCAATTTCCTACATTGTGCAGGGAAGCTCCAGCTCTGAAGAAGGAGCCTCCCTTACCAGCTTCCTTATAGACTGTTGCTTTGCTGGCTGCTTGAGGCCTGCCCAGGCTAAAGCCAGCCCTGAGACTGTTTTGTTGCTGGTTGCCTGAGCCTTCTCAAGCCCAGGCCCCCAGCTCAGGTATAGACTCTGTTTAAGGGCTGGCAGCTTGAGCTGCCCAAACCCAGGCTGAAGCCTGACTGTGACTATTGGTTGCCCAACCCTGTTGTGGGCTCTTGACTGTCCTGTAGACTCTGGACCTGGTCAGACAGGAGCGGACTCAGTGGCCTCCTTCCCCATGGGAGAGCAAGGGACCATTACAGGCTCCCATATCAAACAGTTTGTGTTGCCCCTGAATTTGCTTACATCACAGAATTTTATTTTCCTGGCCATTTAATATTTCAGGTATTGTCAAAATGATTGCTAAGTATTTCAGATTAGTTCTGTTTATAGTACAAAAATCTCAGTAACACGACTTCTTTTGCTCTATTGCTTGTCAGTATTCTGATGCTAAAATGATTAGGCTGAGAGAGAATTTTTTGTCTGAAAGCAAGTCCGACTCAGGCATTTTACAATTTAAAGGGAGAGGAGGGAAAACCTAACACCTCAGCATCTAGAAGACCAGCAGTTTTAGGAAATGTCTTAACTCTGCTGAACTCTCATACAAGACGACAACGGTCAAAACTTCATTCTCATTATTACTAAAATGTTCCCCACACTGTTTAAAGAGACAGCTGATGACTGCACAGTAACATGCTCACCTTACCACTGTCATGGAAAAAATTGTAAGAATTGCTCATATATTAAAATAGACAACGATAATGTTATTTTTATAATGCATCCGATAAAGTGAGCTGTAGCTCACGAAAGCTTATGCTCAAATAAATTTGTTAGTCTCTGTTATTTTTACTGTTACATTATTTGATGTCATAGAATATACATATTCAAGAAAAAAATCAGTTATGTTTGCACAGCACAAAAAACAGCTCAGTTCACTTATCCCACATTACATCTATATTGCCCAGTGGGAACTAGCTGAGAGCTACATTTAAACTTCAGTTAGAGATATTTGCTGTATGAAATATTTGCGAACTGTCAAATATCAAGTATTATGTTTATCTAGAATACATGCATCTCCCTCACTGTTTCTTCATTTTAATAAACATATAATAATTCATCTGTCTGAAGCTACATCTCCAAGTACAACAGCTGCACTGTTATTATGGAATCTATTTTTCCATTATCATGCCCTAATTCACCATTTAAATTATATAAATACAAGCTATATATTAAATCCTTGAGAGCATATGAATCATAGAATATCAGGGTGGGAAGGGACCTCAGGAGGTCATCTAGTCCAACCCCCTGCTCAAAGCAGGACCGATCCCCGACTAAATCATCCCAGCCAGGGCTTTGTCAAGCCTGACCTTAAAAACTTCTAGGGAAGGAGATTCCACCACCTCCCTAGGTAACGCATTCCAGTGTTTCACCACCCTCCTAGTGAAAAAGTTTTTCCTAATATCCAGCCTAAATCTCCCCCACTGCAACTTGAGACCATTACTCCTTGTTCTGTCATCTGCTACCACTGAGAACAGTCTAGAGTCATCCTCTTTGGAACCCCCTTTCAGGTAGTTGAAAGCAGCTTTCAAATCCCCCCTCATTCTTCTCTTCTGAAGACTAAACATACCCAGTTCCCTCAGCCTCTCCTCATAAGTCATGTGTTCCAGTCCCCTAATCATTTTTGTTGCCCTCCGCTGGACTCTTTCCAATTTTTCCACATCCTTCTTGTAGTGTGGCGCCCAAAACTGGACACAGTACTCCAGATGAGGCCTCACCAATGTCGAATAGAGGGAAACGATCGTGTCCCTCGATCTGCTGGCAATGCCCCTACTTATACATCCCAAAGCCCCTGCATTCAACCTGACTCCAGAAGAGGGGAATATGCAGGACCTAAGCTACAAGTCACATTGCAGACCCTGCAGCCTTTGGGGCTAAAACAGCAGGATATGGATTTGTGAAACTTTAAGAAAAAACAGATTTACTGAATCATGATTTATTACTATTGATATCCAATCACTCAAGCATATGTATTTTAAAAAATGTAAGACATACAGAGTATAAACCATATCAGTGCTGACATCTTTTTTAAAATATATGTTTAAGCAATTACTATTAATGGTTTTCACCATATCTTTAGCCAATTTCTTTCTCACTGAATTATTAAAATTATGTTTTTAATACTATAACTTTCCAGTAACTAGTATTGTCATCATGAGGAAAAATACAAATAAAAAACTTCACTGAAACATATTACTTAAGTTACAAAAATGGAACAATACTATCATAGAATCAAATAAATACAGGGTTGGAAGGGACCTCGAGAGCTCATCTAGTCCCGCCTTCTGCGCTGAGCAGCACCAAGTATTCCTAGGCCAGGGATCGGCAACCTTTGGCATGTGGCCTGTCAGGGAAATCCACTGGTGGGCCGGGACAGTTTGTTTACCTGCAGCATCTGCAGGTTCGGCTGATCGCAGCTCCCACTGGCTGTGGTTCACCATTCCAGGACAATGGGGACTGTGGGAAGCGGTGGCCAGCACGTCCCTGGGCCCACGTCGCTTCCAAAGGTTGCCGATCCCTGCCCTAAACCATCCCTGATAGGTGTTTGTCTAACCTGTTCTTAAAAACCTCCAATGATGGGAACTCCACAACTTCCCTTGGAAATGTATTTACGTAACTATCTTTATAGTTAGAAAGTTTTTCCTAATATCTAACCTAAATCTCCCTTGCTGCTTCAGATTAAACCCATTTTTTCTTGCCCTACCTTCAATGCACAGGGAGAACTGGTCACTGTCCCTTCTAGAACAGCTTTTAACATATTTGAAGATTGTTATCAGATCCCCCCTCAGTCTTCTTTTCTCAAGACTAAACATGCCCAGGTTGGGGGGGGGGGGTTTGTTTGTTTGTTTTTTAAAACCTTTCCTCATAGGTCAGGTTTTCCAAACCTTATATTATTTTTGTAGCTCTCCTCTGAACTCTTTCCAATTTGTCCACATCTTTCCTAAAATGTAGTGCCCAGAACTGGACACAGTACCCCAGCTGAGGCCTCATTAGTGCTGAGTAGAGCAAGACAATTATCTTCTATATCTTATATAGAACACTCCTGTTAATAGACCCCACAGTGATATTAGCACTTTTCACTTGATCCACTATTACCTCCAGATCTCTTTCTGCAATACTATTGCCTAGCTATTTATTCCTCACTTTGTATTTGTGCATTTGATTTTCCTTCCTAAGTGTAGTACTCTATTTTGTAACAATTTGTTCATCCACAGGTGTAAACCAACTTTAATTTGCATCTGTTTACATTATTTCACATATGCATGTTGCATATTTGTCACATTCATACCTACTTCATACATTCAGCCACGCCCACTTTCACTCCACTATCATTATCGCTACACACATTCCCCAGATAACTTACTCCACACCTAACCCAGTTCCTTCTGAACACAACTACACATTTATTATGGACGGACGGACACACACACACACACACACCCCACTGTTACTTATGCACCCAGACTTGCCAAATCTAATGTTTAGTCCATAGACTATGAGTTTTCAGATCCTTTCTGAAGGATACGCAGAGAACGTCCTTGTTTAGGAGGAAATCCCTTTGACTGACTGCTTTTCCTCTGTGTCGTAGGGAAGGGCAGCAAATCAGAGCTGCCCAACATGCGAATACCTGGTCCTTCAATATGTGTAGAAGATAGAGCTTCTGCCCCCTGTCTCCAGCTGTATAAACAAAGTGCTGGGCACCCAGGATATGCTGATTGGTTGCTCTTAGTCATGGTTCAGGAGAATGGGGAAAGGTTGCCAAATCAGACAGGACTTCCCTGTAGACTGGGGTTTTCTTTGCAGACCCATAGAACAGTCTGAAAATTGGAATCTAGCCAGCCAAAGCATTATGAGTTACCTTGTGAAAAGTTTTCAGGGGCTCTTCCTCACAAACCTAACAAATTCCTGTTCACCACAATCACTCTATTAAGCACAGAAACTAGTTTTTTGTAGAGGGAGAGAGGGGAAAGATTGCCCCAACGAATCATTTAAGCTAACAAAACCTTGATTATGTATTTAAGAGGAGGAGGATCTTCAAGCCACCAGCAGCCTCCTGTGCTGCAGAAGAACCAGAACTTGCTGATGGTGCTGGAGCCTAGGATCACTGATAACATTTTTCAAACAGTTCTCTAAATAAACCTGCAGCTGTGGGGCTGCTAGAACTCCACATTCCAGAGTTTTCATGAATTCCATGTTATTTTCATTTCTCTCCAAATATCAAAGTATAGAATCCAGCTCAGGCAGCATTGTTAATGTAAAAAGTACTCAGAATAGCCATCCTACCACTCCCATTAAATTTAGTGATACGCATTCCAGTGCTACAAAGGGATCAGCACGGGACTCCTTTTGCAGCGTCACAACCAAAATTTAACTGCCAGAGAAATGTAATTGAAAATGAAAGTGCATAAGTACATTAAATTAAGACCTGGTGTACACTAGAAACTTTTGCCAATATAGTAATGTCAAATGTGGGGTATGATTTTTGGTGTCATTTTTATGCCAGCAAAGCCCTAGCGTCGGCACAGACAAGCTTTTGCTTGCGTAGCTTCTTTTGTTTGGGGAATCCGTATAAGCTATACTGGCACAAGCAATTTTTTGGTCCATACAAGCTGCATACACACTGGGAGGGTTTGCTGATATAGCTATAATGACAAATCTTTTCTAGTGTAGACCTGGCTGAACAAACATCTTTTCATCTTTAATCCCTTATTCCATTTCATTTCTTTATCCCGCTTTTCTCTCCTTCCAGGTCGAACCCATTCTATTCACTCCCACAACATTCTGTTTTCTCATTTTCTTATCTGCTTTTTACAAAGAGAAAAAATACCTCTTTTCTACTTATTCCTCCTATCACATTCAACCCATTCTTTGTTGTCCTCTCTCTCCTCCATGTTAAATTGCATCCTTCTCATTGTTCTTCCTTCTCTTGCCTCCTCCCATTTTTTCTCAGATACCTGATGCTATTTTTATTTTTATTTTTCCTTTCCGTCCTCACATATTCCACTGACTCTCCACAACCCTCCTCTATTCCTCTAATAGCGATACTTAATAACACTATAAAATCATCAACTAAATGTCAGTTCACTCTGAGAAAGGTAAATATCATTATGCCATTTCACAGATGGAGACTTATCTTTGTATTCACTATCAAACCCAGTAGTGTAGACACAGTCTACTCCTCCACAAGGGATTTTTCTATGGTCATATGAACACCATCTTCCCAAATGAAGCCCTCTTCCATTGACATAGCTGTCTCTCTATTGGGAGGTTCTGTCATCATAGATGAGTTGGTCGGAGTGAGTTTTTTTCACATCCCTGACCAACATAGCCAGGTTGATACAACTTTTCACTGTAGGCCAGACCTAAAGGAGTAATTTTATGCCTATTTAGTTAAACCTGTTCAACTTTGTGTGAGGACATTTGTTGTATCAGTTTAAACCCATTTTATATTGGTTTAATTTGCATTGATAGATTTACCGGCACTAGATAAAATTTATATAACCAGTTTTAAACCAATACAAGAGAGAGTCCACACATATGTTGCACTGATTTAACTAAATTATTTAAGTTTAACTAGTTTGTGTGTTTAGACAAGCCATTAGGAGCATATATTTCTAGGCATGATGAGAAGTCTGAACACTTATTTTCTAATTACGAAATGGGCACTAATCCTTTAAATTGAGTAGTGTAGTAATTTTTGACACAGAAATGGCTAAAATATTATGTATGAAAAAGTACTGAATTCAAACAAACCCAGACTCCAAATTTGTTTGTACAGAAGAAGTGTTGTCAAAGAGATAATTAAAATCTGTTCTTCTGATCAAAACAAAAACCCAGCAACTTTCTATGCTTTAATTGTACAAATGAGATTAAGTTTTTCCCTAACAAAGCTTATCAAATGTTCTTTGAACTAACTCTTTCCCATTGTGTTCCCATTGTGAACACTTCCACAACAAAAAATGAAATTAAAATAAAAACTTTGGCCACAAAATAAACAGCAAAATAAAGGGGGTGGGGGAGATAAAAGTTCTTCAGAAAATGTTCCCATGGAGAAAAGCAACATTTAGTGCAGAAAGAAACTCTACTTTTCATTAGCTCATCTCATGCATTACTGCATAACATAAAAAATTCTTCAAATGCAGAGCCAACAATGATACAATACTAGTTTTATGTAGGAATCATTTACCTGCTAATCTAATAAGGTATCTTGAGAATTGTATCTAATTCCTAGAAACCTAGTCTGAATACTTCACTTTACAAAGGAATGTTTCCACTTAAGACAGTCTTAGAGAATTTAACATTTTTTGCTAGTTAAGACTAATGCAAAAAAGCAAGGAGAAAGCTTAGAGGATCCATTTTCAGCACCCCACACCAGAAAGCACCACTTTTGAAAAGTGTAAGTTCTCTGTTTGCTGTAGTGTAGGCAACATAGAAGGAGGGAGACATTTTCAAACACTACAGCACTGGTGAACAGGAAAAATATTTCAGACCATTTTCTCTGGGTTTGCAGGTAAAGTCCTGCTCCCATTTAAGCAAGTGGTAAAATACCTATTGACATCATGGGAGCACAAACAGGCTCTCATGTTATGTAAGAGTTTTATTTTCCTACACGCTTTGATTGAGTTCCTTTTGGCAAAGACACGAGCAACTCCAAAGTTATTCAGGTAACAGACTTCCTAATCAAAACAAAATAATTCCCAGTTGGATTGACAGAATTTTCTGATCCTGATCAAGTATGGAAGAGGTATAGGTATGTCCATTTTGGATGGCTTGTACCTACCTATAAGAGATATAAGGGAGTCTGTCTTTTTCACACTAGAACACTTGTATAGCTTGTCACATCAATAAAGTCCTACTGTACTAAGTTACAGAAATGGCTTCTTTAATTATTCTTTAATTCTTCTTTAATTGGTAAAGGGTCAGATGCTCTGATGTGCTCACAGCCCCCATTATTCCACTTAGGCCGCATCAAGGCCTAAAACGTGGCCACAAATGCACAGTGGAGATGCACTGCCGTAGGAGAATTCTTTGCTGGTATCTGCACCAGATCCAGGTCTGTACCACCATCAGCATATGGTTAATTAGGGACCATGTGTCAGTGATGCAACATACAGCTGCCCATAGCAGCAGAGGCTGGCCCTTAGATTCGTGGAACCGGAACAAGCTTCCTGACACTCATCCCTAACACAGAGCTCTAGCATAGGAAAAAATCTTGCCCAAAATGTGTTAGTTAACACATAAAAGAACCCTAGAGATATCTTGATGGGAAGGACTTTAGAGACACAGCTGCCATTAGTGGTAATGACCACCAAGAATTAGACAAGTTATTAAAAGGAAGATGTGTTAATAAAAATGTTTTATTTGGTTTAACTCCTTGTTTAAAGGAGGCAGAGTGGCATAATAGATAGAGTACATAGCGGGGACTCAGAAGATCTGGGATTCTAGTCCCGGCTCTGCCACTACCCAGCTAGTTTGCCTTGGACAAGTCACTTCAGCTATATTTGACTCAGTTTTCCCATCTGTAAATGGGGATTATTATACTTCCTTAGTAAAGTGCTTGAAATCTACAAATTAAAAGTTAAGAGCTAGGCTGTTATTAACTAAAGTCATAGTAGCAGAATGATAACTGGTTAAAAACTGGGAAAGAGCTAAGGGAAGGTGTAGTGAAGCTAGAGTTTCTGGAAACTGACTAGATTTCAAGTTAATTATGTCCCTTTAACTCTGTCACCTTTTTATTTTACCTATCTATACATAAATAAATAGATGTGGGCATATACACCTCTTCACTATTCTTCAACAAATAGATTTAACGAAGAACTGCTTGTAAATTCATCTCACTACAAGTTATGGCAAGGCATATGTAATCACAGAGTATTCACAAAACACCAAGTATTTGGAATTAATTTTTCCCAGACCTGCAATAAGGGTGGGGCACTATTTTGTGTGTCTGTAAACATGAAAGGTTTCCTGATGGTTTCCAACGCAATTCATTCTATTCAGAGTAAGGTTTCTTGGATAATCCAAGCAAAATCAAAATACATCTGCTGTTGTAATGTGGTTTTGCTACAATTTTTAATGTATTAACAGCAGAACATATTATATTCTTGGTTAGAATATTAAACAAAATGAAGGCTGTTGTGCACACATTTTCACCAAGAGCTTCATTTTAAGGATCTGTAGCTTTCAAGAAATTCTAGAGGGCGCTCAAAGAATTTTCTTTTGACAGTTTAACAGCAGATAGTACTTCCACAGATTAAAATTTACACGCCCTTATCTATCAGTGTTCCATATCAATGCTATAAATATTATTTACTTGCTAACTTTTCATTAAAAAGAAACATTATTACTGACAATGCAAATTATTTTCTCCCACATAACTAAAAGCAAGTGGCAGATACAAAAAGGTAAGAGACAATAGGAAAGTTAAAGGCAGTAGAGGTTATGAGTTCCAATAGTTATGTTCTTATAGTTTTTGCTTCAAAAAATGGAATAACTTTTAATAGTTCATCCCATATTTGACCCATCTTTTGTTAATTAATGTTTATATAGAACCAGAATCATGCTAGGCACTTTGTAGACATCTAAAAATGAAATAGTGGCACAAAAATAAACCGCACTAACAAATTTACTTACTAGTCACAGCCATGCAATAATTATATTAAACACTTAAATATTTGTAATTCCAAACAAAATAAAAACAATTTTTAAAGGAAAATTTATTTTTCCCCTCATGGAGTCATTACAGGGCACAGTTAAAGCTTTCTGTGTTTATAATACCGGATGGGAACATAATTAAACCACTCTGTATTTTATCCTAAATAACTGACATGTACACTCAGACTCAACTGCATTTTAAAAAATTTCCTCTGAGGAATTTCCATTTTCCCCCCCTTCAAATTAAAAAAAAAAGTCATACATGAACACTGAAGAAGAAACCCAAAGAGACTGTTACATGTGATAATGATTTGATTAAAATAATAAAAAATAAGATTGATACTTCTTATAAACTTTTATAGAACCAGATTCACTGGTACCCTCTGGCTGCTATATGCCTCTCTACAGTAGCCAGTTAAGCTGAATTTACAGCTGTTGTGCATTGACATTGTAGAGCAAAGCAACTAGAGTATATATCCCAGTTTTCTCCTCCCTCCTACCCTCCAGTTCTTCTGCATATACACACCCAGTTCCCCCTATTACCTGCAACTTCCCTCATTCCCCTGAGACTGAGCACAGGTTGCCCTCAGATTAGAGGGCCTTTTCTAAAATGGCCACTGCCTCCTTTTTTCCAAAAGAAGTGAAGCCATCCTGCCCTCAGCAAAAATGATGGCCCCCTATAATTCTCAGATAATAGAGAGTCTATATTGAAAGAGTAAGTGCTGTAATTCTGAGGCAAATATACACTGTATTTTTCTTACATAAAGTGGATGAATCGCTGGTTTAGGTGAAAAACTCAGTTCAACCTTACCCCTGGCAGTTTTGACCACTACCTCCTTAATAAAGCACCCATTGCCATGGGGCCTTATGGATAGGTGCAAGTTTTGCACCTCTCCCCCTCTGAATATTTTGCAGGGTTGGGAGAGACGGAGTTTAATACTCTGAGCAGAATTCACTACTACAATTTTGCTTCTTAGTCTGATACAAAATGGAAGAAGGTTGCTTTTCAGTTTGGCTGCTGCAGAATTCTCATGAGAGCAGCTGAAGATGATGAAAATATCACAAAAACAGCTATCTAATAAAATTTCTACCATTTGGGACAGTAATCTAGGAACAACAATGCCAGATATTTTAGAACTGTCAAATCCAAGCTATAAATCCTGATACAGCTTTGAATCTGAACCCTGACCTAAATCTGATCCTGCCATCTTTGGCCACATATTTCATCCTCAACTTCGAGGCACTTGGTGATCTGGGCCCAGGATATCTAAAAGTTTCCATATGAAGACCATGGTTGACAATTCCCCTCCTCAGCCACAATAGAACTTTCATCTGTGCAGAAGGCCGAGCATTCTCAGGGGCGCGGCCAAGACTGTGGAACAAATTCCCACAGGCGTTAAGGGTGATCACAAACCACACCATCTTCCACTCCAAGTGCAAGGCACACTTCTGTGACCTTGCCTTCTCTAATATAAACACACAGATGTCCGGTTTTCAACCAGAACACCCAGTTGAAAAGGGACCCCAGCAGCTCTGGTCAGCTGTGCCGACCAGACTGCTAAAAGTCCGGCTAGCTGCAGCCAAGGGTGCAGGATGCACTGGCGCTGAGGGCCACTGGCTGAGCGTGGAGCAAGCGGGCAGGCTCTGCGTGGCAACCATGCTACTGCTGGAGGCCAGGAGTTGTGCGCTCCCCGCAGCAGGCTGAGCTGCCTGCAGTGGGCTGTAGCAGCTGGGTGTCTCTCTCTCTCTCTCCTTGACAGCCATGGAGGCTGTTGCTCTTGCCCTGGCTGAGAGAATCCCTGGCTGCCGTGTCCGCACCTCTGCGGTGACCCCCACCCTCGCCTCCCTGCCACTGAAGCTGCCTTCCCGGGGAGCATAGGGTCTCGACTGAGCATCCCTGAGAGGATGTGAGCCAGCCGCAAGTGCCCAACCTGCAGCTGAAGAAACCCGTGCAGCTGGGTGGGTATCAGCTGGCAGACAGCGAGCCTGTGCGGCAGATGCCCCTGAGGCTGGAGTGGGGATGACCCAGCAGCTGCCAGAGGAGGGGAAGGGGGCTCCATCAGGTGTTGGCATTTTGCAAACCTCGTAACAAACAATTAACCTGCCTTTCAGAGGCATGACACCACAACCCAGCCATCAAGGGGGAAGGAGGCGGGCAGATGGGGAAGTGCATTAGTTTGGCTGGCTTCAGAAATGCTGGCTGTCTGCAAAACCAGAGGGGGAATATTGGACATGAGGCAGCTGCTTAGAGGAGCGGCTGCCAGGCTGAAAGATGCAGATTGTGTGTTGTGTATGTACAACTCACCTATATTTGGGGAAGGGGGTTTCAATTTGCTTTGATTCTTTACTTGATGGGTTATGTTTTGGTAGTGCACACAGTGTGGTAGCTGCTTTCAATCCCTATTGTCCCTTCTTCAAAGATTTTACAATCCAAGTCTTTTATTTCTCTGCAATTAAAATCCTTTTGCTAATAGTGTAATTATTTCTTCTCTCACCTTGAACAGGTTCCAGTTAGGATTACAGAATTTTTACATATACTCCAGGTTGCTGATTTCATTTTGTTTTTTATTTGAGAAGGAAGAAGAGGAGGCGATGGTGGCAATTTGAGGGAAGGGCTTGTGGCCCCCACCAGCTCCCTTAAATGATATTTTGGGAGCATGAAATCTGTTGTAAGTATTGGGTGCTGTGAGGTGAGTATTCACTGCAGTGATGCATGGAAGCATCCAGAAATAGGCCACGATCATATTCCAGTGCATTTGACATAACTTCAATAGCTGATATTCTTTGTAATTCAAGGAAATTGATGGAGTAGGAACTTGTTTTCAAATATCATTTCAGAATAAAGAACAAATGCAGATTTTCATTTTCTTGTGTCAGTCTGGATATTGGGCCACTGTAAGATTCCCAGCATGTGAATTATTGGAAAATGGGATTGGTTGTGATAGTTCTATTTAAAACAAATAGATGTATTTTAAATATCAAACTACGTTAGTCACAAACATATTAAAGATTTGGTCAAGAGAAGAGAGGCTGCCCAGAGTTAACATTACAAATCTGGACTCTCACTCATGCTACTGTGTTGGGTTTTTTTTTAAACAGGTTTAAGAGTGGATGGATTGTTATCCTGGACTTGTAATCTTGACACCTGATTTTTCTGTTGGTTGGTGCTTTGCTAATCGGACTCACAACATAACATTTTATGGTTTAATTTTCTCTTTTAAACAAAGAGAGAAGACAAGCGCTAGTAAGTAACATTGGATGTACGAGAATGAATACATTAAGCCCAGATCTTGCAATTTCATTTGAGCACCTGGACCTCTATACCTGCTCACATCCTTACTGATTTCCATAGAATTTAATTGAGTGGATATAGGGGTTCACCTATGTTGATCTGTCTGCAATATCAATGCCCCAGCTGTGTTGACATGTGTGATGCTTTCCGAGACTACCCAGGGTTGTGAGGCACCTCGCTACCACCTGCCCATAGCATGTTTGTGCCTGCCATGGGTCAGCTCCCCAGCTCCACTGGCAACACAAGCACTCCCTTCTAGATCTCGCAGGCCCTGCTGTTATTCTACAGGTTAGTGATTGACCCACCCCAACCTTGAGCTCTCTGAGTATCTCCCTGGAGTGTCCAGCCCCGGGCCCTTGGACACTCACAGTATTCATGGATTTGCTGCTTCCACAGAAACAGTACACCCCAGCTTACCAGTTCCACTCAGATCACCGCTCAGTTTAACACTCAGCATTTAGATATGTTTTTAGTGAAATCAAGCATGAGTTTATTTAACAGAACGCAGAGATTCAAGTAACAGCAAGTAGATGTACTGGAAACATGGTTACATATAAAATAAAATCATAACACACATCCTAATGCCTAGACTCAATTAGATACTTATGTCTCATAGTGTACGACTCACCCCAAATCCTTACAACGCTTCAGAGCCAGGTTGGCTGGGACCCTCTTTTCATGATCAAGCACACGGTCAGCTTGCTTCCTCAGTGAAGAACCCTGTGTGTTTCCTTGAACACTAAGATATACCAGAACAATACTTTATTCATAAACAGGACACCCTCCTGCTTTCATTTCATCTTGTAGATTTCCTCTCTTGTAGATTTCACAGTGAGCAAGGGAGGGGGGATGGAGTGACCGGGTAGCAGGGCCTTGGGGCATGGGAGGGGCTTCGGGAGAAGAGGCTGGGAAGGGAACGGGGGAAGGGTGTTCGGTTTTCTGTAATTAGAAAGTTGGCAACCCTATGTACCTTGTGATACAGCAGGGCCAGGGAGCAGTGGGAGATATATAAGCCCTAGGCTAATTTTTTCAATCTTCCCTCATAGGTCACGTTTATTAGACCTTTAATCATTTTTGTTGCTCTTCTCTGGACTTTGTCTAATTTGTCCACATATTTCCTGAAATGTGGCACCCAGAACTGGGCACAACACTCCAGTTGAGGCCTAATCAGCGTGGAGTAGAGCAGAAGAATTACTTCTCGTGTCTTGCTTACAACACTCCTGCTAATACATCCCAGCATTATGTTTGTTGCAAAAAAATTAAAAAGGGCAATGTTACACTGTTGACTCATATTTAGCTTGTGATCCACTATGATCCCCAGATCCCTCTTTCTGCAGTACTCCTTCCTAGACAGTCATTTTCCATTTTGTATGTGTGCAGCTGATTGTTCCTTCCTAAGTGGAGTACTTTGCATTTGTCCTTATTGAATTTCATCCTGTTTACTTCAGACCATTTCTCCAGTTTGTCCAGAGCATTTTGAATTTTAATCCTATCCTCCAAAGCACTTGCAACCCCTCCCAGCTTGGTATCATCCATAAACTTTATAAGTGTACTCTCTATGCCATTATCTAAATCATTGATGAAGATATTGAACAGAACTGGACCCAGAACCAATCCCTGCGGGACCCCACTCATTGTGCCCTTCCAGCATGACTGTGAACCACTGATAACTACTCTCTGGGAACAATTTTCCAACCAGTTATGCACCCACCTTATAGTAGCTCCATTTAGGTTGTATTTCCCTAGTTTGTTTACCAGAAGGTCACGTGAGACAGTATCAAAAGGCTTACTAAAAGTCAGGATATACCACACCTACCGCTTCCCCCCTATCCACAAAGCTTTTTTACCCTGTCAAAGAAAGCTATCAGGTTGGTTTGACACTGTTTGTTCTTGACAAATCTATGCTGACTTATTACCTTATTATCTTCTAGGTGTTTCCAAATCGATTGCTTAATTATTTGCTCTATTATCTTTCCGGGTACAGAAGTTAAGCTGACTGGTCTATAATTCCGTGGGTTGTCCTTATTTCCCTTTTTATAGATGGGCACTATATTTGCCCTTTTCCAGTCTTCCGGAAAGTCTTTCGTCTTCCATGACTTTTCAAAGATAATTGCTAATGGCTCAGATATCTCCTCAGTCAGCTCCTTAAGTATTCTAGCTTGTATTTCATCAGGCCCTGGAGATTTGAAGACATCTAACTTGTCTAAGTAATTTTTGTCTTGTTCTTTCCCTATTTTAGACTCTGATCCTACCTTCTTTTCACTGGCATTCACTATGTTAGACGTTCCATTGCCACTAACCTTCTTGGTGAAAACCGAAACAAAGAAGTCATTAAGCACGTCTGCCATTTCCACATTTTCAGTTATTGTCTTTCCCCCCTCATTGAGTAATGGGCCTACTCTGTCCTTGGTCTTCCTCTTGCTTCTAATGTATTTGTAGAATGTTTTCTTGTTTCCTTTTATGTCCCTAGCTAGTTTGATCTGTTTTTGTCCCTTGACTTATCTAATTTTGTCCCTACATACTTGTGTTATTTGTTTATATTCATCCTTTGTAATTTGACCAAGTTTCCACCTTTTGTTGGACTCTTCTTTGAGTTTTAGATCATTGAAGATCTCCTGCTTAAGCTAGGGTGGTCTCTTGTCATGCTTCCCATCTTTCCTACGCAATGGGATAGTTTTCTCTTATGCCCTTAATAACGTCTCTTTGAAAAACTGCCAAGTGTCTTCAATTGTTTTTCCCCTTAGACTTGCTTCCTATGGAATTTTATCTACCAACTCCCTGAGTTTGCTAAAGTCTGCCTTCTTGAAATCCATTATCTTTATTGTGCTGTTCTCCCTCCTACCATTCCTTAGAATCGTGAACTCTACCATTTCATGATCACTTTCACCCAAGTTGCCTTCCACTTTCAAACATGTGCAGCATAAGTGATGATAGTGTCACCTATAGGATAGAATGTAACACCACTTTAATAATGCACAGCGCAATACCATATGTAACATAAAGTGCTGGAGAAATGCAAGTATGAAAATGGTCCTGGATCCTGTAAACCCTTACACACACTGTTAACTTTACATATGTGAGTAGTCACAATGACTTCAAAGGAGTGCTCACATGTAAAGTTAAGGGCATGCAAAAGGTGTTTGCAGCATCAGGGCCTGAATATGGAAGATGGGCAAGACAGCCTGGGTGAAATTCTGGCCCTAATGAAGTCAATGGCAAAAGGTCTAACCCTGCCATACACTTGCCAAATGTGCCATGAGATCATGAATGCCCACAAGTGATTAAGAAATCTAGATTACAGCAGCACACAACCAAATGTTGAGTTATGTTTTATCATAAAAATCTCACATTAGGACTGTCCAGCTGTGTTTGAAACCTAATTATTTCAAACTCAGTAGTAGGTTAAACCTTATTTCCTTTTATTAGAGTCAAAAGTCATTAATATTTCAGCAGTAACTACAGCACATTAAAATAGGACTAATTAATCTGAACAATATCCTGACTATTCTCATACCTTTTGAATTAATTACTTGTGTTAAAATATTGGCTGATGTATGTTTCATTATAACATTCTCCTATTATATATTATTGTTGATACCACAGAACTCAAAAGGAAAAGAATATTTAAATCTAGTCTTCATGTCCACTTCTTAAAACATATTAATAAAATGAGAAAATATTTTTAAATCAGTAGCATTTTACTTCGATAAATTATGCATGAATAACTACAGGCTCTCACACTGAGAAGAAATATTTTCTTAACGCTACTATTTTCTATAGCTGTGTAGAAAGTTTTGATCTTTGACTCCATGTAATATTTTTGTCACATTTGATAGCTATCAAAATGTCAAGTAATTTGACGACAACCAAATTTTCTGCATACTTTTAAAATGAAAAATAGCCTAGGAATATACTGTAAACAATAATAACTGTTTTGGGCAAGAAATATTCTCAGGTAAGAAGGATGGGATTTATGAGATTTTTACATAAACTAAAGAAGAGAAAATCTAAGGGCCTGATCCTGAATTTCTTGTGTAGCCAAAACTTCCACAAAAGAAAACTTGAGTTTTGGGTGCACAAGGAATGCATGACAGGCTGAGTTGAAATATCCTATTGCCCAGTAGGACATAGCATAACTACTGGCAGTAACTACATTCTAAAAGTGACTGGAAAAAATCTTCAGAAAAAAATATCAATTTGCATTTTTGTAGAGTAATTAGAAATTTGTAGGGAACATACATAGTTTGAATTCAATAGATTGTATAATATAACCAATCAATACTAACTGAATTAAGGAGTAACATTTACATTCTTTTCAATTAACTCAATGCTCTATACATTCTGTGACTGAACAAACAGAAGTGTTTTAAGACTATCTGGGAATAGTCTTAAAAATTAATATTGTTCATTACCGCATAAAGTAAGGTCCTACTCTTCTTTTTCTTCCCAAGAGGACTGATATATTACTTTTCAAAGGATTAAACCAAAATATGTTAGCCTATCATCTCCCAAAGTCTCTGCAGTATCATGATTTTATAGCTTTTAGCAAATTTCCAGCTGAGAAAAGATATTTTAATCCAGTTACACACATTCATTTTTGTTAGTAAATCAATAAATTGACCATTTAAATAGGTGATTATTTTTAACAGGAGGAGCATTGGGCCTGTGAGGGAGGAGGTGGAGGGAGAAAGAGAAAGTGGTTCACTGCTAAGTTGGAAGTTATTATAAGCAGTACGTTTTAATATAGTTATATTAATTTATTTGTAAAGTGACAACCACAGTATTTGACATGTGTGATCTAAGAATCCAAAAGATACACTTGCTTTCCACAGCAAACGTAAAACTCTCGTCAAAATTTCTCTGCAGCGTTAGGCACTGGCTTCCAACACTTATCAAGTTAGATATTAATGTAAAAAAAAAAAACCTGACCCTCTCTACCATGCAATTATCTCAGCGGTTTACCAACACAATGAAACTGGAAACATTTTCTTCTGTCATTCAGGGTTTATGTTAGGATTGCAGCATGAGCATGTGGCCCTGAGCCACCAGAAAATCCACCAGGAACAGCTTGGTGTGCTGTCCAATCTGTTCTCTTCTCAACTATCAAGGGCCCATGCGTGAGTGGCATTGGCCTTCAAAACACGTAAGACACCAAAAATGAAAAGGGTGGGGGGGGAGAGAACAAAACCACCAACCAACAGATCAGCAGCAGCTTGGAATTCAGAATAACTGACTTGATCACCTCATTTGATATCCATTCAAGTAAAGCACATGTGTAACATTTTCTATAACTTTAGTGTCAAGATTCAGTATTCCTGTAATACTGATTTCAGTTACAGCAGTACACATTACAAGCTACAGTGAGAAAATAGCAGACTTGCATGTGATGGAGGTGAGTTTATGTGACATAAGTGGTGTAACGGAGGAAGCACAACATTCCTAGATTTGAGAGGTAGAACTGATAGCTATCTAGACTTCCCTGATCAACAGTGTATGCGAACAGAGGAATACCAAACGATGCCGTCATTTTCTAAAGCCACGAATGTAAATGAAATAATAGTCCCACAACCATTTCTAAAATTAGCACCCGAGATAAATTTCATATTCAACAGTTACGTAGTAACTTAGCATTGAAAAATAAGCCAAATTTTGAAATTTCAAAGGAGTATGATAGTGTTTGGTTTATCATGGGTATCTGGGAAATGACCCCTCATTTTGAACCCTGACAGATATTTCTCAGCATTAACGCAATTTATTATTACTGGACAATTTTTTCAAATATAACTAAGGATTTTGGGTGCCCAATTTGAGACACGTTACAGAGGCCTGCCTCATTTTGAGGAAGTGATAAATATTCACCCTCTGAAAATCCTTTTAAGGGGTCTCAAGTTGCAATCATGCAGCAATTAAAGTATTAAATTGAAAATAGTGACACTCAGTAATACATAGTATACATAAGAGTGCCAACATTGTTTAAAATGTCAAATGATAAAACAGCAAATTCTGGGAAACTATAAACTAACATATTTTAGGTGAATTATTGTAATATTTGAAATTGATGTCAAGAATATGATTCATTCCAACCTATGTTCAGCTTTCATCTATTTTCGGTTCTGAGCCAGTATTTTTCAAGTCACTTTGATTATCAACTTCAACTCAAATAAGATTGCACTGTGGTTTCAGAGATCTAGTATAAAAGAGACACAGGGTCAGATTAATATATTACAAAATCTGTTAACACTGTGGTTTTTTTCTGATCTTAAGTAAGCACACATTTTGTCCTCACACCTTACTCCCACATGCCAGATTTTCAATACAGGAGGCTGAATGTGTTTGACTGGAAAGTATTCAGCAACAACATCTAAAATAACCAACTGCCATTTGTGGGAAGTGGCTGGCAAATCATGTATTTAAGTGTAGATTTTCAATTTTTATATATATAAACATTTCTTTTTTCCTGATTATCTGAGGCTACAGGACAAACTCTCCTTGCTGACTGTTCACTTTTGCAAGTATTCAGTAATCGACCCACTCCCTGTTTTGCATTGCACAGGATGTGGTTGGTTTCACAGAATGATATGGAACCTTCCTCAGAACAGTCTGTTCTTGCCAATGCTCACATTGTTACTACTCATGGCACACACCTAACTTTGCCATTTTCTGGTGCCACTGGACAATCTTTCTCAGCGGTTATATTCTGAATATCAAAAGTGATTTTCCTCACTTATTTTAGGATGTCCAAGATAATGATCTTCTGACACAAAAGGGAAGCGAGTATATTAGCGGACAAGATTTTAGTAAGCTAGATATTTGAAACACACTACGTAACTTTAAATAGTACTTAGAAGGATCTTGAAAACCAGGTCCAAGTTTTTCTAGACAAAACACCAAAATATGACAAAACTCACCAGTTAAGAGTGGGCAAAAACTTGATCTGTACCTACCTACATATACATGCCAACATATATATGGACACAATCAAAAACATACTGTATCTCTCCAACACATCTGCAGACATGAAGTCTTCCTCAGTGATGGAATACTAGACAACTTATCTAAGTAGCACTTACAACACACTGTAAAATTCAGAAACATGTATGACTTGAGCCACAGAGTGTCCCCCAATCCTGCATAGCACCTACAAGTCCACTAGGCACTTCACTTATTCCTTGCTCAGTTTAAATATTGTACATAATAAACAAGTGCGGTTATAACACAGACAAGCAACAGGAGGAGAGGAAAAGCTTTGGTACCAAATATAGATTACACAGCTACTCAGTTTACTGTCTTTATGATTCAAGTGGAGGTTTGGCTTTTTTTCTTTTTTGCTGTTCTTTTAAAACTGTAGACATGCTTTAAAACAATACTGCAGAAGTGTATTTTTAAAAGCAATTTAAATTATTTGGTGACTAACTTTCCACCACCTATCTCCTGTAAGGAGCACCTGTTCATGTAAAAATATTTATTCAAGAAATAATCATGCAAAGAATCACACAGAGATATAAATTCTTACATTTGTTCTATGAATAAATATTGGGAGTGGCATCCTTTAAAAATGAATTTAGTAGAATGTAGTATCACATAGTTTTCTTTGAAATATGACAGTCACTCTAAAGACCAATCCACCACTGGGAAGAGAGGAGGCATGAAGCATTAATCCAGAAAGATATCCCAATTATATCAAAAGCCAGCCCTTAAGGCTAGTACAGATTCCCAAACACAAGACAGACAAGGAGGATGCAGGTGCATGAAGCACACTCAGAGCTGGTATCCTGTCTCCTGCCCAGAAACACAGTTTGGTATACACTTTCCTTAGGATAATATTTCACTGTTGTTCTGTGTCTGTCCCGCTTTGGATCTAAGTGCTGGGTTTGGGATTGCTGCTGAATTAAAACCTCACAAAACACCACAGGTGGCAGGAATTCAGTACTTCGCAATAGCAGGAGTACAGACTCCTCCACTGAGGATTTGTCTACATACAGAGGTGAACCAGTTTAGCATATGGTGTGATTTTTAAGCAGATTTAGTTAAACCAGTGCAAAAAATGGTGTCCAAATTATTTCAGTTTAGCTTAAGTCAATTAGGAACAGATTTAAACTAGACCAAAATAAGCTTCTTTAACTGAAATAAGTGCCCTCACAGGGGTTTGCACAGTTTTAACTAAACAGGTTCAAATTTATGTTTATGGGAAACTAAGAATTCTAGGCTATGGGACAGTGGAGGAAAGGGGCTGTTATTTTTGTTGGTTTTCTTTTCTTATGCTTTTCAGGTCTCTCTGTAGGGGGAGATTTTGGCAAACCAGTAAAGTGCCTGAAACCACTATTGCTTATTGCTAAAAGCAGCCAAGTCAGCAGGCCATAAAGAGGCCATGCAGCAGGCTTAGCTTAACCAAGGCAGGCGGGGAGGGGGTTTTGGGTGCCACAGAAAAGGCAGCTTGACCCTAGTCCTTCCTGATAAGAATTGTGTTGAAGTTGCTGATACATGCATTTTAGGGGCCTCAAGGCTGCAAACTGGGAAAAAAAAAAAAAAAAAAAAAAAAACCACACCTGGTTAATCAATAATCAGAAGGAAACTTCTTGCTTGACCATTGAAACTGCTTGCTTAACAAAGTTTATTTAAGGGACATGTCTTTGTATTACTAATTTATAAATAAGGGGGGAAGTCTGAGGTAGTTGGACTCTTCAGGACTGGACTCTCCCTCTGGATACATCTTGCAGTCCCCACAGGCAGACAGAAGTTTGGCCAATGGAAGGTGTCACTCGAGAGCCACACTCAGCTTCAGTAATTATCAAGGATTGGGGGTGTTTTACTAACCTGTTGTGGACGTGTGTAAGTGCTTGAGACTAAGTAAAGTTTAGCTTTAAGTGAAAGCACTCGTGTTGTCCTGTTTGTGCCAGCCACCTATCAGTCAAATGGCCATGTTTTCCCTGATTCATTTCCTGACACCACCTCGCACAGAGTAAAAGTTACCAAGAGCTTTGGGTTGAAAGAACACCAGGTAACATCTCCATGGGGACACGGTATAGCCTATTCCATTTCAGTTTAAGGACCCCTTATGAGCCAAACTCTGCTCTGTTACACCAGAATTTGGTTCTATACCAAATTGAGGCTTGAGGGAGGGTTACTGCACACTTTGGGCCCAATTTTACAAATTTCCCTGATGGAGGGTATAATACACGTAAGAACAGCATGAGAAAGGAGACAGAACAGGCTTTTTGTAAGGGTTACAAACATTGATTTCAGGCCTCCACATGATCACTTGCCTCATCCGCCACAGACCACGTTAGGGTACAAAGACGTTGAGGGAGGGTTCCTGATCACTTTGTAAGTTGCACAGGAAGGAGCCTCACTCTGATGCACATTAGGAACTCAGCAGTTTCCAAAGTTGTTAGGAAAGGAGATCCCTCTCCTGCAGACATCCTGAAGTGCCTGGGAAAAGGCATTTAAGGGTGGCTAGTAAAATACTTCCACTGAGGCGGTGTATGATATCAATTTTTAACATGCAGTCTGAGATTTGAAGTTTTAGAGATTGAGCTTCTTTTCTGTTTTTCCATGTTCAAAAATCTGGGAAGTTCCTTTAAAAAATATCTTAAGAGACTGATAGGTTTGCACAATTAAGAACTCGGAAGTTGGGAAATGCAGAATTTAAAGTTGCATGTGCTACCTTAATACTGACTTCACCTGTGTAGGTGTGTGTCCATCTATAATAATACCATTAAAGTATTTCCAAATAATCCAATATGATATCAGTCATATTTTGGTTTTAATAACTATATTGATACAAACAACAGAGAAATACTTTATTTCTGTAAAGTCCTGAACTGCCAACACTGCACTCTCACAGCATCTCCCTAGCAATCTCAGAGGAATCTCACTGGCATGTTTTTGTTTTTTCTTCAGATAAGAGATAAACGCTTGCTGTAGCATATACTGTTTTAAGTTTTGTCATTAATCTTGTAAAATAAGATGCTTGTAGGGAGCAATTCTGGCTACGTTAAAATACCAGTCTTTTAAAAGTGGTTTACCACGGATTTTCCTAATAAAGATCAATCTCTTTTCACTACCAAGAGCAATTTCAACCTATTTATTTTCAGTCCTATGTACTGAAAAACAGTATCTAGTAAATTTAGGTCCCCATCCCGTAATGAGCAAGCATCTGCCCACACACTGCAGGAAAGAGGCCATAATTCTGACTCAGCTGGTAATGTATGTTTCTATACTATAGCTACTGTAATATAAATATTACATGATAATATTTCTATATCACTTACAGTATTTGGCCAAAAAAAAATGTTAGTAGGCTGTCAAATTATCAGCATATATTGTTGTCCAGTAGGCAAAATTTGAGGAAGTTTGCAGAAATCCAATTCATTATATGATTATTGTATGCTGTAATTTCATTGTAGACTCACTAGCAGATCTTGAAATGTAGTCCAACACATTGCTTTGATGAGAGACAATGAAAGATACTTTTATAGAATCACAGTTTCTAAGGGCAGAAGGGACCACTGTGATCATCCAAGCAGATCTCCCACGTAACCCAGGCCATAAAACTTCCCCCACAATAATTCCTGTTTGAGCTAGAGCATATCTTTTAGAAAACATTCAATCTTGATTGTAAAATTCCCAGTGATGGAGAATCCACCTCAACCCTTGGTAAATTGTGGTTAATTACCCTCACTAAAAAGTTATGCTTTATGTCCAGTCTCACATTCCTACTCCTCATCAACATATTGAAATGAACAAATAGGATAAGCAAGGTCTGAGCATTAAGGCCAGAGATGGTGTAAACTGAAAGAAAAAATATATAAACTAACACTGGATTCTATATGGTATAGATTAGATCTGTTTTGAGTTGATGTAGGCATAAATGGGAGGGAATTCCAATTTTCTTTATACTTCCTGCAGCCTTGCAGCTGACACCCTGGCGGTGGGGCTTTTGGAAATATTGTTCAATGTCATTTTAACAATAGTGAAACCTTTCAACTGTTTTTTTCCCCAAAAAATCTGTACTTTAAAAGATCTTCTGCAGACATGTTTGCAAAGATCTAGAAGCCTCTTTAGCTGGCAGATCTTTTTGCAGCATTTACCATGGCTGAAACATAAAAAAAGAATTGTCCCCAAAACATGTTTTTATGTTGTTTGCTTTCCATTTGCTCTGGAAAACCATATTTTACCAGCTTTGTGTCTGTTTCATTTATCTTTCTTTTCTGGTGTTTGTTTTCCTCTTGGAATTTAGCAACCCAACCCCAGTAGCAGCAAGAGAATTTGTAAGGGTACATCTCCTCATTTTCCCTCTATGCTAAAGAAACATCAAAGGAAGATCCCAGAACCAAGGCCTGGTTAGAAGCAAAGTATTGTTCTGCGTCATTGCCCTAAGATGTGTATTTTAAGAGAAACTCAAATATAGTCGAAGACCAGAATAAATGTGTAGGGACAAAACAAAAATGAGTTGTAAAAGGACATGTACTTGTGTGTGTAAGAGCAGGAATGGAAAGAAGCATGTGTATGGTACATAAGAAATTGCTTAAGAACATATTATCGTCATGTATAAATGCTCTTGTGCTGATGTTAGGGTGACCAGATAGCAAGTATGAACAATCGGGACAGGGGGTGGGAGGTAATAGGAGCCCATATAAAAAAAAGCCCCAAATATCAGGACTGTCCCTATAAAATCGGGACGTCTGGTCACCCTAGTTGATGTGGTCAGTTAGACCTTCGTATATCTGCTATAGAAAGGCCACAAAAGGTTCAGTCATTTTGAACATTCAATTTTTTTTTATTGTGAACTAATGCCACTTATTCCTTCCCACTCTTGCCACTACAGCAAGCACCAGAGATTGCTGATTTAACATTGTCAAGGTTCCTTCCCCACTCTGAACTCTAGGGTACAAATGTGGGGACCTGCATGAAAGACCCCCTAAGCTTATTCTTACCAGCTTAGGTTAAAAACTTCCTCAAGGTACAAACTTTGCCTTGTCCTTGAACCCTATGCTGCCACCACCAAGTGTGTTAAACAAAGAACAGGGAAAGAGCCCACCCGGAGACATCTTCCCCCAAAAAATATTCCCCCAAGTCCTACATCCCCTTTCCTGGGGAAGGCTTGATAAAAATCCTCACCAATTTGCATAGGTGAACACAGACCCAAACCCTTGGATCTTAAGAACAATGAAAAAGCAATCAGGTTCTTAAAGAATTTTAATTAAAGAAAAAGTAAAAGAATCACCTCTGTAAAATCAGGATGGTAAATACTTTACAGGGTAATCAGATTCAAAACATAGAGAATCCCTCTAGGCAAAACCTTAAGTTACAAAAATATACATTCCATTCAGCACAACCTATTTTACCAGCCATTTAACAAAAGGAAATCTAACGCATTTCTAGCTAAATTACTTACTAATTTAACAGAAGTTCTGAAGAGCATTCCTGACCTGGTCCCAGCAAAAGCATCACACAGACAGACAGACCCTTTGTTCTGCCCCCTCCAGCTTTGAAAGTATCTTCTCTCTTCATTGGTCATTTTGGTCAGGTGCCAGTGAGGTTATTTTAGCTTCTTAACCCTTTACAAGTGAAGGGGTTTTGCCTCTGGCCAGGAAGGATTTTATAGTTCTGTATACAGAAAGGTGGTTGCCCTTCCCTTTATATTTATGACAAACAAACTGGTTAGGAGAACTATGCCCCAGTACCTTCCACCCTAAGTTACACAAAAAACAACACAACATTTCCTATTCTTACCTGATTTATGGCCCTCAGGAATGTAAATCCATGCCATTTTATTGTGCTGCTATGATGTGTATTCGTGGAGTGAAACAGTGGAGAGAAAGAACATCCCTATAGGCTCAAATTTCTTAAGCTTGAAGCTGAAGACCAGGAGCTGTAGTTGATTAGTTCTTCAACCACCCCAAGTAATTACTGCATTAAATTAAGGTATCTTACCATACACAACATAAAGGAATTAATAAAATTGCATAAAATAAACAATTATCTGATCACTAACAGAAGTAGTAATACTCTACTTTGTACTTAGCATCTTTCATCTCAAAGCACTTTTCAAACACTCTGGCCAAATTTCTCAAACATGGCCAGTAATTTTGGGTACCAACTTGAAACACTACCTTCAAAAATGTATGCCTAAAAGTTCATATGCCGATTCTCTCCTGCACACAAACACATCTGATTATTTTACTACCTTTGACTTCCAACTCAGGATCTGACCTTTCCCCCTTTATAATGTGTTCTGAAAGGATATAGATTTGCAAAGAACATTTTTTTTCTAGAATGCTATGCTTAAAGGAAAATCAAAATTGCAGACAAATTTTACCCCCCAAAAAATGCACTAAAGAGAGTTCATGCTACTGCTACTCAAGAGATCGGGGCTGAGGTTCTCACCCAACTCCAGCCCATGTATGCTAGGTTAAAGAGCTACAACAATGTAAAGGAACTCTAAAAGCCCCAATGCAGGACCTGAAGCAGACAGCCTCAGGAGCAGGATTGAATTTCATACATACACAAAGCAAAATATTTCATTTCTTACACATAGCTAAATGCATATGAAATGAAATCTTAGGCACATAGGGCTGCAGATATTCTGCATAGGACACCTGCTCAGAGGTAGCTGCAGACAGGCGCTGTAACTATGGCACTAAATTGGCGCCGCTGCAATCTTTGCAGCGGTGTTGATTTAACATGTCTGATGAAGACACACTACATTGACGGGAGCACACTCTCCCATAGATGTAAGTAATCCACCTCCCCGAGAGGTGGAAGCTAAGTCAGTGGGAGAGCGTCTCCCACCAACACAGCGCAGTGTAGGCTATGTCTATACTACTGTGGTAAGTTGACCTATGCTACGCAACTCCAGCTACGTGAATAACATAGCTGGAGTCAACGTACCTTAGGTCGAGTTACTGCGGGGTCTACTGCGACTTCAGTACTCTACCCTCAATGAGAAGAGTAAGGTGAGTTGACAGGAGAGCGATCTGCTGTCAATTTGGCGGGTCTTCACTAGACCCACTAAATCAACAGCCGGTGGATCGAACTCAGGGCATCAGTCGCGGTGGTAGTGTACCTACCTCTGTGTGACCTAACTTACATCAACTTCAGCAGCAGTGTAGACAAGCCCTTAGACAAACTCCAGCCCCTGAAGCATCCACTTCAACTCCTGGAGCAGCCCTGAATCAGGAAGGTGCAACGGTTGCTTAAAGTCACATTAGTCCTCCCACTTATCTGAACATTGTGTTCTGCACCTCACAGAATCCCACCTATGGATTTAGTTTCATACGCACTTAAGAGTTGGCCAGTGACTGATTTTTATATTATCATATAGACACATAATATGCACTTGTAATATACTGTGCAGGGGCATCAGAATTCCCCTTTAAAATGGTTATTCCCATTGTCTTGTAAAACCTATTTTGTACACAGTTTTAAAATATTCATAGTGTTATTTGAACACCAAATTTTTAAAAGGAAAAGAAAGGAAAAGAAAAACGTGCAGTACTCGAGTCCACAGCTAGTCCAAACTTTTAAAATAAAGCTGTTTTAGGGTTATGAAAGCACACAAGAAAACATCTAAAATAAATAATAAAATAATTATGATAATGAAACCTTCCCCTCTTCCCTTCATGTAGCTCAGTAATGCCTCAGTATATTTTCTTCAGACTTTCTAATGACTTTGATTAGAGTCCAAGACCAAAGCAAGGTTAGTCCTCTCTTTAAGTGTATAGTAAGGAACAAGATAAGGTCCGACAGGAAACCCTGCCAACAACTAGAAAGCCTGCCTCAAAAACTGTCATCACTAACATTTTTCTTCAAATTTCCAAATGCTGCATTATCCCTGTTGATGTTCTACTATTCATTAGCAATAGGGGGAGTGCTAGAGTAGACCCACCCCTGGATGTTTTACCACAATATCTGTCTATCCTTCAAGCAGGGCTAGATGATACAGGGCCAGATTTTCAGAGCTGCTCAGTTCCCACTCAGATACCTAAATAAGCAGCCAGATTTTCAAAGTGGCTTTACCATGTTGAGTGCCCATTAGATGCTGAGCTGTTTTGAAAATCCAGCTGATAGTAGTTAAACATTGACCGTGGACAGCAGCTTGTCTACATTGCTGCTTCCACCACTGAGAGGTCACTGCTAGAGCTGCACCAGGAGTAGTGCAATGGTGGGAAATTAGATACAAATATTCATGTAATCAAGGCAATCCTGTACATCCTTCCAATTCTCCTTTAGTGATTATGAAGTGTTCCCAAGCATTTAAATAAAACACTGGAGGATGAAATCCTACCCCTCCACTGAAGTAAATGGCATAATTCCCTTTTTTGTCAATGTGGGGGTAGGATTTCACTCTGAAAATCCACATAAGATTAGTAGCCTTACAGCCACACATTTTTCTTTTGTTTTATTTTAATTAATATTTTCTACAAGTTAATATCTACTATTTATCCAGGCTGGGATTTTCAAAGAAGCCAAAGAGTTAGGCACCCAAATCCCATTGAAAAAAAAATCAGTAAATTTAAACTTTTGAAAATCTGTCTCACAAAAAAAATGCTTCTGATTTCCATTGCACGTCCCCTGGCTCTCACAGCAGCCAGTTCTGTGAATTCCTGAGGACCCTCAAACTCCATCAGCTTTAATGGGAGTTCAGGGCACCACTAACTTCATATGAGTTGCTCAGAACTTAACAAGTTTGGGCTCTTACAATGGAAAAGAGCAATCTTTACTTTTTACTTTACTTTTTAAATGCTACTATCCATTCCTAAACCATCAAGGGTTTTGGTATCATATGATCATACTTTAGCTTTAATAAAAGCATTAGGAAATGGTGACAAATACAAATAGTGCTTTTTCTTTTAAAAACTAGGGTTTTGTGTCAGCATTTAATTCTTCATTTGATAGGTCTAAAATCTTGAACATTTAAAGTTTATAAAAACCTCTCCCTCTATTCCTCCATTCTCCTCCACCAAACACTACTCCAATATGTTACCCAGGGAGCTACCTCCTCATTCAAATCTTCTAGGAAATTGCTAAAAGGACCAAGTCAGCCTAGCTTTGCTGTGCCCTGTAAAGTCTGCTAGAACAGGTCTCCCCTTTGCAGGTTTTGTATACAAACCCAATGTAAACTTTGCCACTGATTTAAACAGAAAAAAAATGTTGAAAGGGAATAAAGGTTGAAAGTATTTCAGAGGAGTCCAGCTAGCAATTCTGTGACTTCCAGTCCCCCTCGCCACAGAAATGACACTTTCTATGCAAAACAAAGTCTTCATAATCAAAAACAACATTTAAAAATTCAGGAATGGGCTAGTTAAGAGAGCCAGACTGTTTCACACTGCCATAAAATCCTTCATCCTTAATGATTATACCAACCATTCTCAGCTTTGATCCTTCTATTTGTAAAAATATATGCAAAGGGCAAAATAACAAATGACTAGGAGATTATGAAATCCAATTTCCTATTCATAGGAGACATTTCCAATATGCCATAACTTTAACATATAGTACATTACTTACTACAGAAAACTACATATGTTCCTAAAATATATTTAAAAAGAAACGGGAGAGCTATCCATATGCTTACATAAACCTACAACACTATGTAATCAATATATTTCAGGATACCAAACAGATCATCCATTCCAATGCTGCTCATAACAATGTTCTTCTTCTTAACCAGCACATCACACTACAAGAAAAATGACAGAACTCTAACGTAACCTAATGTTCCCAGTATTATATTTCTTTTGAAATCTTTATTATACACTTGAAACCTTTCAGTGTTTGTGTGGCCAAGAATGCTGCAGATATTTTCTACTTGACCAGACCCTTATTCTTTAACAAAGAGAGACTTCATGTAAGTTATTATTTTCAGTAAGCTATCATGCTTTTTGCTCAGATCCTGCCTCTCTTGGGATCAAGTGATGTTCTGATGGGAGCTCTTTCAGGTTTCACCAAATTCAAAGGAAAGTTGGTTGAATTCCCTTTCCTTTAAGGGGATCACCCTCTCTCCGGACACTGCCAAACTATGTCTGCCAAGAGATGACACAGCTCTGGGGCTTATAATAATACTTCTGAAGTGCACATTTTCTCAACTCTCAAATGTGACAAAATATTTTCTTGTGTGGATTATTCTCCCCCCTCTCCACATAAGTAAGACTCTGTGCATTGTTATCAATATACTCATTATATTTTTCAGGACAAAATATAAATATTCTGAGCAAAGTACAACTTAATGTAAGTACATTTGCGAAGTGGTGCTACCGCCTTTCTCTGGTTATGAGCAAGTGGGTTGTTTTACATAGGAAAACAAATGGAGACTCCCTGAGTCTCTGCAGCACACTCACATCTGGTACACAGGGTTTATCATAGGCTAAGGGGGAAAACTTTTGTGGAAGTCACTTATTAAAATATTGGCAGTGCATCTCTGCATGTGATGTGTGTACCTATATCAATCAGCAATTCTTCCAAAGGGTGCCCTGGACGTCATAGGATATCAAATTGACACTGCTTCAATTTGAAAAAGAAATCAATTCTTTGGGTTCTTTTATTTATATAACAAACCAAGGACTATGGGGTATAATTAAGGGCCAAATGGGGACTAGAAAGTACTATAATAAGCAGCCTCAGTACAAGAGCACAATATGGATCCTGTATACCAGGCTTATGATTTCAATACAATTTTATGGTAATTAGCAAATCAACAGAAACGGAACATAAAAATTAGAAGTAGATTTCTCTGAATAGCTATTTTAGGTTTCCTTTACAATTAGTGGGAAAAGATTTTCACATTAAGTGCCTTAGGAAGAAGTAGGTCCAAGTATGTCAGGCCTTCAGAGTTTAAAACAATAGAACAAATTAGTAGATGATGTAAATAGGATTTTAAAAATCTCTTTCTGAAAATACAGCTCCATTTATGTTAAGAACTATGCAGAACCTAACCTGGCTAAAAAGGTTAAATTATAGTCCATTATATTAGTATCTAAACAGTCTGACAAAAACAAGATGTGTTAACTTTACCAACATTCCCAAACAGGACTTAAATAAACATGAGGGAAGGGAGGGTGTTAGAGAATTTGTCTGTAAAAGCAGAAAAATTGTGCACTATCACAGCCAGAGTCAACCACCTTAACGCATGATTTTTATTGCCAGTGTGGACAGGAAAACACCGTTCTATAACTGTTGTGGTGACCTGTGTTGGACAGCCCTTTCAAGATATGGTTTTATAGCCATGGTGGTGCAGTATTTTCTCATGCATACTAACAATAATTTTATAAACGTTTTAGAAGAATGTTATTAAATGGCCATTCCTGATCATGGCAGAGAACCATCCTAGTGCACAGTTCTTTTTGAGCTGAGGCAGGAGTCAAACTGACATTTACATAACCGGGGCTAAAGCGATTCCCACTAAATTAATTTTTTTGTTGTCTAAACAACTAAGTGTTGGGTGACTTTTTTAATATTTTCTTAATGTAGCTCAATAGTATACATGTGATGTAAGTAGACTACATAGTGTACATTTGATGTAAGAAGGAAGAAATTACCTAGGCAAACTCACATGCCATGTGCCTAACGGGCTTATCTAATGCAAAGTTGGCCAAAGTGCAGCATGAGAAAGAAGAGTGGCTCATCGAGCTCTATACAGGGTCTGAGATTGCCCCGTCTTTTATAAGAACACTCCAGGTTCTAGCATGTGCTACTCAATCCTGTATTTTCACTGACTGCATATTTATTCAAGTATAATTTTTGCCAAGCAAATTCCTAATTTTTTTCATTGTAACCAAATATATGAAGTATAACATTTAAACAAAAAAGGAGAAATTATGTTATTATATTAATCCTGCAAACATATACATGGTCCCAAATATTTTTCACAACATGCAGCTGCTGTATTCTTCAAATCCATGCAGTGGGCTGCATCTCTTTATTAAAAGATTAAAATTGCAGCACACTGGTACATTTAATGCATAGATTCATAGATTCCAAGGCCAGAAGGGGTCATTGTAACAATGCAATCTAGGTGTGGCTTTCAGGTTCCTGGCACACTGTCAATCACTTAGACACAGTTTGGATACACCTCACCTAACTGCATGGTCAATCTGTAACATGAGAAAGGCACAGACTTCTAAAGGGTTAAACTGTGTCATTACTGTGGGTCTCAACATACCCAATACAAAAGGGCATGACTGCCATATGGCATTTTCAGAGTTTGAAAAATTGTAGCTAAACTGAATTTTTGTCATTAACTTAATCTACGTAATATGATGTCAAACCACCATCCTATGGTAGTTATTCCTGGAATTGTGTATTTCACGTGGCAGACATATACTTTTGGGCAAAGGAATAACCATATCCGAGTCTTAGGCAATCAGCACTTTGGTGTGTCTGCCCCTGAACAGAGAGCAGAAGCTAGCTGCCAAGTAGTGTCACAGTACCTAAAGAAGCCCCCCAAAAAATCCCAGTTGTGCTACGCAGCCCTGGAGTCAGTAGGCTGCTGAGCACAGCGAGGCCAAGTTGTTGATAATATACTTCTGTTTATTCTGACCTATGATGTATGTGTATTATAGTGGTGTCTTGAGGTCCCAGATGAGATCAAGGCTCCATTGCACTAAGAACCATACAAATACATAGTAAGAGACAGTCTTTGCCTCTCAAAGCTTGCAATCTAAACAGAGACAATAGACAGAAGAAAGGACATAGTATCCCCATTTAACAGACCAGGAACTGAGGCACAGAGAGATTAAGGTGACTTGCCCAAGTCCTTATCCATTTCCTTAACAACTAGACCAGTGATACTCAGACTGAGGTTCAAGAGCCACAAATGGCTTTTTAATGCATCTCCTGTGGCTCTTTGCAGCACATGATATTAAAACACTGTGAATTAAGTAACAACAAATCTAAGTTATTAACCAATCAGGATGCTTTTACTATGTTATTAACCATTTGAATACTTGGCCAGTCATTTTGTTGTGAGAATTATTATATATGCCAATGAAACAATGAATTCACACTACCGTGGCTCTTTTGGATAACGTTGATCACTAATTTGGCTCCTGAACCACTTAGGTCTGAGTATCTCTGAAGAGAGGGTTACTCACTTGTGCAGTAACTGAGGTTCTTTGAGATGTGTGTCCTGGTGGGTGCTTCAGTTTAGGTGAGTCTGCATCCCTGTGCCTACAATCGGAGATTCTTAGTAGCAGTGCCCGTTTGGGCCGCACATGCACTCCCCGTTTCGCACCACCCCGGTAGCTACATAGCACTGTGTATGCTACATAGCACTTTAGATGTACATAGCACTTTAGATGGCTGTAGACCAGTGCCCCTTGTTGGAAGGATGGGGCTTTGAAGTTGGAGCTTCAAGTGATAAGACAGTTATTCCTAACAGAGCATCCGAGGTTGAGTTTTGCTCAAGTGCATAGTGCTCTGTGAAGATGTGGGCTGACGCCTAGGTGGCTGCTTTAAAGATGTCTGTGGTGGGTATATTGTTTAAGAAGGTTGTCGAGGTGGAGAGCAACCTGGTGGAGTATATTTAAGCTCCCAGTGAGGCTTGCAGATCACGTTGATGGTAACAAAGGTGAAGATACCTGGAAATCCATTTCAAGAACCTCTGTTTGGATATGGCTGAGCCTTTAGATCTTTCCATAACAGAAAAGAATAGCTTGGGTGACTTCCTGAAGGGTTTAGTCCTTTCAAGATAGAATGCTAATGCCCATCTAACATCCATTGTGTAACATCGCCTCTTGTTTGTTCTCCTGAAGTTTAGGAAAGAAGGATGGAAGGTTGATGGGTTGATTTGGGTGGAATGAGGAAGGTATTTTAGGTAGAAATTTAAGATGTGGTCTTAAAGTGACCTTGTATTTGAAGAAGATTGTATTTGGGGGTATGCCGTGAGAGCCCCTAGTTCTCCCACTCGTTGCATGGATGTGATGGCAACAAGGAAGACCACCTTTATCAGTAGGTGCATGAGTGAACACATCATTGGTTCGAACAGGGAACCAATGAGACAGCTTAACATTAGGATAAGGTCCCAGGGTGGGGTGCGAACTCGTATTTTAGGATAGAGGTTCCCAATACCCATTGAGTGATAGGATAGATGAAGACTGAGAACTCATCAACTTTGTGATGGAAAGCCATGATGGCTGCGAGGTGTACTCAACGTGAGCTTGATAATAGTCCTGATTTCTTTAGCTCCAGTATGTAATCCATTACCAGTGGTAAGGGCGGAGGTAATAACCATGGCTTGCCTGTTCTGGCACCATATGTGCAAGTAAGTATAATGCGTAGTCAACCTTCTGCTGTTTAACAGTATGTCCCTTACATAAGAACATAAGAATGGCCATACTGGGTCAAACCAAAAGTCCATCTAGCCCAGTATCCTGTCTTCCGACAGTGGCCAATGCCAGGTGCCCCAGAGGGAATGGACAGAATAAATCATCATCAAGTGATCCATCCCCTGTCACCCATTCCCAGCTTCTGGCAAACAGGGGGTAGGGACACCTTCCTTGTCCATCCTGGACAACAGATGGACCTATCCTCCATGAATTTATCTAGTTCTTTTTTGAACCCTGTTATAGTCTTGGCCTTCACTACATCCTCTGGCAAGGAGTTCCACACATTGACTGTGCATTGTGTGAAAAAATACTTCCTTTTGTTTTAAACCTACTGCCTGATCATTTCATTTGGTGGCCCCTAGTTCTTGTGTTATGAGAAACAGTAAATAAGGAAGTCTCCATGCCAGTCATGATTTTATAGACCTCTATCATATCCCCTCTTAGTCATCTCTTTTCCAAGCTGAAAAGTCCCAGTCTTATTAATCTCTCCTGATATGACAGCCGTTCCATAACCCTAATAAAGGTTCAGAAAAGGGCAACAAAAATGATCAAGTCCAATATATCTTTTTTGAGACGGGGCAACCATATCTGCATGCAGTATTCAAGGTGTGGGTGTACCATGGATTTATATAGAGGCAATATGATATTTTCTGTCTTATTATCTATCCCTTTCTTAATGATTCCCAACATCTTCTGAACAGGTGATTTCCTTGTCCTGCAACCAGGGAGGAGCCATGCCTTCAGGTTGAGGATCTCTGGATTCGGGTAGCGAACCTGGCCTGCAACCTCAGACAGGAGATGTGGAAAAGGGGGAAGAGTGAATGGTAGGCATACCACCATCTGCAACAGGTAAGGGAACCAAGTTTGTCTGGGTCATCTGCGAGCTATCAAGATGACTCTGGATTGTTCAGCCTTTATCTTGCGTATCATTCTGGATATCAAGCGGGTACAGGGGAAACGTATGCAACAGATGCACTTCTCTTTTGATGAGGAAAACATCTCTCATAGATTGGAGGCTCAATGCTGCTCTTGAGCAGAATTGCAGACACTTGCAAATATACACAGGAAACCCCAGCATCTGAACATATACTGTAGACCACGGTGTTTATTTCCGTCTCCTGGTCCTGAGAGAATTTTCTGCTTAGTGCATTCGCTGTGGTGTTCTGAATCCTGGTAGACAGGTAGCTGATATGTCGATGTTGTGATGTATACACCAATTCCATAATCTCAGTGCTTCGGTGCAAAGGAAGAGTGACCTTGCTCCCCCTTGATGGTTTATATAACACATGCAAGTGATGTTGTCCATCAGTACCTTTATTGTCTTGTTTCTGATCAGAGTTAAAAAGCATGAGCAAGCATTGCAGATGGCTCATAGTTCCAGTAAGTTGATGTGTAATGTTGATGCTGACGGTGACCACCAGCCCTGGATTGTGGGGCTGTGCAAGTGTGCTCCCCAACCTAACAGAGATGCATCTGTCATAAGTATCAGCGAGAGAGGGGGTTGTGTGAAGGGAACTCCAACACATACATTGTGGGGTTGACCCCACCAGTCTAGGGAGTTTTTGACTTTAAGTGGCATCATGAGACACTTGTTCAGATTGTGTCTGTGTTGAATGTATACGGTCCTGAGCCAGCCCTGAAGACAACTCATATACAATCTGGCATGCCTTAAGACAAACGTGGTTGCTGCCATATGACCTAATAGCTGTAGGCAGATCCTGGCCGATATCTGTGGGCTGGTTTGCATTGTGGTGATCAGATCGACTAGGGTGAGAAATCTGTTTAGTGTTAACAAGGCTTTGGCCTCCAGTGCATCAAGTTGGGCCCTGATAAGTTCTAGATTTTTACAGGTGTCACTGTTTTTTTCATGTTTATCTGTAGTTGTAGTTATGAGAAGAGAGCCATCATCTTTAGAGTAGCTGCTAGGGTGCCTTTGAGTAGACAGTCATCCAAGTAGGGAAATATCATGGCCCCTTACTTAAGTGTGGTGCCAGCTTTGCAAGAACCTTGCAGAACACCCTAAGAGCCACAGAGAGGCTGAAAGGTAGTACCTTGTACTGGTAGTGATCTTGTTGCAGAACAAATCTGAGTGATGGGAGCATGGCAATGTGAAAATATGCATTTTGGAGGTCGAGGGCTGGGAACCAGTTGCCCTGTTCTGGTGCTGGGATTATCGTTGCTAACATGACCATCCTGAACTGCTGAACCTTCACAAACTTGTTGAGTTTCCTTAGGTCGAGAATGGACCTCCATGCCCTGCTCTTTTTCTGGGTTAAGAAGTAGTGGGAATTAAAAAAGTCCTTCCCTCTGTGTTTTGTCAGGATTGGTTCTACAGCACCCTTTATTTCCTGTCATAAAAGGTGCTCATGAGAAGGGATCCTGAAGAGGGACAGGGAGGGAGGGTGGGTTACGGGAAGGAGGTAAGTTGAATTGAGTATTGTTGATAATTTCTAATACCCATTTGTCCTCTGGGTGGAATGGGGTCAGATGATCTCCAAAAATTGATAATTGTTGATTGTTTCAGAACTTGGAATTGGGGGAGGCATCTCAGGCCCTCACCCAAACCCTCAAAATTGTTGTTTTGAGAAGGGTTGTTGGGATGTCGATGGCTGAGATGGGAGTGGTCTACTCTGTCACCCGCTCAATTTAATGCGCCCGGCCTATTCCCTACTGAGGGCTCACGGTGTGACCTGGTCAATTTAGGGCACCCCACCATTTCCCTACCGAGGGCTCAAGGCATGACCCAATCAATTTAGGCACCCCCACCCTTTCCCTTCCAATGGCTCAGGGTGTAAGGCACCTATTCTTACCCACAGGGCTCAGAAAGAAACCCGGTAAATTTAAGTACCAGTCCTTTCTCTCAGGGCTCTATGGGTCTGCGGAACCTTTTCCCAGTGAAAGAGCCTTACACAGTTGTGCTCTAAACATCTATTTTTTAGCAACACACAGAATACATATACCAAGCAAATCTCTTCTGTTCACCACTCCCAATAGACAGACAAATTTCACCTGATGGCCAGTCAGGTTTCATTCATCTGGGGGTTCCCGGCGATGCCTCTGCATGTCACGGTGGTGCAGAGGGGTCAGAGTTCCAGCAGCTTGATGTTGAACTGCAATCTAGAAATTGTTCCCAAAGATCACTGTTTTTCCCTTTACATTATATAGGTAAAACTAGCTCCCTCCTTCAAATTTACTAAACCTATCACATTATCCCACACTCCTAAATAATAGATTTTTTTACCAATTATGCACTGGCACCTATGTGTCCTCCTTGCTGCCCAAGTTCTTTACAGTTTACCTTTCATGCCCAAATTGTAACTTAATTGTGACCTTCTCTATTTGTGCTGATGGTCAGCTTAAAACACTGGTCAGAGTTTATCTTACCATTTGTTGAGTTTCTTTCTGGATCCTCCCTAATTTCGCAGGGTCATTACAACCTTGGCGGTTATAACTCTTGTTAGGGACATTCCTGAGGCGGGGGTGCTTTATCAGAAGCAGAACATTCCTTTTTTCAATTTTAGTGGTGAACTCCCTGAGTTTAACCCAAGGCTGGTTTAATATGGGAGGCAGGGTCTGATGATGTCTCAGGCCTACACAGTATCTCCATTTTTGTCATATTGTCTCTGTGGTTGGACGTAGGGAGCAAGCCTTGTTCTTTGTGCTGAATGATATATCCCTGGCTTCCTTCTTTGTGCAGATGTGTAAATGCCTAAGGACCAAAGGATTGCCCTGGAATCTTTTAGGGTATGGAGAGATTCACTGGTCTTGGCTGTGAACAATTTTGGGCTCTCAAGAGAAAGATTCTCTATAGTAGCATGTACCTCTTTCGGAAACCCAGAGAGGTAGAGCCATGAAGCCCTTTGCATGAGTATGGCCGTGACAATGGATCACGTGGCTGTGGCTGCTGTGCCCATTGAAGCTTGTAAGGCCATCCAGGCAAGGTAGTGGCTCTCCAAGATGACTCTTTGAATTGTTCTTTTTTCTCATCAGGGATGTAATCAGTAAACTCAAACGTCTTAGAATAATTCATGTAATTATATTTGGCCAGTGTGCCCGTAATTGGCTATTCTGAATTGCAGAGTTATTGGTGAATGGGCCTTGCACCCAAAAAGGTCTAACCACTTCCAGTCTTTGTCATAAGGAGTGGTTCTGGAGTAGTATTATCTGCCCCGCTTGTTCACAGCATCCACCACCAAGGAATTCAGTGGAGGATGTAAAAACAGAAAATCCAGACTCTTAGAGTGGACGTAATACTTCTTGTCTGTGCTCTTACAAGTGAGTAGTAACACAGCGGGGATCTACCAAGTGATCTTGGCTGGGTCCATGAGTGCTTCATTTATGGGGAGCACAATTTTCAGTGAGGTTGATGTTTGTAAAATGTTCAGCAGTTTGTGTTGGGACTTCTTCCAGGGGTATCTTGAGCAAGTCAGCAATCCCCTTAAATAGCTCCTGAAATTGTTTAAAGTCAACAGCTATTGTGAGCAGTGGAGGCATGATGGCTTCGCCCAGACAGGATGAAGAAAGACTGGTTGGTGGGGTGGCTTCAAAGTCTCCTCCTGCTCTTCAAAAGTCTCTTCCCAAGGCTCGGAGGGTCTACCTATTGAAGCTGATGGGGAGCGTCTCGGTCTGTCTCTGCGAGTGCTAGAAGACCTAGAATAATGTTTCCTGTACGCAGCCCATGGATCCCAATAAAGGCCATTGTGGTGGGAACGGCATTAGTGGTAACATCCATGCATGTCCATCACCCTGGGGGTGACATCTGGGTTGTTTCAGTGGACCTGGTCTGATAGTTGTCTGAATGGGTGAAGTGTAAACGTCCCCATCCTCATCATCCTCCTTATCACTGGCAAAGGGTGGGGCCAATCTGGATGATTAACACGTAACAAGTGTGCTAGAATAACATCGGTACCGAGAAGGGGAGATTTCAGTGTTTTAGAGACAAGCAAGCCTTTGTGGAAAAGGAATTATTGTGGTACTGCAAGCATCAGCACTGAGGAGGACATCGCTGGCGGTGCCGTTGTAGCTGTAGCAGTTGTCGGTACCGATGTGGCTCTGGTTTGTGCTAGGAGACCAGTAGATGGTGCCATCAACTGCAGTGATGCTGAGCTGCCCAGTGCTGCATGTTTAAGAGGCTCCATCAATACTGTGGAGGAGGCGCTAAGCTTCTCTTTGCCACTCCTCTCAGAGCCCACCTGCTTAGGGTCTTTAGCTTTCATGGTACCAGCGGTACTGGAAGATCCTGCTTAACCACTGGTGCTCAACCGCGCTATGGTCAGTACCGAGAATGTCAGATGAGCTGGGGATCATTTCTTTTTAGCCGGTTCCCTGGAAGGGGAGATTGTTGCCCACTTTTTGACCACCTTTTTGGAGAAATGCGATTTCTTCTATAAGGGTGGCACGGAATGTTTGCCAGAGGCTGTCACTGAGGTCTGCAGTCCAGGGTTGGAAGCTGGGTGCAGTGAATTTTCCATCAGGATGAACTTTAACATGAGCTCCCTTGCTTTTCTGGAGCGAGTCTTGAGGTTGAGGCAATGGTGGCACTTTTAAGATGTGTGTGTCTCGCCCGGGCAATGAACACACTTGGGATGCCGATCACTGACCGAGATTTCTTCCCGGCAAGAAAGACAGCATTTAAACCCCAGAGATCCAGGCATGCCCCTGTCAGTACCGTTCCACCAGGTGAAGAAGGTGAAAAGTGGAATCTTACTGGTAACTAATAATAATTTTTCTTTTTAAGAAAATAAACAGTGGAGAGGAGGGTAGCTATAGCTAACTAACTCTACTGTATAACTATACTAACCCAAGTCTAAAAGGTAAATGTGAAGAAACTAAGGCAGTGCTGCTGAGGGCGCTGTCTCAGGGCAAAGGCAGTTGAGAAGGAACCGAGGGCGCTTTGGCTGCACAATGCTAGCTGCCAGTGGTGGCGTGAGAGGAAGGGAGGGCACCTGCAGCCCAAACAGGAACTGCTATTAAAACTCTCTGATTGCAGATGCAGGGATGCACTTGAAGTGAAGCACCCACAGGGACACTGTTCGAAGAACTAGACAGTCCCTCACGTGTTTAGATTTGTTTGGAATATAGGAGAACAACAAGAGGTATGAATATTAAGATGACCAGTAGTGGAATACAGAATTTTTCATCTCCATCATAAGTCTGAATGAGGCCTATTTTCTGACAGAAGATAACTGTGGTAGACACTTGTTTATTAGGGATTGCATTGAGATCACCAGCTCATGTCACAACAGGCCATCATTGAGGCTCAGTGGTTTGATTGTAATTCTTAACAAGTGTGTATGTCACTAAACTATCATCATAATTAGTACTTGCAGGGACTCCCTTTGGCAATTTCAGCAGAGGTATTAAAGTTAAAAAAAAAAGGGGGGAGGGTGGGAAATGAACTCCCTTTCACTTCTAGAGGCAATGCCTCCAGAATTGTGGAGAAGTTTGCACTGACTGTAGCTAACACACTACTTGTGGCTAGAGAACTTTCGTGGCCAAGACTAGCGCTTTTCAAGAGTTTTATGTGCAGTTAATAGAAGAAAGGAAAAACAAATAGCATTTTCATTAGTGAAAATAACAACTGATATGATGAGGATTACCACTATGGCCATTTAAATAATAGGTCATGGTGTCACAGCAGCTATATTTATAGTAGAAAAAGCTCATATCTTCAGGCCATTAACTTTACCCAAAAAAATGGCAGTTTGGCCTGACATTTTTCATACATTTTTTCAGCCCAAAGGAGATTTCCTGACATGTGTCTTTAAAATTTCAGTCACACAAAACACTGCATGAATGGAAGTTTTGGTACTCACATTTTCTATTTGTTCAGTCTGTTGCAGGTTCACATTGGTGCTGGAGCCTGAGCACTGAGTATAAACCTTAAGCTTTAGGTGGGCTTGTGCATACACCCAATTCACTTCTACTTTGCAAATAAGAACTGGGAAAACTTTTCCACACTTTTAGGGTCTATTGTAGGCTTTGTATGAACAATGAAAGAAAACAGAAGTAAGGAAACAGAGGTTAACAATGGATAAAGAATGAATTCACAAGTGGTCTTATAAATACTATGTAGCTGGTAGCTAAAGAAATAGTAATAAGAGTAATGTGTGAGCGTAAGCTTGCAGCTGCGGCTTTGCTTACTAGTGCACTTTTTAGCTCATGGATATTTTATAATCTATACAAGGATTGGTTCACAGAATTAGTAAGCCAATCATAAAGCACTTAACACAATATAGACTGTAACATGCACGTGTTAGTCTGTATGTATAAAATCTGATTTATAATTATGTATTTTTGAGTTGTGGTGCACCCTAACTAATGCTCCCTCTAATTTTTAAATCTATGTGCAGAATGAATTTTGTTATGTGCACCAATATTGAGGTGGTGTGTGGCGGGGGTGGGGCCGAGGGGTTCAGCATATGGGAGGGGGCTCAGGCTGGGGCAGAGGATTGAAGAGTGGGATCAGGGACGAGGACTCTCGCTGGGGGTGCAGGCTCTGGGGTGGGCCAGGGATGAGGGTTTTGGGGTGCAGGAGGGTGCTCAGGGCTGGGGCAGAGGGTTGGGGTGTGGGGGTGAGGGCTCCGGTTGGGGGGGTGCGGGCTCTGGAGTGGGGCCAGGGATGAGAAGTTTGGGGTGCAGGCTGCCCTGTGGATGGGGCCTGAGGACTCCCCCAACCAGCAGCAGCTCTGGGGGAGAGGCACTTCTTCCTGCCAGCAGGAGCTCCAGGGCCAGGAGAGAGGCCCACGACAGCCCTGCATGCCCCAACTTGCTCCCTTCCCCACCAGGCCCCTGTGGCTGCGCACCTGCACAGCTCTTTTTAGCCTGCTGTGTGGTCACACAGCTTAGAGCAGTGGTTCTCAACTGTGGTCCACTGCTTGTTCAGGGAAAGCCCCTGGCGTGCCGGGCCGGTTTGTTTACCTGACGCTTCCACAGGTTCAGCCGATCGCGGCTCCCACTGGCCGCAGTTCGCTGTGCCCGGCCAATGGGGGCTGCAGGAAGGGCGGCCAGCACATCCCTCGGCCCATGCTGCTTTCCGCAGCCCCCATTGGCCTGGAGCGGCGAACCGTGGCCAGTGGGAGCCACAATCAGCCAAACCAGCGGACACAGCAGGTAAACAAACCGGCCCGGCGCGCCAGGGGCTTTCCCTAAACAAGTGGTGGACCACAGCTGAGAACCACTGGCTTAGAGGGAACTTAGACCCTAACCCACCCACCCACCCACACGTGGGCTAATCACCTCAGGTGTAACTTTATGAAATGCCAACAACAAAACCTCAGTGACGAGTCCAGATTCAAACAAAGTTTTTGGAACTGAACAAAGTGTTCTCCCAGAACTGAATGAGGTGTTCTGAATAAGCCAAGTGGAATCCCAACATCTATACCATAATTCATAGCTTGACAAATATATCAGAGACCTAAACCTAATAGCAGGAGGCTGATATAAAAGATGGTACCACAAGTAACAGGATTAGTAGCACTGCCCTGATGGGAAATCCAACATGTTCCTCTCCTTCCTGCTGTCACCCTAGATCCCACAACTCCCTCATCTTCCTTGCCCCCCTCCCAACAGAAACACACCAGTACATTATTACTTGTCAAACCTGGAACTCTCTCCTCTTAGGATGTAGGACAGTACCACTCCTTTCCTTCTTTATTTCAGTTGTACACATTGTCCTTTTTTATCTGTTTCTCCTTCTCCCAGTCTCCCTTTTGTCCACCCTGTGACTTTTTTTGTTTCCCGTCCCTCCTCCACACAGGATTATGCTGCTGCCCACAGAAAAAACAGCAGCATGACACGGACCTGATTCTTGTAAAGTTTGCTCTGCTACTCCTCTAAAGGAAGCAGTGAAACATTTAAGAATTGCATCAGTTTCACTGTATTTCTGCTGGAGCTATCCTAGATATTGGTTATCATTAAAAAGTCAACAGTCACCACACAGTAATAAATGAGATCTCAGTTATTTCCTAATCTACACAAAGGGATTACTTTGTCTCCTCTCATCTTGCTTTAGATGCTGCATGACACTCATTAAAACAAAAGCATATCACTTGAATTGCCAAATGCTCATGTATATTTTAAAGCATACAAAATTGAAAATTCAGGACAAATATAGAGACAGTAACAGGAAAAATATCCCTGTCCTTGTTAATTTAAAATTGCAGATATTAAATAAGTATGCAGTTTATTTTACACTTGTAGGAGAAATTAGAACTTATTTTTTAAACTTTTCAATTACTTTATACACTACCTACCACCTTCCAAATAATATTGAAAATGAGAATCTAGTTAGAAATTAAAATGGAGCAGTTTAGCCACAGAACGTGGGCATGCATCACTGGACTAAAAATCTCTCTTCCTAGGTTTATAAATAAAGTGTTCAAGCACTCCACACCAGTACCGACATTTCTGGGCCCCTGTCAGAAATACACCCCAGGGCTTTGATACCACTTTTGAGGAGAGGTGGAAATGGGGTGGGAAATAAAATAAATAAATGAAGTAAAATTTAAATGTCAGTGTTTAATCTGCCACTTGGTACCCGCATTTGCTCTATTATCTACCTTCCTCTCTCTCTCTCTCTATTATCTACTTTCCTCTCTCACCTTTACTTGTCAACTTGACCAAGTTTCTCCCTTTTCTGCTGTCCTCCAACCTATCCAATTTCCCCATCCATTATACAGCAGCTACACCAACAACTCTGCTTTTACCACCAATCTGCTATTTCTGGGTTCTGAGCCTTGCCTAGCAAAAACAGTAGCACTGTTAAAAAGTTTAAAAGAGTCATACTAAGGTCTAATGAAACAGATAGACAAGATATAGGGAGGAAGAACTATCTTATGATTAAAAATAGTCAGGGTTTAATAACTGTGTCTGCCACAAAATTCCTGTGTGACAATCTTTTGGGGTCTTAATCCTCAACTGTTAAAATGAAGCTAATGTTACAGAACTGACAAGTGTTCAAAAATCAAGAGACAAGACCACAAAAAAAGACTGGATTGGTTTAAAATTGTAAAATTTCATAAAATAACCTAAAGTTCTTTTTATTTGCCTTCTGGCTTTTGAACCCTTGGCATATTCTCTGAACGCTTTTCCAAACTTTCCTCTGCAACCCTGAGGAGAAATTCTAACTCCACCCTGAGCTGTGTGGGGCAGCCCTTCCCTGCACAGCTCATTACCCAACTGCTGCTCAGAAGCAGCTTGGAAGGAGGAGGAGGAGGGTGCTATTAGAACTCCCTAAACTACTGCAGCTGCTGCTCAGAGTAACTGGGATGGTGGCTGGGAAGCAGCTGAACACACTGAGGAGTTCAATTCTTTTTGTACTCAAATCAATCTGTGGTTCTGGATCCCATCACCTACCTAGCAGTGGCCTGCAGAGAGAAAAGGGAAAGCAGTATGGCCAACCCCAAGCATTCAAAAATCATGACTCAGCCCCCAAAATATCATGAGATTGGCTTAATTATCATGAAATTAAAATAAAAATCATTTTGTTTCCTACCGGACTTCTGTTTTTTTCACCTTTAAGAGGAACCTGCCTGTCCCCAATGTGCGAGATCGTCTCAAAATTCAATCTCTGACACATAAAAATGCAGGCTTCCCTATTTGCTTCTCATGGGAGATTCCACTTATGGTCTCCCAACTCCTGGGGTGTGGCGAGGTGCCATTTGACCCCCCTCTAACCCCCTCCCTACCTAGATAGGCAGCTGCCCCACCCACATTCTTCCTCCATGTTCTCCTACCATTTCCAGTCCCTCTACTACAATCTAACCCTTACATTCACTTGCCTCTTATTTTTTTCTTCTCCCCTCTCAGTCTCCTACCCATCACATTCACCACTCTGCCACCCACAATTCCCTGTATTCCATATTTTCCTGCAACTACTCCCCAAAGTCTGCCTCCTGCATCCAACAATAACCTGCACTTCTTCGTAATTTCCTGACCCATTTCCTTACACATCCCTCTTCCCTGCTGCCACCACAGACCCATTCCCTGCAACTCCATACTATCCCATCCCTTGCCTTGCCCTCACTTGGTGACTGAAGGAGCCACAATCTTTCTTCAGGACCACCTGGCTTTAGCCCCATTGGAAAGAATGGAAGGTGGCAACCATCATTACTAAGGGATCCCTTACTCTCATCTCCAAAGGCTAAAGGAAAATAATGGTTACCTCGCTGAAGGCAACCAATGGCTTCAGTCTTTTTTTTTTTTTTTTTAAATAATGAGAGATTGAAAGCCATTCTGGATAAGGGTAAAATTTCACAAGACTGAATCAAAAAATTATGAACCTCGGTATCGTTGCACTCACAATAAAGTCATAAAATCTAACACTGCAAGTTTAATAATGTCTCAGCTTTGCGGTTGCCCAGCTCTGTGGCCATTCACCATCAAGATACTTCTCCTGGAGAGGCTGCCTTCTGGTACCCCAAGAACTGCTATAGCATCTCTAATGAGTCAGTGAGAAACAAGAGGGTTTCCCAAAGGAAGATACACAAAAGGAGAGTGATCTCAATAATTTCAGGATGGGAGGGATTGGGGGGGGGGGAAGAAAAACAAAAAAGCCAGTATTTTTAAACTTGGGAGAAACTAAATCTATACTCAGGTACCTCGCTAATGGTCCAAATTTCAGACATGCTGAGCACCTTCAGCTTCAAATGAGGTCAAATTTATAAATGAAAGTCAAATTTTATTTATTCCTATGAATAAAATCATTTGTTTTCCATCGCAGCTATATAGTGTGGTGAGTCATTTAGAAAGACTACTTAAGGATACTGTGCATAGGTCCACGAGCAGTTAGGATGCCAATCAGAAACCACTGTTTTGTCTTTTTCACCGTGCCATTTCTGCACATTTCACTCCCATGGATTTCATAAAGTACTTCTCCAATTTCTTAAACCATAAACGGCCAAAGTTAAAATTAAACCAATCAAAAACTGAGTCCAATGACAAGACCGCACAGAGACCCTAATTTGCATCTTAGTCATAATTTAGCAGTACATGTACTCTGTTTTTTGAGTCTTTGTTTGATTTTCACATTTGACCCATTAGTAACAGAGTTTAGTCCCATTAGTAACAGAGTTTATGAGGGGAGGCAGCATTGGAAGACTCACTACAAATGCCTATTAGCTTACACTTTTACTGAAAGCTCAGTTTTTAAACAGAAAGAAAATACTAACAAAAGTACGGAATGTCTTTTTTCAGCCAACTCCATCTTTCTGGGATTTCATTTTGTAGGAACTCACAGTGATTACAACAACTGGAATGGGGTAAAAGAGGAAGAATAATTGCTTGTTCCTGAAATGTGAAAAACCAGGCTATAGACTAAATATAATATGTCTGTGTCTAATGACCGATAAGCTGGACAATTGTAAGGTATATAAAATTGAGATCTGTAATGGGGTTTACAAACCCCATACTGAGCACAGGAAGAAAGGAAAGGAGAGTCTTCCCTGCTCACAGACAAGCAGGCTGATCACACCCTTGCACAGCTGGCAGAACTGCCAATCGTGGAGACATGCACCCACAGCACTGACCAATAAAGAAAACAAGCCTATAAAAGAGGGGGAACAGAAAGGCCTGGGATAGTGGAGGGTAAGAGCCCCATGCCAAGCTGCCTATGAGAAACAAAAGGAGACTGTAAGGAGTTTAAGGGCTGAAACTCCATTTAAGTGAAGGAGTTTAAGGGCTGATCTAATTGAAGGGGATTAGTTAGGGAGAAGTTGGGACCCCCAGAGAAACTGCACCAAGTGCAGCTGACAAGATCTTTAAAGCAAAACACACTTTTCATAGGAAAATATTCACAGATTACAGGTAACCTTTTACACCTGAGAAAATGACAGATGTATAAAACACTGTTGGTCACAGAAGGGTGCTGGCTGTCTCAGCTGGATACAGCAGCAGATGCACAGACTTGAGGAGTGCTATATTATCATCAGTTGGGTTAATTTTCAACTCTGAGACTAAATCAGGAAGCATAACTGTATTACAAAATATCCTTTGAACATTCTTCCAAGATGATACAGTGTTAATACACTTCAGGTTTTAAAAATAATTTGTAATGTTAATTTATAGTAGTCATGAAAGGGGCTAAATTGGCAGCTCCTGTGAGGGAGCAATGAGTACTCAGCACTGCACAAGAAGCACTCAACACCTCAAACAATAAAGCCTCTGGAGTCTGGACTCCTTGATTTAACAAGGATAATAAAGATAATAAGGTAATAAGTAACAGTCAGCATAGATTTGTGAAGAACAAATCATGTCAAACCAACTGAATAGCTTTGATAGAGTAACAAGTCTTGTGGACAGAGGGGGAAGCAGCAGATGTGGTATATCTTAACTTTAGTAAAGCTTCAAATACTGTCTCGCATGACCTTCTCATAAACAAACTAGGGAAATATAGCCTAGATGGAGCAACTATAAACTGAGTGCATAGAAGCTGGGAAAACAGTTCCCAGAGAGTAGTTTTCAGTGGTTCACAATCAGGCTGGAAGGGCATAACGAGTGGGGCCATGCAGGGATCAGTTCTGTTCAATATCTTAAATCAATGATTTAGACAATGGCACAGAGAGTAAATTTATAAAGTTTGTGGACAATACCAAGCTGGGAGGGGTTGCACGTGCTCTGGAGAACAGGATTAAAATTCAAAATGATCTGGACAAACTAGAGAAATGGTCTGATGGAATTAAATTCAATCAGGACAAATATAAAGTACTCCACTTAGGAGGGAACAATCAGTTGCACACATACAAAATGGGAAATGACTGCCTAGGAAGGAGTACTGCAGAAAGGGATTTGGGGGTCATAGTGGACCACAAGCTAAATATGAGCCAACAGTGTAACAGTTGCAAAAAAAAAAAACACACCACACACACACACATAATCCTGGGATGTATTAGCAGGAGTGTTGTAACCAAGACACAAGAAGTAATTCTTCTGCTCTACTCTGTGCTGATGAGGCCTCAACTGGAGTAATGTGTCCAGTTCTGGGCATCACATTTCATGAAAGATGTGGACAAATTAGAGAAAGTCCCAAGAAGAGCAACAAAAATTATTAAAGGTCTAGAAAACACGACCTATGGGGGAAGATTTTAAAAATTGGGTTTGTCTAGTCTGGAGAAGAGAAGACAGAGGGGACATGACAACAGTTTTCAAGTACATACAAGAGGGAGAAAAATTGTTCTCCTTAACTTTTGAGGCTAGGACAAGAAGCATTGGGCTTAAATTGCAGCAAGGGTGGGTTAGGTTGGACATTAGGAAAAACTTCCTAACTGTCAGGGTAGTACTGCAATAAATTGGCTGGGGAGGTTGTGGAATCTCTGTCACTGGAGATTTTTAAGAGCATGTTAGACAAACACCTGTCAGGGATGGTCTAGATAAAATTTAGTTCTGCCATGAGTTCAGGGGACTGGACTAGATGACTTCTCAAGGTCCCTTCTAGTCTAATATTTAACCACAGAATAGACATTGTGGCAATTCCAGCTTTCCCTTACTCACAATTTGTCTCAACTCTATCCTGGTGGGGACAGATGGAAGGGGATAGTTTGGTTTTCTTGTTCATTTAGTCCTTGGCCTCTGACAAGGTGGGTCAACAAGGGTGGCAGATGCAAAAGTGCCATGTTTATTTATTGCTTGTTTGGTTTATTCATAAAATAGCAAATGTACATGGGCCTATCTACAATATTTAGCACTTGGTATTTTAACCTAATAATTTAACTAAAAACAAGAGACTGCTCAAATAAATTTACCTATCCAGCCCCAATACCCTTCAAGCGAAAGCCTATATGAGATGAGAACTTGTACCATGCCCTAAAGACCACTAAGCTTTGGCTCTGTAAGGAGAGTTCTGCTGGGCAAGTTCCAGAATCAAGGACCCTTCACTGAGACAGGTTGGTCACAAGTCCCCTGTTATCTATATTTGGAAATTAATACCTTATGTGTCTCTGCTGATCTCAATTCTTGTGGCAGTACATGGGAAGGAAGACAGTATCAGATAACTAGGATGCAGGCTATGGGACTTTCAGACTGAAGTTGACATCTTGAATAGCAAGCACATACAGCTGACAAAGAAAAGGCATAATGTATGTTTTGTGGCCACATATTGCTCTAGCTGAAGCTTCTGAGTTGTCTTCAAGTATAACCCCACATGGGGGATGCGGCAGTAATCTATCTGAAGATGACAGAAGTCATGGATCACTTGGACAAGACTGAGCTGAGAGAAATGTTGCTAACACCTAGCCAGATGCAGAAGGAAAAAGGTGTTCTTAATCAACAAAGTTACTTGAAATTCCAGAAGCAGTTTATCCAAAAAGCACCCCCAAATCACAAACCACTTGAATAAAAGTTGGACAAAATCCCGCAATAATGAATGTCATTGTCTTTAATATTCTCCTTGAGATCCTTCCTCCACCCGATTAGCATTATTACATCTAACCCAGATTAAGCCTCAGACTGTTTACACTCATCTAGTTCCCAATCAACATTAAATCCTGGGAAATCAAACTCAACACCTGGGTTTGATAAAAGAGACAGCTGTGTGTTATCTACACGTGATTGACACTCTGCCCAAAACCTCTCTCTCTCAGTAGTCTCATATATGGACAGAACAGGAAGAGTGTGGTTTTATGATGTGCTTGTGTCCAGCAGGAACTGGACTGAAATTACTGCTATATTTCACATAACCTATGGAAAACTCTTCACACAGTAACAAGTTTGGAGCATTAATGATGACTGCAGGAAACAATCAGGAGGTAGAGGTGGTTGGATCTGTAGTTCATTACTCTTTCCCTGAGCCACCAGTCCATTTACATTCATGTTGATTCTCATTTTAATTAAGTTTTCTAATAGTTTTTGAAGTGTTTATAAATATTTCTTTTGAAATGCATGATGCTCTGCTTTGAACTTAACTTGTGTACGTACAAAATTAGCAAAATAAGTTGTTAAGAGATTATATATCAAGGTTTGTTTTTTTGTAAATTTAAAGCTGCAATCAATATTGAATCATAAAAACACAAGTTATAAAAACCATAGTATGTTACCAAAGGCCTACATTCTTAAAATAGATTTTACATAAAAAAAATCAATATTTAATTTTGTCTTGAAACACAGGAAAAATATATAGCGCCTTTAGTTCCAAAGGGATTTTCAAATTTTTACTGATCCAATAAAAAAAAAATCATTTTGTGCATCTTCAAAAACTCCCCATTTGGAGTGGAATGCAGTACTTGCTTAACACCACAATGAAACACTAGCATATAGATTCACAGAGGAAGTAAAAAAAAAAATAGCATATGCAATTAAAACTTCAGAAAAAGATTGGCACACAGAACATATTTAATTAAACTGGATTTAATCAGAGCATAGCTCTGCTCTTGCAAAATGCTATGAGATCTTTAATAAGTGCAAGTGACTAGGCTTTGGTTTCATTTCTTACAAAGCTGAGGCATAGGTTTGCCAACTTTGAGTGCAGGAAACTGAACACCCTTGTCCCACCCCCTGCCCTACCCCTTCTATGAGGCCCTGCCCCTGCTCATTCCACTCCTTTTCCCCCCATCATTTGCTCTCCCCCACCCTCGCTCACTTGCTCATTTTCATCATGCTAGGCAGGGGGCTTGGGGTGCAGGAGGGGGATGAGGCCTCCAGCTGGGGATGTGGGCTCTGGAGTGGGGCCAGGGATGAGAGGTTTGGGGTGCAAAAGGGGGCTCAGGGCTAGGGCAGGGGGGCTGAGGGCTCCAGCTGGGGGTGTGGGCTCTGGGGTATGGCTGGGGGATGAGGGGTTTGGAGTGCATTAGTGGGCTCCATGCTGGGGGGGTAGGGCCAAGGGGTTTGGAGTGTGGGAGGGGGATCTGTGCTGAGACAGGGGGTTGGGGGGCGGAAGAGGTTAAGAGTTCCAGCTGGGGGTGCGGGCGGGGGCTCTGGGCTGAGGCAGGTGGTTAGGTTCAGGGAGGGAGGAGGGTCTGGGTGTGGGCTCTGAGGTGGGGCCAGAGATGAGGAGTTTCGCATGCAGGAGGGGGCTCAGGGCTGGGACAGGGGGTTGGGGCATGGGGGGTGAGGGCTCCAGCTGGAGGTGCGGGCTCTGGGGTGGGGCTGGGACCGAGGTGTTCGGAGTGCGGGAGTGGATGTGGGCTCTGGAAGGGAGTTTGGGTGCGGGAAGGGGCTCAGGCTCCTGGGCGGCGCTTATCTTCGGCGGCTCCCGTAAGTGGCCAGCATGTCCCTGAGACTCCTAGGTGCAGAGGCAGCCAGGGGTCTCCGCATGCTGCCTTCACCTGCAGGCACTGCCTCCACAGCTCCCTTGGCTGAGGTTCCTAGCCAATGGGAGCTGCGGAGTCAGTGCTCAGGGCCGGGGCAGCGTGCAGGGCCTCCCTTGCCATCCCTGTGCTTAGAGGCTTCCGGGAACCGTGTGGAGCCAGGGCAGGCAGGGAGCCTGCCTTAGTCCTACCGCACCACTGAGTGGACTTCTAAAGGCCCAGTCAGCAGTGCTGACCAGAGCCGCCAGAGTCCCTTTTCAACCGGGCATTCCGGTCAAAAACCGGACGCCTGGCAACCCCACATTGGTTCAGGAATAACTCAGAGGGAAGCATGTTTCCTACTGCAACATTCAGAATTTACTGTGGAAGTCTCCCATCTAAACAGTGATTAAATACATTTAAGCCCGGACCAAGTAAATAGATGTGCACCCAGCCACACCTGAGCCTGGACAGAGATCCACTAAGGTCAGACAGTGTAGCCACGTCTGTTTGCAGGATCAAGACATTAACTTGTAAGATCTGGCAAAATTTGAATCTGAAATGATATGGCTGTAGACTATATTGCCTGGCTATACTGGAAGGAGGACAGGAGACACTGGATGTGGTTTAATCAGGCTGAAAACTTTATTAACAACTGTCTGGAAGAACCCGGCAGATAGAAGTGTACAGTGCATGCAACTCCATGATCATTTCAATATCTACCTGGGGGCCTTCTGTCAGCCTCACCTCCTTTTCCATCCTGGTCCACAGCCAACCTGCTGCTGGAACCTTACTACCCTCCCTTCAAATAAATGTTAAGTTGGGCTATAAAGAAGGGGCTTGGCTCTCTGCTGTGCCAGTCATAGGAGCCCCCACTCCCCACCCCTTTTCCATTCCATTAATAAACACCTCCTTTAAATCCTTTACTAAATCATTTATCTGATCACTGTATCACTTCCCTATGGAGCATCTGCACTGGACATCCGCCCAACACTTAACGAAATGAGTTGCAACATTATAGCCTCACTCCCATTCTGTGCTGGACCCAAATGAGCCCTTCCACCCAAACCCACTGTGGGGAAGGCGAAAAAACTCCCACTCTGCCTTGGCCAATTTGGTGGTGAAGGAAAAATTCCTTCCCAGCCCCACAAGAATTTAAAGGCCAGCACAGTGCCCCCAGCGGATCCTGACCAAACCTGGTATTTCACCACTTTCAAGGGTGGAAGCTGTTCAACTTGGGCCAGGTGAAAGAGGGCTTCTCCTGTCTGGCTTGCACCTATATACTCTCCCTCTCCTCTGGTCACTTGGCAGGGGGAGGGGTGAGTCAGAGTCCCCATGTTTACCCGTTCCGCATCTGTGGCAACATACGTGCCTCTGCGCCCTTAAAGAGGTATGCTAAAAAGGTATGCCCCTTCCCCCAGCAAGCCAATTTCCCCCATCCCCACTTAAAGTGCAGTGCAGTCATTACTGATGACCTCCAGCTGCTGATCAACTTTGAACAGTACACTGTACATATTTTAAGTTACACTAAAGCAATAGACTATTAAAATTAAAGCCTATGTAATGACTTGTACATATTTTCCATATGGAATGTTCATACAAAAATGCTTTCCAATTCTTAAATGCATACGTATTGTACTTATCCTTTATGAGTGAGATTCTATACTGTGCTTCTAAGAGGTGCCCGGGGATGGTAATGCTAAGGTGGCTTTAAGCTACTTTATTCACTCTTTATCCGGAGCTGCTCTAGGGGCTGGAGAGGACCGCAGCATAATTTAGACAGCCCTGGGATGTGTCTATCTAAGTTACTGCAATCTCTAGGTTTGCCCTAGGGGCCACAGTGCCACCCACAATATCCACAGCATGGTATGCTGCAGCCCTGCTCCTGACATGCCCCTCCCAGTCCTAGCATACCTCCTACTTCAAGGAGTGTGAAGGGATCCTCAAAGCACAGCCTTACTCCTCTCTACTGTAGTGCTTGTGCTAGTGGGAATCCTCACCTGGAGGGACCAGCGGATTTTACGGTCTGCTTATGCCACTCAGGCCCTTTTACCCAGCATAGCGGGGCCAGAGCAGGGGTGAGGATTTCCCCTCATTATTTTAGCCAATTAATTGTCTGTACTAATATGATAAGCAGAGAGTTTGTCCTTTGTACGCTCACATACCATCAAGATTTTAAACCTATCCCATCAATTGCAGAAACAGGCACAGCAGCATGTAAGTAGAGTCCTACATGGATACAAAATTTGCATCCACATCCGATCCACAAATATGGTGCATGGATATCCACAGATTTGCAGGGCTCTCCTTTGGTACCTAGGAACTTGCTTCATGTAATGAAAAAAAGCAAAATTTTGTTAAAGTGGCAACTGCAAAAAAAAAGCAAAGTGGGGAGGTGCGCTAAACAAATTACTTTCACTTATCTGTTTTTATAATAAAGTGCTCATTTAATATTTGGTGTTTCTAATCAGTAGCTGATGATACTCTGTATTGCCCAAACAGTGCATAAGAGTCACGACCATAAAACGAAATGAAAAAACAGAAAAAAGCCTTTTACTTCCCCATAAAAAAAAATTTCTACTGACGAGAGGGGTAGGGAAAGAGAGAGAGAGAGAGATCCTTTGTTATGTTTACTTTCAGAATTTGTAATGCACTCCTATAATACAGTGATGAGCATGGTACACAAGGCTAGACAGATAGAAGGACTGACTGAGCAGTTTATGATACCAGAGACAGACAGGCCAAGGAGTTTTTATAAATACTGAAAATGGGAAAATCGTTCAGGGACAAAGTCAATAGAGTTACACTGGGATGGCTCAGAGTTTTTACAAGTCCTGTCCTCTATAAACTGCCTTGTGCACTGTCAGAACACACATCAACTAGCTGCCTGCCTTGTCGTTCTACATCTATTAAAAAAAAGTACACAATGGATATGTTTTTCCAACAATAAAACTTAACTTAGGTTTGCCAGGGTCAACGTTTCAATAAATGAACAATAGCACCAAAGAAAATACTCAGCTACAATAACTAATGTATTGAATATTGGAATGCTACAATTCAAGCTTTCTGGCCATATTATGCCCCCAACTACATCTGTGTAACCTCACTTCATCAGAACACAAATGTCAAAATGTGAAATGATTCTAAAGAGAATGTTGCAAATATGTAAACTTATAAATAGCTCTATTTTGCAAATACCTTCATATGAAAATGTGAATTAAAAACCTAGAAAACAAAATAATGAATATAAATCATAAATTACTCTGACTGTTGTCCTTAACACGTTCGTGTGCAACATACAGAAAGCTTGTTAGAAAAAAAGCTATCAGTGTTAACCTCTACATTCCTACCTGACTGAATATTTACAATGAAGCATGGACGGCAGCTCTGTATTTTTTCCCCTAAATGACTAAATGCTTTACATATGATATACATAAAACCAGTGGTTCTTAACCAGATGTACACGTACCCCTGGAGTTATGCAGACGTCTGCCAGGGGGATACATCAACCCATCTAGATATTTGCCTACTTTTACAACAGGCTACATAAAAAGCACTAGCAACGTTAGTACCAACTAAAATTTCGTACAGACAATGACTTGTTTATACTGCTCTATATACTATACACTGAAATGTAAGTACAATATTTATATTTTGATTGATTTATTTTATCACTATATGGTAAGAATGAGAAAGGAAGCAATTTTTCAGAAAGTGTGTGCTGTGACACTTTTGTATTTTTAGGTCTAATTGTGTAAGCAAGTAGTTTTTAAGTGAGGTGAAACTTGTGGGTAGGCAAAACAAATCAGACTCCTGAAAGGGGTACAATAGTCTGGAAAGGTTGAGAGCCACTGCTTTATACCACCAAAACTAGCACTACCTACCATGTCATGGATAGAAATGTGACAGAATATGTTCAAAAATCTGTAAACCCCAGTTGCATAAAACACACATACGTTTGAAACAAACAAACTGGCTCATTATCACATTTCAAATATTCTAATTATTAAAGGGTTTATCCTACAAAATATTTCTCATGTGAGTATTTCTTACCAAAGTCATATTTTAACTCCTTAAGCTATTAGCATGGCTGGATTTTTGTTTCCTTTTGTGAGCAATGTAATGACAAATTGCACATAATGAAGTTTGTAAAAATAACTCTAGATTTAAGGCATTTAAAATGCATGATTGACTTGTCATACAAAAGCACTTATTCTACCCAGAAATTGGTGTTCATCACCCAAGCACTAAATACAGAGAAAATTATTCTTAAATTCTGAAGAATCACTGCCCTAATGGCTCCAATCTGCCTTCAGAACCACACAGTAGATCTCCAAAATCTGAAAGAGTTCAGGTATAGATGGACCGTCAACAGCTTTAACATTAGCCTATTGATGTGCTCAGTTCACCCATGCACCAGTGTGGGGGGATAGGTCCAGCCCCACTGGTAGGGTTGCAACGTAGGGGTGTGCTCCAGGGGTGGCACCATGCCGTGGTTCCTTTCTGGTCTAAGTGCCCCCCAAATTTAACCATTTATGCATTTATTATGATGGCACCGAAACAGACATATCTGGGCTCAATACAGAGGTGACAGTCATGCAATCCTCTCAGTTTGCAGCAGACCTAACACTGATTACACTGAATTGTTCACAAAGAGTGAGAGTATATGGTCCTGTGACTGCAAATGACAAGATACAGCTGATATGATGGGGAATAATTCAGGCAGTGTGCTAATATGGATGTTCAGCATCCAATAGAGCGCTATATGGAAAGAGTTGTTCTGCACATCCTTGCCCCTTCATGTCTTCAGAGTGGTGAGGGTACAAATGGCTTTGTAGGTCATGACTGAAAAATCACAACGAGCTTTGCTCATCTCTGTAGTGCTAGAAAATATATTTGGATCATGGCTTTCCTGTTCAAAACTCTCTCTGTGGACATCAGACTCTCGAATGCAATCACATTTTGAGGGTTTATTTAAATTATATATACAGATAATTAAAACATAGTCCCAGATCAACAAGTATCAGCACAAACATGAATGCACTTCAGATAACGCAATCCATTCTCTATAATCTGTTCTGACTAGTGAAGAAATGGCTAAGAACCCAATTCAGTGCCTACATTCCACAACTAGGCATGCTCTAAGGAAAAATATTCCCCAAATACACACTGGATAATGTAAGGATTAAACATTGGCCCCAACTGGCAGAAGCACAGATCTGAAAAGCTATCCATGCATCCCCAGATCTTGCATTTGGCTTTCATTGAAGAATGTTGTGTAAAATTCCCTAGTCCTGATCATGTGCAAATTTCTGCCAGTAATTTGAGGTTATGCACAAGTATGTCCAAAAAGAGCAGCATCAAGCCTTTTTGATGTTTGAATCTAATTGGATGGGATCCTATGAAATGTTTTCCACAGTACAGCCATTGCAGACTAAAGTTACCCGGCAGATACAAGTGTTTTAGAGTCGTTTTTCCAAAAAATAGCATAGGTCGGATTTTCAAAAGCATTCATTGTTGGCTGAAATCTGCTCCCGTTAAACTCAATGGTAAAATGCCAGCTGAATGCTTTAGAAAATCCTCCCTATTTTCCCAGTCCCCCAAATTATACTATATTCTTTATAGTATAAATAGACCAATGCCCTGAAGAATGTTGAGCCTAATCTTATGATTATTTATACTAATGAAAATCCAGAGCAGTTCTTTTGCTTCTGTGAAGTTACTCGGGTCTGACCAGTGTACAGGAGTGCAGAATTTGGCCCTTACAATATAATTCTAGATGCGAGCCAGTGAATAGTGATAGCAGACAGTACAGAAGGGATGAGGTATGGAGGAATGAGGTCTACAGCAATATAATCTACAGGTTACTCAGTTCAGATATTTGCTTATATAAGTGATTCAAACTGAAAACAAATATTGGGCCAAATTCTTTCATGATGCAAATAAGCAAAATTGCATTATAGTCAAGTGATCTGTGCCCATTTCCATTAGCAGATAATTTGGTCTATTGTTCTCACAATATAAGGTACACTCCTATTCAAAAAATTTTAACAACCTCTCTTTTTCTTAAGTATTAAATGAAAGTGCTAAAAAACGTTCTGCAATATGTTAACTAACTAGCCACCTGATGGAGGTATCAATACAGTATGTTTGACCATTTTATTCCAGTGTCAAAGGAAGCAAAAAAGAGAGTCTAGGTACATCTTAAAAAATAAAAGGGCATGATAAGATTCAGAATGAAAAATTTAACTATTTTTTAAACTCTTGGAACACTGGCATTTTCCAGATTGCCAACCAATGGAACATTAGGAGGAAAGCATATTAAAAAGATAGTCTCTTCTGTAGAACGTTTATCAAAATCTGGATTTGTAACAGCCCTTTGCTCTGGGGAGTTTTATAGAAGGACCCTACACTTCTCCGCCCCCTTTTCCCCATCCCTCCTGCCAACCATCAACAACACCTATTAACTTATAGATTCATAGATTTTTTTAAGGCCAGAAAGGATTATTGTGATCATTTAGTCAGACTTTCTGAATAATATAACTACAGTGGGAGTTATTTTTATCCTGTGTAAAAGCATGTGTGAAGGGGCGTACGGCGATATAGCTTTCAAAATTTCAGATCTCCAATACAGATTGGAGCCAGCAGTGGAATCTGGATCCAATTTTGCATTCTAGACTTTACAAAATTCCAGTGTGTTTAGCTCTGAGTCCCATTTCTCATAAAGCTTGCATGTGTACTACATACAATAAAACTATATTTAAAATATTATTTAGGTTGCAAAGTCAAGCACTTAAAAATTAGGAAATGCCAGATTTACGTTTGCCTCTGCAACCTTAATTCTGCCCCCTTGTGCATCCATCTTCCATCCTGAGATATTGGGCAGTAAACCTGTCACTGGTCTAGGAATGAATATTGTCCATTTGGCATCTCAGACCAGCATTACTTTGAGAGGAACTTCCACATTTGGGATGTGGGTGCCATGGAAGGAAACATTTCCTTATCCGATTGTTTTAAAAAGAAAACTGATAGCTGTTTGAATCTGCTCAGACATTTTGAATGTTAAAACCAATTCTGCTGGAGACAAATTAACAGGTAGAAGGCAGGTAACATGGTCTAAGATTCACAATGTATAATATGGCTGTGGAATATTACATGGACAGCACCATCATATATGTATATCACATACACCCTTTCTGCAAAATTAGGGCAGGAGATGCTTGTTCAGATTGTTATCCTATCTATAAGGAAGAGCATGTATAATTCTTGCCCAAGGGAAAAAAAAAAGTGTAGTGCTGGCCATATAGAAAAAGGACAATGATTCTAGAAGATATAATGGTTCTGTGCAACGCATAAAATCATAACTAGTTGGAAACTACTGACTCTGACCTAATTCCCATAATGATATAACTATATACCAAGGGTGGTCAACCTGTGGCTTCATGTCTAGGGGCTGCATCCGGGGCTGGAGCTACAGGCGCCAACTTTCCAATGTGCCGGGGGGTGCTCACTGCTCAACCCCTCGCTCTGCCACAGGCCCCGCCCCCTCTCCACCCCTTCCCAACCCCTCCCCTGAGCCTGCCGTGCCCTCGCTCCTCCCCCTCACTCCCAGAGCCTCCTGTACGCCACAAAACAGCTGATCGGAAGGAGCTGGGAGCAGGGGGGTGGAGCTGATGGGGGGCTGCTGACGTATTACTGTGGCTCTTTGGCAATGTACATTGGTAAATTCCGGCTCCTTCTCAGGCTCAGGTTGGCCACCCCCGCTATTTAGCAAAGTTTATAAGCTTTCCCCTTCATTCCATAACTATGGGCTGAATTTCCAGCTATCTAAAAAAAAAAAAAAAAATCACATTTTTCTTAGCCTGATGCAGAGCATTTCCTATTCTTCAGATGCCTTTGAATAAGAATTGTTATGTGGACCAAATTACAAGAAATTCTTTTTGGCATCACAAACCCTTTGAATACATGTCTAAAGCAATGTAGAAAGATCCAATTTTCAAGCAGAATCCACGAAGGGCAATTTTTGACCTGTGCTAAAAAACTAACTTTGAACAGCGCCCCAAGTCTTTTAGCAAAAGCTTTGAAGATTCCAGCACCCTTGTGGAAAACATTTTAAACAATTTTCCAGGCTTCACCGATGCTAATATGAAAGAAGCAAAGAAATGCCTTACCCCACATTAACAATTATAGTACTGACAAATTAGTGCCACTCCTGACAAAAGTTTTCTCTTGCAGTGGACATGGGACTTATAATGCTATTTCCCACAGAATAAAGGCTAAATATTTGTATGGAAGTAGCAATGGGCGGAGGGGCAAAGGACAGAGAATGAGGGAAGTAGAGATGTAGTGCATAGCATTTGGCCAGCAGTTCCTTTCAATTCTCTAATGATGTACAAAGACTGAAAGTGACCCTAAATGCTTTATCCCCATATTGGCTAGTACAGTGCAGTTTCACAATCCTGCTTTTCTTCCAACCCTAATAAAGTCTTGATCACACCCCAAGCATTACAACCACAGCAGCAGTGAACCGAACTCTTCATCCCAAACTCCGCTCTCCATGCCACACCCCCATCCCTAGTCCTGGTCCCAGGCAATAAGCATCATTAGCTAGTGGGCCTCAGTGTACAATTCTGCAGTTACCAGCAGCAGCCACTGCAGAAATGCAAATCCCAGCACTGATCTGAAAGGACAGAGACGACAGCACAATCAGACACTGCCCTCAGCTTCAAATCACTTGCAATACATGGCACAGAAGTTAAGAGACTGCAGGGATTCACTATTTCCATCCATTATAGATTATACTATTGGCTACAGGGAAAAGTATAAAAACTGAAACCCACACCTTAAAACTGGTTATTTCTGATGCAGCCAAAAGAAAACACCACACACAGTATGTCACACCTTTTGTCCAAGCCACCAGCCCTACCCTCTGAACATGCACAAGAAAATAGTATACTGTGTGGCAAGGACACACCTTACAGAATACAAAGCATCTGGATCACATTAAGAGCTTTGCATGTAGTCAGTTACCTATTCTGCCATTTCCATCCAAAAGTGAATAGGCCTGGAGGGTGGTTACAGGAAGAGAAAATTTGATTCTCCTCCTCAGGCCACAGTCTCAATCTGTTTAGTCTCATCACTCACAGGAGGCAATTTAGTAACATTACATTTGAAGCCTGCTGCTAATGGAGAAGGATAGAAAGTGAGGTCACATAGGTGTTGTTTTGCAAGGAAGAACGGGGGGAAAGAGATAAAAGGTTCAAGAGAGAGACTGGTTTCCAAATATGGCATCCATCAATGCCCTGAGCCCCCAACATCTTTCCCTATGTAATCAACAGTGTAATAAATCTACCAGTTGTCTCTCTAGCCCACCAACACAAGCATACACCTTGCCCTCTGGAAGGAACAGTGTAGCTAATTATAAACACACTGTGCTTTCCCACATCAAAACGCCCCTCCACAGCAAGATGCCTCCCATCCTTGCCCACAGTTCAGCAATCACCAGGCAGACAGGAAGATAGCAAAAGGAAGATAGCCCAGCTGGAGAAACTGGAGAAACTGCAGGGGGTGGAAGTAGCAGAGGAAGAGGCAGGTTGCTGCCTAATCCCCAAGTGGCAGGACTGGGTTCACACTGAGCCAGGTGGGGGCAGCCTGGTGTTTTTTGAAGGCTCTGTCCTAGGGAAACCCCACCCATTACCCCTCCCGTAACGGGCGGGGTTTTAAGGCCCCCAGAGGAATCCCTTCCCAAAATGTGGTGGGTTTTCCAATGGCAAGGTCTCCCCTCTTCTAACACACCACAGCGGAGGGGGGTTCCCCGCTTCTTCCCCTGCGTGGGGGTGGGGAGAGCGAGGGCCACCCCCCCCCCCCGCCTCTCCTGGGTGTGGGTCTCCTCAGGTAGGCGTCTCCCGCAGCGAAGGGAGGCGGTTCCCAAGGGTGGGAGAGAGCAGCCTGGGGAGAGAAGGAAGTTCAGGGCCGTGAGGGGAGGCGGGTGGGGGTTCTGCAGGGCAAGACCCGCGGCCAGTCTCCGGCAAGGACCCCGCGGGGCTCGGTCAGTGTGGCCGAGCCCAGCCCCGCACCGTTCCCGGGGGCGCCGCAGCCCAGCCGCGCCGCTGCCTTGTCCGCTCTCACCACCGGGACCGACCCCCCCCGGCCCAGAATGAATGAATGAATGAATGAATGACGGACGGCTGCTTACTTGAGCATGGCCTCTTCCTTCTCTTCCTCTTCTTTCTGCCGGTCCATCACTGCCATAATGATGTTCCGCTCCTCCTCGGTCAGGTGGCTCAGGTCGGGCAGCTCCTGCATCGGGGGAGGCACCGTGGGTGGGCGAGGGCCGCGGGGCCCCACAGAAGAAGACATTTTTATTTCTGCCTTTTCCCTTACACCTTCTACCTTGGCAAGGCAAAGCCAGTCACGCCTCTCCGCCTCCTTCCTTCACAGCGCAGTCCGCGGCTCCGCGGCAGCGGCGGCGGCAGCAGAGGAGGCGGAGACCCAGCCTTTCATGGTTGCTTGCATCCACCCCTGCCCGGCGGCTGCTGCTCCCTTTGTTTGCCCGGCTCTAGGAAGGTTTGGGGCTGCCCTCCTGCCTCTTGCAGCCCATCCTCCCAGGGTGGGAGGGGAGGGAGAGCGCTCGGGATTACAGCTAGCAGGCTGTGTGCAGCGGCAGGCTGGATGCACAGGGCTGGAGAAGAAGGGCGGATGCTGCTGCTGCTAGCTTTGAGGAGGGAGGGGGGAGTTGGGTGTCAGTTAGGCGGAGTCCAAGCCACTCCGCTCCTGGAAGATGCTCCTGCTGTCTCACACTGAGCACCACCAGCTGTGGAGTCCATGGACCTGAGCCACCCACACCCCTGGCGTCCCCTGACTTGTCCTGGGGCCACACGTTTGCCAGAGTCGCTACTGGGATGATATTTTCCCCTCTCATCTTTCTCAGCTCTCTCTTCCTCGGTTAAGGGCCATGCACCTTGCCAGTCTCCTCAGCTGGTGCCTTGTCTCCTTGCCTACCTGCACTTTATCCCTCTGCCTAAGCTTTCTCACTGCAAACCAATGCCACAGGCTTTCACCTGGCTCCCCCACTACAGGTCAGCACCATGGCCTGGAGTTCCCCAGCCGTGGGCTGGTGCCAGGCCCTCTCCATCACTTTGTTGGACACACTCTCCAGTCTCCGCTGACCACAGACTGGCCCAGCACATATGCTGACCATACTCCAATGACTTAGGCTAAGGCTGCAGGTACTCCATCTGGATCCCTGCTTTGACCCAGTCCTGTATTTACTATGCCAGTATTTTCTTGGCTTCTCTGCTTTCAACAGAACTCATAGATAATTTCCTTGGGCTGCTACATTGCAGCCTGGTACTACATGAACTCTAACCTTTCTTCCCCTACACTCAATGTAGGTTTTACGCTCGCACTGGGCTCCCCACCTTGAGCCAGAGCAGACCATTCTCAACGCTTCCCCCATTTCCCCTTACTTCAGACTAGCCCTCACATTCTTCTTATTCTCTCCTACTTGGGCCTTCCAAAACCAACCTTGAAATATGTGATAGTTCAAACTCTTCATAAACAAACTAAATAGTTTCTTGACATGAAGGGCCTCCCTACAACTGTCCAAATTCTAAAGGGTCATGAAGGGCAACTGCTCCTCCTCCCTGAGATATTACTGCAGGGATCAGTTCTGTCACATCAGTGTAAAAGCAAAAAGGGAGACGTTGATTAGGGAACCAAATCTATACAGATGCACCCAACTCAGTGTCCTTCTCATCCAGCACACAGCCTGCTGTTTCCCAGAAATCCCAGTACATAAAAGAAGTTGGAACATGAATGAAGGACAGAACACTCAGGACAGCTGGTAAATATCATAACTTCCTCCTTAGTTGAAGGCATAGGCCCACCAATGAGCCGGGTAATGTCTAAGCTCAGAGTCCTGCTAGATTCATTATCACTCCTGGTCACCCAAATAGTAACAGTCACCAAAAAAACCTTCTTCCATATTTGACTAGCAAGAAAACATCATCCTTTCTTCTCAAAGGCTGACCCTCAGTAATCCATTCATTCATCACCTCCAGACTGGAGTATGGCAACAAACTCTACGTGGGACTGACTACAAAGGCCAGAAGGAAGCTGCTGCTGTTCCACCATGCAGAAACTCACCATCTGGCCAGGCCAGGCCAAAGAGAGAGTATAACAGTCCTCTGCAATCTCTAAGCCTTCAATAAGCTTGGCCCAAGAATAGCTTCTCACTCTGTGCCATGCTGCTTAAGCTATTCTTGAGGAGACCAGTATTCTGACAGAAACCAAAGTTAGACTGTAAGAAACCAGACACAGGAACTTGTCAGTAGACAGTCCAGAGCTATGGAATGCTCATATACCATAGTGATGAGCGCAAGCAGGAATAAATTTAAAAATAGACATCCAGTGGGCAAATGAATGGGGAGGGCAGTAGTGGTAGGACTAAATGTAGAGTAGCTCGGGGGGGGGGGGGCGCGGAGGAGAAGTGTGCAGAGGAAAATGAATGTGCCCAGGGCATCTTTATGCTCTGGCAATCCTTGGTGGGGGTTATGGCTCTTAGAGCTATAGGCAGCTGGATATCATGTACAGAGTAGCCTGTATATCAGGAACCAGCTATCTCCAGAAGCAGGCAGCAACATAGGTGAGCTAAACTAAACACAACTTTGCCAACCCCGCTGCTAGATTGAAGCACAGAATTTGACTTACTTTCTTCACTCACACGTAAAAGGAATTCATCAGGTCCCTCCTGCTGAAGTGACTGCCCACAAGTATAGAAATAGAATGGCACAAGTAGGCCTGTCAATACCTCTGAACAACACATCAGATGCAATCATAACCCACCTTATCTTACCAGACTTGTTTGTGTGTACAGGAGAACAAACAGAGACTGGCAAGCCGAGAGGACTTATGGTTGAATTTTGTGTATTGTTCAAACAAATACACCAGTAACATCAATTCTTATGTATCATCATGTACCATAAAAAATTGGTATTTACATTTAAATAAAAAGAAATTGAGTCAGACGTTGATTGTATTTATTATTAAAAACATATTCAACTTATTCTGTCTTCCTTCCTTTTGATTTTCTCTTTCCATTTTGTGTTCATTCATTCTTTTTTCTCTTTGAAATCTAATGTACCTCTCCAGCGCATCATCAAAGATTTACAACCTATCCTGAAAAAATGATCCCTCACTCTCACAGATCTTGGGAGACAGAACAGTCCTTGCTTACAGACAGCCCCCCACACTGAAGCAAATACTCTCCAGCAACCACACAACAAACACTAACCTAGGAACCTATCCTTGCAACAAGGCCCGATGCCAATTCTGTCCACATATTTATTCAAGTGACACCATCATAGGACCTAATCACATTAGCCACGCCATCAGGGGCTCGTTCACCTGCACATCTACCAATGTGATATATGCCATCATGTGCCAGCTTTATACATGCCATCATTGTACTGCTTTAAATAATGAATGACAAAGCACAATACAGTAATAAAAGTAATAATGCTAATTACTTCAGCTGGGGCAGGTAGGCATTTTGGAACTCACTACTCAAAGAATTAAATTTAAGAATAAGAGAAATAGAATTATGAAATGCACAGACCAGTAAAAAAAAAACACCTATCACAGTACAGTAATCCTTAATGAACTTTGAAAAAAATAAAATGACAGCAAATATATGTAAATTGCGCATTTTGACAGGAAGTCCCAAGTAACAACCACAACAATAGTACAAGTGTGTTTGAGACAGCATGTGTGTGCGCATGTTGGGGGAGTATGTGAGAGAGAGAGAGGAGAGGGAGTGGAGTATGAACGAGACTGCGTGTGTGAAAGTGTGTGCTTGGTCAGTACAGCAGCAGCAGCAGCCGCCACAGCTTCCACTCTTGAGCCAGACGCACCAGCACTAACAGGCTCCCTCTCCCCACATCCCAGCTCAGCAGAGGCCCACTTGGGCATGGCCACCTCTAGCATCAGGCGAGCTCCTCCAGACCCCACCAGCTGTGGATCAGGTTCCAAAAGAAGGGGAGACAGCTGTGGCAGTTGCTGGACAAGTGCCCAGCTCTAGGAAGGGTGGCTATGGGGTGGGGATAAGGCAAATTTTGGGGTGGCTATAGCCCCCACAAACTACCAAAGAAACTTTACACAAAGACTCTGTTCTAACTTTAAAATGTACATTTTTGTAGACAGGTAAAAGTGCTCATGGAAAGAGCATAAAGTTGGACAAAGTTGCTTAGAAGACCACACTGCAGATGTGCCCATGGAAAGTAATTTGTGTTGCTGACTCTGGCAAAAGGTATGCAACATAGGGCCCAAAAGGTCTTACACAAACGGGTATGGCACAAGATGTTTTATACAAAGATACTGACATTTTCCAGAGACAAGTTCAAGAAGCCATAAAGAAGATACCTCATTTTCTCAATGGATGAGGAGAAGAGACACAGTTTGTATTCTTGCTTTATGACTGGCCCATATCAGCTGTCAAGAAAAGGAACCAAGCCATGATATCCAGAAAAAAAATATATATAATGCCTTGTTTTGTTCAATTTGTTGCCCCCTGAAGCTGAAATATGGGGATTTAAGGAACTGTGAGAAGGACTCGTCACCTGGCCAGTGAGAGTGCCCCCCTCCTTGGTAACAACTAAAGTCTTCTCACTGACAAACATCTTCTGACCTCTATTCATTTGCAGTCCTCTGTGAGGCTGCAAAATCCAGAAAGCAAATATAAATACAGGTGTCATGACACCTTGAATGAATTACCTTAATGATCTTACTTTTCTGTCTCAAGAAACCAGTCATTGTAACCGTGAAGCTGAACTGGAGAACTCACCTTCATGCCAGTTCCAACTAATAAGAAACAAAGCTTTTTATACATGTATTATTTACATAATTACTTGATTATGTTACGTTAAATGTAGAAAGTATGTACCTTAGTTAAAACTCTGACTGACTGAAATGTCTGACCATGATAGGTATCCTAGCTCTGAAAGAGTAAATGTGGGACTGTTAGGCCAATTAATATATGTGGCTGCACCTCGAGGGTGCTCCAGGCTTCATTAAATTCCACTTGGGGAAGGAGGTGGGTGGTGATTATAAAGAAAGGAAGGAAGCTGCAGGAAAAATCTCTGTAGTCACTCTCAGGCATTAGGTGAGTTAAGGAAAATGAGTAGGCAAAGAGCTGATCCTAAGATCCTCTTATGAATAGCAAAGTCTGGTAAGAGGCCAGGAGACAATTACACAGTAGTCAGGGCCAGTTTTACAGCTTACACACCCCTAGGCACTGCATCTTCAATGCCCCGCCTTCCCATGCGGCCCTGCCTGGAGCCCCTCCTCCCTGCATCCCCATGTGGCCCTGTGACCCCCACCCAGCAGCCCTGTGTGGCCCACCCTGCCTCCTAACCTGGTTCCAAGAAGGTTGCTGTGACTTTTCACTTGAGGAAAAAATGCACCCGCCGGCTACCTGTTTGCCGCTGCCCACCACGCAAGTCTGCCTCAGCCAGCTCAGGCTGTTCTGGCCCCACAGCAGCCTCTGATGGGTGAAGGCAGAATTGCAGCACATTTTCTGCAGAAAAAAAGTTCTGCCTCCCTCGGACAAGAGTTCTGCACATGCTGCAAATATCACCTAAAGGGAGGGGGCACACCATGAGACAAGCAGCGTGTGGGGTGTCTCAGCAGGGGGTGGGGCAGATTAGGAGGCTTCCTCCCTCCCAAGATCTCCTGAGCAGTGTGGCCAGCAGCCAGACAGCAGCAAAATAGCCCAAAATACCTCAACTTGCAACTGCTAAACCCCCCTGGCAACTGGGCTAGAAAAATCGCATACTTGGCAACCCCTGTGCTCCTAGAACACCACGGCCCCTTATCACGTACCTAATTGGAAATCCAGCCGTGACAGCAGTTTGTGCAGTGGAATGAGCTTTGGTGGTGAGCCCTGATAATAGGGCGGGATCTGGCCTCCCAAGGAGAGAGCTCTGGGAGGTGCACAACTGAGGAACAGAGAGGCATGAAAGGTCAAACTTGAAGAGGGTAGATGTGGGTTTAAGTTCATACTTTAGGTTGGGGATTTATTGGGGAATTCCAGGGGGGAAACTCTGTGACTCCTTGTCCTAAGAGAAGGGAGAACTTAAAGAGACTAAAGGAAAGGAGGAAGTCCAGGGAGATGGTATCAAGGAGTGTGGCAGACTATGCTGCCTGTCCTAGGCTCCTAGAACTGGGACCTAGTGTAGAGGGTGGACCTGGGTTTTCCTGCCAGCCACTGGTAAGGTGGTGTGAAACTCCTGAGAAGGAGGAAAGAAGGAGGAAAGCACCAAGAGAAGGGTGTGAGAACTACAGGGCCCAGAGTTGGGGCTGAAGACTTCTTATAAGCATATTGAACTATTTGCTGGACTTTGTTATACTGGAATGGGTGGGACTACAGCATGACCTGACTGGAGGGCTGAGTTATGAGACAGGAGCCCACTATTGGACTGAAGTGAATGTTGGCAGGGGGCACTAGAGAGGAAAGAGCTGGCTTTACCACACCCAGCCATGAGCACTCCAGCAGTGAGTCTGCCATTCTACAATGATATAGATTCTTATGAAGACTAATCTTTGTTGTGTTGAAATGGCCCTAATAGTATGCCTACATGCAAGCTGGAGTTGTAACTTCCAGCTCAGACAGACAGGTACGCTAGCTTTGATCGAGCTAGCGTGCTAAAAATAGAATTGTAGATTCAGGTGGTGGTATGGGCTTGCTGTGCTGAGTAAGGTCCCAGGTGGGATTGTACTTGGGATGGGTAGCCTAACCCACAGCTACACTTCTACGGACTATCGAAGCTTGCATGTGTATGTCTACCTGAGTTGGAAACTACAACTCAAGGTTGAGTGTAGAATGCCCTGAGTCAATAGGTAGTTGAGAGCACTAAGGCTGGAGAAACTCCTTACACTAACTACACTTAGTATTATTTGTAATAGAAATCCACTTTCTAAAAAGAAGGTTAGTGACAAGAAACCCTGAATGTCTAGATAATTCTGCCTAGAAATTGCACAGATTTTGTAATCAAGGGAATCAACAGCTTCTGAGACAACATTTGATTTGGCTTGTAAGCCAAAAGAGTTTAACACTATTTGAGCCCTTCTTAAAGTGACATAAGAGCCTATTACTACTGGTGAAATTCCAGATAAAGTAAAATAGCTACAAAATTATTACTGGCATATTATATTTGGGGTTTAATGTGTGATATAAAGTTTGGCTTGAGTATCACCTGGGCAAGGCAGCTTTGAATGTAGTTGACACTGATTACTAACATATCTAAACTTTGGAATTCTAACTTTAGAGTTGTTTGTTTGAACTGCCACAGGCAATCCCATAATCACATTGGCATATAAATTTGAATGGAAATTAATAAGGATCTCTATTTTAAGGATAAAAATCACCCACCCAGAAAGTAGAGAATTGGGATAAAGTTTATTTTTATAACAGGACTGTGATAAAACCTTGAAATGATTTATTCTCTCTCAGGTGCTTGGCTGGCTGGTTCTTGCTCGCATATTCAGAGTCTAACTTATAGTCATACATGGAGTTAGGAAGAAATTTCAACCCAGGTCAGGTTGGCAATGACCTTGGGAGTTTTTGTGCCTTCCTCTGAAGCATGTGGGTGCAGGTCGCTTGCCAGGATTATCTAGATATATCTCACTTAATCATTGCCATGCCATTGTAAGATCCTTGGGCACTGGTGCACCTCGATCTCTGGGCACATAATAATCTAGTCCCCTGGGGGCTGTAATACTTTGTTCTAACTTTTATTTGTTGGGTTTAGTCTGTGGGTGGTGGTGGTGGCCTGTGATATACAGGAGGTCAGACTATATGATGTGGTGATCCCTTCTGGTCTTAAACTCTATGGTAAGTTGTAACATCCCATGATGAGTTCAGTTTTAGATTTTTGTAAACACTCTTCTAAACATCCTTATTTTGCTTTCTGTAATTTATTAGCTTTTTAAATGCTGCATTGGCTAATAACTCAAATTTACAATAACTCTCTAGTCTGTGCTTTCTCTAAGGAATAGAGATATAGAGAACAGGCAAACTAAGAGGTAACTGGTTAATTCAAGCTACTTAACCATTGCGTGTCTTATAACATACTTTTCTCCCACTTTTTTTTACCAACTGTCTCTTTCAATCAGTTTCTCTTGTTCTTTTTTTTTTTACATTAACCCCTGACTTCTTCCTTCCTTCCACTTCTCTTGATATCCTTCTTTTTCTGCAGTGCTGCTCTACACTCATCCCTCACAGTCACTAAAATACCCACAGGCACCCAAGCACCTGTCTTAACAAGGCACCCATTATTGACTGTCCCCCCGCCCCGCCACAACCACTCCCCGACTTCTTTCTCATACATATATACACATACTCACTGGTCCTTCTCCCTATACACACCACTCAAAACACACCTACTTCACACTTCCTCCTAGCCCTCTGCATCCAGTACATACCAACTATTTCACCTATGATCACACCACACACCCACTATCTCAAGATCACATAGGCACCCACACATCCACTCTCACAACCATGCACTCCTACACCCTCTTATCTTAATGCCCCCTGCACACACCATGATGTATCTATCCACACATTCAGTATTCCTGCACCAGCCCCATGCACCTTGACTCCTGTTATGGTTCTCAAGCCCACCTCCACCCCTTTTGAGCCTCCCTTCACCTAGACATACTCCTTCCTGGCTATCCCAGGGTCCATCCCTGTTCTGGGTTTACCAGCTGTGCTAGTATACCCAATTCTGGGTCTCTCATGAGTGAACATAGTGATATTTGCCATCTTTCTGGGTCTCTCCACAATGCCTTTTTGAGTCTCCAGGGTCCCAGCTCTGAGTCCTTTCTGGATCCCCACCCAGGACTCTCTATCTACCCTCTTCAGAACCCTCAGAGCCCTTCACCTGTACTTCCTGTTTCTGCTCTTGCAATGAGGAATTAAGATGGGGACTTTGCACAGAAAGCAGAGGAGAGGGAACAGCAGCACTGCTTGCCTTCCCTGTGGCCCAGTGGTAGAAGAAGCTTGACAGAAGGAGTGTGGTCAGAGGGTTGGAATGTGAGGCTGAGAGGGCAGAAGTGGTGCAGCAAAGGCTGCAGGGGATCAGTTGCTCATGGACAACCTCTTAGGTTACAAGATGTGGAGTGTAACAGGAGCACACAGCCATTTGTTTACATCAGCTGCAGAGAAGTCCAGCAGACACTTGCTGAAAACAGCGCACACCAAACCCACCCCAGCTAGGCAGGCAGATTAGACAGAACTCTCCATCAGAGAACAGGAAGAATCCAAGTCTCACTACTTGCAGGGCACACTGCAAAATGTATCTCTTTGAGAGAAGGCTTTCCTCAAAGAATGGAGAGGAAGGAATGCCTGTTGATAAATTGGAGTGGGTTCAGGGAAGAGTCATGAGAATGATTAAAAATTGCTTAATAGTGACAGACTCCAGGAACTCAATCTATTTAGCTTAACAAAGATGGTTAAAAGGTGACTTGATCAATGTACAAATACCTACATGCAGAACAAATATTTAATGGGCTTTACAGTCTAACAGATACAGACATAACAAGATCCAATATCTGGAAGTTGAAACTAGACAAATTCAGACTGAATTTAACAGTCAGAGTAATTAACCATAAGAATAACTTACCAAGGATCCTGGTGGATTCTCAATTACTGGTAATTATTAAATCACAACTGGATATCTTTCTGCAACATATGCTCTACCTCACCAGGAATTATTGGGGGAAGTGTTATGGCCTGTGTTATACAAGAGGCCAGACTAGATCACAATGGACCTGGTTGTCCTTAGAATCTATGAATCCTTTGGAACAAGGCCTCATCACCCCCCTGCCCTTCCCTTGATAATTGGAGGGGGTGGAGGTAGGTGCCAGCAAGATCAAAGTTAAGTGGGATAACAGTTCTTGGGAGGGGTGTCCTTGTATGGAAAAGGATGACAACCACTGCTCAAAAAAAAAAAGCAAACAACCATATCCTGTTCTGGACAGGATCTGTTGTTATGCATAACTTTGTAACAGTGCCTACCTACTATGGTGATGAAAGATGAACTTTCTAGAAATCCTGGAAGCTGTTTGGTCTTATTTCAACTACCATCTTTTGGGAGTCGCCTCACCCCCCCCCCAAAAAAAAATTCCCAAGCCCGTAAATAATTCCTGTTGCTTTTCTTTCAGTTCCCTCCCATTAATAATATCTTTCTGCTCCTGACATGCCAAGGAAAGCATGTTGTATTTTTGGTGCAGTCTCACCAGATTGATATAAAGAGGGACTATGTCCTTCCTTCTCCATAAAATGATGCTTCCACATGTGCAGCCCAAAAATCACTTTATCTTTAGGTGCAATACTGCATTTGCAAACTATCTCATTTAAGTCTTCTCACCTGGTTCCTTTTTGGTATTGCTACTTTCCAAATGTGTGTCTAATGAAATATCAATGTTTTAATTTTTTTTATCCCAGATGTATTAGCATGTATTCCCTGAGGGAATTCAGCCCCTTTCAACTGGCAAAGTGGCACAAAGGGAATGTAGTTGGACCAAGAAAAGGGCATTTTTACATCTACTGTTTTTCTTTAACTATGGATTCCATGTGGGTGGTCCCCAGCGCCTACAAACAGCCTCATTCAGGGCTCTGCGCATAACCAATCGCAGGTGGATGGCTTAGTTTGCAATATTTTAAGAAAGCTATCAGTGGGGATTAGAAGTTGGATGGCGCAAACAGAATAAATCAACACCTCACATTGTAAGTCAGCAGACAGCCAGATGGAAAAAATAATGATTAAATTCAGTAAATTCAGAACAGTACCAAGTGGTAATATTGCAAAACATGAGTCAAAAGATTAATTTTAAATAATAAAAATGCTGTAAGGGCTTATCCGTTTCCGACATGTGCTTTAACCACATAACACAGGTTGAAAAGGAGTACTTGTGGCACCTTAGAGACTAACGAATTTATTTGAGCATGAGCTTTCGTGAGCTACAGCTCACTTCATCAGATGCATACCGTGGAAACTGCAGCAGACTCTATATATACACAGAGAATATGAAACAATACCTCCTCCCACCCCACTGTCCTGCTGGTAATAGCTTATCTAAAAGCCATTTCCAGCACAAATCCAGGTTTTCTCACCCTCCACCCCCCCACACAAATTCACTCTCCTGCTGGTGATAGCCCATCCAAAGTGACAACTCTTTACACAATGTGCATGATAATGAAGTTAGGCCATTTCCTGCACAAATCCAGGTTCTCTCACTCCCTCACCCCCCTCCAAAAACCCACCCCCATACACACACAAACTCACTCTCCTGCTGGACTGCGGAATCACCTGATCAACATCCTCTACAGCAAACAGGGACAGATTAAGAATGAGCTCTCAAAAATGGATACTCTCATAAAAAACCAACCTTCCACACAAACTTCCTCGTGGCTGGATTTTACTAAAACTAGACAAGCCATTTACAACGCACACTTTGCTTCTCTACAAAAGAAAAAGGACACTAAACTTTCTAAACTACTACATGCTACAAGGGGCCACAGCAATGGTTCCCTCAACCCACCTAGCAATATTGTTAACCTATCCAACTATACTCTCAGCCCAGCAGAAGCAGCTGTTCTATCCCGGGGCCTCTCCTTCTGCCCCTCCACCCCTACGAACATGATACAGTTTTGTGGTGACCTAGAATCCTATTTTCGACGTCTCCGACTCAAGGAATATTTCCAAAATACCTCTGAACAACATACTAATCCACAGAGGTCTCCCTACCAACACTACAGAAAGAAGGATTCTAGGTGGACTCCTCCTGAAGGTCGAAACAGCAGACTGGACTTCTACATAGAGTGCTTCCGCCGACGTGCACGGGCTGAAATTGTGGAAAAGCAGCATCACTTGCCCCATAATCTCAGCCATGCGGAACGCAATGCCATCCACAGCCTCAGAAACAACTCTGACATCATAATCAAAAAGGCTGACAAAGGAGGTGCTGTTGTCATCATGAATAGGTCGGAATATGAACAAGAGGCTGCTCGGCAGCTCTCCAACACGAGTTTCTACAAGCCATTACCCTCTGATCCCACTGAGAGTTACCACAAGCAACTACAGCATTTGCTCAAGAAACTTCCTGAAAAAGCACAGGATCAAATCCGCACAGACACACCCCTGGAACCCCGACCTGGGATATTCTATCTACTACCCAAGATCCATAAACCTGGAACTCCTGGGCGCCCCATCATCTCAGGCATTGGCACCCTGACAGCAGGATTGTCTGGCTATGTAGACTCCCTCCTCAGGCCCTACGCTACCAGCACTCCCAGCTACCTTCGAGACACCACTGACTTCCTGAGGAAACTTCAATCCATCGGTGATCTTCCTGATAACACCATCCTGGCCACTATGGATGTAGAAGCCCTCTACACCAACATTCCACACAAAGATGGACTACAAGCCGTCAGGAACACTATCCCCGATAATGTCACGGCTAACCTGGTGGCTGAACTTTGTGACTTTGTCCTTACCCATAACTATTTCACATTTGGGGACAATGTATACCTTCAGATCAGCGGCACTGCTATGGGTACCCGCATGGCCCCACAGTATGCCAACATTTTTATGGCTGATTTAGAACAACGCTTCCTCAGCTCTCGTCCCCTAAAGCCCCTACTCTACTTGCGCTATATTGATGACATCTTCATCATCTGGACCCATGGAAAAGAAGCCCTTGAGGAATTCCACCATGATTTCAACAATTTCCATCCCACCACCAACCTCAGCCTGGTCCAGTCCACACAAGAGATACACTTCCTGGACACTACAGTGCTAATAAACAATGGTCACATAAACACCACCCTATACCGGAAACCTACTGACCGCTATTCCTACCTGCATGCCTCCAGCTTTCACCCTGACCACACCACACGATCCATCGTCTACAGCCAAGCTCTGCGATACAACCGCATTTGCTCCAACCCCTCAGACAGAGACAAACACCTACAAGATCTCTGTCAAGCTTTCTTACAACTACAATACCCACCTGCGGAAGTAAAGAAACAGATTGATAGAGCCAGAAGAGTTCCCAGAAGTTACCTACTACAGGACAGGCCTAACAAAGAAAATAACAGAACGCCACTAGCCGTCACCTTCAGCCCCCAACTAAAACCCCTCCAACGCATTATTAAGGATCTACAACCTATCCTAAAGGATGACCCAACACTCTCACAAATCTTGGGAGACAGGCCAGTCCTTGCCTACAGACAGCCCCGCAACCTGAAGCAAATACTCACCAACAACCACATACCACACAACAGAACCACTAACCCAGGAACTTATCCTTGCAACAAAGCCCGTTGCCAATTGTGCCCACATATCTATTCAGGGGACACCATCACAGGGCCTAATAACATCAGCCACACTATCAGAGGCTCGTTCACCTGCACATCCACCAATGTGATTTATGCCATCATGTGCCAGCAATGCCCCTCTGCCATGTACATTGGTCAAACTGGACAGTCTCTACGTAAAAGAATAAATGGACACAAATCAGATGTCAAGAATTATAACATTCATAAACCAGTCGGAGAACACTTCAATCTCTCTGGTCACGCAATCACAGACATGAAGGTCGCTATCTTAAAACAAAAAAACTTCAAATCCAGACTCCAGCTAGAAACTGCTGAATTGGAATTCATTTGCAAATTGGATACTATTAATTTAGGCTTAAATAGAGACTGGGAGTGGCTAAGTCATTATGCAAGGTAGCCTATTTCCTCTTGTTTTTTCCTACCCCCCCCCCCCAGATGTTCTGGTTTAACTTGGATTTAAACTTGGAGAATGGTCAGTTTGGATGAGCTATTACCAGCAGGAGAGTGAGTTTGTGTGTGTATGGGGGTGGGTTTTTGGAGGGGGGTGAGGGAGTGAGAGAACCTGGATTTGTGCAGGAAATGGCCTAACTTCATTATCATGCACATTGTGTAAAGAGTTGTCACTTTGGATGGGCTATCACCAGCAGGAGAGTGAATTTGTGTAGGGGGGTGGAGGGTGAGAAAACCTGGATTTGTGCTGGAAATGGCTTTTAGATAAGCTATTACCAGCAGGACAGTGGGGTGGGAGGAGGTATTGTTTCATATTCTCTGTGTATATATAGAGTCTGCTGCAGTTTCCACGGTATGCATCTGATGAAGTGAGCTGTAGCTCACGAAAGCTCATGCTCAAATAAATTCGTTAGTCTCTAAGGTGCCACAAGTACTCCTTTTCTTTCTGCGAATACAGACTAACACGGCTGTTACTCTGAAACATAACACAGGTTGTGCATTAATGCTAATGAGAATAAAGAAAACCTACACAACTGATAGAAATCAGGGTCCCTTAAGTTTCTAGGGAAACCCTATAGGGCACTTTGCCAGTTGAAAGGGGCTGAATTCCCTCAGGGAATATATACTAATACATCTGGGATAAAAAAATTAAAACATTGATATTTCATTAGACACACATTTGGAAAGTAGCAATACCAAAAAGGAACCAGATGATAAGACTTAAATGAGATAGTTTGCAAATGCAGTATTGCACCTAAAGATAAAGTGATTTTTGGGCTGCACATGTGGAAGCATCATCTAAAGGAGAAGGAAGGACATAAGGAAAAAGGGGGTTGACTCTTTCATGGACAGGCGCAGAAGGTAGGTATAGACAAAAATCACATTATAAAAAGAGGGTGCCCATATCAGGAAAATTGAGTTCCCTCTTGGAAACTCAAGTAGACACCATCCCTCTAGAGATGATCAGTCCATGAGAGACCCATCAGACCCTAACACTATTGTTAAGAATGTGAGTAAACTATATTTGTAACTTGTATATAGGTCTTTATAGAATTTCTATACGCTTGGGTAATCATAACTTTAATTGTAACTTTAATACAACTTGTAAAACAGATAGGCCTTGTACTGGTAAATGTTTGTGTGGTCACTACCCTTGGTCTTTATGTGTTCCTAAAAACTCTAAATCTGAAGCAAGTAGCAGAGGTGGCTTTCACTCTGTTAAGCTTGAAACTGTAGCCACTGAAGAGCTGAACCCACAGTGGTGTAATGCCACATTACAAAATTCATTTTAAAGAAAATAAAAGGCTACAAAGCTTTGAAGTAACACACCATTTTCTATAAATAAGGCAAAATTCTTTTGAAATATGAATTTCTCTTGCTCCAGGTGTGCTTAAAACCTTCAACATTTTAAATATTGATAGTAAAAGTATAATATACTATAATGTTTGAAAATATTTATGAAATTCCTTTATTCTTAGAAAACCTAATCTCTATACATTGAAGTCTTTTTTACCATTTTTTTCTTTTTTCTTCACGATATCAAATGTTTTAAAATATGATTGTTGGAGAAATTGCCATAAAGGTAAGATCTAAGACAGAAGAACTGAAAGAACATTCTGCCAGACAAACATCATCATCATAGTGTGCTGTCTTGGCTCCCGGAAGACAGGGCATCACTCTAAGGGGCTAGTCTACAATGGCAATGCTAAAGCGTTGCTGTGGCAGTGCTTTAACATGGCTTGTGTGGTCGCGGCAAAGCACTAGGAGAGAGCTCTCCCAGCGCTCTAAAAAAACCATCCCCACGAGAGGCCGTAGCTTCCAGCGCTGGGAGCGTAGCTACCAGCCCTGGTGCACTGTTTACACTGGTGCTTTACAGCGCTGAAACTTGCTGCGCTCAGGGGGGTGTTTTTTCACACCCCTGAGCAAGAAAGTTGCAGCGCTGTAAATTGCCAGTGTAGACAAGCCCAAAGAGAAAGAATGGCCAAGTGATCTTCTCTGAGATCTTCCTTTCTCTTGAGCAAAGGAAGACAGAAGAACCTGGAAGTGAACCACTGGTTAGCTAAGGGGTGTAGGGTGAAGGGTTTTGTGGAACACTGGTCCACCTTCTTTGGGGAGACAGAAGTGTATAGTTTGAATGGCTTCTACCTCAGCAGAAGGGGACCAGTCTTCTCAGGCATAGGCTGACTAGAGTAGTCAGGAGGGTGTTAAACTAAGAACAAAAGAGCAGGGTAAAAACAGTGGAAATATGAGCACTCAGCACAAAATTAAGATATGGAGAACAAAATTAATCAAGGAACCAAAGGACATGAAGAGAAGAAATTCTTTAATTGCCTAGACACCATCACTAGAAGCCTCAGCAACAAACAAGAGGAATTGCTTATTTGATCATAAATTTGAGCTAGCTGGTATTACTGAAATCTGGTCCCATGACTGGAATGTTAAAATTAATTATAATCTATTTAGGAAGAGCGACTGGGGGAGAGGGAGTGGCACTCTGTCAAAAATGGCATTTCCTGTTTCTGATAACTTGAACAAAAGTGATCTTGAATGCTTATGGATCAATGTCCCAACAGAAAGTAAAAGATGGGATATTATTAGTGGTGTCTGTTACAGACCATCAAATCACACCAGGGAGCAGAATGACCCACTCCTTACACACCTGCCTATAATGTGTAGGTAAAAAAGCGGTATGATCATGGGAGACTTCAATTTGAGTGACATATGCTGGAGGTTTCATGTTGCCAGAACTAAAACATCTTTGGAACTTCTAAATATTATAGATGACAATTTCCTAACTCAATGTCTTACATCCAACATGAGGGAATTCTATGTTAGATCTTGTCTTGACAGATAAAAAGGAGCTGATCACAGAATTAAAAACTAATGGTAGCTTAGGTACAGTTGATCATGACTTGATCACATTCATTATGTGTAAACAGAACAAAGTCCAGACCTATAGTATATAAATTGGGTACTTCAAAAGGGCCAATTTCACAAAACAATTAACAGACAAATCAGTGGGAAGGAAGAACTTAATAAAAAAGTGAATAACCATTGGGAATTGTAATAACTTTACTAAATGTCCAATAAGCCAGATCTGAGGAAGAAGACCATATTGGTTAAAGGACCAACCTGGTTTAGAGGAGAAGTGAAGGCAGCTATACAAATACATGAGAAAGGGGAAGTTGATAGTAATGAATATAAATCAGAAGTTAAGAACTACAGAAAATTGATGAAGGAAATAAAAGGAGAGAAAGAGAAATCTATGGCCAGCAGAGTTAAGGACAATAAAGAGTTTAAGTATATTAAGAACAAAAAGAATGATATTGGTCCGTTATTAGATAGAAATGGTAGAATTAGCAATAATGCAGAAAAGACAGAAATGTTAAATACATATTTTTGTTCTGTAATTGGAGGGGGGAACGTCATATAACTCTCTCCATTCTGCTGGTATCTCAGGGGATACCCATAGGCACCCAAGCACCTGTCTCAACAAGGCACCCATTATTGACTGCCCCCGCAGCCACACCTAAACAGCAGCTATTCATAGATTCATAGATACTAAGGTCAGAAGGGACCATTATGATCATCTAGTCCAACCTCCTGCACAACGCAGGCCACAGAATTTCACCCACCCACTCCTGCAAAAAACCTCTCACCTATGTCTGAGCTATTGAAGTCCTCAAACCATGGTTTAAAGACTTCAAGGAGCAGAGAATCCTCCAGCAAGTGACCCATGCCTCATGCTACAGAGGAAGGCAAAAAACCTCCAGGGCCTCTTCCAATCTGCCCTGGAGGAAAATTCCTTCCTGACCCCAAATATGGCGATCAGCTAAACCCTGAGCATATGGGCAAGATTCACCAGCCAGATACCCAGGAAAGAATTTTCTGTAGTAACTCAGATCCCACCCCATCTAACATCCCATCACAGGCCATCGGGCCTATTTACTATGAATATTTAAAGATCAATTAATTACCAAAATCATGTTATCCCATCATACCATCTCCTCCATATTCAAGTTAGACATTTTTAAATTAGCAGGTCTGAATAATGTGCATCCAAGAGTTTTTGAAGAGCTGGCTGATCAGCTCACAGGACGATTAATGTTGATTTTCAATAAGTCTTGGAATGGCACAGAAATTCCAGAAGACTGGAAGAAAGCCCTGTGGTGCCAATATTTTAAAAAAAGTAAATGGGATGACCTAGGCTAATTTTACACCTGTCAGTCTGATATCGATCTTGGCTAAGATAATGGAGTGGCTGATGCAGGACTTGATTAATCAAGAGTTAAAACTCATCACCTTGAATTTATGCAAAATAGATCCTGTCAAACTAACTTGATATCTTTTTTGTTGCTGAAGATATTACATGTTTGGGTGAGAATGGTAACAGTGTTTATGTAATATATGTAGATGCCTATAAGGCATTTGACTTGATACTGGACAACATTTTGATTAAAAAACTAGAAAGATATAATATTAACATGGCACCCATTAAATGAATTAAAGCCAGCTAACTAGTAGATATAAATGGGAAATCCTCATTGAGCATTGTTTTCTAGTGGGAGTCCTAAAGGGATTGGTTCTTGGCCCTATGCTATTTAATACTTTTATTAATGACTTGGAAGAAAACATGAAATCAACACAAAAATTGGGGGAAGTGGTAATTAATGAAGAGGACAGGGCATTGATACAGATAGCTCTGTATTGCTTGGAAAGCTGGGTGCAAGAAATCAATATGGCTTTTAATATGGCTAAATGTATACATCTAGCAACCAAACATGTAGGCCATACTTACACAATGGGGGACTCTATTCTGGGAAGCAGTGACTCTAGAAAAAAAAATTGAGGATAATCAGCTGAACATTAGCACCCACTACGATGCTGTGGCCAAAAGGGCTAATGCACTCTTGGTTGTGTAAATGGGAGAATCTCGAATAGGAGTAGAGAGGTTATTTTATCATCATATTTGGCACTGGTGCAACCATTGCTGGAATACTGTGTCCAGTTCTAGTGCCAACAATTCAAAAAAGATGTTGATAAATTGGAGAGGGTTCAGAGAAGAGCCACGAGACTGATTAAAGGATTAGAAAAATGCATTTATTTTGATAGATTGAGCTCTTTGAATCTATTTAGCTTAACAAAGACAAGGTCAAGGGGTGACTTCATCACAGTCTAGAAGGACCTACATGGGGAACAAATTTTTGAAAGTGGGCTCTTAAGTCTAGTAGAGAAAGGTAGAACACAATCCAATGCTGGAAGCTGAAGCTAGACAAATGCAGACTGGAAACAAGGAGTAAATTTTTAACAATGAGAGTAATTGACCATTGGAACAACTTACCAAGGGATGTGGTGGATTCCTCATCACAAATTAAAGACTGGCAAAGATGGGATGTTTTTCTAAAAGCTATGCCCTAGGAATGATTTTGGGGAAATTCTATGGCCTGTTATATACAGGAGGTCAGATTAGAAATCACAATTAGTCCCTTCTGGCCTTGGACTCTATGAAAAAGGGCACTTAGCAAGCTGAGGTCTAAAACCCTGTCCCATACAGCCAAAAGACCTATAATCACTGCAACCAACTCAGCAACCACTCTTGTCAACGTTGCTACAAGAAACTCCTGCTATTTTATTAAGACTAACTGGCAGTTAACACCTGATTCCCCAGAGAGCATGGCTCTAAACTAGCAGCAGAGAAAAAGATGGCAGCGAGAGTGAGACCTGTCTCCAGAATTGCTTCTGTGGAATAGTGTGAGCTCTGGAAAGCCTTGTCTACGTAATCTGTTTGCACCCTAGCTAATAATGAATACCTAGCTAGGATAAAGCACTCTTTCATCCACAGACCTCAGAACCCTTTACAAAGGATTATTCATTATTAGAGCTGGTCAAAAAGTTTTGACTGAAGTTTCCCTTTTTAAAAAAAATAGTTTAGTCAAAACTGAAATGTTTTTCTGGAATGTCAAGTTGAACACAAAAACTGACAGGAAAAATGTTAAACATTTTGTTTAAATGGCTTTGAAATGTTTTGTGTCAATGTTTCATTCTGATGTATAAATTCATTGTTTCAACTTTTACTTTATATTAAAATATTTTAACAGATTATATGATCTATATTTTAATATCTTGCACATTATATTTAATATCATAAGTCAAAGTGAAATTAATCAAACTGCCAGTATTGAAACAATATTGCAGTGATCCTTATTCAAAAATTTTCAGAATTCTTATTTCACAGGAAACTTCAATTGGGAAAAAAATTCCAAATATCAGAATTTTCTGCAGAATGGAAATGTTGGTTCCCAACCAGCTCTATCCCCATTTTACAGATGGGAAACTGAAGCAGAGGTGTAGTGACTTGCACAAGGACATCCAGCAGGTCAGTAGCAAAGCCATATCTCCTGAGTTCAAGTCCAGTGCTCCAGCCACTAAGCCATACCACCTCCCAGGACATATTTAACCAAATCTTTTCTATTCCCTACTGTAGCTGAAAGACTTTTGGGGGGATTGGGGCTATACACCATGTCCAGAAACTTTATTCTTGTTTCAAATAGCTGCCGTATTCATTACACCTCATATCTATAGTGAAATATTTATTCTAAAAGGTACAGACTTGACTGAGGCCTAAACTTGATATTCATTGTACAGTAAGTAATCTGAAGCAGGGGAAACAAACCTGTTCCTTTACTTTAGGTCCCAATCCAAGTTGCGGTGTTTACTACCCCCACGGAGTTCCATTGACTTCATTAGGACCCTCACAATAGTATAAGATATTCTTGGTAGCGTTTACAGGATTGGGCCTTTCACAAAATCTAAGGCAGATTGGAATGTTTCCAGGCTTTTTTTTTTCTTTTTTTTTTTAATAGTCCAATGAAAACTGTTTTGTCTGGACTTAAAATTCCACCTGCTGTGCTCCTGAAAGAGAAACTATACTATTTTCATTCTGGAACAGGAGTGAAAAGTATATTATAACAGTTCTTCTGATTTACCTAATCTAGGGTGTTAATACTGGTAAGAAAATGTGTTGTTTTTTAAATAAGTTTTGTGTTTCTCTTAAATATCGCTTGGAAATATTCCATACAGGAATGAGAGACATGTTTCGATCAAAACATATAAGGTGAACTCTTACACACATGCTTAATTTTAAGCACGAGTAGTCCCATGGGACTTAGAGTTAAGCACAGGCATAGGAATTTGCAGGAGCAGGGCCTATAAATTTACAACTGTGAAATGCAGAGATTTCACTAAACATCTTAAATGTGAAAGTTCAGATTGTTTTAGTGAGGCTAAATCTATTTTAAGCGGCTGTCTCAATGAGGTTCCCATTCTTGAAGCTATCATTTTAAAAGAAAAAAAACTATGCTATAGAATTATGTAGTCACAAGAGAACTGAGGTAGAATTCAGAGGAAGTGTCCTTTATACGTTGTCATAGCACTATATCATCCTATTTCATACTGAAACCAGCTGTTGTCTTCTCTGTTTAACTATGTTACTTCACCTGTTGGCTTTCTAGAAAGATACAGCAAAACAGTTTGTTTGCACTTCTTAATTTTTTATTTTAATGGACACTGATAGCTTTATGTATGTGTGTGTGTGTGTGTGTGTGTGTGTGTGCAAACACACAACTGTAGGTACATGGATATTTTGAGCACGTGAGTTTGAAAAGGGAAGAAGTTCAGAGCTGTGATACTAGAGAATTATAATTAAACCATACAGGGCTCAGTAAATAATCTTGCAAATCTATTAATATTGTAGAATATTTTATATCCACTCCCAGTTTGGTTAAATAGAAACACTGAGAAAGGAGTGTGATCTAAGTAACTGAGCTTTATTGGTCATTTCTATGCTGGATGAATGAGAACAGTGTGACCAAAGTCTTATAGACTTATAGACTTACAGCGTGCAGAAGACTCTTTGGGGTAGTCTTTTCTTTGACTGTTCCCAAAGTTCCACTCAGGAATCAGAAGGGGATATTCTCAGATTACTACACTACATTCTTAGATTATAAAACAGTAGAAATTAAACTCTTAATAAAATCTGTGCCTATATTTTTCCAATGTCCCATAAATCTTGAACCACAGGGGAGTGGGTATTGACCTCTCAGACATATCAAGTTATCAGTTTGCAATTCAACATGTGGGGGTATTTAGACTACTGTGTATTTGTATTAAAAACAGAATTGTATCTAGAGCAACACCTTCTTTTATGATCCATACATAGTGGAAGAGGAGAATGCATACACTGTTAACTACGAACTTAAAAATTCTATCAATTATGCCAATGTTGTCACTCTACGTGAAAGTGTGGTAAGCACAAAACCCAAGTAGCAGAAGAGGCAATGCTCAGAACTACATATAGAGTGGGAATAAATTCACTATTAGAGGTGAAAGTATTTGTACTCCCAACAAAGTAAGTATCAGATACATGATGGGAGAAGATGGAGTTCAAGTTGTGATACAGGCAGAGTGGGGAAAAAAAATCACCTCTCCTCCACTTCCAAAAACAAAAGAGTTGTATCACAACCCTTTACGTGTAGTTACCTAGCACATCCTTTACAAGCCCCCTCCTCTCAAAAGAAAGGGACGCAATAAAACCCCATCAGACCTCACATGACGAACACATTGGGTTAGTTATCTCCTGTACTTCAGCTTATTGGTGCCACTGCAGCAGCAAAAAGCAGTCATAAAGTCACCTTACATGACTACCTGGGAATTTTTCTTGTGTAAGGGAAATCTTTAGGTGGTGCAAAACCACTGCAGGGGCTGTAGACTGACCCACCACCATGGCTTCTGGCTCAAGGAGCATAGCCCACGAAAGGGTGTGGCCAGGGCCCCCCTGCCTTTAAGCTATTCTTGGCTGCTAGAACAGCTACGGGGGACAATAAATATCCAGTTATAAGTCTGTTCTATTTTACAGTGGGGTCCTAAAGGTTGTGTAAAGCTTTCTTTGCCAATGCAGCTGGGCCTGAGCCAAGCACAGCTCAGGTGCAGCTTAGAATCTGAGCCATTTTTCTTATCCACGATAAAGAAATACATATTTCATCACCACACTACAACTTTAACTCTGACCTTAAGGAACCCTAGAGTTAGCCACAGCCCGCTAATGTGTTTTTAAATACAATTTATCCCTGCCTGCAGTAGGGGCTAAGTCATGTTTAATATCCTGTTAGTTTAACATGTTTTCTTCCACAGTCCAGGGCAGACAAGGCCTGAGTTAAACTGATGATAGGTGAGATTTTTCTTCCTTTAAAAAAGGTCAGCTTGGCCCTTTAAAGGAATCTTTGTTTAATTTTTTATATTGACTTGACCTGAATCAGAGGCATTCAAGAAAACCCAGGAGATTTCTAGCTGCTGCCGCCTACAATTTAACAAAATGAATGGCAAGTCTGTCTAGCTCCTTATACCATCCAGGGGCTGAAGTAAAAGGGTGTGCATCTCTGTCCTTTAACTTAGACTCTTATAGTATGCAGGCAGTGATGAAAGAACTAGGCTGACAATATTTCCCAAAGGGAAAATGGGACACCATGTAGGTCTGGCCCGAGCTGCTCGCCTGAGCCCCCCTCTCTGCTCAGGACTAGCCCAAGCCCCCCTTCCACACATGGCTAACCCAAGGCCACCTGCAACGCGGGGCTAGCCTGAGCTGCTCACCCAAGCCCTGCTTCCCCCTTGCACGAGCCCTGCCACCCCCATTGCACAGGGTTGGCATTGCTGCTCCCCCACTCCCGCACATTCCTCCACACCCCACTTTTGTCCCACTGATCAAGTTCGCAAGAGCATACAGGATAAATGCCCACTTTTGCCAAAAATTCAGGACAGGGCTTAAAAAAGGGACTGTCTCAGCTCTGAACCCACACCTGCAGTCTCACCAATTATTTTGGGTACCTGCCTCCAATGATTACAACTGTCATAAATATAAAGGGAAGGGTAAACCCCTTTGAAATCCCTCCTGGCCAGGGGAAAGCTCCTCTCACCTGTAAAGGGTTAAGAAGCTAAAGGTAACCTCGCTGGCACCTGACCAAAATGACCAATGAGGAGACAAGATACTTTCAAAAGCTGGGAGGAGGGGGAGAAACAAAGGGTCTGTGTGTCTGTCTATATGCTGGTTTTTCTGCGGGGGATAGACCAGGAATGGAGTCTTAGAACTTTTAGTAAGTAATCTAGCTAGGTATGTGTTAGATTATGATTTCTTTAAATGGCTGAGAAAAGAATTGTGCTGAATAGAATAACTATTTCTGTCTGTGTATCTTTTTTGTATCTTTAAGGTTTTGCCTAGAGGGGTTCTCTATGTTTTTGAATCTATTTACCCTGTAAGATATCTACCATCCTGATTTTACAGGGGGGATTTCTTTATTTCTATTTACTTCTATTTTTATTAAAAGTCTTCTTGTAAGAAACTGAATGCTTTTTCATTGTTCTCAGATCCAAGGGTTTGGGTCTGTGGTCACCTATGCAAATTGGTGAGGCTTTTTATCCAACATTTCCCAGGAAAGGGGGGGTGCAAGTGTTGGGAGGATTGTTCATTGTTCTTAAGATCCAAGGGTCTGGGTCTGTAGTCACCTAGGCAAATTGGTGAGGCTTTTTACCAAACCTTGTCCAGGAAGTGGGGTGCAAGGTTTTGGGAAGTATTTTGGGGGGAAAGACGCGTCCAAACAGCTCTTCCCCAGTAACCAGTATTAGTTTGGTGGTGGTAGCGGCCAATCCAAGGACGACGGGTGGAATACTTTGTACCTTGGGGAAGTTTTGACCTAAGCTGGTAAAGATAAGCTTAGGAGGTTTTTCATGCAGGTCCCCACATCTGTACCCTAGAGTTCAGAGTGGGGGAGGAACCTTGACAACAACAATCTGAAGGCTGAGGCATCCCCAGCCAGCCCAAACCCTGTGGCAACAAAGTCTTGAGGAAGCTTCTTCTCAGTGGATCGCTCATACAGCCCCTGCTCTGCTGGATACCAAAGATTTAGGGCAGCAGCAGCAACATCATCATCCTGGCAGGGTTGGAGTACATCTGCAGGGAGTCAGGTCCCTTCAGGACCCCTGCCACATCATCAGAACTGCCAACTGGACAGATCTCACCTGGACTCTGGGAGGGGAAGGGGCTGTTGGATGCTGATCTTGGGTTGAAGCAACATTGAGGATGATGTTAAAGGAACAGTGAAGTGACAGATCATTAAATTATAATTAACATATAGTAGGAAGGGTCAGAAACAAAGTAAAAAATGTCTGTGTGAGGGAACACTGGAAAAAATGGCTAAGTTTGCAATGGCCAGGCAAAATGGTTCATGCGACTGGACAGAGCAATGGCAGGAGCAAGAGGATGGAGCAAAACAAGCAAAAAAGGTTTTTAAGCTGTTTAGACTGTAAGTTCTTTAGGCAAGGTCCATCTCTTATGTTTACACAGTGCCTAGCACAAAGGGGCCCAAATGTGTGTTGTCTATCGAGGTATATCTATTATATACATTGCCAATAAAATAACCAAACCATTCATTTTCTTATTTTCTGCTATGAAACTGTGTAGATTTTATCATTAGTTGCTATCATGAGGGAAGTAATGCTGAGCCATTTTTTAGGTTATTATTGGGAGAAAGCTGCTGCAAAAAGATGGGACATACACTTCACTTGAATTGTTGTAAAATATGATTATTTTATAAATATTTCCTTAAGTTATGGTATTCTCTGCTGAGTGCAAGTCTATATGTCCAATTTGTCTATGATATTAAAAGAAAGGTCCGGTACTTTACGTTCTGAGCTTTTACCTGTCTGTAGGTTGAGAGAACTTTGTGTGCACTAATGTAAAGAGATCAGATCTATTAATTGTGAAGCACAGACTATAAATGTAATCTGTTGTTGCAAAATACTTTTTACAAATTATAGAATCATACTGTAGTATAGCAGACAAGAACAAATTAGTATAGCGACCTTGTCTGCAACAATCAGCAGAGAAGACAAGCAATCTCAGTAAAATGTACTTCTTTTCTATTGCATATGCAATGTATTTATAAAAATCTGCTTCCCTGAGAGTTGCTGCTGTGTTGGTGCAGTATAAATGGGAGTGTCAGTACTTGGCAGACCATATACCTCCCTCATATGCCTACACCCATGAGAGGGAAGAAAAAAAAAGTGGAGAGATTCTGTTTCTAATCTTGTTCAAGTTAACACAACAGGATCCTGTGATCTATAGGTGTTGCTAGGAAAGTGCTGCTCAAGCTGCTGTTTGTCTCTTACTGTACCAGCTTTCTGCCTTCTACCAGCTGAGACTGCCATGGAAACAGAGGTTGGAAAGCAAAAGCCGGTCAGGTTAGGGGGCTTTTTTTGTTGTTTTTTTTAAATATACATTGTTTCAAAAAGACATTCCGATTAAACAGTGGATAGCGTGAAACTTCCTGACACATTTTTACTGATCTGAGGTCTGTTTCTACAGCAATGGCAGCACAGCCGCTGGAGGAGTACAAAACATCACAGTACATGTCCCAGGATGTGCATAGAGAATTGGTGCTATTTGACCTGCTATTTTCTTAACAGCACTGACAAACTTTAGGCAATTAGAAGCTTGAAATATGGCAATTTAAAAATATTTTTGAAATGTTAAAAAAAATAAATACTAATCTATGCATTAAAAGGAACTAAGCAGAGCCTCACTAAAGTTTGGGATCACCGGCATTTACTGAATTGTGAATTAGCAAAGGTGAACAAAGACAATGAAAGCGAGGTTAATCTGACACAATGTACTGAGTTTAATTTTAATTATTGATCTCTCACAATGTACTAGTAAACATACTGCAGCATATTGTTACATATCCTCGTCTGCTTAGGTCTTTATAGTTGTCACTCTGTTGTGTGCAAAGGCCATTAGAATATTATGGCAATGGTGATAAAAGTTGGGTCCTTCTGTTGCAAAAGACAAGGACCCTATTACTTCTACTGCAGGCCATCTGTTAGCTGTGAGCAGTTTGAAGGCCTATGACATTAGGTTGAGCAATTGTGAATCTAGTAACACTAGAGGCAGGCCCAAACATTAGCTGCTCCATTTAATATTTTGTAAAAAGAAACTATATTAATACAAAAAGAAAAGGAGTACTTGTGGCACCTTAGAGACTAACCAATTTATTTGAGCATGAGCTTTCGTGAGCTACAGCTCACTTCATCAGATGCATCTGATGAAGTGAGCTGTAGCTCACGAAAGCTCATGCTCAAATAAATTGGTTAGTCTCTAAGGTGCCACAAGTACTCCTTTTCTTTTTGCGAATACAGACTAACACGGCTGTTACTCTGAAACCTATATTAATACAAGACTATGCCACAGCACTCTACTATCATATTTTTGAGTATGGAGATTGACTATCAGGTTTTATGTGTGGATTATAAATTGTGCAATTTAGCAAGATTCCGATGTATTTTATTTTCTCTTGCTCTAAAATAAATACTGTGACTCATGCATCAAGTGTAAAGATATCTATAATAGCTGAAAATCTTGGTTACTGTTATACTGTACGTACTTATTACAGCCTTTGATGGCATCCAGGCACTGACCTGGCCCATAGTTACTGCAATAAAAGTAACATTCCATCCATTTTCACTAAAAGAAGGAAAAAGAATAAGGAAATCAACAGAAAAGTCCATTTGCCTGCTACCATCTGTAGCTTTAATAAGCAACATTAATGTTTAGATGAGTTGTGCAAAGTAAAGAAACACCATTTGCCCTGTTTTGACCTATGCTTTTTGAACAAAGAATTGATAATGGAATCTTCAATCTAGCAAAAAAAAGTCAATACACAATCCTGTGGCTGGAAGTTGAAGGTAGACAAATTCAGACTGGAAATATGGCATGCATTTTTAACAATGAGGGTAATTAACCAATTGAACAATTTACCAAGGATCATGGTGGATTCGCCATCACTGGCAACTTTTAAATCTAGACTGGATGTTTTTATAAGAAATGCTCTTTTTTGAAAAGAAATTATTTTGGGGGAGTGCTGTGGCCTGTGTTATATAGGAGGTTAGACTAGATGATTACAGTGGTCCTTTTTGGCTTTTATAATCTATAGCAAATGAGATCTATTTAACTGAGATGGTTTGTGACCAAAAATAGATGTTTAGTGCTAACTATCTTAAAACAAAAAAACTTCAAATCCAGACTCCAGCGAGAAACTGCTGAATTGGAATTCATTTGCAAATTGGATACTATTAATTTAGGCTTAAATAGAGACTGGGAGTGGCTATTTCCTCTTGTTTTTTCCTACCCCCCCCCCCAGATGTTCTGGTTTAACTTGGATTTAAACTTGGAGAGTGGTCAGTTTGGACGAGCTATTACCAGCAGGAGAGTGAGTCTGTGTGTGTATGGGGGTGGGTTTTTGGAGGGGGGTGAGGGAGTGAGAGAACCTGGATTTGTGCAGGAAATGGCCTAACTTCATTATCATGCACATTGTGTAAAGAGTTGTCACTTTGGATGGGCTATCACCAGCAGGAGAGTGAATTTGTGTGGGGGGGTGGAGGGTGAGAAAACCTGGATCTGTGCTGGAAATGGCCTAACCTGACGATTACTTTAGATAAGCTATTACCAGCAGGACAGTGGGGTGGGAGGAGGTATTGTTTCATATTCTCTGTGTATATATAAAGTCTGCTGCAGTTTCCACAGTATGCATCTGATGAAGTGAGCTGTAGCTCACGAAAGCTCATGCTCAAATAAATTGGTTAGTCTCTAAGGTGCCACAAGTACTCCTTTTCTTTTTGCGAATACAGACTAACACGGCTGTTACTCTGAAACCTGTCATTATGCAAGGCACTGCATTTAGCCGTATGGAGTGGAAATCTATCAACTGCATGAAAAAACTTGCACAAATACAGACAGACATCATCTTCCTTTCCAAATGCAAACAGATGGACATCGTACCAAAAGGACTGAAGGTAAAAAATCCATTACAATCTACATACCACACAGACTATGCTGACAGCTTGTGCCACACGCTCTCAAAGAAACTGCGGAATCACCTGATCAACATCCTCTACAGCAAACAGGGAAAGATTAAGAATGAGCTCTCAAAAATGGATACTCTCATAAAAAACCAACCTTCCACACAAACTTCCTCGTGGCTGGATTTTACTAAAACTAGACAAGCCATTTACAACGCACACTTTGCTTCTCTACAAAAGAAAAAGGACACTAAACTTTCTAAACTACTACATGCTACAAGGGGCCACAGCAATGGTTCCCTCAACCCACCTAGCAATATTGTTAACCTATCCAACTATACTCTCAGCCCAGCAGAAGCAGCTGTTCTATCTCGGGGCCTCTCCTTCTGCCCCTCCACCCCCATGAACATGATACAGTTCTGTGGTGACCTAGAATCCTATTTTCGACGTCTCCGACTCAAGGAATATTTCCAAAATACCTCTGAACAACATACTAATCCACAGAGGTCTCCCTACCAACACTACAGAAAGAAGGATTCTAGGTGGACTCCTCCTGAAGGTCGAAACAGCAGACTGGACTTCTACATAGAGTGCTTCCGCCGACGTGCACGGGCTGAAATTGTGGAAAAGCAGCATCACTTGCCCCATAACCTCAGCCATGCGGAACGCAATGCCATCCACAGCCTCAGAAACAACTCTGACATCATAATCAAAAAGGCTGACAAAGGAGGTGCTGTTGTCATCATGAATAGGTCGGAATATGAACAAGAGGCTGCTCGGCAGCTCTCCAACACGAGTTTCTACAAGCCATTACCCTATGATCCCACTGAGGGTTACCAAAAGCAACTACAGCATATGCTCAAGAAACTTCCTGAAAAAGCACCAGATCAAATCCGCACAGACACACCCCTGGAACCCCGACCTGGGATATTCTATCTACTACCCAAGATCCATAAACCTGGAACTCCTGGGCGCCCCATCATTTCAGGCATTGGCACCCTGACAGCAGGATTGTCTGGCTATGTAGACTCCCTCCTCAGGCCCTACGCTACCAGCACTCCCAGCTACCTTCGAGACACCACTGACTTCCTGAGGAAACTTCAATCCATCGGTGATCTTCCTGATAACACCATCCTGGCCACTATGGATGTAGAAGCCCTCCACACCAACATTCCACACAAAGATGGACTACAAGCCGTCAGGAACACTATCCCCGATAATGTCACGGCTAACCTGGTGGCTGAACTTTGTGACTTTGTCCTTACCCATAACTATTTCACATTTGGGGACAATGTATACCTTCAGATCAGCGGCACTGCTATGGGTACCCGCATGGCCCCACAGTATGCCAACATTTTTATGGCTGATTTAGAACAACGCTTTCTCAGCTCTCGTCCCCTAAAGCCCCTACTCTACTTGCGCTATATTGATGACATCTTCATCATCTGGACCCATGGAAAAGAAGCCCTTGAGGAATTCCACCATGATTTCAACAATTTCCATCCCACCATCAACCTCAGCCTGGTCCAGTCCACACAAGAGATCCACTTCCTGGACACTACAGTGCTAATAAACAATGGTCACATAAACACCACCCTATACCGGAAACCTACTGACCGCTATTCCTACCTGCATGCCTCCAGCTTTCACCCTGACCGCACCACACGATCCATCGTCTACAGCCAAGCTCTGCGATACAACCGCATTTGCTCCAACCCCTCAGACAGAGACAAACACCTACAAGATCTCTGTCAAGCTTTCTTACAACTACAATACCCACCTGCGGAAGTGAAGAAACAGATTGATAGAGCCAGAAGAGTTCCCAGAAGTTACCTACTACAGGACAGGCCTAACAAAGAAAATAACAGAACGCCACTAGCCGTCACCTTCAGCCCCCAACTAAAACCCCTCCAACGCATTATTAAGGATCTACAACCTATCCTAAAGGATGACCCAACACTCTCACAAATCTTGGGAGACAGGCCAGTCCTTGCCTACAGACAGCCCCGCAACCTGAAGCAAATACTCACCAACAACCACATACCACACAACAGAACCACTAACCCAGGAACTTATCCTTGCAACAAAGCCCGTTGCCAATTGTGCCCACATATCTATTCAGGGGACACCATCACAGGGCCTAATAACATCAGCCACACTATCAGAGGCTCGTTCACCTGCACATCCACCAATGTGATTTATGCCATCATGTGCCAGCAATGCCCCTCTGCCATGTACATTGGTCAAACTGGACAGTCTCTACGTAAAAGAATAAATGGACACAAATCAGATGTCAAGAATTATAACATTCATAAACCAGTCGGAGAACACTTCAATCTCTCTGGTCACGCAATCACAGACATGAAGGTCGCTATCTTAAAACAAAAAAACTTCAAATCCAGACTCCAGCGAGAAACTGCTGAATTGGAATTCATTTGCAAATTGGATACTATTAATTTAGGCTTAAATAGAGACTGGGAGTGGCTAAGTCATTATGCAAGGTAGCCTATTTCCTCTTGTTTTTTCCTACCCCCCCCCCAGATGTTCTGGTTTAACTTGGATTTAAACTTGGAGAGTGGTCAGTTTGGACGAGCTATTACAAGCAGGAGAGTGAGTCTGTGTGTGTATGGGGGTGGGTTTTTGGAGGGGGGTGAGGGAGTGAGAGAACCTGGATTTGTGCAGGAAATGGCCTAACTTCATTATCATGCACATTGTGTAAAGAGTTGTCACTTTGGATGGGCTATCACCAGCAGGAGAGTGAATTTGTGTGGGGGGGTGGAGGGTGAGAAAACCTGGATTTGTGCTGGAAATGGCTTTTAGATAAGCTATTACCAGCAGGACAGTGGGGTGGGAGGAGGTATTGTTTCATATTCTCTGTGTATATATAAAGTCTGCTGCAGTTTCCACAGTATGCATCTGATGAAGTGAGCTGTAGCTCACGAAAGCTCATGCTCAAATAAATTGGTTAGTCTCTAAGGTGCCACAAGTACTCCATTTCTTTTTGCGAATACAGACTAACACGGCTGTTACTCTGAAACCAGTGCTAACTAGTTGGCCAAACTAAAATATGTCACAAATGGCCATTTTGACCATTTGGTATTTCAGTAGGTAGGATGCTTTTAAGTTTGCCTGCCCACTCCCTCATTTCTGTGTGTATTTTTAATGCCATCTTCTTCTTGAAGGGCTAGGACCATTTCAAAGAAGTCTTCCTACTAATTTGCATGTACATGTGTTAAGTATGATTCCCTTCACTAGTTGCTGCAGCATTTTAAAGGAGAATCCATGTTGATATTTGGAGTACATTGGTGTGAGGAGGGGAAGTGGTTTCTACAGGATGGAGACATGTAATCCCATGGTCAGTCACCTCTGGGTCAATAAATTATCCCTCTAAAATTTCAATTTTGATAAAATATGTAAAACGTCTGTCATAAATATAAAGGGAAGGGTAACCACCTTTCTGTCCACAGTGCTATAAAATCCCTCCTGGCCAGAGGCAAAACCCTTTCACCTGTAAAGGGTTAAGAAGCTAAGATAACCTCGCTGGCACCTGACCAAAATGACCAATGAGGAGACAAGATACTTTCAAAGCTGGAGGGGGGAGAAACAAAGGTTCTCTCGGTCTGTGTGTTGCTGTTGCTTTTGCTGGGACCAGAGCAGGAATGCAGGTCAGAACTCCTGGAAAGGGCTAATAAGCAATCTAGTTAGATATGCATTAGATTCTGTTTTGTTTAAATGGCTGATAAAATAATTGTTCTGAATGGAATGTATGTTCTTGTTTTTGTGTCTTTTTGTAACTTAAGGTTACTGTCTGCTGTCAATCCAAAGAACAATAAAATTGCATAAAAACGTGTCAAGCAACTTTGAGGAAGACTCGATTTCCTGGTGGGCATTCCATGAGCAGAAAGAAAAACTAAATTCATTAAATAAGAGTAGTCACTGTGAATTATTCTCTCAGCTCTGTTGGGGCTTGATAAAAGCCCACTGAAATAAAAGGGAGTCTTCCAACAGGCCTTTAGTGAGGAAAGTATAACAGCCAGACTACTGTTCTCATTTTATTATTTATTGTAGCTCTGTGGATGATATCACACTGTGGAAGATCCAAGTGGCAATGACGCAAATCTTGGTGTCCATCAGGGCATGCATTGTGGAACTACCTATGTGGTTAAAAACCCCATTGTAAATGAAGCCTATTTCCAGCTCTATAAACTTTTATTACTCATTACACTTCTGTAGAATGCCATTCAAAAGGTCCCAAAGCATTTTGCAAATATTAATGAATCAGTTATCACATCTCTCCCTGTGAGGTAGTTAAATATACACACAATTCAGCTGAGATGCAGAAGTAAAGTGACTTGCCCAGGTAATACAATAAACCAGGAGCAAAGCTTGGAACAGACTCAGAATCCTGACTCCCAGGCCCCAGCTGCATTTACTAGACCACTTTCCTCTGTGCAATGACTCTCAAAAGTAAGCTTGGGCATATTCGATAGCTAATTTTCATGACTTGCCTTGAGGTGATATAGGCTGCCATGAAATGTATGTGCAGAAACATTTTCACAATAATTCAAGATCCCTCTTAATATGCTTTTGTAATTATGTCCAATTTAAATTAATAGGATGCTAGAGTTGTAACCACCTTGTTAGATACAAGATACAGCAAAAGAAAATTCCTGATAATGTCACCTCCCACTCTAATGAACAGGAAGGCACAAGTATTTCCTGAAAAATAATGCATGTTGGAAGAAATATGCATGCATTCTGATAGTTTCTAAATGAGTTGCAACCTCTCGAGAAAAACAGCTAGCCATAACTCTGGACTGCTTGATGACAATAGATGCTCAGTGCACTGAAGCTTGTAGAAAAGAGAATGAGACGTTAGGTTATTTTTCGCTTGTTACTATAACTAATACTGAGCTGGTATTTTTAATTGTATTTGACTATTAAAAACCAAACTTTCTTTTTGTGACTGAAAAGTTAAAGGCCATATTGGAGCAGGTCCTGTCCGGGTGTGTGGGGGGGAGGATGGGAATGGAGATCAGGTATCTAATCTAGAGCACAAAGACCGGTGGAGGAGTTAATAGGGAGGCCACCAATAGCCTTTAGATGTATGTTTGATGCCTTTTAAAGCATATTATGCAATTGACAAAAGGAGGTGTACCACACAAATTTTCACACAAGGCTGGAAACCAAGCTCACCCTGTTCTCACTTGGCAACTGCGGTGGGCTCAGCTCCACACTCCGGCCACTGCAACACAGTGCAAAGAGTGGAAAAACTGGAACCTTGTGCTCCAGGTTGCAATACCTGGAGTGGGGAGCTAGTCCCAGACTCACAGGACAGGCGCCACTGCTATCAGGTGAGGGTGGGGTGGGTTCTCACTCCAGCCCATCACCAATGACCCATCTCTCCCCCCACCCCCGGTTGCAAAACTTGGCTCTGCCCCTTCAAAGAGTGTTTCCTATTAGACACACCCCAACATGCAAGCCACTCCAAAAGTGGAGAGGTGGGGCTATGGCTCCCCTCCCCCCACTCACTAGTAACAGAGCTGGCTGGTAGCAGAGGGGAATGCACACAGTGAATGTGCTGGAAACCATTGTGCTTTTCTGATGGCTTTTCTCAGTGCTCCACCAGAGACTCCACACCACCCCCAATTCAAAGGCTTGCCTGTAATGCACAACTGAGCCCAGAAGTTTTTATTTTTTAAAGCGAGGCTAGAGGTGGAAGAGAGAATGCAGACATCCTTAGAACACCCTCACATTAATTATCTAGTTAATTAATTAATGGATATTGCTTTCTTTTCTGGTCACCTCAGGAGGTGTTTTTTTTTTGTTTGTAAAGAGATAAAAACAAATCCTTAGCTGGTGTAAATTGGCCCAGTTTCATTGATGTCAATGGAGCTATGCTGATTTACACCAGCTAAGGATCTATCCCAGACTGGAGAGCAGTAGAAATAGAAAAAGGCTAGAGAATGGTAATGAAAGGGCAGACTAATGGCGCCATATTGCTCCCAGTGAAGGCAACACAAAAACAGGCAGGCCCTTAAACACTAGCACATTTTATTTTGGCAAGGAGATATGCTAGAAGTATGTAAAATAATGAATGGTGCAGAAAAGTTCAGTTTTCTCCTTGTCATACTACAAAGGGGGAAGGGAGGACTGGACATTGTGTATACAGCTAGTCTGTGCCAAAACGTGTTTGGAGTTTTATTAGCTCTTCTTCCTTTCCCCACAGCCACCCCCATTTGTTTGTTACATTCACCAGTTGCATCTTGTCATTAACCAAGATTATAAGCTATTTGGAGAAGGTGGACCATCTTGTTAATCCATGTTTGTACAGCACCTAGCACTATGGACTTCCACAATCCCTGTAGGGCCTTCAAGCCTAAGAATAATATTAATTAATAATGGTGTGACCACGTTAAAATGCAACAGGCTAAATTTTCAGAACTGACTGTTGATTTAGGGTGTCAGTATTTGAGTGTCCAAATTGAGCACCCACTTGCTGGAAACAGGCTCTAAAGGTATCTTGTTTGGGGCTCTCAAGATCAAGAGACACTTTTGACACTGTATGCCTACCAGTTTAAAATGGATGAAAGGAAGTATTTTTATGCTGCATATAACAAACCCATGGAATTGGCTGCCTCAGAATGCTATTGAGGCAACCAGTTTAATAACGTTTACAACAGGGTGGATATTTATGAAACCATATCTGCATGTACACTAGACATGATGAAACTCAGAAGGGCTGTGAATCCTTATACTTCAGAATATAAGATATTCCTATTAGCTACAGTCAGGAAGAAATTCCTTTCCATATTATTGCATATATAGGGGCACGGTGGGGTTTTACACCTTTTTTTTAATTAAGTATTTAATACTGGTTAATGTCAAAGCCAAAATAGCAGCGCTGCAATACGTGGACCATAGTCATGGTCTGTTTCCGGTGTGGCATTTCCTGTTACGTTAGACTCAGACCACCATAATGTATTTTCAGAAAATCAAATGAATTCCAAGTTAATATTGCATTTTGAGCTTTTAGTTAAGTTTAAGTAAACTATTTCCTCTAACTTGTCCCTACTGACACAAATGTATTCTCATGGTGCCACCCAATACATAGTTAAATACAAGAGCAAAGCTAAAATAATAAGATGCTGATACCAACTAATAAAAGCAAGATAATTTTGAGTTTAGCCTTTTGTTGTATTATTGACCAAAGCCAGTTGTTCCTTGCTATACAGCAGTACATATGGTATATAAGATCACCCACTGTTCTGAGACCCCCTGTTAGATAACCATATGTGCTGGCTGAAATCCCTAGGAATTAAGGGGCTGTGCTAATGATCAACTGGCTGTTTTATCTCAAAATGTCCTTTGTTTTTGTGCAAATATTTGTACGTAATGCTAAAATACTCATGTGTAACTTTGGATTGAAATGTCAAGCTTCATCTACGCACATTCAGCCCCTCCCCTCTTCATCCCCTCCCCACAAACAGTTTAATGGAATTTACTAGCTACAAAGAAAGCTTTCATATGATAAGGTCTTAATTGTTCTATTTTCCTTGCTTTAACATGCAATAATTCCTTTTCAACATTACTTCTAAGCATCATGCAGCTCCTAATGTGAGTTTTCTTTCCATTGTAATAGTTCTGTCCTGATTTCACCTTATCTGCCAACCTCCCCATACACACATGATAAATCTCGTCTTTAATACTGGAGAAATCCCTTAGAAAACTTATGTAAAAAAACACCAATTATGGGACAACAGATAATAACTCAATGTTATGGTGAAGAAGATTTGGATGTTGTGAACATGATCCAAAGAATGTTTCGTCACATGAATAGGGTTCTGTAGGACACTGAAACCTTTATCCTTGTTTGAAAGTAAAATGAAACCAAGGGAAATTCCAGAAGACTGGAAGAGTGCTAAAGTTGTGCCAATATTCAAAAAAGGCAAGTGGGATGACCTGGGTAACTGTAACCTGGTTAGCCAGCTAGCCGCCAGTCCTGAACAAAATAATGGAAAAGTTGATTCAATTGACAAACAATTAAAGGATAAGAATATAATTAACGCCAGTCAACTTGTTTTTTTGGAAAATAGGTCTTATCAAACAAACCCAATTTCATTCTGTGACGAGATTACAAGTTTGGTTGATAAAGGTAACTGCATAGAAATAATGGACTTCTGTAAGCCATTTCCCTTAGTACTTCATGACATTAAAAATTAGCACTATACAACATCAATAAAGCTCCTATTAAATAAATTAAGAATTGGTTAATTCACAGATTTCAAAAATAGTTGTCCCTGGGGAATCATAACAAATTGGGATGTTTCTAGTGGGGTTATGCAGGGATCAGTACTGCGCCAAATGCTCTTTGATGTATTCATCAAATGATCTGGAAGTAAATAAAATCACCCCTGATAAAATTTATGGATAATACAAAGATTGGCAGAGAGGTAAACAGTGATGAGGACAGGGCAGTGATACAGAGCAATCTGGATCACTTGGTAAACTGGTTCCTTCCCCACTCTGAACTCTAGGGTACAGATGTGGAGACCTGCATGAAAAACCCCCTAAGCTTATTTTTACTAGCTTAGCTTAAAACTTCCCCAAGGTACAAACTATTTTACCTTTTGCCCCTGGACTTTATTGCTGCCACCACCAAGCGTCTAACAAATATATAACAGGGAAAGAGCCCGCTTGGAAACGTCTTTCCCCCCAAAAATCCTCCCAAATCCTACACCCCCTTTCCTGGGGAAGGCTTGATAAAAATCCTCACCAATTTGCATAGGTGAACACAGACCCAAACCCTTGGATCTTAAGAACAATGAAAAAGCAATCAGGTTCTTAAAAGAAGAATTTTAATTGAAGAAAAAGTAAAAGAATCACCTCTGTAAAATCAGGATGATAAATTGTTTACAGGGTAATCAGATTCAAAACATAGAGAATCCCTCTAGGCAAAACCTTAAGTTACAAAAAGACACAAAAAACAGGAATATACATTCCATTCAGCACAACTTATTTTATCAGCCATTTAAACAAAACAGACTCTAACGCATATCTAACTAGATTGCTTATTAGCCCTTTCCAGGAGTTCTGACCTGCATTCCTGCTCTGGTCCCGGCAAAAGCAACACAAAGACCGAGAGAACCTTTGTTGCTCCCCCCTTCCAGCTTTGAAAGTATCTTGTCTCCTCATTAGTCATTTTGGTCAGGTGCCAGCGAGGTTATCCTAGCTTCTTAACCCTTTACAGGTGAAAGGGTTTTTCCTCTGGCTAGGAGGGATTTAGAGGTGTTTACCCTTCCCTTTATATTTATGACAGGTCCCATTCAAACAAAATATTTTTTAATACAGACAAATGCTCCTAGATGTATAAAATTGCAAGGAATGCAGGCCATACCTACAGAGTAGGGAACTGTATCCTAAAAAGCAATGACTCCGGAAAGGATGTAGGGGACATGGTGGCCAAGTAACTGACCATGAGCTCCCAGTGCGATGTGGCACAAAAGGCTAATAAGATCCTTGGATATATAAACAAGGAAGTAGTAAGAGAGACCAATAGAGGAATACTGCCTACAATTCTGATGTCCACATTTTTTTAAAAACGCTGAAAAACTGGAGAGTGGCAGAAAGTACCACACAAATGATTCAAGGGCTGTAAAAAATGCCTTCAAGTGAGATACCTGTTTAGTTTATGCAGAAGAAGACTGAATGGTGACATGACAACAGTATATAGGTAACTTCACAGGGAGAAAATACCAGATACTAAAGGGCTTTTTAATTTAGAAGAGAAAGGCAAACAAGAACCAATGGCTGGAAGTTGAAGCCAGACATTCAAATTAGAAATTAGTCACACGGTTATAATAGTGAGGGTGATTAAGCACTGGAACAAACTTCTAAGGGATGTGGTAGATTCTCCATCTCTTGATGTCTTCAGATCAGCCTTTCTGTAAGATATGTTTTAGCCAACCACAATTTATTGAGCTGATTTTAGATGTAACTGGGTGAAATGTAATGGCCAGTGTTATATAGAAGGTCAGACTAGATGACCCAATTGTCCCTTCTAGTCTTAAACTATGAATCTAAGATATGTACAGGATAGGTATCTTTGCAGACTTCAGTTGCTCGTACTATAAATGGATTACAATCTGTTAAATGTCAATTCCCTTTTTTTCCAGGAAGCACTGGTTGTTTTCAATTGGAACCATTATTAGTTAATATAGACTATCTGCACCCACTATATGCTTATTTTTAAGTTTCTCTGAACTGTAGGCAGATGCTGCTGTTCCTGCACAACAGTAGCAATACAAGCTTGCTAGAGGTAAATCATATAAACTCTGAATACATTCAGATGCTCAATTTGAGAGTCCCTTCAGCATTCAGTTTCTATTTGGCTTTTTCCCTGCCATATAAATGTTTCACACAATTTGGAACTGAGAAAGTTTCACTTATAAGCACAACAATCAGTGGGTATTCCAGTCATCTGATTAATTTGATGCTTTTTACAACACTGAATAACTGCTGATATAGTACCATACAGGTTTTTTGAAGTCATTAAATATATATGCATGGATCTGATCCTATACTGTTGTAAAATGACTGCAAACAATAGAGCATGACTCAGAATCTTACTGCACAGATAAAGGAGAACAAATGAATAAAAACTTTCTATGGCAACTGCTGTGAACAAACCCCACAAATGTATAAATATGATTCCTTAACATTGATATAAAAATTAGAACAGAATTTGAATGCATTTACCATAGTCGAGGTATTTCTAAGCATGATACATAGTAATGTCTTAAATACTGGTAATGCAATGGCTGGCAGGCACTCAGCTGTAGCTCACATGCAGACAGAGAGAACAGAGGCAGTCTCATTAATAGGAGAAGAATTGCTCAAAACGGTGGGCTTATTCCTGCTGCCCCTTTTTTTAAAAAAAACTATAGGACTCTAATTTCCATGCTGGTACCCACTACCTATTGATATTGAGACCTCAGGTTTAGCAGAGAAATAAATTTTCCAAGCACAGAGTTAAATTTGGTTTCTTAAAAGTAAAACTTTTTTATTGTAAATGTAACTGTCAGTAATTTTAATGACGCCCCGTAGTTACAAGTTTAGCCATGTAATCTGTGTAGATGTCGGAGGGCCTGAAATGTCTTCTCACATGAGAAGAATCAGGAAAGTCAGTAGGCTGCACTGGTATAAAACAGGGGTAAGTGAGAGGAGAATCAGTCCAACCATTTTTCCTAAGAAATTCCCGTCCCTAATCCTGTGGGCCTGATTTTCTTCTCATTGACACTGATTTTACAGCAGTAATTCCATTGACTTCAGTGGACTTTTCCCTGATTTAAACGAATTTAAGTCAGAAGAGAATTGGGCTGAATTACTTTTACTATCCTCTTAGACAGATTCTTGTGTAGTTGTTTACACCTGTGCAAAGTAAATTTAAAATGCTACCACTTCTAACTAAGCAGCAGTTTACATCCACATTGGACTCACTTTGCACTGGCATAAATGACTTCAAAGGGACGGGGCAGTGGAAAATTAGGTCCTTTACAGCTACCCTTCATCATTGCAGTTACCAAGTGTCGGAATGCTCCTGGAGACTATGTGCTATAGCTTTTGGGTTATAGGTATGCTTGCCTGAGTGGGGCTATTGCCTACATTGCTGAAAAGCTACCACTGGATTCTTCCAGCCTAGATTTCCTGTTCTCTATACCACGTTTACACCAACATGACTTCAGATGAGATAATACAGATTCAAACCATATAAGGGAGAAAGTCAGGACCACTGCATTTATGACTTTATTTATGCTATTAATTACATTCAGTGACAGTAATCCACTAATAAGCCAGAGAGTTCCCATCCTAACATGCAAGCTAATGAAAATAATTTTTCTTACCAATATTAAACTATTACTTTTTGCACAAAGTGTAAATTGTGCCAAGCACACTGAAAAAGCCTTTTGTTTTTCAATGAGTCTTTAATGCAGTTTACAAAATCAAACACAAAAAAATAGCAACTCTTTATTAGAGTTCTAAAATACTCCAGAAGAATCTATTTGTATTGGATTTCATTTGTTGCATTATTGTTTGAGCACCGGTAGTGCATTTGGTGCTGTACAATCATAAGGAAATACTCTCTCTCCTGCCCCAGGAGTCTACAAGTTACCGGAGATATAGTACATCAGGTGCTGGTACAACACTGAGATGGTCTTGGAAACGTGCAGTGGTCAGTTTTTTAAAACATTTCAAAGAAGAGCAAATTGAGGTCAGAGTTTCTCTCTGTCCTCCCATCACCAGCTACCTAATGATCTGGTGGAGAAGGTAGAAGTAGATTTCAAACACCGCTTATATTCATGGACACTTTTAAACACCTACATTTCTGGGTGTGTTAATTGTTTTCCAATCCCAGGAGCAAAAATCCTTAGGGGGTTGAAGGGTAAAATTTCAGCAGTTTTTGCGTAGCAGGGTGTTTAGCCAATTTCTACGAAAACTGGAGGATGAGGGATCAGCAGCTAGGTAGATCAGTATAAGCAATGAGAGCTGCATATAACTTGGTGTTCTGCACAATGCTACTGTTGTGCTTCTTTTAACAACATCATGTTCTGGTGCAGAGATGTTATGAGAAATAAAAAATATTGGCAGAACATTGTATGCATGTAACCCGGGCAGCTCTAGACACAAACTACCTCTCCAAAAATATGAGTGGTTCAGCATTTTATGCTGTTGCTCTTGTAAGAGGAGATATAAGCTGTGAGAAACAATAGCAAGTTTAGACCCTGAGAAAAGCCCTAGGATCTTCAAATGTACAAGTATAGACATAAACTGAGGCTGTTCCTTAAAGCCATTAAGTTAAATCTAAATATTTAAATTGCCAACCACAAAGAAAAATAAATGTATTAAGGGAACTGTCTGAGCCACTAAGGTATTGGCCTCAGTGCTATGGTCTTGGTGTAACCTAACCGGTGGTTAAAGTAGATCAGAATAGGAAAAAAACCTCACCAATTTTGATGGATCATGACAAAAAGTGGGGAATGTAGCATTATGTGAGATCTGAAAGGTTTAATTTAAAGGGAGCCCAATGGGCTTTTAGATAAAGCAGCTGTTTTATTCAGATTCTCCATGGTTCTGACTCAGGCTGCCTATTGGAACAAAAGGATTCAATATTTGTTTATTTAAATGAATGAACAAGCAAAACTAAAGTAAAAACTGCATCACTAAATTAAGATACTACAATCAAATCATCGGATTAGTTAGATCATTGAATTAATACAGCAAACAATCAGTTCTTAACAAACAAACAGGAATTCCAGAAGGTGGCTGTCCATTTGGTTATATCCCACTTAAAGAACTTTTACCCATGGCAAATAATCCAATATACAAGTCAAATAATTGGCTATGTCTGATTTACAGTTGGAGCCAATCAAAAGCCTCCTCCTGAGGTTTTACTTATACAGTGATGACTACTGCTCTTCTCCCCTGCCCGCAACAGAAATATCAGTGTCTGATGAGCAAAAGATAATTGAGCAAGAGTGTTAAAGACATAATAGTTTTATAATGTCTCAGGATTCTGAGAACAGAGAACTCTGAGTATCTTTAAAGAGTTGGCACTTAGGGTGTTTACTTCTGGCACCTTTTCTTGGGGCTTTACAGGTGCTTATAAGCATGCACCCCCCACACTTACACTCTACAATAATAGAAGTCAGGAATGGCTTCTTAAAACTACAGATCATAAAATATTTAAATAACTTGGGATTGGAATTCTATCTCTCCTAGTTTTGATACACATGTCATTGTAGCTTTATCTACAATCACAGGACCAGGTGAGGTGGTAGCTGGGCCAGCGCAGTCCCACTAGTGGGATCTTTTGGATGCTGAGGCTTGTCAGCCTGTGCAGTCTTCACCTCCTCAATTCACAGATGGCCAGAAAACAGAAGGGGTCAGCTTCTCCAGGTGTCTTTGCTGGTCCAAAAGAACACAAGTCTTCTTCTTGACCTTTGTTCTTATAGTCATAGTCCTCTTTTGCTCCACCTTATAATACCTCCCTTTGATGTCCTTGAGTGAATGAGGTGTGAAGTACACCTGAAGCTCCAACCAGGTGGTCCAAAAAAATGGAAGTGATGCAATCATTAAATTGAGAAGAGTCTGGAAAATTCCAGATAAGAGTTGCAATTTCCTCAAATTCTGAGTCATCACAGATCACATTTTACAGAGAAAAAAAAATCAAAAGGAGAAACACAAGATCAGTTTTGAGGAGGTTACCCTCAGCCACCCCTCTTCATGCACCCTCCAATATATCTTAAAATAGTTTGCCATAGATTTATAAATATATCACGTAATTCTTCTGTACATAAAAGAAATGTGAAACCAGCAATTACAGGCTAACTAGGTGAAAGTTTACAAAGCCTTCACTGGGTCAAGCTCACAGCTCCTCTCATAACTCATGTAAGAGGAAATTGCAGTTTCTACTTCAGTAAAGACTTCATCTGAAATGAAGATAAATGTAGGTTTATACAATTTGGTTTCTCATATACACTATTTCTCTCACCATTGCATCGTCATGTGGTGATGGGACAAATCAAGGGGAAAGAATGGGGAGAAGGTGAATGAGCCAAGAGAGAATTTGAAAGGAGTTCTTGTTTTCATGCAGGCAATGTAAGTATACATGCAATGGGTGTAGATTTCAGAGTTAGGATGGAGACTACGGGCCTCTCTCTCTATAAATGTCATCATTTACACTTTGCTGAATGGAACCTCTTTAATGATGTAAAAACAAATAAAAAATGAAGATCCGGGATATTTTAATTTCCAATTTCCTGCATTTTAAAAGATTTTAAAATTCAGAAGAATTGTTATGCCAAAAACATAAGCTTCTCTAGTATTTACCTGTTACTTGTCAGACAAGTTACGTTTTATAATAATATCAAATATGTACAAAAGCTACAGACATTAGCATGTCCCCATAGAGCCCTGAAAAAGCTATTCCTTCTCCTATCTATCGCCCCACATACACAAAATGGGCTCAGATTGCTGACATCTAAAACCACATGTCTGGAGTTCTTTCCTCCTACACAACCATGTCCTACAACATTTACATCAAACGTGTGTGTATAATGTAGTGAAATATCATGGTACCAAACTTTCTACACAATTTAAAATGTGTCTTTCCATGTCTCCCAAATTAGCTGTTCTTCCTTCTCCTTCCCATGAGGAACTCCACCCTGTTTCTTTCCTTCACTCTGCCTCTTTTTATTAGTTAGTTCTCTTCCATTTCATCCCCCTCAACTTCCTCTATCTAAATTCCGCTCTGTCCCCTTCTTCTTCCATTGTCTCCATGCTCCTAAAGCTTCTAGCATCTCCATTCACCGCCCCACGTTCCCTTCCACTCTCATTCCCATCTGATCCTTTACCTCTCCTAAATTTACTCCCCCTCATTTCTGCATCTACCCCATGGCATCTTTTCCCTCAGGAGAGTTTCTCCTTTCATTCTTCTCTCCACTTGGAGTTAGGAATAAGCAATCTCCTTCTTCCCCTCTCCCTATTGTGAGGGGCCAGTTCTCTGGAAAAAAGGCAGATGGCGGGGGGAGGAGATAATCTCTCTCACCTACTGCTGCTCCACCTATCATTAAGAAAGCTGGAAGCCCAAGATTCTCCATAACCAGGCACCAGCTCATCTTGCTGCTCCACCTTGAGATTCTCCTCCGGGTGACCCCTCACTTCACCAGCCATTGCCTAGGTAAGAGGTGAGGGAGTAGACAGAGCTCCAGCAGGGGTGGAGGAGCTTTATGTTATGTTACCAGCGTCCTGCATTGCCCCTGTAGCTCCTGCTCCCCTGCCTCACCCCCTGTGAGTAGAAACAAAACTGACACTTGGGCGGGGAGGAATGAATGTCCTGTGCCTGGAGCAGTGGAGGAGCTGGAGCATCAGCTGCGGACTGAGTTGCTCCCTTCTCAGCTCTACTTTGTGAGACAAAAGGGATACAGCACTAAGGGATCCAGTCCTTTCTTTATGTTAGCAGCAGCAGAGCTGTGTTAGCATTTACTGACTTTGCTTTCCAGAGATCTGCCCTTGCATCTAAGGGTTGCTTGACACAGAGCTACCTGTGGTACTCAGCTATTGACAGCCAATTAAAAGAGTTAGCCAGAGAATGCACAGCATGTTAACAGATACAGACCAAACCAGATAATGCACCAACAAGGGAGGCCAAGGGTATCATGTCAGAGCATACATACAGATTTCATAGGACCTTTCCAGAACCAAATGTACCATGTTGCAACTGATGCTTATTCAAAATGGTTGCAATTATTTTTGCATATGATCTACAACATCTGCACACAATGAAATAATATGGCATTTGTTTGCATGAATTTACCACAGAGCAGATTGTAAATGATCACTGTCCACAGTTTACGTCAGTGGAATTTCAGTAATTCATTATGTAAAAGGAAATTACACATCTAACCACAGCTCCTTCCTCAAATGGCTTGGCTGAATGGTTTGTTCAGACAGAGGAGGAGGAGGAGGATTACAGTCTCTGAAGTCAGAAAAGGGCATTCAGAAAAAGAAAACTGGCCAACTTCTTATTTACATACATCAGTGCTCCACAGAGAAGCAATGGGCAGGCACCATCTGTTTTATTTTTAAGATGAAACCTTTCTTCTCTACTAAGCGCCTTAAATCCAGTCTTCAAGGATCTGTTTATAAGAATCAAATGAAACAGTAATGTAGCATTAAACAAACACATCTGTGATGCAGTGGTATTGTTCTAGTCATGATTTGTACTGTGTCCATCAGCGTAATACCTGAGCATCTTGCTAAAGCATGATACACTTCTTGTGCATAGAAGTTTAAAGAATTTGGGGCAAAACTGTGGCCTGGTCCTATGCAGCCACATAGGAAAGTAAGACTCCATCATAGTCACTTGGGATCAACTCCAATTTGAAATGGGGCTAGGAGAAGAGCAAGAGCTGCACATCCGATTCTTTTGGAACAGAGGGATCACTGTAGCAACTCCACCCCACATCCCCAAGTCTCCAGCCAGAAAAGCAGAAAGGCGTAAGGAGGCAAGTAAGCTACAAGGGGTGAAATAATTTATTCCAAACTCCTACAGCAGAGGAGGGGAGCAAGGACTGAATTGTGAGTCAATCTTAATGCATCACTAGTAGCAAGACAATGATTTGATTTCTCCTAGTGGTACCTGGGGCTTTAGTAACTGCAACGGGGACAAGGAGGAGGCAAAACCATGACCTGGCTCTTCCTTTCACTCTGCTGGTGAGCCAAGCAAGGGAGTACATGCTGCACCATTGTAAGGTGTCTCTCAATGGACATGTTCCTCTGCTTCCTTAGGATCTCTCCATGCTCCAGGTGCTTTTTGAGATTCATTGTATTAAAAATGCAGTTATGTATGTGCATATCTTCTCTAGAAGACTGACTAATGCACTCCCCGGAAGGTATTAGGAATGTCAAAGGTACTTTTTGGAACACCACCTGTGACGTGGATTTTGTAGGAAGTACCTGGGAAATGCAAATGACCCACCTTTTCAAGCTATGCCCTGGGGAGGAAAATCCATTGTCTACTAATTACATGCTCCTGGAAACTCCAGTTCAGAGATCCCTGCACTGTATAAAGGGTGCACTAGACACGTTATTCTGGCTCTGAGATGAAGTTGCGATGAACTTGTAACTACACAGAATCCCCTTAGAGAGGGTGTTTGAAGGACTGCACCTGCCAGAGTCCATGTTAGAGTTATGGCTGACTCTGGTGAGCTAATTAGCATGTATGTAGGTTCTGTCATTGTTTGTAATATGTTTTCTCTGTAATGCTTTGTACCTTCAGAATAAAGTAGGCTTCCACAGGAAGTGCTGGGTGGCACCTTATAAATGAATCAATTACACCTGTTAACTGTCTCTAGAGACAAAGCAAATGGGTTCTGCTTGGGCAGCCTGTCTCTACTGGGGATAATAATGTGGGCAGGGAACAATGGAGCCTGGAAATACCCAGGGTCAGAATAGAAAGGGACAGGCAGGAAGAAGGGAGAGCTGGAGATCTGCAAGCCCGAGACTGAGTGCCCTTGCTGGACCACGAGGGGAAATACAGGTGTAGTTGCCTGAACTGTGACAGAAGTGTCACTGATTAGCTTGGCAGCCTCCTTTAGTGAGAGGAAGCATTGGCCTGCTAAACCCAGGGTTGTGAGTTCAATCCTTGAGGGGGCCATTTAGGGATTTGGGGCAAAAATTGCGGATTGGCCCTGCTTGGAGCAGAGGGTTGGACTAGATGTCCTCCTGAGGTCCCTTCCAACCCTGATATTCTATGATTCTATGATGTGCAGAGAGGGGAGTCTTGCCTTGTGTGTTGAAGGTTGGGAAGAAACATAGCTTGGTCTCCAAAGGCAAGGAGTTCTGTACCCAAGAGGCCTCCATTTAATGCCCTGCTCCAGCCCACAAAGTGTTTCATCTTTGTTTTGTTGGAGCTATCCTCCCAATTAGTTGTGGTCTCCTTTAAGAAGTGGAGAGAGAGAAGCAATCCTGGAAGCAGGATAGTAGATAATAGGTCCCAGCCCATTGGTAGCTTGAAGATGAATGCCACATACTTGCAGTGGATATGGCATTGTGCTGCACCAGGAGCACTAATATGATATGATCTCGTTAACTAGAGAAGGCAGACTGCTGCACGCTGTTCCAGTTGAAGATTTCTACGGGGCCATTACAGTCATCTGGAGGGCAAAGCACATTGCAGCCCTCCTAAAAGTAACCATGTCACAGCTGCATCTGGAAAGAATGATTGTCGTCCTTGCCTAAATGAAAATGAAGGAAGGCATCTCTGGCCAACATTATTTGCAAGTCCAGGACTTTCATGAAGTTCAAAAGGTCTCTTATCATGTGTGCCATCTTGACAACTGGAGAGCAGCCCAAGGATTTAGCGGGAATCAGAAGCAAATAACTAGCAACTCATGATTGAAGAGAACAGAGAACAGTCACCACAGAAACACGGAGGCTGGAAGCTGGATGTGTTGAGGAGCCCTGGAAGGAAAGCCAAGTAGGAAAGTTAACTATAGCAAGAATGGCACAGACAGCTGTAATTTAGGTTCTGCAAGTTTCCTACCTAGCTTCCCATTTTCATTTGCTTATAACTGAAACTTTCAATGGGTAGTTTCTGCCAAAAGCATTTTTAAAAAAAGTCTGAGCAAAAAGCCAGCTATTTTGGAATGACAGGAATGAAGAAAAAATATATTACCACACCACAAAAAAAAAAAAAAATCTTGTGAGTTTTTTGAACAGTCTGACAGCCAAAATGGCTGACATTTAAAAGCTGAAATTTGGCAAGGAAGTTTTCCCACTGAGGAGCCATGAATGAAAATATCAATGGCATGCTGAGTTACTTGAAAAATAGCATGTGATCATGTAATTAAAGATTGGGGGTAACATTTTCAAACGTGTGTAAGTGACTTCTAATTCCAATTGCAAGTCAAATGTTTGTTCCTAGATGTCTGATTACATTTCTACATTTCATTGTATTAAAATCCATGTTGTTCAAAGGAGCCCACTTTACCGAGTGATCCAGATAGATCTGTGTAACTGAGCTATCCCTACCACTGTTTACCTCTCCCCCATTTTCATGTCATCTATAAATTTTACCAGCAGTTGTTTTATATTTTTTTCATATAGTTGATAAAGATATTGGACAACATTACGCCAAGAACAGATCCTTGCAGGCCCACTCGAAACATCACCACTGGATTTAGGCTGGGATCCATGGGGAAAATGCAATTTGTTTAAAACGATTCATCTAGTCAAATCATCTAGTCAGATTATCAGAAGGTGCATATACATTGCCACTGGATTTCTAAAACACTGGCTACCAAAGCTATTGAAGTAGGAAATTCAAAAGGAGTCCCCTAAATGTGCTTATTAAAAAAACTCACTCAACCAGGAAGCCTCAGCAGTGACAAGGCCAATACTGCCCCCCCCCCAGCCATGTAAATAAGTAGCCCACTTTATTATCAAAATAACACATGCAAAATACGCTCCCAAACTCACTATCAGAACCTCCCCAGCCACTTCGACAAGAGAGAGAGAGATCTTTTCCCCATCCCACTGCATTCTTCTCAAAAACTGGCTCTCCTTGCCACTACAGGGGGACACCAGAGTGCGAGAACGCTTTCCAGGGAAGCAGAATTATATGAGAAGCTCCAGGATAGAGCACTGCAATCCACCAAGGCAGCATGAGGCAGAACAAGATTTAAATACTGGAGATTAAAATTAACAGTTGACTTGAATACAGGTCAAGTAGTCTTAATGATTATTTGTTGGCTTTGTGTTTTTAAGTATAGGTTACTGTTGTACTCTATTGTTTAAATCTGCAAATTAGGCCTGTTTGAGAGTTGTTTGGTTTAATACATTCACTCCACATCATCTCTTTTTTCTTTTAGTTTTCTCCAAAATTCAGGCTGTGCAAACCAGTACCGTGCACAAACACATTCACTGCAATTGGAATCACTCAGGCACTACCTCACTACTTTGTTGCTTTAATGTTCTTGTGCCGGGGACAGCCAGTGGGAGCTGCGATCGGCCGAACCTGCTGACGCTGCAGGTAAACAAACCATCCCAGCCTGCCAGCGTCTTTCCCTGACAGGATGCGTTCCAAAGGTTGCCAATCCCTGGATTAATCAATCCCTGCTCCCTGGCTGTTCTTCCAGTGCCACCTATAGGTTAACTGGGCCTAATTTACCCTTTCAGAGCATATGCAATTAACCACCAGCTATTATTACACAAGGGTTCATGAAAAGATCAGTATGAGCAGTGAAGAGGACTACAGCTTTCTTGGGCCTATTCTTCTTAGGCAGTGTTAGGATTACCCTCAGGTACGTCTTTCTTTTTTGGCAAGCCCAGCAGGAAAGCTTGGCACAGGCGTCAAGAGAGGGAGGCATCCCCCACTCCCCAAATCAGAGAGTGAAGCCTCTCTGGCCACTAATGAAGTCTCAGTAGCCTCCTTTCTTCTTGCAGGCCAATGGCTCTCAACCTTTCCAGACTACTGTACCCCTTTCAGGAGTCTGATTTGTCTTGCATACCCCCAAGCTTCACCTCACTTAAAAAGTGCTTGCTTACAAAATCAGACATAAAAATACAGACATGGCACAACACACTATTACTGAAAAATTGTTTACATTCTCATTTTTACTATATAATTATAAAATAAATCCACTGGGATATAAATATTGTACTTACGTTTCAGTGGATAGTATATAGAGCAGTATAAACAAGTCATTATCTGTATGAAATGTTAGTTTGTACTGACTTCGCTAGTGCTTTTTATGTAGCCTGTTGTAAAACTAGGCAAATATCTAGATGATTACCCTCCAGAAGACCTCTGCGTACCCCTGTTTGAGAACCACCATTGTAAACAAACCCCCAGGGCAACTGAATGACTGATGAATCTACCTCCAAGAGCAGAGGGGAAAGATTTTCTGCAGAGATGGGATATGCAGGTGTTCTGCTGCAGGAAGGAGCCTCTGCACCTGTGGAGGAGAGGGATGGGATTTCACTCTATATTATTAACTAAATTGGTTTTAAAGCAATAGTTAGTCACACTGCCATTTCGTGATGTGAAAATAGCAGGGATGGATTCAGCTCTCACATGGCTAAAAGGAGCTAGATCTTGAAAAGTAAATAAATATTTGGCTCTCAGTGGAAGTGACTTTCAGAACCCCCCTCCCTTTGTATTTAGTGAATAAAGTTAGTCTTGATAATGGAGCAATCAATATTTCTAATTCTAAAACAGCTGTTGTAACTTTACAGGGAAGTCTGTAAGTAAATGTCTTAGCAAAGGATCATGGTACAGAAACTGTGTGTGTGTTTATAATTGCCTTATTTGTTTCTTAGTGAGACTAATATTAGTAGCTCTGTTATCTCTTTCTGTCTACTCCATCATTGTGAGCACATTGAAAAAAAATCTAACTAAAAAGCAGATACAAGTCCAAAACACTCATTTAAGGTGAATCTTAATTTCTCAAGTTTCGAATCGTGTCACTTATAAAATAAACAAATTTTTAATTAGTTTTTCAAACAGGCAAAGCTGGACTAGAAGTATGAAACACAGCAAACAATTGTCATACAGAACATGTCAAAATTTACAATGTATTGTGACTTGCAGTTTAAAACAAGAGATGGTCTCAGATTAAACAAAACACAATAAAACAAATAAACACCTTGAATCCAAATAGCCCTGCCTCAGCTTTGGGAAAGTTTGATTTGGGTTCACCTGTGGTATCATAGAAGCATATAATCGCCATGCTGGATCAAAGCAGTGGGTTATCAAGTCCAGTATCAAGTCTCCAACAGTGGCTGGTGCTTCAGAAGGAGATGCAAGAGTTCCCAGAATGGGCAATTATAAAATAACCTACCATTAGGGGAAATTTCTTCTTAATTCTAGGCAGTTGGCTTATGCTCTGGAGTATGAGGATTTCTGTCCCTTAGGTTTCATATCCTATCTAATTATCCATATAAATCTCAGTCTTCTCTTGAATCCTGTTGGGCTTCTGAACTCAATATAGTGAGGCAATGAGTTCCACATGTTTATTATTTGCTGTGTAAAAGCTATATTAAAATAATTACCTTTCAATTTTATTGTCTGTCCACTTTTTCTTGGTATTATGAGAGAGGGTAAATATAAGTGCCTGATTACCTTGTCTTTATCATGCATTAATGTATGTATCTGTGTCCATTCCAGTCTTATTTGTTGTCTCTCTAAACTAAAAACAGTCTTTTCAATCTCTCCTCACTAATGTTGGTTGGAAATTTGGCAGAAATGGGGTGACAAACTGAACACAGTATACCTGGTAAGACCATAGCATTTATTTACATAAATGGTATCACATTTTCAGTCGCATTCTTCATAGGTAAAATATTGTTTTGTTGCTGTTTTGGACCACCTTTTCCATTCCATATATGGAGAGAATAATAAAAAGAAAGAGTTAAATACCAAATATGAGGAAGATTTACTGCTATTTCTGGAAGCAAGAAGTATAAACTTTGCACACCCTTGGTATGTTCTGATATGGTATCTCCCATAATGTAATTAAATTTAAAATCCTTGTGGGGGAAAATGCCAAAGAAACCCACCACGGTAGCATTTAACTTCAAAAGGGGGAACTACACAAAAATGAGGAAGCTAGTTAAATGGAAATGAAAAGGAACAGTCACAAGGTGAAATACCTGCAAACTGCATGAAGACTATTTTAAAACACCATAACAGAGGCTCAAACTAAATATATACCAAAAATACAAAAAACAAAACAAAACAAAACAGTAAGAGGGCCAAAAAAAAATGCCATCATGGCCCAACAGCAGAGTAAAAGAGGCAGTTAGAGGCAAAAAGGCATTCTTTAAAAATTGTAAGTCAAATCCAAGTGAGGAAAATAGAAAGGAGCATAAACTCTGACAAGTCAAGTATAAAAGTATAGTAAGGCAGAATTTGAAGAGTAACTGGCTAAGCACACACACACTAACAGAATTTTTTTAAGTATATCAGAAGCGGGAAGCCTGCCAAATGGTACTGGGGCCACTGGATGATTGAGGTGCTAAAGAGCCACGCAAGGAAGACAAGGTCATTGTGGAGAAGCGAAATTAATCCTTCACGTTGGTCTTCACTGCAGAGGATGTGAGGCAGATTTCCATGCCAGAGTACTTTTCTTTTGCAGAAGCAACAAAAAATCTAACAAAATGTTAGGAACCATTAGGAAAGGAATAGATAGTAAGACATAAAATATCATAATGCCACTATATAAATCCATGGTACTCCCACACCTTGAATACAGCACATAGTTCTGGTCACCCCATTTCATGAAAGATATATTAGAACTGAAAAAGATAGGCAACTAAAATGATAAGGAGTATGGAACAGCTTCTGTCCGAGGAGACTTTTTCAACTTAGAAAAAAGAGACAACTAAGGGGGGAGATGATAGATGTTTATAAAATCATGAATGGTGTGGAGAAAATGAATAGAAAAGTGTTATTTACTCCTTGAAATAACACAAGAACTAGAGATCACCTGATTAAATCAATAGGTGGGAAGTTTAAACAAACAAAAGTAAGTATTTCTTCACACAATGCATAACAGTCTATAGAATTTGTTCCCATGGGATGGTGTGAAGGCCAAAAGTATAACTGAGTTAAAAAAATTACATAAGATCATGGAGGATAGGTCCAGCACAGGATCCAGTTTGATCAGACACGTAACTGCAAGCTCTAGATGTCCCTAACCCTCCAGCTGCCAGAAGTACCTGGCACTAGCCACTGTCTGAGATAGGATACTGGGCTATAAGGATCATTGGTCTAACCCTGTATGGTCGTTTTTATATAAGTAAAAGTACAAGAGGAAAGATAACCAATGGTTTTTAACATAAAATGCATAATACAGCCCATCATTTACTTATATCTGCATCCTCCCCAGCAGTCTTGCGAGGGATGTGGGGGGAAGTAAATTCTGTGTTGAGTCTACTGGGAGTTGCACTTGCCTAAGCCAGGCTCCAGTTACTTCCCTACAGAATTCCAAATCAGCACAAGTTATGCTTATTTGGCGTATCTACTGAATGACAAATTGATGCAAGTTGTGGTTCTAGCGACTATGGGGTTTTTGGTGAGGGGAACTAACAGCATAATAATGATACAAAAAGAGGAAAGACAAGAATGAAGGAAGAGGAAAGACAAGACAAGAATGAAGGAAGAATCAAAAGGAGGGAAGGAGAAAAAGGAAACTAGAAGAAAAAATAGACAACCTTAAAAGTAAGGAGAGAGGAGGTAACTTTGGTCTTCAAGGGACCAAAAAACTATTCATATGTCAACTAGATATGAAATTTTAGGGAAAAGGGGAGTTTTTCAAACCCATAATTAGAGAGATGTGACAGAGGCAATTACACAGGAAAAATGAACGGTAAAGAGGAGCTAGATCTAGAAGATAAACAAACAGTACACACGGGAAGAAGTCCATTACCAGACTTCAAAAATCAAGATCATGCTAATTACTGACTGGTAATTCAGAGACTAATGGCCAGTATCAAAAGAATATTGTTATAAGAATTAGTTTCTCATACGTTTATACAACACAGACAAGAAAAGTGGGTGGCTTTAATCAGCTCTGAATAAAAGCAATAAAGAAATCGAGGAATGGGAATGGAAAAAAATTAGACTAAAATATAGAAGGAAAGTGTATGTAGTGTTAAGATTAAGAAATAGAGATGGGTTAGATTAAAATAAAATTGAAAAGAAAGGGAGGAAGGAGGAAAAGAAGAGGAGGATTCACATTTGCAGGTGCTGTTTATGATTTACCTGGACCTGAGGGAGGTGAGGGTTGTCATCTGGTTCCCTCTTTCTTGTCCAGTCTGGTCAGAAAGTCTTTCAGGATCAGGACAAAGGCCCAAAAGGCATGAAGGTAAATGTCAGAGTGTCGGGGAGTGGGAGTGGCCATGATGGTGAACCTCACTTCTTGCAGTCTGCTTTCCAAACTCAGCTTTTCAGTGACCTGCAGATGAACAATGTCCAGAAAGAGGTGGTAACCTTGCCCCATTCAAATTAACCTATCAGAACATATCTGTCATCACTTCAACTATAAACTCTTCCTCCTGTGTCTAGACTCTTTCTGCTCATTATCATGCCAATATGGGACTCAACAGGAGCCTTTTAGACTCCTTATCACAGTTCTTGCAGAACACAATCTGGTTTGTAGCAGTCTTTCTGACTCCACCTTTTGATTATTTCTCTCGAGGACTGAATGATACTTAACATTCCAAATTTTCCTTAGCATGGGTAGGTTATCATTTTCCCTTTCAAGATCAATGTTAGGTCTGTATGGGCCTGGAAAAAGTCTTAAATATCTATCAGATTTTCCCCAGGATGATTCCTGGATTTGCTCATTATGTGGACTAGTTCTAGCTAGCTCCATTTAACATCTGTCCCTCAGAATCACTGGTATTTGCCTTGGAGAAGATGATATGTTAGCTGGGAGAAATCTGTCAAATGTGATGTTCTGCTTCCAGGCACCCAGAGCTGTGAAACTTGTCTTAATTCAGTTAGACTGTCAGTGGTGGTTATTGTCATACTGTAACTCAATGTATTAGCATTACTATCCTGCATAGCTTCAATTCCAATATTAGTTTACAATATGCAATTCAAATGCCTGAAAATTAGTACAAATGTGTATTTGAATTCTTCAGGTTATGAAAGTTTGATTTTATTTTTCTGTCATCAGTCTGGTGAACTGAGGGCCAAATAATATTATCTTCTACTGTTCTAGTCTTTTGGGATACTTATGGCAATAACTGTCACACAGATAACTCAGATGTCTCACCTGTGTGTTCATTCCGTGCTTACTCAGAGTACGAACCGAAATCAGGTCAATATTATAGAAGTACATTTTTAGAAATCGATTTTATACAGTCGATTGTGTATGTCCATACTAAGTGCATTAAGTCAGCTGAGTGTGTTCTCATTACCGGAGCTAGCATCGACTTACGGAGTGGTGCACTGTGGGTAGCTATCCCACAGTTCCCGCAGTCTCCGCCGCCCATTGGAATTCTGGGTTAAGCTCCCAATGCCTGTTGTGGGTGGTTTTGGGTATATGTCGTCAGTCGCCCCTCTCTCCGTGAAAGCAATGGCAGACAATTATTTCGTGCCTTTTTTCCGTGCGCACGCCATACTGCTTTCAGCAGACGGTGCAGTAGGACTGCTAACCGTCATCATCCACTGCTTCCACTGCAACTCTGCTCTGCTGCTATTGTTTCAAGAGAGAATTTCTCCATGTTGTCTGTCATGGGCTCCCGGGTACGTGTGTTCTTCCTCAGGAAATGCGTGCAGCGCCAACCGTCGTCATCCACCGCTTCTGCTGCAACTCTGCTCTGCTGCTCTCATGAATCCACCTCACAGGTCCTCTTGTCGTTCTCTATAAATATCTATTCTCGTGGCATCCATCGTCAGCTGCAACTCTGCTTTCCTGCAGATGCCATACCACAGCAAGCATGGAGCCTGCTCAGATCACCATGGCAGTTATGAGCACTGTAAACACCTCGCGCATTATCCTGTAGTATGTGCAGAACCAGAACCTGCAAAAGCAGGGGAGGAGGCAATGGCAGCATGGTGACAAGAGTGATGAGGACATGGACACAGACTGCTTTCAAAGTACAGGCCCTGGCAACTTGGACATCCTGGTAGCAATGGGGCAAGCTCATGCCATGGAATGCCAATTCTGGGCCCGGGAAACAAGCGCAGACTGGTGGGACCACACAGTGTTGCAGGTCTGGGATGATTCCCAGTGGCTGTGAAACTTTCGCATGCGTAAGGGCACTTTCATGGAACTTTGTGACTTGCTTTCCCCTGACCAGAAGCACAAGAATACCAAGATGAGAGCAGCCCTCACAGTTCACAAGCGAGTGGTGATAGCCCTGTGGAAGCTTGCAACGTCAGACAGCTACCAGTCAGTCGGGAATCAATTTGGAGTGGGCAAATCTACTGTGGGGGCTGCTGTGAGCCAAGTAGCCCACGCAATCACTGAGCTGCTGCTTTGAAGGATAGTGACTCTGGGAAATGTGCAGGTCACAGTGGATGGCTTTGCTGCAATGGGATTCCCTAACTGTGGTGGGGCTATAGACGGAACACATATCCCTATCTTGGGATTGGACCACCTTGGCAGCCAGTATGTAAACCACAAGGGGTACTTTTCAATGGTGCTGCAAGCACTGGTGGATCACAAGGGACATTTCACCGACATCAACGTGGGATGGTCGGGAAAGGTACATAACGCTTGCATCTTCAGGAACTCTGGTCTGTTTGAACAGCTGCAGGAAGGAACTTAATTCCCAGACCAGAAAATAACTGTTGGGGATGTTGAAATGCCTATAGTTATCCTTGGGGACCCAGCCTACCCCTTAATGTATACCAGACCCGTGAAGCCTAATGCGGTAGAGACCATGGCACTGTTGATTTGGGGAGTGCTATCACGCTTGTCTTGGGGAAGTTCATGAAGCGTAGTCAGCTGCTGTGAGCTAGGTGTTTGGGGATAACATGCGTCCATGGGACAGTTGGTTATTACCCCACCATCCCAGTAAAAATCGAGATTCAGGGGAACACTACTGAGGTAGCAGCAGGGGTAGTCCCTAAACTCCCATACCCGGTGCTTATAGGGAGGGACTTCCCAGGGTTTGGAGACTTACTCCCGGTAGAGGAATTGGAGAAAGAGTGAAGCCCTGAATTTAGTGAGGCATCCACAGTAGACTGTCAACCCCCAATCATCTCTGAAATATCCCCAGATTTGTTCTCCACTCCCAGACAGGGTAGAAAGACGAAAAGGGAAAGAAGGGCAGCTAAGGCCTTGGGAACCCAAATACAGGCCCAAAGCCAGAGGGTCGCTCTCATAGGTAGGCGGACCCGAGCAGCTGAAAAGGAGGCCACCCAGGAGGGAGATGCACCCGCGTCTGACCCACACCCTAACGCCTCTGAACCAGGAGAGGCAACAGAGACTGGCCCCCTAGATCTCGGGCAGATTAGCCCTGGGAGAGGAAATTTTGGACCGGACCAGGCTGAAGACCCAAGGTACGACAACATTAGGAAAGAGGTGACCGAAATAGATGGGGTCCCCGTGGAAGGGAAAACCCAGGGACCAGGACCCTACCTCATAATGAAGAAGAATTTCTTATTCCGGGTTGCAGCAGTACAGGGGCAGAATCCTAGTACCTCAAAAACACCAGAATGCTGTATTAAGTCTGGCCCATAGTCATCTTTTTGGGGAGCATTTGGGGGTAGAGAAAACCCTGGCATGGGTTCTACGATGATTCTTCTGGCCCGGAGTACATGAAGAAGTGCGGAGATACTGTGTGTCCTGCCCGGAGTGTCAGTTGCACAGTCCCCGTCCCCACTTGAGGGCACCTTTAGTGCCCCTTCCCATCATAGAGGTCCCCTTCGAGTGAATAGCCATGGACCTAGTGGGATCCCTGGAGAGGACAGCCCGGGGCCACCAATATATACTTGTCATTATGCTACTCGCTACCCAGAAGCCGTCCCCCTGCGGAATACAGCCTCCAAAACAATAGCTAAAGAGTTGGTGGGGATCTTTGCCTGAGTGGGGCTAAAAAAGGAGATATTAACAGACCAAGGTACACCATTTATGTCGAAGCTAATGAAGGAACCTCTGTACGCTCCTCCATATACATTCCCTGAGAACTTCAGTCTATCATCCACAGACCGATGGGCTGGTAGAAAGGTTTAACCGAACCCTCAAGGCAATGATAAGGAAAGTGGTAAGTCAGGACGGGAAGGATTGGGACACACGACCTTATGTTTGCAATCTGGGAGGTACCTCAGGCCTCAACTGGGTTTTCCCCCTTTGAATTATTATACAGACGTCACCCCCATGGCATACTAGATATCGCAAAAGAAATCTGGGAAGAGGAACCCAATGAGGGGAGAAATATAATTGACCACACATTGCAGATGCGAGAACGGATAGCCCGGGTCACCCCTATTGTATGGGAACATTTGGAAAAGGTGCAGGAGGCCCAGTGAACACATTACAATCTCCAGGCAAAAGTCCGACAGTTCCAACCAGGGGATCGGGTGATGGTGTTGGTACCCACAGCAGAAAGCAAGCTTTTGGCCCAATGGCAAGGGCCCTATGAGGTGGTTGAACCCACGGGGAAAATAACCTATAAGGTGTAACAGCCAGGATGCCGGAAACAAGAACAAATTTATCACATTAACCTCTTAAAGCCTTGGCACCAACAAGAGGTGTGTGTAGTGGCCCAAGAGACCCCGAACCAGGGAAATAACATGCTGGAGCAGATCAGGATATCCCCTGATCTGACACCAAACCAGAAGAAGGAGGTAACTGAGATGATCAACCAATACCAGGACGTGTTTTCAACCAAACCAGGTCGGACCACCGAAGCATATAACCACATTATCACAGACCCTGGGGCAAAGGTAACTTTAAGGCCCTTTCGGGTCCCAGCGGCAAAAAGGGAGGAGATCAAGGCAGAGGTAAAAAGGATGTTGGAGCTGGGAGTCATCGAAGAGTCCCACAGTCAATGGTCAAGCCCGATTGTGTTGATGCCAAAACCTGATGGCACCACTAGGTCTTGTAATGATTTTCACCAGCTGAATGAGATATCCAAATTCGATGCATACCCCATACCCCGTATTGATGAGTCAGTTGACCGCATGGGCAATGCCCGATTTTTGACCACCCTTGATTTAACAAAGGGTTACTGGCAGATTCCCCTTGCCAAAGATGCGAAAGAAAAGATGGCATTCTCTACCCCAGAGGGTCTGTTTCAATATACTGTTCTTCCTTTTGGACTGCATGGGGCACCTGCCACCTTCCAGCGACTTATGGATAAGCTCCTACCTGGATGATGTGATTATTCACACCCCCAACTGGGAAACCCAGTTAGGAAAGGTGGAAGCAGTTCTAGACATGCTAAGACAGACTGGCCTCACAGCCACCCCAGCCAAGTGTGCTATAGGGCTAGCCGAGGCTAAATACCTTGGCTACATTGTAGGAAGGGGCATGGTCAAGCCCCAACTAAACAAACTAGAGGCTATCCAAAATTGGCCCCGGCTGAATCGGAAAAAGCAAGTCCGGGCATTCCTGGGTGTGGTGGGGTACTACTGATGATTTATTCCTCATTTTGCTACCAGAGCGAGTCCCCTGACAGACCTGATAAAAGCCCGGGGTCCAGACATGGTGAAGTGGACAGATGCTGCAGAGAAAGCATTCATGGATCTACGGATAGCCCTCTGCAGTAACCCTGTGCTTATAGCCCCAGACTTCAACAAAGAATTCATTTTACAAACAGACGCATCTGAAGTAGAATTGGGAGCTGTCCTATCGCAGATGGTCAGAGATGAAGAACACCCAATCCTCTACCTCAGCAGGAAACTCCTCCTGAGAGAGCAGAAGTATGCTGTGGTTGAAAGAAATGGGCCATGGAAACACTCTGTTATTACCTTCTGGGACGACAGTTTACCCTTGTGACCGACCAGGCACCCGTCCAGTGGATGCAGTGAAATAAAGAGAAGAATGCAAGGGTGACCAGATGGTTCCTGTCCCTACAACCTTTACAATTCACCATACAACACCGGGCTGGAAGCCACCATGGCAATGCAGATGGCTTGTCACGAGTACACTGCCTGACGTCCCAAGTTGCCCAACCCCGTAGTGTTGAGCGGGGGTGGGGGATATGTGACAGGATCAGGCCAGATGGCTACAGGAGAGTGATAGAAGGCAGATATATTAGCCCCAGGTTAAGTAGGTCCCTTTTCCCTAGGTAAGGTAACAAGGAAGGTTCCAGAACAATCAGGAACCTTCTGGAGACAATTAAGACAGACAGGCTAATTAGAACACCTGCAGCCAATCAAGAAGCTGCTAGAATCAATTAAGGCAGGCTAATCAGGGCACTTGAGTTTAAAAAAGGTGTTCACTTCAGTTTGTGGTGCGCATGTAAGGAGCTGGGAGCAAGAGGCGCTAGGAGCTGAGAGTGAGAATGCATACTGTTGGAGGACTGAGGAGTACAAGCATAGGAGGAAGGTCCTATGGTGAGAATAAAGAAGGTGTGGGAGGAGGCCATGGGGAAGTAGCCCAGGGAGTTGTAGCTGTTGTACAGCTGTTCCAGGAGGCACTCTAAACAGCTGTATTCCACAGGGCCCTGGGCTGGAACCTGGAGTAGAAGGCGGGCCCAGGTTCCCTCCAAACCTCCCAACTCATGGTCAGACACAGGAGGATTTGAACTGGACTGTGGGTTCACGAAAGTGGCCAAACTGAGGGCTGCCGTGAAGCTCCAAAGTGAGCAAATCCACCAATAAGTGCAAGACTCACCAAGGTAGAGGAGGAACTTTGTCACATTATAAATGTACTTCTCCTCACTAGAAGGTATGCATTTTATCTACCTATTGTGACAAAGTTCCTCTTCTGCCTTGGTGGATCCTGCACTTATTGGAGGATTTGCTCGCATCAGAGATTCATGGCAGCCCTCAGTTTGGCTACTTTTGCTAGTGGCTCAAACCTGCCGTTCACTCAGCTAACCTTATCACTGGCCAGCATGGGGAAAAGGAAGGAGAACAATCCCCGCAGTCTCTGCTGGTCCACCTAGTGGGTCAGGGAACAGGTCAGGGACCTTCCCCTCTGGTGGGACCCACAGTCCAGGTCAACTCCTCCTTTAACTAATAGGGGGTTGGGAGGATGCGGGGAACCTGGGCCCGCCCTCTATTCCGGGTTCCAGCCCAGGGCCCTGTGGATCACAGCTGTCCACAGTGTTTTGTGTAACACCTGTGTGATAGCTACAACTCCCTGGGCTACTTCCCCATGGCCTCCTCCCAACACCTTCTGTATCCTCACCCCAGGATCTTCCTCCTGATGCCAGTTAGTGTTTGTACTCCTCAGTCCTCCAGCAGCATGCCCTCTCACTCTCAGCTCCTTGCGCGCCCCTCACTGACTGAAGTGAGGTCCTTTTTAAACCAGGTGCCCTGATTAGCCTGCCTGTCTTAATTGATTCAAGTAGCTGCTTAATTGGCTCCAGGTGTCCTAATTAGCTTGTCTGCCTTAATTGGTTCTGGCAAGTTCCTGATTGTTCTGGAACTGCCCCTGTTACCTCATCCAGGGAAAAGGGACCTGCTTACCCTGGGGCTAATATATCTGCCTTCTACCACGTTATTTCATTGTTGTCCCCCGTACTCATTTGGTTTCCAGGTTCTGTGGATCCCCCTTTTAGGGTGGGGGCGGGATCCTTTAGCACTGGGTGGGCTTTGACCGCCCACTTTCCGGATCCCAACAGGATCTCTCTCCTGTAGCCATCTGGCCTGATCCTGTCACACTATCTATCTTTGTTTTTAGAGAGCCTTTTTAGCTCAGAATAAAATTAGTAACAGGTGACAGCTTATTTTGAAGGATTCCATGAACAATTTATTTAACTTAAAACATGCATATTTTTCTCCATATTCCCTTTATAAGTAATATCTGTGAAGGATTAACTTGTCAAATCTGTACTTCTGAAATACTTGCTGCTGTGAAAGAAAAAATTAACCATTTCTCTGCATACCCAATTATACTGAGTTAAAATGCCTTACCTACCATTTTTCAGTATATATACTGTAAATATTTGAGGTTGCTGTGATTTACAATGGGCAGCATTTTTATATTTGCTCAAATTATGTTATGTATAATTAGAGTCACGCAAAAATATTCTTATTTAATTTTGCCTCCTTTGTAGTTCATAAATTGTCTGTAAATAGATTGTAGCCTCCTAAAATTTATTCATTTTTTTAAATTATTCAGTGAGTGTTCGGTATTTGTAATTCATAGGTGAATGAATCTGAACTGCCCTGCATTGTGCCTAGCTGCTCCTGGCCAATAAGGGTTGTTCCAGACACTTGGAATTTTCCAGAGTGCAGGCTCTCCTTTTCCTTCAGAACACCCCTACACTGGCGGATGGGAGGAGGAGTGGAAGGGGGCTGGCTCTGTGCTACCTGCAGAATCCCTCTCAGAGAATCCCTCTCACACACAGAAGTGTAGAACTGGAAAGGACCTTCATAGGTCATCTAGTCCAGTCCCCTAACTCAAGGCAGGATTAAGTAATAATTAGACCTTTCCTAACAAGTGTTTGTCTAACATGTTCTTAAAAACCTCCAATGATTGAAATTCCACAATCTCCCTGGGCAATTTGTTACTGTGCTTAACCACCCTGACAGTTAGGAACTTTTTCCCCAATGTCCAACCTAAGCCTGCCTTGCTGCAATTTAAGCCCATTGATTCTTGTCCTATCCTCAGAGGTAAAAGAGAACAATTTTTCATCCTCTGCCTTGTAACAACCTTTTATGTATTTGAAAACAGTTATGTCCCCCCTCAATCTTCTCTTCTCCAGACTAAAAAAACCTCAATTTTTTCAATCTTTCCTCATAGGTGATGTTTTCTAGACCTTTAATCATTTTTGTTGCTCTCCTCTGGACTTTCTCCAATTTGTCCACATCTTTCCTAAAATGCAGTGCCCAGAACTGGACACAGTACTCCAGCTGAGGCCTTATCAGCACAGAGTAGAGTGGAAGAATTACTTCACATCTATTGTATCAGGTCCTGAAGCCAGAAAGTGCTAAAGTAATACAATTAAACACCTAATTTACAGTTTATTATATTAATAAATATACGTGGTCTATGTTATACAGTGTATCTATTTGTAGTTGTATTCATATTTATATAAAGAGTTCATTGAAAAAATGAAAACCTGTTGTGGGGAAATTTTCAAAGTTGTTTTCATTTTAAAACATTGAAACGGATGCTTTTTTAGGAAAATAAATTGTTGCAGTTCCTTTTCCCAATAACTCTATGAAAAATGTTGTCAAAACTTTAATAATATTTTCAGTGATATTTTTAATAAAAATTATGGGGGAAATTGAGAAAAGGCACTATTTTTTATTAAAACCAAAACACTTTGCCAACGTCAGCAATTTGAGGTAAGGGGATTTTTCTGTTAGAAAAAGACTTTTTCTTTAGAAAAACATTTTGTTCAAAAAATTTGACCAGCCTGGGTTCTGCTCAGCCACTACTTTCTCACAGGCTGGGGTTTCAGGATATCTCTGTACACTGTTGGATGTTTTAGTCCTAGATCATTAAAGACCTAGTATCACTGGAATTAGGATGGTTTCCCACTCTTACTATAGACAAATGGGTGAGGAGGCCAGGCAGGTGGATTATCACATGAAGATTCTACCTGGATTTAGGGTGGCAGCTATCAGATGGCCCTGCCCGCAAAGAAGCAGGATGGGGTAGTGGGCCAGAGAGTTCCTGCCTGAGCTGCTGATCTAGGAAGGGAGAGACAGACAGTCAGTCACTCCCTGAAGACAAAGAAAGGTGGAAGGATAAAGGTCTGCTATCCCTCAAGATAGTATCTAGTCAGGGTGGGGATCATGGGGCCAGCTGGATGCACAAATCAGGGCGTACAACTGGAGCCAGGGTACACAACCGCAGCCAGCTGGTTAGAGGAGGGTCCTGTGGGGATTGGCCTGAGCCTGGTTGAAGGTAAAGAGTTGCTATGATGGGGGATGTTTCACAGACATAGTAAGGGAGGTAGCAGAAAGGAATCAGAACTGGTGCAGTGGGACAAGGGTGGAGACCAGAAGGGAAGGCCAGATAGACCTGGTATGGAGCGAAAAGAAAGGACGGTGCAGAAGCTAGGAAATTGTGAGGCAGGCTAGGTATGGGCAGGAAGGTAACAAATTCTGAAACTGCCTTTATGGAAAAGTCATACAGAATATAAAGAGAATGGAACCAAAAGGTTTCTATAGAAATTATGCTTTAAAACGATTGAGAATTATATCCCTTCCACAAGCTTTTTGAACCATCCCATAGAACAACAGTCTATAGGTTGGTTCATAAAACCTATAGAAAGGATATTATTGTCTAACATTATAGGACTTTTTATAGGACTTTTCCATAAGGTTGGCAGGGGAGTCCCTGTCTCAGTACATCCCTCGGCCCACGCCGCTTCCAGCAGCTCCCATTGGCCTGGAGTAGCAAACTGCGGCCTCTGGGAGCCGCGATCGGCTGAACCTGTGGACGCAGCAGGTAAACAAACTGGCCCGGCCCGCCAGGGGCTTTCCCTGCACAAGCGGCGGAACAAGTTTGGGAACCACTGCTCTAAAGGTATTATTTGATTCACCTATCTCTACAGAGGGCCTTATAGAAGCACCCCACATAGCAGCAGCAGCCCCCGCAAATTCTAGCACTGCTGCTGGGTGATGCTATATTAAGGAAATCTCATCAGTGTGAGAGCACTTTATATTATTAAAAGTCCAATTAAAACAAAATCAAATAGTTTCATTAACTGCAACAACCAAAAATTATACTCCCAGTTGCTTTCTTCTCATTAAGAACATTTACATTTGAATCACTTTTCAACTGTGTATATTTATAATTAATGCAATTACAAGCCAGGGATCTTCTCCCAAAAGTAAAGAGAACTTCTTTATCAATGTTACCATTTTAATTGAAATAAGACTTTGTTTTCAAGTGTACGGTGAATTATTTAATTTCTATTATCTGAAGAGACTATATCAAGAGAACAATAAGTCAGCATCGGTTTCTGGGTCTCTGCCTATTCATTTCAGAGTTGTGGAAGCTCCCATGTTCACAGAGGATGGATTGTTAGCCTCAACCTGAAATACTGAATGTCTTTGCTTTTGTTGGTTTAAATTAGAGCCTTATTCTTTGTTTAACTTTTTAAATAGTTATTTTTGTTTCCAAATTCATATGTATTAGAGTAAGTTACCAGATAGGGAGATACATACTCATAGGAGGAAAAAAACAATTTCACAAATGTTGAAGGAAGAATAAAAATATTCATTATAAGAAAAAAAATGAAGAAATGATACAGCTTATCTAGAGCTGATGATCCCTACACTTTATTCTAGCAGTAACCAAAAGCCCCAGGCAGGATCAGGGACCTATTGTGCTGCGTGCTGTACAAACTCATAGGTAGATATAATCTCTGCTCCAAAGAATTTATAATCTAAATTCCCAATCCTGCTGCCTGACTTTCCCAAACAACCTATGTAGAATCCCATTTACCTTAATAGACTTTTCCTGGGCAGACCCTTACACCTTCATGTAGTCCCATTGCACTCAGTAGGACTCCACATGGGTACAGCTCCTATCCGACTGAAGTAGTGGGGCCCGATTTGAAACAAGATGCAACAGGTGAGGGTGACAAAGTGGGTTAGGGAGAACAATGTGAACAAAAATAAGATCACATGGTTATAAAGGTTTGATATTGAACAGCAAGATGGTTCCAAATAATCTGAAGGGTTTTTACTTTAAATACACTATTTCAACTGCTATCACTGGTTAGCCAATTTCTTGTAGGCATCGCTGCAGAAGTGATTCTTGAGGGGCCTTTGAACTAATCCATATCTCCTCCTTCATGGAGGGTGTTCTATGCATAAGGAGTACAGTGGAAGAAAAGGTAAAGGTATTTGTGGGATAAACAGGCAAAATGACTTTGAGTGATATAGGAGGTGAACTATAGAATCTCGAAATGAAAAAAAACACCTTATGATTTAGTTCTGAATTAGTGCTCATTTGCTCCCCCTTTTAGCCCTACCTTTTGTTAGTTAATGCCCTTCTGAGTCGTCTAGCCAACCTGTGTTCTAGAAGATTGGTTCCCCTTCTACTGAGATGGAGTCCATCTAAACTATACAACCTCTCCCCATAGAAGGTGGACCAATGTTCCACAAAACTAGAACTCTCTACCTTACATCACTTATCTAACCAAAGTTTATTGGAATTGCTCATTTATTAATATAAATTTGACCTCGATGGTATTACTGGAGAGTCACATGATTGGAATGTTAAAATCAACGGTTATAACCTATCTGGAAACGATCAATTTGGCAAAACAGGAGACAACTGACACTCTGTGTCAAAAATGTCATTACCTCTTTCAGAGTCATTGACAACTCGAAAGCAAATGATCTTGAATGCAATATGGGTCAATGTCATAACAGATAAGCACAAGATGGGGTACTAGTTGGTGTCACTACAGACCACCAAATCACACTAGAAAACAGTATGATTAGCTCCTTAAGCTCCTATATATGAGTGTAGAGAAAAAAAGGTGGATTATCACAGAATCATGGAAATGTAGGGCTGGAAGGACCTGAAGAGGTCATCTAGTCCATCCCATTGTGCTGGAGAAGGACCAAATATACCTAGACCATCCCGGACAGATGTTTATCTAATCTCTCCATAAAAATATCCAACAACAAGGATTCCATAACCTCCCTTGGTAACTATGCCAGTACTTAACTATTCTTATAGTTAGAAAGTTTTTCTTAATATCTAACCTTGCTCCAGATTAGGTCAATTACTTCTTGTCCTACCTTCAGTGGACACTGAGAACAGTTGACAATCATCGTCTTTATAACACCCCTTAGCATATTGGAAGACTGTTACCTGGTCCCCCCTCAGTCTTTTTTTTTTCTCAAGACTAAACGTATCCAGTTTTTTTTTTAACCTTTCCTCATGGGCCAGGTTTTCTAAAGCTTTTATAATTTTTGTTGCTTTTCTGAGTTCTATTCTGAACTCTCTCCAGTTTGTCCACATCTTTCTTAAAGTGTGACACCCAGAACTGGACCCAATAATCCAGCCGAGACCTCACCAGTGATGAGTAGAAGGGAACAATTACCTCCTGTGTCTTACATATGCACCCTACAATGATATTATCCATTTTCTCAACTATCACTGTGTTAGATCAAACTCCATTTGTGATCCACTATAACCTCCAGATTGTTTTCTGCAGTACTATCACCTAGCCAGTTATTCTCATTTTGAATTTGTGCATTTGATTTTTTCCTTCGTAAGTGAAGCACTTTGCACTTATTATTGAATCTCATCTTGTTGATTTCAGACCAATTTCTCCAGTTTGTCAAGCTCCTTTTGAATTCTCTGTCCTCCAAAGTGCTTGCAACCCCTCCCAGCATCATTTTAGAAGCATATTCATCACTCCATTACCCAAGTCACTGGTGAAAATATTGACTAGTACTGAATCCAGGACAGGCCCCTGTGAGGACTCGATAGATACACCCTCCCATTTTGACAGTGAACCGTTGCTAATTAATCTTTGAATACAGTTTTTTCAATCAGTTGTGCACCCACCTTTTAGTAATTTCATCTAGAACACATTTCCCTCATTTGCTTGTGAGAACGTCATATGCGTCTGTGCCAAAAGCCTTACTAAAATAAAAATATATTATGTCTACTACTTCCTGCACTATCCACTGGGCAAGTAACCCTCTCAAATTAGGTTGGTTTGTCCTAATTCATTCTTGACAAATCCATGTTGTCTATTACTTATCGTATTATCCTCTAGGTGCTTACAAATTGATTGTTTAATCATTTGTTCCAGTATCTTTCCAGGTATCAAAATGAGAGTGACTGGTCTATAATTTCCCCAGGCCTTTTTGTTACCTTTTTTAAAGGCAGGTACTATGTTTGTCCTTCTTCACTCCTCTGGGAACTGACCCATCTTCCATGAGCTCCCAAAGATAATCAATAATCATTCTGAGATTGCTTCAGCTAGTTCCTTAAGTACCCTGGGGTGAATTTCCTCAGGCCGTGCTGACTTCAAGTCACCTAACTTATCTAAATATGCTTTAACCTGTTCTTTCCCTATTCTGTCTTGTGTTCCTTCTCCCTTGTTAATACTAATTATGTGAAGCATCTCTCTTCTTCCCATGGGACCTACCAGTTGTAAATTTGTTAAAGTCTGCTTGTTTGGAATCCATTGTCCTTGTTATGCTGCTGATCACCACCACCCTTCATCTCTTACCCTTGGGAGTGGTGACTGTAAGCCTCCCAAGCCTTGGGGCCAGGTGACTCCTCTTCTTCAGACATTGAGGTCTGCTCCTCTCCTGTTGTTACCAGTACAGCATACTGGTTCCTGACCTTGATGGATGGGGTGGTCCTGGCGGGAGGTGGAGCACTGTCTACTGCCTGAGGTAGCCGGCAGCCTGTCTCCTCACAATAGAGCAGCCAGTTCTCCTCCCTCCTTTGGGGCTGCTATAGTCTTCTCTAGTTGGCTTGTATCCCCCTGTGATGGGGTGGAGTAGGTCCGGAAACTCCCTGCTGGAGGCCTTATGGCCCCTGCCTTACCCTGCTCCAGAAAGAGCAGAGAAGTCCTTCAGGCAGGTTTGAGTGGCTGCAGGGGAGCAGCCAATCAGGAGCCAGAAGGACCATATAAAAGGAAGTTGCAGAGGTAGAGCAGTCAATTGCTGCCTTGAACTGGAAGAGGGAGGACTGAATGCTTGGCTGGCTGAAGGAGCAGCAGGACCGTGGACAGCTCACTACAGGCAGGATTGAGCCCAGGGAAGGCTGCCGAAGACTGGGTACCTGGCTGGTTGGAAGAGCAGCAGGACTATGGACAGATCCATGTAAACAGCCTGAGCCCAGGGGACTGAGCCCAGGGGACTGAGCCCAGACCCTAGTTAGACCTGGCAAGAGTACCCTGATGTGCTCTGCTGGTCTGGCTGAAGACTGAACCCAGGTGAGGACACCAACCAATGGTACCGCGATGGGCCCCTGTTGGGCTGTTAGAGAAGGCAGTGCCTCTGGGGGGAAGCTTTAGTGCTAAAACCACAGGGCCAAGAGCAAGAACTAGAGACTGTACACTCCCGTAGGGAGGACAGTGTGTGTGACTTGGCTGGAGGGCTGAGTCGCTGAAGACCCACTGAACAACCACCGGCCAGTGGGTGCTCGTGGGAGATGGGTGCTATCCCATTGTAAGACCAAAGAAAGAAGCAGGCTCATACCTGACCAGAAAGAAGGCACTCGTGAGAGGAAAGTGCTACCCCATTCAAAACTGAGGGATTTTCTGGCACATATCGGCCAGAGAGGGGCACTCATGAGGTGCTGACCCCGTTACACCACCATTCCAGACATCCAGTCAATGATGTTCTCATGTTCTCAGATGCTACACATATGAGCTACCTCCTCTTGCAGCTCTTACATGTTTCCTGATGGACTCCACCAACAGCAACCTCTCACACTGGGAGGTTCCCCTGCCTGGCTTTCTTTAGCAGGCACATGCAGGCCACATTCCCAGCAAATCAAGAATTGGAGCTGGGTAGAAGCCTCTAGGGTCAGGAAGCCTGTCTGGCCAGAGCTCCCACAGATGCAGGCAGAGGAAGAGCTAGCAGTTCTGTTGGTGGCATGCCAGTCTCCTCCCATAGCAGGTTCTTCTTTGTGGAGTACCTGCAATTTGAAAAAAAAACTATTTCCACGCCTTCCTCTGCTGGTGAACTCAGCTGGCTAACTTTAGTTTCCCAGCTGCTTTCATCTCATTAGCCACATAGTTTACTAGCCACTGGAAGCCCAGATCCTTTTCAAAATCTGGGCCTCTGGAGATTATAGCTGGAATGGGTGAGCCAACCTCTCTCACTGAGTCAACCTTCATCAGCTGAGTCAAAAAAACTGCACTGTTCTCACTTCAAAGAGCCCTGCTTGAATTCAAGCACTAACCCATCTAACTGAAGGGCAATCTAAGCCCAGGCAGTCAGCAATGAAGTCTATATTTCAAATACAGCAAACCATTAAACCAGCGCAGAGTTGGGGGACTTCAGTCTAAGTGAAATGTTGATGGTCTCATGCTACCAATATTAAAATATTCTCAGAATAGATGGAAATTTCTTAACTCAAATGTTGTATCCAACACAGAGAATTCCATATTAGACCTCATCTTGACAGCTAAAGAGGAATTAATCACAGAACTAAAAATTACTGGTTGCTAAGGTGCAAACAATTATGACTAGATTACATTTGTTGTGTGGAAACAGAGTAAGGTCCAAACCAGAAGATATGAGCTTGGTGCTTTAAAAGAGCCAGTTTCACAAAGGTGAAACCAATTAAAAGTCAGAATGTGAATAACTGGTAACTGAATATTTTTCTAAATGCCCCAAAATTCACAACCGAGAAAGGCTACAGAAGTTAAAACACCAACCTAGTTTAGAGGCAAAGAAAAAGCAGCCATATATATAAGGGGAAGATGATAGTGATGATGATGACAGCAGCTAATAAAGGTAGACATTTCTAAATCAGCAGGTCAAAATAATTGGCATCCAAGAGTTTTAAATGAACTGGCCAAGGAGCTCTCTGGATGGTTTAATGTTGTTTTTTTTTTTAATAAGCCTTGGAAAATTGGGGAAGTTCCAGAGGACTGAAAAAAAAGTAAATATTGTGCCAATATTTTAAAACTCTACACGGAATGACCTGTATAGTTGAAATAATGGAATGACTGGTGTGAGTTTCGATTAATAAAGAATTAAAGAAGGGTAAAAGAATTAATGCCAAAAAACATGGGTTTATGGAAAATAAAATCTTTTTCAAATTAGCTGAGATGAGATTTGATGAGATTCAAGCTTGGCTGATAAAGGTAATAGTGTTGAGATAACATACTCAGATTTCTGTAGGGCATTTGACCTGATTCCACACAACATCTTGATTAAGAAACTAAACCGATACATGGCACATATTCAATGGATTAAAAACTACCTAAGCGATTGGCCTCAAAATATAATTGTAAATAGGGAACCATCTATGAACACTTGTGTTTTGAGTAGGAACACAGTAGCGATATGTTCTGGGCCCTGTGCCATTTAACATTTTTATCAGTGACCTGAAAGAAAACACAAAATCATCATTGAAAGTTTGTATATGACACAAAGATTGGGGAAGTCATAAATAAGGAACAGGACAGGGCACTGATTCAGAGGGATCTGGCTTGTTTGGTAAGCATAAGAAAACAATATGCATTTCAATATAGCCAAATGTAATGTTCTAAGAAACAATGTAGGTCATGCTTACAGGATATGGGACTCTATCTGAGAAGCAGTGACTCTAAAAAAGACTTGGGATAGTGGATAGTCAGACGGGCATGAGCATACAGTGCAATATCCTGACCAAAGGGTTAATGAAATCTTTGGATGCATGACCAGGGGAATCTCAAGTAAGAGTAGAGACATAATATTGCCTTTATATTTTGACACTGATGTGGCCACTACTGGAATACTGGTCCAGTTCTGGAGTCCATACTTCAAGAATGATGTTGGAGAGGATTCAGAGAAGACCCTTGAGAATGATCTAAAGGATTAGAAAACCTGACTTATACTGAGAGACTAAAGGAGCTCAACCTATTTAGCTCATCAAAGAAGTGGTTAAAGGAGTGACTTGATCACAATCCATAAATAAATGGGAAATAGAAATTTGATAATAGAGGGCTCTTATTTAGCAGAGAAAGCTATAATATACTCCAATGACTAGAAGCAGAAGCTAGACAAATCAGACTGGAAATAAAGATGGACATTTTTTAACAGTGAGGGTAATTAACCATTGGAACAACTTACCAAGGGTAGAGGGCATTTTCAGTCACTGGCAATTTTTCAATCAATATTGGATGTTTTTCTAAAAGAAATGCTTCTGATGGGGTTTATAAAACCAATGCCGCAACAGACACAAAGTGATTCATGTGCAGATCAGCTACTTCCCCACCTCTGGCTAATGAATGGACTAGCAACAGCTGGGATGAAAGGCTGCAGTTCAGGCAGAAGAGAGTGGCTGCCAGAGAGGCAGGGGTCCACACTGAGAAAGGTCCTTTGCAATGGGCTGCAAAGAGCGACCCAAGGAAGAGACCCAGAAACCTGACAGTGAGTGGAGTGAGACTGCTGGGGAACAGGTAAGTGGGTATTCCTTCCCCTCTACCCCACAAGGGGTGGGGAGGATTGGACTTTCTAAAACCCATCATCTTGAAAGGCCCTTGGGAAAGCATGAAACAGGGCTTAAAAGGCAGCAGGCATAGGCCAGAGAAATAGGAGAACAGGTTCTTAAAAGGCCAGCATACCCATAATAGTACCTTAGGTAGAAGGGAGAGGACCAAGGTCCCTCACAATACTCTATTTCAAAGAGGTGTTAATTCAGGGAAATTCTATATCCTCTGCTATACAAGAGGTCAGACTAGATGACCTTCTGGCACCCATAATCTATAATTTTAGTCCAAGTTCCTGTCTGTATAGGATTGTTCCCTATTGACTTGTGTTTTGTGCAGTCTAGTTCTGCCAACCAAAGGGGCTTCCACCATTTCCCTTAGATTATTCCCAGAGACCAATACCTATCACTGCCAGATAGTTTTCCTAAAAACCCAAATTTTCCTTTTCCTTGTTTCAATCCATTGTTCCAAATTATACCCCTTTCATTATGCTATCTAATTCCTCTCTCACACATTACACCCTTAGACGTTGTTATAATGCCTCCACAGGACCTTAGCCAAGCTGTACATATTTAGCCTTTTTAATCTTTCCTTCCTTCTTCCAACCTCCTAGCCATTTTTGTTGCTCTTTTATGAGCTCCCTCTAATTTGTCAATAGCTTTCTAGCAATGAGTTGTCAAGAGCTGAACACCAGTGCATGTGCATGATGCATCATAGCCATACAGGTAAAGACCTTTCCATCCCGTGATGCTTCTGCATACATACATATATGGTAATTTACACTTCCCTGAAACACTCTCAGTGAATCTGGCTTTTTGGTGACACTGATCTACATCTGGCTCCATAATCCCTCATCATAAACGAACTGCAAAAGTTCTTCCACTCCAGTGTTTTATTCAAGACTGCTTACATTTTTTTATCTACGATTGTTCTGCAGGGATCCACAGTTAAAACAAAGTGATGTGTTGTTCTTAACCACTACACAACTATGAGCCACATTCTGCTACCAGATTTTAAGCAGAACTTCCCAGACCACATACAATTTGAGAGGCTGATATAATTCTGTATTGTGTAAACTGCCAACCTTAACCAGGGCCGGCTCTAGGTGTTTTACCAGCCCCAAGCAAAAAATTTGCTGGCCCAAGCTCAGGTGGAGCTGGAACTCGCAGGCGGCGCTGGAAGCGGAGCGAGTGATGCCACCTTCTCCCAGCGCCTGCAGGGGCTTTACCCCCTCCCCCGCCCGGCCGCGCAGAGAAGCCCTGATCTAAGGGGTGGCACAAGGCAGCGCAGCAGCCAGTGCGCAGAGGGGGTGGTGCAGCCCTGGCTCCCCAGCAGGACTCTCCCTCGCCTTTCCAGTTAGTGGCTGGGCCCTGGCAGCTCAGCACCCCGGGGCTGGGGCTTCCCCTTCCTGCTGCGGCCAGGGGCACGGCGCCCTCACCCCGTCTAAGTGGTGCAGCTCTGAGAGCGCACCTGCTCTGAAAAAAAAAAAAAAGGATGGCTGGAATGCCGTCCCTGGAAATGGGCCGCCCCAAGCACGTGCTTGCTTTGCGTGTGCCTAGAGCCGGTCCTGACCTTAACATCCAAGGAATAGAATAGTTCCTCAGTAAGTGGGGTTAGTTTCCAGCTTGTCAAACTATCGATTCAGTAATACAAATAATAAGTACATAGGAAAAAATAGTATTACTGTAGCACCTAGGAGCCCATTGTGGTAAGCACTGTACAAACAAGACTTCCATATATTATTTGAATTATAGTTTCTCTCCCTCTTTAAATACATTTGCCAAATGAAATAAGTGTTTGATAGGGGATCAAAATTGTATTATATTTAATTATTATAATCTTTGATAGGGATGATTCACATTCTTTTATATTGTTTTATACTGTTCTCTATTGTGTGTTACTTAGAGCCCAGTCTTTCAAACGTTTAATCATTTGAACAGCCCCACTGAAATAAAATATACAGCTGAATTCAGGTGTGTAAGGCTTTGCAGACTTGACACTATAATTTATCATTAGTTTACATATTATAGGTTACAGTTAGAATTGCTTAAATTTCCCTTTTTCCTAGCATAAGATTCTCTTATGCTTGTTCTTATGTTGTAACTCGATGTTTTTGATTTCTCACACATCTGCAGTGGTTGTCATGGATGCTACTGTACAAAATATGTTCCCTTTAGACCATGTTCTAGTATGACTGCACATTAGCCCTTCAGTGACAGCTAGTTAATCAAACAGAACATTTCAGTTTATTTTAAAACTCAAAATAAGTTGATTGAGTGTAACAGTAATATTTATGTGGGGTTCTTTAAAAGCCATTCAGTGTAGATATGTGACTATCTGGGCCAAAGAATAAAACTGGAATACACTTCAGGAAGCTGAAAGTAATGTAAAAGAACCCCAGATACATATGTAGAACTGTCTAAGACCAGACAACATCTAAAAACCAGCTACATAAAGTTAACAGAGGACTGAATTTTTTATTCTGGAAATTAAGAAAGGGATTCAATCAAGAGTGAGAATGGAAGATATGCCTTTTGATGGATTAGGTAAGAAAGATGCAAATTTGTTCTAGCAGTATGTAATTATTACAAGGAATCTGCTGCTCAACAGAAGATAAATGATCCTTTTTGTCAAATTCTATAAACACCCAAGTTAGAGCTTCTAATGAGGAAATTGATAATTTTAAAAGATGAGTCTTCTGTCACTCGCACCTAAAGAGAAATATTTCAGATATTTTTTCCTTTCTCCTCACAGGAAATTGAGAAAAGCCATTCCATTTCTCAAATTTGAAAAGTCCTAGTAATGATGGTTTTCCAATAGTGCTTCCCAAATATTGCTGAGTGCAAATACTTCAGCCTTTAATTCTAATATTTACTCTCAGTGACAGGGTGCATCTGGTTACTTCTATGCAAACAGAAAGAATTTCTGTACTGCATAAAATAGAAAAGGGTCATTTGAGCTGTGCCAATGTAAGTAAATGTCCCTTCTTAATAAAGACTGTAAGATCATTGCCAGCCCATTTAGCACCCCATTTGAAATTTATTCAGTTTATAAAAAGACTAGATTTTTTGGAAGGACTGCTTATTTCCTAGCAATATAAAAAAACTGCTCCACCCACTTCACAATGCTAATGATTTAAAACTTTCCTCTTGTGTCAGTTTTGACTAATATTTGAAAAACCTTTGATTTTCTTGAACAGACATAGCTGTGCAAAACCTCGTTTAAATCAGGAGACATCTTTATTCAGTGGATTAGGATACTGGACGGTAGAATGAGACACCTGGAACCTAAATACGATTGCCAACTTTCTATTTGCAGAAAACCAAACATCCTTGCCCCGCCCCCGTCCCACCCCTTTTCCAAGGCCATGCCCCCCTGCTTACTCCATCCCCCTCCCTCCGTCGCTTGCTCTCCTCCCCCACTTGCTCATTTTCACCACGCTAGGGCAGTGGGTTGGGGTGCAGGGGGGAGTGGTGGTAAGGGCTCCAGCTGTGGGTACGGCCGGAGGTGATGAGCAGTAAGGGCTCCAGATGTGGTAAGGCCAGAGATGAGGGGTTTGGGGTGCAAGAGAGGGCTGCAGGCTGGGGCAGGGGTTGGGGTGTGGGAAAGAGTATGGGCTCTGGGCTGGGGATGCAAGCTGCAGAGTGGGGCCAGAAATGAGGGGTTCAGAGTGTAGGAGAGGTATCCTGGATGGGGCAGGAGGTTGGGGTGCAGGGGTGATGGATCCGGCTGTGGGTATGGGTTCTGGGGTTGGGCCAGAGATGAAGGGTTTGGGGTGAAGGAGAAGGATCCGGGATCATAGAATATCAGGGTTGGAAGGGACCTCAGGAGGTCATCTAGTCCAACCCCCTGCTCAAAGCAGGACCAATCATCACCAACTAAATCACCCCAGCCAGGGCTTTGTCAAGCCTGACCTTAAAAATATCTAAGGAAGGAGATTCCACCACCTCCCTAGGTAACGCATTCCAGTGTTTCACCGCCCTCCTAGTGAAAAAGTTTTTCCTAATATCCAACCTAAACCTCCCCCACTGCAACTTGAGACCATTACTCCTTGTTCTCTCATCAGCTACCACTGAGAACAGTCTACAGCCATCGTCTTTGGAACCCCCTTTCAGGTAGTTGAATGCAGCTATCAAATCCTCCCTCATTCTTCTCTTCCGCAGACTAAACAATCCCAGTTCCCTCAGCCTCTCCTCATAAGTCATGTGTTCCAGTCCCCTAATCATTTTTATTGCCCTCCGCTGGACTCTTTCCAATTTTTCCACATCCTTCTTGTAGTGTGGGGCCCAAAACTGGACACAGTACTGCAGATGAGGCCTCACCAATGTCGAATAGAGGGGAACGATCACGTCCCTCGATCTGCTGGCAATGCCCCTACCTATACATCCCAAAATGCCATTGGCCTTCTTGGCAACAAGGGCACACTGTTGACTCATATCCAGCTTCTCGTCCACTGTAAACCCTACGTCCTTTTCTGCAGAACTGCTGCTGAGCCATTCAGTCCCTAGTCTGTAGCAGTGCATGGGATTCTTCCTTCCTAAGTGCAGGACTCTGCACTTGTCCTTGTTGAACCTCATCAGATTTCTTTTGGCCCAATCCTCCAATTTGTATAGGTCCCTCTGTATCCTATCCCTACCCTCCAGCGTATCTACCTCTCCTCCCAGTTTAGTGTCATCTGCAAACTTGCTGAGGGTGCAATCCACACCATCCTCCAGATCATTTATGAAGATATTGAACAAAACCGGCCCGAGGACTGACCCTTGGGGCACTCCACTTGATACCGGCTGCCAACTACACATGGAGCCATTGATCACTACCCATTGAGCCCGACAATCTAGCCAACTTTCTATCCACCTTATAGTCCATTCATCAAGCCCATACTTTTTTAACTTGCTGGCAAGAATACTGTGGGAGACCGTGTCAGAAGCTTTGCTAAAGTCAAGGAACAACACGTCCACCACTTTCCCCTCATTCACAGAGCCAGTTATCTCATCATTGAAGGCAATTAGATTAGAAGGATGGGGCAGGGGGTTGGGGTGTGTGGAGGGTGAGGGCTCTGGCTGGGGGTGCAGGATCTGGGGTGGGGCCAGGGTCTGGGGTGCAGGAAGGTGCTCCGGTCTGGAGACAGGGGTTGGGGTGCAGAAGTAAGTGTGGGCTCTGGGCGGCGCTTACCAAGAAGCTGCCGGCATCTCCCTCAGGCTCCTAAGAAGAGGCACGATTGCATGGCTCTCTGTGCTGCCCACCCCTGCAGGCACCGCCCCTCAACTCCCATTGGTCATGGTTCCTGGCCAATGGGAGAAGCTGAGTTGGCATTGGGGGCAGGGGGCAGCACGCAGAGCACCTCGTGGCCATCCCTCCACCTAGGAGCCAGAGGGAGATGCCGGCAGCTTCCCAGGAGTCATGTGGTGCCAGGTAGGGAGCCTGCCTGCGCTGCTGACTCGACTTTTAACAGCCCAGTCAGCCGTGCTGACCGGAGCGGCCAGGATCCCTTTTCAACCAGGCATTCCAGTCAAAAACCAGGTCACCAGGCAACCCTAATGAAATGTAAGTCATCAAGTAGAATTGGTTGTACTCCCTATGTAACTGGATGGACTCACTACAACGAAATTTCTGTATAATTATGTAATACCTATCATGCAAATAAGCAGGTGTACTTTAGTTCTCAACACCCCTTATTGTAACAAATAGTGATAGTGTACTGTTGGTAGAGGCCCAGATGCATACACATAACTTTACTACAATCTGAAGTACAAAGTTATTTCTTACCATTCAATTATACATAAGCTGTTTGGGGCAGGGACCATGTCTTCCTATATGTCTGTATGGCACTTAGCAAAATGAAGTCCACACTGATTAGAGCTTCTGGATATTACTCCAGTACAAATAAATGACAATCTTCCTTAAATAACCCATATTCAAATAGCGAGACAGGGTGAGTGAGGTAATATCTTGTATTGGACCAACTTCTGTTGGTGAAAGAGACAAGTTTTCAAGCTACACAGTAGCCCCAAAGCTTGCTTCTTTTACCAACAGAAGTTGGTCCAATACAAGATATTACCTCACCCACCTTGTCTCTCTAACATCTGGGGACCAAGGTGGCTACAACAACACTACAAACCATATTCAAATAGTCTTCCCAGGTCTCCCTCATCTAGATTCCCTATTGGTGAAATAAATATATGGGGTTCAACGGACATGAATTAGTATAATTGAAAGGAGCTGGGGGTTCATATGTTTGATACATATGCTCATTCTGGAAGTTGATAATGGGCCTGATGGGGACCCAATTGAAAGAATGCAGGGGTTCTCTCCACATGAATCTCCTTGTCCCATGTGCAAGAGTTGTGCCAGACACCTTCATGACAACACTCCCTATCTGGCCCCAGCAGGTACAGAAAATATTGAGGAGTTCAACTGGTTCTCACAGTATATTGATCTCATGTCAGAAACTCTAGTATAAAAGCTGTCTTAGGAGATACTTCATCCTCAAGACAGCAGATCTACTCTATAAGCACTATCTTCTGGCTGATATACATAGCAATATTGGCAGTGGTGTTTCAGGAAGCTTTTTCCCCACCAGCCTGGGTCAGCTGAAAACTGAGTAGAGTGATGGATTTGGTGTTGTCATAAATATAAGGGGAAGGGTAAACCCCTTTGAAATTCCTCCTGGCCAGGAGAAAGCTCCTCTCACCTGTAAAGGGTTAAGAAGCTAAAGGTAACCTCGCTGGCACCTGACCAAAATGACCAATGAGGAGACAAGATACTTTCAAAAGCTGGGAGGAGGGAGAGAAACAAAGGGTCTGTGTCTGTCTGTATGCTGCTTTTGCCAGGGACAGAACAGGAATGGAGTCTTAGAACTTTTAGTAAGTAATCTAGCTAGGTATGTGTTAGATTATGATTTCTTTAAATGGCTGAGAAAAGAATTGTGCTGAATAGAATAACTATTTCTGTCTGTGTATCTTTTTTGTAACTTAAGGTTTTGCCTAGAGGGGTTCTCTATGTTTTTTAATCTAATTACCCTGTAAGATATCTACCATCCTGATTTTACAGGGGGGATTTCTTCATTTCTATTTACTTCTATTTTCTATTAAAAGTCTTCTTGTAAAAAACTGAATGTTTTTTCATTGTTCTCAGATCCAAGGGTTTGGGTCTGTGGTCACCTATGCACATTGGTGAGGCTTTTTACCAAACCTTGTCCAGGAAGTGGGGTGCAGGGTTTTGGGAAGTATTTTGGGGGGAAAGACGCGTCCAAACAGCTCTTCCCCAGTAACCAGTATTAGTTTGGTGGTGGTAGCGGCCATTCCAAGGACCACGGGTGGAATACTTTGTACCTTGGGGAAGTTTTGACCTAAGCTGGTAAAGATAAGCTTAGGAGGTTTTTCATGCAGGTCCCCACATCTGTACCCTAGAGTTCAGAGTGGGGGAGGAACCTTGACAGGTGTAACAGAGAAAAAAAGATCTTTAAAACGCCAAGAAGAAATGTCCTAGGACTATAGTGGAGTGTATGGAATGGATGAGATACAGTGAGGAAGAATCTACCCTTTAATACCAACATGGATATCAAACCTAAATAATGGGAAGGTAGCCTTTGACTTTAATGACAACAGAAATGGGCCTTATTTTGAGGAAGAACAGAGACCCTCCTTGAGGGCTCTATTCTGAAATGCCTTATATTCCATTTTAGCTCTGTCTTATGTCGTGCATAAGAAGACTTGAAGTGTCCCTTCCACATAAACTACACTAAATCAGTACTGAGATACCTGGATTGCTTGTGTACATTTTGCGACCCATCTGAGACATGGAAAGCTGCAGTGGGAGGGCAGCTTGAGATGATTAAAAGAGATGGCAGTGTTCATGAAAAGCACACTCACTCATAGGTGAGAAATATTGGAGAAAAGGATTGTACAAGTGAGACTATCTCCAAGCAATTCTAATTTATGTATCTTACATTTATAGCACATGGCTGTAACCCAAGATTCCCCAATATTAGTACAGGGCACATCTATATGCATGCTTATCCATCTCTTGAATACTTTCTTGAATCTCTTTTGTACAGACATGTTTTAAGAATAGCAAGAATTCTGTACTTTATTTAAGCCCAAATCTCTGTCAATTGGAGCACAGATGTATCTTCCGTAAATGGTACAATTATGCATCAGTTTCTGGTTACCAAATTCAAACCACCATATGTACATTTAAAGGACAATGTCACCCTACTGAGGTTCATCTCAGGAAAAAGGGCTTGGTGCAATTATCATGGGGTTCCTTCTGAAAAGTTAACAAATAACAGTGGCTTAAGCCGGCACTCAGAAAACCAGGAAAACTAAATACCCTCAGGCACCCTTGATAGGCAAAATTTCCCCACACACATAGAGTCCATTTCTTTATTGTCCATTTATTGAGACAATAAAACTTTATAAAAATAAATTTGGAAAAGCCAGTAAAATCATCAGTATCTGTATATATCTATTAAGACTCTCAGCCCCCAGAGTGTCTTGGCAATAGTCTTGAATTCAATCCTACACTTGCAGTTGTAAGAGTCTACCAAGGTAATGTGTTCCTCCAATAGTCATTTCCCTCCTCCCTTTCCTCTGATACACCTCCACTAGCTATTTGTTGTCTAGGGTTTGCAGAGTCCTGATTCGTCTCCCGCCCCTAAGGAATGCATTCCCACCAAAAGACAGAAATCTCTCTCTGGCTTTGTCTAGGCTCTGCTACCCATCTATATCAAACTGCAAGTTGATTAGAGTGACCCCTCACCTCAGGTACCTTTGATACAGTTCTCTTGCCCTTTCATTACTTGGCAGGAATAATAATAATATTTTATTACCCCCAAACTTAAAACTTACCTGAATATTGACCTAAATGCCCCAAACTATAATATAACAGAAATGAAAATGAGGCCTGGCCCATTTCCTGGTTTCCCCTTGCTCACCAACAGATGTCAGGAGAGAACTCCCTTCCCTATGAAGTTTTCGTCTATCTGGAGTTCACAAGCAGCTCGGAGTCACTCTTCACTTGATTCACCAACAGGTGTCCATAGCAAGCTCCCTAATATGTAGGCTTCTGGCCACGTGGCTTACAAGGGTCTATCCTGTGCAACACCTTTAAATGATGCCATATATATATTTCCATAGATGCTGCTTCTTTAAAAATCACTGATTGGGTCCTCGAATGTTTGGTTTGCTGGGACTCAAACAATGTTTTTAGATTTAAATTGTTCTTTTAATCTTTATAAATTCATTCAAGAATATTGTTTACTTCCTTTTAGTAAGATAAATATGGAGACTTGGAAGGTTTGACATTTGCACTTTGAGATAGAAAGTACTATTGTATTTTAAATTATATCCTCCAGGGAATACAAATAAGCAATCATAGGATACTTTTGATTCCAGATGTGAACGCTATGTGCTTGCACAGGGTGCAGGTGATTAAGAAGTGAAAGTGTTTAGCATCATGTAAGTAACTTGAGATTCACAGTTGACTCTGTCAATAGCAAATGGGCCATAATGTGCACATCCATGTTCTGCCTCTTTCTCCCTCTACTTGTTGAATATCCTTTTTATGAGTCTGGTGGTAATGAAGAGTAGGGAACCTCTGTGTGTTTCTTACAGTGAAAGTAAACCAGAGCTGACCCTGTTTATTTCAGCACTAGTTGCTCTGCGGTTCTTGTCAGAGCTGTTTAGAATTCCTAAAGCTTTTCATTCTTAATTTGGAAACAGCAGGAAAAACACCTTATTTTAATTGTTATGAACAGTTTTCAACAAGATCAACAACGTCAGAAACACTGCAACAGCTCATGTGCTGCTCCCCAGTGGGTTAAGAACCTAATTTTAGTACTACTTAGGTATTTTCAGTACAGGTTCATTTCTTATGAAACTGTGTGATATTTAATAGAAGTTTCTCGTGTTAAATATTCATGAACAGTATAGTGATTCAGTTTGGCTTGGATCCACTCAGTGAAAGACCTTTAAACTTCTTAAGTGGAAGCAAGATCTGAAATATTAAAGTAAAACGTTTATATATACTCACTTTGTATCTATGGATTGCTGATATTAGATAAAAGGCTTCTATTGTTTATTATTTGAACTTTTTTGGCACTAGTACGGAGTGTTTACTGCGGAGTTCAAAGCTACAGCTTGGGCATTCAAATGACAAAGAAACATTCCAAACTAGCAGCCTCTCTTTGACTTGCCAAAAGTTAGTCTATGAGCTGGCATCAGTAGCATTCTCAAGGTAAAAACAAGACCAAGTGTAATGAATCACATCTGTCACTCACAGGAGAAGCAGTTACAATTCTCTGTTAAATAATAGCGGTGTGAGTCATATAATGATTTCAAGAGTCCATACCGGAGAGCTCATTGTATTATATATTGCTTAAAGCTTTGCACCAGGTAAGATGAACATTTATTCACAACATGTAAGTCCAGTAATATATTCCAAGAAGGCTGAACTTCTCACATTCCTTATTAACAGAGGCATTCAATTTGAGGTACAAAACAAGTCATACTGTATAGCAGAATTCTCTTACCTTCCAATAAGGGTATATTTAGAACAAAAATGAATTCATTAGTTTCTCAAGTAGTTTCTTGTTACTCAGTTTTAATGCTTCCTATTATAGACAAATCTTCTTTATGGAACAGTAAGGTGACAGGTTGGTTCTGCCATATTATCTGGTATGTAGCAAGTGAGCTTCAAAAAGTTCTAGAGACTATAAATAATGTCGCTGTTCCCCTGGTTATGTCAGTGCATCCTTTCTGACATTATCTTCCTTCCCTTTCTTTTTGAAGTCCTGGAAAGTAGGATTTGAACATATCCATCAGACTGAAATTTATCTACATTGGATATATTTTACTATTTATTTTGATTAATATATGATTTAAAGTGGAAACTCTTTCCACTTCCCAAACCTGATTGTCATCTGAACTCTTTCACTGCAAACGCAGTGTCCAATGTATCTCATCATTAACTTTCTTTTCATCTTTTTACAGTATATCTTATTTTTTCTAAAGTCTTTGGGGGGTTTGTTTTTCTAGATTACCTCAACCATTTTTTACTCTTGATATTTTCCCTTACAGCTAATCAAGATGGACCAGCCCTTTGCTCTCTGAGGCTATTTACTCCATGCATGTTGCCCTATTTTGTTTTTTACCTATAAACATGGCATTCCATTCCATACCAAAAGTAATCTCATGAGTTCTCCACTTGCCATAGTGATTTACATACCTAAGATTAGTAGACTCAGATCACAGCAAGTCAATTCTAGAAAATAAGTCACCAAGCATAGCAGGGAAAAAGTTATGCTGTTCCATTTTTAATGACTTGTTAAATTGTTTAAATGTATGCTTTAATAGACAATATATGCAATTTGGACAAATTAATGTTATGGTAGTCTTAATGTAAACATTTCCTGACACTTACATTTAAATATATAACCTTAGTATTGCATTGATGTTATTTTATTAATTCATTATAGTTCTTTAATGTTAAGATGAGGTTGCACAAGACGTAATTCATGCTGCAGAAACTGACCCCTCCCTATTTTACCATCCTGCTAACCAATAGATTTTTCTAGTGTTCTTCAAGTTTTTTCACCTGTACTGCATCCCAGATTTGTCCCAAAGCAGGTTGAGAGGAAATATGTTAGTGTCACACACAGTGTGACCACCTATCCTTCGTTCGGTGCCCAATGTTCCACTTTACACATCAAATTGATAAATATTGTCTTGTATACACCAATAATCATGCAAAGGATGTACACTGTAATACAATGTATTATTTGTATTTGAGTGTGTGTCTCAAATAAAACATTGGAGAGGTGCCCTTAAAAATAAACTTTGTCCTATAATTTCCAAGTTGTCCTTCTTTTGAAACATAAAGAGTCTGTCTAAGGGCGTGAGGGAGATTACCATAGCCAGGAACTAGCTCTTCTGTTTCAGGAACATCAGTCCTAGTGAAGCTATGCATTCCCTGTTGCCAGACCCCTTTTGTGATGCCCATGGTGTTGGCACCATCAGACCATATGACCCACTTTTTGCAGACTGTGGTGGGCACCCACCAGTGCGAAGTGCCAGGCTTTGCACACAGCAATGTCCGGCTGCTAGCATGGCTCTTGATGTGCCCCGCTGACTGGGTGGGTTGCAATGGCCATCCCAGTGGTGAAGCCCAAACCAGCCCCAGTGCACTGCCCCTGGATGCACTGACAGAGACGCCCAAAACCACATTAACCTACATGCACCTCCTGCGGGTAGGACTGGCCTGCACAGTCATCTAAGCTAGCAGCTGCTGTGTCCCACTTGCTGGGAGGGAGTATGGGTGGGTGTGTCTACATAGCAATTAAAGCTGGCTGTCCTGTGTCTACTGACTTTGGCTCGCTGTGGGGCTGTGTTTAGGCTAGTTGAACCCCAAGCTCTGAGACCTCTGAGGGGGGAGGGTCTCAAATGTCTACACAATAATGTTACAGCCCAGTCCGCTGAGCCAGGCCAGCAAAGCATTTAATTGAACTGTAGACATACCCCAGAGATCTCAGAGGAGCTGAAGTGGAGGCTTCTGCGTAGGGACTACTGTGGAAGGGAGCCGCAAATTTGGAGCATCTCCACCTGACCCCTCCTTCTCAAGCAGCCACCGGCCACTTCCGGGGAGCAGGGCCACCTAGCTGGGGCAGCTGCTAGGAAGAGCAGGAGGGTGCTTGGGTTTGGGGGTACCAGAGGGGGTTAAGGGTGCAGGAGGGTATACAGGTTCTGGGTTGGGGGTGCAGGCTCTGGGGTGGGGCCAGAAATCAGGGGTTCAGGGTACAGGAGGGGACTCTGGGCTTGGCAGGGGGTTGGGTGTGGAAGGAGGTGAGGACTCTGAGGCAGGGCTGGGGATGAGTGGTTTGGGGTGCAGGAGTGGGCTCCGGGCTGGGGGCGGGTAGGGCTGTGGAGTTTGGAGTTTGAGAGGGGGCTCTGGGCTGGGGTCGGGGGCTGGGGTGCAGGCTATGGATGGAGTTTGGGTGCGGGAGGGGGTTCTGAGCTGCGGCAGGGGGTTGGGGCCCAGGAGGAGGTTCGGGCTGTGGGCTCTAGGCGGCTCTGGCTGGTGAGGTTCGCAGGGGCTCTGGGAGGCGCTGCCCCCAGGTGGCCCTTAAATAGCAGCTGCACCAGCACTGCCCCAGCATTTCCCATGGACGGAGGAAGCTGGCTACGGCCACGGCGTCTCGGATTCGTGCCCATCATGGATTCCCAACCTATGGGAGCTGTGAAGCAGCGCCTGTGGGCCGGGGCCATGGGTGGAGCCCCCCAGCCACCCCTCCGCCTAGAAGCTGAACATGCCACCGCTTCCCGGGAGCCGCGTGGAGCTGGCCATGGAGCCTACCTTAGCCCCACTGCCGTCCCCACCCTCACGCACAGCCTGGCCCCAGCCTAATGCGGTCAAACAGACCTTTAATTGCTCAGTCAGCTGCCAGGGTCCCTTTTCCACCAGACGTTCCGGTCAAAAACTGGACACCTGGCAACCCTACTTCTCAGATTACAATTAAATCAGTGTAATATTAATTTCTATCTGGTATCAAAGTCCTTGAAGTACATTCTGGTAACAAATATGGGAGAGAAAGTGGGATGGATTCTGCTCTCAGTTACACTGTAGATCTGGAGTACATGTGTTGAAGTTCATCAGGTTTCAGGTGCAAGATCATTGCTCTTTAATTTTGTGTAATGGATCTGTGATGGAGTTTTATAATTAATGAACAGTTTTGGTTTTTCCCTTGGCAAAAATCAGAGGGTCTATTAATTAGATGTTTTTCTCAGCATGCTTATGAAAGGTACCTGACTGACAGCAGCCAAGGCTGATATCTTCTCCTTATCCACTCAGCATATAAAGCATAAGCAACAGGTATGCAGACTTTCCCATGATAGCTTTTCTAGGTATGCCAACCACCTTAGCTTGTGTGGCCTATAAAAGTGATGTTTGTTTATTTTAAATAGAAATGTCATAAAATGTGAGTAGAGAACAGGTTTGGGGGGCCTAAATTTAGGCTTGCCAGTAATGAGGCCTGGTAAATTATTGGGACTGTGAAATAAGATAAGTCAGAGGCAAGTTAGAGATAAATTAGTACATAACCCCAGGTCATGTTGTAAACGTGTTTTAACAAGAGTTTTAGACAAAATGTGAATGTTCTGGAAGAATGCCATCTACGCTGATAGTTATTGAAAGGATATTTATGTAGATGTTAATTAAGACAATGTTCAATATTACATAGCCAATGAACGAATAGAAGGTATTTTAATTATGGTAGAAGACTATCCATATGGTAAAAGGCAAGCTTAATGCTAATTAATTAAGGATTGTTATTGTAAATGATTACAAAAAGAGTAGCACGCTAATTTTAGAATAGCATCATCTACCATCAAGGTACCATTAGGAGAAAGGATTATATACCCATTCTTTTCTTTCAGGGACTGATCATCCCTGGATGCACCATTTCTTCATGGAATGGGAGTATAAAATGCAGTGTATGGTTAGTCTGTAATTCCTGTTTGCCTTAACTATTATAAATATTTTATTTTAAATAAAGTCTTTAATTCTATCACTCATGTCATTCACAATCCTCCACTAAATTAAATTCATCTTTAGGCATAAACCTAAAGCCTTTAATTTGGTCATTGGTATTATTATTTACATTTAAAATAGTAATTGTAAATATTTAAATCAAAGGTTACACTTGGAAGGACTAATATAAGAAACATAGGTTGCTCTCCTTCCTGAGATTGTCAAGGATGGTGTCAATGAGGATGTTTTGTTGTTTTTTAATGCATATACCTGTGAACGAGGAACAATACTGAGATACGTTCATTTTAAATAGGCCACTGAACAGCTATCTGCTCATAATAACCTTCAATCATTATAATCTTACCTAGATTCAGACCAGTGACCTTGAGGTGAAAGGCTCCATAATGCACTGCCAATTACCTGAGCTATGAAGTTCGAGTTTTAACAACTTGATAAGACAGTTATGAGTGGGAAAACATTCCAGACACCTGCAGGACTCCTAATTGCTGACTGAGAAGTAACTGAAGTTTTTCCAGCCAGCCTGGGCACTCTCTAATGAACAGAGGTTAACTTTGCTCCATTTCTATTCTTTTTTCATTTAAAATTCATAATCAGCCAGTTTGCTAAAGAATGCAGTAGCATAAATTACGTTCAAAACATATCAGTTGAAATGGAAAAGAGTGAAGTGCTTTTACAGTGGTAAATGGCTATTTCTTCTGTGCCCTTCTACCTGGACTAGATAGAGAAACATGAGCCTTAATTAAATTAAAAAATACTGAAGACGTCAAAACAGCACAGCACAATTCAAACTCTAATTCAAAGAATACAGGAAGCAATGAAATTCTGATTTCTCATTCTTTGACGCAGATTGTAACAATATAGTCAGGAGTCTTACAGGAACACGCGCTTCTTTACAGTCTCTCTCTCTGGGTCACTGCACTGTGATCTTTTTTTATACATGACAAAAAAAGTTGCCATTGTTAAAACAAGTTTGATGTTCCCCTATCTCGCATTCAGAAAGAAAGCATTCCAGAAAGCCTGCAGTTTCCTTCTTTCAACCTGCTTTGAAGCATTTCTATTGTTTTTACACATCATTTATCCACAATATCATAAACCTCCTTTTTAAAAAAAGGAGCTGATAATACAATCAGTTAAAATGCATTATGAATATATATATATTTAAAAACTGTTTTCCCCCTCAAAGGCAAGGACAAAAAGAAACAAGCAGGCTTAAACAATATAAAACAAAATTTAACCATCTACTCCACAGACACAGGGGTACAAATGTCCAGAACATTAACTACTCTCTGTCCATTACTCCGGACTCTACCATAAGTGTTGCTATTGCTTGAGGAACTCATTTGCAAAGATAACTTTCTGAATGTGAATGATGCCATGCCATCTTCCTGAGTCTGTAGACAGCCTGGAAAAATAATTCTGAGTTGTCATCTCCCCCAGGAATCTCACTTGCAGCATTAACTCTAAAACCTAATGATGACACTTTTGTCAGCATTAGCTGTTTAACTGCTGACAATTTTAGAAGAGAGAACATGGAAGAACCTTGCAAGGAATTTGTTGTTGCTGAGGGAAAGAAATTCAGAGGGAAAGAGGGATGAGAGAGAGAAAGACAGGGAATACGGACAGGAATGAAAAAAGGAGGATGAGGATGAAAGAGAAACAAAGGGTGGAAATAGCAAGGGTCCTAACGTTGAGCATACTTCACACTGGCTGATGCAGTGTGCAACTGTTGGGTATTGAAAAAATAACTAAAAGTTCAGTTATTACATAAAGACCCTATTTTACCCGTGGTTTTGTGCAAACCTCACACTGGCATCCCTGGGTATTCTATGACAGTGGACTGAGAATCCTGTGAAGTGCTAAGTTTACACACAGTCCAAGTTTGTGTTAATTTTGATGGAATACATGGGTCCAGAGAGTCAAAAGTGTTAATATTACCCTGTCACTGTGCAACATTGAACAGTTAAGCAAGTCTTGGGGTTTTGAGTACAGAAACCTTGGCCTGCTTAGTCCCATGGCAACAACTACCATTAAAAATCTTTAGGACCTTTTAATAAAAGATACAGAAAAAAGAAATAGTTAAAGCATTTGAAATATAAAATATTAAGTAAGGTTTTTATTTTAACACTATCCTTTATTTGCTTGCCCTTTATCTGCAGAGAGTTTTTTAATAGGGAAACACACACACACACGCACACACGGATTGGTAGTCTTTTAGATGGTATTAAAGATGGAAATCGCCCTTTTTGGGGGGAAAAGATATGAAGTTAGTTGAGATGGCTTGTGCTGCTGTTGTTGCTCTTGTTGTTAAAGTCTGGTTCTGCTTTTTTAAAGACAAAACAAGATAAATGCACACAAAAAGGGAGAGTAAAGAAGAGCAAATACAGAAAATTCAGCTCACATGCAGCCTAACTGCTGGAGAAACTTGAGCACAGCACATGGTTTTATCAGCTACTCTGAGACTTGGCCAACTTGTAACAGTGTTGGGTTGTTTAAAGCATTGCTTTTAGCTGCCTCACTGGTCACAGGCTTCCAGCAGCTTTGCAAAAGAGAGAGTCTTGGCCAGGTCAGCCTGATTCTTATTAAACAGAAGGCCGGGGTGAAAGTAAAATACAGCTCTTACCTGTACGGGGCCCACTCTGCCCTCCCCCGGAAGGGGCGCGGTCTCAGGTGGAAGGGGCGGGGCGAGGGCTGAAAGTAAGTTACATTTCTTACCAGTGCAGTCCAAACGCAAGCAACCCACCTCTCCTACATATTTCATGGATCCCTCCCACTGCATGACTTAGATATAAAAAATAAACCTACTACTACGACTTCCAGTGCTGTCTGTAATAAAACTTTAATATTGGAATGAGCCTGAAAAAGTGAAAACTCACTGTCACATTTTTCTCCTTGTCCTCCCTCCTCCTCCAGCCAGGCTGCCAAGGCTGCTAGGCTCCGTGCTTCCCCTCCCCCTAACCTGGCACTCAACAGGGGCTGCAGCGGCTTCCCTCTAGCTTGCAGCAGGGAGCAGGGGGACTGGCTGAGGGAGAAGCCTCCCCAGGACGCCTGCTGCCTACATAAGAATAGTTTAAACTTAGCTGTTCACTCTGCTGTTCAGCCTGTGGGTTAAGGGGCCATTTCTGACATCCTTGTTAATTTCACTCACAGTTGTTGGGATGTTAAATTTGAACTTGGAAATGGTTCCTGTATTTTTTGTGTATTATACTATTGGAGATCGCCTCATCCAGGGGGCAAAAAAGAACTGCTCCTGCCTTGGTCTCACACACACACACACACACACCCTTTGAGGGCTATTTCTGGGGGACCCTAAAGGGGAAAATGAGGCAGACACACACTGGCTGTGTCAAAGTTTGATGCTGACAAGTGTCCTAAGGGGAGGCTGCCCGATCCTTCCCACATATTTGACAATAATGTAATCACATCACTCATGTTATATAGCTCTACATTCATATCAGGATTAAGTTAAAATAGTCCGTTTCCAAAATTCTCTTTGGGCTTATGCCAGCCTTCCTCATAGACCTGGTCTCCCTTTACTATGTCTACTCCTTCTATTCATCTTGCAACAGGCCCCACTCTAATCTCTGTCACAATTTCACTACTCTGAGTCTGACAGATTTCTCTTCAGCTCCTGGTATCTGAAACAGAACTCCACTGTCTCTCCACCTCACTTAAATTCTCATCTTAAAATGAATCTTTCCTCAGGACGCTTAATTTCTCTCTCTCTCACTGCTATTGGCCTTATGACAGAACAGTTTTAATTTATACATTACAGCTTTCTGTAAGTGATGCTGTGCACTGCCTAGCTTGTACGATATTATTTAATTCTATAAAACTCTTGGTCAAGTTTTCAAAAATAGATTCCTAAATTAGACTCCTAAATCTGTATTGATTGGTTGAAATCCATGGATGTGTCCAGGCCCTCAGACCTCTGTAAAACAGGCCTCTTATTTAGATGCCTAAATCTCAATTTAGGAAAATAATTTAGGCACACACTTTTTAGAAATCTTGGACTCTTATTTTTGTTTTACTACCATCTGGTTATCTTCCTTGTATCGTTATTTTGCATACCAGATTAAGCAATGGCCTATCATTACTATGTCATTCTTAGTTAAATCTCATGAAGATTTACTTGGGTTTTTTTTAAGATTCTTTCTTTAAATTACAAGGTCACTAGAGGGTAAAACACAGCAACGTTGCCTTCTGATTTCAAATCTTGAGATGAACTCTTAGATCCAGTTCAGGAGCTCCAGGGTTCTCTCTTTTGCCACTTTACTTTGTAGCTTTCACGAACCTTAAAGTCACTCAAGAGTGATCACTTTGTTAACTCCATGACAATGTCCTTTGATTCAAAGCTACATTTTGTTCTATAAAGTGTCATGACACACAGCATATATCTGCCATATTAGTACCCCTTCATATTGTGTCCTGTGATGCACGCCTTTAGGGCCATAAGGAATCTGTATATTTGTGGAGGGAAAAGTAATGAAGAGAGAAACCCTCTTTAGTGAATTTTCTTAATTTGACTTTTTAGTCTTTTTTTTTTTCTCCTTTCTCCTCATTCTGGGAGACAGGAAAACCTTGCCTGAATCATTATTAACTTTGAGAAACTGTGAAGTCTTTTCGCCTTCTGGAGTCCTATTCAGTGACAGGTCTCCAACCTTTGGAGTTGAGCCTGAAACCCTCACTTCTATAAATTGTTTGTATGCAGTTCCATTGTCTTCAATGAGATTACATGCAGGAGAAAGAACATCATGATTTGGCCCCTTGTAATGCCAAGGGATTTTATATGTGACTTAGTAACTCTTGAGATATTCAGAAGTTGTAGATCCTGTGTCTGAGGTGCTGTTTAGAGTAGGATTTAAAATTGCGTTATAAGCATGTGTTAACTAACGTGTTCGAACTAGAGCTGGCCAAAAACCAAGAACTTAGTCTGACCAAAACTTCTGAAGTTTTGACATTTGTTTTTGTTCCACATTGAAACTTTAAAAAAAAGACACCCACCCCAGACTAGCCCAGAGGTCAGTAGTTCTGCAAAAAGTTTTGGTTTCAACAAATTGGCACTTTGACTGCCCCACCCCCCTAAAGGGCGGGGGTGGGGGTGGGATTCCTGACCAGCTCTAGTTTTAGGTAACATTTTAAAAGTCTTGTGTAAAGGCACTCTGCCTATCACATGAGCTAAGCTGGTTGAGTTACAGCCTGGGAGGAGACAGCCCAACTGCTTTAACTCCACAGTTAAGCAAGTTAGCTCTGTTGCTTCTGCAGCCGTTGATGACATCATAACACCTGAAGAATTAAGAAAACTGCATCTACCCTAATGTCCCCAATATTTATAGTGGAAACACAATTGTGGAAAGCAAGTAAAAGGAAGAACTATGTTCCAGTTACTTAATTTTTAATGTGTGTAATTGTTGAGAGTCCTGGGCAGTCTAGGAGCCTGTTTCCTTCTAAAGAGAAATAAGGGAACAGATAAAAGGATTAAAGTGTCCTAGGTATTAATATTGGACCCCATCACTATAGCATCTGAGCAGCAGTCCCACCGCACTTGGAGATTAGCCTCAGAGCAGACCTGTGAGGTAAGGGAGTATTACTAACCTCATTTCACTGGGGTTGCCAGGTTTACGGTTTTCAACTGGAACACCCAGTTGAAAAGGGACCCTCTCCAGCCTGGTGAAAATGAGCGAGTGAGTGAATGAGGGTGGGGGAGAGCGAGCAATGGAGGGAGAGGGGATGGAGTCAGTGGGGCGGGGCCTCAGAGAAGGGGAGGGGCAAGGGTATTTGGTTGTCTACGATTAGAAAGTTGGCAACCTGAAGAAGGGAACTAAAGCATAAAGGCTATGTCTTCACTAGGATACAAGATTTATTAATTCAAGATAGCAATTTTAGTTCACTAGGACTGTACCTTGAGCTAGTTAGGATAAGGCAGGTTGTAAACTGAGGTAAACCCTCAGCTTGTTCATAGTCTGTAACTTGACCTGTTAATGTATGAAAGTTATAAACTACCTTGTCTTCACTAGGACGTTACCTTGTCTTCGTGACCATGTTAGCTAACTTATGTTAAACACATGCCCTTTTTTTTCTTCCTCTAGTGAAAATGCAGCCACAAAGCATTTTTCATGTTTGTGGACGAATTGAGACAGTTCCCGGTCTGCGCTAGGACACTTATGACAGAATAGCAGTGTCAGTAAGGGAGTTTTGGCTTTTTTTCTTCTTTTTTAGATTAGAATCTGAAGTTCACCAAACCACTATGAACTGGCCAGAATAGTATCGGGGTAGCTGTGTTAGACTGTATCCACAAAAACAACAAGGAGTCCAGTGGCACCTTAAAGACTAACAGATTTATTTGAGCATAAGCTTATACTCAAATAAATCTGTTAGTCTTTAAGGTGCCACCAGACTCCTTGTTGGCCCAGAATAGGCACTAGCTGCTCTTTCCAGTTCTGAATGGGCTGCCTCCCTTCAGCCCATAGGCTTAGTAGTTCCCAATTCAGGTTAGGATCTGAACTCTGATTTCCCATATGGCAATGTTTCCCCAACAGAATGGCTCATAATTTTTAAATTGAAAAAATAAAACGGTACTTTTAATCCTCACCTAGTGTAACTGAAGTTCTTAAAGTATGCGTTTCAAAATGAACCCTTACTAGCACTAATCCAGAAATCAAATCAAAATTTGGACAAAATGTGGCAATTTCATATTTGTATTTGTGAAATAAAAATAAAACGTGCCTGCTTAGTTGTGTAACTTGACATGCAATCAGTTATTTTTGAAATTTGAGTACGTGAAACTGATTAAAACACACACAAATCCCAAACAAAGTAGCATGTTTTGAAAATTTCAAATTTTAATAATGCTGCCTTACTCATATCTAATCATTACTGAGTATTCAGATTACCAGCAGTTTGAGACCTTTGCTAGCTGTCAATTGATTCTTTCATAATGTCCTTTTAAAAGAAAAAACCTTGCTCTATCATTTGTTTATGATCATTTCTGCTGTCACTGGAAAGTAGTGGGTTTTTTTTATTGTAGCATGTATAATTAGATTTGTGTGTGTGTTTCTCATGTGTAATAAAAATTGACAAGATTGGAATGACAGTAGTTACTTACAACAATGAATGATAAGCCTAGAATGAAGACTGTTTTAGTGTTAGTAAGGGATAAATGCAAATGACTTATGGAAGAAGAAAGACTTAGTATTATCCAGGTCGGAGTTGAAGTACTTTGAGGAAGGAGCAAGCTGCAGTTTCGCAAGAATGGGTGGGAGTCCAAAAAGCACAAGTGATTAGGAACGTAAGTCTCATTCACAGTACAGTTGTATTATGCAATCTAATGAGGAGGGCTTCATACTAGATTAAAAGGGGGAATATAACAAAAGCTCAGAGGAAGGTATAAAAAGTAACTTTGACAGAGGCTTGGATGTTAGCGGGATATGAAATTACAACGGGGAGTCATAGGAGCAACAATGGGGGAATGCGCTCAACATCTTAAATGTGTACACACAAGTGCAAGGAACACTCGGAATAAAGAAGAACCGGAAATCTTAACTCAGCTTGTGTATGACTTAATTGGCCTCAGACTCTATGGGATAATGTTACGAGTAGCATATTGGTATTGAGGGCTATAGCTTATTAAGGAAGAAAAACAGAGGGAAAAAAGGAGGAGGTGTTGCACTGTACAGCAAGAACATTCTGAGGTCCAAAAGGAGGTGAGAGGCAGACCAGCTGAAAGTCTCTGGATGAAAATAAAAGGGAAAAGAAAAGGGGCAACATCATGGTTGGAGTCTATTATAGAACACCAAAATCAGGAAAATGAGGCAGATGAGGCTTTTCTCGAACAAATTACAAAAATATCCAACATACAAGACCTAATACTAATGGAGGACTTAACTACCCAAGTATCTGTTTGAAAAGTAATGTGGCACAACATAAACATTTCCAGTAAGTTCTTGAAATATGTTGGAGACAACTTCCTGTTTCAGAGGGCTGAGGAAGTAAACCAGGGAGACTGCCATTTTATATTTCCTTCTCATTATCAGAGAGGAATTGGTAGCCAGTCTAAAAATGGAAGGCAATTTAGATGAAAGCGATCATGAAATGATAGGCTTCGTGATTCTAGGGAAAGGAAGGAATGTGAGCCGCAGAATAAGGACAATGGACTCCAAAAAAGCAGACTTTAACAAACTCAGAACTGGTAGGTAATGTCCCATGGGAAGAAAATATAAGGTCTTAAAGGGGAGTTCAGGAGAAGTGCCAGTTTCTCAGAGACAGTATTTTAAGGTGTCACCATGCCTCAGTGGGTCACAGCTGAGAATGCCAGATTCAGGACAAAATGCTGACAAATAGAGCAGACTTACTCCACCTGCTGGCTATTGTATCATTAGATTATACCAAGCCAGTAACAAAAGTAAACTTCTGTCTTACCACACTGATTAAAAAGAAGTAAAAAATGCAGTCTTGTTAGGCATTCCAGCCCTTGTCTCACCACCCAGACACTAGACTTTATGATGAGTGGTTATTGAAAACAAACTTCATCAAACAAAGAGTTCTTCTTATCTCAAGAGATCAGCCACATAGCCAGGTCAATATATAACTCAGATCTTACTCAATAATCATGCTGTTTCCAATCCTTTAGTAACTAAAATCTGAAGTAAAAGAAGAGAGCTAAAAATTGTTAATAACTCATACACACACACAATAATGGCAATCTTCTTATATCAGGTTTGTAGCAATGATATTATAGGTTGCTGGCTTGTAAAGTCTCTGGTAACTTCCAAAAGATTGGAAGTTCCTCAGTCCATAGTTCAGTTGTAAATCCACAGTCCAAAGAATCAGAGCAGGAAAGAGGTAACATGGAGATGTTTCAATGTTCTTTTATATCCTCCACCATGTGCTTGGAATTTTACTGCCCCAAACAGAGCTCATAGCCCCTATCTGTGGAAAGTTATGGCACAAAATGGAGTCCAGGGTCACATGAGCATATCACATGTCCTTACATGGCTTGCTGATGTACAGGGGCAGCCATTGGCCATATCTATGCTAAGGCATCCACAGGAAAACTTACTGGGCAGAATGAGCTTCTTCTAAGCCCCACTGCGAGAGTTAAATGTCTTTAATTGGCCATTAACACACAGCAGTCTGGCTTCAATGTAGATTTTACCTTGTGGGTATTACCCCGGGAACAAACACATATGAGATACAGCTATATGGCCAATATCCATAACTTCAGATACAGTGATGATTCATAGATTTAGGCGGGATAATCTTATTTAGCAAATCATAACTTTTCCATTGACACATTACATGGTATGCTTTGTACAAGATTTGTTTTAATTGTCTAACAATGGCAATATTAACGATATACATGGTCATATTTCAATCATAGAGTGCATCAGGAGCACTCTGATGACCTGAAAAATGAAAAGAGATCCCTACAAAGAAGTGGAACCACAGACAAATTGCTAAGGATGAGTATAGAAGTATAGTGCAAGCACATAGGGACAAAATCAGTCTAAGGTACAAAATGAGTTAGTTACACCTAGCAAGGGATACTTAAAGTAATAAGAAGATGTTCTATAACTACATTAGGAGGAAGAGAAAGACAAAGGAAGTATAGGTCCACTACTTAGAGGGGAAGGAGACCTACTAATGGATTAAAGTAGGTTTAAAGCCTATTTTACTTCAGTCTTCACTGAAAAGGTTAATTTTGATCAGATGTTTAACATAATTAATATTAACAACAAGGGGGCAGGAACACAAGCCAGAATAGCAAAAGAACAGGTTACAGAATATTTCAAGAAGTTAGATGTATTCAAGTCAGCAGGGCCTGACAAAATTCATCCTAGCATACTGAAATCATCTTGGAAGCATTAGCCATTATCTTGAGAACTCATGGAGAACAGGTAAGGTTGCAAGAAGACAGGAGAAGGGTGACTATTGTACCTGTTTTTAAAAAGGGGAACAAATAGGACCCAGGGGATTATAGACCAATCAGCCTAACTTTGATATCTGGAAAGATAGCAGAACAAATTAATAATCAAATTGCTTCCTGAGGAAAGGACCAACCCAGAACTTCTGTGGAGAATGCTAACTGCCAGAGCCCCTCCAGGAAGAAGGTAGGCGCAGCACAGTACTATTGATTTTGTCTTTTTCACAGGACTCTTTCTTATAAAAATACCATTGGGTGGTGGTCTGTGCTGGCTGTGAGAGGCCTAACAAGACAGTTGCAGGGGACCCCAGCCCAGGGTGGGTGGGTGTGAACTGCCTCAAAGTCTGTGGACTTTTGCATCCTACTCAGATCTACCCTGTAGTTTATGTTGGACCCTCAAGAGTACAATCATACAGTCCTTAACACATTTTAAGATGTATCAGGTCCACCTTTGGTCATTTTTTCTCAAGACTAAACATGCCCAGTTTTATTTAAACCTTTCCTCGTGGATCAGGCTTTCTAAACCTTTTATCCTTTTTGTTGCTCTCCTCGGGACTTTTTCCAATATCTTCACATCTTTCTTAAAGTGTGGCACCCAAAACTACACACAGTTGTCCTACTCTACGCAGCTCTAGTGAGGCCTCAACTGGAGTACTAACTCCTGTGTTTTACATATGACACTCCTGTTAACACATCCCAGAATGATATTTTTTTTTCTTTTTTTTTTTTTTTACAACTGCATTACATTGTTGACTCATTCAGTTTGTGATACATTACAACCCCCTGTTTGGCATTACTACTGACTAGCCAGTTATTCCCATTTTATAGTCATGCATTTGGGTTATTTTCCTTCCCAAGTGAAGCCCTTTGCACTAGTCTCTACTGAATTTCATCTTGGTGATTTCAGTCCAATTTTTCAAGCTCCTCTTGAATTCTAACTCTGTCTTCAAAAGTACTAGCAAACACTGCCAGCTTGGTGTCATCCACAAGTCTTATAAGCATACTCTCCTCTCCTTATCCAAGTCATCTAACGATAGATGGATAGTATCTGAGTCAATGCAGACCCCTGAGGGACCCCACTAGATATAACGTCCCAGTTTGACAGCCAACCATTAATAACTACTTTTTGAGTACGGTCTCTCAATCAGCTGTGCACCACCTTATAGTAATTTCATCTAGACCACATTTCTGTAGTTTTGCTTATGAGACTGTCGTGGGACTGTCAAAAGCTTTACTAAAAACAAGATATATCATGTCAGCTGCTTCTCTCCTATCCAATAGGCCAGTTACCCTGTCAAAAAAGAAAATTAAGTTACTTTGCTATGACTTATTCTTGACAAATCCATGCTGATTCTTCCTTACAACCCTATCATCCCCTAGTGCTTACAAATTGATTGTTTAATAATTTGTTGCAGGCATCAAAGTTAGGCTGATAAGTCTATAATTTCCTGGGTCCTCTTTGTTAAGTAGTAAGCCCTTCTTCACTCTTTCTGCATGTCTGTATGATGCCTATACCACAGGTACTCTGGTCCTGACTGACTCTGGATACTGCCATATAAATAATGGAGAAAACTGCTCTATCTTATTCTACTTGCAGTGTTGTTGTAGCCACGTTGGTCCCAGCATACAAGAGAGACAAGGTAGGTGAGATGGTATCTTGTATTAGACCAACTTCTGTTTAAGGAAGGTAAAAGCTTTTGAGCTTCACAGAGCTGTTCTGTAGGTCTGGGGAACGTCATGCTGGTTTCCCTCCCCAGACCTGCAGAAGACCTCTGTGAAGATCAAAAGGTGGTACCTTCCATAAACAGAACTTGGTCTAATAGACGATACCATCTCACCTACCTTGTCTCTCTCAGATCTTCTAGATGACTCTGATCAAGATTTTTTCATACAGCTTCTAGAACAAAGACAGGTTCATTTACAAGCTATTACTCAATGCAGGGGGCGAAGAAACACTGCATGCTGTGTAAGAGCTTGTAAAGGTGTGAGCTGTCCCTGAGTACTCTCCTCTCCCCCAACTTTGCAGCCCAGTGTGCCCTACCTTGATTTCCTTCAATGGCCAGGAGCAAAGAGAAGACAACATACGCTAAGCAGATGCCGTATCCCTTTTAATAAGGCTTCAACCCAGGAAACATTACACCAAACAGTTATTCAAGACTCGCAAACTTATAGCCCACAGCCAAGTCCCTGAAACAGGTTAGGCTTGGCTTCAGGTGCCTCAGGGAACAACTCCCACCCCCTGCAGTTTGCCTGGATTCTCTATTCTTCCTGTTCATATTTCTCAGCCCCTAGGCCAGGGCTGGGCCTTGTTGATTATCCCCATGCTGCCGGCTGCTGCCTTTCTGTGGTGGAATTCTAAAACTGTATTATACTCAGCCATTAAGAGACATTGTGTGAAACACACTCTTACCTGAGCTGGTAACAGCCATTTCTAGCAGTGCACTGAAGTGTCTTAAACAGAACATCTGTTTTCTCTCTCTCCCTGATGGAAGCTCTATGACCCAGTCCAAATCTCTACAGAAGCCTGATCTGCCAGTAGCAGCCCTGCAACCTACCGTTTACAAGAAGTATATGACACCGTCCCTTAAAGGGATAGTGCTTCCCCCCCCCCGAACTTCTTCACTGAGCTATTTTAAAAATAATTTTAGGAAAACAAATGAAATAAACACATGTTCTTGAGGACTAATTTCTCTGGGAGCAGTTTTGGCAGGAAAATAAGAGGCATAATTTCTGTGATATTCTAGTCATCCAAGATGCAGAGTACATGCTACTCTATTTAGCAGTTTTCACACAATCATACTCTAGTCACATGTGATGAAATCACTCAACATCATCCTGGCCCTTACTCAGCTACCATAACAGTGTTCCCACTTCTTTCATACATTTTACATTCAATCCAACATGTAAGAAAACTGGTCTTTGCAAAGCTGTACCATTCAATAAAACACATTTATACTGTAAACTTTTTGAAAGCTTTTTCCCTGGTAATTATAACGTACAAACTCTTTCCTTTTGGAATTTAACACGGATGAAGTAAATAGGATTCTACAGAAGTTTCTCTAAATATCTACAGTGTCAAGGTTCCTCGCCCACTCTGAACTCTAGAGTACAGATGTGGGGACCTGCATGAAAAACCTCCTAAACTTATCTTTACCAGCTTAGGTCAAAAACTTCCCCAAGGTACAAAATATTCCCCCCGTTGTCCTTGGACTGGCCGCTACCACCACCAAACTAATACTGGTTACTGGGGAAGAGCTGTTTGGACGCGTCCTTCCCCCCAAAATACTTCCCAAAACCTTGCACCCCACTTCCTGGACAAGGTTTGGTAAAAAGCCTCACCAATTTGCCTAGGTGACTACAGACCCAGACCCTTGGATCTTAAGAACAATGAACAATCCTCCCAACACTTGCACCCCCCCTTTCCTGGGAAATGTTGGATAAAAAGCCTCACCAATTTGCATAGGTGACCACAGACCCAAACCCTTGGATCTGAGAACAATGAAAAAGCATTCAGTTTTTTACAAGAAGACTTTTAATAAAAAATAGAAGTAAATAGAAATAAAGAAATCCCCCCTGTAAAATCAGAATGGTAGATATCTTACAGGGTAATTAGATTCAAAAACATAGAGAACCCCTCTAGGCAAAACCTTAAGTGACAAAAAAGATACACAGACAGAAATAGTTATTCTATTCAGCACAATTCTTTTCTCAGCCATTTAAAGAAATCATAATCTAACACATACGTAGCTAGATTACTTACTAAAAGTTCTAAGACTCCATTCCTGGTCTATCCCTGGCCAAGACCAGCATACAGACTGACACAGACCCTTTGTTTCTCTCCCTCCTCCCAGCTTTTGAAAGTATCTTGTCTCCTCATTGGACATTTTGGTCAGGTGCCAGCGAGGTTACCTTTAGCTTCTTAACCCTTTACAGGTGAGAGGAGCTTTCCCCTGGCCAGGAGGGATTTCAAAGGGGTTTACCCTTCCCTTTATATTTATGACACGCCCCCCAAATCTCAGCTAGGGTGAAACACTGGCTGGGATTTCTTCCTGGAGCTCTAGGAAAAACAGAGTTAATAAGACACATGCATCTCTAAATATACTACCAAGTACATAAAGACTAACAATATTTTCCACATCTCAAGGACGATTTTAACCAGTTGATTCTGGGAAACTTTCACGGGAGAGTGCATCAGCCACTTTGTTAGAAGCTCCTGAGATGTGTTGGATGTCGAAATCAAAACCTTGGAGAACTAAACTCCACCGAAGAAGTTTTTTGTTAGTTTCTTTGACGGTGTGAAGCCACTTTAGTGCAGCATGGTCGGTTTGCAGGTGGAAACGCTGTCCCCAAACATATGGGCGTAGCTTTTCCAGAGCGTAGACAATGGCATAACATTCTTTTTCAGTGACTGACCAGTTGCTTTCCCTCTCAGACAGTTTTTTGCTGAGAAACACTACAGGGTGGAATTCTTGATCAGGTCCTTTCTGCATTAAAACTGCTCCCACACCACGCTCAGATGCATCTGTGGTTACTAGGAACGGTTTGTCAAAGTCTGGGGCCCTTAGTACAGGGTCAGACATGAGTGTCGCTTTAAGCTTGTTAAAGGCCTTCTGACACTTTCCGGTCCACTGAACAGCATTTGGCTGTTTCTTTTTGGTTAGGTCTGTCAGTGGGGCAGCGATTTGGCTGTAGTGCGGTACAAATCGTCTGTAATAACCGGCCAAGCCTAAGAAGGATTGAACCTGTTTCTTTGACTTTGGGACAGGCCACTTTTGGATAGCATCCACTTTGGCCTGTAGGGGGCTGATAGTTCCTTGACCCACCTGGTGTCCAAGGTAAGTCACTCTGTTTAGGCCTATTTGACACTTCTTAGCCTTAACAGTTAGTCCTGCCTCCCTTATGCGCTCAAGGACTTTTTGTAGATGTTCCAGGTGGTCTGCCCAGGAATCCGAAAATATGGCCACGTCGTCAAGGTAGGCGGCTGCATATTCTCCTAATCCCGCTAGGAGACCATCTACAAGTCTTTGGAAAGTGGCGGGTGCATTTCGCAGCCCGAAAGGGAGTACATTAAATTCATACAGCCCGAGATGTGTGATGAAGGCTGACCTTTCCTTGGCAGATTCATCTAGCGGTACCTGCCAGTACCCCTTGGTTAAGTCCAAGGTAGAGATGAACTGGGCCCGTCCCAGTCTCTCTAATAGTTCATCTGTGCGTGGCATTGGATAGTTGTCTGGGTGAGTTACAGCATTTAGCTTACGGTAGTCCACGCAAAAACGTATTTCCCCATCTGGTTTGGGAACTAGAACCACTGGAGATGCCCATGCACTTTCAGAGGGGCGGATTACACCCATCTGTAACATATCCTGGATCTCCCGTTCTATAGCAGTTTTAGCTTGAGGAGACACCCGGTAAGGGTGGACCCTAATTGGGTGAGCATTACCTGTGTCAATGGAGTGGTATGCCCATTCAGTCAGTCCTGGGGTGGCTGAGAACGTTGGCGCGTAGCTAGTGCACAGCTCCTGGATCTGCTGTCGCTGCATACGCCCAAGGGTCATGGAGAGGTTCACCTCTTCCACACCACCACCACATTTCCCTTCGTAGTAGACACCTTCAGGCCACTCAGCATCATCTTCTCCCTGGGCTGTAAACTGACAAACCTTTAATTCTCTGGAATAAAAGGGCTTTAGAGAATTAATATGGTACACCTTAGGCTTTCGGTTGGAGGTGGGGAATGCTATGAGATAATTAACAGCTCCCAGGCGCTCCTGGACCGTGAATGGCCCTTCCCACGATGCTTCCATTTTATGGGCCTGGAGCGCCCTTAAGACCATGACCTGGTCTCCTACTTTGAAGGAACGCTCTCTGGCATGTTTATCATACCAGGCTTTTTGCTCTTTTTGAGCATCCTGTAAGTTTTCTCTAGCAAGGGCTAAAGAGGTTCGGAGGGTGTTTTGTAGGTTGGTTACAAAGTCCAGAATGTTAGTTCCTGGAGAAGGTGTAAATTCCTCCCATTGCTGCTTCACCAACTGCAATGGCCCCTTAACCTCACGGCTATATACAAGTTCAAATGGGGAAAACCCTAAACTGGGATGTGGTACAGCTCTGTAGGCAAAGAGCAACTGCTGCAACACTAGGTCCCAATCATTGGAGTGCTCATTTACGAATTTACGTATCATGGCCCCCAAAGTTCCATTAAACTTCTCCACCATGCCATTTGTTTGATGGTGGTAAGGAGTGGCAACCAAGTGATTTACCCCATGAGCTTCCCAAAGGTTTTTCATAGTTCCTGCCAGGAAATTAGTCCCTGCATCTGTGAGGATGTCGGAGGGCCAACCTACCCGGGCAAAAATGTCTGCTAGTGCCTGGCACACACTTTTAGCCCTGGTGTTGCTTAGAGCTACTGCTTCCGGCCATCGGGTGGCAAAATCCATGAAAGTCAGTATGTACTGCTTTCCTCTGGGTGTCTTTTTCGGAAAAGGACCCAGAATATCCACAGCTACTCGTTGAAATGGAACTTCAATGATGGGGAGTGGCTGGAGAGGGGCTTTGACCTGGTCTTGGGGTTTTCCCACTCTTTGGCACACCTCACAAGACTGGACATAGGTAGAAACATCCTTGCCCATTCCCTCCCAGTGGAATGACCCCCCCAAACGGTCTTTGGTCCTGTTCACCCCAGCATGGCCACTAGGGTGATTGTGGGCTAAGCTCAAGAGCTTGGCCCAGTATTTAGTTGGAACTACCAACAGTCTCTGAGGATGCCAGTCTTCCTGGTGTCCCCCAGAAAGAGTTTCCTTGTATAAAAGTCCTCTTTCTACAAGAAACCTGGATCGATTAGAAGAGCTGAGAGGCGGTGGGTTGCTCCGTGCCGCCGTCCAAGCTCTCTGGAGGCTTTCATCTGTTTCCTGTTCGGTCTGGAACTGTTCCCTTGATGCTGGAGACATCAGTTCCTCATGGGATTGTGGACCTAGGCTTGGTCCCTCTGGAAGCGATATAGGGAATGGAGCTGTTTCTGTTGACTGTGAACCGCTCTCCGCTGGTGCACTATGTTGGGATTCAGGCTCCGGCTGAGCCTCTTGTGTAGGGTTATCGGCTGCTGCCATTTCAGGTTCGGTGGGGCCCTCTGGTGTTGAGGTTGCAAGTACTGGATTCAGTGCTGACACTGGGTCTGGTGTTGGTTGTTCGGCTGGTTCCAGTTCTGGGACTGGTTCCGTCTGGGTCTCTGGGACTGGATCCACTTCTGCTGTTGCAGACATTGGCCTGGGGTCTGGGTCCATCACCTCTGACCGGGTCCTGATAGAAGTTTCCGGAACAGAGCTAGGCCTCACGGCTTGTTTAGCCTGGCTGCGGGTGACCGTTCCCACCCTCTTGGCCTGCTTCACATGATTGGCCAAGTCTTCCCCCAACAGCATGGGAATGGGATAATCATCATAGACTGCAAAAGTCCATGTTCCTGACCAGCCCTTGTACTGGACAGGCAACTTGGCTGTAGGCAAATTGAAAGAGTTGGACTTGAAGGGTTGAATCGTCACTTGGATCTCTGGGTTGATTAAATTGGGGTCCACTAAGGAAGCATGGATAGCTGACACTTGTGCTCCGGTGTCCCTCCACGCGGTGACCTTCTTTCCGCCCACACTCACAGTTTCCCTCCGCTCCAAGGGTATCTGGGAGGTATCTGGGCCTGTGGACCTCTGGTGTGATTCCGGTGCAATGAACTGTAATCTGTTGGGGTTCTTGGGGCAGTTGGCCTTTACATGCCCCAGCTCGTTACATTTAAAACATCGTCCAGCTGATGGGTCACTGGGGCGAGGAGGGTTGCTGGAGAACGGGGTGGTGGGACGATAAGGGGTCTGGAGGGTTCTTTGGGAGGTAGGTGGGGCCTTGGGCGGCCCCCGGTAATAGGGTGTGGTCTGGGGTGGTCCCTTCTGGTCTCCGCTCCAACTGCGACCAGTTTTCTTCTTCTCTGCCACCTCCACCCATCTGGCTCCCATCTCTCCTGCCTCGATTACAGTTTTGGGTTTCCCATCTAGGATGTATCTTTCTATTTCCTCAGGAACACCTTCTAAGAATTGTTCCATTTGCATTAGGAAGGGCAAATTTACTGGAGATTCAACACTTGCTCCTGATATCCAGGCATCCCAATGTTTCACAATGTGGTAGGCATGTCGGGTAAATGACATGTCTGGTTTCCACCTTAGGGCTCTGAACCTCCGACGAGACTGCTCGGGTGTTATCCCCATTCTGACTCTCGCCTTGGATTTAAACAGTTCATACTTGTTCATGTGTTCTTTAGGCATTTCAGCTGCCACCTCAGCTAAGGGTCCACTGAGCTGCGGCCTCAGCTCTACCATGTATTGGTCAGTAGAGATGTTGTACCCAAGGCAGGCCCTTTCGAAGTTTTCTAAGAAGGCCTCAGTATCATCACCTGCCTTGTAGGTGGGGAACTTTCTGGGATGGGAAGTGGTACCTGGAGAAGGATTGCTAGGGTTTGTTGGTATATTCTGCTGGGCCTTTATCCTCTCCACCTCCTCCACATGCTTCCTCTCTTTTTCCTTCTCCTCCTCCACATGCTTCCTCTCTTTTTCCTTCTCCTCCTCCACATGCTTCCTTGCCTCCATTTCCCTCTTGTGGGCAGCCTCCTGTACCTCCTTCTCCAGCCGCATGAGTTCTATCTGTCTTTCATGTTCCCTTTGTTTTTCCTCAGCCTGAAATTTGGCTAATTCCAGCTGTAGTCGAGCTGAGGATTTGGTCATTCTAACCTCTCTGTTTTTAACTAACTTTACACCCGAGGTTTAGAAATAAACAAACAAAACTTGGCTGTAAAATTTTGCTGTGCTGGAATAGAATATCTATTCTCTGATAGTGATTGTCAGCCTACAGAAAAAGACAATTCCCTTGTCTCTGCTCTGGGCCCAAATTAAAGCAAAAAACCTCCAACTACTTGGAAACCTGCTTACCCAAGCCCAAAGAAAAAGCAAATGGGTAGAACACACACCCCCTATTTACTTTTAGGAAGAAAAGAAAAAAAAAACCTCTGGGTTGGAAGACTGTGAATTTCCCTGCAGGAGTTAAGTACCCTGCCTCCAGGCAAAGAAAACCTGCAATTCACAAGATAATCCCCTTTTGTCTCTGCTTGGCCACAAAGCAGAGAAAAACAATCTGCTTTCAGTTTCAACTGCTTTCTGGACTTCCTTTCCAAAGGAAAAAAAAATTCCTTTTTAAAATCTGTATTTCTAGTTCAAAAAATCTCAACTGGATCTCAAAATGATTTCAGGTTAATCCCACCACTATGCCACCATGTCAAGGTTCCTCGCCCACTCTGAACTCTAGGGTACAGATGTGGGGACCTGCATGAAAAACCTCCTAAGCTTATCTTTACCAGCTTAGGTCAAAAACTTCCCCAAGGTACAAAATATTCCCCCCGTTGTCCTTGGACTGGCCGCTACCACCACCAAACTAATACTGGTTACTGGGGAAGAGCTGTTTGGACGCGTCCTTCCCCCCAAAATACTTCCCAAAACCTTGCACCCCACTTCCTGGACAAGGTTTGGTAAAAAGCCTCACCAATTTGCCTAGGTGACTACAGACCCAGACCCTTGGATCTTAAGAACAATGAATAATCCTCCCAACACTTGCACCCCCCCTTTCCTGGGAAATGTTGGATAAAAAGCCTCACCAATTTGCATAGGTGACCACAGACCCAAACCCTTGGATCTGAGAACAATGAAAAAGCATTCAGTTTTTTACAAGAAGACTTTTAATAAAAAATAGAAGTAAATAGAAATAAAGAAATCCCCCCTGTAAAATCAGAATGGTAGATATCTTACAGGGTAATTAGATTCAAAAACATAGAGAACCCCTCTAGGCAAAACCTTAAGTGACAAAAAAGATACACAGACAGAAATAGTTATTCTATTCAGCACAATTCTTTTCTCAGCCATTTAAAGAAATCATAATCTAACACATACGTAGCTAGATTACTTACTAAAAGTTCTAAGACTCCATTCCTGGTCTATCCCTGGCCAAGACCAGCATACAGACTGACACAGACCCTTTGTTTCTCTCCCTCCTCCCAGCTTTTGAAAGTATCTTGTCTCCTCATTGGACATTTTGGTCAGGTGCCAGCGAGGTTACCTTTAGCTTCTTAACCCTTTACAGGTGAGAGGAGCTTTCCCCTGGCCAGGAGGGATTTCAAAGGGGTTTACCCTTCCCTTTATATTTATGACAATGTTATTAAGTGGCTTGTTTGCCTTCCTCTCCAGCATGGGGCATGGTTTACCTGTTGAGATCATCTAGGTATATCTCACATAGTCAATTCCCTGCCGTTACAGTGGCATTGAGCATTGGTACACAGTTTAATCTCCTGAGGACTTGTTGGGGACACTGGGGCATGGCCACTAGGTAACTCGAGGGGATGGAAGACCACGAGTGTTGATGAAGCCCCCTCGCACTAGGCCCAAGTGTCCTTGCCCCCCCCTCCCCCCCCCCCGCCTGGAGGCACTCGCAGCAGCTCTGCGTACTAGGCCCAAGTGTCCTTGGTGCCTCCCCCCCTCTCCCCCCCGCCTGGAGGCACTCACAGCAGTTATGCTGAGGATCTGCAACAATATGTTGCAGAGTCAGACTGCCTGAAACTAAACAAGGCCAAACAGGGCAGATATGGAAGAAAAATGCTGAATAAAGCAGCTTTATGTATAGTTTAACAAATGATACAAAAAACAAGGGAACTAGCTGGTAACTGGATTGGCTGGCTGTATGGATACTTAGGGCAGCTTGCTATTGGATAAGTATGCTGAAGAAAGGATGTATAAAAGCCTGTGTAACTTCCTGCTCTGTGTACAGGATTTGAGATTCTATTCTCCCTGTACCTTTTTGAAGCTTCAAATAAACTTTTCTGCTTCTCCACCCCATTGTGATTATTGGGTGAAGCACACTGGGTAGCGAACCAATCCCTGCTGTTGTTTTGTCTCTCGGCACTGGGTGCCGGCAACAGACTGAAATACTTTGGTCTAACTAAAGTCTCTGGCTTTAATAAACCTACAGAAAGAATAAGATTCTTCACTAAATTCTATAGGTTTTTATAGTAATGTCTACAGAATCCTATTGGATTGATTTCCATCTAGTTCTATAGAACTTTTCTGTAAGTGTTTTTTATTTCTATGCCTTGACTCAACTCTTCTGTATGCAACAGTTTTCCATTGTAAAAAGAATGACAAAGATATGAAAGGAATGTTAATTAGATATTTTTTGAGATACACCATCTTCACACAAACTGTTAAAAGGCACTGTTGGACTCCTAGAGAACTAGTAGGATGGGTTCATAGTTCAGTGCTGAGACACATAAATGATGAATTCTTGGACAGCTGCTACTATTTTATAGGGTACCTATTATACCCATTGTCTCAAAGGTAGAAATCCTAAGTGGCTCCCTTCTGACAAACCTAGAAACCTCAGATGGATTGGTGCTGGTTTGGAGGTGTTCTGGATGTTAGTAGCAAATTAATTTGGAATACTTCAGCATAAAATACACCTAGTGTGTTTGAGAGGAGCTAAGACAGAGCCTTAAAGTGAGCTTAAAGCAGCATCTGGGTCTAAGCCGTTGTCTGGCTACAAATCTGCACACAGCTGTTCTGCAGAAGTTCTGAAAGTAGCGCTGCATATTAATGCAGTAAACTTCAATTTGCTTTGCATCAACATATCTGTTTGAGAGTATGCATACTCATAATAAATTATACTAAGTAGGTGACAACCTGAATTTGTGTCCATTTGTTTCTATCCCAGCAAGGAAATAGCCTACCTCGGGAGTTCAGATTCTTGATTCCACAGGCGTTGTCTGCATGTGAAAATTGTATCAATTTTATTAGGCATTTACAAACTGACTTAGGTTTTTTCTATACACAGAAGTTGTGTTAATATGATTTATATTGGTTTAGTCAAATTGACACACCTATTCTTGTTTAAAATGGTGTATCCATCGGTGATCTTCCTGATAACACCATCCTGGCCACTATGGATGTAGAAGCCCTCTACACCAACATTCCACACAAAGATGGACTACAAGCCGTCAGGAACACTATCCCCGATAATGTCACGGCTAACCTGGTGGCTGAACTTTGTGACTTTGTCCTTACCCATAACTATTTCACATTTGGGGACAATGTATACCTTCAGATCAGCAGCACTGCTATGGGTACCCGCATGGCCCCACAGTATGCCAACATTTTTATGGCTGATTTAGAACAACGCTTCCTCAGCTCTCGTCCCCTAAAGCCCCTACTCTACTTGCGCTATATTGATGACATCTTCATCATCTGGAACCATGGAAAAGAAGCCCTTGAGGAATTCCACCATGATTTCAACAACTTCCATCCCACCATCAACCTCAGCCTGGTCCAGTTCACACAAGAGATCCACTTCCTGGACACTACAGTGCTAATAAACGATGGTCACATAACCACCACCCTATACCGGAAACCTACTGACTGCTATTCCTACCTGCATGCCTCCAGCTTTCACCCTGACCACACCACACGATCCATCGTCTACAGCCAAGCTCTGCGATACAACCGCATTTGCTCCAACCCCTCAGACAGAGACAAACACCTACAAGATCTCTGTCAAGCTTTCTTACAACTACAATACCCACCTGCGGAAGTAAAGAAACAGATTGATAGAGCCAGAAGAGTTCCCAGAAGTTACCTACTACAGGACAGGCCTAACAAAGAAAATAACAGAACGCCACTAGCCGTCACCTTCAGCCCCCAACTAAAACCCCTCCAACGCATTATTAAGGATCTACAACCTATCCTAAAGGATGACCCAACACTCTCACAAATCTTGGGAGACAGGCCAGTCCTTGCCTACAGACAGCCCCGCAACCTGAAGCAAATACTCACCAACAACCACATACCACACAACAGAACCACTAACCCAGGAACTTATCCTTGCAACAAAGCCCGTTGCCAATTGTGCCCACATATCTATTCAGGGGACACCATCACAGGGCCTAATAACATCAGCCACACTATCAGAGGCTCGTTCACCTGCACATCCACCAATGTGATTTATGCCATCATGTGCCAGCAATGCCCCTCTGCCATGTACATTGGTCAAACTGGACAGTCTCTACGTAAAAGAATAAATGGACACAAATCAGATGTCAAGAATTATAACATTCATAAACCAGTCGGAGAACACTTCAATCTCTCTGGTCACGCAATCACAGACATGAAGGTCGCTATCTTAAAACAAAAAAACTTCAAATCCAGACTCCAGCTAGAAACTGCTGAATTGGAATTCATTTGCAAATTGGATACTATTAATTTAGGCTTAAATAGAGACTGGGAGTGGCTAAGTCATTATGCAAGGTAGCCTATTTCCTCTTGTTTTTTCCTACCCCCCCCCCCCAGATGTTCTGGTTTAACTTGGATTTAAACTTGGAGAATGGTCAGTTTGGATGAGCTATTACCAGCAGGAGAGTGAGTTTGTGTGTGTATGGGGGTGGGTTTTTGGAGGGGGGTGAGGGAGTGAGAGAACCTGGATTTGTGCAGGAAATGGCCTAACTTCATTATCATGCACATTGTGTAAAGAGTTGTCACTTTGGATGGGCTATCACCAGCAGGAGAGTGAATTTGTGTAGGGGGGTGGAGGGTGAGAAAACCTGGATTTGTGCTGGAAATGGCCTAACCTGAAGATTACTTTAGATAAGCTATTACCAGCAGGACAGTGGGGTGGGAGGAGGTATTGTTTCATATTCTCTGTGTATATATAAAGTCTGCTGCAGTTTCCACGGTATGCATCTGATGAAGTGAGCTGTAGCTCACGAAAGCTCATGCTCAAATAAATTGGTTAGTCTCTAAGGTGCCACAAGTACTCCTTTTCTTTTTGCGAATACAGACTAACACGGCTGTTACTCTGAAACCTCCTTGTGTAGACACTCTGATTTCAATTTGAGTGCCTTATGTCAGTTTAAGCTTAAGTTATACACACTAGTCTGCACTGATTTAACTAAATCAGTTTCTAAACCAATTTAATCAGTAAAATTATCTTATGTAGACAACCAGGAGAGTCCTCAACTAAAAAAAAAAAAATGGTGGCTACTGCACTTACATAATTTGTATATAAAATTTAAATCCCTGTCACTTTCTTAATCCTATCAGTGACAATGGAAAACCATCCAATGTAGTTTCTCTTTCAATTTAATTAAATTTTAAATCATTTTAAACTATTTTACATTGAGGATTTAAACATTCCTAACCCAAGCAATTGCATATTGCTGTAAATCCTTGTCTGTCTGCTCCCCGTTTGTCATGCCCATTTTGTGCCCAGAAGCAGATGGACTCCTCAAATAAAAGAGGGAGGAAGAGGCAGCTCAGGGTCTGGTAAGCCAAACAGCTATGATGAAGGAAGAAGGTTGCTTGTTGGCCACAATGGCAAATTTGGGACTTTGGGTACATCTACACTGCACATGTGCCTAGCACAGGTATAAATAGCAGTACAGATGGTGAGGCACTGCTTAGGTAAGTAAAGACACAGCTGAACCCTTAGGGTATGTACCCTACATGGCTCTTTACATACCCACGTGGTACCTTCCCCATCTACACCACTATTTTTATAACTGTAGTGTCCTGCAGCCTCCCCACTGCTGGAGCCTTTCTCTCTGCCAGAATCTTTCACAGACGTATGTAGTTACACAACACACCGTGGACACAGATTGCATTCCACTGGGGCATGTAGCTACACATACCCTACATGCCTCCACCAGTAGTGTGCAATGTAGACCTAGCCTTTGTTTGCCTTGACCCTGATGAGAGGGAACGCTGGAACTGGATTTAGAATAAAACCTAAAGAGAATGTTTTTGTTTTATATTCCTTCTTGGTTTGCCAGAGTTCCTTTCAGTGAAGAAGCACTCACTTGCAGACCATTAATAAAAACTGATTGTGTTGTATTGAACTCTGTGTTTAAAATGATAAACTATCACTTTAAATTCCTCAGGGGTTTCCTGGTCCTGTTAGTGGGCTCCACAGGAAAAAGTATGATCTGGGTCTTTGAGCTTTCAGTCTGCAAAGAACCAGCCTAGAGCAAGGTGGGGCAAGTTGTTCCTTTCTGATTTAGAGAGCTGCCTGCTTCCTCTTGGTTTTTGGTTCTTGTGTATTAAGGTTCTGGGTTTTAAGAAATAAAGTAGTGTTACATTGCAACCTTCCAGATAGATAAAACATAACATACTCTAACTTCTCTGTTTATATGCTGTGAACATATTATTGATAAACACCGACTCCTTGCCTTTGTAATCAATATAGGATTTGAATTGATCCAGGCTACTTAACTGTCTTCTGAGCTGCTTCAACCTGGAGCTAAGGCTCAATTTCTTATAAGTCTCTCTACAAGTCACAATCATATCTGCCCTTGAATCAAGCTTAAATTTAAACTACAGTATTACACATATTGAAAATGAACAGTCGAAGATTGCTCATGAATGCTGACAAACTTGCTCGCCCCTCAAATGAGGCCTGTGGCACAGAGAAGGAAAAGAATGCCTGATTCAAATAATTGTTTATTCTGAACTTTTGTTTTCTCAGGAAGGGGTGGAGTTTTCGGAATGTAGCGAGAGGGATAAATCAAATTATGTAGTGAGTGACAAGGACACTGAGGCAGTGGCACACCTGATAGTTAAAATTGAGTAAATCACTTGTAGCACAGAAAGAAAAGGAGTACTTGTGGCACCTTAGAGACTAACAAATTTATCTGAGCATAAGCTTTCGTGAGCTACAGCTCACTTCATCTGATGCATGCAGTGGAAAATACCTTGTATTATGCAAGACACTGAATTTAGCTGTATGGAGTGGAAATCCATCAACTTAATGAAAGCACTGTATTTTCCACTGCATGCATCCAATGAAGTTAGCTGTAGCTCACGAAAGCTTATGCTCAAATAAATTTTAAGGTGCCACAAGTACTCCTTTTTTTTTTGTGGATACAGACTAACACGGCTGCTACTCTGAAACCTGTCATTGTAGTACAGTTAACTAAAGTAGAGGTCCCATCATGGGACAAAGTAGGAATTCTGTGACTCCATCATACCTGTAGAAATCCTCATTTCCTCAAAACAATTTTATTTCTTTAAAAAATTTGAATAACTCACCACATGCTCATATCTAGTGTGGGTATCTGCGTTGAATTTTGCAGAAAAGTCCATAAATTCATGAGACTTTCTGACCTTCCCCTGCACTGGGATAGGCATAATCCTGATAACATACCAGTTGATTCTGATTTTCCCAAAACTGCATTCTCTTATGCAAAATAATTGATAGAAAACTCCTGACCAACTCTAGTTCTCAATGAACAGGACCCCCATGCCATTAACCAAGTAAGGGAGTGGTTCACACAGGTGGCTTTGCCTAGCATTGGCTCACTGAATAGGTGTATGTCCTTGTCCACAGTGCTCCTGAGGCTACAGCATTGCATAATATTGCCTGCAGTCTAGGCTGCTGCTGTGGTGAAACAGGAACATTTATAAGCATGAACGAAAGGTTTGGTTTGGGGTGTTTACCTACAATGATCTTTGCTGGGCAGAGTTGCTTGTAAACACGTGCATTTGCAATAATGAAATCACTTCCAATGTCCATCTGGGGACACAGGAATGCCCATGGGCTTTGGCCCAGACCCTTGAAGTTATTTGTCTGTATCTAAATACCTTTGAGGATGTGGGCTCTTGTGCCTAACCGGCCAGCAGCATAACCTACAGAAGGGGGGCAGCACATGGGCTGAAAAACCTGAATGCTGTATCATTGCCAGAGGGGCCATGTTCTTGGAGAGACTCTTATAGATGGCACAACCCTGGTGAGGGGAACATAGGGAGTTAGGCAGGAAGCAACTCAGCCTGGTGGATAGCAGTCCACAGGGTTTAATAAAGTTTCACTTGTTCAATTTCACCTACATTCAGCTTCACTAATTTAGACTCATGAGATTAAAACCACCACACTGGATTAGGTTTCTGTGTGCTTTATGCTGTTGATCTTTAGTTGGAAGCCTCTCCACAAATGTGTGTGTGCGCGTTTTCCATTGCAAATCTAAGCTGCCACTCACACAGCAGAAGGCTGCCAGGCGGGGGATTCGGCAGTCCCACTCCAGCAGAAAGAAGGGGGCAGCTGTCCGTTTTCCTTTTCTAGCCTGCACCTCCCTTCCCTGCCTTCAGCTTCCTGAGCCCTTTTCCGTCCCCACCTCAGGGAGAACAAAAGACAGGAAAAAAAAAAAAACCACTGCTAGAGGATAAGGGGGGTAGAAACCCTGACAGACGGCACCTTAGCTTTGAACCTCTTGACAGTAATGGATGGCAGCCTTTACTCGCCTCGCTTCTGAGAGGACCTAGGTAGCCATTTTAATTAAGGGAGCCTTCTTCCTTCAAATCCATTCAAACACAGGAAGACAGCAGCTCTTTTTACTAAGGGCAAACTGCCTGATAATTGCTGCTCATGTGATCACCAGCCTTTTACACCAGAGCCATCTCATGCGGAAGCAAGACTGAGCGTTTGCAGACCCTTGGCTTCTGTTCTGTGTCCCTCCCTTAAGATTTCCTACTCATCAGCGAAGTCTGCAAGAGCAACCACCTGTGAGTAACTCTACCCTGTAACAAAACAGCCTGCAGCGGCGTGAATGAATGCATTCCTCCTCCTCCTCGCTTTTTCTGCTAGTCCTCTGCTGCTTGCTCTGGTTTGGTACACATGTCGATTCTCAGGAATTTCTGGGAACTGTCGCTTGTCTGCAGGTGCTGGGGGGGAATTGTGAATGAGGGAGACATTTAAGCGCTCGTTATTGAAAATCGTGTAGCAAAATCCTTTGTCCCCAGAAGGAGTGGGTGTGAAGGCTGAGTTCTAAAATCCATCCCCCCTCCCAAAGAGCAGGTCTGCATTTCTAAGTTGTATCATTTTATGCTAAAAGAGGTGTACTTTCCTCCTTTATTTAATCTCGGTAGTGGTCAGTACCACAAATGTAATCTATTGAGAGGATTCATGATTATGGGGTATAAAGGTTTGATCTGCAAGAGTTGGGGATGGGTAAACTCTTTACCAGTCGCAAAGTTATGAATGAGTTATGCAGGCCGCCATACAACTGTGCCAATTAAAAGTATGTCACATGGCACCATCTGTATTTTTATATATATATATATATGTGTGTGTGTCACACAGTTAACAGAAACTGGTTTTAGAGCATTTTTTTAAAAACCCATACTATTTTTCATTCCTCCTCTAGTAAAGCCAGATTCCCTTCGAACTACGGGGACTCTCCCTGACAAAGAGGAATGTATTGTTTGTTTAACTATCTAAATACTAGGCTACATAAATACGTCTGCTTTAAAGTCCAATATCTTAGTACCTTTCGGAGCTATAATCAAGTAACCGTGTGCCCCATTTTTAGACTGTAACCCCTTTGCAGTAGGGATTGTGCTTTCCTATGTGCTTGTACAATGTCTGGCACATTTAGTGTGCTATTATAAATAACACTGGTAATATGGAATAAAGCTCCTTTCCAAAACCCTGTGGCTTATAAGAGATTGGGCCTCTAAACCAGTCAACCAGGACTAAAGAATGCCAATCAGATACGTCAGAGTAAACATTTGGGAAGGTAAAGAATAAAATGGGGTGGTTGGTTTGTTTGGTTTTTGGCATCAGGCTTTTTTTTTAAATGGTGACCATTCAGAGGCTTGTAATGTTAGAAGTAGTCCCAGGAGAAGATGGAGGCAGAATCCAGACTATAATCATTGCATGATAAATGTAATTTACCATATCATATGGCTCACAGTTTACCACCTATCTGTGAAAAGATGTATTATATCCAAGTCCATTCCTCCCATTGGCATATGTCATCTTCTTAATAATAATAGTGTGTCCTGATATACTAATCTCATGTGGTGAAATGCCTCATGAGTCCTAGAAGTAAGATGGAAATGGAGGAAAAGCAAAGGAGAAATGACCATAAAGACAAATTTCAGAGTAGCAGCCGTGTTAGTCTGTATTTGCAAAAAGAAAAGGAGTACTTGTGGCACCTTAGAGACTAACAAATTTATTTGAGCATAAGCTTTCGTGAGCTACAGCTCACTTCATCGGATGCATTCAGTGGAAAATACAGTGGGGAGATTTACCTTTGTTCTCGACACAGGTGTGTGTGTGTGTAAATTTTTTAATGTAATACATTTAGGTGAGTGCAGACTGTACTTGTTTGGATGCTGGCCTCTCAAGATGCCTTATTTCTCATTCTTTACAGAGTGGCAAAGCAATTAATGTTCCTTTCTATACAGTCAAAAATAAAAATTAAACTGTTCACTACAAGCTTGTAACATCTTGTGTTTCCCAGAGTACGAAGTTTGTGCTTACCTTGCAAGTGGTCAAAGGTTTGAAATCCAGGCGAAAGCATCAGTTAAGTTTTAAACTAAGGCCAGATCTTGCTAAACACTTCCTTCATGTCAGGTGAGTAGCTTTAACTGCACTATGCAAACAGGTTGATTAAAGTAGAAGATACAGATTATTCACCTGACATGAAAGAAGGGTTAGCAGGAACAAGCCTCAAGTTTTAATTTCCTTATTATTTGTTATAGAAGAATTATTTCTCCACATGTAAGAATTATTTCTTTCACTATGTAAGTGAAACTTCTTAAAACAAGTTGAGGGAGACAAGTGCAATATCTTGAAATGTGTAGATGTAGATATATAGTGTGCAAACTTATTTTTGAAAGCTTGTCAAAGTTAGGATTCACCAAAAAAATTGTAACCCCCACTGAAGTGAATGAAGGTTACCTGCGTATATCTTAAGACCAAATTCTGTCATCAATGTATAAAAAGAGCAACTTGAAACCAAAACCATTTCAGGTGCAGAATTGTCATGACCTCATTTTTTTCCTTTTTCTTTTTCACCTAACCATATGATTCAGTGAGTTTGTAGCTGCTGTTTCTGGGCTCTATTTACTTACTATATATACAGTTATAATGCAGAAAGAGAATTTACAGACAAAAGTGTTTAAGTATGATACTGTTTCTCCTGAGAGGTGTTTTTCTCTTTTGCCTTTCTTCAGTATAATTCTACTTCTCATTTGTTGAGCTCTTATTTATTTCCTCAAAGTATAAAATCTGTGCCTATCACAATATCTCAAGCCATATGAATAATATAATTGAAAAAACACATGAAATAATTATTCAAACCAAATTCTCTTTCCCCATGAGATATGAAGGGTCAGTCCTGCATCTACTAAAGTCACATGCAAAACTTCCATTGACTATAGTGGCAGTAAGAATGGACCTTTTAAAACCCTCCGTCCTCAACCCATCCTTCAGGATAAGGCTAAATAAATAGATGGCCTTTGCAACATGCCGTGAAAGTCAACATACTTATGCCCTGTCAGCACATGAGGTGAATTACAGAATCAGGAAGCCTGTATTGAGAATGTTCAGTCTCCTGAAAAATAAACCTAGTTAATATCACACTGAGCACCGCAGTGGATTTCATCTGTGGGGCTGGACCATGAAGAAGGGAGCATTCGCTAAAGCTTCTTGCTTTGCATGTGTTTTAGGAAAATTAGTTCTGAATAACATGTTTCTACATCTGTAATTGGCAAGGATTTGGCAGTATGAAGCCTGTTATTGTGGTTCATGGTGGAGCTGGCCGCATCTTTAAAGATCGGGAAGAAGGAGCTCGTTCAGGTGTTACCACAGCAGCACTGAAAGGTTACAGTATCCTTAAACAAGGAGGCAGTGCATTAGATGCAGTTGAAGAAGCAGTGACCTCAATGGAAGATGATCCACATTTTAATGCAGGTAATTTTTCAAGCATATAACTACACAATGAAATCTCTCTATGTAGACCACATTATTATCCTTGTGTATTTTGCTCTGTTGGTTGTGCGGGGGAGGGGTGGATTTTTCAATGTGATGCATTTAGTTGAGCACAGACTGCAGTTGTTTGGATGCTGGCCTCTCAAAATGCCTTATTTCTCATTGTAAGTATTTCTCATTCCCACAGTATTCTTGCCAGCAAGTTAAAGAAGTATGGGCTGGATGAATGGACTATAAGGTGGATAGAAAGTTGGCTAGATTGTCGGGCTCAACGGGTAGTGATCAATGGCTCCATGTCTAGTTGGCAGCTGGTATCAAGTGGAGTGCCCCAGGGGTCGGTCATCGGGCTGGTTTTGTTCAATATCTTCATTAATGATCTGGAGGATGGTGTGGATTGCACCCTCGGCAAGTTTGTAGACGACACTAAACTGGGAGGAGAGGTAGATAACGCTGGAGGGTAGGGATAGGATACAGAGGGCCCTAGACAAATTAGAGGATTGGGCCAAAAGAAATCTGATGAGGTTCAACAAGGACAAGTGCAGAGTCCTGCACTTAGGACGGAAGAATCCCATGCACCGCTACAGACTAGGGTCTGAATGGCTCAGCAGCAGTTCTGCAGAAAAGGACCTAGGGGTTACAGTGGACGAGAAGCTGGATATGAGTCAACAGTGTGTCCTTGTTGCCAAGAAGGCCAATGGCATTTTGGGCTGTATAAGTAGGGGCATTGCCAGCAGATCGAGGGACATGATCGTTCCCCTCTATTCGACATTGGTGAGGCTTCATCTGGAGTACTGTGTCCAGTTTTGGGCCCCACACTACAAGAAGGATGTGGAAAAATTGGAGAGAGTCCAGCGGAGGGCAACAAAAATGATTAGGGGACTGGAACACATGACTTATGAGGAGAGGCTGAGGGAACTGGGATTGTTTAGTCTGCGGAAGAGAAGAATGAGGGAGGATTTGATAGCTGCTTTCAACTACCTGAAAGGGGGTTCCAAAAATGATGGCTCTAGACTGTTCTCAGTGGTAGCTGATGAGAGAACAAGGAGTAATGGTCTCAAGTTGCAGTGGGGGAGGTTTAGGTTGGATATTAGGAAAAACTTTTTCACTAGGAGGGTGGTGAAACACTGGAATGCGTTACCTAGGGAGGTGGTGGAATCTCCTTTCTTAGATATTTCTAAGTTCAAGCTTGACAAAGCCCTGGCTGGGATGATTTAGTTGGGGATTGGTCCTGCTTTGAGCAGGGGGTTGGACTAGATGACCTCCTGAGGTCCCTTCCAACCCTGATATTCTATGATTCTAAGTAAAGAGCATGAAGATTGACAAAAGAAGAAGAGTTTCTATTTTTGGTCTCAGGTTTTTTTAAAATAGCTGCAGCTTTGTTCTTGTTCTGCAGTGTTGTTCTTGTGCAGAAGTTCCTTCATTTTTGTACTATGAGTTTGTTAAGAGACCCAGACCCTCAGGAGTGAATTATACCTTCATTATAACCTTGGCATTTCCATTTAAATTACCTGAATGCAACTATGGGCAAAACTTAGACCTCGATCTTTTTGTCAGTGCTTGGCCTAAATCTACTGCCCGAGTGGTATTGTTCTCTTCAGAATACCAGTGCTGTTAAGACCGTAGATAATCTGTGAATTCTTACGAGTATGCTCATTGCTAAGTATACCAGTTATGAGGCCCCATCTTCAATGATGCTGTCTAATATTTTCCCCTTCCCACCAACCCCATTTTATCATCTTGCTTAAAGTGAGTGGAAAATAGTGCTCCTTTTTCTCCTTTAGTGCTCCCACTCAATATGTCAGGAATGGAGCTGAAGAAAAAGGCCCGCATTTGGTCAGTGCTTTATGTAGACGCAATTGTTTTCAGCATGGCCACCTAGTTCAGAGAGCATCATATGTCCTTCCCCATCCTGTAACTGAAAAGCCATTTCACTTTGTTTTAGAAATATATTGTTCTCTGACTGACTTGGGTAGAAAACACTGCTGGTGACAAGCCTTTCTGAATTAGCAAAATGGAAACAGAAACATGGGGCAAACATGGTACGAAAGATGCGATTGTTATATAACCAACCCTAGATTTGTTCTCTACTTGATCTTGCACTTTTCTTTGCCTGTCCATGAAAGAAGTCTTTATTCCCCCCCACCTTCGGAGATTTGTTTTGCTTATGTTAATGGATCAGTATCTGAACTTTGTTTTCAGCATTTTATTTATTTGAATGCTTCAGTACTCTATAGCTTTACCTTGTATGTGTCGGAGAAGCGCTCCTCTGGCCAGACATTGCCTTTTTGCATATAAGACATCAGCTAGGTCTGCACAGGCAAATCCCTGATCTCCTGAGGAGTCCTGCCGACTTTATTGCATCTCCACTTGGTCTTAGGTCTTCATCTGCCTGCATGGAGCCAGTCATAGGGTCTGGGCCTACGTTTAAATGTAATACTATGTGTGATGATGAAAAACAGAGAAGGGGGAAAGGGAAGAATTACAACCAAAAGATCATGTGATCTTTTGGTTTGTTATGCACAAGTATAGATGGTTCTACAAAAACACATGTGAACATGTATTTTTAATCTTTATTCAGACAGAGCATCTATTTGAAGCCAATGGAGCTTCTTGGTTGAGTAAGGTTTACTTGTGTGTGCTGTTTTGCGCAGTATATCTGCGTGCCACTATTGAGAATTTTTTTTTACATGTAAAAGGCTGAAAACCTGGCTGGCTACACTGGCCACTGAAATAATATAATTTGTAATACCCGTAAGCTGACCAAAGGCTCTCCATATCCCTTTATACAGTATTCTGTCACTCCTGGGATTACTACTTTTGAGTCCTACTGGGGTGGAAGGGGAGGGAGCAGAAAAAATAAGTTGGCTAGGGAAAGGTAGGTAGACCATTATTTTGCCACCACCACATATGTACCTAAGTTTTCCATCTGGGGATATTTTCATTCCCCTTCACTATATCATTATTCCTTGTCCAAGTTGTCTATCTCGTAGACATCAAGCTCAGACACATAGTAACCAATATTTTAAAGTTATGTATTTCTGTCTAGGGCAAGAAAAGTGATTGTCTGCAAAACACTGCCCTCAAGAGGAAGCCTTGCCCTGTTTTCTAGAATGCAAGACTTGAGGTTCTTAGTCATGTCTTTCTGACAGAGCACTGTAAGAATTTACTACCCCAATGTCAACCAACTAATCCATTAAAATAGAGGGGCTGTACTACATGACAAAGAATCTGTTGGTGAAATTTTCCTTCTGTTTCACTGGTGTTACTTCATTAGCTTCGCTACATTGAACCCTTTGGCTTCAGTGGACCATTGTAACTGAGAGGGGAATTTAGCCCCATGTGTCTAAACTCTTATTTCTGCTGATTTAATGACTGTGAGCAGCTGCTCTGAATTTATCAAACTATCGCAAATGGCTGATAAAACTTCAGATTATCTTCTACCAAAAAGACTGTTAGTCAACAATTTTAACATTTAACTAGCATATAAAGCAAAGTACATGTATATGGCTTCCCTTTTCCTGAACTGAGTCTTGTGGCCACCTTTTGTTATAAATGAGCAAATCAGTATATTTTAAGCCTGAAATAGATTGTTTTGCTTAATAATGTTTACTCAAATTTACTCTTTGCTCAGATAACTGTATTCCGTGCTCTGTTTATAATGTACTTCACACATTAAATGACAACTGACTTTTAACAAAAAATTACTAAGGTTGTGGGCCTGAGCTTTCAGCTGAAACAGTTTTGCAGCCCACTTGTTAAAGTTTGGCTTCACTAATGCACATGGTAAGTAGTTGTAATCACTTACATATACAGCTACATGTGTTAATGCTCATTGAGAACAGCTGTATTTAATGAGCAGGAGAAAATGAGCTGAAAGCTATGTGAAGAGAGGCCTGATTGGAGTGGCTGTTTAAAACCCACCATGTGGTGTTTATCTCCATAAAGGAGAAAGCGGTTTTATTGTGTAATGTTTGCTGGAAAACACCAGCATTTCTAAGAGACAAGGAGTGGGGTGGGGAGGAAATAGGGGTAAGGATGAAGTGACACAGGTCTCTTCTAGACAACAGGGTTCAGTTGGGCCATGTGTTGTGAATGATGTGTCTCCCAGCCCTTGCAGGCGTTCAAGAGGCACATCTTCCAGATCTAACTGCATGCACAGAGCATGCAGCATATACTCCCTTTAGAAGCTGGTTAGCTCCACTGGCTGAGGTGAGAAGGGGCCATGGTCACACCTCCTTGCCACCCCGTCTATGGGGGTTAACAGTGCTAGTTTACGCTCCGTATGGAATGGAATTCTAAAATATGTTATACTGTTCAGCCACGAGGTGGTGTTCTGTTTAACATAACGACTTCACACCAGCTATTCCTTGCATTTTATTAAAGTGTCTTACATCTCTGGTATACAGTATCTCTCTGGAATAGCTCTGCAGCTAGTCCATATCTGATACAGAAACCTGACCTGCTAGTAGCAACGCCGAACCTATGATGTACAAGGACTACAGCTCCGATGTCAGGAATATAACGCTCTTTATACACTCTTCTCCCTTGCAGGCCCAGCCACGCTGTGGTCCATAGATAGCAGGGAGCGTGGAGAAACCGGCTCCAGTGAGAGCAGACAAAGGCACACACAGACTCCCTCTCATCTGCTAGATAAGTGCTCTGCCCCTACAAACCCTACTACAATTTGGAAGAGGTCAGACCCACTCCTTGCTGGCCTTTGGGTTTTCCTTGGCTCTTGCTTCCTGCCCTTGATTCAAAGCTGGGCCAAATGACCCATGTTTTTGTGAAGTGCTGCTGCAAATGTAGTGGCTTATGATTAGTTATGCCCATCTCAGTGCACAGCAGCTGTCATGTTTGAATGCCCCGGGTTTGAAACACCTGCATGAACTTGTGTTCCTGGATATGTGAGGCAGGAACAGATATGTGAGCCAGCTGGGAGATGGCAGCCAGTGGTAGTCACAGACTGCTAACTTACTGATCTGAATAGTGCAGGAGCAGCTGTAGGATTGCCAACTCTGACTGAACTGTTCCAGGAGATATTTTTTCCCCAGCATGACGTAATGTCATTTTCTTAAAATATCCTATTAAAATCTCCCAGATTGCTTTCAATAGTCACCGGGAGATAGATGCTGATTCCGGGAGACTCCAGGCCAATCTGGAGGGTTGGCAACCCGAAGTTTTAGAGGAATCCAAACTATGAGGGAAAGGAGAGTTCTATGCTTTTAGCAGAAAGTGGGGAGTTGAGCTCACCGATACCTCATCCCCCATACATCAGCACATATATAATTTTACTCAGGTGAATAATCTCACAGAAGTCAGTGACACCAGGTCTGTAATATTTTGGCTTAAAAGTCTAATGTCAGAGATTGTTAAACCAATATTAAAGAAGGATGGAAACTGGTGTTTACTAACAGGAAAATACCTTTTCACAGTTTAAGCACAGCTAAAGCACCAGTCCTGTTAACAACATACTGAAGGTGTTTCTACTAGAAGCTTGATTTCAAATGGAGTTGTACTTTTCTCCCCACTGTTTGCAAGATTTATACATTTGTGTTGATTTCAGTGAAGATCGATTACTAACCAGCACCCTTGATAAAATATTCGAGTTACTAAAGAGCTTTTTACAGTATCACCCTGCATATCACACAGTATAGCTCATTGTTGAAAGAAGGTTTCGCTACGGAATTGACGTAAATAGTTAAAAAAAGCTATTCCAATAACTGCTCAGATTTTCACAGCATTTTATTATTTGTCTTAGTGTTTTTCTTAACTCCTTCATTTATTTTTGCTAACGATAAATATTTCACAATATTTCAGACTTTTGGTGAATGGAAAATATATTTTTCCACTCTTGCTAGAATTTTGCATTTGTGCCATTGCACCAAATCCAACAGTGGTTGAAACCTTGTTGTTTGGCCTGGGAAGATACCGTCTGCCTTCATCTCTGATTGATTTCAGCACCTCAAAGGATTAGACCCTAAGGTATACTGATAGGTTGTACTGCATCTATTGTTGGAGGAATGTGGAGGTAAAATAGTTTTATGTGTGTAAAAAGAGATATTGCGGTAGAAACAGTCTCATTTATAGTTGTTTATAACTCTGCCCTTCACTTCTAATGTGACTTAGGTACCATTAAAAATTCAATTATATTAAGTTCCATATACTATCCTATTAATTATTTCTGTTTGAACAGGAATGTTTCTCTTTTTTCAAAACCTGTTTGGCATTTAGGAGGCTTAAAACAAGCCAATATACAAACTGGAAAAGAGGTTTGCCTAATAAAAGCTAATAAAACTGAATCACCCCATGTTTAGCTCTTAATGTCTTTTTTCTTTCCCCCGCCCCCCTTTTGGTTTTTAGGCTGTGGATCTGTTTTAAATGAGAAGGGTGAAGTAGAAATGGATGCCATTATCATGGATGGAAAAAATCTAGCCTCAGGAGCAGTATCTGCAGTTAAATGTATAGCTAACCCAATAAAGCTTGCTCGTCTTGTCATGGAAAAGGTATGCTGAATGTGCACTTGAATAAGAAACATTTTTTTCCTTTAGGATTTCATTGCATGTATTGATACACCTCACTGACTATGTTGTTTATATAGTATTTTAAATCAGGGTAGGAGGAAGAAATCAGTGGTACTGGGAGGGACCATGGGCATGAATATAAAGAGGCAAGATTATTTTTATTTTAAGATTTTTAAATTAGTTGAAGTGCTAATTTTATTCAACACTTAAAACGGTGTTGCATACACTTGCAAACTTGAGGAGAAATTGATATACATAATTTACTTTGCCAGTTGTTTTCACCTTTCTCTGAGCTAATACTGTAGATATTTGTTTTAATAAGAGCAGTGTCTCTCAGAGCCCTCCTGCTTGCTCCTGCAGGGAAAAGGCAAGACAATGTACTGAAGATTGCCTGTAGGGGACAATCATGCAATGTCAGGCGATTGAAATAAATGACACAATAGTAACTCTATTAGATGGTTTAATAGATTACACTAGATGACCTTTCCACTTCTACTTTAAGATTTTGTGAAATAATCAGATGACTAATCTGGAAAGACTAGTCATGTCACAGACTAGCACTGCAACTTTGCACTAGGAGCAGATAGCAGTAAAAGATGCAACTTGTGGTAACTGAACTTGTTTGAACACAATTTATCAGTATATGTGGCAAATGAAATCATGAGCATCTGGATTTGACTACATGTTAACTGTTACATTTCATTTTTCTCCAGTAACAAGTGCTTCTTAATGGGTATCTACATGAGGGAATTACTTGCCTGTTTTTCAGCAATGGTGTAGCCACAGTGTTGCAACCAATGGGGAAGCTCTAGGGTAGACTGGGTGTCACTATTTTTTACCACAGTTAGGATTATATGGCATGGTGATTAAGAGCTTGCAACCCTGTCTAAACTAGAATTTACACTATTGATAGTACCAGTGCAGCTCCACGATAGCTGAACAAGGGTAAGGAATATTTTCATGTAGACAAGGCCTAAGTGGGTTTATTTTTCATGCTTCTTTTACCTCAGTCTCCTGGCTATTTTAAAGGTGACTTACAAAGGAGGAGTACAAACATTTTCTCCCCTTTCATGATCTATAAAAGCCTGAATGTGGGATTGTAAAGGTATTTGTTTCTCTTCTTATAACCTTGTATGATCAAGAATATTAAGACTTGTCCTGAAAGGCTTCTTGAAGGACTAGAGAACTGGAGTGGGAGCTATCTTATCCCTTAATAGAAGAATAGGGAGTTTGAATCTCTAACAAAGAGAGCTTTCCACCAAAATGTTTGTCATCAAAACACTGGGTTAAACAAATGTGTAAAAATTTAATTAATTAATTTTTTTTTTTTTTAAATCTTGATTGGTTTTCTTTAAGGATTCTGACAAAAATCCCTTTTTCACTCAGTTACTAAGGTTTCATTCACCTGTCATTAATTCTGCAGGTGTTCATAGAGTCATCCAGGCAAAACCAGGATAGACAAGGCCTAACATTTTTAATGTAAAAATAAGCCTGAGAGGAATATTTCCAGGACTTTCTCAACATTCTAAAAGACACAGGTTGTATCTTTTTTTAAATAGGTCACCTTTAATAACCTTTGGCTATTCATGTTTCAAAGGATAAAAGTTCTGATTTGCCTATTGTCTTTAAATATTAAAACCACCTTTTGGCTTGAGTGGGAGCAGAGTTAGGCTAACAGTAAGCACTCTTGGAAAAAGCCATCTCAGGTCACAGAACTAGAACTCTGGAGACCCAGGTTCTGGTTCCAGCTCTGCCACAGACCTGCTGGGTGACCTTGGACAAATCTCTTCCCTACTCCGTGCCTCAGTTTCCCCATCTGTAAAATGGGGGTAATGGTACTACCCCCCTTTGTAAAGTGTTTTGTGAGCTACTTATGAAAAGTGCTTTTCAAGAGCTATATGGTATTATTATTTACTTGTCTCTCTCTCTCTCTCTCTCTCCCTACAATCATGGTGAAGTCTTTGTACAATGGCAGTTAAATTTTTTTGGTAGTGTCAAAAATATTGAGGCTAGATTTTTAAGTCAAGTAATAGAGCACTACTATACAGGAACAGAAAGCTTGTATTATTCTGATAAAACAAAACAATGAGATTTTATTTTCTGGTAAAATTTACTCTTTTCCTCAAAGCTCTAGTAACCAGGCTTCACAAGGAAAAGTCCAAGTGGGTGGTGAACATATAATTTATATATCCTTAGCTAGCAGGGGAATTCACCTTTTCCCTTCCACCGGCTAGAATTCTAGTCTATTAGCTGGAACACCAGCTGTTGCCCTTCTGCTTGCTATAGACAGAAATTTTGGGCCAGCAGCATATGTGCAGACCTCATCTCTGCAGTGCACAGAAGGTGTAGAGGCCTCCAGCTTGGCTGCTCCAACCGCACTTCCCCTCCTGCACAACCTTACAAAATGGCTGAGCTAGGCCTTGTAGCAGTCCTCTGCACCCAAGTGTGACTTTGACTTTGTACAGCCCTAACTACTCTTAACATCATGCACATCATTTTAAGGGATACCCTATTTATGGAAGGTAAGAAAAAGAATTAGTTGCTAATAAATTGAATGGAGGTCTAATATCTGTATATTGCAAAGATTTTTGTATGATCTAGAAACACTTTGAACTCCATAACACATGGAAGATGACGGCTGGGATTTTTAAAGGATCCTAAGAGTATTAGGTGCCCAGATCCCTTGGATTTCAATGGAAATCAGGTGCGTAACTCTCTTAGATTCCTTTGAAAAACAGCCATAATAATAAATAATAATAATAATAAAAGCTGTTTTGTAATTGTTTCAGTTCTGCCTGTGGAACAATATGAGCTCCATCTAGTGGCCAAAACAATTCCTTTAAATCCTGCAGCACCCACTGGTATCCTAGCTTTCTGTAACTCAGGCTCTCAGTTGGGTCAAATTTAGCCAAATGACATAGTGGTGTTGTGATGTGGATGAAAATGAGAGTACCAGACTAACTTTAACTGATGATTTACCATAAGACAGAATTGAGAAGTATCTAGAGGTGAAAGGCTTAGTAGGTTAATGTACTGAGCCAACAAATCCCTTTGTAGGCAGTTCCTGTTAAATTATTATTTGCAATGAACAGAAATAGAAAACTGATGTACAGGGTATATGTGTGTGAAAATAGCCATCCAAAAATGAAAGAATTATTAGGCATTCTCAGGAGAAAAGAACTCAAATAGGTAAAGATTGTATGATGATTGGAACACTGGTTTACTTGGTTTTCCATGCAATGAATGAGTTGTATGAATAAATTTAAACTACAGTACAACCCACCTCCCTAAATTAGACCCCAAAGATTCTAATATGGAATATTAGATAATATTTATATATTAATATATTATAATATATTATATATATATATAATATATTATATATATATAATATATAATATATATATAATATAATATAATTATTATTAATAATATTTATATGGAATATAAGCTCCTTAATGCAGGAGGTAGTATCTTCGCTCTGTTCTGTATTGTGCCAGGGTTTTGAATAAACAAATGGCAATCTTAGTCTGAATTCAAGGCTGGCTGCCAAAGTCTTTTAAACTGGCACCCATGACCATTTGTTGTTGGTCACCCTAACCCTGAGACCTTTCTTATTTATTTTGGAAATTCTTGTTTGTCTATATATTATTTATATTCCACTAATTGCCAACATCTGCAATATTGTTAATTTAACAAACATATTAAAGAGGCCACAGAAAAAACAGATGGTGGGAGGAAGTGAGCATCGTATCTACCTCTCTAGAGGGAGAGGAAGTCCATTTTTCAATATTCCAGCTGTTTTTTCTGCTGAAGGCTATGCGATAAGATTGGTAAATAAACAAACCTTTTAGAAAAGTGCTATAGAAGAAGCCCTGAAGACCCATCCTATATTCCTTCCTAGTAAGAGCTAGCTTAAAGGAATGACTCTCCCCTCTGTTGGCAAAGATTTCCTGTTCAGAACCTATTCTAAGCTGTGAAGGCATCACCAGAGCAGTGCATGCTGGGAACACCTGAGAGCTGCTTTGCTAAACAACCTTTTAAAAATTAAATAACTTAATAGGGCATATACAATGAAAAGTTGTTTGTTTAGACATTTAATGGCTTTGAGTTATTTTTAAAAGAGAATTTATGTTCACTTTTTAAATAAATACAATGAAGAGGTTTCCATTGCCCATCTGCCTTTGTTGTGGGGAGGCAGAAGAGAGCAGGTATTGGAGGTAGTCGTCTTATAATTTTCTTTGAAATGTATGTATTTAAGTGTCTCTCTTCCCACTCTAATTCTTGGAGGTTTTGGATCACAGGTTGCTAGTGGGTTAGTTACAAAGGCATAGGGGGGCAGTATTGCACAAAGGAAGTTTTGTTCAGCAAAGTACAAGATCATTTCAGCTTTGTCTGAATACACTGTCTTTATTCTTCTCCCTGACAAATGTTAATAGGCTCGCAGGACAGGTATGTCTTCTCTTGTTTGGTAACATCACTCGGTATATAAGACTGTGTTGTCCATTGTTACGAAGACACAGAAGACTCCTGTCTCATGCCTCCACTTCTACAGTGAAAACTGTTCCATGTCTCTGTTCTCATGGGACTTAGGACTTAGTTTGACAATAAAAAAAATGTAAAAAGAGTTTTACAGTGAGGGTGTGCTTACCTGACAATGAAACACCTGTGGCTGGCCTCAGTCAACTGACTCAGGCTTGCGAGGTTCAGTCTGTGGGATTCAAAATTACTCTGTAGACGTTCAGGCTGGGGCTGGAGCCTGGGCTCTGTAACTCTCCCTTCTCACGGAGTCCCAGCGCCTGAGCTCCAGCCCGAGTGTGAATGTCTACACAGCAATTTTACTGCTCTGTGTCCTGAGTCCTGTGAGCCTGAGTCAGCTGACACGGGCCAACGGCAGTCATGCTGTCACTCTTTTATTCCAGTGCAGATGTACCTTAAGGTCATGATCTTAAAAATGCCTATGCACACAATGAATGCATTCAGTGGGGCTAATCATGGGAGTAAAGGTACTCACATATGTAAATGTTTACAACATTTAACACTAAGATTGTAACACACCCTGTGATAGACCCCAGGCAATTTAAAGTCAGGTTGCCTGTGTGTTCTTAGGTCTCCAGTTTGCTGCTTAGGGTATGTCTACACTACGAAATTAGGTTGAATTTATAGAAATTTTTTTTTTATAAATCAATTTTATACAGTCGATTGTGTGTGTCCCCACTTAAGACCATTAAGTGGGTGGAGTGTGTCCACAGTACCGAGGCTAACGTTGACTTTTGGAGCGTTGCACTGTGGGTAGCTATCCCACAGTTCCCACAGTCTCCGCCGCCCATTGGAATTCTGGGTTGAGATCCCAATGCCTCATGGGGCAAAAACATTGTCGCGGGTGGTTCTGGGTACATGTCATCAGCCCCCCCCCCCCCCATAAAAGCAACGGCAGACAAGCGTTTCGCGCCTTTTTTCCTGGGTTATCCATGCAGACGCCATACCACAGCAAACATGGAGCCCGCTCAGCTCATCGTCCCCGTACGTGTCCTGAGTGCTGGCAGACGCAGTACTTCATTGCTACACAGCTGCAGCTCATTGCCTTGTGGCAGCAGACGGTGCAGTACAACTGGTAGCCGTCGTCGTCTTGTGAGTGCTCTTGGCCGATCTCGGTGAGGTCTGTCGGGGCGCCTGGACATAAATGGGAGTGACTTTAGGTCATTCTCTTCTTAAGTTTCGTCTCATGGAGATTCAGTCTGCCTGGAAACGATGACTGCTAAGGTCGTACTGCACCATCTGCTGGCGAGCACCCAGGAGACGACGACAGCTAGAAGTCGTACTGCACCGTCTGCTGCCAGCCTACCCCTTGCTCCCCCCTCCCTCCCTCCGTGAAAGCAACGGTCCAACAGTAGTTTCGCGCCTTTTTCCGTGCAGACACCATATTGCTGTTAGCTTCGTCATCCACCCGCCGCTTCCACTGCCACTCTGCTCTCCTGCAGACGCCATGCTATGGCAAGCATGGAGCCCACTCACATCACTGTGGCAGTTATGAGTGTTGTAAACACCACGCGTGTTATCCAGCAGTATATGCAGAACCAGAACCTGCAAAAGCAGAGGAGGAGGCGACGGCAGTGTGGTGACGAGAGCGATGAGGACATGGACACAGACTTCTCTCAAAGTACAGGCCCCAGCAGTGTGGACATCATGGTGGTAATGGGGCAGGTTCATGTTGTGGAACGCCGATTCTGGGTCTGGGAAACAAGCACAGACTGGTGAGACCACATAGTGTTGCAGGTCTGGGACGATTCCCAGTGGTTGTGAAACTTTCGCATGCGTAAGGGCACTTTCATGGAACTTTGTGATTTGCTTCCCCCTGCCCTGAAGCGCAAGAATACCAAGATGAGAGCAGCCCTCACGGTTCACAAGCAAGTGGCAATAGCCCTGTGGAAGCTTGCAATGCCAGACAGCTACTAGTTAGTCGGGAATCAATTTGGAGTGGGCAAATCTACTGTGGGGGCTGCTGTGATCCAAGTAGCCAACGCAATCACTGAGCTGCTGCTATCAAGGGCAGTGACTCTGGGAAATGTGCAGGTCATAGTGGATGGCTTTGCTGCAATGGGATTCCTTAACTGTGGTGGGGCGATAGACGGAACCCATATCCCTATCTTGGCACCAGACCACCAAGGCAGCGAGTACATAAACCGAAAAGGGTACTTTTCAGTGGTGCTGCAAGCACTGGTGGATCACAAGGGATGTTTCACCAACATCAACATGGGATGGCTGGGAAAGGTACATGATGCTCGCATCTTCAGGAACTCTGGTCTGTTTTGCAACAGCTGCAGGAAGGAACTTTCTTCCCAGACCAAAAAATAACCATTGGGGATGTTGAAATGCCTATAGTTATCCTTGGGGACCCAGCCTACCCCTTGCTCCCATGGCTCATGAAGCCGTACACAGCCTGGATAGTAGTCAGGAGCTGCTTAACTATAGGCTGAGCAAGTGCAGAATGGTGGTAGAATGTGCATTTGGACGTTTAAAAGCGCGCTGGCGCAGTTTACTGACTCACTTAGATGTCAGCAAAAACAATATTCCCATTGTTATTACTGCTTGCTGTGCACTCCACAATATCTGAGAGATTTCAGAGTAACAGCCGTGTTAGTCTGTATTCGCAAAAAGAAAAGGAGTACTTGTGGCACCTTAGAGACTAACCAATTTATTTGAGCATAAGCTTTCGTGAGCTACAGCTCATTTCATAGGATGCATACTGTGGAAAGTGTAGAAGATCTTTTTATATACACAAAGCATGAAAAAATACCTCCTCCCACCTCACTCTCCTGCTGGTAATAGCTTATCTAAAGTGATCACTCTCCTTACAATGTGTATGATAATCAAGGTGGGCCATTTCCAGCACAAATCCAGGGTTTAACAAGAACGTCTGGGGGGGGGGGGTAGGAAAAAACAAGGGGAAATAGGTTACCTTGCATAATGACTTAGCCACTCCCAGTCTCTATTCAAGCCTAAGTTAATTGTATCCAATTTGCAAATGAATTCCAATTCAACAGTCTCTCGCTGGAGTCTGGATTTGAAGTTTTTTTGTTGTAATATCACAACTTTCGTGTCTGTAATCGTGTGACCAGAGAGATTGAAGTGTTCTCCGACTGGTTTATGAATGTTATAATTCTTGACATCTGATTTTTGTCCATTTATTCTTTTACGTAGAGACTGTCCAGTTTGACCAATGTACATGGCAGAGGGGCATTGCTGGCACATGATGGCATATATCACATTGGTGGATGTGCAGGTGAACGAGCCTCTGATAGTGTGGTTGATGTTATTAGGCCCTGTGATGGTGTCCCCTGAATAGATACCAATGAGATCCAATGGGCACATTTGGCAACAGGCTTTGTTGCAAGGATAGGTTCCTGGGTTAGTGGTTCTGTTGTGTGGTTGATGTTATTAGGCCCTGTGATGGTGTCCCCTGAATAGATACCAATGAGATACCAATGGGCACATTTGGCAACAGGCTTTGTTGCAAGGATAGGTTCCTGGGTTAGTGGTTCTGTTGTGTGGTTGCTGGTGAGTATTTGCTTCAGGTTGGGGAGCTGTCTGTAAGCAAGGACTGGCCTGTCTCCCAAGATCTGTGAGAGTGTTGGGTCATCCTTCAGGATAAGTTGTAGACCCTTAATAATGCGTTGGAGGGGTTTTAGTTGGGGGCTGAAGGTGATGGCTAGTGGCTTTCTGTTATTTTCTTTGTTAGGCCTGTCCTGTAGTAGGTGACTTCTGGGAACTCTTCTGGCTCTATCAATCTGTTTCTTCACTTCCGCAGGTGGGTATTGTAGTTGTAAGAATGCTTGATAGAGATCTTGTAGGTGTCTGTCTCTGTCTGAGGGGTTGGAGCAAATGCGGTTGTATCGCAGAGCTTGGCTGTAGACGATGGATCGTGTGGTGTGGTCAGGGTGAAAGCTGGAGGCATGTAGGTAGGAATAGCAGTCAGTAGCGTTCTGGTATAGGGTGGTGTTTATGTGACCATCGTTTATTAGCACTGTAATGTCCAGGAAGTGGATCTCTTGTGTGGACTGGACCAGGCTGAGGTTGATGGTGGAATGGAAATTGTTGAAATCATGGTGGAATTCCTCAAGGGCTTCTCTTCCGGGGGTCCAGATGATGAAGATGTCATCAATATAGCACAAGTAGAGTAGGGGCGTTAGGGGACGAGAGCTGAGGAAGCGTTGTTCTAAGTCAGCCATAAAAATGTTGGCATACTGTGGAGCCATGCACGTACCCATAGCAGTGCCGCTGATTTGAAGGTATACATTGTCCCCAAATGTAAAATAGTTATGGGTAAGGACAAAGTCACAAAGTTCAGCCACCAGGTTAGCCATGACATTATCGGGGATAGTTTTCTTGACGGCTTGTAGTCCATCTTTGTGTGGAATGTTGGTGTGGAGGGCTTCTACATCCATAGTGGCCAGGAACCCCGACCTGGGATATTCTATCTACTACCCAAGATCCATAAACCTGGAAATCCTGGGCACCCCATCATCTCAGGCATTGGCACCCTGACAGCAGGATTGTCTGGCTATGTAGACTCCCTCCTCAGGCCCTACGCTACCAGCACTCCCAGCTACCTTCGAGACACCACTGACTTCCTGAGGAAACTACAATCCATCCGTGATCTTCCTGATAACACCATCCTGGCCACTATGGATGTAGAAGCCCTCCACACCAACATTCCACACAAAGATGGAGGGCTTCTACATCCATAGTGGCCAGGATGGTGTTATCAGGAAGATCACGGATGGATTGTAGTTTCCTCAGGAAGTCAGTGGTGTCTCGAAGGTAGCTGGGAGTGCTGGTAGCGTAGGGCCTGAGGAGGGAGTCTACATAGCCAGACAATCCTGCTGTCAGGGTGCCAATGCCTGAGATGATGGGGTGCCCAGGATTTCCAGGTTTATGGATCTTGGGTAGTAGATAGAATATCCCAGGTCGGGGTTCCTGGCCACTATGGATGTAGAAGCCCTCTACGCCAACATTCCACACAAAGATGGACTACAAGCCGTCAAGAACACTATCCCCGATAATGTCACGACTAACCTGGTGGCTGAACTTTGTGACTTTGTCCTTACCCATAACTATTTTACATTTGGGGACAATGTATACCTTCAGATCAGCGGCACTGCTATGGGTACGCGCGTGGCCCCACAGTATGCCACCGCATTCTTCGGCATCTGGTTGAGGAGGCTATGGAACTTGCGGAGGAGGGCAGTTGGTTACACAGGGGCTGTGGCGGCAGTCTGTGCTCCTACCTTTCCTGAGGCTCAACCATATACTGGAGCATGTCAGCTTGATCCTGCAGTAGCCTCAGCATTGCCTCCTGCCTTCTGTCAGCAAGCTGACGCCACTTATCATCTTCAGCCTGCCACCTGCCCTCGCGTTCATATTGTGCTTTCCTGGACTCTGACATTGCTTGCCTCCACGCATTCTGCTGGGATCTTTCGGTGTGGGAGGACTGCATGAGCTCAGAGAACATTTCATCGCGAGTGCGTTGGTTTTTTTGTTTTTTTGCCTTCTAATCTTTGCTAGCCTCTGGGATAGAGATGATAGTGTGAGCGTTGAAACATTTGCAGCTGCAGGAGGGGAAAAAACGGAGAGTAGTAGTTAAAAAGACACTTTTTAAGAGAATAATGGGTAGACTCTTTCACGGTAAACCTTCCTGTTAACATTACATAGCACGTGTGCTTTCAGTACAAGGTCACATTTTGCCTCTTATATTGAGGGTCTGCCGGTTTGGTGTGAGAGATCACACATGCAGGGCCGGGCAACAGAATTCGGCTTGCAGGCAGCCATGGTAAGCCACAGTCTTTTGCCTTCTTTAACTTTCATAACATGTGGGAATGGCTTCAAACAGCAGTGCCCTCATTTCCCATACCAAGCAGCCATTGGGTTGGCCATTTAAAATGGGTTGGCAATTTAAAAGGAGAGTGCGGTTTTCAAGTTAACGTGCAGCCCAAACCCAACTAACCCCCCTTCCCCGCCCCCCAGACACCCAATTCTCTGGGATGATCGCTTCACTCCTCCCCCCCACCATGTGGATAACAGCAGGGAAGATTTCTGTTCAGCCAAAGGCACACAGCCCAGCAGGAACGTCCACCCCCCCGCCCCAATTCTCTGGGATGATCGCTTCCCCCCTACCCCCACCATGTGGATAACAGCGGGGAATATTTCTTTTCAGCCACAGGCAAACAGCTCAGCAGGAACAGCCACCGCTGAATGCCCCCTTAATAAAATTACCCTGTTTCAGCCAGATGACCATGAGGAGTGACCATCCAGGAGAGCTTTATGGAGATGTCCCTGGAGGATTTCCGCTCCATCCCCAGACACATTAACAGACTTTTTTCCAGTAGCTGTACTGGCCGCGAATGCATCCCAAGTCTTCAAGGCAAATTAATGATTAAACACGCTTGCTTTTAAACCATGTATTATATTTACAAAGGTACACTCACCAGAGCTCCCTTCTCCGCCTGGCGTGTCTGGGAGCCTGCCTTGAGTGGGTTTGGGGGGTACTGACTCCAGGTTCAGGGTGACCTGGCTCTCGAGGAAAACGGTTTTTCCTCTTGCTTGCTGTGCACTATCTTCAACCACCTCTTCCTCCTCATCTTCCTCGTCCCCAAAATGTGCATCCCCGTTGTGTGATAATCCATTGACGGAGTCAAAGCACAAGGGTGGGGTAGTGGTGACTGCACCCCCTAGAATGGCATGCAGCTCATCATAGAAGCGGCATGTCTGGGGCTCTGACCCCAAGCGGCCGTTTGCCTTTCTGGTTTTTGGTAGGCTTGCCTGAGCTCCTTAAGTTTCATGCAATACTGCTGTGGATCCCTGTTATAGCCTCTGTCCTTCGTGCCCTTGGAGATCTTTTCAAATGTTTGGGCATTTCATCTTTTGGAACAGTGTTCTGATAGCACAGATTCATCTCCCTGTACGGTGATCAGATCCCATACCGTCCGTTCGGTCCATGCTGGAGCTCTTTTGCGATTCTGGGACTCCATCATGGACACCTCTGCTGATGAGATCTGCACTCACCTGCAGCTTGCCACGCTGACCAAACAGGAAATGAGATTTAAAAGTTCGCGGGCCTTTTCCTGTCTACCTGGCCAATGCATCTGAGTTGAGAGCTCTGTCCAGAGAGGTCACAATGGAGCACTCTGGTATAGCTCCCGGAGGCCAATACAGTCAAATTGCGACCACACTACCCCAAATTCGACCCGGCAAGGTCGATTTCAGTGCTAATCCCCTCGTTGGGGGAAGAGTACAGAAATTGATTTTTAAGAGCCCTTTAAGTTGAAAAAAGGCTTCGTCGTGTGGACAAGGGCAGGGTTAAATTGATCTAACATCGCTAAATTCGACCTCAACTCCTAGTGTAGACCAGGGCTTAGTAACAGTGAAACACTGTATCCTGGCATCTGTGTCAGGGTGGAGGGGTTTTTTGTGTCATGTCACAACCTTAAAAGTCAGTGGGACTTGATGGCACTCAGCATCTCATTGGATCAGACTCTTAGGGTCAAATTCTCTCTTCTACAAAACTGCCCAGATCCATCCAAGCTGCTCAGGATAGGCACTAGTCAAAGGATTTGGACCTTTTAAAAATGTTTTTAAATGCTTTTCTTTTAAAATTTTCTTCCTCTTTCTTTCAGAAAGTTATAAAGCTCCTAGTAAAGCAGAATGACAGAAGTGGTACATTGAGTAAATTCATAGGTATGTTTTTGGGGGAATAGAAAGAGGCTCAGAAGTTTGAGGACATTCATTCAAGCCTTGATTCAGCAGAGCTCTTAAGCAGGTACTTAACTTTAAGAATATGTACTTAAGTCCCATTGACTTCAGTATGACCTAAATCTGTGCTTAAGTGCTTTGCTGAATCAGGGCCTTACTATAATAAGAAGTGGACCGTCACCAAATTGATTGACTTCATGTGACAACTGATTCAGGTACTCTACGGGAATGGTATTTGCATACATAATGACAGGAACTGGGCCTAAATAGATCAGTAAATATTTTGGAGGTGGGTTAACATCAATTTAGTCATTTTAGATGTTAAGAAAAACGTATGTTAGTGTGTGATAAGTTTAGGATTATTATTTTACTATTTACAAGGAATAACAATGTTTGAACAAAGGATAATTTTTTCTGCAGGTCACCACTGAGCATATTATTCTTAGAATAAAAATAGTTCTTCAGGTCATTCAGCCCTGGTCTACACTAGGAGTTGAGGTCGAATTTAGCAGCATTAAATCGATTTAACCCTGCACCCGTCCACACGACGAAGCCCTTTTTTTCGACTTAAAGGGTTCTTAAAATTGATTTCCTTACTCCACCCCCAACAAGGGAATTAGTGCTGAAATCGGCCTTGCCGGGTCAAATCTGGGGTACTGTGGACGCAATTAGACAGTATTGGCCTGCGGGAGCTATCCCAGAGTGCTCCATTGTGACCTCTCTGGACAGCACTCAACTCAGATGCACTGGCCAGGTAGACAGGAAAAGGCCCGTGAACTTTTGAATTTCAATTTCCTGTCTGGCCAGCATGGCAAGCTGCAGATGAGTGCAGAGCTCATCAGCAGAGGTGACCATGCAGCGCTCATCAGCAGAGGTGACCCTGATGGTGTCCCAGAATCGCAAAAGAGCTCCAGCATGGACCGAACGGGAGGTACGGGATCTGATCGCTGTATGGGGAAAGGAATCTGTGCTATCAGAACTCCATTCCAGTTTTTGAAATGCCAAAACATTTGTCAAAATCTCCCAGGGCATGAAGGACAGAGGCCATAACAGGGACCCGAAGCAGTGCCGCATGAAACTTAAGGAACTGAGGTAAGCCTACCAGAAAACCAGAGAGGCAAACGGCCACTCCGGGTCAGAGCCCCAAACATGCCACTTCTATGATGAGCTGCATGCCATTTTAGGGGGGTCAGCCACCACTACCCCAGCCGTGTTGTTTGACTCCTTCAATGGAGATAGAGGCAACACGGAAGCAGGTTTTGGGGATGAGGAAGATAGTTCACAGCAAGCAAGCGGAGAAACCGGTTTTTCCGACAGCCAGGAACAGTTTCTCGCTCTGGACCTGGAGCCAGTACCCCCTGAACCCACCCAAGGCTGCCTCCCAGACCCGCCAGGCAGAGAAGGGACCTCTGGTGAGTGTACCTTTTTAAAATAGTATACATGGTTTAATAGCAAGCATGTTTAAAGATTAATCTGCTCACCATAAGATGGTACAATAGGACTGCCTGCAGGACTAAAGAGAATAACCTGGTCGAGTCACTCCTAATTTAGTCCCTGCGCCCATGTCTGCCCAGGTGCTCCTGACCGACCTTACCGAGGCGGCCAGGAGCACCTTGGACACGATGAAGACGGTGTTCAGGCCTATTGCACCGTCTGCTGCCACAAGGCAATGGGTTGCTGCTGCTGTGTTGCAATGCAGTACCGCATCTGCCAGCACCCAGGAGACATATGGTGACAGTGAGCTGAGCAGGCTCCATGCTTGCCGTGGTATGGCGTCTGCACAGGTAACTCAGGAAAAAAGGTGTGAAACAATTGTCTGCCATTGCTTTCACAGAGGGAGGAAGGAGGGAGGGAGGGCCTGATGACATGTACCCAGAACCACCCGCGACAATGTTTTTTGCCCCATCAGGCATTGGGTTCTCAACTCAGAATTCCAATGGGCAGTGGAGACTACGGGAACTGTGGGATAGCTACCCACAGTGCAACGCTCCGGAAGTCAACGCTAGCCTCGGTACTGTGGAAGCACTCCGCCGAGTTAATGCACTTACAGCATTTTGTGTGGGGACACACACAATCAACTATATAAAAACGATTTCTAAAAAAACGACTTCTATAAATTCGACCTAATTTCATAGTGTTGACATACCCTCAGTGACCTGACCATACCAATCATGTAGATAAGCAAAATACCAATGATTGATTGGAAGAGATTGCAAAACCAGTTGTATAAAGGATTACAAGAGCAGTATCCTATCTAGTTTCAGAAAAAAATTGATATGAGTGAATTGTAATTTTCTCATCTAATGAGTATTGAATATTTGAAGGCAGTTATATTCTGTTAATGCTAATTATTTTTGGGGTTTTTTTTTTTTTTTTGGATTATTGAATCCAAAATCCTCCTGTTCCATCAAAAAGTCACATAGGAATCCAAATATACTCCTACTTAAGTCAATGGGAGCAGGATTGGAGCCACAATTGTGCCTTTTATTAGTTTTATTGGTTTCCAAGAAGTTAAAACAAAAAAAGTCTTTAAATACATTTTTAAAAACAATGAAGTGTTTATATAAGACTGTACAGATCAGTACTGAACACCAATTAGTGTCGAGTTTCTTTTCTTTCCCTATCAGACAGAGCACATGTTGCTGACTGACCATGGGGCAAAGCTTTTTGCCAAGGCCATGGGTGTTCCTGAGATTCCAGGGGAGAAACTTATAACAGAAAGATCCAGGGAGAGATGGAGCAAGAACCTTGAGCCAGATTCTAACCCTCAGGAGTTTAAAAAGTAGGTACTGCACAAAAAATGTTACTCTAATGCCTCTCATACACTCAGTTTGTGGTGTCAGTAAGTGCTTTCCTTAACTAGCAACCATGCAGACTTGCTATGGGATCTGAAAGTAGTTCCTTGGGCTTAGTTCTGCCCTGACGTATACATGTGCTTCCACGTGGTTTTCAAATTATGCCCTCCATGATATGTGGGCAACCTTCAGTAGGCTTGCTCAAGTGTAATTGAAGACATTTGGGAAACAATCCTATTGATGCTGAAGAAGGAAGAGAATCCAGCTCATGCTCACTTAGCAGTATGGGCCCTCCACCATAGGCAGGTGGCAAAAAAAATATTTCAACTGAAGTTAGCAGATAGTCCTGAATAAAAACACTGAGCAGATCTGGTGAGCAAGGAAGTGCTATCTCTATAGAGTCATTCTCCAAAGGAGAGCTGCGGTTTAAATGGGGCACTGTCTCCACTGCTAAACCAACGGCTAGACCCTGGCAGAACATACATATCTATCCATAAGTCTGCATAACCAACATAGACTGGTATTTGTTTAAACTGGATCAAACCATTAATTTCTCATCTACCAAATTTTGGCTCATAGCTCCCCTCTTCAGGGGTTGGCAGTGGTACTTGGTCACTGAGAAAACAAGCAGACCAGAAAATGTGGTGGTTAAAAATGCACTGCTAAAATAACCTAAAAACCAAGTTCTGGGTGGGATGGAGGAGAAAAACAAAGCCATTAGCAGAGAGAAAGGGTAGGAGACAGCAGCAGAATGAAGGACATTTGAAAGAAAGAAACTTTTTGTAATAAAATAGGGGGTGGGGGAAAAAACAGTAGGGAGAATAACCAACTATCAAAATGACTGACCTTTTCAGTGGGGAGTGGGGTTTAATAATACTAACTGTTTGAGCTTCAATCTTGTGACAGTGGAAGGGGGAAAAAACTCTTTAATAGAAAGACCATATATTATGTATTGTTTACTTAGCTATTTTATTAAGTAGTACAGTAGTATGACACAAGGTACATCTCACAGGTCAGCCAACCTCTTGCTGTAGACAAGGTGAGGATATATTCTTAACGAATTACAACCATGCAACAGCATGGACTTTCAGCTACTAGTTAAGGGGTAACAGACCACGAATCCTAGTGAGGCTTCCACCTGGTGATCTTCTAAATCGAAAGACCTCTCAACCGTTCTTGTAGCTGTTTTACTCACTTTGCACTGACTCAGACTTCAGAGTGGTGTAGGTGGTCACTATGTATGCTGGTTGTGTTGCTTGAGGTCTCAGGGGTTGTGCTGGGAGATGCGTTGATTTGTGGGGTGGCAAGTGAAGGGTGTGCACTGAACTAAGGGATTGTGTATGTATTTGGGATTATGTGTGCTGGTTGTATTGGGTGGGTGGTTTGGAAGGACTGTGGCAGCTGGGCCAAGTAATCTGCCATCTGTGCCATCTCCCTCATACAACCAATGCAACTGTTATATGTAAATTAGCTCTAGAGTAAGGGTGGATGAATGGTTGTTACCTTCAATATCACAGTGGTCTAGGACTCTTGGCATGGCATAGATACATGTCTTACCGTAGCCTGTACATCACATGGCTAAAGGGCTGAGAACATACAAACAGGATGGTAACAGACTTCAAAACTCAATGATGATTCAACATGGTGATATTCTAAATAAAGAGTTCTCAGCCCTGCTTGTAGCTGTTTCTATCACTTCACACTAACTCAGACATTTTAGGCTTTAGAGCAGTGGTGAGCAACCTGCGGCCCGTGGGCTGCACGCAGCCCGTCAGGCTGATCTGCTGGCGGGCCGTGAGGCAGTTTGTTTACGTTGACCGTCCACAGGCATGGCCGCCCGCAGCTCCCAGTGGCTGTGGTTCGCCATTCCCGGCCAATGGGAGCTGCGGGAAGCGATGTGTGCTGGTCAGTCTCAGGCGGGGGAGTGATGCAGGGCATTTTTAGGACCACTGCTATTTCTTACATTCAAAAAGATAAATGAATAATCATCACTAGGCTTTAGAGCTCTCATCCAATTGGAACAGTGGAGGCAGTTCCCACTTCTGAGTTTCTGTTTCCGGCTAATTCAGAGCTTCAGTAGGTCCCATCTGAAAAATTATCTTCACAGGAGGGCTAGGAATTTATTTTATTCTTTCCAGATGAAAGCTTTCATACCGTATCATATAAATTTATCATGGGGAAATCAAATAAACAGAGCAAACAGGCCAAGGGTTTGACATCTGTGCTATCAATTCTAAGGTTGATACTATGTCAGAATTGTAACATATTGCTTGTTATCTGAAATGGATAGTGGTTTTTTATAATGAAACTCCCTACATTAAAAAAACAAACAAACAATTATATGAAAATTAAGTGATTCTGGCATGAGGCTAGATTAAAGTTAATGACATTCATTGTAGACTTCTGTTGTAATCTCACATTTGTAAAAGCTACCTGCAGAATGGACACAACATGCTTTGGCAAGTATTCTTAACCCTGCCTAATTCTGTGAAATACTATTCTTGGCAGAGACCCTGGAACAGTTGGTGCTGTTGCTATAGACAATGAAGGAAACGTAGCTTGTGCAACATCCACTGGGGGACTCACTAATAAACTGGTTGGCCGAGTTGGTGATTCAGCATGTATAGGTACGGGTAAATGAAATCAGTTAACGCTCACATTTTCGATGATTGAAATGAATCTTTGACACTAGCTGATCTAGAATTGAGGCTTAAATTTAAATATACTAAAAAGAGTCATCCTTTTAACGACTGCTCCTTCCACACAGCCAGAAGGCTGCAGGTGGGGGTAGATGTTTTGTATTTACTGTCCAGCTTTCTGGTATGTCTGAACAAACAGAAATAGGAGACACTCCCCCTTTTTCTGGAAACAGTATGGTCTGGGGTTTCCCTATCGTGTCCCTTCCCTTTATACTGTGATACTCGTATGCAAAAACCAAGAACTCTTCTGCTATATTCCCTTGCAACACAGACAAAATTGCAAACTGTTCCCCTTTAAGGCTCTATTAGTTGCTCAGATGGTGTTTAATCCAGATGTCTCCCAAAGAAAAGGGTCAAAATTAATGTGAAAAATTAACCAAATGCACCAGATTCTTCTCCCATTTATACCATTGTTTATCAGGTGGAAGTCCAATTGCAGTCATTGGAGTTTCATTAGAGCAATGAGAATTTGACTAGAAGTCTCTAACATAACTGGCAACTTAGTCACTCTTATTTAAAGCTTTGACTTTCTCAGTAAGTTCCTGTTCATAAAGAGCTATGGAAAGCATGGTGGTGGGGAGCAGAATAGAATGTTCTAAGAGTTGTCTCATCCGTACATAAAGAGTCTCTTTATCTTTCTCCAGTGAGTTCCTCGAATGGGACAGGCTTGTATTTGGTGATTGCTTCATAGGTCTTCCATGGAACCAGAAACTGGAAAAGCAATATTTTTAGAAAAACATGTTCCAAACTTGAACAGCACTCCTGCTGCCAGCAGCTGATTAGTAGACTCCGAGCCACCATTCCCTTACATCCAGAATTGCTGAGCTTGCAGGCAATTATGGTGCCCACTGACTGTTTTCAGCATGGTTTGCAACTTGAGCATACATTGAACCAGCATGGTCCTCTGCTCACCCTAAATTGCCTTTTCCTTAACCTTTGTCTCATCCAAATTGTAGCAGCATGGCAAGAGCAGTGCCTCCTTGTGCACCGTTCAGACATGTTGATGCATGTAGGCAGCTGTAGGTCTTCTGGGGTTTGGGGGTGAGAGGCAGGAAAGGAGGCTTTCTGCCTCTGACCTACCAGCTAGCTGTACTTTCAATCTTATCCTCCTCTGGGGTGGGTGGAGGGGCTCAGCCCCAGAAAGTTCCGAAACAAAAAGCAAACCCAACTCAATCATTGGCTGTCCCCCTGTCTTCCCTTCGGGCACCCCAGTCCTTCCCTTTGGGCTTGTCTCCCACAGTCTCTTACTCGCTCCTGGGATCTAACTGCTCCTCCCAGTGGCTGCTCCAGTTCGCAGGCCCATCTTTCCTTCTGTAACTTTGCAAGCAGAGTTCCCTTCAGGCAGAGAACTGTCCTCCTTTCTGACTGGCCATTCAATTGAGCCAGGCTCTCCTATTATTCCCCCTCCAGGCTTGGTATTCGCTACAGTTATAGCAAAAAGAAAAGGAGTACTTGTGGCACCTTAGAGACTAACAAATTTATTTGAGCATAAGCTTTCGTGAGCTACAGCTCACTTCATCGGATGCATGCAGTGGAAAATACAGTGGGGAGATTTATATACATAGAGAACATGAAACAATGGGTGCTACCATACACACTGTAACCAGAGTGATCACTTAAGATGAGCTGTTACCAGCAGGAGAGCGGGGTGGGGGAGGGAACCTTTTGTAGTGATAATCAAGGTGGGCCATTTCCAGCAGTTGACAAGAACAACTGAGGAACAGTGAGGGGTGGGGAGGGAGGATAAACATGGGGAACTAGTTTTACTTTGTATAATGACCCATCCACTCCCAGTCTCTATTCAAGCCTAAGTTAATTGTATCCAGTTTGCAAATTAATTCCAATTCAGCAGTCTCTCGTTGGAGTCTGTTTTTGAAGTTTTTTTGTTGAAGTATTGCCACTTTTAGGTCTGTAATCGAGTGACCAGAGAGATTGAAGTGTTCTCCAACTGGTTTTTGAAGCATTCTTACAACTACAATACCCACCTGCTGAAGTGAAGAAACAGACTGACAGAGCCAGAAGAGTACCCAGAAGTCAACTACTACAGGACAGGCCCAACAAAGAAAATAACAGAACGCCACTAGCCATCACCTTCAGACCCAAACTAAAACCTCTCCAACGCATCATCAAGGATCTACAACCTATCCTGAAGGACGACCCATCACTCTCACAGATCTTGGGAGACAGGCCAGTCCTTGCTTACAGACAGCCTCCCAACCTGAAGCAAATACTCACCAGCAACCACACACCATACAACAGAACCACGAACCCAGGAACCTATCCTTGCAACAAAGCCCGTTGCCAACTGTGTCCACATATCTATTCAGGGGACACCATCATAGGGCTTAATCACATCAGCCACCCTATCAGAGGCTCGTTCACCTGCACATCTACCATGTGATATATGCCATCATGTGCCAGCAATGCCCCTCTGCCATGTACATTGGTCAGACTGGACAGTCTCTACGTAAAAGAATAAATGGACACAAATCAGACGTCAAGAATTATAACATTCAAAAACCAGTTGGAGAACACTTCAGTCTCTCTGGTCACTTGATTACAGACCTAAAAGTGGCAATACTTCAACAAAAAATCTTCAAAAACAGACTCCAACGAGAGACTGCTGAACTGGAATTAATTTGCAAACTGGATACAATTAACTTAGGCTTGAATAAAGGCTGGGAGTGGATGGGTCATTACAGAAGTAAAACTATTTCCCCATGTTTATCCTCCTCTCCCCACCCCCCACTGTTCCTCAGTTGTTCTTGTCAACTGCTGGAAATGGCCCACCTTGATTATCACTGCAAAAGGTTCCCCGCACACCCCACTCTCCTGCTGGTAATAGCTCACCTTAAGTGACCACTCTGGTTACAGTGTGTTTGGTAACACCCATTGTTTCATGTTCTCTATGTATATAAATCTCCCCACTGTATTTTCCACTGACTGCATCTGATGAAGTGAGCTGTAGCTCACGAAAGCTTATGCTCAAATAAATTTGTTAGTCTCTAAGGTGCCACAAGTACTCCTTTTCTTTTTGTGAATACAGAATAACACGGCTGCTACTCTCAAACCTGTCAGTTATAGCAAAGTGGCTGTCCTTAACCATGCTGGTGTAGGTCTTCTCTGCCCCGTCACATAGATCTTCAGGGCCCCTGCATTTTGGAGCTAGTGTTAGAAGAAAAAAAATGAAGCCGAGCACCATTCGGTGCAATACTAACTAGCTTGTTTCTTCCTAGTAATTAACAAGATACCCCAAGGAACAAAACTCTTGTAACTATCCACACTCCTATTACGCATGCAGGGTTCTTGGGGGGTTGCAGAATAGAACATGGCAACATTTTCACTGCATAGGGAGGGAAGTTGAGTGTCCCTTTTTGAGTGGGAAGGAGGAAAACCTTTCACTCTCTGCTGCTCCCCATCCTAAACTACATGCTAACTGTAGTAATCCTGTCCTGTGCACCTTCAAAGGCCCATGGCAAATAACGACCTTAGCAGATACAGTGGAGATGACCAGCATAGCGAAGGGGAAGGGATAGAATGGTAGGGAAGGGAGCCAGTGGATAAGGGTCATGGAATGAAGTAGTGGTGATGATGGGAAGGGGGGTCAGCAGCATGAGAGCATTCTGCTTCTCCTGAGGACCTCAGGTTCATCACTCTATGCTGTGTAGGAGGTGCATCAGGGCCCATCCCCCCACAAGTCTTTGGACGCTAGCTGGAGATTGATCTGCCTTAATTGTCTCAATGGGATTCCTCAAAATACACCTGCACTCACAAAGAGCCTTATTAAGCTTGGCAGATGTTAAAGCCTAAATAGGATTGCAGGAGGGGGAAAGATTTTGGTTGACCCCTGAACATCTTACGGCCTCTAACCCGTCTCCTAATGCTTGGCAAGGGTGATGTACTTACCCACATGAAGTCATTCTCCTATCTCTCCCCTGTGGTCTGCAGGAATAAGGCACCAAATGTGTGGCCCTCAAAGGGCCTGCAGGAGTTTCCTGTTCAAAAATATTGTCTACTAGAACTTTTTTCTCTCCAAGAGTATTATCGGTGTGTGGCCTTTTTAAGGTTCATTGTTCAGGGGGAGGCACAACATTAATAAGAAAGAGCATGCTTGAAACCATGTCTTTTCTGAATGCAAGATTTTTCTACTGGTTTGTTTTTTGTTTTTTTTTAATTCAAAGAATTTTAAAAGTATAAGCAACTGATAATTTGACTTAGTTTTCCATGGCTCCTGACACTGTAACTATTAATTGCACGATTCATGAGCCCTAGATTGACTTTAAAAAGAATAGTACAGTGAGTGGTTGTTGTAGGTGAGAGTTGGGATATCAGGTGGCTGTAGGACCTTAACTTTGGTGCTGGTTCTAGTGACCCACAGAGAGGCACAAACATCTGTTGCTTAAATGATGGCACCTGCAGGATCCTCTGACATCAGCAGGTTTGTTGCACTCCTGAGTCAGTGCAGCCTTTTGACTTGGAAACATCTCTCCTGTTTGAGCTTTTCTCCCATGATCTGTCACAGTGGAATCTTAGTGCTGCTACCTGGCTGGCTCTTACCACCTCTCTGCTGCCCATTGGTCAGCACATTCCTGCAGTGCACCTCCCTAGCCAGTCAGTCATCAGTGCAAGTCCAGCTGCCTCACATCTTCCACTTCTGGCTTCCTATTTTCCCACCATCACCCTGCCTGCCTTTCCACCTTGTCTTCCCTGCATGCCTCTCCTCCATCTACCTGCTACTGATCTAGCTACTATTAATGCTCACTCCTTCCTATTCCAACATCAGACTCCCCACTATTCCTCCTTCCCCATTATGCCATTATCTTTCCAACCCTATAACTCGGCAACCAACCTCTTCCAACTGTGACTGACTTCTCACACTGTTGTTGAAACTTTGAGGAAGAAATCAGAGACAAAGATCTCAAATATGAACTTTCAGTTTTTTGACCCTAGAAGCAAACAGGACCTCCAGAACTTTAGAAATTGGCCTGTGATTTGAAATCATGCATTGCTTGTAAATCTCTTTTGCTCTAAAGCTTTAGTGCCATACTTTTTCTTTGAGCAGGAAGTGGAGGCTATGCTGATAACCATGTTGGTGCCACCTCTACCACAGGACATGGAGAAAGCATGATGAAAGTGGTCCTAGCCCGACTTATTCTCTATCATATGGAACAAGGTACAATCTAAAATTTCCAGTAAGATGAAGGAAAGTAAGACTGGAACTAACTGGTTTATGTAAATTATACTCTTAGCAATGCAGTTGCTGCCCTCTTTCCCTCCCCCCCCCAACAAAAAAGAAAAAAAAAAAAAGCTTTCCCGGCCATTTATGGTTGGATTATCTCAAAACACACACAAAACAGCAGGACTAAAAGTGCAAACCAAATAAATTCCAACTGTATTCTTTGAATATCAAGTAGTGTGGATATTTTTGTTCCATCATGTCTTAGATACAGCATCGTAAAATATCATTATTCATATACATTATTCTATGTTTAACTGAAGCTTTCTTTACAATTTTAAGTAATTTCATTAGCAGAGAATTGGAAAAATGCAAATGTAAGCAAGTATTAGTTTAAAAAAAAAGTACAAATAAAGCAAAGTGCAAAGCTTCCATAACACAAGAAGCTTAGAGACTCTATCGGCTATAACAATTCATAGGATTGAATTGCTTGTAGCAACAGAAATGTTACAACCTTTTTCTCTCTGTTCAAAAAGGAATTAATATGACTGCATTTTAGTTTTGTTTTGGAAAGTGTATTAAACTGTATGTTAAGTAGACTAGGTGCATATGTGGTAAACAGCTGGCATGGAGTGTCTCATCTGACTGTAACACAATCTAACTGTGGATGACTCTTTAAGCTTTACCTTCATCAGTTCGGATGTCATCCAAACCCTTGATTATATTACAGCCTGTAAACAGTCAGACAACATACTTGTACTGCATGCAGTTACAGAACCATTAATGTAGACATCACCACTATTTTTAGAAAGATACGGTTTGCAAGTATTAAAGAGCAATAACTTTTGAGACTCTTACCGGAATCTGAACTACAGTAAACCATTTTTCATTTACATTCCTGTTCATAAGAGAAATGCGAAACAAGAAGGCAAGTAGCAGCTGAGAAGATTTCTGTAACTGCTACATGTTTTGTGGTCCCAACATATGCTATTCATGGTTCATTCTTAGTAGAGCCAAGAGAAATTATCAGTGTAAAATATAATACTCCGTGCAGATTATTCCTCAAAGCCCTAACATGCCACAGCCCCACTCACTGTCCTGTTTCACTGGAGTTCATTCCTTTCATAAATGGCCTTCCAATGTTAAATTTACCATAAAGAATTGAGCCAGGTTCTTTTCTCACATACCCTGGTTTACATTGGAGTAACTCCATTGTTTTCAATGGAGTTACACCTGATTTACACCAGCCTGAGAGGAGAATCTCACTAAAACCCTTTTTAAACATTTCTAAATTTCTTAGTGTGTAGGATAAAACCATTGCTAGCTTGCCACTACTCAGCCTTCCCTGAAATGTTGAGGAGCAACCCATCTTTCAGGCAAAGACTCCAGCAAATGAGCAATTCCTCAGCATTTCAAGAGAGGGCCAAAACTCAGTCCTATAGTTATTGCTACTTTGAGCCCTTGAGCTGCCAGCAGAAGCAGAATATTTAAGAACTGTAAAGTAAGCCTGCGCGCACACTTAGGGAAAAATTTTCAAAAGCGCCTAAGTGACTTAAGAGCCTAAATGTCATTGAAAGTCACAGTGTGATATAGGCTCCTAAATGCTTAATTTATTTTTGAAAATAGGATTTAGACTCCTAAAAATAGGAAACAAGTGACTTAGAATACCAGTGTTGCATATAATGCATCCATGAAGTGTTAAGAATGGCTGGCTTCTTCCTTAACATCTTTCATTTGGGGAGAGTCTTATTTCTGTTTCCTCGATATTTGAAGGAATGTTTGGAGCAGTGTGTTTAATTAGTTTCCTCCATTTTGCTGGGTGCCAAGTATTGCAGGTTCACGTAAATTCTTCTTGTCATGTATAATCTGTGACTTGTTTGGAAAAAATCTTTTAACAGCTATTGGAATTTCTGCCTTATGGTGGCAGCTGTTGCCTTGGTGAAAAGTCACAGGGTGAAATCCTGATCCTGTTGAAGACAGTGGCAAAACTCCCACTGACTTAGTAGTCAGGATTTTACCTCAGTAAATGGATTCCTATCTTGCAGTGGCAAAGATTGTGAATAGTTTCTATTCTGTTTTTTTCACAGAAAGTTTGAAGGAGGGCTAATGCATATAGTCAGTAGTCACACACACCACGGACACAAACAATGTAACATCACAGCTGCTTTAGTTCTCAGTATTAAGACCAGCACTACGGCATTTCTGGAGACAAATGAAAGGTTACAGCTTGTGAACTATAACTATTAACAGACTTCTGCATAGGACAAAATGTTCTTCAATTTGTTTATAAAGTGCTCCAATTAATAGGGATTGAGTGTGGTAAAGGAACTTGGCTGTTGGTGTCATTAGTGCATAGTCCGGTAACAATATGAGGGCTGACAAGCAGATCCTGCCCGACAGTGGCTGCACCCACAGTAGGATCAGCGTCCATATTACCAAAATTAATCACATACAGAATTCACACACTGAGCTCCTCAGGGTTCACCGGTTTAACTTTGTAGGGGTTCCCACAGTGCATTCTCTCTTAGGGACTCTTGGCTGGCTGGTTCTTGCTCACATGCTCAGGGTCTAACGGATCACCATATATGGGGTTGGGAAGGAATTTTCACCCAAGTCAGATAGGCAGTAACCTGGAGTGGGGGTTTGGGTTGCCTTCCTCTGCAGCCTGGGGGTGTAGGTCACTTGCCAGGATTATCTGGGTATATCTCAATCATTTCTCTGCCATTGTGAGGGGCCTCAGGCGTGGTACACTTCAGTCCCTCCTATTCTCTGCCTGTGGCTCGTAATAGTCTAATCTTCTGAGGGCTGTGATACTTTCGTCTACTTCTGGTTGTTGGGTTTTGTGTGGGTGCTGGGGAGATTGGTGGCCTGTCATATACAGGAGGTCAGACTAGATGATCTAATGGTCCCTCCTGACTTTAAACTCTCACTCTGTGAATTATTGTGTGTGTTCAAGTCCTATTAGAAAGAAATTCCCTGGCAGACCACTGCTAGTGGCACGTTTGCCAACAGTGACCACCACCACCCTTCAAAAAAGTCCCATTATGTGTCACTGAACTACAAAGTTCACCAGTTACGCTAAGTTAAAAAGACTAAAACCTCAGAATAATGGGAAGCTACATAAACCCTGTCTCTGCAGTTACTACAGCATAGAAGCTATTTGCAGTTGTTCACTTTCCTCCCATAAATGAAGCTTTTTCTAGCCATTGCACTTGTAACTTCTTGGGCATTCAGTAAAGGAAAGAAATACCAGAGGGCCTGGTTCTGCGCAAAGTGAAGTCTGAAGAGAATTTTGTCATTGACTTATATAGGACCAGAAGCAGATACTACATGATCATCACTCTTCTGTGTTCTTGTTTTCAGGAATGTCACCGGCGGAGGCTGCTGACACTGCATTGAATTATATGAAAACCAGGGTGGGTGGATTAGGAGGTGTCATAGTTGTCAGCAATTCAGGGGACTGGGCAGCAAGATTCTCCACCAAGCAGATGTCTTGGGCTACAGTGAAGGATGACCAATTGCAGTATGGCATTTACACTGGGGAGATACATACGAGCTCTGTATGCAATTCTGGGGATGAAGAAAAGTGGACAGTACAGCAGGACAAAGATCTCAGTCTTCATGGGGTGCAGTAAAAATTGACGTTATCTTTCTGAAAAGATTTACCCTCTATTAAATGTTCCCAGAATGCACCACATTTTACAAGCAAACTGAAAGAGGTACTGGACTTAAAGATAATGGATGTGGATATGGTGATCATTTTCAATGTCTCTAGAAAGCACCAGGGCTGGTATCCTCTTTTCAAAAACCAGATAGAGTACAGGTGTGTAAAAGGGCGTCCCCTCATGTCTGGGCCTAGCGCAGATGGCTCTCTTCTAGCACCCTCTGCCGACAGTTGCGCCAGCCCTGTAGCAGTCTGCCTCTTCTTGTGACTCAGCCTCTCCAGCCAGGTTCCATCCCTTCTAGGGTAGTGAAGTCCAACAGATAATCTAATGTCCTTACGAAAGGTCTTCAGCCCTGATTCTGGCCCCCTGTGGTCCTTAGAGCTGCTTATCTCAGGGCTGTTAAAAGTCCTTTTCCACTTATATCAGGGGCTTCATGCCACCTTCCCTGATGGCCAGCAGGGGAACACAGGTCCTCCCCCTACACTAGGTTCCAGTCCAAGGACCCTACAACCAGCAGCCAAAGTCTACCATGTCAGACTCCTTACTGCTGCCTCTTTGGACTTCTTCCTACCAAGTCTGTCAGCAGGCCTCTCTCACAACCTCTATAAATTCACCCTCCTTTCAGGGTCAGAACTTCCCCCTGGAATCTGCCAGTAAATCTCATACCAAGTGTACAATTTAACCCATCTTCACTTTTCATCCCTCCTAAGTTTCCCTTATACAGTCCCTCAGTTAACCACCTGCCAGGGCTCTCTTTCGGGAAGTCCAGATCCTGTCTTTTATCAGAGCTCAGCCCATTGAAGCTTGTTTTGTCCTAGTGGCTGTACTGTGTCTCACCTGGCCTCTTGCTAGACTTCTCTACCCATAAGAGAGTCCCAGGGCCAACCTTCTTCCTAGACTTCCTCCTCAACCCTCAGGGTCTTGCTACTCTCTTGTACCTGAGGAGTGAATGCAGAATTCTTCTCTCTCCCTGAAGGTCCCCTCTTTCTTTTTCTTTCTGCTTCCTTTTTTATGGTGCAGCAGCCTCCACCTATGAGGCTATGACTGCCACCTACAGCAGTTTTTGTATAAGCAAAATCTATATCCTCTCACCCAGTACTGTATCCTTAAAAATCAAAGAAATTCTTTTTTAATACTACCCCACTTTCCAATTGTTTCAGACTATATTCTTTCACCTTGGGTGCGTCTCAGTTCTTCATATAGATTTTTTCTTTTTATGTAACTGCCCTTGCATTGCCACAGCAGATGCTTAACTGTTTCTTGGACTATAGGTGTCCATAACCTATTTTGTGCTTGTTTAGTAAATATAAATTACCATTCAGGTCAGAGTGACCTGTTAGCCCTCTAAATGTATAGCTACTTCACTTCTTCTATCATAGCTATTAAGTATACCAATATCATCAAGTTTAGGACATATGTGATAGGACCCTTGTCCTTTTTTTCTCTTGGGTTCATAGTTCTTGACATTCCTTCTTAAGTTCTCTCTTAACCAAACTTTTGAAGTCCTGTATACTCAGAGGGCTCTTTATGTCAATCTCATTTTAAGGCATTTTTCACTGCTTTATCTGCCATTTTGGTGCCCAGTATCCCAGCAAGCACCAGAATCCACAATATTATGATAGGTATACCCAATTGTACTCTCTTTAGTTAAGAATAATTGATTGAACCAGTGCTGCTTTCCGAGGCTTCCTTTCTAATCACCATTATACTTGATATACCTGTCATAATGGCCACAAAATTGCATAGTCTCATAGGTCTCTTAATTCCAGATTCAGAGATACAAAAGTCCCTTCCAAAGCTGTGTTCTCATCTCTAGAGCAGTCAGTATAGATTTGGCAATGCTAACCGCATTTGCCATGTATAAACTCATAAATTATAGCTGTCGTATTTGATAGTCCTGCTCTTACCTTTGTTGTATCATATAATTTCAAATCCACACCTGGAGAGACAACCATCCAGCTACAGGTTGATTTCCCATGACTAAGATTTTTATTTCTTCCAGACCTTCCTTTTAACCCACCTTTTGACCCTGTTTTCAGGTGGGAGTTTGTGCCTACTTAATTCCCAACTGTCTCGTATATTTGTTTAGTACTCTTATCTTTGCTAGTTCCATTAACCTTCGCTGAAAAGGTTAAATCTAACAATTTCTACCTAAATTTATAGGCATTTCTTGGGTTGCTACCTGCAGCACACACGAGAGATTGCAGGGTTGTAATACTTGCACAACATGTGATTCCCAGAGCTTTGCTTGGATCTTGGGCTCTGACTTAAAAAAAAATTTTTTTTAAGTGTTGTTTTAGAATTTGATTTAAAGTCTTGGTATCCATAATCTGTAAATGGTCTTATTAATGCCCTTTACAGCATCAACAGTTTGTTCTTATCTGCACCCCGAGTTGTTCCCAGCAATACTTTTAAGCAGATTCATCCTATCTTTATAGTTAATTCTGATATTCTGATATCACCATTATACTTGATATACCATATATCTGTAACCCTTCCAAGTTAGTTTATTGAACATAACTCCTAAGAATGTAACATTTTGAACTACCTGATTTTTTCTGTATAGAGAGATAGGTTCCATTCTTCCCCAGTCTTCCTTTTTGGTGAAGATCTTGCCCTTTTTGTTTGGGCAAGTGAGAACCTAAATCCCCAAGTATCTCCCCATTCTGAAATTCCCAAGTGCCTCATTGGTTCTCTCCACAGCTATCTTAAGTCTTCTATATTTGGCCCATATATCACAGTCATCCGCAAATAGACTAATACCTATTCCTGCCTATATACTCCCCGGGAGAGCATTAATAATAATATTAAACACTGTTGGGCTGATAACACTCCCCTGTAAAATGCCATTAGTAAATTTATAAATATTTGACAAACTGCCCCCTGCCCCCCGACTTGCATGGTTCTACCACTTAAGCAATCTCTTATCCACCAAAACGTTGTTCCTCTTACTTCAACTGCGGCTAGTTTATACATCAAGCTTCCCTCCATAGCATGTCATACGTTTTTCGGTGTTCAAAAAGACAGCTATCAAAATCTGGTTTGTATTTGTTTCTAATATTACAATATGATCAATTATGCATCTTCCTTTCCAGAAACCACTTTGTACACTGTTTATAATTTCATTTTTTCCAAGTACACTACTAATCTCTCATTTATCAGTCTTTTCATAATGTTGCCCACACAGGATGTCAGGGCAATAGATCTGTATGCATGAGGTCTTTGCATAATTTGCCAGGTTTTCCTATCAATATAACTCCCGCTTAATTCCATTCTGCTGCCAGTATTCCTTTTCCCCATATTCTATAATTCAGTAAAACAAGTGCTTTTCCAGTAGGTGCTTAAGCATTGCCTTACATATGTTATCCTTACTTGGGATAGTGCATTTTTACTTTTGCCTGTAGCTTTTTTGAGTTCCTGTATGCTGAAATTTTCATTCAGTACATCATCTTTATATTCTACCCTGTCATGTAAGAGCTCACAATTTTCTTCAGCAAACATTTTTTGTTCACCAAACTCCTTTCTTTGATTTTTATCACTACTAACTTTTTGGAACTCTTTTGCTAAAATATTCATTTTTCCTAAGTTAGAAATGTCAACTTTATCATTTACTATAAGACCACGTATAAATTTTTGTTTTTACTCCATATCCCATTCATTCTTTTAAATTGTTTATTTCTCTCTGAAACCTTGGAATCGTTGTTCATTTTCCCACAATACTTTCTCCAGCTCTCTTGCATTTTTAATTCTTTGCACCACTGCTTTACATCTTTTATAGTTCATTAAGTCCTTGCTATTCATTGTACTTTTTGCTTGTTTGTATATATTTCTTTAATTGTTGCTTGACAACCTTCGTTCCACTAGGGAACTGGATATCTGAGTTTCTGGCAGTTTGGTGTCTTACATATAGCTAGGTTGGCTGCTGTTACAACTCCCTTTATTGTATTATCATGAAATTCCTCTAGATTATCACTTATACAATTGGATATTAGATATTCAGCACATTTACTGTTAGAGTCCCCAGTTTGCCTTTCTAAGGCTCTAGGTAGGAATTTCTTCAGTGTTTTCGACATTACCTTGGCCTCTTTATAGATTTCCCAGCTGCATTTACATTCTATATTGCTTGTTGCAATTCTCAGATCTAAACATACAAAGGGTCTATCCACAGAATTAAACCTACTAGGTGCTCCAGTATCAAGCAATACCAGGCTGTGCAGTTCAATGAATTGTTCCAGGCATTTGTCATTATAATCAGTTTTCCTGCTTCCTCATAATTCATTATGGCTATTAAAATCTCCACAAATAATGTCCAGGCCTTTGACACCCTTAACTAACTCTTCCAATTCTAGATTGTCTAGGGTTTTTTTTAGATGGGTTGTGAATCTTAGTGGTTTGTATAAAGGCAGTGCTATTCTGCAGAGGAATCTCAACAGCATTGTACTCAAAACTTACGTTCTGTACATCTATGTCAATGTAACTAAGACCTTCCTTTAGAGCAGGAAGCGTCTTTATAGTTGTAGTTATTTCTCTGTCATGTCAGATTATATCGTATCCTGGAAGTCTAAACATAAGTTCTCACTAACCATGTTTCTTGTACATGTATCACATCAAGGATTTTTTTTTTCATTTAAAGTTTCCTTTAATACCTGACCATGTGTTATTAAACTACATACCAGCAAAAAAAAAATAAAAAAATTAGAAACACATTGCTTAAACTGCATTACTGTACCTTCATTTAAAATTGCATCAGTGTGTTCTATTGAGACATGGCCTATATGTAAATACTGTTTTGCTACTTTTGGTATTCTTTCAGTCTTCTTTCCTGTCTGTAAAGTGCAATTATTCACTTCTGTCATAAATGCTATAAATTTCTCATTGTACTACTTGTAGGCATCTTCATCTGTCCCTCTCCCCCCCCCCCCCCTTATATTATCTTTCTGCCCTGGTGTTACGTGGTATTGTACTAATAGCACTCTTCCCTCAGTGGCATTTTCCCCCTTCTCCACATTCCACGCTGAATGTGTTTTAGAACTTCCACACAGAATATTTTATTTTTCTGCTCCAGACTTCCTGCATTTATAATCACCACTCATTTCCTTCCCCAGCTGGGCTTCATCTTTAATTAAGCCTAACCTACCCTCCTGGTGCAACCAGGTAGGTTGAAAGAAAAAGAGGACTTGTGGCACCTTAGAGACGAACAAATTTATTTGAGCATAAGCTTTCGTGAGCTACAACTCACTTTCAGAGACAGGATGGGGTATATACTTCATTGCAGGGCAGTAGCCATGTGTAAGTTTCTGCAGACTCCCAGTTAACATGCCTCAATGCTGTGCTAAAAAAGAAGCCATGAGTCATGACAAGAGAGTAGTTCATCTCCATCCCCAGTCTCGGAGACTGCCAGTACCATTGATGATGAAGTGAACACCTAACCACTAAAAACTGAGTTTTGACCACCTTTGAACACCCATCATACGGGTAACAACTGTTGGTTACTGCCAACTAAGTTTCTAAATACAATAGAAGCGTAAAAGCCTACCTTATTAGGCACCAGTTCCCAGACACTTTGCGGGAGGGGGAAAGAGAGAGAATGATGCAAAGGAACTGTAGTTCCCTGGTTTGGGGAAAAGCTAACAATAAGGAGCTTTAATTTACTTAATTCACACATGGTAAACCTGGAATTTAAAAAAAAAGAATCCACACTCTAAAACATTATACTTGTAGTTTGAACTGGGGGAATAACATTTTTGCAGTACTATGATAAAGATGAAAACGAAGCCTCATTAATAGTAAACATAACAGCATGCAATCTTCACTGCCTAGATAAGAAGTTGATAGGTACCCTTATCAATACATAGATGAGAAATTCATGATGATTAGCAGGAAAGTAGTTCTCTGAAGCAGTGAATTCATAAAAGCAGATTGTGCCACCACAAATGCAACTGTTTCTGTTAACAAACCTCCCTGATACAATGCTCATGATTATTTGTACTGTGTCTAAAGCACTTGGTAAAGTTGGAAGGGCTTTAGACCACAGTGTTATCTTTACCTTGTTCCTACATAATTTTACCATATTAATCTGTTTGACAGTGTTTTTGTGAAGGAAAATAATCTTTTAGTAAGATTCTTTCATAACAAACCTTTATGCGATAAATTTTTCTATTAGCCACACCTATTGTGTATTATTACTGTATAATTTAATAACCAGTATATCTTTAGCCACTGCTATGACCCGTACTTTTTGTGAAATTAGATCAACTAATAGTATGGTAGCAAACATGTTCCCTTAAAAAATAACCACAATAAAAATAACACATCCTATGCTTTTTTTAAATTCTCTATGTCCATATCCTATCTACAGTAAGCAAGCCATGATGCTGAAGTGGCTTATACAGAATGGTAGGGTTGCCAATAGTATTTAGTATCCTTGGCACTTTAACCCCCATCTCAATAGGAGTTACAGATGAGTGGGGTCTAGTGGCATGTGGACAATTATGGGCCAAGAGTAGATATTCTTATGTACCAAATGTAATCTTGGAGCACTGATATACTTATTTGCTTGCGGGAGAGTATGGAATATCCCTGGGCATTATCAGCTGCTTGTGCAATTACAAAGGAGTTTAAGATGAGTCTGTTACAAGTCTAACCCTGTAGAAGCCCTTCTGTGGAAGCTCTATGGAGCTCTGCAGATTTAGGAGGAGCTCTGCTAGACTCAGCAACACTCCACCATCACCTTGACTGTACTTCTTCATTTTCAGATTTTTAATTAAGAAGAAACAATTTTGTGGAGCAGTATAGGGCTAGATTGTGACTTGGGCAACATGCCTATGCATGGGAGTAGAGAGGAATAACAACTCAGCCCTACATTACATGCCAAGGTTACATTTTGATCAGAGCTGCCATCTTAGAGAGGCTTTCCCAACTTTCCAGCCCATGGCCTTGGGGTGAAGAACACCAGAGATCTCCAGAGAACACAGGTCATTTAAAGTGCTGCAATGTGATGAACATCTGTCATGTGTAATTCATTCTCCCTCATTCCTCCCCTAGTGGAGGAAGTGTATGTGCAGTGAAGTGTTTTGATAGGGTTTTTAAAATATGCTGTGTGCTTAGATTACTGAAGGAAAGGTTGAAGAAGTGTAGCTTGCATTTGGAATGAAAGGGGGTGAGGTTTGGGATGGTCCTTAGACTGAGGAACAAACTCCACGCTATTCAAGGTTGACCCTGGAGAAAGCTCTCTCTCCTGCACAGACAAGGTTCACACTTGTGGTAGGAAGCTCTATTGTGCCTGATGAGTACAGTTGTTGACCACAGTCCTCATTCTGGAGCTTCAGGCAATTAGGCTCAATTTAGGCAATTTTTAGTAGCCAAGCATTTCCAGTTTCCCTTCAACCCCAGTCCCTTCCTCACAGTCTCTTCTGCATCTCCTAGCATCCATCCTTGTGCCCAGTGTGCTGATCCAGGCTTTCTCTATTGGAGCTGGATTGCGCCATCAAGCTGGTTGTAACTGGGCACCCAAACTGCTTCCTGGGCTGATCTCCCAGCTTTCATGTCACTCTAGTGTGGGAATGTTGACACTGCGCACTAAGCCCAGCCTCTGGCTCTGGTTTGAGCCCACGTACAAATTTGTGTGACTTGGGGCAGCAAGCACTCAGAACCTGGGTCCTGGGACCCTGCTGGGGAGGGGGGTGGTTCAGTGTCCAAGTCTCATTGTGACTCAGGTCAAAGCCCTGTCATTTTGCAGTGCAAACGCAGCCCAAACCACAGACCTCAGTCAGAAGGTCTGTCTAATGCAGTATGGACATGTAAGAAGGCTGTGAGACCCGGGTCCAGCAATGGTAAGCTTTACAATGCACCATGGACACTCAAGCCTGGGCTTGGAAACACTGAGTGCAGAAGCCGGGGTCCCACAGATCTGGGTTTACAATGCAGTGTAGACCTACCCTATGTGGCCTCTTGAACCACCAGCAGCACTAGAACATGGACCTGGGGCTTTCTTCAAGCCAACCAATTGGTCTGGATCTGACCAGGTGTCCCATAACTAATCACCTATCTGTAAGGGGACTGTTGCCCCCTTACTAACATTCAGCGGGGGAGTTTTAGTTGCTAGCTCCCAGTACTAAAAGGGGGACCGGTCAATGTGGAATCAAAACCCTGAGACTGACAGATCCTAGGAACAATGGGGAGAGGTCAATGCTCCTGAATGACAGGGCAGGCTGGCTAATCAGGGAGTCAGGAGGCCAGGGAGGTCCCGTCCTCTGTGTGAGCTGGAATTGCCTGGGTCAGACAGAGTGGGGCTGAGCTAAGGAGAAAGCAGGGGCGCAAGCTGAGCTGGGGATCAGAGCTGTGCCAGATCCAGAGGGCCCAGAAAAGCAGCCCAGAGAGAGCAGACCCTGTCCTGGGAGCAGAGCTGCAGCCCCAAAACCAGAGGCACAGCCCAGAGAGAGCAGACGTGCCCTGGGAGCAGAGCTGCAGCAACCAGATCCAGAGGGGCCAGAAAAGCAGCCCAGGAAGCAGGTCAGTGCTGGGAGCAGAGTCACAGAAATAGCCTGCAGAGCAGACCTGTCCTGGGACCAGAGCTGTAGCAACCAGAGCCAGAGGGGCCAGAGAAGCAGCCAAGGGAGCTGGAGGCAGAACAGCAGCCATGCTGAGGCAGAGTGGAGCTAAGACAGAGTGGAGCTGGAGCTGGAGCTGGGGCTGGAGCAGTCTGGAGCCGGGTGTCATGAGCAGCTGAGGAGAGCGAGGGGGGACCCTGGGCAGTGGGCCCAGCACAGGGAGACGCCTCAGCCAAGAGGCTCTGCAGGCCAGACTTGGAGGGTGATTGGTAACCCCGACAGGGCGGGGGCAACGCTGGGAAGAAGGGCCCTGCCACCTAGAGCCTGAGAGCGTGTGACCACCACCAGAGCGAGTGTCCAACCCACAGCATCCCTGCAGCACAGCCAGAGCCTGAAAAGGAGGCCTGGGACTTACAAGGGACAGACTGTGAACTGCCCGGACATTCCAGAGACACTGTTTGTGATGTTCCCTGCCGCAGAGCGGGGTGATGTGTTTCCTTTAACCTTTCCTATTTTCCCTTATTCTTTTTAAAATTAATTGTTGATAAAATAACTTGCATTTGCTTCAAATTGTATGTAATGATCAGTGGGTCAGAGAAGTGCAGAGAGAGTACCCGGAGTGGGGACACCCTAGCCCCTGTCCTAGGAGACCACAGTTGAGTTGTCGGTTGAGCTCCCCAGGAATCCTGGGCCCAGCCTTGTTGGGGTTACGAGGACTCTGCTAGACAGGAGAGTCGAAGGGGAGTCCTCAAGGGCAGGGAGGCCACTGAGTAAAGGAAGTGGGAGCGAGGACTCAGATCCTTTCGCTAGCCCACTTCACCGGGCAGAAGCCAGGAAAGTTCCTCACAACAGCAGGACAGTTCCCCCGCTTACATATCTCCACTAGAACAGAGCTACACTCCTCTCTGAAGCAACATTCCCCTCTTCTAATGGGAAGGGAGCTGGCAGCAGGAAGTCAGGAGTAGGGCTTCCTGTTAGCTCTCTAGTAAATCAGGGCTCTGGGGATGGAGAGACCAATGCCTCCTCTCTTCCCACCCCCTAATCATCGAGCATTTGTGGGGATGTAGGCCTAGTCATCTGACAGCAGTGCTGCTGGCAATGTGGAGTGTGGACTCAGCAGTGGGCTGCCTGCTTCTTGAGTCTGGACACACAACTGCATTGCCTGCTCAAATCTCCCCCCTAGCTCCAGACGTACACAATCCTTTGTTCAGGGCTGTACCTGTAGACACTATCTGGTCTTTGATGATTATGATTAAGAGTCTTCATAGTCACAGGTTTCCTGCCCCAAAGAGGTTCCATTCTGAAAAAACAACGTAGAAATAAAAGATCATAGGAGGTAACAAAAAAGCAGCGCAAGAAACCAGTGAGATTGAATGTGTTTTGTTACGTCCATCAGTAATTTTTCCAATTTGTTGAGTTTGGGGTTTGATTTTTTTAGTTACTCATAAGTTAATTCTTCTTTGGAGGGGAAGTAAAAGAGATCCTGGGTGTGAATTTCAGTCTCCCAGATGTGATTTCCAAATGACATTGAAACAGATCTTGGCACAATCTCAATGGCACTGGCTATTTTGTTTGCTTCTCCCCTGATATTCTTCTATAATAAATACTTGCTGTCGGTGAAATTTCAAATCTTGGTTACACCAGAATAAATCAACAGTACTGCCACTGAAGTCTAATAATCATGCCAATGGAAGTGAAATCAGACTTGGGCCCGCATGCTCAAGGTCAGGCTTTTCAGAAGAATTGGTCTACCCCATATTGCTGAGAGATATAAGATAGGTAGGTGGGAAAGTATGCTGTAAAAAAAGAGTGCTAAATTAAGCCCACTCTACCCACAGATGTGTGGAAAACAGCAAACTGTGTAATCACAGGCATTGTCACAGAGACCCAGAAGAGTAGTTAATGCACTAGGAAATAAGTAAATCCATAAAAGGGAAGGGAAATAAATGGCAGTGGACCTCACAAAAAAAGCAGGATCAAGGATATGTGGATGAGCAAAGAGGCAGGCTACATCAGCCTGGCACCAAGATTGCAGATATATTAGGGGCTTGCTCAGGGTATGTCTACCTTGCCAGTGAAGGTGTGACTACAGCTCAGATAGGCCTACTGTGCAAACTTTAATCTAGATAGCCTCCATAACAATAGTTTTGTAGTTGTGGTGACACAGGCTAGCAAACTGAGTATGTTCCCGGGCTCCCTTGTGGACTTGTACCTGGGAGCTTCGCTTGTGCTAAAGCCCAGCCTGCCATGTCTAGGCTACTTTTGTTACCTGTGCTAGCTAAACTAAAGCTAGTGTGGGTACGTCCACCTCATCTTCACCTGTAATACAGACATACCCTCACAGCAGGCAGAGTCCTGCCCCTCACAGTGTGCGTAACAGTGTAGACATACAAAGTAAGGGGGAGGAGAATCTCATTTTCCCTCCCACTGCACTCAGTAGTCTCATCCACCAGCGCACCAGGGACATGCAAATACCCAGCACTTATGTAAATTAGCTTACTAGAGCTAGTGCTGGCCTTGAGTTATTTTTCACCAGTTTCACAGGGTAGCATTCCTGCCCTTTGTCAATCAAAATTCTCCATTTTCAGGGCTTCTGGGTTTCTTACAGTCCCTGAGTAGCTACTTTTCTGCTGAGAACATTATAATGGTCTAATGTATCAGGCTGCATGCTAGCTTGTGAGCGCTATACTTTTGACCTTTTTTTGTTAGTGCTTTACTACAACTTAAACCATGTAATGCATGGTAGCATGTAGCTCATTAAAAACATATCTGCTGCCAAACATAATGGCCATGTTCTGTTATGTCTTCTTAGCAACATAACAGCCTGTCTGCTTCTCAGCACAGATCATCATGAACACATCACTCCCATGCACGTCTCTAGACCGGCTCCTCATTGAACATAGAGATCAATTAAAGGTCTCTGTCCTGATATTCAAAGCCCTAGTTACCTAATCCTCCAGCCATGACCTACTACAACCACTATGTTACACTGGAACCATTACATTGTTGACAAGAGACCCTGCCGGGTGCAGGAGAAAGAGCTTTCACAGGCACTGAACCCAGATTATGGAACTCATTCCTGAAGTGATCAGAATGTCTGAAGAATATGCACATGTGCACACACCAAGAGTTTTGGAATAATTACAATAAAATCCGCATAAACCAAGCTATTTTTCCTACAAATTAGGAAGGAAGAGAGTGTGCAACCCCCTGATCCATGCATAGAGGGTTCTCCACATGGAAAAGAGGATTTGAGCAGGGGGTTGGACTATGACCTCTTGAGGTCCCTTCCAACCCTGATATTCTATGATTCTATGATTAGGTGTCATCCATACTGTGACCCAAGGACCCCTTGAGGCCAACTGGCAGAGGGCACGTGGGGTGCACAGGGTTTTACAGGGATCCCCTGGCATAGATATCTGCATAACAGTTCATAGAAGGGTGGCATATGGGTGTCTACTGATAGATAATAGCCCATTGGTTGTCGTAATTGAAAAATGTATGTACAGATAATATTTAAGGAGTTATACCTCTATACTAAAATTTATGTTCTTAAGGTCTTGGATTTAAGGCAGATCACCAGGAAGTGACATACCTCAGAAATGTTCCTTTCCAGCAGGAGGTAACAGACCCCTATCTCCCTCTCTAGTCATTGTGCATTATATGCTTCCCAGTGTATGCCTGCTTGCATACTGAGCCACAGGCAAATAAGAAATCTCCAAGATGAAACAAACAGTGCGGAGGGGGTATTCCTGTTTATGAATCAAGACAAAGGATTGTTCTGGTATATCTTGGGGGTGCAAGAAAACACAAGGGAGGCAAGAGGACAGTGTGTCTGTCTCATGAAAGGAGGGTCACAGCCAAATCTGACTGTAAAGCACTGCAAGGTTTTTGGGTGAGCAATACTTCGTTAGACATGTGTGTTAAGCAGATCGGTGATCTGAGGTGGAATTGATAATCTGGGTGTACAGTTGCTTTGGAAACAATGAATCTGTGAATACTGCAAGTGTCCACTGGACATAGGGCTGGACACTCCAGGGAGACGCTTGAAGGGCTCAAGGCTGCCAATTGCTAACCTATAGAGAGACAGGAGGGTCTGCGAGGCCTAGTGGACAGTGTCTGATTTGCCTCAGGCTGGTGGAATTGGGGAGTTGACCACCCACACCCCAGCAGGCACAGACAAGGCTTCCTCCTGCTAAGAGCAGATGGTTGAAAGGTGCCTCAGAACCCTAGGTACCGCCAGGAAGCATTGCACATATGGATGGAGGAGGTGGGATTGGCTGGATGGGAGAAAACTAGCAATACACTGTTTCCTTCCTTCCTGATGTCCTGCCTTGTAGAAGATGTTAATAATAATAACCACAGCCCTACTGTTCCAAAAAGGCTGTGCAAGTGGTGTCCAGTATTAAACAAATCTGAAACCTCAAGTCCAAGTGCACAAGATGATCTACATTAACTAATCTTTACAACTCCTCCCTGAGGTAGCTCAATTTTATCATCACTATTTTACAGATGGGGAAACAGATGCAGGGAGATTAAATAATTTGCCAGAGACCCCACAGGACATGAGCAGCAGATTCAGAATTAGAATTCTGAGTTCCTGGCTTCCATAGTCCTAAATTCAGTTCACTAGACTACGCGGCTTCTATTGAAAATGCTCAGACAAGTAGCTCTTGATGCATCAAAGGAAACAGTAACTCGTAAATTATCAACAAGTTGCACAGTGGTTTAGTTGCACAATTTCCATTATTTGTGTGTGCCTCATACTTTTGGTAATTACTGTATATTTATAATAAAACCCAATTATAGCCTGAGGCATATTACAGGCTTTTTTTTTAATTTAATTAGAAATAAAGAAGCTTAGTTATGATACAGGCTCTTGTCAGTTTGAGAGCAGCAAACATATTTCTTCAAAGCAACTTTTTCTACAGTTGAGTTACAAAGACTACATTTAGTCCTAAACCACAGTAACTCTCACCTCTTTCTATTTTTTTGTTCAAATTAGAAGTTGGAGAAAGGGACAGTTCCTGTGGATCCAATTTTCAAATGTAAATGCCTTAACGAGGTCACTGAATTCCACATTTGGCTACTCAGATTGGCTCACCTGGAATAGGCAATTACGCATTTAAATGCTGAATTGAGTAAGTACAAGGAGGAAGATTTGGATGCATCCATATTTGAAAATGAGGCTCCCAGTATCCAAGATTACACAGAGTCATTGCCAATGATTAGTGACAGATTATCATCATTTTTGTGCATTCTAGATATCCAGTTGAGGCTAAAGAAGGCCAGTCATTCCTACTTAAATGGAGTATGTAAAACATGTCAGGCGAAACCTGGGAAGACTGTATTTTTGTTTTTAAAATAGGCTTTGGGTTTTTTTAAACGATATTCCCCCCACCCTTGTTTGTTACTTGATGCAGTAGCACAATGTAATTTGTCCGAGAGCCAAAACTGGAGACATGCTGAATATGTGAATACTAAGGAAGTGGTTTCCTTAGCAATAACAGGCTTGTGAAAGTCAAAACTTCCTTTCCTCCTCATGTGACCTTTTTCAAAGCAATTCAGATAAGGTACAATAGAATTGAATTCCAAGCACCCACAGCATAAATTGCTAAACAATGATTCTCCAAGTAGCCAAATTACTTCAGCTTTTTCTTAAGGGGAACTTGCCTTTTATTTACAGATTTCTAGTTACTTTTAATTTTCTTCTGAAATCAAAATAGCCAAAGCATACAAATAAATGTGCAAGAAGCTACCAAATACCAGCTCTTCCTGCTAAGCACCAAATACAAAACTTTTGTTAAACACAAAATTCTAAATCTTTCCTGTTGAGAAGCAAGGATCATATAGAACCTCTACCAACCAGTATTAGCGGCTGAACCTCCATGAGTTTAATTTCTATTATCAATAGCATTTTATTCAGAAATAAATAAGCTTTGTGCAGGGACCTAAGTGGGAGATGGACTCCACCTCACCCCACCACCAGGCTGCAGCTGCTGTTCCAACCTGGAATACTTGTTACAGACCATCGCATCACTAAACAAAGAGAGAGAGGATCTCATCCCAGGAAATGCTAATTATAGCTACAAGCATTTATATAGTGCCTCCTGTCCAAGGATCCCAAGACATGAATAATGGATTAAGCCTGAACTCCCTGTTGAGGTAGGGAAGTATTATTATCCTCATTTCACAGAAAGGGAAACAAAGTTGTTACTTGTCCAAAGGTCATAAAGGAAGTCCTGTTAGAGCATGTCCTGACTGTAGCAAAACTCATGAAAGAGAGAGATGCTTGGCTATCACAAATATAAAGCGGGTTTTTTAATTTGGCTGTTAGATGGAGAATGTAGTTCTCCCTGGCTCTCTAGTTCGCAGGCTAACTAACGACAGCCTATCCCGCCTAAGATCTCCCTATGAAATGGCCTGCAATTTACAGTCATGGAGGGGATTAATGAATACACTGAAATGACCTCCATCTTGCATTTTTGCCAGAGGGCTTTCCCTCCCCTTCCAGGCTTTAGAAACCCTGCCAAATGGGGGTGGAGTTTCTCAGGGACAAGCCTATAAAAGGTGGGTTAGCAGAGGTAAATGTTTGAGTTTGAAGCCAGTCCCATTGTATAAGATGGAAGAGTGAGCAGGGGAAAATCCATCTGAAGATTTCTGTATGGAATTGTGGGGAGGAGGAGACAGAGATCCATGCTTTAGCCACACAATGCCCAGCTCAAGCATGGATGATGGGGAAGTAGGCAAGCCCACTGCTCCATAAGGATTTGATTCATAGTTGCATGGTGGTGTCTTTGTACCAGTTACACCAGCACAGAGAAGCCATAGGGGGGATATAAGGCTCTCCTGGTGAGTACTACTGCACAGGGGACCTTTCCACCAAGCACATAATCTGGTGGTCCAAGCCTGCCACATGAGCACTCAATGCAGAGAGCTTTCTGGGGTAGGCAAAGAGCATGAGGAGGAAGCACAAGTTAGAATCACAGAAATCAGAAATATAGCGCTGGAAGGGATCTCAGAACGTGATCCACTCCATCCCCTTGCAGTGAGGCAGGACCAAGGGCTGCTCTCAGAATTTCCCTAACCTGCATAAGTGCAAAACTGGCCCCCAGAGGCATAAAATACAAAGGCACAAGACACCTTCGCTGGTTCCTTGCATTATCCCTACTAGTGGTACAGGGAGTTACTGGGCTCAATATAGAGGTAACTGCGTGAAATGCTATGGACTGTGATATACAGGCAGTCAGACTAGATTCTCTAATGGTCCCTCTGGCCTTAAAAAACTATGAATCTATGAACCAAAATGTTTACAAAGTGGAAGCAGGCAAGCTACTCACTCTCGTTAAAATGGGATGGCAAAATGTGGTGGGGCACCTGAATTGCCGCCCATCACAGTTCAAATCTAAGGAAAGCAATTGGGAGGCTGTGTAAAATAATGAGGTGAGGCCCTTGTGGGGACCTCTGTTATAAGGATATCCCATTATTTCCTCTGCTTGCCGATAGGGTTAATGGCAGGGTTGTGGGAAGAGGGGTGTTGGTGAGGGAAGGGGACTTCAGTCCAACTTCAAGAGCCTTGTGTGAACCTGGGCTGTGGCTTGCGATGGAAAATGGACACTGAAACCTGGCTCAGTTCAAGTGGCCTCTGTGTTCCTTATGAAAATTTTTCATAGCCCTGCCCAGGTCACTTCTATTTCTAACTCCTATGAAAATGTCACTAGCACTTTTATATATTTCTTCCAAAGACTGATGGATTAGCAGCACAGCACTGTTCTTCTGCTTGTTATTGACTGCATCCAGAACAGCAGTTCTTCAGTGAACAGGGAGTGCTGCAAGACCTGGGACATGTTCTTCCTAGACAAGCTTATTACGCATGAGTTTTTCGCACATGAATTTCAGTGTGTTTTTTCTAACGTTTGAAATGACATAACTGATCTGTGAATAAAAACACAAGTTAATTAAAGCATTTCACCAATAAAACTCTGAAAGAGATTTAAGAGGACTTCAGTGTAATGTTACATTTATTTATTATTGAGGTGCAGGTCACAGCTCTATAGTTAAAATCACACAGCGTTTTTAATGTGGATATGAAATATATATACCAGGGGGTCCTTTGAAGTGAGAGCAGTGCAGCATGTGATTGGATAGGCCAATGAGTAGAGGCGGAGGAGTGAGACGGGTTGAGTCACCCATTCTAGCTGTGTGTGGGGCCCAACTTCAAAACATTTGCAGGCTTCCAATGGCTGGTGAGATGAAGGCAGCTGGGAGACTAAGAGAGGTAGCTAGCTAACTGGTGAGTATATCTGGGACACTTCTGTCTTATTGCTGTTGATTACCTTTGCGGGACAAAAGAGGAGCACTTTCTTTGCTTGGAACTTGCCATTGAGTTTGGTAGGACTCCGGGCTGGTTGCTGCATTGGCTGTGTTTTGGAATCTAGGCTTGGTTGCTGACTGGGCTAAAGTGTTCTGAAGTTAGGCGTATTAGCACCTGCTTTCTAGCAGTGAGTCCTTGGAAGTGAGAGCAGTGCAGCTTGTGATTGGATAGGACAGCAATTAGAGGTAGCTGAGTGAGAGGGGTTGAGTCACCCATTCCAGCTGTGTGTGGATCCTAGTTTTCAAAACTAGGCAGGCTGCCAGTGACTGGTATGACAAAGGCAGCTGGGAGACTAAAGCAGTTAACTAGCTGTGTTCGCTAGCAGAAGAAGGCAGGGAGGTAGGGTTGTTTGTCATTTTTTCTTTCCTTATCTTGCAGGTACTCCACAAGGAAAAACAGCATGTCACCAACACCGCTGCTAGCTCCTCCTCTCCCTGCACCTGTGGTGGCCTCCATCAGACAGTTATCCTGACCCTTGAGCAGAGGCAACAAGTAACTGTGGCTAGTGCATTGGCTCTGCCTCCACCTCCTGACTCACCTCAGTGGACAGTCTGCAAAGCAGGCAGCGGGAAGCGCTGGGACTCCAGCAGCGAGGAAGGAGAAGCAGCCCTATGTAGCAGGGGTGGAGGGGAGAGGGAGGAGGCTCAGCCAGTTGCTCTCAGGGAGAGCTGCTGCCTCCTTGCTCCTGGGCATCCTAGCAAGAGGCATCCTGAGAAATCTGGAGGACGGGGGGCGGAGCACGTGACACCACGTGTCCCCCATGCATCGCCTCTGGTCTGGAGGCTTCCATACCGGCCCTGGTCTTGCTGGGAATGCAGGCTGCATGTCACTGCCAATGAAAGCCATGCAGGGGAACCACCCTGTGTGAGAGGTGTCTGTTGGTGGAGTCCCCTAGGAAGCAGATAAGAGGTGCAGGAGGAGGTGGCTTGCCTGTGTAACATGAGGACTTCACTAACAGGACACACATGGAGACATCTGGGATGGAGGATGCTGGCTGACTATAGATGACTACAGCAGAACCAAAGGAGGAACTGACTGCTGGCCACCTCGGGGAGTAGACAGCACTTTACCCCCCCACCCAGGTCCCCTGTTCATCGAGGTGAAAAACCACTCTTCTGTACCAGAAACAGAAGGCGATGAGCAGACCCCACTGGCTGAGGAGAAAGATCCACTCGCCCCCAAGGCTTGAAAGCTCAAGACCACCACACCCTAGAGGTGGAGACATAGTGAGCTGATGGTGAGGGACTCTCTTCTGAGGGAAATGGAGGCATCCATCTCCCAACCTGACATGATATCCTGGGAGGTGTGCTGCCTGCCTGGAGCTTGCATCTGAGACATTATGAGAAGGTTGCTGAGGCTCATCCTTCCCTCTGATCACTACCCTATGCTGCTCATCCACATGGGCACTAAGGGTCAGACCTGGCAGTATCATGAGCAGATCAGCAGTGACTACAAGGCTCTGGGATCTAGGGCGGAGGAGTTGAGGATGGAAAGGAGCAAAACCTGCACCCCCAAGAACATGCACTCCTGAAGATGAATTCACGGCTGAATAGATGGTGTCAATGTGAGCTTCCTCAACCACAGGATGCTGTTCCAGGAAGAAGGTGTTCTGGAAGGAGATGGGGTCTATCTGACCAAGAAAGGAAAGATAATCTTGATGCATGGACTTGCCAACCTAGTGAGGAGAGTTTTAAACTAGGTTCAAAGGGGGCAGGTAGCAAAAACCACAGGTAAAAGTATACAAAAAGACAACTTTAACAGAGAGTTAGATTTGGGGAGGGGGACACGGAAAATTACAATAGAGTCATAGGAACAACTAAGGGGAAATCAGTGAGGGAATCTGATTAACATCTTACATATCTATACACAAATGCAAGGAGTATGGGGAATAAATAGGAAGAACTGACAGTAGTAGTACATAAGCTGAATTATGACTTAATTGGCATCACAGAGACTTGGTGGGATAAATCTCATGACTGGAATATTGGTATGGGGGGTAGCTTGTTCAGAAAGGACAGGCAGGGTAAAAAAGGAGGAGACATTTCATTATACATCAAGAACATATACACTTGTGCTGAGGTCCAGAAGCAGGTGGGAGACAGACCAGTTTAGACTCTGAGGTAAAAAATAAAAAGATAAAAGAGGTAACCTCATGGGAGGAGTCTAGCATAGACCACCAAATCAGGAAGAAGAGGTGAATGGGGCATTTTTAGAACAAATAACAGAAATATCCAAAACACAAGACCTGGTAGTAAAGCGAGATTTCAACTATTGAGACATCTGTTGAAAAAGTAATATAGCAAAAAACACAATCTCCAATAAGGTCTTGCAACGTATTGGGGATACCTTTTTGTTCCAGAAAGTGGAAGAAGTAATCGGTAGACAGCCATTTTAGACTTAATTCTGACTAAGAGGGAGGAATTGGTTGCGGCTCTGAAGGTGGAAAGCAATTTGGGTGAAAGTGATCATGAAATGAGAGATTTAATGATTATAATGAAAGGAAGGAGTCAGAACACAGAATGAGGACAATAGACTTCAAAAAAGTAGACTTCAGCAAACTCAGAGAACTGGTAAGTAAGGTCTGAGGGGGCGAAAATGTAAGGGATAAAGCAGTTCAGGAGAAATGGCAGTTTCTCAAGGATATATTAAAGGCATAACTGCAAACTATCCTGATGTGAAGAAAAGATAGGAAGAATAGAAAGACGCCAATATGGCTCCATCAGGAGCTCTTTAGTGAGGTGAAAATCAAAAAGGAACCCTACAAAATGTCTAAATGTGGAAGAATTAGTAGTAGAATTGAGCAGGTGTCCTTTGCTCTGTTATTTGTTATTAGGATAGATAATATGTTCAGGATATAAGGGCATTTCCACTTTTGTCCAGATGTGTTTTTGTGTGTTTGGGGTTTTTTTTCCTCTTTGTTCTAACATAGTTCAGTTTTACAAATGCTCCCATAGGCCATGGTCAGTGAGGCAAGATACAGCGAAAATGTATTCAGAATATTTTGAAAAATGACAAATAGTATCCTTTATAGGTAATTTGGCTTAAAACATACCATAGAAACTTTTGTCATGTTCTTTATCATGTTTAACTGGAACATATTTCAACAGAATGTTTGTTGATATGATTCAATTAATAAACTAGATTTCAAGTTCTATGTCTGTTATAAAATGATCAGTAGTAAAGTCATTTTCACAGAGCTGCTTTTTGCATATTATCCTTCCATTGACTGGATTCATTGGTATATCTTTATTTGTCTCAGACACTAAGGATATCAGTGATCTAATATAAACTGCATTGCCTGACGGTCAGAGCCTGTCATTTTAAGTTACTTTCCCAGGAACCCATTCACATACTTACTAAACAAATATAGATATTATACTATTGAGCTGGTTGCAGGGCCAGTCAGAGGGGGGGCCATTTGGCCTGGGCCTCAAGCTCAAAGGGGGCCTCAAATTTAGACACTGGTTAATTTTTTGGCATTTGATGAGTTTCACAACTATCGGTCCAAAATGTGACACACACTCTCAGCTTAGAGCTGCAAATTTAATCAAATAAGAGATGTGATTTGGTAAAAGACATATTTTTTTTTGTTAACTGATATAGATTTTGTCATATTAAAGAGTTTAAAATGTTCATAAATATTAATAAAAATATATTGGTTCTGATGGCACAAGATTAGACCATGATGAACGTGTCCTCTCAGATCAGCTGATTATTTAAACAAACCACTACTAGTGGCTGGTGCTGGATCAAGTACGTGCTGAAAGGTAGAGAATTGTTACTTTTTAGTGTCTTTATAGTTTTATGTCTAGTTGACTAAAGAATTATTTATGTGTGAGAATTCCTCATTATTATCTTCATATGGTAGCTAAAAGAGGTGACTGGTTGTTGAACCCTAGCTTGGTAGCTTGGCCCTCATCATAGGCTTTCATAGTCTATAGGCCCAGATGCAAGGTGAAAATTTGTGAGGACAATCTTGTACAGTGAGTTTCGTGAGGACATACGTTTGAAATTTTTGGACATTATCCCTCCGTCTGTATCAGTGTCTGTGTTTACTATATATGTGTCATCCCTTTGTCTTCAGCTCAGCCTGTTATATTATACCTTGTGTGCTTGAGTTTTGATTCAGTGTTAAGGATAATAACCGTCTGACTATTTCCTTTTGTGTTCTTAATTAGTATTCCTTTGTTTTAAGTCTTTTCAGCATTTGTGTACATGTTTACAGTAGACTATTTCAAGTGTATATAAGCTACTTATTTACAGCAGCATGTTTCAAGTGTGGATAGGCTACATTATTGACCAGATAGATCACTATGAAGAGGAGATCTGAAAGTGGTGCAAGCAAGAGACGTGAAAACAACTGAAAAAACAGCTAAGAACTCAAAGCCAATAACTTCATTTCTCAAACCACTGGAAAACACACCTTACGCAACAAACAATGCTACAGATAATGAAAACTCCGCAACTGCAACAGGTGATATTTCAATGCCAATATCTGAACATGAGGACAGTAGTCAAGAAGGAGATGTGCCAACAGTAACAGATGCAGCAGAAGAGCCTGTGTATGATCAAGAAACTCAACAGCAACAGGAAGATGTAGATCTTACGCAGCAAGAGCAATTCATGAGTACTACAGGTTCGACTGTGACTGACATTGGAATTATTGACAAGAGCAATGCTGCCCAAATGCAATCTTTTCTTCAAATTAGTTGTTTTGAAATTCCAAGTAACATTCCACGAGATGCTGATAATCATACTTTCCCTACTCATCTGCTGACAAAAACTCTTCCAAATGGTGAGACCTGCACAAGAGACTGGTTATGCTGGAGTATGGAAAAACAATCTCTGTACCGTGCGCGCTGCTTCATTTTGAACAAAAGTGCTGCAAATGCATCAGTTCTCTCTGATCAATCAGGATGGAGCATCAACAGAGGTTGGAGGAAGTTAAAAGACCAAATATCATCACATGAGAGTTCAATGTCACACAAAAAAAACTGTTGCATGGAAATCAGCCAGTAGGGCAGCATCAGCAGACAGTTCAGTTGAGAATTTACTCTTGACTGAACTCTCTACAGAAACTAATAACTGGAAAAAACTTCTTGAGTGCATCCTGAATGTCATCTTTTTTCTTTCTGAGTGGGGATTGGCTTTCTTTGGTTCCAGTCAACGTGTTGGTGATCGTGCAAATGAAACTTTCTAGGCATAGTTGAGCTCCTCAGCAAATATGACCCACTTTTATCAGGGCATGTTAAACATGTTCGAGAATCACAAGAGAGTCAAAAGTGCATGCAAGTCCATTATCTCTCCACACAAATAGAACAAAATGACTTTATTGAGCTATGTGGGTCAGTCGTACAAACAACAATTCTTGATGAGATTCTAAATGCCAAATATTTGTCAATCATGGTGATGCCACTCCAGATTGTTCTCAAAAGGAACAGACCACTATGGTTATTTGATATGTTAAGATTGTAGACAGCTCAAAATTTTCAATTGAAGAAAGGTTTATTTTGTTTGATAATTTCAAGAGAAAAACTGGAAAAGAAATTGCTGCTAAGGTACTAGCAATTCTAGAAGGTTTCAAGTTAGATTTTCAAGTCTGCATTGGTCAAGCCTCTGACAATGGATCTAATATGGCTGGGAAGTACAAAGGTGTACAAGCAGTTCTGCTCAAACATAATTCAAACTGTATTTTCTCCAGCTGTGGAAACCACACACTAAACCTTGTAGGTGTTGATGTTAGAGGCTTATTCCTTCACCCGCTTACTTCCCTGGTCCTTCTCGCATGAACAGAGAGCAACAATACCCAAAGTCCAAAGGTGCAAACAATTTGATGTTTATTGGGGTGAACTTCCAGCAAGTATGATTCCAGTTTCCTTCCTTAGTGTCCCCCTTCCCAGCTCTGACACCACAGAGCCTTACCTGTGTCCCTGTTCCCATTCCCCCCCTTACTTTCTGATTGACTGCAGACTATATAGTAAAACTTGAGTTCTCCTTAGCTATACCTTAACCAATCATTTTACTGAAATTTAACTAACCAATCCTAACATATTGTAACATGATTATTTAACCAATTATATCCCACCACTTTAATTAGTTTACACCCAGCAAAATTAATTATACAGCAGACAGAAACAACCACAGAACCAGACAGAGATTATACAGATGAACAATAGGAAATGGGGACTACAATGATAGAACAAACACAAAAATGAGGATTTCACATCCCAGCTATTGATAGGTGAGTTCTTGCCAGGCAGGATGCTATCAAACTAAGTTTCCTTTTACATTTTCTAGGCACTTCCTTTTCTCTGGAGGTGATAGGCACTATCAGGACAGGATTGTATTCCTAACCGCCCAATAGCACCTTATTTCAATGTGACTAGTTTGAATGTAAAGATGTGACCATTCACTTCCCAGCTTATGGCTGCCTCTGCTGCTTAGCCAGAGCCCTAAACCTAAGAACAGGGCCTCAGACTGTCACAGTGAGAAAAGGCCTTATACAGTCAGACAGTGATTTTGATTCTCTCTTTTATACCTCTATAACTAGCTAAGTGATAAGAATACACCTAAATTCTTAGAGTTTAGGCCTTTTACAGACAGGCCTGAATATCTATATCCTAACACTGTGCTGAATCATGCAAGGAGTCAATTACTTACTTTGGAACTGTTATGCAAATGTACAATCTCTTCAGTAGCAGTCCACAAAGGTGGGAAATTCTGAAGGAATATCTTCCTGTTTCACTGCATGGGATGTTCAAAACTAGATGGTCTGCACGGAGTAATGGTGTTCAACTAGTTGCGCAGTGTTTGAATTCAGTGAGAAAGGCTTTAAATGAGCTTGTATCTCAATCTCACTGCACAGGCTCAAACTGAACTTCAAATTTGGACATGTGCTTCTGAAGAGACTGAATGCATTCTGATGTCATCTTTGTGGATGAAGCTACATACAATGATCCACCGAACATTAATCTACATTTAATCTGGTAAATGAAGCAGGCAATGCTACACTTGATGTTGAGAGGGATAACATTGAAAGTCTTATCAATGACATTCAACAGATTTGTGAACAATGGGATGCGATCCTGAATCCAAATTAGTAACACAGAATATTGGCATTTCATCTCAGTTCTCCACCAATTGCAACTTATCTAGTGAATCCGATGCCGAGCAGCATTATAGGGTTAATGTCTTCCTTGTCATCATTGACTCTATTCAATCAGGGCTTACATGTCGATTTGAGTCAATGCGACTAATTTGTACCCTTTTGGGATTTCTTTGGCAGTTCAACAGATTGTGTAATGAAGATCTACTTTCTGCAGCTGAACAATTTCAGCAACAGTACAACAAAGAAATCTCAAAAGATCTCAGTGATGAGATCATCTTCCTTAAACGAATATATTCCACAAACTTTAAATTGGATTGCAACCCAAAGGAATTGCTTCAAGAAATACTTGAGCTTGGACTCTCTGGGGTGTTTACTAATATCACAATTGCATTGTGTATTTCTGTCAGTTCGCCTGCATCAGTGGCTTTAGGTGAATACACCTTCAATGTGTTGAAGCAGGTAAAGAACTATCACCGTTCAACTATGGGACAAGAGCATTTGAATGGGCTCGCCATGCTTAATATCAACTGAGACATTCCACGAAAGCTAGATTTTTTTCCTCAATAATTAGTGCATTGGCACAGAAAAAGGCTAGAAAAGCATTTGTTAAAAAATATTCAAATTATGTCTCTCTTTTTTTGGTGCCTTATTTTGTTTTCATGTCATTTTTTACTTTTATTGTGGCTAGGGGCCTCAAAAGCTGGAAGTGACCTTGGCCTCTCTGGACCTCTGAGAGGGTCTGACTGGTTGAAGAATCTTCGTTTTCATTCAGATCTGTCCCTGAAGCGGTGTTTCTAGGCTTACCTTCAAGAGTTCTTGATGGCATCTTCCAATTGCCTCACTACCCCACACCTTAAAACAAGTTATCCTCAGTGTATCACTCTTCCTGGCCCAAAACTGCATTCCCTCAGGTCTTTGTTCAGCTGTCTGGGTCCCTGCAGTCTGGGTCCCAGTATCCTTAATAGTCCTGACCTCCCCAGTTATCTCAGTGCCCTCAGTCCATGTGTTTTTCCCTTTTGGTGTTTGTGATGGTCTGGCCTGTCCATGCGCTGCTGAGTGCTCTCCAAACCTGGGACCAGAACATTGGGGTAGTCGCTGTTGCTCTATCCACGAGTCTGGGAGTTCAGACATCTCACATCCAAGGATAGTGTAGGCACCTATCTGCATTCTCATCTCTCCTTAATGGGAGGGGGTTCATAAGTCCCTATTCAGGCACCACATGTAAAAGTATTCACAGTCCCTGTGTGTGTACCCCATCTTAATTTCACCCAATTGGGGCAACAATGAGTTCATTTCAACAGCCTGGGGGCTGGGGAAAGGGGAAGTCAACATTCACTAACAAATGGGGACATCCCCTTTTAATACAGTTTAAGGACAGGAGAAAGCACAATACACAGTTCATAAGGTCCTCACATTAGGGCCCTAGTTCAACTCCCAAACTTAATGTTCACAAACAAGGTTTCTAGTTAGACTAGTCTAGAGCCTGAGAGGAAACAACCCATGTATTCTGCACAGCTTCTATTCCCTTCTCCCTTGGTCAGTTTCCTCTTCCTGTTTATAGAGCCCAGCCCTAAGGCAGGGCATGGCAGGACCTCCTTGATTACATCCCAGGCTTTCGGCTCCAGTCTGTCCCTTAAATGGATAGTACGCTCCTTCACACTCCCACATAGCAACTCTTATGTAGGGTAGCTCTTATTTCCCAAAAGTCTTGTTTAAACTCCTTCTTCCCTTTGGTTCTGATGTCTTTTACAACACAGTAAGCCCAGCTTGGCAGCACGAGTTTTATCCACCAATCTGTGAGCACAGGTTAGATCTACTACCTTGTTTGGATTTTTGATGACCTCTGTGGAGAATGTATTATCACTTTCATCTTACAAGAAAAGTAAGTAAAAACACAGTTGTTGTGTCTTTGGGCTGTGGATTTGATGATAAAGTTATTTTGTTAATTAATAAACCCCCAAAGACTCTGAATGACTTCCCTGTGTGGCTCACCATACGGATATTGTTGATTTCACTCATGACATATATACCCATAATATAGATAAATCCCTGCCTTCTAACACAAAGGCAGTTCAGTCGACTGATTCTGCGAGCTCCCAGCTTCTGCTAACTCTGTCGACATGTACCACCATAAGAGACAGCAATTACAAACTTTAGTAAATATAACCTTATACCTTTTAAATTTATATACATATAAAGTTGGCCCTTTTTTAAAACCGAAAGCATTTCATATACATATATTTATTTTAAAAACAAATATATTCCACTGTTAAACACTTTGGTTGTTCCTTCATTGGGTTCTGGTGACACACTGAAGCAGCTGGCTTAATCTCACCAAGATATAAAGGAGGTGAGAGTGACTGACTAGAGAGAGGCTCTCGAGTATGGTGTGAGCAATACTGATTCAGGAACTCTAGAAGCAACCAAGCCTTGGGAGAAAGTTTTTGAGCTGAACTTTCAGCTCAAGCCCAAGGCCTGGCTGCTTCTAGAGTTCCTTCATCACTATTCAATGTCTGATAATTTGCTTTCTTTACTGTTCCCTCATGCTTCCTCCTCCCCTTTGCCTCCCCACATCAACCTATTGTATCTATATCTAATTTAGACTGTGACTTTTCGGGTGGGGCTGGAGGGAGACTATCTTTTGAGGGGTGTCTGCAAACCAACTGGGACAGTGGGGCTCTGCTGACAGATTGGTGCAGTAGGCATGGCTGCAATACCAATAATAAATAAAATAATAATGTTTGTTATCGTTAAACTGTGCTAATAAACCAAACCACAGAAAGATGGTGAATTTGGAGTCTACATAAGGGGCCAGAGATGTTCAGACAGAAGTACACTTAAGTCCACGTACAAGCTGAGGTTCTGGCCCAGCATGAGGACTGTTTTAGAGCTGGTTGGGAATGACATTTACTCACATAATTCTATATCAGTTTGTTTATGGAAAAACATGTTAATGTAAGCCTCAGAACTGAAAGGCTTACAGGGATGGGAAAACTCAGCTCTGGCCAGTGCCATTTACATAAATTATATTGTTGGTTGCCTACAGTTCCACATAACGTGTTTTGTTGCTTTAGTTGGAATTAATCTTTGTTCTGATTGTATAAATGATAACATATTGTTACTGTACATATTGTTACTGTTACTCATAAAAGGGCATAGGTATTGTGTAAGACATGCTTGGAGTATGTGGGTCACCATGACCGTACAGGTCATGGACTCCAGTTTGGGAACAGGATTCAAGCTCACAATATTGACAACATTAAAGGTTAATAAATCATGAGTCAGACCCTCAAAAATCATGAGATTAAAAAAAATTGTATGGTTTTTGGGCCAAAGATTATATTGTGTTTTGGGGTCTGACTTTTGAATTCCCTGTGTCCATCCCCTGTGAGCGTGAGAGTGTGCCCACTCTCCCAAACATATTAGGTAAGATGATTTTGGCCCTTGTTGCAGGAGTTCTCACTCCCATATCTTCCTGCCTAGCAATTAATTCTGCCCCCAACCTCCAAATCAATCCTGCCGCCCATCAGTTCTGCCTGCCTAGCCCTGCATCAGTTCTATCTGCCCTCCCCACCCCGCCCCCATCTGCCCAGCTTCCCATCAGTTCTGCTCTCTAGCCTCACCTCTGTTCCTCCTGGGGTTCTTTACCCCCTGCTCCCAGGCCTGGGGGCCAGCTGCAGTGGGGTCCCCTCTATCCCTTTCAGGCTTGGGGAACACTTCCAGGAGCTCTTCAACCCCCTCTGCCCCTTCTCAGGGGGGATGTTGCAGCAAGGGAGGACGCAGAAAGAGGAGCTGTCCTGTTGTTCACAAGAGGGCTGAGGGAGGAGGGAGTGGAGCTACCCTGAGCTTGCCGAGGTCCTTCTGCTCCCTCCTTCCCTCTCTCCTTGCTGAGGGAAGCGGGAGAGAGAGCGCTGCAGTAGCCCTGATTGGCTACTCTTTCTCAGGAGGTGCCCAAAGGCGGAAAGCAGCCAATCAGGCAGGGTTTCTCTCAGGCCAGGCTGAAATTTGCTAGAGAGTTGGAGCTTCTCCTGTCATCAGCAGATGGGCTCCAGCCCATCCAAAATTCCATTACTCGCCAAAAAAAAATAGTAAGCTGGCAAGGCTGAGCTCAGCAAGAAGAGGTTTCTGTTCCAGGAACCAAGCACTCTCTCCAAAGGCCCTGTTTTGCTATAGTCTCCCAGTTAGAGATTGATTCAGAAGGACCGGACTGGACTGGCAGGAGGAGTGGTTCAGAGCTGCCTTCACAGTAACAACAGGGCTGGACCAGTGGTGGCAGTGCAGAGTTGACTTCACAGCAGGGCTTGACTGGACTGGAAGCAGCACAGAGCTGGTTTCACATTGAGGGCAGACCAACAGCAGCAGAGCCAATGTCTGGAACTCGACCAGATAGCTGCAAATCAGAACAAACTATGCTGGGGTGGACTTCACTGAACTGGAGTAGAGAGACAGAAAAGAGCCAATCCTGATGCCCCTGACTACCACTGAATCTAACTAGAACTGTGAGTGAGATTTTTGGATAATAAGTAAAGCTACGATTTAGTCACGGAGGTTGCTGGAAGTCATGGATTCTGTGACTTCCAGTGACCTCTGTGACTTCAGTGGTGGGGAGCTGCAGGGTCCCCCACCACCCACAGGGGCTGGGAGCTGTGGGGTACCCCACCACCTCTGGCTGCCCCTGGAACGCCCCTGCCACTTGTGGCAGGGTTCCCTGCAGCTCCCAGCTGCTGCAAGGGGTAGCGTGGGGACCCCCAAGCTTCACAGCGGCAGGGGAACTCCCGAGCTCCCAGCTGCCACGGGTCCCCGAGCTGAGGGTGGTGGGATACCCTGCAGCTCCCGGTTGATATGGGAGCCAGGGACACCCAATGGCTCCCTGCCCCCATGGGCAGTGGGGGACCTTTGGAGCTGCAGGCAGCAGGGGCACCCCGCAGTCCCCAGCTGCTGCAGGTGGCTCCTAGCCCCTGCACAGCTGCCCTGCTTCAGGCAGTGTGGGGATCCGCAGATCCCCATTTTGACCCAGATATTTTTAGTAGAAGTCAGGGACAGGTCATGGGCAAAAACAGAAAAATTCATGGAAGCCATGACCTGTCCCTGACTTCTACTAAAAATATCTGGGACAAAATCTTAGCCTTAACCATGAGGTCTAACTGGACTCACAAGGTGGGTAGAGATTGTTTTGTGACTGGACCTCAACAATTCAAATTTGAACTGTGGGATGACCATACTCCTGACCTACTGACTAGGTTTTGTTCATTTGTGTGGGGGACAGGGACACGACAGGGTGTTTCTTTTGCTTCCTGTATCCCTTTTCCCCAAAATAAACAGTATTTGTGATTCCATATTCCCAAAGACTCCTTAGGGATGGTGGGGATGGACCACCTTCAAAAGTGACCAGGGAAATTAATGTTTAGTTTCCCTGGCCTAGAAGGATTACAACTCGGGGTAAGGGCGGTTCAAGACATCATTTGATTTACTTTAGAAAAGGACCCTGAGACAGACTGAACCCAGCCCTCGTTGCTGCTTTTGGCATCTGGCAAAAGGGTTACATCAGGGATTCTCAAACTGGGGGTCATGACCCCTCAGGAGGTCACAAGGTTATTACATGGGGGTTCACGAGCTGTCAGCCTCCACCCCAAACACCTCTTCACCTCCAGCATTTATAATAGTGTTAAATATATAAAAAAAGTGTTTTTAATTTATAAGTGGGGTGGGTCAAACTCAGAGTCTTGCTGTGTGAAAGGGGTCACCAGTACAAAAGTTTGAGAACCACTGGGTTATATTAAGTTACCAGTGACTTTAAATTAAGCACACAAATAAGTTCAGAGCTGGTTAACGCATAGAGCAGTAGAAATGAGAGGTGCAAAAGCTGGCATAACTGCTGGGGAGGTGTTCAATATGGTGAAAGCAAACTTAGCAGGATGCTGGCAGAAAGGCTGAAGGGGCATGTCTTCAATGCAGGGAGTGCAGGAAATGTGGCCAGCTAGGATGCATTTGATGATGGTATGAGAACATAAGAATACAGGAACTCACATACTGGATCAGATCCAAGATTGGGGCAAAGAAATCATTTAGCTTTTCAGAAATGTTATCTTCCTTAATTGCTCCTTTTAAATTCTCTAGTGATCCACCGACTCTTCTGCAGACTTCTGTTTCTAATATACTTAAGAATTTCTTGCTGTCTTCCTAAACCTTTAGCTATTTGCTCTTTGAAATCCATCTTAGCCCTCCTTATTTCTCTCTTACATGTTGCCTGTTTATTGCCCCTGTTTCTTGACCTCACCAGGGTTAGATTTCTAAACTGAAGGAGCTCTCTTTGGCTTACGTAACCTTTCAACCCCTGCCATTTAGCCATACTGATTTACTTATTGCCTTCCTGGTTTCCTTCTTCTTGTGAGGTATACGTGCCTTTTGAGACTCTATCATTGTTGGCTTAAGTAGTATCCCTGCTATGCTTTCCTTTACTTTTGAATTTAGGACTATTTTGACTCATCTCTTCATTTTATTGAACTCTCCCTTTCTAAAGTTCTGTGTCACTTTTTATAACTCACCACCATATGAACATACTTATAGTCCTATTGGCTACTCTCCCAGTGATTATGTTGAAGTCTGGGATAACTCATAGGAAATAGTAATACAAACCCCAAAAGTAACAAATTATAGGTTTAACAAGCTCACTGACCACACACACATGCACACACACATACTGTTTAATTGTTTGTGTTAAGTTTCAGAATCAATGCTTTGCCAGCTTGGTTTTAAAACAGCATATTTTCTGTTTTGATTTATACTGAAATAGTTAATTTAAATTTGTATTTTCATCTAACAAGTCTTCAGTAATTACCATATTTTCCATTATTTATAAGTAAGTCTTTATGTGGAAGCTAGTAGCTGAAAGCCTGTGCAACAGGCAGTTGGGTCACGAAATCCATTTGTGCAGTCTTCCTCATACAACCAATTAAGTTGTTGCCTGTAAATTACCTGTAGAGTAAGGATGGTGATTGGTTGAGTTACTGCTGACAGATATCACAATAGTCTAGGACTCTTGGCATGCCTTACTGTAGTTGTACACCACCCAGGTGTAAGTTGTAAAGTCAAACTGATTGAAAGCTTAAAAATTGAGAGTTTAAAAAATGATTGAACCTGGTGATATTCTGAACAAAGAGAACTCTCACCCATGTTTGTAGCTTCTTCTATCACTTCACAGTGATTCAACAGACATTTTAGGCTTCAGCATAATATACAGAGTGATGTTCCAGGAATATTATATAGATTATCATGCAGTCCAATCAATGACTCCCATAGGATTGCTCACAACATGTAAATCTCTGCAGGCTTGGGACCAAGGTTTATTATCAGGTTGATCCAAAACCATTTGTGTCACAAAACCATAATTACCAAGTAGATATAAAGTAAATTTAATGTATTTTCTAAGAAATATAAAAACTATAAAGTAGAATGAAAAGCATGTAATGAATCTGCTGGCTTGTTACTAGGTACCACTGGCTGACCTGGAGGGGAAAGCTCTAGTCAGTGGAGGCTACTGTTACCTGTTCAACATCCAGCTAGTACAGACAGAAATCTATAATTCGTAGAGTACCAAAAAAGGAAGTAACATACTGAGACCAGTGGGCACCTGATTCAGGAAAGAGCCAGAGGCTGAGTGGAAACAGGAGCACCAGGTCAGAAGTAGCAGCCTGAGAACTGGCTATGGGGGAAGGCAAGGCAGCAAGGAGCTTAAGAGCTTGGTCTGAAAAGCTAAAAGTCCGGCAAAAACCCATGGTGTTAGCCCAGTAGTGGCCATAGCAGGAAGATACAAGGCAGTGGCCAGAAGGCAGGAAAATGGTGTAGAGGAATCCCAGTAATATTCTTATCTGTCTTTGTACTCCTGTACCATGCTGTGCTTAGTGGATAAAGTTAGGAACTTAGTTTGATCTTTACTGTAATTGTTGGAGTTCTACCGTGGCTACTTGCATTTTCTGTTTTTGCCAATCCTACAGTTTTTTGGTTATTTTTTTTAGTGTTACTTATTTGAAACATGAGTATTTTATGGGAACCCTTGCCAATGGCTACAGTTTATACAATACAGTGCATGGAGGACTCACAGAGCTAGTCTCCAAACTTATAGTACAATGAGCATTTGGAAGGGACTCCCATCACAGCATATCCTGCAATAAGGTTGTCAATTGTTTTCTGCAAGTTGGCTGTATAATTTTCTTTGTGAAAGCTTAATCACAGTTTCCACTATCAGTAACTTCTGCAAATTTGTTAGATGAAAATAAAAATTTGAGATGAACCATTTCAAAAAACAAAAATAGTAGATTTTTTTACACAGAATTAGAAAACTTGATTTTGAATTTTAACAAAACACAATGCTAAAGATGTCAGGGCTTTTTAATTGTTTCTTCATTTTCTGCAAAGTTCAGTTACTTGTTTTTGTGAGATAACACCATATAAATCAAATCAGAATCTCTTAATAAAGAATTTATACATAATGCATTTTTAGTACAACTCCTTACCAAAGTGGCTGTTACATTTCGGGAAAGTTGCTTTATAACCCCACCACCACTGTCCCTCTATGCAGAAAGGTTTGCAAACCGACAGCTTACTGCGAATGCCTTGGTCTACTTCCTCCCAGCTGTTCTGCACATCTGGCCACAGCTGGTTTATTTCAGAATGGAGCTGTGTGGGGGCGGATCTGCAGCCTCCTCTCTCCCTTCTATTGGCTCATCCTAATGGGACTCTCCGGGCTTGCTGGCATTTCATTGGCTTGTCTTGCCCCCTTCCCCGTGAGCTAATTGGAGGAGTCAGGATGGAGGGGACGGAATCCCCTTTGGTTTATTGGGAGGGGGGGAGCGGAGTCATGCCCAGTCACCTGCAGCTCGGGCAGCTGTTATGTCTCCGGCGGCTCACCCCCGCCTCTCGCTGCTGCTGGGGGCTCCGCTGAGGGGAGCTGGAGCTGCCAGGCCCGCCGCTGTCGGGGGAAATGGCCAAAGCGACACACACAAAGAACATGGCGAGGGAAGGAGGAGTCTGAGCCGACGGCAGCTGCGCTCGCCCGCCCGAAGGACGCTCCGGGGAGGGAGGACAATGCCCAGCCCCCTCTGGCCCAGCTGCCGCCCGGCTCCCGAGGGAGGGGGCTGTTTTCCCAGGGCTGGGCGCCTCCTCCCCACCCCTGGTCCGGGTAAGTGGCTCCCACTCCTGTCCCCTCTCCTTCCCGAGGGGGCGGGGGTGAGCCGCAGTGCGCCCCACAGCCGAGCAGCCCCCCTGCCTACGGGAACTTTGCTGGAGCCGGGAACTTTGCTGGGAGCTTGGGCTGCAGCCCGTCGGGAGCTGGCCCAGGTAGGGAGAGGGGGCGCTGCTCGCTCCTCTGGACCAGCCCTGGGCGTGCCGCTGCTCTGGGCGGCGGGGGAGGGCGGGCAGGCGCGCCCCGGACCTGCCCTGGCCGGGAGCAGGCACCAGTCCCGCCAGCCCGCGCTGGGACTCGCCCTGAGAGGCGTTTCCCGGGGACGGCGGCCTCGTCCCCCGCCCGGCCGCCCTTGGCCGGTGCTCTCCCACCTGAGGCGGGCGCGGGCGGCTCTGGCCGTCTGAGCTCCGCTTGGGTGACCGGCTTCCCTCGGGGAGGGGGCAGCGGAGCCGCCGCTGCAGCCGGCGAAGCAGCCGCGGCGCCTGGGAACTTTTCTGCAGGGCGTTTGCAACTTGTCTGAAATGCGGCTGGGGCGAGTGGGCTCCTCTGATCCCCCTCTCGGGTCTGGACTGACGGTGGCCCGGGCTGCTTCCCTGCCTGCCCCTTCTCTGCGGCCCCGCCGGGCAGAGCAGCGGGGGCGAACTCCAGAGGTGACCCCAGAGGTAGGAGCAACCTGTCTGCTGGGTCTCATCTGTTGTGGTTTGGTTCCAGCCTGCCCCGCGCTGTAACACTACTCGCAAGTGCTGCTGAACAGGACGCCGCTGGAGTGAGATCTGCAGGTGCAGCGACTGGTACTTCAACCCAGCCTCGCCTGCTTTTTGCCCCCAGCTCTGGTTTACTCTGCACTGCATACAGGAGTTTTCTGTTTTCTGGCAGGAACAAAAACGGGAGCAGGTAGAAAGAAATTACGTGTAGCAACTATATTTTGAACTCCAATGTCCTTTGATGCCTGACCCTTAGACATTACTATATCGTTATACTTAGCTGAAAGTGTCTGAGTTTAAGGAAGGCTTGAAAACAATTTGAAGAGCTGCTTAAAATGATTGCGTAATTTCAGTCTTAAGGATATCTGACATCTGCATACTTGTGTTTTGTAACTTTAATTATGTCTAGTATTTATCTGCGTTAAACATAGCTTTACTAAAATATGACCAAACTTAAAATCATCTGTGGCTTTGATCCTCTGAGGTACCATAGTAACCTATTCTTAACAGATGTTAGTTTGTGTAGATAACCATCCAGAGGAAAAATAATCTAACCATGCCTCATATAAAATAATTAAAAGTTAAATTATTTTTTAAAAAATAATTTATGGGAGTGGGCATGCACAGGCAACATCAGTGTGCAAAAAAACCCTCAAGATAAACTACATCAGATCTACAAAAAGAAAAGGAGGACTTGTGGCACCTTAGAGACTAACCAATTTATTTGAGCATAAGCTTTCCTGAGCTACAGTTCACTTCATCGAATGCATGCAGTCTGATTAAGTGAACTGTAGCTCGGGAAAGCTTATGCTCAAATAAATTGGTTAGTCTTTAAGGTGCCACAAGTCCTCCTTGTCTTTTTGCGGACACAGACTAACACGGCTGCTACTCTGAATACATCAGATCTCTAACTCTGGAAAGTATTTTCTTACATTTTCAAAGTAATTCTACTTGTATACATTTACTTCAAAGTTTAATACTGCTGTCATGTGATTGTTGACCATGTAAACTAATCTTGACTGTTCTCAAACCTTCTGGAGTGTTTTCTTTTTTTGTCAGATTAGTATGTGCAGCAACATCCTTTCTTCAAATCCATTATTTATGTTAGGAATTAAAACGTGCCTGTGGAGGAATGTGTAATGCATCATTATATAGTTCTATCAAGTGCCGTTACAGAAAATTGTATCCCTTTTTAATTACAGAAAAAGTGACTCTGCACTGTCTCCCTCTGTTGTCCCCTCATTCACCCATAAAAATCTTTTATTTTATATATTTATCTTTTATTTTAACTTTATTTTGAAAGTCTTGCTGATGAAAACTGGTATTGATATGATTGTTTTTGTGACAGTAGTTTCCTGAGACTAATCAGGGTTTGTCCCCCATTGTGCTAGGCCTTGTACGAATAGATAAAGGCCTACAATTTCAAAAATGACCAGTGATTTTGGGTATCCAATTTGAGATGCCATTAGGTGCCTGATTTTCAGAAAGTGTTGAACACCGATCCACTGAAAATCCAGCTTTAAGATGTTCCCAGAATCTCTAGCCACTAAAAACTTACCTATGAAGATAAGTGACAGTGAAGAGGCAAAATAAAATACATGTGTGATCTTTTTAAAATCATTATTTATTATTGTGGTCACAGTCTCTTTTTCCAAACTTGTGACAGAGTTATGTTCTTCAAAAGTTACAGCCACCTAACATACTAGTTGGGTTCTCAGAAGGCCTCTTCGTTCTAATGTTATAATTTACTAGGCTTTCATCCTGTGAAACAAACTGTTTTTTCCCCTTGAGGATTAGAAAGAAATGAAAAAAGGGTGTCTCAGTGTACTTGATTAAACTAATAAAAGACAACTAAAAAAAGACAGTTGTATTAAAGCCAACAACATAACTTATTTTCTGTAGATTAATTAGTATTTATCTATCCTATATGTGCATACATAAATTTAGGTTGTGCAGAATTTAAATGTAAAGATGACATTACTGATTTAGAGGGTGCCATTACACATTGACCAAATTTAAGAAGAATCTCTCTCTAAAATTTGTTGACATTTAATTGACCTTTTAAAGTTCATTCTGTTAATCATACTCAAAGCGCTGAGGCTATGGTTGACTGCTCTCGTGTTCTTACATTCAGTCGTGCTCAGCATATAAATTCTACAGCATAATTGCTACTTATTGAGTAAGAGTTTCTTTTCTTCTCTGAAAATGAAAAAGTTTTACTTTGCCTCAGGCTGGATACTTGTTGTAGAGTTTTGAATCAAAATTCTTTCATGTCATTAATTGTTGTGTAGGGTGTGGCCTCTAGTTAGAGAGTAATGGAAATTCTTGTCTCCTTAAACTGCATTTTTTCTCTTTTCTGAAGCATTTTCAAATAGGGAAAGGTAACCTTGAAAGGTTTGAAGGTTATATTTGTCTAGCACAAATTTAAATGCAGGGTTTCAATATTTGCTGTATAAACCTTCACGTTAGCGTCTTTTTAAAGTAAAATCTAGTTGTCTTAATAATAAAATTCTGAATATAAAAGGTTGGTTTTGAAAAAACTTAGATCTAAATGCTAATAGTAGTATATGTGAGATAAAACTCTTACTACTGCATTATGGCTCTTAGTCACAGGACTGTTTTTAACCAAAAATTGTACAGATACTCAAAATAGCAATATTACTGAGAAGCTGCTAGTAAGGGATCTAATTGAGGATTAATTTCTGTTATATCTATGTTCTAAAGGCCAGATTTGTAACCGAGGTAATATCTCCTGCTGTATGTCTTAGCGTTTCTGGGATTTTTGTGTAGTTTGTAGATTAGAGCTAAATTTTCTTTTCTTGTGTTCTTGCGTATCCAGTTTTACAAGTAATCTTTCTTTATGGTAAGAAAAGCATTAATCATGTAAATGCAGACAGTGAAATCTAATACCTGTCGTTCCTAATATCAATAGCCCTTCATCTCTGGGACACTACCATTGAAAATTAATTGATTAATTAATTCAATGTAAGACTGTACTTAAAAAGATTGGGCTCCAAAAGAGAGTGGTGGTTGTATGGATTTCTAAACTATTTTCTTGATGCTGAAAAAAGGAAAACCCAGAACACTCGATCCTGAATAGGCTGTGTACATTGCAAAATCAGAAATTGGTTTTTCAGGCTCGTTCTTAAGTTTCAATCTTGCTACTGCATGGGTGCAGGCAGACCCCTGCATACTTCACTCTGTGCAGGGACTCTCGGTGGGAAAGAGGATCAACACACACACAAGATTTATTTTAAAAAAAATACCTTGCAGATCTGAAAGTTCTGATAGGTAATTAATTTACCACATCACTAGTGATCTAGGTGAAACACTAAAATAAAACTATAGTGTGTCTGTATTTTGGTGAAGTTGATGAAATAAATTGACAAAAACCCCAAGTAACTTAGTTTAATCACGTTAGTGTCTATGGAAGGATGAGCTAAAATTCTCTGTACTCCATAACTGATATACTTTCGTTTTGTAGTACTCCTGGATTATACAAATGCAGCTAAGGAGGATGATCCTACAGTCCTCACCGTGAGGCTGATGTGAGCTTTGCCAGAATAAGGACTGTAGTATCAGGCCAAAACTAATATAAATTTCACTGAAGTATGTAAGGTTGTATAACTGGAGTAAAGTCCTATTTCTCAGGAGGGCCTCCTGTTGAATGAATAGTTTAAAAATAATTCCTAACACTTCATGCTCTGCCTGAGTTAAAAAGTTTCTAGTACAAGGTGGAAAATGGCAAAATGTACCACATTTTCCTGTGCCTGAGGATAGTATTCTTTCCATGCAAGCAGCAGGAGACTTGCAAGATATGCAAGTGATAAAATCATGACTGACAGGTATTTCCTCACAATAGAAGTGAATATATCTTAGTGCCCTGTTTGGTTTTTTTTTTAACCAAAACACCAGTCAGACCTATGTTGATTGTGTGTCTAACACAAATCTTTTAAAATCATTTGCTATCAAAGCCTCTGACTGCTATTGTTGGGAGATAATATTGTGGGGTGATTTTGTGAGCTACCTTTTAGGAATTAGGTGAAACTAACAAACTCCTCTTTCTAGAATTCACACCCCGGTAATCCTGACTGCAGGGCTGTGCGGACAAGCCCTTAATGAAGAAAACCCTCTATAAATTACTTACCAGTATATATTAACTAACAGTTACATTAGAAAAAGGTTTCATTGTCTTTTTAAATGGTACTAATTTTTTGCATTTAGAACGCCCTTTCAACCAAGGATCTGGAAGCACTCTTACCAAGTGAGCATTATTGATTTGGACTCAGGAAACTTGGGTTCAATTCTTGATTCAGCCACAGATTTCTTCTGTAACCTAGGAGAAGTCTCACTTAACCCAGTGGTTCTCAACCTTTCCAGACTACTGTACCCCTTTCACGAGTCTGATTTGTCTTGTGTACCCCAAGTTTCACCTCACTTAAAAACTACTTGCTAACAAAATCAGATATAAAACTATAAAAGTGTCACAGCACACTACTACTGAAAAATTACTTTCTCATGTTGTCTGTATGAAATTTTTAAGTTGATGTACATCATGGAAGACCTTTGTGTACCCCTGGTGGAGAACCACTGACTTAACCTACCCTGTACCTCAGTTTCATGTCTGTAAAATGGAGATGATACTTCACTACACCACTGCAGTGTTTCGAGGACAAATCCATTAATAACATCAGGTACTCAGATACTACTGTGATGAGGGCCATATATAAATTGTAAGCCCTTTGGGGAAGGGAACAGGGTCAAGGTTTTCAAAGCCAACTAGTACACTCCACCACACAACACACAATTTCAAAGTGAGGACAAATCCCTTAGTTAGCTTTGGAAATCTCCACATTTCTTATGCATTTGTACAGCATTTAGAGCTCAAAGGGCCCCTTTTGTATTGTTATATTAACTCACTGGCAAAGTCAGGAAAAGAACGAGTCTGTTGACCCTGCCTTTCCCAGCTCTAATCATTGAGCCATTGTTCTGCCATTCAACAACAACACAGTTCTTATGTCATCCTTCATAATTCTTTATCACGTTACTACAATAGATCTAAAATGTATAGTAGTTGTTCTTTAGAGTTTACACTGGGCTTTCAGAGAGTAGGAAGAAAATATCTGAAATATTAAGAGGATACTTTAAGTGCTGTGTCTGCAAGTTATAACCAGTGGGGGAAGGGCTGGAGTAAGAAGAGAGGAAATAAACCAGATAATTCTGACCTCCAGTGACTGGATAAGAACATGACATTTAAAAAAATGAAGGCTCACTTGACCTTTTTACTCACCCCTTCCTGGTTTAAAATTCCAATGTGTCGGTACTGGGGGAAATGTGAGAATTGCATACTAACTAGTGCACAGAGGGCAAGTTAGCCCTAACTATGTCTTATTTAAGTGGCCTATTTAAATAGCTAAACCCCTTTTCCTAAGATAGTTGGTCTAGTAGGGATCTTTTAACTGGTGCTTTTTTTTCTTTAAACATATAACTTTTTGACTCCAGTTACATTTTCCTCTACTTCTAGAAAAGCTGTAAGAAGTAACTCTTTAATCAGTAATTGCACTGGAGGTAATAGGAACTTTAAAGGTATAACATTAACAGGATTTCAGGTCCATGACCCAGGCAATAAATGTCAACACTTTGTCCCCTGGGTCACGGTATTTAATTACCAACCACAGGAACATACAGGCGTTAACTGGCTTTTAGGTGTTCTTCTCTTCACCCTGCTCGCCTCAATGCAATATTGATACCCAGGAACAGGGAATCCTTCATAAAGCAACTGAGAGCTAGAATTCAAGCAGGTTTGGCTTGCAGTGAATACCCCACTCTATATTTGATGACAATTAGAGTTCATTTACTATGACTTGTGCTTCTTTAAGAACAAGAATGTTCCCATATTTTAGCTATGCACTTCCCTATAAACAAGCCTCTTATAAAACCACTTTATTATGTGGCTTTATTGATTATAGTTTGTGCAGAACACCCAGAAAATAGTTGAATTGCTTTGTCAGTGCAATGCCCAAGATTTCCTGTTGTGTGGCACAAACTGGTACATAAATACGATGGGTGTGAAGTTAGCAACCAGCTAATACATTGCACTACTTTTTAGTGAGAAAACTTGGACTAAAAGCATTAGTTCAAAATCTTGCTCTTACAAAAATGCTATGGGATCTGTGAAATCCCCACAGATCTCTGCTTGTTAAGATCTTGACTAAAAAGATCTCTGTACAGTAATAGAGTGGAAGTCAGCTTATCAATATCTAATCATTTGAGACTAACTAGACCCTGCCGTGATTTGAGCTAATTGTTCCTAGGTGTCTAGGCATTCCTGCTCTCTGTTTCTGCACAGGAAGAGTGGCAATGGAGAGGCAAAGGTGCTTTACACCACTTTGTGTTCTCTCTCTTCATGGGGAAGCCAGGGGCCTGCCTGATGCAAATTTAGAGCTGTCTCCAGGCAGTGGGAAGCCAAAACTAGTTAAAGCACGGGGCACTCTGCAGTTGCCCACTCCCTGCCCTGGAATGCTACTATGTGGGGGCTGACGTTATTGTGGCAGCTTTATGCCATCTAGGGAGGCTGTCCTTCATTGAGTACACCTAGAGGCTACCTTTTGCCTCATTAAAGGCTCTTATCTTATGTACTCATATGGCCCCCATTACAGGAGTATCTGAGCACTTCACAATCTTTAATATATTTATCCTCCCAACAACCCTGTGAGGTGGGGATGTACTATCCCTAGTTTGAAGATATGCTTCTGTGCTTCGACTTGCCCGTGGTCACATGGAAAGTCTAGTGGAGCAATGACTTGCACGAGCGTCTCCCCAACCATAAATTAGCGCTCTAGCCCACTAGACCTTTTTCTCTGGTAGAGTGGTGTAAAGGAGTCTTAGGCCTCAGTTTTCTTCTACAGAGGTATGTCAATATTTAACCATACCTAGGGCTTGAAATAATCACCTATCTGTGCCCAATCCTTGAAATTTAAAAGAATAAAACAATTTTGTACCGTTCATGTGTTCTGTAGTGAACTGTAGACATTGTAAATCAAATTTATTATTTAATGTTAACTTACTGATAGGACTGATCAAATAGCAGAAAAAAAATTTATTGAATATATTCAGTGAATTCCATCTATATTCATCTAATGTATTTTCTGTATAGCACTTGCTCACTTGGAGCTGGCTGTGTTTTACAAAAGGTGTTTGTTATTATTCACTGAATACTGGTGAAATCTGTAAAATATATTTGAGTGTTATTTAACAGGTCATATTTGCTACATTTTTCTTGCTTTTGTTGTATGTTCACAGTGGATCATCCTGAGTGCTCTTGTTTCTCCCTTTTCTTCTTTCCTTCTATCACCTTTTTAATTCTTTGTCCCTATACTGTGTTTTCTCTACTGTCATCTTCTCCTAAAAACTCTCCCCCGCACCTTCCCTTGCTCCCATATTTTTCTGTTCTAACTTATCCCATCAGTTCTTCCCTCATATATTTATCCAGGCACCTGTAGGACCTGGACATGCTTACCTGACCCTAATAACCAGAGAAAAAATTTACTGGCCAGAAATGGCAATGAAAGAGCAGGTGTTCTACTCCCTAGGGACAAATACCTATATAGGAGGGAGTTGGGATTCTTCTGACTACAGATCTTGAACTCCCCTTGGGTGGCTCCATCTTTTGTATGAAACTCTTGCTAGTAGGTGTCTGTAACTTGATGTAGCTCTCTCTGCCTCTTCTCTGGCTTTCAGAAGAAATAAGCGATATTCCAGCTGACCCCAGCCCCAGTTTCCCTGCTCCCTTCTCAGTGGTTTCAACAGTTGTTGGGGCTTCTCTGTTACTTTCCCCCTTCCCCAGGTTCCTGGTTAGAGCTGGTCAGGAATTTTTGAATGAAACTTTTTACTGTAGAAAAATTCCAGTTCATTGAAGCAAAACCTTTTCATGGGAAGATTAAGGTTTTTTTGGTCAAAACCAAATTTTTTTGATACTTGAAATGTAAACTTTTTTTTGGTTAGGAATGACTTCATTTTTTTATGTTTTTACACTGTTGTGTAACTTAAGTTTTGAAACAAAGTTTAAAATCAAAACATGTTTTGAAATTCACAATGTTTCATTTGATCTGATCCAATTTTTTTTAAATGGCTTTTCAGTGTGTGAAAATTTGAAATTTCAGCTCTTCATCTGATAGGGGATGGTAAAACTTTTTGAAATTGTGCAAACTGTTTCCTGCCCAGCTGTACTCATAGTTGCTGCAATAGAGGCATGTATCTTTGCCACTCTTACCTGCCTCAAGTGTCAGTTTTTTGGATCTGCCTCCTCTTGTGGCTGCTCCAGGCTGTCTCAGACAGCAGTAGAATGAAATTGATTTGATTCTTGTCACTTTAAATGCTGCTCACAGGAATCTGGAAAAACAACTCTGAAAATACAGTGGTTGGTTTTCACTCACTTCAGCCAGGGACAGCTCTGAGCAGTAGGAGAAGCCCTGGAACTACCTGTCTGCAAGCTTAGTAATAAAGAATTTCATTAATTTATCCCAGATTTGCATTTAGAAGGCTTTATTCTCAATCTTAAGGGCTAGAAACTTAATTTTTCAAAAATCAAAGTTTAGTTTCTGCAGAAAATGACATTGGGAAAGCTGTCTATTTGCTGTGGGCCAGTGGGGTTTTTTTCAGCCCTGACTGTGCTTCTCAACTGTCTGAAGCCCAAATGTGGGATGCTGTGGGCTGAAGACACAAAAGGAGGGATGTAAGAAAAGTAGAAAGGAAAGCTTAAAATGATGTGAGCTCAATTCTCAAAGATATTTTCCATAATTTCAGTATCATAGTTAGTGCTTCTGATGTAAATAATTTACATTAATGAAATTAGGTTAATGTGGAAAAAGAAATAAACTTAATCTAGTGTATATACTCGTTCATAAGCCGAATATTTTAGGTAAAAAAGTGATGCATCAAAGAGCGGGGGTTGGCTTATAAACGGGTCTAAACCAAAATTTGATGATTTTTTTGAACTCTATGAAATCATTGAATTGAATATCTAATACATTGTCATTTTGTTTACCTGGAGCGTCTACAAGCCTGGAGCCCCTCCGCTCCCTGTGGCTGCGCTTCGCCGTTCCCAGCCAATGGGAGCTGCAGGAAGTGGCACTGTTGGCTGGGAACGGCGAACCGCGGCCACAGGGAGCGGAGGGGCTCCATGCCTCAGACGCTCCAGGTAAACAAAACATCCCGACCTGGCGTACCCTGACAGGCTGGGAGCCAAAGTTTGCCGACCCATTTATTGATGTCAATACTGCAGCCTTTTAAAGTTGCAATGGCTTTGTTTAGTGGACTAGATTGCCTTGAAAGGAATACCAAAAGAGCAGTGCTGCAGATCTGCATGACATTTGACCCATACATTTCACAAAATATAACGTGCAGAAAATATGTTTACTTGGAGCATCTGCAGTGGCTGGGAATGGCAAACCCCGGCCACTGGGAGCTGAGGGGCTCTGTGCCTGCGAATGCTCCAGGTAAACAAAACATCCTGACCCGCCAGGGGCTTACCCTGATGGGCCGGGAGCCAAAGTTTGCCAACCCCTGAAATATAGGGTCAGCTTATGAAAAGGTCATACAGTTTTTACTATTTTTACCTATCTATCTTGGTGGAGTCGGCTTATAAACGAATGGGCTAACGAACGAGTATATACGGTATATAATCCTGCTGTGCCTGTACTTTTTTCCTCACTGTTTCTCTGTTCAGTTTTAGGCAAGCAAGGGGTGTGTGACTTCCCTGCTTGTGTACGCGTATTCACAGTAGCGCTCATCGAGCTAATGCAAGTATAAATAGCAATATAGCTGCTGTACTCTGTTGGCAGCAGTCGAGTTACTAAAACCGGTAGGTATGTACTTGGCACAGCTCTGCCAACAGTGCTGCCAAAGCTACACTGCTGTGGATACTCACACTGGCTTGATGAGAGCTACTGAGAGTACGGTTACACAGACAGGGGACTCCTCTAGCTTACAGTGTAGACAGATTTCAAAGCCAAAGACTACAATTTACTGGGGCAGATAGCAAATCTGGGAAACCTGTATCTACCTTTAGTCAAAAGAAAAGGAGTACTTGTGGCACCTTAGAGACTAACCAATTTATTTGAGCATGAGCTTTCGTGAGCCACAGCTCACTTCATCAGATGCATACCGTGGAAACTGCAGCAGACTTTATATATACACAGAGAATATGAAACAATACCTCCTCAGTGGGGTGGGAGGAGGTATTGTTTCATATTCTCTGTGTATATATAAAGTCTGCTGCAGTTTCCATGGTATGCATCTGATGAAGTGAGCTGTGGCTCACGAAAGCTCATGCTCAAATAAATTGGTTAGTCTCTAAGGTGCCACAAGTACTCCTTTTCTTTTTGCGAATACAGACTAACACGGCTGTTACTCTGAAACCTACCTTTAGTCAATTTACCGAAAAAAGTTTGCAAGGTACTCAATAGTGGCATTTCAGTAATTGTGTTTCTTCTCTTTGTAACAGTTCCACCAGAAGTACTGAAGATAGGAACCAGCTGCTGAGTGTGCAACTTCAGGAATAACCATTTCCCTACTCCAAACTACTAGCCACAGCAACTTGCTATTTCACATTACCACATGAAAATTGCATCCACTTCATTGTGGATACTTCTGTCACAGATCATAGATGCAGAGTGAGTTTACCTGGAAACCTCTTGAGTGGCTAGGAAAACTTTATGTATAAATTTCCTAAAAATATTTTAAGAATTGATAGGTTTTCTTAGCAGGTATTGGCACTAGATCTGTGTGGTATTATCACTTACTTTAGTCTTGTGCCCAATTGGGTCTTGTAAGCTTTCTGAAACGGTCCTAAAACTGTTTCTACACAAGCAGTTAAATCTTTTTCAACACCTGCTGAAGGAGGCCGGGGGAGTCAGTTTCGGACAACCATTATCAGCCAATAAGTCAATTTCCTAATGTAGTGTTCTAAAACATAGAACAGTAAAGTGACACTTGCTCTCCAATCCAACTATTTGACTTCAAACTTGTTTTAATTCACTTCTAGAAAACAATTTTAATGATGGGAGCCAGATGATATGAAATCCTAACTGAGCTTCTGTAATTACAATAATCCATTCAACTAATTTTTGTAAATGTATAATACAGTTCATGTCTTGAATTTCCAGGAATCTTCTCTTAATGGCCACGCAGTGTGGTGTTCCCTGATTGAGTGTGCAGCTTAAATAAATTATAATGGAAGTTGAAATGGGAAGAATTGGACCCAACAAGTAAGTTCCTGGGTTTTTGCCCCCCCCCCCCCCCAAATATTTCCACATAGAGATTATTGTTTTAAGACTTGTATATAACTCAGTATATTATTCACCCTCGTAAATAAACCACGTTAAAAAGTGAAACTTACATCAGACAATATGGGGAGGCATCTGACATAAAGCACTAAGTGTTGTTCAAGTTGTATTTTGGGAAACAGATAAATCTTTCCTATTAAGATGTCTGAACTGTCACTTTACCAAAGTGAGATGGAAAATACTGTGCTGAATTTCACCTGACTGCAACTGCACTCATGTTTGCTCAATGCATTGGAATCTGCATATCAACCCACAGCTCTAAAATACTGAGTGAAAGGCATTTCAGAACAGGCACAAACATCTCAGAGTTGAGAATAAAAGCTACCAACAAATAGTGCACTGTCTCACAGAAAAAGTGAATACCAAATTAAGTCGTAATTTCTCACTTATCCTTGCCTATACTCTATGTGATAGAAATGGAAGGATGAAGAACTTTGGATTAATGTTAAATATGAGAACAAAGTCTCTGTCCACATAAGTTGTAATAAGTAGACAACATACTGTTGGGGAATGGGTTGCAACATGCGAAGGAGTGACTTTTTTTTTATCATGGGTCTTGTAAATTCTACGTGTTTTGGTTTGTATTATTTATTTTGTTAGCATTTTGACATTAGATTAATTTAACTGAATGACTATAATTTACCTTTATGCATTTGCCTGCGTCATTCTATCCATGCTTCTGGTGGTAGAAAAGTGAAGCCATTTTAGTTGCCCAGCTAACTTTCAATTGTATCATGAGTTTAATTTGAGTGACAGTTTTGTGTTGCCTTTTTTTAATAACAATTCTCTCTTGCCCTTCTATACCTCCTTCACCAGATAATTCATATAATTTTTATTTGTTGTTCTGTGAAAAACTCAATGGGCTTATGACCAAAACTTCCTTAGTTGTACTACCACTGATAATATGGAAAGTTATCATGCTAAGATGTGAACATAAAGGCACAAGTTTATGAAGACCATCCCAAAAGTGTATTAGCCTGTTGGAACACTCTCTTTAATTTCTCAGTCATGGCCATTCAGAATCTCTGCATCGACACCACTAATACATAAAAAGCTTTAATTACCTGATATTTCTGTCTTTTAACACATTTTATTTAATGCTGTAAATGTTACATTATCCTGCTAAATGAATTACTTTACAGTATACAAATTGTGCACAATATAAATTGGAAAATTATCATATAGTGGAAACACCTAATCTTAAATTGTCTTGCATAAATGGGCATTACCTTACTGGTAAAACTGGCTCACATTTTAGATGTGACCTTGCTTTGACTTTAATATAGATCTAATCTGTTTGTCTTGCAATAGTTGAAAGGGAACTATACATGAGGAAAATGATACAGTGTATTGTTGTGACACAGTGTCCTTCATCTAATGAATTCAAACAACTAAGATCTTGTTAATCTTTCTCTTCCCACCCCCCCACCCCCACATTTTTTCTATTAATGAATTGTAGATATTAGATTAGCCTTCTATCTGTAAATTTATTAATCTTCAGTTTGTGACAAGGTGTAATTAAACTGAAATCTTTGCCCTCTGCTATCACTGAATTATATCTAGTTCTGCACTCAGTGTGCATTGTGTTGTACGGTGTGTGTTCACTCGTTTTCTGCTTGGATTACATTTTACAAGAGTTTTTAAGAGTCCATAATCAAGGAAATATTTTCTTAGCCTTTGTTTTGCTCTATAGACTCTACAAAGGGATTTATTAAGTAATTCTATCTGTAACTCGCTGAAGTGAGCATCTTAGTGAGAATTTCACAAAGTTAGTCTTGGTCATTCTGCTATGTAGAGGGAGGATCAATCTCTCTGGTCTGGAGTGTACGGCTGCCAAGTGCTAAGAATTCCTGGAATGTAGAATTGCCACAGCGTTAATAAAGTTTGCTTTGTTCCCTTAGTGACTTGACCCATTGAGAAAATGTGGTTCCTTAGCAAGTTTTAATAGCTCAAAGTTGGTAGTGAATAAAGGGAAAGACCTCAACATAATTATGCTTGTTTTCACCTGCTGCCTGGAAGATTAACTTTCTTAACCTTAGTATAGAAAATATAACCCCTGTGTTTTGAAATAGTGATTTATGAGGATTCTTCACATTTGTTTTTTTTTAAATACCACAGATTTTTGCATTCCAAGCAGCTATATTCTTCCCATAAACTAGTTAGTTTGCTATATAACTTCATTTTAAGGCAAGTTCCAAGGAAAATAACTTCCTACTTATGCCACTTTAATCACGTAACTGATTCTCTATGGTTTTGAATTAATTTGGAAAAATAGTTGAGTTCTTAATCTTCTGTTTCCCCCTTCATTATCTGCATAAGAAAACAGGAGTTAGGATGAAGAAACCAACTGCAAAACTGCACCACTGAGACTCGTTATGTCAGATATTGTTGTGTTTTTTGTTCTGTGGTAAATACTGTAATTCTGATAACTCTGTGATTTAATGGCAACTGGTTATCCAAAACAGAAAATTAGTAAAGTTTTATTACCCATTTAAACTTTACATAAGTTTTCACAGAGCATGCTAACTCCCTCCCCCACGCCCAGTTATCTTCTGCAGTCATTCTGGAGCAAAGGTTGGATAAGTTAATTTTAAGATCACATAGCTTCCTCCATTCCTCTTTGCAGAAAGGAAGAAAGCCAATCCCATCATTATATTAAAACAGTCTTAAAATTAGATCTTCTGTTTCAGTGGCTAATAAAAGATCTGTCACTATATTTACTGAAAAGTTTTATGTTACTGATAAGTGAACTTAGTGGATTGCATAGTAATGCAATAATAAACACCACCATGACTGTTCTATTAGTATCTTGGACTCACAATAAGTTGCAACAGAGCATGCAAGTCACTTCTTCCATAAATCTTTACTGTAATTCTATACCATATGTAAAACAGACATATTTAAATTATATAACATTTGAGTATTAAATATACCTATGTTTCAAACTATTCTACTAGAAGTCATAAGTTATCTTATTAATAAAAATGTGTGAAAACAGGCTACTTTGTACATTTGCATGTAGCAATATGGCAACATGGAGAGAGGTTGTACCAGTTTTCTTAAGCAACTTGCTTGGATCCTCCTGTTGGATAATGATGTGAAGTAAACAGCTAAGGAGTGTGTATTGCTGTTGACAGTGAGCGACTGTAAACATCCTCGACTGGAAGCTGTGAAGCAGCAGATGGGGCTTTCAGTCGGATGTTTGCAGCTGCCAGCTGTCACAGACGTCAAGAAATGTTTGACACCTAAGCATAGCAGTCTTTTTAAAACCTTTAGTGTGCTAGGTTTCTGTCTGTTTCAGAGACATGGAATTAAAACAGTAAGAGTGAAAATGTCTGACTTTTAATGTATCTTGAAATGTCTCTATAAAATATCTAGTAATAGTTCATAGTTGTTTTTTTTTAAAGGAATGATGTGAAATGTAAACCAGTAAAATCTTAGATGAAATAGGAATTCCTGGAACACTGAACTATTATAGTGAAGGTGAGAACTTTGACTTAGAAAAATGCTTGCTCAACTTTAAGTGTTTAAGCTAAAAGTAGGTTTCATACAGCTAAGTGTTTATACTGTATGGCTCATATATCAGGTCTTTATAAGAGGAGTCTGTGTATTTAGCTTATCTTTGATAGTTCATATAGAATTTCAAATGAAGCCTTTTAGGAAAGTGAAGCTTGCAAGATTTCGAAAAGGAGAAATATACTGGCTGTAACAGTAAAGTAAGAATTCAAAACTCGGCATTCTTGGAGAAGAGCAACATTTTTAACAAAATACGGGGGAAATGGCAGCATTTCATTGGACTGGTTTTTGTGGCTCATATACCATGTTGCGTCTCGTATAAATATTTTTTAAAAATAAAATCTAATGATTATTTCTTCCCCTTTCCCCAAAACAAACAAAAAGTCTACATTAAATGGACTCTAAAACAAACAAACTGGCTTTAAGACAATTACAAGTCCTGTGCTTGTGGATCCCTATGTTTGCATAAAACTCCAGGGGTTCAGCTGCACAAAACAGTTCACAGAATTGGGGTTATAGTTAGCAAAGTCATAACTTCATCATAGGCAAGAAAGGAAAAATAAAACTGGGTCAGAAGCTCATTCTCAATTGAAATTGCCAGGAAAAGCACTTATATTTTGAATATCTCATCTTAAATTTTAACATTTATCTGTGTATTAAATTTGTTTAGATAACCCTAGTTCTGTTTTAACGCATATTCCTTTTGTCAGTTTCCTTTCTCAGAAGAAAATATATTTAGTATATTTCCCTATATATTTATATAAAAATAAATGACCAAGAAGACATTTGACCCTTACTGTAGTTCTGTGTTATAAAGGAGTTAATATTCCTGGACGCGATACTTATATTGACATACTTATTCAAACCAGTTTGGGGGCCCTAAGCAGGAATACACACATTAAAAAAGTAATTAGGGGGCCCTACACAATTGCTTTGTCTACTTATGCCTAGCACCAGCACTGTTTCAAAGCCATATCTCTGAGGTCAAGGAAGTGGGATCTATATTTGACACGACATCACTAACCCATGCTTTAGCACACAGCTTTAATGTAGATTTGCAGGCTTGCTGTTCATTTAGTTTTATTTATATTTCAGTAGTGCTTGGAGGCTCCAGTCAGGATCAGTGCTGTACAGTGTACTAGGAGCTGTACAACACACTAGAAGAGACAAGCTCTTCAGGACACAGATTCCAATCTAATTTTAAGACAAACTACAACAAAGATAATTGGAGGAAGAGAGGGAGAGAGAAAGAGGTTAACCATAAGAACACATTGCATAAATTAGCTGTCTACATTACAGTAGATGGCTTTGAGTTGTCCGTCTTTTCGTTCTTATTTTAATTATAAACAAAATAGGATGAATAATCGCTGCTAGCCTTCTACTTAGCCATTGAGTTAAGTTTCCCATTAAGTATTATGATAGAAGTAGGCCTTGAGGATAGAGTTGAATGAAGGCAGGGTAGCGGCTTTAGTTCCATGGATATGGGATGGCATGGAAACATATGCTTGTGAAAGCTGGAAGAGGAACTGACAGGTGATTTGTGGCTGACTTCATTAGTAGAGCAGAGGAGACAGGTTGCAATGTGTGGATGAGCAGAGAGAGGCACTGTTGTAAAGGGCCTTAAATGTGAGTATAAGAACCTTGAAATTTTTGTAATGGGTTCAAAGGGGTAGGTGGGGCCACAAGAACAGAGCAATCAACCAAGGAGATAATCTTAGCAGCACAACTTTGAATAGATTGAAGGGGGCAAGGTGGATGTCAGAAATGGCAGAGAGGAGGAAATTGTGGAAGTCAAGAGGGAAAACAAGTGCCTGGATTACAGTAAGCGATATGTCCAGATAAAAGGCTAGATCTTGAATATGTTATGTTGAATATGTTAGGGAGGAAGAAGCAGCAAGACTTGGTTTCAGCCTTGATGCCCAGGGAAAAGGCAGAGTTAAAGATAACTGATATGTTATGATTCTCAGTGACTTGGAGGATGATGGTATTGTCAATAGAATTGGTGAGTGGGGAGACTTGTAGAGGAATGATGAGTTTAGTTTTAGTTAATTTAATTGTTGAATTGACAATGAGCCACATCAGAGATCCAAACTGTGATTCAGGATTGGATGTAGGAGATTCTCCAGAAGTGGAGGGAGAGATCTGTGAGTAAGCCATGTGGACAGTTAAGATCTTCTGAAGTGGGAGGTGGGGAGGCGAGAGAAAGTGGGCCCAAAGGACTAAGCCCCAAGAGACTCCACAGATAGTGGAAGTTGTGGGAGGAGGGGAAGGAGAGTCCATTGAAGGAAATGCTGAGGAAATAACCAGAGACATAGGAGAACCAGATGTAGATGGTCACAGAAGCTGGAAGTACGGTTTGAAGAGGGGTACAACAGGATTTCAAGAAGTCTCTGATCAGTGGTATTTAAAGCAGCCAAGAGATTAAGGACGATGACAATAGACTAGAAGCCTTGAGACCTACAAGAAGAGGTTGTTAGAGACCGTGGTGGGAGCCGTGTTAAGTGGAGAAGTGAGAATCTGGGTTGGAGAGAATTCAGGAGAGAGTTAGAGGAGAGAAATTCAGTTCAATGGTTGTAGACTTTTCAGTGATCTGAAACTCAAGAAGGAATCCCACAAAAAGTGGAAACGTACACATTGCTAAGGATGAGTACAAAAGAATAGTGCAAGCGTGTAGGGATAAAATCCGAAAGGCTAGGGCACAAAATGAGTTGCACCTAACAAGGGACATAAAAGGCAATAAGAAAAGTATCTATAAATACATTAGGAGCAAGAGAAAAATGAAGGAAAGTGTAGGCCCTCTACTTAGTGGGGAAGGAGAGCTAATTATGGACGACACCAAGAAGGCTGAGGTGTTTAATGCCTATTTTGCTTCAGTCCTCATTCAAAGATTAACTGACCAGATGCTTTACACAGTTAATATTAAAAATAATGCGAAAGGAACACAAGCCAAAACAGGGAAAGAACAGGTTAGGCAGTAATATTGCTGACAAGCATCTGGGGATAATAGTGAATTTGTGAACACAAATTGAATATGAGCCAACATGATGCAGTTGGGACATAATATTCTGGGATGTATTAACAGGGGTGTCATATGTAAGACACAAGAGGTAATTGTCCCAGTCTGCTTTGTGCTGGTAATACCTCAGCTTGAGATCTGTGTCCAGTTTTGGGTGCAGCACTTTAGGAAAGATGTGGACAAATCGGAGAGTCCAGAGGAGAGAAAAAAAATGAGTAAAGGTTTAGAAAACCTGACCTATGAGGAAAGGTTTTTAAAAGGGGGGGGGAAGAGCATGTTTAGTCTTGGGAGACTGAAGGGGAACCAGATAAGTCTTCAAATATGTTAAGAGATATTATAAAGAAGACTGATCAATTGTTCTCCCTGTCCACCGAAGGTAGGACAAGAAGTAATGGGCTTAATCTGTAGCAGGGGAGACTTAGGTTAGATATTAGGAAAAACTTTCTAAACATCAGGCTAGTTAAGAGCTGGAATTGGTTTCCAAGGCAGGTTGTAGAATCCTCATCATTGGAGGTTTTTAAGAAGAGGTTAGACAAACACCCGTCAGGGATGGTCTAGGTTAGAATCATAGAATAACAGAGTTGGAAGGGACCTCTGGAGGCCATCTAGTCCAATCCCCTGTCCAGAGCAGGACCAATCCCAACTAAATCATCCTAGCCAGGGCTTTGTCAAGCCTGACCTTAAAAACTTCTAAGGAAGGGGATTCCACCACCTCCCTAGGTAACGCATTCCAGTGTTTCACAACCCTCTTAGTGAAAAAGTCTTTCCTAATATCCAACCTAAACCTCCCCCACTGCAACTTGAGACCATTACTCCTTGTCCTGTCATCTGCTATCACTGAGAATAGTCTAGATCCATCCTCTTTGGATCCACCTTTCAGGTAATTAAAAGCAGCTATCAAATCCCCCCCACCCTCATTCTTCTCTTCCATAGACTAAACAATCCCAGTTCCCTCAGCCTCTCCTCATAACTGATGTGTTCCAGTCCCCTAATCATTTTTGTTGCCCTTCGCTGGACTCTCTCCAGTTTCTCCACATCCTTCTTGTAGTGTGGGGCCCAAAACTGGACACACTACTCCAGATGAGGCCTCACCAATGTCGAATAGAGGGGAACGATCACGTCCCTTGATCTGCTGGGAATGCCCCTACTTATACATCCCATAATGCCATTGGCCTTCTTGGCAACAAGGGCACACTGTTGACTCGTATCCAGCTTCTTGTCCACTGTCACCCCTAGGTCCTTCTCTGCAGAACTGCTGCCTAGCCATTCGGTCCCTAGTCTGTAGCGGTGCATTGGACTCTGCACTTGTCCTTGTTGAACCTCATCAGATTTTTTTTGGCCCAATCCTCCAATTTGTCTAGGTCCCTCTGTATCCTATCCCTACCCTCCAGCATATCTACCACTCCTCCCATTTTAGTGTCATTTGCAAACTTGCTGAGGGTGCAATCCACACCATCCTCCAGATCATTTATGAAGATATTGAACAAAACCAGCCCCAGGACCGACCCTTGGGGCACTCCGCTAGATACCGGCTGCCAACTAGACATGGAGCCATTGATCACTAAACATGCACTTCAATGATATTGCCTGTAAAGAAGACACTGACTGAGCAGCCCAGTGCTCACATTTTATAGGGCATGAGTGTGTGTGGTAGGGAAGGAATTTTCAAGGAAACTATTCAATTTCAAGGAGTGGCTCTAAAGAGGAGTTTGTGTGTCTGGGCATTCTCCTTTATTCTGCTCTCTTGGAGTTTAAATTACAAATGCAAAAGTTACCTTTATTATGTAAAACTCTTAAAGAAAATTACTCTGTTTTGGGGTATGTCTACACTATGAAATTAGGTCAAATTTATAGAAGTCGGTTTTGTAGAAAATGTTTTTATACAGTCGATTGTGTGTGTGTCCCCACACAAATGCCCTAAGTGCATTTAGTCGGCGGAGTGTGTCCACAGTACCGAGGCAGCCATCGACTTCCGGAGCATTGCACTGTGGGTAGCTATCCCACAGTTCCCATAGTCTCCGCCGCCCATTTGAATTCTGGGTAGAAATCCCAGTGCGTGATGGAGCTAAAACATTGTCGTGGGTGGTTCTGGGTACATATCATCAGGCCCCCCTTCCCTCCCTCCTTCCGTGAAAGCAAGGGCAGACAATCGTTTTGTACCTTTTTTTCTTGAGTTACCTGTGCAAACACCATACCACAGCAAGCATGGAGCCCACTCAGCTAACCGTCACCGTATGTCTCCTGGGTGCTGGCAGACGCGGTACTGCATTGCTATACAGCAGTAGTTTTTTGCCATTGGCAGCAGGCAGTGCAGTATGACTGGTAGCCGTCATCGACGTAGTCCTGGGTGCTCTTTTAACTGACTTCGATGAGGTCAGGGGCGCCTGGGCAAACATGGGAATGACTCAGCCAGGTCATTTCCCTTTTAAGTTTCATCTCCTTGCGATTCAGTACAACCGGCAGTGCACTGTCTTTTAATCAGCAGCCAGCAGAAGATGATGGCCAGCAGTCATACTGCACCGTCTTCTGCCGAGCACCCAGGAGATGACGATGGCTAGCGATCGTACTGCACGGTCTGCTGCCAGCAAGAGGTATAAAGATAGATGAAGTGGCTCAAAACAAGAAATAGACCAGATTTGTTTTGTATTCATTTTCTCCTCCCTCTGTGAAATCAACAGCCTGCTAAACCCAGTTTTGAGTTCTATCCTTGAGGTTTTGAGTTCTATCCTTGAGGGGGCCATTCTGTTTCTCGCAAAGCCACCCCCTTTGTTGATTTTTAATTCCCTGTAAGCCAACCTTGTAAGCCATGTCGTCAGTCACCCCTCCCTTCGTCAGGGCAATGGCAGACAATCGTTCCGCGCCTTTTTTCTGTGCAGACGCCACACCACGGCAAGCATGGAGCCCGCTCAGATCACTTTGGCAATTAGGAGCACATTAAACACCACATGCATTATCCAGCAGTATATGCAGCACCAGAACCTGGCAAAGCGAAACCGGGCGAGGAGGCGACGTCAGCGCGGTGACAAGAATGATGAGGACGTGGACACAGACTTCTCTCAAAGCACGGGCCCTGGCAATGTGGGCATGGTTCTAATGGGGCAGGTTTATGCTGTGGAATGCCAATTCTGGGCCCTGGAAAACAAGCACAGACTGGTGGGACTGCATAGTGTTGCAGGTCAGGGATGATTCCCAGTGGCTGCAAAACTTTCGCATGCGTTAAGGGCACTTTCATGGAACTTTGTGACTTGCTTTCCCCTGACCTGAGGCGCAAGAATACCAAGGTGAGAGCAGCTCTCACAGTTGAGAAGCAAGTGGCAATAGCCCCGTGGAAGCTTGCAATGCCAGACAGCTACTGGTCAGTCAGGAATCAATTTGGAGTGGGCAAATCTACTGTGGGGGCTGCTGTGATCCAAGTAGCCAACGCAATCAAAGATCTGCTGCTATCAAGGGTAGTGACCCTGGGCAATGTGCAGGTCATAGTGGATGGCTTTGCTGCAATGGGATTACCTAACTGTGGTGGGGCCATAGACGGAACCCATATCCCTATCTTGGCACTGGAGCACCAAGCCAGTGAGTACATAAACCGCAAGGGGTACTTTTCAATAGTGCTGCAAGCACTGGTGGATCACAAGGGACGTTTCACCAACATCAACGTGGGATGGCCAGGAAAGGTACATGACGCTCGTATCTTCAGGAACTCTGGTCTGTTTCAAAAGCTGCAGGAAGGGACTTTATTCCCAGACCAGAAAATAACTGTTGGGGAAATTGAAATGCCTATAGCTATCCTTGGGGACCCAGCCTACCCCTTAATGCCATGGCTCAAGAAGCCTGGACAGTAGTCAGGAGCTGTTCAACTACAGGCTGAGCAAGTGCATTATGGTGGTAGAATGTGCATTTGAACGTTTAAAAGCGCGCTGGTGCAGTTTACTGACTCGGTTAGACCTCAGTGAAACCAATATTCCCACCCTTATTACTGCTTGCTGTACACTCCACAATATCTGTGAGAATAAGGGGGAGACGTTTATGGCAGGGTGGGAGGTTGAGGCAAATCACCTGGCTTCTGGTTATGCACAGTCAGACACCAGGACGGTTAGAAGAGCACAGGAGGGCACGGTGTGCATCAGAGAAGCTTTGAAAACCAATTTCATGACTGGCCAGGCTACGGTGTGACAGTTCTGTTTGTTTCTCCTTGATGAAACCCCCCGCCCCTTGGTTCACTCTACTTCCCTGTACGCTAACCACCCTCCCCTCCTCCCTTCAATCACCGCTTGCAGAGGCAATAAAGTCATTGTTGCTTCATTGAAGCAACAATGACTTTATTAATTCATCACACAAATAGGGGGATAACTACCAAGGTAGCCCAGGAGGGGTGGTGGAGGAGAGAAGCACCAGGAGGGGTCGTGGAGGAGGGAAGGACAAGGCCACACAGCACTTTAAAAGTTTAAAACTTTAAAACTTATTGAATACCAGCTTTCTGTTGCTTGGGCAATCCTTTGGGGTGGAATGGCTGGGTGGTCAGAGGTCCCCCCACCGCGTTCTTGGGTGTCTGGGTGAGGAGGCTATGGAACTTGGGGAGGAGGGCGGTTGGTTACACAGGGGCTGTAGCAGCAGCCTGTGCTCCTGCTGCCTTTCCTGCAGCTCAACCATACACTGGAGCATATTGGTTTGATCCTCCATCAGCCTCAGCATTGAATCCAGCCTCCCCTCATCACGCTGCCACCACCTTTCAGCTTCAGCCCTCTTTTCAGCCCGCCACTTAATCTCTTCAGCCCGCCACCTCTCCTCCTGGTCATTTTGTGCTTTCATGCACTCTGACGTTGTCTGCCTCCGTGCATTCGTCTGTGCTCTGTCAATGTGGGAGCTCAGAGAACATTTCATCGTGAGTGCGTTTTTTTTTCGCCTTCTAATCTTCGCTAGCCTCTTTGAAGGAGAAGATCCTGTGGTCCTTGAAACACATGCAGCTGGTGGAGGAAAAAAAAGGGACATTTTATAGAACAATGGGTACACTCTTTCACAGTAAACCTTGCTGTTAAAATTACATACATAGCACATGTGCTTTCGTTCCAAGGTCGCATTTTGCCTCCCCCCAGCGTGTGGCTAGCCCCTTACCCCTCACCATGGCTAACAGCGGGGAACATTTCTGTTCAGCCACAGGCAAACAGCCTAGCAGGAACGGGCACCTCTGAATGTCCCCGTAAGAAAAGCACCCTATTTCAACCAGGTGACCATGGATGATATCACTCTCCTGAGGATGACACAGAGAGATAAAGAACGGATGTTGTTTGAACGCAGCAAACATACGCTGCAATGCTTTGTTCTACAATGATTCCTGAGTACATGCTACTAACCTGGAGTGGTAAAGTGTCCTACCATGGTGGACGGAATAAGGCTGCCCTCCCCAGAAACCTTTTGCAAAGGCTTTGGGAGTACATCCAGGAGAGCCACGAATGCCAGAGCAAATTAATCATTAAACATGCTTGCTTTTGAACCATGTATAGTATTTTAAAAGGTACACTCACCAGAGGTCCCTTCTCCGCCTGGCAGGTCCGGGAGGCAGCCTTGGGTAGGTTCGGGGGGTACTGGCTCCAGGTCCAGGGTGAGAAACAGTTCCTGGCTGTCAGGAAAACCGGTTTCTCCACTTGCTTGCTGTGAGCTAGCTACAACCTCATCATCATCATCATCTTCCTCGTCCCCAAAACCTGCTTCCGTGTTGCCTTCATCTCCATTGAAGGAGTCTAAAATGGCATGCAGCTCATCCTAGAAGCGGCATATTTTGGGTTCTGACCCGGAGCGGCCATTTGCTTCTCTGGTTTTCTGGTAGGCTTGCCTCAGCTCCTTAAGTTTCACGCGGCACTGCTTCGGGTCCCTGTTATGGCCTCTGTCGTTCATGCCCTGGGAGATTTTGACAAATGTTTTGGCATTTCAAAAACTGGAACGGAGTTCTGATAGCACGGATTCCTCTCCCCATACAGCGATCAGATCCCGTACCTCCCGTTCGGTCCATGCTGGAGCTCTTTTGCGATTCTGGGGCTCCATCATGGTCACCTTTACTGATGAGCTCTGCATGGTCTCCTGCAGCTTGCCATGCTGGCCAAACGGGAAATTGAAATTCAAAAGTTTGCGGGCCTTTTCCTGTCTACCTGGCCAGTGCATCTGAGTTGAGCGCTGTCCAGAGCGGTCACAATGGAGTACTCTGGGATAGCTCCCGGAGGCCAATACTGTCTAATTGTGTCCACAGTACCCCAAATTTGACCCGGCAAGGCCGATTTCAGCACTAATCCCCTTGTCGGGGGTGCAGTAAGGAAATCGATTTTAAGAGCTCTTAAAGTCGAGAAAAGGGCTTCGTCGTGTGAACAGGTGTAGGGTTAAATCGATTTAACGCTGCTAAATTCGACCTCAACTCCTAGTGTAGACCAGGGCTAAGAATTTTGGCTGGCATTTAGAGATTTCTCCCCCTGCCTCCCTTGCATAGCCCACTTAAGGGCCGGGCATACTTGCGGTCTTCTGCTGCAATTGCCCTCCTTATAACATGAGACTGGAATTACTAACTTCTTACCAAAATTTCAGTTATACTGTGACATGGTTAGATTTTTCAATGTATGCTGCCATTGTTAGCAAAATGGTCTACCTCTCCTGTTTTACGAGAGGAGATGAAAACACTAATTACAAAAAATGGCAGCATAGCTATAACAGTATTTTATAAACTGCTAACACAATTCTCTGGTCACTTAATTTTTTTTTATTATGCTACTCCATTTTATCTCATGTTAAAATTGTTTATTCCAAACTCAGAGTTGTAGAGTTATGAATGAGATATTAATTACAGTAACAAATACAAACTTTACAAATCCACTGAAGTTGTTGTTAGGCATTCATTGGATCATTAACAAGTGACATTTTTTTTAATTAACTGGTACATCTAGTTTGGCTACATGAAGAACAGTATAACACTTTCTTTTCCTCTGGAACAAGATAACTTACCAGTGTGCCAACAGCATAATATTCAGGCTGGAGTGTATTACAGATCAAAAATTCTGACATATAAGGGATTTTATAGAATGAGCTATCTTGATTAGTGGATATTATGTAATTGTAAAGCTTCCTTGCATATCTGATGTGATTTAAGATTTATAGGAGTGAATAAGAATACAGAAATGGTAGGTGCTGAACATTAAAATGTAAAATGTGTCAACTTTTTAAAGATTTTCAGATCTTACCATAACCATAATGTAGACTTACAACCATGTCATATAATTCTCATATATAGCCATATAACATACAAAAGAGAAATTATACTTTGACAAATTTACTGATTTCTTAATTCTCCTTCCTAATTATAGTGAGTTGGGCAGTTAATGCTATAATGTAAGTAGTAGCCCTTAAAAGATTCCCTTGAATGGGTATGGCTCTACAGAATCACAAAGGAAATAGTGGAAGGCGTGTAAGTGATGAACAAATTACTTTACTTTGGAGCTTGACAAATGCATTTACCATCTCTTTCCTTGACAAGTGGGTGGGCTTGCTCATCAGTTTCTGCACGTTTAACAAACTAACAAACCTCTGCCATTAATGTAAATTAATCCAATACTATCTGCCTGAATCTGAGAAATACTAGAAATGTGAACTCTCCATTCCTCTCAGTGGAATGTGCATGTGTGCTATCTGTTTCGACCCAGAACACTTCTGAGGGGCTTCCACTGTTTCCCTTCCAATAAAACCCAGCATGTATTTAAACACTGGCAGCAAAGAGGATAAAACTCCATGGCCTAGTGGGCCACTTGTCAAGGATTATATAGGTCCCCCTTTTCTAGCAAGAAAATAATGCACAGATTTTTCTAAGATTATTTTCTTCCTAAATTCATTTCCTTCCCCCACTTCTTAATTGTGGCAGGTCAGTTTTCCCCAGTCCTCCACTCTTCTTCAGTGCCATATAAATGGGTTTAAAAATAGTTTGAAGAGGAAGGTGAGATTGAGGGTCCCATTGGGAGGAGGGATGGAACATTTACATGTATAACAAGAATTTCCAGGGTTATAATAAAGGTTTTAGAAGGAATCTAAAACCTCATGCTTCAGGATTTAAGCGAATCTCTAACCTATATTAGGAATTAGGAGGAAACTCCCACTTCTGCCAACTGTAGCTCTTCTCTTCTCCTTCCTCCCCCCCCCCCCCGGGTCTTCCTCAAAAACTTTTGGTACTGGCTACTGTCATGGACAGGATACAAGACTAGATGGGCCAGAGCTTTGATTCAATATAGTAACTCCTATGATTAAAGATCAAAGGGGTTGGGGGTGGGGAGATAGTCCTTTGCCTCCAATCCTACTTCTTCTGACGTATTGCACAACACAAGTTGTCCTCTCCACTTATTGCAGTATCAGTAAAGCTCTTTAAACATCTTGACTCTAACCTACTATTTCTGAGTTGCTCATTACTTTCATCTATCATGCTGAAAAAAATGTGGTTTGACCTCTGCCTGAAAATGAGGTTTGTTTCTAAAGTTTTTGAGCAAAAGCAGTTTGAGTTTTTGAGTATGATGGCACAAATTGAGACTTGAATAGCCTAGGCCTGAAAAACATAGGCCAAGATCTTAAAAAGTAACCAGTGATTTTGGGTGTCCAACTAGAGACATCTTAAAGGCTCCTAATTTTTCAGAGGTTGGGTGCTCAGTGCTTTCTGAAAATCAGGTCTATTTAAGGTGTCTCCAGTTGAGCACCCAAAATCATGTCAGTCTTGAAAATCTTGGCCATATTATGGGGTTTCCAGAAGTCATTCTTGAAGTTGTCTCATGAGCCTATCCTGGGAAAATGAGTCCTTTTAATATGTCATAACTGTTGTCTGCTTCTAACAGTTAGATACTGTTCTGGCCCTTATTTGACTTGAGCTGGGTCATAATTCTGAAGAAAGATGTATTTATCCATATAAAATCAATATTTTTTTAAAATTCTTGTTTAAAGATTATTGAATAGTCAGTCTAGTTTGAACCCTCAAGTTCTGACCTAGTTTAACTTATTTGTGTAATCTCCAGTGCTTCCAGATATTGGCAATGGAACAGTGAGGTCAGAGTAGGTAGATCAAATTCCTAAATCAATCTGTTTCTGATTCATCTTTGAAGCACAGTTCCAGATCTTCAGTGTAAGCCAAGTTCTCTGCAGCAACAAATGTTTCTACTTCCCTGGGTGTATCGAAAAAGTAGCAGAGGGGTAGCCGTGTTAGTCTGGATCTGTAAAAGCGGCAAAGAGTCCTGTGGCACCTTATAGACTAACAGACGTATTGGAGCAGAAGCTTTTGTGGGTGAATACCACTACATGCATCTGACGAAGTGGGTATTCACCCACGAAAGCTTATGCTCCAATACGTCTGTTAGTCTATAAGGTGCCACAGGACTCTTTTGCCGTTTTTAAAAAAGTAGGTATGTTCAGTGAAATCCGAATGCAATTTGGCAAGCTAGAATATGGAGATGATGCTGCCTGCCAAAATATAACCTTAGTGGAAGCTCTTCTCTGTTTTCAGTAGACCTGGAATATACTCATACAAGATCTCTGTTGCCTACACATGGAAACACAGCGGATGTCTTAAAATATTTATATTAAGTGACTTGCATGTAATAAACAGCTGTAGAGGCACTTTTAAACCCTGGGTAGTTTCCTTGCTTGCAATTTCTGTTCAGGCTGTAAGAACTGTATTATAGATGTGAGAGTAATTCAGACAATTGTTAAATGAGCAGCAAAGAACACCAAATCTCTGGGTAGATTTTATTTTATTTTTTTGTCTTGTAAAACTGCTATATAGCACCAAAAGTGTGCTAGCTGCTTTGTTCTGGCCTCGGAGAATAACTGGTGGGCCTACAGACTGAATCCAGTAAGCAGGCATAATGTGGCCGACAGACAGAAGACTTGTGGGCAGCTAGAACTTAAACACTTCTCTGGGAGTCCAGCCTCAGAACATAGGCAGTGGGAGAATCCAGAGAGCGGTGCAAAGAACCTATAGGATGTCTCTTCCTCTAAAATTTCCCATGGTTGGAACTGTACTGGTGATAGCAATGGTGGTAGCACAAGTGTAGACTAGCCACCAGTATTCTAACTATTGTCAAGACATTTGCACTGGTAGAGCTGTGCCCAAGTTAATGATGGGAAACTTGGTAAGAAAAGCTAATAAAGACAAGATCTGAGAGATTGGGGATCAAGACAAGAAGAAAGGAAGGGAAGTTAAAGGCAAGAAAGAATGAAAAAGTGCTTTTCAAAGTGAGGAGAGAGATGATAAATAGTTAGAATGGAAGTGGGGAAAGTAAGGAGACAGGACTAAAGAGAGCAAGAAAAGCAGTTTGTAGCTTGAAACTTAGTACAAGTGCATGTTTCTTCATTATATTGTATTTCCCTCACCGGTATTATAGAGCCCTAAAACTATAGCAAGCTGGTGTGGTCCTTGATGCTGCATCAGTTAGACACGCTTTCTCTAAATGCATCCAGTGTAGAGGAAAGACTTATTCTTCTAGATTAACACTTCAAACCACAGAGAGAGGAAGGTGTTCAACACACTGAATTCTGCTAGACACTTTCACCCTGTCTCTCTGCTATTGAAAGTCACCTTTGACCCCTAACTGCCATCCGAAGGCCCACTTAATTTAGGCACCCGTAATTTAGAGGCTCCTCCTCAATGGAAAGCTGAATGGTAAAGCCACCGACTTTAAGTTGCTGAGCTACATTTGGAGGGAAGTGTTTTTCGTAGATTATAAAGAAAGGAGTGACTGTTCTGATCTAGTCTGACTTCCTGCACAACCAAGGTCATAGGACTTCTCTGAATTAATTCCTGTTTTCTCAGAGTAGGTTTCCTTTCTAGTGGTCTGACTGAATACAGTTCCCTCAGGATGGGTATGGGTACGGGAAACCCAATCTGGATCACTATTCAGTAATAGCAGAAATGGGAGGGGGAAAAGTCAGTACCAAATGACACACACACACAGTTTCCAGGACGGCGGGCCACACATGATTTAGAATAGGAACTCTTCCCCACTGAGTTATATTTGAGTTGTGCAGAGAACTCCCTTCTCATGTAACACAAAACTAGAATGTAGTTATGGTTTACACTTAATCTACCTGTTGTAATGGCACTACGTATACATCATGACTAAAGTCATTTCAGTGCCAAATGACATAGTAGCTGTACAATGAACTATCTGAAGAAACTGACAGGAAATATAATTGTATGTAAAAACTAAACAGACAGTGTATGGTGACTGAAGGTCACAACCATGGATATCCTGAACTCCATAGAATCCCTGGTTCAAACACTGGTGTCCTCCTTGGAATGATGCTATTGTGTATAGACTTACACAAGGCCCTTCAAAATGTCCTCCTTTTGTTACCCACATACACATTATCCAACTCAACTGTCCAGATTGAAATATCACAGAGTGATGGATGAAGGACAGTCGGTATCTAACAAGCTATCTAACAGATTTTTAAACCACACAGACTCTGACAGATGCCAATCTAAGCAGCTGTGGAGAACCTGCAAAAGGGAGATCTGTACAGGGAATCTCTTCAGGAGATGGGAGAAGACAGCATACATTGGCCAGAACTCAGATGAGTATGAAATGGCCTTGGAGTATAGCTGTTCCCACATTGCATAACAACAGTATCCCAATAATGACGGATGACACGTCTACCAGGCTTTAAATCAAAAAAGGCTGGAGGAATCACTTCTTCAACTCTACAGCAAAAAGCTGCTCCGTTGAGAAGACAGTCTCTCATTGCTTCATGTCTTCCATCTAGAAGGGAAGCTCGATGTCAAGACAGTTTGGCTTAAACAGGTGATTGATCAAGCCAAATGGAGTCTCCATCACAAGGTGGTCAGACTTCTAGTCAACTCTTGGCAATGCAACAATTGATTTAGCTGTAATGTTCAGGTTCTTCTCAAAAAGACAAGACCAAAAGAAAATGGTAACAGATGCTCTCTCCCAGAGTTGTCCAAAATCTCTTATAAATATCCATACATTCTGAAGATTGGGAAGGAGAGTGATGTTGATAGCCCCTTGCTGACTTAGATCCTAATTCTGACTTGAAGAAGTTTGCAGCTTGCTTTCCCATGCAGAAATTGTGCTCGTTTGCATTCTGTCTCTCCCATAGGGTCTGATCCTGCATCATGGCTGCATGCTGACCCCAGCTGCATGGTATTTGAAAGGAGAACATTCAAATGAGGGGGGAATTAACAAACTCATTATCTAACGAGCATCTGTGAAGAAGTTGTTCCACAGCACATACTGTTAGACGTGACCGATGATCCTGATGTTTGGTAAGGTCCATAATGTAGTCTCAATTAATTCTGTCAGACATGTCCTGGAATTTCTGCAAGACAATCTGACCACAGATACTAAACTTTGGACCTTTACAGTGAAAGTGGCAGCTTTATCCACCATACTGTTGACAACTATCAGAAGAGGATGAATCTCACTATACCTAGACATGAAGAAGTTCCGTGGTGGGATGGGATGGGGGGGGAAGTCTCCAGTCAGTCCTCCTTTGGTGCATACAACACAACCCTGAGGTTTGTCTTCTCCCTTCTCAGGGTGTCTCCTGTGAGTGGCACAAAGTGAAATGAAAATGGATGAAAATAGAAGTGTGGAACACATGCTCCCATTCTAAGTGACATTCAGCCTGGAAGAGCCACCCTGCAAGGGGACTCCTTTCAGGACCAGCACTGCAAACTCTAGTGCTGGGTGTGGTTCTTAAGATGCTACATTTTAATATTGAGGGGAAATCCGTGGTGAAAGTGGATATCTACTTCCACTTAACTACAAACTTTGAAGCACATGTAATCTTGCTCCAGGAAACGCACTCCACCACCAAAGCACAACTGCTAGTTCTGTGCTATTCTGTCATAGCTCATCACCATCACAAGCGCTTGGGATGGCCTCTTACATTAGAGAAGGGTTGTCCATTCTCACTGAATTGACATCTAGTCATAACATCAATCCTGAGACATCAATCTGGCTACTTTTCCAAGTAACTTTCCTCATAATCATGATTTCAGCCAGAAGGATGTCAGACTCAGGATTCTGTCCATAGATCTATAGTATTGACACTTCACAAAGAGAAAGTAGTGCTCAGAATGAATTTGGCCTTAATGCCCAAGTTGAATATCTTTATACAAGAGTTAATGCTGAATTTATTCTGTGAAACTCTTACATCGCTCAAAAAGTCTCTGCCGTATGCTAAATGTCCACAGGGTTCTCAAGATCCATATAGAACACACAAACTTGCTGAAGTGTCCTGTACAATCCAGCCACCAAAAGCAAGAAGCCTCAAGGGTTTTCAGTTTCAAGATGGATCAAATGGAGTACATTGGAAGCCAGTAAAGCAAGACATCTGACCCCCCTGCTTCAAAGCAGAGCCATGGCAACTATCTGTGTGGAAAAACTTAATGCATTATTTGAGGAAACGTTGAAGGAAGGTGTTTCGTGCTTTGTCCATGCTTTTCATAAAACAAAGATTTGCAACATAGGGGTGTGTGTGTGTGATGCTGTTTTGGGAAGATGCATGTTACACTCCGTGGGACCTTAGTGATCAAAGAGACCAACTGTAAATAGTAATGCATAATATGTAGGAATTTTTGTCTTATCTAGCACTTGGCTATGCACTGGCTATACACTGCTGACAAAATACTATCATAAAGGATCTGTGTACCTTCCTGAACAGAAAACATGAAAATGTATCCCTGCTTACCTGCACATTTCCTTTCTTTCTCATAGGAAGGTTCACAAATCTGCCTAACCTTACATAACTTCTTATAATGTGGGACAATATTAGTAGAATCAGGAGGAAGAGGACATATGCGTTGACAATTTTTTTATAAAAATAATTTTTAGTATCTCTGATCTCTTCCACACTGCTGCTTATAGAAGTAACTTATTTCATAATGGCTGGGTTGTCAGTAACTGGGTCACTGCTGCTCTGTTGCTGACTAACAGGTCAGGTTTTGCCCCTAAACAGCAAGCACGTTGAAGACCCAATTTTTTTTTACCTAATGGTAGAGACAGAAAACTATGGTAAGTGCACAAACATTTTTGTTCTTGTATGGTATTAATTGGGCTCAATTTCTAAAAGCTACACACACCTTGCAGGTTTCAGAGTGGCAGCCGTGTTAGTCTGTATCAGCAAAAAAAAATGAGGAGTACTTGTGGCACCTTAGAGACTAACAAATTTATTGCAGCTTTTCAAGCCACTATTTTATGGGGCTCTTGTTCCATTTATCCTGGTTACACTGATTAGAGTGTTTTCCACCATAGACTCCTTGTTTAATATTGCAAAAATAGCTAATGCCATAACTTTCAAAAGTGTCTAATCCTTTTGTGTGCCCCACTCCCATCCTCACTCGTGGCTTTCGGATGGTGCTGAGTGCAGCTCCCATTGGCTTCAGTGCTAGATGTACTGATTAAATTGAATTAAAATGTACTATTTTTGAAAGGTTCGTGATTGTGGGTATGGTATTTGGTGCTTAAAGTCCTCGTACAAATACTTAGTATGCAATTTGACATTTAGAACTATTGTAACTACTGTTCTGCACTAAATTTTAAGGGTTTCTTTTATAGAAGAAAACCTTTCTAAACAGATGGCAGACTACACTTGTTAGATGTGTTGAATTACCGGATAAGGTGATTGCACACAGAGATGCTTTCTTTTCCATGAAAGCTGTAAAACAAGCAAGCACTCTAACTGGATCTGTAAATAGATTGTCTACTGTCTGTTTTCATTGGTGAAGTATCTTTGCTTCTAGTGTCCTTAATGAGATTCAGCAGCTGCTAATGGGATTATATAGTTTAGCTTCTAATGTGTGAATATTTCTTTCATTTTAAAAGATGCAAGCGTTTTTTCTTTTTAAATTTATTTTATTAACCACAATTTCTAAATAGCCCCCTTTTTTTTTAATATTTGATATTGCAGCGTATGAGCAGAAATAGTATGTGCTAATGTGATCATGTACCATATCAGGCTGTGACATCGTATTCTAGAAAACATATTGTGCCAATCTTGAATTGTATTCACTTACTGAAAAGGTTGTCTAAAGATATAAATCTCATAGCCTTGTATCAGTATAATGTAAATCATCTCTGTGGTTAGACTGAAATTTGCATTTTACTAACTCTTATGGAGGAATAACAGGTTCAGAGACAAAAATAGCTGGCCTTATACCCTGATATGTTGCTCTAATTTCTCGTCCTTGCTTTGGTGTGAATAACTTTCCTTTCTTTTTTCTGAGAGGGCAGTTGGCAACTTTCATGTTTAGGGTTGAGTTGGTATGGGAAGCCTGTTGGAGTGGACAGACTGTCCACAGCAAAGGCAGCCAATGTGTATAGATATAGTTGTTTTGTTTTTGTTGACAGTTGATTGGAGTTCTTGTTGAATATCCTATGGCAAAGTCTTCCAAAAGCCTGGCTTGTTTTTTGTATGCTGTTTGACACTTCTTGATCCAGGGGATCATTACTTGAGGTGGTAACAGAGTTGGATCCCTATGTATGTCATGCGAAGGGCAAACTGAAAAAATGTTGGTTGTAAACCTTCTGACATTTGATATCCTAAAATGATAGCTTGTGGGAGATCTTCACTGAACAATGGGGATTATATGGTTGTGTTAGAGAGGCGGTGAATCAAAGAACTTTTGAAAAGTTAGATAACTTTTTGTGTTAAATGCCCCCTCAGAGGTCGCTTTGTGGATTATGAACATCTTTCTGAACCTGATTTAATAGTCATTTCAGCCCTGAAGTTTACCTCTAAATGCTATATGAAAACAAATTGCTACTTTTTTGTTTTAAAGCTGTTGTCATGCTTATGAGAGGTCTCACTTCAGCAGCTCTGGAGAACAAAATTCTCTATCTTCAGAATGAGCAGCAGCTGGACAGGATTTTCTGCGTGGTGGAGGGAGAGTATAGGTAAGCTACTGTGCCTCTTGGATTTGAGTCTTGGCCTCTGCTAACAATGGCGCTAATTTTGGTGACTGCTTATTTATTGTATGTCCTCTTATCCTAGTTTCCAGTAATTCCAATGAAGCATGGTGTAGCCCTGTCCTACCAAGAGGCAAAAGTGTCAGTCATGGGAGACTCTAAATATCCATTCCCTACCCTTTATCTTGGGGTTATTTTTCTCGCTCATTAAAGCTAAAGAGATGGAGTCCTCAATCTTCTGTTCCAACAAATTGCAGCTTTCTTTTTCCTTTTCTCTCTTATTAGATTCACTAAGAGGAAAAGGAGGATGGGATTGGGAGTGGAGGGGAAAGGGAGGGGGCAGAATAGAAACAAAGATGAGAAGTCTACTGTGGAAACTCCACTTAGTCTACAGACTTGCTACTGACACCTTCTGTAAATGCCCCCTTCAATTTGTACGCCAGTTTAGTGGCTTTAAATTTAGTGTATTGTTGACCCTTTGATACAGCCCAGTTCTGGAACTGCAGCACTGATCAAAAAATCCTCCATAAAGGAAGTACCTGTCTGCATCCCTACAACCCTTGGCAGGCTTCTTTGCTTGCTCCAGAGGTTAATACAGTGAAGTAGCTGGATAGGCTAGTTGCATCAAGTAATGACTTCTGAATACTAGCTGGATGCTCTCAATTCTATCCAGGAAGAGCATGAAACAGAGTTGCAGTTAGTTGTTTGATTGTCCTGCAGTGCTTCTGAGATGTTCTGATGTTGTGAAATGGGCCAAACTGAGAGAGGAAGATGTATTATCAGGTCTAAATCCATTGTATGGTATTTGATGTCTTAAAAGGCTGTCTTGGCTGCAGGTTACTTAGCTGAGAAGTAGCACAATTAATGGTTTTAGTGGGACATGCCAGATTCTGGAGGTGAATGGAATCATTCCATTTTAACAAGATGACTCATAGTCCAGAATAGTACAGCAAGATGTGATTTAGCAATTAATATGGTGGAGGAGACATGATTTATTTATTTATTTATTTATTTGGCTGCTTCCATTGCCACGGCATTGGCTCACAAAATTCTTTGTGCCAGAGCCTGTCCCTGTCTGCTCTTATCTTCAATAGTTAACACTTTATTTCTTTCTTTCAGCTTCTTGGGTGAAGCTGGAAATTTATGTTGTCTATTACTGATGGTTCTTTCCTGCATGCTGTCTAGATGTCATGCTGGAGAAGATAACAAATAGAATTACAGTGTAATACACACCTGCTAAAAATACTAGACCAACTTATTTTATGCAAGCAAAATATGAGTTGATAACTTTCTACCACGAATGAATGTCTTGGATTCAGTTCAGTAGCCACATGATTAAAACAGCACCTAGCTTTAAGAGTTGACCATTGGACTGGCTTTTTCAAAAGTTGCTATTGAAGTAAATTTTGCAGCACTGAAAGAGTTAAATTGAAGTGTCCTATTCTAGGATTATGATTTTATTTATTTATTTATTTGCCTAAGCTTGGGGTACAGCATATACTATCATGATGTGAACTACTGTATTGTTTCATTTCCTTAACATAAATAAACCAATCTTTAGCAGTTCACTAGATGGTGAAGGGTTGATTGCTAATTAAACAAATAGAATTGCCAAAGCATATGTAGGAAGAATTATAACTGACACAGTATTTTATTAAATATTTCAGTTACTCCTGCCTCCCACTGCCAGAACTTTCAATCCATGAAAATGTTAAGTGTCCTGGTCTCATTTCAAAAATTTCCCCCTTGTTTTATGTTGCCATCATGTGGGCTTGTTCTAGTGTGTGTGTGTGTGTGTGTGTTCAAAAGCAGGCAGGAGGAAAAGGGAGGGTGAGGGCAGGGAGGCAGAACTGAAGCCAAATCAGGACTTTTTAAATTTCTCTACTTAAATAAACGCTACCAGAATCAAGAAGATATATATTTTATATAGGCTATTTATTTAAGTAACTAAAATATATACATCTTTGATCTAATGTATGGTATACTCTTTAGTGGTGACTCTTTCTTTGCTACAAGTCCCTTGTTATGACGTATCAGTTCTCTGAAACTGTCATATCAGTGATATTGCTGTCTCTGTAAACAGAGTATATATGAGCTGGCTCCATGGCTCTGTTTGTGCAGAGAATTAGTTGGGAGACTCCCTTCCAACAGAGGAAATGAGCTGATGAGTATAAGCTCTTGCTCAAGATTGTTCACATCTACAGAAGCTGTATTCTCTACAGGGGAAAAAAGGACTTGGAATCTTGCCACAATGTGTCTGATGTTAATGAGTGGGAGAAGCCACATGTTCTTTGCCTGCTTCAGCACTAATCTGCTAATTTGGTGAAGGAGTGATAAAACTAAAAAAAAGAATGGAATTTGATTAAATGTAATGTTAAATTAGGTGTAATGCTGTTAAAACAGACTGGGTTGTGAAAAGTACTGTCCCTGCATGCATGCCAAAACCAGAACTAGAGTATTCACCTAAACCTTTTACATTGAGAGGGGTCAGATAAAATGGGATAATAGGAATAAGAGTATGTACTGGAGAATTTATTTTTTGAAGATTGTTTACAAATTACTAAGAGTTAAAATGATATATCTGTAAAACTTTCTCAAAATTTCAAGTTTGAAAGTTCCAAAAAAGTTCTGTATTTATTGCTTATTAGATCTTGCTTGTTTGGAAGCCTGAGGTTTTTCAGTAGCAATTTAGAACAGAAACACTTTTGCTTAGCTTATCACTAAAATGAAACTCTTAAAAGTCCAAAGCTGTGATAAAATAATGTTAAATAATCTTTCCTTCAAAGTGCAGTTTCAAACCTTTTATTAAAGTGACTCTACCAACTTAAAAATTGCTCCTGTTTTAAAATGTTTTACCTATTATTGTTAAACATATGATCTTATAAATGAAATATTAGGTAAATACTTCTGTATTTTTTTATCTTTGTATCTTTGATAGTACTTTGTTTATAGTCTATTTCACTTTGTCCTATTAGAGTCTTTCAGGAAGCAGCACAGGGACTGGAAACAGGTTATTTGAATCTACTTGTAACTTTTTTAATGGATGAGATTTCAAGCTGACAGTGTCCCTTTCTTGAGTGCATCTTTATCTAGAAGAACTAGGTCAGTGGGAAAAAGATGCATTCCTGACATCACTCCCCAGGTGTTCTGTCACACAAGTAGTGCAATGTTGAAGTGCAACCACACAACAAGGCTTTATAGGCTGGAATCTGGCAAATGGCATTCATTCAATAGCCTTGCTAGTTTGGTTAGTGGGTGTAGTACCATGTTAGAAGCATCTGAGGGTGGGGGCTAGATGGTAAGGAGAAAGGTGGGAATAACTGGCCTAATCATAGAATATCAGGATTGGAAGGGACCTCAGGAGGTCATCTAGTCCAACCCCCCTGCTCAAAGCAGGACCAATCCCCAATTAAATCATCCCAGCCAGGGCTTTGTCAAGCCTGACCTTAAAAACTTCTAAGGAAGGAGATTCTACCACCTCCCTAGGTAACGCATTCCAGTGTTTCACCACCCTCCTAGTGAAAAAGTTTTTCCTAATATCCAACCTAAACCTCCCCCACTGCAACTTGAGACCATTACTCCTTGTTCTCTCATCAGCTACCACTGAGAACAGTCTAGAGCCATCGTCTTTGGAACCACCTCTCAGGTAGTTGAAAGCAGCTATCAAATCCCCCCTCATTCTTCTCTTCTGCAGACTAAACAATCCCAGTTTCCTCAGCCTCTCCTCATAAGTCATGTGTTCCAGACCCCTAATCATTTTTGTTGCCCTTCGCTGGACTCTCTCCAATTTATCCACATCCTTCTTGTAGTGTGGGGCCCAAAACTGCTTCTTGTAGTGTGGGGCCCACACTACTCCAGATGAGGCCTCACCAATGTCGAATAGAGGGGAACAATCACATCCCTCGATCTGCTCGCTATGCCCCTACTTATACATCCCATAATGCCATTGGCCTTCTTGGCAACAAGGGCACACTGCTGACTCATATCCAGCTTCTCGTCCACTGTCACCCCTAGGTCCTTTTCCGCAGAACTGCTGCCTAGCCATTCGGTCCCTAGTCTGTAGCTGTGCATTGGGTTCTTCCGTCCTAAGTGCAGGACCCTGCACTTATCCTTATTGAACCTCATCAGATTTCTTTTGGCCCAATCCTCCAATTTGTCTAGGTCCCTCTGTATCCTATCCCTGCCCTCCAGCGTATCTACCACTCCTCCTAGTTTAGTATCATCCGCAAATTTGCTGAGAGTGCAATCCATACCATCCTCCAGATCATTTATGAAGATATTGAACAAAACCGGCCCCGGGACCGACCCCTGGGGCACTCCACTTGACACCGGCTGCCTACTAGACATGGAGCCATTGATCACTACCGGTTGAGCCCGACAATCTAGCCAACTTTCTACCCACCTTATAGTGCATTCATCCAGCCCATACTTCTTTAACTTGCTGACAAGAATACTGTGGGAGACCATGTCAAAAGCTTTGCTAAAGTCAAGAAACAATACATCCACTGCTTTCCCTTCATCCACAGAACCAGTAATCTCATCATAGAAGGCGATTAGATTAGTCAGGCGTGACCTTCCCTTGGTGAATCCATGCTGACTGTTCCTGATCACTTTCCTCTCATGTAAGTGCTTCAGGATTGATTCTTTGAGGACCTGCTCCATGATTTTTCCGGGGACTGAGGTGAAGCTGACTGGCCTGTAGTTCCCAGGATCCTCCTCCTTCCCTTTTTTAAAGATTGGCACTACATTAGCCTTTTTCCAGTCATCTGGGACTTCCCCCATTCGCCACGAGTTTTCAAAGATAATGGCCAATGGCTCTGCAATCACAGCAGCCAGTTCCTTTAGCACTCTTGGATGCAACTCGTCCGGCCCCATGGACTTGTGCACGTCCAGCTTTTCTAAATAGTCCCTAACCACCTCTTTCTCCACAGAGGGCTGGCCATCTACTCCCCATGTTGTGATGCCCAGCGCAGCAGTCTGGGAGCTGACCTTGTTAGTGAAGACAGAGGCAAAAAAAGCATTGAGTACATTAGCTTTTTCCACATCCTCTGTCACTAGGTTGCCTCCCTCATTCAGTAAGGGGCCCACACTTTCCTTGGCTTTCTTCTTGTTGCTCACATACCTGAAGAAACCCTTCTTGTTACTCTTGACATCTCTTGCTAGCTGCAGCTCCAGGTGCGATTTGGCCCTCCTGATTTCATTCCTACATGCCCGAGCAATATTTTTATACTCTTCCCTGGTCATATGTCCAACCTTCCACTTCTTGTAAGCTTCTTTTTTATGTTTAAGATCCGCTAGGATTTCACCGTTAAGCCAAGCTGGTCGCCTGTCATATTTACTATTCTTTCGACTCATCGGGATGGTTTGTCCCTGTAACCTCAACAGGGATTCCTTGAAATACAGCCAGCTCTCCTGGACTCCTTTCCCCTTCATGTTAGTCCCCCAGGGGATCCTACCCATGCGTTCCCTGAGGGAGTCGAAGTCTGCTTTCCTGAAGTCCAGGGTCCGTATCCTGCTGCTTACCTTTCTTCCCTGTGTCAGGATCCTGAACTCAACCAACTCATGGTCACTGCCTCCCAGATTCCCATCCACTTTTGCTTCCCCCTCTAATTCTTCCCGGTTTGTGAGCAGCAGGTCAAGAAAAGCCCCCCCCCCCCCCCCCAGTTGGCTCCTCTAGCACTTGCACCAGGAAATTGTCCCTTATGCTTTCCAAAATCTTCCTGGATCCTTCCAAGAAGGTGAACTTTGATTTAAAGGTAAACTGCTAAAGTTATTTTAAGAAATAAAATTGAGTAGCTATAAACTTGCACATATGATCTGTTATTAAATAGCTAATGCACTTGTTTTGTTTAAATGCTTGAAAAAATCTCTTTTTTTCTTTGCTCACCTGTCAGTTTATTCAGAGTTTTGTCTGCCCTGAAACATTTGATTTACATCACCACAACCTGCCTCAAAACATTTGGTGCATTCAGGTTTGCAATGCTGTTGTCTGTAGCGTAAGCTTGGAATGCTACTGGTTTTTGCCAATCTTAAAAGAAAAGATGCCATTTTAAATTCTTAGACTAAACAAGTCAGAACTAATTCTGTTATTGAGGCAAGGTCTTCAGCAGGTTGTTTTTGTTTTCTTTTTAAATAAGCTTTGCCATTTACCTTTTATAGAAGCTAGAATTCCTTTATTACTGTCTAATAAAAGATCTTTGAGCTCAACGATACAGAATAGTCTATACAGCAAAAAAAGTGGACTGCACGTTAACTATTCCATTACTGCCTTTTGATTCACATACTCTAGATACTAGTAATGTTGTTAGTACTTTCTGAAGAGAGGTTTGACAGACTGAAGTTGCATGATGAGCACCTCCGACTCTTTCAGTATGCAGAAGGAATGCTTAAACTTTGAGGAGTTTATTTTTGTTACATATTTTGAATGCATCAAAAGCCATTTCAGATTTTTTTAAAAGGGGTGGGCAGGACCTGTAGTACTAAATGTTCATAGAGGACATATGGTAGACACAAGTGTTTGGATATGGCAAATTTGAGATCCTCAAAGAAAAGTTAGTGTAGAGACGGGGGGAAACTTGAGTTTCAAGGGTCCTTGTTCATTTAGGAACAAGACTGAAGAACCAGCAATTCCAGTTTGCAGTCTCAAAACACGAGTTAACCTAGGTAAACATGACAAAGATTAACAGTTCTATGGCATAATAAGAAATAGAGGTGTGCAAAAGTTTCACAGTTAATCCCCAAACAAGGTGAAAGTCCCTTGTGAACCTTTTACCATCTTTAATAAACATTTAGTTGCGTTTGTCAATAGAAATTCTGTCTTCCTTTCTAACTTCGTGACCAAGCACCTTGGACGGACTCTTTTGAGAACATCTCGTTAGTGCTAGGCATGCTCAGACACTTAATACAAGCATTAGCTTACTTATTCCCATTCTGTGAACAGGGCACTTACCCTTTGGTTGTGGCAGCATAACAGCCTGCAAGTTATCTGAACATCAGTGAACACTTGGAGCTACTGAGTTTCAGTTTGGGGTACATTTGGCCCAGCCTGGCTGGGTTCCTCTCTTCCATCAGGCTCCTGGGGTGCTGTTAGTCCCATCTTCTCCTCTATAGAATGGTATGACAAGGTGAGATTGAACAACCATGGAATCTTCTGGGTGATGGTCATTTGCCCCTTCTTCTAATTTCTCTCCCACTCCTGTTTCTGAAGTAGGAGGATCCACTTTGATCCACCAGTGTTTCTTTTACCTCATTTAGACGGTAGAGATGCTCCAGACTGAATTCCTCTATATTTATATGGTTTGGTTTATAGGTTCTATCTATGTTGCCCCCCCCCCAAAAAAAAGTAAGGCAAAACTTAGGAGTCATGAAAATATGCACAGTAAATACACCAATGAGGTATATTTGAAACTCCAGTGCACTGAAACTCTTGGCTTTAGCACAGCCCTAAATAGGAAACTAAATCATTTGCCCAAAGAGACCTCTTTCCTACTTATACAAAATCTAGCCTTGACATTGATAAGTCATTAATGCTTTTCATTTTCCAAGTCCTTTACCAACACAAATGAATTCTCACAATATCACTACCTTAAGTATTACCTTTTTTACACATGATAAGAGAAGATAAGTGTATAGCCCTGGGGAAGTCAGCAAGTCAGTGTCCGAGCTCTAGCTAATCTAGTTCTTTATATGGCTACTATCACTGTGATATCGGAGCCATGGTTAGAACTCAAAAGTTCATTCTTGGGTCATTAAATAAACCATATGTTAACATATAGTATCTGCCACTTCGATTACCTGAATATTGTTTGACATTGTAAATAACACTTTTTATCTGAAATTGATAAACACCTTACATGCGTCTAGGCTTTGCTCTAGTTCAGCTAGAAACCTTTAGCCTGTATTTTTGGGTCTCTGACCAGTTCTCTTTATTTGGTGTGTACTGTTCTAGTGTTCTCTTAACTCATACTTTTGCTTTTGAGGATGATTTTCTATTTATAACAAACAAACAAGCCCATACACACAGTGTCAACCACTGAATCTGCAAATTCTTGCCAAAACTGACCAACTAACTATAGATTAAGTGTTTTGGTTTTTTAATGTGTACATTAAGGTTCTAGGTAGGCCATATAATCTTTGCAAGTGCCCTGTGAAACAAACTGAGTATAATTATTTTACGTTGTAAGATAAGAGCCATGAGAAACTACTGAAATTAGACTATATGCAGCAAAATATTTTTCTGCAGTCTGCCTGGCTGAATTGTAATGCTAGTTGTATAGAATGGTTGGATGCCCATTTGAGTGAATTAACCAAAGCTAAGCTCTGCTACTAGAACTTTCCAAGTATGCTGATATTATCTTAACCAGAAAGACCTGTCAAGCATTTCCTGCAACTCTTCTGGAAAACCAGGGGCATGTGGGAAACAGAGCTGCTACAACAGTTAGTATGTGCCCATCTGAATAATGCAATGTTCCTTTCAGAGGGAAGCTATATTTAGTTATCTTTGTAAACACCCACAGGCAAGTAACAGTATAGTCTGAGGAGCTTCAGGGGGTATTTGTGAAAGAAGAGTTGCTGCAAAAAACATTTGGGGCTTTGGGGGTAGGGGGAGGGGAACAGGGGATGAAGAGTGTAATAGGTTGTCATAGTGAAGAGATCAATGATAACCAGTGTTGGGGAGAAGAGGATAATTTTCCCAGAAGTGAGCCCAAATGCTGATTCGTGATGCCTTCAATAATGGTGGAGGAGGAGGATGGGATGAAACTTGAGACATTTAACTAGCTTTGTTTAAAAAAAAAAAAATCCCTTCAACATCTAGAAAATGTGCAAATCATTTTCACGTGGTATTGAAGTGCAGACCTTGAGGAATCACCTACTCCTCCAAGAGTTTAACTTTCTAATTGATCCTTGACTCCTGACTTGTGCCAAACCTATTATATGACTGCCTGTTTGTGCATGCTAAGAAATAGGTAAAAAGCCTTACTAACCAGTTACAGGGGTGACAAATAGCAGTTTTTTAGGTTGTACTGACACCTGGTGGCAGCCAGTTTACTAATCCTTAAAACAGGTTGTTCCACTCAAAGATGGGAAAATAACTTCATACATTTTCAGCTCTTGCTCTGTCCTTCACTGAGCCAAGAAACCGTTTGGCTCTTCTGCTAGCTATCCTTCCCTCCGTCAGATTCCTGCAAAGTTAATTCAGAGTGTTTGTGCAAAACCTAACTATAGCTGTTCCTTTCACACAAGCTTGTAAAACCATCTGCTGAACCTTTGTTTCACAGGTTTGTCTTACGGAGTGGCCCTCGCAGCAGTTAGTGTTAAGAGGTGTTTTATGTTTGGAGCCTTTTTTTTTTTTTTTTTTTTTTAAAGTGCTGTAAAATCCACAAACTTAGTGAAACTGGCCTGAAAATGAGTATGCCAGTTTAGGGTATGAACTAGTTTGTGCTGCAAATTTAGGATTACTTGGTCAAAGGTCTCCTATAGGCCCAACTCCAAAATGTCCTGTTTTTAAAATGACTGATGCATGCCATTGGCATGCAGTTCTGGGGATTCATGTGTGGAGCAGAGAATAACCATGTTGATTTCATGATGGTTACACAGTGTAGTTAAGTCAGTCTGGGTCCATTCCACAGGTAGACTGTGATACTGGGATGGGCAAGGAGATCTCTGGGGGTAGTTCATACATCTGTATGCCTCCAGAACAGGGGTACACAGCTTCCTGGGAGTGCCTCACAGGGCTTTGGAGACCCGTGAGGCATTCTGGAGCTTCCATTTCCCCTTTACCCCCTCCCCACAGAAGTAGAAGAAGCCCTGAGCTCCTTCCCTAATCAGGGGAAGAGATTCTGGCCTTCCTCATAACCAGTTCAGGAGCCAAGGGGTGTGCAGAGCTCCCTGCCCTCCACTAGGTCCTGATATGAAGCAAAAACTCAGCAGCTCTTCACTGATGCTGCCTCCACCTGGCAGATACACTCCTCACTCGGTCAGCTACCAGGTTCACTCCTTAGCTTGATCCTCCCATCCTGCCCAGAATGTGGAGGGGGCAGGAACAGGAGCTGGTGGGTGGTGAGATGTGACCAGGAAGCCACATCATGCCCCCAGCCCAGGATACCTCCTGGTCATACCTTCCTCAGTACTACCACTTTCTCATTATTTAAAAAAAAAAAAAAAAAAAAAAAAGCAGCAGATCAATAACAAAAGTCTCTGTTAATGGGGAATTAGGGTTGCTTAGCAATGCCATGCACCCTTCCAGAAGCTTGCAGCCAAAAGCAGATGTATCTGAGAACCAAAAAAACCACTTAGCCACACAATAAAGGCATTAGAAGAAAAAGAGGAAATGCAGTTATGGTCGTGCTTCCCACCCAGCCCAAAAGCCTTGAAAGTGCCTCTGAGGGTATGGTCATATACCACTGGGTGTACACCTCACCCACACCCATCCCTAACAGCACCTGCCATTTTCTCTGTGCCCGTGCACAACTCCAAATCTGCACTCTTATTCATAAGCTCCCAGAGACCCTCACCATGCTCCAAGCCATACCATTGATCTAGTGGTTCTAGCAAGGTGTTTGGAAACATCTACCTGGATGTTAGGAGTGTGTCAGGACTAAGGTAATGCCATCTCCCCGAGGGACTCCTTAGAGCAGGGAATAGATTTTAAATACTTCAGGGTTTCCTTGAAACTGCTGCTCTTCGCTCTCCGGGCTGACCTCGAAATGTCTTGGGGAGGGATACAGCACTGAATCTGCCTGATGGCGGTGATCACTTGCCTCTATTCTACTCTACCGTCCATACGCCTATGGCAGAGGTGAGTTTTTTCAGGGTGGGCCTTGAAAGTGGGCAAGCTGTCAACATCACAGATTTTAATTGGGAGCTTTCCCATTCATAAAATACAGCATGCGGGAGCTTAAAGTCTAACTAGTGCTGCCTCTGCCAGGCTATCCAAATGATTCAGTGCCTCCCCTTTCCATTTGAATGGTGGAGTGCGAAGGAAGCAGAAGTGTCAGTGAGATACAACAGAGAGTGTAAGGGAGCATGTAAATGAACTGTGATCTCAAATAGTTGTGAGCATGTCGCATATTTCAGATGTGTATGTACTTGTGTAATATGCAGTTGTCCCCATGTTTGCAAGCTCAGGCCTAAAGTTCCTCAGATACTTGATTTAAACTCCCACTATCAGGATACAGTTTGGCCCAAAGATTAGGAAAAACTGCTGTGTGCATTAATATACTAAGTGTTGGGTTAATAAATATACCAACATGCAACAGAATTGTGAAAACATCGTGTAAGTGCGCTCCTAACTTCAGATTTTTGTGATGACTTAAGTTACCTAAAAGAGGAAGAACTAGAGACTAGAATTTCTTTGAAATCCTTCTCTTTAGTGCTTAATGTGGAATAAAAGCTCATGAAAAGACCACAGTCTCTTTAGATACAGGCTGTCTGTATCTTGCAAATTGGGGTCTGTGCCGGATGGCCATGGTTCACTGATTTTTTTTTTTAATTTGGTTTTACTTTCTGCTTTCTTCAAATCACTCTGTAGTCTTTCTCTTTGATTCAAATCTAGTGACTGATAGTGGGTTGGTGGGGTGAATGGAAGGGTAAACGTAATGAGAACAGACAGTTTGGGGCTAACCCAGGCTCAGGCCCACCAGTACTGTGCTACTTTAAGTATTGAGAAACAAGATTTTCTTCCAGCAGCCTACCTTTACCCCCTCCCCTCCCCACTTCCCCAGACCTTAATTTCTTCTTCTAAGCTGTAGTCCTATACAGTTGCTGCCCCACTTTAACCCCAGCAGGTCCAGCTGTGTCAGTGCTAGGAATTCCTACCTACTGTGATTCTGCTGCTCTTTGAGTTCACCATGTTGTCATGCTTGGCATTGAGGCATCCTGGATAACACTGCAGAGGGTATAATGAAGTAAAACACTGAATTCAAACAACATAAATTGGCTTGGATAGTGACCTTTTTGAAGGTCCTGGACCTCCATTCCACCTTAACATCTCTGCTCCCTCCCCCATAAAAGCACACAGATACTCTGCCAATCCACAGTTTTAGCATGTGAGGCTCCAAGATGTAGATTAATAAATCTGCCCTTAATCGCCTCCCTCCCCCTGCATTCTATCTGGAAAATACTGTGGATTTTTTGACTCTTCCAGAAGCACATTAGTGTGACTTAAAAATGCATCTTTCTACCTCTAGAAAACTTGTCCATTATTTACATTTTAAAACAAAAGTCTATACCACATTCTGGTGCATTGATATCCAGAATTCCAAGATACTATAAATTCTCCTTTATTTCTCACTTGTGCACCAATTGGTGAAAAGCTGAAAGAATAAATGGGCATTTCTGGGAATCTGGATCTTTTTCTGACAGTGGAGGTGGAATTAAGCTCCAAAACAGAGGACTCTCCACTGAAAATGGCCTGCCACCCTTCCTTTCCAGTTAAAATGAGGACTGTTGGTTCAGGTGTCCCAGCTGATTCCAACTTTGTAGTATTTTTGTAAGTTATGAGGCGGTCTCTCTACTAGCTGGAGCCATCACCCTTAAGGGCTATATAGGTCAAAAGCAACACCTTTAAAATCACTCTGAAGCCAAAAGAAAGCGTGCGTATCGCAGAGCATGGTAGTATAGTGTGGCACAGCACTTATAAGCAACATCTGCAATCTCTAAAATTTCAGGTAGGGCTTAAAGGTGTGCAGCCCTAGGTAGCATCCACTGCAGTAATCGTACATCGGGGTGAGATTGTCGTGAATAATAGTGATGAACTCTGCATCTAAAAGGAAAGGTTGCAGTGTTCTTACCAGACAGATGGGGGAGAAATACCCTTCGATACTGCTGCTGCCTGGACATCTAGTAGTTCATGGGGAGCCAACATACACCTCCATTTTGCAAACCTGTCTAACAAATGGTAGTCATGCTACTTCAGTTAGGAGGGCTGATATAATCTCTATTATTTCTCCTATCCCCCCCCCCCCCAAGCTCACAAACACTACCTCCATTTTCGTAGGTATTAGATAAAATATCTGATATGCCGGGGTAAACACTGATTATAATAAAACCAAAATTAAAGACATACCCTACATGTAGTAATAGGTGCCTTTTCCAATAGGGTACCCATTCCCTTGCCATCCATCTCAATCAACTCCTATGCTAATATAAATAAGAATGAAGGCTGAAGGGAGATGTGGTAAATAGATAGAAAAGTAATAAAAATACAAAATATGTGCTCAGTGCAATCATTTCACTGCTACCCTGTCCTCTACCTGTTGTCTCTTGTCACTTGTGTTGATTGTAAGCTCTTTGAAATGGATTGTCACTCAATATGTGTGTGCAGTTTGATAGTGATCACAACTGGGGCCTCTAAGTGCTACTGTAATATAAATAATAGATTAATAAGTTTCTGATAGGATGCTATAAGGTAGCCAGAATATGCCTAACTTTAGACAACCAACTTTGAAAACTATTCTCCACATAGAATTCACAATTAGGGCTGTCAATTAATGGCAGTTAACTCACACAATTAACTCAAAAAATTAATGGAGATTAAAAAAATTAATTGTGATTAATCACACTGTTAAACAAAAGAATACCAATTGATGTTTGTTAAATATTTTGGATGTTTTTCTACATTTTCAAATATATTGATTTCAGTTACAATGCAGAATACAAATTGTACAGAATTGAATGTCTCCTGCTGTGTGTTTTACTCACATCCTGCCATATATCATGTTATAGCAGTCTCAGATGATGACCCAGCATGTTGTTCGTTTTAAGAACACTTTCACTGCAGATTTGACAACACAAAGAAGGAACCAATGTGAGATTTCTAAAGATAGCTATAGTACTCTACCTAAGATTTAAGAATCTGAAGTGCCTTCCAAAATCTAAGAGGGACAGGGTGTGGAGCATGCTTTCAGAAGTCTTAAAAGAGCAACACTCCCATTCAGAATCTACAGAACCCGAATCACCAAAAGAGAAAATCAACCTTCTGCTGGTGGCGTCTGACTCAGATGATGAAAATGAACATGCATTGGTCTGCACTGCTTTGGATAGTTATCGAGCAGAACCCATCATCAGCATGGACGCATGTCCTTTGGAATGGTGGTTCAAGCTGAAGGGACATATGAATCTTTAGCACCTGTTCTCACTTTCAGGTGACATTGTAAACAGGAAGCAGGCAGCATTATCTCTTGCAAGTATAAACAAACTTGTTTGAGCGATTGGCTGAACAAGAAGTAGGACTGAGTGGACTCAGGCTCTAAAGTTTTATGTTTTATTTTTGAATGGAGTTATTTTTTGTACATAATTCTACATTAGTAAGTTCAACTTTCATGATAGAGATTGCGCTACAGTACTTGTATTATGTGAATTGAAAAATACAATTTATTTTTTTATAGTGGAAATATTTATAATAAAAATAAATATAAAGTGAGCACAGTACACTTTGTATTCTGTGTTGTAATTGAAATCAATATATTTGAAAATGTGGAAAACATCCAAAAATATTTATATAAATGATATTCTATTATTGTTTAACAGTGCAATTAATCGTGATTAATTTTTTTAATCGCTTGACAGCCCTATTCACAATGAATATGTGAAAATATTCATAACTGAACTGTAAGACTGTACCTATCAAGGTTATGTCATGACAGGTAATCTGATGACTTTGGGTTTTTTCTTTGTTTGGTCAGAGCCCCTGGAAGAACTAACAATGTTTTCCTCTAAAGTTATAATGAAACCCCATCAGAGGTGTATCGACAAAAGGGTTGTGTTTAAACTACCATGGGAATCTTCAGCTGAATTTTCTGACTGCTTTCTTTCTCCGTTTAATAGAAGTGTGGTCCCTTCTGACAAACATACTGGCAGTTTAATTCTGAGAAAAGTCTCCTCTTTTTAACTAGTAACAATTACACATTTTACTCTTTCTTCTTTCCCTTTTCTGAGCTTATGTCTATTTTCTCATTTAACTTGTATCTGCTCCAGCACTAGACCATCCTGCCTCTTAAATGGTTGGCTGGCACTCCCAAAAGACTGGCTTCCCAGATTCTTTTCACAGAGTGTCTCTGACGAGCACCCAACTCCTGACCCTATTAAACAATTAAAATGAAATTTTTAGGCATTGACATATCCTGTGAGTGCAAAATATAAAAGTTGCATTTGTGTTAATAGTTGCTAATTAGAGATGATTTACTCCTCATGGAGAGCTTGAGGTGAGCAGCAAACCTTTTAATTCTTTACGTACCTTCATGTTTGCCAGCTGGCTGCAAGTGTGGCACCTAATCCCATCTAGAGGCAGTTCACCTGGTCCTGTGGCAGGCTGAATGTTGGACGTGAACTAAATGTTCACATCCCTTTGAACTTTTCAGACTTGCACAATTTTGTGACCCTTCTACATATGCCAAAGTATCAGCCACTTTCTCTCTCTCTCTGGATGATCTAGTCACCTCTATCTTAACTAGGGTCAAGAGTTCTAAAAATGAGTGGAAGAATCAGACTGCTAAATAACTGGCCTGTTTTTTCAAAAGTGATGCAATTGATGATATAGGAGTTATGCATGAATGGTAAACTCTAGTCCAAATAAAACTTAGTTTACGACCTTATGATGATACTTCAGATTTTATCCAATATTCTTTGATTCAAGTGAACAGCTTGATTAGAACAGTACCAGAACCAGTCCTGGAGTGAGTTCAAAACTTCTGTTGATTAAGCAGAGTATTGTAAAGCCCTCTCTTGCCTCTTCAGCAACAAGCTAAATTTTCTCTTCTGCGGCTGGGTTAATCTTAATCCATAAAATTCCCCATATTGTGTCTCTTTGGCAGTAGCAGTGTTATGAGTATGAATGAATACTCCTTTATGTTTACATCATCTAGCACACAGTGGGTGCTTCCAGAAATAAAACATTACAAATAATGTAGTATGGCCTGTTCTGCAACTTCATAGGTGTACTACAGGCCTTAAAAGCAAACAACACTTAATACTATATATTTTTCCCATCCTGCTTCCTGGCAGGTAGATTGAGTACTTAGACTGTCTGGGTGGCTATTTCCAGTAGATAAAGTTGTTTTCCACATTCCTCTAACCCATCACTCTAGGTCTTTTTCTTTTTTCTTGTTACTATTAATTTAAAACTTTGAATCTTGTTTGGACAGCATATTGTGTTCTGTATTTTCCTTTTGTTAACATGCTTCTGTGCACTCTAATTAAAATGGTGAAATATCTTCTGTCTGCAGGCACAGCTTTGTCAGAAGTTGAGCTGGCATGAAGTCTTGAAACACAACTGTCAAACTGATGGTGGATATCCTCTGGAGATGCCAAGCTAAATGTTCTTGTGAACTTTCATCTATTATTCCTCCCCTGTCACGCACCAAGAAAGGAGGACAAATCTTGAATTTTAAAAAAAGTGTAAGAATTTTGTGGTATAAAAATGTACTGGATGTTTTTCCTCCATTGACGATGTCTGCATATTTCCTGCAGTTTTAGTTATGAAGTCTGTACTTGGCCAGCTGATTTGTGATTCATTCTTGAGAGCTCTGAGTGGCAGGTACTGTAAACATCCTACACTCTCAGCTGTGGAAAGTAAGGAAGCTGGGAGAAGGCTGTTTACTCTCTCTGCCTTGGAAAGCAGCTGGAGGGAAGAGAATGGAGAGTATTGCAAGTTCAAATGTCTCTGCTCTAATCATATTTACTGTACTTCAGAAAACTTGTATTTTGTATCTTACATTCTGGTGTCAGTATACAAGTAATGGAATTATGTAGTGATGTGAAATTTTAATGAGAAAGGAGGGATGTGTTCTTAATCTGCTTCTGTGGCTTTGCTGGTATGAGAGAGTGCTGAGTGGTAGCAATTAAAACAGTATGGCACTTACAATCTGATCTGGTTTTTTGTTTGTTTCGTTTAAATGGTGGTTGTTTTTTTAATAGAATGGCTCCAAGACAGTAGTTTATTATTTTTTGCTTATAAATATAATGAAAATTAAAAGTACTAGTGTAGCCATAACTCTAGAGCAGCGGTTCTCAACCCAAAGTGGGACAATCCTGGGGGCAGCTCCACCCACCCTCTCCTCTCCCCCTGCCCACTTCAGGCCCCGCCCTCTGGCCAGGTCCTAGGTGGGAAGCTGGAGCCAGGTAGAGCATGGCAGCTGTTCTTCTGGCTGGGGGTGCCATGGAGCAGGCAGCTGTGGCATTTCCCCATCTTCTGCTGGTGCCCGGGGTTGTGGCTGCTCCTCATCTCCCAGCCCCCTTGCACTGCTCACACAGCTGGTCAGAGCTGCCCGGACGGCACCAGGCCCAGCAGAGGATTAGCCACCGGCACACAGCCCCAGATGGGTGGGTGGCCTTCTGAGGTGAGTCAGGGATGGAGGTGGCGCTCTATCCCTGGACCCAGCTGTGCAAAGCTGGCCAGAGCCCCACTGGTCCTTGGCACCCTCCTTCCTCTTCCCCCCCAAAAATAGAAGTCAAACTACGTGTATGCTCAGGATTCTCACCCTGGCCTGGAGCCCCGAGTTCCCTCCCCACTGGGCCCTGGAGTTTTTCTAGCACGTTGAGGGCCTCAGAACGTAAAAGGTTGAGAACCCCTGCTCTCGTGTTCTAAAATGAATAAGGCTCCCAAAAATCAGGAGACTTTTTTTCTACTGTTTTCTGAGCCCTTAGGGTTCACCTTCGAGCCCTCGTGGTTGTGGAGTTTGAACTTTTTTTAAAAAAACAGGAAGTTAAGATTTTGTCAGGATCTCACTAAGGGTATTGAACAAATACCCCATCCCTTCCTTTTTCCATCATTGACCACACCCCTAGAATGCACATGTGGACACCTACTTATGGCTTTTTGTCCAATCATGGTTTGGAAAAAATTTATTTTGAAATGAATTTAAAGTTAGATTGACTTGAATTTCACTTCCTGTTCTGGGTGTCTGCCAATAGGTTTGAGTTTGTGTTTCAGGTACATTTTACAATAAAAACACGTATACTGAATGCTGCCTCCCCTGCTCCACTCTCCTCATTTCATCACAACCCCTCATAGAATCATAGAATATCAGGGTTGGAAGGGACCCCTGAAGGTCATCTAGTCCAACCCCCTGCTCGAAGCAGGACCAATTCCCAGTTAAATCATCCCAGCCAGGGCTTTGTCAAGCCTGACCTTAAAAACTTCCAAGGAAGGAGATTCCACCACCTCCCTAGGCAACGCATTCCAGTGTTTCACCACCCTCTTAGTGAAAAAGTTTTTCCTAATATCCAATCTAAACCTCCCCCCCTGCAACTTGAGACCATTACTCCTCGTTCTGTCATCTGCTACCATTGAGAACAGTCTAGAGCCATCCTCTTTGGAACCCCCTTTCAGGTAGTTGAAAGCAGCTATCAAATCCCCCCTCATTCTTCTCTTCTGCAGGCTAAACAATCCCAGCTCCCTCAGCCTCTCCTCATAAGTCATGTGTTCTAGACCCCTAATCATTTTTGTTGCCCTTCGCTGGACTCTCTCCAATTTATCCACATCCTTCTTGTAGTGTGGGGCCCAAAACTGGACACAGTACTCCAGATGAGGCCTCACCAATGTCGAATAGAGGGGGACGATCACGTCCCTCGATCTTCTCGCTATGCCCCTACTTATACAGACGTTGTATGTTTAATTTTATATTTAGTAAAGCTGAAATGGAAGTCTTGTTTATCCAGCCCCAGCTGTCATGATGGGAGATGTGTAGTCTTGGGATTCTGCTGCATTATGAAGAATTTCTTGGCGGCAGTTCAAGGGTTACTCCCCAACCCCAGTGAAATATTTCTTTCTGTCCTGGTTTCGGCAAGTGCCACTGCTCTGCTCCAGAAAGCAGTCTGCTCTCCATCAGGATTGAGATCATGCCAGCAGGATATTGGATTTGGGAGAAACAATGCCTTCTTCAGCTTCTTCTAAATTTAAAATGATAAAGTCTTTGCCCTTGGCTAAAGCAGAAATCAGAAGAAATATGGGGAGGGAGAAGGGTTGGCAGGTCTCTGCTACCTGAGGATTCCCCTGCATCTGTGAAATCCTTGAGTGACTGAATCCACCATTTAAGGCTGCTTAATGCCAACAGAACAGCACAGAGAAGCCCTAGTGTTATCAAATAAGGAGGGTCACAGGCCTGTACCATTTGAAAGCTGTTTTTTGCCAACTGTTTTCATATAGTCTGAAGCACTAGGTTCTGGCTGTTGGTGCTCTCAAGATAGAGCTGCTAAAATAACTTTTGAATTCATGGGGGTGGGAAAGGATGCTGTAGAGTGAAATAATTTTAAGGTCCATTAGCTCATGATCTTTCTGTAACTAGGAATAGATGTTTTCATACAGCTGCAAATCCTAGATTTCCTATGACATCGCATTACTAGCCCTGATGGTTTACGAGAGAGTGGATTTTAAAGGTGATTATGTTCCCTCAGTCAAGTGATGCTTATTAATGCTGATCCAAGACAGAAAATATAGCAAGTCCTAGACCTTGGATTGGTGTCACTTTCATTCCCCATCATAAAACCAGCTTGGATTATGGTGTTTAGGAGCCTTCTGAATATGTTTAGCATGCAGTTCACCAAGCAGACATTCACTCAGATGTGAGGATTTGTACATATAGCTGAGATGAAGCTCTGCAACAGATCTTAATATGCGTGGTGCTGACCACACATAATGCTGACAGTGATGAAACTGTTAATGGAAGTATTATGTATCACTGATGATATGCTAAAATATGCTTAGTGCACAGCCTGCATGGAAGAGCAGATCAAGTATGAGGTGAAATAGATAATGTTTTGTTTTACTTCCTGTTGGGTAATTGTACATTACACACACAACTTGAAATCAGACATAGCAAAACTGGTAATTGCTGTTCCTCACAGGGCTGCTTCTCAGAATAAGCATGAGACACAGGGTGTGATTGCAGCATAGCCATACCAAACTAGCTTTAATCTAGCTATCTTGGGTAATCTGGCTATCTTCAGTGTCAGTGAAGCCATGCTGCCATGGTATCACTGCTACTGGTTCCCAAGATAGCTAGATTAAAGCTACCTCAGGAATATCCACATGAGCTGCAATCAAACCCCATGATTGCAATGTAGATATCCCACAGTGTGTATAGACTATAAAACTAGAGATGGGCAATTTTTGCCTGGAATTCTAGATAAACAGGCCGTGGAGTCCAAAAACAGTGGTGCTCATTTGTATACAATTGTTATTGGTTCCTTGTGGCACTTCCTGGTTCCTGCCAAAATAGCTACCCCAAAGAGAAGTGGTCCTAATGGCATTTCTTCCCTAGCTGGAAGTGAGAAGTAAGGGAAGTCTCATGAGAGTCTATTTTTGTGACAAATCCAGGTCAAGTCTGCAGACTCCAAAAAGTTGGATAAGTATCGAAACTTCAGGGCACCTGCTAGAGATTCTAAGTGCTAATGAAGAGCTCTTGTTTGTCGTTGGAAGTCACTTATTATGAGAGTTCATTTTACATGTTTCAGAGTAGCAGCCGTGTTAGTCTGTATTCGCAAAAAGAAAAGGAGTACTTGTGGCACCTTAGAGACTAACAAATTTATTTGAGCATAAGCTTTCGTGAGCTACAGCTCACTTCATCGGATGCATTTGTGCATCACTAAATATTCACTACCCTATAAATTCTTTCCTGGGGTAGTTGGGAAAAGGGTTTAAATGACATTCTGCTTTGTTGCTGTTTAGTTTGAGGAGACCATCAGTAAGAGCTACACAAGCTTGCTGCTTCCTGGAGTCTTCATTAAGGGACTTTACCATTAGGATAGAAAGAAAATAGGAGAGTGAAACCTCTGGGGCAAAAGGAGAAAAAAAAAACATTTTTGGCAGGATTTTTGTTTTTTTTGTTTTTTTGTTTTTTAAACTTGCTGAGCGCTTTCAAGTGGCTGAGGAAAAGGATTAAAAATGAAGAATGTTAAAGACAAATTGAAGTTGATGCTTGAATTGTCAGTCTCCAGAGTTTTCCGAACTGACTGAATGAAAAGTTTTTTTCAGTTGAAGTCTACAAAGAATTTAAGAAAGGTCCAAATGGAGAACAGCAAGGATTTACATCCTTGTGTCCATGAACTAAATAATTACGGTCAGCCAGGAAAGAAATTCAAGATTCTTGGCAGTAAAAGAAAGTGGTCCAGGACAATGTACAGGCCTTTGACTGAGAGAGACTTTAAAGGAACTATCTAAGATGTTGGACATGTAAAATATAATGAATGGTATGGAAAAAGGGCTTACATGGAAGTTGGAGGTTGGGGGAGGCGGGGAAGACTGACTGACTTTGGTTTCGCTGAAAGCATATTAAAGATTGATCATTTGTCTACAGTTCATTTATTACAATTCATTTACAGCCAGCAAATTAATTGCATAGAAATTAGCACATTATTTCCTGCATTAGATTAAAACCCTGTCATTTCATTTTTAAAAAGCAAAACTTCCTTTCTGTGGATGATTAAACAATCTTCCAGTTTTTCTCACATTTTGTTGGCTTTTTTGGGAGGCGGGGAGAGAAGATAGGTTAATCTTAAATGCTAGGAAAGACATTTGATATTGTAATTATATTCTCATATGGTACAATTTGACCAGTTTGAGGAATTTGTCTAGATTTTATATTCCGCGTTGTACTGAAACAACATTGCTCAAAAGTTTATGGTGCTCATGTAGATGGGGTGTTCCTTTTCTTTATTGGTTTCCTTGCGCCCTTCGGTAGCATTTGGTATGGTCAAACCTGACATTCTTTTGTTCTGTTTGAAATTGCTGGTGTAATTGTCTGAGACAACCTTGGGCTGGTTTTATTCCTCTCTCCCCAGTAATCTGTAATTATGTCAGGGATGAAAAACAGTGTGGGGAGCAGAGTAAGGATTTAGGTGCAATCCATTTTGACTTGCATTCAGGTCTCCTGTGGAGGTTTATTCTGAGACCTCCACAGTTGCTATTAGGATTTTATTTTTATTTATTTATTTATTTATTTATTTTTGGAAGCTGAGTTCTTACCATTAAGCAAATGATGCACAGATTTATTTAGCACTGCAATCTAATTGAGTGTTCACAGGCCTGGATGGTAGAAACTTGTGATACGCTAACTTCTCATAAGAGCAAATGTTGCTGAATTGGTCCTAGATATCTTCTCGGTATCTCTCCCTCCTCTCGACCGGTCCTTGACAGTGTTTTGGACAGACCAGTGGAGTTTCTCCAGGCTCCTTCTGCAACCTGTGTTTCTCTGTGGAAGAGAAGAATCTGTTATTTCCTAAAGGGCTGGTCCAACTGGTTTACCATCTCTGGAATATTTTTCCAAAGCTGCTCCCTTCTGGAGGGGGAATTAATACAATAGGCTATGAGGCTGAGAGAAATGAAAAGCCCACTGAGAAGGGAAACAGCATGCAGAAAGCTAACTGCTTTCAGTTGAAGGGAGATCCAGCTGGCTGAGGAAGCTCACCATGGGCTAGGGCTAATGTGATTGCCAGCAGAGCTGAGAGTGGAGCTTGCAAGGCATTTGGCTGTCAAGGTCTGAGGAAGGTGTAACCAGAAAGAGGCATCACATGAGGTGGCCTTGGGAAACAGAGGAAAAAGGCAGTCTTGGGCAGATGCTGCCTTGTGATACTGGATCTCAGGGCTGAACCTCATAGTAGAGGGGGAGAGCACACTGCCTCCTCCCCATAATGCCCCCTAGGACGGAGGTGCAGAAACCCATACACCAAAGTTAAAAGGACAGTTAAGGCCAGGGAGATTGAAGGACTACCAAACCCTGCAATACAGACTGTAGTTAGCCCCTGATTGACAGGGAAAGGGGAAGACCATTACATAGAGGAGTGAAAGATTATTCAGTGCAGGAAGTGCAAAAATGGTTGTTGGGTTCCAGGGGGGTCAACTACAAGGGTTGTTTGGCCTAGGGAGGGCCAAAGATTATTGAGCCAAAGGATCTGATTTGTGCTTTCATTTGGACTCTGATTTTTGCCCTGGAATGGGGAGGAGCTTCTGCTTTGCCAAAAGGGCAAATGGTCAACATCACCTTACCATCAGCAGAGCAGGGAAAAGTAAGGCCTGTATACATCCTGATTCTGGGGGAGGAATAAACCAAACCCTCACATAGCTCTGTTCTCAGCAATCCTGAACAGAGGCAAAATAAAAAGGAGCAGAACCCTTAACTGAGTTCTGGGCAAGCAGTGCTCCAAACTGTGCTACTCTGTGAACTGGTTTCTTCCCCTTAATAAAGAAAGACCACAGGATGCTTCCTTTTCATACACTGCAGTAGTTCAGAGCTTTTTTAAAGATAGCTTTATAACTTTTCCTGCAGCATTCCTCAAGCAAAGAAATCCTAAAGGGAAACTGTATTCATTCCTTCTGATTCCCATGAAATCTGAACATGGTGGTGCCTATAGACAGAACTAGAAGCTCTTGGAAAATGTAGTAGGAGGTATTTTTTAATAATGTGGATTGTTGGTTTTTTTGGTTTTGTTTTATTTTTGCATAATACCTATCACTTGTGTTGTCCTTAGAACATAATGATCAATATGTTTAATGCAAGGCTATACCCAGTCCTGCATGAGGGCGAAAATATTAGCAGGGAAGAGGAGGATGATTTCTCTTCCTTGTGCAGGGTTAGACACTACTGCAGTCTCTGCTCCCCTGAGTGTAACTGCATTAGGTTGCTGGTGCTAGCAATGTTCTGTCCCTGCACTAGCACTGACAATGGAACCGACTCTCAGCAGAGGGAGGGCAAGTGTATTCTGCACTCTGTCAAGCAGAGGTGCAGCAGCCCCACAACCCCTGCTCTCCAGGAGCCCCTCTGCTTGTTTGAAGCCTAATGCCTCCTGGAGCTGGAGCAAAGTACATGCACCATCCCCACCGACCATGGGCTGAACCTTAAAACTGTTCTGCAAAAGATTTTTTTTAATTGGATTTGTGCCTTTGTATTTAGCTGCTTTATTATGTGTAAGAAAAGCTAAAAAGTGGTTATTTTAAGCTGTGGGTGAAAGGTTTGGGAAGAGAAAGGTGGGATTTCCTGCTCTCTTTACCAAAAGGTCAAAAATGGTCTTTGTAAATGTCACAGACAATGTGTGCAGATGCTTTGTGCATCTGAATTGAAGATTCAGGGGTACTGAATGTGTAACAGAGACTTCCTTTCTCCAACATATTAGTCGGTCATTGAAGATGTTAAAAAAAATTGAAATGGTCGGACTGAGAAGCTAATATCCTCTCAAAGGCTCGCCTTTGTCTTTTATCTCTTGATGTTTGTTTGCCTTGCAAGTTCCCTAGGTCCCCATTTATCTTTTGAGCTGGTCTACACCCAGTTTCCTTGCCTACAAGCTCCCATATCCATTGAGCACCTAAAGAGGGGCTTCCATAGACGGAGGGAGTATGTCCCCTTTTGCCTTTCCCTCATCTCTCTTCAAATTTTCTGCTGTTTGTCCCACTCTGCTTGCAGAAGTATGTTGGAGCATCAGGCCTTCTGACCTCATCACAAATAATTAATCACCATGGGCACCAGTAGCACTGTGTAAATAACAGTCAGACCATACCGTAATTTTGCTGTCAAACTGAGCCCATTCCTTCTGCTCTACTCTGGAGATTGTAGTAAGTATAATAAAATTGAATTTGTTTTCTAAGGACTAATTGTTAGCTCACAAAATGCATATTAGCTAAATGATCAGAGTTCCTCAATATATTGTTTTCAGAGGGATTGGGACTTTTTTTTAACCCTTAGACGTGTTTTATAATATGAACCTCTGAAATGGACTCAAATTCATAGCCATTAAAAAGAACGAGGAGTACTTGTGGCACCTTAGAGACTAACAAATTTATTTGAGCATAAGCTTTCGTGGGCTACAGCCCACTTCATCGGATGCATGCAGTGGAAAATACAGTAGGAAGATATATACACACACAGAGAACATGAAAAAATGGGTGTTGCCATAAGCACTATAATGAGAGTGATCAATTAAGGTGAGCAATTGTCAGCAGGGGAAAAAATAATCTTTTGTAGCGATAATCAGGATGGCCCATTTCCAACAGTTGACAAGAAGGTGAGAGTAACAGTGTGGGGCGGGGAAAATAAGGATGGGGAAATAGTTTTTGCTCCAAACCCTCAGACAGAGACAAACACCTACAAGATCTCTATCAAGCGTTCTTACAACTACAATACCCATCTGCTGAAGTGAAGAAACACATTGACAGAGCCAGAAGAGTACTCAGAAGGCACCTACTACAGGACAGGCCCTACAAAGAAAGTAACAGAACACCTCTAGCTGTCACCTTCAGCCCCCAACTAAAACCTCTCCAGCGCATCGTCAAGGATCTACAATCTATCCTGAAGGACAATCCCTCACTGTCACAAATCTTGGGAGACAGGCCAGTCCTTGCTTACAGACAGCCCCCCAACCTGAAGCAAATACTCTCCAGCAACGACACACCACACAACAGAAACACTAACCCAGGAACCTATCCTTGCAACAAAGCCTGTTGCCAACTCTGTCCACATATCTATTCAGGGGACACCATCATAGGACCGAATCACATCAGCCACACTATCAGAGGCTTGTTCACCTTCACATCTACCAATGTGGTATGTGCCAGCAATGCTCCTCTGCCATGTACATTGGCCAAACTGGACAGTCTCTACATAAAAGAATAAATGGACACAAATCAGACGTCAAGAATTATAACATTCAAAAACCAGTTGGAGAACACTTCATTCTCCCTGGTCATTTGATTACAGACCTAAAAGTAGCAATATTATAACAAAAAGCCTTCAAAAACAGACTCCAATGAGAGACTGCTGAATTGGAATTAATTTGCAAACTGGATACCATTAAATTAGGCTCGAATAAAGACTGGGAGTGGATGGGTCATTACACAAAAGAAAACTATTTCCCCATGCTTATCCCCCCTCCCCCATGGTTACTCTCACCTTCTTGTCAACTGTTGGAAATGGGGCATCCTGATTATCACTACAAAAGGTTTTTTTCTCCTGCTGATAATAGCTCACCTTAATTGATCACTCTCATTATAGTGTGTATGGCAACAGCCATTTTTCATGTTCTCTATGTGTGTGTGTGTATATATATATATATCTTCGTCCTGTATTTTCCATTGCATGCATCTGATGAAGTGGGTTTTAGCCCATGAGCGCTTATGCTCAAATAAATTTCTTAGTCTCTAAGGTGCCACAAGTACTCCTCATTCTTTTTTGCTGATACAGACTAACACGGCTACCACTCTGAAACCTATAGCCATTAAAGACATCAAATGTATTTGTATTTCATATTTCTTCAGACAATGATTGTCAAATGAATGTTTTACTCTGGTTGAAATGCCACGAGAGGGCACTATAGTTCTTGTACAAATCCTAAAGTATGTGGTTCCAAGAATGATAATGCCGGGGGGGAACAAACAAAACAGCTAGATCTAAAGAATATGAGACTAAAGGAATGGGTGGGTGGTTGGCTTGACTTGGCAAAGTGACTGAAAACCAGTGTAAGGAATGGACAGAATATTCTCTTTCACAAACACAAGAATATCTACATTGCCTTGAGAGATGTAGGATGTCTGCAGCCTGTTTGTGGGGGAAATGTTTATCTTGATTTAAATGTAGTAAAATTCACCCAGATAATACAGTGAACAATCATATGTCAACTACCTTGTTACTTTAAATCTTCTGACATGTATTCACATATACCTTGATGATGATGTGTGTTACAAATATTGGCATAATCTGCAGGAAAATAAATTACTGGCATTAGTTTTGCATGGGTAACCTATCCTTTCATTGCTGAGTTACCCAAATGAGGAGTCTCGAGGGTAAGAGAAACAGGTTTTGAGGAAGTATAATCATTGCCATTTATTTTTTTTTAAACTTTGTAGAGGCAGGGGAAAGAATACAATCAATAAATAGTTTCAAAGAGAGGAAGATGGTTTCTGTTTGTTTGGGGGACATATGGATGATTATATAGTTAGGGGAAGAGTAAAATTGTCTCTTCGATTTTTAGCCACACTGTGCACAGTTTTGGATTTTTGAAATGTGTAGGTTGGTAACAATTAATAAAGGAATAACATTCCAAACAGTACCATGGATAGAAAAAATAGAATACCACCTATGTAAAGTTACAAGAAATGCAAGCAATTAAATCCTTTTACAATGTGAAAGAGGCACATTAAACAAAATTTTTAAACATGCCTTAAATCAGCAAACGTAATCAGGTGCAGACACAATTTATAACATTTTGATGTCTAACCACAGGCATGATCAGTTAGACATCTAATGCTACAGTCCCTTTCCCCCTGCCACCCTTGTGTTAGCATCTGCAGATGATTGTGGATGCCAGAATGTAAATGTAAAAATTAAGGCTGGTTTTTAAAAACTTGGCCCTATATTCCTTGTAACTAGTGCCTCTCAACACATCTTTCTCACATCACTTTGCATCCTAGGCTCGAAGAAAATATCTAAATATAAATCAAATGCACAATCATAATTGGGAAGAGCACATTATAAGCACAATCTTCCTCACGCCTTAGGTAGTTGCATTTTTTCACTTGCTCATGTGCAAAACAAACAAAACCTCATATGGGGTGGGGGACGATACAGGACTGCTTTGGAACTTTTCCATGTTGAAAGCACGTTCACTGCCCACAGTGGCTGAATACTATAATACGTGGAGTGCATGTGTCTCTAACTCTATGCAGAATAGCTTTCATATATTCCTGATGGTGATGACTAACCTACCGCTAGGGGTAGCACTGCATTTGGGAGCAGGAATTGGTTAGAAGAAGGAGGCAGAGAGGGAGGAGGAGTCTACCATCAGCGTTCAGACAGAAGAAAGAAAAGAATTATTGGAGAAAATGAGAGCCACCTAAAGTGCCACTGTTATGACCAACAATGTAAAAGAAATGATAAAGTGAGGCTTCAGAACTGCATGTGGGATCTCTTTTTATGAGCTAAGAGAAATGTTACGCAGAGATTTGTTTTGGGGGTAATTTCACTGCCAGGAAAGAAAGGAGAACAGGTGATGTGTGAGTTTTACATCACATGCAGGATTCATAGGCTTATATCCATCTAATAGTTGATGCTTTCTAGCCCACCCTACTTCCCTCCCACATCAACACAAGCAAATGTGTATTGTGCCTCTGCAAGGATGAATGGGGAGTATATGTGAGCACTAGCTTCTCTGTTCATTATTCTGACAAATAGATGTCGTCAGGCCTTTAATTTTGGTGCATCACCTGTGCACATCATTCTCTCTGAGAGAGCACTCTGACTGTCATGACAGCCAGTTCAATTCCATACTACAGCAGTTTCCTAGGTAACGAACACACAGACTTCACACAATGGAAGGAAACCAAAAGATGTGCAACATTTCCCATTCTTTCTTGATATCTTCGAAATGTTAGAAATAAAAAAAGTTTCAACGATACCAGTCTTAAAAAACATTGTGGTAGAAAGAACATAAAGAGCAGATGGCTGGGGGATACTCTCCCCAATGACAATGGCTCACTCTAAAGAGGGTAGACTATACCTGCCATAAAAAAAAAAAAGAAAAGAAAAGAAAAAGAAAGACACTGTGTGTCCCTTTTTTTTAAGCAGGATGAAAATTTTCCTTTTCCATCTCTGCACGGTCTTCTGCAATATCTAGCTGAAAAAATGACACAAGATCCCAACCCAAAGATTTTTTTAAAAATCTATTCACATTAGATCTTCCTAAATTGCTGCTCCTAGATTCTGCTCTTCCCTGGCTCATGGTGGATTAATATCTTCAGACTGACTTGCTGCCTGAGATGGAATTTTAAGCTTAGGCACACAGCAAGGAGCTAGCAATATATGCTGGTGAGAGAGGTTGAAGTTTTTAATCTTCCCAAACTGGTTATATCCATGGCAAAGGATTTACAGGCTCCACTGAACACGTTTGTAAGTTCCGCAAGCTGGATAACCCTGAATATTTTTTTCTTAAAAAGAACAGTTTAAATATGGGGGGAAAGCCAACAGCCTCTTAATATTAACAATAAGGATGATAAACCAAGTACAAAAAAGTCAGGAAATTCCAACATGTATGTCAATTCAGTTGTGTTTTACATGGGTAGTATTTGCTATTTGTATTATTTGTTAAATATACATATTGGTCTTATATTGTTTGTAATTGCAGTGGGCCATAAATATATACACATATGTAACATGGTTTATATCATGGGTCATGTGTTAAAAACATTTTACAAGTCAAATTAGGCCCTACGTGATACATGTGCAATCCTGTTGCTTTCAATGGGAGTTCAGGACACTTAGCACCTTACTGATCAAGGTGCTAAGGCTCCAAATCAGAAAAAAAAAATCAGCAAAAAGTCTTTAAATTTAAGATGTTAACCACACACCCAGATTAGATCCCAGAACTCCTATGCACCAACCTCCAGTCACACTTCCTCCCCATGGTAGTGATTGCTAATCATCAAGCGCATGGTGCCTTAGTTTATGCCAAGAAAGTCAGCTCTAACTTGTCTATGTGGAATGCTTATCACTTCAGACAGAATAGATATAACGTTGTTTTGAAAGAATTTTATATGGCAGCTGTTCACCTTATCCGGGTACTCCTCAGTGTAGGATTATTAAATAGTCTGAAAAGAAAACAGAGTAAAACCAGAAAGGAAACATTTTTGTCTTTTATATGTTTACATCTGTAACGTAACTAAATTTCAATAGAAGATGCTACAGCACTTTGGGCACAACCAGCTCTTGGGATTTACTCCACAGGAGGCAGAGTGGGGAGGGTGTGGAAATTAGCAGGCACCAGCAGCTGTTCTTAAAGAGAAGGTTTATGTCAGCAGAATTTACACAGCCTCTGCTCAGAAAGTTTGTGTCAGCAGCCATAAATGCTAGCCTGTCAGCATTTCTATTTTATTTCTTACGCAAAATGCACATTACTTAACAATTATGCCAAAGGCAGTGAATGAATTTCTGATAACTCAACTTGGAAGGTAATGTCTTCCTATGGGAGCAATTCCTGTCATCCGCCACAGAAATCTAAGTGTTTGTGAATGCCAATCCTTAGTGTCCATATGAGATTGCCCTTGGATCCCAAGTAGTTTGTGTGTTATCGTGCAACCAGTGTTCTGTAGGCCTGATCCAAAAGCCCATTGCAGTCGATGGATAGACTCCCATTGACTTCAATATACTTTCAATAGGCCCTGAAAGTGTGTTTATATGGGGAATGATGAGGTGTAATGTTTGGACCTTTCCAATTCTTTTTCACCCCATGGAGTTCAATAAATACTTAATTTCAATCCAGCAATTGTAACAGGTAGGGCAGAAGCACTTGAAGATAAGAGGACATGGAATATAGATTAAGTCTTGGTCTTCACCACAAAGGTAGGTCAGTGGAAGTAGCCTTGCAACAACCTATTTGTGCACATCTGCACTGATATTTATTTCCATCTGACATGAGTACCTTGTCATAAATATAAAGGGAAGGGTAAACCCCTTTGAAATCCCTCCTGGCCAGGGGAAAGCTCCTCTCACCTGTAAAGGGTTAAGAAGCTAAAGGTAACCTCGCTGGCACCTGACCAAAATGACCAATGAGGAGACAAGATACTTTCAAAAGCTGGGAGGAGGGAGAGAAACAAAGGGTCTGTGTGTCTGTCTATATTCTGTCTTGGCCGGGGATAGACCAGGAATGAAGTCTTAGAACTTTTAGTAAGTAATCTAGCTAGGTACGTGTTAGATTATGATTTCTTTAAATGGCTGAGAAAAGAACTGTGCTGAATAGAATAACTATTTCTGTCTGTGTATCTTTTTTGTAACTTAAGGTTTTGCCTAGAGGGGTTCTCTATGTTTTTAAATCTAATTACCCTGTAAGGTATCTACCATCCTGATTTTACAGGGGGGATTTCTTTATTTCTATTTATTTCTATTTTTATTAAAAGTCTTCTTGTAAGAAAACTGAATGCTTTTTCATTGTTCTCAGATCCAAGGGTTTGGGTCTGTGGTCACCTATGCAAATTGGTGAGGCTTTTTATCCAACATTTCCCAGGAAAGGGGGGGTGCAAGTGTTGGGAGGATTGTTCATTGTTCTTAAGATCCAAGGGTCTGGGTCTGTAGTCACCTAGGCAAATTGGTGAGGCTTTTTACCAAACCTTGTCCAGGAAGTGGGGTGCAAGGTTTTGGGAAGTATTTTGGGGGGAAAGACGCGTCCAAACAGCTCTTCCCCAGTAACCAATATTAGTTTGGTGGTGGTAGCGGCCAATCCAAGGACAAAGGGTGGAATATTTTGTACCTTGGGGAAGTTTTGACCTAAGCTGGTAAAGATAAGCTTAGGAGGGTTTTCATGCAGGTCCCCACATCTGTACCCTAGAGTTCAGAGTGGGGGAGGAACCTTGACTCGCCTCATTATAGTAATGCAGTAAAACTAATTCCCCTAATGACATAGCATTATGATCAACCTACTGTATGAATGTAGACAAGGTATGAACGTAGACACTGCTTGACTTGTGTTGACCTTAGCAGTCCTCCAGCAGCTGTCCAACAATGTCCCATTCCCTGTGACAGTGATCACTCTGCTCACAGTTTTAAACTCCATTGCCCAGGGGTCACAGAGACTAGAAGCAAGCCCCCATCCCTTAAAACACCTCATGTGGTTTTAAAATGCCTTTTCTTGATGGCCTAGCTTGGTAAACACATCTAGCAGCTCATGTTTGTTGTGTGCAACTGTCCAACTGATCTCCAACTGCTGCTGCCTGGAGTAGACAGGAAGTATTGGATCTCCTGGGCCTGTGGGGAGGAAAGGCTATACAGGCACAGCTATGGACCCGTTGTGGAAATGTGAACATCTATGAGCAGATTCCACAGGGGCAGGACAGGAATTAGCAGCAGTGACTCGTAAGAATGAAGGAACTTTGCGCTCCTGAGCCTTGTGGTATCCCTGGCAATCTAGTGCTGTGCTGCAGACCTGGTGATTTTACAACAATTGGCATACTATGCTTGGTGGAGAACCCACCCCAGAACCACTCATAGCACTGTGAATACCTCAAAGGAGCCCAAGGCAGAGAACCCTGCCAAGAACAGGGAGAAGAAGGAGGGAGACGGAGTGGGAGACTGCAACCAAGCCACAAGCCAGGACCTGTTTGAGACTCCACCACAGTCTAGCCAGTCCCACCAGGCAAACACAGATGAGCCTGATGAAGGGGAAAGGACGTCGGGTAAGTATGCACATGCATTATTTTTTACAGTGTTTAAATTTTAAAATGGCCCCAGTCCATCCACATGTTAACACAAAGGTATCAACTTTTCATGGGTCTGCCCATGCGAGATGAGGTAGAAGGTACTACAAACGGAGGTAGAGTTGGCAGCAGCTTTTTATTCCCCTGTTGTTAGGTGGGGGTGGGGCACGAAGAGTGCTTTGTTTGTGTGAATAGGGATGGCTCTTTTACCCTCCTGAGAGATCTCGGTGAAACTTTCATGGACATAGTCTGCCATCCTCCCAAAGTTTTTTGGGGATGGCAGCCTTATTTCTTCCTCCGCAGTAGGACACCTTCCCATGCCACTCTGTGAGCTCAGCTGGCACCATTGCAGTAAACAAGCAAGCAGCATACAGACCTGGCAGTCTCAGGACCACCAGCAGCAGCTGTTGTCTCTATATCTTTGTGACCTTCAGGAGTGAGATATCACTAAAATCACCACTGCCTGTAGAGAGCAGTGCTAGTGTTCTGTGCCATTTCCCTATATTTATGCCCACGGAATAAGGACCAACATTTTATAGCTTCATACAAGAGGAAATCCTGCCCCACCCCACTGCCCGGCCATTCATACTCACTATGGCTGGGGCTGGAGAGCAGTGCTGTGCCAACGCGCTCCAAAACTGACGTGTCAATAAGTATTTCTTATGAAAAGCATTTATGGAAATAAGGGTGTGATGGGTTGCATCATAGAAACCCCCTTGGGGCTGCCAACTGATGTGCCAAGACTACTTCTGCCCCTGCTTTCCCTGCCCTCCCAGCTTGGGACTTCAGTGCCCTGCCTGGTTTGAGCCAGACCCGCTAGCCCCAGGTCTGAACCACGTCCCCTAACAGCTGTAGGCTTAAACTGAAAGCAGCTTAAGAAGTGTACCTGTCTTTAACACTCAGATGCCCAACTCCCAATGGGGTCCAAACCCTACATAAATCCATTTCATCCTGTATGAAGCTTATACGGGGTAAATTCATAAATTGTTCGCCCTCTATAATACTGATAGAGAGATATGCACAGGTGTTTGTCTCCCCCCCCCCCCAGGTATTAATACATACTCTGGGTTAATTAATAAGTAAGAAGTGATTTTATTAAATACAGAAAGTAGGATTTAAGTGGTTCCAAGTAGTAACAGATAGAACAAAGTGAATTACCAAGCAAAATAAAGTACAGTAGTACAGTAATACTAGTACAGTAATAAAACTGAATACAGATAAAATCTCACCCTCAGAGATGTTTCAATAAGTTTCTTTCACATACAGAATGCCTTCCAAGTCTGGGTACAATCCTTTCCGCTGGTACAGCCTTGTCCCAGCTCAGGTGGTAGCTAGGGGATTTCTCATGATGTCCGCCCCATTTGTTCTCTTCAACCCACTTATATATCTTTTGCATAAGGAGGGAATCCTTTGTCCCTCTGGGTTCCCACCCTTCCTTCTCAATGGAAAAGCACTAGGTTAAAGATGGATTCCAGTTCAGGTGACATGATCACATTTAACTGTAAGACTTCATTACCCACTTACCAGCCCACAGGTATACAGGAAGACTTACAAATATAATAGAGCCATCTACAGTCGATTGTCCTGGTTAATGGGAGCCATTAAGATCCCAAACTACAGTTAATGGCCCACACTTTGCATAACTACAATAGGACCTCAGAGTTATATTTCATATTTCTAGTTTCAGATACAAGAGTGATACATTTATACAAATAGGATGACCACGCTCAGTAGATTATAAGCTTTGTAATGATACCCTACAAGAGACCTTTTACATGAAGCATATTCCAGTTACATTATATTCACACTCATTAGCATATTTTTATAAAATCATAGAGAGTGCAAAAGGGAAGGGAGTTTTAAAATGTATGTTTCCCTTTCTGTTGTGTTATGAGAGATTGTGCAAGCCCATGCTGCATTCAGGCCATGGACAAAGGGCTTGGAGGACCAACATAACCAACAGCATTGATAAAGAAGCAGTTAAAAAGGCCTAGGAGTCGCAGCATGATAAAGAGCAGGAAATGCACCAAGACATAATGGGTCTTCCCAGGCAACAAACCCAAATGCTGCAGACCCTGGTTGACCTACAGGTCTAAAAATCCCAGACTCCTCTCCCTTTGCAGCCCTTGGAGATCTCTGTGGTCACAGCTCTCTACACCATCACAACAAATCATGTGATGCATCATTACCCCTACTATTCCATGCCAGGGGACATCAAGGAAAACCACAGCTTCACACACACTGACCTTTGAGAACCATGATGGGTGTATGTATAGCCACAATGGGTTACATTTGTTCACTCAAATGGACATAAATATTTACTTCCTTTCTATTTTTTTCATTTCACCCCATTAAGTTATGTTAAAACTTTGTATGACCATGCCTGTGGGGTTTTTTGCACACTGATTTTTCTTCGCTCCTTTTTTTTTCCTGTTCAATAAAGTTCTCTTTTTGGAGAATCAAATTATTTTTATTAGTTCACGACAAATATTGCATAATGCATAGTGGTAGTCAAAGCAAATAGTACTTGTAAATACACATCAACCATCATCGAATTCATAGTTTCAGGAAAACACCCAGCCATATTTATAAATGTACAGTGAACTACCCAATTCTTAGCAGCACCAAAAGTTCCAGGCCCAGAGAACATTCCAGAAAAGAACACTACTGTTGCTGACCAATGAAGTGCTCTTTCAAAGCCTGTCTCAGCCGTACAGCTCTGCAGTAGGCTCTTGTAATAGCCCACATGTCTGGCTGTTCAAATTCAACTGATAGCTACCCCCACCACACTGGCGTCAGTTTTTCCTCCTTTGCCTCACAGATATTATTCCTGGGGGAATTCTGCACAGAATAAATATCCCCTGAACATCTTTTTCCTTGCAGATTCTGATAAGGCAAAGGAAATCTGAAATTACAACTTTCACCCACCAGGTGGTGCCAGAAGAGAGCAGTGGGCTCAGCCTGAGAGAGGGAGGCTGCCCTCCTCACAGCACCCTGTGCCTGTGTGTGTGTTTTAAAGTGCAGTCCTAGAAGCATGAAAACCTGTTTTCCTTTAATAGTTTAGAAGTGTTTTCACTGATTTTAAAGGGATGGTCTTTATTTCCCTCCTCCCTCCACCCCATTTAGGGGATCATTGATTTTTCCTTGTGTTTTAGATAGAGCTGAAATTGACATGCCCATTTTAACAAACAAAATACACCAGCCCCTCATGATTACAATTCCTACCAAACTCATATTTGTTCAGCGTCATCTAGCCATTAATGCTAACCGTGGTTTGGGAATAGTTTTCATTTAGCTGGTGTTGATGCAAATGCATTGGGGAAGAGCACAATTTTGCTTTTCTGAGACTGATAAACTAGCTGCTGTTGATTTTTTTTAGATGTTCCTGGTGGTGAAGTGGCTGAACTATTTTTTTTGACTAAACAAATAGGGAAAAATTCTGATTTCCTCATGAAGTCCAAGTAAATCGTCTTATGATTGGGTGGGGTGATGTTTTGTACAGCAACTGGGAAAAGAAATTCTTATCCCACAGAGCCACTCTATGGCTAAGACTGAATTTCTCAGGCTATGTTAGCCATCACAGCAGATGTATCTTCCCTCCAACCAGATATTTAGGTGGTGGATTCATACTCAGTAGTTCTAGATCAGCCAGCCCCCTCTCCCGCCCCCCCCAAACAAAACATCCTGTGCAGTGGTGGAGAGGGAGCGCATGAGGAGCATAGCATCATTGCTGGGCAAGAGGTGCTGGACCTTCTCCTTTGTAGGCTCACTATAACCTGCCTTATCCCTGTGTGTCACTACCGGCGCAGGCAGGGGTTCTGCTTTCTAGAATCCGGCAGATGCTCTCCATTGGATGATGGCAGTTTTAAGGTAGGAGAAGCTGCGTGCCTTCAATTCTTGACAGTCTCTCTTAAAATGTAGCCTTCTGACAATCCTAATTATCTTAGGTGTCAGCATAGCAGCCGTGTTAGTCTGTATCCGCAAAAAGAACAGGAGGACTTGTGGCACCTTAGAGACTAACCAATTTATTAGCGCATAAGCTTTTGTGGGCTACAGCTCACTGCATCAGATGCACAGAATGGAACGTATAGTAAGAAGATATTGTGACAGGGTCGTGCCAGATGGCTACAGGAGAGTAATAGAAGGCAGATATAAGGAGTACTTGTGGAACCTTAGAGACTAACAAATTTACTTGAGTATAAGCTTTCGTGAGCTACAGCTCACTTCATCGAATGCATTCAATGGAAAATACAGTGGGGAGATTTATATACACAGAGAACATGAAACAATGGGTGTTACCATACACACTGTAACAACAGTGATCACTTAAGGTGAGCTATTACCAGCAGGAGAGCCGGGTGTGGGGGGAACCTTTTGTAGTGATAATCAAGGTGGGCCATATCCAGCAGTTGACAAGAATGTCTGAGGAACAGTGGGGGGTGAAGGGGGGGAATAAACATGGGGAAATAGTTTTACTTTGTGTAATGACACATCCACTCCCAGTCTCTATTCAAGCCTAAGTTAATTGTATCCAGTTTGCAAATTAATTCCAATTCAGCAGTCTCTCGTTGGAGTCTGTTTTTGAAGGTTTTTTGTTGAAGAATTGCAACTTTTAGGTCTGTAATCAAGTGACCAGAGAGATTGAAGTGTTCTCCAACTGGTTTTTGAATGTTATAATTCTTGACGTCTGATTTGTGTCCATTTATTCTTTTATGTAGAGACTGTCCAGTTTGACCAATGTACATGGTAGAGGGGCATTGCTGGCACATGATGGCATATATCACATTAGTAGATGTGCAGGTGAACGAGCCTCTGATAGTGTGGCTGATGTGATTAGGCCCTATGATGGTGTCCCCTGAATAGATATGTGGACACAGTTGGCAACGGGCTTTGTTGCAAGGATAGGTTCCTGGATTAGTGGTTCTGTTGTGTGGTGTGTGGTTGCCGGTGAGTATTTGCTTCAGGTTGGGGGGCTGTCTGTAAGCAAGGACTGGCCTGTCTCCCAAGATCTGTGAGAGTGATGGGTCATCCTTCAGGATAGGTTTAGATCCTTGATGATGCGTTGGAGAGGTTTTAGTTGGGGGCTGAACAAGATCTCTATCACCTACAAGATCTCTATCAAGCGTTCTTACAACTACAGTACCCACCTGCTGAAGTGAAGAAACAGATTGACAGAGCCAAAAGAGTACCCAGAAGTCACCTACTATAGGACAGGCCCAACAAAGAAAATAACAGAACGCCACTAGCCATCACCTTCATGTTCTCTATGTATATAAATCTCCCCACTGTATTTTCCACTGAATGCATCCGATGAAGTGAGCTGTAGCTCACGGAAGCTTATGCTCAAATAAATTGGTTAGTCTCTAAGGTGCCACAAGTACTCCTTTTCTTTTTGCGAATACAGACTAACATGGCTGCTACCCTGAAAGAAGGCAGATATATTAGCCCCAGGTTAAGTAGGTCCCTTTCCCCTGGGTAAGGTAACAGGGAAGGTTCCAGAACAATCAGGAACCTTCTGGAGACAATTAAGACAGACAGGCTGATTAGAACATCTGCAGCCAGTCAAGAAGTTGCTAGAATCAATTAAGGCAGGCTAATCAGGGCACCTGGGTTTAAGAAGGAGCTCACTTCAGTTTGTGGTGCGCGTGTAAGGAGCGGGGAGCAAGAGTCCCTAGGAGCTGAGAGTGAGAATGCATTCTGTTGGAGGACTGAGAAGTACAAGCATTGTAAGACACCAGGAGGAAGGTCTTATGGTAAGGATAAAGAAGGTGTTGGGAGGAGGCCATGGGGAAGTAGCCCAGAGAATTGTAGCTGTCACACAGCTGTTCCAGGAGACACTCTAGACAGCTGCATTGCACAGGGCCCTGGGCTGGAACTCGGAGTAGAGGGTGGGCCGGGATCCCCCCAAACCTCCCAACTCCTGGTCAGACACAGGAGGAGTTGACCTGGACTGGGGGTTCACGAAAACGGCCAAACTAAGGGCTGCCGTGAAGCTCCAAGGCGAGCAAATCTGCCAATAAGCGCAAGACCCACCAAGGTAGAGGAGAAACTTTGTCACAATATATATATACATACAGATAGGTTGGAAGTTGCCATACGACATGTGAGAGGCTAATCAGTTAAGATGAGCTATTATCAGCAGGAGAAAAAAACTTTTGTAGTGATAATCAAGATGGCCCATTTAGACAGTTGACAAGAAGGTGTGAGGAGACTTAACTTTAGGGAAATAGATTCAATATGTGTAATGACCCAGCCACTCCCAGTCTCTATTCAAACCCAAGTTAATGGTATCTAGTTTGCATATTAATTCAAGCTCAGCAGTTTCTCGTTGGAGTCTCTTTTTGAAGCTTTTCTGTTGCAAAATTGCCACCCTTAAATCTTTTACTGAGTGGCCAGAGAGGTTAAAGTGTTCTCCTACCGGTTTTTGAATGTTATGATTCCTGATGTCAGATTTGTGTTCATTTATTCTTTTGTGACTTTGTCCTCACCCACAACCATTTCACATTTGGGGACAATATATACCTTCAAGTCAGCAGCACTGCTATGGGAACCCGCATGGCCCCACAGTATGCCAACAGTTTTATGGCTGACTTAGAACAATGCTTCCTTAGCTCTTGTCCCCTAACGCCCCTACCCTACTTAAAGGCAGAGACTACCAAAACCAGCAAATTATAGCTGGAAGGGTTGAAAGAGCCCTATTTCGTTGTCCAGAAGCAATCAAAGATTATATTTTCTATATGCTGTACTGTACTTATCTAGCTTGGGTGCCTTGTATCCGTTTAACTATTGTAACTCAAAGAAAACATCCTTTCTGTCCAATTGTTCTTACCTCCCTCAGAAACTTTTTTTCTCTAATATACAAGTTAAATTTATCCTTTTTCAACTTTAATCCTTTACTGTTATATATGTGGCTTCTCAGTGCAAATTATTTTCTTCCTTTTATAATTTTCTATGAATATTTATATTGTTATTCTGTTCCTCCCTTTAATTCTTGTTCCTTAGGTTAAATAAATTGAATTCTTATCATCTTCCTTTCTAAGTCCTATTGTTAAATAATAAGACAGAGTTAAATGCAGTTAAAAACAAAGTGAGCAGACAGCATAATGGGTGATTTTGGAATAATTTCAGGCATTTAAAGACAATGGTGCCTAATTTGCTAAAACCAACAATCCAGAGTTCAAGAATACTCCCCTCTATGAACAAACTGTGAAATGTATTTTAATATTTTTTAAAAATAAGTCTTTTTAAATAATTGATTACTGGTGGTGACAATGAGAAGCTCATTGTCTGACACTGTAAAAAGTCCCCATCCTATTTTATTACTAACTTGAACAATTTTTGAAGATGAAATTGAGTTTTCCTTCTACTTGTTAAACCACTATTAAAACAGCCTGAAGACTCTTTGCAGTGTTTGGCACAGGACTCCCATGTTGTCAGATGGAAATTGACTTATTTTTTCTCCCATTGGCATGTTGTCAGATGGAAATTGACTTATTTTTTCTCCCATTTGGCTCCCACACTGTCAATGCTACTGGTTTTTCAGCAAGATGATTCCTACTAGGAATTGCAGAATACTAGTGATATCAATATTTTCCCATGGGAGCCGGATTGCTCATGGGAATAGTAATGGAATATGGAGCCTTTAGCTTCTAAATCACTTGTTTAAATCCAGCCTAGCTAGATAGTAACTGAAAAGCTTTACAATACTATATATTGTAGTATTATAATTATAATATAAAATATTATAGCCTCTTTGATACAAATTGTATCCCAAAATGATTTACCAAGTAATGATACCATGTAATGAGCTATTTATTACTGTATATCTTATGGACAAATCCTGTAAAAATTACTACAGAAGTTAGGATTCTAGAGCCATTATTATTTAAAAGTCTATAAGATATAATTTTCTGTTGTTTTTTTCGAAACAAATTTTAAACTAACCTATAAATACTAAGTGTAGGTAACTGATCACCCCAGTAGCATATGAATGTCTTTTGTTATCCAATTCTGCTGTTTGTTTCATAACTCAAAGCTACTCAAAAAGCGCTTCTAAGCTATGTCATGAGTGTAGGAGATTTGTCCTTGATCCCTATATTAAGAACTTGACTTCTACTGATTAAAACTTGAGTTCTAATGAACTTCAAGGCAGAGCTATTCAGTGAATTACACCAAGATCAAAAATACTTAAAGCTGGAGCTTTTCAGTTGTTTGTCCAGAAGTAGCCTTGAAAAGCCATATACTTGATTCCAAACACTGAATATTTTGGAACTGCCCCAAAAAGAGTGAAAGTTGTCCTTTCTGGGTGACACTTGGGACGCTTAGCCAACATAACTAGTTTAAATGTACTAAGGAAGTAAGGAGTGCAGTAAGGCATGTGGAGTATATAATATTGTTACTTCTTAAATTTATTATAAATAGATACATGACTAAGAGATACTTTACACTGACTTTCTGATAACTCTGTACCAAGATCTGTATTCCAGACAGTTCTGTAGCTTTTATTGTTAGTTTCTAATTTTATCTAAATATTTTATTAAGCATGATACTGTGCCCTTTGGGGAATTTTAAGATGTATAAATTTCTCTAACTCACAGGTTTCTCAGATTCATTTTCTGGGGCTCCAGTGATTAAGATGAAATTCTTTGTCTGTATATACAGAAAGTGTTGTCTTGTCTCAAGTCTTCTGGTGATTTGATAATGTTCTCCGAACGGAAAAAGTGTTTAATTTTTGCATAAGTTCAGGAAGCCTGTACTGTGCACTCCATGTTGGAATAAAAGGAGTCTTATTGTGAGTTTTGGAGAGAACTGAGTTTGACTTCTCATTATTTTATATTTATTATAGCAGGACCTAGAGGCTCCAACAGAGATCAGCGTCCCATTGCACTAGTTGCTGAATCACATGTGCAAGAAGTAGTCCCGGCTCTTGTCTTCTCTATTTTGACTGCATGTTCTTCAAAGACTGAAGGAAAGAAGTATTAATAAGCCCATTTTTGCAGATGAGAAAATGAGACATGGAGAAATTAAAGAAAAGGAGTACTTGTGGCACCTTAGAGACTAACAAATTTATCTGAGCATAAGCTTTCGTGAGTTACAGCTCACTTCGACAGCTTATGCTCAAATAAATTTGTTAGTCTCTAAGGTGCCACAAGTACTCCTTTTGTTTTTGCGGATACAGATTAACACAGCTGCTACTCTGAGAGAAATTAAAGCTATACATCTTTAAAGATATTCACCTCTTGCCTGTAGGCTAAAAGCATTTTCTTTAGACAAAAAAGTAAATGCATATAAAAATATTAAAGAAGAAAAACCCCACACTTTTATTTCAAAGGGAACCTCAAAAGTGTGCAATTATAATAGCAAATAATTTCAAATGACCCCTAATCAAAGCAAAACAGCAAAGCAGGGTTAAGCACTAACTCAAAGACATGTAGCCCAATTATCTTTTTGATGTTGTTCCTGTGATGTCTCAGAAGAAATTACTACCTGAAACCTTTCTCCACTCTTCAATGGTAGGTTGGGGATAATAGCAGAGACAAACATCTGCACATTGCAGCTCACTTTCAGGTGTCTTTTTTGGTACTCAGCACTCTTTCCAAGGTTGAATTTTGCAAAGAAAACTTTCCAGCTGAGAACCATAACCATACCAAAGCTCCTGCTAATTTAAAATTTTGGTTCCTTGGTAGAACTGCTGCCAGTACCACAAGGATTCCAGTTCTAACTTTGGCTCTGGTTATATCTGGGGACAGCAAGTTTAAATGTTCAACCCCTGATCTCCTTAGTGATGTCTGCAGACAATGTACAGTTTGTTGAAAGCAAGGAAATCCTATAATGTTATATGTATATTAGCTAATTGGGTGCATTACTGAGTATTTGTATGCATAAATACCTACAATAGCATGTGATTGTGTGGGGTTGCTGATGCAATTAATTGTGTGCACATATACCCACATCTTTTCTGAGCATAATTTAAGCTATGAGGTTTGAAATGTTTTTGTTCTGTGAGTCCAGCCATCTGGTTTATTCTGATAGCTAAATCTGCTCTGGTTTTTATCCACAGACTGATACATAATCCACACACACAAAGTCATGGCACTTCCTGTTTTTATCCTTTCTTTTCCCTACTACTTAAGCATTTCTTACTACTCCCAATGCCCTTCATTTTTATTTTGTTTAAATGTCTTGGGAATTTATTGGTGTTTTAGAACAAAAATGAAGAAACAAGTGAAAAATCAGTGCAAAAAATTAACTTCACAATTTTCCAGATAAATATCATGGTTAATATTGGGGGATGGGAGGACAGAAAAAAAAGCAACAAATACTGATTGTTAAGAAAATCTACTACGTTATATTAGGTACGTGTGTTTATATTAATAAATTAAGTGTGAATGTGAGGCTGTCTGTTGAAGTAAGGCAATATAGCGGAAGATACATATACATTCATGTGTACAACAGTGCTCAAGCCCTAAAAAAAGAAGTGCCAGAATTCCCTGGACTTGGCTCCCTACTCCTGGCTGCTCAGGTTACCAAGGATAAAAAAAAGCTGCCATTTCTCATTCCAGAGTTGCCCACAGTCCCTGTAGCTACAAGATAGTCAAGTTCTCTGCTGTCCTCCTTGCCCTTTGGCAGCAGGGATTCCTAGGGAATCCCTGCTGGCAGCCTGCTCCTCCCTCATGCAAACTAAAGACAGTTAGGTAGAGACTGCTGTGGCCAGTTCCTTCCACTGGCAGCAGTTGGAGAACACTTCAATCTCTCTGGTCACGCGATTACAGACATGAAAGTTGCGATATTACAACAGAAAAACTTCAAAACCAGACTCCAGCGAGAGACTGCTGAATTGGAATTCATTTGCAAATTGGATACAATTAATTTAGGCTTGAATAGAGACTGGGCGTGGCTAAGTCATTATGCAAGGTAACATATTTCCCCTTGTTTTTTCCTACCCTCCCCCCCTTCCCCCCACTGTTCCTCGGATGTTCTTGTTAAACCCTGGATTTGTGCTGGAAATGGCCCACCTTGATTATCATACACATTGTAAGGAGAGGTTTCAGAGTAACAGCCGTGTTAGTCTGTATTCGCAAAAAGAAAAGGAGTACTTGTGGCACCTTAGAGACTAACCAATTTATTTGATCATGAGCTTTCGTGAGCTACAGCTCACTTCATCTGATGAAGTGAGCTGTAGCTCACGAAAGCTCATGCTCAAATAAATTGGTTAGTCTCTAAGGTGCCACAAGTACTCCTTTTCTTATTGTAAGGAGAGTGATCACTTTAGGTAAGCTATTACCAGCAGGAGAGTGGGGTGGGGGGAGAGAAAACCTTTTGAAGTGGTAAACACCCATTTTTCGTGGTCTGTGTGTATAAAACATCCTCACTGCATTTTCCACTTTATGCATCCGATGAAGTGAGCTGTAGCTCCTGAAAGCTTATGCTCAAATAAATTGGTTGGTCTCTAAGGTGCCATAAGTACTCCTTTTCTTTTTGCGAATACAGACTAACACGGCTGCTACTCTGAAACCTGGCAGCAGAGTTCTCAGAGGAGGACAAAGCCTTTTTTGACAGCAGAAGTACTTGGTGAAAGTTAGGAAAACACCAGGGTCCTGACTACCTAATCAAACATGTAAGTATGTGCTGTCTATGAACTGGCATTGCACTTCAACCTGGTTGATTACTTGAATTCTGACTATTCTTAGCTGTCTCTGTCTCCCTTGTCCTACTGTATATACTCAGTCTGCAGTTGGGGGAGTGGGTGACTGTTCTTGTGGGCATACTTTGAAATGCTAAAATGGGACTTTGATATTAAAAATTGTGTACTGTGCCTAGAGCCTTGGTTCAGTACTGCTTCCTTTCTCTCGGTTTATTATTCTAATCCCTAGATACTGTATTTTCATTATTGTTAGCTTACTCCTAAAAGGCTCCCTCATGTAGAATTACTGGATGTAGTTACTTACAAATACCACTACAAAGCTTATAAAATGAAAAAGTGATGTTTATTTTATTTGCCTTAGGCAGTTTCTTGGCCTACTTGCTCAACCTGTGAATGAAACTTTCCCATCAGCTTGTTCCAGGCTCTGCTCACTCTCCAAGTAGTTGTCACTAGTTCTCTTTACTGTTTTTCAGTTTACTAGAATATTTGAAAACACCTGTTGCTAATCTAAAGAAATAAGTGGTGTCTCTGATTCCTGCCAAGTACATCAAGTTTGTAGTGCAGTGATAAAGCATACAAGTTTGGTTAAAGAGTCAGGAGCCTGATGTTTTCATAACTTCCCCCAATTACTTTCACCAAGCACAAGAGGTGTAGGCGGTACAAAAGTACACATGTTCATAAAAGCAATACAAGGATTCCAGGACTCTATTACTTTGGTTCCTCCAATAATGGTGTATAAGTCAAGATTATTTTTTTGCAGGAAGAGACTATGAGATAATGAATAAAGGAGCATGTGTGATTGTACATCATTCTACCAGGGTTTGGGAGTGACCCTGTATTTGATGGTATGCTCATCTCATCCTTCCTCCCATACTCATTCTGCTTGTTTTTTACACCTACTTGTTGCAGTTTGTCTTAATTTAGACCCATACATGTGAGTAACTTTAATGGGACTTCTATGTGTATAAAATTACATAAGTGTTTATAGGATGAGGGTCTTAGTGGATGGCCTCTTGCTATGGGTTTGAACAGTGCCCAACATAATATGGGGCACCTTCTGATTAGGGATCCTGGATGTTACTTTTAATACAAATAATAATGAATTCATTAATAAAAATAATGAGGATGATGAATACTGTTGTGCCTGGTAGGCCTAGAGGAGGGTGGAACTTTTTGTTTAGGATCTGCGGATGCATAAGAGTTGATACAAATGTACATGGGCATGTCCCTCCTCTTTGCCGGGCTTCTCCATTCCTGGGGGGTGGGGGGGAAAATGCATCAGAGAGCAGGATTCTTGTTTATTTTAATGGACTGCCTTTTTACACAAAACAAAGCAGCTATGCAGAATGAAGGTGCAACATGACAATCATGTATGAGATCATGTAGGAGGTTGTGGAATCTCCATCACTGGAGATTTTTAAGAGCAAGTTAGATAATCACCTGTCAAGGACTGGACTAGAAGACCTCTTGAGGTCCTTTCCAGGCAAAGAAACTGTAATTTCTTGTCACACAGGGACACTCATAGAGAAACAGAGCTCCCTGTAGTTGTTGTTCCATTACCAGGCAAAGAAACTGTAATTTTTCCCCCTCATTTGATTTGAGTGGAAATAGTTTTAAAATAAAGATCATATGGATTGTTTTACACTGCATTTTAAAAGTAGATTAAACTATTAATGCATGTATCTAACTATGCCCCTCTAGATATTCTGAGAACTTTTGTACAGGGCATGTAAAAAAAGATCCGAATCCTGCAGTTCTTTATACAGGACATGTATTTAAAGAAGCAATAAAAAAGGGAACTATAAAGTGCAATCTCAGAAAGTTCAACACAACAAAGTTTTAAACTTTTATAACTAAATAAGTCTAACAGTTCTATAAAGAGGATTTTTTTTTGGTTTGACACCTCTTTGACCGGGTAAACAATAGATGAGATATTCCAATACAAGACACTTTTTAAAAGAAGTAGTAGATACTTCATTCTGTAACAGCAGGTATGGTAAAAGATTAGATAGAACAGCCTTCCTTAAAAATCTAAACATAAAACACTTTCAACATGTTTTTCTTCTGTCTTCCCTTGTATGATAAGGCTATCTATTGATCTTAAATTCTATTCTCCTACCATTGAGTGATAGCATCACAGATCATCAGACATCATTGTCTTCTTCATGTGTATCAGTCCTAAAAAGAATGGTCTTTGTCTTCTGCCCCTAGTTTGTTACATTTCCTGCATTTATTTCTTTATTTGTTCTGTGCTAGGCAATTTTCCTTTTGGTTGTCATTGTGAATCCAGCAGGTATATTTCTCACCTGCTCTTATGCCAGTTCCTTGCTTTTTGTCACTTTTCTGGATCATATTCCATTTCTTTGCTGTCTTTCACTCTGCAGACTGACCCAGGAACTCACTCAGCTTCTTAGCTGTTTCCTTGCCTGCATTTTCCTTCTTAATGAGCTCTGAGTGACAAGCTATTTGGATAGTGTTCTCCACTGTCATTTCTGACTCCATCTGTAATTGTAGTGACACTGCTTGCTTTTTTTTTTTTAACAGCATTGCAGTTTTAAATGCACGTCTAATTTGTTCTTCTTTGTCTGCTCCAAAGTTAGAGTGTTTGCCAGTTCAGATTCTTCTAACAAATGTTTCTGTGAGTGCTCCAACAATCATGGTGCAAGCAAGGACTCTCCTGAGTGAAGTGTGTCTGGGGAGAAGGTATCATTTGGTCATTTATTAGTTGTATAGTCTAATCATGGATCAGGACCCCACAGTGCAAACATAGAACTAAAAAGACAGTCCCTGGTCCAAGGAGTTTACAATCTAAACATAAGACAAGAGAGAACAGATGGATACAAAGAGATTGACAAGGGGGTACAAGGAAACAATGAGACAGTATTAGTCAGCATGATAGGCTGGGTCTCTGCACATCAGCAGCCTAACCATTATCAAGTTTTATGTAGTCATCATGGCAAGGGAGAGTTTTCAGGAGGGATGTGAAGGTGGATAATGAGGTAGCTTTGTGACACAGCATTATAAATATTTTCCAGGTCTATTTTCTCACATTAAAAAAAAAGTATAAATATGTTTAGTCTCTTTCCCCCTTGAAAAGGAGTTAACTCATATGTCACTGGTTCATCCAGCTTTGTCAAAATATAGACCTTAGAGGATAACTGTCTTTTCAGGGCACAGTGACGGCTGTCAGGTGGATTGTAATAAGGCATATTGCACAGCTAGGATGTGCTAATTCTGGAATGCTTCATACGTCACACAGGGCTCAGATAATTTGTGATATTATGTCACCTGACAGATGAAACATAGTAACATTCTTAAGATTCTTTATTTGCTATGTGGTAAACCCAGGACAAACAGTTACAAAACGGGGGTAGTAATTAGTCCCAGGGGATTAGAAGGCCGCTCCCTATCCACTGAGGAGAGAGAACCACGGGGCAATAAGGTTCAGCTGGAAAAGGGGCTGTTAGGGAGCCAATTAGGTTCAGCTGACTCCAACTACTTGGGACCTTTTTAAACCCTCCCCTGGGTGGTAGGAGGGGAAGAGTGAGGGAGTGAGAGGAGCAGGGAAGTTGCCAGTAGGCTGTTTGCAGCAAGACACCAGACCTTCGCAGTAGGGAGGCTGCACTCGCTCCCCAGAAGGGAAGGAAAACAAGCAAGGGACTGACTGAGGAAAGGAGTAGCAGGACCCTGTGCCACCTATAAGGATTCGCCTTTCCCCAAACCTGAGTCTCCAAGGCTAAAAAGGATCGAGCCTACTGAGGCAAACAAGGTATTTTGCCACACGTGGTGTCAGCAGTGGGATGTGGTGAGTGAGTAAGGCTCTGTGGCAAGCCATCTCAGGGCAGGGTAAATCACACAAAAAAAAATGGAGGATGTAGTGAAGACATTGGTACAGGCCACTGTGGCCCAACAAGAGGCTACCAGGGTGCAGATGCTTGCTCAGCAAGAGTCAGTATGTGTCCAAGAGGAGACAAACCAATTACTGATGAACCAGGCAGCCCAAGATCGAGCCACCCTGAATGAAGTAGTGAACCAGTTAAAAGCCCTGACCACGGTGACGCACGGGCCCCAGGGGATCCGGCTGCTGTGGGCAAGCAACTATTTACAAAAGATGACTACTGATGACTATATAGAGGCATATCTCCTCGCCTTCGAGAGGACGGCACTGCGGGAGGCCTGGCCCCAAGACAAGTGGGCAGGTATTCTGGCTCCATTTCTGTGTGGGGAGCCCAGGAGGCCTATTTCGACATGACCACAGAGACAGTTATGGATTACCCCCAGCTGAAGGCAGAAATTCTGGCAAGGTCAGGTGTGACGTCAGCCATACGGGCCCAGCACTTCCATGAGTGGAAATACTGGGACAGCAAAGCGCCGAGGTCCCAGCTATTTGATTTAATCCGCCTCGCCCGGAAGTGGCTCCGCCCCAAGACCCATGGGCCGGAGAAGATAGTGGAAATCCTCGTGTTGGACAGGTACATGAGGGGGTTTGCCACCTGACATACGCGGGTGGGTCCGCCAAAATGATTCCTCCTCCTATGATGAACTAGTTGCCCTCGTAAAGAGACACCTAGCAGCCCAAGAACTTTTGAGGACCACCGGGGAAGGAAGGCGCCAGAATCGGAGACAAGTCTCTGCGCCGAAGCCCCAGTTTGCCCTAGCACCAGGCCGGACTATGGAGGGGAGGAAGGAGGCCGAAGAGCAGCCAGAGGTCCCGGAGACACTTGAGGATGAGGGGAGAAGGGCTCAGGGGATAAAGCCCAGTAGCCCGAAAAATCGGGGGCTGCCCTGAGCAGGGTACCGATGTTATACATGTGGCGAATTGGGGCATTATCGCTGCCCAATGCCCAAATCTAGAAGAGCCCAGGCAATGTGAACTGGGAGATATAGGGGGACCATGTGATCTAATAAGTCTAGTAGGGGTTGCAATGGTCCCTCATAGATACACTAGACCCGTTAAGATGAATGGAATAGAGACCATCACATTAGTAGACTCGGGAAGTGCAATCACGCTGGTCTCAGGAAAGTTGGTCGGGCAGGACCAACTATGCCGGGCCAAACGCTCAGGAATATCCTGTGTGCATGGGGATGTCAGTTACTACCCGACCATCCCCATAAAAATAGAAGTTCTTGGAAACTCCACTAAGGAGATGGTGGGAGTAGTTCCGAAACTCCCCTACCCAGTCTTTATCGGATGAGACTTCCTGGGGTTTGATAGCCTACTCCCTGGGGAGAAGGTAGAAGAAAATAATGAACCCCGGACCCAGGGGATGGCCCAGATAGATAACCCCCCCCCGGCCTTCCACGAATTTGGCCAGGATTTGTTCTCCCCGCTGGGAAAGCCCCGGGAGACTTGGAGGGAACAGAGGGTGGATAAAAGGAGGGGAATGAGGATCTTGACCCAGTACCAGAAATCTATGCTTGTAGGGGAAAGAGGTGGCTCAACAGACAGTGGGGCAGGGCAGGAGATCAATGAACCAATAGCCGGACCTTGTTCTCCGGGGGTTTTCCCTGAGGGGGAGACAGAGGTAGATCCCCCTGAGTTTGGATAAATGGGGACCTCACTCGGGAATTTTGGTCAGGATCAGCCCAATGATCCAATATACAGCAATATTCCTAAAGAAGTAGTCGAGGTAAATGGGGTCCCCGTGGAGGGGAGAGTCAAGGGCCCAGGGCCATATTATGTGATTAAGGGTGATCTGCTATATAGAGTAGTCCAGGTCCAAGAGCAAGTCATAGAACAACTCTTGGTCCCACAGAAGCATCAGAGGGGCGTGATGGATCTGGCCTACAGCCATCTGTTTGGGGGCCATCTAGGGGTAGATAAGACCCTTGATCCGATTCTGCAGAGGTTTTTTTGGCCCGGCATTTATGCGGCTGTCCGGCGATATTGTACCTCCTGTCCGGAATGTCAGTTACATGGGCCCCGAACACACCTAAGGGCCCCTTTGGTACCTCCACCAATTATTGAAATCCCATTCGAGCGAACAGCTATGGATCTAGTAGGACCACTGGAGAAGTCAGCCCGGGGTCATCAGTACATTCTGGTAGTACTAGATTATGCCACCCGATATCCCAAGGCCGTACCCCTACGGAACACCATGTCCAAGACCATAGCCAAAGAATTAGTCCGGATTTTTTCCAGAATAGGGATACCTAAAGAGATCCTGACGGACCAAGGGACCCCCTTTGTGTCTAAGTTAATGAAGGACCTATGTACAATGCTTCATATACGGACCCTCAGAATGTCAGTTTATCATCCCCAGACTGACGGTCTTGTCAAACGCTTCAATAGAACATTGAAGAACATGCTACAGAAAGTGGTTAGTCGCGACAGGAAAGACTGAGATGCCCTGCTGCCTTACTTGCCGTTTGCTGTACAGGAGGTTCCCCAAGCTTCCACTGGATTCTCCCCATTCGAGCTGTTATATGGTCGCCACCCCAGGGGCATATTGGACATGGCCAAAGAGGGCTGGGAAGAACAGCCGAACATCGGGAGAAACATCGTTGAACATGTATTGCAAATGAAAGACAGGATAGCCCAAGTCGCCCCTCTTGTGCGCGAACACCTGGAGAAGGCCCAAGGGGCCCAACGGACATACTACAATTGCCAAGCAATGACCCAGAAGTTCCAGGTGGGAGACCGGGTAATGGTGCTCATACCCATGGCAGAGAGCAAGCTCCTGGCCAGGTGGCAGGGACCATATGAGATGACAGAAGCCATAGGAGAAGTCGACTATAAGGTCCAACAGCCGGGTCACCAGAAGCTGGAGCAGATCTACCAATAAACCTGCTGAAACCATGGCAGGATAGAGAAGCGCATGTGGTTGGGCTAGGGGCACCATCCCCTAAAAGCAACCAGCCCGACAAAGTGGGAATATCCCTGGAGTTGATTCCGGAGCAACAATCTGAAGTGATCAGCCTAATTAAACACAACCAGGATGTGTTCTCAGAAAAGCCAGGCAGGACTACTGAGGTTCACCATCACATCCTCACAGAGCCTGGAGTGAAGATGAACGTCAAGCCATACTGGATCCTGGAGGCCAAAAGCGAGGAGATCAGGACAGAGGTCAGGAAAATGCTGGCCTTAGGAGTCATTGAAGAATCTCATAGCCAATGGTCAAGTCCAGTGGTTTTAGTGCCTAACCTGGAAGGCAGCGTGAGGTTCTGCAACGACTTCCGAAAGCTAAATGAGGTGTCCTAGTTTGATGCGTACCCTATACCCCGGATAGATGAGCTAATTGACAGATTGGGAAAAGCACAGTTTATGTCTACCCTTGACCTGACCAAGGGCTATTGGCAGATCCCCCTGGCCAAGGCCGACAAAGAGAAGACGGCCTTTGCAACTCCAGAGGGACTATATCAGTACACCGTCCTCCCCTTTGGGGCGCCCGCTACTTTCTAAAGACTCAGTAGACAAACTGTTGCAACCACATGGCAAGTACGCAGCAGCCTATCTCGACGACGTTATCATATATAGCCCCGACTGGGGGAGACACTTGGAGAAGGTAGAGGTAGTGCTGGATACCCTGAGGAAGGCAGGGCTGACGGCAAACCCCTCCAAGTGTTTGCTCGGGCTAGCTGAAGCCAAATACCTTGGGTATATAGTCCAGAGGGGTGTGGTGAGGCCCCAACTCAACAAGTTAGAAGCTATACAGAAGTGGCCCCGACCACTCCGAAAAAAACAGGTCAGGGCATTCCTGGGACTAGTGGGGTACTATAGACTGTTCATTCCCCACTTTGCCACCAGGGCATGCCCATTAATGGACCTAACTAAAGCTCGGGGTCCAGACATAGTAAGATGGACGACCACGGCTGCAGATGCTTTTTCAGATCTACAGATGGCCCTCTGCACTGACCCCATACTCGTGGCCCCAGACTGGAGGAAGGAGTTTATCCTACAAACCGACGCCTCTGATGTAAGGTTTCACAAATGGTCAGGGATGACGAACACCTCATCCTCTTCCTCAGTAGGAAGCTCCTGCCTAGGGAACGGAAATACGCTGTTGTCGATAAAGAATGCCTGGCGGTAAAATGGGCCGTAGAAAGCCTCCGCTACTATCTACTGGGACGGAGATTTACCCTTGTCACGGACCGTGCCCCTCTGCAGTGGATGCACCAAAATAAAGACAAAAGTGCCAGAGTGACGAGATGGTTCCTGTCGCTTCAATCCTTCCACTTCAGAGTACAACATAGGTCTGGAATCCAACATGGCAGTGCGGATGGCCTGTCGAGAGTGCACTGTTTGCCAACCCAAGTAGCCCAACCCCGTAGTGTTGAGCGGGGGGGCATGGGGGGCGCAGGGAGGATATGTGGTAAAGCCAGGACAAACAGCTACAAAAGGGGGCTAGTAATTAATCCCAGGGGATTAAAAGGCCCCTCCATATCCACTGAGGAGAGAGAACCATGGGGCAATAAGGTTCAGCTGGAAAAGGGGCTGTTAGGGAACCAATTAGGTTCAGCTGACTCCAACTACTTGGGATCTTTTTAAACCCTCCCCTGGGTAGTAGGAGGGGAAGAGTGAGGGAGTGAGAGGAGCAGGGAAGTTGCCAGTAGGCTGTTTGCAGCAAGACACCAGACCTTCGCAGTAGGGAGGCTGCACTCGCTCCCCAGAAGGGAAGGAAAACAAGCAAGGGACTGACTGAGGAAAGGAGTAGCAGGACCCTGTGCCACCTATAAGGATTCGCCTTGCCCCAAACCTGAGTCTCCAAGGCTAAACAGGATCGAGCCTACTGAGGCGAACAAGGTATTTTGCCACAGCTAGCATATATAACTCAGCTCCTCTGGCAAGGAAAAGATTTTCCATGTACTTGAATGATGGTGTATCTCTGTTCAGTACCCTGGTAGCTGTATCCTTAAGTGGCACCTACTGTAGAATGTCACTCCCTCAATTTGCAATCTTATTTACTCAGCACAGATGACAAGTGCAGTAAGGCAATGAAGATTTGGGGAAAACAAATTGGAGTCTTTACAGAATCCCCCCCCTTTCTGGTACGCCACCTGATGTACTGGGATTTCACTGAGCCCACCTGCTCCACTAGCCTAGGCTCCCTCTCCCTGTTTTGCTGAATTAGGCTCTCCGGCCTCTAGCAACACACACACACACAGGTAGGGACGCACCAGCTATAGAATCACACTGAGTCTGCAAACAGCTGTCTATGGGAAGACTCAGCTAGGAAATCACCCAGCACTCAAGTGCAGCTCCCCTCTGGAAAGTACACCCAAGATAATAATGTCTTGCATTGTAGAGTAATCTATACAACATAAGCTCATAAATTCGCCCCCTCCCTCAATGTAGACAAAGATATGCACAACTTCTTGCCCACCCCCAGTTATAAATTGCACAAACTATTTTTTTATAACAAACAAAACAAATGTATTAACTATAAAAGATATTTTAAGTGATTATAAGGGATAATAAACAGAACAAAGCAAATTGCTAAGCAAATAAAACAAAACACGCATACTAAGCTTAAGATTTTAAAGAAATTGGTTACAAAATATAATTTCTCACCTAAATGTTGACTTAGGCAGGATGCAGAGTTTCTGTAGCATAGAGTTCCAGTTATTTCTCTTTACAGATTAGACTCCTCTGTCTCAGTCTGGTCTCACCCTTGCCTTTCCCTCAGCTCAGTTCCTTTGTCTCTTCAGGTACTTTCAGCAGTCTTTCTTCTTGTGTGGGAAGGCAGTGAAGGGGAGAGTCCTGTTTGCCTTCCTCCCCAGCCTTAAATAAGATTTACATAAGGCGAGAATCTTTTGTTTCCCAGACTTGACTTCCACCTCCTTTTCATGGAAAATTACTAGAAGTCCAAGATGGTGTTTAGTACCAGGTGGCAGGACCACCTGACCTAGTAGTGTCACAGCTACATTCCAGGATGCCTCTCAGGAAGGAGAGAAATTAGTATCTTTAAAGTCTTATTGTTTCTTCCTAATGGCCCATCAAGGCTGATGGCCTGTTGTCTGGTTGGTGTCTCCCAAACACATACAGTTGTAATTGTTACATAGTCAATATTCCTAACTTTAGATACAGAAATGATACATACATACAAATTGGATCATCACATTCAGTAAATTATAACCTTTCCAATGATATCTTATCAGACCCATCTTACATAAAATATATCTCAGTTATGCCATATCATATGTATATTTCCATAAAGAATATGGGGTGTAATGTCACACTATTAAGTCTTTTTTTTTTCAGAACAGAAAGAGTTGCTATGCGTATGGTCCTACAGTGGTCTGAAAGAGCCCGTGACAATGAATATAATATGGGAAACACAAAAGAAATGAAATTCAAATTAATGTTTAAACATTTCATAGCAGGAGTTGTGTGAAGCTGGGTGAAATATCTTGTGCTAATAGTTTTTTCCACAAAAATTGCAAGTCCAGGTCATCCAAAACTATTTGTAAATTCGGGTCAAATTCAACAAATTCGTTTTGGCTATTAAAAGAAAAAGGGAAAACATGGAATTGTCAAAATATTTTGTTTTGGCTTTTCTGAAATGAAACATTTTGACTTTTTGTTTCAGAATTTACCTACATTTAATTTTAAACAAATTTAAATCCTCCAAATTTTTTTGTTTTGTTTCATTTTCCGGAGGTGGTTTTGATCCAACAAAATATTGATTTGATCCAAAGCAATACTTTTTGGTTTTTGTTTCAAGAAAAACTGAAAAATCATCATTTTGATTTGATCCTAAATGATTTTTCCCGCCAATTCAACCACTGACTTGAAAAATTTGTTATTTTCCCAGTCTAACCAAGACATCAGTTGTTTCCAGTAGTCTCGCCAAGACTTGCATTTATGAAGAACAAAAGGCTTTTGCAATGAGATCTACTCACACTTTGATCAGTTTACTAATATCAGCTGTGGGCTGGATATTCAGCCCCTTCTCAGTCTTCTTTGCACCACTCCAGTGTAGGGGAATTCTTAGTTTGTTTAGGGCTAGCGTAGCTCCGCCCGCCATTCCCACCTCACCTAGGACTGGAAGCATCCTAGAGCACGCTGGGGGTAGAATTATGTTGCGGGTGGCACTAGATTGTGATGTGCTCCACCAAACCTGGCAGCACAGCAACTCCTTGCATGAGCTTTGCATTAGTGCACCTGGGGATCTTGCCCTATATTTTTTATTCCATGCTTAACATTTAAACAAACTAGTCCAAATGGCTGTACAGTCATGGGGCCTGAGATGAGCATGTCAAAGCAGAAGTTAGTATTAAGTCTCATGCAGTGAGTTTTCTCCCTTAATCTCATTAAATTAACAAATTCACCAACTAAAAGCATTGTAGAAGACCTGTGACCTGATTAAAAAAATGGCTTCATGGAATTCAGTCCCAAATATTTGTCATGTGTTTATTTTTTGAGACAGTTGACATATCAAGCGTGATGTAGAAAAGGTAGAGAAAGGCAGGTGGTCTTACAGATGTTGCCTACAATTATCACAGTCATGCATCTTGGCACTGTGCCAACAATAGACTGGACCTAACCATTGCACAGTTTGTCAGAAAGATTGATGAGGTTAAGGCTTTTAAAATTGTCCTTAATTAATTATATAAAATCCACAGTTCTCCTCCAAAGACAAACCACAAATTGCAAGAATTTGCATCAAACTTAGTGCACATTTTTTTACTTGTAGGGATTCTATAAACTCAGTGAGTCACATCCAGCATGAAGTCAATTAGATCTTTGAAATAGCTTTGCTGCACTCCTGTATAATTCACACAGTCAGACAAAAAGCAAGTCAAGAAGGAACAGGCAGAATTTGCTGGTTTAAAATAATTATTTACTGACTTTTTTCCCCACACACACTGAAGGGGTTTGTTTCTGCAAAACTTCCATTGATAAAGTATGGTTCATTTAAGTATGGGCCAAATTCTCAGCTATGACTTCAATGGAGCTACATCAATTTACCCTAGCTGAGAATCTGACCTAATGAGTACAACTGTAACATGACAGGATTCCCGACAACCTCCACATTTTAATTAATCAGCAAATGGTGCGTGGTCACTTAATAGAGTTTCTTGAAGTGTCAGAAGAGAAAATAAAACACTATAATTAAATATCAAGGAGTTAAGTGGCACAATGGCACACACAAATCTATCAATTCAGTACTGTTCCATTGTTCCAGGGCTTGTCCATTTACTGCAGAGGCTTAATATTTGGCCAAATATTTGACATGCTTCAGCCCTTGCCCATCAAATAGCAAATTAACAATGTTTGGATTTGGCCACAATGGTCTTCTCCAAAGGACACATATGGATAATTTTGTATGGATGGGCCATGGACAGTGGACTAGATGTACCTCTCCCATTATTATTAAAGGAAGCTGAAAACATCATAAATATGTAGCACGCAGCATTGTATTATCCCACTGTATTTTGTGTGGAATAGCTAAAGATGACGGCTGCAATGCAGAGAAAGGAGATTAGTACACCACCCTGTTTGGTGGGTGGGACCAGGCACTATTTTTTTATATCCGCACTTTACAAACAGTACTATAGGCCATGTTACAGGCTCATAAATAAAATTATAAATAGGCTTATTTTTATGATATCTCTTTGCATTGATTCATATTTAGCTACTGGCTCATATTAATTCAGTTCTTTTTCAGGCTTTATCCAATTAAACTTCCTTCTTTGAGGCTACATTGGATCCATGTCTTATTCAGCCAAACAATGGAGAAAGCGTGAGTAAACCTGTACTTTGGGTCCAGGTATGGTGCAGAGCAGAGTCCCTGGTCTCCAGATACTCCTCACTGTCAGGTGTTAGCAGAGAATGGGTGGAGAGGCTGAGGCGTGGGTGGAGCCTTGACTTTGATTTTATTACTTACTGGCTACAGTAGCTGACCATGTGCAAAGAAATAACTTGCACCCTTCCAAGGGCTGCAGTAGTTACTTTCCCCCATTCTGGAGCAACAGGGAAGCTGGGTGTTAGTATATAGGCTTGTCGGTCAGCCTGAGAGAATTTTGGGTTTGACTTTTTGATACTCTTATATCTTATACTAATATGTGTGAACAAAGGACAAAGACACTGTGTGTGTTGCTTCTGCCTAGCCAGATGAGTTTGTTAGTACAATAGGAACAGATGAGAGCAGTTAGTGTTACTGGAGAGCACACTTTAAGATTGCCTCAACCCCTATCTCAAGGCAAGGTCAAGCAACAAGTCGGGAGGGGAAAAGGGAGATTGGGGAAGGTATAAAACACTAAAAGACCAAGAAATGCCTGTTCCTGACCATAGCACAACCTCACTCCTCATCCCTCCCATGGAGTACAAAAGAGGTGGGACGAAGACCCCAGATCCACAATCCCCCGAAACGGAACATGACCATAAATTGCAAGGGATGGGACTGTGGGCATGCACTGCAGGTATATTTTGGCCTGCTAGAAGGAGGAGGTGGGAATGGGGAATAGGGACACAGGCAAGGCTCTGCAGCATCAGAGCTGGGAAGGGGGATACGGGATAAACGAACTGTGGCATCAGAGCTAGGAATGGCATTGGGAAGCAGACTCTGCCAGTGTGTAGAGCTATGGAACTAACCCCAATAAACATCACATTGCCTGCACTTTGGACTTCTGGTCATCTGCTTTCAGTCTGTCTGACAAGAACCAGGGGAGAGGGTGAAGGGAAAGCCCTCTAACAGCGGGGAAGCCTCTGAGACCCAGTGCCCCCCAGGGCTACTTTGGGTGGTGCAGTTTATGCACTATGCTTTGCTCAGGTCCAGAATGGCTAAAGGAGGAACCAATCAAGTACATCTTCACTTTGAAAGACAGAGAAAGAGAGAGAGAGAGAGAGAAATACCAGAAGAAAATGTTAGAAGGGTGGGTGTGTGTGTATGTGTGTGTGAATGAGAGAGAGAGAGACAACAGCAGCAGTACTGGCATAAGTGAAAGTGGAAAGAAGAAAAACCAGGGAAACTGGAAGGTGGACTGAATTGGGAGTGATATCCTGAGCAAGAGGTTTTGATCATCAGATTTGATTACATCATTTTCTGTATATTTTATTGTCTCTTTATATTATCCTCTATTCTCCATGATAATTATGGCACCTCTTAGTAACAATTACCACATTGATCTTACCATTCTACTTTATTTCAAGTATACTTTCTGCTGTTCTCTGGTTAGAGATTGCTATTTGATCATTTGAATGTGATCATCCCTTGAATGTGCATAACATCCCAATGAATGGAATGATGTAGGTTGCACTGTTCTGCAGAAGATGATTGGCAAATTACAATGCTGTTAAGCTGCCCTTGAGTACATAGCTGAGAGTAGAAAACTGCATCAGCATCACTCACAAGTGAAGAATGGCAAAAAGCTGGGTATGGCCCAAGCAAAGGCAAATACAACCAGATGAAAAAATACTTTGTTGTTTCCCTGCTGAGCCCAGAGCTGGTTTCCTGAGACTGAGCTGTGCTAAAGTATGCTTTAGTGTGGATAGTACTCTGTCTTCTTCAGAGATGATGTTGACACTCTGTCAGCAGTGGCCCTTGGTGCTCCCAGGCATTTTTATTTTAACACATACACCAGACACGGTAGACATAAGTTCAAATCAGAAGAGGGAAATATTTTCTTTCAGCACTTGTAGGATGACTTGATCTGTGAATTCTTGGGGAGAAGATGTGTAATATGTGTTAATTTCAGTCTACAGAGGCTACTGTCCAGACAATGTGTCCTGATGCTAGTGACCTTCTGTGACAGGTATTTTGATAGTTGCTCATATCATTCAGAGCTGGCTTGTGGGATGGCATGGAGGCAATCTGGGTTGACAAAGCAATTTACGACCTGGAAAAGTTGTGCAGGGTAAGAGTTAGATTCTCTCATGGCAGAAGAGATGGGTCATTTAACCTTTATCATGGCTGCAGCATAGGACTTTAGGAAAATCCTGTTGTTGCTATCAGTACTTGGCCGTATAACCAAATGCCACAGAGCGCATCACTCATACCGGACTGGCGCCTCCTCCAGGTCACTCTGAGGATTAGCTTGAGGCTGAAACCCCCATCCACAGTCTGCACACTGTCACTCCTTCTCCATAATCCTGCAGCCCGTCTCACAGTGTCAGGAACCACAGTGTCTTCTCTGTGTCACTGTCTGTGTTCCCTCCCTCCAGGGGAAGTTTAGCTTCTCAATAGTCCTGCACCCTAGTGGTGACCACAGTAAATTGTCCTCCTACTTCCCCAATGGCGAGTGGGGGGACCTAGGTCCACCCACTACTCGAGGTCCCAGCCCAGGGACCCTGTGGATTGCAGCATCCTGCTGCACCTCTCCTATTGTTGCATTTCCCTGGGCCACTTCCCCGTGGCCACAGAACCTTCCTCAGTCTCAGCAGCCTGTCCAGAGCACCCTCTCTTGCTCCCTGGGTTCCTGCCTATACTGCTCTGTCCAAGGTGCTACCGGGTTCCAGCCCACTCCAGACACAGTCCTCCCTCCTCAAGCTCCAAGCAACTAATGACTCTGCTCTGCCCTGAGGCCTTTTTATATGGGCCTGCTGGTCCCTGATTGGCCACCTCTCACAGCCCCTCCCCTTCTCGTGCATCCTCCCTAGGGCTCTGTTAACCCCTTATTGGCCTGTGTGAGGTGATGCCCCATCACACCAAGGATACCCTTAACTCTCAGGATAGTTGTTGCTCTGAGCCATATTTTCAGCCGCTCTGTTAACAACCTTGTGTCCTTATAGTGGCATGTTTCAGTCTAAGGAACGTCAGCCATTTCTGGATGACAGCAGGCAGTGTCCATGATTTTTGCAGAGACAGTTGCATCTTGGTTACACTGCACATTTTCGATGTATTTTTACCACAGCTTTTCTCTTTGTAAGCTTTTCTGCACATAAAAGAATTACCAAGCCTTTAAAGTTAATTGTAGACTCAGGGTATGTCTATACTGCCAAAAAAAAAAAAAGAAAAGAAAAGAGAAAACCCTGCAGCAGGAAGTCCCAAAGCTTGGGTCAACTGACTCAGGCTTGCAGGGCTCATGCTATGGGGCTAAAAATAGCAGTGGAGACATTCCCGGTTCACCTGGAGCCTGGGCTCTGAGGCCCACACCGCCCTGGCCAGTTTTCAGAGCCCAGGCTCTAGACCAAATGCAAGCCCAGGGCAATTGATCCAGGCTCTGAGACTCACTGCCGTGGGTTATTTTTCCCCCCAGTGTAGACACACTCTTATGTGCCAAACTCATCCCTGGTGTAAATGGCTTCTACTCTTTTGACGAGAATGAAGTGGCAGCTGCATACACCGGAGTGAATTTTGCCTTAGTGTTTATATATTTTTCTCTGAACACTTCTAATAGAATAAATTATAAAAATAAGATGTTGCTAGTTGGGCTTGTTCCATACTGTACCCGGCAAATGGGGGATAGGAAAAAATCCTGAAACTGAAAATTCTTACCCAGAATTATGGATTTAATTATTCTGCATAACATCATTTGTTTAGACTAAGGCACTTGGCACAGTGCTCAAATCTTAACACTTGAAAGAAATTCTTGGTATCCATCACATATTGTTTAAAATCAATTTGCTTACAAATTTTCTCTCCTTTATACCAGTACTGCTATGGTACCAAAACACTGAATTATTAATAATTACCCCATATTTAATTTTTAATCCAATTTGGTATCCATTTTATAGTAGTCCCATTGAATACACTTTTCATTAGTTTCCCTAAGAGGATGTTGTGCCCAATACTAAGTCCATTGCATACCCTTTATGCAACAAGCTAATATTAAAAAAAAATTGAGTTTGGTATGATTTATTTTTGGACAAATCCATGCTGCCTATCACATATGTTCTTCTAGATAATAACTAACTGATTGTTTTGTTATCTGTTCTAGCAATATTCCACATATCTGTAGTCAATGTTAGTGGTCTATAATTTCCCACGTCTTATGCCATTCTTAAAACCCGAGGTGAGGTTCTGTGGCTGGTGTTATCCAGCAGATTAGACTAGATGAGCACAATGGTACCTTTTGGCCTTAAAATCTAAGAATCCATTAATTTTCCAGTGTACTGGGATGTCGACAATCTTCCATAAGCCCTTGGAAATGATTGCCAATCAAGGAGCTATCCAGGGTGGTAACCCACTTTGTCATTTCTGAGTGCCTACAGCCCACAACAGAACCAAGCACTGTGAAGAACTAACATGTTCACCGAAAAGATCGTCTATATTTGGGAAGGCTCTCCAAGAGCATGGACCTGCCCTACCTTATACCAGTAAAAATACCCAAAACAAAACAAGAAACAAAAATGCCCCACAGCACACCTTAATTCTTGAAGTTTAGTACAGTCACTGCTCAAGAAATACTGAACACTTAACAGAGTCTCAATCCAAGAACTGGGTACCCAATCAATGCCCTGCCTGGCTGGTGAAAGACAGTCATGAGCAACTGGTGTATGCGGTGTAGTTGTACTCATGGAGGTCCCAGGATATTCGCAAGATAAAGTGGGTGAGGTAAAATCTTTTAAATCTCTCTCTAACGAGGTGATACTTATGACAAAAATATGCAATATATCACTCTGGGAAGGAATCTTCTCTCCCTCCTTCAAACATGCAATAGTGTGATCAACAGAGTATCAAATCTTTCAATCCTGAGCAAGCTGATAGAGAAACTAGCCTAAATCCAACTACAGTCTTGTCTAATTTAAGCTAATATCCTAGACCCTGGCCTGAATCCAGACTGTGTTCAGTCTGGATTCAGGCCATAACATGGGACAGAAACATCTTTAACAGCATTGTTGGATAGTCTCTTCCTGTCGATGGGTAGAAAGCAGACATGCATTCTAATCCCTCTGGACCTGTCTACAGTATTCAGCACTAGTGAACGTGAGATACATCTGTCCCACCTGAGAGAGATATCAGTGGTCTAGAAAAGGCAGTGTGGTATGGTTGATAAAGCACTGGCCAGGGACTCAAGAAATCTAGGTTCTAGTCCCAACTCTGCCACTGGCCTGCTTTGTGACCTTGGGCAAGTCATTTCACTTCTGGATGCCTCAGTTTCCTCATCTGTAAAATGGGATAATAATACTGACCTCCTTTGTAAAGGGTTTTGGGTTCTACAGATGAAAAGTACTATGTAAAAGCTAGGTATTATTAATATGGTTTAAATCTTTACTCACAGGACTCACCCAAAGAGTAGCAGTGGGAATCTGCATCTCTGCCACTACAGTTTTCACTTGTTGAGTCTCCCAAGAATCAGTTCTCTCTCGGGTCCCATTCAACATCTACACACAGCCACTAGATGAATTGGTCAGACAACATGCACTAAGTGCCAGGCCTATGCAGATTGCACATTGCTTTATCTTTTCTTTACCACATATGTGCACACCACTACCACCAAGATGTCCCAGTGCTTGGATGAGATCTACTCATAAGAACAACCATATTGGGTGAGACCAATGGTTCATCTACCCCAGCACCATGACTTCCAACAGTAGCCAATGCCAGGTGCTTCAGAGGGAATGAACAGAACAGGCAATCATCAACTGATCCATACCCTGTCATCCACTCCTGACTCCCAGCTTCTACCAGTCAGAGGCCAGGGGGAGCCAGAGCATAGGGTTGATCCCTGACCATCTTGGCTAATAATCATTGATGGACCTCTCCTCCATGAACTTTTATTTTTTTGGACTCTGTTACAGCTTTGGCCTTTAAAACATACACTGGCAATAAGTTTCACAGGTAGACTGTTGTGTGAAGAAGTTCACGCACTGCCCTGGGACAGAACATTCCAGCAAATCTCATCAGCAACAGGAGCTACTGCAAGCAAAACAAACCTGACTTCTGCTCTTTCCCCGGTTTCCCAAAGAATATCAAGTCAAGTTCAAGGTCTTGGTCGTTATCTTCAAAGAACTCAATAGCCTAGGCCCAGGATATCTAAACGTCCACCCAAAGCTCTGGAATGAAGACCATGGTTGACAAGTCCACTGCTCAGGCACAGTGGAACACTATCACAAGTGTAAAGCTTGTCTGTGCAGGAAACAGGGCTTTCTCGTGGGCCAGGAATGAACAGAGCTTTCTCATGAGACTCTGGAATTAACTCTTCTACAGGAACTAAGGACCATAACCAACTTTGCCCCCTTCTGCGCCAAGTACAAGGCACACTTTTTTGGCCTTGCCTTCTCTAACATAAACACATAGCAGTGTGTACAAAAACCCCCAAACCAAAACCCTACCAAACTAAAACACACAGTTCTCCCCTTGGGAAGACAATGAGAGAAAGAGAATAAACCATATGTGACAGATGTTAGTCACATCACTTAATGGATGACTGGAAGGTACTCAGGTACTATGGTATAATAACATATACAAGTTTCTATCTCTTTCCTCTCACTTTGTTCTGTCCATCCTTACTCACAATTCCTCTTTCTCACATGTATTTGTGCATCTGTTTCTCACTTACATTCACACATTTCTCATGCCTGCCAGGATTGTAGGCAGAATGGGTGTTTGAATGGTGAGAGGGAAGGGTAAGTGGCCGAGAGGCAGGTAAGACATGATAGATAAGTGGATGGCACAGCAAGTGGGGTAGCAGTCGAATAGGCAGGAAGGCAGTATAGATGAGTTGGTGAAAGGTAGAGAAGCAGGCGGGCTGGTTGGGAGGAAGGGTGCTTTTCGGGGAAGTCATTAAGGTGAACAGCTGGCAGAAAGACAAGAGAGGAAGGTGGCTGAGAGACAGACAAGAAGTCAGTTACAGTGGGTGGGAATCAGGCAGAATAAGTGAGTGAATGTCAGGATGGGTTGGTCTTCTTTGGAATGAGTGGGTGTCAGTCCAGACCAGTAGGTAGGAGAGAGGCAGGTAGCCATGGTGGGTGGGTTCCAGGACTCAGTGCCCTCAGTTTGTACCCACCACCACCACCACCCCTGAGCTGTGGGAGAAGATACTGTGGGAGCAGGAAAAAATACCTCTCCCTCAAGTTAGGGTTAAGAAGAGTGAACTCCTTGGAAGGCCCTGAAGTTAAGGGCCTGGCCCCCAAAGTCCCTCTCCAAAAGGGCTGCATTTCTTTTGCAGCAGCTGTAGTGCCCAGGAAAGCTCCACCCTCAGAACTAGCAGGTTTCCTTGTGCTCAGGTGCCTTTTCCTTGTTCATATTTGGCAGGAGCTGTTCAATCTTCAATCTTGTTGTTAAAATACTACTTGTTGGTAGGGATGGAGCTGAGCCATTACTGTTCAACTACTTTCCTGGATTGGGAAACAAAAGTCTTTCCTAGCAGGATTGGAGAGAAAAGAGACATTATGGTGATCGGGGGGTTGTATAAGTAAATAGACACAGATCGGCATACCAGAACATTAGGATAATAGGGCCAAGGGAGGTTGAGGAAATGTGACATTGAGGAGCACAGGGTGGAACTGAAGCTTGTCTGTGATATAAAAGATATAAGGCATTTAGGATGTGGGAAATTTTGGACAGTAGACTGGGCCTTAGGGGCAGCCATCAGATGGAACTGGAGTGCAGACTGGAAAGCCAGGTTTCAGGGACCAAAGTTGTGGAAAGGTTGGGTTTGGGGCAGGAAGGGGATCTTGGATTATTGGGTCCCCATCTTGAGGAATAGATTGTTTGATCTAGGGGTGGGTTGGAAGAGCTGGGTTCTGAGGACAGCAGGTTGCTGGGATGATGGTGTGGAAGGGTAGATGGAGAGGCAAGAGGAGACTTTGGTCTTTGTAGAGAGTAGAGGAGGTCTGCATTGTGTAGGCAGTGGGGTGGGGGCATGCTCCATCTTGCAGAGAAGTGGGTACAGGGGCTGGGGAAGCTGGTGCTGCTGGACAAGACTGGGCTGGCTTATTGAAAGGCCTAACCACTTACAGCTCAACCCAGCAGCACCAGTGATCAAGCTAGTGTAATCCTTGGAGGTATAAAGAGGAGAGTAATGAGTAGGAGTAGGGAGGTGATTTTACCTGTGTATACGGCACTGGTGAGACGGATACTGGAATAGTGAATATAGTTCTGGTGGATGTTAATAAAATTGAAGAGGTGCAGAGAAGAACCACAAAAATGATTTGCAGTCTGGAGAAAATGCTTTGCAGTGAGAGACTTAAACAGCTCAATCAATGTAGCTTACCCAAAAGAAGAATGAAAGGTTACTTGATTATAGTGTATAAATGTCTTCATGGAGAGAAAATATTGGGTACTAAAGGGCTCATTAATCCAGCAGAGAAAGGCATAACAAGAACCAGGGCCGTCCATAGAGGGGTGCGGGGCCTGGGGTAGAAGCGACGGATTTGACTCTTCTGGGACCGACTGCGCTGGCCAATTGCACCAGCCTGCAGGGCCCTCCAAAGCGTGGGCCCTGGAATGGGAGGGCTGGGGCGGAAAGGACGGATTCATCTCTTCCAGGACTGACTACGCCGGCCAATCACACCGGCCTGCGGGGACCCCCAAAAGCGTGGGGCCCGGAGCGGTTGCCCCGATTTGCCCCACCCAAGGGACAGCTCTGACAAGAACCAGTGGCTAGAAGCTGAAGCCAGACAATTAAAAAATAAGGCACAAATTTGTAATAGTGAGGGTGACGAACCATTGGAACAAAATACTATAAGAAGTGCTGGATACCTTTCTGGAAGATATACTTTTGCCAAATATAAGTTATTGGACTCAATACAGGAGTAAATTTAATGGCATGTGCTATACAGGAGGTCAGACTAGATGATCAAATGGTCCCTTCTGGCCTTAAACTATGAATTTATGATGCCCGTTCCTGTTGCTTCTATCTCATTCCCAAACATGTCCTGGGATTCAAGACCCAGCTCAGACTGGGCGCAGAAGCACCAAACACTGGCTCTCTAGCTCCAATTTTCTGTCTTCTTGCTCTATGTGCTCGTTGCTGTCTATCTGACTCACAACCCTGCCCAGAGCCTTTAAACTGTCCAGTGTAAAATCAGGGCCCATGCTTGTGGCACTGCTAATGAAGAAATCCATCTCATCATAGTGTGGACATGTCTTTGGTAAATACCAGACTGGAATTTATGGTCCCTAGCCTTCCAGAAAAGCATTTTAATCCCTTTGATTTTCTTCTTAGAGTGCACTCCTATTTGTTGGATTCCCTGCATAGACGGTGTATGTGAAATCTCATCGTACAGCCTGGAACTTTGGTTCTTGTTCCCAAAATCATGGGCCCTGCTAGCATCACACTAGAGATCCACCAGTACCCTGGTGTCATCCTCCAGCTGGCCGGCAGCATGCAGAGGTGATGCCTTCGTTGGGGCCATCTTCAAAAAATGGACTTCTCTACTGGTATGGATGAGCGCAACTGCTGGTACTGGAAGTCACATGGAAATGAGAGGAAGTGGGGGAGGACTGCTGAGCAGGCCTACAGGCAGTGATAGCGGACTTCCGGTTAAGAAGCAGGGAATAGGTAGATTGCAAGAAAAGGACATGGGGATGGGAGTAGAGTAACCAGATACCCTGATATTATCAGGACTGGCCTGATATTGGGGGCTTTGTCTTATATATACAACTACACCTTCTCTCCTCCCCAGCAAAAAAAAGTGTCCTGATTTTTCACACTTGCTATCTGGTCACCCTAGCTGGGAGTCCTAAGGGATTGGAGATCCAGCCAGCAGCCTTCAATTTTTATGCTGAGGTAGGAGCCTGCATCCACACTACATATAGGGCAAGTTAGTAGCTTTTGAGAGAAACTCACCTGAGGTCTGCTCTACACCACACCCACCCCAACCCCTTCTGTGCGGCTACCGCACCTGGGGTATGTCTATGCTGAACCCGTCGTTCCCAACTCAGGTAGATGTATAGGGCCTAGCTTTGACTGAGCACCCTAAAAACGGAAGTGTAGCTGTGATGGTGGGGGTATGACCTAGCTGCCCCAGTAGTACCTAGGATCCTGGACGGAGCCACCGCCTTGCCAGTAGCACAGCTGGAAATTACAGCTGTAGCTGCAGTGTGGAAGGAGACTAGAGCTCTACCTCGTGCTAACGGGCTAGTGCCGGCGAGCCCATGAGGGACCCTGAGCGAGACCCTGCCCCCCGTGTCTCATTCATGCAGGAGCAGGGGGAGGGAAGGGGCGTGCGCGAGCGCTTGCTGTGGAAATCCCGAAGCCTCCAGCTCCTCCCTGTGTGTGTCTCTAGGCTGGGGACCGGCTGAGGCGCAGGCAGCCCGGGCTGCCGCCTTTGCCTTGCTCCCGCTCTCCTCCTCCCTGGGCTCCCCGCCTGCGGCCTCCCCACACTGACATGCCCCAGCAGCAGCAGCTGCAGCCCTAGCCCCGCCTGCGGCCCCTTCCGCCGGCTCTCCGCGTCCTCCCGGAGGAGGCGAAGGCGCTCGGCTCGGGGGCTGTCATCGCGCCTCCCCGATGGGCAGCCTGCTGAGCGGGGTCAGCGTCAAGGAGCCCGCCACGGTGGAGGACTGCGACTCCACCTGGGAGACGGACTCCGAGCCCGAGCCGCAGGACCCAGGCGGGGACCAGCAGCAGGAGGCGGTCGGCGGGGAAGAGCCGGCCCCGGAGCCGCCGGCCCCTCTCCCTGCCGCAAGCGGCCGGCCCGAGGAGATCCAGCAGGAAGGGGAAGAGGTGGAGGGGGGCCGAGAAGAAGCAGCAGCAGCCCCCGGCCCTGAGCAGGTACCCCTGGCACCGTCAACTTCTGCAGGCTGGCTAGGAGCCAGACAGAGCCCCCCGGCAGCCCGGCGGGTGTTTTCTTACCGCCCCCAGCCAGGGCTGTGGGAGGTCTCCACGGTCATGGGTGTCCCATGAATGCAGCAGGCTTGGGGCGCTGGGGATTTGCTCTGCTTTCTCGGTACCCTTCCGCACGTCGTGTTGTCGGCGTAAATTGGGGCTGGATCTTTGCTTTGGAATGAAGCAGCACAAATGGGGGTGGGGGGCTGCGTGGCACCCCCGGGCTGGGGGAGGCAGACCCCGCTTGGGTACTTTGCTGCTTTCTGAGTGTGCCGCCTGCTGCCGCCTGGGTGCTTGTTTTCCTCCTGGTGACGTGTGCTCTGTATCAGGCTGAAAAAGAAGGAAGTGTGTTGGGCTGTGGGGATTTTTTAAAAATTTTTTTTTTTATTTCCCCTACCGCAGTTTGTTTCACAGCTCATTTCTACTGGCCTTCAAGGCTGTTTGAGACCAAGATTGTTTTGATATCCTCTTAGTAATCTAATGCTATGGTTACCAACCATGGGGAATGTGTGTGTGGACAGAGCAAAGGACTGGAAGCCAGGAACTCAGGAGATCTAATCTTGGCTCTGATATTGACACCTTTGTGTGGCCTAGGGCAAGTCTCTTGATTTCACCTCTCTGTGAAGACTTAATCTCTCTTGAGAGGGAAAGTTAGTTAATATTTGTAAAGTCCTTTGAGATGAAACATGCTAAGTATAATAATTATAGTATTACTTTTGGTACTTTCTGGCACCTATGACTGGAATTTTATGCTCCCCTTTCAATGATGATCCTCAGTGCAAGGTCACATTGCTCTGCTACCTATTTCCCATTCATCTGTAAGTGACCTGCAGTGGCAGCTTTGCTGCTCTCTCATGATTGCACCTGTCTTGGTTAGTCTCTAAGGTGCCACAAGTACTCCTTTTCTTTTTGCGAATACAGACTAACACGGCTGTTACTCTGAAACCTGTCTGAGGTTTGGAACAGCTCAGGGTCCACAAATTGTGCACAAAAGGATAGAAAGTGATGTGCACTGTTGGTATAACCAAGGTATTATGCTCCTGAACCTATGACAGGCTGAGTGACTTTAATGGGATTTGAAAGTGCTCAGCACGTTACCAGAGACTGGGCTCAGTATCTGCTAAACTAGTACCCAGTTGCTGAAAAGGTTGAAAATTGTTAGTGTAGTAGAGCAGCTTTCAGGCTCAGCAGCAGTGGCTTATTAAGAGATACAAGACTAGTATACTGATGTCGTCTTGATATCTCTGAGGCTTCCATATTTTTTTTCTATACTAAGATTTTATCTATAGTAGGAAACTTTTCCTTAAAATTACCACCGTTGCTAGCATCTGTAGTGTTCTACAGAGTAGCGACAGTGGGAGCCCTTGTGTACATTGGGTTCCAGCAGGGGTAGCCAATAGGCGGACCAGGGGCCAGATCCGGACCGCCAGATGTTTTTGAATGGACCCCAACATCTATTTATTTACTTATTATTATCATTGTTATTTTATTATTATTATTTTCTCCAGAATCTGGACCTTGACTAGATCTTGCCCAAGAAATTTGGACCTTGCCAAAAATTAATTGACTACGCCTGGGTGCCAGTGTATCAGCAGCTGCCAATATTTTAGTTGCCAAAACATGTATACCGATTCTGAGCAGGGCTAGCTGCTAGATGCTATGTATAGCATCATTCCTACCACTGTTACCCCCCAAGAGTAGCAGAACCGGTGGCAGCAACAGTGGGAAATTTTAGAGGGGGGAAAAAAAAGGCTAATGTAAATAAAGCCTAAAGGCCCAGTTTGACCCTTAATTACTCATGTGCAACTCCAATGGACATTAATAGGAGATGTACTTGCACTCCCTGTAACTGAGGGTAGAAGCAGTGCCTAGGCATCTAAACTGAAAATTGTCTTATGTTTGAGGGACTGAGATGAATAATTACAATTAAAGATGGTACAAGGAAAACTAACAACATAAGATCAGTCCAAACGCAAATATATTGCACAACAAGTTGCAAGTGTCTTATGGTAAGCATTCTTACACTTGGATGTCGAAAACAAGTCAATTTGTTTTCAGATTTACTGTAGTAGCAGATATTTGTAAGCCATAAAGTAAGATAACTAACCCTTGGAATGCGCTTACAATTCCAATCAGAAAGCCTGCGCTAAGTCTTTCTTTGCTGATTATGTGAAGATTATTTTTTAAACTTTGAAACACCAACATTAAATTTGTTGAAGGGGTTGAGGGATATGTATAAGTATTGGGTAGTACACAACGTAGATTTGTGACTTCTCACTGGACCAGATATCAAGAGTTTTGGTACTGAGTCCTGCATTTTAGGAACATAGGATGAAATCTTGACCCAGTTAAGTCAATGGCAAAACAGCCATTGACTTCAGTGGTATCAGAACTTCATCAATGGAGTCAAGCTTTTTCTTAGCTTTATAGAAGTGTTTACTTTTTGAGGTATATGTAAATGAAATAAGAACTAGAATTTTAAAATTTACTGTCATTCTGCTTCATGTATCATGGTGGAGCAGCTAATGCCTGGTATTTAATTATCAAAGGGTATTTCCTGTTCAAGTAAGCATGTTTTATCTTTAGTTGGAGTCACAGCCAGTCTATCATCAAAGACTGTTTGTCATCAAAGCAATGTATTAATGGCAAGGAGTTTGGGGTACAGTGGATGGAGGATATCCTGTGTAATAACACAGGAGTAAGCCTGGCTGTGTCCATACTACCACAAATAAGGTGTAAAGGAGTGTTTAATTTCCCCCCCCACCCCCCAGCCCCTGCAAGTTTGTGTATTGATTTCTGTAGGGGAGTTTTATTTTTGCATCTTAAAACAAATAGAAGTATCTCTGATTACAATATTGTAGAAAACAAAATGATGTGAAAAATAAAGTGCATAACAGAATTAGTAAGTCTCTGTATATGGGTGCTTTTAGCTGGGTTTTTGGAAAATGTATACAGCTTGATCCAGCACCTGCTGAAGCCAATGGGAGTCTTTCCACTGACTTCAGCGGGCTCTGAATCAGGCCCATAGATTCCAAAATGGTTGGGATCTACTACAAGCTTTCATAAATGCTTTTTTTTTTTTTCAAGAACAATTTTGCTTTAGGGTTTTAATGATGCTTTTCACTGGAACGTAAACTTATGTTCTTATGATAAATGAAGTGGGGGAGTAGCTCCCTTTTATGGACACACAGCCAGCCAGGTAGCTATAAAATCCCTCTTGGTGGCTGCTTGCTATACCTGTAAATGGTTAAAAAGTCCCCCAAGTAAAGAAAAGTGAGTGGGCACCTGACCAAAAGAGCCAATGGGAAGGCTAGAACTTTTTAAAATTGGGAAAAAAGCTTTGCCTTTGTGTTCTGTGGTGGTTCTCTGGAGAGAGGGGAACAGAGAAAGGCAGGGCTATGACTATGCTGTAAAAAACCTTTTGCCAGGTATGGAAATAATCAGATTATAGCTAGAACTACCCAAATATGTAAGTAGATTAGGAATGTCTAGAAAGACGTGATTAGGGTTATTTCTTTTATTTTCTGTAAGGCTTGTGAACTCCTCTGTGCTAACCCCAGATGCTTTTGTTTGCTTGTAACCTTTAAGCTGAACCCCCAAGAAAGCTATTTTGGGTGCTTAATTTTTGGAAGTGCTCTTTTAAAATCTAGCAAAAGCCTAAGTTTCAGATGTATTTTCTTTCTTTTTGTTTTTAATAAAATTTACCTTTTTAAGAACAGGATTGGATTTTTGGTACCCTAAGAGGTTTGTGCATATGTTGTTTAATTACCTGGTGGCAACAGCTGATTTCCTTTGGTTTCTTCCTTAGCTCTGCGGGGCGGAGGTGAAAGGGCTTGAGGGTACCCCACAGGGAGGAATTCCCAAGTGCTCCTTCCTGGATCCAAAAGGGGTTTGCATTTGGGTGGGGCAGCGTTTACCAAGCCAAGGTTAGAGAGAAGCTGTAACCTGGAGTGGCAAGTATTAATTTTTTTAATCCTTGCAGGCTGCCGCCTTCTGCACTCAAAGTGCCAGAGTGTGGACTCAGCCTTGACAGATCTAAACACTAGTTTCCTGAATCATATAAAATAGTTTGACAGTGCTACAAATATTCTTGTTTGCCATTCAATAGTTTTCTTCCACAGGATGCAGTGGTAGCTTTAGGTATGCTTTCATGGTAAGATATGACCCAGACTTATGAATAGTCTGATTTCACTAACATAAAGGTATAGTTATGCTTCACTTTCATGTTCAGCCACTTCTTATTTTGTCTTGATAAGCGTTTGCGCTTTTTAAATAATTTCTAGATAAGTTTTACATTCAGTAAATAAATCACTGACCAACCTATCGGTCCAAATTCAAGAAATTACAGAATTTATAAATGGATCTACCATGTGTGCTAGGCCTGCTTTTGTTCATATGTTAAAAATATCCTTCCTGTCACACACATATTGTTTGATAAAAGCTTAAGTAAATTTATGCAACTGTACATCTATGTATTCAGAATTCTTGAAGCCCATTCTGAAAAATAATTATTTTAAAATGTGTCAAACCATAATAATACAAATCAGTGTTCAGCTTGGCTGTAGGTGGATATTAACTACTCTTTAAATGTTTCAGAATGATGATACAACTGAACTGACAACAAAACCAAAGAGGAGCTTTTATGCAGCAAGAGACTTGTACAAGTATCGACACCAGTATCCAGTAAGGGCATTATGTGGTTTAAAAACTCTTTAAATAAAGAACAATAACCAACAAAACTCATTAAAACAGGCCTTATCTTTCCCTATTAAGTATGAGACAATGAAAAGAGTAGGATTTCTGATGGAATAGCCAAAAGTAAATGCCAGAGGGGGGAGACTGGACCTGATGTACCATTGTTCCCTCCCAAACCTATAAAACTCCTTCATGCCTGAGGAGCTTACCGTCTAAGGTCCTGATCATGCAAACTTTTATGCACATGCTTAATTTTAAGCAAGTGAGTAGTCCCAGTGACTTACTATTTTTAGAGGCCTACCTTCTTGGTTCTAAAATCTTTTAAAAGAGCTGAATGCTAGCATACTTCCACTGTTGATAGTTTTATTGCAGACTAATAATGCTTTGTTTCTTTCTTTTCAGCAGAACTTTAAAGATCTCCGGTATCAAAATGACTTGTGCAATCTCCGATTTTATAAGAATAAAATTCCCTTTAAACCTGATGGTGAGTAATCTGACAGTAGTAGTAACAAAAACAATGTGCAATAACATAAAACTGAACTGATAATTACAGTACTAAGGACTAGGTTTGTGTAATACTTATGTCACAAAAATGTCCACACAGTGCCTTTTTTAATTGACTTTTCCTGTAGTGTAATGTTAATATACTGAGAACACTGCAGTATACACCATTCCTTAAAGGTGGCTGTATAACACAGAAATTATTTATTACATTAGTCCCCGTTCTACAGGGGAACATTTCAGTCATGGCTGGAAATTCTAAGCAATGCATTCCCAATGCAGTCATGGGACTCTAACCGCACCTTTCATGAATACCAATGGCTGTTGCTTATGTTACGAACTGCACATCAAGCTGCAGTGATATCCTTAACATAGAAATAAGATATTCCATTAAGAATAGTTTAAGGGCTGCATTATGACTGTTACAGTGATGATGCAGTAGGGCTGGAGGAAGTGCATCTTGTAAAAATCAGCACTGGAGACATTATACCTGAGAAAGCCAGGTGCAGGCTCAATGCCTCCAGTGGTCCGGGGGTAAGAAGAGTCACCAGCAGCACTTGTTACACCTTTAGAAATGGTTAGGAAGGTGCTTTTTCCAGCACAGCCCTCTGGACACTTGCTTATGCATGGGAATTATTAATATCTGTATTACTGTAGCATCTGGAACCCTAGTCATGGACCATTATCCTATTGTGCTAGGTTCTTAAGAAGGATCTCCCACTCAAGTGTGACTCCATATAATTTTGGGTGGTGTTCATAGGGAGTGCGAGCAGCCGCTCTATGGGGCCAACTGCTCTAGAGCATAGTGGGAAAGGAGCTCCCTGCCTCCACCTGCTTACCACAACACTGGCTCTGAGGTAGCCATAGTTTGGTGCTAAAAGCTATAGATTTAGGGTGTGATTTTTTTTTTTCTGAGTCACTCAGAATAGGCCTTCCTGTGCCCCCTGGAATTTGGTGGCAGTGCTGCCAATCTCTTGAATCATTGTGAATAACATCATTTTGACTGGTACTGGAGCCAGCATGGTAATGATGTGAGGCGCTCCTGGTGAATTCTAGCCCTGCCCAAGGGGAAAAAAAACCCTTTTACTGGCTACCTTCTCCACTGCCCCATGTCCTGCAGAAGAGCATCCAACCAGGGCTGCTTCAGAAGGCAGGTCTAGCTCTCCCCTCAGGAGTCAGTGGTGGTTCTGGGTAGGGGAGTGATGCCATTCTCACAGGAGGGGAGTGTGACATATCAGTCACACCCTGGAAATCCAGATCAGTGGGGGGAGGGCTGTGTCACCCTTGCCCTGCAACATGTGGGGCCTTGCAATGCCTTACTGTTGTAGCTCCCAGCTTGGACCTCTTACAAACAGCATGCAGCTGTTTTATTGCCAGCATGCAGGTCACTCGCAGATGTGTTTCTGTAACTGCAGCCTGTCAGTCACATCCTGGCTCTCACCAGCCTTTGTTATTCCGCAAGGTGACACCAACACATTCCCAGTTCCAGATTTCTCTCTAGAAATGTATGTTTTCTACTGCTCAGCCCTCTTCTGGACAGTCCAAATATATGTTATTCCTTTAAGGAAATAATATACAACTTGCCACTTTAAATGGAGTTACGCAGACACTTCTTAAACACAATTAGATAAAACAATAAAACAAGTTTATTAAAGATAAAGAGAGAGGTTTTAATTGAGAATAAGCATAGGAAATACAGTCAGAAATAGTTACAAAAATAAAGATAAAATACTTTCTAATGCTAAACTTAACAAACTATATTAGATTTAAGCAAAATTTCTCACCACATGCTTCCAGGACCTCTCCCCCAGAATCCAACAGCTGCTTCTTTTGTCTTCTCAAATGCAAAGAGTGAGATGGACAGGGGGAGAAACGAGAGGAGACTCTTAAGGTGTTTTTCACCTGTGTATGCTCAGGTGCAGGTTTGCTTTTGTTTCCTCCCTTTCTACTTGATGACTCTGTTTATTACTTAAATGCAAATTAAGGCAAACACACACTCTTTGTTCAAGACAGGCTTGTTTGGCCAGTTTGATGCTTCATGAGTTTTGAACATGCACTTTTAACATCATATAGAAAGAAGTTTACAGTTTCACACACAATGCTGCTATACACATTTTACCATATTACTGATCAGCAAGTTGAGTTTTCAGATGGTATCTCACAAGTCATACTTTGTACAAAGATTATTACAATAATGTGTAGGGTGTGAATATAGGGGTGCATCCCATTACAGGGAGAAGGTAATGAGCAGAAAGATCCTAGCAGCTCAAGGCGGCTCTGCTCCCTCCTTCCTGATGCCCTTTTGTGAAAAATGGGTCAATCTGCTCTCTGCATCCCCTCCATGCCAGGCCTGGGCAGGGACAGTGGGGGTGAAGAGCCTCTGGAGCTTTCTCCCTTTTTCTCTGATCCTGGGAAGGAGGAGACGGGCACTTAGCAGATGGGTAAAGAACCCTTGGAGCTGTAAGAGCAGATAAGGGAGGCTGGAGGAGCAAAGTTGATGTGGGCACAGGGGCACAGATATGGGAAATTGATGTGGGAACAGATGTGTTCGTATTTAATTTGTTGCTGGGCTCGGAGACAGGCAGATGTGGGCTGGGGCAGGCAGACACACAAATAATTAATTAGAACTTTGGCTTGGGGAGAAGCTGGAAGGAAGTTCCGCACCATCAGGTAGCCATGTAGAGACCCTGCAGTGGGGGCCAAAATCAGCGTGCCATATAAATTTGGGAGAGTGGGCAACACTGTGACACAAGAGGATATTTTTTCTTAAATCTCATGTTTGTTTTTTAGTTTTTCTCATGGTTTTTGAACTTTGGGGGTTGGCAATATTTCAGTGATAAAACTGCTATTAAGTTCAACCAGAGAAGAGTTAGCACAGAGCGCTTTTGAAAATCCCACTATATAATTAGAATGTAAGGCTTTGGGCGCGGGGGGTGTCATCAGTGTGTCCTGTGCTTTGTCCAGCAACTAGCACAAAGAGGTGCTAATGTGTGACTGGAGCTCTGAGGTGCTGCATGGTATGAATGATTAATAATAATTCATAAATTCCATTTTTGTTTGGTCCCCTACTGTTGGTTTCTGTTTGTGTTTGCCAGTTGGACCCAAATGCATTCATGTGTTGAGACTAATACAAGTGGAAATTATCCTGGAGTGTTGTAGATTTTTCCAGCGTGACTTGAGAAACTCCATTTAAATTCTTGGCAGTGCTAGTGGCCTCAGGAGTTTCAGGCACAATTAATTGAAACAAATTCCCAGATCCTAATGCACCTGGCAACCGGAGAGATTCTTGAATCAATGACTTCCTTGCAGTATTCAGGACATATGCTACTAGACTAGGATCTCATATATGCAGAGTTGCGTTAATGTAGTGACTATAGATTTCACTCTGAATATCATCAGAGTAAACAGCTTGTTTTAAATGTGATAAAAAATCTACTCCATTGAGTAAACAATGATCAACATACTTTACACAGGTTATAGTGCCATATCCTCAGCTGGTATAAATCCGCATCTATTGAAATCAATGGAGCTATGCCAATTTACGCCAGCTGAATAGCTGGTCTGTATTAATTAGCATCTGTGTATGGACAATGCTAATTATCCTTTTCTTTAATGTAATGGCATGTCTTTAGCACAAAGCACAATATAGGGCTAAAACATTTGTGATACATTTGAAAGATATATTTTATCACTACCTAATAATTTCCTGAATTTGTTTATACAGGAGTTTACATTGAAGAAGTCCTGAATAAATGGAAGGGAGACTATGAAAAATTGGAACATAATCATACTTATATACAGTGGTTGGTTACTTATTAGCTATTTTTATTTTAAAGCATTGATTTGATTAAAAGTGTTATTTTGTCCACCATAAACTAAAACCATTTTTTTTTTAAACAGGCTTTTTCCACTTCGAGAACAAGGTTTGAATTTCTATGCTAAAGAATTAACTACATATGAAATAGAGGTAATATACATTGAGTTTACTGTCAACTCTCAGATTAATATTGAAGTAGGACTGTTTGTTATTGTATCAGGTTGTTGTGTACAATGCAAAAGAATTTGGTTTAGAGCCATTTAGGTTTTTAGATTAACTTCTTGTTTTATTAGGAATTCAAGAAAACAAAAGAAGCAATTAGAAGATTCCTGTTGGCTTATAAAATGATGTTGGAGTTTTTTGGAATAAAACTAATTGATAAAACAGGAAATGTAGCTCGAGCTGCTAATTGTCAAGAAAGATTTCAACATTTGAATGAGTAAGTAATGGCATGCATTAGATGCCATGTAAATTGCCTTAGAATTTTTATCCTTTGTTTTCTAGAGAAAAGCAGGACATATTTTCAAAAGAATGCCAAGGAAGTGGGAAAGACAAAAAGCAAGAATCAACAATTGTTTTGTGTCTGGATGTGTGTATCTCTTCCACACATTCTTGTGACTGTGCTCCTTACCTACTGTCAATCTAACCAACAGCCATGAATTCACTGAACGTAATACTTTCAAGTACTATTGAATAAGAACACAACTCCATATTAGTTTGTCTAACACGCGGCTGTACAAATTTCTCAATTATTCCCAAAATGATGCTTCTAGCCTATTAACAAATATTGGATTATCTAAGTATTCACTTTTCTTTACTTTTAAAAGGAGGAGCAAATTCTCCACACTTTTAATAGGCTTGAAAAAGAGAAGGCTTCCCTCCTCGCCTAAAAATTAAATGCTTTATCTCAACTGTAACACTACCTGAATAGTTTTAACGTACACTAGGCCAAATTTTGACCTGACTCTCACCCTGTGTAATCCCATTTCCTTCACAGGGATTATCTGGGAGATAAGTCGAAGTTGAATTTGGCCAACATTTATCTCTCAGGGTTTTTTTTAAGTTTGATAGGACTTTTCTAATACCACTGAGCTTGAAATTGAAGTTTGTTTTCTTGCAACATTTTCTCCTGACATTATGGATGCACACTGCTTTCTTAGGTTAGAGTTGCTTATGAATAAATCTGGTCAAATAATTGCCTTTTCTGAAAAAAATCAAGTACTTTTATTTATCCAGTAGCTTATCTGAGTCATCTCATTGACCTTAGTAGACTTTGAATCAGGCCCTAAATAAGTCAGGGCTGCACAAGAGCGAAGGTCTCAATCACTGCGTATTTTACAAGATCAATTCAGGTGTTCCAGTGCTAGCTAGCCAAACAGTTTTAAGTCAATGTATTGCTAAAATAAACAAATAGTAGTGATCAGATTCCGTACTTGCAGCTCTTCGTCCAAGAGTCTCCCAGCATTTTACAAACATTAGTTTTCACTCCCAACTGTCCTGTGAGGAAGGTACTATTAAGTAGTAGTATCTGCATGTTACAGATGGAGAAAATAAAGCACAGAAAGATTAAATGACATGTCCATGACATGTACACAATGGCAAACGAGATAATGGAATCCAAGACTTCTGGCTCTAGTCCTATAACCACTAGCCTATACTCAATCTCTCACGTCAGCAGAATTTATTTTTAAGCATTTCTTGTCCCTATTATTTTTATCTAATTTCAGTGAATCTTTTCTTGCAGGTCCCAACACAACTACTTAAGAATCACTCGCATTCTGAAAAGTCTTGGTGAGCTTGGATATGAGAGTTTCAAATCTCCTCTTGTAAAATTTATTCTCCATGAAGCTCTTGTGGAAGACACAATTCCCAACATTAAGCAAAGTGCTTTGGAATATTTTGTATACACCATTAGAGACAGAAGAGAAAGGAGAAAGCTCCTGCGATTTGCCCAGCAACATTACACACCTTCAGAGCATTTCATCTGGGGACCACCAAGAAAACAGAAGTTGGAGGGAAACAAAACAGGTAAAAAGCCAACATCCCCAGTTTCTTCTCACAACAGTTACATTTCTAAACATAAGAAGTGGAGAGATTCCAAGAATACATCCATAACTGGTAGCTCAAGTAGCAAAACAGCTGAAGAAAAAAAGGTAGAACTCTCAAGACATGGAGAAGAAAATGAACAGTTTGGAACAGAAACTAACTGTGAAGCTGCTAGGCAGAGCAACAGTGAAAAGAACAGTGATACTGAAAGTCAAAATTCCAAATCAGAGGAAGTTCTCAATTTGTCAGACAAAAAGGAAAATATTCCTCATTCCAAAAAAGATACGGGAAAAGATGGCGAAAATCTGAGCCAAGATTGTGGAAATCCAACAGTTGTAGAGAGAGAGCCATGTGACAGTGAGAACTGTTCAAATAATGTATCTGCAGACGTGCAAGACAACCTCGGTAAGGATAAACCTCCAGTGGAATCCACCATAAAGAACAAAGATGAGATAAAATCATGAGTCCAAATTTAAAACTAGTTATGTTTCAAACTGAATGAAACAAATTATTCATTGTTCTTTCATTTTGGATGATATTCACATCTAGTGTAATATAAGGAAGATCATGGGACCAGGCTGGATATGAGAGCATCAGATTAAGCTTCTTAGGGGTTGATTTTTTTTTTAACTCAGTTTATAGGGCACAATCCAAAATGTGTATATGCTATTTAAAATATGTATATGCTAATTTGAAACAACTATATAGGATTAAATTCCATACATTCCCCTTCTCAGCTAGGTTTCAGTCCACATAGAAAGGAATGCCATTCATTTCTGATCTCACTTTGTTCATCTATTTTTTTAAAAATTAGAATGTTAGAATTTTGGTGTGTTAAGATTTGCAGGAAAAGACTGCAATATTGATTGCCTTTTTCAAGATGATTCTGCAAATTACTTTTAAGGGCCCAGGCCTTTCACTTTGTTTTGAAGTCAGTGGAAGTCCTGCATGATATCCAAGGGCAGAATTAGGTACAAAGGCTTTAATCTTAAATGAGCATTTTTGGCTGAGACTTTCTGAACTGGATATCAAAATGTTCCATTTTGTGAAGCATCATTCTAAATTAAGTGGAAGTGTAACTCATGATTAAACTGTACAAAAGCTTTATATGTACAGTCCTTGTCACAGTTGCAGGGTGAGCTGTGCTTTAGATCTCTTTAAATGTCTTTCCAGTGTGTCCCTCTGGTGACAGGTTTTGCTTCTCCCATCTACTGTATAAAAAAGAAAATAAATCTGGTTCTGAATTTTCAGTTGTTGGGCTCAGGATTCTTGGGATGTAAATCCAAAAAGTTTATAGTTGCAGAAATATATTCTGTCATTGTGACACTACTTGCACATGCAATAATGGCTATCCATCCATATGTAGGCACCTAAAATAAAAATGGCCTGATTTTTACAGAAAGTGCTGAGAACCTGAGAATTATCTCTGAAAAGACAGTAAAAGTTTACGTGGTTAAATACAGATTTAACTGCCTAATTATAAGCACCTAAGATTGAGCATTTTAGTCAGGTCTCATAAAGATGAAATGCAATGAGGTATTAATTTCCCACAAAGCGTCATGCTACAGAAAAACTAATATCTTTGTGCCTAATAGCACTCCTGGGTTCCATAATTTTTGTTTTGTAACTTCACCAATAGAACAATTCCTACATGGGCACTTCAACATTTAACTAATAAATGCCATTATATGTAAAATATTATGGTATGTCATAATTTTCCTGAAGGAAGGTGGTAAAAGTAAATATTATAATGGTGGTGTGCATAGTACATCTTAGGCAGAGGAAAACTCCTTTTTTCAATTTTTGTAAAAATTCCAATTGTTTCATGCTGTGACAATAGACCACTATTTATAAGGATGTTTTTGTCTCAAAGAAGTATTTTAATATCTAGCTTTAGTCTATGTATATGCTGTGGAAGAACACCAAAATTCGTTCCCCTATTTTGGAAGCAGTTAAAGAATAATTGAGCTCAAGCCCCAATCCTGCAATGTGGAGCCCCCTTAAAATCTGTGGGGATTCAAGTGGATGCAGGGGTCCACTTGCATGCATCTGCATCGTATTGAAAGATCAGGGCCTTAGGGCTTGCCTATACAGAGAGTTAAGATATGTCTACACTACAGAATTATGTTGACCTAAGTTACATCAGTTGTACAGCCACCTCAGTAATTAAATTGCTTTTGCACATCCACACTATGCTCCTTGTGTTGGCGGTGCACATCCTTGCCTGGAGAACTTGCACTGATTTAACTGTCAGAGTGGGGTATTGTGGGACAGCTTCTGAAAGGCAGCAACAGTCGATGTAAGCAACACAGTGTCTGCACTGAAACTGCGTGGACATAACTACATCAACCTAAGCACTACACCTCTTGCGGAGGTGGAGTTGTTAAGTCGGCATAGCGTGCAAGTTACATCTATGGGAGTAATATTTTAGTGTAGACACTTACAGTTAGGTCAATGTAGAGCTGTCTTGCATCAATCTAATTCTGTAGTGTAGACCAGGGTGAAATCTGCTGCGTGTTAAGTTGCCATGTGGACCCTGCTGCCATTCTCTAGAAGTTCCATAGTGCGCTTGACTTCATCTGTTTCAAATATGTGCTTTACATTCACACCCTGGCTTGCCATGCATTAAGTCTCTGTGGGCATAAGCCCATAGTCTGTAAAAGCACCTGCAGGACTAAAGGGCAATTCATGTTGAAATTATTGAAAATGATTGTGTATTCATAAATGTAAGCAGTTAGTTATTCACCAGTTATTTCAAAACCCAAGGATGTACAAAACAAACCATAATATTTACAGGTTATTTTTAACTTACTTTAGTCTTAAATGCTTGGGACTTTTGTGTGTGCTTAGTACAGTAACTTGCTTCTGCCCAGTAGTTAAGGGGAGTTTGATCAATTCATATATAGATTAAAGCGTCTTTCCCATTTAGGGGTCTATTTTCTATTAAATAGATATGTATAACTCCAAATAATGTAACTAGGAATTATATGCATACATAGACAGGTGGGAATTTGATTTATACCATAGTATTTTATTCAAATATCAAATGAAGGGGCATACCAGTGTGTAACTTGACAAACTTTCTACTGGGTACGCATGTGCAAGTGTAGTAGTTTATTTGACAAGTTCTGCAGATATGCTTCTCTTTGTATCTGAAATTGGAGTTATAGCTCACCTCCCCACCATACTGAACCAAATCCTGCCTCAATACATGGAAACTCTTTGACACAGAACCTATAAAAACTACTGCCCATTAAACAGAAAAGCAGCAATAAATGTGCATGTCTGGGAGCAAAACAGTGTCGATATTTCTGGTAATTAACAAACTTATCCTCAAGGTTGCTGAGTACTTGCAACTCCTCATTGAAGCCACTGAGGGTTAGGCTTGCTCAGTTCCTCTCAGGATCAGACTCTAAGATTCCAAGGAACCTATGTACTAGGAGTTTGTATAATATTAATTTATATTTCATGTTACCGAGATATAATCCTGCTTGAATTATTATTCTAGGGTAATTCTAATAATGTACAGTTGCATATACCTGTACCATACATAGAAAGTTTACGTCTGTGGTATAATTTTGATGGATGATCCAATAAGATAAGTCAAATGAGGTACAGTAGATTTAAATGGAAAACAAGTCTTGTTTCTTTTTAAATAAAGTTTATTTATATCTGCTTAACTAAATTATTTTGTGCACCTTTTTTTCTGTTGAGACTGAGGGTTGTGCTGGTAGTGATCCATGCAATGGGGCTTGGGGGTTTGTTTGTTTGTTTTTTTTTTAAGCTGCACGTAAATTTACATTATAGCATGCATACATTTATAAATGTGGCTAGAGGAAATGCTGGTTTGCCTCTAAAAGACTGATCACATGCTTACAGCCTTGTTTTGTGTGTGTGCAACATACCAACTTTAACTTTAATTTGGGGGAAAAGTGAAAACAGAAAAAATTTGCTTTTTTAATGAATTTTACCTAAAACCATTTTACACTGATTTTTAAAAAATGCAATAGCATCTCTTAATCAAAACTTGATAAAACTTGACAATATTGCCATTTAGAAGCTACAAAAATCCTTTATTCTCATTACAATGGAAATTATTACTTTTTTTCCCGCTGGAAAATGAATAATAAATTATAGTAAGATTTAATGGACTAGACTTTTTTCTGTTCAAGTGAAAAACATAATTTTATTGTGCATGTTTGTCAGAAGTATGAAAAATATAATTTTGAATTTCATTGACAACTGCTACGTTTACCTGGTTTACATTAGGAAAGCAGCAATCTGCCAGTAACTTTCCCCATTAAATAAATGGAAAGCAATTTGTGGGTTATACACTTTGACCTATGATATCATTTACTAACTCAGAACCTGCCACTGTACTCTAACAAATACATTAAAAGAATATAGTGGGTAAAGTGAATGTTAGTCACCTTAACTTTAGTGTACAACAACCTTGATAAATTGTAATGAAAACTTGCCCACCCAGTACAAATGTATTCATTTGTCCTTATCGTGATGATGACAGTAAGGATATTTTACTTGTCAGCCAAAAAAGGATGATTTGCCTCTGGTGAATAAATAATTACAGAACTGTTTCAAAATACAGTGTTTAGTGAGTGAAGTATTAAAAATAAAATTCCATCTTCAGAACAAAATTCATAATTTTATTTGTGTAATGGTGTAAAAGTAATTATTCAAAGGCAAAGTCTAATCCTAGCACAAAGCCCAAAGAGGTAAGATTTATGTTAGGAGAGAATAGTAGTGGTGGCACTATGGGACTATTTAAACCAATGTCAGATCTCTCTTAGGTCAAAAATTAGGGGTCGGAAGAGGGTGTAGAGTTGTGACAGTGTAGAAGGCAAAGATACAATCCTGAGCATGTGACAAGCGTAGTCCCCAATTTAGGTAATAGTGGTGACTGTCCTAGTACATATCTGCCCTTGCTATTGCAGCTGCACAGAAGTAACTATTTTACCCAATCTAGTTGCTGAATGCTGGATGTTGAGGGTCAAGAATGGGCCAACAAGGCCCATTAATAGCCACCTCACTCTGCCCCCATACTACCTCATCCTCTTCTTATGTATAATGGTACAATTTGAGAAGAGGAATTGGGTCAGGAGAGTGTGTATATGGAGAGGATTTTGTGCAGGATGCAGACTGACAGGTTCACCGTGCCTCTTTGTGTACTTAACAAGATGCTCAAAACCCCTTCTCTCCCCCTTTTGAACCATGAAAACCAGTGCCCAATCTGCCCATTAATTTGTGATAATGTATCACTACTTTATGATGGATGTGCTGCAAAATGAGGGTGGCTTAGCTACTAACATCTAACTAAATACAACAGTGCAGTGTAATTTTGAACTCTCTCTCTGTGATCAGTCTCTCTTGGGCACCACATTATCCTACAAACCATTTTTTCTCACATCAGATGTTAGTTGTACAACTCAAATCCTAAGTATCAAAGACCATGGGAAAGATACAATATACTCTTTTTAAAAAAACCTGCTTTATCTTTGATACGTCTGATGAAAATAAGTTCTAACCTGATGCAGTCTGAAAAATGTAATTCAAAATCATATGGAAATCAATTAAATTAAGACCCCTGTGGTTTAACATTTATAATCGCTTCCACATTTGTTTTAGAAAGCATAAAGGTTTTTGCTGTAAATGGCTGAATAGAAGAGTGGGTAAATAGTCTCTTATTCCCTAGGGAACTCAGCACTTTTTATTCTAACATGCTTATAAATTTGGAAGCATATCCATTAACTAGACTACACTGAATGTGTTTACTACTGTAGTTAATTATGTGAAATTTATTGTCTTTGTAGTAAATAAAGTTTTAGCACTTATTTTTGGAGGGACCTGCTCAGGACATGTTTGCTAGTCATTGGTTATTCCTTTCTTGGGACTTAACTAACTTCCTAGTTGTTCGCTCTTTCTGAAGTTTAAGTTCAGTGACAGATGGTTGGATGTACTTATGCACTGGTAAAATTTGGACTTATTGTGTACGTGGTTATTAAAATGTATTTCAGGAAAAAGTGCAGTAATTGTAAAAAAAAACAAACCAAAAAAACCCCATATTTTTACTTGTAACATGAAATGGCAACATGTCATTTTTAATGTGTGGGTGTGATCTGTACTCTGTATTCCTTTGCAGTGTTAAATTACAGAATGCTGTGCATGTTTGTTAGTACCAATACCATATGTATGTGGTAGAAGTGGTAACCAGTTTCTGGATTTGTAAGGTACTATAAAAATATATTTTATAATTCTGTAATGGTATGGCAATGTTTTATGCCAAAAATGTATAAACAAAAAAAGCAATAGTTTCTGTTGCTTATTGCAGTATTTTAAATTATTTGTTTGTAAAATGATATACTTGGAGTTCCTTCCTTTCAGGTAAATATATTTTTAATAACTGCAGCCAAAATCTATAATAATAATACTAATTAATAATAAAGCCTCTTCACTTTAACAGCATTATTTTGGCAATGTGTTGAAATGTTATGTAGATCTGACTATTTATTCAGTATGTATAGTCTCCTGTATTTAATGTGTGTCTATATAAGCACTTTGAAGTGACACAGTTCTGCTCCTTTTGTTGTCGATGGCAAAAACACCATTGATAGGAGAACAGGTTTAAGTCCAGAGTGTTTCTTTTTCTGAAAGTCTTAATATTTTTATTAAAGAAGTGTACTCTGAAAACATGCCTTTTTGGAAGCATTTTAAGAATTGCAGTTTAATAATAACATCACAAGATGATTCGTGTGTACAGAACCCCACTGAAGTCACTGAGGTTCTGCGCAGGGCCTGTGCGTCTGCTGCCATAGATCCAGTCACAGGATTGGGGGCATATGTAAGGTATGTCTACATTGCTGCTAGGAGCGAGCCTTCTTGCCCAGGCAGACTTGCACTAGCTCCACTCGAGCTAGTGCACTAAAAATAGCAGTATGGACACTGTAGCACTAGCAGCAGCTTAGGCTAGCCACCCAAGTCCAAACCTGCCCAATCCCCCGGGTCCAAGCTCGGGTGGCTATTCCGAGCTGATGCCCATGCCGCAACGTCCATACTGTTGTTTTTAGCATCCTAGTGGGAGTGGCGGTAGCATAGCTGTGTCTACCAAGGCTGGGAAGCAGGCTTCCAGCTGCAGTATATTATTGAAGGCATTACATTTTCAAACCTGTGTACAATATCAACTGCTTAAAGAGCTAATGCTGTGAGGTGTTGAGCACCACCAAATGTCATTGACTATAGCACCCTCTAGATACTGAGCCTATAATAGTAACCAGCGATGTTTCCATAACTCTTAATAGGAGAATATTATATCTTCTATTCAGTTTCCGTTTGAGCTAGAATTCTACTTTTAGAGAGAATTGGCCAACTTCTGCTCATTCCTCCATTTATATTGCATTGGTGTTTTGAATAGCGATGTCCTGGATTTACATAGATGGATTTACATGGATTTATCAGAGCATAATTTTGGTCAATGTGTTGAGTAATTTAAAATAGTCCAAAGTTCGTTCTTCTCCGATGTTTATTTCCAAACAGCGAAGAGGGTATTTGCCAGATGGAAAACTTGATTTGGAAGAATACTTCACACACAGCCCATATCTCTAATGAAGCTTGAAATTAGCATGTTTATTTTAATTTAATTCCTTGTTGGCATATCATCCAGGGGTAGGATTGAGCTACTGCTCAGTAATACATTCTATAGGCAGTGTGGTGGCCCCATCAGTTTCTTTGTAAAGAATTAAGTGACAAAGATAACTTTCTGAACGAGAACTGAATCGGTATGTAGTTTTTGATTGTAGACTCACTCTCAACTCAGAGAAATGGAATTACATAAGAACGGCCATCCTGGGTCAGACCAAACATCCATCTAGCCCAGTATCCTGTCTTCCAACAGTGGCCAATGCCAGGTGGCGTAGAGGGAATGAACGGAACAGGTAATCATCAAGTGATCCATTCCCTGTCGCCCATTCCCAGCTTCAGGCAAACAGAGGAGAGGAATGCCATCCCTGCCCATCCTGGCTAATAGCCATTGATGGACCTATCCTCCATGAATTTATCTAGTTCTTTTTTGAACCCTGTTATAGTCTTGGCATTTACAACATCCTCTAGCAAGGTTGACTGTGGGTTGTATGAAGAAATACTTCCTTTTGTTTGTTTTAAACCAGCTGCCTATTAATTTCATTTGGTGACCCCTAGTTGTGTTATGAGAAGGAGTAAATAACACTTCCTTATTTACTTTCTACACCCCAGTCATGATTTTATAGACCTCTATCATATCCCCCTTTAGTTGTCTTTTTTCCAAGCTGAAGCTTTTTTTACCAACTACTGTCAGTGGAATGTTAAACTCTGAAGCCAGGTATTCTAGGTATTTCAGCTGCTCTGGATTGTGGGCATAGTTCAGTAAACTACTACCACACATTTTTGTTCCAGTCTGAATCCTGTCCATCGGTGATGCCAAAGCAGCTGTGAAAAGTTTCCCTGAGCCACTGCCAAAAAGCAATAGCATAAACTAATGGTTTTCTATCACATCTTCATTAACACTGGCTCCTCCTTTTTAAATTTGTCCTCAGTGACAGAATGCTGGATGTAAATATATGCACAAAACTCAGCAGTGTTAACTTCACTACCTTTTAGGGTACTCATTGCCATTTCATAACTGTTAGTATTCAATCTAAAAAACGCCCTTAGCTGATATCAAGGTACATTTTAACATATTGCTTGTTTTTCTAGCTATGGTGTGCACGAATCTCCCCCTGACTTTAATAGGAGCTCTACCTGTGGGACCAGTACAGAATAAATTAAAGTAATTGTCTTTGTCTCCTCCTTCCTTTTCACCGGGATGAGCTGTTTGTCTGCTAATTATTCAAAGCTGTACACTTTTGCCTCATATAAGGGAGGAAAGTAGAAGTTTCTCTGTCCGTTCATCTTTCTCTTTTCCCTCTCCTTGTTGTTCTGTTGTAACTGAAATGGAAGATGGATACATGGCTCTTACTTTAGTAGTTGTATGCAGCACCTGACAAAGAAGTGTTGTAAGATCACAATGCCTGCACCTTGCCCCTAGAGACTCAGCAAATGTCTTTACTATACACAGAGCTGAGTAAAGAAGATTCATTTAGAATCTAAACTTGTTTGACATAGTTATACAGAGATCTCTTTGTTGCTTTGAGATATTTTTCTAGCAGGTACCTGTTAGTGCCATTTTACGGAGACAGCAACATCACTTTAATTTGAATTATATAGGTAATTATTATCAAGTACCAAATTGGTAGTGACAGTTGCACTTAGTTTAAAAGAACTACTTTTGCAACTAACAAAACTGCAGACAATTCTTTTAACAAATTACATTCCACTTTTTCTATAATCATTCACTGGCCCTGTTTGATGGGGTTGAATAATAAGCTGCAAAAACAAAGTCTTAGGAAACGCTACCACTCCCAGAAGTCACCTACCTTTGTACTGTTATTTGAAAGTTAAATCACCAACAATGAGTTTTTGCAATTTAAACCTGATCCACTGAAGAAATAACAAAAAGGATTTTATCAAAATATTTTGTAATTATAAAGATTTGTGGAAGCATCAGCTTCTGATGTACTTCAGTATATAACTTTATAAAACATGGTGCTTCAGAGGTATACTCTATGGATATTAGAAGTTCATTGTGACTGTGTTACACAGTTTATTCCCTATCTACAAGCTGCTCTCAACCTTTATCCATTGAACCTCTTCCTTAGTGTGACTCTATGGGGGCGGGGTGGGGGAGGAAATTTGTGGGACCAGGACCATAATATGATTCCCTGTTTGTGTCCCTCGGGGTTCTGTATCAAACATGCTCCATTTACAAGTAAATAGATTTTTTTTCCCCAGCTGCCAGCTGTTCAGACTCAGCATGGGATCTAAGAGTCAAGCTGGGTTATTTCTTGTGCATCATAACCAGTGATAAAGCTCCTGCCGATCAAATTGTGCCCTCCATGATCTGTTTGGGCACAGGTGTGTGCACTAGTGCAATTCTTTGGAAGCTCACACCTTTACTTAGGATTGATCCTGGTCAACATACATTGAAATGAATTTAAAACAGTACTCTTTCCCTGGGTTCTTCCCTATGAAAATCTGCATTGCATGCCCCATATATGCCATTTTATTTGTATTATACATTTTTTTATTTATTTTTTGTCCAATGTTTGTATCATTAGAAATTCCTGCAATGTGGTTTTTTTTAAAATGTTCATAAGGTCAATAATGTTCATTTTACACTTTTACACACGCATGTATTTATTTATATTCTATGTATAATTCCAAGACTTATTGAATGTGTGAAAAAATGTTTAAACCTAGCTATTTCTTTCCTTTGTGGTTTAACATATTTCACAGCTAGACCAAGGTTAGGTTTATTAGTTTAGTTTAACAAACACTATACAGGGTTATAAACAAGTGTAACACCTGTTTCAAATTTCTGAATAAAAATAGAAAAAAGGAACTTCACATTTTCACTTCTTGTGTTTCATTTGAAGGCTTAAACAAGTGGCCTCTGAATAAAGATCCAGAGTAAAGTTTTCAAAAGTGCCTAATGCACTTAGGAAGCTAAGCCTGAGTCACTTAGTTCTTGAAAATTTTACATTGCATCCCACATTTAAGTGGGTCATTCAAAATTTAAGTTCTCAATCCTATAAACCTGGGGGGGGGGGTGTTCAGGCCTTCTCTGTGTGGTGCATTAGTCCACAGCAAAGGGATGTAAATTCAAATGTATGTTAACGTCTTGTGGACTAACTGGCCCATGAGGACCCTTCTGGCATGCACTAAAAGTTTCTTAGTGTGTGTTAATGTCCCATTTCAAACTGGGCACTAAAACACTTTTAGTGCATGCCAGGAGGGTCCTCATGAGCCAGTTAGTGTGCAACACACTAGTGCACTAGAATTTACAGGCCACTGGTGCAGACAACCCCTCGATTTTTCATTTTGGCAACCCCTTATTTGAAGTAAAATTTATCCCTTTACATTTACTATAAAAGTATATCAATTATAATAAGCCTATATAATTTGTGGGTGTGATTTCAGACGTTGAGAGAGAACACTTCACCTTGAAGGATAAGGATGTGCGGGAAATGAGATTTTCTTAGCTTTAGATTGTTATAAAATTTTCAACATCTCATGGCCCTCAGTTACATTTATGACCCATTCTCACTCCCCCCAACCCCCCACCGGGTCATGATCTGCCAGTTGAGAAACACTGCTGTAAACCTTTATTGATGTAAGTCATTGGGACTTAGACTTCTTGCTCAGATAAGCCGTTCTGAAAATTTTACCATCAGTGAATAAGCAGCCTAAGTTTCTAAATGGCTCCTGAATTTCCTTTTATCTTAAATGTGAATATACCCCAATGAGAGAGAATTGTGTGGTATGCCAAGATCCCCAATGAAAATATATTCAGTTAAAAACATGAAGATTCTAGAAAATAATCTATATTGCTAATTTTAGCACAATATACCAATATTTATACTATCGGCCTGATCCAAAGATTTCCTGACCAGATCAGGCCAAAGAAAGGGAGCCAGATGATATTGTGCCTCTGTTTTTCCAGCAGTGAGAACTTGTCACTCCCCTATGTGTCCTTTTTCTTTGCTACGTTATTTATTTTCTTTCCTCTCCCTTTTTTACTGAGTTTAGTAAGAATCTGGCTCAGCCATCCAAGACTGCATATTTTGCAACACTGCTGTAAGCCTTTGACCAAAAAGTAATTAAAAGCAATGCCCTAAACAGCCTGATGCTAATACACATGTGCCAGGTCTCAGAGTGGCTAATAAAGCCATGTGTTGTGCCTCTGTTTTTCCAGCAGTGAGGTTGCCGGTCAGAGTTAATACCAGAGATAGAAGCTATATTTTCTCTCTTTGCTGTGCTTCTCTTTCCCCTTGAGTGTGTTTGTCTTCTTTTGCCTTCTGGGAAATGGGACAGCATTCAACAAGAGGTCCAGTCCATCTCAACTGAAGTCTTCTCTTTTCCCAAAAAAGGACAGTTATTAGCATCCACAAGATTGTCAATAAAGGTGAGTTTATTTCTTAAAATTCTCTTCAGCTGAAGGAAAAGGGAGCAGGGGGTGTTGTTAAAATGAAAGCTTTACTTAATACCTCATTTCAAATGCTCTAAGTGCTTTTCCTTCTTTTCTGTGTCTTTAATAGAAGGCAAAAAAGATTTTTAATTGTTTGCCCTGGCACTAAGCAGGCTGAGGTCTCTGTATATCATACCCCAAACCTTGTTTAACACTGTTCAATGTTGGACAGTTACAGGCTCATGTTAACACCTTTAACTCTTTGGCCCTTATATATTCCATCTAAATTAGTACACCACCACTCTCTTACACCAGATAGAAAGCAATGCAGCCACACTGACAAAACCAGTGTAATGTGAGATTGGCCCTGTAGGCCATAAGTACATCAGGATCCTGCTCACCTGATTAATATATGGAATCTTGTTGTTTTCTGTGGGACTACTTGTCTGAGTTAGGCTTTGGCTGCATGTACCTGAAACTTTTCTTTTAAAGTATTAAGGTCAATTATCAGCCCTTGCTTATGTTAGTAAAGATAAAATGCTACAGACAAGCAGGCAGATTTCCCAATGGTGCTTTTAAAATAATTTTGCCCGCTTTGGATAAAACTCTGCTGATAAAACATTTCTCCCTACCTCAATCTTGAAGTCTCTTGCAAACATACAATCATTACAGACATTCTGCTGATTCAAGCTAAAAATGTGTTAAAGCTGCACTGGGGCATGTCTAGGAACACCAGTGCTTATTTTAAATTAGTTCCCTAATGCAGCAGATCTGAATGATTGAGTACAGATACAGGGCCAGGCTCTGTGCTGACTTACTTGTTGTACAAATCCATGTCCTGAATGGAGTTCCATGGGGTGTAAACTGAGGCAGAATTTGGCTGGCATACAGTAAGAACCACTTCATATTGTCTTTGAATGAAGTTAACTGTATATACTAAAAGCCACATTCAGTTTTAAGGACCTGTGCTGGAGAGGTTCCTGGTAATTACCTCCAGGGCAGGGAGTTTGTTTGAAATTATACTGGATGCCGTGGATCTGTTTATCACGAACAGGTACCATAAGACACATGAGTTGCTGTGATGCCCAATTAAAATACATTTTCAGCGTGGATAGTAAGATCATCAGACAAATGCAAGGTTTACATTTTGTTAATGTGTCCTTTAGGAGCCCTTGCCATAAACATTATCCTATCAATCTCCTTAATGTGATAAGATATGTTTAAATTGGACAATATAATTTTTCATTGTTTTCAATATGTTTCTTTAGTAGCTTGACAAGTTTCTGGGAAAGGGTTTGAAAGGACCCTTGAAGCAATAAAACATCAGAAAACATGTTTAATGTTTGTCTACTTGTCCCACAAATATCTCTTGTGTTTTCTTGCATTTTGTCCCTAATGTGCTGAATTACTCCCCTATAGTGCCACTCCCTACTCTCTAGGAAACAGGATTTGCCATACTGGATCATACTTGATGTCCATCTAGTCCATTATCCTGTCTCTAACAGTGCCCAGCACGAGGTGCTTCAGAGGTAGGAACAAGAACACTGCAGTAGGTAACAATTAGAGATTGGCTTAAACCCTCAAGCATGAGACTTAATATCTCTTCCAAAATTATTTTTAGCATTTATTATTATTATGAAGAATATTCTTGTTATCCATATAAATGCCCAGTCCCTTTTTGAATCTTGCTAAATTTTTGGCCTCAACAACTTCCTGTGGCACTAGGTTCCACAGTCTATTTGCATGCTGTATGAAAAAGCATTTAGTTTGTTAGTTTCAAATTTCCCACATTTTAATGTAATTGAATCCCCCTAGCTCTAGTGTTATGAGTCAGGGAGAACAGAAGTTTCTGAGATATCTTCTCTATACTTACATGAGGGAAGGAACAGTGGGAAGGATATACGGCTTCTTGTTTTTGTTTTTGGGGACTCTGTGCCTAAAGACTTGCTAGAGTCGTGGGGGCGGGAGGCAAAGAGTGAGAGGTGTACGTGACTGCTGGATGGGTCAGAATCATCCAGAATTTTGGTGTGGCAGGCAGTAGACATGCTCATTAGCTGTTTGAAGCTACTTGGGTTATCTCCATTGTGGGCAAGCAGCCTGGTAGGACATCTGGAGTCACTGTCTGAAAGTAGAACGGTGGGGGAGAGGGAGGAGGAGGAGGAGGAGTTTATAAACAGGAACAGTGGGACCCAGCCTGGAGGACCTACCGGTGGAGCAGCACAAGTTCCAGAAAGGTCTGATGTAAGGATTGTGCTCTAGGGATTTTGCCAGTTTTTTGGATTTCAACTGTAGGCTCCCGTGCCCTACTGGAGAATAAGAGAACTAGAATTGCTGCACACTGAAAATTGCGAAGACTACAGGGGAGTTTGAAGGAGGCTGGCATGCCCTACAGAGGACTTGGACACCATTCCACCAAATCCTCCCAGAGAGGAGCCTTGGGGGACTGTGGGTGGTGGGTGGATAACAAGTACTAAAACTTGGGAGAAACACCCTGAAAGTGTTGTCCATAAAACAGTTGTTACTGACAATAGTTACAATTATTTCAAGGATTTTAAGTAATCTGGTATGCGTTCTCATATATAGAAAGATAGATTTAGTAAATGTTTTCCTTTAGAGATCTTGTGTCACACTCCAACTAGTGCAGATTTAACTGTAAAAATTTATGTATCTAATCAAAAGGCATGGAAAGACCAAACTCTTGTCTGTACTACAGCAGAAAGATAAGCTAAGGTAAGGGAAAGAAATACTATCCCTGACATTAGCATCTTTCCTATTGCCTCCCCCAGAATAGCTACAGTAGAAATACTGGCAGTGGAAGAGCTATAGTTTGCTGTCTAAAAGCCATGTGGACGCTGCAGTTTATCACATCATCACAAAATCATCCACAGTCAGGGTCAAAATCATGTTATTCATAAGAGTTGGCAGTGCTGCTCTTGGGTGCGCTCCTTCACTCTTTACTCAGGCAAAATTCCCCCTGTACATTTCTGTCAGTGGAGTTAAGTAGAAATAACAAGACATTCAGCTGTGACTCATGTTGTATTTGAAATCCTGAGGCATGCATGGAACTACAAATCTGATGATACCTTCCTATAACGTGAGCAGAGTTTTGATAAAGAGGCTAGTGCCTCAGTTTTCTCAAGACCTGGTCCAGCATTTTCGAATTCACTATTGCTGGACCTAAGGATGACCACAAATCTCAATCTTTAACAGTTTTAAGAAGATTAATCTCTGCAACTAAACAGTCTGTTTATAAACTATATGAAAATGGGGAAGTGAGGAGCTGAGACTCAGTACCCCTCTCTCCCTAGCACTCCCAGATGCAGAACTTTGTAAAGAAGACCACCCTCCACCCCGAAAGTACCAGGGACTTTGCAGCCCCACAAGTCCTTGCAGCCATGTGATCTTGGGCACAAATTAAACTACTGGGAGGAGCAAGACAGAGATTCAGCCAGAGCAAACTTACAAAATCATAGAAATGTAGAGCTGAAAGGGACCCTGAGAAGTCATCAAGTCCAGCCCCCTGTACAAAGGAGGGACCAAGTAAAGCTAGACCATCCCCGACAGGTGTTTGTCCAACCCTTTCTTAAAAATGTCCAGTGACAGGTATTCCACAACCTCTGTTGGAAGCCTATTTCAGAGCTTAACTACTGTTATAGTTAAAGTTTTTCCCAATACCTAAGAAGAAAGCTACTGAAGCAGCAACCGGCCAACTTAGATGATGTCTTCAGCAGCTGATTGTTTTGCTGTTTTTAACAGCTTTTACTCAGGATATTCTTTCCCCTGTGCTCACCTTCCCTTTTTTCCTAGCTCCCTCCCTTTGATATTCTCTTCACCTTCCTTGTCTCTTTTTAGCTAAATCAATTCCCAAGGAAACACCACTCAAAATTTAAAAATAAAAGAGAGAAAACCAAAACTTACGGTACTAACATGATGTTTGTAGATCATCACTTTGTTCACTATCGGTATGTTATAGCCCTTCCCCCAATCCAAACCTTTGTTTCCTTTGTGTGTTTAAACTGTATACTCTTTGGGTCAGGGACTATCTCTTATTCTATATTTCCAGACTGCCTAGTGCAATGGATGGTGTCCTGATCTCCATTGAGCTTTGTAGAGACCACTAATAAACATAACTAATTAGGTTGGATGAGTATTGTACAGCGTGGAGTAAATTGTCAAAGTTAAAAATAAATCATAATCAGGAGTCTTATGATTTGATGGAAATTATCTGAACTAGTTGCAATAGTAATTCAGTTTTTGAAGCTAGATATGTACAGAGGTTCAAAGGGGGCAGGTGACCAAAGCCTACAGAGGTAGGTCAAGAACATGGAGACCTGAGAGAAGGTTTGAAATTTGGGGGGATCATGGGCTGTTATAGCAGGGATAAAGAAGAGACAAGACAGAACTGGGGCAGGGGGGAAATCAAATCAGTATCTTAGATGTCTGTATACTAATGCAAGAAGCATGGGGAATAAGCAGGAAGAACTCAAAATGCTAGTAAATAAACACAACTATGACATAGTTGGCATCACAGAGACCTGGTGGGATAATACACATGACTGAAATATTGGTATAGAAGGGTACAGCTTGCTCAGGAAGGACAGGCAGGGAAAAAAGGGAAGTGGTGTTGCATAATATATTAAACATGTATACACTTGGAGTAAGGTTGAGAGGGAAATAGGAGACAGACTTGTTGAAAGGGGTAAAAAACAAGGGTGATGTCATGGTAGGACCACCTAACCAGGAAGAAGAGGTGGATGAATCTTTTTTTAAACAGTTAACAAAATCATCCAAAGCACAGGACTTGGTGGTGATGGGGAACTTCAACTACCCAGACATCTGTTGAGAAAATAACACAGCAGGGCACAGATTATCCAATAAATTCTTGGACTGTATTGGTGACAGTTTTTTTTCAGAAGGTGGAGAAAGCTACAAGGGGAGAGGCTGTTCTAGATTTGATTTTGACAAATAGGGAGGGACTGGTTGAGAATTTGAAAGTGGAAGGCAGTTTGGGTGAAAGTGATCATGAAATGGTAGAGTTCATGATTCTAAGGAATGGTAGGAGAGAGAACAGCAAAATAAAGACAATGGATTTCCAGAAAGTAGACTTCAGCAAACTCAGGAAGTTGGTAGATAAGATCCCATGGGAAGCAAGCCTAAGGGGAAAAACAATTGAAGATACTTGGTAGTTTTTCAAAGAGATATTATTAAGGTCACAAGAGCAAACTATCCCATCGTGTAGGAAAGATAGGAAATATGGCAAGAGCCCACCCTGGCTTAACCAGGAGATCTTCAATGATCTAAAACTCAAAAAAGAGTCCTATAAAAAGTGGAAACTCGGTCAAATTACAAAAGATTAACATAAACAAATAACACAAGTATGTAGGAACAAAATTAGAAAGGCCAAGGCACAAAACAAGATCAAACTAGCTAGGGACATAAAGGGTAACAAGAAAACATTCTATAAATACATTAGAAGAAAGAAGAAGACCAAGGACAGGGTAGGCCCACTACTCAATGTGGGGGGTGGGGGAGAATAATAATAGAAAGTGTGGAAATGGCAGAGTTGCTTAATGACTTCATTTTTCGGATTTCACCAAGAAGGTTGGTGATGATTGGAGGTCTAATGCAGTGAATGCCAGTGAAAATGAGGTAGGATCAGAAGAGGCTAAAATAGGGAAAGAACAAGTTAAAAATTACTTGGACAAATTAGAGGTCTTCAAGTCATCAGGGCCTGATGAAATGCATCCTAGAATACTCAAAGAGCTGACTGAGGAGGTATCTGAGCCATGAGCGATTATCTTTGAAAAGTCATGGAAGATGAGAGACATTCCAGAAGACTGGAAAAGGGTAAATATAGTACCAGTCTATAAAAAGGGAAATAAGGACAACCTAGTGAATTAGTTAGTCAGTCTGTAACTTCTATACCCAGAAAGATAATGGAGCAAATAATTAAACAATTTGAAAACATCTACAAGATAATAAGGTGATAAGTAACAGTCAGCATGGATTTGTCAAAAACAAATAGGTCAAACCAACCTGATAGCTTTCTTTGACAGGGTGTATAGGGGGGAAGTGGTAGACATGGTATATGTTGACTTTAATAATGCTTTTGATACTGTCTCACATGACCTCATAAACAAACTAGGGAAATGCAACCTAGATGGAGCTACTATAAGGTGGGTGCAAAACTGATTGGAAAATGGTTCCCAGAGAGTAGTTATCAGTTATTCACATTCATGCTGGAAGGGCATAATGAGTGGGGTCCTGCAGCGATCAGTTCTGGGTCTGGTTCTGGTCAATATCTTCATCAATGATTTAGATAATGACATAGAGAGTACACTTATAAAGCTTCCGGACGATACCAAACTGGGAGGGGTTGCAAGTGCTTTGGAGGATAGGATTATAATTCAAAATGATCTGGACAAAGGAGAAATGGTCTGAAGTAAAAAGGATGAAATTCAATAAGGACAAATGCAAAGTACTCCATTTAGGAAGGAACAATCAGTTGCACACATACAAAATGGGAAATGACTGCCTAGGAAGCAGTACTGCGGAAAGGGATCTGGGCATCATAGTGGACCATAAGCTAAATATGAACTAACAGTGCAACGCTGTTGCAAAAAAAGTGAACATCATTCTGGGATGTATTAACAGAAGTGTTGTAAGCAAGACACAAGAAGTAATTCTTCCACTCTACTCCACGCTGATTAGGCCTCAACTGGAGTATTGTGTCCAGTTCTGGACACCACATTGCAGGAAGGATGTGGATAAATTGGAGAGAGTCCAGAGAAGAGCAACAAAAATGATTAAAGGTCTAGAAAACATGACCTATGACAGAAGACTGAAAAATTTGGGTTTGTTTAGTCTGGAAAAGAGAAGACTGAGATGGGACATGACAACAGTTTTCAAGTATGTAAAAGATTTTTACAAGGATGAAGAAAAATTGTTCTTCTTAACCTCTGAGGATAGGACAAGAAGCAATGGGCTTAAATTGCAGCAAGGGAAGTTTACGTTGGACATTAGAGAAAAATTTCCTAATTGTCAGGGTGGTTAAGCACTGGAATAAATTGCCTAGGGAGGTTGTGGAGTCTCCATCATTGGAGATTTTTAAGAGCAGGTTAGACAAACATCTGTCAGGGGTGGTCTAGATAATAATTAGTCCTGCCATGAGTGCAGGGGACTGGACTAGATGACCTCTCAAGGTCCCTTCCAGTTCTTTGATTCAGTAGCAGTTTCCCCTTGTTTTTGCAGCAGTACATATTAGGAAAATGTGCTAAGCAGAAATTGTTTATCTAAACAACTTAGAACATATAGGTAAAATACCTGAAACAGTCTCTCTTCAAATGTAAAAATTGGGATGCTCTATTTTAGGAGGGGTTAAGGCCACCATTTGAAAACATGTACAGTGACCAAATCTTTGATTTGCTACCAACAATTTGCTATGTTCCTACACTTCTTGTACACCAAGAGTTGAAAATATCTGTGGGTGAAGGGTGGCTTAAAAATAATCGCAACAGGACTAGAGGAGATTAATTAGGTTTTTTTATGTGTGCAAAGCTGCAGAACAAGAGAGAGAACTCACAAGTAGTTGATGGCTGGTAACTATAACCCATGCCATCTGGATTTGTGTGATTTTATAATATTTATGGTCACTAACTCTGAGAGGAATATATGAATAGAGCTGGCTGCATGTGGAGATGATTTGGCTTTTCAACAGAGAGAATGTGAGGAATCTTGGCAAGGATCTCACATCAGTGCTAGCACCTGATTCCAGCTGTCCAGCTATGCATTATCTCTTCATTGTTCAGGCCTACCATGTGAAACAGCAGCAAAAAATGCTTCAGAAAGTAGGCTTAAAGAAAATAGCAACTAAAATTTGTCATTTAAGTCTCATGAAAATTGTTTTTTCTTAAAGCCCAATATCTGGAGTCATGAGTATTTGCAAATCGCTGCTTTCCTTTTTTTAAAAAAAGAAATTTAGCCCTCATACTTCAGAGAAAATCATAAAAAATGTGATATACATACCTCTCCTATCCTGAAGGTTGAAAAACTAGAAGACCCCAAAATGTATTTATTTTATTTTAATCTCATTATTTTTAAGCCAGTCTCATGATTTTGGAACATTTGGAGTTGGCAGTGCTGAGGATGGTCATGCAGTTAAGGCACAGGGCTGGGATTCAGGGGAATTGTGTTTGACTTCCTGGCCCTACCATAGACTTCCTGCATGTCCTTGACCAAATCATTTAATGTCTCTGCCTCAGCTCCTCATCTGTGAAACAGGACTAGTCATACTTCCTTACCACAAAAGGTAAGATGAAGATAAATTCATTATGTTCCAGTACTAAGGCAGTGATACCCATGTTCATGATTTTATAGAGACTTGTGATATTGGTTGTTTTTCTTAAAGCCCCAACTTTAAGTTGTGATTACATGACAGTATGAGCTTTCATTTTGTATAAAAGTAAATTTCCAGACCTCATGTTTGCATAGTAAAGCTTGAAGACATGAACCCTGTAGGCTTAAAAGAAGACAAATAAAAAGAAACCCATGTTTATTTTTTAAAATCTCATGATTTTTAATGGCTTAGATTAGTGAAATTCCTATGGTTTGGTGTTCAGATAATATAGAAATATGTACGATAGAAAAGCAAATAAATGAAATGACAATTTATTCCAATAATTACTATGCTTTCCAAATCTGTACTTCCTCAGCTATAAGCTTCTATTTATTATTGTTTTTTCTATGGAAAGCTTTTCGTTCTATAGTCTGGGATTCATTCTACAATTCATGTTATAGTTGCTAACTGTCATCGCAGTTTTGTAAATGCCCCAAACCTACCAATGGAGTTACCCAGATGCTTAAACACACTGGATTAGCTAAAACAAGTTTATTACTAGAAAGAAATAGAGTTTAAGTGAGTACAAGTAATGAGGCATAAAAGTCAGAAATGGTTACAAGAAAAATACAGTAGAACCTCAGAACTGACCAGTCAACCACACACCTTATTCGGAACTGGAAGTATGCAATCAGACAGCAGCAGAGACAAAAAAGAAAGCAAATAGAGTACAGTACTGTATTAAATATAAACTACTAAAAATAAAAGGAAAGTTTAAAAAAAGATTTGACAAGGTAGAATCATAGAATATCAGGGTTGGAAGGGACCTCAGGAGGTCATCTAGTCCAACCCCCTTTTCAAAGCAGGAACAATCCTCAACTAAATCATCCCAGCCAGGGCTTTGTCAAGCCTGACCTTAAAAATATCTAAGGAAGGCGATTCCACCACCTCCCTAAGTAACACATTCCAGTGTTTCACCACCCTCCTAGTAAAAAAGTTTTTCCTAATATCCAACCTAAACCTCCCCCACTGCAACTTGAGACCATTACTCCTTGTTCTGTCATCAGCTACCACTGAGAACAGTCTAGAGCCATCCTCTTTGGAACCCCCTTTCAGGTAGTTGAAAGCAGCTATCAAATCCTGCCTCATTCTTCTCTTCTGCAGACTAAACAATCCCAGTTCCCTCAGCCTCTCCTCATAAGTCATGTGTTCCAGTCCCCTAATCATTTTTGTTCCCCTCCCCTGGACTCTTTCCAATTTTTCCACATCCTTCTTGTAGTGTGGGGCCCAAAACTGGACACAGTACTCCAGATGAGGCCTCACCAATGTCGAATAGAGGGGACCGATCACATCCCTTGATCTGCTGGCAATGCCCCTACTTATACAGCCCAAAATGCCGTTCACCTTCTTGACAACAAGGGCACACTGTTGACTCATATCCAGCTTCTCGTCCACTGTAACCCCTAGGTCCTTTTCTGCAGAACTACTGCCGAGCCATTCGGTCCCTAGTCTGTAGCAGTGCACGGGATTCTTCCTTCCTAAGTGCAGGACTCTGCACTTGTCCTTGTTGAACCTCATCAGATTTCTTTTGGCCCAATCCTCTAATTTGTCTAGGGCCCTCTGTATCCTATCCCTACCCTCCAGCATATCTACCTCTCCTCGCAGTTTAGTGTCATCTGCAAACTTGCTGAGGGTGCAATCCCACACCATCCTCCAGATCATTTATGAAGATATTGAACAAAACAGGCTTGAGGACTGACCCTTGGGGCACTCCACTTGATACCGGCTGCCAACTAGAACATGGAGCCATTGATCACTACCCGTTGAGCCCGACAATCTAGCCAACTTTCTATCCACCTTTATAGTCCATTCATCCAGCCCATACTTCTTTAACTTGCTGGCAAGAATACTGTGGGAGACCGTGTCAAAAGCTTTGCTAAACTCAAGGAACGACACGTCCACTGCTTTCCCCTCATCCACAGAGCCAGTTATATTGTCATAGAAGGCAATTAGATTAGTCAGACATGACTTGCCCTTGGTGAATCCATGCTGACTGTTCCTGATCACTTTCCTCTCCTCTAAGTGCTTCAGAATTGATTCCTTGAGGACCTGCTCCATGATTTTTCTAGGGACTGAGGTGAGGCTGACTGGCCTGTAATTCCCAGGATCCTCCTTCTTCCCTTTTTTAAAAATGGGCACTACATTAGCCTTTTTCCAGTCGTCCGGGACTTCCCCAGATCGCCATGAGTTTTCAAAGATAATGGCCAATGGCTCTGCAATCACATCCACCAACTCCTTTAGCACTCTCGGATGCAGCGCATCCGGCCCCATGGACTTGTGCTCATCCAGCTTTTCTAAATAGTCCCGAATCACTTCTTTCTCCACAGAGGGCTGGTCACCTCCTCCCCATGCTGTGCTGCCCAGTGCAGTAGTCTGGGAGCTGACCTTGTTCGTGAAGACAGAGGCAAAAAAAGCATTGAGTACATTAGCTTTTTCCACATCCTCTGTCACTAGGTTACCTCCCTCATTCAGTAAGGGGCCCACACTTTCCTTGACTTTCTTCTTGTTGCTAACATATCTCAAGAAACCCTTCTTGTTATTCTTAACATCTCTTGCTAGCTGCAACTCCAGGTGTGATTTGGCCTTCCTGATTTCACTCCTGCATCCTCGAGCAATATTTTTATACTCTTCCCTGGTCATTTGTCCAATCTTCCACTTCTTGTAAGCTTCTCTTTTGTGTTCAAGATCAGCAAGGATTTCACTGTTAAGCCAAGCTGGTCGCCTGCCATATTTACTATTCTTTCTACACATCAGGATGTTTTGTCCCTGTAACCTCAATAAGGATTCTTTAAAATACAGCCAGCTCTCCTGGACTCCTTTCCCCCTCATGTTGTTCTCCCAGGGGATCCTGCCCATCAGTTCCCTGAGGGAGTCAAAGTCTGCTTTTCTGAAGCACTTGCACCAGGAAATTGTCCCCTACACTTACCAAAAGCTTCCTGGATTGTCTGTGCACCGCTGTATTGCTCTCCCAGCAGATATCAGGGTGATTGAAGTCTCCCATGAGAACCAGGGCCTGCGATCTAGTAACTTCCATGAGTTGCCAGAAGAAAGCCTCGTCAGGTAAGGAAACTCTGTGTTTGTTTCATTTAAATTAAGATGGTTAAAAGCATCACTTTTCTTCTGCACACTAAAGTTTCAAAGCTGTATTAAGTCAATGTTCAGTTGTAAACTTTTGAAAGAACACTCAATGTTTTATTCAGAGTTACAAATCTTTCAGACAGGTTTCAGAGTGAAACTGATGTTATCAGTTTTTGTATCAGCAAAAACCATGAGGAGTTCTTATGGCACCTTAGAGACTAACAAATTTATTTGGGCATAAGCGTTCATGGTTTAAAACCCTCTTCATCAGATGCATGGAGTGGAAAATACAGTAGCAGGTATATATGCACAGTACATGAAAAGATGGGAGTTGCCTTACCGAGTGTGGGGGTCAGTGCTAACAAGACAATTCAATTAACAGTAGAATATCAAGGGAGGAAAAATCACTTTTGTAGTGGTAATGAGGGTGGCCCATTTCAAACAGTTGACAAGAAGGTGTGAGTAACAGTACAGGGAAATTAGTGTGGGGAAATTAGTTGTTGTAATGACCCATCCACTCCCAGTCTTTATTAAGGCCTAATTTGATGGTGTCCAGTTTGCAAATTCATTCCAATTCTGCAGTTGCTCGTTGGAGTCTGGTTTTGAAGTTTTTTTGTTGAAGAATTGCCACTTTTAAGTCTGTTATTGAGTGACCAGAGAGATTGAAATGTTCTCTTACTGGTTTTTGAATGTAACCCTTCTGCCCGTCAGAGTTGGCAGCAACAAGGGCCGGGTTCAATATCTAGGGGATCCATTCCAATAACACAATGCAAACCGGCTCGAGCCCCCACCCAGTGACCTGGGACAAATATATGCCACCCCCGCTGGGCGCCTCCAAGAGGCAATACTTCCCCTCTCGCAAGCACATAGTCTGAGTGTAGCAAAAGCCTTTTAATAACAGAGAGAAACAATGTGGCATTATGTTGGGGAAACACCACCAACAGGATTCATAACACAACCCATGAGCAAAAAAAAAACCCACCCCAAGCAAATTGGGGCATGCCCTTTTCCCCTTGGTTCTTGAGTCCAGCAACCCCAAATCACCCAAAGTCCCAAAAGTCCAATGCCCCAAAAAGTCTCTGTCCCTGGTCAGGGCAGCCCCAGAGTTCGAAAGTTTATCTGCGGAGCTTTACCTCCCAACCTGGGTGGAAATGGGACGGGGGTAAGAGGCACCTTACATGATCTGAAGCTGACCGCCCCATAGCTCCATAGCGGCGCTCCGCTCCGCCAGCCGCCCCACGAACTCCTTCGCTCAGCCGCGCTCCGCTCCGCCAGCCGCCCCACGAACTCCTTCGCTCAGCCGCGCTCCGCTCCGCCAGCCGCCCCATGAACTCCTTCGCTCAGCTGCGCTCCGCTCCACCAGCCGCCCCACGAACTCCTTCGCTCAGCTCCATGGCCCACAAGCAGCTCCTGACATCCACAAACTGCTCCGCGTCGAACTGCTTCACCAGCCGGTCCGCAAGGCACTCCAGCCGTCCCGCAAACTGCTCCACAATATATCTTCAGGCTCCCCCACTACTTAACACAACACTCAGTGATTTCAGCTCTTAGGTAAATTCAGCTTGTAGTAGGGGAGTCCCAGTGCTGGTGCACTGTCAGCCCAAAGTGAGCTCAGCAGCCTATAACTAGACTTCTAATGAAATCAAAATTAGTTCTGATATTCCACAGTGGAGAGAGGAGGAAGTGCAATTAGCAGGTAAGGCCCTCACTAAGGGGCCCATGCCACCAAGTATTAATACTTGTCCCCAGCCTCTCTCCCTTCACACAGTTTTGGAACCCATGACCCTTGCCTAGCGAGTGCTACTTAGTTGATGGTGAATCCCTCCATCATAACAAAAGGCCACGTACAGTTCCAAGCACAGTTCCCATAATCAGGGTAATAACAATTTATTCTTCCTGCCCCAATAACAGAGACACTGGGGATCCCACAGCAGCCAAAGTGACCATTTGGGCAGCTATGGTCTCATTCTAGGCATGGTGGGTGTGCCTATGCAAATGAGATCGGCCCCTGAAGTTCTTTTCCACAACTTGCCACACCTCACCACCAGATGTCAGGGTGGAGCTCATCCTGACACTGCTTACATGAATGTTACAATTACTGGTGTCAGTTGTCCATTTATTCTTTTGCATAGAGACTGTTTGGTTTGGCCAACGTACATGGCAGAGGGGCACTGCTGGCACATGATGGCATATATCACATTGGTAGATGTGCAGGTGACCATTCCCAAGGTGTTCGTAACTCTGAGGTTCTACTGTAAAGGTAAAATGCTTTCTAGTGCTTACCTTAACCAACTATATTAGATTCAAGCAAAATTTCTCACCTCATGCTTCCAGCAAGATTGCTGACTAACCTCTATAGGTCAGGACCCCTCCCCCAGAGTCCAGTGGCTGTTTCTTTTGTCTTCTCAGGTACAGAGATGCTAAGCACAAAAAGAAAGAGAGGGGAGTCTTGGTGTTTGCTTCTCCTTTTTATTGTTTCAATCCCCCTCTTGAAAAATATTTCCAGCTCAGAACTAGCAGAACCAGTAGACAGAGTTCCCTGCTGTTTTTTTTTCACCTGTTTGAGCTTCCTTTGTTTTCCCTTCCTGCTTCATGACTCTGTTTATTGCTTAAATTCAAATTAAGGCAAGCACACATCCCTTTGTTTAGGACAGAACTATTTGCTGACTTCTGCCAGGGCAGGGCTGTGGGGTTTGGAAAATGTGTTAATAATATCAAGTAGGGGAATCTTATAACTTCACATACAATGTTATCATATATATTTATCAGGATAATATTGACCAGCAAATTATGAGTTTTCAAATGATACCTTATATGGCATATATTGTACAACGATTATTACAACAGTGTGTAGGGTGTGAGCACGGGGTGTAGTCTGTCACACAGTAATTGTACACCTGTCAGTCTGACTGATCCATGGAAAAATAATGAAACAGCTGATATGGGACTCAATTAACAAAGAATTCAAGGTTAATATAATTAATGCCAATATAAATGAGTTTTTGTAAAATAGATCCTGTTAAACTAGCTTGATAACTGGATATATATTTAATGAGATTACATGTTTGGTTGATAAAGATAATAATGTTGATGTAATAGACTTCAATAAGGCATTTGACTTGGTTCCACATGACATTTTGATTTAAAAAATAAAACAATATGAAATTAACAAAGATTAAATGGATTAAAAACTAGCTAACTGACATCTCTCAATGTAATTGTAAGTGGTGAATCATCATTGAACAGGTGTATTTCTAGTGGGTTTCTGTTCTAGGCCCCATATTAAATAATATTTTTATCAATGACCTGGAAAAAAACATATAATCATCACTGATAAGATTTGCAGATGGCACACATGTGAGGAGTGATAAATAACAAAGATGATTGGTCACTGCTTCAGAGTCGTCACTACAGTGGATCACTTGGTAAGCAGGGCAGAAGCAAACACTATGTGTTTCAATCCAGCCATACGTAAAGATATACATCTAGGAACAAAAGATGTAAGCCATACTTACAGGAAGGGGGATTCTATCCTGGGAAGTAGTGACTCTGAAAAGACTTGGTGTCATGGCAGATAATCAGCTGGACATGAGCTGCCAGTGTAATGCTGTGGTCAAAAGGGCTAATGTAATCCTTAAATATATAAAGAGGGGAATATCAAGTAAGAGTAGGGAGGTTTATTGTTTTAGTATATTGTTATCATATTTCACATTGGTGCAACCACTACTAAAGTATTGTGTCCAGTTCTGGTGTCAACAATTCAAGAAGGATGCTGATAAATTAGAGAGGGTTCAGAGAAAAGCCATGAGAATAATTGAAGGACTGGAAATTATGCCTTGTAAGAGACTCAAAGAGCTTCATCTATTTAATTTAACTACAGGACAGTTAAAGGGTGATTTGATCATAGTTTCTAAGTACGTACATGGTGAACAAAAATTTGATAATGAGCTCCTTATTTTAGCAGACACAGTCCAATGACTGGAAGTTTAAGTTAGACAAATTCCGTGTGGAAATAAGGTGCCAGTTTTAAACAGTGAGGGTAATTAATCCTCAATTTACCATGGTCCGTCACAGGTAATTTTTAAATAAATCAAAGAATTAATTCAAGGAAGTCCAATGGCCTGTATTATATGGGAGGTCATATTGGGTTGTCATAGGGCTCTTTTCTGACCCAATAATCTGTGAATGGGATGATATGGATGGGGACAAAAGAAGAATATCTAAAATTAGCTAAAAGAAAAGGTGTACTTGTGGCACCTTAGAGACTAACACATTTATTTAAGCATAAGCTTTCGCTCCACGAAAGCTTATGCTCCAATAAATTTTAGTCTCTAAGGTGCCACAAGTACTCCTTTTCTTTTTGCGGATACACACAAACACAGCTGCTACTCTGAAACCTAAAATTAGCTAATTTCTGCAGGTAGGAGAAAATCAGAATTGTGCAAAATACAGATCTGGCTAGAGACACATCTCTTTTGTTCCCCACTCCATTTTCCACCAGAATGGAGGATTTACCTAAGATAAGTATCTGTAGTGATGTAAAAGCAAATAAAATATGGAGGATTCGAAGCAGGGTATGGATATTTTGAAATGCTGAAAGTAATTTCCCTGCATTTTAGAAGATTAAAAATGCATTTCAAGAGAGAAATGTTATGCAAAATGCTGTGTTACATATTTATTTGTCTCCCTCTCGCCTCACCCTCTACATTCCCAGGGAGGAAAGGGAGCTGGAAGAGTGAAGGTTGGTGGGTGATGGGGATTCTGTTCCTCTACCCCTGAAAGAGGGAAGGGAAAGAAGATTTTTCTTTAGAGGACACTCAGGTGAGACACCTGTTAGGTGACTATGTTGTTCCACCCACTGGGGGGAAAGGTGGGAGGGCCAGACATCAGCTCCATCTGCTATTTCCACTTTAGATTCCTCTGCCTGTTGAGACTTTACTTCACCAGCTAGAGAAGAGAGGGAGTTCTATGAAAGCAGGGCTCCTACAATCCAGAAAGACAGCAAGATGAGGGAGCTTCCCAGACCTCCTTTACTTTAATGCCTGACTGCATGGTTGGTATTAGAAGAAGTAGATTATTTTTATAATAATATCTCAAACTCAAATAGTAAGTGTAACTCTGTAGAGTGTAGTTCAAAAGAGATAGCATGACTTTACCAGTTATTAGTGCAACAGACTCATCTCCTTCTTGCAAAATTTGTATCAGCATTCATAGGAGACTGCCATGTAAGTGAACATACTTAACATAGCCTCATTCATAAAAAGAAAAGGGATGAGGAAAGATCTTGTGTCCAAATTATTTGATTCCCAGCCCTTAATCAGAAATTATTCATTTGGGGGCCTGCTCCAGAAAACGCTTGCACACATGAGTAAGTTTACACAGGAATATAAAGTTATTCATATGTGTAAGTGTTTGAAGAATTCAGACTTAATTTAATAAATTAACTACTGAGGAGACATTGCACGTCAAAAGATGAAATATGGATCTTATCTTGAATATGGATATTGAATACACTTGGAGCTGGGAATGTGATTTCCAGCTCAAGTAGACTTGCACTAGCTTTCATTGAGCTAGTGTACTAAAAAATAGTCGTATAGTTGCAGTAGGACAAGCAGCGGCGAGCTAGCCACCCTGAGTATAAATCTGGTTCGACTCTATGGATATATACTCAGGGCAGCTAGCCCATGCCACTGCCTGTGCTACTGAGTCTACAATACTACTTTTAGTGCAGTAGCTCCGTCAGAGCTAGCACGAGTATGTCTACTTGAGCTGGGAATCACACCTTCAGCTCCAAACATAGTCACAGCCATGGAGCGTTACAAAGGAGATGACAACACATTCTTCAATTCCGTTGCAGGAAAGTTTTGTTTAATCATATTCAGCTTTTTCCTCCTTGTCTTGGGATGGCTAGAAAAATTAAATCTCATGATCTACAGTACCATAAGGATGTCATTTTTGGACTTGATTGTCTTAAGGGATTGTCTTCTGAGCTGTCCGATCAAAGACAACAATTATTGTGCCTCAGAGCTCTCCCCTGCTTCTGACTTCCAGTTAGTTACCTCTGATGACCTAATTTTACACTGAAAAAATGTTATCTTTTAAACTGATTATGACCAAATGAGATACTACCTGTTCCATAAAACATCACACCTCTCCCAGCCACCCTGAGGCCTTCAGCATTTTCAGTTTTTGCAACTTCACTACTTGTTCAAAAACCTTTGTTTCAGAATGCTATTGATAAAATTCTTGGTATGCTTGAAAATATCACTGTCTTCAGAAAAACACTGATCAAGCAAAGCAGTTAAGCACATGTTTTTCAGTACATAAGTAGTGCAATTGAAATCAGTGGCCCTACTGACATTCCTACAGTTAAGTACGTGCTTAAATGCTTTGATGAACCATGGCCTAAAAACCTCAGCTTTTTCCTTCACCTAATGTTTTCTTCCCCCCAGCTCTCTTCTAAATTATGTTTTGCTAATAACCTTTCAACTTTGCCCTGCAGAAAGGTCACAGTCACCACAGTCTGTTGGTTTTCTTGTGTATCCCTTCAGTTAGGACTCTAAGTGCCTGGGGAGTGGGGAGCCTTCCTATGTAGATCCTGACAAGACAAGAACCATTCTAGGTCAAATGGTACTTGAGCTTGCTGTGAAAAACATCCATTTCATCAGCTCTTTCTTTCCTACTAGTCATGGAACTCAGCAGCTAAAATATGAAAACTTGTGAACTACAGAAGACACCAAAAGTTGCAGTAAACAAATGTAAAGGATTTTTTTAAAATGTAAAATAAGACCCAAGAAGAGGAGCAACAGAACATGGAGTCAAGTCCTGTCCCTCCATATGGATCTAGTATTTTTTTCATAATGCCTCATATTGATAAAAAATAAGATTGTGGCTCAATTGAACCTTCCACAGACTAGGAGAAAGTAAATGAGCAAAATTCTTCAAGTGAAAAATTATTCTTACAGGGTTTTTTTTTTTTTACACTTTTTTTTATTGCTTCCCATTTACAAATATACTCAAATAGGGATACACCGAGCCAGAATATGCAGTGTCATTATTCAAACTTATATTACAAATACTTTTAGGCTATTCTCTCTCTTGTTAACGTACCCTAATATAAAAAATGTTATAGCCCTAAATCTAGGAAGGCTCCTCAAGGCAACTGACTCATAAAAATAATAAAATAAAACAGGTCCAATAAAATTTTTTAAAAAGCACCAGATAGGAGGAGTGTGAAAGATGTGAAGGGCTATAGGACATGATTCACATAGGAGACTTAGTTGCAATGCCTAACTCCTACATGCCCTGCTGCCCATTTGAATTCACAGCCCTGACTGAGGTGCCTGGATACCCCATGCACTATATGGGAAGAGATAGGTACCTAACAAAGAGATTCCCAGAAGCCAGCAAGTTGATCAGGGAGCCACCTAAGCTATCCAGGCAAAATGCAGAGGAAAGGGCAGGGCTTAGAGGCTAGATCCACAAAGGTACTTAGGCGCCTAACTCCCACTGATCTGGGCCTTAAGCACCTGACTGACGGGTAGAGGGAAGTGCCTATCTCCACTTGGGATTCTCAGCTGTGAACCCTCTCCTGCAGTTAACCATCTAAGGCAGGTCAGCCCTTTCTTGCAAAAAGAAAACAGAGGGAAAGAGATCCCCCCACTGCCAGTAGCCCAGTGGTTAGGGAATTTGCCTAGTTTCAAATCCTTGCCTCCAGAAACCATTTCTCAGGGGGACCTGAGTGCAGTCCTGGGATTCACCAGCTCACCCAGAGTCAGACCAGCCCTTTCTGTGGCTCCACACTACTCAGATTGGCTTCTCCCCTCCCAGAGTGCCATGGGGCAGGCATCTCACTTCCTATTGGTCAGACTAGCTCTTCTTCCCCAGCTTTTCCGTCAGCCATTTAACTCTGCCGCCTCCTTTATCTCAGACACTTAGCAGACCCCCTGCTCTCTGCCCCCTGCACCAACAGGGCCCCTGGCGCTCGACATGATATCTCTCCTCTCACCTGCTGACTTGCCTAGGAGAGGCTGAGTCTGCCCTTGGCCCCCTGCCTACTCGAGACAGCGCCGCCCAAGCTACCAGCGCACAGAGCCCCAGGAGAGCACCTGGGGGTTACACAGACAAGACAGACTCAAGTGGAGGGGGGGGGGTGGGATAGAACACAGAAGCAGGGTCAACAATGTGATGGCAGGAAGTGGCATGTTAGTGCCAAAAGATTTTTTCATAGGGTGGGGAGGCTATTTAGGGGATCAGCTGAATGGGCTGGGAAAACAGGTCAAGGGGTAAGAGGCGTGGATATGCAGGGCTGGATTTCCAATAGGCACAGTAGGCATGTGCCTAGGGGTGCCTAAAAGTTAAAAGTGGGTTAAAAGTTTTGGGTTTTATGGAAAACATGAAGATCAGCTGTAGGCGGGGGGCACTGAAGATGCTGTGTCTCGGGGTGTGTAAGGTGTATATCCGGCCCTGCAGGTGTGAGGTGAAGTGACACTGTGCAAGGGGGAGAGGGAGGGGTAAGGTTGGCAGGAACAGTCATTCAGCACAAGGCAGAGAAAGTCCAGTCAAGTGCTTGCAGGCCCCTGTTTTGGCTGCTTCTGTCCCTACCAGCTGGAGCGGCTGACTGGCTCCTCTGCAGTTTTTTGCCAAAGCCACATGGAGGGAGAAGGTACCATCTGGTTTCCAGTAGGGGCAGAGCGTGTGCGCATGTAGATGTCCTTTACAGAGCTCTGGGGGTGCTAGAATCCAGGGGGTGCATCCCCCCCCTCTGTCGTATGGCCTAGTTTGAGACTCCTGGCCAGACTTAGGCACGAACAAGGGCTCTAAACCACTCATTAGTTATGGGGCAGTGTCAGGGTTTGGGTGGCTTTGCACATACCCACCGGCAGAAACTTAGGTGCCTATGGGGATTTCAGTGCCTACAGGGTTAGGCAGCAGCTGAGTAGTGGTTTTGTGAATGTCAGTGGTACCTAGATGGTAGACTTGGGTACTTAAAGAGGCAGTGTGGCAGGCACCTTTGTATCCTTTTGGATCTAGGCCTTAGGCTCCAAAGTCTCAATGAAAATGGGATTTAGGCACATCTGAAAATGTTACCCTAAGATCTGTAACTCCAGTTCTCTAAATTTGAATGACTGGTGTCACGATGAGGGATGTTAATTGCTTCAACAGAGTCACCAACAGAGAAATATTATTTAATGCTTTTCAAAAATATACTAAGGGTCTATCGTGCTATCATTTTTGAAGCAGAAGTCTTAATTGAAATCAGTTAAATAATAATGATACAATATGGCCCTAACTGTGGTGGTATAAATATAGTATGTTCCTGCATAAATAAAATGGAAGTTATTTTTAAAAAAATAGACAGTCATATGCACAAAGCCAATTTGAATTAATTATTCACTGAATAACACTTGACCAAATTGTATCACCATAAAGTCTAAATTAACAGGGAATATTTAAAGAGGAGATTAATCTGATTTATAAAACTGCCCAGTTTAATTAACAATATGGAAGAAAACTTGAATGCTTTGTTCTTCAAGAAAAACCATGCTACTTCTGATGTGTGTAAAATTTAAAGGAGCCAGAGATTAAAATAATATTAACACAGTTTGTAACAACCTTTCTTGGCTAAACTTAAATGTTATCAGATAGCAAAGTGAGAAATGTTTACATTCAGTGTTTTCTGAATAGGAGGGTGCACAAAAAATGTTTTGTACCAAGGGGAAAAAATCTGTTCTTCACAACATATTAAAATCAGTCACATTAAGGGGAAAAAAATAATTCTAAAACAACGAAATTGTAGTAGAGGCTAAGCCATCTCCCACATACACTGCTACTTTATAAAGCTTCTCAATTGTCAGCAAGCTTTACTGTGCCCAATGAATGTAAATGATACAGAAATAATTCCTTACTTCATTAGAACAAAGCCTGTCAGAAAATTCTTTCATTTTTTTTCTAAATTAATTCCATTTACCTTTTCAACAGAATTTTCAATCTTTTGTAAAATACTCCAAGGGGTAACTGCGCACTGTGAGACTTATAATCAGCGTGAAAGACTGACAGAAAGTTGGCTCAGTCAGTCTCCCTCACTGTTTTCCTTTTTTCTGGCTCTTCTGTTCACAGCTTAAATCACAGAGAAAGTCAGTGTTTAACTCTTACAGCAGGTAGCACAAAAAATACAAAGAAACCCGATCAAAATTTAAGTAAAATCCTGGTGCAGAGGCAAGACAGGGGCATTACTCACCTACATAAAACAATTGTTCTACATGCTCAACCTTTTTGAGCACTGTACAATTTGTTGCATAGATTTTACACGTGATTCAACAACCATTCCCATAATGCATGAGGTAATTAATTAGGCAAAAGCAGATTTGCAGAAGGAAAACAAGCATGGGCATGGATAACCCTCTTGGTGGAAGTGGCTGATCTTGATGCTAAACTCCCATAAGAAATAGTCTAGTCCTTCGTGGCAGTGGCAATTGGCCTATTGGTACCAATGCCGGGGTAACTGAATGCCACCTATCCCAGCCAGAAAAAATATTCCATGACAAGAGCTAACATGATTTCTGGTACAACAATTTACTGATGCCATTCTTCTGGTGCATTTATAGATCATTAGCAAGTATAGGGCAGAAAAGGATTGCCACCTCTATTTGTTTTCCCCCTTTTTTCCTAAGACGTCACAAGCTAAGTATGGGTGGGAGTTTTCCAAAGAAATCCAGACGGTGCAGAAAGTGGGCTTGGTTATTCAGCAGGTGGCACCCTTTCCTCTGAATTAATATGGAAACAATTCACCACTGTGGTGTTGGGCTACTCTGTGCAGATAGAAGTATTGTCTTTTCAGATGAGACATAATGCTGAAATCCTAACCACTTCTGTTTAAAAAAAAAAAAAAAAGACAACAGTCATGCAGCTGGGTCTAAATCAACAAAGGGATTTAGGTGATACAACATCCAATTTGAAGGCATGCTGCTGGCCAATGGACTTCACAGATCTGATATAATGTCTTCTGCAGTTTCCACGGTATGCATCCGATGAAGTGAGCTGTAGCTCACGAAAGCTCATGCTCGAATAAATTGGTTAGTCTCTAAGCTGCCACAAGTACTGCTTTTCTTTTCACAGATCTGAGTTAGGTGTCCAGGCTCCCTATACAATAGGGAGATGTAGGTGCCAAAGAATGGGATCCATGGAGGCCAGAAAGAAGCCACTTCCTACTGAGTAGGAAATGCCAGAAAGAGGAGTGGGGCTTGAGACCTACCCCTCAAAGGGAGCTGAGCACCTGTTATCACTGAGGATTCACAGCTGTGAACCCTTTCCTGGAGTTAAGTATCTAAACTAGGTGAGCCCTTTTTCCACAAAGGACAGAAAACCAGTCCAGTATAGCTAATAGCCCAGAGGTTAGGGTTCTTCCCTGAGGTGCCTATTTTCAAATCCCCACAGTACCTGATTTGGGGCAAGGATTTGAACTTGGGGTTCCCATATCCCAGAGGAATGCCCTAACCACCAGGCTTCCAGGTGTGGTTAACACTCTCTTGTTAAAGCTGTTATGTGTATAAATAATTTAATATTCAGCGGATTGGGGTCTCTTGAAGTTAGGTCTCCCACACCCCCGATGAATATCCTTACCGACTACAGACTTACTCTCTCCTTTTCGCTCTCTGGCCCAAGGAATATTTAATTATTTCATACAAAGTGGCACATCTTCAATTGGAGAGATTGAGAGAGAGCTACCCCCGTAAATACCCAATAGCCTGTGTTTAGGGAACTCTCCTAGGCTGTGGGAGACCTGGATTCAAGTCATTGCTCCAAATCAGGCAGAGTGGTAGTCTGAAAACAGATCTCCAACATCCAGGTGATTCCAGAACCCACCCTTTGCCTCCTTTGAGAATCCTGCTGAGGTTTAGATTATCTTGCACATGCCCCCTGACTGAAACTTAGGCAGAAGCTGTGTAGGGGTTCTGAGGCTCTCAGTGGTGTCTAAATGTTTGATTCGGGTGCCTATAGGGGCAATTAATCACCTAGGTCCCTTTCGGGACCTAGCCCCTGGTGTGCTGAACCTACTGCCTGCCAGGCTGATGAATACTGTTTCCTTATGTTCCCCCATCTGTCTGTATCCATCTGTCTTAGATTGTATGTTATTCTGTCTGTACAGTGTGGTCCTGGCTTGTGTCTGGGGTCTGATGCATTACTGCAATTCAAATAATAATTCAAGTTTTGGGCAATTGTGTTTTGCCTGCCTAAAGCCTATCTGCAGTTTCACTTGCATGTTGCATTCCGCTTGACGTGTTCAAAGTAAAGATTCTGATTTTTTTTTAAATCAACAGAATTTATTTTTTAACAAACAGTTGGCAAAACAATTACATCTACTGAATCTTTACTGTGAGATGGCTGAACAAGTGGGATAAGACATTAAGTTGGGATAAGTACATGCATTCAGTGCCCCCAAAAGATTATTTCAGTTGCATTATACCATAAATGGTGGACTACGGCACACTTTTCCCCCACAAAACAAAAGGATAAACACTGCTCATTGTACAATAGGGTTAAAAACAAGAACCCCCAAACCAATATCTCACATACTTTAAAAGAACAGCCTGTGTATATAATGTCTTCTGCAGTTTCCACAGTATGCATCCGATGAAGTGAGCTGTAGCTCACGAAAGCTTATGCTCAAATAAATTGGTTAGTCTCTAAGGTGCCACAAGTACTCCTTTTCTTTTTGCAAATACAGATTAACACGGCTGTTACTCTGAAACCAGTGAAAGAACTGTGTTTCACTAGAATTGAACAGACGCAAGTGAAAGCAGAATTGGAACCTAACTGTGGTTTACCACATTTAGATCTGGATTGATAGAACAGCTCAATTAGGTGATATCTAAACAGATTATAAATACAGTCTTCTCTGCTGGCGTTTCATCCAGTTTTGGTCAGTGTGGTAGCTGTTGCAGAGTAACAACCATGTTAGTCTGTATTCGCAAAAAGAAAAGGAGTACTTGTGGCACCTTAGTTAGTCTCTAAGGTGCCACAAGTACTCCTTTTCTTTTAGTGGTAGCTGTGTTTACAGGGTATCTTCCAACAATCTGTCAGCTGGAGAGAATTTTGCCCCTCATAGATGGTAAAGACCAGGGCCAGACTGAAGTAATCCCAGGTTTTAAGCACAACAAGCCACTGAATCCCCAGTGGCCCCACCCGTTACAATGACAAAACATTTTCCTCCCAAAGAGGAAGGGCAGGGCACGAGGCACCTCAGTTCCCAAAGGACTCTCAGCAGGGTCCTCACCTCCCTTGACAGCAGCGGAGGTGCACTAGGGAGTCCTCTCAACCCTCTGGTGATGAAGGGGGGCAACAAGTACTTAGACCATCAGGAAGGGTATAACTGCAGGACCAGGTGAGTGAGGCTCATTGTACTCTCCTCTTCCTGCCATACACAAAGGTTTGTCTAGATTAGATAGAAATGGTGAGGTTAGGTTGGGATCAATAGAGCAGTATTAATTTACACCACCTGAGGATTTGGCGGTATGTGCTACTGTTGCATCCTGAAAATGAAGAAGATGAGCGCATTGCAAATTGTAAGATGAGTGTATTGAAATCAACAGGTTTCAGAGTAGCAGTCATGTTAGTCTGTATTCGCAAAAAGAAAAGGAGTACTCTCTAAGGTGCCACAAGTACTCCTTTTCTTTTTGAAATCAGTAGATTGTGCTCATTTACACCCAGGGCCAGCTTAACTCTCCTGTGAGCCCAAGGCTATTAGATTTTGTGGGGGCCCTGTATACAAGTCTTTTTCCTAATTTAAAACAGAATTATAACAATTATGGCATCAAGGCTATTAACGCTATACTAAACTTGCCTTCTAATTAACATAAAGCCATTTTGTGGTTACATTTCAGTCTTAAAACATGTAGAACATAGTTAAGATAATTCAAAATAGCCTTCTTTATCACCTTAGAACAGCTGTTATATTAGTTTCTTTCTGGGAGGTAGTTTCGGTGCAGGGGGGGCTCCAGGCTGGGGCAGGGTTTTGGGGTGCAGGAGAGGGTGTGGGTGCAGGCTCTGGGAGGGAGTTTGGTGCAGGAGGGGATTCTGACCTGGGGTAGGAGGTTGGGGTGCAGGAGTGGGGGTGGGGTCTGGGAGGGAGTTTGGGTGCAGGAGGGGATTCTGGTCTGGAGAAGGGGGTTGGGGTGAGGAGGGGGTCCAAGGTGCAGGCTCTGGTTGGGAGGCACTTACACAGGCGGCTCCCAGCCGGCGGTGCAGCAGGGCTCAGGCAGGCTGCCTGCCTGCATGCCATGGCCCCACACCACTCCCAGAAGCAGCTGGCTGCTGGCACATCTCTGCACACCCCTGGGGGGAGGGGAACAGCGTGTCTCCATGTGCTGCCCATGCCCACAGGTTCTGCCCCAACAGCTCCCATTAGCTGGGAAGTGGTCAGTGGGAGCTGCAGGGACAGTGCTGTGGGTGGGGGCAGAGTGCGGAGCTGCTTTTCCCCTGCCCCCCAAGGACTGCTTAGACATGCCAGCAGCCTGCAGCTTCCAGGAGTGGCATACGGCCACGGCATGCAGGCAGCCTGCCTGAGCTCTGCTGCGCCGAGACCCCCCTTAGCCCAGGGCCCTGCGCTGCAGCCCCTAAAGCCTCTGCATTAATCCGGCCCTGTTTACACCTCTTGAGGATCTGGCTCGTAGTGCCTGTTTCACTTACAGTTGGCTAAGAGGCTGTGACTATTCCACTATACTGTTCCCTACCTTTGTAACTTCCAGGTTAGATTATTGCAACAAGCTCTACATGAGGCTACCCTTGAAATTTACTCAGAATCTACATGGAAAATGTATTGTGATTCCATGATGATTATTCTTCCTTAATTATATCACAGGCTGCACAGTTTCCGTTACAGAATCCTGGCATTTGGATCCTGTATTACTGTAGGAATAAACCTTAGCAACAAGGATACATATGCATTTGTGTTTTCCATGTGGCCGTTTATTCTAAAAATAGGATTTATGCTTCTGCTGGAAAGACATTGGGAGTTAATTATTGAAAAGTGAATGATGTTTAACCCAGTCCCACCACTATTAACAGTGATCACAGTGAAAGATAAGGGAAACTTGATTCCAAAACACAGGCTGTTTTTCCTTAAGAAGGCTGCAACATGTTGAAAAGAGCTACTGTTGTGAAGTTCTGCTATAAAACTATCTCCAGCCTCTTAAATAAAAGTCAAGCACAGATTGACCTTTCTGTTGCTGTAGCTAAGATGGCTGATCTGAGTGAGTACTAATCCTCCAATTGCACAGGAAACTGATTTTGAAAATCATGAAAAATACCTCAGCAGTGTCCTTTTAAACTTAGCTAATATTGCCGCTAGGTATGATGAAATGTAATTGGGACATCTGTCTATTACTCTGTGCTATTGATTTAATAGGAAAGCTCCATTACATCTTCATTAGATTTCTTCCATCAAATAATGCCTTAGCCTGGTCTGATAATGGATGTGTTCTTTTGATGTCATTAGTGATGGAAATAAAGCCCGATTAACATTAGTTCCCCAAACTCATTTTAAAGGGATCGTCACAGTGCCCCAATCCAATTTATTTGTATGTACCGTATATTTTTTAACAGCAGCAGCTTTGGCATTTGCTGCTTAAACTCTTAAAGTGCTGGGATTATGAAAAAACAGCTGGACTCTCCTCTGCAGCTGCTTTGTCTGGTCAAGAATTTAAGAACTGTACTCCTGCTGCACAAAACCATCATATATAATGATTGAAGGCCATGCTGTTCCCTTCTCTCAAGTCAAAATGTCTCTTGAAAGATTTTTGTTCCTTTCAAAATATTGTGCTATAGGATATCTTGTATACTTAATTTCAAACGTATTTGATGACATTTTTCTTTTTTTTCCCCCTCCCTCTCTCTTTCTCTTGCCCTTCCCTTCAGACAAGAAGAAAATGGTATATTACACTATTTCTGACTAACTGTGAGCTTAGATTTATAGACTTAGCTGATGGCATATTTTACGTTGTAAGCTCCTTGTCTGTTATTTACCATTAATTTATACAAACCTAGCACAATGGGCCCAGTACTTGGTGGGCTTTAGGACTACTGCAATATAAATTTGCTAATAAAATGTGTCGAGGACACAGAGTGTTAAAGAATTATGAGGCCAGAACAGTCATGTAGAGCAATCTGGATCACTTGTTAAACTGGGCCCATTCAAATAAAATGCATTTTAATATAGCCACATACAAAGTGATACAACTAGGAACAAGGAGTGCAGGCCATACCTGCTGAATGGGGGACTGTATCCTGGAGACCAGTGAGAGTGAAAAGGATTTAGCGGTCAAGCAACTGAACAAGCTCCTAGTGTGTTGTTATGGAAAAAAAAATCCTGGAATGTATTAATAGGAGCGTAGTGAGTAGGAGTAGGGAGGTGATTTTACCTCTGTTTATGGCATTGCTGAGACTGATACTGGAGTACTGTATCCAGTTCTCGTGTCTACATAGCATATCAGGGTTGGAAGGGACCTCAGGAGATCTAGTCCAACCCCCTGCTCAAAGCAGGACCAATCCCCAACTAAATCATCACATTTTTTAAAGGACTTTGAAAAATTGAAGAAAGTGTAGAAAGCAGACACAAAAATTATTTGAGACCTGGAGAAGATTATTGATCCTGAGATATTTAAAGAGTTCAGTCTCTTTAGCTTATTCAAAAAGAAAATTGAGAGGTGACCTGACTACAGTAAGTACTGGGAGAAAATACCATTACTAAAGGGCTCTTTAATCTAGTGGAGAAAGGCACTACAAGAATCAGTAACTGAAAATTCAGGCCAGACAAATTCAAATTAGAAATCAGGTGCAATTTTCTAAGTGATTAGCCACTACGAAGTCAACAAGCTAAAAATGGAAGTGGTGGATTTTCCATCTCTTGATGTTCTTCAGATCAAGACTGGATACTTTTCTGGAAGATATGCTTAAGTCAAACACAAGTTATTGGGCTCACTTAAGGGTAATGGCCTGTAATATATAGGATGTTAGACTAGATGATCCAATGATCCATTCTAGCCTTGAACTCTATAAACATATAACAAATAATAATGCAAGAGTGTAGGAAAATGTATTGCATAGTGTATTTGTGCTGTCTTAGATTATAGAATGTCATAACCTATACCACAGCACTATGCAGCTCTGATACATGTTGCAGGTACAAAATTGAGAAGCATATCTACATCCCAATCTCTGACCCAGATCTTACTGGTTCATCTCCCCCATTAAAAAAAAAAAAAAAGAAGAAGAAGAAGAAGAAGAAGAAGAAGAAGAAAGAAATCACTACAGACTCTGGCCAGGAAAATGTTCCTTATTACCCACACATATTTAACTCCACTTTTCGCCTAACCCTTCTGGGAATAGGACAAACTTTCGAGACAGAGATACAAATATGGTGGGAATGATAGAAGCTCTAAATTTTCCTGACCAGCTTCTTGAGCTCCAGTGGGATCTGCAAGGATGATCTAACCTGGTTCCTTTGTAGCATCTGCTATGCTTCCTGATGAAGTGTTTTCAAGGTGGATAAGTCTCACCACCTTTCTTTATGTTGGCATCAAAGCAGTAACAGTGGGACTAAGTGATGCCTAGCAACAGGCATCTTTGTGTTGATGTGTACCATTTCAGTTTCAAATTTCACTTATTAATTTTACTTTAACATTTAAAATATGGAGGAGTTGATCGTATGATTCCAGATGGTGCAATATTATTTAAAATATTACTTTATCGAATATGCTAGGAGTATTCAGTACAGCAGATCAATGTATTCATTCAGTTCACACTTTCCTTAAATGGCAGCAACACATTTTGTGTAGACTTATTTATTCCTGATTCTACACAGAACAACATTCTATTTACCAGATGATATCCTGCAGTGCAATATATATAAATGCTCTATACATTAGTTTCTACAATTCCATTTACTCTGTAACCTATATGTACATCATTTTCTTCCATTATTGTCTCATGCTCTTATTTTGAATCCTCAGAAAATATTTTATATGCACACAGTACCTTTCCCCCTGAAGGATCCTACAGGATGCTACAGCTGGGAATGGGCCACATCCATCTTGATTGAATTGGCCTCGTTAGCACTACAAAAAGTAATTTTCCCTCAGTTGATATTCACCCCTTCTTGTCAACTGTTGGGAATGGGCCACATCCACCCTATTTGAATTGGCCTCATTAGCACTGACCCCCGACTTGGTAAGGCAACTCCCATCTTTTCATGTGCTGTATATTTATACATGCTTACTGTATTTTCCACTCCATGCATCTGATGAAGTTGGTTATATCCCACAAAAGCTTATGCCCAAATAAATTTGTTAGTCTCTAAGGTGCCACAAGGACTCCTCGTTGTTTTTACAGCTAGAAAGGTGGTTCACAGAAATACATTTCCCTCTTCAAAGATGGGTGTCATTCAGGTAGACATCTACAAATACCAAAATAAAGACTCCCAGTGGCACAGCCCAGAGTATGTCACTTAGTACCATTAATAAAAAATGTGCAATCTTTTCTGAATTGATCTATTAAAAAGAAGAGTATTAAGTTACCAAGTTACAAGCTGCAATTCTGGTAGTCTCCGCAGCTGTTTAAGGTGTATATTTGCCATCATTTTATGTTGCCAGTCTCCAAAATTATTTTATGATCAGCCATGCCCATGCCATACTGTACCTCTCCAACTTCCCTCCATCCCATATCATGCTATTGATTTTCTTGTTTACAAAGATATGGAGAAATATCCAGGTTTAAAATTTAGCTGGAAGGAAAAGTAAATAATACGATTACCATCAGGCACCAGTTGCAGCCTGAGCCCCATGTAATCTCTCTGGTAGTTTAGGGCCTGGCAGGACAGGAACCCTGGACATAGACACGTTATTTGCCAGCCACAGCAGTACTAATAACAGCACGGTCTCAAATCTAATTGTTCTCTCATCTCAGTTTCAGTTCAGGTGCTCTCTCAGCCAGCTCTCTCTGTTGAACAACAATGGGAAGGAGTCACTTTCTTCTAAAAGTGAACAAGGAACTTTATTAGAATAAAGAAAACAGTATTATCTATAAAACAACATTCTCTCTGCTTCACTGTAGAGCTTCTGCCTGGAGCTTTTCCTATTTCCTCTCCTGCCTGTTTTCTTGTTACAAAGAGTACACACATCCTCACACTCTCGTCTCCAGTTTCAAGTTCACACATGTATTTCCTTGCTGCGGCTTTTTCCTTAGTCATTTTCAAGCGTTTTCAGTATGGGAGGGTCAATAGTTGCCACTGAGCCTTGTGAAGAGTTGAAAAGCTGTTTGCCAGTGTTTGTGAAAGATGATACAGATAGGTTGTCATAGGAGAGGACATCTTAGGGAATGGAGATGAAACGTCCTGCAAACTCTAGGGTCAGTCCTGCCAGGCACATTGTAGATAGAAGCTCTGGTTATCTTACTGGAGAATATAGACTATATACAGCTTCACTGTGGCTTCATTGTAGCAGTTAGAGGAAAATGTGACCCTTAATTTGGAATCACTGTCCAAATTACCTTGCAATAGGAAAAAGGAACTGGTGGAACCCTCTCCTTGATTGATATGATTAATCAGATACAAAGGTTTCAGAGTAACAGCCGTGTTAGTCTGTATTCGCAAAAAGAAAAAGAGTACTTGTGGCACCTTAGAGACTAACCAATTTATTTGAGCATAAGCTTTCGTGAGCTACAGCTCACTTCATTGGATGCATCGATGAAGTGAGCTGTAGCTCACAAAAGCTTATGCTCAAATAAATTGGTTAGTCTCTAAGGTGCCACAAGTACTCCTTTTCTTTTTATCAGATACAAAGAATGCCTTCAGCCTAGCTTAATTACAGCTTCCACAATATGCCTGGGGAGATGCCTAGCAAATATTATGAGAAATTCAACAGTTGGGTAAGAAATTTACTGTGGGAGTTTGGTAGGAAAGCAATTCTGTCTCAGACTTGACAGTTTCTATAACATAACACAGTGGCACCCGATAGCAACCCCGCTGTCCACATTCTGTGAGCATTTCCATCATGAACCCCCCCTTTATCAAGATTTTTAAACTGCCATTTCAAATCAGGTTTGGCTGCAACTTATCCATCAAGATATGAATAGTTTTGAGTGATATGCTATTTAAGCCTCTTTCAAAGTAGAGAGTAGCAACAAACAATTTAAATTATCAAGTTTTCAGACACTATTTGTTCTACTTTTCCAAGCCCTGCAGAGAATAATTTGGTGTCGTGGTTAAAACATAGAGCTGGGAGTCGAAAGACTGGGATTCTATTCCCAACTGTGCTACTTTGTTGCCTTGTCAACTCAACCTTTCTCTGCCTCACTTTCCCCAAATGTCAAATGCGGGCTAATAGAACCAAAAATGAAGTAAAAGGATGCATGCAGCACAATAAACTTATCTCATATATTACATTGGTATAATCCTTATTCTCCCACACCTCCCTTTCACCCACTCTTCACTTTTCGTCATCCCTTGCTATGTTGAGGCTAATTGATATTCTAAGTTCCTTAGGGCAGAAGCCTGTCATATTTATTTATCTATGAAATTCCATGCACACTTATGGCTTTATACAAGTAGAACTATGATAATAATTATTAATACCAACCTCTTTAAGGGAACTTAATATTCTCAGAGGAAAGGTATTCAATATGTACAGATAATAGTTTTTCTTTTCTTCTTACTGTTGCTAATAATTTTTAAACTCATGGTTTAAATTAAGACAGCCAAAGATTTTTATCTGGAAGTCACCATTTTGAATTTGATTCAAGCCAATATGACTGAAAGTCATTAAGACCATCAAGTCAAAGAGTTATTGCAGGCCTATGAAAAATGATTTTGGTTGTCTGGATCTAGGTCCCAATGAATCATTGTTTCAGTCACATAAGTAACTGATATTCATATCAGTTGACACTGCTGTTGGCCGCCTTTGCAAACAGGCTAAGGACTGAGTGAAACTGAAGCCTTGTGCACACTTTAAAAATAGATCAACCTGAATACCAGGGTTAGGTTGACACAACCCCCAGTGTAGGAAAATTGGAGAAGCTGTAGAAGTGGTAGTGTAGATGTGGCCTGAGCTAACCTCTCACTCCTAAAAATAGCCTCTCCTTGTTAAGCACATCCTTGGGCAATGTGATGGGATGGAAGGCTGCTTTGCTGCTATTTGTTAGGTGGATAAAGAGGGCTTCTCTCTCTAGAGCTGTCAATCTGGCACTTTTCGCTAACACTAAACTCACTTTAAAAAGAGAGTATAGAAAAGAACGCACAGAGAAACAGTATGCTTATCTGCAGAGTTCTGCCGATCCCAACATATTTCAGACAGTGCACCTGAAATATGAGAGATATTCCAAGCAACAAAGTAGTATTTCAGGTAAAGTTGAAAGGTCATATGAGATACTGCAGTTTTAAGACACAAATTCTCCTGCTGAAAATGACGACATCCCTCAAGCCTCAGACTAATTCAATTATAATCTCTTTGTAGTATAATGTTGAAAAGAAGCGTTCACAATGCTTAAATCTCTTCAGCGCTACTATGCATTTCAGTCCATCTCACAGTGTTACACTTTTCAGATCAAAATCCCTGTCAGTTTCACTTAGAGGGGAAAGAAACAGAGTTGCCATTGGAGCTGACAGGTGTTACAGCTTTTCCTGTTTTTTCTCTCACTGCCATTTTGGGTGGAGTTTTAATTTTTCAGTTTCTTAGGTATATAAACACAGGGCTCCAATTTCTGATGGATTTAGATGAACCCAAGTTTTCCCATGTTAAGATTATTAAATCAGTCTGCTTAATTGAAGCATGGAACTGAACAGGGAAAGGAACTGTTTTCATTCAGACCTTGGAATTCCAACTCTTTTTGGATAATGGAGAGAGAAAAACCCAATGAACTTGTTTATATTTATAAAAAGTTGGGAGGCTGTAGATTTTGATGAATAATAATTGGGAAAAACAGCTCAAATAAATAAGACCTGACTCAAAGCTTGATCCAAAACTGAACATGAATCTTATGTCAAATCTGAAAATGTTCAGATAACTTTTATTTAGTTTTTAGTAGGGATAAGTGTGCACCACAACCTGGATCTGAACACAGACACATTTTAAGGGGCAGGAATGTTTGTGATACAGTTTTAGATCAGAAGTTTGATGGCGCTGCTCATTTCTAATTCTTAAAGTACATCTACACTAGTGACTGTACATATGTCCATGTGCATGGTTGTCCCATAATGTCCCTATTGCCCACTCCTAAACCCCAGTAGCACATGTCTGAAAGCAAGTAGAGGGTAAGTAAGCTAGCACGCCTGAGGGGTGTGGGTATGTACATGCCTCAGCCTTTGGCATGGCCCTGTACCTATGCCAGTTTGAGTGTGGATGGGGTTAGGGGCATGTTCCAGGTCTTAATTTGAATAGTCTTCCATCCTCATTCTCACAATGCATTGAACCCTTTTCCTCCTAATCATTACACAATCTATAGAGGTCCACTCCCACTGTTTTCACTGGTAATAGCATGCTGCGCTGACCACATTGGAACAGCTTTCTGCTACATTATTTACAAAGCTGTACAGGTGACAATGGATGCAGTCCTGAGCAGCCACGTGGCCTGCCAGCCACACCTGATCCATGTGTGGTCAGAGTAAACCAGAGTACGCCATCCTCCATGATTTCACCCAGAATGGCATGAATATTCATTTGTACTGGGAAATTTCACAGAGGCTGGAGCAGGCAGGCAATGAGAAGACTCTGGCCCAGTGCCAGTGATATATCAAGAATCTGAGGCTCCTGTACAGGAAGGCTAAAGACTCAAACAGTCACTGTGGGACTTTGTAACAATACAAACCAAAAAAAAAAAAGATTTTGGAAATGTTTTTTTTCAAAGACAGATTCCTTACTAGGCTACAACACAGAAACTTATTTCCCTCACCCCTCGGAAGCAGTACAAAGGTTTGGGAGAGGGAAGTAATTGCTGGGAAGGAGCCTGGGGGTGAATCTGGAGGGTTGTTGGGTGTGGGTTGGAGAAGTATAGAATGGGGGGGGGGGTTGGAGCGGGAGAGGGATTGTTAGGGAGTTGGAAAGCCTCCCCCATGTGGACTCTGGCTGACCTCTAGCTTCTCCCATTCAATCAAGCACATCTGCCTCTGTCCCTGTGTGTCTCTGCACCCTCCCACCCCCCCATCCCCATGTGGCCCTACACCTCATTCTGCCCTACTCCATGTGTCCCTGCACCTTCCCTCCCCCATCCCCATGTGACCCTGCAGCCCCACTCTGATTCAGGCCCTGGCTCAATGCTGTCACCCCTCTCGCTCCTGAGCATGCCCCAGTCTGTGTCCCCACCCCCCACACACACACTAGCCCTTCTGAGCTCCAGTCTGTGACCCCCCAGCAGCTCTGTGTGCCCTGCTCTGTCCCTGTCGCGCCTCCTCACGTGGCCCCACTATGAGGAACACAGCTTCTCCACCCTCTCCATCTGTATGATAAGCTGTTTTTATTTGATGAAGTGTCTCATGAACAGCCAGCCACCTTTCTCTCTTTATATTCCTGACATGGGGCCTGGTGATTTATTTTTCTTCTCCAACAGTTGCTTTTATTGCAAAACATTTACAGTAACTTTATGGGAGACAATGTAAACTACTCAGTCAACTAGATTTTAAAGGTAATACTTTAAGTGGCTTATTGATTGAAAGGGTTGCTCCTAGCCTTCCATACCTGGTTAACCACCCATTTGCACACCATACTATCCACAGACATCTTAAAAATTAAGTGTTCCTAGGAAGTTGTTACAGGAAAATAAATTCATTGCCTGTTCACTGTTGTCTCTGACAGTAAATATTTCACTTTATAACAAGAGACAAGACACAGCTGAATATGTTTTGGATTTGCGTTAGCTGTAACCCAAACACTGTAGGACAAAACCCACTGAGACAGAATTTTTCAGAACAGATTCCTTTGAAATAATATACTCTGGACTGCATTGTAGAATATAATTTTTAGTTTCCTAAACAATTACATCCTGGGGCCACTTGGTTAGTTAGAACATTATTTTCTATTGTGTGGTTAATGTAATGTACTGTCACATTAAAGTAAATTGCCCTGGGATTTAAAAATTACATTGTCTTCAGGTTTCATTTGTGAGAAAAGGTCAACCTTTACTAAGTAAAAGGAATACATCAACAGTTGCTAACAGAAATCCTTTCCAGGCCTTCAATAAATCAGAATATTCTCAAAGCTTTGACTGAGCTCTAGAGAGATTAGCTAGGTTTAGAATCTTATTGTAGTCTCCAGAAAGAACACACACAAGCACTTTCCAATAACACTTCCACAGTATTCTACACCTCATTAAGCCCTCTCAAAACCTTTTTGCTAGGCAAATCATTTTTTCAATGCTCCCTAATCACCCATAGTTGGGAAATTTCTGTTTACATTGCTGCCATTTCTCCATATGGAATAGCTGTAAGATAGAGCTGGGTGAATAACCTTAAAAATAACATTAAATGCATCTGATAAATTATTCACAAATATATTTGGCCAATGATCAGTGCAGCTCTATAGATGAATGAATTCTTTCAAAAAAGTCATATAATACATGCAAAAAGTATTGCAAAATTATTCAAATGATTTATTTGATGAATATTATTTAAGGAGTTCTAAGCCTAAGGACCTTGTTATGACAAGCTGAGTGGCTTTGGATAGATAAGATGGTGGTAAAAATGCCTGAGCCATCTCTATATTAGAGCTTCTTCTGGTGCAACCATCAATAGAATTGCACCCATTGAGAATTAATCCTAGTGCAGACAAAGCCTGAAAGTCCAGTCCTGGAAATCATTATTCACATACGTATCAAATTAAGTAGTAACTTTTGACTCCACTGACTCACACGAGTGAGGATTACTACATGGTTGGGGCTCTTAATAGCCACCAGGTTTGCTTTAAATTAACGTGCAATATCAGAGGGGTGAGCTACCCACCCACATTTATGTCAGTGAGGTATTAACTCTGAAGTTACCAGCAGGAGAGTGAGTTTGTGTGTGGGGGGGTGGAGGGTGAGAAAACCTGGATTTGTGCTGGAAATGGCCAAACTTAATGATCGCTTTAGATAAGCTATTACCAGCAGGACAGTGGGGTGGGAGGAGGTATTGTTTTATGATCTCTGTGTGTATATAAAGTCTGCTGCAGTTTCCACGGTATGCATCCGATGAAGTGAGCTGTAGCTCACGAAAGCTCATGCTCAAATAAATTGGTTAGTCTCTAAGGTGCCACAAGTACTCCTTTTCTTTTTGCGAATACAGACTAACACGGCTGTTACTGTGAAACCTATGATAGCATTGTGGACATTTTAAATTATCTTACAGATGACCAAAGCAAACCAGAAAGGAGAAGATTGATCATATTGGGCCAGATTGTGATAATTCTTACTCATGTTAAATAGAACATTACTCCATGAGTAGTCTTATTGAAGACAATGGACATACTTGTGAAGTAAGATACCATTCATTGTGAGTAAGACCATTATTAAGATCTGCCCAATCTGTATTGCCTCTTCTTTCTGGTATCCCAAGTGGGTGGAGTTTAGTTGTAGGAGCTCTTAGGAAAGTGCTACTCCTGTGCCCGCATTCTCCCATTTCACTCCTGTATCTCTAACATTTCACAGCACATGTTATTTTGTTCTCTCTCTTTTGTAGGATGTATGGGAGGAATCCCAGTTTGTTGTGTATTTCCCTAATTCCAATCCATGTGCCTAGGTGGGGAGAATCCCACTTGCCTCTCTCTAGGCCCAAACCCCTTGGTGCCCTTCCACAACCTTTTAGGAGGCAGCCATGAACCCCAGAATTAAATGCTACACTCAGATGTAATTCTAAGACTTTTATCTGGCCAGCAACAAAATCTTAGTTAGTACAAGACAACATTCAGGGGCACCTATGGGACTCAGACATACCTTCCCCTCTCCTCAATACCACAATTTACTAAGCACCTAAATATTCGGACTATTACTACCTAACTTGATTAAGAGTACAATTGGCCAACCAGCCAAAAGTCCGAGAATATATTATCTCCTGCCCATTGCAGTGGTTGCTAATGCTTGGGTGCACTTTGAGCTCAGAATGGTGAATCCACATCTCCCCTCTACCTCCAGCTGTGCACCCTGGTGGTTGCTGTGCTAGCTAGCTCCTCTGCTGGATTTGGGCCACCCTTCCAGCCTGGCTTCAGCTGTACCCCAGCCTGATCCATGGGCCAAACCAGCACTGGGTCCAGGTTGCATTTGAGACTGCTCGTCCCAGCAGCTGCAGCAGGAACATGTGTCCTCTGCCTAAGCCCATGGCCTTCCTCCTAGCACCATACGTGTGCCAGCCAATTGTTTCTGAGCCAATGAGCTGTCTCAATGTGAGTAAGGTGAGGCCCTGAACTAGAGTGGCAGTCCTCTCCTCCAGTTTGAGATGGGCTGGCAAACATGTTGACAGCTGTACTCACACACAGAGTAGTTTCTTCTTTAATCCATTTTGAATGGATTGGAAGGGGCAATGTGAGTGTTAGAGAGAGTAAAGAAGAGAAGATTACAGTCAGGAAGATATGAGATGTTGAGGTTCTGAATTAGAGTTTTAAAAGTGTGGACAGAAAGAAAAGGTCATTCATGATTTTATAGACTTTTATCATATCCCCTCTTAATCACCTCTTTTTCAAGCTGAACACTGCCAGTCTTTTTAATCTCTCCTTGTATGGAAGCTGTTCCATCTCCTAATATTTTTTGTTGGACTTCTCTGTACTTTTCCCAATGGTAATATATCTTTTTTGAGATGGGGCTACCAGACCTGCATGCAGTATTCAAGGAGCGGGTGTACCATGGATTTATATAGTGGCATTATGATATTTACTGTCTTCTTATCTATCCCTTTCCTAATGGTACCTAACATTCTGGTAACTTTTTTTACTGCTGTTTCACATTGAGAAGATATTTTCAGAGAACTATTCCTCAATGTGTCCAAGTTCTCTTTCTTGAGTAGTAACAGCTAATTTAGATCTCATCATTTTGTATGTATTGTTGGGATTATGTTTTCTCATGTGCATTACTTTGCATTTATCAACATTGAATTTCATCTGGCATTTTGTTGTCCAGTTTTGTGAGATCCCTTTGTAACTCTTCTGTTTACACATCATGCAGGTGCTAAGCCAGTGATGAAAGGGGAATTACAAGTCATCTCTTAATTGCTTTTGATATACTAAGCAGCTTTTGCTCTTTAATTCTCTCACCATAAGGCATTTCTCCAGCTCTCAATTCATTTTTGCATCCTCTCCAATTTTTCAACATTCTTTATGGAAATGTGGTCACCAGCACTAGATGTGGTATTCCAGTATCAGTCTCACCAGTGCTGTATACAAAAGTGAAATCACCTCACTGCTCCTCTGTTTATACATCTCAGGATCTTATTAGGTTTTTTTGACACAGCATCACACTAGTGGCTCATGTTCAGTTACTTGTTCTCTATGATTCTAAATCCTTTTCAGAGATGCTGCTTTCCAGGAGCCACTCCCTCACTCTGTAGTTATGTCCTGCATTTTTTGCTCCTTGCATCTTGTTGTATTAAAACACATTTTGCTGGAATAGACCCAGCTAACTAAATGATTCTGATCATGCTGTATTACTGCCCTGTTCTCATCATCATTTATCATTCCACCATTGTGTCACTGGGAAATTTATCAGCTGTGATTTTATATTTACTTCCAGATCATTAATACAAATATTGTGTAGAGCTGGCCTAGTACCAATCCCTGTGGAATCCCATTGGAAACAACTCCATTTGGTGATGATTCTCCATCAACTATTTTTGATATCCTTCAATTAGCCAGTTCTTAATAAATTTACTGTGTGCTTTATTGATATTATACTGTGCTAATATTTTAATTAGAATGTCATAGGGTACTAAGTCAAGTGCCTTACAAAAGTTTAAGTGCATTACTTCTATGTAGTTACCTCTATCAACCAAATTTGTAATCTCATCAAAAAATGAAATCAGTTTTGTTTGACAAGACCCATTTTCTCTAAAATCATGTTGGCTGACATTAATTATATTGTCAGCTGTTAATTCTTTATTAATTTAATCCTCTATCAGTTTTTCGATTACTTTGGTCGGGGTTGATGTCAGGCTAACCAGCCTGTAATTACCTGGGTCATCCCACTTGCCTTTTTTGAATAGTGACACAGCATTAGCACTCTTCCAGTCTTTTGGAATTTCCCCAGTATTCCAAGATTTATTGAAATTTACATAAACAGCCAGAGATTCCCTCAGCCAATTCTTTTATAACTGTGTCACCAACCCAACAACTGAAGTTCATTCCAAGCTTCACAGAGGCACATTAGGACATATTCAACTCTGGAGCATGTAGCTCCAACTCCAAGGCAGTCACTAGGGTTACACCAGGGTTCAATCTGACTCTCTCTTTTTAGCTTACCTCTATTATGAAATCGTTGCTGACCAAAGAGGGTGCACCGTGTTTCAATGTATTAAAACAGCCCATACAGTACAATTATGGTTTGAATTAGTTGTGCCTCCAATGCTAATTTACTTTTCCGCAGTGTAACTCTGAAAACTACAGACTCTTTTGCTGCCATCTACATTCTTCTCCTCAGGTCAATTATGTGTTTCCTGGTATTAGTTCACAGTTTGATTAAATTCCTTAGTGCTATAAGCAAAAACGTACAAAGGTTAAGGCTGATCAGAAGAGCAAAGATAAATGAGCAGATTTCTAGACATGGTTGTTAATGGCATGTATTCAAAGTAAAAACAAAAAACATTCACAGATTAAATACATTCCCTGTCAAAGAGAGAAAATTTGATGGGAAAAGATTATTGGTGTCAGTATTAACTTGCAATCCTCCTGCCCAGCCTTTTACATATTAATAAAGAGGAAGGAGACAGAGAAAAACGAGAGTAAGCAGCAAGGTATCAAGAGGAATCAATATTAGAGCTGTCATACATATTGCAATTTTTAAAACATTACTTTTTTTTATTTTGCCATTTTTCCTGTGGGTGGATGGCTCCACACTGCCCCCACCACAAAGCTATGCCTACCAGGGATGCTGTACTGTTTGCATTATTTATTTTCTTAATCTGTCACAGAATTTCAAGCTTGTCTCACCAAAATGTTATGAAAACCAGGAGCCTGGCTGCAAATTTTGAGTCCATCTTGGCACACATTATGCAGAGTCTCATTCCTAAGGTGCTCAGAGAGGGGACTCCTGCCCGTAAGATTTTACCAAGAAAATAAAGTCCAATGCTGGAACAGTAATGGGGGCAGGAGAGGGTGTGAGTTGTAATTTTAAGGCGTTTACACAACAATCTTGAGGGCAGCAGGAAAAATAAGCACCAGATATCAATACAGTGTGCAGGTGAACATTCCTGTACTATACTGTGCAGGGGCTGAGAAACAGGAGGAGACACCAGTGCTGGAACTGGGGGTGGAGGTGGGCAGGAGGCCACTCCACTCCCCTCCACTTTTTATCAAAAGAACGTAAGTTCAGAATTCATGTCCCCTGCAGAGTTTCCCACCCCCCCGCCCCAGAATAATAGGTGCAATTACACCTTTCACCCACCAGGAGCTGCTGTGGCACCAGAAGAGAGGGCAGCTGGCTCACTACCGGAGAAGCCAGCTGCAGAGTGGGGGGGGGGCACTTTGTTCTTGCCCCCTCAACACTTTTACAAAGGTTCCGGTGCCCTTAGGAGGAGGATCAGAACAAAAGATTCCGCTGTGTTTATCGCCATTCTTTTTAGCATCTGTATGAAGTTACACGGTGCCAACAAGGATCATCTGACACTTATAAAAATGTGTAAAAAATAAATAATGTTAGGACAACATTAGAAAATAACTTGGAGGATTAAAGTTATCAGAATTGTGCAACCAATATTAATTTAGGCTGCCTGCAATGGGTTTATATGTCTGAGCCAGCTTTGCTTAAGTTGGCCTCGCATTTTGAAATGTCATATTATAAATACCAATGAGCTCCAATAAAGGAGGGAAGGATGGTCCAGTGGTTAGAGCACTAGCTTTGGGCTTGGGAGACCTGCTTTCAATTCAGCCACAGGATTCCTGTGTGATTTGGGGCAAGTCAGGTCCTTTTCTATAAAATGGGAATAATAGTACTACCCGTCCTGACAGGGACTCTGTGAGGATAAATACAGTAAAGATTGTGAGGTGCTCCGATACTATGGAAATGCAGACCATATAAATACCTTAGATGGACAGAGGAGGGTTATGAACAGCTGTCCTTGTAAAATGCTGATTCAATTAAACCTAAACATTTTGGAGGAACTTATCAATAATGTTGACATTTTTGTTGGACATTATTGAAATGTTTCTGTCACTCTGTCTGAAGTGGCTTTCAACTGTCAATGCATACCTCAGGGCAGACTGTCAGGTAACAAGGGTAAACACCCCAAACTGGTATGTTCTACCAAGCCAGTAACTGTTGGATCACTTTATCAGTCTTACCATGGAGTCACAGGCCCCTTAGACTCTCGAGCCTATCCTGCCACTCAGACAAACTGGACTGTGTGGTGATGGTCACTTAAACCAAAAATCACACCACATCAGGTTTCTGCCAGTCCCAAGAGACCATCACTGACCCCAGATCAATTGGTACATCTTACACCAAAGATGACACTGGCAGCCAATTCTATAGTAAACTAACTAAAGGTTTATTATCTAAGAAAAAGAATTAGAGTTATTGAGAGATTAAAGCAGGTAAAATGTACGTGCAGATGATTCACAGAGTGTAACTCCAAATGGTGGCAGTGATGAGCTCCGCTTTGCATCTGGTACATTTCCCTGTAAGAGTCCAAACAGTTCAGGGATGAAAAATCTTTCTTTGAATCCATTCTTATATCATCTTCTGACAGCAGACAAGTTGACAATCTCTCCACTAACATGGACTTTTCCTTTGGTTACGGTGAGTTAGGATTCAGAGTAGCAGCCGTGTTAGTCTGTATTCGCAAAAAGAAAAGGAGTACTTGTGGCACCTGAGAGACTAACCAATTTATCTGAGCGTAAGCTTTCGTGAGCTACAGCTCACTTAGTTAGGAATGTACTTAGTCTTTTGACCTCCGACCACCATAGATAATGGCCACTTGCTTTGAAATTAGCATTTTCTGTTAAAGTCCTTAAGTCCTTCATTAGTATTTCCCAAGATTTCTTTGGTGGGTTATTTAGTTATAGGGGTATACACAATGTTTGCTATTACATTATAATAGGAACAGATAAGTGAGAACAATGCAAATTAGTTTTCATGAAGTTTAAACATCCAATACACTCTTATACAGTTAACCATTACTTTGATCTATACTAATACAGAATTGAATAGACCTGAATGCATTCTAGCATGACCTGGTCTGCCAGTGTCAAAGTTTCATGTCTACTTCACCATTTTGACTTTTATGTTAGACTATAATATAAATTATAATATAAATATTTTTGGAATATTTTGTTATATGAAAAATTTCAGGATTTCAATTTTTTTGTCTGATTCAGGATGACAACAAATTTTGAAATCTCAGAATTTCCCATGGAAAATATGGCATTTTTCAATTAGCTCTATTTGGCAGTCAAAAAGTTAGTTCTGCCAGAGAAATGGTTGACATCTATTGGCAACTTACCCCAACCCTGACTGAAATGAAGGACATGTCAGATGACAACAATATTCAACTGAGCAGTTTGAATGGCTGGTGTGCATCAGCTATACTAAGTGCAGAATCACTATGGAGACAGAGAATACCCTGTACTGTAATGAAAGCTAATGAATAAGGTTTCAGAGTAACAGCCGTGTTAGTCTGTATTCGCAAAAAGAAAAGGAGTCCTTGTGGCACCTTAGAGACTAACCAATTTATTTGAGCATGAGCTTTCGTGAGCTACAGCTCACTTCATCAGATGCATACCGTGGAAACTGCAGCAGACTTTATATATACACAGAGAATATGAAACAATACCTCCTCCCACCTGGTAATAGCTCATCCAATATTACCTCCTGCTGGTAATAGCTCATCCAAACTGACCACTCTCCAAGTTTAAAACCAAGTTAAACCAGAACATCTGGGGGGGGGGTAGGAAAAAACAAGAGGAAATAGGCTACCTTGCATAATGACTTAGCCACTCCCAGTCTCTATTTAAGCCTAAATTAATAGTATCCAATTTGCAAATGAATTCCAATTCAGCAGTTTCTCGCTGGAGTCTGGATTTGAAGTTTCTTTGTTTTAAGATAGCAACCTTCATGTCTGTGATTGCGTGACCCTAGAGATTGAAGTGTTCTCCGACTGGTTTATGAATGTTATAATTCTTGACATCTGATTTGTGTCCATTTATTCTTTTACGTAGAGACTGTCCAGTTTGACCAATGTACATGGCAGAGGGGCATTGCTGGCACATGATGGCATAAATCACATTGGTGGATGTGCAGGTGAACGAGCCTCTGATAGTGTGGCTGATGTTATTAGGCCCTGTGATGGTGTCCCCTGAATAGATATGTGGGCACAATTGGCAACGGGCTTTGTTGCAAGGATAAGTTCCTGGGTTAGTGGTTCTGTTGTGTGGTATGTGGTTGTTGGTGAGTATTTGCTTCAGGTTGCGGGGCTGTCTGTAGGCAAGGACTGGCCTGTCTCCCAAGATTTGTGAGAGTGTTGGGTCATCCTTTAGGATAGGTTGTAGATCCTTAATAATGCGTTGGAGGGGTTTTAGTTGGGGGCTGAAGGTGACGGCTAGTGGCGTTCTGTTATTTTCTTTGTTAGGCCTGTCCTGTAGTAGGTAACTTCTGAGAACTCTTCTGGCTCTATCAATCTGTTTCTTTACTTCCGCAGGTGGGTATTGTAGTTGTAAGAAAGCTTGACAGAGATCTTGTAGGTGTTTGTCTCTGTCTGAGGGGTTGGAGAAAATGCGGTTGTATCGCAGAGCTTGGCTGTAGACGATGGATCGTGTGGTGTGGTCAGGGTGAAAGCTGGAGGCATGCAGGTAGGAATAGCGGTCAGTAGGTTTCCGGTATAGGGTGGTGTTTATGTGACCATTGTTTATTAGCACTGTAGTGTCCAGGAAGTGGATCTCTTGTGTGGACTGGACCAGGCTGAGGTTGGTGGTGGGATGGAAATTGTTGAAATCATGGTGGAATTCTTCAAGGGCTTCTTTTCCATGGGTCCAGATGATGAAGATGTCATCAATATAGCGCAAGTAGAGTAGGGGCTTTAGGGGACGAGAGCTGAGGAAGCGTTGTTCTAAATCAGCCATAAAAATGTTGGCATACTGTGGGGCCATGCGGGTACCCATAGCAGTGCCGCTGATCTGAAGGTATACATTGTCCCCAAATGTGAAATAGTTATGGGTAAGGACAAAGTCACAAAGTTCAGCCACCAGGTTAGCCGTGTTAGTCAAGACTATCGGGTGGGAAGAGGCTCCGGGGAGGCTATTTTTCCCTACACCTATGAATTTTTAGGCTTGCCATCTTGTGACAGGTTCAGTCCATCTCCCAAATATCTGACGCAAAACCACCTGAAAATGTATGCCTGTTCCTTACATCAGTTTGCTGAAATGTCAAATGATTCAATTCTCAGCATGAAAACAGAAATGCGGATGAAAAGTGCTTGGCATCAACCCTTGAGAATGCAGCACCTCACTGAGGAGCCAGAGAGGGAGAATTGTCTGTCAGATTTTCCTGAACACCAAGTGTGAGGAAGTTACACATAGTGACACTTCCCCAGCCTAAATCACACATGTTCCTTCTCCATTCTGCTGCAAGTGAAAAATTGGTCACTGAATTAATGTCACGCTCTCTTCCACTAGGCCATTACCAATTTGCAGCATATGGTCAGCCTGGCTGGCATATTGCAAACATGCATGCATATCGTTTAGTGATTGTCCTAGCAATACTACAGCATGCTTTTAGAACAGGAAAGGATTTAGGAGAAAATAGTTTTAGGACTGGTAGTGAACAAATTTACTTTACCTAATTAAAGTGACCGGTGAATTTAGATGGGCAGAATATAATTAACCCAATTATAATTTAATCAGAACACTCATCTGTTCTTTTTTTCACATAGTCATAAAATATCATAGAAATTAAAGATGAGAAAAGACAGTCGGTCACCAAGTCCAATTCCCTACCAATGTATTGTTCCCTACAAAACATTTTTTTAGCGTTATCCCACTCATTTTAAATGTCCCAAGGAATGGGGCTACTATCAGTTCCCTTGGGAACCTATTCCATATTCTAATGCATTGCATTGTCAGTAAGTTTTTCTTGATATTCACCCTCAATTTTCCCTTTCTTAATCTATTTGATTATATCCCAATGTATTATCCTGAATAATAATTCTTCATTATGGATATTTATATTCTTCAGCTATATATGCATGATTGTCCTGTCTCTATATTGTGCAACAAATAGTATAACAAAGCACTCTAGGATTTTAGGACCTGATCCTATTCTCCTTGACCTCAGTGGCAAAAATCCCATTTAAACCAGTTGTGTAGAGTCTGGATTTTAGTAACTGAAAATGTTTGGGGCTTCAGTTTTATATCTCAACTAAAAATATGTGATTTGATACCTATTGTCTGACTTCTGCTAGTGTACAGATATTTTCATTTCTACCATCCAGAGGCTGCTGGGGATTCATAGGAATTAAAATCTGTTAGAATTGTCAGTGTTCTATTTTATTATTTGAACAGTGGTGCAGACTGTTTACCCAGTGCTATTAACTGGTGGTATCTGGTGTATTAATCATCTTGTGGAAAGAAAAATACTATATTTTTTCATTTCATGGATTCCCCATGTTAGTCCTTCTAGATGTATTCTTTTAGGGCTGTGTCTTGGCAGGTTCACTTTCAGAAAGAGTAGGTCTGAGTAAGAAAACAGAATAAAAATCATGCTTGTCCTGCTTGTTAAGCATGATATTGGCTCACAAGGTTATTAAAATTCTCATACACAGCAGGTGAAGTGCAAACACTCACTGCCCGCTCTTGCATCTAGCTGGTATAACAATAAAGATTCCACTAGACAAACAGGAATTGGACTGATGTAGCTCACAGTGTTCATGCTGATTGTTACTAGTCAGTGCAGTAGTGAAACACACACACACACTTTTAGCATCATCAGATGTGTCATGGTACAGTTTTGGCTACCTAATAGTTTATTATATGCAAAGCTCAAAGACACTGTAGCTGATTAAGCTACTAGACCCATGTAGACCCTAGTACTTGGTGGGTACCCATACATCCCCTTCAACACACATCAGTTACAAATGAGCTAACCCTTGGCTGGTAGACAGGAACTGGTGCAAATTCTTCATCTGTGCCTACTGAGAGGAGTGTGGCCTGTTCTTTATGATGATGCAGATTTTGCTGCAGTTATCCATGCTTTTATCACCCTGAAATTAGGTGTAATGATATCTACATGGGGATGTACCTTGAGACCATTAGCAAACTGAAACTTGTGCAGAATATGGCTGCTTGCTTACTGAGTGCAGTTTCATGCCAAATACAAATTACACCAGTGTTCCGTTATCTGCACTGGACTCCAATAAGCTTCCAGGTGGAATTTAAGGTGTTTGGTGTTTTATCTATAAATCCACAAATGGTTTGAGACCTATTCACCTGAAGGATCAACTCTTTCCCCAGACCATACTGGTGCAGTTGATATCAGTTCAAGCCGCAGCTGCTTTGCTGTGCATAAGAAGGAGCTGCTGGCAGGGTATTCTCTGTGAGGGGTCTTCAGCTTTGGAACTTGATCCCCATTTTGGTTCAACAGAGCTGGGATTTGCTAACTTTCTCGCCATGCTGTTTAGCCTGCTGGTATCCATTCACAAACATCAAGCCTCTGTCTTTCACTCTGCACTTCAGTGCCTAGGGAAGATATAGAGAAGTGAAGCACTGACTGCCCCTGGACTGGGGAAAACCAAAACTCAAAAGCCAAGTATGATATCCCGGTCCTTCTCTGTATTGGCAATACCTCCCAGCTTTGTGTCATCCTCAAACTTTATTAGCACATTCCCGCTTTTTGTGCCAAGGTCAGTAATAAAAAGATTAAAAAAGATTCGTCCCAAAACCGATCCCTGAGGAACTCCACTAGTAACCTCCTTCCAGTCTGACAGTTCACCTTTCAGTGTGACCCATTGTAGTCTCCCCTTTAACCAGTTCCTTATCCACCTGTCAATTTTCATATTGATCCCCATCTTTTCCAATTTAGCTAATAATTCCCCATGTGGAACCGTATCAAATGCCTTATTGAAATGAAGGTAAATTAGATCCACTGCATTTCCTTTGTCTAAAAAATCTGTTACCTTCTCAAAGAAAGAGATCAGGTTGGTTTGACACGATCTACCTTTTGTAAAACCATTTTGTATTTTGTCCAATTTACCATTGACCTCAATGTCCTTAACTACTTTCTCCTTCAAAATTTTTTCCAAGACCTTGCATACTACAGATGTCAAACTAACGGGCCTGTAGTTACCCGGATCACTTTTTTTACCTTTCTTAAAAATAGGAACTATGTTAACAATTCTCTAGTCATACAGTACAACCCCTGAGTTTACAAATTCATTAAACATTTTTGCTAATAGCTTGCAATTTCATGTGCCAGTTCTTTTAATATTCTTGGATGAAGATTATCTACCTACATATCCGCCTTCCCATTTGTCTTCCTACCATTATCTCTAAGATCCTCATTAAAGACTGAGGCAAAGTATTTGTTTATATAGTGTTATAAAAAGTTTATGCAACTGACTAAAGCCACAGTTAGGGTCTTGTACTTAATTAGCCTGTGAGGATTGTATGACCTTATCAAGCTCTTCCAAATGAATGGCTTGCTCTATTTTTTTTTAGCAGATAGTTGAGACTATTAGTGACAATTTTTGGCATGTATTCTATATGCAGATTAACTCCCCTCTAAGGGTAGAGGCCATTAGAAAAAGCTGTTTCTTTTTGTGAAAATCAGTGTAATATTTACCATCTTTGATAGAAAAGTTCTCTTACTAATTGTTTTGTTATATAAGCTCCAGTAACTAAAGGCTACTTTGCTAACTCTTATCCTGTGACACAAAGTAGGTGTTCTCTGGTCAATTAAGTCTTCCAAGTCTTACTCAGAATTCTGCAGTAAGAAAAAGAACAGTGATAGTTATGGATCATGATAATTATTTTTTTACTAAATGTCAATATTTCAGGTTTGCACTTGTAATATTTATTTTAAAATATATTAAATATAATTTTGGTCGTTTCATTTTGATGGGTTTTTTTCTTATCAAGAATAAGATAATAATACTCCTGTCAAGGTTCCTTCCCCACTCTGAACTCTAGGGTACAGATGTGGGGACCTGCATGAAAGACTCCCTAAGCTTATTCTTACCAGCTTAGGTTAAAAACTTCCTCAAGGTACAAACTTTGCCTTGTCCTTGAACCCTATGCTGCCACCACCAAGCGTGTTAAACAAAGAACAGGGAAAGAGCCCACTTGGAGACATCTTCCCCCCAAAATATCCCCCCAAGCCCTACACCCCCTTTCCTGGGGAAGGCATGATAAAAATCCTCACCAATTTGCAAATGTGAACACAGACCCAAACCCTTGGATCTTAAGAACAATGAAAAAGCAATCAGGATCTTAAAAGAAGAATTTTAACTAAAGTAAAAGAATCACCTCTGTAAAATCAGGATGGTAAATACCTTACAGGGTAATCAGATTCAAAACATAGAGAATCCCTCTAGGCAAAACCTTAAGTTACAAAAGGACACAAAAACATTCCATTCAGCACAGCTTATTTTGTCAGCCATTTAAATAAAACAGAATCTAACGCATATCTAACTAGATTACTTACTAACTCTTTACAGGAGTTCTGACCTGCATTCCTGCTCTGGTCCCAGCAAAAGCATCACACAGACAGAGACACCCTTTGTTCCCCCGCCCCCCTCCAGCTTTGAAAGTATCTTGTCTCCTCATTGGTCATTTTGGTCAGGTGCCAGCGAGGTTATCTTAGCTTCTTAACCCACCACAGGTGAAAGGGTTTTGCCTCTGGCCGGGAGGGATTTTATAGTTCTGTATACAGAAAGGTGGTTACACTTCCCTTTATATTTATGACAGCTCCTTATCAGAATGTCCCAAGTTATTGAATGGTTAAAAGATTATATACATTACAAATGCTTCCAAGATCCTTAGATCAGATTTGTAGCAGTGATGGATGAGTCCGCTGGCTTGCAAAAGTCTTCCGGAATCATCCCAAAAGGTTAGCATCCAAATGCAGCTCAGATATAGAATCTGTTAGTCTTTCCAGGGTTTTCCAAGTAACCCAGGGCTTGAATCTTTCCCTGTTTAAAGTTCAGCAGACTAGAGATGCAGGATCAGGCCCAAGGTTTCACTTTTATAGCTGAAGCAGGCTGTCAGGTGTTTTGAGCACAGCATGTGACTGCAGATTCTTCTTTGTTGAGGACACAGGAACCCACCACTTTGAAATTAACATTCAATTTCCTATGGATACAAAGGTAATTTAGTTACACTCATTTACATAAGGCAACAGCCAGTCATTCATTATAATAGGGACAGATAAGCTGAAGACAATGTAGATAATGTTATTAGTTTCCAGTAGTGTCTCACATCTTTTGATCTTAAGGTTAACTGAACACAGTTGCATACATAATGTAAGACAATTAAGACATGAAAAGGATTTAGCATCTAACATCTAATTTGGTTACATTGGTAAACTTTTAACAGGATACAGGAATGCAGACAACACATTTAGCATCTACCCTAGAATTCTATTATGACAAATGAACGGATTAGTAACTGCTGGTCTAGTACATCACTTTGATATTCACATACAAGTGAATTGTCCTGATACAATTGTAATGCCTCTTGTTAAGTTGTTATAGGTCATACAGAGATTGCCTGGTTTGCCAGTGTCACAGCTCTGTATTAGAACAAGCATTGTTAAATGATCCAGAAAGGGGGCAGAGTATTAAATGGATGAAATGGCAAAATTTGTGGGCAACACAAATTTATTTAAGATATTCATCGCAACAAAAGATTGTGAAGAACTCCAGAAGGAAAGAATAATGTTGGCAATAGGATGGCAGACAAAATTCAGTGCACATGGACAGAATTTGTAAAATTAACTGATGGAAAAGCAAGGCCAAAGAATTAATCTGAATTACTTCTGTATATTGATGGATTCTAAATCAACTGTAATCAATTAAGAAAGAGACCTGGGCATCACTGTGGACAACTCAATGAAAATTTCAGCTGAAGGTAGAAGAGCAAACAAGATGTTATAATGTACTAAGAATGGGATAGAGAATGTCAAGGTTCCTCCCCCACTCTGAACTCTAGGGTACAGATGTGGGGACCTGCATGAAAAACCTCCTAAGCTTATCTTTACCAGCTAAGGTCAAAACTTCCCCAAGGTACAAAATATTCCACCCGTTGTCCTTGGACTGGCCGCTACCACCACCAAACTAATACTGGTTACTGGGGAAGAGCTGTTTGGACGCGTCTTTCCCCCCAAAATACTTCCCAAAACCCTGCACCCTACTTCCTGGACAAGGTTTGGTAAAAAGCCTCACCAATTTGCCTAGGTGACTACAGACCCAGACCCTTGGATCTTAAGAACAATGCACAATCCTCCCAACACTTGCACCCCCCCTTTCCTGGAAAATGTTGGATAAAAAGCCTCACCAATTTGCATAGGTGACCACAGACCCAAACCCTTGGATCTGAGAACAATGAAAAAGCATTCAGTTTTTTACAAGAAGACTTTTAATAAAAAATAGAAGTAAATAGAAATAAAGAAATCCCCCCTGTAAAATCAGGATGGTAGATATCTTACAGGGTAATTAGATTCAAAAACATAGAGAACCCCTCTAGGCAAAACCTTAAGTTACAAAAAAGATACACAGACAGAAATAGTTATTCTATTCAGCACAATTCTTTCCTCAGCCATTTAAAGAAATCATAATCTAACACATACCTAGCTAGATTACTTACTAAAAGTTCTAAGACTCCATTCCTGGTCTATCCCCGGCCAAGACGACTACAGACAGACACAGACCCTTTGTTTCTCTCCCTCCTCCCAGCTTTTGAAAGTATCTTGTCTCCTCATTGGTCATTTTGCTCAGGTGCCAGCGAGGTTACCTTTAGCTTCTTAACCCTTTACAGGTGAGAGGAGCTTTCCCCTGGCCAGGAGGGATTTCAAAGGGGTTTACCCTTCCCTTTATATTTATGACACGCCCCCCAAATCTCAGCTAGGGTGAAACACTGGCTGGGATTTCTTCCTGGAGCTCTAGGAAAAACAGAGTTAATAAGACACATGCATCTCTAAATATACTACCAAGTACATAAAGACTAACAATATTTTCCACATCTCAAGGACAATTTTAACCAGTTGATTCTGGGAAACTTTCACGGGAGAGTGCATCAGCCACTTTGTTAGAAGCTCCTGAGATGTGTTGGATGTCGAAATCAAAATCTTGGAGAGCTAAACTCCACCGAAGAAGTTTTTTGTTAGTTTCTTTGACGGTGTGAAGCCACTTTAGTGCAGCATGGTCGGTTTGCAGGTGGAAACGCCGTCCCCAAACATATGGGCGTAGCTTTTCCAGAGCGTAGACAATGGCATAACATTCTTTTTCAGTGACTGACCAGTTGCTTTCCCTCTCAGACAGTTTTTTGCTGAGAAACACTACAGGGTGGAATTCTTGATCAGGTCCTTTCTGCATTAAAACTGCTCCCACACCACGCTCGGATGCATCTGTGGTTACTAGGAACGGTTTGTCAAAATCTGGGGCCCTTAGTACAGGGTCAGACATGAGTGACGCTTTAAGCTTGTTAAAGGCCTTCTGACACTTTCCAGTCCACTGAACAGCATTTGGCTGTTTCTTTTTGGTTAGGTCTGTCAGTGGGGCAGCGATTTGGCTGTAGTGCGGTACAAATCGTCTGTAATAACCGGCCAAGCCTAAGAAGGATTGAACCTGTTTCTTTGACTTTGGGACAGGCCACTTTTGGATAGCATCCACTTTGGCCTGTAGGGGGCTGATAGTTCCTTGACCCACCTGGTGTCCAAGGTAAGTCACTCTGTTTAGGCCTATTTGACACTTCTTAGCCTTAACAGTTAGTCCTGCCTCCCTTATGCGCTCAAGGACTTTTTGTAGATGTTCCAGGTGGTCTGCCCAGGAATCCGAAAATATGGCCACGTCATCAAGGTAGGCGACTGCATATTCTCCTAATCCCGCTAGGAGACCATCTACAAGTCTTTGGAAAGTGGCGGGTGCATTTCGCAGCCCGAAAGGGAGTACATTAAATTCATACAGCCCGAGATGTGTGATGAAGGCTGACCTTTCCTTGGCAGATTCATCTAGCGGTACCTGCCAGTACCCCTTGGTTAAGTCCAAGGTAGAGATGAACTGGGCCCGTCCCAGTTTCTCTAATAGTTCATCTGTGCGGGGCATTGGATAGTTGTCTGGGCGAGTTACAGCATTTAGCTTACGGTAGTCCACGCAAAAACGTATTTCCCCATCTGGTTTGGGAACTAGAACCACTGGAGATGCCCATGCACTTTCAGAGGGGCGGATTACACCCATCTGTAACATATTCTGGATCTCCCGTTCTATAGCAGTTTTAGCTTGAGGAGACACCCGGTAAGGTTGGACCCTAATTGGGTGAGCATTATCTGTGTCAATGGAGTGGTATGCCCGTTCAGTCAGTCCTGGGGTGGCTGAGAACGTTGGCGCATAGCTAGTGCACAGCTCCTGGATCTGCTGTCGCTGCATACGCCCAAGGGTCATGGAGAGGTTCACCTCTTCCACACCACCAGCACTTTTCCCTTCGTAGTAGACACCTTCAGGCCACTCAGCGTCGTCTCCTCCCTGGGCTGTAAACTGACAAACCTTTAATTCTCTGGAATAAAAGGGCTTTAGAGAATTAATATGGTACACCTTAGACTTCCGGTTGGAGGTGGGGAATGCTATGAGATAATTAACAGCTCCCAGGCGCTCCTGGACCGTGAATGGCCCTTCCCACGATGCTTCCATTTTATGGGCCTGGAGCGCCCTTAAGACCATGACCTGGTCTCCTACTTTGAAGGAACGCTCTCTGGCATGTTTATCATACCAGGCTTTTTGCTCTTTTTGAGCATCCTGTAAGTTTTCTCTAGCAAGGGCTAAAGAGGTTCGGAGGGTGTTTTGTAGGTTGGTTACAAAGTCCAGAATGTTAGTTCCTGGAGAAGGTGTAAATCCCTCCCGTTGCTGCTTCACCAACTGCAATGGCCCCTTAACCTCACGGCCATATACAAGTTCAAATGGGGAAAACCCTAAACTGGGATGTGGTACAGCTCTGTAGACAAAGAGCAACTGCTGCAACACTAGGTCCCAATCATTGGAGTGCTCATTTACGAATTTACGTATCATGGCCCCCAAAGTTCCATTAAACTTCTCCACCATGCCATTTGTTTGACGGCGGTAAGGAGTGGCAACCAAGTGATTTACCCCATGAGCTTCCCAAAGGTTTTTCATAGTTCCTGCCAGGAAATTAGTCCCTGCATCTGTGAGGATGTCGGAGGGCCAACCTACCCTGGCAAAAATGTCTGCTAGTGCCTGGCACACACTTTTAGCCCTGGTGTTGCTTAGAGCTACTGCTTCCGGCCATCGGGTGGCAAAATCCATGAAAGTCAGTATGTACTGCTTTCCTCTGGGTGTCTTTTTCGGAAAAGGACCCAGAATATCCACAGCTACTCGCTGAAATGGAACTTCAATGATGGGGAGTGGCTGGAGAGGGGCTTTGACTGGTCTTGGGGTTTTCCCACTCTTTGGCACACCTCACAAGACTGGACATAGGTAGAAACATCCTTGCCCATTCCCTCCCAGTGGAATGATCCCCCCAAACGGTCTTTGGTCCTGTTCACCCCAGCATGGCCACTAGGGTGATCATGGGCTAAGCTCAAGAGCTTGGCCCGGTATTTAGTTGGAACTACCAACTGTCTCTGAGGATGCCAGTCTTCCTGGTGTCCACCAGAAAGAGTTTCCTTGTATAAAAGTCCTCTTTCTACAACAAACCTGGATCGATTAGAAGAGCTGAGAGGCGGTGGGTTGCTCCGTGCCGCCGTCCAAGCTCTCTGGAGGCTTTCATCTGCTTCCTGTTCGGTCTGGAACTGTTCCCTTGATGCTGGGGACATCAGTTCCTCATTGGATTGTGGACCTAGGCTTGGTCCCTCTGGAAGCGATATAGGGGATGGAGCTGTTTCTGTTGACTGTGAACCGCTCTCCGCTGGTGCACTATGTTGGGATTCAGGCTCCGGCTGAGCCTCTTGTGTAGGGTTATCGGCTGCTGCCAGTTCAGGTTCAGTGGGGCCCTCTGGTGTTGAGGTTGCAAGTACTGGATTCAGTGCTGGCACGGGGTCTGGTGTTGGTTGTTTGGCTGGTTCCGGTTCTGGGACTGGTTCCGTCTGGGTCTCTGGGACTGGATCCACTACTGCTGTTGCAGACATTGGCCTGGGGTCCGGGTCCATCACCTCTGACTGGGTCCTGATAGAAGTTTCCGGAACAGAGCTAGGCCTCACGGCTTGTTTAGCCTAGCTGCGGGTGACCATTCCCACCCTCTTGGCCTGCTTCACATGATTGGCCAAGTCTTCCCCCAACAGCATGGGGATGGGATAATCATCATAGACTGCAAAAGTCCACATTCCTGACCAGCCCTTGTACTGGACAGGCAACTTGGCTGTAGGCAAATTGAAAGAGTTGGACTTGAAGGGTTGAATCGTCACTTGGATCTCTGGGTTGATTAAATTGGGGTCCACTAAGGAAGCATGGATAGCTGACACTTGTGCTCCGGTGTCCCTCCACGCGGTGACCTTCTTCCCGCCCACACTCACAGTTTCCCTCCGCTCCAAGGGTATCTGGGAGGTATCTGGGCCTGTGGACCTCTGGTGTGATTCCGGTGCAATGAACTGTAATCTGTTGGGGTTCTTGGGGCAGTTGGCCTTTACATGCCCCAGCTCGTTACACTTAAAACATCGTCCAGCTGACGGATCACTGGGGCAAGGAGGGTTGCTGGAGAACGGGGTGGTGGGACGATAAGGGGTCTGGAGGGTTCTTTGGGAGGTAGGTGGGGCTTTGGGCGGCCCCCGGTAATAGGGTGTGGTCTGGGGTGGTCCCTTCTGGTCTCCGCTCCAACTGCGACCAGTTTTCTTCTTCTCTGCCACCTCCACCCATCTGGCTCCAATCTCTCCTGCCTCAATTACAGTTTTGGGTTTCCCATCTAGGATGTATCTTTCTATTTCCTCAGGAACACCCTCTAAGAATTGTTCCATTTGCATTAGGAAGGGCAAATTTACTGGAGATTCAACACTTGCTCCTGATATCCAGGCATCCCAATGTTTCACAATGTGGTAGGCATGTCGGGTAAATGACATGTCTGGTTTCCACCTTAGGGCTCTGAACCTCCGACGAGACTGCTCAGCTGTTATCCCCATTCTGACTCTCGCCTTGGATTTAAACAGTTCATACTTGTTCATGTGTTCTTTAGGCATTTCAGCTGCCACCTCAGCTAAGGGTCCACTGAGCTGCGGCCTCAGCTCTACCATGTATTGGTCAGTAGATATGTTGTACCCAAGGCAGGCCCTTTCGAAGTTTTCTAGGAAGGCCTCAGCATCATCGCCTGCCTTGTAGGTGGGGACCTTTCTGGGATGGGAAGTGGTACTTGGAGAAGGATTACTAGGGTTTGTTGGGATATTCTGCTGAGCCTTTATCTTCTCCATCTCCTCCACATACTTCCTCTCTTTTTCCTTCTCCTCCAGTTCTTTATCCCTCGCTTCCATAGCTCTCCTGTGAGCAGCCGCTTGGTGTTGTTCTGCCTCCCTTTCTTGTTCCTTCTTCAGCCGCATGAGTTCTATCTGTCTTTCATGTTCCCTTTGTCTTTCCTCAGCCTGAAATTTGGCTAATTCGAGCTGTAGTCGAGCCGCGGATTTTGCCATTCTAACCTCTCTGTTTTTAACTAACTTTACACCTGAGGTTTAGAAATAAACAAACAAAACTTGGCTGTAAAATTTTGCTGTGCTGGAATAGAATACCTATTCTCTGATAGTGATTGTCAGCCTACAGAAAAAGACAATTCCCTTGTCTCTGCTCTGGGCCCAAATTAAAGCAAAAAACCTCCAACTACTGGGAAACCTGCTTACCCAGCCCAAAGAAAAAAAAATTCCTTTTCAAACCTGTGCTCCTTGTAAAACAAAAAAATCAAAATCCTAAAAAAAAAACCCTGCCACTTTTGTCTCCAGGCAAATGGGTAGAGCACACACCCCCTATTTACTTTTAGGAAGAAAAGAAAAAAAAACTCTGGGTTGGAAGACTGTGAATTTCCCTGCAGGAGTTAAGTACCCTGCCTCCAGGCAAAGAAAACCTGCAATTCACAAAGATAATCCCCTTTTGTCTCTGCTTAGCCACAAAGCAGAGAAAAACCAAGCTGCTTTCAGTTTCAAAGCTGCTTTCTGGACTTCCTTTCCACAGGAAAAAAAAAAATTCCTTTTTAAAATCTGTATTTCTAGTTCAAAAAATCTCAACTGGATCTCAAAATGATTTCAGGTTAATCCCACCACTATGCCACCATGTCAAGGTTCCTCCCCCACTCTGAACTCTAGGGTACAGATGTGGGGACCTGCATGAAAAACCTCCTAAGCTTATCTTTACCAGCTTAGGTCAAAACTTCCCCAAGGTACAAAATATTCCACCCGTTGTCCTTGGACTGGCCGCTACCACCACCAAACTAATACTGGTTACTGGGGAAGAGCTGTTTGGACGCGTCTTTCCCCCCAAAATACTTCCCAAAACACTGCACCCCACTTCCTGGACAAGGTTTGGTAAAAAGCCTCACCAATTTGCCTAGGTGACTACAGACCCAGACCCTTGGATCTTAAGAACAATGCACAATCCTCCCAACACTTGCACCCCCCCTTTCCTGGGAAATGTTGGATAAAAAGCCTCACCAATTTGCATAGGTGACCACAGACCCAAACCCTTGGATCTGAGAACAATGAAAAAGCATTCAGTTTTTTACAAGAAGACTTTTAATAAAAAATAGAAGTAAATAGAAATAAAGAAATCCCCCCTGTAAAATCAGGATGGTAGATATCTTACAGGGTAATTAGATTCAAAAACATAGAGAACCCCTCTAGGCAAAACCTTAAGTTACAAAAAAGATACACAGACAGAAATAGTTATTCTATTCAGCACAATTCTTTCCTCAGCCATTTAAAGAAATCATAATCTAACACATACCTAGCTAGATTACTTACTAAAAGTTCTAAGACTCCATTCCTGGTCTATCCCCAGCCAAGACGACTACAGACAGACACAGACCCTTTGTTTCTCTCCCTCCTCCCAGCTTTTGAAAGTATCTTGTCTCCTCATTGGTCATTTTGGTCAGGTGCCAGCGAGGTTACCTTTAGCTTCTTAACCCTTTACAGGTGAGAGGAGCTTTCCCCTGGCCAGGAGGGATTTCAAAGGGGTTTACCCTTCCCTTTATATTTATGACAGAGAACAATACTAAATAAATGTAGGACCAGATCCTCAGTAGATGTAGATTGGTGTAGTTCCATTGGTCATTGGAGCTGTGCTGTTCTTATACCAGTGGGAGTTCTGGCCCATGATAGTATTATTATATATTCTAAACAGACATTCTCTTACGTTCATTATGGTGTCCAGATGAGGACAATCAAAAAGATCTGAGGCATGGAAAGCCTTCCATTTCAAGAGAGATTAAAAATATTAGGATTATTTCATTAAAAAGCAGACAAATAAAAGGGGCATACAAAATAATAAGCAGTAGAGAGAAGTTGGGCACTACTATTTACCCTCTCAAAATACTAGAACAAGGGGGCAGCCAATGACACAGAAAAGCAACATATCTAACATTAATAAAATAAAATAATTTTCTACATAATGCATAAATAAGATAGGGGGCTCACAGCCACAAGATGTTATTGAAACTAATAGCTCACTGGGATTTTACAGAACTAGATTATTTATATAAGTAACACAAACATCTGTAGTTACAATAGATGGTATACAAATGTACCAGAGATACAAACCCTCATGCTCCAGGGAAGAAACCCACCACTAACTTCCTGGCATCAGGAAGAAAAGTCCCCCATAAGCATATTATTTTATCATTTTCTATTTGGGGATTAAACAACTTAGTCTGAAATATCTGGAACTGGCCACTACCAGAAACAGAATACTGGACACAATTGGTCTGATCTGATGTGAAAATACTTATGTTCCATTATACTGTAGTTTTCATTTAATCTTCTAGGAGAAAAAAGGAATGTATAATTACTTAGTCATTACATATTCTCTTTGAAAATTCTTTCTTGAAGTATTCAAACTGCTAAACCCTGCCATGAATTTTAACTAGTGTAGCTGATGAAGAAAATGCATTTATTTTTGTTAATGGCTTCTCCTTTCAAACGACATTATTATTCAGTTGCTATGGTTTATCTGATTTTGTTAAGTACCCTGGGAGACACCACAATGATTGGGCACTTTAGAAATACAGTGATAAATAGACTTGATATACTTGTAAAAAGCAGAGTATTAACACTTAGGGGGCTGACTTCCAGAGGCAGTGAACACCCAGTACCTTCAGCTGGATTTGAGGATGCCCAGCATTCCTTAAAATTAGGCCTTCTTTTTTGCTCTATAGCTTGTACCACAATGTTAGACAATTCGCTACACTGTTAAAAATTGCCACCTTTTTAGTTTATAATAATGCCACTTACTCTTTATAATGTACATCTGTCTAATAAGAAGAGTACAGGCCCCAAACAGAGCTATTTTTTCCTCTCTTTGCCTAAAAACAAACAAAGGTATTTTCAGAGTAAAGCACTGGATTCAGTTTTAATATTCCACATTCACAGTACTTGCTATGTCTCCTGGGTTTGGCTTAATTGTATTACCTCAATACAAGAAACGACATGTGTCTTCCTTTAGAAGTTGCCCAGTGTTAAGTTCTAGTGCGCTCAGTAGAGAAGAGTTTATATAAGCACAGCTCTATGCACTGAACCTCAAAGAGGCACTTCCAGATTCTGCTGTCATCTCGGCGTTTTATTTAAAAGGACACTGTCAAGTAATATTTTGTTTGGGGTGAGCAAATGCGGGAAGTTTGAGTTCTGGTTGGGATTCTTCTGTTGCACTCAAAATTCAGCAAGCTAAACTCTGAACCCAAACTCCTCTCTCTATCCATGCATTAGTGACAGGCTCCCAAAATACAGGCTTTCCTGATCCTACAAAAAAGAAGGGTACCCAGAGACACCCACTTCTGCCATCTTCACCCTGGTTGTCATAAATATAAAGGGAAGGGTAAACATCTTTAAAATCCCTCCTGGCCAGAGGAAAAATCCTTTCACCTGTAAAGGGTGAAGAAGCTAGGATAACGTCGCTGGCACCTGACTAAAATGACCAATGAGGAGAAAAGATACTTTCAAAAGCTGGGAGGAGGGAGAAGAACAAAGGGTCTGTGTCTGTCTGTGTGATGCTTTTGCCAGGGACAGAACAGGAATGGAGTCTCAGAACTTAGTAAATAATCTAGCTAGATATGCTATAGATTATGATTTCTTTAAATGGCTGAGAAATTAAGCTGTGCTGAATAGAATGGATACTCCTGTCTGTGTGTCTTTTTGTAACTTAAGGTTTTGCCTAGAGGGATTCTCTATATTTTGAATCTAATTACCCTGTAAGGTATTTACCATCCTGATTTTACAGAGGTGATTCTTTTTTACTTTTTACTTCTATTAAAATCCTTCTTTTCAGAAACTGAATGCTTTTTCATTATTCTTAAGATCCAAGGGTTTGGGTCTGTGGTCACCAAAGCAAACTGGTGAGGATTTTTACCAAACCTTCCCCAGGAAGTGGGGTGCAAGGGTTGGGAGGATTTGGGGGGGAAAGACGTTTCCAAACAATGCTTTCCTAATAAATAAACCGAGATAAACGTTTGGTGGTGGCAGTGGAAGTCCAAGGGCAAAGGGTAAAATAGTTTGTACCTTGGGGAAGTTTTAACCTAAGCTGGTAAAAGTAAGCTTAGGAGGTTTTCATGCAGGTCTCCACATCTGTACCCTAGAGTTCAGAGTGGGGAAGGAACCTTGACACTGGTTTTGAAGGTGCAGGGCTCTTCTAAAATATGGTCACAATACAATCCATAACTTTCACATCAAACTCAGATTATGTGTATTCAGAGAAGTGCTAACATTGAAACCAGCATTACACACACACAAACTAAAGTCACCTGAAGATTTTTCTTAATAGAAAGTCTTATGTGGATATTTTGTTGATCTTTCTTTTTCTGTTACTTTATAAGACTATTAAGGAATTTCAATTTTTCTGATTAACTTTCATTTTGGAAGTTAGAACAGGTTTATTCAGATGTGAAGTAATACAGTTTATATATATGTATATATATATATTTTAAATTAGATTAATGTTAAAATTCTTTCAGTTTTAATCATTTAGAATATTATTAGTAAGAAAGATAAGTCACTTTAAATATAGGAATATGATGCATTTTAACCTACAGGGGGAAAAGTATTTTTAAAAACCTCCACCTCTAATACATTTCCTCCCCCAAACCTAATTTAATAGGGACTCATTTGCTTTTCTGTTTGAAATGCCTTTCCTCCTAAACTCCAAAAAACTGTTAAGCTCAATAATGTATCCACATGAAATAGACTGCATCTCCCAGAATCGATTTTGAAATACTACTTCTATAACCTACACACTAATGTATAGTTTAAGGCCTCCCCATCCTTCAAACGCCTCTGCATGGACAGACTTCTGAGTAGGCACAGAACCTTTAGACTTCACTGCATCTCTGCACAAGAACAGGTATCCATTCTCATGGAAGGAGTTGCAGGATTAAAGAATCTGTAAACTTCTTGTTTTCCCAATTAGTTAAGAGACAAAACTGCAAAAAAATACAGACTATGCTTCTAGTTAGGTCTGGAAACTGATCCAAGCCTTTGCAACATAGCAAAAATCCACCTGTTTTCTATTCAGGCCAAATTTTAAAAAATTGTAATCTTTGCTGAATGTCAGGCTCCCCTTATTGTCTGCCAATTTGATTTAAAAATATGTGATGATACATTGGAAAGAACTTAAATGAAGGCAACAAAGTCATGCTTAGGATTAGACAGCAGACACAAGACCTGTAAGGAGAAATGAACTTATTACATGTCCTGTGTTAAGTTAATGAGAGAGAGAAAAGACAACAAGGGGGACACATGGTAGTTGTCTATAAATTAATGGAAAGGTAACTGCATAAGAAAGAGCAGGGATCGTCTTAGTGTCCATAGGTGATAACAACAATTCTTGGCCTTTGGAAAAGAAACATTTAAGTTGAACTTCAGAGGTTGTGGGGGAAAATCAAACAGTCAATTCAATGAGGCATCAGAATGATCTGTGAAAGAAGGCTAGCGATGAACCAAAACTAGATGTTCAAAACCAGACTAGATGAAACACTGAAGGGAATATATTAATATAATAATAAGTAGGGTTGTCAATCACAGTTAACTCACGCGATTAACTCAAGAAAATTAATCGTGATTAAAAAAATTAATTGCGATTAATCAGACTGTTAAACAATAGAATACCCATTGAAATTTATTTTGGATGTGTTTCTACATTTTCATATATATGTATTCTATGTTGTAATTTAAATCAAAGTGTATATTATTTTATAACAAATATTTGCACTGCAAAAATGATAAACAAGAGAAATAGTATTTTTCAGTTCACCTCCTACAAGTACTGTAGTGCAATCTCTTTGTCGTGAAAGTGCAACTTACAAATGTAGATTTTTTTTTTTGTTACATAACGGTACTCATAAACAAAACAATGTAAAACTTCAGAGCCTACAAGTCTATTCTGTGCTACTTCTTGTTCAGCCAATTGCTAAGACAAACAAGTTTGAATTGAAAAATACTATTTTTTGTTTATCATTTTTACAGTGCAAATACTTGTAATCTAAAATATACACTTTGATTTCAATTACAACACAGAATACAATATATATGAAAAATGTAGAAAAATATCCAAAATATTTAATAAATTTCAATTGGTATTCTATTGTTTAATGGTGTGATTAAAACTGCAATTAATTGTGCTTAATTTTTTAAATCACGATTAATTCTTGAGTTAATCGTGTGAGTTAACTGTGATTAATCGACAGCCCTAATTAGTATTATTACTAATTAGTAATATATTGTATTACCATAGAACCAAGGAACCCTAATCATGGACCTTGACTCTATTGTGCAAGATGCTGTCCAAACACAAAACAAAAAGATGGTCCTGCCCCAAAGAGCTTAGGTCCAGATCCACAAAGTATTTGGGTACCAAAAACCCAGACATAGTCCAATTTTAGGCATCATTCACAAAACTCCCATTGGCTGCCATCTAACCCTGTAGGCACCTAACTTTGTGGACACCTAACACAAACATCTTTCAGGGTAAGAGTTCCCAAGGAGCAGGGCTGGCTCCAGACACCAGCGTTCCAAGCAGATGCTTGGGGCGGCAGTTAGAAAGGGGCAGCAGTTCCTCCTGCCGTGGCAGCAAATCGGCGGCAGCTTCTCTGTTCCGCCCACTGAGGCGTCTTCCTTTTGCCATCTGCGGCGGCAGTTTTTTTCACGGCTTGGGGCGGCAAAAACTGTAGAGCCGGCCCTGCCAAGGAGCCTGTGTTTCTGCCTCTGAGCATATGCACTGTTGCCTCCCTTGAGGTGTCCGGACGCTTATCTCCCACATAAGCTCCAAAGCAATCCACAAACCAGGTAAAGATAGGCACTCCTCTACCTATCTCATCCTGAGGCCTGATCCGGTAGGTGTGCTCAGAGATCACTTACTGGATCATGTCCTATTCAAAATTCAGCAAGCGCAGAAGGTAGTGTTGGTGTTGCCCACCTTATTGCTTTTAGTCCAGTAGTTAGCACCTTCACCTGAGATATGGGAGGCCAAGGTTCAATCACCCCCACCACCTAAGGGGGGAGAAAAGATTTGAACAGGAATCTCCCACTACTCAGGTACATTTTCTAATTACGGAGATATGGGTTAATCTGATGTGGGGCTCCCTCAGTCTCTGCTGTTGAAGCTGTTCTGTTGTGTCAACATAATTAAAGAGTCAATGGAGCAGAGGGACTGGACCTTAGGTTTCCCACCTCCTGTGACAGATGTAGCCTGTTGATTCAGTGGGTGCACTATACTGCACCCGGTTATTCACTATGGCGAGAGAAACCCCACCCAGGATGCAGTGGGGGAGGCAGCTCCGCTCACCATCTGAATCTGGATGCTCAGAGTGGGGAGAGGCCCCACCATGAGTCCAGGACCTCTCCCAGCGTCCCTATTTGCTGGAGACTGGAATATGTGATGGCATCACCCCAGGGCTCCCTCTGGCAGATTTTGCCCTTTGGGGATCTGGTAGCAGCATGTGACTCTGACATCATTGCACAGCAACATGGCCAGGAGCACAGCCATAGTGACATAGGGCCTAGGCTATGGACCTGTGCAGTTTCTCCTGCAAAGGTGGAAACATGGCTCCTTGCCCTCCAGGATGTTTTTTCACCCTTGGTTTCATGATTTCTGTGGGTGCAATTGAACCCAGGAACTCCCACTAAAGCACCTTCCCCACCTCCCCAGTGGGTGTTCAAACACCAGACTAAAACATCTCTCTCGCTGTCTCACCCATTAACTCTTGAAGTATTTATCCAAAGTGGAATAGCTTCAACAGAAGATAGTGAGGGAGCCCCATATCAGAATATCCCATAGTGGTTAGAGCACACACCTGAAAGCTGAGGGAGACCCCTGTTTAAATCCTCCCCCCCCCCATCTGAGGGGAGAATTGAACCTGCGTATCCCACATCCCAGGTTCGTGAGCTAACCACTGGGCTAAAAGTTATAAGGTGGGGAGCACTGCCTTCTCCTCCTCCAGCCATTTGGCATGAAGTTAGGCAGGCATCTAATTCATTCCTGCAAAAAACAACTTAGGTGCCTAAGCAACCTGACAGCAGGAGAGGGGCTCCCATCTGTGGATCGCAAGCAGAGATAGGTGCCTCTCTATAACCTGGACTTAGGCATCTAACTCTGTAAGAGAGTGGGACAGTTCTTCTTGTTGACATCTCCCATTGGCTAATTTAGGCAGTTCCCTGCCTAGCGTGCTGGTTTTGTGGCTTGTAGTCTAAGGCACTTATCTCTCCCCGTTCATTGTATTATTCTTGTGATTTTGTAGGTGCCCAAAAGACCTTAGAGTACGTCTACATTGCAAAAAAAATGAACCCGAGGCCCGGGTCAGCTGACTCAGGCTCACGCTACGGGGCTAAACATAACAGTGTAGACATCCCCACTCAGGCTGGAGCCCAGGCGGAGGAGAGTACAAGTGAACAATGAGGCAGCAAGATAGGTAATGGTGTCAGCACTCCAACAGCACTTAAAAACTAGCCTGCACAGAACTCTAGGGGCTAGCTTGTGACACGTACCCACAAGCCCTGAGAATGGGGTGTCGAGTCACACTGCTCAAGGAGGAGCTCCAGAGAGATTATGCCACAAGTAGTCTCTCTCCTGGTGTTGCTCCCAAAGCATGGAGAGGGCAGACGTTTCACTAGCCAAGAAGCTGATGCAGAATGCTCCCAGCTGGAGCACCTGGCCCTCTCTGCAGACTGCTGTAGAGTGGAGACAGGGCAATGGTCCTCTGTCAGCCACCTTGCACCCTGGTAGTGAGGAGGAGCAGGTAGTCCCTGTGCTTCTCATATCAAAAAGAGTGCAGGGGCTGCCATTGTGTGCTGCCTAGAGCAGTTACATAAAGTGGATGATGGGGGAAGGCTTCATGCAAGTCCCTGCATGGGTGAGCAAGAGTGGCACTCAGTCTGACCCTAATCCAATATAATGCACAGTAAGAAACAGCTTGCACCATCATGGAGAGAGGCTGGGTGATTTCGTTGTGTTTTTTCTATATCTAACTTCTGTGATTCTACAAGGGGTCTCAAGAGAGTTACAGCAAGTAAGTGAAGGCAGGTTAGAACAAGAAAGAATGTGCTATTCTGCCATCTTTTTCTTGGCTTGTATTTCAAAGAAAATAGCTATCAGAACAGGAAGTGCACCATTTCAGCGTGCTTTCATTGAAAAATGCACAGCCATGCACCTTTTTCCTCTTAGCTCCAAAGATAACCACAAGATCTTCCCACTATCAAGACTGTCACATTTAATTGACTAGTAATTTGTATTTTTGAATGATCTTGTTATTTTCAATTTGTACCCTGGGGAAGATTCCTATCACTGTTTACTCGCTAGTCCTGAGATTGATGGGAGCAATCATATCACCCTCTCACTGCTTGTATGTCAACTCACAACCAAATGCAGCATTTGCTGGATTTTATTAAAATGCCATTATAACCTCTCACTGACTTTCAAAAATTAGGCCATTACCGGATCAATACGGCTACTTTTATTTTATTTCAGGGATTGATTTTGGTGCTTTAAGAAGATAACCAAAAGGGTGATAGGAGTGGACTCCTTTTGACATTGCAGCACTTAATATTTTTTTTCTATAGTCTGTACCAGTAAAACCTGCACATTTTGAACTTGATGTTTATTCAGACATGGGCAAGGCAAATCTCGGATTGAATGTTCTTCTTTACATGCGGAGAACTCCCACTGATATAAATAGAAGAGCAGACTATTGGAATCAAAAGCTGCCATGTAGATTGGAGAAGAGGATATTGCCTTTAGAGTGCCCTAATATGCTGTAAAGTGACTCTGTAAAAATGGCAGGTAACATTCATCTTTACTGTCACTTAGTGGTTTCCATATCATATGTGCTCTGTTTACAAGTAAAAAGATGTTTGTTTCCAGTTGCCAGCCCTGTGAACTCAACCAGGTCTCTGTGAATCAAACTTTTTGCAGCTTATCACCAGTGATAAAGGTTCTGGAACCCCACATGAGACTCTCAGAGTCAACTGTGTAACTCTCTACTGTCAAGGGGCTTGCACATGTGTAACTTGCTACAATTTAGTAAATAATTCTGTTGATGTTCAAAAAGTATAGAATCCCGCTAACTCTCCTTGAGCTGGATTGGCTCTTCAGGGCAGGCAGAACTAAAAATCAGCAAAAATTTATTTTTATCACTAAAGCCAGCAACTATGACTTTGAATACACACAGTGACAAGTTCTGTTGAGTGTGAAGATGCAATATAGTACGTAATTGCTCTTCAGAGCAGAAATGCACTTTAATGAGCAGAATGGGATGATTGCAAGGAACAGAGCTGGTGACAGTGAAGTGTAACTTGCACATTTCTCCTCCATTCTGGTCCCTGCCCTGTTACAAATTAAGACCCCAATCCTGCAGTTGATTGCATGTGGGTAGGCTGAGCCCCATTGCTTTCAACAGAGAGTAGCTTAGCCAAGTAGTCCATCAGTGTGCAGTCCCTCGCAGGTTGGGACTCCGAGAAAAAGAGAACAATCCAGCTGCCTTTCAAATCCAAAGAGCAGCACAAAGGAAGCTTTCCCCTGGGGATGGGTCCAGCTGAAATGAGAATTTTAGTCTGACATATCTTTATTATTGTTTATTTTGCCATAAAGCACCTTGAGGCGCATAATATATTTAGTTAGAAAAACATGTTTTTCACTGCATTCTAAGTAGTTTCCCCATAAAAAAAACATTTCCCAGGAGTCATAAAAGTTCTAAATCTCTCATAAATCAACAAGACATTTCTGTTACAAAGTAATTTAGAACACAGAGCCTTTTAACCTTCCTTCAGCCCTCTTTTCCATCATACATTCTACAGCTGTAGACTGTCCTGCTCCATGGCAGGGTATCCTATTTAATGCAAGGTTCAGAAACCAGAAGGCAATGAAAAAAACCCAAAATTTATTAGTTTAAAAAAAAATCATGATTTTTTAAGACTTTCTCCTGATTTTTGAACCCTTAGGGTTGGTAATACTGGAATAAGAATTTCATCTTAAAAACCTCTTACTTCAAAGATGATTTTTCCAGGTCAGATCAGGGTTGAAGTATATTGGCAGGGCAGTGTGGAAAAGTTGTACAGCCACTGGCTGTGTTGTTCCTGTTCTGTGAGAATGAAATTCACTGTTTCAATCACAAAAACTAATCAACTGGAATAGGAACCATTGTCCCTTTGTGCCCCATCATCTGGCAAGGTTGGGGCCCCTGTGTGTAACGTTGGATTGTGGGCACCTGCATTTGGCCTGCCCACAAAGGTCCAAGTCTATTCAGAGCCAGTACAGAGACGAGCTGTGTGGCACAAAGAGGGATGCAGAGACCTCTCTGAACAGTCAGTTTGCTCGTGGCCTCCTTTGCACAGCATTTTAAGTGTTCCAGAAGGAATTTCAGTGTGAAACGAGGCAGGACTTTCCCCCCAGGACTGCCAACCAAGCACTGCATTCACCACAATGTGCAGTCCTAACAGAGCAGAAGTGGAACTTAAGAGGTACACAGGCCTTGGGCTGGCACTCTTCACAGGGGAAAATTTCTTCTTTTACACGGAAGAGTAAAGTAACTACCATGTAGAGATTTCCCTCATTTAATGCTTCAGTATTTACAGATGTCCTCAAGAGAGAAACATCACATTTCAGCCCAGCTCACGAATACCTGTCATACACTTTAAATAGTAGTGCTGCTGGCACCCAGTGGCACCACAGGACACCGGGCAATTTCTGATAAGTCTCCCAGTGAACAGCAAATACAGCTGTAATGAACTCCCGTAAACAGCAATATTCTGCTGCCCCCCAGGGGAAGGAAGTAACATGTATTGTTGGGCTCAGAGTGACCTGTGTCACTGAACCACAGACTTTGTAGTTGACCCTGTATTGGTAGAGCTCTTTTGTTAAGTGAAGTCTGCGCTGCTGAACATTGCTCTGGGAATTAGTGTTTTTAAATGTGCTGCAAAAAGGACAGAGGTAGAGGCTTCAAAAAAATAGTGGGTGCAGCCAGATCTTTTACTGTTATTTTATACGGTGAAATACTGCATTATGATAACTAATCATGCAGTACAGGCAAAGCACAGAAAGGGAAGATAATACACATATTTTAGAAATGTACGTGTTAGTAGAAACAGCGATACTAGTATCAACAGTCATAAGAATAACTTTCCCTTTTCAAATAACATACATTATTTAACAATCATATATGTGCATAAATAAAAAAGGACTGAGTATTAGCTAAGATCTTTCTTTTGCTTCTGAACAATATTTGGTATTTGTTCAACAAAAGCTGTTCATGAAAATGAAGATAACCTGCCATACAATTGAACTGTCTGTGCATTCACATTGAATCATAACGTTCAAAACATTAGATCTACCCAACTTACAATCATTCTAAATAAGTGGCCTCTGAAGGTTGCAGTAGATGAAGTTAGAGATGGAAGTGAACTATTAGTTTATTTACTCCCTCCCCCAGCCAAAGTAGGGTTCTCCTCTGACTGTGTTGAACAGTGTTTTGACCAGTCCTGTTTTAAATGATTCTGGAAAGCAGCTTAGGTAAATATGATCTTCAATTCAATAAACAGAGAGTCATTAAAATATGTCTTATTATTGAGGGTGTTTGTAAGTGGCTTTGTAACGGAACATGGATGATTCACCTCTACTTCTGCAGTTTGAATTAGTCAGTAGTAACCAATGGGAGCTATTGCCACAAGATGGCTGTTTGTTGAACTTTGTGAAATGATTTGGTGGTTTATATTGGGAAGAGGGCCACAGCAGAAAAAATGTGGAATTGTCACCTTGTCGGCAGTCTCAGTAAGGAGGCCAGATATCTAAATGGGCAAAGAGACTGAGTTATATGCCCGCTCACCTCTTCCAAGTTAAAAGTTGAAGTAAATGATAAAGCAATGTGGAAATGCCTGTCCTGCCTTATAAAGGATTCTTAACAACCAACAGAGCATACAACTATGAATTATCCACCTGTAATTATCTCTCTCCCACAAAGAAATTTCATAACCCTATTATTAACTAACCCCTCTTAGAAGGGGTTGTTTTTCCAATTTCAGCAGTGGATTTCCCACCCAAAGAACAAAACCAAACTACATAAAGCAACAACACCACAACAAGAAATCTAATAAAATCAATGCTAACTAAATTATTGACATGAAGGATTGTACTTTCAAAGGTGGGACCTTCACTAGATTTATTTTACTTCCACAAATCAATAATAAAGAACATTAATATTCCAAAGTCAACTACTCAAAAGTTAGGAAATGTGTATGCACAAGGGGGCCAAATTAATGTTACGCAGGCAACCTTAATTCTGGCATTTCCTAACTTCTAAATGCTTGACTTAAATTACATCATATAGAACCTACAAACTCCCAGCTTGGGTCATCAGCAGGATTTGGACCTTTAAATCCACCGCACAGACCCCTACTAAGCTAATGGAGTAAATGATGGCAATAGTAGGCTGTTATCCTCTGTGTGGCCCAAACAAAGTAGACTGAGACACACACTTTGCCAGTAGGTTTCACAGCTATTTGCTGATACAGAGATATGTAGAGACTCAGAACTCCTGGATTCAAATCCAGGTTTTGGAAGGGAGTATCCTCTATTTGTTATAGACTGTCCCCTCTGTTCTCATCCACCCCCTTTCCCATCCTGGTTTCCATCCCACTACTCTTCTGCTCCGATTACGGTTGCCAACTTTCTAATCGCACAAAACCAAACACCCCTGCCATGCCCCCTTTCCCGCCCTTTCCCTGAGGCCCCAGCCCTGCCTCACCCCTACCTCGAGGCCCTGCCCCTGCTCACTCCATCCCCCCTCCCTCCGTAGCTCGCTGTCCCCCACCCTCACTCACTTTCACTGGGCTGGGGCAGAGGGTTGGGGTGTGGGAGGGGGGTGAGGGCTCTGATTGGAGGGTGTGAGCTCTGGGATGGGGTCAGGTGTGACACTACACCCCCATATTCTTCATAGAAATATTGTTGTAATATGATTATAGCATAACTAGGATATGTTTTGTGCAAGGTAAGGCATGTGAAATATCATTGGAAAGGTTATGATTTGCTGAATACAATTATCCTATTTGTATGCATATATCATTTTTGTATCTAAAGTTAAGAATACTGACTACACATCTGTACTTCAAAAGTGTTTGCACCTGGGGAACGCCCACCAGACAGTATGCAATCAGTCTGACTGGCTAGCGGGAGACAAGTAAGTGGGCCATTAGGGAGAACAATAGGTCTTTGAAGATGCTAATCTCCAACCTTCCTGGGATGCTACAAACAGTCTTTGACTCATGGATGCTTTGACACTGCAGGGTCATGTGTTCATGTCATCTGGCACTGGACTCCATGATAGCATACCAGTATTTTCCACGGGGGGGAGAACCACCCTGGAAAACAAAGGGTTCCCGCCATATGTAAAACCTATTTAAGGAAGGGGAGGGACATAATCGGTGTTCATTCTTCACTGAATTCCCCCCCAGGATGACTGCTGGAAACATCTAAGAAACAAAGACTGAGGGGAGGAGAAGAGCTGAGCTCAGGCTAGAAAAGGTGTCTGGCCTGTGAATGAAATATCTTAGAATCATAGAATATCAGGGTTGGAAGGGACCTCAGGAGGTCATCTAGTCCAACCCCCTGCTCAAAGCAGGGCCAATCCCCAACTAAATCATCCCAGCCAGGGCTTTGTCAAGCCTGATCTTAAAAACCTCAAAGTAAGGAGATTCCACCACCTCCCTAGGTAACGCATTCCAGTGCTTCACCACCCTCCTAGTGAAAAAGTTTTTCCTAATATCCAAGCTAAACCTCCTCCACTGCAACTTGAGACCATTACTCTTTGTTCCGTCATCTGCTACCACTGAGAAAAGTCTAGATCCATCCTCTTTGGAACCCCCTTTCAGGTAGTTGAAAGCAGCTGTCAAATCCCCCCTCATTCTTCTCTTCTGCAAACTAAACAATCCCAGTTCCCTCAGCCTCTCCTCATAAGTCATGTGTTCCAGTCCCCAATCATTTTTGTTGCCCTCCACTGGACGCTTTCCAATTTTTCCACATCCTTCTTGTAGTGTGGGGCCCAAAACTGGACACAGTACTCCAGATTAGGTCTCACCAATCTCGAATAGAGGGGAATGATCACGTCCCTCGATCTGCTGGGAATGCCCATACTTATGCAACCCAAAATGCCGTTAACCTCCTTGGCAACAAGGGCACACTGTTGACTCATATCCAGCTTCTCATCCAGTGTAACCCTTAGGTCCTTTTCTGAAGAACTGTTGCCTAGCCATCCGGTCCCTAGTCTGTAGCAGTGCATGGGATTCTTTCATCCTACATGCAGGACTCTGCACTTGTCTTTGTTGAACCTCATCAGATTTCTTTTGGCCATTCATGCAAAGACCCCGCTCCTTGTGGATTCCAGGATCCTGTGATGTCATAAGAGCTGTCATCACATGATCCTGTCGCTGAGGCACTAGGCACAGGACTGTTGAGCCTATTGGTCAATCTGGCCCTGTGAATTCTGAAAACTACTCACTCAAGAGATTCAGTCTGTGTAAAAGTAGCCATCTATTCCACCTCTGCTTGGAAAGCATTGCCTTTCTAGTGCCTTAAAATCATTCTCTTCATCATCATTAAACTGTGTCCAGGCGATCTTTTCTAATATAGGTTTCAGCGTAGCAGCCATGTTAGTCTATCTGCAAAAAGAAAAGGAGTACTTGTGGCACCTTAGAGACTAACAAATTTATTAGAGCATAAGCTTTCGTGGGCTACAGCCCACTTCATCGGATGCATAGAATGGAACATATAGTAAGATATATATATATTGTGACAGGGTCGGGCCAGATGGCTATAGCAGAGTAATAGAAGGCAGATATATTAGCCCCAGGCTGAGTAGGTCCCTTTCCCCTGGGTAAGGTAACAGGGAAGGTTCCAGAACAATCAGGAACCTTCTGGAGACAATTAAGACAGGCTAATTAGAACACCTGCAGCCACTCAAGAAGCTGCTAGAATCAATTAAGGCAGGCTAATCAGGGCACCTGGGTTTTAAAAGGAGCTCACTTCAGTTTGTGGTGTGCGTGTGAGGAGCTGGGAGCAAGAGGCACTAGGAGCTGAGAGTGAGAATGCGGACTGTTGGAGGACTGAGAAGTACAAGCATTATCAGACACCAGGAGGAAGGTCTTATGGTGAGGATAAAGAAGGTGTTGGGAGGAGGCCATGGGAAAGTAGCCCAGAGAGTTGTAGCTGTCACACAGCTGTTCCAGGAGACACTCTAGACAGCGGCATTCCACAGGGCCCTGGGCTGGAACCCGGAGTAGAGGGCGGGCCTGGGTTCCCCCCAAATCCTCCCAACTCCTGGTCAGACACAGGAGAAGTCGACCTGGACTGGGGGTTCAGAAAAACGGCCAAGCTGAGGGCTGCCGTGAAGCTCTAAGGCGAGCAAATCCGCCAATAAGCACAAGACCCACCAAGGTAGAGCAGGAACTTTGTCAAAATATATATATATACATATACAGATAAGTTGGAAGTTACCATACAAACTGTGAGAGGTTAATTAGTTAAGATGAGCTATTATCAGCAGGAGAAAAAAACTTTTGTAGTGATAATCAAGATGGCCCATTTAGACAGTTGTCTCTAAGGTGCCATAAGTACTCCTGTTCTTTTTTCTAATATAATGTTCTTCAGATCAGAAGTACAATTTAGTATATATCCATTGAATTAAATGCAAAGTTCATATCCAGCAAGGTGATTATCATCCTGGCTGTGATGTCTTGTCCATTTAAATGTGTGGGTTCTCTGCGCTCCTCTCTCCCCGAGCAAAAAGCCTCACTTTGGTGTTTGTTTCATTTTTGCTGCCAGAAGGATAAAGCTACTTGAGGAGACAGCTGTGTTTCTATCGGCTCCTTCTCTGCTGGGTCCAGATATAACATATTGGTGACAAAGGTCTTCTATCCCATGAGTGCTCAGTGTTCCCACTGCCTGACCAAGAAGAAGAAAAGGCAAGCAAATACTGAGGGTTGGGGGAAGGAAAAGAAGTTCTCCTAGAAGCAGAAGGTTGCAGACTGCTGCTGCATTTTGCTTCAGGTATAGCTGGCACCAACCAGCTAGAGCAGGGGAAGTTGGTATTTAAGGACAGAACACAGGAGTTTTCTGCTTTTGCTGCCTCACTGCTGCAGAGATAGAACCGTAACAAGAGAGCAGCCATCTGGTTGACCACATGCAAGAAAGCCGAGAAACAGCATTAGCCTGCACTAAAGGTCTGTAGCCAACAGCAGGAGTGACTTTTCAGTATAAGCACACAGCCAAAAGAGAGAGATCAAGGGCAGATAATGTGCGGTTAAAAAAAAAAGTTTCCCTGTGGCAGAGAAGACATCCAGGAGGTGTAAAATTCAACAGGAGAGAAGCAAAATGACAACTTTTATGGGCAATGTTGGGGAGTTTGATGAAAATTGAGAATCATGGATAGCTTGCCTCCAACATTTTGAGCAATTTGTAGCTTACCGCTCCATTTCAGACAGACAGTTTCAACCTTGCTGACCATGATGGGCATGAATTGCTGTGTGACCTATTGTCTCCAACTGTGGCCAAACTGCCATGTACAACATAATGACTGCAGCAATGCAGGAACATTTCTCTCCTACACCATCAACGATAGCAGAACAATATCAGTTTCATTAGCAGCATCAGGGAAGTGGAGAGTCAGTAGCATAATTCGTTGTTGCTCAAAGGAAGTTGTCAGAGCATTGTCATTTTGGACAATGCTTAAGTGATGCTCTCAGTGACCAATTTGTCTCTGGATTATGCAATGACCAGATCCAGAAGAAGTTATTGACTGTATCAGTGTGTGACAGGATGTACCAACCTTGCACTGAGGAGGCAATGGTTAACAAACTGCTCTGGGCCCAAGAGGAGCCCCCTCACTCCTGCTTTCATGCTCCCAGTGTAGGGAGCATTCAAAAGTGAGCAGCTCAACTTAGCTCAACTGGGCTGACTGAGGAGGAGAGCAGTTGGGTGTAGTAGCCTCCTGCCAGGAAGTCACCAGGACTCCAAGCCACTGGGGTCGAGCCTCCTAGCCACGTCGTGGGAAGCCGGTCGACCACAGGAACCGCTGTTGCCAATGGAAGAGACTCTGGAGATAAACCGAAGGAATGCAAGAGGGACCCCATGTCCAACCCTGAGACAACACCAGAGGGACTGGAACAAGGGTAGGAAGTGACCCAGAGAACATGCTTGGGGGTATCAGTGCCTGAACAATGTGTCAGGGTCCATTGTTTCAGAGGGCCCTGGGTCAGAACCAAATGGAGGAGGTGGGCCCAGGTTCTCCTTTCTCACCAGTGGACAACACTACCACGTGATATTGCCCCTAGGCAAAGCGGCCCCTGTGACTCTTGCCGGTGGGCAACACTACCCCATGACATTGACACTAGGCAAAGTGGCCCTTAGACGCTTACATTTAAGCATTATATCCCTGAGCATTACCATTAGGTGGCATGGTTGACCTGGAGCACTCAACAAGGAGGCTTGAAAAGCAGATTGGGCTAAACAAGACTTTAAAAATAAGCACCTTGTGCCAGATCCCATGCAGAAGGTTCCTAGGTTTGACCTTCCATGGTCCTCTTGGTCAGCTCTGAACTGAATTTAAACCAGCCATGGTAGATGCAGATATCTAATGCACAAATGGAAAATCAAGGATTCCATGGTGTGTAAGTGTGGTTCCCCATGACAGACCATCGAACATATCACTACCTACTGCCCATTGTATAAATATGAAGGAGGCATCACTGCAATACATTCTGCTACTCCTGATGTAGCCATTTGGCTTGATCAACTTCAGGTGAAATTGTAGTTGCTGCTTTACATCAGCCGTACAAAAGAAGAAGAGAGTCAACCAACCTTCGACACAGTGCCAACATTCAAGAAGGCTGTTGAAATACATATTGCCCTGGGAACCATAGGGAAGGATTCTCTGAAATTTAATGTGAGCCAAGAAGTACATCTCCTGAATCAGCATGACAGAGGACCACAGAAAGGTAAGGAATTTCTATATGGCTGTTGTGCACAAACTATGCATACTAAGAAAGGCTGCTGGGCACACCAGGTCATTTGCAGAAAGTGACAGAAGAAAAGACACATCACCATGATCAGTCACACAGTTCAACAACCAGCAACACAGAGTAACCATCCATCCAAGAAGACACTTATGAAGGTTGAACCTAAGAAAGGACAGAAGTCAGGCATTCATAATGTGGAAAAAATCAAAAGATCGAGCACTGCACGTGTTATCAGAAGCTAGAGTAAGAGATGACATCTAGGAGTTTGATCCTGGAGCTGTCATCTCACTGGTTTCTGCATCTGCCTATCATCAGACTTTGTCACAAGTTCCTCTGGAAGAAACTTACAAAACTTACAAGTTTTGTAGATGTATGCCAGAGAAAGTTACTCCCAAATGGGATACTCCAGGTGAAAGTTCAACTAGATGGACAATCAGTTGTGCTACCCTGGTGTGTGATTGAAGGAAACTATCCACCATTATTGGGCAGATCTTGGCTTAAGCTCAAGGTGAATTGGACTGAGATCCAGGTGATCATGAAAACACCTTGAAAGCTTCAAGATATGCTGGACAGACACTACAAAGTTTTTGAAAAAGAACTTGGACAGATGAACAATATGTTAGTTAAGCTTTCTGTTAAGTCAAACAGCCAACCACATACTACAAGCTCAGAGTTGGGCCTTATGCTGTAAAGCCTCTGGTAGAAGCTGATTTGGACCGTTTAATGAACTTTGAAGTCTTGTCATCTGTTTCACACAGTGAGTGAACTACACCCATTGTACCAGTGATCAATAATGATAGCTCTGTCTGAATTTGTGGAAATTTCAAAGTGACACCAAATCCAGATTGTGTGCAGGCTGGTATGCACTACCTCATATTGAAGATTTGTTTTCTACTCTTAGTGGAGGACAGTGTTTCAGTAAATTGGCTTTGTTCAGTGTACACCTACAAATCAAGATTGATCCAGCATCTCACAAATATTTCATAATGAACACAAAGAAAATCTTATTTTTTAACAATAGTTTGCCTTTTGGTATCACATCGAGAGCTACCCTGTCCCAGAAAGCCAGGGATAAGATTGAGAAGGGACTAAACAGAGTGCAATGTTATTTGGACAACATCCTTGTTACAGTGAAGGATCAAGAAGATCATCTTCAAAATTTGGACACTGTCTTACAACATTTCGAAGACCATGGACTGAGGGCACATCAAGACAAATGTGAGCTTTTCAAACCTTCAGTTGAACACCTTGTATATGTAATCGATGTTACAGGCTTAAGGAAATTGTCGGAGAAAGAGAAGGCATTTTTAAAAGCACACCCACCAGAGAACGTGTCCCAGTTACATTCATTCTTAGGCTTGTTTACTACTATGGTAAATTTCTGCCTAATCTGCTGACAGTATTGATACCTTTACATGAAATGTTACAAGCAAAGAAAAAATTGAAATGAACTAAAGAGTGTGAGTGTGTATTTAAGGAAGCAAAGGAACTGTTGACATCCGCTTACATTCTTAAACACTGAGAAGCTCTCAGCATTATCTTAGGAATTCAGAGGTTCCTTACTTATCTGTATGGTAGACATTTTACCATGCTAGCAGATCATCACCCATTAATTTCAATTTTTGGACCAAAACATGGAATTCCATCTGTGACGGAGTGTACAGGATCCTTTGAGGTCCCCGGCTGGAGGCCTCACAGTCCTACCACACCCCACCCCAGAAAAGGAGCAGTGAAGGTGAGTCCTCCAAGCCTGCCTAGAAAGGCTGCAGAGAAGAAACCAATATAGCACAGCAGTTTCAGTTAAAAAGAGCTGCGGAGCATGAGCAGATCAGTTCCTGGCTAGGACCAGAAGGGATTAGACAGAGGAATTCTCCAGGCAAGGAGGACTGAGAGAAGCCAGGCACAAACAGGGAACAGAGAACCCAAGAACTGTAACCCCAAGGTAATGGGTGAAGATGATGGGACACAGTGGGAAGCAGCCCAGGGAATTCAGCAGCAGCAGCTATTAAAGAAAGCAGCACATGGGTACTATTTGTAGGGTCCTGGAATGTGGAGTAGTGGATGGAGCCAGGTCCCCGCACCAGCCACTGGAAAAGTGGGGAAAGCCCCAAGAAGGGGACAAGCTATGTTTGGAAGCCCAAGAAAGGGGCTGGAACTTTAAACAGGGCCAACCGTTTGTTGAACTTTGTTACCCCCGGAAGGGGACTGAAGTTAAGAAGTGACCTGGCTGGAGAGCTGGGAAACAATAGAGCTGCAAAAGGCAGAGTCTCCACAGAAAAAAAACAGGGGGCACTGCTCTATAACAGGGCCCAGAAGGGGCCAAGAACTGATCCCAGAGGCAGGGCTGCAGATACCACTACAGGTCCACTTATAGCACTTGTTGGACCTTTTTCATCCCTGGAAGGGTTCATTTGTTTTAGTCTGTGTGACTTAGCCAGAGAGTTGAGCCACTGAAGACCCACCTGCCAAGGGCACCGGGCAACAGGGGGCACTGCAAACACAAAGAGAAAGAGATGGTAGGTTCCCACTCAGCTAACAGGAGGCACTCACAAGAGGTGAGTGCGCCCCATCACACCATCATTAGCTGCTGCATATGCAATGATGGTCATTGGTTCTTTTAGCTCATTCCTATGCTTTTCAATTCTGTAAAAGAACACAGCACAACAATGATGATGGGCTATTGTGTATGCCATGTCCAAGCTCCTGTCAATCCAAAGAAACTTTGGACAAAGTGTTCTATCTCAATTGATGGATAAGTTACTCATCACTAGCACAGAGATCAAAAAATGAACTACTAAGGATGGTATGCTTTCTCTTGTGAAAGGTTCTGCAAGATACAGTATTGGATTGTAAGACTTCCCAGTTTACACAGTTCGTATCATATCAGCATGAATTATCTGTGAATCATGGTTGCATTTTATGGATAATGCTAGCGATCATTCCAAAATTATGTCAATCTCAGGTTTTGGAAGCTTTTTATAAAGGTCATTTTGGCATCGTACAGATGAAGGCCATAGCTTGGAGACAGGTCTGATGGCCAGGGATTGACAAAGACATTAAAAGGAAGGTAAAGTGCTGTGCTAAATGTCAGCAAATGCAGCATGATCCTAGTCCAGCTTGTCTTGTCTACACCATTGGTCCTGGCCTCAGAATCCTTGGCCACGTATTCACATTGACTGGACTTTTAGTCAACATTCATTCAAAATGGCCACAAGTTTTCAGAATGACTTCTACTACAGCTACCAAGACCATTGGACATCTTTATATCTTGCTTAGCCAAGCTGGTTTACCATTATAGTTGGTGAATGATAATAGATCTCAATTCAATTCTGAATAATTTCAGAAGTTACTAGCTTCAAAGGAAATTCAGGAAATGTGCTCTGCTCCATATCATCCTGCTACAAATGAACTAGCAGAACACTTTGTACAGACAGCTAAGCATGCCTTAAAAGCTAACAAGTCTATTTTGAGTCATCTGAAGAAATTGGGCAATGTCTTGCTTATCTACAGGAACACACCATGTACTACTACCCAGGAGTCACCTGCCACTCTTTTCTTGAAGCAATCTTTGTGTACCTGTTGGGACCTGCTATGTCCTGATGTTACCTCACATGTAGCTAAATCACAATCTATGCAAATTGATCGACAATGTGAGACTCATCATTATTCTTTTCAAGTAGGAGACTTAGTGTGGACAAACAACTATGGTTGCAGAGTGAAATGGATACCCGGAGAACTTGTAAAATGCATGGGATTTCTTTCGTTCATGGTCAGATAATTCAATGGCACTTTGTGGAAATGACATATGGACCAGTTGCAGCCTCGACAAGTACCACACTCAGGGGATGTTCCAGTAGGACTTTCTGTTTCTCCAATCGAACCTCTTTCTTTTACAACTCCTAATTTTGATGATTGTGTTGAAGAACCTTTGGTATCAAATCCAGTTGATTCCTTACCCGATTCAGTTGATTCCTTACCACCAGTGGTTCCTGTTGTTCAGGACACTGCTGCACCACTATCACCACATTATCCCAAGAGAGTGAAAAAACCGGTGATGCACCTGAATTTATAAATTGTTTAGTTAGTGCGTTGCCATTCCAGGGCAGAATAATCCCTTGCAATTTAAGTGTCTGTGGTAGTCTACCTGCAACTTTTAGTTAGGTTGTATAGTATTTTATGTTAGCCAAGTAAATGATAATATGTAAATATATGTGGAAAGTATTTTTAAGCAGGGTGGAGGAATGTAATGTGCTGTCCTTTTAAATGTGTGGACACTCTGCACTCCTCTATCCCCAGAGAAAAGCCTTACTTTTGTGTTTGGTTTCAGTTTTGCTGCCAAAACAATAACGCTACCACAGCAGACAGCTGTATTTCTCTCAGCTTCTCTGTGTGTCTATCTGCTTCTCCGCTGGGTCCAGATAGAACACTTATCTTTTCCCACTGTGTGTGTATGATCCCACAGTCTCAGAACATTTGGATAAGATCTATTAAAACTTCTTTTCTAAACTAAGAAGATTTGAAAACTGTTCAGCCTAAGCAATAACCCTGAAAAGCTTATTCCAGACTATGCACAATTGATTTTATCCTAAAATGAATGTAGTTTGTTAAGATACAGTACACAAAGATATTGCACTATAAACTTTAAAACATCCATCAATTTCAATTTACAGTCATTTGTTTTTAAAAATTAAATTATGGGTTAACTCAGCAGGCAATAGAATTCAGGAGGAAAGTATATGTGATACAGGGAGTCCCTTCATACGTTAATTTTCATTTTTGGTGAGATTGCAAATTATAGCTTTGTATGGGCTCCCTATTGCTACCCAGTGAAATACTCAGGTTCTTGAGGATGAACAATTTTATTTCCCATAATAGGGCTGCAAAAGCCTTTTTTCCCACTGGTAGAATAACAGGTCTGTAGCATGAAGTGAAGGAGTCAAGCATTTGCTCCTTGACTTGGTGACCAGTAGGGATACATTAAACTGAAAAGTACAACAGAGATGGGAAGAAACATTGTTATATGGTGAGTTTAAATTAAACCCAGAACCTACAGCTGTCTCACCTACTTCATTTTCTCATGCTCAGATACTAAAATTATATTTTTGATTCTATAAAAGTAGTTAATTGTCATTCTATGCAATATGCATGATCTGTGTTTCTCATACACTGCTGATCTCATGTTTTGTACTGGTATTTGTGCTAGGTACTGTACAAACTCAGGACAAAAACACAAACCCCATCCCAAAGAGCCTACAATCTATGTATAAGATGAGACAAAAGGTGGATACAGAGATAGACTGTGCCTCAAGAATTGATTTTAATCAGATCCCAAGGCAGAGAGCAAATCCACTCCTGCTAACTCACAGCTCCATCTCCTCAAGCCACCTCTATATAAAAATCTTGCGTAATTCAAAACTGGGAACTACATTGATGTCTTCCCAAAAGTCAAAACTTGCTCACATTCTAAGAAAAAGAACTTTGAAAACTATGTGTAACAGCACTGCCTGGTGATACCTGCCATAACGATATGGCAGGCGACCAGCTTGGCTTAATGGTGAAATCCTAGCGGATTTTAAGCATAAAAAAGAAGCTTACAAGAAGTGGAAGGTTGGACATATGACCAGGGAAGAGTATAAAAATATTGCTCGGGCATGTAGGAATGAAATTAGGAGGGCCAAATCGCACCTGGAGCTGAAGCTAGCGAGAGATGTTAAGAGTAACAAGAAGGGTTTCTTCAGGTATGTTGGCAACAAGAAGAAAGCCAAGGAAAGTGTGGGCCCCTTAATGAATGAGGGAGGCAACCTAGTGACAGAGGATGTGGAAAAAGCTAATGTACTCAATGCTTTTTTTGCCTCTGTCTTCACGAACAAGGTCAGCTCCCAGATTGCTGCGCTGGGCATCACAACATGGGGAACAGATGGCCAGCCCTCTGTGGAGAAAGAGGTGGTTAGGGACTATTTAGAAAAGCTGGACGTGCACAAGTCCATGGGGCCGGACGAGTTGCATCCGAGAGTGCTAAAGGAACTGGCGGCTGTGATTGCAGAGCCATTGGCCATTATCTTTGAAAACTCATGGCGAACGGGGGAAGTCCCAGATGACTGGAAAAAGGCTAATGTAGTGCCAATCTTTAAAAAAGGGAAGAAGGAGGATCCTGGGAACTACAGGCCAGTGAGCCTCACTTCAGTCCCCGGAAAAATCATGGAGCAGGTCCTCAAAGAATCAATCCTGAAGCACTTACATGAGAGGAAAGTGATCAGGAACAGTCAGCATGGATTCACCAAGGGAAGGTCATGCCTGACTAATCTAATCGCCTTCTATGATGAGATTACTGGTTCTGTGGATGAAGGGAAAGCAGTGGATGTATTGTATCTTGACTTTAGCAAAGCTTTTGACACAGTCTCCCACAGTATTCTTGTCAGCAAGTTAAAGAAGTATGGGCTGGATGAATGCACTATAAGGTGGGTAGAAAGTTGGCTAGATTGTCGGGCTCAACGGGTAGTGATCATTGGCTCCATGTCTAGTTGGCAGCCGGTGTCAAGTGGAGTGCCCCAGGGGTCGGTCCTGGGGCCGGTTTTGTTCAATATCTTCATAAATGATCTGGAGGATGGTGTGGATTGCACTCTCAGCAAATTTGCGGATGATACTAAACTGGGAGGAGTGGTAGATACGCTGGAGGGCAGGGATAGGATACAGAGGGCCCTAGACAAATTAGAGGATTGGGCCAAAAGAAATCTGATGAGGTTCAATAAGGATAAGTGCAGGGTCCTGCACTTAGGACGGAAGAACCCAATGCACAGCTACAGACTAGGGACCGAATGGCTAGGCAGCAGTTCTGCGGAAAAGGACCTAGGGGTGACAGTGGACGAGAAGCTGGATATGAGTCAGCAGTGTGCCCTTGTTGCCAAGAAGGCCAATGTCATTTTGGGATGTATAAGTAGAGGCATAGCGAGCAGATCGAGGGACGTGATCGTCCCCCTCTATTCGACATTGGTGAGGCCTCAACTGGAGTACTGTGTCCAGTTTTGGGCCCCACACTACAAGAAGGATGTGGATAAATTGGAGAGAGTCCAGCGAAGGGCAACAAAAATGATTAGGGGTCTGGAACACATGACTTATGAGGAGAGGCTGAGGGAACTGGGATTGTTTAGTCTGCGGAAGAGAAGAATGAGGGGGGATTTGATAGCTGCTTTCAACTACCTGAGAGGTAGTTCCAGAGAGGATGGTTCTAGACTATTCTCAGTGTTGGAAGAGGACAGGACAAGGAGTAATGGTCTCAAGTTGCAGTGGGGGAGGTTTAGGTTGGATATTAGGAAAAACTTTTTCACTAGGAGGGTGGTGAAACACTGGAATGCGTTGCCTAGGGAGGTGGTGGAATCTCCTTCCTTAGAAGTTTTTAAGGTCAGGCTTGACAAAGCCCTGGCTGGGATGATTTAATTGGGGATGGGTCCTGCTTTTGAGCAGGGGATTGGACTAGATGACCTCCTGAGGTCCCTTCCAACCCTGATATTCTATGATTCTATGATATATTTATTCAAGAAAACACCTCTTTCTGTAACCCTTAAATACAGGAAAGTTTGATGTCTTTTGAAGTTTTACACTGCTTTTCTCACATTCATTATTAGTGATTATCATTACAGTCATTCATAACCATTACATTTCTAAAGAATCATGCATTCTTGCTGATCACATAAAACCTCTTCTTTTATAATATGCTGTTGTACCCGGATGGTAGATGCTAGGTCCATGTGTCAAAACGCTGGGCTTCTCTGCTGAGTCACCTTAAACCTAGGAGCTAGAATCCTGCATAAAAGAAACAGTTTTATTACGGCCACCTCCTGCTTGGAGCTAGATCTTGATCCTTCCAACCAGGCTAAACAGGGTTTAGAGCCCCCTGCCCCCCTCTCTCTCTGGGCTAGAGGCAACAAGGGGCAGAGATAGATGGGTTCTATAGGGGAAATGCTAGGAATAGGCTTTTTTGTTTTGTTTCAACTGCCAATAAAGACAAACTATAGAAAGGGGGTTTTGTTGAGACTTTGATGAATACACTAGTCAGAGCAGGGTGAGAACTGCACCTGCTTCCCCCTCTTCTGCCAATAAACATTAAGTCTGCTACCATTTTAATATTATGATTTTAATTCTTTGGAATTATATTCCTGAATTTATTTATCTCTGTCTGTGGTATAACATATGGGAGGGCAGTGGACCATTTATTAATGATCTCAAATCACAACAGGTGAGACTCATTGTATCATTACCAAACCAAACTATCACTAAAGGAAATTGTAATATTAAGAATGTGATATTGTTTCTTGATTACTCACTTCTTTTAAGAAGCTTTTGGGTCTGATCTTATCACACTGATGTCAATGAGAGTCGTCATTGACTTCAGCTGGAGCAAGTTCAAGCTCTTTATAAATGTTTTAGTTTGTTGGAGCAGATATAAGTGCTTCTCTTAAGAGTAAATTTGTCATCAGAGTTTAGGAAGGGGAACTTGCATACATGCAGGTATTGAGACAGGAAGAGCTAAAGCAGTGGAGAAACAGGAAGAGATAGGTGGGCCTACAAAAATACATTCACAAATGGTAAGTTATTTTTTCCTAATTTCAACAATGTGCATAGTAAATAAACATATATCCCAAGTAAGTCCTTTCGAAAAACATTGCTGTGTTTTTCTAAATGCATGTTGTTATGCTACAGGACAGAGATGTATTTGAGCAGTATTGTGCATCTATCTGCTACATGAGTATTTAGTGAAAGTGAGCAAACGTATGTGTGTAGTAGATAGGCACTTGATGATGGCAATAAATAAATGCATTTTATTTCAGCCATTGCTGAAGATACATTCTCTGTTTACTCCTGGACCCTCAGGAAGGATAGCAATTTTTTAAAATTCTGGGACAAAACGAGGAGAAATTGATTCACATCACAAAATTCAAATCTGATTCTAGATTCCAAATGCCCCAGCATTCAGCAGCATTCAGCTCTGGGGTTCTCCCCATCTCTAGAAACATGACACAGCATGAAAACACACATCAGCTAAATATTGAGAGGTAAAGAGAGATGGGCAATAGGTTAGACGCACCTGTCAGGGATGGTCTAAGCATACTTAATCCTAGCTCAGCACAGGGGGAATGGACTTTAGTAACCTGGTAAGGTCCCTTTCTGCCCTATATTTCCATGATTCTATAAAGACAGAGATCCAAACTGTGTATGTGCATGTGTACATTTACGCATGTCCAATTATGTTTTCAAAAACTTCATTCACATGTCTAAGGTATGTGCTCATGCAAATCCCTGTCACAGGTCTATGCATCAGGGGCTGCATGCACATGTGGTACTGTAAAAAATGCACATACTATTTTAGGAACACATGTAAACTTTGAGCTACAAAATTAGGAGAAAAAGAGGTTTATGTAAAAGCGGGTTTCGAAAAGAATGAGCCATGAGACTTCAAGATGGACTAAGCCATTACAGCTAAAAACTGCAGATAATAAAGGGAATAAATTGATAGTAAAAAAAAAATAGTTTACAGACCACATAATTAGAAGCAGCATCATAATGAGATAAAATAAAAATGGTTACAGAGAACTGGATGACTCAAGGGACTGATAATAAACGGTGTACTGTGCTGTAAGCCTCTCTCCGATCAGTCAAATATGCCCCGGGTTGTGAGTTTCTGAAGGTTGTTACTATCTGATGGCTGTTCTTTGGACTTTATGAAATTAGCTGATTACTTTAATCCAGTTCCTAATGGACAAGTCCATCTTATAAAAACTACAATCATAATAGGCACCTTTATTGGCTGTTTCGGCAAAGAGGCCTAGGGTTGAATGGGCAAAGAGACTGAAGAATCCACTCTATGTAGAGATGGTACTCTGATCTGGTTTGTGGTAAATTGCTCACCACTATGGGGGAAATTTGCACCACTGCTACATGTGTTAGATATCTTTTTAAATATAGGATTTACATGCTTCCAAGCTTAACTTCTGTACCTGGAAAGATAATGAAGCAAATAATTAAGCAATCAATTTGCAAACATCTAACAGATAATAAGGTGGTAAGTAACAGTCAGCATAGATTTGTCAAGAACAAATCATATCAAACCAACCTGATAGCTTTCTTTGTCAGGGTAACAAGTCTTGTGGATAGGGGGGAAGCAGAAGACGTGGTATATCTTGACTTCAGTAAAGCTTTTAATACTGTCTCGCATGACCATCTCATAAATGAACTAGGGAAATGCAACCTAGATGGAGCTACTATAAGGTGGGTGCAAAACTGTTTGGAAAACTGTTCCCAGAGAGTAGTTATCAGTGGTTCACAGTCAGGCTGGAAGGCCATAACAAGTGGGGTCCCGCAGGGATCAGTTCTAGGTCCAGTTCTGTTCAATATCTTCATCAATGATTTAGATAGTGGCATCAAGAGTACACTTATAAAGTTTGTGGAGGATACCAAGCTGGGAGGGGTTGCAAGTGCTTTGGAGGATAGGATTAAAATTCAAAATAATCTGGACAAACTGGAGAAATGGTCTGAAGTAAATAGGATGAAATTCAATAAGGACAAATGCAAAGTACTCCATTTAGGAAGGAACAATCAGTTGCACACATACAAAATGGGAAATGACTGCCTAGGAAGGAGAACTGTGGAAAGGGATTTGGGGGTCATAGTGGACCATAAGCTAAATATGAGTCAACAGTGTAATGCTGTTGCAAAAAAAGCAAACATCATTCTGGGATGTATTAGCAGGAATGTTGTAAGCAAGACACGAGAAGTAATTCTTCCGCTCTACTCTGCACTGATTAGGACTCAACTGAAGTATTGTGTCCAGTTCTGGGCACCACATTTCAGGAAGGATGTGGACAAATTGGAGAAAGTCCAGAGATGAGTGACAAAAATGATCAAAGGTCTAGAAAACATGATCTGTGAGGGAAGACTGGAAAAAATTGGGTTTGTTTATTCTGGAAAAGAAAAGACTGAGGTGGGACATGATAACAGTTTTCAAGTCCATAAAAAGATGTTACAAGGAGGAAGGAGAAAAATTGTTCTTCTTAACCTCTGAGGATATGACAAGAAGCAATGGGCTTAAATTGCAGCAACGGTGGTTTAGGTTGGACATTAGTAAAAACTTCCTAACTGTCAGGGTGGTTAAGCACTGGAATAAATTGCCTACAGAGGTTGTGGAAGCTCCATCGTTGGAGATTTTTAAGAGCAGGTTGGACAAACACCTGTCAGGAATGGTCTAGATAAAACTTAGTCCTGCCATGAGTGCAGGGGACTGGACTAGATGACCTCTTGATATCCCTTCTAGTCCTATGATTCTATGCCCAGGGCTGCCAATCCAATGTTTTTCACGTGTAGTAACAAAAATCATTAAGAAGGACCAATGACTGGAAACTGAAGCCAGACACATTCAAATTTAAAATTAGGCACAATTTTTAATAGTGAGGGTGATTATACATTGGAACACACTACTAAGGGAAGTGGTGGATTCTCCATCTCTTGATGTCTTTAGATCAAGATGGGATGTTTTTCTGGAAGATATGCTTAATCAAAGACAATTTATTGGGTTGGTAATCAGTGAAAATCTATTGCCTGTGTTATAAAGGAGGTCAGACTAGATGATATAACAGTCTCCTCTGCCCTATGAATCTAATAATCTACTAGATTCCTTTGTAAAAGTTTGTGAAAATAGCACACTTGTAGGAATGGGAGATGTCGATTCCCCGGTTGTATTCTAATGTAAGACAGAAAGAAAGCCATCCTTGATTTCATTTTAGGTGATGCGGAATATGGCTGGAGGAGCACGTAGCAACGATTTGTTAAAGGTGGGGGAGATTGTAATTTGACACACAAAGTTTATAGGAACAACGAACAAAAAGTCATCTTACTATTATCTTTAACCTTATTGCAATGCCGGTCAGTTATTTCTGCATCAGCCAAAGCACTAATATCATTGCTTTCATCAAACATAATATCATCCTTCATCATTAATGTCACCCCACCTTCTATTTTATCTTGTCTATCTTTTCTGTAAACTCGGCACCTTGGTATTTTTAATCCACTATCGTTTCCTTGGTTTAGTCATGCCTCAGTAATGTCAATAATACAGTACCTCTCCCTCAATAGGTATGCCTTGAATTCATCAGTCTTGTTATGTATGCTTCTAGCAATGTACCCTGTAAGAGATATTTCATATTTCAGTTTCCTTTCTCTCAGCTATCTCTTTCTTCTTTCCTTATCATTATCCCTTACAATATTTGCGTGGCGGTACAATCCTTTGGAATTTAGGTCCTATGGGCCTGATTCTGGTATCATTTTACACTGGAGTAACTCTATTGATTCCTCACTTATACTAGAGTAAGTGGGATAAGAAGCAGGCCCTGTGTCTCTATATTTCTATCCTTTTCATTATTAATGTTTTAAAACACTACCAAATTACTTCAACTGATGTGTTTGGTTCAGATGCAGCCCATCCCCCCCCCCATAAGAATATAATGTAAAAGAATGATGCATTACATGTCTCTCTCAATGACAATACCAAAAACAGACTCAGGGACAGGAGGAAAACCATAGAGCATAGAAAGAATGTGTACATTATCTACAAAGTGACAGAAAGGACTTATCTGTGATAAAACCTACAAAACTTAAACTGTACAAACTTCACCTTCATTTTGCATTATTAGTATTGTCCAATATTTATATAGCACCTTACGTTTAATTAACAGTTTTCCCAACACAGATAAAGCACATTCCCGTCTCCAAAGAGCTTGCAATCTAAATAATACAAGACAAGGCAGAGGACGACAGTTTAGGAAAGGAGAGTGGGGAGATTGTTGATGAGGGAAAGAAGGGAAGGGGAAATGATGGAAGATTCCTTTTTTTTTTTTTTTTTTAAAGGGTTCATACAACTAAGGAACTCGGCATACTGCAGGAGCGAGGGCAATAGACATGTTACTGATAAGGCCATGTCTGCATTTAAATGTGTCTGAAATTTTGTGGTTCACACAAAAGCAGCTCGGCTTTCTCAACATAAAACAAACGTTAACCCTCCATGGGCTCCATCCTCTATGCATGAAATTACACATAAAAGTGACTAGCGATTTGGGTCTATTGGTTTTTGGGTGCCCAACATGAAATACCTTAAACGGACCTTTTTTTCAGCGGGTATGTACTTAGCACTTTCTGAAAATCAGGCCCATTCAAGCAGACTCCAGTTAGTCACACCAAAAGTGAGGCATCAAAAATCATTAGTCACTTTTGAAAATGTAGGCCATAGATCCTGGGGTAATAGGCCCCAAATGACAGCAGATGCTAATTGCACATGGTATAGTGTATATATATGGATATAGTATATATATGGAGCTGGCACAGAGTTAATCAGGAGCTTGGATCTCATATAAAGAAGCTCTCTATCCTTCATACATGGCTACTCACAGTTCTGGTTCCTCCTGCCCTTTCCCCCAGCTCAAACCCGCTGGAACCATACAGCCCACAGGACTTACTACATCCCTGGCAATGACATTGCCTTAGGTTATATGGGGATGAGTTGACCATGGGCATTTGGGTGGAGTGGAATCTTAGGATCCACCCTGCAAGCGTGGCTACACTGAATTTGGCACTGGCATGCCCAGTCAGGATATGGTTGTTTACACAGTGAAGTTTTTGCATGCTAACTACTACAGAATAACTATTCCAAACTAATTGCGTCCACATGGCCATTTTACCTACTTGCTTCTGAATCAATGCGTACACACAGGACAGACTTTTTTTAAATAAATACTCAGCATTCTGGGTGGGTATCCTGTTGTGCTCTGTCCCACTCCTGGGCTCTCTTCATGCTGGGGGTTTTCTTGCAGCTCATTGTGGGATACATACCAGAATGCACTGTAATTCTGGGACTTGAGGGCCACAGCAGCAAATTCCCATGATTCCTCTCCTTGGATCCCATGAATCATCTGCCTTTTGCAAGTCTGCACCATTTTCAAACTGCTCTCAACCAGCATGAAGGGAACACAGCTGTGCATCACAATCCAAGCACTTGTTAATACATACAGGCAGCTAGAATGACACATGTGGGTGGCTTTGGAAGCTAATCCCTGCACTGCTGAGCTGTTTTTGATAGAGAGGAAGGATGAAAATGGAGCAGCTCATGGATCACCTTGGGGCTTAGGCAAGAGATAGGCATCTGGACACATAGAGAGAGGCAACAGCCTGCATGTCCAAAAGCAGAAACTTAGGTGCCTAGAGAGCTTTTACAGTGAAAATTTAGAAGCCTAGTTTAGTTTCCTACAGGGTTAGGCATGAGTTCTGTGGATCACAGTGGAGCCTACAGTGGGATTTAGGTGCCTAAACCCCAGATTGAGGCATCTAAATTTGGGATTTAGGCACCTGTGAAGGGATTGATTCACCACTGGAGCCTCTTTGTGGCCAGAGATGGTGTAGCAGCTCTCTCCCTGCTGAGTATCTCCTGCCAGCAGCTGCTGTGCTCCTTGGTGACTTGCCTCTTCCTGTGACTTGGTCCCTCAGCCAGGTCACTTTAAAGTCTCTTCCCTTCCGCAGTGGTCCATGAACAAAAAGCAAGAGGAATTAATGCAAATAAACTGAGTCAATAAGAAATAGAGGGGAATGTTTCCCTCTCAGGGTGCATCAGAATTTGGCCCTCCCATCCCCCTTCAGGCAGTGGTTGTCTGGGAGGCTCCTGCCTTCAGTCAGCCCTTTCCTTGGGAGCTGAGGGCTGAAGGTGTGTTTTCTTCCCTGCTCCGTCAACAAGTGATCTGCTAAGCACTTCTGCAAAACGCTGATTGCCCTCAGCTTACTGTGAGTTGAAGGTGCTTTGCCCTTTGCAGGATAGAGGACTTAATGAATAATTTGAAATAGACAAATAGAAAATAACACACATATATAAGATCAGACAAAATGTGCTTGAAAATTCTGGGGAAGGAGATGCTTCCCCAGTGACATCCATGACAGAATGTAAATATATTCCTTCTGCCTTTTCTCAAGTCAAGGGCACATGACTGAACCTTAAACAATGAGCCATGAATGGATATGTCTCAAAACTGCAAATAAAAATAAATCCAGCATTTTAGTAAAAATGCTGTTCTTGTTAGGATGCACAGTGACAACTTAGTGGGAAAATTAAATATGAGCATCCTAGAAATACCTGGCTCCTCATCACTTCTTGTTTTTGAGGAATTCCAGCCAGCTCATGTCACCAACGCAAAGTTCATGCTGGCAACTGATGTAGCAGGTCATGTCTATTTCCAAAGCTTGCCTGATTATGTTTTTTAAATAGAGTCTGAAGGACACATTTTCAAAGGGGCTCTCAAACGGGCCTACTCTGATGCTCATAGAAGCACTTGTACTCTGTCAGGAATGAGGGCCTGCAGCTGCACCTGCCGAGACACCAGGCGGTCAATGAATACAGCTGGACCAGTGACTTGCCTCCCATCCCTTGGGGGGTGGCTTGCTCTTAAGCCCAGCCGGTGCAGAGGATCAGTAGCAGCTGTAGAGGATCAGTGGCAGCTTATTGTATGTACCTGGGGATTCATTGTCTCCTTTTGTTCGCTTTGCTCCAATCCCTGCTCCTGCACTACTCCAGTCAAGACCTTGCGCTGCAGCCAGCCTTGTTCCAGTCCTATTCCAGCCTTGCTTTTGCCTCTGAACTGCCCTACTCCTGCCCTCCCTGACTTCAGGTGATCTCATCGTGACCTTTGGCTCTGATTCCTGGCTCCGACTTGGTCTTGACCCTTGGTTCTGGCATTCAGACTCTGATTTTGGTTCTGACTGTTGGCTCTGATCCCTGGCTTTGACTTTGCTTTTATCTTGGGCTTTGGCATTTGGAGTCTGACCAGTGGGCCCGACTGTACCCTGATCTCCTGACATACTCACGCTAAAAGAACTGTGAAGATCAATGATAAGATAAGACTCAATCACATATGTGGACAATGATCGTGATCAAAAATGCATATGCATATGTTTTCCCAGGCAAAATTGTGGATGCACAACAGAGGTTGGGTTTGAGAATTTGGTCCCAAAGTTTTCTACTTCCTAGGCTTCTTACATATTAACCTATACGTTATTTAGGGAAAGGACTGTCTTTTGGACCTGGTGTACACTACAAAGTTTTGCCAGCATAGCTATGTTGGCTAGGAGTTGGGGGGGGGGAACACATACACCCTTGCTGACTTAGCTGTTCTGGCAAAACCCCAGTGTAAATTCTATGCCAATAAAGGGGTGCTTCTGTCAGCATAGCTCCTGTTGTTTGGGGAGGTGGTATAGATATGTACTGGGAGAACTCCTTCTACTGGGTTAGGCTACATCTCCACTAGGGGTTTTGCTGGTGCAGCTATACTGGTCAAGGGTCTGTGGTGTAAATAAATCCTTACTATATGCTTCTACAGCACAATGGAACTCCAATCCCAGGACTGGGGACTTTAGGTACTACTGTAATGGAAATAAATCATAGTAATACTTCAGCTATCAAAAATTGTGCTTTTCTCCACCAACAACATGTCTTCCACAGGCATAAGCCAAGGAGAAGGAGCATTCCCTGAGTCTGAGCGCAGTTCTTACTTTACTGTCACACAATGCTGCATTGCCTTTTGGGCACGGTGGGAGGCATGCTAGGTAGTGAGGATAACCTTTACAACAGATGTCACAAGCGTTCTCCCTGTGCAACGCTGCCCCTGTGGAAAGGCGCGTGTTCACCTTCTCACCACTCATGGTGCTGGCAGCATTAGTACCCCAATGCTTCCCTGCCCAGCCGTGCAAATAATGGATGCTGTCAGGACTAGTGTGCTAGAGATGTAGAGGACTCGCTGTTCCCTCTTCTTCCTTCAGTAAAGCCATTCTGGAGGAGCTATAATTCGGCTCAAAGTGTTTATCTCTTTAAGGTCCTAGTTCAGCAATGCATGTAAGCGTGTGTCTGATTTTTAGCACATCAGTAATCCTACTGGCTTAAACCAGGGTCTGCTGCTTTTTATTTATAACTTTTTTTATTGTTATTGTTTATTGTTATTGTTATTGCCTTAATAATGTTGCCTCATGGCTTTTTAAGGAATGACATAAATAAAAACAGATACCTCCATTACAGAAAGATGAAAGTAATGAAACAATCTGATGTGCCTTTGTTTTACAACAGTGTGAGACACTGAGTAGCATACTGTGATTTCAGTTACTTCATTTCCTATATCTCACTAATGCACTCAAGGTACATCTAATAACACAAAATAAACAGACAAATGAAGAAATCAATAAAGCAAAGAAAATATTGTGGCACTGCACATACTGTGTCTGACTGTGTACTCTGCCTCTCAGTTAGCATGTAAAATATTTCCTAATTGATTTTGTAATTTGCGTACAACTATTACAGATTCAAAGCACCATAACCTCACATGTAACCAAGGTCAATAAGAGAAGCAAAACAGACACCTCACACTGTGACTGTTCTTTTGTCTAGCTGAGCAGCATTCCACTTCAGCTTTCACAGCATTTCAAATATTTTTCCAAATTAGCTATCTCCAGTTACCCCTGTGATTTGGAAGCTACGGAGGGAGACATGTGGTGCTTTCACAGTGTTGTGCAGTGCTGTGAAGTAATCTGTAATTTTGTATATGCAAATTGAGGTCCAGGGATTCACAGATGCATATGCTCCAGAAGGAGAATATGATTTATCTGGTGGTACGAAATCAGCATCAAACTTCCAGCACTTACAAAAGTTCCTGTGAAGCCGGACCCTGAATGATCCCCAAAAGAAGAGCTAACTTCCACATGAATTTTCCATTGTAGCAACATTCGCCTTTTTCCTCTTTTTGTCCTGGACAAAGGGTCAGATTTCTAATAAAGCTGGTTATGGAATTTCACCTGGTTGAGTACCTGCTCTGCAAAGGATCTGTTCAATCAGGGTAGCTCCCTTCTTTTAATCTGTCACTTGTCTAAAATATTGTCATAATATCCCTTAAAGTGAAATTTCTTATTTCTTCATAGTGGATCAGGCAATCCAGTCTCCTCATTGTCACGGGCCTTTAATATTATCATTTTATTATTATTATTATTTATTATTATTGTTTGACTGTGGTTCCCACTGTCACAGCATTTCCTCCTCACAATTCCACAACATTTCTCAACAATTATAGGAACATTCTTCTATGTCTATTTGTATAAAGCACTGGGGACCCATCATATCATAAATCCAAACAGGTCGCTTCTCTCCTTCTCTGGGGTAGTCCAATAACCCAAGTGTTATGAGGTCTGACTTGGTTCTTAATTATTTCTAGACACAGATTTAATATCTTGTTTTCTTTTTGCTATTATTGCTGCTGTTGTAACAGTGTTAAATCACCCCGTGTGCAGTGCTATTTTTCAGCATAAGCCTTGACAATAGCCTAGTTTCACAGTCCAGTGTTCCAAAGAGTCAAGTCTAAAGTTCTTATTGGTATATACAAGATGCCTATCTGTTCAAATTGCATAGTACTTTAGTCTCAGATTAATCCTTTCTAGCAGAGTTTCTCCAGTGGCTGAAGACAAAAAAAGTTCTGAGAAGGAGATGGTGTTGAACATTGCATTCCTTCCTCAGACATCTTTTTTTAAAAACCCGCATTTGTTCTTTGCTCCTCCCAGTCTTGTGTTACACCCAGCCCTACAGCTAATTGTAAGCTGTAGACATCCAGAAGGGAGAGGAATTGTTCTTATTACAGTGGCAGCTGGTGACTTTTCTGAGAGGTGAGGCACAAATAACAAAATAGTTATTTCCACCCCTGGCCCTGTCCAATGTATAATTAATAGCTATTAAAAGCTTACCTTATTTATAGCGAAGAAGCAGCAGATGCACCCAGGAACTGGAGATGCCACCATTGGCTCCTCACACACAAGTGTGGGGCCTGCCCTGTGGGGAAAAGGGCCAGGGAGGAACAGGGCATAGGCTCCATCACTTCCCCCTGCAGCCTTTAACAGCTACCATCCTGTTATGGCCTCACCAAGCCATGGTTACCACAGCAATACCCTTACAAAGGGACTCCTGGGCATGGCAAATTGTCATAGTAATAAGGGAGCTTGGTGAGACACTACTACGTATAACAAGATTTGACCCTCACACAGCACTACATTCTTTGAACTTTCTTGTGTTGCGTTTTGCTAGCAGAGAGAGTGAGTTGTGACACTTAAATCACAATTACATCTATCTATCTATATATATATATATATATTTATCACATAAAAAACATGCAAAATGTATTTTGTAACTTTGGCGAATTCTTGGTTAAGCTGTGCCTCTCTTGCCTAGCCTTACAAGCTGCCCCTGTTCGAGTGGCTGAAGGGTTGGTTAGTGACCACATAAGAATAGTGGGATAGAGGTTAGCAGTAAAAAAAAAACAAAAACAAAAACAAAACTCTTAACAGGAAGATGTATTTGAATAGGGAAAAGTCTTTGAAGACATTCTCAGAGTTACCTGAAACCACACTGATCAAAGCACTAAAGAACACACTGTTGGGAAAAGCTGCATGGGTAGGGTGGTGGACTGTATGGGCTAAAGTGGATTTTCCTCTCCCTAGCCTCTATGATTCTCATATAATTTTCCTTCATAATTAACTGTTGTGGAAGTGTAGACTATGAAAATTCAGTGCAGTACCTTGAAACTTCTCTGTGGTAGTGGTAAGTTTAAGCCCTGATCCTGCTACCATTGAAAGCAATGGCAAAATTCCACTGATGTCAGTAGTATGGGATCGGCACCACATACAGCGTACTCTACCCTTCTTCCCCTTGCACCATCAGTGAAATTAGCTGAATATGTCTTAGAAAGTTACAGAAGGTATTTTTAGTCAGCTGTCTGTGAGCAAGATTGACTGCACTCAATCATAGTCATATATGGTTACATTGATATAGTATCTTTCTGTTTCCTCTGTCTTTTTTCCCACAACTCCCCAAGTCCACTATACCCTCTTACCTCGTGATAAGTCTATTTATGTTACTCACACCTTCTTGTCAACTGTTTGAAATGGGCCATCCTGATTATCACTACAAAAGTTTTTTTTTCACCTGCTGATAATAGCCCACCTTAATTGATTTGTCTCGTTAGAGTTAGTATGACAACCCCCATCTTTTCATGTTCTCTGTATGTGTGCATATATATATATATATATATATATCTCTTCCAACTGTATTTTCCACTCCATGAATCTGATGAAGTGGGTTTTAGCCCATGAAAGCTTATGCCCAAATAAATGTGTTAGTCTCTAAGGTGCCACAAGGACTCCTCGGTTTTTTTGCTGAGACAGACTAACACGGCTACCCCTCTGAAACCTATATTTATAGATACATGCACACAAATATACATTTTTCTAGCATTGCACTAGACAATGAGTGATGCTATAGAGAAAAAAGACACACTGAAAAATTGAAAGCAATCATTGTCATCATTTCAGCAAAAGAGCAAAATACTCTAAAGGCAACACAAAACAGCCAACAAATCCTCTGCATGTGGCTAACAGATTAAACCCCCATAACCTGGATTTATGTATGCCAAATCAGAGGGGATTTATTTAAAAGAAGTCAGAAACTAACAATGTCCATAGACTTATGGACATAATTGACTGGGTTAAAATCACTCCGCTCCTGTTTTGGTTCCCTTGCTTGGCTCAGAGAAAGCTTTTGACAAAGCAGAATGAGAGTCTGAGCTCTGTGTCTTATGGATGATGGGATTTAACAAGAAATGCATTGATTAGATTGAAACTCTGGATGACAAATGTACACACACATCTGCTTGAGCAACTGTTTCTTTTATTGGGCTCCATGGATTCATCATGAAGTTACCTCCCCTTCTCCACAGATGAAGACCTAGTTGAGGCCATCAGATTACACTCAGCAGTATTAGCAGGTCACAGGTGCTCACACTTTACAAAGTGTTTTTCTGAATTGCTATAGTGCTTCCTCTCTGTTTAGGCAGCCCACTGTTCCCAATCTAACTCAACTAACAACCATTGCAAACTTCCCCTCTTATAAACATCACTATACCAAACACCTGACTCTCTTCCACAGTAAAGTATCTAGAGACAGAGAGCTTCTCAGTTCTTACTACTTCTTCTGTTTCATTTTGTAGACTTCCATGGTAAGTTTGAGGAGCCTCCTGGGTAGAGAGACTGAGAAAGCAAAAATTCCAGTTTCCAATTACAGAATGAATTTCAAGTGTGAAGCATCCCTATAACTTCATTAGTTGTGTCACGCTCTTAGCACTTCCAGTATCTCTTATGTGTGTGGAATGCTCTCCATATCTTTAAATCTCAATAAGCCTTATTTCTTATGAACTACTTGATCATACTTATTTATTCCTTAATATTTTTTAATTATGAGATTCATTTCTATATGTTGTAGGGTCTTATCTCTATCAATATTCAATAAAAATAATTGGGGGGAGAAATTAAGCATCCTGTATAAGCCTTTGAATTGCATGCATTGATTCTTTATCGCAGAACCTTTAGTATCAAAAGAGCCATTTTCCTATATTATGTACCATGCTGCATATGTTACTATTTTCCATTCCCTGTCTCATCTACACTGTGCCCAAATCCACTGAGTCCATACTCAATTTGTCCATATGCTGAGGTATCAGAAATTCTACCAGTAGCCAATGTTAGTGTTAGAATATTTGTAACTCATTTACCATTTGTAAAAATCTCTTTTTATTTGGATTTTTAATATACTTTGGAGTCTCCAAATCTGGCAGTATATTGTATCCTAGAAGTTCTTCTACTTAATTAAACAGAATTTATCATGATATAATTGTATGAAAATGCTTAATTCTATTTGTAAGTAATAAACTGCTTAAAACTACTATTTCACCTAAATAATAGTATCTTTTGCATGCTTATAGTAATTCTTTATATGAATTTAAGACAAGAAATTGGCTTGCACATTTTATATGAAAGAATAATTCCTAGGATTTTCAATACAGCTATACCACTCTTTTTTCTCTGAGTCTTAGTAGCTTCAGATGTATAGAAATAATATTTTGTGGGCAGAATATGATTTATGATCTAATTATTTCTAGATACATGACTAAAGCAGAAAGGTTTTAAATAACAGAAGAATTATTATGTCTGGAGTATATTCCCACTCTTCCCTATTGCAGGCAAACTCTCATTTCCCCTCTATTCTAAGTTAATAATTTTAGGACATGTGAAACAAATGTATTAAATGAAAACATTTATCAATACACACTCTCTATTATTCTTTCTACAGTGGAGTGTGTGACCCAAAAACCCACTAATGCCAACTGGCAAGAGGATTACAGGAATGTCCTGATTCTTGTATGCACATTGATGGTTCACCAAACAATGTCATGTGAGCTCTCAAATTAAAGCTGTGGCTCACTGGTCATTAATATGAAATGTATATACAGATAGGAGTTATGTATACTGAAAATATATTTTTAAAGTCAGCATCAAGGTGGAGTTGACAAACAGACTTTCCGTCAGATGAATAAACATTTCTTGTCTGTCTCTCTGAGATGTAAATTAAGTAGTATAAGCTAACACAGGGGATATCCATTAACTTACAGAAGTCAACAGGGATGTGAAGCCAACAGGGAAGAGCACACAGGAAAAACTAGTGATGGGGGAATTATATTGTCTGAGCACAGTCAGCTTTGGGGATATAAATAGAAGGCAAAGAAGACTTCCCCAAATCTGTACCTAGGAATGAAACAGGCAGAGCATTTACATTCATGAATGGGATCACAACCATCCTTGGTTGGAAAAGCTGTGGAAGACTTCTTGGGTGAGAGGTTAGCCTGTTAAGGTAAGTTTAGTCTCTAGAAAGCATGTTATGATTTTGTTTCATATCTAAACCTTTTGTTTCCATTATCCTTACTCACTGTATCTTGAATTTTTTGTAATACATTTATTCTTGTTTTCACTATAAATATATCTCAGTGCTGTGATATTAAGCAAGATGCTGAGCCTGAGTTGAATCATACAAGCTGGTGTGTATATTGTTCCCTTGGGGACAACAGACCTGGTATTTCTATGAGTGCTCACAGGATAAGAGGCTGGACACTACAGGAGAATTTCAAAGCAGTGTGGGGACTGGGATGCATGTAACATTAACCTGCAAAGCAAAGTAAGAGCTCTCTTAGCCCAGAGGAGATTGTTTGTTTGGGTGGCTATCAATCTGGTGGTGTCAAGGAGCTGGCACCCAGTTAAGCATAAGCAAATCTCCCTCATGCTGGAGGCAGAGGGGTAACAAAATGTGATTCATAATCCTGGTTACCTTGAGAACCGTCAGAGTTGTCTGAGCCAGCCAGAATATAGGGATGCTGTACCTTAAGGCCCTTATCCTACGAAGACTGATGCATGGATTTAATTTGAAACATTGTGAGTAATCCTGTTGAACTCAGTTGGACTGTCCTGTCCTTGAAGTTAAATCTGTGAATAAGTCTTTGCAGGATTGAGGCCTTACTGACTGAACAGTGTATAGTAACCTTCAAGTGAGAATACAATATGCAGATTCCTGGACTGACAGACTACCACATGTCAATTGGCTTCAGTAACTGTACAGCATGCAAATCTCTGCACTGATGCACTACTGCACTCAGAACTCACCTTCCACTTGCCCAAACCAAACATGGAGAGCTCAGCCTCTCATTTCATTAGATGAAAGATGCATGTTTGCACATGCTTAAATTCTCCAGTAAGATATTAAATAATCAGCTATGACCATATCTGCGCAGAGTATCCTCTGCCAAATCACTCAGATATCATTATATATAAATTATTGTATTAATTAATATTTATACATCACCTAGAGTGTGCTAGGCACACACAAAAATAAAGCATGTTCCCATCCCAGGTGAGCTAATGGTCTAATTTTTAAGATTGAATTCAGTTCCCATTGAGCCCAGTGGGAGTATTTTCATTTACTTCCGTGGAACTGAATGGCACCCTTACCCATGATTCAGCTGGTGAAAATAGCTGATCATGGCAGGAAGAAAGGGAGGATGAAAGCTGCAAGAACAACATTGTGACATTATGCCCATATTCTTTATAGAAATATTGTTATGATATGAATATGGCATAACTAAGATGTTTTATGCAAGGTGGGTCATGTGAGATGTCCTTGGAAAGGTTATGCTTTATTGAATGTGATTATCCAATTTGTATGCATGTATATTTCTGTATCTGAAATTAGAATGATTGACTATGTAATAATTACAACTGTGTTTTCACCTGGGGAACACCCACCAGACAGTATGCAAACAGCTTGGATGGGCCATAAGAAAAGACAATAAGATTTTCAAGATACTAATCTCCCTCCTTCCTGAGACATTTCTAGGATGCTGCTTTGACACTGCATGGTCATGTGATCATGTCACCTGGTACAGGATACCATCTTAAAATGCTGGTATTTTTCCACAGGATGGGAAACAAGGGATTCCTGCCATATATAAATCCTATTTAAGGCTGGGGAGTGAGTTAATCTTGACTATTCTCCACTGTCTCCCCGCCCAAGCAGGAAGATTGCTGAAAACACCTGAAGAAACAAAGGAACTAAGCAGGGAGAGGCAGGGGCTGAGCCCAGGCAAGAAAGGTCAGCCTGTAAAAGGAATCACTGGAGATTTAAGCTGCAAGAGGTGCAGTTTACTTTCAAGAAACTCTGCAACCTGCTTGAAACAACATTTAGGGTGAGACATTTTTATTTGTAGCCAGTATTCCTTAGTGTATTACACTTAGTTTGTGTGTTTTATTTGCTCAGTAATCTGCTTTGATCTGTTTGCTATCCCTTATAATCACTTAAAATTTATCTTTTGTAGTTAATGAACTTGTTTTTTGTCTGTTCCAAAACCCAGTTTGTGCAATTCATGACTTGGGGGCCAGGGAGCAAAAAGCTGTGCATATCTTCCTCCACATTGAGGGAGGGGGCAAATTTCATGAGCTTATGCTGTATAGATCTCTATACAGCGCAAGACAATATAATTTCAGGTTTACACTCCAAAGGGTGTGTGCACCAAAGTACTGGGCAGTTCCCTGAGTTGAGTCCTGCCACACAGAGCTGATTGCAGACTCTGTGCGATTCTACAGCTGGGTGTGTGCTGGAAGGGAGCTTGGGAGCCTGTCACAGCAGCCCAGAGTAAGGGGAACCCGTGCTGGTGGAACAGGCCAGCTCAGTGGGACCCCAGCACAACAGGTGGCATTCCGGAAGGGGGCTCCAACCCGTCGCAAACATTTCACTGTTGCTTGGTTTGGTTAGGTATATGTCTTGATGGCATTACTGACTGGCTTGCTTGTATTTATTTATTTACACTATTTAACGATTTTCTTATAATCTGTTATTTTGACTGTGTGCCTGAACATTTAATTGCCCTACAAAAATCACAAAGAAAAATAGAAGTGAGAAAAACCTTCAGATATAGCAAAAATGAAGCTCTGACCTTGAATATTTTGCATAAGCATGTTGTGCAAAAGCCTGTTCTCTTAATTGTCCAAGGGCATAAAAGTTCAACTCAGCCTGTTATATAAAATTGTTATCACAAAAGCTGGAGGCAAAAGATGCATAACAGAGTTGGCATTCAGCATCTGAGCAAGGGGTTTGCAAACCAACCCATTCATTGCGAATAGTCCCATTATGTTATGTAGACATTTCTTTTTAAATTGACATTTACAAATCTATTATAGCATCAATGAAGATGAGTTAATTGACTCAATCCTAGTATACAAAGTTCATTCAGATATTGGTTTAGTAATAATTATGGCATATATTTCCAGAAGTGGGTCAGTGGAGCGATTCTTCTTTAATGAAATATATCATATGAAAATACATTGCAATATTACACGAGCTGTGTGTGCATCCAGCAAGATATGTTTGGGGAATGCAATAACAAGAGAAATTATGGAGGAGAAAGCAACCTGCTGTAATGGCTAAATTAGATGACAAGAGCGAATGTTGCAATCATATAGTTATTCACCTTGGGATCTCTGCATTATTTGAAAAATAATATACAGCTCATGTGAAGCCATCTTAGTGCTGGAATGCATCTAACACTTTTAAGGCACACACCAGTTTCCATACACAGTAATGTGATTTTTTTTTACCTTATATTCACATTTTAGAAATAGCTTTATTTGTACATCATGTAATTAAAATATGTCATATACAGAAGCCAAACTTTTGCCTTAAACTTGATTAAGGTGGGTTGGCTAGGAAATCCACTGTCAAGAAACATTGAGGTCACCAAAGCTCATTTCACTGAGGTATCCTGCAAGTTCAAGCCAAGTTCTCAAACCCATTATTATTCCTACTCCGAGGTGGTGAAGTAAAGTGGGTTCAAGTAACCTAGGCAACAGCGATGCCAAGATACAGATTGGAACTGACTAGCACCTGACTTACATTCCCAGTGGTAATCTGCCAGTCGGGAAAGAAAGTCCCTGCTTGTAGCTTTCTGAATAGTCCTGTATTCTTAACGATGTGAGCGTCATGCACTTTCCCTGACTAGCCATACTGGTGTCAGTTTCGCATCCCTGGTGATGCTCTTTTTGTTGGTGGTAAGGTGGTCTGGTGCCAAAAAGAGGGATGTGTGTGCTGTCTATCGCTTCACCACAGTTCAGGAACCCCATTGTTGAAAATCCATTCATTATGCCAGGGATAGGCAACCTTCAGCACATGGTCCATCAGGGTAATCCACTGGTGGGCCATGAGACATTTTGTTTACATTGACTCTCCGCAGGCATGGCTCTCTGCAGGTACGGCCCCCCCGCAGCTCCCAGGTGCATCTGTTTGCCATTCCCAGCCAATGGGAGCTGCAGGAAGCGGCACGGGCTGCAGGGACGTGCTGGCCGCCGCTTCCCACAGCTCCCATTGGCCGGGAACCAGCTCCCATTGGCACGGCGAACCGCAACCACTGAGAGCTGCGGGGAGCCGTGCCTGCAGACAGTCAATGTAAACAAAATGTCTCGCAGCCTACCAGCAGATTACCCTGATGGGTCCTGTGCCGAAGGTTGACAACCCCTGCATTATGTCCTGAATGTTGCCAAGAGTCACAGTCCTGCATAGCTGGAGGCAATTAATTGCACATTTGCATGACAATGGTCCCTGTGGTGGATTTCCCAACTCTAGCTTGATTCCCAACTTACCAGTAGCATTCAGGTGTTGCAAGTTTCCTCAGTGCATTCACTTCTCCACTGTCAGTGCAGCTCTCATTTTGGTGTCCCTGCACTGGAGTGGTGTGGCAACCTAAGAGCCAGGAATATGGCCTTGCACATCTGAAAGTTTGACAGCCACTCTTCATCATCCCAAACCCACACAACAATGTGATCCCACCGGTCAATGCTTGTTTCCCAGGCCCAGAAGTAGCACTCCACCATCTGCAGCTGCTCCGTGAATGCCACTGACAACCCTGAATTGGTTCTCTCTATGACACACATCAATCTGACCTTCAGGTATTCATCATGTTCCCCACTTGTTCGTCTTGTGACTCCTCAGATACTCAGGATCATGTGCCCTGTGCTTGCAATACTCATGACAATAATGTAGAGCTGTGCAGGCATCATGCTTTTGTCAGAGATGGCTGACAGCAAGGAAGGCCATGCAGATTTGAAAAAAAGGCATGAAAATTATGGGATACAGGTAACATTATGGGAAGTTGACCCCGTGCTGCCAATTACCCCTGAGTGACTTGTTTTGGTCCCATCATGCATTGCCAACACTTCCCAAAAGATAGTATGCGGGACAATGGAGAGCTGCACCATAGGATACCTACCCATAGTGCACTCTACAATGTTACACGCACTCCTGGTGACACACAAAGCCACATATGCACACGCACAAGCAATTTACTAACTGTTGTAGTTGTATGCTGATGTAACTTGAGTCAACATAAGTCTGTAGTATAGACATGGCTGAAGGAAGTTAACCTACTTTCTGCTTGTAAATTATTCATGAAAAGATTTTTTTTAAGAATGTATTTTCAAAACAGATTTCAGCCTGTGCATTCTTCGTCTTGGTTATTAACTATTAACTTTTCACCATGATCATATAAACCTCTTCACAGATTTTCTGTTCCTTGATTGGATGACTAATTTTATCAGCAAACTTTCTATAAAATAAACTTATATGCTGCTTTGTGCTATCCCTTATTTTTTTTCTTTTTCCTCTCTCTCCCTTCCACATTTTTCTTTTCTTCTATATCTGACTCTTACCTCACACTCTGCAATTAACTCCTCTAGTCCCCCTTCTCTAAGGCCTCGTCTACGTTACGAGTTTGTCAGATTTAGCAGCATTAAATTGAATTAACCCTGCACCTGTCCACACAAAGAAGCCATTTTTTTTTCAACATAAAGGGCTCTTAATACCGATTTCTGTACTCCTCCCCAATGAGGGGATTAGCACTAATATCAACATCGCCTTTTCGAATTAGGGTTAGTGTGGACACAATTCGAAGGTATTGGCCTCTGGGAGCTATCCCACAGTGCACCATTGTGACCACTCTGGACAGCACTCTGAACTCAGATGCACTGGCCAGGTGCACAGGAAAAGCCCCGGGAACTTTTGAATCTCATTTGCTGTTTGGCCAGGCGAGCTCATCAGCACAGGTGACCATGCAGAGCTCATCAGCACAGGCGACCATGCAGTCCCAGAATCGAAAAACAGTTCCAGCATGGACTGAATGGGAGGTACGGGATCTGATCGCTGTATGGGGAGAGGAATCCGTGCTATCAGAACTACGTTCCAAAAGACAAAATGCCAAAACATTTCAAAAAATCTCCGAGGCCATGAGGGACAGAGGCTACAGCAGGGACGCCACACAGTGCCGCGTGAAACTTGAGGAGCTCAGACAAGCGTCCCAGAAAACCAAAGAATCAAACAGATGCTCCGGGACAGAGCCCCAGACATGCCGCTTCTACGCTGAGCTGCATAAAATTCTAGGGGGGCCGCCACCACTACCCCACCCCTGTCCGTGGGCTCCGATGATGGGGTACTCTCCGCCATCCCTGAGGATTTTGTGGATGGGGAAGATGAGGAGGAGGAGGAGGAGGACAAGGTTAAGGAGAGCACACAGCACACCATTCTCCCCGACAGCCAGGATCTTTTTATCACCCTGGCTGAAATACCCTCCCAACCCAATGAAGACAGAGAAAGGACCTCTGGTGAGTGTACCTTTTAAAATATAATACACGTTATAAAAGCAAGCGTTTTTTAATGATTAAGTAGCCCTGAGGACTTGGGATGTATTCGTGACCAGTACAGCTACTGCAAAAGTCTGTTAACGTGTCTGGGGATGGAGCAGAAATCCTTCAGGGACATCTCCATGAAGCTCTCCTCTAGGTACTCTAAAAGCCTTTGCAGAAGGTTTCTGGGGGGAGCAGCCTTATTCCATCCTCCATGTTAGGACACTTTACCATGCCATGCTAGTAGCAAGTAATCTGACATGACAAAGCCATGGCAGCGTATGGTCCCGGTGTTTGCTGGCATTCAAACAACATCCGTTCTTTATCTCTCTGTGTTATCCTCAGGAGAGTGATATCGTTCATGGTAACCTGGTTGAAATAGGGGAATTTAATTAAGGGGATATTCAGAGGTGGCCTTTCCTACTGGGCTGTTTGCCTGTGGCTGAAAAGAAATCCCCCCTGCAGTTAGCAATGTGGTGAGGGAGGGGGGCATTGGTGCTGAGCTGTTCGTGTTTGGCTAGCAGGGATCTTCCCTGATACCAGCCACGCGGTGGGGGGAGAGGTAAAGCGATCATCCCAGAGAATTGGATGTGGGGGAGTTAGTTTGGTTTCTGCTGCTGCAGTTAACAGGAAAACCGCAGCACTAAATGGCTAACTCAACATGCTTTGCTTGGTATGGGAGAGTAGGGCGCTGCTGTTGTGAAGGTTGCACAAGCCGAAAGACTATGGCTTACCATGGCCGCCTGCAAGCCGAATTCTGTTGCCCGGCCCTGCGTGTGTGATCTCTAACACCAAAGTCGCAGGCACTCAATATAAGATGCAAAATGCGACCTTGTACCAAAATCACATGTGCTATGTAATGTGAATAGTGTTGTTCACCATGAAAGAGTATAGCCATTGTTCTGTAAAATGTATCTTTTAAAATACTTCACTCCCTCTTTTTCCTCCAGCAGCTGCAAATTTTTCAAGCCTCCCTCCACAGTCCCAAAAGCTATCTCCAATATGGCAGCGAAAAAAACCGCATGTGCGATGAAATGTTCTCTGAGCTCATGCAGTCGTCTGGCACTGACAGAGCTCAGCAGAATGTGTGGAGGGACACAATAGCAGAGTACAGGACAGCGACCAATGAACGTGAGGAGAGGTGGAGGCAGGAAGATCAGAGGAGGCATGAGGCAACTTTGGGGCTATTGCGGGATCAAACGGACATGCTCCGGTGTCTGGTGGAGGTTTGCAAATGGCAGCGGGATCACAGACTGCCACTGCAGCCCCTGTTTAACCGCCCTCCCTCCTCCCCAAGTTCCATAGCCTCCTCACCCAGACACCCAAGAACGCAGGGTGGGAGGCTCCGGGCACCCAACCACTCACCCCAGTGGACAGCCCAAGCAACAGAAGGCTGGCATTCAACAAGTTTTAAAGTAGCCTTTTCCTTCCCTCCTACCCTCCTCCCACACCCCGCCCAGGCTACCTTGTGAGTTATCTCCCTATTTTTATAATCAATTAATAAAGAATACATGTTTTTTAAATGATAGTGACTTTATTTCCTTTGCAAGCAAGATGTGATCGAAGGGGGGAGGGCTGGTGGCTTACAGGGAATTTAGAGGCAACCAAGGGGGTGGGTTTTCATCAAGGAGAAACAAACAGAAGTGTCACACAGTACCCTGGCCAGTCATGAAACTGGTTTTCAAAGCTTCTCTGATGCACAGCACTTCCTGCTGTGCTCTTCTAACAGCCCTGATGTCTGGCTGCATTCAGCAGTCAGGTGATTTGCATCAACCTCCCACCCTGCCATAAACGTCTCCCCCTTACTCTCACAGATATTGTGGAGCACACAGCAAGCAGCAATAACCATGGAAATATTGGTTTCGCTGAGGTCTGAGCGAGTCAGTAAACTGTGCCAATGACCCTTTAAATGTCCGAATGCACACTCTGCCACCATTCTGCACTTGCTCAGCCTATAGTTGAACAGCTCCTTACTACTGTCCAGGGTGCCTGTGTACGGCTTAATGAGCCAGGGCATTAAGGGCTAGGCTGGGTCCCCAAGGATAACTATAGGCATTTCAACATCCCCAACAGTTATTTTCTGGTCTGGGAAGTAAATCCCTTCCTGCAGCCGTTTAAACAGACCAGAGTTCCTGAAGACGCGAGAGTCATGAACCTTTCGCGGCCATCCCACGTTGATGTTGGTGAAACGTCCCTTGTGATCCATCAATGCTTGCAGCACCATTGAAAAGTACCCCTTGCAGTTTATGTACTCGCCGGCTTGGTGCTCCGGTGCCAAGATAGGGATATGGGTTCCGTCTATGGCCCCACCACAGTTAGGGAATCCCATTGCAGCAAAGCCATCCACTGTGACCTGCACATTTCCCAGAATCACTACCTTTGATAGCAGCAGCTCAATGATTGCATTGGCTCCTTGCATCACAGCAACGCCCACAGTATATTTGCCCACTCCAAATTGATTACCAACTGACCAGTAGCTGTCTGGCATTGCAAGCTTCCACAGGGCTATTGCCACTCACTTGTAAACTGTGAGGGCTGCTCTCATCTTGGTATTCTTGCGCTTCAGGTCAGGGGAAAGCAAGTCACAAAGTCCCATGAAAGTGCCCTTACGCATGGGAAAGTTTCAGAGCCACTGGGAATCATTCCAAACCTGCAACACTGCGGTCCCACCACTCTGTGCTTGTTTCCCAGGCCCAGAATCAGTGTTCCATAGCGTGAGCCTGCCCTAGTAACACCATGATCTCCAAATTGCTGGGGACCGCGGTTTAGAGAAATCTGTGTTCACGTCCTCATCACTGTGCTGCCGTCGCTGCCTCGCCTGGTTTTTCAGGTGCTGGTTCTGCATACACTGCATGATAATGCTTGAGGTGTTTACAATGGTCATAACTGCTGCGGTGAGCTGAACAGGCTCCATGCTTGCTGTGCTATGGCGTCTGCTCAGGCAATCCAGGGAAAAGGGTACAAAATGATTGTCTGCCATTGCTCTGACGGAGGGAGGGGCGACTGACAACTTGGCTTACAGGGAATTAAAATCAACAAAGGGGGTGGCTTTGCATGAAGGAGAAACAGAATGGCCCCCTCAAGGATAGAACTCAAAACCCTGGGTTTAGCAGGCCGTTGATTTCACGGAGGGAGGGAGGAGAAAATGAATACAGAACAAATCTGGTCCATTTCTTGTTTTGATCCACTTCATCTATCTTTATACATCTTGCTGGCAGCGGACAGTGCAGTACGACTGCTGGCCATCATCATCTCCTGGGTGCTTGGCAGAAGACGGTGCAGTATGACTGCTGGCCATCATCATCTCCTGGCTGCTCGGCAGAAGACAGTGCAGTAGGACTGCTGGAAGGACTGAATCGCCATGAGACGAAACTTAAAAGGGAAATGACCTGACTGAGTCACTCCCATGTTTGCCCAGGCGCCCCTGACCAACCTCACCAAGGTTGGCTAAAAGAGCACCCTGGAGTACAGTGATGATGGCTACCAGTCATACTGCACTGTCTGTTGCCAAAAGGGAATGAGCTGCTGCTGTGTAGCAATGCAGCACCATGTCTGCCAGCACCCAGGAGACATACAGTGACAGTGAGCTGAGCGGGCTCCATGCTTGCCGTGGTATGGCGTCTGCACGGGTAACCCAGGAAAAAAGGCGCAAAACGATTGTCTGCCGTTGCTTTCACGGAGGGAGGGTGGGAAGGGGAGCGCCTGATGATATGTACCCAGAACCACCCGCGACAATGTTTTGCTCCATCAGGCATTGGGATTTCTACCCAGAATTCAAATGTGCGGCGGAGACTGCGGGAACTGTGGGATAGCTCCCCACAGTGCAACACTCCGGAAGTCGACGGTTGCCTCAGTACTATGGATGCACTCCGCCGACTAAATGCACTTAGAGCATTTGTGTGGGGACACACACAATCGACTGTATAAAAACGTTTTCTACAAAACCGAATTCTATAAATTCGACCTAATTTCATAGTGTAGACATGGCCTAAGTCTGACTATTTATTCCCCTCTCTCCATTTTCCTCTCTCCTTGTCACCTTTTTCATTCCTTCTTTCATGATGAGCTCCTCCTTCTCACACCTTCCTCTCTTAGCTCCTGGTCTCTCGTCCAAGGCCACAGAACTCTTATCCCCTCAACCTCTCAAGAGCAATCAGCATGAACTCTCGCCATCTAGCAACACGTCCTCCTCCAGTTCCTCTATATAAGCTGGAACTGACCTATGTCCCACACTCCCCTCTGTGCAGTGAATCTGTGAGGAATCTGGGACTGCCAGGATACTTGGCACCTGAGTAAGGGAATTCATGCCCTACTGGAAGATTGTGTTGCCACTTCCCGAATCCACTGATCAGCCCAAGTCCAGGGCAGCATCCCTCCCTGTCCCCACCCCCTTGCTAGCCCTGAGTGTGGAAAAGTTTTTACTCTCTTGTGTCTGTTCGTCAGATAAATATAGGACTCCCAGCTCTCTGGCTTTTAGTCTGGCACCTTTCACAAGCAATCCAGTATCATTGCTTACAAGTATGGCTGATTTAAAGAAATATTTTAAATGCTTATTATCAAGTAACCTGTGTAGATATCTTTATAGGTCTTTATTGTACAGTGGGTCTGGCTGGAACACCCTCCAGTGGTAGGTCACAACACACCAGGTATGTCTGCCTCAGTTTTCCTAGTCCAGTAACACCCTATCAGACTTTCTTGTCTCAATAACACCCCTCCTTGGAGCGGATTTATTATCGAAACATAATTCAAATAGTCCCCAACAGAAGTTCCAGACATAGTCTATTTATCAGCACTGTGTATGTAGTCCTTAAAATCCCATGTAATCTAGTCAGTCAGTGAAACACATACAACATTCTGGTATACCCCACCCAGACTCTTTGTCAGTCCTCTTCTGTCCCTCTGCCAGGACAGCTGGAGTGTAACCCTGCTCTTTCCATTGGGAACCTCCACAGCCTCTCTGCTGGGAGATCATCCTCCCCAGGGAAGCATCCCCTGTTCCCCCTGGGTCTCTCTCTATTGCCCTGGCTCCAGCTCTCCAGTTTGGAGCCAGCATGCTCCTCTCTCTGCTGCTCTCCTGCCTTCAGGGAAGAAGAAGGATCCTGGGAACTACAGGCCAGTCAGCCTCACCTCAGTCCCTGGAAAAATCATGGAGCAGGTCCTCAAAGAATCAATCCTGAAGCACTTGCATGAGAGGAAAGTGATCAGGAACAGCCAGCATGGATTCACCAAGGGAAGGTCATGCCTGACTAATCTAATCGCCTTTTATGATGAGATTACTGGTTCTGTGGATGAAGGGAAAGCAGTGGATGTATTGTTTCTTGACTTTAGCAAAGCTTTTGACACGGTCTCCCACAGTATTCTTGTCAGCAAGTTAAGGAAGTATGGGCTGGATGAATGCACTATAAGGTGGGTAGAAAGCTGGCTAGATTGTCGGGCTCAACGGGTAGTGATCAATGGCTCCATGTCTAGTTGGCTGCCGGTATCAAGTGGAGTGCCCCAAGGGTCGGTCCTGGGGCCGGTTTTGTTCAATATCTTCATAAATGATCTGGAGGATGGTGTGGATTACACTCTCAGCAAATTTGCGGATGATACTAAACTGGGAGGAGTGGTAGATACGCTGGAGGGGAGGGATAGGATACAGAAGGACCTAGACAAATTGGAGGATTGGGCCAAAAGAAATCTGATGAGGTTCAATAAGGATAAGTGCAGGGTCCTGCACTTAGGATGGAAGAATCCAATGCACCGCTACAGACTAGGGACCGAATGGCTAGGCAGCAGTTCTGCGGAAAAGGACCTAGGGGTGACAGTGGACGAGAAGCTGGATATGAGTCAGCAGTGTGCCCTTGTTGCCAAGAAGGCCAATGGCATTTTGGGATGTATAAGTAGGGGCATAGCAAGCAGATCGAGGGATGTGATCGTCCCCCTCTATTCGACATTGGTGAGGCCTCATCTGGAGTACTGTGTCCAGTTTTGGGCCCCACACTACAAGAAGGATGTGGATAAATTGGAGAGAGTCCAGCGAAGGGCAACAAAAATGATTAGGGGTCTAGAACACATGACTTATGAGGAGAGGCTGAGGGAGCTGGGATTGTTTAGCCTGCAGAAGAGAAGAATGAGGGGGGATTTGATAGCTGCTTTCAACTACCTGAAAGGGGGTTCCAAAGAGGATGGCTCTAGACTGTTCTCAATGGTAGCAGATGACAGAACGAGGAGTAATGGTCTCAAGTTGCAGTGGGGGAGGTTTAGATTGGATATTAGGAAAAACTTTTTCACTAAGAGGGTGGTGAAACACTGGAATGTGTTACCTAGGGAGGTGGTAGAATCTCCTTCCTTAGAGGTTTTTAAGGTCAGGCTTGACAAAGCCCTGGCTGGGATGATTTAACTGGGAATAGGTCCTGCTTCGAGCAGGGGGTTGGACTAGATGACCTTCAGGGGTCCCTTCCAACCCTGATATTCTATGATTCTATGATTCTATGATTCAGCTGTCTCCAGCCTGTGACAGTTCCCTGAGGTCAACTAAATGTGATTGGTACATGAAAAATCTGCCGCAAAAAGTTCAAACTTGAATGTATTATTAAGAAACACATCCTGGCAACTTTCTAAATACCACTTACCCATTGATTGGAGTTTGTCCAAGAGTCACAGTTCTGGGGTAGACCTTAGAAAAATCCAGCATAATACTAATGGTACCCAATGGCAGGTCATTTCAATCTTTCTACATAATGTATCTGAAGTCAATAATCAGATGCATCATGTGAGTTTCAAGTAATAATTTATTAAAGTATATCTGTCAGGGAGCAAGAAATGCAGTGATTAGCTTTACCTTCTGATCAATTAACAGCACTCAGACTCAGATAAGCAATCCTTGAACTATGCCAAAGCCCCAGATGAGCCAAGTTAGTCGGTAGGAAGTCTGTAGTACTCCTTCATGCCGGCAGCTGTTCATTTTATCATATTTACTTTTATAAATGATTATTATCGTCATGCAGCCTTAGCTATATGACTCTTTGGAAACTACCCAAGCTTTGCTTTGTAAAGGCTCTACGTGCAGTTTAATCTACTTCAAAGGAAAATATTGAAATTTTTGAATGAAGTGGAGTTGCAGGAAGAAAATGCTTTTAACAGCAATTTGCAAGTAATCAAAATACAATATAAAGCCCCTCCAAAGAGCCTCTTTCTAGCCAGGCACTTTCTAATCAGGGAATTCTATCCAATGTGGCAGGCCAGTATCTGTAATTAGAGAATGTCTGACAGCACCTACACTTTTTAGTAGGCTGCAATCCACACTTTAAAGTGTTTTATCTACAGCAGACCTGAAAACCCAAACAAGCTTTCGCAACGTATATTTGCACTTGTTTCCCAAACTCATTTTTTGCAGTGGTATCCCTGCTTTCGTGGCCAAGGCCAGGCCAGATGCAGGCCTGACTACCCCTATTATTTTCACCCACTGTAAACACCAGTGATTGGTGCATTAGAAATAGGAAGGAAGACAGTCAAGTAGAAAAAGACTGCCCTGGGCCAATGAGTGACTAACAACTACTCAGAATGAGTAGAAACCACTTGAGCTCTGAATGAGAGCTGCAACCTCACCATGTCTCATTACACTGAGCTGCCCTAACTGGATTAACAGAAGAGGCCACCCCAGTTTTTAATGACTAAATACAAAATTGGAGTAAAAATATTTGTGTGAGCAGGACCTGTCTGAGCTTTCCCCTGACATCTAGTGACAAACTGGGGGAAAAGACTTCAGGGGCAGACTGTATTTGCCTAGACCCACCTGCTCTGCCTACGTGTTCAACAGGCAACCGCTTTGCCAAACTGATCAATTGTGGCTGGTTTTGGGTTACAATTTACTTTGATGTCAGACACCATGAGGTGGTCAAAGGACACTTATTTAGAACATATCACCAGACATTGGCAATACCAGGAGAAATGAGCTATCATGCCAATAAGAAGAGAAATGGGAAAGTAGCCGAAATCCTTTTCTAATGGACTGTGTTTATTCAAGGACAACCCACCCTAAATTCTCAATTACTGAGAGACAATCTACACTCATTACTGAATTTATTTTCCACAAGCTACTCCTAGTATAATTTTCCATGAGTGATGGACCTGAGTATTTGAATTCATTGTGATGAAATGTTGTTACCCTTATTGTATGAGTAAATGGCAGCAGAACTGTACTTAGCACGCTCTGATTGAGGGGGGTCTCTCTAATCTGAACCTCATTCTCTAAGTAGTGGGTAGGGATGCCAAATCCCACTGAAAGAGAGTGGGGATGGGGATAGCTTTTCCTACGTGGTGTGGATTCCGCTTAAAAAGTCCTAGACAGCATTTGATCTCCCCTCTCCAGTGTTTAAAGATAGAGCTGACAGGACGCAATTGAGAGTCTTTGTTTCTGTTTGGTAATTACTGGAGCTAAAATTGCTGATGACCAAGCTAGGGGGCTAAGCCTTATACCTTGTGTGGGGACAGTGTGGCAGTGAAAGACAACACAGAGACTGCACTAGCAGTGAGGTTCGCAATTACCCAGTGACATCACTAAGAACTGAGTCAAGTGGTAGAACCTCAGAATGCTGCAACACAGACGTGGCAGAGCTGAGTGGTGGCAGAGATAACAGAAGCAGAGGTGACAATATGGGCAGGGAGCGGTAGAGATAGCAGCAGCATTGTGCCATTGAGTTGTAGAGGGCAGTAGCAGAATCACTGCTTGCCCCTCACCCCTTCCAGGGACAGAGGTTAACCCACGCAAATGGACCTCTGGGTCTTTGCGCACCAAGGATGACCAACTGTGCATGGGGTGCAGTGGAGAGAAAGGGGACTGTAGTGTTAAAGGGACGTTTACTCGTCAGCAAGGGGCTGCTTATAGCTGTGCAAGGAGGAGTCTAGGGAAGGAACCGGGCTTCAGAGAATCCCAATCCCTTTCTTATTTCCCCCTGGCTCCCATTACCCGGAACCTTAATTATCAATAGTAGATTACAAACAGTACGCACACCAGTTCAGCTGTGTTGTCATGTGCATGGGGAGGAGAAAGAGAACCAAGGTTCCATTTGCTTCCTGCCCTTCTTCACCCGTACCCCTGAGCTGGGGCAGAGGATATGGGACACTCTTAGTCTCCCGGATATCCCCTGAACAGCTATGTAAGTCCAGGCCAAAATTTGGCTCACATGTTTTACAGCTCCATTTTTATGCTGAAATGTGTCTGCCATTTTTCTGTAGCTAGGCAGATAGAGTAAACCTGCTATTCAGCACATGAAATGCATCTCTACACGTACAGATCAGATTAATACAGTAATGCTCATTTTTTATATGTATACATCAGAACCTGCTGAAAAGGCAAAGACTGCTGTTCATATTGTGTAGCATTTTGTTGCAAAGCTGGATGGATCTCTGAAATGGGGTGTATGTACCCCATGCTGGCCCAGCAACCAAAGAGTTAATACAGGCACTGCTGGCTGCTGCTGATTGGGAGGATAAAAGGGCTGGGAAGCAGTGGGGCAGGTACCAGAGGAGTGCTTAGGCTAGAGACTGGAGTTCCTGCCAGAGAACCACTAAAGAGCTGCTCAGAAATAACAGCCCTGAAGGGGATGATCTGACCAACATAGGGAAGGTAAGAAGATGCTTAGGGCACTGTCAGAGTTAAAGATCCCTGATTTTGCTTATCTAACTTGAGGGCTGTCAAGGTTCCTTCCCCACTCTGAACTCTAGGGTACAGATGTGGGGACCTGCATGAAAACCTCCTAAGCTTACTTTTATCAGCTTAGGTTAAAACTTTCCCAATGTACAAACTATTTTACCTCTTGCCCTTGTACTTTATCGCTGCCACTACCAAATGTCTAACAGATATATAACTGGGAAAGAGCCCGTTTGGAAACGTCTTTTCCCCCAGAATCCTCCCAAACCTTACACCCCCTTTCCTGGGGAAGGTTTGATAAAAATCCTCACCAATTTGCATAGATGAACACAGACCCAAACCCTTGGATCTTAAGAACAATGAAAAAGCAATCAGATTCTTAAAAGAAGAATTTTAATAGAAAAAAAAGTAAAAGAATCACCTCTGTAAAATCAGGATGGTAAATACCTTACAGGGTAATTAGATTCAAAACATAGAGAATCCCCCTAGGCAAAACCTTAAGTTACAACAAGACACAAAAACAGGAATATACATTCCATTCAGCACAGCTTATTTTGTCAGCCATTTAAAGAAAACAGAATCTAACGCATATCTAGCTAGATTACTTACTAAATTCTAAAACTCCATTGTTCTGTTCTGTCCCCGGCAAAAGCATCACACAGACAGAGAGAACCTTTTTTTCTCCCCCCCCCCCTCCAGCTTTTGAATGTATCTTGTCTCCTCATTGGTCATTTTGGTCAGGTGCCAGCGAGGTTATCCTAGCTTCTTAACCCCTTACAGGTGAAAGGGTTTTTCCTCTGGCCAGGAGGGATTTTAAAGGTGTTTACCCTTCCCTTTATATTTATGACAAGGGTCCTGAGATGGAACTCAGTGGAGTGGGTGGGCCTGGGTTCCCCTACTAACTCCCAATGGGCTTGGAACTGAAGAAAGGCTTTTTGGGCTCCTAGGCATCAGGATTAGACTCTCAGTTCCACTAGACTAGGTGAGCCCAGGGGCTGTGCCATATTTGGCCAGAGGGTGCGCCATTGCACTAACAATGCCTCACCATCTTCTCTTTGCTGGATGAGACAGAGATTCTGTCTGCATGGACCTAAGAAAGAAATTCATTTTTTAATGTGCATCCTTCCTAAATGATTTATCCCCATTTGTGTCATGGACAGTTCCCACCATTGCTGACTTGCTGCAGTCTGTGATGTGCTACTTGCAATAGGGATCTGCATCCACTGTTTCATTGCTACTTGTCAGTTTCCCCGACTTTGATGGAATTAATCTGTGTTCAGTTTTTGAAGAAAGTCATGTGTCCTGTGCGCTCCTGCATAGTCTGAACAGTTACAAGTTGCTACCATCAAACAGATCTTCTGAATGATTCTAATGTTGTATTTTCCTCCCCACCCCCACCCATGCCCACACAGTTAATGTTTCCTTTCTCGCTATTATTTTTGTTCATTTTGTTTCATTTCCCTTAACAAAAAGACCTGGAAGTTACTGCAGCTTTTATACAGTACAGAGATCTGCCAAGATCAAAATACCCTTATATATAGATCAGATCTAACACGTTACTTATATGCTGGAAAATACTCTGAGGCTCATTAGCAACCTAGTCTGCATGTTAGTCACAAAAAGCGAGACAGGGTATTTGCCATCCATATTTGTAAACCATTTCTTTTAATCTTCATTTCTCGTTAGATGCAATTCACTGTAGAAAAGGGGGAAATGGGGTGTGGTCATTTTCCCCGATATTATCTAACACCAAATCACAGGGCACACCACTATTTTCTTAGCTGATTTTTGCTAGCAGATATACCTGATTTACATCATAGCATTTTGGCCAAGCAAGTTTTTGTTTCTCACCATCCATGTCTCATATCTCAGGCCAAATAGCGAATGGTTTTGTATATCACTGTGAATTCTTGGGGTTTTTTTAAGTGCCAGTAGTATACTCAGTGCTGTACAAGAAACTTGTTTCAGTCCTTGCTCTGGAGACCTCACACTCTAAGGTTAGTTTGACTACAGGCACAGCCCTCAAAAGTGATGGGCATGAACTACTTGAATCTGTATCTACTGCATCTAGTGGGGCCGTACGGGGGACAGGGCTGGGTCTAGTACTAGTCAGTATTTTCATTAATGACTTAGATAACGGAGTAGAGAATATACTTATAAAATTTGTGGATGACCCCAAGCTTGGGGGTGTTGCAAACACTTTGGATTAGAATTCAAAATGATCTTCACAAATTGGGGCATTGGTCTGAAACCAACAAGATGACACTCCATCAAGACAAGTGCGAAATGTTACACTTAGGAAGGAAAAATCAACAAGGTGATGCAGCTGCAAAAAAAGCTAGTAGCCTTCTACGATGTATTAACAGGAGTATGTATGTAAGACACAGGAGATGAGGGTCCCATTTTACATGGCACTGGTGAGGCCTCAGCTGGAGTACTGCGTTCAGTTCTGAGTGCCGCACTTTAGGTATAATGTGAGCAAATTGGAGAGAGTACAGAGGAAAGCTTTTTATCAAAAATAAGTTTTAGAAAACCTGACCAATGAGGAAGGGTTAAAAAAGCTGGGTACATGTAGTCCTGAGAAAAGACTGAGAGGGCCCTGATATTGGTCTTCACTATCCCCCTTTATAGGAGTCCTTAACTTATTTGATCAATTGTTCTCCATGTCGTCTGAAGGTAAAACAAGAACTAATGGGCTTAATCTGCAGTAAGGGAGATTTAGGCCAGATAGTAGGAAAATCTTTCTAACTCTATAAGGATATTTAATCACTGGAATAGGTTGCCAAGGGAAGTTGTGGAATCCCTATCATTGGAGGTTTTTAAGAACAAATTAGACAAACATCTGTCACGGATGGTCTAGGTATACTTGGTCCTACCTCAGTGCAGAAGGCTGGACTAGATGACCTCTCAAGGTCCCTTCTAGTCCTACCTTTCTATGATTCTATGAAGAGTAGCCTATGACTGAGGGGATGCCTTCACTATGGAGCTAACTGGGGCTCTTACTCAGGTGTTGCCTCTGACCTCCTCCTGTCCTCACACAGAACCCTCTCACCAGAGTGTGGTGCTTTACATCCCAGCTAGCTTGACTGTCCTGGGCTATAGGTTAAAACTTGAATGTTGCTTACGCTCAGGCTGGTAGCCCACCCACTTTGCATTGTGGACACAGGCTAAACTACTTGAGTGCTGATAGTCCTCCAGTACCTTCTCACAATTGTGCCCATGTGCCAGAAAGACAGACAAGCTCTCCCAACATTCACTGGGAAAGTTTAAAGAGCAGTTCATCTTACTGCCTCACTAAGAACCATGAGCAATGACCCCAGGTGGCTTACATGGCTGAGTGAAGCACCAGTGAGGGTGCTGTAAAGTGAGTGTGGCTTTGCAGTGGGGCTGCTCACACCTGAACCAGGCTAACCTGAGTGCTCAAACCCAAATACTGATCACCTGGGTTAACTCTGTAGTGAAAACATGCTCTTAGCAATAGAATTCTTACCTGCTTCATCCTCACTCTCCGTAGCAGTTGACTGCTAATCTCTAGTTGCAGAAAACTACTGACACCCTGCTAGTGCTGGCTCAGCAATTCTCTTCAGTAAGTAGGGGAATGAAGCCAAGGCACCACCTCTGCCTCACCTCTCTGGAAGTAAGTTAGTAGTCCCACATACCCCTGGAACCCAACGTCTAGATAACTCACCTAAGGGAGTAAGAGAGATCCTCAACTCCTTAATCCCTTGCAGGAGCCCATACAATGTCACCGTGAAAGGCAGACCAACAAGACACACCAGGAGACCCAAAGAGCTGCTAACATGGTGGTTTTTCTAAAAAATTGCTGTATTTATCTTTTCAGATTGTGGGCCTCAAGGAAGGAGGGGGTCTTTATGAGAGACTTAAATTTGGAGAGGGTGGGGACCTAGCACTCTGGTACCGGGACATTGTTTCTTGTATAGGAGCAGCTTGGAAGAAGACACACAGATGGGAATGGGAGGAAGTAAAGGCAGTGTTGAGGATAGCCTTGTTGGCAAAGGGAAGCAAGCAGGGGACTGTGTGATAAGAGCTGAGAAATGAGATCCAGGCCAGGGAAGAGTTGTGCAGTACATCCGAGACCAGGCTACTTGCAGAGCTCAGCCCTATGCATTATTCCTGGGTTGTGCAAATTGTGTCAAATTCACAGACCCCAGAAGATACTAACTGCTTCACCGCTAAATAACGTAAAAGGAAAGGGAGAGGTATCAACCCTCATCCCCGCTGCATTCAGTATTTTTCCTTGACTCAAACAAAGACCTTTCACTACTTTATAGATGAGATGATGCCCACAGACTGCATTGTAGAGCTCCATATGCCACATTTGGTCCAGAAGCTACATTCTGGCCACTGCAGAATTACAGTATATGCTGCAAGATATACTGTAACATATTTGTCTGGATAAATTCTGAGCAGTGACTACAGAGGTGAGGAGGTTCAAGAATTCATCTGTCCAGGCTTTCCAAGGCCTATCATTTCAGCATTTTCTCCTTTAGTCCATCCATCATTTACTGTGCATTTTCATGTCCCCACATGCTGACTTAATGCTGCAAAGCACACGTCAGATCAATGTTCGAAGACCAGAAACTGTTTCCCATTCTTGTAGGATTAAAGGGGGGGACGGGCAGGAACAAAACCCCATGCATCATAACCTCTCAGAAGTTTGACCTGGTTTCTGTTTGTTCATTGAGCTTCTCCTGGGTCTGGGCTCCTCATGGTAATATACTTCTGACCATGCATTGCCATGTTATGGGGTAGAGATGGTGAAAGAACACAGGACCTAGAGAGACACTCTGGGAATTAAAGACTCCATTATATCAATAGACTATACCTTTGTAGCATGCTTCTAATCATAAGATATTTATCTTTCAAAGATGCATTCCTCCAGCTCTAATCCTACATATTCTTCCTTTTGCACTTGCAACATGCCAAGCTTTGTATTTGAGGACAAAGCAGCTGAAAAGAGGAGTCTCTGTATCTGAAATGAAATTAAAATGTAGGGCTTTCTGGATGAATTGTTGTGATAGTTACTTGATGATTATGATTTCAGACAAAGTCTTTATAATATTAATAGAGATGTGCTGGCACTAAAATCTCCATATACTGCATACAGATAACACCAGCTAGAATTATTAGCTTCAGATAATACAGTTTTTCTCAAGGAGGGGGGAAAAAAAGTGCTAAAAAACCACAGACCATTCAATAATAGGTTTTTACTTTCAGAACCACAGTTTATTAAAAATATCTAATGCATCATAATCAGTCAAGTGGTGTGGTCTACTACCTGTCTACCATGTCACACTACACAGTTGTTTGCTGTTGCACAGTCATAAAGGCACCTCACTATACTTGATGATGCTTTATGCTTCATTAAGGAATAGTCAATGGTGTGTCATTACTAATAAGAAATGCACCAGGCATGCAAAGCTGTAGGAAAGCAATCCTTGCTAAGCATGCTGAGTGGCCAGTGTTGTATGCTGAGGCTCTGGGGTCTGAGAGATAGCAGTTTGCCTGGTGCTAACCCTCCTGAGCCCCACAGAGTCACTGACCCAACCAGAAGACTGACCCTCTTTCTTCATTTCCACTTGTCATACCTACAGATAACAGTGATGATACCTTATGGCCTTTGAGACACTTGTGGCTCTTTGGGGACTTGCAAATAGGTCTTCTGAAGTGTTTGTGGCTGATCAAGCTGTGCTGTTAGGCAGACAGAGCAGAAAGCTGATCACAGGAGCACTCCCCAAGCTGTCTGGGACATGTGAAAACGGCACTCGGAGCAGCTAGGATTCTTTGCCATTCTTCCACATAACTAAGAAATGAGGAACAGGACAACAGGGAGTGATAAGAAATTGTGTTGATTAGCAATGAAGGGATGCAGTTGTGTGATGGCAGTAAATTGTCATGTTGCAATGTCAGGATGTGAGAATCACAACACACCACCAGGTACTCCTGTCTCCTCAATTGCCTTCACAGAGGAAGTTGCTCTTTGAGGTTGAAAAGTACGACTCTGCAGAATAACTTGTTGCTTTTAACATATAGGAATTGATTCTCTGTTACCCTAAAGCTCCTTAATGCTGCTCTAGCCTCCCCAGCTAGTGTAAAGCTGATGTAAGGGCCCTATCTGACCCTGCTCCCAGCCCTGCTGTAGAGGACAGATCAAAGGGGTCGCAGGAGCAGGGCTGGAGTGCACTGTGCACCTATGGAAACCTAACTCTGACTCAGCATTTCATTTACCAATAGATTCTAGCAACTCTTTCCAGTCTAGTGCCTGGTTTTCATTGCATAACAGTGAGATCTGCAGAGATGGAAGGAGCGATCAACTCTATGTGAAAAGCTCACAAAAGTCAAAAATCTCTTGTATGGGAGGTGGAACAGCAGAACTGCTGTGAAAATACGTATCAAAGGCCTTCCTGCCTGCCTCCCTTCATTCTTACACTTCAAAGACCATTCTGGGCCAGCTCCTCAATAGGTATAAATCTGTGTGAATGTGCATTGCCAAGAAGGGGAAGGAAACAGACTTGGCTAACAATATCACAGTTATATAAACCCTCCCTCACCAGGTATGAAGAAGTTCTGGCCAAACATTACTTCATAATGGATAGAAGGAGAGCAGCACCTTTCACCCTACTATCAGCTATGAATAGCTCTACTGCTAATACTTCATTATCCACGTACGTGGATTAGAAGAAACTACAGAATATTGGGAAAGAATCATGGACACCTGCTTTGCTAATTGTTTGTACATAATATCATCATTGTTCCTCAGCTGACATGTTTGATTTATTGCTTTTAATATCTTCCAAGTAATGCTCTTGGTAATTGTAGTTATGCTATTGATATTCAGAGACACTTCATCCCATAGGAAACCATTGCTTTTAAATCCAATGAATAAGTAGTGGAGTAATATGAATATTCAGAGTGCTTCTCATCAGGTTTTCTCAACAGCTACCCTCTAAATGCAATTTCAGGGACCTAAGAAACTGTTTAATATAGTTACTGAATGCTCACCAATTCATAAGACTCTGCCCTAGCTGCCTCATGTCTTTTACGCATAACAAAACCTTCTTAATTAAGTTGGTGAAAGAAATGGATTGCCATAACCACAAGGGGACTGATCATACATGATTATTAAGCATTATTAAAAAATCCAAAAACTTCTCCCACCCAGAAAACGGATTAGAAAAGCGCTAACGAGAAAGAACCTTCCTTGGAACAGGGAAACGAATGGCCGAGTTTAAGCTGACTGACTCAGCCCCTGACTGACACTGCAGTGCTTCGCTGGAGGTAACATATATTTTTCTTAGACTAGCTGTGTGTCGTTTGAAGTTCCTCAGCCCATTTTTATTTTTCTTTCTTACAGCAAGACACAATTGCTGTGATCCTTAGTCCAAGCTGAACTCCATTTGGCACCAGACACAAGAGGCTGTGGGGAAGGGGGTTCTCCCCCAAGGTGCTAGGGACTGGTTCTGCCTACCCCCTATTCAGCTTCAACCCTTTCTACACACAAAAGGGTTTGCCAGTTTAACTATAACTATACCAGCAAGCCCCACTAGTGGAGGTGAAGCAGTCTTTTGCCAGCATAGCTTAAACCATTTCCCTGAACAGAATAAGTCATATATACAGTGCTACCAGCAAACACTGGGGCTTTTGTTGCCAGAATTATGCCAAGTAGCAGAAGGATTTTTTCACATTCCTTACCAACATAGATATGTCACTGAAACTTGTTAGTTTAGAGTAGGCCTTAGGGTTGCTCTAAGTTACGCTGATTGTAACATGCCCTTCCCCTCCCCCCCCCGCCACACACACACACACACACAGGCTATATACACAAGTTGGTGATCAACTGGACCGCATCAGCACCCCAGCAGACTCTGCCCACATATCTTGGGGGGAGGGGGACTGTATAGAGCCAAGTACTCCAGATCTGTGCCAGCTGGGGATTTTTCCCTGCATTGAGGGACCCCCAGCTAGTCAGTTAAGCTAACTTTTGGACCCTATGTGCCACCAGAGCAGTGCAAAAGGGCCAAAATGTGGCTGTGGATCTGGCCCAATACACTTAAATTTGGAAATTTCATTAATATTTAGTGATAGTTGCATTACATTATTTTCTAGTGGCCTGATTAATTAGGTCCATATCCTGTGAGATGCACATTGCAGGTCCCAGCACCTTCATGATGTGGTGCAGGGATGTGCTGACATCCGTCTCTGTACCTAACTGAGTATTGAGCATTGGTGCTTTTATGCTCCGTTCCTCCATAGGGACGGAATCCCCAGATCTGCACCTCTCGAGAACCTGGTGACACTGAGGAAATCAGGATTGTTTTATACAAAAAAGTGTTGATCATGTCAGTCTGTTGCTTAGTGGTCCAACAGTATACGGGGTAATGGGACATTTCTATCCAAAACACAATACAACAGAAACAAAAGATCTATTGCAGTGGGAACAGGTCACCTCTTTTCTATGATTGGCATGGGGAGAGAATAATAGGGTTAGAAGGGACCTCCAGGGTCATCTAGTCTTTCCCAAGGAGGGCTGCCAGGGCAGTGGACACACCACAATCCAGGCACACCTCCAGGCACTCCTCCACACACACACCTCCAGAACCTTTGTCTTTGTTCAGGGCCCAATCCAATTCGCATTGAAGACTATGCAAGTGTTTCCATTGACTTTGGCAGGAGATGTATCGGTCCCTTACTGGACATCAGCCACCTCAGGTACCAGCTCCTGCTCACAATGGTTCAAGCAAGGTGAAGCAGTCCTCTACGATCACCTGATCAACCGTAGACCAGAGCTAGAAGAGTTTGGCAAGCTAGGCATCCCCCACACAAATGTTTCAATAGTAAAGGGGCTGCAGATCTTGGTGCCTGCAGGATGTATTATGGGCTGAGTTTTGGGTTCAGTGATAAATCCAAAACTGAGCTAATGTCAAGTGAGTTCAGGTTTCATTGCAAGCGTTTTGAACAGTTAAGTTATCACCATGATGATGGGGATGCCATGCAGGAATGAGGTAATGTATGCACCTATGTAACTAGTATTTTGTGTACTGCATCATTAAATTTCCACAGTGCCTGCCTGCCCATCTGCTGTGCGGTTCTCCATTTGGAAGAGCAATTTTTGTTCAGAATGGATGGTTTTACAAAGACCATCACACACCTTAATGTCTCTCATAGGGACTTTACAGTGGTTGGTTCTTAAATTTAAAATAAATCATTGAGACTGAAAGTAGTCTGTCTGTCAATCATATTGTAAACTCTCTGAGGCTGGGATCATTATTTACTATATTATACAATGCCCAGCACAATGGGGCTCTGGTGTTGAGGCCTCTAAACTCTACTACAGTATGAATATTGGTTATTTATTTATGTTGCCCTCACCACTGTAGTATTTGAGAATTTTTCCCACTCACTAGAGGAATTTGGGTCCAAAAACCAATGAATGTATTACAAGACTGTATTGTGATTTCATCTCTCTCACCTAAAATCTGCTTCCAATATTGTTCAGTATATAATAAAACTGTAAACATTTCCCTTAGACCTGCACTCTGAAATTTCAAACAGACAATTTTATTCATGAATTATTAATTATTGTTGTTTGTATTACAAGGACTTTTAGACACTATGGTCACAAAGCAGGATCCCATTGTGTTAGGCACGGTACCAACACCGGGAAAAAAATAGGCCCTGTTGTGCATAACCATTAGTTTGGTCTCACCTTTTGAAATTTCATTCTTCTTGCATATATAAATTACTCCATTTTGCTTTCGTTATTCAGTTGTAAATCTGGAATTACTTCAATGAGGTCAGAGAAGATACTCCAGATTTATAGCTGAGTATGAGAGCAAACTCTGGCCTTCAGTGTGCAGAGTAGAGCAGGACAAATTATTTGCAGTAGACAATCATTAAATTTAGCATCTTTTTCTTTTTTTTGTGTATTATCTATGAACAGATTTAAACTTTTTACAAATTGGTTTATTCAGAATTATTCAACTGTTTTGAAACTGTTTTTGTTGTGTGGTTGGTCACAATGTTTTTCTGCACTGTGACTGCATAATTGAAAACTCTTATAAGCAGAATATAGGATTGAATAAGTCACTTGTAATACCAAGCATGGTTGTGACCACATCTTTATCACAAATATCTGTGAATTTCTTTTTCCACGAACAATTGCTCATATGACTGTTCATAGAAAGTCAATTAAAATTGGTTTGAATTCCCTCAAAATAATGTTTTTTTTATTTGAGCAAATGTCCACACTCATATTCAGTATTTAATCCTTTCTAGTAGAGATGTCCACCATAATTTCTGGATCAAGTACTCTTTTCTGGAAGGTAGGGTCTGTCCCTTTGTGGATACTACTACTGCTAAGTACTGAGACTGCTGTTGCAGTAACAGATATATTGAAAACATGTCAGGATGATGAGTTAAATTGCTGTACATATTTCTTTTAGAAGTTCTATGTATCACTGGAGGTAGCAACACATCATTATGCATAAAAGAAAAACGAATCTCCAGTGTATGAATACTGATAGTACTATTAAGCTCTTCAAATTACCAGTGCAGGATGTTTTTTAAAAAATCCTTAAGTACAAAGCAATGAGACACTGCTTCAAAGATAATCCTCAGGCTATAAACCCAGCCTGTCAGCCTTAGAAACTTGTACCCAGAGTATAAACAAATGGGGGTTTTGAAGGTATGTTGCCTTGGCAGACATAAAGCTTGTTTTAATGTTTCTAATTTGTTTGTACTGTGCATCTTTTATTTCTCAATGGCATTGAGAAGTAGACAATTAAGGCTTGGTTCTGCATTTCTTGTTCTGAAAGTGGGTGTTTTGGGTGCAAATAAAATATAGGTTTGGGACCTGAAATGGACTATTTTCAGTCTACATTTCTCAACTTCCTTTTCCCAAAGGACAGTTGAGCACTGTCTGCATTGGAGAGCAACTGAATCCTTACTGCCTCAGGGACTATCTTATGTTAAGCTGTACTCATTAGGAAATATTCACTAGTGCTGCTACTCTGGCTCTGTACTTCTTCATGATGCCATGCAACCTGGGTTCAACACTGAGCTGATTACTCACTACCAGTATGAGAGATGGCCTCAAACTATTTTTATTATTCTTGCAGGTACAATGGCCAAAAAAAAGTAATTGCAATAATATTATTGATATGATCAATACTGTGATGTACTGAGGGAACCCCTCTCCTTTCTTGTTGTGTTTTGTGGAGGGGCACTTGAAGAGCTCACGGCAGAGCAAGACTGAACCTGCTAAGCAGAGTGGTGGTCAATATTCTATGGTCTTTGGAGGCAGGGAGAAAATACATTAGCTGGTTGGGAATCCTCAGTGCCCAGTGTTGGTTGAAAGTCTCTGTTACCATAAACAATAAGGAAAGGAGAGGTGGTGTTTTAACTGCCTGGAAAGTTACTAATACAACAGTTGCTGCTGCCTGAGATGGCTCCAGACTCTCCTGTTTCTGTTTGTAGTTTAGAAGGCTTGGGGCCCCTTTTATTGTACAGATGGTCAAAACAAGGTATTGTTAGGAAACACTTGCAGCCTATTGTGGGGGCGGGGAGGGAAATAACAGCTGGTATGTGCGATCAACTTCATTTTCTTTAAAGAAACCATATCTCTTTTTCTCTGTGCTCTGTTGTGTTCTGTACTCTTTTTATTATTTAGTACTCTTCCACCAATAATACTAAATGATTATTTGCTTGTGCAGTTGTGTGCCTCCTGTTTAAAATACTGAAGGGAACATTTTGTGCTTCACAGCTGGACCCTAATCAGCCTGTCCTTGTTAATTGACATACCCTCCCCTCCCATTGGATGTGGAGCCAGGGAAGAGCCTCTCTACACGGCATGCTTTCTTCCAACACCTGTGAACTGCTGAGTTGAAATCTGAACAGTAGATAAGGCTGCTAGGAGTAGTGTTAACTCTCCTCTGTTGCTTTTACCTACCTTGAGTACAAGGGGTACTGGACAGTCACAAGGAAGGAGGTGACCCATGAGCTGAAAGAGGTGAGAGGTAGACCAAGATGCTGCACAGAGGGGCAGCTTTCTTTGTGCACAACCTGGGGAAAAAGAAAAGGAGTACTTGTGGCACCTTAGAGACTAACCAGTTTATTTGAGCATGAGCTTTCGTGAGCTACAGCTCACTTCATCAGATACATACCGTGGAAACTGCAGCAGACTTTATATATACACAGAGAATATGAGCTCTCAGAACTGGATACTCTCATAAAAAACCAACCTTCCACACAAACTTCCTCGTGGCTGGATTTTACTAAAACTAGACAAGCCATTTACAACGCACACTTTGCTTCTCTACAAACTTCCTTCTGAAACCTGGGGAAGTTAGTGATGTAGCCTGATTTCCCCACAGCTTCTCCATGATGAGAGAATATCCCAGGAGCTCTACAAACTGTGTGGTGATTTCTTCCTTCAGTAGATTTCACCATAGGAGAGGGAGCACACAGGCCTTACTAACACCACTAAAACTAGCTGACAAAATTAGAGCTGGTTACAATGTTTCAAAATTCAAATGTTCAGTTCTGATTTTTTTTTTTTTTTGTCAAAATGTCTAATTGTGCCCAAAAAAAGGGGAGTGGAGGGTTTACCAAAAATTGTATTTTTTTTACCTCCCTATTTCTTCAGCCAGCTCCAGTGAAAAGGTTGGGTCAGATTCACTAGTGCATCCCAGCTGTTTTGCACAGCCGTTATGACACAAAGCAGCCATAAACTAGACGTGTTGCAGTACATACCAGTGAATCTGGCTTTTTGTCTTATGAATAAAGATTAAATTCCATGTTTGTGGTTGCACTGCAAAGGCTGTCAACTCTCTCCTGCTGTCACAAGGTGACATCGAATCTCTCTCACTCTCTGGAACACTCTCCTCACCCACATTTGGATGGTGAGCAAGACAAATGTTCTGGGCTCCATTGTAAGAAGACCTGTGAACAAGGGGTGAGAGGCACCAAGACACAAACAGGAGAAAATCAGAAAGAAAGGGCCTGAGGGGAAAAGTGGTGTCAAATCCGAAAAGAAAAATGTCTTGAAGGGAATGTTTATGATAGAGAAATTAGCAAACATTTAAAAAGATGAAAAACTATAGAAATACTAAGCTGAAGGAAAACAGAGACCTCAAGAGATGGAAGAAAAGTGTTGAATAGGAAGAAATAAAGGTTGTGGGGAAGAATACATAGTAATTTTTTCTTTGTAGAGAAAGTTTGCTTTGATACATCGTTCTATGATGTAATGGTGGCTTGACTGTTTCTAGCAAAATAACTAAATACATATGAAAACATTCCCAGATTTGGATAGGGATGGAGTGATGCCCTTACTCTAAAATGACACTTTTCAATGCTGTAGGTAACCTTCATTTGCTTTTTGAAAATGTGACATTTGTGTGAGGCACTAAATCTTATGGCCACTTTACATCTGGGACACCTGAACTACCGGTTTGATGCAGCTAATTCCTTTGGGGATCCAGACCCAGGGCTGCACCATCTGCCAGTCAATAAACTCTGACCTTTGCAGACATTCCTTACTGAGCTAAGCAGAATCTTTGTATTTCTAAAGGTTTTGCTCTGGAGAAGATACCAGGCTAAGATGACTACATTTCTACTTCAGTCTCCACCATGGATTCCTTGAAAAACAATAACTGGGGAGTGCTGGGTGATGGCTCTGTCTCAGTTAGCGCCCGGTGCTGTCACCAACATGGCAGCATATTTTGGAAACAAGGAACTTAAAATTAATGATTAGTCAAACATCATAAATATACGACTGCTGGCTGTGATTTTTGTCAGTTTCCTCCAGAAAAGGACAGATCAATACTTGGATGCGAGCCATGCATGAATGGGTGACTCAGTAGGCTGCACTCTTAACTCCATGTTAAACCAGTGCCCCACCAAGTGTTTGAGGTAACTGTTCTGCTGGAAGTGATAACATTGCCAATAAAAGATAACTCAAGGTCCTGACCTAGGCCACTATCTATCTCATGGCCCTTGTAGTGAGGGGGCGTGGCCTCCCTCCCAGATGAATGGAGGGATAGCTGCAATCACCCCCCCTCCGACCCCCAGGTGGGCAGAGCTGGGACACCCATGTCCGCCCTGCCAGAAGCGGAGGGGTAGGACAGGAACCGGAAATATACAAGGCCGGCCCTCCAGCTCAGTTGGAGCGGAGACACCGGAGGAGAGGGATGCCTCTCACCTGCTATTTGAGCTCGGACCAGACAGCAACCGCAGCAGTGCCCGAGATCTAGAGGGACTGACAGAGCTGCCAGTCTCCAGAGACATCGAGGAGTTGCTGGGGCTGCCATTAGCTCTTTACCCCAGCAAGACGGACGATGACCCTGGGACCCAATTCCCCCACAAATGGGAGTGTAGGAAGTAGCCATGGGGAGCTGAATAACATTCAGCTCTGTTGCTGACTGAGAGCCGGCCAGCTTGTTGCAGTTGGATTTCCCTGCTGACCCAGTGGCAGACCACTGCCACTGTTAGGGCCCTGGGCTGGGATGCAGTGGAGTCGGGCGGGCCTGCATCCCCCCACCCCCTGACTCTGAGGTGACTGCCTCTCCACCACAGGCCAAGAGGCCTGGGTTTTTCGGCGGTCCACCAGAGCTGGGACCCCCAACTGTTTGCTGCCGTGCCCTGTTTGAGGTCCTGGGCTTAGAGACTTATTATTGTTCTCTCCTGAGTACAGGCCCAAGCTTCCTGACTTTGCTGCCCCACCCTGTTTGAGGGATGGGCTAATAGACTGGTTACTGCGCTGCTCTGACTACGGGCTATAGCCTCCTGATTTTGCTGCCCTGCCCTGCCTGAGGGCCTGGGCTAATAGACTCATTGCTCTGCCCTGAATATTGCCGAGAGCTGCCTAACTGCTTGCTGCCTCACTCTGCCAGAGGCCAGGGGCTTATGGACACTGCTGCTTTACCCTGACTGTAGGCTGGAGCCCCCTAACTGTTTAGTGCCCTGTCTGGTCAGAGGACCAGGGCTCCTAGACCCAGTACTGGGTTACCCTGCTGAGTGGCAGAGACCCTTATGCTAATTCCCCTTGAACTGTGCTCTTCCAGAGGACTTGTAGTGAGGGGGCATGATCTCCCTCCCAGACCAACGGAGGGACAGCTGTGACTGCCTTACAGCCCTTTTTGCCAGAGTAGAGGAATTAGCTATCTAATTAGCTATTAGCTGTCCTGGTCAGGTTCCAACCTGAGTAACTCCCCTGTAATTTCAGGGGATATTAATTTCAATACCTATCTAAATACTTTTGCATATCCCACACCTAGTGAAATGATCAATAACCAATTAGACTATATTAAAGATGGAAGCAAACTAGTTCCAAACCACCCTTTCTCCTCTTGAACTTTTGAGGAAGTTTGGATTTGGATCCAGTCCTCATTCTGAACGTCATGGATCAGTCCCATCTCAAGAATGTAAACTTTAACTTTCAAACTGAAAACTGTCAAGGTAAACTGGCCTGCATTCATTATGCATTGCCATCACTGAAGGATTTTTGTGCAAACAACATCTGCATAAGCTCTGTTTTGTAGATGTTCTATGACATGCTTCAGTACATTCTTCAGGGAATTTTAGGCTTCAGACTACATAAAAAAAAATTTAGGCTTCAGAGTGTCTCTTTCTTAGCAAGCTGTCTTTGTCAAAAGAACTCTGATTCCAGATGCTGCTGATACAAAATGGTACCAATAAATATATATTTCACCTATTCATTTTAGAACAAAATTTTTATGTTCCATTGAGAGAAGAAAAGAGAGAGTGGCATAATAGTAGCCATATTTGGCTACAATCTTCTAACAAGTCTCTGTTTCAGTCCTAGGTAACCACAGTATCTGTAAAGCCCAATCCTGAAAATTCCCATGCATATAGGAAGTCACTTTGACTTCACAAAGAAATTATATGCATAAGAGTAATGGTTGGCATGAATGGCCCATGCTATAATTACTGTTACTCTTAGTGATTTCTAATACAATATTGCTTTCAAAAATAATGGAAAATTGCTTACTTGAGTGTAAAAGTGGATAATTATGTATTTCCAAGATCCACTGAAAATCAAACTATTATAAAAATTTTACCATATTATACATACAAAATCTACCTTAGTCTGAATGTCTTACTCTAAACTGTTTTGTTTTTCAAGTGCAGTCAGTTAATTTAGTCTTAATTTGTATTATGTACACACATGTATTTTCAGAACTTTTGAAAGTTGCATGATGTTTTATTTAAGCAATGACTCTGTATCTCCCATCATTTACTGACCTGCTTCTTTGGGCCAGAGGCATAGTTGATGGCAGTTAACTTTCCAGTTCACTGCTTGCTGACAATAACAGCTGATCTACTATTTTATGGAAATGACTGATGGAAAATCAATAGTCCTTTGTTGATAACTGATTTTCCACCCATCTAAATGCTCATGTCAATATGTTGAATTTGCTTTTAGCCTTAGAGTAACAGATGACACAGCTAAAATATAGCATGTCAGCTCTCTCTGTAACTGCCCAGCTCCAAAACCTCTCCTCTTTATCCTACAAAGTTTCTCCACTGAAAATAAAGCCACAGTAAGTAAAGAAGATTTGGGCATTTTACATATTTTGCTTTTAAGTCCAAAGGTAAATAACTGCACAGCAACCCTCTGCCACCCACTAGATGGTGCTGTAGCACTTTTATTTACAATAGTTTACAAGGATTACAAAAAAATAAGCAAAAACTTCTAGGAAGCATACAGGAGACAGATGAAATTATTATAATTTATAGGAGTTTACCTTTTCACTGCTCCTGGACTGTGACAGTGACCAGGTAGTTCTTTTAACAAAAACCCCATAAAACTAAATGGAGAGTTATGACAAGCCTGTTAGCTACATCTGGCTATGTTGGACCTGGACATCTCTCTTCTCACGGGCATTGACTTTACATTGGCATAACTACATTCATTTCAGTGGAATTGTTCCTGATTTCTGCCACAGTCGATGACACAGGAATCAGTCCCTTTGATTGTACCTGAAACTTCTGTTAAACTCCAGCTAGTTGGCTTCTGATTTTATGGCTAGAATTTTCCCCTGTCCCTGCTTGATCTGCCATTAGTAACAACTAAGGACTGAGAGCTGAAAGGCAGTAAATACATTTGTATTTCTAAGCATGGCTGAAGCTCTCACTCATTAAAATACTTACATGTAGCATCTACTTGCCTGAGTCATTAATTTCCTTTTTATAGATGTTGCCTCCATTATTTTGATGCTTTGTCCTTGATGTTTCGTTACAATGCCCCTGTTTTCCATGTCATAGAGCACAAAGGTGCTGTACCCATTAGAGATTAATAATACAGGAACAGACAGGGGGAAAAACAGACAAAAAAGAGAAAGGAATTTGTACTAGCATCATTAAGAAAATCCTGCTGCTCACACAGAAGCAATCTGTGTAAGGAAACTCTATTAGGAAGCCATTACTTAGGTGGAAATACAATTAAAGCACCATAGTAAAGTAGCAGAAAATGTAGAAATAAGGTTAATAATAAACTCAATTCATTGATTAGAAAAAATACTTTCATTGTTGCATGAATGCACGAAGCTTAGAAGGGAAATTAAACTGCTAGTCACTTATTATGTACTCATTAAATACAGAGGAGTATATGGAAAAATGGATGGGCAGAGAATATTGGAGTGGGCCTTTAATGCAAAAACATAGCTCCTTCTAACATTCAAGAGTAAATATGCCTCCACAGAAGCTTCTTGTTATATGTGCATTAACTGGTTTATACACCTACTTACGGTATGCCTCACAAAAACAGCTCATTGCACAATACAGTAATACCTTGATTTCATCTTATTTCATTTTTCCTGGCATTCCTTGAAATTGGAAGCCCTATCTTTGGATTTTAGAACAGAACTTTCTGTCACAAAAGATTCTCTCCCCTCTGCTTCTGCCGTCCCATCTTAAACCCTATTTCCCCATACTCTCCCAACAATACCAAGCCCCCCAAATTCCTCCTCCAATCCCTGCCTGCCCCCCAGGCTCCCTCTTTTAATGCATCCCTAATCTTTGGCTCTTCATGGAGCTACTTCAAGCTGTGTGAGGAGCTGAGGGTAAGGGAAGAGCAGGGATGTTGGGGGTGGAGGCAATAGGGGTTGACTGGGGAGGTGAGGAATTAGAGGGATGTGTATGTCTGCAAGGTTTGGGGAAGAGGTTTTTGGTTGGAAGGAATAGAGTGGTGCAGTGTGATTGGTCTGTGGCACTGGAAGCCAAGTGCCTCTTTGCTGAAGCACCCACATTTATTTTCCACTGAATGCATCCGATGAAGTGAGCTGTAGCTCATGAAAGCTTATGCTCAAATAAATTGGTTAGTCTCTAAGGTGCCACTAGTACTCCTTTTCTTTTTGCACATTTGAAGTGCTTCCTCAACTTCACTGCCACTGTTGCTCTGCAGTACACTGCAGGTAGCCCCTCATGTGCTGCATTGTCTCCGATAGAGACTGGTTTCTCTGTGCTGCTGGCTGCTGGAGCCAAGGCAGCAACCAGGGGAGACGTGTCAGAGCTGGAGAGAGGAAAATCCTGATAAATGTGTATGTTTTCCAAACAACCCTATTTTTTTAATTGAAAATGGAAATTCTATCAATGAATCTTGGTGAAACTCAAATAGATTCCTTGAATAAGGAGGAAAAACTCTCATTTAAAAAAAATGCACAAAGCTTAAAAGTGGCCTGAGTAGAAAATGTTATCAGAACATACATATACATGTCTGTGTTTGGGTGAAGTTTGATGTTTGTGAACATTGTGGCTCTTTAGCTAGAGGAACCCAAATAAACGTGAGCTAACCAGGCAACATTTCAGAAAGGGAGTACTTTTAAATGTTTCTTCTGCAAGAGTTAGTCAATATTTTTCTTAAAAAATGACATGGAAAAATCAGTTGTCCTCTGAGGATTACTGTGCCAAATTCAAAGAATAAATTTAACCATTAAAGTGTGAAGCAGAGGGATTTTAGTCCTTCTTTAAATGCAAATCTCAACACTTAATTATGTAGTGAGTGATTTTTCAAAGGCACAAATGGGAGTAAGATGTGCAACTCCCAATGCCCTTGGAAAATCTCCCCCCTAGTTACTAATACCTCCACAATGTTAAAAATTATATCTCATATGGTTTTCTGAAGCATTCAGGTTTTTTAAAAAGCCATGCCCCCCTCTATTTCCTGTTATGTATTCTTTATAGTAACAGCCTGTACATTAGATTGTAAATTCTTTACAGAAGCGACTCTTAGCCTGGAATATCTATGCTACTGTATTAATAAGCCAATACATTCAACATGCAAACAGGACACTTTAAGTCCCAATATGTAATATTTTGTAACTGTATGTGTGGTGACCTTTGTGACTAATACATTGGTAATGAGTAGGGCCCTGCCAAATTCATGGTCCATTTTTGTCAATTTCACAGTCATAGGATTTTTTAAATTATAAATTTCATGATTTCAGCTATTTAAATCTAAAATGTCATGGTGTTGTAATTGTAGGGGTTCTGACCCAAAAAGGAGTTGGGGGGAAGGGTTGCAAGAGTATTGTGTGGGAGGGGTTGCATTACTGCTACCCTTACTTCTGCACTACTGCTGGCGGTGGGGCTGCCTTCAGAGCTGAGCAGCTGGAGAGCAGCGGCTGCTGGCCAGGAGCCCAGCTCTGAAGGCAGAGCCACTGCCAGCAGCAGCACAGAAGTAAGGATGGCCTGGTATGGTATTGCCACCCTTACTTCTCTGCTGCTGCTGGCAGGGCACTGCCTTCAGAGCTGAGCTCATAGCCAACAGCAGCCACTCTCCGGCCACCTAGCTCCGAAGTCCGTGCAGAAGTAAGGGTGGCAATACCGTGACCCCCTAAAATAACCTTGTGACCCCTCCTTCAACTCCCTTTTAAGTCAGGACCCCCAATTTGAAAAATGTTAGTTTCACCCATGAAATCTCTATAGTATATAGGTTAAAAGCACACAAGGCCAGATTTCATGGTCCATGACACATTTTTCATGGCCGTGAATTTGGTAGGGCCCTGGTAATGGCACTGGATTACAGTTCCTGTGCATTTCAAATCTCCATATGACCATTGCATTAACATAGTTTTGTAATATCCTGGATTTTTTTCCACAGATATAAAATGAATGCAGTGCTCATGACCACTCCACTTCACTGGTACTCTAGGCGCATACGCCGAGCCAGCCCTGTTGAGACTAACAACAAACAGTGGTTCTCAAACTTCATTGCACTACGACCCCTTTCTGAGAAAAAAATCACTGTACGACCTGAGGAGGGAGGCTGCCCCAGCTCCACCATCCTGAGCCCTGCCACCCAGTACAGGCTTCAGCTTTGGCTTCAGCCCTGGGCCCCAGAAAATCTAATGCCAGTCCTGGCAATCCCATTAAAACAGGGTAACCACCCACTTTGGAGTCCTGAGCCACAGTTTGAGAACAGCTTTGCTAGCATGTCTGCCCTCTCTGCACCTGTCCCAACCCCCACATGAACTCCCATGAACCAAGCCAAGACAGCCTGTGCTCCTGTCTGCCTCCATTCTCCAACTGCTTCTTTGCTGAGAAGACACCCCCTCTTCCCAACAGCCTCTAGAGCAGGGGTTGACATTCTCAGCCCCTACCTGCCGCTCCAGGCTTGATAAGTTAAAACAAACCCAAATTTAAAAGTACCTGACCCAAACACCGTTGAAAATTGCAGAAGAGTCAGCCAGAAAGAGCGGAAGCAGACAGTTCAAGGTCCTCTGCCCTAGGAGGAGGAGGTAAAACAGCCAGGGCCCCCGCTCCCTCCACTACCACCCTGGAGCCAGGGGGAAAACACATCCCACTCGGGGGGCACTAGGATGTAGGTGGTGCCTCCCCTCCATTGGCATGGGACTTTGGGTGGAAAAACTGCAGAGGAGTCAACCAGACACTCCAGGTGGCAGGGATAGAGGCAGCCATATCACGGACTGTTGGACATCCAGAGACCTTTCTACAGCAGTGGTTCCCAGACTTGTTTCACCGCTTGTGCAGGGAAAGCCCCTGCTGGGCCGGGCCAGTTTGTTTACCTGCCACATCTCCAGGTTCGGCCGATCGCGGCTCCCACTGGCCACGGTTCACTGCTCCAGGCCAATGGGAGCCGCTGGGCATTGCGGGCCGATGGAGCTAAAAATTGCTGTGGAGACATCCACTCTTGCAGGGTGCCAGAGCTTGGGCTCCAGCTTGAGCCCAAATGTCTATACGCAGTTTTTCAGCCCTGAAGCCTTAGCCTTGTGAGCCCAAGTCAGCTAACCTGGGCCCCATGTAGACATACCTTTAAATTGTAAACTCTTAGGGGCACAGACCATTTGCTACTCACTGTTTGTACAGTGCCTAGCACAATGTGGCCTCATTCTTGATTTGTCCCATAGGCAATAAACACGATTAATAACCCCTAACACTAGCAGCCAAAAATGCAGCACAAGGAACCACAGTGCTGTCCAAGAAAGCATTTCCCCACATGCCTTCTGTAGAGTACACAAGCTCCACAGGTAGGAAATACAGGCCACCTGTACAGTGTGCATGCAGCCAGTTACCATCATAACTGCTGTAAAGCCTAAATTACTGGTGTTAAATGAAAATAACCACCCCCTTGTTTAAAAAGAGAAGGTGGGGGAAAGAACAGATAGATTAGGATAGGGGCCAGAATGTCTCTAGTATCTCACTTCCACTTTAGGGCTATCTCTGAATCAGACATCAGTGGGAGAAGTAGCTCCATTTTCAATACCTTCCTTTACATTTTGTTTATTTGTTGGGTTTTTATGTATAAAATATTTTTTTAGGGCTGTCGATTAATCACAGTTAACACACATGATTCAACTCATAAAAATTAATTGTGATGTTAAGCAATAGAATACCAAGTGAAATTTATTAAATTTTTTTGGATGTTTTTCTACATTTTCAAATATATTGATTTCAGTTACAATGCAGAATACAAAGGGTACAATGCTCACTTTATATTATTTTTGATTACTAATATTTTCACTCTAAATAAACAAAAGAAATGGTATTTTCAATTCACCTCCTACAAGTACTGTAAGGCAATCTCTTTGTCGTGAAAGTGCAACTTATAAGTGTAGATTTTTGTTGTTGTTGTTTGTTATATAACTGCAGTCAAAAATAAAACCATCTAAAACTTTAGAGCCTACAAGTCCACACAGTGCTACTCTTTGTCCAGCCAACTGTGAAGATGAACAAGTTTGTTTACAGGACATAATGCTGCCTGCTTATTATTTACAATGTTACCTGTAAGTGAGAACAGGCATTCGCACTTTTGTAGCCAGCATTGCAAGGTATTTATGTTCTATATATGCTAAACATTCGTATGCCCCTTCATGCTTCGTCCACCATTCGAGAGGACATGCTTCCATGCTGATGACGCTCATTAAAAAAATAATGCATTGATTAAATTTGTCACTGAACTTTTCGGGGGAGAATTGTATGTCTCCTGCTCTGTTTTACACGCATTCTGCCATATATTTCATGTTATAGTAGTCTCAGAGGATGACCCAGCACATGTTGTTTGTTTTAAATCTGCAATGAAAGTGTTCTTGACAAAACGCAAAGAAGGAGCCAACATGAGATTTCTAAAGATAGCTACAGCACTCAACCCAAGCCTTAAGAATCTGAAGTGCCTTCCAAAATCTGAGAGGGATAAGGCGTGGAGCATGCTTTCAGAAGTCTTAAAAGAGCAACAGTCTGATGCAGAAACTACAGAACCTGAACCACCAAAAAGGAAAATCAACCTTCTGCTGGTGGCATCTGACTCAGATGATGAAAATGACCATGGGTCGGTCCACACTACTTTGGATCGTTATCGAGCAGAACCTGTCATCAGCATGGATGCATGTCCTCTGGAATGGTGGCTGAAGCATAAAGGGACATATGAATCTTTAGGGCATTTAGAATGTAAATATCTTGTGACGCTGGCTGTAACAGTGCCATATGAACACCTGTTCTCACTTTCAGGTGACATAGTAAACAAGAAGCGGGCAGCATTATCTCCTGTAAACAAACTTGTTCATCTTCATGATTGGCAGAACAAGAAGTAGGACTGAGTGGACTTGTAGGCTCTAAAGTTTTACATTGTTTTATTTTTGAGTGCAGTTATTTTTTGTACATAATTCTACATTTGTAAGTTCAACTTTCATGATCGAGATTGCATTACAGTACTTGTATGAGATGAATTGACAAATGCTATTTCTTTTGTTTTTATAGCAAAAATATTTGTAATAAAAATAAATATAAATTTAATGTACACTTTGTATTCTGTGTTGTAATTGAAACCAATATATTTGAAAATGCAGAAATCACCCAAAAATATGTAAATGGTATTCTATTATTTAACAGTATGATTAATTGTGATTAATTTTTAAACACAATTTTTTTTAATCACTTAGCCCTATTTTTTTTTATATTGTCAGCTGTCTGTACTCTGTGAGCTCACTTTATTTTCCAGACCACCTACCCTTCATATACATTTTTTTTTCTTTTTCCATAAACTGTGTTGGATTTTTGAACTTCAGTTTTTCTTTATGGGGAACCAATTCTAGTACAGCCCCCACCAAAGGTGTGCAGGAGAAAACAAGTCCATATGAGCACTTCCAGTTCCCAGATGCAGGGAAGGCATGCAAATCAGTCTGTATTTCTGTTGCCTCTCCACGAAGCTAACAACTGGCTTACTGCAGTATGATGGCAAATTCAATCATTAATTCCCCAAGTCATTTGTGAGATGGACTAATACTCTATGCTAAAAAGGATGAGACTCATTTGGCAGGCCCTACAACAGGCTACTCCTGGGGGGAATTCTGCACAGGTGCAGATTTCCTGTGCAGATTTCTTTGCTTCCCTGCAGAAAAAGGCCTTTCTGACTGGGAAGCAAAGGCTGCTAGTCCCAGCTGGGCTGGGGGGGACGGGACTTCCTCTTCCCCTGTATGGCAGCTGGGGCCAGGTCAGACCCACTCTCAGATTTCTCCCCCAGCTGCAGGAAGCTCTGCTTCCTACATCCATCACTCCTTAGCTGCAGGCGGAGGGATCCATATAAAGGGAGCTGTTCCCCCAATCTCCATGCATCTAGACCCCCTCATATTCAGACCCTACTGCCAAGCCTCACCGCCTCACACTCAGAACTCACCAACCCCCCGATGAACTCCACTCCCCCCTGCACCTGGGCCATCCCAACAAACCACCCACACCCCTATCCCCATCCCTCTGAGCCCTAACCAGCTGCACCTAGATCCCCACCCAACCGAGCCCCACTCCCCCAGCATCTGAACCTCCACTGAGCCCCCCCATATCCAGACCCCCCTGCCAAGCTCTATCCCGCACACACCCAGACCCCCTCCTGCTGAGCCCTAAACACATTCACCTGGACCCCCTGCAGAGTCCCATTGCATCCAGAACCCCACCTCAACAAGCCCCTGTGCATCCAGATTCTCCCTGTACCCAAATCCCGCAGTGAGCTGCCCGCACTCAGAACCCTTTCAACCTGCACCTGAATCCCCCCACACTAAGCCCCTCCACACTTGAATCCTGACTTGCTGAGCCTGCCTGCCCACACCTGGTTCACCTGTCATGGAGGGACAGGGCCCTGGGGTGTTTTTGGGGCAGACCCGGTCCTTGGACTGTCAGGGTTGGGTGCAGCCTCACCGCTGAGTCCATGTCCCAGAGGGAGCTAAACAGTGATCTCCCGCCTCTGTGCAGCCAGTGGCCTGTGCTCCCCAATGCCATGCTGAAGCCTCCTTATTTATTTGACAAATAAAATTTGCAGAATTTTAAAATATTGTTTGCAGAATTTTTATTTTTTTGGTGCAGAATGCCCTCAGGAGTAACAGGCACTAGAATTAGATTCCTGTCCTATCAATAGCTACACTTGAAGGGAAAACCAAAATACTTGGAAGAGCTCTTATACCAAAAGAACCTGGGCTTTAAAAACTCAGTTCAATCGTTTGAAGGGACTGTGGGCAGTTTTAATAAAGGGAAAAACACTCTTTTGCCAGAAAATAGACCATAGAAAACATAAGCAAGAGTCTGAATATATGTTCTGGGATTCATAGGGGAGATTGAAGGCAATTCTTCTTTTGAACCAAAGTTACATGGGATTCCAGAGACCATTCTTGAAATCAAATGTTCAAACCTCCTCTGGAAATTGTGAGGGCGTTTCACAATCCCTCATGGCCTTCTGCAGCGAGTGAGGTTCTCACTTATGGCCTCCAAATTTGTGAAATTTAAATTATTTAACTATAAATTCACTTCAGAGTAGTTGGTGATGTGTCAAGATTTTTCTGGAAATTCAGACAGAAAGGTTATATTGATTTAGGGCTGTACAGATTTCCCTGCAAACCTCTGACTCTTCTACAGAGGGCAAACATTTGTTTTTTAGATTAGGATGTTGCCAAAGAATTCCTTACTGCCCGTCTGACAGCTTGGGAAAACCAGTTGTGGGAAACACAGGGACATTTCAGATGGTTTAGACAATGATTATATTAGGAAATTCTGTTGTTCTGGATGTTTAATCTCATTTCCTTTTCTCCCATCTCTGTTTTATACATACATTGTTCCAGTGGCAGACTGATGTAATAGCTTGCAGCCTGAAGATGATACAGGGACACTGTTAATTGTGTTTACTAATACATAGGACATGTGTGTGACATTTTGGCCTCCATCTTGCCGTGAGCTCTGCTCAGGGCAACTCATATGGAGTTTATTGCAGGATTGTGTCCTTAGTAATAAACCAGTTTAATCTGAATATATGATAATAATTTCTCCCCTCCATCAGTTACTGTGAATGCTTCTCATTCTCTTGGGGGCTTTGCACCATTTGTTTGGGACCTGGACTAACTTAATTTTTTTGTTAATTATTATAATATATTTTATATATTTATATTGGTAGAGCTTTAGTGTCTGCTTCTTTCTTGACTACTCCTAGTCTTTAGTTTCATTATTATGGGGAGGGAGGAAGTCCATGTTATAAAATTAAGAACTATCACTGAAGATATCCTTTTTAAAAAGAACTGTGATTGCTCGCACATTCAAATAAACTTATAGTGTCTTCATTTGCATGAGCCAGGATACAGTTAATGAAATAGATATATTTCCATCTGTAATAGCTTCAGGTCAGCATCTTGGGATGGCTCCAAAGCCGACTGAACTTATTGGGAATCTTTCCATTCACTTCCCTGGGCTTTGGATCAAGCCTCTTGAGTATAGTACATTGAGAAAACTGTAGTAGAAAAGAGAAAAGGAGTACTTGTGGCACCTTAGAGACTAAAAAATCTATTTGAGCATAAGCTTTTGTGAGCTAAAGCTCACTTCATCGGATGCATTCAGTGGAAAATACAGTGGGGAGATTTATATACATAGAGAACATGAAACAATGGGTGTTACACACTGTAACCAGAGTGATCACTTAAGGTGAGCTATTACCAGCAGGACAGCGGGGGGACCTTTTGTAGTGATAATCAAGGTGGGCCATGTGTTGTGCATTTGCAATTTTTTTCAAAGGAGTTTAAGCTTGTTTCTACCCCAAAATTTTATAAACATATGGAGCCTCTCCTCATTGAGGACTATGGCTCCATAAACACATATGCAAACATTTAACTTTGTTTATGTACATAGGTCCATTGACCTAAGTAAATATTTGCAAGAATGGGGCTAAGTCCATTGCAGGTTTCATTCTTTTATTAAAAAAAATAACCAATTTGAGTTATCTAAACACTAAAACTCATGCATTAAGAAATTTTTCAGATGTAAGATTCATTTTCCACATAAGCAGAGGAAATTCAAAACTGGGTAAACGTTTTTTAATGTTCTTTGCAAAACAGGCACCCTAAGACTTAAAACAAGCATAAGAAATCTCACCTCTTATTTTTATTTACATTTACAGTAATAACCAGAGGTCACAGTGACGACAAGAGCCCCATTTTATTAGGTGCTGTACAACACAGATGAAGACAGGAGGTAAAAATCCTGGCCTCATTGAATTCAAGGGTAAAACTCCCACAGACTTCATTAGGAGCAGACTTTCACCCAGGGTCCCTTCCCTGAAAAGCTTACCATCTAAAAAATTAAATGGGGAGGATTTTTATTTCCAGAAAGTTATAGATGCATTTGAAGAAAAGGGCTTATAATGAAAATGCCTCTTTTACAGTTTTGTTGTCTATCAATATCTGGAATCTATAAAAAAAGCATGTAGAATTCTATCCCTATACATCAGGAAAAGTCTAGTGTTAAGCAACATCTGAATTCATTGAGTACAGTATTGTACATTTCTGATAGGGCTAACAAACTCTCATACTTCCACCCCTTTCTCCCCCTTGTTTGTTATACTCACTTCTATCTCTTTTCAAATTAGATCATTAATTCTCTGGGGCTGGATCTTCTTATGTTTGCACAGCACCTAGCACTATGGAACTTTCATCTTGGTCATATCTGGGAGCACTAACACAGTAGTAGTAATAACAACAATAAAAATAATGTCCCTGTTTTCTCCCTAAAGAGTTATTTATTAATTACTGATGAATGTTAGCACCTATGACATAGTCCTGTTCATTACATAAAACCAACATTTTCATTAGATACGTAAGTGAAAACCTGGCCCCATTGAAGTCAATGGCAAAGCTCTCATTGACTTCAGTGGAGCCAGCATTTCACCCTATAATTCTAAAGACCCTTCCCTAAATGAACTAATGTTTGTAGCTCATGGAGCTAGCTATAGTATTTTATTTTAGTTGGCAATAACACAAGGAATTTACATGCCTGTGTCATGAGATATTTAGCTTAATAGTTAGCATAAGATATAAGTTAACATAATGCTTTGAGGCCTGTGAACTTTGGCATGGATAAATGGCCAACGGTTACCCTGAGTTTTGGGGAAGTAGGAATAGGGTGCTTAAGAAGGGGTTTGTCTAAAATACTACCAGGAATATTGAGCTGATACTAGGCTTGCTATTTTAGGATAGACTGTTGGCAGATGTTTAACCATGAATTTGCCCTGGTGACAGTGGGACGGGGGCTGCACAGGGCAAAGGAAACCCCTGAAGGGTTCAGCAGATGGGCCAGCGTTCCCCAGGGTAGCTTCTGGGCTCTGCGTGCAGAAGGAGCTAACGCCTGGCCGGGTGGCTGGCTGTGAGACAGCTATTGTTCCGCCTCGCCCACTCAAACGAGTCGCCCTTAAACTTCTTTTGTTTAGCAAAGGTGGCAGCTCTAACACGCTCTGAAGCTTGTGGCAAGTGTGGCTGCAGTGAGACAATGTCTGTGCAATGGGAGATGTAATAAGTAAGGCTACGTTTTAGTAATGGGTATTTTTAGTAAAAGTCATGGACAAAAATTCACGGTTTGTGACTTATCCATGACTTGTACTATATACACCGGACTAAATCTAGGGTGGGCGGGGGGAAGCGGCCCAGGGGGCACCATGTCTGCTGGGGGGGGGGAGGTGGCCCAGGGGGCGTCACGGGTACTGGGGGGTGGGGGTGGGCTGGCAGGTTCCTTATCTGACTTAGTGCCTCCCTGGAAGCCATGACATCCCCCTTCCTCAGCTCCTAGGTGGAGGCATGGCCTGGGAGCTCTGCACACTGCCTCTGCCTGCAGGCACTGCCCCCACAGCTTCCACTGGCTGTGGTTCCCGGCCAGTGGGAACTGTGGAGCCGGCACTTGGGGCAGAGGCAGTATGCAGAGCTGCCTGGTCACACCTCCACCTAGGAGCTGAGGGTGGGGGATGTCGCAGCTTTCGGGGAGCCACCCAAGGTAAGCACCGCCCCGATCCCTCACCCTGTCCCTTGTCCCAGCCCACTGCCCCCTCCCATACTCAAACCCCTGCTGCTGCTAGGGGAGAGGGGCGCAGTAGCCCGAGACTGCCCCAGCAGTGGTGGCCATGACTGGCCCAAGGGCTGCTTGAACTACTCAGGCAGCCCCCAGGCCAGGCACACCAGCCACTGCAGAAGTCATGGAGGTCTCAGAAAGTCAAGGAATCTGTGACTTCCATGACCTCCAGGACAAACTCATAGCCTTAGTAATAAGCTACAATTATTAATATACCAACCTATAGGATAAAAGGCCTCCCAACATTATTAGGGTGAGGAAGTTAGATGTGGACAAGGGAGGCTGGACATTTGCATGACTATTCATGACAACACCTAAGCCCTATAATAGGCCAGACCACCATGTAATTGGAGTTGTCGGTTGATCAGGACCATCAGACTCATTGCCAGGGACAGAGAAGGTTCTTTGTCTTTCACCACCAGATCCCCAAGAAAGGGGGTGAATATATGAGTATATATCTGAGGAATGGTAGAAGATATCACCTTAACTCTGTATTTGGTTTGGAGCATTTTTGTCTTTACTAATTGTGCTACTAGAAGTGGTTAAAGCTTTGCTCTGCCTTCAGTGTGAGTATCTTTGTGGTACATACCAGGGTTCCCACCCAGATATGGAACTTGATAAGCACAAAAGAATCAAGGTTGATTCTGGGACTAGAACCCTACAATCCCCCAGCTCATTACATTAGAATTAATTGGAATTCAATAATAATCGATAACACTAAGGGCACGGCTACACTTGCAGATGTAGAGCGCTGTGAGTTAAACCCACCTTCATAGAGCGCAGTAGGGAAAGCGCTGCAGTCTGTCCACACTGACAGCTGCAAGCGCTTTGGCGTGGCCACATTTGTGGCACTTGCAGCTGCATTGGGAGCGGTGCATTATGGGCAGCTATCCCACAAAGCACCTCTTCCCATTCTGGCGCTGTGGCTTGTGGGAAGCGGGCAGGGAGTGCAGGGCATTCTGGGTCCTGTCCCAAAGCCCCGTGATGCATCGGTTTGCATCCCAGCATTCCCTTTGCTTCCGTCCACATTTGGTGCCATCTTTCAACGTTTTTCATACTGCTCGCTCTGTCTTCCCTTTTTGTCTGCGGGAATGGAGTCCAAACTGCTGAGGAGTATGCTGACGAGCCTTGCCAGCACATCACGTTTGGCAGTTAAGATATTCCTTATGATCCAAAGAGACAATGAGGCAGTGATGAGCTGCCAAAATCTTAACAACGGGTTCCCTCCTCACCCCACGAGGGGGTCGTTGCCCGCCCCCGCCCCCCGGGACTCCTGCTCCATCCAACCCCCCCTGCATTCCTTGACGCCACCCCCAGAACCCCTGCCCCATCCACCCCCCTCCCCTGTCCCCTGACTGCCCCCAGAACCGGGCAGGAGGGTCTTGTGGGCCACTGTAGTGGGTGCCCACCCCACCCCTAAGAGCCAGAAGCACCTACTGGGGGCAAGGTGGGGAGTCCCGGCAGTGCTTACCTGTGGCAGCTCCCAGGAAGCATCTGGCAGGTCCTTCTGGCTCCTAGGGGCGGGGGACCATAGCTAGGGAGGGGAGCAGGGGGAGCGGCTGCTACCTCACTGATCCGCTCCGTGGCTGGAGCACCCATGGGGAAAATTTGGTGGGTGCAGAGCACCCACAGTCAGCTCCCCACGCCCAGCCCCAGCTCACCTCTGCTCTGCCTCCTCCCCTGAACCCACCGCCCTGCCCTGCTTCTCCGTGCCCCCGCCCCCCCCCGACCGGTTTCCCATGAATCAGCTGTTCGGCGGGAAGCCAGGGAGGGCTGAGAAGCAGGCCACGGCTTCCCACTCAGGCCAAGAATGGTGGAGGTGAGCTGGGGCAGGGAGTGGTTCCCTTGCGCCCCCACCCCCGGGTTACCTGCTGCAGCACAGGCGGCCCTCCTCGCGCCTCGCCCCCCCGGCCCGAGCTCACCTCCGCTCTGTCTCCCTGGCCTGAGCGGGAAGCCGCCGCTTGCTTCTCAGCCTGCCCTGGCTTCCCGCGTGAACAGCTGATTCACGGGAAGCCGGGGGGGTGGCAGAGAAGCAGAGCGGGGCGGCGAGTTCAGGGGAGGAGGTGGAGGCGGAGCAGAGGTGAGGTGAGCTGGGGTCTGGGGGGGGGAGCTGCCGGTGGGTGCTCTGCACCCACCAAACTTTCCCCTTGGGTGCTCCAGGGCTGGAGCACCCGTGGAGTCGGCGCCTAAGGCGCCACTTTTGGCCAGTTAAATTTAGAAGCCCTTTCAGAACCGGTTGTCCCCTGCGGAACAATCGGTTCTAAAAGGGCTTCTAAATTTAACAACCGGTTCTAGCGAACCGGTGAAAACTGTCTCCAGCTCACCACTGCAGTGAGGACTCCGAAGATATCGACTTGAGTAATGCATATGACATGAGTTTGCTTGTGACATTCACGGACATGCTCACCACCGTGGAAAGCCGCTTTTGGGCTCGGGAAACAAGCACTGAGTGGTGGGATCACATAGTCATGCAAGTCTGGGATGACGAGCAGTGGCTGCAGAACTTTTGGATGAGAAAAGCCTCTTTCATGGAACTGTGTGAGGAGCTCGCCCCCACCCTGCAGCGCAAGGACACGAGATTGAGAGCTGCCCTGATGGTGGAGAAGCAGGTGGCTATTGCAGTCTGGAAGCTGGCAACTCCAGACAGCTAGTGATTGGTCGCTAACCAGTTTGGAGTGGGGAAGTTGACCGTTGGAATCGTGTTGATGCAAGTTTGCAGGGCCATTAATCGCATCCTGCTCAGAAGAACCATGATTCTGGGTAACGTGCATGACATTGTGGCTGGCTTTGCACAAATGGGTTTCCCTAACTGCGGAGGGGCGATAGATGGCATGCTGTCAAGGTTCCTTCCCCACTCTGAACTCTGGGGTACAGATGTGGGGACCTGCATGAAAACCTCCTAAGCTTACTTTTACCAGCTTAGGTTAAAACTTCCCCAAGGTACAAATTAATTTTACCCTTTGCCCTTGGATTTCTAATGTCACCACCAAACTTTATCTGGGTTTACTGGGAAATGTAGTTTGGACACATTTTTCCCCCCAAAATCCTCCCAACCCTTGCACCCCACTTCCTGGGGAAGGTTTGGTAAAAATCCTCACCAATTTGCATAGGTGACCACAGACCCAAACCCTTGGATCTTAGAATAATGAAAAAGCATTCAGTTTTCTTACAAGAAGACTTTTAATAGAAGTAAAGGAATCCCCTCTGTAAAATCAGGATGGTAGATACCTTACAGGGTAATTAGATTCAAAACATAGAGAATCCCTCTAGGCAAAACCTTAAGTTACAAAAAAGACACACAGACAGGAATAGTCATTCTATTCAGCACAGCTCTTTTCTCAGCCATTTAAAGAAATCATAATCTAACACATACCTAGCTAGATTACTTACTAAAAGTTCTAAGACTCCATTCCTGTTCTGTCCCCGGCAAAAGCAGCATACAGACAGACACAAACCCTTTGTTTTTCTCCCTCCTCCCAGCTTTTGAAAGTATCTTGTCTCCTCATTGGTCATTTTGGTCAGGTGCCAGCGAGGTTACCGTTAGCTTCTTAACCCTTTACAGGTGAGAGGATTTTTCCTCTGGCCAGGAGGGATTTTAAAGGGGTTTACCTTTCCCTTTATATTTATGACACGTGCATATTCCAATTCTGTTTCATATAGCCCACATAGCCTCCGAGTACGTTAATCGGAAGGGGTATTTCTCGATGGTTCTCCAGGCGCTTGTGGATCACCGTGGGCGTTTCATTGACATTAACGCAGGCTGGCCCAGAAAGGTACATGATGCACGCATCTTTTGGAACACTGGCCTGTTCAGGAAGCTGTAAGCTGGGACTTTTTTCCCAGATCAGAAAATCACAGTAGGGGAAGTCGAAATGCCCATTGTGATCCTTGGAGACCCTGCTTACCCTTTAATGCTGTGACTCATGAAACCCTACACAGGGAGCCTTGACAGCAGCAAGGAGCAGTTCAACAACAGGCTGAGCCGGTGCAGAATGTCTGTGGAGTGTGCTTTTGGCTGTTTAAAGGGCCGCTGGCACTCTCTGTATGGGAAGCTGGACCTGGCCAATGACAGCATCCCTGCAGTTATATCCGCACGCTGTACCCTCCATAACATTTGTGAAGGGAAGGGTGAAAGATTCACTCAGGCATGGAACTCGGAGGTTTCAACACCTGGAGGCTGAATTTGAACAGCCAGAGAGCAGAGCTATTAGAGGGGCCAGCGTGGGGCTGCAAGGATTACGGATGCCTTGAGGGAGCAATTTGAGGCTGAAAGCCACCAGTAATGTCTGGTGCCCTGCAGGGGAGTGAAGTGCGGTGGTTCCAATGTTAGTAGGAATCTGTTTGCTACGCTGACTTGCAGTGCCTGTTTCTTTCCTGGGCTAAGGTATCTTTTACTCTATGCAATAATGAAGAATGTTTTCAAAGCCAAAAAATCCATTTATTTATTGAAAACAGACACAACTGCTTGGGAAACAGAAAGGGCAAAGGGGTGGGGAACGGTACAATCACAGATTTGCGTATGTCCTGTCTGGAGTGCTGTGCAATGAGTGCTGCACTTCAGGATGGCTATACTGCATGGTGATGGGGGTTGAGTGCAGTGGGTAAGGGTCGTAGTTTTCAGGGCTGGGTGGTGAAGCTACAGGTGTTGGAGGCAGCTGGTGGTGGTAAGAACCCGGATGTTGGGGAAAGTGGGTTGGAGGTGACATGGGGGCACAAGAGAAAGAGTTTTGGGATGGGGCTGCGGGGTGGGGAGGGCGCAGTAGTGCTCCGCTTGCATTGCTACGAGCGCCTGTGTCAAGTCCGCTTGGCGCTCCATGATGCTTAGCAGCTGCTCCGTGCTTTGGTGCCAGCGAACCACATTCTGCTGGCGGACCCTCCTTTCACTCTCCCACCACTCCTGCACTTTTTGATTTTCATTACTTGAATGCTGCATTACTTCATGCAACATGTCTTCCTTGCTTCTAGGTGGCCTCTTTCTGATTCTTTGGAGGCTTTCGGCCAGTGATAACACAGACGGCTGAGATCTCAAGGTTGCATCAGTAAAGGCAAAATGCAACACTTAACAGAGGCAGCATTGTTCACATCAGACAGAGCAATGATTCCCCCGTACTTAAGGGCAGCACAGTCTATACAATAGCATAATTTGCTTGTCCCAAAGCGAGTACACATAACCCACAGGAGCCCCAAAATGATGAGTAAGCACAGGGTCAAGCATTACTGATTGTGTCATGGCTGTACTGTCCTCTGGCTTTCTATGCCTTGGGGAGAGCCAACAGCGGCAGGGGCCCTATACTGAACACTGTCCCCACATTTTCCACAGGAGTTCGTCCTGAAAGATATCTCCCTGCTGAGGGTGACCTGGGAAGCAAGGGAGGGTCTTCTACTGCAATGTGGCTTCCGCCCTGGCCCATATGCAGCTTGCCTGTGTGCAACAATGGTCCCCTCACCTCTCACGGTACAGTGGTGCGGACAAGTTAGCCTGACTGGGACAAGGACCCGTGGTGCCTCTCCCAAGAAACCTGCGCAAGTGTATTGCCCAAGTTCTGGATGAGACCTTTGAAGAGATCACTGAGGCCACGATGTGAGAGAGCACATCAATGCCCTATTCCACATCTAGGCATGCATGCAACCCTAACCCTCCTCACCCCAAGAGCCCGCGCAGAATAACTTCCTACCCAAAATAAAAGCCGCTTACCGGGAACCTCCTCTGGTGTTTGTCCTTCCCCAAGCACCGGCCTCCGCGACTGGCTACCTTCCTCCTGGCTTGAGAACAGCTCTTGGCTGCATGCATCTAGGGATTCTGGGGTGTCTTCCTCCGCCTCAGCACCCTCGCTCCCACTTTGCTCTTGCTCCTGCCTTGTTGCACTGGGCTCTGAAGTGTCCATGGTGGTACTCGGAGTGGAGGTGGGGTCAGCCCCAAGTATCGCATCCAGCTCTTTGTAGAAACGGCAGGTCACAGGGGCAGCACCAGAGCGGCTGTTTGCCTCGCTGGCTTTGCAGTAGGCATTCCGCAGCTCCTTCACTTTAATCCTGCACTGCAGTGCGTCCCGGTCATGGCCCTTTCCATCATGTCCCTTGATATCTGCCCGAAGGTATAGTAATTCCTATGGCTGGAGCGCAGGACTGGACAGCTTCCTCCCGCAAACACTGATGAGGTCCAGCACCTCGCCATTGCTCCATACTGGGGATCGCCTGGCGTGTGGAGGCCTGGTCACCTGGAAGGACTCGGTGAGAGCACTCCATGCCTGGCTGAGCAAACAGGAAGGGGATTTTCAAAATTCCCAGAGAATTTAAAGGGTGGGTCTGATGGTTGGTCACCTGAGGGCAGGGCAGTAGAGTTCAAAGTGATGACCAGAGTGGCTAGCCCAGGCATTGTAGGACACTTCTGGTGGCTGATCAGAGCGCACTATAGGACCGGGGCGTCCACACTGGCACTGTGGCGCTCCAGCGGGGGTGCAGCAAACGTGCAGCAAATTCCACTCGCCGAGGTGGAGTACTAGCAGCCCTGTAGCCGTGGAGTCAGAGCGCTCTACGTGCCTTGCCAGTGAGGACGGGTAGTGAGCTAGCACACCTGGGGCTCCTTTATTGCGCTGTAACTCCCAAGTGTAGCTAAGGCCTAAATAGTCACACAACACATTTAACTCTGCAGTGTGCAATCTGAATATGCCCTTGCCAAGAATGCCTGTGAATAAATGAACATCATCCAGTATTTCAAGAGACGTTGCACTTCTCTGAGATAGAAAAACACGCTGGTGTGGAATGGAAAACCTGAGCATTTTCTTGTGTAAAAATATGTTCAGGCTTAAGTCTGACATGAATTGCACACAACTTGAAGAGTGAGAGGAGTCTGAACAAATAAAGATGATCATTTCCAAATAGTATATCCAAGCATGATTATTAAACTGTCTTTCAAATGTATTTTCCCTTTCTGTTTTGTCTGATGCAAATTCCAGTTCTGAACATTATAAATAAAGTTAGGGGTGCAAGATAGGGAATTATGAATGAGAGAAGGGACTACCAAGCCCCGCTCTTAAAGCGATGTATAATTTACATCCTCATCTTTTACAGGATTCCTGGTGTCAGAGAAAGACAGGGAGATGAATCAGACTTCACAGTAACTGGTGGTCTGTAAAGAATAGATCTCTTTAGGGGGAGATAAAAGACTGTAATGGAGTAATCAACATTCCATTGTTACATTTTTAATCAAACAAATGTTACAATAGTGATTTTAATGTATGTATCTTGTAGATTTCAATACTGAAATTGAAACCACAGTGCTGTAGTTCAGTGCACTGAAAATTGTAGGAGAGTCCTTCTGAAAAGCCTACCCAAAAGTGCATAACATTTTCAAATTAATGTCCTATAGGAATATAGGTTGACCTTTCATAAAGTATTAAATTTCATTCACAGGTTTGGAACAACTGTAGTACTCAGAAATTGTGGCGCAAATAAGGTCATACATGAGGTAAAGTGAATGTTGATTAAGATAAGTGATGAATAGTTTCAATATTCAATAATATATTCCATAATGTTGTATTTCTGTTTATGCTATACATAATTAATACAGATCTGTCAAATATGGTATGTTAAATGATGCCATTTGAGAATTCTATAATACCTCATCCTTAGTGAAAACTTTGATAGGTAGTTACACTATGTAAAATTGCATCATTTGAGAATTACAAACAGTGCATTCTTTGAGAAATGTTGTGATAGCTATAACTATTTGCCTTGTCTTTTCACAAAGGATATGATAGTCTGTCCCTCTCAAATGTCATAACTGATCAGACATATTTGGTAGAATTATACTGTTTACAACAACATTACAGTCCTGGACTGTGAAAACTCCACCTGCCATGCAGGAAGAGTTTCTCTTTTACAGGTACTCATTGTTAGTCAATAGAATTCACTCTACAGGATAGGAAATCCACTGTGGAGAGATGTAATTTTAATGCTCCAGGACTATATATTAAGGTCCAGATTATGCTCTTATATGGGCATGTAAAGGTGGGGAAGGGGATAATTCTATTAAGGGATTTGATACTGGGCACAACACAGTAGTATCTAAGTACCTTATCCTGGTATAAGTGTGCCCCAAACATGCAAAGTCCTGGCAATCTCAGATGGTTCCCTTTGATAGCACATCACAGGCACTTCCTTGAGCCACAGTCCTTCCTGGAGTACTTGTGGCACCTTAGAGACTAACCAATTTATTTGAGCATGAGCTTTCGTGAGCTACAGCTCACTTCATCAGATGCATACCGTGGAAACTGCAGCAGACTTTGTATATACACAGAGAATATGAAACAATACCTCCTCCCACCCCACTGTCCTGCTGGTAATTGCTTATCTAAAGTAATCTTCAGGTTAGGCCATTTCCAGCACAAATCCAGGTTTTCTCACCCTCCACCCCCCCACACACAAATTCACTCTCCTGCAGGTGATAGCCCATCCAAAGTGACAACTCTTTACACAATGTGCATGATAATGAAGTTAGGCTATTTCCTGCACAAATCCAGGTTCTCTCACTCCCTCACCCCCCTCCAAAAACCCACCCCCATACACACACAAACTCACTCTCCTGCTGGTAATAGCTCATCCAAACTGACCACTCTCCAAGTTTAAATCCAAGTTAAACCAGAACATCGGGGGGGGGGGTAGGAAAAAACAGGAGGAAATAGGCTACCTTGCATAATGACTTAGCCACTCCCAGTCTCTATTAAAGCCTAAATTAATAGTATCCAATTTGCAAATTAATTCCAATTCAGCAGTTTCTCGCTGGAGTCTGGATTTGAAGTTTTTTTGTTTTAAGATAGCGACCTTCATGTCTGTGATTGCGTGACCAGAGAGATTGAAGTGTTCTCCGACTGGTTTATGAATGTTATAATTCTTGACATCTGATTTGTGTCCATTTATTCTTTTACGTAGAGACTGTCCAGTTTGACCAATGTACATGGCAGAGGGGCATTGCTGGCACATGATGGCATAAATCACATTGGTGGATGTGCAGGTGAACGAGCCTGCACATTGTGTAAAGAGTTGTCACTTTGGATGGGCTATCACCTGCAGGAGAGTGAATTTGTGGGGGGGGGGGTGGAGGGTGAGAAAACCTGGATTTGTGCTGGAAATGGCCTAACCTGAAGATTACTTTAGATAAGCTATTACCAGCAGGACAGTGGGGTGGGAGGAGTTATTGTTTCATATTCTCTGTGTATATATAAAGTCTGCTGCAGTTTCCACGGTATGCATCTGATGAAGTGAGCTGTAGCTCACGAAAGCTCATGCTCAAATAAATTGGTTAGTCTCTAAGGTGCCACAAGTACTCCTTTTCTTTTTGCGAATACAGACTAACACGGCTGTTACTCTGAAACCTGTCATTATGCAAGGCACTGCATTTAGCCGTATGGAGTGGAAATCTATCAACTGCATGAAAAAACTTGCACAGATACAGACAGACATCATCTTCCTTTCCAAATGCAAACAGATGGACATCGTACCAAAAGGACTGAAGGTAAAAAATCCATTACAATCTACATACCACACAGACTATGCTGACAGCTTGTGCCACACGCTCTCAAAAAAACTGCGGAATCACCTGATCAACATCCTCTACAGCAAACAGGGAAAGATTAAGAATGAGCTCTCAAAAATGGATACTCTCATAAAAAACCAACCTTCCACACAAACTTCCTCGTGGCTGGATTTTACTAAAACTAGACAAGCCATTTACAATGCACACTTTGCTTCTCTACAAAAGAAAAAGGACACTAAACTTTCTAAACTACTACATGCTACAAGGGGCCACAGCAATGGTTCCCTCAACCCACCTAGCAATATTGTTAACCTATCCAACTATACTCTCAGCCCAGCAGAAGCAGCTGTTCTATCCCGGGGCCTCTCCTTCTGCCCCTCCACCCCCACGAACATGATACAGTTCTGTGGTGACCTAGAATCCTATTTTCGAGTCTCCGACTCAAGGAATATTTCCAAAATACCTCTGAACAACATACTAATCCACAGAGGTCTCCCTACCAACACTACAGAAAGAAGGATTCTAGATGGACTCCTCCTGAAGGTCAAAACAGCAGACTGGACTTCTACATAGAGTGCTTCCGCTGACGTGCACGGGCTGAAATTGTGGAAAAGCAGCATCACTTGCCCCATAACCTCAGCCATGCGGAACGCAATGCCATCCACAGCCTCAGAAACAACTCTAACATCATAATCAAAAAGGCTGACAAAGGAGGTGCTGTTGTCATCATGAATAGGTCGGAATATGAACAAGAGGCTGCTCGGCAGCTCTCCAACACGAGTTTCTACAAGCCATTACCCTCTGATCCCACTGAGAGTTACCAAAAGCAACTACAGCATTTGCTCAAGAAACTTCCTGAAAAAGCACAAGATCAAATCCGTACAGACACACCCCTGGAACCCCGACCTGGGATATTCTATCTACTACCCAAGATCCATAAACCTGGAACTCCTGGGCGCCCCATCATTTCAGGCATTGGCACCCTGACAGCAGGATTGTCTGGCTATGTAGACTCCCTCCTCAGGCCCTACGCTACCAGCACTCCCAGCTACCTTCGAGACACCACTGACTTCCTGAGGAAACTTCAATCCATCGGTGATCTTCCTGATAACACCATCCTGGCCACTATGGATGTAGAAGCCTTCTACACCAACATTCCACACAAAGATGGACTACAAGCCGTCAGGAACACTATCCCCGATAATGTCATGGCTAACCTGGTGGCTGAACTTTGTGACTTTGTCCTTACCCATAACTATTTCACATTTGGGGACAATGTATACCTTCAGATCAGCGGCACTGCTATGGGTACCCGCATGGCCCCACAGTATGCCAACATTTTTATGGCTGATTTAGAACAACGCTTCCTCAGCTCTCGTCCCCTAAAGCCCCTACTCTACTTGCGCTATATTGATGACATCTTCATCATCTGGACCCATGGAAAAGAAGCCCTTGAAGAATTCCACCATGATTTCAACAATTTCCATCCCACCACCAACCTCAGCCTGGTCCAGTCCACACAAGAGATCCACTTCCTGGACACTACAGTGCTAATAAACAATGGTCACATAAACACCACCCTATACCGGAAACCTACTGACCGCTATTCCTACCTGCATGCCTCCAGCTTTCACCCTGACCACACCACACGATCCATCGTCTACAGCCAAGCTCTGCGATACAACCGCATTTGCTCCAACCCCTCAGACAGAGACAAACACCTACAAGATCTCTGTCAAGCTTTCTTACAACTACAATACCCACCTGCGGAAGTAAAGAAACAGATTGATAGAGCCAGAAGAGTTCCCAGAAGTTACCTACTACAGGACAGGCCTAACAAAGAAAATAACAGAACTCCACTAGCCGTCACCTTCAGCCCCCAACTAAAACCCCTCCAACGCATTATTAAGGATCTACAACCTATCCTAAAGGATGACCCAACACTCTCACAAATCTTGGGAGACAGGCCAGTCCTTGCCTACAGACAGCCCCGCAACCTGAAGCAAATACTCACCAACAACCACATACCACACAACAGAACCACTAACCCAGGAACTTATCCTTGCAACAAAGCCCGTTGCCAATTGTGCCCACATATCTATTCAGGGGACACCATCACAGGGCCTAATAACATCAGCCACACTATCAGAGGCTCGTTCACCTGCACATCCACCAATGTGATTTATGCCATCATGTGCCAGCAATGCCCCTCTGCCATGTACATTGGTCAAACTGGACAGTCTCTACGTAAAAGAATAAATGGACACAAATCAGATGTCAAGAATTATAACATTCATAAACCAGTCGGAGAACACTTCAATCTCTCTGGTCACGCAATCACAGACATGAAGGTCGCTATCTTAAAACAAAAAAACTTCAAATCCAGACTCCAGCGAGAAACTGCTGAATTGGAATTAATTTGCAAATTGGATACTATTAATTTAGGCTTAAATAGAGACTGGGAGTGGCTAAGTCATTATGCAAGGTAGCCTATTTCCTCTTGTTTTTTCCTACCCCCTCCCCCCCCCCGATGTTCTGGTTTAACTTGGATTTAAACTTGGAGAGTGGTCAGTTTGGATGAGCTATTACCAGCAGGAGAGTGAGTTTGTGTGTGTATGGGGGTGGGTTTTTGGAGGGGGGTGAGGGAGTGAGAGAACCTGGATTTGTGCAGGAAATAGCCTAACTTCATTATCATGCACATTGTGTAAAGAGTTGTCACTTTGGATGGGCTATCACCTGCAGGAGAGTGAATTTGTGTGGGGGGGGTGGAGGGTGAGAAAACCTGGATTTGTGCTGGAAATGGCCTAACCTGAAGATTACTTTAGATAAGCTATTACCAGCAGGACAGTGGGTTGGGAGGAGGTATTGTTTCATATTCTCTGTGTATATATAAAGTCTGCTGCAGTTTCCACGGTATGCATCTGATGAAGTGAGCTGTAGCTCACGAAAGCTCATGCTCAAATAAATTGGTTAGTCTCTAAGGTGCCACAAGTACTCCTTTTCTTTTTGCGAATACAGACTAACACGGCTGTTACTCTGAAACCAGTCCTTCCTGGAAATCCCTATAAGCAGTCACCTCTACACTGCCCCTCATGCAGGACAGTGCCATCAATGCACCATCTGGCCCTAAATGTCTGTCAAGATAACATACTTTGCAGCTCTGTTTCTGTTGCAACATCTAGCCCTAATCCTTAAAATTGTGAGACATCAAAGGATTTGAACATGCATAGGGACAGAGTCTGACTACACAAATGCTGTTTAAACATTGTTATGTAAAAGACAACATAATTGTAAAATACAACAAACAAAACCCCCCAAAACCACACACCCCACCAGTGCTGATAAAGAGCATATCAGTAAACAGCATATTAAACAGCAGACAGAGAGCCTTACAGCACAATTATACATAATTTGCCAAGGACATGGTGTGAGGAAGACATGCACATAATGATTTAGAGAAATTTACCTAGCTTGACCACAGCTGTATTAATCACAATAATGCCAGAAGGCATATCGTCCTTGAAAAAGAACTCTTGGGAAAGAAGCCTGGCCAAATCCTTTCCCTACTGATTACCATGGAGGAACCCCATCCTTCTGCCCCATCCTGGGACCTCTTTATGGGTCACCTGGGCCAAGTGCTTTTGCATAGTGATGCTTAAACATCCCACCTCTCATACTCAGAGCGTGGGCCTCATAGCTAAGTTTCTGCCAGCCATCAATTGCTGGCATTTCAGAATCCATGTAAATGACTTCCTCTTTCAGTCGCACTGAGATTAAGTGGCTGGGATACTTCACCCAACTCAGGCCTACTCTTTTGGCCATTTATCTAATGCTCTTGCAAAGACTACCTTCCACAAGATCCCACTCGCAAATTGCTTAGCCATGCACAAAAGACTTGAATCCACAAAGGCAAAGCCAAAAAATGTCAGAGAAATATAGTCACACCAGAATCTATGTGCCTGCAAAAAGTGTTTGCCCCACTACTCCTTACACAGGAGGAACGCTGACAAGTCTAGCATAGCCTCAAGGAACACCTATCATAGCTCTATCAATCCCATTTCACTTTGACCATCAGCTCTTTGTATGTTTCCAAAACCATGTTTATGTGAGGTGGATGAAGATTGTGTCTGGTTGTCCATGCTTTCTCTGCATGTCATGGAAGAGGGGTCTGGGCTGAACCAAGCACATGCCCCTGATTTCTTTAAAAGTGATTCAGTTTGTGCCACATTCAAATTCCAGTGACAAGATCTTTCTTTTGCTGGCCATTTACTTTTGAGTCCAAGACACAATACTTGTGACCAACAACTTTGGTGGTCTCAGGGACACATTGTTGGGACAACACAAGGAAGAAAGATTATAAAGGTGAACAAATGGTCTAACAGAGGGATGACACCCCTTCAAGTCAGATACATCACTGGAAACACTAAGATCACTATCTACTCATAGTCTGTACCTCATTGTCTTGGAAGCCCAGCCATCGTGGCTAAGGTTGCAAGCTGAATGCAAAAGAAATGGGTAATGTATATATTTATGTCCTGAAAGGGATCACCAAGAATCGTCACTGGAAGAAGAGTATGCCATCACAACATGTAAACCCAACAGTAATACTGAGCTGTAATGACCAGGTTTATGTGTTTGGTCTATTTTGGAGACAACAGCTAGAGTTTCAAATAGCACTGCTCCATGGTGTGACCTTTTTTCCAGCCCCTTTATCTTTATATGGCGTGACCCTTCTTCCAGCTAACTCATCCAGGATGCCCCAAGGAAGATGACAGCGAAGATGGCCTGAAACAGCTGAAGAGTCAGAACCAGACCCGTTACTTGACAAGACTTTGGCACCTAATGGTTAATAATGTGAACTATCACTTGATTATCATGCCAAGTATTAGATGTGGAGCTGAAAAAAAGGCCAGATCACTGACCTGTGCCTGCCTTTATGGTGGCTGTGTGAGATGCCTAATTACCATCTGGAAGAATTATTGGTCACTTGGTCACAATGTCATTGTCTTGGGCCTGTCTACCTTCTATGCCATTGAGACTGGCTGACATTTAGATCTGCAGAGCAGTGACAAATTGGAACTCTGGAAAATCATGAACCTCACGCTGTGAGCCATTGGGCCACAGAGGTCAAGGAAGCCACTTCTTATATTGTCCTTCCTTCCCTCTCCCCAGAGTAAATTGGCTCAAATGCAGGACTGGTATGAATTAATTTACAATCTAGATTCAGTGAATTTTCTTACTGAGACTTTGTCTACATGGGAAAGTTGCACCAGTTTAATTTAAATTGATTTTAAACTGATATAATTAAACTGGAACAAACCACCAGTGTGCATATTCTTCTCAGTTTAAGAGTGGCTTATTTTGGTTTAGCTTAAACCTTTTCCTAATCAATTTAAGCTAAGCAGCAAAAAGCCACAGTTATACTGAAATAAGTATACCCCAGATTAAGTAAGTATGTCCCCAGATACAGAGAGGATTTGCATGGTTTAACTATATTGGTTCACATGCAAATATTAAGCTAGACCTGTGCAACTTTCCTGTGTAGACAAGGCCTTATTTAGGCCCCAGTTCTGCACCATCAAGGTTAGATCAGCAGTGACTTCAATAAGAATTGGAGCAGGTTCTTTGCCTTCTCAGAGACAAAACGGCATATCAGCCTGAGGGCCTTCTAAAAATTCACTATATAGTAAATAAAATAATCTTTCTTTATGAGGAGTGACTGCTACCAACTGGAAGCCATTCTTCTTCTGAAAGCATTTCAAATGATTTCCAGTGCCTTAGTATAATATAACATCACCAAAAAAAAATACAAAATAAAACCTGCACAAATGTTAGTATTGTGTCTATGGTCGAGTATCCTTTAATTTTCTTTTCTCAGGGATTTATTCAATATGGATGGGAGAGGCAGTAGAAGTAATATATCTTGATTTTAATAAGGCTTTTGATACAGTCCTGCATAACATTCTCATAAGAAAATTAGAGAAAATTAATCTAGATTAAATTATGAAAAGTGGGTGCACAACAGGTTGAAAGACCATACCCAAAGAATCAATCATTCACTGTCAAACTGGGAGGGTGTATCTAGTGGGGTCCCTCAGGGGTCCGTCCTGGGTCTAGTACTGTTACATATTTTCACTAATGACTTGGATAATGGAGTGGAGAATATGCTTCTAAAATTTGTGGATGATACCAATCAGGAAATGGTTGCAAGCACTTTGGACAGGATTTGAATTCAAAATTACCTTGAAAAACTGGAGATTTGGTCTGAATTCAACATGATGAAATTCAATAAAGATAAGTCTTCAGTTAGGAAGGAAAAATCAAATGCACAACTACAAAATGGAGAATAACTGTGAAAGTGATAGTACTTTCGAAAGGGATCTAGGGTAATCGATCACAAATGGAATATGTGTCAACTATGTGATGCAGCTGTGAAAAAGGCTTGTATCATTTTGGGATGTATTAAGAGGCCTCATCTGGAATATTGAGTCTAATACTGAGTGCCACGCTTTAGGAAAGAGGTGGACAAGTACAGAGGAGAGCAACAAAATGATGAAAGGTTTAAAAACTTGACCTATGAAGAAAGATTTAAAAAACTGGGCATGTTTATTCTTGAGAAACGAAGATGGAGGAGAGGGGAATCTGATAACAGTTTTCAAATATGCTAAGGGTTATTATAAAAAGGACTGTGATAAATTGTTCTCCAATTCCACTGAATGTAGGACAAGAAGTAATGGGCTTAATCTACAGCAAGGGAGAATTACATTAGATATAAGGAAAAACTTTTAACTGTAAGGATAGTTAAGCACTGCAATGGGCTTCAAAGGAGGTTTTGGAATCCCTATTATTGGAGATTTTTAAGAAGAAGTTGGACAAACATTTCTCAGGGATGGCCTAGGTTTACTTGATCCTGCCTCAGCACAGGGGACCAGACTTTATGACTTTTTGAGATCCCTTCCAGCCCTACATTTCTATGATTCTGTCATTCTATGAAATCTCCATCGTGTGTCCTTCAGATTGAAGTCTCCCATAATAATGTAGCTATTTTTGCCCCAAACATTATAGATAGGTGTTTAAGGACCAGCCATCCTGTTCTCTAGTGTGAGCTGGTGGTCTGTAACAGACACCTAATAGCATTCCATCTTGTTCTTTTAAGATAATTTAAGATAATTTGCTTCAAAGTTGTCAGCAACTTGGAAACAGGTAATGCCATTTTTGACATAAATTGCCACTCTCCATCCCGTTTTGCCCACTCAGTCCTTGCTAAATAGATTATAGCCAGTGATTTTTAGCATCCAATCATGTGATTCTAAACCACGTTGCAAGAATGCCAGCTATGTCAAATTGTGTATATGCTGTTATGATAGTCTTTAACTACCTGGTCACATACTGTAATTCCACAGGACACATGCCTCATTCCACAAGACTCAGCAAGTCTTTACTGAGCATCTGGAAATTGTGATATTTTCAAAGGCTTATTACTTGGCCAAATTGTTCCTGTTTCCTTCAGGAGTGAAATAGTTCCACCATTCCAGAGCATACAGAAAAATCTATTTTAATTGCTGCTTTCAAATGCTCCTATCTCCAGCTATAACTTCAGATAGATATATTATCAGCCTAGGGAAACCATATTGCTTATAACCCTGGACAGAAAGAAGTGCTATTTGGACAACTAAAAGTGTCAGGCTTTCTGCCAATGAGACAGGCATGACAGGAGAGACTGGAGATAGGCTGGGTGACATCAGAAGTAGCAACACTGATGACAAAGCAGAGAGTGGTCCAAGGGGCTGAGTGGAAGAAAAGCAAAGAGAACTGAGCTGCCTCAGGATTAGAGGAAATGTAGGAGGATTCTCAGATGGTCCAGCTGTAACAGTTCCTGTACCATGGCTTTTCCCCCCAATACATACATGTTGGAGGGATTGTGATCAGTGGAAAGAAAGCATGTAATCACTGGCTGTCATTATGGCTCCTTGTTTCCAGGCAGTGTATGTTGCAACAGCCTGCAGTATGCTTTAATTTGGTACAAGGCAGCTGAATCCTGTGAATCCTGAATCCCTAGGATGGAAAAGTTGGCACCACGTCCTGAAAAATCTATGACAAAAATCTGCATTGGGGAATGGAGGAACTGATCAGCAACACCATAATATATTTTCAGCACAATAACCTTCTGCAAATAAACCATTTTGGATTCTAAAGAGAAATCATGCCCACATGCCATCATGCAACTCCGAATATGCTTTTGTGTGCAACCATAAGAATGATCTTCTGCGGAAAAGGACCTAGGGGTGACAGTGGACGAGAAGCTGGATATGAGTCAGCAGTGTGCCCTTGTTGCCAAGAAGGCCAATAGCATTTTGGGATGTATAAGTAGGGGCATAGCGAGCAGATCGAGGGACGTGATCGTTCCCCTCTATTCGACATTGGTGAGGCCTCATCTGGAGTACTGTGTCCAGTTTTGGGCCCCACACTACAAGAAGGATGTGGATAAATTGGAGAGAGTCCAGCGAAGGGCAACAAAAATGATTAGGGGTCTAGAACACATGACTTATGAGGAGAGGCTGAGGGAGCTGGGATTGTTTAGCCTGCGGAAGAGAAGAATGAGGGGGGATTTGATAGCTGCTTTCAACTACCTGAAAGGGGGTTCCAAAGAGGATGGCCCTAGACTGTTCTCAATGGTAGCAGATGACAGAACGAGGAGTAATGGTCTCAAGTTGCAGTGGGGGAGGTTTAGATTGGATATTAGGAAAAACTTTTTCACTAAGAGGGTGGTGAAACACTGGAATGCGTTACCTAGGGAGGTGGTAGAATCTCCTTCCTTAGAGGTTTTTAAGGTCAGGCTTGACAAAGCCCTGGCTGGGATGATTTAACTGGGGATTGGTCCTGCTTCGAGCAGGGGGTTGGACTAGATGACCTTCAGGGGTCCCTTCCAACCCTGATATTCTATGATTCTATGATTCTATGATCTGAGTCACGCAATGATTTGTGCCATCCATCACAGGTTAGAGTCTGGCCCTTTGTTTTATAGTTCTACCTGAGGCCCAAAATCAAATGTAACAATTTTGGTAATAAAATAGTGCTGAGGTGTTTTGTAGTAAAATCTGTATCTGTAGCTAGTCTTACCCCACAAAAATAGCATGTTTAGTCATTATATAATGTGAGTGGGTCTCTCTAATTTCAAAAACAAGAACATTCTCCTTTGCTTATTTGGGAGCAATATTAATAAATAATACTTTATTTGTATATAGTGCCTTTCAACCTGAGGAATTTCAAAACTCTTCAAACACTTTACAACTCACTCATTTTCTCTTGGCCTAAAATAATCTATATTTAAATATGAAAGAAAATGCTTCTGCATCATTAACTAGCATCTGCTACTACACATTGTGTACTTAATCTACCATTGAAATGCAGCCACCTCTGAGGCAAAATGTAGTTGCTGTGTCATAACATACATCATGCAACAATTTAAGAGTAAAACTACAGGCACAGTAAAATAATTACATAGCATGTGGACATAAAAACAGGCAAATGAGCGTTGCCTACAAAACAATATATAAATACAGTTCACACTGTGTGGATATATTTATCTAGAAATTTATATCAGCACACGTTGTCAGACAGCTGGGTACTTCCCATCAATAAAACCAATCAATAGATTACAATATGTTGTGTAACAGAAACAGTAAATACAAATTGAATAGATGTACATAAGCACTGAATTTAGTTACCAGATGCCAGGAACATAGTCAATTACAGCGATGGAATAGTATCAAATATTCCATCAAGAACTTGCCTTGATGTTGAGTTAGTGGTTGTGCTCCTTTCTAAACTGTTGCAATTACACCAGTTGTTCCTATTGCTGTCTTTGTTAAGGTATAAATATATCAGTATTGATTACTCCTACAAAATTCCCACTAAAGATAATTTTTCCTGAGAAAAGACTAGGTGTTATACAAAGAATATGTCCATTAAAATACACTCCTTCCTAATCCTTAATTTTAGTCTGTGCCCCACTGTGCTTTTGGTGCTCTGATACTGAAATATCTGGAGATAATGAGCTTTGAACTCCCCTGAAGTGACCCTTAACTTTTAAAAATGAAATCTTATTGGGATGTGGCTTTAATACATAAGTTACATTACCTGAGTAAGCACCATCTGTAAATATCATTGTTCAGTAAATGGGGAAACAATGGCATATTCAGCCATCTGACAGAGGTGTTATTTAGATTATTGTCCTTTAGATAAGCTACATCAGCACAAAATGGGCAACTGTAATTTCAGGTATGAGATGCTTTTGATTTGGATATATTGAACTACTTATACTTGCTGCATTCCTCCGTATTATTTCATTAATCACATAACAAGCTTTCCATTTCTCCACTAAACACGCTAACTCAAATTATTGCTAGACTGCACAGATGTTTCCTCATTTAGATGCTCAGTACATAGTCATTTGTTACTCTCATTGTCACACAGATTTCAATTTATATTACATCACTCTAATGTCCTTTCTGTTTGTGAGCCCTTTGGATTAATATGTTCATTTGAATAACAAGTATAAACATAAAAATAGATTAGAAATGTGAACTTTCAGCTAATGGGCTTGTCTGAAAATATAAGGAATGTTTCTTTTAACAGCAGAATCATCCCACTAAATACAGCTAAATGGGCAAAATTCTGATGTCAGATACAATTATTCCGGATTTACACTGGTGAGGCCATAAGTTGGCCTATAAATGTAATATATGTATTAAATAGCATAATTCTCATTATAATGAGTAATAGTGTATCTTTCTATCTATTTTGCGTCACATGAAATGTAAAGGAACTTTTAAACTAATGTTTAGTAATGACAGTGGGAAATGCTGAACAATGCAACAGAAACTTCTTCTGCACTCTAGGAGAGGAAGGAGTAGTGTTTAGAACCTGTATTTCTTTTTGGTATGAGGGAATGAAGTTTGTTGTAGCACTTGATTGTCTGTATCGTATTCAGATGAAATACTGATATATGATTGATTACAAGATAAATACCCATGCCTATTTGATTTGAAACAACAGTTCTTGGGGTTTGTTTGTAACAAAGTTGAAGCAAATTTAGAGATACGGTGAACAAGCAAGAAAGTGAGATTCAGGTGTACAAAAATGGGCAGTCATAGGGGGTTAGAATGCCTTTTACTACTCTTCTTAAAATGGTTTCAGAGTAGCAGCCGTGTTAGTCTGTATTCGCAAAAAGCTCACGAAAGCTTATGCTCAAATAAATTGGTTAGTCTCTAAGGTGCCACTAGTACTCCTTTTCTTTCCTCTTAAAATGTTTGTTATGCAGCATGGGTATGGGTTATTCAGATATTAAAATAAGCATGTAAAGTCCTGCTGCAAATACAAGAACACAAAGAAGCTGACAAAAATTAAGTCAAGAAAAGGAAATGTAAGTGTATGAAATGTTTTCAAGTAATTTACAAATATTAATTTTTGCTTATCTCAGAACATTATTCTTCCAGTTAAAAAATGGCAGAAAAGTGGGCACCAGCACACCCTATACATATACTCTAGTATTCAATTTTTCTCCCTGTCAGAAACACTAATTTTATTGTAAAAACACTTGCGTTGTAGAGACTTAATTTCTCTAGGCAACTCGGAGGTGAGCAGTAAAGACCTCCACGCACGCGTTTCCCAGCAATAGATACGGGGGTGCAGTCTCACACATAGCCCTGCAAAGCCGACCATTCCCTCGCCTTCAGCCGCGAGAACTGCCTGCTCTAACATCCCGCCTTGGAGCGGTTGGCATTTTGTTTTCTATGGCCCAAGCAGGGAACGGCATGTTTCAGAAGACAAGCTGGATTCAGCCGATGGTGTATGTCCTTGCGTTTGTTACCGTCTCCCGGAGCACAGGCACTGTCTCGCTGCAGCCACGCTAGCCACGAGCTTCAGGGCGCCTTACAGCTGCCACATTTGCTAAACAAAAGAAGTTTAAGGGCGGCTCTTTCGAGCGGGCGAGGCGGAACAATAGCTGTCTCACAGCCAGCCACCCGGCCAGGCGGTAGCTCCTTCTGCACGCAGAACCCAGAAGCTACCCTGGGGCCCGCTGGCCCCTTCTGCGGAACCCTTCGGGGGCTTCCTTTGCCCTGTGGAGCCCCGTCCCGCAGCGCACAAACCCGCGCGGCTGGCTTACGCGACTGGGCGGGAAGGCTGGTTAAAACTCACAGCATTGGTTCGTTACTGGTGTGAACCCCCCGCCCCCGATGCTCCGGTCCCTGGAGTTTTAAGCACGTGAGCACACGACGCTGCCTGTTCTCCAAAGACCCCGCAGCCTTTCAGGAGGGAGCCCGCGCGCCAACCTCTCCAGCCAGCTCCACCGGCGAGTCCCTGCTCCGCCCGCGCACCCGAGGAGCCTCCCTCCCCGCGGCGGGGCTCCGCGCCTCGCCACCACCAGCGCCGCGCACAGGACTGTCCGGCAGGCCCGCCGCGGCGCTGGCTCGAGGAGGGATGCTGCGAGGGCAAGAGGCGGCGGAAGGGCGGCAACAGGCGGCGTAGGAGAGCAGGCAGCCCCCGGCGGGACTGGCCGGGCGAAGAGGGGGACCACAGGCGCCCTGGGCAGCGGCTGGGCACCCTCCCTGCCCCGGCTCTGCGCCTGCCCCAGCGCCATGTGACTGACCCGCTCTGTGCAGCCCAGGGCAGAACGTCGGACTCGGTCCCCGGGGCATTGACCCGCCCGCCCAGGCTGACCCCAGGCCCCCTTGTGATCGCTGGGGCTGCCCCCCTCCGCCCGGCCGCCATGCGCTGAGAGCCGCCGGCCCGCAGCCCTGCTCCCATGGGGAGGGGAGCCCAGGCGGCGGCCGCTGGCGCTGTGAGGGCGGCGCCTTGCTTGGCCGGGGCACCATGAAGTCCCTGCTCCTCAGCCGCTTCCTGCTGCTGCTACCCTGGGGGCTCATCGTCATCCTCCTGCTGGACACGGACAGCAGCCGGGCGCCGCCCGCGCCCCCGGCCCGGCCCCCGCAGCAGGCGGGCCCCCGGCGGCCGGCGCTGCCCCCCATCTATGCCATCACCCCCACCTACAGCCGCCCGGTGCAGAAAGCCGAGCTCACCCGCCTGGCCAACACCTTCCGCCAGGTGGCGCGGCTGCACTGGGTCCTGGTGGAGGACGCGGCCCGGCGCAGCGAGCTGGTGAGCCGCTTCGTGGCGCGGGCCGGCCTGCCCTGCACCCACCTGCACGTCCCCACCCCGCGCAGGTACAAGCGGCCCGGCCTGCCCCGCGCCACCGAGCAGCGCAACGCCGGCCTGGCCTGGCTCCGGCAGCGACACCAGCACCTGCCGCCGCCGCAGCCCGGGGTGCTCTTCTTCGCCGACGACGACAACACCTACAGCCTGGAGCTCTTCGAGGAGGTAGGGCGGGTGTCGGGCCCAGGGTGAATCCAGAGCCTGGCACACCCTGTCCACCTGCATGCACCTTAACCCAGTCCAGAGCCTGGCCCCCCGACACCCTGCAAACACTGGCTCCACCCAGTCCTGAGCCAAGCCGTGGTACTCCGACCGCTTCCATTCAGTCCAGAGCTGTGCATCTCCAGCCCCTTGCATGCACCTCCACCTAATCCGGAATCAGCCCCCCCATGCATCTTTAGCCAATCCAGAGCCGTGCACCCTGCCTGCACCTCCACCAGGTGACACCCAGGCCCAGAGAGTCCGCAGCACCACAGACCTTGCATATTCTTCTAACAGCCAATTAACACCCTGACCCTGCATGCACTCTTCCCCAGCCTGCACACAGACACAGTTTTATGCACTGTGCATTCACTTTCAGGAGATCTAGACCTTCAGTACACCCAGACTCATACAGTCCACCTAGTTTTAGGCACAGTGCATGGCCCCTCACCCCAAAGTCATGTGAAGACCTTTCCAAAATCAATATTCCAGCATTCTGCACCCATCTTCCCCCAGACCCAACGTTTCACATATTCCCTTCTCCCAAATTCATGCACTCTGCAAGCATTCAGAGTACCAATGAATTTGTGCTGCTCCTGCTACTGTTACCTTAATCTTAATTCTGCCTTTCAGGAACAGTTCCCCTTTTTTTCCCTTCCCACATCCTGAAGCAGTCACTTGCTCTTTTCTCATTTTCTTGCTGAGATATGCAGAGTTGGATTATATAATGACTTCACTGTGGCTCTGTTAAAACTGGGATAAAAGAGACACCACTGTCTTTGATCTCTTCAGTTCTGGTTGTGTCTCTTTCTTTTGCCCTAGAGGGCAAACTCACATCATGAATCATGGTCCTTTATAATTTAACTTGCCATGAATTACTTTGCTTGGAGTTGCCCACTCTTTTTTGAAGCCTGTCATTGTTCAAAGCAGAAAATCTTTTACATAATGGCTAAACATCTTTTCAGGAGTCTCAGTTGTAAGGGGATGTGTTTTGTCTTTATTCCAGCCACTCCGTGAAGTGCTTGCTCCCTTTCAGTGGGAGTTGGCAAGTGCACAGGGATGAGGGTATCCAGCTTTCTGATTTCCCACTGGCAGGAAGGAGGGATGTTTAATAAGTGGACATAAAACAGCAGAAGAAAGATCATGTATCTTTGACAGATAAAAGAATACCTTGGCAGAAAAACGGGGGAGGAAAAGAGGAAAAAAATAGATTGGCAGACAATGTGCAGGAGTTTTAAAGAGATTGAAATCAGCATACTTCACTGCTTAAAGGTATGAACCTATCAATGTATGATAGTATCCTGTATTTAGCTAGCACTTCACATCCATGGGTGACTTACAATCAGTAGATGGAAACACCCAGTATACAAAGATGTGCAGCAGATAAAGCCTCTAGAGGGAGTTTGTTTTAGAAATGTTGATCAACGCAATTGACTAGTGTTTCGATTTAAAATATATTTTCTTCCCTTTTCAATACATTGACAGGTGCAAGTTCCTCATTTAGCAGAGCTGCTCTAGTTCCTTTTCCAGCGTGAGATGCAGCACTGAAGCTCCTAATTTGAGGACCTTACACTGGAAATGTCATATTCTGTTTTTCTGGGTTATTTTCCTAAACCTCCCTACACCCCCATGGCTGTACTTAGCTCATCAATGCAAAGGAATTCTATGCCTTCATCTTGTTTTAATGATGTCATCTGGGCTCTCTTGGAATTCGGTGCCAGTGTGGTTCATTCCACTGAAGGTTACAACCCAATCCAGAAAATATGCCCCGCTCCCAGCAGTGGCACAGCGGCAAAGTCTGGACACAAATCCTTTCTATAATATACACAGGAAAGAGGAAACACTAAATGAAGAAGTGACAGGGCACACCAGTTGAGTAACTGTTAAGTTTATGCTCAAATAAATTGGTTAGTCTCTAAGGTGCCACTAGTACTCCTTTTCTTGTTAAGAGAAGATGGTCCTGAGTCAGCTTGAATCTTTTTTATTTCCTAGTCCTTTATTTCTAATTTCTGAGGATGATGAAATTAAAAAGGTACAAATTAGCTCCCCAAAGTGCTGGCTGTGAATGCAGGAATGCAAAGGATGAATGAATCTGTAGGGTTAACCTTGAAGATTACAGGCACAACAGGCAATCCATGTTCAATTATTTCTCTTTGCTAACAGGAATGCCAGCCTCTTCACACATGCAGCTAAGAAATTCTAAGCCTCCTTTCAACACGGTTCAGTGCTAAGAAAGAAATGTGTGCTTTGAACAGTCCCATGTTCACAGGGAAACACATTTGTGAGTGAAGCTCTTGCTATGAGATGCAGTAGCAGAAACAAACAAAACAGATCTCAGGGAGAGATTTCAATCTTCAAATATCTACCGAAACAACCCCATTTCTGTTTTCCCTGCAGCACAGATGGGCTCTCGTGGTGAGGGGGAGGTACTGCTGGAACACAGATAATCCTCCCCCCCCCCCCCCCCCCCCCGCCCATATTGATCTGTTGCTCTGTCCAAGCAACTAAAATCCTTTGCAAGTGAGCCTTTCCAAATGCCACAAGCAGAGTGTGCCTTTCTGGTGAGAAGGTGGACCGCATAGCCTTGTTTTCAATCAGGGCATTGGTCAGATTTCTATTTCTCACTGAAAAAACTTCATATTTCTCATTGAAAAACCTTCACTATTTTCATGAGTTCTGACTTGACAATTTTAAAATAAATTTCTGTCTCCCCTTTGGGAATTGATTGAGTAAATTGTGCTCCTCCTCTCCAAGCATGAAGCGGCCAGCCTCAGAACACATCACCTATGACTGAAATCCTGTAGTAATTCCCTTCCTGAAAGTGGCTTAATGGGATGTGAGAGGGAATTTGTTAATGCTTAATGCTGTTTCCTATCCTTCCAGTAGCAACTCTTCTAAATGGTGGTTGCTGAATCGCTAATCCCAAAGGAAACCGGATTTAAGACCTATTGTAGACGAGGAAGGGATTGGGATAGACATGGGACTGGAAGCCAGAAACTCCTGTATTTTAATCCTGCCTTGAGCATGGACTGCCTGTGTGATTTTTGAACAAGTCACAATTACAGCCAGAAAATGACTATGTAAAATTGCTGTCTTATTAAATAGATCTGCATGTGTGTGTTCAGAATCATAGCTGCTGATTTTAGTGACAAAAGTAGGGATGTTTTGGTAATATTTTTCACTCCTGTTAGCACCAGAAAGACCAGAAAGTTCAAACTCTGAAGGGCTTCCAAAACCCCATAGGAGTTTTGCGTCAGTTCACTTTACACTGGTAATGGTTTGCATTGGTGTAGCTCCACTGATGCAATTTTCTCTAATATACTTAAGAGAATGTGAGCCTCTTTAATGAAACATCGCCCTGCAGCAGCTTTATTACTAGAGAAGGTGTACAAGCCAGAAGGAATGCGCTTTATGAAATGCCAGGTTGTTTTTGTCGAGGTGTCAGTTTGAAAAATCTAGTCTCCATTTATGGTATTTTATAATGTGCTCATTATCATATTAGAAATGCACCAGATTTATTTGATATGGAGAGATGTTAAATATTAGAGTTAGTAAGAAAACAGCAACAGTTTTCCTTTACAATTAAAAATAAAATGCAGGGTTTTTTTCTTTTTAATTAAATCTGGAAACAAATATAGACTAACCGTAGTAAACGTGGAACCCCACAGGGCTCTTTGTACTGTGGCCTACACATTTGCCTGTTTCCCCTGGGTGGTGTGGAGCTTAATTTGTTAATAGCCAAAAAATGTGCTCTCCTATTCCAATTAAATGAGGTTGCTCCAAGCAGGTTTTAACTATAGTTTCTGAAGTGGTGCTGAGGATGGTTTGTCCTTAGCTACCCTGCAGCTAAACTTTGATCCCCATTGGTTCCTCTGCATCTTTTGTCAGGAATGAGTATTTTTAACAACTTAGAAGAGGCTTCTGTGAGAGGAGCAGTTGGCCAGTGTTTGGAGTGCTAAGTGATATTATGGCAATAACTGAGAAATTGTTCTCTGGAATAAATGGAGGTCCGGCCTTTAGATGCTCACAACTCTTTTCACTTTAGGATGTAACCTAGAAATTTAGGTCTACAATTTCTCTTTAGTCCAGATAGCTGTGTCAGTATTTATCTATTTATTTTCATAGCCTAGAGACCTAGAAGTTGATTGATTCTTTACCTGAGATGTGGACCACTCATCTACAACCCCATCTCCCATCAAAAGCAATTCCTCCCCCCGCCCCCATTCTGGAAATGTATTTAATTATATGATCAGACAAGATACTCAACAAGAAATTAATTTTCATAGCAAAGCCAGTGGAAGGACTAAAGCCCAACTAACATTTATTTCATGAATTTTATTGAGATTTCAACATGAATCAGTGTGACCTCTCTTTCTTTCTTTCTTTTCTTGTAGGTTGTTTTGAGTGATGCAGTTACACTTTCTGTTGCATTTAGCTCACCCTATGCCTGGATACAAGTAATTTATAATGAAGTGCTAATACTTTGATTTCCAGTTATATACTTTTAGATTTCTAGACAAAAATCTTAGTTAAGACTGAGACTATCTGATCCTGTAATTCTGCCTCCATAGAATGTTAGATTAATAAGTCAAAAACAACAGTTTTTGTGGTTCCAACTCCAACCTCTGCCTTAACTTTTCATATCTCTTCCTGCCCACCTTGTATATATCACTAAGCCAGAGATTCACTTACTCTGCCCTTTCTGTATTTTAAATAATGGGCCATATACTATTACTTTTAAAACCTATATATGTTAAATTTACATGTGCAGATTGGGTGTCCTCCATCAGTTCAGCTAATCTCCTGCTTCTTACTCAGACATACCTGTCAATGAAGACTTCAGTAGGAGGTTGTCCTGCTGAAAGGATACAGGAAAGGGCTTGATGTATGTAGAATCAAATATGCCATCTCAAAATCTGCAGTGTAGTTATAGCCACCTCAGTCCCAGAATATTAGAGAGACAAGGATGGCTGAGGTAATATCTTTTATTGGGCCATCTCTCTTACCAACAGAAGTTCATACAATAAAAGATATTACCCCACCCACAGTGTTCCCTCTAATTTTTCCCATCCATTTGTGGAATGAATTTTGTTATGTGCACCAATATGGAGGTGATGTGTGACACATCACCTCCATATTGGTGCACATAACAAAAGTAATGGGGTGGGGCTGAGGGGTTTGGAGTGTGGGAGGGGGCTCAGGGCTGAAGCAGAGGGTTGGGGTATGTGGGGGTGTGGGCTCTGGGGTGGGGCCAGGGGTGAGGGTTTTGGGGTGCAGGAGGATGCTCTGGAGCTACGGCGGGGAGAGAGAACTCCCCCCAGCTTTCTCCTCGTAGCAGCACCTGGTAGGCGCCCCAGCTGCGGCAGGTCCAGGCCAGGGCTGGGCTGGGGCTGGGGGAGGGGAGGGGCGCCCCAGCCGTGGCAGGTTCTGGCTGGGGCTGGGTTTGGGCTGCCCCTCCCCCAGCTGCAACAGGTCTGAGGCTGAGTTGGGGCTGGGGGAGGGGTGCCCACTCCGTGAGAAATTAGTGAGTGCTGCTCAGCAGCACCAATGGCAGCCAAGCTTCCCCAACCCCCCAGCACCTCTCACCTGCCAGCGGCCCCGCTGACCAACTCCTCCCGCTCCCTCCCAGAGCCTCCTGCCTGCCGCGAACAGCTGTTTAGAAGCATGTAGGAAGCTCCAGGAGGGAAGGGGAGGAGTGGGGATGGGGTATGCTTGGGGGAGGAGGCAGGGAAGGGGCGGAGTGGGGGCAGGAGAAGCAGGGTAGGGACTTGGGTGGAGGGAGGGAGGTTGAGCACCCCTGGCTAGAGAGGAAGTCAGGGCCTCTGGGCGCCCCTCCTTTGGCCGCAGCAGGTCCCAGCTGGGTGGGCTCCCTGAGTGCCTGAGCAGTGCTAAATAGGCTGCTGCGTGGCCGTGCAGCTTACAGAGAGCTTAGCTCACCCACCTTGTCGATTCAAGATATTGTGAAATAACTGATTTTAATAACTGCCTTTCTTCATACTGGGATGTCTTCCCCTTTATTTGTCTTTTGTGGTTATTCTAACCATTAATTTGTTCCCAGACAAAACAACTTTGTTAATCTTGCAATAAAGGATGAAAGAATTTTTCATTTCATTCAAAAACTGCTAAGACTTAAGTAATAGTTCAGGGGTGGGCAAACTTTTTGGCCCGAGGGCCACATCGAGGTGTGAAACTGTATGGAGGGCTGGGTAGGGAAGTCTGTGCCTCCCCAACCAGCCTGGCCCCTGCCCCCTCCCCCTGACTGCCCCCCTCAGAACCCCCCTGCTCCTTGTCCCATGACCGCCCCCTCCCAGGATCCCTGCCCTGGGACCCCACCCCCTATCCAGCCGTCCCCTGCTCCCTGTCCCCTGACTGCCCCCTGCCCCCATCCACACCCCTGCCCCCTGACAGACCGCCCCCCCCCCGGGATTCCTACACACTATCGAACCCCCCTTGTTCCCCATCCCTGACCGCCCCATCCCCAAGAACCTCCGCACCATCCAAACGCCCCTTGTTCCCTGACTGCCCCCGGGACTCCCTGCCCCTTATCCAACCCCCCGCCGCCGCCCCCTCCTTACCATGCTGCTCAGAGCAGCAGGAGCTCACAGCCCCGCCGCCCAGACAGAGCCAGCCGCGCTGCCCACACGGCAGCGTAGCTGCGGGGGAGGGGGCTAGCCTCCCGGGCTAGGACCTCAAAGGCCGGGCTGGACAGTCCCGGCTAATAGTTGGTAGTGTTTTCAAAAGACACTGAAGCTTTCTCTAGGAAGTTCTGATTTATCGTTTTAGTTTATAAACTAACAAAGCAACACACCATATCAACCATTTGACAGTTACCAACTGCCTAGCTAGTTACCCAAACTGCCCCGATGGTCAACTTGAGAACTGTCAGACTCAGACATTGGATCTATCCTTTCACACAGGTTTATTAAAAAGAAGAGTAAGGTACTAAATATTTTATGGTCGCTAATAGGAATGACCTGTTTGATGTCTGGGTTTGTGGTAGTCCTTAGGATGGCACTATGAAGCAGCGTTAAGGTTGGTTGGGTGACCCAAGCTTTGCATTTTACCAATAAAGGTGGGTGGGTGGGTGTGTGTGTGTAAAAACTGGCATCTTATCTGGAATTTCCAGTCAATGCAGTTTGCTGCCTGGGAACCTCCTGGGATTTTAAAAGTATAACAGGATTCCTTGTATGACTTGTATTGTCTGTGGGCACTTTGGTAGCGATGCAGGAAATCTGACAGATTTTGTAAGTCATGCACAAACTGACCTCATTCCTTTCCAGAAAGCCTTCTACACCCATATATGGCTTCCTCGTCCCTATTTCTGGTCCAGGACCTGTTATGACCCCTGTAGCTTTTGCTCTTTTATTCTTCTGGGCAGGACTTACCTGCACCAAAGTGGTTCCCTTGCAGAACCTCATCCCATCAGGAGCATCTGTCTGGACCACGCATGCTTTGCAAAGCCCCTGTCATGCCATGTACATTTTGCAAAGAACCTGCTGGGTTACCTATACTTTACCAAGTGTCTGTCAAAATAATGCATGTATCAAACTGATGTATTATCAAATTTATGTATGTATTTTGTACATTTAAAAAGAGACGTGTTCAGTGCATCTGAATATATACATATATGCAGTACATGTATGTAAAAAGATGCTTGTATCATATACATGGTACATGTTATTTTTAAATGGATTTAAATCATGTTGTCCTTATTTATATCTATATGGGTGATAACACCTTTAAACTGATCCATAATTCATGCATGCATCACTAGCTTCAAAAGTACTACTAGCATCTCTGCTTTTTAGGGACTAAGGCCCTGATCTAATGCCCCTGAAAATCAGTAGGAGCCTTTCCATTGACTTAAATGGATGCTGGATTTAGGCCGTATTTAAGCAGTTACCTTGAAGTTTTGAAGATATGATTAGTCAAAAAATGTTAGGAAAATCTTCTGAAAGGGAATTAAGAGTATATTTCCTAGCCTCCATATCTCTGAAACTGCTTATGTGATTTGCTCCCAGTTTACCAAAAAAAATTTACACTGAATTTTCAGATTAGGCAGGTTTTGTGTCTGCTCTAGTGGAAGCTAGTTCAACTGTAGCTCTGGAAGGACTAGTGTGCCTTCCACTATACGTTTAATGTAATCTGTTATTAACCAGCATAGGTCAGTTGTTAGTGATTTCAGTAGTAGTCAAAAATGGGTTCCTATATAATTGTGTATGGATAAAATGACAGCCAAATGGATTTTTTTAAAAAAGTTTATTAATAGACTTCTACCAGTATTTTTTAAATGTGACTGGTATTATGAAATCTTTGAATCTACAGAATTGGTTGGAAAAAGCAGATTTTTGCTCAGCTCCCTAGTTTTGGGAAACAGTATTTAGCAGCCTAGACAGAATGAAATATTAGCCATCTGTCACTGAGTTTTTTTCTTCATATTAAAAAAACCTTACCTTAAGAAACAATCTAAATATGTTTAGACCACTACTGGGTCAGTAGTGCATTAAATATTTTTCTAATGTGTAGATAAATTTGATACACTTGGGGGTATATGAATGCACACTGATATTAGAGTTAGTCAAGTGATGCCTTTTCTAAATAGTTCAGAATAAACATAAGTTGTGGGGAAAAAAAGCTGGAGTAACTTTAAAAGGAGAGAAACTAGATAACAGTAAAAAAAGGGGGGAGGGATTTGGTGCAGGTATGTAAGGATTTAGGGACCCTATTTTTCAAGATGCTGGACATCCTCAAGAGATGCTGAGCATCCTCAGCTCAAGCTCTTTGGGACCAAATCTTGTCTTCTTATACGTTTATAGTGAAATCCAGACCATTACTAATAATAATTGAGGGTGGCCAGTAGCTCTGAAGAGGCACTTGTTTTCCTTCAGGATCAGGACCTACCAGAACAGCAAAATGAGGAAAGAGAAAGAGGATCTATTAAGTAAGAGTGGGATAATAAACTCAAATAGTAGATATTTGCAAGGGTAGAAAGTCTATGAAATTTAAAGGTTGAGTGCTCTCTTCCACATTTTGCTATATTCATTGTCAAAATATAAGCTGCTGTTTCAGAAGGTTTCTAGTCCTAATTGTAAAGCTAGTTCTGGTGCATGACTGCCTTAGCGAATTTAGAGCAAGACTCTAAATTATAAATATAGTACATATATATTACATTATCCTCATACCTTGCACTTAATCTAAGGCCTTATTTACACAAGAAAATGATACTGATGTGTTCATCAGTTTAGAACCTAAAGTTAAATTAGTGCAGCTCCCTTGTGTGGCTACTCCTTTTGGTTCAAGAGTGTCCTATATCAAGTTAGCTTGAGTCATTAAGGTTTGACTTTGGCTAAATCAATAAAATGCATTTTTAAACTGAAATAAGTGTGTCCACATGAGGGCTGTGCTCTGCTTTAACTAAATCAGTTTTTAAAGTGTTTCTAAAAACTTAGCGCATAGCCAATCTGATAGCTTTCTTTGACAGGGTAACAAGCCTTGTGGATTGGGGGGAAGTGGTAGATATGCCATATCTTGACTTTTGTAAGTCTTCTGGTACTGTCTTGCATGACCTTCTCATAAACAAACTGGGGAAATACAACCTAGATGGAGCTACTATAAGGTGGGTACATAACTGGTTGGAAAACCGTTCCCAGAGAGTAGTGGTTCACAGTCAAGCTTCCCAGGTCTTAATCTTCTTGAGTGACTAATGAAGTGCTATTTTTGGCAAGATAGAGAGAGAGAGAGAGAATGAGAGAGAGAGAGAATCGTTTTTGTTCTCTCTCTGCTTTGTTTTTTTTTATTCTCTCAGCTCTTGGCTTTCGGAGCTTCCTTCCCCCATTATCTGTTCTCTGATTCCCCATTTCCCTCTAATCAGTTGTCCTCATCTTCCTCCATCACGATGCTCTGTCCCTCCCATTTTTACTTTTCCCTTGTTCTTTAGCTATTTTACTCCTCCTCCCCCCATGCTGTTCTTTCTTCTCCTGGCTTTACCCATCCACTTCCTCATTCTTCTTCCTCATATCCTGTCCCTTTTGAAAAAGATTGCCACATTGTGGTTGCCAGCCTTCCAGGATTGTCCTGGAGTCCCCAGGAATTAAAGATCAATCTTTAATTATAGATAATGTCATGTGATGAAACCTCCAAGAATTCAGCCAACCAAAGTTGGCAACCCTATATCACATGTATACTGTGGCTTCAAGTTTTGATTATTCAGATAACAGATGTGCTGCTGTCCATTAAAAATATAGTTAGAGAAACAGTGCAGAATTTTTGTGGTGCAATGTATGGGATTACATTGGTATCTGATAGTCTAATATCTTTAAATTACTCTCTCTGTGCCCTAACACTTGTTAGGGTCAAGCAGAATAGAAAACAAAATGAAATCTCTGATACAGATTGACTTATTAATCCATATGATTTTTCCTACCCTGGTACATGAACAGTGTTCACAACACATCAGCACATTAATGTGTAGTAATACTGAGGCTTATAAGACATTTTGCCACTTCTACTCTCAAATATATCCTGAGACTGTAAAATACTCTACAGTTAGCATTTACACAGCCTTAGATACATTCTTTCACTTTGCGCTAAGGGATTTTTATGTTCTTGGCAGCTACTTAGATTTGTAGAGAGTGACCGAGTATACAGGAAAGAGAACAAAGAAGTGAGATTACAACATAAGGGTGAAATGAATCGGTCTGGAAGTATCTGGTTTCTTTTTCCTCTTTAGGTATTTGGTTAAGCTGTACACACTTAACATCTACACAGGGTTGATGAGTTCCTGAATGAATAAGAGGTGAAGCTTAATGGGCCACCCAGTTCTGCTTCTCTGAGGTCAAGGTACTTCTCGCTTACACTGGGATAAAGGCTTGTCTACATGGAAAGTTATACTAATATAAGATAAGATATGAATTTAAATTATCTCCATGTGTCAACACTATTATTATAAGAGGGTCTTTCTTTTTATTTAGCTTATGTCACTTTGGAAGGGGTTTACACTAATTGGGGAAAGTCATTCTTAAAAGAATAAGAGTATCTGCAGTAGGGTTTATACTGGTATAGTTATACTGGTTTAACTATACCAATTAACTATACTGGTAAAACTTTCCTGTGTAGACATGTTCTAAGAGAGGGCAGGCAGGGCTGGCCTTACCGTGAGGTGAACTGAGGTGGCTGCCTCAGGTGCCAGACTGTGGGGGGGCTGCCACTAGGACCAAAGTGTAGAAAATTGTGTCTGCTGATGGTGCATATGTATTCTCTCTGCTTTAGATGCACAGAGATGGTGGAGTGCTGTGCTGGAGGAAGGAGGGCACAAGAGACAAAACAGGCAGGCAGGAGAAAAGGTGAGAGGGAATAACAGAAGGCAGCAGGAGCTGCAGGGAGAGAGAGAGAAGGAGCCTCTTATGTACCTGTCTAGCACCCTCAGGAGCCTAGACTGATTAATACCAGCTTCTCAGGGAGCTTCCTGTTTCCTGCAGCTTCCCTGAACCCACTTGAGGAGAACGAAAAGAACAGGAGTACTTGTGGCACCTTAGAGACTAACAAATTTATTAGAGCATAAGCTTTCGTGGGCTACAGCCCACTTCATTGGATGCATAGAATGGAACATATAGTAAGAAGATATATACATACAGAGAAGGTGGAAGTTGCCATACAAACTGTAAGAGGCTAATTAATTAAGATGAGCTATTATCAGCAGGAGAAAAAAACTTTTGTAGTGATAATCAAGATGGCCCATTTAGACAGTTGACAGGAAGGTGTGAGGATACATAACATGGGGAAATAGATTCAATATGTGTAATGACCCAGCCACTCCCAGTCTCTATTCAAACCCAAGTTAATGGTATCTAGTTTGCATATTAATTCAAGCTCAGCAGTTTCTCTTTGGAGTCTGTTTTTGAAGCTTTTCTGTTGCAGAATTGCCACCCTTTAGTCTTTCATCGAGTGGCCAGAGAGGTTGAAGTGTTCTCCTACCGGTTTTTGAATGTTATGATTCCTGGCAGTCAACTGAAGTAGTAGGAGCCAGTTAGGCCCTTAAGATGCTGTCATCTTTCCTCACTCAGGCCCTGCTACCAGCCTGCTTATTTGTCCCCTTCAATTGAGTGTTGAGAGCCACTATAGCTGGCACAGAACAGCAGTCATGAGTGAAAGAAGAAAACACCCCTCTGGGTCAGCATTCAGAAAAAGAAAGCAAAGGAAGCTTTTCTATCTAAGCAGGAAGGAGCTCTCCTGAGATGCATAGACACATACGTTCACGGTGAGCCTTCCGACCCCAGTGAGGATGTGAGTGGTGAGGAGATGCCTGATCTTCCAGTTAGTCAGAGTGCAGGTGACCTGGCAGCTACTGCAACATCCCTATCTCCATCTCAAATGGATGTAACCATGCACATTCCTGAAGAAAAATGTAAATCAGAGAAGAGTGTGGTGGAGGCGCAAGAAACAGCTGCTGCTGAGTTTAGTTCCTTAAGTCTAGATGATCCAGGACTGTGGACCCACTTGAGCACTAGCCTGAGGGACTTCCTTGTACTGCTTGGCCACAGCAAGTGAAAAACTTCATGTTCCCCAAAGACAATGAAAATAGAAATTTCCATCCAACACATTATTGAAATCCCCAATGGTGACAAAGTGGAGAGGCTATGGCTTATGTACTCAAAAACCCAGAATGCTGCATCCTGTTTTTGTTGCAAACTCTTCCAGTCTAATGTTCCAGCCACATTGCTTCTACAGGAACAAAGGACTGGAAAAATCTGGCTAGAAATCTGTCATGCCATGAGAAGGCAGCAAATCACCAGAGAGCATTCCATAGGTGGAGAGAGCTTGAGATGAGACTAAGTTTAAAGGCCACCAAAGATGAACATCAAGAGAAGATTGCGTCAGAATCTCTTTACTGGCAAAGTGTTCTGAAAAGGCTCATTGCCATTGTGAGAATGCTTGCTACCTAAAACCTAGCACCGTGTGGCACGTCAGATCAGCTGTATGTGCCAAACAGTGGAAACTTCCTTAAAATTGTGGAGCTGATGGCTGAGTTTGATGCTGTACTCCAGGAGCATCTAAGAAGAGTCACCACCGAAGAAATGTACACACACCAGTACCTTGGAAAAACAATTCAAAATGAGATCATAGAGTTACTGGCAACAAAAGTCAAACAGAAGATTGTGGCAGATCTGAAGTCAGCAAGATATTACTCTGTTATTCTGGACTGCACACCTGACATCAGCCATACGGAACAAATGACTTTAATGGTGCATTTTGTAACAACAATAGAACCTAGTGAAAATGTCCCTGCAATGGTGACAGTCAGAAAGCATTTTCTAGAATTTATTGACATTGATGATACTACAGGAGCTGGTATGACAAATGTGCTTCTTAAAAAGCTGGAAGATACAGGAATTAAACCTTTTTTTGTCCCATGCAGTTCTCATTCATTGAATTTGGTGGTCAATGATGTAGCATCAGCTTCTAGTGATGCTGCTGAATTTTTTAATGTAATTCAGAGCACCTATGTATTTTTCTCTGCATCAACTCATCGATGCCAAATTTTGAAGCAACATCTGGGAACATCTTCTCTGACACTGAAACCACTAAGTGCCACACAATGGGAAAGTCGAGTGGAGGCGAGAAAGCCTATCAAACACCAAATTGGAAAGATAGATGATGCCATAGTTGCCATTATGGAGGATAATGCTGTGACAGGAACTGTTTGTGGGAGAACAGTGGCAGAGAGAAATAGAATTACCAGAAACATACATAACTTCAAATTTCTGTGTGGCTTAGTGTTGTGGCATGACATAGTGTTTGAAATAAATGTTGTAAGCAAGAGAGTCCAAGGTGTTGACCTTGATATATCTGGAGCAATGGAACAAGTGGACAAAGCAAAGTCATATCTATGGTCTTACCGGTCAGATGAGGGATTTCAAAACATTCTGAAGAGTGCAGAGCAGTTGGTAGAGGAACTTCACACTGAAGGTATTTTCCCACCCATTCAAGAATACGAGAGTCACCAAAGAAGAAGACATATTGATTACAAGGCACGGGATAATCCCATAAGAGACCCCAAACAACAATTCAAAGTTGAATTCTTTAACCAGGTGCTAGATTGTGCAATACAGTCAGTTCAAGAACGTTTCATGCAGCTCAAGGAACACAGCAGTATATCTGGGATGTTGTATGGTATTCCAAAACTCCTCACTATACCTGAAGAAGACCTACATCAGCAATGCAGGGCACTAGAGACAGTGTTGACACAGGATGACATGCGCGATATTGATGCGAGTGATTTAGGTGATGAACTCAAAGCCCTTTCAAGATACATTTCAGCCGGATCAACTCCAAGGGCTGTTCTGGAATATATGTGCACAAATAAGATGACCACCCTCTTTCCAAATGTTTTTGTTGCTCTGCGCATACTTCTAACACTTCCTGTAACAGTTGCCAGTGGAGAACGCAGCTTCTCCAAGCTGAAGTTAATAAAAACACATCTACACTCCACAATGACACAGGAGAGGCTGGTCGGCCTTGCAACCATCTCAGTAGAGCATGAGCTGGCCCAGATTGTGGATAGTCAGCAGGAAGCAATTCAAATCTTTGCAACCAAGAAGGCATGGAAAGCACTACTTTGATTATTCAAACAGATAAAAATGCCAGTGTTTACTATGCAGAGAAGAAAAGTTACATTTGCTGTTCAGGTGTTTGAAAGTTAAGTGTTACTTAAAAGTTTTGAACAAGGCATTTTAAGTTGTTAGTTCTCCTTCATTGGGGTAGGTAGCAGAGCAGTACCATGAGAGGAGAAGAACAGGAAGAAGGCAGAATTGAGACATTTCGAAGTTTTGGCCCAAGCGAAGGGGCTTAGGGGCATCATTTGAGTACCCCGCCTCAGGTGCCAAAATGTTGTGGGCTGGCCCTGAGGGCAGGATCCAGCCCTGCACCTGTATGCACATTTTGTGACATTAGATCCAATATGTGTACATGTTACAATGTATATATTTTTACAAAGAGCTCAAGAAATGGGTGTAATGTTGAAACCACAGCTACCGAACCACTTCATGTTTTGCAGTCTTGAAGTAGTCCAAGTGATTTTTGTGCACTAAATATTTAAAAGAAGATAGTAATTAATGTTGTGAACTTTCCATTTCACCCCACAGAGCAGTAAAAGACCAGGAAAAAATGACAGCAAACAAAAAGGCCTTAAACAGGAAAAATATAGTACAGACCCATTTACGCATGAATCCGCTTAAAGCGCGGTAGCGCCATGCTTCCCAGTGCTACCTATTTAACACGCAAGACTCAGGAACTTGCAATGTAGCGCTACAGATTTGCTCACTAACTCTCTGACATAGAAATCGACAGGAAGTGCGGAGCGGAAACGTATTGTACATCTTTACTGATATTGGTAAAGACGTATCACGCACACTTAATCATTGTCCCGCTAGTAGTTTTATTTATATATATATATACACACACACACACTACATTAGAAAATTTTAACCGTAGGCCTAATATAATGGCAGAGGGCATGCCTCAGCGTTCCTACACTGTAGAAGAAAAACTAGCTGCAACAGATTGAGTAAATAGCGGAGAAACCCAGGCCAAAGTTTCAAAAGCTATTGGGATTGCTGAATCTACTCTCCGAGGATGGCTAAAAAACGCATCTAAACTGAATAGCTTTGTACAAAATATCGATTCTGCCGTGGGGCTTAAGTGAAAATGTGTGCGCTATTCAGCAAAACCCACAATAGACAAAGCTATGTGCACGTGGTTTGCTCAGGAAAGGCTGAAAGGAATGCCGCTAAGTGGTCCAATTCTTCAAGCGCAGGCGACAAAATTTGGAAATTTAATGGGGGATGAATCATTCCAAGTCAGTAAGGGGTTTAAAGGTCGTTTTAAAAAGCATCATGGCATAGCGCCGATATCGATTTCTGGAGAAAGCCGATGGGCCGATGAATTGGCTGCGAACACGTTTCCCACCAAGTTAAAATCTGTTTTACAAAATGAAGACTACCATGAAAAACAACTTTATAATTGTGATGAAACAGTTTTATTTGCAAAACTGCTATCTGATAAGACTTTAGCCTTTAATTACGAGACACAGAAAACAGCTAGATTTAAAAAGATAAAAGATCTTGTGACTCTTCTTTTTTGTAGTAATAAGATGGGCAGCCATAAGCTTGCCCCTCTTCTTGTTGGCTGCTTTCATAACCCTAGCTGCTTTAATCACCTCAGTAGAGCCAAACTGCCAATAATATACGCTAACAGCGAAAATGCTTGGATGACGAGACACATTTTTGATGACTGGTTCCACAGCAGCTTTGTTTCAGCTGTTTGTAAGCATGTGCAGTCGAAGAAACTCGATGCCAAAGCACTTTTGCTACTTGACAATTGTCTAGCCCATCCTCCAGCTGAATCACTGGTATCGAGCAATGGAAAAATTTGAGTGCTATACCTACCATTCAACACAACATCAAAAATTCAACCTTTTAGACTAGGGCATTATTCAGAATTTTAAAAACAATTATTGACGGGAGCTGATTTCGGCAATCATGTCATGCACGTCTTTAGGCATTTCCGAATTCCTGAAACAATTAAACATGAAGGAAATTATTTATTTAGTTAAAAAAGCTTGGGACAGAGTAAAACAAAAGCCCATTGAAAACTGCTGGATGAAGGCTCTTGGTGATGCTTTTTCTGTCAAAGATGGCTCAGACTTGGAAAACTCCAGCAGTGGCACTGATTCAGAGCCAGACTTCGAAGGATTTTTGAAAGAAGACGTCCTACAAACACGCATGCAGACAAAAGAGGATAAAGGTAAACTTCTCTTTCAAATGATAAAACAGGGGTTGGCAACCGACGGCACACAAGCCAATTTTTAATGGCACGCTGCTGCCTGCCGGGTCTCAGCTGCCGGCCCTACTCAGCCTGCTGCCAAACCCAGGCCAGCAGAGGGCTGAGTGGGGCCGGCGGCTGGGACTCCGGCAGGGAGCAGTGTGCCGTTAAAAATTCTGCCTGCCCCGGCCCGCTCTTCTCCGCCTCTCCCCTACGTATGACAATAGTTTAGTTATATAATATATAGACTTCTAGAGATAGAGACCTTCTAAAAAACATTAAAATGTATTACTGGCACGCGGAACCTTAAATTAAAGTGGATAAATGAAGCCTCGGCACACCACTTCTGAAAGGTTGCCAACCCCTGTGATAAAAGATTTTAGTTTGGATACGTCACCAGAAATCATTACCAAGTGGCTGGAAATGGATGAAGATTGCCCGACTTCAGAATTTCTGTCCGAGGAAAAAATATTAACGCGCTGCGAGGCTATGTTGGACTGCAAAAGTGATGGCGAGAATTCTAATAATGCAGGCCTAAATGACAATGATGAGGACGTTGAAAAGGTCAAAATTTCACCCACAGAAGCCCTTAGTGCTGTAGAAACTGTTGTAAGATTTATGGAGAGCAAAATGTGGAAAATATCGAAATCATTCATCTGCGGTGAATGACAGACTTCATAAGAAAGAAAAAAATGTGAGCCAGAAAGAGCGGAAAATAACAGCTTTTTTTTCTAAGTGAATCATAGACACTTTTTTCAGCATGGTCCTCTTAACCAGCAGTCTGTTAACACATGGTCGTGATGGCTTGACTCCCGATATCCGCGCATAAACGGGTCTGTACTGTAGTTAAAAGGAAACCAATAACCCATGTTGGAACTTGGACACTAGACAAACGTAAAGGGTTAGAAAAAAAGGTTTTGTGTCCATTTTGAAAAGTGTTTTTTTTTTTTTAAGATGTAGAAAGAAGACCTGAAAGATAAGGCTTGCTTATTTTTAGTCTACTAGTATTTTCACCTTTGGATATATAAGCAATGTCAGTCTGATCTTCTGGTTTTGCTGAAGGAGCTTGGGAGCCTAGAGGAGGGGTATTATGAGCTCTCTGGAGTGTGGGGTGATGGGTGATCACTTGTTACCGAGCATGATCATCTTCCATGGGAGTTATGGGTCCTCAGGTGGCTAATAAGGCCAATCTTTGAACCACAAGCTCTATTACAATGAGAGCAGATGTTTTCAGGCTCAGCAGGAGGCTGTTGACCATGACTGGAAGCCATTCTCTCCTTCCTCCTGCGCAGTGTGGGGTACTGAATCTTTAACAACAGCTTTCTTTCTCTAGAGTGTCCTGTGGATATTGGAGTTAAAAAGCTGTTAGTAAAAACAAACAAAAGTTTTAAATGTCTGGGAAAAGACTAATTGTAAGGGGAAGGATTTTAAGACCTTGTCTACACTTGAAGCATGAACTGGTTTAACTAAATCAATATAAAAATCAATCTTGCTAAACCAATGCAAACCCCGAATGTAGATTCATTTAAATGGAGTTATCCTTGCTTAAATTGGGACTGACTTAAGCTCAGGTACAGTGTAGGGTTGTGCCAGTTTAACAAGACTGATTTTTAACTTGATTTTGTTAGATTGGTGAACTTTTCTGGGAAAGACAATGTCTTAGGCAATCTCTGGTGATGCCATAATGTCCATAGCTTTCCAGTAACAATAGAATCTTACAGGGTAGACAAGACCTACATTTCTAGGGTGAAATCTGGCTTCACTGGACTTAGTGGCAGAACTCATACCTCTGATGTCAAACATGATTGCAATCAGTGTTAAAATTAATGGTTATAATCTATTTAGGAAGGATAGAGTGCCATTCCCCCTACCCTTTTGCCCACTTAGTGTCAAAAATAGAATTAACTGTTTTAGCCACTGATAACTTGGAAGAAAATGGTCTTGAATGCTTATGGATCAATGTCCTAACATATAATGAACAAGATACGGTATTAGTTGGTGTCTGCTACAAACCACCAAATCACTTGAGAGAGTAGGACAGCAGGCTCCTTACACTCCTGTCTATAATGTGTAGGGGAAAAAAAGCCATGTGATCATGGGCGACTTCAGCTTGAGTGACACATGCTGGAGGTCTCATGTTGGCAGTACTAAAACATCTTTGGAATTTCTAAATATTATACATGACAATTCCTAACTAAAAGCGTTGTCTCCAGCACAGGGAAGTTCTATATTAGACCCTATCTTAATAGATAAAGAGGAACTGATCACAGAGCTAAAGTTTTTAATGGTAACATTGGTCAATGATCCTGATTTAATGACATTTTGTTATGTGCAAACAGAAGAAAGTCTAGACCAGTGATATATAGATGTAGTACTTTAAAAGGGCAAATTGCACAAAGATGAAGACAACTCTGAGCCAGAGCAGTTGGGAGGAAGAATTTAATCAGAAAAATGTGAATGATAATTGGGAATTGTTTAAGAACACTTATGAGATGCCCCAGAAGTCACAATCAAGGAAGAATGCCTCATTGTTTAGAGGGGAATTGAGGTCAGCTATAAAAATATAAAAGAAAGAGAAAAATGATAGTATTGAATATAAATTAGAAGTGAGGAATTGTAGAAAATGGATAAGGGAAGCAAATGTACACAAGGAAAAATCTACGGCCAGCAGAGTTAGACAATAAGAACGAGGTTTTTTTTAATATATTAGGGAGAAAAAAGAATCCTAACAATATTATTGGCCTATTACTAGATGGAAATGTTAGGATTATAGATGATAATGCTGAAGTGTTCAGTAAGTATTTCTGTTTTGTATTTTGTAAAAAAAACAGATGATGTAGTCATATCATGATAACACTCTTTCCATTCCACTAGTATCTTATGAGGATGTTAAACTGCAGCTATTAAATTTAGATGTTTTTAAGTCAGAAGGTTTGGATAACCTGTATCCAAGAGTTTTAAAAGAGCTGGACGAGTAGCTCACTGGACTATTAATATTGATTTCTTTAATAATAAAGAATTAAAGGATGGAAATATAATTAATGCCAATCAACATGGGTTTTTTGGGAAATAGAGCCTGTCAAACGAACTTGTTTTTTTGTAAATGAGATTGTACATTTGCGTGATAAAGGTCATAGTGTGATGTAATATTCTTAGACTTCTATAAGGTATATGACTTGGTATTGCATGACATTTTGATGTAAAAAAAGAAAGATATCAAATTAACATGTCAGCCAATAAATGGATTAAAAGCTAGCTAACTAGCTAATTACAAAAAAATTGTAAATGAGGAATCATTGAATGGGTGTGTTTTTAGTAGGATCCCGCAGGGATTGGTTCTTGTCCCTACACTTTTTAATACTTTTATTAATGACCAGGAAGAAAACAAATTAATCACTGATAAAATTTGCAGATGACACACAAATTTGGGGAGTGGTAAATAATGAAAAGGACAGGTCACTGATATAGAGCCATCTGAATTTTGCTTGGTAAGATGGGCGTAAGCAGCAATATGCATTTTAATATGGCTAAATGTAAATATATACATCCCGGAACAAAGAATGTTGGCCATATTTGCAGGATGGGGGACTCCATTCTGGGAGGCAGTGACTCAAAAAGATTTGGAGGTCATGGTGGATAATCATCTTAACATGAGCTCCCAGTGTGACGCTGTGGCTAAAAGGGCTCATGCAATGCTGAGAAGCATAAACAGGGGAATCTCAAGTATGAGCAGAGAGGTTATTTTACCTTTGTATTTGACACTAGTGTGATCACTGCTGGAATACAATTCTTGTGTCCACAGTTTGAGAATGTTGATAAATTGGAGGGATTCAGGGAAGAGCTACTAGAATGATTATGAAAGGATTAGGAACATACCTTTTAGAGGTAGAGACTGAGCTCCTTGAATCTTTAACTTAACAAAGAGGAGGCTAAGGGGGGTCTTGATTACAGTCTATAAGTACCTACATGGTGGGCAGATATTTAATAATGGGCTTTTCAGCCTAGCAGAGAACGGTCTAACACAATCCAGTGGCTGGAAATTGAAGCTAGACAAATTCAGACTGGAAATAAGGTGTACGTTTTGTAACTGTGGGAGTAATTAACCTTTCAAACAACTTACTGAGGTTTGTGGTGGATTCTCCATCCCTGACAATTTTTAAATAAAGATTGGATGTTCGTCTCAAAGATATGCTCTAGGAATTATTTTGGGGAAGTTCTATGGCCTATGTTATATGGGAGGTCAGACTAGATTATCATAATGGGCCCTTCTGGCCTTGGAAACTATGCATCCATGAAAGGAAAACATCATTCCCACTATTTTATTTTTCTTCCAAAAATTAAAACTGGCCATTTTTTAGGCACCATGTGGGGGTGGCAGGAAGGCACAAGCCCAATTTTGTTGTCCTCTACAGGCCACTTTTTAACACATCTAAACATACTTATTGTGCAATCCTCATAAGACAGGCGTTTGTGTATGTGCACTTCCAGTCAGAATCAGGATTTATTTCTCTTCCAGAGTCTGTTACTGGCTTCTAGATACAATATATTCTGATATAGACCTCAAAGTTGCATGTATGTTTTTATAAATGACTGTATTTTACAGACTGTAAAATAAACATTCCATTCTACCCTGATGGGCTTCTGCAGTCATGATGCAAGTGCATTAAGGATTTATAGAAAGAAACACGTTAAAACAACAAAACATCTTTCCAGAGAAAAAATCTACCACAGACGTCTGTGCTTTTCTTTACTGAGGAAGAGATTATATAGGGTTTTTGTGTTTGTTTTTTGTTTTGTTTTTTTTAGGTGCTTCATATCTTAAGCAACACTGTATTAACAACCTTATTTCTCTCAGGATATTCCCAGTAGACTTGAAGTGACTAGACATCTGAAGAACTAGCTGGCAGTGAGAGAACTTTGGGGCACATATAGCCTCGGAATACCAACTCTCTAGGGTTGAAATCTGGAAACACTGACTCTGTTGTAAACACCTTGTGGTGACTGGAAATGTCTAGGTTTTGCTTCCCCCATTTACAAAAAAAGCACAGCCTGCTGAGAAAACTTAAGTGAAATCACCCTGTGCCTCCTCCTTCTTGCAGATGCGTACAACCCGCAAAGTATCCGTGTGGCCTGTGGGACTAGTGGGAGGTCGACGGTATGAGCGCCCTGTAGTGGAAAATGGGAAAGTTGTTGGCTGGTATACTGGCTGGAGAGCAGACCGGCCGTTTGCCATTGATATGGCAGGTAAGTACCGATAAAGTAGTTCTATAGGATATATGAACACAATGTCCTGTTTGTACTCATGAACAGGCCTAAAGCGTGTGTTTGCTTTTGAAGTGGTCATCCTTAAAATGAGAACAACTCTGAAAATTTCCATTGTTTCCTGTGGAGTTCTTGATTCTGTAGGTAGGAATATTGCTCAAAATGGTTACATCTTTTAAAACAGCAGAACTTTTGAAGTGCAGTAATTATACACAGCCCTTCTGGTTTTAAATATCCTACAAGTCTTGGCATGCACATTTTCTCCAATTAAATAGTTCTTTGATAATAACACAATATACTGTAATTTGCTTTAATTTTGTGTGATAATTTCGCTTTTATGTTTGATTAAATTGTCTGTAAATCATTTAATTTTGCAGGAAGCCAATGTATTTCATTGTGTGATCAACACACACTATGCAGTATAAATGTAGACACTTTGTAAAGCTCATGTTGTAAAATGCTACTTTATCATGAAATGATTCATTTTCTGTTGGTTCTGTGAAATGATGACCGTGATAGCTGTAGATGGATATGGTTGAAACACCGGGCTTAGGGGAAAAATCACTGACAACTTTAGCCAGCTAGATAAAGGCAGAAAAGCTTTAAAATTGATCTCATCCATCTTCTACTGTGAAGTTAGCACACCACATAGCTGTGCCTAGCTGTCAGCCCATGCTTGGCCAGTCTTTTGTGTATAAATCTCAACTGCCAACAGAATCTCCTGTGTGCAGAATTCTGACTTTTGATATAGCAGTCTTCCAGCATGGTAAACTTTTTTGTACTTTAAAAAACCCCTCTGCATTATTTTTCTTGTGAGGGATGGGGAGGGGAAGAAAGGAATACAAAATGACCACATATTTTTCTCTTGACACTTGGTGTGAAGGCACGTACTACTCCTCTAAGGCAGAGGTTCTCAAACTTCATTGCACCGCGATCCCCTTCTGACAACAAATATTACTACGTGACCTCAGGAGGGGGGAATGAAGCCTGAGCCCGCCTGAGTCCCGCAGCCCCAGATGGGAGGGCCAAAGCCAAAGCCTGTAACCTGAGCCCCGCCACCCAGAGCTGAAGCCCTTGGGCTTTGGCTTCAGCCCTGGGCAGTGGGGCTCGGGCTTCGGCCCCCAGCCCAAGCAAGTGTAATGCCAGCCCTGGGGACCTCATTAAAAAGTGTTTGTGACCCACTTTAGGGTCCCAATCTGCAGTCTGAGAACCGCTGCGCTAAGGGATAGCCAGGTGCTCACAACCAAAACAGGCTGGTGGGGGTAGGGGTCGGGGGTGGGACTCCAGGATTGGCCCTTCCCTAGGCCTCTTGGATTTCACAGACCTTTCCCAGGGGTATCCTATTTCAGGCCTACAGTCCAAAATGATTTATAAAGAATATGAATGTTTAGCCTCTAAAAACAGTAATAGAAAAGTAAAGGTGGTTAAAATAATTCCTAACACTTTTTTGGAGACACTAGCAGTTTTGAATAATAAGTGATCAATATTTGGTACATTGAAAGTCCAAAGTGTAGGAACATTTCAAGTAAGATAAAGAGAGCAATTGGCCTTAAATGTCTACTGTAATATTTTTGTCCTGCTTAGTGGGATGATAGCTGCACTACTCTTTGTGAATAGGACAGAGCTGGGATTCTCAGTCCCTGAGCCACTGCAGTCTTGTCAGAACGAGGTGCAGTGTGGTTGGGGGACACATCTAAAAGAGCAGTCCCTGTCTGTAGAGTTTTCGAGACACACTGGTAGTATGCTGTGCAGGTTGTTGCTTATGGGAATTCAAAGGATGATAGGAAGGTGTATAATTCATTAGCTACAGGCAAAGGCAGTTAGACAACATAAGCCCAGGGAATCTCACCCTTAGATGAAGAGGCATATGAAAAGTTGATGAGTTACCTTGGTTTATACTTCGAGATCATTGCTTTGAAAGTCAGGGGATACACTGGCATAAATATGGGGAAGAAGCAACACCAACAGAGAGAAGTATCTGCTCATATTTTTAAAAAGCAGCTAATGGAAGAAGGGAGCATGGAAACGAAGTTGCAGATGTTGAGAGGAATATGAAATGTTAGAAAGCAAACCTCTTAGAGATTTGTGAGAGAAAATTCTTTTCACCTGCACCAAGTGGTTTTTTTTTAAATTTCCATTATTATTTTTATTTTATTAAGGATCAAGTTTTTTCATCATCTTTATTTTGGCAAAGTAGCAGCTAGACTCAGTGCCTGATCTGGTAAACATGTTTGCAAAGGTGTTGCTACTTCATCATTAGGTGGAGACACAGGGTGGAAAGAGTAAGAGTGGTATATGTAATTGCAGAATCAAGAAGACATTTGAAAATGAATGGTGTCCATCTGCAGGCATTTTGACCAGTACTAACGGTCAGGTCTTCGGTGAGTGCTTGCTTATTCCATGCTAGGTGTGTGCTTCGCATGCACAATTGCAGGAGATTTTTTCCTCATTGGTACCCATAGGACCAACTCTAGCACCCTCTGGAGCCACGTGCGTATGCAGTGGTATAAGGGGCACTGCCAGCCCCATACCATCTCAGCTCCTTCTTACTGCCTGTGATGGTTGCATGGAATGCTCCTTCTTGCTCTTGCAAGGCCTCTTTCCCAGTGATTTGGACTTTCTGTTGTATATTTATTGTAGTCAGTGTATATAGCTCTTAGTGTTAGTGTATATAGTAGTGTTAATAGTTGTCCCTGTTGTCAAGGGACTTTCTCCCAAGGGCTGGGCATGCCTTGGTCTCCGGACTTCAAGTCGTGTACCTCATGTGGCAAGCCAATGCCAGTGAGTGACCCACACTCTATCTGTCTAAAGTGCCTCAGGAAAATTCAGGTTAAAGAGAAGTGCCAGATTTGCAGGGGTCATGCACACAAAAGGACAGAGACATTCATTGGAACACTTTACTCATGGAGGCAGCCCTCAGACCAGTTTCAGAGCTGAGCCGCTCTGAATTGGTGCCGAGCACTTTGACTTCCATGCGAAGTGCTCCACTGGCACCGTGCTCTTCTGGGCACCCTTCTCCATTCTTGATGCCGAAGAGGCAGCATAAGAAACAGTGCACCGAGAGGGCACTTTGCAGTGCCAAAGAGTGGGAAGTGACCAGTGCAGTGAGACCCACACCAGGCTACTTGTCCTCCCAGAGCCACTGGTGGCTCTGCTGACTACACCTAGAGTGCCAAGTCTAATCTGGGTGCCACCCTCTGATTCTTGGAAGCCGCAGTGGGGCCATGCGCCTGTGGACTTGTTCAACCCTGGAGGCTTTCCAAGGCGGCAAGGGACCTTATGTTCCTCCCGATCTAGCAGACCCCCCAAGGCCCCCTGCCAGCCAAGGGATAGAGGGAGCAAGGGATGGTGAGCTCCACTGCAACACTGACCACTGCGACACCATCCAGGGACAAACCCTCCTGTGGTCCTATGATAGCGGTCTATGGCCCGTTACTGGTCTCCACCTCCCCGGCACCACCCAGAGGCGGAAGTGGATACTGTGCCACCCGGTCTCCCAAGAGAAGAATCCTTTTTTGGAGTCCGAAGGGGAATCCTTCACTCCACTTAAGACCTACCGGTACCCGGCCTAAAACCCGGACTTCGGTACTCGCCCCCTGGCTGGCGCCTGGCCACTGGGTCACTGGCCAATGCAGTGACAGTATTGGAACCTGTGGGAGTTTCCCCTGTTCTCAGGGCCTCCTGTCCCACCGCTCATACTCAGTGGTATCAGGGGGGCAAGCCATCCCGTCTGGCATCAGACCCTGACTCCGGTACTGACATCCAAGAAATGGCCCCAATGGATGTGGTGGAGGTGGAGGAAGAGCAGGCGGACCCTCACCTGTTACAGGCCTCCTCCTCATCATTCCCGGGTGAGACGGTTGCAGGTCCTAGTAATGACTTCAGGGCCCACCAAGAGCTCCTGAAAAGGGTCACCGCAAACTTGAGACTGGAAATGGAAGAGCTCAAGGAGCCTAATTGACATCCTGGCTACAGCAGCTCCCTCCAGAGTGGCTCTGTCAGTTAACCAAGCGGTGATGAGACTTGTCAGGGTACTATGACAGACTTCTCCTTCTCTGCCCCCTATCTCAAAAAGGGCAGAGAAGAAATACGCTGTCCTATCCAGTGGGTTTGAATACCTCCACCCAACCCCCCCGCCCTCTGTGGTATTGGTGGCAAATGAGCGGGATAGATGGGGCAGTCGAGTGTTACCCCCAAAAATAAAGAGGCCAAGAGACTGGACCTGTTCAGACGTAAGGTTTGTTCAATGGGCAGCCTCCAGTTGCATCTCTGATCAGCAGGCTCTCCTGGAGAGATACGATTGTAACCCATGGGACTCATTGTCCAAATTTAGAGACTTGCTACGACAGGAGTTGAGGTAGGAGTTCACAGCCATCCTAGAGGAGTGCAAAACAGTGGCCAGGATCTCCCTCCAGGTGGCTCTGGATGCGGCTGACTCAGCAGTCTGAACTATGGAGTCAGCGGTCACCATGTGGCGCTGCTTGTGACTCAAGTCATTGGGCCTCCCTCAAAGTGCAGCAGTCCATTCAGGGCATCCCTGTTCTCAGTACAGACTGACTCCAAGCTTCAAGGACTTGAGGACTCCCCTTCGCTCCTTGGGCCTTTATACACCTCCTGCCTCCAGGAAGCATTTTAGGCCCCAGCAGCCTCCCAGGGTTGTGGCACTTCCCAGGCAGGAGCCCTATAAAAGAAAAGGGAAGGGCTATAAGCGATGCCAACCCCTACTTTCTATCTCAGCCTCCCAGTGAAGCTCGCATAGGTATCCTGGCGGGGCTAGGGAGGCCTTTTGAAGTACACCCGAGGACAGTCTACCAGTCTGATCGCCAGATCCGTCCCCCACTGCCTGTCACCCTTCAGCCCAGCCAGGTCATATATAACATCGGACAATTATATGCACTATAGCAGCTGGTTACACCCTCCAATTTTCGTCCACTCCTCCTACCTACCCCCTGTCCCTCTTCAGGGACCCTTCTCATGAGCAGCTTCTTATCCAGGAGTTGCAAACCCTTCTACACGTGGGGGCTGTACAGGAAGTTCCTTGAGACTTGAGAGGGAAGGAGTTTTACTTTGATGTTTCCTAAACCCGAAAGTCAAGATGGGGGGTGGCTATGGCCCATCCTGGACCTGTGTTGCCTCAACAAATATCTCAAGAAGCTGAGGTTTTGCATGGTCTCTCTGGCCTCCATCATTCCCTCCATCAGTCCCTCCCTGGATCCAGGAGACTGGTATGCCACCGTCGATTTAAAGGATGCTTATTTCCACATCTCCATCTTCCGTGGGCGCAAGAGATTTCTCAGGTTTGTAGTGGGTCAACACCATTATCAGTTCACCACTCTTCCCTTTAGCTCGTCGGCAGCCCCACAGATCTTCATGAAGCGCATGGTGGTGACAGCAGCCTTCCTTGGAGTTGAGGCATGCAGGTCTACCCATACCTCAATGACTGTCTGGTCAATGGTCAATCTCATGTTCAGGTCCAGCGCAGTTCAGTACAGTACGAGCCACCTTCCAGGTGCTGGGTCTGTTGGTAAACGAGCAGAAGTCAACCCTGGTCCTGGTTCAGAGAATAGAGTTAATCAGGGCAGTACTCGACATGACTCGGGCCAAGGCCTTCCTACTGGAAGCCGGATTCCAAGCTTTTTGGACCTGATCTCCAAAGTCACGACCCACCTGATGATAACTGCTCAGGTCTGCCTCAAAGTATTGGGGCAAATGGCAGCATGTACCTATGTGGTGCAGTACACAAAGCTATGCCTCAGACCCCTCCAGATGAGGCTTGTGTCAGTCTACCCGCTGAGCAGACACTGCCTGGACTCAATACTCATTATTCCCTCTCCAGTCATCGTTTTGTTGACCTGCTGGAGAGACCCAGGATCACTAATGATAGGGGTACTCTTCACTGCCCCTCAACCATCCATTACTCTAGTCTTGGATGTGTCAGACCTAGGGTGGGGAGCCCACCTCAGCAGTCTCAGGGCTTGTCCTGAATAACTGCTTGTATTGGAGCTTGCTTTGAGCAAGCAAAGGTTCTGCCTCCTTGCCATCGTGACCACCCATTCCACAAGAATCCAGGCCTTAGCAGCAGTGTTCCTCATACAGGTACTAATCCAGAGCAGTAACCTGGTCATCGGTTCATACCTTTGCATCTCTGTACAGCATCTCTCAACAGGCCCATAATGATGCCAGTTTTCAGAGAGCAGTGTTGCAATCAGCACATCCGTGAACTCTGAGCCCACCTCCAGGGTTACTGATTTTGAGTCATCTAGCATGGAGAGATCACAGAAAACTGGAAAAGGGAAATAGGGACAACCTGGGGAATTAAAGACCAGTCATCTTAACTTCTGTATCTGGAAAGATAATGGAGCAAATAATAAAGCAATCAATTTGCAAACTTCTAGAAGATAAGGTGATAAACAGTCAGCATGGATTTGTGAAGAACGAATTGTGTTAAACCACCTGATAGCTTTCTTTGACAAGGTAACAAGCCTTGTGGATGGGGGGAAGAGGTAGACGTATATCTTGGCTTTAGTAAAGCTTTTGATACTGTCTCGCATGACCTTCTCATAAACAAACTAGGGAAATGCAACCTCGATGGAGCTACTATAAGCTGGGTGCAAAACTGGTTGGAAAACTACTCTCTGGGAATGGTTATCAGTGGCTCACAGTCATGCTGGAAGGGCAAAACAAGTGGGGTCCCGTAGGTATCAGGTATGGGTCCAGTTCTGGTCAATATCTTCATCAATGATTTAGATAATGGCATATAAAGTTTGCAAATGATACCAGGCTGAGAGGGGTTGCAAGTGCTTTGGAGGATAGGATTATAATTCAAAATGAGCTGGCGAAACTGGAGAAATGGTCTGAAGTAAATAGGATGAAATTCAATATGGACAAATGCAAAGTATTCCACTTAGGAAGGAACAATCAGTTGCACACATACAAAATGGGAAATGATTGCCTAGGAAGGAGTACTGCGGAAAGGGATCTGGGGGTCGTAGTGGACCACAAGCTAAATATGAACCAACAGTGTAACACTGTTACAAAAAAAGAACATCATTCTGGGATGTATTAGCAGTTATAAGAGTGTATTAGAGTGTTATAAGCAAGATATGAGAAGTAATTTTTCCGCTCCACTCTGCACTGATTAGGCCTCAACTGGAGTATTGTGTCCAGTTCTGGGCACCACGTTTCAAGAAAGATGTGGACAGATTAGAGAACGTCCAAAGAAGAGCAACAAAAATGATCAAAGCTCTAGAAGACATGACCGATGAGGGAAGATTGAAAAAATTGGGTTTGTTTATTCTGGAAAAGAGAAGACACAGAGGAGACATTACAGTTTTCAAGTATGTAAAAGGAGGTTACAAGGAGGAGGGAGAAAAATTGTTCTTCTTAACCTCTGAGGATAAGACAAGAAGCAATGGGTTTAAATTGCAGCAAGGGATTGTCAGGGTGGTTAAGCACTGGAATAAATTGCCTAGGAAGGTTGTGGAATCTCCATCATTGGAGATTTTTAAGAGCAGGTTTGTCAAGGTTCCTCCCCCACTCTGAACTCTAGGGTACAGATGGGGGGACCTGCATGAAAACCTCCTAAGCTTACTTTCACCAGCTTAGGTTAAAACTTCCCCAAGGTACAAATTGATTTTATCCTTTGTCCCTGGATCTCCACTGCCACCACGAAACTCTAACTGGGTTTACTGGGAAACGTAGTTTGGACACGTCTTTCCCCCCAAAATCCTCCCAACCCTTGCACCCCACTTCCTGGGAAAGGTTTGGTAAAAATCCTCACCAATTTGTATAGGTGACCACAGACCCAAACCCTTGGATCTGAGAACAATGAAAAAGCATTCAGTTTTCTTACAAGAAGACTTTTAATAGAAGTAAAGGAATCCCCTCTGTAAAATCAGGATGGTAGATACCTTACAGGGTAATTAGATTCAAAACATAGAGAATCCCTCTAGGCAAAACCTTAAGTTACAAAAAAGACACACGGACAGGAATAGTCATTCTATTCAGCACAGTTCCTTTCTTAGCCCTTTAAAGAAATCATATCTAACACATACCTAGCTAGATTACTTACTAAAAGTTTTAAGACTCCATTCCTCTTCTGTCCCTGGCAAAAGCAGCATACAGACAGACACAGACCTTTTGTTTCTCTCCCTCCTCCCAGCTTCTGAAAGTATCTTGTCTCCTCATTGGTCATTTTGGTCAGGTGCCAGCGAGGTTACCTTTAGCTTCTTAACCCTTTACAGGTGAGAGGATTTTTCCTCTGGCCAGGAGGGATTTTAAAGGGGTTTACCCTTCCCTTTATATTTATGACACGCCCCCCAAATCTCAGCTAGGGTGAAACGCTGGCTGGGATTTCTTCCTGGAGCTCTTGGAAAAACAGAGTTAATAAGACACATGCACCTCTAAATATACTACCAAGTATATAAAGACTAACAATATTTTCCACATCTCAAGGACGATTTTAACCAGTTCATTCTGGGAAACTTTCACGGGAGAGTGCATCAGCCACTTTGTTAGAAGCTCCTGAGATGTGTTGGATGTCGAAATCAAAATCTTGGAGAGCTAAACTCCACCGAAGAAGTTTTTTGTTATTTCCCATGGTGGTATGAAGCCACAGTAGTGCAGCATGGTCGGTTTGCAGGTGGAAACGCCATCCCCAAACATATGGGCGTAGCTTTTCCAGGGCGTAGACAATGGGGTAACTTTCTTTTTCACTGACTGACCAGTTGCTTTCCCTCTCAGACAGTTTTTTGCTGAGAAACACTACAGGGTGGAATTCTTGATCAGGTCCTTTCTGCATTAAAACTGCTCCCACACCACGCTCTGACGCATCTGCGGTTACTAGGAACGGTTTGTCAAAGTCTGGGGCCCTTAGTACAGGGTCAGACATGAGTGTCGCTTTAAGCTTGTTAAAGGCTTTCTGACACTTTTCAGTCCACTGAACGGCATTTGGCTGTTTCTTTTTGGTTAGGTCTGTCAGTGGGGCGGCGATTTGGCTGTATTGCGGTACAAATCGTCTGTAATAACCGGCCAAGCCTAAGAAGGATTGAACCTGTTTCTTTGACTTTGGGACAGGCCACTTTTGGATAGCATCCACTTTGGCCTGTAGGGGACTGATAGTTCCTTGACCCACCTGGTGTCCAAGGTAAGTCGTTCTGTTTAGGCCTATTTGACACTTCTTAGCCTTAACAGTTAGTCCTGCCTCCCTTATGCGCTCAAGGACTTTGTGTAGATGTTCCAGGTATTCTGCCCAGGAATCCGAAAATATGGCCACATCGTCAAGGTAGGCGACTGCATATTCTCCTAATCGCGCTAGGAGACCATCTACAAGTCTTTGGAAGGTGGCGGGTGCATTTCGCAGCCCAAAAGGGAGTACATTAAATTCATACACCCCGAGATGTGTGGTGAAGGCTGACCTTTCCTTGGCAGATTCATCTAGCGGTACTTGCCAGTACCCCTTGGTTAAGTCCAAGGTAGAGATGAACTGGGCCCGTCCCAGTTTCTCTAATAGTTCATCTGTGTTTGGCATTGGATAGTTGTCTGGGCGAGTTACAGTATTTAGCTTACGGTAGTCCATGCAAAAATGTATTTCCCCATCTGGTTTGGGAACTAGAACCACTGGAGATACCCATGCACTTCCAGAGGGGCGGATTACACTCATCTGTAACATATCCTGGATCTCCCGTTCTATAGCAGTTTTAGCTTGAGGAGGCACCCGGTAAGGTTGGACCCTAATTGGGTGAGCCTTACCTGTGTCAATGGAGTGGTATGCCCATTCAGTCAGTCCTGGGGTGGCTGAGAACATTGGCGCGTAGCTAGTGCACAGCTCCTGGATCTGCTGTCGCTGCACACGCTCAAGGGTCAGGGAGAGGTTCACCTCTTCCACACCACCAGCACTTTTCCCTTCGTGGTAGACACCTTCAGGCCACTCAGCGTCGTCTCCTCCGTGGGCTATAAACTGACAAACCTTTAATTCTCTGGAATAAAAGGGCTTTAGAGAATTAATATGGTACACCTTAGGCTTTCGGTTGCAGGTGGGGAATGCTATGAGATAATTAACAGCTCCCAGGCGTTCCTGGACCGTGAATGGCCCTTCCCACGATGCTTCCATTTTATGGGCCTGGAGCGCCTTTAAGACCATGACCTGGTCCCCTACTTTGAAGGAACGCTCTCTGGCATGTTTATCATACCAGGCTTTTTGCTCTTTTTGAGCATCCTGTAAGTTTTCTTTAGCAAGGGCTAAAGAGGTTCGGAGGGTGTTTTGTAGGTTGGTTACAAAGTCCAGAATGTTAGTTCCTGGAGAAGGTGTAAATCCCTCCCACTGCTGCTTCACCAACTGTAATGGCCCCTTAACCTCACGGCCATATACAAGTTCAAATGGGGAAAACCCTAAACTGGGATGTGGTACAGCTCTGTAGGCAAAGAGCAACTGCTGCAACACTAGGTCCCAATCATTGGAGTGCTCATTTACGAATTTACGTATCATGGCCCCCAAAGTTCCATTAAACTTCTCCACCATGCCATTTGTTTGATGGTGGTTGTCATAAATATAAAGGGAAGGGTAAACCCCTTTGAAATCCTTCCTGGCCAGGGGAAAGCTCCTCTCACCTGTAAAGGGTTAAGAAGCTAAAGGTAACCTCGCTGGCACCTGACCAAAATGACCAATGAGGAGACAAGATACTTTCAAAAGCTGGGAGGAGGGAGAGAAACAAAGGGTCTGTGTGTCTGTCTGTATGCTGGGTCTTGGCCGGGGATAGACCAGGAATGGAGTCTTAGAACTTTTAGTAAGTAATCTAGCTAGGTATGTGTTAGATTATGATTTCTTTAAATGGCTGAGAAAAGAATTGTGCTGAATAGAATAACTATTTCTGTCTGTGTATCTTTTTTGTAACTTAAGGTTTTGCCTAGAGGGGTTCTCTATGTTTTTGAATCTAATTACCCTGTAAGAGATCTACCATCCTGATTTTACAGGGGGGATTTCTTTATTTCTATTTACTTCTATTTTTATTAAAAGTCTTCTTGTAAGAAAACTGAATGCTTTTTCATTGTTCTCAGATCCAAGGGTTTGGGTCTGTGGTCACCTATGCAAATTGGTGAGGCTTTTTATCCAACATTTCCCAGGAAAGGGGGGGTGCAAGTGTTGGGAGGATTGTTCATTGTTCTTAAGATCCAAGGGTCTGGGTCTGTAGTCACCTAGGCAAATTGGTGAGGCTTTTTACCAAACCTTGTCCAGGAAGTGGGGTGCAGGGTTTTGGGAAGTATTTTGGGGGGAAAGACGCGTCCAAACAGCTCTTCCCCAGTAACCAGTATTAGTTTGGTGGTGGTAGCGGCCAGTCCAAGGACAACGGGTGGAATATTTTGTACCTTGGGGAAGTTTTGACCTAAGCTGGTAAAGATAAGCTTAGGAGGTTTTTCATGCAGGTCCCCACATCTGTACCCTAGAGTTCAGAGTGGGGGACAACCTTGACAGTGGTAAGGAGTGGCAACCAAGTGATTTACCCCATGAGCTTCCCAAAGGTTTTCCATAGTTCCTGCCAGAAAATTAGTCCCTGCATCTGTGAGGATGTCGGAGGGCCAACCTACCCTGGCAAAAATGTCTGCTAGTGCCTGGCACACACTTTTAGCCCTGGTGTTGCTTAGAGCTACTGCTTCCGGCCATCGGGTGGCAAAATCCATGAAAGTCAGTATGTACTGCTTTCCTCTGGGTGTCTTTTTCGGAGAAGGATCCAGAATATCCACAGCTACTCGCTGAAATGGAACTTCAATGATGGGGAGTGGCTGGAGAGGGGCTTTGACTGGTCTTGGGGTTTTCCCACTCTTTGGCATACTTCACAAGACCGGACATAGATAGAAACATCCTTGCCCATTCCCTCCCAGTGGAATGACCCCCCCCAAACGGTCTTTGGTCCTGTTCACCCCAGCATGGCCACTAGGGTGATCGTGGGCTAAGCTCAAGAGCTTGGCCCGGTATTTAGTTGGAACTACCAACTGTCTCTGAGGATGCCAGTCTTCCTGGTGTGCACCAGAAAGAGTTTCCTTGTATAAAAGTCCTCTTTCTACAACAAACCTGGATCGATTAGAAGAGCTGAGAGGCGGTGGGTTGCTCCGTGCCGCCATCCAAGCTCTCTGGAGGCTTTCATCTGCTTCCTGTTCGGTCTGGAATTGTTCCCTTGATGCTGTAGACATCAGTTCCTCATTGGATTGTGGACCTATGCTTGGTCCCTCTGGAAGCGATGTAGGGGATGGGGCTGTTTCCGTTGACTGTGAACCGCTTTCCGCTGGGACACTCTGTTGGGTTCAAGCTCTGGCTGAGCCTCTTGTGTAGGGTTATGGGCTGCTGCCGGTTCAGGTTCGGTGGGGCCCTCTGGTGTTGAGGTTGCAAGTACTGGATTCAGTGCTGGCAATGGGTCTGGTGTTGGTTGTTCGGCTGCTTCCGGTTCTGGGACTGGTTCCGTCTGGGTCTCTGGGACTGGATCCACTACTGCTGTTGCAGACATTGGCCTGGGGTCCGGGTCCATCACTTCTGACCGGGTCCTGATAGAAGTTTCCGGAACAGAGCTAGGCCTCACGGCTTGTTTAGCCTGGCTGCGGGTGACCATTCCCACCTTCTTGGCCCACTTCACATGATTGGCCAAGTCTTCCCCCAACAGCATGGGGATGGGATAATCATGATAGACTGCAAAAGTCCACGTTCCTGACCAGCCCTGCTACTGGACAGGCAACTTGGCTGTAGGCAAATCGAAAGAGTTGGACTTGAAGGGTTGAATCGTCACTTGGATCTCTGGGTTGATTAAATTGGGGTCCACTAAGGAAGCATGGATAGCTGACACTTGTGCTCCAGTGTCCCTCCACGTGGTGACCTTCTTCCCACCCACACTCACAGTTTCCCTCTGCTCCAAGGGTATCTGGGAAGTATCTGGGCCTGCGGACCTCTGGTGTGATTCCGGTGCAATGAACTGTAGTCTGTTGGGGTTCTTGGGGCAGTTGACCTTTACATGCCCCATCTCGTTACACTTAAAACATCGTCCAGCTGACAGGTCACTGGGGCGAGGTGGGTTGCTGGGACGATAAGGTGTCTGGAGGGTTCTTTGGGAGGTAGGTGGGGCCTTGGGCAGCCCCCGATAATAGGGTGTGGTCTGGGGTTGTCCCTTCTGGTCTCTGCTCCAACTGCGACCAGTTTTCTTCTTCTCTGCCACCTCCATCCATCTGGCTCCAATCTCTCCTGCCTCGATTACAGTTTTGGGCTTCCCATCTAGGATGTATCTTTCTATTTCCTTAGGAACACCCTCTAAGAATTGTTCCATTTGCATTAGGAAGGGCAGATTTACTGGAGATTCAACACTTGCTCCTGATATCCAGGCATCCCAATGTTTCACAATGTGGTAGGCATGTCGGGTAAATGACACGTCTGGTTTCCACCTTAGGGCTCTGAACCTCCGACAAGAATGCTCGGGTGTTATCCCCATTCTGACTCTCGCCTTGGATTTAAACAGTTCATACTTGTTCATGTGTTCTTTAGGCATTTCATCCGCCACCTCAGCTAAGGGTCCAGTGAGCTGTGGCCTCAGCTCTACCATGTATTGGTCTGTAGAGATGCTGTACCCAAGGCAGGCCCTTTCGAAGTTTTCTAAGAAGGCCTCAGTATCATCGCCTGCCTTGTAGGTGGGGAACTTTCTGGGATGGGAAGTGGTACCTATAGAAGGATTGCTAGGGTTTGTTGGTATATTCTGTTGAGCCTTTACCTTCTCCATCTCCAGTGCATGCTTCCTCTCTTTTTCCTTCTCCTCCTCCACATGCTTCCTCTCTTTTTCCTTCTCCTCCTCCATGTGCTTCCTTGCCTCCATTTCCCTCCTGTGGGCAGCCTCCTGTACCTCCTTCTCCAGCCGCATGAGTTCTGTCTGTCTTTCATGTTCCTTTTGTTTTTCCTGAGCCTGAAATCTGGCTAATTCCAGCTTTTGTTGAGCCGTGGATTTTGTCATCCTAAGCTCTCTGTTTTTAACTAACTTTACACCCGAGGTTTAGAAATAAACAAACAAAACTTGGCTGTAAAATTTTGCTGTGCTGGAATAGGATACCTATTCTCTGATAGTGATTGTCAACCGACAGAAAAAGACAATTCCCTTGTCTCTGCTCTGGCCCCAAATCAAAGCAAAAAACCTCCAACTACTTGAAAACCTGCTTACCAGCAGCCTAAAAGAAAAAAAATTCCTTTTCAAACCGGTGCTCCTTGTAAAAAAATCAAAATCCTAAAAAAAACCCCCTGCCACTTTTGTCTCCAGGCAAATGGGTAGAACACCCCCTCCCCCCGTTTACTTTTAGGAAAAAAAAAACTCTGGGTTGGAAGACTGTGAATTTCCCTGCAGGAGTTAAGTACCCTGCCTCCAGGGAAAGAAAACCTGCAATTCACAAAAATAATCCCCTTTTGTCTCTGCTCTGGCCCCAAAGCAGAGAAAAAACTAGCTGCTTTCCAGCAGCCCTAAAGGAAAAAAAAAATTTCCTTTTTAAAATCTGCATTTCTAGTTCAAAAAATCTCAAACTGATCTCAAAGTGATTTCAGGTTAATCCCACCACTCTGCCACCATGTCAAGGTTCCTCCCCCACTCTGAACTCTAGGGTACAGATGTGGGGACCTGCATGAAAACCTCCTAAGCTTACTTTCACCAGCTTAGGTTAAAACTTCCCCAAGGTACAAATTAATTTTATCCTTTGTCCCTGGATCTCCACTGCCACCACCAAACTAACTGGGTTTACTGGGAAACGTAGTTTTGACATGTCTTTCTCCCCAAAATCCTCCCAACCCTTGCACCCCACTTCCTGGGAAAGGTTTGGTAAAAATCCTCACCAATTTGCATAGGTGACCACAGACCCAGACCCTTGGATCTGAGAACAATGAAAAAGCATTCAGTTTTCTTACAAGAAGACTTTTAATAGAAGTAAAGGAATCCCCTCTGTAAAATCAGGATGGTAGATACCTTACAGGGTAATTAGATTCAAAACATAGAGAATCCCTCTAGGCAAAACCTTAAGTTACAAAAAAGACACACGGACAGGAATAGTCATTCTATTCAGCGCAGTTCCTTTCTCAGCCATTTAAAGAAATCATAATCTAACACATACCTAGCTAGATTACTTACTAAAAGTTCTAAGACTCCATTCCTGGTCTATCCCTGGCAAAAGCAGCATACAGACAGACACAGACCCTTTGTTTCTCTCCCTCCTCCCAGCTTTTGAAAGTATCTTGTCTCCTCATTGGTCATTTTGGTCATTTTGGTCAGGTGCCAGCGAGGTTACCTTTAGCTTCTTAACCCTTTACAGGAGAGAGGATTTTTCCTCTGGCCAGGAGGGATTTTAAAGGGGTTTACCCTTCCCTTTATATTTATGACAAGGTTAGACAAACACCTGTCAGGGATGACCTGGATAATACGTAGTCCAGCCATGAGTACACGGGACTGGACTAGATGACCTCTCGAGGTCCCTTCCAGTCCTATGATTCTATGGAACAGACATGAGCAAGCACTCGAAGGAAAAAATGGTCACTAATCTTTCGTAGCTGTTGTTCTTTGACACATATTTCTTATGTCCGTTCCGTAACCCACCCTCCCGCCCCTCTGTCAGAGTTACTGGCAGGAAGGTACTGAGAGGGTGCGGGGCCGGCGACATCCCTTATACTGGCGCGTATGTACGCGGCTCCAGAGAGTGGTATCCACAGGGCTGGCTCTCGCACTAAGGGAAAAATCTCGGCAACTGTACACACGGCGTGCACAGACCTAGAATGGAATGGCCATGAGCAGCATTTCTTGAAGAACAACAGTTACAAAAGGTTAGTAATTTGTTTTCTCCATAACCTTGTCACATACTTCTCCACCAATAGTAAATCTGCACTCACTGGAAGAAAATGTGGGACTAATGTAGTATGCTTTTAATTCACGTTGTAGTACATCATTGTAATACCTTATTACTGGCACTGCACCCGTAAGCCACTGATGTTATACTATAGCTGTACACCTTTGGAGAGGATCAACACTGGCCTTCATTTTTATTTTGAAAACAGTGAACAATTCCATGAACGATGATAGTTTGGGCACCAATTACATGGCCTGGCCAGACTTATTTATTTGTTGTAGTTCTCCTGTAGCCTGGTTTTAAATTGGTAGATGTAGCATTCCAAACTGCAAGATCTCGGGCCAAATTCAGATCGGTGGCAAGTCCTGTTTATTTCAGTGGGATTACCCTTGTTTATGCTGTGGTTGACTTTGTCTCGAGACTCTAAAAGGCCAGTTTCCCTGGAAACTCCTGATTACTGGCACCTGGCATTCCCACTCAATCAATTTTGCAAACATTGGATTGTGTCTGGGTTGTGTGTTTTTTGTTTTGTTCGTTTTTTTTGGAGGTTGGGGCCATGTTTGCTGGGTGGGGTTTGTGGTTGCTATAGTTATTGTGGTATAGTGTGTTCAAGAAGCTGCCATGGCTGCCAGTGTTATTTCTCTCTGATCAAAGCAGAAAGTTTTTTCCCACTGAAAATTCAAAGGCAGCAACCCTCAAGACTTGGAGCCACTTTTCTTTAAGCCCAGACCCTTGTGTCACCTGCAGATGGTTTCTTGAGGTTGACCTGGGATTCCTTCATATGGAAAAATGAGAGAGAGAATAGGTAATATGGGCAAAAAGCAACAATAGCAGAGTGAGGGAGGGAAGTGAATGAGAGTGGATTGTGAATGGTGGGGAGGAAAGTGGGAGTGGAGCAAGAGGAGAACAATGTGAGTCAAAGGAAAATGAGAGCAGGAAACCTGAAGAGAAAAAGAGGAGGCCAAGGAACGACAGAACAGGGAGAGCAAGATATTGGGCAGCACTTGGAGCAAAGCTGATAAGTACACACTTTAAAAGGGAGTTGTCCGCAGCAATGGGGTAGAAAATACAGTAAAGGGACTGGGACAAAAGCATGAATAGTGTTTCCCCTCCCCCAACTCTGTCCATTACAGGAAAAGACACTGGTTTCTCATTCAAAAAGTGGGGAGGCTGGCAGGAATGGGGAGCAAGGAATGTGGGCACTGTTCTCTCTACCCATTGAAACCTTTTGGCACATACCTGCCCCACTGCACAACAAGAACGCCTGTTTTTCATGTTAAAGCCTGGTTATCCTGTTAAAGAAAGTTGGCCAAGGTTTCTGTTTTCAGCACAGTAACCAGCTTCTAGAAAAACAAGAGCCACCATTGGAAATGTTTGCTACTGTCACTTACATCCAATATAGAGGGCCCATATTAGGTAGGGGTGAGAGGAGGTAAGAAAAGTAGAGCTACCTTTCAAGTTTTTCACTATATGTAACAAAAATAGAGGTACAGTGTAGTGTGGCACCAACAAACCCAGAGGACTTTTCAGCAGACGCTCCTAGGATAAGCTTTGCCTACCTTATTTTGCATCAAATATTATAGGATAGTTATTCTCTGTTGTAATCAGTCTCAGAGACAATCCGTATTTATTTAATATAGAATTTTACTCTCTTTAACTCTGGCAGTGCCTTGCATATCTTATAAAAAACAGAATGAAACTAGAGTTTGCACTGTGCAACATTTAAAGCCAGTGCTGTGATTTGAAGAGACTTAGTGGGAACTAATAAATAAAGCAAATAAAAGGTCTCATTAAATAAAACTAACCAAGCAAAAGTCCTGTATCCGCACCCTGAAATTACCCAATGGGTTCACTTGGACCATGAAAGGGAACAAATTCAGGAGGCAAGATCCCGCCCCTTTCACCACTCCTTGAACGCAGACTTCCAGGCCTGGATCAGAGTGACTCAGTGGAGAGAGATAACAAAAAGAGGGGGTAGCTGTCTGCCTCTCAAATAGCTCAGTTCCACACCTTTTAGGGGTTTAAAAATTAATTCACAGACATAATTCATGCTTAAACAAGATTAAGGTTGTAAATATGTTACTTCTGGAAACAGATTTTCTTTTAAAAACCAGAAATTTTAGAAACTAGAAATTCAAACTTAAGGTTACACTAAAATTAAATATGGAAATGGCTGCAACTCATAGCTGGTATTATCCCATTCCATCCAACCCGTGCACACTTCGGCAGAGTCTAAAAACCCTCTATATCTTTTCATGTTGCTCAGACCTTGAGAGAGCAGCAAAGTCAGCAGTTTAGCCGTCCTTGACTATTTAGTCCTGTTTTCCTCATGTGATTAGATTTTTTTCTATTAGCTTCACAATATTTTGGAGATGTATTACCTTTGCATTTTTTTATATAATCTTTAAAGAAAAGACAAAAGAACAAAGAGGGGTAATAGAGAAATTTGTAACAGTGCCTTCTCCAGCTCACACAAAAGATGACAAGGAGAGGATGCCTTCTTTCTCGTTCATCACCACCATTAGCCATGACTGCACTGAAGGCAGTTTCAAATAAGTGTTTTTCCCCAGTCATATAATGCTATGGGGCCATCAGAAACTTCCTTAAAGTTTATTTCTTTAGCAGTTCAGTCATTAGGATTAGGAAACATTGTTGACCAGTTCAGTTCAAAATTACCAAATTAATTTACATAGTTCTACAAATTAGTTCTACATTCCTTGGTCTGCTAGGGCAGCTTTGTTTCCTGGTGGATCTGGCTACTGGAGGATTCCCTTTCCATAGGGGAATCCTTGGCTGGTATAATGTCACCATGACAGTCCTATCACCTCCTCTTCTAGACCCTGCTGTAGGGGGCACAGCCAGGGCCAAGAGGGGTGTTGCTTGGGTTTCCCAGCAATCCTTTTGGCTTGGCATAGTGTTCTTGGGGTATCCAGGACTGGGAGTCACCTTGTTCACCTGACTCCAGCGAGAGGGAGTCTTACCCAGGGTGCTGGGTGTCAGCTCCCTGACGCCACCAGCCCTTCAGCCACTCAAGCACTCTCCTCTGGGCTATGCCAGCCCTGTCTTTGCCCTGTAGGTCAACAAGAGGTACACCCCATTCTGAATAGCTTTGAAGTGTTCCCCTGTGATAACCAGCCTCTGACATTGGTTACTCACAGAAATCCCAGATCCTCTGTTCCCAAATATTCCATGTCACACCCCAGTTCTACCTTAAATCCCTGCTCCTGTATACCATACAGCACTTGTAACAAAACAAAAGATTGTTTATTTAAAGAAGTTTTGAGATTATACTAGAAACGAGAGTGTGGTGGAAACAAATGATTACAATATAAAACGCAAAATTGGGTCTACACTTAATAGTTATATTTCCTAGCTAATAAAGTAGGGTCCCCATCCCCCCCCCGCAAAGTTCGGCCTGTTGCAGAGGTAGCTGGAATCACAGGACTCAGGATCCATTTTTTTTTCATGAGAACACCCTTCAGTGAATGGAGAGCTCATGCCTTTCCCCACTCTCTGTTCTACTGAAACAGGCCTTTGTCTTTGTTCCTATAAAGGGTGATTCTCAGTCTGTTGAAATGTTCGGGTTTTTTGTTTTTTTACCTCAAAGTGGTTTAGATTGTTTGCAGTTGTCTCTGATGTTTTGCAGTTGAAAACCTTGGGATGGAGCAAAGCTAGACAATTGTGCTTTGTATTATATCATTGGCTAACCATGGTAGGGTAACAACTCCTCCTGCTTGAATGAGCCATCATTGATGCTTATTATCCCCTGGTGACTTACCTTTATTTCAAGTCCATAAAGCAGAGGTGGGCAAACTACACCTGCGGGCCACATCCGGCGCTGTTCTACCCGGCCCTTGAGCTCCCAGCCAGGGAGTCTAGCCCCCGGTCCCACCCCTGCTGTCCCCCCTTCCCCACAGCCTCACCTCACTGTGCCACCAGCGCTCCTGTCAGGCAGTACAGCGATGGGGCTGCTAGCTCCTGCTGCTCTGAGTGGCATGGTAAGGGGGCAGGGAGTTGGATAAGGGGTAGGGGCTCCAGAGGAGCAGGCAGGGGACACGGAGCAGGGTGCAGAGGTTCTGGGGTGGGGCAATCAGGGAGCAGGGGTTCTGCCGGGGGGCAGTCAGGGGATGGGGAATGGGGGGGGGGGGTTGGATAGGTGTGGGAGTCCCGGGGGGGCGGGGGGGGGGCTGTGGATAGGGGTCTGGGCAGTCAGGGGACAGGGAGCAGGAAGGGTGGGATGGGGCAGGGGTTCTGATGGGGGCAGTCAGGGGGAGGAGGCCAGGCTGTTTAGGGAGGCACAGACTTTCCTACCTGGCCCTCCAGTTTTGCAACCCCGATGTGGCCCTTGGGCCAAAAAGTTTGCCCACCCCTGCCATAAAGCATACTTTATAAATACATTTATCTTTAAAGATTACCGTACATACATGTCACAAAGATTATGCATCTTGACAAGTTACAAGTGTACATGTTACTCTTATGGATAAACATCCTGCAAGACGTCTTTGGTGTGGTGAGTCCTTTCACAAAGAATGGGACTCTGCCAAGGAGCCTCTGTATTACACAATGCTACCTGAGGATTGGATTTCTAAAACCACCTTCCCTCCAGTCTTGATTCAGTCTTTGAATACATTGAAAGAAAATATACATGCTAAAAGCACAAACATCATTAGTAGGGGTCTTATAAAGGATATGTCACACAGATATGTATGAGATATGAATAAGATTTATTATACTTGTGTGGAAATGTGAATTTATTAGGTTAAGGTTAATAAGGATAAATATCTGTATAATTGGAATGATTTATATTTTTTCAGTTAATGTTAAAAATTACTTTTTAAAATGGCAGTTTTCCAACATCTTTCCAAAGTAAACCACCACCACGTTAGGCTCTTGGATTTCCAGAGTACAGGTGAGTTGCATCATATGTGCATTTAACTTACGCAAATTCAACTATACATGCTCGGCAAAAAAAGAAAAACAAACAACAAGATACCTGTAAATAGTGCGGGCGATTCCACCCACCATTCCACTCAATGAGCGTGTGCCCCGGAGTGAGTGAGAGATGGGAGACGTGAATCTGCTCAGTTGGTCTCATTCCCGCTTGCCTCTCATAGTGTGAGCATCTCACCATGCTGAGTGTGATTCTACTGTTTAAAGATACATATTTTTCATACAACATGGCCCCTAAACGCAAACCAACTACTTCATGTGGTGCTCAACCAAAGAAACAGCCATCTGTTCCAATGCTGGAGGAAAAACTGGCTGTGTTGGACTTATTGAGAGATGGTATGTTGGTCTCCAACGTGGGGCGTAAATATGGCCGCAACGAATCTAGCATCCGTGCCATCAAGATTTGAGAGAGAGAAATTCGTCAAGCCATGGCATCAAGTGCTCCAGTAACTGCTAAGGTGATGAGCCAGGTGCGTGATAAGAGTTTAGTGAAGATTGAAAAGGCATTAAACTTATGGCTGGAAGACATGAACTGTAAACGTGTGCCTATGGATGGCAACATGTTGCGAGAAAAGGCTCTTAGTCTCTACCTGCTGTTCAAACCTCCCGCTGAAGAGGGACAGCCTTCTGATGAGAAGGAATTCAAAGCCAGCCAAGGTTGGCTTAACAGTTTTAGGAACCACTTCAACCTCCAAAACGTGCAGACTATTGGTGAAGCTGCATCTGCCAATGAAGAGGCAGGAAAAGCCTACCCCGAACAATTAAAGAAAATCATAGAAGAAAAGGACTATCTTCTGGAACAAGTTTTTAATGCTGACGAGACTGGGCTCTTCTGGAATAAAATGCCCAACTGCACTTACATTTTGAAATCAGAAAGACAAGCCCCTGGCTTCAAAGTAGCTAAAGACAATGTGACTGTGTTGTTTTGTGGCAATGCGGCTGAACATTTAATAAAGCCGGGCTTGCTCAACAGGGCTGCTGATCCCCGTGCCCTAAAAGGCAAGAACAAAAATCTTCTGCCTGTGTTCTGGCAATCAAATAAAAAGGCTTGGGTGACGGCAGCATTATTTCTGGATTGGTTCCACAAGTGTTTCATTCCAGAGGTCAAGAGGTACCTCGAAGAGAAAGGACTTGACTTTAAAGTGTTGCTGATCATAGACAATGCTCCTGTCGACCCTGCGGCACTCCGGTTTGCGCATAACGACGTTGAAGTAGTCTTTATCCCCCCCAATACCACCTCATCCTCCAATGTCTCGACCAAGGCGTGATTAGCTGTTTCAAGGCCACGTACACAAGGCTTACGTCTTCATGGATACGTAGTGCTATGGATGCTGATCCCAATCTTAATGTGATGGTGTGTTGGAAGTCCTTCAACATTGCCGATTGCATCACTTATATTAAACAGGCAATGGATGCAGTCAAGCCTGAAACAGTCAATGCATGTTGGCGAAACCTATGGAAAGAATGTGTGAATGATTTTAAGGGTTTCCCGACCATTGACAAAGAAGTGAAACGCATTGTTCAGATGGCCAGGCAAGTGGGTGGTGATGGTTTCGTCAACATCCTTGAGGAAGAAATTGAAGAATTAATTGAGAGCCGTAGAGAAACATTAACTAACGAAGAGTTAGAGGAACTGATAAAATCATCTATAGAAGACGAAGATGACGACAACGAACAGTAAGAGCCAGCAAGTTGGAATCTTCATAAATTTGCTGAAGTGTTCCAAGCAGTGAAACACTTGAATGGTTTAATTTCTGAATATGATCCCTCTACGGAACGAAGCCTCAAAATCATACGTAGTATTACGGACGATTTGAGACCGTATCAAGAAATGTTTGAGCAGCTCAAGAGACAACAGCGACAGTTGCTGATCACCATGTTTTTAAAGGAAAAACAACCAGCAGCAGATGAGCCTACGCAATCAACTTCTCGAGCTGAACCAGAGTCAATCACTTTGTCTACGACTTGCTCTCCGTCACCCAAGCTTTCTATCACCTCCATCTCCTGGATTGACCTCAAACCCTGACGACCCCCTGTAATTACCCCATCATTAAAAATACAGTACAGTAAAATTATATTTTGCATATGTACTCTATTATATACTGTACATTACTGTATACATTTATACATATTACTGTACAGGTTTGTATACACAAAACCATGTACAGTATACTGTACTCTATGGGCGATTGAAGGGATTTTCAAGGGTAATTTCGACTATACGCGATTTTCACCTTACGCGCTAACTTTAGAACCTAACCCCCACGTAAGATGCAACTCCACTGTACACAAACTAATTCAGGAGTCTCTTTCTGTATTTTTAATTTTTAAATCTCTGGTTAATTTTGATCCCTAACTAAGGGCAGGTCTACACATAAGGCGCTGCAGGGGCGCAGCTACAGCACTTTAGTGGCGACTCTATCTATGCTGATGGGAGAGCTTCTTCCATTGGCATACTTAATCCACCTCCGTGAGAGGCGGTAGCTATATTGACAGGAGAAGCCCCCCCATCAACATAGCGCTGTCTATACCAGGAGTTAGGTCAGTGTAACTTAGTTGTTCTGGAGGGTAGATTTGTCAGACCCCTGAGCGACACAGTTATGCTGCTGCAAGTTCGTAGTGTGGACTTGGCCTGAAATGTAAACAATAATTTTCAGAATCATCTGGCTAAAACGTACTGACTTGAATGCTGCCTTATTGTAACCTTTGGATCTTATTCATATTACCAGAGAATGTTGTCAATGGTTTGGAAATGAAAAACAAGAAATCTGTTATAATGACAAACAAGTTTATACATATTTAGACCTAACTGGCTAAAGGGAAAAATTGTTTGTGCTGTTAAAAGAATTTTCTGTGCTAAGATTTGCTGTCTGTTTTTTATCAGCAGCCTTTGGGGTTTGATCCTGCTCCCAGTGACATAAGTGGGAGCTGTCCCATTTCCTTCAATAGAAGCCTGATTGGGTGCATACTCTCATTTAGTATTTGTTATGATTATGGCTATGTAGTTTAATTTTTGAATAGTCAAAAGGAAGAAGAAGGTGGAGTGAACCTGCAGATGAAAAATTTAGATGATTCACATGAGCCTCAGTTGTTTGATTTAAATGAAATTTGAATAATTTAAACAATTTATTTTTTTAAATTGAAACTGTTCTCAAAAATAGTATATCTGCATTTACTTTTATGGGGCTTAATTCCATATATGTCTTGCCATTAAATAACCAACTTAATTCAAATTTGACTAATATAAAAAGCAAGTTTGACTTAGTTTTCTATTGATCATTTGAATTGACACTGTATGACCCTGGAAGTAGTAACATTTAATTTTGTAGGCTTTTCTCTAAATAATCTGACAAATATAGAAAGCAGTTTTGACTTAGTTCTTTATAGGTTTCTTTGTATTAAAACTCTGATCAAGAGAGTAGTAAGTTTGCATTTACTTACCATCTTATTAAGAGAGTTTTAATTTTAATCTTGGAGGGCTTTTTTTTTTTTTAAATTATACATGGTTATTAAGGTTAAGTGCGATTTGATTTATAAAAAGGAAATTTTGATTGAGTTCTTTCGTATGGGTTATATTTTTATAAGACAAAATGAAATTCTTGAGCATTGTAAATCTCTTGGTCTAATAGATACTTTACTACTCAAGGTGTTCCAAGTACTTGGTGATGTTACTGTGTGTGTGTGTGTATTTTAGTCCATTACTGCATTGAATATTTATGGAATGTGCTTGTCACTTTTTAAGTTACTGTTTTATTGATATAAAAATGTCACCCATGAAAGTAGAATTTTGCCCCTTTTTGCACCAACCTTTTGCACCATGGATGTAAACTGGAAAGAGTTATAAAAACTTTAAGAAGTCTTTAATATGTGGCTGCAAACATGAATCCAGTTATTCCTCTTTATTTGTGTAGTTTGCCTACATCGAAGTACGGTTACTCTCAGATATAAGATACCTGTTTTTTGTCCAGTCCTAGGAGGTTCATAGCGCTACAGTACAACACAGTATGGCAACAAATTTAAATTAAATATCCTACATACTTCTGTGGAAATGTTTATAATGATTATCCTGAAGGTGATCATTTTTAGTGAAGAGATGAAAAAAGTCTCACTGCATTTTCCAGTCACTGCTTTTTGTTTGCTGTATCAGTGCTAAGGTGGGAATATTTTGGCTTAAGGATGCAACTGATTTAAATACTACAGTGCTGTACATCTCTCTGGTGATAAGAGTAAAATAGTCCAGAAAAATCACTTCTCAGTTTAATGAGTTACTGATCCAATAAAGATGTGCAAAATTTGGAGAGAAGTCTATCCACTAGTTTTGGCTAGTTCTGAGAGTGGTGATTGTCATGCTGTCTGGAGTGGCTCATGAGTGTGAGTGCCAACCTCAGGGCAGACTATCAAGAAGCAGAGTACAAACTCCAAACTGATGGTATGTTCTATAATTAGATTTCACCAACCCAGTAACAAGTGTGAACTCCTAAAGCACTATAAGAGTCTTACCATGGAGTCACAGACAGTCCCCTTGGGCATTCCAATTATTTTACCACCCAGGCAAGCTGGACTAAATGATAGTTGGTTGCTATATTATAACAAAGATCACAAAATACTCATATTGCTCCCAGTCTCACTTACCCAGGTTAATTTGTATCTTAAATCTCACACCAAAGACCATGCTATAATAAACTAACTGAAGATTTATTAACTCGGAAAAGGCAATGAGAGAGTTATTACAAGGTTAGAGCAGACAAGCATATGTACACAAATGAGTTAAAGTCCATGGTTTTAAAAGGTGACAGAGTTGTAGTAATCTGTCAGCTCTGAATATCTTTTAGGGCTACCCCAGGTTGACCCTGGGGATCTCTGCTTCTGTTTCATAGCTCCGGCCCCTCAGAGTCCAAATGGCAAAAGAGATGAAAAAATTTGTCAGTTATTTTTATTCCCTTCTTCCAGAATTCAAGCTGGTGAGCCCTTTTAGCTTCTTCATGGGTATGAAGGGGCAATTAACAGTCTTCGTATTGTGATGTCCCACAATGACCCATTTAGTTTTGATAGGCCTTCTTGATGGTTAGGAGACAATCCCTCCTGACTGAGCTCACAGTTTCAGAGTAAACTGTTTTTTACAGTCATAAAGCAAAAACTCAAATATTCTTATATTATGTGATAAAGATAGTATAAGTGAGATTAGTGCATGCAGCAACTTACAAACATTTCATAATGCCTAAACACATTGTTTCACTTTTGTTAGTATGGTTAAGATTGGTATCAGACTTAGACTGGTGTACAGCAATGAATTTGGCTGGGGCTTAAAGACTTGGCAAGAGCTGGCACTTGGTCTGCCAGCCTCACAGTGACTGATCCAAAAACAAAGTTACTTTTGTAACATTTGAGGTTTTAAGTGTAACCTTGTCTTTTAACTTCCAGGCTAGCATTTGCTCTCTCTCTCTTTTTTTTTTTTTTGTTGTTGTTCCAATTGCAGTCAATATCCTTTTAAGTTTTGCAGTATTACTTAGACCAGTGGTTCTCCACCTATCTACCATTGTGGGCTGGATCCAATACTACCTGTATGTCCCTGAGGATGTCAAATGAGCCGCGGCTGTGTGCTGATTGGGCCACAAGCTGAGAACCACTGACTTAGACTGTTTCCTTGTTTGAGTGGGATCATCACCCCTCCTGACCCTATAATCTGTTTCTGATTCATAGATGTGGAGACCTTTCTGAAATCTGTCTCTTTGTACATTATTGAAAAGATATAGGTGCTTCAGAGAGAATCTTGATCTTGGTTGATGATCATAGTAAGTGCAGTGGATACAGAAGAAAAGCTCTAGAGGAGCATCCTGTAGAATTTGGTCCATTGTAGTACATTTATACAGTAGGCACTCATCACCAATATATACTTAGGAGGAATTGGATTGTGGATTCAGAGGAACATTGAGTCTGCCTTATGCCTTTGGTAACTGCTGTTTTCACTGCTTTGAGATGAGTTACATTGTGACTTACATTGTGTATTTCTCTGCATCCCAGATGAATAATTGTTTCCTTTTAAACAATGAACTGGGTCGGTTTATCATGAAGCCAGATTCCTCTAGTACTTATCCTGTCTGTAGGGTATCTACTTGAACCATTTATGTGGATGGGTCCTGGACTAGGAGGTCCTCTATAGGAGCAGATATGAATCCCTTTCTGCCTATGCACTAAAATACTTGTTTGTTATGGTTTATATTCCCTTTTATTAGGCAATTTACCCAAAGACTCGGTCACTACTTTTGTCTATAAGCTTCTTCAAAAAGTTTGAAGCATATTGTGCTCCTGCCAGGAGCTGGTTGGATGTGTGTTCCAGGAACAAAACCACATAGGTTTATATTACTGTCAATAGACCTAGCTGAGGAATATAAAGCATCCAGGATAAACAAATGTAGCTAGTGATTTGTTTTAGCTTATTTCTAGCTCAAGAGTTTTTGATCTTCTTCGGGAGGAAGTTGGATGATGAGTCTTCTAATGCCAGGCTAGCTCAAGGAAAGCAGATGAATTCTCAGGGGGACATTAGCATTGATGTAGTAGTTGAATTAAGATGAATCCACTCACCTGTCTGTAGACCACAAGAGTCACTGGATAGACTATAAAAAGGAGGACTTGTGGCACCTTAGAGACTAACAAATTTATTTGAGTATAAGCTTTCATGAGCTACAGCTCACTTCATTGGATGCATTCAGTGGAAAATACAGTAAAGAGATTTATATACAGAGAACACGAAACAATGGGTGTTACCAGACACACTGTAACGAGAGTCATTACTTAAGGTGAGCTATTACCAGCAGGAGAGCGGGGGTGGGGGGGGGGAACATTTTGCAGTGATAATCAAGGTGGGCCATTTCCAGTAGTTGACAAGAACGTCTGAGGAACAGCAGGGGGTGGGGGGAATAAACATGGGGAAATGAATTTGAGCTCTCTGTCCATTGTGCGACAGACATTGAATTTTGCTGGAGTCTCCTGAGGCTTGAAGAGCTGGCATTTCTCAGGCTTTGCTTTATTGTGAGATCTGTGATGTACGAAGGCCTTGGTTATGATGGTTCTACTGAGGCAGAGGAGAACAGACTTTTGTTTTAGTGACCATTGGTTTGGAGTGGGGGCCCTGCAATCTATGGTATCCTTGGTCAGAGTCTGAAAGAGCCCTTGCCAAAGTTAAGACAATCAGAATGAAAGTAAAAGCCCACCCCCAAAGTAACCTACCATAGTGGATACCAAACCTAAACAAAAACACCTTTTCTCACAAACAGCATTAATTGTGACTCTCCCCTCCCAAAAGCCTGGGTTTTTTTTGTTTGTTTTGGTTTTAATCTCTAAAGGCCAACAGTTTAAGGAATTAGTAGGTCCCGCAGCTGAAGGCCTTCCTCATGGTAAGCGTCCTGTCAGCAGGGGTCTCTCCCTTTTGAATGGTTAGCATTCCAGCTCAAGCCCCTCCACTTGAAGCACTTTGGTACGAGGAAAAGGGTAGTCTCTGAAGTAGGCAGGTTCTAAGCCACTGAATGCTTTTTACAGGTAAAAATCAATACCGACTGGAAACCAAGTGGTAGCAAGTGCAGGTCACAAAACTCTGGTGTTAGATACTTAAGGTATAATAAACAGGCTACTGCTTTCTGTATGACTTTCGGTTTCCAGGCTGACTTAGGTGCAGCCCCATCAAGAGTTTATAGAATAATCTAATGTTGAGGTGACAAAGGCATGGATCGCAGTAGCAACGTCTTCATCCAAGAAAATCAGTCACAGTCTCCTGGCTAGACAAGGATGGGAAAAATGTTCATGGAGGCTGCTGCCATGTGATCATTTTAAGAGCTGCTGGGGATCTAACACAACTCCTAGAATGTGAACAAGTAGTAGAAACAGCACCTCAGCAAGAAGGGCAGGTATAATTCCTTGGTGTATCTAATTGCTTTCCCACATAACTTCAGTCTTATCCCAATAGGCCTTCAGACAGCTAGCTATCATGCATGGCCCAGGTGTTCAACAGTACTGGCTGGGCTGATGTGGAGAGAGCTGGATGTCAACACTGAGCAGGAGGGAGGCAATATGAAATCCTGTGAAACTCCACACAGCAGCAGTCATAGGAATGAAAAGTAATTGCCTAACACAACCCTGTGGAATTACTCAATAAGGAAAGAATGGAACTGTCCAAGAGCAAGCACTGCCCTGACAGGTACTGCTAAGCAATGTTCTCCTGCTTTGGTGCACACACACAAGCCTGGAATTCCTGGCTGGAACCACCCGAAGAACTACTTCAGTTTCCAGCAAACAAGTAAATCCACTTAGAGGGCGATAGAGTAAAATGGAAGAACATCATCAAAGTAACACCTGGAGTAATTTTAGGGAAGCTTTAGATGTCTGCTTTACAAAACTCATGATGTCCATCTGTAACACACAAAGAAAATGTACATCCTTGGATAAAAAAAAGAGAAGGAGAATGCTTCTAATTGAAGCAGCATTACAAAACCCTGTTACCAACATATCTGCTTTAGTAGTGCTGCCATGACAGTACTCGCTGCAGTCTGCAGTGAATTTAAGTGCTTAGCTTGTGAATCTCCAAAGCTGGATGGACCTGAGGCTGCTGTTGTATCCAAACGTGGGTGGAGTGAGCTGTAGTGTGATGTTCTACTGATGGGCATTCCCACCATGGAAAGCCCTGGGACATTTCTCAAAGATGCTATTTTCATGTATTTTGCTTAGAGGCTAAGCCAGGGATGAATGTTTTCAGTGCCAGATTTAATTATTTTTAAAACCCTAATCTGCTCTTTAAAAGAAGCTGTCCTGCTGTGGATTGAGATGGGTTTTTTTGCAGGGAGATAAGGGCTAGGCTGAAGCCCGTAACCAACATTAAGGTTTTTACTTCTAACCAACTTTCAAATCTATGAGCGTATGTTGCCTTATTTCCTAGGCTTGGGTAAGTCTGGTTTTGGAAGCCAGAGAATCTCTGAGGTTGGGATACTGCTCTTAAAGAGAGTACATGCAAGTTACTTTAGAGCTGATAAGCTTTTTGTGGTGCTTGTTCCTTGAAAGCTACTCAGAAAGAATGTTGTCAGTCAGGAGTTAATTTTCTCATCTGTGATAACGGCTAGCAGTGTAACCACTGCCACTAAGGAGCTAACATTCACAACTGCTTGCTTTAAACAGAGGGATTTATGTGTATCCACAGATTAATCTAAGCAGCAAATGCTGTGCAGAATAACAATTTTCTTTATAACTTCCCACAGAAAAGCAGCACTGGCTGGGCAAATTGTTAGAAATGTATTCTTTAACTAGACAATAATAAACATAACATGTTCTTGAATCCCCTAGGGTGTATGCACATATTTATAAATTTTTTCTTTCAATATTCAGGAAAAGTGAATGTCTTCATTTATGACAATAGGCCTGCTTCCTTGGTTAGGTCTTACTGGTGAGAAGGACTTCAGTCTTTTTCTCAGATATAGAGCCATTTAGTTTCTGCCCTTACAGAACTAAAGACAAATGAAGGGATGAATTTGCCTACTCAGGCCTTGTCTACATAGAATCATAGATTTTAAGGTCAGAAGGGACCATTATGATAGTCTAGTCTGACCTGCACAATGCAGGCACAGAATCTCACCCACCAACCCCTGTAACAAACCCCGAACGTATGTCTGAGCTGCTGAAGTCCTCAGGTTGTGGTTTAAAGACTTTAAGGTACAGGGAATCCTCCAGTAAGTGACCCATGCCCCACACTGCAGAGGAAGGCAAAGAAACCCCATGGCCTCTGCCAATCTGCCCTGGCGCTTTAGTCCACACGAGAGGGCTGTAAATTTCAGTGCACATGAGCATGTTGTGTGCTAACTAGGCAGTGTGGACTCTGATGGTGCTCACTAAAAGTTCCTTAGTGTGTGATGTAGCTCTGTTTGAAACAGCACTATGTTAACCTGCATCATGTAGAGAAGCTCTCAGATTGTCTATACAATTAAGATTGAGTGGAGAGGCCAAAAATATGTTTAGCAGAAAGGGGAACCAAGTTAACAGTTGACAGCAAAGGTAACCTTGAAGAAAAATTCTAGTGTTTTTCAGAATAGCACTTTCAGTGATAGAGGAAGTGTATGGATGGGGGAATAGAGTCCAGTTTTGAGGCTGCTACCTTATGGTGCAGGACACTGCGCTATCTTGCCTCCTTCTTCCCCTTCCAGACTGAGGTGGCAGGAGGCTGCATTCACATGGTTACTGGGATACACCAAAGTCCAGAATCCTGTCTTCCAACAGTGGCCAATGACAGGTGCGATGGCTGTGTCAGCCTTGGCTCCCTGCCCACCCATGGGATCTGTCTAAGTGAGGGGGAATAGGCCAAGCTAGATTGGGGGAACTCAGTTAAGCCAGTTGTGGGGATGTAACCTGTTGGCAGCCCAAAAGTTTCTCCTCTGGGATTTAGAAATAGGGAGTAATCTTAGCAGTAGGGGTGAGAACTGGATTGGGAGGGGAGTAAGGAAAACTGTAATAGGGTCATTAGTGGGCTGGATTGCCCACTAGTTAATGCCCACCCACTTGCAGGGGCAGTGGTAGGGGAGCCTGGGCTCTGACCCAGGGCTCTAGTGGGGTCAAGAGTTGCTAGGGCTTCCTTCTTGATAACTAAGTAGACTACCTCCGATGGAAACAACTTCCTGCTAAGAGAGAGAACAGGGTGTTCTCCTCCTACAGGTTCCTGAGATAACACTGCTCTGTGTCTGACATCAAACAGTCTGTTTGGAGATTAAAGACCTTTGAGAAGTCTGGGTGGAATAGTACTGGTTCCCAGGTCAACCGGTCTTGTAGTGTCCTGATCACCTTGTCACAGCTTTTGGGCTACTGGACCCTTTTGCATGCAGTGTCTTTTACCATGTCTATCAAAGAGGCAACGACGATGGCGGTTTGGTATGAACCGTTGATAGCACGCTGCTGTTCTCCGAAACTGCTGTACTTGCCTCTTGGTGGAAGGGATGGGCAACCTGCTAAGGCCTGAACTTGGTCCACCAAAAGTCATAGCCACCCCTTCCTCCCCGCCACAGCATACCCCAGGGTAGGTGACTTCTGGGGTGGCGAATTAACACTTGGTTGGGGTAGTTGTCAACAGTAGCGTAGCCGGGTGGGGAGCGTCTTTTAGGTTTTAGGCACCTTTTTTTATTTTTACTCACCCAGCAGCGCTCCGGCTTGGCGGGGACCTTCACTCGCTCCCAGTCCTCGGCAGCATTTCGGCAGCAGGGGCCTTCAGTGCCCCTGAGGATCCGGAGCGCCACCCGGTGAGTAAAAGCAGGTGGCACCTTTTTTTGCACCTCTCTGAGAGCCTGTAATACTGCCATCATGTGCTTCATGTGTTCAGCTCAGCTTTCGCTGTAGATTATGTCAATGTAGTATGCCCCGTGTGGCCGTAACATTCTATCCATCAGTTGCTGGAAAGTGGCAGTGGCCCCATAACATTTAAACTGGTACAGCCTTCATGGTGTGGAGAACGTGCTTTTTTTTCCCCTTTAGATTCAGGTGTCCAGGGGATTTGCCAGTTTCCCTTGGTCAAGGTTCAATATTTACTTAGTGGGTCAACCCTAAACATGGGGTATGCACTGAATTTTGAAATGGTGTTTATCTTTCAGAAGTTGATACAGAACTGTCACCCCATCCAGCTGGGATTCCTCCACTCTATGTGACTCTTTGATAACTCCCTAGTTCTATCATGGCCTGGAGTTCCTGGTGAACGGTCTCCCACATATTCCTTGGGAATGGCCATGGGCTCTCATGTGTCTTCCTCCCTTGTTTGGCATCTATGTGGTGGAATATCAGGTGGGTTCACCCGGGTACCACTGAAAACACCTTGGCGAATCACCAACTGGCAAATTTGTTACTCTGATTCAGGCTGCAGACCCTTTCCTACAGGTACTGAGACAGCCTTACGGTATGTATCTGATGAAGTGAGCTGTAGCTCACGAAAGCTCATGCTCAAATAAATTGGTTAGTCTCTAAGGTGCCACAAGTACTCCTTTTCTTTTTGTCCTTATGGTGCTGTGGCCTGAGATTCCAAGCTCTGGCCTGGGGAAGAAACTGGGTGACAAGGAGGCCCTCTTATCCTTTCCAGACCTTCAACAAGTTGATGTGATACACCTGGGTAGACTGCCTTTACCCAGGTTGCTGGATCTCATAATCAACCTCACCAACCCATTTCACCACTCTGAATTGGCCTTGGCATCAAGCCAAGAATTTGGATTCTGAGGTTGGCAGCTGGAGTAACATTCGGTCTCCGGGCTGGAACTTGTGTAGTTGGGCCGTTTTGTTATAGGCTTCTTGCTGTGTGTATTGTGCCTTCTGTATGTTTTCTCTTGTGAACTCCCCCAGGGTCTTCAACTTGTCCTACAGCTGTATAACACATCACGGTGTTGTTCGCCCTGGTGCGTTGCTCTTCCCGTTTCCTGGAGGAAGTCCATAATTCCCCTTGTCTGCCTCCCATATAGTAATTGAAACGGGGAGAACCTTGTGGATGGTGAACAGGAGAGTGGGGATCAGGCGGTCCCCGTGTCAGGGTTTGGTGGTCACAAACTTTTTCAGCATGTTCAATGTTTTGTTAAACTACTTGACCAGCCCATCAGATTGTGGAAGGCACACTGACATCTTTAAGGACTTGACCTTCATTAGGTCACACAGCTCCATCAGTTGTGAGGTGAAATTTGTCCTTGGTCTGTCAATATTTCTTTCAGGTTCCCCATCCCGGCAAATACTTTTGGAGTTCAGTAGCAATGACAGCCATTGTTGCTGACTGGATGGGAATGGCCTGGGGGGATCTGGCCATTCTGGCCAGTGTAGTCCAAGACTACAAGTATGCATGTGTGCCCTGCTGCGGACTTCTCTAACAGGCTCATCATGTTTATACCTATTCGCTTGAAGGGCACTCTCACAATGGGTAGTGTTAGCTGGGGGACCGTCTTTTGGCCCTTCCACTGGCATTCTGGACATAAGGCACAATAGTCTCCCATCTCCAGGTGGATGCCTGGCCAGTAGAATCTCAGGGTCACCCATCAAGCATCTTCTCTCTTCACAAGTGACCCCATTGTATTGGCTGTTTTGGACAACTGTAGTACCCTCCTTTGAAACTTCCTCAGTACTAGGAGTTGCATTCTGACCTTTCCCATTCTAGGATCCTTCATCGCCCGGTATGCCCTCTCACCTATTCAAAATGGAGCCACTGTTTCCACAGCTGGGGGTCCAGTAGTTTGCTGTCTGCACAGGCAAGCTGCTCATAAACCTCTTTCAGTGTGGGGTTGTTGCTTTGTTAGTCCACAAAGTCCCCCTCATTAAAAAGTAGGTCTTCAGCAAACTATGGCAGCGGCAAGCCCCTATGGCCCCAGTTGGATCAGGGGACATATCCTGCACCCATGGGGAGGGTCTTTCTTCATCTTCCTTTGATCCCCCTTCTTTCCAAGGCTCCCTCTTGGCCACTGCAGCTGTTTCCTGCCTTCTTGGGTCTTCCAGCTCCACTTTCTCCAATGAAGTGCCTGCCACTCTTTGACCACTTCTTTGAAGAACTTCCATTCATGCCCAAGTATGACCCAACAGGGCAGGTCTTTTGCCACTGCAGCCTGTAATGTTTCCATGTGTTCTTGCATGGTCAGCCGTATGTCTCTCATTGGGTAGGGTCAGATGTCCCCATAGATACCCTGGAGGTCAATTTACATCCTCAGCTTTACTTCCTGTCCCCCTAGCCTCTCCCAGACTAAGATCTGGCTACAGCCTGAGTCTATCAGCCCCTGTACAGACACTCCATTTGCTTGTATAGGGACCAACATCTTCCCAGGGCCCCTATTTCAAGCTCTATTATTGGCTGTCCAGGCCTGCCCATAATTACAATCCACCAACAAGCAGTCCTTTCTGAAATATTCTTGCTGACCACATGCAAAACAGCTCCGAAAAGGAGGAGTTGGTTTTTCATTAGGTTCTCCCAAGGGAGGGAAATCCCCTTGGATAAGATTACTTGGCCCAGCCAGGCAGGGCTCTCCTGGTTATTAGGGGTGGATTTGCATGTTTTTCTCTTAGCTTTTGTGCGCATGCATGTCCCCCGCCCCCACTAAGGTTGTACATCCAAGTTCTCCCAGTTACCCGTTGGTGTTCGCTTATCAGTGCTCCTGGAGGACTCAGGGCACATAGGACTGACTTTCGGTGTTTCAGCCTCTGGCCCAAGAAACATCAGGTAATTCTCTGACAATACTGCTTCTGCCAATGTTTCTGGGCAATATCTCACAACCCATTTGCATCCCCCCACTGGAAGGATTCAGGCAAACTGTTCTATGACCACCTTTTCTGTCACCTGAACCCTAGTACATCCCTCTGGCTGGAGCCATTGCTAGCAGTGTTCCGTCAGGCTCTGAGTGACTACCCGTGGCTGGGGGGGAAAGAGACTTCTCAAAGCAGAACTGTTGATGGTAGGTTTCTAGTGAGATATTTAAGGTGTCCATGATGACTGCTTTGACATACAGCAAACAGCCATTACCTATGACTAATGACTCAAACAATCAGAAATGATTCTGAAGTTTAACACTTCAGGCAGTGAGGAAATTAAGGTTTTGCCTATTGAGAGAGACAGGGGATCCTTTATTTTTGCACCTCTGTAACCTAGGTAAGAAGGTGGGGGAAGGACAGATGTATATGGAAAGGATTGAAACGATAAACTGCCTAAAACTTTGAGCCCAGAACTATTCAAGGTGTTCAGAAAACAAACGGTTTTACTTGAATCAGTTTCAGAATGGCTTTACAAGCTGTACTATTTTTAGCTGTCCCGTGTTGGTACCTGACTTGACTTGCTAAAGTGGAGACCATCTATTTTCAGGTCTAACTCAAGTACTTGCAAAATGGCAACAACAGCACTTAGAAGCTGTTTTGCATGTGATGCATGAAAATATTTCCTTTTTATTCAGTTGCAGTTTCATGTCTAAAAATGATGCTGCACTAAAGGGACCGGATAAGATACTAGAGTTCCCTCAGATACAATAATTTCAAAGAGTATCCCTGCAGGATTATTGTAGTAGAAAATGGGAGTAAAGTTTACATTTCAGACTCTTTGCAGCATTAAACAGTTCTTGCCAGTATTCCAGAACAGATTTCAAAATTATGTTGTGACTCCTTTGAGAAAAATACAATGGACACCATTCCAAACTGCCCTTGAGGAGCATCGTATTGGTAAATGTAACAGGTCTGTTAATGGATGCCTTAGACTGAGCATCTGTAATTTCTTTTTCCTGTAGGTGTGTTGCCCTTGTGTTGAATAATGTTTTTCAAAAACTGGCCAGCTCATATTATAAACACACGTCAGACTCCGTAGTCCTAAAACTTGTCAGTTGGCTTGTGTTAGGTTAGGTGACTACAAACTGGAGATCTGTGGATATTTCTTTAATAAAAAAGAAACTTAACACAAATGATATAAATTATAATGCCAAAATCAATCTAAATTTACTTGCCTTCCAACAACAGAGTTCAATTGGAGATCCTAATCTTCAGTAACTAAAAAAGCTGTCAGGTCAGAGAAGACACCGAGCTGCTGTGGCTTAGTCTTCCTGTTTTAACTCACCTTTATGTTTGAGGTGGAAGCGTTTATAGCACGTGTGCATTCATAACATTTGTATTAGCTATTGGTTTATATTTGCCAAGACAATGAAAAATAAGAGAAAGTATTGATTTTTGAGAGAGCACAGTTAATCAGCTAAAAGAAAATATAAAAACAAAACTGATTTTGTTGCACCATAGGCAGTTGGTATAAACATGCAGAAATTAAGCGATACAGACAATTTCACAGCAAAAAGCAATCAATTTCATCAGTAGGTTTTAGTCAACAATTGTAAGGTATGTAAAAGTCTACCCAAATAATACATAGGAATATAAAACAACAAATATGCAAGTTCTTAACTAAGGGGTTGGAAGATTTTCAGATTTAAATGACAGCCACGTAAACAGTTAAAAGTTTAATTTTTTATTTTAAAAATTGTCTTAAAGGATTTGCTGTGAGCCTTCAAGTGATTCTGTCAAACCCTAAAGCTGTATTCAAACGCCGTGGGTCTCAACCAGGAATGCAAGAATCTGATTTTCTGAACCAGATAACAACTGTGGAGGAGCTGGAACCAAAAGCAAACAATTGCACAAAGGTACTAATTCCACTACCATTGCAGAGTACTTACAGCTATCTTTGGAGATTACCCAATACTGCACTAATTAACCTTCTGTTTTTTAGGTTCTTGTATGGCACACTCGAACAGAAAAGGTAAATCTAGGTAATGAGCCAAAATACCACCTAGACACAGTTAAAATTGAGGTATGATCTGGAGATATAACTGTGTGGGACATACTGTATAGGAAATGGATGTGGCTGAAGATGCCTGACTTCAGTCAATTAAGAATTCAAGCAGCGTACAATCTACCACTCTGCAACATCCTGCACTAGTCATCTGATGGACTTCTGTGCAAACAAAAATTTGTCAGATAAGCAAATCTGATATCTTAAGAGACATAACATCTTTTGTCTTGTTTTGCATGCATTTCTCAGCTCAGTATCACTGAACTGAAATATAAGCATTTGTTTTAAGAGTTTCCACATAGTAATACCAATCAAGACTGAAACAACTGAAGTGCAACATTTTGAAAAACGAGGAGTCCTTGTGGCACCTTACACGGCTACCACGCTGAAACATTTTCAAAAACATTTATCCAACTTAATTGATGGAATTATTATAAACTGGTTTTAGATCGCAAAATACTAGTCACCAGAAATATTTGTTAAAAGTGTTTTTCTTGTATTAAACAACTTTCTTGAAGTCACTGTGACAAGGTAAATCATACAGTATGAAATAAAAATCACACAATGGTTTATGGCTTTATCTTTTTAATATAGGGAAATAACATTTTATCAATACGAGGCACCATAAAATGTAAACACAATTACTGTCAAACCTGGATATATCTGCAAGGACAAAAAGTATCCGTATGTGATGAGTTACCCTGTATGCATATTGTGCAATAAGTTCTTTATATTAGCACTATGTATACACGTATGGAGCCAAATTGCATGTTTTGTCACAGGAAACTCAAATGGATCAAATATTCATGTTTTAAAAGAATAAACTAAAAATGTGTGGAACTACAGTAATATCCAGGTTTATCTTGCTTTCACTAACCATGTTCCCTGTTAAGCACACCATAGTAACATCACAGTGAAATGAATGATAAAACACAGTATGTTTGATACATTAAAAACATTATTCAGTGATACATTTACATTCTATTTATATGATTAAACATTTGGTTCATACAGTACCTTCTACAAGGATTACTGGGTAATTTGGGGGGCAAGGTTTATATATTTAGAGATATTACTAACATGATAGCTACGTCCCTTATAGGCAAACGTTTGATCTATAATTTTGAGAAAAAAAATTGAGTATGCAATTGGTAAAGCAGCTTCTTGATAATGGTTTATGAAATCATATGTACTGGAATATGAAAGAGCTGCCAATGATATATAAATGTATTTTCAATCTGCTTTCCACCACATCAAATTTAAATCAATACAGACCACAACATGGTCAGTTAGATAACTTCTTAATGTGAACAACTGGGAGAAAAGAAAAAGAATAAATGCATTTGAGCAAGGAATGTCAAGTGACTGTTCTGCATGAAACTTCTGTTGCAATTTTCATTTCCACAGTTGTGTGCTGAGAGTCTGACCCGAAGAGCTTCCTGTCCATCCTGCCACTGTATTGGGGGGCTGGCCAAAGCCCATCACATTGCTGGAACTATTGAGATTCATGCCAGCCATTTGCTGATTCATCTGTGAAATGCACACACAATTCTAGTTAGTAGTGGTGTTAAAGCACACACACTTTTTATCAGCTTGAAACAGTAAAAGGGTTCCTAAACTAGGTAAATATAATGTTAGGGAACAAAATGGTCGATTAATTTAAACCTTGATTTAGCTACTTGATTTTAGTGATTTAAATCAATCGTATTTTGCATTTGTACTTTATTTTCCTAAAGAAAGGCTGACTCTTATTAGTTGATAACTATTACAACATGTTATTTGCAGCTAAGTATAGCGTTGTGCTAAATATGGTACTTTTTTTGGCTAAGCAGCAAGATATAGTGTATCTATACATATTTAAACAATTATATAGATTAACTCACCTTTAGAGTCTTAATTTTTACATTTTATGTTAGAAAATGGTGAATGATTTATTAATTAGATGATTAATAATATTTTATTTGTGATTATGTCAAGCTATATTTGGATGGAAATTCAAATATACAAAAACAGCATTTTAATTTTTTTATTAAATCAAACGACCTTAAAAAGTACTGGCTACACAGGCACCAGCTTCCTCCGGGCCCCAGGGGTGCTCAACCCCCGCCAATGCCGCTGCCTCTTCCCACCCCCATCCCACCTCTTCCTGCCCAGTTCCGCCCCCTCCCCTGAGCACATCCCATCCCCGCTCCTCCTGCACACCTTGGAACAGCTGATCATGGTGGGCAGGAGGTGTTGGGAGAGGGGGAGCTGGCTGCCAATGGGTGCTCCAGCCATGGGTCACCCTCGGAGTCAGCACCTATGGCTGGCTATATAAGAAAAAAACAAGTTTATTTTGCATTTAAAAATAACTGAGGTGTACCTACTGTCCTGCTTGAGCACCGGGGGCTGGGCTACATCGTTCCTTCTAGCCCTACTTTTCTGACTACAATTTATGAAACACAGGAAGAACTATCTGCAATTACTAAATTGAACTGATTTTGGTCACCATGTCCTTTAAGATTTTATAACTAGTAGCTCTTGTCCTCACACACCTAATTTTTATTCATAGATTGGAAAAGGAAAACAAGCTTTCCTGCTTTTTCAACTCCCAACTGGTTTCTTAACTTTGAATAAACTAATCATTAAAATGAACTAGTTGAATAAACTGAAAAACATTCTCATTGCAGAAGAGGCCACTGCTGTCAAAAGCTGGTTTAGCACATCTACAAAGTCTGCTTCCAGGTGTTTGGCCAGTCAGGAGAAAGCAAGGCAAGAATCGTGTATTGCTTAATACTGTCTTTTATCACTAAAACATTTGTAACTGGAGAGGAATGATAAAATAACTACCTTGCTCCTTACATCTATAACGAAAACATGAAGTGTACTTTAATGGGTTATATAGATTTATTTAATTACATTAATTTGTAATGTTCTGGTCAGTTTTGCAATCTGAAAATATTAAGGTAAACAGCTATTTTTATATTGATTCTTGAAAATTACTGCGAATTAATTACCTTGGTAGAAGGTAAGCAGTATTCTTACCACCTGCCTAAAATGACTAATTTTTTGGATCATTATCCTAAAATTAAATGAAAGGTGGTAACTGGATGTCCTTTTTAATTAGTTAAACCTTTTTTGTGAATTAGTCTGTCCAAATTTTAAAGAAATGAACTATGAATGATCAGGCTTTACAGAGAGTTTTCTGCAGACAGAGGCTAAAGATTTTTAAAAAAGTATTCTCCATCCAAATTTTAAAATCATGTTTGCAATGTGATACTGAATTTCTAATTGTATCTGTTTGTGGGGAGTGAAGGCTCTTGAGTATTTCAGATCTTTTATGAATCGAGTTGTCTCTCTCTCATTTGCTGATCAAGGAAGGTGCAGTACAGGAACTCCTCGCTTAACGTCGTCCCAGTTAACGTTGTTTTGTTCTTACATTGCTGATCATTTAGGGAACATGCTTGTTTAAAGTTGTGCAATGCTCCCTTCTAATGTCATCTGGCAGCCACCTGCTTTGTCCACCGCTTGCAGGAAGAGCAGCCCATTGCAGCTAGCTGGTGGGGGCTTAGAACCAGGGTGGACCGGCAGCCCCCCATCAGCTCCCTGCTCCCCTAAGTTCCCTATGCAGCAGCTGCCAGCAGGCTACCAATTGCCAACAGTTCAGCTGTCCCTCCCCTCACTGCTGTGTGCTGCTCCTGGGAGCCTCCTGCTTGCTGTTTGGGGGTGGGAGGTGGAGGAAGGGGAAGGGCAGGGGGGCTAATGTCAGTGTCCCCCTCCCCCTTGCACTCTGCTTACCCCTTCTCCATATAGAGCAGGCTGGGGACATGGACAAAGAGAGACAGAGAGCTTGGGGCAGCAGCTGCTGTCAACTTCCTGATCCACTTAAAAATGACATCAGCTTACTTAAAGGGGCAGTGCGCATCTCTCTCTCTCCTTCACACACAGGGTGTGTATCTGTCTCTTGTTTGCCATGCTTGCTGTGTCACTTCCCTCCATTCCTGCTGCCTTGTAGTGTGAGGCTACATCAACAACGTGTTAACCCTTGAGGGCTCAGCCAAAAGCTAGTTCATCATTTATCAGTAAGGCATTTCCTGGGAAATATCCCACCCTCTTACACCCTCTCACTTCACCACCTCAACCAAGCTTCACAATCATCATCGCTGTGTACAGTATTAAATTGTTAAACTTATACTGTGTGGGGAAATTGGATTCGCTTAACATCGTTTCACTTAAAGTTGCATTTTTCAGGAACGTAACTACATCCTTAAGTAAGGAGTTCCTTATCTCATATTCTTGAATGTGCTTTATGATCTAGAGATACAGAACGCTGACTTTCTCCTTTTCATGAACTATTAGAAAACGAACCTATCCAACAGACTGTTTTTAAACCAGAAAGGAAGGCGTTATTTTATTTACATACAAAAGCCTGTGATTTTTCAACTATATTTTATATAAATTTATTAGCAAAATGTTTGTGCAGAATTTGCACATGCCACAAAAATTACTTGAGAAACAAATATTTAGCTATAATTATTGGTAGATTATATACAATTATGTACAAATCTTTTCATTTTTTAAAAATGTCCTGTTCCCAGAAAACCCCTACTTGGAAAAATGCAAGCTGGTTTGGAACTTTTTTTTGAGACAAGTATTCTGAACTTATTTTTTAGAAAATGATACAATTGTAAGATTTGACTTATAAGCAAAAAATATTTTATACCCTAACAGGATGGATAAAAATAAATTTTAAAAATATGATTTTTAAAAAATATAAATTAAATACAAGGTTTTTTAATAAAAATATCAGAATTTCAAATTTAATTTTAATGTATGTTGACGCCTACAATTAACATGATAGATTAAAATCATTTACATTAAATACAAAATGAATGATCATGCTGTACATGTTTAGCCCCTTAAACTTCCAACAAAAACAAAAATTAATTTAGATATAAAAATTAACATTTCTCTTGAAATATTTGCTTTTAGAATGTTACACTGAATTGCTTTAATCAGTAGTCCCCAAACTGTGGGGTACACCCTTCTTGGGGGGATAGAAGTACATTGGGGGGGGCACGTGGCAGGGCCTGGGCCAGCCCTCATAGGGCTTAGTGAGGGAGTACCACCAAGCCCTACTCTACTCCCAGCCCAGCCCTACCCTCATTCCCTCTCTACCCCCATCCTGTTCTGCCCCCAGCTTCGCTGTCAGCCCAAGCTCCTCTGCTGTGGAAGCTTTGGCTGTGCGATAATGGTGTGTGTGTGGGGGGGGGGGGGACAGATTCCCTTACTGATAAGGGGGGGGCGGGACAGGAAAAGTTTGGCACCACTGGCAAAAACAGTAGTGAGCGCACACATCAATGCTCTTTATAATTGTTACTACAGTGGAACCTTTAAACGTGTTTAATCAAAATAAAAAAAAGTGTAAAGTATCTTCAGATTATGTGGTTAGACTAACTATTATTCAACTACAGTACAGAGTCAGGGCACAAACACAAGCAGTAATGTGCATCCTCCACTAAAGCCTACTTTAAAGTATCTCATTTGAAGGTCCAGATGAATGGCAAATGGCCATTCTCATTGGGTATAAGTTCTGTGCTCACCTACATCCGTGCAATACCATTAAAATGAATGGAGTTGCACACATACAACTGATTGGAGAATCTGGCTCCATGAATTGGGCAACAGAGGTTAATACACAGTAATGCAGAAATTGTGGTATTTGTGGTCATTTTAAAGTACATTGTTCAATTTGTTCTACGAGCTGGTTAAACTGCACTCAAAATTAATGCTGGTTTCTTTACTCTTTAGAATCATAGAGTATCAGGGTTGGAAGGGACCTCAGGAGGTCATCTAGTCCAACTCCCTGCTCAAAGCAGGACCAATCCCCAACTAAATCATCCCAGCCAGGGCTTTCTCAAGCCTGACCTTGAAAACCTCTAAGGAAGGAGTTTCCACCACCTCCCTAGGTAACCCATTCCGGTGCTTCACCACGCTCCTAGTGAAATAGTTTTTCCTAATATCCAACCTAAACCTCCACCACTGCAACTTGAGACCATTACTCCTTGTTCTGTCATCTGGTATCACTGAGAACAGTGTAGATCCATCCTCTTTGGAACCCCCCTTCAGGTAGTTGAAAGCAGCTATCAAATCCCCCCTCATTCTTCTCTTCCACAGACTAAACATTCCCAGTTCCCTCAGCCTCTCCTCATAAGTCATGTGTTCCAGTCCCCTAATCATTTTTGTTGCCCTCCACTGGACTCTTTCCAATTTTTCCACATCCTTCTTGTAGTGTGGGGCCCAAAACTGGACACAGTACTCCAGATGAGGCCTCACCAATGTTGAATAGAGGGGAAAGATCATGTCCCTCGATCTGCTGGCAATGCCCCTACTTATACACCCCAAAATGCCATTGGCCTTCTTGGCAACAAGGGCACACTGTTGACTCATATCCAGCTTCTCATCCACTGTAACCCCTAGGTCCTTTTCTGCAGAACTGCTGCCTAGCCATTCAGTCCCTAGTCTATAGCAGTGCATGGGATTCCTCCGTCCTAAGTGAAGGACTCTGCACTTGTCCTTGAACCTCACCAGATTTCTTTACGCCCAATCCTCTAATTTGTCTAGGTCCTCTGTATCCTATCCCTACCCTCCAGCGTATCTACCACTCCTCCCAGTTTAGTGTCATCTGCAGACTTGCTGAGGGTGCAGTCCACGCCATCCTCCAGATCATTAATAAAGATATTGAACAAAACCAGCCCCAGGACCGACCTTTGGGGCACTCCGCTTGATACTGGCTGCCAACTAGACATGGAGCCATTGATCACTACCCCTTGAGCCTGATGATCTAGCTGGCTTTCTATCCTGATGATGATGATGATTATTTTGTATGTGATAGAATAGATTTAGTTTAAATGTATCACATCTGTAATACTATGCTGCCGTCTCAGACATGGAAGAAACAGTTTCAAGTCACAGGGTCAACAGCAGAGCAGAGCTACATACAGCTTTCCCAGTATAGCTGAACTCCTAGTATGTGGGAAACAAATGATTTTATTCAAAAACAGTAACTTTTATCCAATATAAGGGAAAAAAAATCCTCACCTGAGAGATGTTCCATTGAGCTTGTTGATTTTGTTGCATGCCATATTTATTTTGTGCAGTAACCATTTGTCCCACCATTCCTCCTTGGGGTCCAACGACATTTTGAGGAAGTCCCATCACACCAGTTTGTGTAGTGCCAGTGAAACCATTGGGCATTCCCATGCCCACCATCATACCTGTGTTCTGTCCTATGACAGGCACTGATTGTCCCATCATATTTCCCATCATTCCAGCAGCTGCAGGCACAGGTACTCCCATAGGTGGAAAACCTTGAAAATGAGTTGATGGTTGTGTGGTAAATGGCATGGAAGAAGATCCCATGAACATACCTGCATTTTGGAAGCGGGGGGGTGGGGCGGGGAAGAGAAAGAGGAACAGAAAGTAAGAAAAATAATTTTTACTGATTTTTTTCCCCTAATGTTTGAACCACTAAATGCCAGTTTTAGAAGATAATTTGTAGAGTTGATTCTGTCCACACTATTGTACACAAAATCAGTGTCTGGCAAAACTGAGAAAGTGATAAGAAAGAGTGGTGTAACAACAAAAAATGGCACAATAAGTAACAGTTTAACTGCCAAAGCTGAGTTCTGCAGCCTCAGAGCCAATTTTTTTTCTCATTTGCACCAGCACCTCTTATCTCAGTCACACTACTGAAAATTAGTGGATTCCCACCAGTTTAATGAGATCAAAACATGACTCTTTGTAATGATTTAGGCAGTCTGCTGTTCACATACTGAGGAATCTCATTGCATACCCAAATAATGAATGATTGTACAACAAAAGTAGTATCAAATCATAAAAATTAGGATGATGATGATGATGATTTTGTATGTGATAGTTTATAATATGAGAACAGCTGTAACATCTAATAAAATAAAATCAGTCTGAATCCTGTACTACTTTTTCTTCTAGTCTTAATGCTTCATTCATTTTAACTTTTCAGCTGTGAAAATGGTAAGAACAAATAAATCCACTTGAATATACATAAGTAAGGACAAATGTGCTTAATTTTATGTTGACAGGAGATTATAACTACTATATATTCTAAACACTGATTAAAAACTGAATCACTCTGGAAACAGGTTTGAAAATTAATTACCTGGAGCATTTTGCTGCTGCATGGTCCCAGTGCCATACAGTGATAAGATGGAGTCTTTGGAGAGTTGTTTCTTTGCTGACTCTTCTGATTTTGTTGTTTGCTCAGTGAACAAATCAAGATCCCCAGATGCAGCAGATAAGGTGGCAGCTGTTGGTTTAGTGGAAGTGCTCTGGGAAATAAAGGTCAAAACAGACAGGCTTATTGAATGAAACTACCAGTGGAAATTATATCAGATTAAGAGCTATGCATTCTCATTCCTAAACTAAATTAAAAGCAATGTAGTTATTAAATTAGTTATAAGTGAATCAGTATTTTAGAATGTGTAATATTACCACAAAGAAACCCAAATACTTGCCAATGTGTAGCATCTGCAAGGAGGACCAATTCAGGTTAACACAAGCAGCAAAAATGACCGTGAGTGAATTTGTGCTTATATACATTGGTTACACAACTCTTGCTTTTCCTAAATTTTCCATCTGTGGATAGCATACTTCATAAAATGAAATTAAATGATGAAAAATCATTAAGAAACCAAGAAGGACGTTACAATTTCACATTTTTCATTAATCCTCTTAGAGAGGAAATTAGATAGGAACTAAAACAAAAGCTTTTCACAGTGTTGGAAGACATTACCTTGTCTACAAATAGCTTCTTTACTCTAAGGCCTGGTCTACACCGGGTGGGGGGGGGGGTGGCATTGATCTAAGATACACAACTTCAGCTATGAGAATAGCATAGCTGAAGTCAACGTATCTTAGATCGACTTAGAATCACTTACTTTGCGTCCTCGCGGCGCGGGATCGACAGCGGCCGCTCCCCCGTCGACTCCGCTTCCGCCTCTCGCCATGGAGGAGTTCTGGAGTCGACGGCAGAGCGATCGGGGATCGATTTATTGTGTCTACACTAGACGCAATAAATTGATCCCTGATAGATCGATCACTACCCGCCAATGCGACGGGAAGCATAGACATGGCCTAAGAATATTGGGCAATAGAATTTTACGCTAAATTATAAGTAACATATCTTCTCTGAAATATGTTGCCTGTGAATTGTTGCTTGATATTTTCACATCTGGAAAACTGACTTTTGGACAGTTAAGATGCCATCACTAAGCAAATAAACACTATCTCGAGTTTCATAAGCCTCTAGTCTACCTTCAATCTTTCTCAGCCTTATTACTTTTTAATTAATGCTTTATAAACAAATTACATGAAGATGGCTTCCAGGTTCTACTATTCTGTTACTGATACACAAATAATATGGTTCCTTGCCTCTGGTATCTGAATAGACAACATATTGTCTTTATACAACATAATCCTCTACCAGAATGATACTCGGAGTATCACAGCTAAATGCAAGGTGGAACAGACTGTTTAGCATAAGTAGTTAGAACATATTTTAAAGAGCCATTCAACACCGTAAACACCCCTGCACAAATAGGGCAAAAAACGGGATGTCTGGCTTATTACAACAATCTGTAACCCACTAACTGCATTTTTTTGTCCTATGATAGCGGAGATCTTAACAGCCCACTCTGCCTTGAATGGTCCCTTACAATATGTGCTAACTACTTATGCTAAACAACCTGTTCCACCTTGCATTTAGCTGTGATGCTTTGAGTACCTTTTCCAAACCTGAAGAAGCACTCTGTGTGGCTTGAAAGTTTGTCTTTCTAACCAGCAGAAGCTGGTCCAATAAAAGATATTACCTCACCCACCTTATATCTTGGGATCAACACAGCTACAACTATGTGACATACATGTTATGTGTAAGGAGTCCAATAACATGGATTGCTATAGAGGCATTTGCAGTTCCTTTCCAGATTTAATGTGAAGTACCTATTTCTCTAATTATTGTTATTACTACCTCTTGATCTCCCACTACAGCTTGTTGTATACCCACAGATGATGTGACTTTTTTGACATTCTTTTAAATAAATGAGCAATAACAGTCTGTCACGAGTTGCTGTCTCCTCCTCTCATCACTGTATTGGGAAAATTCCCCTTCTTCTGATAATAAAGAATTGAGGGAGAGAAATGCTACAAAGAGCCTATCTTCTTGCCCTTGGATTTCTCTGGCTTGCACTTTTTTGGGTGTCTGTCTCTGTTAAATTTGAAGATAATGATGATGTGCTAAATCATTTACTTGAACTAAATCACTTACTCCCAGAAAATCCAATCTCTCCTTACTGAAAGTTAAGTCGAAATAATTGTTTGAATCAGACTTTGGAATTTGTCACATTTATAAGACCTGTTAGCGCCGCTATGCTTAGAAAGGTTAAAATTCAGGAAATCGGTTAAATTTGGCTTAAATGCTTCTCCTTATGTAGTTTTTAATCATCAAATAGCAAATCTCTTCTGTAATGATTTGGAGAAATAGGACATAGCACATTTAAGAGGATGTCTCCCTTTCTTGAATGCTGGGAGGCTGTAAGGAGATCTGTTGGATGCTGAGGAAATAAAAAGAGCTCTAGGAGTCTCTACAGGGCCACTGCTAGCAGTAAGCACAAGCAGACAGAATTCTTGACAGAACCCTAATCATCTCTGTGACCACCCATACTGGCTAGATCCCTGTAGGAGAACATATGTCCAGTGTTCCCATGGCAAAATAGCTTACCCCAAACTGGGAAGGTAAAGTCTGCATCAGCAGTGTTTAAGGAGCCGCTGGTGGTAGATGCTGGAGCCACTCCACTGTGAAGTGCTGCAGGAGAAAGTAGTGCTAATGCTACTTTTCCCCTGTTCCGTGACACTCTCTGCAGCCTCTTCCTTCAGAAACAGGACTTGCTAGGTATGGAACCAAGGGTCTCCTGTTGCCTGCTCAACCAACTTGGCACAGCCTGTGCCAGGCACGAACTATGGGATCAGTTTACCTAGGATGACTGGAGAGGGACCTGGCCCATCCTCAGTTGTCTGGGCTCTGCTCCTTCTGCCAGGGACCCAGCAAAGTAGGCAGATTGTCCCTTCAAGGAGGGCTGTACATGCAGAGCACTTTCTGGTTTTCTTCTCGTATCACCTCTCCCGCCTTACATCTTACAGCATCATGGATTGTGAGGACAGGGATTACCTTGGATGATCTAGTCCCTCACTGAGTGTGACATGCTAAAAATCACCATTTCCCTTCTCTCACTTGTTTTCCTCAGGAAAATTTTTGCTACATGTCAAAATTACTGAACATTTTAAAGAGCCGAGCCCATGCTACTGTCAGAGTAGCAGCAGACACATATCCCAGCATCCCATTCTCTGAAGGGCACCACGTGGGGCAGAAGCTCACTCATCTCCCAGGGGGGTGAAATTGAGTCAGGCTCTCTCCATAACTGCTACTCTACTCCCCACCCAAACTCAGCATATGGCCTTGTTATCCCATTGCCTTCACACAACCTGGGATTCCCACATGGGACCCCTCCTTATTTTGGGGCAGGAGAGGGATGCAGTCGAGAGTCGGGCCAGGCTTGGTTCCCTCCCAGATCCAGCAGTTCATCCCCACTCTGTGATAACAGCCTTCTCCTGCTGCCAGCTAATGTAATTAGCCCCCAAAGTCAAAGATTCATCCATTTAAAGAAGTATTTTACTGAAAATTGTGCATTTATAAAAAAGAAATTCATTAAAAGTATGTTTGAAATGAATCTATAAAGCCATATTAAAAAACAAAACATCCTCAACCAGTAACAACAACAGACTACAGAAAATAGTAAGAAAAAAAACTCATTAGAGTCGTGTCCATTCTTTCCCTTCCAAAATTGGGTAAATAGTCAGCAGATTGGTGAATGATACTGCTTTTCACATCTAGCTCACCAGATAAAATGCATGACTGCTCTGTGATCACAAGTTGTTGACATCTGGTGACAGCTTAGTTGTCTACATGTCATCAGATGGCGTTCTTTGTCTAGTTCTCAGTGCAAGAAGTCCACATGACAAGAACTGGGACAACCCACACCCTCGTTGGCAATCTCAGAGGGGCCGAAGACTGAATGGGCATAGAGAAAAACTAATCTCTCTTACTGTGTATCGTTGATCTCTCTAGTTCTGGTTAAGATGTTAGTAAGACAGTGTGGAAAAGCTTGTCCTAATGCTATATCTGTACTTAATAAAAGACAGATGATTTCAGTCTAAAATTTGGTCTGGCATTTTTCACAAACGAAATTCAATAAGGAGGAAAACAACATGCAATTACACCTTTCTAAAGTTTACCTGAGCAGGAGATACAGAAGCTGCTGGCAAAGGATTAGAAATCATTGGGCCAAAGATATCCAAGTCATCGTTCAGTGTTGTTACAGTAGTGGTGCTTCCATTTGTAACAGGTGCTTCAGGAGGACCATCTTAAAAAGACAATGGATTCAAGTTTTTAAGTGGAAACCTCTATTAAAACAAGAATTTAATAATTGTAAAATATGAATATATAAATCAAATCACTTAAATTGTCATTGCTTAAAAAAATACTCAGTGTTGGAAGCAAATCTCTGAAATACAATATCTCAGATCCACAAAATTCCAAAAGGACTTTTCTAATTTGAAAAGTACATTATATCAATATAATTAAGAACTGAACATTTTAAATACAGTTTTAAGAGTTCCATAATGGCATCTGAGCCCTGGTCTACACCTTGGGCTGGGGGGTGGAGGGGGTAGGAGATTGATCGAAGTTACGCAACTTCAGCTACGTGAATAATGTGGCTGAAGTCGATGTTCTTAGATCGACTTACCGTGGTGTCTTCACTGCGGTGAGTAGACTGCTGCCGTTCCCCCCTTGACTCCACCTGCACCTCTCGTGGAGATGGAATATAGGAGTCGACGGGAGAGCGCTTGGGGGTTGATTTACCGTGTCTAGGCTAGACATGATAAATCGATCCCCGCTGGATCGATCGCTGCCCGCCGATCAAGTGGGTAGTGTAGACATACCCTTAATCAGTTTAATGGAATAGTTTTGCAAGCATTTTCACAATTTTAGTCCAACACTCACTAGCACTATAGTATTATGAATGGGAATTTAATAGTTATCCCATCTAGCTACCAAAGTTTTGGGCTACTCAACATGAGAGCTATCAAATACATTAATTTGAACTACTCAGGGTAATTAAATATTTGACAATGCTTGAAGTTACTTCCTACAACTGGTTTCTAAGAAGGAACACAAAACCAGCCTGGGACTCCTAGAGAAGAAGAAACATACTGTATAGGTCATTGGACAAGCAAAGGTTAAAGAAAGAAATATTCCGAAAGGACTTTTCTAATTTTCTAATTTACAGTGCCATATTTATTCAAAATATTGACTACATTCTTCACATGAAGAAAGAAGATTTTTTTTTTTTTTTTTTAGAATGAGCGATATTTATTTCTATAGAAGTAGATGTGTACATTGTGCCTGACAGCCACAAAATAACATGGTCACTGACCTGTCCAGAGCTTACAATCTATGGCCCTGGAACTTATCAATACTTATATACATGTGTGAATTTACTCATCTGAGTAAAGCTGTGCATACACGAATGTGTTTCGAGGATTAAGGTCCAAATTAGATAATCCTGGAAGATGATGGAAGTTGGAAGAAAGTGTAACAAAATCATGCTGTATAAACATTATAATTTTTTCCCCACATTTAATAACTGATTTTCTAGTAACTGCTATATGTGTAGACATGTGAGTGTGTAGGCTACATCTTACAGAAAATATGGCCATAAATCAATTGTTATTTTTACTCCTAGCAGAGTTCAGGATTATGACATTGATGAGACTATACCAAATTAAAACACGGACATTACCGTTAATATAAACAGTGACTGTGGAGAAAGGTATGTTCCCAAAAGTAGACAATTATGCAAAAATATGGTTGACATTTCTGGACCACCTACAGATTGTTTTGCATAAAATTTTACATCATTATTTAGAAAAAATTGAAAGAATATGTGACAGCAGAATACACATTACACCATATAATAAGAAATTATTAACTTTCTTACACTGAACTTGGTAGGAAAATAATATGAAGTTGAATGGATGGGTTTCATGGAACTTTATGCTGGCTACACTTTATACAAAAAACTTAAGAGGCGGATCTATAAAGTATTTTGTGTAGAATAAGAAAGGAATCAGTCTGGGAGTATCCCTCACTGAGGGCAGAAGCAAAGACTCCTCTGGTTAGGGCACTGAAGGGCTATACACCTAATCAAAATGGCCAAAAGATTACAGCATTATCGAACTGCAGATGTGGCTGTACAGATTAAAACCATTAGACTAAAATATTAAATTACAAGGACAATAAATAGGGCCCTACCAATTTAACGGCCATGAAAAACGTGTCCCGGACCATGAAATAAGCCCTGTAAAATCCAATCTCCCTATGCTGCTGGGAGTGTCTCAGCCTGGAGCTCCTGGCTCCAAGTCCCAGCTGGGCTTGGGAGGGACAGGACTTGTCCTTTTGCTCCACAGCTGCTCTCAGGGGGAGATCAGACCCACCTCTGGGTACCTCTCCCTGCTGCAGAAAGCTCCGGGGCTGGGCAGCAGTCCCAGAGGCTCTTGTAACCCGAGGAGGCTTCTGGAGACGGAGGTGGGTTCAATCTCTCCCATGTTGCTGGGAGCGCACTTCCTCTTTCCCTGCACAGCTGCTCTTGGATACCTCTCCTGGCTACAGATAGCTCCACACCCCCTCCTCGCCACTCACTTCTTGTCCCCATTGCTTCAAAGCCGGGCGCATTGGGCGGTGGGGGGGAGGAGGGATCATTGTACAGGGAACTGCCCCCCTTCCAGATGCAATTATTAGCTTGTTTCAATAAGCATAAAAAGGTCAAGAACTTAACAGAATTTTTTGATTGACACTTTACAGCAGCAAATCATAGTCACTCACTGATTGGTAGATATGACCATCTGAGGCAGTTTTCTAAGACAGTGATCTCAATTGGTAGCCTCAAACTTGAGAACCACTGCTTTAAGTTAACAAAAGCAAGTGGGGGGGGGAAAGAAGGAAATAGAAGGTCAAATGGTTTCAAATGTCATTATTGAATGTCAGCATGGAGCATCTAGGTGGGGCGCTCCCAGCAGCATGGGGGTGATGAGATCCACCTCCACCTCTCAGATCCTCCTGCAACTCTGTGGCTGCTGCATTCAGAGCCTAGCTCTGAAGACAGCACAGACGTGAGGGTGGCAATCCCGCAACCCCCCTGCAACAGGTTTGCGACACACACCCCGCAACTCCTTTTTGGGTCAAGACCTCCACGATTACAACCCGAGAAATTTCAAATGTATACAGCTGAAAACATGAAATTGACCAATTTTCAAATCTTTTGGCTGTGAAATTGACCAGAATGGACCATGAATTTGGTATGGCCCTAATGATAAATAAGATTAACACTGTTCTAGCTCAATTAAGTTTATTTGATTCCTTTATTTTATTTCAATATTGGCTCTGAATATATTTTTCCCTTAACCTGTTTCAGTTGCTGTGTCTATTGTACCCCTGTAAATTAGCCCAGTAATAGTGTTGTTTTCTCTGAGTAACTTAACTTTTTATCTACATTTTCCCACTGCCCTGTGGAGACTATTTTAAAAGGGAAATATCAAATTATTAGTTATATGTTCTGCGGCATTGCCCAAAGATCCTGTTAGGACTATTGTAAGGGGCCTTGTACAAACATGCAAGGTGATACATTCCTTGACTTTTAGAATTTACAATCTAGTTTAAGAGAAGATGCAACAAACAATAAGAGGGAGGGTGAAAGAGTAATGATATTAGATAGTCAAAAATGTTCACAAGTTCTTGATTTTAAACATTTACTTTAAAAGTGGTAAACAAAGCCCAATATTAAGTCATACGTAAAATTTATTTGCCTATTTTACCATTAACACCTCTGAGTTTTAATACGGCAATTTTAGCAATCTTATATTCTTTTCACTGTTTACATTATGTATTTTTCTCTCAGCTTGGACTATAAAAATCATGCAAGTCAGTTTTCAGATTCTCAATGCGCCAACATATGCGTTGCAAACAATGCAGTTTATTTCATAATACTATCCTCAGCAATGTTTAAAAACAGGGAATGTCCCTTTAAATAACTACAGTTACATAACAGGAAGATTTCAAAGTAACAGCCGTGTTAGTCTGTATTCGCAAAAAGAAAAGGAGTACTTGTGGCACCTTAGAGACTAACCAATTTATTTGAGCATGAGCTTTCGTGAGCTACAGCTCACTTCATCAGATACATACCGTGGAAACTGCAGCAGACTTTATATATACACAGAGAATATGAAACAATACCTCCTCCCACCCCACTGTCCTGCTGGTAATAGCTTATCTAAAGTAATCGTCAGGTTAGGCCATTTCCAGCACAAATCCAGGTTTTCTCACCCTCCACCCCGCCACACAAATTCACTAGATATGGCATGGCCACTTTTGAAGGACACTATTCAAAGAACATTCAAGAGATGTGACTATTGCCCTGGAAAGTTTAAAACAATTATTATAATGTAGACTAGGCCCCAAATACTACTGCAATACAAACATAATAATAATACCTATCAATCAGCAGAAAATGCTTATTATAATAAGCATATGAAGTTTAACTTCCCCTGGAGTTGAGAAGGGGGGAAGAAAACTGGGAGTAGAATAAATTGGTTCATGTGGAACGCAAACAACTGTGGGCAGAAACTTGAAAAAAGGCCTGAGAGTAACCCAAGGCTTTATGAAACAATGTATAAGGAACTGCTATGAAGGTTTGAATCTCTTGTACCCTTTGAGCTGACATAGTGGCTACTAAAAAAGCAGTCTTCATTGACAAGTAGTTTAAACAACAAGTGGCAAAGGGCTCAGAAAGGAGGGACCCATAAACCCTGTTAATACTATATAGAGGTCTCAAGAGAAGCAAAACATGAATAAGGACCCTAAGGATTCTAGCCACTTTAAGGTGAGAAAATAAAGTGTAGCCCTGGATAGAAGGGTGATGTGAAGATATCGCTGCTAATTGGACCCTTATGGAACTAACAGAATGTCCAGATGGTTTCAGGGCTATTAAACAGCTCAATATTGCTGAAAATCCACGTGGCCAAGGGAGACAGCTTGTGCTGGAATGCCCAAATAGAAAACCTCTTTCACTTAGCTTTATAAGCAAATTTAGTCAAGACTTTCTATTTTTTTGAGCAGACTGTTCTGAACTTCAGCTGAACAGCTTCTTCCACTGGATGTCAGCCAGCCACCTTCCAGGCTGTCAGCTGTAACAACGCTGAGTCCTGGTTTCCTGAAAGTAAAAGAGTAGATGCCAAAGGTGGTGTTCGTGGGGTGGAAGGGAAGGGATCCTCGAACATTTCTGTCAGGCTCTTCATCTTCCATCAGACAGCAGTTTTGGTACCAGTGTGAAGACTGTGCAGCAATGGAGGAAGAGGTGGAAGGTCACTGTCGATGGAACCTGGATGGCTCCAAGGTCCTCTGAGGCTGATAATAGTACTGGGAAGAGGGATGCTGCTTTAAGGAAGCACATGGTCTCACTTGTTTCCTTCTTGGGGCTGGAATGTACAGGCCCAAAGAATACAGAGTTGCCCGGAAGACCTCAACAAATCGACAGTCTGTTTTAGAATTAAAAAGTTAATTACCTTCAAAGGGAAGGTTCTCTGTTGTAGTTTGGACCTCCCTGAGAATCTCTAAGGACTGAAGCTAGGAAGATTTTCTCATCACTACAGATGTGGCTACAGTACAAACCTCTGTATTGGACCTGTCCAGCACAGTCTGAAGGGAAGTATGAAGTATCAGTTACCCCTCAGTCATGATGATTTTTAGTTCCTATCAATGTTCCTGTGGTAGCTAGTTCACAAACTAAGACAGTTTGTCCTAATTCAGACTGTCATAGTTAGAGAGAAAGGCTTGGTAGTCAGCCACATATCTGGAGGCTGGCAGAAGAGTAGACTTTGTATCCAAATAGGTAGAGATTCTTTGGGTCTTTCTCCCTAGGTGTATATTTGGCAGGTCCCTGCTGCTTTGAACTATCAGTCAGCAGCTACTACAAGAGCTTCTGGTACTGGGCTGGAATAGAAAGCATCCAAATCCCATGGAAGAGACTTGGTACCTCCTATCAGCTTGCTTAGATATGGTTGATATCAATGCTGGCATGTACCACAAGTCTTTTACAAGCTCTAACAACCCCTCATTTATTGGCACGGTAAGCCTTCTGGGAAGGAAGGGTGCAAGATATCCAGGGCTGTGTAAAAATTCTCTCACACAACTTCTACAAGTATATCCAAAGTCTCTTAATAAGACCCTGGAAAAACTTGAAGTTGTCAACTGAGGAAGACATTTGGGGGATTTACTGCCTCACTGGGGGAGAATGAAGAATTAAAATGGAGACAAGTAATTCTTCTCCTAGCAGATGTTGCTCCTCCTCACTTTCCTCCATCTTCCCTTCTAAAATCATAGGCTGCACTAGCTGACCTGGCTGGATTGGTCTGTACTGCCCTCTCTTGAAAGGAGGCTGTAGTCCTTGAAAATGGGGAGAAAATGCAGGCTTGCATGACTATGGCTGCATATCTCAGGTTGTCCAGTAGAGCTAAGACTCATGAGTAGATGGTACCAGGATGGGGGACACAAAGGAGGATACTAGGAGGGATGCCCCTATCAGCCCCATGTTGTTTTCTGAAAATGGAGTCCTCTCTAGAATCCCTACCTGTGTGTAGGGGATTACTCCCTTCTGTGCCTTGATGAGAATGAGGAAAAAGGAGTACACACTCCTCCAAAGATGGGACTATCTTATCAAACCCTCCTGGGGAGAGGATGAGAGAACAAATACATGACAGATGTTAGTCATGTTGCTTAAGGTACAACCGGAAGGCTCTCAGATACTATTGTGATGGGTGAAGTATAAGAATATATATAAACTACAATAGAGTGCCTGGATCTGTTGTATCCTACGTAATTGGCGGTGGGGATGACGGCAGTACCGGACATATCTCCTTTGTTTGCTGTACTGATGAGCCTAACTCATTCATTAGCTATCACCATCTTCAGCCTCTTGAGGAGAGTACCAGTTCCAGTTAAATAACTCTGTACTGTATTTGCCCTGTGTATTACAACACTAGGTTCAGAAGCTTTGGGTACCAAGGAGCACATTTCCAAGGTGACTGATACCAAAGTGCCAAGTACTGAGAAGGCTGGTTTAAGAGAAACATAGTGCAGAGATTTGGTGGGTACTGTCGGTGCTCTCTTTAATGGTTGGTACTACTGTGCCAGAGTGATCTTTGTCAGCCTGAACCCTCAGAATCTTGCTTTTGACATATGGCTAGAGCTCCTGTATGGGGGGAAAGGGTGGTCAAGTTAACCCTCCCCAGCTCTCTTAAAATATCCAACTAAAATGGATGCAACTAGCCAGAAGAATCAGATCTCGCATGTATGGAGACCTGCTCTGCATAAGAGTGGAATCCATGTGGATGGTCACTTAAAGAACAATAGATTGTGTGTCAAATTTAGTTATGCCATAAGACTAACATACACTTTAGATAATAAAAATCCAAGCATTTTACTTACTGTATAAGTGAAAAATGTACAGTATAGGTTACTGAGAAGCAGATACAAAAGCAACTTTAACTTAAAATATATTTATTACTTGAAGGCCCAGTGGACATTAACAGTCTAACATTGTAATACTTTCATCAAACTTAAATTGTGGAACATGTTAAATAATAAATAGTCTAAACAAAAGCATAAAGGACATCCACAGCAAATCCATAAAGAATATGACTATTACTTCCTCTTTTGCCATGCCATAAAAATTATTTTCCAGTGCTCTAGCACTGTAACAATGATTTGCCTGAAGGAAAAAAATCATTCTGAAGGCCAGTATTATCAAAGCATCAGCATTAAAGATACAATGATAACATAAGAAATGTGTGGCTTATTGCAACAGAGAAATGTGAGAGATGGAAGAAGGCAGAAATGAGATTTCCACATACTGTACTTCCCTATCTATTTTATTGCTGGATCATTTTCTAAGACTGTGTTCATGCTAGAAAAGTGCATCAGTGAGATACTTCTTTCAATCAGAATTTCATTCATATAAAACTTCTCCATTACTTACACGCAGCACAACTATAATTTCAGCTCTCTGACTGAAATATTCCCTGGCATTCCTTTTCCCACTGCTAAAAAGAAACAATTGACTAATGAAGGATAGAATTTTTATTTATCTGAGAAAAGAAAGAATTCCAGTAGAACAAACCAAACGAACAGTTTACTGTATGCTGTAAAACGCTTTCTCCCCCAACCCCAAACTATTGTTCACATAAAAACAAAATAACTGGCATGATTCAGCTATCTGCCAGTTTGCCTACAAGACAACAGGGAGGACAGGAAAAGACATTACAGTCCTTCACTGTTCTCTTCTGCCCTCACAATCTGCAGCATATGGGCTCCTTGCAGTTCAGCCTGGGAGCTGGAGACTAAGGCTATGTCTACACTAATACTTTTGTCAGTAAAACTTTTGTCGGTCAGGAGTGTGAAAGAAACACCCCCTGACTGACGTACGTTTCACTGACAAAAGCACAGATATGAACAGCGCTATGTCAGCAGGAAAGGCTCTCCTGCAGACATAACTAACACTGCTCATTGGGGATGGTTTAATTATCCTGGCAGGAGAACTCTCTTCTGCCAGCAAAGAACGGCTACATGGGAGACCTTACAGCGGCACAGCTGTAGTGGTATACCTGTGCCACTGAAAGATCCATAGTGTAGACATGGCTTATGTTTCCTAGTAGTGCAGACTGAAGACAAAAGGGAACAAAAATAAGGGAGAAAAGGTGAACCGAGTAAAAATAGGAGTCCTCACTGAAGTAACCCAATTTCAAGAACATTTTGTTAAGGAAAAAGACAGTAATCTGACAAAATAGGAGTCCTCTGGCTGCCTTGTGTTGCTATTTGGAGGCAGAACATCCTGGAATAGAATCAGTGGGAAGGTCTAGCCACATAAGGAGCCCTTGAAGTTTAAGGGCTGGTCTACACTAACTTAGGTCGACTTACAGTGGTGTCTACACTGCACTATGTCGACGGGAGATGCTCTCCCATCAACAGCTTCCACCTCTCAGGGAGGTAGAGTACTGACATTGTCAGAAGAGCACTCTCCCGTAGACTTAGTGTGTCTTCACCAGACAGGATAAATCAATACTGCTGCATCAATTGCAGCGATGGTGATTTAGCCAATAGTGTAGACATGGCCTAGACTGTCTTCAGACCCTTGTGGAAAGTGACCCAACCCAGGCTGCATTGCATGAAAACATGCTCTTGAAGGAGAAAGAGCATGCTATTGCTATGTTATATTTGAAACTAAAACAACAGAAGACAGGCAACTGAAAATTATAGTATACACAGCAGCTGAGCCTCTTCACCCCCCCCCACCCCAAGCATAACTGAATTTTGCATTACTGTAGAGGGGATTAACCTTTATGCCTTAATATGTATATGAAATCTGCACAGTTACAGTTGCTATGGGAACGACAACTTTGAATTGCCTGATTTTAGTATGTGTAAAATCTCCACTATAATGTTGTTTGGGTTTTTTTTTTACATTTACTTCACCTTTTACATTTACTTCAGTGAAAAAGAGGAGTTAATACAATCAGAAAAAAAAATACTCCAAAGGAAAACTAAAGGTGCTGATGTGCAACCATGTGATTATGTGAAGGTTTTTAAAAATATTTTATTAATATACAAAATGTACCTTATAATGATTTCATTCTATAAATATAAAAATGTTCATAATTAGGTGAATCAAATAATTATAGAGAATCATAATTATAAGCATATATACAAGCCCAACATGGCATCCGTATGTGTCTTCTATGCTTTTAGATGACCACCAAGTTATAATACGTTGCAATTTGCTCTCTCAATTTATTTCAAATAGCACTGCAGAGTTCAAGACTGCCCTATGCACAGAAGTAGTGACATGAGGGCTCAGTAAGAACCCATATCAGTGCCTAATGGATTCCCTTAAAATGGGCTTCTGAAAGGTAGTGCGGGGGAAGGATGTGATGATTCAGTAGTATTTACAGGGGAGGATAACTTGCCAATGTTCCACAGTGCCAAGAACTGCCCAAGGTTTGAGTGGCTATCTACTTATATACATGCTTAGAAACCTGGCCTCTGGGGCTAATCTTGCCCTTTCTTCTGCAGTCACAATGGGTCCTCAGGCAGCGGAAACAGTGTGGCTCCACTACACAAGCTGCAGGGAGGCTTTACAGTGGATGCACACACTTCATGGGGTGCAGAGACCTGCTGTGTGGAAGCTTCCATAACGGCAATGCACGGAGCAGAGTATAGTGAGCCAGCAAATTGGTGCAGTGGGGCCAGAGGACCTACCACAATGCAGATTCTCTGGTCCTTCCCCCACAGTGATCCATATGCAAGGGGCTGTGGAAACTACTCTAGCCGCATGGCTGGCACAGCATCTCTGCAGCCTGGAGAGAGCCTCTCTGCAGAGATTATTACAGTCTAAAATGAGCTGGGGAATGGGAATGGGAAGTAGGACTGAACTGTATCATGGGGGTGCTGTGGCTACCATGATGGGTTATTTGATCCCCTCCAAGCTTCTCCCCTTGCTGGAAAAAGCCTTCTCCAGTCATGGAGGAAGATGCAGGATTTCACCTAGAACACAAATATCCAAGTATACATGTACATAGATATTTACATACAGTTGATGGTGGCTCTGGAACCTGCAAGCCATCCTATTCCTGTAAATTGCCCTGAACCCCGAGGAACCCTCTGCCCTGACTCTCCCCACATGCAGTTACTCAATGCACAGCTTAATTCTTGGTAATTACAGTAGGTACTAGGATTACGATTTGCCCTTCTATGCACAATTAACTCCCCCAAAGGTGGTAAACCTGAGTGTGTTATCACTCAATCATCAACAGTTTTTAAAAAACTTGACACGGATTTTCCATTTGAAATATCACAAAATTAGTCTTAATAGACATCATCAATAATTAATATTCTAGATAGTGTCAAAGTATTTCCATATATTAACCTCAACACCCTTCTTATTTATTAACCTCTGTATCTGTAAACCAGGATAAGTGACTTAGCAAAGGGCTTATATCAAATCAACAAATCAGAGAAGAAATCCAGGATCAGAACTGAGGTGTGCCTGCCTATCTGTAAACAACTAGACATGCTGTCTCTTCAATTGTTTAATTATCCAAGCCCAAAAAAATCCATTATGTTCCCACATACTAGGTAATTTTATTTCTGTGGCTCAGTCAAGACAGCGCAGAAATTGGGTTGCTCCCTCCTCACTCACTCTGACAGGCAGGATGACAACCTGTCCAGGATTTTCACATTCTCTAAGGCTCCGTCTTCTGCTTCTCAATTTTAATTCTTTCTGATAGAAAACAATCTTGGCCTACGCAACCTCCCTACTTAAGGTGGCAAGTTTGTCGTCAGAGTATAGAAATCCTAGTAGTGTAGGAGTCGATGTTGCCTTGACCAAATTACAGAAAGCAAATGAACCGGTAATTGGGAATATAATTTGCTTGTCTGTAGCCGAGGCCACAATGGTGCGGATGCGGAGTTCTTTGTAGCAGTACCCTATGAGAAAACATTCAAGGAAAAAGTAAGACTCCAGAGGTGGATACAGAAGGGGGAGTGCAGAAGAAGAGAATGAAAACATCTAACCCCAATGCACTACTCCACCAGACTGAGAGCTTCTCAGGGGAGCCCAGATTGAGGCACTTTGTGATGAAAGATTACACCCACAGACCCCTGCACATTCAGATGGCAATACTCTGAAAAAAATGCAAGGAACAGGTGGCATCTTTGCAAAGCTGATCTATTAATATAACATCCCCAGTCTAGTGCAGAAGTTGGCCTTGGATCTAGTGGAGTAAAATATCTTTGGACAGGAAACTCAGCAACTTTGGATGTCTACTTGATAGTAGACCTGATTTATTTGACCATCTAGACACCTTGAGTCCTTGAAGCAAACGAAAGAAGGGATCCATTCTCTGGTTTCTTATCCAAGTATACCTTTAGGGACCTAACTCAGGAATCCATAATATTTCCCTTTGTTTAGAATTGAAAAATTCAGAATGGAGGTGTCTTGTTTAAATGAGAAGAGGACAGGACTTGGCAAAAACTAGAACAGAGGACAACCCTGTCCCTATGGAAGGCCAAATATAGAGGACTTCAGAAAGGCACAGAGAACTCTTCTTCTGGCTGAGGTGATTGCTTCCCAGAAACTTACCCTCAGGGTGAGGAACTGCAAATATACAGAGTGGAGAAGCTCAAATAGAGGTTTGTAAAACCGTGGGTAACCAGTTTCATACTCCTCTAAGGCACCAATGAACTAACTAGAGGGTAGAGTATAAGGTCACTACCTTCAGGAAACATGACATTAAAGGGAGAAGACTGCCCCGTCCCTGTATAACTTACTACTACAATATCTTAGCACAGAGGCTTGAACCACTTAATATCAAAATGTGTTTGGGTGAGTACTCTGTGCTTACCACTTCTTAGGAATATGTATTTTCGTAATATCAGCCCTGTTCTTGCCAAATTCTGTAAGCAGGTCCTGCCTCATACCAGACCTCTAATACAAGGGCTTGTATCTCAAACTCTCTTCCTACTACAGTGGGGAGGAAACTATTCAGGGTAATTGTGGTGGTCAGTACTCTGAACACTATTACCCAGGAGTCCCTCAAGTTTACTGCTAATATCCTTAACTCCTCTCGAGGTGCTCAAAGCATTATAGAATTCCCCAGTATGGAAGAGGTAAATACCTTGAACCATCTCTGTATGACCACTTTTCCCTTCAGAGGGCATGATATTATGGGGGGAAAACCCTGGATTCAAATGATCAAATTATAAATTATTATCAAATTATAAATTCCATTTATCCTGTCCAATTTGTCAGGCAAATAACTATGGCGAAATAACAATTTTTAGCCCGCTGGGTCATCTTCAGTCTATGCATTATGCTTTTCCGAGACAATGGATAAACGTCCTCTCCATAAAAAGACAAAAAGCGGAGGAATGTAGTAGGAAGAGAGTCTGAGACATAAGCTCTTGTATCAGAGGCCTGGTATGAGGCAGGACCTGCTCACAGAATCTGTCAAGAATAGGGCTGATATTGCAAAAATACACATTCCTAAGAAGTACTAAGCACAGAGTACTCATGCAAACACATCCCAACATCAAATGGTACCAGAACATCCCAATATCAAGGATGGTTCAAAAAATTCCTCAAGGAAAACAGGAACACACTGAGCCTTCCTAAAAGATAAGGTCAGGATGACAGTACTTAATAGAGATGTTTGATCGAACCAACATGTACAAGGTGATGGGTAATAACTAGCCATTTCAGGGGGCAGTAACTAACAGTGTCAGAGGCAGTACATAACTTGTTCGTATCAGAGTATAATGGTGCATCTGAGAGGGAGTATCTTTGTCCAGCCAAGGGGAGAATGGAAAATCCTGCCATTCACTGAGCTCATTGTCATGGGCATATATGTCTTAGTATCCTCATAGAGTCTGCCAGGTGCTATCATCATGCTTCGTTGACAATACACCTGGCCGGGTGCCTTCACACCTTAATGGATCTTGGGCAGTTTGCTCAAGATCTGCTGTGCCAGCTGTCTGCGCAGAGCTGGAACAGCACACAGGGAAAACACACACACACACACACAGTGTCAAACATCTGACAACACCAATAGCACTTTCCTAGGAAGGCAAAAAGAGAAAATCTCATTTTCTGAAATTCCAACATCTAGCAAATAACTAATTGGGACACACAAGGTTTATGGGAAACTTTCTTGCACCAGACATGTTTTTCCCTATAAGGCGATATTTCAGCTGACAGACTCCACAGGGATGTATGTGGAGAGCCATTTATCACCTGAACCTTCTGTAAGCATATACAGGTCTTTAGCTCATTTAACAACTGGCAAAAGAAGAGGTATAGGAAGTCTCCATGATTTTTGACTGAGGAATAGACTGGGAGGGAATTTGCCAAAAACATACCTCAGTAAATATTCTCAAACCTTGAGAGAGCCTCCTAATCGAGTCTGGGTCTCGTTTCTCACATCCAAAGTTGGAAGATACTGCTCCCTCTTCTAAACTACGGCCCACTATAGCGGTCATACAAAGCTGAAAGAAAGGGCAGCACCAGTGACTTGGACATTTCTTTATTAATAAGAGAATTTAGATTTGTCCCAAATAAGTCTCTGGAAATATTTGAAAAAGCAGCCTTCATGTAAATGCTTGGAAAGCCCCTCAAAGCTTTTTATGCACCTCCTAGGTGAGGAGATTAAAGCCTCCTGGCAAGATTTAACAGCTAGGGAGTACTCTCTGATCTACTCGAACACTTCACAGGCAAAGGAAAGAGGGGTTTCGAGTTAGTTCATTGATACGCCCTAGTCTGAGGCTGCCTCACAGACAGTCTCCCTCCTCTGTCCCCCCAACCATGGGTGAGCTTTTCTCCCCTTTGGGTTGGCTAGTTTTGTCTTTCAGTCCCAGAAATTGTCTTGCTTTGCTTCTGCTACATGGAGCGCCTCTTCCCCTATGTATGAACTTCTCCCACTCTTTAGGTATTCGAGAAGCTGGTTTTCTGTCTTCACAGTCAAAGAAATTGCTTCAGCCACTGTCTCATTCCACTGAGGTAGTAAAGGTTTCACTCACTGGAAAGCAGAAAGGACACTTGAGGTCCCTGCAAGAATGCTCTAGTTCAAGAAGTATAATTAAGTAGAAGTCTTGTTTTTAGCCTTCTCAAGAGGCAAATGGACCAAACACAGCCACATGTTACCCTGAATGAGGCAGGAATCAGGCTAGAAAGATGAGACGATAGCCCTAGAGAGCAGGAAAATCCTGGATAGTAATTGGTTGTCATCTTGCCAAGTTGCCTGTCCAGTACAAGGGCTGGTCAGGAACATGGACTTTTCTAGTCTATGATGATTATCCCATCCCCATGCTGCTGGGGTAAGACTTGGCCAATCATGTGAAGCTAGCCAAGAGGCTGGGAATGGTCACCTGCAACCAGACTAAGCAAGCTGTCACGCCTAGCTCTGTTCTGGAAACTTCTACCAGGACCGGGTCAGAGGTGATGGAACCGGACCCCATGCCAACGTCAGCAACAGCAGTAGTGAATCCAGTCCCAGAGAACTGGTGGAACAACCAGCACCTGAACCATTGCCAGCACTGAATCCAGTACTTGCAACCCCAACACCAGAGGGCCCCACTGAACCTACACCAGCAGCAACAGATAGCCTACACAAAAGGCTCAGCCGGAGCCTGAACCCCAACATAGTGCACCAGCGGAGAGTGGTTCACAGTCAACAGAAACAGCCCCATCACCTCCATCGCTTCCAGAGGGACCAAGCCTAGGTCCACAATCCCATGAGGAACTGATGTCTCCAGCATCAAGGGAACAGTTCCAGACCGAACAGGAAACAGATGAAAGCCTCCAGAAAGCTTAGATCGCAGCATGGAGCAACCCACTGCCTCTCAGGTCTCCTAATCGATCCAGGTTTGTGGTAGAAACCTTTCTAGTGGACACCAGGAAGACTGGCATCCTTAGAGACAGTTGGTAGTTCCAACTAAGTACCGGGTCAAGCTCTTGAGCTTGGCCCATGATCATCCTAGTGGCCATGCTGGGGTGAACAGGACCAAAGACCATTTGAGGAGGTCATTCCACTGGGAGGGAATGGGCAAGGATGTTTCTACCTATGTCCGGTCTTGTGAGGTGTGCCAAAGAGTGGGAAAACCCCAAGACCAGGTCAAAGCCCCTCTTCAGCCACTCCCCATCATTGAGGTTCCATTTCAGCTAGTAGCTGTGGATATTCTGGGTCCTTTTCTGAAAAAGACACCCAGAGGAAAGCAGTACATACTGACTTTCATGGATTTTGCCACCCGATGGCCAGAAGCAGTAGCTCTAAGCAACACCAGGGCTAAAAGTGTGTGCCAGGCACTAGCAGACATTTTTGCCAGGGCAGGTTGGCCCTCTGACATCCTCACAGATGCAGGGACTAATTTCCTGGCAGGAACTGTGGAAAGCCTTTGGGAAGCTCATGGGGTAAATCACTTGGTTGCCACTCCTTACCACCATCAAACAAATGACATGGTGGAGAAGTTTAATAGAACTCTGTGGGCCATGATACGTAAATTTGTAAATGAGTACCCCAATGATTGGGACCTAGTGTTGCATCAGTTGCTCTTTGCCTACAGAGCTGTACCACATCCCAGTTTAGGGTTTTCACCATTTGAACTTGTATATGGCCACGCGGTTAAGGGGCCATTACAGTTAGTGAAGCAGCAATGCGAGGGATTTACACCTCCAGGAACTAACATTCTGGATTTTGTTACCAACCTACAAAACACCCTCCACCTCTTTGGCTCTTGCTAAAGAAAACCTAAAGGATGCTCAAAAAGAGCAAAAAGCCTGGTATGATAAACATGCCAGAGAGCATTCCTTCAAAGTAGGGGACCAGGTCATGGTCTTAAAGACGCTCCAAGCCCATAAAATGGAAGCGTCGTGGGAAGGGCCATTCATGGTCCAGGAGCACCTGGGAGCTGTTAATTATCTCATAGCATTCCCCACCTCCAACCGAAAGCCTAAGGTGTACCATATTAATTCCCTAAAGCCCTTTTATTCCAGAGAATTAAAGGTTCGTCAGTTTACAGCCTAGGGAGGAGATGACGCTGAGCGGCCTGAAGGTGTCTACTACGAAGGGAAAAGTGATGGTGGCGTGGAAGAGGTGAACCTCTCCATGAACCTTGGGTGTATGCAGCGACAGCAGACCAAGGAGCTGAGCACTAGCTACGTGCCGATGTTCTCAGCCACCCCAGGACAGACGGAACGGGCATACCACTCCATTGACACAGGTAATGCTCACCCAATTAAAGCCCAACCTTACCAGGTGTCTCCTCAAGCTAAAACTGCTATAGAATAGGAGATCCAGGATATGCTACAGATGGGTGTAATCCGCCTCTCTGACAGTGCATGGGCATCTCCAGTGGTTCTAGTTCCCAAACTAGATGGGGAGATACGTTTTTGCGTGGACTACCGGAAGCTAAATGCTGTAACTCGCCCAGACAACTATCCAATGCCACGCACAGATGAACTATTAGAGAAACTGGGACGGGCCCAGTTCATCTCTACCTTAGACTTCACCAAGGGGTACTGGCAGGTACCGCTAGATGAATCCGCCAAGGAAAGGTCAGCCTTCACCACTCATGTCGGGCTGTATGAATTTAAAGTGCTCCCTTTCGGGCTGCGAAATGCACCCGCCACCTTCCAAAGACTTGTAGATGGTCTCCTAGCGGGATTAGGAGAATATGCAGTCGCCTACCTTGATGATGTGGCCATATTCTCGGATTCCTGGGCAGAACACCTGGAACATCTACAAAAGGTCTTTGAGTGCATAAGGGAGGCAGAACTGTTAAGGCTAAGAAGTGTCAAATAGGCCTAAACAGAGGACTTACCTTGGACACCAGGTGGGTCAAAGAACTATCAACCCCCTACAGGCCAAAGTGGCTGCTATCAAAAAGTGGCCTGTCCCAAAGTCAAAGAAAGATCCAATCCTTCTTAAGCTTGGTCGGATATTACAGGTGATTTGTGCCGCAATACAGCCAAATCACTGCCCCACTGACAGACCTAACCAAAAAGAAACAGCCAAATGCCGTTCAGTGGACCGAAGAATGTCAGAAGGCCTTTAACCAGCTTAAAGCAACACTCATGTCTGACCCTGTGCTAAGGGCCCCAGACTTTGACAAACCGTTCCTAGTAACCACATATGCATCCGAGTGTGGTGTGGGAGCAGTTTTAATGCAGGAAGGACCGGATCAAGAATTCCATCCTGTAGTGTTTCTCAGCAAGAAGGTGTCTGAGAGGGAAAGCAATTGGTCAGTCAGTGAAAAAGAATGGTACGCCATTGTCTATGCTCTGGAAAAGCTACGCCCATACGTTTGGGGACGGCATTTCCACCTGCAAACCAACCATGCTGCGCTACAGTGGCTTCATACCATGCCGGGAAATAACAAAAAACTTATTCAGTGGAGTTTAGCTCTCCAAGATTTTGATTTCGACATCCAACACATCTCAGGAGCTTCTAACAAGTGGCTGATGCACTCTCCCGTGAAAGTTTCCCAGAATCAACTGGTTAAAATTGTCCTTGAGATGTGGAAAATATTGTTAGTCTTTATATACTTGTTAGCATATTTAGAGGTGCATGTGTCTGATTAACTCTGTTTTCTCCTAGAGCTCCAGGAAGAAATCACAGCCAGCGTTTCACCCTATCTGTGATTTGGGGGGGCGTGTCATAAATATAAAGGGAAGGGTAAACCCCTTTAAATCCCTCCCGGCCAGAGGAAAAACCCTTTCACTTGTAAAGAGTTAAGAAGTTAAGACAACCTCGCTGGCACGTGACCAAAATGACCAATGAGGAGACAAGATACTTTCAAAGCTGGAGCGGGGGCGGGGGGGAACACGACACAAAGGGTCTGTCTGTGTGATGCTTTTGCCGGGACCAGGTCAGGAATGCTCTTCAGAACTTCTGTTAAGTTAGTAAGTAATCTAGCTAGAAATGCGTTAGATTCTGTTTTGTTTAAATGGCTGAAATAAGTTGTGCTGAATGGAATGTATATTCCTGTTTTTGTGTCTTTTTGTAACTTAAGGTTTTGCCTAGAGGGATTCTCTATGTTTTGAATCTGATTACCCTGTAAGGTATTTACCATCCTGATTTTACAGAGGTGATTCTTTTATTTTTTCTTTAATTAAAATTCTTCTTTTAAAGATCCTGATTGCCTTTTCATTGTTCTTAAGATCCAAGAGTTTGGGTCTATGTTCACCTATGCCAATTGGTGAGGATTTTTTATCAAGCCTTCCCAAGAAAGGGGGTGTAGGGTTGGGGGGATTTTGGGGGGGAAGGACATTTCCAAGTAGGCTCTTTCCCTGTTCTTTGTGTAACACTTTGGTGGTGGCAACTTTTAACCTAAGCTGGTAAGAATAAGTTGCAGTGGGGGAGGTTTAGGTTGGATATTAGGAAAAACTTTTTCACTACAAGGGTGGTGAAACACTGGAATGCGTTGCCTAGGGAGGTGGTGGAATCTCCTTCTTTAGAAGTTTTTAAGGTCAGGCTTGACAAAGCCCTGGCTCGGATGATTTAATTGGGGATTGGTCCTGCTTTTGAGCAGGGGGTTGGACTAGATGACCTCCTGAGGTCCCTTCCAACCCTGATATTCTATGATTCTTTCATGCAGGTCCCCACATCTGTACCATAGAGTTCAGAGTGGGGAAGGAACCTTGACAAGGCCATTTTGTGACATAGAAATTTAGTTTCATAAATGACGACAAATTGTCATTTTCACCTCAGGCTATGTCTAAGTCTTGATCATTCATTCTGAATCACATCTCTGAGGGTATGTCTACACAGGCAGAGTTACATCGCTGGCAGTTACAGCGCCACTCAGAGAGCGCTGAAGGAAAACCGTTATTGTGCGTTCACATTGTCAGCTGCCTGTGCAACAGCATGTTCACATTAGTGGCACTTGTAGTGGTATTCGGAGCGGTGCACTCTGGACAGCAATCCCACAGAGCATCTCTTCCTCTTCTGCCGCTAAGAGTTGTCGGAAGGCGGAGGGGGTCACAGGGCATCCTGGGTCCTGGCCCAATGCCCCGTGATGCATTGCTTCACATCCCAACAATCCCCAGCTTCCGTCCACATTTGGCACCATCTTTGAACAGTTTGTGTATTGTGCCCTCTGCCTCTTCTGTCTGCAGGAACAGATCTTGCACTGTTGAGCAATATGCTGCTCGCTCTCACTAATACATCACGAGTGGCAGTGGAGTTATTCCTTAAACTACAAAGGCAAGAGGAGCGTGACATTGATCTCACCATGCGAAGTGCTACGTCACAAGATTCCTTGTTGCATTCACAGAGGTGCTGACCACAGAGGAACACCGCTTTTGGGCTCGGGAAACAAGCACTGAGTGGTGGGATCACATCCTCATGCACATCTGGGATGATGAGCAGTGGCTCCAGAACTTTCAAATGAGGAAAACCACATTCATGGGACTGTGTGACAAGCCTGCCCCAGCCCTGTGGCGCAAGGACATGAGAATGAGAGCTGCCCCTGTCATTGGAGAAGTGTGTGGTGACTGCACTGCGGAAGCTGGCTACTCCAGACGGCTACCGATCAGTCGCTATCCAGTTTGGAGTGGGAAAGTCAACCGTTGGACATGTGTCGACGGAAGCGTAGAGTCATTAATTGCATCCTGCTCCTAAAGACCGCAACTCTGGGCAACATGCATGACATTGTGGATGGCTTTGCACAAATGGGCTTCCCTAATTGCGGCGGGGCGATAGATAGCAGGCATATTCCAATCCAAGGCACCAGACCACCGAGCCACTGAGTACATTAATCGGAAGGGGTATTTCTCTATGGTTCTCCAGGTGCTTGTGGATCACCATGGGTGTTTCACAGACATTAACGCAGGTCTGGTCCAGAAAGGTGCATGACGTGTGCATCTTTTGGAACACTGGCCTTTCAGGAAGCTGCAAGCAGGGACTTTCTTCCTGGATCAGAAGATCGCTGTAGAGGAAGTCGAAATGCCCATTGTGATCCTGGGAGACCCTGCTTAACCCTTAATGCCATGGCTTATGAAGCCATACATGGGGAACCTTGATAGCAGCAAGGAGTGGTTCAACAACAGGTTGAGCAAGTGCAGAATGACTGCTGAGTGTGGTTTTGGTGGTTTAAAAGCCTGCTGGCACTCCCTATATGGGAGGCTGGACCTGGCCAATGACAATATTCCTATGCTTATAGCTGCATGCTGTATGCTCCATAATATTTGTAAAGCGAAGGGTGTAAGCTTCACTCATGGCTGGACCACTGAGGCTCAGTACCTGGAGGCTGAATTTGAACAGCCAGAGACCAGGACTATTAGAAGGGCACAGCTCTGGGCCATAAGGATTAGGGATGCCTGGAAGCAGCACTTTGAAGCTGCAAGCCACTAATATTTGTTGCTATGCTTGTAATGCTAGGAGGTGCAGTGCTTGTAATTCTAGGAGGTGATTGTAATTGGTGCAGACGATGCACTATGAAGGTTTAAGAAAATTACCTGTTGCTTTGCAGGGCTCTCTCTGCTTTCAATTAATGGACTAAAGATTGCTTTCAAATCAAAACAATCCTTTTATTAAAAAGCAACCAGAGGAGAGAGAGAGAAAGAAAACACATCAGCGCTGTGGAGGGTGGGTGAAGGGAGGGTCCCAGGAGGAGGTCGGGTCCTGGGACAGTTAAAGATTTGTGTATGTCCAGGTATCATGTGCAACCTTGTCCTTTGGAGTACAGTGCAGTGGGTACTGTACTTCAGCTGGGCTAAACTGCAGAGGGAAGGCTGTTGAGTGCACTGGGTACTGGGAGTCCGCAAGGCTGGACAGCAACGGGACAGGTGTGGAATGCAGCGGGTACAGACTGGAGCCAGAAGGTTGGTAAGAGGGTTGGTGGTGTCTGGGGGACGCATGGGAAAGAGTTTTGCGACAGCAGCTGCAGGGGGGGCTGCAGTGCTAGTAGTGCCTGGAGCGTGTCCGCTGGCCAGGAGCCCAGCTCTGGAGGCAGCACCACTGCTAGCAGATGCAAGGATGGCCTGGGATGGGATTGCCACTCCTTACGTCTGTGCTGCCACCTTCATAGCTGGGTCCTCAGCCAGCAGCCGCCACTCTCTGGCTATCCGGATCTGAAGGCAGCCGCGTGAAGTAAGGGTGGAATGGTATGGTGTTGCCACGCTTACTTCTGCGCTGCTGCTGGTTGGGTGCTGCCTTCAGAGCTGGGTGCCTGGCCAACAACTTCCACTCTCTGGCCACGCAGCTCTGAAGGTGCAGAAGTAAGGGTTGCAATATCAGGATACCCCCTACAATAACCTTGCGAGCCCCCATAACTCCCTTTTGGGTTGGGACCCCCAGTTTGAGAAACTCTGGTGAAATCTGTAAAGTATAGGGTAAAAGTACACAAAAGACCAGATTTCATGGTCCGTGACGTGTTTTTCATGGTCATGAATTTGGTAGGGCCCTACCTATCATGCTGACCAATATGGTTTCATTGTTTCCTTGTACTTCCCAGTCTGTCTATATTCTTCTGTTATCTTTTGTCTTGCACTCAGATTGTGAACTCTTTACGGCAGAGATTGTATTTTTGTTGTTCGTTTTAACAATGCCGAGCATAATGCAGTCCTTGTCCATGACTGTGGCTCCTGGGTGCTACAGTAACACAGATAATAAATAATGAAACAGTGTGGAATTTTGTACATTTTCCCATTCAAACTGATTTGCCTTTTCTTAAAAGGGCAATGCTTTTCACTGAAAAAGTAGGAACATGTATAAAAACCTGCTCACTTGGACTCCAAAATGGTCCAATTTTCCAGTGGGGGAGGGGTGTGTGTCAAATTTAGGATCTTTTAAAAATTGGATCACTTAAAAATTCAAAAGAAGATATGAAAACTTCCACGTTGGAAGCGTACACATAAGGAGTTGAATTTCCGGGTGCTTTCAAAATAGACACAAGACAAACATGTACCACTACGTATTTAAGGTTAGCAACATTTTTCCAATGTTACAACTGTGTTACTTATAAATCATCAGTACTATGGGAATCAAGATTCTCAACCCCAAATTTTGGTTGCATCAGTCTAAGCCCTTTTACCGGTTTCAATAAAACACCCAGGGCTGGCCCATGTTAGCCTAATTAGGCTTGCGTGGCTTGGGCTTCAGGGTTATAAAACTGCAGTGTAGATGTCCAGGATTGGGCTGGAGCTGGGGCTCCGGGACCTTCTGTGGTCTGAGACTCTCCCAAAATCTATTCAGCTATATGTATAAATGGGACCCTTCAGGGTCCTCATACAAGTCCACTCAGTCCTACTTCTTGTCCAGCCAATTGCTAAGACAAACAAGTTTGTTTACATTTACAGGAGATAATGCTGCCCGCTTCTTATTTACAATGTCACCTGAAAGCGAGAACAGACACTCGCATGGTACTGTGGTAACCAGTGTTGCAAGGTATTTACATACCAGATATTCAAAACATTCGTATGCCCCTTCCTGCTTTGACTTGTAGGCTCTAACGTTTTACACTATTTTGTTTTTGAGTGCAGTTATGTAAAAAAAAAATTCTACATTTGTAAGTTGCACTTTTACGATAAAGAGATTGCATGACAGTACTTGTATGAGGTGTTGAAAAATACCATTTCTTTTGTTTATCTTTTTTATAGTGCAAATATTTGTAATAAAAAAATAAGTGAGCATTCTGCATGTTGTATTGTGTTGTAGTTGAAATCAATATATTTGAAAATGTAGAAAAATATCCAAAAATATTTATAATAAATTTAAATTGGTATTTTATTCTAATACAGTGCAATTAAAACTGCAATTAATTGTGGCTATTTTTTTAATCCAGGTAATTTGTTTTGCATTAATGTAATGCATTAACTCTGATTAACTGACAGCCCTAACAACAATGATGAAACATTGCTCTTTACAATACTTACATATTTAAAGGAAAGTTTAACAGTATATTGTGATATGGAAATACTATAAACACACTTATTCACTCAAAAATGTATCAAAAGGTCAATTTATACTTTTAACTTATTAAGGAAATCATCACCAAATAAACCGAACCTTCATTGCTCCACTAAAAACTAACTTCAGGAGGAAAATAACATGCAGTGCACACCATGGAAGCTTATCAGTATTATGCCTCCCCCTCAATATTAATAATACCATAATTTATTTTAAAATATATTTATAAGTGACTTATTATAGTGGAGATATGGACGGTCATTAATTTCAATCCCTTCAAGCCACACATTTATCCATAGAGGTCAATAAATTGTATTCTCTAATGTCTGAGACAAAAATGTACTGGAAACCTGGTTTTCTTTCATTACTGCTTTTCCGCTAAAACCTCTGATAATTCTGTGGCAATAATGATAAGAGGCAAACTCAGGATTATCTGTTTTGCAGTCTAGCATGTAATCTGTTAAAGCCTTAGACTTCATATTTTTAAAATATGACAGAAGTCTAAAATATACCATAAAGCAATAGTGTAGCACAATTAAGTTTCTTGTTATGAAATTGTAATTAGGTATAGAGCATTTTAATGTTGTACTCTGCATTACACAATGCTATTAACTACTCTAGGCCAAATAGCGTAGAGGGACAAATTTTACTTTGAAGAGTTTCCTATCAACTTCCCATTTTAGGGAAAAGATTAACTCCTTGTAGAGCAGCAACGGGGTTTGGGCTTCCTAAGCCAACAGGTATTTTGAGATCTATCCAGTTCCTGGGACACCTGTAGATGGAGGCCTGATGTCTCTGCACAGATCCATTGGCAACTCCCTTCACTAAGCAGCATGGCTCTTTCAGAACTTATACTCCCAATTGGTCCCTGCTAGCAGGTGCTTTATGCCCCCTTCTCTGGGGTGTTTTTTTCTGGAGCTCACAAAGCTAATAGGCTGAACCATTATCTCAAGTAAAAAGAAAAGGAGTACTTGTGGCACCTTAGCGACTAACCAATTTATTTAAGCACAAGCTTTCGTGAGCTACAGCCACTTGAGCTGTAGCTCACGAAAGCTTATGCTCAAATAAATTGGTTAGTCGCTAAGGTGCCACAAGTACTCCTTTTCTTTTTGCGAATACAGACTAACACGGCTGTTACTCTGAAACCTGTCATTATCTCAAGTGTGGAGCATAACACAGCTAAAAAACCCAAACCTTCCCAGTTATAACCTATTTCTTTCTGGCAATGGCTTTAATGAAGTTTTGGGAGTAAATAGGAAAAATTGCTGGCTAGTTTTATCACTCCTTCCCTGCATGGGTTCCACCAGGATTGGTTTCTTTCTATTCACATTAAAAGCAGAGAGGTATATAGCCCACTATTTGCTTGAAAAAGTGCAAAAGGTGACTAATGACTACCACACTATTAAGACTTTACATACAATATATGTCAAAATAGAGACCACAACAAATGACAAATGGAATCACTTAAAGAATTCCTTCCCTTTTTTCCCCACCCATTATTAAAATATTTGACGTACAGTTGATGGCAAGGTGCAAAATCAATTTTTAAAACTCCAATAATTTAGAATGCCATCTTGATTACAACATAAGATTTGTATTTTGATACAAGGGAATCAAAATACTGAAATGGCAAGCTAAGAATTTATAACAAGCCTTTCTGAGTATCATGACTAGAATCTCAAAAAGCAGTAAGAAGCAGAAGTGACCATCAGCTTACAGTAATAAACAGTATTACAGAAATAAACAGTATTTCCATTTTGAATTCATCACTTCTGTGGAGGATGCATCAGTAGCTAAGGGTAAAGTATTAGACATGGCAGTTTTCATTGCAATGAGGGTACACTCAAGGCAAAACTTTCATGCTCAGTCAGAAAAGGTAATGAACAACTTAACATCCATTTATTTTTCAAATGGTCTTTCCTAGCTGGTCCCAAAATGGATATTTATTAGCTATTAGAGTTAAAGATGATCCAACTGCTGTTCCTTCTCTTTTTGCATTTATGCTAGTACACAGATAACATTTGACTGCTGCCTGCCACATTTTACAGTAGCAGATGCTGCTGCTGCTCTCAGGTCTTATTTTAACCCTTAAACAGGATCAGAAGGCAGTACTGTACATTTAACAGTGTATTTGACATGGGGAGGGGCACCAGTATGTGTTACATCTCTCATGGATTTTACTGATTTTTTAAAAAATTTTATTGGAATTTTCTGGCCAAGAAAAATAGATATATTTAAGAAAACGGCACCTTTTAGGGTTTTTAATTGTTTGACGCAGAATTCTTTCAGGAGTAAAGCTGCTTGCATACTTGTATCTCCAAAGATGGGCTGGAAAGTAATAAAAAAAGGGCCAGGGGGGGAGAGAAAGCCATCTAGAAAATGTATATGAAGGATCATTAAAACCCTGTGAATATGCAGGCAGGAATGAAACAGACAGAAATGCGGGCTTATCAGATATACAGGGTTGGATGTTAGGATGCAGCGTTAGTCCCACATTCACTTGGGAGATAAGAATTTCAATCACACATTACATTAGGTACAAGAAAGTCTGAAGTGTTCAGAGGAAAAAAATGGTTTCTTGCTCTCCCAAAGTAAGGAGGAATTCCCCAAAGACACAAGAGCCAGGAAGTCTGTATGAGTGTTATACACTTGAGAGCTGCTTGGACATGTGACCCTGAACTGACATGCTGAAAGACAATTTTACTATACAAATATTTTCCTACTGGGTAAATAGCATGCTTGCTTAGTAACATTTAGGGCTATATTAGTTTGCCTTTTTCTCTCTCCGAAATCCACTAAAAATGGAAATTTACAATTTGTTGCCGGTGATGCTATGTCTATGCTAATATTGTCTAGTAAATACACATGCCTGTTTCCATGATTTGTAACTTTCAGTTCTAGTTCCTAATACTTGTTAAGCGCTGTAAACAAGGTACTACATTTTTAGGATTGCATCATCCTCAGGTGGTTTCAGTATTATGTTTTACCACCAACTATGACAGACTAATGCCCAGAAATGCATTGCCTGTCATGTTTGTTTAATGATCATCTCCTGCTACTTACAACAAAATTTATAATAGTCTGCTCTATTCTTGTATATCCAGATTAAAAAGGTTATATTTTTAAAGCTTGCTGTCAATAATTAACTTGCTTATATTACATGAATTTCTTAAAATGTGAAGTGAAAAACCATGACAATTACTTATCTGTCTTCACAGATCATTCATTACCAGTGCTAATACACTATGCAGTTACTTTAACATGTGCAATTATCCATATTCAATTCTGTGTTTTCTGAATGGAACATCTAACTGCTGAATGATGCATAAAATGGAAACTGAGTTTTACTTCTTCCTGCAAATTCCGCACATGGAAAAGTGATACTTCAACATTATTTGAGAGCTACAAAACATCTCAAAAATGAAAAGTGCCAGTATGCACTATTTTAAAAAACATCACTGTCCTTTAGGAATGACATTATCCTCACATGCTGATCCAATTAAATTTGTATTCACCCAGAAAAGATCTCAGCACAATCATCAATCATTTTCTGTATTTTTAAAATATATTTTTCATAAAATCTGCTTGTTTCAATCTACCTAGGTTGGAATGAGTGAATACATCGAACGGAGTATAAAAGAAGACAATCAGAAGAGTATAAGGATACTGAGCTGGTACAGCACATGATGCAAGAGAAGAAGCAGCAGGTGACTGGATATAGGCAAGGCCTAAGTACTCTACAGCAGTATTTCTCAATGACTCATCTGTGGATCAGCACCGGTCCCTGATATCTCCCAGACACAGTATTGGAAGGTATCAAGCTGGTTCCTAGTATCAAAAAGGTTGAAAAACACTGCTGTTCTGTAGCAAGCCAAAGCTAGCTGTATGGCAAGGTCCCTGGAACCTGCAGTACTCTGACTGAAATACTGTGGCAGTTCAAACAAATTTTTAAAATTTAGTTTTAATTATTTAAATATAAAAATGAATAAAAACCAGTACAGTTGCCTCAGTCATAGTTTTTGATATTAAAATATAGGGGCGGTTTAGACTGCTGAGACAGTTGGCGATTTTGACAATTAGGGAAGCGTAGGATGTACTTTAGAACTATGTGACAAGAACACTACTACTAAAATGATCAGCATGGAAATAGTTACCCAGGCTGGTGACACTTATTTTAGAATCTTTGGATTTCAAAGTCAATAGCCCATAATCAAATATTTGGCAGTTTACAGCTCTCAGAGCTATATTTCCTCACATTTGAACAGAATTTGCCATTATATGGAGTAGACACTTAAAAAAAAGGTATGGACTTCCTCAGCTGTTATGAGTTAGCCCAATTTAACTCTTGTTAATGTAACATTTCTGTGCTTTTATGGGGAATAAACTTTGAAAGACTGAACTACTATTATTGCATTACAATGCTCTGAAACTATGAAGAGCTGCTACATCATTGTATCAGTTTTAATTCTATTTTACTAATAAGTGGAAAATATAATCAGGTAGAGGGCTTTTTTTGGTATCACAGTTGTATCTGTACTATGAAAGGGAAGTTACGTTCCTTAATGTAACTGGAATTCCCCGAGATGTGTGATCCCTATGCGTATTCCACTGTGGGTATGGAACTCCAGTAACAATGAAGTACGTAATTTCCCTTTCTTCTTCACGTGCTGGTCCCTGTGTGTATTCCACCATGGGTTACTAGCAAGCAGCACTCAGAGGAGGAGGGAGGAAGGATGCAGACGGTATAGCTGCTTGTAGATCTGCTGCCCCAAATGATGCAACAGTGGAGGAGTCCCGAATCAAGGCATAATGTCTCGTGAATGTGTGGATGGAATTCCATATATTCGCCTTGCAAATATCAAGCAGAGGCACCTCCTGAAGTGATGCTACTGTGCCCTCGTAAAGTGAGCCTTAATCCCATGCAGGAGAGGAAGCTGTGCTGATAGCAGAGTAGGATATAGCCAGAGGTCCACTTAGAAATTCTCTAAAAGGCTATAGCTTGTTCTCATACTTGTTCTGCTATGGAACAATCAGTCAAGGTACCTTTCTGATCTGTTTCATTTTCTGCAAGTAAAATGCCAACGCTCATCTTATGTTGGGGGAATTAAGTCTCCTTTGCTTGCTAGAGGCATGGGGCTTCAAGAAAAATTCAGGTAAGTGGATTGACTGGATTATGTGAAATTCCAAAACTATTTTAGGAATGAATTTTGGGTATAATCATAGCAAGACCATATCCTTATGAAATATAGGGCATGTCTACACTACAAAATTAAGTTGACCTAACTCATGTCGGCATACAGCCGTTGCAGTAATTACACTGCTTGTGCATGTCTATACTTTGCTCCTTGTGTTGGCGGTGTGCATCCTCATCAGAAGTGACTGACAGTACAATCGGTACAAACTGGGGTATTATGGGACAGCTTTGAAAACCAGTAAGTGTTAATGTAAACAATGCAGTGTCTACATTGACACCGCGTTGACCTATCTACATTTACTATGACTCTCATGGAAGTGGAGTTATTAAAGGCAGTGTAATGGGGCAGTTACATCAGCGGGAGCAAAATTTTAGTGGAGACACTTTCACAGTTAAGTTGATGCAAGGAAGCTTACGTCAACCTAACTCTGTAGTTTAGCCCAGGCCATAGGGTACGGATTATTGGCTGTTAGTGTTCCAAGTTCACCTACTCTTCTGGCTGAGATGATGGCAACAAGGAAGGAGACCTACAGAGAGACAGAATATGTAGCTAGAAGTTTTGAAGGATGGCTTAATGACTATGGAGAGCAATAAATTAAGATCCCAGTGAGGAGCCGATTTCTGTACTGGCAAAAAGGTTTTGATCAGGCTCTTCAAAAACCTGACTGTTACTGATTGGATGAAGACCAAGTAACTATCCATTGGAGGGTGAAACACAGTAACTGTCACCAGATAAACATGTAGCAAGCTAAGGGAAAGACCTCTAATCTTTTGGGTAAGAAGACAGTCCACAAAGTGGAAGTATCCACCATCTCTGAAGATCTGTAGTACTGCAAGCCCTGATAGAGAAATGCTTCCACTTGACTAAATTTTCTGGTGGAGACATTCGTGCTATTGTTAAGGATGACTTGTATGGATTCAGAGCAGGAGTGCTTTAGACATGATGTCCATCCAAATAGCAAGCCAGGCAATGAAGAGCATCTGGGGTGGGATGCCTGACCCCTGCCATCTTTCAAGGTCAAGAGATCAAGAAAGGTTTGAATGCTTATAAGTGGATGGGATGACATTTGCAGGAAGCTCTGAAACCAAAACTGGGCCACCTAGGGGCAATGAGGATGACTTGTGCCCTGGCTAGTCGAATTTTCTGTAGAACTTGAGATAGTAGTGGGATGGGAGGGAAGGCATAACTGAAATGATCTGTCCAAGGCAAGAGGAGAGCATTGCCTGGGAGTGATGACGTTGGGCTCCCCAGAAATAGTATATTTTGCACATCCTCAGGCAAACAGGTCACAACTGGAGGTTCCCCACTGAGTGAAGATGCTCTTTACTACTGAATCATGCAACTGCCACTCATGATTGGTGGCAAAATGCTGGCTGAGATTATCTGCCAGTGATTTCCATAAACTGACCGCTTCCATATAGAGGGGGACAGAGCATGCTCCTCCCTGCTTGTTTATAAGGAAGACAGTAGTTGTGTTGTCTGACATTATCAGAATATGCTCAGATTGCATGACGAGTAGAAATGCTTTGCAAGCTTTGTGTATTGCTTTATTCCAGAAGATTGATGTGCAGTGCGATTGTCCATGTGGGCTCCCCAACCTATCAGGGAGACATCTGTAACGATTGTTTTGTCAGGCATTGGGGTTACAAAAGGAACTTCCACGCATACATGTCCAGGGTCTCTCCACCATGCCAGAGAAGCCCTCACCTTGGAAGGAACGGTCATTACTGTAATCATGCTGTGCACACTCAGTGTATATTCTGTTTGGAGCCAAGCTTGCAGGCAACAAATCTGGAGTCTGGCAAATGGTGTTACATAAGTACTTGGTGCCATATGGCACAGGAGGGCAAGGTACATCTGAATTTATGTTCAAGGGTTGAATGTAACCGGGTCTATAAGAGTGCCTATAGAGTGAAATCCACTCCTGGGGTGGTAGTTCCTCACCTTGACTGAATCCAGTGTCGCTCCTATAAATTCTATGGTTTGGGTCCAAATCAAGGTAGATGTTTCCATGTTTACAGAGATTCCTAGGGATGCTAACAGGAGGAGTAGGAACAAAGCTGATGTTAAAACATCCAGGCAAGAACGACCAGTTAGAAGCCAATCATTAAAGTGCAGGAAGACCGTGAAGCTGTCTTGCCTGACTTGAGTTGCTACTGAGAACGCTTTTATGAAGACTCTCAGAGCTGTAGTGAGCCCAATGGAAGTACACTGTACTGGCAGTGGTGGAGCAAATGTGAGGCATCGTCTGTGAGCGAAGTGAATATTCACATGAAAGTGTGCTTCTTCATGGTGAGAACCGTGAACCACATGCCTTTTTCTAGAGATGGTATTATCAACGCTGATGTGGCGTTTCAGTTTTCAAATAAAAACATTCATTCAGTTGATGCAGTAGTAGTCAGTTAAGATGTTACAGTTAGTAACAGGCCTATACCTAATCTGGCTAGAAAACTGGATGAGGTTTGTCAGAAACAATTAAAATACATGTTCACAAATGCAAGGAGCATGGGCAATAAAATGGAATAAACTAGAACTACTGGTGCAGGTCGTGAAACAGGATATTATGGAGATTACAGAAATGGGGGAATACAGGTAATGTTATTTAGGAGAGAGAGGGGAAAAAGGTAAAGGTAGTGGGGTAGCGTTGTACATCAATGATATGGTAAACTGTAAAAAAAAAAAAATAAAAAAGTGATAAGGACATAGGAGAATCTGTTTGGGTCAAAATCACTCAGGGGAAGGATTGTAAAAGAGATTTGACTGGGAAGGTGTTAGGAGTCTGCTATAGGCCCTGTAGGGTTAGACTCTGCTATGCATATAGATCTCTAATATTACAGAGATAAATACTACTGGGAATTGTGTCATAACGGGAGACTTTACCAGCCCAGATATAGATTGGAGAATAAATGCTACTAATACTGGTGGGACTCAGTTAGCCCTGGATGTGACAGACTACAGGTTTCTTCATCAAATTATCGCTGAACTAACAAGAGGCAATGCAATTTAAGACTTGGTTTTAATAAGTAGTGAGGACATCATAGAAGAGCTGGTCATAGGAAATAACCTTGGATTATGTGGTTATGAATTGACGCCGTTTAAATTAAATGGAAAGATAATCAAAACCAGGTCATTAACTATGTTTTTTGATTCAAAGGGGCACACAGTGGGAAATTAAGGGAACCAGTTAAAAGAAGTCAATTGGACTGAAGAGCACAAGGACTTAAAAGTGGAAGAGGCTTGGAATTTCTTTAAATTAGCTATACAAAAATTATCTGCAATATGCAGATTCCCCAAGAAAGGGGAAAAAACTTGTCGGAAAAGACCCGGACCCAACTCAATGAATAGCCACCTCAAAAAGGTTTTTGGGAGTAAGCAGAGAGCCTATAGGAAAGGCTACATTCATGTCAAGGAGGTCACCTCCATGACATTCTCTGCTTCAGCCCCAGGGGCTGCAGGACTCTGGAGCTGACAGCCACTGGGGCCGTGGCAGGGTTCCAGCAACAAGTGACAGGGGGCCCCCTACGAAGTTCCAGCAACAGGGGACAGACTCCTGAGGGAGCCCTCTTCAGGGTTCCAGCAATGGGTAGCAGCCTTGCACAGGGGGAAGGGGATGCCTTGGTTGAGCGGCTGGGGGTGTCCCATTTTCTTTTTGGGAAATATGGTTACCCTGCAGCTTCCAGCCGCCGTGGGCGGAGGTGGAACCCCACAGCTCCCAGCCACCACAGTGGTGCGGGAAACCATGGAGTCAAAGTAGCAAAAATCACAAACAGGTCACAGCGTCCGTGAATTTTTGTTTATTGCCCGTGACCGGTCCATGATTTTTACTAAAAATAACCATTACAAAAATCTTAGTCTTACCTATAAGCAATAGAAAAAGGGACTGATTAGCAAAGAAAACTACATTGTGGAGGTTGGAAAATGTTGGAATAAAGCAAGAATTTCTAAAAGTCAAGCTGAATTAGCTCTTGCCATGGAAATTAAAACAAACAACAGTTTTTAGTTATAAAAACAAAAAGAGAATAAGGAAGGGTGTGGTTGGGCCACTATGGGGAGAAGATTAAAAATCATTTAGGTATGCCCCCAAAACTAAATAGTTTGCTTTGGTTTTCAGTAAGGATGATAATATGGAACATGGGCATGAAGGCCAATCAAAACACCATACAGAAATGGAAATCACCATGGTGGAAGAAAAACTCAGAGCATCATGTGCTCAAATCGAGTGGCCAGATAATGTCCATCCCAGAATATTGAAAGAACTCGCATACGATATTGCTAGTCCAGTAGCAACAAATTTCACTAAATCTATCAAGTCATAATACTGTATGACTGGAAAATAGCTAATGTTGTACTACATTTAAGAAAGGGGAAAATGACCTGAGCAATTGCAGACCTGCTAGTCTAACCTCAGTAGTATTCAAGACTTTGAAACAAATTGTGAAGGATATAATAATTAAATTAATGGAGGCAAATGGAAAAGAGGAGGTAATGAAACAAGGATTTACCAATGATAGATCATGCCAGACTAACCCAATTTCCTTCTTTGAGAAAATAACTGATTTTTTTAGGTAAGGAAAATGTAGTAGATCTAATGTACCTGGACTTCAGTAAAGTATCTGACACAGTTCCACATGGGAAATGAGTTCAAGATGATGGGGATTAGTACAAAAATTGTAAGGTGGGTAAGGAACTGGTTTAATTGGAGACAGTAACAGATTGTGCTGAAAGGTGAATTATCGGACTGGAGAGAGGTAACTAGTGGAGTTCCTCAAGTATCTGTCTTGGGACCAATCTTATTCAATATTTTTATTAACGACTTTGGCATAAAAAGTAGGAGTGTGCTAATGAAATTTGCTGTTGATACAAAGTCGGGAAGCCCCGTCAATATAGAGGAGGATTGGATTATTATACAGGAAGATTTGGATGACCTTGAAGACTGGAGTAACAGACGTGATAAAATTCAATAGGACAAAGTCTAAGGTCATGGACTTAGGATCTAATAATAAGAGCTTCTGGTACAAGCTAGGGTCTCATCAGTTGGAAGCAACAGATGAGGGGGAAGACGTGGGTGCATGTAATGCAGCTGCAAAAAAGAAATGTGGTCTTAGCATGTATCAGGCAAGGCATCTCCAGTAGAAATAGAGATGTATTAATGTTATTTTACAAAGCACTGCACAGTCAGGATCACTTCCATCTAAGCTATCACTAAGTTTTCAGTTCTGTGATCAATTCCTCTTTGTCAAGATGAAGTCTAATATAGAATGTTGCCATTTTGGATGCAAACAGAAAACAGCAAGTCTTAACACTTTTTTTTTTTTAAAAAAAGGTAAGTGTAATTTTCAAATACATCATTACACACTGGGTCAACAAAGTAATCACAATGCTACCTAAAAACGTCCTCAGATGTGGTTATCCCTCTAAGCCCTTCACTTTCTCCATTCCCTTTTGGTGACAAATGCTGGTCTTAAATTTTAACTAGCAAAAACAACAAACTCGGGAACTGGATTCTCCCTCTCTTTAGCAAGGAGAGGGAATAAAACCGTGTAAGTCACAAATAAAGGTGTTGCTAAAAGCAAAACCTCAGCAGCAATTTCCTTAAGGCATGCTCCTTTCTTCCTCCTGTACCTAACAGGATATATTGCTCACCTCAAATCTACCTCCTCCTTCCTGAAGAGACAGCTCAGTCCAGAACATCATACACTTCTCCCAATTTAACTGTTTTTTTATATATATATTATAATAAAGTTATATCCCATGTATTTGCAGAATAAGGGACTTATACCCACCCCCCAACAAGTTTTAATTTACTGTTTTTACTTAAGCAATAAAATGATAGCTATACAAAACTCTAGCGAAGGGTGCCAAGAGGGAGAGAATGGCTTTCTGAAACAGCAGAGCAAAACTTAAGAAAAAAATCTTTAAATAACTAACGTATATATTTATCTTTAATATTTTAATTATAGGCAAATAATTCAACTGATTGTCTTTTTTCTCAATACGGTTTTATAGGCTTTTTTTTTTTCTTTTTAGAAAAAATGTGTAGGCCTTACATCAGGCTGTTTTAGAGTCCTAATTTGTGTACAGAATGATATATTATGACTTTTCCTTTCAGCTCATGCCTGAAAAGGCATAATAGGTATGACAATCTCAGAAGCACATACTGATCACATTTTAGCTCGATTAGGTTGCTCGTCTGGTTTCGACTCACAAAAAGCAATGAAATTCACAATTAATTTTTACTCCCGTCACAGTTAATACCATATGAGCCACAATGGCTCAACTGAGCACAGTAAATGACAGCAAAAAGATTAAGTTCTGAGCCTCTTCTCAAGGAGGACTAGTTTTCTAGCAACTTTGAATTGTCTCGTTTATGTAGGTTTACATCAAATCCATGACCTTTTAATATTCTGTGTGTTAAATAAGGTTTGATGGCCTGTTATAGTAGACAAGTTTGGTTATACAGAACTAGCATTTAAAATATTCTAACTGAATTACAGTAGTTAACAGTACATTTTATATCCCATAGAAAATACCATTAAATTTAAGATGTTAGTGTGAATTCTAAATCACATCCAAATAAACCAGCTAGCCTGAATAGGAAACATCAGGCAATAAAAGAGATATTGATAGCTTTACTGCAATACTCTTCACAGCTCTAATCTGACTAAAGCATGAAAAGATTGTCTTCTGTTCTCCATATGCTATAGCATTAAAGGCATAAAGTTATACATACTAAGAAATAAGAATTCTTAGTACCTTTTTCTGCTTCCACTATTAACCTCCCATGCACCCACCCAAAGCAAAAACAGATTTACAATAATACTAGAAAGATCAGACATGGCTTTTAAAATATGGTGTGTTTCGTCATTTTTTGAGGAGTGAGGAAAAAAAGAAGTATGAAGAACATGACAATATCTGTAGATAAGAAATATTTATCCTATGCAATGTCTAAGTCAAAGCTAGTTCAAGACAAGTACATGGTCATCTGCCAGCCAGGAAAAAAAAAAAAGCATATTCAATTAAAATGAACAAGTCCCACTGTTGTCATGAGACACTACAAAATACTGAAGATACTGAGCTGACATGAAAACATGAGGGTTGGCTGCATTCAACAGAAACTGCTTACTATTATTTTGTACTAACACATTATGAAGATATATATCCTAACAGAAATACGATAGAGCAACCATAGCATTTTGCTTCTTAAAAAATATTTTTGTACTTTAAATGCTGAAATGTCACAATCCACAAACTCTGAAGATATCTGATGGGGGGAGGACGGGTTCCTAAGGAACTCATTACAGATGGAACTCAGCAGTCTTAACCATGTAATTTTCAGGTTCAGCTAAAATGTCTGCTGGCATATGGAAAATAAAACCATTATATTCATTTCAGTAAAAGTCCTGTTGCAGTCATTTTTATAAAAGTAACAGAGAATTTCATTATTTATTACTTACCGAGTCCTAAAAGATCAATAGTAGGTTCTGGTGTTTTTTTCGGACTTGCTTTAGGCTCTAATTGCTGATCCTCTTTCTTCTGAGGCTTTAGAAAGAAAAATATTCACACTCATAAATAAGTTTTAAGATATATGGTACAAGGCTTCTTTAATAGGAATAAGGATTTTAAGATTTCTTGAATACATCACAAATAAAATTTGTTTTCTAGACTAACTTTCCATATTGAAGTCTGATTACAGAATCTGTTTCCTAATGAGAATAAAGTACATGTGGAGGAGATGTGAAAGGAAAAAAAACTGAAACATACCCTTATTCTTTCACCAGTTTTATGAAAATTCTAAAAACAATATTAACTACAGGATTATTTACTGGGTTTAGGACACTTCTAATATTTAAAAACTGCAGTGAAAAGTATAATATTAAAAAACTAATTGTTAATCATTTACTGTTAGGAATCACCGTTACTGAGTAAAAGAATGACTCACTCATTTTGCCCAAGTTATTTATAGACTAATTTTATTAGACCAAATTAATTATATAGTTTTCCCTGTGTGGAAAAAAGCGCCAGGTTTGTAAGCTTTTAAAAAGTTGAAAATAAGAAAAATTGGGGGAGTGGTGGAGGTTATGAGACTTGTAAAGAAGCACATTTGACATCCCTGTTGGAAGAGATTATTATTCAAACGGCAGACTTTTCAGCTGCTAGCGAGTGTGGAGGTGGCATTTGGGTCTGCAAAAACCCACGTTCATAGGCACGCTTAATTTGATAGATTTAGAAACAAAGAATCCTAGCTCCCCCCACCACTTAAAAAATGAGACTCCTAGTCTTTTTCTTGCAGAGACCCTTGAAAATGTAAACTGATCTAAATAGAGCATGAGGTTTGACAGTCTGTCACATCCTAAAGATTACAGGTTGCTTACATTTCCTCCCCTAACAATTACTCAGGGTTCACTATTGGAATGTATAAAGACCTGGACCATAAGTCCCTCAATTTCTGGAAGGATCACAAGTTAGTTTGCAGCAGCTGGATGTAGTGATACACAGGCTGTCATTAATGCCACTGCAAATTCTTCTAATACATATTTTAGGATAGTATTTTTTCCTATATTCATCCCAACAGTGTATATAGTTAAATCTTTTTTTCTGTTGCCCAGTGAGTATGACCTCTGGCAAGGAGAGGCTGCTCAATAGCACAGCTGGCAGAGTGGTCTAATTGCAGACTAGGCATAGGGCTGAGAACCAATGTATCCTGCATTTTAATCCTGGCTTCAACAAATACCCTCTGTGGCTTTGGTCAAGTCACTGAGCCTTTCCACATGAGGGCTTTCCTAGAATTTCCTAGGAAATTTGCAGAGGTGCACATGAAATTACAAGCCCGTTAGCAAGAATTTTTAATCAATCTGTAAACTCAGGGGTTGTACTGTATGACTGGAGAATTGCTAACATAGTTCCTATTTTTAAGAAAGGGGAAAAAAGCGATCCGGGTAACTACAGGCCTGTTAGTTTGACATCTGTAGTATGCAAGGTCTTGGAAAAAATTATGAAGGAGAATGTTAAGGACATCGAGGTCAATGGTAATTGGGACAAAATACAACATGGTTTTACAAAAGGTAGATTGTGTCAAACCAACCTGATCTCCTTCTTTGAGAAGGTAACAGATTTTTTAGACAAAGGGAATGCAGTGGATCTAATTTACCTCCATTTCAGTAAGGCATTTGATACGGTTCCACATGGGGAATTATTAGCTAAATTGGAAAAAATGGGCATCAATATGAAAATTGAAAGGTGGATAATGAACTGGTTGAAGGGGAGACTACAGCGGGTCACACTGAACGGTGAACTGTCAGACTGGAAGGAGGTTACTAGTGGAGTTCCTCAGGGATCGGTTTTGGGACGAATCTTATTTAATCTTTTTATTACTGACCTTGGCACAAAAAGCAGGAATGTGCTAATAAAGTTTGTGGATGACACAAAGCTGGAAGGTATTGCCAATACAGAGAAGGACCGGGATATCATACAGGAAGATCTGGGTGACCTTGAAACTGCAGTAATAGTAATAGGATGAAATTTAATAGTGAAAAGTGCATGGTAATGCATTTAGGGATTAATAACAAGAATTTCTGTTATAAACTGGGGACACATTACTTGGAAGTAACAGAAGAGGAGAAGGACCTCGGAGTATTGGTTGATCACAGGATGACTATGAGCCGCCAATGTGATATGGCAGTGAAAAAAGCTAATGCGGTCTTTGGAGGCATCAGGCGAAGTATTTCCAGTAGAGATAAAGAGGTGTTATACAAGGCACTGGTGAGACCTCATCTGGAATATTGTCTGCACTTGTGATCTCCCATGTTCAAGAAGGATGAATTCAAACTCAAACAGGTATAGAGAAGGGATACTAGGATGGTCTGAGGAATGGAAAACATGTCTTATGAAAGGAGACTCAATGAGCTTGGCTTGTTTAGCCTAACCAAAAGAAGGCTGAGAGGAGATATGATTGCTCTCTATAAATATATCAGAGGGATAAATACCATGGAGGGAGAGGAATTATTCAAGCTCAGTACCAATGTGGACACAAGAACAAATGGATATAAACTGGCCATCAGGAAGTTTAGACTTGAAATTAGATGAAGGTTTCTAACCATCAGAGGAGTGAAGATCTGGAACAGCCTTTCAAGGGAAGCAGTGGGGGCAAAAGACAGATCTGGCTTCAAGACAAAGCTTGATAAATTTATGGAGGAGATGATAGGATGGGATAGCCTAATTTCGGCAATTAACTGATCTTCAACTATTAGCGGTAGATATGTCCAATGGCCTGTGATGGGATGTTAGATGGGGTGGGATCTGAGTTACTACAGAGAATTCTTTCCTGGGTATCTGGCTGGTGAGTCTTTCCCACATGCTCAGGGTTTATCTGATTTGGGGTCAGGAAGGAATTTTCCCCCAGGGCAGATTGGCAGAGGCCATGGGGGTTTTTCGCCTTCCTCTGCAGCATGGGGCACAGGTCACTTGCTGGATGATTCTCTGCACCTTGAAGTCTTTAAACCACGATTTGAGGACTTCAATAGCTCAGATGTAAGTTAGGGGTTTGTTACAGAAGTGGTTGAGTGAGATTCCATGTCCTGCGTTGTGCAGGAGGTCAGACTAGATAATCATGATGGTCCCTTCTGACCTAAAAGTCTGATTCTGTGTACTCATACAAATGTCCTTAATCTAGACAATCCTTTATGTTCCCTATGTACAAAAAGGAGATGAACAGGAAGAGGGCTACAACAAAGTTAACGTTTGTGAAGTAAGTTAGTTTGGATAAAATTCATCATTGTATTCTAACCACCCTCCAGTGGCTGGGGGTCCTGCAGACTACAAATACCCAGTTTATTTAGACAAGTATCCCTTGAAAAAGTATGTATAGAAATGCTTACATTGAGTATAGACCCCAGACTAACAGGTGGGCTGTAGTTAGAGGAGACGTAAAGATCTCCACCCCACTAAAGAATAGCGTTCATATCAGACCAACATTTTTTTTAAAATGTGTCAAACTTACATATAAACCTACTTTTATCTGAAGTTGTATTTATAAAAATCTAGTTAGTATTGAATTTAAAAAAATCATAACCTAATTAATATTGAAAAGTAAAATTATGAACAGCAAGGATTCAAAGAAAAATCTAATGACAGAAGAAAAAGGGCTCCCACAACTGAGTATATTTTCAATGAAATTTAAATTAGAGCTAGAAATATTCATCACAATTAACCATAAATGTTTCACGAAAGGTGCATAAATTATTAATTACGAAAAATTATAAACACCTGGATTTTTTTCACCTGCTTTAAGGAACACCATGGTCTGTCATGGGTCACTGCAGCTGACAGAAGAAATGCAGTTGACATGTTGCTTGTGTTATAACCTTAATATTTTTTAAAAAGCACTGACTGCTTTTCTCAACATATACCAACTGTTTTGAAAATAAAGCTAGGTTAAAATTGCACTAAATGTGCAAAATTTTCATTGCCTCAAATTAGGCTGATTATCAGGAATCTGAAAACAGCATTTTGAAACGCATTAATGCATGACAGGGTTAGTCTCAAACGCAACCCTACCATGTGTTCATAAAAAGCAAAGCACTGACTTGCATTCATTAGTAAGCACTAGACAGATGGAATTTAAATAATATTCCCCTTTGCTTAAAAACATTGATTATTACAGGAAATTAATCTCATTACTTTAAAAATACAGTAAGAATATTTTATTGAGTCAATTATTTTTGGTCAAATAATGTTTTAATTATATGACTCTGTTTGCTTCATAAGATCTTTTATTACACATATAAATAGGCCAGATCAGGAACTGGTAGTAAAAAGAGTTTACAAGAAAAACTAACACAAATGATAAACCCCAAATCAGGAACTGATGTGTTTTCAATTTCTCTTGGGAATACTGTACAACATGATCAAACTTTCCCACCGACTACAACAAAAAAAATCAGTGGCATTTTACCGTGGAACAATATGTACTGTACAGAATTTATATGTATATGTACTGTTGTGAACTTATGCTTTTTTGTTTTGCAAGTTGTGATATTTGGTGTTTTACTTAAATCCCCAATTCCAGGAGACATTTGATTATGTGACAATCTTAGCTTTCAACTAAATTTCTAGTTCTCGTGGTTGCAGAGAAAAACTCAAAAATGTAACCCAAGGACACTTTAAAGCCTCAAATCAGAAGGCAAATACCCCACCCCCCAATTTATTATTTTTAAATCTCATGATTTTTTTAATGTTTCTGGTTGGCCATATTGTGTGTGCTTTTTCTCACATTCTATTACAAGCAATAAATCCTTGCTCTTCATGAACTGCATTAAATCTCTTAAAAGTTGTTTCAAACGAATTTTGGCAGTGCTCTTTTCCTTAAGTAAATTTTTCACTAAATGAACAAAATTTTGATTGATAATTTAGTGAAAAAATATTTACAAGATTGTGGGAAAAGCTGACAAAGAACCTTAAACATTAAATGTAAGAAAGTATTTGCAGAAAACATTTGAACAGTTAATGCTGAAATGTCCTGCAGCTTTTAAAGGATTTATTCATTTTTCAAAACAAAGAAGGATAAACCCTTCTAAATATCAAACAATGTAAAGGAAAATAATTTGATGAAAATGAGATTTTTATAGGAACAGAGGAAAGCACATCCATTAGGTCTTTTCTACTTCAAATAAATTTGTTGTTTTACAAGCATTCTAAGGGATTAGAACATTTTTTGAACACTTCATATCCAGAAGCAAGAAGGATGCAACTGGTTTACGCACATTCAATTTGGAGTAGATTATACTTAGCTCTACCAATAAATTTGGTTTAAGCCAGTGTTTCCCAAACTCGGCACGCTGCTTGTTCAGGGAAAGCCCCTGGCAGGCCGGGTCGGTTTGTTTACCTGCCGCGTCCACAGGTTCACCACTGCAGGCCAATGGGGGCTGCGGGAAGTGGTGGCTGGTACGTCCCAAGTTTGGGAAACACTGGCCTAAGCAATTTCAGCCTGTACCAGTTTAGTGTCACAGCATGGATGCAAACCAGCTGAAACAGTTAAATTTATCTTTCCACTTCTGTCCACAGTGAACTAGTGGCCTACCAAAAGCTCTCAGAATCCACTATTTCTAAGCATTGTGCCTGGCACCGTGGTTTTATAGATTTTTTTCTTCTTAAAATAGATTTTGTGAAAGATTTTTCCGTAGAAAAGATTTGGAAGATGCAACCAATGAATGTTAGACAAATTGATTTCAGTGGATCTGTACCAATTTACACCACCTGAGAAGGACCACAGAAATTTCTCACATTTAAATGTGGGGTTGTTTGTTTGTATAAATCAGGCAAAATGCCTAAACTTCAGTTAGTTGTATCTTTCAAGCATGAAAGCAGAAGTCATCTTACTGAAATTATATATTTTGCAGTAATTCCACAACAAGGTGCAATCAGGAAATCCTTTGGTACAGAGTTCACTCTGTTCCTGCTGCCTAAGGGTCACCACATCCAACTTTTCCCAGGACTACCAGGAAACTATTGGGATTGGAGGTAAGGAATGGAAGTAAAGTCTGGCTCCCAAGTGAGGTTAGATAAGAATTCATAATTCAGACTGGCCCTTCTATTACCTTTCTTGACATTTTCTGAAGAACTGGGAAGGAGAATACAGGAACTGGGGACAATTTCAAAGAATAGAGAAGACATACTTTCCCAGTGCTCACCTGCATGGGAAATTTGTGAAGACTTTTGATTCTGTGGCTGTGTGGACCGGCAAAAAGACATAGATCTGGAGTTCCCAACAGCTGATACAGTTTGAGCTATTTCTTTCCAAGCATGCAGACTTTTGAGCTATATCTTTTGTTCCCCAGTCCTTTTACTCTGTACAGTGCAACAGCTACTATCAAAATATTCCTATTCAAATCAATCTAAATAAATTTTGCAAGTAATATTTCATGAGGCACTATCAAATGCTTTACGAAAATCCAAATGTATTAGATTTACTGCATACTTCTCATGTACTAATTCTGAATTTCTACTAACAGACAGTTGGCAGCCTGATAAGATTTATTCTGTGAAAACCCATGCTGCTCACTGTTTCAATATCCTCCAGATGTGAGAGTGGATCACGGTACTTCTGAATATCAGTACTAAATTTGCTTTTCTACAGTTTGTTACTTTCCCACTTTACCAAGCGGTTGGAGAAATCCAGTACATTCTATTTCTACAAATATACACTAGTTGCAGTTAGTATATTAATCAAATCACTTAATACCCTATCTTGAAATTTGTTTTGAAAAATTCCAGTATGTTTTCTTTCATTTAAGGAAAATCTAGTCACATTCAAAATGAAATGCCTTAACACTGGAGTGGGTTTATTTAAGTAACATGAAAACCACTCAGTAAGCTTCCATAGTAAGATCATATACAAACCTACCAGTTTACAGAAAGTGAGTTACCCAGATATGCTTGGCAACAATTATTTTTGTTCATGATATTTTAAGCTGACTGTTACATGGGAGGTATTGCTAATTTAGAGAAGGACAGGGATACCCTACAGGAGGATCTGGATGACCTTGTAAACTGGAGTAATAGGAATAGGATGAAATTTAATAGTGAGAAGTGTAAGGTCATGCATTTAGGGATTAATAACAAGAATTTTAGTTATAAGCTAGGGACGCATCAACTAGAAGTAACAGAGGAGGAAAAGGACCTTGGAGTATTGGTTGATCATAGGATGACTATGAGCTGCCAATGTGATATGGCTGTGAAAAAAGCTAATGTCGTCTTGGGATGCATCAGGAGAGGTATTTCCAGTAGGGATAAGGAGGTTTTAGTACCGTTATATAAGGCACTGGTGAGACCTCACCTGGAGTACTGTGTGCAGTTCTGGTCTCCCATGTTTAAGAAGGATGAATTCAAACTGGAACAGGTACAGAGAAGGGCTACTAGGATGATCCGAGGAATGGAAAACTTGTCTTATGAAAGGAGACTCAGGGAGCTTGGCTTGTTTAGCCTAACTAAAAGAAGGCTGAGGGGAGATATGATTGCTCTCTACAAATATATCAGAGGGATAAATACCAGAGAGGGAGAGGAATTATTTAAACTCAGTACCAATGTGGACACAAGAACAAATGGATATAAACTGGCCACTAGGAAATTTAGATTAGAAATTAGACGAAGGTTTCTAACCATCAGAGGAGTGAAGTTTTGGAATAGCCTTCCGAGGGAAGTAGTGGGGGCAAAAGATCTATCTTGCTTTAAGATTAAACTCGATAAGTTTATGGAGGAGATGGTATGATGGGATAACATGGTTTTGGTAATTAAATATTCATGGTAAATAGGCCCAATGGCCTGTGATGGGTTTTAGATGGGGTAAGATCCAAGTTACCTGGGAAAGAATTTTCTGGGAAAGAATTTTCTGTAGTATCTGGCTGATGAATCTTGCCCATATGCTCAGGGTTTAGCTGATCGCCATATTTGGGGTCGGGAAGGAATTTTCCTCCAGGGCAGATTGGAAGAGGCCCTGGAGGTTTTTCGCCTTCCTCTGTAGCATGGGGCACGGGTCACTTGCTGGAGGATTCTCTGCTCCTTGAGGTCTTTAAACTACAATTTGAGGACTTCAATAGCACAGATATAGGTGTGAGGTTTTTTTTGTAGGAGTGGTGGGTGAAATTCTGTGGCCTGCGTTGTGCAGGAGGTCAGACTAGATGATCATAATGGTCCCTTCTGACCTAAATATCTATGAATCTATGAATCTATGTATATAAGTCTTTGGAAAATATACTTCAGACCTAATGAATCCATTCTGTATATATGCTAATCAGTTTATGGACAGATTTTTTCCCAGCTTGCTAAAAAAAAAGTATTGTGAAGTGTTATTTTACTGTTAATTCATTCTGATACAGGTTACTTTCTATTCATTTAAAGCACCACTCAGTCCCCTCTTCACAGCTGTGATATGCAACTGTTCTTCACCAAAGTATACTAACATCTTCTCTTCAATGTAATCTTTATGACAAATAATTTTCTAACCACAGTTTACCACTATTTCATCTAAACAATGCTGTTTGTAATTGACAATATTCACTACATGACTGGAATTAAAACTTTCCACTCAAGATCCTCTTTATCCTTCAATTTACATAAGGCACTATGTTTATCACTTATTTCCATTTTCTGGCCATTCTACTTCCTAGGCAGCAAGTTAAATAAGTGGAAAAATAGTTATTAGGCCAAGATTTTTAAAGGTATTTTGGCATTTTTCCATTTAGTGTTGCAACACCCAACTGACTTAAGACTCCAAGTGTAATTTGCAGAAGTGACTTAGGCACTTTGAGTGACCCTAAATCTGGGATGGGTTTTTAAGTCACTTCTGATAATGAGACTTGGGCTCCTAAGTCAGTTAGGTATTGGAACACTGAACGGGAACAATTACTGAATACCTCAAAATCTGGGTGTTAGCCTTTTGTCTTCAGTGCAGCTATCACAGAAATGGACTGGAAGGGACCTCGAGAGGGGGAAGCCATTTATGTCAATTTTACACCAAAATCATAAAGATACCTGATTAGTACAGAAGTTCCATCCTTGAATAGTATTGGTTATGTGGGTCTCACACTTGATTTCGCTTTATGAACAGATCTGTCTTGAGAAATGCTAAACACAAATACTCTATGTATGGTATGCACAGAAAGGTATGATAAGAAGAGAAAGCCACAGTGTTATAGGATACATAAGTATTTCATGAATAATGAAGATGCTATATTTAGTTTATAGGTACAGCATGACAATAAGCCCCCATGTTTTGTAGCAGACTAATACAGCTTGACAAGCTGACTTGTGAATCCTGCTGCACTAAAATGCTTTTTTGATTTCTAACATTATTAGTCTGGTTAATAACCATTGTGGCAAATATTAGGGATTTTCTAGGTCTTGACTGGTGCTAGATTGTGAAGATACTCTGTGAGAGTTCCTCAAGGAAACACATAGAGCTGGAAGAGAATTTGTGCAGTCTGGCACTACGCTACCACTGATGAAAGACTGCATTAGTAAAAGTTTGCTACAATGAACTGTGTACTCATTACTAGGGTTTCGTGTCTGTCACGGAGGTCATAGAAGTCACGGATTCAATTTTGTCAGACTGAAACGTTTCAAACAAAAATGAAACAACAACAACAAAACCACACAACAGAATTTTCACAAAACAGAACTTCTGTATTCCACACATCTCTGTAGTCATTACAGCTTTTATGCATACTGATTAATGGGCTATTTTGTGGTTGTCACAAACTTTAGCAGTAGTCTTTATTGAGGTAGTAAAATGAGCCTAATGTAATATCCAGGAAGGAGGAGACAAGTTTGAAATACAATATTTTCAGTCAAGTATATTTATCTGGAAGAAGTTTTAGTTGTTATCACAACTGAAAGGCTTGCTTGCATTTGGGCTCAATCAGCCTTTCAGAAAAGGGATACAGGGCTATTTTGGTGGGCAGGATGCAGCTACATTACATTATTCCTTTGTAAACTATCTGAATTCTGCTTTTGGATATAAAATACCAAGCAGAGTAATTGCCACTATTATGAATAATAATTGTAATATCTTTCAGGTTTTTTAGTACTATATTGGCTGCAGTATTTTGTATATTTGTCATATGCATACTGTTAATAATGGTAGTTGTGGCCTATGTTCAAAAGGAAACAGAGAAATCTCTCTCTCTATGCAAACCCACATCTGCAACTGGCATCTCGGTGTCTTGTCAACTTGAAGTGACGATATTTGGAAACAAATCCATCTTCCCCCAAATTCTGTCCTCAATTTCTTGCTTTAATCTGTGTCAACAACTTCATCGTCCATCCTCTCTCCTATTTTTCCCCCCTAATTCCAGTCATCTCTAAATCCTGCCAGTTCTTCTCTCTGAAATCCAGTCTTTTCTCTCTAGCTGTCCTGCTCTCATCATCACTTGTTAATTTAAACTGTGCACTGCTTAGACACCAGTGGTGCAATAAAAACAACATAATAAAGTCTCATGTGGTGACATAGCACAGATGCACTTCAATACACAGAGTTGTGCCAACAGCACCAAAAGCAGTAAATATTCCCTCTTTGAAGTACTTAATACATAAATTCACATTTACATTTCTTATCTGGATCCATTTGTAAATTTTATAAAACACTTTTTAGTACAAATCAAGTTCTCACTTTTGAGTATTTACCATTAAAATTTATGTGACAAATCCTTTATCAAAATGAAAAGATAATAGATTATATAATCTATTCATAATCTGATCTCTCTTTAGCTACTATATTAACTGAAAAATAGTAATGATAAAATGGATTCCACCTACGCTAAATTTTCACTTGATCACAGTATAATTGGTTGGCTTGGATTTACCAAATGCACACTCATGTTCCTGCATATTCGGCAGCAAGTACAATGCTATAAACCTTTATGCAGCCAGTCATTCAGCTTTAAGGTTTTGTCCTAATAAACCAGAAGACATAAAATTCATGTCCTAACAAATGTAGAAAGCAGTCAGCTGTGAGTGGATAAAAATTAGACTATTTTTTTTTTTAATAAACAAGAATATAGACCTGCTTAGATAAAATAATTTCATAAAATGTAATTCATGCTGAGCAGATGTCTTGTTCAAATTATTAAAGTCTTCATTAGTGGCAGCTTCACCAGCCAACCTGCTTGTAATTCATAAGACTACTCTCAATATAATTTAATCAAAAATCATTTACTTTCTAACTCCTGCATTTTTGTTCCATTTCCCTGCCATTTTAAATATATGATAGCATAGCTGAAAGCCTAACACTTTTCAGTCTATCCATTTTGGTAAGGAAATTAAATAACCACGTTCAGTGTACTGTTCAAAACACAGTTCCACATAATAACTAAACTAGGCAAATAATCCAGTTCTACGTGAATAAGACTCATCATGCGAATACCATTCTAAAACATTTAAGCACAAATTCATGAGGAATGGATGGAAAATTTTCCATTATCTTAAGTATAAAAGCAAAACAATCTGTACATATTTAGTTGCAACACTAATTCAACTAACTGAGTAAAGTTTTACAATTTAACTTGCTATGCCTATGTTGCTTTGTGGGTCTATATTCCTTTTGTGCAGACAGGTGGTTCTTGGGAATCCAACAGCTACCAAAACCGTAGCATTTAAAGTTCTTGCAAAACTTGCCTATAGATAGTTGGTACACGTCACAATACCCAGTATCAAAAATACAGCACTCAGTGAGATCCCACAGAGTGGGGACTTAAGTACATACAGTAATAGGACTTGAAAACAATTTGCAGAAATGAGCTCTCTTACATCATTCAGAATTGGAGCGTATACGCAGTTTATCTAACTTAGAACCGTGTTTTTCAATCTGTGGTATGCAGACTATGTTTAAGATTTCCAAAGGGGTCCACACGTGTACTAGAAATTTTTTAGTGGTCCGCAAGTGAAAAAAGGTTGAAAACCACTGGCTTGCAGGACAAAAATCTAAAATAACCTACGCTATATTTTGTTCACTCTAGCTCAATAAGAACACAGAAGATTTTGTACAAACTGATGTTACATTTTATTATGTCAAGAATCATGTTTATAAAAAACATCTTAACAGCTTGTACTATTAAGACAATACTATATTGACTCAATCCAATTTAAATGAAAACAATATCTCGCATTAGTTGAACCTAGATAAATCAATAAGTAACTTATTGTGAATTACCCTATTCACGTCTCAAAATCTAGAATTGATTCTACAGGGACTTGTTGGTCCCTTCCATTTGAAAGTGGACTGAGAATTGCTCCTCTGTAGAACTGAATCATTATATTTTCTAATTAAGGAAAATTTCTCTGACAATCAAACTCTACTTTACATTGCATATTTGATGGAGTAATTACCAAAAGCAGCATTACATAAGCCACATAAAAATCAAAATCGTACATGTCTGAATTTAACTAAGAACAAATCAGTGATGGGTTGCCTGCTGGAAATAACACTCCTCTGATGAACTTAACTATTGTTAAGCACCATCTGTGCTGTTTGAGACCAACATATTCAAGACTTCCACAACACCCCAACGAGGCGAGGGAAATACTTGATAGTGTGTACTGTACGAATTGCAGTTATCTCATATCAATGGCCTAGTTATGCTCTGTATATTTGCTGTTCTCATTTTGCAGAAAATACTAAAGACAGAGATGCCCCCATATATTTATACACCACATGGTGATAGCCATGCAATAAACCGCAAAGTCATGGGTTAAATACTACTAATTGAGTACTTTCCCAGCATACTGTCCACTCATGCATCAGCTCAATGACTATGTCCAGCATTCTAATCCTTGGATCAGCTTTTAGACAGACAGTTTAAAGAAAAACCACCCCCAGAAAGATGCCAGACTTCCTCCCACCAAACAACAGTGGTCTGAAGCAGGGTTCTCAACCAAGTGTATATGTACCTCTGGGGGTATGCAGAAACCTTCCAGAGTGTACATCAACTCACCTAGATATTTGCCTAGTTTTACAACAGGCTACTGTAGGGAAGCAGAGGATCCTCCTTCTGAGCCAGAGGGGAAGGGACTACTCTTTGCACCTGAGTGGGTGTAGCCGGGCCGGACCGGGAGCCCTCATGCTAGAAGTGAGAGGCAGGACAGGAAGGGTAAGAAGCAGGGCCTCCAGCTTAGTTGAAGAGAATCCAAGGAAGAAGACAGAGGCCTCTTGCCTGCTGCCTATGACCAAACCGAGTAGCCCCCTGTCCCCAGAGGGGACCAAATCCAGAGAGGAGCCTCTGAGTATGCTAGCAGCTGAATATCCCAAGGAGACAACGATCAGCTGTTGTGACCTGTACAGAATGTGCCATGTTTGTCTTTCTTCCACAGGACAGAAGCGACTTTGTCTGTACAAACTGCAAGTTGGTCTCCATATTGGAAGAGAAGGTTCAAGGTCTGGAGAAACAAGTATCAACCCTGCGCTGCATAAGAGAAAATGAATATTTCCCGGACAGACGTCAGGATATGCTTCTACAGGGACAACATTTTGAAGAATCAGAGTAGGATGCACAGCGGGGACAGAAGGACGGTGAAGAAATTTGGCAGGATGTGACCTCCAGAAGAAGAAAGAGGAGCGTCCATGTACCAGCAATGCAGATACAGGTGAGCAACCATTTTCATGTTCTCTCCACAGGTACTAATGCGGAGAGTGGACTAGATGATACATGATAGATGAGGGAAGGAAGCAGAAGGAGACTCCACTGATTGGAAGGCATGAGATGTACTGTCCTAGGGATGGGGGATCCACAACCATCTCTCCCAAGAGAAGGAGGCGGGTGGTGGTGGTGGTCGGGGACTGCCTCCTCAGAGGGACTGAGTCATCTATCTGCCATCCCGACCAGGAAAACCGAGAAGCTTGCTGCTTTCCAGAAGCTAGGATTCACGCTGTGACAGAGAGGATTACAGAGACTCATCAAGCCCTCGGATCGCTACCCCTTCCTGCTTCTCCACGTGGGCACCAATGATACTGCCAAGAATGACCTTCAGCAGATCACTGCAGACTACGCGGCTCTGGGAAAAGGATAAAGGACTTCGAGGCACAAGTGGTCTTCTCGTCCATTCTCTCTGTGGAAGGAAAAGGCCCCGGTAGAGACTGTCGAATCATGGAAGTCAACGAATGGCTATGCAGGTGGTGTCCAAGAGAAGGCTTTGGATTCTTTTACTATGGGATGGTGTTCCAAGGAGTGCTAGGCAGAGATGGGCTCCACCTAACAAAGAGAGGGAAAAGCATCTTAGCAAGCAGGCTGGCTAACCTAGTGAGGAGGGCTTTAACCTAGGTTCACTGGGGGAAGGAGACCAAAACCCTCAGGTAAGTGGGATAATGGGAGGAAGCACAAGCAGGAGAGCACAAGAGGGGAAGACTCCTGCCTCATACTGAGAAAGCAGGACGATCAGCAAGTTATCTTAAGCGCCTATATACAAATGCAAGAAGCCTGGGAAACAAGCAGAGAGAACTGGAAGTCCTGGCACAGTCAAGGAATTATGATGTGATTGGAATAACAGACTTGGTGGGATAACTCACATGACTGGAGTACCGTCATGGATGGATATAAACTATTCAGGAAGGACAGGCAGGGCAGAAAAGTTGGAGTTGCATTGTATGTGAGAGAACAGCATGACTGTTCAGAGCTCCAGTATGAAACTGCAGAAAAACCTGAGAGTCTCTGGATTAAGTTTAGAATTGTGAGCAACAAGGGTGATGTCGTGGTGGGAGTCTCTATAGACCACCAGACCAGGGGGATGAGGTAAACGAGGCTTTCTTCCGGCAACTAACTGCAGTTACTAGACCGCAGGCCCTGGTTTTCATGGGAGACTTCAATCACCCTGATATCTGCTGGGAGAGCAATACAGAGGTACACAGACAATCCAGGAAGCTTTTGGAAAGTGTAGGGGACAATTTTCTGGTGCAAATGCTGGAGGAACCAACTGGGGCAGAGCTCTTCTTGACCTGCTGCTAACAAACAGGGAAGAATTAACAGGGGAAGCAAAAGCAGATGAGAACCTGGGAGCAGTGACCATGATGGTCGAGTTCAGGATCCTGACACAAGGAAGAAAGAGCAGCAGAATACGGACCCCGGACTCAGAAAAGCAGACTAACTCCCTCAGGGAACTGATGAGCAGGATCCCCTGGGAGAATAACATGAGGGGGAAAGGAGTCCAGGAGAGCTGGCTGTATTTTAAAGAATCCTTATTGAGGTTACAGGGACAAACCATCCCAACGTGTAGAAAGAATAGTAAAAAGTAAATATGGCAGGCGACCAGCTTGGCTTAACAGTGAAATCCTTGCTGATCTTCAACACAAAAAAAGAAGCTTACAAGAAGTGGAAGCTTGGACAAATGATCAGGAAGGAGTATAAAGATATTGCTCAGGCATGCAGGAGTGAAATCAGATAGGACACTCACACTTGGAGTTGCAGCTAGCAAGAGATGTTAAGAGTAACAAGAAGGGTTTCTGCAGATATGTTAGCAACAAGAAGTCAGTCAAGGAGTCATCTGGAGTACTGTGTCCAGTTTTGGGCCCCACACTACAAGAAGGATGTGGACAAATTGGAAAGCGTCCAGTGGAGGGCAACAAAAATGATTAAGGGGCTGCAGCACATGACTTATGAGGAGAGGCTGAGGGAACTGGGATTGTTTAGTCTGCGGAAGAGAAGAATGAGGGGGGATTTGATAGCTGCTTTCAACTACCTGAAAGGGGGTTCCAAAGAGGATGGATCTAGACTGTTCTCAGCGGTAACAGATGACAGAACAAGCAGTAATGGTCTCAAGTTGCAGTGGGGAGGTTTAGGTTGGATATTAGGAAAAGCTTTTTCTCTAGAAGGGTGGTGAAACACTGGAATGCGTTATCTAGGGAGGTGGTGGAATCTCCTTCCTTAGAGGTTTTTAAGGTCAGCCTTGACAAAGCCCTGGCTGGGATGATTTATTTGAGGATTGACCGTGCTTTGAGCGGAGGGTTGGACTAGATGACCTCCTGAGGTCCCTTCCAACCCTCATATTCTATGATTCTATGACCCCGGGCCCCGGAACACTTCACCGAATTGTGACAGGAAGTAGCCCAGGGAAATCAGACTTTGGTCCGGTTTTGCGGTTGGTGTGTTTCGGTGGGATCCCTGCTGACCCAGTGGCAAAGCTCTCCACCACCCTCAGGGCCCTGTGCTGGGACCTGGTGGAGTAGGGTGGGCTTGGGTCTCCCTATCCCTTGCGGCTGCCCCATCCCTGGGGTGGCCACCTACTCACCTTAGACCAAGAAGCCTGCATTTGTCTGACGTCTGCCTGAGTCAGGACGTTAGGTGAAAAACTGCTTCTTGCTCTGCCCTGCTCAGAAGGCCAGAGCCCTGCAGACTGCCTATTGTTCGGCCCTTCCTGAGCCTGAGCTCCCTAGACTGTTTATCGCCCTGTCCTGTGCCTGGGCTGACCCCACAGTGACCCAATGAGGTGGAATGGCCTCCCTCTGAGCCTGAGTGGGAGGGAAAACCACCAACCCATTACAACTACACAAAAAGCACTTGCAAAGTCAGTAGAAACTAACATTTCATATAGACAATTACTCATGTATACTGCTCTATACACTGAAAGGTAAGTACAATATTTATATTCCAACTGATTTGTTTTATAATTATATGGCAAAAATGAGAAAGTAAGCAATTTTTCAGTAATAGTGTGCTGTGACACTTTTGTATTTTTGTGTCTGATTTTGTAAGCAAATAGTTTAAGTGAGGTGAAACTTGGGGTATGGAAGACAAATCAGACTCCTGAAAGGGATACAGTAGTCTGGAAAGGTTGAGCGCCAGTGGTCCGAGGTGCCAAGAGGCAATTCAGTCCTGCTAATATCCCCAGATATATCTAGAAAGAGGGACTTGATATCATTGGAAAGCTATGCACATGACCCTCTCTCCTGTTTCTAGACATAATATATTGTGAAATGTATGACAATTACAATATTATGTATGGAAAGTCTACTTTAAATTGTCTTCTAATATTTATTTCTAATCATTTCGCCCTCTGTACAACTGGACTCAGGAACCTAGCTACTTGGATTGAGTGGTACAAAAATAGTACCAATAAAACTTAAAACTTCCCTAAAATGTTTCTAAAAGTTTTTACAAAACAACTAAGTAACCTATACAGAATACATGAAGGTATGATGTACTAAAGGTTTAAATTGTACATGTTTGGGATGATTTGCATAAGACCATAGGAGCTGACATATTGGGTCAGACCATGCTCCATCTTGCCCAGTATCCTGTCTTTGACAGTGGCCAGTACCAGAGCTTCAGGCATAGTGTACAGAACAGGGCAACTATGGAATGATCCACCCGTCTTCCATTCCTGGCTTCTGATAGTCAGTTCAGGGTCACCTGAGCATGGGATTGCATCCCTGACCACGTTGGCCAACAGCCACTAATGGACCTCAGCTCCATGAACTTATCTAATTCTTTTCGAACCCAGTTATATTTTTGGCCTTCACCACATCCCCTGGCAAAGAGATCCACATGTTGACTGTGCATTGTGTGAAGAAATAACTCCTTATGTTTGTTTTAAACCTGCTGCCTATTAATTTCAGTAGATGATGCCTGGTTTGTGTGTTATGTGAAGGGGTAAACAACACTTCCCTATTCACTGTCTCCATACCATTCATCATTTTATAGACCTCTGTCATTTCCCCCTTAGTTGTCTCTTTCCTAAGCTGAACAACCCTAATTTTTTTTAGTCTTTCCTCATATGGAAGCTGTTCCATATCCTTCATTATCTTTGTTGTCATTCTCTGAACGTTTCCAATTCTGCTGTATCTCTTTTAGATGAGGTGACCAGAACTAGACACAGTACTGAAGGTGTGGGTGAATCACGGATTTATATAGTGGCATTATATTTACTATCTTATTATCTATCCCTAACATTGTTAGCCTTTTTGACCGCTTCTGCATATTGAGCTGAAGTTTTCAGAGAACTATCCATGGTGACTCCAAGATAGTTTTCTTCGGTGGTAACAGCCAGTGTAGAACATATCATTGTATATGTATAGTTGAGATTTTTTCCAATATGCATTACTTCATACTTAACATTAAATTTCATCTGCCATTTTGTTGCCCAGTCATCCAGTTTTGTGAGATCCCTCTGCAACTTCTTGCATTCTGCTTTGGACTTAACTCACTTATAACTCTACAACTCAAGTAATGGAGCCATCCCAAATTCATTCCAATAAAACTTTTGAGGCACACCATACAGATTAAATGTATGCATAGAAATATAATCTGTGTAGTGTGCCACAAAAGCTTTACCATACATGCATACTGTAGTCACTTTTTAAAATTCGTCATGGCCCTAGATAATGGCTTAACCTTAGTATTTGCTGTACACAATAACATTTAATCAAATATAGGGAAAATTAGGTCACACTGTAAACTCTGGAGGTAACCATATCTAAATAGTAAGAGGTCTATAAAATGGGATTTTAATACAAAACAAATGTGCCCAAGATCTGGGTATTTTTCTTGGTGACCAGTCACAGACTACATCTGAAAGTACATTCATAAATACATAGCTGTCATGTAAGCATACTGATAATGTTATAATATTCTTTTTAGATAGAATATAAATTATTATTTTTCATAGATTCTGGTCTTGGACTATGAAAAATAAAGCTGAATGCATGCTATAATTTAAATCGTATAAAAACAGTGAACTAAAATATACAGTGTTTTCTGCTTTAAAAAGTCCTTCTATTAATTACTGAGAAAAATTAGGTAAAACTTGAACAAAACTTGAAACATTAAAATTTTTAATTTTATTGAACTTTTAAAATAACTTGGTTGACTAGTATAACAGAATTACAAAATGATCAGTTTTTTTTTAAAAAAAGAAAATTACCTTCTACCTCTTTCTATAGAAATAGTAACAGATATTAACAATGAATGCGTAAGTGCAGGTTAACGTAGTATTAGTAACTTATGCTCCAAAGAGATAACTAATGACGTTAAGACTCAGTGGAGTAAAATACTGTAATTTTGTTTCCCTGCTGTTCTTAGTCACCTCTAGGCCAAAAACACTTTGTAATGGAAAAGAAGCATGTCCCCTGCTTTATCATTTGTAATTCTGCACAGTAGGATTTGAAAGGATAACAGCTAAACTGAGTTTGAGCATATCAGTGATTTCTCACTTGTTATGCTTCTAAATTACATTCTTGAATGCCCAGAGGTGCTGCACTATTTAAACTACCAAACCTCTGCATTAAAAATTCCAAGCACTATGAATATTTGGTTCTGTCAACCTGTGGATAAAGCCCAGTGGAATAAAATTGGATATCGTTATTGTGATTGCCAATTTCTGTATCACTCATCTGTTAATTCTACACTTCTATTTAAACTTTAAGAAGCTTATCCTTGAATGTCAATATTAAGAAAATACACAATTCAAATCAATTAGGTCATATTAGGTCAATTATTCCAATCAATTAGGTCATATGACTCAAAGTTCCTTCTCAAATGCAAAAGCCAACAGGCAAAACATTATTCGTACCATGATATACGCACTTAACTATAGGTAGTCTTGGAAGGAATAGATTTGTGTCAGTAAGCGTCCATTTCACGATATACACACACAAACCAATGAAAAATATTTCCAAAGTAAAATAAAAAAAAGGTGCTTGAGACCTTAAAGTTTAATTTAAGAGTATTTACCTTGTACAGTTTGACATGAGATGTTGACAATTCATATTTTAATGGTTATAAAGCTTAAAAACTTTTTGAATCTCAATGTTCACTGTCATTAAATAATTGTCTGACCTCCGCCTGGGCCCGTAATTTCATACAACTCTGAACATTTAAAATGGATAAAAAGCTAAAAGTATGCTTAAAAATGAACATGGATATTAGCTGTCAAAATTATCAAAAATAAAAACTGTATTCTGCCAAGTTTACTAACAAGCTGCTCTTGGGGGGAAAAAAGATGTCCAGCTGCTCAATGAAAATTAAGGCGGCAATTGGACAAGACCTTCAGAGAAGAGGAAACAGGCAGTTCAAGACAGATGGTCACATATTATGACTGGATACCTTTTTTTGCAAAATGAGTAGAGAAAGAAAACAAACGAAAGGGTAGAATACACACAATAGGGTATGAGAGCGATACAGGGGACGGAGGGAGAAAGAATCATAATATGTTACAGATAGCTTTCTCTTACTGATGACAAGATTAGAAACAGAACAGTTACTTACCTTACAGTGCCCTACATCAGGCGTCATGCCACAGCAGAGAACCTGCCAGATACATTGGAGGATTTCCACCCTTTTTGCAACACACTCTTTTTCAGAAATCCTGGACTGGGATCACCACCCAGAGATGGTCAGCAAAGGATATTGCATACAGTTCCTGTCCCTTCCTACTTCCCCATCCCGCTTTAGGGACCCCTCTCATTGAATACGTTTGATGCAGGAGACTTGGAACTCCTTAGAGTTCAGCGGGATAGGGGTTTATTCCCATTTTCTCATTCCAAAGAAAAAAAGGGAGGTGGGAGGCACATTCTAAATCAGGGTGAAACCTGTTATCTAGAGCAGAGGTGGGCAAACTATGGCCCATGGGCCACATTCGGCCTGTGGGACTGTCCTGCCCAGCGTTTGAGCTCCCGGCCAGGGTGGCTAGCACCTGGCCCTGCTCCTGCTGTCCTCCCTCCCCTGCAGCCACACTGCTGGCTCCGGCTAGGCTGCGAGCTCCTGCTGCTCTGAGCATCATATGGGGGGGCGGGGGGGGAAGGGGCAGTTGGATAAGGGGCAAGGGTTCCTGGGGGGCAGTTAGGGGACAGGGAGCGGTTGGATGGGGCAGAAGTTCAGGGGGAGGGGCAGTCAGGGGATGGGGAACGGGGGGGTTGGATAGGGAGTGGGGTCCTGTCAGGGGGCAGAGGTGTGGATATGGATCGGGGGGGGCAGTCAAGGAATAGGGTCCCAGGGGGCCTGGCAGGGGTGTGGATGGGGTAGGGGCAGTCAGGGGACGGGGGGGGTATCAGATAGGGAGGGGGGTCCCAGGGGAGCAGTTTGGTCCTGGGAGGGGCTGGTCAGGGGACAAGGAGTGGGGGGGGGGGGGGAAGTGGGAGGGGCAGGGGCCAGGCTGTTTGAGGAGGCACAGCCTTCCCTACCTGGCCCTCCATACAGTTTCACACCTCAGTGTGGCCCCCGGGCCAAAAAGTTTGCCCACCCTGGATAGAGAGAGTGTGCTATACCTCCAGAAGACTTGGTGGGTCATCTGCTTTTCACTCACAAGTTCTACTTCTTTAATGAGTGGAGTGCCTCATCAGCTATTTAACTGAAGAGGTTGCAGCCCTTGAAAGGAAGGTTCTCTGTTGTGATCTGCACATCCTGCTTATTGCTAAGGACTGGACCCAGGCAGATTTTTGCATCACCACTAATGTGCGCACAATGTGTGTTAAAGTATCAGATGCATTCAAACAAGGAGTGAACTTTTCTGCTGAACAGATCCAGTCTCATGGTTTTTTTTCCTATGGTGTTGCCTTCGGCGGTCGTCACTGCTTGGCTAACCCAATCCCAGGCCAAGACCTTAACCTAAGCATTGTAATAAAACGCTTAAATTTTAAAAATCCTGAGCTGCTCTTTTGTTACTTGATCATTTAGAGATTGCCACCAAGCCTATGGCACAGGCTACATTGTACCAAGCAGGAAACCTTGCAGACTGTCAGAGAGCACTTGTAGTACCAGGTGTGGCCCTGAAGGGGGCATGCAACACAGCCCTGTCTCTCACACAAGGGTCTCACCCATGCATTTTATGAGGTCAGACGAGGATGAGGAAATTGCTACTGGCATCAATTGTTTCCCTGCCTCTACCTGTTGATTGCGCTCATTCTTACTGGAAAGGAAATCTAATGCTAGAAGGGGGGAGAAGAGGATGTTCGCTTGCACATGCCAAAGCGCCCAGTAGAGGCATGACTTATAAGCATGTAGATACTGCACTGGTGGACACAGAGAAAGATACAGGGGGGGCTGTTTCCTGAGAAACCTGTTTCTTCACCTGCTCAAAGAGGAGTCTCTTGATTACCTCCCTGACTCCCACAATGTGGTGCTCAGAAGAGGGGAAGGAGGATGGGCAGAAAATAAGTCTCTACTACAGGGGTTGGCAACCTTTCAGAAGTGGTGTACTGAGTCTTCATTTATTCACTCTAATTTAAGGTTTCACGTGCCAGTAATACATTTTAATGTTTTTAGAAGGTCTCTTTCTATAAGTCTATAATATATAACTAAACTATTGTTGTATAGAAAGTAAGTAAGTTTTTTCAAATGTTTAAGAAGCTTCATTTAAAATTAAATTGAAATGCAGAGCCCCGGACTGGTGGTCAGGACCCGAGCAGCGTGAGTGCCACTGAAAATCCGCTCGCATGCCGTCTGACACTTGTGCCATAGGTTGCCTACTCCTGTTCTACTATATCTTGATGAGAAGGCAAAGAGGAATACACCTTCTCCAGTGTAGGAACTACCCTTTCTGGTGTGCTAGGCTGCCGCTGCATCTCTTCTACCTAAGATGGGGAAGTAGACAGTACTGGTGTCTCAATTGCAGTATGTAGTACCATGACTTCAGTGATCAAAGGACTAGTCAACATACTGACATATGAGCCTGCAAGGGGGAATCTGGGACTGGACCCACAAACAAGTCATTTGGTGCCAAATATGACATAAGCACTGAAAGGGATAATACTAAAGGTACCAAAAGTGCCAAACAATCAGTAACAGAGAAAATGTGGTCAGTGGATTTAGCTAGTACTGCAGTAAAGAGACCCATCTTAGGCCACTGTGTGCCCTTTGGCTGCAGAGCTTCAACAAGTCTAGCACATGTTCAAACTTGTGTGTCTGTTCTAAGGGTCCCAAAGATGGAGACCTGTTTTGGCTCACCTCTGGAGCAACGCTCCTTCCTATCCATTCCGAAGAAGTTGACAGATAGATTAAAGTAGACAACTGGAGTCTCAAATGTCTTGTCCCTTGTGCTCGGGGTGAATCACAGCTCACTAGAGTTCTATTCAAGAAGGACTGGAGGGAAGACTGAGCCTCAGCTATGTCCTTCTCCATGTCCAAGGAGGCGCTTTCAAGGAGCATTCCAGAAGAAATCACTTTAGACAAGCATCCATACCCTTCTGAGAACACTTGGAAAGAGAACAGCTGATGAAGTGATGGTCAGGGACATGCCCTTCACCTAAACAAAAAAGTATTTAGAGTGTCCATCATTGAATGGCACAGAAGCATTGCAGGAGAGGCATGTCAAACCACAGAGATTTAACATCTGCCATAAAAATCTCAAGTCCTAAAGGGAGCAAGGGGAGGGAGGACATGAGAACACTGAGTCTACTAGATATTTATCAAAAAAAAAAAAAACAACCTTTTTTAAAAGCCAAGAGAGAAACTAAAATTAACTACCAAACTACTACACTAATCAAGAACACTAACTGCAACAGTCGCAGAAAAGCAGGCAGACACAGGTGGAAAAAAGAAAATGAGTGACTGTTAGATCCACTCCACTCTTTATGCCCTTGGATGGGAGTGCAAGGAAATCTAGTGCACAGGTGTGGTCCCAATGAACAGTGGTGGTCAAAAGAATCCAATCTTGCATATGTGGGGTGGAATCCATAGTGTCACTTAAAGAAAATTGCTTTGGGGCATTTAAAAGTTGAATCTAGGGTAATTTTTTGCCGTTATTTATGTTATATACTAGGACAAAAACTTTCAGTTATATCTCTGATCAGTTTATAGGGCAAGGAAGAGGAAAGAGATAACTGAGGGAGATGGACATCAGGCTCATGTAAACTTGATTGGTTGATGGAACAGACAGGTTGGTGCACATAAAACCTTCTCCCATCAGGAATAGGTGGAGGTACATAATGTTCAGCGGCTTAACTTTCCATTTTCTGCTATTGTGTCAAGTTTATTGTGTATGTAGTAGGGCTGTTGAATAATCACGCTATTAACTCAAAAAATTAATTGCAATTAATCACAGCTTTAATCGTACTGTTAAACAATAGAATACCAATTGAAATTTATTAAATACTTTTGGATGTTTTTCTACATTTTCAAATATATTGATTTCAATTATAAAAGTATACAAATTAGACAATGTTCACTTTATATTATTTATTGCAAATATTTGCACTGTAAAAGTGAGAGTATTTTTCAATTCACCTTCTACAGGTACAGTAGTGAAATCTCTATCGTGAAAGTGCAACTTACAAATGTAGATTTTTTTTTGTTACATAACTGCACTCAAAACCAAAACTATGTACAACTTTAGAACCCACAAGTCTACCCAGTCTTACTTCTTGTTCAGCCAATTGCTAAAACAAACAACTTTGTTTACATTTATGGGAGATAATGCTGCCCGCTTCTTGTTTACAATGTCATCTGAAAGTGAGAACAGGCATTCGCTTGGCACTTTTGTAGCTAGCATTGCAAGGTATTTATGTGCCAGATATGTTAAACATTCGTATGCCCCTTCATGCTTTGGTCACCATTCCAGAGGACATCTTTCCATGCTGATGATGCTCGTTAAAAAAATAATGCACTAATTAAATTTGTGACTAAACTCCTTGGGGGAGAATTGTATGTTTCCTACTGTTTTACCTGCATTCTGCCATATATTTCATATTACAACAGTCTCGGATGATGACCCAGAACTCATTGTTCGTTTTAAGAATACTTTCATTGCAGATTTGACAAAACGCAAAGAAGGTACCAATGGGAGATTTCTAAAGATAGCTATAGCACTTGACCCTAGGTTTAAGAATCTGAAGGGCCTTCCAAAATCTGATGGGCATGGGGTATGGAGCATGCTTTCAGAAATCTTACTACAGAACCTGAACCACCAAAAAAGAAAATCAACCTTCTGCTTGTGGCATCTGACTGACTCAGATGATGAAAATGAACATGCGTCAGTCTGCACTGCTTTGGACGGTTATTGAGCAGAAACCATTATCAGCATGGATGCATGTCCTCTGGAATGGTGGTGGAGGCATGAAGGGACATATGAATCTTTAGTGGATCTGGCACAAATATTTTGCAACACTGGCTACAACAGTGCCATGCGAATGCTTGTTCTCACTTTCAGCTGATATTGTGAACAAGAAGCAGGCAACTTTATCTCCTGCAAATGTAAATAAATTTGTTTGTCTGAGCAATTGGCCGAACAAGAAGCAGGACTGAGTGGACTTGTTAGGCTCTAAAGTCTTACATTATTTTATTTTTGAATGAAGTTATTTTTTGTACATAATTCTACATTTGTAACTTCAACTTTCATGATAGAGATTGCACTACAGTATTTGTATTAGGTAAATTGAAAAGTATTATTTCTTTTGTTTATAGTGCAAATATTTGCAATAAAAATAAATATAAAGTGAGCACCGTACACTTTGTATTTTGCATTCTAAGTGAATTCAATATCTTTGAAAATGTAGAAAACATCCAAAACTGTTTAAAGAAATTGTATCCTATTGTTTAATCGCACGATTAATTGTGTTTAATTTTTTTAATTACTTGACAGACCCAGTATGTAGCAACACTCACTGCTTCACAACAAAGTTAGTTATATATTACAAGGTGACACCCATTGAGACTGAAAAGAAATTTGAAAACAACTGTGAAAGGATTCCCAGGGTGCAATCTGAACTGTGGGACCACTGAGCCCTCTGTCCCAACCAACCCAGGGTATCCATCTCACATTGTGATGCTCTGACAAGATACAAAACCTCTGCACTTACACAGACATCCACGGGCAGGGACACACCTAACTGAGTTACATGAATGCTCTCAAAGCCACTTATGAACCAACAATAGGCTCAAGCCAATTCCCCCCCAGTTCCCCATCAATGCACCCCTGGAACGTACTACCTTGCCCGGGTCAGAAGCCACAATTATTACACAGTCTGTTCCTCACTCAATGTGGCGAATATACACACTAGCCTTTGTAACCTGAGCTGAGATTTCCCAAGCACTTCAACCACAACACACTGTTTTAGGTCAAATATAAAACAGATTCATTAACTACAGAAAGGTAGATTTTAAGTGCTTGGAAGTAGTAAATGTAGAGATCAAACTTGTTTACCTAGAAATAAAACAAATTCGCAGTCTAAGTTCTATAAACTAAACAGGATTTGAATTAAGCAGTGTCTCACCCTGACAGATGGCACAAAAGTCACAGAACTTCAATACACAGACTGCAACTTTCCTCCAGCCTTGGACTACCCTCCCCAGTTCAAAGTCTTTGTCCTCCAGATGTGTTTCCAGGTGTTGAGTTGTGGAGGAGTGAGCCCAAGTGATGATGTCATTTCCCCTCTTATAGTTTATTCCAGCTTGCTGGAAAGATCTATGCTTGTGATGTGGGGGTCACCCCATTGGTCAAGCATTCTTCATGGTATACGTGCTCTCTCTGAGAAGTCTTCAGTAATGGCTGTTGGGAAAGTGGATTCCCTTTAATGGGCCATCAGCATGTCTGGCTACTCCACTTTGTATCTGAAAGGCTGGTTGAGAGTGTTCCCAACCGCACAACATATTTCAGCAATTCATACATAGCAAAACTTCATAACTTCATGTACAGTGATAGCACATACAATCCAATAGGATATTTATGTTCAACAGATGGAGACTTTCAGAATGATACTACACAACACATACTTTGTACGTTGTACAAAACGTATCAGTTATAGAACAGTGGTGAATATGGAGGTTCCAGGGTAGTGCTTTGAGATACAGAGCGCCACTACGACAAATATATATTTTAAAATACAAGTTACATTGCTGAGCTCACTACCACAGAATATTATTACAAATACCTCTGTAGGTTTCAAAATAGGATTTAACATTTATATTAATCTTATTCTGAGCTGTATTAGCTACAAAAAAATATAAAATATATCAAATCCCATAATTCAGGACATTAGACAATCACTAATTGTCTAGAGTTAGGAAGAAAATTTTCCCACAGGCATATTGTTGCATGCAAGTCCGTTGGAAAAATTGCACCCCTTTCACAGAAGCATGAGATTCAGGATATTAGTCTGATCCACTGTGGCTGTTCCTACATTATTTGACCGAAAGAAAAAACTGACACTGTGGAAAACACATTTCCTACACATTCTCTTTCCTCATTTTCTCACTTTCAAATCTTAAAAGATGAAAAAATGCTAGTGGATAAATCTCTCACTTTAAAAACCAATTTTATATATATCAGGCCTGCTTTCTTCACATTTCTGCTTCATTTCCATGCCCTACTCTGACTCTCCAAGAAAACCAACATACTACTACTACTGCTACAAGGTTATAAAAACGTTATATCAAAACAATTTTACCAAGAAAGTATTTTCAATATACTTAAAGTAATTTCCAGTTTACTCACTACAGCCTGTAATGCTTCCATGCTTACTGAACAAAGTCTTACTTTTGTACTTATTATGTAGGAATTGTAAGCTTTGTGCCTAAGTAATTGGATTCCTTCCCTTTTTATTGCCTTACTTGCAATAAAGCCTTAAATGACTGCATAAACATTTGAGAATTCCCATAAGGAGAAAAAGTAATGTTAGTAATTTTCTATAAACTTGCAATAGGCCTGCAGATATGATTTTTCCTGGCAGCTCCTATCCCTTATAATACCAGTTACTTTAAGCATATATTAAAACCATTACAACTGCTGCTGGTTCCTAAGTTTTCAGGAATTTTTAAAAATGGCATTTTATAACCTCTACATCTGACATCAAAATAGATAAGCCAAATCTTATTTCCTTGCATATTACTACTTGTCTTAAACATTTTTGAGAATTGAAATTAAGAATACTAAAGATTAAAATTTGTTGCTCAGCTTTACTACATAGTTAACATTAAAAAAACAAAAGCATTTTAAGAATTGTGCCTTCTACATATTTTGTTTAAAAACATACTATAGTCAATTAAATTGCTTCGAATTCACCGTAATCATCTTTTTCTATACTTCACTACCAGACTGATAATCTATATGTTTTCTTGTGACCACGCTAGTGAAAAATGCAGATCAAACTGCAGAGATCAGTGTGGTACAAGATGGTTGTGAAAATTTGCCTTTCAGCAATTTCTTTTATAGATTTTCATATTTTGAAAATTGAATCTGAACAATTAAATAAAAACAGTAGCTTGTATTTCTATTCAAAACCGGTCAGCCTCACCTCAGTACCTGGAAAAATCATGGAGCAGGTCCTCAAGGAAACTATTTTGAAGCACTTGGAGGAGAGAAAGGTGATCAGGAACAGTCAACATGGATTCACCAGAGGCAAGTCGTGCCTGACCAACCTGATTGCCTTCTATGATGAGATAACTGGCTCTGTGGATATGGTATGTCCTGACTTTAGCAAAGCTTTTGACACGGTCTCCCAGAGTGTTCTTGCCAGCAAGTTAAAGTAGTATGGACTGGATGAATGGACTATAAAGTGGACAGAAAGCTGGCTAGATTGTTGGGCTCAACGGGTAGTGATCAATGGCTCGATGTCTAGTTGGCAGCCAAGCCTAGTTATCAAGCGGCGTGCCCCAGGGGTCGGTCCTGGGGCCGGTTTTGTTCAACTCCTTCATTAATTATCTGGATGATGGGATGAATTGCACCCTCAGCAAGTTTACAGATGACACTAAGATTCGGGGAGAGATAGATACACTGGAAGGTAGGGATAGGGTCCAGAGTGACCTAGACAAATTGGAGGATTGGGCCAAAAGAAATCTGATGAGGTTCAACAAGGACAAGTGCAGAGTCCTGCACTTAGGATGGAAGAATCCCATGCACAGCTACAGGCTGTGGACCAACTGGCAAAGCAGCAGTTCTGCAGAAAAGGACCTGGGGATTACAGTGGATTAGAAGCTGAATATGTCAGCAGTGTGCCCTTGTTGCCAAGAAGGCTAACGGCATATTAGGCTGCATTAGTAGGAGCATTGCCAGCAGATTGAGGGAAGTGATTATTCCCCTCTATTCAGCACTGGTGAGGCCACATCTGGAGTATTGCATCCAGTTTTGGACCCCCCACTACAGAAAGGATGTGGACAAATTGGAGCGAGTCCAGAGGAGGGAAACAAAAATGATCAGGGGGCTGGGACACATGACTTACGAGGAGAGGCTGAGGGAACTGGGGTTATTTAGTCTGCAGAAGAGAAGAGTAAGGGGAGATTTGAGAACAGCCTTCAACTACCTGAAGCGGGGTTTCAAAGAGGATGGAGCTCAGCTGTTCTCAGTGGTGGCAGATGACCGAACAAGGAGCAATGGTCTGAAGTTGCAGTGGGGAGGTCTAGGTTGAATATTAGGAAACACTGTTTCACTAGGAGGGTGGTGAAGCACTCAAATGGGTTACCTAGGGAGGTGGTGGAATCTCCATCCTTAGAGGTTTTTAAGGCCAGGCTTGACAAAGCCCTGGCTGGGATGATTTAGTTCGTGTTGGTCCTGCTTTGAGCAGGGGGTTGGACTAGATGACGTCCTGAGGTCTCTTTTGAACCTTAATCTTCTATGATTCTAATACAAGAGTAATACATAGAAGCCTGTCAACAAAATGCTGCAACTACAACCTGAACTAGAGTGGCACATCCAGCAAACTGGCTACTCAGAGGCGAAAATTTTTTTTAAACCCCAGAATCTGAAGGAGTAATAAATCTAGCCAATATTGATTCTTTCTCTGAACCACTGTCAGAGTTACTGATTAGCTAATGTAGATTTGGTAGTTTAGTGTACTTACAGAATGGAAGCCTAGGTAATTGAACCGCTTGTTTTAGCCCCATTGTGTATTCATGCAGGGCAGTCACCTAAACGTGCAACTATTACAGCAAAGCAAAAACACATTTTGTATTATTTTGAATGGGCAATCTAATTTATCCTTTTTTAAAATGTTTTGTTACACTTGAATAAATTAGGTGAAATGAATAGCCATTTGCTTTTCAGGCAAACAATATTTTTAATGGGTTTGAGATCAAATTGTTTAAAAACAACAATTGTATATGAAACTTTATAATTTCTCCAAGGATTTAAAATTCAAATAAATTTTAACTCAAATTCATTAAGATGTAACAGCTGCACCTTTAATGCATGTTTCCCATTACTTCACTTTGATCTGAATCTAGACTAATTGATTAACCATTTATACACAGCGGTTGAGGCGCCTCCCTTGCTGCTGCAGTGGAGGATGCTCAGTGGCCAAATGAAGGCCTTGTATTTTGAGCTGGATGACAGGCAGCGTTGAAAGTTTGAGAGAATGACCTAACTGGCTACTGGCACAATATCGTACATACATAGTCTAAGTAAGGCGACTGTCAGCCATACAGGAATACTTTAAAAAATATTCGTGAGGGTTTAAACTGTAAATTTTCAAATACAGAATCAAGAGGAGAGATAGAAAATCAGTTTTTGGAGGATTTAAACAGATCCCTTAACTTCAGGCTTTTTAAAGAATAGCCCAATATCTCAAACAACTTTCCAATCTTGGTTCACAAAACTTCGCCTCATTCAAATTTTGCCTTAAAAACTCACTTTTTCCACAATGCCCACAAGTTGCAATAAAACAAATATTTTCTCCTTTGGATTTCCCATATTCCCTGTGTATCTTTCAGGTTGTAAACTCTCCAGAGTAGGGATTTTCCATCTTTCTATCTTGTTTAGAGAAGAGCACATTTTTGATAAACAAATTTTGTAAACATGCTCAATTTATATGGATTGAGCAACTTTCCCTTTTAAAATTTAAGTCACATTAGCTGCCACTTTCAGTTTTCAGAATCATTCAGTGCAATTTCTCACCACAACTACATCGCATATGCCATTAATGTTATCAATTTAGAACAGTTTTTGCTTGTCCTGTCACGTTCAGAGTTTATACAAATTTATGTTAAATTATGACCGTTCAAACTAACAAAGAATAAATAAATCTACAGAAAAAACTATTTCAAGATACATCTAAAAACTAGTTGTCAACTGTAATTTTGAACGTCTACCTAATTTTGAGCTCCACTAACCAAATAAGCGCCACTAAAAAAAAATATTTAGGAGATATGTATGCAAGACATGAATATCGTAAAAAGTCCAAATATTCTACTAACAAAATTTTCACTGAAATAAAATGTTATTGTCACCAGCACACCTCTACAATCTATGCTAAAACACTCCAGAATATCCCCAAATATTTATTAATAAAATTACTGGATACAAAATTAATACAATCAGTAAATCTGTTCTAATATCCATCAATAGTAGTTTGTTTCATATTATCCTGAAGAAATTGTTGTTGGTGTGTACCACATCAAAATTAGAAGTTCATAAGAGAGGCATTGACTGCAACTAATCAAAACTAGATAGGAAGTTACCTTAGGTGATTAGGTCAAATATCCTCCCTTTCAAGCTGTCTTTGAATTTATCCCTTTGGTCTGAAGTTGTATGCTATTACTGATATGATTTTCCTCACTTATTTCGTTTGTCCCCCTTGCGCATCTGTTAAACACGATTGTTTAGTCAGATTATTTTAGAATTTCTTTCTAGCATTCATATTGGAGCTTTTCAGGTGCTCATATGGTCTGTGAGTGAAACAATATATCTATAAACAAGTAAACACAGTCCCCAACAATTTAAATCTGCCTTTCTTCTCATCCTTTTTTTTTAAGCAAATATTCTCTCGGGCAAATCAGGTACAACTTGAGAAATGTGATCTTGCTCTCCCCTCCCCCAAAAAACTGTTTTCAATATATTATATATGAATAGTATATATGAGATTAGGGTGGAGATTTTTTATAAATTTATTTTAGGAGACATGTTTACTGTATTTCTCAGCTCTGAGAAACATTTCTACAGTTTGCTGAAGCCTGTATGAACATACACAAATGGTCAGCTCTAGTCAGTGGTGATTTTCAGTATTACTGCTACATGGAAGTGAGATACTGTTAAGATTTTTTCATTCAATTTCTGTAGGGTCAATTATTGTGTCAAAAGACATTTTTATGAGTTTATCATTTAGAAATCAGGCATTTTGCAATCTAGCAGTAAAGCTAGATCTTTATCTGGATTGCCTGGGGAACTCTGAATATACTGCAACAGTCAAATCTACTCCTCCCTCCAAAAAATATTTTTAAAAAGTAAAATAAATAAAAGTCTGTAGCAAGTTAGCCAACCAAAACCAAAAATCCCGCAAGGAAGTTTTACCCTGAAAAGGGAGGAGGAACCACACAATCCATGAAGTCCACTAGTATCTTTGCTGCTGGTATTTCTGCATGGAAGACACTCATGCTGCAGTGATAAGCTTAAGTATAAAGCCTTAAGATAGAAGACTGATGTCAAGTCTGGGAGTTACAGAATCCTGGATGACCATTATGAGGTCTGCATTTGCAAGGAAGAGTCAAGAGAGTCTGAAAAGGCATTACCACACAATGAGATCAGCACCTCCAGCAATTAAGATCTTGAATGAAAAACAGCATAGATCTGTTAGGTAAAATACTTATAAACAGAAAGCCTAAAGTCCTGTAGGTCCTCAAATATTCTGTATGTCCTTTTATTGAAAAACATTTTTACTGCCTTTACAAAGAGAACAAAAATTCAGATTATCAATTTTTTAAAAATCCTTTATTCCCTAGTGACAATGCAACTTTTATAGTGGCAACACTGAATATTTTGAAGGTGCATATGAAAGAACAGTTACTGGCTACAAATGCCACCATTCTTTTAACTCACAATTTACTAAGTGTTAGTGCATTAAAAGAATCACGTGTGACAAAGATCAAATAAGCAGCAAATATTTTAGGATGACAAAATCTTTTCTACCCTGCAGAAATAGTGCAGGCATAATTGCTCATGTCAAGGTTCCTCCCCACTCTGAACTCTAGGGTACAGATGTGGGGACCTGCATGAAAAACCTCCTAAGCTTATCTTTACCAGCTTAGGTCAAAACTTCCCCAAGGTACAAAGTATTCCACCCGTGGTCCTTGGAATGGCCGCTACCACCACCAAACTAATACTGGTTACTGGGGAAGAGCTGTTTGGACGCGTCTTTCCCCCCAAAATACTTCCCAAAACCCTGCACCCCACTTCCTGGACAAGGTTTGGTAAAAAGCCTCACCAATTTGCCTAGGTGACTACAGACCCAGACCCTTGGATCTTAAGAACAATGAACAATCCTCCCAACACTTGCACCCCCCCCTTTCCTGGGAAATGTTGGATAAAAAGCCTCACCAATTTGCATAGGTGACCACAGACCCAAACCCTTGGATCTGAGAACAATGAAAAAACATTCAGTTTTTTATAAGAAGACTTTTAATAGAAAATAGAAGTAAATAGAAATGAAGAAATCCCCCCTGTAAAATCAGGATGGTAGATATCTTACAAGGTAATTAGATTCAAAAACAGAGAACCCCTCTAGGCAAAACCTTAAGTTACAAAAAAGATACACAGACAGAAATAGTTATTCTATTCAGCACAATTCTTTTCTCAGCCATTTAAAGCAATCATAATCTAACACATACCTAGCTAGATTACTTACTAAAAGTTCTAAGACTCCATTCCTGGTCTATCCCTGGCCAAGCACAGCATACAGACAGACACAGACCCTTTGTTTCTCTCCCTCCTCCCAGCTTTTGAAAGTATCTTGTCCCCTCATTGGTCATTTTGGTCAGGTGCCAGCGAGGTTACCTTTAGCTTCTTAACCCTTTACAGGTGAGAGGAGCTTTCCCCTGGCCAGGAGGGATTTCAAAGGGGTTTACCCTTCCCTTTATATTTATGACACGCCCCCCAAATCTCAGCTAGGGTGAAACACTGGCTGGGATTTCTTCCTGGAGCTCTAGGAAAAACAGAGTTAATAAGACACATGCATCTCTAAATATACTACCAAGTACATAAAGACTAACAATATTTTCCACATCTCAAGGACGATTTTAACCAGTTGACTCTGGGAAACTTTCACGGGAGAGTGCATCAGCCACTTTGTTAGAAGCTCCTGAGATGTGTTGGATGTCGAAATCAAAATCTTGGAGAGCTAAACTCCACCGAAGAAGTTTTTTGTTAGTTTCCTTGACGGTGTGAAGCCACTTCAGTGCAGCATGGTCGGTTTGCAGGTGGAAACGCCGTCCCCAAACATATGGGCGTAGCTTTTCCAGAGCGTAGACAATGGCATAACATTCTTTTTCAGTGACTGACCAGTTGCTTTCCCTCTCAGACAGTTTTTTGCTGAGAAACACTACAGGGTGGAATTCTTGATCAGATCCTTTCTGCATTAAAACTGCTCCCACACCACGCTCGGATGCATCTGTGGTTACTAGGAACGGTTTGTCAAAGTCTGGGGCCCTTAGTACAGGGTCAGACATGAGTGTCGCTTTAAGCTTGTTAAAGGCCTTCTGACACTTTCCGGTCCACTGAACAGCATTTGGCTGTTTCTTTTTGGTTAGGTCTGTCAGTGGGGCAGCGATTTGGCTGTAGTGCGGTACAAATCGTCTGTAATAACCGGCCAAGCCTAAGAAGGATTGAACCTGTTTCTTTGACTTTGGGACAGGCCACTTTTGGATAGCATCCACTTTGGCCTGTAGGGGGCTGATAGTTCCTTGACCCACCTGGTGTCCAAGGTAAGTCACTCTGTTTAGGCCTATTTGACACTTCTTAGCCTTAACAGTTAGTCCTGCCTCCCTTATGCGCTCAAGGACTTTTTGTAGATGTTCCAGGTGGTCTGCCCAGGAATCCGAAAATATGGCCACATCGTCAAGGTAGGCGACTGCATATTCTCCTAATCCCGCTAGGAGACCATCTACAAGTCTTTGGAAAGTGGCGGGTGCATTTCGCAGCCCGAAAGGGAGTACATTAAATTCATACAGCCCGAGATGTGTGATGAAGGCTGACCTTTCCTTGGCAGATTCATCTAGCGGTACCTGCCAGTACCCCTTTGTTAAGTCCAAGGTAGAGATGAACTGGGCCCGTCCCAGTTTCTCTAACAGTTCATCTGTGCGTGGCATTGGATAGTTGTCTGGGCGAGTTACAGCATTTAGCTTACGGTAGTCCACGCAAAAACGTATTTCCCCATCTGGTTTGGGAACTAGAACCACTGGAGATGCCCATGCACTTTCAGAGGGGCGGATTACACCCATCTGTAACATATCCTGGATCTCCCGTTCTATAGCAGTTTTAGCTTGAGTAGACACCCGGTAAGGTTGGACCCTAATTGGGTGAGCATTACCTGTGTCAATGGAGTGGTATGCCCGTTCAGTCAGTCCTGGGGTGGCTGAGAACGTTGGCGCGTAGCTAGTGCACAGCTCCTGGATCTGCTGTCGCTGCATACGCCCAAGGGTCATGGAGAGGTTCACCTCTTCCACACCACCAGCACATTTCCCTTCGTAGTAGACACCTTCAGGCCACTCAGCATCATCTTCTCCCTGGGCTGTAAACTGACAAACCTTTAATTCTCTGGAATAAAAGGGCTTTAGAGAATTAATATGGTACACCTTAGGCTTTCGGTTGGAGGTGGGGAATGCTATGAGATAATTAACAGCTCCCAGGCGCTCCTGGACCGTGAATGGCCCTTCCCACGATGCTTCCATTTTATGGGCCTGGAGCGCCCTTAAGACCATGACCTGGTCTCCTACTTTGAAGGAACGCTCTCTGGCATGTTTATCATACCAGGCTTTTTGCTCTTTTTGAGCATCCTGTAAGTTTTCTTTAGCAAGGGCTAAAGAGGTTCGGAGGGTGTTTTGTAGGTTGGTTACAAAGTCCAGAATGTTAGTTCCTGGAGAAGGTGTAAATCCCTCCCATTGCTGCTTCACCAACTGCAATGGCCCCTTAACCTCACGGCCATATACAAGTTCAAATGGGGAAAACCCTAAACTGGGATGTGGTACAGCTCTGTAGGTAAAGAGCAACTGCTGCAACACTAGGTCCCAATCATTGGAGTGCTCATTTACGAATTTACGTATCATGGCCCCCAAAGTTCCATTAAACTTCTCCACCATGCCATTTGTTTGATGGTGGTAAGGAGTGGCAACCAAGTGATTTACCCCATGAGCTTCCCAAAGGTTTTTCATAGTTCCTGCCAGGAAATTAGTCCCTGCATCTGTGAGGATGTCGGAGGGCCAACCTACCCTGGCAAAAATGTCTGCTAGTGCCTGGCATACACTTTTAGCCCTGGTGTTGCTTAGAGCTACTGCTTCCGGCCATCGGGTGGCAAAATCCATGAAAGTCAGTATGTACTGCTGTCCTCTGGCTGTCTTTTTCGGAAAAGGACCCAGAATATCCACAGCTACTCGCTGAAATGGAACTTCAATGATGGGGAGTGGTTGTAGAGGGGCTTTGACCTGGTCTTGGGGTTTTCCCACTCTTTGGCACACCTCACAAGACTGGACATAGGTAGAAACATCCTTGCCCATTCCCTCCCAGTGGAATGACCCCCCCAAACGGTCTTTGGTCCTGTTCACCCCAGCATGGCCACTAGGGTGATCGTGGGCTAAGCTCAAGAGCTTGGCCCGGTATTTAGTTGGAACTACCAACCGTCTCTGAGGATGCCAGTCTTCCTGGTGTCCACCAGAAAGAGTTTCCTTGTATAAAAGTCCTCTTTCTACAACAAACCTGGATCGATTAGAAGAGCTGAGAGGCGGTGGGTTGCTCCGTGCCGCCGTCCAAGCTCTCTGGAGGCTTTCATCTGCTTCCTGTTCGGTCTGGAACTGTTCCCTTGATGCTGGGGACATCAGTTCCTCATTGGATTGTGGACCTAGGCTTGGTCCCTCTGGAAGCGATATAGGGGATGGAGCTGTTTCTGTTGACTGTGAACCGCTCTCCGCTGGTGCACTAGGTTGGGATTCAGGCTCCGGCTGAGCCTCTTGTGTAGGGTTATCGGCTGCTGCCAGTTCAGGTTCGGTGGGGCCCTCTGGTGTTGAGGTTGCAAGTACTGGATTCAGTGCTGGCACGGGGTCTGGTGTTGGTTGTTCGGCTGGTTCCGGTTCTGGGACTGGTTCCGTCTGGGTCTCTGGGACTGGATCCACTACTGCTGTTGCAGACATTGGCCTGGGGTCCGGGTCCATCACCTCTGACTGGGTCCTGATAGAAGTTTCCGGAACAGAGCTAGGCCTCACGGCTTGTTTAGCCTGGCTGCGGGTGACCATTCCCACCCTCTTGGCCTGTTTCACATGATTGGCCAAGTCTTCCCCCAACAGCATGGGGATGGGATAATCATCATAGACTGCAAAAGTCCACATTCCTGACCAGCCCTTGTACTGGACAGGCAACTTGGCTGTAGGCAAATTGAAAGAGTTGGACTTGAAGGGTTGAATCGTCACTTGGATCTCTGGGTTGATTAAATTGGGGTCCACTAAGGAAGCATGGATAGCTGACACTTGTGCTCCGGTGTCCCTCCACGCGGTGACCTTCTTCCCGCCCACACTCACAGTTTCCCTCCGCTCCAAGGGTATCTGGGAGGTATCTGGGCCTGTGGACCTCTGGTGTGATTCCGGTGCAATGAACTGTAATCTGTTGGGGTTCTTGGGGCAGTTGGCCTTTACATGCCCCAGCTCGTTACATTTAAAACATCGTCCAGCTGACGGGTCACTGGGGCGAGGAGGGTTGCTGGAGAACGGGGTGGCAGGACGATAAGGGGTCTGGAGGGTTCTTTGGGAGGTAGGTGGGGCCTTGGGCGGCCCCCTGTAATAGGGTGTGGTCTGGGGTGGTCCCTTCTGGTCTCTGCTCCAACTGCGACCAGTTTTCTTCTTCTCTGCCACCTCCACCCATCTGGCTCCAATCTCTCCTGCCTCGATTACAGTTTTGGGTTTCCCATCTAGGATGTATCTTTCTATTTCCTCAGGAACACCCTCTAAGAATTGTTCCATTTGCATTAGGAAGGGCAAATTTACTGGAGATTCAACACTTGCTCCTGATATCCAGGCATCCCAATGTTTCACAATGTGGTAGGCATGTCGGGTAAATGACATGTCTGGTTTCCACCTTAGGGCTCTGAACCTCCGACGAGACTGCTCGGGTGTTATCCCCATTCTGACTCTCGCCTTGGATTTAAACAGTTCATACTTGTTCATGTGTTCTTTAGGCATTTCAGCTGCCACCTCAGCTAAGGGTCCACTGAGCTGCGGCCTCAGCTCTACCATGTATTGGTCAGTAGAGATGTTGTACCCAAGGCAGGCCCTTTCGAAGTTTTCTAGGAAGGCCTCAGTATCATCGCCTGCCTTGTAGGTGGGGAACCTTCTGGGATGGGAAGTGGTACTTGGAGAAGGATTACTAGGGTTTGTTGGGATATTCTGCTGAGCCTTTATCTTCTCCATCTCCTCCACATACTTCCTCTCTTTTTCCTTCTCCTCCAGTTCTTTGTCCCTCGCTTCCATAGCTCTCCTGTGAGCAGCCGCTTGGTGTTGTTCTGCTTCTCTCGCTGCTTCCCTTTCTTGTTCCTTCTTCAGCCGCATGAGTTCTATCTGTCTTTCATGTTCCCTTTGTCTTTCCTCAGCCTGAAATTTGGCTAATTCGAGCTGTAGTCGAGCCGCGGATTTGGTCATTCTAACCTCTCTGTTTTTAACTAACTTTACACCCGAGGTTTAGAAATAAACAAACAAAACTTGGCTGTAAAATTTTGCTGTGCTGGAATAGAATACCTATTCTCTGATAGTGATTGTCAGCCTACAGAAAAAGACAATTCCCTTGTCTCTGCTCTGGGCCCAACTTAAAGCAAAAAACCTCCAGCTACTTGGAAACCTGCTTACCCAGCCCAAAGAAAAAAAAAATTCCCTTTCAAACCTGTGCTCCTTGTAAAACAAAAAAATCAAAATCCAAAAAAAAAAAAAAACCCCTGCCACTTTTGTCTCCAGGCAAACGGGTAGAGCACACACTCCCTATTTACTTTTAGGAAAAAAAAAAAAAAACCTCTGGGTTGGAAGACTGTGAATTTCCCTGCAGGAGTTAAGTACCCTGCCTCCAGGCAAAGAAAACCTGCAATTCACAAGATAATCCCCTTTTGTCTCTGCTTGGCCACAAAGCAGAGAAAAACAATCTGCTTTCAGTTTCAACTGCTTTCCAAAGGAAAAAAAAAAATTCCTTTTTAAAATCTGTATTTCTAGTTCAAAAAATCTCAACTGGATCTCAAAATGATTTCAGGTTAATCCCACCACTATGCCACCATGTCAAGGTTCCTCCCCACTCTGAACTCTAGGGTACAGATGTGGGGACCTGCATGAAAAACCTCCTAAGCTTATCTTTACCAGCTTAGGTCAAAACTTCCCCAAGGTACAAAGTATTCCACCCGTGGTCCTTGGAATGGCCGCTACCACCACCAAACTAATACTGGTTACTGGGGAAGAGCTGTTTGGACGCGTCCTTCCCCCCAAAATACTTCCCAAAACCTTGCACCCCACTTCCTGGACAAGGTTTGGTAAAAAGCCTCACCAATTTGCCTAGGTGACTACAGACCCAGACCCTTGGATCTTAAGAACAATGAACAATCCTCCCAACACTTGCACCCCCCCATTTCCTGGGAAATGTTGGATAAAAAGCCTCACCAATTTGCATAGGTGACCACAGACCCAAACCCTTGGATCTGAGAACAATGAAAAAACATTCAGTTTTTTATAAGAAGACTTTTAATAGAAAATAGAAGTAAATAGAAATGAAGAAATCCCCCCTGTAAAATCAGGATGGTAGATATCTTACAGGGTAATTAGATTCAAAAACATAGAGAACCCCTCTAGGCAAAACCTTAAGTTACAAAAAAGATACACAGACAGAAATAGTTATTCTATTCAGCACAATTCTTTTCTCAGCCATTTAAAGCAATCATAATCTAACACATACCTAGCTAGATTACTTACTAAAAGTTCTAAGACTCCATTCCTGGTCTATCCCTGGCCAAGCACAGCATACAGACAGACACAGACCCTTTGTTTCTCTCCCTCCTCCCAGCTTTTGAAAGTATCTTGTCCCCTCATTGGTCATTTTGGTCAGGTGCCAGCGAGGTTACCTTTAGCTTCTTAACCCTTTACAGGTGAGAGGAGCTTTCCCCTGGCCAGGAGGGATTTCAAAGGGGTTTACCCTTCCCTTTATATTTATGACAGCTCATAAAAAGAACAACCTCATTTGGTGATGCTACAATTTAAATGCCAATACTAAAACAAGATAAACAGTTTCATGGATTTGTAAGATCCGTAAAAGGTGTAATTTTGACATACCAAACTTCAGCCTAGGAACAAGCTACCTACAGTCTCTAATAAGTTTTAAACAATTATTGCCCAAAAAGAGTAACAAAGAACATGTATAGAACTAGGAGACCTATGTCCCCAGGTCAAAATCTGGTATGCAAGAATTTTACTGCAGAGTTAAATTACTTCACAGTTGGCTCTCATATATAACTACGTATACCGTTTGGACTCCGATAGCACGCCAACACCACCCTACCGACCTAAATATAAATATAAAAATAAAAATAACAAAATAAAAAATAAAAATATAAAAAAAAAAATAAAAATAAAAACAAAAACTGGGTTAAATTTAAAAAAATATTGAGAAATAGTACTTTAAAACTTCTCTCCTATTCCAGTAAACTTCTACCATGTGAGTGCAAATTCTCAGAGCGTATAATTTAAAAGCCTTATTTTGATAGCCTTCTTACAACCATTCTAGAAGACTTGCCCCAGTGTGTGTGTGTATTCTTCATTTAATTTTTTTAAACGTTCTCTCCAATTTAAACTTCCCAATTAATTTTTTTACTTACCTAAAATAACTGAGTTAATTTGCATCTGAGATAATTTTTTTATATACTAATCCCAACAAGATTTTGGGAAATAAATTGTACTTCTGAAATACAGTGAAGTTGTCTGGAAAAATATCTTAATGAAGGTCATGTGCTGGATTTTTTTTTTTTTAAAGTACAAAGCTGCCACTGATTAATATGCATTCCATGCAACAACAGCCCAAAGACAATTATTTTTATAAATAGTCAAATATATCGGTGTCAATTTACATTGCCTCTTACTATAACACTCCAATATTAGATTGAAGAAATATTTTTGACAAGTGGTTGATTTTTTATATCACATTCTTTAAAAAAATATTTATCTTCAAAGACATGAGTTTAAAATTTAAGCATTCTAGCTGTTCGTTTACAATCTATAAAAAGTAGTTGGGGTTGGGACAGGGACCTTTGGTGTTATGTCAACAAATATTGCAAATAGTACATAATATTGAATTAAACATTTTATTTTACAAAAAGCTATAACATATAATGTCCTAAAATATTTTAAATCAATCCTCTCTCTCTTCACCCAAACATCTCTAAAACTCACTGATATTTTGCCTAGCTTTCCAGCACTGAGGAACTACCACTGTTGTCTCACAATAACTCTGGCCCGCTATCTTTTACTACTTTTACATGCTGTCTATTACAGGAATAATATGTGTCCAACAAATTCAGAGACCAATGAAATATCTTTTCTTGACTGCCGCAGAAGTGAACGGTTAGACACAGGGTTACAGACTTTCTATGTAGCCCTCTGGCTCAAACACAATTTGCTTGCTTTATGAATAAAGAGCAAGTTCAGGACCTCCTGTCCATAAGGCATAATCCTAATATTGATTTTATCTAAAAGTAAAATAACCCCCTAATGCAGACAAAAAGATTGGAGGTACTCACTAGACACATGTAAGATGCTAACAGTCATTTTTATATTATTCATTCATTTTTATATTATTATGGATGGAATATCAATATTAACATATCCTCTGTAGAGTTAATTGGGATATTTTGGGGAAGCAGTCTATATAGCTCTTCCACTCTCTCAACAAAATTCCCTTACAATAATTTTTTTTCACATTGGGAATTTGGATTCCAAATGTCAGGATACGTGAGACTTGAGCTATCTGCTAGACAATGGTTACCATCCTGTTGGTGAATTATGCTTTCTAGGGCAGAGATTCTCAAACTGTGGTCTGTGGACCACCAGTTGTCGATGAGCTCCATTCAGGTGGTTCGCGGATATTTCCTTCTAAGGTGCGCACCTGGGCCACACACAAGAGAATAAGGGCTGCCCACCTAATTAGTGGAGCCGTGCAGGCGTGGCTCCACTAATTAGGTGCCTGGACCATGGAGAAGATGCACATGTAAGGTGAGGTAGGGGCCTTGGGAGGAATAGGGGGTACGTGGGAGGTGGCAGTGGGGTGAGATGAGGGGGTGGGGGAATTTGGGATGTACAGGGCTACAGCGGCCAGAGAAAGAGGCAACTTTCTCCAGCTCCAGGGCTGTGGCTGCCAGGGAGAGAACCCCCTCCTTCCCAGCCCCAGCTCGGGGGCTGCCACGGCAGGGTAGAGAGGGAGAGACCCCCCTCCTTCCCAGCCCAGCTCAGTGGCTGCCACAACAGGGGAGAGACTACTGATATTAAAATAGGAGTTGTGTGCTTTTATTTGTAGAACGAAAACATTATTATTTAGGTTTTTTTTATATAGCACTTTTATCCAAAGTTCTTTACAATAGTTAGCTAACGGTACAAACAACATTTGGAAAGATTATTAAGTGGTCCGCCAAAACCCTCAGCAATTTTCAAGTGGTCCGTGGGAATAAAAGTTTGAGAACCACTATTCTAGGGAGTTTTTCCTGTGAAAATGGTTCTTGTGCAATCTAATATGACGACCCTTTCTTGACAACTTTCATGACATCGAGCATGTCACTTCGCAAACATCTGCTCCCAAACCTAATTTTCTGCTGATATGAAGGAATAAATTTCCTTCTCCACATCTTATTTGCAGTACAAACTTAATTGTCCTCATCTTGGGAACCATATGGCCCTACCTCTGGCTGTCTGCCACCCATCCAATACTCCCCACAACACTTCAGTTTCATAATGTGGACTGCTGCTGTGTGATGTGACACTCCATATTCTTTATAGAAATAGGCTTATTATAAGAATATGGCATAACAGATATATCTTATGCAAGATAGTTCATGTAACATATCATTGGAAAGGTTATGATTTACTGAATGTGATTATCCAATTTGTATGCATGTATCATTTCTGTATCTGGAGTTAGGAATATTGACTATGTAACAATTAAAACTGTCGTTGGAGATGCCTACCAGACAATAAGCAATCAGCCTTAATGGGCCATTAGGAAAAAGACCATGAGTCTTCAAAGATGTGGATCCCCCATTTTCCAAGAGTTCCCTCCTGTGGACATTGCAAGTAAACCTGGTTTCATGGCTGCATTGACACACTGCAGGGTCAGGTGACTGAAATCACATGGTACTGGACAATGTCTCAACTTGCTGGTACTTTTCCACTGCAGGGGGTGGCGATCAAAGGTTTCCCACATTAGGTAAATCCCTTTTAAGGCTGCAGAGGGAGTTAATCTGGATTCTCCCTTCACTGCCTTCCCACCCAAGAAGAAAGACTGCTAAAAGTACCTGAAGAAACAAAGGAACTAAGCAGAGGGAAAGGCAAGGGCTAAATCCAGACTATGACAGAGAAGTCTAGTCTGTAAAGAGAAACTCTAAGCTACAGAAACTCTGCATCCACCTAAGTCAACACTTGGGGTGAGAAATTACATATTGTAACCTGTTTCTTTAGTGAATCAAGCTTAGTTTGTGCATTTTGTTTTATTTGCTTTGTTCTGTTTGTTATCCTTTATAATTACTTCAAATTTACCTTTTATAATGAATAAACTTATTTCTTGTTTATAACAACCCAGTTTGTGCAATTTACAACTGGCGGGGGAGGGGCAAGAAGTTGTGCATCTCTCTCTCTCCACATTGAGGGAGGAGGCGAATTTATGAGCTTACGTTGTATAGATTTCTCTACAGCGCAAGACAATATTATTTTGGGTGTACTTTCAAGAGGGGAGCTGCACTTGAATGCTGGGCAATTTCTTAGCTAATCTTCCGACACAGAGATGTTTGCAGCCTCTGTGAGATTCTACAGCTGGTGCATCCCTACTGTGTGTGTGCGTGCTGCAAGAGAGCCTAATTCAGCAAAACAGGGAGAGGGAGTCCAGGCTGGTGGAGCAGCGGGGGCTTAGTGAAACCCCAGTACATCAGGTGGCATCCTGGACAGGGGGTCCAACCCGTCACATCCTGCATAGATGAAACCACTCGTCTATGGTTTTATTGTTCCTCTATCACTAAAGAATCTATGTATTTATCTGTATACACTTCACTAAGAGTAGGAGCCCAATAAATGAGAGCAGAATTGCAGGTAAGAATTATACCTTCTCTAAAGACATAATTCTGTTGGATTCCTACTTCCCCACTTTCTCTATTCAGTTATTTTCACATCTCATATTTTCCTGTTTTCTCCACTCTAAGTTTCCCTCAGTTTCTGTGTTACACCAGACTGTTCCATTCAGCTGTCTTGACCCTGAACCCCTCCATTTTACATAAGTAGCAAGTGCCACCCTACACTTCTTCCTGTGCTGTAAGTTCTTCTTTCCTAGCAGCCCTTATGGGCAGCCATAAAAAGAGAGGAGGAGACCCAGCACAACAGCAGCCCCTGGTGACTGGGAGAAGAAACTGCAGGGACACACTGATGCCTGTATCCAAGCAATACAAGATGTAGGACATTCCAGTGTGGATATATGCAAGGTAAGGGACACAAGTGTGAACATCCTCAGAGATGAGGCATTTGGCAGCTTTACAAAGTCCTTCAACATCCACAGCTTCCAGTCCAGTCACCTCTGTATCTTCATTCACTATTTCACTTCCTGCTCACATCCCCTCATTTCCTTCTTAAGGCTGTTCAAAAATACACATCAGATTTATGCTTTCAAAACTATACATGACTTTCCTATCTCTATTTCTATAAACAGTTGACTTTTATTCTTTACCCATTTCTCCCTTTTACCATTTCTTGATTTGTTTGCCGAGTATAATTCATGTAGTATTCTTTAATTATTCTATTTTCCTTCTCCTTTATCTTTTTCTATCAAGAATACTCATATAATAGGCAGACACAGCTGATTAATATGAGACAAGCCAAACAAACCTGCTGAGCAATTATTTGTTCTGTGATATCCACCAAGGGAATTCATGATTTCTGTGTAAGTCCTAGATAAATCAAGTCTTCATAAGTAGTCAAAAAATTATGCAGACAAAATACAGTAAGAAACTAAATGCCAGAAAATCCTAATGAAGTATGCAGTTAAAATAGCTGTTAAGGTTTGCTGCAAAATACAACTACAACAATATTTTAAAGAAAAAATTATTAATTTTAAATTTACTTTTTGTTTCTCAAAGTGTCACAAATTTAATTCCTTTTTGGGCAAAGAAAATAGTCTGCTAGCCTTTGCCTTGGCAGACAATTATCTATTCCTTTCAAATGCAAAAAAAACCCAAGTTTATTTTAGAAGAGGCAAGGTCAAATAAATGTATCTGGCACTTGGTGTGGAAAGAGGTGAGATTTGTGAAGAATTGAAGCGATTACATATACATGCTGATGGAGTGAGACTTCAAAAACTACAAAGACTCAGGAACTACAGCCTTCTTCACACTGACATGGAGTATAGTTTCCAAAGCCATTTCACCTACCCACTTGCAGGCTAACAGTGGCATTTTGTTAAATGGGGCAAGGAAAGGAAAATCTGCATATCAAGTTTTAACATGCCCACTGTCATAAATATAAAGGGAAGGGTAAACCCCTTTGAAATCCCTCCTGGCCAGGGGAAAACTCCTCTCACCTGTAAAGGGCTAAGAAGCTAAAAGTAACCTCGCTGGCACCTAACCAAAATGACCAATGAGGAGACAAGATACTTTCAAAAGCTGGGAGGAGGGAGAGAAACAAAGGGTCTGTGGGTCTGTCTATTGTCTGTCTTTGTCGGAGATAGACCAGGAATGGAGTCTTAGAACTTTTAGTAAGTAATCTAGCTACGTATGCGTTAGATTATGATTTCTTTAAATGGCTGAGAAAAGAATTGTGCTGAATAGAATAACTATTTCTGTCTGTGTATCTTTTTTGTAACTTAAGGTTTTGCCTAGAGGGGTTCTCTATGTTTTGAATTTAATTACCCTGTAAGGTATCTACTATCCTGATTTTACAGAGGGGATTTCTTTACTTCTATTTACTTCTATTTCTATTAAAAGTCTTCTTGTAAGAAAACTGAATGTTTTTTTCATTGTTCTCAGATCCAAGGGTTTGGGTCTGTGGTCACCTATGCAAATTGGTGAGGCTTTTTATCCAACATTTCCCAGGAAAGGGGAGGTGCAAGTGTTGGGAGGATTGTTCATTGTTCTTAAGATCCAAGGGTCCGGGTCTGTAGTCACCTAGGCAAATTGGTGAGGCTTTTTACCAAACCTTGTCCAGGAAGTGGGGTGCAAGGTTTTGGGAAGTATTTTGGGGGGAAAGACGGTTCCAAACAGCTCTTCCCCAGTAACCAGTATTTGTTTGGTGGTGGTAGCGGCCAATCCAAGGACAAAGGGTGGAATATTTTGTACCTTGGGGAAGTTTTGACCTAAACTGGTAAAGATAAGCTTAGGAGGTTTTTCATGCAGGTCCCCACATCTGTACCCTAGAGTTCAGAGTGGGGGAGGAACCTTGATACCCACTCTAAAACAAGATCTCTCATAGATGATACTTGCACATTCAATGCAGATTTTAGATTTGCAACCCACAAATTAGAGGGTTTCCACTTCTAAACACAGATCAGGACAAAATACAGATCACTTCTGTGGTCTTTTAACTATCTAGGTACTTCTACAGTCTACCTGATCATATTATCTATTGTAGCAAGCTATATTTATTGTTTGTCAAGCATCCTTAATTTAATCTATGTCTCTGTCATGAGTTACTCTGGCAGAGTTGTAGCAGAAAGGGTAAGTAGGAATAGATTCCTTAAAAGTTGATCATAAAGAGGTATCATTCTGACAGCAGATTAGGCCAAAAACTGTACACCCTTGTTAAACAGCCCCTCAAAACTGTGACCTTTAAATGGGGTTACAATTCAGATTTTCAAAAATAAACAGATGTGTAAACTTCTACACAGTTTTACACAAAAACAATTTTGAACACTCATTTGTGTCCACCGAAAAATGGAGGTGGGGAAAAAAGATCAATAGTACATAGCTGATTTAATATAAAAATAAAGGGAAAAGTGGAGATATAAGAAAACAAATCCAAAGTCAAGAGGGAAGGAAAAATTCTACCATGAGAAAGCAAATCAATCTGTAGAACTGATGGCTTCCTAATTCTGATTCTCTTTCTTTACTAGACAGTACCCCACAGGTTTGAGTTTAGGTTGATTCACCTTGACAGTCATCCCTTTTTTGGTCTTACCTTGAAAGAAAGACTTTCACACTTGGGTAAAGATGAAAAAAACAAAAAACAAACAAAAAAACAGTGACAGGATATAACCTGTACAGCACAGAATTACTCTGCCAGCTGGGATACTGATGGGTATGCTTGTCACTAGGAGAATGGAACCAAAAAGAGGGCAGGTCTCCAAGTTCACCATCCAAGGTTTGAAGGAGTCTGAACAGGTCTGCACATGGAGGATTACATGGAATCAACCTTATGACACCCCTTTGATGCTAGTGTATCTTAGGGCTTGTCTACCAGGTGGGGTAAGGTGCTCTATGGCTGTAATAAGTCAGGTAAGAGGCCTGAGGCTCAATATCCTTTCTCCTTGACACAGTTACTTCACTGGAATCTTCAAGAACACCAGAGCAGAATGAAGAGAACAGAGTGTCCATACAGGCAGGTGTTATCTCTTGCATTCACAGTCCTTAATGTTACTGTGAATGATTAGGGGGGAGAGAATGGTAGGGATGGGTAATTTCTGCCTATTTCAATGATGAATGGAACAAAGTTGAAAAAGAGATTTTGCAGGGGAGTAGGCATAGAGAGATGGAAACAAAAAGGAATATGAGGACACAGGAGGGTGATGGAATATCCAAAACCTCTCCCACTTCCAGAATAAATGATAGAATAATATAAGAAACCCTTGCTGACACTCACTCATCCAGAAAGAGATAACCCGATGACAATGAACTGTACAGTGAGACAAAGATGCATGGAGAAAGAAGGAGAGAATAAAGGTGACTAAGAGCACACATCTTCTGGTGCATGTAAGAGTATCCCATTGTGCTTTTTATGGCTCTTAGTCCTTTCAGAAATGGAAGTTCTGCTAATTTAGTCCCAGTTGGGACTGGAGGTCCACAGGTGAAGCACCTGACTGGTGGGATCTCAACTTAGTAGGGTCATGTGACTGCCTGGAGGAACTATAAGGAATGCTTTCGGCTCAGACATATGGCTTGAGGTGAGTCTACCTAGAGAAGAGCTACCTGGGGAACAGCCGTAGCCAGGACCAGGTGAAGGAAATTAATGCAATACTCTAACTGTGGCTTCATATTTCTACCAGAAATGAATTTCCTTTTATCTATTTTTATCAGGATTCTGGGATCATACCAGCAGTCCAGTGGCTATGCAATGCACTGAACTGAGCCACTAGGGATGCATGAAGCAGCACGCAACCAAACAGAGCTTTAATGTTTAGTCTCTTCTCCCTTACTCTGACCTGGAACAATGCTGACTTGCCTTAAATAGGGAAGAAGAGTTTCTTTGGAGCCCATCAATAACAGTTAAACAACTGAAGGAGGACACCAGTACCACTCCCCAAAACACTTTAGAACCCTACCTTTGTTTCAGAATTTTATAATATTTACAGCCTGATTTGTTTATACTGAACAGTATTAATCACCGCAATATTTGGCGTCATGACTAGAATTTGATAATACATCCCACATGGATTTCAGTGGGTATATGTTTAGTTGTTTCTGTAGGGATGCAATAACCATCAAATTTCATTAATCTTTTTAACATGATACATTACTTTACATTGCTACAGTACACGAAGTCTGCTTTGAAATCACACAGATGATGAATTATGTCTTATTGCTGACTTTCAACTGAACAAGTTGTATAATTGTAGAGCAATGATATAGTGCACAAACGACAACATGTAAGGAATCAGAGATAATTCTGTTACAAAAACAACTGTAAAAGTTTTATTTTATAGAATTGTGTTTGTTAGGACAATACCTTATCTCCCAATGTGTGCAGCAGCTTCCTAAATTTGTGGAATTTTAGCCCACAATTTTCTGACAATGAGACCTAGGCCAGGTGGCCCTCTCTTCTTGAAAGTTCTACTAACCCAGGCAATTTCATCCTTGTGCACCACACCTTCTACCCCCGCTCTGGCATTCACCCTGATGGGCTCAGTTACTCCATCAGGATACAGTGAAAGCTTGTCCATCCCAGTATCAGCTGCTAGGTTAAAACATGCCTTCCAGCCCCACCGCAAAGGGGCAACAAACATACAGCAAATTTTTCTTTTCAAAAAGTTTAGTTCTGTATAGTTCAGCAAGAAATGTATGTGTAGCTACGTGCAAGTAACTTGTCAGCTGAAGAGCATCATTGTCCACCAACACAGCACCTTAAAAGACACTAAAGGTTCTGAGAATCCTCTTTGATTTTGGGTGCTTCTGACCGTCTAGTTCTTAGCAATATACAGGATTCATCAACTGAACATTAGACTTTTTACATTACATTATTTTTCAATTTAAAGAATAAAAGACGCCTATTCAAGAGCTCTTGGTATCATACCAATTAATGCCACAACAACATCCTTATTCAAATGTCATGACAAATGCTTAAAACTCTCAGACTCATTACTTCAATGACTTTGATATTACTTTGATTTTTGATCCGTGATCCTTTTAAAATTGTGGGCTACATGAACTCTGCTGGACCTGTACGTTCACACTTTCGTTCTAAAATTTAGACTTATCAAATTGACATTTAGACTTATCAAATTGACTCTGTTGCCATGAGAAGCAATAGCAGAATGAACACAAGGGAGCTCAGCATAGAGTGGGGAGTAGACAGCTTAATTAAATGCTAGTGGATGAAATAAAAACTGAAATTACCTTCACTACTAAATAACTTTAGCTTCCAAATTGAAGATAAAAATCTAGTACACAACCTAATACCCATTCACAATGTACAATTTCACTTTAAAATTAGAGGTAAAAGATCAGCAGTAGATTATCCAAAGACAGAGATTTAACCCAGTTTACTACAGAGTGCAAAATTGACTACACCTTGCCTTACAGCCAAGTGATGTATGTGTGCACCCACAGCAAGCAACTCTCAGTCCTCAAAAGCATAGCATCTTGAAGTGAGAGCAGATGCACTGAGAGCAGAGATAGACAGAATTATTTTTATACAGAGACACAGTAAAGCAGTCCCAGCTCAGAACCGGTTACCTCAGTCCTTCAGCTGCAGTTGAGGAACCCAGTTTCATGCTGGGAGAAGACCAGACAGAATGGAGGTATAAACTCCTTTAGTTGTGACCATGCTTTGCTAGAAGTAGGAGGTAGCTGATTGCTGATCATTCCTCTCAGACTTCAGAGGTCACTCAGGTAAATGGGTTACAGTTGTGAGAGATGTAGATAACGAGAATCATTAGCTTGCTGGTGTGCTGAGACTATTGCCTATCATGCTGACCAATATTGCTTCATTGTCTCTTTATACTACCCCATCTGTCAGCATCCACCTGTTATCTCTTATTCTTGGATTATAAGAGACCATCTTTTTGTTGTTTGTACAGTGCCTAGCAGCTGGTCCATGACTAGGTGCTATAGTAATACAGATAGTAACTAGTTTTCAGAAGTTCAATTATTAGAAAAATTGATAGCAGATATGTAGGGGCCACGACAACTGTTCGATGACTTCCTCACAGGTGCAAAGGCAGTGGATCTCAAGACTTCAAGAGTGAATTCTTTGATCAAGGTACATACTGTTATATACTATGTGGAGGTGAGAGAAAGACCTTGGAAGCCTATTTAGAATACTAGAATAAAGACTTAGTTCCAAGGCTAAGATGTTAGCTTTTTCTGAAGTTCTTCCAGTTCCACATTCAGGGTCAGATTCTCAGTGCATGAATGAGAAGACTATATAAATTCAATGTAGAATTCAGTTTCTTACTGTGTGAATGAGAAGATGGTTTAAATAGGAGCATTTGAAATTTATTTGGCAATGGGGCACTTTCTGTGGGAGGTCTATACTAAAGGGATGGACTCTACCGTAACTAAAGTGAAACCAGACTACTGGCACAGAAAACTGACAAGGTATTAAACTGGGAGTTGGAGGAAAGCTGACAGCTCCTGATGAACACTCATGTCTGACAGACATCTCTGAACAATAGGAGCTGCTAGGTGCTGAATTCTGAAATCCAGCCACTTTGTTTAGATGCCTAAATGGGAGCTGAGATTTTAAAAAATCTGGCTCAAAAACGACAAGATGTCTATATTTCAATGTAAAAACTTAAAAGCACAATAGGCAAACTAGATCACCTATCAACAGATGAGGCTCTTTATATATTAAGCAGTACTAAGACATGTTGAAATAACAAACCAATGGGATTCTGTAATACTTGGTTATAGGTTATACAACAAAAATGGATCTCATTACAGAGGTGGAGAAGGAGCACTGTAAAAAGATTTCTAAGAAATTTAAGTAAAGAGAATCAGAGTAAAACATGTAGGGATAGAAACCTAAACCCATAAGAACACCAGGGAATATATTAGTTTGGTTATGCTACCTGATCAGGAAGAGTGCACACAGTGTTGATGGACATGAAAGTGGTAATTAAATCTAACAAAACAACCACCATGGGTATCTCCGATGACCCATATACCGCATAGCCAAACATTACAATGGAATAAAGTTTAGAGAAGTAATTTCTCAACACTTTAAATGATTGGGTCTTGGAATAATTAATTCTAGAGCACACAAAGAAGAGATTATTCTCAACGTACTCATAAAGTAACCCAGGAATTAGTTCAATAACTATAGGAGTGGCCACAATACAATTAAGTTCACCATTCTCAGAGAAGAAATCCTAACAAAAATAAAAACTGACACCTAAATTTAGAAAGTGGGATTTATTTTTATTTTTAAAAAGAGGAAGTTGGTGAAACCTTTAGTCAAAAGTAAGGAAATCAAATCCTTAGTTCCAACACAGAGGCAATGTCTACACTATGGACCTTACAATGGCTCCGCTGTATTGCTGCAGCTGCGCCACTGTAAGGTCTCCTGTGTAGCCACTCTGTACCAGCAGGAGAGAGAGCTCTCCCACCAGCATAATTAAACCACCCCCAACAAGTGGAGGTAGCTATGTTGGTGGGACAGCATCTCCCACCGACATAGCACTATCCTCACTAGCACCACTTTTGTCAGTGAAACTTTTGTCAGTCAGGAGGGTGGTTTTTTGCACACCCTTCACCAACAAAAGTTTTGCTGAAAAAAAGTGCTAATGTAGACATAGCCAGAGGTTATGCAAGCACATGAGAGCAGACTGCAGAAGGCATATATGCCCCAAAACCAAAAAGAAATCAGGATGGCGAGGGGAAAAAAAAAGTATGGCTAAATGACAAGATTTAAGACAAATAGGCAATCACAGAAAAAAAAAAAAGGAAATCCAACCCTGGTGAAGCCGACAGAAAGGAGCATAAAAATGGCAGGTAAAATGTAAGATGGAAAGTAGAAAAGCTCAGAGGGAAACTGAGCAGCAAATATCCAAAGATTTAAAAAAGAAAAATTATTTCAGCATAATAAAAGCAGGAAACCTGTAAATTAACCAGAGAACTTTACATAAACTGAGGACAAAGACAATGCAAGCAAGTTCAATTACTTTTGCTTCAGTCTTCATAACCGGTGATGTTAAAGAGATACTCATCCTAAGTCTACTTTTTCCAAGTAAGAAAAAGGATATACTTTTAGAGACTAAGCTGTACATTATATGTACAGTTCCTAGCATAGTGGGGTCCTGATCATGAATGAAGCTTCTAGGTGCCTCAATTAAAAAAATAGGAGCTGGAACAAACTGATAAATGAAAAGCAACAGTTACCAGGACTCAATGGTATAATCCCAAGAGTTCTGAAGGAATTTGAAAATTAAGTGCTAAATTGCTAATGAAAATATGCTATCTTCATTAAGATGAGGTAATATACTAGAGGTTGGCAAATGTTGCACATATAAAAAGTGATCCTGTGAACCAGTAAAGTTATTTCAGTATTGAAATGCTAATTAAAAATAATGAAATACATCAATGTGAGCATGATAGGATAAGGATAAACCAGCATAGCAGAGTGTCTCTAAACAAGAAGCATTACTTGAGGGTATTAAAGTAATGGATAAAAAAGAACCAGTTAGTATGCACTGGATTTTCAGAGACCTACGCAGAATTCATTACAAAAGGCTATTAAGGAAGCTAAGTGGTTATGGGATAAGAGGCAATAAGATCAGAAATGAGCTAAGAAAGAAAAAGCAGGAATAATAATCAGTTTTCAGCATGTAAAAGATTGACAAGGGGTAATCCAAATCATACTAAGTCTAGCGTTTATTACGAGTGATCTGGAAAAGGGTGATCAAATAGTGAAGGAAATAAAATTTGCAGATGACAAAAATTATGTTACAAAGACTCAGAGGAACTTCATAACACAAAGCTAAGTGATGGTATATGAAATTCAGTGTTGATAAATGCAAAGGTTATGTGCATCAGGACTAGTATGAATTATTCACAGACTTCACAAGATTTAAATTAACTGTAAAAACTCCAGGAAAACACCTGAACACTACCATGGACAGCTCAATGAATGTGTCTTTTTTTTACTACACTCTGAGCAGTCTTAGGGTGCAGAAGGAATAGGATAATGTATTATAATACAGGAGTTCTCAACCTTCCTTTCTGAGGCCCCCCTCAACATGCTATAAAAACCTCCAGGACCCAGCAGAGCATAGGGGAGACTCAGGGCTCCGGGGAGGGCCCTTGGACTTCTCTTTTGGGGGGAGGGGCCAGCAGTGCTTGGGCAAGCACCGCATGGAAGGGTCCAGGGGGGCAGCACCAACTCCACCCCCGACTCTCCTCATCTGACCACCCAGCCTGTCTGGGTTGTGTGTGGTGGGAGTTCAGCTCAAAAAATCTGAAAACCACTCAGGATACAGGGACAGGGTAGCTAGGGGCTGTGTGCAGGCAGGGGAGTAGCTCAGGGTGCAGGAAGCTCCCCTGCGGTCACTGTTCCCCAAGGGCTCTGTTGGCCACAGAGCTGGGTTGTCCTGCCAGGGCGGTTCTTACCAGCTGCATGAGCTGAGCAGCATCCGCAGCCTCAGGTACCAGCAACAGGAGACAGAATGCCGCGGCTGCCCTCTCCATGGCACCAGCTGGAGCAGCAACTGCCTGCCTCTGGCTTCCCACCTCTGACCTAACCAAGGGGTGTGGTGAGGAGGAAGGGGCAGTGTGTGGAGCTGTCCTTGGGACTGCTCCGCTCTAGCACTGGGGGGAGGGGGGACAACCAGTGCTCAGGGCTTCAGCTCCGTGGCAGGAGGCACTGTGGCTCCAGCTCCATGGGGGGGGGGGGCGCGCTCAGGCTCTGGGTTCCAGCTGCAGGGGCCTGCGGCCACCCTGAAAGGGCTCAAGGACCCCCAGGGGGCCACAGACCCTCGGTTGAGAACTGCTGTTATACATTTTTATAAAACTAATAGCTCAACCGCACTTGCAATATTGTGTTCAGTTCTGGTTACCATATCACCAAAAGGATACAGCAAAAGAAAAAGGCATTCAAAAGCTAGTAACACAAACGATTAGAGGCTTGAAGAGAGACTTTAAAGAACAGAACTGTTTGTGGAAGACATGAGCTAGAGAGAAGTATACAAAACAAAGAATGTTGTAATCACAAATGAGCAGGAGAACGTTGGAAATACTAAGTAGTTGTGTAGGCTATGAAACTAAAACAAAGGGCAATTTCTGTCTTTTCCAAGGAAAAATGAAAATATATCTGTTGTGGATTTGTCAAAGTTAAAAACAGTTCACCAAACATCTATGCTTAAAAAACCCCCAAAATACCATTTCACGAAGAGGGTAAAATGCAATTTTTTCTAACTATTTTACTCTCATAGGATCTAGAGCAGAAACTTGCCCTTCTAAAGCTTTAAGTCTAGACCACTTATAGATTTTGTAGAATATATTAGGTAAAGATTTTGTGTAGCTTAGGTCGACCTAACCCAGTGTCTTCACTGCACTGCGTCGACAGGAGACACCCTCCAGTCGACTTCCCTTACTCTTCTTGGAGAGGTGGAGTACTGGAGTCAACCAGAGAGTGCTCTGCCATCTATTTAGCGGGTTTTCACTAGACCGGCTAAACTGACCCCTGCTGCATCGATTGCAGCAGTATCCATCTCCCCATAGTGCAGACCAGCCCTTACATATTTCATATTTCTATAACCATTACTACTTCTAAAGAGCACTGAAAAGAGGAAGAGTTGCTTGTAAGTATATGAAAAGACCTTTCTTTCCCTGTGTCTGGTTTAGGCTTGTCAAGCCAATCTTATGTCTATAACATTATTTCAAAACAACAACAAGAAATCTATATCCTCAGCTTTAGGAATTCCTGAGAAAAGTGTCATTGTTTCTGATTAATAAGATAAATACACCAGAAGAGCTTTTTATTGCCTTCTTCCCACCCGATTGGAGTGGAATACAGGCTTTTATCAGAAATAGTCAGGGTAAAGTGCACCTAGTGATACAGTAATGGATTAAGGGATGACAGGGGGAGGGAAAAAAAAACAACAAAAAACACAGATGCAGCAATGAAGGATTCTGAATCAACATAAACCCTAGTCAAAAGAGGTACTAATTCGGATGCAACAAAAATATAAAGGAAGTATCAGACTGTCACTTATGGTTTCTCGCTCTTGCCATAAGTTGTTTGGGCATGTCTTTTCAGAACAGGAACTAGACAACTGCCTTTCTTCAACTACCTCAAGTCAAAATATATGTTTGCTATAAGTTCAAGATGTGTTGAATGAAGTAATCAACATATGTTCACAGAGGAGAATTTCTTCTATTTTCAAAACTATATATTTCTATGAGAAGTCCCCAGTAAAATCAGTGACCCTCTGGATTTTGCAAATGAAGAATGAATCAGACATCTCTGGAAAGGAGAATCTCAGCTTTTCTATTGGTGGATTGACGGATCAAGCACTCTGCAGACTAGTAATACATCTCAGCCATACAACCTGAGTCAGCCAAGCAGGTCTCTCTTGCAAAGACCTTTATACCGCCTGTCATATAACAAATAAAAAAACATAAGAAATGTAACAAGCATTCCCAATTTGGTGTTTCTTACTCAGCCTGGGTTAAGAGCACAGCTTTTTCCCAGATGGTCACTTTCTTCTTTATCCACAAGTAATTTTAGAGCCCCGCCTGAGTTATTATCTCTAACCCCATTTTGCTGGGGACAAGGCTGTGCTGCTACACCCTACTGCATACTACGAAAACCGCCCTCAAGTCTGGATTAATGATTCTGAAAAAGCACAATGTACATAAAATGCTACTATAAAGAAGACTGGCTGAACAAACCAATTTCAGATTGCACAATTCATTATTTCTATTTCCTTTCTCTTTACACTAGAATAGACTGCCAATATAAATAAGTAGTTATGCTGATTGTGATTATTCTCTTTGCTGAATTAAGACCTTTTGGGACTCAGATTATTAAGAAGTCTGACTTATTCTGACCCGCATTACCAGCGGCCAATCATTCAATGTTAGTATTACTGGTCAAGTAATTATTTATTTATTTTAAACAGAATGTCACTTAAGATTAGGATTAAGGGCTGCTACATGAACAAGAACTGCCACTCTAACAGACCTGGAACATTTTACTAAATGTCAACATCCAGATAAATGCAAATGTGCCTAGCATTTCACAGCTAGCAAAAGAAAAGTATCCGAACATTTTACAGTAGAGAGGGAACAGTAAGGTATATTAATTACACTAATGATTTGGAACGGTAATTAAAATATTAGATCTTAGCAATAATTTAGGAAAGCAGTTTTTAGGTGACATCTTTTCCCATAATCTTTTTCTATACACCAAAATGTCAATATTGAAATTAATATTGTGACCATCAGTTTTCAGAGATCATAGAATCATAGAATATCAGGGTTGGAAGGGACCCCAGGAGGTCATTTAGTCCAACCCCCTGCTCAAAGCAGGACCGATCCCCAACTAAATCATCCCAGCCAGGGCTTTGTCAAGCCTGACCTTAAACACCTCTAAGGAAGGAGATTCCACCACCTCTCTCGGTAACCCATCCAGTGCTTCACCACCCTCCTAGTGAAAAAGTTTTTCCTAATATCCAACCTAAACCTCCCCCACTGCAACTTGAGACCATTACTCCTTGTTCTGTCAACATTACTCCCTTAGTGACTGAGTCCAAGCTGGTTCTTTTAGAGCCCTTAACTCTCGTGGTACCGGCGATGCCGGATGGTCCCACTATCTCAGCTCCAGGCACTGCCGGTGCAGTCGGTGCCAATGCTGTTTGTCCGTTCGGGGAACAGCACTTCTTGCCTGATTCCTGCATTGGGGATGTAGCTACTAGCTTTTTGGACTGTTTTTTAGGGGCTTGATCAGAAGCCTGGGTGGTGGAGGAGGGACCCTTGTCAGAAGCCATTGTTGGCAAGGTTTGTCCAGGTGGGGTCCAGCTTCGGGTTCAGATGCCGGTCTGAGAGACTTCTCGATGGAGAAGAAGTTTTAGTTGCAAGTCTCTAGCTTTTCTTATTTGAGCAGTTAACTTGTTGCAATGAGGACACTTCTGCATTATATGTGTTTCGCCTAAGCAGCGAATACGCTGAGCGTGTCTGTCCAATACTAGTATGGAGAGCCTGCAGAGAGGCAATGTTTAAAGCTCAGAGAATTAGGCACTCCCATCAGGAAAGGCTTTTTCTCCCAGAAAGGCTAACTATCCTAAAGTGTCAACTGAAACCTAGCTTTTAACAAGGAGAATAATAAATAATAATAATAATTTAAAAAAAGGATTATTAAGAGGCAACACAGACAAAGCGAAACCAATGAATTAACTATCCTAACTAAATAACAGTAGTAAATAGGCTAAAAGAACTAAGTAGCGAGGCACTAATAAGTGCTCTGACTCAAAGCCAAAGGTGATAGAGAAGGAACTGGGTAGTGGGGGCGGGGGGGTGGGGCGGGGCAGGTTGGTCGCACAGCACCAGTTAACTCCTGAAGCAGCATGAGACATGGACCACACATGTGCGACCCAACTGGGCACAGCTACCACAAATCTCGGATTATGAGCACAGGGGCGCACAAACACCTAAAGTGGAGCATTCATAGGGACAGCACTTGAAGAACTACAGCTTCTTTCTTTCATCGAAAGCATATGCAAAACTACCTAACCTCTATTTTAAATTTAAAATAGCTCAATTTAAGAAATTGTATCTTTGTACGCTAAGGTAAGACCAAGAGTACCAAGGCAAGGAAAGATCAGCATGACATTATAGATAAGCTCTGCCATTAGCCTGTACCAAATTAATCAAAGATTTCAAAATGGGGTGATGCGAACACCTAGCATAACAATCTACAATCCCTGAATATTGGCCAGTTTATCATTCCAACAGATTTAGTAAAGCCTGTCTGATTCAGCACTCCACAAGAATTAAAGAACATCTCTGTTTATGACATTTTGGGTCACATCCAATTTGGAGGTTCCCAGGACTAACTAGCGGGAGGGCACACACAGACCAGCATTTCAATTGTCCTTCAGAGTTCTGGTTTACAACACAAAAAAGTAACTGCTGAAGAGGGATGTGGTAGGGTGTAACGAAAGGAGATAGCCATAAAGTGGACTGTATAACCAGAAATAATCACTTCTGAGACACAGCTGTCTGATGTTACAGCTTCCCATGCACTACAGAAGTGTGTAAAACAGTTTCCATAGGGAGGATCAGGAGAAGGGTAGGAATGTGTTAGATCTAACAAATCGAGCAGATTAACAACTCTCAACCTGCCTATCAAACTTGTTCTGCTGAAGAGGTTTTCTTCTGAAACCTTGCTCATTTCCCTGGAGGTTCCAATGATCTACTGTCAGGTGCTTAGAATGATCTGTCTTTGAAAGGCCTGAGGTATATATTTTCTTTGGGATTCACTGTGTCTATTCCCAGGGATCACGTCACTCAAGAGTCTTTTAGAAAATGCAGTGAGGTATCTATCTTGTCACCAAAAAGAGTCAACTCATCAAAGGGGAGGTCTTCTATTGTATTTTGCACCTCCCTAAATTGGAATATCTTACTTGTGAAGTCAGGATGATCTAGGCATCACCACCACCATAGCAACAGATCACAAGCTGCTCTGGCTATGGACTGTCCCTCAGAAACTAAAGACCTAAAATTATCCTTTTTTCTTGTAGTAAAAAATTTGATGAAGTCTAAACATTTATTCTACTTTTCATAGTCATACCTCACCACCAAAGCCTAAAATTAACTATTCTAAACTGCTTCCAAATAAATGAAGCAGATTAAGGTCCTTATCCTGAGGGGCTGGTCTGGATTAATGACATTTTATTCTTTTGTTGGCAGTATCTACTAGAAAATTTGGAGGTCAATGCGAAAATAAAAATTTTGAGCCGTTAACTGACATACATACATATATAAATATATATAATCTCTTATCAGCACTTTTGAAGGTAGGAGGTACTGTACTTACTATTGACCCTACAGTGGAATCATATCTGGCCATCTTTCATCTGGTGTGGAAAACTGTAACCTTGCCAACCGCCTGGAAGGATGGTATTGTGATCTCACTTTATAAGGGCAAGGGACCACACAGTGAATGTAAGAGCTATAGGCCAATCACCTTGCTGTCTGTTCCAGGGAAGGTGTTTATTCTGCTGGCACACTTGGAGTTTCTTACATCAGAAGCATTGCCCCCAACAGTTACACTTTACGAAGAACAAGTCCACATTAAAGACATACCACGAGTTCAGGATGCCCCTGCACGTAGCTTACATTGATCTTAAGGCTGCTTTTGAGTCAGTTGATCAGGTCACACTATGGAAATCCTTAAAGGTGATAGGTGTCTACCATTGTGCAGGACTTGATTAGAGAGCTGCATAATGGAACTACTGCCAGTGTATGTCTGGGAAATCGGAGGTAAGCACCTTTTAAATCAGTATCTGGTGCCAGGCAGGGCTGCGTCTTGGCCCCTGCACTCTTTTGTCAGGCAATGGATTTCATAATGCTTCATTCTGTCAGGTCCATAGGCATTCTGATTGGTGATCTCTCGCTCTCAGACCTTGACTGATGACATTCTTCTAGTACAAGAGCCCCAACAGTTTTCGGGAGGCACGCCAGCAAATGGAGGAGGAGCGGCTAAGACTGGCCTCCATGTTTTGTAATCAAAGACAAAGCTGTAAAATCTAGAACTAGGTCAACATCCAATCTCTTTGAATAATGCAATTGTCGAAGCAGTCTCTGGCTTTTGCTATTGGGGTTCTATACTCACCAGTTCCTCCAACTCTCACACAGATGTTCTCCATCCAATTGGCATTGCAGCATCTGCCATGGGTCGTTTACAATGAATATGGAATCAACATCCATCCCACAGACCATGGGATGGTGTTCCAAGAAGGAGGAGTGCTAGGCAGAGATGGGCTCCACCTAACAAAAGAGAGAGACGAGCATCTTAGCAAGCAGGCTGGCTAACCTAGTGAGGAGGGCTTTAAACTAGGTTCACCAGGGGAAGGAGACCAAAGCCCTCAGTAAGTGGGGACGTGGGACACCAGGAGGAAGCACGAGCAGGAGAGTGTGAGAGGGGAGTGCTCCTGCCTCATACTGAGAAAGAGGGACAATCAGCGAGTTATCTCAATTGCCTATACACAAATGCAAGAAGCCTGGGAAACAAGCAGAGAGAACTGGAAGTCCTGGCACAGTCAAAAAATTATGCAACTGGAATAACAGACTTGGTGGGATAACTCACATGACTGGAGTGGATGGATATAAAAACTGTTCAGGAAGGACAGGCAGGGCAGAAAAAGTGGGGGAATTGCACTGCATGTAAGAGAGCAGTATGACTGCTCAGAGCACTGGTATGAAAATGCAGGAAAAACCTGAGAAGTCTCTGGATTAAAGTTTAGAAGTGTGAGCAACAAGGGTGATGTCATGGTGGGAGTCTGCTATAGACCACCAGACCAGGAGGATGAGGTGGACGAGGCTTTCTTCTGGCAACTAACACAAGTTATTAGATCGCAGGCCCTGGTTCTCTTGGGAGACTTCAATCACCCTGATATCTGCTGGGAGAGCAATACAGCAGTGCACAGACAATCCAGGAAGCTTTTGGAAAGTGTAGGGGACAATTTCCTAGTGCAAGTGCTGGAGGAACCAACTAGGGGAAGAGCTCTTCTTGACCTGCTGCTCACAAACCGGGAAGAATTAGTAGGGGAAGCAAAAGTGGATGGGAACCTGGGAGGCAGTGACCAGAAGATGGTCAAGTTCAGGATCCTGACACAAGGAAGAATGGAGAGCAGCAGATTATGGACCCTGGACTTCAGAAAAGCAAACTTTGACTCCCTGAGGGAACAGATGGGCAGGATCCCCTGGGAGAATAACATGAGGGGGAAAGGAGTCCAGGAGAGCTGGCTGTATTTTAAAGAATCCTTATTAAGGTTACAGGGACAAACCATCCCAACATGTAGAAAGAATAGTAAAAAGTAAATATGGCAGGCGACCAGCTTGGCTTAACAGTGAAATCCTTGCTGATCTTCAACACAAAAAAAGAAGCTTACAAGAAGTGGAAGCTTGGACAAATGATCAGGAAGAAGTATAAAAATATTGCTCAGGCATGCAGGAGTGAAATCAGGAAGGCCAAATCACACTTGGAGTTGCAGCTAGCGAGAGATGTTAAGAGTAACAAGAAGGGTTTCTTCAGGTATATTAGCAACAAGAAGTCAGTCAAGGAAAGCGTGGGCCCCTTACTGAATGAGGGAGGCAACCTAGTGACAGAGGATGTGGAAAAAGCTAATGTACTCTATGCTTTTTCTGCCTCTGTCTTCACTAACAAGGTAAGCTCCCAGACTACTCACTGGGCAGCACAGCATGGGGAGGAGGTGACCAGCCCTCTGTGCAGAAAGAAGTGGTTCAGCACTATTTGGAAAAGCTGGACAGGCACGAGTCCACGGGGCCGGATGCGCTGCATCAGAGAGTGCTGAAGGAGTTGGCGGATGTGATTGTAGAGCCATTGGCCATTATCTCTGAAAACCCATGGCGACTGTGGGAGGTCCCGGACGACTGGAAAAAGGCTAATTTAGTGCCCATCTTTAAAAAAGGGAAGGAGGAGGATCCTGGGAACTACAAGCCAGTCAGCCTCACCTCAGTCCCTGGAAAAGTCATGGAGCAGGTCCTCAGGGATTCCATTCTGAAGCACTTAGAGGAGAGGAAAGTGATCAGGACCAGCCAGCATGGATTCACCCAGGGCAAGTCATGCCTGACTAACCTAACTGCCTTCTATGATGAGATAACTGGCTCCGTGGATGAGGGGAAAGAGTGGACGTGTTATTCCTTGACTTTAGCAAAGCTTTTGACACGGTCTCCCACACTATTCTTGCCAGCAAGTTAAAGAAGTATGGGCTGGATGAATGGACTATAAGGTGGATAGAAAGCTGGCTAGATTGTTGGGCTCAACGGGTACTAATCAATGGCTCCATGTCTAGTTGGCCGCCGATATCAAGCAGAGTGCCCCAAGGGTCGGTCCTGGGGCCGGTTTTGTTCAATATCTTCATTAATTTGGAGGATTGAGTGGACTGCACCCTCAGCAAGTTTGCAGATGACACTAAACTGGAAGGAGTGGTAGATACGCAGGAGGGTAGGGATAGGATACAGAGGGACCTAGACAAATTAGAGGATTGCGCCAAAAGAAATCTGGTGAGGTTCAACAAGGACAAGTGCAGAGTCCTGCACTTAGGAAGGAAGAATCCCATGCACCACTACAGACTAGGGATCAAATGGCTAGGCAGCAGTTCTGCAGGGGTTACAGAGGATGAGAAGCTGGATATGAGTCAACAGGGTGCCCTTGTTGCCAAGAAGGCCAATGGTATTTTGGGGTGTATAAGTAGGGGCATTCCCAGCAGATCGAGGGACGTGATTATTCCCCTCTATTCGACATTGGTGAGGCCTCATCTGGAGTAGTGTGTCCAGTTTTGGGCCCCACACTACAAGAACGATGTGGAAAAATTGGAAAGCGTCCAGTGGAGGGCAACAAAAATGATTAAGGGGCTGAAGCACATGATTTACGAGGAGAGGCTGAGGGAACTGGGATTGTTTAGTCTACGGAAAAGAAGGATGAGGGGGGATTTGATAGCTGCTTTCAACTACCTGAAAGGGGGTTCCAAAGAGGATGGATCTAGACTGTTCTCAGTGGTAGCAGATGGCAGAATGAGGAGTAATGGTCTCAAGTTGCAGTGGGGAGGTTTAGGTTGGATGTTAGGAAAAACTTTCACTAGGAGGGTGGTGAAACACTGGAATGCATTACCTAGGGAGGTGGTGGAATCTCCTTCCTTTGAGGTTTTTAAGATCAGACTTTACAAAGCTCTGGCTGGGATGATTTAGTTGGGGATTGGTCCTGCTTTGAGAAGGGGGTTGACTAGATGACCTCCTGAGGTCACTTCCAACCCTGATATTCTATGATTCTAAGTCTGTTCCAATGTTGGACTCTCGAATCATCAAGCCCTTGTGGCCATGTAGGAATGGACCAAATGGGGAACGATCATCATGGCTGACTGTTTGGCTAAGCGTTGAAGAAGGTACTGTACTTAAGAGTACTCCATGCAGTTTTAACTGGTCCAAATAATTACTCATTTATGGGAAGTACCACATGTCCCAGAGTTGACAGCTGAGGAGTATCCAATGGCTTATCTTGAGATTCTTGGTTGACTTCCAGTGGAATTTGTAGATTGTCCACAGTTCTCTTCATAAGCTCTTGGAAACAGTTGACGTCATCAGCACAAGCAGGGGGGCGTGGAGTGGGGGGGGGTGAAGCCAAGGCCATTTCATACAATCATAAAAACATAGGGCTAGAAGGGACCCTGAGAAGTCACCAAGTCCAGACCCCTGCACTGTGGCAGGACCGAGTAAACCTGAACCATCCCTGAAAGGTATTTTAAAAACTTAAACTGAGGGGGATTCTACAATCTCTCTTGGAAGCCTATTCCAGAGCTTAACTACCCTTATAGTTAGAACGTTTTTCCTAACCTAAAATCTCTTTTGCTGTGGATTAAGCCCATTACTTCTTGTCCTACCTTCAGTGGACATGGAGAACAACTGACGACTGTCCTTTTCCCCCCTCAAGTTATCCACAACCTTCTTAAAGTGTGGTGCCCAGAACTGGACACAGTACTCCAGCTGAGGCCTCACCTGTGCTGAGTAGAACAGGACAATTATCTCCCATATATTTCATATGTTTCTCTTAATGTGCCCCAGAGTGATATTTGTCTTTTTTGCAGCTGCATCACACTACTGATGCTCATTCAATTTGTGATCCACTATAACCCTCAGGTCCTTTTCACCAGTACTACCACCGAGCCATTTATTCTCCATTTTGTAGTTATACATTTGGTTTTTCCCTCTTAAGTGAAGTACTTTGCACTTGTCTTTATTGAATTTTATCTTGGTGAATTCAGACCCATTCTCTAATTTGTCAAGGTCCTTTTGAATTCTAATCCAGTCCTCCAAAGTGCTTGCAATCCCTCCCATCTTGGCATCATCTGCAAATTGTATATGCGCACTTTCCACTCCATTATCCAAGTCATGAATTGAAATATTCAACAGTATTGGACCCAAGACTGCCCCCAATGGGATCCCACTAGATATGCTCTCATATTTTAACGAACAATTGATGATTACTCTCTAAGTAGTCTTTCAAACCAGTTGTTCACGCACATTACAGTAATTTAATTGAGACTACATTTCCCTACTTTGCTTATGAGAAATATCCGACTGTCAAAATTCTTATTAAAAATCAAGATATCTCCTATCTTCTCCTTCTCCATCCACTAAGCCAGGAACCCTGTCAAAGGAGGAAATTAGGCCGGTTTGGCATGATTTATTTCTGACAAATCCATGCTAGCTATTCATTATAACTCTATCATCCTTCAGGTGCTTATTGATAGATTAATTTGTTCCAGTATCTTTCCAGGAATTGACGTTAGACTAACTGGTGTATAATTCTCTGGGTCTTTTTGCTCCCCTTTTTAAACATGGATACTGTGTTTGCCCTTCTCCCGTCTTCAAACAGTGGCCGGTGCTGCAGAGGGAGTGAATTCAAGAGGGCAATTATTGGGTGATCTATGCTGTCGTCCAATTCCAGCTGCTGGCAGATAGAGGCGTAGGGACAACCAGAGCATGGGGCTGCATCCCTGACCATCCTGGCTAATAGCCATTGATGGACTATCCTCCACGATCTTATCTAATTCTTTTTTGAACCCTCTTATACTTTTGGCCTTCGCAGCATCCCTGGGCAACAAGTTCCACAGGTTGACTGCGTTATGTGAAGACGTACTTCCTTTTGTTTTAAGCCTTTTGCCTATTAACGTAATCAGATGACCCCATGGTTCTTGTGTTATGTGAGTTATACAGATTGCTGAGGCATTTTTTAACCTCATTAGGGAATAATATTCCTTTGCCACCTTCAGTGAAAAGGAGCTCACATCCATTCAATCTTATTGCTCTAAGAGTCCTACCCATAGCGTATGGACTTATGGACTGTTGCACCAGATCTAACAGAGCACTAAGACCTCCTGTCCTCATACATAAGGGGGCTGGCTAGGCAGGCTGGGATCCAATGATACTTTCATGGATCCCTCTCTGAGAAACATATGCAGCTTTATCGTTCTCATTTTTCAAGTACACCTCTTCAAGGATGTACAAATGCCGCACTTAGAAGGGACATGAAATTCCCCCTAAACAATAAAACCATGTTGTCTGGACTATTGCTCAAGGGGGATAGCTTACCCACATGCCTTGAAGCTGGGAGATTTTTTTTTATGGAGAGAATACCTAAATCATTGATTTTTCTCCCCTAAACAGCAGAGAAAGTTATTTGTCCCCCAAACAAGTAAACAAGAGCATTCTCTCTAGGGAAGAATGGGACAGGATAAAGGAAGTAAGGAAAATACAATAAAATGTACAGAATAAACATAACACTATCCCTAACAATCTAACAGTTAACTATATACAACACCAGACTATTAAAACTAGATACATGCATATTGCTGAGCTGTGTCTCAGGCCAGAAGCAGATGAGAAGGAACTGAACCAACAGTTCCTTCAGCACTGCCCTATATACCCTCAGTATGGGGTGAAAAGATCGCTAGGATGAATGCACAGACCATGCAGACACTGCTAGCAAGACATCTCTAACTGAAGGTGCATAGTCTGCATGTGCACCTGAAGTGAAGCATCCATAGGGACTATCACTTGAAGAAAGAAAAGGAGTACTTGTGGCACCTTAGAGACTAACCAATTTATTTGAGCATGAGCTTTCATGAGCTACAGCTCACTTCATCGGATGCATACCGATGAAGCGAGCTGTAGCTCACGAAAGCTCATGCTCAAATAAATTGGTTAGTCTAAGGTGCCACAAGTACTCCTTTTCTTTTTGCGAATACAGACTAACACAGCTGTTACTCTGAAATCTGTCACTTGAAGAAGAATCACTATTTTATAGACCTATATAAAAAAGTAATGGTCTCAAATGTATTCTTGTAAAGAAAAGTGTACCCTTCCTAAATGTCACTGTGTGGATAACAGTATTTTTGAGATTTCTAGATGGAATTGCCTAGTAACTTTCAGTTCCCTTCAGTTTTCCCACTGAAGTGTACTGTAGATAGATGTCCAGATGAATCGGTGCTTACAAACACACAGCTGTGTGGAAGATTTCACATTCTGATTGCTCTAAATTGCCACCTACCACTAAATAAATTTGATAGCTCTGCAAACCCATGCTCCAAATCTCTGTCAAGTTCCGTTCAAGACAGATGGATTCAGGAGGCTTACCTTGCTCCTACTGACATCCTCTGACATCATTAAATAAAATAGCGACACATTGTAGTGCTGGTAAGAGACTGATCTTTATTTCCTGACGCCAATCACTTGACTTGGCTCCAGTTGCTATAGCTATGTTTAACATCCAGCCAATTATCTGCAGCTTCCTATTGAAATTTGACATTCACTGAAGGTTATCTGTACTATTTTGCAAAGGTTCTAGAGCTGGCCGAAGTTATTGCTTCCAGTGAAATATTTTATTTCTTCATTACCAAACTTAGAGGTGAAACTCCCTCAGAAAGAAGGCATGCAATATAAATTTACTATTCCTGCATTTTTTAAACATGCTATTAATCCAAGATAAGACTGCATTTACCTTAGCTTGTTTTATGAGGTCTACTGCACATATAAATAGATTCGCTATTTTACTTCTGACTCCAGATCTAATACATTTCAATGCTTGTTTGAGGCCAACAACATGTCACTTTCATCTTACTAAATAAAGAAGATAAGGCACTGCTGATAATTGTATTTTACCTCATTCAAATAAGGTTCGGTCAAAACCTTTTGGTTTCGTTTTTAAATTAAGGTTCTGAAGTTCTGCTAAAGTGCAATTCTGCCACACTTGAACAAAAAAGGAGCATGCATATTTTGCTGCTATATTTCTTGGGTAACATGCCTCATTTTTAAACACTTGAATTTTTGTTTCCAAAAGATGACTATTGATCCTCTAGTTTCAAATTAGCAGTTCTGCAACTAATTATACAATTACAGCTCTCCTGACTTAGGTACGTAAAACACTTATTTTTATATATTCTTTACATTAACTCCTGGAAAAACTGAGAAGTGCTGATATTAAAAAAATACATTTTTTCCTACTTTTCTTTTTTTGGAACTAATTAAAGACCATTGATACAGGTCTAAAAGATTAACCTTAAAGTAAAACCTCAAAACTGATTTGTGAATTGCTGTGAAAACACTGAATGAAAGCCAAAATACAATTACAGTATAAATCAGTTAATACTTAGTATCTTTTTGTAAGACTCCAAGTTGCTTTACACAGACTGTGTGTATATATATATACACACACACACACAGGAACAGTTTACCAACCACTGAAATGCAACAATCATCCTAAATAGAGCTAACCACAGCATATAATTATCTAGTGACAGGAGAGGAAAATGAACACTTCATCCAATAAAAACAGTAGTGGTAGAAAGTGAGCACAAGCATTTCAAACTGCTCTGTTCTAGAATACTGATATGAAGAAAGGGCTCCAAAAGCAACCATTTGCCTGATATCAATGATCCTGCAGATGTGCCCCTCAACCTGTCAGTGATGCATCAATCCCTACAGTTTTCATTAGAATGGGAGGTATGAATCATTCCTATACAAATTCTGTTCAGGTTCTTCCACCACTCTACTAACTGACAAATGTCCCAAGGAACTATAACTTTCATATTCACACTGTGCTTGCTGGGTAGGTCTGTCTTAAACCATGTATGCATGCCTCTGAAGTGCAGTCTGGCATCAGGTGTCATAAAATTACCCAATACCATGTGATCTAGAACCTGAAGGCATGATCTCACTGTTCTAGGTATGGTCTGTAGTTGTGTTATTAGATTTACTATAGTATTGAGCTTGTCAAGAGGTAAATGGGCTCTGGCAGTCTTAACATTGAGCAGTGTTCCAGTGAACTCCATACGTTGCACTGGGACCAGAGTGGACTTTTCCATGTTTACCTTTAATCCCAAAATCTTGAAGAGACCTATGGCTTTGTTTTTTTGCTGTTTGAACTTCCTCATAGGATGGAGACTTGAGAAGCCAGTCATTGATCTATGGGAAGACTATCACTCCCATCTGTCTCAGATAAGCGCCATTACTGCTAATATCTTCATAAACACTCTTGGAGCAGTTGAAACACCAAAAGGAAGTACTCTATATCAGAAATGTTCCTGGACAACAATGAACCTTAGGAATCTCTTGTAGGCAGGATGCCAAACTATGTGAAAATAAGCATCCTGGAGAACAAGGGTTGTAATCCAGTCTCCTTGATCCAACAATGGTATTATGGACACAAAAAGTTACCATTATGAATCTGAAAGTTTGGATAAAGTTTAGAACTTGAGGTCCAGTATTGGTCTTCCCTCACCTCTTCTTTTGGATATTAGGAAGTATTTAGAATTAAAAACCCTTGCCTATGTAAAGGAATGTACAGGGTCTAACACTCCCAGTTTAAGTCCACCTCTTATTTCAGAAGCCTCTCATAAGAGGAGCCCCTGAAAAGGAAGGGGAAAGTATTTGGGGACCTGAGATGGTGTGAAAGTGAATAGTGTAGCCAGATGTCATTAATTCCATCACTCATTTGTCCAGTGTTTTTTTTCTCTCAAACTGGGCAGAAATGACAAAGGGAGTCTCTAGAGGAAAGAAGGAGAGAGCAAGATGGAAGGAAGTTTTGGATGAACTAGAAGAGTGGTTGCAGCTCTCAACTTGAGCATCAAAATGGATGTTTATTAGAAAATGTCATGTATGTGTTCAATGTGGAGACAGAGGTCTCTTCTTCTGAAACTTGGTGCAACATCTTCTCCCACAGTTGAAACTGAAACCTGGCCATGGCTGCTTGATAGTTTGCCATGCAAGTATTTGAGGAAGTTGACAAAAATAATTTTCTCCCTCGAGAGTACAACTTTTCCTCCTCTTTCTCATAAGAGGTAGAGGTTTAAAGACCTGATTTTTGAAATGTTGCTGCTGTAACAGGAGAATTAGGCTGAGGGTGCCCATGACAAGACAGTCCCTCATAGAGGATTTGATATAACTTGTCAGCTTTTTTTGAAATTGGTTGGCACAATAATGGATGAGACTAAAGGGATTTTGCTGGTTGCCACAGCCCTAACATAGGCAACGAAACCTTTGCCTTTGCCATAGATCCGAGAATGTCAAAAAACTACATGTGTGGCCTCCACCAAAGCCACTGATGGAAATTTTTAAAGTGGATACCATTCTGTTAACTAGTTCATGAAACACTATTGTATCCTTCAAAGGAAAAATGCTGTCTTTCTTACCACATTGTCATCATAAGGTGGACCACTTTCCAGTTCAATGAAATCTTAGGATTCATCCTGAGATATGTCCTCTTTCATAAGTACATGCTGGTGGCAAGGGAGGGGAACATTCCCTTGTTCTTGGATCGGCACATCTTGGATCCAGCCCCCTTGAATCTGTAGGTTAAAGTTGATGATACTCCAGCACCAGAGAATCAAATTTACCCGTACCGTATTGATAAGCAGGAGTTGGCCAATATGGCCAAGACATCCAAAGTGGCATGGTCTAGCCTTGTCAAGTCCCCTAACCTGAAATCATATGACCTGGTTGATACTTAGGCTGTCCAGGATTATTATTCTGGAGAGGAAGCCTTTGCTCAGGGAATAGTCTTCAGTACGAGTCTCTGATATGACTCCACATCTTACTATGGATCTAATCCCAGATCTGACCACAAAGCAAACAGAGATAGCTGATTCAGGGATCTGAAACATGGAGAGTAATGAGCCAGCTGGACTCTTAGGGGGTAGGGGTATCAGCTCCAGAGAGCCCTCGCTCAGTCCCTCATCTCCATCTCTTATCAAGTGATCTCTGCAGTAAGATGAAATCTGTTAAGAGGTGTGGATCCAAATGAACCTGTGTCATCACTATTATAAGCATGTGGCTGGGCTGCCACAAACTGATCTGATGGTCTTTTTTCATGATCCGTACTCTTGGAGCTATCCTGCGGTTCTACCTCTATGGATCTCAGAGCCACATGATGTGAATGACTTGAGGAGACACTCAAAATGTGCTTTAATTTTGTTTTTGTCATCTGCACAACCAAAGTAGTCAGTTCCGGTAAGTCTCGAGGAACCTCAGGGTGTCTGCACCCAGAAGAATGAACCAGATTTGGTCCAAGGGTGTGCTATTGGAAGCTCAACTGACTTGGCAGTGGAGCTTGGAGCTGAAGCAGAAGCAATTTCTTGACTCTCAAAATAGCAAGAGCCGATTCAGGTCCCCTGCTCTTCTTATATCCTTTATATCTATCTATCAGATCCCTGAGGCATGGTTGATAAGGCCTATTGTAACAGAAGACCCTGTAGTCTATTCTCTCTCCTCTTCCAGTCACCAGTACTAATTGTACTACAGACAGCGCAATATGTTGGAGAGTGATTCTTGCCTAAACACTTCAGGAACCGAATGTGCACAGACACCAGCAAAACTGCTGGACAGAATGCACATCTTAAACCCATGCTTCTTGGAGTTGGGATCTGACATGTTGGAACCAATCAATAATATTCTTAACTGACATAAATGACCTTGAAAAAGGGTAAACAGTGAGATGGTAAAGTTTTCAGATGATACAAAATTACTCAAGGTAGTCAAGTCCAAAGCAGAATATGAAGAGTTACAAAAGGATGTCACAAAACTGGATGACTGGGCAACAAAATGGCAGATGAAATCCAATGTTGATAAATGCCAAGTAATGCACATTGGCAAAACCTAATCCCAACTATATATACACAAAATGATGGGGTCTAAAGCAGATGTTACCATTCACGAATGACCTTGGAGTCATCATGGATAGTTCCCTGAAAACATTGTTTAATGTATGTGGCAATCAAAAAAGCTACCAGACTGTTAGGAACCATCAGGAAATAGATAGATAATGAGAAAAAATATAATGCCTCTGCATAAATCCATGGTATGCCCACAGCTTGAATACTCCATGCACTTCTGGTTGTCCCATCTCAAAATAGATATATTAGAATTGGAAAAGGAAGAGAGAAAAATGATTAAGGGTATGGAACAACTTCCATCTGAGGAGACATTAAAATGACTGGGATTTTCAGCTTGGAAAAAAGGTGACTATGGGGAGATATGATAGAGGTCAATGAAATCATGAATGGTATGGAGAAAGTGAATAAGGAAGTGTTATTTACTCTCTGACATAACAAGAAATAGGAAACAATGAAATTAATAGGCAGCAGATTTAAAAACAAACATAAGAAAGTACTTCACACAATAAAGTACTATGGAACTCATAGCCAGAGGATGTTGTGAAGGCTAAAACTATAACATGGCTCAAAAGACAATTAGGGCAGTGACTTGGTCACGTTAACAACTTCGACTCTCTGGGCCCATATATTCCATCAAAATTAATGCAACCCTCCTAGCTGGTCACCAAGTGGAAGGAGGTCAACATGCAAAATCTAAAATTTGACATTTACAAACAAGTTACTTCCAAACAGCCAGCAATTTCACCAGTGTTAAACAGTTAAGCCAAGAAAACCATCAGCTAATCTTTTCAACCATTTACCAGCTTCCTAAACTCCAACAGATGACTGGTAGCTTGTGAGTGTACAGATAAAAGCCACAGAATTTATCTTAAAATTGTGCATATAGAGAATAGTTCAAGTACCTAAAATAACACGATCTTAAATAATCTCACTGTATTAAAAAGGCATCTATTTTGTGGGATAGGAGCTCTGTTTAAACCTGAGAAATAATATTTTCAGTCAAATTCATTTTAATTTTAAACATAAGCTGTATCCACTTGAATTGCATTAGAATGTTTCATGTAATTGTATCTTGGGGAGGGGAAGGATAGTTGCCTAACCATGTACAATTTTGATAGACTGCCTTAACTGGCCTCAGCAACATAGTTCTGATACTGGTAAAATAAGGGCCAGCTCTGGCCAAGGCTGTACGTGTTAGCTAAGTAATGACAAATTCATAGCTGGAAACCAAACCAGCTCACCTGTATGTTAGTTTTGTTCAAAACAAGTATTAGCCTTATAAGAAGGTATTTATGTTTAGACTATAATGAAATGCTTGTAAATTGTTAAATGCATTCAACTCACCTGTCATGTCTGTACTCCACGCTATAAGGAAATGAGATTTTTTCTTAATAACTTTGAAAATATTTGCTCTGAACTTGTCAACCCAAACGCAGGAATCATCCTTCCCATCACTACCACCACCCTCTGCCGCCCATTAAGGAGGCCTATCAAGATTCAACCAGCCATTCAGAAACATCACAATAGAAAGGATTGGTACTATCACACCTTGGACATACTATGTGCAAGGGAACTCGTCTCATGGACTGGACGACCAAATGTAAAAGATTAAACAGGGTCACAAGAAAACTTTTCATCTCTTTGCTGTTTGAACTCACAAACGTGAACTCGACGGCTGTATGCCTGATTTGTCAGGAGAGCATCGCTGTGTTCAAGAAGTATAATTTGAATCGCCGTTTTTCAACGCAACACCCTAATTATGGCAACAATTTAACAACTGAGGAAAAGGCAAGAAAAGCTGAAAAACTCACCACGAACTTAAAAGCTCAGCAAAATATTTATGTACAACAAGCGACAATTTTGCTGAAGGGGAGTTCTTAAAAGAATGCCTGGTTGTTGTTGCTGGCTTGCTGTGCCCGGAATACCAAAAAAAATTTGAAAATATTAGTTTGTCACGAAGAACTGTTACTCGCCGTGTAGAAGTGATTGATGAACATTTGGCTTCTGAGTTGAACAAGAAAGCACAGGGCTTCACGTTGTTTTCGTTAGCTCTTGATGACAGCATTGACCTTAATGATACAGCACAGTTACTGATTTTTGTCAGAGGAATTTAAGACAAATTTGAAATCAGAGGATTTTTTTATTAATGGAATCAATGAAAGGCACAACTAAGGGATCGGATTTATACGAGAGGGCGTCTGGCTGCCTTGAACATCTGAAATTCCCCTGGAGTAAACTGGCAAATGTAACCACAGATGGATCGCCAAATTTAATTGGTTTCAGAGTAACAGCCGTGTTAGTCTGTATTCGCAAAAAGAAAAGGAGTCCTTGTGGCACCTTAGAGACTAACCAATTTATTTGAGCATGAGCTTTCGTGAGCTACAGCTCACTTCATCAGATGCATACCGTGGAAACTGCAGCAGACTTTATATATACACAGAGAATATGAAACAATACCTCCTCCCACCCCACTGTCCTGCTGGTAATAGCTTATCTAAAGTGAGCATCAGGTTAGGCCATTTCCAGCACAAATCCAGGTTCTCTCACCCTCCACCCCCCCACACAAATTCACTCTCCTGCTGGTGATAGCCCATCCAAAGTGACAACCAGCAGGAGAGTGAGTCTGTGTGTGTATGGGGGTGGGTTTTTGGAGGGGGGTGAGGGAGTGAGAGAACCTGGATTTGTGCAGGAAATGGCGTAACTTCATTATCATGCACATTGTGTAAAGAGTTGTCACTTTGGATGGGCTATCACCAGCAGGAGAGTGAATTTGTGTGGGGGGGGTGGAGGGTGAGAAAACCTGGATTTGTGCTGGAAATGGCCTAACCTGATGCTCACTTTAGATAAGCTATTACCAGCAGGACAGTGGGGTGGGAGGAGGTATTGTTTCATATTCTCTGTGTATATATAAAGTCTGCTGCAGTTTCTACGGTATGCATCTGATGAAGTGAGCTGTAGCTCACGAAAGCTCATGCTCAAATAAATTGGTTAGTCTCTAAGGTGCCACAAGGACTCCTTTTCTTTTTGCAAATTTAATTGGGAAACACATAGGACTTTTTAAAAGAATTCAGGACAAAATAAAAGACGATGACCCTAATAAAGAGGTGATTTTTCTGCTTTGTATTATACATCAGGAGGCCCTCTAAAAAAATGTCCTGGACATTGATCATGTTGTTCGCACAGTAGTGAAAATAGCGAACTACGTAAGAGCGAGGGGACTTAATCATCAGCAATTCATTTTCCTTCTTGAAGACACTGATGCCGAACACCAGCACTTACTTTATCATACAAATGTCTGCTGGCTCAACCTAGGTGAGGTATTGCAGTGAGTGTGGGAGCTCACAGATGAAATTTGCTCTTTTCTGAAGATGCAGGGGAAAGAAAATGATTTCCCTGAATTACAGAATTCAAACTGGCTGTACAACATTTCTTTTGGTGTGAATATCCCGGCACATTTAAATGAACTTAATGTAAAGCTGCAAGGAAAGAATGCGTTTGTACACAAATTGTATTCTCGTGTGACAGCTTTCAAAGCCAAGTTTGTCCTTAATTTGTTTTGAAAACAAGACTAAAGTGTTTGCTCACTTTCCAACACTGAAATACTTGGAAGTGTCACCAGAGCAGAGAGAGAACTACAGCAAAATTTTGAGTGACTTGCACGGAGAATTTTCTCATAGATTCTCCGACTTTGAGAAGATAGAGAAGACACTGGAGCTGCTGTCATGCCCACTGTCATTTGACTACAAGAAAGCCCTGCAAGAATTACAACTGGAGCTCTTTGATCTCCAGTGCGATTCCACCTTAAGGGAAAATTACAATTCAGAAAAACTGGACAAGTTTTGTGCCTCGAGTGAAACAAAGTTTCCAAATATCCGCAAGGTGGCACAGAAAATCCTTGTTTTGTTTGGCTCCACCTATGTGTGCGAACAAACCTTTTCCCTGCTGAATTTCAACAAATCTCGCTACAGATCCCAGTAAACTGACCAGCATCTCAGCTCAGTATTGCAGATTTCCACAACAAGAGTGACATCGGACTTTGATGCCATTGTAAAGAAGGGTGACCAGCTGCATTGTTCACATTAATCAAAGAGGGCACGGGAAGGGGTTAAATTTGGTTTAATTATTGTAATGCGTTATGATGGTATATGTATAGTAAGTAAGGTTTGTGTTTATTCCCATAAAATGTATCTTTATTAAATAGAGTTTATTTGAATATCTCTGACTTGTTAATTTTGTGACCGTTCATGGCCCACCATATAATTTCCATACCCAGATGCAGCCCTCAGGCCAAAACGTTTGCCCACCCCTGCTTTAGACAGTTTATTACAGCACTGGGTACAGGTGTTGTCTTTGGTGTAAGATCTAGGACACCAATTGATCAGGGTAAGTGACTGGTCTCTTAGAACCAGAGCCGTCCCTAGGGGACAACGAATTGGGGCAACCGCTCCAGGCCCCGCACTTGGCCAGCTGCACATGGGCAGTGGGCGAACCGCTGGCTGTGGGAGGCTACCCTCAGCTCCAACCCTTCCACCTGAGGGGAGAGCATGTGCCCCGGAGCACTGGGAGGGAGAGCACATGGTGGCACAGCTCCAGCATCCACAGTCCCGGAGCACCAGTAAGGAGAGCGCACGGGAGTACCTTGAAAGGTAGATAAACTGCCCATGTAGTCCTAAAGTCTCCCCAGCCTCAGGATGGTGGAGGCACTGCCGAAGCAGGGCCAGGGAGGGGGGCGGGGAGAGTGTGGGCGTGGCCACACCTCGCTGTTTGGGGAGGCACCGCTTCCCGCAGACTCCCCTACCTGCCCCCAGCACAGTCAGTGCCAGAAGTGACATCACTTCTGCCCCGGGCCCCGCATCCCCCCCCCCCGAGACAGCTCTGCTTGTGATTTTTGGTGAAAATGACCGTTTATCACTAAGTCCAGCATGCCTGGGTGACAAGCTAGACTGGAGAGCCTTAGGGGATGGTCTGTGACTCCATGGTAAAACTGTTATAGTGACCCAGGAGTTCACATTTTTTACTGAGTTGGTGAAATCTAATTATAGAACATACCACTAGTTTGGGGTGTCTGCCCTGTTTTTGACAGTCTGTCCTGAGGTAGGCACTAACAGTTGTGAGCTGATCCAGACAGCACGACAATAGTCTCAACGTTAGCTTCAACCTGGGAGTGACCATCTCTGTATTAGGCATTTGATCAGAACATAAATATATCAACTAGCACTGAGACTGGTAGTAACCTATTACTTTGGGGCTGATCAGAACTGCTGCCCTCCCAAATTATAAGTTTTGGTTTAAATATGGTTTAATCAACCTGATTATAATAATTTGATGCTTTGATATCAACCTACTTTAAGTTGATCTTGTTATATGTATTTTATACTTTTTTGCTAATTTAGTTAAGTTAAAAAATATACAAAAATGGAAACCTGTATGGCCCAGAATTCCGCCCCCCTGCCCGAAAAAAACCATCGGGGTCAGACTTGAAAGGTAGATAAACTGCCCATATAGTCCTAAAGGAAGCACAGGCAAGGTGACATCTTTCTGCTTTTACAAAACACACTGAATAATCCAACAGCACAGTTCACTGCCCAATAGAGTTAGTTGTCCTAGTCAAAGTCTATAAATCACTAACTGGGTTCAGAACCTGGCTCCACCAAAGGTCTCTTTACCATCTGTGACCCATCAAGAGTGCTGTGCTCTACAGGGGCAGCCTGGAGAAGCTCAGAATAAGGGCTGGTTTACATACCAACTTGTACCAAAATAATGAAATAGTTTTAATTCATACCTTTTGTTATTTCAGTGCAAATTTGTTAGTAGACCAGCCCTGAGAGCCAGGCATTAGGGATAGAACATTCTCAATGGCAGGACCACAGGTACAGAACCAAAGGTCAGATCTAGCCCAAGCTCAACCTTATCAGGTCTAATCACATGCCCATATCTCTTGGCCTTGGCTTTTATCCAATTACTTTTATAATGGTCTGTATCAGACAGATATGATGGGAGAAGGAAAGACGACAGAGGAGGGGAAAAAACAATCCCCCAATTTGCTGGAGGTGGAAGATAATTTGAAATTTTGAGTTGCTTGGTTTACTGATAGTTATATTCACAGGTACTTCTGCACTTAACCAGTGAAATTTTATGTCTTGTCAAGGGGGCCTAGAACACATGGGAAGGCTCTCTTGATATGTATACACTGAAATAGTTAAATAGATCATGGACATGATTTTGCCTTTCAAAGTCCATTATGCTAAACAAGTGTGCCCAGTACTTAAATATCATTGTGACAGCCATTTTAAAAGTGCTTTAGGAGGACAGATAGATAACAGATTCAATGAAGTGGAAGCTCAAGAGCCACTTTTGGGTTCTTTGTGCTTTCCATTCAGTCCATCATGAGCGCAAAGGTGGTCACCAGCTCTCAGTTGTTGTATCAGGGACAGCAGAAGGATATCCCCCTTGACATAGCAGCACAGAGCTAGAGTCCTCTTTACTGGGCAGGCCCCCATGGTTGGAGTGAATGCTGTGGAGTGCACAGAGGCAAAGTTTGCAAAAGATGTACAAAAGACAGCCACATGGTACGCTTCTGGTTTTGTCCTAAACAGATTTTTTTTCCAGTACATGATGTAATGTTTCCAGAGTCCAATTAGATGTCCAAACAACACAACATATAGTATTTTAATTTATCCACAGATGTACCTACTGGTCGCTGATGTAAAAATAAGTGCTTTTCAAATGTAATTTGAAATAAAATTTTGTTTATACAGCTTCATGTAATAAAATGTTTTTCTAAGAAAATGAAGGGTTCAGAACATATTTTGTACTAAAAAAACAGTTAATAGTAACTGAAGAGGTCCATCCACAACAGACTTAAATTGGACATGATCTTATTCTGATTTAATATTTACATAAATATCTTGTTTCTGTATTTACAGTTTTAACGCTTAAATTAATTCAGACATTCAAAATTTCAGATTTTGACCACTATCCACTTGAACCCAACATCTTACACTTAGATTACTTTTTAAAGTAATTTAAAATTTGGTTATAAAATAAACAGCAGAATCCGGTAAAAAGAAAAATAGGTCAACTGTCAGGGCCCTATCATTTATAAGAGAAGTGTTTTAAGGTACTTCTAATTATTTGGAGAATAAATCCTAAAATACGTTTAAAAAGTTTAGGTGTTAGAAAAATTCCCATGGGGGAAACTCTGGGCTTTATACCAGATAGCTAACAGATACCTAAACCTACTAGTCATCCACAATATCCATATAAATGATGGCTGGAGGGGCATTATCTAGAGACAACACTCAGATGATAACCCCTCCTTCCCTATCCCAGAAGCTGGGATCAGAGAAGAGTGCTAGAATTCCTACTAAACTGCTAATCCCAGTCTGCACTCAGGAATCCATTTTCCTATCAGTACCCAGCTAGTAGAAGTCTGATAAACCATAAGTCCCGCTCACCATTTGGTTGCAAGATAGGAGAATGAGATACTCATTGAAGACTCAAATATCAGGGGCTGGATGAGGGATACAGTAGCAGAAAAACCTTTTGCAAAAGCTGAAGGTGGTATAGAGTAGTGAAGACACCACCCTCCCACATCATCAAGGAGTCTATAAAAGGAGTAAATGAAGTAGTGATCTCCTATATATACTCATCACAGCAAGAGGGGGTAAGGAACTGGAGAAAGTTTGAAAGTTGATCAGATGCTAGTGGGATCATACCACAGAGGCACCTGGCTGCTAAAAGTGTGGAGGAGGGCCTCTGCTCTTTTGCCCCTCCTCTAGCCTTCTGGCTCCTTCAGTGGGAAAATGTCTACTAGTGCTCCAGTGACTGCCTCTGCAGCTGCTGCTCATAATAGACCTCCTAAACCCACAGGAGTTCTGTCAGTATCACCACTGCCCACAGGGTTCTAAATAGCTGTAGTAAAACTGATAAGATTCTGGCCACTTTTCACTGTGGTGCAACTATGGATAACAGGAGGTGGCACTGGATCTGAGTGACTGCAGACTTTGGAAGATAGCACTATATTGATTACACTTGGTTCACACATGGAAGACTCTCTTTGAACCCATAAGAGCTAGAAACATGTTTATTTTTAAATGAAAGCTTAGCGTTTACTCAACTGATAGAGCTCACCTGGAAAAGATTCCTGTTCACCCTGCCAAATGGATTTTTAAACTTTGAAAACTTTAATTTGAATGCGTTGTTGTATTCTTGTAATAAAATAATTGTTATTTATACAACTACTGAACACAACTACCCTAACTGATATTTTTGAGGACTACTAGCTGGCTGTCCTTGGAAATTCTATGTCCCTTGCCCAGTCTCATCCCTAAAGCGAGCAAAATGAAGAACAAACAACCCTGCTTACTGATTTTAGAGCATATTTCTTCTCCAAAGTCAGCCTGCAAAAACAATGGCATAATGGATACTCCTTGACAACTATGTCTCAAAGGTTTCAAGAGTAAATGTTCCGTTTACAATTTAAAGGGTGTTTTTCCCTAGTTGGCAGGCCTGTGAAAACTCAACCTGAGATGAGAAAATAGCTACATTATCAGTGTGCATATCTTTACTAGTCAAAGATTCTGAGGGCCAATTTCTGTCCTCAGCAAGATTTAAAGTTTCCACAGGGATAAGTTTGGCATGCAACTGGAACCTGATTAAGAATTCTGCTGATACTGCATAAAACAGAATAGACTCCACCCCACTTTCCTACATTTTACAAATTCTGCAGGACTAACAGAAGTAGAAGTAGAAAAATAACTTTTGTTACTGAAACAAGCAGATACACCAAAAGCACATCGGAGCAAATCTGTTTATTAAGTGATACCACTTTAACAGTCCCCTTTCTAACCATAATCACTCTAAGACTCACTGCTCTTTAAGCTGAGGTCAGTCAAAACTGGTGGAATACACTGAATAAAAAGATTGTAAAAAAAAACCAAAACCCACTTCCAAGCACTTTGCAATCATTAACATTTTAATTTTCACAACACTACTGTATCTGCAACCCTTAGGGATCCAAACACTATACACTTTAAGAGCTAAGGAAATTTTGCCAGTCTCATGCTAAAGATCTAAGACACAGGAGTACCTTGACAGACAGTATTTTTAGAGCAGGGGAGATCTGTGTTGGAACAATAATCCTTTGAGGATCAAGAACAAAAGCATACAGTCACTACAAGAGCCTCAAAGCCAATTAGGAAATTAGTGTGTAAAAGGTAAGTTACACCACACAGCTCATTTATATCATGACATTTCTTCAAAGTAAAGGTAACATACTTTAAAACTTGATTGGAAGGAAAAGTTCTTTAATGGACAGAATTCCCTTAATGTAGCCAAACACGGTCAGTGCTCAAAGACTTCTGAGGCTACAAGGCCTCATTACACAAAGCAATCAGCATCATTACCACCATATTTTGGAACAATAGCATTACATTCAGAGCTTGGCTTTGTGTGCCTTGTTTCCATAAACTAAAAAAAATGGGGAAAAACCAAGAGATGAATAAAAAAAATCTTGTCACGAATTTCTGGATCTTGAACCCTGCTTTCAAGAAAATGAAGTGATCCCTTTCCCTACCCCACACACACTTCAACCCTGACATGAGTTATTAAATATATACAGTGTTGCTGTACTCATGTTGGGCCCTCATCTTAGAGGCTTGAAGAGGTCTGTGTAAGCTCAAAAGCTCGTCTTTCTCACCACCAGAAGTTGATCCCATAAGAGGTATTACCTGACCAATTTTGTCCCTCACGCATTATTAAAGGCCTACCCAAACTAACAGTCAATAAGGTCACATCCACATTAGGAAAAAAAAGCCAAAGAGTTAAAAAGTGTTCATCCTGATGTAAAGTGTACAGCTGCAAAGCAGCTGTATTTTTAATGTAACTGATTAAGGTAAACTCTGGGGAGATTTTCCTCAATCAGCTAACATGTTAAAAATACACCTTTTTCCTAGTAAAAGCAAGGCTTCAGAGTAAACTGTGTAGATCTTCATATGATACGATACCTGCTTGGATGAGCAGTGAAATAGTTAACTATACTGACATTTAAAGTACCATCTTTGACATCTGATTTGGCACGCATTGAAATGATTTGGGTAGTTCACACCTTAGAGCTATTGTTTCATATGTACTGAAACCTCAGGGCATGTCTACACTTCAAATTTTTGCCACTGCAAGTTACATTCGCATAAAGCCACCACAGTTAATATATAGCTTGTGCTCATGCATAGTTGGCTCTTTGTGCCGTACTGGCCATGACTGCTTGCTTCAATGTACAGTGCAGAGCACCATGAAAAGGTATCCTGATCTGTATCCTCAGTGTTTTTTGAGATGTTTTGACAATACATGGTGGTCAAGTTCCCATCGTGCAATTTTCTCCACTCCATAACTTTCACACCTATTTTGATATAGTCATGTACCTGCGCAGGTCTTGTCGCTGTTCGCCATCTCTGACAGAAGGATGGAGCTTGCACAGCTCTGCACTATTGTCATTAGCACTGGAAGCACAGGATTCACAATCCTCCAGTATTTGCAGAGCCACAAGAAGAGATGATTTCCTGCAGGACAAACTGTTGCGGGGCATAGCGAGAACCAATTCAAGACTGTTGGTGGCATTAATGGAGCAGGTGGAGGGAAGGGGTTTCTGATCAACATGACTCCTTGGAAGTACAGTTCACAATGCTGAGCAGAGCAGTCAGTGTTAGGCATTGTGGGACAGCTGCTGGAGGACTGATAGGGTTGACCTTGGTAACACAGCATCTACACTCAAGCTCCGTCAACCTCAGTACATCGACCATGGCTCAATGTGGCTTGGGGAGATGATGTTACTATGTCAGCATAATGAAAAGTTTATATCAGTGGGAGACAAATTTTAGCGTCGACACATGCACAACTAGGGTGATGCAAAGCCACTTATGTTGACCTAATTTTGTAGCGTAGACAAGGCCTCAGGCAAACACTGCTTTCCTTGGTTGCACTCAAGTCATACTTCCAAGGTTTTCTTCATAACAGCTAATGACTTTTTTTTTTTTTTTTAACCAAGGACAGAGAATAATCAAGAAGCCCAACCCCACACATTGTGAGAAACGATATACAAAATCGCCGATAGAGGACAACTTAATAGAATCATGATTGGAGACATTTTGTTGGTGACTTGCCAGTACATAAAAAGGCAAAATCTTAAGTAACTTAAATCTATTTCCAACAGTTATTTATGTTAAAACAATGACAAGACCATACCACAATTTTGAATCTAAAATCTTGAAAAATACATCAGAATCCAAGAGCAAAAGAAAAGTACTAAGGAGAGGAGAACTAAGAATGTATGCTACTATCTGACAGGTTTACAAAGGAAAGTAACCTTGTCCCCCTCACCTCCAGCTTTCTTGGTTGTATTTTACTTTTTTATTATTACATAACGATGTAGCTTGGTATTCTGGTATATTCAATAAAGAAATATCTTTCTCATTTCCATTTCAACTACCTGAAATATCTTAAGAGAAGCTCATGCTAGCAATGATACCAAAGCATTCTGATATCTTCTTTTAAACTTTTCTGTTTTTAAAGTTTTTGTGAATTTCTGGTATCAAGATGCTGGGATATTATTCATGGAAGATTAGTTACAACATGACAAAAAAGTTTGACAAGTGAACATTCAGAACAAAACATACTTTAATTATACTAATAAAACAACAGATAGGAAAAATGGTATTTTTATGCAGCTGTGACACATTACATTGCCACAGCAAAAATAAACTGGCAGATAGAGACTCCAATGAATTATACATAGTATTGGACTACACTGCAGGATAAAAGTTCTAGGAACATGCTAATTGTTTTTCACAGAAGTAGCCAGCATTTAGCAATGTACATGGCTAAAGATACACAGTAATACATCAGCTCCCCTTCCCCCCACTTCCCTGCTCCCAGCCACTGGCACCCCTCCGATCAGAGCCTCCCCCTCCCTCCCTGCATGTCCCGATCAGCTGTTTTGTGGCATGCAGGAGGCTCTGTGGGTGGGTGGGGGCAGGGAGGAGCAGCAAGGGCACAGCAGGCTCAGGGGAGGGCATGGAAGGGGTGGAGTGAGGGGCAGGGCCTGTGGCAGAGCCGGGGTTGAGCAGTGAGCACCCCCCCGGGCACATCGGAAAATTGGCGCCTGTAGCTCCATCCCCAGAGTCGGTGCCTATACAAGGAGCCGCATATTAATTTCTGAAGAGCAGCATGTGGCTCTGGAGCCACAGGTTGGCCACCCTGATCTAGTCCATTCCTCTGCCAGGATTGTTTCCTACGAAGTATTTATTGGTACTTTTTCCAGTCTAGTCCTAACTGTACTTAGTACTGCAGACTCCACTAATTCCCTTGCACAATCTGAAAGACCTTGATATTTGGAACATTATTCTGATATTCAGCTTACTTTCAGGAATCATCATCCTAGTTTTAGCTATTGAACAATTTTTCCTCCCTCCTTGGTGTTCACTTAAGTTATCTGTTCAATCAATGACAGAGTTCCACAACATACTATCGTAGTGAATCCATACATTATTTTACAATTTAATTTCAGATACACACCTGTGCTGCATCTACAGACCAGAGCTCTCATGGTGTGTAAACTTGACACTACTCAACAGCATAGACCTTAGTTTTCAAAAAAAATATGCATGAAAAATACACAGTAACTATGAGCACAACAGTGTATTTTTGAAAGCTTAACCATTTAGGTCTAATTCTTGTCAACTATTATTTTACTAGGATCAGATAAACATTTTATCCCATTAAATGGATGGAAAGTTGTCATTGTCAGTCTTTGCAGATCAGACAATCACTCAAGCATTCATGAACCATTAACACTAGTTAATTTGGACTATTATTCAGACATCTTTTTATATTTCAAATACATCTATTTAACTCCAGGCACAATACATGGCCTAATACTGTATCTATTTGTAAATTAAAAAATAAAATAAAGTAGTCTTACCTTCTCACTGGTTAGGGGTTTCAATGGTTTTTCTGATTCCCTCTCTCTCTTCTTCTCATCTTTTTTTTTCTCCTTTTCCTTCTGTAAGAGAAAGAGTGTGTTACTTGCTAGGAAAAAAGTGTTTGCAAATAATATTAACTTAAATTTAAAAAAAAGTCCTGCTGAACACAAATGAAAGTCTTCATATAAAATATAGAAACTGATTATCATTTTCAAAAATTATAACTTTAAGATGTGTAAAGTAAAATTATTTATTGTACTTTCCTCATGTGTATTATAGTAAAAGTCCATAGTCAGTATGGTAGGTTCCAGTGTTGCAAAGAGAGATTATCAAACTCAAATAAGCCTCTGGTCTAGTTAAAAAGCCTAGTGGTTTCAGGCTTAGCACACCTCATTACACCTGTAACTGAATAGGAAATGATAACTTTAAAAGGTATAATCTGAGTTCAGCTCATGCTAGCAATGATACCAATTCTATAGCAGTTAGAGCAATGTTCATTTTCAACTAGTACAATTTTATTCAGTTTCTCCATACCCACCCCATCGTTTTCCCTATTTTCCCAATAGTTTGGCAGCTGCAGCAGCATGGTAACAACTTTTCCAAAGCTTGCATAACTTTGTCGAGCCTAAAGTTATGAATAGTGAATAATAATACATTTGCGTGCCCCAATTAGAATAAACTATTTTTTAAAGACATGCAAGATATTTGTGTGTGTGCACGCTCATTGTCAGTGAAGGATAATCTTTCAGTAATGAGGTATAACAGTAACTAATGTCCAATAATCCTATTTTTAAAAGTCTTCAAGTGTAGCTAGTCCTGAGACACTAGTTTTAACTATTTGTGAAGTTTGAGGCATCTGCATTATTCTCTTAAGATCACTTGGATAAGGCCCGACACTGAGTGCTAAACTTTTAAAGGACCCACTTTAAAATTAAATTTTAACTTTATTTTTACTAAAATAAATTTACTAAATTTAGTAAAATTTACTAAATTTTAACTAATTTGCTTGTAAATTCTCCAAACTCATTCTATACCCAGAGTAAATGCTATAATTTTTGGAAGATACACCACGTTCTTCACACAAAAATATGGTTGAATCCCTGCTTGCTTAATGGGTAAAATTTTGAGAAGCACAAATCCCATTTCAAAAGTGACCTTAGGCACTGAGGAACTTAAGAACCTAAGTCACCTTTGGCATAGGACACAGGCTTCTAAGTGACTTAGGGGTTTTTGAAAATTTTGCCTAATAATATTTGTCCCAAAAGTTTTCAAATAGTGTCAGGTGACATAAGAAAAATCAGACTTAAAATTAACTAACTTTTATGCCTGTAGTGTATGGCATTAATAAACTTAAGACCCTTTAGGCTTTGAAGCTTGCACAAATGATGCCTATACATCACTGAATGGCTTTACTTACATGCAATGTACTATAATACTCTGAAGAGGGAACTCGTACTGTACTGTTATGCAGACAGTGAAACCAAAAAAGTTTGTGTTGCATTGCAGTACTATAACCTTACTACCTTAATTGACCTTGATTATATCAACTTTCTGCTTTTTCCCCCCTTCCTCCTGTCCCACAGCAAGCCACTAGAAAAATCACCAGTTTAATCTAACCACAAATAATATTATGCATTAATCATAACTTTATGATAGACAAAGTTACGCAAGCTTTGTAAAAGCTGTTACTATATCACTGCAGGTGCCAAACTGTTGGGTAGATATGAGAAATGAATGGGGGGTATGGAGGTACAGCTATATTGTGTGTGTCTGGGAATGGTACCATATATGCCACCTTCACTGTAGCAATTGACTAAACTACATTTCTTTGAACAGCACCTGCAGGAGAATCACTGACATCTACACAGCACTTCACAAAACCGAGGTAAACAGAAAGGTTTAAATGAACTGATAACACAAAGATGCACAGAATCATAGAATATTAGGGATGGAAGAGACTTCAGGAGGTCATCTAATCCAATCCCCTGCTCAAAGCAGGACCAACACCCACTAAAATCATCCCAGCAAAGGCTTTGTCAAGCTAGGCCTTAAAAACCTCGAAGGATGGAGATTCCACCACCTTCCCAGGTAACCCATTGCGGTGCTTCACCACCCTCCTAGTGAAACAGTGTTCCCTAATATCCAACCTAAACCTCCCCCACTGCAACTTGAGTCCATTACTCCTCGTTCAGTCATCTGCCACCACTTTGGAACCCCCCTTCAGGTAGTTGAAGTTTGCTATCAAATCTCCCCTCACTCTTCTCTTCTGTAGACTAAATAACCCCAGTTCCCTCAGCCTCTCCTTGTAAGTCATGTCCCCAGCCCCCTAATCATTTTTGTTGCCCTCCGCTGGACTCTCCAATTTGTCCACATCCCTTCTGTAGTGGGGGGACCAAAACTGGACACCATGCTCCAGGTGTGGCCTCGTGGCAGTAGGGTGACCTGATGTATTAATTTTATTGGGATAGTCACGATATTTTGGGCTTTGTCTCATATACCTTACAGCTACTACCCCCAATCCCAATTTTTTCACACTTTCTATCTGGTTACCCTAGGCGGCAGGTGAAGCAACACCAAATCAAATAAGAGAAGAAAGAGGAGGTGCAGCAAGAGACAATGGTACAGAGAGGAGAGACTGCAGCCAAGTCACATCAGAGAGAAGGACCGGGAAATGCAACAAAAAACTGTTTTCCCTCTTGGAGAGGCACATCATGATGCTGAAGAGGAGAACATATGTACTCTGGCAAACCCTATCTGTATTCCATTGTGGATATGCATGTGCTCCACATGCCTGGAATCACACAGTTCTTGGAGACAGGTTTCAGAGTGGTAGCCGTGTTAGTCTGTATCAGCAAAAAGAACGAGGAGTACTTGTGGCACCTTAGAGACTAAAATTTATTTGGGCATAAGCTTTTGTGGGTTAAAACCCACTTCATCGGATGCATGCAGTGGAAAATAGAGTAGGGATATATATAATATATATATATATATATATATATACACACACACACAGAACATGAAAAAATGGGTGTTGTCATACCAACTAAGTTATAGTTGATATGGTCACTCCCATTTTTTCATGTTTTTCCACATTTGATTTACCAGAGTATATACTCCTTTCTATTTTCTTCAATAGGATCTGATTTCCACTTTTTAAAGAGTGCCTTTTTGCCTCTAACTGCCTCTTTTACTCTGCTGTTTTGCCATGGTGGCATTTTTTGGTTCTTTTACTGTTTTTTGTTTGGGGTACTCATTTCGTTTGAACTTCTATTATGGTGTTTTTCAATTGTCTCCATGCAGCTTGCAGGCATTTCACCCTTGTGACTGTTTCTTTTAATTTCCATTTAATTAGCATCCTCATTTTTATATAGTTCCCCTTTGTGAAGTTAAATGCTCCAGTGGTGTTCTCTACATCCCTACAAGGACGTTAAATTTCATTACATTATCTTCACTATCACTGAGCAGTTCAGGTATATTCATCTTCTGGTCTAGATCCTATGTTTCACTTAAGACCAAATTATGTCTTAAATTAAGACCTCTCCTCTGGATGGGGGTGGGAGCGCAGGAGAACAAGCTGCTCCAAGTAGTAGTCATTTATGGTGTCTAGACATTCTCTCTCTGCCTCCCTTCCTGAGGTGACATTTATATGAGAATAGTTTAAATCCCCCATTATTATTCTATTTTCTGTTTTTGTAGCCTCTCTAATCTCCCTGAGCATGTCAAACACTGTCACAGTCATCATCAGGTGGTCAGAAGTAAATTCCTACTGCTTTGTTCTTAACATTCAAGCATGGAAATTCTATCCGTAGAGATTCTATGGCACAGAGATTCATTTATTTACTATATTTAACTCCTACACTTCCCCCTTCCTCCCAACCTGCTCTATTATTCCTATTCGCAAAAAGAAAAAGGAGTACTTGTGGCACCTTAGAGACTAACACATTTATTTGAGCCGTATTATTTATACTGAATGCATCCGATGACGTGAGCTGTAGCTCACGAAAGCTTATGCTCGAATAAATTTGTTAGTCTCTAAGGTGCCACAAGTACTCCTTTTCTTTTTACTGGTATTACTAGGTCCCATTGATTGGCATCACTCCACCAAGTTTCTGTGATGCTTATTACATGAATATACTCATTTAACACCAGTTCATCATCTTAGTATTTAGACTTCTAGCATTTGTATACAAGCAGTTACAAAATTGTCATTATTTGGTTGTCTGACTTCCTGTGATGTAATCACATGGGACTCTTGTTTGTCCGTTTTGCTTCAGTTCCTTTATCAATTTCTATCCTCTCCTCTTTACTAGGATATAGAAGTATCCCTTTAACAAATCCTCCCCAAAGGGATGTTTCTGACCAAACCACGTGCGCCTCCACACCTGTCAGCTTTCCCCCAAGCCCTTAGTTTAAAAACTCCTCTGCTATCTTCTTAGTTTTACAATCTGGTTCTGTTTGCTTTAGGGGGAGCCCCCATCCTTCCTATATAGGCTCCTCCCTTCCCAGACCATCCCCCAGTTATAAACCTAAATCTCTCCTCCCAACACCATAATTTTATCCACACATTGACACCCTGCAATTCTGCCTAGGTTTCTGGAACTGGAAGCATTTCAGAGAATGCTACAATGGAGGTCCTGATAGCAATCTAAATTTGACCTCCAGGCCCTCTACCTTACCCTTTCCCTGTGTCACTGGTACCTACATGTACCACAACCAGCAGCTCCTCCCCAGCACAGCAAATAAATCTATATAGATGTCTCGCGAGGTCTGCAACCTTTGCATCCAGTCAGCAATACACCATGTGGTCCTCCCAGTCATCACAAACATAACTACCTGTATTTCTAATAATCGAATCCCCATTTACTACTACTGGTCTCTGTTCTTACGAAGAGGTCCCCTCCCTCAGAGTAGTCACCTCATTGCAAGAGGCTATCATAAAATCAACTGTAAGAAAGGTCCCAATTATTGAGTTTTTTCCCCCACCACTCCAGCTTGATGTTCTACTTCCTAGAGACTTTCATCCTCCTCAACAGCACAGAGGCTGTCAGATTGGGAGTAGGACCACTCTGCTATGTCCCTGAAAATTTCTATCACTCTGAGCTCCTTCAATGAAATCCCTCTGGTCTCAAGAGACTGTGCTCAATCACTGAAGGCCCTGAGGTGCTTGCAATGAATGCACGCATGACAGCAGACCACAAAGTATGTAGGTTATTGGCCTAAGTTTAGAGTCTGTTTGTTAGGTCTATCTGCCTCTCATACTCCCTCTGTAAACTGCTTTGGAAAATTCCCACTTGCTGCTCCTGTTTGCTAGCTCAGTGAAGTCTCTCTTCCTCTTCAAATGAAGACGGTTTCACAAAAAATAAAGTGGATTGACCGATTCAGGTGAAACTCCAAAACAATTCTGGGGGTGAATTTAGGATGTAAATGCAATGAAACGTTGTCTCTATAGAATAAGGTGTATGGCAGATCTGCCATTAGTGCTCTGAGCTCACCCACCCTCCTAGCTGAGGTAATGGCTACCAGGAATGGAACCTTCAGAGATCAGAGACAGATACTGAACATGTAGATAGCAGTTCAAAGGATAGCTTGGTGAGCACCAAAAAAACCCCAAGGTTTAAGTCCCATGGAGGAGTACATTTCCTTAGTGGCAGAAAGATTTAAACTAGGTCCTTCCAGAATCTGGTAGCTAGTGGGTGAACAAAAGTTAAGTAATCATGTTAAGGTGGGGGTATACACGGATTACAGGTCCACCTGGAAGCAAAGAGTTGATGGAAAGACCAGATGTTTTGTGGAAAGAGGATAGTCATAGGGCATATGAATTACTGTTGTGCCCAGCTGGAAACACTACTTAGCCAAGTGGAAGTGTATTTCCTAGTAGAATCTTTTTGACTATTAGTAAGAACGTTTTGCATGGCTTCAGAGCATGAATGGGTTAGGAGATTCGAAAAAGGCGGAATGTTGATCCGCAACTGAGATGACATGTGTACGAGACTTGGGAACCGAAAGTGTCTAGGCGAATTGAGGGCAATGGGCACAACTCGTGCCTCATCCTGATGAATTTTCCGTAAGACCCAAGGTAGGAGTGGCAGGGGAAGGTAGGCATAGTTCAGATGATCTGACCATAAAAGAAGGAGAGCATCGCCATGAGAAAGTGAGCTCAGGCTCCTCTCGAATACTGCATGTTGCACTTCCAGTTCATTTGAGAGGCAAACGGTTCCCGTAGGAGTTCCCCACAAAGCAAAGATACCGTTTACCACAGAGTTGTATAGCTCCCACTCATGGTCGATAAAATGTCTGCTGCAGAGGTTGACCAGCACATTCTGATTCCCTACCAGGTCAACTGGCAATACGGTGATTCAATTGGTGATGCACCAATTTCACAGATTGACTGCTTCTGCACAGAGGGGAATACAGCTTGCTCCTGTGTGCCTGTTGATGTAAAAGACAGTCACCACATTGTCAGACATCATATGAGAACAGTGACATTGGATGAATGGGAGAAAGGATTTGCAAACCTCTGACTGCCCGAAATTCCAGAACGTTGATGTGCATCCAGGCCTCTCGGGACATTCAAATACCCTGCGCCATGCAGCTATCCACATTGGCTCCCCAATCATCTAGTGTGAAGAAAAGAAGGGAATGCCCATGCATACTATGTGAGGATTTTTCCACCATAGTGGAGGAGATGATGTTACTTTGGTGGGAACTATGGCGTTCATGGACTGTTTGGTCAGTACATTGTTTGAAGCCAAGCATGCAGGCAATGAAGATGGAGTCTGTTGAACAGCGTGACATAAGCATATGATGCCATGTATCTCAGGAGAGAAAGACAGAAGATTCTGATCGACCTTCAAGAACTGTTCACGACCTGATCTATAAAGTTGTTCAACCCTTGGAACCTGTCCATTGGCAGATAAGCTCTCACTGTGACTGAATTTAGGGATGCTCCAATGAAGTCTGTGGTGGAGTGTGGACAGACTAGGGAAGACAGGAGCTGAAGCACTTACAAAGCTGACTTGTAGGCTTCTTGACATGTCTTGAAGATAGAGGAGATGGAGGAGGACAGCAAAGCCATGACAACTGATAAGAAGGCTACTACCAAGACAACCCTGGTAAAGATCCTGAGGGCAGGAGCATGGCCGAATGGGAAAATCCTTTCCTTGGTAACGAAGAGATACCCTGTCTACTCCTTGCTGCTGTAGAAGGAGTTCTACTTCCTGTTTGAGAATCTCCTCCTGAAAATAGACCCTGAAAAAGAGGGAGAAGAGAGGCTTTGGAGGGGTCATGGAGGCAAATTTGATCACAGCTGGAATCTATGATGTTTAACACCCATTGGCCTATAATTACTGCACTCCAGGTGTGGAAAAATGGTGCCAAATAACCCCCAAAGGATGTGGGGGAAATCAGCAGATGGTGGCAGCTCTTGAACTCCTGTCAAAAATATTGTTTAGCCAATAGCTGGAACTGGGATGGTGATGTTAACACAAAGTGCAGGGAAATGAACTTCTGAACCCTTTGCCTCTTATGAGGAGTCTCATAAGGCTGCTAGTGGTAAAATTGTTGAGCCACTGGTCTAGTTTTATATGACTGCCTGTGGAATTTCTCTCTTCGGGGAAAGTGTATATTTTTCCAGGGAGTGGAGGATGGCCCTGCAGTCCTTCTGAGTGTGCAAGGACTCACCTGTCTTTTGGTTAAAACGATTAGCTTCTTTGAAGGGCAGGTCCTGCACAGTATGTAAAGCACCACATATGAATCTGATTTCCTGGGCTTCCTCCATGCTGACAAATTAGTTTGAAAATGGCATGGGCACCAGGTGCATTTTGGGATTCAGCAGGGGGAAGTATGGGAGTTTCATCTCTCTTCCTATAATTTTCCTGGCCTTTTGGAGTTATGCCTTTACCCATCTCAAGAAGCGCCCAGAATGCAGGAAGCCTGGGAGAGATGCCACGAATCCTGGTAGACCTACCCAGATAGCAATGTACTAAAATGAAGGCAGCACGGTGTGGGCCCACGGCTGAAAGACAAGATTGTGTGGTTGCACCAGCATAAACTCATTGTAAACACACAATGAAATTAAGATAAATTGATTGATCTATACTGATGTATGTTACACTGCTGGAGCTTTCCGATGAAGGCCAGCCTATAGTAACATATTGGTTAAGTACTGCGTCAGGGGAAAAACTCTACCTGCTGAATCCCCAAGAGTAGGCTTTGCAGTACCTACTGTAGATGTTTTTGGATGTCTAACATGTAAGTACTCACACCCAGCTTAATTCTCCTTACCTTTTGAGAGCTGATGTCACTGTGGTACAGTTACTAGAACCAAAAATAACATTTAGATATTTGGTCTAAATCTCAGCACGTGCACTAATGGGTAACAATCAACAGTTTAAAATATAGATGTTCCCAGATTGGTACTCATTGCAGCTTTGTAAATGCAACATGGCTTTCAAACTTATTATAAAAAATTTTTATCTGGACAGTGAGAAAAGAGAACTCATGACCTCTTGCTTGAGGAGTTAAATCTGCAGAGTATCCTCCAGCGTGGTCCACTGTGTCGGTGTAGGGCTCTGTATTAGCCTCCCCACAGGATAACCTGTCAATTATCCAGACTCTGAGTGAAGTTTAACAAGTATCTTCACATCCACTTACCAGAATTCAGCATCACAAGTAAATGATCCTGGCCACCGATATTAAAATATTAGATTACACAAGAAGATGGGATCAATGTACAGTCTTCTTGTGAAAATTTAATTTCACTGTATATAGCCCCAGTTCATATCATCAGACTTTTCATTTGAAAACCTGAACAGAAAATATTTTTTAAGCCTGCTGTAAACTGATTTTCAACCTTGTCTTGGAAGGAAATGCTTTTAATTCTGATTCAGGGGCACAGAATTGCATGGATAAATAGATATGCAGGACATACAGAAGATCTTCACTTGAAAAGCTATTTCCTAAAATTTCAGAGCATTTATCAGTGGTTTCTTCAGAGGCAGAAATTTGAACAGTAACATATTTAAAGCAATTGTGACAAGGCTAAAGATTTTTTTAAAAAAAGACAGCAGAGTGAGACTTTTCAAAATATTGTCTAAAACAGGGGTTTGCAACGTATGGCACGCATGCTAAAGACGGCACGCGAGCCAATGTTCAATGGCACGCTGCTGCCGGCTGGGTCCTGGCCGCCAGCCCCGGTCAGCCTGCTGCCGAACCCAGGCTGGCTGGGGCTGAGCTGGGCTGGCGGCTGGGGGGCTGGCTGGCAGCAGTGTGCCATTAAAAATCCTGCCCGCCCCGCCCCTCCCACGGGGGCAGGGTGAAGAAGCTTGGTCCTGCAGGCTGCTGCAGGGCAGGCAAGTTCCCCCCTCCCCCACCGGCGTGCTGGGTTCCTGCCCCTCCTCCCATCAGCTGATGGCCCTCGCAAGGGAGGGGGAGAAGCGGAGCCAGAGTGCACTCGCTGCTCAGGGGAGGAGGTAGAGAAGGGGGGCGGATGGTGGGTGGAATCAGGGCATGTCCCCTCCAGCACCCTGCCGTGAGCCGCTCTGGGCTGCGAGTACCTCCAGGACCCTAGCCCACACCCCCCAGTCCTCTGCCCTGACCCCTGCACCCCCCCCCATGTCCCCAGCCCTGACTCTAGCACCCCCCACACATCCCCAGCCCCCCCACACATCCCATGCCCTGGTAAGTACTCCACACCCAAACCTCCTGCCCCAACCCTGAGTCCCCTTCCTCATTCTAGCTCCTGGCCAGACCCTACACCCCAATCTGATCCTTCATCCCCAGCTCTATGCTCAGTGCAGAGAGAGAGGAAGAGAATGGGCTAGAACCAGGGAGAAGGAGGTACCCACTCTATGTGGGCAGGACTGGGATCCCAGACCAGCAGCAGGGACCCTGGCTGGTAGGAGCCGGCAGACGGAACCCCAAACCGGCAGCGGGCTGAGTAGCAGTGGGCTGAGCCGCTCAGCTCACTGCCGGTCTGGGGTTCCGGCCGCCGGCCTCGCTCAGCCCACTACCGGTCTGTGGTTCTGGCTGCCGGCCCCTTGCCAGCCGAGGTCCCGGCCACAGGCCCCACTCAGCCTGCTGCTGGCCTAGGTGAACGGAAGCCCAGGCTGGCAGAACGCTGAGCAGGCTGGTGGCATAAGATCAGCATTTTAATTTAATTTTAAATGAAGCTTCTTAAACATTTTGAAAACCTTGTTTACTTTACATACGACAATAGTTTAGTTATATAATATATAGACTTACAGAGAGACCTAAAAAATGTTAAAATATATTACTGGCACGCAAAACCTTAAATAAAAGTGAATAAATGAAGACTCGGCACATCACTTGTGAAAGATTGCCGACCCCTGGTCTGAAACATGAACATCATCATATTATCTGATACATGCTCAAGAGAAGGAGTACTTGTGGCACCTTAGAGACTAACCAATTGTTTTTGAGCATAAGCTTTCGTGAGCTACAGCTCACTTCATCGGATGCATACTGTGGAAACTGCAGAAGACATTATATACACAGAGACCATGAAACAATACCTCCTCCCACCCCACTCTCCTGCTGGTAATAGCTTATCTAAAGTGATCACTCTCCTTACAATGTGTATGATAATCAAGTTGGGCCATTTCCAGCACAAGAGAACTACTCTGATGACCGTATGAAGAAAATTTGAGTTGATCTGAGTTGAACATGCTGCACAAAAGGACATACATAGTAAGCTCCAAGGTATGATTATTATTAAAGGTAAGTGTGAATGCCCTGGCAGCTAAATCACTAAGCCAGATTCAAAATATATATATTTTGAAGCCGCGTGACAGAATTTAAAGAGTATATATTATCTCCTTTGAAATCAGTTCAATACACCACTGGAGGAGCGTGTTGCCTGTATAGTTTCCATCCACACCTGGCCAAGTGAAGTAGCAATAGATCAAATTTAGTGCCCAAATTAGATTCTAGCGATGGAACTGTTCACTGCCTGTACACTAGGCGGCCAAGATGGTCCTCTTGCTCCATTTTTAACTCATTTCTTTATAAGCATTAGAAAATTGAGGAAGGAGAGCATTTATACTTGTTTCCTTCCCATAAATATTGGGAAGGGTTTTATTTAAATGATAAAAATTAAACCTAAGTTTCCATTAACAGGTCGACGTATAATACAAATTTAAACAAGCACTATCATTGCTGTAGTTTTACCCTTTTTTTGAAATATAGTCATGTTTCCCTGCACAGCACATACTCATTAAATTGTACCCTGTGTGTGTTCACACACTAAATATATTTCATACCAAAAGTTGTTTATAAGATGGTAATTTTGAATGTGAAGACCCCCCCCAGACAGGAAATGCCCAAGTTATTTATATGGGTCCTTATCTCTTCCCAGTTCTTTATTTGCATTACAATACTATCTTTAAAGAGACACTGCTAATTTAATCACCACCAAATAACGTTTTTGGCCCGTTGTAGTAAGCAATACATGCAGTGATATTACTATAAACAGAAAGCCAGAGGAAAATTTCTAATTTGTTTCATTTATGTATTTGACAGAACTTTGTCTGCAGTCAAGTGTACTACTTCCCTTGCTGCTTGAGAGTCTTTCCTCTTCTCTCTTGCTGTGTTACATGTTTTTAAAAATATTAAAATGGTTAAAAAACTATAAAAATTGGTAGGACAGGTTATTATCCAAAGCTACATTTAAAAGTCATTTTTTGAAGTTTATTAGTTTGTCAATTTTTACAGTCTTAGTTAGGCATAGAGTTTCTTGTATTTTTAAAAATGTTTATATGTACAACATTTAATGTAATTTCATCCACTGTCGTTGCCAGAGATTACAATGTGGATTGCCTTCTCTAACATATGCATTTTTAATTTTGTCATCCACCATGAACCATACTGTTTCTTTTCAACTGCACAGCCTTCCTTATGTGTAAGTCAACGGCCAAGGCAGCAAAGATGAAGATAACCTAACCACAAATATACACAGTAAGTCAGCAAAATTTATTCTATGTTATATACCTAGACCCTATTTCCTACAAACAAATATGCATATACTTAACTATAAGCAAAAAAGACGACCCCGCGATTTCAATTAGACTATTCCTGTGCTTAAATTTAAGTTGTATTAGTATTCGCAGGATCAATACCTTAGCATGGAGATTGCTATGTAAAGAATTACTAACTCTACAGTTACTTTGGTTCTTCAAGATCTTGTAGTCAGTGTTCATCCCACAAGTAGGTGTGCATGTGCCTAAATGCACATTTCCTGTTCTTCCTCATGTTCCTGTGCGAAAACATAAAAGCCAGATTAACTGTAACCTTTCCTCAGCTCCCTCACAATGCACAGTCCCAGATAGCTGATGACTGAAAGCAGGAATGGAGGGTGGGTTTTGGGATTACACATCATCCCAAATAGCCACACAGTTACTGTAGCATAGATAACCATTCTTTCTCCTTCAAGTTATGAGTGTGTGGATACACTGTTCGTGACTGGCAAGCAATATGCCTTTGGGATGGCGAGATGAGGAGTATCAACTGCATCAGTACTACCGCTCTCCTGATCTTGGCATGTGCTTGGCAGCCAAGTCCAATACATAATGCTTGATGAAAGATTATTACGTGTTGCGACTTTGCAGTTCTTGGCAACGAACACATTTCAGACATAGGCAGAGGACATTGCTTGAGGGCTGGTGAAGTAAGCCTTGATGTTTGGTGGGAGAAGTACACCACTCTGATGGTAACAGCAAAAAAGACATTCTGTTATCCACTTGGATACTCAGATGTGATGGCCTAGCCTTTGTAAGAGCAGGCTATAGCTCGAAATAACCAAGGACACAGTCTGAAGAGGAGGTTATTTACTGTAACTGGAGCATCTTCGAGATGCGTGGTCCCTAGCTGTATTCCACATGTGGGTTCGCATGCATGCCATACACCCGAGTTCAGAAGTTTTCTCCAAGCAGTGTCTGTTGACTAGCACATGTGCAACATGTCTATTTGTGGTCCCGACCTAGGGTATAAGGGGCAGTGATAAGTAGGTGCCTCCTTGCTTGTTAATGTAGTGCATAGCAGACATATTGTTAACCAGGACCTGCACTGTGGAATTTCAGAGGCTAGGTAAGAAGGCCATGCAGGCTAGTCTGATGCCTCTGAATTCCAGGTTTATGGGAATTACCACTTCTACTGAGGACCAGGTCCCTTGCAACAGTAAGTGGTCCAGATGGCTTTTCAACTGTTCCTGATGCATTTGTGATTCAAGTCCTTGTTCAGTAGGGTGCTAAGCACAGTAATCCTCCTCATATATTTTTAGGTTTAACCACCATTCCAGTTCTGAGAGGCCTCAAAGTGGAACCAACACCTTCCCGTCAAATTGGTGTTTCACTGGACAGTGGATTGGCCTGAGTCAGATACATAGGGGCTAGAGGTGAAGTCAAGCAAGCATCATCATGTATGTGTACACACTAACATGTGGCCTAACACTCAAAGACCCCCTGGTAGAGGCCTCAGGGTCCTTCAACACCTATCCCAGGAAAGGAGCAGTAGAGAAGTCCCTCCAAGAGGGCTAGAGTGGTTGCGAGGAAGCAACCAAGCAGAGAGGCTATAGAGGAAGCAACCAATGAGGGCCCTATAAAAGAGATGCACCTGGCTGGCTGCAGGATCTGAAATGGCCTGGATAGATTAGTCTGCTAGCAGGGCCTGGGAAAGCAAGGGGTTCTCCTGGCTAGCTGCAGGGTTAAGGCAGGTAGTTGCTGGCAAGAGAAGCGAGGGAATAACTTCTGGCTGGCTGCCAGGACTCACTGAAGACAGGCCCACAGGCAGTACTTTTCCCTGGAAGTGTTACCTTGCGGAAGGTGGCTTATCTAGACTGACCCAGCTGGAGAGCTGGGGTCAAAGGACTAAAAGGCAGGTGAAGAACCTCCAAGGAGGAAGCCCTGGGAGTGCTGCTCCACCCCAGAGCAGGAACCTTCACATGTGAGCTGGTCAACTAGGGTACTAAGATCGGTCCTCAGTCTGACCAACAGGGCCTGAGTCTGGGGAGGGCTACAGGGACAGTGTAGGGAGCTCAGCCAGAGGACTGAGTCGCTGAAGACCTGCTGAGAGATCCATTGGCCAGAGGAGGGCGCTTGTGAAAGGTGGGTGCCAACCCAGTGAGAAAAAAACAGGTTGCAGACACAGTCAGCCAGTGAAAGTGGGTGCTCGCGAGAGACAGGTGCCAACATTGTTACACTCCCTGTCCTCCTGTGGGATCTTAGACTACAATTAACTATTGACAGGAAAGCAGTGACCCTTTCCCCACATGAGAAAGTTGTATTTTGTGACCATAACCTGGTAGTTTGCCAGAATTGCAGTGAGGCAGAGCAGTATGCTTTTTGCCCAGAAGTTTCTAATTTTTTAGGGTCCATGACCTTCAGTGTACTCTTTGAAAATGTAGATTTCTCCTGCATTACTGATATCAACAGGGACTCCAATTTTGAGAAGGTGTAGAAAAGTTCAAAGCCCTTCAGGGGCATTTGGTATCTTCTTTTCAGATGTTCAGATGTGGGAGAAAAAGTATCAGGCATTTGCCAGCTCAAATATTTCATCACTGATGGAAAGAATAATTCTGATGGGTGTTGCAGAACTTAGTATATCAAAAAGCATGTAGGACATCTCCTGTATTACTGTGATTTCAATGTCCAGGGATTCTGCAATGCAGGACTGGAGTTCCTGGAATGCCATGCTCGAGTAGGAGCTAGTGTCACTGCCTCATCAGGTAACGAAGACAACTCTTTCAGTTGAGACAGGTGTTCCTGTTGTCCCTCTATTACCTCCAACTATTGGGATCAACGTCAGGCACTGGTGTTAGTGCCCTGACTAACAGTGCTACCAGAGACCAGGATCGCTTCCACTTCCTTGATGCATCGGAGGGGGATATGCTCTAGGACACATGCAGTGACGGTCCCCAGTAAAGCCAATACAGCCAAGATGGCAAGCCATATGGGTATTGGTCTGACTGAGGTTCATCGACCCAGTGCCACTCATGCCTTATCTGGGGCAGAGCCCTAAGTGATAGCCTTCTATTACACCCTTGGAGGGACTCAAGAGTAGAGAAGAGGCATACGTACTGCATGCCAGAAAGGAGGAGTCTGCTGTCAACAGTGGAAAAAAACAGACCTCTTCAAACAGCGGTACTGGGCAGCAATATGGATTATGCACTGGTTCGGATGCTAGTCATCACTTTGGTGCAGGGGATGAGGGCATATCTAAGGCCCATGATCGGTTCAGTCACCAGCACCAATGATGGAGTTGGAAGCAGGACTACTTTACTGTGTACTGCCCCTATTTTGGGGGCAAGAGGTCATGTCCTCCCGGAAGGATGATCCCATGGGATATTTGGAGCTATGTTTCTGCTCTACCCGCTTTGCCTCTCAGCATTACCTTTTGTATCAGCATTACCTTTTGTATCACATCTATTGCTAAGTTGCTGGTGCTGGGACCCCTGGTGTGAATGCTCTAGGTGCCAGCTTTGATGGTGTCGTCCTCTTATCCTTCTTTCTACTGACTTATCCCAGGGTTGAGAGCCTGCATGAGGGATCACTGACCAATGCAAACTCTTTTGGCTCCACTTTGGGGTTATTTCCTTGAGGGCTCAAGTAAACCATGTTCATTACTCAAGCAGATGAAACATGAGCCAAGCACCCCTGGACTTGTTGTCCTGGTCCTGAAAGAAAAACAACTGGTACACCACGCACTTAAGCACTTGTCTGGGATTTGGCTCTTTCCCCAGGCAGAAGGGGCAATGGCTGGGTCTGTAAATGAGGTGGATGAGTCTGTCACAGAAGGAACAGGGTTTGAACACTGACAGTTTTGAAACTGACATGAGGCATGACAGTTGGCACAAAGTGCCTCTCCCTGCTATATAGTAGGGTGTATTTTTTCTTTTCTTTTTTTTTAATTAGAACATTCAATTAAAGGAAGAAGAAAAGTAAAGACAAAAATTTTCACCAAATTGGTAAAAAGGAATGAGTCTGACACTTTAAAATGTAAAAGGTCAGACACACATTAGATTCTGTCTTGGTAAGACAGCACTGAGGGAGGGTCACAGCTGCTCCGCCCTTTGTGACCTTGCACAGTAGAACACTGTGGCACAGGACACTGCTATTCAAAAGAATCCAATCACACAAAACTTCTACAATGCACACCTACAGTGGGATCCACGCTGACATATATTCAAAGTAGTATGATTTAGTCTGAACTTTTAATATAAAGTAGTCTTTCATTTAGTGTCTAGGACACAGAGCAGTAGATAGAACTAAGATCCTACATACATGAATGCAAGGCTGTAGGAAATATTCTACTTGATACTGTATTTGTGAAATAGTATATGATCATGTAGTTAAAGACTACTGTAATGCATATGCAGAAGGGGGTAGAGTTCAGGTTTTCCATCCAACCCTACTTTGGCATTACCTGTGTTTTGAATATTTAATTATACAACCTTTATGTTCCATTACAATAGTTTTTGGTATGGAAATTTCTCACTGTTTTTAAAAGTAAAAAATCACAATGATGGAGCTTTATTCTCTAGGACTTTGAAACTCAAATGGGTTACAATAATACATGTATATTTAATAATACAGCTACTTCAATGTCACGATCAGGCCCTGTTGAATAGATTTGATACGGTTTATAGAAAAGTACCAATCTTCTTCACAACTTAAGAGATGCAGAGCTTTCAGGGTGCATCAGAAGGGCACTTCCTTCTCTGCACTTTGCAAAGCATGAAGGATCTCTCTCCCAACCCCATATGTTCCTAATGATTCCCAGCATCCACTAGATTTTCACTGTGCACTTAAGTCAGCCATGAAAATCCTCTCACACCTGCACACTTTAAAAGTTAAATATGCTGGTTCATTGTTTCCTAACTCAGTCAGATCAAAACAGAACAAGCAAAAGCACTTCCCAGTTAATGCTATTTTCATTCTTAACCTCAGCTCTCAGCCATTTTATTTGTAGAACTGGTCAAAAAAACAAAATATAATATGAAAGTGAAATTTCTCTTCCCCACTTCCTTGGGTTCAAAAATGACTGAACTACTGCTCTGCAAATTTTGCTCTAAAAATTCCCCAACGGGCAACAGTACAGAAAACATCAGAGTGAACATTTCAGAAAGTTATAAGCCCTTTGAAAACATAGTTAGAATTGGAATAGTTACGGAAGTTTAACTACAGAGGTTGATGTTATTCCTGCTACAGTTAAAAGATGTGTACAAGATGTACTGAAATTAAATTCACTAGGTAAATGTAGTTGGCCCCTGCATATTAAGTGTTAGATACAAAGAAAAGCCAGGTAAAAGTTAAACAAAGACACAGAAAATGCTTAGAATAAGATATGGCTTACCTATAAAATAATTACATTTACCACTTAGAAAATCTGACTATGACTAACTATTATAGAGGAATTTATAAGAACTGGATGTTAGGTCATGTGATTACTTTCTTACATCCTAAAGTCTGAAGTAAAGCCAAAAATTCCAAATGTAAAATTTCAAAAGTTGGTTAACCAAGTTTGAAAGCCAGGACATTATGTATTAAATTTATCACTGTATAAAGAAGTTACTCTTCTTGTGCAGTAACAATGGATCTTCAAGATGTGTCCCTAAGGGTGCTCAACTGTAGGTGTGTCGACGTCCCGGCACTGCTGATTGGAGAATTTTGGTAGCAGCATCTGTTCGGCCTGCTCGTGAGACTAACAGCATTGTGGGCAAACGCCCCTCAGTTCCTTCTCTACTGCAGAGAGTATGAGGAGAACTCTGAAATAGAGGGGAGGAGGGTGGGTTGTTGAGCACCAACAAGGACACCCATCTCCAAGAACCATCATTACTGCACTAGGTGAGTAACTTCCTCTTCTTCTTCGAGTAGTGTCCCTATGGGTGCTCCACCATAGGTGACTCCCAAGCAGTATCCTACACTGGAGGCAGAGCTTTGGAATAGAGTCTGTGTTGGATGATAGTACTGTGGCGCCGAACCTGGCATCTGCAGCAGAGTCTCCCCAGATGGCACAGTGTTCCGCAAATGTATGTGCAGATGCCAAGGTAGTGGTTTTGCAGATTTTGAACATAGGGATGCCCCTGTAGAAGGTGACAGATGAGGAAACTGAGCTCATGAAATGTCTGAGGATTGCAGACGGGGGTGCTAAATCGTGAATCTGATTAGAGTTTATTCCATTTGAGACCCATTTAGAGAGTATTTGAGCTGAAATCGCTGTGCCTTTAGACCTGTCTGCAATGGAGATTTTCTGAAAACTCTTGTCCTGTCCAAATAAAAGGCCAAAGCTCTCCTTATGTCAAGCGTATGGAGGATGACTTCCCTATTATCCTGGTGAGACTTTGGAAAAAAGGTTGGAAGGTGAATGAGTTCATTCATGTGAAATGTGGAAGTCACTTTGGGGGTGAACTTCAGAAGTGGTCTAAACATGACTTTGTCAGGGAAAAAATGAGGAGGACTTGTGGCACCTTAGAGACTAACAAATTTATCTGAGCATAAGCTTTCATGGGCTAAAGCCCACTTCATCAGATGCATGCAGTGGAAGATATAGTAGGAAGATCACACACACACACACAAAATGGGGGTTGCCATACTAACTCTTAACAAGACTAATCAATTAAGGTGGGCTATTAGCAGGAGAAGAAAAAACTTTTGCAGTGATTATCTGGATGGCCCATTTCAAACAGTCGACAAGAAGGTTACCCTCTGATCCCACTGAGGGTTACCAAAAGAAACTACACCATTTGCTCAAGAAACTCCCTGAAAAAGCACAAGAACAAATCCACACAGACACACCCCTGGAACCCCGACCTGGGGTACTCTGCTACCCAAGATCCATAAACCTGGAAATCCTCAACGCCCCATCATCTCAGGCATTGGCACCCTGACAGCAGGATTGTCTGGCTATGTAGACTCCCTGCACAGGCGCTATGCTACCAGCACTCCCAGCTATCTTCGAGACACGACTGACTTCCTGAGAAAAAAATCATGGAGCAGGTCCTCAAGGAATCTATCCTGAAGCACTTACACGAGAGGAAAGTGATCAGGAACAGTCAGCATGGATTCATCAAGGGAAGGTCACGCCTGACTAATCTAATCACCTTCTATGATGAGATTACTGGTTCTGTGGATGAAGGGAAAGCAGTGGATGTATTGTTTCTTGACTTTAGCAAAGCTTTTGACACGGTCTCCCACAGTATTCTTGTCAGCAAGTTAAAGAAGTATGGGCTGGATGAATGCACTATAAGGTGGATAGAAAGTTGGCTAGATTGTCGGGCTCAACGGGTAGTGATCAATGGCTCCATGTCTAGTTGGCAGCCGGTATCAAGTGGAGTGCCCCAAGGGTCGGTCCTGGGGCCGGTTTTGTTCAATATCTTCATAAATGATCTGGAGGATGGTGTGGATTGCACTCTCAGCAAATTTGCAGATGATACTAAACTAGGAGGAGTGGTAGATACGCTGGAGGGCAAGGACAGGATACAGAGGGACCTAGACAAATTGGAGGATTAGGCCAAAAGAAATCTGATGAGGTTCAACAAGGATAAGTGCAGGGTCCTGCACTTAGGACGGAAGAATCCAATGCACTGCTACAGACTAGGGACCAAATGGCTAGGCAGCAGTTCTGCGGAAAAGGACCTAGGGGTGACAGTGGACGAGAAGCTGGATATGAGTCAGCAGTGTGCCCTTGTTGCCAAGAAGGCCAATGGCATTTTGGGATGTATAAGTAGGGGCATAGCCAGCAGATCAAGGGACGTGATCGTTCCCCTCTATTCGACATTGGTGAGGCCTCATCTGGAGTACTGTGTCCAGTTTTGGGCCCCACACTACAAGAACGATGTGGAAAAATTGGAGAGAGTCCAGCAGAGGGCAACAAAAATGATTAGGGGTCTGGAGCACATGACTTATGAGGAGAGGCTGAGGGAACTGGGATTGTTTAGTCTGCAGAAGAGAAGAATGAGGGGGGATTTGATAGCTGCTTTCAACTACCTGAGAGGTGGTTCCAAAGAGGATGGTTCTAGACTAGTCTCAGTGGTAGAACATGACAGGACAAGGAGTAATGGTCTCAAGTTGCAGAGGGGGAGGTTTAGGTTGGATATTAGGAAAAACTTTTTCACTAGGAGGGTGGTGAAACACTGGTATGCGTTACCTAGGGAGGTGGTACAATCTCCTTCCTTAGAAGTTTTTAATGTCAGGCTTGACAAAGCCCTGGCTGGGATGATTTAATTGGGGATTGGTCCTGCTTTGAGCAGGAGGTTGGACTAGATGACCTCCTGAGGTCCCTTCCAACCCTGATATTCTATGATTCTATGAAACTACAATCCATCAGTGGTCTTTCTGAAAACACCATCCTGGCCACTATGGATGTAGAAGCCCTCTACACCAATATTCCACACAAAGATGGACTACAAGCCATCAGGAACCGTATCCCTGATAATGTCACAGCAAACCTGGTGGCTGAACTTTCTGACTTTGTCCTCACCCTCAACTATTTCACATTTGGGGACAATGTATACCTTGAAACCAGCGGCACTGCTATGGGTACCCGCATGGCCCCACAGTATGCCAACATTTTTATGGCTGACTTAGAACAACGCTTCCTCAGCTCTCGTCCCCTAATGCCCCTACTCTATTTGCGCTATATTGATGACATCTTCATCATCTGGACCCATGGAAAAGAAGCCCTTGAGGAATTCCACCATGGTTTCAACAATTTCCATCCCACCATCAACCTCAGCCTGGACCAGTCCACACAAGAGATCCACTTCCTGGACACTACGGTGATAATAAGCAATGGCCACATAAACACCACCCTATACCAGAAACCTACTGACCGCTATTCCTACCTACACGCCTCCAGCTTTCACCCAGATCACACCACACAATCCATTGTCTACAGCCAAGCTCTACGATACAACCGCATTTGCTCCAACTCCTCAGACAGAGACAAACACCTACAAGATCTCTATCAAGCATTCTTACAACTACCAAACCCACCTGCTGAAGTGAAGAAACAGACTGACAGAGCCAGAAGAGTACCCAGAAGTCACCTACTACAGGACAGGCCTAACAAACAAAATAACAGAACGCCACTAGCCGTCACCTTCAGCCCCCAACTAAAACCTCCCCAACGCATCATCAAGGATCACTCTCACTGATCTTGGGAGACAGGCCAGTCCTTGCTTACAGACAGCCCCCCAACCTGAAGCAAATACTCACCAGCAACCACATACCACACAACAGAACCACTAACCCAGGAACCTATCCTTGCAACAAAACCCATTGCCAACTGTGTCCACATATCTATTCAGGGGACACCATCATAGGGCCTAATCACATCAGCCACACTATCAGAGGCTCGTTCACCTGCACATCTACCAATGTGATATATGCCATCATATGCCAGCAATGCCCCTCTGCCATGTATATTGGGCAAACTGGACAGTCTCTACGTAAAAGAATAAATGGACAAATCATATGTCAAGAATTATAACATTCATAAAACAGTCGGAGAACACTTCAATCTCTCTGGTCACTCCATTACAGACCTAAAGTGGCAATTCAACAAAAAGACTTCAAAAAACAGACTCCGAGAGACTGCTGAATTGGAATTTGCAAACTGGATACAATTAACTTAGGCTTGAATAAAGACTGGGAGTGGATGGGTCATTATACAAAGTAAAACTATTTCCCCTTGTTTATTCCCTCCCCCCACCCTGTTCCTCAGATGTTGTCAACTGCTGGAATTGGCCCACCTTTATTATCACTACAAAAGGTTTTCTTTCCTCCTGCCCCCCGTTCTCCTGCTGGTATTAGCTCATCTTAAGTGATTACTCTCCTTACAGTGTGTATGATAACACCCATTGTTTCATGTTCTCTGTGTATATAAATCTCCCCACTGTATTTTCCACTAAATGCATCCGATGAAGTGAGCTGTAGCTCACGAAAGCTTATGCTCAAATAAATTTGTTAGTCTCTAAGGTGCCACAAGTACTCTTTGTTCTTTCTGCTGATACAGACTAACACGGCTACCACTCTGAAATTTGCCAGGGAAGAAAACTGTGAAGAGAGGATGCGCCATCAGGGCAGCTGTCTCCCCATCCTTCCTGCCGAGGTAACTGTGATCACGAATACCATCTTCATGGAAAGGGGAGTTGAAGAACAAGTAACCATGGGTTCAAAGGACTGTCTAATCAGTCCTTTTAATACTAGATTGAGATCCCATTGTGGGGTTAGAAGCCTAGGTTGGGTAAAGAGGTTCGCTACGCCTTTGAAAAAACCTCTTCCATAGTTAGGTGGAGAAAAACTGAGTACCCTTCTACCTGCTGGTGGAAGGTCGCTATCGCAGCTAACTGTACTTTTAGCAAGCTAACAGAGTCCCGATTTCTTGAGATTCAGCAAATAGTCTAGGACTACAGGGTAGAGTGGCCGTATCCAGGGTGACTTTTTTGGACTTGCACCAGATCTGAAATCTGGTCCACTTCTGTCAGTAAGTACAATGGATAACCACTTTCCTGCTATGTAATAATACTTCTGATACCTCTTCAGAGCATGTCGTCTCTATGTGTTGGAACCATGAAGGGGCCAGGCTTTGAGCCATAGTATCCGCAGGCTGGGATGAAGAGTGCATCTCTCATTCTGCAAGAGGACATAAGGAGTGGTTGCAAGAGTCTCCTGTGGACACAGCACCAGTTGAGACAGTTAAGGGTACTATGTCTCTCTGGGCCAGGTGGGAGCGATTAGTATGATGTTTGCTTTCTCTCTTTATTTTCAGCAGGACTTTCAGCAACAGAGGAAATGGGGGAAGGCATAAAGAAGGTCCTTGTCCCATGGGGGGGGGGGGAGGAGGAGGAGGAGGAGGAGTGTCCCCCAATGCCCGCTGTGGAGCAGTACTGTAGACGTTTCTTGTTCTGGTAAGTTGCAAACAAGCCTCTCATCAGTGTCCCCCATTGTCAGAATATGTAGTGGAGCATCACTGAGTCTATCTCCCATTCGTGATAGTGTGGGAATTTGCTGCTGAGACTGTCTGCTGTCGTGTTGCGTACTCCTGGTAGGCAGGCCGCTGATACTGCAACATTGTGGGAAATGCACCAGTTCCATAGCATTAGTGCTTCCGCACAAAGGGAGGTCAATCCGGCACCTCCATGGATAAATGTAATACTTGCACACTATATTGTCCATCATGACCTGTGTGTGTACACCTCTGATCAGTGGAAGGAAATGAGCACATGAATTCCTGACCGCTCTGAATTCTGATAGATTGATGTGAAGGCACATCTCAGATGGAGCCCATTTGCCCTGCACTGTAAGATTATTAAGATATGCGCCCTATTGTATGAGAGATGTGTTTGATTGTGGTGGGCAACGACAGCAGTTTGTCTGTGTTGCCTTTGTTCAGCCTATAAACCAAACTGACCCATGATGATTGGAGGCATCTCATGCAAAGTTTGGCATGAACTATCACCTATGTGCCTACGGCCATGTGCCCCAGGAGCTGAAGGGAGTGTATGGCCAATATTTGAGGGCTGGATTGCATGGTCTCCATAAGCATGGAGAGACTGAGGAATCTGTGTTTTGGGAGGAGTGCTCTTGCTCATACGGAGTCAAGGTTGGCTCCTATGAATTCTAGTTACTGTACCAGTATTAATTGTTGATTTGTGTGTGTTTATTTGTAGGCCCAGATTCCTGAACAAATCCAGAGTGGTATGGGTAACTCGCTGGGCCTTCGAAGAAGCAATGTGCCCTGATGAGACAATCATCCAGGTAAGGGTAGATCATAATGCCCAGAGAGCATAGCTGGGCCGCAATCATAGAGATGACCTTGGAGAATACTCTGGGGGCCAATGAGAGGCCAAAAGGGAGTACTCTGTATTGGTAGTGGTCCTGGCCTAGTATGAATCTGAGGCATCTTCTGTGACATGGTATGATCGAAATGTGGAAGCAATCATCTTGAAGGTCAAGGGCTGAAAACCAGTCTCCTCTTTCTAACACTGGAATAATCATTCCCAAAGTGACCATCTTGAACTTCTGCGCCTTAAATTTGTTGAGCCCTCTGAGGTCTAGTATGGATCTCCAACGTCCCTTTTTCTTGGGTATCGGGAAGCAGTGAGAGTAAAAGCCTTTGCCTCTTAGATGTAGGGAGCACTGGTTCTATGGTTCCTACGGTGAGGAGATATTACAAGAAGAGATAGACTAGGGTCTCATAAGAAGGGTCCCTGAAGTGGAATGGGGAAGGACACTGGGGTGGGGGAAGGGGGTGAAATGGATGGAGTATTCATCTCAAATAATATCCAGTACCCATTTGTCAGAGGTTACCTGTTCCCAGGTGCAGCGGAATGGGGTGAGACAGAAATCCCCTCTCATCCCTATGGATACTAACATTGGATGGTATTGAAGAGAATGGTCTCATGGCACCTGGACCAACCCTTTGAAATTGTCGTTTTGAGGTGGATGGCTGTGAAGAAGTAGGATAAGGACCTGAAGGTTTCCATTGGGAGAACCTGAACTTTTCTTTGGGGTTCTGAAGAGTGTCGGGATGAATATTGTGACAACCAGAGCCTGAACGAAGGCTGAGAACTATACTCTCTCTTCTGCCCAGTTGTGTAGATTCTGAGAGACTGAAGAGTAACCCTGAAGTCTTTTAAAGTGAGGAGGAAAAAGTACGCCTTTTCCATAAAGAATTTTCTGCCTTCAAAGGGAAGGTCCTCCATAGTTGTTTGCACCTCTTTGGAGAAACTGGATAAATACAGCCAAGAGACTCGTCTCATCATGATGGCAGCGATGATGGAACATGCCATTGTCAGCTGCGTCGAATGCAGACTGGAGTGACATCTTTGCCACTAGTTGGCCTTAGTTAATGATAGCTTTGAATTGGTCCTTGTGAGATTCTGGGAGCTGCTCAATAAAGGAATTGAGTTTTAAGTAGCTGATGTAATCATATTTTGCCATTAGGACTTGATCGTTTGCGATATGGAACTGTAGAGTGGCTAATAAGTATATTTTTCTCGGCTGCTAGTCCCAGTCATAGGGGGTGGATTTCAGGTGATGCTGACAGCCTCTTGAGTTTTCTGCATCCATAATCATTGAATTAGGGGGCAGGTGGAATAAGAAAAAAAAAATCTGTCTCTTTTGCTGGTACGTAATTTTTTTTTTTTTTTAATCAGCCTGTTCGCATGTTGGTGGTACTGATGCCAGGGTCTGCCATATGAGTTTGGTTAATAGGGAGGGCTACTCGGAACAAAGTAGAGATGCATAGAATGTCCAGTAGTTTATGGTGTGCCTCTGTCACCTCCTGTAATGATAGTTTTAATGCATCTGCCACTCTTTGAGCTAGCTCCTGGAAAAGCTTAAAGGCGTCTGCCAACAATGGAAGGGGGGCATCACTTTCTTATCTGTTGATGAAGATGAGAAGTTGGTCTGGAGGGTAATCTCCCTCCTCTCAGTGTTCAGGGGGCTCGAACGACCCTCAATGCAGCAGCCGAAGGAGGGTGTCTCATCAGGCCTGAATAGGCCGAGCCAGAACCATGGGAGGCACAGTGTTTATGGGCTTGCCAAGGGTCCCAGTAAGGCCACTGAGAGCGTGGGAAGGACCCAGAAGGCTGCCCCTACCAAGGAGGCTGGGTGCCAGAGGGGCGGTACAGCTGAGGCCCATTTGGGAAATGGGTACCATAGCGTGAATGAGAAGAGTGACAGGAGACTGTCGTCTTGCTCATTGTGACTCATCACTCAAAAATGGGGGGGGCATGGCATGATGTCACTGACAAGTCTGGATCTCTGAGTGGATTCATTACCAGGTAGAGGTGAGTCGAATGCATCAGACACCGAAAGATCTGTCACGTACCAGAAGTCCGGCAATGCCACAGTCATCTGTTCTGGTAGCAGTTGGCAGAGCTGAGACATCTGCAACAAAGGAGTTGGCAATGTGTACTTACTGTGCAGTCCACCAGTGCCTGGCGTGCCAAGATGGAACAACTGTCAATGCCTGCACCAAAGGAGCCTTCCCCAGTGTGGATTCTCTTTTTCTCGCACTCAATACCGATGAGTCTTTGCTTGTGCCCACTGGGTCCTTAGGCAGCCCATAATATTCTATCAGGGCGGTAACGTGAGCTCTGGGTACCTGATTTAGACAGCTTTGGTGCCATCGGTACCGATGATTCCAAGTGAACTGGAGAACGTTTTCAGCTCGGTCACGGCTTGCTGTGGGGATTCACAGCCCTTTTCTTAGAAGCCTTGTGAGACTGGCTCATGGATGACTTCTTCAGCTCACCTCCCTTAGATGTAGAGGGTTGCAGTGAGAATTCCCACCACCCAGAGTCTTGGAGTGACTCTGAGGGCGGTTGGAGGAGTGCTTCCATTAGGAGAAGCTTGAGTCCCAGTTCTCTCTCCTTTCTGGATCTGGGTTTCAATTGCTGGCATAAACCACACTTGTGTGGGATGTGGTTCTCTCCCAGACAGCAAACGCACTAAGAATGTCCGTTAGTCACTGGGATAGATGCTTTGCAACAGAAACACTTCCTGAAACCCAGTTCGGAAGGGGGGAGGGGGGGAAGCACCCATAAGGACACTACTCAAAGAGGAATACAGGTTCTACCACAACAGTCCCATGCATTAGTGAGGATGCCTTATATACCACCTATATTTGTGTACAGTGTCAGTGTTCTAAATGACAGGTTTCAGAGTAACAGCCGTGTTAGTCTGTATTCGCAAAAAGAAAAGGAGTACTTGTGGCACCTTAGAGACTAACCAATTTATTTGAGCATGAGCTTTCGTGAGCTACAGCTCACTTCATCAGATGTAAGTGTTCTAAATGTTGAACAATGTTTTAGGAGGTTATGATTTTTTTCAATATCTATACACTGTCCACAACTGGAAGAAAATTCAAAAGAATGACAATTTAAATTAGTGAAAATTCCACCAAATGGGTCTGTATTTATGGGCTTTTAATTCCCTTGAAATTAGTTTTAAAAGGCAGACCTGCTAGATGGCTTGGCTGGAATAGCAGTGCCCTTTCAGGGGAGATTTCTAAAGCAATCTTAGAAATCTTCTTTTACTAGAGGGCAGAGGCTTGTTGCCTAATCAAAGTAATGCTTTAAGGAAAAGGGATAAACTCATGCCTCTTTGCTAGTGGTGTGAAGGTATCTTTACATGGCTTTGTAGGACAACAGTAAGAGTTTGAACATGCTAATAATAATCAAAATAATTATATAGAGAGAGGAAAAATCATACAGCTAGAGGTACTAGCTCTTTTTACGTATGTGATCAGGGAAACAGGGTGTAGAAAAGCCTGTGGCTTGTTTTAAAATGTCTGAGTTCCTTTTAACAAAGACAATTAAACACTCTGCTAAATCTCAGGAAAGCTACTCTACATTATGGATAAAATCAAATGTACAAATCTGTGCACTGTATTATAATATGTAGGCTGACAAAAAATTACACTAGAAAAGAGATACCTCCAATTTGCTCTTCTCGGCAGCAGCTTGCAGAGAAGGAGAAGGTGCCAAAGGCAGAACAGCATCAGAGGAGGACATCTGTACAAAGCAGATGAAAGGGATGAGAAAGGAACCATGGCAGATTATCAGAATTAACAGACTATAGAAAGAGCAAAGGAACATATGATTTCATATTTTTCCCCAAGATACAGAAGCACTTTGGGGAGAAAAAAAATCATACAATATAGAAAAACAAGGCAGGCAAGACAAAGCATTTGCATTTTGGTCTTTTGAATTTTACTAATGCTATTTCTAAAGGAAGAGAGGTTTGTCAGGTAACTGTGAATGATTTATAATGAAATTCACTAGAATATAAATATAAGAAAATGAACCTGGATAAGATCACATCACAGGAATGAGAAAAATAATTAGGTTTCATCCAATGTTCAATTTTATCCAATGTGACTGTTGAAATATTAATGTCTTGAAGCATGAAGGCATGCTGTCCCATGGGGGAGCAAGGGGGGAGTGCTTTTGTTCTTGTTCACTGTAACAGAATATTTATTTAAAGAATACAGCAAAATAACTCTGAAAGTTATACATTTAATTAAAAGCTCTAATGAACTGTTCTCTATTTAAGAACATGCTAAACATAAAAAGCTGTGAGTTTCTACAAAGCAGCATCCTAGCAGTCGGTTGCCAGACCTATTACAAAGCAATTTTTTTATTTTTATATATATATATTTTCCTTCTAAACATCAGTGTGCACGACCACTATTACCAGCACTGTACTTCCAGAATTACCAAAGATATTATGAGACCGTTATATACACCAGAGAGGCGACTTACACATGAAAATGGGATTCGTCTAAAAGCATTTTCATACATCTTCCTAATCCATTTCTTTGTGTGTACTTGATCACTTTAATAGAAGCATTATCCTTCTATTCCCTTTACAGAAAAATGCAACTGAAATAGGTTTACTAAATGTGCAGTAAATCTTCAGAGCTATAAAACTGACAACTCTGTATTTCCCAATATCATCATTAGTATCCACATGGAACATTTAAAAATAAATTGAGCTATGAGTACAGGTCTGTACGTACTGTCAAAATAAACCCTGATTATTTAGATATGCAGTGTTGTTGATCCCAAGTTAATAGAGGGAAAAGATCGGTGAGGTAATATCTTTTTCTGAATCAACTTCTGTTGGTGAGAGAGACAAGCTTTCGAGCTTACACAGAGCTCTTCTTCAGGCATGGGAAAGAAGAGCTCTGTGTAAGGTCAGAAGCTTGTCTCTTTCACCAACAGAAATCGGTCCAATAAAAGTTATTACCTCACCCACCCTGTGTCTCTAATATTTAGATGGCACTTTTTTTTTTTGCATTAAGTAATCTTTGACACAGCTTCTTACAATCTAGCTGAAAACTACAGAGAAACCCCTTGTTACATCTTTAGTGTTGCATGTTTGTTATAGAAGATCCCATGAGTATTGTTGTAGTTAATTTATGCATGTTTTGAATATTCACTATCTGTATATATAAAGGCCCTGGAAACGTGCTTTTGCTCTGAAGGTTGGTGCATGATGTTCCAGAAAAGGGGTTTTGTTTTTTAATACTGTGTTCAGTAGTTTCAAGAAGAAATTTCACACTGGGTTAAACTTCTAGAAGTGATACATTTATACAAAAAAGTGACTTAGTCAGTATTTTTCTGGTTTTAGTTTGTTATAGAATCTACTAGTGTTATCGTAAGAGGTACCTGAGAGACTCCCCATGATCATGCAGTAAATTTAATCTTATGCTTATAACTTTCTGTTGCTATGGAAACAGTGATATATCCAGCATTTTGACTTTACCACATTAATTTATAAAATGAAGAGAGGGGATTATTCACTCAGCCTTATTTGAGCATTGTTTAGTTACCAAATCTTTTACCAAACTACAGACTATTTAAAACCCAGATAGTCAAGTGTTTAGTCTGATGTGTAAGTCCCCCCATAATTTACTAAAATAATTTAAAATCTCATTTCAGCTGTGCTTTCTGGTTCCTAGACATAAATTGTTTTTAGTTCCCTCACACATCTGTCAGATGCAGATGCAGAATGTGGGTTAGGGTTGTTTTTTTTTCCTTTTTTAATCGCAAAATAGGAGTTTTCTACATCTGAAAGTCTATTAAACAAATGATGACTATTGGCCAGGCAATATCACACATTCAAATAATGCAATAGAGATCAATGACTTTTTGAGGCCATCATAATCTATACAATAAACATACATTGCAGCATTAGCCCACTTGCTTCACAAGTTTGTTTCCTCATTTGCATACCATCTGTCAAAACAAAGGTATCAGAAAGTCCACAAAAGGCCAAACATACAAGTACTGTGCCTACATAATTGGCATAACAATTTTAAACTGAAGTATATTACAATGCACTTGGAATCAAACATTTTGAATCTAGTTTGCCTACAGCTGATTCAACAGTTGTCCATTGTGACCTTGTTTCTTCATTCTTTGGCAAGATTTGGCTGTCTGACACTACATTTGCTGTATCCAAGCAGGAGAGGAATGCCCAATATATTTTAACTCCTAGGTCAAGCCAGCCACATACAGTATGTACCTGTGACCCTGTAAGATGCACAAAAGGCCAATGTATATATCCTAGGTCCACTCTTAGTGAAGCTGACTTCATAATGCAAAGCCCCACCAGTCCTTGAAATGCCTAGAGTATAGTCCTGTCCATCTTTCAGTGTTAACATCTTGGGGACCAACACTCTTCCTAACAAAGGAAGTTTAAGATGTGTTATTGCAAATGACAGTTTAAGATGATTTATCTTTCAGTCTGGTTTCTCTCTAGGCCTGTCAGTCTAGCTCAGTGGTCACCAACCAGTTGACTCCCTGCCTACCCCAGCCTCACACCGCTCCTGGAAGCAACCAGCGCAGGGGTCTCCCCCACCATGCACTGCTCCTGCCTGCAAGCACCAGCCCTGCAGCTCCCATTGGCAGGGAGAGCTGTGGGGGCAGTGCTTCCAGAGCCATGTGACACCCCACCACAGGGGCACATTGGCCCTTCCTGGGAGTGGTGTGAGGCCGGGGTAGGCAGGAAGCCTGCCTTAGCCTTGCTGCACTCCAACACTCTGCCCCAGCCTGGAGCCCCCTCCTGCACCCAAACTCCCTCCTATAGCTTGAACCCCTCACCGCCTCCTGCACCCCAACCCCCTGCCTCAGGCTCAGCCCAGAGCCCCCTCCCACACTGTGAACCCCTTGGCCCCAACCCAGTGAAAGTGAGTGAGGGTGGGGGAGAGCAAGTGATGGGGGGAGGGGAGATGGAGTGAGCAGGGCGGAGCTTTGGGGGATGGGTGGGGGAAGATCCTGGGTTGCCCTTAGATTTAAAAAGTAATCTTGGGCATAAAAAGGTTGGAGACCACTGGTCTAGCTGATCAACCTAACATAAGGAGCTCTTACTACAGGGAATTAGCATGGCAGAACAACACTAAATGGTCCCAGATCCAACCCAGCCACAGAAACTCTCAATGGGAAGTCTCCATGGCATTCCTGGTCCTTTCCCTCCCCTACTACTTCCTACTCTCCTGTCCCCACAACACCACAGCACTCTGGATTTGGCAACCCTCTTGCATCCAGAGAGCTCCAGGCTTTCCAGAGTCCAAACCTGCACATTTATTAATCATGTTTTTAATCCACCTGTTGATCTTGAGGTGCTGGTGACTAGTCTGCAATCCCTGTGTGTGCAACTATTTTTCAGTGGTTTCAAGCTTATTCACTGAAGGAAATCTCTCAAAAGGTGGAGTGAGGCAGTGGGCTGTCACCACACCTTCCTTGTAAGGTACTGTTGGGTTTTCATTCACTACCATTATTATTCAATATATATTTGAAATCTTCAGGGGATACTCCTAAGTCATAGGCTGAGATACCACTAGTATGTTCAGCTCTTTGAGGACTGGCAAACTAATACCTAGATATTATGGTGATAGGAGCTTTGGAAACAGCCAGATGCAGCCTTGTTTGGCAAGGGTTGAGGATTTATGTTTAGCCCAGAGGAGACAGTGATACCAGCAGGTGGGTAGATATGACTATTCTGAGAAACTTGTGGATTACTAATGATATTGTTACGGAATCCATGAAGCACACATTGGCCATCAGTATCAAGAATAATTGATGCTTCCTTAAATTTTTAAAAATTACAAAGCTAATTAAGTACTTATTCTTCCAACATTTCTCAAAAAAAGGCAATTGAGATCAGTTGGATCCTCTCTCTTACGGTCTTCAAATTTTATCAGGATTACATCAAGGAAGGGCCTTCAGTTTGGGAGCTATTTATAGACCTCCCCAGTCATATTTCAGACAACATCATCTGTCAGATTTCCACTGTAAATGTTTTCAAGGATTTGTGAATGGTCTAATTAGAATCAGTTCACTTTCAGCAATTCAAGCCTCCTCTTCCCACCCTCATTAGCTCTTCCTTTTCAATCTCCATTTGCAAGATTTGTTGTTCTTTTTGGATCTTACTGGAGTATCAGATATTCTGCACAGGACATTATAGTAAGGAACTTTAAAAAAAATTACCCAAAACATTTTTGCATCTAAAGAAAATTCCATGAAATTAAGATTTTACGCTCATCTACCCTTATAATGAAGGTTTCTTGGTGTACTAAAAGATCCAAATGTATAGGAATAAGAGTGAATGTAGTAGAGCACACTATATTTCAGTTTCTTTCTTTGTGACGGTTTTCATTTTTCTCTCTAGCTGGAAATATAATCTAATAACCAGGACAAACTGATTGCTTTGAATTGAAACTACAGTACTGCACAGTTGTTCTACCGTGCAATTACAGATTAAATAGGTATACCTCTCATGTGAAAAGTGTATAATAAAATTTATGGTACCTACGCTCCTTTTACAGTTTTGCCAAGATCTCTGCAATAAACCTTGAACTTAATTAATAATTTTCATTCAAATAAAATATGCTGGAATTTTAAATTTCATTACAGAAATGAAAGATTCTAATCTTTTATTTTAATAAAAAAAATAAAGATAGATAAAGTTTCTACAATACCTTGTAGGATTCTACTTGAGTTTTAAATTGACATTATACTGACCTAGTGATGATCCCAGGAGGACTAAATGAGAGCAAAGTATAGCCATACAAATGGCTGTTTCTAAACAAACAGCTATAAACATGGGCATATAAAGGAACTATGACAAAAGCTTTTATTAGCGGCTTACAACTAGTTTCTTCCATTGTTTTCAAAGCACATACTATTTTTTTTTTTATTTGTTATTTTGAAAAAACAATGCTAAGAAAGAACCCAGCAACATCAGAAATATCACAACCTTTTATTTAACTCTTCTGATATCGAGTGTTAACCAGGTAATTCATACACCAAGTAATCCATAAACATATCTTTTAAACATTTATCAAACCATAAATGGACCGCATAAGACCACAGAAAAAAAGTCTACGAAAAATGCTTTAACCACCTAAGGTGGAGTTAGGAGTTGAACCAAACAAGAGTGCCCTCTAGTGGCCATTTTATATATGCACAGTTAATTTACAGAGAAGAGATTCTCTGAACTTAGAACACAAGTAAATCCTGTTAAATTTTAACTTGTTTCTAGTTAATTATATTCTGCAATTAGACTTCTTTAGCTGAATGATTAATTAGTTCAGGCTTTTCAGATATTCAGTAGTAAGAAAATTAAATGCACCTTTGCACTACTAAAAATATATTATTTGCTTGGCAGTAATGGCTAGAATCCCAATTAGGTCTCTACTGCACTATGTGCCACACACCCAGAACAGTAGACCCAAAATGCTTGCAATCTTTAAAAAACGTTTACTCACCTTCTCCTGTTGTTCTTCGAGATATGTTGCTCATGTCCATTACAGTTAGATGTGTGTGCACTGCGGGCACAATCGTTGGAAAGTTCTTCCACCAGCAGCACCCGTCGGGTCGGCTGTGGAGGCCCCTAGAGTGGTGCCTCCATGCTGGTGAATATATGACCCTGCCAACCCAGCGCCTCCTCAGTTCCTTCTTGCTGGCTACTCCGACGGGGGGGGCGGGGAGAAGGTGGGCAGGTCTGGAATGGACATGAGCAATACATCTCGAAGAACAGTTATGAGAAGGTGAATAAATGTTTTTTTCTTCAAGTGCTTGCTCATGTTGATTCCAGTTAGGTGACTCCCAAGCCCTATTCTGGAGGTGGGATCAGAGTTATGGAATCACTGACAGAAGCACAGCTCTACCGAAAGCTGCATCATCTCTGGCATGCTGGGTAACGGCGTAATGAGAAATGAAGACAAACCGAGGACCATATCGCTGCCCTGCAGATTTCTTTTATCGGGACCTTGGGCCTTCTGGAATGTACCATTAGTGCCAGAGCAGGGACTTTAGCTAGCTCATAGCACATCTGGATGCAGGACGTGATCCACGATGAAATCCTCTGAGATGAGACCAAGAGCCCTTTTATCCGATTTGCCACTGCCATGATCAGCAGGTTCGACTTACAAAACACCTTTGTGCTCTCGATGTAAAAAGGCTAGCAACCATTGAATGTATGGTGTGTGAAGCCTCTGTTCCTGGCTACTCGCATAAGGCTTAGGGTAAAGGACAAGGAGAAAAAATGTCCTGGTTGGAGTGGAATTGGGAACAACCTCTGGAAGAAAGGCTGGGTGAGGCCTAAGCTATACCTTGTCCTTGAAGAAAACCACATAAGGAGGATCGGAGGCGAGGGCCTTCAACGCTGAAACCCTCCTCGCCAAAGTAATGGCGACTAGGAAGACCACCTTATAAGAAGCACATGGAATCTTTTTCAAGGGGATACAGCAATATGCTACTTTTCCATAACAGATATAGGAGTGAACAAGTCACCAGAGGTTCAAATGGGAGTCCCATCAGTTTGGAAAGGACCAGGTTGATGTCCCACACTGGGATCAGCTGTCTAATCTACAGGTACAGTCATCCCAGTCCCTTGAGGAAAGGGCTGGCAAAGACGGAGTGTGCGGCCGCTTCCAGATGGAATGCAGAGATAGCTGCCAAGTGCACCTTGATCGATGATGCTGCCAGACCCTGGTGATCAAATGAAGCAGGTATTCCTGGATAAGCAGTATGGGCACCTGCATCGGGGGGGGGGGGGGGGGGAGTTGCTCTGAGCGCACCAGATTGTGAATCTTTTCCACTTGGGCAGATAGGTGGCCCTGGTGGAGGGCTTCCTGCTAACAAATGAGATCTCCCTAACCTGCTCGGAGCACATGAGTTCCATGCGGTTTAGCCATGAAGCTTCCAAGCCATGAGGTGAAGGGACTGGAGGTCAGGCTGGTGAAGGCCACCATGATCCTCGGTAATCAGGTCCGGGACTAGGGGCAATGCGATTGGGGCCTCCACCAACAGCTCCAGCAGTGTGGTGTACTACTGGTGACGAGGTCAAGCCAATGCCACCAGTATGACCATCACCTTGTCTCTGAGGACTTTGAGCATGAATGAGAATGGGGGAAATGCGTATAGCAGATGATCCATCCAGGGGAGGCCCAGGCTGTGATTCCAGAAAGAGCAGAATCGCCGGCACTTCTTGTTGCTTCGCGTGGCAAAGAGGTCTATTTGGGGAGCTCTAGAAAATACTGTGTATCATGTCTGGGCAGATGGACCACTTGTGGTTGTGGAAGGATCTACTCAGGTAGTCTGCCACCTCTTTCTGGGAACCTTTGAGGTAAGACGCTTCTAGGTGAATGGAGTGGGCAATGTAGAACTCCCATAGCTGGAGGGCTTCCCCGACACAGGGGTGAGGAATGGGCTCCACCCTGCTTGTTTATGTAAAATATTGCAGTTGTGTTGTCCATCATGACTCCCACACACTGTTCCTGCAGATGAGCTTGGAAAGTTTGGCATGCTTCTCGGATCGCTCTCAGCTTCTTGATGTTGATGTGGAGCGAGAGTTTGCCTTGGGACCATAAGCCCTGTGTCTGAAGGTTTCCCAGGTGCATGCCCCCAACAAAGCGCCGAAGCATCCGTTACCAGGGACAGAGAGGACTGGAGGCTTGTGGAAGGGGACTTCCTTGCACACCATTTGTGGGTTGAGCCACCAGCAGAGGGACTTGAGGACCTGTACCAGGAGGTGTGAGCACCGAGTCCAGTGTGACTGACTTGGCTAGGCTGATGCGAGCCAAGCCTGGCGAGGTCTGAGTCACATCCTGGCATGCTGTATCACACAGGTTCAAGACGCCATGTGATCGAGTAGCCTAATACAGACCCTTGCTGTGGTGGTGGGGCACCATCTGAGTCCTTGTACGATGTCCATTATTGCTTGGAAGTGAGCCTCCGGCAGGAAAGCCCCGGCCCAGTTCGATTCCAGCACTGGCCCAATAAACTATCTTTGAGTTGGTACCAGGGTTGACTTGCTCTCATTGAGGAGAAGACCCAGCCTGTCAAAGGTGGATCTCACGAAATTGACCTGTGCATCCACTTGGTCCCTGGAGCAGCCAGTTGTCGAGGTAAGAATGCACCTGTACCTGCCTCCTACAGAGGAAGGCAGCTACAACCAATATGCACTTGGTGAACACTCGGGGGGCCACGAACAGGCCGAATGGGAGGGCCATAAATTGGTAATGTTTGTGACAGACCACAAACCTGAGGAAGCATCTGTGGACGGGTTGTATCGATATGTGGAAGTACGCATCCTTGATGTCGAGGGCGACATACCAGTCTCCTGGATCTAGAGAAGGGATAACTATTCAGGGAGACCATGTGAAACTTCAGCTTTTTCATGAAGCTATTGAGGCCTTGCAGATTGAAGATGGGTCTGACTGACACACACACACACACACACACACACACCCTTTGCCCTGGGGATTATGAAACAACGGGAGTAGAATCCCTTGCTCTTTAGGAACCTCCTCCACTGCCCCTGTGGCAAGGAGCATTTGCATCTCCTACATGAGGAGATGCTCGTGAGAAGGGTCCCTGAAGAGGGATGGGGGCGCACAGAACTGGAGAGAATATCCCACTCTACCCTGCGAAGGACCCAGCGGTCTGATGTTATTTGTGACCAAACACAGTAGAAGTGGGATAGATGGTTCAGGAAACAGGGATGAAGATCTGGTCCATCAGCTGGTATGTCATCCCCGGGCACACCTTCGAAAGGCCTGCTTAGAGCCTGAAGTAGCACTCTACCGGCCCTGGTTGGATGGGGGCTGGGAAGGCTTATGCCTGCCGTTCCTGCCACGCCTGCTAGAGAAATCGTACCTAGGACGTGAAGGACAGGGGCTCTGTATAGGCTGTGGCATGCACCCCCAGGAATTTCAGTATAGCCCTGGAATCTTTAAGGCTATGCACACAGGTCGGCTCCATCAAATGGCAGGTCCTGCAGGATATGTTGCACCTCGGGTGGGAGCCCCGAGGCCTGGAGCCATGAGCTTTGCATCATGGCAATCTTGGAGGACAAGTGCGTGCCGCCAAGTCTTCAGCATCCAGTGAGGCCTGTAAACAGGTCCGTACCACTGCCTTGCCCTCTTCAACAACTGCCCTGAACTCCTCCTCAGACTCCGCAGGTACTAGCTCCTTGAACTTTAGCCTTGAGTTCCAGGAATTGAAGTTGTATCTGCTCAGGATTGCCATTTGGTTGGCAATCCTGAGTTGAAGCCCCCAGGTCAAGTAGACCTTGCGGCAGAAAAGGTCCAGCTGTTACATTCCTTGGATTTGGAGGTAGGACTCTGCTGCCCCTGTCTATTGTGCTTGTTTACCATGGCTGCCACCAACGAGCAGGGCTGGGGGTATGTGTAAAAATATTTGTACCCCTTAGAGGGAACGAAATGCTTCCTCTCAACTCCCTTTTCAGTTGGAGGAATGGAGGCAAGGGTCTGCCACAGGGTCTTTGTGTTGGCCTATATAGTTTTGATGAGGGGCAGAACCACCCTCGATGGACCTTCCAGGGCCAGGATGTCCACCATTGGTTCCTCTGGCTCTACAACCTCCTCAGCCAGAAGGCTCATGTTGCGCACTACCCTTCGCAGCAGGTCCTGGTGGGTGCGGCTATCTATGGGGGATGGTCCCGAAGCAGAGGTCCCTGCAACCACTTCATCCGAGGAGGATAACAATGATGCCAGAGGAGTTACAGGGTCTTCGTGGCCCTCTGGGTCCCTGGGGACATCCTGCACAGCCTTTCATTCCCCGCTGACCACCCCAGGGTCCACGCTGGTGGTGGGAGCAGGCTCAGATGGTGGCAGGGTGGAGTGCACTGGAGTCACTTCAGAACCCCGAGCAGCGGGGTAACTCATTAAAGCCGCAGGTACCTGTGGCTCTCACACCTCCAAGTAGAAGTCCTTGGAAAGGTGCCCTGGGCCTGGTGGTATGCCCACAGGGTCCAGAACGGCCATTGCACAGGCACTTGCCAGGGCCCTGCAGCCACATCCAGACACCTATGGTCTGATCTGGGTTGGCTACGCCTGGAGTACCAGGACTCTGTCTCCAAAGACAAAGACCTGGAATGTAAAGGCAGTGCCCATCGGAGCTGCACCTGTGATTGGTGCTGGGAAGCAGTGCTGCGACCGGGAGCTCCCACAAGAGGTCGAGTAGTGCTGCAACACATGATGCTGGGAGTGGGACCTGTGCCTCATTAGGGACTGGTGCCGCGATGGAGAGCAGTGCTGAGAATCAGAGCTGTGCCACTTGGTCCCTGCTGGGGACTGGTACCGTGGCGTTGCAGTTGATTGCATCAACATTGTGGGCTTGCTTTGAGACAGTGTAGCACATTGCAGTACCAGAGCCTTCTCCCAACCAGCCAGAGACATGGCACCATCATGGGGCGATTAAGTCCCTTGCGGCCTCGAAGATGTTTGGTGTGGATAGCAACTGGATGTCCTCCACCACGTGGCCCAGGGAGTCCACGAGCACCAGACTTGACAGCCCCCCCTTGCAGGGCCAAAGTCAACAGTGCTGTCTCCCGGGCTGTCGGTGCCGGGTGCTCCTCCCCAGAACGCACACTGGTGGTGCTCTCCGAGGTGGCTGTCCTTGGCACAGGAGATCGGCCCGTCCTGTTTGCGGTGCCGCTTCTGTGGTACTGGTGAATGGGAGTGGTGCTGCACCACCTCCGCTGGCCTCAGTGCCAGGGAGCACCAGTGCCAAGGGTCTCTATGCCCAGAGTCCTTCCTCAGCACAGCTTCACATTATGGAGATCAAAGCACTCCATATGGAGGAGCTCAGTGCCGGATCCTGCCATGCCGAAGCTGGCTGGGGACGAAGAGCTGCCTCCATCAGGAGCTGCTTCAGGAGAAAGTCTCGCTCCTTGTTCTCCCTGGGACAAAACCCTTTACAGATTTTGCACACGGTATGTTTGGCTGCAGGGTTTAAAACCTTAGGATCGAAGCATGCCCTGAGCCCCAAAGGGAACAGGAAAATTGGGATGGGGAGAACCCCCCCACTCCTACACTAACACTATAAACTAACAACTCTTAACAGTACCAGACTACAAAACTACAATGATACAACTACTAGGAGAAACAAGGAGCATTTGCAATAGCAAGTCACCATAGTTCCAACGACCATCACCGGCTGTAAGAAGGAACTGAGGAGGTGCCGGGTCAGCAGGGTCATATATTCACTGCCGTGGAGGCGCCACTCGAGGGGGCTCAACAGCTGACCAGACGGGTGCTGCTAGGGGAAAAACTTTCCGGCAACTGTGCATGCTGCACGCACACACCTAACTGGAATCTACACGAGCAAGCACTCCAAGAAGAACTGGAAGAACTGGAGTTTATATTTAAAATGCTAATCTGGTACCCTCTTAACAAATAAGTTCTGTGAGGATTCAGAGACTTATCTGCTTAGTTTACTGAAATTTTTAAATTTTTTAACTGCTGTCAGCATTCCAGTGCCAATACAGCTATTGCAGGAAGATGAACTCTATTCTGACACCTCCACATCTAAATTCCAGCTGCAGCAACAAGTTCTGCTCTCATTTCCATCACTGAAAGCTGGGGTTGCACAACAAAGGCAGAAACCTCATTATTGGTAACATACCAGTCTGGGAGAATACAGTTGACTTTCAAATTCCAGATTGATTTTACAGGTCAGGGAGTTAAATACAGCTTTACTTGGAAACTGAGCAAATTTTAACTGAGAAGTAGTGGGAGACATACACAGAACCACAGTACCATGTTTCCAGAATCACTCAGTTTTCACTCTTATCTAAATAGTATATTGGTAATAGACCTACAACTAGGATCATACTGTAGTATTTGTTTAATGAGGCCTCACCTATTGGAAAACTTTTTGAATACTATTTATGTTGACACTTTAATTAAATCCATTAATGGATCTCTGAACAAAGAAATACCAAGTCTGTGATCTAGAGAGCTGTTTCCATCACAAGAGTAAAGCATGTACAAATTAAATGTGGTGATCCTACCCTCCTAGAAAAAGTTTAGTAGGTCTTCAAACAGCTCCCTTTTGAATGTTACAATTCCCCCTCCCCACCCCCCAAATATACTTGTGTGTGTTTGGGGCGTTGTACAGTTAAGTTGTTTTGGTTCTTTGTGTTTGTGTGTCTGTGGTTTGTTTTATTTTTAAAAAAGGTCAGGTGTTTCTTCAGTGCAACTTCTGTCATGATCAAATTTGGGGATGACATTGTCAGGACTTAAGGTCCTGCAGCTGCGCCTGCTCAGTATTCCTGATACCCTAATGAGCCGCTAGGTGCCTGATGGATTGCCCTACACGACTGGTTGAAGAAGTTAGCAGGCCAGTTCTTAAGCTCAGCAGCAGCTCCTTGGCTACTCAACAAACATGCCCACGGACATTCATCCTCCCTGTGCTTGCATCTTGCCAAGCCCTGCTCCTTCTCCATTCCTCCACAACTCCTGTCCAGATCCTGCCTGCACCCAACCTTGTCCTCAACCTGTCCCAGCTTTGCTACTGCCTCAGAACCAGCCATGCTTCTTCCTTTCCTGACTTCTGGTAATCCAGTTCCGACCCTCAGCTCTGATTCCTGACTCCAGCTCTCTCTGTCTGCCAAACCTTGGCTCTGGCATTCAGACTGACTCCAGTTCTGACCTTCAGCTCTGCTTCCTGGTTCTGGCCATGTCAACCCCTGGCTCTCACATCCAGACTCCAACCACTAGGCATGACTCCCAATCTGACCACTAGGCCTGAGCGCCTAGAACCCGGGCTCCTGACAGACACAAACCAGATGGGTAGCAAACACACAAGATACAGCCTAACTGTAAAATGACCGAGAAGTTTCAGTAATGGAAGACTCCAGGCAATAAGGAGAGGCTTAGTGCTAATGAAAGTGAAGTCCTACAGCCAGTGAAAGGAAATAAAACACATGGAGTTAAAACCAAGGAATCACTGCATTAAAATGTTTGTCTCCTTAACGCATCCTTAAACTTTTACATTAAAAAAAAAGTGTCATAGTTAAGAGTTACTGGACCCTTTCTGATTTCGTGGAGCACACCATTCCCAGGATTCAGACCTCTAGCTGTCATCTAGCTCCAGGTGGAATCACAAGATTATCCCATTCTCAGATCAGGCCCTGGGTTGCACAAACTGGTTCTAACCAAGAGTACCTCAGTAGGTTTGATTTAGGGTCAGAGCCTGGAGGCATGTTCCCTCCAAGAGCAACTGCTGTTTTATTGAGATAGAACAAAAAGCATGTAAGAGGCCTTAAAACAATAATAAAAAAAACTGCAAGCATACCTAGCTTTTCCCTAAGGATTACCATTCCCTGGATCTGGGGGCCTCCAACTTCTTTAGACTCTCTCAGCAGCCTCTGTGTCAGCCTGTCACCCTAGAACTGGGGTGGGCAAACTACGGCCTGCGGGCCGGATCCGGCCCCTTGGGGCATTGGGTCTGGCCCATGGGATTGCAACTGCCGCGGGCTCTGCACCGCTCTGGGAAGTGGCTACACCACGTCCCTGCAGCCCCTAGGGCTGGGAGGGCAGAGAGCTCCGCACGCTGCTCTTGCCTGTGGGTACTCCCCCCAAAGCTCCCATTGGCCAGGAACGGGTTACCACAGCCAATGGGAGCTTCAGGGAGGTACCCACAGGCAAGGGAAACACTTGGAGCCCTCTGCACCCCACCCCCACATGCCATGCAAGGACATGGTGCCAGCCGCTTCCCCGAGTGGCATGGCGCAGCACGGGTTCTGCCCTGGCCCCGGTGCGCACCGCTGCCACCCCAGAGCCGCTCTAGGTAAGCAGCGCCGGGCCAGAGCCTGAACCCCTTCTGCACCCCACACCCCAACTCCCTGTCATGAGCCCCCTGCCACACCCCAACTACCTGCTCTGAGCCCCCTGCCACACCCCACATCCCTCCTGCACCCTAACTCCCCATCTGAGCCCCCTGCCGTACCCTGCACCCCAACTTCCTGCCCTGAGCCCCCTCCTGCACCCCAAACCCCTTCTGCACCTTAATCCCCCTCATATACCCCACACCCCTCCTCTGCTCCAACCCCTTGCCCTGAGCCCCTTCCAGCACACCACACTCCACCTCTGCAGCCCAACCCCAGCCCTGCAAGCAATTTCTCCACCAAGATGTGGCCCTCGGGCCAAAAAGTTTGCCCACCCCGCCCTAGAAAGTTTCTGGCAAGTGCTCCCCACTACTCGTAATCTCAAGAGAAGGCTTTTGTAACTATTTAAATGCCCTTCTGATCTCCAGGCTCCTATCTCTCGCAAAAAAGCTTGCAACTTAATATAGACGAAGGTCCTTGAAGTTAACAGCTTGACCACTTTTTCAAATGTGCTAAGATTACTTAGCTCTATTGTGTTGCTTTTCTGTTTTCTCTTTCAGCTCCCTGTTAAATTAGATCAGTGGTTCTCAACTCATGGCCCGCACGCTGCCCAATTAGCACACAGCTGTGGCCCAGCTATGTGCTAAAGGCCACCAGGCCACGCGGCCAGGTCCGGGCTCCCGGCTGCCCAGTGTGGCGGGGTCCGGGCTGCCCAGTGTGGCCCTGCACAGCGGGGTCCCTGCCACCCGCCCAGGGCTCCACTCCTGGCCCCACTTTGTGGAGGAGTCTCTGGGCAGGAGGCGCTAGGCATAGGGGTGTTGGGAGGAGGGGAGAGCGCATTGTGGTTCTCAACCTGCAGCCCAGGTAACACAATGATAAATAGGTTGAGAACCACTGAGTTAGATCAATAGTCACATAGTAAATTCTAATAATCCACCATCGTCATATAGTAACTTTACCTGACTTGAATAGGTCACACACAATGTTCATACAATCATTACACATCAATATTCATAGATTAATATTAACAATTCCACATCCCTTGCAACAACCACTATACTGTGGCTGCTACAAAGGAGTGTGATTGAGATTGACAGGTTCACAATAATTTTAATAAGCAGTCCATTATGTAAACAAATTGAAACCCAGTGAAATAGTATCTTCAATACTTTGGTTTTCAGAAATTATTTCTCAAATGAGAAATTAAATACCTGTTCACGCTATCAACTTTACCTTTATACTGAAACCAAAATAATCATAAGACGTCACAGTAGGTTCACATAAAAAACATCTGCTTTAAATTACAAGGAACCTAGTGCATTGGAAGTTGCCTTTAGAGTGAAAGGTAAAAATGGATACAATGCTTTCTTACCTTAAGTCACAAGACCAAAATAGTCCCTTCCCAGAAGCAACTCCACAACACAGGTTTGCTTACTTTTAAAACACTCTTTTCTGATCATGCCTTTCTGGCCTGGCCCTTTAGAATTTGGCAGACACAAGTAACTGCAACCCTAAAGTAGCCATTTTGTAATGGGCTGCTGACTACATTTCATTTTCTCTTTTCCTGCTCGTAAGGATCTGCGATGTTTCCCTTCATTACTTATTGCTAAGGAAATGGCATACTATCACACACTTATACTCTGAGAACAGCTATTTACCATGGAAAATGGTTCTTCTAGAAGTTTTGTCTGTATGTATCCTCAAAACCTGCCCTTCATTATTTCCAAGTCTTAGAATAATCAGATTTTTGAAACAAAGGAACCAGAGAGCAGTTGGAGCTGCACCTCATTACATATCTTCAGATAAGTTGTCATAAGGACCATGAACATGCCACTCCAATGAACACCACAATCCAGAAATTTCTGAACTCACACAAAAAATAACTACTAGCATGCACGCAGACAAATACTCAAAGGAAAACCCATTATCTGTGCTAAAGAATTTCATGTGGCAGGTAATCTCATATGATAAATTTCATGTAGACTAGTTTGCAGAAGTCAGAGGAGTTGTGGTGTTAAAGTCAGGCTTACAAATTAAAGCTAGTTACTATATTACCACAGGAAATACCATCTCTATAATAGATGCAATCTGTAGAAAATAAATCTTCAGCAGCTGTACACTCCCTATAACTCCTCTAGATCAAGTGCCAAAACAATGACCACATTTTACAACAAAAATTTAAAATAACCATAGGATTATCCATATTCCATGGCTCTGTAAATTAAATTAATCTAAATCAAGAAGGTAGAACAGATTTATGTATTCCAAATTTATATATTCTGGGGAAGCTGCAACAGCTTTCCACTTGTGGCCCTGAGTACAACAGATGGCTTTGCTGCTGCCATACCATCTGTGACCACCACTAACCGGTCCATTCATTGGTACAATAAAAATTATTTAAAAACCTACTGCTTTCCAGTACTTTGATACATGACCTTCTCACACAAAGAGACAGAGAAACTGACACAACCACTATAATAGAGTGAAACTTGCTGAAGATCTGAAAACTCGCCTGGAGTTGGAAAGTCACCTTTCCAGAAAGTATACCAGCTTCAAACCTTGACTTCCAATTCTGGATGCATATCACTCAGTTCTGAAAGCAACTTCAGAATCTGGTGACAAGGGAAATGTGAAGGTAAAAAGTGAATTTTCTTGTCATATAATGTTTTGCCAGGTGCCCATTAAGGTATCCAAAACTTTGTGAACTGAGGACTTAAGTTTGCCTGACCCCGAATTTCTATTTCAGATTTCCCCATCCTGGAAATGTGACATACATTTGTTCTTAGATGTATATGTTCCCATTTAGCTATCTTAAAATGAATATTGTTTGCCTGCGCACAGCTTACCAAGGGATCCAAATTACTTTGTACCGGTGACATGTCCTCTTCATTATGGACCAATCTTCCCAACCCCATGTATTGTGATCAGTTAGACCCTGAGCCTGTCCCTGCCCCAAAGAGGTTACAGTCTAAATATACCCATACTTATGCATCTCACCCCCCCAGGGTGCACAGTGTCAATGACCTGTTTTGCACAAGTGTAACTCCATTAAGTTAATAGAGTTTTCTCCCAAAATCAGGAATAAGTGTGGTGTTTTAGTGAAGGCAAAGGACTAGGATTCAGGAGATCAGGGTGCTACTCTGAACTCCGACATATACCTTGTGTGTGACCTTAGGAAGAAGTTGCTTTGCTTCTTGTGCTTCAGTTCCTCATTTGAAAATGACAATAGTACTTCTCTATCTCACAAGTATACTGTGAGAACAAATATGTCAACGTTTATTAAATGCCACAGAAGCGCCTAAACAGTTTTCAGTCCCATATCCTTATCACCTGATCCAGCATTTACTGATAATTATAGCAAGTCTTTAAATCCTAATAAATATAACTTGGCTAGATATCGAGAGGCTCCCATTTTTCAGAGAAGGTACTGATTAGAGGTTGACTAACTGCATGAGTACAATAAAGTGACCACATCTGAAAGACTTTTTTTTTTTTTTTTTTTTTTTTTTTTTGAGGTTTGTCCTTTCGCACCAGCTATCCCATAAACGTGAAAACATCTTTTTTGTGGTAGACTGGTTCCTGAATTAAGACAGTACCCAAAAAGTGTGCTAGGTACCTCACAACAAACAAGACACACTCCTTGTCACAAAGATTATTATCTAATTGCTTTTTATTTTGAAAGAGAGTGGAGGTGGGCAAAAATTGTGCTGATAATGGAAGGATTGTTTTTAACCTTAACTACAGAAAGTACTAGGACCTCTCCATAACATAGATCATTGTAGAAATCCATTACATCCATGCCTTAAATCTGGTATTCAACTGTATCCTATGATTTTAAACTTAAACTATTTAGTACTGTAGGAGTTACTATTAAAAGCAACTAAATATCAAGGCTCTAAAATTGACACACTCAAAATGTATTCAAACTTCTAGTGAAATTTTTTTGTAATAATTTACAAACAAACCTGGACTTTGAATGAAAAGCTACTTTTAAAGTTAAGAAATTTTGACATTAAAGAATCATAGCACGCTCTCCAAACACCCCTCCTCAAACAGATGAAGAGGATAACATATACTGACTTTTAACACTGAAATAGAATAATTAAGGACTGCTAAATGATAAAATTAAAAGCTTTGTTAGTTATATTTTAATGATTTTTAGTTACACATAGTGAATGAGTATAGATGAGCTAACACTTTAGGCCTTGTCGGCAAAAGCATGGTTTTGCCAATTCTTCTTTTACACAGAATTGCTGATCTGCTTAAAATGATGTGACATTAGGTAACATAAAGGTAACATATTGTGCTGGAAGTTATGAGGTAAAAAATCACACATCTGTAACAAAAAAAAAAAACTTTCTGGGAAGACCCAGGCCAGGATGACATAAAATGATATGAACCAGGAAGAGCACACCCAGCAAGGAAAGTACATATGTTGGGTAACTCAAGCCTGCACATGCAACATACAGTCACCTAAAACCCAAAGAATTAATGTATTAAAAGCCAATTTGATAACAAGTAATCTGTTATGGAGAAATGCAGAGAAAACTTAAATGGGCTCAACCTGGAGAAACACTGACCAGAAACTGACAGATGGGACTGAAGGACCAGATCAAGCGATCAGAGAACATGACAACTATCACAGAAGGTGGTAGGACTTCCCAGTGTCCTGGAATGTGGTAACTTTTTCCCAACTTCTATCCCAAAAGGTTACAGCAGGACAAACCCCATCTACCTAAAACCTTAAAAATATGGAAATAAGTTATGGGAGAAAGGAATGTATATGTTTTCCGCCTTCGTGTTGCCTATAGCACTGTTGATAACACACTCCAACTTCATAAGGTTTTCACTTCCATCTCCAATAGATACCCCAATTTCAAACTTGCACTCTAACACAAGAATAAATAAATAAATAAATCTTACTAGTGACCTCATATGCTTTTATAGCAATTTCAAAAGAGCAGCTCATCTGACTCTCACATTCCATGCATTTGGGAAACTACTTTGCCATCTTCTTCGGGAATGTTAAGCATAAATCTTGTTTTAAAATGGTCTTTTAACTGTGTGAATCACATCCTCCCTTTGGCATTCATATCTATAGCCTAGGTCTACACTATATGAGCTACAGAAGTAATTGTTAGTCCCTTTGAAGACCAGCCACTCGACATACTTGGTGATCAGCATGGTTGGATTTTAACCTTGGCTCGGGGGGGGGTGGGGAGGGTTTGGTTTATAGTAGTTAGAGACAGGATAGGGGTGAGATAGCTCAGTGGTTTGAGCATTGGCCTGCTAAATTTAGGTTTGTGAGTTCAATCCTTGAGGGGGCCATTTAGGGATCTGGGGCAAATATTGGGGATTTGGTCCTGCTTTGAGGAGGGGGTTGGATTAGATGACCTCCTGAGGTCCCTTCCAACCCTGATATTCTATGGTGGTAAGAGTAGTTTAATCACTCTGGAAGGCAGTGTGGTGCAATGGATGAGACAGGACTGTCATGTTAGAGACTTGGGTTCTGTGCCTGCAATGACCTTGGATAATTTTTCTGCTAATTTATTTCAAAATCTAAGTCTTCAGCAGCTGTCCCATAACTGTCTTCTAGGTTGAGGTTCATGACTGTAGTCAACAAGGAGAATGGCACTAGAATTTAAACTGCACTTAGGAGTTAAGATTTGAACTCCTCGTCTCCTGTTTCCCAACTGAAGACTACAGGGCTACAGGACAAGATCTATTTCGCCTCATGTATTTTATCCTTCAAAGAAAAGTGAGACTACTAGGGGGGAGTGGAGGCATGAAGGGAGGTGTTTCCAAAGGTAGTGATTTTTAAGTTATTATTCTCTCAATGTCAATTCATTTTTCATCAAACCACCAAGAAAAGTACTGCTCCAAGTCCATACTCTGTGTTTTGGTTTTTGCCACTTCAATAATTTTTTCTACAAAATAAAGCTTTAAAGTTTCTTAGAACTAAACTCTGAAACACAACCTTAACTATATTATAATTATCACACACACAAATTGTTCACCTCTAGGTTTTTTGGGTAGGGAAGTTGTCTGTCCATCGGTTTTTTTACACAGATAATGAAGGTCAGTCTTGTATGGCTCTGGACCAAAGGAATGTTTACTATTATATGTTCATGTCTTTACCATCTATTTAATATTCCTACATACAGTACCTCCTCTGATAAGTACTTAGGTAGACTATTTCAAAATTTCTCCAAGGGTAATTTAAAGCTTCAATACAAAGAATACTATCTGAATTATTGGAAGTATTGCATACTTACGCTGGTGACACTGATTGCATTTCTGTCATAGTACTTCTTCTTTTCATATTTATCCCTGATGAAAAATTCTACAGCTCTGAAAACAGGCAGTTAAGGAAAACACAGTGAGAGGAAGAAAATTAATCTAAAATCTGGTTAATTAAGAATATTCAAACTAAAAGAATGACATCAGATTCTAATTCTCCAACATTTCATTTTTGCAATTTTATTTTAAGGTGAGAGAACAAAACCTGAACGGCTTTGGTTATTAATGAACATGGTCAACTACTTTCAATGAACTTATCAATAGTAAAAATTCAGTCACAGCTACTTACTGCTTAGATTTCATATATACTTCTCTTAACAGCTTCATTTTCTTACTTTGAAATCAATGACATGAAAAATGGATATACAAAATAGATGTGATTCAGTGTCCTGCCATCAAAACATTTTCACTCCATATTTATATTATGCAATAGGTTGTGAGCACCCACAAAGACTAACACCACCACACAATCCTGCAATAAGAATCACAGAATCATAGAAATAGAAGGCTGGAAGGGGCCTTGAAAAGTCATCAAGACCAGACCATGCTCTGAGGCAAGAGGACCAAATAAACCTCAGCCATCCCTGTCAGATATTTGTCCAAGCTGTTCTTTAAAAGTTCTAATGAGGAGAACTGCACAACCTCCCTTGGAAGCTGCGGCAATTCTCAGGGCTCCCAGGACTGAGAGTCATCTTGTTACCCCCTGCCACCCGCAAGAGGGAGTCTTTCTTGTGGTAGTTGGGTGTCAGCTCCTTAATACCATCAGTCTTCAGCCACTCAAACACTCTCCTCTGGGCTATGCCAGCCCCAACTTCACCTGGCAGGTTAACCATCGGGGCATCCCAAACCCCAAGTTATTTTGAATCGTTCCCCTATGATATATCCAGCCCCTGACACCGGCTACTCACAGAAATTCCAGATCCTCTGCACCAAACTTCCAGATCCTCTGCTACAGCTCACGAAAGCTTATGCTCAAATAAATTGGTTAGTCTCTAAGGTGCCACAAGTACTCCTTTTCTTTCTGCACCCAAAGGTGCAGTGTACTCCAGTTGGCCAGTTTAATCTTAAACCAACACGCATGTAAACAAAGCACTTGTGAGCACTTACAATAAATTTAAAGGCTTATTTAAGAAAGAGTGAAGATTTAATTAGGGGTGTAAGGTGGTGATGGAAACAACTGGTTACAACAAAAAACAAAATAAAACCTGGGTCTACACTTATCAATAGTTACCTTTCCTATATAATAAAACAGGCTTTCTTCACCAAGTTCACGCTGTTGCAGAGCTGACTGATTTCACAAGTACCAGGATCCAAATGTTTATCCAAGTCCTCCACTTCCTAAGGGGTCAAAGAATGGATAGAGTGCTTCTCCCTTCTGTTTTATACTGAAAACAGCCTTTTGTTTCTGTTCATAGATTGGGAAAACAGCAAAGAAAGTTTCTTTTTCAGCCCCACATGGTTTTGATTGTTTCCAGTTGTCTGTTTTCCATCAAGTCTTCGGAGGTAGAAAGGCTTGACAGTTGAGCCTTGCATCAACAGCTAAATGGGGTAGGGTGACAACTTTCCTTACCCAAATGGGCCATCACTGAGAAACATTATCTCATGGTGAGTAATTTCTACTCCAAGTCCATAAAGCATATTTTCCATAAAATTATATTCCTTAAATATTACCCATATATACATCTTGCAATTATTATAACTCTTGACAAGTTACAAGCTTTGTATAGCTATCTTACATGTTACTCTTTATGAATAAATATCCCATCAGATAAGTATTTGGCGTAGTGAGTTTGACAAGTCTGAGGTGAAAATTGTTTGCAAAGAACAAGGGACCCTTTGCCAAGGGATCTCGATCACAGAAGCCTATTCCAGAGCTTAGCTATCCTTAAGACTAGAAAGTTTTTTCCTAATATCTAACCTAAATCTCCACTGCTGAAGATTAAGCCCATTACTTTTTGTCCTACCTTCAGTGGACATTCAGAAAAACTGATCACAGTCCTCTTTATAAAAGCCCTTAACATATTTGAGGACTTACCAGGTTTTGCCTTAGTCTCCTTTACTCAAAACTAAAAAACTGGGCATGTTTTAAACTTTCTTGAAAAAGGTCAGATTTCCTAAACCTTTTACCATTTCTGTTGCTCTCCTTTGGTGTCTCTCCAATTTGTTCACATCTTTACTGAAGTGTGACACCCAGAATTGGACACAGTACTCCAACTGAGGCCTCACCAGAACCAAGTAGAGCAGGACAACTACATCCACATCTTTCACAGGACACTCCTATTAATACATCCCACAATATTAGCTTTTTTCACAACTGCATCACATTGACTCATACTCAATTTGTGACCCACTATAACCTGCCAATCCATTTCTACAATACTACCATCTAGCCAGTTATTCCTCATTTTGTAGATGAATGACGAGTTTAATAAATAATGAATACTAAATGAATACTTTAATAAATTTTCTCTGGTTGATTTCAGACCAATTCTCCAATTTGTCAAGGTCTTTTTGAATTTTCATCCTGTCCTCCATAGCGCCTGCAATCCTCCCAGTTTGGTGTCAATCCACAAATTTTATACGCATATTCTCCACTCCATTATCCAAGTCATTAATGAAGATACTGACTTCTACCAGACTCAGGACAGACTCTGTGGGACCCCACTAGATACATCCTTCCAGTTTGACAGCAAACCATTCATAACTACTCTTTGAGTATGGTCTCTCAACCAGTTGTGCACCCACCTTACTGTAATTTCATCTAAACAATATTATTTTCCTACTTTGTTATTAGAATGTCGTATGGGAATGTGAGAAAAGTCTTACGACAATCAAGATATACTGCTTCTCCCCATTCATTAAGTCAGTAACCCTCTCACAGAAAGAAATTACGTTGGTGTGGCATAATTTGTTTTATGCTGGCTATTTCTTATAACTCTAGTACCCTCGAGGAGCTTACAAACTGACTGTTTAATAATTTGTTTATCTTTCCAGGAATCTAAGTTAGGCTGACTGGTCTATAATTTCCCAGGTCGTCTTTGTTCTCTCTCTCTCTTTTTTTTTAAAAAGATAGGTACTACATTCACTCTTCTCCTGTCCTCTGAGATCTCACCAGTCCTCCATGAGCTCTCAAAGATAATTGCTAACAGTTCCAAGATTACCAAAGCTAGCTTTAGTATCCTAAAATGAATTTCTTCAGGCCCTTCTGACTTGAATACATCTAACTTACCTAAATATTCTTTAACATGTTTTCCCTATTTTGACTTGTGTTCTCTCCCCCTTGTTATTATTAATAGTATTGAGTATCTATCTGATCACCCTTCACTAAAAAAAGTTAAGTCTGATGAAAAATAGGCATTGTGCCCTTCAGCCTTCTGGGTGTCATCAGTTATTAGCTCTTCTTTGCTAAGTAGAAGACCCACACATTCCTTCACTTTTCTCTTGCTCCTATTGTATTTAAAGAACCTTTTCTAATGGCCTTTTATGTCCCTTAATAACTATGTAATTTTGTCCCTACATGCTTGTTCTATTCTTTTGCATGCCTTCTTACCAATTTGCCCATGTTTACACTTTTTGTATGATTCTTTTTTTGATTTTCAGGTCTTTAAAAAACTCGATAGAGCTATATTGTTCCCTTACTATTCTTCCTATTTTACCTTCCCATCAGGATAGTTGTAGTTGTGTCTTTAATCCTGCCTCCTTTAGAAACTGCCAGCTCCCTGCACTCCTTTTCATTTAGATTTTCTTCCCAGGGACCCTTACCTGCCAGTTCTCTGAGTTTGTCACTGGCTGCTTTTTTTTTTTTTTAAATTGTCCTTACTCATAGAACCATGAAATTTATCATTTTCTGATCACTTTCACTCAAATTGCCTTTCAGCCTTCAGATTCACAGCCATTTCCTCCGTTAGTCAGAATCAAGTCTAAAATGGCTGTCCCCCTAGTTACATCCTGCACTTACTGAAACAAAAAGTTGTCCCCAGCACATTCCAAGAACTTATTGGAAATCTATATTTTGCGGTATTACTTTTCCAACAGATGAAAGTTCAAATCTCCCACTACTACCAGGTTCTTGTGTTTTGGATATTTGTTTGGTCGGTCCGTCTGTCCCTCCCTCCCATCCCCCCAAAATGCCACATCCACCTCCTCTTCCTAATTTGGTGTCCTATAGTGAACCACTACCATGATGTTATCTCTATTTTCCCCCCTTTTAAGCTTTACCCAGAGTATTCTTTGTTTAAAAAAATGGGGGGGAGGGGGGCAGAGAAAGTAATGTGCCTCACTTTTTCTCTAGGGAATGACAACTGATGTTGATGTTTTTAGAGATTTCTTGCCATGCATTAAAATTTGATCACAGGAAAAAAAATCCATGCTTGAACTATGTAAATATTAAAGCAAAATTTACCTGGCAGAAAAATACAATAAAATTCAGACAATGAAGAGAAGAAAAAAAGATTAGTGTTAAATATAAGGCAATTAAAAAAAAACTTTGAAAAAGAGAAAGAAGTTTACATACTGAACTGGAAATCCTAAAATACCACACCAGCAAGAAATAAACAAAATTGGTTCTACAATACTTTAAAGTTACAATTTTACAATTTGGCAACATGGTTACTGTTTATTCACTATTAAGTACAGTTCTATTCTGAAAAGGGACACTGTAAAATGGCAATGTGGGGTTCCATATTCACTGTGTCTTATTGACTTCCATATCAATTTTGTTCAGTTAGAGAAAAATCCTTTTATTTACAAACTTCTAGCGCTGAAAACTCAGCCTGGGATCTGAGAATCAAGCTTGTTTCTTTCCATGTCATTATAAATCAGGTCATCAGCTACACAGCAATATGAGATTATACATTAAACGAGTTTATGCAGGTGTCACTGAAGGCATAAACTGAAGATAATGGATTTGTGTGCTTGTGCGCTGCACACTTACTTTTTTACCTAAACCACAAAACTCATCTTGCTACCAGAAATGAATTGCAAGTGTTGGCTGCCAGATGGAATAAATCTTAATGACTTTGTTCATGATGTAACTGACAGCAAAACCTAAATTTTCCTTTTTGGGAGAGTAGGGGAAAAGAAAAAAAAAATCCTGCTAGATCCTCAAACCAAGATGAAACAGATACATAAGGACAGAGAACTCAGTGGCACTTAAGGCAAGAATCTTTCTATCAAAAGGATGGTTTAGGGACACACGAATTCATGGGTGAAGCCGTTTTCTTTAAACTGGACATAACAGAATCCAATTTGGGACATATAAAGAAGTGTTATCAGTAATTGCTGTTCAGGAGTCTCCTCTGCATTCATGCTTGGGCGATTCACAATGCTCTGGCATCAAGATGCAGATTGCTCAAGAAGTTGGGTCAGTTGGCAGGTACTTCAAAGATCTTGATAAGAGTGAAGTCACTGCCCTCTTTTATATAAAGAGTACACCCCCGAGCTCACTAAACATCTCATGCCTTTTCTCCATCCAGAGTCCTGATGTTATTTGAAACAGAGGTAGTGAGGAAGGTGGGCAAGTAGTGTGAATACACAGAGGAGATTCTCAAAGAACAGTTACTGGCAAGTAACCTCTTTTCCTGTTTCAGGGCCTCCTTTGTGAGAGGGTAGCAAGCAGTGCTCCACCAAGAAGATGGTGAGCAAGGAGTTCTTAGCTATATGGATAGTTTGTACTCCCAAAAAGGTTATTAGAGAGCAATGCTAAATACAGTGTCTGCTGGAAGTGCACACTAAACTCCTAAACAGGTGACTACTTTTCATATCTCCGTGAGGCAACCTGCCTAGACACACCACTGACGCTGCAGTGCCTTTCAGTGTCTTTAAACCAAGGGGTACTGACCCCCTAGCTAAAATGTCCTATACACCACCTTAACCAGTCAGAAAGCCAATGACTCCAGTATCTCCCCCTATATGCTGCACATAGCTACTGGATTTTTTTTTAAAGGGTTTGGTCTTTTTCAGATAAAGGCAGAGCACCCTCTTCACATCTAGTGTATGGAAATAAAATTTCCCTTTGGTGGGAAGTCAGGGGAATAACTCTGGGAGGGAAATATATTGAGACAGGTGGAAATAAGGCCACATTTGGCATAAAGCTGGAATGTGGCCTTATTATTACTTTGTCCATGTGGATTACCATAATGGAGGGAAGGTGGCGGGCAGACAACACAAAGAATTAAACTCATTTACCCTCCTAACAGATGTAATTGCTATCAAGAAGATAGATGCTTGAGAGACTTATGCAATACAGTTATAAGGAGACCACATCCACTTGGTTAAGACAAGATTTTAAGTCCCATGAAGACAGAGACTCCTTAAGGGGGCTATCTTTCTCATGCCACTGAGGAAGCTGAAGACTGTAGAGCAGTGGTTCTCAAACTTATTTGATTTTTCTTCTTTGTGCCTATAGTAGTTTACACCCCTCCCCCCTGCCACACAAGTACATATATTGATATATGCAGGAGTGGCACTTCACTTGAATCAGTTTTGCCTTTTGTTTTTCACTTGAGGTTTTTGGGTTTGGGTTTTTTTCTGTTGCACGAATGAGCCCACAATCCACTGTAATAAGAGCAAAAGCAAAACTGTGCACACCACGTTGTAGCATATTGTAGCAAAAGGATTAATGTACAGATGTCAACAACTTTGTATAATGCTATGCAAGCTTAACAGAAATTCATCAAAATGCACAGCTCCATCTGAGAACCTGATATGTCTGGAGGAATCAGCTTTGTTAGTTATTCACTGCTGTGGGTAAAGCTTTCCCCCGCTCCCACTTTCCACACCCACTAGGGGGTCCCACCCCCTGTTTGAGAACCTCTGCTCTATGTTATGAATCGGGCCCTACCAAATTCACAGCCTTGAAAAACATTATGGACTGTGAAATCTGATCTCCCCTATGAAATCTACAGGGTAAAAGTATACAAAAGTACACAGCATTTCTTTAAACTGGGGGTCCTGACCCCCGAGGAACTGCAAGTAAGGGTGGCATGGTATGGTGTATTGCCACCCTTACTTCTGCACTGCTGCTGTGTCTCGGTAGAGACCTTTGGTGAATTATTATGCATACATCCAAACCAGGGGATCCCTGTAAAACCTTATGCACTCTGCCTACTGGCATCAACAGGTCCCTGGGTCACAGCACTATTCAGGGACAGCTGAAAGGCCTTGAGAGCCAACCAAACTACCCTGTGCTCCAGTAAGTTAATAAATCTGTTCTCCAAGCCTTTATGGGACTGACCTGACTTGGTCTTGGTAAAGGGTCGAAGACTTCCGGAACAAGGAAAGGATGCTTATGTTTAACTATGACCTATATCTCTACACGCTCTATTACAAAATAAGCTAGACTGAGGGAAGATCTAGTCTGAGATCCTAAAGACAGGCTCTGTTTGCTCTCTGTAACAGCAGCAAATGAACTAAGGTAGTTTGGGTTGCACGCCCTTACACAGAGAAAAGCAATGTAATCAAGTGCTTCCCAATGAATATGGGTTTTCAAGGAAGCTCTGCAGCTCAATGCCAACGGCACCATTTCCCACAAGTGGGAATACACAGAGGCCCTGAAAGAACCACTATTTTTCTGTGAATTCCTGAGGGAGTTTATGCAGCTTCTGATATGTATTGGCAAAGGGAAGAATACTCAAGTCTTGACCATCAGCAGATGTAGCCAGTATGGTATTAGGAATGTTCTTCCAAATTCAGAATCTAAAGGCAGAGGTGGATGAATGTGTCAGGAGAGGACAGATATCTTAGCCGTCCAAATTCATGAGGTTGATACATTGCAAGGAGAGTGACATTAGACAAACTCTATATACAGTTTGTGGACATCTTCATAAGGTGACAGGAAGATATCCTTTATTCAGAAGACCAAAGGAGGTCTAGCATTCTACCTAATCCATGACAGCCTTCAAAATGAACAAACCAGTATTTAGGTTTTCTGATTGGTTGTGCATTACAGAGATAAAATGTAGACATTTACATTACATCTGGAACAAGCAGCTCTGTCCTATGTCAGCACATCAGGTCAATAAAACAATGTGGCTAAAATGGGTAACATGATTTACAGTATGCAAAAACTGTTGTGAAGCAGTTAAGGTTGCTACTACAGATCTGACACTCACAAAAGCAAAGAAATGTTAAACCACTCAACAGTGCATACCCCGTTCATCACCTACAGGAATTGCTGGGTGAAGTTATGATCTGTGCTATGCAGAAAATATGTCTAGATGATCATAATGTTCCTCTTTCTAGCCTTAAAAATCTATGAATTATGGAAGTCCAGGTGCAGATCCTCCAGCTGAAAAAAAACAGAGTTGCTCTACCAGAAGCACTTCATGACTATAACTCTCTTCCCTTCTCTTCCACATCAATCTGGAGTGGCCTGAGGACAAGACAGAGATTCTGCTTCCACAAAAGGGGTGAGGATGGCACTGTTAAAAGAGCAAACTGACTAGAGAACCCAGGAATTGATCTCAGTTTCCAGCATGCAGAAACTAAGGGAAAAGGGCCAGAGTAGGGCTTACATACTGTAGTTAATTGACAGATATTACCCTCCTAACTGGTGAAGCCATATTACTGCTAGTTAAGGCTGTTGCTGGGTAGGCTGAGTGAAGAAGAGCATGCAATAAGAACATGTATGGCATCTAGGGAGGTACACGCTGTTGCCATAATCTTTTGGGCAGAGATACAGATATTTAGTTTTTTCTTGCTTATACTCCTACAAAAATGAAGCAGAATAATTTCTGCTTGGGCCCTTCAAATCACATGGCTGCAATGACATTCTTAAAACATATTTCAAGTCCTACTTTGAGACTCGCCTAGCTGAGTCCACAGCCTACACTTTGTAGTGAGTCTGACACATCTCCGTCCCTGCCCCGCTCCCCCTCACCACGGGACGGAAGGCAACTTCAGAAAAGATGTCCAAAAGAGAAGAGTCAAGGAGACTTAGGGATACCAAAGCTTTGCAGCTTTATTTCTTCAGCTCAGCCCTAGGTGCAGATGCAATAAATATCTAGAAACTGGAGGAAGCTCCCACTGAAAATAAAAGTTCTCACACAGTTTTACCGAAGGTGTGTACACACACACGAGACGAGACATTCCTGATGATCTTGAACCCCTTTTCCCTCTTTTTCAGAGTCCACCTCATGTTCTCAGGACTCCATTCCTTCAGCAAGGATATTTGCTCCTATGAGTAAACTCCTCTCAACCTTTTACAGCATAATTTGCCCTCTGCAAAGCCAGAGTCTTGTGCAACAGTAGAACCTACCACCACTCCACCTTGCTGTGTGAGCAGGACCTGCTCACAATGAGTGTAGAATATATGACAGCAACTGCAGTAAATATGAAGCTGGCTTCATCTCCAGTAACAGCTTCTTCAAAACTCCTCTGTGACTCCCAGCTGTCACCACACCAGAAACTGTTTCAAAATAGTAATTAAAATCATCTATGGAGGTCCCTTCATGCTGAGGGTGAAGAATAAAACTGGAGAAGTGGGATTTATAAGGAGATCTAACAGATCTAATTTGCATTGTGCCACCTGCAACAGCTAATAAGGAAAAATTACTCATGGTCTGCTGCTGCTGCTAACCACATCACAGAAAAAAGGTTATTTACATGACAGTAACTGATGCTCTTTGAGTGATTATCTATTATACTCCCCTCTAGCAGTGTGTATTTCCTCAGGGCCAGAAGTTGAAATGTTTTGATCAGTACCACCTGTTGGTCCATGCCTGAATCCTAGCTGCCTTCGTGCCCCTCTCCTAAAGATATAAAAAAGCAGGCCCAGCCTCACCATCTCTGTTTCACAAACAGAAACCCAAAGAATACAGATTAGGATATAGTGGAGAAGGAGGACATGTAATGGAATACATATAGACAACACCTCTTAAAGAACATCAGTTAATGCAAGGTAAGTAACCTGCCTCTCTTTTTCAAGTCATTGTCCGTATGTATTCCATTCCTGGTGACTCATAAGCAATGGTTCTTAAAACAGATAATTAGGATATCATAGTCTCAAGCATCCACTCTAGCAGCATCACCTATACCACAGATGCTTCAAAGAAGTATGGACTGGAGCTCCAGGCGGTCATGAGACATATTTTAGGAATGGAAACATTTTTACAAGAAACCACCAAAGCAAAGGAGCTGTGGTAAAGCAAGCCTTAATCAGAACACACAGATAACTAAAGTATTCTGTATCTGAGAGATGCAGTCATAGAACCATTTAGATATTCTGTCTTTAACAGCCTTCCGTTTTACACTCAGCATAGGCTATCAGCAGTTTAGATGAAATTCTAAATGGTGTATAAATAAAAGGTAACTCATGCTACTTCTAGTGTGAGATTTCTTTTTCAAATTACTAGCATGAAGTTTTAGGAAAAAAGGAGGTAAATAGTTTGATTACTAGAAAATTGATTCAATTTTTGAAATTGGACTCTGAATTGATGACCTTAATAGGTCTGGGAACCAAAGTTCCTAACATTATTACAGAGTTCTGTTTGATCTTTCTTAAGAGTTTGTGGAATTCACAGAACTGATAAGTATGCAGATATCAGCCCCCTGGATCAAAATATATGAAGAGCATCCGAGAGAGACCCCAGACTCAACCTATCTTGAACAAAACTCTGTATTTTTTGTTCCTCTCAGAGTCAAATAGGTCTATGGCTGGATAACCTCATGCCCAGAAAAATCAGAACAACAACTGAATTCCTTAGAGATAGTGTGTGATCAGATGAGAAGTGTCTGCTGAAGTTATCAATCCTGGTAGACAAACCGTAGTGATAGCTCTTTTATATTCGAGGTATCACTCCCACAGCTGGATTACTTCATCACACAGGGAAGACTATCTGGATCCCCCCTGCTTGTTTGCATAAAACTATATAGGTGATGGCAAACAAAACTACTGCAATAACTTTCCTTGGATTAGAGCTAAAAAAGGTATGCATGCCAAGTGGATCACATTGAGTGCCAAGATATTTATGTACAAAAAAATCTGTTTTGTCCACAGACCTGGAGTCTGATTATGTGTGTGTGTGCATCCCATCCTTGAGTGAACGTACTCGTCACCAGAGTTAACGTGAGAAGACAAAATGGTAGACCTTTGCAAAGATTCACTGGAGAGAGGAAAGGACATGTAAAAATCTTCACTGGCATATGTATATGATGTTTTATCACACTGTAAATTGGCTTCAGCCAGCCCTGTAGATCATGATGGTGATGTCTGACCTGAGAAGTGATAAAAGTGCACAAAACCATGTGACCCAGAATTCTTAAGGCATGATCTCACTTTTGTGAAAGGCTTGATCTGCATTTGTGCTATCATCTGTCACTGTGTTGACTCTAGAATGAGGAGGAAAGCTCATGCTATGTATACAATCTAGAAGAGTACCAATAAATTCCATTTTCCACCACAGTGTTTAAGTGCATACAAAGAAAAAAATCTCAGATGTAGATTGGCAGAGAGCCAGAGAACATAATGAATGTTAGTTAAAACTTGTTGAGGAGAGGAACCTTATATCAACCAATCCAAGTTAAGGAAATACTTGAACGTTTTGCTGTCTAAGGAACACTGCAACAATCATTAGGCATTTGTTAAGGACTCTTGGAGCTGCTGACAGACCAACCGGAAGAACTCTATTGGAATTCTTGATTTCCTAGGTCAAAAATGCAGATATTTCCTATGTGAGGTGAACTGCAATATGGAAATGTGTTTTCTGGAGATTGAGGGCTGCAAACCAATCTTGTGGATCTAGAGAGAATAACTGAGGCTAGAATCACCATTCTGAATTTGTTTTATGAACAATTGTGTTGATTTCTTAGATACGAAATAGCCCTCCAACCTCCCGTCTTTCTGGATTTAGAAAGAAATGAGAATAACCCTTTCACCTGAATTGTGAAGAAACCTCTTTATGCCTCAGAGACAAGAGGGACAGGACTTCTTGCTGTAACATCCCCTTATGAGGGGACTCTGTGGAAAGGGATGAGGAAGGTAGTGGGAGTAGAAATAGTCTTGAACTGCATACTATACCCACTTCAGATAGCCTTGAGAACTTCATGGTCTATTCAAATTTTGTTCCAGGCTTCCCCAAAATGAACTACTATTCAGTTTCCAAAAAGGAAGAGGTGAAGGGAAATACCGACAATAATTGGTTCAGAACAGGTCTCGAGAGGACCATCAAACCTGTTTATTGGTACACAACCATCAAAGAGATGGAAGCAGAAAAGGCAGATGAAAGTCTCTTATTTAAACACTGTTCCTTTCTTGAATCATCTGTAGGTCTTTGGTATGGGTAAAAAAAGACAGAGGGTTGTTTTGCTTCAGCTTGTCAGTACTGTTTTCTTTTTGTTTGCATGAGACAGATACTCAGCAATCTTAAAGTTTAAGAAGGGAAGTGTGTATGGTGTCTTCTGATTTTGAGCTAAAAAGCTCCATTCTTTCAAATGGCAAGTTCTCTAATATTCTATATTTCATGAATGGTTTTCCAGATGGTCAAAGCCAAGGTGAAGGTCTTATCATTACAGTAGTCACCATCAAAGATGCTGCAGGATCAGATACATCTATAGGTGACTTAAAGGGGTGTCCTTGAGATTAATTGTCCCTCATTAAGACTGCAGCTCATCTCAACTCTGAATTTCTTGATAAAGTGCCATAAGAGCTCCCTATGCCAGCAGAGGAGTCCTATTTTGAAAAGGACTTGATAATTTGAGACTTATTTGTAAGCTGGCTGAATAACTGTCTGCCTACAAAGTGAAATAATTGTGGCTCCTTTGTTTTATAGGGGTAGATTTATAACTTTGTTGCTTAGTTCCCTCTTGGGCCACTGCAACAAAGAATCCAGCTCCATTTAAAAATATTCAAAGCCCTAGGCGATTACCTAGTATCTCATCTTTTCGGATGTTGCATGAATGATGGCAGGGGCATGCTATAACAGCTGAGCAGGCTCTAGGAAGCTCTCATTAACTGTCACTGCCTGTTTGTCAGGTAATGAGGTGCATAATATGTCCAATAAATGGCGAGATTTCTCACTTGCAACTTCTAGTGGATTTCTAGTGTTTCAGCTGGTGTTCTTAGAAGCTCCTGAAGGTTTATAATCACCAGGGGGTGTTGATGGAGCTACAGCTTCATAAGGTGAAGATGACCGTGATGAAGTAGGAAATACAAATTAATCACACAAATACTCCTCAGATAAATGGAGCTGCTGCTGTAACAAAATAGGTATAAAGCTGATCTTCTTCCTGTGCCCTAGCAAAGTGGTTCTCAACCAGGATTCCCGGGCCCCTCAGGGGGGCCGTGAGCAGGTTTCAGGGGGTCCGCCAAGCAGGGCCAGTGTTAGACTTGCTGAGGCCCAGGGCAGAAAAAGAAGTCCCACTGCATGGGAGTGAAGCGTGGGGCCCTGAGCCCTGTCACCTGGGGCTGAAGCAGAAGCCTGAGAAACTTAGCTTCATGGTGCCCAGGGCAATGGCTCTGCTTGCTACCCCTTAACGCCGGCCATGGCTTTTAGATGCAGAAAACCAGTTATTGTGGCGCAGGTGGGCCATGTAGTTTTTATAGCATGTTTGGGGGGCCTCAAAGAAAAAGGTTGAGAACCCCTGCTCTAGCAAACTTTAGTGCAGAAGGGGACCCTGGCCTAAACTGTGTAGATAGAATCCCAAAAGAGTGGTGTTAAGGACCCTAATAAGTTCAACATGGCCATAAGTGTGGCCTCTAAACAGGATGTTTTCCTAAACTGAAGAAGTTTTCAGAGAGGAACCAGTATGCTTTTATAGATTTATTAAAAGAATAAGCAAATAAATATGAAGTTAAGCAAATATCACTAAATTTACTTCTAATTTCCCTAAACTAATAAAAAACATAATACATGATGAAATTAAAGTTACAACTGAAATTCGACCAATGGTTAATTTCTCTGGCTCATCAATTACTACAGTGAGCAATTATATCAATTTATAAGGTTAACACAAGAATTATTTCAATACTTCACAGGAAAGTTAAGGAAGAATGCCTTTCTTTTAATCTAATCAATTGAGCTAAGAGTCTAGTCTACTAAAAGCAGCAGCTGAAACTCTTGCCTTTGCTTTAAAGAAGTATAACAGAATTATTTCTTCATACCTTCCCATTTTGAAGTTCCATCTTAAGTTTGTCTGAACATACAACCTATGACAGACCCTATTTACTTAGCTTATTCCCCCTACCACAATACTGCAGTGTCTGCATCTCTCTGATCATTTGTGTGTCTGTGAGAAAGTATCCTAAAATCAGGCACTTGGCAGCTTTGGAATAGTATGCTTTTAAAGAAAAATAGCTTCTCACTAATTAGGTAACTGACCTGGGAGTGGAACCTTGGAGAATTCAGTAGCCTTCTTCTCTAACTCATGTGATAGATCTCAGTTGAGACCTACTGTAGTTCTGATGTTGCAAATAACTTGAACTCACTTTGCATGCAGTGAGGCGATTAGTCTCTTTTCTTTTAGCTGTACATAGACTCCAGGCATGGCTAAGCTGATGGCTAGAGTCTCTCTTCTTCTTGAGTTGGCCAATCCAGTGAATAGAGCAGGATACAACGTCAGGTATCATTTTTGGTGTGGGAGACCCTCTTCTCCTTCTGCATGGAGTCTTTTGCAGAGTTCAGGGTCCTCTTGCCCTGCCTCAGGAATCACCTTTGTCCAGTTACAGATTCCAGCATGCTGTCAAAACTCATTATGAACCAATAATTGGGATCTCAATATGAAGTTATAGTAGAAGACTCCAGACCGAGGTAGACTTTTTCTTGTAAAATCAGTTGATTACCACGAACATATGTCCTCTTCAGGACATGTGAAAAGGAGTTGGCAACAGATTTCCATCTAATGGAATAAAGCTAATTCTCACTTTGCTAAATACAAAGGTCCATCATCAATACCCTCTTTCACACATTTCCACTCACTTCTTCTGACAATAAGCATGACAAGGGAAAAGAAAGACTTGGAGGAAGGCCAACCTCATAGTGAGTGCATGAGGAACTCCAGTGCCCTTTCACCTAGGAATGCTAAAGCAGCTTTGATTTATTAATAATAAACTTCATTTAGCATTTGACCAAATAAAAGTTATCCAGGCTCAAACTACACTTTGGGACATATTCCCTACAATGTGCTTAGAGTGAAAGATAATAAAGCACAAGGCTTTAATGCTTTCGCAATCAGAAAGCTTTCAGATATGTATGGAGCCTGAAATGGTTAGGCTAAGACTACTCAGAACAACATTTTATTGTTCCATAACACCCTTTTTACACTCTGTTTCAGGGTAAGATATGATAAGTGAGATATCAGTTCAGATCTATTCTTGTGGACTAGCCAGGGTTCAAACTACCAAGGGAGCTTATAGAGGCTGGAAGCCCACATACACAGCTAGAACTAGCTCCACAATGGTCTGGAACTGAAGATAAAGCAGCAAAACAGATTGAAAGCAACCTAAATTAATACTAGTAATGAAGTTAGCTTTCCAAATTATAAAAAAAAAATTACCAGCACACCATTAAAATTTCACCAGCTTGGTTATGCACTCTAACGCTCCTGGGCACACCAACATTTCACAACTATTTTTCCAAGCGTATCAAACCATACTAATTCACTCACTATTCAGCCCCACACAACTCCTACTTATCTTCCTACTCAGTCACCATTCATCCACCTGACTCACACAGCTCTACATTAGCTCCAAATCAATTCTCCCTACCATTACCAAATTCACCACTTCTCATTTTGCTTCTAGACCCAACTAATTCAATCTCTTCTGTTCTCTATTTATCAATTCTCGTCTTCCTTTCTGTCCCCCAGTGCCCACCACATATTCAGTTCCCAGCCACACTGAATTATCTACATTCAGCAGTACACCTTCAAATGTACAGCAGCTATCTCAGTACTTCTCCTGGAGGAGGCACCCAATGCTTTTCATGACTTCACACTTCTCTTGGCTGCTTCACCTTGAGCAGTACTTCCCCACTCTCCAGAGAGAGATCAGGTATTTATTCCATTCCCTTACTTGCTTACAGAGGAGGGAAGCTAAACTTGGCCCTTTGCTGAAGGAGAATAAAGAACTAGGTATATTCTGTTCAACTACCTAAGCCAAGGGAGAGGATCGCTGGAGTCAGGCAGGAAGAAACAGCTGGGACTGGCCTTAGGAGGTGGCTTAGACATACTTCGGGTCTGACTTTAGCCAGTCAAATGTTAACAGTCATATCCCAAAGAAAAGGCCGATCTAAGAAATATACAAGACAAGGCAAGAAAGGCTTCCTAAATACACCCAGGGCACTACTTGCAAATGTGAGGACAGTTGCTACTAGTCACCACTTCTAGAAGGAACCAGGGATGGCTAGGGCCATGAGTCCTGATAATCAAGCATTTGAACATGCAGCTCTATGTGAAAACTTGTGTAACACAAAAGGAATGCTCTCCAGATTTTTTCCAAGTTTGACACACACGTGTGAAGCAATGAAAGGGCAATTCTGGTCAGAGAACTGGAAAGCCTCATTTCTTGCTGTTCTGCTGGCCAAAAAAAGAGAAGGCACTACCCCATTCATCCTATACAGCGACAACTGGGGCACAGAACCTTACTTAAAGTATGGACAAGAGGTGTTTGTGTTCTTTTTAAGACATCGCTGTGATGAAAATTCCTCTTCGGATAGGCAAAACTAAAAAGTCTAATATAGACTAAATGACATTCACTTGGTCACCAACTCTGGGAGGTGGGAAACACCACACACAAAATAAACAGTCAAGTAATATTCAGCATGGGGTTTTGTTTCATTTGTAGATTTTTATACTAAAACGGATTGAAATAATCTAGTGTAGGGATTGGCAACTGGCAGCCCGCATCCAACCCCCCAGATTTTATTTGGCATCCCCATAGGCAGCTGGTGAAAATATTTAAGGGGGAGGGAAGGTGGTGTGCAGGTGCACAGTCATAGGGGGGCCAATTAGAATCTGTAACCACCCAAATCTGAGCACCAGGGATAGTATTTAAAGTGACATGGGTAGCAGGTGGTACAGAGTTGATCAGATCTCAAGGACTGGGAGCAGGAGCCCATGTGCTGGGTTGCAATGTCACTGGCTCCACCTCACACCACCCAGCTCCAATTACTGACTTCCTCCAATAGGTCCCACAGCTGATTGTGGTTGTAGTTCTATTTTGAGCAAGACAACAACGAACAAAGCATGAATTTACAGTAGCCCTGTAAATATGTAAAAAATAAAATAGTAAGCAATATGTGATAGCTTGCACCTGTGGCTAGCACATAGTGCAGCACGTGAACTGCTCATGATCTAGACAAGGATCAGCTACAAAAATTAGCAGAATAATCATAAAGTGTGTGATACAATGTATTAACCAATAGTAATAAGTGTATATATAAGCTGATTCATGATTACATATGCTGGAAGTGTGGTATAACTTGTACCTCCCCCTACACTTGAGCCCGATCAACTCAAGTGTAGTTTGATTGCATGCACTTAAAGAACCCTCAGCGACAAGTTGGGAGTCAAGCTGAGTTCTTGGGAATCAAGTGATTAAGGTCACAGGCTACTCAGTGAAGAAGTTCTCAGAAACCACCCCAACAGTGGCCAGTCCCCAACCCCTACACATCTAAGGGTATGTTGAGGCATACCTCTGCCAACAGTGAGGTACAGAAGCACTAACTTTCAGAGTTCTCAGGGGAACTCAATTCCCGCTCTGCGCCACCCCTGTCCCCACTCCACCTCTTCTTCCAAACCCCCACCCCACCTCTTCCTGCCCTTGCTCCTCCCCCAACTTCCTCCAGAGCCTCCTGCCACTGAATAGCTAATCACCAGAGCGAAGAAGGTGCGGAGGGGGAGGGAGAGGAGCTGATCAGCAGCCCTAGCGCACCCATGGAGTTGGCACCTGCGGTGAGATAGAAACCAGAACTGGGTGACTTAACAGCAGAGCCCTTTCCCTGCTGGCATGCTGTGGGGTGCGGGGGCTGCAGCCTAACTAAATATGAATAGCACTACAACCTGGCACACAGGGTCCTGTTGCTCCCATTCCCTGCCTCCACTCCGCTCTCCCATGGACATAGGCTCCATTATGCATCAGGCCCGCTACTGACACAGGCTCTGGCTCCATCCTATGCCACTTAGCTCTGGTTACTTCCTCCCCATTAGTGCAGGAGTGTCCTGCCCCTCCCCAGTGCTGGAAGGAGGAGGTCTGGTCAGAACATGACTGGTTCTCAACTCCCAAACAATCAGCCAGTGCAGAGGCAATAACTGGAGCTGGATGGTGTGTGGAGTCAAAGCCTATACTGATGGGGATGCAGAGTGGTGTAAGGCAGCAACAGCTTTATTAACACCTGTAACTTTCAGAAGACCGGCTCAAATCAACAACAAAAAAATTCTACATGGCCCACCAAAGGAGGCTAGTAGATTCTGTAGACATCTACCACCTTAAAAGATGTCAGTCCTTGATCTGTTATGCCTTCTACATGAAACATGCCATATAGTTTCGCCCAGTCATTCCTGTAACAAGTCCAAGTCTGGCTGAACTAGAACATATCTTTTAAAGAGGATTTCCAATCTTGATTTGAACACTTTACATGAGGGAGAAACCACTACTTCCATTGGTAAGTTACAATGGTTAATTATCCTCATTGCAAAAAACGTACTTGATTTACAGTTTGAATTTGTCTAGCTTCAGCTTCCAGCAATTTATTCTTCAAAACAAAGGCATAACATCTGTGAGTCCTCAATCAGAAATCTTCTCCCTGTGTACACACTTATAAACTATGAACACATCAGTTCTTAACCTCTCTCTTTAATAAACTAAATAAATGTCTTAAGTTTCTTACCGTAAGGAAGGTTTGCTGAACCATTTCCCATTTTTCAATGCCTCCAGTTAGGCACCGCAAAATAATAAATGTAAAAAAATATCAACTTTAATTAAGGTTGGTATGATAAGTTGACATACATAACTAGATGAAGAATGGGGTAAGTAACACTTGGGTTGTATTAAGGCTCCTTGAATTTGAAAACAGTAAGACGGAAAAAGGATACTGATCTGTTTGTGGTCTTCGGAAGTTCTCTGGTAGATTAGCTTCATAGAGTATCCTTGCTTTCGTATTTCCCATATCCTGCATGCACTAAAGAAAGAAGAATTATTATTGTTTTGTACATTGCTAATTTGGGTCTTGGAAACACATTTCCATTGTTATTCTGACCATGTAAGCAAGAGGATTAAAAACTTTTGTGCACTACATTTTAAGAACTGGAGGTTAAATCATCTAATCACACCCATTTGTTTCATATATATTCTCTACACTCCTTTGAATGCAATATTCTGTTTTTACCACTTGTCTATTCAAGTGTTATAGTCTATGCCAGAGGTGGGCCACATCTGGCCGGCGGGACTGTCCTACCCAGCACCTGAGCTCCTGCCTGGGGAAGCTAGCCCCCAAGCCCCTCCCCCGCTGTTCCCTCTCCCCCGCAGCCTCAGCGCACAGCCAGTGCTCTGACCTGCCACTCCTGCTGGGCAGCGCAGGTGGCATGGCTGGCTCTGGCTAGGCGGTGGGGCTGCAAGCTCCTGCTGCTCTGAGTGGCATGGTAAGTGGGCAGGTAGCAGGGGGTGGGGGGAGAGGGTTGGGTAAGGGGCAGTGGGTTCCAGGGGCAGTCAGGGAACAGGGGAGGTTGGACAGGCGTGGGAGCCCGGGGGGCCTGTCAGGGGTGTGGATAGGGGTCGGGGCAGTCAGGGGACAGGCAGCAGGGGCGCTTGGATAGGAGGTAGGGTCCTGGGGCAGCCGTTAGGGTCAGGGGACAAAGAGGAGGGGGGGTTGGATGGGTCAGGGGGCGGGAAGTGGGAAGTGGCAGATAGGGGGCGGGTGCCAGGCTGTTTGGGGAGGCACAGCCTTCCCTACCGGGCCCTCCATACACTTTCGCAACCCTGATGTGGCCCTCTGGCCAAAAAGTTTGCCCACCACTGGTCAACAAACAAACCAACACAACCCTATTTTGCATGTTTTCTGCAACAGAAAGACAGATAATACAAAAAGCATTTTAAAAAGACCATATGAATGGGAATTATAAGAGGTTTCCTGTGGATTTTGCTACTCTGGGTTCATAGAATATCAGGGTTGGAAGGGACCTCAGGAGGTCATCTAGTCCAACCCCCTGCTCAAAGCAGGACCAATCCCCAACTAAATCATCCCAGCCAGGGCTTTGTCAAGCCTGACCTTAAAAATATCTAAGGAAGGAGATTCCACCACCTCCCTAGGTTCACTTAAGACAGCTAAAGTGGACATAGTTTTAAAAAAATAAATCACTTCTATCTGAAAATTTTTAAACTTAGTATTTCAAAAGTAGCTTCTAAGATTGCAAGTGAAAGATTAAAGAAAAAAGGAGATTACTCATCTGTAACCCAAGTTATTCAAGATGAACTCTACACATTGACACTCAAACTGTACTGGCAACGCACCTCTGATGGTAAAATGAGGGCAAAGCTATAAAAGGACAAGGTGCTCCACCTCGGTTCCTTTCAACCGCCTCCTCAGGACCACATAGGAAGATGTGATTTCTTCCAATTTATTCAGATACCCAGTTTCTCCAACACACAGAGTCCAGATTGATGGTCAGAGACTTTTGAGATGAAGCTTTTATTAGACATTAATTCAAATAGGAGTATATAGTAATACCTTGCAGTCTTAAGCATGCTGTCATGACAAAGAGGCAATTTGTAAATACCCAAGGGGCAGCAGAAAGGCCAATGGGGACCCTGTACTCTTTTTTTTTTTTAAAGCCATGAAATGGAGATATTCACAATATGAAGGTATGATCTATGTAAGGAAATATGCATCCTTGAGATCGAGAGCTACAAATCAATCTTGGGTAGACCAGGAAGAAATTACTGACCCAACTGTCACCACAAGGAAACTGAACTTTGATAAACTGAGTTTTCTGAGCTCTAAGATGATCACATCTCACTATCCATCTTTGGGATCAGAAACTACTTTGAGCAAATGCCCTTTTGCTCTGAATTCTTTTGGTACCTCCTTGATAGCCCGAGCTTCCAAAAGAGATAGAACTTCTGTCTGTAGTAGGTGCTTGTGAGAGGGATCCTTAGGAGGAAGGATGAGGTTGAATAGACTTCCTGCACTTTCTCAAGGATCCACTTCTCTCTGATAATGCTATTCCAGTAATGGAAATAGTAGAAGAGTGAAACTCCCAAAGGTGGACTGGAAGGAGGAAAGTTGGAGAGTTGATTGGGGACTGAGCTGTAGCTCTCACTCCTCATGTCACACTTACTATCTAAGGCCTGGTACAGAAGAGCATGAAGTAGTGTGCCTGCTCTTGGGATGAGGCTTGTAGCTTTTTCTTGTTTGTTGTTGCTATCAAGGAAGCTGCTATTGCTGCTGCTAAGATAGGAGGACAAAGATGAAGGAGGATTCTGCTGCCTGTGCTTATTGAGACAGGAGCGCCAAACCTCCTTCTTGGAGAATGATAAATACCGACTGATCTGGACAGTAACTTTGTATCCTTCATCTTTGAGGACATGGTTTATTCAGCACAAACTATCTTCTACCCACCCCAGTTTCAGGGAATACACCTTGAGATCTGAGCCATGCACATCTCCTTATGGTATGACAGACTCCGCTGCCCTGGCAGCAAAGTCTGACATATGGAAAGTGTCTCAATAACTGTGTGGCAACAAATTGTTCTTCTGTAATTAATATCTTTGCTAGATTTCTTTGATCTCCAGCAAGGTTCTTAAGCAGAAAGAGCCATCTTCTTCCAAAGACAGGACTGATAAAGAGATATCACAGCTTGGGAGTTCGATGGCCTGATGCCACGACTGGACGAGGAGAAGATCGTGCTTCCCAAAATATCTAGTTTTCTACCTTCCCTGTCAGAGACGGCACAACATACCCGGATCGGGCAGCTGCAACCACTGTCAGTGAGGTGGCAGCAGGGTAAGTGTGAAACAGCGAGAACCCTTCAGATGGTAGTTGGTACAGCTTGTCTGCTTTTTTCAAAATGAACACACTATATTATATATATTTTCATAGTATCTAGGTGATGGTCAGTAGAACCATTCATCCCTAAGAAGAAACGGCAGTCTCATCAGTAATTAGAATCAGGTTTTCTATCATGTCTTGTCAGTGAAATAGAACAGGGGTAGAAATGTAACCTCTCTATACCTATCTGACTCAATACTGGACCCAATCTCACTTCTGATGCAATTGGAAGCAGTGAAACTAGAGATCGAAGGAACCTTAGAACTGAGAAGGGGAAAAGATGTCTCCAATGAACCCATAGTTTTGGTATGGGAAAGGGACAGTTCTGAGGACATCTGAAAATATTCCACAGCTTTTTTTCCCTCCCGGAGGGGAAACAGGAACAAGGGTGTATGTTGCTCTTTATTTTATCCCCTTGATTACTCCCTTCATGGATTCTTGCAATAAGACTGTCTTCTGGATCTGAGGTTCCTTGAGGGTCTGAGCCATGTATCTGAGCATGATCGGGGGGAAGGGTCTCCTGTCTAGCGGTTAATGCCTACAGCAGCAGTCACACCCTCAGGGCAGCAACCTGGCCAAGTGGATACGATGTGGGGGAAGGGGAGAGGAGAACACAGGCACTCCCACTCCATCAGATTCCGACCCAGGGCCCTGGGAGGCTGTTTTGGCTGCTCACCCATCTCCGTCTGATGTCAGCCTCAAGTCAGCTTCCCTGGGTCACTCCACCCTCAGTCCATACCCCATTCGGCCATGGGGAAATGTCACCTTCTGGGCTTCCAGTCTCAGTCGCTGGGTGCTGCGGCTCCTTTGCTCCCCAGCTCAGTGCAGATTCAGCTCTGGTCCTCCCATGAAGCTCCCAGGGATGGTCCTCCTCCCTGGCTTGCCACCCCCTGACTGAGCTGCCTGGCTAGCTTTTAAACCCTGCCTCACACCCAAGCATGCTCGGCAAGGGCAGAGGGGTGGAGCCCTAGCCCAGAGCTGCTCCTTAACCCCCTTGCCTGGTGTCAAGTATCAGAGGGGTAGCCGTGTTAGCCTGTATCCACAAAAAACAACAAGAAGTCCAGTGGCAATGTGTTAGTCTTTAAGGTGCCACCGGACTCCTCATTCTTCTTAACCCCCTCCTGGCCAGCATGGGCTTTATACACCATCACACAGGGCTAAAACTATTAACCACTACACTGGCAGCTGCTTGGCCCTGGAAAAGACTTTTGGAACCGTAAATTTCATTATACTCGGGATACGACCGGCCTCAAGGGATTTATCATGAGCCCCGAACTTTGAATCCTAAACCAAAACCTAGGACTATATCAGATTCCTTGGGGTCCATTCCAAAAAGGACTCCCAATGCTGCTTAACACTACTAACCAAAGCCACACCACACACCACCTGCCCCAGAACTGGGAGAGTCTGATCCAAGTGGGCTTGACAGAAAACAGAGGCCAATACTTGTACTGAAACTACCATCTGATGACTTGCGATCCTTCAATACAACAGGTTTTACCAGTCTCCCTGGACTCTATGACTGAACCTTTAGCAGAACCTTAACCTGCCACTGCTTAGTTCCCAAAGAGAATGGGTCAGATGCAGGCCTATCTTTAAATCACAGAAATTGACTGGTCAGCACCAGAGGGTTTGGTCACTAGGGAATGCTGCAGCAGAAGCACTTGGGTCTCGTTTTAACACTTTTTATAGGCTTGGGGAGTAAAAGTGCTACATATTGTGCACCAGGAAAGACAGAATGTCCTTCTCCTATGTATACTACGCACATCATATCGGTGTTGGAGACACGAAAGACAGCAGGAAAAGACCCTTAAATCCTAGCCACTTTCCTTTTAGATCTGCCACATGATCTGTGAGATTGCACCAAGATGTGGAATCTACAAGAGTCCTTAGTTTAAAAAAAAAAAAAAGTATTATTTTGAATAATAAAATAAAGGACCAAACTAAGAACTAGCTAAAGGTACTGTTGACTGAAGAAGTGGATATGGTCAGATTTGGAGAAGTTCCAGGCTGTCTTTAACCACGGTTGTAAGGAACTGAGATGGCCAGAGTGCCACGGCCTGTTTTATAGCCTCATCCTCAGACTGTTCAGAAACAGTGAGAGATGGGACAGGAGGAGGCATGAAAGCACTCCAAAGGCATTGCTAGGAAGCGTTCCACCATCAGAAATGCACAGAAGCCACTTGAACTGTCTCTCTCAGTTTCTTTATTTCATATATTTGACTGCAATTTTAATATTCCCTGTATTTTCAGCTCCCAATTTGCCTAAGTTTGTCACACAGCACAATGGGAGAGAAATATTTTAAAACAATAGAAAAATGTGATTATAAAACTGGAGCTAGCAGTGGGAACTCAGAAGATGTAATTCCTTAAGCTGAACTCCTATTTTGAAATGGACTGAATTTGAAGATGACTTATTTTAAAAATCAAAGTTTTATAACAGCATGAAATATTCAGGTTTCCTCCCTTCAATTTTTTATTATTAAAAATAGGACAAAAATATGTAAGCACAATATTTTTCCCATAAAATCTAGATTTAGGTGAGGGTGGCACTATAACTATAGGATTTCAAATACACACAAAATAATATGCTAGGAGGTAAGACTCATTTATTTTGAAGTAACATTCTTTCCCATTTCTTTTCAAATGGGCCTAAGTTCTGCATTGCTCTTACTGAAATGTGCTCCACTATAAGGTTTACTCTGCTCACATTGACACAAGAAAGCCATTGTGGTCCTGCTAGGGTCATCCATGCCATCAGGATTGCTTTTGCAGCCAATTTAAACACAGTAACAAAGCTACTAAGCAACAGTTTTAATTGAATTTAGCATGCTGTTAATGCCAACGACACAAAATTATATAATTTTAGAAACAAATTTTTAACATCCTGTTATTTCTGCTGTGTTATTATACATACTTCAATACTGCATTAGCACCTAGGAGCATATGTCATACATGAGGACCCCGTTGTGGTACATATTGTACAAACAATATACAATTTTTAAAATATTTTACTGGAACACCCTACAACAAATCCAACTGAATTTCCTCCCAGTCACAGGTACACTGGACCCTCGCTAGAGCACGGGGTTCTGGATCCATGTGGGGACCGCATTATGGGGGGGGACGCGTTACCATGGTCCCAATTTAAATTGGGATTCATGGCCCGACTGAGCTATATGCGAATCTGCGCTATAGCGATGCGCGCTCTAGCAAGGGTCCGATGTATATGCAAATTATGCTTGCTCTTCTGCCTACATGCTGATAAGGGAACCTGCAGTTTTTTCAAGTATCTTTGAACATTTTATTTCTGCTCCCAACAGGCACACACAAAAGGAGAGCATATTACAGTGTAACCATAAAATAAAAACATGAGCACTGGCAGGTTTAAATTCAAACCCTCTAACCTTGACCCATGTCTTTTAAAATTTGCTATTTATAGCATTAAAAAGGATATTCAGACCCAAACTACAATTCATTCTTTATAACAGGTATAACAGACCATCATAATAAATTAACATTTCTTTAAAAAGAACTGTTTACCAGAAGGATGGTACTTTGATATGAAATGCAGAATGTTTGAAGAGAACAGCAACTTCTGGAGTGTTTTGCCAATTTAGGAAATTTTATTAATCACTCAGCTGTAGATAATCTACTGTGGCTCACAATGTTTTAATTGGGACTGGTTCTTTCTCAAATCGGTTTCTGATAATAAATCCCTCTAATAATAAATCAATGAATATTCAGTTGTGGAGCACAAGGTACATATATGGAAGAAATTTAGCTACCATATGCAAGATTGCAACTTGTCAGGTGAGAGTTCTCATATATATTTACTTTAGATGATATATTAGTTAAATTTTTCTTTGAATAAAGAAATTTTTAAAAAATCCTACTAGTTAGCATAGGCTGAATAAAACAGAAATAAATCTAATCGTGCTATCTTCAAGTTTCAAAATGCTTCTGATAAAAAAGTCACAAATTCAGCAGTACTGTATCAGAAGACACACTAACCATTATCAATATTTGAACTCAACGGTTTATTTCATTTAATCTATATATTTCAAAGGCTCGTTTAGGATTTATCAAAAATTGAGTCTAAATTATTAAAACCTATCTTTAATCATTAAGATTCCTCTGCCTCCCCTTTTCTATTTTGTGAGACTCTGAAGTCCCATACTGACAAAAGAGGGACAACATTGCTCAGTTTCAAATACTCCACCAACTTTTAGATGCTAACATTTAATTCTGCAGTCCATGATGTGACTGTCATTTTTGGTATTAAAGAAGTAATAAAATGAGTCAAGTTGCCAACATTTAAAAGTGGATAAACAAGTAAAAAACAAAACCTAGAACTTTACAATATTTTTGCACCTTTACGATTGACAATATACAACTGAATGTACTATTCTCATTCATTTATAACGTAGCTAAACATCATAAATGAATAATTGAAGTACAAAGAGTTGCATATTATGGAGTTTAAAACAAATACCTTCTCCAGTTCCCAAAACTCCTGAACAATATTGATAGACAGATGTTATGCACAATCCAAAGTAGCACTGAATATCAACATGAAAATGGGACATTTTTAGATTAGCATCACAAACCCACTACAACAACTGAGGTGAGAGTACTTGTATAGGAACCTTGACAAGATGAATGGGAGGAAAATATTAAATTTTTGTATCAAGGTTGTTTAACTTCATTTAATTGAATTCCAATTTCCTTCCAAATACAGCTTAACGAATCACAAGTTTTAAAAAAATCTAGTATAGCATTCCCGTTTTTAACAAAAATATAGAAATTAAGAACCAATGAGAATCAACCAGTTTTGGGAAAATAACTCAAAAACTAATGAAAACAAGATTAGAATTGATTATTTAAATCAAGGTTCTTGGGTTGCTTATTTAAATCATGATTTAAATTGGTGATTTGTAAATCAATCCATCTTGAGTAGCTGCACACAGTTACCCAAGTTTCAAGTAAAGTATCTATACTGAGTTTTCTGTGGGATTGTAAAGAAAAAGAAAAAAAAAACTCTTGTTATTTTGTTCCCAAGTACCAGGCAAGCATGTATATGGGCCCCTCTCTCAGGGCCTAACAACGTGGCTTTTTATAGCTGTCCTTCCAGTTCAAAAATCTGATTTACAAGAGACCTTTTACCTGTATTTGTTCTGGTGTCCATTGGTCTAAATTGACAGACTTTACCCTTGATATATGAACCCCAAGATTTCGATGTATTCCAGCACATCTGATGCAAATAAAGACACCAGTGTTCCAAGAAGCCCATCTTGGACCTAACACAAAAAAAAAAAAAGTATTAGCTGATAATTTCTTTTAAAAATTCCACATCAGGAGATTTGATTTTCTGCACCATTCTAACACATAGTTAAGAGAAACAGGATTGACAGGTACACACTAAGTAGAGAGATGAGATGTGTCTCTATGTTAGACATATCTGGTTATCAATCATCCATGGAAAAACTAAGTGGTTTTCTCCACCTCCTCTGTGGCAATTTTACCTACAATTGTCTTTCATTTTATAACTAATTTATGTGAAAAACCTTTTAGACAGCACAAGTCAGGAATTCCATGAAATTTCACAGTAAAAACTTAACTCATTAGCAGTAGCAAGGTCTCACTTGCACCTAAATTAATCTAGCTGGATGTGCATTAGATGCAAGTGTCAGTACAAATCACTAAAAAGATGTTTTTGCAATTTTTACCATATCTGAGTTATTAGTAACAAATGCAGCAGCCACGCATTCATGAGGCATACAACAACTATCTCGATCAGTGGTTTAGTTTAAAAAACCAAAATACACTGCAAAGATATTAGCATTCCAAGTCAAGTTTTTCAGTTTAAGCTTACGTATGGACACACATCATTCTGCTTCAAGTTGACAGTGGTATTTGGGCTGCTCCTGCTGGGCAAAGATTACTCAAAAGGACATGTAAACTAACCCAGATGAGAACATTGACCAAAACATCCAACAATAAAAATGTTGTAAAATAGAATACCCAGAGTAGATGAAAAGACCACCAAATATGCTCTAAATACATAAGTCTATATGTATTGTTTATATTATCAAAATTTAAGGACATTCACATAATAATGACTAAATATACCCAGAATGTAGTTTAGTTATTAAAAGCACTGAAGAACTGATATTTTTGGATAGCAAGATTTTCATCCCACAGAATCAAAAGAAACAAAACCTCAGACTTTGATGAGCATCTAGCTTTAGGGCCTAGCAACCTCAGGAATACTTGGGCTATGGTTCAGGGTTGAGACTGCAGCTCCAGACATAGGTGGCGGATCATATGGAATCAGTTGGTTGACAAAAATCACTCAACTTTGATGAGCATCTAGCTTTAGGGCCTAGCAACCTCAGGAATACTTGGGCTGTGGTTGAGGGTTGAGACTGCAGCTCCAGACATAGGTGGCGGATCATATGGAATCAGTTGGTTGACAAAAATCACTCAACTTTGTAGAGTCTATCAGGGCCCTCATAAACTCAATTCTTTGAGTTTGGACCAAAGAAGATTTTCTGCTGTTGCGGACGATCTAGACGATTGAGTAAGCATAGCATGAACAGAACATGAGAAAGAACTTCTTTTCTGGATTTTCCCTCAGTAACACTGGACAAACAAGTCAAAATGAGCACTTGCTGGATGCCAGGGGAGGATGGGCCAGCTGGCTAAAACCAGAATCAGAGGGCCTTCGACTCTGGGATCTATGCCCCCTCCGGGTGTAGTCCCACTGCCTTACAGGAAAGCAGACCTGCCCAAAGAAACACTGCAAGCAGTATTGCTGCTGACCACTGAAGTGATGTCTTTGTACAGCTGAAGTATAAACTCCCAATGAATGCAAACTAGCTCAGGAATTCTTAAAAAGGTTGCACGTCTCAATCTTCTTAGAAACCAAAACCTACTATCAACAGGTAAGTCATCAGTGGTCTGCTGCACATCAGACACAATGCCCTAATTCTGTAGCTATGAGGCCCTCTTCATGGTCACAGCTGATGCCATAATTCTGGCTGAGGCATCTGCCGCATCTAGAGCGGACACTAAAGGTCTTGGTACCATACAGTCTTCTGCAATGAATGACAAACTGGTCCCTGGAGGCTTCTGGCAATGTGTCTGCAAACTTAGATGTGGGCATCCAAATAAAATTGTATTTGGAGAGCAATACCGACTAGTCAGTGATGTGCATCTGCAGGAAAGAGGTAGTATACGTCCTTCCTCCCCATCAAGTCCATCCTTTTGGGCTCTTTGTCCTTAGACATAGATGTCTACCTTCTCTGTTGTGCCCTCTCATTAGCAGCAGTTACCACAAGAGACTTAGGGGCAGAGTGGAAGTAGAAACACTCAAAATCCAGTATGGAAACTAAGTACCTCTTCTCTGCATGCTTCATCATGGGAGGCAACAAAGTGGAAGTATTCCTTTGTAGGCTTCAAGAGAGCCTCATTTATTGGGAGGGCTACTGGCCCTTGAGCAGATAGTTGGAGAATATACAGCAGCTTATACTTGTTCTCCTGAAGAAATTCAGCCTGGATGCCTAAGAAAGTGGTCATACACCTAAGGAGACCTTGATGTGCCTTGAAGTACATGAGCATTGAGGAGGCCAGTACTGTAGAGCTGTCTGGAGAGAACAAAGAAGCAGTTAGCTACGCCAACAACGGATCCTGTTCTTTAATCACAGGATCCAGTCTGGATTACTGTGGAGGCCTAAAGGGCACAGGCTTGGTGGTTGCTTATAGCTGTGTTAGTTCAGGGAATTGGAGTCACCAATTGCACAGGGGATCTCACTCTAGAATGCGTCAGTGAATCGGACCTGAAAGACCAAGAAGCATCCTAAAGATTCCAAGAAGGCACTGGGCAAATAGATTTACCATTGGTGGCCAGCAGGCACCAGGCCAAGCACCTCTGTCCTGACTGCGAGATCGATGCTGATCCGAGGATGGTCTCTGGTGCCTATTAGGTGACAATTAAAAGGTGGACAACCCCAACCTGGATCTCAAGGAATCCCAGAGTTTCTCCAGTGACAAAGGGGGAGCCAGCCCCAACAGGTTGAACAAGTGCTCTGATTCATCCAAAGCCCAAAACAGGCTAGGCATCAGTGCCAAAGAGGAATAGGGAATTGACACCTATGGTATTGAGCAAGACACATTCTCATCTGGTCTGGAGGAAGCACCACCACCGAGGCCAAGGATGGTACCAAGCTCGACAATGGGATCTGCTGACCAGGCAATAACTGTGACAAAGAGCACACCACCATCAAGAAGGCCTTCGCTGCTGGACCCAGTGTCTGCCTCAGTTCCACCATGGACAGAGTGAGTTGCAGTGCCGACGAACCCAGCACCTCTGCAACATGGCCAGAAGGTGCCAACAGCACAATGAAAGAAGCAGTAGAAACAATGGTACCAGAAAACTCCTGAACTAGCAGAGAATCAGGGACTGAGAAGCAAAGCAGGTCTGAAGCCACCTGATATGCCATCAGCATGGAGACAATCAGTGCTGGAACTGACATCATTGGTATGGACTCAAAGGACACCTCATAGCTAGAACTGCAGTTGACAGTATGGGCTCTCGCTGATTTTCCAACAGTACTGGGAAGCAGTTAGATGGACCTGCTCCATCCTGAGTGCTGGAGGGAGTATGGTGCCATCAGCACTCCTCTTAAGAAGACTCTCCCTCATCTTCTGAGTCCTCAAGAGACCCTGATTAGTCTTATGGGACCTCTTCCTCAATGCACCAGAGGAGGGAGAATGATGATTCTTCTTCTTGAAGAAAGACAGACTCTGAAAATGGAGTGGCATCACTTGCTAGATCTGAAGGTGACTGAACAGACAAGGGCCTCAGTGCCATAAGTCTCTTGCCACCTGAATCTTTTTTGAATGTATTAATAAACTATATTTGTAAATATAAAAGGGTGCCTATATTGTAAGTGTTGCAACTGTGCACATCAGGGTTCCCAACTATATAATAATAATTACTGGGCCTGATCTTGGGGCAAGAACCTGTCAATCCTCAAAGTGGTAACTGGGAATTCTTAAGTAATCAATATAATTAATACATAATCTAGGATTATGCTACAGCAGTGGGAAGAAACTGAGGGGGCACTCAGGGTGGGCACCACCCTATATAGCCAAGGTAGGGACTAGGGCCACAGGGCAAGAGTGCTGCCAGGCAAAATTCGGTCTTCAATGAGCTGGGTGCATGCACATCTACAAGGAATACGTGGCTGCATCTACTCAAAAGCAAATGCAAGCAGGGCTCCTAGACTAGGGTCTCTCTCGCACGTCATCAGATATCAACTTACATCCCCTGTAACACTTGTGCAACCACTCTGTCTTTAATAGGGTGCAGAAACATAACTAACTTAGTGGAGAATTCTGTTTACAGAGTGCAAGATGGAAGAGACTGTCCAGTTAGCGGCCTTAACTGTGTTGACGCTACAGGACTACTAGGAATAAGGAGCTTATTTTTGTCACTAAGGGCACGTCTACATGAACATTTACTGTTTGGCAAACTAAGGTGTAAATCTACAGTACTCCAGCGTGGCACACTAATTTCCCGTGTATTCACCTTGCTGTTGTGCGCTAGAAGTTCTGTAGTGACTGCAGTAAATCAATGCACACGAGGTAATTTCTTGTGTGCAGCAGCAAGGCCCACACAGACAGATAGTGCTCACAACACTGGAGCACTGCAGATCATCATCCTAGTTTGCCACACAGTAAGTATCCATGCAGATATGCCCTAAAGTAAGCAGAAACAACTCTGAATCCACAAATGGAACAGACTTGAGTAAGGGAGCAGAACTGTGACTATGTAAACATGTTACTAAAATTAAATGATACTGCCCACATAAATCCTCCAACCACCCCATAGAAGGTTAGACTTCCTATAGCACAGATGAACATAAAGGAAAGCGCATCAAGAATGGAGAGTATTTCTGAAGTTGCTAGTGTGATTCATAGACTAAGTGGCAAATTACGGAAAAAAAAACTGCCAGATTATTAGCTACCTGTATTCAGGTTTCTTTGGCATGAAACAGCTAAGAACTAACAGTATACCACTGACAAAAGCCGACTGCTTCCTTCATAGGAAATAGTCATTACATGGACTACAATTCACTCAGTTTACCACCTGTAAATTAGACCTGTGCCCTCAGCTGAGAGGCATTTGGTACTTTGGTAGAAACTATTACTTCCCATGGAAACGTAGCATGCCAGCTTTCCTCAAGCAGCTGTGACACGCCTCCTCAAAATGCCATCTTTCGAGATCAAGAATCTTACAAACTCATCTTGAAACCAAACTTCCTTGACCCCTTGCAATCTAGCTTTAATACTGTTTCACCTCGTCTGCATATGAGAACCTTCACCTAACCCAGACACTTGATCTTTGGTATGGAAGAAAAGCCTGGACAATGAATCTCAGCCTTTTTGGGTCCATGGGCCTAACGGAATGGATGGTACAGGATACCCTGTTACACAAGTTATCCAGCAACCCATTCTGGGATGGTGAATTTTTGCTCATAGGAGGAAACTAAGGATAGTTGTAGTGGGTGGATGGGGGTAATGAGAATGGTCAGGGCTGAACGGAGAACTTTATTCTTTGAGCATATTCCTCAAACACTACAAGAACAAGTGTGCAGAGACCTGAACACATGTAATTCAAATATTGTCTTTTCTTTAACACTAATTCTTTGCTGATTTTGTGCATTTATTTAGTTTATACAAAGCTTTACTAACTGCATAAAAATATTTTCATCTATGAAGGATATATATGAAATATAAATGTGTCCCATTTTTTATTCATTAAGGCTTTCTACATTTATTTTAATTTATTAGTAATTATGCTCGTGGTTTTCTGCAACATGAGTTTCTAAATGGGGCAATCCCAAGGATGAGTGGGACAACCAGCCCAGAAAACACACACACGGTGATGAAAGGCATAGCATTATCACTACCGAGTTACCCAACGTTTGGATTATCACTTTTACAGAATTCAGGTTAGTCAGTGATCTCTCTTCATACGCCAGCTTTGTCTAACTACACACCCTTAGTGGATTTTTTTGGTCTTTATAAGTCAATCCCCTCAACTTTATAAAAAATGAAATTTCATCTCTTTCTGCCGTTGGACTCAACCAGATACAATATTTTAAAAGTGACAACATTAGTGCTAGATAAATACTATCACCTCCCTAAGTCAGTGTAAGACATCTATTCAGCTAGGAGACACTGGTTACTAAATTCTTTGCAGACATCAGTTCAGAGGAATTCACCAACTCAAAACATATATGGGAATACAATAATGGCAAATACAGTCCCACATTAAACCTCTATGAAAATATGACTGTCTATAAGTGAGTAAACCGTGACTTAATTAACTGCTGATTAAATATTCTACGTTATTTGCATGCAGCTGATTACATTCCTACAAGTAAAATTGAAGGGAGCTGGATAGTTAAAAGGCTAAAGATTATTATTTCATGGCCTAAGACAGGGGTCGCAAACTCAATTTACCTTAGGGCCAATGCCAGCCCTCAAATCCTCCCAGCGGGCCAATAATGTCACTGAAGATGGTGTTCAGAAAACAAAATGTTTATATTGTGTTTTTATTTCGAACTTTAGAAATAATAAAACGGTCAGACAACTTTATACAATTCTTTGCCTGCCAGAGAGTTTTCAGTGTTTGCCAGACATCTGGCAACGCTTCAGTTGTCCGTTTGTTGATGTTTGGCCTCAGTGACTGAGCAGTTGAAACCTTCAGGACTGCAGCAAGGTGTGCATCAGATAGTTGTGTTCAGTATTTTGACTTTTTTATTTTCATTGTGAGAAAAAAGTGATGCTGCCTCCATGGCTGCCTCTGCCCGGCAACTAATGATGCTGCCTCCATGGCTGCCTCTGCCCAGCAACTACTGATGGTATCTCTGTCCCTCTCCCTCAGCCAATAAGAGGGAGAAGAGGGCAGCACCTGCCGCAGACATTGCTAGCAGTGTGGCTGCATGCGTCTCTCCTCTGCGGGTCACAGTGGGGAGGTTCAAAGTCCCAGGCCATCTGTGGCCCGGGACTTTGAGATCCCTGGCCTAAGGTATAAACACAAACTAAGATATTACAGGCAGAGCTGGTGCGCCACCTATGGTTAAGGTTGCCCAACGCTTCCAATTATATGACCCTATTTTCACTTTGCTTGCAACTTCTCCAGAACTTTATCATCTGGGCTGAAACTTTTCATGTTATGCGTCTGCTGCAGGCTGAATTTTTTTTTGCAAGTTTCACCTAAAATGGTTCAGCTGCTTCCAAAACGAAGAAAAGGGAAAATACATTTTACTCATGGTAAAACTTTAGTTTCACTGAAAAGTTCAAGTGTCTCCATGCTTTAGAGCAAGGATTTGAAATTTGGCAATCACACCATCCCGCCCTCAGAGAAGCGCCTTCTGCTGTATATGAAAAATGGCCTAAATTTGGCTAAGTTACAAACCTCTGAAAACGTATCCATTCACACATGCTCAGAGACTTGCTAAAGTTTGGCAGCTAAATTCTCCAAATATTCTATATGTACTGCGCATGCTTATGCCTCACAGAGCTCCTACATGCTGCCAAGACTATACATGCACTGCCCACAGAAAGAAACTAAGCATGCTCCATCTTGAGGTGGAGCAGAACTATCTCTGGAACTGATCCACTTGGCAGTCAGGGAAACGCTGGTGTCAGGCACTGGAGATGAGAGAACATAGACAGTCTCTCTTGTACTCTCAATGTTCCTGACACCTAGTTAGCATGGCAGAGAAGAAGAAAGCATCTACACTATAAGACAGGGGTCAGAAATGGGGGGAGGGTGGGCCAAACAAGAGCAAGGGGGTGGTCGGATGGAGCAGAATCTGAGGTGGTCGGATGGAGGGATTCTCCACACCTCTGAGCACCGTAGTTATATTGACATACGTTTGTAGTGTAGACTAGGGCTTAGACTACACTAAGAAATGGAGAAAGCGAATTTGTGAAGGGTAGTTTCTTGTAAGAAATTCAGTCCAACAAGAAACCTACAAAGTTGGTGAAAAAGCATATATGCAATAGCCCAAAGATGACTTTTTAGCTGCTCTTACAGAAATCAGCTATGTGAAAATACACACCTTCCTGCCATTTCTTCCTGATCTTACCCTCACTACTCCCTCCCACTTTTGAGAGCTGATTGTCCCACATATCAACTGATGGTTGGTAACTTAGCTTCCATTGATCTCAATCACGTAACAGGTTGCTGGTCCAGAAGTAGTCATTTAACTTCTGGAAGGCAACATTGATGGTTGAAGCTGAAGTAAAAAATGACCATATTAGAAATTCCATATTCATGTTAGAAAAACACGGTTGCTACTTGACATAAGTGCAACAAGTCATGGTGTACTTTGTAGGTCAAATGATAAGCTTAAGTTCAGCTCCCTAAAGCTACACAGATGAATGCCATCAGAATCCATTAGAGGAAGTCGGTCACAGGCAATTCCACTACAGCCTGTTCACACACCTTAATTACATAATCACTGACAGTTTCAATCCCATTTTATAACAGAAAAAGAGACTTTATTTGAACACAAAGCAAACAAAATCAGGAACAATATTCAAAAAAACCTCATCTGTAGGAGTGACTTCTAATCATAAACACCACAAATAGACTGTAAATTTTCAGATGAAATTAATAGTTTACACCATTTACATAAGACTTCACTTGTCTTAATAAAACAAACCAAATATGGATTAAAATCATGAAGATTGAAAGAATTTCAAAGTGTATGTGATGTGGGTTAACTATCCAACAGAATTATATTCAAAATTAAATTTGGACTGTTGAATGAATAGCCCATGTTACACAAGCACCAAATTCTGCACATCAGGATCTTTTATTTCCAACGATGAAAGCATATTTTGAGGATAACAGAAGTCTATTGTTCAAGTCACCCTTTTTCTCATCTCAGTTACTTTAATCAGATGTTACACACCTCATTCTTCATGATCAGAAATATCAAAAATTTCAAGTATAAATTTGCTATGAACATTCAGCTACTAAAATTTTGAAAAGTTGACAGGTATTTTACTGCAGAAATGCACATTTCTCTAATGTTTGTGTTCACTTTCCTGAATGAAAGCTATTTGAATTTTAATCTCACTTATTTGCCTCTTAAAACCTTTTGTGCTTGTAGTCATAAACAGGCTTGTCTTCTTTATGCACTACTAATCTAGAACAGAGTATAGATAACTAGTGCTCATTCCGGTCTGTTCCAGAAAGGTGCCCCTTAATGTGGAGTCATGAAGAATGTTCAGTCTAAATATGCAAATGCCACATTCAGAAGGCAGATTCCGAGGTTGTGGTCAGATTAGTAACTCTTAAGAGTTTTCCCCCTCACTTTCTACATCATTTTTATCTATGAATTAGATTTCAGTCATAGAATATCAGGGTTGGAAGGGACCTCAGGAGATCATCTACTCTAACCTCCTGCTCAAAGCAGGACCAATCCCCAATTAAATCATCCCAGCCAGGCTTTGTCAAGCCTGACCTTAAAAACCTCTAAGGAAAGAGATTCCACCACCTCCCTAGGTAACGCATTCCAGAGTTTCACCACCCTCCTAGTGAAAAAGTTTTTCCTAATATCCAACCTAAACCTCCCCCACTGCAACTTGAGACCATTACTCCTTGTTCTGTCATCAGCTACCACTGAGAACAGTCTAGAGCCATCCTCTTTGGAACCCCCTTTCAGGTAGTTGAAAGCAGCTATCAAATCCCCCCTCATTCTTCTCTTCCGCAGATTAAACAATCCCAGTTCCCTCAGCCTCTCCTCATAAGTCATGTGTTCCAGTCCCCTAATCATTTTTGTTGCCCTCCACTGCACTCTTTCCAATTTTTCCACATCCTTCTTGTAGTGTGGGGCCCAAAACTGGACACAGTACTCCAGATGAGGCCTCACCAATGACGAATAGAGAGGAAACGATCACGTCCCTCCATCTGCTGGCAATGCCCCTACATATACTTCCCAAAATGCCATTGGCCTTCTTGGCAACAAGGGCACCCTGTTGACTCATATCCAGCTTCTCATCCACTGTAACCCCTAGGTTCTTTTCTGCAGAACTGCTCCTGAGCCATTCGGTCCCTAGTCTGTAGCGGTGCATGGGATTCTTCTGTCCTAAGTGCAGGACTCTGCACTTGTCCTTGTTGAACCTCATCAGATTTCTTTTGGCCCAATCCTCTAGTACATTAGCTTTTTCCACATCCTCTGTCACTAGGTTGCCTCCCTCATTCAGTAAGGGGCCCACACTTTCCTTGACTTTCTTCTTGTTGCTAACATACCTGAAGAAACCCTTCTTGTTACTCTTAACATCTCTTGCTAGCTGCAACTCCAGGTGTGATTTGGCCTTCCTGATTTCACTCCTGCATGCCCGAGCAATATTTTTATAATCTTCCACTTCTTGTAAGCTTCTCTTTTGTGTTGAAGATCAGCAAGGATTTCACTGTTAATCCAAGCTGGTCACCTGCCATATTTACTATTCTTTCTACACGTTGGGATGGTTTGTCCCTGTAACCTCAATAAGTTTCTTTAAAATACAGCCAGCTCTCCTGGACTCCTTTCCCCCTCATGTTATTCTCCCAGGGGATCCTGCCCATCTGTTCCCTCGGGGAGTTACAGTCTGCTTTTCTGAAGTCCAGGGTCTGTATTCTGCTGCTCTCCTTTCTTCTTCAGGATCCTGAACTCGACCATCTCATGGTCACTGCCTCCCAGATTCCCATCCATTTTAGCTTCCCCTCCTAATTCTTCCCAGTTTGTGAGCAGCAGGTCAAGAAAAGCTCTTCCCCTAGTTGGTTCCTCCAGCACTTGAACCAGGAAATTGTCCTACACTTTCCAAAAACTTCCTGGATTGTCTGCGCACTGCTGTATTGCTCTCCCAGCAGATATCAGGATGATTGAAGTCTCCCATGAGAACCAGGGCCTGCAATCTCGTAACTTCTGTGAGTTGCCGGAAGAAAGCCTCGTCCACCTCATCCCCCTGGTCTGGTGGTCTGTAGCAGGCTCCCACCACGACATCACCCTTGTTGCTCACACTTCTAAACTTAATCCAGAGACTCTCAGGTTTTTCTGCAGTTTCATACCGGAGCTCTGAACAGTCATACTGCTCTCTCACATACAATGCAACTCCCCTACCTTTTCTGCCCGGCCTGTCCTTCCTGAACAGTTTATATCCATCCATGACAGTACTCCAGTCATGTGAGTTATCCCACCAAGTCTCTGTTATTCCAATCACATCATAATTCCTTGACAGTCATCTGTTTTTTACCTCTTACTGACAATTATCTACGTCAGGGGTCGGCAACCTTTCAGAAGTGGTGTGCTGAGTCTTCATTTATTCACTCTAATTTAAGGTTTAGTGTGCCAGTAATACATTAACGTTTTTAGAATATCTCTTTAGTGTGCCAGTAATACATTAACGTTTTTAGAATATCTCTTTCTGTAAGTCTTTAATATATAGCTAAACTATTGTTGTATGTAAATAAGCTTTTTTAAATGTTTAAAAAGCTTCATTTAAAATTAAATTAAAATGCAGACACCCCCGGACCGGTGGCCAGGACCCGGGCAGTGTGAGTGCCACTGAAAATTAGCTCACGTGCCACCTTTGGCACATGTGCCGCAGGTTCCCTACCCCTGACCTAGGTGATACAGGTCATGTTAACGGAGAAGGAAGTGCTTGCGTTGGCTCTGCTATTGTCTAGAATCTTGTTTTGATAGATTAAGATTTAATGTATTTTTATTAAGTCAGTCTTTCCAACACCTGACCAGTTATACAGGCAAAAAGGAATACTTTTGCCAGTATACTTTATAGCAAAATAAACTATACTGGCAAAAGCACTTTTATGCTGGCATACTTGCATCTACATAACAGCTTTTGCCAACACAGAAATATTGCCAAAAAATATGCCCCTAACTGACATTACTATACTGACAACAAGTTTTTAGTTTAGACCTAATCTGACTCTACAGGCATCATTCCAACATCAGATCAATCAAAGAGGAAACCATTATCCAAACAACCAGCCTTGAAAGATTGTCAACCATTTACCAGCCCAAGCACAAAGTCTATTTGCTTACCCTTTGCCTTGATGATTTTTAAAAAAATATTCATAGGGTAAAAAAATATTGAATCATTGCATATAGATTATATTTGAACCCAAAGCTTACCACTAACATGGTCTATACTGCAGGTGTGAAGCAGTGCACTGGCCCCCGATTTATGTGAATGAAAGCATTACACAGGCCAAATACTAGTCCACTGTCTTAATACTTCCTTCTGATCAACCTTCCACTTCCACCTCTATCCAAAACAAATAACTAAGCAAAGCAACAGATATGGTTAGATACTGTTAGAAGGGATCAAGGTGTGAACACAAAACAAAGTGCACTTCCCAGAGCACAAAGTCAGAAAACTGAGAAGGAACAGTAAATACTGGCAAGGAACACTGGAACAGAGTGGGGTCTATCTATAAAGGGAAAGAGGAAACAACTTGAAGTACTGGAAGGAACAAAATGGGAAAAGGATAAGAAAAAAATCCCACCAAAATCAAAGTAGTACTCATTTACACACCAGGAGATGCCACAAAAGCAAATTTGTGCATAGCAAATGCAAGCAGATACAGAAACAGAGAGCATGACAGTGCTATTCCCCTGACGTCATACACTCAATATTTTCCTCATCTCAGCACTTCTCAAAAATTCCTTTCCCAGAGGTCCCCCAAGTTACATTCTTGTGGCTGAGCCACTCGCCTTCCTCTGCAGCATGGGGCACAGGTCACTTGCAGGTTTACATTAGTTGAAATGGTGGATTCTCTGTAACTTGAAGTCTTTAAATCATGATTTGAGGACTTCAGAGTTTAGGGGTCTATTATTGGAGTGGGTGTATAAGGTTCTGTGGCCTGCAACGTGCAGGAGGTCAGACTACTAGATGATCATAATGGTCCCTTCTGACCTACAAGTCTATGAGCATTATATAAAATTTCATTTTCATTTCTGGCTGCTCAGAGCTGCTGTTCTGTTGTGCCTGCACTTAACGAACAGCTTACCAGCTCCCTGCAAAACAGAGGCAAGCAAGCGGGCTTGTTGTTGAAATGTGCATTTCTTTTTATTCTAATGAAGAATCTGCTTGTCAATAAGATTTTAGGTTTAAATAGATTTTATTGTATTATAGAGACATGGAATGCTGTATATTTCTGTATCTTACAGGTGGTTTTAAATATTCATAAAAAATGTTGCAAGCCTGCTAGTTGTTATAAACACTGGGCACACTGGAACAGAGAAGTTAGTCTATAGCAATTATAGACTATTTTTTTTTATCAGTAAAAGTCAGTAAACATCAATTTCACTGTGTGTACTGTACACCCAAAACTTCGAGAGAGGTAAAGAAAGAAAAATGGTGCTTGAGAACTTAGACTTTGATTTAGGGATATTTACTTTGCATATTTTGACATGGATATTAACAACTCATGTTTTAACTATTATAAAGCATCCATGTTAATATGTACACATTAAATTGTCTCCCCCCCATAATATCCCACAACTGTGGTAATTAATAAAAATAGGAAAAAATGCTTTAAAATAATCCTCCATTATTATTATAGGTTTGGCCCATTGAATTCAAGAATTATTATCATTCTACAATTCCTCCTTTCACTCCTACACTTAACATGGCTATCACCTTCCTACCCTTTGAAGCCTTAAACCAAAATTTCCTTCTATTTTCTCTTGCTTCCTCTTCCCAGATTCTGATTAATACCATACAAAAGCAAAGCATGAGATGGGCCTCTTATTGGCAACCTTCATTTGTTGATTTGATATTTGGCACCACCTGGTGGTCCAGTAAAGTTGTTGCATGAAGATTACAAGTGTACTTTAGAACAGTGATTCTCAATCAGGGGTATACGTACCCCTGGGGGTATGCAGAGGTCTTCCAGAGGGTACATCAACTCATCTAGATATTTACTTAGTTTTACAACAGGCTACATAAAAAGCACTAACAGCCAGTACAAACTAAAATTTCATAAAAGCAGCAGAGTCCTGTGGCACCTTATAGACTAACAGACGTGTTGGAGCATAAGCTTTCGTGGGTGAATACTCACTTCGTCGGATGTATGTTGTAGGAATTTCCAGAGACAGGTATAAATATGCAAGCAAGAATCAGGCGAGGGATAACGAGGTTAGTTCAAACAGGGAGGAGGAGGTCCTCTTCTAGGAGTTGAGGTGTGAACACCAAGGGAGGAGAAACTGCTTTTGTAGTTGGCTAGCCATTCAGTGTCTTTGTTTAATCCTGAGCTGATGGTGTTAAATTTGCAAATGAACTGAAGCTCAGCAGTTCCTCTTTGAATTCTGGTCCTGAAGTTTTTTTTGCTGCAAGATGGCTACCTTTAAATCTGCTATTGTGTGTCCAGGGATATTGAAGTGTTCTCCTACAGGTTTTTGTATATTGCCATTCCTAATATCGGATGTGTGTCCATTTATCCTTTTACGTAGGGACTGTCCAGTTTGGCCGATGTACATAGCAGAGGGGCATTGCTGGCACATGATGGCGTATGTTACATTGGCGGACGTGCAGGTGAACGAAAAGGTGATGGTGTGGCTGATCTGGTTAGGTTCTGTGATGGTGTCGCTGGTGTAGATAAATGGGTAGAGTTGGCATCGAGGTTTGTTGCATGGATTGGTTCCTGAGTTAGAGTTACTATGGTGCGGTGTGTCGTTGCTGGTGAGAATATGCTTCAGGCTGGCGGGTTGTCTGTGGGCGAGGACTGGCCTGCCTCCCAACGCACTGATGATGCATTGGAGAGGTTTTAGCTGAGGACTGTATATGATGGCCAGTGGAGTTCTGTTGGTTTCTTTCTTAGGCTTGTCTTGCAGCAGGAGGCTTCTGGGTACACGTCTGGCTCGCACGAGGAAATAAGGAAACAGATCAACAGAGCCAGACGTGTACCCAGGAAAATGAAGGTGAAGATGACTGAGTTAGCTGCAGAAGCCAATATTTTAAGTTTCTGATTTTGCCCTGGCTGACTGTCTTTTTTTAAAAAAATATATGTTAACTATTTTAGTTAATTATAACAAAAACTCTGATTTTAAAAAACTTGAATGTTTAACTAAATTCATATGCTTGTTTTGTTAAAATATGTTTGCTGTTGAAAAAAAATCCAGAATACGTAATGTTTTAGTTAAATAAAATAATTTAAATGTGTCTGGTGATGTTCTCTTCCTAACACAGCATGGCAAGAATATCCTCCAAATATTAATGATTAACCTGTTGAATTGGAGATAGTTCACCTCCCAAGGACTTCATAAATACCTGCTTCAATTACCTTTGCTTATTTCATTTACCAATCATTAATTTTCTGATATAGCTGTAAAACTAATTTAAGTTTTCAAAATAAATCACTTTAAAAATGTATAGTGTACACCTTCTAAAAATGAAACCTACATCTGAGTTGTGAAGAATATGTATTAAGGTTATACCAAACAACAAGAATGCACTTTTATGTAGAAATCCATGATCAAATCGAATCTTCCTAGTGATCAAATCCACCCTGGTTAGTTTGTTTCTATAAAGACATTTTACCGTGTTTTAAAAACACGGTAGCTATGCTGGTTTTTGGCCAGTTCTACTAAGCTGGCTAATCATAAGAAAATAACTAGCAAGGAGCATGTAACAGTCTCAGCCAAAATGAATGTCTGAAGATGCCAGATATTTACTGTGAAACAACTCCCATCATAATCTTTAATCCTGTTTCAATTGGCTCAAATACTTGATACAGGCAGTTCTTGACTTTACGACATTCGACAAACAGCACTTACGATGCGACTGAATTGACATCCTGATTCAACTTACAATTGGTTTCAACTTTACGACGCTCAATCCCACATTGAAGCGGGCTGCACGTTTCGACTAACGTCACAATTTTCAGGAACCAATGTCGTCGTAAATCCGAGGACTGCCTGTATTTTCACTTTTGATTGCACAAACTAAGCATGACAATTTCTAAACATACTTTTAGATTAGGTATTTAGAGAGAACTCAATATGTGATTGACAATACTCCATGATGTACTTATTGAACAAGCAGTTAAGTTGCTTCACTCTTATAAAACCCTTAAATTTCCTTCCAACAAGCTAAGGAGCTGGTCCTGCTTTCTAATCTGTGTGGGGAGACTGGCACCCAGATGAAGCCCCCCAATCACTTCAGTGGGGCTCCACGCTGGCATAAGGGCCCACTGCACAGATCTGATGGCAGGATCCGGGCCTAAGTAGATCCTAAAATGAACATTGCCTAGAGCTTCCTCTACATCACAGGCAAACTAAGCTCTCTAACCATATCGCCCAAGTTGCCCATATTAATTTAGTATTTGTTCCTTTCATTTGACAATTAGACTTGAAACCACCCGACACTGACTATGACACTAGAACAAGGAAGTCAATAGAGCATACATTAAATGGACTTAAAATTGGCTGATAGGTCCCAAGATGTAATTGTAAATGGGAAATCAAGTCGGTGTTTCTCTAGTGGGGTCCCGTACAAACAGCTCATGGGTCTACACTACTTAATATTTTTATCAATGATCTGGAAGAAACAAAATCACTGATAAAGTTTGCAGAGGATACAAAGATTGGGGGGAAGTGGTACATAATGAAGAGGGCCAGACACAGAGTAATCTGGATCACTTGGTAAGCTAAGCAAATAACATGTATTTCAACATGGCTCAACGTAAGATCAACATCTAAGAACAAACAACGTAGGCCATACTTACAGGATGAGGGTCTCTATTCTGGGACGCAGTGACAGAGACAGAAAAGAGTAGGAGATCACAGAGGATAAGCCACTGAACATGAGCTCCCAGTGTAGTGGCCAAAAGGGCCAATGCAATCCTTGGCTGCATAAGCAGCGGAATCTTAAGTAGGACTAGAACAGAGGTTCTCAAACTGGGAGTTGGGACCCCTCAGGGGATTGCAAGGTGATTACATGGGGGGTTGCAAGCTGTCAGCCTCCACCCCAAACCCTGCTTTGCCTCCAGCATTTATAATGGTATTAAATATATTTAAAAAAGTGTTTTTAATTTAGGGGGGGGGGAAGGTCGCACTCAGAGGCTTGTTATGTGAAAGGGGTCACCAGTACAAAAGTTTGAGAACCACTGGACTAGAAAGATATTACCTCTATCTGGCTCTGATGCATTCAGTATTTGAATACTGTATCCAGTTCTGATGCCCACAATTCAAGGACGTTCATAAACTGGAAGGGTTCAGAGAAGAGTCTCAAAAAGGATTATAAGGCATGTTTTCCAATCTTTTGGAGACAGACCCACAGAGACCCACTTGGGACTGTCACCTGATGTGCTGAGACTACCTCTGAGTCAGTTTTCTCTGCCAGTTTGGGACTCCAGAACCCTACCTTGTAGAGCCAGATACACAAGCCTGTGGCAACAGAGACCCAGCATCTGAACCACATCCCCAAAGCTGCAGACTTAACTGAAAACAGCTTAGCAAGTGCTCGTCTCCAGCACCTTGACGCTAGTGGGATCCAAACTCCAAATAAATCCATTTTACTCTGTATAAAGCTTATACAGCAGAGGTGGGCAAACTACAGCCCAGAGGTATATCCGGCCTGCTGGACCATCCCACCCGACCCTTAAGCTCCAGGCTGGGGAGGCTATACCCCGGTCCCTCACCCGCTGTCCTCCCTCCCCTGCAGCCTGAGCTCGCTGTGTGGCTGGCTCTGGCTGGGTGGTGCGGCTTCAAGTCCTACTGCTGTGAACAGCATGGTAAGGGGGCGGGGAGGTTGGTTAAGGGGAGTCCCAGGGGCAGTCAGGGGACAGGGAGCAGGGGTGGTCAGGGGACAGGGGAGTTGGATAGGCATGTGAGTCCTGGGGGGCCTGTCAGGGGGCAGGGGTGTGGATAGGGGTCAGGGCAGTTGGATGAGAATGGGTTTCCAGGGGAGCTGTTAGGGGTGGGGGGGGTCAGTGGTTCTGAGGGGGGCAGGAAGTGGGAGGGGACAGACGGCCAGACTGTTTGGGGAGGCACAGCCTTCCTTACAGTTTCACTACACCAATGTGGCCCTCAAGCCAAAAAAAAAAAAAAAAAAGTTTGACCACCCATGTTACACAGGGTAAAAACTCAAATTGTCCGCCCTCTGTCACACAGAGATATGCACAACTGTTTGCTCCCCCAGGTAGTAGTTACTGACTCGGTGTTAATAAAATCACTTTCATTTATTTATTAAGTATAAAAAGTAGGATTTAAGTGATTCCAAGTAACAGACAGAACAAGGTAAGTTACTATGGGTATGGCTACACTTGCAGATGTAGAGCGCTTTGTAAACCAGCCTTTGTAGAGCACAGGAGGGAAAGCGGTACAATCTGTCCACACTGACAGCTTCAAGCACACTGGCGTGGCCACATTTGCAGCGGCATTAGGAGCAGTGCATTATGGGTAGCTATCCCAGCATGCAATTGACTACAACATGCTTTTCGAATGTGGGGGGGTGGAGTGTGACAGGGAGTGTGGTGTGTGTATGTGGGGGAAGAGAGTGGGTTTTTGGGGGGCTGAAAACATGCCAGCATACTGTCTTGTAAGTTCAGACAGCAGCAGACCCTCCCTCCCCCCCAGCCTCTCTCCCCTTCACACACAGCATTCTACAGCAACGGCTTGCTTTGTCTCGGAGCCGGCAGTCAGAAACAGAGTGTTCAAAGGGAACATCCGCATTCCTAGGAGAAAGAAAAGGAGGACTTGTGGTACCTTAGAGACTAACAAATTTGAGCATAAGCTTTTGTGAGCTACAGCTCACTTCATCAGATGCATTCAGTGGAAAATACAGTGGGGAGATTTATATACCCAGAGAACACGAAACAATGGGTGTTACCATACACACTGTAACAAGAGTGATCAGGTAAGGTGAGTTATTACCAGCAGGAGAGCGGGGGGGGGAGGGGAGAGGAGGACCTTTTGTAGTGATAATCAAGGTGGGCCATTTCCAGCAGTTGACAAGAACATCTGAGGAACAGCCGGGGGGGGGGAGGGGGTGATAAACAAGGGGAAATAGTTTTACTTTGTGTAATGACCCATCCACTCCCAGACTCTATTCAAGCCTAAGTTAATTGTATCCACTTTGCAAATTAATTCCAATTCAGCAGTCTCTCGTTGGAGTCTGTTTTTTGAAGTCTTTTTGTTAAAGAATTGCCACTTTTAGGTTTGTAATTGAGTGACCAGAGAGATTGAAGTGTTCTCCGACTGGTTTATGAATGTTATAATTCTTGACATCTGATTTGTGTCCATTTATTCTTTTATGTAGAGACTGTCCAGTTTGCCCAATGTACATGGCAGAGGGGCACTGCTGGCACATGATGGCATATATCACATTGGTAGATGTGCAGGTGAACGAGCCTCTGATAGTGTGGCTGATGTGATTAGGCCTTATGATGGTGTCCCCTGAATAGATATGTGGACACAATTGGCAATGGGCTTTGTCGCAAGGATAGGTTCCTGGGTTAGTGGTTCTGCTGCAGATACAGACTAACACGGCTGCTACTCTGATTCCTAGGAGAGTTCAAAACAATGAGAAGAGTCGCCACTTGACTTAAGGGGATTATGGGATGTTTCCGGAGGCTGATCAGAGCGCAATAATGCAACACCCCGTTCACACTGACGCTCGGGCGCTTCAGCCACTGCGCGACAAGCGTTAAATCTTCTCGCCGAGGTGGAGTACCAGGAGCGCTCTAGCCGTGGAGTCAGAGTGCTCTATGTGCCTTGCCAGTGCGGACGGGGACTGAACTAGGGTGCCCGGGGCTGCTTTAATGCACTGTAACTCACAAGTGTAGCCAAGCCCTAAGTAAAATAAATCAAAATACGCAAGACTAAGACAATACACTAAGGATCTCATTAAAAATATTAACTTCTCACCCTAGATGTTCTCAGGTACTATCCTTTTCAGAACAACATTGTAGTTTATGGCCTGGGTCCAGCAATCACTCTCACCCCTGTAGTTACAGTCCTTTGTTCCAGTTTCTTACTGGCATCTCTTTGGGGATGGAGAGGCCATCTCTTGAGCCAGCTGGAGATAAAAATGGAGAGGCTTCCAGTGCCTTTTATATTCCCTCTTGTGGGCAGAAACCCCTTTGTTCTTCTGTGCAAAATCACAGCAACAAGATGGAGTCTGTAGCCACCTGGGCAAGTCACGTGTCCATGAATCATTTAGCTTTTTGCAGGCTGACGCCATTGTTTACATGTTAGTTTGAATACTCCCAGGAAAGCTCAGATGTGGATTGGCATCTCCCAAAGTCTATTGTTACATACTCCCCATTACTTGAATAGTCCCTTTGCAATATGTTGGCCAAACCTCCGTGTTTCCTACACAAAGCACTTCAAATACAAGCATAGAGCCAATGCTCATAACTTCAGATATAAAAATGATACATGCATACAAATAGGATGAATATATTCAGTAGATCATAACCTTTGCAAAGATGTGTTACTTGGCATATCTAGCATAAAGCATATTTCCGTTGTTATATTTACACTTAAGCATATTTCCATAAACATAAAGAGTACAATGTCATAGACCCAAAGAGCTCAAACTATCTGGCTGAACAAATAGACGGTAAAGGGGTGACTCAATCACAGTCTAGAAGTACCCACATATAGGGAATAAATATTTGGTAATTGGCTCTTCAGTCTAGTAGGAAAAGATGCAACAAGAATGAAGTCTGGAAGCTGAAGCTAGACAAATTCAGACCAGAAATAAGGCATACAATTTTAACTATGAAGGTAATGAACCATTCAAACACCTTGCCAAGGGATGTGGTAGATTCTCCTGCAGTGGCAATTTTCAAATTGAGATCAGATTCCCACCCCCACCCCTCAGAAATCTGCTATAGTTCAAACAGAAAATAGTTCAGCAAAGTCCTATGGCCTCCATTAGACATGATCACAGTGGTCCCTTATGGCTTTATAATCTATGATCCCTGCTGCAGGGTAGAGGTATAAAATCTTTGGGTGCCCTGCTAAAGAGCTGGCTTCCCCCTGCTTCCCTTAGGGTGGCCAGGTGTATGGCCACGACCCTTACCAGGAAGCCCAGCTGCAGGCCCTAATGAGGGCAGGCTCAGTGTGATCTGTTGAGCCTACTGGAAGCAGCTGGGTTGATGACTGGAAAAGCATATAAACCCAGGGAAGAGCTCAGGAAGGGGCAAACCAGGCAGAAAGATAGGAGGGTGGTGGCTCTGTCTCTGCTGGCTGACACAAGCCTCAAAGGCCAGAGGACCCAGTGAGGGGTCAGAGCAGGGACCGGTGTTGGGGGAATGGGGACTGTACAGCCACTAAATAAAAATGCGGGTGGAGCATCTGCCAGAGGCATCTGAGACCCTTTCTTTGGCCAGCCCAAGCACAGGACCCGGCGACAAGGGGAATGAAACTTGTGCCACCCTGTGACAATCCCCCAAAGACTCTCACAAGAGTCTTAAAGGCAAGGGTAAAAGTCAACTGGGCATGGCCTAAACGAAAAAGCTGTTTCATTTAGCCTTCTGTGACTTATGTGGGGATGTTTTGTAATGAACATTGATCTGTTTCCCTAAAGCATGTTTCATGAATAGGATTCCTGAGACTGTAGGCTGGCATGCCCACAAGAGCAGACATGTTCAGCACACTTCCCCAACTCAGTCACAAGGATAGACTGCAAACCATTAAGGCTGAATGTGTGTAACTGCCAAACAATGGAATACAGCGGAGTCGTATCTTACATGGGGGTTAGGTTCTAAAGTCAGCGCATAAGGCGAAAATCTCGTATAGTCAAAATTACCCTTGAAAATCCCTTAAATCACCCATAAAGTGGTTTATACAACCCTGTACAATGTATAAATGTATAATGTACATAGTAATGTACAGTATATAATAAAGAGTACATATGCAAAATATAATTTTACAGTACTGTATTTTTAATTACAGGGTGTCGGTCAGGGCTTGATGACGATCCAGGAGACGGAGAGCGAGTTGTAGATGAAGTGTTGGCTCTGGTTCAGCTCAAGAAGTTGATTGCGTAAGCTCATCTGCTGCTGGTTGTTTTTCCTTGAAAAGTATGGTGATCGGCAACTATCGCCGTTGTCTCTTGAGCTGCTCAAACATTTCTTGATACGGTCTCAAACTGCCTGTAATACTATGTATGATTGAGGCTTCGTTCCATAGAGGGATCGTAGTCAGAAATTAAATCATTCAAGTGTTTCACAGCTTGGAACACTTCAGCAAATTTATGAAAATTCCAACTTCCTGGCTCTTCCTGTTCCTTGTCGTCATCTTTGTCAGCATTAAAAACTTGTTCCAGAAGATAGCCGTTTTCTTCTATGATTTTCTTTAATTGTTCGGGGTAGGCTTTTGCTGCCTCTTCATTGGCAGATGCAGCTTCACCAGCAGTCTGCATGTTTTGGAGGTTGAAATGGTTCCTAAAACTGTTAAGCCAACCTTGGCTGGCTTTGAATTCCTTCTCATCAGAAGGCTGTCCCTCTTCAGCAGGGAGGTCTGAACAGCACATAGAGGCTAAGAGCCTTTTCTCGCAATGTGTTGCCATTGATAGGCACACATTTATGGATCATGTCTTCCAGCCATAAGTTTAATGCCTTTTCACTCTTCACTAAAGTCTTATTACGCACCTGGCTCGTCACCTTAGCAGTTATTGGAACACTTCATGCAACAGCTTGACGAATTTCTCTCTCAAATCTTAATAGCACGGATGCTAGATTCGTTGCGGCCATATTTACGCGCCACGTTGCAAACCGACATACCATCTCTCAATAAGTCTAACAGCCAGTTTTTCCTCCAGTGTTGGAACGGTTCGCTGTTTCTTCGGTTGAAGACCAGATGAAGTAGTTGACTTGCGTTTAGGGGCCACGTTGTACGAAAAATACGTATCTTTAAACATTAGAATCACACTCAGTGCGGCGAGATGCTCATACTATGAGAGGCACGTGGGAACTGAGACCAACTGAGGGAACAGCAGATTCACATCTCCCATCTCACACTCACTCCGGGGCACACGCTCATTGAGCGAAATGGTGGGCGGAATCGCCCGCACTATTTACAGGTATCTTGTTTTTCTTTTCTTGCCAAGCACATATAGTTGAATTCGCCTAAGTTAAATGCATATAGGATGTGACTCACCTGTACTCTTAAAAAGCCTGGTTAGTAGATTGGGAAAAAACAGACAGACACAGAAAGAAGAATCAACCTCAAGGCCTTGTAACAAAGCCCATTTAGCAATAGGGCTTTTCAAGAAAAGCAATTTTCTATTTTGGGGGAAAACTAACCAAGGGACACTCTCTGGAAGACAGAGACCAGACCTGGATCTCAAGACCATCTTGGCCTCCTAAAAGGAAGTTGGCTCGATTCTTTTCCAGTAACTCACGGTAGAAGCTTGTAGTGAAGCAGAAAAACTAGGATTAGATTACATATGCATGAAGGCTGTTTTGAAATCTAATACTTTGTACAATTTACTAACAAAACATACTTGTTTTAAAGTGGCTGGTGGTCACAAGCTCCCACAGGGGAAGAGAGATGCATGCATCTAGTTAGACTTGCACAGTAATAAGCAGCTGGCATAAACAGGATGTTGTACCCAGATCCAGGAGTAAGAGTGAGAGTATTACAAAATCCCACACCAAGACAGGAGGCCTAACACCAGATAAGCCAATTACCAGTATTGTACATTAATATTGAGGTGGGGCTTCCAGAGTAGTTGTCTCCATTGAAAAATAAAAGATAGGTTTGCTTTCTGTGATAAAAGTATCATTGTGGAATCTGAGCTATACCTAATAGTATCCCAAGTGAACCCTGGGCAGACTCACCAAAACAGAGTTGAAAAGAGGAGGCGATTTAGACCATAACCCTTAAGACTTTGCACACAAAGGACTAGAGATCAATTCTGCCACGTCAGATAGAATGTTTGCAAGATCACTAGCCAAGATATGCTCCACAGAAGCAGACTATCAAGCTGTGTAAGAGCCTCTAGAAGAAAGGGCCCTTACACCCAGAGACTCAATTCCCTAAATGTAGGTACACAGCAAAATGGCAACTCTCTTTTTTGTACCTTGAACAGCACAAAACAGATATTTGCAGAAACCCTGAGTTAGGTGCTAACAAAATTTTCCATGGGTCAGATTACCATCTAAGGAGGCTACCCTCTCAGCAAGAGATGGCCACCAAAAAGTTCACCTTGACTGAAAGCTAAGAAGCATATCCAGCCCATGGGCTGGATACAGAGAAAGTAATTTTTTTTTTTTTAATTACCTTTTGGTAAAAAGATTTAAACTCCTAAACCAGTGCAACAAGGTATAATCTAAATTTGACCTTTTTCTCTTGGATCTTGTCTAGCCTGACAAGGAGACTGCCTTGTTTATGCATTGGAGGAATGCCCAACTTAAGGGAGGGCTAATATTTGGGTTTTCCCAAGATTCCCTAGCAATCCCATTAATGTCCTTATAGAAAGGGAAACAGTATTATTTGCTAGACTTGAACTGCCTTTTCCAGGGGGATTTCTGTCAAGAAGTGTTCACTGGACAAATCCAGATAAGGGACAACACTTCCCAAAAGTCCAAGAGACTCCTATGGCTAAGACCTTGCTGTGCCTTGAGATAGGGCAATGGCTCACCCTCAGTACTTTCTAGAAGCTAGGGTGCCAGATAGGAACTCTCCCCCCCCATTGGGGCATTCTGGATCTGTATGGAGATAAATATTGAATGAGCTCTTATGGAGTGTGTTCAGTCTGCTCATTCAGTAACTAAGTTTATGTTGTAGTGGTTTTGTTCAAACTTGAAATTCCACAGAATTTAGAGTCATCCATACATTTTTGAAGACTAGAACAATTAAAATATTGGCTTAACTAGCATTATGGTAAGCAAGACAAGTTTAACGATATACTGTTCACACGTTTTGCCCAGCTGATTAGACACAGAGTAGGGAAATAACGGGCCTTGTTTGTGTTTTGTTTTTTTTTATAAAGTAGACAGGAACCTCACAGCAACCTCTCTTGATCCAGGACTGAAAGATAGAGAGTTTGGCAGAAGCAAAGTCAATACAATGTATAATAATCTATAAAGATGAACTGGAGAGTGATCCATATCAAAGAGCAGTTAAGAAAATGAGCCTTAGATTTCAGTTTGAAAGCTATACTATGTTACAGTAGCATCTAGTCAGGATCCAATCAAACTAGATTCTGGTAAACACACTGATCTTTCTGGACTTCAGAGACTATACCTTGTTAACTAACTTAAGGCTTAGAAAACTTGACCTATGAGGACAGGGTTAAATAATTGTGCATGATTAGTTTAGAGAAGAGAAGATGTAGAGGGACATTATCAGTCTTCAAAAATTGAAAATGTGTTTCTGAAGAGCTCAGTGATCAACTGTTCTCCATGTCTTGTCTATTGAGGGTAGCATTTAATGTAGCAAATGAGTTTTAAGTTAGATATCAGGAAAATTCTAACTAGAAGGATGGTTAAGCATTGGAATAGGCTACCTAGGGAGGTTGTGGAATCTCCATTGTTGGAGGTTTATAAGAATGGGTTAGATAAACATGGATGGTCTTGGTATACTTTGTTCTGCCTCACTACAGAGGATGGACTAGATGGATCTCCTGAGGTCCCTTCCAGCCCTACATTTCTCTGATTCTATAAATCTGAGCTTCTGAATATCTGGACCAAAGGCCTCTGTTAGAGATCCCTCCCCACTCAACTCTGGGGTACAGATGTGGGGACCCTCATGAAAGACTCCCTGAGCTTATTTTTACCAGCTTAGGTTAAAAACTTCCCCAAGGCACAAATCCTTTCCTTGTCCTTGAACAGTATTGCTGCCACCACCAAGTGATTTAGACAAAAATTCAGGAAAAGGGTCATGGAGTCCCTTGTTCCCCAAAATATTCCCCCAAGCCCTTTCACCCCCTTTCCTGGGGAGGCTTAAGAATAATGTGAGTACTGACCAGACCCTTTGTCTCTAGGACACTGAAAAAAATCAGGTTCTTAAAGAAAGAATTTTATTTAAAGTAAAAGAATCACACCTGCGAAAATCAGGGTAGAAGGTAACCTTACAGGGTAATAAAAATATTTAAAAACACAGAGGATTCCCCTCTAGGCTCAGCTTTAAAATTACAAAAAACAGGAATAAAACTCCCTCTTAGCATAGGGAAAATTCACAATTTAAAACAAAAGATAATCTAATGCATTTCCTTTCCCTTACAATTTTTGTAATCTTAGATGCTCATTTCAGGTATATTTCCAGGAGATGTTTTTCCTGCTTAGTCTCTCTCTCCATCCAGAGAGTGAACAACAAAGAGCACAAACAAAACCTTCCCCTCCCCCACCCCCGAGATTTGAAAGTATCTTCTTTCCTTTTTGGTCAGGTGCCAACCAGGTTATTTGAGCTTCTTAACCCCTTACAGGTAGTGTGATTCAGTACAGCTGCTCAGGAGGGATTTTGTGCTACCCTTAGCTGTATGTTTATGACAGCCTCTAACCGTGCAATTTTAATGGCTTAGAAACTCAAGTTACAGACAATAGTTTTCTAACACAATTATATACAACTCTACAGCCCACAGGGCTAGCTTTAGCATTTTCTTTAGACACCAACAGGCCTATCCTGCAAGGAATTTGCTTAAGCAGTTAGCATAAGGCTTTAAGACCTGTGAGCCTTACCATAGGTGGCCAGTCACCCTGAGTTTTGGCAAACTGGGAACATGTGCTTAGGGTGGAGTTTGTACAAAATGAAACCAGGTAACCACAGGAACACTGAACTAAAACTAGGCTTGGATATTTTTTATGATAGAAACATTGGCAGACGCTTATCCACAAACTTGCCTTGGCAATGAATGATAAGTTGAAATCATAAGTACAACCTACAAATTAAGGGCTTCCCAGCATTATTAGGGTGAGGAAGCTAAATATGGACAAAGGAGGCTGGACATTTGTGTGAATATTTATGGCAACTATAAGGACCTACATAGGCCAGACTACCATGCAAGGGGAGATCTAGACCATTAGACTCGTTTGACGTGACAGGGAGAAGGTAGGACCTTCATGGATGGCCACTTGTCTCTTACCGCCAGAGCCCCAAGAAAGGGTTTGAGAATATATAAGGAATGGTAAAAGATATTAGGTTAACTTTATATTTCTGCTGCCTTTTTATGTGGTTTGGAGTATTTGCAGCTATAGTAGTTGTGCTAATAAAACTGTTTAAAGCTTTGCTTTGTCCTCAGTGCGAGTGGTGTCATTGTGCACTACAAGATTCCCAACTACACACAACTTGATAACCTGAATTCTGTTGTGCCCGATTCTGAGAATAGAACCCTGCAATTCTCAGCTCTTTAAATCAGTAATGAATTGGAAGTCAATATAGAATCAGTAGCCACTCAAAGAATAGGGCAACTAGAAAATATTCTGTATTAGACCTTTAAAAAGTGAAGATGACTAACTGCAGTGCAAAGTGACTGCTCAGGTGCAAGCCATAACCAGATTACATTCTTTATGTGCAAAAAACACCATTCAACTGCAAAATTAACAAGCAAAAGCTACATTAAAAACATTAAGGTTGCAAAATCAAGAACTGAAAAGTTAGGGAATGCTGAATTAAACTTTTGTGCAACCTTAATTCAGCCCATTTGTGCATATGCATTATAGCATAATCTTTAGTTACGTATTGACGCTATTTTTCAGCGGGACTCTTGCCTCATTCAGTGCACAGAATGGACCTGCGCTGGGCAAAAGGAAACCTAAAAATGGAAAAGGTCCATTTGTTATTAGATGGCAATTGCATAAAATATCAATGAATCAAATTCAACATGGTCAATAAATATTTGTTCTGTATTTGGAAATAATGTGTATGACATTCATAATTAAATACATCCTTCCTAGATGGTTAGAATAAAAAGTAAAATACCATGTATAAATTTAAAACATCTTTCAATCAGTAGAAGCGGGTAAGCATTTTAGAACATAGGTCTAAAAGAGCTAGCAGAGCAACTCCACATCACTGCCGTTGTTTTTTAATAGGTTTTGCAAATCTGGAGTAATTCCAGAAGACTGGTACAACATTAGTAGCTACAAAGCTATCATTGTTCAGCTATGACAGTTTATTCTATAGCGTTTAGCATCTCAGAAGACATCCTGTTGGCAAAAGGAATTCCCTGTGAAATGCAGGCTTGCTCATTCAAAACGTACATGAAATGATGTTCAGACTTGGTCCTGATAATTTAGGAGGAAGGAATAGCTCAGTGGTTTGAGCATTGGCCTGCTAAACCCAGGGTTGAGAGCTCAATCCTTGAAGGGGCCATTTAGGGATCGGGGCTAAAATTGGGGATTGATCCTGCTTTGAGCAGGGGGTTGGACTAGATGACCTCCTGCAGGCCCTTCCAACCCTGATATTCTATGAAAACCATCACAACGCCATGTCCCATGTGTTGGGGCTAATATCACAATAATAGTAATAGATATCCTACAGAACACCGTAGAATTCCTACTATTCAGCCACAGAAGATTAGATCTAAATATTCATATCAGGTACATGGAAAGAAGACCAGGTCATGATTAATGCAAGGGATCATAGGTCATGCATCAGCAAAGATTGGGAAGCCAACTTAGGGTGTGAAGAGTTTTAGATTCATCCTACACTGCAGGAGACTTCTGTGATCAGAGACTATTTACTTAAGAAGAAGTGATCTTATGCTGTCTTTAGACATGCTCTTAGACTATTTAGTCTTCTTGTGGACAGGAGAAACCAGTAGTGAATCCAGCATTGCTGGGTATAAAAATCCCTCAAAACCCTTTTGGGGAACTTGATACTTATTTTCCATTATTTTAGCAGTGACAAGTTGACTTTACATCTGGATATAGATACCCCAACTACAAGAGAAACCACTTTGAATTGAATTCTTGCCAGAGAATCAATTCAGAATATAAAAAAAAAAGGGGGAACGTGGTACCAGACATCATCACTTACTTGAAAATTAAGAAGCACCTCCTGTCTGTAAGTACCTACATGAGGAGAAATTCTGATATTAGGGGGCTCTAATCCATTAAACAAAGATATAACAAGATCCAATAGCCGTAAAAAAGAAGACTGATGCAAACTGGAAAAATACAGTGCAAATTTTAACAGTTGAGGTAATTAACCACTGGAACAACTTATTAAGGGATATGATAGATTTTCCTCTCTTTATATTAAAGACTAAGACAGATGCTGTACACCAATGATAAATTATCAGCAAGGATCCTAGTTTTCCCCATGATTAAAAAAATAAACTATATGATGAAACAAAAATCCACGTTTTTCTGCAATTGAAATGAAATGCTGAACTTTAATTTCCCTAGCCACAATATATATAGGTATCAAACACAATGTTTTACTGATATACAGTAGAACCCCATTTATCAGAGACTCCATTATCCAGCTCTCCATATTAACCCAACCTAGGGTGACCAGATAGCAAGGGTGAAAAATCGGGACGGGGGGGGGGGTTGAGGTGGGGGAGAGTATAGGCATCTATATAAGACAAAGCCCCAAATATCGGGACTGTCCCTATAAAATCGGGACATCTGGTCAGTCTAACCAAATCACCAGCCACCCAGGGCTGACACCACCCTACCCCCATCTTGAAATAAGGGATAGAAAGCTCTTTGCCAATTCTCCTGATTATCCAATCTAGCCCTGGTCCCAATTAGATCAGATTAACCGGTTCCACTGGGATGGGGCCATTGGAAGGATTAGAGGAAGAGAGTACATTAGAAAGTTCTGCATCTGTGACAGGGAGAAGAGAATTGTGGGAGGGAAGAGAAAGCAAGCCAAGCCAAGGGGGAAGACAATCTTGTATTTTGTCAATTTTCTCTTGGAAGACATCTGCAAGCTTCTGTGCACAAAGAGAGCGAGCGAGCAAGCACACGTGCCCAAGGTGGATATATGGTAACCAGGATTGCAAGTGTGCAATTCATTTAACTTGAGACCCAGAGCTATTTAGCTCTGAAGATGGCAGAACTGAAACAGGAGAGAATAAATTTGTAGTGGAGAATGTCAGCCTGGTCATGGGATTTCTGCAAGAGACACCGTGCACTGCAAGAGCAGAAGAGGAGGAAACAGATATTAAGGGTGCATCAGGGCTGCAGGTTGGCAGGATGGACCTTGCAATGGAAGACAGGCACCAAAGAGTCAAAGGGGGTGGGGGGAGAGGGGAGGGAGAAAAAGAGAAAAGCATGGACAGAATCAGCAGCCCTATTAATGAAAGAGAATAGAGAGACCAGAACATGGACATAAAGACTAAGTGAGAGGGCATGGTGGTGGTATAATAGGCAACTGAAAGAGAAGATGATTATCGAAGAGGAGGAACTCAGCAGAGATTAAAGAGAGCAGTGTTTGATGAAGACCGAGTCAAAGTACAAAGATGTAAGATTTCAAGTAGTCAAATTCTGGAGCTCTAAGAAATCTACATTATGGTGGTTATGAGACAAATTTACTACACTCTTTGTAAATTAAAGACTCATTTAGGTGCTAAGCATTAAAATCCGCAAGTGTGAAGGAGACAGTGAATACTAACAAGCACAACATGGAGTTGGGTTGTACCCTCAAGGTGCAGCCTGAGATCTGTTGGAACCTCTGTGCCCCCTAACAATTCAGCTGGGTTGGTCTCTCTCACACTGCTCTGATGAGGAGACCTAGCCAGCCTCTGTTATCACCCAAAACAGCAGCAGATGGCACCACACACCCAATCAAGTCACCCGAGTGCTTTACCTAAGCCACTCATGGACCAACAATAAAGGTACCGGCCAATTTCCGAGCTCCCCAGCCTTGCACCGCTACTGGAGCATAAACCCAGTATTATACCACTGCACAGGGGTCTGTACGGTGCAAGTAGTCCCCTTTCTCCTTCAATGCAGGGGAGATATGTACAAGCCTTTGTTAACAGAGCTAAGATTCCCTAACACTTCACTCAAGAACACTGGTTAAGATAAAACACAAAACAAGTTTATTAACTACAGAAAGGGAGATTAAGTGATAGCAAACAAAAAAAATTTCAGTCTAAGTCTCATACAAACTGGATAGGATTTGAATCAGCAATTTCTCACTCTGACTCATGGCAGAAGCAGGTTTTAGCCTCCTTACACAGGCTGGGCTTTCTTCTTACCCGCTAGGACCCCCCCGCCCCAGTTCAGTCTTTGTTTCTCCAGTGTTTCCAGATGTTGTCTTGTAGGGGAGTGAGTCCTAGTCATGAGGTCACTTCCCCCTTATATAGTTTTTCCATATGGTGGGAACCCCTTTCTTCCAAGCCCGGTTCCCAGCCCAGTTTGTGGACAAGTACAGGTACCCAAATGGTGTTCAGTATCATATGACCTGGTCACATGCCTTGTTGAGTCATAGCAGCCATTATCCATAGGCTGCCTAGGAGTCCCGAGGGAAGGATAAGGTCTTCTATAGTCCATTGTCTTTGTTGACAGGCCATTAGCACTGTCTAGCTTCTTCGCTGTTTTACTTGAAAGGCTAGTTGTGGGTGTCTTCAACTTTACAACATCTTTCAGTAACACTTACATAGCAAAACTTCATATACGACAGCACATACAATCCAATGAGATATTAATGGTTAGCTGATCAAGACTTTTAGAATGACACTTTGCAAAGCATACTTCCTACAAAACACATTATAATTACATCACCATGGTAAATATGGAGTGCAGAATGTCACAAATATACCACATACCTTCTGAAAAAATGTAAGAAACAAAACTACCCACGTGGCTTTACGAGGGACTGATCGAAGACCTGAGGCCAGAAAGAGCTGGAAATGGAGGTGGAAGGGGGGAGGACAATAGCCAGAAAATGGTCATAGCTTGCTGAAAAGAGATAACATTACCGACAGAACACTAGCAAGTATTCAACAATCGTGCATTGGAAAGGAAACCTAGATGACATAGGTCTTTTCCATCACTAGTTCTATGTTTTCATAAAAGCTATTTTCTGTCAAGATTGGGGTTTCTTTGTGCTACATGCTGTACAGTTTAATGTGATACTTGTCTAGAAAAGCTTAAATAATGCAGAGTTTGGTGTGTGCTAAGTATTTCTCCCTCTCTCTCCACCCCATGGCTGATCCACAAAAAGATATAAATCTGACAGAGCTCCTGGCTATTGAAATTAGTCCTCTAACTCAAACTGTAAAGTCTCACGCTTCATCTTAGGAGGTGCCCAGTTCAGGTCCCTGTCCTGACCATCATAGCTATGGCTGTCACAATGGAGCAGTTGATTATTGAGCTAATACAAAGGACTAGTATCACACTTGTTGAAACAAGGTAATGACCAAAATTATTTTATGCCTTTTATTATATTACCCACTATATAAATATTTTTACATTTTTAAAAATATGATACAAGATTCAGAGTAAAGGAAACAAAGTATGCAGTCTGTCACTTTTGGACAAAATAATTTCCCTGTTTTAAGCCTGACCATGCTCTAATAAACCTTAGATTTCACTCATCACATCATTCAAACCAATATTGCTAAATATTTTGTTAATGAAGATGAGTCTTACACATATTAGACCTTAAATATTCAGCACTTAGGCAATTAAGTTATTACTTTTTAAAACACATATCACCTTATTCTAGTGTTGCAACATTCACACCTCAAGTAATAGTGTCTGTACCGGATGTTAAAGAGATAGCTTCTTGATGCTTTTAGAGTAACAGCCGTGTTAGTCTGTATTCACAAAAAGAAAAGGAGTACTTGTGGCACCTCAGAGACTAACCAAGAGCTGTAGCTCACGAAAGCTTATGCTCAAATAAATTGGTTAGTCTCTAAGGTGCCACAAGTACTCCTTTTCTTCTTGATGCTGTGCACTGACCAACCACCAACCCACTGAAACAGGATTCACTTCTGTCCATTAGAAAGCAAGGGCAATAGTGAAGCTTCAAGAAAGGTTTAGGTCAGAGACCGCAAAAAACCCCAAGGGGCTTGCTCCTGATTGTGGATTAGTTTACAATTAAACGAAAAGATGATCGATTTGCATCAACCTTCCAACCGGTTTTTGCAGCAACGGTTCAAATCCCAGCTCTTTTCCTCACTGCAGCTTGTTTACAGGAAGCAATTTGGGCCCAGTGTACTCGTAGGCCCATACCCCACAAGAACTTCAACTCAGCCATTAGCACGGGCAGAGATTGGCCGCTCTCCCGCAAACCAGGAGCCCCAGGAGCGTTTCCAGCGCCTCACAGGAACGCGGCACACAGCACTGGTGGTAACCACCTAGCACCGACCTCACCCGACACCCCCACTTCGGCCAGCCCGGCCCGCCCAGAGCAAAGCCCGCTCGCCATCCCGGACTCCGCCTTCGGGCCCGGGGCAGTGGCCGATAACGAGACCTGCCCCACACACCGCGTCCCAAGAAGTCAGCTGCCCCGGGGCTGCTCCGTTCTGCCGGCCGCCGGCGCAGCGGAGAGCTCCCATTCTGCTGCCTTCTGCCCGGGACCCCGGCCCCGCTCCCCCGCAGGGAGCCACCCCGGCCCACGCCCACCCGCGCCCTCGCTCCACCGACCGCGGGCCACATCGCCCCGGAGCCCGCGGCCCCGCCCGGGCACTGCCAGCACCCTCGGCCCCTCCCCGTCCGCCCGGCCGTACCCTTGGCCTCGCAGTCGGCGCAGTACTTGTTGTCCTCCTCCCGCAGCAGCTTGGCCAGGATGGCCTGGTGCTGCTCGTTCTGCTTCTGCGCCTTCTCCCGGCACGAGCGGGTCGACATGGCGGCGGCTCCCGACGCGCTCGCAGAGCGAGGACCGGCTCCGCTCCAACCCTCCCGCAACCGGGCACCGGCAGCCGGCTGCAGAGAGACTTCCTCAACCGGAACTACTTGCAGCTACATCCGCCTTCAAGCCTTCCTGACCGAGTAATGCGTCCAACCCAGCATAAGAAAATAGTCCCCGGTTTGGAACAATAGCGTCCAGAAGCTCCTGCACCATGAGACTGCCTGGTGGCCTTCCCGCGCGCTCGCAGCCTCTCCGATTTAACTGAGATCAAAAAGATCCCCCCAGTGTGTTTAAATTAGAGGTGGAGTGCAAACCATCGCACGTATCCATCCGCCCACAGGTGAACGCCTAAGCGAGATCCGGGCGCACCTCAGTGACGGCGGGGGCGGGGCTTGGCTCGAGCCTCTTTCGCTGACTGCGCCTGGTGCCGGCTACCTGCTGCGACAGCCGCAGCGGCGAGGGGCGGGGCTGAGGGGGCGGAGCCTCATGCTCTCTCCACACGCCTTGTTAACTCCAAGGGGTGGTGGGGTCTCCCAGGCCGGTACATTTCAAAGCCGCCGATTCCCGAGCAGTATTAGTCTGGCATAACCTTAGACGTTTGCGGGAGGCACAGTCTTAGCAACCATTCAAAATGCATTGGTTAGACCCCAAACAGCAGGAGACTGGCTTAAAAATCACGAGGCTTTAGACAAACAGATTGTGAACTAGTTACTAAGGTCTTCAAGCTTTTTTCACGATTATGAGGGCTAGAAGCGTTTTTAAATAAAAGCTGAGCGTTTCATGCCTCGTGTGTCTTTTAAACGTGGAGTGTCAAGAAAATCATCAAATGCCATGACTTGGTGGCTCATGTGCTCCCTTCCTCTCCTGCCATCTTCACCTTTGTCACTCCTTTCACACCACTCCATGCCTCCCAACTGCAGGGGCAGCTAGAGGTTATGTGCATCACCACTACCAGTGAAAGAATGGGACCCCAGAGGCACAAGCATAAGAGAATTTGGTATTCAGTTTCCCTCTCCTTCTACCCTACTGCTATAAAATAAGACTGGTCAGATTTGGGCTGGAGGGAGGGCGGCATAGCACAGTGGTTTGAGCATTGCCCTGCTAAACCCAGGATTGAGAGCTCAATCCTTGAAGGGGCCATTTAGGGATCAGGGCAAAAATTGGGGATTGGTCCTGCTTTGAGCAGGGGGTTGGACTAGATGACCTCCTGAGATCCCTTCCAACCCTGACATTCTACGATTCGGGAGTTGCCATATCTGCATATCATGTCTGCAAGCACCCACAAAGTGCCTGGTAAAAACATGATCTGATTATTAAGACCTAGGACTCAGGACACCTGAGTGTTTCCAACCCTGTTTTTGACACTGGCTTGCTGTGACCTTAAACTGCATTAAAGCACATAGCTAGAATTTTTTGACTGACTTTGGTAAAGGCTCTTATCTTCTATGTACATCAGTTTTCCTTTCTTTAAAATGGACATAATTATACTTACCTACCTTGCAGTGCTCTCAGATATACAGACCATTTATTTAAAAAGCATTATATAAGCACAAAATATTATTTAAATTGTATGAATTGGGAAAGTGAGACAGAGCACTTAAGCATATTGTCTTGAAGGCACTGAGGCCCCGTGGATTAGCCATTGGTTTAACAATCAAGAATCTTGGTTTAATTCCAAATTCTAATGCCTACTTATCCAACCTTGGGCAATTAATTTAGGACCTGGTTGAATTTCAGAGGTGTCAAGTTCCCCATTCAGACTGAAGTCAAGGAAATCTCTGTGTGCTCAGAAACTGAAAATGAGGGTCTTATTTCTAAGAGCCTGTCTTGCCATCAGTAAAACAGTACTGATTTATCTACCCATCTCACAGTGGGGCTGAGAGGAAAATTTAGTTAATATTTGAATAGCACTTTGAAAATAGAATGCTTTATATATACTATTAGGTTCTCCCTGCAGCTTAAAGAAGGACATGGAAGTACAAACATCACTCCCTGTATGCTAGCTCTGCTGTCTTTTTTTCAGAGCCTAGAGAAGGACAGGATATTATCAGAATAAACTATGCTTTGCAGAATTACTTTGATTTTGTGACACAACCAACAGGTTTGAAATAATTTAGCCAGAGGTACAAATCCACAGAGAGATGGCTCAGGCCCTTCATCTTCAAGACACAGAAAATGATTTCCAGGTAGCTTACTGCATACATTTTTCAGCCAATATCTTAAAAACTGAAGCTCTGTGTATAGATCAGGGGTGGGCAAACTTTTTGGCCCGAGGTCCACATTGAGGTTGCAAAACTGTATGGAGGGCCAGGTAGGGAAGGCTGTTCCTCCACAAATAGCCTGGCCCCCGCCCCCTATCTGCCACCTCCCACTTCCCGCCCCCTGACTGCCCCCCTTAAGACTCCTGACTCATCCAATCCCCCCTGCTCCTTGTCCCCTGACCGCCCCCTCCTGGGACACCCACACACACACCCTGACAGGCCCCCTGGGACTCCCACACCTATCCAACCCCCCCCCAACACACACACACACACACTCCCTGTCCCCTGACTGCCTCGACCCGTATCCACACCCAGCACCTAACCGTCCCCCAGGACTCCCACACCTTTCCAATCCCCCCTGTTCCCCATCCCCTGACCACCCCGCCCCAGAACCTCAGCCCCATCCAACCCCCCCCGCCCCCACTCCCTGTCCCCTGACTGCCCCCCGGGATTCCTTGTCCCTTACCATGCTGCTCAGAGCAGCAGGAGCTCGCTGCCACGCTGCCCAGTAGAAGCAGCAGGCCAGAGCACTGGTGGCGCAGCGAGGCTGTGGGGGAGGGGGGACAGCAGGATAGGGGCTGGACTACCCTCCCTGACCTAGAGCTCAGGGGCTGGGCAGGATGGGCCCGTAGGCCAGATATGGCCCGCGGGCCGTAGTTTGATATAGATGTTAAAGAGACCAAAGTGCATTTGGTAAGTGCAAAAGTTTGCTGCAGTCATGCAAAATCTCTTCTCCCCGCCTGTCCGTGGCTGCTATCCTTCGCATCACAAGCCATTACAGTGGTGCTAAATCTGGACAATTTGTGAAATATTTTGTGATCTTAGTTGTTGTCTAAATAATACAATAGCATACTTACCGAACTGGGAAATACTCCCAGATTCTCAGTGAGTGTTTTGCTAAATCAGAACAGTATTTGCATAAATTTGACTTAATAAGGATGCATTCATCAAGTACACAGTTGTTACATTAAATAGGTGTGACACTGTAATCTCTGGTGTAATACTAAAGCTGATAAATAAACATCAAATGAAGGAGGGTTCAAAACCCTCACTCAAAGGAAGGAGGGTTCAGGAAGCAAGTTACTTCTAGGTCCTGGAATTACAGCTACATTGGGAGTTTCTATTATTATCCTTGTTTGCTAAACACACACACAAAACCCCAAGGAAATTCCATGCAATACTGTAAACACAACAAGATTTTTAAAAATTCAAGGATGCAAAAATCAGAAAGTGCAGAGTTCAAGTTTTAAAAGCTCAACCTTATCTCTGGTTCCTTGTGCTTATACTTTATAATAGCTATACATCTTTATAATTTTACCTATTATGCATCAATTAATACAGTGCAGTTTCTTTATATAATTCAAAGAACCAGGAATACAGAGGCGAGCAGAGACACTACCAAGTGATGAACACTACTTGGAAAAACTTGGAAAACTGTATTTACATAAAGGTGACAAAATTATGCTTCACGTTCCTCCAAGGTTTCACTAAATTTTTTCACACATTGAAGTCATAATTATAAAGTAGAACACAAATTAAAGATCTATGATTTATAAATATTGTATCATTGCAACCAGTTGGTAACTGATCCCAGGACAGATATGAGCTGTAAGGTTCCCCGGCCCCCACCCCCCGCTCTCTGATGTGTGTAAGTTGCCACAGAGCTCTTTGCCACTTTTACAAATAAACAAAATAATATATTCCTTGAGTACTAATTATGGAAGAACATCTCTGTCTTCAATAGCTACATATAAATGTGTGTGTGTGTGTGTGTGTGTGTGTAAGTTGCCTGATGATTCCTAGCAATTACTTAGGGCCAGATCTTCAAAGGTATTTATGTCTAGCTCCCATTGAAATCAATGGGAGTTAGACGCCTAAATATTTTTGAGGCTCTGAGCCTTAGTTCTTTAGACAAGACCTTCTCCAAGTGTATGACTTCACTGGGGCACTACAAGAACTATGCAATACATGGATCACAAACTCCTGTCATTAGAGAGCTGAAAGTAAAACCCATACCATCTGAAGGGAAGAACCAAATCTCACATCATACAATGTGCATGATAATCAAGGTGGGCCATTTCCAGCACAAATTCAGGTTTTCTCACCCCCCCCACCCCCATACACACACAAACTCACTCTATGGGGGTGGGGGGGGGTGAGAAAACCTGAATTTGTGCTGGAAATGGCCCACCTTGATTATCATGCACATTGTAGGGAGAGTGGTCACTTTGGATGAGCTATTACCAGCAGGATAGTGAGTTTGTGTGTGTGTGTTTTTGGAGGGGGGTGAGGGGGTGAGAGAACCTGGATTTGTGCAGGAAATGGCCCAACTTGATTATCATGCACATTGTGTAGAGAGTTGTCACTTTGGATGGGCTATTACCAGCAGGAGAGTGAATTTGTGTGTGGGGGGGGTGGAAGGTGAGAAAACCTGGATTTGTGCTGGAAATGGCCCAACTTGATGATCACTTTAGATAAGCTATTACCAGCAGGACAGTGGGGTGGGAGGAGGTATTGTTTCATATTCTCTGTGTGTATATAAAGTCTGCTGCAGTTTCCACGGTATGCATCCGATAAAGTGAGCTGTAGCTCACGAAAGCTCATGCTCAAATAAATTGGTTAGTCTCTAAGGTGCCACAAGTACTCCTTTTCTTTTTGCGAATACAGACTAACACGGCTGTTACTCTGAAACCTCCCCTCTTAGTCACCATTGTTCATTGTTCATTCATAGTTCATTGTTGACTGCATCATCAGAAGTAAATTATCCCTCTTCTTCTCCCTTCTCCTCCTCCTCTTTTCCATAAAGAGGAGACTGAGCATCTGGTATTAAAATATATTAGTCAATAAATTCCAAGCTGTGACTGCATCATCTGAACATCATCATCATGGGAAATCCCAAGGGACATAGCCTCCTTGCAGAACGAGCCCCAACCAGAACAATCTCTAGCAAGGTTCTTAAAGTAATCTGGTTGAATATTCAGTTTATGTCCATCACTGGCAATCTTATTGCACCACCAAAGCTTTTGTTGATCACCTGATCTCTTTTTATGTAGCAGCATTCATTGGTATATGTGCTATGTAATTTGTTGGTCTTCCATCCTAATAATATGTTCATACCAAGAAATCTGCCAAAACCAAACCAGTGTTGACGGAGGCAGTTGCTGGGTTCAGCTATGAATATCTTCCATTGCCCATCTCATCCTGCCACTTAATATGGAATGGTTGACAAAGACGAAGAAAATCAAACCACTGCTCTTCAGTCTGCCATACAACAGATTGTGACTGTATTAATCCATTAAAACAATGTCACAGACACAAATGGCCTGATTTTCATAGTGGTGAACACACACAGCTGCACTGAAATCAGAGAGTTGTGGTTACTCTGCACCTTTGAAAATCAGGCCAAGAATCTGTAAATGCTAGAACTGGATCTCCATTCATCTTTTAAAGGGATTAATCATCTGGTGACATCCCAGCATGTAATGATACATCTCAGGCACACAAGCTTGTTTTACAGAGAGTAATTATTACTCTCTCAATTGCAGTGCTAAATACAAATGACCAGTACAGTACAAAATACAAAACTGACAGGATATAAATAAAATAGGTGTGGGTTGATGGACATATTCAAAGAGCTCTGCTGCTGATCATAAATTGTACAAACTCAATGGACCATGAATAAAAGACTTTCATACAATGAATGTCGAACTACTGAAAATATTGGACTACTGTATTCTCTACAGTAATTGTGTAATACATGAGGAAATGGAATAGTCCTCTTTGCTGTGACAGGTCTGTGGAAGACCCCTCTGAAACAAAATATTTTGCATTCTATATGTTCAGGATGTATTTTCAGTTATTTAAAACATGTCTGTTTCAGCCTGTATTACTTTTAATTTTAGCTTATTTTAATTTGGGGGGGTTTAAACAGCTGTTATAATGAATCTATATCTCAGAGAGAATATTAGAAGAAACTATGAGTCATACAGTTGGCTCCCTCAGTCTCTGAGAATAAGAAAGCCAGCCTTAGCTACCAGCAGTTCTTGACAACTTGCCAAGGACAAGTGCAACAATCAGTTGTGAAACCAATTGCTGCATAAACTAATTTGGAATTTGGAAGAAATATACAGAGAAAAAATAAAGTGAACTGTGAAATACAGGAAGAAACAACTGAGCTCCACTGTGAAGATTAGTGTTTTATGTATTGCTCTGAAAAAGCTGCTCTCTGGAACCTTTAAACATTGACTAGGATAAAGTGAACAGTTAGGAGATGGATGACCAAAACTAGGGAGGTTTTGTAAAAGTGGCAAAGAGTCCTGTGGCACCTTATAGACTGACAGACGTATTGGAGCATAAGCTTTCGTACCCACGAAAGCTTATGCTCCAATACGTCTGTTAGTCTATGAGGTGCCACAGAGCTCTTTGCCACTTTTACAGATCCAGACTAACACGGCTACCCCTCTGATACTTGACACCAGGGAGATTTGGTTCTTCCCTTCAGATGGTATGGGTTTTACTTTCAGCTCTCTAATGACAGGAGTTTGTGATCCATGTATTGCATAGTTCTTGTAGTGCCCCAGTGAAGTCATACACTTGGAGAAGGTCTTGTCTAAAGAACTAAGGCTCAGAGCCTCAAAAATATTTAGGCGTCTAACTCCCATTGATTTCAATGGGAGCTAGACATAAATACCTTTGAAGATCTGGCCCTAAGTAATTGCTAGGAATCATCAGGCAACTTACACACACACACACACACACACACACACACATTTATATGTAGCTATTGAAGACAGAGATGTTCTTCCATAATTAGTACTCAAGGAATATATTATTTTGTTTATCTGATATTATTTTATGTATAATATCTGGTGTAAATTAATCCATGTTTTACATTTTCAAGTCAGAGTGCTGGTTTTAAATAAAAGGGAATATTGCCATCAGTTTGAAAATCTTTATTGGTCCTACCAGTATTACCCATTATATTTAGAGAAAATCTTTCTCAAATCAGTAAAAGTATTAAAGCCAGCAGAAACACTTTAAATATAACTGTGACAAACTGGGAAATAACTGAATTATTTTTCATGAATGTGGTGCAAATCTCTGTGGTTATGATTCTGATGGGTCACTTGCAATTGAGTTAGATCAAAAGAGCTTGCTTAAGGAACCAAGCAGGAAAGCTGACACAATGACACACACAAGAGTCCTTGAGGAAATAATGGGGAAGCTGTTTATTGGGGAATACCTGCTACCTGGCTCTAGCCAGGCTAAGAATGGATTACTCTTCCCAAGGCTAAGTCTAGAATCAAAAGGAGGATACTAAACAGTAAAGGTCCTTGGACCCATGTGTGGCAGATATAATAGGCCAGGGGAGGCAAAGCCTCTCCAAACCCAGGCAGTGGCCCCATCCATGCTCCACCCCAAGGCCTTGCCCTCGCTCCACCTCTCCCCCAAAGCCAGCAGGGGCTCGGCTCGAGTTGGCCAGTGGCCCAGGTGGCATGGGCCGGCAGCAGCCAGGGGTGGCCCAGAGCCTGGGAGGCTTGGACTATGGTGGGGGGGTCTCAGGGATACTCTAGCTCCTGTGGGTGACAGGGGGGCATGGTAGGGGTGGGACCTTGGATGGGAGGGGGTGGGGCAGAGTACTAGCCTCCCCAAATGGGGGTCAACCCGCTGTCCATGTTTGGGCCTAAGAATGGGTGAGGGTAGAGTGAATGGCCAGAGAGTGTCAGCAAGAGGAGTGTCAGCACGAGCTGACATGCTATGAAAGAAACAGAGAGAGAGAGAGCACAAGCGGCAGAAACTGCAGCAGTCAGTCCACTTCTCACAATTCAGAGGTGTAGATAACCAGGCTGTCTGAAATGTACAAAAGATTGCAAGGAAGATTAAGGATTAGATAATGGGAAATATGCATGTATTCCTTTCTTGTTTTAAATTTTTGCTCTGTATGCTTTGTACCTTTGGGTCAGTGAATACATAATTTGTTTTGAAGAAGCTATTTTTTTAGTCATTTTAACTATCTTGCTGATCACAGGTCCCTGGAGTGAAGGGCTTACAGGTGGTCACAGGTCCCTGGGGTAAAAGATCCAATCTAAGACCAAATGCACTTGAGAGGGACTAAAAAGGGTTTAAGACACAGTTCACCAAATAACTGTGATTGTGACCATTTTATAATTGCCTTGAAGGTGAACAAAATATCTGTAAGTGATGGGAAAAGTTATTGGTTTTGGTTCTGACCTTTCTTTGAAGCTGAGACCAAACTAGTTAGGGGCAAGAATGATCCCATTGTTAGTCTAGGCACAGAAAGTTGACTATTTTGATCATGATGGACTTTTTGGCAGTTTTTGATATAAATTACGATTGCTGTAGAGCAGTGGTGGGCAACCTGCGGCCCGCAGGCCACACGTGGTCCGTCAGGGTAAACCACTGGCGGTCCCCGAGACAGTTTGTTTACATTGACCATCCGCAGGCATGGCCGCCCGCAGCTTCCAGTGGCCACAGTTCGCCATGCCTGGCCAATGGAAGCTGCAGGAAATGGCAGCCAGTACATCCCTGTGGCCTGCACCGCTTTCTGCAGCTCCCTTTGGCTGGGAACAGCAAACCGCAGCCACTGGGAGCTGCGGCAGCCATGCCTGCAGACTGTCAATGTAAACAAACTGTCTCGTGGCCTGCCAGCATGTGGCCTGCAGTTTGCCCACCACTGCTGTAGTCTTAGAGAGATTCCTGGTGTGTCTGAGACCATTTCAGAGTAATTCCTAAATATCTAGAAAATAGAAATCAAACAGTGGTAATAAATAATTATTCTATCACCAAAGAATCTGATGTTCTGGCCCTCAAAAAATTATCCTACTTTCCATACTTTAAGTGTTTATATGATGGTGTTAGGAAGTAATGAGCCAGTTTCAAAATGTTGATATCTTTTTTTAGAGACAAGGTGGACAAAGTAATATCTTTTTATTATTTTGGACTATTGGACCACGTTCTGTTGGTGGAAGAGACAATCTTTTGAGCTATAAGAGCTCTTCCTTGGATATCTTTTTTTGGCTTTTTCCATGGAAAGTCTTGTGTTGGACATAGCATAAAAGTCTATTTTTTACTTTTACGGTTCATGCCCTTATTTCTCCAGCAAACAGAATACTGCTTGTCTAGGTTTTACTTTTATTTATCCCATAACAACCTCAATACTTTAAATGAACCAATGCGCTTTACCTTGTTTGTAGTACAGAGATGAAAAATATACAGTAAACAGCACTTAGCTATAAGGGATCCAGGTATTTCAAACTACCCTACCTATATCAAGCTGATTTATGGGCTTTCCTGGAGTGCAGAACTCCTGAAGGATCTTTTATATTTCCAAAATTTTGAAGCAAGACTAAATGTCCTGAAATTTTCAAGTTGTCAGAATCAGTAAGCCTTTTAACCGTGAGCTTAAAAGACCATCCCAGGAATCTACAAAGGAGCTCGCAGCTGGGGAAGGCCGTTTGTCTGTTCAGCTACTAGAAACTCAAGAAATGGGAAAATATTTGATTTCTAATTGGGAACTGCTAAGTTTACAGTTTCTTCCTTCTTGACCTAGGCTAGGCCTTGCCACCATCACACAAGGAGAAAATACTGCTGGACATATCCACAAAGGAGGAACCTATGCCATAGAAAGGCATTTATGACTAATGCTTTTAGCCCAAGACAGGGAGTACCTACATATAAAGCAGATGAAACTGTTGGAGAGATGTGGAAAAATCCACAGGAGGAGGCCCTTAAGAAGTCTGCAGGGTTCTCCTTGCAGAATTTTCCCCATATCACTCCATAAGGGGGAGGGATGGGTTTCAACTCCCAGAATTTGTTGTTCCTCAATATCCACATGAATCTCAGAGGATGTGAAGGATAGCAGGGCAGTCTCATCTGTGAAGAATCCCAGTGCCTCTGCACTGGCTTTGGGGCCCCTCCCAGCACTGCCTCTGACTCCTAGGGATTTCCCACCTCATTTTCCCCATTCTGTTGCCTCTGGAATTCCCCCAAATCAGGATGCCACAGCATGAAAGGGACTCCATACAAAAGTTAATGCAGCCTCATCATATTTCAGCAGATTCTCCATGGAGCTGGTTAGAAACAATGCTTGTATTGCACCCCTATTCAAGCTGCTGCCCCAACACTCCCATTCTTTCCCTACCTGCATCTTAGACTCATTATACTGGTTACCACATCTCTCAAAAACCTTTGCATGTGCAAAAATACTATCAGATTTTTGCACATGCAGTATATATATACTACATGGCAGCATGCAAATACAACATATCTGACATTAAAGTTCTGCCCCATAAAAATTAGTACAGCAATGAGTTTGGTTGTTTTTGGAGGGTATTTTCACAGCAATAATAATTTTGACCATGTAAAAATATACTATCTAGACATATCAATGTGTCATATTTTTTTGTCATAGGACTTAACTATCGACTGTTATGACAGACTTAATCAACCTGATGAGTTTGTGCTCAACGTTCTGGCAAATATGATCAGCCCTAATATGTTCTTATATTCCCCAGAGGTACATTGTTTCTATGTTTCTTTATTTAGCTCTGACATTTTCCCAGGAAACCATATTTCTTTTGCTTTGCTTCAATATACAGAAGTACATAAAAATAATATATAATTTTTACTTACAAAAAGTTTACCTTTCTGATGAACAATTCAAAACCATATAATATTTAGGTAACAGACTATGAAAATAAATTACTGAACTTACAAAGTGAACAGTTTTAGAGGGAAGTAAAAGTTATAGAATGAAAGGAGAAAACAAAACAGGCCACATAAAATGTATAGTACATATACAAGAAAAGCAAGTGGGTATAGAAAAAAAAGGCATATTTTGAACTATCAAGACAAGTGTATACCTAAATTGAGTTGTTGCATAGTCGTAGGTCCCAATCCAAAAGCTGATTCCACTCAGAGTGAGTTGCAGGACCCAGGCCTCATTTCCATAACCCTTTTTGTCCTTGCCCTTCCATCTTCCTGGAGTATATTATATTCTCACTTGTTTGTCAGATCCACCACCTAAACCTTGATCTGCAGTGGGATCCAGTAGCTTTGACCTTTACTCCCGCTCAGAGTCCTGTTGACTGCAATGTAGACTGTAAGTCCTTCATGGAAGGGACTTGCCTTCTGTGAGGACCCAATCACATTAATGGGTACTGTAAAATAATTAATAAAAACACACACACAAAGCAGAGGGACAATGTAGGCTAAAAATTATATTTTTAAATTTTAAAAAACAAATGTCTTTGTAACTAATTACATCTTAGATTATTAAAACAGAAATAATTTTAAATGTATAATTTACTCTTTAGCTGAATGTATTTATTTTTTGCAGCTATATTAGGTTGAACAATTAAAGTACACTAGTTTCACTTTTTGTGTATAGCCAGTTGCTAGTCAATATCAATTTCATCACAACACAGCAATATTTGAGTTGCAATTTGTAAATGCTGAAGGACATCTATTGGAATGTTAAGAAATAATAGAAACAACTGCATTGTCTTAGTTTTTGTAGATGCATGTAATTTAAAACAATCTAAATTTAGAGTCTATTGTGATTTAAATATTACTGCATTACTGGACTTTGCTCATATACAAAAAGAGTGCCTGATCTGGAGGATACGTGAGCATGTGAGTAAACTGTATTCATGTGAGTAGTCCTATTTACTTTTAAAGGGACAACTCATGGGAGTAATATTATTCACATGCTCAAATGACTGGGTCAGTAGACTGGGAAAAAAGATAAATTTCTTTAAAACAATGTAAAGATAAAATTATAGGTAGAGCTAGTAACAACACCCTAGTAACCTGCTGAACACTTTACATTATATTATTAATTATTATTAATGATAATTATTATTGTAGCATTTAGGAGTCTCAGTCATGGATTAGGACCCCATTGTGCTATGTACTGTACAAACAGAACAAAAAGACTGCCCCTGTGCCAAAGAACTTATAGTCTAAATATAATTAAAGAGATAACAAATACAGACAGATGGCGGAGTACAAGGAAACAATGAGACAGTGCTGGTCCACATGAGAGGCAGTGGTCCCAGGACACCAGCAGTCTAATCATTGTCAACTTTTCTGTACGCTTCACAGCAAAGTAGAGTTTTTAAGAGGGTTTTGAAGGAAAATAATGAGGTAGCTTTGTAGATATTTATGGGGAATTTCTCCCAAGTGCAAAGATTAGCATGGGGAAAAGCATGAAGGTGCTTGTTTGAAAATTTAACAAGTGTGTGTTGGACACTTACATCATCAGCCAATCAGAGGCAAGTGTTGACTTTTCAATCCCAAAGGAGAGATGATAGGTGGGTGGGATAGATCGTGAAGGGCCTTGAAAGTGAAGACAAGTTGTTCATGTTTGATATGATGGAGAAGAGGGGTGCATGTTACCAGGGCAGCTGAAATGCAGCAAGCAGTCTAGTAGGATGCCCACAGAATGATGAAATTGAGAAACCTTCATTATGTGACTCTGTACCTACCACATAAGGCATTGCAAAACCTTCCCAAAGGATTTTGTGGCCAGTTGTACAGTGGGATAGCTCCTCACAGTGCACTGCTCTCTGTGTCTATGCAAGAGCTGCTACTGTGGATGTGCTCCACCAACACAAGGAGCATAGTATGGACATGCAACAGTGGTTTAATTGCAGCAGTGACTGTACATTGGCATAACTTCCATTGACAAAACTCTTCAATGTAGACAAGGCCTAAAGAGAGGCACAAATCAAAGATGATTGGTTATAGGCCTATGTGATAGTTAGGATGGCGGTATTGTCCACAGTGATCAAGAAAGGAGGTAGTGCGGAGTGTTGATGGGGAAGAGCAAAAGCTCTATTTTAGCTATGTTGTGCTTGAGCTGACAACCAGGCACTCTTGAGGAGATATCAGAGAGATGGGCTAAGGTTTTAGTTTGGACAGAAAGAGAAAGATCTGGAATAGAGAGGTAGATCTGTGAATCATCCTCATAGAGATGGTAGTTGCATTTGTGTTTGTGGATGAGATTACACCTTATCTCTGGGTAAAGGGAGAAAAGAAGGGGACCAAGGACAGAGGCCTGTGGACCTTCCCTGTAGTGGGAATGAGGAGGATCCTCTGAAGGACATGCTGAAGGAGCAATTGGAGAAGTAGGAGGAGAAGCAGGAGGGGTCAGAGTCATGGAAGTCAAGTGAGGACAAGATTTCAAGAAGAAGAGCATGTCTTCTATGTCAAAGGAACTATGTCAAAGGAATCCAACAGGTCAAGGAGGATGAGGCTGGAGTACAGGACAGAGCTCTTGCTAGGAAGAGGTCATTGGAGACTTTGATGAGAGGGTTTCAGAGGAATGCAAGGGGTGAAAGCCAGACTGGAGGGGGTTTAGGATGGAACTGAAGTAGAGGAACTCCAGACGGTGATTGCAGTCAGCACATTCAATGAGTATAGAGACGGAAGGGAGATGGAGCAGTAGTTAGATAGGCAAATGGGGTTAAGAGTAGGGGTTTGTTTGTTTTTTAAATGGGGTAGACTAAAGCAGGTTTGTATTTTGAGGGGGGAAAACATATGAGAGCGAGAGGTTAAGGAGAAGAGTAAAGAATTGGATAAGAGTAGGCACAAGGAGATCAGGAGATGGGATGGGGTCACTGAGTGAAATGGATGGATTAGAGGATGAGAATAGATGACAAACTTCTGTATCTGTAACTGGGGGAAGGAGAGGAAGGGACAATGAGCTGAGAGGAGGGGAAAAGTCACATTGTATTTTATCAATTTTCTAAAATGTTCCATTCTAAACTCCTGTTTAAGTTTCTCATAACTTTGAGAAATCTTAACGGCTTGGATTCAAATTTTTCATACTTGGTCTCTGTATCATGCTGATTTTTTGGGGAAAGTTTCAGCAGACACAGCTCAACTATTTCTAAGAATGAGGCTGGGGGGGGGGGACATAGTTTTGCTAAAGTTAAAAAATTATTCCAAGCATTTCTTTGAAGAAGCACCTCCAGGGTTTGGAGCCAGGGCCTTGATATTTGGCAACAGAATAGTGATAAGGACAACGAAAAGTATCTCTTGGACCCTATGAGTATCTACCCAGATTTGACCAAGTTATAAGCCTCTGAAAATCAGCAGTTTAGGGCCTGCTAAAATCTCTGAACATTCCATCTGCACTGAGCAAGGATAATGCCACTGAGCTATCATCTATACTGAGCATGCTCCATGCTCTTACTGACTTTGTCTGCACTGAGCACACTCCAGGCCCCACAGATCTTGACTTCCCAATACAACCTGTATTTTGCATGGGCAATCGTAATTCTGACATTTCCTAACTTTTGAATGTTTGACTTTGCAACCTTAATGTTCTTTCAACATAGTTTTTGTATGTATCTTTAAAAAAATAAAGCAGGTGGCACTACATATAAGAACCTCTTATTCATTCTAATACTTTTACTACACACTTAGGGCACGGCTACACTTGCAGATGTAGAGCGCTGTGAGTTAAACCCGCCTTCATACAGCGCAGTAGGGAAAGCGCTGCAGTCTGTCCACACTGACAGCTGCACACACACTGGCGTGGCCACATTTGCAGCACTAGCAACGGCAACGGTGCATTGTGGGCAGCTATCCCACAGAGCACCTCTTCCCATTCTGGCGCTGTGGCTTGTGGGAATGGGGCTGAGGGTGCAGGGCATTCTGGGTCCTGTCCCAATGCCCCATGATGCATCGGTTCGCATCTCCGCATTCTCTTTGCTTCCATCCACATTTGGCGCCATCTTTCAATGTTTTTTGTACTGCGCGCTCTGTCTTCCCATTCAGTCTGCGGGAATGGAGCCCGAACTGCTGAGGAGTATGCTGACGAGTCTTGCCAGCACGTCACGTTTGGTAGTCTATTTATTCCTTAAGATCCAAAGTGACAGCGAGGGCTCCGACGATATCGACTCGGGTAATGCATATGACATGAGTTTGCTTGTGGCATTCACAGACATGCTCACCACTGTGGAACACCGCTTTTGGGCTCGGGAAACAAGCACTGAGTGGTGGGATCACATCGTCATGCAAGTCTGGGATGACGAGCAGTGGCTGCAGAACTTTTGGATGAGAAAAGCCACTTTCATGGGACTGTGTGAGGAGCTCGCCCCCACCCTGCAGCGCAAGGACACAAGATTGAGAGCTGCCCTGATGGTGGAGAAGCGGATGGCTCTTGCAATCTGGAAGCTGGCAACTTCAGACAGCTACCGATCGGTCGCTAACCAGTATGGAGTGGGGAAGTCGACCATTGGAATCATGTTGATGCAAGTTTGCAGGACAATTAATCGCATCCTGCTCAGAAGAACAATGACTCTGGGTAACGGGCATGACATTGTGGCTGGCACAATGGGTTTCCCTAACTGCGGAGGGGCGATAGATGGCACGCATATTCCAATTCTGGCACCAGCCCACCTAGCCTCTGAGTACGTTAATCGGAAGGGGGATTTCTCTATGGTTCTCCAGGTGCTTGTGGATCACCTTGGGCATTTCATTGACATTAACGCAGGCTGGCCCGGAAAGGTGCATGATGCACGCATCTTTTGGAACACTGGCCTGTTCAGGAAGCTGCAAGTCAGGACTTTTTTCCCTAGACCAGAAGATCACCGTAGGGGAAGTCGAAATGCCCATTGTGATCCTTGGAGACCCCACTTACCCTTTCATGCCGTGGCTCATGAAACCCTACACAGTGAGCCTTGACAGCAGCAAGGAGCAGTTCAACAACAGGCTGAGCCGGTGCAGAATGACTGTGGAGTGCGCTTTTGGCCATTTAAAGGGCCACTGGCGCTCTCTGTATGGGAAGCTGGACCTGGCTGATAACAGTATCCCCGTGGTTATATCCACATGCTGTACCCTCCATAACATTTGTGAAGGGAAGGGTGAAAGATTCACTCAGGCATGGAACTCGGAGGTTCAACACCTTGAGGCTGAATTTGAACAGCCAGAGAGCAGAGTTATTAGACGGGCCCAGCGCTGGGCTGCAAGGATTAGGAATGCCTTAAGGGAGCAATCTGAGGCTGAAAGCCAACAGTAATGTCTGGTGTGATGCCCTGCACGGGAGTGAAGTGTGGTAGGAATCTGTGTTTGCTACGTATGATACACTGACTTGCAGTGCCTATTGCTTTCCTGGGCTAAGGTTATGCAATAATAAAGAATGTTTTCAAAGCCAATAAATCAATTTATTGAAAAGAAACACAACACAACTCCTTGGAAAACACAAAGGGCAAGGGGGTGGGGTAGGGTGGGTGGGTAACGGTATAATCACAGATTTGCGTATGTCCTGTCTGGAGTGCTGTGCAATGCATGCTGCACTTCAGGATGGCTATACTGAATGGGGATGGGGGTTGAGTGCTGTGGGTGAGGGTTGTAATTTTCAGCGCTGGGTGGTGAAGCTACAGGTGTTGGAGGCAGCTGGTGGTGGTAAGAACCCGGATGTTGGGGAAAGTGGGTTGGAGGTGACATGGGACCACAAGGGAAAGGGTTTTGGGACAAGGGCTGCAGTGGGGGAGGGCACGGTAGTGCTCCGCCTGCATGACTACGAATGCCTGGATAGAATCTGCTTGGCGCTGCATTATGCTCATCAGCCGATCCGTGCTTTGCTGCTGGAGCACCATGCTTTTGTGCTGGCGCTCCTCATTCTGCTGGCAGATCCTCCTTTCACCACTCCTGCACTTTTTGATTTTCATTAGTTGAATGCTGCGTGACTTCATGCAGCATGTCCTCTTTGCTTTTATGTGGCCTCTTCCTGATTCTTTGCAGTCTCTCGACCGTTGATAACACGGATGGCTGAGATCTCAAGGTTGCATCTGTAAAGGCGAAATGCAACACTTAAAGGCAGCACTGTTCACACCAGACAGAGCAATGATTCCCCTGTACTCAAGGGCAAGCACAGTATACACAATAGCATAATTTGCCTGTCCCAAAGCGAGTGCACATAACCCACGGGAGACCCAAAATGGTGAGTAAGCACAGGGTCAAGCATAACTGATTGTTTCATGGCTGTACTGTCTTCTGGGTTTCTTCTGGGAGAGCCAACAGCGGCAGGGAGCCTCTATACTGAACACTGTCCCCACATTTTCTACAGGCATTCATCCTGGAAGATATCTTGCTGTTGAGGGTGACAAGGGAAGCGTCTTCTACGGCAATGCAGCTTCCACCCTGGCCCATATGCAGCAATGGTCCACCCACCCCTCACGGCACAATGCCTTTGAAGAGCTCACTGAGGCTGACTGCTGCAATGTGAAAGTGCACATCAATGCCCTATTCCACATCTAGGCATGCTTGCAGCCCTAACCCTCCTCGCCCCAGGAGCCCGCACCGAATAACTTCCTTCCCAAAATAAAAGCCACTTACTGGGAACCTCCTCTGGTGTTTGTCCTTCCCCAAGCACCGGCCGCTGCAACTGGCTACCTTCCTCCTGGCTTGAGAACAGCTCCTGGCTGCATTCCAGGGTGTCTTCCTCCACTGGAGCACCCTTGCTCCTGCTTTGCTGCTCCTCCTCCTCCTCCACCACCTCCTGCCTTGTTGCACTGGCCTCTGAGGTGTCCATGGTGGTACTCGGCATGTAGGTGGGGTCGCCCCCAAGTATTGCGTCCAGCTCTTTGTAAAAACGGCAGGTCGCGGGGGCAGCACCAGAGCGGCTGTTTGCCTCTCGGGCTTTGCGGTAGGCATTCCACAGCTCCTTCACTTTAACCCTGCACTGCAGTGCGTCTCGGTCATGGCCCTTTTCCAGCATGGCCCTTGATATCTGCCGGAAGAGATCATAATTCTTGCTGCTGGAGCGCAGCTGGGACTGGACAGCTTCCTCCCCGCAAACACTGATGAGGTCCAGCACCTCGCCATTGCTCCATACTGGGGATCGCCTGGCGCGTGGAGGCATGGTCACCTGGAAAGATGCGCTGAGAGCACTCCATGCCTGGCTGAGCAAACAGGAAGGGGATTTTCAAAATTCCCAGAGAATTTAAAGGGCGGGTCTGACTGCTGGTCACTGGAGGGCAGGGCAGTAGAGTTCAAAGTGATGACCAGAGTGGCTAGCCCAGGCATCGTGGGACACTTCTGGAGGCTGATCAGAGCACATTACAGGACACTGGTCCACACTGGTGCAGCGGTGCTCCAGCGGGGGCACAGCAAACGTTATTCCACTCACCGAGGTGGAGAACCAGCACCGCTGTAGCCGCGGAGTCAGAGCGCTGTACGTGCCTTGCCAGTGTGGACGGGTAGTGAGCTAGGGCGCCCGGGGCTCCTTTATTGAGCTGTAACTCGCAAGTGTAGCGAAGCCCTTAGGCCTTCTGCTGTAATTAACTCTGTGTAGGTGCAGAGGTTTGTCTGCACTGAAGCAATTCAGGAATTAATCCTTAATCACATAGCAGTGAAATAAAAGACTGATGAAACAGACAGTGTTGAAATAATTATTTATTTAATCATTTCCTGCAACAGACAACACCTAAATGCTTTATGTTTCAACATCATTTTGACTGAGAACCCTGTTTGATTTTACTATTGTTAATCCAGCAGATCTAACAGTAGCCTAGTATTAGGCAGGATATTATTATTTGCTTACTAAAGGATAATTGGTAACAAAACACTATAGGCTTCACAACTCACATGCTGTGACACAACCTGCTAAATCAGGGGTGGGCAAACTTTTTGGCCCGAGGGCCACAGCTGGGTGGGAAAATTGCATATAGGGCCATGAATGTAGGGCTGGGGCAGGGGGTTGGAGAGCGGGAGGGAGTGTGGGGTGCAGGAGGGGGTGCAGTGTGCAGGAAGGGGCTCAGGGCAAGGGGTTGGGGTGCAGAAGAGGTGTGGGGTGTATGAGGGGCTTCAGGGCACAGGTTTGGGGTGCAGGAGGGGTGTGGAGTATGGGAGGGGGCTCTGGGAAGGGGACTGGGGTGCAGGAGGGGTGAAGGAGTCGTGCGGCACGGGGCTATGGGCAGGGGGTTAGGGTGCGGGGTGCAGGAGGGGTGCGGGCTCCGGCCCGGCGCTGCTTATCTTGACCAGCTCTGGCGTGGCAGCAGTGCGCAGCGGGGCTAAGGCAGGATCCCTGCCTGCCCTGGCCCCGCGCTGCTCCCAGAAGCAGCTGGCACCACGTCCCTGCGGTCCCTGGGGGAAGGGGAGCAGAGGGCTCTGTGCGCTGCCCTTGCCTGCAGGTACCTCGCCCGAAGCTCCCATGGGCCACGGTTCCCCGTTCAATGGGAGCTGCGGGCAGTGGTGCCTGCAGGCGAGGGCAGCGTGCAGAGCCCTCTGCCCCCCACTGCCCCAAGGGCCGCAGGGATGTGGTGCCGACTGCTTGCGGGAGCGGCACGGGGCCAGGGTAGGCAGGGAGCCTGCCTTAGACCCGTGGTGCCATGGGGTTCGCAATCCCGTGGGCCGGATCCAAAGTCCTGATGGGCCGGACCCAGCCCGCAAGCCATAGTTTGCCCAACCCTGTGCTAAATCATGAATCTAAATGACATATCTAAAATTCAGTCATTATCTCCTAGTATTATGTTGTCTATCTGAATTTTTCTTATTATACAAATTAAGTGTTTATGTCTGTGACATCTGTTTATAATATTATAAGAAAAGTCACAATAACCTTTTTATAGTCACTGTGAAGCAGAAATTTTAATACATATGCATTATTCATGACATACTTGGTATAGCTATGTGACATTTTGTAATGTGGAACAACACTGGAAAACATTCAAATAAAACCATCTTATAGCTTCTAAAGTACTACATAAGTGCTAACTATTAATCTTTAATTAGAACAACAAAGGTGCAACATTATAAAACAAAAAAATTGCACATTGGCATTCTTCTGACAAATCGTTCAGTCAAAATCCTGTTTGGAATTATAAATCCTGACCCTGGGAAGTTCTCAGTACCCTAAGCTCACATTGTAATTAGTGTAGAAAGCACTCAACAATTTGAAATATTGGACCCATATACTGTTTATCTTACATAAATTATCACCTCTGCTACTTTATTACAATCAGCTGTCATTTCAACTGATTGGAGATAAACTAAAATCCATGTTATCTTGATGAAATAATATCAGTTGGAGATAAGAGTTCAATAATGTCAGAGTATTATATTTTGTACGTGGTTTCAATGTGAAAACGACCTGCACTCTGGCTATCTGAGTAATTTCTGGAAATACTCTGATGGAAGGGTGGGATTAGAAGTTGCCAGGTGGCTGTGTTTCCCTACTGGTCTCCATAGGAGAAGGGTTGTTTAGAACAATAAGCCCTGGACTCTGGTATAGACTCACAGTATAACTTCTGGTTTTGTACTGTTGTCTAGGCGTTCTCTGTTTGAGCAGCAATGGGTCTGTAATTTAATTTACCTGACAGTCCAGAAGGTCCCCTACGAGCAGTTAAAGAGAGACACTGCCCATGCTTAATGCATCCCCAATACCACCCCTCAACACCGGAATGAGATGAAGTGTGTGACTCTGCTCTTGGATTTGTGTGGGCTGAGCAACTGCATAAACCATGCATGGTCACCCCTGAAGGTGAGGTCTCCTTCATGTGAGACCTAAACTCACTGTCTGCACTACAGATGCTGTGGGGCTGATCCCGTGTCCCACGCTGATCATAATGTCACTGGAATTCCTCTATTTCTGGTTGCCTTTTACATCAACTCATTGTATTCTCTGTCATTTTCCTCCCTTGGCATTTCAATAGTAAAAAAACTAGGTTTCTTGTCCTTCAAACTGCAGCTTTCAGAGACATGACACTGATTTACTAATCCCATTAAATTGCACTCTAATCTTAGCTTTTTTCATGACTTAGATGTAATACATGTATAATTTAAAACTAAATACAGTATTGAGCTCTTTCATATTTTTCCAGCACACATTTACCTAACCCGTTATGATTTGATGGAAATAGAAAGGAGAGAAGAAACATTGTTTCCCATTGCACTTTTCAGCAGCACAAGTTTAACTCACACTGATATTAGTCACATGAGCTCCAGCAGTCCTGCGCTGAACTTAATCTCAGAATAACCTTGATGTGCACAGGCTGAATGAGAAACAATAGTATGTGAAATATGTAGAAAGGAGAAGCATCCCGCATACAGTATGAACTAAATAAGCTTTCTGAAGCTATATACATTAATAATTTTATATGTCCTTCATTGCTTTTTAATTATATTGTCCTGGTCTAAATGTAATTTCTCACAATTATCTACAATCAGCACTAAAAATACTAATTGAATCAGGCAAAAATGAAATATGCATTTGCAAGTGATTTAATTGGAGATTGGTTCTGCTTTTGAGCAGGCGGTTGGACTAGATGACCTCCTGAGGTCCCTTCCAACCCTGATATTCTATGATTCTATGATTCTAAATGGCGTTTTCAGTCATGTGCAGGTGAATAAAGTTTCAAATCACTGATAAAATCATTAAATATTCTCATATTGTCATAATTTTATTGCGGTTGTAATGTTAAAGTTAAAACATTGACATGAGTGTGTGATGGGTTCAGACACAGAGATCCTCTTGGGACTGCCACCTGTTGTGCTGAGATTACCTCTGAGCCCATTTTCTCTGCCAGTTTGGGCCTCCAGAACCCTGCCTTATGGAGCCAGACATGCAAGCCTGCTGCAACACAGACCCAGGGCCTGAACTACACCCCCAAAACTGCAGACTTAACTGAAAACAACTTAGCAAGTGCTCCTGTCTCCAGCACCCAGACACCCAGCTCCCAATGGGCTCTAAACCCCAAATAAATCCATTTTACTCTGTATAAAGTTTACACAGGGTAAACTCATAAATTGTCTACCCTCTGTAACACTGATAGAGAGATATGTACAGCTGTTTGCTCCCCCAGGTATTAATTACTTACTCTGGGTTAATTAATAAACAAAAGTAATATTATTAAGTATAAAAAGTAGGATTTAAGTGGTTCCAAGTAATAAGAGACAGAACAAGGTAAGTAACTAAGTAAAATAAAACAAAACACGCAAGGCTAACTTAATGCACTAAGGATCTAGTTACAAATACTAACTTCTCAAACTAGATGTTATCTCAGGTACAATCCTTTTCAGACCAATGTTGTAGTTTATGGCCTGGGTCCAGCAATTACTCACACCCCATAATTACAGTCCTTTGTTCCAGTTTCTTTCAGGCATCTCTTTGGGGTGGAGAGGCCATCTCTTGAGCCAGCTGAAGACCAATGGAGAGGCTTCCAGGGTCTTTTATATTCTCTCTATTGTGGGTGGAAACCCCTTCGTTCTTCTATGCAAAATCACAGCAACAAGATGGAGTTTGTAGCCACCTGGGCAAGTCACATGTCCATGAATCATTTAGCTTTTTGCAGGCCAATGCCATTGTTTACATGTTAGTTTGAACGTTCCCAGGAAAGATCAGATGTGGATTGGCGTCTCCCAAAGTCCATTGTTAGTTAAGTACTCCCCATTACTTGAATAGTCCCTTCACAGTATGTTGGCCAAACCTCCCTTATGTGCTTTCTACAGCAAACACTTCAAATACAAGCATAGAGACAATGCTCATAACTTCAGATATGAAAATGATACATGCATACAAATAGGATGAACATATTCAGTAGATCATGAGCTTTGCAAAGATATATTACATAACATATCTAGCACAAAGCATAATCCAGTTATGTCATATTTACACTCATAAGCATATTTCCATAAACATATAGAGTGCAACATCACAGGATGTATAATCTAAAGTAAATTCAGACTTGAAGGCTCCCATCTTTCCACAGAACATGGGCTGCCTTTCCAGAGGGCACTTTATAAGTCCCTGAAGATAGCTGAATTGGCTGAAACCTCATAAAAGCAGAATGGCTAGAAGTGGTGTTAGGGCACTGGCTAAGTTTGAGCACAAATGAGGGGAAATTCCTGCAAACTTTCTTCTTGAGCAGCTATGCAATCCTGAACTCTTAAAATATGTAATTACAGCAACTATTAACTCTTATTACATGTCAGACATTTTGGGCATAGCCTTTGACCTTCAGATCCCCTGCACAACAAATGGATGTGCAGGAGCAGGGAGGGTTTACCCAGGGCTTTTTGTAATTGAGGAGAGGGTCCTCACCATTGATGACGAAATCAGGAGTCTTTCACCATTTTTTTTCGGTTGAGCCATCGAGGGCGGAAGAAATACTCCCCACCGATCATCAAATCCAGTTATTTTATTATTTAAAGCAAAGCAAAGTGATCCTTAAACTGAACCATCACTATTCCAACTTGGGTTTGCTATGCAGAAAGGTTTTAGAATCCCCTGTTGTTGAGTGAATGGGGTAATAGAGGCAACTCCTACAAAGAGAAGTTGTGAAGCACTGGTGATTGTCAGCTCACTTCCATACATTCTTCTCCCTGAGCCTTTCCACAACTCCACAGCATGGAACTGGAGTGGCTGAGATTATTCAGCATTTTTGTTCTTGCTCACCTTTTCCATATATAGATTATTGTGACATGGAGAAAGCATTCATAGCTTTTCTGGATCAGAGTGATTCAGAAGTCCATGGATATTTTCAGCTTAATTGAGGGACAAGGAACCATTAAAGAACTTTCCTGCACAATGTGATAAACTTCAGATTTAAATGGCTATTGTTGAACGGATACCCATTAAGTAAAAGAGATTGAACTGTATAGATAAATAAATAAGTATATTGATCAAATAAATACCTGTTCCAAAAAGGATTTTTTTCCCCATCCACTCAAAATTTCAGTGTCCTTGCAGTCCTACTTGAAGTGGAGCAGAGACCTTGGGAAGTCCACTCAACCTGTGTTTCTTTTGACTCCAGTTCCCTGGTTGGTGCTGTCACCATGAGGATCTTGATTCAATAGCTTTTCTGACTGCATTTGTTAATACCTAACCTTGAAGGCCCACAATTACTCAGTCATGTCAATGTCTATAGAATTCAAGGATGAGAAGTTCCATCCAACTGCCACAGGGATGTTTTAATCATAGACTTATGTAAAGCAAGCATATATCTTCCCTATTTTGTTCACAAGGCTCTATTATTTAGATCCAGCCTTAAAGAATGAATTCTATTTTAGCATCATTTCTCAGTCCTGTAGAAGCTATTTCTGAAATAAGGGGCCCAGACTCACACCTTTCAGTTTTTTGATCCGATCAGACTGTCCCCTATTAAAATGGACAAGGGTTTGGGAAATTTATAAATTTTCAGGCCATAAGGACCATTATGATCTTCTAGTCTGACCTCCTGTATAACAGTTCATGGGAGTTCATCCAATAATTCCTACCTCAAAACTCAGTAACTTCTGGCTGACCTATAGCACATCATTTAGAAATATTTGATTTAATATTTTGATTTAAAGACTTCAAGTGACAGAGAATCCACCACACTCCTAGATAAGTTGTTCCTGTATTTAATTATTCTCACTATTAAAAATGTACATCTTATTTCTAGTTTGAAGTTTGTCCAGCTTCAGCCACTGGAATTTGTTATACCTTTGTCTGCTAGATTAAAGAGCCCTCTGTTATTAGAAATGTTCTCCCCAAGCAGGCACTTGTAGACTGTGATGTATTTACTTCTTAAACTTCTTTTTATTAAGATAAATTGGATATTTACCAGCAAGATTTTCTTGTCTAAACTTTATGAGTTGGGAGGTATGTTATCATTCTTTTGTTTATTTTAAAAAACCCAACCGTTACTATGTCATTACGTTAGCCTTACTTCCCACCTGCAATGTTCTTTATTATCTTTTTTTATTGAGGAACATCCCTTTAGTTTCTTACTCACCATCTGTGCAGGATTGTCACTTCTGGAATCCTTAAACATTTATAGGTACTTACCTTATAAATGCTGCTTCTCTCTAAATACATCATGGGACGGTATTTGCACTCATCCCCCAACCAGAGTTTCAATAAAATTGAAAGATAGCAAATTCAGAAGTGATAAAAGGAAATACTCTTACACACAACACATACGTAGACTGTGGAAATCATTGCCAGTTGATGTTAGAACCAGTAATTTAGAAAGATTCAAAGAGGGACTGGATGTTTATATAGTAAATTCTAAAGCAAAGTTTTAAAAGAGCTATAAAACTCAGAGCTCTCACTATTGGGAGTTAGAAGGAGACTATAATGAGGGCAGATTATCTCAAATCTGTGGGGTTTCTTGTAACTTCCTTTGAAACATCTGGTGCTGGCCAGGTCAGAGACAGAGACTAGACTGGAGCCTGATCCTGATCCAATATGGCAACATGGGAGGCAGTGTGGCCAGTGGCTAAAAAACTGGACTGGGATTTAGGAGACATGGATTCTATTCCGGTCTCTTTTGCTGGCTTGGTGGGTTAACTAGCACAAATCACCTAATTTCTCTGAGCCTCAGTTTCCTCATATGTAAAATGGGGATAATGATATTGCCCTCCTTTGGAAAGCCCTATTTAAGAGCTAGGTATTATTAATTCCTATGTCCCTGGAGTAGGGATTGGAATGATTAAGGTGAGATTCTAGTTTGTCCTAAGGCTGCTCATCTGTCCAGTCCTTGTTCTGAAACGCTCATCTTCTCTGTGTTCATTTTTTATACATTACATGTAAGTTGAAGTTTAAGGTAGTTCTTACTTCCTGCTCTTAAAAGGAACTATAAGGAATTGTTGGTGACACTGGGCATCATACTAGGTAACTCGGGAGGGTGGAAGGCCACGAATGCCGAGGAAGCCCCCCTGCGCTAGGCCCAGACAAATCAAAGCCTCTCCATTCCGTGAATTTTCTGTAATTCTGCCAGACTATGAGGAAGCTAGTATAAAAACAGAGACAGAAAGCTGCAAAAACAGTTTAGAGCAGACAGCCTGCTCTCAGAGACAGCCTTCAGACAGCTCCGGCCAAGGTAAGCATATAAATAAAAAAAAAATGTTTTGCACTAGCTTTCTGCAACACAGAAACAGATACAACCAAATAAGGCAGGGCTTACATAATGCTAATGAGGAAACATCTAATTGGCTGCTTTGGCTGTATTATTGTACAGGGCAATAGGTAATTGGTTGTATATGCTTCTATAGCTAAGTTGGGGAAAAAGGTATAAATTGTATGATGTAATCAGCAGTTGGGGCTGCAGGATTTGAGACAGCTGTGTCTCCCTGGGCCTGTTTGCAGCTGCAAATAAACTCTCTGCTTCTCCACCCCGTTGTGATTATTGGGTAACGCACACCGGGGAACGAACCCCTACTGTTGCTTGCCTTGGGCACTCTGTGCCGGCAACAGCTTTTGGCGTCCCTGGGTGGGCCACAAGGCTGCTATTTAGCCTTGCCTGGAGCCCTCCTGGCGGTCGAGGATTGCGGTGAAAACGGACGCCCAGTGCACACCGGTGAATTCATCGGGGGCCTCGGAAGAGATGTGATTCAATCGACCCCGGAGGGCACAACGGTGCAATGCACCCCTTATAGTGGAGAAGCAACTGCGGGCGACGGTGGGGAACTGATCCCGTGGATAAGGTAGGAACAGTCCAGTGGTCTGGACTTTCTCTGTTAAGACCTGGGGATGCTCAGTGTTTTCCTGTAGGTATGGGACAGGGACAGAGTACCACAGGCAGGGTGCAGTGTACACCCCTAGAATGCATTCTAGCAAACTGGAAAGAGTTTGGGTCAAATCCGATAATTAAAAGCAAACTAAAAAGGTTCTGTACAGTCAACTGGCCTCAATATCAGCTAAAGGACCAGGAACGGTGGCCACCGGGAGGGTCAATCAATTATAGTACAATCCTCCAATTACTCCTGTTTTGTCAGCAAACAGGTAAATGGAATGAACATCTGTATGCGCAATTGTTTATAGCTTTAAAAACAGAATAAATATTTTACAGAGGTGTAATTTGATTCCGACAGGATTGGGAGTAATCAGTGTTAGTCCTCAGACCCCTCCTGCAGTTGTAATGGCAGATACGGTTTCCCCTTCGGTCCTAACACCCTCACCTTATAAAGATAGGACGCCCCGGGCTCCAGAGATTGCCTCCTCGGAGGGACTCTATCCTTTAATTACCAAGACTGTTGTGGCCCGCCCAGGAGCGGACAGACACCAGGCCACTATTATGCAAGTTTACACCCATGTGCCTTTTAATCCAGTAGACCTGGCAACTTTTAAAGCACAGGCTGGGGAATTCTCAATGAACCCAAGCCGATTTATTTCAGTCTTTGAGGGGTGCCTCACTAGCCACAAGCCAGACTGGGACAACTGTAATATCCTCCTGAGGACCCTATTGTCTGAGGTAGAACGGAATCAGGTTATAGCTAAGGTAAGGAAGGGGGCACAGGTGAAGCTAAAAGGGAACCCCGGGGGACCCAGTATCGCCCAAATGGTCCCCCTGGCAGACCTCAAATGGAACCCTAATGATACCGAGGACATGGCCAGTCTCACCTCCTATAAGGAGTTACTTTTGCATGGACTCCAACACTTGGCTGTCCGACACAACAATTGGGCCAAACCATATGAAGTAATACAGGAACCAAAGGAGAGTCCGGTTGCCTTTGTACAGTGTATTCGGGACACGATCCAGCAGAATACCAATGCAGACCCTAATGATCTGCAAACCAAGGCAATCATAAAAAGGGTATTTTTACCAGCCAGGCAGCCCCCGATATTAAAAAAAAGTTGCAAAAGAAGGAGGATTTAATGGGCATAACTATGGCACAAATCTTAGAGACTGCAAACCAAGCTTATAGCCTAAAAACAAAAACAAAAAAACAATGCAAAATAATGGTAGCAGCCGTACAGGCTGGCACAAAGGGAAGTGGCCGGGGAGGAAGGGCCATGGACGTGGACGTTCGGGCTCGCAGGAGAGACGGCTAGACTGCAATCAGTGTGCCTTTTTCAAAAAAAAAAACAAAAAACACTGGAAAAATAAATGCCCAAAGAAAAAATGTGCTCCTGTGATGGCGGCGGAGGAACAGGAATAGGGGTGTCAGGGGAGATAGACCACCCTTCCCCTGGAACCCCGAGTAAAGATGTGGGTGGAAAGTTCCCAGACTTAAAGAATGTACCCCTCCCAAATGCAAATCATGAGTGGTACACTAATGGTAGCAGTACTGTAATAGATGGGCAAAGGAGGGCGGGTTATGCTGTCATGACCCTCCATGATACTGTGGAGGCCGAGAGGTTGCCTGCTGGGACCTCTCCCCAGCTTGCCGAACTAGTAGCCCTGACCCGTGCACTCAAACTGTCAAAAGAAAAGCGGGTCAACATTTTTACTAATTCAAAATATGCTTTTGGAGTGCTGCATGCTCATGCTGGCCTGTGGAAGCAAAGGGGAATGCTGACAGCCCAAGGCTCTCCAGTAAAGTACGGGCCCCAAATTCTCCGGCTTCTAAAAGCAGTGCAACTCCCCTCAGAAGTGGCGGTGGTGCATTGTAGAGCCCATCAAAGGGAAGATCAGAATGTGGCCAGAGGTAACGCCAGGGCAGATAGGGAAGCTAAGCATGCCGCCCTGAAATCCCTATAGACTGAGAATGCTTATATGCATGCCCTTATCCCATCAGTGGGGGAGCTTCTGACTCCTCAGTACTCTAATAAAAAAAAAACAAAAAAACAGCTAACAAATTCGGTCTTCATGAATAAAAGGAATGGCTCTATTCTCCGGAAGGAAAGATCCTTCTACCGAAGGGCCTAATCCGGCCAGAGCTGCAGAAACTGCACCAGACCATTCATGCTGGCAGAGAAGCTCTTATCCAGCTAATGGAAAAATACTTTTTGACCTCTGGACTCTGACCCCTGGCTACCCAGGTAACTGTGTAGTCTGCCAAAAGAATAACCCTCAACCAGGACATCCAGTACCACCAGCTACCCTGGAACCCACTCCAGGCCCCGGACTGGTTTGGCAAATAGACTTTACTGAGTTTCCCCGGACCCCAGGGTTCAAATATCTCGTCGTCTTGGTGGATCGCTTCAGCGGATGGCCCGATGCTCTGTCCCTTGTCCTGCTCCGCATCCGCGCTCTCCCAAGGGGTAAATTAGGACTTAGTCCCTTTGAAATTATGTTTAAAAGGGCATAGCCTATGAATGAAACACCGGTTCTGGCAGGGGTGTGGGAAATGGGGTGTGGCTTTTTGTCTCAGTATATGTGCTCTCTGTCTGCTGTTTTCATTTCTCTCCACAGGTACACCAAAGACTTCCAGCCTCTTCCATTGGATGCCCCTATCCAGTCCTTGCAGCCAGGTGACTCCGTGCTTATTCGCATCTGAAAAGACGAGCTTCTCCAAGAGAAGTTGAAGGGACCCACACCATCCTGCTGGTTTCCCACACGGCGGCAAAGGCAGAAAAATACAAAAACTGAATCCATCACTCTCGCCTGAAGGCAGTGCCTACTCCCTCATCAGCGGAACGGTGAACTGTCCAGCCCATTACCACTTTACCCTCCGACAATCTTGAACTCAAGTTATTGTTTAAAAGGACATAAACAAAGGGGGGGGGGCTTGACTGAAAAGGCATATACACCATGAAGGCCCTCATAGTGGGTGTCATTTGCCTGGTGTTCCTCATCTCTCTCTCTCTAAATAAATAAATAAATAAAAACTGTTAACCAAAATGTAAATACCTATAAGGCTCTAAAAATAGCCTTTGCCCGGAAATTTAATCTTTCAAACTGCTGGATATGTTCCCAAATCCCCTACCATGCAGGCAGCTTTCCTTGAAGAGCAACCCCTCACAACTGGTCTGATCTCTGCGACCAGTGGTTAAAATCAAATGCCACTCGGTTAGGGCGGGCCACCCTAGTGGCCAACTGTACTAAAAAGGCAAAGTTAAGCAGCAACAATGCTATTTGTCCCCTTTTGCAAATGCCACTATTCCTCTGTGTAATAGTTCTGGCCAAGACACAGGCGAAGGGCTTCAATATTATCCCCCCTTGGTAGCCGCAGGTGACAAATTGGGCCACAATAAAATGTTAGCTAATGAACAGTCCTTTTATATCTGTGGTAACTCAGCCTACAAATGGCTACCCCACCACTGGCACGGAAGCTGTTATCTGGGATACCTTACCCCTCCCCTTCAGGCAATGGCCCAACTCCCATCTGGCCGTCCCTGACATCGGCAATCTCTGTATGCCACCCCCATGCCCATTAGTAAGAAGGGTAGATTTGGTATGATCCTTCTCCCAGCATATAAGGTAGGTAAATTAACCAAGCTCTATCGCCAGCTCTCTGTATTCCTCACCAGGTTTGCTAATAATACCTTAGCCATAGAAAAAGGTCTTAACTCAGAGCTTTATCCAACTGTGATTGCTGTCCCTGCAGAACTGTCAGGCCTTAGACTATCTTCTGGCTTCTCAGGGTGGGGTGTGTGCCCTTATTGGGAATGAATGTTGTACATTAACAAGCACATCCTGTCAGCTGAACAGGCTTTTAACCAGTGAAAAGCCTAAGAAAGAAAGCCCACTATTTTTGACTTACTTTGGGGATGGATGCCTACCCTGAGGGGAGGCATTGTTCGTCTCCTGTTCATAGGTGCAGTGTTGTGTATTTTACTCTTTTCCTGCTTGCTTGTTGCAAAGTGCTACTACGTAAAATTTGTACCTCCCGCTCCACAGAAGCCCCATTATATCCTCTTATCAATGTTTCTGATTCCTCAGCACTTAACCAATTATTGTCCTCAAAATATGAGAAAACTCAGTTGCAAGCTTGTTGAGTATTCTCAAAGGAGGGAGTTGTTGGTGACACTTGGCATCATACTAGGTAACTCGGAAGGGTGGAAGGCCATGAGTGCCGAGGAAGCCCCCCCGCGCTAGGCCCAGACAAACCAAAGCCTCTCCTTTCCTGGAACTTTCTGTAATCCTGCCAGACTATGAGGAAGCTAGTATAAAAACAGAGACAGAAAGCTGCAAACAGTTTAGAGCAGACAGCCTGCTCTCAGAGACAGCCTTTAGACAGCTCCAGCCAAGGTAAGCATATAAATAAAAAAAAATGTTTTGCACTAGCTTTCTGCAACACAGAAACAGATACAACCAAATAAGGCAGGGCTTACATAATGCTAATGAGGAAACATCTAATTGGCTGCTTTGGCTGTATTATTGTACAGGGCAATAGGTAATTAGTTATATATGCTTCTATAGCTAAACTAAAAAAAATATATAAATTGTATAATATAATCTGCAGTCGGGGCTGCAGGATTTAAAACAGCTGTGTCTCCCTGGGCCTGTTTGCAGCTGCAAATAAACTCTCTGCTTCTCCACCCCGTTGTGATTATTGGGTAACGCACACCAGGCAACGAACCCCTACTGTTGCTTGCCTTGGGCACTCTGTGCCGGCAACAGAATAGTTTGTGCATTACTGGATAGGGTGATATTTCCCTCCTGCTTGAATAGGCCATCACTAAGACATATTATACCTTGGTGACTAATTTTTACCTCAAGTCCACAAGCATACTTTAAATATTCCTTAACTATTTCCCATATATACATCACACAATGGTTATGAATCTTGACAAGTTACAAGCTTTCTGTAGATACCTTACATGTTACTCTTTATGGATAAATATACTGTAAGAAGTGTTTAGTGTAGTGAATTTGTCAGGTCTGAGGTGAGAGTTGTTTGCAAAGAAAACAGGACTTTTTGCATAGGAGCCTCTGTTGCACTTATGTATTCAACTAATTTGTTTGATTATTAAGCATTTGCATATTAGCCAAGTCAAGCAATAGTGTTTTTAGTAGCCAAGTGGAGCTCTCAGAGCCCAGTGCTGAATTTGGTTGGCAGGCACTCCTCAACAACATATATAATTGTTTGATCTGTGCCACAGCTGCAGCTTGGATGGTCTTGAAGACCCCAGCAGTGCTGATTGGCTGCACAGTCTGGAATTGTTATCCCAAAATTTTTACCGCAGCCTAGTGTGGAATTGTTATCCCAAAATTTTTACCCCAGCCACTCTAATAATGGCCTGCTTATATCTGTAAACCAATTGTCAATTTGATTTAAATTTAAACTGTCAATTTCATTTCAGTGGGTAATGGGAAGTTCCCCACCCTAGAGAAATTACCTGTTTTACCAGGGAGTTTGTCTCTGACCTACAGAGGACTGTCCAGAACAGGCTAGTTCTGTTAATCCATGGGAGGACACAAATATAGCCCTTCACTCAAAAAGTAATTCTTTGAAAACAAAGTAACATTTATTTAAACATAATATTAAATTACACTACATTTTTAGTAGTTACAAACTATATGACATAATACAATGTTGCATTTGCATTTAAAAATCATACAATAAAATGGTACAACATACCATATAAACTCTATAGCAGAACACAGTGTTGCACAATACAGCACTTAACTCTATTACAATGCAACACATGGACCCCTTTTATATATATGTATAAGGCCTTAAATAACATCACAATATTACATGTTAAACATTACCAAGTAGTGACATTCTACATGTGGTGATCAGTCACTTGCAGAATGCATACAGTGATTTAAAATTCATCCATACACAAGCATCCAGCTTTATTAGCAATCATAAGCATACGTTCTTTATATTTAAAATAATGATACTTACTCCTCTTCTTAAATCCCTCTGTTATTTCTTATGGTCTTTCTGAGTAATTTCAGCTGTTTTGTTGTTATCTTCTACCTGGTTTCTCTGTCTGCTCCTTTTCCGCTCTTTGTTCTTTTCTGCTCTTCGCACCTCCTGTGGCCTGATCTTCTTTTCTCTAATTGCTGCACACCCACACTGAAGCCTGTCAGCTCTCTGCCTTATATACAGTTTTTGACTCTTTCTGATTGGTTGCTCTTTCAATTCCAGTCATTAGCATATCTGTTCAGGCAGTTTTACCTATCAATCAAGCTGGACCTGATTGAGAACCTGTCTCTTACTTGGTTGACACCTCCCTTCAGGTATTTGGAGTGATCTTAATTTCACCCCAGTCACCCTTGTCCACTATTGGTCAATTTATGTTAAGCTCACCATTTTGTTTTTCAGAGGTAATATCATTGCAGTTGCCATTTTGGATTTTTCACTAAACCTGCTTTTAAACTATCACTCTTTAATCCTTATTAAAAGCCTTAAATCTATAACTAACTACATTTTATGTATGTTTAAACACTATGTTACCATCACCAATCTGCTAATTAGGACAGGTCAGATTTACTATCTTTTTCTCCCTCCCTGCCCGCTTCAGTTGTATGGCAGAGTGCTGTCCTTGGTACTGCTTTTCTCACACAGGATTGAACAGCTAAAAAGCCTCTTGTATCAGAATCAGTCAAGAAGGGCCCACTGATGATGTGGCAGGTCGAAGCCGGGGGGGGTGAACAGTAGGGTCTTGTGCTGAGGAACTGATTGGTGTCTGGCATTGAGCACCAGTCTTTCCGCCAAAGGGACTCGGCTGTCACGTCCTGGCATGGCAGCCTCAACCACAGTGGGTGTTGTGATGAAAGACATGCAATTGGTTAAAATGGTTGTTGAACAAGGGCAAGCTTGTCAGCTGCAATCTTCCTCCTGATGTAAGGGGGAGCCATGTGGCTCAGGACTGAAAGCCATGGAAGACGAGTTGGTCAGATGATGCACATTGCTGAGTTGAGCTGCACGTCAACAAATCTGGTGTGTGCCAACCAACTCCATACTGGTGCACAGTACTCTGTTACTGAGTACGAAATGGCAAGGGCTGAGGTCCTTAGGGCTGGAACATCGGTTCCCCATGAAGAACCTGCCAGTCTGCTGAGAAGGTTATTGAGTGTTCTTGACCGTCGCTGCTATCTCGCTCAGGCGGCTGTTGTATGTCAGTGTTCGGTGAGAGTCACACGTAAGTAAACTGGAGTATGCTTCATGCTTCAGCCTCTTGGCATTCATTATGATGTTTAGTACCCTCTTAGCGGGTGGAGGTGGAATGTGCTAGAGACTGTCTTGCTGGTGCTAGACTGAAGGCGCCATGTCTTGCAGTAGTCAGACAGCTTTGCAGCATCGGCACTTGGGCTCTTCTCCAGCTCAGAGAAAGTTGGAGCTTGGAGCCCACAGCAGATGTCATCTGCATAGATGAATGTCTGTGACTGGGTTGGTGGCAGGTCATTGATGTATAGATTGAACACAGTTGGGGCTAGAACAGAACCCTGGGGCAACCTGTTCATCTGTTTTTTCCAAGCACTTTGTTTTCTCACCCATGTGTACCCTGAACTGTCCATCTCAGAGTAGCAGTAACCCATGGTGGAAGGACTCTTGATATTTTAATAAGTAGATCCGTGTGCCACACCATATCATATACTGCATTGAGGTCAAGGAAAATAGAGCCTGTTTTCAGATTTCTCTGAAAACTGTTTTTGATTAATGTGGTTAATGCCAATTCAGCCCCCACACAGTGGCAACCCAAGTAACAGAAGGTGCGTGGGGGTCACAGGTTGATTACACTATCATGTATTGATCATTTCCCTTAGTCCCAACCCTTGCCCAGGAATGCATTTCAGCAGTTCAGTACATGGGAGGACACAGGGAGTGTGAACTGTGTAAGTCTGGGGAGGAGCTACACAACACTTGTAGAATGCAGTTCCCTGGTTTTTGACTGTAAATGTAGTCAGAAGCCAGGATATATGGGCCATAGTAACTAGACACTGCTGCTTACATTAGAATTTATGGGAAAGTTAATTAAAAGCAACAAGGCAGTATGTACATAAACAAATGGGATTGGACTGCATATCAGTAAGCCGAAGTAAGGGGACCTATTTGGGTGTGAATTTTGAAGACAGAACTAAGCAAAGGACTTACTTATGCATATAGATCATCCCCCCAGTGAGGAAGTGGAACAGCAGAAGGTAGTCTGAAAATGTAATTCCACATCTGAGAGCCTTTCAAACTAATTTTGTTTTCCAATTACTGTAAAAGTCAGTGTAAAGGCATTATTATTGCAAATGATATATATGCAAAGAAACTACTTAAACTTTAATCAAACATTTTTAATTGTAAAAAGATTCCTTTATCCACCTGGGACTCAATCTTGCTCCCATTAAAATCAATGGAAATTTTGCAATATAATTCATTAGGTGCAGGAGCAGGTTGCTGCTGTGTTAGGTCTGTTTTGTACATTTTTTATATTAAGAAAGTCCTTGTGGTTCTATTGACTGTATCCCTCTGCTCTCATGTTTTCCTGGAAATGGCAGAATCCCTCTCATTGAGGCATTTAAACTTAGACTGGTTACAACACTTAAAAACATACAGTAGGGAACAGGGCTCCTGTGAAGTTGGACTGACTTAGGCTATGTCTATACCAACAATTATGTCAGTATAACTTTTGTCACTCTGGGGTCTGAATAAACCACCTCCCTAAGTGACATAAATTCCACCAACATAAGCACCAGTGTGGACAGCGCTATGTCGGTGGGAAAGTTTCTCTTGCTGACATAGTTACTGCCACTTGTTGGGGATGGATTAATTAAGTTGACAGGAGAGCTCTCTTCCGTTGGCTTAGAGCGACTACACTAGAGAGCTTACAGCGGAGCAGCTGCACCTCTGTAAGCTCTCTAGTGTAGACATAGTAAAGACATAGTCTCTAAGGAGATGCCACACTCTGAGCTGGGGATGTAATTCCCACCTTGAGGAGACATATCCCTGCTAACGTTCTAAAAACAGAGTGTAGCCTGAACAGACCAAGGGGCAAGCGGAACTAGCCTCCGTGAGTACAATTCCATCTGAGACACCAGGTATGCAGTCAGGGCAGCTGGACCCTCCCACTGCTCACGCTGCCTTGGTGACACTATTTTCAATAGAGCAATGGGTATGTCTCCTTGGGTGGGAACTAAATCCCCCAGCTTGAAGTGTAGACATACCCTGAGGCTAGGTCTACACTACAATGTAAGCCCAGGTCTGTGGGACTCGAGCCCGCAGGGCTGGTGTTTGTAAACCTGGGTTTGAACATCTACGTTGAATACTGAGCCTAGGTTTAGAATTTCTGGACCCGGTTCTCACACCTAATCTCATGCATCCACACTGTTCTACACAGATCTGAATCAAACCAGCCTATCTCAGGCTTCCTAGCACTCCCCCCCAGTTGTAGCCACTCTAGCCCTTTGTTTGTGGTACACTGTGGGAAAACTTGACTGTCCAACCCACGGCAATTTACAGGAAGTTACTGCAGCCCACTAACACATCCGCCTTTCGGGTCTGCATGCTCCTGGCAAACAGAGCCTGCAACACGGAAGTCATCATTTAAAGAACTTGTCCCGCTTGCATTTTCATTCCTGTGTCAGGAAACAGATTATCCATGAGATGTTGGTGGACACTTTGATAGTGTTTTCTGATCTAATGAAGATGCCTGTCGGAGAAGGACGGCAATACAGACATGGAAGACTTGAACTGTATGATGCGGCTTGGTATAGCCGCCGATACACCCTGTATAGACAGGTGCTTCTGGAAAAATGCCACAAGCACAGACTGATGGGACACCATCATCATGATGGAGGCTTGGGATGACCAGCACTGGCTCCAGAACTTTCTCATGAGGTAAACTACATTTCTGGTATCAGGAGGTAGCCGTATTAGTCTGTATTCACTAAAACAACGAGGAGTCTGGTGTAACCTGAAAGACTAACAGATTTATTTGGGCAAAAGCTTTCATGGGTAAAACCCCCACTTCTTTTACCCACAAAAGCTTATGCCCAAATAAATCTGTTAGTCTTTAAGGTGCCACCAGACTCCTCATTGTTTTTGTGGATACAGACTAACACAGCTACCCCTCTGATACTTGGTACCATGCAAGACACTGAATTTAGCCATATGAAGTGGAAATCTATCAACTTCATGAAAAAACTTGCACAGATACATTTCTGGAGCTCTCTGAGCAGCTTGGCCTCCTCCTCCAGCATCAGGCACACACCTGAGGGAAGCCACGCTGGTCAGAAGTGAGTTACTCTAGCCACCTGGAAGTTGGCTACCCCAAACTGCTACAGGTCCATTGCTAACCAGTTTGGTGTTGGAAAGTCAACTGTGTGGGCTGTGGTTGTAACAGAATGCGAAACTGTACTATAGCCTTCAGCCACTAGATGGCACCACATGCAACATACCTTATCTGAGCACACCACAGATAAACCTTGGCAGAACGTTAAATGATCCTTAGGGCCCTACCAAATCCACAGTCCATTCTTGTCAATTTCATGTCCAGGGGCTTTTAAATTCATCAATTTCACAATTTCAGATTTTTATACCTGAAATTTCACAGTGTAACCATGGGAATCCCGACCCAAAATGGGATCTAGGGGGGTTGCAAAGTTGTTGTGGGGGGGTCCCAATATTAACACCCTCACTTCTGTGCTGTCTAGGCAGCAGCTTCCGAGCTTCCTGCAGTTAGAGGAGGTTCCGGGACATGGAGGCGGGTAGGACCTCCCCATGCTGCTAGGAGCGCCCCAGCCGGGGGCTCCTAGCTGCTAGTCCAAGCCAGTGACAGATTAAGGAAGGGGCCCCTGGACAATCTGGGGGCAACCTGGAAAAATGGATGCCCCAGCCCTAGAAGAAGCCCTAGGTTAGAAGCCCCAACTGGGTCACCTCAAGCCCCGACAGGAGCCCTGGGGGAAGAAGCTCCGAGCCTGGGTGCCCTGAGCTCCACCTGCAGCCGCGGGGCTGAAGCCTTGAGCCCGGGCAGCCTCGAGCCCAGACTGCCCTGAGCCCCGACTGGGGGGCGGAAGCCCCAAGCTGCTCCGACAGGGGGAGGTGCAGAAGCCTCAAGCCCAGGTTGCCCTGGCTGTGGGACGAAGGTGAAGCTGGGAGCTCAGCTCCCAGAGTCATGCCAGGAACTGTGGGGCGGGTGGGGTAGCGGGGATGGAAAGCCAGAGCCCAGCTCCTGGGCTGCTACAGTGCAGAAGTGAGGGTGTACCACCCTCATTTCTGTGCTGTCTCTGGAGATGGATCTGATCTCCCCACCAAGAGCAGCCATGCAGGGGAAGGACAAGTCCTGGAAGGACTAGCAGCTAGGAGCTCCCAGCAGCAGAGGAGATCAGATTTCATGGGGGAGGGCTGATTTCACAGTCCATGCCATGTTTTTATGGCCGTGAAATTGGCAGGGCCCTAGTGATCGTAAAGTGAATGCCCGTCTGGTGTAATTCTCTGCAGAGAAAGCTCTGTAGCCAGTCCATGTCTGGTAGAGGAGCCTGACCTGCAACCTACCTTTAGAAATGGACACAAAAAAAGACAATTAATTAAACTTCAGAATAAAAACTGCTATTCACTGTGATTTGGCAGTGCTGTAAAATATTTTCTTACAAATTATATCTATCAAAACTCCATGCACTATGAAATTAGTTCATGAAATGCCAACCTCCCACACAGTGAAAAAATCTGCAAACATTTCTGTAATGGGCATATATATGAATAAATGTATGCAAATGTATGTAGACATTCATATTTGAGAAGTGCCTACACATTTCAATTTAATCTTTGTGTGGGAGGTTGCTATTTAAGTGACTTCCTAGCATGGGGATGAATGATTTATACAGTTCATCTCACTAAAGGGCAAATAAGAGCAAGGTCATAGTGAATGACTTTCTGCAGATGTTGATGCAATCTCATTACCATTCAAACAAACACATGCTCAGATATTGGGGTGATGGAGACCAACACAGAGCCCTGTGGTAGAAAAACAGCATCCATCTGAACAGACGTACCTACATTTTTATATTAGGGAACACCAAAATCTGGTGATTCATAGATTTTAAGGAAGGGACCATTAGATCATCTAGTTTGACCTCTTGTATAACACAGGGCACAGAATTTCATCCACTTACCTTTGTATTGAGCCCAAGCATAGCTTCCATAGAGGCATCCAGTCTTAGAGACATTAATAGATGGAGTTTCCATCATTTCCCTGGGTTGTTTGTTCCAATGGTCAGTCATCCTCACTGTTAAAAAACTGCCTTATTTCTAATTTAAATTTGTCTGGCTTTAACTTCCAGCCAGTGGAATAATGTTTATGACAGCAACTTCAGTGCCAACTTTTGGCTCCATCATATAATGTCATCCCTGAAAAAGGACAGATCACCTGATTCACACAATGTCCATATTGGTATTGGGATGGTTTGCAAAATGGTGTGCAATTTTCCCAGAAAAGATAGCATACGTCACATACCACACTTAGTGATAATGCTGACCTCAGCTGGAATAAAGCATGCTTGTTAGCACTTCTATATGTCCAGTCATCAGAGTGCTGTTTGGCTACTCCTGCTAAGTAAACATCCTCACCCACCAAACCTCAGAAAAAGTGACCATTTAAAGATGGGTGTCAGTCCCATATGGACACAGATTATTAATAATTTATTATACATTTAATCAAACATGGTCTAACAAGTGTCTTGTTAACTCCACAGAGTTGGGTTTTTTAAAATCATTTAAAGAAACTCTCTGGGAAGGGAGCACATCCAGCAAAGTCAATACTCTTGGAAGAAGCCTATTTTGGGGAGGAATTTGAAGTGGAGACGAAATGCACCAGGTTAGGTGGGAGTGAAAGGTGACAAAGGAGATGGTTGTAAGGTCCAGCTGGAGCTAAAAGTGATGGGGGAAGAGCTGAGTGGGGAGTGACAAGAAATGCGTGGAGAGATAGGCAGGAACTAAACTCTTTAGGGCTTCACAGGCAGGGACAAGAATTTTAAATATGATACAGAAAGCGAGGGTAAACCAGTGAAAATATACCTAGTTGGAGTCACCACTTTTTCCTATGCAGATTATGTGAGAGTATGGATACATCGTCTTCTGTTCTGAGAGCATGGCTTCACTGCAAAGTTAATTCAAGTTATAATTCAACTTTTGTTTCTGATCTGACTCCCATCCACATACAAAAATCTCAAACTGATGGTTCTTTAAAGTCAACCTAGATTTCCTGTAGGGGATATAAAATGAAGCGTGGGTGCTGCTGATGCTTGAGCTGCTGTGTGAATGCCTCAAGAGTTCACTTGAGTACTAACAGTCCTCCAATGCCTTCCCAAAATTCCCTCTGCAGCCTTTGTTGTGTCTATCTACTTGCTCCCTTGTTCTGGACTGAGTTATCCCCAGCCAGTATAAATAGCCTGCTTCAGCATTTGGACCCCACCTTAGCAGGCGGCTCTCTGTACCTGTAATATTTCTATAGCACTGCTACTGCACTTGTTCTGATCAGATGACATCCAGGACAGCAAACTCCTAGTGTGTGTCTCGCTGGCCTGAGGTTAACACCAAAGTGCTTATAAATATATGGTATGAGTCCAGCAAGCTATATGATTTAGGGTCCAGGACCAGAAATTAAAAGTTGTAGGATGCTATCTTCAATAACCTAGCTGAGGAAGGGATCCACCAGACTAGAACTCAATGAAGCTAAAACCCCTGAAGAACCTGTATTGCCAGGCAAAGGACAAAACTCCTAGTCCAGTAACTCTCCTAGAATGGCCCTGATTCTATGAGGATCTGAACTGGATGCTCAGCAGCACCCTAAATTTGGAGCTCAGATACACCCAAGGACACTTCAAGCCATGTGCATGGGTAACCAAGGACTCGGAGAAGGAGCTGGAGCCAGAGCAGCATTAACTACAGCAATTTGAGCTGAGATAGAAATGTTAGGTACTTCTGGACACTGCTGGCCTCATCCAGGACTTCCTGGACCTATTTAGAGAGGAGATGGAGGAACAGACTGGGGAGGATACAGCAGAGAAACCAGCATCACCTCAGCCTGGTAAGGGAGTGATTCACCATTGTTGTTATGGTTAGGCATATATGACAACATAAGGGAACCATCATTGCTTGTTTATGAACAAGCTCTATTACTGTAGTGGGGGATGTTTTTTCTGGAGAGTGAGCTTTTCATGCCAGTTGTAGCTTCACCTAAGGGTGGAAGAATCACCATTTCACCCCCACCCCACCTCTCCTGCCACCATGTTATCCAAAATGGATTCCCCGCGGAGGAAAATTTTTACACATGCAAGCAGTGATTGACTGCAGCGCACACTGCTGCATGTGTGCAACACAGGGAATAGTGTATTAATACAAGCTAAACAAATGTAGAAATGGATGGAACAAGCTTAGTTGCACAGTGCGTACATAGCAGTGTTTTACTCAAACTGGCACTAGCATTATATCATTTTTAGAAGCAGTCAAAACTTTAAAAAAAAATGACACTGACGTAAGATAAAAATTGACTACATGGCCTGTGGCAGTTTTACGTTCAGAGCACTTGCAAAATTTCTCAGAAGTACAGGTCCAGTGTCTGGTTGCCAGGGTTGGAGGTGTGGATGTTGCAATGGTGTATCTATGGTGATGCTGTGCTGCTGCATCCTTGTTCAACATCCTGTTGATGTTGTCCTGATTTGTAGTCACTCTTGGGTAATGATGCAGGAGAACTTTTTATGCAGCAGAAACTCCAATCTGCCAGGTTTCCTGAAGAACAACCCCCTCTCTCCCTGCACCAGTCATTAATCTGCCTATCATTGAATCATAGAATATCAGGCTTGGAAGGGACCTCAGGAGGTCATCTAGTCCAACCCTCTGCTCAAAGCAGGACCGATCCCCAATTAAATCATCCCAGCCAGGGCTTTGTCAAGCCCGACCTTAAAAACTTCTAAGGAAGGAGATTCCACCACCTCCCTAGGTAATGCATTCCAGTGTTTCACCACCCTCCTAGTGAAAAAGTTTTTCCTAATATCCAACCTAAATCTCCCCCACTGCAACCTGAGACCATTACTCCTTGTTCTGTCATCTGCTACCACTGAGAACAGTCTAGAGCCATCCTCTTTGGAACCCCCTTTCAGGTAGTTGAAAGCAGCTATCAAATCCCCCCTAATTTTTCTCTTCTGTAGACTAAACATCCCCAGTTCCCACAGGCTCTCCTCATAACTCATGTGTTCCAGTCCCCTAATCATTTTTGTTGCCCTCCGCTGGCCTCTTTCCAATTTTTCCACATCCTTCTTGTAGTGTGGGGCCCAAAACTGGACACAGTACTCCAGATGAGGCCTCACCAGTGTCGAATAGAGGGGAACGATCATGTCCCTCGATCTGCTGGGAATGCCCCTACTTATACATCCCAAAATGCCATTGGCCTTCTTGGCAACAAGGGCACACTGTTGACTCATATCCAGCTTCTCATCCACTGTAACCCCTAAGTCCTTTTCCGCAGAACTACTGCCTAGCCATTCGGTCCCTAGTCTGTAGCGGTGCATTGGATTCTTCCGTCCTAAGTGCAGGACTCTGCACTTGTCCTTGTTGAACCTCATCAGATTTCTTTTGGTCCAATCCTCCAATTTGTCTAGGTCCCTCTGTATCCTATCCCTACCCTCCAGCGTATCTACCTCTCCTCCCAGTTTAGTGTCATCTGCAAACTTGCTGAGAGTGCAATCCACACCATCCTCCAGATCATTTATGAAGATATTGAACAGAACCGGCCCCAGGACCAACCCTTGGGGCACTCCACTTGATACTGACTGCCAACTAGACATGGAGCCATTGATCACTACCCGTTGAGCCCGATAATCTAGCCAGCTTTCTATCCACCTTATAGTCCATTCATCCAGCCCATACTTCTTTAACTTGCTGGCAAGAATACTGTGGGAGATGGTGCCAAAAGCTTTGCTAAAGTCAAGGAACAACACGTCCACTGCTGTCCCTTCATCCACAGAACCAGTTATCTCATCATAGAAGGCAATTAGTCAGGCATGACTTGCCCTTGGTGAATCCATGCTGACTGTTCCTGATCACTTTTCTCTCCTCTAAGTGCTTCAGAATTGATTCCTTGAGGACCTGCTCCATGATTTTTCCAGGGACTGAGGTGAGGCTGACTGGCCTGTAGTTCCCAGGATCCTCCTTCTTCCCTTTTTTAAAGATGGGCACTACATTAGCCTTTTTCCAGTCGTCTGGGACTTCCCCCGATTGCCATGAGTTTTCAAAGATAATGGCCAATGGCTCTGCAGTCACATCCGCCAACTCCTTTAGCACTCTCGGATGCAACGCATCCGGCCCCATGGACTTGTGCATGTCCAGCTTTTCTAAATAGTCCCAAACCACTTCTTTCTCCACAGAGAACTGGTCACCTTCTCCCCATGCTGTGCTGCCCAGTGCAGTAGTATGGGAGCTGACTTTGTTCGTGAAGACAGAGGCAAAAAAAGCATTGAGTACATTAGCTTTTTCCACATTCTCTGTCACTAGGTTGCCTGCCTCATTCAGTAAGGGGCCCACGCTTTCCTTGACTTTCTTCTTGTTGCTAACATACCTGAAGAAACCCTTCTTGTTACTCTTAACATCTCTTGCTAGCTGCAACTCCAGGTGTGATTTGGCCTTCCTGATTTCACTCCTGCATGCCCGAGCAATATTTTTATACTCATCCCTGGTCATTTGTCCAATCTTCCACTTCTTGTAAGCTTCTTTTTTGTATTTAAGATCAGCAAGGATTTCACTGTTAAGCCAAGCTGGTCGCCTGCCTTATTTACTATTCTTTCTACACATCGGGATGGTTTCAGCTAGGTGGTAGTATGATCAGTTTGACATTGGGACGTCAACGGTTGGTGCTGTGGTGATGGAGGTTTGCAAGGCAATAGCTTTTGTTCACCCATAAGTAGTAAAGATTGGAAATGTCTATGAAATAATGGAGGGCTTTGAGCAAATGGTCTTTTTAAACTGTGCTGGTACCATCTGTCACAGTTTCAACGAAACTGCACCTGTGACACGCACACCCCTATGGTCTGTTCCAGGAATGCCAATTCAGGTCTCGGGCCTCTAGCTGTCACATCTCTATGGATAGAGACCTATGTCCCACTTTCCCTCCTGACCAGGGAGTTCAGGCTACAGCTCCCCTGCCAGCCACTGTGATTGTCCCAAGCAGTTCTAATGTCCAGCTTTCATTCTTTGCTTTCTTTCCAAGGACAGTGACAGTGATTTACAAGGAATCAAACAGCTTTTTCAAAGCAGAGCACCTCTATTTGTGGGTAAAAGCATACAGACAAAATATATAAACCAATAACAGAATCTAAGTGCTTTAACAGTAGACTCTCATCCGTCCTGTGGAGACCCTGGCAGGTTCCAGTATTTCCAGTCATTTAGCAGGGTGGGGGCCCTGCGTGGACAAAAGGTCATGTCAGTTTGTTGAATCAGAAAGAAACCCCCTCTGTCAGTTCAAGCTGGCCCTTTATACCCCGAATTCTTTGTGTCATGCCTTTCTTGAAACCCAGCTTGAACCATTAAATGCATATCACCCCAGGTGGTGGTACTTTTCTGGAGCTAGTCACAGTTGCAGGGCTGCATGCTGTTTTTAGTTCCTGGAGGGGCAGTGGTAACCCTTCCCCTTCTCCCCCCACTTGAGTAGAATACAATCTCTAGCCCACGATAATCTATATAACAATATAACAGACCCCTGAAAATAGTGCATCTGATTGCAATATCTGTTACACTGTTGATGGCATACATGCCCATTGTATGCCCCTCCTCCCCAAGCTGCACGTGACTGTGTAAACCAGAAACGATACTACTCTAGCATTCTGCAAGCTTTGGTAGACTACAGGCCAACTTTGTAGGATGAATGGGCAGAGCGAATAATGCCAGGGTTTTCTGTAGATCTAGCCCTTTTGAATTTGGGTAAGGTGGGACTTTATTCCCATCCAATGATATGGATATTGACAGGGTGTCTGTGTTCACTGTTATTTTGGGGAAACCAGCCTACCCTCTACTGTCCTGGCTTTTGAAGCCCTACCCTGGGGGCACCTGGTAGAAGGAGGTTTAATTACACACTGAGCAAGTGTAGGACAGCTGCGGAACATGGATTTGGCTGACTGACGACCAAATTGTGCTGCCCACAAAACTGTTCGTACAGCAGTATGTATAATGCCATTCATTTTACTAGAGCAATCTGTACTCTGCACAGCATATGTACGAATAAGGGGGAGTATTTTGAGCAGGATATGCTCTAGCAGGTCCCTTTGGTGCTAGTGCTCCTTCTGCTGCTGCTGGCAGTCATTGTCAATGTAGTTTGTAACTGTCCTTTCTAGCAAACTCTAAGCTGCAGCCTTCTGCCTGGCTGGCTGGCTCCAGCATCTCCCTCTGCAGACTGAAGAGGCAGCCTGACTTCCTTCTAAAGTCCATGTGCATTTTCAATCAACAGGTCATTCCTTGGCCTCGTCCTTCTGTTTCAGAGGTTCTGGACTCTAGTGCTGCCTGTCAGAAAATCCTAGGTTGGTGCCTCATCTTCACCAGGGCAGACGAAAAGTGATGAATTTGTGATGTTTTTCTGTCAGAGTTAAAAGTGAAAAAATTCTCCCCTTTAACTTTCAGGGTCACAGCAAGGGAAACTTTGCAACTTTTATTCTCTTAGCAATCATTTTCCACCATCTCTGCATTTCTCTACCCTGAAGCTGCTCAGTCCAAGGTTCCTCCCCAGGAGGACAACAGAAAGTGCTATATATAAAATATTTTAATATTTTAATTTTAAAATTGGCTTGGATGTGTGGGAGGAGAGGCCTGAGATATCAGAACAGCGTTAGTAATGGTGTTAATATTATTTCAGGCTTTGGAGGCATTGGAAGATATGAACTTGCCGAAGAGTCCTGAGTGAAAGAGAGAACAGTTGTTCTAGGCCTCTAGGAGAAAAGCATCCATCTGTGCCATGGATAGGGTGACCAGATGTCCCATTTTTAAAGGGACAGTCCCTTATTTAAGCCCTCCTGCAGGTGTCCTGACTTTTTTTTTAAAAAGGGCAAATTGTACCGAATTTTATGTCTCCTCCCCCAATTAGGACTTGTGGGTCCTGCTGCTGGCTAGATCCCTGCTCACCAGCCGCCCGCCCACCAGCAGTGAGTGTGGGGGGGTCTAGTGGCCAATGATGGGCATGGGTGTACAAGGCTGGTGGCGGGGCAAAGCTACAGCATACAGGGCCAGCTACTGCCCCTGCTGGTCCACCAGCATAGCCCCCCCTGCGTGCTGGCTCTCATCAAGCAGGGCCCTGCCCCTCCCATCCCATTTCCAGCTGGAACTGGCTGCGTGCTGTGTGCCATGGTGCCTGGTGAGTACAGGCAGACATCAAGCAGCAGCTGGTTATGTGTCGCCTCTGCTGGCCACCGATCGGCCCTTTATGTGCTCCCCTTCTCTCTGTCCTCTCCCTGCTTTGCCCTTTCGCCCCCACCCCTCACCCCCACTGTTCCTTATATCCTTCCCTGGTGGGGCATGTCCCATTCCCAGCGCTGTACAGAGCACCAGCCCCTGGTTGGAGCACTGAGCTCACCAACAGCCTGGCCACCAGGTTCCTTCCTTCCCCACTGCCTCTGGTTGGGCTGGCGCCCCAGGAAAGCCCAAGACCTTCCAGCCTGGGGCACTGTGTACCAAAGCCCCACACAGCTCTAACACGGTGAAGCCCCTCCGCCCCTCAGCTAAGCTCTGGAGTGGCCAGGGGGAAGTGATTTCCAGCCTGTTTGCGCCCCGACCCTGCAAGCTCCACAGCAGCCCCACAGGCAAGGGGTTAGCACCCTCTTTACCTGCCCTCCTCCTGGGTCCTGCCCCCAGGGTGTGCGGGGCTGCTCCATACCATAGGCAGCCTCCCCTGCTGAGGGCAGGTCTTCACTACCTGCCGGATCGATCTATCGGGGATCGTCAAAGCCAGGTAAGTTGACCTAAGATACGCCGACTTCAGCTAAGCTATTCACGTAGCTGAAGTTGCATATCTTAGGTCAACCTCCCCCCACTGTAGACCAGGGCTGAGCTGCCTTTCTGGCTGGGTTTGCTGAAGCCCCTGCAGTCAGGTTCCCTGGGCCCTGGAGCACAATGAGTCCTTAGGGCTTAACCCCTTCCTGCCGACGCTGTAGCCAGGGGACAAGAGGTGGCTGGGTTATGTCGGTGGCCAGAAGCACCATGGAGGCGTTAGTTGCCTTTTGACACTGTGTGGGCAGGCAGGGACAAGCGGCTTCTAGCCACAGGAGAGTGGAAGGTGGGGGTAGGGAAGAGATGAGCTCTGCAAAGACACAGGTCAGATCATCCCTCCCCTCCCCCCCCCGCAAGCAGCTCCCGTCCTTTCCCTCCTGCACAGTGTCGAAAGGCTGATGCTGGCCATATTCTGGTGTGAACCCTGGCAGAAATCTGAGGAGGTGGAACATGTGACCCTGTGTACCCCCCACAACATGTTGCCTCAGGAAGATGCGGCGCCAGGTACCAGGAGAGTTTGGTCTGTCTCGGGGGCCCAGCCAGGCATGGAGGGCGGAGTGCACCAGGCAGGGAGAGTCGGGTCTGTCGGTCACCCCTCCTGTGTGAGAGGTGTGCGGGAGCGTGTGTCACCTCTCCCCATGTGAACCCTAAAGCCTTAAAGATAAGATGGTAAATTAAAATAATCCAACTACACAGTATTTCTTTTTAACAGGGGCTCAATCAACTTGGTGTTAATTTGAACATTTGTACTGCATAGTTCTGATTGATTGCCGTTGAACTCACTTGAATACGAATAAGTTTACCAGGTGTCCCGTATTCAGCATAGGGAAATATGGTCACCCTAGCCATGGAGCTGTTTCCACTGCCTGGTGATTGAGGATTTCTCCCGATGTTGGAATGGCAGGATTCCTCAGCTATGAAAATCTGCATGAGCTGTCTCCACTCTGCCATTCTGTCTAGATGCCACCTGTGTGATCTTCTCAGCAAAGCACACTGCTATCTTCGGAGGGTGAGAAGCCACACTGAAAGGCTCTCCACTGCATCTCCTGCCCTGTATCTGCCACCTGTTCTGTTCCCGAACTGAGAATTCCATTGATGACGACATTTGGTACAGGTACTAAAAAGGATCCATGCCTTCATACTGGAGCACAGGCCATGAACACAAAATCAGAAGTAATGTGCGATAATGAGCTGCTAGGCTAATACCAATTCCACTTATGTGCCCAGAAAGAACACACAACTTTTCCCACAGTACCCCATGTCATAAAAATAAAGGGAAGGGTAAACATCTTTAAATCCCTCCTGGCCAGAGGAAAAACCCTTTCACCTAGAAAGGGTTAAGAAGCTAAGATAACCTCGCTGGCACCTGACCAAATGACCAATGAGGAGACAAGATACTTTCAAAGCTGGAGGGGGGAAAAAACAAAGGGTTCTCTCGGTCTGTGTGATTCTTTTGCCAGGACCAGAACAGGAATGCATGTCAGAACTCCTGTAAAAAATCAGTAAGTAATCTAGTTAGATATACGTTAGATTCTGTTTTGTTTAAATGGCTGATAAAATAAGCTGTGCTGAATAGAATGTATATTCCTGTTTTTGTATCTTTTTGTAACTTAAGGTTTTGCTTTGCATAGATTCTCTATGTTTTGAATCTGATTACCCTGTAAGGTATTTACCATCCTGATTTTACAGAGGCGATTCTTTTACTTTTTCTTTAATTAAAATTTTCTTTTAAGAACCTGATTGCTTTTCATTGTTCTTAAGATCCAAGGGTTTGGGTCTGTGTTCACCTATGCAAACTGGTGAGGATCTTTAGCAAGCCTTCCCCAGGAAAGGGGGTGTAGTGCTTGGGGGGATATTTGGGGGGGGGGGGGGAGGGAGACGTTTCCAAGTGGGCACTTCCCCGGTTCTTTGTATAACACTTTGGTGGTGGCAGCGTTTAACCTAAGCTGGTAAGAATATATCTTAGGGGGTCTTTCATGCAGGTCCCCACATCTGTACCCTAGAGTTCAGAGTGGGGAAGGAACCTTGCCACCCCATGACAGATTTTTAAAGAATATCTCATACTAGCACAGTGCTAAGAACCAACAACTGCACTCCAGCGTTGCACCTTGAGACCCTCTTCCACTTGGTTTCCAAAAACATGGTTCGATTCCAGAATTTGTCACTCAGGTACCTTTATTTGGCATACAGTGACACTATGCCCAAGCTGGCCCAGCTCAAAGGCACGGGGTGGGGGTAGGGGGGAAGCAGGGTACATCACAAATCCAAAGTTACACAGCAAAACTTTTCCTTATATACTTCATTATTAACACCTGCATTCCTGACTATACACTGCATCATGCGCTTCAGGAACTAATCCCTGTACAGCATGCTCTGGCCATGTGATGTTCCTGTATAACCTGATCTCTACATTCCAGGTTCATCTTGTCCATTGTCCCTCGTACCAGGGACTTACTTTCTGATTATCTTAGCTAGACAGACTCCAGCCTAATGTGTGTTATGCCCTAATTTACAATTTAATCTTCCATTCACCTTCTCAAGCATACAAACTGAGAAATGAGATCTTACTTTTGTCAGACTGGACAAGTTAGGCCTACACCCAGAAGGTCTAGCACCTCAGTCAGTTCAATACAATGCCAGTATGGATACAGCAACTTGAGTATAGTTTGAGTTACATATTGCAGAGAGGCAGCTCTCACCTGAGCTAGGACAGCTCCATCATTCGCTAGATAGCTCAAGTGGAATAACTTGTATTAACCCTTTAGTAAAGACCATCCCTGAGACATCAATTCCTATTTTATCTCCTGTCACTCTGATCACTAAGGTGGTTAGAAGAATGTAAAAATGGTTATACTGGGTCAGACCAATGGTTCATCTAGCCCAATATCCTGTCTTCTGACAGTGGCCAATGCTAGATGCTTCAGAGGGAACAGAACAGCATAATTATTGCATGATCCATCCAGTGGATCTAGCAGTCAGAGGCTTAGGGACACCCAGACCATGGGGTTGCATCCCTGACCATCTTAGCTAATAGCCATTGATGGACCTATCCTCTATAAACTTATCTAATTTTTTTGAAGCCAGTTATATTTTTGGACTTCACAACATCCTCTGGCAATGAACTCTACACATTGACTGTGCATTGTGTGAAGTACTTCCTTTTGTTTTTAATTTCATTGTGTGACTCCTGGTTCTTGTATTAGGTAAAGAGGTAAACAACACTTCCTTATTCACTTTCTCCATATCATGCATTATTTTATGGGCCTCTGTCATATCCTCCCCCAGTCATCTCTTTTCCAAGCTGAATAGTGCCATTTTTTAAAATCTCTCCCCTTATGGAAACTGTTTCATTCCCCTAATAATTTTTGTTGCCTTTCTCTGTGCCTTTTCCATTTCTAATATATCTTTTTTGAGGTGGGATGATCAGAACTGCACAAACTGGGCATACAATGTATTTATACAGTGGTATTATATTTACTGTCTTATCTATCCCTTTTGTACTGGTTTCTAATATTCTGTTAGCTTTTCTGACTGCCACTACACACTGAGTGGATGTTTTCAAAGAACTATCCACAATGACTCTAATTTTCTAAGATCTCTTTCTTGAGTAGCAGCTGCTAATTTAGACTCCATCATTTTGTATATATTGTTGGGATGTTTTCCAAGGTGCATTACGTTGCACTTATCAAAACTGAATTTCATCTGCTGTTCTGTTGCCCAGTCACCCAGTTTTGTGAGATTCCTTTGTGACTCTGTGCATTCTGTTTTGGACTTAACTATCTTGAGTAATTTTGTATCATCTGCAAACTTTGCCACCTCACTGTTTATCCCTTTTTCCAGATAATTTCTGAACATATTGAAAAGCACTAGTCCCAGTACAGATCCTTGGGGGACCCCTGCTATTTCTCTCTCTCCATTCTGAAAACTGACTTTATTCCTACCCTTTGTGTCCTATCCTTTAGCCAGTTACTGATCCACGAGAGGGCCTTCCCTCTTATCCTATCACATCTTACTTTGCTTAAGAGCCGCTGGTGAGGGACCTTGTCAAAAGCTGACTGAAAATCCAAGTACACTATATCCACTGGATCACTCTTGTCTACGTTTGATGACCCCCTCAAAGACTTCTAACAGATTGGTGAGGCATGATTTCCCTTTACAAAAGCCACATTGACTCTTCTCCAACCAATCCTGGTCATAGAATCATAGACTTTAAGGTCAGAAGGGACCATTATGATAGTCTAGTCTGACCTCCTGCACAATGCAGGCCACAAAATCTCACCCAACCACTCCTGTAACAAAACCCTAACCTATGTCTGAGCTACTGAAGTCCTCAAATCGTGGTTTAAAAACTTCAAGGTGCAGAGAATTCTCCAGCAAGTGTCCCATACCCCACGCTGCAGAGGAAGGTGAAAAACCCCCAAGGCCTCTGCCAATCTGCCCTGGAGGAAAATTCCTTCCCAACTCCAAATATGGCGATCAGCTAAACCCTGAGCATGTGGGCAAGATTCACCAGCCAGACACCCAGGAAAGAATTCTCTGTAGTAACTCAGATCCCACCCCATCTAACATCCCATCACAGGCCATTGGGCATATCTACCGCTAATAGTTGAAGATCAATTAATTGCCAAAATTAGGCTATCCCACCATATCATCCCCTCCATAAACTTATCACGCTTAGTCTTGAAGCCAGATATGTCTTTTGCTCCCACTGCTTCCCTTGGAAGACTGTTCCAGAACTTCACTCCTCTGAGGTCTTTTCAAACTAACCTGATTTCGTTATGTGATCATACTGCGGTTTAGCTGATAAAGGTAATTGGTAGATGTAATCCACTTAGACTTTTGTAAGGCATTTGATTTTGTACTGCACAATATTCTGCTTAAAACATTAGCACTATACAATATCAAAGTATACATTAAATGAATTAGAACTGGCTACCTGACAGATCTCAAAAAGTAGTTGCCAATGAGGAACAACTGAATGGGAGTATTTCTAGTGGGACTCCACAGGAATTGGTACTAAGCCTGTTGCTATTTAACATTTTCACAATGATCTAGAAAGTAAATATAAAATCACTGATGATAAAATTTGCAGATGATACACTGTCAGTGTGGCAATTAATAATGAAGAAAGGACAGTCATATAGAGGGATCTGAATTTCATGGTAAGCTGTGCCTATTCAAACAAAATGAGTTTTAATACAGCTAAATGCAAAATCATACATTTAGGAACAAAGATAACAGGCCATACTTACAGACTAGGAGACTATATGCTGGAAAACAGCAACCCTGACAGGGATTTAGGAGTCTGAGTGGATAAGCAACTGAACATGAGCTCACAGTGGGATAATGTGGCAAACAGAGCTATGATCCTTGGATATAAACAAGGGAGTAGTAAGCATAGTAGTAGAAAGGTCCACATTTTACAAAGGATGAAGAATTGGAAATGGTGCAGAAAAGAGCTACAAAAATTATTCAAGGGCTGGAGAAATGCTCTCCAGTGAGCTCAATCTGTTTATTTTATCAAAAAGAAATTCAGAGGTCACTTGATTATAGTATCAAAGTACATTAATGCAGAGAAGATACTTGGTACGAACGGGCTGTTTAATCTAGCAGACAAAGGCATTACAAGAATCAATGGCTAACAGCTACAGCCAGACAAATTCAAATTAGAAATAAGGCACAAATCTATAATAGTGAGGGTGATTAACCATTGGAACAAACTACCAAAGGAAGTGATGGATTCTCCAACTCTCAATGTCATCAAATCAAAAACAGATGTCTGTCTGGAAGACAAGCTTTAGGCAAACTAGTTATGGTTTACTGAAATCCAAGGTACTTGGCTCAATACAGGGGTAACTGGGTAAAAATTAACAGCCTGTGACATAAAGGAGGTAAGACTAGATTATCTAATAGTCCCTTCTGGCCTTAATATTTATGAATCTGTGAAAATAAACCTATTTTTCCCTAGACAGGATTTAACCAATTTTCAGATAGTCACCTTTATTTATCCAACAAAAAATACACATACATGTCATTATATAAGCCACAGGAGATAACGGTTGTCTAAGCCTCATGTTTGGCATTCCTAGATGGCTTTAAACCATAAATTCCAGTCCCAAGAGGGTCAACTCAGCCCTCCACCTCTCTGAGATTGATAAATTGAGTGTCATACAGTTTACTGTGTCAGTTTTTAAGATAAAACTAAGGTCCTGTATGCTTTGCACAAACAAACAAACAAACAAAAAAACATGGCACTTTTCAAGAGTAGTGATTTGGCCTGGTGCCCTTGATTAAAACTTCCCTTACCACTTAACTATTGTGTTGTGTATCAATTAGATGCTGGCCAGTTCTCCAGTAGCGGCTGCATTTCACTATACAGTGTTTCATAAATAGTGTGTGTGTGATGTGATAGATATCACACACACACACTATATATATATATATATATATATATATACACACACACACACACACATACATACACACACAATTTGTGAAACATACTGATCTTTCAGCATGTAAGACCCTATAAATATTAGTACATTTAAGAGTTTTGGTTTTAAATATTTTTCAGTAAGATTATCACAACCATCAGTTTCACATCCCCAGTCTTGCATTAGGGAGTAAAAATACTATTGAAGATTAGTGCACATGATATAATTACCTGCTCCAAAAAGTTACTTTACAGCAATGTTGTTGCATGTTTGAATTTAATAAAAATTTCAGAGTGTCAGATAACTGTCTCAAACTAATATATAATTAAAGATAATTAAGCAAAAATTAATACAGCATTATACACAATACAGAAAGACATACTTTATCGCTCTCTGGGGATGATGAAGAGAAGGTTGTTTGGTACCCTCCTCTATACCTAGTAGAATGCTGACAGTGTTCATTCCCTAACTAACTTTCTAATCCTCCTCCTTTTTACAGGGTGTGAGACAAAGAAACTCCTTTTTGGAGGGAAAATTGCTTTCCTATGATTAATTTCACTATGTGTTCTGTTTTTTACATTTTCATTTTACCTAATTACGTAGGGAATTTCTTTTATGGTATCTTTAGGTTACATGATTGATAAGCTAAAGGGAATTCTAAGCTAGTTATTACTACTGACAGCTGTGACAACCACCAATTAATGAATTAAAATAATTTTTCAACAGATCCTTATTTCATCCATTACAGAAAACATCTGCAATAACAAGTACCTCTCATTAATCACGGAACATAATTATATCATAGGCACCCCTTCTCAATCATCCAGTCTTGTTCACAACATACTTCTATAGACACTGTTTATTAGTTTGAGGGTGTCTTTCCCCTAGACATTTGATTCCCACAGAATTGGAGGCACCAGCAGTACATGAGGTGCAGCCGAATACTCAATCACATGAAATTCCTGAATACAGGTCACTAGTAGGTTAAGAACCAATACTCCGGGCCTTAGAATTCAAACACACGCTTTGCTAATATATTAACGATTCCAGAATAGTTAATATGCTACTCCTGGGGGAATTCTGCACATCTGCGGACACAAAGAATTCCTGTCTCGCATAATTTTGTATTTTCCCACATAAAAAACATTTTGCCTAAGAACTGCTGCTTTTTGCTCACCGGAGGCCGCTGAGGCACCAGAACAGCTGGCTGTGTTCATGCCCCTGTTCTGGCACCACAGCGGCCCCTGGTGGGCAAAAGGCGGAACTGCAACACTACTTAGGCAAAATGTGTTTTATGAGGGAAAATAAAAAATTTTATACCCACTGCTTCAGAATTCCCCCAGGAGTAGAAGTTCATCACAGCACCCTGCCCACAGAGCCAGGTTATGGCAGAGTGTGGCACACAAGGCTGCAGGGGGGAGGGGTGTCACAGACTAGGGTTCAAAATAGTTAGTGGGAGGGACAGACTGGAGCATGGGCTCAAGAGCTAGTGGGATAACAGTGTTGAGCCTGGGAATGGGGGCTGCAGAAAACCATGGGGTTGGGGGATGCAGGGACAGACATGCCTGACTGAATGGGAGAGGCTTGGGGAAGGCTTCCCAAATCCCTAACAATTCTCCTTCCCCCAGCCCCACAAAAAAAAAAAAAAAAAACCAAAAAACCCTCCCACCCATACCCAATAGGTTCACTCCTAGGCTCCTTCCCAGGCTCCTTCCCTCATCTCCTCCATTACCCAACTCACCCAAGCATTTGGACTGCTTCTGACAGGTGAAGGAAATACAGTTCTGTATTGTAATTTAAACAAATTACACAAAGTTCAGTATTAACACGCCCAGTAATCTATTTGTAAAAAAAAAAAAAATTTTTTTTACCAGAATCTTTATTTTTTTGGTCTGTATTGTTACAAACATACTTGCTGACAGATATTTTGAAATAAATTACCAAAATAATCGAAATGGGCATGATTATATTGTGTTATTTTGACAAATGAAATATGCAGAATTTTGCAAAATTTTCAAATATCGTGTGCAGAATTTTTATTTTTTTGATTCAGAATTCCCCCAGGAGTAATACACAGATTAATTTAATATACAAGTAAAAGAGGACTAAAAAGGTTAATATTGACTAACAATGTTTATTTGCAGAAAACATCCCTCAGGATATTCCTTAAAAACATGTTGGAAAAAAGAAGCTCCATTTAAGAATTAAAAGGAACAATTCGGCGACATTTCTCTATCTACAGTAAATTCTTTAAACAAGTATCAAACATACTATTAGCAATATAGATACATTTGTGCATTAAAAATCTATACAACGTCCTTTTCTCTCCCAATCTCCATAACGAGTAGGTTCAGGGCCTTTGGGTCCACCCTTTTCCTTTGTAGTAGGATTGATGTCATCTGGAAATTCTACAACAATATGGAAATTTAAGAGGCTGGATAGCCACCTGCCTTGGATGGTTTAGACACAACAATCCCTGCATTTTGGCAGGGGGTTACACTAGATGATTCTTGTGGTCCCTTCCAACTCTATGGTTCTATTTTTTTTATCTTTTTTAATTTATGATTTAAAGACGTATAAAGCTGGCAGATACAGCACAAAGGTAAAAATTCCACAGTGTAACATGTTTGTATCCATTTATAACAAAAGACCGATCTTGATTTAAAAAATAAATAATTTAGGTTAATGCAATAGCAATTTCACGGAGCTTGGAGTTAAAAATCTTAGCCACAATTATCAAACATAGGTATCTACAGTCAGGAACCTAATACCATAATTAGGCACCTTAATAAAAGTGACCTGACACTCAAAGATACTGAGCATTCACAACTACCACTGAATTCAAAATGAGAATTTACTTCATTGAATAGGAGCTACATGTGCTTGGCACCTCTGAAAATCAGTCCACTTTTCACTTTTGCTTAGGTCCCTAATTTTAAGCACCCAAATCTGAAAATTTTGGCCAGGATTCATACTGTCTATATTTCTTTTCTTTTTTTTCGTGAGAATGGGTAGACATCTTGATTTACATAAAAACAACTGAGTTTTCACACAAATAATTATTTCTACCAGAAACTGTATGTGGATTGCTATTGCTTTTATAAAGAAGGCACCAGGTACTATGACGGTGGACAGAAGCATAAAACCCTAAACCAGACAGATAACCTAAAAAATTAGAAATATATCTTTAACTTAAATATATTTAAATGTGCCTTATTGTGTTGTCTTGTTCAGCATCTAAATAGATTTTTAAACATCAATATTTGCATATGACTTCTGGCATGGGTAGCAGGAGCACAAATGCTTCATCTCTATTTAAAATGATGCTATAAAACTTATCAAAATATCTAAGCAGCAGCATCTCAAGAGACTCCTCAGTGGCAGTGACAAAACAGCAGTGGATAGTGATTGGTTAGTTTAAGCCCTAATTTACGATCTGGTTAGAAGCCAGCATACAAGAACTGAGCTATTGGCCTTCTAACTGATGATTTTTGCAGTGTCAACAGCAGTAAGCCCAGGCACAGGGAAAATAAAAACCTCAAGGATTTTTCTGGCTTAGCCCTAAACACAGAACCCCTAAACATGAACAAAACAAAACAATTATGGATTTGTCAAATTAATGTCAGTACTGGCATTTACGTATTTTGGGGGTAAAAGGATTCAAGACAGAATCAGAATAAGCACTTCTCTCCGATTACACGATCTCCCCAAATCTGAATAAATCCTGATGGTAATCACAGTCCAATACTGCTCACAGCCTCAGGCATTCCTCACTTATTTTTTAAATCATTTACATAGCACTCCAAATGTTTACGGTATTTACAGATATGTAAAAAAAGCCATGCACTTGACAGCTTAAAAGTAAATTAAATAGAATTTGTGCCTTATAATCAGACTAAGAAATAGACAACAAAAGGCAACTGATCATGGTTCTATGGATGGGTGTGGCTACAGATGAAACATGCTATATGAGTTTACCTGTTTTAGGCCAAAAGAAATGGCTCCTAAAAATGCATGTGTACACTCACATAGTTCATACTTATTTTCTTGTGATTTATAGCAATAGTAACACTCTAAGGCCCCAATCCTGCAAGAACTTCCACATGGAAGGGGGAGGAATAGCTCAGTGGTTTGAGCACTGGCCTGCTAAACCCAGGGCTGTGAGTTAAATCCTTGAGGGGGCCATTTAGGAAGCTTGGGCAAAAACTGGGGATTGGTCCTGCTTTGAGCAGGGGGTTGGACTAGATGACCTCCTGAGGTCCCTTCCAACCCTGATATTCTATGATTATCACTACAAAAGGAACCCCACTGAAATCAAGTGCAAGGGGCTTTACAGGACCAATGCCTAAAAGTAGCAATTCAGATATTAAAAGGAGTTGGTGCTCTGATGCTTTTGTTTTACTACCACTATATACAACTCAGTCATAGAATTTGTGGCCAGAAGGAATCACCAGATCATCTATTCTCACTTCCTAGTGCACTATAAAATAGACTAAAATGGCATTTAATGCTAGCTATGAACATTATATAGCATGTTTCAGAGTTCTATGTAAGGCCTGATCCCAAGAAGTGCTGACATCCATAGCTCACATAAGATTTGCAGGCACTCAGCATCTCTCTGGATCAGGCCTTTAATTAGTACTTTTTTTCCTTTTTTAGAAAAACCATGACTTACTTTCCAGTGGTTCCCTCTCTCTATTGGACTCCTCTGGTTCATCAAGACGACCTACTGGTAATTTTGATTTTTTAAGGGATTTCTGTATAGGTTCAGACTTTCCTTCCACATTAGAACTAGTTCTCCTCAAGGAGCTGCACAGCGGAGCTGGCCCTATCAAACAAATGCACATTAACTTGTAAGTTTGTTAAAATGTAACCGTTTTATGCTGAATAACTGCATCAACCAGTGTTTAAAAATCCTCATAGAAACTCACTCAACTCCACCTACTAGAGAATGACAGGTTTCAGAGTAACAGCCGTGTTAGTCTGTATTCGCAAAAAGAAAAGGAGTACTTGTGGCACCTTAGAGACTAACCAATTTATTTGAGCATGAGCTTTCGTGAGCTACAGCTCACTTCATCGGATGCATACCGTGGAAACTGCAGCAGACTTTATATATACACAGAGAATATGAAACAATACCTCCTCCCACCCCACAGTTTCCACGGTATGCATCCGATGAAGTGAGCTGTAGCTCACGAAAGCTCATGCTCAAATAAATTGGTTAGTCTCTAAGGTGCCACAAGTACTCCTTTTCTTTTTACTAGAGAATGAAGCATTCATTCTGGGCAGGAGCACAAAAAGATTTAATATTCAATATGCAGAAAGTCCTAAGACGTCAGTGCACTTTCTTAATTTTAGACCTTAGAAGCAGATACCGAAAGAAACAGTGTTCTAGTGTATATCTTGGCCCTCAAACTTGATAAGGTTATAAACCACTTGAAGCAGTCAAGATAATCAGTATGCTGGCATGTTCTAACAAACACATTTTCCCCCTAGGAGTGGGTTTTGACTTCCTCTCAGCAGCCTCTGGATGGGGTGGTCTACTCCCAGCAGCCAGTGGCAGGTGCTGGGACACTGTGCAGCCCCTTGCTACAGCAGCAAAGCAATTCCAACCAAAGCCTTCAGTGAGGAAACAGAGACAAAAGTGAGGAGATCTGAATTCAATCTATATTGTATAATCAAGATGTACACACAAAATTAAAAGAAAAATATTGATTTTCTCAGAAAGCCCGATCAACATTTAGAAAGTGAATTTGGGGAAACATCTGGCAAAAGCCCCACTTCACAATTAATCACAGCCAAGTCATGTGTGAAAACCTGTCAGTTCATCAAATCACAGCGCTATAAACATACAGCTCAACACATGTATGGAAGCACAATGTTTGCAATGAAAATGAGCTGTCATTTTAAAAAAAATCCAGTAAATGCCTAGATATGTTTGGAGATCGTTATGGATATGGAAGAATATGAACACTTTTTAAACTGTAGAAGACGGGAGAGAGTTTAAAAAACAAAAGAAAATCCTTCCTCAAGGAAACCTCCACGATATAAGATGACCAACGCGAGGCAGAAAAGCAGTACGTTTACAGAGCAAAAACAAGGGGACAAATCCTTTTAACTCCCCTCTGCTCTAACTCCACAGACATCTCCCCGATGCTGAGCCTAGTGGGGCCCTCCAAAGTAATTCAATTCAGATCAAAATACCACGCTTGATGCGCAATGTGCTCCTAAGCTGTACAGAGGGCCGCAAAGCCACGGGCTGCTGCAGAGGGAGCTGCCTCAGGCAGCACCAAGCCAGGTCTTCTCTGGCAAAGGGGGGCTTCCGGCCTAGACCCCTGTCTCGCTGGTCAGTGCCCAGTGGGGACGGGGGCCGCAGCCTCACCTCGATGCAGCCGGTGGAGGCCAACCCCAAGAGCAGCGACACCACCAGCTGCGCCGGGGTCGGAGCCGCCCGTGCCGGGCCTCCAGCAGGAGGCGCAGCCAGAGGGGAGCCGCCACGCAGGGCCCCCAGCAGCAGGCCCGAGCCACGCAGCTGCAGCGGCCCAGGGCGTGCTCCGCCCTCAGCGCCCCCGCGGGGGCCCGGGCCCTTGCACGCTGCGCCCGGAGCGGCGCATCCGGCAGCTCCCGCCGGCCCGGCCCCACCCGACCCTAGCCGCTTACTCGTCGCTCGGCCCAGCAGCAGCCGCAGAGCCATGCTGTGCCGCCCCCCGCCGAGCTGCGGAAGACTCCAGGCAGGCAGGGGCGAGGCTCGGCCTGAGCCTGCGCGGCAGCCGGCTGAAAAACGTTGCGGGAGGGGGGCAGGGCTGGGGGAGCAGCGCGGGGCGGGACAGCCGCGGATCTGGCGCTTTCCCGCCCGCCCGGCTCTTCGCGCGCCCCAAATCGCTCCCTGTTCCTCCCTCCGGCCCCGCCGGCGGGTGGCGCGTGTCGGGGGCTCTGAGGAAGGTCGCGACCCTGCCGCTGTTCCCCGCCCGATTCACGGCTCTCCCCAGAGCTGGGGGGTGCGGGGCTCAGGGCTGCAAGGTAGCGCTAGCAAAGCGGTGTTTACAGCACATTTCTCAAAAACCAGTCCGTGATTCCCTCCACTGCTCGCATTAGCAACGAAGCGTGTTGAAGTCAAGGGAAGTTTCCGATGCGGAAGGGACACAGGACCAGGCCAGAACTATCCCCTTCAACTTCAGAAAGCCCTCAGCTACTCCAGTCAGTGAGAGGTGCTTCAGAAATACTTGTAAACGGCCCTCCTCTCCCTCCATTAGGGCCCTCTCTAAAAACAGTGGAAAAACCTATTCTGTGCAGTAAGTGCAAGAAATGCTTCTAGAATGATGAAGAGTCAAGAAGATTATGGGTGGCACCACGCAAACAGAAAAATTGTTACAGTCTGCCCCCTTCCCCTCCAGGGAAAATAAAAGTCTGGAGAATTTAGGTAGAGGAACACACGAAAGCATGTCAAGAAGATAAAACTCCTACTGTCCCCTTATCTACAAACCGAATGTGCCACTCTTCACTAAATGGGCATGACTCTCTTCTGTGGACACTCAAATTGAAGTCTCTTGGTTTAGCTTAAGACACTTCCTGATCAGAATAAGTGAAACCAATATAAAGCATGCTTAAATCAGTCTGAGAAAGTGTCCACACCATAAGACTTAAGTGGTTTAACTATATCCGTTTCTAAAAACAGTTTACATTAATTATATTAAACTCTTGTGGGTACACGTGGCCTAAGATCTTGTGGGCAAGAGAAAAAAACAATCATGTAGGAAGTATTACAAAACACTGACAATTCTTGCTAATATGTTCACTTTTTCAAGCCCATAAGGATAAAAGAACACTGTAGGATCAAATATAGAACGATTTTTTTCACGTAAAAATTAGTTGAGGCAAGAAAAGCCAGGTTTGGTGTATTCTGCAAACACAGAATTTACTTCTTGAACCTTTAGTGTGTATATAACACTGAAAACATGAATGTAACTGATTAAATGATATCTTTCTGAGGCTGCAGACAGTCTTGAAACAATAGTTCTGAGATGTGTGAACTGCCCTAGTCAACTCACTCAGGGCCCTGTGAACTCTGCAATTCCACAACCAGCTGACATTTTTCCAAGAAGCTACAGAATCCAATAATTTTACTGTAGAATTTGCCATTTGCTGCTGACATTCTGTTTTCTGTTTTTATTTTATTTAATTTTTTATGGGAATGTATCAGTGTTTATTACTACAACAAAAATAGGTGGAAATCAGTGGAAAAAACTATTAATTTTTCTGGGTAAATATCAGAGTTTATTTTGATGGATGAAAGGACTGGGAAAAAAAGTATTGAGTAGATTAATGCTTCGATGAATGGAATTCAATGTGGTTTGCTGCAGAACTAAAACAGAACTCAAAACACAATGCCACCTGTGAGTTTAAGAACAAAAATATCTCCAGTCCCCAAGTAAAACTTTTAATTTGAATAGTTTACTGTTGTGGACTTAGTACTATTAGCTTATAAGTATTTACTTTTAATAATTGGGCCACATGATTTACAGTGCATACACACCACTGTTACCAGATTTTCCCATTACTTTGGGGTACACTCATTTATTTGGGTTACTCTTCTGTGGGGCTGGGGGTTTTTGGTAATTCTATCAATATACTACTTGTGTCACTTGAGTTCTCACATGGAGCTCTACTTCTCCCGTCTGCAAGTTCCCTCCCAGTGGAGCTATCCTGCATGACCTAGGTTACCCAGGGCTGGGTTCTTCCAGTCCCAGAATCTCTCTCTCTCTCTCTCTCTCCCTCTCCCTCTCCCTCTCCCTCTCCCTTTCCAGAGCACATCTGAGAGGACTGGGTTAATCAGCACTCCCAAGCTGACCCCTTATATGATCCTGGACTCAGTAGGCTGTGTCGAGCAGCACTTCCAAGCTGGCACTGGAATAGAGTATGCCTGAATGTTATATATATTATATTATATATCATATTAAAGAAGTTCTGTATTAAAATCACAAATGAGTTTGATTCCCCATAGTTTAAATTCCAGGGTATTACTAATTAAGAGGTCTCTTGGTTTTTGGTACTGTTTCTCTCCCTCTATGTGTGAAACCTGCAAGCTGCTAATTGCATTAGTACATTCTAAGACACAGTCTGTTCTCAAAGCAATACTCTGTAACAACAGAAACGGCACCCAGAGACTCCCCGTCCTTTTGTTGTATTAACAATTGTGATTAAAATAGAGACAGAGGGGGGAGCGATAGCTCAGTGTTTTGAGCATTGGCCTGCTAAACCCAGGGTTGTGAGTTCAATCCTTGAGGGGGCCATTTAGGGATCTGGGGCAAAAATTGGGGATTGGTCCTGCTTTGAGCAGGGGGTTGGACTAGATGACCTCCTGAGGTCCCTTCCAACCCTGATATTCTATGATTCTATGTGGATGGATGCTTGGTGTGGATAATAACTGAATGATCAGGGAGGTGCCAGCCTAAGAATCCAGTGTCCATCGGCTGAAGAAGGCGTCAAGTGGAAATAACCAGAGGACCCCCGGAGGGCAGACTGGAATCCACCCAACAGCCTCAAGAATGGGAAAACCAAAGAACAAGATAACATCTAGCAGCACGGAGCCATCAGGAATGTGCCATCTGCTGATGGATTCAGCAACAGCATGATGAAGCAATTCCCATAGACTGGCATAGGAAGAAATTCCTACAAAAATGGACTCTAGAAAGTGAGAACTTTGGGGTCTGATTCTGCAAACCAACTTCCAGGAGCATCAGATGAGCATCTGACAAGGCCCTGCTCCCTCCTCATGTCCAGGCCACCTGGCCAGTGGCTTGGCATGAGCAACTCTAAGGCTGGTAACTATGATAACAACCTTGCAGAACCTGTGTGTGTGTGTTTGTATGAATGAATGTGTGAATAAATATGAGATTGAATGGAATGTTATAGCTATAACTAACTGCTTACTATGATTCTTTCTGTATTCACAGTAAATGTGGTATTTTGCCTTTTTCCCTTTAGTAAGAGCCTGCTGGTCTTTATTTTATTGGTATAACATGAACATGCTAGGTCGAGCAGCACTTTCAAGCTTCCACTCTTATATTCCCCTGGACTCATCAGGCTAGGTCGAGCAGCACATCCAAGCAGGTTCAGCATGTCCCATCCCCATATGCCCCAGGTTCAGCACATCCCTATCCTCACTTTCATGTTATAATTGTTCTGGTAGTAACCCACAGGATTTTGGGGCACTGCAGGGATCTTTAGCTTAGGTACGAGGAGCATTGTTGTAGAGAGAGAGAAGCAACCAGCTTAACCACGAAAGTTATTTATTGCCAGGTAAAAACCATACAAGGGGAGCCAAACAAAACAGAATATTAAATATAACATAAATTTCAGTATAAAAGTCAGGTTTAGAAAACTACACCTGATCACACAAGTCAGGGTCAGAAGGCTATACCTAGAGAGAGAGAGAGAGAGGTTCTCACCACTCCGGGCAGCTTGAATCAATCAGGGTTCCCAGGTGGTGGTGGTGGTAGCTGAGGGTCCAGAGTGCCAGAGGCAGGCATAGCCCCCAGCACGATCAGTCAGGAGAAAAAGAAGTCCCAATGGAACTGATGCAGTTTTTGGATCCAGGCATCAGAGCACTTACTTGAGCGTGGGTAGGGGTTTTTGTAAGGAAAGAATAATGGTTCAAGGGAGAACACTGGATTTGTTTATGGGTAAACTGATGGCTCAAGGGAATTGTCAAGGTTCCCTCCCCACTCTGAACTCTAGGGTACAGATGTGGGAACCCGCATGAAAGACTCCCTAAGCTTATTTCTACCAGCTTAGGTTAAAAACTCCCCAAGGCACAAATTCTCCCTTCTACCTTGGATTAGGTAATGCTGCCACCACCAAGTGACTTAGACAAACTCAGGGAAAGGACCACTTGGAGTTCCTACTTCCCCCTAATATCCCCCCAAGCCCCCATACCCCCTTTCCTGGGGAGGCTTGAGAATAAACAAGATGAGCACAGACCAACCTTGGGGTTTTTTAGGACACTAAAAAACCCCCCCATCAGATTCTAAAAGAAACAGAACTTTAGTATAAAGAAAAAAGGTAAAAGAAACACCTCTGTAAAATTAGAATGGAAGATAATCTTACAGGGCAATCAGATTTAAAAACATAGAGGATTTTCCTCTGCGCCAAACTTTAAAGTTACAAAAAGAAAACCAGGAATACACCTTCTCAGCACAGAGAAAATCACAATGCAAAACAAAAATAAGCTAATGCATTCCCTTGCTAGTACTTACTAATTCTAATGGATTTGGATTGCGTGCTTCCTTGATCTGTGTTCGGCAACCACACAGAACAGACAGACCAAAACCTTTCCCCACCCAACCCCAGATTTGAAAGTATCTTGTCCCCTTATTGGTCCTTTTGGTCAGGTGCCAGCCAGGTTACCTGATCTTCTTAATCCTTTACAGGTAAAAGGATTTTGTGCCTCTGGCCAGGAGGGATTTCATAGTACTGTATACAGGAAGGTTGTTACCCTTCCCTTTATATTTATGACAGGAGTATACCAAAGTTGTTTTGTTCAGGCTAGACAATAGAAACTGATCATTCCTGGCTATGGGTAGTGTTCCTTCGAGGGAGCTCACAATGCAATTAGGCAGCTTCAGTATTTTGGATACCGGTAAAGGATGTATTACTAGACTTGGTCTGATAACTACTGAGCTGCGTGTGTGGCGGCATGGGTTCATTAATATCTGGAGCAGAGATCCCCCATCATGCAGTGCTTCCCTGCTTTTCTGGTCCCAGAGTTCAGTGCGGTGCTTGCCTTGAAACCTCTGTTCTCCATTCTGTATGCTAATGGAGATGCCTCCCTGTCCCATCTTCGATGCAAGCGAGGCTAGGGGAGTTTCCTTAATCCTGTCACCCTTGCCTGGAGGGGTTTAAGTTTGTCTTCCACTGCCTTTTCATTACTTTTTGTAAGTCTTTCTTCTGATCGGCTTTGGTTCAAGCAAAGGCTGGTGGTGAGGGTGACATTGCACTCTATTTGATTTTATGAAAGTATGATGATGAGTGTGAATATAATGTAACTAAAATATGCTTCATGCAAAAGGTCTCTTGTAAGGTATCATTATAAAGCTTATGATCTTTTGAGTGTGGTCATCCTATTTGTATAAATGTATCACTCTTGTATCTGAAACTAGAAATATGAAATATAACTCTGAGGGCCTATTGTAATTATGCGAAGCATGGGCCATTAATGGTGGTTTGGAATCTTGATGGCTCCCATCAACCAGGACAATTGACTGGGATAGCTCTGATTGCAGGCAGGCCTTCCTGTGAGTCAGGCTAGGACGAATGAAGGCTTGGGGTCTTACAGTTACATGTGATCATGTCACCTGAACTGGAATCCATCTTTAACCTGCTGTTTTTCCATTGAGAAGGAGGAATGGGAACCCAGAGGGACAAAGGAGTCCCACCTTATGCAAAAGATATATAAGTGGGTGGAACAGAACAAGGGGCCAGCCATCATGAGAAATCCCCTAGCTACCATCTGAGCTGGAACAAGGGCTGTACTAGGGGAAAGGATTGCGCCCAGACTAGAAGGTGTCCGGTCTGTGAAAGAAACTTATTGAAACATCTCTAAGGGTGAGATTTTATCTGTATTCAGGTTTTATTACTGTACTAAACTTAGACTGGCGTGTTTTATTTTATTTTGCTTGGTAATTCACTTTGTTCTGTCTGTTACTACTTGGAACCACTTAAATCCTACCTTCTGTATTTAATAAAATCACTTTTTACTTATTAATTAACCCAGAGTATGTATTAATACTTGTGTGTGTGGTGGGCAAACAGCTGTGCATATCTCTCTATCAGTGTTATAGAGGGCGAACAATTTATGAGTTTACCCTGTATAAACTTTATAGAGGGTAAAACGGATTTATTTAGGGTTTGGGAGTTGGGTATCTGACTGTCCATTGGGAGTTGGGCATCTGAGTGTCAAGGCCAGGAACACTTCTGTAAGCTACTTTCAGTTAAGCCTACAGCTGTTAGGGGACATGGTTCAGACCTGGGTCTGGGTTTGCAGCAGGATTGCGGGTCTGGCTTAAACCAGGCAGGACACTGAAGTCTAAGCGGACAGGGCAGGAAAGCAGGAGCAGAAGTAGTCTTGGCACATCAGTTGGCAGTTCCCAAGGGGGTTTCTGTGATCCAACTCGTCACAGGGGGTAGGGCTTTCACGAGTTAGACAGGCTAGACACTGTGCCCTAGTTCCCCAAGAACACAACTTCATCCTTTTCTCCTGTTTTTGTTTTTTAAAACTTTTGAATACTTCCTTATGTTCTGAAACATATTCCGATACACTAAAATGGGAAGAAAATGAAAATCTGTATCAAATCTTTAAACCGTTATTGGCTGACAGCTTGAAATGTGTATGTGGTGGGCACGACCTTCATCAGTATGTTCAGATGTGCACACATTTCAGAGCTTGTGTGCATGCCTGTTTGTATCTTCTTGACTAATACATAACCTTACTTCAACAGGCAGCTTTGCTTATACACACAGACTAATTTATTATCATAATATATACATATCATGCAATGTACTGTATTTTCCAAATAAAACAAGTTATTTTTATATATTTGACTGATACAAAGGTAGGGTGAAAATCGGGAAAAAAACAAAATACTTTTTGTAAAACCCAGGATTTTTTCGGTAAAAATAGGTTTAAACTGAAAATGGAGGGGCTTAAAAATATAGTAATTTCTGCAGCAGAATTGGGTCCCATTAAGTTGGCTATGAACAGCAGATATATGAAGATGAGCTGAAGGTAGGGACTGAGAAAGCAAGTCAAAAGCCCTCTTTTCCATTGCCAAAAAGGAGGAAGGTGAATAGTGTGTCAAGACATCAGTTCCACGAGGAGAGTGGGTGAAAAAATCCCCCTTCACTCGTAGGACAAGACAGTTAGCTTTTTGTAACTGTTGTTCTTTGAGATGTGTTGCCCATGTGCATTCCATGTTAGGTGTGTGTGCTCGCCACATACACCAGTGCCAGAAGTTTTTCCCTCAGTTGTATCCGTAGGGGACCGACTCTGGTGCCCTCTGGAGTTGCATGCGTATGGCTCCCCCCTCCATCAAGTTCCTTCATGCCAGAAACTTCGACAGTGAGGAAGGAGGGTGGGTCATGGAATCATGGGTCATGGAACGGACATGAGCAACACATCTAGTGAACATATAGTGAACAGTTACGAAAAGGTAACAGCCTTTTCTTTTTCTTTTTCCAGTGCCTGCTCATACGCATTCCTTTGTAGGTGACTTCCAAGCAGTACCACCGGAGTCCATGGACCTGTCAAGTGCAACACAACTCTGCGAAGCCAGCATCATCTCTGGCTTGCTGGGGATGGCGTAATGCATCGTGAACGTGTGCACTGAAGACCACATCGTGACCCTGCATATATTCTGGATAGGGACATGCATCAGAAAGGTAGCCGAAAACGCCTGTGCCCTAATCGAATGGCCTTCACTATCAGTTGAGAGACAGCCTGCGCAAACTCATAACAAGTACTGATGCAGGAGGTGGTCCAATTCAAAATTCTCTGAGAGGACACCGGAAGGCCCTTCATCCGGTCAGCTATTGCGATAAAGAGCTGGGTTGACCTGCGGAAGGGCTTGGTGTGCTCCGTGTAGAACGCCAGAGCGCACCTGACATCTAGAGTGTGCAATCACCTCTCCTCACTGGTCGAGTGAAGCTTTGGACAGAACACCAGGAGGAAGCTATCCTGGTTGACATGGAAATGCGACATCACTTTAGGGAGAAAAGCTGGATAGGGCCACAGCTGGACCTTGTCTTTGTAGAATACCGTGTACGGGGGCTCTGAAGTGAGGGCTTTAATCTCGAAGATGTGCCTCGCTGAGGTAATTGCTACAAGAAATGCAACCTTCCACGACAGGTGGGAAAGGGAACAAGAAGCCATGGGCTCAAAGGGCAGACCCGTGAGCCTGGAGAGGACAAGGTTGAGGTCCCATTGGGAAACCAGGTCCCGGATCGGCAGAAAGAACCTTTCAAGGCCCTTCAGGAACCTGATTGACATCTCATGTGGGAATACCGATTTACCCTGGACACAAGGATGGAAGGCCAATATGGTTGCCAGGTGCACCTTGATCAAAGAGAAGGCGAGGCCTTGGTGCTTTAAGTGAAGCAGGTAATCCAGGATGGACTGCGGAGACAACTGGGTCGGGAAGATGTTGCCCTCCGACACCCAGCAGGAGAAACGCTTCCACTTTGCCAGGTAACTCGCTCTGGTGGAGGGCTTTCTGCTTTCCAAGACAATCTGCTGTACCTGACTGAAGCAGGCCTGTTCCTCTGGATTCAGCCATGCAGCATCCAAGCTGTGAGGTGGAGAGAGGCAAGGTTCGGGTGCAGAAGCCGACCATGATCCTGTGAGAGCAGGTCCGGGCGGCTGGGAAGTGGCCATGGGGCTGCCACAGCCAGATCCCTGAGGGTGCCAAACCAATGCTGGCGCGGCCATTCCAGGGTGATCATAATTACTCATGCCTTGTCTCTCTTGATTTTTGAGAGGGCTTTGCTGATGAGTGGAATTCACAGAAAGGTGTACATCAGGTCCCCTGACCATGACAGGAGAAAAGCATCGGAAAGTGAGCCTCTGCTTAGGCCTTGGAGAGACCAGAACTGATGGACCTTTCTGTTCTGTCTGGTGGTGAACAGATCCACTTGGGGAGTCCCCCACTTCTGTAAGAGCGCTCTGACGACCTCCAAATGGAGTGACCACTTGTGGTGAGAGAAGGACCTGCTGAGGTGATCCGCCAGCATGTTCTGGATGCCGGGGAGGTGCGAGGCTTCCAGGTGGATTGTATACTGAATGCAAAAGTCCCACAGGCAGAGGATCTCCTGACATACAGCTGATGAAAGCACTCCCCCAGGCCTGTTGACATAGAACATAGAGGCCGTGTTGTCTGTCAACACCTGCACCACCCATCTGGACAGCTGGGAAAGGAAGACAGCACAGGCTAGACGAATGGCCCTGAGCTCCCTGACTTTTATAAGTAATGCAAGCTCCTCTTGAGACCATAACCCTTGAGTCTTCAGGGTACCAAGTTATGCTCCCCAACTGAGGTCAGACGCATCCAAAACCAGGGAGACCATGAGTCACAGACTTGCAAATGGCACTCCTTCCAACAGCAACATCCACTACTGCAGAGAGGTAAGTACCTTTGGAGGGATCGTGATGACCTTGTCTAGGTGATGTTTGGCTGAGGAGTAAACCGACACCAGCCACATTTGGAGGGGGGCAGCCTGAGTCTCACTTAGTGGACAACATATGTACATGCTGCCATGTGACCCAATAATTTGAGACCGACTCGGGCCACAGTGAGTGGTGATGCTGGCAATGAGGTGTGACATTGCCCTGAACCTGACCTCTGGCAGAAATGCTCTGGCTCGGGTAGAGTCGACTACCACTCTATATCCTTTGGACTGGGATTAATGGTGATATTTGTTCGTTTATCAGTAGGCCCAGAGCTTGACAAGTGGCTTGCAGCATCTTGATGCTGCGCTGGATTTGGACCAGCCCTTGATGAGCAAGTCATCGAAGTAGGGGTAAATCTGGATACCCCGACATCTGAGGTAGGCTGCCACCACCAACACGCATTTCATAAACACTCTTGGCACTGTTGCTAGGCCAAAGGGGAACACCGCAAATTGGTAGTGGTTGGTCCCAACTAAAAAACATAGGAACCGTCTGTGTCCGTGGAATATCGATATGTGAAAGTAAGCATCTTTCAAATTGAGGGCAGCATATCAGTCTACCAGATTCAGGGAAGGAAAGATGGAGGCCAGGGAAATCATGTGGAACTTCAACTTCTTGAGATGCTTGTTGAGGTTCCACAGATCAAGGATGGGGCATAGACTTCTCTTGGCCTTTGGGATTAAAAAAATAGCAGGAGTAAAACCTTTCCCCCTTAAATGCAGTGGAACTCCCTCCACAGCTCCCATTCGCAGAAGGCCCTGTAGCTCCTTAGTGAGCAGATGCTCCTGAGAAGAGTCCCTGAAGAGGGACAGGGACGCGGGGAGGACAGAAATAAACTGGAGGGTATATCCCGCTGCTACTGTGCTGAGAACCTATCGGTCAGATGTTAAGCAGCCCACTTAGGGAGGAAGGGGAACAGGATGTTGTAAAATAATAGGGAAGCAGGATCCAGGACACAGGCTGGAAGATCACCCTTGAGCGTACCCTCAAAATGCCTGCTTGGTTACCGGTGGAGCTTGAGTGAGCAGAGCATGCCAGCTGATGGCCGTACTGGCACTTATAGCCCATGCCCTTTTTGTGAAAGGGCTCTGATCAAGGATGGCTCCCGAACCTGTAGGTCTGTTATGGCTTAAACTGCTTCCTTGTTGGCCCCGGCGTCTACAGGCCCAGGGAGAGCAAGCTAGCCCTTGAGTCTTTCAGGCCATGCAATTTACGGTCTGTCTGCTCAGAAAACAATGCCAGGCCATCGAATGGGAAGTCCTGGATGGATTGTTGAACCTCCATCGAAAGGCCCGGCGACTGAAACCAGGACGCCCACCTCACTGAAATGGCCAAAGCCTTAAGTCTGGGCCGCAGAGTCTGCTGCATCTGAGGCCGCTTGGAGGGCTGCCCTGGCCACCACCCTGCCCTCATTGAAGATAGCCAGGAATTCCTTCCTGGGTTCCTCTGGGAGCGAGTCTGAGAATTTGGCCATGGACTGCCAGATATTACAATCGTAACAGCCAAGCAAGGCCTGATGGTTGGCCACTCTCAGCTGGATGTAGAATAAAATTTTCTACCAAAAAGAGATCAAGCCTCTTTGCCTCCTTATTCTTAGGCATCGATCCCAATTGGCCACATGACGAGTGAGCTTGGGGAGGGTGGATATAAAGATACTAATACCCCTTAGCAGGGACATAGTATTTTCTTTCTGCCTGCTTGGAGATTAGGGGCACTGAGGAAAATGTCTGCCACAGGGCCTTAGTAATTTTCACCACTCCCTTGTGCACCAGCAATGCCACCCTGGAGGGGGCTGTTGCACTAGGGCTCCGCCAGCTCCTCAGCTTTCAGCCGCAGGTTTGAGGCAACCTCTTCAGGAGCTCCTGGTGGGCCCTGGCATCGTCCTGGGAAACTGGGTGAGAGGGCCCCACTATTACCTCATCAGGAGAAGACGAGGAGGAGGCAGGTACAGGCGGATCTGCTGTGGGAGCCTCAGCTAAGGCTGGCTGGTCCTGGGGAACCTGCTCTGACTCCGCATCCGAGTCAGGGGGAGGACGAGAGATTGTCACCGATCATCTGTTGGATGCCCCTGAGGCCGACCTATGCCCCAATGATGGGTGGGGATATCCCCAAGGGTTCTAGAGTTGCCAGGGGGCAGGCCAGTGGCCCTGGGACCAAGCTGCCACTGGTGGCCCAGCGGGGAATACCAACCCTGATGGGTAGCCCTGGCCTGGGGGCAGTGTTTGCTCCTTGCTGTCAGGAGCCTGAGGAGGGGACGACTTGTCTGGAGGGATCAGGATGGTGCCAAGGCTGCCTTTTTACCATGATCCCATCGGCTCTGGCTGCGGACTTTTGTTGAGGATCTGTAGAAGGGTGATGGCTCTTGGTACCACGATCCCGGTGACTGCTGGCAGCATTCAGTGAATCGGTGATGGTACCCCGGCAATCTACGCCTGACACTTAGCAAGCAGTGCCGCTCTGTAGAGTGGGAGTGAGAAGACTGACATATTGGAAACCGTCGATCGACGCGCCAGTGGTGAACTGTACCGGCAATCTGGTGACCTGTGATGGGGCTCTGGGGACTGGCGTCTTGACCCTCTGGAGCGGTGCCATGAGCTGAGAGAGCCGCTGGGGACTGGTGCTGTGCCTTTGCGCCAGCCCACTGGTGATTGATGCCTAGAGCCTAATGAATGCTGTCTCGAGTCCGGGGACTGATGCCGGAAACTCTGGCTGGCAACCTGACCCATGTCTGGGGGCTGTTCAGGCAAGCGCTAATAGGGCACCCCCTGCAGTAAGAAGCAGTGCTGCACTGATGGGAACCATTGAAAGGGTCCCAAGGCAGGTTTACCCCTCGAACAGGGCACCTCCGTGGCCAGCATGGGTGGCACAAGTAGGGACAGAATGTCTTTAGCGGCCTGAAAGGCCTCCAGCATGGATGACACCACCAGGTGCCAAGTGCCTCTGCCACTTCCTGGGGTAGTGGGCAGGTCTTGGAGTCGGCTCAACCGCTCAGTGGGAGTTGGGGCCTGACCACCATCCGGAGGGGAAGCGCTGGCCTGCGCGGGTCTTTGCTCTCCTCCATCTCGCTCTTTCCCTTTACAGGACGTAGGAGAACGTTCCATCCTGACCTTTCTTTGCTTTTTAGCCAGTACCAGGGATGGGGATCGGTGCCAGTGTGAGGCTGGTGCTGGCAGCGCACTCCACACTGGGGCCATGGTGCTAGGAGCAAAGTCTGATCTGGCTGGCTCTGAGGCCAGTGACGAGCCGACTCCATAAGGAGTGCTTGGAGACGAATGTCCCGCTCCTTTTTGGTCCGTGGTCTGAAGCTCTTGCAGATGCAACACTTGTTGCTAATGTGGGTTTCCCCTAAACACTTCAGACAGCTTCTATAGGGATCACTGACTGGTATGGGTTTCTTGCAACAGTCACAAGGTTTGAAGCCCGGGGACCAGGGCATGCCCCGTCCCTAGGCTAAAGTCCCATTTGGGACTAACAAACTATCACTAACTCTATACTAAGGGTACTATAAAACTAGCAACATTTTTAGCAATTATATACAAAAAGTTCACAACTAGGCACAGTTAAGAGGAGTATGCTTGCTGAGGCAAGGAGACATTCCAGCACCGTCACTGACAGTAAGAAGGAACTGAGGGCGGGGGGAGCCGGTAGCGCCCCTTACATACATGCGCCACTCCAGAGGGTGCCAGAGCCAGTCCCCTACGAATACCACTGAGGGAAAAACTTCCGGCGCCAGTGCATGTGGTGAGCACATACACCTACAATGGAATGGACATGAGCAAGCACTCAAAGAAGAACCAGGAGATTGGCTTTTTCTCATTTCTTTCAGGACATCCCAAACAAGTGTCCTGTTTCAGCAACTAGGGGTTTGCTCTCCAAATATTTCAGATAAGATTTGTTACAACTGGATTAACTCTGAAAGAGGATTCAAGCACAAAATAAATAATTCACCCAAATATTTAGATACACTACTCTCATTCTATATGCATATCTCCTAATCATATTAATGGAAGTTTTTTGCAGTGACAAAAGTAGAATATTGCTGCCAACAGACTGCTGATTCGTGGAAAAAGGTGTTATGGATCTCTTTTTTTTCTCTCATTCTAAAGGCACCTCCAGTAGTAGCATAGCGCCATCTTAGACCATGTAGGGATACTGGTTCAATACTGTCTCAAAAGAATACGGCCTACGGAATTACCAGTACCATCCTACTACCTGCAACATCCGTTTTCCTTGTCATACAAATATAAACTAGGTCCATCTCTGCTTAAACTTGTAAGATCTGCCATTGCACAGGAAGTAGATGTGTGGCTGCACTATCTTCTGCTAGATTAACTCCACTGGAATGCGCTACACTTTTAGTTTGTCATGCTATGGCCAGGTCTAAAGAAGCATCTTCTAACAGGTTTGAAAACGGTTTCTCCTCATGTGTTAAAAATGGTTTAATTTGATCAACATGAACCAGGCAAAACTATTTGCTAGAATAGGTCCCTAAACTAATATCACAGTTTACTGATGGCCAAAATATTTGGTTTCTTGTTAACAAAAATAGCTCTGAACATAATTCAAACATTTACTAGAGCTTAAAATAAATTTTTAGAGTAATACGAGTGTAAAATACTATTTACAACCACTAATAAAACAGCCATTTTCACAGCTGAATGTATTAATTATTGTATTCTCTGTCAGCATCACAAGGACTTGACTCATGCAACTCAATAATACAACATTCTTTGAAGTGATCAAATGGCTGCAATGCTGACTAATCTAAGGTAGTCTTTTGAAGCTTGAAACTACAGAGAAAAAATAATTTTACAAAGATTAGAAGAACAAACCCTATCAAAATGCAAGGTTACTTAATTATAAACTCGTATTGATATAGCTCTGTGAAATAATACAAAATATATACAGTCTCCCAAAATTTTGAAAACTAGCAAAAGATTTCAGTTTCTTTAATTTTCTAGTAGAGTCATTTGTTCATTTTATTAACACCAGATGCAATAACACAATGCTAAAAATAAACATGCATTAGTTATACAACCAATTTATATTTTTCAAAAAATTCTGTTCATTATAATTAGAGAATGCACATATTACCTCCTTTCCACATTTAGTGCATTACTGTTTTAAACAGGTAAAGGGATAGGGAGGAGGAATTGAACTCAATGCTATTCAGCACCAGTAAAAAGTCAACAGACCTTTAACATTCCTGTATATCAAAAACATTTTATCTGCATCACTAAACATGTAAAGTTTATAATTTTGTTCCATTTCAAGATACCTTGATTTATATTTACAATACTTTGTAATCAATAAAACATTTTAAGAATATTTAAAAATTATCTAAATTCATAAAAGTATTGCAGAAATTTATTACATTTACTTATTTTACGTACATACAAGGAAGTCCATGTAAAAGGTTCATTTGAAGAACTGAACTGAGAGAGTAAGAGCAATTTTATTTAATTTGCAACACCCCAATTATTAGAAGGCAGCTGTTGTTTATTTAAACATTCAAAAATCCCTAATTGCTGCTTACTTCTGAACACTAAAGTTCCAGTAATATAAGTGAATATGTAAACCAACATGTTTTTGAGATCATCAGTAGAAAATATATTTCCACAGGCATAACATGTTTAATAATGACGATGATTTTGTAGAAAATTATTAGGATGTAGTGATATCTGAACAGACGACTCAGTTCGCTCATTAAAATAATGGTCTTTACCAGCATTTCAGATATAGCTGTTTTCAATGTATGATAATTTAGCAGCTAATTGTTTTTCCAGTTAGACTTTCTACAATGCTAAAATATAACAATCAGATGCATAATACTTTATTAGAATTTTTAAATTCAAATTTATTTTGGCATCCAAAGCCTCTATTAAAATGTAGCCATATAGCATTGACTTTTGTAGTCTAAGAACCAATAATAAACCAACCAAATGTACATACTGTAATTTAATCTCCACTCAATTAGGTACCCAAAAATTAAGAAAAAGTAATAGAAAAGTAAAAAGAATCAAATAAAAAATATTGCACAGCCACATTACCTAGAAAGTAAAGTCGATGTTAAAAAAGCTCTAAACATGGATGATATAAATTATCTTCCATACAAAAGTATAAATATCTCTTAAAATACAGCTGCAGCTATACTTCAATACCACACATTATTTGATTCATCTGTTAATGAGGTAATAGTCAAGTCTCTTAAAATGCTTTTCTTCTACTGGAAATATTTTAGGGCAGCAACCAGAAAGAACTTTTCTAAAAATATTTCTGAATCAAGAACAGCAATGTGTGCAGCTCTCCCTATGAGAGAATCGGCTGTATTGGGCAATGCATTGATGACATTATAACGGACCAAATTACATTCCTTGTTTTGAAGAACTGGTAGAAGCAGGTTCTGGATCATTTCTGCATAAATCGGTCCTGTAAAAAAACAAAAAAAAACAAACCCACTTGTATTACGTGTCACCCAGAATGAGCTACAATTATGTGTCCCTGAATATGAAAATATGAACACATTCTAGAAAACAGAGACCTATTTTATATTGTCTCCCTACTAAGAGAACATTTGAAATCTAATTTCCATAGACTTTAAAAAAAAAAATCTTATAATCCATACATTTTACTGTTCGCATTTCATAGTGAAATTGTGTTTACCAGTACTAATTTACGACGACTCCAGAATATTTTGTCTATTTACTTTTCAGACAAATAATGCTGTAGTACAGATGTGCCATAATATCTCATCATGAACTATAATCAGAAATGATCCTTCGTAAGTGGGGGGAAGAAAAACCCTTTCTTTTCACTGCTAGTATGGAATTGGGCCTCTGCTAAATAAAATCTGCCCTTTTTTTTTTTTTTTTTTAAATTACAGACACCATTCTGCTCCCAAAGTCAATGGCAAGGCTTCTGACTGACTTCAATGGGGATATGGTCAAGGCTCTACAATATTACTGTTTAAGTTTAAAAAAAAAAAAAAGGTGTGAGAAATCTTACATGGAAAATTCAATTATTTGAAAATAACGGTTTATTTATCTTGACATTTGTTATAAAGCTATCCATGTTCTAAACACACAGAAACTTCACATTTATTACCTGACTGTTTATCTTTCAAAGCTGTTTTGCACATCTCTATGCGGGCAGAATGATAAGGAACATAACGATCCTGCAGGGATCCGACTAGCACTATATTTTTGAAGTAATGAAGACCTGCAGAAAGGAAAAGAAATGGTAAATATAAACAATATGCATCATTTGAAAATTTCTGCAAGACAAACATAATAAAAATTTTCAGATAGAAACCGGAGACTGATTTATTATTAGATATTGTAAAAAAAGAAAGAAGATTAATTTCATTCATTAAAGTTAAAAAAATAATATCCGATCAAGTTACATTTCAACTCTTCCAAGAACCCTGAACTTTTTCAAACAGCCAGAAATTATAGTCCAAAACCCAAACACCTTTCAAAAATACTGAAATAAGGGACTTCTTGAAAGAAAGCAACCAAAGTGAAAGTTGACTTTTGAAAGACAAGGCTTTTCCCACCCATGCAATAGGTTGACTGTTGAGTTTGGCCAATGTACATGGGCAGAGGTGAATTGCTGGCACATGATGGCATATATCACATTGGTAGATTGTGCCAGCAATGCCCCTCTGCCATGTACATTGGCCAAACCCGACAGTCTCTACGCAAAAGAATAAATGGACACAAATCAGACGTCAAGAATTATAATGTTAAAAAACCAGTCGGAGAACACTTCAACCGTTGCCGATCGCCTCTCCAGTGCCCCCAACACCAATCGTTGTATCTCTGCCGCGGTGCTGGGGAGCAATGCCGCAAGGATGGGGAATGTTGCGTGAGCCCCAGTGCCAGCTTCCCTCAAGACGACCACGTCTTGATGGGGCGTTGGCAGCACCGGCAAAGACATGCTGTCTTTAGCATCCTGGAAGGCCTCCGGCATGGATGGAACCTTCAGGTGCCAGGGACCTCTGCCACTACCCTGGATGGCTGGTGGATCCCTAGGAGGGCTCAACAGCCTAGCTGGTGATGCAAGTGCCTGACTGAGCTCCACAAGGATTCCATCTCAGTGCACGCCTGCCTGACATACACATTCAGCAATATTTACCTGATATCCACTTCACAATGCTTAAAGGTGGCCAACCTCAACTATTAACATCTCAGACACCACCTAAACTGATTCTTAGCCATTGACTTAATGCATAACACAAACAAATGGAGTGGGGAAAAGTACATGGAAGGATAAAATGGGGATAGCTAGCAGGTTAGTGAAAGATTTGAATTAAAATCTTTAGATACAAGTCATAGGTTTTTATTATGTCAATAACCTCCGTGACAAACTAACTGCCTAATCAGTGATCTTGGAACAAATATTACAACAGAAGCTTAACATCTGAAAAAAATATATGTAGGTTATCAAACAGTTCTAGAAATGAAAAGACATAACCCCTGCTTTTGGTCCTTCATGACTGTATAATGCATTCAATCTTACTCTCACTGAAACCACTGACATCAGTGGTGCAAGATCAGGCCCAAATACAGGTTGGCTAGTTTGTTCATTAATTAGAAAGAAAGATCCTCGATGATCTACCTACCACAGTACAAACACAGTCTGATTTATTTCTGAAGTAATACTTAGTATAGACAAATAACGGACTGTAGAGCTGACAGAATGGTAGAACATGCAATTATTTATCTAAAAAATATTTTCTATTTTTTTCTTTTTATTGACATCCTGTACAAACTTGTCTACAAGATGAACAACATGAACAAAACTTACCTGCTTTTTTACTAAGTTTGTACAAGAAAGTTTGCCGTGGGTCTGAATGATCTCGACATGTCAATTGTAATAAAGAACCCGACTTTTTCCACTTCTGCATAAACCAGAGACCTGTATGGTTACATACAGTGGATGTAAGTATATTTCAGCAGTAAAATAAGAATCACTAAACGGCAATTAAATGTGTAAAGTCAATGTCCATACATTACATTTCCCACTCTTTATTTTACATTTATGTTAGTATTATCAAACCCACAACCATTCTATAGTTCTCTCAGCCATCACTGTTTCCTATCTGATATGTATTTAATAAATAATGAATACTGTCCTTAGTTAAAACAAAGTTAATATTCTTGGTGCTAGGGGAAAAAGTTCTTTCACCAAAATATCAAGGTATGTCTTTAAATATTAACCACAAGGTAACATACAGCCATACCCTCAACATTTTAAAATAATGTTTCAGATGTTTTGATGCTGAAATATATAACCTGACTAAAATATAAAAGAGACTCAAGTGTCACCAAAACAAATAACTTTTAGAATCACAGAGGTCAAGATTCATGGAAGTAGGCAGAAAAGAAAGGGAAGGCATTCTCTGGACTGGGAAGAGGAATGGAAAAGAGGTCTCATTATTATACCCTCCTGGATGTTGTGCAGCACCTCTTTTTCCCAGTTGATGGGTAAAGCCATCCGTCTAAATATGACTTTTCAGAAATTCTTACAAGCCCTTGTTATCTCTATAAAGCAGAAGAAAACAAACTACCAGGTATTCTCAAGTGGTCACAAATAAATATATAGCTAGTACCCAAAGTTTTAATGCTAGTCATGCTCAGTCCTAAAATGCTATATCGCATGTAATTATTTGAGTTTTCTGGAATATTAACTTAAAATTTATAATCCATTAAACATATGAAAAGCAATGAGGGTTATTGTAAAAAAATGGTATCGTGAAATGTGATCAATCACAAGCGATACAACTCTTCAGAAAGTATAAAAGTTTTCTGTATGATACCTAGAAAGGTCTAACCTTATTACTAAGATGACTAAAGCCAACTAGACTCACTGCTGACTATGAAAATACTCAAATATCCAAATCTCACATCATCTGGAATACTAAAAGCAAATAATAGGTTGTTCATGCTTAGTGTGTAATTTTTTGGGATCACTTACGGCAAAACTTTCCCCCCCACCACGGTAAAGCATACATTGAGGGCTACATATTGTACATGCCAAGTTTCAAAAGCCCACTCAATTTCACTGATATCCTCACAACTCCAGCAAATTATATTTGGGCAAATAATGCACGACAATTTTCACCTTTTTTCTATTCAGAAAATGTACGCATATAGATTATACATGTTCCTTAATTGTTTATTTGGTCTGTAGATTGTTAAGAACACAAGAATGGCTGTACTGGGTCAGAGCAATTGAACACCTATCCCAGTATCCTGTCTTCCAACAGTGCCAATGCCAAACAGCTCAAAGGGAATGAACAGAACAGAGAAATTATCAAGTGATCCATCCCATCGTCCAGTCCCAGCATCTGGTGGTCAAAGGCTTAGGGACACGCAGAGCAAGGGGGTTGCATCCCTGATCCTCTTGGATAATAGCCATTGATGGACTCATATCACAGGAACTTATCTAATTCTTTTTTTAACCCAGTTATACTTTTGGCCTTCACAATATCCTAGGGCAACTAGTTCCACAAATTGACTGTGTGTTGCGTGAAGAACTACTTCCTTTTGTTTGTTTTACACCTACTGCCTATTGATTTCATGGGGTGACCCCTGGTCTTTGTGTTATGTAAATAACACTTCCTTATTCACTTTCTCTACACCATTCATAAGTTTCAAGATTTCAGTCATATTCCCCCCTATTCATCTCTCTTCTAAAATGAACAGTCTCAGTCTTTTTAATTTCCCCTCATATGGAAGCTGCTCCATACCCTTAATCATTTTTGTTGCCCTTCTCTGTGCCTTTTCCATTTCTAATTTATCTTTTTTGAGGGGGTGACCAAAACTGCATGCAGTATTCAAGGTGTGGGAACACCATTGTTCACTAGCAGTTTGTTGAGCACATTTGATATTCAATATTTGAACTGTCTGGGTTAGTTTTTATGGACACAAAGATCACAGGTTGTTTTTGTTCATTGACTGTATGCATATAACTGTTTATTACATTTGTTTTCTTTGAAGATTTGTTTAATTATATCTTAGCTAGGTATTTACCAATAAACTAATCTTAGAAGGTTATACCTTGAAAAATATTTTAACATAAAAACTGGTTCAAACAGACTGATGTGCTCTTATAATGGTTGTCTTTTTTCCCATTAAGGTTTTACACTTGCCTCTTTCTCCATTTGTTCCTAAAAGCAGAGTGTGAGAATGTGCCTGATTTTCCTAATTCAAAGAATGCACAAAGCTGTAGGCCCTAGAAGAGCCTTTTATTAACATTTCAAAAGCAAGAGATGCCTACTCATTTTCTCCTGAACAAATGTATCCTGAATTCATACCATTGAAAACAACATTGAAGCTTTTACCTGTATTAACAAGAGCACTGCTGTTGTAGAGGGTACCAAGATGTGGTCCAGAGAGAGACAGGAAGGTGTGAAGTTTGTTGAGGTAATATTTAAACCGAGGTCTTGTGAGCACTGAACGGATTATTAAATTGCCCAGCGAATGTCCAATAAAACTATTTGAAAAGAAAAACAGCATAAAATGAAACCTTGGGGAAATTCTTTTTATTTTATTTTTCCTTAAAGTGAAATTTGATGCCTTTATAAACGATTTAAGGAGTAAAGAAAGAAAGAAATGGAATATTTCCAATCTCCCTCCCCCCCCCGCCACTCCCCGTGACTTCAAAATGTTAAGTAATAAAACAAAACAAAAACAAACTACTATAAAGTTCAATATTTTCCAAAACGCCCAACTAGCTTAGGGAGAAGTTTTTCGTGATCTCCTCAGAATTGTTAAACACATAAAAAAACCTATTTCAGTTAACACATCAACCAATTTTTTTCAAGTTTATTGTTTCTGAACCAGGTACACACCAACTACTGAGAAAATATTATAAATGTGATGTGAATGACTGAATAAGACATCATTTTGGTATTTAATGACTGTGGAGGTTAGTGGGATGGATGCTTATCAGTTGCCAAGACAACCTGTATGTTACAGATTCTACAAGTATTCCTGGGGGGAAGAAAATGTCACTCTGGATAGATACTTTATTTTTGGTGGAAGCAACATCTCAGGTGCGTTTGCTTGGGGAATGGACTAAAGAGCTGAATATTTAGCTTTATGGTTCAGTTGTCCCTCCAGAGCGGTGAGCAAGTCGAGCTAGCTGCAAAAGTAAGAAAGCTACAGCTGACAGGAGTATATCAAATTTGTTACTGCCACTAGTAAAGAGGAGTGGGGCTATTCTTCACCTATCTGAAACTTGGGCACACCTAGCAGGACAAGTATATCCCTGTCCTAAGCTCTATCATACCATACATACACCATGTACATGCCTCTCCTCTTATACTCAGAGCAATTATTTTGAAAGGATTTTTCCATTAAACATGCTGCAAGGTAAGCTTGGCTCAAATGACCCAAATAGCTTATTATAGTGGTGCAACAGAATGGGGATGAGAACACCCACTGAGATGAATGGAAAAGTTCACAATACAACCTGAAACAATAGCACTGAGATGTAACCTCTACTCAGTGTTCTCACTGAGCTGAGAACATCCCATTGAGATGAATGGACCACTTCACACCTTTCTGAGCCTTGTATATGGGTGTGTAGAAAAGCCATCTCCTTCCGTTATCTCTCTATCCTTCTTTTTTAAAGGCCAACGCTTCTAAGTGCTCTAAAATTTGCAATGCCTTGTGAGCAGAGGTGAAAGTAAGCCGTACGGCGTGCCGGTAAGAAAGTGGCCAAAGCATTCAGTACAAATGGGTAAAATAGGCTAGGTTTAACTGTAGTAATAACAAAAAATCTGATTTATGTCTTGAATTAAATATATTTTACATTCTCTAGACACAAAATGCTCCTTTTCAGTTTTTACTTCTTGTCAGGTGGAAGATGTTCACATGATTTCGAACATTAGCTTTTGAGTGCCATCATGGTAACCACTTGCTTCTTATTGGTCAAGTCTGTCATGTCAGGCGCGTAATTTACAGTAGAAAGCACCCACTTTGTCCCCTCCGTTGTCCCCTCCGTTGGAGCAATGTAATTAAATGTAGTCGATTACAGAATCACACACTGCATACTTCAGCCTTCGATAAGAGGGAACGACTCACTGGAGTGGAGATGTTGCTGGAAGGGGCCCAGTGTTGTGAAATCCCTGAAGGCAGAATGGATTGCAGCAAACATCTCTCTCTGCAACCTAACTGACCACCCCTAAGCATAGTTGGAGAGGGAATCAGAGTTGACCTCGGAGATTAGGGGAGCTGAAAGGTGGCAGGCGGGGGGGGGGAGGGAGAGGAGTCTAAGGAGTGCAATGCGAGCAGGACTCAGGAGTGTGCTTGTGCAGAAAGCTCCTTGCTTCCCTTGGGCTGGTTCTCCTGTGTGCCGCCTGCCCTCCAGCGTGCAGATCCATACACGCGGGCCCTTTGGGGACGAGGCAGCTTGGGGAGCGAGTGTTGTGTGCATGCTGCAGGATGAAGGGGTGGCTTTGTGCTCTGTGCCCAGAGCGCTGTACTCTGCTTCCAGCCCTTGGGTTCATTCATTATTCAGCCAGCTGCGGGAGGGAGAGCTCACCTGGCTTCAATCGGGGAGAACCAGAGCCAGGGACCCTCCTTCCTTCTCCTGTGCCCAGGCTGTTTGCAGGAGTCTCTGCAGCAGTCCCTGTTGCTGGAAGCTATGGGGTGCCAGAGGAAGGATCCAGCAGCTGCGGGGGGGGGGGGGAAGAGGAGGAAGCAAGGCATGGGGCATGGCAGCGTGCGAGTTGGGTTCCAAAGCAGCTGGCACCCCGCATGAAACTTCTTCATCTCACGCCTCTTTCCCAATGGTGGGAGCTTGCTGCTGTTTGCTGGTCTGTGACACCTCCCCAGCCCTCTTCCCGTCTTACACACTAACAGGTATGTTTAAACATAAAAGTGAGGAAATGGGGGATTGTCAGTTAAAAAGAACAGCAACAAATGAAGAAGCTGAAAGTCATCCACAAAATATATAGCCAATGAGGGGAATAGCTACCAGTGCTGAAGCTTTCCTCACTCGAGGGTGTGTGTGTGTTTTTTCACACTCCTAAGCAAGGAAAGTTTCAGTGCTGTAAGTGGCAATGTAGACAGCGCTGGTAGCTATTCCCCTCATGGAGGTGGTTTTATTACAGCGCTGGGAGAGTTCTCTCCCAGCACTGGAGCCATGACTATACAGCCAGTGTTAAAGCTTAAAGTTACTAGCAATACTCTAGAATAAAACTAGTAGACAGCTACTGTATCAAAGTCATGCAAAGGGATCCATGAAGTTAAATGTGGAGGTGGGAAGGGAGGTTGCGATACGACTGTACCGGTAAGAAATTTAAGTTACTTTCACCCCTCCTTGTGAGATTGCTAAGTAAGGTTATAGTACAGTGACCCTCATTTGGGTCATTTGAGCCATGGGTTTTAGAGATATAAACCCTGAAAAAAATAGCATTTTTTCAAAAAGTTTCTAGGGGTGTGTGTGTGGCTTTTCCCCTCAGAACACAACATTGCAGCCCCCTCCTGGATAGGGTTTTTTGGGAGGAAGGAATAAACTGTCTGTACATCATTTTATGATAAGTACTTTGCTCTAAAGAGCACCAAAACTAATATTAACAGTACCGCTAGTCTAACCTCTATCACATATGCACAGTTCTCATCAGCTGGACAGAGAAAAGACAAACCATATATCCCAGATTAAGCCACACTGTAACTGAAATGATAATATGAGACAATTTACTGTATGCAACAGTACAATTTACTGTATGCACCTCTCTCTTTATTTCGAAGTGTGAAAAAACGGCCCTTATTTCAATCTAGGGCTGCTTCTCTACACTAATTAATAGCAACAAGTTACAGTGGCTGTAGACTGAGATCAAACGAGTTGTTTCACCTTAAATCCATTAATGACTGGTTATCTGAAGTACATCTAGAACGTGTATTGTAATTGGATAAAAATCATATTAAAATGTCAGCTATACTTTTTTCAAGCTAAAGTCATTTGAAAACTATTTTAAACAAAACCAAAGATATTTAAGATTGGTAATTGCTACTGATTTATCATCATAATACCAATATTGCAATGCAATGACCAAAAAAAAAAAAAAAAAGAATAAAAAAGGAAAGGCTGACTATTTTGTGGTTCTCAGACTCTGTTCCATGAAACATTAGCTCTTCTTTCTTCCCACCCTGGGCTTCGCTCCTGTCAGCTAAGATGGGAAAAAATTAGGGGTGTTCTAGTCTTAATTGGTTATTATGCTGAGAAGAAGAGAGGATTGCAGATTATATTACTATATCTCTAAATGCTCTGTAGAGATGTATTAATTTATATAATATGTATAAATTATAATCTATATTTAGCAAGGTCATGCCAGTTTGTATAATTGCTTTAGCGGATGTCTTCACTAGGAATTTAGGTCGAATTTATAGAAGTATCTCATGTTGCTTGCTAAAAGCTGTTTCTGTTATAACGTGTTTTACTTTATGAAGCGGCTTACTGTGAACACAGCAGAATAGTCAGCAGCCAATTGTGTCAAAGAAGAGGGGTGGTAAGCAAGCCTTGGACTGGTTGTTCAAGAAAATCTGTATTTTACTCGCCCCTGGGGAAGTGAGGAGACGGGGAAGTTGCTACTTTCTGATCTTGGGGCAGATTAATGTGGTGTTTCCAAAGACACATAGTGCGGAGGTTTGGAACTGACAGTGCAGGTGCCTTGACTGCTGAAGGAAAAGAAACGTGTGGGTGCCATTGTGTGGATTCTCAGCAATTCCTGGATTATGAGGGTGCAGAATTTTGCGGGACAGCAAGGAGTACACCATGACGTGGGAATTGCTTACTATAGGTTGATTTGGCTTAATATGCAAATTGAGGGTTGTGATATGTGCAACTGCCTAAAGGACTCGTCACTCCTTCTACCAACCAGTCTTTTCCTGTTCAAAACGTAAGAAAATCCAGTGGCAAAAGACTTTGTTAACACAGCATTAAGATTATTTGGTAGCATGTCAGCTCTTTCCAGAACACAGAGTAGAACAAAACAAATTTCTGAAAACCAAGCAATGCCTGGCTAAGGATGCCCATGTAACCTTAACTCTGCCCTCTGTCAGCAATGCCCCAATATGCCCTGTTAATGCACATACCTTTGCTCTGCCAATCCAAGAGTTGCTGAAATATACATGCTCTTCACCTCCTTTTAAAAGGAGGATTAGAATTAACAGTACTGAAGGTCAGTGGGGGGAGAGGGGGAAAAGATTGCCCACGTCACCTTTCTTCTACCTTCATTGAGCAATGCCCCAAAATGCACATACTCACACTAGTCCTTGGTGCTATAAGGTTCAGCTGGCTCCAGATCTTGGCGTACACTCACACACTTAGTCAATTCCCCAGAAATAAGAGCACACATTACAATTTAAGAACCACCTCACAGCCTTTTACAAGTCCCTTACACTTACTGACAGGATTGTCATCCTACACTTTCTCTTAACCATTATTAAAGCATTAGAATGTTTTCATTTTCCACTTTAATGCTGACAACATCCTTTGTAATAAAAGCCCTGTGTCCTGATAACCTACATATTTCTGCATTTAAATGATGCATACTGGATCCTGAAGGTACACATGCAGCTCATTCCTTTTCTCGCAAAACATGAGAGGGTGCAAAACACAGATCTCATATCATAATCACAGTTCTGTCACACGCTTCAAAGTAATCTGCATGTGTCCTCATATCACAAACACATCTTTACCAAGCAAGCCCAATTACGGCTTCCACCATATTGACTGCACCTGGAGTGTATGCAAAAAATTCCCATTGGCTACTGTCAGCTCCAGGGGACCAGAGGGAAGATGACATGGGCAGCTCCTCCTTTTCTGTTTAGATCCTTTAGTAGTGTTACATGGAATCCTCTGGGTGAGAGCAAATGGGTTGTAAAAGAGCTTGTACATTTCAACAACTATGCAGTTGGCAGAGTAAAAGTATGGGCATTAACAGGGCATACTGGGGCTTTGCTGAGAGAGGACAGAGTTGAGGGTGCATGGGCAATCTGAACTGTGCATTTCCTGGTTTTCAAAAGTTTTGCGTGATCTGCAAGGGGATGACATAACACCAAGCAACCTTAATTCTGCATTAACAGTTTTTTGCCACCGAATTCATAGTTATAATAAGTGCCTACAGATTCCAACCAAGATCATGGCCCACTGTGTGGGGTACTGATCTTAACAGTCACAGAAATGTAGAGTTGGAAGGGACCTTGAGAAATCATAAAGTCCAGCCCCCCACACTACTGCAAGACCAAGTAAACCTAGACCACACCTGACAGCTATTTGTCCAACCTGTTTTTTAAAACTTCCTATGATGGGAATTCCAGAGCTTAACTATCCTTATAGTAGAAGATTTTCCTAATATCCAGGGGTGTGCACAAAGAGAGGAAAGCAGAGGTCTGGGTTTCCCCAATAATCGGTAGGGGCACGGAATGCCTCTAGCTCCGGGGCCAGGGCAGCTCCAAAAGCAACAACATTTAAATTCCTGCGCATACCCCTGCTAATATCTAACCTAAATCTCGCCTGCTGCAGATTAAGTCCGTTACTTCCTATCTTTCCTTGAGTGGACATGGAGAATGGTTGCTCACCATTTTCTTTATAATAGCCCTTAATTTATTTGAAAACTTATTAGGTCCTCCCTCAGTCCTCTCTTCTCACAACTAAACATGCCCAGTTTTTTTAACCTTTCCTCAAAGGTCAGGTTCTAAACCTTTTATCATTTTTGTTGCTGTCCTATGGAATCTCTCCAATTTGTCCACATCTTTTCTGAAGCGTGGAGCCCAGAATTGAACATAGACTCCAGCTGAGGCCTCACCAGTGCCAAGTAGAGGGGGAGAACTGCCTCCTCTATATTACATATGACACTCCCTTAACGCATCCCAGAATGATACTGGCCATTTTTGCCGCTACATCACTTCGTTAACCCAAATCAATTTCTGATCCACTATAATCCTCAGGTTTTTTTCAACAGTACTAACACCTAGCCAGTTATTACCCATTTTGTAGTTGAGCATATGATTTTTCCTTTCTAAATGAAGTATTTGCACTTGCCTTTATTGAATTTCATCTTGTTGAATTCAGACCAATTCTCCAATTTGTGAAGGCCATTTTTTATTCTAATCATGTCCTTCAAAGTTCTTGCAACCCCTCCAAGCTTAGCGTTATCTGCAAATTTTAGAAGCATACTCTCCACTCCATTATCCAAGTGATTAATAATAATACTGACTAGTACCAGACAGAGGACTGATCCCTGCAGAACCCCACTAGATACATCCTCCCAGTTTGACAGCAAGCCACTAGTAACTACTCTTTGGTATGGTCTTTCAAAGAGATGTGCATCCACCTTACAGTAATTTCATTTGGACCACATTTCCCTAATTTGCTCATGAGAATGTCATGGGGGACTGTGTCAAAGGCTCTACTAAAAACAAGACATACCACATTGACTGCTTCCCCCACACCCACTAGCCTATTATCATTGCCAAAGAAGGAAATTAGGTTGGTTTGGCATGATTTGTTCTTGAAAAATCCATTCTGGCTATTCCTTATAACCCTATTATCCTCCAGGTGCTTACAAATGGATTGTTTCATAATTTGTTCCAGTATCTTTCCAGGAATTCGAATTAGGCTATGTGATAAATGAAGGGGCAGGGGAAGCTCCCTTTTATGGACACCCAGCCAGCCAGTTAGCTATAAAATCCCTGTTCTCTACTTGCTTTACCTGTAAAGGATAAAAAAAAAAAAAAAAAAAAAGCCCATAGGTAAAAAGAAGGGAGTAGGCACCTGACCAAAAAAGCCAATGGCAAGGCTAGAACTTTTTAAAATTGAAACAAGACTACCCTCTTTTGTCTTTTGTTCTCTGGAGAGTGGAGACACAGAGTAGCAATTTGCAAGCAGCTTTAAAACAAGGTATAAAGAAGCATTAATTCAGATCTCAAACCTACTTACCTGAAACCCCAGCTATGTAAGTAAATCAGGGAATGTCTAGAAAGACATGATAAGGGTTATTTCTTTTATTTCTTACGGGCTTGTGGACTCCTTTGTGCTAACCCCAGGTGCTTTTGTTTTTTTTGTAACCTTTAAGCTGAACCTCAAGAGAGCTATCTTGATGATTAATTTTTGTAATTGTTTTTTTAAAGATTTAGCAAAAAGCCTAAGTTTCAAAATGTATTGTGTGTGTGTGTGTGTGTGTGTGTGTGTGTGTGTGTGTGCAGGGGGAGGGGGAGGTTAGTAAAATTTACCTTTTTTAAGAACAGGATTGGATTTTTGTGTCCCTAAGAAGTTTGTGCATATGTTGTTTAACTAGCTGGTGGCAACAGCTGATTTCCTTTGTTTTTTTTCTCTCAGCTCTTCCTGAGATGGGGGTGAAAGGGCTTGAGGGTACCCCACAGGAAGGAATTCCCAAGTGTGGATATTTCTAGGGCTCCGTCTACTACAAAAATGGGTCATATTTAAAAATTTTACTAATGTATTTTAAACATTGATGTAGACAGAAAACAAAACACCTTAAAGATGTTAAACCCTGTCAAAACCAGTGTTTAAACATTTTAATTATAACGTGTTTGCTAACATTTTAAAAACACAACCTATTTTTCCAGTCTAGACAGGACTTAATAAGCACTGGCTTCTGGGAAACCAGCCGAAATTCTTCAACCTCAGCAGAGTCTCCGAAAAACATTAAGTTACAGAATTCAAAGGGGGAAAAAAGGGATATTATGGAATCCAGGCCTTCCCTGAGTCCTTTGCCAAACTTACTGCCTCAGTCATGCATTATTCTTAATATATTAATGGAACTGGAGCTGCATTTTTCCATTAATTCACTATTCTGTTTTGCAAATCTTTCTAAGCAGTCCACTGTAGATATGCAGCTTTTCAAAATAGACTGACTGTGTGTTGCCTTGCTCTGTTTGTCTGTATTTAGAGAAAAAAGCATGTGCATTAGTTGATTACTAAAATGTATTCATTCTATATGCTTTTGTTCCCCTATGAGTACTGTTAATAGGATATATAACCTTCCATTCTATTGATCACCATTCAAACTCCATCCCAGATTAGTAATAAATTTTGCTGCCAAGCTAATTTTTTGTCAATTTGTGTGTGAAAGAAATCAAATGTCAACCCAATCATAGAGGACATATGTCTATATAATAAAAAAACCACAACTGGCACCCTTGAAAGCAGTCTCAGGAGATAAGCCAAGAATTAAATGAACACGGAAAATAAGATAGCCTTCCACACTTCTGGTAGATTACATCAGTTTGACAAGCTATACTGGTATTATAGTGTGGTGTACTAACTGGTAGTATAGTGTGGCAGTACTAACTTTGTACTGCCACTGTTCATCATGCATTAGCTCTCTACATAAATAAGAGACAGTCTTCAGAGATGCCTATCCAGCACTTTTCACAAGGACAACATTATAAAAGACTAAAATTAAGAACGATACATTTGTGTAACTTGAACACAGGAGTTCTGGGAGTCCTTATATAAGTCACTGCCAGGCATAATGCCCTATAGAAGTGTTATTTCTGTTAAAGGTTTTGTAGTGTGATATATATTTTGACTTGCTGGCTCTGCATCATTTACATAGTACTGCCTTCCAAAAGGTAACCTTTTAAAATGCTGTCTCAGTGGATGGCACTTCACTGTCCCTGCTCCCCATGGTATTTGATGTCAGTCCATCTATGTATTAACTGAACAATAATAAAATCACAGAAATGTAGGGCTGGAAAGGACTTTTAGTAATTATGAAAGAATTAAAGTCTGCTATTCTCTCATATAATTGTTTGTGCAGATCCTCATTGTAGGAGTTGTGAGCCATGCCCTTGTGATCCTGAAAACCATTCTAAACCAGTTTAGTCATTAGGGGGTGCATAGGAATTAGGCAGTAACTACCATTCTAAAAGGCCTGTTCCTGTAAATGTCTTGAGCTGCTCTTTCTTTCATCTAAACCATCTCAAACTCCAAGAGAAGTTGCGAAGAATGAAGGTTTAGTGTCGACTTGTAGAGGCACTATATTCAGAGAACTCTAATTACTGGGTTAATACATATTTTTCCTTTTTTCCTCATGCAATTGTCTCTAAGAGACACCCACATTAACAAAAAGTAGAACTCTAGAGGATGACAGCTGAATGGTTAACTAAATACAAACTGAAGTAGTGCCCTCCTGAAACAAGCATGTAATGGAGTTCTATCTATTCAGGTACTCTCATAGTTCTAGAGTAAAAAAAATACTGTTGGTTATATGTGTGAATTAAATACTGAAAGACAGCCATACTAACTTCAGTTAGGTACATTACACAGATAAATTATGGAGATGTCTGCTACCTTGGTGGAAAGGGACTTAAAGGTATTTCTGGTGTTGAACTCTTACCTTCTCATAACAGGCCTGGATACTGAGTTTTAGCCATTTGGACTCTCTGAACAGATCAGTTTCCCTTTGGACTTTTCCTCAAAGAAAGAATGAATGGGGAAATGGGCATCTGAAAGGTTTTGGGTCCTTCTAAACAGTTGCTCCAGACACACTGTTTATGCACTCTAATCTCCCCAAGGATGCTATGAGACTTTGTGAAAACAAATTAAAAGTACATAGTTTGATATAGATGAAACTCATATCTGATGCAGAAACTGGATGGAGACAGATCACTTCCTATGTTTGTGAAATGATGCAGAAGAAGAATGGGACATGGGGAAGAGCATGTGCATGGACTGGGAATGGGCTCTCCACTGAGATATCAAAACTGCTACTTTCTAGAGGATGAAGCAGTCCTGGAGAACCTGGAAATGAAGATATTTTCTCTTTGTGCTGTACCCCTTTAAGTTAACAAGCAGAATGGGGTCACTTTTTTTTTTTTTTTTTGCTGTTCAGAAGACACTCCTGCTGGGTGTTTCCATGTGATACTGGGTATAGTTCCTATGATACTTGAAGGAAGTTGTCTTTGCCTAATAGTAAGATGAAACCCCTCTAAAAACTGAGCTGCTCTGGTTTCCTTCAGTCTCCTCAAGAGTCTTACTGCTGAGCAGACTGGACCTTTGAAAAGGCAGAGGAACAGCATTTCCCAAAGCATGGGGTGTGGACAGACTCAGTTGTTTTCTCTCAGCTTTCATTAAAAATATTAGCCAGCTGTTACTGTTATGAGGAAAAACTTCAAAACTTCAAGTGTAACCTGTGCAGCAATATCTGAGTTTGCAGAGAGCCTAAAACAATAGTTCTGAATTGTGAACTCATAATAAAAAGCATGAATTCTTTCTTAAAGTGCAAACCAAAACACAACTTTAAATATGGAGCTGGGAACTGGTGCCTCCATGAGTATTGTCAGTTAACAAGGATTGATGGTATGGTATGGCATCCACCTAGGAAATGAGATCCTCCTCATGACATATCTCCTCCTTGATGTTCTCAGACAGGTTACTGAAGGCAATAATCCAGGAAGGCCCAGAATACATTACAATCAGCCCATGATGCCTATAACGCAACAGCTTGTAGTGCTGTCTAAATCCTTACCATAAGACCTTAAAGCTAGACTACTTTAAATGGTTCCAGGATTGCAGAGCCCATCACACTAATTCCCACAGTGTGGATCTAAAAGTTAATATATTATATTCTGAGAACTTCAATTACTGATGAAGAAATTTTCCTTTTAAGATGTTGCAGACTGTTAAATTTTTAAACGTAACCTGAAGCCATAACACTATTTATAGTTTTAATACTGGGTATTAAAACTTCTTTTGTTTGTTTTTCATTTAGAAGCCCACATCATTTAATTTTCTCTTACCCTCATTTTGGTATGTTTTTCCCCAACCCCATCTTTTTTGTACCTGATTATCGAGTAATTGTATGACAGTTTAGGACAACTAATCATGTACTTTCTAGTGGGTATTATATATTTTATAGAAATAAAGTAATATACAACATAGGTATTACCTGATTTTTGAAATTGTTAGGTTGTAAATTTGAATATATTGTATTATTTCATCTAAAAGGCGATCAGTCATGGAATCAAAATCAGCAAAGGTATCATTCTGTAGAAAGGAAAAATAATTACGTATGTTCCAAATACAGTGAGTTATTTTACATTCAGTATAAATTCTTATTAATCAAATATATAACAACTAAACACACATATAAAAACATGCATACTAACTTTGATATCAGAACACAACATTGCAGCCCCCTCCTGGATAGGGTTTTTTGGGAGGAAGGAATAAACTGTCTGTACATCATTTTATGATAAGTACTTTGCTCTAAAGAGCACCAAAACTAATATTAACAGTACCGCTAGTCTAACCTCTATCACATATGCACAGTTCTAATCAGCTGGACAGAGAAAAGACAAACCACATATCCCAGATTAAGCCACACTGTAACTGAAATGATAATATGAGGCAATTTACTGTATGCACCTCTCTCTTATTTCAAAGTGTGAAAAAACGGCCCTTATTTCAATCTAGGGCTGCTTCTCTACACTAATTAATAGCAACAAGTTACAGTGGCTGTAGACTGAGATCAAACGAGTTGTTTCACCTTAAATCCATTAATGACTGGTTATCTGAAGTACATCTAGAACGTGTATTGTAATTGGATAAAAATCATATTAAAATGTCAGCTATACTTTTTTCAAGCTAAAGTCATTTGAAAACTATTTTAAACAAAACCAAAGATATTTAAGATTGGTAATTGCTACTGATTTATCATCATAATACCAATATTGCAATGCAATGACCAAAAAAAAAAAAAAAGAATAAAAAAGGAAAGGCTGACTATTTTGTGGTTCTCAGACTCTGTTCCATGAAACATTAGCTCTTCTTTCTTCCCACCCTGGGCTTCCCTCCTGTCAGCTAAGATGGGAAAAAATTAGGGGTGTTCTAGTCTTAATTGGTTATTATGCTGAGAAAAAGAGAGGATTGCAGATTATATTACTATATCTCTAAATGCTCTATAGAGATGTATTAATTTATATAATATGTATAAATTATAATATATATTTAGCAAGGTCATGCCAGTTTGTATAATTGCTTTAGCGGATGTCTACACTACGAATTTAGGTCGAATTTATAGAAGTCGGTTTTTTAGAAATCGTTTTTATATAGTCGATTGTGTGTCGTCCCCCCACAAAATGCTCTAAGTGCATTAACTCGGCCGAGTGCTTCCACAGTACCGCGGCTAGCATCGACTTCCGGAGCATTGCACTGTGGGTAGCTATCCCACAGTTCCCGCAGTCTCCGCCGCCCATTGCAATTCTGGGTTGAGATCCCAATGCCTAATGGGGCAAAAACATTGTTGCAGGTGGTTCTGGGTACATGTCGTCAGGCCCTCCCTCCCTCTGTGAAAGCAACGGCAGACAATTGTTTTGCGTCTTTTTTCCTGAATTACCTGTGCAGACGCCATACCACGGCAAGCATGGAGCCCGCTCAGCTCACTGTCACCGTACGTCTCCTGGGTGCTGGCAGATGCGGTACTGCATTGCTACACAGCAGCAACCCATTGCCTTGTGGCAGGAGACCGTGCAATAGGCCTGATAGCCATCGTCGTCATGTCTGAGGTGCTCCTGGCCGCCTCAGTAAGGTCGGTCAGGAGCGCCAGGGCAGACATGGGTGCAGGGACTAAAATAGGAGTGACTTGACCAGATCATTCTCTTTAGTCCCGCCAGCAGTCCTATTGTACCGTCTTATGGCGAGCAGCCAGGAGATGAGGATGGCTAGCAGTCCTACTGCACCATCTGCTGCCAGCCAAAGATGTAAAAGATCGATGAAGTGGATCAAAACAAGAAATACACCAGATTTGTTTTGTATTCATTTGCTCCCCGCTCTCTCCCTCCCTCCGTAATCAACTGCCGACAATTGTTTTGGTGAGGTCTGTCAGGGGCACCTTAAAAAGTTTAATGGAGATTCAGTCCTGCCTGAAATACCGGGGGAGGGATAGCTCATTGGGTTGAGTATTGGGTTGAGCATTGGCCTGCTAAACCCAGGGTTTTGAGTTCAGTCCTTGGAGGGCCATTCTGTGTGACAGTTGTTTTTGTTTCTCCTTGATGTAAAGCCACCCCCTTTGTTGATTTTAATTCCCCGTAAGCCAACCCTGTAAGCCGTGTCGTCAGTCACCCCTCCCTCCGTAAGAGCAACAGCAGACAATCGTTCCGCACCTTTTTTCTGTGCAGATGCCATACCACAGCAAGCATGGAGCCTGCTCAGATCACTTTGGCAATTAGGAGCACATTAAACACCACACGCATTATCCACCAGTATATGCAGCACCAGAACCTGGCAAAGCGAAACCGGGCGAGTAGGCGATGTCAGCGTGGTGACGAGAGTGATGAAGACATGGACACAGACTTATCTCAAAGCACGGACCCTGGCAATGTGGGCATCATGGTGCTAATGGGGCAGGTTCATGTTGTGGAACGCCAATTCTGGGACCGGGAAACAAGCACAGACTGGTGGGACTGCAAAGTGTTGCAGGTCTGGGACGATTCCCAGTGGCTGCGAAACTTTTGCATGTGTAAGGGCATTTTCATGGAACTTTGTGACTTGCTTTCCCCTGCCCTGAGGCGCAAGAATACCAAGGTGAGAGCAGCCCTCACAGTTGAGAAATGAGTGGCAATAGCCCTGTGGAAGCTTGCAACGCCAGACAGCTACCCGTCAGTCGGGAATCAATTTGGAGTGGGCAAATCTACTGTGGGGGCTGCTGTGATGCAGGTAGCCAATGCTAATAACTGCGCTGCTGATATCAAGGGTAGTGATTCTGGGAAATGTGCAGGTCATAGTGGATGGCTTTGCTGCAATGGGATTCCCTAACTGTGGTGGGGCCATAGACGGAACCCATATCCCTATCTTGGCACCGGAGCACCAAGCCGGCGAGTACATAAACCGCATGGGGTACTTTTCAATAGTGCTGCAAGCACTGGTGGATCACAAGGGACGTTTCGCCAACATCAACATGGGATGGCCGGGAAAAGTACATGACGCTCGCATCTTCAGGAACTGTGGTCTGTTTCAAAAGCTGCAGGAAGGGACTTTATTCCCAGACCAGAAAATAACCATTGGGAATGTTGAAATGCATATAGTTATCCTTGGGGACCCAGCCTATTCCTTAATGCCATGGCTCATGAAGCCGTACACAGGCAGCCTGGACAGTAGTCAGGAGCTGTTCAACTACAGGCTGAGCAAGTGCAGAATGGTGGTAGAATGTGCATTTGGACGATTAAAAGCGCGCTGGCGCAGTTTATGGACTCGGTTAGACCTCAGCAAAACCAATATTCCCACTGTTATTACTGCTTGCTGTGTGCTCCACAATATCTGTGAGAGTAAGGGGGAAACGTTTATGGCGGGGTGGGAGGTTGAGGCAAATTGCTTGGCTGCTGGTTACGTGCAGCCAGACACCAGGGCTGTTAGAAGAGCACAGGAGGGCGTGGTGCGCATCAGAGAAGCTTTGAAAACCAGTTTCATGACTGGCCAGGCTACGGTGTGAAAGTTCTGTTTATTTCTCCTTGATGAATCCTCCCACACCCTTGGTTCACTCTGCTTCCTTGTAAGCTAACCACCCTCCCCTCCTCCCTTCGATTACCCTTGCAGAGGCAATAAAGTCATTGTTGCTTCATGGATTCTTTATTAATTCATCATACAAATAGGGGGATAACTGCCAAGGTAGCCTGGGAGGGGTGGTGGAGGAGAAAAGCACCAGGAGGGGTGGTGGAGGAGGGAAGGACAAGGCCACACCGCACTTTAAAAGGGTAAAACTTATTGAATGCCAGCCTTCTGTTCCTTGGGCAATCCTCTGGGGTGGAGTGGCTGGGTGGCCGGAGGCCCCCCACCGCGTTCTTGGGCGTCTGGGTGAGGAGGCTATGGAAGTTGGGGTGGAGGACGGTTGGTTACACAGGGGCTGTGCTCCTGCTGCCTTTCCTGCAGCTCAGCCATATGCTGGAGCTTATTAGTTTGATCCTCCAGCAGCCTCAGCATTGAATCCTGCCTCTTCTCATCACGCTGCCGCCACCTTTCAGCTTCAGCCCTCTCTTCAACCCGCCACTTACTCTCTTCAGCCCGCCACCTCTCCTCCCGGTCATTTTGTGCTTTCCTGCACTCTGACATTGTCTGCCTCCACGCATTCATCTGTGCTCTGTCAGTGTGGGAGGACAGCATGAGCTCAGAGAACATTTCATCACGAGTGCATTTTTTCGCCTTCTAATCTTCGCTAGCCTCTGGGAAGGAGAAGATCCTGTGATCCTTGATACACATGCAGCTGGTGGAGAAAAAAAAAGGACAGTGGTTTTTAAAAAGACACATTTTATAAAACAATGGGTACACTCTTTCATGGTGAACCTTGCTGTTAACATTACATACATAGCACATGTGCTTTCATTACAAGGTTGCATTTTGCCTCCCCCCACCACGTGGCTAGCCCCTCTCCTCTCGCCCCTCCCCGTGGCTAACAGCGGAAAACATTTCTGTTCAGCCACAGGCAAAGCCCAGCAGGAACAGACCATCTCTGAATGTCCCCTTAAGAAAAGCACCCTATTTCAACCAGGTGATCATGAATGATATCACTCTCCTGAGGATAACACAGAGAGATAAAGAACGGATGTTGTTTGAATGCCAGCAAACAAACACTGCAATGCTTTGTTCTGCAATGATTCCCTACTATGTGCTACTGGCCTGGCATGGTAAAGTGTCCTACCATGGTGGACGGAATAAGGCTGCCCTCCCCAGAAACCTTTTGCAAAGGCTTTGGGAGTACTTCCAGGAGAGCTTTATGGAGATGTCCCTGGAGGATTTTCGCTCCATCCCCAGACACTTTAACAGACTTTTCCAGTAGCTGTACTGGCCGCGAATGCCAGGGCAAATTAATCATTAAACACGCTTGCTTTTAAACCATGTATACTATTTAAAAAGGTACACTCACCAGAGGTCCCTTCTCTGCCTGGCGGGTCTGGGAGGCAGCCTTGGGTGGGTTCAGGGGGTACTGGCTCCAGGTCCAGGGTGAGAAACAGTTCCTGGCTGTCGGGAAAACTGGTTTCTCCACTTGATGAGGAGGAGGTTGTAGATAGCTCACAGCAAGCATCTTCCTCGTCCCCAAAACCTGCTTCCATGTTGCCTCCATCTTCATTGAAGGAGTCAAACAACATGGTTGGGGTAGTGGTGGCTGAACCCCCTAAGATGGCATGCAGCTCATCATAGAAGCGGCATGTTTTGTGCTCTGACCCGGAGCGGCCGTTTGCCTCTCTGGTTTTCTGGTAGGCTTGCCTCAGCTCCTTAAGTTTCACACGGCACTGCTTCGGGTCCCTGTTATGGCCTCTGTCCTTCATGCCCTTGGAGATTTTGACAAATGTTTTGGCATTTCGAAAACTGGAACGGAGTTCTGATAGCACAGATTCCTCTCCCCATACAGCGATCAGATCCCGTACCTCCTGTTTGGTCCATGCTGGAGCTCTTTTGCGATTCTGGGACTCCATCATGGTCACCTCTGCTGATGAGCACTGCACTCACCTGCAGCTTGCCACGCTGGCCAAACAGGAAATCAAATTCAAAAGTTCGTGGGCCTTTTCTTGTCTCCCTGGCCAGTGCATCCTAGTTGAGAGTGCTGTCCAGAGCGGTCACAATGGAGCACTCTGGGATAGCTCCCGGAGGCCAATACCATCTAATTGCGTCCATGGTACCCCAAATTCAACCCGGCAAGGCCGATTTCAGGGTTAATTCCCTTGTCGGGGGTGGAGTAAGGAAATCAATTTTAAGAGCCCTTTAAGTCGAAAAAAAGGGCTTCGTCGTGTGGACAGGTGTACGGTTAAATCGATTTAACGCTGCTAAATTTGACCTCAATTCCTAGGGTAAACTAGGGCTTAGTGTATAATAAAATTAAACCTCAGATTCTGCAAAGGGATTCACTTGTATCGACCATTTTATGACCATTTAGTCTCCCCAATTACAATAGTTATCTAAAATGGCTAAGCAGTCTGTCTATATGGATACTTCTGCAGGATCAGGGTCTATATGTATTACAATACAATAATAATGGTAACTTAAGAAAACATTTTTTAAAAATGTATACAATTTAATTTGTTGTATGAAAATCCTTTTGTTGTTTACAAATACCTGGTTCCTCTCAGACATAAGAAAATCTATTCGTCCGCCAGGTAGTCCAAGCTCAATATAAGTCTTCACTAATCTTAGATCTGCACTATTACCTTAAAACAAACAAACAAAAAAGGTTAAAAGGCTTGCTATGACAAAAGTGATCTTGCTATTTAACAAGGTGAATATACTAATTTAGAAACAAGACAGACAAAATGGACAGACAGACAACTGCAGCACTGGCATTCCCCAGCAAACTAATGCAAATTTTATATTTTACCATATCAAAATTAAAACTAATTAAGACCTCTGATGCTGTAGTAGCAAAACCAAACACAATGATAGAATCACAATCTACAGAAATGACACAAAGCTCACAGCCATTTTAGAAAACCCAGAACTTACGTAGTTAAGTTTTGGTGACTATGTGTATAATATTTTACATTCACTGGATGTTAAGGCAAAAAGTACAACTAAGTACTAACTAATTTTGATAAAATTCAGTGAAATGAACTCAGACTGGGGGAGGAGGAAGGAAGGATTAGAGAATTTGAGGGATGGGAGAGAGGAGTAAGGGACCAGTTAGAAGCAGCACTACATAAGGATTAGTAAAGTATAAAGGCAAAATGGATTATAAAAAAAGAGGTTACTGACCTGTTCAGTAACTGTTGTTCTTCAAGAAGTGTTGTACACATCCATTCCACTCTTGGTGTCTGCGTGCCCTGCTGTTGGAAACATTTTTCCTCTGTGGTACCCTTTGGGTGGCTCGAGAGCCTCTGCTGCTGTGCATCACTGTGTACACGTATAAAGGTCAGAGCTGTCCCCAGGCCCCACTAGTTTCTTTTTTGCTGGAACTTCAATGTAGAGGGTAGGAGGGCAGTTTGTGGAATGGATATGTGTAACACATCTCAAAGAACAACAGTTATTGAACAGGTTAATAACTTTTTTCTTCTTTGAGTCATTGAACATGTGCATTCCACTCTTGGTGACTCACAAGCCATGAAACTCGGAGTTTATTTCAATAAAGATTGTAGAACTTGTCCAAGTCTACCATTGTCGCTAGTCCTAACAATGGGATGCAAATGTGTGGACTGAGGATGAATTTGCCACTCTACAAATGTCCACAACTGGAACATGTGCTAGAAAAAGCCATTGAGGCCGATTGTGATCTCACTGAATGACCTGTGGCAGGGTTACATTAGCCAGGTCATAGCACATGCATATACAGGAGGCTATCCAGGAAGAAATTTTCTGAGTGGAGGCTGATTGTAGCTGTGGCAGAGAGAATAAAAGGACAAACAGTTGGGAGGACTTCTGTCCAGGTAGAATGCCATAGCTTTTCTGATGTCCAGAGTGTGCATACATTCCTCTTCCCTACTCGAATGTGGCTGTGGCCAGAATACAGGTAAGTACATTGGCTGGTTGATACGGCAAGAGGACACCACCTTTGTGATAAACCTCAGATGAGGACACAGGTAAACCTTGTCCTTAAAGAAGATCATATAGGGATCATTAAGGCATGCAGCTGTTCTACTCTTGTGGCTGAAGTGATGGCAACCAAAAATGCCACCTTCATTGATAGAAGTAGTAGAAAGTAAGTAGCAAGGCTCAGATGGGGACCCATAAGTCTTGACAACACTAAGTTTAGATCTCCTGGGAGAATGGGGTCTTGCACCTGATGATATAATTTGACTAGACCTTTCAAAAACCTTATGGACATGTCATTACAAAAATAACAGATCAGTTATCCATTTTAGGGTAGAGAGTTGAAATAGCTGCCACATGTACCTTGATAGAAAAGTAACAGCTTAACCTTGGTGGTTTCAGCTCCAATAAGTAATCTAGTATGTGTTAAATGGAAGAATGGGAAGGTGATACTGTGTAATGGAGAGACCTGTTGGAAAAACATCTCCACTTAGAGAGGTAAGTAGTCCGAGTAAAAGGCTTTCTACTATTTAGCAGGATCTCTTGAACTTCTTTTGAGAAAGACTGCTCTCTAATGTCTAGCAATGGAGCATTTATACAATTAAATGGAGAGATTGCAGGATCAGATGGAGTACGTGACTATGATTTTGGGAGTGTAATGGGGCGACCGCCCCACACTGGCCTGTAAGGGGTTAATGGAGCCCTAGGGAGCCAATAGGAGAGGGGCTGCGATGAGCAGCCAACCAGGGCCTGGCAGGCCCATATGAAAAGAGCTGCAGGGCAGGACAGGTGCAGTTATTTGTTCCCTAGAGCTTGAGGAGGGAGACCAGGCTGCCTTGCAGGAGGAAGAAAGTTAGCACCTTGGATAGAGAAGTGCTGGATAGGATCAGGAAAGAGAAAGACACCTCCTGGCTGACTGCTAAAACTGTCATGCTGAGATCCTGAGATAAGGGCGGAGAAGGTGCTGGGGCTGCAGGGACGTGGCCCAGGAAGGGGAAGCTGGCGGGGACACAGCATGTGGCTGCCATCTACAGGGTCCCTGGTCCGGAACCCGGAGTAGTAAGCAGGCCCGGGTCCTCCCCTCATCCCCACTGAGGAAGTGGCTGGACACTTGGACTCCAATACATTCCCCCAGAAGAGGGGGAGCACAGAGTGTTGCACAGCTGGAGGGCTGTGTCCTGAAGAGGATGCCATGGTTCTTGGGAATGACATGGGTCCAGGCAGTGAGACATCACAAGAAGGCGGCACACTGGCTAGCAGAGCTAATCCCCGGGACAGCCAGCAGGAAGCACCCTCCATCACAGGGAGATTAGGTCCAAGTATAAAGGAAGTGAGAGTGGAGATTTCACTAATGTATCTGCAAATATTTGGACAAAGATACCACTCATGGTAACTCAAACTATGTGCTCAGGTAATCTGCCACATCATTTTGGATCCCCGGTAGGTAAGAAGCTTCCAGATCAATCAAGTTGGCAATGCAGTGCTCCCAAAGCAGAGATGCCTCAGAGTGGAGACAAATGGGCTCCTCTCTGCTTGTTGAGGTAAGACATTGCCAGTGTGCTGTCTGTAAGGACTAACAGGCTGTTTCCCTTGATCTGGAGCAAGATGGCACGCAAATCTGACAGCTTTCTGACATTGAAGTGTAAAGCTAAGTCCTCTGCAAACAATAGACCCATGATTCTGTAGAGAATCCAGATGGGCCCCCAACCCAAGGGCAGATGTGTCTGACACGAATGTGAGCATTGGTGTCAGATGGGCTAAGGGAACACTCATATGTACACTGGTGGACAAGTCCAGCCAGTCAAGGGAGGAAGGGACATGAGAGGGTATCCTCACCACTATGTCTAAATTGAGACAGCTCGGTGAGTAGACTGAGACTAGCCAACCCTGAAGAATTCTGAGGGGCAGTCTGGTGTATTGAACCATGTATGTCCCAGAAGCCTCCAACAGTTTCGTGCTTTTGGGATTTGTTGAGCTTTGAGATCTATAATAACTGATCAAATTGCCTGATACTTTGATTTCAGAAGAAAAGCTCTGGCTTGATTCAAGTCTAGTACAGCCCCCATAAACTCTGTTCTCTGAACTGGGGAGAGGAAACTTCTCTGCATTGACTAGCAGTCCTAAAGCAGTAAATGTTGACTAGATCAGAGATACACTGAACCACACCTGCAGTCTGGATCAGCCCTTGACAACCAGTTGTTCGAACAGGGATAAACTTGGACTCCTGATCTTCTGAGGAAGGCAGCTACTACTGCAATAACTTTTGTAAAGACCTTGAGAGCTGCTGACAGATCAAATGGTAGTACAGTGAACTGATGATTTTGATTCACCAGAAATCTGAGGTACTTCCTGTGAGCTTGGTTGGTTGCCACATGGAATTAGGTATCTTTTAAGTCAAGGGTAGCATACCAGTCTCCAGGGTCCAGGACAGGGACAACAGAAGCTAGAGTGACCATGCAAAACTTTATCTTTAATAATTTGTTGGGTTGACGCAGGTCTAAAATTGATCTGAATCCCCCATTGCTTTCAGGATCAGGAAACGGGGAATAAAACTCCGTCCCTCTGTGGCAGCACGGAACCTCCTCTATGGCCCCCAACTGAAGGAGAGATTGTACCTCCTGAAGGAGGAGCTCCCTATGAGAGTGGTCCCTGAGGAGGGGAAGGGAGGGACAGACATAAATTGAACAGTATATCCCACTTCCACAGTGCTCAAAGACCCACTGGTCCAAAGTAATTCAGGACCAAGCACTGTGGAAGTGGGACTGTTTGCAAATGTAACAGGGACAGGGTCTGGAAATATGGGCTCCCCAACTGGCCCATCACACTTGCTGCTGGCACTTACCAGATATCTAGAAAGGCCCAGAGCTGGAGCTGAAGCAGCAGGAGGGTGAGGCCTGCGTCTATAACCTCTGGACTTCTCTGAAAGGACAAGATGAGGATGCGGAGTGGGAAAATGGTGCGTCTACTGAGAATGATAGTGCTTTCTGATTGGGGAAAGCATGTACAAACCCATGGACTTAAAGGTGTCCCTTCAGTCCTTAAGCCCATGGAGCTTCCTGTCTGTCTGATCTGAGAACAAAGAAGGACCCTCAAGAAACACGTCCTAAATAGTATTCTGCGTTTCACGGGGAGACCAAAAAACTGTAACCATGAGGCTTTCCGAATAGCATCCCCAGAAGCCATGGTCCTAGCCGTTGAGTCTGCCACTTTCAGGTCTGCCTGCACCAAAGTTCTCATTACTAGTCTACCCCTGTTCTCCATGGAGCCCCATAAATTAAAATCATAATGCCCCAGCAGAGCCTGTTGGTTGGCAATTCAAAGCTACAATTCCCCACTCAAAATAAAACTTCATGCCAAAGAAGTTCAGTTTATTTGCCTCGTTTGATTGGGGGTGGGGGGAAGCCTGATGCGCACTCTCATTAGCCGCTGTAACAACCAGCAATCCTGGAGATGAGTGGGAATAAAAGATAGTCAAATTCTTGGGAGGACACATAGTACTTTTGCTCTGCATGCTTTGAGGTGCAAGACAATGAAGATGGGGTCTGCCATAGTGTCTTCATAGGCTCTAATATCACCTCGTTGATTGGCAGTTGCACACTAGGTGGACCTGTCATTGATAAAATGTCAGTCAGGTGATGAGAGGACTCCCTGACCTCCTTGATCTGAATGCCCAAGTCTAAAGCCATACTCTTTAACAATTCCTGATAGGTCTTGTAATCATCAGGAAGGTGTGAAATTGCCTCCAAGGAAAGAAACTTCTCCAGAGAGGGTGAGCATGAAGCCAAGACTGGAAGTAGCTGAACTTCCACACGCTGCTCCTCTTCTTCCTAAGCTCCTCTTCTTGACACTCAGTACTGGGCCCGAACACTTGAGATGGAGCAGCTTGGTGAAAGGACTAACACACCTGGATTAGGGCACAGAGTAGGCTCGACAAGAAGAGGACGTAGAAGTTGGGGGAACCCCCACGGGTTCTAAAATGGCCATTGATAAGGGGCCAAACTCCAGTGACCTCCTGGCCATGTTCCCAGTAGCTCCCACTGTGGGGTCACGAAGGAATGTGGAGAAGGAGAATCTAGGTGGGGACCGGTAGATCCTGCTCTGAGGCTGAGAGATATAAGATGCCACTTCTGAGTCAGATGAAGAGAAATTCCCCTTCCTCCAATCATGGAGGGGTTGCTCAAGCCAGTGCCGGGGACTGGAGCAGAGAACTTGGCGATGGGCAGAGAGTCGCAATCATTGCTGGCTTCCCCTTAGGACAGTACTGATGATCTGACTATCTGGGAAATAAGCAGCTGGTGTAGTATTGCATGGTGTATCGCTGGCGTTGGTGTCAGCTGTTTCAGTAGTCCAGAGGGATGTGACTCCTGAACCACCAGTGACACCAGTACTCAGAGGCAGAGTAAATTCCTTGCTGCTGCAAAGGACTCTGGGGTAGTTGGCACTGAGACCATATCTGTCTGCTGCGATGCCGCTGAAGTTGATGCTTTTGGCACTGGACTCAACAGTATCTTCTCCAGCACATAGTCAATTGTGCTGAATTAGACACTGATTTGGAGGAGGCGTGCTTAGATTTCAGTTGCACTCTACTCGACTACCTCTCACCCCTCTTTCCATGCTTGGAGGGTAGAGATCTTCCCCTGGTCAGATACTCTTTGGAAGATTTATACTTCTTCCGAGGCACAGGTGAAAGAGTCCCAGGACTCCGACAGTTGTGGAGGCGCACTTCTAACTGAAGCTAAGCACTTGACACCAGGTTTGACCAGGATAGCTCCCAGGATGGTCTGAGCACCACCTCCATTAGCAGCAACTTCAGCCTAGCCTCCTTATTCTTTGTTGTCCTAGGCTTGAATTCCTAGCTAATCTGGCACCAGTGTATTTGCTCCTCCCTCACACTCAACTACAATGTGGGTCGTTTACCAGCATAGGTTTTGAGCAGGAAGCTCATGGCCTGAAGCCCAGCAACCGGGGCATGCCTCAGTGCCAGCAGCAGAATACATATACACACATAAAATTTTGTTTTTTAAAACAAAACAACTAACACTTACTAACTATAACAAGTACTAAACTACAACTATACCATATATACAGAGAAGAGACACAATTGTTCTGCAATGAACAGGGGTTCCAATGACCATCATGGGCAGTAAGAAGGAACTGAGGGAGGCCGGGGGCAGCTCTGCCCTTTATACCTATACGCAATGGCACACAACAGCAGATGGTGCTTGAGCTGCCCAACAAGTACCACTGAGGGAAAAAGTTTTGACAGCTGTTCGTGGGCACATAGACACCAAGAACAAAATGCATAAGTACAATCACTTGAAGAAGAATTATAGAAATGTTGGGCTGAAAGGATCTCGAGAGGTCTTCAGAGTACTTCCCCCTGCATTAAGGCATGAGCAAGTATACCTAGAGCATCCCTGACAGGTATCTGTCTAGTCTATTCTTAAAAACCTCCAATAATGGGGATTCCAAAAAACTTCTCTTAGTAGTCTATTCCAGTACTTAACTATCCTTATAGTTGGAAACTTTCTCCTAGTAACTAACCCAAAGCTCCCTTGCTGCAGATTACTTCTTTTCCTACCTTCAGTGAGCATAAAGAACAATGGATCACATCCTCTTTATAACATCCCTTAACACATTTGAAAATGCCCCTTCAGTCTTTTCTCAAGACTAAACATGCCTAGTTTCTTAATCTTTCCCCATAGGTCAGATTTTCTAAACCTTTTACCATTTTTTTAGATGTCCCCTGGACTCTCTCCAATTTGTCCACATCTTTCCTAAAGTGTGGCACCTCGATCTGGACACAGACTCCAGCTGAGGCACTACTCGTGCAGAGCAGAGCAGGACAATTACTTCCTGTCTTATACAACATTCCTGTTACTACTCCCCAGAATTAAGTGAGCCTCTTTTGCAACTGCACCATGTTATTGGCTCATATTCAATTTGTGATTCTCTATAACTCTCAGTTTCTTTTCTACAGTAGTGCCGCCTAGCCTGTTATTTCACATTTATTATTTGTGTGCTTGATTTTTCCTTCCTAAACGTAGTGCTCTGCACTGGTCTTCAGTGAATTTCACCTTACTGTTTTCAGACTACTTCTCTAATTTATCAAGCTCCTTTTGAGTCCTAATCCTGTCCTTGAAAGTACTTGCAACCCTTCCCAGCTTGGTGTCATCTGCAAATTTTACAGGCACACTCTCCAATCCATTATCCGAACCATTAATGAAAATGTTGACAAGTACCAGACCCAGGACAGACTCATGGGGGAATGTACTAGCTATGTCCTCCCAGTTTGACAGCAAAACCTCTCTTTGAATACAATTTTTCAACCAGTTATCGATTATTGGAAGATAAATAACATTCCTGGGAGTGCTACAAGAGGAATATAAGGATCCAGTGAAAATGGTTTAATTGGCCTCCTGAAGATTCCTCTTACGTTGGGGGAATCCCTTGGTGGGCTGATAACTTGGAGATAAAAATACCTATATCCTGGCTACACTACAGCTTCCACAGTTGCTATCATCAGTAGATCTGCTCCAGTGGTGAATCACACATCTGAATTTTGCCAGGGAAGAGAGCACTAAAGGTATTGATATTTCTCTTTTTTGGTTTGAGGTTCACCATATAATAAAAATATTGTAGGAATAAAAGAAAAGGGTACTCCATTTAAATGATCATATTTATTATGAAAGGCAGTTCCTGATACGAAAGAAGTTGGCTAAAATCTCCAAAGTAAGTTTTTCTAATCATTTTTTAAATCAATCGACGAGGAGGGTTTGATATGAGGTACAATAGGGAACAAGGGCATGGTTCTGACAACAATTTATTATGGATGGGTTAATTGCTGTATAATTCTTGGCATTACATGGTGTTAGAAAATCTGGATGGGGGAAACAGCATCTCCCAGCCCAGTGCACAAATTGAATTAGACAGATATTAATAATGAATGCTCCCTAGATAGAGTCATGAGTAGAATCTATTTGGATATTTGTTTTTAAACATGGAAATCTGACAGCTGAACAGGAAGGATGATTATTGTATATAGGAACTGCTATATCAGATCAGACCAGTGCTCTATTTACTACGCTGTCTTGTTTCCTTAACTGGCCAGTACCAGATGCTTCACTGAGAGGTACAAAAAACGCTATAGTGGACAATTATGGAAAACCTACCCAGAGGTGAAGTTTCTCCCTAACTCACACAAGTTAGTAGTCTGCTTATATCCTGAAGCAGGTGAATATATTATATCTAAATTTTTAATCCTCCCTACTTTAATGGTGGATGTTCTCATTACCAGAATAAATGTCTAATCATTTTTTGAATCCTACTAAGCTCATGGCCTCAATGCTATCTTGTGTCTATGACTTTCACAGGTAAATAGCTGGATAAACACACTTTTCTTCTCCTTGACAATGTACCTATAAAGCTTTTAAACAACAACAACAAAAACAGTTATTAACCTTTCTGTAACTGTTGTTCTTTGAGATGTGTTGCTCATGTCCATTCCATGTTAGGTGTGCGCATGCCGTGTGTACCATCACCAGAGATTTTTCCCTCAGTGGTATCCATCAGGCTGGCTCTAGTGCCTTCTGGTGCTGCGTGCTTATGTGCTGGTATAAGGGGAACTGCTGGCCCTGCATTCGCTCTGCTCCTTCTTGCCGGCTAACTCCAACTGAGGGGCAGGAAGGTGGGTTGTGGAATAGACATGAGCAACACATCTTGAAAAACAACAGTTACGGAAAGGTTAGTAACAGTCTTTTCTTCTTCGAGTGCTTGCCCATGTCCATTTTACACGAGGTGACTCATAAACACTACCCAAGAAGGTGGGCTTGGAGTTCATGGTCATGCAGAATGCAACACTGCTCTCCCAAACCTGGCATCATCTCAAGCCTGCTGTGTGATGGCATAGTGGAAGAAGGCATCATTAACAGTCTAATTTCCCTGTCCTTTGTCCCAGACCCGAGGGCCAGGCAGAAGTTGCACTTCTGGTGCACATGGGACCACCCAAAGCAATGGACAAACGTTGAGTGGCCGTAGCTTACAAGTATAGCCTCTCAACAGGAGAGGTAGTATTTGAAACCTGGCAAGCCAGACATGCCCTGCCAGGAAGACAAGGCTCCGAAAAGGGAAAAAGAGGAGGAAAACAATCCTCTTACTATTTAATGTTAACTAACTTTAACTTATACTAACGAACAACTATAGTCTAAACTAGAATACGAAATAGCTGAAGCACTCTCAAAAAGTGGACATGCTAAAGCTCCATCTCAGACCAACGCGGTACAGAAGGAACTAAGGGTGGTTTGGCTACGCATTACTATATAGCCCCAGTGTCTGGGACAAGAAGGCACAGGGTGCAGGCGCAGGCCAAACAGGCACTGCTAATGGAAAAATCTCCAATCAAGGGTTCAAGAGGTGCATGCACACCTGAACTGGAGCACTCATAGGGACACTGCTCGAAGAACATCACATTCTTAATTCATTTTAATGAATATTTGTTTCAACATGGTTTAACTCAGAGCTCAAAACAACAAAACCAAAACTTGATCTTGATCAATTAATCTGTTATTCAGTAACAAGCACCACAGCATACCATCTAGGCCATGAACACAGACTATGAGATGTATTCCATCTTCTGAACCTTCATCCTCCTCTGTGCTGAAATAAGGTGCGGACGAAGCCAGTCTGAGAACATCACTATACATAAATCCAGGGAGTTTAAGTTGCTTTAATTCCTCTTTAGCCTGGAGAAAACTGGAACAAAACAGTGCTTACTATAATAATTCTGTTATATAGCTTATTAAAATCCAATAAATGTAGGGTCTGCAAGAACATAATTTTCCACTGCTTTTTACTTAAATATTTCATTTATTTAGTTCATATAAAGCATAAAAACCATTTATTCCAGACTCAGGCACCCATGACAAATTATTAAAAAAGTGCAATCCAAGATAATAGTGCCAAAACAACAAAAGTAGTCAGTCCCCAAAATCCAAATTTTCCACCTCAGATCTCATGAAATCCTATTCTCCCCAAATAAAGTCCCCAGCCACAAACACAAGCTCTCCATCCTCCAAACACCTGTGCAAATTGGTCAGCTTTGAGGCATATCATAAAGGTACACAAGATTCTAGAGTTATTCCTGTCAAGTGCAATAAACAGCATTCATCTAAATGAAATATTAATGTGAATACAACTGGGTTTAATTCTTTCTTAAAGCCTGATCTGAAGCCCACTGGAAGTCAAGGTAAGTACAGACTCCCATTAACTTTACTGGACTTTGGATTAGGCAGGCACTCAGGCCTGGCTGCACAAAAGGAATTAGTCATTGCAATGCTGAGCATCACAGCAACATAGCCACCTCCTTTCGCAGAGGCAAGTGTTATTAAGCCAATGGGAGAGCTCTCTCCTGTTGACTAAGAGCATCTCCACCACAAGCACTACAGTGCACCACTGTAAGTACTGTAGTGTAGATATAGCCTAAGTCTAGACTGCAGGGAGATACCTATCTCTGCTAGCAATTCACAGCTGGCAACTGTCTTTGGAGTTAGGCATCTATGTTGTTTTAGCAAGAAGAGGATGGGGTCCTGGGAAGGAGACCCTCCTTCAACATTTCCCAACATTTACCAGCTGTTAGGGTACTCACTAGGGACATGGGAGACATTTGGTTCAATTCCCCCTTCCACCTGAGGGGTAAAAGGAATTTGAATAGAATCTGCCACCTTTTAGGTGAGTGCTCAACTATTGGGCTGTGGGATATTCTGATGGGAGGCTCACTTCATCTCTCTTGTTGAAGTACTGCACTGTAGATAAATAGTGCATGACAGTCATTTGAGCAGAGAGACTGTTTCCTGAATGACTGTTCTAACCACCAGACTAGAGTCATTCTCATTCTTGTGCACATGTGAGAGAGAGACAAGGTGGGTGAGGGAATATCTTTTATTGGATCAACCTCTGTCAGTGAGAGAGACAAGCTTTCAAGCTGACACGGAGTTCTTCAGGTCTGGAAAACATACTCAGAGTGTCACAGCTAAATACAAGGTGAAAGCATATTTCAAGGGACCATACAAGGTGAAGTGGCCAGTTATACCTCCCCAGTCATGCATGGAAAGGGTAAGCTCGGGGAAGAGTTTTAATGGATTGTAGATTGTTGTAATAAACCATAAATCCAGTGTCTCTATTCAGTCCATTATCTTTGAGAGAGAAAGGGCAAGAGTGAGAGCATACAAGCATGAGAATGACTCTACAGCCTGGAGGTTAGAGCACTCATCCAAGATGTGGGAGACCTACGATCAAACTGGAGTTTGAACTGGGCGGCCTCCCAATCTCCTGGGGGAGTATCCTAACCACTTTGCTAGAAGTTACAAGAGAAATCCTCGTCCTCCCCTGATCTTTGCTGTTTTGTGTGAACTCATCTGGGGGGCCCAATCTGGCAGGCAGCGTCTGAGCGCACCTATTGGATTGGGCCCCACACTCAACTTCGGAGGCCAAATGTTAATCATCCTCCCATGGTTTGTGAATCGCTCTGGGTCTTAGGCAAGAAATAGATATTCAGGTGCATTGAGGGAGGTAGCAGGGCACCTACTCAGAAGCAGAAACATAGTTATCTCGGAAACTTTTACTGTAAAAATGTAGGTGCTGAGTTATTTAGGCACCTACAGGGTTAGGTGGCAGCTGAGTGGGAATTTTGTGAATCCTAGTGGAGCCTAAAACTGGTACTTAGGTGCAGGTACCAGAGGGATAAAGAATGGTAGGAAGGCCTAACTCCTTTTTTGCATCCAGGCCTCAATCTCTACGTCAGATGAGGATGGAGACAATGCTTGGAATTGCCTACCAGCAGCCAATTGTAACAAACTGAAGAATTGCCACTGATGTGCTCCAAAAGGAACCATGTACCATCCTCGTTAGTAGAGAAAAAGATCATTATGTGAGGTCTCACAAGTGAGAGTCAGGAAAGCAGGGGATGCTAAAATCACTTCACCATAAAAAACAACCTTATTCTAAGTGCCCTTGTCCATGCTTATTTATATTTGATTACTGTACATATAGTCCTTAGTATAGATGCAGACTTTATGAATTACTATACATCTATAGCTCTAATAAATGTAAATGGAGAGTTTTTTAATGCTCCCATTCTTTACCAGTAGCCGGTTGCACACATTGTAGCTTCTGTAGGCTGAGCACATTGCGCCCACCAGGGGCTTCTTACATCCCTCTGTTCCTCCCCGGGCCCCACAAGCACCTTGTAGGCCACCTTCCCATGCCCATTCATTTCAGGGTCTCTCTGCTACTCCCATCACCCCCTCCCTCTGTGTGCCCCCCCCATGTCTCCTCCACATATAACTGGCTATTCCCCCCCGCTGCCCCCTCCTCCCCCCAGGTCTCTGTGTTCCTCCCCATCCCATCTCCAACTCCCACCACCACCACTACAGTGTCTGCTCCTCCTTCCCAGGGCTTCTCCTCCCTCCCTTACCATCTCTCCTCCCCAGTTCCTGTTTTCCTTTTCCCAACTCTACTCCCCAACCCTGTGTCTCTGCTTCCACGCCCACCCAACACCCCCCGGGTCCCTGCTTCTCACACCACCACCACTCCCTCGTCCCCAACCAATCCCTTTAAAGGTCCTGCTTTGCCCCTCATCTACTCACCCATATTCTAGGTCTCGGTTTCCCCCCTTTGCCTCCAGGTCCCTCCATCCACCCGTCCCCGTCCCCCACATTTCTCTCCACCCCCGATTCTACCACCGCGACCCAGACCTCCCCAGGTTCCTGTTTTTCCTCCCACCATTTCCTATCTTCTGGTCCCTCATGCTTCTCTCACTGGATCCCCACTTCTCCCTCACCCCGTCCCCACGTGCCCCCTACAAACTGTCCCTGTAAAGCTCTCTTATTTCTGTTACAGTCTGGGCTATGCACAATGTCCCCACATGGCAAATTAAGCTGCTGCCTCTGATATGTAGGCAGTAAGGGGGCAGGAACAGAGAATTTCCTTTGCCTGCAGCACTGGAGCAGTGGGGGGACCCTGATTTTCCCCTGACTCAGCCTTCTCCTGTATTCCAATTTGCTGCAAAAATTAATAGGTTTGTGCCCCTGGATGCCTGAAACATTCCCTGTAATTTTGGAATTGGTGGGATGTAGTGTTCCAAAGTTATTGTGTTACAGACAAACAGATGACAAAAAATTGCCATTGAGTTGAATGTTACACCTCACTTTGCCTGATCACTTATGCTGGGCAGCTTTTAGTTTTGTTGTCTTAAACAATTTTGTAAATCATGACGGGGCCTTTTTCTTTACCTACTATGTTAAGTTTTCATTTTATAAAACACCATATTTCTTTTCTCTGAGATCTTGAAATATTTCTATTCTGTAATTCCTCATTTTAAAATGTGTTTTAATGTAAATGTATTCAATATATATAAATCTTAAAGTTTCAATTTTGCTTTAAACTTGCCAAACAAGGTGAGATAAGTAGATGTGATAACTGGAATTCTGTGTCAACATACGCTTTCTAACAACCCTCTAAAACCTGAAAAGTTAGCTGTGTGTGCAGGAGAAAATAAATCCATAATTCATCAACCTGGAAGATATCTTGATCAAAGACCATGTTTCTTTCCCCTCTGAATACCATATTTTAAGTTTTTCAAAATTTAAAGAGACTTTGTTTTAAAATGATCACTTACGCTAGCATTTGAGGTTTGGGGGAGCTTTCATACCACGAAATAGGTGAAGCTGAGCTGCAGGATGTGCTGCCTGGCTGTTTTGTTATTGCATCAGATTTGCTTTTTGAAGAACATATAACACTGCAAGGAGAGTCTCTCAGCACAGAGGGAAAAGACAAACAACCAGGAGTACAGATAGGAGCCATATTCATTCCATCTCTTAGATGCTCGCTGTCAATCCTTTCAGATCTCAAAGCTTTTTCTTCCATTAGACCATGATTCTGCTCAAAGTCAGCATTTGTATCTCCATCTAAAATATTACTATAATCCGTTTCCTCATAATACCCATTTTCAACCATTTCTTGATCCTGCTCCTCCTCCTCCTCCTCCTCCTCCTCCTCCCGTTGCGAAGAGCCAACAGTTTGTTTTTCAGATTTTTCCTTTTGAGGACTATCAGGATTGCTGTTGTCAGTAGGGCAAATATCAGAAATATCTGTACTGCTTCTAGAGCCAAAGTAGTTTTCTACAAGACCTTGTTTCACAATATCGATACTGCTGGTTGATGAGAGATTATTTGCATCTGGGTGAGTCTCACTTTCAATTGTTGGCAATTCCTCAGTTGTTTGCCTTAATTCTAAAGGTTCGTTATGTTTTCCCTCATTTGTTTTCTCTACATTACACTTAGCATTACTAGATACTGAACCTGAAACAACACATGGTTCTCCCAGATAAATAACTTCTGAATGTAACTCAGTTTCTCCTTCTGTAGTGTTCTGATGCCTATCAAGGCTTTGAGAGTCCTTAAAAACTGTGTCAAAGTTTGCACGTGAGCTGTAATTTTTCATCTCAGTAGATATATCTTCATCTGAAGCAACTAACTGTAAAGAATCTTTTATGTCTGAAAGTGAGGAATGCAGAGAGACAGTTTCAATGTGTGAATGCCCTGAAAATACAACACACTGTTGCTGTAAAATGATATTTGATTTTTTACTGTCATCACATTTTGGCAAATCAATTGTTCCCATATCTAATATAGTTTTGCTGTCACTTAGTTGGCATTCAGGTACAAGTGATATCTTTGAATTTTCATCAGGTGAAAGCTCATCATCATCTGACGGTAGAGAGTTTATGGATGTCAGGGATGACTGTATTTCACTCAATGCACTAGTACTCTCAGTACAATAGCTTTCTATTGCATTTTTTATGTAATCTGGTTTTAGTAAAAGCTGAGGAAACAGTCTTTCACTGTTGTAAGCACTTTGCCCTTGAATGGTTTCAAAAAACACATCAGGGTTGGAGTGTGTTGCAAAAGAGCTTGGTTCACTTTCTACACCTGAATCTGAAAACCTAGATGAGGCATAAATGACACTAACATCTGGTAACTTAACCGTGTCTCCACTTATGGCAACATGAGTCTCTTTTGTAGAAAGAGCAGAATGATTGCTTTTTATTCTTGTCAAGGCATCTCCAGTATGTTGAAAGTTCATTTCTTGGACATCGTCCTTTTCAAGCACCAATACCTCTTCCCCCGAGTTAGTTTTACTTCCAGATTCTGCGGTCTGAAAGTTGGGCACCTGTAAATTCTCTCCATCTTGCAAAAATTCTGCCCACAACCCAGTACGAACAGTCACTTTCTCCCCTTCATAAGGATTCTTGTTATTTGGTTTGACCTCAATTGTCCTCACTCCTGATGAAGTTGGCTGACAGCCAGGACAACCTTCAACTGTGCTTCTAGGTGTCAAGATGCTATCCATCTGTGTAACTCCAGTACCTGCCTGGGAGGTATTAAGTCTGCCAAAAATGGCAGAATTTGCACAATGAGAGATCACAGGGCTACCCTGGCTTTGCAGAACATGGTCAGTTTGGGCAGATTTTTGTTCAGTTCTAGATGGCAAACATCTAAGTTCTTTTTGACTTATTTGCCTTGTGCAGGTCCTTGTGTCACAAGCAAAGCCATCTATTGCAGGATCCAGTCCTTTCTGATGAGATGAAGGCCTGCCTTCATAGCATTTAGAGACATCCTCTGGTGCTGTGTTTTTCAAACATTTATAGCCTACCAAGACCACAGAGTCCTTTGAATTCTGTTTTACTATTTTTTTTGTGTTTTCAGTTTTCATTGTTTTCATTAGTTTAGTAACCTTAACTTTGGATTTATTTACATCTTCATTTTTCCCTTTCAAAGACTTTGTTAGCTGCTTTTCACTTTCTGAATGCCAAATGTTGGAGGCACCTGCAGGTCTGATTTTCAACTCTGGGCTAGAAAAACCAGCTACAAAACCTTCTTCGGCCTCAAATTTATCCAGCTTATTGGACTCTGACCTCTGAAGATTTTCAACTGCTACCCAGGGTACAGCCAAATCTTTTACCACAAAAAAAAAAAAAAAAAAGTGAGAAAAGGAAAGTACAGTTTATAACAAGATTATGCAAATTACTAAAGCTATACAACTTTCATTACGAAATTAAAAAAAAACTCTACAGCTATTCAAAATATAAACTAGAAAAACATTTCAAAGGAACATTTCTCTATAGCTAGAAAATATACAGAAAAGTGTACCTAATTTTTCTATAGCGTAACTCATTCTTCAGAGGAAAAACACACAAGCTTGTATTTACCTTCGGTAATGGAATCTAAATACCGATCTTCAAAGATTATAGGTAATGAGTTCAGATCTCCATCTAGTTCACTGCATTCAATAGGAAGAGGTGGAAGAGAACTGCAGAAGGAGGTGTTTTTGATAGCTGAACACATCTGTAGATGACTCTGAGCACTGAAAAATATTACCTTGTATTAAGAGAATTATAACAGAGGATGGTAATCCTACCAAGTAAATTGTTACTGTTAATACTTAAACAGAATGCGCTAAATCTAAGTTCCTATTAAATTAGTTACACAAGTACGTACAAGGCATTTTTGTAATCTGACGCACACTTGTGACATATGCTGTGCACTACAAACTGTTTCCGTGCATTTAGCAACACGATTTGGAAAAGTAATAAGAAAAGCCTCAATATATTCTATTTCAAGTTACTCACTGTAGTTCTTGATATGCAAGAGCAGCTTGCCTTGGATGCTCAAGACAAAAGAATGCTTCGGAAAACCTTCGTACCTGAAAGATTCCAACAATTATAACTAGCAAAATAAGAATTCTTTTTACATAGAAAAAGCAATTAAAAAAAACCCAACAACATTGCTATGTCACAATGTCAGTGTCGCGCATGAATAAATAGTAACATTTTCATGAAATGCTCAGTCATCAAATTTCATGAACAAGAGTGTCAGTTGATGTCTTTTTTTTTTTTTTTTTCAGCAATACTAACAGATGTAGGATTAGGGCAGATATTAGTTTTGAAAGGGCAGCATGGTCTTGACCAAATAGGGCAAATGTAACATGCTCCAGTTGCCTATCTGGACACATAACAGAGACAAGAACAAAAAAAATTAAGATAAATTTGAATAAAAGGAAGTTTAATTAATATCTATGAGCAAGTTCAAAAATGTATAATGGTTATCCTCAAGAGTGGAAACTCATCAAATATTCTTCAGTTCATGAGAATGAGGCAGGCCAGAATTATACAAGGGTGTGTAATTTGACCTTTTTCTGTTCCAGATTTCAAAGTGAACAAAATATAGTCCATCCATCCAATTACAATGTATAGATTTTACATTTTGCATTGCCTTTACCATTGCTCCTGCAGTTTATAATGCCAAAAGTACTGTGCCAGCAATGATTACCCATTAAGATTTAATACATGAATAAAATAAAGCAAATAAAATATTTAGGTTTTTTTGCAGCACAAAGGAGCTTATATTTACCTATTGTCAAAATAGAAGAATGAAATATATCCGATTAATTTTAAAATGGAGAAACTGAAACTGTGGAATATACAGTAATCTATTATATGTAAAAAATTACAGTAGTGCAATGTTAATATTCCACACGTGAGTACACAATAGTCAGGAACATCAGATCTCCCCAACTGCACATATCATATATTAAGATATGCATATAGTAGCCTAACCAGTAACCTCAAGTCTTATATAAACGTAACATGGGTAAATTAACATTGTTATGAGAACTTCTACTTTTGCATCTCCTCACCGCTGTGTTCAAACATGCCATTTTAATGCTGCATTACAATAGATTTTACCTAGTTTGGTTGGTTTTAAAGGAGATGCAGAGAAAGATGTTGTGGTGTAGAACAGCAGAGTCTCGAGCAACCCTGCATGCTACTATCTTCAGCATAAACATCTGTTTTATTTACTATCTTATATAATAATTGTAAGAAATGTTTGAAATCACTCGGCCATCTAACTGTACTTGTAGTTAGTCTGTTTAACAATGTTTTCTTGCTACTTTCTCTTGCCCGTCCCCTCTGAGTACTTGATACACTCATGGTCTCTTCTTAGATTATACACTCTTCAGGGCAGAAGCTGACTCAGTATGTACTCAGTCAATCCCCAATTGATTCCCCTGGGTGCCACCATTTCAGCTACACACATACACCAACAATCACAGCTACATAATATACAAGGAAAATCTAGTCAAGCATTACTGAGTTCTACAGCATGGGATTATAGCACTATGCAATTCATGTAGACACACAGGCAATACTTAAAATGAAAAGACAAAATGACTTTTTGGTTTATGGGTAAAATCCCATTTAAGTGTTATTTTCCCAGCCAGCAAGTGTTCACAGTAAATATTTCTCAGAGAGAACTATTTCCCAGCCATATGTCAAAATCTGATTTAAAATTTCTGTCATTAAAGTTTATTTTAATGGAAAAATATTTCTTCCCAGCTGCATAATTCAGAAAAAGAAAAAAAACCCACAGTACCACAAAATTCATCTTTAGGCTATCATCAAGCACGAAAAGGTTCAACCACAGGGGAAAGTTTTTCCAAAAAGTTATGCGGAAACGAAAATAGCTGCATTGCAAACTTAACTTATAGCTTTTGTTATAGCTTTTACCAGCAGAAAAAGCTCATCTATTTTTCCTGTCACAGAGAATCAAATTTAAATGATACACAAATGTCCTTGTGTGTAGAAGTAGACTTTCAGTTATAATGTCTCCTTAGATCTTAAATTTGCTGCTCTGGAAGCATAAAAGCAATCTTGGCTAGATGGTCTTTGTTTTTATCATCAGACAAACCACACTTTCGAATTCATTCCTACAAAAGATTGCATCCCTTTGTTCTGGAAAAATGGTTAAGGCATTGTCTAACCCAGACACAACCCTTAGGAGGAAAAGTTAGCATGGCCTGGGAAATATGGAGAAACGGTCATGTTAATATCCCTTCCTCGGAAGTCTGAGAAAGAGCTTGGATGGGTGTTCAAATGGGAAAAGCATAAACAAAACAAAACAAAAACTTCAATGAGACATTCCAATCAAGCACCATGGGAAAAGTTCTTTACACAGAAATTAACTCTTCCTCTTTGTCATAGGATGTGGCCTACCTGTGACAGGCTCCTGTAAGGGAGAACAAGCCAATTCAGACCCACCTGTAAGTGGTAGGTTTATTATTGTTAGGATTATGGTGGCACCCACATTCAAAGAATACGGTAAAACAGTCCCTGCACTGTAATTTAGGAAAGGAACCCAGTGCATCATATTAACAAAAGCGATATTACTCAAATTATCCAAAATTAAAGTACAATTGATTTTTGTCCTAAACCAGTGATTAGAAATGGTGTGTATGGGGGGGCTTTTACTGCTGCCGGCCTAGGTGAACAGAACCCCAGGTGGTGGTGTGTGTGTGTGGGGGAGGCTTTTACTAGGTTATAGATTTTTGTAATAAGACATAAATCCAGTATCTTTATTTGTTCCATGATTTTTAGTGCCCAGCAGAAGTTATGAATTTAAGCTTCCAGGTGTTGTGCGAATTTCCCTTGAGGATGAGGACTGACAGCTGACATATAGAGTGATTGCTTTGTGAAAAGTGTTTACCCACAGGTGATTTGGTGGTTTTGTCTTTCATCATTTTTCTGTGTAAATTCATTTGAGAGGACAGTGATTGTCTCGTGTCACCCAAATAGTTGTTATTGGGGCATTTAGTGCACTGGATGAGGTACACCACAAGTTGTGATAGGCATATGTAGGACCTATGGACCTTGAAAAATGTGTTGTGGGGGTATTGATTATTATAGCAGTGGGGGGATATGGCTGCAGGTTATGCATCTCCTGTTCTGGCAGGATCTGGTGCTGTTTTGAGTTTCTGTGTCCTATTTTGTGCAGCTGGCTTCTGATGATGAGTTTAGAGAGGTTGGGGGTTGTTTGAAGGCCAGAACAGGGGGTTCAGGAAAGATTTTCTTCAGGATGTAGTCCCCATCAACTGTAACTGTTTAATGATACTCCATATGGGTTCCAGTGTGGAGTGGTAGGTGACAACTAGGGGTATGCAGTCAGAGAGGGTTTTATATCTGTATTGAAGCAGGTTCTCTCGGGGTATTTGGGTGACCCATTCCATGATGTGATCCACTTCTCTGATGGAGTGTCCCTATTTTGTGAAGGCGGTTTTAAGTGAGTCAAGGTTTATATCCCTGACGTTCTCCTTGGAGCATATTCTGTTGTACCTGAGTGCCTGACTGTAGATACCAGATTTCTTGGCATGTTGGCGGTGGTTACTGGATCTGTGAATGTAAGTATGGTGACTCATGGGTTTCTCGTATATAGTTGTTTGTAGGGTTCCATCACTGAAGCTGATTGTGGTGTCCTGGAAGTTGACGTTAGTGTGGGAGTGGTCTAGAGAGAGTTTAATGGATGGGTGGTAGTTGCTGAAGTTGTGATGGAAACCTATGCGGGAGTTTAGGTCTGCTCAGAGGATGAAAATATCATTGATGTATCCTCAGGTATATAATTGGTTTCATGGTGAATTTGTCCAGAAATTCTTCCTCAGGGTCACCCATAGTTTGGAAGAGATTGGCATATTGAGGAGCCATCCTAGTTCCCTTGGTTTTTCCCATGGTTCGGACAAAGGGTTTGTTGTTGAATATAAAATTGTTGTGGGCAAGGATGAAATGGATGAGTCTGGGGATGTGTTTGAGGTGGCTGAGTGTTGTCCATTGCCTTGAAGATATTTGAGGCAGACAGCGATGCCACCATTTTGATGGATGGTGGTGTACAGGGATTTATCATTGATGTAATTATATGTCTGAGTTACATCAATGATATTTTCATGGGTCCTACAAATGCCTACCACAACATGTACACAACCGCGCACTAAATGTTCGAATAACAACTATGTGGGTGAAACGAGACAATCAATATACTCTTGAATGCACTCACACAGAAAAATGATAGAAGACAAAAAACACCAAATCACCTGGGGACAACACTTTTCACAAAGCCTATCTGACCTCACAGTCCTCATCCTCAAAAGGAAACCTGCACAACACCTGGGAACTTAAATTCATAACTTTGCTAGTCACAAAAAATCATGGACTGAATACCCCCCACCATCTTTTTTCTCCCTATGACTAGAGCAGGGGTCGGCAACCTATGGCACACGTGCCAAAGACAGCACACAAACCGTTTTTTAACGGCACACTGCTGCCTACCGGGTCCCAGCTGCCGGTCCCACTCATCGTGCTGCCGAACCCAGGCCGGCAGTGGGCTGAGCGGGTCTGCGGCCAGGACCCCGGCAGGCAGCAGTGTGCCATTAAAAATCCTGCCCACCCTGGCCCGCTCTTCTCCGGCCCCCCACCTGCGGGGGCAGGGTGAAGAAGCTTGGTCCTGCCGGCTGCTGCTGCAGGGCAGGCAAGTTCCCCCTCCCCCACCTCTTCCGCTGGCGTGCTGGGTTCCTGCCCCTCCTCGTCTCCCTTCTTGCCGCCGATCAGCTGATGGCTCTTGCGAGAGAGGGAGGGGGAGAAGCAGCACGCTCTCTGCTCCGGGGAGGAGGCGGAGAAGAGGTGGGGACGGGCCGTGCAGAAGCCACTCTGGGCAGGGGGCTGGGAGCACCCCCAGGACCCTAGCCCACACCCCCAGCCCTCACCCCCACACTCCCCCAGCCCCTTGCCCTGACCCCTGCACCCCCCCACACCCCAGCCATCACCCCCACACACACCCCAGCCCCCTGCCCTGATCCCTGCAACCCCCCACACACTCCAGCCCCCTGCCTTGACCCCTGCTCCCCCTCACCCCCCCAGCCCTCTGCCCTGACCCCTACATCCCCCTCGCACACCCACAGCCCTCTGCCCTGACCCCTGCACCCCTCATACACCCCAGCCTCCTGCCCTGACCCCTGCACCCCCCCACAACCCCAGCCCTGATTCCAGCCCCCCCTCCCCACTCCATGCCCTGACTCTTGCACCCCGTACATTCCCACCCCTACCCTGAGCACCCAACGGGAGCTCCTGCACCCCCCCCCACCACATTCCCACATGCACCCCTCGCACCAAATGGGAGCTGCCCTGGTAAGCACTCCACGCCCAAACCTCTTGCCCCAACCCTGAGCCCCCTCCCTCATTCTAGCTCCTGGCCAGACCCTACACCCCAACCCCCAGCCTGCTCCTTCACCCCCAGCCCTGTGCTCAGTGCACTCCCACCCTCAGCTCAGTGCAGAGAGAGAGGGGAAGAGAATTGGTTAGAACCAGAGAGAAGGTAGGTACCCACTCTATGTGGGCAGGGCTGGGATCCCAGACAGGCAGTGGGCTGAGCGGGGCTGGCAGCCGGGACCCTGGCTGGCAGAAGCTGGCGGACGGAACCCCAGCCCGGCAGCGGGCTGAGCCGCTCAGCCCAGTGCCGGTCTGGGGTCCCGGCCACCGGCCCCGCTCAGCCCGCTGCTGGTCTGGGGTTCTGGCTGCCAGCCCCTTGCCAGCTGGGGTCCCAGCCACAGGCCCCGCTCAGCCTGCTGCCGGCCTAGGTGAACAGAACCCCAGGCTGGCAGCAGGCTGAGCGGGCCGGCGGCATAAGATCAGCATTTTAATTTAATTTTAAATGAAGTTTCTTAAACATTTTGAAAACCTTGTTTACTTTACATACAACAATAGTTTAGTTAATACAATATACAGACTTATACAGAGAGACCTTCTAAAAAACATTAAAATGTATTACTGGCATGCGGAACCTTAAATTAAAAGTGAATAAATGAAGACTCGGCACACCACTTCTGAAAGGCTGCTGACCCCTGGACTAGAGACAAGTTAACTGGCCACTTCACCTTGAATGGTCTCTTACAATATCTGTTAACTACTGAGGCTGACCAATATGCATTAACTACTTATGCCAAACAACCTACTCCACCCTGTATTTAGCTGTGACACTCAAAATACATTTCCCAGACCCAAAGAAGAGCTCTGTATAAGCTTAAAAGCTTGTCTCTTTCACCAGCAGAAGTTGGTCCAATAAAAGATATTACCTCATCCACCTTGTCTCTCGAATATCTTTGGACCGACAGAACTACAAGAACAATGCATTATACACAACTGTTTATTAAGTGAATTTTAACACTTATGAAAGGAGCTGGATTAACAGCTCTAGACAGTTCTCTGTATATGTCATTGGCAAGCTTGACCAAACTGCCGCAAACTTGACTTAAAGGAATCAGTACTAGGGATGCAATGGTAGTTCAGTCTCCATGTCTCATTGACGCTTGACTTTTATGTAGAGACTACAATAACAAGGGCATCAACTAGTGCCAAATATCCATGAGGAAATGGACAGATTACCAACTAATTTCATATATGACACCTATCAACCAGCAGATGGCAATGACTTTCTATCATTACCAACTCGGGATGACTTCATAACAGAGACTTAGCTGTGAAAGGTTTTGTACCCTATTATAAATCATCTATCATGAAGTCCCACACAATTGTGTTTTCCAATAAGAAATAAATAAACAAATGAAGAGGAGGGATCTTTTTTTTTTAAAAAAAAATCACATTACTGTGGAGAACACATTGTTGCCCAGAGATGCGCAGGCAGTCAATGTGAGATTTTTAGTTTTCTTAAATTTTTAGTTGGGATATCAGAAATAGTTTCAGGATAATGTGTTCAGGCCTACCAGAAGATGTCACTATCGAACAAAAGTTTATCATTACAAAATGTTTATATACTAGATTGATTGATTTATATTATAAAAAATAACTCTCTCTAATTCATTGGTTCCCAAACTGGGGTTCGCAGAACGTTACAGGAGGTTCGCCAGAAAAATTTCACTAATGGCGGCCAGAGGACCCTGGGCACTAGAGGCAGAAGGTGGGACCCGATTCCAGGGCAGACAGCCCGAGCCCCAGGGAGAGCGGGGCCGCGCAGTTGGGGCTGGCAGCCGAGCCCTGCCCCCGTCAGCAGGGGAGCCGGCTACCCGAACCCCAGTGCTCCGTGTGGGGCTGGCAGCCTGAGCCCCAGGGAGAGAGGGGCAGGGTAGTTGGGGCTGGCAGCCCGAGCCCTACCCCTGTCAGCGGGGGAGCCGGCCACCCGAACCCCAGCGCTCCACATGGGGCCAGAAGCCCGAGCCCCAGGAAGAGCTGGGCCGGGCAGTTGGGGCTGGCAGCCCGAGCCCTGCCCCCATGAGCGGGGGAGCCGCAGCCAGAACCCCAGTGCTCCGTGCAGGGCTGGCAGCCTGAGCCCCAGGGAGAGAGGGGGCCGGGCAGTTGGGGTTGGCAGCCTGAGCCCCGGCGGTCACCGGAGCGGTCAATGGGGTCCAGCAGCAAGAGCCCCGCCGAGTGTGGAGGAAATTTAAACTTAAATCCCTGGAAATATTCATTTTTAAGAGGGGGTTCACGAGATTTCAGAATTTAGTGAAAGGGGTTTGCGGGCTGTTAAAGTTTGGGAACCACTGCTCTAATTTTAAAATCTTTTTTCACATAACCTACCTAATTAAAAACCTCATTAGCTGTACATTGTAACTGTGTACATACAAACTCTCACTCAACAAGACTGTAGTTATTTTTGTAATGTAGCAACCAAAATCTGTTGCAATTTTTAACTCAGAGGGATGATGTCTTATTAAAGGTAATCTGCAAGAATTTTAAAAAATAATATAATTGCATTATGTGCTGAATGTCTCCAATAACAAAAATTCGGCATAATTGCTTCAGAAATATTTATATTGCAATACCAAGACATACAATGAGCATAAAAAACAGACCCAGATGTCTTCGATAAACAGCACACAAAATCCAGTACAAGGAAAATCAATCAGCATAATACAGGTTTATCGCAGGAAGAGGTGATACTTTGCAGAAAGGATAGTCTATAAATATGAGAATAGTTAAATTAGCAAAGATGAAGCATTTAATAGAGCATGTTATCAAGCAACGTATCAATTTCTTGCAATAAAAGCGCACAAGACTTTCTGTGGCAGAGAGGATAATAAATAGGATCTCTCATATCACAACTAAATGTATTGGCAGCCTAAAACCAAAAAGGCTGCACCATCGGACATGAGCAGATCATATCATAAGTGAGCCCCCTTTTCACTGCAAGCTCTCCAGCACAAGGATATCTCAGGAATCCCCAGAGCATAAAGACTCTCATTAGTATTTAGTGAATAACACAAGTGCTATATTGTGCATCCCAGAATTAGGTTCCGAGTACACAGTCAAACGTTCTCTTAAATCAATGCTCATAAATTTACTATTCATTTTTAAATTTTAGGTCCCCATAACTCCAGGATTGTTGCCTGCTGCTGCTACAATGATATGTGAACAGCAGAGTGTCTTCTGTGGACTGCAACATAAACCAGAATTTTCTGCTCAATCCTGCAGCCACACTTTATGGGGTCAATTAAGTGGACATGGATTTTTGTTTATTTTTCATTAAAAGGCACGTGTTTGCACAGTGTTTCAGAGAAACAGTTTTTAAACATCTTTTGATATAGAAAATGAAAATCACCTTTGCAAACCAGTGCTTTTTAACTTAAAAAGTTCCATTTAACTGCCCCCTACAAGTTGGCTCCAGGAGGGTTTCCTAGTTAATGGTACATCACCCAATTCATGCCCAACTGTGGCCAAAGAGCTAGACTCAATAACCTGAGTTTGTCAGGCCTAAAAGAAAAAGAAAAGTTTAATATTACTTATGCCCTGCATGCCCCTTTCACCCTTTGATGTCTGGACAGAGCACCTACTGTATGGGAACCTTAAAAATTTGTTTTAAAAATACTTGCAGGTCACTTTTGAAAAGAGATGAATTAGCTTAGTTCTTTTTAGCTATAAAAAGGGTCACCTTCAAGTACAGAGCTGTCACTTCAGAAATGTGGCAGTGTGTGCATCCCTCCACAGAACCCTACATTGTGGATAACATGGAATTATTCCATCCCAACTTGGGGCTGTGCATCTGGATTTGCACCCAGCCACGTAGCCAGGTGGAGGGAACAGGGGGAGCGATCCAAAAAATAGCGCCACCCGCTCCAGCGCTTTTACTGAGCCAGCAGCGCGCCGGCGGCAGGCCCTCACTTGCTCTGGGTGTCTTCGGCAGTACTGAAGGTCCCGCCGCCTAAGACCCGGAGTGGGTGGCGCCTTTTTTTTTTGGATCACTCCCCGTGTTCCCTCAACAGGGGAAAATTTAAAAGGTGCCAAGACTTTGACAAGGCGCCACTTGTGCTCAGTGGGGGAGTGACCGCTGCCCCACTCCCCCTCAGCTATGCAACTGTTTGCACCTCTGGGAAGTATATTCCCGTAGCTACGTTTGAAGATTTAAAAGTTTGGTTTTCTACCAAAGAAGTAAATTTCAGCAATGTTTATGCTCAAAAATGATTCTGAGGTCAAAAGTAGCTTGAAAACAGTCATCCCTCAACTTCAAAAGAGAACCTAAAGCAGGACCATATAGTAGCAAATTACTTTATTAGTACACAGTACAAGTTCCTTTTAAATACATCATATCTCAAATGGATATAAAAAGAATATAAAGATAAAAAAGCTCCTGTAAAACCATTCAACGCTGTCAAAAATATGGAGGGGACCTCTGTAGAAGCTCTGTAGGACATTACAGTGGAGTGGAAGCTTGCAGGGATAGGGATCATGGGAAAAAATGTTTTTGATGATGTGTATATCTCAACCCAGTTAATGGGGTGTTCAGTATATACTGATGAAGTAGACAAATTACCTAAAATAAGTGCATCAATATTTAATTTTCAAAGATAACTGAGCTAGAAAGATTAAAAAAATTAAAATCAGAGGATATTTAAAAACAAGTATAAGATACTGCACATACAAATCATTACCTAAAATATTTTATCTTTAACATCAGAGCTAAGGTAGAAAAAAAAATATTTATACTTCTGTATTCTTATTATACAAACAGTCTGTAAACATCAACATACTATCTGGGCTCTCATACAGCTATTTCTAAGTAAGAGTGTCTTCCCCTTTATGTCCAACCTCAGAAATAATTTGGAGGATCCTCACTATTGCTATTGATTTTACATGGAAGGTGCTCAGATACTACAGTGATGGGTGGCAGTGTAAGACTAGGATAGATACATTGTTGCGTGGGGTCATCCAACTACTAATAAAACATCCTTCCTACAGAACAAGTTTTGCATCAAGATTCAAGGCTCAGTCTGTCCAGGAGAAACCAGTTCCACAGTCATGAGTTCTTTCACTAAGAAGGCAGAGTATCCAGCTCTTGTGCTAGGTATACCCTGGACTCAATCAAAGTGTCTCTGATAACTGTGGGGCCCAAAGAGAAAGGTTTTTGAGACAGCTGGGTCACAAGCCAGCCAATGCTTTGTAGAGGACTAGAACCTTGAAACAGACTTTATGTTGAATAGGTAACTACTGTAATGTATAAAGCACTGGTATGATGTGGTATATGAAGGGCCAGTGCTGCTCAGCAGATCAACTGCAAAGTGTTGTACCAGCTGCAGCTTCCAGGTGACTTTTTGTTTATCCCAGATATAGTGCGTTACAATAATTTAGCATGAACATGACAAAGTCATGGATCACTGTGGTTAGGTCTCATTCAGTAAGGTCTGAGACCATTTCCTGATCAGCTATAAACAGAAGAGGTTTCTAGCTACTCATGCTATCTCGGAGTCTACACTCCAAGTTTGCACATAACCTTGATAAAAGGGATATAAAATACTAAACGGTTAAATCGTTAACCCCCAGCCTGGCCCTCCAACCCCAGCCCCTGGGCCAGCCCTCCAACCCCATCCCCAGCTGTACTGCCGGAGCAGCCCCTGCCGCCCAGGCTGGCTGGCCAGAGCAGCCCCTCTCCCTTTAATCGGTTAACCTATTAAACGACATAATTGTAATAATTTAAATTGTTAACTTTTTAAATGGATAATTACATCCCTACTTGATAATTGAAGAGAGGAGGAAGAAAATACCTTCATTTGAGGTTCCAGTCATAGTTTTTGCTTATTCTTGAAAATATTTTACTCTTAACCAACATCACCTCTGTTTTGCCTAAAATAAGCCCAAGGCAGATGCTTTTCACTCATGTTCCAGGTTGTTTCTGATTTGTCTCTTCTCTTCTAAGATTCCCCATAACAGGCTTTTCTCTTCAAGAAGTCATGAATGCTATCATTTCTTAAGTTGCACATTTTGATTCATGGCTGGCAAGGAACACCTACATGTAACAGCGAAGTACAATGGATAGACCAGCTAGGTAGGACTCCTAAAGAAAAATATATTATTCTGCACAAATGCTACCTCTCCAGAGCCTGAAATTTTTCTTCTAAGCTGGGTTTCTTTTTCAGAAATGCAATTAATTGCTGCTTTGTAGTAAACATGTGTGTCTTTTAATTACTTTTAAAATCACATTTCACCAAGTAGCATCAATAATTTAATTCACAATTATAAATGCAGTACAAAAGCTACACTCAAAGTTCTACTCTTCTGATTTTCACAAACATAGCAGAAAAAAAGTAGAATTTGTCATCTCATTGAAAACCTACCAGTTTACAGAATAAAAGGTCATCAATAAAGCTTAAAAAGATATGAATTTGTTCTATGTAATGCTCAACCATCAGGTTCAATACTTACCCTCAGTGTGTGATGTTCTTGTGCTAGTAATGCAGTGACTTCCTCCTGCAAGGTAATGATCTCTAGAAATTGCCCCCACAGAGCCATCAGAAGAGAGCAAAGCTGTGCAAGATTCATGTTTATAAGTTCTGCCAGTTCATCAGGATTTTCCATTTTCTGAAGTCAGGAAAAAATATTCTTACTAAATCTATAAATGCTTGTTTATAGATGATGCCTTCACATGAACACAAAAACAATGAAATAAACTCAGTTTCATACGGTAAAATATTTACCCTTACAACAATTCTACAAAAAGAGAACTCTTAAATTAAAGCTTTTTTGTCCAAACATCAAAAACAACTGGTTTCATTTAAAATTACATTACTAACAGAACACTTTTTGTGTGGTTCCAGATATTATCCTAGAAAGTCTTTTAGAATCAGGTCACATCGTCTTAAATTACAATGAGAACTTGACTCGTATCAACTGTAATTTTAAAATGAAGGCCAGGTTGTAACCACTGTACTTGGTAGAGTTCTAAACTACAGTGTGAAGTACAAAAACTGGGAATCAGGAATTAGAAACATAACACTAACAAAAATTGTATCACAGCCAATGATGGGTGTTGCGGGAATAAAACTGAGATACTGATGTTATCATACAACTAGTTTAAAACAAGTCATCTCCCCTCCAGAACTGACCCCACTGATTATGACTGTGTGATACTTGTATTTTTAAGTCAGTTTGCTTCCTCAGGGCCCACTCTCACACGGTGTTAATGACCTCATAGAACCAGGCCCTCTCAAAAGAAAGATACATAGGAAATTAGTCTTTCCTTCTTCATAGTTTACTGCATCCCTAGGACATTCTCTTGTAGCATAGTTCCATTACAGTTAAATGTAATTTGAGTGCTACGGACGGTGTCTTTGGTTAGTATTCCCTGAAATAAGGGATTTTAATATTCAACTACTATGTATATTTTAACACTAATCTAAAATGATCTCAAAAATACAGCACCATACATTAAAATTGCTATTGGACCAGCTGCATGTTCTTGAAGCCCTACTATAAACATATAAATGGCAGGCGAAGTGGTAAGATAAGGTAATCAAGGTGAGAAATTATCAAGGTATTGAGGCAAACGTTTTAGCAGCTGAGTTAGTAAAGAAAGAGCTGATTTTGGTCATGTTATAGAGAAAGAAGAAACAGAAATTACATGTAGTGTGATAATGCACAAGTCCTCCCTTCTTCAGTTCCTTCCCACTATTTGTTGCTCTCATTTGACATTCTGTCTGAACTTTAGGCTGCATGAACTTCAGGGCCTAGCCCAATCTGAAGGAGGGGGAGGAGCAGGGGCAGGTAAATGCAGCTTCCATCTATCTTGTCCTAGTATTTTACCTAAATCTCCTTTGCTGCAGATTAAGCCCAATACTTCTTGTCGTACATTTAGCAGACATGGAGAACAACTGATCACAGTCATCTTTATAACAACCCTTAATATATTTGAAGACTTATCACGTCCTCTCAGTCTTCTTTCCTCCAGAATAAATATGCGCAGGTTTTTTTTTTTTTTTAAAACCTTTCCTTCAGAGTTCTGTTTTTTTCTAAATTCCTTATCATTTTCTTGCTTTCCTCTGGACTCTCCAATTTTTCCACATCCTTCCTAAAGTGTGGTGCCCAGAACTGGATACAATACTCCAGCTGAGACCTCAGCAGCGCCAAGCAGAGCTGGACGAGTACCTCCCATGTCTTACATACGACAATCCTTTTAATACACCCCAGAATGCTGTCACATTGTTGATTCATTTAATTTGTGATCTACTATAACCCCCCAATCCTTTTCAGAAGTACTGCCACCTAACCAGTTATTTCCTATTTTGTGTTTGTGCATTTGATTTTTCCTTCCTAACGTAGACTCATAGACTTTAAGGTCAGAAGGGACCATTATGATAATCTAGTCTGACCTCCTGCACAACGCAGGCCACAGAATCTCACCCACCCACTCCTGTAACAAACCCTCGACCTATGTCTAAGCTACTGAAGTCCTCAACTCATGGTTTAAAGACTTAAAGATGCAGAGAATCCTCCAGCAAGTGACCCGTGCCCCACGCTGCAGAGGAAGGAGAAAACCCACCCAGGGCCTCTGCCAATCTGCCCTGGAGGAAAATTCCTTCCCGACCACAAATATGGCGATTAGCTAAACCTGAGCATGTGGGCAAGACTCACCAGCCAGACACCCAGGAAAGAATTCTCTGTAGTAACTCAGATCCCACTCTATCTAGCGTCCCATCACAGGCCATTGGGCATATTTACCGCTAATAGTCAAAGATCAAATAATTTCCAAAATTAGGCTATCCAATCATACCATCCCCTCCATAAACTTATCACGCTTAGTCTTGAAGCCAGATATGTCTTTCGCCTCCACTTCTCCCCCTGGAAGGCTGTTCCAGAACTTCACTCCTCTGATGGTTAGAAACCTTCGTCTAACTTCAAGTCTAAACTTCCTGATGGCCAGTTTATATCCATTTGTTCTTGTGTCCACACTGGTACTGAGCTTAAATAATTCTTCTCCCTTCCTGGTATTTATCCCTCTGATATATTTATAGAGAGCAATCATATCTCCCCTCAGCCTTCTTTTGGTTAGGCTAAACAAGCCAAGCTCTTTGAGTCTCCTTTCATAAGACAGGTTTTCCATTCCCCGGATCATCCTAGTAGCCCTTTTCTGTACCTGTTCCAGTTTGCATTCATCTTTCTTAAACATGGGAGACCAGAACTGCACACAATATTCCAGATGAGGTCTCACCAGTGCCTTGTATAACAGTACTAACACCTCCTTATCTCTACTGGAAATACCTCACATCCCAAGACCGCATTAGCTTTTTTCACAGCCATATCACACTGGCGACTCATTGTCATCCTGTGATCAACCAATACTCCGAGGTACTTCTCCTCCTCTGTTACTTTCAAGTGATGTGTCACAAGTTTATAACAAAAATTCTTGTTATTAATCCTTAAATGCAGGACCTTGCACTTTTCACTATTAAATTTCATTCTATTACTATTACTCCAGTTTACAAGGTCATCCAGATCTTCCTGTATGATATCCCAGTCCCTCTCTGTATTGGCAATACCTCCCAGCTTTGTGTGATCCGCAAGCTTCATTAGCACATTCCCGCTTTTTGTGCCAAGGTCAGTAATAAAAAGATTAAATAAGATTCGTCCCAAAACCAATCTCTGAGGAACTCCACTAGTAACCTCCTTCCAGCCTGACAGTTCACCTTTCAGTATGACCCGTTGTAGTCTCCCCTTTAACCAGTTCCTTATCCACCTGTCAATTTTCATATTGATCCCCATCTTTTCCAATTTAGCTAGTAATTCCCCATGTGGAACCATATCAAATACCTTACTGAAATGAAGGTAAATTAGATCCACTGCGTTTCCTTTGGCTAAAAAATCTGTTACCTTCTCAAAGAAGGAGATCAGGTTGGTTTGACATGATCTATCTTTTGTAAAACCATGTTGTATTTTGTCCCAATTACCATTAACCTCAATGTCCTTAACTACTTTCTCCTTCAAAATTTTTTCCAAGACCTTGCATGCTACAGATGTCAAACTAACAGCCTGTAGTTACCCGAATCACCTTTTTTTCCCTTTCTTAAAAATAGGAACTATGGTAGCAATTCTCCAGTCATACGGTACGACCCCTGAGTTTATAGATAAATTAAAAATTCTTACTAATGGGCTTGCAATTTCAGTGCCAATTCCTCTAATATTCTTGGATGAAGATTATCTGGGCCCCCCGATTTAGTCCCATTAAGCTGTTTGAGTTTCGCTTCTACCTCAAATATGGTAATGTCTACCTCCATATCCTCATTCCCATTTGTCATGCTACCATTATCCCTAAGATCCTCTTTAGTCTTATTAAAGACTGAGGCAAAGTATTTGTTTAGATATTGGGCCATGCTTAAATTATCCTTGACCTCCACTCCATCCTCAGTGTTTAGCAGTCCCACTTCTTCTTTCTTTGTTTTCTTCTTATTTATATGGCTATAGAACCTTTTACTATTCGTTTTAATTCCCTTTGCAAGGTCCAACTCGACATGGCTTTTGGCCTGTCTCACTTTATCCCTACACCCTATACCAGAAACCTACTGACCGCTATTCCTACCTGCATGCCTCCAGCTTTCACCCTGACCACACCACACGATCCATCGTCTACAGCCAAGCTCTGCGATACAACCGCATTTGCTCCAACCCCTCAGACAGAGACAAACACCTACAAGATCTCTGTCAAGCTTTCTTACAACTACAGTACCCACCTGCGGAAGTAAAGAAACAGATTGATAGAGCCAGAAGAGTTCCCAGAAGTTACCTACTACAGGACAGGCCTAACAAAGAAAATAACAGAACGCCACTAGCCGTCACCTTCAGCCCCCAACTAAAACCCCTCCAACGCATTATTAAGGATCTACAACCTATCCTAAAGGATGACCCAACACTCTCACAAATCTTGGGAGACAGGCCAGTCCTTGCCTACAGACAGCCCCGCAACCTGAAGCAAATACTCACCAACAACCACATACCACACAACAGAACCACTAACCCAGGAACTTATCCTTGCAACAAAGCCCGTTGCCAATTGTGCCCACATATCTATTCAGGGGACACCATCACAGGGCCTAATAACATCAGCCACACTATCAGAGGCTCGTTCACCTGCACATCCACCAATGTGATTTATGCCATCATGTGCCAGCAATGCCCCTCTGCCATGTACATTGGTCAAACTGGACAGTCTCTACGTAAAAGAATAAATGGACACAAATCAGATGTCAAGAATTATAACATTCATAAACCAGTCGGAGAACACTTCAATCTCTCTGGTCACGCAATCACAGACATGAAGGTCGCTATCTTAAAACAAAAAAACTTCAAATCCAGACTCCAGCGAGAAACTGCTGAATTGGAATTCATTTGCAAATTGGATACTATTAATTTAGGCTTAAATAGAGACTGGGAGTGGCTAAGTCATTATGCAAGGTAGCTTATTTCCTCTTGTTTTTTCCTACCCCCCCCCCCGCCCAGATGTTCTGGTTTAACTTGGATTTAAACTTGGAGAGTGGTCAGTTTGGACGAGCTATTACCAGCAGGAGAGTGAGTCTGTGTGTGTATGGGGGTGGGTTTTTGGAGGGGGGTGAGGGAGTGAGAGAACCTGGATTTGTGCAGGAAATGGCCTAACTTCATTATCATGCACATTGTGTAAAGAGTTGTCACTTTGGATGGGCTATCACCAGCAGGAGAGTGAATTTGTGTGGGGGGGTGGAGGGTGAGAAAACCTGGATTTGTGCTGGAAATGGCCTAACCTGACGATTACTTTAGATAAGCTATTACCAGCAGGACAGTGGGGTGGGAGGAGGTATTGTTTCATATTCTCTGTGTATATATAAAGTCTGCTGCAGTTTCCACAGTATGCATCTGATGAAGTGAGCTATAGCTCACGAAAGCTCATGCTCAAATAAATTGGTTAGTCTCTAAGGTGTCACAAGTACTCCATTTCTTTTTGACCTCAATAAGGTAGCTTTCCTTGCTGATCCCTCCCATTTTCCACTCCTTGTAGGCTTTCTGCTTTTTCTTAATCACCTCTCTGAGATGCTTGCTCATCCAGCTTGGTCTACAACTCCTGCCTATGAGTTTTTTCCCCTTTCTTGGGATGCAGGTTTCTGATAGTTTCTGCAACCTTGACTTGAAGTAATTCCAGGCCTCCCCCATCTTTAGATCCACAAATTCTTCAGTCCAATCTACTTCCCCAACTAATTTCCTTAATTTTTTAAATTTAGCCCTTTTGAAATCAAAACGCCTCATCACAGATCTATTTTTGTTTATCCTTCCATTTAGTTTGAACTGAATTAACTCATGATCGCTCGAACCAAGGTTGTCCCCTACAACCATTTCTTCTATGAGGTCCTCACTGCTCACCAAAACCAAATCTAAAATGGCATCCCCTCTTGTTGGTTCAGCAACTACTTGGTGAAGGAATCCATCAACTATCGCATCCAGGAAAATCCGAGCCCTATTATTATTACTAGCACTTGTCCTCCAGTCTATATCTGGGAAGTTAAAGTCTCCCATGATCACACAATTCCAATTAGTATTTACTTCATTAAAAACATTAAAGAGGTCTCTATCCATATCCAAATCGGATCCCGGCAGTCTATAGTACACCCCAAGCACTATCCCAGGGGAGGCTATAGTAGCTTTCTTCCCCAATGTATTTTTGCCCAGACAGACTGTTTCTTATCCATTCCATCACTTCTTATTTCTTTACAGTCTACCTCATCACTGATATACAATGCTACTCCACCACCTTTGCCTTTATTTCTCTTTCCTAAACAGCATATACCCTTCAATACCTGTACTCCAGTCATGACTACTATTCCACCATGTTTCTGTTATCCCTAGAATATCTGGTTTCACTTCCTGCACCAATAGCTCTAGTTCCTCCATTTTGTTACCTAGGCTCCTCGCATTAGTGTACAAACATCTTAATTTTTGCTGTTTGGATTCTCTCACATTCTTTACCCAGGTTTCAGAGTAACAGCCGTGTTAGTCTGTATTCGCAAAAAGAAAAGGAGTACTTGTGGCACCTTAGAGACTAACCAATTTATTTGAGCATGAGCTTTCGTGAGCTACAGCTCACTTCATCAGATACATACCGTGGAAACTGCAGCAGACTTTATATATACACAGAGAATATGAAACAATACCTCCTCCCACCCCACTGTCCTGCTGGTAATAGCTTATCTAAAGTAATCGTCAGGTTAGGCCATTTCCAGCACAAATCCAGGTTTTCTCACCCTCCACCCCCCCACACAAATTCACTCTCCTGCTGGTGATAGCCCATCCAAAGTGACAACTCTTTACACAATGTGTATGATAATGAAGTTAGGCCATTTCCTGCACAAATCCAGGTTCTCTCACTCCCTCACCCCCCTCCAAAAACCCACCCCCATACACACACAGACTCACTCTCCTGCTGGTAATAGCTCGTCCAAACTGACCACTCTCCAAGTTTAAATCCAAGTTAAACCAGAACATCTGGGGGGGGGGGGAGGAAAAAACAAGAGGAAATAGGCTACCTTGCATAATGACTTAGCCACTCCCAGTCTCTATTTAAGCCTAAATTAATAGTATCCAATTTGCAAATGAATTCCAATTCAGCAGTTTCTCGCTGGAGTCTGGATTTGAAGTTTTTTTGTTTTAAGATAGCAACCTTCATGTCTGTGATTGCGTGACCAGAGAGATTGAAGTGTTCTCCGACTGGTTTATGAATGTTATAATTCTTGACATCTGATTTGTGTCCATTTATTCTTTTACGTAGAGACTGTCCAGTTTGACCAATGTCCACACAAGAGATCCACTTCCTGGACACTACAGTGCTAATAAACAATGGTCACATAAACACCACCCTATACCGGAAACCTACTGACCGCTATTCCTACCTGCATGCCTCCAGCTTTCACCCTGACCACACCACACGATCCATCGTCTACAGCCAAGCTCTGCGATACAACCGCATTTGCTCCAACCCCTCAGACAGAGACAAACACCTACAAGATCTCTGTCAAGCTTTCTTACAACTACAATACCCACCTGCGGAAGTAAAGAAACAGATTGATAGAGCCAGAAGAGTTCCCAGAAGTTACCTACTACAGGACAGGCCTAACAAAGAAAATAACAGAACGCCACTAGCCGTCACCTTCAGCCCCCAACTAAAACCCCTCCAACGCATTATTAAGGATCTACAACCTATCCTAAAGGATGACCCAACACTCTCACAAATCTTGGGAGACAGGCCAGTCCTTGCCTACAGACAGCCCCGCAACCTGAAGCAAATACTCACCAACAACCACATACCACACAACAGAACCACTAACCCAGGAACTTATCCTTGCAACAAAGCCCGTTGCCAATTGTGCCCACATATCTATTCAGGGGACACCATCACAGGGCCTAATAACATCAGCCACACTATCAGAGGCTCGTTCACCTGCACATCCACCAATGTGATTTATGCCATCATGTGCCAGCAATAAAGAGATCCACTTCCTGGACACTACAGTGCTAATAAACAATGGTCACATAAACACCACCCTATACCGGAAACCTACTGACCGCTATTCCTACCTGCATGCCTCCAGCTTTCACCCTGACCACACCACACGATCCATCGTCTACAGCCAAGCTCTGCGATACAACCGCATTTGCTCCAACCCCTCAGACAGAGACAAACACCTACAAGATCTCTGTCAAGCTTTCTTACAACTACAATACCCACCTGCGGAAGTAAAGAAACAGATTGATAGAGCCAGAAGAGTTCCCAGAAGTTACCTACTACAGGACAGGCCTAACAAAGAAAATAACAGAACGCCACTAGCCGTCACCTTCAGCCCCCAACTAAAACCCCTCCAACGCATTATTAAGCATCTACAACCTATCCTAAAGGATGACCCAACACTCTCACAAATCTTGGGAGACAGGCCAGTCCTTGCCTACAGACAGCCCCGCAACCTGAAGCAAATACTCACCAACAACCACATACCACACAACAGAACCACTAACCCAGGAACTTATCCTTGCAACAAAGCCCGTTGCCAATTGTGCCCACATATCTATTCAGGGGACACCATCACAGGGCCTAATAACATCAGCCACACTATCAGAGGCTCGTTCACCTGCACATCCACCAATGTGATTTATGCCATCATGTGCCAGCAATGCCCCTCTGCCATGTACATTGGTCAAACTGGACAGTCTCTACGTAAAAGAATAAATGGACACAAATCAGATGTCAAGAATTATAACATTCATAAACCAGTCGGAGAACACTTCAATCTCTCTGGTCACGCAATCACAGACATGAAGGTTGCTATCTTAAAACAAAAAAACTTCAAATCCAGACTCCAGCGAGAAACTGCTGAATTGGAATTCATTTGCAAATTGGATACTATTAATTTAGGCTTAAATAGAGACTGGGAGTGGCTAAGTCATTATGCAAGGTAGCCTATTTCCTCTTGTTTTTTCCTCCCCCCCCCCCAGATGTTCTGGTTTAACTTGGATTTAAACTTGGAGAGTGGTCAGTTTGGACGAGCTATTACCAGCAGGAGAGTGAGTCTGTGTGTGTATGGGGGTGGGTTTTTGGAGGGGGGTGAGGGAGTGAGAGAACCTGGATTTGTGCAGGAAATGGCCTAACTTCATTATCATACACATTGTGTAAAGAGTTGTCACTTTGGATGGGCTATCACCAGCAGGAGAGTGAATTTGTGTGGGGGGGTGGAGGGTGAGAAAACCTGGATTTGTGCTGGAAATGGCCTAACCTGACGATTACTTTAGATAAGCTATTACCAGCAGGACAGTGGGGTGGGAGGAGGTATTGTTTCATATTCTCTGTGTATATATAAAGTCTGCTGCAGTTTCCACGGTATGTATCTGATGAAGTGAGCTGTAGCTCACGAAAGCTCATGCTCATTCTTTACCCAATTAGGCACAGACATTCTACCATCAGTATCAACTATTAGACTAGTATCTACACTACCCTTCCTCCTGATGTCCATTCTCCTACCCAGGGCTGTATCCTTTCTTACTTCGTTTTCTTCCCTCTGAATGTTAAAATCCGGCATGGAGATTACCTGGACATCTCCCAACCATCTCCCCCAAATTCACAGTTTAAAGTTCTCAATCAGTTGTGCCAGCCTCCATCCTAAAACTCTATTTCCCTCCCTACTCAGGTGAAGTCCATCCCGAGAGAACAGTCCTCTGTCCATGAATGCTTCCCAGTGGCCATACATACCAAATTCCTCCTTATAGCACCACTGCCAGAGCCATCTGTTGATCATCATCGCACCTTGTGCTTTGTACTCCTCTTCACTGAATTTCAGACCAATTCTCCAATTTGTCTTGGTCCTTTTGAATTCTAATCCTGTCTTCCAAAGTCCTTGCAACCTCTCCCAGTTTGGCATCATCTGCAGATTTTATACGCATACTCTCCACTACATTATTCAACTCATTAATGAAAATACTGAATAGTACTGGACCCAGAACTGACCGCTGTCGGACCTTACCAGATACATCCTCCACATCTGACAGTAAACCATGGATAAGTACCCTTAAGTATGGTTTTTCCACCAGCTGTGCACCGACCTTACAGTAATTTCGTTTAGACCAGTGGTGCTCAACCTCATACTACTGTACCCTTTTCAGGAGTCTGAAGCCTGAGCCCTGCTTCCCGGGACTGAAGTATGTAACTTAGCTTCACGGGTCCCCCTGTGGTGTGGGGCCCAAGGCAATAGCCCTGCTGCTGCCCCCTAATGCTGGCCCTTCACTGCCACCCCACTAAATCTGTCACGCAACCCCTTAGGGGTCATGACGCTCACGCTGAGAAACACTGATCTAAATGAGTTGATGTACTCTCTGGAAGACCTCTGCGTAATGCCAGGGGTTTGGGTATCCCTGGTTGAGAACCACTGGTTTAGACCACACTTCACTAGTTTGCTTATTAGAATGTCATGTCAGGACTCTGCCAAAAGCCTTACTAAAATCAAGATATATCACACCTACTGCTCCCCCCTCCCCCATACATGAGGCCTGTAACCCTGACAAAGAAGCAAATTAGGTTGGTTTGGCATGATTTGTTCTTGACAAATCTATGCCGGCTAGTCTTTATAACCCTATTATCCTCCAGGTGTTTACAAATGGTTTATTTAATAATTTGTTCCAGTATCTTTCAAGATATTAAAGTTAGGCTGACTGCTCTGTAAATCCCCAAGTCCTCTTTATTCCCCTTTTTAAAAGACATTCTATGTTTGCCCATCTCCAGTCCTTTGGGACCTCACCCATCCTCCATGAGTTCTCTAAGATAATTGTTAACAGTTCCAATATTCCTGCAGCTAGTTCCTTAAGCACCTTAAGATGCATTTCATCAGGCTCTGCCAACTTGAATGCATTTAACTTCTCTAAATAGTCTAATTTGTTCTTTTCCTGTTTTGTCTTCCATTCCTTCCATTTTGTTGTTAATATTAATTGTGTTCAGCATACAGGTGGCTGGAATCTGGTCTTGTGTGGTGTGTTTGTGGGGAGGGTGTAAGTGTAAAATATCCAGCATGCTTTTGAAGGCTTAAAGAGTAAATAATTCAAAGTAAAAAACTTCACAGAGATTTTAATTCTTAGAGATTGAAAATATTGGTATTTTCAACAGTCAGAAAAAAAGAAATAGGAGGAAAAAATATAAAGTTCCATTTTGGAAAAGATTAGTTTAAGATGACAGTGGGACAAGCCAAAAGGAGATATCTTAGACATATTTGGAGACACAAGACTGGAGTGAAAAGACAAAGGACAGAGATTTGGTAATCATCTAGGTGAGGATGAGAGAAGAGATAGGGAACAGAGACATAACCTCTAAGTGATACCAATGGATAAGAGAACAGGGGAAAGGAAAGGATAAGACACCGCTGAAGAAGATTACATGGTGATCACAGTGATGCAGGGGAAACCAGAAGAATGCAGAGGTGAGGAAGCTGTGAGAGGATCTAAGGAAGAGAGGTGTGATCAGCTATGCCCAAAGAAGAAAAGAGATAAAGAAGACTACATAAATGTAAGAAGTTTTCAGTCTGTGAAGCAATGTTGGCCTGTGAAACACTTCCTAGTGGTCCACGGAGAGCTGGCTAGTCACATGGCGCTGACTTTCCTTGTTTCCAGCTTTCATATCATATTAAATACAGGAAATGATTTATTTTTAGCTAATGTTTCTTTTCCACCTAAGCTATACTGCTGTATGTAACTGCCTCAGCAATATTATGCTATTGAGAATGAAAGGGAAAGTGGACTGCATATTCCTGAATAACAGGGGAGATGGACCACACTAAGAAAATATTTGTGAACTCCTGCTTTAAGCTTTAGGAAAGGGAATATAAAGGCATACTGGAAACTGTGTGTGTATTAGTAAAATAAGGAAAGTTGAGTGAATGAAAGAAGTAGTGAGGGAGACTGGGAGGCTGGGCCAGTTGTGGGATAGTAGAAAGAAAACATCAGAACCTGGGAAGGAGGTAAAGTAGAAGAGAAGGCTGTTGAAAGAAAATCTTGTTTTTTTTTTATTTTCTCAGATTCTAGGCAGAGAAGGATTAGAAAGAGAAGACGACAGTTTAAAAGGGAGTAGAATGTAAAGAAGATTTGGTAGAGTTTAGCAGTGAAGAGAGAAGGAGAAATATCAAAATTAAGATTGACTCAGTAATCTTTTGCATTTGAGACATCACTAGTAACCATATCTCTCAACGTGCCACAATCCATAATTGGGATAAAGCATCTCTTGGAATGAGCAACGAACAACCCAGAAAATAATTACCCAAAATCAATAATTTCTCTCTGCAGCAATCTATGAAATACTGATAGAAAATACTTTGCTTTTAACTTATTTTACATTTATTATGAATAAAAGACAAAAAGTACCTTTACTTCTTCACACAGTTCTGTAAGGCGAGCTTCTACATCTATGTTCTCTATGGAAAGATTAGGGTGCATATGCATGAAATTATATTTTACCAAATTCAGACCCATATTTTCCAACTTGTAGAACAAATCAACTTCCCTCATAAAGCAATTTAACAAAAAAGACTCAAAGAAAGCTTGATGTCATTTAAAGTACTACCATTAACTTGAAAACTAGTACATTTCAAAATCTGAGCTATAACGTTTCAACTAATTATTAAGACCTTGAGTCTCTATGTTATTTTTTCATTTTATTTTATAATTATATTTGCCTATTTTTTTAAAAAATCTCTCCTGTAGCTGTTTGAAAAACAATGAGAAATGAGTAACTGACAATACTGAAGGAACAGGGATACATGGTATGCTGACAAATACACAAAGAAAACCTTCTGATAAAGAGAGGGAAAAAATTCCTTTAATCTCAGTAACCTTAGATATTACCTATAACAATTTAAAGCAAAATATTTTCATATAGAAGTGTGATTTTTTAATTGATGATATCTCTTTAAAGTAAAGCAGCATAATAGAATGGAATTGACATTTGTATCTTTGTGATTTGAAATGATTTAAATCAAGACTACGGTCATGATGATGCAATTAGATCAATGTGGCTGGACCCCTTCACAGCCTCACTCACTTCAATAGGACTCATCCTCATGGATCGGATTGCAGGATCAGGGCCTAAGGGTTGATTATATGATGTACATTCCTTATTTCAGGTAACAAACACATAGGCCTCAATCCACTTCTAAATGTGAAAAACTAAGCACATAAGTAATCCTGTTGAAGTTAGCGGGATAGCTTGCATGCCTAATACTCACACGTGTAAGTGTTTTTTGGAGCTCTTCCACACTTATAAACAATTATTTTCTGAACTTTATAAACTGTTCATTTTTCTCAACTAGAGAAAACTTCTGGACTAAAATACTTTCATATCAATAGACAATTTTAGATTAATAAAAACATTAATTTATTCTTTTAAGAAGTCTGTGTAAACACTGTTTTGTATGTACATAAGCATTTGTATTTGATTGTACATCTACCGTACATATAATTTGTATATGTATTTATATACTTGATACTGTAAAAATAAACATTTTGCATAAAATTTTCTAAAGCACCTAAATGACCTAAGAGCCTAAGTCTAACTAGAAAAGGGGCTTATACACACTTAAAATTTTTATTCTTTAAAACTGTTCTTTTAAATATCTGCCAAAGTAAAGTTATCAGAAATACTGCAGCTCTGAAATAAGTAACAATTAGAACTATTTTGTCTATGCATTTGGAATGGCAGCATTTTTGTTTTGAAAGAGTTTAGAGCATAGTAGTAGAATCTGATCATGTGCAGAGCTGAGAATGGGGCACAACCTATTTACATAAAAAAGCGGGTAGCAAGTGAATGCCAAGATCACTTACAAAACAATTGCATATCTCTCACCTACTCAAAAAGAATCTGTTTTTAAAGAAGAGTTCTCTCAGATGAAATACCTTGTCAAGTAAGTTGGCCACTGAAGTTACCATTTTTGTTACCTTAATTCAAATTATTCAGGGAATACATATTTGTTCAAAAAGAACTACTCTTTCTTTATCATTTCAAGTTGTCAATATTGTGAAATCGCACATGACGGCAGCTTGAAATAAGATCACAAAATGTGGATGACTTATTTATAAACATATGGCACATAAGAATTTCCAAAAAGTAGAAATATTTACTCACACTGTTTAGTAAGAATGAATTTAGTGGTGAAATTAACAGGACTGTTTGCAGAGTAAGGGCCAGATCTTACAAAGATTTATGCACGAGCCTCATATCATGAACTCTCAGGTCTGGTCTACACTGGTGGCGGGGGGGTGGGCGGGTGGTGTCGATTTAAATTACACAACTTCAGCTACATGAATAATGTGGCTGAAGTTGATGTACTTGGATCTACTCACCGCGGTGTCTTCACTGCGGTGAGTCGACAGCTGACGCTCCCCCGTCGACTCCACCTGCGCCTCTCGCTCTGGTGGAGTACCGGAGTCGACAGGAGAGCGCTCAGCGGTCGATTTATCGCGTCTAGACTAGACACAATATATCGACCCCTGTTGGATCGATCGCTGCCCGTCGATCCTGTGGGTAATGTAGACAAGCCCTCAGTAGTTTCACTGATTTATATTGCCAGGAGATAATTTATTTCCTCAGTTCCTTGATTTTTATGATATTGTAGGTATCTCAAAAAATGGAATACCAGATAACTACCCTAGACAAATCTGTATACAAACAGTAATTTACGGAACATTCTGCCATCTTACCTCAGGCTCCATGAATAAGGATGGCAGAATATACCTCAAAATTAATTTCAATTTGTATGGTTAATTCCATTTTTGAAACATTGCAATATCATAAAAATGAAGGACAAGTGCGGAAATACATTTTCTCGTGGAAACATATGAGTTAACACTAAACCTCCTGTTATAAAAAATTTAGGATATACTTAATACTTATAGAATGACAAACATTTACTTAATTTATATTAATGGATTTCTTATAATGATTTGGGTAAAATATATTTAAATTACATATTTTCAAAAAAGTTTGAAAGTAACACCAAATGACCTAATCTACATAACTAAAAGCCTATTTCGTTTTGAGAAATCAAGCTTTCAATTTGTAGTAATGCAAGTTGTCAGAAACTAGTAAAAATAGCAATTAAAAACAATTACATACACTCCTATAATCAAAATAGCTGATAAAGATAATTATCCCCTTCTCCCAACAGCTTAAATGAAAATTTGTCATCTGAGATACATTTTCAGTTGTGTGTGGGACCATGCAAATTCAGTTACTTGTGAAAAAAATTATATGGCTTATTCAACCATCATCATGCTGAAGGTTTACCGTGCATGTCAACTGCAACCCAAAACTGATTTTACATCCCAGTTATAATACTTTGAGGAACAAGTTGAAAGATGAAACTGAAACTGTAATACTATAATTAACTGAATATAACTAACTTCAATCATACCACCTTATAAAGTAAAATATTCTGTATCAGTAATGTTCATCCAGCAATGATTTGATATGATTTTGCTGGCTCTTTGGTTAAAAAAACAGTGAAAAATTCCAGACAAAACAGAGTCATACTTGGTCTATGCTAGGCCTACTAGAAGTCTCTGCACTGCCATGCAATAGACCTGCGACTGATTTGTGGACCAGTTTCTCTCTCCCCACCTCTGAGCTGGAGTGTGCTACAATATCATCCTCCCCTGGCCAATTATGGAAAAGTGCTGACAATCTCCAAAGAGAGAACAGCTGCAATTTAAGCCTTGAGAACTGGTTGGTTTAGAAATAAGAGAAAACAAGTTGGGAGGCTCTAGCAGAGACATGGAAGATTCCCCAGGAAGAAAATACATTCTTCTTTATCATTTAGAAATCTAAAGTTGTACCAATTAATGAAGCTAAATGAAATTCTTGTTTTCTCCAGTTATTTGATTTCAAATCAGCTGAAGCCACTTAACTATTCAATCACTTCTATTTTATTAAACAGAAAGAAACTAAACTGAGTATCAGTAGAGGTAGCTCATTCCACTGATATACAGTGTTAGATTTAGCCCAGTCACTGTTCTCACTGGAGTTCCACACATTTGCATCAGGGTTGAATATGGTCCTTAGTTTTTTTTGCTCCACTTTAAACCTGAAACAAAAATACTCTGCACTAATAATAAAAATCTAAGGGATTATATCACCTGCTTTAAAAACATACCTAGATAGGCGTCTCTCTGGGTTCGTGGATATTTTCTTCTGAGAAGGCGTTCATAAAGGACCTGCATGCTGGCCTTGGCTAGTTATAAGGATTGCACACAGATGACTAGTTACTACACTCTTTTTTTTTTTTTTCAATCTGTGCATATTTGCCTTAAAGTTAGTAAGAAAGTTTATTGCTAGCCTAGAAATTAGTGCAATTGGAATAGAACATTAAAGCATATAATTTTAGTAAAGTTTCTAGACTAGGTGTTACTCATGATGTACATTAAGGCTGTTTTTGAAATTTCCTAATGTCTGTTTTGTTTTTTAAAAACGAACATTGATCAAATGCTAACAATTAAGTTTATTTATAAAGTCCAACAGTATTTTGCATATACTGTTGCAAATTCAATTTGTTTAAAAAAAAATATAGATCAACACTTTTAAATGAATAAAAATGTACATCATAGAATTAAGTGAACAAAAGAAACAAAATTAAAGCAAGATAAAGACATTTTATTTAAAACAAAGGATAACAATACTTTTTATGAGATTTAAAAAGGATTTGGGATTTTTTCCCAAAAAAGCCTATTTGAATCTCAGATATAAAATATACTTTACCGTGTAAAAACTCAAGATAAATAGTAACAACAAATGGCAAAAATAAAACATGTAATATAGAATGTGAAAATCTAGTGTGCAGGGTTTTTTTGTTTATTTTTACAGAAGTGCAGTTGTCTCTGATTATTGCTAGTTTTTAAAGAAAACTGTCCTTGTTCTTAGCTATCAGTATTGGTTATTTTCCAGAAGCAAAAGTGAATAATGTTAGAAATGTTAGTATCTGTATAAACAGCTTTAGTCACTGTTGTCATATAAACAGTCCAGATCTAAGCATATACAACATAACAGAAATAACAAAAAAAAATTCACAGATAAGAAAGAAAAGGATATGAGCATACTAAACTGTAAAGATTGAGAAAAAAATTAAAATATAGAAAATGTTATCAATAAATGTACAGTATATATAGAAGATGAGTCAATTTTCAAAGCACTAAATATATTATTTTTGATTATTTTGGTTCAAACTTGCAGAATCTCAAGGTAAATTAAAAAGAAAAGGAGGACTTGTGGCACCTTAGGGACTAACAAATTTATTTGAGCATAAGTTTTTGTGAGCTACAGCTCACTTCATCAGAATGCATCCAATGAAGTGAGCTGTAGCTCACGAAAGCTTATGCTCAAATAAATTTGTTAGTCTCTAAGGTGCCACAAGTACTCCTGTTCTTTTTGTGGATACAGACTAACACAGCTGCTACTCTAAAAGGTAAATTAAGATTCTGAAAGTAAGTATGAGCCCAACCCACTTAAGACTATGGGAATCTTTCCACTGACTTCAAAGGGACTTGGATGATACTCTACAGTTGTATTATTCAAATCCCGGTTTCTATTTTATTACATATTTTTTATTTTATACGATGTATTAGGGAATTGAAGAAAAAGCTGTGATTCATTCAGAAGTTCAATCTGGAGCTTCAATTAAATAATTTTGGTATTCTAAGCATATCTTTACATAAAGAGTAAAACTAATAGATACTATTTGGCACATAAGGCGTTTTCTTGCTAAAAGCTGAAGTTATTCACATAAAAAGGGTGTTCCCCACCACAGGAGGATTAAAGTAATTGGCACACGATATACTTTGTACTGTGACTAAAAGCACTGCTCCTGTTCTTGATGATAGAAAGCCTAGTTTCTAGTGTAAATGGTACTTTAATGAATATAAATTTTTATGCAGAAAAAAAGACACCATATCAAACAGATTACAGTAGAACCTCAGAGTTACAAATACCATGGGGATGGAGGTTGTCCGTAACTCTGAAACGGTCATAACTCTGAACAAAATGTTATGGTTGTGCTTTCCAAAGTTTACAACTGAACATTGACTTAATACAACTTTGAAACTTTACTATGCAGAAGAAAAATGCTGCTTTCCTCTGTGTGTGTGTGTTAGTTTAACACAGTACTGTACTGTGTTTCCTTTTTTTTTTCCTTTTGTCTCTGCTGCTGCCTGATTGCGTACTTCCGGTTCCAAATGAAGTGTGTGGCTGACCCATCAGTTCATAACTTTGTTGTTTGTAACTCTGAGGTTCTACTGTATTTATGGGGTATTCCTCTTATTAATAAATATTTTCTTTCATTTTTTGCCAACACTTTTCATGTCTCAAAGTCCTACATGGTAAATGCCTACTGATTACTCATCCTATAATGTTAAAAGACAACGCAAATTAACAGTAGTGGAAATGTTAACCCCTATCAAATAACATACTCATGGATTCCAAAATGCCCTTCCCCCTTTTTTTTTAAAAAGCCAAAAAGTTTTAATGTTCAACACAAACGTGCTTGATGTAAACTCTAGTGGTCCTTGAGAATGCCAATGCATTATCCCTTTACACCTATGCCATCTTTTTGGTTGCACAACTCAAAACTGACATTAGCTTAGTACTAATCCTGCATGTTAGAGTAGGTCTACACTTAAAATGCTACAGCATAGACATTGCCTACATCGATGGGAGAGGATCTCCCATTGGCACAGGTAATCTCCCTCCCTGAGAGGGACCTACTCACTCTGTCTACACTGGAGGTTAGGTCAGTATAGCTATGTCTCTCACGGGTATGGATTTTTCACACCCCTGAGAGACAAAGATATACTAAAGTAAATTCCGATTGCAGAACAGACTTATTAGAAAAAACTATATTTTTAAGCAATATTTCCTTAGCTCCATCTGCAAAAGGTGGCTGATTCAAAATATGTTCTCTAACTGTTCAATTTTAATCATGATGAGAAAGTGGCTACTCTCAAAACTAAACTTAATCTTACTGACTGTTCAGTTACATAGATTTAGTCCACAGCGTAATCTGTTCTTCCGAAGTCTCAGATAATTAATATCATGTCAATTTAAGAGCATCCAGCCTTTAAAAAACAAAAAATTGACTGAGAAATAATTTCTTCTTGAGGCCTTATTTTCAAGTTTTCCCCATGATGTTCTTTTCAAATAAAAACTTACAGCATTTAGATATTTTTTTTAGAATCAAACTTTAAACTTATTTATATACAACGATCACATTTCCTTACAGCATGCACATAGGCATAATACAGTATTTAGACTGAGGTGGGGATTTGCTTCAAATATTTTTAGTACTAATGTATTGATTTGAAAAAGCTATAAGAAAATAATTTAAGATCCTGTAAAGCCAGTTTGTTAATCTTATTAACTTGATGGCAGTGTTTTTTGTTATATTTTTGATCATTACTAAAAGACTCATTTCAATTCCAGTAGTAAAATAGCAGGTGCACAACAGGTACAAGGTATAAGATTAACTATATTTCAATCTAGAAGAAAGGAGAGAAAACAGGCCTTTCTAAGGAGCACAGCAAGAAGACAGAAAATATCTTTGTGATAGAGAATAAAAGTGATTTATTTTATTGTGTTCAGCATACCCAGTTCTATTCGGTGTGAGGAGGGGAGCTCCTTTGCTATCAGGATGAAATAGCTGTGTAACCCTTTAAATGCAAGCAGCAAACTGGCACAAAGTGTGTAGTGGAGATTGTAGGCGTGATTCAGGAAGGACTCCGCAATCACAAAACTGCAACCCTAAAAAAGGATTAGTATACATATTAATTACATACTATAAAATTGCATTAACAGAATAACTAAAAAGATGTTCTATAGATCATCCTCCACCCCAAACTCATCTGAAACAAACTCATCCCTATCCCTGCAATGTCCACTTGAGTGCCATCTCACAAAAAAGATAAATACAATAAATTAGTGCAGTCAAGTGATTAAAAAAATTAACCATGATTAATTGTACTGCTAAACAATAATAGAATACCATATATATAAATTTTTTGGATGTTTTCCACATTTTCAAATATATTGATTTAAATTACAACATGTAACACAAAATGTACAGTACTCACTTTATATTTATTTTATTATAAATATTTGCACTGTAAACAACAAAAGAAATAGTATTTTTCAATTCACTTACTACAAGTATTGTAATGCAATCTCTTTATCAATTTGTAAGCGCAATTTACAAATACAGAATTATGTAAAAAAAATAACTGAATTAAAAAATAAAACCATGTAAAACTTTAGAACTTACAAGTCCACTCAATCCTGCTTCTTGTTTGGCCAATTGCTCAGACAAACAAGTTTGTTTACATTTGCAGGAGATAATGCTGCCCGCTTCTTGTTTACAATGTCACCTGAAAGTGAGAACAGACCTTTGCATGGCACTGTTGTAACTGGCATTGCAAGATATTTACGTGCCTGACTTGCTAAAGATTCATATGTCCCTACATGGTACAACCACGCTTGTTGGATCATATAAAGAAGTTCTGTATTAAAATCACAAATGAGTTTGATTCCCCAGAGTTTAAATTCTAGGGTATTATTAATTAAGAGGTCTCTTGGTTTTTGATATTGTTTCTCTCCCTCTATGTGTGAAACTTGCAAGCTGCTAATTGTATTAGTACATTTCTAAGACAGAGTCTGTTCTAAAGCAATTCTTTGTAACAACAAATACTCAGAGAGAGAGACTCAAAGCAATACTCTGTAACAACAGAAACAGCACACAGAGACTTCCCTCCCTTTTGTTGTATTCATCTCCCTTTGTTAACAATTGTGATTAAAATAGAGATAGAGGATGTGTGTGGATAATAACTGAATGACCAGGGAGGTGCCAGCCTAAGAATCCAGTGTCCATCAGCTGAAGAAGGCATCAAGTGGAAATAACCAGAGGACCCCCGGAGGGCAGACTGGAATCCACCCAACAGCCTCAAGAATGGAAGAATCAAAGAACAAGATAACATCTGGTAGCATGGAGCCGTCAGGAATGTGCCATCTGCTGATTGATTCAGCAACAGCATGATGAAGCAATTCCCATAGACTGGCATAGGAAGAAATTCCTATAAAAATGGACTCTAGAAAGTGAGAACTTTGGGGTCTCATTCTGCAAACCAACTTCCAGGAGCATCAGATGTGCATCTGACAAGGCCCTGCTCCCTCCTCATGTCTAGGCCACCTGGCCAGTGGCTTGGCATGAGCAACTCTAAGGCTGGTAACTATGATAACAACCTTGCAGAACCTGTGTGTGTGTGTGTATGAATGAATGTGTGAATAAATATGAGATTGAATGGAATGCTATAGCTATAACTAACTGCTTACTATGATTCTTTCTGTATTCATAATAAATGTGGTATTTTGCCTTTTTCCCTTTAATAAGATGCTGCTGGTTTTTATTTTATTGGTATAACACACTGACGATGGGTTCTGCTTGATAACGATCCAAAGCAGTGCAGACCAACACATGTTCATTTTCATCATATGAGTCAGATGCCACCAGCAGAAGGTTGATTATCTTTTTTGGTGGTTTGGGTTCTGTAGTTTTCACATCGGAGTGTTGCTCTTTTAAGACTTCTGAAAGCATGTTTCACACCCCATCCCAATCAGATTTTGGAAGGCACTTCAGATTCTTAAACCTTGGGTCAAGTGATGTAGCTATCTTTAGAAATCTCACATTGGTACCTTATATTCTGTCAAATGTGCAGTGAAAGTGTACTTTAAATGAAGAACATGTGGGGTCATCATCTGAGACTGCTATAACATGAAATATATGGCAGAAAGCGGGCAAAACAGAGAACATAAGACATACAATTCTCCACCAAGGAGTTCAGTCACAAACTTAATTAATGATTTATTTTTTAATGAGCATCATCAGCATGGAAGCATGTCCTCTGGAATGGTGGCTGAAGCATGAAGGGACATACGAATGTTTAGAATATCTGGCACATAAACATCTTGCAATGCCGGCTATAAAAATGCCATGAGAATGTCTGTTCTCACTTTCAGATGACATTGTAAATAAGAAGCGGGCAGCATTATCTCCCGTAAATGTAAATAAACCTGTTTCTCTTAGCGATTGGCTGAACAACAAGTAGGACTGAGTGGACTTGTAGGCTCTAAAGTTTTATTGTTTTGTTTTTGAGTGCAGTTATGTAACCAAAAAAATCTACATTTGTAAGTTGTGCGTTCATGATAAAGAGATGCACTGTGGTACTTGTATGAAGTGAACAGAAAAATACTATTTCTTTTGTTTATCATTTTTACACTGCAAATATCTGTAATAAAAATAATATAAAGTGAGTACTGTACACTTTGTATTCTGTGTTGTAATTGAAATAAAAAAATTTGAAAATGTAGAAAAAACCAAAATATTTAATAAATTTCAATTGGTATTCTATTGTTTACCAGTGCAATTAAAACTGCAAATAATGGCAATTAATTTTTTAAACTGTGATTAATTTTTTTGAGTTAATCACATGAGTTAACTGCATTAATCAACAGCCCTATACTAAATATTTTAAGTTTTCTATAAAAGGGAACTTGAAACATACATCGTAGTCCTTTGTTAAAGTTCTTCCCTTTACATCATGTCACTAGGCATAGTAAAGTGCCTTTAATTAAGTTTGCCCTTCGATACCATTAATTCAAAAAGAATTATTACCTAATAAACATCAGAAATATTATAAATAAAATAGTTAATCGATAATATTCTTACATCTGCTGATAATTGTTTTGTGTAGTTATTGCCGAAGACCACACTTTCAAGAGTAGGAATCACAGTGTCCCTGTTCTGTGCTGGTGTGTTCCTGTTTAACCAAGTATTCTTCACTGGACGAGGAAAGCTGCCAGAACCATTTAAAAATAGAGAAAAATATCCACTTGATTATAAACACAAAGTGAACCGAATACATGTAATAAGGAGTGTGTGCCACAATTATTTATCATAGTAGCAGAAATTCTTAACACAAATCACTTGTGTTTTTAATGAAAGTCAGAGGGAATCAAGATGTTCAGGTAATTACTGGTTTTGAGTCCCTTCTTACAACAACTGCAAAGCTTGTTTGTTGAAAATTTCTTGAAAAGTATTAAAAAGGACACCTTGGATGATCAGATTTTTAAAAGTATTTAAAAATATTTCTGGGTGAACTGGTAACATTCTGCTCCAATGACGACTGTAGCAACATGAAAATTACTACTTCGTTTTAGTGCCTCTTTTCACATTTTACTGAGTTGATATATAAAGTTAAATTGCTCCATTCACTCACTATTGTCAGAGCCGAAACTGGGAAGAAAAATTTGCACATACAGAACACCAGCAAATCCAAAATTTTTGCCAGTATTGTATAAAGATGCCATGGAAGAATATTACCCTGATTCTCTGAAGACATCATACATACAAATAAGAACAGTTTTTGCTAGCAAACATGAAATTTGTGTTCCATAGCTAAGGCAGCTTAAATAATAAATTCACCTTCCTGTAATATCATTTTGCGGACTGACATTTACATGTGCACTTTGTGCACTGCAACTCATGAGAAAGAGTTCAGGGAAAGAGAAGGAGCTGACATGGAGTATTTGAAGATTCGGAAGGAAAGCAAAGAAACATACTTTAAAGAAAAATTGGTGTTTAAATAACAAAATCAATATTACTAGTGTAATGCTGTTTGTTTTTCCACCCACCACACTTATTTTTGATGTGTTCTGTAAACATAAAAATTAGTGATTTTTCCCCCACCCCCATATGAGGAACAGTTTAAGAGAACTTAGGAAAGGTGTTTGAATACAGAGTCTATTGACTCCTACAAATTTAGGAGACTAGGCAAAAGATGACCAATAAAAAGGCAGGGCAGATGTTAATGCCACTGTGACAGTGACAAGAACCTCAAAAGAAAAAGGCCAGAAACAAGGTCAAGGGCAGCAATGACGGCAACTGCAAGTGTGCTAATTGCAGCTACTGCAGGCATCTCCTTGTCTATTGGCTGTTAACCATAGTCAGCAGCTAATCCTTTTGGCTTCTGCTGTTGAACCAAATAGTCTTCTTCTAGTAATTCCCCACTAGTAGATGAGCCACCACTTTCTCCGACTAGTATGTAGCATAAACTGCTGTATTGCAAGAGAAAGTGTATTAGTCACCTATTAAGGTCAAAAACATTGACATAATATATTTACTTAAAGAACTGCATAAAAATGAGCTTCAACAGTGTTTCTGAGTTAGTCCCAGACTCAACACCACTGTTGACTTGTACTGTAAAACTAATAAAGCACATGTAGTCAGTGTCACAGACAGAATATATATTCTAAAAAGGAGACAGGTAAAAGAAGGATGATTTTGTCATTAAGATGCTGCTCTGAGATTTTGGTCATCTGGGTTCAATTCCCAAGCTCTGTCGCAGACTTTCTGTGAGAGCTGGTCACTAAGGCTACGTCTACACTGCACACCATGGGTGCCAGAGAGCAGGGTAAAGTAACTCCTCACTTACGGTCGTCCCGCTTAATGTTGTTACGTCGCTGATCAATTAAGGAACATGCTCGTTTAAAGTTGTGCAACGCTCTCTTATAACATTGTTTGGCTGCCGCCTGCTTTGTCCACTGCTTGCAGGAAGAGCAGCCCGTTGCAGCTAGCTGGTGGGGGCTTGGAACCAGGGTGGGCTGGCAGCCCCCCATCAGCTCCCCTAAGTTCCCTTTGTGGCAGCCGCCCAGCAGGCTATCAATTGCCGGGCAGTTCTGGTGTCCCTCCCACCACTGCCGTGTGCTGCTCCTGCCCCCTGCCTTGAAGCTGCTCCCGGGAGCCTCCTGTTTGCTGTGCAAGGGGTGGGGGGGAAGAGGGGTGCTGATGTCAGAGTGTCCCTCTCCCCCTGCTCCTCGACCCCATCTCCACAGAGCGGCGGGGAGGACACGACAGGGCTCAGGACAGAGGGAGCTTACTGGCAGCAGCTGCGGTCTCAACTTGCTGATCTACTTAAAAACGCAGTGTACTTGGAGTGGGGTCAGAGTACTTAAAAGATCAATGTGCGTGTCTCTCTCTCTCTCTCTCTCACACACACACACACACACACGGTGTGTGTCTCTGTCTCACACACACATGCACCACCCGGCACTCTGGAAAGTGGAGGGAGTGATGTGTTCCAGTGGGATAGCGTGGGTTCTTCATCTGCTTCAGTTTCCTCAGGGAATGTTTGTGGCCACTGCCATGCATCTATTGTGTTTCCTCCCTCCATTCCATTTAATATAGCCTCACACTCTACTGCATTGTAGAGTGTGAGGCTATATTAACAACAAGGTGTTAACCCTTGAGGGCTCAGCCGAGTGCTAGTTCATCATTTAGCAGCAAGGCATTCCCTGGGAAATATCCCACCCTCTGACTTCACCAGCTCAACCAAGCTTCACAATCATCATTACTGTGTACACTATTAAACTGTTTGTTTAAAACATATACTCTGTGTGTGTGTGTATGTATGTATATATGTATGTATGTTTTTGTCTGGTGAAAAAAAATTCCCTGGAACCAAATCCCCTCATTTACATTAATTCTTATGGGAAAATTGGACTCGCTTAACATCGTTTTGCTTAAAGTATCATTTTCAGGAACGTAACTATAACATTAAGCGAGGAGTTACTGTATTTGTAGCTACATGCCAGAATGAAAAACAAGCTGCATCCACACTGTGGCTTGTAGCTACACAAGCTGGGAAAGGTCTCTGGCAATGGGGAGGTAGCAGGGGAAGGGTCTGGCAGTCCCTGAAGCAGAGAAAGGATCTGGAAGCAGGGAGCTGTAAGAGCCTTTCCCCAACACAAAGAGAGCCTCTGGCAGTGGGGAAAGGCTCCCACAGTGGGGAAGAAGCAGGATACTACATAGCTAAAAATAGCAGGGTACACAGAAGAGGCACTGCTTGAGGGTATAGAGAACCATGTAGGGTACATACCCGAAGGTGTGTCTTTACTCACACAAGCAGTGCCTCACTGTCTATATTGCTATTTACAACCATTCTAGAGGGACATGCAGAGTATGTACTCTACACATTGCTGTAAAGAGTGCGCAGTATAGACATACCCTTAATGTTTCTTTCCCCAGTTCTGATCTTTGTAATGGCAGGGAAAACAATACTTTATTTCTAAATAGGCAAGACAAAGGGTGAGAGATAGTCTCTTAAAATGTATATGTACAGCATCAAGCACAATAAGACCCTGCTCTCATTTGGGACATCTAGGTACTTCTGTAATACAAATAATAAATATTCATATAAAACCATGCAGTAGGTTCTCTTACTGCAATAATGGTAAAAGCTGCTCAGTTGAGTCCTATTTTTGTTGTTGAGTCACATTAGTACAAATGTAGAATATAAATGTAGGCTACAGAGCACGATATTGCCTATTTGTGTGTGTGGGGGAAGAGGAATAGATGGTTATTTTCTTAATTTGGCATTATTCGTTTAGTTTGCATAAATATATATACTACTTTAAAAAAAGGTTTGTTTGTAGGTTTTTCCATTGCTGCAGACAACCTCATACAACGCTTTTAAAGCTCCATCAGTTAGATTACTGCAATGTAAGTTTCATATGGGCATGTAAATACAAGAAAGAAACTCTTAAAATAAACACTTTAACACATACTGGTAAGGACATCAGAAAGGTACATGATCACTCCAAACCCTGCTAGAATGAGAATGTACAAGCCCACATACTCCCTTATTCATTATTCTTCAATCTCTTCCTGCAAAAAATAATTACAGCATAACACTGTGGGGGGAAAAAGTGGTGTTACTCTACCAAGCTCTGCCCACAAACTAAGCTCCTCCACTCAGGACAAAATGAAGTATCACATGCAGTAAACTATGCTCAAATTCATAACAGGGTTATCCCTCTTCTTTCTGGCATATCCTTTGATAATCTATGTAATAGTTAAAGCTTATGTGGATAGCGTCATCACTATGCTCCAGAGTTAACAATGCATTTAAATAATCAATGGAAGTTTACTCAGCTACTTTTTCAAGCTGCCTGTACACCCAAAAGACGCTGCCATACTGGTTATACTGTGTTCACATTATATAGCTTTTCTTCACATCTACAAAGGATAGAGATGTCATAAAAAAATGAAAGCAGATTCTGGAGTACAAAGTGTAGAAATCAGGAAAGAGTACTATTTCAACAAACCGTTGAGAGTCAGCTCAGTTAAACCCAGGGATAAAAAAGATAAATAAAATGAATAGAGATCACCTCACCCTAACTACAGATTGTATGAACACTAGCATAGGGTGATATTGCTTGCTGTCTACTTCTTTTCTCTTGGGTGTATTCAATTATTGCAGTTATCTGTCTTTTACCACCTGCACTCCTTTTATTCTACATAAACTAGAACTCAGAATTTTACAGTTTTAAGGAAAAAAACAAAAACAAAAAATCACCAAAACAGCTTCTAATGTAAAACATCATAAAGCACAATACGTCATATACATAAACTTTACTCTAAGTATTACATCCATTCTCACCAAAATTCTCACATAAGTTACAATAACTAATAATCCAATATATTAATTGAAACTTATTAATGGGATATTACCTTATCAATGGCTGGTGTAGAGCAACCAAAGAAGCATGGATTGTAACAGATATGACAGAGAGGTGGAAGTAATCAAACATAACATTGACGTAGTGATGAAGGCCCTGGTGTAAGCTAAAGTGCAACTTTAAAGTTCGGCTACTAATTAGTTGCAGTGTGCTCAGATCATCTGGCCTTGGGGGGGAAAAAAAAAAAGTGTAATTACTGGAACAATGTTTTAAGTCATCCAATAATAAAATCACCAATACAAGAAACAGCAACCCATTATTTAAACAACACAAGGCCATAGCCATATTGGTCTTCAATAACTTTAATATATAAAATATAGTATTGTTTTATACTATATCATGTATAAATATAATTACATCTCTAAAAGGGAACAGCAGGATGGATAGGTAAACAACAAGGAATCTCTCCTAAACCCAGTAATTAAAGTCTGCAACCTGTCTCAAGAGATTAACTGGATTTTTTTGCCCACACAAATAAACTTCTAATATATGAATAGCGGAATAAAATAAAATAAATTAAGCATTCTAGATTTTAAAAATGTTTCAGCAATATTTTGTATGTACGATGTTATAATTTTAATCTCAATTTTAAAAAAGCAGTTAACAGGCATTTCAATTATTTAATAAAATTTGTATTATTTTTAAATTTACGAATAATCTGTGTCTGTGAAGTGTAGATCTAAGGATAGCAGGAAATTCATTTCATTAAGGGATTCTTCAATCTGAAAAGGAGTTAAAAACATGACAATTATGTTCAGTATTTTGCAAATTATGCCTAAAGGATCTGAATAGTTAAATATACTTGAATGGCAGATTACCTTCCGTTCATCTAAGAGCATTTTAATTTTGAAGATCATAACATCATTCACAGAAACCTCCTCATTTTTGTAAAGAATTTGGAACGTTTTACTGCAAATTACATTGTCATGGACTGAAGCTGGAAAGGCAAGATCAGCACCTGAAAATCAAGCAGACATAGAAGTTTTAAAAGAATACAATGCAGATAATGAAAATATTATTTTGTTCTACTTTGAAATCTATTATTATTTTACAGTATCCAAATGTATGCTAGACACCATACAGCAGCCAAAGTCCCAATCTCGAAGAATTTCTATCTAATTTCAGATATGATGCAATGAAGTGAGCCAATAAAACCAGGGAGAGGGGACACTGCAGGAAGAATAGCGGGTTACAGCAATCAGATTACAGAGTTACTGAGCAAAGGTGTAACACAGTGCAGTCAGATTTTTTTTAAAGAAATATTATATATACTATATTATATATATATATATATATACACACCCACACCCACACACACACACACACCCACACACATATAAATATATATAACTTAACATGCAAGTGTATTTGTTGCTTCATTTCTTGTGGCACTGGCTTAGAAGTGATTCTTCGGGAGTGATTTAAAATGAGAAGAGGGCAGTTAAATATATTACTTCCTCTTTGTTCCCATATAAGATCCAATAGTCTCATGCTTTTTTAAAAAAAATTGGAAATCAAACAAACAGTACAGTTAAATTCTTCAATCATATACAAATATGTAACTACTGATCAAAAAGGTGGTGGATTAAGGACCCTACATTATTTTTGCCTAACAAATAAACGAAATAAGGTAGTGAAATGTAATGATGAGAAGCACACTGAGATTTCCTGCATCTTCAAAACAATGATACATAGAACTTTTCATCTCCATATTGTTTTACAAACGTTAAGTAATCAGTCCTCTTAGCATCGTGTGAAACAGTTACATATTACCCACATTTTAGAGTTGGCAAAATTCAGGCAGAGATTAACTGACTTGACCAAAGCCACCGAGTGAATCAGTGGATGATCTGGAATTAGAACATAGGTGTTCTTGGCCTCCAATTCTTGCACGTTACTCTGACAACATTACATCACATTCAAGCCTTGTATTTGTTCAATATGGCACATTTACTTTAAGGACAGGATGGACTGAAGAAAAGGAGTGAACAGAAATATGGCAAGAATGGTTAGAGAAGTGGAGAGACTGACTTGACAGGAAAGATTTAAAAAATTGTGTAAGTAATGACTAGTCTACAAATATTTGAAGGGCGTGACCACCAGAATGTAGAGGATTCATCCAGCAAACAGAAGAGGTTTAGCTAGGAGTAAATGAGATACAATTTTAAAAGCAAATATTTACTGACAGTGAAATGCATTAGCCTACTGAATAATGTCCAAGGAAATACACTTAAAACTAGAGTAGGCAAAATAAGAGTAAGAGCACTACTATGCAGTATATACTATACTATAAGGAACAATCCTCAATGGGCAGACAGGGCAATATCCTAATAGATGTTTTCCACTTCTAGATTCTGTAAGTGTGGCAGACAATGCCCTTCTATAATCCTCATAACATTTTAGTTTTGCCTTTTGCAATCTATCAGGAACTAGAAGCAAATATAAGTATTAGTTCATTGGAGTGTTTTTAATCTACATACTCAGGTTATATTTATGATTGCTATGAGCGCTATCCAACTCAAATTCAAGTTCTCTGTCTCCAGCCATGCAAGCTCTCTGCATGCCTCTTGGACTAAACAGCTATACAAGCTGCATCCTGTCAATCCCAAGGGATAGTCACTTTTGACAATGACTTCACAATGAGTCACATTTTCAGCTTCACAGAGCTGCCCAAATCTTGTCCCTTTTATATACTACACCAATCCAGAATGGTATAGGAGAATGACGCTGAGGATGCACTGAGCTCACGTGAGTTTGGTGGTGAGAAAGAATAGATTCTTTCAAGGCAGACCAGCAGTCAGCAAAGAAGAATCTTTAAAGTCCACATGTGGACAAACACAATGTAGTACCATGAGCACTCCCTCGTGGCCCAGTCACTTTCACTGGGCAGGGGGTTGAGGTGCAGGAGGGGGTATGGGCTCTGGGTTGAGGCCAAGGGGTTTGGAGTGTGGGAGGGGGCTTAGGGTTTAGCCTGGGGTTGGGGTGCTGGCTCTGGGAGGGAGTTTGGTGCAGGAGGGGACTCAGGGCTGGGTTACAGGAGGGGGTGCAGACTCTGGGAGGGAGTTTGGGTGCGGGAGGGGATTCAGGACTGGGGTAGAGGGTTGGGGTGCAGGAGGGGTTCAGGATGCAGGCTCCGGCTGTGAGGTGCTTACCTCGTGCGGCCCCTGGAAGCGGTGGCATGTCCAGCAGCAGCTCCTAGGCTCAGGGGCAGCCAGGCAGTTCTGCACGCTGCCCCCGCCCACAGGCGCCGGCCCCGCAACTTCTATTGGCTGTGGTTTCCTGTTCCCAGCCATTGGGAGCTGTGAGTCGGTGCTGGGAGTGGGGGTTTCGTGCAGAGACTCCCTGGGCCCGCCTGTGCCAAGGGGCCACAGGGACAAGCTGGCCACTTCCAGGAGCCGCACGGAGTCAGGGCAGGTAGGGAGCCTGCCTTAGCCCCGCTGCGCTGCCAGACTTTTAGCAGGCTAAAATCTCCCCAATTGGCTTCAGTAGCCTCTGGGAGATCGAGCCCAGCCCCAGCTGCGCTGGCCAGATCAGCCCCAGCCGCGCCAGCCAGCCCTTTGATCCGTCAACCGCTTAAACAAATTTTTTTAATTGTTTAAACGGTTAACTTTTAAAATGATATTTACATCCCTACTTCCCCGTACCTCTTGTCTGGAGTTTATCCTTCTCCAGATGCCTTTTCAGACATGCCATTGCAGTCTCAGCCCTGCTCCTTGGGCAGGGTCTCTCATGGGGTTCCCTGCCTGGAGAGCTTTCTCCTGAACTTCCACAGCTTACTGTCAGGTTTCCAGCCTTTGGCAGTTTCAGTTACTCTCTCAACCACACTCCCTTGCAGCTTCCTGCTACCTTTTCTATTAGAATCCCCTGATTTCACTTACGGGGGGGGCTCGTCTGGTAATCAGGGCTGGCTTAGCCCCAGGATCTCCAGCCCCCAGGCAAGCCATTCTGTTACAAACACATATTCCTGTGAAGAGTCCTTTTGGGCTGATTCCTCAAGTCCAGTTATCAAGTAGGGCCTATGAAAACATCGTCTACTGCATCATCCTGCCTTACACTTACATGACTGGGACAGTTCCCTTTCCTCATTTCTCCCCGTTAATAAATAAATAAATAAATAATAAAATCAAACTCAAAGAGCAGTGATTGTGAGTGAGACCCTGTCAAGGTTCCTTCCCCACTCTGAACTCTAGGGTACAGATGCGGGGACCTGCATGAAAACCTAAGCTTACTTTTACCAGCTTAGGTTAAAACTTCCCCAAGGTACAAACTATTTTACCTTTTGCCCTTGTACTTTATCGCTGCCACCACCAAACATCTAACCGGTATATAATTGGGAAAGAGCCCGTTTGGAAACATCTTTCCCCCAAAATCCACCCAAGCCCTACACCCTCTTTCCTGGGGAAGGCTTGATAAAAATCCTCACCAATTTGCGTAGGTGAACACAGACCCAAACCCTTGGATCTTAAGAACAATGAAAAGCAATCAGGTTCTTAAAAGAAGAATTTTAATTAAATAAAAAGTAAAAAGAATCACCTCTGTAAAATCAGGATGGTAAATACCTTACAGGGTAATTAGATTCAAAACACAGAGAATCCCTCTAGGCAAAACCTTATGATACAAAAAGACACAAAAACGGGAATCTAAATTCCATCCAGCACAGCTTATTTTCTCAGCCATTTAAAGAAATCAGAATCTAACGCATATCTAACTAGATTACTTACTAAGTTCTAAGACTCCATTCCTGTCTGTCCCCAGCAAAAGCATCACACAGATAGAGAGAGAGGCTTTGTTTTTCCCTCCCCCCAGCTTTTGAAAGTATCTTGTCTCCTCATTGGTCATTTTGGTCAGGTGCCAGCGAGGTTCTCTTAGCTTCTTAACCCTTTACAGGTGAAAGGGTTTTTCCTCTGGCCAGGAGGGATTTGAAGGTGTTTACCCTTCCCTTTATATTTATGACACAGCCACAGCCTCATTCACTAAACTACCCTGATTCATCCCCACAGCAGGTTCATTCTATGCACTGAGTGAGGCAGGGAGTCTGTGGAAAGAATAGTAAAATCAGGTAATTAAAAACTGTATCATAATTGACATGCAGAACGGGGCCAAATTAAGATTACACAAGCAACCTTAATTCTGGCATTCCCTAACTTTTCAGAGCTCAACTTTCCAACTTTTACATTTAAAAAACACAAACTGAAAAACAGTAATTCTCTCATGTGGAATTCATGACGCTCTCCAACTTGAGTCCTCAGTGCAGTCCAAGCCTTTAGATACATAGCAGAGACCTCTACCACTTGAGCTAAAAGACTAACTGGTAGCACAAGTAAGTTGTCACCATCTACAAAGATCAGCTCCTAAAAGGAGCTGAGAAATACATTCCGCTTGTGAATTTCACAGCTATTTGCTGACAGCAGAGGAACATAGACACTCTGGACTCCTGAGTGCAATTCCACATTCTGAAGGAGTTTTCTGCCTATGTACAGACCCTTCTTCTGTCTCTATGTTCCTAGCATGTCTCTGTCCCCTCAGACCCCCCTGGCTCCAGCTCCTACAGTTCTTCACCCTCTCAATTCCAGTCAGGCTGCTCCTCCTGCATGTTACTTGGTGCCACCAGGGGGAACACAACAAACATGTAATCTCCACACCTGATTCTAACATTAAGTGGGAGGGAAAGTTAAGTACGAGAGGACACAGCAATGGAGCAAGGAGCAACAGAGGGTAGGAGAATGGACACCAAGAGCAAAAAGAGTGTCAATACCAACGACACTAACAGTTAGGTAGGTGATATTGGCAGTAGAATGACAGTACCTAATCGGGTGAGGAATCTGGATGAAGCCAAGCAGAAACAACTAAGGTGTCTGTACACCAACCCAAGGAGCCTGGGCGACAAAATGGAGGAACTAGAAAAGACAGTTACCCTTTCCGTAACTGGTGTTCTTTGAGATGTGTTGCTCATATCTATTCCACAATAAGTGTGCGTACTCGCCACGTGCACCGGTTCCGGAAGTTTTCCTCCTAGCAGTACCTGTACGGAGGAGTGCCCCCCCTCCCCATGACCCCTGGAGCGGCGCCTGCCTGGAGCGGTATAAGGGGGGCTGAGCTCCCCTCACCCTCAGTTCCTTCTTGCCAGACAACTCCGACAGAGGGGAAGGAGAGTGGGATATGGAATAGACATGAGCAACACATCTTGAAGAACACCAGTTATGGAAAAGGTAACTTTCTTTTCTTCTTTGAGTGATTGCTCATGTGTATTCCACAATAGGTGATTCCAAGCTATATCTGTTGGAGGTGGGTAGGAGTTCACAAGTTCTTGAGACAGAGTACCACCCTGCCGAATCCGGCATCATCCCTGGCCTGGGAGACGTTCGCATAGTGCGAGGTGAACGTGTGAACAGAAGACCAAGTGGTGGCCCTACAAATGTCCTGCATGGGGACGTAAGCCATGAAGGCAGCTGACGAGGCCTGCGCCCGAGTCGAGTGTGCTCTCACAAATGGGCAGCGGGGGAACCCCTGCCAGCTCATAACAGGAATAGATGCACAAAGTGATCCACTTAGAAAGCCACTGGGTGGAAGTCGGCTGACTCTTTGCGTGCTCAGCCGAGGCGACGAACAGTTGCGAAGACTTTCTGAACGGCTTGGTCCGTTCGAGGTAGAGAGCCAGAGCTCGCCTCACGTCGAGCGTTTGGAGACGGCATTCCTCACTAGTCGTGTGAGGCCTGGGGCAGAGGACTGGCAGAAAAATGTCCTGACCCATGTGGTAGGCGGAGACCACCTTTGGGAGGAATGCGGGGTGTGGGTGAAGCTGGATCTTGTCCTTATGAAAAACCGTATACGGCGGTTGGGAGGTTAGGGTCCTGAGCGCTGAGACCCGCCTGGCCAACGTGATAGCTACCAGGAAGGCCACCTTCCATGAGAGGTGAGACCAGGAACACGTGGCCAGTGGTTCAAACGGGGCCCCCGTGAGACGAGCCAGCACCAGGTTTAGGTCCCATTGCAGAACCAGGGGCTTGGAATATGGGTATGAGATGGTCCAAACCCTTAAGGAACTGGCCGGTCACAGCATGGAAAAACACCGTGTGCCCTTGCATCAGGGGATGAAAGGCCGATATGGCCACCAAGTGTACCCTGACTGAGGAGGGCGCCAGTCCCTGGGCCCTCAGGTGGAGGAGGTAATCAAGGATACGCTGGATTGGGGCGGCCATTGGGGAAACACCCTGGCATGCAGCCCACCTTGAAAACCAAGACCACTTCGCCACATAGTGTTGGATCATATTAAAGAAGTTCTGTATTAAAATCACAAATGAGTTTGATTCCCCATAGTTTAAATTCCAAGGTATTACTAATTAAGAGATCTCTTCGTTTTTGGTACTGTTTCTCTCCCTCGATGTGTGAAACTTGCAAGCTGCTAATTGCGTTAGTACATTCTAAGACAGAGTCTGTTCTCAAAGCAATTCACACAGAGAGAGACTCAAAGCAATATTCTGTAACAACAGAAACAGCACACAGAGACTCCCCGCCCTTTTGTTGTATTCATCTCGCTTTGTTAACAACTGTGATTAAAATAGAGATAGAGGATGTATGTGGACGGATGCTTGGTGTGGATAATAACTGAATGATCAGGGAGGTGCCAGCCTAAGAATCCAGTGTCCATCAGCTGAAGACGGCGTCAAGTGGAAATAACCAGAGAACCCCCGGAGGGCAGACTGGAATTCATCCAACAGCCTCAAGAATGGGAGAACCAAAGAACAAGATAACATCTAGCAGCACGGAGCCGTCAGGAATGTGCCATCTGCTGATTGATTCAGCAACAGCATGATGAAGCAATTCCCATAGACTGGCATAGGAAGAAATTCCTATAAAAATGGACTCTAGAAAGTGAGAACTTTGGGGTCCCATTCTGCAAACCAACTGCCAGGAGCATCAGATGAGCATCTGACAAGGCCCTGCTCCCTCCTCATGTCCAGGCCATCTGGCCAGTGGCTTGGCATGAGCAACTCGAAGGCTGGTAACTATGATAACAACCTTGCAGAACCTGTGTGTGCGTGTATGTGTGTGTAGGAATGAATGTGTGAATAAATATGAGATTGAATGGAATGTTATAGCTATAACTAACAGCTTACTATGATAACAACCTTGCAGAACCTGTGTGTGTGTGTTTGTAGGAATGAATGTGTGAATAAATATGAGATTGAATGGAATGTTATAGCTATAACTAACTGCTTACTATGATTCTTTCTGTATTCACAATAAATGTGGTATTTTGCCTTTTTCCCTTTAATAAGATCCTGCTGGTTTTTATTTTATTGGTATAACAATAGGAGCAGTGAGTGGAGGGCCGTCTACTTTCGAGGAGGACGCACTGAACGTGTTCCGAGCATGTCCTTTCCTTGCCACCTAGCCACTGAGCAGCCATGCCGTGAGGTCAAGCGTTGCTAGGTTGGGATGGAGGCGGTGGCCCTGGTTCTGAGAGAGCATGTCCAGGTAGAGCAGCAACTGCCATGGCGGAGCCACTGCCAGCCCCGAGAGGGTACTGTACCAGTGTTGCCTGGGTCACGCCGGGGCAACGAGGAGGTCCCTGGCTTTGTCTGTCTATTTTCTCCAGGATCTTGCTGATCAGAGGGAACCGGGGAAAGGCGTAGAGGAGCTGGCCTGACCAGGACAGGGTAAATGCATCAGAGATAGAGCCCCTCCCTGCGCCCCCCCGGAACAGACCGGGGGCATCGTTGGTTCTGCCTGCTCACACCCCACCTTCGGAAGAGCTGGTGAGCCATTTCCAGGGGTAGAGACCACTCGTGCTGAGAGGAAAAATTCCTGCTCAAGTGATCCACCCTGACATTCCGGGCGCCAGGCAGGTGGAAGGCTTTTAGGTAGATGTTGTGGGCTATATAGAAGTCCCACAGACTGAGGGCTTCATAGCAGAGGGCAGAGGATCGGGCCCCGCCTTGCCTGTTGATATAGTACATCGAGGCTATGTTATCCGTGAGGACCCTGACTACCTTGCCCTCCAGGTGCGAGCAGAAGGCCATACATGCCAGTTGCACCGCCCTGACTTCCTTGACGTTTATATGAAGGGGTAGGTCTTGCAGAGACCGCCAGGCCTTGGGTCTGAAAGTTCTCCACATGGGCCCCCCCAACCCAGGTCCGACGCGTCGGACACCAGCTCCAATGATGGACCCTGACCCTGAATGGGACCCCTTGGAGCATGTTGTTTGGGGCAGACCACCACCGCAGGGAGGTGATCACCAAGTTTGGCATGGTGAGGACTTTGTCCATTCTGTCCGTGGCCTGGGAGAACTGCAAAGCCAGCCAGAGCTGGAGGGGCCTCATTCTGAGTCTGACATGATGGACCACATATGTGCACGCAGACATGTGACCCAGCAGTTGCAGGCAAGCCCTGGCTGTTGTCACTGGGAACCTTGTGACCGAGTTGATGAGCCCTTTCAGGGTCTCGAACCTGTCTGGTGGGAGAGAGGCCCTGGCCGATGCTGCGTCCAGTAATGCCCCAATAAACTCTATGCATTGGACCAGGACTAACGTGGACTTGGCGTTATTTATCAACAGGCCCAGGGCAGTACGTGTGGACAGGAGGAGCGCCACATGATCCCTCACCTGCGACCAGGAGGTGCCTTTGACTAGCCAGTCATCCAGATATGGGAATATTTGGACCCCATGGCATCTTAGGTAGGCCGCTACCACCCCCATACACTTTGTAAAGACCTTGGGGGCAGTGGACAGACCAAACGGTAGGACTGTGAATTGGTAGTGACTCTGTCCCACCATGAAACGGAGGAAGTGTCTGTGCCCCTCGAATATGTGGATGTGGAAGTAGGCGTCCTGTAGATCGAGGGCAGTGTACCAGTCCCCGGGATCCAGAGAGGCGATGATGGAGGCCAGGGAAACCATGCAGAACTTGAGTTTCACCATGTAGTGGTTCAGGCCTCGCAGGTCCATGATGGGCCTGAGCCCCCCTTTGGCCTTCGGGATAAGGAAACACCTCCTGCTCAAGCAGAGCCTCGTGAGAGGGGTCCCCCAGGTGGGATGGGGATGGAAGGCGGTTGGGCGGTGAGGAGGTAAACTGAAGGGTGTAACCTCGGAGATGGTGTTGAGGACCCATCGGTCTGAGGTGAGCCGTGATCATTCCAGGAGGAAAGCACATAACCGATTGGAGAAAAGGAGCTTTATTGGGGGTACGTCCCTGCTGAGAACTGGGGGGGGGGTACCCCCGAGCATCCTGTCAAAAAAGCCTTTTGCCCGCCTGCCTGCCCTTAGAAGAACCAGGGATTTCCATTGCAAGAGCTTTCTATAGTCCCGCTGCTTTTTGTGGGCGGCCTCATACTTCGGGCGGGTTGTCTGGGCGGGAGCCTACTGCGGCTTGAACTTGGATTTTGCCAGAGGAGGGACATTGAGGCCCACTGTCTGGAGGGTCGTACGGGAATCTTTCATTCCATGCAGCCTTGTGTCTGTTTCCTCAGCAAACAGAGCCTTCCAGTCGAAAGGGAGATCCTGCATTGGTGACTGCGCTTCGCTGGAGAGCCCAGAGAGCAGAAGCCATAATGCCTGTCTCATGGACATCGCTGAGGCCATGGACAGTGCGGCTATGTCCGCTGCATCCGAAGCAGCCTGAAGGGATGCCCTTGCGGCCGCCGCCCCTTCCTCCACAAATGCCTTAAACTTCTCCTTATCGCGGAGGGAGTCCTCAGACTTGGGGAGGGATTCCCAGAGGTTAAACTCATAGCGAACCAGGAGAGCCTGATGGTTTGCTACTCGTAGCTGAAAGCTTGACGACAAATACACTTTTCACCCGAAAGTAGCCAGCCTCCGAGAGTCTTTGTCCTTGGGGGTCGGGGCTGGTTGCCCCTGCCGCTCCCTGTGGTTGACCGACGCGACCACCAAGGAGTTGGGCGTTGGGTGGGTATACAGATACTCATGTCCCTTCGTGAGTACAAAGTACTTGCTCTCTGCCTTTTTAGAGATGGGAGCCAACGAGGCTGGTGTTTGCCACAGGACATTTGAAATTCTTACTACCCCTTCATGGAGCGGCAAGGCCACCCTGCCCAGTGCTGAAGGGGACAGCACATTGAACAGGGAGTCTGAGGGCTCTTCCATCTCCTCAGCCTGGAGGTAGAGGCTCGCTGCCACCCTTTTTAGGAGGTCTTGGTGGGCCCAATCGTCCTCCTGTGGGACCTCCGGTGCTTTGGTGTCATCCGGCACTGGAGAATTCACCACCTGGTTGGACTCTGGGCACAGTATCGAGGACACAGGTCCCCCTGACCTTTTTTCTGGCAGTCGAAAGATGGACGCCGATGGTGCTTCCGAGGCCCCGGCCACCGAGCGAGCCCCCACCGGGGACTGCGCCGGAGGCCACGGTGCCTACTGGCACCACTGGGCCGGCCACGACACTTGGTCCATTGCGCTTGCTGAGGCACAGGTGGGGCCAGCCGTTCGGGCTAGCTAGTTTGGCCTGTAGATGGGCGGCTGTAAGGGGAGGCCAGGCTGGTGTAAGATCCGCTGCTGCCTCTGGACCGGGAGTATCGGTGGTGCCGGGAGGACCGGGAGTATCGGTGGTGCTGAGACCTATGTCGACCACGGGACCGCAATCTCAATGTGGAGGAGCGGCACCAACGATAGTAGCTGCTCCGTGAATGGCCTCGACAGGCAGATCCGCGTTGGCGAGACGCCAGCGATCGACACCCGGGGCTATGGTGCCTTGGCGGGGACTTGGAATAGGAGTCCAAGCGGGAAAAGCGTTGACAATTGTGCCGTGACTGACTGCAGTATCTCCTGCGAGACGAGGACCATTGGTGACATCCACCACGGTCCCATCGGTGTTTGCTTCGCGAAGACGAGCAGTGCTGGGAATCCTGGTCGGACGGCACCCATCCAGACAGTTTGGACGCCATCGAGAGCGATCCACATGGACTGAACCCTGAACAGTCACTGGGCGCTGAGTGGTGTTGGGAATGTTCCTTCGACCAAGACTGGTACTGAGCTGGTGACGACTGCGGTGATCCCAGCGGTGGCTAGCCTCTGGAGCGTGGGGCCAACATCGGCGGAGCTCCGGGCACCGGCATGGACATGACATCCCTGGCTGCCTGGAGGGCTTCGGGCCTAGATGGCAACTGGACATCCAGAGAGGCCTGCTCCAAAGGGCCGGGCTACTCCGCTCAATGTGAGTTGGAGGCCTAGAGCCCGATGGGGATCGAGGACTACTCGACATGGGCCTAGCCTCTGTCCCAGACTTCCCTCGGTGCCGCTGCGAAGAGGGAGTCTTTCCTGTCCTCTCGGCGTGCCCCGTGGACGGGGAGTGGTGCCAACTGGATGATGGTACTGGAGGGTCTCCACGTACTGACGCCGCAGTGCCGGGTACCGGTTTGGAGTGGGGTGCCGAGTTTGGAGCCAATGCCGACTCCATCAGGATGGCCCAGAGCCTAATGTCCCTTTCTTTTTTGGTCCAGGGCTTGAAAGACTTGCAGATCTTGCACCTTTCGCTGATATCAGTTTCTCCCAAGCAGCGCAGACAATCCGCATGCGGGTCGCTCCTTGGCACAGAGCGCCTACAAGAGCCACACGACTTAAAGCCTGGGGCGCAGGGCATGCCCCGGCCCGGGCTCAGTGACTACCTAAACTAACTGAATTAGCTAACTGACTACAGGTACTACTGAACAAACGAAGAGTTCTGGGGACGAGCTGCAGCAAAGCTGGAGCTGAGCAGTTCCGACGCACCTTCACTGGCGGCAACAAGGAACTTAGGGTGAGGGGAGTGCAGCCCCCCATATACCATGCCAGGCAGGCGCCGCTTCAGGGGTCGCGGGCAGGGGCGCTCCCCCCAATGGGTACTGCTAGGGGAAAAACTTCCAGCACCAGTGCACATGGCGAGCATGCACACCTATTGTGGAATACACATGAGCAATCACTCAAAGAAGAATTACTGATGCAGGAAGGGAAACCAGATATTATAGGGATAACAGAAACATGGTGGAATAGTAGTCATGACTGGAGCACAGGTATTGAAGGGTATGTGTTGTTCAGCAAAGACAGAAATAAAGGAAAGGTGGTAGAGTAGTATTGTACATAAATTATGAAGTAGACTGTAAAGAAATTAGAGGTAATGGAATGGATAACACAGAATCTCGTTTGGGTCAAAATCACTTTGGTAAAGAAAGTTAATAGAGGTTCCATAGGGATAGTGCTTGGGGTCTCTACAGACCCAAGGATCTGATTTGGTTATGGATAGAAACCTCTTTAATATTTTTATTGAAATAAATACAACTGGGATTGTGTGATTATTGGAGACTTTTATTTGCCAGATATAGATTGGAGGACAAGTATTAGTAACAATGGTAGAGCCCAGATATTCCTAGATGTGACAGCTGAATGATATTTTCATCAGTCACTGAACCAACAAGAGGTTACGCCATTTTAGATTAAGTACTGGTAAGTAGCAAAGAACCTCACAGAAAAACTGGCTGGAGAGGACAGCCATGGTTCATGTGAATCATGAGCTAATTTAGTTTAAACTAAATGGAGGGATAAAAAAAAAATAGGTCTGTAACTAGGGTCCTTGATCTCAAAAGGGCAAACTTTAAAAAATTAAGGGAATGTAGGGAATTGGACTGCCCTGAAGAACTCAAGGATTTGAATCTGGAGGAGGCTTGGAACTACTTTAAGTCAAAGCTGCAGAAGCTATATGAAGTCTGCATCCCAAGCTAGGGGCAAAAATTTGAAGAGAAGAGTTGCAGACCAAGCTGGATGGACAAGCATTTCAAACAGATTATTAAGAGAAAACAGAAAGCCTACAAGGAATGGAAGATGGAAAGGATCAGCAAGGAAAGCTAACTCTTGGTGATAGAAAATGTAGAGATAAAGCAAGAACTGCCAAAAGCCAAGCAGAGTTGGACCCTCACAAAGGAAATTAAAACCAACAGGAAAAGGTTCTACAGCTGCTTACTCCTGGGGGAATTCTGTGCCACTGTGCAAGCGCAGAATTTATGTCCCATGCAGATTTCTTTGCTTCCTTGCAGAAAAATGACTTTCTGACGGGAAAGCAAAGGGAAGCCACAAGAGCGGTCATGCAACCCTCCCCAGCAATATGTTTTGGGTGCCCAGGGCAGCCAGCAGAGAGGTAAATCACTGTGGGGCAGGGGGCGCCTACCCCCAGGTCAGACCTACCGCCAGATTTCTCCCCCAGCTCCAGGAAGCTCTGCAAACTCCCTCTCCCCCACCCCCCACTGCCTGCACCCATTGCTCCTCAGCTGCAGAGGGAGAGATCCATGTACAGGGACCTGCTCCACAATCCAACGAACCACCATGCATCTAGACCCCCTCATACCCAGATGCTCCTGCCAAGCCTCACCCTCCCCCGTTCTCATAACCCCCCGATGAACTCCACTCCCCCTGCACCTGGACCACCCCAACAAGCCACACACACAGGGATCCCCATCCCTCTGAGCTCTAAATAGCAGCACCTGGATCCCCACCCAACTGAGCTCCTCTCCCCCAGCATCTGAACCCCCACTGAGCCCCTCACACCCGGACCCTCCTGCTGAGCCCCAACCACCTTCACCTGGACCCCCCTGCAGTGTCCCATTATGATTTCACCTAGAACCCCCCAATAAGTCCCTGTGCATCCAGATCCCCCCCACACCTTGATCCCCAACTGAGCCACCCGCACCCAGACTGCACCACACAGAACCCTCTCAACCCGCACCTGGATCCCCTAACACAAAGCAGCTCCACACTTGGATCCTGCCTTGCTGAGCCTGCCTGCCCACATCTGGTGCACCTGGCATAGAGAGGCGGGGCCTGGCATGTTTCTGCAGCAGGCCTGGTCCTTGTGCTGTCAGGATTGGGTGTAGTCTCATTTCTGAGTCCGTGTCCTGGGGGACAAGCTGCACAGTGATCTCCCACCTCTGTGCAGCCAGTGGCCTGTGCTCCACACTGCCATACTGAAGCCTCCACGTTTGACAAATAAATTTTGCAGAACTTTAAAATACTGTGCACAGATTTTTTTTGGTGCAGAATGCCATCAGGAGTAATAGCCATATAAATAAAAAGAAAACAATGAAAGAAGAAGTGGGACTGCTAAGCACTGAGAATGGGATGGAGATTAAAAATAATCTAGCAATGGTCCAATACCTAAACGAATACTTTCTGTCAGTTTTTAAGAGGGATAATGAGGAATTTAGGGGTCGTGGCAGGGTGGCTAATGGAAATGAGGATATGGAAATAGAAATTGACATTGCACTCCATATGATTTTATGAAAATATGCTAATGAGTGTGAATACAATGTAACTGGAATACGCTTCACGCAAAAGGTCTCTTGTAAGGTACCATTACAAATCTTGTAATCTATTGAATGTGTTCACCCTATTCGTATGAATGTATCATTCTTTTATCTGAAACTAGGAATATAAAATATAACTCTGAGGTCCTACTGTAGTTATTCAAAGTGTGGGCCATTAATGGTGGTTTACAATCTTGATGGCTCCCATCAACTAGGACAATTGACTGTAGATGGCTCTGTTTACTTGCAAGCTTTCCTGTGAGTCAGGCTGGGAAGAATGAAGGTTTGGGGTCTCACAGGACATGTGACCATCACACCTGGTACTGGAATCCATCTTAAACCTGGTGCTTTTCCATTTAGAAGGAGGGGTGGGGACCCAAAGAGACAAAAGTTTCACGCCTTTTGCCAAAGATATATCAGGAGGTGGAACAGAACAAATGTGGCTGTAGTCATGAGAAATCCCCCAGCTACCACCTGAGCTGGAAGGAGGACTGTACCGGGGAAAGGATTGGGCCCAGACTAGAAAGGAGTCTAGTCTGTGAAAGAAGCTTATTGCAACATCTCTGAGGGTGAGATTTCATCTGTAATCAGTTTCCTACTGTATTAGGCTTAGACTTGTGTGCTTTTGTTTTATTTTGCTTGGTAACTTACTTGGTTTTGTCTGTTATTACTTGGAGCAACTTAAATCCTACCTTCTGTATTTAATAAAATCACTTTTGCTTATAAATTAACCCAGAGTAAGCAATTAATTCCTGGGGGAGCAATCAGCTGTTCATATCTCTCTATCAGTGTTACAGAGAGTGGACAATTTATGAGTTTACCCTGTATGAGCTTTATAAAGAGTAAAACGGATTTATTTGGGGTTTAGATCCCATTGGAAGCTGAGTGTCTGGGTGTTAGAGACAGGAGTACCTGCTACGTGGTTTTCAGTTAAGTCTGCAGTTTTTGGGGGACGTGGTTCAGACCTTCGGTCTGTGTTGGAGCAGACTGGCACGTCTGGCTCAACAAGGCAGAGTTCTGAAGTCCCAAGCTGCCAGGGAAAACGGGCTCAGAGGTAGTCTCACCACATCAGGTGGCAGTCCCAAGGGGGTCTCTGTGACCCAACCCATCACAGAAATTACCACATCTGAAGTAGAAGTCAAACTCAAATAGCTTAATGGGACCAAATCGGGGGGCCCAGATAATCTCCATCCAAGAATATTAAAGGAACTGGCACATGGAATTTCAAGCCCAGTAGCAAGGATTTTTAATTAATGTCTAAAATTGGGGGTCATATCCTATGAATACGCTAACTGCTAATATAGTATCTATTTTTAAGAAAAGGGAAAAAAGCAATCTGGGAAACTACAGGTTCATTAGTTTGACCTCAATTGTATGCAAGGTCTTCAAACAAATTTTGAAAGAGAAAGTAGTTAAGGAAATAGAAGTTGACGATAACTAGGATAAAATACAACACCGTTTTACAAAAGGTAGATCGTACAAGACCAATCTGATCTCTTTCTTTGAGAAGATAACTGATTTTTTAGACAAAGGAAATGCAGTAGATCTAATTCTACCTGGATTTTAGTCAGGCATTTGATACAGCTCCACATGGAAAATTAGTTAAATTGGAGAAGATGCAGATTAATACAGTGTGAGAATTGAAAGGGGTATAAGGAACTGGTTAAAGTGGAAACTACAAAGGTGAACCATCAGGCTTGAGGGAAGTTACTAGTGGGTTTCCTCAGAGATCAGTCTCAGGACCAATCTTATTTAGCATTTTCATTCATGACCTTGGCACAAAAAGAGGGAGTATGCTAATAAAATTTGCAGATGACACAAAGTTAGGAGTTATTGCCAATACAGAGAACTGGAACTTCATACAAGATGATCTGGAGGACCTTGAAAACTGGAGTAATAGATATGGGATGAAATTTAATAGTGCAAAGCCATGCAGTTAGGGACTAAGAACAAATATTTTTGCTATAAACTGGGAACATATCAGTTGGAAGCTACAGAAGAGGAGAAAGACCTGAATATATTGGTTAATATTGGATGGTATGATGAGATGCCTACAATGGCATGCTGCCCATCTATGACTGCTAATAGCAAAAAACCCCCAATGGTCAGAGATGGGGCACTAGATGGGGAAGGCTCTGAGTTATTACAGAGAATTCTTTTCCAGGTGTCTGGCTAATGGGTCTTGCTCACATGCCCAGGTTCCAAATGATAGCCATATTTCGGGTTGGGTAGGAATTCCCCCCAGGTCAGATTGACAGAGACCCGGGGGGGGGGGGGGGGGGTTGCCTTCCTCTGAAGCATGGGTCACTTGCAGGTTTAAACTAGAGTAAATGGTGGATCCTCTGTAACTTGAAGTCTTTAAATCATGATATAAGAACTTCAGTGACACAGCCAGAGGTTCTGGGTCCATTACAGAAAGGGTGGGGGAAAGTTCTGTGGCCTTCAGTGTGCAGGAGGTCAGACTAGATGATCATGATGGCCCCTTCTGGCCTTAGAGCCTGCAGCTTAGAAACAGGCTTGACTGCTGGAGTTGAAACTTAAAAAAAAAATAAAAATAAAAAAATCAGTCTGGGGCAGATACCCTACATGGAAAATTTTTGCTCAAACACTTAACAAGTGACCAAGTTATGAGCAACTGAAAACGGGGTCTTAAAATGGAAAGTATTAAGCAAACTTATATTAGGAGCTTTAAGAACTTTTTTACTAGATGCCCCCCCCAAAAAGCCACAATCAAGAAAAAAGCCTATACTTGTTAAAAAAAAAAAAAACAGCCTGGGGAAGTAAAAGCAGAGACAGACAGACACATAGACAGACAGATATAAAAATGAAACAGGAGGGGAAGATACTAGCAATATAAATTAGACGATAATATAGAAAATTAATAAAGGAAGGAAAAGGACACAAAGAGAAATCTATAGTCAGCGGAGGACAACAACCAGGAGTATTTTAAGTATATCAGGAACAAAAGGAATCCCAATAATTATCCATTATCAGATGGAAAAGGTAGAACTATAAATAATAATACAGAAAAGAGAGAAAGTTTTCAAAATATCTCTCTTCTGTATTTTGGGGAAAAGCCAGATGATAATGATAATAAAATACTTTCCATTACAACAGTAACTCATGAGGATGTTAAACAGCAGCTACTGAAGAAAGACACTTTAAAATCAACAGATCCAGATAACTTGCACCCAAGAGTTTTAAAAGAGCTGGCTGAGCGGCTTCATGGACCATTAACATTTTTTTTAATGATTCTTGGGAAATGAGGGAAGTTCCAAAAGAATGGAAGAAAGTTAGTGTCATGCTAATATTAAAAAAGTGTAAACAAGAGGATACAAGTAATTACAGGCCCATCAGACTGACATTGATCCTCAGCAGAATAATGGAATGGCTAATATGGGATTAAATTAATAAAGAATTAAAAGAGGGTAATATAATTAATGCTAATCAGAATGGGTTTATGCAAAAATAAATCTTATCAAATTAAATTGATACCATTTTTGATGACATTACAAGTTTGGTTAATAAAGGTAACCATGTAATAGACTTCTGTTAGGCATCTGACTTGGTTATGCACAACATTTTGATTAAAAACTAAAATAATACAAATTCAACATGGCACACATTAAATGGATAGCTAACCGATAGGTCTCTAAATCTAATTGTAGATGGGGAATCATCAACAAACAGCTGCGTTTCTAGTGGGGTTCTAAGGGTTGTGTTCTTGGCACTACACAATTTAACATTTTTATCAATAATCTGGAAGAAAATATAAAATCTGATAAAGTTTGCATATGACACAAAGATTGGAGGAGTGGCAAATAATGAAGAGAACAAGTCACTGACACAGAGTGATCTGGATCTCTAGGTAAGATGGGCACAAGCAAACAATATGCATTTCAATACAGCCAAATATAAGGTCAGACATTTAGGAATAAAGAACACGAGCATAGTTACAGTATCGGGGACTCTACCATGGGAAGCAGCAACTCTGGGGGTTATGAGGATAATCAACTGAACATGAGCTCCCAGAACGATGCTGTGGCCAAAAAGGCAAAGGAAATCCTTGAATGTACAAGTGAAGCTCAAGTAGAAGTAGAGAGATTATATTACCTGTGTCTTCAGCACTGGTGCTATTGCTACTGGAATATTGTGTCCAAAATTCATGAAGGATGTTGGTAAATTGGGGACAGTTCAGAGAAGAGCCAAGAGAATGATTAAAAAATCAGAGAACCTGCCTTACAATGACAGACGCAAGGAGCTCAATCTATTTAGCTCATCAAAGAGACTTTTATACTTTGTGATCAAATCACCCCTTCAGAACATATTTTGAGAAAAGAAATTTAATATAAGAGGGCTTTTCATTGTAGCAGAGGAAGTTATAATGAGATCCAATGGCTGTAAGTTAAAGTTAAACAAATTCAGATACAAATAAGGTGGAAATTTTTAACAGTGGGCGTAATTAATCATTGGAACAATTTACCAAGGGTTCTGGTGGATTCTCCATCACCAGAAATTTTTATCTAGATTCGATATTTTTTCTAAAAGATATGTTACAGTTAAACCAAAGCTACTGAACTTAAAGCAGGAATTAATTCAAGGAAATCCTCAGGCTTGTTTTATGCAGGAGGTCAGACTAGATGATCACAATAATTCCCTCTGAGTTTATAATCTATGAATAGTGCCCATTTATAATTATAAGCAGGAGAGGTAGCAACACCTATTAAGGTTGCCTCATACTTCCTATTGCAAAACCTATTTACAATTGCTTATAATTTTGCCCAACTTTAACCATTTGGGCTGAAATTTTACATGCTGATTGTCAGCCTCAGGCTGAACTGTTTTGGGAAATTTCAGTAATAATGGTTCACCTATTTGCAAAAATGAGGTTAAAGAAATTACATTGTTTTGCCCATATTAAATTCAGGCAACCTTTTCTTTGAGAAGATTCAGCACCCCCATGCTTTGGAGCAGAGATCTGAAATTTGACCAGGTTCAGTTAGGGAGGGGAAGCTTTTTTATGTGAGAGTGTATGTGTATATGCCAGTGATGTGTCTTTTGCCATTCCTGTGAAAATCCACCCAGATTAGGCCAACTTATAAGTGTATGGAAAAACTGCAGTTTGTACGTGCTCAGTGGAGAGTAGCTAGAGCTTCAGAACAAACTTCCTTGAAGAGTCCAGCAGCCTAGGGCTGAGCTGGACCTTCCCTGAAAATGGAGCTGTAGGCGGCAGGCTGGGCTCGATCAGAGAACTGGAACTAAAAGCAGGAAGCCTGTCTCCCCTAAGCTCTCAGTGATCCCCTTGCTTACACTCAAGCAAGCATGGAGGATGATTGCTGCCTGATTCAGCTGACAAGAGCTGGACTGGGGGGATGGGGTGAGGAGGAGAAAGGCATTAGATTGGGTCAGGGAGCCTAGGGTTGGGTGGGTGGAGGGACTGAGACTAAAAGCTGTTGGGGAGGGAGTGGGAAACTGGCACTGGGAGTTGGGTGGGGAGAAGACTGGAACTGGCTGGGCAAAGAGGCTGGGACTGGGAGCAGGGTTGCAGGGGAGGAAGGCTGGGACTTGTTTCGCAAGGAGACTGGGCAATACAGATTGGCAAGGAGATGGAGGAGGGGAGACAAGACTGGAAAAAGAGACTGGGACCGGGTGTGGAGAGGGAGACTTTAGGAAATAGCTATTTAGATGGTATTGTTAAAAGCGATATCAGAAGGGCTACCTTGGCTCCCCTTCCCCACTTCAGATCTATGTTGTACTCTTGACTTTCAAGGTTTACCTCAGGGGCAATAAATTCCTTTTCATCAAAACAATTTAATATACCATATATACTCGTTCATTAGCCCATTCGTTTATAAGCCAAGATGGATAGGTAAAAATAGTAAAAACTGTATGACCCTTTCATAAGCCGACCCTATATTTCAGGGGTTGGCAAACTTTGGCTCCTGGCCCATCAGGGTAAGCCACTGGCGGGTCGGGACGTTTTGTTTACATGGAGTGTCTGCAGGCATGGAGCCCCTCAGCTCCCTGTGGCCACAGTTCGCCGTTCCCAGCCAACGGGAGCTCGGGGAAATGGCACGCCATGCCTGCAGACGCTCCAAGTAAACAAAATGACAATGTATTAGATATTCAATTCAATGATTTCATAGAGTTTAAAATCACCAAATTTTGGTGTAGACCCGTTTATAAGCCGACTCCCACTCTTTGATGCATCACTTTTTTACCAAAAATATTCAGCTTATGAATGAGTATATACAGTATATAGCATTACATAAAGGCAATGACAATTATTTAAACAAATGGACTAATTCTAATCTCATAAGTATGTCAGAACATTTTCCCTTTCAAGTGTGGTTCCACTTAAAGTTACTTAGTTACTTTTAATAAAGTCATGGTGATTGGGATCTCACAGTGAGTCCACATTAAATTTGCTCACTTTACAAGCAAAAAGATGTCTTTCTACCTGGCAACCCTGCAAACTCAACATGAAATCTGAAAGTCAAGCTGTTTTATTTGTTTCTCCCATATCATTTCCAATAATAGAGTGTACGGTCAGCTTCAATGAATAGTTCTGTGAAGATGAACAAGGCAGATAACATAGGTCAGCACAAAAAAAGACTTTTTATTCTCGGTTACTGTTACAGATTTTTTTTTAAATTACAAATTGAGGAATGTGAAGCATTGCTGGCATTTAGCTTATAATAATTTAAAGGAAGTCGGATTCTGCACATAAAAATCCTGGAGGTGTCCTCTTAATTAATGTAGTCAAACTAGACTACATTCACTATAAAAAATTCTTGTACTTACCTGTCACAGGTAACAAGCTGGCTTCTAATTTGTGCGGCACTCTTGGAGGAATTTTCATCGAAGCACGAATCTGGTAAAAACTAAAGAAAGAGACCAAAAAATAATTTGCAAACTATGAAATAAACAGTCACTCGTATATTTACCAATATACAGAGATTCAAAAATTCTAATACAAAAATACATATTTTCCTTTCACGACCTTCTTTAAGTTTCACACTTTTAAAAGTGGTGGGGAGAGGGAAGAGAGAGAGAGAGAGAGAATTCCAAACCTCAAAATGTGAGGTTACAATTTTAACTTTCTTTTGCTATCCACACGATTACCTATCATTAACTATAAGGATAGGTAGAAAACTCAAATACACTCTGAAGCCTAAATTATACAATTCATTTCCACCTTTATTTCATCTTCTGGGTCTCTCTTCCCTATTTTATTAGTGCCTCCTCCCCGTTCTAGTTCCTTATTGATACTGATTTGGTTTTTGGTCAAAATATCTCAAGAAAATATATTTTCAATATTGGTTTTAATCTACTGAACTCCTGCTGATCTCATCACCATGACATAAAAGTCTAAAAGTAAACTACATGATCCCTGTTCTGTTTACTTCCCATTTTCATCATCATGGAAAGGCTAGACTGAAGGGTAGGTTTTACATTTAGACCAGCTCATTATCAGGTTATAATGTCTTTAGGACAAGAACTGTGTCTACCTCTATTTTTATATAGCTCATAACTTGGGAACTGCCACACTGCATTCAGCCCAGTGCTCTGTGTAGTCTAGTATCCCATCTCTAGGAACTGGTGCTTCTCAGGAAGCTGCAAGAAGCTCTACAGGGGACAATTAAGGAATAACATGCCCACAGAAGAAGCTTCTTCATAAAATGTCAGAGGCAAAAAGGTTGGTCCTTTCCAATTTAAAAAAATATCTCATCTAATTCTCATCTAATGTAATGGAGAATTTCTGATAACCCATATCAATGTCTAATCCATTTTTTGAATCCCGCTAAGCTCAGTCTCACTAATATTTTGTGGGAATGAGTTCCACAGGTTAACCATTCATTGTGTAAAGAATTGACCTGTATCATTTTTAAGTTAGCTTTCTTTCAATTTCACAGACTGTCCCCATATTCTCATATTATGATAAAAGATAATTAGCAGTGAATGATTTATCATTTGTATTCCATTCATTATTGTATACATCAGCCATACTCCTCTTATTCATCTCTTCTCTAAATGAAGCAGTCACAATCATCTCAATCTCCTATGACTCACTTTAGTCCCCCATCCTGCTCTATTTCTATTACATCTCTTTTGAAATACTGTGACCAAAACTGAACACAACAGGGTTCCAGTTACAGCTAGAGCCTCTCAACACTACCATAACATAAGTAACATAAGAGAGAACTAGGTAACTAAAATCAATTCTAAATTTGAACCCTTACACAAAACTAAGTTAAAAGAAACTTCAGTTTGGCCAAAACTGTGTGACAAAAATAGTGAGATGTTGGAAGGCACTGCTAATAACTAAATGCTGATAACGTGCTCAATACTTGTACAAGAGATAAAAGGAAGACCATCCCTACCCTGAACAATTTACACAATCTAGAAAATAACCATTTAAAAATGTGATAAAACAGCACCCATATTAAATTTACAAGCTCTGCAATTTTTCAAAAACCTACAATGAAGCTGTATAAAAAATAGCTACAAAAACAAAATACTCAAAGAAATGACTCATCACCTATCAAGCATGAGTTAAGAATGATGATTTTTCATTAAATACATACAAAATACTTAAATTAGATATCCAACATCTCGTTCTATTACTGTAAGGAACTGAGGAGATTATTTAACTAAAGGAGTACTCTTCACAACAGAAATCCATTCTAATACAGGACGCATTCTAATACAGGAATTTATTTCTCATCACTGGATCAGCTATGACTTTGCATCACCTCATAGCTAATAATGATTTCAGTTAAAACAAGATGAGGTGGCATACTGTCAACCCTCATCAATGGCCATTATCTTAAACATATAATATAGTCAAATATATGTAATAATTTCTGGATCCAAATATAGCATTTTTCTAATAACTACCTAGATCTTGACATGTTATTCTGAATATTACTTTGGAATTTGCTCCACTCCTTAGTCCAAAATAACTATACTCTGAGGGGCATGTCACAAAGCTTGTCTCCTTACCCCAAGCATTTAAAACTGGGGGGGAATTACAAAGGTAGAAAATTTCTGGAGGTGACACTGATATAAACTTTTAACTTCCCTGTTTCACCTTTGGTGGGTTATAGTGAATCGTACTGCTGCAGTGAAGGTATTTTTTGTGATATAATTAATTATGTCAAAGGCACCTAGAGTATATGCCCTTTTTAGCATTTGTATAAGTCTACTATTTATTAATTTATTTAAATCTAAAGCAGCTGAACTGTGGTTAAATACAACTGGTAATCTTCAAAACTCTGGTGGTCCACCTCAGATTTTCAGCAGAGTGTAGTGTACTGCTGTTTAAGAAATTTAGGTTTTGGAAGTTGTTTTTACATATGAAAAACTTGTGTACTCTATAAAATAAATATTTAGTTTTTACAGTTTGGAAAGATATCAGCCACTTTACTCAGAGTTCATCCCATTTGAATCTTTACCTACAAAACTGGTTCCCAAACACACACAGAATCATGTGCACAGATCATTGCATCTGCACAGTTTTCAATGCAGGTTCAGGACCTTGGGTCCAAGCTCAGCAAAGCACTTAAGCACATACTTAACGTTAAGAACTTTGCTGCATAGGGATGGTTTGCTGAGTTGAAATCTTAATTTGCCCCTTCGGCCAGAGGCAAGCTAAAAGCAAAAAGAGTACTGAAAAGAAAACAGAATTTGGAAAGGTATGTTTTAAAAGGGAAGAGAGACTTCTGACATCTTTAAAAATTATTTCATGCAAAAAAAAGTTAATTCACCTTAATGATACGATTTAATGACAATAATGTCTACAATCCAAGTTCTAAATTATTTTATCATAAATGTATCCAGAGATTGAGGGATGTATTCCAGGGCTTTGGAGTGGAGCCCGGAGCTGGAGCGCAGATCAGCTCCAGAGCAGTGGAGCCGCAGGTTTTTGCCTGGAGCTGGAGTGGTGCCGGAGCACAGCTCCAAAGCCCTGCTGTATTCGTTTAACGTTTAAAATGATTAAATGAAAAATATATTTCATCATCTTTACCTTTCCTCTCATTACTCACTTCCAATTCAGGAAAACTCCACATACCATTACCTGTACTATGTAGTTCAACAGAGGAGAGGATTATTTGTTTTGAAGACAGGTGGCCTCATGATACTCAGTGCAGATTTATACTTTAAGCAGTTTTTAATACAAAAAACATTTACCTTCTAATCCTAATATCAAAATCCTGTAGGGGTTCACCTCAGGGCAAAATATGTAAATGGTAAATTAAAATCTCATCCCCTGATTTTTAAAGTAATGACTTAACTACAGTGAGGCGCACATCCACATCCGCACGCGCACACAAACACACACAGACACTCTATTTACCAAAATTGTGCACCAGTACACTGCCTTACTGATTTGCAAATAGAGTACTGTGAATATTAAGAACAAGGAGGACTTGTGGCACCTTAGAGACTAACACATTTATTTGAGCATAAGCTTTCATGGGCTAAAGCCCACTTCATCAGATGCATGCAGTGGAAAATACAGTAAGATCAGGGCTGGCTCTAGGCACCAGCAAAACAAGCAGGTGTTGGGGCAGCGCATTTCTAGGGGCGGCATTCCAGCGCTGGCCATGCCCCCCCTAGAAATGTGCCCCTGCTGCCCCAGCTCACCTCCGCTCCGCCTGCTCCCCTGAGGGAAACTGCCGCCGCTCGGCTTCTCCCACCTCCCTCCCAGGCTTGCCGCGCGCAAAACTGTTTCGCACGGGGAGGGAAGGAGGGAGAAGACGAGCGGCGGTGCGCTCAGGGGAGGCGGCAGTGGTGGAGCGGAGGCAAGTTGGGGCGGAGAGCGGTTCCTGAACACGCTGCCTCTCCCTCACCTGAGAGGGAGGGGAAGAAGTGGAGCGGTGGCGTGTTCAGAGAAGCAGGCGGAGCAGAGGTGAGCTAGGGCGGGGCGTTGCAGGGGTGGAAGGGAGCCGCAGGAAGCAATTGGGGGGGGGGAATGTAGCAAATCCTGGGGAGGAGGCGGGGCTGGGGATTTGGGGAAGGGATAGGGAAGGGGCGGAGCCAGGGGCAGGGAGGCATGAAAAAAAAGCGGGGGCAGCCAAAATTTTTTTTGCTTGGGGGCAGCAAAAATCCTAGAGCTGGCCCTGAGGAAGATTTTTTATTATATATATATATATATATATACACACACACACACAGAACAAGAAAAAATGGGGGTTGCCATACCAACCCTTAACGAGATCAATCAATTAATGTGGGCTATTATCAGCAGGAGATAAAAAACTTTTGTTGTGATAATCAGGATGGCCCATTTCAAACAGTTGACAAGAAGGTGTGAGTAACAGTAGGGGGAAAATGAGCATGGGGAAATAGTTTTTAGTTAGTGTAATGACCCATCCACTCCCAGTCTTTATTCAAGCCTAATTTAATGGTGTCCAGTTTTCAGATTAATTCCAGTTCTGCTGTTTCTCGTCAGAGTCTGTTTTTGAAGGTTTTTTTGTTGAATAATTGCAACTGTCAATAGCAGTGCACAGATATCTTGTTATATGAATTGTTAACAGTCTGGTGGCATACATGACAAAGGCCTTTGGGGCTTACTGAGGAGTAAATGAAATCAATGTTTCAGAAAGAATCCTCTGAGCAGAGTGAAGGGGTTCACAGATTCCAAGGCCAGAAATAACCATTGTGATCATGTAGTCTGAACTCCTGTATAGCACAGTCACAGAATGTCCCCAAAATAATTCCATATTTTTGAAAATAACATCAGAAAAAAACATCTTGGTCTAAAAATTGCCAGTGATGGAGAATACACCACAACCCTTGGTAAATTGTTTCAATGGTTAATTACTCTCACAGTTAAAAATTTAAATCTTATTTCCCATATGAATTTGTGTAGCTTCAACTTTCAGCTTTTGGATTGTGTTGTACCTCTCTCTGTTAGACCGAAGAATCCATTATTAAGTATTTGTTCCTCATGTAGGTACTTGTAGTCTGTAATCAAGTCATCCCTTAACCTTCTCTTTAACATTTACACTCAGTAGACTCAGTGTTTGAGGACAGACCATATAGGTTGCTCCAGTCTGCTACACCTGACCTAAACCCAAGATTTACCTTAACAAAAACCGTTCAATTACTACAGCATGTCTCCCAGAGCCACCCAATTACTAGCCACTCCAAGTACAATCCCATCCAAGACCCAAGGCACAGGGCAGCTAGCCTCTCCTGAAGTTTGTGCTGCTGTGGCTACATGTGTTTTTTAGCCCATTAGCTCAATCAGAGCTAGCGCGAGTATGTCTCTTCACGCAGGAATTTACACCTTTCTGCTCTAGTATATACATACCCTAAGTATTCTGGGAGGAAGAGGGAGAAACTGCACAAGGAACTCAGGGCATGAACTGATTTCCAGGTGGGTAACACTATCTTCAGTAAACTTTACATGAGTCATGTTAAGACATCACACAAAATATAACAACAATAGCTGAAAAAGGGGCACTACTTGTGCCCAACCTAAAAATATAACATTTATGCCTAGCAGCCATTCTCAAATACCAACCAAGGGCAGGACTCAAATTTAGTCAATGAATATGACCGGGTGTAGCAGGGTAGACACCCACTGCTGCCCTAAGGGGCTTAGAACAGCCCAGGAAAGGGCTGTAGCTAGGGAAAGCAGCCCAGGCTGAGTAGGGAAGTAGGCTCAGCTGGAGCCATGCCCCAATTAGGGCTCAGCTGGCCTTATAAGTAGGCAGTGAGCCAGGAGCTGATACACTCACTCTCTCGCCAGCCTTTGGAGAGGGAGGAACCTGGCTGCAGGGAGCAGAGAGTACCTAGATTGGAGCAGGGCTGGCGAAAGGTTAAGGGAGCTGGGGAGCTCTGACCTGGAAAATCCCAGGCTGTGGCCTAGTAGAAGGCTAGGCAGGTATCGGGGCTGGAAAGGGGGCAGCCCATAGGTAGGCTGAGGCAGCAGGTCTAAACCCCTCCTTGCCAGTGATGAGTGGCTTTTACACTGCAGTCTGCCCTGATACAAGGGGCTAGTTGGTGACTGGCCTTACACTGAGGCAAGGTGGAGATAGTGGGTGTGGGTTCCCTGGGAGGGGACGATGACCCTGAGAGACAGTGGCTGTACTGCCAGGGGGCAGCCATCCAAGAGACAAGGGGCACTGGGTCTGGGAGTAACGTGGGGCCAGCAGTAAGGCAGATCACCAACCTGCAGAGGGTGCTCCAGAGCCTGGTGAGCTGATTCCTGACCAAGACCAGCAGGAGGTGCCGCAGGGGTGAGTCTGCTCCCTTACACTGGGGTTCAGTGACTATCACCCTGAGTTATTCCAAGTCTGTGATGTCAGATAGGGAAGAGTCTGTGGAAGCCTATCTCAATACAGTGCACACCCATTTCATTCTCTTTGCAACCTGTGAATCAACCCATATTTGATCTGGAAACTTTTGTTTGGGAAATATCCATTAAGGCACCATATGCTGCATTATAGTATACAGAGCAATAGTTCAAAACAAAATTAGAGGCTCTTTTAACTATGTTACTCTAGGGGAGTTTCCAAACAGTCAAAAACCTCTATCCCACTTTCACAGCAACATGCCCAACAACCATTCTTACATATCTGTGTAGAATGGAGGTGTAAGGTGTTATTTATCTTTCAGAAATAGTTAGAGGCCCTTTTAAAAGAACTGTACTTTGCAAGGCACACTTCCCAAAAGCATAAAACTCCCTTGCTACAGACACAAAGTAGCAACATGGCCAAAGATTACTCTCAGATTCCAGATGACACATTTGAGTATAGCTGGAGTTCAATGACTACAGCGTGTCACCCTGCGCTACTCTGACTGATGTCAGGTATATTTCACCATTCTATTCGTGATCCCAGGTGTGACAGTTTGGTACGTGTCAACCTGAAGTCCCTAACTGAGTAACTTTTTCAACATTACTTCAGCAAAAAAAGCTGTGCACTAACTGACTTAAATCCCAAGGAACTGAGATCAGTTTATGGAGGATCACAGCCATTGCTGGAATCCCAGATGTGCACAAAGAAAACCTTCAGAAAAACAAGGTGATTTTGTAAAACGCTGGGTGTTTTGGGAACGCTTTGCTCAAATGACAGAAATTTGGAAAACTAGCACTATCACTACTCCCATGTGGCACAGCAAATTTCAAGGCAATCTGAGTCAGAATGCAGATTTTTAGAGCACTTAGAATAGTTGACTTTTAAACAGAGTGATGCTTAACCTTAACTATAGCAGATCTGGTGTTCCACTATAATATCTTCAAAGAAACAAGTAATTTTCTCTCCTTTAGCCACCATCACAGGATGATGCTATTTTGTTCGAGGACTTTTTTGGCTTTGGTATTTGGAAACGAAGTTGAGAATCATATTTATCTTGGCTAGTCTGGAGCTATTAGGAAAAATAAATGCTGACTCTCCTTTGCTTTGCCAGGAATCTTTCTACTAGAGATTCTGATGGAAAGGAATACAAGGGCATCCTTCCTGTACTTGAAGAAAGCATCGCATCCCATCCCATATCTTAGTGGTACTGTAAGTAGGAAACTAGTATGTTCTCGTGGGGTAAGGAGAGAGAAAAAGAGAGATCATAATGCTAAGAGAGACCACAAAAGCCCTTCCTACCAAATCTAAATTATTTCCAATTTATTAAATCTGACAGAAGAAATAAATGAATAGTAAAATAAATCGGTTTAAAACACTGAGGAATACCCTAAGAAAGAAATCCAGCCAAAAAGTTGACTGGTTATAGCTACTGAAAGGAGTAGCCCAAGAAAGCTCCTCAATTATTAGTGGTAAAAAGGAACCAACAGGTGAGGTTACCAGTTGGCTGGTACCACTAACACAGCAAGGTTGAAATTAGAGCTAGACATAGAGAAGATATGAATCCACATTTCATACTGCTCTGGTGACTGCCTTAATCATGAGGCTATAGTCGTTCTCAAGTGCTCTCTTTCTTTGGGCTAATGAATCTTTAAGTATTAATGCAAAATGGAACAGCTCAATTGGAGAGATTGTGTAACCAGCCCCAGAACAGCGGATAACCTAGTGGTTAGGGTGCTCAAATGGGATGGGGGAAGATCTTACTTGATTCAGAGTGAGGATCAAACCTGGATCTCTCTCATTACAGGCAAGAGTCCCAACCACTGGGCTAAATGTTATAAAGTGGGAGGCACAGATGCACTGAGAGAGGACTCCTCACAGGACATGTCTACACTACAATGAAACACTCAAAGCATGGAGTCTAAGATTCCCATGTCAGCTGACTCTGGCTCATGGGGCTTGGGCTAAAAATTGCAGTGTAGACATTCAGGCTCTGAATGGAGCCTCCCCCCTTGTGAATTCTCACAGCCCCGGCTCCAGCCCAAGCCCAAACATCTACACTGCAGTTTTTAGCCCCACACCCTAAGTCCCACAAACCTGAGTCAGCTGACCCAGACCATGCACAGCCATGCCACTGTGTCTTTTATTGCAATGCCAACATACCCACAGATGGTATGCTGGCCTGGAAAAAGTTTTTCCCAGCAAAAACTAATTGGGTCAAATTCAGGAACAATTTTATATTGACTAAAACTGGCATTTTCAGTGAATAAACTATTTGTCTGAAAAATTTTGCCCAGCTCTATTTGAAGCGTTCCATCTGTTAATGTGTGCAGGCCTCCAAACCTTTCACTTTTGGGACTTCTAGATAGTGTTTGCACAGGGTAAGAAATCCTGAAAAAATGGTGGTCTTCGAATAATAATTTTTCACTTGAATTAAAAAACAACAAACCAACCCCCTCACCATTCTACTATTTTATGTTTTTGTAAGATTGTACAAGACCTACATTTTGATTTAAAAATCAATCTGACAGTACCCCTTTAATATTGAGGCAAAAGTATTTGTCGCCCATCCCACTGTCCTCCATCTCTTTAGAGTTCAGAGAATTTGAATGTAAACTTTTGCTTTGCTATCCTGAGGGAATCCATTTGTATCCTGTGTTGGATCTAATATCTTTAAAAGGATCAAAAAGGACATATGCTTAATGCTGATTACATTGTTAAAACTTGCAAAATAGATAACATTTTGGGAAGCTCTAGATTTTTCATTGGCTGTAACAATTTAAAATGTGTGATCTGGGGCAGCTTGACATTTTTGTATCCTATTTATGAAAGTGTGTTTCAAAAAGAAATAATAATGCCTTGAGTAAAATTCAGCAATAAAAAGTATTATGAAAAACAAAATGATTTACAGACAAGCAGAACAAGAGCTCCTCTTCATTCATTGTGCATATCCGTCAATGTGAGGGCTTATAATGTTTAAATCACTTCAGCCAAATCATGGCCTCACATTAACTCTTCTCAGCTGTTAGGGCAACTACATGTCAGTTATGGGGATAAGCTCAGCTACTTATTTGTGGACCAACAGAATGTTACAAACTTTAAGTATACCTCCATTTGCCAGCCTTGCTTAAAAACACCAGGATGAGATGTGACACACCAAATATTGGTAGTCTCAGGCTCTCTTCTTTAGCTATTGGAATATAACAAAAAGCTTACCCAAGATGAAACCAGGAGGGTCCATCTTGCCAAATGAAGAAACATAGGACATGATGTAGCTACTTGGCGTAATCAATGGACATAACTGTACCCTGAGTTAGTGCACGTGTGATTGAAGCTGATCATGGTACTAAGCACAGAAGAAAAAGTTGGCCACCTTTACCTGCTTAAAAAGTTAAACTGCCATATGACCCTAATGGCAATGATATTCATACAATAGCCTAAGTGAAGGAAGAAGCCTACACTTATTGAACAGGTGTGTATACTTTTGGGATTTGATTACTAATTAAAACATCTGTAGGAAGAATAGGGGTAGGCCAGGGAAGCTATCCCAGTGCAGTGAAGAGATATCTTGAAGGATTATACTAATTTTCTTTGTTCAGTTCTAGAAGAAAACAAATCTGTCCATGACACTTTACCATTGTCATATGACAGCGGGATAGTCGGACAAGAAAAACAGGAAAGACAACTAGACATATTCCTATCATCTCCTCAAACATTTGGCTTGTCTGTTGTTGGCCTATTTGTCCGTCTTGTCTATTTAGATTAGACTGTAAGCTTTTCAAGGCAAGGACAGTGTTTTTGTGTTTGTACCGCACCCAACATATTTTGAATGCTATTACAATACAAATAATTATTGTTAAAGCCCCACATGCTGAAATATGATTTGCATCCAAACCTAACAATATTACAATACAAACCTCATCAATTCTACAGACTAACTAGGAAAGTGGATTTTTGATCCACACCAGGCACACGAGGGAAATGTATTTGTGCCTTATGTGAAAATCTCCTTTCTAGGACGAATGAGGTCCACAGATCATAGCATTATGTCGCTTTTCTATACAGCTTTGGAGACAGACCAGACCTGCCAAGAAGTGACAGGGAAGGCTTGTCTCTACCTCTGAGAAATCAGCAGTTGGGACACTTCCACAGCCAGGGAAATCTCTAACCACTCTATATTAGTAAGGAATATTATGCACTAAGACTAAATACAACCTCCTGCAGAGCAAGATATTCAATGAAAAAACAACTTTGACTAGCAATACATGCCATCTTCTCCCAGTTAAGAGTTCACTAAGGGTGGGTTGGATGTGTTGTCCTCAATTCCTCAATGTGGAATTCCGAGGAGACTTTAGGTAAGAATCTTGCTTTCTGAAGAACACCATAAATGGGAGGTCCGCCATTAAAGCCCCCAATTCTCCTACCCTTTGGGTGGAAGTGATTGCTACCAGAAAGGCTGTCTTCATAGATAAATCTAATAATTAACATTTAAGCTAGTAGTTCAAATGGATGCTTCATAAGGCCATTAAGGACTAGGTCCTGATCCTAGCTAAGAGTAGGGCTTCTGATCCGTAGATAATTGTCAAACCTTGCAGGAATCTTGCCGTAGCTGGAAGATAAGAGGGGGGAAAAAACAAACTTATGGGTATGTGAAAGGCTGTTGTTGCTGCTAAATGAACCCTAATAGAATTCACAGAAAGACTTTGTCTTCAATTACTAACAGGTAATCCAGTACTCTAGGAAGGGAGAGCAAGTTGGTGAAATCTGATGACTGTTACACCCAAGATGGTATCGTTTCCATTTTTGGAGATACATATTTCTTGTAGATGGTTTTCTATTATTTAATAAAACATTGTACAAATGAGGAACAAGATCTCTCTATCCCTGAAAACCATCGAGGAACCATGCTTGGAGGCACAGAATCTGTAAATTGGGGTGAAGTGTTTGACCTGCAACTTAAGTCATTAGGTAAGGACTGATTGGAAGCTTCCATGAAGAAGACGTGAGCCTGATGCGAAAGGGGTACCAGACTTGTCTTGGCCACATTGATGCAATTAGTATGACTCTGGCCCAATCTTATTGAGAACCATCAATAGTAACTATGTTAGTGGATACGTGGACGAAAGGACTTCCCTACGTGTGATGAGAAATGCATCCCCTAGAGATAGGGGATCAAGATTCCCTCTGGAGCAATAAGTGATGCATTTAGCATTTGCTGCCATGGCAAACAGATCAACCTCTAAGAACCCACCCCCCGACCGAGAATATTATGTGAAGACCTCTGGAGTTTAGTTCCCATTTGTAATTTAGAGAGAAATGTGTGTTGAAGTAGTCTGCCATGGTGTTTTGAATATCTGGAAGGTAAGAAGCTGGGATGAGTATGTGCTTGATTATGCACTAATTCCAGAGTTTTATCACTTTAGCACAGATAGGTGGGGAACGTGCTCCTCCTTGATGGTTGATAATACATGCACAACATGTTTGTCATTATCTTTATTGACTTCAATCTGAGTAGAGGTAGAAAGTGTAGTTAAGCATTTTTGAACACTACAAAGACACATGTAAATATGTCCCAGCAGCTGAAGGTAATCTCTTACTGTAACTTGCCCTGAATCCTTGATGTGGTTCACTAGTGTGAGAAATGTGCTGGATGGTAGCTGTGCCTATCAAAGCATCCAGTGACGCTTCTACAAAATCTACACACTGTAGTGGAGTCAAAATGGACTTTTGAGGTTGACTTGAAGGACCAGGCTGTAAAATAAAGAACACATGGTGTTTATTAACTCCAAACCTCCTGACAAGATCTGCTCTTTATCAGCCAATCATCTAGACACTATTATGCCCAAACAGGTGGGCAGCAATTACTGCCAAAATCTTTGAGCACATCCGTGGTACAAAAGATCATCCAAAAGACAACACCCTGTATTAGCAGTGTTCGTTGTTGATTTGGAAACAAAGAAACCTCCTGTGTGATGGATGAATAGCAAAATGAAAATATGCATCTTGTAGACTGAGATTTGACCCAATCTCCTAACTGTAATGATGGAATTATTGCTGCCAGGATAGTCATCCTGAATTTTTGCTGTTTTACATTTATGTATCTGTTTAGCAGCCTGAGTTCGAAAACTGGTCTCCATTCCCCCTTCTTTATGGATATCAGGAAGTATTTTGAGTAGAATCCCATTCTTCTGTGTTGCTCCTAAACTTAACAGTGAGGTCACTTTTTGTTCTAGTAACTGACTATGAGGAGAGGAGTCCCTGAAGAAGGACAGGGATGGGTAGGAGAGAGAGCCTTGAAATGTACAGTGTAAGCAGAGGTTATGGCTTCCAAAACACATTTGTCTCATATTATATACTCTCACGCATCCTTAAAGGGGAGGAAGCAGCATCCAAAATGAGGAAGTGGTGGTAGAATGTTGCAGCTGTAAAGTCCCATGAACTGGATGGTCAGATTTCAGAGTAACAGCCGTGTTAGTCTGTATTCGCAAAAAGAAAAGGAGTACTTGTGGCACCTTAGAGACTAACCAATTTATTTGAGCATGAGCTTTCGTGAGCTACAGCTCACTTCATCGGATGCATACTGTGGAAACTGCAGAAGACATTAGATACACAGAGACCATGAAACAATACCTCCTCCCACCCCACTCTCCTGCTGGTAATAGCTTATCTAAAGTGATCATCAAGTTGGGCCATTTCCAGCACAAATCCAGGTTTTCTCACCCTCTGCCCCCCCACACACAAACTCACTCTCCTGCTGGTAATAGCCCATCCAAAGTGACCACTCTCTTTAAAATGTGTATGATAATCAAGGTGGGCCATTTCCAGCACAAATCCAGGTTTTCTCATCCCCCCACCCCCCTCCAAAAACCACACTCAACCAAGCCGTCATAATAGTTGCTGAAGGACATGGATGGCTGGGAAGATGTAGTTGTAGCCGAGGGGGTTTCTTTTTTGAGTTCCTTGGTCTCTTGGCCAGGGGTTCAGAGAGTGTATGGTAGGTTGAATACAGGTCTGGGAATGCTCTTTGTACTATCTGATATCTATAAAATCTCCTCCTATTTACAGGAATACAGATTCAAAGGGATCTCGGTGTGACTCTTGAGTCCTTTGTGTAAAAAGACATCCACTGAGTCCGCAAAGGGCTTGCAACCGTCAAAGCGGAGATCTTCAAATGGTACTTTGAACCTCTCTCAGAAGTCCCAACATCTGCAGCCAAGACGTTCTTCTCATGATCACTGAAGAGGATCTAGACTGTGCTGCAGCATGTGCCACATCTAAGGAAGCCTGGAGCAATGTTTTTGCTACAGATGGTCCCTCCTGAACAGTGACTTTAAAGTGATCACAGTGTTTCTCTGACGGCTGTTCACTATAGAAACTAAATCTGTTGTAATTTACGTAGTCCTATTTGGCCATGAGCACCTGATGGTTTACTCTTCTGAACTGAAGTGTGGATGGGGGGCCGGGGAGGGGAGGAATAGAGCTGCTTATAGTCCTTTCTGTTTAGAGCTATGTTGCCTGCCCCTTTCATTAACAGCCTCTACCACTAGGGAGTTCAGAGCTGGGTGAGAGAATAGAAACTCCTGTTCCCTGGCAGGAACATAATACTTTTCATCCACTCTCTTGCAGGTAGACAGTATTATAGATGGAGTTTTCCAAACTGCCTTAGTGGGCTCCATAAGAGCTTAATTCACTGAAATAGCAATTCTCATCCATGACAAGGTGCGTGATGGGATTCCTGAACATCCTCTAAGGGAATCTGAAGTATCAGCAATTTGCTTTATCATTTCCTGAAACTGTCTGAAGTCATCTGCCACAGAAGGTGGTGGAGGCATGACATATCAGGTGAAGAAGAGGAAATATTTATAAGAGGTGTCACCTCCTTGTCTGCCCTTGCGTCTTTTCCTCACGGGTCTCATCCTCTGGCATGGGTGGTGACAAAGAAGGTTGAAGATGATCCCTTCTTCTCTGTTCCCTCCAACAGTGTGAAGACCTCGTCACAAATTGCTGGAGTTACAACACCCAGGGATCCCAGCAAGGCCACTGAGGGAGGCCAAAAGGCAAAGATGGAGACATCCATCTGTGTTCCTGCCAGGAGGGTGTCATTTGAGGTCTATTCTCTTGTAAAACATCAGTGTAGGAGGGAGAGTGATGTGTTCTGGGGAACCCTACACCAAGACCTGAAAATCTGAAGATTCCTCTTACGCATTCTCCGGGGGTCAAGGAGGGGAGCTGTTCAATTTGCAAAGTAGATTAGCGCAAGCCTGGTTCCCTGTGTGATACAGAGATCAGTGATTGAGAGGGTCTTGCTGCTGACAAACCCCCAACACTCTGAAGAGACTATCAAGTGTTTAGGGTACCTAAACTCTTGTGGTACCGACAGTAACAAAGACTGACCTGGAGGATGGCTTCAGTACTGATGTAGCCAGCACTGAGCGCTTGGCCTGTGAGTGAATCGGCTCTGACTCTCGCAGTATTATATAGGGTCTAGTGGTCTTCGCTACAGTTGTCTTCCTTGATATCAGTACCAAGTGCTATTCCGGGACACCTATGTCTCTGTCAGTCAGGATCCAGATATCCAAAGTCAGTCTTAGACTGAGTTTTCTTCTTTGCTTTTGCAGTACCTGCATCACTCAGAGCCTACGCTGAACTCCCCTTGGGACCCGAGGTCTCTGTAGCCCTGTTGTGTGTTGGTGACCAAGATCTTCTTGGAGATTTACACCTCTCTCCTTCTGTTTAGAGGAAGATGTAGATGAGAACTTCAGTAGCATAGAAGTATTCAGTGACACAGTACTGCCTATGTCTCTAGCTGTTTCCGATGACCGAGATCTTGTGGGGCATCAGGAGTACTGAGAGGTCTTCTGCCTCTGGATCCAAAGCTGGACATAAGGCTTGTTCCATCATTAGTAGTTTGAAAAAAAAATATTGGGAAGTGAAGTTTAAAATCTACCCCTGAAGGATGTACAGATCTTGCACTTACTAGGAATATGGGTAACACACTAACTGTGCAGGCATTGGGAAAGCCTGTCACTGATTGAAATGAACCTCTCAGAAGGAGAGGCACCTCTTGAATCCTGAGGAACCTGGCATTCCTGAGAAAAAACAACAAAAGAGACAACCCCAAGAAGGGGAAGTTCTAAACTACTATCTAACTATATCTAAAAATAAAATCCTTTTATTTTTAGGGGGGAAAGGAAAAACGAAGGAAACACTAAAAGGTAAGTAATTATAAACTATCTAAATCCTAAAAGGAGAACAGACACATGCTGCAGACCCCATCTCAGACAAAAGGCGATTGAGAAGACACTGAGAGCAGTTCACCTGCGCAGCACCAAATAGCCTCGGTGTAGGACACCAGGATTTGTGGGTCACATGCATGGACCAAATGGCCACCACTACCAAAAATCTCTGGTCAAAGGCACAGGGCGCATACACACCTGAAGTGGAGCACCCACAGGAACACTAATCAAAGAACTGGATATTTTGTAATGGTTCCTACAAGTTTTATTATATTAATAAAAAAAGCTATATTTTATATACATGCACACACGCAACTTTTTAAAAGCACTCATGAAGCTTAGATACACAACTATCGGGGGGTGATGGATCCCAGTCTCAGCAGCTCCTTGCCAGCCAACACTGATGTCTCCCCCAGGCCTGAGGGGCCTGCTGTGGGGCTCGCTGGACTGGGATTCCTAGTCACCGTGTGGTCAGCACTGCCCCCTTCTCCCTACTGGCTGGATAGGAAGCAGCAGCAGTGGTCTGGGCTGGAGCTGATCTCAGAGTAAACTGGGCCTTAATCCCTACCCCAGGCCAGGCTGGGTTGGACCAGGCAGCAAAATGGGGTGAGAAACCTCCCCATTCTCCCACTCTTCCTGGGATGGGCCTGGCCCACTAACCTCCAATGAACAGCTGCAGCCTAAGCAGGCAAGCAGAAGCAGGATACCCGCTTCCACCTCCCTGCTGGAGAGGGAGAGGGCCTGGGGGCTGTGCATATCCTGTGAAATTGGAACATTTACCCATGACACTACTGCAATTTTTTTTAAACAAATCTGTGATTTTTCTCAGGGTCTGATGCATAAGGGATGGAGCAGAAGAACCCATGCAGGTGCTAGTGGAAGAAATGGACAAGCAGGCAAGAGAGACGTCTGTGTTGAGGCACGATGCAATGAGATGAAAGACTAGATAAACAGGAGACACAGTGGAGGAGCTCACGTAGGATGTGCCATTGTCACAATAAGTGAGGAAGATGATTTTGACAGCAACATTTTGTTGTTCCTTGACTTTAGCAAAGCTTTTGACATGGTCTCCCACAGTATTCTTGCCAGCAAGTTAAAGAAGTATGGGCTGGATGAATGGACTATAAGCTGGATAGAAAGCTGGCTAGATTGTCGGGCTCAAGGGGTAGTGATCAATGGCTCCATGTCTAGTTGGCAGCCGGTATCAAGTAGAGTGCCCCAAGGGTCGGTCCTGGGGCTGGTTTTGTTCAATCTCTTCATAAATGATCTGGAGGATGGTGTGGATTGCACCCTCAGCAAGTTTGCAGATGACACTAAACTGGGAGGAGAGGTAGATATGCTGGAGGGTAGGGATAGGATACAGAGGGACCTAGACAAATTGGAGGATTGGGCCAAAAGAAATCTGATGAGGTTCAACAAGGACAAGTGCAGAGTTCTGCACTTAGGACGGAAGAATCCCATGCACCGCTACAGACTAGGGACCGAATGGCTAGGCAGCAGTTCTGCAGAAAAGGATTGAGGGGTTACAGTGGATGAGAAGCTGGATATGAGTCAGCAGTGTGCCCTTGTTACCAAGAAGGCCAATGGCATTTTGGGATGTATAAGTAGGGGCATAGCCAGCAGATTGAGGGACGTGATCGTTCCCCTCTATTCCACATTGGTGAGGCCTCATCTGCAGTATTGTGTCCAGTTTTGGGCCCCACACTACAAGAAGGATGTGGAAAAATTGGAAAGAGTGCAGCGGAGGGCAACAAAAATGATTAGAGGACTGGAACACATGACTTATGAGGAGAGGCTGAGGGAACTGGGATTGTTTAGTCTACGGAAGAGAAGGATGAGGGGGGATTTGATAGCTGCTTTCAACTACCTGAAAGGAGTTCCAAAGAGGATGGCTCTAGACTCTTCTCAGTGGTAGCAGATGACAGAACAAGGAGTAATGGTCTCAAGTTGCAGTGGGGGAGATGTAGGTTGGATATTAGGAAAAACTTTTTCACTAGAAGAGTGGTGAAACTCTGGAATGCATTACCTAGGGAGGTGGTGGAATCTCCTTCCTTAGAAGTTTTTAAGGTCAGGCTTGACAAAGCCCTGGCTGGGATGATTTAATTGGGGATTGGTCCTGCTTTGAGCAGGGGATTGGACTAGATGACCTCCTGAGGTCCCCTCCAATCCTGATATTCTATGATTTTAAATGGACTTGAGAAAACAAGGCTGCATTAGTTAAACCAGTGAGATTACACTGGTCAAGGTGGGAGAGGGCAAGGGCCTGGACAAGAGCATAATCCACATTCAGATTATTATTCACATTATCCACATTCAGAATTGTAGCCCTTTCACCCCTCTCCAATCAGACTATAAGTATTTGATATTAGCTGAAGTTCTATGCCTAAGATTTTTGAACCTTGGAGTAAACTCCAAGAAAGTAGCTGCCCTTCACAGCTATCTTTCTAATAAGCAGTAAACACTTAATTTTCAAGTCACCATACAAAACTAGTAATAAAACATGAATCGTCACTCTGGCAAAGACAGGCATATCTGTTGAACTTGGTTTACAATGCCAGTATATCCACATATCTTAAAAGAGTAAGTATGACAGAACTTAAACATTAAGATTTTTCAGTACAGCCATTCACTACAGTACAATTTCCTCTTCATTTTGGAAGAATTCAGTACATACCCTCTTTGAAACAAATCCACATTGTAGAATTTGTGGAGCTCCACGGAGAATTCTATCATAGCCTGTACTTCACTCATTTTTATGTAGCTGCATAAGCCAAAATTGTTGTCTGCACCTTAGTTACTAGAAACAAACAGAGAAAACAATTTTTTTCTGGAGTCAGAGGCAAAAAGACACTTTTTTTTTTCTTCAGAACCAGTATGTGGCATGGGCTGTGCATAAGCTTCCACACTGCCTCTCTGCACTTTGAGTCTGAGTGCATTAGGGGTAAAGAGATGCTGTATGCCAGCAGTTCCTAGCGCCACTCCTTGATTCAGCTCCAGATCTCCACTCCAAAACATACTTGGCTAGTGCAGCTGAGCCAGTATGTGGGATGGGGGGTTAGTAATTTAAATATAGGTGTTGGCCAATAGCAAATTACTACCCCCAAAGCAATGTGAGGGAAGGAGTCTTGCTTCTCTAAGGCACAATACTTTCCCTGCACTGCTCCTAGGTCCAGTGCACCTTCATGTCATCCCATACTCAGGGCTTCTGGCAAAACCACTATCTAGCCCTTTTAAAAAATGATTTTATATTTCTTTTATAATAAGTCTTCACATCCATTTTCAGCCATAAAAAGAATAATATTGCTAGGACCCCATTTAATCCTAACCACACAGAACACTATTTTGACATTCCTTTGCTTAATTTACTTTTTATGATGGTTATCAGTTTTAAAAACAGACTGAATCACTATGTTCCACTTCAGTTTAAATCATGTCAGTGCAAGCAAGAACAGTGTCTTGAATTTCAACATTCTTCCTACTGTACAGTTTAAAAAGTTACAAATCATTAACAGATTGTGTAGGTTTGAGTTTCTTCTCCATCAATGTTTGTTTATATCTATGATTTCTGTTTGTTACATATGTTGTAGCACCAAAAAAGCTGAAGTAAAAAGAAGAAAACAGAACCTTAAAAGTTTCAGAGTAACAGCCGTGTTAGTCTGTATTCGCAAAAAGAAAAGGAGTACTTGTGGCACCTTAGAGACTAACCAATTTATTTGAGCATGAGCTTTCGTGAGCTACAGCTCACTTCATCAGATGCATACCGTGGAAACTGCAGCAGACTTTATATATACACAGAGAATATGAAACAATACCTCCTCCCACCCCACTGTCCTGCTGGTAATAGCTTATCTAAAGTAATCTTCAGGTTAGGCCATTTCCAGCACAAATCCAGGTTTTCTCACCCTCCACCCCCCCCACACAAATTCACTCTCCTGCTGGTGATAGCCCATCCAAAGTGACAACTCTTTACACAATCACCAGCAGGAGAGTGAATTTGTGTGGGGGGGGTGGAGGGTGAGAAAACCTGGATTTGTGCTGGAAATGGCCTAACCTGAAGATTACTTTAGATAAGCTATTACCAGCAGGACAGTGGGGTGGGAGGAGGTATTGTTTCATATTCTCTGTGTATATATAAAGTCTGCTGCAGTTTCCACGGTATGCATCTGATGAAGTGAGCTGTAGCTCACGAAAGCTCATGCTCAAATAAATTGGTTAGTCTCTAAGGTGCCACAAATACTCCTTTTCTTTTAACCTTAAAAGTGTTTCTTTGCACATGGCCAAAACCTGATACCACTGAAATCAACAGCTAAATTTCCACTGGATTCAACAGCAGCAAAAATTTGCCTTTTAATTAACAAAATTCAACAAGTAGCAGTATTATGAAAATAATCAGATAAGGCTAGTCCATATTGGGTCTTAAAACATTCTAGTGATTAGCATCCAGAAAGAGGTGTTTCTTTAACTCAACACTCATCTGCTGCCTAAGAAACAGCGGATTGCTTTGTGGAAAACTAGCTATATATAAGCAACAGGAATCAAGAGACAAGGTGAGTGAGGTAATATATCTTGTACTAGACCAACTTCTGCTGGAGAGAGAGGGCAGGTCTACACTACAGCAGGGATCGAGGGTCTGAGATCAATCCACCAGCGGTCGATTTAGCGGGTCTAGTAAAGACACTCCCCCCCCATCGATGCAGATTGCTCTCCAGTCAACCCCTGTACTCTACCCCCAATGAAAAGAGTAAGGTAAGTTGACGGGAGATTTTCTCCCATCGATCCCCCGCAGTTTCTCGACCTAAGGTACGTTGACTCCAGCTACGTTACTCACGTAGCTGGAGTTGTGTAGCATAGGTCGACTTACCGCAGTAGTATAGACATAGCCAGCAACAAGTGTTCGAGCCACACAGTCTTCTTCAGACCGGTGTGGCTCTAAAGCTTGCCTCTACCACAAAAAGAAGCTGGTCCAATAAAAGATATTACCTCATCCAGTGTGTCTCTCTAATATCCCGAGCTACAACCACATTGCACACAACAGGAGTCAGTGCAGTTATGTAAACATCAGACATACAGCAGACCTTATAATGAAGGTGAAGTGTATCTTATTGCAAGGTTTTAGTAAAAGTACAGTAGAACCTCAGAGTTACGAACGTCTTGGAAATGGAGGTTGTTCATAACTCTAAAATATTCGTAACTCTGACCAAAACATTATGGTTGCTCTTTCCAAAGTTTACAAATGAACATTGACTTAATACAGCTTTGAAACCTTACCACGCAGAAGAAAAATTCTGCTTTTAACCATCTTAATTTAAATGAAACAAGCACAGAAACAGTTTTCTTAACTTGTCAAATTTTTTTATTAAAAACTTTCCCTTTTTTTTTTTAAATAGTTTTATGTTTAACACAGTACTGTACTGCATTTGCTTTTTGTTTTTTGGCTCTGCTGCTGCCTGATTGCATACTTCTGGTTCCGAATCAGGTGTGTGGTTGACCAGTCAGTTCAAAATTCTGGAGTTCGAAACTCTGAAGTTCTACTGTACTGTGTCTAGTTCTTTTAACACAGGTAAAATCTGAAGATCATTTTGAAATCCAATAGTATTAAGCATTAAGAATGGAAATGCTTACATTCAGATGTCAGTTACAATCATTCTATTCTATACTATACTAAGGACCAAAATTTTGCTTTCATTTACATCTTTAATTCTCACTGGCTGTAGTAGGAGTTGCATGGATGTTAGGTAACAAAAGAGGGTCAATAAACTATTAGAAGAAGAATCTTTGTTTCTTACCTCTACTGGTAAACAATCCATTTTAATATGTGAAATAATCAGTCTTCCAATTCTCCATTACTGCGATCAAAAACATGTTTATACTAAAAAAAAAAAAGAATAATAATAATTAATTGTACCTCTTAATGTAAGCACACATAGCTCAACATCCACTGTTTTTCCTAACTTTTCCTCATGTGTTTGAAGGTAATAGATTAACAAAATGTTAGTGAAGAATAATTCTATCTCCACCATATTCGTGAACAATCCAGGCGTTTAAGTGAATGAAAGTACTGTCAGAGACTTTTATTTTCCCAATCTTCTTTGGATTTCAGGCAGGCAGAGAACAGGATTCAGACATATTTCAATACACTGAACTCTACTTCTTTTTATTAAGGATGGTTCAAACAGATTGCAGTTTTCCTTTCTGTATCTCTCTCAACTGCAGAGAAATAGTGCCCAAGCTTACTTCTGTAGGCTTGTACAGTTATAAAATTTGAACTATTGTTGCCTTAGCTTCAGAGGGGGAAAAAAAAAATCAACGAATAAAAGTACAGTATAAAAAAATATACATGCAATTTCTCAAATGGGCATTTTTCTTGGTGGGTCATTCTTAACGCAGTGCCTTTCAATCCCAAGGATTTGGGGTGAAAGCCTGCTCCCACTAATGTCACTGGCAAAACCCCCATTGACATCAATAGGGACAGGATTTCACTTCTTTTGCTTACAGAATGTGTAATACATATTTCCCCACACTCGTTTTTAAAAATGGTTTAAGATATACAATAGGATAACAACTTGGAAAAACTCAAGTTGAGTAGTTGACATTTTTAGTCCTAAAATCCTAGCAATTCAATCACAATTTAAATTCTGAAGAAGCAGTTTACCATCACAGCCACTAAAAACACAGTGAGAAGAGTCTGAAGAGCAGAAATACATAAAACGATGAAGGGAGGAGAGAAGACAGTAAATTACACGAGCTTGTAATCTTGTGCTTCTCCTATGTCTCTTACTGCTCCTTCAGTGAGTCCTGTGGAGGATGTCCTGATGCATCCGATGAAGTGAGCTGTAGCTCAAAAAAGCTTATGCTCAAATAAATTGGTTAGTCTCTAAGGTGCCACAAGTACTCCTTTTCTTTTTGTGAATACAGACTAACACGATTGTTACTCTGAAACCTGTGGAGGATAGTCCTCCAACTTTTCGGGGAGAGTTCTACAGGCCTCTGTCCTTGGTCCCCCTCTCTTCTCCCTCTACACCTTATCTCCCTTTGCAACTTAAGCAAACACAAATTCAATTACCATCTATATGGTGGGTTTCAGAGTAGCAGCTATGTTAGTCTGTATCCGCAAAAAGAACAGGAGAACTACAAAACAAAAAACACTAACCCAGGAACCTATCCTTGCAACAAAGCCCGTTGCCAACTGTGTCCACATATCAGGGGACACCATCACAGGGCCTAATCACATCAGCCACACTATTAGAGGCTTGTTCACTTGCACATCTACCACTGTGATATGTGCCAGCATTGCCCCCTCCACCATGTACATTGGCCAAACCGGACAGTCTCTATGTAAAAAAATAAATGGACACAAATCAGACATCAAGAATTATAACATTCAAAAACCGGTCGGAGAACACTTCAATCTCTCTGGTCACTCGATTACAGACCTAAAAGTCGCAATATTACAACAAAAAAACTTCAAAAACAGACTTCAACAAGAGACTGCTGAATTGGAATTAATTTGCAAACTGGACACCATTAAATTAGGCTTGAATAAAGACTGGGAGTGGATGTGTCATTACACAAAGTAAAACTATTTCCCCATGTTTATTTCCCCCCCTACTGTTCCTTACACGTTCTTGTCAACTGCTGGAAATGGCCCATCTTGATTCTCACTACAAAAGTTTTTTTTTGTTTTTTGTTTTTTTCTCTCCTGCTGGTAATAGCTCACCTTACCTGATCACTCTCGTTATAGTGTGTATGGTAACACCCATTGTTTCATGTTCTCTGTGTATATAAAATTGTCCTACTGTACTTTCCACTACATGCATCCGATGAAGTGGGCTGTAGCCCACAAAAGCTTATGCTCAAATAAATTTGTTAGTCTCTAAGGTGCCACAAGTACTCCTGTTCTTTTTGCTTCTATATGGTGACAACTCACAGATCTACCTCACTACTCCAGAAACGTCTTCATGTGCTATAACTAAAATCTCAAACTGTCTGACATGTCTCATTGACGTCTAGCCATCGACTCAAGCTAAATATGGCTAAAACAGAGCTACGCAGTGTAGTACTGCAGAGTACACTTAATACAGCAACGGAAGGGCTTTTTCTGTCACTGTAGTAGGTACCACTGTTCCCTCTAAGCTGTGCGCGTGTGCACCTGCACACAGATCTTAAACCCTGCGCACACGGCAAAACACCCTGCGCACTCCGGCTTTGGCACGCCGGCTTTTTTTTTTTTTCTTTTTTTGCTTCCGCGGCAGCACAGAACAAATTTTTTGCGCACACGGCCTGTTAAACATTAGAGGGAACACTGGTAGCCACCCCCTCAAGAATTCTTCCATTGACCTAGAAGTCTCTACATCCTAGCAGTCTCTACATCGAGGCGAAGGTCAGCTTAGCTACATGTCTCCGGGGGGTGAATTTTTCACGTCTGAATGACGTAGCGAGGTTGCTTAGCACCCACCGGCAGCCAGCTCACCAGCGCCTCCCGTCTGCCAGTGGCCCTACCAATCAACTCCTCCCAGCGCCTCCTGCCCGCCACAATCAGCTGTTCCACGGCATGCGGGAGATGCTGGTTGGGAGGGGAGGAGCAGAGACTGGTCGCACTTCGGGGAAGAGGGTGAAACTGGGCAGGAAGAGGCAGGACGGGGCAGAGTAGGGGTGGGAAGAGACAGGGTGGGGCCTCGGGCAGAGCAGAGGCAGGGCGAGGGTGGGGGTTTGGGGGAAGGGGTGGAGGCGGCAGGGACTGAGTGGGAGTAGAGCACCCCCATGGAAAGGAGGAAGCCAGCACCTGTGGCACCAGTGATTCCACTGAGGCTTCATGCAGTTGCAAGGGAACACATGTAGAGATGTGAGAGCTGGATCAAAGCCTTATTTACTTTTTCACTACCTAATTTAAACGTGCTAAAAACGTGCCCAATTGATTCCAAGCTGTTTGTACATGAATACAGGCCTTTTAAAATTGACAGAATTCTGAATTCAACTGTTCTGTCTTCCGCTATTTTTCACTATTTTGATGGAATATTCTTTGCACACAGGTTTAGGTGTTTGGTTTTAAATGCTAGGAGAAAAAAGGAACCAACTCAGACTGACAATTCATGAGACACATAGCCTTTTTATCCTGTTATGGAGTCAACCTATGACCTTTATTTGGTATCAGTTATCGTATTTCCTTAGCATCTTCATTTTCTGTTACTAATTTGATCAAATCAGATTTCTGCTGAGGCTATAATAATCATGTAATATGTTCTTCATCTGTCCAATTTCTTGGAAACCTTTGCTTGTTTTTTAAATTTAGAGCCTTGAGTTCCATTTTTGCACAATATATACTATGTTTCGATCAAAGTCCTAAACTTTTCAGTGCTAATTTCAAAATGTTTATAGTAGTTTGATATAAACGTAGATATTAGGGTTGCCGAGTCTCCAGGATTATCCTGGCCTCTCCAGGAATTAAAGAATCTTTAATTAAAGCTTATGTCATGTGAGGAAACCTCCAGGAATACATCTAACCAAAACTGGCAACCCTAACAGAGATATAATCTTCCTGTGAGATCTACCAAATGTCATCTGGACCACCTTCTTCAGACCGGTGACCATAAAGGAGGTGATGGTCACAGAAAAATTTTTCACATTTCACAACTTGCTTTAGAGTAGCGTTTCCAAAACTTGGGATGCCGCTTATGCAGGGAAAGGCTTGTGGCGGGCCTGGCCAGTTTGTTTACCTTTCTAAAGGTCTGGCTGATCGCTGTGCCCGGCCAACGGGGGCTGCAGGAAATGGCGCAGGCCATGGGACATACAGGGCCTTTCCCTGCACAAGCGACGTCCCAAGTTTGGGAAACACTGCTTTAGAGTGTTAAACGTTACTTCTTCTTCAGAAATGTTTAAATAGTATGTGTAAACACCTATACATCATAAGTATAGGATGATAACACCTGATATGTTCTCATCCTGAGATGACTGAACAAGTGGCAAAGAGCCATACTTTACTCTGCATTCCCAGATGGCATCTCTAGCAACTTGGACAATTTTCTTTTCAGCTGCAAAGCCAATAGCATTTTTATTTGAATGGATGCTTATAGTCATTATCAAAACAGACTAACCATCTTGCATTAATGCTAGAGTAATTCCTTTAATTTTCTATTTTTTCACTTGCAGCATCTAGAAGTGGATTAGAATTAAAATTTGTGTGCAGAATTATTTCTAGGACAAAGTACTTCAGTCATGTCTCTCTAATATTGTGTTACACTGAAGGTAAAGTTAGCATAAAGGAATGTAGCAACCTTATCAAGTCCAACTTTTGCCTTTGTTGCTTTTATGAATAAACCGAGCTTTGCAACTTTTCTGAGTGTCTAAAATAGACAGACTGCTCTAAAACAAAGCCAATATTGAAAAGCTGTGAGAAGGCCTCGCAGAGACTTAAAATTATCATGTATATGTTTCAGAAACATTGGCCTTAAAAATGTTTCATACTTAATGATCAGCTCTAACACCTTCAGCAGCACATTTAGTCACACATTTGGTGATCTTGATGAATCCAAAGGAACCAGTTTTATGTGCTTTTTGAGAGGAGCATGAATCCTTTTAATGTTACTATTTAAACTACTGATGAGAACATTTACATTAGAATAGTTATTAATTTGATTGTTTTTTTCTGCTGTTTACTTGTCATGTTGAGTCAGAAATTCAGACACTGATGTTTGGTAAACACCAGTTTGCAGCTTTCAAATTTATTTCAGTTAGAATGAGAAATGACCTATTAAATACAATGTTATGAAGAATAAAAAATAAGATGAACTCCTGTACAAATCCACGTTATAAGAAGCCCCACTCACCTTCCAGGTATTTGGATTTTAGCAAACAATGCCTTCCTTATCACTCACAGTTTCACCCATTTCCCTCCAGAACATACAGACAGCTGATCCTACTCACTAGCCACATGCTCCTCTATCAAATCGCCATCGACTCCACCCATTCCTATTCTCATGTAAGCTTCTAAACGGTTCAATAACTTATTTTTTCCCCAGCAGGAACAAGAACCACCTTTATTATTTTAAAACTTTTTAATATTTCTGTTCATAGTCGAAAAGTTCGAGTTTAATGCTTGAAGCATCAGAACACTTTCAAATATAAGGAGTTTTAAAAGGTGGCATGTGTTTTTGGTTCACCTCCATCTCCCCCCACAAAAAGATCCTATTTTTAAAAGTTGCAAAGTAAGGGAAAGAACCACCTTAACTTTGACTACATAAGGCTTCCTAGACAACAAGAACATCCATTAAGGATGGTAGTGTGGTCTAACAGAGTAAGCATCGGATTAGGACTAAGTGAGGAAGACCCAAATTCTACCGCTCTCTGTGTAGCTTATTTCCATAGCCTGTGGCTGCATGTATCACAGATCTTGTGCACTTTCAAAGTTTGCCCATGGGCTTCAGAAAGGTCTAAAAACATGGATAATTTATCTAAAACTAAGTGTGACACACTTAAATAGCTAAGTATAGTTAGGCAAGCCACATAGTTATATAGCTTTAAATGACCATATTCACAGGGACCTTGACCACTGGACAAAAAGTGTAACACTAAAATAGAGAAATATTAGAAAATGATCAATTTTGGTAGAGACCTGTATTATTTAGGTGGCATTGTTAGCAATGAAGTGTACAATAGCTAGGCATGGCAGAATTCAATTTTTATTTTTATAAGTTTAACGGATAATATCAACGTTTATTCAGGCATTTGTTTCTATTTTTATTTTCACAGTTGCAGGGAACTGGGGTGGGGGGTAAGACAATTTTATGATAAATTTTATAATAATAGACATAAAGCTTTAACTTTTTGAATCTCTATAACCACTGAAACCCAAATTGCCAAAAAATAAAAAGTAAATAGCCTTAAATCAGACTCTAATAAGCTCTCAAGCAGCATTTTTCTTACTTTGCCTATCTGAATATTTTGATTATCATCAATAGAAATGTTTTGGTCAGTTTGTGTGTATATGGTGTGTAGGATAAGTACGAAATTAAAGAATTAAAGTTTGCTTAAGTTTGGTTAAGGATCTATATAAGTATTGTAAAGAAGGTCCCAACCAGGAAGTAAAAGAAGGCTGTGAGAATAAGAAGTAATATTACTTGTAGTGGATGGGAAGAATGTATGGCTGTAAAAGTAACTAATAAAATAAAAAGCTATAGTAACAAGACAATGAAAAACTGTCTTAAGAGAAACAAGCCCAAATCTTCCCACTGTTCTGCTGGTAAAGCAGGGCGAATGGGAGGGAGGGGAAGAGATAAGAAAGGAAAGGCCTTGGGAATAAAGGAGGCTGTAAATCTTATCTGGATTAAAACTGGAAATAAGTGTGAATTGTCTCCAATTGGTTTTTAGATGAAGTCAGTAACTGGCAATGACATCATATGTTTGTTAAATGGTATAAAAAGTAAACTTTTAAAGGGTTTATTGCTAATACCTGCTTGACTATGCTGGAGCCAACCAATGTGGATTTAAGCACCGCTGAGGTTAGCCCATTTGTAAGTATCTTGATCAAAATGCTTATAAATGGTTTGTTACTGTTTGATTGTAGTAAATTTCTTACTAGTTAGGCTTTTTAGGCATGTTTAGAGCAGTTGTATAAATACAATATGGCCTTTATTAAATTTAAAGGAATTTATGGTTAAATTAGTATTTGGTGATCTTCCATATCAATATTAATAATTTCAAATATTAATTCCAACATGGTGAAATTGATGATTACTGATACTTACCAATAAAAAAAAATCAACTGCTTCCACACCTAACAACAATTGTGTATAATCTGACTCTTGATCTGGGGTGATGATTGTGGGACAGAGTTAAGGTTCTTGAAGTTAGCATTCTTACTTTCTCCTGCATTGTCTCCTGACTGACTTATGTTGTTTTAAGATGGGTATCTCTGGCTTTGCACTTCTCCTATCCTGTTTGTGATGCCCATTTGCAATTACCCAGTTACGCTAGACTCTGCTAACTGCAAGGAGAGGCAGAGCCAAACCAAGACAAAAGGGATGAAGTTCTAAAAATTTAAAATTATCAGAGAAAACCCCAAAATTGTACCAGACGGCTAAGTAATATAGCACATTACCAAGTACTTACTACTGATAATAATGAACTATAGGTTACCAATACATTAACTTTTGCAAACTTGTACATGCTAATCTTCCTTACTCTGTGCAGTAAATAGCAAATGCATTAACAAGAACAAAAGAGATTACTCAACAATATACTGTGACTTCAGAGAAGAATCAACTTTTCCTCTCCTTTGCTGTAAATTCAGCTCCATTCTTTCTGTCCTGTTCTCTGCTTCTCTTTGGCTTGAAATGCTCCTTAGATTTGATGTTCCTGTGGCTGTACCTCTTTGCATCAAGTTTATCCAAAAGCAGGGTATTTCACCTAATGGGCTCCCACTTGTCTATTAGGGACCTTTGAACTGTATTCCATCAACAGAAGTTCAAACAGTCACTCTCTCTCTCTTCAGGTACTTTAGGTCATTCCTGGGTGGGTTTCTCATTTACTGTTTTCATATAACAGCGTTTTGATCAATTCCTTTTTTCACCAATTATATTTCCTTTCAGTTATTTCCCTTGAGACTCTCTAGTATGTTGGTAGATTTTATTTCCCTTTACTTCCCTTCTTGAATAATGTCTGCTCACACACCCAAGTCTATTTTTTAATGTTTCACGTGACCTGAAACCTTTCCTACTTTCCTTCTTCTCACTTCGAAGTCTGCTACTTTTACTCTCCTGTACTTTTATCACCTCACCTCCTACCCCAGCTCCAGTTCATCCACTAGCTCAGCATCCAGATTCTTCTCCTTCCCTCCTTCTTCTCTAATAGCTTCTTCCAGCTTCCCCTTCGGGGCGGATTCCAAACCCTGTCCCCAGATCAAGCTGCCGTCTCTTGGTTGTCCCTCTCCCCATTCAGGACACCATTCTGTGCTGCTACTTCACAGCTGCAGCAGGTGCACGGTGCCAGTGCCAGGGTTACTACATAGATTCTGTGGCTTAAACAGTGGAGACTCACCTACAACATATACGGGGGCAGAGGGGAACAGAGAGATTCAGGCATTTTCTGGGCAGAAGAGACCACTGTATCATCTTATCTGACATCCTGTACACCAAGGCCAAAGAACCTGTATTAAGCCAGGTAATGGGACATATTTAGGAAATTAAGAAGACTTATAAAACAAAGGCCATGAGCTGATCAGTGTGAATGGGTTGACTCTGATTAACAAGACAGCTCCATATTTCAGAAATGTCAAAATCACAGCAAGGAAGGTTCCTGCACAATTGATGAATATTATAGAAAATAAAACTCTACTGTGTTGTTTCTAATATGAAGGACGATTGTATAAATAAATATCAGAAGATGCTACCACAGTCACCAAAATGTTAGAAGGTAAATATGTTGCTGGAGGTACTGTAATTGCCCCTTTTAATGATTCTCGAGACAGGAAGAGAATCCAAGATAAATCACTCAAAATTAAAATAAATACAGAACACTACTTTTAGTTTTCTTTATACAAATCCTGCAAAGGAAGAAAATAAAAATGTTGATGAGGAGTTCTCTGTATCCTGTTTCTGACAAAAGTATAACAATAAAACATTTCTGTTTTGAGATGTATTCTCCACTCCAAAACTTCCAAGAGTGATGAAAAAAGGAAACTGAACACAGACTATAAAATAGAATTATCTGGTGAAGATTAAAGTGACTGATGTGGTTTTATTCCATCTCTCACACTGTGTTTATATTTGGCATATTTCAATCTGTGTTCTACCTACAAACTGAAGCCACAGCTGTTTCATTAATTCCCTGTATTTCCATCTGTGTTTGCCATAGGAAGTGTGCTGTCATAGTTTTCTATTTTCTGCTTAAAATAAACACAACTTGCTCCCCGACTTCTCATTGACCCCAAAGAGTGGGAAAAAAAACCTCTTTTCCTCCCTTCCTGCTTCCTTGTTGTAGGCCCTGTTACTTTTATTGTTGGATGCTTCATGCATTGTTCTGTGAGAAAGAATTATTAAGAAAGACATTTCTACATCTATTTATAAAATTGCATTTACTGTAACAAATATCTGCAGTCATAGTTAGAAACAAGAGAGTGTGCAGCTCTATTTAATTCCCAATTTCATATTTTGAAATAAAAAAATTCTGTAGTTTTCTATACAGTTTACTTCAGGATGTACCTGAAAGTGAAAAATTGTTCAATGCCAAATAGAAGATCTGCATAGAGCCGAATACAGCAAAACACTAAGCAAGTGCTTAACTGCATTTCTGTTCAGCAAAGTGTGTGCTTAAATTCCACTTCAGTGGAACTTAAGCACATGCTTAAGTGTTGTGCTGAATCAGAGCCACAGAGCTTGACCATGGAATCACTCTCACAGATGGTCCTTACTCATAAATAGTCTGACTGTAGTCAATGGGATTGCTCATGTAAGTGTTTGCAGGATCAAACCCACTGATTTTTGCTATGGATGTATGGAGAATTTCCCAGATGCAAAGTCACTTTCTGGGAGTTATGACATTTTCTACAAAATCAAAAAATTTAAAAACAAAAACCAAAACCTCATACCCCTTCCTTGCTCTTACAATAAGGAAAAAAACAAATGTAATATCATATTTATGTCTAGTGAATATGTAGCATTGGTTAACATGCAATTCATGAAATTTTCAAGAAGAACATATGCTGTCTAAAAGAAAAATCAATGTGAACTCAAATGTAGTTGCACTAGGGCTGTCGATTAATTGCAGTTAATGCATGCAATTAACTCAAAAAAATTAATCGCGGTTTTAATCGCGCTGTTAAACAATTAAATACCAATTGAAATTTATTAAATATTTGTGGATGTTTTTCTACATTTTCAAATATATTGATTTCAATTACAACACAGTAGACAAAGTAGACTGTACTCACTTTATATTATTTTTTATTACAAATATTTGCACTGCAAAAATGCAAACAAAAGGAATAGTATTTTTCATTTCACCTCATACAAGTACTGTAGTACAATCTCTTTATGGTGAAAGTGCAACTTACAAATGTAGAATTTTTTTGTTACATAACTGCACTCAAAAATAAAGCAATGTAAAATTATAGAGCCTACAAGTCCACTCAGTCTTACTTCTTGTTCAGCCAATCGCTAAGACAAACAAGTTTGTTTACATTATGGAAGATACTGCTGCCCACTTCTTATTTACCATGTCACCTGAAAGTGAGAACAGGTGTTCCCACGGCACTTTTGTAGCTGGCATTGCAAGGTATTTATGTGCCAGATATGCTAAACATTCGTATGCAAACATTTGTATGCACCTTTATGCTTCGGCCACCATTCCAGACGACATGCGTCCATGCTGATGACACTCATTAAAAAAATAATGCATTAGTTAAATTTGTGGCTGAACTCCTTGGAGGAGAACTGTATGTCTTCTGTTCTGTTTTACCCACATTCTGCCATATATTTCATGTTGCAGCAGTCTCGGATGATGACCCAGCACATGTTGTTCCTTTTAAGAACACTTTCACTGCAGATTTGACAAAACACAAAAAAGGTACCAATGTGAGATTTCTAAAGATAGCTACATCACTCGACCCAAGGTTTAAGAATCTGAAGTGCCTTCCAAAATGTGAGGGGGACAAGGTGTATAGCATGCTTTCAGAAGTCTAAAAAGAGCAACACTTTGATCCGGAAATTACAGAATCCGAACCACCAAAGAAGAAAAGCAACCTTCCGCTGATGGCATCTGACTCAGATGATGAAAATGAATATGCGTCGGTCCGCACTGCTCTGGATGGTTATCGAGCAGAACTTATTATCAGCATGGACGCATGTCCTTTGGAATGGTGGTTGAAGCATGAAGGGACATATGAATCTTTAGTGCCTCTGGCACATAAATATCTTGCGATGCAGGCTACAACAGTGCCATGCAAACGCCTGTTCTCACTTTCACATGACACTGTAAACAAGAAGCGGGCAGCATTATCTCCTGCAAATGTAAACAAACTTGTTTGTCTGAGCGATTGGCTGAACAAGAAGCACAACTGAGTGGACTTGTAGGCTCTAAAATTTTACATTGTTTTATTTTTTAATACAGGGGTTTTTTTGTACATAATTCTGCTTTTGTAAGTTCAACTTCCATTATAAAGAGATTGCACTACATTGTATTAGGTGAACTGAAAACTACTATTACTTTTGTTTTTTACACCACAAATATTTGTAATCAAAAATAAATATAAAGTGAGTACTGTACACTTTGCATTCTGTGTTGTAATTGAAATCAATATTTTAAAGTGTAGAAAATATCCAAAACTATTTAAATAAATGGTATTCTATTATTGTTTAATTGCGTGATTAATTGCGATTAATTTTTTTTAATCGTCTGACAGCCCTAATTTGCACTGAATGTAAATGCCTCCTTTGGACATTTGTGGGCTGGCACAATGAATTTACTAAATTGACTATTTATCACATATAACAGTGGATTAGCAAAACTGTCAAGAGCATTTACCTGCTCATACACAAAAAACGCTGTTCATCTGCCCCTATCAAGATAATGAAAGCTTTAATGATATTTTATGTACCCATAAAATAAATAACTAAAACTCCCATCCCTTGGTTGATTGAGAGAGTAGAATTTGGTAGGACTGCATTACAGCCTTTTGTGCTTTTTTTTTTTTTTAAGTCAAAAATCCCAAAAGAATTCTGCGACCAGGGAGACAAAGGACAAAAAGGTGGGTAGGTCTGCGATCACAAAAAGAGAAGGCAAATTATTTTGGTTTGCAGGTGAAGAAAGAATGAGGGGCACTAGTCCATACAAATAACATTTTTTAAAAAGGATGTTGGTAATAAAATCTTTAGTTCTAACTTCCTCCACTGCAATTAATTTTAATCTTGACATTAAAAGGTCCATCCTCTGGTAGAAAAAGCAATTCATCCACTACATTAGCTTAGTCCTTGCATGCTCCCAATCATAACAGACTACTATTCATGCCAAATTCTAACAATGACAACATAAATTATGTATTTTTTACCTGAGCTAGATTTAAGGATACCATATTAATTTCACTAAATGCAGCATCTCATTCTCCCTATGAAAAATAACTAATACCTTTCATTCACTATGTCAGTCAGTTTCTGTAACTGGATTTAAAGTACTACATTTCACATAAACTAATTTAAATCCTTTCAAAGAATACTATTTAACACATGTTCTATTATTTTAATCAGTTACAAGCCAGTACTGAGGACTTGTCGATGCACTGGCATCAATTTAGCTGGTCTGGTGAAGACACGATAAATCGATGGGAGCGCGTTCTCCCGTGAACTTCAGTACTCCACCTCCCTGAAAGGCGGAAGGAAGAGAGCATCTCCTGCTGACACAGTGTGGTGTAGACACTGTGTTAGGTCGATGTAAGCTTCGTCGTTCGGGGGGGAAGGGGGGGGTTGGCGTAACTTACATCGACTTAAGCAGCAGTGGGACTTAAGGACTGAGGGAAGCTGGAATGAGAGATGAACTATGCTGTGAAAGAAACCTAGAAAGACTTGGGGGGGAAAGCAGAAGTAAGGATGAAAACAAATACAAATTAAGGCACCCTGTCTGGTGCAGATTGGTGGTGTATTTCTCTCATGTGGATGTTCAGAAAGTGACTAAGGTAGTCACTAAGATTCAGATGGAAAGAAGATGATAGGCTTATGCCTCATTCATACAAAGTTCAAAGATACATGACTGAGGTCTGATTTCTTATTTGCTTCTTATAGAACAGCCCTTTCAGGTTGAACAGGCTCAAGGAATTTTTTTGCAGGGGCTATACAGGTAGGTTAAAGCACTTAATGCACTCTTCCATAAACCAAGAATTGTTCCAGCACGACAGATAGCAATGATGCTCCAGCAGAATTGATCCCTTACTGATTCTGATTGCCTTAGCATCCTACAAAAAGAGCAGGCACCCTTTTGAGTTGTTTTTCACAACCAAAATGTTAACCGATTTCTGTATTACCAATCAGGGTGCTGGAAGTGGGGGTGCAGCAGACCCCCTGGCTTTAAGTGGTTTCCATCATATAGAGGTTTACAATTTTGTTTAATGTCTTTCAGTATCATCATAAAAATTGTTCCAGTGCCACTGTTAGCAATACAATTTAATCCCTTCTACAGGAATAAGAATCACCTCAGTAACACTTTCACCTCTTGCCAGCTCAAGAAATGAAAAATTGAATAGGATTTGCCTTTGGATCCCAAAATAGTAGTGCAAATGCGTTCAGATTAACTCAGTGGGCTGACTTAAAAAAAAGAAAAAAAGAAAAAACAAGAACAAAAACAACCCAAACTCGTGCCTTGTCCGCTTATAAGGTCAGACTCCCAAACCGAGATAACTTTACCCTCCAACACTAGCAGGAAACACAGAAACAGAATAGGCGGACCTTAAGCAAAAACAAAAAAAAACCAAAACAAACACACAAAACCCTCCCACCCCCCTTTTTTTTTTTTAAAGCAGATGGCTTTAAAACTGATATTTTCTTACTACTAACACGACCACTACAGATTATCATAATTAGATTTTTAAAGTTATTTCCATTTATTTGCTATGTATGCTGTGCAAATGTCTACACTATGAAATTAGGTCGAATTTATAGCAGTCGGTTTTGTAGAAAGCATTTTTACACAGTCGATTGTGTGTGTCCCCACACAAAAGCTCTAAGTGCATTTATCTGGCATTTAGTCGGCGGAGTGCGTCCACAGTACTGAGGCAACCATTGACTTCTGGAGTGTTGCACTGTGAGTAGCTATCCCATAGTTTCCACAGTCTCTACTGCCCATTTGAATTCTGGGTAAAAATCCCAATGCCCGATGGGGCAAAAACATTGTCGCGGGTGGCTCTGGGTACATATAGTCAAGCCCCCCTTCCCTCGGTGAAGGCAACAGCAGACAATCGTTTTGCGCCTTTTTTCCTGGGTCACCCAAGCAGAGAAGCCCACTCAGCTCACCATCACCGTATGTCGCCTGGGTGCTGGCAGACACAGTACTGCATTGCCACACAGCAGCCGCTCATTGCCTTTTGGCAGCAGCAGTGCAGTATGACTGGTAGCCATCGTTGATGCACTCCAGGGTGCTCTTTTAACCGACCTTGGTGAGGTCAGGGTGCCTGAGCAAACATGGAAGTGACTCAGCCAGGTCATTTCCCTTTTAAGTTTCGTTTCATGGTGATTCAGTCCTGCCAGCAGTCCTACTGCACCATCTTTTAACGAGCAGCTAGGAGACGATGATGGCCAGCAGTCATACTGCACCGTCTTCTGCCAAGCACCCAGGAGATGATAATGGCCAGCAGTCGTACTGCACACTCTGCTGCCAGCAAGATGTATAAAGATGGATGAAGTGGATCAAAACAAGAAATAGACCAGATTTGTTTTGTATTCATTTTCTCCTCCCTCCCTCCGTGAAATCAATAGCCTGTTAAACCCAGGGTTTTGAGTTCTATCCTTGAGGGGGCCATTCTGTTTCTCCTTGATGCAAAGCCACCCCCTTTGTTGATTTTAATTCCCTGTAAGCCAACCCTGAAAGCCATGTTGTCAGTCGCCCGTCCCTCAGTCAGAGCAACGGCAGACAATCGTTTCGTGCCTTTTTTCAGCGCAGATGCCACAGCACTGGGAACATGGAGCCCGCTCAGATCACCGCGGCAATTATGAGTACTACAAACACCGTGCGTGTTATCCAGCAGGATATGCAGAACCATAACCTGCAAGAAAAGCGAAACCAGGCGAGGAGGAGGTGACTGCAGTGTGATGACGAGAGTGATGAGGACATGGATATAGACCTCTCACAAAGTACGGGCCACTGCATTGTGCACATCATGGTGTCAATTGGGCAGATTCATGGCATGGAACACTGATTCTGGGCCCGGGAAACAAGCACAGAGTGGTGGGACCGCATAGTGCTGCAGGTCTGGGACGATTCCCAGTGGCTGCGAAACTTTTGCATGTGTAAGGGCACTTTCATGGAACTTTGTGACTTGCTTTCCCCTGACCTGAAACGCAAGAATACCAAGATGAGAGCAGCCCTCACAGTTGAGAAGCAAGTGGCGATAGCCCTGTGGAAGCTTGCAATACCAGACAGCTACAGGTCAGTCAGGACTCAATTTGGAGTGGGCAAATCTATTGTGAGGGCTGCTGTGATGTAAGTAGCCAACGCCATCACTGAGGTGCTGATATCAAGGGTAGTGATTCTGGAAAATGTGCAGGTCATAGTGGATGGCTTTGCTGCAATGGGATTCCCTGACTGTGGTGGGGCCATAGACGGAACCCATATCACTATCTTGGCACTGCAGCACTAACGCAGCAAGTACATAAACCAAAAGGGGTACTTTTCAATAGTGCTGCAAGCACAGGTGGATCACAAGGGACGTTTCAAGAACATCAGTGTGGGATGGCCGGGAAAGATGCATGATGCTCGCATCTTCAAGAACTCTGGTCTGTTTCAAAAGCTGCAGGAAGGGACTTTATTCCCAGACCAGAAAATAACCATTGGGGATGTTGAAATGCCTATAGTTATCCTTGGGGACACAGCCTACCCCTTAATGCCATGGCTCATGAAGCCATACACAGGCATCCTGGACAGTAGTCAGGAGCTGATCAACTATAGGCTGAGCAAGTGCAAAATGGTGGTAGAATGTGCATTTGGGCATTTAAAAGTGCACTGGCGCAGTTTACTGACTCAGTTAGACCTCAGCGAAACCAATATTCCCACTCTTATTACTGCTTGCTGTGTGCTACACAATATCTGTTAGAGTAAGGGGGAAGATGTTTATGGAGGGTGGGAGGTTGAGGCAAATCGCTTGGCCGATGATTACGCGCAGCCAGACACCAGAGAGGTTAGAAGAGTACAGGAGGCCGTGGTGCACATCAGAGAAACTTTGAAAACCAGTTTCAGAAATGGCCAGGCTACGGTGTGAAAGTTCTGTTGGTTTCTCCTTGATGTAACCCCCTCCTCCCCCGGGTTCACTCTACCTTCCTGTAAGCTAAGCACCCTCTCCTCATCCCTTCGATTACAACTTGCAGAGGCAATAAAGCCATTGTTGCTTCACACTCATGCATTCTTTCTTTATCCCCCTATTTGTATGATGAATAACTGCCCAAAGTAGCCCAGGAGGGGTGGTGGAGGAGGGAAGGACAAGGTTACACAGCACTTTAAAAGTTTAAAACTTTAAAAAACTTATTGAATGCCAGCCTTCTGTTGCTTGTGCAATCCTCTGGGGTGGAGTGGCTGGGTGGCCGAAGGCCCCCCCACCACTTTCTTGGGCGTCTGGGTGAGGAGGCTATGGAACTTGGGGAGGAGGGCAGTTGGTTACACAGGGGCTGTAGCAGCGGTCTGTTCTTTTGCTGCCTTTCCTGCAGCTCAACCATACGCTGGAGCATATGAGTTTGATCCTCCAGCAGCCTGAGCATTGACTTCTGCCTTCTTTCAGCAAGCTGATGCCACCTACCATCTTCAGCCCGCCATCACTCACGTAGGGCTGGGCAGCAGAATTCGGCTTACAGGCAGCCATGGTAAGCCACAGTCTTTTGGCTTCTTTAACCTTCATAAGAAGTGGGAATGGCTTCAAACAGCAGTGCCCTCATTTTCCATACGAAGTAGCCGTTGGGTTGCCCATTGAAAATGGGTTGGCAATTTAAAAAGAGGGGCTGCAGTTTCTGGGTTCACGTGCAGCAGAAACCCAACTAATCCCCCCCACACACACACACACACGCCCTAATTCTCTGGGATGATGGCTTCACCCCTCCCCCCACCACGTGGCTAGCAGTGGGGAAGATTTCTGTGCAGCCACAGGCAAACAGCCCAGCAGGAACAGACCACCTCTGAATGTCCGCTTACTAAAACCACCCTATTTCAACCAGGTGACCATGAATGATATCACTCTCCTGAGGGTAACACAGAGAGATGAAGAACGGATGTTGTTTGAACGCCAGCAAACACCAGGACCATACGCTGCAATGCTTTGTTCTGCAATGATTCCCTACTACGTGCTACTGGCCTGGCGTGGTAAAGCATCCTACCATGGAGGACGGAATAAGGCTGCCCTCCCCAGAAACCTTTTGCAAAGGCTCTGGGAGTACATCCAGGAGAGCTTTATGGAGATGTCCCTGGAAGATTTCCGTTCCATCCCCAGACACGTTAACAGACTTTTCCAGTAGCTGTACTGGCTGCAAATGCCAGGCCAAATTAATCATTCAACACGCTCACTTTTAAACCATGTATAATATTTACAAAGGTACACTCACCAGAGGTCCCTTCTCCGCCTTCAGGGTCTGGGAGCCCACCTTGGGTGGGTTCGGGGGGTACTGGGTCCAAGTCCAGGGTGATAAACAGATCCTGGCTGTTGGGGAAACCGGTTTTCTCTGCTTCCTTGCTGTGAGCTATCTACAACCTCCTCCTCCTCCCCAAAACCGGCTTCCGTGTTGCCTGCCACTCCTTGGACGGAGTCAAAGCACAGGGGTGGGGTAGTGGTGGCTGCATCCCCTAGAATGGCATTCAGCTCATCATAGAAGTGACATGTCTGGGGCTCTGAAGCGGAGCGCCCGTTTGCTTCTCTGATTTTTTGGTAGGCTTACCTGAGCTCCTTTACTTTCACGTGGCACTGCTGCGGATCCCTGTTATAGCCTCTGTCCTTCATGCCACTGGAGATTTTTTCAAATATTTTGGCATTTCGTCTTTTCAAAAGGAGTTCTGCGAGCACAGATTCGTCTCCCCATACAGCGATCAGATCCCATACCTCTTGTTCAGTCCATGCTGGAGCTCTTCAGCGATTTTGGGAGTGCATGGTCTTCTGTGATGATGAGCGCTGCATGGTGACCTGTGCAGGTGAGCTCGTCTCGCTAGCCACACAGGAAATGAAATTCAAAAGTTCGCAGGCCTTTTCCTGTATACCTGGCCAGTGCATCCGAGTTGAGAGCGCTGTCCAGAGCGGTCACAACGGAGTACTCTGGGATAGTTCCCGGAGGCCAATACCATCGGATTACATCCACAGTACCCCAAATTCGACCTGGCAAGGCCGATTTCAGCGCTAATCCCCTCATCGGGGGTGGAGTAAGGAAATCGATTTTAAGAGCCCTTTAAGTCGAAAAAAAGGGCTTCGTCGTGTGGACGGATGCAGGGTTAAATTGAGAACGCTGCTAAATTCGACCTAAACTCATAGTGTAGACCAGGCCGCAGACTAGAAACATCTAGTAGTCACTTCTGTATGGGGTCAAGTTTGTAGTCAAATTCACATTCAGTGTCTCACTCACTAGCATGAAGGGAATACTTGTTTAAAAGCAGTTTTCAACAGAATTCAGCAAAAATTTTAATATTGATCTTAGATTTCAAATAACCTAAATATATAAAATTTAGCAAGGAGTCCCATTAAGTCAGTGTCTCTAGCCAACTCTTATTAAATAAGGCTATTCCCAGTCCTACAACATTAAAATTCACTGTCACTGTGCTGATATTTTGATTTATTCTCCCTTTAAAATACACACAGCTACTCCTGATGCTAATGGAAGTTTGCATATTTGCTGAGTGAAGAACAGATCACTTATTATGATAAGAGTATGCTTTTGTTTCTGCAGCAGGAATGGTAACAACATATCCTTTTTCTCATAGAGAAGCACACAGCACACTGCCCTATGTGAAGTTTCTGCAGAGCATTAAATGATGGTGTCCAAATGTATTTGGCAAGTCCTTCAAATGCAATCCCTAAGTAGCTATGTGTACCAGGAAATAGCTGTAAAATATTCCTAACTCACATCCAACAACTTCTAGATTACAGGAGGAAACAACATTCAATTAGCAATGCTGATAATTCTTCAAACATTGGGGCAATATTAAGAGTTGTCCTCACAAAGAACCTGAAAAAAAGATCAACAAAAGCCAAGGAGTTCATCTAAGTGTACATTAACTGACCACATTTGATACTTGGTCACTTTGCCAAGAGAATGAAGTAGAAATTATTCTGATTTATTTCCAATACTTTTTTATACAGATTAAACACAATTAAAAAAATCCTACCCAGCCAGAACTTCTTAAGGGACAAAGTACCAAAACACTAGAATTATCTACTAGCCAAAGAAACGATAAAAGAGGAAAGGGGCGAATATAAACGATTTCTCGCCTTCTACCACAGTGAAAGAGTTGTTTGCAGTCAGGCTGTGGGGTGGAAAGGACACCCATCCCGGGCCCTCCACATCCTACAGGCGGGGGTAGGAAGGGAAGTGCGGGAGAGTTTTCCTTCCCTGGTTTCCTAGTCTCTCCTGCTGCTGCCCCATTGCGAGGCGGGGTTAGTATGATCATCGCAGGCCAGAAGGAAACAAACAAGCCCCTGCTGTTAAGGTCCTGACTCCCCGCCCCACGGGGTACAGGCCAGACCCAGGGGGCCGGCAGGCAGGCGGGCTCGCTGCCGATCAGCGGAGCTTTTATTTGTGTGCTTTGAACGCAGACACCCCTACCCCATGGCAGCTGCAGTGGGGGGGCCGCGGCGAGGGCATTCAACCCTCCCTCCGCTCCGACTCCCGGTCCGCTGCACAGGCCCCTTCCCGCACCAACCTGAGCCATAATGGAGCCGCCGCCGGTGTCCGGGGATCGCCCGCCCCCTCCTCGCCCCACTGTGCTCTCTTCCAGCGGAGTCCAGGCCTCGGCAGCACCGGGATGGCGTAGCGCATGCATCCGACGCCAGAGCCTACTGCTGCCGGTGCGGCCCGTGTCGCCGGCGCCCCGTTCCTCTGGGAGGGCGGGGGCTTGCTGGCCGCGGGCGCCGCCGGGCACACGCCGCTCCTGCTCCTAGGAGCCGCGCGGCGGCCGGAGCTCGGGAGGGCTGCTGAGGGAGCAGAGGCCGGCGGCGGTGACTGCCCAGCTATTGCCGCCACATCCTCGGTTCCGCGTGCTGGGTCTCGCCGCGGCCGCCTCAGGCTCGGCGGCGGCGCCAGACCCTCGCGCTGCTCCCGGTTCCTAGTCTCTGCTCCGAGGCGGGCTCGTGCTCCCCCTGCTGCACCTCCGAGCCGGGCTCCTGCTGCTTGCGAGGGAGGGTCGGGCTGAAGCCTGCCCTGTGCTAGCGTTGCTGCGGGCGGGTGCAGTTGTCCCGGCCAGAGAACAGGGGAATGACCGCGGCAGCGGGGATCGGCTGCCACCCAGACGCCTCTGCCAGCCCCAGGGCGGCTGGGCTAGCCTTCCGCTGCCACTGCTGGCCGGGGCAAAGGGGAGGGTGAGCCGATAACAAGGGGACATTACTCACCCCTAATTCTCGCTCTGAGGCAACGCTCTGGGGGGACACAGCGAAGGCTCCTCGCCAAGGCTTGGGACTGTCTGACAGCAGCGGGCGGTGTAGTATAAATCAGGCCCCCTACTGGCCGCTCATGGCCGCCCCTGTCACTCACAAACGCTGCCCTCCGAACATGCCACTCCGTTCATTGGCGGAAGACACCAGACTCGCACAAGGAATAGCCGGTTTAAAATAATCAACATAAGATCTGCCTTAGAGGCCGTTCACCCAACAAGGTCCAAGAGAAAAATACCTCAAAAGAGAAATTCCAAATTCTGAAGGGGGCTGGGGGTGAGCCAGAATCCTACAAGGTAGTAGCTTCATAGAAGCAGAATTAAAGATAATTAATTAGTCTTCTTGTGCATCCGATGAAGTGAGCTGTAGCTCATGAAAGCTTATGCTCAAATAAATTGGTTAGTCTCTAAGGTGCCACAAGGACTCTTTTTCTTTTTGCGAATACAGACTAACATGGCTGTTACTCTCAAACTAGTCTTCTCTAATGACACTCACCAGGCAGCATTCTCACTCCTGGAAAGACTTAAGAAAGGTACTGAGAGAAAATGAGAGCACATCTGCAAAGACAAGCAATAACAACAACGCTACCGGAAAAGCAAGAAGGATAAGATGCCTCTGAAATTCACTAACAGGCTCCATTCAGACAGGTAACCAACCCCCAAAGGTTGCCTAGTGAAAATAAGATATTCCCTCCCAGGGTCCAGAAAACAAAATCACTCAAACCAACCGTTCCTCCTACCTCCATTCCCCAATTTCTTTCAGCCTGGCCTCCCCTGCCTTGGAAACCAGTTCTGTAGAAGCAAACTTGGATTTCTGTCTTAAGTCCAAATCCAACATGCAGCCACTTTGTCGATGTTTGTGTCGGAAATGTTTATAAGATAGGCATGGGTGGCAGACCTGCCTTTAGTCTTATAAACCTTGTAGCCTTCTAGCTTCATGCCAACCAAGTCATCGCAATGTTAAATATGATCAGATGTCTATTTAGATATGGTTGTTTTGGTAACAGCATTTTCCAGTAAACTGTTGTCAAAAGAAATAAAAAGAGGAGTTTGGAGCTGTAGTCTGCGCCAGATAGAAACCCAAGAACTTCTTAGCATCAATCATATGGAGGAAGGCCTCACTGGGATTGGCATGGAAAGAACGATAGCAGGATTATAGACTGATATTGGTGCTCTAAAAACACATTTGGAGAGGAATCTCCAATGAGTCCATAGCACCAGTTTATTCTTGTAAAATCTGCACAGAGATAGATCAGACAGTACATCCAGATGTTTACTCACTCTGCAGGCTGAAGTCACAGTCACCTGCAAGATGAACTTCCTTGTAAGAAATTTAAGTTCACAGGAAGTAAGTGACTCAAGAGAAGCTGACATCTGCTTTATCAGGACAACATGACTATACCAGGGGCTTGTTATAATGGAGCTTTCCAAAGTGTCAACACTGACATTCAAACCTGACATGGGGTTACAATGATACTGATTTACCTTTGACTATTTCATGACAGGTCAAAATAGCTGCCAAATGTGCCTAGATGGTAAGACTAAATTACACTCAGACATATGAGAAAGGTACTGAAACAGTTTTCATGCAGGGCAAATAAAAGGGTGTACTTGATCCTGATTACACCACACAATAAATCTTTTCCACTTGAGATGTAGGTCTTTCTGATAGATGATATCTGAGCATGAGATACCAAAAGTACACAAGCAGCCTGCCCAGAGAAATCATGCATATGGATGCTAGGAACCAAAGCATTGCGAGTGGGCTCCTGTGTTGCAGTGTAGAAAAGGGTCCTGATTCGGAGCAATTATCCAAGGCCAAACTGACACCATGGTAGCATTAGATTTGGATATTTGCAACAGAATTAAGAAACATACCTATCTGGACCATTATATCATCTTTGTCTCTCCTAAGCTTTTCTAGAACTTTTGCTGCCAGATGAACTAGTGGATAAATGTACAGGAAACTATTTCTCCATCCACTGGTGAAAGAATTTTTTCTAACACAATCTTTTTTTCAAGCTATAAGCAACAGACTGATAGCTTCTTCAGATGAGGGCAGAGAGCAATTGTCTAGGGCAGAGATCCATCTCCCACCAGAGAGATCTAATTTGCCATCCCCTGGTCCAGACACTACTTGTCAGGATCTGTCACAGATCGAGTCAATCTGTGATCATGTTCTTCCTTTCTAGGTAAGTGGCAATGAGTTTAGGACAGAGCCCACTGCCATTCTTGCTGTGCTTCCCAGTACAGAAGGTGTACAATCCAGTGTGTCATTCATTGATTGCTTATGCGAAGTATGGTGGCCTGACAGTCCCTTTGAACCAAGACCACCTTTTGGGATACCAGCTTTTTGAAGGTCCTTATCGTGTACGGAAAACTGCCCTCACCTCCAGGGCATTTCTGTGGAACTGCTATACCTGGAGAGATTAAGTTTCCTGGTTTTAGAGTCCCTCTGAATGGACTCACTTAAGGTTGGATGCATTCATAGACATGACAATTGAGACATGGGGTGTTTGGAACTTCATTCCTAGTTACATATTTGTCCCCTCAACCACTAGGCCAGAGAGGCCTAGGAGACATTCATTACTTGGTTGTAATGTGAAAGTCCCTTTGATGCCTGCTTCTGCCGGGATCTCAGGTTACACTGAGGTGTGCCATGGGAACTATGACTATAGGTGCAGAAATTAAACCCAACAAACATAATACCGTCAGAGCTGACAGAACCCAGGTTGGCTCTTGCTTGTCCTTTCTGTTAGGCTAGTAATATCTAATGTACTGAGAAGGAAGTCTTTGAGTTGAGTCATATCTAGCAGAACTTCTATGTATTTCAGTTTAGGGTTTAAACTGGGCCAGGTCAGCAATTTGCTGTGGTTTTTTTTTGTTTGTTTTTTTGTTTTGCAGCAGCTATTTTGTTCTTTGTAATCTCATATTTCATTTAAAAATTAGTCTCTAGGCTTTATAGCTTTTAGAAAAAACAAAAATAGTCTGACCTGTAGAACCAGAAGGCCAGAGGGAAGGAACAGAGCCCTTGGATGCATCTGAACTCAATCAAGAGGGAGTAAATTCCACAATCCAAAAAAGTATCCAGAATTCCAGCAAGCCAGTCCCACCCCTGCAAGAAGAAGAATCTGGTCTACTCTGGTGATAGGCATGAGGCATCTGAGACCAGGTTCATAGAATATTAGGGTTGGAAGAGACCTCAGGAGGTCATCTAGTTCAATCCCCTGCTCAAAGCAGGACTAAATCATCCCAGTCAGGGCTTTGTCAAGCCAGGCCTTAAAAACCTTTAAGGATAGAGATTCCACCACCTCCCTAGGTAACCCATTTGAGTGCTTCACCACCCTCCTAGTGAAACAGTGTTTCCTAATATTCAACCTAGACCTCCCCACTGCAACTTCAGACCATTGCTCCTTGTTCGGTCATCTGCCACCACTGAGAACAGCTGAGCTCCATCCTCTTTGAAACCCTCCTTCAGGTAGTTGAAGGCTGTTATCAAATCTCCCCTCACTCTTCTCTTCTGCAGACTAAATAACCCCAGTTCCCTCAGCCTCTCCTCATAAGTCATGTGCTCCAGCCCCCTAATCATTTTTGTTGCCCTCCGCTGGACTCTCTCCAATTTGTCCACATCCCTTCTGTAGTGAGGGCACCAAAACTGGACACAATACTCCAGGGGTGGCCTCACCAGTGCCAAGTAGAGGGGAATAATTACTTTCCTTGATCTGCTGGCAATGCTCCTACTAATACAGCCCAATATGCCGTCGGCCTTCTTGCAACAAGGGCACACACTTCCGACTCGTATCCAGCTTCTCATCCACTGTAATCTCCAGGTTCTTTTCTGCAGAACTGCTGCTTAGCTAGTAAGTCCCCAGCTTGTAGTGGTGCATGGGATTCTTCCTTCCTAAGTGCAGGACTCTGCACTTGTCCTTGTTGAACCTCATCAGATTTCTTTTGGCCCAATCCTCCAATTTGTCTACGTTGCTTCTTCCCCAGTTCAAATTGCTGCTGCATGCCTCTCTGCAGGCTCAGGCAGACAATTGCTTCAGTTACATTCAGTTCATGTCTTCAAGCTTTTCTTTGCAACTATGAGGGCTAGAATTGTGTTCCTAAAATGAAATCTGAGATTGCTGTTATTTGTACTAAAGCTAGGCCATTTGTACCTAATGCTAGTTTAAGCTTCAGACATTTCTCTTGGGAAAGAAAACCAGTCAGGGTTGGAGCCATGATCTGGCTAACCTTTTATCTAATGTAATCCCTGTGCAACTGTAATGCAATTGTCCAGGGTACATTTCTTAAAAATGTGGTCAGTGGTCCTTCTGGCCATTTACACCAAGCAGCTGTCATAGACAGGATGAGTTTTGGAGAAGGATATAAACTAACTGTCATCAAGACTGGGAGAGATGTGACAGATATAGGTCCAAAATAGGATGCAAGAGCACATTACACCTTCTGCAGAAGGGTTCCTTGTCAGATTGCAGTCCTTGTAGATTTCTGAACAGGTGTTAACTCAGAATCAGTGTTTGGACAGCTTCCATAACAAGGGGGGAATGCTAGTAAGATCCAGGCACATACTTTCAATCAGAAATTTATTTAATCTTATCTAAGCCCAACAGCAATTCTCATCAGCCTGATCTTCTCCATACTCCTCTTCAAGAGTCTGGAATTGTCTAGGCAAAAAGAGATCCGTAACATCAGAAGTGAGACTCAAGGGAGACAAAGAATTTAATAAAGAATGTGTAATCAGCTGTCAAAAGCAACAGAGAGGTCAAGGAGGATGAGGATGAAATACAAGCCCTAATATTTAATCAGAAGAAGTCAGAGACCTTGGAGTAAACAGTGTCAGTTAAGAGAACTGATATTATTTTGATCACAAGTATGCAGTATTTCAAAAGACAAAAAATACACAAGTCAAATGAGTCAGGTACAAGAAAAGAAATTTTTTAAAAATTGTATCAAATACTATATAAAAAGTCCACAGAATGAATACCACTGACAGAGAAATGTATTAAAAAAAAAAAAAAAGCAAGCCCCTGGCCCTTTATTAGCCATCATTTATAATTTTTTAAAAATGTAATTTATAGATTGTTGACATAATATAAAAATAAAACCTAGAGAGATTATAGACAATAAAACATTGCTAAGTATTACGGCTATTCAGGAAGCAAAGATGTTTCAGATTTCAACATCTGAATCCAGTAATTACTAATAATCTCATTTATATCTAACATCTTTTGTCCCTAATAGGGAAACACTAAAATCAGGAATTGTGACAGCAGAAGGATACTCAAGAGCAAGCTTTCTTGGGCAGCAACAAGAGCAGAACTAGATCATTTACAGGGTAATAGATATACTCAACCTCTCCCATGGAGCTACTGGAAATAGCTTTCTTCATATATCACTCTCTGGTCTTAGTGCTCCCAACTGACTCCCGACTTCTTTCTCTGACTCCAGGCTTCAACTGCCATGGAACCTTCTCCCCAAGATTCTGTGACATCAGTGACAAATAGTCTCTACTCTTCTTCAGTGCTTTGGCCAGTCTACTTCTAAGTTATTCAGGTGTTGGAGACTACTATTATATCTGTTGGGAGAATATTTCATAGCTTTATAGATCTTACTGCTAGAAACTATTTCCTAATATTCAGTATTTTCCTTTGTGCATTTTCATACCACTGTTCCAGGTTATACTTTCTTCTATCACCATTTCTCTTCTTATGGTATTTATATGCTTGAAATACCTATAGATAGTTATATTCCCTCCCCAAATCTCTGGGCATCATTTAGGCAAGCTATACATATTTATGACTATTAATCTTTCCTCATAAGCAAATATCTCCAGTATCTCAATTTTTTGCTCTTCTCTGAGCAAAAATTCCTTCAGAGTTTTCAGCATCTTTGTGGTACTGTTGTGGAACAGAATATAGTATTCCAGGTGCAATCTCATCAGTATATGGAAAGGGCTATTGCCACCGTATCTGTGTTCTGATGCCACCAAGTATGCAAGTCAAAACAGCAATGCCTTTTCTGGGCCATATCAGATTGGAAGCTTATATATGATTTGCTATCCATTATCACCGCTACATTAGGAATCTTTCATCATTTCTGCTTTCCATTGAATATTTCTGTTTTGAATTATTTTTCTGTAGATGTATTACCTTGCATTTATCCACGCTGAATCTCATTATTTCCTGCTCTCATATCTAATCTCTTTAGGTCCTTTTGTATTCTCTCTCTGCCCTCACTTATGTTCCCAGTTTAATACCTCTTATAAATTTAATTAATATACTATTTACCTCTACTTCCAGAATATTAATGAAACTTATTATGACCAGACCTAAAATCAACACCTGTAATACTCAACTAGATGCTTCCCCACAGCTCTATGGCTTCCATTTATCATTGTCCTTGGTGTACAGTCCTTTTCCCAGACTGCAATCCCTTTGATGGTGTAAGATTTTGTGCAGGCCTGTGTAAAAGGGCAATCTGCCCCTTTGAGGGTTGAGGTGAGTCTGGGCCCAGACAGCCCTGATATAAGGCAGAACCCCTTTAAAAACAGGTGTTTGGGCCTGGTAGTTTGCACAGAAGATTATGAAACTAAGCTAGGAAGGGTATAGTAGACTGAGTCATATGATTGCCCGCTGGGGCATATGAAGAAGTGGTCCCAGCTCAAGCAGAGAGAACCTGGAAATAGGAGGGATCTATAGGGAGACTAGCCTGAGTGATGGAGAGCTGAGTAAGGCAAGTCTTTGGTGTTGTAGCATGTTTTAGTCTTGGGAGTCAATTTGTTTTGTGTTACTCACGAATTCATGTGTTTAAACAGTAAAGTGTGCTATGAGGCAAGAGCCTGAAATGGACTTGGGCATGGCACTGGTCCTTCTTGGGCAGATGAGATAGCCCACCAGCTGACAACATGTACAAAAGTAGACTTTTACATATTGAAAAGCCCAAATGTATTATGGAGATACAGTAGCCTCTCTATAGATAAAATTGCAACCGGGGTCACTTATAAGACTAATTTTCAGTCTTCCTTTAATTTCAAAACACATTTTTTCCTATGTTAACATTCTAAGGCAAAATCCTAGTTTATAGCAGAACTTTTTCAGATATTTCAAGGAAATTGAGTACTTTGAGAGTAAAAAACTTTAAAATGTCTCTTCTTTGGAAATTGTGACAGGACAATTTTCTGCAATATCCTTGAAAGACCCTATTGTATTACATTTATGTATTATTGTAGGCTGGGATTGTATGGAACCTCTCTAGGAGGAAGATGTGACAGAAGACAGACCTGGGAGTTCAGAAGGCTATATTTAAAATGTGACAGACTAGTATAGACTTTTGGGACAATAAGTGTTAAATGGCTTTCAAGGGACTCCTTAAAGAGACATTAATGCAAATTCCCCAATTCCCATTTTTCAAAATCCCAGCCCTTTGAAGCTACACCCTTAGAAGAGGGCAACTGTCTGCTTATCACCAGTTACAAGAGTCCAAGATCAAGGGGCCAAGCTTCATGAAGAAACAACTGCTCTGCCCAGCCTTGGTTCTGGATCCAAGACAGATATGAACTTGTAACCACTGGGGGGGGGGGACGGACGGACAATTGTGAGTTTTGAAGGGCTCAAACCTACCAGAGCACTAGGTTAGAGTTGGGAGTGACCTCTGGTAAACTTTTCAGTGTACGTGTAGGTTTTTATTTTTTTTTAATTTGTTTTCTCTGTAATGCTTCTACCTTAAGACTAAATATGTTTGTTTAGAAGGAGCTGTGTGGTAACTTACCCCTGCAAGTAATGCATTGATCATAGCCCTTGGAGAGAAAGCAAAGCAAAGGTGCTGGCCTTTTGGGCAGTCTGGTTTACTGGGGATATCACAATTTAGATCTGGGAGCTGTACAGCCTTAAAACCCTGCCCAGGAGCAATGATGGCTAGGAGTGGAAACTTTTAGGAGGGTGCCCACGTGGGACCATGGAGAGGGAAAATATAGGGGAAAACTGTGACAGAAATATCTAACATCTGTGACTTTTACAGTATTTACCCAGTGAAATCATATTATTATATCATACAAATAAAAATTAAATGGGTTTTATCATTGGGCATGTCTACACTTACCTCCAAAGCAATCGATCCAGTAGGGGTCAATTTATCGTGTCTAGTGAAGAGCACTCTCCCGTGAACTCCAGTACTCAACTGGAGGGAGAGGCGCAAGCGGAGTTGATGGGGGAGTGTCAGCAGTCAACTTACCACAGTGAAGACACCGCGGTATGTAGATGTAAGTATGTCGACTTCAGCTACGTTATTCCCGTAGCTGAAGCTGCATAACTTAGATTGATCCCCCCAGTGTAGACCAGGCTGTTGGTTCATGCAAAACAATTTTCAAGGACAATAATAGTAATCAAATGAAGGGGAAAAAGCATGCCAGTAGACAGTAGGTCACTGATCAATTTATTCTAACATCAGTGTAATGATATTTTAGCATAAAACAAAGAGGTCTGTGAAGGCAAAATGCCTACATTGGTCAGGAATCTCCAGAATATTGATTTATTAGGTCCACAAGACCTGCAGCAATTTGGGAACTATAAGGAGTAACAAATATAGCAGTTCATTGCTGAAGTACCTTCCTGAACTGACTTGGAGATCCATAGATCCATAATATTTTAATTATGATGCAACACAACTAAGGTAGCAGCAGTGATTTTAGCTGTTTGTGGAAAAGAAAACTTTTGCAACAACAGGTCTCTTCTCAGGCTTATTGGGAGTGGAGGAAGAATTACTCAGCTGCACTCTGACCTTGCTTAGTTGGGAAGATAAGGCTAGGAAAAAAAGTTAAGGGGAGGTCACAGCTGAAGACAAGTGCTGTTTCATTATTACTGGATCTTGCCTACTTCTGAGTTTCTCTGGCTGCTGAAGGCTTCTCTCCATTTACCACTAGAAGTGTAAAAATACTGTGGGGTTCAGTTGCCCTAGTGACTGCTTCATAGAGAGGTTTGAAAAAGAAACAAATTCTGTGTTTGCGTGGGTTGCATTGCCTAGCCCTGAGATGAATGCTTATTTATTTTTCCTCTTTTATTGTCTGGTTTATCAACTATTTAAACACACTCCCTAAGGTGGGACATGTAACTAAACTGATGGAAAAACTCAAGGCCTGAATCTGTTTCCACTGAAATCTGTAAAGATTTTTTCCATTAACTTCAGCAGGATCTGTGGAGTGAGGTGAACTCAGACTTTCTGTAAAAATGGACCTTAATGATATTTTGTACTTCCAGCAACTCTGTCTCCAAGAAAGGCTGTTGCTTGTGAATGCTTCATCATATCTCGATATATGCAATCAAAGCGTATATCTTTTTCTCTCATGGTTTTATTGCAAATCACATGATATTTTTGTGTTTTTCTTAAAGCTCCAGCTCCTGGAGACATGGAAGTCCATAAAATCTCAGCTTTTATCGAAAGAGTTTCTAGACCCCATGGTTGTGGAGAAAAGGCTAAAAAAATGTGAACCCTAAAAACTGAAAAACTATAAGGCAAATGAGATTAAACCACAATTTGTTATTTTAAAAATCTCCTGATTTTGAACCCACTTCCTTGATTTTTTGAGCTGGCAATATTGCAATTTAGTATATGCAGCAACCTATGTTTGCATGCAGGTAAGATAATTATAGGCTAGATCATGAGTCACTACATACCAAGCAGGGAAGTAAGAACCATGCCCTTATGCTTCTGTTGTGGGGACCTGGACCTTGAGTCTGAGCACCTGCTTAATCTTTCTGCAAAGCAGGTGGACAGGGAATGGGCAGTGCCTTGACCCCTCCTATTTGCGATCCAAACTGAGCCAGAATCAGGGTGTCACAATATGCTCTGGTACAGACCTAATGCAAACTATTACCCACCCCATCTAGAACAAGGATTCTCAAACTTGATTGCACCACGACCCACTTCTGATAACAAAAATTACTATATGACCCCAGGAGGAGGGACAGAAGCCTGAGCCCCACCACCCCAGGAGGAGGGGCCAAACCCCAAGCCCGAGCCCTGCCGCTCTTGGAAGGGGGCTTGTAACCTGAGCCCCGCCACTCAGGGTTGAAGCCTGAGCTCCCCCCACCCAGCCCAGGCAGTGGGATTTGGGCTTCATCTTCAGACTGCCCCAGGCTCCAGCAAGTCTAATGCCAGTCCTGGTGACCCCATTAAAATGGGGTGATGACCTACTTTTGGCTCCTGACCCACAGTTTGAGAACTGCTGCTCTAGAGAATACAGAGAAAGAATTGTGACTCAAAGGTTCGTCCAAGTCACAATGGCTCCTGAGTGAGTTTACCCACACCATCCTTTGTTCAAACCAGTGCCTAAGGCTTTGTCTTCACTTAATTTGCCTCTATCTGTGCTACATGGCACCACAGCCTGAGGTACACAGCAGACCCGGAGTTCACTTATCGCTAGCTTGAAATAATTGCAGAGAAAACATGAAGCCATGGCCAATCACAACAACGATTATATATATATATGATGGTCTTCCAGTCCCTTTTCCTAAGGCCATTGGGCACTTATTCCATCTTGCCATCTACCCATGCACTTAAAGCCAGGGAAAGCTCCTCAGAAAACTGAGGGAATGTGGCTATTCTCGTACTGAAGTTCTGGACCCACATCTGGTCATCCCTTATTTCTATCACCATGTAGTTCCACCAGTGTGTGCTTGTGGTGCTGGTCCAGAGGTGGGCAGTCTGTGTAGAGGGTGTCTGACATGAAAAACAGCATCAGCTCAATCCTCGCCTCCAAGTGCACATTTCCCCATTCTGTTGTTGGGTGTCTGTAACTGCAAACTGCTGCATCTCTGAGACAAAAGCAGCCTTGGAAACAGCCACCACTGTCTCTTGGCAGCAGCTTCTGCAGAGGCATGCCAAATATAAATAAATAAATAGAACTGAATCCATAAAAAGCAGCGGCTATTGATCTTGGTTATTAGGGTGAGTGGGATCCATTCCTTCAGTATGTAACAGCACACCAGTCTGAGTCCTTCCACAAAATGAATTCCCTGGTCTTAGGTAATTTCTTCCCACAATTCCCAGAGTGAGCAGACAGGTTGTTCCACAGCACCCTACAAATGTGAGCATAGAGTGACGCAGTGAGTTATGGCTCTGTGAATCATGAGATACAGACCCAGATTGCTAATGAAACAGTGGCAAGCAATACAGCTAAGAGTAAAGCTGAATACAGGTAAAGTTGAACAAGTGGAACTTTATTAAACCCTTTGTCCTGCATTGTAGTTATGGCTGAATTGCTTCCAGCCCATTTCCTCAAATTCCTTATTTTCCTGGTGTTCCATCAATAACAGCCCTTGCAGAGACACTGGCCCTCTGATTCCAGATCCACTGATCAGGATACATTTTCCCTATTTTACAAAAGTTTTAGCATAAACATTGCAAATAAATAGTTGACGTCCAGGGTTGGGTCACAGAAACTCCCTGAAGACTGTAACTAGATGTGCTGGAATACCACTGAGAGCAAACCCCCCTGCCAGAGAAGGCTTCCCTCCACTGTCGTCTTGCTAAGTTAAACACCCAAGACACCACAGCACAGACCAAGAGGTTGGACCATGGCCCCCTGCAGTTCACAGAAACTAAGATTAACTTAGCCCAGGGGTTTCTAAAATAGGGACTTTCCCAGCACCCAGTATTCAGTCTTTCTAGGAGCCTAACCCCAAAAATCTGTTTTAATCTGTATAAAAAGCTTATACAGGGTAAACTCAAATTGTCCACCCTCTATAACACTGATAGAGAGATATGCACAGCTGTTTGCTTCCCCAGGTCTTACTTATTCTGGGTTCAATAATAAACAAAAAATGTATAAAAAGTAGGATTTAAGTGGTTCCAAGTAATGACAGACAGAACAAAGTACGTTACCAAGCAAAACAAAAAACAACACACAACACGCAAGTCTAAGCCTAATACAGTAGGAAACTGAATACAGGTAAATCTCACCCTTAGAGATGTTCCAATAAGCTTATTTCACAGACTAGACTCCTTCCTACTCTGGACCCAATGCTTTTCAGACCAGTGTTGTGGCTTATGGCCTGGGTCCAGCAATAACTCACACCCCCGTAGTTACAGTCCTTTGTCCCAGTTTCTTTCAGGCATCTCTTTGGGGTGAAGAGGCCATCTCGAGCCAGCAAAATGGAGAGGTTTCCAGGGCCTTTTACATTCTCTCTCTTGTGGCAGAAACCCCTTTGTTCTTCTGTGCAAAATCACAGCAACAAGATGGAGTTTGTAGCCACCCGAGCAAGTCACATGTCCAAGAATGACTCAGCTTTTTGCAGGCCGACGCCATTGTTTACATGTTAGTTTGAACATTCTCAGGAAAGCTCAGATGTGGACTGGCATCGCCCAAAGTCCATTGGCAGTTAAGTGTTTCTTCATTGGGCACTTACTGAGAATAGTCCTTTCTCAAGAAGCTGACCAAATGTTTCACTGAGGCTACTTAGAATCAAAACACATTGAGATACAAGTACATAGCCAATATTCATAACTTCAAATACAAACAGCATAATCATAACGAGCAAATTATAACCTTTCTATAGACATCTTACTTGACCTCCTTTGTACAAGATTTGGTGCAAATATAGACCTTGGTTGCAACAATGATCTATATGGTCACAGTTCATGCCAGTAACGTCACAGTCCAGACCCCATCCTCTGTCCCTTCTGCCAGAGGTTGCTAGCACATAGCCAAGTTGGAGTCTCATCTTTACCACAGACTCAGCAGGTTACAAAGTCTTTGAGATAGTTTGGTCTCCTCAACATGTGATTACACATGGTGTGACCTCTCTCTCTGTCTCTCGGTCGTTTGTCTGAGTCTAAAACTCTCCCTGGGTGGAGTCTCCTCTCCCTCTGTGGGGTTGGCTTCCAGATGGTTCTCTGTCTCTCCATTTTGTGATGATCTCTGTAGGCTCTCTGGGTGTTGTTCGCTGGCTCATAAGTGCCTTCTGTTCCTTCAGGTCACTTGTCCCTCTTGTGTAGTCACTTTGTGTGACGTGCATGCCACTGCACCCCTCACAACTCCTTTTGTCCACTCTTACTGTCTCTCTGATGGCTGGATACTCACAGGAGTGCCTGTCTCCAGGGCCAGGAGGTCCTTGCCTGTTTTCTCTGATTGTTAGCTGTGTCCTCTCAGTGGTGTCTCCATCCTTCTGACTGCAACAGGTCTCTCCTCACTGATAGCAGAGTTTGGGTACTTTGCCCCGTCAGTGCCTGAGCTGGACTATTTTGGCACCCCTTTCAGAGGGTATTTTTGTGTGCCAAAAATGCTAGCAAGGCATCTGAACTAGAAGAAACAGCCTTGTGTAACAGTCTTAGCTGTTTTCACAGCTGATTCCACATGACCATTAGTCTGTGGGTATGCTGTGGAGAAGGTATGGTGGTCAAACTCCCTTTGTGTGCAAATTCCTTGAATTCTTGTGATGCAAATTGGGGTTTGTTGTCGCATACAGTGTCTGGAATGCCACACTTCACAAAGTAGGCCTTCAGTTTGGGAATCACTGACTTGCTTCTTGTATCAAGCAAGGTGTTGACCTCCCAAAAATCTGAATAGTAATCAAATACTGCTTTTCCTTTAAGGTAAATAAGTCTGCTCCCACCTTTTCCAATGTTTGGGTGGATGGCTTATGTGGTAACAATCTCTTTCTGTTGGTAATTATCACAGGACTGGCAGGTGTCACCTCCCCCTATGAAGGAACAGAATTGTGCATTCATTTCGAGCCAGCAGACACACTCTCAAGCCGGTCTAAGACAGCTGTTAATGCCATGTGTGAGACATGTATTTTTTGCATGACATTTTTATGTAATCATGTGATAACAGCTTTCTCTCCTCAAAATGTAATTCCATCCTGCACACACAGCCCATGTTTGATTTGAAAATATGGTTCCAGTACTTATTTTTTGTCTTCTGGACACCCTGCTAGCATTGCTGGTTTGGCTGCCAGTAGTTGGATGTCTTTTAGTACAGTATCTTTAATTTCCATCAGCTTTATTCTTGAAATGGGGAGATACAGATAGTGCAGCATGTTAATGGATTTACTGTCCTGATATATACCTTTCCCTCAACACTTTGATGGTAGGTAAGTCCTACTCAGGGTATCAGCTAACACCAATAGTCATCCTGGACAATTTCTGATCTCTGCCCGGTAGTCCTGGAGTTGTATCAACATGCACTGCAATCTCTTTGGATCACTAAGAAGCAGCTTTGCCATGTTTTTCTCTTGAATTGTAGTTTGACTGAAGTATTATGAGGTGTCCATAGGTACACTGATGGAATTGCTCCACTCCAAATACCACTGCCAGAAGCTCTTTTTCAGCCTCTGACAGGGCTCTGCTGACATAAGCAACAAGCTGCTCCTAAAAAAAACCAAACAAAAAAAAAACTACCTCCCTGTTCATTCTCTGATGCATCACACCAAGTGTCAGTAGCTCTCCAGGCTGGTAGTACTTCAGGACAGGGAAATCTGTTATTCTTTGTTTCAGCATGTCAAATGATTGCTGTTGGGGACTTGCCCAGTACAACTCAACATCCTCCCTTGTGAGCGGACGTATGGGTTCCGCTATTGCAGCCAGGTGTGGGCAGCATTTGGACAGAAAATTTATCATTCCTATGAAGGACTGTACCCCTTTTGCATCCCTGGAGTTGGCATATCTGACTGCCTTGATCTTGTTGGGATCTGCTTTCAGTCCCTGTGCTGTTAGCAGATGTCCAATGTATGTCACCTCACAGAGTTTGACTTGCATTTTTTCTAGATTGAGTTTTATGTTCTTGACCCTACATTGGTGTAGGAAAGCTTGTAGTTGTCTGTCCTGGTCCTGTTCATCTTATGTATCATTACAGAATCAACTACAAAGAGGATATCTGCAGTTTTCACCTCAGGCAGTCCTTCCAGCACTTGGATGAGTCTTCTCTGGAACTTCTTTGGTGATGGACTATGCCCCTCAGTGCACACAGCCACCTGTATTGACCATTGGTGTTGCAAAGGTTGTCATCATGCTGGTGACTTAGTAACAAACCTGTTCCTCACATCAGACCATACACATTTTGGCTTTGGAAAGTTCTGGCAAGAGGTCATCCATTGTGAGCAGTGGACAGTGATCTTTTCAATGCCTGGTTCAGTGGATTTGGGTCTACGCAGATACGCAAATTTCTCTGATGGCTTCTTTACCACCACCATGCTGCTTACTCAGGCTGTACTGGCCTCTACAGGAGCTATGACGACTCTGCTCTGCAGACTTTCAAGCTCCTTGCATGCTGGATTACATAGTGCTACTGTAATTTTCCTTTATGGTAAGCCCACAGGTTCCACTGTGGTGTCTACGTCCAGCCATAGCTTTCCTTCAAGTCACCTGTTTGCTTTGAAAACATCCCCATATGCTTTTAAAATGATCTCCACTGTCCATAGAAATGTAGGACTGGAAGGGACCTTAAGAGGACTTCTAGTCCAGTCCCCTGAACTCAAGGCAGGACTAAGTATTAGGGTGTAAAAAGGGACTTCTTCTTTTGCTTCTTGCACTGCAGCTATAAAATTTTGATGCTGCAACCTGATCAGATCCATGACTTGTATGGCTTATGCATACTGGCTGTATTCCCCAAGAGGCGTGCGTGGTTCTTACTATCCACAACCACAAATTTCAGTTGTTACAGTCTGTTAATTTTCAGGTTCGTTACTAGGTGGTCACATGTGCCTATAGGCTGCATTATGCATTAATTATACATTATTAGATTGTGACCGCTCTTTGCAATGGGTGTGTTAGAGTCCAATTCACTCCAAGGAATCACACTGTGGGAGGCCCCACTATCCAGCTGAAATTGCACATGCCATTTCCCCATTACTATTGTTGCATATATTGATGTTGGTATTGTCCCTTTTTGCTTTTCTGCCTCAACAGCCTGCTATGCTGTTGGACTCAAGGAAAAAGTTATGATATCATCATCGTCTGATGAGCCATTCCCCTTTTGTACAAGTATGAATGAATCTTTCTTTGATATTCTTCTGCTCTTGTACACCCTGCTAAAATGGTTCAACTCGCCATATTCCTTGCAATGCTGTCCTAGTGTGAGGCACTTCTCATTTACCTGCTCTTGGTATCTTCCACAATAAATGCATCTCACTAGGAGTATAGAACCATGCCAACCTGCTCTCCTTTGCTCTTGTCTTACTGCATGTACTTCTGGGGATGTTGTCCCGCCTAGGGCTTTTATTCTCTCTCTTTAGGCTTCTTTCTCTTCCGCTGCATGCTCCATATCAAGCATCTGTCTAATGTGAGACTTGCCTTCCTGGAGCAGCTGCTCTCACAGGTGGAGATACTAAGTACCACAGACTATTATGTCCTGAATCAGGGAGTCTATCAAATCCCCAAAAATTACACATAGCAGCCAGTATGCATAAGGTAGTAATATATGGGTCTATCCTCTTCCCTTCAGACTGGTCTCTAGTGAAAAACCATTGTTGCTCCAGTTTCATTCTTCTTTATTTCTGCAATAGGTCCCCGGGGCTCCTAGGACTGCTGTGAGGTTTGAGGCTGTGGTGAGCTTCAAAGTAGCACAGACCTCTCTACTTTGAGCACCAAATCATGTAAAATAACAGTTTTACTTTACTGCTCTTGTCATCCTTCCGTATGTCATCCGGCCTGGTATGTGCTCAAATTCCTCCCTCCACTGGGTTAGGTTTGTGTCTACAAAATCCCATGGATCCATGTGCTTTAGACCAAGGGCCACAGTTCACACTGCCAGCTGCTGCACTTCAGAGAACTCACAGCTCAGATGTTGTCACCATGTTTCATTACCACAGAGTGAATTTGAATGCAGGTTAAGTCGAACAAATGGAAATTTATTAAACCCTGAGCACTGCTCTGTCTATATGGTTGAGTTGCTTCCAGCCTAACTCCCCATGTTCCCTGTTTTCCTGTTGCCCCATCAACAGCAATCCCTCCAGTGAACATGGCCCTCTGACTCCAGTTCTACTGATCATGATATCATCATGATTAGCTACAGCACCAGCATGGAGAAGGGGCATGACAGCAGTGTCCTGATGTCAGTAATATGACTGCGCTGTAGTAGATTAGGCTACCGGGTGTTACTATTCTACAACTGCTTAACCTGTAATTGTTAGGCAAAGACGACATACCCTGCGCACAGTGCTAGACTGTGATTCTTAAGGTGTGGTTCCAAAACCTCACTCACAAACACCAGGAGATCTGTTGGAGAAGGAGAAAAGAAGTGGATGAGGGGGTGGGCAGACAGTTCTGTTAAAGAGGTCACATTGATTGAACAGTCTACACCCACTAGAATTCTCTTCAAAAAAGGTCCTCAGCTCTTTGGAGTGCATGCTCAAAAAGACAACAAACCACAAATAAAAATATACAGTTAGAAAACCCTCTCACCCAGAGAGCAGAAGCGCATTTCCTCTATTTAAAAAAAAAAAAGCTGCTTTCTGCTCAGTTTACCTTGTTATATCTGTTCCTAGTAGTGGGCTCCAGCTGCTACAGTTGATTGCAATGTTCTGCATACGAGAGAGCTATTCCTCTGGGTCCCATTTCTCTCTGATCATGCTCTGGAGGGTCTTCCTTTGTCAGCTGCAACCCATTGTTCTCAACCTCCATGTAGTTTTGGTGTTTAGATGCTGCTTGTAATTATTAGAATTGGGAGCACTGGCTGTTGGGAGTCTGAAAGGACAGGAAACAGGAATGGGGGGAGAGTTGAGGAGGCTGAGTGAGAGCTACTGAGAGTGCAGCAGCAGCAGCTTGGTTAAGAGGTTTCCACTTTAAAATAAAGTCCTATTGAAGTTTGTTAGTACCTTGCCTGGTTGCTACAACATTTTGGCAACGAGGATGGATCTTCTGCCTCTGAACCCACCTGCACCCTTTCTACAAAGTCCAGGTGAGCCTTCAATTACTTTTACTGCCTAGATCCATATGTTTGAGACTCATCTGTTTTTAATCAGTGCTACAGAGATTTCTGAAGTAAGAAAGTGTGCTCTGCTAATCCACTGCCGTGGAGCAGAAGGGCAGTGTATATTTTACACTTTTCCCCTTGCAGGTGATAAATATGAGACTGCACTCACTGCATTAAAGGACTTTTTTGTGCCAAAAGTGAATGTAGTAGCTAATCACTACAGATTTCACCAGCGTGAGCAGAAAACAGGGGCGACTATAATGCAGTATATTGCTTCCCTGAGGAGTCTGATTGTAACTTGTGACTTTGGGAATATGGCAGAGGAGATGTTGAGAGACCAGCTCATTGAGAAAATAACCATGCTTTGTGTAAGACAGTTGTTCCCAAACTTGTTCCACCGCTTGTGTGGAGAAAGCCCCTGGTGGGCTGGGCCAGTTTATTTACCTGCCACGTCCGCAGGTTTGGCCGATCACAGCTCCCAGTGACCGTGGTTCACTGCTCCAGGCCAATGGGAGCTACTGGAAGCGGCACGGGCTGAGGGACGTACTGGCCGCTGCTTCCAGCGGCTCTCATTGGCCTGAAGCAGTGAACCGTGGCCACTGGGAGCCGCAATCGGCCGAACCTGCGGACGCGGCAGGTAAACAAACTGGCCCAGCCTGCCAGGGCCTTTCCCTGCATAAGCGGCGGAACAAGTTTGGGAACCACTGGTGTAAGAGAACGTTTGCTTCTTGAACCACAACTTACACTAGAAAAAGCAATAACCATTGTTCCTCAGATTGAGTCAGCCACAGCTGAAGCCAAAATAATGAGCATGGATACAGGAGGCACAGTCCAGGTTGTGACTCCTTTGCAGAAAAGTTCACTACCACTGCAGACACACAATTGCAAGAGGAAAACTAATGAAAAACCACCGAATCAGCAAATTCAAAATACAGTAAAAGCATACTTTCGCTGTGGATCCCCACAACAACACCTTGCAAGCTACACAGGATGTCTGGCAAAAGTAGCTCAGTGCAATCATTCCAAAAACAATTGGGCATTTTGCTAAGGTATGTCGCAGCAGCCAGTTCTATCAATAGGTGCATGCAGTTACAATACCAGATGTTACTGTGCTGAGCGTGGACAAAATCACTACTGCACATATGCCAGAACAAATAAAGAGCACTGTAAATGTTTCCGCCATACCTCAGGCGGATCACATCCTATCCCAGCTAATGCTGGACACTGGCTCAGCAGTATCTATACTACCTGATTCCATCTATTTGCATTACTTTAAAGATGTGCCTCTTACTGAACCCAAACTTCACTTGGTGTACTATTTGAAAAACCATATTGCAGTACATGGCTGCCTGCCAGCAATAGTTACTTTTGGTGATTGCTGTGTAATTGCAGAGTTCTACATTGTCCACAAAGGCACTTCTATCCTTGGCAGAGATTTCTTGGCTGCTTTAAATCTCAGGGTAGTTAATGGACTAATTGATCTTCCTCAGCAAAGCACTCTTATGGTACACACACCATTTTCAGCTGGTACCCAAAACCAGGTTAAGGAGAAACTCGGCTGCGCTTATGGGTTTCTGCATAAAGTTAAAATGCGGAATAATGTGATGCCTGTACGACAGAAATTACGAAGCTTAGCATTTTCAGTCAGGGAAGCTGTTTCAGAGGAACTTAGAAAACTTGTTCAAAAGGACATTATTGAAGAGAGAGACTCCTTGGAATGGGTTTCACCTATAGTAGTGATGCAGAAGAAGGGTGGAAGCATTCGCCTTTGTGTGGACTTAAGGGAGCCAAATAAAGCTATTGTGATTAACAGCCATTGTCTTCCTCACATAGAAGTATTTGCAGAACTCTGTGGAGCAAAGATGTTTTCTACTCTTGATTTGCAGAGCGCATACTACCAGGTTATGTTGCATGAAGATAGAGACCTCACAGCATTTATTACACGAGGGACTATTTTGTTTTAAACGTGTTCCATAAGGTCTTGCATCTGCCCCAAGTGCCTTCCAAAAAATGATGTAATTGATTCTGAAAAATCAGTGTGGAGTTCAGTGCTATCTGAATGATATTATCGTGTTTGGAAATACTTCTGAGGAGCATGACAATAACCTGCAGTCTGTACTAAACTGCATCAGCAAAGCAGGCCTCAAGCTCAACAGGTCCAAATGCAAATTTAGACAACCTGAACTCTCCTTTCTGGGGCATACAATTTCACAGGCTGGACTAAAACCTGATCCAGATCATATCCTGGCAATTTCAAATGCTCCTCCTCCAACAGATTTGCAAACCTTACGTTCCTTCTTGGGTCTTACCTCCTGGTATGCAAAATTCATTCCCAATTATGCTTCTGTCATTAAACCGTTACGAGAATTATTACGGAGAAGTTCAACCTTAGTGTGGACAATGGATGCACAAGCTAGTTTCGAAAAGGTGAAAGACTTGATTGTACATAGTCCAGTACTTGCACTATTCAGTCCTGCATTGCCCACAATTGTAACTACTGATGCTTCTGATTACGGACTTGGGGGCTGTCCTCAGACAACTTCATAAGGACAATACAGAGAGGACTGTTGCATTTGCTTCAAGGACACTAAGTAATGCTGACAGAAAATATTACAGTAAAAAAAGAAGCACTTGGTTGTGTCTGGGCTACTGAAAAATGGAGAACTTCCCTGTGGGGCTGCACGTTCAAGTTGCGCACAGACCACTGCCCTTTGATGACATTGCTCACCACAAAAGGACTGGGAAGAGCAGGATATTGTATTGCTAGATGGTCTGCAAGACTAGTATCTTTCACTTATGAACTGGAGTATAAGCCTGGAAACCAAAATGTGGTAGCTGATTGCCTTTCTCACCTGCCTTTGCCTTCACCAGATGGTCCACCGGAGGATGAGAATGTAGTAGTTGCGCTTATTACAAGCGCTCTTACTGCAGTTACAAGAGAACAATTTCAAGCTGCTTGTTCAGTATGTCCAATTCAACAAAAACGACAGGAATTTCTGACAGAGATAGCCTAGTAACCCTAAAAACCTCGACTCAGTTTTGCTGCCTTATTTTAGAGTTCGACATGAACTTTCTTTGCTCAATGGCTGTGTGCTACGAGGTACACACTGGCTGCTTGTGCCAGAAGAATTACAGTCAAGACTCATACACCTGGCACACAATACTCATCAAGAAATTGTCAGAACCAAACGATGACTACAGGATCTGTATTGGTGGCCAGGGATGGACTCTCAAACTGAAGCACTCAAAATCCTGTGTCACTTGCCAAATGCATGATAAGACAGCAGTGACATGTACCCCTCCATTATAGCCTGTTCCTCTTCCTGAATCTGCATGGGAAAAAGTGGCGATTGACATTCTAGGATCCTTTGCTCCAAGTGATTGCTGTTATGCCATCACTTTAATAGACTATTTCAGTAAATGGCCTGAGGTAGCGTTTACATCGCAAATCTCTTCTGTTACAGTAATTAAGTTCCTCTCCAGTTTTTAGCAAGGAAGGTAACCCCAAAGAACTGGTTTCAGATAATGGTGGTCAAGTTACTTCCCTGGAGTTTGAAACTTTTCTAGCAGAGAGAAACATTTTACACAGAAGGTCATCCCTATATTACCCTCATGCCAATGGAGAAATCGAACGGTTTAACCGAAATTTGAAAGAGTCTGCAAACAGCTAAACTGGAAGGGCAATTGTGGATAACCTTCACTACTGATTTCTTGCAAGCATACCGGGCTACACGACATGCCACAACTCAAAGATCACCTGCAGAGTTACTGCATGGGAAACAGAAGAACACTAAACTGAACATTGCTGGATTGTTAAAGGCACGACCTGATGCCCCAACCAAGGATGATGTGAGAAAAACAGTTGAACAGAACCAAGCAAAGTATAAGGCTTTCACAGACAAGTGGCGGGGTGCTAAGGAACCAAAGTTTGAGTGTGGTTCCTTTGTTAGAATATGAAAACCTGGAATTTTATGCAAAGGGGACCATAAATTCACAGCTCCTCTTAAAATCATAGAGAAAAAGGGATCTTACACCTATTGACTTTCTGATGGGGGGGGTATGGAATGCTTCTTATCTTGCACCTGCCTATACACCAAGAGGAGATTATGCCAACACTCAGTCTGCATTGGATGACTTCACTGTAGTATCAACACAACAAGACATTGCACTAGAACTGGGGCTTGCGAGATGGCCTGTCAGACCCAGACGACCACCTGTCTGGACTAGAGACTATGTTATGTAGCATCTACAGTGTTTTCAGTGTAATATTTCTGCTAACAGTATAGTGTCTAGTTTCATATTTGTTCTTGTGGTTAGAACAACAATGTTCATTTTAATTGGAAGAGTTTCTTAAAAGAGGAGGGAATGTGGTGTTTAGATGCTGCTTGTAATTATTAGAATTGGGAGCACTGGCTGTTGGGAGTCTGAAAGGACAGGAAACAGGAAGGGGGGGCAGGAGTTGAGGAGGCTGAGTGAGAGCTACCAGGGTGCAGAAGCTTGGTAAAGAGGTTTCCACTTCAAAAATAAAGTCCTGTTGAAGTTTGTTAATACCTTGCCTGGTTGCTAAAACTGTAGCGAAGGGTCTATGGAAGTTTGTGTGGGGCCTGGTCTGAGCCGTGTGGAACCCTGGTGGTTTCTCTGCAGGAGCATGCAGCACAGAACTGCTCACTGGCTCTGTCCACCCAGACTGAGCTGAGCTACTCCCTTTTGAGCCCAGCCTTCAGTGTGAGCATGCTGAGCAGATGTGACTAAGCAGGGCCTTCTGGGCCCAAACCTGTTCTTTAAACCAGTATGGGGCTCATACACTCCATCACACACCTTATAAAGTGTGTAAACATGTGCACATGCACCATAATAGGATGCATGTGTGACTTTAGAGGCCATTTAAAAAAATCTTAACCTTTGAATTATAGGAAACTCAGGATATAAACTTCCTTCCTTCCTTTTTTCCACAAAGTAACAAAATACCATGCTTCATGTAAAATAGAATAAAGCCACCCATAAAATGTGTTTCCTTGTGAAAATCCTTTCCATAGAAGTATGAATTTATGTATTTTATGAACTGAAACAGCGGTACCCACCCCTCTGAGGTTCCTGCACAGACTGAACAAAACTGAAGCACAGAGAAGTGACATACCATACACTTTGTGGTGTCCCATAAGCCTAGAGCTCACTTCAGTTTCATACCACTGTTGCTTTCTTTTTATAAAAATAAGTTTTGTTAAAAAGCACTAGAAAAATGAGATTAAGGAAAAATACACATTTTACAATGGTAAAGACATTTTTCTCAGTTTTTTTTAAGTTTGTTCATGTTTTACTAACTATGTTTCTTTAGGTGATTTTTCCCACCTTAGAGTTTGTCTGTCATATAATATATCATCATGATGAATTCTTTAGTATTTGTTTGCTTTATTTATGACTGAAGAAGATGTTAAATGGTTACATAAAAATCTATAGAAGTGACCAAAGTTACTGTACCACCCTCCTTGCCTTTTTGGTGTTATTTTAATTTACACAAGTACTTTTCTCTAGCCCTTTATATTCTAACGGACAGGCTAGAGTGTCTGTGTACTACTGCTCCACTGGATGAATCCAAAGTGTTCAGTTCTTCATCATAGGAAAACTACTACTACTACCTAAAGGAATTTCCCCTTTAGTTCAAATGTTAGGAGCCAGTGGTTTTGGAGTACCGAGTAGTTGAGTTTTACAGTATGACCACCATCTCTGTGAAGTTTGAGTAGCCACCATGACCAGCACAGTGACAGAGAAGTTCTAAGTAGTCACAGTTTATTACAATATTCTGGAAATACTACTGGACAATGGGTGTATTAACTCATTATAGGTTTCAGAGTAGCAGCCATGTTAGTCTGTATTCGCACAAAGAAAAGGAGTACTTGTAGCACCTTAGAGACCAACCAATTTATTTGAGCATAAGCTTCCGTGAGCTACAGCTCACTTCATCGGATGCATACTGTGGAAAATACAGAAGATGTTTTTATACACACAGACCATGAAAAAATGGGTGTTTATCACTACAAAAGGTTTTCTCTCCCCCCACCCCACTCTCCTGCTGTAGTGATAAACACCCATTTTTTCATGGTCTGTGTATATAAAAACATCTTCTGTATTTTCCACAGTATGCATCCGATGAAGTGAGCTGTAGCTCACGAAAGCTTATGCTCAAATAAATTGGTTAGTCTCTAAAGTGCCACAAGTACTCCTTTTCTTTTAACTCATTATAGTAAGTTTATTAATGTTTATAAACTGCCTGTTGTGTTTTTGGTTGTCGTGGTAATAGCACCTTGTCGGTGCTATGGCAACTGAGTTAGATTATTAGGGGATAACCCAGCCAGTTTTGGCTGGTTTGGTTAGTTCAGTGTGTGAAAATAAATGGCTGCTTTCATGGCTCACAGCTCTGTGTCTCAAGTGATTTCTTCCTACAGCTGCTACCCCCAAAGGATACAACAAAGTGGCGATGAGGATGGGATCCCTGTGCTGCCCCAGCAACAGAAGGAAGAAGTCAAGGTAAAAAAAAAAAAACAACCTACCAAAATCTTTTAGCTGTTGGAAGGGGGTGAGAACTGGCTTGTTTGCACTGACTGTGCTGGCTTATTGGCACTGACTGTGCAACCTGAAACTAAAACCATGGCTACACTTACAGGGCCACTGGAACCTTTTGAGGAGACTATAGTGCAATGGCATATGTATACTGAGCGTTTTGAGCTTTTTGTTATTGCAAATGAGATTACAGAAAAGAAGAAGGTGCCAATATTCTTAAGTGTTGTGGGGGCTAAAACCTACTCTCTGCTACGCAGCTTACTACTCCCTGTTAAGCCTGAGACCAAATCTTACAGTGACATTGTGGAAATCCTGGGGTCCCATTTTTCCCCAAAATCACTGGTAATTGCTGAAAGATATAGGTTCCACAAAAGAGACCAAAAAGAAAATGAAACAGTTGTACAATTTGTAGCAACTTTAAAAAGGCTAGCAGAACACTGAATTTAAGGAGATGTTAAATGATGCCCGGCGTGACAGGTTAGTGTGTGGCCTGTACAGTGAAGCTATATGGAAGCGCCTATTGACAGAGGCTCAGCTTACCTTATAAAAGGCTGTTGATATTGTGGTCTCCATGGAACTGTCTACAAAGGAGGCGCAATACATCGGTGCATCCCCTAGGGTGCATAAAATGTCACAAGAACCTACCCACAAAACTGTGCGGAGTCAGGAATGTTACCGCTGTGGTAAGCCGGATCACCAGGCATCGGAATGCTGGTGTAAGGACCTGGTGTGTCGACAACTGTGGCAAAAAGGAACATATTGAGTGTGTCTGTAAACAAAAGAAAAAGATGCCTGTGGTCTGGCCAACCAAAAAGGGAAGCCTGTGTCCCTAGAGCAGACCCAGGATGACCACGGTGACACCTCATCGCAAGAAGTGCCACTGCACATTTTGTCTTTTGCAGTGGGCTCACATGAATACTGGGTAAACCTGTTTTTGGATGGCAAACAGATATGCATGGAACGGGACACCGGTACAGCTGTCTCGCTTGTCTCCGAGACTGTGTATAAAGAAAAGCTACAGCATCTTCCGCTTAAGGCAACAAAAACTGTTCTGAAGACATACAAAGGAGAACCTGTGCCCATGTTGGGCACTATTGATGTTAAGGTGGAGCTCAATGGGCAGGCTGCTAAATTGCCACTGTTTTTGGTGAGAGGTAATTATCCAGCCTTAATGGGTAGGTCTTGGCTTGGGAAGCTTCAGCTGAACTGGGCAGAAGAGCACCGAATGACTAAAGAAGAAACTGGTCTGACCACTATACTAAGGAAACATGCTGCTGTTTTTGGAGAGGATCTGGGAAGTATGAAGGGAATCACTGTGACATTGAACATTAAACCTGACAGTCAACCAAAATATCTGAAAGCCCGAACTGTGCCATATGCCATCAGGCCGAAAGTTGAAGCAGACCTGGAGTGCTTGGTCACCAATGGAGTCCTAATACCAGTTACCCATAGCCCATGGGCCACTCCTATCATTCCAAAAGTGAAGAAAGATGGCTCCCTCCGGATTTGCGGTGATTTTAAAGTCACTGTCAACCCGGTGTTGTGTGCAGAGCAATACCCACTTCCCTGCATCGATTACCTCTTCGTGGGCCTGGCTGGGGGACAAAAGTTTAGTAAAATTGATCTGAGTCAAGGGTATTTGCAGATGCACGTTGATGAAAAGTCCCAAAAACTGTAGACTATTTTGACTCATAAGAGGCTTTATCGATACTGTTGCCTACCCTTCAGAATAACATCTGCTCCCGCCCTGTTCCAGAGGGCTATGGACTAGATCTTCTGTGGCTTGCCAGGAGTTCAGTGCTATCTGGATGACATCCTGGTCATTGGAAGGAATGAAGAGGATCACTTAAAGAATTTAGAGGCTACCCTATAAAGACTGGAAGAGTATGGCCTACGAGTCCACAAAGACAAGTGTGAATGCTTCCAGCTCTTCGTTGAATATTTGGGACACATCATTGATGCTGCGTTCATAAGGCCCCTGCAAAAGTTAAGGCTATTGTGTAGGCTCCCTCGCCTCAAAATGTTAGCCAGCTGCACTTGCTTCTAGGATTATTGAACTATTATGGAAAGTTCATCTCAGTTAGCCAAACTGCTAAAATAACTTCACAAACTCCTTGGGCAGAACAAGACCTGGAAGTGGACTGAAGCCTGTAATGTTGCTTTTAACAAAGCTAAGGATGCATTGTTAAATTCTGAAGTTCTAACACACTTTGATCCATCCTTACCCCTACAATCAGCCTGCGATGCCTCCCCTTATGGAGTGTCACACATTATGCCTTTGTGAGACGAGAGACCTATTGCTTTTGCTTCACGCACTCTAGGCAAACCAGAAACTAATTATGCCCAAATTGAATGTGAGGCATTGGGAATTGGTTTTGGAAGTTTCATCAGTACCTGTTTGGGTGGAAGTTTATTCTTCTTACAGACCATTGACCTCTGACATCAATTTTTGGACCCTACACAGGCATTCCCCCATTAGCTGCTAGTCGTATGCAATGTTGGGCAGTGTTATTTTCAGCGCATACATATGAAATAAAATATTGGAAATCCACTCTGCACGGCAACGTGGATGGTCTCTCAAGGTTGCCTTTGCCAGTCAAACATCAAGATACTGCCCAAAAGGAAAATCTTCTACTTTGAACATGTAGAGAATACACCCATCACTGCTACTCAGATAAAGAAGGCAACTCGCCTTGACCCAGTATTGTCCCAAGTTATGGACCTGGTGATGCATGGAACATCTCGACAAACCTCTACGGTCTCACCCAACCTTGTTACCTACATGCCCAGGAGGACGGAGTTATCGATCCAATTGGGTTGTTTGTTGTGGGGGAGATATGTCATTATCCCACCACCACTGAGATCACAGATGTTAGAACAGCTACATTCTGGTCACTGTGGAATAGTGTGCATGAAGGAAATTGCACAAAGCTATTTTTGGTGGCCTGGATTGGACAGTGCTATTGAAGAGAAGGCAAGAGCTTATATGTCATGTCAGGGTGTCAGGAATGCACCCCAGTGTGTGTCCCTACACCCATGCGACTGGCTTGAAAACCCGTGGCAACGTATTCATGTTGACTTAGCTGGCTCCCTTGAAGGAAGCATGTTCTTGGTGGTGGTAGATGCCCATTCTAAACGGCCAGAAGTCTCTATAATGCAGTCCATTACTGCAGAGAGTACTATCCAAAAACTACAAGGACTCTTTAGTCTTTTTGGTCTGCTAGAACAACTTGTGAGTGACAACAGACAGCAGTTAGTCTCTCAGGAGTTTGAAAATTTTATGAAGGCAAATGGGATACACCACATCACTTCAGCACCATATCATCCATCCACCAATGGATTAGCTGAAAGATTTGTGCAGATAATGGAACAAGCTTTGAAATCAGCAAGGGGCCAACACTCCATTCAAAAGAATCTGGACACCTTCTTACTTTCCTACAGAAACAGAAACACACCTCATGCTATGACCAAGGCATCCCCGGCCTTTCTAATGAGGGGATGACAGCTGCACACTTGCTTTGATCTGCTGAAACCTTCAGAACCCAGACAAATTGTGCAATGTCAGCAGCAATATCAAGTCATCAGACGTGCACCCAGAGCAAAAGACCGAACCTTTAGTTCGGGACAGCCAGTTTGGCTCGGAATTCTACTTCTGGAGCTAAATGGGTCCCTGCCACGATCATTGCTCAGATAAGACCTGTTTCCTACACAGTATGGACTGCAGAGAATCTCACTTGGCAGCGACATGTAGATCAGTTGTCGTCGGGTCATGCCAGTCCTCAGGACACATTTGCAGTTGAGATGTCTGACTTCACCTCTTCTGGTGAGACACCGAATCAAGCATCACCTGTTCGTGACTCTTCTCCTCCATTACTGCCGGCGGCTAAGATACCACTTCCTCACCCATTCACACTGTGAGCCCTGAGCCCATTGTCAGGCCTGAGCCCAAGGTACTTTTGGGTGCAACACCACCAGAAGTTCACCGTAATCCACCTAGAGACAGAAGACCTCCTCAATGGCTGGATCTTTAGCTAGGGCAAACCCCCGGTTATGGGGCAAAATAATCCCCGGTTTAGCCAGGAATGAAGGCAATCTACCCTCCTTCTCTAGTTTAGTGTTTGTTTTATTTAGGGGGTGTTCTTATTAGGGGGGGGAGGAATATGTTGTGTATTTGGTTGTCATGGTAATAGCACCTTGTTGCTATGGCAACCGAGTTAGATTATTAGGGGATAGCCCAGCCAGTTTTGGCTAGTTTGATTAGTTCAGTGTGTGAAAATAAATGGCTGCTTTCATGGCTCACAGCTCTGTATCTCAAATGCTTTCTTCCTAAAACTGCTGCCCCCAAGGATACAACACTGCCAAATAATATTTTAAATAATATTTTTAAGAAAACCAGTAAAGAAATTCCCCTTTGTCAGAATACTCATTCTAGCTCATATAAACTAGTACCAATAGAAAGAGGAAGTATAAAAGGGAAATAAAATAAACGTGGTTTTTATCGTTTCTTATTGCATACAAAACAGAGGTGCTTTGGTAATATTGTACTGTATAGTGAAATCAATACAAATTATTTTAGCTGTAATCAATTAGAGAAGTTTCTTTAATAATTTAGGTACAATCTACATTATAAATACAGTTGTGACGGGGGGGGGGTCTATGGCTGACCCAGACCCAGTTACCACATATTAACGTTTTGTACTGTAGAAGAGACCTTAACTATGTTTTGGAACCATGTAAAGGTACACCTCAAAATGGAACTGTGTAGTAGCCACATCCCACTGGTGTGTATCTGTAGTTTCAATGGGGCTTTAGGCCCAGTCCACATTGGGATTCAATTTCAGTCTGCTGAACAAGTTTAAAACAAGGTGTTAAAGCAGCTCAGGTTAACTTGTTTTGAACATGGTTAGGCAGCCAACATAGATAGTTCCAAACCACGTTTAGAATTTCTGTTTTACCCTAGAATTTGTGTTCTGCCCTTCCATGTCTTAAATCAATTCAAATCTAGTTCTTGGCACAGCATAGGCAGGGCTTAAAAGATCAAAGCATTGTCCCCCAGGCTGGAACATAACTACCAGAAAGAGTCTACCCACAGTTTATAAGCAAACAAACTGAAGCTAAATGTCAAATGAATTTATTTCCAGATGGGTGATACAATTATGAATAAGCCAGTAATCAAATCCTCAAAATAATATAAAATGCAGAGCACTATCTTTGACATTTTGACTGAGATTAAAAAGAGTGCAAATTAAATCACTGCAAATTCCTAATAGATTTCTTATATCAAAATTCTGGACAGTTACAATGAATGAACAATTTTATATAGTTTTTAAAAGTTGATCTTAGTCATTGACATCTGTTTCTGCCTATGGTCATTTATTACTCAGTATAAAAATCTGGTATGCTCTAGAACATAACAAGGATTGTTCTGTTTTATTTTTGAAAGTTTTATATAGGAAAATTTTTTAATAGATAGTAATTCCTCCAAAATTTTGGTTGTGTTCAGTTTGTAAAGCTGATTTTGACTTTGCTACCCCTGATTTTATGTAAACTCAGTCTTCCTGAAATTTCTCATGTGTGCTTCTCTGCAACAGGAAAATTTTATTTAAAAATTTGTGGAGGGTGGGGAGATGAATGAGGGAAAATGGAAGGAAGTAACGGATAAGTTGTCCATTAGAGATGATCATTTGAAAAAGTAGAGGCATTTCACTTTAAAATGACGTTTTTTGGTTTCTTTTAAAAATACGATGTAAACATCTATGAAAAGAAGGTCTGTACTTTTCATGGAAGATCTTCCATGGCTCTGATGGAAGAAGAAATGTGTGGTTTCTGTAGAAATCCAACAAATAAGATATTTTCCATAGAAACCACAGAGTATTTAGAAAAAAGAAAAGGAGTACTTGTGGCACCTTAGAGACTAACCAATTTATTTGAGCATAAGCTTTCGTGAGCTACAGCTCACTTCATCCGTGAGCTTCATCTGTAGCTCACAAAAGCTTATGCTCAAATAAATTGGTTAGTCTCTAAGGTGCCACAAGTACTCCTTTTCTTTTTGCGAATACAGACTAACATGGCTGTTACTCAGAGTATTTAGACTATTTTTAATAGCTACCACAGTAAATATTGTGAACCATTATTAACCACATCTGACCATTCAAGTCAGAAACCAGTACACCTTGAAATTGTGGCCTGGATGGATACAATCATCAATGAGACTAATAATGAGAACTGCACTTTAAAGAGCAAATGACCTTAAAAATGAGGATACTTATGGAAAAGCAATGAACTGTGGTGGCAGCTTTCTGTGTTCTCAGTTCCACAGATTAATATTTTTGTTTGCTTAAGGTCTTTCACCCTCGCAGCCCATCTCTTCCTACTGCCTGATCCTACAATTAAATTATCAAATCTACATCCTACCAGTGGGCCACAAGCATGCCTCTTGACATTTATGATTATCACTATAGTAAGGGTCTTCAAACTCTTCGTGTTGCTTTAAACTTTAAATAGATTAAAAAAATCTCTGAATACCTTTTTACAACTGGCTATGGAGGGAATTTCTTCCTACCTCTTTCATTAGCTTATGCCCTGAAGAATAAGTTTATATATATTACTTATAAAAAATCCCATCTAATGTAAGTAGCTAGTTTAATTCTATACAAAAATGGATGTTTATAGTCTGTCAGGGAACAAAATTCAGCTCACTAGCATTAACGTGGCTACTGACTATTGTTCTAGGCTCTGCAGACGGTTGAATCAATGGGAGTTAGGCCCTTAAATGCCTTCAATAATCTCACCCTGAGTGTATTCTGCCTATGTTTTTCAGGGTGATGTTCTTTGACAGCTCCTCTCCACCCATGTTCTGCTAGAGCTCCCATTTGCTGCTGCCATTTAATAGTCTTGCAGCCTTCAAATACCTAACCAATCATTCCTATGATAGCCGAGTGGTTGCAGAGGGTTTGCGATGTATTTGCCAAAATTTAAAACAAAGAATCTTCACTCCAGTGTGTGGCTGGGTCCACTCCCTTCTCCTTAAGGGTCTATCTTTCTGCTCTCTATCCAGCAGAGACTCACAAGGCTTCTTACTCTTCTTCTTTTTGTGTTTTATGGCAAAGCAGACTAGGGTGACTAGATGTCCTGATTTTATAGGGACAGTCCCAATATTTGGGGCTTTTGGTATATAGGCACCTATTACCTTCCACCCTGTCCTGATTTTTCATACTTACTGTCTGGTCGCCCTGAGTCTATGACTGCCAAGCACTGGACACCATAGATAATTGAAGAATTAACGTTTTTCACCTTTTCCAGTATTTTGAAAGCACTGCAATATTGCTTATTTTATGATGCTCTTACTTGGCATTGCAGTGAAAATTGATACTTTAAGGCAAATAAGTTTTTCATATAAATATCCCCTTTTAATAGTTTACTCTTTGCACTCCCAAAGGAGATGATCAGCTGTTTCCTGGACCTTGCACATCCCATAGCATCAATTTTTATGTTTGTTTCTTAGAAACAAACTACTATTTAAGCCACAATAGCCAACTGAAAGTCTAAATAGAGGCACTTCACTCACTCTCTCTCTCAGAGCTTTGGAGTATATCGGCATTTTTTACTCTTTGGCATATTTCACAGAATATTTCCCCTCCCCTAGTTTCTTTTGTCCATATTTCCTTCCATTTCTCTCTCAACTCATTTTTAATTTTTTTTTAAACTCCAGTTTATTGAAATGGATCTCTAAATCAACTTGGTCATGTTTGACAGCATTTTTTGCCACTTTGTCTTTCAGCTCATTGTCCACTAACTCTACACACTCTAGGAGCCAAGCTGTTACTATGATTACACCCAGTTGTGTCAATTCTGTTGATAACAGTAATATTTCATTAGTATGTAATTTCTGCTATCTGAAGTGCCATTTCTGACCACCAGTAGTCCTGATTGGGTATCAGACAGGATGACCATGGCAGCTGGGCACACATTATGAGCCAATTTAATGCCATCATTATTCCTGCCAGTTCAGTCATCAAAACAGTACAAAATTTGATGGAATCAAAGCTGTAAGTCTAAGCGAAGGAACACGAAATGCTGTTCCCATTCTTCTAGTTTTTACATCTTTGGAGCCACTGGTATTCATTTGGCATTTATCACAAATGTATTGATTTGCTATATCTTGCACATTTAACCCTCCTTTTTCTCTTTTAATTTCATTATGCAATTCCACAGCAACCTCAGGAGGCATAATTTTCCAGTTACAACACATTTTCCCAAAGCTATAGATTTAAACCTCTGAGTTTTTCTTTTCCCTAAGATCCTTTGTCCATGCTTTAACCCTACTCACTTTAGGCATTTTGAGTTTTTGCCCTACTCATTGAGTACTTAATTCCCAGCATTCTCATATATTGGCTTAGTGTTTCCATCTTCTAGTGTTTCTAATGTCTTTAGCCCAAAAAGTTAAGTTTAGAAGTTTCATTCTTAAAGTAATAGGCATTTCACCCACAGCTATTTGCAGTACACAAAACAGCATTGTGAATGAAGGCTCCACATGCAATTCGCAACACCTAAGCTTGGCTTGAGTCAAGCTTTTTCGGATTTGTTTTTTATGCCAAACTGAAAGCCTGGCACCTATACTCAATTAGTGCCAAATGAGCTTATCAAATATCACACCTAAAAATGTGAAGCTTTTAACTATATTTATTTGCTTTCCATATGGATACAATTTATAATTTGTTAAATTTTGTTTTTAGTGAATATCATTCCCTTAGTTTTGTCAGTTGAGAATTTAAAGCCCCACGTTTTCCCATTCTACATCTTTCCTTAGTGCTTCATTTATTCTTTTAGCAACTATTTCAGGGTTTCTGGGTTTTTTTGGGTCCATAGGGCACAGTTGTCAGCACATAAAGAGATGCCTATTCCAGCACTCCTCTTTTGGAAGATCATTGAATGATGTTGAATAAGGAAGACTGATGGCACTCCCCTTACTCTTCTTCTGCTCTTCTCTCCCCCCCACCCAACTCCGCCAGGCCTGATTGGATCACATGACCCACCAGACATCCCCACCTGGAGAGGTGAGCTAATTGTATCCCAGGAGGAGCTCGGCCCATCTCCCCTTAAAGAGGCCAGCCACCCTGTGACAGCCCCTTTGAAAATTCCAGTGCATAGTAGTTTTATATGCACTGAGGTACCATTTGTTGAAAATGTTCACTCTTGTGGAAATGCCATCAATTTCCTGTTAGGTGATCCGTTGCTAGTTTTAGGGATCCAGCCTAGGCACATCTTTGTGAAAATTTAGCCTAACATTTTCAACACATTTTATACAAAGTGGATCAGCTTCAACAGGAGAGACAGAGTAACCCACCCTAGAATAGCCAATGGTCTAGTGGATAGGGCACTCACCTGGGCATGAGGAGACCTGGGTTTAAGTCTCTGCTCTAGAGTGTCTGACATACCAGGTGAGTGACAGGGCTATTAGGAATAAAGAGATGAGGCAGCAGGACCACTGCTAAATCCCCTTATGAATCTAGTCTGGAAAACTGAAACTGTTCATGTAGATATTTCAGAAAAAAAAGTTCTCATTTCAACCAAAACAATTAACCAAAATCACAGCTTTTTTCAGTTTTTCCAAATCTGCATTTTTTTGTCAGAAAAAGTTCCAAAAATCCCACCCAGCTCTAATTTATATGGAATATTTTTTTAATGTTAAACAACAAAAAGGAAATCATAAGCATTTCTCAATAGATGCTTCTCTCTTCCCAGTGTTATACACTCTCCAATTCAAAGTGTTACATCACAGCAACCTTCCTTGAGCAAAGAAGATTGGATGAGACTTCCTTACGAGAACATCTACAGCACTCTCATTTTAGCCGGTGGCTGAGCAATTCATTGATCTTTGTTTATATTTAAATAAGAGATTTTCTCACAAAAGATGCATTTTAGCACATTAACACTAATCAATTATAAATATGTGAGATATTTCAAATATATTCTTTTGACTTGTGTGTCTATTCACATTTAGTCTAAACCATTGTTGCAGACTCAGAATCATTCTATAAATCTCCATTCATATTGACTAAGGAAGCTGGGGAGTTTTTATAGTATATTTTATATAGGGAGAAACCAAGCCCCCTAACAGAATGGGTGTTGGCTAGATAGCAGGACTGGTACATTTCTGCTGTACATATGAATAGAGTGTGGAGAACCCATATAAGGAGTCTGCACTTCGTCTGAGCTGCAGAGCTGTAATCTGCAATGACTTCCTTACTTCTGACATGCAAGAGTTTTATGAGGATGGCAGCTGGCCAGGGGAGTAGTGCAACACACTGCATTTCAAGGATAAGATGTCTATTCCTTCAAGCTATGGAGGAACTCCAGGTATAAAGCTGTTAGTGTTATTAGTTTGGAATAATGTATGCATTAGATGGGCAGAAAGCAGCCTTTGATACTTTGAATGTTTAATACCCATGAATTCTTCCATCTCTCAAAAGTGTATCTTCCCTGATCCCCATACCCTATGGGTTTGTAAGGGCAGGTCTCCCAGATGAAGCATGGCTTTATTCCAGATAGGTAGCTTCACTAATTACCTACTTTGTTTGTATGCTTCTCCCTCAAACAGAAGACTCATGAGTCAATATAATAAGCATAAATTACAGCTGATCACAGTAGAATAATTTATTGTGTAAACTTGACTATGACTCATGATACCCTTGTACTTCCTGGATAATTCTAATTTATTCATTTGGCTACTGCACGAAAGGGCAGGAGATAAAGTAAAAATAGATTTGGCACAAAGAAGGTCACAATCAAGATTTATAGGGTCCCACCAAATTAAGGTAATCTGGGAATTGAGACACAATCTACATGGGGATCCCATGGCCCAACCCCACATGGAGGCACTGATCACGCTTCCTGATCTGACAGCAGCTTTCAGAGTTAAGCAGAATTGGGTGGTTCATACCTTGTGGAGCTATTCTTTCAAGCATCACAGCAAGCCTGAGTTGCACTTGGGTCATGTTTGCAAGCTTTTCTCTGCCGTCATAAAGCCTAGAAACATTGTTTTAAAATGAAAGCGGAGATTCTGATCTTATTCAGCCCTGAACCCAGCACAAGCTTTTGAAGCAGTACATCCTATGTCCCCAAACCCAGTAGTTGTTTCTACATCATGCCTTGGGATCATGTACTTCAGCTCCAGTCCCTTCCCTGATAGCTTTCCTTCCTGTTGTTTCTGCTTCCTGAGAAAGGACCCTCAGATCACCCAGAACCTGAGTTACTTTACAAATTTACCCCCTTCCTGGGGTTTGGCTTTATAGGTGACTCAAAAACACTAGCACAACATAAACCTCAGCCTTAGGCTGTTTTCAGGATTTTCTTCCAGGACCTTCTCCAGTCCTGCCGCATTTATATCCTTATGGGAGCTAACTGGACTCACTGCACAATATGACTGAACAGTAATTACTTTGAATTCTGATGCAGGGTTCTAGTACCTGGATTTATGATGACTGCACAGGACAGCCTACACTCCTATACAGGGACTTAATATGCCACCCTGTTACACTCTCCCTGGGTGTTTTTATTCCCCTCCTTCCCCCTGCATTCTGCTAGACACCTGCACTCATCCAGCCGGCTTGCCCCTCACTGTATGCACACCCACACTCATCCAAGTACCCACACTCTTGCACATTCACCTGGTATCCCCACTCACCTAGATCCTTATACTTGGAGAGGGGGCTGGAGCTCTAAGAGGAGCCAAGGGAATGGTGAAGAGGAAGCACAGGTGAACAGAAGAGTGGGTGCTGCCAGCTGAGAGGCAGTGGTGTCACCAGGTGCAGTTCCTTCTAGCAGTCAAAGGGGATATTGCTTGTTTGCCTCAGGCATATTGTCCCACTGAGGTCTGGGAACTAGGAGCTGGGGCCTGCTTTCCACAGCCTATCGCCTTGTATACACTGGTAAATAACTATACACTTATGCCAATGCAAAGTGACTTTAAAGTGGTGGATTAAACTCTACTAATCTGATATAATAGCATTTTACAACCACTTCGATCCAGTTTAAATTACTATACAAAATGCAAGGCGGTGGAGACTCATGCTTAGGGAGTTCTAAGAGAAGTACTCCAAATCTGGAATTTTACTTCACTCTTGATCAAACAGAGCTCATATTTATTGACCATCAGGGCACATTGCAAAGCCTATTGGGTTACCCAGATTTTTCAGTAGGTGGAAGAAGGTTTCCCTTTAGTAGGTTGGGAATGTGTTAGCATTGTCATGTCAACTTTAATTTGTAACACATTAAATATTGTTCATGCAGTCAGAGCTGGAAGATAGCGGCCTTGTATTATTGAAAAAATAAATACATTTCCCCTTGAAGTTCTCATACACCATCCTACACTCTATGTGAATGCTTAAAATAGGTTAAATTCTTATGTACAAAAGTCTGTAAAGCACTTTCAGATCTTTTAGGATAAAGGGTGCAATATATAGGTGTCTTTCATCCTATTTATTCAGTACCTAACACAATAGAGCCCTGACCGGGGTCTATACTACAACCGACAAATATATATATATAAAAACTTAATTATATTGCAAGATATTATATTACTGAGGTAATCAGAGAATACATTTATTCTGGTTTTTAAGCAAATTTCAGATCAACACTTTTGTTCTCATTATACAGTCCACAATGGTAGAATAATTGGCTGTGCAGAGGTTGCCATAATAGAGTATCTAGTTCAATATTTGGTCTCCACTGCTGACCAGATGCTTCAGAGGAACCTGCAAGAAACCCCAGTCTCATTCATTAGTTTGTATACCTGGGTCACGTATCCTCTTATTCATCTTCTCTCTAAACTAAACCATCCCAATCTCTTCATATGGAAGTCTTTCCATGCTTCAGATTATTTTTGTTACTAACCTCTTTCTATTTCTGCTTGACTTAAATGCAGTCAGTACATTTTATTCAGAAATATATCCCCAAGTTCTGACAGTGCACAGTTTTCCCATTAGGTTTCCTAAAGAGGCACAAAACAAATCAGAACTAGGTCAATAGTTATTTAAATGAGAAGACAGCCTTCTCTATCTACTAAATTAATCGTAACTCACTTCCAAGCAAATTGGTAATTTACCAGTATAGAATACACACTAAACATGTCAGCAATAAGTTCTATTATTACTGGGACAGCAATGTCTCTAAATCTAGCATCCAGACTCAGGAGCAGTATTTATATTCAAATGAACTAATTTCTGGTTATTATGTAAAAACTCGAATAGGTCATTATTTTTGGAACACACATGTAAGCTGTGAATTTTCTCACCTCAGTTTACAGAAAATAATCTACACCTTCTGACTTTGAGGTAAATAATTAAGGCTAAATCCATTAGAGCAACAGCACCACAGCTATATATTTTATTACATTCAGGGTCATCCCTCAGAGGTGCAGGGCCTGGGGCGGAAGTGAAGAATCCATCACTTCTGGACTGACTGCGCCGGCCAATCGCACCAGCCCACAGAGCCCCCAAAGTGCAGGGCCCGGACCAGTTGCCCTGATTTGCCGTTCCCAAGGGACAACTCTGATTACATTACGGTATTGCATGGTTTTCCTTTTGCCTGAATGGTTAGCCAGTATTCAGGATCTTGTGGGTTGTTTCCATTAAGAGGAGAAATTGATGAGGGAAATCAGGTGTTTCTGTGATGCAACCCTGTTTATATACATAGCACATACAAAGTCCTGCTTCCTCAAACACCCCAGGAATCAAACAATAGGAGGCAGTTTCTTTGCTCACAGCTCCAAGTCTCTTTCCAGCCAGCATTCTGTCCAAAGAGTTCTCTTGCCAAGTTCTTTCTCAAGGCCATGCTCCCAGTGCCTTTCTGGCTGCCTCCTCTTTCTGTTTCTTATCTGCTTTTACTTGGACACGCACACCACTATCAAACGACAAACAGCAAAACCAGCCCACCCACATAGCTAAAACAATAGGAGCCACATGAAAGGGTAGTCAGAAATTGAGCTCTTATGCCAAAAAAGTAGTTTAAGTGCTTTTGACATTTATCATGAGTGCAGCTGTCACACTCATCATATTAGCTCCATGGAACAGTCATCTAGTAGGCTGAAATTGTCTGGCCCTCATCACTGCCAAAAGATGAACTTATTTTTTTAAATAAAATTTTGAGCTAACAGTTAAACCATTTTGAATTAGAGGGGGAAAGATTGATTGTTTGGGGGTAGGTGGGCAAGAAACACTTCTCAATATAAAATAATTCTTGTGACTTTTCTTTGATCAATTCTAACAGAAATATCTGGAGTCAAAAGTTAAAATATACAAGCCCTCACTGATGAAAACTGCCTTTATGCTTTCTCCTGAAAATTGGTCAGGAGCTCATAGAAACATAGGATTGGAAAGAACCTCGAGAGGTGTTCTAGTCCAGTCCCCTACACTCATGGCAGAACTAAGTATTATCTAGACCAACCCTGACAGGCGTTGGTCTATCTAACCTGCTCCTAAAAGTCTCCAGTGATGGAGATTCTACAACCTCCCTCGGCAATTTATTCCAGTGCTTAACCACTCCGACAGTTAGGAAGTTTTTCCTACTGTCCAACCTACACTGCCCTTGCTGCAACTGAAGCCCATTGCTTCTTGTCCTATTCTCAGAAGTTAAAGAGAATAATTTTTCTCCCTCTTCCTTGTAACAACTTTGTTTACTTGAAAATTATCATGACCCCTCTGAATCCTCTCTTCTCCAGACTAAACAAACCCAATTTTTTCAGTTTTCCTTCATAGGTCATGTTTCCTAGACCTTTAATCATTTTTGTTGCTCTTCTCTAGATTTTCTTCAATTTGTCCGCATCTTTCCTGAAGGTCTGGACACAATACTCCGGTTAAGGCCTAATCAGTGGAGAGTACAGCAGAATTACTTCTCCTGTCTTGCTTACAGCAATCCTGTTAATACATCCCAGAATGACGTTTGCCTTTTTTGCAACAGTATTACCCTGTTGACTCATATTTAGCTTGTGATCTACTATAACCCCCAGCTCCCTTTCTGCAGTACTCCTTCCTAAGCAGTCATTTCCCATTTTGTGTGTGCAACTGAATGTTCCTTCCTAAGTGCCTGTGTTTTATGAACCTTTGAAAATCATACCATGGCATGTAATTTTTTTTAAAGGATGGCATTTTTTACATATTACCTAATATTCAGGATGAACATAGTCTGCACTGTGTACACAGAGGTGTGTGAATAATTATCTGTGTACATAAAATGAGGCAGGTTCCATAGGGCAGAAGGAACTTGTGATTTTGCAGAAGTATAACTTTGTGTGGTCAATGGCATGGAGCCCAGACACATGTTCCTCTTTCAGCCGACATGGTGCTCTCCTGCTTTAGTTCTCACTCAGCCTCCTAAGGCTGATGGCTGTAGGGAACTGCTTCTAAATGGCTCATGTGCATATTTTATGTATTTAGATATGAATATTCCTGTATATGCATATCTTCCTTGGCTGCTTGAGCACATGAAATAATGCAAAAACAGTGCTGCTCCAGCAGATGTGTACACTTTAGCTCTGTTTACCTGACTCTTAGCTGCTAATTTTATGGGTGAGATCCTCACCCTGGTCCTTGCCCCTTTTATACTGAGTAAAAGGGGTAGAGTGGTATAAAGGGGCCTTAAATCCCTTGTACCCATTCAGAGGAAAACTTTTCCCTGGCATACGCACTGCAGAAGACAGGTGTCAAGCTTCCTTCCAAGCATCCACATGCATCAGGGGTGGGATGGGTGTGTTAGGGATGGAGCCACCGCACACACAACTGCTGAGATTGTGACCAGTACTGTCACCCATAGGGCAGGCCTAGGAACGAGGCTGCCATAACTTAGACAGGCTCCTAGGGCTAAGTTATGTTGAATCTCTTCCCAGCCTGTAGAGCAGCCCAGGACTGGGAGGCTGCAAAGGTGGCCTAAAGCCATTATAGCCCATATACCCGCTGGGCTGGGAGTTCTGTGGTGTACCTTTTACAGGCAAAGCACAGAATCTCACCCTACATTTAGATCTTGTTCCCATAATTCAATAATCAAATTAGGAGTATAAATCATGGTACTGAATTTTTTCAGTAGATTACTACTGGTCTGGGGCAGATACATTTCAGCAGAATTATGCTGGGCAGCAATGTTAAATTGGGATGCAATGATAATTCTGTGCTGCTTGCATCCTCTTTTATGTGAAAAACTTTCAAACTGGTTTGTCAGGAATGAAAACAAAATTTAAGAATCATTTTTGCTCCTGCCTCCAAAAATCTTCATTTTGTACAGTAGGTTTAGAATATGAACTACAGGTGTTGACAGTATCCTTTGATGGCTAATTTTTAATTAAATAATTGGCTATGTTCTTAGATGCCTCTCTCTCCTTCTTATATCATAAGAGGGCAAAATTTGGCTCTAAACATTTATCTGGGGAGAAAAAAATTCACATAAGAAGGAATTATGCAGATCGTGCAAAACAAACAGATGTAAGAAAAATAAAATAGGTCAAATTTTGACCCTACCAACCTTGACTGTCCTTTTAAGTGATTAGGAGTAGATGAAAAATATCTGAAAAAAGTTAGTGGAGAAAATTTTTAAAATTAAATCTACAGCACTTATTTAAAATTAAAATAAGCTTTCAGAGTAGCAGCTGTGTTAGTCTGTATCTGCAAAAAGAAAAAAAAGGAGTACTTGTGGCACCTGAGAAACTAACCAATTTATTTGAGCATAAGCTTTCGTGAGCTACAGCTCACTTGCATCCGATCAAGTGAGCTGTAGCTCACGAAAGCTTATGCTCAAATAAATTGGTTAGTCTAAGGTGCCACAAATACTCCTTAACAAGCTTTCAGGCACCACCTTCTAACTTTAAGGAGTAAATGGTACACATTGACACAGTTATAGGACAAACCTCAGTGATTTCCTGAGACTTATGTTACATTGGGATAATGAGCAGTTTTAGAAAACACACTGTTAAACACCACTCTGCACCGAGTAGACCGAATCAGTCCCATGTGATCCATGACCAGCTGATAGGTCTTTATCATCTACTTGTGGACAGTCATTTTTAAATATTGTTTTAAAACATGTTTATCACTACCATCCTTTTATTAGAGTAGCATCTAGAGGACCCAACAGAGATCAAGGTCCTGTTGTGCTAGGTACTATACACACACAATAAAGATAAAAAGAAAAGGAGTACTTGTGGCACCTTAGAGACTAACCAATTTATTTGAGCATGATTAAATAAAGATAAAGACAATAAAGATAGTTCCTGCCCCAAAGAACTTACAATCTAAATATGCCAGGCAGACAAAGGAAATAAGGGAAAAGGAAGAAATAGACATAGGAAGGTGAAGTGATTTTCCCCAAGGTTACATGGCATGTCAGTAACAGAGCTGAGAGAACGTGTTTTCTAAAACACATTGCTTCACTGTACACAAAGTGACAGCCTCCAGGACATAAAATATTGGACAGATAAAAACCCACTGAGGGGAACTAACTGACTACCCTTTTTAGCAAACTCTAAAGAGTTGAGAAGGCCTGCATATACCATTAAAACTGAACTATCCTGTCACCAAATTAGTCCTTCCAGGGGAGAGTGGAGGTATATCACAAAGCAGTATGGAGAACTGACACTCTGCTAATGTTGTGCCTCTTGTGATCAACTTGTCGGCTCAAAACCAGGCATTGTGCAAATCCTCTATGCAAAATCTAGCTACCAGAAGAACTATATTCCTCAGAGTACAGGAAAGGGAAGTACAGTCTGAGGTCACATGGAATTAGGCTTAGAAAGGAAGCAAAGGTTGCATGAGAACAAGAACTGCAAGGCCAGAGATAGTCTGAGAGCTGGTTGAAGAAGGAAGTCTGGATAGCAGGTGGCCTAACAGCTCAGACTGGAGGGCTGGAGAGTTGGGCTGGGACATCACCTGCCAGCAGCAGGGTATCAGCAGTAGCCACAGCAGAAGTTGCGGGCCAAAGGCTTGCAGGCAAGAAGACAGGGCTGAAGAGTTATTCTGGGACCTTACCACAATTTATTTCCCCTTTAGACTGGAGTGCCCCCAAAGGCTGGGTTGGGAACTGTTGGGTATATCTGCTTTTTGATGTAACCATTAAAGTAGTGCACCTATGGGTATAGGCCCTTTTATTTCTGGCAGCCCTTGTAAAGGAATCCTCATTGTTACTTGTAGTAAAGGCTAGAACCTAGTGCTTGGCACACCCATAGGACTTGCCGCCAAGCTCATGCAGTATTGCCAATGCTACATGTACAAAAATCATGAGTCAGATTCCCCCCCAGCCCACCCCCCATTATGGGATTGGCTTTAAAATAATGAGATTTGCTAAAAATACATGTGGGTAGGAGGTGTTTTGCCTCCTGGTTTTTGAAGCTTTAGGGGGCAGGTGGCTTTCCCCAAAATGTCAGTGTGGTTTCTAGGATCAAAATCCAATTTTAAATACACATGAAAAATGCAGCCTTCCCACTGGCTTTTCAGAGGGGAGCCCCTTACTCTCTGCTAGCCCATGGATATTCTATGCCTCTTTCACACCCATCACTATCCTCTGCACCTTTCTCAGTCTCTTCCTGCCCCTCACATAACTTTTCCCCTCAGACTCCTTCTGCTCCCCATACTCCTGCAATCCTACATCTGCCTCATGCTCCTTTTACAGGGTCTCTGCTGTACCTCCCAGTTCCTATCTCCTAATGGTGTCCTGGCTAGCATCTCAAGACAGAAAGTAGCAGCAATTTTGCCTTTGGACATGCTTTTGGTTATTAGGGACAGGCTCAGTCCCACATCCTGACAGATTGTAGGGTAATGGTTGCCATTTTGCTGGCTTCAGCCTATTGACAGTAATGGGGGATGGTAGTCATTTCAAATAAGAGAAAATTCAAGTTGGCAGCTTTTCTTTGTATTTTCATGAGACAAGTAAAAACCATCCCCAAAATCACTAAGGTCAAGATAAACTTGTGAGATGTAGCAACATTGCCCATGGTACACTCAGCATGCTACCAGGCACCAGTGTACCACCACACTTCACAATGACTCCCTACAGCGGGTTCAGTTACACTATCTTGTGACCTAAATGACTGAACTTCCAGGGCTGTCACTATCCCACTTTTCTTGAGTACTAAATTCACAATTAAGAAAAACCCACAATTTTTCTTCCCACCCCATTGTACCCCCAAAGAAAAGGTGATGCTACATAGAAAAAAAAAGACTCAATGGAGGCTACAATGTTGCAGGAAACTTTAAACAATGTGAGATAAATTTGACAAATTTATACATTTGTTTTTAACTTTGGTGTCTTGATCCTGCATAAGGTGAAATATTAGGTTAGTATAAAATGCAAAGTAAATTTACCAGCTACCATTGACTAGGTTGATGACTACTTCAAAGTGGTCTGAATAATCACAGGTAGTTTAGGCCTGTACACCAGCCTTCATTTTAACCTTGTTCTTGCCTCACACACTTCCTGTTTGTTTATTCACCTTTCACTGTCTTAGACTGTGAGCTCTCTATGGCATGGACCGTCTTATGTGTTATTTGTTTGTATAGTGCCTAGTATAACAGGAAACTGATCTAAGTTTAGGATCATTGCACACTACTGATATAGTGTAATAAAGTGGGTCTCACTGGTATGAGACCCACTACTTAAAAAAAAAAAAATCAATACTTGCCTACAGTTATCACTTAGTAGTCATTTATAGTATTACATTCACCCTATCTGCAGAATAGGATATTTGTCATAATAGCTGACAAATGACATTTTTAATGGTTTATACTAAATTGAGTAGCTAGATATAACAGCATCCAAAACTGCTAAACTAAACAAGAAGGTTAAGCAAGTCAAAGAGAAAATTCAGCAAACTGAAGGAAAGGTCTGGCATACATTTTACATGTATTGTAAATGCTACAGGGCAGGGACTGTGTCATTTAGTTTTATACGAGTACTGCTGGATCCTGGTCTATGACTGGGATGCCTAGGCACTATCACAATTCAAATTAATTAATAAACTGCTGCCCCAAATAATATACTTAGTGAAAGTAATCTTGTCTTTAAATTTGAGTTGAGCTGTAGCAAATTATATTTACTGTGGAAATATGAGCATAATCAGAGCCCCATTCAGGAAGGAGTCTCTACCGAGTATTGGAAAGTATTGTTAGAAATGAAAGGCAGGAAATTAAATAGGTAAACAGAACAAAGCAGAAAATTAGTTGTCACACTGACTGTTACTAAGAACAAAAAACCCTACCACCTTTTTATCTTTTCTCTGAGGATAGAAGATTTTCATTCTAACACCATGCCATGACTCAAACTCAAAGGAAAAAAAGTTAGAGATTTTAATACCAAGCTGTATTGGTTCATGGCAAGGTATTCTAAATCTTCCAAAATTACCTAAGTGACTTAGGAGCCAAAATTCCATTAACTTTCAAAGTCAGTAGGACTTAGCACTATTTTTTAATCATGGCCTTGACATACTTTGCTAGCACAAGAGAAATACAGATAGAGACAATAAAACATCTATACACTCTTCCCTGCCTCAGTTTCCTCAACATTCTGAAGCATTTTGGGGCATTTGATCAAAGTCCTCTAGGGCATCCAGGATCTCCCCCTTCCAATATATGGCCTCTCCTTTGAATCATGGAGTCTCTCCATCTCCAGCCAGCTTTCTTCTTCTAGGTCTCAATTAAACAACCCTCCTGCTATGAAATAAACCCCCTTTGTTCCTCTCTTCTGCCCACGCTTCCTCTGTTTCTGAGAGTCTGAGGTTTTAAATCTTAGCACAAACATCTGGTTTGTTTGTGCTGCTTCTGGGGAAATTCCATTTGTTCAAACCCCAGCCTGCCCTTGCAGAAAAATTGGCGAAAACTGGCTTTATTTAGGATGCAAAGTTGTTTTGTTCTCTCCAGGTAAGATCTATTCAGGTTCTGATAGTCCTTTATGATCAGCCTTTTCATGGACAGACATGCAAGTGTCACTGCCTCTCTCCTTAGTACAAGGAGCATAAGGCAGAACACAGCAAAATACAGTTATAAGAAATAAGGGTAAAGGAAGTTCAAAAAAATCAAACTGGAATTCATATGCTGTACATAGATTCCCAAATCACCACAACATGGTTAGGTCACTTGATTACATTTGGTTCTCAATGGCCCTCTGTCCTTTATCTACGGGCAGAATTGGTCAAATACCTGAAAAACCGATCTGTTTAAAAAAATTAAATGGAAAAAGGGAAAAATGCATCAAATAATTTAACAAATATCTGAGCACCTCTGCCTGCAACCAGGTAACACTCAAATACTTTCCTGCATTTTAAAACATCAAATAAATCACTTGTGCTTGGATACTTACAACTGAATGTTCCACTGAGCATTCACATCTACCCCAACAGAATATGGCTTTTGAAAAATAAAACTTTATCTATTTAATAACCAAGACTTCTACAAGAACTGAAGTCTATTGTACAGAGGTATTTTGCTCTTTTTCAGATGATCACTAGGATCTGGAGTCTGTTGGAGCTAGCTATACATGGTGTATGATGTAATAATTCAAAGCATAATAAACAGAACATTTAAAAAGTATGAACACCATCACCTGGTTGGAAGGCCAAGTTCTCTCTACTCACAAGACAAGTAATCCTGGACTAAAATCTCCTCTAAGACCCAGGCAATGTTCCCTACCTTTGCCTACCGTTTCTGGACTCTTTCAGATATCTTAAAAGATGAAGAGAAGGTTTAAATGAATAAAAAAACCAGTCAAGTCAGCTGAGCACATACTGTATGTTGTACTATAAAAATACATCAGGTAAGATTTTATGAAAGGTTGTCATTTTCTGAACTAGATAGTCTCCACTCAGGAAAGAGATCTTTGAGTCATTGTGGATAGTTCTCTGAAAAACATAATTAAGAAAGGGATAAATAAGACAGAAAATATCATATTGCCTCTATATAAATCCATGGTACGCCCACATCTTGAATACTGTGTGCAGATGTGGTTGCCCTATCTCAAAAAAGATATATTGGAATTGGAAAAGGTTCCAAGAAGGGCAACAAAAATTAGGGGAAAGGAATGGCTTCCATATGAGGAGAGATTAATAAGACAGACTTTTCAGCTTCGAAAAGAGACGGCTAAGAGGTGATTGATTGAGATCTATAAAATCATGACTGGTGTAGAGAAAGTAGATAAGGAAATGTTTACTACTTCTCCTAAGACAAGTACTACGGGTCACCAAACGAAAATAGACAGCGGGTTTAACCGATGAAGCGAGCAGTAGCTCACAAAAGCTTATGCTCAAATAAATTGGTTAGTCTAAGGTGCCATAAGTACTCCTTTTCTTTTTACAAATAAAAAGAAGTATTTCTTCACATAGCACAGTCAACCTGTGGCACTCCTTGCCAGAGGATGTTGAAGGCCAAGACCATAACAGGGTTCAAAAAAGAACTAGATAAATTCATGGAGGACAGGTCCATCAATCGCTATTAGCCAGGATGGGCAGGAATGGTGTCCCTAGCCTCTGTCTGCCAGAAGCTGGGAATGAGTGAGAAGGCATGGATCACTTGACGATTATCTGTTCTGTTCTTCCCTCTGGGGCACCTAGCACTGGCCACTGTTGGAAGACAGGATACTGGGCTAGGTGGACCTTTGGTCTGACCCAATAGGGCCATTCTTATGTTCATTATGAGATTTATAACCATTGTCTGTAAATATATCTGTGCATATAGAAAATAAAATTTCAGTTGCACCTCATAGAAGAGCAGTGAGCAATCAGGCAAGGAGGGCTACTGTGAGGAGGCCATACTCTTCCCCTGTGCTCAGCTGCCCCAGAAACTGCACAGACACAATTTCTTCTGGTGCTCAGGCTGTATTTTATTCTAAATCCTTCTACCCACACCAATACAAAGCAACATCACAGTTCTAAATTTTTAGATCTTTCAACCCTTCTTTACTAGGGCTGTCATAAATAAAGGGAAAGGTAACCACCTTTATGTATGCAGTAACAAAATCCCTCCTGCCCAGAGGTACAGAATCATTTTACCTGTAAAGGGTTAAGAAACTCAAATAACCTGGTTGGCACCTGACCAAAAGGACCAATAAGGAAAGGAGACTTTCAAATGGGGGGAGGGGCAAGAAAGAGGTTTAGTTTGTGCTCTTTGTTCCCCCTCTGGACAGAGAGAGAGGGGGACCAAGCAGGTAAACCATCTCCTGAAAAGATACCTGAAATGATATATCTACAATTACAGACATTATAAGTAAAGGCAATGAAATGTGTTAGATTATCTTTTGTTTTAGCTTGTGAATTTTTCCTATGCTAAGAGGGAGTTTTATTCCTTTTTTTTGGAAACTTTGAAGCTGAGTCTAGAGGGGAACCCTCTGTTTTAAATCTTTTTATTTACCCTGTAAAAAGTTACCTTCCATCCTGATTTTGCAGGTATGATTTTTACTTTGTTTTTAAATAAAATTCTTCTCTTAAGAATGATTGATTTTCAGCATCCTAAAAACCCAGGGGTTTGGTCTGTGCTCACTTTGTAACCAATTGGTTAGTATATTATTCTCAAGCCTCCCCCTGAAAGGGGGGAAAGGGGCTTGGGGGAATATTTTGGGGAAACAGGGACTCCAAGTGGCCTTTTTTCCTGGATTTTTGTCTAAACCACTTGGTGGTGGCAGAAATACCGTCGAAACACAATGAAAGGAGTTGTGCCTTGGGGAAGTTTTAACCTAAGCTGGTAGAAATAAGCTTAGGGAGTCTTTCATGTGGGTCCCCACATCTGTACCCCAGAGTTCAGAGTGGTGAGGGAACCCCAACAAGGGTCCTAGCAAGAAAAGCAGTCTCCCTTGCTAGGGAACTCCTTCATTCCACCTCCAGCTAGTCCTATGCTCTGCTTCCCCTTGTAATGTCTTTCTTGGCTTTTATCAGGATAGTCAGATGAGGGCTAATTAGTTCCTTACCTCCCCAGCCTCTTTCTAATTAGATAATTATTCAATCAACCATCACTGGAGGAACTAATTGAGGCTACAGTGATCAGACTGTGACCCACCTGTCAGATCTCAGCACTCTGTCACAGGTACCTCCCAAACCCATTGTTTACATGAAACTATGTAATTATCCACTGTCGAGCCTAGGAAAGGGCAATGATGGACATTAGAGTTAATTGAAAGATATTGAAACAACTCCAAACTGAAAAGGATACCATGGCACCTAATCATCAAGTCAAGAGAGAATTTTCCCCACTCTGAATAACCATGAGTCACCGTTATTGAGGGCAGGGGAGGAGAGAAAGGAAAAAGCCTCTTAAAAACAGGCTTGGAACTGCAGATTTTTATCCAGAACTGGTAAAACAGTCTCAAGGGGGAGGCTGTCCATGAATGCAGGGTCTTTCCTATATCTCAGGGGTACACTGGGAAACTGTTCAAAGGTAGTAAGCAATACAGTAAGGGATTGTATCAGATATGGAAGCATGAAGCCTGAGGTTGTGTCTTTACGTTTATTTTCTGCGTAACTTTCACTTTCTCCTTACTCATTCTTCTTTGAATTTGTGGGTTTTTTATTAAATAAACTTTATTTTTAATCCCAAGCAGCTCTCTGGTGCGCAAACTGTGTGGAGTTTGTGTGCCAAAGTGAGCTGATACCTGCGGGCTGGTTTCATGCCTTCAGGGCTAACAAAGAAGAGGGTAATAGTTGGAGTTAGTGGTTATTAAGGACTTGGGGGATGTATTTGCGGAGTCTTGGGACTAGAAGGGCTGTTGGTATCACTCTGCAAAGAGTAATAGGGCAGGCAAGAACGAGGTTGAGACCTTATGGTTGCAGGCTGTCTGCAGGTATCAGGGATCTGAACCATAGCTGCACAATACCAAGGCTGCCTAAGGTTACAGGGCAGGTGGTGAGAGAATCCCTTACCTGTGTGGGTAGTCCCCAAAACATCACAGTGGCATAATCAGCACTATTTCAATACAAAAATCCCTAGACTCCCAAGCAGCACAATTCCTGGGGGAAAAAAAACAAACAAACCGCTGTTCAGCGCCTTCTTTCCAGGGAATATCCTCTGCACATGCTGCAGCAAGCTGAAGGATAAAAGGATACATATTTTTAAATGTATATTGTAATTTTCATTCTTCAGTGCTTGAGTTTTTAAAGAGAGAGAAAGAAGGGTGAGATAATACCTTTTATTAGACCAGCTTCTGTTGGTGGAAGAGACAAGCTTTTGAGCTTCACAAAGTTTTCAATATCAGTTGTGTTTGCTTTGCATTTGAGAGATTTTATTTGGAGTCCCAAATACTAAACTAATCCCATTTTCAAAACTAGAGAGAAACAGCCCACCAAAGATAAAAGTAACTCTGATGAATGATTAGTACAATAAATCAACAGAAGCATAGAAGTGTTAACTATATTTGGGGAGGTAGAACAACACAGGTATCTTAGATCATATATGATCAATGTTGGTGAGATAAAGGAAGCTCTAAAAAAAAACCTAGCTGTCTTGAAAGAAAATGATGATAGAACAGAATCTTCAGAGCAAGTTGTTTATATAAGACATATGGAATATTATGCCATGCAAAAAAATTACAGAAGAACTTTGATTTTAAACACAGATGTGGTAGCAGAGATCTTGGACAGGAACAGGAAGTTATAGAAAGTCAACTTGATAAAGATAGATGTGCTGAAATAAGGATATACACAACATTCCTGTAATGTTTTTTCTCCCAAACCCTTTCTGTGTTGTGAATCTATAATTTCAATTCTTTTCATGTCATTGATAATAACCGATGACTATAGCTACAGTTGCATAACTGGATCCATGCCATTTGGTCATAAACATTTCAACACTTAATAACTGGATTGCAGTACTATTAAAATGCACTCAGGCACAAATGGGAAGGGCACTGTAACAGGGCAGGACTCACCTCTGAGGCACCTCCTGCTGGTCATCCAGGGAATTAGCATTTCCAGCCTAGAGAGCTGGCCTGTGCAGGCCAGTGTCCTGCTTGCCCCCCTGTGTCCCTCCTGGACCCCCTTTCACCCAGGGCACTGCCCCCTGGCAGTACCCCACAGATCTGGGTCTCCCCTCCACAGGGGACTCCCACCCCCCTATCCCCACCTTGCCTCAGTATAGGGCTACTGCTAGTCACCATCTAGCCCCCATTCACTGGGGTGGACTGCACTATAATTGCCCTATAATTGCCACTCATCACAAGAGGGTTTTGGACCTGCTGCCTTTGCCTACCTTTAGCTGCCCCCTGCAACCCCAATACCTATTTGGCCTTACTCTAGGCCTGCAGCCTGGGGGGTTTCCAGGCCAGAGCTCCCCAGCTCCTCTGGCCTTCCCCCAGCCCTGCTCCACCTCTAATACTCTAGTCTCAGCTTCCCAGCAGCCAGGCCCCTCTCCCTCAGCAAGCTTGAGGGAGACTCTTTTCTGGCCTACTGCCCTCTTATAAGGGCCAGCTGAGCCTTAATTAAGCTGGCCACAGCTGTGGTCAGCTACTCACTCAGCTTGCAGCTCTTCTCACTCCTCTTCCTCGCTGCAGCCCTCTCCAGAGCTGCTTTAACCCCTTCAGAGCCAGAGCAGGGTAACCACCCCGCTACAGGCACTATATAAGAACCTGAATAAATAGAAAATTGAACATGGTCCTTAGTACATACTATGTGTACATCTGTCCATCTTTTTGTGAATGTCCATGTTCCACAAAACACTATTGAACTGTTCATAATTCTTCTAAAATCAGAATTTTAGCACTAACTGTAGAGTATGGCTTTTGCTCAAAATACTGCAGGCTAGATAGCTGCCTAAGAGCTCAGCAATTCTGTATAGTAGAAGTGTCATTTTCAGACCCAAACCATTATGTATGTGCAGAGACCATGAGTGAGTGTCTCTAAAAATGCCTGAAAGGCAAACTTGATGAACAGATATCAAGTTCTACTTGAGCTAGAAAAGGCATTAAATGTGACCTTCTGAGAGTTTGTAGAATAGATATAAGTATGTGGGTGACATAACATTGTTTAATATCTAACTTAGCGAATTCAGGGAAGACTGTTTTATTTTAAGATTTTTTGTTATCGCTTATGGAAATATATAGACGTATTAAACATACTACACTTTATATTATTGCCTATGTTTACATATAGACATATTAGTACACTGACATTTATTAGTACTACAGTGTATGTGTGGGTATATACACACATATTTTACAGTAGAAAACAAGAGACATATTATAGATATATGTGTTCCTCTGTAAAACACAGTATATTTTCCCCATTTCTTTCTTTAAAAAAATGAAGAACTACAATGTACGCTATTTATGTTATTCAGAGTTGCATAAAAAAGATGACAGGTTTCAGAGTAGTGAACGTCTTAGTCTGTATTCACAAAAGGAAAAGGAGTACTTGTGGCACCTTAGAGACTAACCAATTTATTTGAGCATAAGCTTTCGTGAGCTACAGCTCACTTCATTAGATGCTCACGAAAGCTTATGCTCAAATAAATTTGTTAGTCTCTAAGGTGCCACAAGTCCTCCTTTTCTTTTTATAAAAAAGATGGCAAAACAGCTAAAGGAAATTGAGAGATAGGTTCAAAAGGCTCTGAAAGTTCTTTTATTATTAAAATGCAACCTACTTTATGCTACCCTGTATATAAGCATGCCGTGAATATTAATTTATAGGGATTTTAAATTAATTTGAAGATGTCCTTAGAACACAACTTAGTTAACTTGAAGTGTCTAGAAATGGGGGTTTTTATGAATAATTTGTGTTTATATTTAAAATACAGGTAATCAAATTTCATATTTGGAGTTTCTCACTGTTAAATACAAATGCAGATAAATATGGACTGATCCTGCTACTTAATGGGACAATGTCTAAGACAAAATACTATGTGCAGGAGTTTACAGGATCAGGCCTGTAGTTATTAAACACATTATGTCACTTTATATGTTATTTTGCTTTATGGAGTGCAACTCCTATGCAATTTTCTTCTGGTTAAAGTACAGAGTGAGAATCAAGCAATTTGAGTCCTGTTCCAATTTCTGCTGCAGACTTGCTGTGTGACCTTCACAAAACAACAATCTCCAGTCTTGATTTCTGCCGAGATTTGTTATTCACAGATATTCACCTACCCATTATGTGAATAAATTTCAATTTATGGGGTGTTTACAAATGTTTCACTTTGACTACCTACTCTTTGCCTTTCAGGATGTGTGATTGTTCGCATAAGTCATCGGCTATTCTTTTTGTTATCCAAGTAGCTGAATAAAACTATTAACTTGGAGAAAAAGGAATGAAAAATAACCAAGAATGAATAGTGAATACTCTTGTTCCCAAACATTTGTAAGTACAACAATAATTTTGTATGAATAGTTAGATAAATAATAAATGGTACTGAGTGAGGAGGAACTGAGAAGACAATCAGAATTCCAATGAATGTTTGGGACTTCTATTTTTGCAGCATTTGACCTACTCTAGTTTTAAAGTATATATTTTACTATTAAGAGAGGATCTAGTCACTTGCTTATTATTTCTTGCCGAAGCTAGCTCATTGCTACTTAACTTTGTCAGTAAATAACAGCAAATGTTACTACTAGATATAATTACACTGGTAGAGAGAGTGAGTTACAAAGAATCTTCTGCATATTTTGGAGTCTCTATTAGTCAACGGAGTTCAAAAATGTCCAGTTTTGGATCAGAATATCCATTTCCATGCTATTCTGGCTTCATAATTTGTTTTTCTGATGGAAATTATGTAAGTTACAGCACTGGGCTTTATAGAAGGATAATGTTTTATGCATCTTAAATTCACCAAAGGCATTTTTTTAAATTCCTTCTTTATGTTGATGGAAGTCTTTACATGGCTTACCTGATGTTTATAGAAGTCTGGTCTTTAGAACAGAACATTCTTAGTTCATGTCCCATAGCAGGTAATGCATTCATATCTTACTGGTAAACTAGTACTATGATGGTACCACCTAATATGAGTCAATGCCACCCACATACACCAGTGCTTATGATTGCTTTGATGTCATCTTTCAATGACATGTACAGAATAAATCACAACTGAAAAAGTGAAATCCTGGCCCTAGTGAACTTAATGGAAGTTTTGACCCAAAGGATTTTAAAAACCAATTTAACTGAAAGCCGAATCAGTCCCATAGACTTTACAAGCCAGATTCTCGACTGCAGTGGTTTTCAAACCTTTTAGGCTGCATACCCCTTTCAAAATAATGTAGTCTACTGCATACCTCCATCTGAGATAGGGTCATAATATATCTATGAAAACAGGAAAAAAAAGGTCTGTAGGGGATAACATGATGCAACACAACACATAAGCCCTGGAGAGTGTTGCCCCAGAGCACAAATTAAGCACTGCTTCTCCACCCCCCATTGCCCTGAGCTCTCTTATGCAGCTTCGTACCCCAAGCCTGCCCCACTCCTTGCCTCTTGACTATGGCATGTCCCTGACCATGGCACCCTGTGTGGTCCCATGTGGTCCATCCATAAGGCCAGCACTGCATCCTCTTGCCCTGCCTGCCTGAGCTTGCCTAGGGGAGTCTGCACAGGTGTGCATCATTCCACTCCCCTCCCCTATCCACCACTAAAGGATTTTTCTCCCACACCCCCTGACGAGAGCTCATGTACCCTTAGGGGTATGCATACCCCAATTTGAAAACCAATGTTTTATTCCACCAGAGCAGAGAGATGGGGCAGTCAGGGAGATGGTAGCTGCTTCCTGATTTTCTGCTCCAGTGTTGGCTCTGGTGTAGATTAAAGAAGCCTGGGGTGGCCCTAAATTTTGCTAGCTAACAACAGCCTCTAAGACCACCCACCTCTTTGCCCATGAAATGGCTCTTTCCCTAGGGGTTGTGGGGAAGGTGATTTAGAAGCTAGCTATCTGTGATCATGGGGGGAATATCCTTAGCAAGAGTTAAGGCTGAATTTTCTGTTCTGCCTGAGTGGGGCAAATGGACAACGAAGGTCAGAGACTCTGGTCCTCTAATAGATTTGACTAGCCAGATTCTTTAATAAAATAAGCATAAAGGCCCCTATAAATGACTTATCCATCCTGTTTGCTTGACCTCATTTTAGATCATGTCTTACTTTTCTGGAGGTCTGAACTTAAAATGATATTATTAAAGTGAGAAGATAAATTAATACTACTTTTGAATGGTATATTTTTGTAAGTCCTCAACTAAATCTAAAAAGAAATTGGCTTCTCTTTGAACAGTCATCTGAGAGGATTGCTTAATGGATCTCTTTTGCAACACTCCTGATTTATATACCAAAACCTCATTTCCAATCACTAAACCAGAAAATGACACAAAAGAGAGTTGCAGTACTTCACAACTCACGGAATGTGGTCTCTAGCAATAGGCCTTATAGAAAAATATTACCCATTTATAGTATAACATTAAAGACACCTGGGATATGTGAATTTGGCTCCTGGAGTCTGAGACAAAGATGTATGTTATTGTATAATAATTACAAATTGAATGCAATTAGAAGAGTGACTCAAGCTTTATCACCTATAAAGCATATTGGTTTGTGATTTTTGACCAAATGTACAATTATGTTCCTTTAAATAGCAATGCTGTAACTGTAAAATTGTAATTAGACACTCCAGATTGTATGGTCACTCTGCAATTTTTACTTACTTCCAGCCAAATCCTGCTCTAAACCTCTCCAGAGTCACAGGAGGAATGAAAAGCAGCAGGATGTTTTGCTGCCACACTGAAGGCAGTGCGAGCAGCAGAACATGATGTAGGAAGGCTGCACAGGGGTGTCATGGTAGGGGTCTACTACAAACCACCTAACCAGGAAGAAGAGGTGGATTAGGCTTTTTTTAAACAGCTAACAAAATCATCCAAAGCACAGGACTTGGTGGTGATGGGGAACTTCAACTACCCAGACATCTGTTGGGAAAATAACACAGCAGGGCACAGATTATTCAATAATTTCTTGGAATGTATCGTAGACAATTTTTTATTTCAGAAGGTGGAGAAGGCTACCAGGGGAGAGGCTGCTCTAGATTTGATTTTGACAAATAGGGAGGAACTGGTTCAGAATTTGAAAGTGGAAGGCAGCTTGGGTGAAAGAGATCATGAAATGGTAGAGTTCATGATTCTAAGGAATGGTAGGAGGGAGAACAGCAAAATAAAGACAATAGATTTCAAGAAGGCAGACTTTAGCAAACTCAGGGTGTTGGTAGGTAAGATCCCATGGGAAGCAAGTCTAAAGGGAAAAACAATAGAAGACAGTTGGCAGTTTTTCAAAGAGACATTATTAAGGGCACAAGAGCAAACTATCCCACTGCGTAGGAAAGATAGGAAGTATAGAATGAGACCACCCTGGCTTAACCAGGAGATCTTCAATAATCTAAAAATCAAAAAAGAGTCCTATAAAAAGTGGAAACTCAGTCAAATTAAAAAGGATTTTTAAAAAACTCAGTCAAATTAAAAATAACACAAGTATTTAGGAATAAAATTAGAAAGGCCAAAGCACAAAACGAGATCAAACTAGAGATATAAAGGGTAGCAAGAAAACATTCTACAAATACATTAGAAGCAAGAGGAAGACCAAGGACAGGGTAGGCCCATTACTTAATGAGGGGAGGAAATAATAACATGAAAATGTGGAAATGGCAGAAGTGCTTAATGACTTCTTTGGTTTGGTTTTCACCAAGAAGATTGGTGGTGATTGGATATCTAACATAGTGAATGCCAGTGAAAATGAAGTAGGTAAAAAGAGGCTAAAATAGGGAAAGAACAAGTTAAAAATTACTTGAACAAATTAGATGTCTTCAAGTCACCAGGGCCTGATGAAATACATCCTAGAATACTCAAGGAGCTGACTGAGGAGATACCTGAGCCATTAGCAATTATCTTTGAGAAGTCATGGAAGACAGGAGAGATTCCAGAAGACTGGGAAAGGGCAATTATAGTGCCCATCTATAAAAAGGGAAATAAGGACAACCGGGGAATTACAGATCAGTCAGCTTAACTTCTGTACCCGGAAAGATAATGGAGCAAATCATTAAGCAATCAATTTGCAAACATCTAGAAGATAAGAAGGTGATAAGTAATAGTATGGATTTGTCAAGAACAGATTGTGTCAAACCAACCTGATAGCTTTCTTTGACAGGGTAACAAGCCTTGTAGATGAGGGGAAGCGGTAAATGTGGTATATCTTGACGTGAGTAAAGCTTTTGATACTGTCTCACGTGACCTTCTCATAAACAAACTAGGGAAATGCAACCTAGATGGAGCTACTATAAGGTTGATGTATAACTGGCTGGAAAACCGTTCCCAGGGAGTGGTTCACAGTCATGCTGGAAGGGCATAACAAGTGGGGTCCCACAGAGATCAGTTCTGGGTCCGGTTCTGTTCAATATCTTCATCAATGATTTAGATAATGGCAGAGAGAGTACACTTATAAAGTTTGTGGACAATACCAAGCTGGGAGGGGTTGCAAGTGCTTTGGAGGATAGGATTATAATTCAAAGTGATCTGGACAAACTGGAGAAATGATCTTAAGTAAATAGGATGAAATTCAGTAAGGACAAATGCAAAGTACTCCACTTAGGAAGGAACAATCAGTTGCACACATACAAAATGGGAAATGACTGCCTAGGAAGCAGTACTGTGGAAAGAAATCGGGGGTCATAGTGGACCACAAGCTAAATATGAGTCAACAGTGTAACACTGTTGCAAAAAAAGCGAACATCATTCTGGGATGTATTAGCAGGAGTGTCATAAGCAAGACATGAGAAGTAATTCTTCCGCTCTACTCTGCTCTGATTAGGCCTCAACTGGAGTATTGTGTCCAGTTCTGGGCACCACATTTCAGGAAGGATGTGGACAAACTGGCGAGAGTCCAGAGAAGAGCAACAAAAATGACTAAAGGGCTAGACAACATGACCTATAAGGGAAGATTGAAAAAATTGGGTTTGTTTAGTCTGGAAAAAGAAGACAGAGGGGACATGATAACAGTTTTCAAGTATGTAAAATGTTGTTACAAGGAGGAGGAAGAAAAATTGTTTTTCTTAACCTCTGAGGATAGGACAAGAAGCAATTGGGCTTAAATTGCAGCAAGGGAGGTTTAGGTTAGATATTAGAAAAAACATCCTGACTGTCAGGGTGGTTAAGCACTGGCATAAATTGCCTAGGGAGGTTGTGGAATCTCCATCACTGGAGATTTTTAAGAGCAGATTAAACAAACACTGTCAGGAATGGTCTAGATCAGTGGTTTCAAACTTTTTTTCTGGGGACCCAGTTGAAGATAGTTGTTGATGCCCATGACCCAACAGAGCTGGGGATGAGGGATTTGGGGTATGGGAGGGGCTCAGGGCTGGAGCAGAGGGTTGGAGTGTGCGGGTGGTGCCGGGAATGAGGGGTTCAGGGTGTGGGAGGGGGCTCTGGGCTGGGGGTGCAGGTTCTGGAGTGGGGCTGGGGATGAGGGGTTTGGGGTGCAGGAAGGGGTTCAGGTTTGGGGGGGGCTCAGGGCTGGGACAGGGGATTGGGGCATGGACCTACCTCTAGCAGCTCCTGGTCAGTGGTGCAGCAGGAGTGCTAAAGCAGGCTTCCTGCCTGTCCTGGCACCACAGACCGAACTGCGCCCCGGAAGTGGCCAGCAACAGGTCTGGCTCCTAGGCAGAGGCATGCAAGCAGCTTCACGTGACTCTCACCCGCAGGCACCGACCCTCTCCTGGCCAATGGGATTGTGGAGCTGGTGCTCAGGGTATGGGCAGTGTGTGGAGCCCTATGGTCCCCCTGCCTAGAAGCCGGACCTACTGCTGGCCGCTTCCGGGGCACAGTGCGGTGTCGAAACAAGTAGGCACTAGCCTGCCTTAGCTAGGTAGCACTGCCGATGAGACTTTTAATGTCCCGGACGGCGGTGCTGACCAGAGTGACCCAGTGCCTGACATGCCACAACCCAGTATTGGGTCACGACCCGAAGTTTGAAAAAAGCTTCTCTAGATAATTAATCCTGCTACGAGTGCAGGGGACTGGACTAGATGACCTCTTGAGGTCCCTTTCAGTTTTATGATTTTATGTTTCTATGGAACTATGCTCTGTGGTGGCTCCATCTGCCTTCAGGAAATTACCTTCTCCTTTGTGTTTATGCTTCTCAAGCAAGTGGTCTGTTCACATTCCCTCAATTTCCTCTCTAATTCTCTATGAATCTCTTCACTCTTCTGAAACAACTTTCATTAATGTCATCAGTGAATGTATTTTTCTGTCCAAGATTAGTGGCCCCAATCCATTCTTATACTCCTTGATTTATCCTGTCTTAGATAATGTCAGACACTCCTTTCTCCTCTGAGAGCTTCTTGGAATCTGTAGTCGGACGGTGTCTTTCTTACCTCAGCATCTTCTACTTCAGCACTTCTTTTGGGAGCTTTGCCTTCATTCACTCTTCCTCCCATCTGTCAATCACATATGGTTCCTTCTTTGATTCCCTTCTCTTTTCTTTCCTTCAGTTTCCTCATTCAGTGCTATGGATTTAACTATACATAAGGTCCACTCAGACTTTCTAACTCTTTTGTCTTGTTCCTCTATTTTCAGTATTATAAATTTTATTTCATATTCAAACATCATGTTAGTTCCATCATTTGTTTTCAGGGGAGCAGCGTTTGGTTTTTATTTATTGTTTGGGTGGAGTTTTGTGAGAAGGGGATTAGCTAAATGGAAAGACAAAGGAAGGGAAAAGGGACATTGTAAAGATTGGGATGAGAAAAACAGGGTAGGGAGAGAAGGAAGGAGGGGAGCATGGAGGACACCTGGAGTGTGGCTGAGGTGAAGAGACTGTGATGGAAGGATGGGAGCAAACACCTAATTAGCGCTAGGAAGAGAATGTCCAGAATGATAACTGTGGAAAGCAGATTGATGAAATCATTGGCCTCTGCCAGTTCCTGCGGAGATTGCTCTTTGCATTTGTTCCTGCTGGGTTGAATTTCTCGGGCCTGGATGGCTTGCTCCTCCCTTGGATTTCTTTCTTCCTGAAATGCCCCAATCTGGGCAGGGGGTGGAGGGTAAGAGAGGGAAGGCCACATGACCCCTAGTAACCCCAGAAGGAAGCTAGAAGTCACTCCTGCACAATTCTGGGCTTGGGTGGTGCTGGCTTGGGTCCAGGTAGGTCCCATTCCCCACCCCCCCATGTCAGATTACTGGTGATATTGAGGTGGGAGGGAGAAAAAGAAAAGAAGGAGTGGAGGATGGGAGGGATGGAGAGAAACTTTGAGGGAGCGGAGAGGAGGAACCAATTAGCAGAGAGGAAAAAAGGAAAAATATCTACAATCAGAAGTGATAGCTCTCCTTAAGCATTTATGGTTGCAAGGAATTATCTGTCACATCAGTGCTTCTGAAGATGTGTTTGGATTTAGGTTTGAAATATACTATGGATGCGATGTAAACAAATGCTTGTGATTAAAGTTAAACAAGAACCAGATTGCTTTTGAGGGTGTAATTCACTGATATTTTCTGAGTCATTTTCTCACTTTCTATGTACGATAAACATCAGTGAATGCTCAAAATCATATGTAAAATACTAAAAAACTAATCTTAGCATTCTGCAGTCTGTACTATGTAGTTGACAGGTGCACAGACTGAAGAGCATCTGAGTTACTAAAAAAGAACTGCTGCTATTCTTCCAGAAAGCAATATAGACCTGATAATAATCACAATGTTTGCTTCAGGCCTTCAAATCCAGTCTTCTTAGCTCACAATTTTTCAGTTCATAGAGTTTATTCACACAGTGGAAAGTCACAATTAAGCCGCATCAAACTTACTTTATTTGACAAGGGTATTTCCCCCCCCCCCCCCCCATAGACAGGCTTTTGCTAGGCTGACTTTTACTAGTGTATTTTATTTTAAGATTACCAAACTTTTTGATGAGGAAATCAGAAAGTACAAGAATGTTTTGACCAGCTAGTTGAGTGCTAAAATACATGTTCTTAGGCATTTTTCTGGACAAAAAACAGGTTTTCATTTATCAATTTTCTTTTAAAGATACATTTACACATTTCTGGATATTTTTCAGCAAGTATTCATGCAGCTTTTAAACTCTTGCAAAATGATCACACTTTACTAAATTAAACTACCTAGGCACTGCTTACTACTACTATTATTACTATTATATGTTATTAATAGTATTAGTACGGTAGTGCTAGAGATCTGTTGTGATAGTTGCGGATACTCTAATTGTGAGCTCAATGGTAAAAAGTATGTGAAAGTTCATAAGATGTCACAATAACCTATTATAATGACTGTTGATGTGAAAAGGTGTGAAAGGGAGACAAAGACTGAATTAGACCAAACAGGCTTAAATGCATCCTGATAATTTGCCTTTTCGTACCACAGAACTGTAGGAATTCACGTAATGCTATTTAAAGACACAGCAAGTGTGAGGTATTATTTAGAGGAGCATATAATCTTTAATAGTGGGTCTTTGCCTTATCCTGCATAGTGTTTTGTGCATCATACCAACACACTGTCACAGCCCATAGTCTAATTTTCCCGTTTTGTTTTGCAGAAAACATATTTTGAAGCAGTATTTAGAGTATTGTGTGTTCATTTGCATGAGCTCAGAATAATACCTAGAATACTTTGCCAGTACTTTTGAACCTTTTAGTGACGCCAAGTTCATTCTCAGAAAGAATTAAGGAAATGGAAATAAAAAATTGCTAAATTCTGCTTCTAATCAGTAGCAAATCTCACATTTACTTAAATGGAAGTAGGCTTATACCTGAGAAAAGCTAGTGTAGGAAATTAAAATTGAGCCCAATCCTGACTTCAGTAGAAGTTCTGTCTGAATAAAGACTGCATGATCAGTGATGTTACGTGTACTCGTCTGCTTTTTTGTTTGAATTACTGGACTTAAAAAAATGCAGGCTTGACTATTTCATCCTTTTTTCTGCTAACAAAAAATTGTATTTCAGTTTATTGCAGATGAGATGAAATATAGATTTTTTTGCCTTCTTATTGTATTATTCTCTGGTAGTTCTGATAAGACATATAAATTCTAACATGCAGAGTGAACTCAATGAGGCTTATACTCAACTAGTACATTAATTTGTATATATTGCATCAAAAAATAAGTTCAGAAAAAATTATCGTTACCTGATGAAACACTCAATATTAGACAATGCTACAGTTAAGGTTGCATGCCTCCTTCTGTGTAAGTATTACAATATGTGGTAAATGTAGTGTCCAGAACTGGACACAATACTCCAGCTGGGGCCTAGTCAGTCTGGAGTGGAGTAGAGAAGAAGAATTACTTCTCATGTCTTGCTTACAACACTCCTGCTAATACATCCCAGAATGATGTTCACTTTTTTTACAACAGTGTTGCACTGTTGACTCATATTTAGCTTGTGGTCCATTATGATCCCCCAGATTCCTTTCCGCAGTACTCCTTCCTAGGCAGTCATTTCCCATTTTGTATGTGTGCAACATTTCCCATTTTGTATGTGTGTTCCTTCCTAAGAGGAGTACTTTGCATTTTTCCTTATTGAATGTCATCCTATTTACTTCAGACTATTTCTCCAGTTTGTCCGGATCGTCTGGAATTTTAATCCTATGCTCCAAAGCACTTGCAACCCGTCCCAGCTTGGTATTGTCCTCAAACTTTATAAGTGTTCTTTCTATGCCATTATCTAAATCATTGATGAAGATATTGAACAGAACTGGACATAGAACTGATCCCTGTGGAACCTCATTTGTTCTGCCTGTCTCATAACAAAAAAACAAGAGGACATTAAGTGAAGGTCAAAAATAGGAAATTCAAAACCTGCACAAGGAAATATTTTTTCACACAGTGTGCAGTTAGACTATGGAACTCATTGCCACACGATGTTGCAGAGTTGAATAATTTAGCAAGATTCAAAAATGGATTTTGTGTTTATAGGGATAACAACGTTATCCAGAGCTATGATAATTAATATTAAAAAAAATATTTGAAGAACTATAAACCTCATGCTTCAGGGCTTAAACAAATTTGTAACTAGTGGGGATTAAGCTGGGACCTTTACAGGGGCAGATTATTCCACATCTACATACTGTGGCTCTTTTGAACCTTTATTTGAAACATCTGGTGCTGATCACTGTCCATGACATAATATTGGAGTAGATGGATCATAAATCTGATCCAGTAAGGCAATTCTTATGTTCCTATGTTTCTCAACTTACACAGAGCCTGACTGTGGTCTGTCCTCATTAGAAGTCCCCTTACTCCCCTGTACCAATTACCTACACCATCATGGAGGGGAGAGCAGACTCAGCGGGATTAGAATGTCCCCCATGTGCATGTGGGCAGGTAATGGGAGGAAAATGGATGGAGCATTAGCTCCATCTCCTAATATACTGACCAGTGTGGCAGAGTTGGGGCTCTGGGGGGACTTATTACTATATGTCAGATATAGGGATAGTGAACATAAACACACCTTGGAACATGGGGAAACAGGAGGTACATTGTGACTGAGTCACAATATGCTTCCTTGTCTGTTCCTAGGGCAGCACAGCTACAAGCTGCCACATACAAGGGGGCTTGTGACAAAGCCAGAATTGATTTTGAATGCTGCGTTCCTTTCTGGACCTTGAATACTGTGTGCAGTTCTGGTCATCTCCAAAAAGATATATTTTAATTGGAAAAGGTATAGAAAAGGGCAACAGAAATGACTGAGGTACAGAAAAGTTTCAGTACAAGGGGAGATTAAAAAGTCAGCTTAGAGAAGAGAGGACTAAGGGAGGATATGATAGAGGTCTATAAAATCATGACTGTTGTGGAGAAAGTGAATAAGGAAGTGCTATTTACCCCTTTGTATAACACAAGAACCCGGGGTCACCCAGTGAAATTAGTAGGCAGCAGGTTTAAAACAAACGTAAGGAAGTGCTTCTTTACACAATACACAGTCAACCTGTGGAATTCATTGCCAGGCAATGCCGTAAAGGCCAAAAGTATAATTGGGTTCAAAAAAGAATTAGATAAGTTCATCAATGGCTATTAGCCAACATAGTCGGGGATGCAACCCCCTGGGCTGTGTCCCTCTAAACCTCTTGTCCTATTCTCTTCATTCCCTCTGAAGCATCTGGCATTGGCCACTGTCAAAAGACAGGATACTGGGTTAGATGGACTGTTGATCTGACCCAGTGTGATCATTCTTATGACCCCACAAAAACATACATACGTATTTTTTTCTACCATCTTAGATACAAATGTGAAGCATTTTCTTCTACCACATAATACTCTGTGTGCATACCATACAATCAGTGACCATGCAATTCATTTATTTATAAAATGCAGCTTAAAAAGTTGCAACTAAAAAACTTCATGATATCACAGTGGATTATTTGATTATGTGATCATACTAGCCAAGTGCTCATGTGCAGTTTCTTTTCAGCATTGAGCTCTCATTCTAACTAAATTACTACCCATGTGAAAAGTGTGATTTTTCAAAAGACTATAACTTAGCCAGATCAAAACTGATTTTCATAGCACATTCAAAAGCACTTTTCCTCAATGAGAGCTATTTTCTTCCCAAATTTCAGTGTTCTAGTCCTAGCCATATAGCACTAGCGCTGATGATAGTTAAATTTTTTAAAAAATGGATAAACATTCATTTTCCCCACTCCCCCCAGTCTCAGAAATAGCTCACCTGGGGCAGAGACTGGGCCTGGGCCTGAAAGGTAAAATTTCAGAAAGTGAGGCGCATCTGAAAGCCGAAGGTTAGAATGGAAATGTTTCAGCAACGTTCAGAGCCATTGGCCGTTATCTTTGAAAACTCATGGCGATTGGGCAAGCTCCCGGATGACTGGAAAAAGTCTTATGTAGTGCCCATCTTTAAAAAAGGGAAGGAGGAGGATCCTGGGAACTACAGGCCAGTCAGCCTCACCTCAGTCCCTGGAAAAATCATGGAGCAGGTCCTCACGGAATCAATTCTGAAGCACTTAGAGGAGAGGAAAGTCATCAGGAACAGTCAGCTTGGATTCCCCAAGGGCAAGTCATGCCTGACTAATCTAATTGCCTTCTATGATGAGATAACTGGCTCTGTGGATGAGGGGAAAGCAGTGGTTGTGTTATTCCTTGACTTTAGCAAAGCTTTTGACATGGTCTCCCACAGTATTCTTGCCAGCAAGTTGAAGAAGTATGGGCTGGATGAATGGACTATAAGGTGGATAGAAAGCTGGCTAGATTGTCGGGCTCAGTGGATAGTGATCAATGGCGCCATGTCTAGTTGGCAGCCGGTATCAAGTGGAGTGCCCCAAGGGTCGGTCCTGGGGCCGGTTTTGTTCAATATCTTCATTAATGATCTGGAGGATGGAGTGGATTGCACCCTCAGCAGGTTTGCTGATGACACTAAACTGGGAGACGTGGTAGATACGCTGGAGGGTAGCGATAGGATACAGAGTTGACCTAGACAAATTAGAGGATTGGGCCAAAAGAAATCTGATGAGGTTCAACAAGGACAAGTGCAGAGTTCTGCACTTAGGACAGAAGAATCCCATGCACCGCTACAGACTAGGGACCGAATGGCTAGGCAGCAGTTCTGCAGAAAAGGAACTAGGGGTTACAGTGGATGAGAAGCTGGATATGAGTCAACAGTGTGCCTTTGTTGCCAAGAAGGCCAATGCAATTTTGGGATGTATAAGTAGGGGCATTGCCAGCAGATCGAGGGATGTGATCGTTCCTCTCTATTCGACATTGGTGAGGCCTCATCTGGAGTACTGTGTCCAGTTTTGGGCCCCACACTACAAGAAGGATCTGAAAAAATTGGAAAACATCCAGCGGAGGCCAACAAAAATGATTAGGGGACTGGAACACATGACTTATGAGGAGAGGCTGAGGGAACTGGGATTGTTTAGTCTGCGGAAGAGAAGAATGAGGTGGGATTTGAAAGCTGCTTTCAACTACCTGAAGGAGGGTTCCAAAGAGGATGGATCTAGACTTTTCTCAGTGGTAGCAGATGACAGAACGAGGAGTAATGGTCTCAAGTTGCAGTGGGGGAAGTTTAGGTTGGATGTTAGGAAAAACTTTTTCACTAGGAGGGTGGTGAAACACTGGAATGCATTACCTAGGGAGGTGGTGGAATCTCCTTCCTTTGAGGTTTTTAAGGTCAGGCTTGAAAAAGCCCTGGCTGGGATGATTTAGTTGGGGATTGGTCCTGCTTTGAGCAGGCGGTTGGACTAGATGACCTCCTGAGGTCCCTTCCAACCCTGATATTCTCTGTTTCTATGATTCTATGAACGTTAAAAATGAAGATAGGCACATTTAACCAAATGTCATAAAATACATATTTTTAAATACTAAGGGGCATCGTCTCTTCACAGTGCTTCACAGTAATTCTAATTATTTCTTCATTTCTATATCTTTAATGAATAAACACTCATCCATTCTAATAGGAACTATATACGTTAAAAGTGGCAAAGAGTCCTGTGGCACCTTGTAGACTAACAGCCATATTGGAGCATAAGCTTTCGTGCATGCATCCGACGAAGTGGGTATTCACCCACGAAAGCTTATGCTCCAATACGTCTGTTAGTTTATAAGGTGCCACAGGACTCTTTGCTGCTTTTACAGATCCAGACTAACACGGCTACCCCTCTGATACTATGTACATTAAGTGTACTGAGATGAGACAAATACTCCTGTTCTTTCTTCCATGATTTTGTTTAAACAATGTCTGGCAGACAAAGCCTCTGAAGCTGTTTACCTTAACATATTGTACAACGAGAGCAAATGATGGACTGAATCCTACTAATTAGGACAATTAGCAAATTTAATTTTTTTTCTTAAATGAACAGTGGTCTTAGGAGTTTGCAAACTGTACAGCTGCAAGGCACTCATAAAGCAACCACTGTCATCTACCTTCATCATAATAATGATTAAAAATGAAGTGTGATACGACCTGCAATTAGGAAAATATACCTGGCAGAGAAACAGTTATTTCCACTGGAACCCCCCCATCACCCGCAAATCCTAAAATATTCCTTCAATAAGGAATGGTGACGAAACATATGCTTCTCTCACATTTTAGTGCCCTGGGCAGTTACAGAGATTCATTGAATAGGTAATGCCCAGGCCAGTATCATTGCTTATGTTAAATCTGATTGGTTATATACTCTCTCTTCTTCTAGCAATTTTTTCAGGGTTCACTGTCTGTCCAAGCATCTGATGGGATGCACACAGACAAAACACACACCCTAAGAGATTCCATTATTTACATGAAATATATGTTTCTTAGCCAAATTCCTGTCTTGGTTTTACCTTTGTTAATCTGAAGAACATCTATTGACTTCACTGGAGATACTCAGGAGTAACTTCAGTGTAACAGTAGAATTTGGACCTCTGTGTCTATATTTGTCTCATCCTTAAACCCTTGACAGTAAAGGGATTAGAAGTTAACTGTTTATCTGAATTCATTAAAAGTTAAAGTCAAATATGAAAAATACCAGATTGATGTCATCAGAAACGGAAATATTTATTGACAAAACAAGTGCAGCAGAAGCAGTGCAGGTTTCCTTGCAATGCACAAGTTCCTGGCTAAATCTCATAGAATCATAGAATATCAGGGTTAGAAGGGACCTCAGGAGGTCATCTAGTCCAAACCCCTGCTCAAAGCAGGACCAATCCCCAATTAAATCATCCCAGCCAGGGCTTTGTCAAACCTGACCTTAAAAACTTCTAAGGAAGGAGATTCTACCACCTCCCTAGGTAACGCATTCCAGTGTTTCACCACCCTCCTAGTGAAAAAGTTTTTCCTAATATCCAACCTAAACCTCCCACTGCAACTTGAGACCATTACTCCTTGTCCTGTCCTCTTCTACCACTGAGACTAGTCTAGAACCATCCTCTCTGGAACCACCTCTCAGGTAGTTGAAAGCAGCTATCAAATCCCCCCTCATTCTTCTCTTCCGCAGACTAAACAATCCCAGTTCCCTCAGCCTCCTCATACGTCATGTGTTCCAGACCCCTAATCATTTATGTTGCCCTTCGCTGGACTCTCTCCAATTTATCCACATCCTTCTTGTAGTGTGGGGCCCAAAACTGGACACAGTACTCCAGATGAGGCCTCACCAATGTCGAATAGAGGGGGACGATCACGTCCCTCGATCTGCTCGCTATGCCCCTACTTATACATCCCAAAATGCCATTGGCCTTCTTGGCAACAAGGGCACACTGCTGACTCATATCCAGCTTCTCGTCCACTGTCACCCCTAGGTCCTTTTCCGCAGAACTGCTGCCTAGCCATTCGGTCCCTAGTCTGTAGCTGTGCATTGGGTTCTTCCGTCCTAAGTGCAGGACCCTGCACTTATCCTTATTGAACCTCATCAGATTTCTTTTGGCCCAATCCTCTAATTTGTCTCGGGCCCTCTGTATCCTATCCCTGCCCTCCAGCGTATCTACCACTCCTCCCAGTTTAGTATCATCCGCAAATTTGCTGAGAGTGCAATCCACACCATCCTCCAGATCATTTATGAAGATATTGAACAAAACCGGCCCCAGGACCGACCCCTGGGACACTCCACTTGATACCGGCTGCCAACTAGACATGAAGCCGTTGATCACTACCCGTTGAGCCCGACAATCTAGCCAACTTTCTACCCACCTTATAGTGCATTCATCCAGCCCATACTTCTTTAACTTGCTGACAAGAATACTGTGGGAGACCGTGTCAAAAGCTTTGCTAAAGTCAAGAAACAATACATCCACTGCTTTCCCTTCATCCACAGAAGCAGTAATCTCATCATAGAAGGCGATTAGATTAGTCAGGCATGACCTTCCCTTGGTGAATCCATGCTGACTGTTCCTGATCACTTTCCTCTCATGTAAGTGCTTCAGGATTGATTCTTTGAGGACCTGCTCCATGATTTGTCCGGGGACTGAGGTGAGGCTGACTGGCCTGTAGTTCCCAGGATCCTCCTCCTTCCCTTTTTTAAAGATTGGCACTACATTAGCCTTTTTCCAGTCATCTGGGACTTCCCCCGTTCGCCACAAGTTTTCAAAGATAATGGCCAATGGCTTTGCAATCACAGCCACCAATTCCTTTAGCACTCTCAGATGCAACTCGTCCGGCCCCATGGACTTGTGCACGTCCAGCTTTTCTAAATAGTCCCTAACCACCTCTTTCTCCACAGAGGGCTGGCCATCTATTTCCTATGTTGTGATGCCCAGCGCAGCAGTCTGGGAGCTGACCTTGTTAGTGAAGACAGAGGCAAAAAAAGCATTGAGTACATTAGCTTTTTCCACATCCTCTGTCACTAGGTTGCCTCCCTCATTCATTAAGGGGCCCACACTTTCCTTGGCTTTCTTCTTGTTGCCAACATACCTGAAGAAACCCTTCTTGTTACTCTTGACATCTCTTGCTAGCTGCAGCTCCAGGTGCGATTTGGCCCTCCTGATTTCATTCCTACATGCCCGAGCAATATTTTTATACTCTTCCCTGGGCATATGTCCAACCTTCCACTTCTTATAAGCTTCTTTTTTATGTTTAAGATCTGCTAGGATTTCACCGTTAAGCCAAGCTGGTCGCCTGCCATATTTACTATTCTTTTGACTCATTGGGATGGTTTGTCCCTGTAACCTCAACAGGGATTCCTTGAAATACAGCCAGCTCTCCTGGACTCCTTTCCCCTTCATGTTAGCCCCCCAGGGGATCCTACCCATCCGTTCCCTGAGGGAGTCGAAGTCTGCTTTCCTGAAGTCCAGGGTCCGTATCCTGCTGCTTACCTTTCTTCCCTGTGTCAGGATCCTGAACTCAACCAACTCCTGGTCACTGCCTCCCAGATTCCCATCCACTTTTGCTTCCCCTACTAATTCTTCCTGGTTTGTGAGCAGCAGGTCAAGAAAAGCTCCCCCGCTAGTTGGCTCCTCTAGCACTTGCACCAGGAAATTGTCCCCTACGCTTTCCAAAAACTTCCTGGATTGTCTATGCACCGCTGTATTGCTCTCCCAGCAGATATCAGGAAAATTAAAGTCACCCATGAGAACCAGGGCGTGCGATCTAGTAGCTTCTGCGAGCTGCCGGAAGAAAGCCTCATCTACCTCATCCCCCTGGTCTGGTGGTCTATAGCAGACTCCCACCACTACATCACTCTTGTTGCTCACACTTCTAAACTTAATCCAGAGACACTCAGGTTTTTCTGCAGTTTCGTACCGGAGCTCTGAGCAGTCATACTGCTCCCTTACATACAGTGCTACTCCCCCACCTTTTCTGCCCTGCCTGTCCTTCCTGAACAGTTTATAACCATCCATGACAGTACTCCAGTCATGTGAGTTATCCCACCAAGTCTCTGTTATCTCAAAGCAGATAGACCTGTCGACTTTGATACTCTAGAGCAGGGGTTCTCAAACTTCATTACACCACAACCCCCTTCTGACAACAAAAATTACTACACGACCCAGGGTGTGGGGGGGACTTGAAGCCTGAGCCCGCCCGAGCCCCGCTGCCTGACGGGGGGGCGCAAAGCCCAAGGCCCACCACCCCTGGAAGGGGGCCAAAGCTGAAGCCCAAGGGCTTCAGCCCCAGACAGGGGACCTATAACTTGAGCCCTGCCACCCAGGGTTGAAGCCCTCAGGCTTCAGCTTTGGCCCTGGGCCCCAGCAGGTCTTAAGCTAGGGCATGGTGACCCCATTAAAACAGGGTGGTGACCCACTTTGGGGACCTGACCTACAGTTTGAGAACCCCTGCTCTAGAGCACTCGTCTCCTTGATGTGCTATCCTCCAGTAGCTTCCATAAATCTCCCTTCTCTTGGGTCTCCGCCTATCTCTTCTGATGCTTTTTCACTGTCTCTTTTGATCAGTCTCTACCTCTCCACTTCCCCTCTGTTGGAATCCTTTGGTGTGCCGTGCTTGGTGCTCCCTCCTTTTACACTCTATCCTTGGGTGACCTCATCTGCCACACGGCACTCTTCTCTAAGCTGCTGACTCTCAAATATACATTCTATGCAACATAATGCCCTTCAATTTATGCCAACATTTTTAAGGCTGACTTAGAACAACGCTTTCTCAGCTCTCGTCCCCTAATGCCCCTACTCTACTTGCGCTATATTGATGACATCTTCATCATCTGGACCCATGGAAAAGACGCCCTTGAGGAATTCCACCATGATTTCAACAATTTCCATCCTACCATCAACCTCAGCCTGGACCAGTCCACACAAGAGATCCACTTCCTGGACACTACAGTGCTAATAAGCGATGGTCACATAAACACCACCCTATAACGGAAACCTACAGACTGCTGTTCCTACCTACATGCCTCCAGCTTTCATCCAGACCACACCACACGGTCCATTGTCTACAGCCAAGCTCTACGATACAACCGCATTTGCTCCAACTCCTCAGACAGAGACAAACACCTACAAGATCTCTATCAAGCATTCTTACAACTACAATACCCACCTGCTGAAGTGAAGAAACAGATTGAGAGAGCCAGAAGAGTACCCAGAAGTTACCTACTACAGGACAGGCCCAACAAAGAAAATAACAGAACACCACTAGCCGTAACCTTCAGTCCCCAACTAAAACCCCTCCAACGCATTATTAAGGATCTACAACCTATCCTGAAGGATGACCCATCACTCTCACAGATCTTGGGAGACAGGGCAGTCCTTGCTTACAGACAGCCCCCCAACCTGAAGCAAATATTCACCAGCAACCACCCACCACACAACAAAAACACTAACCCAGGAACCTATCCTTGCAACAAAGCCCATTGCCAACTGCGTCCACATATCTATTCAGGGGGCACAATCATAGGGCCTAATCACATCAGTCACACTATCAGAGGCTTGTTCACCTGCACATCTACCAATGTGATATATGCCATCATGTGCCAGCAATGACCCTCTGCCATGTACATTGGCCAAAGTGGACAGTCTCTACGTAAAAGAATAAATGGACACAAATCAGACGTCAAGAATTATAACATTCAAAAACCAGTTGGAGAACACGTCAATCTCTCTGGTCACTCGATTACAGACCTAAAAGTGGCAATTCTTCAACAAAAAAACTTCAAAAACAGACTCCAATGAGAGACTGCTGAATTGTAATTAATTTGCAAACTGGACACCATTAACTTAGGCTTGAATAAAAACTGGGAGTGGATGTGTCATTACACAAAGTAAAACTATTTCCCCATGTTTATTCCCCCCCCCACCCTCACTGTTCCTCACATGTTCTTGTCAACTGCTGGAAATGGCCCACCTTGATTATCACTACAAAAGTTTTTTTTTGTTTTTTGTTTTTTTCTCTCCTGCTGGTAATAGCTCACCTTACCTGATCACTCTTGTTACAGTGTGTATGGTAACACCCGTTGTTTCATGTTCTCTGTGTATATAAAATCTCCCCACTGTATTTTCCACTGACTGCATCCGATGACGTGAGTGTAGCTCACGAAAGCTTAATAACTTTGTTAGTCTCTAAGGTGCCACAAGTCCTCCTTTTCTTCTTACATCTTGGACTATATCTCCAACACTTCAACAAGGATGGCTCACCATCTTCTTAAACTCAAGATGCCCCAAACTGAGCTCGTAATCTTTTCTTCCAAACCTCCATTCTCTGCAGTAGTTGACAACATCACTATTCTCTCACCCACAGCCATAACCTGGGGATCATCTTCACGCCTCCCTCTCTTTCTCCCCTCATATTTGGCTTTGACAAAATCCTGTTGCTTCTTTCTCCACAACATTTTTTAAAATCTACCATTTCCCTTTTATCCCAGAGCCAAATTGTTTTTCCATGCTCTGATCATCTTATGTTTCCACTACTCCTATCTCCTCTTCATAACCTTTTTTGATACAAAAGTCACTCCCCTCTGGCCCATCCAATATGCTGCAGCAAAATCTGTTTGTGTTCCTCATTGCTTGGACAATGTCACTGCCTCTTTCAGTTGCTTAGCTGGCTCCCTATTGAACTACACAACAAGTAAAATCTTCTCCTTGCTGTCAAGGCCCTCAGCACTCTGTCCTGCCTATGTTTCTGACTTCTCCTTTTGTGTTGTCCTCACTGCCTTCTACTCTGTCAGTGATAAAAGCCTCCATAGCCCTTTAATTTCCATCTCTTGCAAATTTCTGTCCTCCTTTCATGCTACTCTTCACACTTCACCAAATTTCCACTTTCACTTCATATAACTCCTCAAAACTCACTTTTGCAGCATTGCCTACAAAAAATGAACATGTTTACATTTAAAAACAACAACAAAAACATGTCAATTGTCAAGATGTACAGTATTAATGGCTAAAATGAGTCATTAGATCCATAACCTTAGTCCTCTTCTGGATCCACCATTTTCTGGTGTATGTAATACCTTGACTTCTCTGGGAAGATAATTTTTTTAAGAGCTGGGTAGTTTGGGTGCCCAATTTAAAACAACTTTAAGAGGGCCTGGTTTTCAAAAGGTGCGGAGCACCCACCCTCTCAAAATCAGGCCCCTTTAAGGTATCTCAGGTTGACATTCAAAATCACCAGTCCCTTTTGAAAATCTTGCCGTAAGCTGTTTGAGGCAGGGAGCTGCCTTTTATGTGGTTTCAGTGAAGCACCTGACAGACTTGTGCAATGTTATAAAATATGTAATAATCCTGTCCTGACGGACTCACATCTAAGAATGAGAGGGCAGTTCAGTCTCTGTACCATTAATTTCTTCTATGCAGTGGTGAGCATATATTATCAAAGGATGGCGGTACTCTTTGTGCACTCCAGGAGGCATTGTGTCTGTGGAACTCACACTCCCTACTGGGGATGAAAAGACATAACGTAGTGCTGAAGGTCTTTTATTTTCAGTTCTACCAATATTTCCACAGACTGATAGAAATAAAACTGCTGGATCACGTATTTCTGTATATTCTTCAGAATTTTTTTTTTTAATTAAAAATGTTTCAGACAGCAGGAATTAGCTATAAACCTGGTGAACACCCGCCTTCTGAGTTGAATTCAGATATCCAAACCTATTTTATTAAGAACTAGACTTTGAACAGGCTTCCATTACAAACCAGTGTTCCATCACCGCCCATAGATGCCTTTATTTCCTCAGTACAGCTTAATGTGCATTTATTTGGCAATATGTTTCAGAATGCTGGACTCTCTTCTCTTATCAAAGTACATAACCCTAAATTTAATATTATGAGATCACTTTCTACAGACTAGTGGCCTAAATAAAGAATAATAAAGTATTCTGTAATTTACTGAAGGACACCTAATTATAATGCCCTTTTATCACTTCTAACTACGTGCCAGAGTGTAGCATTTAGCATCTTCATACCGCACAATAGTTTTCTCGCTTCCACTACTTGCAGTATTTTCTGGGCCTCTGTTATGTGAGAGACAAATTTCTAACCACAATATTTTCTTATACTGAACTGTGGGATAGATTCCTACTTGTTGCTCCTCTTGTATTTGTAATAATTTATACACCTTTCCACATTTGGCTTTTGCCCAAATCAGATTATATAAGATTTAAAAGAACATTGATAAAGAAAACAGACCTGCTAAACCTGCAATTTCTCAACATCTGTTGCAAAAGAGGGCAGTGGAATCAATAATGCACAATAATGTTGACTATGCCAGTCAATTTATTCTTTTCTTTACTGTTTTGTAACACTTGGTTGAATAAGGTTTTAGGATTAAACCATCAGGCAATATAGAGTAACTCATCTCAATTTGTGGCACCTTAGAGACTAACCAATTTATTTGAGCATGAGCTTTCGTGAGCTACAGCTCACTTCATCAGCTGATGAAGTGAGCTGTAGCTCACGAAAGCTCATGCTCAAATAAATTGGTTAGTCTCTAAGGTGCCACAAGTACTCCTTTTCTTTTTGCGAATACAGACTAACATGGCTGTTACTCTGAAACCTGTCATCTCAATTTGTCTTACCTAACTAAAGTGTGCTCTTATTCCACTGTAACCACACTTCAATACATTTTCCTTTTTCAGAGCAATTTTAATGTTAATTCTTTGTATGGCCTGCAATATAGAACAACTAATCCTGGCTGATACCTGAGTACACGCCAGGATTATACACTGCTTGAAATGCCTAGCAGATTTTTAAAAAGGAGTATGTCTTTTGCATTACTCTGTGGTACCTAATGGTTATTTCTTGTGCTATGATGTTTATGTATGCTTTACAGTTTGGTACCTAGCCTTTCCCCCACTTAAGTTACACTTACTGTTTAAACACTGAGCTGGTATCATCAATGTTACTATTACTTCAGACTGCAGCTGCTGTGTGGCTTCCTTTTAAGGGCATCTTTAGGGGCCAAATCTTTCTTGTCTTACATATGTACAGGCCTGTTGAATTTTTACGAGCAAAATTTCCCTTTTGAAAATGAAAAAGGAAGCTACTCATTTCAGCCATTTTTTTTTTTGCACTCAATGAAGAGTTAAACAAATGGCAATTGCAAAATGAAAGGCTCTGTGCACTGGCGAATGTGTGAAGGAACGGTGAAAAGCATGCCTATGTTTTATATTCCCTAACCTTCATCTTTTTAGACTGTGAGCTCTTCAGGGCTTTTCCACATGTCTGTACAGGGCCTTCCACATTTTCCGCACAATGTTATAAAATAACAAAACAAATGAAGATACAAGATATTTGATGCTTATAGAAGAAATGCTAAAACCCACACATCAGTGCAGAAAGTGTACCACACACTAGCTTTAATTATGATGTGGTTCTACGCTGTTTAACATTTTTATCAATGACCTGGACGAAAACATAAACTCATAACTGATGAAGTTTGCATATGACACCAAGACTGGAAAAGTGGTAAATGGCTCACTGTCAAACTGGGAGGACGTATCAAGTGATATTGATATTACTAAGAAATAATGTTAAAAGTCAACAAACAATATTTGGAAGAATGAAGATTTCCTACATCTTTGCAGCAAAGTTATCTATAAACAGGTCACCTGTGATTTTTGTAGGTGATTTTAGGGTGATTAGTGTGTTTTTAAAAAATTAAAAGAATAAAATTTAATTCTTGATATTGTCAGCACCAATTCCCTTTAGTCTGATAGTAGTAATAATAATTCTGCACCTTTCTGAACTGGCTTTGGCTGTGACCCTCAATAGGCTCCACAGTACATAAAGATGGAAAGGGCTATCTAGTAATCCATGCAATACATTACTTTACATAATTAATGTTAAATAACTGATATACCAGGTAAAACCCAAGACAATGTCTAAATAACTAATTGAAAAACTGAGTATTAGTGATTGTAAAACTCCACCTATTGGACGGAAGGGAGAATTCACTTATCATGCTGTTACTCATTTACTCAGGCCTACTCTGTACTAGAAAAGGTTTGCCAGTATAGCTATACAAGTATCGCCGTACCAGCAAACCCTTTTAGTGTAGACATGCTTTTAATGGTATAGCTTATGTCAGTTCCCTGAATGAAATACATCATACTGGCAATAGCACTTTTTTGTTGGTATGACTGTGTATGGTGGGGCTTTTGCAGGCATAAAAATGTTGTAACACTCCGCCCCCCAGATACCTAACCAACCTTACTGTACTGGCAAAAGTTTCTAATATAGACCTGACCTCAGTCTGGAAAAACGTCACAAAGATAGCATCTGATAGGGTGATGGAGAAGACAAAGATACAGGTAATCTGAAAATGGGAAAGTTGCTGAGAAAACTCCTGAAATTTTCAGAACCTGACAACATTCTGTACTGATCTGTGCTGCACCACCTCTAAAAGTGGGTTCTGTGTCCCAGAGTACTGTTCCCAATTACACTGGAGAAACTGAAGTACTCAGAGGAATGTCTCTGAGAGAAAGCAGTAATCCTGGGTGACACTTTGCTTTAGAAATGTCCTCCTGTTTTTATTTGCTGAATGTGGCAGTCAGTTGTGTTTGCATATCCATGCTCCAGGACTGCTACATAGCTCCCTGTGGGTGCTATTAATAAATATACTTAAAAGACATCTATCTGTAAGAGTGTCCTAAGCACTTTCTAATAAATGAAATACATTAATGGCCAAATCTTCAAAAGTGTCCATGACTTTCATAGGTGCTTGCAGCTCCTGATGCATGTGCCCAGTTACATACATGCACCTTTACTTGCATACTTGCTTGGGACAGTTGTGCTCTTCAGTCAGGTGGATGAACATTAGAAGATTTGGCCCAGAAAAGACTTAGAGTGTGCAGGTTCAAATATAAAAGAGTCAATGGTGTAAAAACAAATAAAATAACATGCCTATGCAAGGGTGACATTCTAACCGAACTAGGAATCTCCCACACTGTTCAGAGCATGTATATCTATCTATATTTATATTTAGGGTTTTCATATGTTTTTGATGCTATTGAAAGGTGCTGGATTGGCAACCCTGGAGACTGAAGTCTAGAGATTTGAAGATAAATAGACATCCTCAAAACTTGTACTGCTTGGCCAGCAGTATTAAAGAATGGCACTTCCTCCTCCCACCCCATCCTGAACCTGGAGGGATCTCATCTAGGGGTGATAAGGTAACTCATTGTCTGTGCTCAATTAGTCCTTGGTTCTCTTCTAAGACTGCCAGAAGTGGGGCTAATTTTGTGATGTGGATGTTTATCTGCTAGGTGCTGGACTGAGATACTTAATTCATTTGACACAGGCTAAATGACATCAGATTATAACAACTTTTGTTCACTTCGAGACAAGCTTGAATCAGACCATTAGCCAGAAGTGATAGAATTCATATTCCATTGTTAATCCTCTGAGCCACTGACTGCCTTCTCCAACATGCAACTTGTTTTTTGTACCATTTAGACTTTTTACAGTATACATCTTTACCGTAATTGGTCCTCTTCACAGAATGACTACAGCATACAATGTAGTGTTTCCTTAACTCAGTGAAAATTACCAATATGCAGAAAAATGTGTTTGGAATCTCAGATGAAGACAGAAGTTTTTAGGATAAACTTATCCTCAATTTTTCTACAAAACTCCTATTGACATCAGTGGGAATTCTGTGCATAGAAAAATAGTAGAATATTGCCATTTACTTTTCATTAGCAGTTTGTTAAGCCTTGAATTATTGACCATAGTCTCAGTCAAATTTCCACAATCACTTTCCTGATATTTTTGTGTTAGCCTTACTTTTGTTGACTATTGTTAGTAATCTTCCCTCCAAGTTATACTGTGGCTGCAGGTTATAAACTGTTTAGATTAAAAAGAAAAAGAAAAATGTACAGAATATTGTTGAGTACCTATATCTCAATGCATATATTTAGTCAGATAAATTCTGAAAAAAATCAAAATTCTATGTAATTTTTAGTTTTAGGACGTTAACATTATTCACAGGAATTTTGTTTTGGTAGCATGTGAGGGTGATAGTAGAAACTTTTGGGATATATTACAGTATACATGATAGTAAAAAAAATGCACTCCTCAAACCTACATAGAAAACATTCTAAGAACAAATAAAGGCCATACCATTTGGATTTCTTGGATGAGAACATTTCTCAGCTAGGTTTCATAATTCACTTTGCAAAAAATTTCCACCAATGTCAAAAGGAAAGAAATATGGTAATAGTAGTAACAATGTATGTTTGCTTGTACAACCAACCAACCAAAAAAAAAAAAATGATGGTAGTAAGACAAGTTCTGTGACATATCCTGGAGTAGGTGACTAATTATCACATGACATCAGGAAAAACAAAACTTCTACTAATGCAATGTGGTTCAGGACACTGCATCCAAGATGGAGAGAGCTGTCCCTCAAGATAGATAGCTGAACTGTTTTTATTTATAGCCAATTTACATTCCTTCTTATCTGAGCTGTAGCAAACTGTTTACCAGTCTTACATAAAGCCATCAAAGTTTAAAATATATCAAGCTGATGAACAGTCTCCTGGTTCACCCTTTCTCTCTCTTATTTATTCTTTTAAGGAGAGTTCTTCAAGCTCTCAACCCTGTGGATTTCCTTTAAATTCAAAGAAGACATCTCTGAAATACCTTGCAGACTTCAATATCTGTTTGTTCTGAATACATAAAGGCTGGCCCTACCTTGTCTGCTCTAGCTGTTAGATTAAACAATTGAAGACGTGATTGCTAGAGAGCTTATTCCTTCACTCTCCCACTTCCCTGGTCCTTCTCGCATGAACAGAGAGCAACAATACCCGAAGTCCGAAGGTGCAAACAATTCGATGTTTATTGGGGTGAACTTCCAGCAAGCTTAAATCCAAGTTCCTTTTTCCTTATTTTAGAATCCCAACTTACTTCCTGTTTGCCCCTAATTTATATAGTAATATTCTTAGCTATACCTTAACCAATCATTCTACTGAAATTAACTAACCAATCCTAACATAGTGTAACATGATTAGCTAACCAATTATATCCCACCACCTTAATTAGTTTACACCCAGCAAAATTAATTATACAGCAGACCATTACAGAACCAGACAGAGACCATGCCAATAAACAATAGCGAAGTGGGACCTATAATGACAAAACAATACAGAAGTGAGGATTTCACAACAGCTATAAAGACTGTGTCTATTGATACGTGAGTTCTTACCAGACAGAAAACTATCAACCTAAATTTCCTTTTACATCTTCTAGGCTCTTCCCTTTCTCTGGAGGTGATAGATTGGATCACGTTCCTAACAGCCCCATATTGACTAGTTTGGAATGTGAGGATGTGACCATACGCTTCCCAGCTTATGGCTGCCTCTGCAGCTTAGCCAAAGGCATTGGCCTAAGAACAGGGCCTCAGACTGTCACAGTGAGAGAAGGCTCTTACACAGATTCGTTCTTGTATACCTCTATTACTAGCTAAATGATAAACGTATACCTACATTCTTAAAGTACAGGCCTTTGCAGACAGGCCTGAAATATCTATATCCTAACAGTGATTAGTCACAATCTTCCACCCAGGGGCGGCTCTACCAATTTTGCAGCCCCAAACAGTCGCTGATGAATTGCCACCCCTGCAAGAGCGGCGGAGCTGCCGCTGAATTGCCACCGTGGGACATGGACTGCCGTCCCATTCTGAATGCTGCCCCAAGTACCTGCTTGGAAAGCTGGTGCCTGGAGCCGGCCCTGCTTCCACCATAAATAGCCATTTATACCTTTGCAAAGTGGGTATAAAGTGCTACCAAATCAGATTTCTCTCTATTCACTCACGGTATTGGAAACCCTCTTTATATTCATTCACAAAGTACAAGGTAATGGAGAATCAGGCACTGAATCTACAGGAGAAATATAGGCTGTGATCCTACACATTATGTGTGACTTGGCTCTCCCTCTGTGTTTCATTCACAAAGAGAAGCTGAATACAGGTTAAGCTGAACAAGCGGAACTTTTAAAAAACCCTGTGCACTGTTCTGTCCCTGTGGCTGAATAGCTTCTAGCCTAACTTCCCACATTCCCAGGTATCTCTCACTAACAGTCCCCCCAAGAAACATGGGCCCTCCGAACCCAGTTTCAATGATCATGATACACACTAGATCCCTATATCCAGGCTGTGTTCAAAACTTGCTGCTTCTTCCTCTACAACATATCTAAGATCCAACCTTTCATCTCCATACACACAGATAAAATTCCTCTTCTGGCCTTCAGTATCTCACATCTTGACTTCTCCAATCTCCTCCTCTCAAGGCTCAGCAAATCCTAGCTTGTTCCACTCATATGCCTTCAAAATGCAAATATAAAGATTATTTCCCCAGCTTGTCACTTTGACCACGTCACTCATCTCTTTGCATTCCTACACTGGCTCCCCCTCCTCCACCACCACAACAACCTGTCTTAATTTTTCAAGGCCAGTCACAGCCTATCCCCACCTTACTTATCTCTCATAGACTATTGAGGAAAGAAAAGGAGTACTTGTGGCACCTTAGAGACTAACCAATTTATTTGAGCATGAGCTTTCGTGAGCTACAGCTCACTTCATCAGATGCTGTAGCTCACGAAAGCTCATGCTCAAATAAATTGGTTAGTCTCTAAGGTGCCACAAGTACTCCTTTTCTTTTTGCGAATACAGACTAACACGGCTGCTACTCTGAAGACTATTGAGGGATCAACTCCCCGCTCCACTCTGCCAATGAGATCAGCCTTCATTGTCTAGTAGTTAAATTTTGAAACAAGCACCTTTGTGCTTTCTCCCATGTTGACATTCATGCTTGGGAGGAGCTCCAGTAAACATCCATAAAGCCACCTCATTGTCCTCTTTCAAATCCTTCCTTGCAACTCACCTGTGCTGCGATGCCACAAAATCTCAACAGTGATTAGGCAGCTGTTGTGCTGTGACTACTGCTTAGGATGCCTATAAGTATTGTCTCATTGTTCCCTTGAGCTTTTTCTGTCTGTTTATTGTACCCACATATTGCCTTTCATCTTATACTTAGATTAGAAACCCTTTAGGGTCGGGACAAACCTTTTGTTCTGTGTTTGGACAGCACCTAGCGTAATGGGGTCCTGAAACATGATTGGAACTCATAAGTGTTACTGCAAAACAAATAACAAATTATATTCAAAACTAAAAACAAACTGTATGCAAAAAATGTTAAGGTTGCAAAGTCAAGCACTGAAAAGTTAGGAAATGCCAATTCTAAGATTGCCTTAATTCAGCCTCCCTGGTACCTATGCATTATGATAAAATCTTTAATTACACAATTACATCCTATTTTTTCCACAGGACCCTGGCCTAATTCATTGCCTGATCCTAGTCTATTGTAGTCAAAGGGAGTTTTAGCATAGAATTCAATGGACACAGGCTCAAGGTCACTCAAGCACACTCTCAGGGTATGTCTACACAGCAAGTGGTAGCGAGTCTCAGAGCCCTAAAAATAGCAGTGTAGACTTCACAGCTCAGGCACTGAGGCTTAGGGATGAGGGTGGACTTCAGAGCCCCATTCATGACATCTACACAGCTATTTTTAACACTGTAGCGTGAGCCCCACAAGCCCCATGGTGTCAACCTGTGTTGAGACTTGCTGTATAGATGTGCCCTCAGTGCACAGATTAAATGGTGCACATTGAATGGGTAGCTCTCTAATATTTTTATTTTCACCATTCAGTGTGTTCTGCACTCCATCCAAGCCCTGCACTGAATACAGAATTATTAATTTCCTCATTAACTTTTCTGTGATACTCTTTACTAAGGCTAAAATTTTGTCACGGATATTTATAGTAAAAGTCACAGACAGGTCACAGGCAATAAAGAAAAACTCATGGAAGCCCGTGACCTGTCTGTGACCTTCACTAAAAATATCCATGACAAAATGGGGAGCTCAGCTGCGGGGTCCCCACACCACCCGGGGTGGCCAGGAGCTCCGGGGTACCCTCACCAGGTGGCAGGGGCACCCAACAGCTCCTGGCTGCGGTGGGCTGAAATCACGGAGGTCGCTGGAAGTTCTGCAGTCTCTGTGAAAAAATCATAGCCTTACTCATAACCATAGTATCTGAGCACTGTGCAAACATTAATACATTTATGTTTATAAGAGCTCTATGAAAATAGGTGGTATTCTCACCCCACTTCATAGATGGGGAACTGAAGAACAGAGGTTAAGGCCAACATTTTCAAGTATTCACTAATTTTGGGTGCCCAACTTGAAGTACCTAACACCTGATTTTTTAGAGTACTTAGCATTTTTATAGCACATCTATATCATTTTAGGGCACTGCTCCCATTCACTTAAGTTGCAGCTGTAAGTGCTTAGTGCTTCTATGAGTCAGGCCACAAGGACTCAAGACAGCCACCCAGAAAATGAGGAATGCAATCAGTGGGATCACCTGTGGAAAACTTCATTTAAGTGACTTACCTAGCATCACATGGAAGCTTTATGTAAGAGACAAGAATAGAATCTAATTCCCTCAGGACAGCATCCAGCTACTAGGAGATCATCTTTTATCTTTTCACCATTCCCTGCCTCTGTCACTACACACCTTACAAATTCTGCAGTATATGAAGCCGGGGTCTTATGAAGAACGGCCTCCTTCACTACATAACCCTGATTCATTTGCTGAACACTATCTATTCTGTGCAGTGAATGAAGCATGCATGCCATGGGGCCAAATTAAGGTTTCACGGGCAACCTCAGTCTAGCATTGCCTAACTTTTGAGTGCTTGACTTAGCAACCCTAACTTTTGTACGGAATTTTCTAAATATTTAAAAAAGCAAACAAAAAAACTTCCAGAAATTCCAGCACGTTAAACCATATTGATACCCACATGGTTCATTATCAGCATTGGAAGCTGCAGGTCTTTAGGACAGACCTCTGCCACTTAAGTTAACGGGATAACTGGTAACAGCAGTAGTCTGTTATCCTCCACATGGAAAAGCCACTAGAGGAGAATGAGAAACATATATTGCCAGCGGGTTCAATAGCTATTTGCTGACAGCAAAGGAATGTTGGGACTCAAAACTCATGGGGACAATTCCAGGTTCTGAAGATGAGTGTGCTTTAATGGTTATATACCTTTCTGCCCCTTCTCCCCCAGTGTCCTCAGGTACCCCTACACCCTAGTGCAGAGGTGGACAAACTACGGCCCTCCTGCCTGGCCCCTGAGCTCCTGGCCTGGGAGGCTAGTCCCCGGCCCCTCTCCTGCTGTTCCCCCTCCCCTGCAGCCTCACCTCACCTCACCGCCAGCGCAACGCTCTGGGCGGCCAGGCTGCGCAGTTGCAAAGCCCCTGCCTGAGCCAGTGCTCCAGCCACCAGCGCTCCAGACTGCGTGGTAAGGGGGTGGGGGGGTTGAATAGAGGGCAAAGGAGTTCGGGGGCTGTGGTCAGGGGGCGGGGGTGTGGATAGGGTTCAGGGCTGTCAGAGGGCAGGGAACAGAGGAGTTGGATGGGCCAGGGATCCCAGGGGGGCAGTCAGGAATGGGGGCGGGGGTTGGATAGGGCGGCAGGGGGCAGTCAGGGGTAGAAGGTCTGGGGGTGGTCAGGGGGCAGGGAGCAGGGTGTGGTGGATGGGGCAGGAGTCCCGGGGGGCCGTCAGAGGAATGGGGGGGTTGGATGGGGCAGGAGTCCCAGAGAGCTGTCAGGGGGTGAGAAGCGGGGGGGGGGGGGGGTCAGATAGGAGGCGGGGTCGGGCCACGCCTGGCTGTTTGGGGAGACACAGCCTCCCCTAACCGGCCTTCCATACAATTTTGGAAATCCAATGTGGCCCCAAAAGGATAAAGTTTGGCCAAAAAGTTATAAGTAACTGAAAATAGGTGTTTTAAAGTGGAAAATATCAAGAAGCTTCGGAGTACTTCTTATAATAATAGTAATAATTATTAATAATAATTATATATAAAATAATGATAATGTTGCACTAAGTTTCACGTGGATGGACCCTTCCACCCTTACAGAGCCCCTACTGAAGTCAACATGTCTTTGCCAGGGTCCAGTGGACTGCTTGCAGAGAGCTCAGTACAGGATCAGGGTCATTCTCTAAGTTGCCAATAGATACATATTATGTCATATAAACAGAGACAGAGACTTTCTTTCTTGGAGTTATTATACAGCTTGACCCTAACATGCCCAGGGGTCATAAACTTCCTCAAATAAGTCCACATGGACTTGTTCCCCCGTCTCTCTTGTTATAAACTCTAGTTGTCCAAGTTGTGAAAATGCAACCACCTGTTACAAGAGCAAAGGAGACTGAAGAGAAGGAACATCAGTGACAGGAACACTATGAAGATTATTGCTGATTCTGATGGAACTTATTTTGTGTATGTTTTCTGCCTTTTACTGTTGGTACAGTAGAATACTTGGTTTTAAATATATAATGTAGAAAAATCAAACCTTGACCATGAGACTACATCTGTGCAGTCCTTTAAATCTCATTAGCACATTGGCTTTTCCTTTTCATGCAGAAAGATGTCCCTTCTTGGTTTGTACATGCCTATATTTAAATTGAAGGCAAAAAAATAAAAAAAATAAAAATTGTTCAAGGAACCAGTGACAGAGAAGACCAAATAACTGAGAATAATATTCTACTCCCAATTATCACCTATATGACTCAAAGCTAGAAGACCTGCCAGACTGCAGTCACATGGAAAGGAAGGGCCTACACTGGAAAACAGAAGTCTAAACTACTAATTGCCGTTGAGTCCATACAGCTCCAAATGAAACCCTGGGAGAGACAAAAGTAGCCACAGGAGCCAGCAACATAACAGTAAAATGATTGAGAAACAAATTAAGAAGGCAAAATTAATTTTAGCAAATTTCCCCTATCCTTAGCTTCACCTCAGTGAATTTCTGATCATAATACTTCCATGTTCGTGTAAGTATATTGATGACAATAGAGTTATTCCTGATTTACACAGGTATAAGTGAGAACAGAATCTGGTCCTTTTTCTCTTAATATGAATGACTGCATACCTATAAGTTATAAGAATCATGCTTTGCAATATTTTGCCTGTGTATTATTCATATTAAGTAGTTAGAGAATATGTAAACTGGAAAAATTATTTTAGATACGTTATGTTTCTTATAAGGGATAGAACAGTTTTAAAATTTAAAATATTAACAGAATTGTTTTTAATACCTCATTTAACTTGCAAACAAAAATATATACTTTTATAAATTATAGGCAAGGTTCTTTGAGTTCTGTGATTCTGTGGAATTTGCTTCTGGGTTTACACCTTGTTGAGGAATTGTGCATCTGAAACTCAGCTTTCTTTTTAAAACAAAGTTGTGTGTCTACCCTTCTGGTTGTCAAGACAGAGTAGAAAACATGAATGAGTGTACATAATACATGCCTACCTGAGTCTGCAGAGGTACAACTATGAAACAACAAGTAGAAGAAGTCTGAATTTCCCTATTTATCCCCATGAGGGCTTCAGTTGTTGAATCTGTCTTTTTTCCCTAAGGAATTTGCCTTTTTGCTGCAACCAAGCACCTAGCATTTTGTTTTTTGTCTCCCTGCCCTGCTGGGACTTGTCTGCAGCTGCATTTTGCTCTTGGGCTGTCTCCACAAGAGGGAGTTAATTGGACTAAAGTGAATCTTTCCTACTCTGTTCCACCGAGCCAGGCAGTAGAGGGTCAGAGATCCAGCTGGCAGCTTGGTAGTGTGGGGAGCCAGCTGAGTTATCTGGAGAACAGTGCAGCAGCTGAGGCCTACATAGGTGGACACATGAGCCACAAAAGCTGGTTACAAAGCTCCCCTTCTCCCTAGTGTCTCGGGGGGAATAGTGAGGAAAGGAGCCAGGCCACCAGGACAATTATGTGGTGGGCAAGACCTAGGGAGTGGAAATAAGCCTTCTGGAAAGTGTCCCAGAAAATCCATCTGCAAAAATAATCACTGTCTGAAATAATCACACACTAACTTCACCTCATTGACTACTTGCAACTATGAGCCATAGTTGTGTGTACATTTGTGTGGAGTGGGGGGAGGAATTGTGGGTGAAACACACATTGAAATTAGTAGGAGTTTTGCATTGACTTCAATGAAGTCAGGATTTCACTCAAAGAGTAATTCATGATGGTAAAATAAATTAGTGTTGCGGCAGCATTTAGGGGTTTGTACCATGGAATTCAGTTCTTTGTGCCATAGAGTACACAGGGCCCTGCTCATAAGCATTATAATTTGTGATCATATATCATGAGTCTGGCTTAAATTTAAATGTGTTTAAAATATTTTATTAATTTAATATTTTATTATTTCCCCATCCTGTTGGGATTTATAAGAACCTCCTCTGAACTGATGTTTTGCTGTGTCTGTGGCATTCTCAAACAACACACAAGGGGAGGAAATGGGGGCAGCATGATAAATAAGGTAAAGATTCAGGAAGACGTGTTAAAATGTAACTGAAAATTCTTGGAAATATTTTGAAAATTCATGTGCACGGGCTATTCTTTGACTTGTGATTTAAGAGACCAGTGCTTAGTGAGGGAATTTGCAAGCTGACTCACTAATTTTTTAGTATTATTACTAAATAATTCCTTGGTACATTTTAAATTGCTCATATTCATATACACCAACACATAGCCATGCAGAGTCTGTTTCTGACCTCTCTGACATTGGTGTAAAGAGTAAATCCACTGAAGTCAATGTAGTTACGCTGATGTCAAACCATTATAAGTGAGATCAGACTTCAGTCCTCTGCTGCAGCCTAGCTGTGTTTATTTTCATCTTAGCATGGCTTTGATTATATTCTGCTTAACATCTGTTTTCTTTTAATTTTCTCTTTAATTCCTCTAGTAAATAAATGTTGATGTATTTAAGTTAATTGGAATTACTCACTGTAACATTAGAGGATAATGACTGTCTGGCACCCCTGGAGACAAAGTACATATCTTCTGACCTAGAAAAGGTAACACAATCTGGATTTTCATTCAAAGGCATGGGAACTGCAGGTTCCATCATCAAAAAGGAATTGTTAAGATCCGAAGGACAGAGAGGCATGGAAACAGTTAAACTGGCTCCAGTTTATGTATTTTGTTTACTTTTGCCCTTTAAACATTTCACTGATATTTTTCATTTATTTTTAAAGATGACTTTGTGGTAGAAATTGAATTTACAGACTGATTTCAGTGACATTTCACTGAAGTTACTCTAGACGGGCTTCTGTGTAAAGGAAATAAAAATCTGGCCTCATATGTTTCCAGATTTTCCACACTGACCTATCCTAGAAATAAGCCATTTGATCTTTACAAAGATTAGAATCTGTCAGTTTAGAGAAAGCTGCTTTCCCTCCCATGCCAAATTTCATACAACTTTGGACAGAAAAGTATATTTTTATAATGAAGGTAAGAATTTATTGGATAGTAAATTATTTGTTACCCTCCAATGATGTGCTAGAGCCTGACAACGATTATACTTTCACTGGCAATTCAATTAGCTCCTACTTCCAGATGTTAGCTTAATTATTTGTGGGGTTTTAATTAGAAGGCACTTGATGTCAGTGCAAGTTTTGCCACTGATTTCAGTGAGAATACTCTCAGGGCCAAGATATCTCAACTCTTAGAATGAGTAATAATGAGTAGAACTTTCAGAAATGCAATCCCTCAAATCATACATAGGTATTTTTTAGCTGTCAGGACATTTAGAGCCAATTAGAAACATGATATAAGCAGGAACAAATTCACTGAAGTCAGGGGAGTTGCACCTGTTTACACTAGGAGTCTGATACAACAATTGAAATCAAAAGACAGATGAGGAAAGTTATCTATGTAGTAGAATAAGGAGAATAAAAAGCAGTAACAAATTTTTTTTAGTTCGCTTTATAGTGTGTAGAGAATAGAAGGTCACAGCAATCAGGAGAGAATAAGCAAAAGTTAATACTATTCGGGGCCATCCATAAACCATAAATTTACAGCAAAATAGCTATCTGGGTCATAATTACTTATTTGCACCCTCAGTTTACATGCCTAGCTTTGAAAATTTGGCATTTGGAAGCTAAAGTTAAAAGGCAAGTACGAAGGCTAAATTGAAAAGCAAAGTGCCTCATCAGGACAGAGTTAGCATTCCACGTAGAGTAGGACAAATAGGAGACTACTCCCCACCCCTGCAACATTACAGAGTTATGGAAATGGGACAGAGTGGAGGAGCCGCCAGGGAGCAACCACCACTCCTTCCAGTGACTACCACTCACTTGTTAAAGTCACCACTATAACAGACCAAACTGGGCTTTTGTTCCTTCTGCTACTCTGATCCCAAAGGAGAGTTCTAATTCCCTTCTCCTCAGGATTTCAGGATATGCCCCAAATACTTTACTGGGGAAAAACAAATTCACTTAGTCTTTCCCCAAAAGTTTTCCCCAACCATAAAAGCCAGTAACACCCAGCTTCTTCAGTCAAACAGTAAAATTTAGGAAATGGTTTAATCCAACCATCCCTTACTACATTTAGCCTGAGACTTAACAGAAGATCTCTGTTCTCTGCTGTATTTAATGACTTGTTCTGATGGAAACCTTTGTAGGTCTTTTTGGTTTGTGCACATTGCACCTTCTGAAAGCCTCCTGTCTTTAGCTGGAGCATCTTTTGTCAGTTACAAGGTTTTTTTTATACCTGCAGTGGAAACTGGTGCCCACTAGAGTATTTCCTGTTTCCCACTAGCCCTCCCTTAAGCCACGGAATATACACCTCACCACAAGTTGTATGTGAGGATATGGACAAAAAGTCAGAAAAGTAGGATGGAAAAATGTCCATAGAAAGGCAGCACAGTGCAGTAATGGCATTGCTAGAGACTAATTCTATGAGTAATTTCACTGCACAGCAGGTCTGTGAGGATGCAGTGGTCTTTTCAGGCACCACGTTATATGCTACTTAATAAATCTACTTTTAAAAAAATAGTAGTTAGTACTTTACTGGAGAATGCCTGAGTGATAGGCCCTCGCTGAATACTGGGATTTTTCTGAAAAAAATCTATGCTTGCATAATCAATAAAAAGAGAGAGGTAGCTGTTAAAATGATCTGAGCAGAGGTCTGGGCACTAGGAACTTCTAACTTCTAGTACTAGCTTGGCATTGACACTCTCTGTGGCATTGGGCAGGACTTGTATTCTCTCTGCCTCAATTTACACGTGTGTAAAATGGGGATAATACTTACTAGGTCATAGGAATATAGTGAAGCTAATCAGTTAATGCTTGTAAAGCACATTGAAAAGTGCTAAGTATTATTGTGTTAAATTAATCAGGAAGTACATCCAGGTTGTGTGTTTTGGTTTGTAATGCAGACTTATCAAAATGCACAAATCATAGCAAATTGACACCTTTTAATGAGTTTTTTTTTTATATTCTAAGAGTTTGTGTATGCAGTGGAACAGAGGGAAGATTTTCAAGCCCAGGCCATTTGGGGTATGTCTCCTGTGTTTTTCTTTTCAGCCTGTATACCTGCTGAAGGGGTTGGATTTGTGGGGGAAAGGGTGGCAGTTCTCTTCTGAGCTCCACCCACACAATAAACTCCATCCATGTGAATTGTCAGAATAAGTACCTCTAACAGTAGATTGTACAGATGTTCAGAATGTGACCATATGTTTCCTGAGCTCCTCTGAGCCACTTGAGCGTGGCTCCCCGTCACTGGGGTTTCAATATGTCCACAGACTCCGCTGGGATCTGACTCCCTTTTGACTGGGGAAAACAAAATAAGCAACGGTACTTTCCAAAGGCCACCCATTTGGGATACCAAAATGAGCCATCACTCAGTACATTGTGTACATCTGTGACTTTCCCTTACACAAGGTATGGAATAGTTCACATTACCATTTAAATGATCATTCCTGGACATCTGAGTTGCATCTCATTGAGATGAATGGGGAAGTTCATAATTTCCAGAGCTATAGCTTCAGGCTCTTGGCAGACTCAGGCAGACGTCATTGCATTGGTTATGCACCATTCACTTTTTTTTGTTTGGAACCACAACCACTAGAGACTTGCTTTTTAAAAAATGAAACCTGAGAACCTCAAGCTAGCACTTTGATAGACATGCTAGTAGGCCACATTGCCATACACTGGCCCAATCTGACTCTGCCTTTCCATCCAAATTCTAACTGTTGATCAGCAGTAAATATCAGAGTCTCCTAGCTGCTCGTGCTCTTTGACTCAACCTTTCCATATATATAAGCTTCAGTCCCTCTCACTCTCTGCAACCATATAAGCAAATATTTATATGTCTGAAAACATAAAATAAATGGTCTCTAGCAAAAACTGCTTATCAACTAGGACAGAGGAACTGCAGTCTCTTTAGCTATGTAATGTGTATACTTTGGCAACGTTCTAGTTAAAGCAATGAAACCAACTTTAAAATGACTGCTTCTGTTCAGAAGAATCCTTTGCCACACCTCCCAGGGTCTAGCTGGGACAGTCTAGTGAGGAAGTCAGTGAGAAATGAAAGGCTCTTCTTTCCAGGGTTAGGGGTAGTTCAACCTTATCCTAATTCCCAGAACTGTCAAAACATACACATCATTGGGCCACCTGTTTCTTCAAGACTCCTTAACACATTTCTCTTTCATTGGCTTCCCTCACCCAGCAGACCCTGCCACTCAGTGGGTGGCATTGTCTAACTTATGTTTCCTCACCACATCCCCACTCCAAAGATGGCATGAACAGCATCCTTTCCTCCACTCTCATTGCTTTTTCATATCCTAGCTAGTTCCTGAGAACCGCCCTCAGACCCCATCAGGACACACAAGCTGTCCAGCCCCCACCTCCTTCCCTCTGCAGGATTAAAGCAGCCCCAGCAGACAGAGCCTCATTCCCTTCTGAAGTCCTGTATGGGGCAGAAAGAGCTGAATCTGCACTCATTCATATGCTCTTTGATGGGATTAACTACAGGAGTGCACAGGACATAAATATACATCCCAAATACTCACATGATAGAGCTGAAGAGAACCAGCAGAGAAAATGAAGAGTAACTGGTAAGAGAGCAAATGGCATTTGTAAGTCATCAGTAATTAACAGATGACAGAGAAAGTGATTAACTGGTAGCATTTAAAACTGTCTTTGCCTGCTGTCTTCCCTATTTTTTTATTTTTATGACAGTTTTATATGTAAGAAATGGAAACTGAGATAACATCATAGGCACATTTTGTTGCACTGATAAAGATAAAAAGCTTAACTCTAAAAGAGTTTGCTTGCCAAGTGTTAGCAATCCCTAAGTCATGTATTTATTTAATATGTTTGATCAAGAACTGAAGGTGGATCACATGATATATCAGGAGCTGTAAATTCATGTTTGAATTTTCTTTCTGTTCACAGGCAAGCTCCTGTTTTCTTGTACATGTATAGTTTTCTGTGGGCTCTGGTGTCAGCCAACGTCCAGCAGCAAACAAGTAAGGGTCTGTCCTTTATCTGTGTTTCATTTCACTGGTATTTTGTTTGATAATCCAGAGAGTTTTAGTCGCAGCTAAAACCCCTCAATAGCTAGACATCACTTAGACATGGAACTAAAAACGTGTGTGTGAGAGAGTGAAAGCAAGAAGGAGAATTTAGAGTGAGTGATGTCTTTCACAGCCTGGTATTTTAAATCTGCCATTTGGGTTACACTCTCCATCTTCCTGTCATTGTCTGATTGTTCTTGTTTATCTTCTTGCCATCTAAACTGACCAGAAAGTAAATACGTTTCTAAGGTGAGGATCACAATCTGGAAATGGATACTAAGGACTGGATGCAATAAAAAAATCCTTCTGCACCTCTAGTTAAAGGTTTTTCTGGTAGATGTGGCAACAAACTGGATCCACTGTATTAGCTGACCATCAAGCATAAGTGACTGGATGACAGCCCCATATCTGTTTCAGTGATATAGAATAAGCCATTTCTAAGGTGTAAAATGTCAACCTGAAGTTTTTCTTTATGTCTATGTTGTGAGAAGGAAACCCACATTTATGGTTGAGTCCTTTCAGCAGACAAGAGGCTTTCTGTGGGCTGGGAAGGTAGCTCCTTCCAACTTGCATGCACCTTTCTTCACCATCCGAACTTTAGTAACATTTTCCAGTTTGACTAGATGTTAGGCTTGGATAGAGCTCTTTCCAGCAAATGTTTATTTTGCTTTTTTACTTCTTTAAGATAGGGGACTGCTTTTTCCTCCCCCAGCCCCCAATGCTTGCAGCAATACTTTTAAATAGACAGTATTTAGAAAGTGAGACATGTATTTGGTTTCCCAAGAAAATTTCTTTTACACTCTTGTTCATGTCAATAAAGAGAGCCTGCAAGTCTTTTTGGCCCCAACCTTATGCTTCACTAGGGCTTGTTATTTGATCAAACATGGCAAGGATGTGGGTGGGAACACCTGGAATATCAAAGAAGAAGGAGTGGATGCCAACAACTTCCCTTCTCAACAGCCACTTCAGCTAGTGTGAGGATGGCTTTGAGTTAGGGAGACAGTAGATTGAACTAACTGGTATTTTTAAAAACTTTGCTTAAACCACCAAAGGTTCTGGACCAACCCTTCATATATTGCAAGATACATGGGACAGCTGCAATTCACAAACAGTGATGAGGAAGGGAGAATTACAACCCTTTTCTAATTTAAAGACTTAAACAAAAAAATGTACAAGTAAATCAACCATCAAACGATTCTGTTAAATTTGGAGACTTCAAAAAGCAGATGCTCATCAACTTTAGTGGGTCCAGTATATGGCCATTATGCTCATATTACTTTACTTAATTCATATTAATTCCCTTAGCTGGACAATTTCAGACAATTTCCATCCTGTGATGAAGAAGAATGATATGTTCGCTTTTCTTTGAAGGGTTCCCAGTCACGTTCAGCTCTAACCAAAAGACCGACCTCTGCCCACCAATCAGGACTGACGAAGATGATTTGCCAGGCAAGTAAAAACTTTTCAGGAAAAAACTGCTGTTTAGACATTGCAATCAGGTTACGTTCAGCTCCGTGATTTTTCAATGCTCACTTAAAAATAAAGAAATCATGTCTAGCTGTGCATATTTGTTTCTTGTAGGTTACGACCTGATTTCTCAGTTCCAGCTAGATAAAGCTGCCTCCCGAGGAGTCATCCAGAGAGTGGTGGGCTCCACAGCTTTACAGGTGGCTTATAAAATAGGCACAAACGTAGACTTCAGGATCCCAACCAGGTAACACATTTAGTTGTTTTACTTTAAAAGCCTGTTTTAGCATATTGTCCTCCTGAAAGTTTGACCCCCTCCCTAAATAACTAGTTCTTCAGCTGGGATTGGCAAAGCTCTTGGAATGGATACTATGTACCCAGTGGCCCCCCTCCCATTGTTTTTGGGTGATGTCACTAGACTAGCTTGACTGCAGTAACACAGCAGATGGAGACTCTGAGTCCTGATACCTTATAACCATAACAGAAATGGGAAATAAATGCCATTAAAAAGGGGGAGATTCTCAGCTTTTCAATGTGATATACGGTTCTTGTTTCTAGCCTTGGAGTAGCCTGAGATATAAATTAAAATGTTACAACTTTGAAGTCTGATCAAAAAGCTATTTTAGGTCATTCATAGAGGTGATTTATTGGAACATATGGTAACTGAGCACCTGTCTTCACTGCACCGTTAGCTCATGCTGTAACTTGAGTGTTGCCCCTAACCTGACTCCTGTCCACATACCAAAATCTCTAGCTTGATTTAGGTGGTGCTTTAAGCTCCAGTTAGTTGGCCTGTCAGTGGGTCTGGATTGAAGCGTGAGTGCAGCTGATGCTCGAGTTAGTAGCACAGTGGGAATGCAACTAGTCTGTGTTGCTAATCCAATCACTCAGTGCAGCACAAGCATACTTTTGCAGTGTGGCCACTTTAACCTGAGTGTAGATAACTCAAGCTAACACTGCAGTGAAGTCAAGCCCAAAGGCAACATGTAGTCCAAGTAAAAATTCTTAAAAACTCTCTAAAACATGTCTCTAATAAATTTTTCTGTGAAATGGGTGGTATACAGAGAACACATGAGTGTTAAGTGTGGTTTGTGGGTTTTATTGGCATGAATTTTGGTTGGCTGAATTACTCAAGAGCATTAAAGTAGTGAGAGAGCTATGCATGCCACCCTACAGAGACCGAAACTTCTTTAACGTGTCCTGCATAACTCTGGCTTTGTCACTCTGACTTATGTAGGCATCCCATATTCCTTCTAATAAATCTTTAGACTGCACCACACTAGCACTTACTCATATGTAATATTTTAATACAAGTCTTTGAAACAGCAGCCAACTCTTACAGCTTAGGTCCAGGAAGTGTGTGTTCTCCTGCACTCTCCTTTTCCTAAAAAGAAAAGGAGTACTTGTAGCACCTTAGAGACTAACCAATTTATTTGAGCATAAGCTTTCGTGAGCTACAGCTCACTTCATCGGATGCATTCAGTTTCCTGTAAGCCAGCTGGTTTTGGGTCCCACTGAAGGACCAGCAGTGGCATTGCTAGGTGATGACTGAACTCCAGGCCACCTGTTGGCTATAACGAGTTATAGCCATGTTGTTCAGTTAGATGCTGAAATAGAATTTTGTATACGGCCGTAAGTATCCTCCATAAATTTAGTGGTCTCAGTGAGCTTGTTTCTGCACTGCATTGTGCTATGTGTAGGCAGATGCAGCTGTGTAAGTTGCACTCAGCACCTCTGAGGTGACTGACTTCCATGCAAAGCATAATTGTAGTTATGCTGCTGGCTGTGTGAGCCAAAGCCCAAACTCCAAAAGGGCACAGTTAAGTCAAAAGAGAAAAGTGATTAGGATCAATCTACACTGCACTTGTTCTCCAGCTGGGAGTAAGTGGCTGGAGTAAAACACAGCAACCATGAGGCAGCTCTACAATACTATGCTCCGTATCTGCTCTTCTGCTGATGTCCATCTTTGTGCTGCCATTACTTTGCTGCCCCTTAGCATGTCAACCATGGAAACTGCAACATTTGCCTTATTTAATATGGAGGTTCACCATCACAGAACACATTTTCCTGGGTGTAGGAATCTCTAAGGACCTGTGCAGGACGCAGATGTGGGGAGGGATATCATCAGTGGATAGGGTCTGATCCTCAATATCCAGCCAATGCTTGTCAGGAGTGAGCAATGGTCATTTTGCAGGCTAACAGTAAGAACTCTATTAGAGGGGTCTTCTTCTGCACATTTATTCAGCATTTGCCTTAGGGACAGCTTGTGCCTTTTTTCACAGAGATCCTTTTAAACCTACTAATTTATATCCTAGATCCTTTTTACCATTATGGTACTTGCCAAGTTCTCTAGCTTCATATTTCAGGGATGCTGCAGGGACAAGAGAATGAACCAGGGTGCATGTGTCTGTGGTTGTTTGCAAGGTTTGATTTTGAACTCCCCCCATAACTCAAATGAGTTTCTATGAACTCTTGTTCACTTCTGGTGTAAAATCTACTGGAGAATTGGTGGTGTTACTTAGTTAGTACCAGACTTGCCCATGGAACTGCAGTTGTGATGCTCACTTTACACATGCAACCCAGACTCAAGTCCAATATGGTGAATCTTTCACTTCTCAATTCACCCCTACTATCTGGTAAAAGTACCTGATATTAGTAAGTTACAGTAAAAAAGGAACATCCCTTTATATTGTAATTGAGTGATAAGAGACCCCCCTTTTTTACATGCAGGCTTTTGAAAAAAAAATCATACTAGCAAAGTATGTATGGCATGTAAGCAGGGATGAGGTCTGGTCATTCTAATACATTGTATTAACAGACTACCATTCAGTGCCCCCAAAGTGCACCCAGAGTGGAATTATATTGAGAGTGGTGTCCCAGTGCATGCCTGGGTTCTCAGATGAAGTTTTCCCTGGGGTAGAAAACAAAGTGCTTGCAAAATTTCTAGAGCAAACAGTATAATATTTGGTTTCAGAGTAGCAGCCGTGTTAGTCTGTATTTGCAAAAAGAAAAGGAGTACTAGTGGCACCTTAGAGACTAACCAATTTATTTGAGCATAAGCTTTCGTGAGCTACAGCTCAATGCATCCGATGAAGTGAGCTGTAGCTCACGAAAGCTTATGCTCAAATAAATTGGTTAGTCTCTAAGGTGCCACTAGTACTCCTTTTCTTAGTACAATATTTATTTACAAGGGTCTGGTGAGCTCTCTTTAACAGGTGAAATGCCAACTAAATTACATTAACAAGGTGTAAGGCAACAAAAGGAGCTTTGTAAATTTCTATATAGAGATTTGTATTACCTTCAGAGGACTCTCAGAAGCTGTTTTCACTGTAACTCCCTTCAAAGACTGTCTGAGAATAACACTTGTCTGTGAAGAGGGGCTTCTTTGAAGGTCCTGCTGCTCTGGGCCAGGCCATAAATGGTCTTCTACTGCCTTTTCTTTTTATCTTGAATATCAAACCTGTATGCAACCATACCACTGATATTGATGTCACACTGTAATAGAAGGGATAAAAAGCAGTAACCTACCAACAAGGCATTAATTTATCTAAGGATATGTTATCTAAAAGGGCAATGGAGCCCACCTAAGGAAACAGAGCTTAAAAAACTAGATTTATACTGCAAATCAAAAGCAATGATAAGTTAACCTTTTGAATGGTCAGTTTCTGCCACCCTTATACAAAGTATTAGTGCCTTGCACCACAAATAGTCCCACTGAAATCAATGGGACTAGTTAAGGGGTATTCACAATGAATAAGGGTGGCAAAAACTGGTCCTAACCAATTAAAGGAATCTTTCTGGTGTGCACTAGCATTATGGGTTTACTAACTCTCATGTCCTGCTGAAACATTCTTTTAAAAGAAAGTGGTAATGTTAAAAAAGTTTGCTAAAGGTGAACTGCAAGAGAATATCTGGAAAGAAAACCACCTTTAAAAACTGTTTCTGAACTCAGATCAGTAACAAAATATCAGCCTGATCCTGCATTCCTTGCACACTCATAATTGTTAGTGGTATTTGTGGGTACATGTGGAAAGCAGGATTAGGCCCTAGATAGAGAGTTAAGAATTATAAATAGATAAAGGTTGAAATTCTGCTCTGATACACATCCCTCACAGACCCACAGTAGAGGAGGGGGTAAGTCAGGTCAGAATTTGGCCCATACTCTTAATATATCTTTGCAAGTTAGCTTTTCTTTCACTCCTCTGCCAAGTTCTAAATCCAGAATGTCTTGATTTCTCCCCACTATACATTAGGGCTATCAGAAGCATGTATAGGGGTGCAGTTTCATGCTTTAATAAGTTCTTGTGTCACCAACAGTCATAGGGGAAACATGGAACCTGGTTCTCCAGACTTTGAAGGGAGGTAAAGGAAGAATTATCTGCAGATATTTTGTTTAAAATGTTAATATATTTTTACCATAGTTTTTAATTTTGCCTTAGTCAATATGGCAGAGTCTGGGCCAAATTCTGTACTCAGTTACGCTGATGTCAATGAAGCCTGTGGAATTACTCTACATTTATACCAGTATAACTGAGATGAGAATCTGTCTGCTCATCATTCAGTAGAGTTATGCATATAAAACATGCACAAAAATTGGTAATCTCCTTCTCTAAACATTTCTTGTTTTTGGTTCTGCCAACTTTAGCAGCTGCTCTATGAGAATGCAGTTCTAAGGTTTTCTGATAGCAAGGCTGAGTTATTAAATATGAATATTTAGCTATGTTTATGTAAAGTCATTGTCTTTTCTTTTACTGTTCGTATAAATTTCTGTTCATTTTGTTTTCTCTTAAAGGAAACAGTAGATTTGATTAGACAATCAATTCCCTTCTTTCTATCCAGCTTCCAAAAGTTACAATATTTATTTATTTATTTTTTTAAAGGCAGAGGAGGGCTGTCTGAGATTCTCTCATTATTTCCCCTGATGCCAGATTCTGTCCCCACCTTCCTCAGAGACCCCATGATGTGGAAGTGTTTGCTGTAGCTGAGTGGAAAATGGGTTCTTATGGGGTGATTGAACTTGATGCAGAGAAAGAGGAAGCCAACTGATAGATTTGAATTGAGGGGTGATGTGATCACAGCAGCAGGAGAGAAAGATGATTTAGTGGCAACTTCTTGGATAGACAAATGGTAAGGATAGGTCAGATGCAAGGAGTCCAGAGAGATGAGGTTGCAGTAGTTGGAGAGAAATGTCCTGTGCATGAACTAAGGATTTAGCAGTAGGGATAGAGAGAAGGATACATTTAAGAGATATTATAGAGGAAGAAGTCCACTAAAGGCACTGAAAGAGTCCCATTGTGGGGGAGGAGGGGAGGAAACAGGGTATGAAAAGCTAAGTGATAGGGAAGACGGTGGGTTTGTCGCTACTTGTAAAGAAGGGAAGGAACAGAGATGGGTTAGGAGGAGAGACAGGAAAAAAAATCAGATTGTGACATTTTGTGTTAGAGGCGGCAACATAAAAACCAAACCAAAAGAAGTCGAACAATAAGATTAAGCAAAATCCTATTCTGCAAGGCACATACCCATGAACATCTCCATACTCAGTTCCAAATCCCACTCTACAGGTTTATCCATATATAGGTACATCCCCAGTTACATATGTACATTCTCCTCAGTGTATATAGGCATATCATAGTCTGCACAGACATACCATTCACCATATAGTACTCCTGGGAGAATTCTGCACTAAAAAATTCTGTGCACAAATATTTCAGAATTCTGCATATTTTATTTGTCAAAATAACACTATATAATCACACCAATTTCAATTATTTTGGTAATTTATTTCAAAATACCTGCCACAACTATGTCTGTAACAATACAGACAACAAAAAATTCCTTCAGGAGTAGAGAGTTAAAAAAAAACAACCTTTGACAACCCTGTTCCTATTTCTCTGCCCTCTCTGCCTCCAGAGTCTAGCCCCACCCTGCCCCAGACAATCATACCCCCACCCCACAGAGCCCAGCTGCAAGGCACCCCCTAACGCAGATAGTCACCCCTCCCCTCCTCAGAGCCTAGATGTGGGGCATCCCCAGCCCAGACAGTCACACCCACTACCCCGCAGAGCCCAGGGATCCAGAGGGAGAAACAGACTGATGCTGGGTCCTGGGCTCGAATGGCTTTTCCTACGTGCCGCCTCCTTCCTTCAGGATGTGCTGGGAACCACAGCTGCCGGGAAAACCTCCAGCTCCCCCTCCCCCGAGCAGTGCCATCTATTTGTGAGCTGGGGAGCTAGGCACTGTCAGGTCCAGCAGTGCCAGGAGCTCTACAGCACCAATTCTGCAGTGAAAAAGGAAATTCTGTGCAAAACATTACAGAACTACTAACTAGTCTCAGAGTAACAGCCGTGTTAGTCTGTATTCGCAAGAAGAAAAGCAGTACTTGTGGCACCTTAGAGACTAACCAATTTATTTGAGCATAAGCTTTCGTGAGCTACAGCTCACTTCATCGGATGCATGGTCTGTAACCTATCATTTAAATCAGCTTCTGTACCAAATGACTGGAGGATAGTTAATGTGACGCCAATTTTTAAAAAGGGCTCAAGAGGTGATCCCGACAACTATAGGCCAGTAAGCCTGACTTCAGTACTGGGCAAACTGATTGAAACTATAGTAAAGAACAAAATTGTCAGACACGTAGATGACCGTAATTTGTTGGGGAAGAGTCAACATGGGCTTTTCACCAAAGGCTCTTAAGCAAAGTAAGCTGTCATGGGATAAGAGGGAAGGTCCCTTTCATGGATTGGTAACTAGTTAAAAGATAGGAAACAAAGGGTAGAAATAAATGGTCAGTTTTCAGAATGGAGAGAGGTAAATAGTGGTGTCCCCCAGGGGTCTGTACTGGGACCAGTCCTATTCAACATATTCATAAATGATCTGGAAAAAGGGGTAAACAGTCAGGTGGCAAAATTTTCAGATGATACAAAAGTACTAATGATAGTTAAGTCCCAGGCAGTCTGCAAAGAGCTACAAAAGGATCTCTCAAAACTGAGTGACTGGGCAACAAAATGGAAGATGAACTTCAATGTTGATAAATGCAAAGTAATGCACAATGGAAAACTTAATCCCAACTATTCATATAAAATGATGGGCTCTAAATTAGCTGTTACCACTCAAGAAAGAGATCTTGGAGTCATTGTGGATAGTTCTCTGAAAACATCCACTCAGTGTGCAGTGGCAATTTAAAAAGTGAGCGGAATGTTGGGAATCATTAAGAAAGGGATAGATAATAAGAAAGAAAACATCATCTTGCCTCTATATAAATCCATGGTATGCCTATATCTTGAATCCTGTGTGCAGATGTGGTCGCCCCATCTCAAAAAATATATACTGGACTTGGAAAAGGTTCAGAAAAGGGCAACAAAAATGATAAGGGGTATGGAATGGCTTCCGTATGAGGAGAGATTAATAAGACTGGGACTTTTCAGCTTGGAAAAAAGATGACTAAGGGGGGATATGAAAGAGGTCTATAAAATCATGATTGGGGTGGAGAAAATAAATAAGGAAGTGTTATTTACTCCTTCGCATAACACAAGAACTAGGGGTCACCAAATGAAATTAATAGGCAGCAAGTTTAAAAGAAACAAAAGGAAGTATTTCTTCATACAACACACAGTCAACCTGTGGAACTCTTTGCCAGAAGATTTTGTGAAGGCCAAGACTATAACAGGGTTCAAAAAAGAACTAGATAAATTCATGGAGGATAGGTCCATCAATGAGTATTAGCCAGGATGGACAGGGTGTCCCTAGCCCCTATTTGTCAGAAACTGGGAATGAGCGACAGGGAATGGATCACTTAATGATTACCTGTTCATTCCCTCTGGGGCACCTGGCATTGGCCACTGTCGGAAGACAGGATACTGGGCTAGATGGGCCTTTGGTCTGACCAGTGTGACTGTTCTTATGTTCTTAACATGACTTCTGCATTGCACAGTGGCAGAGAGTTCCTCTAGGAGTAATATAGGTGAAGGTACAACCACTTATTTCGTACCCCTATCAGAAGTACAAGAGTTAAGGTTATGCTATGGCAAATCTCACCCCACACATTCCATCTCCCAACACACCGTCTTTTCCTGCTAGCCAGGTAGTAGCAGGCATGGGGCTCACAGGATAAGGATGCAAAGCAGTGGCAGCACTAGGTTAATATTTTAGGTAGAGTCTATACCTGGACACTCCTCAGTGACAGCCAGTCTAGTCACGTTCCTTCCTGCTGGTGCTTTGGAGCCCCCTACTGGAATGTGACTGCACAGTCTGAGGCACTTAAAGACTCTATTGTTTATAGTGCAGCTGTTAATCTGGAAGGGCTAGTTTATTATATTAACTAAACTGTGCTCTGGGATAGATAACTTATTCTAAGACTATTTTCTCATTTTTCTGCATAGGCCAGTCTAGTGGCTAAATTGCCATTAGTGAAGGGCCAGTAAGCCCTACAAAGCCAAGGCAGATTGCTTCTTTGGGTAGCCTACTTGTTCTCTGGAAATAGTTTTTGTGTATTGTCCTGATAGTGTAGCCTGGCACATCCCCATGCCTCATCAGGCTTAGTGAAACATATTTCTCTTTTTATAAGATTTTTAAATATGGACAGATAAGAAAAAACTTACCTAATCAAAAGGTTTATGAGAGTAGAATACCAGTATCTGTAGCAAGTTTAAATAGCATAATCTTTAAACACTGTTCTATCTGGTGAGATGCATTGACACAGCTTTCAAGAAAGAAGGAAACTTCAGTTATTTTAGATTGCAATACTGCAAGAAACATTAGACTGTTCTGTGTTTCAAAATTGCATACTTTAAAGGGTACATAGTAAAATAATGCAAATAATAAAAAGCAGAGGGATTCGCTATTTCATAATAGTCAATCTGTTCTCTAGTGCATGTAGCTCTGAAATTGAATACCACAGAATACAATACATTTTTAAGTGTGAGTACTTACCTTTTATATAATTTTCAAACAGATAACCTACTTCTGCTAAAGTAATTGCTAATACATAATAAATGATTATTGTTGGATAGATCAACAAAATGTGTTTGAAAAAACAATCGTGGAACTTTAGAAATGAATCAGTTCTGCATTGATTAGAAAGAGCATTATAATGTCACAACAGATTTAAAAAACAGGATTGACTGGTTGGTTTGATAGGCCATAGGTGCACAGCACTATTATAGAAGACCCTGATTTAATTCATAATATTGGCCTCTGATTGCTTGAGCCATCATGGGCAGAGAGCTTGGCATGAACATTATGTAATATAGGAAGAGCCCACACTGCTGAAGCACAGTTCCTTTTGCCAAATGAGGAGCAACATGAATGGCTCAAAAAGGGTTCCCCTCAAGTTCTCCTCAGTGGAAGGATAGTATCTGCAGTATGGTTCCTTTGAGTGATGGACTCTTATTTCTCTCAGAGATGACAGTCATGGAGGACTCCCCCCAAAAACCAATATCCTGTGCTTGATCTTATACAGGTTTTTGTACCCCAGTGGATTGCCTGATGAATATTCCTTTCTAACTACATTTCGGATGACCGGAAGCACACTTCAGAAAAGCTGGAGTATTTGGCAGGTCCAGGATTCGTCAGGAAAAGAACAAGTTGGAGTGAAGCTTAATAGTCAAACAAAGGCTCTTGAGTTTTCTTATAAAGGGCTGGATGGAAGTGTCCAGACTGCAACCTTTTCACATTTGCCTTTTTTGTTTGATTCCCAATGGCACAAGGTTATGGTCAGCATAGAAAAGAGCAATGTCACTCTTTTTATTGACTGCATTATGATAGAATCCTTACAGATAAAGCCCAGGGGCAAAATCGACGTGGATGGCTTTGCTTTGCTGGGAAAACTTACAAATAATCCTCAAATTTCAATTCCGGTAAGTTTCAAAATCTTACATTACAGAAAAAGTGCTAGAAAATCTTCTCTCTTGTAACATTTTTTCTGGTGAACGTATCTTCAAATATCTTGCGACCAACTAAGGGGTTTAAAAAAGTACAGACTAATGTAGAGTTAAAATTAAGTTTTAGCTCTTTATTCCAACAAAATTGAACCAAGTCATGTTTATAATGCAGCAAATTATCTTAAGATATTTCTGTTGTCAACCGTATTATTTTTGTGAGAAGACTCAATCAAAACCAAGGCATAAGTTTGAAAGGATGCAGTGCTTGGCACAAGACAGGCCTCGAAAACTAGCAATAAGCTGCACATTTTTAACAGAGAGGGTAATTAACCATAGGAGTAAAATTACCAAGATGAGAGGGGGATTCACCATCACATGAAATCTTTAAATCAAGTCTGGATGTCTTTCTAAAAAATAAAAAATGTCTTTCTATGGCCTGTGTTATGCAGGAAGTCAGATTAGATCATCATAATAGTCCTGTCTGGCCTTAAAAGCTATGAAAACAACATGCCCATAATATATGTCACAGATAATACCCAATTTGATGGACCATTAAACCTAAACGTTTCATTTATCTTGCACTGGTATATGTTTCTCCCTGCCTTTTTTGTGTTCTCTTTAAACTGAATAAAGAAATCAATTGTTGGGGGAGGGGAAAAGGGAGGATGGTGTGAGGTTCCAATCATTTCACTCTAATTGACTATGCTGTATACTGTATAAATACCTCAACATTCTTTGTTATTTAGGGGGTCCAAGGCACATTTCAGTGTGTTGTTGGAATATATTACTTAGAGTAGTATAATTTTTAAAAGAAATAAGTTGTGTTTCCTAGTCTCCTTTTCCAATATTTTACTATGGCTCTATTTATTGTACAGAATAGCTTCGCTTCTTATAGGTGTACTGTAAAAACATGTTATTTTAAGATAAATTCTTTATTGTTTGTTGTCACTATGATTGCTTAGGAGAGTTGTTGGTATAGCTCTGTTAGAAAATTATGCTGGCCTTTGAGCCTTTACAAGGATTTATGCCCAAGATTTCTGTTATGTTTTTCAGAGGCTAAGAGTTCATGTGGCTTTACATTGTATGCTATCATTCTTTTTTATCTAAGGGTAAACCAAATAATCCATTATAGAAACTAAACAATACAGAGTACATTATAGTTTGAAAACAGAAAAAAGACCCTCTTGAAAATAGGCCTTGCCAATTGTTTGTGATAAAAAACCCCCCACCCATTAGCCCCTTCTTGTTCAGATGCTAAATGCTCTGTCTAGATTCTCAGATGAGGTAAAACTGGTGAAGCTTCATCAACTTTAGTGGTACTACTCCTATTTATACCAACTGAGGATCTGGACCCAAAGGATCTCAAAGGTATTTAGTCATCTATCTCCTATGGATTTCCCCAGTCTCCTGGTTATAATTATAGGTCAGTTATATAAATCAGTGGCTTATCAGAGGTTAGCTCCAAACTTATTCCTGTTACTGAAAACAAGAAAGGAATAAAACTTCAATAAAACAGTGATTAAGTGATTGCTGCTACAAGGTGCTGAGCTCCCCACAGCTCCCACTGATTTTAAGGAATGGAGGATGTACCTCACTGCAGGCACTTGCATCTTGCTAGAGCTGACCCTCAAGCTGCAATCCTACTTAATTTATATGTTTAAACAGGTTAACCAGTCTGAACCAGTTAAATGGCATGTAACATCTAAAAGGCAGCCCTTATCAACATCCAGTGCACAGAGGTGGATTTGTTCCATAGCTCAGATTAGGAGAATTGCTTCAATGTAGTGTGCTACGGCCAATGGTCTTGGTATTCTAAAAGATATTGCCTACATTTTTTCTGCTTGTGTTCATACTGTGTATTTGAAGTTCAAAAGGTGGAACTCCTGCTATAAATGGTCACTTAACACAAGCAATTGATGTACTGAAGTAGCGCCTTGAAGAAGCAGAATTAGATGGAAGGAATCTAGGTAGGGAATCCTGCAGTGAAAAAGAGACATAAAGGAAGCGAAACTTTAAAGAAAAAAAGAAAAAGAAAGAAACTGTACCAGATGGGTTCAGAATGTACTTAGAGTATCCTTGGTTTATGTTAGTATAAATTTAACAAATAGCAGATAATATGCTACTTGTCAGATACAGAGCTGTGGGTAGTCAGGACTAGTGTTTAGAGCAGGAGTTGGTAACCAGGAGTAGGAGCCCCGGATCAGAGCCAAAGGTCAGATGGCAGAGCTGGAAATCAGGAATTGGAGCCTAGAGTAAGAACCAGAGTCCAAGGCCAGAACTGAAGTCAGGAATGAGGGTCAGAAACTGGTTACCTGAGAGTGAGGAAGGGCTGGGAACAAGCTGGGAACAACTCTGGGCTTTGAACAGCCACAACTTGCTGCTGTTCTTAAGAGCAGGTCTGCTAATCCCCTCTGCTAGTCAGGCAGTCTGACCAATAGGTTGATTCTACTGCAAGCCAACTGTGATTCAGCTGTGAGTCCTCTGTTGCTCACTAGGCAAGTGGAACTAGTGGTCCCAAGCTCAGCTACAAGCTCTCACAAGCCAATATGAACATAACAAATTAGTAATCTTACAGGACCCATCTGTGTTACCTGCCCTTCCTACCATGGGATCCTCTTCAGATTTTTTATATACTGTAGTTGTATACAGACCCCTCCATTTGCATTTTCTGAGAGTATGAATTTGGGAGTGTGAGCATTTCTCCCATTGCCACTGCCCTAGCAAAGATTTTCTCCAATCTCCCTGAGAAAGGGACTCAGTTAGAGAGCATCTTGCTTCCACTTTTCCTCCAGGATATTATGAATTCTCAGGCCTTAAAACTTGGCATGTCCAAAGGAAGGGGCATATGACCTGGTACTTTTATCAGTGTTTCTAACACTTGAAAGATATATTTACAGGACAATCCTATAGGCTAAACTTCACAGAAAGAACTGAAACTTAATGGAGAATAATATTTCTCTCATGTGTATGCAATTAATATAGTGTAAAAGAAATTGGAACACAGAACATACCTACAATCCTAGCTCCAATTATGCCAATGGGAGCTTTGCCATTGATTTAAGTGGGGCCAAGATTTTACTCTAATGTTGAAAAAATGCTTCTGTATGCTTAATACAGCAAATAGTTTGCTAAAGAACAGTTGAATAGTGTATAAAGTTAAACCTTCCAACATATAAATCTCCTTCTTCAGGTAAAGATACTGTTTACAAGAGTTCAGTTCACGATAAGTTCCAATTACTAAGGCTGCCATTGATTGTACTGGGAGCCCCAGGCATATATGAGCAATAATCTGGTTTTAACTTCACTCAGTGATTACTCTAGCTGAGGCACCTCGTGTCTGAATACTCTCAATTTATTTTGCTCATTTATGCTGGTAGATTTCCATTTTTCGCCTGCATATATTTTCCTCCCAAACACTTCCTTCTGACACATTCCGAGTATCCAATTGCATACTGAAACACCTCAATACAAAACACTGATTTTCTGTAAACTACATGGAAGAAGATTGTATTGCAGGATTATACAGTGTAACTCTCATGAAAATTGACCCTATGTAACCCACATTAAAAATACCACTGTTTAGGCTGGGTATTAAAGAATTAATGAAAGGACCTAGGGAGTTGATTAACTGCTCTTTTACACTGGTGTAAAATCAGTGATCTAACTGAGAGGAGCATCAATAAAGATTGAAAGGATCTCAATACAGATCTGATTAATTGTACTTTTACAGCTGTATTACCTTTTGAATCACCCACTAGATGGCAATAAAACCAATGAGGCACACACAAGTCAATTCACTGAACAGGTAGTTCAACAGATTATAGAAAATGTTTTAGATTTATTCTAAATGCAGTGGAACACATTTTCTTAAGGCGTATTAGACAGCTAAATGTTTCAGTGAAAGTTGGTTCTTGTGCTGTCGTACAGCAAATACTACCTTGGAATCTCAGGCCTCATTTAGATCCCACTTATGCTTAATCCACCTCAGTTCTTGCACAGCACAGATAAAACAATAGCATTTTTGGCTCTGTTGTTAATGTTTTGCAAACCCGTTGGCATTTTACAGGCATTTTCAGATATCTTAGGGGATGAGATCATGTACAGAAAAATAGAACTAGCCCAAATAATATATATTTGCTATTTAAATATATAATTAACCTCCCTAGCAATATTAGAAAATGGATTAATCATTTAATTCCTATAAAACACTAAATTATTGCATTTATAAGACACCAATCACTATAGTATCTAGGCATTGTAAAATAGTCTGCTTTGCGTATGGTTACAAAAGAATTCCGAAATGAATGGGTTGTAGCAGGGCATGATGAAGTAATCAACTGACCCTGGGCATGATGAAGTAATCAGCTGACATTAGGGCCCAATTAAACCATTTCCATCACATAACCATAATTCTATAATACAGGTATGTGAAATTAGCTATTCTAAATCAGCCATAGTAAAGATGAAAGTGACAAGATTTGTTCTCTGTGTGTGTGTGTGTGTGTATATGTATAAAAAACGTAGTGGTAAAAGTCACACATCATATACTGCATTTGCTATAAGTATAATATTTGATAGATGGAGTGATTCAGAAAAGAATCTTTAGCTAACCATAATTAACTCTGTGTGCAACCTTATGCAACTTACTTTTTTCTCAAGTGTACAATCCCCTGGACATTAATGGGGCTGCTTGCATGAATAATTTCTATTTACATGAGTAAGGTTTGCAGAATTGACCCCTTATTTTCAGTTTTTAAAATGCACTTGTCGCCATGTCTCTTTCATATATGACCTCTTTATCCACTGTTAAAAAACACAAATAGTGAAATGAGAAAAGCTATTTTAATAGGTTTCAGAGTAGCAGCCGTGTTAGTCTGTATTCGCAAAAAGAAAAGGAGTATTGTGGCACCTTAGAGACTAACCAATTTATCTGAGCATAAGCTTTCGTGAGCTACAGCTCACTTCATTGGATGCATTCAGTGGAAAATACAATGGGGAGATTTATATACATAGAGAACATGAAACAATGGGTGTTACCATACACACTGTAACCAGAGTGATCACTTAAGGTGAGTTATTACCAGCAGGAGAGCGGGGGGGGGGACCTTTTGTAGTGATAATCAAGGTGGGCCATTTCCAGCAGTTGACAAGAACATCTGAGGAACAGCGGGGGGTGGGGGTGGGGGGGGATAAACATGGGGAAATAGTTTTACTTTGTGTAATGACCCATCCACTCCCAGTCTCTATTCCAGCCTAAGTTAATTGTATCCAGTTTGCAAATTAATTTCAAAAGTAATTGCTGAACTGGAATTAATTTGCAAACTGGATACAATTAATTTAGGCTTGAATAGAGATTGGGAGTGGATGGGTCATTACACAAAGTAAAACTATTTCCCCATGTTTATCCCCCACCCCACGCTGTTCCTCAGACATTCTTGTCAACTGCTGGAAATGGCCCACCTTGATTATCACTACAAAAGGTCGTCGTCCCCCCACCTCCCCGCCGCTTTCCTGCTGGTAATAGCTCACCTCATGTGATCACTCTGGTTACAGTGTGTATGGTAACACCCATTGTTTCATGTTCTCTATGTATATAAATCTCCCCACTGTATTTTCCACTGAATGCATCCGATGAAGTGAGCTGTAGCTCACGAAAGCTTATGCTCAAATAAATTGGCTAGTCTCTCAGGTGCCACAAGTCCTCCTTTTCTTTTTATTTTAATAGGTTTAGTTTATATTAGTTCTGACATCTCCATGTTCTTTTCTGAGCACCTCAGTTCTGCATTTCTCCCCTAATAACTCTTTGTGCTGATGTGTATCGGAAGAAAGTATGACAAAGTATCCTCATATATGTGCAAAGCACCCTCAAAATATTTCTCTGATGCAAGGAAAACAGTGTCATCCTTCATGACCTGTTCAACAGAATATAATCCACGGATAGTTTGGTTATGTGGGAAGAGACCTATAAAGCAAGGCTGGGTTGCAGTTGCTCTCTTTTAAAAACTGTCACTCTCTTTTCTTTAATGGGCCCCAAGCCAGCTGCAGCTTTGAACAATTCACTCATAGTTAAACTTATTTTTTTTCATTTTAAAAATAGCTTTCATCTAAGCCTAGTTATACATTACAGCCAAAACAGAACATTAAGGTTGCAAAGTCAAGTATTCAAAAGTTAGGAAATGCCAGAATTAAGGGTGCCAGTGCAACCTTAATTTGCATCCCCCTCTCCCTTCGCCTTTGGGAGTCTGTATTATGATATAGTCTTGAATTACACGGTCATTTTTTCCCACAGGACCCCTCCTCATTCAGTGAATGGGTAGTTATTCAGCGTTTTTGTTTAATGGGGCATTTCTATGGTGCTGTCACCATACTATCTGAGCTCTTCACAAAAATTAATGAATACATCTTCACTACACACCTGTGAGATTAGCTGGGAACTGAGACAGAGTGATTAAGGTCAAAATTGTCAAGTGTTCACCAATTTTGGATGTACAATTTGAGATACTGAGGGCCTGATTATTTCGTGTTTAGCATTATTTAGCACTTTATATGTCAAACCATAGCTGCCATTGACTTCAGTTGGAGCTGTAACTGCTCAGCACTTCTGCACATCTGTCCCCCAAGCTGGGCATCCAGAAAATGAGGAACACACAATTAGTGGCCAAATGTGAAAATTGTGGTTTTGGTGACTTGCCCAGGATTGCATAACATCTCTGTGGCAGAGGAAGAGGTAGAATCCAGTTCTCCAGAGTAACATTCAACTGCCTTTAGTTTAAAAGACCATGTTTTCTCCTCCTAAAATCCCCTGCCTCATTCACTACACACCTTCCAATTTCTGCAATAAATAAGGCAGGGGTTCTACCGACAACAGTCTCCTTCAGTACACAACCATGAATCATTCCAAAAGCCTTTCCATCTCGTGCACTGAATGAGGCAGGGCTCCTGTGGGGAAAAAAATTGCATATGATCATGTAATTAAAGACTGTATTATCATGCATACATATAAGGACCCAACTGAAGTTTGTATATGACAACCTTTAATTCTGGCATTTACTAATTTTTCAGTGTTTGACTTTCCAGCTCTAACATTCATTTAATGTAGTTTTTTAATGTATCTTTTAAAAAAATTGTAAAACAAAACAAACAAAACCAGACAAAAGCAGAAATTCCGACACTCAGAACCGTATTGGCCCCCAACTTGGGTCATCAGCAGGGTCCTGATTTTTAGAACCATAGCACAGACTTCTATCACTTGATCTAATAGAGTAAATGGTGGCAGTGGTAGACTATCTTCTATGTGGACCATCCATTAGAGGGGGGCTGAGAAACACACTTTGCCAGCAAATTTCACAGCAGGGGACTGTAGAGACTCAGGACTCCTGAATTCAGTTCCAGGTTCTGGCGAGGAGTGTCCTCAAGTGGCTATAGTGTCTTCTGCCCCATCTACGCCAGCCTGTCTGTGTTCCCCTTTCCTTCTATTCAACCGCCAGCCCATTGATTCCTGCCCCTTCCCCCTCTGTTTTTATCCAACCATATACCCAATCCCTCAGCTCCTGCTCATCTCCTCCTCTGCTTCTGTCTAACCCCCGCTCCAAATCTTCTCAGCTCCGGTTCCACATGTTCCTATCCAACTCTCACACCACAGCTTCTGACCCTCTCCTCCCTGCACCTATACACCTGCTACACACCCCAGCTCCTGACACACTCCCCTCTGTTGCTATCAAAATTTCTGCTCAAATAGTTAGTTTGACAAAGCAATAAACAATTGAAAACAGAGTCTTATAATGGAAAATGTCAGGCAGCCCTACTAGCTACATTTATGATATCAAAGAAAGAAACTCTTTGGAATATCAAGACTGGTTAATCTTTCGATGCCTAGAGTCAAGATTTCCCTTTATCAGTTATGGGATATATTGAAACCAGCATCATAAGGTGTAAATATGAATTTTGAATGTCCTATTCTTATTATTTTGTGTTATAGCCTTACCAATGCTTAACTATAATTTACATCATGCACTATGTATATATGCAGTTGGCTTTGGTTAGAGCAAGCAGGGAGATTTCAAAATTATTGTTGGAGAAGTGAAGTAAATAAGTGACTCGCAAATAGGGAAGGAGAGGCAAATAAATAATGCAGAACCGGTGACAGAGCACCCCTGAAATGTGGAGTGTCATGAACAGCAAATAGAACAAGCTAGTTAGGAAGAAAATGGATATAGTTAAGGACCTAGGATGGAACAAGTCTGTGGAGCGTTTCGAAAACCAAGAGGGGAGATTTTAAATGAGATTCAGAGAAAAATGAGATGCCAGTGAATGTGACAGAGACTGGGGACTATGGCACAACATCCTTGAGGAAGAGAGCAGTCTAGCCACTGCATTCTGGAAACTCTGAAATCTTCGGAGTAAATATAGAGAACAATAAAGATTTGATTGCAAGAATTTCAGTAAAGGCAGAATCAAAGTAAAGAAGAATTCTAGCAATTTTGGCAAACTTGAGGACATAGATGTGGCAGTAAAGGACTTCAATCTGTGAAGCATTAATGAGGTACAGTATATGGAGTAATGTGGAAATGAGGAAGTCAACATAAGGAACCAGATAGGAATGGAGGGATCTAAGAATGAGTCAAGGGGGATGAAAGCTGGGTTCTAGCTGCATAGAAATCATGATCAAGATTGAAATGAAATGAAATGAAAGTCCTGAAGACTCATACTTCTTCCCTGAGGTTCTCAGGAAGGCTAGATCTCAACCTTTACGTATTACGAGTATATTTTACAACAGAAAAAAGCATCACGCTCCTTCCTTCCCATTCCATCTGGTCATAAAGAAGGGAAGGTTGTGACCCCCTTCACCAGTTTTGCAGCCTGAAAAAACATGGAGTAGACCATTCATTAGCTTCATGACCACAAAAATCATGTAGAATGAGATGGGAAAATGATCTAAGATCTCACAAAAAGAAATATTATGCATGTGTACTAAAATAATTTATATGGATGTACCTGTATTTAATGTACCATATGGTACATTACATACCAGAGGACATACCTCTGAAGCTATTTACTGCATCTATTCACCCAGTCATTTCCAGCTGAGGGTATGTAAAGCACACTTTCCTCATCTATGCAGACACCTAAAGGATCAGTTGTTAGTTCTTAGAGGCAAAGAAGTGGTTTTATTTCTGGGTCATTTTACAGAGCCAATGTGAAAATATTGAAGAAGATGTGAAATCTCACAAAGGTATATCAGCCTGCCCCAGAATGTTTCAAGTGTATATATGAGTCAGGTCTCTAGAATTCCTCCTACTTAGACCTGCATTCATTGTCAAACCTGTCATTCTTTATCCATGTAGCTGTCTAGTCCAAAGGAAATCATTTTATGAATGTGTATTCATTAATAAAACAACTTCCACAGCATAATATAAAGATGAAAGAACACCTGTTCTTGGACATGACCAACTGTAGACTTCCTTTTCCCTTAATTCCTACAACAGGTTTTATGCCCCTTTCTAAATATACAAACAGATGCTAGAGCAAGGGAAGAACCAAAGGTAACTAGCCGGTCTGTTCTAAAGAAGTAAGCTCCAGCACCTGATACCATTCAGTTGCTGAGCACCTGCTGTTTATGCTTAATGTTCCAGGAACTATGAGTGTTATATGTGTTATATATCCCTTAGACTGTAATCATATCTCTTGTTTTCTACTACACAACTTTTAAAACCCAGAGATGGCTGATCAGAGTGTTCATGTCATTGAAACCTGACAAGCATGAACATCTGAAATAAATTAATCTCATTTTATCCCCTTCACTAGTTTGAAATCCAGTGGATGCTGATTCATTGCGACCCTCTACGACCACAAAGAGAAAGTTGCAGTGAACTTCCAGCCAGGAGATGGGTAAGGGGCTTCCTCAGCCTTACATTCCTAGTATTCATACTATCATTGGGTCTACATCTTCAACCTTTCCCTCTGGGCCTCCGGCTGTTATCACTCTCCTTATTTTTCTTATGGTTATAGGTGTCTATATTTAGCATCTGTGTCTGGGACTTGGTGCCTTTCAAAATGGTCTCGTGGTTTTAACTCTTCTCTTGCTTTCTTGCTTTTTTCTTATCAAACTACCTAAGGCAGAGATATTTAAAATGTGTGCCTCTGTAGGGCTCTTTGCAAGCACCATGGCCTAGCTTTGCTTTTCTCTCTTGATAACTCATGCAGAAAGTTAAAAGACTGCTGCTGAGGACCATGGTCAGAGCAGCAGCAGCAGGGCAAAGGGTTAAAGGAGCTGGTGTCATTCAATCCCCTCCTTCCTAGCATTCAGATTTCCTCCAATCCCCATTACCCTCCTCTAAGACCATTAATAAACAGAAGAAACAGATGCCTGTAGCAGGGCTTACCTTTCTGCTGCTGCTAGTGAAGTCACTTGGGGGGAATTTTATGTCTTGCGGGTCCTAAAATCCATCAAGAGCAACATTGCTGGCCAGCAGAGAAGTGACCATGTCTAGCACTGCTCGGGGCAGGGGAGCCTTACCTCTAGGGGTTTTTCTACAAATTATGTGCCTTTGCCTGGCTCAAGTAAGTTGTACCTGACTTTTATTATACATTTCTTATTCATTGCAGATAAGCCAGACAGCCATGGAGGTAAGTTTTAAGGAAAGGAAACCTGCTCAGTGCAAAGAGAAAGGGTCTATACAAAGTCCCTGGGAAGCTGAGAACAATCTCCTGTCCTCTTGTCTGGGATCTGATGCCTTTCAAAATCCAACAGTCTCGTGGCTGGGTTATCTTATCCCAGCAGTGGTGGCTGTAACTTTATTTTTTTTAAAAACTGAAATCACATTAGCATTTCTAACGTGGAAAAAATAAGTTAAGCAAAGAGATGTAGATGCAATGGTTGCAATTGCTTTGAACAGAACCTTTCTATGCAATGTGCCAATGAGCAGTGGTAGGACAGGGTTTAAACTGCAAGTAAGAATATCATCAATTTAATAAGAACTTGAGAGGTTGCTCTAAGAAAGAAACATTTCTAAAGTGCCAGTAACATTTGAAAAAGAGCAGGAAGGACATGGGCTATAGCTAGGACTGCCTGAATGGGATTGGAGATTTCAGATTCTGGCAGCTCTTGCCAGACTGAGAGCATCACCTCCTCCTGTCGGGTCTTGAGGTTTCATTCACAAAGCCTCCATTGTGAGGTTTGCTTTGCCTGGCTGTTGGAGTTTAGTAATAAAGAAAACAGTCCAGTATATTATAGAACTCAAGGGTTACAAACATTCTTTCAAAGAACGTGTTTCTTTGGGTTCAAACATATTCAGTGCCTGCTAACACCTCTCTCAGGAGCCCAGCCTGTGGAGAAGGCTAATTATAACCAGGATTGTAGATTTTAATGTACTTGTGAGGACAGGTAACTGGAATTTTTTTATAAGGAAAAAAAATGTTATTGCAGTGAATACTTTAGTGAGAGCAGAGAAGGGCTGTATTATTAAACTTTCCTTCGTAACACAAACTCTTAAGAAGAGTCTCTTCTGTTTAGGCTGAATGAGCTTGTTAGAATAGGTGTGGAGAATTTCAAAGCGTTATTCACAAAGAACATGATTTTTCCTTCACTGTTTTTATATTGATTTTTCAAGGGCCAGGCTAGTGAATTTCTGATGTAAATATTACCCCCAAAACTTTTGCTCCACAAAGCCCAGATTGTACTGTACAGTTACACAGTGACATATACACTAGCATGCCTGTTCTTGTGCAGTGGGTGAATGACAATAGACGAGGACAGGGGGAGTTTTTGAGAATTTGTAATCCTGGTTCAGATTGCAATGGACATTTTGGCAGTCGCTAAACAAGGGGGAATGCAGTTCAGTGGGTCAAAATGACAGTTACTTTAATCAGGTGCACAAGACCAACTGTATGGTCAGCTAAGGGCCCTGGTGACTGAGGAGCCCACTTAGAAGCGTTTAGAAATTCTTTCCCTATGGGCTGGTCTCCCTGTTCCTGCACCCCTACCCAGAAGTTGCTGCAGGTTTTCTGGGATCTGCTCACTATCTAATTGCTCTTTGTTTTATTCCTTGTCAGAGAGGCCCCCCAGGTCCACAAGGCCCCCCAGGGCCACCAGGGACACCAGGAGTTCCTGGCATTGATGGCATAGATGTAAGTGTCTCCCATACATGAGTCACCATAGCTGGCAGCTAGGAATGCCTCCTGCACACACCTGAACTATTCTTAATACATTAGTAGTTAGTCCTTGGGATCCTTTGAATTTGGCAGCACTCTCTAGTGTCCTTAATAATCTGCATAGGAATTATTGTTCAGCATCGGCTGAAACAGTAATGGGTGTGTGGGGTAGTGGCGGTGGGGCAAGGCAGTCTGGTAGTCTGTAAAAAGGATTATATGGGATTATTTATTACAGTATGTGATAGGAATCATATGCAATTATTCTTGATAATCTGTAAAGAACTATACAGGATTATTCTTGATAGCATACAGTAGGTATATAGAATTATTCCACATAATAGGAACTATATGGGATTACACAATAGAAATGAATTAGGGATCATTCCTGATCATCTGTTTAACATTTTGCACATGGGTTCATTAGTGTCACCTCGGGACTCTAAAGGCTGCTGACTGAACCGTTTCTCTTTTACATCCCGTTAGGGAGACAGAGGTCCCAATGGCCCCCCAGGCCCTCCGGTAAGTAATTTACATTGCTTTGCATTCGATCTTGCAACAGGATCAATCCAGATCTTTGTATCAGAGTGTCTCAGCTGTGCTTGCTTCTCACTCTAAAATATGTTATTTCTTTGTTCATTTGAATCCTGAAGGGTCCGGATGGCGAGCCAGGCAAACCAGGTGCCTCCGGGACGCCAGGAGAGCCAGGAGCTGATGTGAGTAGACATTGTCTTCTTTTTTGGAAAAATAATCAGTTTTAAGCTATTTCTGGAGGGAGGCGACCTCCTTCTAAGGTCCCTGGTTTAATCACAACCCAGATGGCCAGCCGTGTGTGAGTGAAGGATCTGGCTGCCGTTTGAAAGGCTCTCTCTTACACACAGGGCTGGGCTGGGAGGTGGTTAGAGAGACTGGGCACAGGGTCTGGAGGACTGAGGTCCCTGGGGAGGGCTGAGGATTCCAGCGTTTCCTTGGGTGATAACAGAGCAAGGATTGTTTGGAGTTACAGAGAAACAGCTCTCTCCCTCTTTGCCCTGAGGACGGGGAAGAGCTGTGGCAAGAGGGGAGAGGCAGTCAAAGGGGAGGGATGCGATTGGGAGGGAGGGACCTGGCGAAAGCCCCATGAAGGTGCCCATACTGTTCATCTATGTACAGCCTGCACAGACCCAGCTGCCACAAGGGAAAGGAAGGAGGAGTCGAGCTACTGCACGTGCTGGGTGCAAGGCGGCTGAGGCAGGGAAGGGTGCCCTCTCCCATCCTAAATCCTGTTGTAAACCAGAGCGTGTATGCTGCCTGCCACGTGGAGTCCAGGCTTCAGGAATTAATGGGAGCCAGGGGCATTTGTGGGCAAATGAAAGTAAAGCGAGATGAATGGAGTCTCAGCATCAGGCCTTGCCAGGCAGCATGCTTCATCGGCTCCTCTCCTGCCTGTGGGGGTTCTGGGACCAGCCCAGGGAATCAGCTCCGCCCTGCTCTGGGATGAGAAAAAGGAGAACAGCAAAGGAAAACAGAGAGACACTTTGAATTGCCCCCTACTGACCAACAGGCAAGAGCAAGACCTGTCTCTTTAAATAAGCAAGGAACCCATGACTGAGGCAATTTCCTCATTTCCAGTTGGTATAACTGGTCTGCAGGGGGCGTTAGCAGTTTCCGGGATGTTAAGAACTAGTCACAGATTGATTCACTTTGCCCTGCCTGTGGAAGCATCACATTCACTTTTCCCATACAACACTATAAGGGCAACTGAGGGCACAAACAGAGAAACTTCCTCTTGGGGAATGTTGGGACAGAATGAAGAAAAGGGAGAATATATTATGAGAGAGCCCAACAAGACTAAATGCAAGACTCATGCAAGAAACATGCTAGCATGTGAAGGAATAAATTTAAAATGTGATCCAATCCTCTGGGAATCAAGGGTTGTTTTGAATCATTCTTCATGAGACAAACTGTGCTCTTTTGTTTTTTGTTTTAGAGATCTGGAATTTACAGCTGAAGAGCAAACTTTTATTTTATATTATTATTTTATATTAGAATAGCAGTGGATTGTGAACTAAAACTGCAGATCAAAAGCTCATGCACGGATTTAACAATCTGTCACATACTCATGAGCTCAGTCAAGAATGGATATTTTAAAATCTTCCACCCTACAAGATGAACTGGAAAAAAAATGTCTGTCACATATTTTTCAATATTTTCTGATTATGAAGCTGTATACTGGCTGGTCAAGTAGTAATCTAATCTGAAAATGTTATGCCTTAAATAATAACCATGGACCATGAAAACACACAGTATATGAAGTAAATAACCAGAGGATTACTGTGTGGTTGAGGTGTTAATCAGAAACACTAGTTTCTCAGTAACTTCAGATAGAATGTGAATGTAGTGTATAATATAAATGGTCATGTATTTGTTTAACATATAGTTACAAAATTGTTACAAGCTTTTAAGTGCCCTATGGAAACAAATTAGATCCATTTTTTACAATTTAAATGAAGACAGACTGATTGTGCAAGTTTTTTTAAATACAGATTTTAGTCATCTTTACATAATTTTAGAAAACCAAAATATAATATGAAAATACAAATTCATTTAAATACCCAAGCAGATGATCGATGGTCTTTAAGAGTGTTGCTTAACACATCCCACTTATTTTATATTATATAAATATTTCCCCCAAATAGAAAAGGAGTACTAGTGGCACCTTAGAGACTAATTAAAATAGAATTTTTATTTCTCAGTAGCAATACATGACCTTGTAAGTGCAAGAAAACTATTGTTATGTCACATTTAGCACATCCAAATTTGAGACAGCTAGCTACATGGAACTGTGGTAAAGTAATGATTATGCTTTAGTGAGCTAAAGCTTATGGATGGACTTTAACTGTGATACCAGGAGAAACAGAATCCCAAGAGAAATAGTGACTTGAATATATATTATTCTGAAGGAAGGAAGACTTCAACCCACCCCAATGAGGGTTACTGCCCTTGTGACTTTGTTTCTTTATGGGGAACAACACAAGGGCCTAAATAACTAAGGTTCAAGGGAATCTTATTTTGATGGAAAGCTAGAACAAATCATAGAATCACAGAATATCAGGGTTGGAAGGGACCTCAGGAGGTCATCTAGTCTAACCCCCTGCTCAAAGCAGGACCAATCCAATCATCTCAGCCAGGGCTTTGTCAAGCCTGACCTTAAAAACTTCTAAGGAAGGAGATTCCACCACCTCCCTAGGTAACGCATTCGAGTGCTTCACCACCCTCCTAGTGAAAAAGTTTTTCCTAATATCCAACCTAGACCTCCCCCACTGCAACCTGAAAAAATATACTGGCACTAAAACACTATCTTATTTGTACATTTGGGGAAACTTCTTATTGTAGTTCTTTCCTTTGATGGAGTTGTCATATTGGTATTTATGTCTTATGCAAGGATTTAAGCACATTGTGTAGCTTATATAAAAATGGCAGAAAAATAATTTGTAAGACTTGACTCAGCAATTGTAAGGGGTGGAGAGAACATGAACTATATGGATGTGCTAAAATTAACTTGAAAATGAAACATGCTGGAAGTTGATTGTTTTTTCTGTAAAGGTCTTCTGCAAAAGGTGAACTAAAAATTCCTATTTAAACCTGTTTAAGATCCAAAATCCATAATAGAATAGGGATTTGATCTTGCCAAAATCCACATTAATTTCAATATTCCAAATTGACTTCACTGAGTTGTCCCTGAGACCCTCTGTGTGCAAACTGAAAAACAATAAGCAAAGACCAAATATAAAACCAAATATTTGAAAATCTTTTTATCCTTTACTTTCCTGCCAAGACTCAGTTTCTGGATTCTTTGTTTCCCTTTCAAGGCAACTCAGTCACCTAAACCACATCATATTCTTCAACTCCACAGTTAAAACATAAGAACAGCCATACCAATGGTCCATCTGGCCCAGTATACTATACTGTCTTCTGACAGTGGCTGGTGCCAGCTGCTTCAGAAGAAATGAATAGAACAGGGCAATTATCAAGATCCATCCTCTGTCATCCAGTTCAGCTTCTGGCAAATAGAGGCTAAGGACACCCAGAGCACAGGATTGCATACCTGACTATCTTGGCTAATAGCCATTGAAGGTTATGAACTTATCTAATTCTTTTTTTAACCCAATTATACTTTTGGCCTTCACAACATCCCTTGGCAATGAGTTCCACAGGCTGACTGTGTGTTGTGTGAAGAAGTACTTCCTTATGTATGTTAGAAACCGGCTGCCTATTAATTTCACTGGGTGACCCCGGTTATTGTGTTATATGAAGGGGTAAATAACACTTCCTTATTCACTTTCTCCACAACATTCATGATTTTATAGATCTCTATCATATCCCCTCTTAGTCATCTCTTTTCTAAGATGAACAGTTCCAGTCTTTTGAATCTCTCCCCATACAGAAGCTGTTCTGCTTTAGGTGCTTTTGATGCCTTCTTGCTCCTGCATATACCCCAGTCTTACTGAATGAGTGAAAAATAGTAAAATGTAAATATATTTACAGTTGAAGACTACACAAATTGACCTTAATATACACTCATTGTGCATCCAACTGGCATGGAATTAAAAATAACATGTATCTGGGTTTTTCATTTATACTGTCCTTCCTTATCCTTAAATTGCTGGGCCAGTTCTGATTTCTTTAATTTTGTTTTTCTCTTACAAATTATTCTACTGCCAGTTATAATAAACTGAACAAAAAATACTGCACAGTAATTGTCCATAATGACCATGTAAGCTCCAGAAAGTAAATTAGCAGGAAAAAAGCCCTTTGGGTCACATACTGAATTATTAGAAACTCACCAAAAAGGAAAATATTGGACGAAGATAAAAGCAAGGATTTTTTGATAGATTTCTTGAATTATTAAGCCACATAAATGTTTGAGAACAACTTAGTCCTTACTGAACTCCCAGTTATAATTGCCTTTTTTTTTTTTTTCGTTTTAGTCAGAGAGGCAAGTATGGCATAAGGCCAAATCATGACCCAACCTGTATCAGCCACATGGCCCTTTAATTCAGGGGATACTCTCAGCGCAGAATCTGTGTGGCTGTCTCATTTTGCTTGTGGCAACCACATAGTATGCCCCAGAGGCTGGGTTTATGATTCCACCCTCCTGGATTGCCATGTGCGAACACCAGGAAGATGGAGGCAATGAGACGGGGAGGCCTACTCCAATATTTCTGTGTGGTATGGGGGCTAGTTCCTTCTTGGCTGAATGACAGGGACACTGAATGGTTTAGTATGGCCTACAGAATGAGGTCATGGCTAACTATGGCTGCTAGTCTGGGGACCAAAGAATTCCTGTCCTTTATCATTGCAATCAGAAGTAGAAAGGGAAGAGTGCTACCACATACGATTGGGCCCTGCTCCCTATCCTTTCTTCCTCAACAGTAACATCTTCAACTTGTTTTGGGAAGGAAGAGAAGGGTGAAGAGATACACAGAGGGCTGCTGTGAGGAGTGGTTTGGGGAAGTAATTTGCATCATCTCCGTTCTTGCACAAAGCAGATGCAGCTTCTATTCCCCTTCCCCAACTCCCTAAGCCTAACTATCTTCCCAGTGGTCAGCCTGGTGTCTAGCTGACCTATAGAGCAAGTAAGTGGCTGCCATGTGCCTTATTACGTACATAGGGCTAACATTTGGTTCAAAATGATTGTACGTCCTAGGGTACATTTTTAATACTATCAACAATAGTCTATTTTGGATGCCTATGTGTAGCTGTCATTGAAGTCATGCTTTGAAGTCAAAATATGGCCTTATATATATGGATAATCTATACAGCATATGAACAGTATCGGTGTGAGTATAAATCTAATGTAATACAGAGGCTTTTAGGGGGATAACTGACTATTAATTTCCATATTCACATTGAGATGCATATGGAAGGAAGGGTGGGTTCTTTTCATCAGAGGTCACCAAAAGGTCATCTGTTTTTCTCATCTGATTTCAAACATTCAAGTATCCTTTTAAGATACATTATTGAAATTAGTTCCAGTTTTTCATTATGGGCAACTGATTATGCAGTACAAACATAGAAATTTGACATTTTAATCATAAGTCACAAAAGTTCATCTGTCTAGCAAAATTTCTCTGATTTGGAAAAATTTAAGGGAATCTGAGGTCACCTATTGTTACTAACTGGAATTTAGCCAAGGTTATTGTTGAAGGCAATATAACCCAGGTGAAAATAATAGCCACAAACTCTCACCTTGAACTTTGGCAGAGTTTGGATATTCATTAGAATTTTGAAAGTCAGCTCCATCTCTGTATCTCACTAAACTATTTGCATTGTAAGACAATTTCACAGTGTTTTATATTTTATAGAGTTTTCTGTTGTGATTAATAAAAACATGAGTTACATTAATATGTTACACTTTATTTCACAAGGGACTAACAGGCCCTGATGGATCGCCTGGCCCAGCTGGACCCCGAGGACAAAAGGTAAGAATAAAGTCAGTTATTAAGTCTTTGATGCATTTTTCACAGGCGTACTTATAGACTTTTTGAGGGTAATGAGACTCTACAGTCTTTTCTAATGAATATGGAATGCAATCCTGATCCAGTTGGACCCTCCTTCTGAGACACTGAGTGCCCTCAACTCCGATTGACTTCATTAGCAGTTGAAAGTGCTCAGCATCTCTCACGGGGTGTTCAACCCTTTGCATGATTGGGCCCTATAATAACTGCTGTCACCATACGTAGCCACCACCATAACTGCAAAACCTCAGTTCCTCAACAATTCAAATGTAGGAACTTTCAACATAAGAACACTAATACAGAGTAACCAAAATGTTTGAATTGTTCTCTTTAAAACAAAACAAAGTTATAATATTTATGATCTGATTTCCTATCCTTTTCCGACTCTGAGTAGAAATTTCCTTTACATGTTGTTCCACTGAATTAAATGGGACTGCTCGATTAAGTGCTAGTCAAGGTGAGAAAGGATTGCAGAATCTGTCCCTTAGTACGTAGCCTTCAAGGGACAAGAACTATATCTTCCTAAATGTTGCGTACAACACCAACTGTGGTATTATAGCTTGACAAATAATAACAATTTGATTATTTGCAGGGTGAACCTGGATTGCCCGGAGGCCGTGGACTTCCAGTAAGTCATATATTTATTATAGTATAGACTTAAAATACCAATATAAATTATTTTAATTGCTAGATGGCATGATGGAAAACAAGAAAATCTCTTAAGGAACTCTGAGGTAGCAGAGCAGGGGTTCTCAAACTTTTGTACTGGTGACCCCTTTCACACAGCAAGCCTCTGAGTGTGCCCCTCTCCCCCTTTATAAATTAAAAACACTTTAAAATATATTTAACACCATTACAAATGCTGGAGGCAAAGCAGGGTTTGGGGTGGAGGCTGACAGCTTGCGACCCCCGAGGGGTCCTGACCCCCAGTTTGAGAACTCTTGTAGTAGAGTAACACTTTTATTTTTGCATTGGTAGGGTACAGATTCAGTCATTCAAAGGCATTGAAGGCACATTCTTTAGAAAATGGAGTCTCTAGTTGATGGAATTGATTTTTTTACAACCCCATTACAAAGAGTTCATTGCATTCAGACTAACTGATTTATCTGCATGCTCTAAAGGGAATGAAAATTTCTGTGAATGGATCAAGTTTTTGAGAACATATTTTCTAACAATTTCTATCTCTTTGTGGAAGTGAAGAAGAGCCCTCAGACAGGGAAGTCCATGGTTTACATGGGTATGTTAGCCCAAGAAGGGTCAGGTTTCAGCTCATCTCTATATAAGTTTAAAAGTTTGTATGACTGAAATTTGAGTGCACGAGAGAGGGTTTTTTTTGTTTTGTTTTGTTTTTCGATGGTGAAAGACAGCATAATGTGAGAAGAGGATTTCAAAGAGAACTGTTCAGCTTTGAATTCAGAGAGGGCTAAGTATTCAGGTTTGGAGTCTGAGAAGAATTGCCAGGTTAAAGACCTTCCAGAAATGGAGAACTGGATGATTCCAGACACAGAGAAACTGAGACTATAAAGGAAACCCTTTAAAAAGATGGGAATGGGAACAATTGGAGGGTATCGTGCCCTGATATATGGCTTCAGGAGATTAAGAATTGATTCTTCCCTGAGACTAGAATTGTTGGGACTAAGTATTAGGCTTGCTCTATTCTATCTTGATCCACAACTTCGTAGCCCTGACTGTATGTTTTCATTTTTAATTGTGACCCATTAATTTTTACTATTATTTATATACAGATTCACTCAAAATGCTTAGGCATAAAAGAAAATGTATTCCTTATCTTGAATAACAGCTTACATGTAAAAAATGTTCAAGCTTAAGGTACATCATTTCATGTGGATATATTCCTTTATTTTCCAAATATACATGTTCCTTAGCTGAAAATCCAAACCCCAGGACAATTAGAGTACAAACTTGTGACAGCTAGTGGGGTCTGTGTATCCATAACATAAGCAAACCGTGGTTAGAGAAATAGCAAAACTGAGAGGGCTGCTAAGTAGATTGAAAGCACTGTTTTCAGAGGGGAAGGGAGGGTTTGCCAGTTATTCAGCAGAGTAGATGGTGAAATGATTGCTTAGGACAGTGGTTTGAATTAGCTGCAAAACTAAATTGATGGAATGATGGAGACAGCTTTGGGTTGCCAGTTCTGTTACTCATAGGATCTGAGAGAAGTGTGTATGAAGAAATTTACCACTTGAGGTGAAAAGTGACTATGGAAAATTAAAAGATGCATTAATGGAATTATTTCAACCTAAAATACATGGTACTGGAAGCTGGGCTGCATTCCTATAGATGTGAAACTTAGGGAAAGTATAGAGTATTTTAACTTCATCCAAAGGGAACCTGCAGAGAACGTGGGTTCCAGGACAGAATAATAGGAGAGCTTGTTGGAAAGGTGGATGTCAGAAATGTCTTTAAAGGATTTCCCTTCCTTTGGAAGTGGAGTTGCTACTGTGAAAACACATCAAAAATGCATCATTATAAAGGAAACCTCAGTTGTTCAACCTGACAGCTCTGCTAGGAGTGGAATTTATTTGGCATTAAGAGCTCAAATGGTCCTTGTGAGGTTTGTAGAGAACACAGATTTTTCACATGCACACACATTGTGGAGGAATGTCACCCATGGTAAGAGAGTGAATTAGAAACCATATTTGGGGGCTGTAAAATGATCAGTGGGATTATGGGCCACTGTTTTGCAGTTCTAGCTGCTAGTGATCCACTCCAGTGTGCCTTGGTAGTGATTGACTTTTTTTTACTGCATTGCAAGCTGTACTGCACATGCCATGTAGGACATGTATGGTAGTGTGGTGAGGAAACCGGTATCACTAGTATTGAAGTGTGGGATGGCTGATGTTGTGTGTAAAGTTGTGACCTAGAACACAAATATTAGTAATTCTCAGGTAAAAGGAACTGTTTATGGCCAGGAAAGAGGGATGTACTGGAGACACCTGCTGATACTATTGAAAAGTATCATTTCATTGTGGGTGAGTAAAACAAGATAGAGCAAATTGCCTATCCATTTAGTAAATGAGACTCTTGAGCCCCAGATTTTAGGAAAGGATACAATATTTGGAGGACTTCGGTGTTGGTGATCTGACACCATGGCTATTAGCATGAAAGAGCCAAATCCAGATAGAAAGAGTTCTGCTCAGAATAAATCTCTCTGGCGAATTACATTCATGGAAGCTTTCACACTGAGTGAATGGGACTGCAGGCTAGAGAGAATAGGGAAATTACTGAAATTCTCCAAAAAAAGCTAATACTAGTGATCTTGACTTTAGTGAGATTAAACTGATTCCTATCCCTTCCTCTTCCCCCCTCATGGAACCTAACCTATAAACCAGGGAATAAGGAGGGCCTCTAATTCTTATCTGCAGGCATATTTTGAGAAGCACATACTGGCCTTGTTTCATGTTTCAGCCTCCTGAAACCCTGGGGTTGGTCTGTTAGACCTCAGCTATCAGAAATACAATGAACATGCTACAAAGAAGGCATATTGGTTGCCATGTTTAGATGAAAATCTGGATGCACTTGTCTTTGTGGGCTGGTTTTCTGCACTGGATTCAGCCAGTGGCCTTTGGTGAGCAGAGTAGCCCCAGCTACTCATTCACAGACTTATTTTCTCACAAAAAGGGCCACTTGAACCTGTTGAAATGCTGTGCACTAACAGAAAATCAAACACCTTGGTTACTACTGTTCATTGCCACTGTGTTGAACAATGGGAGTTTTGTCCAATGGGAGTTTTGTCCAAATTGGAACTGCAGGATTTGATCCCAATAGAAATTTTAAGGAAATGAATTTTATAATATTTCATATCTATTTTTCCTTTCTCTGTTTCTCTTCTTCTCCAGGCCCTCTTCTGACCCTCCCTCTCTTTCTTTTCCATTTTTTCTTCTAATGTTTTCCCACCATCTCTTTAGTCCTTTTTATTCTTTCATCTTCTGCTTTTCTCTTTTGTGTACTCGTCTCAACAAAATTAGTGCAATACTTCAGATAACCACGTCACCAAACAGATGGATTTCTCTACTTTGGTAAGGTCTAGGGAGATTGGGCTATCAGCTACAGTGTACATATAAGGCCTCTCAAAGCTAGAATATGTCAGAGATACATTTTTTAGCAGTTACAATTTTTTAGAGGATTTGCTTGTCCTACAACTTTTTAAATTGTAGGATGTTCACAGAGTTATCTAAAGTCAGCAGAGGCTGTTTGGACCATATTTAGCCTGTCAAAGTATCACTTTCATTTCTTGCAGATCTGTGAAAAGTATTGCTAATATTTAAAGAGGAAGGAAAACAAATTTAAGCAGGATATACAAGATATGATATGCAGATGCTACTTGTAAGAGAACTGTAAGAGAAAAATGTACTGTACATCACAAAATAAGAAACTGAAATAGTGGAAATTTGAACACTTGTATAAAATTCCTGATTGCAAATTAGATTTTGCTTCCTGATATTGTTCAGCAAAATAGATCCCAAAGTTTCCATAGCCAATATTAAAAGACATGAAAAAAATCATATTTTCCATTAATATGTAATACATTTTTATCAAATACAATGAAATCTACTCCACTAGACATTCCCTGTCTCAAACAACCATTTTAAAGTATCCTCAAGATTTCTAGTACAGTTTTGCACTATCTTTTGTTAAAGACCACTGCTTCTATACAAGGCAGTTTAGGTATTTACTTAAGACAGGATTCCTTGTACTGTACATTCACTGTACATGGCAAATATTTGGTAAGCTATTCTGATTACTTGGTTATAATTATGTTATATAATAGTGTGTGTTTGTATTATACACACACAAACACAAAGGAGGGATTTTCAGAGACACCTAAGTGACAGAGGAGCATATTTGCCATTGAAAGTCTATGGGAGTTGTGCTTCTAAGTCACTTAGACGTTTTTAAAAATCTCACCCTAAGTATTTAGCATATTTTCATATTATTTCTAAAACTGGGTGAACTTCACCCATAGGTATTTTGTTTGTCACATTTTGTGTATGTACAGGAGTTTATGTTTTCAGCATCTGACTGTTGAGAATTCCCCTGATTAAACCTCTCAAATCATTAACTTCCACCATGCACAACCTGTGCTGAGGAGATATTGGACAAGATTCTGATCACAGTGAGAATGGTATAAATCTGGCCTGACTTCAGCTGAGTTAAGCCAACTCCATTTTGCTCTGTGGACACTTGCTTGTGAGAGGTGACACACAAAAGCCAGAAACCATTCAATTCTGCAACAAAGGTTGATGAATTAGCGGGGGATCTATTTCAGAGGCTCTGCCATTGTGGCAAGTGAAGCACTGCCTCGTTTAGAAAAAGTGCAACATAAATCAGTATAAAACACATTCCGTTCATCTGGATTCTATGCACCATTCTTGAGTGGTAAATTTAACAGGGTAGCCCTATGAAATGAAGGATCATATGGGGACAGCTGCTCCAGTGCCCTAAGTATGTATCCTCCCCCTCCTTATAGGCAGAATAGAAGCATGATTTCACTGAACAGCCTGCCAGCTACTACACAGCATTTAGAGACACTTTCAAAAGTACCCTTACATAAATGGTACATGTTGAGCGAAAGCTAGTTACAGTATCTCAACTAAAATTTTGACCTAGAGGCACAATTGATTAAATAACATACAGTGGTGCCTTTAAAAAGTTTCCTATTTACCAGTAGGTCAGGTATTACAGGTCTGACCATTCTCAGAGTTACGTTCTAGCCTTAAAAAGGTAAAGGGAAACTTTTAAAGGGAATCCACTAAACAGTCAGGTAAGTGTTTTCTTTTCTCTGGAGGGTGGTTATATTATGATCTAGAACCTGACTGCAGGTTGTGCTGTCAGCATGTGACTAGTAGAGGGCAAATTTCATACAAACACAAAATAGTTAGGCTTCCCCCAGTGTTCAGTATTGCACAACAATGTACATTAGATTTATCACATTAACATCTTTCAAACACACTGAGTTAAACCGTGCAAGACTTAAATTACTCAGTTAAATAACAGCAGATGGAAATGTAAGTTGTGTAGGCAAGGAAGAAAAGTTTATTTATTACTTCTCATTAAAAGAGTAAAATGAAATTATATTAGATTATCAATATGTTTGAAATTCTTCCCTCATTATGCAAGTTCTTCTAATGCTACTCTGGAAACTACAGTCAGTGCACAATATTCTGTGGCTTCTAAACTCCACTGAACCCAGGTGGTTAATTTCCTAACACAGTCCCTGATCTTGCGGAGACTCAGGCATGTGTGTAACTTTGCATGTGAACTGTCCCAGTGACTTCATTGGCACTATCTACCTGCATAAAGTTAGGCATATGCTTAAGTCTTTAAAGGATTGGGGCTGAAACTTGCTATGGAGTATGTATTATACCTAACAGGAAAAACAGCATTTGTTGCTGGGAAATACCTGATTAAAATAATCAAGAACAACACTGATAGTAAATGTAAACAGGAGCAGCTCGTTGCTTCCCCTGCTCAGCAAGAACAGTGGTGGTTTAATGGCTTTAAGGGACTTAAGAAGGCCTTGAAATAATTGAAATCTTTTTCTACTTTATTATTAACCATTACTCATGGAGAAGGAAATGACCACTTCCTTCACGTGTCATCAAGGTGTATCTTTTGACATAGGTTTCAATGCTTGATAACTAGCTAAACCTATTAATATTAGTTTCTTCATTCCTTTGCCAGCACATATATTTTTGTATTGCAGGTTAGTTTAGTCAAACAAAATTACTGTACTTGTCTGCTGATATTAAGTATCTCATGATAATCTTTATACTAGATGTTGAATATCTGTTAAAATTGCCGAAATACCTACTCAGTTATATCAAACGTGAGGGTAGTAATGTTTTAATATTCATTCATTGAAGGAACCGTCACAGTTTTGTGTTTGATCACCCTACATGTTCCTACTCTTGGCATCCAACAAGATTAAATGTCAGTAACCATAAAAAGTTGCTCAACACATTTTTCTTTTTTCAGGGTAAGGGGATGCTTGGACCAGCAGTAAGTATCATTTTATACACACTACAGACTGCGATTGCATAACAAATCAAAGTAATAAAATAAAAAGACACAATAATAATTTTGGTCCTGATGTTCTGTATCTATTCCTACATAGTTTTACAACTAACATTTTAGACCATTTTAGTCCTTTGGGTGCACAGATGTGTTTCTGAGGGCATAATTTATCTCCAGTTGCTTTGGGAAGATATTTGCCTGTGTACTGAGATCTCTATCATACAGATGGCTTTAAATAATTTATATATATTTCTTTCTTTTACTTGGTTATTGTAGGGTCCCCCTGGTGTAGCAGGACTTCCTGGTGAAGTAGGCCGTGTTGGTCCATCCGTGAGTACTGCATTATGTTTGCCAGTAATTTGCATTTTCTCACTGGCTGAAAGACACTGTGCAGAAGGAAATATAATTATTATACCATCCAAACATGGTTTAGGATAGGAGACCACAAAAACATACATAAGTATTTCATTGGATTATTTTTCCTGCTGGGATTATAGGAGGAGGAGCAGGTTGGTGGAAATCTTGTCAGAAATAAACAATAATTAATAGCACAAAAATACGACCATCTGTAATAATAGAATGAAGTTTCAGAGTAGCAGCCGTGTTAGTCTGTATCCGCAAAAAGAACAGGAGTACTTGTGGCACCTTAGATTCTAACAAATTTATTAGAGAATAAGCTTTCATGGGCTACAGCCCACTTCATTGGATGCATATGTTCATTCTATGCATCCGATGAAGTGGGCTGTAGCCCACGAAAGCTTGTGCTCTAATAAATTTGTTAGTTTCTAAGGTGCCACAAGTACTCCTGTTCTTTTTAACAGAATGAAGTGTTTCATACAGTATTCCACACACAAAAAGAATGCTAAGGATGCAAAGGAAGTCACTAAAAAAATTAGGAAAGGGCAAAGTTAAGGTTGGCTGTAGAATGTTAACTTTGGCCCCTGGTGTGTTTACATTATGTTAAAATCTTTTATTACATGATCACACACTGCTTTTCCCCACGACCCCTGTCTGATGTCAGTGAATAAGGCAGTTGTTCAATATTTCTTTTGATCCTCATCATTCAGTGTGGCCCCATTTACTGCACATCAACCCAACCTTGCCCTGATTAAGGATTTTTTCTCTTTAATTATAGCCTTTTTGTGGCACTGATCTCCAGACTATCTCAATACCTCACAAACACAATTAATTAATTTATCCCTTAGACACCTCTGTGAAGTCAGGAACTATTATTATCTCCATTTTCAGAAGGAGAACTGAGACAGAGAGAGATTAAGGGCTAGTTTGTACAATTTAAATACATCCCATCCATTCACAAAGCCATGAGGATGGAGCAGTCCCTGTCGTCTCCTGAGCACTTAGCACTTATATTTCACATCTTCAGAGCTGTTTAGAGACATTATGGGTTACGCTCTTACAGGAATCAGAGGTGACCCACTCGTTAGGTAGACCAGAAAATAAACTGTAAATCAGTCATAATTTCGTCCCTGGATCAGGAGTCAGAGGGGGTAGTAGAGTAAATTACTTTATCCCTTTTCATGGAACTGCTTATTTGACACTGTTTACATAGATACTCTGACCAGTGAATAAGTGTCCCTCATCCCTGCCCTCCTACCCACTTTTCCACAGTGGTGGCTACCTGGCAAACGTTACTAAGGGCAGGTTCAGCATGTTGTCTAATTTTTGCTTCATATTTTGTCACTGAAATAAGACTCAAAGCCACACTTTCGGTTGTGAAAGGAAGTAAGGAATAGCATTTTAATTTTTTTTTAATGAAGCATCCCAGCCATTTTCTTAGTTGATCATTTAACTTCAGTGTTAACCTCTCAAAACACTTTACAGTCAGTCAGATCAAATAAGAACATAGTTAAAAGGTGAGACCAATCAAGAAGCAATAAGACTTGATTTAAAGTAAGACTGTAGTCAGAAAAATGATACAGAACTCCCACAGTGCTATTTTTACTGAATTATTTTCTTTCACTTACTTCCATATCAAGTTTTCTCAGTTTTATAAATCAAAAGATATTAGAGAGATGAGGTAGGTGAGGTAATATATATTGTCGGACCAACTTCTGTTGATGGAAGGTACAAGCTTTTCATCAGGAGCTTAATAAGCTGAATAAGAACACAGCTCTTATTCAGGTTTGGGGAAGGAAGCAGCATGTCTGCTTCCCGAGACCTGAGGAAGAGCTCTGTGTAGCTCAAAAATGTGTACCTGATAGCAACAGATGTCGGTCCAATAATATGTATTACCTCATCTACCTTGTATCTCTCATATCCTGGGACCAAAATGAGTACAACAGCACTGTAAATCAAAGCTGTAATTCTCAGCTTGGGCTTCAAAAATCTAGTTGTACTCTTTCTGATTTGTACATCCTCTCCAGTGATGAAGGTTCTTTATTCAGAAGTTAGCTGACAATTTTGTGGATGACACGTGAGGCGGAATAGGCTCTAGATTACTTTCAATACTGTACTGGTCCTCCAGTGGCAACAGTAGTAAAATCTTGGTTTGGGGCCTGCTCCTGCTTCCAGTAAAGACAACTGCAGAGTTCCCATTGGCTTCACAGTACAGGATTAAGCCCTTGTCCTTAAAGCGGGTATGCCTCGAAGACACAAACAGATCAAATAAGGGAGTGTCTGGTTTACACAATCACTTTTCTGACTATAGCTATACTAGAACAGAAGGTTATGGCATGCACGAGATGGAACAACAGAGAATTCCACAAGTAATGGGACATAGTAAAATATCGCCTCCCAAACATATTACATACTACAGTACTTGACAGTATTATTTCATATGTCATTCTATAGAATTCATCGGGAGATATTAAACAAAATCAAAAGCTTTACCGTTCAAATGAAATTTCTGTTGTGACCTCTATCGTGCAGAAAATGGCCATTTCATGGCATATGTCATGTGATATCTTTTTCACTCCCTATTAAATGAGTACCAATGATACTGGTGCTCTATATGAAGTAAAGAGATGACTGGTGTTATTCAAGAAGACACCTTATGTACCACATCTTTATTTATTTTAGGATTTTCTATCATGCCCATCATCATAGCATCCACACGCTTGAATAATAAAAATAAGTCACGTGTTGTTTGAGGATTACTCCACTCTCTTAGGAGAACTTCAAGCCTGTGATACAAGCAAATACAATCTCACACCCATCTCAAATTAAGTTTATTTCCTTATACTCTACAACCAGACCTGTATTCTTGAAATTTGAGTTTTACTGTTCTAAGATTGGTTGCTTAGTCTGTCCTTTTGTGGTTGCCTCACCTTAGCTGCTGCAGGCCTGAATATACAGCTGTTGTGTATATCATTGCCAGGAATTAATTAAATGTATTCTAAAATATTAGGGTGATGCTGGAAAGAGAGGTCCTCCAGGCCCACCAGGGCCCCCAGGCCCCAGAGTAAGTGGTTATGTTTAATATATGCTAATGTTTGGATAAGTGCTGTGTCCCTGTGTGACCTATCATTTAAATCAGATTCTGTACCAGATGACTGGAGGATAGCTAATGTGATACCAATTTTTAAGAAAAGCTCCAGCGGTGACCCCAGCAATTACAGGCTGGTAAGCCTAACTTCTGTACAAGGCAAATTGGTTGAAACAATACTAAACAACAGGAATATCAGACAGATAGATGAACACAATACGTTGGGGAAGAGTCAACACAGATTTTGTAAAAGAAATCATGCCTCACTAATATATTAGAATTCTTTGAGGGGGTCAGCAAACATGCGGACAAGGATGATCCTGTAGATGTAGTATACCTAGACTTTCAGAAGACATTTGAAAAGGTCCCTCACCAAAGGCTCTTAAGCAAATTAAGCAGTCATGGGATAAGAGGGAAAATCCTCTTGTGGATCAGTAACTGGTTAAAAGATAGGAAACAAAGGGTAGGAATAAATGGTCAGTTTTCAGAATGGAAAGAGGTGAATAGTGGTGTTCTCCAGAGGTCTGTACTGTGTCCTGTGGTGTTCAACCTATTCATAAATGATCTGGAAAAAAAGAGGTAAATAGTCAGGTGGCAAAGTCTGCAGATGATACAAAACTACTCAAGATACTTAAGTCCAAAGCAGACTGCTAAGAGTTACAAAGGGATCTCACAAAACTGGTGATTGGGCAACAAAATAGCAGATGAAATTCAGTGTTGGTAAATGCAAAGTAATGCACATTGAAAAACGTAATCCCAACTCTCTGTATAAAATGATGGGATTTAAATTAGCTGTTACCAGTCAAGAAAGAGATCTTCGAGTCATTGTGAATAGTTCTCTGAAAACATCCACTCAGTGTGCAGTGGCAATTTAAAAAGTGAGCGGAATGTTGGGAATCATTAGGAAAGCAATAGATATTAGGCCGAAAAATATCATAATGCCTCTATATAGATCCATGGCATGCCCACATCTTGAATACTGTGCGCAGATCTGGTCATCCCATCTCAAAAAAGATATATTAGAATTGGAAAAGGAACAGAGAAAGGCAACAAAAATGATTAAGGGAATGGCATAGCTTCTGTATGAGGACAGATTAAAAAAGATGGGGAACTTTTAGCTTGGAAAAGAGACAACTAAGGGGGGATATGATAGAGGTCTATAAAATCTTGACTAGTGTGGAGAAAGTGAATAAGGAAGTGTTATTTACTCCTTCACATAACACAAGAACCAGAAGTTACACAATGAAATTAATAGGCAGCAGGTTTAAAATAAACAAAAGGAAGTATTTCTTCTCACAATGTAGTCAACCTGTGGAACTCATTGCCAGGGGATGTCATGAAGGCCAAAAATATAACAGGGTTCAAGAAAGAATTAGATAAGTTCATAGAGGATAGGTCCATCAATGGTTATTAGCCAGGATGTTAAGGGATGCAATGCCATGTTGTGAGTGTCCCTAGACTCTGTTTGCCAGAAGCTGGGAGTGGATGACAGAGGATGGATCACTCAATGATTGTCTGTTCAATTAATTCCCTCTGAAGCACCTGGTATTGGCCACTGTTGGAAGACAGAATACTGGGATAGATGGACGGTTGATCTGACCCAGGATGGCCATTCTTATGTTCTTATGTTCCTGCTCATGCAAAACTTCCACTGAAGTCAAAAGACTGAGTAAGGACTTCAGGGATGCAGCAAGGCTGGATTTTAGGCACTTAAAAGATCATGTCTAGAGGCCCAGCTTGTAGAGTCATGTGATGACATCAGAATCTCAGCTTTCATTTTTAAAAAGTAAGTTTCTAGCCCTCATGGTTGCAAAGAGAAGTTTGGGAATGTAAACCTAGCGTAATGGATGCAATGATGCCTGCTGGAGTCTGCAGATAGCCTAAAACAATAACTCAGAGAGGTGTGAACTGTTAACGCTAAGGCCTACTGCTCTGGTTAGTCCCACCAACAGCACCCAACCAGAGGATTCTGTGTATCAGGAGGAGAAGTGTCCAGTGGGCCTAGCCTATCAATGCAAGCAGAGACACCCTGCCTCCTGGGTTGACTACTGGGCGCTCACCTTCTGCCACTTCCCCTGCCTCTCTGGGAGGGTGGTTCACTTTCCACTACCACTTCAAGTGGGACCTGGGTCTACCGTGTAGGGTTGGGGCTGGAGCTATAAAGGAGGGGGCAGATTCTTAAGTTGGCGCTGTAGTCCAGTACATCTCTAGTAAGAGCGTCAGATGTTTCCAAATACTGTTTTTGTGACTCTCCTCTGTAGGCCTTTTGAGAGGAGGGATTTGTACTATGCATTTACCTTTGCAGTTTTTTAATTTGCGAGAGGTGCAATTGACGGCAGATCATCATCTGGCAGACAGAGCACATGCTGGGGAATGACACACCTGGCATCTAGGAAATGAGCGTGTCATCTTAATTTCTCTGTAAGGGAAGGGATTCTAGTAAAGGGATTTCTACTATCCCTTTGCTAGACTGTCCCAACAGCAATACAGGGATCTATTTTCTTGGGGCCATATCTCATTTTCCATGGAAAGTTGCTAGAAAATGTGAAGTCGCCATGAATGATAAAACCGAGAAAAATACCAAGGAAATAAATAGCAACAAACTACACCAGGCTCTGCTGCTCCTTCTCTTTTTACACTGAAGCTTCCATCCCCCTCAGGCACCACTCCCATTCCATTTAAGGCCATTATATTCCACCAAACTACCCCCAACCTTTCCCAAATATTTGTGCTTCCATGAAAGCTCATCAGTTCTCTCAGAGTCTCACAGTGCTTCCCTACTCAAACAGAAGGCACACCTCTCCATAACAGACTGCCAGATCCTTCCATGAACCCAGTCTTGCTCACATGTAGTTACCTTTCTTCCTAACTTTTTCCCCAGTCTTCCCTCAGTAGACTCCATGATCCTCTCCTATTCCCATTAAGGCCAGACCATTTCCTAAGAAACTCATTTATCTTCTATTGACTGCATCCCTTTTGGACACAGATCTCTGACTTGCAATTCCAATGGCTGATAGAATCATGAATTGTCTATCAACTCTTCTGCTGCGAGAGGGATCCTTTTTTTCTCTAAAGAATTAAGTCTTGTCTTTATGAAGGAGATGTTTTTGTTCCGTATTAAATAATCATCAGAATGTAAGAAAGTTTGCCTTCATCTGTTTCATTTACCCAGATAACTTCTTTAAGAACCCCAACTCTGAAAACAATTTTCAGTCAATTACAATGTAGAAATACTTCTGCTGAGAACATAACATAAGATCTGTGGTGCAACTGGACTACATAGCCAAATGAGAGATGGGAACATTTAATACATAGTATTACTAAATCAGATGCAGCTGTTGATATTTAATAGAAAAATATGGTATGTTTCTGGATACACTGAGTTCATATGTGATTATTAGGCTGAATTTATACAAAAATATGTATTGTATTACTTTAGTCTAATTCTCACATATGGCTTTTGGTACTTAAAAGAAATCCGTGATGTTTTAAAAACAAAGAGAGTTTTTGCTTTTCAGAAAAGCAAATCCAAGATGGAGGACAGAATATTGCATACAGACGCCTGCAATTTATAACAATTAAATAAAGCTCCCTTTGAATATGTCTACACAGCAGTCAAACACCTGCAGCTGGCCTATGTCAGCTGACATGGGTTCACAGGGCTTGGGCTCCAAGACGGTAAAATTGCGGTGTAAACATTCGGGTTTGGGCTGGAGGCCGGCTTCTGGGACCCTTCCCCCTTGCAGGGGTCCCAGAGGTTAGGCTCCAGCAGAAGCCTGGACATCTACACTGCAATTTTATAGCTGCAGAGCCTGAACACCACGAGTCCAGTCAGCTGACACGGGCCAGCCATAGGTGTTTAAGTGCACTTTCAGGATTTCAGCCCCAGAGATTATCTGACATTTCTATATCTTCTGCTTTCCTACACTGAAGTGTGTCAGGCGCGGTTTTTGTTGTATGAGACAAGGTCATTTTTTTCCTGTTGTTCTCTTTCTAACTTTGAACCTTTTCATCAAATTTAGGGAACAGTTGGGCTGCATGAAGGAGATCCACTGGTAAGACATTTGTTCACCTTTTTGAAAAATACAATCTTAAACCATAATATACCTTTTAAAGTTTCTTATCCCTGTTAACTCAATGTGTGGATACTTTTTCAGTGTCCCAATGCTTGTGCACCTGGTCGTCCAGGACACGCTGGCCTAATAGGAATGAAGGTAAGAGAATTGATGTACTTAAACTAGTTGCATCAACACTGCAGATATGCAGACTACAAAGCTGAATCACTGATTGGGGTGGGGACTTCCTGGCCATTGGGTCTCCCATTATATTATCCAGAAAGCATGGTGCTAAGATATTTCTGAGATCACTTTCCAAAGCATCTATAGTCCCAAACTTTCAGACATGCTAGATTTATTTCCTCCAAGCCTTTTGATTTTATAGAAGGCCTCAGAATGTCAAATTAAAACAAGCACCTTCTTGACTCACGCTTTAGTTTCTTTTATGTTCTTTTGTCTGATTTATGGGGATACTATCCTTATGAGGGGATTACTAGTGCAGTGTTGGACACACTGATTTACTGGATCTGGGATTAGGTTTTTCAGAAGGTTGCACTACAGCCCGTTTCCGAATGTGTCTAGGTGTGCCTGGAGTTGGGGAGGTGTTACAGAAGGTACACCTGGAGAGTGGTAGGCAGGCTATGTTGGAAGAGTGGATATCTCAACTTCTAAATACATTGTCTGCACTCTTTTTTATTTCTTTTATTTTAGGGTCACAAAGGAGTAAAAGGAGAGGCTGGTGAACCAGGAAAACAAGGTCATAAGGTACGATAACAGTATTTTAATGGGCTAGCAGTAGTTTAATGGAAGGCAATGATTGGTAGCAAAATAACTGCCAGTTTAGCCTATACTTCAAAAAGAGTCATCTTGCTAGAATCCATCAAAATTATTGATAGTTCTGCCAGAAAGAACTGAGAGCTCACTTCCTATATGGCATTTGGGTCACTATCAGCACATTGTCTGCTAAGTCATCCCCCCTATTCTTCATTCATTATCACACAGAAATTGGCATTCTCACTTTTCATTTTGACCATCAGAATAATTATTATTGAACTAACTGCACAATAAAACCAGTATTTATTAATGTTAAAAATTGGGAATTAAGTGCAGAGAGTCTATAGGAGACTAGAGAATGCTTAGGGTGGCACAGCTGAGCAGAGAGAGGGCAAAGGGAGATGGCAGCATGGGGGAAAAGAGTACATGATGGGGGAGGGAAAGGTATAAGTAACCACAACAGAGATGAAGGAAAGGGCCAAGGACTGAATCGCTTGAAGACTGAACTACATTCTCACCTAAAAACATAATTCATCTGGAATGGGCTTGTTAGATACTTGTGAGGAAATCTGGGGAACCTTGCACTACCTTTGCCCATGCTGAAACTTTTTGGTCTACAGAGGACTTCTCTTTCTTCTCTCTCAAGGCAGGCAATCTAGCACTTTAAACTACCTTAAAAACAAGGAACAAAGTTTGTGCCATAATCCCCGGCTCCATATCCATATATACAATGAAAAGAATATTAACTTCTCAGAAGTAGTCCCTCCACTTTTCAGAATGCTTGAGCTATAAGAGTCGCCAAATCCTTGTTGTGCCCCAGAACCAACCTCTTGTAAATCAGCCTAGCACTGAGAATTGTAGCTCTGCTCTCTAACAGCATACGGGGCAAAGTGGGGGAGGGTGTTACCTGGTCACCAGGAAGGTGTCTGGATTAATAAGACACAGTATTGGTTTGATAATAACAACACAGAAGGATAATGCTGGATTGCATGTGAGGCTGTCAACATACACATCCAGCTTTCAGACTCCAAACAAAACCTCATTACAGTTTTTTAAAATCTGATTGAACAAATCTGGGAATACTAACTTTGAGAAAAATGGAATGATTTAGCTTAAATAAAACATATCCTTGCTACTCTTGAGCAAAATGACCTCCTTAACTTCATTCATATTCCTTCTTGGAGCACATTTCTTCCATGAAGCCTATAAACAGTAATTCAGCAAAGAAAGAAGTCTGCAATTTTTTATACAGAGAGAGTTGAATTGTGTTGCAATTGCCCTTTCATTTAATGAGCCAATGTATTATGTGCCTTAATTTACTATCTGTCTAATGTTAAGTGTAAGCTCTTTGGGGCAGGAAATGTGTCTATGCTGGGTTTCCTTCAACCCAGAGCATGTTGACAGGGCTCAGTGAGTAAGAAGTGACTCTTATGCTGATAGTGTTTTCCCTTTCCTGGTATGGATTTGCTTCAGCTTTCTTTCTTTTGTTTTTCCAGGGTGAGGAAGGTGCCCAGGGAGTCATAGGTGATGTCGGAGCTCAAGGCCCTCCAGTAAAGTATTTCCTTTTTGAATAGCACTATCAATTTGTTTCATGTCACCATATCTGTTTATTTATAAGCAATTAGACATGAAATAATATTACACATCTATCTTTTAATAATAATATCACACTGATTGTGAATAAAGGTAAAAATATATAAGTGTGCACAGTAAAACCTCACAGCATGCCCTTTTCTGCTCTCATGGCTTGGTTCTTGTAATGCTTTCACATTGTAAATAATGTATGGTCTGTCTTATATTACTTTTTAAACCACAGGGGGGTGACTAGATGATTGAACTGGGCTTTTCTGGCCTCACTGTGCATGATTTTGGTGACATAGACCCTAAACCTGCAAAGACATATACGTGTGCTTAACTTTGAGACTTACGGTACACTTATCTACACTGAAAAAACAAAACAAATAACAACACAGCCCTGCAGCAGTGAGTCTCAGAGTCCAGGTCTACAGATTTGGGCTTGTGTGATGGTGCTAAAAATAGCCACGTAGATATTCTCACTTGGACTGGAGCTTAGGCTCTGAGATCACACTTCTCACCATGTTTCAGACCCTGAGCTCCAGCCTGAGGGGGAAACATCTAACAAGGCTATTTTTAGCAATGTGGGCCTAAGTCTGTGGAACTGGGCTCTGAGACTTGCTGCCATGGGTTGGTGTGGTTTTTTTTTTTTTTTTTTTTTGCAGGGTAGATGTAACCTTAGACTTTGCAGAACTGAGGATTTAGTGGCCACCACTCCTGGGCAGATTGTGGCGTACTCCTATAATTTCATTGTGCCTCCCCCAAGAGTCCTAATTGCCCTGTTCCTGTTTGTTCTTACTTAGCTGGTTCCTTCATGATTAGTCCTCCCTCCAGTTCCCATAGCTAGGACAGGCAATAGGGAACAGGAAGGAGCAAGGGGGTCACTCCCAACAACAGAGCGAGGCCTTAATCATGGCATGCTTACTCCGTTTTTCAGAGTTTGTACAGTCTCTGGTTTCCTGGTGAGTGAGTTAGGAGAAAGAAGTGTGGATGGTGAGGATTTATATTTTTCTGGGATTGAAAAGAGTTCTCTAATGCTTACTGTGTCTGGGCTTGACTGGAGATTTGACTAGTGCAATTTTGGGGGAAATGAAATCATTCAGTAGGCCTTAACTATCCTTCATGCTCCTCATGCTCATGCTTCATGCTCCTAGATCACGGAGGTCCAGACAAATATAAAAGTCTGATTAGAGCTTACAGACATACAAGAGACTGCATAGAACGAAGAATATAAGCCCTTCTTATCCTTAAGACTGATAAAACCTCCCTAATAAAGTAGTTGCCTGAGCTCACTGTACTAAAAGATCCATTTTCTGTTCCTCATTTTCTAAAGCAGGCCTGTAGTGTTCATCCTCAGCCAGGCCTAGTGATTTAACACACTTGTAGTTAGTGGCCCACAGTCATACAGGTTCTCATGTAGTGCGTTCATCAGGAAATAACACATTACATTACTCATTAAACTCCACAGCACAACCCGTAAGTGGCCTTACTAACAGATCTTCAAAATCACAATATTTTAAAGTGTTGTCCACTACAAGCCAGGATTCAAGAGGCAGGGAAAGTGATGTCAGCTTAAAAAGGGATATGCCAGGCCCGGGAGGGGTGGGGGGTTAATAGGGTAGACAGTAAGGATTAAAATAGTCTGTAAGGTTTCTTAGAAATAAAAGCCTTAGACCCGGTTCCTCTCAGTCAGATTTTTTCAGGGGTTTACTTCAACTTTATGCTTCTCAGAACAATGAGTATTTTTCTGTCCCTAAAATATAGTTGTGTTTGAGGCCTCAGTGCAGTTTTGGTCAATCTGACAATTCCTTCAGACTGAGCTACCTGTGTTCTAATTTGATATTTTATTAATTGTACAGTTTTCAAATTACCACATGAATTAAACATTTTAATGCAGAAGCATTTGGCTCTTTTTTATATACAAGGGAAGGAATAAAATAATGACAAAGAAAATATGTAGTACCTTAAGAAGTCTACTATCTGAAAACTACCACATTTCTGATAACAAAATAGCAGTATGGTCTAAATTGTCACAATACTTTTCATTTTCAGGGGATTCAAGGGTTGAGAGGCATAACTGGTATAATGGGAGCCAAAGGCAACAAAGTAAGTACTAGCAATTATCCCTATAGAATATAATGTAGCTGGTAGTCAGAGATTGGCCCCACTACATGTAATTTTTAAACTATGGGTCACTATGCAATGGGTGCTTTCTGGGTTTAGCCTTACTTCAACTTTTGATACCCTCCTTTGCTATGCCTGCACTTTCCCGCTCCCACCAAGTGTGCTCCAGCAATTGTAACATCATAAATCTGGTCAGGAAGACAGCCAACCCTTTCTTTTCTGAGTAAATGCTTTCTGTACATCAGCAAATTTTGTTGAAGTGGACTTTCTGCAGTTTCTTACTATTCTCTCCTTCTCCCCAAGACTTACAGTAGTTTGGCATATCCTCTTGGTGCTGTTGGCAAGGCATCAAGCTTAATTGTGACATTAATTTACACAGGCCATAACCTTTTGAAATAAAACTAAAGTTTATTGAATATTCCTTTCCCCTGATTGTGTCCACCTCAACCTTTCTACTTCTTCTATCTCCTATTTTCACCTGCTTGCCTTGGTAAATGGATCACTTTAATTCAGTTTCAATAGCCAGTCACTGAACAGAATGGTGCAAATCCAGTCTGAGTATCCAGTGAAAGATATGGAAAGCAAAGCTTTCTTGTTCTACAATTCCTACCATATATCCACACTGTCCCCTTCCACAGTTATTTGGCCACTTACATTCCTGCCCCAGCTATGTGAAATACTTACTGCCTCTCTCTGAGACACACATTCCTTATTTTTTCTAAATCTTTTCTGAAGACAATTCTTTTCACTTTGGCTTATAATTGATTCTCTCTCTATAAAGAATTTTTGAAGATAGTTTTGAGACACTATATAAAAATCAATTGCAATTCACATTTTGATGTCAGTCCGTTATGCTATATACATGCAGTATGTTTTTGTGTGATGCAGGGAATTAGTTAATGACAACAATGAATTGTTCTGAAATAGTTTAAAGTAACTTACTTCATCATTGTCCAGTACATTTTGATAGAGGAACGACAATTTCATATATAATATTTGATGGCATTTAATTATATAACTCCCCAAAAGGTAAACTAGAGTTTAAAAAGATTAAAAAGCCACTTTGTCAAAACAGTTTGTATTTATAATAATAACAATCCAGAGCCAAATTCAGAGAGGTGCAGGGCACTTGCAATTCCTATAGAAGTAATTGGGATATGTAGGTGCTTGGTACATCTCAGGGAGTCAGCCTTACTATCTTGTGTTATCTCTTTATTTTGTAGGGTGCTCGTGGCCTTGATGGTGACCCTGGTCCACGAGGGCTCCCTGGTGGATCTGTAAGTAGAGTTTTGTGTCAGCCAGATCCTTCAAAGTGATATTAACTATTAATGTTTATAAAAATAAAGTAGGGGGCTGTCTGCTTTGGCAAACGGTTTTCCCTTAGTACAGGAGAGGGGAAACTATGGCCTGATCCAGCCCGTCAGGGCTTTAAATCCGGCCCTCGAGATTGCCAGCTCCATGGCACTGTGGGGCTAAGGCAGGCTCCCTGACTGCCCTGGCCCTGCACTGATCCTGGAAGCAGCCAGCACCAGGTCCCTGCAGCACCGGGGGGAAGTGGGGATGGCTGCAGACGGCTCCATGTGCTGCCCTCACTTGCAGGCACCGCCCCCAGCAGCTCCCATTGGCAGGGAACAGGGAAACCGCAACCAATGGGAGCTTTGGGGGTGGTACCCACAGGCGAGGGCAGCGTGTGGTGGAGCCGCCTGCCCCACCCTACCCCCAAGAGCCACTGCTGGACCTGCTGGCCACCTCCAGGAGTGGCGCGGGGCTAGGGCAGGCAAGGAGGTAAGTAGCACTGGGCCAGAGCCCCCACCCTTCCAGCACCCTGAATCTGCTAACCCTCTGCCTTGAGCCCCCTTCCACACCCCCTCCTGCATCCCAACCCCTTGCCCTGAGCCCTTTCCTGCACACCACACCCCCTTCCACACCCCGCACTCTCTCCTGAACCCCAACCCCTTGCCCCAGCCCTACATTCATGGCCCTGCATGCAATTTCCCCATCCAGATGTGGCCCTCAGACCAAAAAGTTTGCCCGCCCCGCCTTAGTATGTGTGGAAACAAATAAAAGGTTCTCCTAAACAGAGAGGAGGTAATAAGTGATTTAAGGTGTCTTTTCCTTACAACTACGAAGGTGAGCTTCCCCTGACATATCTGATACAAGAGTGCAGTTGGTCTATGGAAAAATCAAGACCAAAGGGCAAAATGATAGTCTCATTAGATCATTGTAAAGTCAGTATAATTCCACTGATATCAGGACAAATGAAAGAATTTGGGCCATTGAGTTTAGTTATGATTTTAAAAGTTACATATTTTCATAACAAGTGTTAAATAGCCACTTACCTTAGCTAGAAAGCAGGAACAGCTGGCCATTAAGGGCTCCTGGAGCTAACTCCTAGCTAATTCCCCAACAGCCACAATGGACACTGTTCTATCAATAGTGTGGCTAGTGTATTGGCAAGTTGAGAAGGCTGAAGTCTTTCCTGCTCCTACATTCTCTACAGCAGTGCTGTTTAATCTGTTCATCTTCATACTATTTCACCAAGGTCAAGGGGCCACAGTCAGTACTTTAGAGCAAGCTTTTTGTCCTGTTGCGTGCACTTTTCACTGTTTGAGTGGCAAACGGAGCGGAGAGCACCTATAAATTCCTTGTGGGCATAAAGCCAATGTATCCACCTGCTACATCTCGCTCCATGCAACCCCTGCCTCTGGGGGTGGGAAGGAGGAGTAGCTGGCTAGCCCCAGCTGGCATATGGCCCCTAAGGGATGGCTCTAACTGGTATAAGTCAGAGCAAGCTGTGGAGAGACTTCAGGCTCCCCCAGACTGAGCTAGGCAGAGAATAAGGGAGCCATTATTAGTGTTTGTCAACTTCTCTCTCTCATTTCCCCTTGGGGTGGGTGTCGTGGGAGGGGAGTCATTCTTTGGTAGGCACAGCCTCAGGTGCAGACAGAGCCAATCGAACTTCTGTTCTGCTTCCCCTGGGCTTCCACATCCTGACAGAAAAGCAGGGAATGAAGCAACCGGTGCTGCTCCCTCCAGCCTCTTCTGCAATGAGCAGATGCCTAGCGGGTGAGCTGGATAGCAATTACAGCAGGGAAGGGACAACAGTTGCTCAGAGTATTCCCATCTCACCTCAGAGCTGCTCCTGTTGCCATGGAGGAAGAGGTGTCCGCATCTGGATCCCTGTAGTAATAGGGTTAATTCAAACACTTCAGTTTAACAATTGCAGGGCATTTTCGTCTTGACACAGTTACGCTCAAAGGCTACAACTTAGACTCTTGGGAGACAAAAGTGTCTCCACCCCAGACCCAAGGTTGGACACCACTGCTTTAGAGGCTGCTGTACACTTATAGCTGGCTGCCGCAGTGAGACTTCTGGTTGCATTGGAGCTTGTAGCAAAGCGAGATTCACCAGTGCAGTGCCTCCTGCTGTTCGTCTTGGGAATTAGCTCTTTCCAGCCCGGAGCACCCTCTGCAGGCCTGTGTCTCGCCTGCCGCTGGCCCTGTGTCCCTCCCAGACCCCAGTGCCCTTTAACCTGGGGTTCTGCCCCAGCAGTACCCCCATACTCTAAGTCTCCCCTCTCAGGGGAACCCCCAACTCTCTAAACCCACCTTGCCTCAGTGGCTACTGCCCATCATCTAGCCCCCGCTCACTGGGGCAGACTGCAGTGTAATGGCCACTCATCACTGGCAAGGGGTTAGGACCTGGTGTCTTTGCCTATCCCCAGGCTGCCCCTCTGCAGCCCCAGTACTTTTTGTAGGCCTTCACCAAGGCCTGCAGCCTGGGGTTTTACCAGGCTGGAGCTCCCCAGATCCCTCTGCCCTTCCCCAGCACTGCTGCACCTCAGGTATCTTGCTTCCCGGCAGCTAGCCCTTCCCACTCCAGGGCTAGAGTGAGACTCCTTCAGCTCCTGGCCCCCAGCCCTCTTATAAGGGCCAGCTGGGCCCTAAATGAGATGGCCACCACGTGTGGTCAGCTACTCACTCCCCTTATTTCCAGCCACAGTGCTCTCCAGGGCTGCTTTTACCATTGGCTCCCCAGGGAAGCCCTCTCCCAGGGCTGTTTTAACCCCTTCAGGGCAAGAGCAGGGTGACCACCCCGCTACAGAGCTGTTCTAGTCACACCTCGATATATGGCAGCATGATGTTTCTGTTTTGTGCTTGCTTCATTTTCAGGAGCCCCGACTGCCCTGCTGCTGGTGCCACATGTTCCAAAGTTAGCTCAGACGTTCACTTTAACTTTCCCAAAAGTTCCTTGTTCAAAATCCCAACATCTAGACAATCTCTTATGTGTTCTCCTTACTGATGCCAAAGTCACAATTCTCTGCTTCCAAGAGGCTTCCAAGCTTTCTCCAGGTCTCTGCCCTTTCAGTAAAAGCTTGCCCATTTGTGTGTTACATTCAATATTGAAATGCAACAATCACCAAACTTTTAACGAATGATTAGTATGTGTATCCTCAGAGAAAATGCAGGGAGACAGCACAATGGGCCTCCTTTTCTTCCCACATCCCCACTGATTTCCCAGTGTTTCACTTCTCAAATCTAACTAAACTGAAGGGAGGACGGGGGATGAAGGGAAGGAAAAAGTAGATCAAATACCACCAGTTATTGGAGGTGACAGTTGCCGCTGCTAGGAATCAGCGCCCGAGTTACAAAGGTTTTTAACATAATTCAGATATAAGCAGATTCTGAGGGAATCTGGAAGTAATTGCCCCATACCACCTAGGATCATTCTACTTCTCTAGTTGTCTCCCCAGCCACCCTTCACATAACGTTCAACCTTATAGCTGATCTCATTTAATCTCTACTAGACAGGATTTCTTCATGCTTAAGTGCATAATCATAAACTGTACAAATGACCATATATGTAAATAATTCTCTCTCCAGCCCATGATGTAACATTGCACAATTAGCCTGTGTGTGTTTGAGCATTTCTGTCTCTGAAGCCTCAGGAATAGATGATTTCCTGTAACTGATACCAGACAAGATGGGCCAGGTTAGCCTGAAATAACAATTTGTGTTCTTAAAATGGCATATGTAAAAAATAAAGAAAAAATGTTTTTTTAAAAATTGGGCATAACATACATACATAACTTTGCATCTATTCCTGCCCACTATCATAACACAGCAGCAAGCACTTTTATGTTTTGGAGACACAAAAGTCACTTGTTTTACAAACAAAACACATAAACTTCTCTTTGCATTATTCAGTTGAATGATAAAAGTCAGTGACTCTTCCCTTTCATGCATGAGGATAAACAAATCATTTTTGAGTCCAATAGAAGCTAAATGTTATCCATTTAAATAAGGGCACTTTACCCCTTTTCTAACAATATTTGTTTTGGTGGGGAAAGCAGTTTGAGTGTTTTAGATGTCATAACAAAAGGGTTCAATGTATTTAGAAATAAAAGGTAGCCTTATAGCAGAGAAATTGTTCCAAGTAAGCACCTTTATACAGTTGGCATTGTGTATTGTATAGGTTTTTTCAGACATTTTGAGTGTGATAGTTGCTATTGAAGTTAACGGTGTAACTTGATAACAGGAGAACAGGCACTTAGTAAAAAGATGTTTATTTCTCAGGGCCAAGTCTCTAAACTCACTTTGGGGTCTGAAGGTCAAGCTGGGTTCTTTTCTTTTTGCACATCATTATCCCACATTGGAACGGTTCCATAAAGGGGACCTGGGCTCAATAGTGCGGTCCCTAACTTTTAGGCATCTTGCCTCCTAATGGAATCTTCAGCCCTAAGTTAGGTGCCCAGGCTCCTTATACAAGGCATGGGGAGAGTTAGGTGCTTAAAGAGATTCACAAAAGCCAGCCAGCTGAGAGGGGAGCTGCCTAAACTAGCCAATAGGAAATGCTGAGGAGAGGGGAGATATCTAAGCCCAGTTCCCCAAAGTTCATTCTCGCAAAAACTGAAGAGGAGCTTGTGTCCCATTTTACCCACCCCTGAATACCCTTTATCCCAGTGGTTAGAGCATTCACCCAGGATGTGGGAGACCCTGGTCCACTTTGTGTAGAATACTTACACACACAATGGAGCAGGGACTGGAACTTGGGTTTCCCACATGAGTGCACTAAGCACTGGGCTATGGCATTATTCTTACCCTTCCTGTGGCCCAGTGAATATTTAAATAGTTTATATCAAGTGGAAATCAGGCAGAGGGGGGACACAGCCTGCATGAGTGCCCTAACTTCTGGCCAACATCAGGGCCTGTTAACTATAAACTACACAGGCCAATCAATGTCAATGTAAATTGCACAGTAGTTTCAATGTAAATTAGACATATTTAATTTAGAATTAGTGTGTCCTCCACAGAAAAAATATAATTTACTCACCTTCTGAGCGTAAATACCTAAACACCTGAAACAATGTTTTGATCCAATAAGGAGAAGGGAAGTACCATCTTTTATATCTTAAGAAGGTTTGAGAAAACTGTATACCTATCTATAATTGTCTAAATGGACTAGTCAGCATGGACACCACCATACAGTGAACATAGATATCGTCCCTTCCCATGGTAAAGTGATTTCCTTTTAAGAGGGTTCCATTGAATTACTTTTTAGTTGTTTATAGAGTGAGAGTGCAGCCTAAGCGGAGTATGGGCAAAGGTGAAAACGAAAGGACACTTAAAAGGCAGTGATGCTCATTAAAAGCTAGATCTTGCATCTTTATGCACCCAAACGCTAATTGGCTTCACTGGAAGTTTTAGCTGTTCCCAAGTAATGCAAGACTGAGCCATTAAACTGAAATTCACCAATTAGAGGGAGCCCACAAAGGTCACGATGTACCATTTAAGGCCCACCTAAACGCTTGATTTGGGGCTCAAATGTTGCACAGGGCCAAGCACACGCTCTCTGCACAAGAGTGAATTTTACCTTTCATGTTTTATCTGTTTTCATTTAATCAATATGACCAATTGTATTCTGACTTTGTTGCTAAATGAAAATGTTTCCTGCAGGGTGACCAGGGACAGAGAGGTCTACGGGGAGAGACAGGTCCAAAGGGTGACAGGGTGAGTTCAAATCATATTTACAAGTAAACATTTAGCAGTAATATTATATATTACATGGTACATGTGCTGAAGGTAACTTACCTAATATAGCCACGAATAAGCATGTATTGATGCTTCTTGCATCTGTCACTTCAATGGTTTTTTTTGTTGTTTTTTTTTTTTTAGGGTCCTCAAGGTATTAGAGGAATAACCGGTCTCCCTGGGCCTAAAGGAGAAGCTGTATGTATATCTCATTGGTTTAAAAAATTTGCTCCCTATCATGATCCTTTATATTGCAAATGCTGGGGAACAGCATTAAGACAAGCAAAGAATGTTCTTTATAACAATATGCTATCTGTGTTTCAAGGGCTTACCAGGGGTTGATGGCCGGGAAGGGATCCCTGGAATGCCCGGAGCAAAGGTAGGCTAACTGTATCCTATCTGGCTATTTCAGTTTACACGTCATTTGATACATATTGTTCTAACTGTAGTAGCTCCAATCACCAGTATATTTTGTATGTTTTTCATTTGTGCTACTGCTTTTGGTTTGTGAACGTTACTGTGGTAATTTGTAGTAAACTTCCCCGGCCTAAATGTCTAAAATGGCACTGTTTCTACTGTCTAGAAATAAAGTTTTTTAGCTTATTTAACTGAAGATTTTATATAATTCATGCAAATCGATTTTTTTTTTCAGGGTGAACCAGGAAAACCTGGTGGTCCAGGTGATGCAGGACTTCAAGGACTGCCAGTAGGTATCTGATACTTTAAATGTGCAAGTCCCATTCAGTTCAAACACGAAGAAGAGACCAGTTTCTCAGATGCACTTGTGCCAGCTTTTGTGCCTCATCATACCTTGGGTGGAAAACTGAGTGAATGGCCCAGGAAGGATAACTCCAGTGCAAGGGTGATCCTGAAGAGTATAGCCAAAATAGGGGGTTGAACGCAAAACAATCTCCTGGCTGTCAGCGTAATAGGGAAGTAGATTACTAAAAAAGGGTGGGCCAACATGCTACTTCACTGGAAGTTCTTTCTGGGCTAAGGGTTCAATGCCTTGTGGCTGTTACAGGCAGACATAAATAACAGCCCGCAGGCTACTCTAACAGAGCACGTAGTAGAAGGCATGGACACCAGGATCAGAACAGTGTAAGTAGAAGCTTTACACATCACCTCTGACTCTGTGCACTGTGGGAATATCTGAGCACATGGGCCAATAAGTTTTTAATTTTGCAAAAGTTTATCCAGGCAGTGGAGTTTACTAGACCTTGTCTGATAACAGTGGTGTAAGAGTGTGGCTTAGTTTTAAGTATAAAGGAATTAGTTTACAAATCAGTAGAATGCTATTTTCATTCTGTCTACCAATATTTATTCTTTAATCAATTCTTTTTACTAATCATCTCTTTATAATTCTATCCACCTGTCTATCTAGGTTTATATACTTGCTCATCACACATTGAAATGAAAAGAGTTAAGTGCCTAAATAACTTTTTGAATCCCATCCTGAGTGCCTTGTAAATTTTAAAAGAAGCACCCAGAATTTCTTGTTCGTATTTATTTATTTGGTGTGGGTTTTAGACTTAATGGTGTAGGAGGTGAGGACTGTGGTCATACTGATGTGCAGGAGGAATTGCTGTTGGGTTTTTGTGTGTGTGTGTCTGTTTGAGTTACAGGACTGAATATAGATTCCGATATTTGTGTATTAGGATTTGATTTTGTCTTTATCAACACTGAGGGCTCAATCCTCAGCTATACTGATCTTGAGTTTGGGGCAGCTAAGGAGGTGAGGTAGTGAAAGATGGCTTTCTGCCTTTCCTAATCTTGGGACTGGCTGGGGGCCAAAGTGATCCACAATGCAAGTTAGAGCAGCCTAAGGCTGGTTGAATTTACCCCAGATGGAAAAATCCCCTGTGGCTGTTCTGCCAATATAGGATTGCTGGAGTGCCTCATACTTCCTCTTGCCCCAAAATGTCCCATATGGAAGGGATGTGGGGGAGCTAGTGGCCAGATACACTCACTTTATGTCAGTGAGGGATTTGCCTGTGATAGGAGAATCTGCAACTATCCCATTATGGGGCTCTCCACACTTGGGTGTTATGAGGCTTTCTTTTAATTGAAACAGTACAAATAACTACAAACAAATTTAATCTACCATAAAATACATACATAAAAGGCATAGCACTACTCTGCTGTTAAAATACACAGTGCTATTCTTAATTCACGCTGATTGGTCACAGTCAAGGAGACATATACCATACCAGTAAATACATTTTTATGTTTAATCTTGTAGTTTGTGGATTTAAAATGTTGGATATGTTGGGAATATAGATAGTGCATAATGTTACCAAATTGAAAACCTTCTTTCCTTTACATTTTCAGCTAGAGAAAAATTCAACTTCCAATGCCAAAGAATACTTCCAAAGAATACTTCCTGCACTGGTTACAGTTACTCCTCTCACAATAATTGCTTATTTGTGTCAAACCAGTGTCAAGTGTTAAAAGCCCAACAGAAACTTTTTCAAAACATTCTGCTACAGGAGCAGATACTCAGAGAAGATATTGAAGGAACTAAGTTAAAATATCATTTGATGTATAGTTGCATTCTGAAGTTGGTTCTGTTCTTTTGCTATTTTTTCCCTAACCGTAAAGATCACTTGCTGTGAATGGTTGTATACAAGAGAGGGAATGTGGAGTGTAAACAAGAGAGGGGGTCTTATAGTCTGAGCATAAGATTGGAGTGGGGAGTTCAGGGTATTATACCCATTTCTGAATCTGGCAGTGGCAGTGACTCATGTTGTGACCCTGAACAAAGCACAATGGGGATAATACTACTTACCTACTTCAGAGGGGGTTCAGGCTTTATAAATTGCTGTTTGGAAAGTGCATCAAGATCTTCAGGTGAAAAGACTAGAAAAGTATAAATTATGATTGCAATAATGTAAAGTTACATTTTTAACAACAGTTTCAGCAGGTGCTTTTTGTACATTTCTAGACTCTGTACTAACACACAAATGATATTTAAAATGTTGTTTCTTTTAGGGTTTACCTGGCTCTCCAGGTGCAAATGGTGTTTCTGGCCCAAAGGTAAAATAATTTAAATAATCCTCCTTCCTTTCCTGGATTTTGTGTTTATCAAATTCTAAAATAGCCAGTGAAATTTTGTTCACTTGTCATTGTGGTTAAATGAAAAATAACTGTTGACATAAAAAATGATACATGCCAGACAAGTGAACAAAAACTTAATCAGTGGTTGGTCTGTAGTTTTTGCAGTTCTTTCACTGTGACAGTAGTATTGATCTTGCGTAAAAGATGAAAGAGGTTTTATTGATTCAAAACACTTTAAAATAAAATGTTTTTTTTTAAATGCAGCATATAGTAATTCTGTGAAATTCACTGCAGAGGATATCATTGACACATATAGCATAGTACACTTCAAAAAAGGATTAGATACGTTAATAAGAATAGCATATTCAGCTGCATTAAATGGATAAAAAGACAAGAGCTTTCAATTCTAACAGTTCAAATAACTGAAACATGGCTGTTCCAATTCTACTCAAACTCTCCACGGATGTTCACATATGGCCTGAACAAAAAGCATTGAAAATTTTAGACCAAAAGAAATTTATCTGAGGAAAAAACCATGAGAAACTCAAAAGAGTGATTAGACTGGAAGTTGGGATTCAATTTAAATATATGGCATGCTTCCGTGCATCCACTATAATTGAAGTCCCATCAGTGTGTTTCATTGCTATACAAAAATAAGGGAAGAACTTAGAGGAACTGGATGAAGGAGAATCATGTGGGGAATAAAGAGTAAGAGCAAAAATGGGTATAGCAGGTGGTTTGATTTCATTGCTTGTTAATTTCTTTGTTAATTCTCTTGAACTGGTATGGTAACTGGTAGCTTGATATGGTTAACTTTTTCTCATTTCTGTCTAACAGGGTAATGCAGGTGCCCCTGGGATACCAGGTTTGATGGGAAATTCTGGTAAACCTGTAAGATCACTTTTCTTCTTTTTTGAGTCTTTCACAAGAGCATTTCTATTTTGCGCAAAGAGTCAGTTTTCAAACATGCTCTGTTCTTATCATCATGAAAACAGGGTGAACAAGGACCACAGGGGACAGAGGGACCAATAGGACCAAGGGGTCCACCTGTAAGTACTTGACTTGTTTCCTTCTGTGCGTATTTGGAACTGTAATGTCTGAACCCAACAATGTAGTATACATACTACTTATCACAAATGCCACTTATTTCAGGAAAATACTCAGAGCTCTAACTCCTTAGTCAAGTGGATGCACATCAACCCACATTAAAAAAGCAACTGTGCTGACACTTACAGCATATGCAGATTTCAGCTGGACTCAAAACAAAACAATTGGCACAATTATTCCACAGCTTATTTTGGGTGGTGGTGGTGGAGAGTTTGGAACTGAAACATGGATCCTCATTTTGCAGCTAGTCCCTGTTTTCATAATGGGCTGAGCAGAATCCCCAGATCCAAACAGAAGGACCAATGGATGCACATGTACAGACCCCATGGTCAAGAGCGAGAACCAAGCCCAAGACCATCAACACCAGCAGCACAATCCCTATCACTAAAGTTAAAAAAGTAACTGCATTAGCTATCAGTAAAGAGCATGCTCTTATCCTTTACAGGGCCAGCTATTAGAAACAGACACCATCACATGCACTGAGCCAGTGCCTTACACACATACTTCTGAACATTGGAGTGTTAAACATGTGAATTTTGTGGCTTGGGTCCATGTCTAATGCTTTTACTAGATATATTACTCACTGGTGGAAGGGGGCTAGACAGGTAGTGCTTTGAACCGCAGCAGCTCCTTCTGGTTGAAAATACTGGTGTTCAGAGGGGCATATACTTTTGCTGGAGATTGCTTCAACAGCACTAGCCTACTTCAGAAAAACATACAAAAGGTTTAGAAAGATGGCTAGTCCAGGGTAAGAATAAGCCTTGAAGAGGGTGGGATAGGAGAAGCAAGGAATTACATAGAGAAAGATGGTGGCACTCACTGAAATGCAATGTGGAAGACAGAGGGACAGAGTCTCTGCTGAGGATGAGATATGAGAGGTGGTGGCTATCAGGGGGCTGGTAACAGCTTTCTGATTTTCTCTCTCTGTCTCTCTGGCCCCAGTCTTGGTCCTGAGAGAAGTTAGAAGAGCATGAGGCTGCTGTAACTTACTGGAAATGGTTCCCAACAAACTGTCTGTGAGTTGGGGATAGCTTTAATGCACTAGAATTCACAGTGTGAGACCATTTGCTGCTCAGAAGAACTCATGCTCTATGACCTCTGTTTGCAAGTTCCTCTCTTGCTATCCCACTCCAGAGGTGCTCACTTGGAGCCTTCTGGCCTTTGTGCTGTGATATAACATTAGTGATTTACTTGTAAGGGGAACCAGGAAGGAAACTGGCTCCTATAAACTAATTGTTCCCTGACTTTAAATATTCAACAAATCTCAGATAAAGAACAGATTTACTTTTCCTTTCTGTATGTTTCTGTGGTTTGCATTGTCATTTGCTGAATGTACTTTATTACAACACACTAGTTTCTTTGGAACACACCTTCGCATGACTTTTGGCCATTGGCTGTCCAGGAAGGATATAAAAATAGATAACATATATACTCAGCATGTTGTGATGCAATATCTCAGTGTTAAACTTGCCATAACTATACTCACCAAAGCTTGGGTTTGTTGGAAGCCTCCAACTGTGTTGGTTTGGATGGAATGGAATTTGTTTTCTGAACCATTTTCCGGGCATTGATCTCCTAAATATTGAGAGACACATAAAAGTTATAGTTAGATCAAGAACAAAGTATCTTTCTACATTGATAATGCAAGATAATCTGCTAAACTATGCTTTTAATCCCATAACACGCAAGTTTGAGTTTATGAAATCAGTGGTCCATAGAAACAGGCGTTGACATGCTGGGTTAATTATTAGTAACCCTGTTGTCAGACAGATTAATCTGTAATCTGTAATGCAGATTAAATACAGTGATTTTTCTGTTTGCCACTGCAGAGATCAGGGGAATATATTCCCCTCATTTTGTTTCATCATTTGGTAATGCAACAGTTTCTGTAAACATACGAGCAATATGGCCAAAAAAAAAAAAATCTTGAAAAGAGTTACTTCAAATCAACAAAAATGAGGGACAGCTTGTAAGTGTTCTCATTAGTAGGGTAATAGGAATACCCACTGCACATCACACAGATTTATGTAGAAGTAAGCTATTTTTAAGACATAGTATTTTATTCTCTGATATTTATAAACCACCCCGCCCTTCTGATGAAAATACTGAAAATATTCAGTATCATTCTACTGAGGAAAACAGACTATGAATGGCTGCCACAGCTTCCTGCTGGCTGTCTGGGAAACCAGGGTGGGAAGTCCAAGTCTTTTACACAAACAAGCTTCAGTGATAGTTAGAAGAGTCAGGAATCTATGTTCAGCCTAGGGCAGGCAGTTGAGACTCACTTCATTTTGGGCAAGATTCTGCCTGGTCCTTACTTGTGTGCACAGTTGTGTGGCAGGAGCAAGCAGCATTCCCTGTACTCCTTGTGCAGTCAGCATTCGTGCCAGGCATATAGCTCCTGCTCTCAGGAATCAAAGACTGCTTTGCCCCTACGACTCAAGGACAGTTTGCCTCCAATCCCTCCTCGTCTCTGCATTGGCATGCAATGGGAGCAGACTGTGCCCAATAGCTGTAGCTCCCTTGTGCTCTCTGCACTTTCCCTTACTCTGGACTGTGCATAACAGGTTGCAGCTATCATCTGCAGAGTGTGGCACGAAGAAATAGCTGCTGTGTGGTTTCTGCATATGTTGGAAGTAGGACTAGTCCTACTGAAGGTGTAGGGATGTCTGTTTTCCAACAGAACTGATCCTGTACTGGGAAGGGGTGTGCAAAGAAAAAAAATGGCCTTAGCATAAAGGCTTGTGAAATCCCATTGTTAAGTGATATTCTTAGTCATTGCATCATATGGTTACAGCATTCAGAACAGCTGGACATGAACCTAGAAGCTGGCCTCTAAATAACGCTTGCATTGTAAGGAGTACTCTAGTTTGCTTAATAAGATCTGATTTCCATAGCGTTTGAACTATTTGTGTGTGTACATTTACCACAGGTGGGTAAATCAAGGGATTTGTGCACTCTCGTATGTTTAGTCAGGGACTTCTCTCTCCATGACCTTGTGCAAAATCCCTGATTTGTGCCCACATGTCCAAAGAATAAGAGCAGGCAGAGAGGTGGTCCAGGCAGCACATATAGCCCACATTTTATTGACAAAATAAAACTGTCACTTTATCACACAGTTGCGTCATGTTCCAGTTCAATCTTCACTAAACAATGATAGTAACTACCCACTGAGTGTGGAAACAGTGTTTTAGATGTATCAACAAAGGGTTCATCCTCTCTGAGCTAGTCCTGATGAACCACTGCCTTGTTGTGGTGTTATGGAACAGTGTGCTTCTGGAGAGGCCATCATTTGGCTGTCATGACTAGTACATCTTGACAAAAAGAGGGAATATTCACAATGTTTTTCAGTATATCTACAGGTTTTATTTTTAAATCAAAATTTCAGAATTAGACATTTGCAATATTTTGACCAGTTTCTACAACTGGTCAAAAATGGAAACGTCGTAAAAAATCATATTTTTAAATTTGATCAGTTTTGGAAAAATTGAAAAATTTTGACCAGCTCTGTTCATGACCAACCACATACAGTCATTAAAGATCCCATGGTTGCTCTTCAATGAATTATTTCTTCCTTGTCTTCCCGTCCCCTCCCCTAATCTCTGCTTTGGTCACCTCTTTACCACTTATTACCACTTGTTTCTTCCTTCCTCTCTTCTAACTTTTCCTTTCCTCAAGTCTACACTCTCCATCCTCCTACTGATCATTCCCTCCCTTTCTCTCCTCTCCAGATTCCTTCTACTGTCAAAGGCCCTCTACTCATGTTAAGCCTGTATTCCATGCACCACTCTCTTTTCAATCCCTGCCCCCATCTTCCGAGTAGAGGGTTCTGTGGCAGGAGTCAGGAGGAGCCTGGAGTTCTTCCCTTTTTCTCCTGACAGAGCAGAGAGGAGCCACCAAGAAGTCACTGCTACCAGGATCGTTTTTTTAATAGGTCCAAGGAAGTGAGAGAACTAGGGAACCACTGCACCTTTTCATGGGTTAAAAGGAAGGGGAATCAAAAGTGTTGTCTTTCCTCTGTCCTCTGCAGTGCTGTGGAGAGACAACAAGGCTAGTAATTGCTGAAGGGCTAGGACACCCTTCAGTGTGGGATGATGGATTCAACAAGATTAGCACTCCTCCAGTGCTCCTCTGTGGTGTAACTTGATATGGAGAGGAGGGGTGAGATTCTTGTTTACAAATTTAAACATGTAATTTTTTCTATTATATTAACAATATTCTCAGGCCGCTTCTTTTACCTAAGCAGCCTGCAAGAGGCACTTACCAATGGAAAATTCCCATTTTTGCTGGCAAGTGAGTTTTCAAGTCCTGTTGCTGCTTCTGTGCACTATTAAATAACGTCTGCATTTCCCTCATTGGCGATTACATTTCAGTGGTGAAGAAGTAACATCTGTATATTAGAATCATAGAAGATTAGGGTTGGAAGAGACTTCAGGAGGTCATCTGGTCCAATCCCTGCTCAAAGCAGGACCACCCCAACTAAATCATCACAGTGTTAACATATCAGTTTGGGAACCTTTGGATGTAAGGTGCAATATAAATAGGACAATTTTTATTATTAAAATCCACAGAAGAATATTGTTACCCTGGTTGTTACCCAGTCAGTGCTCAGAAACCAGAGTTGTCATATCCAATAGCTTAAACATTTATAATAGTTTTCCAGAGGAGGTTTTAATGATTCAAAATGAAGATAATTAGTTTACATAGTCTATTCCAACAACAGACAAAATACTTATCTGTTTGTTGGAATAGATCATACAATCTTATCTACTTGACTACTGAAGATTTTCTGCATAGGAAAATAAACACTTGAGAAAATATAATCATCTATCTAATTTTAATTAGAAAATTGATATGGGCAGTTGAGAAAAAGCCTGTTATAATTTATGTGCTTTTTATGAAATATTTAACCTTCATTTAATAAAACAGGAAAATGACATGCTTACATTTGTAACAAGAGTACCGTGCAACTTGCATTTTCTAATTTCCAATCAAACATATCTTCTTTTCCACTGTAATTGTTTTGTCAGTTAGCAGTATGTTTGCATCACATTACAAGTCATTCTAAATAATTACAGAACTCACTTGTGGTTTAAATCCTTTTTAAACTGGTAATTGTGGCAGGTGGCCCAAAAGAAATAATTCTTAAACGTCAAAGTGTCAAACCTAATCAGTGAGGTTGACTGTGTTCCCTTAACTAATTATCTGCAATTTTTCCTCCCCGCACATTTATTAAGATTTAGCAGCATTTAATTTTTTATGGTGAATTTATACCAGATACTGGTTCCTTTTGCTTTATGCCCAGCCTCTGTAGTAGGTTAACACTTCATATAGCTCTGAATTTGTTAAATAGCTTGTGGTGTTTTAAGCTTTAATAGTAAGTTCAGTAAATAACCTTGAGACGTGCATGCATATTAGCTTTTATATATTGGCTGTTTTTAATTTTTTTTTTTTTAGTATATACAGTAGTTTTCAGCTAAGTTATCTTCTTTATCTATGCCCTACTGCAAAGATTATTTTCATAGGTACAATTGTAAGACCTTTTTTTCAGCCTGAAATGTATCCTGGATTGCTGTACTAATTGTCCTGTCACTTAAATCAACTTTTTGATACCAGGTCCCTTTACATGCCTCAAGTTTAAAAAGTGGGTCCATTTTCTTCAGTTGGGCATCAACACAGTGGCAGGATAAGTAGTCTGATGTCTTCACCTTCCCAGGATGTACTGTGCATGCACAAATCTTTTGGCACTGCTCGTCCGTTTAGTCCGAGAGCTTCACAAATAATGAAGTTGTTTTTAAACAACCCGTAGGGGGTAGGGTAGTATTGCTATTCCTATTTTAAAGATGCACAGATAGATTAACATCACACAGGATATATGAAGCAAAAGAACCACGCAGGTTTCCTGGCCCTCATTTCTAAGCCACTGGATTCTCCCTCCTGTGCCTGACCTGATTTTGAAAGGATAATGTCTTAGGCCATGTGCTCCTTTGGCACTTGCAATAAGTTTATGTTAATAATGATCAGAGTCAATATTTCTATTGTATTAATATGCATACACACATATCTTTAAAAATTTAGCCCAGGTACCTTTAAATAATGCTGGATGGTTAATGGAATGTCATCTGCATTCTTGACTCCATGAATAATTGTTAGTGTAGCACTGGCAGAGAATGTGACGTAGTGGGGTGTGACATCCTGTCTGACAGCATAAAACAGATATTAAGCCATTTGAAAAAGTTAGCGTTTTTTAAAAAGATTTTTAATTTTTTAATTTTTTGCTGGCAGTCTCAGTTAATGCAGGCTAGAGTGGCATGTGGGCTGGAGGGGGGGTGGAGGAGCCATGCTACAGACAATGTCCCCAGGAAGAACCCTGTCTGGCTCATGGCAAAACTGCATGCACTGCACTCAGATTTACCCCAGAGTGTGTTTATTCTGTGCTGAAATAGTAAACTCTAACAGGGCTTGATCCTTGCCTAGCCTACCAGCTGTTTTGTATTACTGGGACAGACAACTTGTCTCTTGCATAGCCACCAATGCCTTTCTCTGCTCAGGTGCACCTGAAGATCCAGCCCACAATGGATGGTGTCTTTTATCTGAGGATCTGAAAGGACGCTGGGGCTAGATTATGGCCAGCCCTTTTACACACCAGCATGGCAGCTGCATCACCCTTGGAGAGTGTACCCCTCAGCCCCTTCCAGGCAGCTGTCACCACAGTGGTGCTCGGAAACAGCATGGACTGTGCTCCCCAGCCACACTGTGGCTGTGCCCAAAGCAGGGCACAGGTGAGGGGGAAGCACCTTGCATAATCCATTCCCCCTCCCTGGCTTTTGGGCACCCAAGATGGGAAACCACAATTTGGCCATTAACGTGTGGAAGTTCCTCTTAGAACGTCAGCGAAAAGGCACTATGTACTGTGAGTGCTTATTCCAGCAAGCAATAGCACATGTTTTTGCGTACATTTTTAGTGCAGTGCTTAAAGATTGGGCAGGAGTCATAGCTAAATCCCTGATCCCACATGAAAATTTACCCCTCTGAGATGCAGGATGAAAAAAAAGAAAGAGAGATCTAATAAATTAAGGGTACTTCTACGCTTGGAGCCAAGGGTCTAATTCCCAGATCACCTAGAAATTCCTGCACTAGGTCTCATTGAGCTCGCACACTAAAAATAGAAGTGTAGCTGCAGCAGCATGGGGAGTGGTGGCACGGGCTTGTTGCCCCAAGTGCAAACCCACCTAATCCCCATGGGTCCGTACGTTGGGCAGCTAGCCTGTGCTGTGCTCACCACTGCCCATGTTGTCATGGCTACACTGCTATTTTTAGTGCACTACCATGAGAGCAATTGCCAGTATGTCTATATGAGATAGGCATTACACCCCCAGCTCCAGGTATAGACGTAGCCATAATGAATGCTACTTTGCAGTGACAGTAAGCCATTGCAAATCGTAGTGATGACTGGTTGCAAATGACTGAATCATGTGAAATAATGAGTAAAATCAAAAGCAAAGATGATGCATCACAAAATATACATTGTTCACTTATTTTTTCAATGGTAGTTTTCATTATTTCTTACATCGCTGCCTAGTATACTACAAACTGCAGCATAATTAAGGTTGTAAAAGAAACAAATACTTAGCAATGTGAGATTTCATTAAGCTTTGGATATAAAATCTTTGCTGAAAGGTGGTGAGCAGGGGCTGCCAGTTTTTGTGTAGATTAGCAGTGCAATTTCGTGAAGTGCAGTTTAGCAAAGTACCTACTGTAGTTCTCACAATTTTTCACTAACAAGAGCATCACTGTAAAACCTATAGAAGCCCAGTAAACCACTGAAACAGAAGAATTAGCCTGAGAATAAGTTCTGTACTGCATTACAGGTGACTTGAAATTTTAAAAAAACTCCAGCACAGAGGGCTGGTTGAAGTTTCTCCATGCAGCATAATTCCTGCAGTGCCCCTCTACCAGATGAGTAGGCTGATATGGTGGGCAAAGCGGGAGAAAGGCCACATGAGTACAGTGGTCTAAAACTCCTGAATAGGGCACAAAGGGGCAGTAGCTTCTGTTTTATTACATAGGCTGGAATAGCAGCTATGGAGGGGCTGCACTTCATCATTATAATTAATTAGTATTATTATGGTGCTGGGTGGATGGCCTGCCTGGGAGTTTTTATTCTCATAACCTGTGTCAGAAACACATTCTGCATATGAAGGTCACAATCCTGCTTCCAGTGAAGCCAATATTAAAACTCCCACTAATTTCAGACAGGGTGGGAGTGATCCCTCCACAGCTGCAAGAGGTGTAATATAAAATCTATCTGTCTTATATAAGAGATAAGATAAAACTAGTGTGTATAAGTATGAGATGTTCTTTCTTGATGATCAGAACTGGTCATGAAGTCTTTGGCCCACACCCTCTGCCTGCCATCCAGCTGCTTTGCACTGGAGGAGCCAGGATGCTGTTGTAACAGACTATGACATCAGGCCTATGACATCAGGCCACCCCCAAGTAGTAAAATACCACCTACTTCTGGCCTGTCCACCCCTGACATGAGTGATGTGCTGGGGGCGTGACCAGAGCTTTTTGTGCTCTGGTAATCCCTGGCCAACAAAATAGATCTAGGGGATCGTTCCTGTCAGGTGTAATATAGAACAGGTCTTGGGCTGCTTTAAATTATGCCTGGGGCTAATGTAGATCCTGGCTGGCCCTAGGACTGGGGGTTGATGGTGATGGAAAAATGGCTTTGAGTCACTGTCTTCCTGTCTTTCCACTCAGGTCCAGTGTAAAGCACAGCTCATCTGGACCCAAAGATGTGACATTAGTATGAAATAATCTATCCAATAACAGTATCTGTGGTAGCAGGAGATGATATCTTCAATGTATTTTTTTAACCATACTTGGGAAACACTGAAAAATACTGGCATTTGGGGAAAAGTTGCAAATTTAGTATCACATGACCAGAACCTGCATAATTCAAGTCCCAAGTAGTTATTCTGTGTCAATGTAATTGTTTTTGAAAGGACTTATTTTACTTGTTTGTCATTTAGAAAAGGTCCTTATGGGGTATCCAGATATAAATGGTTTTAAAACTGATCTTAGTTAAAATTAAATCTTCTTTCTTGAACCTGAAATCTAGAACAATATGTGAAAATCCTGGGTAGAAGTGTAATACAGAATCAGTGTGGTTAAATGTAGGATTTACATAAGATTACTGAGTTTTCTGGGTCATAGGGTGAGGGTCAGACTGTTACTATGAATAATGCTTTCACAAACCATGCAGCAATACTTAAAAAAAATTAATGGCTTTAACAGCATAGGAACTTTGTTGAGGAAATGACTGGGAAAAAAATCTTTCTAAATTCTCTGATCTCTCCAGGATACCTCATTATTTTGTGAAAATTTGAGAGTTCAGTCTTTTTAACCTTGTCTGAGAAGCCAATCTATGCATTTATGACATATGGTGTAAAATGCATTTTTCATGTCTCCTTTTATCCACTCATGTCACAATTTCCTGTTCATTCTGAAATAGTAAATTATCTACTGTATGCCACATTGGAGTAATTAGATCCACTCTCAGCCAGATCTTTTAGAGCCACACACACCAGATTAAAATAACCGGTCTTTATAACTGATAACTTTCACGGCTAAATAAAGAACATTATAGTCTTGTTACATGCTGCATCATGATTTTATGGCAAGAATTCTCCCTAAATTGTATATGGTACAAATTTCAAAAGTCCCCAAAGACCAGATTTTTAAAGGTTTTTAGGTGTTGTGGCACTCAGCTAACTGATTTAGGAGCAAAAAGAACGAGGAGTACTTGTGGCACCTTAGAGACTAACAAGGTGTCACAAATACTCCTTGCTCTTTTTGCTGATACAGACTAAAACGGCTACCACTCTGAAACCTGATTTAGGAGCCTAAGTCTCATCTTCTAACGGGAGTTAGGCACTTAGGACAATCACTGGAATTTAGGCTCCCAAGGGTCTAAATGCCTTTAGAAAGTGAGATTTAGGTTCCAAAATCAGTTGAGCGTTGCAACACTGAGCACTGCAATGCCTGTGAGATTTAAAAATCTCAGCCTAATTGATTTAGGTGCCTAAGTCCTATTGACTTTCAATGAGACAGACTCCTAAGGGCCAGATTTTTAAAGGTATTTAGGTACCTAAAGATGAAGCTAGGCACTTAGTGGGATTTTCAAAAACAACTAGGTGTCTAACTCCCATTGAAATATCTTTAAAAATCTGTCCCTAAGTTTCTTTTGAAAATGGGATTTTAGGCTTTTTTGAAAATTTCTTCAAATTTTGAAATTCACCAGTAGCATATATTTTAAAGAGATAGTGCTGGTATTAATGTATGGGTATGATGTCTAAAATATATACATAATTTAAATTTTAATATGTACACATGTCCTAAAGTAAAGATGCAAGGTTAAAGCATAATTAAAGATGTATGCTTGTCCTGATTTCCATGACAAAACCCACGGTTGACAAAAATCATAGGGTTGACAAAACCCATGGTTGACAAAAATGCATAGTCTTTTTTACCTCATTGAGTCTGCTGACCAGGACACTCCCATGAAATTTTCACATTTGGCTCTGGATGTGTCCACTGTAAGGGAGTACAAGACTTTAGGCTAATAGTTAAAAGCCAGATTATGATATGCAAACTCACACTGGGCCTCATGACCACACTTATGCATACACATAAGTCCCATTGATGAGACTTAAAAGCACATGCCTAAAGTTAAGCATGTGCTTAAGTGCTGTCTTGGATAGGGACAGACTTAATGAAGTGATCAAGTGCTTTTCTGAAGTTGGGCTAGTGATGAGCGGCTACTCTCTGGAGTAGTCCCAGGGAGAGGATCACTTCTGTGGGTAATGGCTGACTGGTGTGAGTTAGGGGTTGACAGACTGTCCCTAAATATTATTAAATAGTTGTAAAAATTGTAATTGTAAAATAAAGTTTATTTGTCTGTATTGGGAAATTATGAGAAAATGTTAATTAACAGAGCGTATACCATGACAGATGTTTAGTGATTTTTAAACTACTTTTAAGAACTTTTTTAGTTTTATGACTCTTGCATTTGTTTGCATTAATATACATGACCCTTAAATTAAAGCTCACTGATAAAACAGTAATTGAATCAAGATTGAGGGGGAAAATGGTCATTTATTTACAATTAATTAGAAAATAAATATTCAAGGTTGTAACAATGCCCTTCTGTTTCTTAAAAGGGTAGCAGAGGTGAGCCAGGTCCTGCTGGGCCTCCAGGTCCACCAGGGAAACTGGTAAGCAGCATATTTCAATTCCCATCAGCTTATATTTATTTTCCAGGAATGTATGGCATCAGAAGGAATCCTCACTCACCTATTCATTTACACAGGGAGTCAAAGGAGTATGATGAAAAGGATGACTGATAAGCTTTTCAGTACTTTATGTCTGTAGTAAAATCACAATGTTCAAATTTTAAAGCATATGAAAATGTGCTGAGAGTGTATTGTGGTTGTAAGAGATGGCAAGATACAAAAAGCGTAAAGATTTTTTGTTTCGTGTGAAACCAAAGCTGTAAGACTGTGTGCGCACTATGTATTTTCAAGAAGCAGGAGTAGTGAAAGACCAGCTTTCTGCTAGCAGCTACCTAGAACTAATGAATGGGACAGATCATGAATGCCCTCTTTTACTGCCGTTCAAACAATATTTACACAGAACTAGTTAGAAGCACAGTTGGAGAGGTCTGAGCTGAAAGAGCCTGCTGTTAAGGAGGAATGTACAAGCCATGGGGGATAAATCAAAGACATTTTTTGTTAAGAACTAAACTATTTAGCACTAGGGCTGGAGGGGAAAGTCCAGTAAATGTGCTATTTGTGTTCGTCAATAATAAGATCCTCAAAAGTACTGTTTAGATGGGCAAGATTCTACCATCTTCACTCACACCCCTACTGTATGAGCTGGGACTACTCTAGGAATAAAATCCTACTCAATGTGTATGAGGGGCCCAGAATCTGGCCCTTGGTTATATTTATCCATTGGTTCTCTCCAGAAACAATACTGGGAAGTTTCTATCCTTGGTTTGTTTTCACAGGGTCTTGATGGGGACCTAGGACTACCGGGACTGCCAGGTCCTTCGGGCCTACCTGGCGCCAAAGGTGACAGGGTAAGAAATGCGCTCGAATGCACCGTAAAGAATGGCAACATGATAGCAGGAAAGAATACAATGATTTTAACATCACTCATTCATTGTTGTGATTATTCATTTCTCAGAGTTTCTTGTTGCACACCAAGATCCATTAAAGCTGCTTAGAAGTTGGGGAGTGCTCTAAGTGTCCGATGGCTAATTAAGGCTCATAAGAATCTACCAAAAAAAACCCCACCCTATAAATAAATAAGGTTACAGATAAAATTTTCAAAAGTGTCTAAGTCTCTTTTAAAATCATTGATTTAGGCACTCTTGAAAATGGGAAGTCGCTGAAAATGTTACCCTACTTCAATATCTGCAATGTTTCTATGTACTCTGTATATACTAAAGAAATATAGTGACTGCCACAACTCTGAGGCTATCTATGCACATTCACAAGATACAAGTATCTCAAACAGTATTTTGCACGGAAAAATTGGGCCCCTGAGAAGCCTCGGAATTCCTACTCACTTGCTGGAGATTTCCTACCTTGCAGGATGAATGTCACTGAATAACAATGGATTCTTATACAAAAGATACGCTTTTCCTCCAGTTGCTCGGGGAAGGATATGGAGAGCACAGATTGGTGATGTAGAGAGGCTAGGCAGGGGTTGTGGTTATAGTTTATGCCCCTTACTCCTGTGCTTACCCACAGAAGGCTTAGTGACATTTTTTAAAATTACTTATCTAGGTAAATTGGCAAGTTTTTAAGGGCCACCTTGAACATTTGTCTTCTTTGTATTACTATCAAGTTAGTATATTTCTGTGTGGTTTTTCAGAATGTTGACTTCAGGTACACACACTTCTAACCAGCTGTCAAAGTTGCCAGACAGGAATCTGCAAATTCCTCTTTTTAATAGATCAAACTGTCTCTCATAGTTTCTGAGAGTACATCCAGGTGCCTTCTATTTATATAAGTGATTTCTGAGAATATTTCTACATTTGCTTTTTTTTTAAGCATAGGGCCAAATTCATTCCCAGTGTAACTCTCTTAAAATAAATAGAGTTATGCTAGAAATTAATTCAGCTCATTGTTTCTTTTGACTTTTCCTATTTTGAGAGAGAGCCCTATACATAAAACCATATTTTTAAGTTTATTTCCTTTTTCGTCCCATAGAGGCCCTGCCTTCCACTGAGCCTTCCTACCCTGCTGGTCTAGAAGATTTGGAAATGGCTACCTCTGGAGCTAGTCTCAGGTTTAGACAATGGGGTCACTCCAGACTGATGCAAAGTCATCAGTTTCCCCCTCCTCCCTTCCTGATTTCCTAGGGACTGGATGTGCTTTGCATGCAATGTATCCAGCCTTACTTGAATCAAAAACCCAATGGTGCATTAAGAGCTGATGTACACAGCAAGCAGAAGAAGCCATTTGCAATGCATGACAATTCATTTTAACAATCCTTCCAAACCCAGGAATTATGCCAAATATTCTTCGTCACCATCCACTCAGACCTGTTCTATTTACATGTATACAAATATAGGCCACTCCTACATGTACTCCTATAACTGCGTGGTAGCACTTTGGTGGATCTTTCATATTTATGTGGGGAAGTGGAGGGAAAAGCAATGCCAGCTCTCATGTCTCACACTATTTCTGATTCACCATCTTTTGGTCTGGTTACCTATGGCTTTTCTGTGGCCCGTCTTTGTGTGGCAATTAAAGTCCTTTGTGATGATAGGACTGGTCTTATGAATACCTTTCCACTGTGAATTGGACAGAGATAATCAATATAGGGCCTGATCCATTGAAACTCAGAGGAGTATTTCCAATGACTTTATAGAGACCTTAATGAACAGCCGTTACATCACAGTCGCGTTTGGTCACTACCCTCCTGCTTAGAATGCTCGGTTTGGCTATTAGCCAAGACGGATAGGAATGGTGTCCCTAGCCTCTGTTTGCCAGAAGCTGGGAATGAGTGACAGGGGCTGGATCACTTGATGATTACCTGTTCTGTTCATTCCCTCTGGGGCACTTGGCACTGGCCACTGTTGGAAGACAGGATACTGGGCTAGATGGAACTTTGATCTGACCCAATAGGGCCATTCTTATGTTCCTATGGCCAAATGCTTGAACTTTCTATTCCCCAGGTATAAACATTCTGAACAAGTGTGTCTAGAGATGGACAAAGGAGTTTGGACAATTTCAGAATAAGCCCTACATGACATATGATCTAATTGGATACAAAGATTTACTAGTGCCTTCCCACCTCTCTCTGTCCTTATCACTATCCTTCCTTGTAGAAAAAACCAGAAGAATGGAGGACTCAGATCTGGTCTTTGCCTCTTAGTGAATCTGATTTATAAGTACACCAAAAAAGCTGCTGAACTGGTTGTTCTACAGTGTTGTTGCAACAATACAACAGGAATTGAGAACCAAATATCTCTAGGAATACTTTTAATAAAATAAATTTTAAAATGGAGGAAGGAAGAAAAAGCTGCTTTCAGATCCAAATATTCCAGAAATGCTGGTTCAAGATAACAGCTTCTTAGTTCTGACCAGAGTGAAATATAAAATCCCTCTTTACATTCAGTGATTTCTAGGTTCTAAAATAGTTTGTTTTTTATTTTACATTTAGGGATTGGTTGGTGAGCCAGGGCCTAAAGGTGAACAAGTAAGTCTTCTAATACTAATCATGATAGCAATCACTGTACTCTATAATCATCTAAATTTTAAGGAGTGTAAGACTCTGACAGTATGTATCTTGTTTTGATACAGGGTCCTGCTGGAGGAGAAGGAGAACCAGGAGAAAGGGGTGACCTGGTAAGACATTATTTTCATTTAATCTGTTTTAAGGTGTTCTTTATGTGAATGATATTAACTTTTTTGTTTTATCTGTTGAAGAAAATTTTCCAACATGATTTTTTTCCCATTGGAAACCAAATCTCAGTGTTATCATATAATTTTATCACTGCAAAAAGTAGAATGGATGAGGAGAGGGGAACAGCGTGTCTCCGTGCAGTGCCTACGCCTGCAAGCCCCGACCCCGCAGTTCCCATTGGCCGGGAACTGGCCAATGGGAGGTGTGGGGATGGTGCTGGGGGCAGCGGCAGTGCACGGAGCTGCCTGTGCCCCCGCCACCAGGGGCCGCAGAAACGTGCCAGCAGCCAGACGCTTCCTGGAGTGGTGTGTGGCCACAGCATGCCTGAGCCCTGCTGTGCTGAGGCCCCCTTTAGCCTGCGGCCCTGGGGTGCAGCCACTAAAGCTCCTGCGTTAATCCGGCCCTGCTTCAGGGAAATATCTCCATTGGTATAGCGATAAAATGCATCTATACATCATTATGATAGTAATTTGAGCTCGGTGTAGGACAGTAATTTTGTTTCACAGAGAATTTTGAGATTTCAAAATTTGGTTCTGTTATGATTTGGAACAGAAACCATACATTTCAAAATTCCTCATGAAATGAAATTACCTTTCTCTGCCCAGCATTACTGAGAGCCCTGGTTATGGGACATTCCTCCTGGCAGGCTGCTGGGGATGCTGGAAGGCCTGGAAGCTCTGACTCTTAGGATATATTTACTCTGGAGCTGGAGGTGTAATTTCCAGCTTGGGTAGACATACCTATGCTAGTTTTGATGAAGTTAGAGCACTAAAAATAGCAATATAGCCACAGCTCCACATGTGGCAGAATGGACTCATCGTCCCTATCTGAAACCCTAGGTCAGTGGTGGGCAACCTCCAGCCTGCGGGCTGCACGCAGCGTGTCAGGGTAATCCACTGGCAGGCCGCGAGACAGTGTTTACACTGATCGTCCGCAGCTCCCAGTGGCTGCAGTTCACCGTTCCTGGCCAATGGGGAGCTGCGGGAAGCAATGCAGGCCACAGGGACACGCTGGCTGCCACTTCCTGCAGCTCCCATTGGCCGGGAATGGCGAACCGCAGCCAATGGGAGCTGCGGGTAGCCTTGTCTGTGGACAGTCAATGTAAACCCTGTCTCGCGGCCCGCCAGCGGATTACCCTGACAGGCCGCAGGTTGCCCACCACTGTCCACTACTCAGGGCGGCTAGCTTATCTCCCTGCCTGTTCAGCCTCAGTCACAGTGCGATTTTTAGCATGCTAGCTCAATTCAAGCTGATATGTGTACCCAACCTGGAAATCATACCTCCAGGTCCAGTGTAGACATACAGGCAGCCCACAGGCAACCTGCCCAAGAGCTGGGGAGCCTGGGCTGCTGAGGCTGGGAGCTTGGTGACCCGGGTCCCCCCAGGGCTTCCTGGCTTTTGGCTCCCCATCAGCTAGTCAGGCTGCCACAAGCAAGCTGAGCAGGCAAGATGGCAAGAAAACAGGCAGGGTTTGAAACCTGCCTGACTTCTGGGGGAATTTTGTTGAAACTGATGTGGTCCTGCAGAACATTCTGATTTCAGCATATCAGCAAATTCTGATTAAAAAAAATTTCAGTGGGTTTTCTGCCCAACTCTAATAATTATAGACCAGGGGTGGACAAACTCTTTTAATCTGGCCCTTGAGCTCCCGCTGGGGAGCGGGGTCTGGTGCTTGCCCTGCTCTGGTGCTCCAGTGCTCCAGCTGGGGAGCAGGGTCAGGGGCCGTGCCACGTGGCTCCTGGAAGCAGTGGCATGGCCCCCCTCCAGCTCCTACGCGTAGGGGCAGCCAGGGTCCTCCGCTCTGCACGCTGACCCTGCCCCAACCGCCACCCCTGCAGCTCCCATTGGCCGGAAACTACAGCCAATGGGAGCTGCAGGAGCAGTGCCTACGGATGGGGCAGTGTGCAGAACCACCAGGCCGTGCCTCTGCATAGGAGCTGGAGAGGTGATGTGCTGGTACTTTCGGGAGCCACTTAGGGAAAACGCTGCCTGGAGCTGGCACCCCATAGCCTCTCCCTGTGCCCCAACCCCCTGCCCCAGCCCTGATCCCCCTTCCACCCTCCAAACCCCTCAATCCCAGCCCAGAGCACCCTCCTTCACTCCAAACCCCTCATCCCCAGACCCATCCCAGAGCCCGCACCCCCAGCCGGAGCCCTCACCCCCCCACACTTCTCCCACTCCCCCGTCCCAGGCTGGAGCCCCTCCTGCACCCTGAACTCCTCATTTCTGGCCCCACCCTAGAGCCTGCATTCCCAACCAGAGCCCTCACCCCAACCCCAATTTTGTGAGCATTCATGGCCTGCCATACAATTTCTATTCCCAGATGTGGCCCTCAGGCCAAAAAGTTTGCTCACTCTTTATAGACCATTACTCAGCATTGGGAGCTTTCCCTGTTCATTTTGAAATATATTTTATAAATAAAGAAACATATTTAATAATATGGTACAAAAATGTCTTTTTGAAATTGCAATTCTAATGGAAAAACTGAAATCTGATTTTTTCACAAATATATTAAAACAAATTACTTCCAGTTTTTTGATTGATTTATAGGTGCCATTTTGTGTACTTCAACAAATTCCTTAGCTCTTAATAGAACAATCATTTTTAAAATATTGAGTAAAACATATTGAATACATTGCATTTGTAATTGAATATGAATATCCTGTTATGACATAATTTGTCTTATTTTTTGTTTAGGGTGATATGGGATCGCTGGGCCCAAAGGGATCAGTAAGTATGATGAACTACACTGTTACAGAAATTAAAGGTATAATAAATTGCATGGATCGTTTTCTGGTTTAAGAAATAGAGTACAAATATTTAGCTCTTCAAGAACTGCCATGTAAGCAAATGAGATCCCACACTCATTTTTTGTTTTTAAAATTCTGGATGACTCTAATATACAAACTAACTTTAAACAGGACTTCTCATCTTGCAAATTAAAGCCCGTAAAAGAACATGGTAGTTTTATTTGCAATTAGGATACAACTTGTGGCTATATCAGTTTGGAGAGTGAATTGCCTTTTCCTGCTAAAGTTGAATATAAGAGGGGTGCATATAGTGTAGTGATATTATATAAAAGGATTGGCAACGTAGTGTCCTGCAGACAGTATATAGCCAGTATATAGTCTTTTATGACTGTCATAAATATGGAGGGAAGGTGATGTCTTTCTGTATACAGTGCTATAAAATCTCTCCTGACCAGAGGTGAAGTTTGTGCCTTGGGAAAGTTTTTAACCTAAGCTGGTAAAAATAAGCTTAGGGGGTCTTTCATGCAGGTCCCCACATCTGTACCCTAGAGTTCAGAGTGGGAAGGAACCACAGAGTGGCAGAGCGGTGGGATCATTTTTTAACAAAAGGATTTTTCTGTAGGCTGAGAACAGCTATCAGAGGCAAAGGTATCAGGTTACAGCACAGCGAACTGGGAATTCACAAGCACGTTTTTTTTTTCTTTCTAACTCTCAGGTATAGCTAGGTTAAATACAGAGAGGCTAGGATGACAGAAAGCAATGTCCAACAGAAACTGGAATTAGCCAGATTAGAAGCTGAGGAAAGACAGAAGGAACGTGAAAGATGGGTAGAACTCAGACAGATGGAGATTGATGCCCAAGAGGCTGCCCACAAGAAAGCTGTGGAGGCAAAAGAAAAACGAAGGAGAGGGAAAAAGAGAGGAAGCATGCACTGGAGAAAGAGAAGGCAAGGGCTCAGCAGAATATACTGAATAACCCTAACAATCCTTCCCCAACAATCCACAAATGGGAGCGACTGTGTCCACAGTATGATGAATCCAGTGATATTGCTGAATATCTTCTCACCTTTGAGAGACTGTGCACACTCCATAAAATTCCTGACACTCACAAGATGACCACATTGGTCGCAAAATTCACTGGAAGAACTCTGGACATATTCAACAAGATGTCTATTGATGAGGCTTCTGACTATGATAAATTCAAGGATTTGGTTTTAAAACAATTTCAAGTTACACCTGAAACTTACAGAGTAAAATTTTGAACCCTTAAGAAAGGGCCTGGACTAAGTAATGTGGATTATGTAAACCAGATGAAGGATCTGTTTGATAAATGGCTCAAAGGATGGGATGTAACAAGCTTTGGAGGAATGCGGGATTTGATGATACAGGAGCAATTCCTGAATATGTCCAAGGATGATATAAAACAGGTGTTTATGGGATAAGAAAATGGACTCAGCAGAAAATCTTGCTTCTTATGCTGATCAATACGAGCAGTCCCATACCGCCAGAGAGGTGGGGCAAACCGGAACAAAATGGGTGGAGGGAGGAACAACCCTAGTTGCAGTTTGAGCAGATACCAGAAGGGACACCCTCAGACCACACCTACTACTGGGGGCAGCCCAAGGCCCCAACTACAGCCCAAGGAACACTCCAGACACCTTATCATTGCACCACACCATTCTCCAGCAACCCACCTCGCCCCAGTGACCAGTCAGCTGGGTGATGTTTTAAATGTAAGAAGCCGGGACATGTGAAGGCCAACTGCCCCAAAACCCCAACAGATTACAGTTCATTGCACCGGAATCACACCAGAGGTCCTCAGGCCCAGATGCCTCCCAGATACCCTCAAAGCAGAGGGAAACTGTGAGTGTGGGCGGGAAGAAGGTTACAGCATGGAGGGATACCGGAGCACAAGTGTCGGCTATCCACCAATCCTTGGTGGACCCCAAATTCATCGACCCAGAGGTCCAAGTGACGATTCAACCCTTCAAGTCAAACTCTTTTGACTTACTTACAGCCAAGTTGCCTGTCCAGTACAAGGACTGGTCAGGAACGTGGACTTTTGCAGTCTATGATGATTATCCCATACTCATGCTGCTGGGGGAAGACTTTGCCAGTCATGTGAAGCTAGCCAAGAGGGTGGGAATGCAAGGCTAAGCAAGTTGTCACACCTAGCTCTGTTCTGGAGACTTCTACCAGGGCCCAGTCAGAGGTGATGGAACCAGACCCCATGCCAACGTCTGCAACAGCAGTAGTGGATCCAGTCCCAGAAGTGGAACTGGCAGAACAACCAGCACCAGAACCATTGCCAGCACTGAATCCAGTGCTTGCAACCCCATCACCAGAGGGCCCCACTGAACCCGCACTGGCAGCAGCAGATAACACTACCCAAGAGACTCAACTGGAGCCTGAACCCCAACATAGTGCAGCAGCGGAGAGCGGTTTACAGTCAATGGAAACAGCCCCATCACCTACATCGCTTCAAGAGGGACTAAGCCCAGGTCCAGAATCCAATGAGGAACTGATGTCTCAAGCATCAAGGGAACAGTTCCAGACTGAACAGGAAGCAGATGAAAGCCTCCAGAGAGCTTGGATGGTGGCATGGAGCAACCCACCGCCTCTCAGTTCTTCTAATCAATCCAGGTTTGTTGTAGAAAGAGGACTTTTATACAAGGAAACTCTTTCTGGTGGACACCAGGAAGACTGGCATCCTCAGAGACAGTTGGTAGTTCCAACTAAGTACCGGGTAAAGCTCTTGAGCTTAGCCCATGATCATCCTAGTGGCCATGCTGGGGTGAACAGAACCAAAGACCATTTGGGAAAGTCGTTCCATTGGGAGGGAACGGGCAAGGATGTTTCTACCTATGTCTGGTCTTGTGAGGTGTGCCAAAGAGTGGGAAAACCCCAAGACCAGGTCAAAGCCCCTCGCCAGCCACTCCCCATCATTGAGGTTCCATTTCAGTGAGTAGCTGTGGATATTCTGGGTCCTTTTCCAAAAAAGACCCCCAGAGGAAAGCAGTACATACTGACTTTCATGGATTTTGCCACCCGATGGCTGGAAGCAGTAGCTCTGAGCAACACCAGAGCTAAAAGTGCATGCCAGGCAGTAACAGACATTTTTGCCAGGGTAGGTTGGCCCTCCGACATCCTTACAGATGCAGGAACTAATTTCCTGGCAGGAACTATGGAAAGCCTTTGGGAAGCTCATGGGGTAAATCACTTGGTTGCCACCCCTTACCATCCTCAAACAAATGGCCTGGTGGAGAAGTTTAATGGAACTTTGTGGGCCATGATACGTAAATTCGTAAATGAGCAGTCCAATGATTGGGACCTAGTGTTGCAGCAGTTGTGCTTTGCCTACAGAGCTGAACCCCATCCCAGTTTAGGGTTTTCACCATTTGAATTTGTATATGGCCGTGTGGTTAAGGGGCCATTACAGTTGGTGAAGCAGCAATGGGATGGGTTTACACCTTCTCCAGGAACTAACATTCTGGACTTTGTAATCAACCTACAAAACACCCTCCGAACCTCTTTCGCCCTTGCTAGAGAAAACCTAAAAGAGGCTTAGGAAGAGCAAAAAGCCTGGTATGATAAACATGCCAGAGAGCGTTCCTTCAAGATAGGGAACCAGGTCATGGTCTTAAAGGCGCTCTAGACCCATAAAATAGAAGCGTTGTGGGAAGGGCCATTTACGGTCCAAGAGCACCTGGGAGCTGTTAATTATTTCATAGCATTCCCCACCTGCAACCGAAAGCCTAAGGTGTACCATATTAATTCTCTAAAGCCCTTTTATTCCAGAGAATTAAAGGTTTGTCAGTTTACAGCCCAGGGAGGAGATGATGCTGAGTGGCCTGAAGGTGTCTACTATGAAGGGAAAAGTGCTGGTGGCGTGGAAGAGGTGAACCTCTCCATGACCCTTGAGCGTGTGCAGCGACAGCAGATCAAGGAGCTGTGCACTAGCTACGCGCCAATGTTCTCAGCCACCCCAGGACTGACTGAATGGGCATACCACTCCATTGACACAGGTAATGCTCACCCAATTAAAGTCCAACCTTATCGGATGTCTCCTCAAGCTAAAACTGCTATAGAACGGGAGGTCCAGGATATGCTACAGATGGGTGTAATCTGCCCCTCTGGCAGTGCATGGGCATCTCCAGTGGTTCTAGTTCCCAAACCATATGGGGAGATACGTTTTTGCGTGGACTATCGTAAGCTAAATGCTGTAAGTCACCCAGACAACTATCCAATGCCGCGCACAGATGAACTATTGGAGAAACTAGGACAGACCCAGTTCATCTCTACTTTGGACTTCACCAAGGGGTACTGGCAGGTACCGCTAGATGACTCCACCAAGGAAAGGTCAGCCTTCACCACACATGTTGGGCTGTATGAATTTAATGTGCTCCCTTTTGGGCTGCGGAATGCACTCGCCACCTTCCAAAAACTTGTAGATGGTCTCCTAGAAGGATTGGGAGAATATGCAGTCACCTATCTTGACGATGTGGTCATATTTTTGGATTTTTGGGCAGAACACCTGGAACATCTACAAAAAGTCTTCGAGCACATAAAAGAGGCAAGACTAACTGTTAAGGCTAAGAAGTGTCAAATAGACCTAAACAGAGTGACTTACCTTGGACACCAGGTGGATCAAGGAACTATCAATCCCGTACAGGCCAAAGTGGCTGCTGTCCAAAGTGGCCTGTCCCAAAGTCAAAGAAACAGGTCCAATCCTTCTTAGGCTTGGCTGAATATTACAGGTGATTTGTACCGCACTACAGCCAAATCGCCACCCCACTGACAGACTGAACCAAAAAGAAACAGCCAAATGCAGTGCACTGGACTGAAGGCCTGTAACCAGCTTAAAGTGACACTCATGTCTGACCCTGTGCTCAGAGCCCCAGACTTTGACAAACCGTTCCTAGTAACCACAGATGTGTCCGAGCGTGGTGTGGGAGCAGCTTTAATGCTGGAAGGACCAGATCAAGAATTCCATCCTGTTGTGTTTCTCAGCAAAAAACTGTCTTGAGAGGGAAAGCCACTGGTCAATCAGCGAAAAGGAATGCTACGCCATTGTGTACGCGCTGGAAAAGCTACACCCATAGTTTGGGGATGGCGTTTCCAACTACAAACTGACCATGCTGCACTGAAGTGGCTTCACACCGTCAAGGACAATAACAAAAAACTTCTTCGATGGAGTTTAGCTCTCCAAGATTTTGATTTTGAAATATAACACATCTCAGGAGCTTCTAACAAAGTGGCTGATGCACTCTCCCGTGAAAGTTTCCCAGAATCAACAGGTTAAAATCGTCCTTGAAATGTGGGAAATATTGTTAGTTTTTATATAGTCAGTAGTATATCTAAAGGTGTATATGTCTTATTAACTCTGTTTTCTCCTAGAGCTCCAGGAAGAAATCACAGCCAGTGTGGAACCGGCTGTCCGACACTATCTGTGATTTGGGGGGCATGTCATAAATATAAAGGGAAGGGAAACCACCTTTCTGTATACAGTGCTATAAAATCCCTCCTGACCAGAGGCAAAGTTTGTGCCTTGGGAAAGTTTTTAACCTAAGCTGGTAAAAATAAGCTTAGGGGGGTCTTTCATGTGGGTTCCCACATCTGTACCCTAGAGTTCAGAGTGGAGAAGGAAGCTTGACAATGATAGTTCTGGCTAAAGGGTTATAATGTCTTTGAAAACAAAATTATTTCTGGTACCAATCCCATGTACTACCTTATCCTGAAACTAAAGATAGTGGGCTGATGGGGAAGCCTAGGAGAAGCACCTTATGTACCACAGAGGAAAAAGAATAGGAGATTTCATCTTGATCCTTTATTTTTGGATCATCCAAGGTTGGAAGTATTATTCTAGCTGTGGGATTGCTCTGTGACAATACCTGTTTTTACCTTGAGAAACTGAGGACGATGCTATAAAGAAAAACTCTGCCAGCACCCTCAATGGAAGGTGGAATCATGGGTCTGAAAAAGCCTTCTAGCAAGCACTAGAATTTGTGCACTACTAATCAGGAGCTTTAGTGGAATAAATGAAACATGGGGTCATCTAAGGACTGCTGCCTAAAATCACACTCTGTTCCCTTACTGTGGCCCTAGACCAGGGTGGACAAATTTTTTGGCCCAAGGGCCACATCTGAGTATGGAAATTGTATGGCGGGCCATGAATGTTCACAAAATTGGGGGTTCAGTGTGGGAGGGGGGAAGGGCTCTGGCTGGGGGTGTGGGCTCTGGTGTTGGGCCAGAAATGAGGTGTTCAGGGCGCAGGAGGGGGCTCTGGGCTGGGACAGGGGGTTGAGGTGGGGCGGGGGTGAGGTCTCCAAGGGGGCTGGGGATGAGGAGTTGGGGGGTGCAGGAGGGTTCTCCGGGCTGGGACCAAGGGGTTTGGAGGGTGGGAGAGTGCTCAAGACTGGGGCAGGGGATTGGGGTCTGGGAGGGAGGAAGGGGTGCAGGCTCTGGGCAGCACTTACCTCAAGCAGCTCCTGGAAGCAGCGGCATGTCTTCCTCTGGCTCCTACGCGGAGGTGTGGCCAGACTGCTCTGCACATTGCCCCATCTGCAGGCGCTGCCCTTGCAGTTCCCAGTGGCCATGGTTCCTGGCCAACGGGAGCTGCGGGGCCGCACTTGAGCCATAGGCAGCATGCGGAACCCCCTGGCTGCCCCTATGCGTAGGAGTGGGAGGGGGGACATGCCGCTGCTTCTGGGAGTTGGGAGGAGCCATGGCACGCGCGGAGCAGGGGACAACCCCCGACCCCACTCCCCGGCTGGTGCGCCTTAGCAGGGCAAGCCCCGGCCAGACCCTGCTCCCCGGCAGGAGCTTGAGGAATGGATTAAAACATCTAACGGGCCCGATGCAGCCCCCGAGCTATTGTTTGCCAACCCCTGCCCTAGACTGAGCATCTCTGTGAGTGGTACCCCAATGGAGAGATAAACTTGGCAATTGGTCACATATGGGGCAATGCAGAGCTTTCAGGATGAAGAGAAGGTTGGTCTGCTCTTTTTGTAATAAACATGTTAAAGCCTACTTGCTGGATTTCCTTTGTGCAAGTCCAGAAGCCTTTAAGATAGCTCCACCTTGTGGGTTTAACAGAGATCACATATGGGTAATTTACCACCTTTGTGGGCATCCCCTTGAGTTGGGAAGTTCTTTGTTTTTGATAGATTTGTGGATGCCTAAAGTGCTTGGGTATTTATTTTTATTGTAGTAACACTCAGAGGCCCCAGTCAGGTCAGGTTCCCATTCTGCTGAGTGCTGCACAAACACGAGTGAGAAACAGTCCCTGACCTGAAGAGTTTATAGCCTAAGGCCTGCACTCCACTAGAAAGTGTTTGCCCATATTCCATACAGCAGTATAGATATAATGGCAACCCTCCCTCCCCCACGCACACCGGGGGAGACACAGCTTAGACTGGCAAATGAGTGTTTGTGCTGGCATAGCTTATTCCAGTTCCCCAGACTAAAGACTTTTTTTGCTGGTGCGTCTACACTAAGCCCTGCTATGTCGGGTAGGGGGTGTGATTTTTTTTCATACTCCACACCAACATAGCTATGTCGGTAAAACTTTAAAGTGTAGACCAGGCCTAAGGCCCCTGCAACGTGTGTGCAAGGCAGAGCTCTGTGCCCAGGCTGAACCCAAATGAGGTAAACAAACGAACAAAAAACCCTGATCTCAAACTCCTCTGCCTTATCTCCTTGGCCCTCCATGTAGGCTCAAGGGGCTGACTGTGTACAGCAAATTTTAGAATCAGGGTCTGAGGCCCTGATCCTGCAAACATTTACACACATGCTTAACTCTGAGCATAGGAGCAGTCCCATTGATTCATGTGCATTCAGTTTAGCAAACGTGTGAGACTGGAGCCTGCATAGTCATATTTACTTCACTACAAAAAAATCCGTCAAAACTTTTCCCCAGTTCCATACTGTCATAGAATATCACATTTATGCAGAATTTCATATTAATTAATAGCACATACTTATGCTGTTGCAGTTGCCAGGCGATGGGTCTGTAGGGATTGGCAGCTGGAAGGCAGTCAGGACTTTTGTCATTAGAGGAGTATTAGGCATTTGGAAAAGAGTGGGAGGTCAGACAGGGTGGGGAAGTCAGTGGTCTTGTTACTAGGGGTAGCTTCTGGGGCCCCTCTTCCAGTGGGATTGCGCATGGTATGAAGTAGGACAGAACTTGGCCTGAAATTTGAATATGAATATACTTTTAAAAGTTGTGTGTCAAAAAAATGTCTTATATGCATACCTAAAATGGATGCTGATTAATCTGTGTCAGGGGAATGGTTTATTATTCACTACTAAATTCAGGAATACAGAACTCTTCACGTAAGGCTATATGTCCCATAATGGTTATGTCACCGCTGACTCCAGTGACCTATTTAAAAAGACATAAGGCAACTCTTCTGGTCCCATCCCTGCCACTCTGCAAACATCGATTGATCTAGGCTCATATATGGTTCTCTGAGACACAGAGGGTAAATCTACACTGCAAGAAACAATGCATGGCATGGCTGCTGCTGGCATAGGTCAGCTGACCTGGGCTCATGGGGCTCTGGTCCCAGGGATAAAAATGGCAGTTTAAATCTTTGGGCTTGGGCTGGAGGCCAGGCTGAGACCCCACACATGGAAAGGTTGTGTTGGGTAGCTGGATAAGTGGCTGCTGGGGCAGCTAGAGTTAGGTAGCTGCTGGTGGGTGCTTAGAAGTAGTTAGCTGGGGCAATGTGATGGGGGAGGCTGTTGTAGCTGCAGGAGGATGTAGGAGCCAGTGTTGGGTCTCTCACCTTGTCCTTGTGCTGCCACTACCTCCTTTTCTCACTGCTCCTTTCTGGTTGTGCTCAGCAGAGGGAGCAACAAGCCAGGAAGCACTTGGCTCCTGACCAGCAGACACCACAGCAGCTCCATGTGATCAGATTACAAAATTTCAGGCAAATGCCTACTGCCTTCCTGCAGCTCAGGTAGCTGAGATGGAAGAATGCAAGAATGCAAGACCCTTGACAGACTTGCAAACCAGACTTTGTTATTAAACATACGCAGTTTTTACTTTGGCTGCAAAGATCGGGGTTGCAAGATCCTTGCACCTTTTCGTTCAGTGCGTACAAAGAGCTGTGGCCATTAACACCGACTGCTTAATTTCGCAAAAAGAAAAGGAGGACTTGTGGCACCTTAGAGACTAACCAATTTATTTGAGCGTAAGCTTTCATGAGCTACAGCTCACTTCATCGGATGAAGTGAGCTGTAGCTCATGAAAGCTTATGCTCAAATACATGAAGTGAGCTGTAGCTCACGAAAGCTTATGCTCAAATAAATTGGTTAGTCTCTAAGGTGCCACAAGTACTCCTTTTCTTTTTGAGAATACAGACTAACACGGCTGCTATTCTGAAACCTGCTTAATTTCTGTTTCTTTGAAAAGCTAAATGATTGCAGAAAAGCTTCTTCCTTATGGTCATGAGGCTGCCGCTTAAACTTACTTTGATTACCTTTCTTCAGCGTATCTAATATTTATATTTATATAATACAAAATGGGATGCTTCCATCTTCCTTAGTTTATGGCCTTTTTGGTTCTTAGGCTACTTTTAAGTGTTTAATATTATAGGATTTGTGCAATTAATAAAAAATTAGTCTGCTTCAGGGACTCTGATTGTTAAAGTAATATAGCATTGTGGAGGTGACTACCTGGGCCTGTCAAGTGGCAGTAAAGGGCTTGTTTTACAAGCATCTCTTTCCAATCAGTTTATGGGCTGCATTGTCAGGGGAAATAATTGCTCCCCCAGATGAAGATGCTGAGGTCCTCAGAACACCGTGTGTGCTTGCTTCAGTGGCTCTGCTCTGGCACAAAGAGAACAAATTCTTGGATAACTGAACTCTCCCCTCCTAAAAAGCACATTACTTGTCTTTCTGTGCAGTGTGACTAGTCTGGGGACCTTTTATCCTTACATGTGGGTCTCACAGGACCCGACTACAGTAGCCTTTACTCACCGAGCTGAGCTTGGCCACCACAGAAAGGGCAACGCCAGCACAATGGTACTTTCCCCTTCCTTTCTTGACACTGCAGCGGCTCCTCCTTGGGAGTCCATGGGGTAAGAAGGGATGAGAGCTCTCTGTGGGATTTTTCTTCCTATGGAGGAATGTGGTGTGAGTTACTGCAGAGAAAGTCTGCAGTAAGTTACAATGCTTACCTCCTTTCTGCTGTTCTAAGGACAGATGCAGGTGAAGGGATCCTATTGGAGGAAGACATTGGGGAAAACAAGTGATAATGTGGAGGCCTAATGTCTCCATGCACAAGCCCCTTGGCTCTGAAGATCCACCCCTGATCTGTGAAGGAAGAATTATATAAGAGTTTAAACACAAGAGGTAAAATTCTAATCCTATTGGGGTCAAAAGGAGTTTTGCCATTGACTTCAGTGGGGCCAGGATTTCACCCACAGAGTTTCAACTTCCCTATGCAGGTTCACCCTGCACAGAGGAGCATCAAGATCTTAAAATAATGTGGGCTGATATGTGTAATAGAAAGTTTGATAATCCACTAGCCAACCCTTCATTTTATTCTGGATTTTAGTGCATCCCTTCCCTCGTGCTATTCCCTTTGTAACAGAAAGGATATTTTTCTTTAACAAAAGCAAAGAGTCAAACAATAGCCAATGGAATTTGACAGAGGTGGTCATCATCTTTCATAGTAAGCAATGTGAAAGCGTACGCACTGCACATGGCGTATCTGTTACTACAGAAACATAGTGTATGGCTTGTATTGCAAAAATGAGATCATACAAAGTCACTGTCTCTCATTTGTAGGTTGGTAACCCTGGTGAGCCTGGCCTTCGCGGACCTGAAGGAGGTCGTGGACTGCCTGGCATAGAAGGGCTACGAGGCTCACCTGGACCTCGCGGTTTGCAAGGTGAACAAGGTGCTCCAGGTCTGCCTGGCAGCCAGGGTCCAGCAGTAAGTGCTATTTTTATATTACACAGATTTTTCTGTCTCTCAAACACCACATACAACAAGGTATGTAGTTATAACAGAGATGTGTTTGCTGCTGGCGGGTTGGAGACCTGCGCATGAAGCCCAGGTGACTTCAGACACCCCACACAATCTGAAATACACTTTTCCTTTGTAGGTGGTAGATCTACTGAAAAGAATCTGGGGGCGATAATGGATCACAAATTGAATATGAGTCAACAGTGTGATGCAGTTATGAGAAAGGCTAATATCATTCTGGGGTGTGTTAGCAGGAGGGTCATATGTAAGACACGGGAGGTAATTGTCCCAATCTACTTGGTACTGCTGAAGCATCAGGTGAAGTACTATGTCCAATTCTGGGTATCACATTTAAGAGAGATGTGGACAAACTGAAGAGAATCCAAAAGACAACAACAAAAACTATAAGATTTAGAAAACCTGGCCTGTGAAGAAAGGTTAAAACAAACTGGGCATGTTTAGTTTTGAGAAAAGAGGATGGGGGGGAGGGGTAATCTGATAAGTCTTCAAATATGTTAAAGGCTGTAATAAAGAGGACTGTGATCAATTGTTCTCCATGTCCATTGAAGGTAGGACAAGAAGTAATGGGCTTAATCTGAGCTAGGGTGATTTAGGTTAGATATTAGGAAAACTTTCTAACTCTAAGGAAGTTAATTTCTGGAACAGGCTTCGAAGGGAGATAGTGGAATTCCCATCATTGGAGGTTTTAGAATTGGACAGACACTTGTCAGGGATGGTCTAGGTTTATCTGATCCTGCCCCACTGCAGGGGATGGACTTGTCTTCTCAAGGTCCCTTCCAGCCCCATATTACTATGATTCATGTGACACTTGGCTACAGTGTAGTAATCCCACATATCTGAACAGCTGGAACCTATGTACTCAATCTGCAGCCTGACTTTTCCTATTCATGTTCTCATGCTGCATGCCTTCCTGTGGTATGTGTGTGTATCAAGATCACAAAAGTGGTTCATACACAGATACTCCCATTGACTTCAGTGGGACTAGTCACAGGTGTAAGGCTGAAGGACTGGAACTTCTATCATTAGCCAGCCAGAGTCTTAATTGCATCATTCTCATTTTATAAATAACTACTGTATATTAACTGCTATTAAATATTTTTTATCTCAGGGTAGAGAGCCAACAGATCAGCACATTAAACAGGTCTGCATGAGAGTCATGCAAGGTAAATAATTGCAATGTTTAATCTTTCTTATGCATTTAAAGCAGGGGTGTCAAACACCAGTCTGCTGGTTGGATACAGCCTCCTTGATGTATTAGTATGATCCATTTGACATATTCAGATTCTGCAGAATCTAAGCTTTGATTTTTCTTTTTAACCTCCTGGTTGCAAAGATAATCTTCCAGTATGAAGCAAGTTTAATCCAGAGTCCACAGAGAACCTAGAACAATCACTCCTGTTCCATTTATTTTAAGGGGGTGTTCCATCAAAAGCCTGATGATGGCATTTTAAATGTGACCATTAACTATTTGATTGCTGATCATTTTATCAGAAAGAATAAGGGAGGAGTGGGAGTAAAGCACATAGAAAGGCAGGAACTGGGAATTGCTGCAAGGAAGAAAATGCAAAGGGAAAAAAAGAGGTGACACAAAGGAGAGGGATAGAGAAGGGGAAGGAAGAGAAATAAAGACCAGAAATAGTAGTGGTCCTAAAGTTGAGTATATTTTCCCACTAAGAGATATTCACTGTGACAAAAGCTATTGAGCAAAGTGTAAACAACTGTGACAACATATAATTATTACACAAAGGCCATCCTATGCCCTTGATCTTTATGCAAACTCTGTACTGTCTTCAGAGCTCAGCTGTGGACTGTGTGTGCTTCAAAAGCTGTAATGTTTATTAAAAATGGAATTTGTCCCCATATACAGAATGAGTTTGATCTCCCTGGGGTAAAGGAAGTAGAATTTGGATGAGTTCAGCACACTCTTTCTTGGATTGAATGCTTTCCAATGAAGATAACCAATAAAAGACACATTTCCCTCACTTACACCTTGTGCAATACCATTGATGGATGCAGGGACTGTGAAAATTTAAATGGAGAAAAATAGAAAAAAATCCCACATTAAAATAACCAGTGATATTATCCATCAAAGTTATAAAGAAAATAAAAATCAAATTCTGCCAAACCTGTTTATATGTCAGGAATTTGCATCTCTATTTATTAAATTGGAGAGTGGATTAAATTATGGTTTGAAAAAAATGTCATGGTAGGCCAGATGCTGCAGTCTAACAGATACCCTCAGTGCGGGACCCAAATGTCAAGGTGGGGAGGAAAGGCAGCTTTTAAGCCACCTTTACATTAACCTGATTCTGGGGCTGGCTAGACGCTGGTCCCGCTCCCAGTGTAAGAGCAGCCTCAGAGCTGCTCTGACTTGCTCCCAGATGCCCACAGCCCATGGAACTTTTCCATCAGCCAAGGTTAGCCAGAGCAGAGCAGTGCTTCATACACTCTTCCTTTCCCCAGATAAGCCATCCCCCCACCCCAGTCCATAGAAGAGGGGAAGAGAGGTGGCTTAGAGCTACTATGCTGGCTTTACATGTCCTGCAGATCCCACTTACACAATGGAAATCCCCAGGCAGCTATTTAAGCAGCCAGATCTTAGGAGAGGATCCAGCTCTCTATCCACAATGGATATTGATTAGTAAAAATTTTAAAACAAGAGCTGGAGAACAGCCTCTCATGGGAACCCTCTCCCCCCAGGAGAAATCACTGTCATGATCCCCTCACAGACTTCTTCCACTATGGTCCCATTGGAGGAGGGGTTACTATCTCTGCCCTCCCCTGTGGAGCAAAAAGAAAAGGAGTACTTGCGGCACCTTAGAGACTAACCAATCTATTTGAGCATAAGCTTTCGTGAGCTACAGCTCACTTCATCGGATGCATACTGTGGAAAATACAGAAGATGTTTGTTTTTATACACACAAATCATGAAAAAATGGGTGTTTATCACTACAGGCACAGATCCCTGTAGAGTCTTGTAGCCAACTGCATAGACCATCTGCCATGGCTGCCCCAAAGCCTGTATTATCCTTTTTTGCAGACTCTCCTTACATCTGGGAGGGGACAATGTTTATCCCCTCATACCAACTCCTGCCTAGGCCCCAGCCTTCCCTATCGAGGTTTCAGGACCCCCAGAGTGTCCTCTGCAGGTGGGAGCAACTGTGCCAAGGGGTTGTCTGGGCCTTCCTACTTTAGCATTTAGGAGCTGCTCTCTGTAATTACCTCGTGTGCCATGTCTTGACTTAGCGTTATATGTAGGCTGATATATTTCTTCCTTATTTGGGTATTCTTTCTATGCCATTCTTTTTGAGGCCAGATCCTAACATTAACTATAGTAAATTGAAATCCACCCACTCTTTAAAGAGACACTCTTATTTTCTATTTTATTAATTTTACATATAGACATTTTACAATGTGTATAATTTATTTAGATCATTTTAGATTCTCACAGCCACAAAATGTTTTGAATGTGAGGTTCAAAAGGCACAAGTCACTACTTTGTAGGGTATGTACATAGTAAGCAGCTTGCTACGGACAGCACTGGCTCACGGAAGCCTCCTGTGTCATGGCTTATGGAAATGCCCTGTAGAAACATTGTATGATGTCATGCCTCACCCTTCTCTAATACCTTCCATGGTACAGTATTTGCTGTATGTCAGCTATCCTTTTTCCTTAGTGACAATCAAATACAAAATGCTCTTTACACGCTTGGGAAAGCCACTTATTGCTCAGCTAACTTAGGGTCTGTCTCTTAATTTCTCCCTTCCTGTTTCTTTCTTACAGAACAGCTTGCTCAGCTAGCAGCCAGCCTTAGGAGGCCTGAATCAGGTGTTACAGGTCTTCCAGGTCGACCTGGACCTCCAGGTGCTCCCGGATCTCCTGGCGAAAATGGCTTTCCAGGACAGATTGGACCCCGTGGTTTGCCAGGTCTTAAAGGTCCTCCTGGTGAGATTGGTTTTAAAGGTCCAAAAGGTAAGAGAAGCTGTAATAGGCTTTTTAATTTGTCGAACATAAATGCCTCCTGCTTTTTGGTAAGGTCACTTACTTATTATATGGAATCAAATCACACTGAAGTGATGCTGACATTACAAGGAACTAAATTAATCAACACAGAGTATGGCCTCATGAGTTGTCCGGGTCATAAAGCTTTGAGCACTTTCAAGTCAACAATAAGGAAAGAAAAAATTAGAGACTTAAATTCAGACACTTTGCAGGCAGAGAAAGGAGGTTACAGCATTAATCCTAAAATCAAAATGCTAAGCCAGGGGCGGCCAACCTGAGCCTGAGAAGGACCCAGAATTTACCAATGTACATTGCCAAGAGCCACAGTAATATGTCAGCAGCCCCCCATTCGCTCCCCACACTTCAACCTGCAGCGCCTCCTGCCACTGGCAGCCCCACCAATCAGTGCCTCCCACCCCCTCCCCACACCTTCTGCAATCAGCTGTTATGGGGTGCTCAGGAGGCTCTGGTGGGGAGGGGGGAAGATCGAGGGCATGGCAGAGCAGGGGGTTGAGCACTCCCTAGCACATTGGAAAGTTAGCATGTATAACTCCAGCCCTGGAGTCAGCGCCTATGCAAGGAGCCATATATTAACTCATGAAGAGCTGCATGCGGCTCTGGAACCACAGGTTGGCCACCCCTGTACTAAGCCTTGAGTTCTAGTGTCTCTGGGTACGTCTAGACTGCAAAAAAGCCTTCTGTGGCAGCAAGTCTCTGAGCCTAGGTCTACGGAGTCTGGCTCATGGGACTCAAGATATGGCACTAAAAATAGCAGTGAATATGTTCTCACTTGGGCTTGAGCTCAGGTTCTGAGACCCACCCTCCTCGCTACATTTCACAGCCCGGCTGGAAACATCTCATTGCTATTTTTAGTGCCGTAGCATGAGCCCCAGGCTGTATACCCAGCCTCTGAGATTTGCTGCTGCTGGTGGTATTTTGCAGCATAGACATAATCTCTGAGGCATAGAAAGATAAAGGGCTGAGAGACTAAGGGTCAAATTTTTAAAGGTATTTAGGGGCCTAGTGGGATTTTCAAAAGCATTGAGGCACCTAACACCCAGAAGCTTAGGTAGTTTTGAAAATCCCACTAGGCCCCTAAATACCTTTAAATCTCTGGCCCTAAATGACTTGCCTAAAATCACGTAAGCCTCAGTTCAGCAAAGCATTTGGTCTTAAATCCAACCCTAGTCATCCAGTCACTTAAGCAATGTACTTTAAATTAATCACATGCTTAACTGCTGTGCTGATTAGGGATGGACTTCTGAATTGGGGCCATCATGAATAAATGGCAGGGTCCTGCCTCTTAGTTAATTCCAAGAACCCCCCTCACACCCATTTACTGTATCTCTTCCCCCACCCAGTGTGTGTCCACACTAGTGGTAGCTAATACATGGTAAAATCCTAGGGTGGACAAAGCAGCTTGGCATTTCACACGTTATCAAGTTGAGATAAACAGTAGGAAGGAGAACTCACAGGAAAATGCATTTTTTTTTTCCTAGTGAAGACAAAGCCTCACAGTCTTCTCTCTTTTATTTACCTAGTCATGTTACATCTGCTTCGTTTTTACCATGCCTCCAGTATGTTCATCCTGCAGCTCACACAGATGGTGCTCTTTGTCTGCTGATACTCCCTCTGAATGTAAAGCCAGCCATGTTTCATCAACAAACATCACTTATTCATTAAACTTTACAGTAGTATCAGCCTATCGTTCTAAATCCATCAGATCTCTTAGCTTATGTCAAGGTTCCTCCCCCACTCTGAACTCTAGGGTACAAATGTGGGGACCTGCATGAAAAAACTCCTAAGCTTATCTTTACCAGCTTAGGTCAAAACTTCCCCAAGGTACAAAATATTCCACCCGTTGTCCTTGGATTGGCCGCTACCACCACCAAACTAATACTGGTTACTGGGGAAGAGCTGTTTGGATGCGTCTTTCCCCCCAAAATACTTCCCAAAACCTTGCACCCCACTTCCTGGACAAGGTTTGGTAAAAAGCCTCACCAATTTGCCTAGGTGACTACAGACCCAGATCCTTGGATCTTAAGAACAATGAACAATCCTCCCAACACTTGCACCCCCCTTTCCTGGGAAATGTTGGATAAAAAGCCTCACCAATTTGCATAGGTGACCACAGACCCAAACCCTTGGATCTGAGAACAATGAAAAAGCATTCAGTTTTCTTACAAGAAGACTTTTAATAAAAATAGAAGTAAATAGAAATAAAGAAATTCCCCCTGTAAAATCAGGATGGTAGATATCTTACAGGGTAATTAGATTAAAAAACATAGAGAACCCCTCTAGGCAAAACCTTAAGTTACAAAAAAGATACACAGACGGAAATAGTTATTCTATTCAGCACAATTCTTTTCTCAGCCATTTAAAGAAATCATAATCTAACACATACCTAGCCAGATTACTTACTAAAAGTTCTAAGACTCCATTCCTGGTCTATCCCCGGCAGAAAACCAGTATATAGACAGACCCACAGACCCGTTGTTTCTCTCCCTCCTCCCAGCTTTTGAAAGTATCTTGTCTCCTCATTGGTCATTTTGGTCAGGTGCCAGTGAGGTTACCTTTAGCTTCTTAACCCTTTACAGGTGAGAGGAGCTTTCCCCTGGCCAGTAGGGATTTCAAAGGGGTTTACCCTTCCCTTTATATTTATGACAGCTTACAACCGATGGACAAATCTTCCTTATTGTTTTGCAATAATAATCAAATAAATTCTACATTCAGCACCATTGCACTGTACATTGCAAAACCTATTGATCCTTTGAAAAGGTGAAATCTGTGTTAAGGAATTGGCTTACCCAATGTATTACAAATCTTTATTTAATCTAAATTAATAATTTGTTGTTCCTGACAGGGGGTTTTGCCTTCAGAGGATGGTTGGGGGAAATTTTCTGCAAAACTGGAGTACTCATTTCTATTTCCAGCCAGCAGTGTTTTTTTTTCCCTTCTCATTCTTGAATAAGGGCAGCAACAGTGTCCTTTTAAAAATTCTGTTCCCTTGCAAAACCCTCCGGGCAACAGGATTGGAGTGTTAGTTGTTGTCAAAAGCAAAATCATATAAAACGCTGATGAGAGGTACAGTATACAAGGAAAACACAAACTTTAATTACACTGGTGCTAGAGAGCTGCAGCTACATTAATGTAGGAATTGCGCAAGGAATTATTTTCAGGAAATTCTATGGCCTGTGTTATGTAGGAGGTCAGACAAGATGATCACAGTGGTCCCTTCTGGCCTAGGAATCTATGAATATATAATATAGTCTCACCCACATTTTCTTCTTACAAAGCAGAAAAAAAAAAGAGGCACAAAGGTTCACATGCTGAACACTCTTACTTGTCCAAAAATGTAATGATAAAATACAAGAAAGAAAATACAAGAAAGAAAAGTTTAAGCACAAACAATAAATGAAAAACAGCAACTAGAAAAAGCAACTTCCTATAACACCATGCTTCCATGTTACCCTCTAAATACATCAGTGATAGTATATGTCCTATCCCATGCAAGAGTTTTTGTAGCAAAGAGTGTTTTTTAGGCTGTTAAAACAGCCATCACTTGAAATGGTGTACATTTGTCAGTAACTGAAACCTTACAGAAAGGTTTCTTTGCACGTAATGGTCAGGTAATATTTCCCCACTCTTGAATGCAAGAGAACTAGGGTAGGAAAGTGAGATAAGTGCAGGGAAAGCTGCTGCAGAGGCTTCAGTGAAACCTAAACAACTGGAATTGCAGGAGCATTTTGATGTTGTTTGTTTAGGGGAGCTATCTGAGACATTTCTACTTTGGCACCTAGATACGAAGGTGATCAGTGCCTTAGAAACACAGATAAATACTAGGTGCTTCTGATCTTGCTAGTTTGGCTTTGGAAGATGGAAAGAGTTTTTAACTGCTGTCAAGGAAAAAACAATTCTGCAGAAGAATTACATGCTGCTGTTGATCTGAACTAAATACACAGTATGCCTCTGAACGTGATAATCCCTGCCTTCTAGCACTATTTTATTAATAAATGCCAAAAGAGTACATGGTGTTCTGCAGCAGGCAGACTGTGCCAAACAAATAACAGGTCCCTGCTCTGAGAATCAGTGTTACCATCTGAATGCACAGTGGTGACCGAAAGGTTATAGAAACAAACAAAGATGCGGTTCTGAATGCAGGGGGAAAAGTGAGGACGGGGAAGGTATAGTTGGGAGCTATTTGCAGAGAGGTGAACCCATGGGATTGGAAGAGGTCACCCAGAGAAAAGAAATGAGGTCCAAGCAGGGTCACCAAGTATTATGGAGCCATAGAAGAGCACGCTAAAAGAATAGTCAGAAAGGCAAGAGCACAATGCAATGGAAATCTGCAAGGAGAGTGTGTGAGGAGTGATCAGCTATGTCAAGGGTTAAGAAGATCGGGTCTGAAGGAGGAGGTCTTTAGTGAGAGCAACTTTGGTGGAATGAAGGAAGCCACAAAGGGAAATTCAGTAGAAAGCCACATTTAAGCAGGTCAGAAAGAAAACTGGAAGAAAATTATCAGAGGGTGCAGCTGAAAATGATACACTCAGGAGTTTAGTGCAAAGAGCAGAGGCGTGTGTCTATAACTGGAAGTAAACACTATTCCAAAATTTGCAGTCGTTAGGAGTACTAAAATATATATAGGTTACATGACATCGAGGCTCCCTGCTGCTGTAATTACCAGGACAGGGTTAATCTCCAAGTGGCCTGGGCAGCTGCAATCTTCTCTGAAATTTAGAGATAGCAGCTTCCTCCTGTAGCACACATTCACCATCCTCAATGCATCCTCAAACGTGTGCTATCTCAACAGCATCAGCTCAAGTGACTTCCCAAGAAGTTGCTGCTTTGTCCTTTCTAACTAAGTGATAATTGGCTATTCAGTCAAACTCACCATACAGGCTGTAGGGAGTTAGGACCATGAAAAGAAAAGAAACCACTGTAGTTTTTATTCTAAACTTTCTCAAACATTATTAGATTTATACTTCAAGGGCTAAACTACTAACTTTCTACCAGCTGCAGAATGCCAAGGGACTGCATAGGTCTCTTCAAAAGAGGATGAAAGAATCTACAAAGATTCTATATGGGGTGGACAGCATTTAATCCAGATGGCCAAAGTAGCAAAGATTTTAAAAGCTCCCAATCAAAGGTGAAAGTAATCATAAATTCTTACCGGTACGGGGGCTGGCTCTGGCTCCCGGAAAGGGTGGAACTGGAGGGGTCAGCCTCCCCTAGCCAGCCCATCTGCACTGCCTGGCCCCTGCCACCCGGGGCTCCAGTGGCAATTTAAAAGGACCCGGGCTCTGGCTGTTGCTGCAGGAGTGGCAGCGGTGGCTGGGAGCCCTGGGCCCTTTTAAATTACCACCCCAGGGCAGCTGCCCTTTTGCCCCTCCACCCCCCACTTGACGGCTGTGCTTTAACGTTGTTGCCCCTTCCTGCCCCCCATTGGCGGCAGAGACCCTACCGGCAGGGCCACCGATGGAAGGAGGGGGAAGGGGCAGCAACATTAAAGCGCTGCCATGGCAGCAATTTAATGTGGGCTACTTACGGGCCGGTACTGGCTTCTTACTGGTGCGCCGTAGCAGCCCACCCCTGCTCCCACTGTTTTTTAAGGGAATTCTCCCTCTTCTTTGTTCAAAGCAGTGTATGAAACAGATTTTGAAGGAAGGCTGTGACTCTACTAAAGGAAAATCTAATTGAGCTTCTTTCTTTTCTACAGTATCTAATCCTAATGTCTACTGCACCATGACTGTACTTTCGATGTCAAGAGAAGAAACTCCTCCTTTTCTAAATCCCTTATTCTTTCAGGTGCCTAACACCCAGTCTGGATGTCAGAGAACATTCTAATAAGAATGGGCTTCTTTTTCTCCTGCCCTAGGATGTGGAGCCAGGAGATCCAAAGCAGCCATGCACAAACCAACTCAGGACTCAGCACCTGAGAACAATTGTACTTTGTAGCCCAGCTCATGTAACCTAATAAGGCCCCTACACCAGCTACTTCAGCCTTTCCCCCAGAATTGCTTGCCTGTTTTGTCCTTCATGTTTTGGTTTTGACTAGAGTCTCTCAAGTTATATTGGGTGGCACTATATGAAACATAGTATAACCCAATTGTCAGCGTAGGGAAAATGTTTTTTTTAATGTGTCTGCCCTTGAGTGTAACCGTTATGGATAGTAATATGCTGAATCCACTTTGAATTTTTACAGGAATATAATTCACTGTTGTTTGCAGTGTTGCTGTAGTCAAGCTGGTCTCAGGATATTAGATGAGTTGGGTGAGGTAATATATTTTATTGGACCAGCAACTCTGGATGAGAGGGACAAGCTTTCGAGCTACACAGACCTGAAGAAGAGCTCTGTGTAGCTTGGAAGCTTTTCTCTTTTACCAGCAGAAGTTGCAAAGAATGTAAGTCAGGCCACCACTCAGACCTGCTTGCGCTGCACCTCACCAAGTGAGTCCTCTGCAAAACTCCCCTTCTCAAAGAGTCAGTTGTCCTGATAGTTAAACGCCTTGAGGTAGAAAAAACTGCTTTGCACAGACTGTGAATGACATTTCACTAATTTACCTCAGGTGAAGCTGGTGAAAAGGGGGAGAGAGGATTTCCAGGCAGAGGACCCAAAGGCTTACCTGGAACAACAGGTCTTCCAGGTAAATATTCAAGGGTGTATGGAGGTGATAAGAGGAATATATAAGGGGGGAAGGTGGGGAGGAACTGACATTATTATTTTGAAAAAATTCAAGTGTAGGCATTTGTTAAGGAATCAGCTGTATGTCTGTATTTTTATATTGTATAGAAACAGTTACACTGTTATGAACAAGAATTATCATCATAGTAAGAGAAATGGGCCTGGGCCTTATCCTGTTACCATTGAAGTCAATGACAAAACTCCCATTGGTTTCAAAGGCATCAGGATTGGGACCAGTGTGTGTAAATCAAAAAATGTCAGATATGCAATTCCCATAATGACAATCACAAAAAATGAAAGAATCCTACCCATCAGCAACAGTGGAGTCCTCAAAGCCTCCGTTTACAATTCTGGGCCTTCAAATTACAATTCTTCTTTACTTTTGTGGTCATTAATGGCCATGTTGTGTCACAGAATTCCAGAACCCAGATTTATGCTCATAAATGTAACACAACTGCCCTCTAGTGGTTAAATGAAGAAGTACATTCATTTTCAATATAAGGAGTTCTGACTCCCACACATTTCTGAGTGCAGTAACTCCTCACTTAAAGTCGTCCCGGTTAACGTTGTTTCGTTGTTATGTTGCTGATCAATTAGGGAACATGCTCATTTAAAGTTGTGCAACGCTCCCTTATAACATTGTTTGGCAGCTGTCTTCTTTGTCCACTGCTTGCAGGAAGAGCAGCCCATTGCAGCTAGCTGGTGGGGGCTTGGAACCAGGGTGGGCTGGCAGCCTCCCTATCACTCCCCTAAGTTCCCTGTGTGGCAGCAGCCCAGCAGTCTATTAATTGCCTGCACTTCGGCTGTCCCTGCCATGTGCTGCTCCTGCCCTCTGCCTTGGAGCTGGCCCCCAAGCCTCCTGCTTGCTGGGGGGAAGGGGGCGGGAGAGAAGATGGGGGCTAATGTCAGGGTGTCCCCCTCCCCCTTGCTCCTGCACCCCACTTACCCCATCTCCACAGAGCAAGTGGGGGACACAACAGGGCTCAGGACAGAGGGAGCTTGCTGGCAGAAGCTGCTGTCTCAAATGGTGATCTACTTAAAAAGGCAATGTACTCAGAGTGGGGTCAGCAATGCACATCTCTCTCGCACACAGGGTGTGTGTCTCTGTCTCTCTCTGCCACGCTGTCTCCCCTCCCTCCCTTTGTGCTGCCTTGTAGAGTGTGAGGCTACATTAACAACAATGTGTTAACCCTTGAGGGCTCAGCTGCTCTAGTTCATCATTTTGCAGCAAGGCATTCCCTGGGAAATATCCCACCCTCGTCCACCCTCTGACTTCACCACCTCAATCAGGCTTCACAATCATCATTGCTGTGTACAGTATTAAATTGTTTGTTTAAAACTTATACTCTGTGTGTGTGTGTGTGTGTGTGTGTGTGTGTGTGTGTGTGTATATATATATGTAGTCTTTTGTCTGGTGAAAAAAAATTCCCCGGAACCTAAACCCCCCTATCTACATTAATTCTTATGGGGAAATTGGATTAGCTTAACATTATTTCGCTTAAAGTCACATTTTTCAGGACCATAACTACAACGTTAAGCGAGGAGTTACTGTATATATATGGATAGAAGCTAATGAATGTCCTTCTCTGTGTAACAAGGATAATAATTTCACTTATTAGCAAACACAGATGTTTTGGATGTCTGAAAACCTCAGTTTATATAATATAAATGTACCACTGGAAGAAACTTACAGGAATTGCTTATTATTTCATCAATCCATTGACAATTTAAGGAGAAATACATAAAAATGCATCTTGCTACTCAACACATCTGCACCCTGTGTACTGGGAGTCACATCTGACTAAAGGACACAATATTTTTGTAGTGCTTTTTATTCCTGTTAGCTGTATTGAGTTAATAGCCTGGATTCTATCCTTCTTGTGCATAATCAACAGAATTGTTCACTAGGTTCTAATCATTAACACTGCAACACTGTTGATGGCAGTGGAGCTGGACAGAGGTAACTGTGGGGAGAATTTGTCCTATAGAAACTTTATTGCTTGTAATACGTGAGAACCCAGCCAAGCTCAGGTTGAGTTTGGAGGGATGGCTGATAGAGAAACATCTCTTAATGTGTAAAGGGAACACATTTTATATAGAACTCACAGACAGTAAACATGGAAAGCCATTTTCACAGTCACTTTTAAGAACAAAACCAAACTTTAAATAAAACAATGATCCACATTTTATACCTGCCATGTAGTGCGTCTGTTTACATATATGTCCATTCTTCCAGGTGAACCCGGCAAACCCAGTTATGGAAGGGAAGGCCGTGATGGTGAACGAGGCCCACCAGGAGTGGCTGGTCAGCCTGGGGTACCTGGTCCTCCAGGTCCTGCTGGTCCTCCGGGATATTGTGAGCCATCATCTTGCACAGTGCAAGCTGGACAGAGAGCTGGTAAGAACGTGAAAGGGCCATGAAAGTGCAATGCAAGTGCTGTGAAACATTAGTATCAGTTTATTCTCTGCACGTACAGCTGACAATAAAAAAAATGGAGGAAAACCCTACCAAACGAGAAGGAGAAACCTAGCATCCAAGGCTTCAATAGGACATACAAACAATGTGTTTAAAGTATGTTCTTACAAAAAGGCAACCAAATTTAGAATGATGGTGCTTACAAAACTACACAGGCAAGACCCTTTGGCTCTCTCTTCCCCTTGGAGATAACAAGGCAGTTGTCTTAAACCAATTTATTTTTAAAATAAATAAAGCCCTTTCCCAGTCACTTCTTTCCCCTCTCCCTTTCCCTCCCATGTGATGTACAGTGATGTACTGTGTCTTAGGGCATCAACTAAATAAAAAAGACAGAATGGTTTGTTTATCTCAGTTGTAGCTGTTACTTTTTTTGATACACTTGTAAAATAAATTCCATGGAGCTGAACTGAACTAATCAGATCATCTCAGCTACGTTCATTTCACCATGTGTATGTGTTGTACAATGTATACTAAGCCTCTATCTCCAATCACTGTGATTTAAATTGTACAAACATGGCTGCCAGACCTTTCCTGTAAAAACATGCCACACTGACTACTTTGTATGCTGTAAATCTCTGTAAATGTGTGATCACTGGGTTATCATGAATACGTCATGTACAACAACCTTTATACATAATGCCGGTTTTCATTTTTGCCTCCAATTTGTGTTGAGTCCCCACTTTTATATGAAGCCTGCTCCTTCTCAGGTCCTTCTACGTGAAATCAAAGTAAGAAGGCAAGAAGCCACTGTGAAGGGAATTTTAATAGCCAGAAATAAATGAGTTTGAGATTATTTATTTTAAAAGTCTAAAGTGACATCTCTGGTTGTACAAAAGGAAGAAATAAATCATATTTCTTAACCCCTTGCATGTTTTTGTATGAATGGTCATATACATGACAATTAAAAGAAATAGTTCAGGTAGAGTCTATCCCATAGAGACATCCCTGTTTCCCTTTTCTATTACAACGCCATTGCTAGAGAAAAATGTGCAATGTGGATATTTTTGTTTCTCTCTAGTGTGTAAATTAAAGTGTGTGTGTTTTGGAATATAGAACTTCTCTAACATTTCCTCTCTTGAGACAGAAATAAAACTGTCCTGATTTAATGCTTTTTTCCCCTGTTGCCATTAGTTTCCAAATAATTTTAAAATCTACACCTGGGTACAAGTGCCACAGATATTAATGTCTTCCAGTTCTTCACTTTTTTTGCTTATGCTTAAAATTCTTCACATTTTTGTGACAGGAAATAAAAATGATTGGGGGGGGGGGGGAATCAGTCAACTAAGTTGTAAGGGTTTTGCCCAGAAAAGGCAAACAAGATCAGTGTGTGTGGCGGGGGAGGAGAGGAGGGGAATCCTGAAATAAAATGTACTTGAAACACTTTCACTTGATGGGACTGTACATTAAAGCTCAACATATTTCTGAGTAATTCCTCTGAGGGCAGTAATGAAATTAATACCTACCAGAACAATGGCAACCAGAGCACCTTCCCACCTCCAAAAAAGTCAGTTACTTCTTGTTTCAGGCACATACCCAGAGGATGTGGTGGCAGATCCAGCAAAGCACTGAAGCACATGCTTAAGTTGAAATGTATTGTCTAACTATGGAAATATTACCGCTGCAGTGGTTGAAGCAGATCACAATAGGAGGAGAGGAACTCTCTAGTTTTGGTGGCTGTTGCAATAGATCTTTGTGTTATAACAGCAATAAGGCAGTGACAGGATGTACCTTTGGGAAGACAATAAGGACAAAAGAAGAAAAGTACACAAAATTGGTTCATGGCCCCAAGCAGGTCCGCAGCCTGTGCTGTGCGCGTGTGTGTGGTGGCACTTATGGACATGTCTGCTGTGGACCACCTATTCCTATAAATTCCAACAGTTAGACTGGATCAGGGTAGGGACTCTGTAAGGATGTAAAAATAAGCAACAATGGGAGGTTCAGCTGGCTGTCCCCTGGCAAATTTTGAAATACATTTTAAAAGATGTTAAGACCTTAAAGGAGGAGGAGGAGTTAACTGTGAAATTGCCATAACACCTTTCCCCAACAGTACCTGCCTCCTGCATCCCGCTCCATTCTCCTGCAGCAGCCATCTTTGCTAGGGGCAGCCAGCGGCCTCAGTGCCATTGAGAACAACGGGAGAGAGCAGCCGTTTTGAGATGCTCCGAAAGAGACTTCTTCAGCCTCTGCTTGAAGGAGAAACTTCAAGTTATGATAAATAATGGGAAAAAGCCAATTAATCCTATTTTTTTTTTTAAAAAATGACCCATTGCACAAAATGTATTCAAGCTTCATGTATCTGCCACTCTTGTGTAGTCAGATAGTGGCCTAACTGTGAGCTTTTGGGACAAAATGGTCTGACATTGAATGCTGAGTTTCTTAAAGGATCCATTTAAAAAAATTATTATAATATTCAGTAAAATGTAACTTTGGAGAGAATACACTGTATTTGTCATACTACATAACTAAAAGGTTGAATCCTTGCTTTAAGAACAAAGCAACTCAACCTTAACAATAAATTAAGGTGCCGCAGAAATAGTAATTATTACTAGTATTATGGTATGGCCTAGATTCCCCAACCAGTACCCAGGCTGAGACACTGTATACACACTGATAGTAGGAGTGTACCCACCCCCAAATGCTTACAGTCTAAATGGCCAAGACAGACAAAGGAAATTGCCCAAGGTCACAGCAGGATGCTGATAGAGCCGAGCATAGAAGCCAGATTTCCAGCATCACAGCCAAGTGCTCTGTCCACTACACCACATTGCCTCTCAGCTAATGTCCTCTACTCTAATACTCCTGTGAAGTCAACAATGCAGGATCTGCCCCAGGGAGTTTGATTCTTTGGAAATACAGCTCAGCACTTTTATGTAAGGCAATTAATTTGTTCACCCACAAAGGATGGTTAATTAGTAAGTAGAAGTTGGCTGGTGTTTTTCACAGATAAATCGACTTTTATTGAAAAACCCCAACTAGTTTAAGAGGAAGGTGCAATCCTGAGAGGTGCTGAGTACTTTCAATTTCCTGTGATTGCTTAGCTCCTCAAAGAACAGGGACCACAGTGAATTCAATAGAAGATGAATACAATGTTATAGTTTCACCAACAAACTTTTATTTGGACTATATCAATGTAATAAAATGTGTAAAACTGTTACAAGGACAGAAAAACCTGATAACAGACTGAAAACTATATCTCCAAATGTAATATAGTAACATCAGGAAGAAGTGGAAGAAAAAGAAACATTTTAAAGACAAAAAACATCCAACTGCTTTAAAAAAAATTATTACCATCTTAAAATGCTAAAAATTCCACAATAGAAATGACCGCTGTAAGGTAGAAAACTTAACCACATATATAAAATAAATAAATAAAATAGAACTATTACAATAAACACATTTGACATTCTGGGTTCAATTCAATGCAAACTTCAATTAAGTGGATAACTTATGATTTTGCAGCAGAATTTCTACTTTGGAGCTGAACTGGAAAATGAATTTCTAGTTTAAAAAGCAAAATAAAACTGACCAGTAAATCCTCAGTCCCATGAATAGTCAAGTATATGCAACATGGACTGAGGTCTCACTGGTCACAATACATATGGATGACAACCACATGTAATCTAGATGTATATAAAAATCCAAGTGGAAATATCAAGAAAGAACAAGGAAACAAAGAAAAGAAGAAGTGACATGGGTACTGTTAAGCAGAGTCTATAATGTGGACATTGCCCAAAACAAATAGAAGCTCATTGACACTTAAGAGCTGAAGAAGTGCTGGCATCACCTACCTTTGATTTTCATTCCAAATCTCTGACACAACAGTGAGTTAAGTCTAATGGGAGTCACTAATCAGGGGTATGATTGCACCTACATTAATTTCTATAATCTGATTGCATAATGAGAAATAGCACAATTAGCTCTACTGCACTCCAGGTTAAGCATAGAATCATAGAATCACAGAAGTGTAGGACTGGAAGGGACCTCAATAGGTCATCTAGTCCAGTCCCCTGCAGTCAAGGCAGGACTAAGTAGTAACTAGACCATTCCTGACAGGTGTCGTCTAACCGGCTCTTAAAACCTCCAATGATGGAGATTCCACAACCTCCTTAGGCAATTTATTCCAGGCTTAACCGCCCTGACAGGAAGTTTTACCTAATGTCCAACCTAAACCTCCCTTGCTGAAGTTTAAGCCCATTGCTTTTTATCCTATCCTCAGAGGTTAAGAAGAACAATTTTTCTCCCTCCTCCTTGTAACAATCTTTTACGTACTTGAAAACTGTTATCATGTCCCCTCTAAGTCTTCTCTTTCCTAAGACTAAGCAAACTCAGTTTTTTTCAATCTTCCCTCATAGGTCATGTTTTCTAGACCTTTACTAATTTTTGTTGCCCTTCTCTGGACTTTCTCCAATTTGTCCACATCTTTCCTGAAATGTGGCACCCTGAACTGGACGCAATGTTCCAGCTGAGGCCTTATCAACATGTGAAACAGCAGCAAAATATTGCTTCCTGTTAAATACAAATGTAATACCTGCTTATGATTAATCAACTCATCACACTCAGATCAGGATTCAATTAATATGTCTAGTCTGATGTATCACTTATTAGGCTATCAGCCAAAGAACTGCAGCATGTGCAATTGCACCAAGAGGCATCAGTGGTTCTCCACTCTCAGGGCAGGAGGCACTTGATGTTGGGCACAGGTGCTCCCAGTCATTCCCTTTTCAAATACTTATCTAAAAGACATTCAGTGTGAATGATTCACATGCATTTTTTTCATTGCTATTTAAGAATTGCAATTATACCTGGAGTTCAGCAAGGCTTTTGACACAGTCCCACATGACATTCTGATAAGTAAGCTGGAGAAATATGGGCTTGGTGGAACTACCATTAAGTGGATACATATATTGGCTAAACAACGAGTAACTATTAATGGAAAGGGGTCAGATTGGAGGGAGGTCTCAAGTGGGGTTCCACAGGGATAGGTTCTGGGTCTTATGTTGTTTAACATCTTTATTAATGACCTGAATGTAGGAATAGATAGCTTTTTGATTAAATTTGCAGATGACACAAAGCTGGGGAGGGGGTTTGACAATGCTTTGGAGGATAGAGCAAAAATTCAGAGGAATCTTGATAAATTGGAGAGCTGGGCTATAGCCAACAAAATGACAAATGTAAGGTGCTACATTTAGGGAAGAAAAACCAAATGCACAAATACAGAATGGGGGATAACTGGCTTGGCAGCAGCACTGCAGAGAACGATCTGAGAGTTGTGGTGAATCACAACCTCAATACAAGTCAGGCTATGTCTATACTAGAGAGCTTATAGCAGTGCAGCTGTATCAATGCAACTGCACCATTCTCAGCTGTCTAGTGTAGTAGCTCTAAGACGACGGGAAAGAGCGCTCCCATTGACTTAATTAATCCACCCCCAATGAGCAGCGGTAGTCATGTTGATGGGAAAAGTGCTCCCGCCAGCATAGCGCTGTCCAAACCAGCGCTTATGTCAGTGTAATTTATGTCACTCAGGGGGATTTTTTCTCACACCCCTGAGCAACAAAGTTATACTGACATAAGTCATAGTGTAGACAGAGCCTCAGCAATGCGACGCTGTTGCAAAAAGAAGCAAATGCAATTTTATGTCGCATTAACAGAGACATAGCATGCAAGTCAGAGGAGGTGATAATAGCGCTTTACTTGGTTTTGGTTGGGCCTCAGCTGGAGCACTGCATCCAGTTTTGGTCTCCAATGTACTGAAACAATGTGGAGAAACTGGGAAGGATCCAGAGGTGAGTGACAAAGATGATCAAAGGGATGAAATCCAAGTCATATGAGCAAAGGCTGAAGGAACTGGGTATGTTTAGCTTGGAAAAGAGGAGCTAAATGGGGGTGGGAGGGCATGATACCGGTCTTCAAATACTTGAAAGGTTGCCATAAAAAAGAGGGAGAAAAGTTGTTCTCTTTTGCCACAGAGGGCAGGACTAGAGGAAATGGGTTTAAACTACAGCATGGCAGATTTAGATTAAATCTCAGGAAAAACTTCCCAACTGTAAGAACAGTAGGACAATGAAACAGACGGCCTAGGGAGGTTGTGGAAGCTTCTTCACTGGATGCTTACAAAAGGAGGCTAGATAGCCATCTGTCTTGGATGGTTTAGATATAACAAATCCTTCATCTTGGCAGAGGGTTAGACTAGATGACCCTGCGGTCCCTTCTAATCCTATTGTTCTATGATTCTAACAGTTGATTACAGATGCTTTATTTTTAGTCATGGATTATTGTTGGTCTGGACAGTTGGGTTACTATAGAGTAGAGATTTTGAGTGCTGCAAATATTTCATTTCTTGGATCTGAGGTTGCATGGATGTAAAAGAGTGGAATCTGGCTTTCTGCCACCACTCTAGAGCTCCCTCTGAGGAAAAAAGCACTAGATGAAACAAGACTACTTTGTCAGGAAGAAAGAGACGGAGCGAGAAACCATGGGCTACAAAAAATGTAAGTATGGTAATGCTCAGCTTCATTATAGCTAAAAAATCACTGGGATTCAAAAAGCCTCCATGCAGAATGGACGGGGAGAGCCAGGTGCCTCAGAATGGCATTCAAAAAAACCAGTGTGCTACGTGGCTGCTCACCAAAGTTACCTAATAGGAGATGTAAAGAAGAGGTGTGTGTTCTAAGCCCTGCCCCTCAGCCTAACTCTGGGCTGGAGGGAGGTACCTCCCTCTGCTTGGGATTCTCAGCTGCAAAACCTCTCTTGAGGTTAGGTGCCTATGCCATTTTTGCAAGAAGATAGGTGTGGGGAGGGGAAAAGGAGGAAGGCCCTGATTCTGGGATTTAGGTACCTAAAGTGGCAGTTTAGGTGCTTAAGTCCTTTTGGACCAATGGACTCTGTGTCTTGGTTTGATAGACATTATGAATTTTTCCTAGTAGCAGCTAGTAGTTATGCTACATGGTACAAGAAAATATCACACTCATACAAATATGTTTTTAATTGCTGGAGTAATTGCGTGAAACCTTGACCTGATGACTGGATATGTCAAGGAGATGATGGATACCATTGGATTTGGTATTATTAACTGGCCATGAGTACTTTGCTTCCTTTCTCTAATCTGTTGCTTAAAATAAGGTCACTGTGTTCTCTGTTACAGTGTCACAGGCAACAAAGAGGCGGAAGAGAGACAAGATGTACATCAGTTCTCTTCTTTTACAAGACAAGATGTACATCAGTTCTCTTCTTTTCCTTTCCACTCCTATTTTAATTTTGTCATAATCCTTTATTTTTCAGTTCTTTAATTTGAATATAGTTATAGTAAGGAGAAAACCTTGCCGTAATCTGCATTTCTGTGAAATTATCGATAAAGACTGAAAACCTTAAAGACAATAGGTGCAGTGAGCTTGCTGAGGCAGCTAACTTTATCTTGAGAAGAAAATCATCATTACTGGTCAAAATGCTGCCAAGTGCCCTTTCAAACTCCATCTAGCCCCTGTGCTCTTTTCCTCATGGGAGAGTTGGACATTTATATAAAATTTTCAAATGCAGGTATCTAAAAATAGGCACCTATATTAACCCATATGTAGACAATAACTAGATTATCTGATTTTCAGATGGGCTGAGTATCTACCTGTAACTACGATGGAAGTCCGTGGAACCTCTGAAAAATCAGTCCACACTGAGGTGTCCATACACAGATTAGGAGTGAAATCCTGGCTCCGCTGAACTTAAACTCCCATTGACTTCAAAGAAGCCATGATTTCAGCCCAGATATTTAACTGTAGGCAATTACATTTGAAAATACTGGCCATAGGGAAGAGCAAAACTTAAATTTACTCATTTGTGGCTGAGGCTATGTCTACACTTAAACTGCTACTGCAGCACAGCTACTCTGATACAGCTGCGCTGCAGCAGCGCATCCGTGTAGACACTTACTACAGCAATGGGAGAGGTTCTCCTGTAGCTGAAGTTAATCAGTTTCCCTGAGAGGGGGTAGCTAGGTCGATGGTTCTTCCACTGAACCTGGCCTTAATGATCTCTTTTGTGCTTTAAAAGACAAGAAAGGGAAAGGCTACCTGACTCTGAACCTTGTGTTGTCATTGTCACATCTACGAAATGGGTATAAACCATTACTGTTCTCATCTGGTAGGATCTGACACAGATGTAAATGACCATGCAAGGTACAAGGCAGTGAAGGATATCTTGTGATCCACTTAACATGTATGCACTGAACTGAACTTTAAATGCTGAGGAAAAAAATTAATGGGGCCAAGAGGTATGTATAATGTTTATCACTAGAGCCTTGTGTGGATACAAAATTTGTATCCACATCTGATTCACGATCCACAAACATGGTCCATGGATATCTGCAGATTTCCAGGGCTCTATTTGTCTGTATGCATGTACTGTGATGAATTCAATGACAGCTAAATGTTATTTGAAAAGTAAATACAACAACAAAATACAGTGCATCATCAAATTCTTCAAACAGTGAACTGAGACAAAATATATTTACAGTGAAAAATTCAATATGTAATTAAATGTATCACTTTTCTAAGACAGAAGTCTCAAAATCTTTGTAGATTATATTGTTTTGTTTTGGTCTATTAACACATAACATTTCTGTTAGCATGCCATATGTTATACACATTCTCTTATGGTATTATAAAGCTTGGATTTTCCACTTGAACCACAAATTTTTGAGACAAAGTCATAGTTAAATTTGTAAGCCTTCATAAGCCATACCAAACATGGTAGATGGAGCTGGATTTAGATATGATGTACTTCTGGATCTATTTTAGTTTTGGCCTGCGTGCCACATTTCAGAGATAAATTTATGCTTCTTGATATATACAGAATACGAAGTAAAAATTATTCAGTAAAAATTAATGTCAACTTTAATCTTTGATTTCTAAGATTTGAACAATAACAATTTTATATCGCAACAGTCATTTTAGTAAATAGATAAAATTCAAAGACCTTAGATGGCATTGCAGTATATTTGAAAAACAGATGTGTGTATAATATAAACCATCTAGATCATGTTTCTTCATACAACTGTTATGTAACACTACAGACAACACATAAAATACTATAAAAAGGCCAAAGAAAAGAAACAGATGCTGTATTCCATAAAGCTGGGCACAGGCTGACATGAAAAGTAATAACTCACCATTGTGACAATCAGAAGCACTAAAATATTTTATGAAATGGTTATCAGTGAGTTAAGAAATTACTTCACATTTAGCCTTACCTATCAGGTAAACATGTATATTTGTCAATAATACATATGATCAGAAAACACAAAGGGAGGATTGATAACAAGAGAAACCCATCCTAATACTATGCTACAGAAACCTATGTGCTTATTTTACCAAGTACAATTTATTTATACAAAATATCCATGTATTAAAAACATTAATGTAAAAGATCACAAGTAGATTGCAATGCTACTTGATTTTTAAAAGCACCTTACTCTTAAGGTTTACTTAATACTCCAATAGACTTACTGCTCCCTTAAAGATGCATACCGTTATGCTGGAAATAAATTGATGTCTAGAAGTGACATGTTTTTTTACTATATAGTCTCCTGCATTACATGCATATACAAAACACAAACAAAACCTATATCATATAACCTGGAAATATTCATCCAATAAAGGCAGTATTTTTTGCAAACACTGTTGTCTAAAAACAAACTGTACATTTTAGAAAAAATATATTAGGCTCAAGGATAAAAGTAGAAAGATGGCACAAGATGTAATGTATCTACATTGCACTGTTTCCTGCCTTCCATTTTTAGAGTTCAGTCTCTGTTCAATCCTTTGCACTAACAAAAGTGTCCTGAGTACCACCACGTGGACAAAAGGAGGTATATAACACAGGCTCTGAATAACTCTGAAAGGGTTTGACATTAACTAAGCCACAGCAGCTTTATTACTTTCCTGAAGCAAATCAAAATAGTTCCAAATATACCAGCCACTTCAAGAAGATTCTCGTCATATTTCAATTCTAAATATAGTTCCAGCTAAAAAAATCCTAGTTCAGAAAAATACCTCGAGCTCTCAAAGATAATCCTCTTGTATTAGGCAACATTTCCTGTAGCACACGTTTTTTAAACATATAAATGAAATTGAAGAAGAAAAGCAAAATCCTCAAAACAGGTGTAAATCAAGGAAACATTCATCTGAAACTGCAAAAAAAATTTTAAAGATAAAACCCTGCCAAATGAGAAGCATGTTTCAGGCCACATTCTGCTTTCAGTTCTAATCGTGTAAAACTGAAATAACTCAGGATAAAAGCAGAGTTAATCCAGAATGACGCCATTCTATCCAAACACAGAATGTGGCTCAGCAGCTTGGAAATGGTATACAGGTATCAGATATTACAAAGCGCCCTTTTTCTCACGAGAAATTAAATTGGGTCTATATGAAAATGAAAAATCATTAACCAAAAAGACAGTGTGAAATAAATTAATCATTACCAACACAGTTACTGATGGAGAACTTCAAAATGTTCAAATACAGATTTTAAAAACTCTAATAATGAGTCAAAAATGGGGGGAGAGAGAGCACCTGTTGCAAATGTGTATGAAAAAATAATCTTTTTAAAATTCAAGTAAATTAACATTTATAAAATCAGGCTAGATAAGTTACTAGCTTTCAGAGTTGTAGTTCAGTCAGGAAAATGCCCAAAATATACAGATAACACCAAATAATATATCTATATACACTGTTCTGTATAGCATTCTAGAAAGGGAACAAGCTCATAAAGATTCTAATCATGTCATTTTCTAATACCTTTTTTGGTATTAACACAGGAAGTGAAGTTTAAAATTAAAGTTAAAAAAATATTTTGAATATTTTAAATAAGATTTGGAATCACTAGAGAAGTACAAATAAATCAACTTAAAAAAATACCCATGCAATATACCTGACCAGCAGTTCATGTAAGCAAACTGAAAACATATACGTCCAATTTCTCTGCTGGTATAAATTTGCTGACTTTAACGGAATTATGCCAGAAGAGAATTTGAACCATACAGTCATGCGTGCATCTGAACAAAGCAACCCATTTTAAAAATCTGTCTCAATCTAGATATACTTGATAGGAATCCTATTCAAACCAAATTTCATTTTCACTGTAGGTTCTCTGAAGGCATCCACACTTCAGCTTCTCTAATGCCCAATTTGCATTCAAAAGTAAAAAGAAAAATTCTTCTGGATGTCTCTTTTGGAGTCCGAAAGTCCCAGATTTGGCAACAATCCCCTGATAGTTGTGGATCAAGAAATATTGTCTCCCGTAGCTCATACTGTATATAACCACTTAGCTGAGCAGAATCCAAGCGAACTACTAACAAACCGCTGATACGATAGAGCTTTGTTTTCCACCATCCCCACCAATTTACTTTGTGGTCCTTGATTACAGCTATCTGTGCTCTGCTAATAGCATTTTCACTTTCTAGCACGATAGTTTCAAGTGAGATTAGATGATCTGAAGGTCCCTGATGGTCTTAAACTCTATGAAACTATAAAACTTGTCAAACCCTACATCTATCCCAGGGAATGAATGAGGCTAATATTCAGATGATCTGGCTTCATCTGTTTCATATAATCCAGAGGGTATCTTGGGGAGAAAAAAGCCTCTTTTCATTAGCCCTGCAAGACTGAACATTTTATTGATTGTTGTTGACCATTTGCTAAATGGTCCACTTCTTAAATGTCTGTAGGATTCATTTCACTTCATTCTACTTCGCTTTCTAGTGATAGCATCTGCCACGGTAAGAGTCACACAAAGCATTTGTAAACGGCATCCAGTTATGCTCCATGATGCCTTTCCAAAGTGAATTTCACATGTTTCCAAGCCATCTAGTGCCAGCCAACTAGTTTTCTTGCATTCTAATCTGTCCCTGTACCAATATCCTGGTATGCCTGCCTACCAGATCAATTTGAGTGTAGACAAGTAGGAGACCACATATTATATGATTATAACTATTTGTTGAAGGATGTGCCATCACTAATTTAGTTCCAAGCTAAAAATAAAGCCAAACCCCAGCAACTGGCCATCTTGGATTTATGCACCTGAAGTTAAGTGAATGAGCCAGTTCTGAACTGGATTATCATTCAGTGACAGAAAATGCCTTTATTGGCCAGATAGGATAAATTTCCAGACAATCTGAATCCAGCAATATGGTTCACAAGGGTAGAGAGGATATCATAACATTTCCCCCTTTGGCTCCACAGAAGCAATTCAAGCAAGCTTGAATGTCCTGAGTGTGCTTCATAAGCATTGGTCAGCTGGGTGTGGAAACCTATGCCATGACTTTCTGAAGTGAATGGTAACATTTCGTATGAACAGAGTTCCCCAGCACGCTACCTAAGAAGATAAACTTCATTGTGAACATGTGAATTTAAAAACTCTACAACTGTAATACAGTCTGTGATAAGATGAATAAAACCAGTATTAACAAGACTGAAAAACCTGTACTGTCTTAAGATCATCAAGTTGTAAGAAAATAAATTTTGTTTGAAGAGAAAAGCTCATAAGAACTATTTGGGCCTGTTGCCTCTCTAAACCAGAGAAACAGTAAAAAATATAACACATGGAATGAACTCACAAAATCATTTCAAAACTCTGACACAGCAATTAATGTAGTAAAAGGCTCGATCTAAGTGCTCTATAAAATGTCTATATATTGTAGAGTATACATATGGACAAAAATGCACTAAGTATTATGAAGATTAAATTGATTCATAAAAAGAAATAAGGTATAAACATGAACCAAAGTGTCTCTGGAGGGCTGTTTATTTCCCACTGGCACGCTGTCGAGCCTGAGATACATGATAGTAACAATCTGCTGGGTTGCACCTTCCGCTCAGCCCTGGAGGCCCCTGGGAACCTGGAGTGCCTGGCGGGCCTGGCACACCAGTGGCTGATAAAATAAAGATAGCAATTAGCATAGACATCATCACTGTGCATATGGTGAGCCTCTTGGTATCCTCAAAAGCCTGCTCCTTCACACCAACTAAACGCAAGAGGCATGGAGTCTGATTCTGACCTCAAACCAAAGAAAATCAGGGGTTACCTTATGAAAATCAATGGAGTCATACTGGTATAAAACTGGTGTGAGATCAGAATCACGTCCAAAGAGGGTGTATTTGTTTTACAATGATCAAGCTAGAGACATTTACCTGAAGGTCCAGGTGGACCAGGATTACCTGGGAGTCCAATACCAGGCTCACCTCTTTCCCCCTTCTGTCCTCTGTAACCTAAAAAGGATAAAAAGAATAAGAGTGCCCTGTAATTATAACTATCTTTTTTCTAGGCACCTTACTGACACAGTAACTACCAAAACAAACGTGAAAACTGATGCCCATTCTTTCCAAGGCCTGGTAATCCAGCTATTGTACTATTTACCTTCCTTCTATCACACATGGGAAGATTTCTACCAGTAACTGACGGATCCTGAGACAGAAGAGTATCAATGGATCAGCTGGCTTCACCCTTTCCAAAGTTTTTCTGCTACTTTGGTAAAGAGTCCAGGATAAAAAAACTGAACGTATATCTTGCTTCAGTATTAGCCACAGGGTGAAATGATATATGGTGCCAAACCAAAAATTAGGTGTAGTAGAAAAAGTAAAAAAACCTGCCTACAATGTATCTAAAGAAAGATTATGGGACTTGACAGTCTGTTTAACTGACCTAATTCACTACAATGGGCTCATTGTATTGAATAAAATACAATGCCAGAGGATAGCTTATATACCAAGGTAGTCAAACTTTCTGACTACTGGTAGCTCAACATCTCCCAGGAGCTACTGCATCTAAATTTGTATCATTTGTATTATGTGTGTACTTTAGATTGTAAGATTCTTGGGCTGGCCTTCATCCTCCTGTGGGTTTGTAAAGTACTATGCACAGCTATGCCACTATATAAATGGGGTCAGGGGGAAGCCCTTTAGTTATAGCGTACATCCACAGCAGTCTTCAATTTTAATACAGTGTTGTTAGAGCCTGTGAAGATTATATGTTCCAGCATGCAACGGACTACTGCTCACATGCTCAATAACTGTGAACGGCACATTTGGATTTGCACTCTGCACAGGCCACTACTCTGTACTGAAGATGAGTGGCTACGTTTGTTCAACTGTATGCAAACAAATTCAGCCCTCAGCTGCATGCAAATTAGGTTCAGCCCGTCTGTTTCTTGGCAAGTCGTCAAGATGGTTCCATCAGCTGGGAAAACTCTGGATGTCCTTAGAATAGCAGTACAAGGGTCACTGAAATAATAATATTCCTTACCATTTCCCTCATAGTCAAAAAACAGGCCTGTGACTTTTACATTAAAGCAAAATGACTGATGGAAAATAAATACAGTTTAAGAGGAATAACAAATCTGACACCAACACCTAACTTTTATAAGGATTTTTGGGAGGCCCATTCCTCCTCCTCCATGCAAGAGTAAAAGTGTCTGTGTGTATGGGTGGGGTAGTGACATACACTCAAGATACACTGAGAATTAATGATCCATCCCTGGTTAAATATAGAATTGCAACGGAGAAGAATAAATCTGCTGTGGATAAGGTACCAATATATTTCCAGTGTCTTACTATGCCAAGTAAGCTGCTCCTTTTTGGAGCAGCTGTCCCCTGATGAGAGGAAAATTAGAAGAGAAGGTTTGTGAGGTGACCAATGAGCACTGTGTCAATTGTTATTTGAACAATAATGGGACTGGCAGCTGTATGGCTGAAGTAGTCAGTTAGCAGTACTACATGGCAACCCCACTTCATGTGACAACTCAAGAAGAAAATGGGAGGACATATAACTATTGCAGGCACCAAACAAAACTGTACAATACAACGGTACGCAGATTCATACAATTTTTCTATTAAACACAAGTTCATCTTAAATTTAAACAGAAAACCTATTATCAACTGCCATCATCCTTGGTCTCAGAGCAAAGCAGTGATTGGTAATTTATTCTCCTCTCTCCACATCCCAACATTCCCCCTCAAGTTAACACTGAAATGATAATTGGAGTGCATAAAATCCAAATCAGTAGAATATGCATGCAATGTGACATGCATGACAGGACAATCATATGAAAACAGGCAGGTATCTAAACAGAAAACAAGCAATTGAATAATTCAGAGAGAAAAAAAGCTCTCTTTACATCAGCTGTGCATTCTGGTAGCTGAGTCCTATCAAACAGAACTGTCTAAGAGATCCACACACAACTGTGAAACCCCCAGTAGGAAAGGGGAGGAAGCTTATATTCATTAATGGATCTTGAATTTGTTTTTAAATTGCCATGATTAACAGTATTTGCGATCATATAAGTTAGCTGGCTATGGCACTTTTGTGCAATTCATTGCAGTTGCTACTGTTCGTGAAGGTCAACCACATAATTAAGAAGCTGATTACATTTCCTATTTATTATATCTCTATTCACCTTAATTTTACAGTTAGTAGTTAGAGTACAGTTTATCAGAACAAACCCAGCTAATTATACTTTAACAAAACAGTGCTACCATTAATCATTTATGTTTTGTATTTCTATATGCATGGGGCACAAAGAAATCACATTTAAAATACATCATGTTTACAATCTCTATAACGTATCATGTGTACATAATAAAGTGGTCAGCAAGGGACTGATGCAGATTGACAAATTCTGTAAACATTACTGAATTTCAAGTCAATAATAAAAAAACCCTCAAAACCAATAATATATACAGCAGTCCACATAGGCACACTGTATGAGTGAAAATAGTATAAACAATGGCTAACTGTGTTTAAGTACATATACAAATGAGTATTTTGTACATATTGGCATAGTAAGTTTCAATGATACCAACATTTAATAAAACATTTCTCAGGTAACTTTTCTAAAAATAATGCTTTATTTTACAGTGTGAGAACAATAAGAAAAACATGTAAGTATATTATTGGAGCACCTTTCTGAAACAATCCAGTATTTAACTCTTGCAATAAAACAGTCGATTTTACGTGAGGTATATTTTACGCAGAAGTAGGTCCCATGATTCCACTTCTGGAGGATAATATTTCAACCTACCTGAGCAAATTTTTAACAAACTCATATGAGGCACAGAGGAATATTACTATCCACCTAAGCAAGGTTTTAGGTTTATTACAAAAAACCCAGACACAGATACGATGCTGTGTATTTTCTGTTGGCAGAGTTACAACTTCAGTAACAGGTTTTAATTTAATTCAAAAAGCTCACAAAGGCAACAGGTTTCCTAAAGACTTTTAATTGTGTTCTGGAAGTTTTATTTTGTTGTAATTCTTAAAACAACAAGTACCCAAAAGATATAGGTACATCAGTATCCTATGTGGATAGTTTTGGTAAACACTGAGTAGTGTGCAAAAACATATATACTAAAATGGTAAAGTGCTGTTTTCTTCTCATAGACTGATTTGACTGGAATTTTATATACAGTTTCAATATAGTACTAACTGCCAATATCATCATCATTAATAGTCTGTCAGCAGCATCACTACTCAATTACATGCCTGAGCATTTTGGAGGAGAAAAGTCACTGAATTATTTAATTCAGAAAAGCTTCAACAGGATTTTTTGTATGCAGTCCTGAGTCTCTTCTCCCCTCCACTGATACTCATGGGAGTTACATGAGTAGTGTCTAGAGATATATAAGGCTCTTTAGCATACATGAGAAGGTAAAGGACAACAATGCCAAAATATCTGGTGCATTTTACTGTGTAAAAAATCTAGATATTAAAGATCTCTTATATACAAGAGACCATATCATAAACAGTTGTAAGAAAAAAATTCTCCTGTCTGATCTCCCATGGATATTTTGTGTGTAGGGCCAGTTCAGCCAAATCTGTGGTTGCAAGGATCATGTTTACTGCTGATGCTCTGGTGTAATATGGTATGAAAAACAAACTGCTTCATACAGAAAGAGCTCTGCCCTTCCTTTCTTGCTTTCAGTTACACCTGTGCAAACTCACTTTAATCAATCGAGTTGATTAAGTTAATTACTATAACTTTGAACAGAATATAGCCTCACATGAATGCTACTGCGGCAAATAACACGTAAATCAATTGCATATATTTTTGTATGCCATTTGTTTCCTTTAAGATTCTGCATATAGTATAGTAAAGTCCACGGAGTACCAATTAAGCTGTTGTTTTACATTTCACTGGTAGCACTGCCTTATAGTATTATGTTACAGTATTCGTACTGTATATTTACTTTTAAAAAATTAAAAAGAAATGTAAAAAACTCGCAGTCACTATTACATTTAGCCTAAGAGCTTCACTGCTACTCCTATATTCCAGCATCTGTGCTGCAACTTTTTGTTGATATTATACCATTTCACTGCAATCCTAATGTAACATCACAATTATTTGTACCTGATACATTTTGTCTGATGCACCTACCAATGAGGTTAACATCAGTTTTTCCTTGCATTGTAGGAACATGTATTCTTGCCAGCAAGTTAAAGAAGTATGGGCTGGACGAATGGACTATAAGGTGGATAGAAAGCTGGCTAGATTGTCATTCTCAACGGGTAGTGATCAATGGCTCCATGTCTAGTTGGCAGCTGGCATCAAGCAGAGTGCCCCAAGGGTCGGTCCTCGGGCCGGTTTTGTTCAATATCTTCATTAATGATCTGGAGGATGGAGTGGATTGCAACCTCAGCAAGTTTGAAGAAGACACTGAACTGGGAAGAGTGGTAGATAGGTTGGAGGGTAGGGATAGGATACAGAGGAACTTAGACAAATTAGAGGATTGGGCAAAAAGAAATCTGGTGAGGTTCAACAAGGACAAGTGCAGAGTCCTGCACTTAGGACGAAAGAATCCCATGCACCGCTACAGACTAGGGACCGAATGGCTAGACAGCAGTTCTGCAGAGAAGGACCTAGGGGTTACAGTGGACGAGAAGCTGGATATGAGTCAACAGTGTGCCCTTGTTGCCAAGAAGGCTAACGGCATTTTGGGCTGTATAAGTAGGGGCATTGCCAGCAGATCGAGGGATGTGATCGTTCCCCTCTATTCGACATTGGTGAGGCCTCATCTGAAGTACTGTGTCCAGTTTTGGGCCCCACACTACAAGAAGGATGTGGAAAAATTGGAAAGAGTGCAGCGGAGGGCAACAAAAATGATTAGAGGACTGGAACACATGACTTATGAGGAGAGGCTGAGGGAACTGGGATTGTTTAGTTTGCGGAAGAGAAGAATGAGGCGGGATTTGATAGCTGCTTTCAACTACCTGAAAGGGGGTTCCAAAGAGGATGGATCTAGACTGTTCTCAGTGGTAGCAGATGACAGAACGAGGAGTAATGGTCTCAAGTTGCAGTTGAGGAGGTTTAGGTTGGATATTAGGAAAAACTTTTCCACTAGGAGGATGGTGAAGCACTGGAATGTGTTACCAAGAGGTGGTGGAATCTCCTTCCTTTGAGGTTTTTAACGTCAGGCTTGACAAAGCCCTGGCTGGGATGATTTAGTTGGGGATTGGTCCTGCTTTGAGCAGGGGGGTTGGACCAGATGACCTCCTGAGGTCCCTTCCAACCCTGATATTCTATGATTCTATGACTCTATGAACATTTTCAAGGCTTGCAGGGAACAATTCTGAGCTTCATTTAAAATTTTATGAATCTGCTCCCAATGGTCTAGTGATCCCTTAAGTATGAATGTTTTTTTTTAAAATTTGAGCACTGAAGCACTTACACACTGGTAACCTATACCTTTACTCTTCTCAAAAAGCAATGGCAGAACTGCAGTTTAAAATAACCAATCCCGTGCACATTATCTCTCTGGTATACCAGCTGTGCACAGGAACATACCCTGCTGAATCTAGACACACATTCACATAACATGCTACCTTTCTGAGGCTAGACACACATGTATGTTACATGCTTCCCTGAAGAGTCTGTCTACTACATTTGTAATGGTCTCTGTCTGCTCAGTATTTTAAATTTTGTTGCCTGCACCCAAGAATGAAATGAACAGGCATAGCAGGGGAGGGCATCTAGTGCTTGTCTGTCCTCTTTGGTTTCTCACTGCTGATGTAGGGGTAGGTAGGTCAAACTTTTGCTTTTCCTTTCCTTTAAAGTGCAATTTTATGTTAACATGTCTATTTTTTATGCATCAGAGGTGGGAATGCCTCTCATTTAGCTCAAGTCTTGTTATTTTATATACTGAAACAGTGTACTGAAATGAAGGGTAAAGTATGTGGGAATCCTGTATCAATGGGTAACTACTTTTACTTAAGAATAAAGCACAAAAAATAAGCTTAATTTTTCTGTGTGTATAGCTATCATCTTCACTTCTTGAAACTCACTAACTTGAAGTAATTGATATTATCGTTTGCTACTTCTGAGAGTATCTACCATGTACAATCTCATTGAACAATCTAACAGTGGGATTAAAGTTGACCATTTACAGTGATCTGAATATTTAGATAATGAACAAGTCACTGTTGTAAAACTCTAATCCCTTTTCTTGCCTTCCTTGATCCTTTATTCTTGTTTGTTCTTCTTATTCTGAGCTCATCACATTTTTCAAGCTTCAGTCAAGGGTTTGCTCTTATCAGTATTAATAGTCTTTACTCTTCTTTTAGCTCTCCATGCCACACATCTTCAGATTTGCTTTCATGTTCTTCATTCCAGTCTGACTTGCTCTGACTCCAGAGCAGACCAAACTAACAAAAGATAATAATTAAGAACTACCTATACATATACTGTAAATTATATACTATCCCCAAATCATTTTTATATATTTTATAAATTCTTCTGCCATCCTTTCCCTATTAATTTCCCATGCTAGTGTGGTTTGTGCTGAAATAAAGGAGAATTCAATTATAATGAGCTCAGTTTCTGTGAAACTACATCTATAGTGAAGGACAGTACAGAAGAATCAAAGTCCCAAATTGTTTCAGTGCACTGCATTGTGCAATTTGCAGTTTTGAATATAGTGAAAATCCAATTACTGTGAAGCTGTTTTGTGAAAATAAATGACTTCACTGTAAGAGAGATACATTATAGGGGGAATATTCTTTGCCTTCAGTCTTTTCTCATCAGTGTTGTCTCTGGATCAGAGCTGCAAGAACTCAGACTTAGAGCTCAAATCTTTGCTTTTCAGGAGATAACATATCTGATACACATTTCTAGTAACCAGGTTAAGAGCTACAATTGAGCATTGGTATAGTTTTTCTTCCATGTGAATGTGTTTTGAACCAAATCACTTCTATAGCAGGTTTAGATAAGCTATCTGTCACTATCTAAACATTATCATTTATTAGAATAAAATGCATTGATTAGACATTTTTAATAAGTAAAAAGAAAAGGAGTACTTGTGGCACCTTAGAGACTAACAAATTTATTTGAGCATAAGCTTTCGCGAGCTACAGCTCACTTCCTTGGATGCATGCAGTGGAAAATACAGTGGGGAGATTTTATATACACAGAGAACAAGAAACAATGGGTGTTACCATACACACTGTAACAAGAGTGATCAGGTAAGGTGAGCTATTACCAGCAGGAGAGTGGGGGGAGGGGAATCTTTTGTAGTGATAATCAAGATGGGCCATTTCCAGCAGTTGATAAGAACATCTGAGGAACAGTGAGGGGGGAGAAGGGGGGAAATAAACATGGGGAAATAGTTTTACTTTGTGTAATGACACATCTACTCCCAGTCTTTATTCAAGCCTAAGTTAATTGTATCCAGTTTGCATATTAATTTCAATTCAGCAGTCTCTCGTTGGAGTCTGTTTCTGAAGTTTTTTTGTTGAAGAATTGCGACTTTTAGGTCTGTAATCGAGTGACCAAAGAGATTGAAGTGTTCTCCAACTGGTTTTTGAATGTTATAATTCTTGACGTCTGATTTGTGTCCATTTATTCTTTTACGTAGAGACTGTCCACTTTGGCCAATGTACATGGCAGAGGGTCATTGCTGGCACATGATGGCATATATCACATTGGTAGATGTGCAGGTGAACGAGCCTCTGATAGTGTGGCTGATGTGATTAGGCCCTATGATGGTGTCCCCTGAATAGATATGTGGACACAGTTGGCAACAGGCTTTGTTGCAAGGATAGGTTCCTGGGTTAGTGTTTTTGCTGGGTGGTTGCTGGTGAGTATTTGCTTCAGGTTGCGGGGCTGTCTGTAAGCAAAGACTGGCCTGTCTCCCAAGATCCGTGAGAGTGATGGGTCGTCCTTCAGGATAGGTTGTAGATTCTTGATGATGCGTTGGAGAGGTTTTAGTTGGGGGCTGAAGATGATGGCTAGTGACGTTCTGTTATTTTTTTGTTGGGCCTGTCCTGTAGTAGCTAACTTCTGGGTACTCTTCTGGCTCTGTCAATCTGTTTCTTCACTTCAGCAGGTGGGTATTGTAGTTGTAAGAATGATTGATAGAGATCTTGTAGGTTTTTGTTTCTGTCTGAGGGGTTGGAGCAAATGCGGTTGTATCGTAGAGCTTGGCTGTAGACAATGGATCGTGTGGTGTGATCTGGATGAAAGCTATTTCCCCAGGCTTATTACCCCCCCTCCCCCACCCACTGTTCCTCACACTTTCGTGTGAACTGCTGGAAATGGCCCCCTTGATGACCACTACAAAAAGTTCCCGTCCTCCCCCACACTCTCCTGCTGGTAATAGCTCACCTTACCTGATCACTCTTGTTACAGTGTGTATGGTAACACCCATTGTTTCATGTTCTCTGTGCATATAAAATCTCCCCACTGTATTTTCCACTGCATGCATCCGAGAAAGTGAGCTGTAGCTCACGAAAGCTTATGCTCAAATAAATTTGTTAGTCTCTAAGATGCCACAAGTACTCCTTTTCTTTTTGCGGCTACAGACTAACACGGCTGCTACTCTGAAACCTGTCATTATGCAGGGCACTGAATTTAGCTGTATGGAGTGGAAATCTATCAACTTCATGAAAAAACTCATATAGATACAGACAGACATCATCTTCCTTTCCAAATGCAAACAGATGGACATCATACCAAAAGGACTGAAGGTAAAAAATCCATTACAATCTAAATACTACACAGACTGTGCTGACAGCTGGTGCCACACACTCTCAAAGAAACCGCGGAACCACCTGATCAACATCCTCTGTAGCAAACTGGGAAAGATTAAGAATGAGCTCTCAAAACTGGACGCTCTCATAAAAAAACAACCTTCCACACAAACTTCCTCGTGGCTGGACTTTACTAAAACTAGACAAGCCATTTACAACACACACTTTGCTTTTCTACAAAAGAAAAAGGACACTAAACTATCTAAACTACTACATGCCACAAGGGGCCTTAACCCACTCAGCAATATTGTTAATCTATCCAACTATACTCTTAGCCCAGCAGAAGAATCAGTCCTATCTCGGGCCCTCTCCTACTGCCCCTCCACCACCACGAACATGATACAGTTCTGTGGTGACCTAGAATCCTATTTTCAACGTCTCCGATTCAAGGAATATTTCCAACACACCTCTGAACAACATACTAACCCACAGAGACCTTCCTACCAAGACTACAAAAAGAAGGATTCTGGGTGGACTCCTCCTGAAGGTCGAAACAACAGACTGGACTTCTACATAGAGTGCTTCCGCCGATGTGCACGGGCTGACATTGTGGAAAAGCAGCACCACTTGCCCCATAACCTCAGCCGTGCAGAACACAATGCCATCCACAGCCTGAAAAACAACTCTGACATCATAATCAAAAAGGCTGACAAAGGAGGTGCTGTCGTCATGAATAGGTCGGAATATGAACATGAGGCTGCTAGGCAGCTCTCCAGCACCACTTTCTACAAGCCATTACTCTCTGATCCCACTGAGGGTTACCAAAAGAAACTATACCATCTGCTCAAGAAACTCCCTGAAAAAGCACAAGAACAAATCCGCACAGACACACCCCTAGAACCCAGACCAGGGGTATTCTATCTGCTACCCAAGATCCATAAACCTGGAAATCCTGGGCGCCCCATCATCTCAGGCATTGGCACCCTGACAGCAGGATTGTCTGGCTATGTAGACTCCCTCTTCAGGCTCTACGCTACCAGCACTCCCAGCTATCTTTGAGACACCACTGATTTCCTGAGGAAACTACAATCCACCAGTGATCTTCCTGAAAACACCATCCTAGCCACTATGGATGTAGAAGCCCTCTACGCCAACATTCCACACAAAGATGGACTACAAGCTGTCAGGAACAGTATCCCTGATAATGTCACAGCAAACCTGATGGCTGAACTTTGTGACTTTGTCCTCACCCATAACTATTTCACATTTGGGGACAATGTAGACCTTCAAATCAGCGGCACTGCTATGGGTACCCGCATGGCCCCACAGTACACCAACATTTTTATGGCTGACTTAGAACAACGCTTCCTTAGCTCTCGTCCCCTAATGCCCCTACTCTACTTGTGCTACATTGATGACATCATCTGGACCCATGGAAAAGAAGCTCTTGAGGAATTCCACCATGATTTCAACAATTTCCATCCCACCATCAACCTCAGCCTGGACCAGTCCACACAAGAGAGTCACTTCCTGGACACTACGGTGCTAATAAGCGACGGTCACATAAACACCACCCTATACCAGAAACCTACTGAACGCTATGCTTACCTACATGCCTCCAGCTTTCATCCAGACCACACCACACGATCCATTGTCTACAGCCAAGCTCTACGATACAACCGCATTTGCTCCAACCCCTCAGACAGAGACAAACACCTACAAGATCTCTGTCAAGCGTTCTTACAACTACAATACCCACCTACTGAAGTGAAGAAACAGATTGACAGAGCCAGAAGAGTACCCAGAAGTCACCTACTACAGGACAGGCCCAACAAAGAAAATAAGAGAGCGCCACTAGCCATCATCTTCAGCCCCCAACTAAAACCTCTCCAACACATCATCAAGGATCTACAACCTATCCTGAAGGACGACCCATCACTTTCACAGATCTTGGGAGACAGGCCAGTCCTTGCTTACAGACAGCCCCGCAACCTGAAGCAAATACTCACCAGCAACCACCCACCACCCAACAAAAACACTAACCCGGGAACCTATTCTTGCAACAAAGCCCGTTGCCAACTGTGTCCACATATCTATTCAGGGGACACCATCATAGGGCCTAATCACATCAGCCACACTATCAGAGGCTCGTTCACCTGCACATCTACCAATGTGATATATGCCATCATGTGCCAGCAATGCCCCTCTGCCATGTAAATTGGCCAAAGTGGACAGTTTCTATGTAAAAGAATAAATGGACAGAAGTCAGACGTCAAGAATTGTAACATTCAAAAACCAGTTGGAGAACACTTCAATCTCTTTGGTCACTCGATTACAGACCTAAAAGTCGCAATTCTTCAACAAAAAAACTTCAAAAACAAACTCCAATGAGAGACTGCTGAATTGAAATTAATTTGCAAACTGGATACAATTAACTTAGGCTTGAATAAAGACTGGGAGTGGATGTGTCGTTACACAAAGTAAAACTATTTCCCCATGTTTATTTCCCCCCTTCTCCCCGCCCCCACTGTTCCTCAGATGTTCTTATCAACTGCTGGAAATGGCCCCCTTGATTATCACTACAAAAGGTCCCCCCCCCGCCACTCTCCTGCTGGTAATAGCTCTCCTTACCTGATCACTCTTGTTACAGTGTGTATGGTAACACCCATTGTTTCATGTTCTCTGTGTATATAAAATCTCCCCACTGTATTTTCTACTGCATGCATCCGAGGAAGTGAGCTGTAGCTCACGAAAGCTTATGCTCAAATAAATTTGTTAGTCTCTAAGGTGCCACAAGTACTCCTTTTCTTTTTGTGGATACAGACTAACACGGCTGCTACTCTGAAACCTTTAATAAGTAAATACCACACATTTACTATGGGTAAATTTATAGATCTACTCTGGAAATGCAGTAGTATTGTTTTAAAAGTTAATCATTAGGAAGCTAGATATGTAGTTCTAATTTAACTATCATTAGCAAGTATATGAAGACTAAAATCAGAATATCTATGAACATTTTATTAGAAACCCTACCTTGAGGTCCAGGTTCTCCTGGTGGCCCTGGTAATCCATCTTTTCCTGGTGGACCTGGTTTCCCATGACCGTGGGAAGCTAACATTGCAGCTGGCAGCTTCAGTTGGGATACAAACTGAGCCATCCTCTCTTCATTAACAAAGGACATAGAAAAGAAAATGTGTAAGAGATTTAGTAGCATAACATATGAAAATCACTAAAACCCCAGCCTCAATTTCCAGACTAATCCAGAACTAGTTACCAGAAGTGATTTTCGATAATCCTTTAAACAGTTAATACCTTGATCTTACGAGCACTGAGAACCTTCAACCTCTTTGACTTTAATGGCAGGAGTGCTTACACCTCCCAGAGCTGAGCACTTAATGAATAAGCACTATCACTAATATTCTGCTGTACATTTTTTTTTACACTATTTACAGTTCCCACCATCTGCTGGTGATAGAAGTATACAGATACATGACTATAGAACAGACAGTATATAAGCAGAATGAAATTCACTCCTGTGGAGAGAGTCCACACAAGATCTATAATTCCACTTAAGGTTCAAAAACAGGGTTTAAGTTGGACTTAAATTGTACACATCCTTGTACTGGCTGCCCTCTGCACTGGGGTGAATTTCCCTCTCTGGTTACCTTGGCATTATACTAACTTTCAGAAAAATGCTGACCTGATGGAGTGTCTGAAGTGTCGAACCTTAAAGTGACCACATTTAAAAATAGAGCCAAGTCAAAGTTGTCAGACACTTGATTTGTCAGAGAGGTGCAAATAACCCATTTCCCAGAGTGGAGAACGAGGAAATGCTGACTTCATTAATGAAGAAAAACCACTGAGATGTGAGTTCCACTAAGTCTTGCTGGCTCACTCCCTCTGAGATACAGGAATTGAAAGTGGTATATTCTGGATTTAGCTTTTGGGCTAGTTGTTGGAGTGGCAATGAAACTGTTTATGGTGGTTGGGCAATTTCCTAATTACAACCATGTCTGCTGCAGAGATTTTCAATTTAAAATATTAATATTACAAAAGAATCAGACCAATGGTCCATCTAGCCCAATATACTGTCTCTGACAGCCGCCAGTGCCAGATACTTCAGAGGGAATGAACAGAACTAGGCAATTTTGAGTGATCCATCACCTGTTGTCCAGTCCAACTCCTGGTCAAAGTTTGTTAGTGTATAATTTTGAATCCATTCTAATGTTGTGGATTCGAAACTTTAACTCCAAGTCAGAACATTTCTAGGCATGAATTCCATTCAGAAGAGAATTTGAATAAAGAGCAGCACGGGCAGAAAATAAAATATTAAGGTGAAAAATGGAGCAGAGAACAGGCAAAGTACAATTCTATTTTGAAATACAACTGTTGGGTTTCCTGCATATGTCTGACTCCAAATCACTGTACTTATGGGCGTGGATCTTCTGCACAGAAAAACATATGCACAAATGACTTTCTGTAGCATGCAAGTTCTGCTTTTTTAATATTTCTGTGCAAGAATGACAACATACAAACATAGGGCCTGATCCTGTAGCCAATCCAAGTACAGAACTCCCATTCTCATCGGTGGGAGTTCCACTTACAGAGTGACTACAGGAACAGGCTCACACCAATCTTGTAACAAACTGATTATTATTCTGAATCAGTTTGGCCCAGTTGTTAGTGCCTGGATTGACATGTTAGAGGGACAGGTTTGATTCCTGAGCTTTGCAGGGCTTAGAAGGCTGCACACTCAACCCTAACTTTGCTCCGCAGTAACCACTATGGCAGAAGGGAAAGAGGGAGCTATATCAAGCCATCAGAAACTAAGCAGAGCCAACTGATGGCAGGGAGGAGAAGGCCTTGGGAAAGTAAGTTTCCACTGAGGACTGGAAATAGGAAAATTCTCTCTTAAGGCTATACTAATTTATTCCTCAAACAGGAAAAAACAAACAGACAAACAGGCCTTATTGGTGTTCAACGTCCACACCAAAACTAGTGCTAGCTGTGAATACAAACAGCAGAGCATTCCCAATTAAGGTCAGAGAAGTTAGTGTACATGCTAGAGCTGATTGATGTATTTGTTTAAATAATAATCCTTTTTTGGTAAGTGTTCATGAACCAGTCCTGTTTTTTTCATGTGTGTTTGCTATTTTTATATAAGCGATGAATAGCTTCCACAAATATTTTTCAAACTATGAGTTATCATTAACGGTTTGCTTTGACTATTTGGTTATCATCGTTCATGCTGCAAGGAGATCTGCCAAAATGACATGGTATTACTTCTGCTCCCTGACTAGATAACTAACTTTTTAAATAGAACAGCAAATGACTACATTGCGAATTAATGGCTGAATAAACTGGCCTAAAATTCACGAAACATTCACAATTTGAAAATATTTTGGTAATTCATGACAGAGGCTGAACACTCAAAATAAGACAATTATTGCCTTGAGCCAATATCTCAACTCCTTTTAAAAACTGTTTAATATTTCTTAAATAAAGAGGAGACATAAATAAGGAAAGATGTCAAAGAGTAAAGAGAGTATCAATGTATATTTCAACACCAAGGACTGAAGTTAACATGACACAATTCCATCTGTAACACACAGCATGCAGAAAAGCAGTTAACATGCATATCTTTTCTAAAGAACTGTCATCATAACTCTTTAGGTTAACTTATTTTTGGAGAAAGGACAATTAAATAGATATTTTGGAATGAGACAACTGTGCAAAAAGTGAAGTTTAAGTACGTTTCTAGATTGTCTGTCATACATATGATATACTATATACATTATTACAGCTGAAGTTAAATGTTAAACTAGCTAACAGTTATAACTAATAGTTAAAACAATTTTAGCTAATAGTTAAATCTAATTAATATTTTATGTATATCTATTTACACATGTATTAATACATTTGGCAATACGTAAACAATTTTGGTTTAAAATACTTTACATATTTATTAGTTATTATGTTTCTCCTTTATAGAGTAGTTTTATTACAAAGATTAATAACAAGACAGTTTTTAACAAACATTATTCTCATCCACTTGTTGCATCATTTATTCTTTTGCACACGGTAGTCGAGATATTTATACGCTCAAGTTTTATGTAGTTTAATTGCAAACATTGGTTATGAGAACCAACTTACTTTTTAAATATAATTATGATTATAATACATGTAATTTCATGAGTTTTATAACACAGAGATAAAAATGGGCAAATAAATGGGCATGGGTCTAATTGCAGTTTAAAAGCTGAATAATTTTAAATATTCTTTATATTTGAAAAACATCTGTAGACTTTCCATCCCAGCTGCCTTAGCAGGTTGATTGCAATCCGGTTTAAATCAGTCTGTGAATGGCCAGAAATGTGTGCATTAGCTGTAGGATCACCAGGTGTCCGGTTTTTGACTGGAAAGCCTGGTCGAAAAGGGACCCTGGCGGCTCTGGTCAGCACCGCCCACCGGGCCGTTAAAAGTCTGGTCAGAGTGCTGCAGGTCTAAGTCAGGCTAGTCCCTACCTGTCCTGGAACTGTGCTCTGCCCCAGAAGTGGTCAGCAGGTCTGGCTCCTAGGTGGGGAGGCCATGGGGCTCTGCATGCTACCTTCGCCCCAAGCACTGGCTCTGCACATCCATTGGCCAGGAACTGCAGCCAATGAGAGTGTTTAGGGGGGTGCCTGCAGGCAAGAGCAGTGTGCAGAGCCTCCTAGCCCCCCTGCCAGGAGCCGGACCTGCTGGCTGCTTCTGGGGCGCGGCGCAGATGCAGGACAGGCAGGGATCCTGCCTTAGCCCCGCTGTGCCACTGACCAGGAGCTGCCCGAGGTAATCCTGATCCCCAACCCCCTGCCCCGGCCCTGAGACAGCCCCCTCCTGTACCCCAACCCCTGCTCCAGCCCAGAGCCCTCACCCCCCATTTCACGCCAACCCCCTGCCACAGCCCAGAGCCCCATCCTGCACCCCAAACCCCTCATCCCCATCCCTACCCTACAGCCCACACCCCCAGCCCAGAGCCCATACCCCCCTCCTGCACCCCAAACCCGTCATCCCAGGCCCCATGCCAGAGCCCACACCTCCAGCCCAGAGCCTGTACCCCCTCCCACACTCCAACCCCCTGCTTCAACCTGCAGCCCCCTCCCACATTCTGAATCCCTCATCCCCCCTAACCCGGAGCCCCCTCCTGCACCATAAAACCCCTCATCCCCAGCCCCACCCCAGAGCCTGCATCCCCAGTTAGAGGCTATGTCTACAATGCAGAGTTTTGTTGCCAAAGCTTTTAATTAAAACACTCTTGTGTCAGCAGAGTGCATCCACACTAGCAGCTCTTGCATTGACACAGAAAGCAGGGCACTGTGGGTAGCTATCCCACTGGGCAATTGGCCGCAGGGTGCTTTGGGAAGGGTTTGGAATACCTCATGGGACAGGCACAGCGTCACATTATTCCACAGCCATCTTACTAGAAAGCCAGCTGCTTTTCAACTGAAGTGGGGGAGGGGGAAGTATGTGACCGGGTGTGTGTGTGTGGGGAGAGACAGAGACAGTGTGTGTGTTGGGGGAGTGTGTGAGAGAAAGGGTGGGAAGTGTGTATGTGTGAGGCTAGACCCCCGGTCCTGCCCCTTCTGCCCAAGGCCCCACCCATACCCTGTCCCTTCCGCCCCCCCATCCCGCCATAGCCCCAAACTGCCCACCCCACAGCTGAGGAGCCTCGGCTGAACCTCCCCAAGCCGCCAGCCGTCCCACCCTAGCCATGCCAGCTGGCCTGACCTCTGGGCCGCCAGCTGGCCCGAGCACCAGCCAACCCCCAGTCTGGCTCGAGCCTCCCTGGACCGCTGGCCAACCGAGCCCTGAGCTCCAGGCCACCGACCCGATCTGAGCCCCTGCTGGCTTTGGAGGAGAAGAGAAGCAAGGGCAGTGCCTCAGAACGGAGAATGGGCAAGGCCACGGCCTGGGTTAATGGAGACTTAGCCTCCCCTAGCCTATTATATGAGCCACCCATGGTTGTGGGAGTACGTATGTTGGGAGAGTGAGTGTGTTGGCATGCTGTCTCTAAGTGCAGACTGCCGCAGGAAGCAACCAGTCCTGAAGTGGGGAGAGAGGGACATCCCGACATCAGCCCTGCCTCCCTCCCTGACTCTGTACAGCATAGCAGTCTCTAACATGCACACACACATCTGCCCCTGCTTGCCTGCCTCTGTGTTCGTAGCGTGGAAGGGAGAAGCATTCCACATTAATGATTTGCTCTACACAAACGTCTATACTGCCAGAAAAAGCTTTATGCCTCTCGTTAAGGTGGTTTTGTTGCTGAAACTGAAGAGTTTTGTCACCAAAAGTGGCATTGCAATGTGTACACCACCACTGTTCTGTCGCCAAAAGCTGCCTTTTAGTGACAAAACTCTGCAGTGTAGACTAGGCAAGAGAGAGAGAGAGACAGACAGACAGACAGAGACACACGCTGACCACTCTGGGATGGGCAATGCAGTCTGAGGGAGGGAAAGGAGAACCTAGCCATGTCCCTGTCTGCTCCAGAGCCTGAACAGTGACACGGAAAAATCTGAATGCAGCTTTGGCTATGCTCATTGACCTCAGAGTTATGCCACTACTGCCCAAAACTGATGTAAGCTCCTAGCATTCTGAGTTCCTCCCTACCTGCCTTGGGCTAGGTCAGAAATGCTACAGCCATTCATGGTATTTGGTGCTTCTGCTTCCAGCCCTGACTAGAAACCATAAGGATAGATGTGTATAACATGAACAATAGATTTTTTTTTTAAGTGAACCTCAACCCAGTGGCAGTTTGGCCTATATTTGTATTTTGGGTTAATCTTTGGGGGTAATTAAATATTTTTATTTTATCCAAATCAGTTCACCCATCTTTAACAGAGAACAAACAAGCAGGATAATGGTTCACTACTTAAGAAAAAGGGCTACAATAAATACAGAATGACTGGAATTGTGCCTTAATGAACTTGATGAACCAATCAAAGCACATAATTGAAAGTCCTCCAATGAGATGTAAAGAAAGTCACATAACCCTAACACAATTGAATTTTTGTGAGAAAAATAAGGAGTGTAAGGCAAAAAGTACAACCAATGGGAAACTGAGAAATCAGTAGATGTAAGAATCTGGAAACACAGAACACAGTTTACCTATCAGAGTATGGCATAATAAGAATAAATATGTAAATACCATATATCTTCATTTAAAATTACTAACAACCTTCATTTAATAGCTATACCTTTACCATCTAAGACACAAGGGAAAATAATTAAATTTAATAAATACTACCTTGTTTTTGAAGCTGCTTTTGATTTAAAGCTAATGGCAGTTAATGTAATTTAACAGACGCTGTGGCTTCATTAACAACGTATATGAACTGTTTTCTTTTAAATCAAAACACAGTTAATGAGGAGCTTCTGAATTAGTTGGAAATAAAATTGCACAGTCCTAAAAGTTGTCCAGTTAATTCAATAAGACAATGGGAAGTTTACCTTGTGGGATCAGGCCCTTCATATTCCAACTATTATTTATTATTTTTCAAATTTTAATTTCTATTCTTTTTTTTTTTACTTTTGCTATTGCTATTAACATTTTCAACAATCTTTGTTTTTTAATGTTAAGCTGTATTACATGAGAAAGTGTTCTGGTTAACAGATTTTTGAACATGCAGTAACAGTTATTTGTTTGAATATGATTGTATTAGATAGACTTTCACTTTTATAAGAACATAAGAAAGGCCATACTGGGTCAGACCGAAGATCCATCCAGCCCAGTATCCTGTCTACCGACAGTGGCCAATGCCAGGTATCCCAGAGGGAATGAACCTAACAGGTAGTGATCAAGTGATCTCTCTCCTGCCATCCATCTCCACCCTCTGACAAACAGAGGTTAGGGACATCATTCCTTACCCATCCTGGAAATAGCCATTAACGGACTTAATCTCCATTAATTTATCCAGTTCTCTTTTAAAGTCTCTTATAGTCCTAGCCTTGACAACCTCCTCAGGCAAGGAGTTCCACAGGTTGACTGTGCACTGAGTGAAGAAGAACTTCCTTTTCTTTGTTTTAAACCTGCTGCCCATTAATTTCATTTGGTGGCCCCTAGTTCTTATATTATGGGAACAAGTAAATAACTTTTCCTTATTCACTTTCTCCACACCACTCATGATTTTATATACCTCTATCATATCCCCCCTTAGTCTCCTCTTTTCCAAGCTGAAAAGTCCTAGCCTCTTTAATCTCTCCTCCTATGGGACCCATTTCAAACCCTTAATCATTTTAATTGCCCTTTTCTGAACCTTTTCTAATGCCAGTATATCTTTTTTGAGATGAGGGGACCACATCTGTACGCAGTATTAAAGATGTGGGCATACCCTGGATTTATATAAGGGCAATAAGATATTCTCTGTCTTAGTCTCTATCCCTTTTTTAATGATTCCTAACATCCCATTTGCTTTTTTGACTGCCGCTGCACACTGTGTGGACGTCTTCAGAGAACGATCCACAATGACTCCAAGATCTTTCTCCTGATTAGCTGTAGCTAAACTGTATAGTTGCTAAACACTTATGATACCTAAGTGTAAATAGTCAATCAAGCAGAAAGGATGTTCTTGCACAATTTTTTAGAAAAGGTACACAAAGACTATACAGAAGTAAACATCTAGGACAGAAGATAAGATTTATATTTAGTTGTACAACATTTGATTTCCTTACCTTCAAAAATCCTAAGAACCTCTTGTTTGATGTATTTTTTCATTTCTTCAAATGAAACTGTGTCAGCCTGATGGAGAAACAAACAGGGGACACAATCAGTAATCTAAAAATGTGGAAACAGAACATGCTGAAAGCAACATGTCTGATGCTGCTGAATAGATACATTTAATCACGGGATAGTGTAGTACACAAAGCAAAACACGTACAGCTTTTGCTAGAGATTAAATACTGAAGAGAAGTTAAAGTGTTTAATTAGCTGCAAAGGCTGTTTATTGCAGGTACATTATAATATTATGAACAATTACTGATCCTATGAAATATAACAGCAACATTTTCAGATTATATCATTAAAATAAGCATGTTTTGTGTTATATGTTTTAGCACAAATTTGTCACTATCAAATCTGTGAAAGACTTTCTAAAGATGTCCAGTAAAGTTGTTTTATCATTCTCACCCTTTGTATGTCACTTGTCTATTTAGATTGTCAACTCTTTGCGGGGAGGGATTGTCTCTTATTCTGTGTTCCTGTAGCACAATGAGATTCTAATCTTGATTGGGGACTAGCTACTTTAGTACAAAAAATAAATAACAATAACAAAAATAATATCATCAATGCTGATATGATGAATAACTCAAACCATAGGAGGGTGAAATATCCATTGTCTGAATGATTGTGTCTTCCAAGTTAATAAATATTCAGAACACAATGGTGTGTGTGTGGAAAAAAACAGATGGCATGTGAATGAAGCAATGCAGCATTAGGAAGTATTTAGTGTTATTTTTAGGTACTAATTTCTGGGGAGAGGGCTGGGATGTGTTTCTTTCTTACATACTTTAGCTTATATTTTAGGTCTTTATTTTATGAAGCTTCACCTATAAAACTAATTGTATTGAGTAATCATCTATCCAATTTGTCAAAAGCAAAATTTAATTAATTGAACTTAAGCTATTTTCAGTCTAGCAGAGGCTACCACAGTTCAGGTAAAGAACACTAACAAACCATCAAATAAAAAAGGAAGACTAAAAATGATGTCTTGATTGTTTGCACTGATTTTTTTTCTTTTGATAACTGAACAATTACACAGCTCAAAGTAACTTCAGTATTTGTGATGTGTTGTACTGGATATGTATGGATTCATTTCTGCTCCCCAGAACACACAGCGTTTATTTCTCTAGGTTCCACCAGCAACCAACCAGAGCTCTTTATTTTCTTACCGGAAGACCTGGAGGACCTGGGGAACCGTGATGACCTGGTGATCCTGGGTAGCCTCTGTCTCCTGGTGGTCCAGTAGGTCCTATAACCCCCTTTTCTCCTGGAAGGCCAGGTTTTCCTCTTTCACCTTGTGGACCTCTGTCCCCTGGAATACCTTGATCTCCCTATTCAAAATAAGAATCATAGAGAAGATTGTTGTTATATATTAATCAACCAATGTGAAAACTCAATCAAGAATGTTGGGAAGAAACTTCTTCTCTCCTGAATGACACTGGATGTCCATTTGGAGAGGTAATCATATTTGGAAAACTATTCAGAAGCTGATGCTTTCTTTGAAAAACAAAGGAGATAATATTCTCTTTTCATCTGTTGTAATGTTTACATTCAATGACAAAGAAAATCATAGGTGTTGGAAGTGGGGGTGCTGGTGGTGCTGCTGCTTCCCCTGACTTGACGTGGTTTACATCATACACAGGGTTTACAGTTTGGTTCAATGGCTCTCAGCACCCCCACTATACAAATTGTTCCAGCACCCCTGAAGAAAATGTTGATGTACAAGAATGAAATAAAAGACCATTCAGAAGGATAACACCAAGCATTACTGGGTTTCAGAACATGGTCTCTCTCTAAGATCGATGAAAATAAAATTAAAAGCTCTTGGATCGTTATGCTTGATCAAGAGCCTAGCAGTTTTCTTTCTATCAATCGATCACACTTTTATGGTCCCCTCTGCCATAGTATCTGAGTGCCTCACAATCTTTAATTAATCCTCACAACACGCCTTGAGGTAGGACTATCATCCACATTTGATTATGGGGATCTAAGGCCCACAGAGACTGAATGACTTGCCTAAAATCACATGGGATCAGGTCAAACTATTGAACGACTAGAACCACAGAAAGCCTAACCTTCCTCTCTCTCTCTAGTGAAGACTTACAGCAGACCCTAATAGCAGCAGGTTGTAGAGCAGGGGTGGGCAAACTACGGCCTGCGGGCCGGATCCGACCCATGAGCCGTTTTAGGCCGGTCCACAAGCCCCTCCTGGGGCACCGGGGCGGGGGCCGCACCACATGGCTCCCGGAAGCCGTGGCACGGCCCTGCTCTGGGGTGCAGGGTTGGGGGCCGCACCGCGTGGCTCCCGGAAGCAGCCGCATGGCCCCGCTCCATGTGTAGGGGCCCGAGAAGGGACATGCCACTGCTTCTGGGAGCCGCTTGAAGTAAGCGCCGCTCGGAGCCTGCACGCCTGAGCCTCTCCCCATGGCCCAACCCCCTGCCCAAGCCCTGATCCCCCTCCCGCTCTCCAACCCCTCGATCCCAGCACGGAGCACCCTGCTGCACCCCAAACCTCTCATCCCCAGAGCCTGCACCCCCAGCCGGAACCTGCACCCCTTCCCGCACTCCTGATCCCCCTCACGCCCTCCGAATTCCTCGGTCCCAGCCCAGAGCACCCTCCTACACCCCAAACTCCTCTTCCCCAGTCCCACCCCAGAGTCCACACCCCCAACCAGAGCCCTCACCCCCTCCCGCACCCTAACCCCAAATTTGTGAGCATTCATGGCCCGCCATACAGTTTCTATTCCCTGATGTGGCCCTCAGGCCAAAAAGTTTGCCCACCCCTGCTGTAGAGGGTAACACACGAAACAGGGTAGAAGGGATACAAGATACATATAAATAGGCTAACAGGAGTTATACTGTAAAGAGAAAAAAATTGCTAAACGCTAGTAGTTCAATGAAATGTTAAGGGGAGCTGAATACGAATTAGCATTCAGTACAGCAAGTATCTACAAGCTGTGCCTAAATGGGAGCTGCACTGGAATTTGACTTGTGTTCTCAATGGGACATTCCTCCCTATTAAACTGAGTGTAGCCATATGATGCATTGCAGAACTCTGTGGGCTGCATTTGTCGCATAGGCCATATTTTGGCCACTTCTGCTCTAGTGCACACAAAAAGGGAAGGGAAAGAAATATATCATAGCAACACAGTTTCTACTTTGCATAATGTTGTGTGGAAGGTTGGTTTTTTATGAGAGTATCCAGTTTTGAAAGCTCATTCTTTAATCTTTCCCTGTTTGCTGTAGAGGATGTTGATAAGGTGGTTCTGCAGTTTCTTTGAGAGCATGTGGCACAAGCTGTCAGAATGGATTTTTTACCTTCAGTCCTTTTGGTATAATGTCCATCTGTTTGCATTTGGAAAGGAAGATGATGTCTGTCTGTATCTGTATGAGTTTTTTCATGAAGTTGATAGATTTCCACTCCATAAGGCTAAATTCAGTGCTTTGCATAATGTTGTGTGACTGAATGCATCCGATGAAGTGAGCTGTAGCTCACGAAAGCTTATGCTCAAATAAATTTGTTAGTCTCTAAGGTGCCACAAGTCCTCCTTTTCTTTTTACAGTTTCTACTGAGTCAGTTGATAATAAATCAGTGGGGTATTTATGTGCCATTGTCATGATACTGTAATAAGGAATATATAGACTTAATATACCAGGCACAAATTAGAGAAAAGAAATACAGTAGACATTTGAACAGATTTGGTATTTGACCCTGATGGTAAAACTATAAGAAATTAAGTGCATATGTTTTTCTGGACTTGGTGTGTTCCACAGTTTCAATTCATCAGAATAATAGCAGATAGAAGAAGTTGTATCCGATGAAGTGAGCTGTAGCTCATGAAAGCTTATGCTCAAATAAATTTGTTAGTCTCTAAGGTGCCACAAGTACTCCTTTTCTTTTTGTTTTTAACGATTTACTTCCCTGAAAACAAAACAAATCAAAGGTCAATGTTTCAGCCAGCAACAGCTTTCATCAGGTCTTGTGTTTCTGGCTGAGATGTCACTTGATTTGTTTTGTATGAAGGAATTACATCTTTAAAAATGACTTAATATATTTGTTATTAGTCTGCTGAACTTAAGCTGTGGAACAGAATGCAGCAAGTCATGCATTTGGACTGCTAATGAACAACTGATGGCCCTTAAGGGTCACTGACTCTCCTTGCTGAACCACTTAAAATTAATGTTAAGTTACACTATTGGAAGCGACTAGAACAAAGAATTTATTAACTTTTTTGGATGAAATCCTTAATGTACAGTAATAAGAGTAAAGTAAACAAGTTTATTAGATGGATTAATAGACTGCAATACAATGAAGTACTGGTTAACTATACAGAGGTTTGAAGTATTACTCACTCACAGTAAAATTGTAACTGTACATTGTAGGAGTAAGAACACATACTTAAAGACTGCATGATAAAAAGGACACAGAGAAAGGGAAGGATGTACTGTTAGAGATCTCTTTTTATCAGTCATTTGACCAAATCTCTGATTTCCAGTGAGTTAGAGCTTATTAATCACTATAATTAGAGCTTCAGTATAAAGACCCTTGTGATTTGTGATATTTTACTGAATTAATTGAAATCATAATGAATTTCTGACTGGGGTTTAAATTGTCGTTGGTAAGTGTGCAGACATAATGAACTGTGGAAAGGCTGTAACTGCAAAAAAACCCCAGTTACCTACCTTTTGTAACTGTTGTTCTTCGAGATGTGTTGCTCATGTCCATTCCATTCTAATTGTGTGTGTGCCCACGTGCCGGCCGTCAGAGATTTTTGTCTTAGTGGTTCCCGTACGGCCGGCTGTGGCGCCCTGTAGAGTTCCGCGCTCATGCCATGGTATATCAGGCGCTGCCAGCCGACACCCTCTCAGTTCCTTCTTGCTGACAACTCCGACAGAGGGGCAGGAGGCTGGGTAATGGAATGGACATGAGCAACACATCTCGAAGAACAACAGTGATGAAAGGTAGGTAACCGTTTTTCTTCTTCGAGTGCTTGCTTGTGTCGATTCCATTCTAGGTGACTCGCAAGCAGTATCAATGGAGGTGGACAAGAGGACGTGGTTCGGTACCGTGACCACTCGGTCCAGGGGGTGTCTGCTGGGAATGTAAACCATTGCCAGCCATGTCTGCAGGGGTTGCAGATGAAGCTGGGCACGACTGACCACGTATGTGCATGCTGCCATGTGGCCCATCAGCTGCAGGTACGTGTGGGCCGTGGTGATCGGGTGCCTCCTTACGTGGACAATGAGATCTAATGTGGCCTGAAAGCGTGCTTCCAGAAAGATGACCCTGGCTCGTGTGGTGTCGAGAACTGCTCCGATAAACTCTATTTGTGGGACTGGCGTTACCATGGACTTTTCTATGTTTATTAACAGGCCCAGGTTGCTGCAGGTGGAGTGCACCAGATCGAGGTTTCTTTGCATCTGCTCCGGAGACCTGCCCTTGATGAGCCATTCGTCGAGGGATGGAAAGATCTGGACCCCCGAACATCTGAAGTAAGCTGCTCCTGGCGTCAAGCATTTCATGAACACCCTGGTGGCCGAGGACAGGCCAAAGGGTAGCACTGTGAACTAGAAGTGACGCCCGGCCACTATGAAAAGCAGGAAATGTCTGTGTCCTGGGAATATGAAGACATGGAAGTAAGTATCCTTTAAACTGAGAGCGGCATACCAGTCCCCCGGATCAGAGAGCGAATAATGGAGGCCAGGGAGACCATGCGGAACTTCAACTTCCTGAGAGACTTGTTGAGGCCACGTAGGTCCAGGATGGGTCTGAGGCCCCGCTTGGCCTTTGGAATTAGGCAGTATCGGGAGTAGAATCCTCTTCCTTCTATTTCCTGAGGAACCACCTCCACAGCCTCCAACTCCAGGAGCTTGTTGACTTACCGAACCAGGAGTTGTTTGTGAGAGGGGTCCCTGAAGAGGGACAGGGAAGCAACGGGCAGGAAGGAGAGGTTTCCAAAAACTGCAGGGTATAGCCTCGAGCTACTGTGTCCAGGACCCAGTGGTCTGACATAGGTTGAGCGGTAGGGAGAAAGGCAGTTGAGGAAAGGATGGGCAGGATCCATCTGGATGACTGGGGCATCGCTACCGAACACACCTTCAAAACAATCACTTTTGGCCCCTCAGGTACTTAGCGGGTCTGGGCTTGGCAAGTGAGTGGGAGGAAGAAGGGAGGTGATGGCTAAACTCAGCGTCCCTTCTTCTTACAGATCCCTGATGGACTTGCCAAGGTCTCGACGGCAGTGGAGGCCAGAATGGCTTTCTGGCAGACTGCGGGGTATGCATGCCCAACGAGCGAAGGGTAGCTGTAGTGTCCTTCAACCCGTGTAGCCTGGCATCCATCTGATCAGAGAACAGCCCAACTCCGTCAATGAGGAGGTCCTGAATTGAGGCCTGCATCTCCTGGGAGAGGTCCGCCGTCTGGAGCCAGAAGCTGAGTCGCATGACCACAGCCAATGCGACCACCCTCGCTGCTGAGTCCCATGCCATCTGCAGGGAACATTTGGCTGCCGTGGTACCTTCCTTAACCAGGGTGCCAAACTCCTGAGCCTGACCCTCAGGAAGGAATCCTGGAACTTTTTAAGACTGTCGCAAAGATCAAAATTGTATTGGCCCAGCAGGACCTGATGGTTCACCACCCAGAATTGTAGGCTAGCTTTTGAATAATTTTTTTCTGCCAAATAAATAGAGATTTTTGGCTTCTTTATTTTTGAGAGTAGAGGCAGTGGGAACCTGCTTGTACTTTTCGTTGGCTGCAGACACAACCAGCGAGCCCAGGGGTGGGTGGGTATAAAGGTACTCAAAATCTTTGGTTGGCACAAAATATTTTTTCTCGGCCCATTTTGAGGTGAGCAGGACTGAGGATGGAATCTGCCACAGTGACTTGGAAATCTTGAGGATCCCGTCGTGTATGGGCAGGGCATCCCAGGCAGGCATGGAGGCTGAGAGGACATTGAAAAGGATGTCCTCCTGCTCAGTCATCTCTGCACCTTAAGCCCCAAGTTCTCGGCCACCCACCACAGAAAGGCTTGATGTTCTCTGAAGTCTTCCGGGGGGCTAGCCCAGGAAGGTCCTGCAGGGCCCAATCCTGTCGTTGAGACTGGGTGATGGGCTGAACTGAGCCTCTGTGCCAGAGGAACAACCTTCTAGTTACCAGGGAGGAGCTGTCAATGCCTGAGTCTGTTTACTGGTCAGAGCTACCGGTGATTGCTGGCCAGGCTTAATTGACCAGTGACTGTATCGGGGAGTGTGGTCCTGGTGTTGGGGAGATCAGTGTTGGGGGGACCGGTGTCATGGAAACCAGCAATAAGATGGGCAGCATTCCCATGGTGCCGACAATTGGGACCAACGTCTAGAGGTAGATCAGTGAGAGGGTGAATGATGTTGGTCATAGTATGGGGAGCATCGACCCTGTACCAGACAGTAGTGCCAAGGAGACCGGGAGGAGAGTCAGGGTGACCGAAGACGAGATTGGTACCTGTCTCTGGATTCTCTATGCAGTGGAGATCGATGTTTCTTGTCTGGTGACTGCCGGTGCTCCCACGCCCCTTGAGGGGTCTTAGCGGCAGGCTTGCCTTCTCGGTGAGCCTTAGCCTGTTCCTGAAGCACCAAGGTGGAGACCTGAGCTCTCTCAGTGCCTGGGCTTGGGATGACGATGGTGCAGGCAGGGTTGTGGGTCCCATACCGCTCTTAGGAGTTGGTGGTGGAACTTTAAGGGGGCTACGAGCCCCAGTCGTGGAGGCACGCTTGCGTGGCTCCGGAGAAGGGTGGCAGGCGGACCTGGGCCCTTTGCTGGATGACCCCTGGCCCTTCTTGCTCGGTGCCAGAGACAGCTTTTTAGCCTTTTCTTCGATACTGGCAATGGCGAACAGTGCCGGGAAGAGCCAGGTGACGGTGATGCACTGTGCATGAAGACTGGGGCACTCGGTGCGGCCTGCGTGAAAGGCTCGGAAGCCGGACAGAGGGCAAACTCCATCTGGAGAGCCCTGAGGTGAATATCCCTCTCCTTTTGGGTGTGGGGCTGAAAGTTCTTGCAGATCCAGCAATGCTACTTGATGTGTGACTCCCCCAAGCACTTAAGGCAGCTGTTATGGTGGTCACCCACAGGCACAGTCCTGCTGCAGTCCGAGCAGGGCTTAAACTCAGGAGCCAGCGGCATGCCCCGCCTGGGGCAAGGTCTCCGCTGTGACCCTAACTATCTAACACTTAACAACTACTTAACACTATCAACAATGTACAAGAGGCCCGAAGGCCCGAAGTCCAAGAGACGAAAACTTCTAGCTCTTGTCAAGCAAGAGAGGCGCTCTGACTGACCGCCATAGGCGGTAAGAAGGAACTGAGAGGGCATGGGCTGGTGATGCCTGATATACTGCGGCATGAGTGCTGCACTCTAGAGGGTGCCACAGCTGACCCTACGGGTACCACTAAGGCAAATATCTCCGGTGGGTGTGCGCACACCTAGAATGGAATCGACATGAGCAAGCACTCAAAGAAGAATCCCCAAACCCTGTAACCTCACCACCCAGTATATTAATAAAAACAATGAGGAGTCATTGTGGCACCTTAGAGACTAACAAATTAATCTGGGCATAAGCTTTCGTGGGCTAGAACTCACTTCATAAGATGCATGGAGTGGAAAATATGGGAGCAGGTATAAATACATAAAAAGATGGGAGTTGCCTTACCAAGTGTGAGGTCAGTCTAATGAGACAATTCAATTAACAGTAGGATGCTAAGGGGGGAAAATAACTTTTGTTGTATTCTCTTCGCAAAAGAATAAATGGACACAAATCTGACATCAGGAATTATAACATTAAAAAACCAGTAGGAGAACAAGTCAATCTCCCTGGTCACTCAAAAACAGGCCTAAAAGTGGCAATTCTTCAACAAAACAACTTCAAAAACAAACTCCAACGTGAAACTGCAGAACTGGAATTAATTTGCAAACTGGACACCATCGCATTAGGCCTGAATAAAGACTTGGAGTGGTTGGGTCATTACAAAACCTAAACCTAATTTCCCCCTACTGTTACTCACAACTTCTTGTCAACTGTTTGAAATGGGCCACTCTCATTACCACTACAAAGGTTATTTTTCCTCCCTTGGTATCCTACTGTTAATTGAATTGTCTCATTAGACTGACCTCACACTTGGTAAGGCAACTCCCATCTTTTCGTGTATTTATACCCGCTCCTGTATTTTCCACTCCATGCATCTGTTGAAGTGGGTTCTAGCCCACAAAAGCTTATGCCCAAATAAATATGTTAGTCTCTAAGGTGCGACAAGGACTCCTCATTGTTTTTGCTGATACAGACTAACATGCCTACCGCTCTGAAACCTGTCACCAATCTATCAATGTAACCTGTCCCAAACTGCTAACAGTAGTGCACATTTAAGACATCAGAGTGGCACAATAACATTCTCTTATAGCTATGTATTCAGAGAATACATTAACATGATGTTTTTTAGACAGCTTCTCTGTCAGTATTACTGAAGCACATTAATTTGCAACCATTTAGGTTCTCATGGAAGTCTACTGAGCATGCGTATTGTATTTTTGGGTGAAAACAATATAATACATCTGAAGGCGGCTTTGCTGCACATGCATAATTAATCCAGCTAATTCACCTTTGTAAGGTGTGCAAGTATTTAACAGCGCAGAAAACTGTGGGGTCCTGGTCCATGGCTAGTTGCCCAGATGCTACTAATAAATAATAAATGCAATGAAGGTTCCAGTGGAATCCTTGTCTCAGTCATTGTGGAACTTGTAAGGGGGGAAGAGACTAGGAAAAGGATTATGCCTGCTTTGAAGGATGTGGCTGAAGAAGCCCAGCGCTGATGCAGTTTAGGAGCTCTGCAGAGAGTGGAGACAAAAGTGCTTTCTCAAGTACGAAGCATCTAAGATTTGTAGGAGAGGGCTTCTCTCTTGCAGACTTCCTAAAGCATACAGGAAACGACTGGAGCATCTTGAAAAATCTAAAGTAGGGGAAGGATCCTGATGTCATCCCCAGATACAGATCTCCTACAATCTTCATAAAATGGGCTCCTTCCTGATTCTAATGGGAGTTCTGCTTGAATAAGGACTGAAGGATCAGGCGCAATGTACTAGTTTTTCCTTGGCAAACTGAATGCCAGAGAAGCATTCTAAAATGAGAGCGATGAGAAAATCCTGTTCTGGAGTGAGTGTACTGAAAGCTGGAAGAAGAATAACCATCGGTATGATTTCTCTTTTTTAGATTGAAGTTGGGTCTGTTGAAGTTTCTTCCAGGCCCAATTCTGCTTTGCCATCATTATGAATTCAAATTAGACTATGAACAAAATAGCAACCTGAAATAAAGTAGAATTACAAGAAGCCTGATTTAAGAGTTTCAGTGACACAAATATATATATAATTACCATTTTACTGGTTTAGAATTAAGTAGTTTAAGCCTGGATAAGGGTTTCACCAAAAAATTTAGAAATGCTGATTTCTCTTTGACAAAGGTTCTATTGCAGGGCACAGGTGATCTGATAGAAGCACTTCTGGGAGTCTACAGTATTTTAATAATACCACAGCAATTTAAAAATACTATATTGGGCATATTCTAACTTAATAAAAAAAGTGATTCTGAAGTTCTACCAATAAAATTATATCAAAAAATTACTGAAGTCCTGAAATAGCATTTTTTTTTAAAAAAAAAACTGGTTATTTCACAGGATGCCAACATGGCTCTGGTCTGGGTGCATGAGTCAAATCAGATGACAGAGCCAGATGAAGTGACTTAGTCATTAGGATTTATAAATGCCATCCAGTGCCATCTCAAGTTGTATGCCATTTATAAAGTACCTATCATTGCAGTGTCTAATCACCTAAGGTGAATGTACGGTTATCTCAGCCTACATGCACCCACCTTGGTCCCATTCCTTCTCAAACTGGACTCTACAAATCCTCAGATATGAAATCCTCAACACTATAAACATTTTCTCCTTTTCATTCTGCCCTTGAAGGATTAATGCTTCTCTTATTTTATAATCATTACAGCTGCTCTCAACCTGAAGAAGGTATATTGGTGCTAGGAATGAGAGAAATCAAGGGAGGCAGTTGCAAGAACGAACTGACTTGTGCTATTTTCTGTAATCATTGCAATCTCTCTTACAGGAGCAGGGCTTTAATACCCAACTCCAACTAAATTTCTCCTCTCCAACTGGCACTGCGGATCTCTTATCTGCAATGCAGACTTCTATTGTACATTCTGCAATTGTTCCACATACTAATCTCCAGTTGACATCAATGGGACTAGTGTTTGCGGATCAACTGCAGAATTTGAAAAAGCGATTCCAAGAGAGGAGGCTAATTTCATCCTCATTGTGTAAACACAGAAGTACAGTGGGTGCATTCACGGTCCTTCTGTTTTACAAGATTGTGAGAGGTTCTTTATAATTAAAATGGCAAGTACCACTGGAACCATCATTATCTCTAAAAAGTGAATGAATGTTTTAAGTACGGCTCTTCCACACAGTGCACATGGAGATAAGTTGTGCTCCAAGAAGAGCAGCAGAGGCAGGCATAATTGCTCCTGGGCTTTTTTGTGGGCAAAGGTATACAATCTACTCCATCCGCTAGGATGGAACTGATTTCTCCCCCTAGTGTCAGAGTCCAACTCTGGTGCAGAGAGGAGCAAGGGCCATGACCCCCCCCACCCCTTTTTAGCATCTTACTCCTTAGTAGCAGAGTGTACGCAGCACAGGAATGTCTACTGTGCAGAATGGTGAAGCTGAAGCTGCTTCTTGTGGGCTCCTCTGCCCCAATGCAGCCACGCTGCTCAGAATCCCGTCAATTATATTTAAGTACTGCTAGAACTAGTTGACACTTTCAAAGACTCAGAAAAGTTGTAAGGGCACCCAATGTATGTTTTAGTGTCCAACCTTTGTTTGGGTGGCCGTTTCCTTTATCTCAAAGGATACTAATTGTATGGAGAATCAATAAAATTAAAGAACACCGTAAAGGTCAAGGTATAGTAATATAACATTGTAGATAGTGGAACGTTTAATAAGAAGGTGGCTCATAAGTTTCATTTGGGTCCTTTATTTTTAAAGGCGAGAAGAGAAAATTGCAAAATGTTAATCCACACAGGCGGAAATTGTTTTAAAAATGACACAAACTTCATTCTTTCTCCACACTATAATCTTTAGTTCCTCCTCACAAGTTACCCTAGGGCAGTGGTGGACAACCTCTGGTCCATCAGGGTAATCTGATTGTGGGCTGCAAGACATTTCGCTGATGTTGACCGTCCGCAGGCACAGTCCCCCGCAGTTCCAAGTGGCCGCAGTTCGCCGTTCCCACCCTAGGGACAGGATTTTCTGATTCTCCAACTAAAATGTGTTGTTGATGATGTTACACTGCAATTGTGGGGCTTTATTTCTGAGGAACAGAGACACATCACCAGTGGAGAACTGCTGATGGAGACAGAACTAGAACTAGCATTTTTGGGTGAGCCTGCAAAATAATTTTTTGTCACCTCCCCAAAATATAACTGATTCCTGGGCACCATAATCACACTGCTATGCACAGGGCTGCCTAAGTGAGATGATTTCTTGACTGCCTGACTCAAACTTAACTGAATCATTTTATATAAAACATATGTGTGTGCTGGGTTCCTGGGGAGTGAAGGGGGAACCTATATTGCTCCCTCAACTGCCCATTGCTGCAGTAGAGCTTCGCTGCTTGTTCCTTTCCAACCTAGTGATTGATTTATATTGTCAAGGCCATCTTTGCTGGGAAAAAATGTTACAAACCTTTTTTCTTCACAAATGCTGAATTTTTCCTCTAAAATTCTAGTTCCCCAATTCAGGGGGGCCTCTGGTCCTGAACTTCTCACGACCTAAAAGCCGACACTTATAGAGTTCTCACAAAAAAATATTTGTTGCTTTTGTCTCAAAGATTTAAAAGTATATTAGACAGACATCTGGATGTTCTCCAAAGTGCAAAGTCAAATAATGGTATATACTAGAAAGGATTATTACACTAAGACTTACACGTTCTCCTTTGGGACCTCTGTCACCTGCTCTTCCCATCTGACCCTGAAAATAATTTTTTTTGAAAATGTAAAATACCTTGCTTAACGACTTGATTATACATTAATTTATTAACACAGCTGAAAGTAATTGTCTAGGACCAACAGTTACATTACCTGTGAAATATGAAATATATTAACATTCCAAATTACAAAAGGAGTACTTGTGGCACCTTAGAGACTAACAAATTTATTTGAGCATAAGCTTTCGTGAGCTACAGCTCACTTCATCGGATGCATCTGATAAAGTGAGCTGTAGCTCATGAAAGCTTATGCTCAAATAAATTTGTTAGTCTCTAAGGTGCCACAAGTACCCCTTTTCTTTTTGCGAATACAGACTAACACGGCTGCTACTCTGAAACCATTCCAAATTATGTTTTCCTACCTGAGGTCCTGGCAATCCATCTTTTCCATTTATTCCCTATAAAGAGAAAACTATGTTTTTACAATTTACTATAACCGCAGGTAAATAAATGCGTTAAAAAATAAGAAACAGGCAAGAAAAACTTTTAGATCTGTGATGGCACTAATAAATATTTGTAAAGATAAATAGCTGAGTCAGACGTTTGTGTTTTGGTGACGGCTGAAGTCAAGTGTAAAGAGCTGGAAGATGTGACGGACAAGAAAGTTTGAGCTTAAACTGCACTGCCACAACATGCTAGATTGGAGATGAGGAGGTAAAATAACATCTTAGTCAACACTTTATTCTATGATGATGCAATTTTGAAAGACAACTGAATTAGGAATTCTGCAAGTCAGAGTCGGTTTTATGGATGTGGGGGAAAATTATTGTTGACCCTACCCCATCCCAGTCTGCGGCAAGATCTATGCACTATATGCAACATAGGCAAGAGCGGTAATGCAAGAGGCCTACAGGCCTGCATCCTGTAAGACTTAGCTTAAGCTAAGCATTTGCGTATGCTGGGCAGTGGCATTTGACCCAGATAACAGACTAGGCCAACCTCTAGCTAGAAAAAAGCTAAAGGGCCAAAAGTTCCTAGCTGTCCATTATATGCAATCCCCCCGCAACCCTGCAAAAGCCCTTAGATAAGACGCTGCCACAATCAAACCGCAGATCTTGATAATAACAAAGTGCATCAGCACAGTACTAATTATGAAACAGTTTTATTTTATCTCCTTATAAGGCTTTACTAACAATGCTTGAGTGATAAAAATAAGGAAATGTATCATTTGGCTTGGATTTGTAACCTATATAAGACTGGTATTATAGGGGCAGAACAGAGAGAGACCAGGGTGGTACCTGTGTGTGACCATCTCTGTTTCCCTCTCCCTGCATACTTGTATTCAATAAAAGACCTCAGACTGTTTGAACCAAACAGATGGTGTGACTTGTTTTCCACAACATGGATATGGAACTGAATGGAAATGTTCCCAATTCTACACATGCACTAACATATGGCACACATTGCTCTTATTGTAGCTATTGGCCCTTAATTGCTGCAACATTTCAGAGAACAGATGAAAAGGGAAGTTGAAGATAAAGCTATAAACCAACCTAAGTGCCCATTGTTCTAAATAACCCGGAAATATTTGAATTAAGTTTGTGATAAATACAGACCCCTCTCCACACAGTCACAGAGGGCCCCAGATGCAGCAGAATCAGTGTGGTTCTGCTGAGTGAGAAGGAAGAATTTGAGGAATATGCACATGGAGAGTATTTTCCTTGCACACTGTAAATGCAATTCCTTGAGGACTATGCATTTGCTCATACAGTAAATTGACTGAGGCAGGGAGAGGGATCATGCTGAGGGAGATGAGGAATAGATTTCTCTCTCTCTCTCTCTGGAGATCTCCTAAATTTTATCCCCAGTGGCAATGGCAGTCACTACTACAGCTTTGGGGATGCATTAATGAATGTAGAGTTTCAGACGACGTTTTAAACTGGGTAAATTTGACGTGGAAGAAAGTAAAGTAGAATAAGTACAGGTTCTATACAGGTTTTATAACCTTGCTCACTTACTTCCACATTGCCCAATTTAAAAAATGATATTCTTAGTTATAAATGCCAGCCCATCAGACTCAGCCTAGGCTCTCAAAACCTAGCCATATTCTTTCTACCAACCTGACCACTTATAAAGATTCTGAATCAGAGCTTAGCTCAAAATATTTTGTTAATGAGGTGCTAAAGTAACAGGGAGGCCAGCTCATCCATTATACCTGTATTGACTGCAATGCCAAGAGAAATAAAATCTGTTTCTATGTTAAAGAAAGAAAATATAACCCTAACAAAACACACACACAATATTTTTACAATTACTCCTCCCTGTTAGACTGCAATTTAAATATTGCTATTAGAGTTTTGTTACTTTATGGCTGAATTTGTAGGGTTTAAAGAGATGTTCAATGAACCTGCACCTCTCACTCTGACTCTGTCTGCTCTTGGGCTCGTGAGCACAAATGCAGCATTAGCCACTGGTGACAACTGTATTATTAGATTAATATGTGACATAAAACTACTGTACAGTGTTGCTAACTCTTGCAATTTTATTGTGAGTCTTGTGATATCTGGTGCTTTTCTAGAGTCAAGCAATTATAAGAGAATAAGAAGATCCAAGTGAACCCCAAGACTCAAAACCCACAAGGCACGTATATATATTTAAATTCATGTTTTTTACACCCATCTCAACATTTTTGGGGGGCTGGCTCATGATTTTTTTAATGCTTGGGCTTGGCAATACTGACTTTATTGTTACTCCTAACCACCTTTAACTCCACATAACGTTACAACTATTGCTATTTATTTATTATTTAGTAAGAGTCACTTGTGTGCATTGTACTTTACAGAAAAACAGAAGGACAAGTTGCTGCTCCGAGACAGTTAAATATTGTACATAGTGACCCATCTTTATGGTGTCCAGAAGATGAAGCTAGCTAGCTTCGTGGTCCTGCCTGAGACCCTTGGGTACCACCAAAATAGAAATAACTATTATTATTTTTACTAATTAAATGAATTTGAGGCTGTAGGGTCAGATTTTCAAAGGTGCTCAACACACACCAGTTTCTATTCAGTACAATGGCAAACACTGGGTAAAGACACTTTTTGAAAATTTGACCTCTTCATTTAGGTGAAGCCCCATTTTCTATATGAATTCTTGGATTAACATCCCTACTCAAACAAACAAACAAACAAACTAACAGCCCCCCCCCCCAGGGGATCCTTTTTGTCAACAGGATAATTACCCATGACAATCCCAACCCCCATCCAGCATGAACTTGGACCTGCATGACCAATGCCTGATTCTACAGCACCAGATGTTCATTTGAGGTTACCTCTCCATATATTATCAGGGTCAAATCTATTTATTTTGTAATCTCTGACAAGGCTGATTGGAGCACATGAAGGGTATGTCTATGCTTGGAGCTGGGGTTGTGATTCCAAGCTCAAGGAGACAATATTTGAGCTAGTGTACTAAAAGTAGAGTGTAGTCACAGCAGTGCAGGCAGCAGGAGGGGTTAGCCACCACTAGCCTATACTTATCGGAGACACTAGCTATACGGTTAATTACTTACTGGTATTCCAGATTGCCCTTCTGGCCCAGGAAAGCCGATGTCTCCTACAGGGCCTCTTTCACCCTTAAATGAGACAAAAAACACACACATATATAAAATCTTCCATTTTATATTTAGTATGCAGGAATGGCAACATAATAAGCCAGAGTTCAAACATGCACTCACTGGTTCCCCTGGCATTCCTGGTGGTCCTGGAGATCCAGTCTTTCCCTGTGGAGGGAGACCAAAAAGAAACATTTAAAATCTAAATTAACAGACCTAAAATATCCATTTCCTTTAAATGAAACAGAAAATATTATGCTTATTTGGTCAAAATATTCATGTAATCAACAGTTCACTAAATGCTTTCAGAGACCTTTCAGAAGTATTTTGTAAGAAATGCTTTAAAACACAGTTGTTTATTTTTGTTTCATATTTATCCAATTCCTTGTCCAAAAACAAATACTGCTTAGTTTAGCCTAATGAAAATCACTCTACAAGTCGTCTTATTTTCATCCCAGAGAATCCATGCAGACACGGGAGCAGTACAGCATCTTCATTCCTTCCTGTCCATGACTTGTTGCTCCCTTAAGCCCAGCCTGCTCATGTCCCTGCACACATCCCACTATCTAGTTGATGGTCGGCTTTCAGATCTCACTGACATTGATTGTGTTTGGATTATTTTTCTTTGGCATCCTATCATTTGTTTTCCTCCTGCAGTGTCCTCATCTTCATAATCTTTTCAATTTGGGGCTAATCTCATACCCTCATTTCACATCCTACTCTCCTGTCAATGTCTTTAAATCATTCCTCTTTACACCTGCCACTTTTCAAAGAACTCTCACCTTTACTGCCTCCAGCATTCTGATGTCTGTTTCATTTAAGGCAGCTGCTTCCAGACCACAGAGTAATACTGTGAGTACAGTAGTCTGATAAATTTTCATTTTGGTACCAAATGTAATGTTTTTTTCAGTCCATGATTTCACCAATTTCTGTGCAGCACTTTTGGCTAAGGCACATCCCCTTTTAAACTCATCCTTGATGCAACTGTTGGCCCTGATCGGGCTTCTTAGATACACATAAGATTCTACTTGTTCTACAACTCCCCTGCTGCATTTCAACACTTTATCTATTGTCCATTTTCCAAAATGAAACCACTTCTTCCTCTTGGCATTTATTGTAAGTACAAGTTGACTACACCAATTTTCCGAGGTAGTGAAGAGTACCATCACTAATTCAAAAGTGTCCATCCGCTGTAGGACACCATCTGCTTAAGGTAAGGAGCTTAATTTATCGTACCCTCCAACTCATCTAACATTTAATTCCATCTTGTCACTCATCAGTTCCTAACACATGATTCATGATTAGACCTGTACTAACTCTGTATCTACAGCAAAGAGTTCTGATACCCTGCCTTAGCTGAAACAGTTAATACCACACATGTTCTTCCTTTGTCCCCCACTACTTACCATATAATGAAGGGGCATGCTGAAGCAGGCATTTCAGAAGTTTAAAAATATGACATGAACAGCTTGTTTACTCACAAGAAGCAAACAAACACAAAACCCACAAATGTTTTTCCTTCTGATATTTGATAAATACAAGTCAGTAATGGACATAACTCTTTTATTCTAACTGTACTTTTTGAAACAAAACCAACAGAGCTATGATGATTTACTTCAGTTAAGGATCTGACCCACCGACTGCTGCAGAAGCTTTGGCTGCATAAGGAATGAAGGATTAGCTCTATGCAAGTGGGGGCCCTGGAGTTTTTTTTAGCTTCTTAGTATGAGCTTCTCTAAAACTCTTACTCAGAAAACAGCTTAAAATACAAAGATATTTAATGTCCCCAAGTGGAAAAGAAGTGGCTTTCCCATATTCTAGGGAATGAATTCCAGTCAAACTGGACCAATCTCCCCTAAAGTAAGATATCTGGAAAAACTCCCAATGTTCTTCCCAGACTAATAAACTATAATGATTCTGTTATAGACCTTTCAATTTATGAATGAAAATTGTTTAGTATAAAATGTTAAAGCAAATACTTTATTTTACAGGCCTTCACAGAATCACAAGTAATGGCATGCTTTACATCAGAGATGAAACAAACTCGTTAAATATTTCGTATCCAGCCAGAATTGAGAACAATACTTTACATTGAAACATGACTTGGGACATAACCACTGAGAAATCCACAGAGAATGAACAGTTATATAAGGGCTTTATGTCTGTCCTGGAGGTAGCAGAAGCCATGGATTCCGTGACTTTCCATGATCTCTGTGACTTCTGCAGTGGCCAGTGCAGCTGACCCCAGGGTCGCCCAAGCAGCTGGCTCGGGAGCCAGCTGCTCAGGTGGCCCTGGGGACAGCCACAGCAGCTGCTGCTGGAGAGGCTCTGCAGCCAGCCACTCGGGCAGCCCCGCAGCCAGCAGCACTGGCTGCAGCTGGAAAAGCCCCAGGGCCAGCCATACAACTGCTGCTCGGGCGGCCTGGGGCAGCTGGCCCTGGGGACCGCCTAAGCAGTGGCCGGTACAACTGGCCACGGAGACTGCCTGAGCAGCGGCTAGTGTGGCTGGCCCTGGGGACTGCCCGAGCAGCAGTCCCCAGGGTGGCCAGAGCAACTGCAGCTCCAGAGCAGTGGAGCTGCAGATTTTTGCCTGGAACTGAAGCGCAGCCAGAGCACAGCTCCAAAGCCCTGCTTTTTACTTATTTTAGAGGACCTTAACTAAATTGAACTGCTTAATCTTGGTGTTCTTCACTTATTGGAACAGTGGCTAATGGAAACAATGTACAGATATCCACTATCTTTTTAAATTCATGATACACATTCACAATTAAAAAACAGTTCCTGAACTGGTTAGGAGCTTCCCAAATTTAATAGTAATGAGTTTATTTGCATAAACTGAGTGCTGTTATCATACTGCCTGCTGAAAAACTGAGGATATCTTTTTTTAAGCGAACTGAAATTGCAATCTAAAGAAAAGTTGCATTTATTTCATGTAGGAAAAGAAATGAACATTTAAAATTTACCTTTACAGTTGTATTTATCTTTACACCTACAACAAAATTTCTGGCTGGTCCCTGTGAGCTTAAATGCCTTTCAGAGACATCTCCTAATGTCAACATATTAGAAATATGTTCAGAGGCCTTTTTATCTCCAAGAATATATAAAATGGCTTCTTCATTTGCCTTTTAATAAACTGAGGAGATTCAGAACAATCTCATAAACTTTTTGACACAGTATATATAAGCAACCTTGAATTCGGACCTGCATCACATATTTATCTCATTCTCTCCTATCATTTTATTAAAAAGGCTTTGATGTTAAGATTGGAAACTCTGTAGCTCAAGGATCTTGTCTTCATACATGTCTATAAAATTTCTAGCAAACTATTGGTACTCCACAAATAGTAATTAGTAGTGTGGATGAGCATCTTTTAGGCTTTGACATTTTTTTTTTCAACTTTTCCCAAGAAATAAACTGTTTCTTTCATGAACATACTCACTGGTAACCCTGGTGCTCCTGGTGAACCAGCAGGTCCCAGATCTCCCTAAGGAAAAGATACCACTGCATTGTAATATTTCCAGCAAATGAGGATACAGAGTCTTCAAACAGTATTAGTTAAAGATCTGATAAGAATAGGAGATGCAGGATTGTTTGAATTCTTATATTTAGTTCTGCCATTGACTCATTTTTGGCACTGAGTAAGTCATATAATCCCTTGTATTTTAGTTCCCTGTCTGCAATGTCATTGTCAAGGTTCCTTTCCCATTCTGAACTCTAGGGTACAGATGCAGGGATCTGCATGAAAACCTCCTAAGCTTACTTTTACCAGCTTAGGTTAAAACTTCCCCAAGGTACAAACTATTTTACCCTTTGCACTTGGACTTCCACTGCCACCACCAAACGTTTATCTGGGTTTATTTTTATTGGGAAAGTGTTGTTTGGAAACGTCTTTCCCCCCAAAATCCTCCCAACCCTTGCACCCCACTTCCTGGGGAAGGTTTGGTAAAAATCCTCACCAATTTGCACAGGTGACCACAGACCCAAACCCTTAGATCTTAAGAACAATGAAAAAACATTTAGTTTCTGAAAAGAAGAATTTTAATAGAAGGAAAAAGAATCACCTCTGTAAAATCAGGATGGTAAATACCTGATTCAAAACATAGAGAATCCCTCTAGGCAAAACCTTGAATCAGGTAAATACCTGATTCAAAACATAGAGAATCCCTCTAGGCAAAACCTTGAATCAGGTAAATACCTGATTCAAAACATAGAGAATCCCTCTAGGCAAAACCTTAAGTTACAAAAAGACACAAAGACAGGAATATCCATTCCTTTCAGCACAGCTCAATTTCTCAGCCATTTAAAGAAATCATAATCTAACGCATATCTAGCGAGATTACTTTCTAAATTCTAAGACTCCATTCCTGTTCTGTCCCCAGCAAAAGCATCACACAGACAGACCCTTTGTTTTTGCCTTCCCCCAGCTTTTGAAAGTATCTTGTCTCCTCATTGGTCATTTTGGTCAGGTGCCAGCGAGGTTATCCTAGCTTCTTAACCCTTTACAGGTGAGAGGATTTTTCCTCTGGCCAGGAGGGATTTTAAAGGGGTTTACCCTTCCCTTTATATTTATGACAGTCATCATTTGTGTATTTGCCCTTATGTTCAATCAAAAGGATATTCAGGTGAAAGTTAATGTTAAAAATGCTTTAAAATGGACCAGAGTCAAGTATCTGACCAACATGCAGATCTCCAAATAATCCTCATTTATAACTCATGGCAGTGACCAGAATTAACAAAGTATAATTCAGTATTGTACGAGCATCTTTTCCTTCTATGTCACCTTAAACTAGTTGGCACTAATACCAACATTATAGCTACATGCAGGGTCCTGTATTACACGGGAAGGGAGTCTAAGAGCATAAGGAGTTCTGAGTTCTACTTCTGCCTTTACTATAGGTTTTTTCTTTGATTCAGGATGCCTCAGTTTCAACATATATAAAATAGGGTTGACGATGGTAATAAGTAACACAACTACGTTACAAGGTACTGTGAGAACACATTAATTGTCTTTAATGAGTTTTGAGACCCTCAGATCAAAGATGCAAGTATAACATACTACAGTAGAGATTGACATTAACTAGATGGTACATCTCAAAGTCTTTTGGGCATTTCATTTGGTGCAGACAACAAGTAAAATACATGTAGCCTTTTGCCATTTTGGAAGCTTCAGAAATGCAGCTCCCAGGAGCTCTCACAGATGGAGAGTAATGCAGAGACTGAGACCGCAGCAATTGAAACAGCTTGGTACGTGCATGAGACCACAACTAATACCAGGGATTGGGACAGAGGAGTCACCAGGCTAGAGGCCTGACAGAAATGCCCGGGTAGCCACCTGCAGGCTACAACCACTTCCAAATGGTCGAGGCTGCCCAGCCATGTCCTGCTCATGGACAGGCACTGTGCTCAAGGGATGGGAGTCAGCAGCTGGGTACTGGCTGCTAGTAAGAGTATGAGACAGACCTCCTGGGTTGCTCTCCGTACAGCATGCAAAAGAACTTCAATTTTCCTGTCAGCCACAAGGGCCTGGCCAATGGGAAACACCCAGTTTCCCAGAGGATGTTCCATCTCCCCTAGGTGTCTGTGAAACAAAGCCACTTCTTCCACCCAACCAATAACCAGTCTTCAGCAAAACCCAAGAGGGTCAGAAGACTTCATAGGGAGAAGATTGTTTGCCAGCCTCACCCATTAGGCCCCCCCTTGCTCTGGAAAACAAGGGTGTGACATTGACTTGAACTGGGACCATATAGATCATTGTTGCAACCAAGATCCTGTAGTGGCACCAAATATCATATAAAGGGGGTCAAATGAGGTGTCTAAAACAAGGTTATGGTTTGCTGATTATGATTATGCTGTCTATATGTGTGTATCATTTTTGTAGTGGAAGTTATGAATAGTGCCTTTATACTGTCTGTATTTCAAACTTGTGCTATGCTTCTGGGGGACACCCCAAACAAGTTGGTGTCAGCTCTGCCTAGCCTGCTTGATGGCCCATTAAGAACCATCAGCTATACAACTGACCCACTGACAGAAGGCAGACATGCCTGGTGACTCAGCAAGGCATGCAGGGATATGCCTATGGACAGAACTCTGAGGTTTTTCCATGCCATGTGCTGGACAGCTTGTCTTTGGAACAAAGAAAGCAGAGACCACATGGCAAGAGAATATAAAAAGCTGCTGCAGCTCCTCCATCTTGTCTTCAATCCTGCTTCTTACCTTTGGAGGGACTTTGCTACACTGAAGCTTTGAACGAAGGACTGAATGACCCATCCCAGCTGTGGATGTTCTCCAGAGACTTGATTTGAACCTGCAGTTTATTCTATCACTGCTGCAAGCCTGAACCAAGAACTTTGCCATTACTGTATGTAATTGATTCCATTTAACCAATTCTAGCTCTCATCTATATCTTTTTCCTTTTATGAATAAACCTTTAGATTTTAGATTCTAAAGGATTGGCAACAGCGTGATTTGTGGGTAAGATCTGATTTGTATATAGACCTGGGTCTGGGGCTTGATCCTTTGGGATTGAGAGAACCTTTTTTCTTTTACTGGGGTATTGGTTTTCATAACCATTTATCCCCATAACGAGTGGCACTGGTGGAGATACTGGGAAACTGGAGTGTCTAAGGGAATTGCTTGTGTGACTTGTGGTTAGCCAGTGGGGTGAGACCAAAGTCTTCTCTGTTTGGCTGGTTTGGTTTGCCTTAGAGGTGAAAAACCCCAACCTTGGGTTGTAACTTCCCTGCTTTAAGCAATTTGTCCTGAATTTGCACTCTCAGTTGGGTCCCACCAGAACCAGCATCGTTACAAAGGGAAAGCCAGGGTTGGGGCCACCTGGGATCTGCTCCACCCAATGTGGGATCTGCCTTGCATCTTTAACAAGGAATACTTGGGAAACATCACCTAGATAGACCGAAAAGGATGCCAGGGGCAAGGAAAGCCCTGGTTTGTGTGTGCACAGCCAACTGAAAGCTCATCTGGAATCGAAGTGGTGGTCAGGCCTACAACCTTTACATGATAATTTCACAGCACAACTCACCTCTGTTCTGTCAGCCTATAGAGCTCCAACACAGCAACAGCATTCACACCAACCACCTGGGACCTGCAGGCAGACTCTGGGATCACACCTATTTATTTGTATAGTCTATGTGGGATTTTGACTGTATTTGCTTATTAGAAGAATGTTTTTATTTCAGGAAGGGTCTGATTGTGGTTGTGAGGTTTAATCTGTTCATTCATTTATCAGTTCCCTTGCCTGTTCCCTTTACCTAATTCCTGTCTTTGCCCCTTCTAAATTAATCATAGCCTTTCTCTTAATAATGTGTTTATTCCTTTTTTAAACTTTGTTAGTCTACAGTTGCTTTTAATTTGTAATGTCCTAGAAGTCACAAGGGTTGCATATTAACTTATTCACCTGGCCATAGCTGGACACACTGTGTACTGAGAATGTAGTTTAGCTTCAGTGACTAGCAAGTTAAGAGTTGAGACCTGCCATCAGTCCATGGATTCAAGAGAATCCAGTGCTCGTTGGTCCTAAACTGGGACACAAAGCCAGAAGAAGGAGCAAGTGGACTCTACCATGCTTGGGGATCAGACATTCTCCAGAAGAGGCTACATACAGACTCATTATAACATCAGAAGTGCAAAACAAAAATGGTTACAATCCACATATTTAAAAATAGCAGGTCAAATCCTACAAGGCAAGAGAGTTTGGGAGCAGGACCGGGCCCACTGGAAGTTGCAGGCACTCAGCATCTCTCTGGATTTGATCCAATCTGCTTACCTAGATTTTTAGTATAATTTAAATTAGCCTTCTTTGTATTAGTCATGCATGCAGATAGTCCCAGGGTTACAGTCTCAGGGTTACAGTATTAGCCTATAGCACTATCATTTGGGATCTTTGCCTCAGAAATGCATTTAAAATGGGGCAGCATAACTAGACTAGATGAGGAAGACGATGTTTGGTCAAGGGGAATAAAAGCCAGGCAACATACCTAGGGGCATATCAAAGGGTTTGTGTCTTCTGCTAAGGAGTGCCTTGCACTTTTAATCAGCATTAATCAAGGAAGTAACTTGTTGAATAAAATCAAAGTGGCTGCTCTAATACTAATGGAATAGAATGAATGACTGGTAATGGATGGAAGGCTGACTACACACAGATTGTTTTTCCTGGAAAACTGGGATTTTACATTGATTGAATTGTATTATTTAGACCTAGATTTAAACAGAAAATGAAAAGACAGGTAGGCACATGACATTTCTACATATGCAGACCCAATCTTGCATGAAACATTCTGCTGCAGATAGACACCATCAACAAGTGAACAGCCTTTTAAATGAAGGAAACATTTCCCTGCCAATAAACACTGTAGATATACAGAAGTAGCAGCAATACCAATGGAAAAGAAGAGAGGATATTTTTCTTTAATGAAGTCGTACCTTTTCTCCTGGAAATCCCTCTAGTCCAGGTAGTCCCATTGGACCTGGTTCTCCCTGTTTGTTTTAAAAGTGTAGTTTAGATTAAAAATTCTGCATTCTGAATGACATAAAAATAGTAATATAGTAAATAAAAGCAAAGCATTCAATTTAAGATTATTTAACAACCAGCTAAATATTCTATTTGCTTTGAGTGAACAGCTTTTGCTATGTGTTGTTTTTATGACCTCATAATTAGAACTATTCCCAGAACAAGTATGTGTTTATTTTCTGATTAATTGTTTCAGTTTTGATTAAGAACCTAATCAGAAAGAATCCCCTCTGGTGTATCTACTTGGTTAAGGTCAGCACTAAACCACTTTCAGTCAATAAAGGGAGAGGTTGGAATGTACGTTGTCAATTAGACAAGTAACATGGGTTGCAAGGTTACTCCAGAATTTGCCTTTTGACAGTCAAAAAAAGATGCGTCTAGGGGCTTCAGAGCAAAACTCTCTTCCCTAAGTAAAGCCTATTCTCCCTAGGGATGCGTAGATCAAGAGCACTCCAGCATTAAGTCTACAAGCTTTGGAAGAAAAGCAAGAAAATGAGTGAGATGATGTAGCAACTACTGAACAGTAATTCAGCTTTACAGACAAGTAATAGTGAGTGCAAAATAAAATAAATAAAGGGGGACATTTACCATTACAAGCTATTTATCTAGCTATCTTGGAGTTTTATACTACTGCCCATCACCATAGTATCTGAGTGCTTTACACGTAAAATCAATAACAAAATCCCAAGCGGATTTCATGGCTTCTCTGTAATTTCTCCCTTTAATGGGGTCAGAACTTTGTTTGGGATATAGAGGTTTTCTGAGGATTTAGGGGGTTGAGAGTGGTTTGGGAATAGAAGGAGTGTTCAAATTCCAAATATTACTTCCGTGGTAAGGCTTTTTCTAGAGATGGTGAGACTTTGGATTCGCCCAATATCTTTTAGAAGATTGTTCCTTACCAAGAGCCCCTCAACAGAGACTGCTTTGTTCCTAGCTTTCACATACTTCATCCTGCGCTTCGTAACCTGCACTGTACTAGAGGAGTGCAGATATCACATGGGTTCATATATTTGGTCTTTGATGTAGCTGGGGCTTCATCCATTAATTGCTTTGAAAATGAGGACCAAAACCTTAAACTGTCATCAGAGGCTGACTTGAGTCTGTCCAGTGGAAGGACTTGTGCACAGGTGTAATGTGTTCTAAGTGACTAGAAACATGGAGAAAGTAGGCAGTCATTGCATCATCTTCACATTCAGCTTTAGATACAATGAGTTATGTTAATCCAGCCTGGTGGTGACAAATGCATGGATCACCATGGTCAGGTCCTCATATGGAGGAAGGGACATTTCCTAGCAAGCTGGAGGTGCAAGATGGCATTTTTGGAAACTGACTATACCTCACCATCCAAGTTTAATAAGGAGTAAAAGTGGACCCCAATGCTTCACACCACTGTGACACATGAGGGCTGTCTGGCTTCAATGGAAGGTGTAGAAAACATCTTGTCCAGCTTTTCAAAGCATTTCCCTTTTTAATCAGCATCACTATGGTCTTGCCTGGGTTCAGCTTGAGCCAGCTGCTCATCATCCAAGAGCTATTTCATGTAGGCAATCTGAAAGTTTAGGAGTGGCAGTAGGTGTTTCAGCTGACAATGAGATATGTAGGTGAGAGTTACAAGCATGTAATGGTAGTTTTGCCTCCTTTACTGCAGTGGCGCAGTTCTGTAAGTGTGGGTTTGTGCTGCTTTGTCCCTCATGACCATGGTATTTGTGCATTCCTTATACTGTGCTATATTTAACTGCTGTGAGTGGTAAATGTCTAGTTTTTAATGGCACCCACTGCATTATGTTAAATAAATTGGCATCCTTTTGTCTGTGAGAGACGGTGGGAATTGCAGCCTATGATGTGGATGGTTTTCAATGTCTCATGTGACTGAATAGTCCAATCCGAGATTTGCAAGATCTTTAGCAGTTATTGCAAATGTATGTATCTTGGTTGGGAGCTGCTTGCTTCCTACGGGCTCTTTAAAAATTTCATATTAAAACTGAAAAAATATTCAATGGTGTCAAAGTACAAACAATATCTACCAAAACCTGGGTATTGCAAAACTTTTCTGTTTGTTCCAAAAATGTAAATATATGAAATAAAGGTTTTGTGAAAAGGGCAGATTGCAATCTTTGAGGAGAAAGAGCAAAGCATTCAGTGAATCAGCTTTATTATGATAGGTTTTGAATGTGAAGCTATACAATTGAGATGTACTGGAGCTCCAGTTATTATCAACTTCTTGGCAGCTGCAGACAGCCTGATCATATTCTAATTACTATTGAGCATTAATCCCTCATTACACTGTGCCTTAAGAAAACAGTCTTCTGGTTGCTAAATGCTGGTACGATGTGATCACCTCCTGTGAGCAATTTCAATTTTACATGTTACTGCTTTGGACTCAAAATTAAAACATTTTCCATCTTTATTTCTAGTGGGCCTGCTTCAAGTAGTGATTTAGTCTCTTGAAATAATACAAATTCTTCATACTTAAATGCCTCTATAGATTACTAAACAGAGAACAAAATCCACAGACAGCTTATATAATGTATCACTGAACATAATTAACATTAACAGCTGTAAAAAGAAATCTATTGACCTGGAGCTGTACCTTTCTCTAGCCTTGGTTATAAAACAAGGTTTTTTAAATGTACTGATAGAGTAACTTCCTGCTCAAGGAGATTACCTGGACTGTCCCACTCACATGGCTGGGACCATACTCTGATATATTTTTTTTTTTTTGGGGGGGGGGGGGGGGCTCTTCTGATGATCTATGAAGTCCTCAGTTCCCTAGTAGTCCTCCCACTCCTTCTCAGCATCATCCCCACATCCCAACTCATGAAGACACACTTGTCAGTATGACTGAAATGACACATTCCAATAAAATATACATACCACAGTACCAGGATCACCTTTTGGACCCTGCAAAGAATGATTTAAAAGGTATTAGAAAATAACTTAACACAATTAGACAAGAATGTGATGTCTTTAACATTACCACAATATATAACAACAAGTGTAATAAAATGGTCATGTAGTGTATTCAGAATCACTACAAGCAGCAACCTTATTTAGTTAAATTTGGGTCAAATCCTAGTGTATGTTATTCCATCGTACAGAGCAGGGCATAGCTCTGTGGCCTGGCTTGATTCTGTGCCACAAAGTGCAAATGATGTCACAAAGGGGAAAGCAGCACCTCATTAGTGGCCACAAAGGGTTTACACAGCTGCCAAAATGATTATGCCCAAGGGTGGGGAGTCCACCTATGGCTATAACATCACAAAGGCACTAACCATGTGGCTCTTTGGCTCCAAAGGCCACGTGTATGTGTAAGAGGGATGGGGAAGACAGAGTCCACCTTAGACCCACAGGAATACAAAGGGGCAGAATAGCCCAAAGGTTACCACTGCCTGACAGATCTCTTTCAGAGCTCTCACCCAGGATGACAGCAGCACTTATGGGACTCATGGAAATTGAGGGGAGGGATACATCTACTCCATACAACTCCCACATTCTCCTCGTCATCCAGAGAGGTAGGGTAGACAGATGGGGAAACCGAGGCAGAGAAATTAAGAGACTTATCCAAAGCTATGCAGCGAGTCAGTGACAGCACTAGACTAGAATTAATGAGTTCCTTATTTTCAACACCAAATTTAATGCGCTACTGAACAACACTGTCTCTAAAGATAAAAAGTGAACTATATGTTTTAAGAATTATTACATTACTGCAATATATAGTCCAAGATCAAATTATTTTTGTGCCCAGTTCTGCAACCTATATTCATATTAAACTGCATTTACTCAAGGAGTAGTCCCATTAATTTTAATCAGGGTATTGGCATTTTTTTAAGTACTTTTCAGCAAAACCTAGGGTTGTAATTCTCAATATTTAAATTAAAATTTTAGTCATTCTCTCAGTGTATGCTAGGCTGTTTGTTACACACACTTACAAAATGTGTGTTTTATTATTAATGTGTATCAGTCACATCCTATCTGAGTTGTTTATTCTTACTTTTCAAATGTAAAGTCTTCTGTCACCCAGCTAACAAACAACTTGCATGCAAGATACGAAGCTCTCTGTAAATGTTTTACACTAAATATTACAGATGATATCTATTAAATACTTACAGGAGGGCCTGGTGGACCAGGATAAGTAGCAACGCTTACACCTCCCTGGGAAAAGAAAACAATTTTCATTTGTTCCATAAGGCAGTAATCAGGAAAAAACTGTTAAATCATTTAATAAAGAAAAATACCTGTAGTTTATATAAGCTGCTCATTCCATTCCTTTCATTGTAAGGCATACCCTTAAAATATGAAAATATTCAGAAAATATTTTTAAAAAATCACAACTATGAACTATGGAGATGAAATCAATGGAAAAACAGCTTTTCATTCTTTGAATTGCTAGTACACAAAGCCAAAGTACCATTTCCGTTAATAAGTCTTGTGACAGATATGACAACTACTGTTAGGGGGCTTATTCCTTCACGCACTTACTTCCCTGGTCCTTCTCACATGAACAGAGAGCAACAATACCCCAAGTCCAAAGGTGCAAACAATTCGATGTTTATTGGGGTGAACTTCCAGCAAGCGTGATTCCAGTTTCCTTCCTTAGTGTCCCCCTTCCCAGCTCTGATACCACAGAGCCTTACACCTGTATCCCTGTTCCCATTCCTGCCCTTAGCCAAACATGATTCCAATGTCCTCACCCCCATTTCCTGTTCCCATTTCCCCCACCCACACACACACCCCCACACTTCCTGATTGACTGCAGACTATATAGTAAAACTTGAGTTCTGTTTAGCTATACCTTAACCAATCATTTTACTGAAATTTAACAAACCAATCCTAACATATTGTAACATGATTATTTAACCAATTATATCCCACCACCTTAATTAGTTTACACCCAGCAAAATTAATTATACAGCAGACAGGAACAATCAGAGATAATACAGATAAACAATAGCGAAGTGGGAACTATAATGACAAAACAATACAGAAGTGAGGATTTCACATCCCAGCTCTTGATAAGTGAGTTCTTGCCAGACAGGATGCTATCAAACTAAGTTTCCTTTTACATCTTCTAGGCACTTCCCTTTCTCTGGCAGCAATAGGCATTATTAGGACAGGATTGTATTCCTAACAGCCCAATAGCATTTTATTTCAATGTGACTAGTTTGGAATGTGAGGATGTGATCGGTCGCTTCCCAGCTTATGGCAGCCTCTGTCACTTAGCCAAAGGCCTTAGACTAAGCACAGGGCCTCAGACTGTCACAGTAAGAGAAGGACCTTACACTGGTAGACAGTGATTTTGATTCCTTCTTTTATACCTCTATAACTAGCCAAGTGATAAGAATACACCTAAATTCTTAGAGTATAGGCCTTTACCGACAGGCCTGAATATCTATATCCTAACAACTACCTGAAATATCCTGAAGAAACCTTATTGAATTCAGTTTATTATCTTTGCGTGTAATTCCATGGAGGGGGGGAGGGGCTCAATTCTCCAGGAACTAAGAGGAGTGGGAGGTAGTTAGGAAAATTCACTCCATTTGTAACACCTCCAGAGAGTTACCACACCTGGAAGGAGGTTCACAAACACTGGTTCAAACCGGATTCTCCAGGGGCCAACCAGGGCCGGCTCTACCGTTTTTGCTGCCTCAAGCAGTGAAAAAACCTGTCGCCGCCGAATTGCCGCCGTAGACAGCAGGAGAGAGAGAAGCAGCCACCAAATTGCTGCAGTCACGGAAACTCTGCCGCCCCTTTCTAACTTCCACCCCAAGCACCTGCTTAGAACGCTGGTGCCTGGAGCTGGCCCTGGGGCCAACAAAGAAAGACTTAAAACAGATTCAGTGCATTTTTTCTGATCCAGTAAACAGACAGAACCTTCTGTCCAAGGGGGGCCCCAATCCTTGGAAGGACATGGCTCAGTCTGTGTGTTCTGAGCTAATTGCTGTTATGAACTTGTGACCACAGAATAAACCCTTGGTGGGGTGTGAAGGACTACTGGCCAGAGCCTCTGTTGTAGTCAGGGGGTGACCTCTCATATGTTTATTGGCACGTATGTAGGTTCTTTTATTGTTTTTAACATGTTTTCTCTGTAATGCTTTTCCTAAAAATAAATGTACTTGCTTAGAAAGACCGGTGTGGCAACTTAATTGTGGCAATTACCCTGTTTACCATCTCTGAGGAGAAAAGTAAACCAGGCCTGTTTAGGCAGTCGGACTTTTCTGGGGAACACTGTGTCGGCAGGGAGCTGTGCAGCCTGGAATTACCGTGCTCAGAAGGGAGAGAGACATATGTCTACGCCCAGAGTGGTGGTGGCTGGGCAGCAGAAAGCCTATGAGTGGGTGCCCTTGTGGGACCCTAAGAGGGAATATAGGTGCAACTGCCCCAAAGTGTGACAGGTCTGTCCTGCAAAAATTCCAGTGAAGTCATTTAAGAGTTCGGGATGTGTGATGAATGGAAGATTGGGCTTTTTATCAGCTAATAAAAATGAAGGCTCATGAATCCTAAGGTAATTGTATAACTTTTATTATATAAAATTGCCAAACCATTTATGTGACTGGCCAAATGATGTGCGTAAAGGAATTCAAGGTATTGTACATTTCATTTTTTATCACCTTAAAAAGTTACATCTTAAATGAAAACTGCAAAGCATTTGAGTCAGGCTTCAAATACTTCAAGAATATAGAGGCTTGTACTGTAGCTTTGAATTAATGCTCAAATTTGACAGATGAGACACTAATAAATTCAGAAGAAAAATTATGAATTCAATAAAATTCAATAACTGAACTACCAGTTTATGCTAAATGTTTACAGCCTGTTGACCCCCAAAGCACAAAAAGCACACATTAACTCAAGTGTATTCAAGATATGAATGGATGAAACTCTTGCTTTTGAAAAGAGATTTATATTTTTTCAAACATTCTATTCACAGGATATTTAAGGTGAAGGTAGGAAATATGGATGTAATCTTTTTTCATATATGGAGATTTATAAAATGTATGCATAAGAAAAGGGAGAATGACAAAGTGAAGACCAAAGATGACATGCACCTTTTCCGTCCCCAAATCAATTTGCACTTCAACGACAATATGTTTTCAGTATGAAAGAGAAATTTATTGAGTTCAGAATACTTTAAAATGTGAAGTTTTATCATGCAAAACAAACTAATGCAAATAAATATGGCAGGTTTTATTTTACTTTAACTTTTATATACTTTATTGGTGAAACCAGAACGCTGCAGCAGAACAGTCACAGTTGTGCATGGGGGGAATGAAAAAGGGGCAGAATAGGGAATGGTCATTCAGTCAGATACTACTACAACCCACTGGCTGTACAAGATGCCATGTACAACCTGGACAGGTGGCCTGTACCCTGACTCTAGGTTTACAAAGGCAGAATCTGTCCTCTCAGACAGCATATTGTTTTAGTATATTTTCTCCATACCCGCCTTTATATTCTTAAAGCATTTTGTATTTTACTGTATTTTGTATTTTTAAAAAGAAATATTTTATGAAGAGCGCTTTACAGGAAAAAATACTCATATTATTTTCAGAGATTCAGGGTGAAATCCTGGCTACTGATGTCAATAGGAGTTTGGGCCAAAAGGGACCATTATGATCATCTAATCTTTCATCCTGCGCAAAACTGTCCATAGAATTTCCCCAAATGTCTCCTGGATCAAGTCCATACACTTCTGCTTGAGCTACAGCACATCTTTTAGATTTAGACAGACATCCAATATTGATTCAAGGACTTGGAGAATCTACCATACCCTTCGGTAAATTATCAAAATATACTATTCAAAATATGAAACAAATGACTTACTGGAGGTCCAGGTGGTCCAGGCTTTCCAGGAGAACCCTCATTACCCTATGACAGTATAAGATTCATACATTTCATTTACTGAAACTGATGTAATACCTAGCACAGTGATAATAAACAAGAAATGCAATCTATATGACCCTCCTCCCTCTATTTTTTGGATAAGTACAGCTATAAAAGAGGTTAATTTGGCCTACCCTCTCTCTAGTGTCATCTTAATCCTCTATATAAAACAACGTTAAAAAACAAACAAACAAACAAGCGAGTGAGCTGATATGGGAATAATACCTTTATATTAGATCTCGAGTCTTAGCCCTATGACATTGATTATTTGCAATAGGTTTCCTTATAGAAATTTTAACACAGTAGTTTCACTTGTAAGTGATTTGAGTAACTGAATACAGTATCTGCTTCATATTAATTGGGAGAAAAGGCAGTGAGAAGGATGTTCAACTTTATAGCAATAAACAAAATTTGGAAAATAAAAGTTCAGAATAATTTTCATAAATCATAAACCACTTTGTTGAACATAATCTTCAGTTTATGGATTAAGTTGTAAAGAAACAACCATCACTTAGACAAAAACAGAACAAAACAAAAAACCCAGAACAAAACAAAGATAAACCTAGCATTGAACTATGACAAAAAAAATGAATTCATCACTTTTTGTGGTGAATTGTGATGATGGTCTAACTGTGGGTAAGTTATAACTGTTGCCTGTTGGGCTGATATGGACTGAAATGGGATACATGTAAGCAGATTCCCCAAACAGTTTACATACTAGTGGGCACTCTAAACAAGTGTGGGCTGCTATGTTTTTGTTATGATATGAAGCAATGTCCCATGGAAGTCAGTTCTTCTGGTAATGTCACTATTACAAGTCAATAAAAATACAGAATCATGGAAATGCAGGCCTGGAAGAGACTGTGAGAAGTTATCTAGACCATCTATCCCACACTGAGGTCTATCTCACGCTGAGGCAGGACCTAGTACACCTAGATGATCTGTGACCCATAAACCCTCAGCGGCCACTGGCAAGGATGTTACAAGAATATCCTGATTCTGGTATATACATTCTGGTTCACCAAATATAGTTGTGTGAGGTCTTAAATGAAAGCCAGGGTCATAATGGTTGGTAATATAATTGTGAACGTATGTACGGCTATTAGGTGAGAAGTTATATACGTAAATTGAAAATATCTTCTTAGATTCTGTATTACAGGAGAGGTGGAGGAAAAAAGTGTTCCTATCAGACAAAAGATGTTTATTCTCCCGTCTCCTTGTTGGCAAATAAATTAAGCACTGTAAGCCAACACAATGGTGGAACATTACATACAAAGCCAACAGAGAGATATGAAGACAACACAGAAGAGCACGCAGCAGGGGAATATCTTGAGATACAAGTCAAAGGTCTGCTGGACTATATTATGGGAGCAGAGAAGACAGCCTGTTGTCTTGCACCTAGGAAGCAAATGGGCAGTAAATTTACATTCATGAAAATGGGATCTCAACCAGCCTTGGTTGAAATGCTTCAGAAGACATCTGGGGGGAGATACACTTCTTCAGACAGAAGATTAGCCTACTAAGGCAAGTTTAGTCTCTAGAAAGTGTGTTATGATTTTGATTTTTATGTAACCTTTTGCTTCCATTATCCTTACTCACTATCTCTTGAATCTTTGATAATAAACGTATCATTTTCCCTATAAATATATTTCAGTACTGTGATATTAAGAAAGGTGAGAATCCTGAGTTGAATTATACAAGCTGGTATTCCTGCAAGTGTTGCATGAATAAAGGGCTGGACACTATAGGGTAATGCATCAAAGGAGCCTGGGGACTGGGACACACCTATTGTTAATTTGCCAGACAAAGTAAGGGTTGGCATTATCCAGAGGAGAGTGGATAATGAAAAGGATGGTGGTATCAGGGAGCTGACACCCAGGTAAGCACAAGCAAGTCTTTCTCTTGCTGGAGGCAAGGGGGTAAGAAGGTGACTCTCAGTCCAAGATACCCTGAGAACTATCACACCATCCCTGGCAGGTGTTTGACTAACTTCTTCCTCTTCTCCTTCCCCTAATACCATCATCTGGATCAGGATGTCATGCAGACAGAATGTTCATCTGTCTCAGGCTGCACTAAGGTCCACCTTTTTACCATTTTCTTTAATGCAATCCACCCACCACTTCCTCGGCTTTCCTTGGGGTCTCTTTCCTACCATCTTCTCCTGCCATGCTATCTTCACCAGGTCCTCTTCATTCATCCTCTGTATGTGTCCAACCCAGTGAAGTCATGGTTCCTGGATTTTGTCAACCACATCATAGACCTGACTTCCATTCTAATGCTTTCATTTTGAAATCTGTCTTTTCAAACTCTATATACCTTGAAGGCATCTTATCTCAAACACCTGTAGGTATTGAAGCTACCATTTCTTTAGTGATCATGCTTCTGTGCCATACAGCATTGCTGAATGCACCCATGTTCTGTAAATGACATATGCTTGTCATATAAAACCTGCCATGTCATCCCTTGCTCTTCCAGCATTCTCTAGTTTGAACTGTATCTCATATACTATCTCACTGTCTTCTGTAACCCCAGTCACTAAGGTTCTTGAACTGGTCAGTTTGGTGTAGCTGTATTCCATTAAACTCTATATTCAGTTTCCTGTGGCACCCCTACTGACCTACATGACCTCAGTCTTAGTCATGTTCATTTTCATCCCAGGCCTGCTTAGCTGATCATATCACTGATTTATTATTTCCCCAAGGTCTTCTTTTGAGAACACCCATATTGCTATTTTGTCTGCATATAGCAGCTTGTGACCTTTTTCCCATTAGTAGTCCATCTGATGACGTAGTCCATCAATACGATATACAGCAGCAGACTGAGGGTCAACTCTGATGCAGTCCAATTACTACTTCAAAGGGACTTGTTGCTCAAACATGCTTGAATCACTGTTTTGGATGAGCTATATAGTGCATTTACCATAGTTATTAAATCTTTGGAGGCTCAGGTGTTTGTCTAACCTGTTCTGAAAACATGCAATGACGTGGATTCCAAAACCTTCCTTGGTAACCTATTCCAGTGTTTAACTGTCCTTATAGTTCAAAACTTTTTTCCTAATATATAACCTAAATCTCCCTTGCTGCAAACCAAGCCAATTAACTATTCTACCCTCTGTGGACATGGTGGATTACTGTCCCCTTTATAACAACCTTTCACATATTTGAAGACTTATGTCCCCCCTCGTCAGACTTCTCTTCTGTAGACTAAACAAGCCCAATTCTTTTAACCTTTCCTCACTCATGGTCAGGTTTTCTTATCGTCTTAACCTACCATCATTTTTAGTTGCTCTCTTCTGGATTCTCTCCAATTTATCAACACCTTTCTTAGATTACGTGTTCCAAACTGGACACTACTCCAGCTGAGCTCTAACCAATGCCAAGTAGAATGAAACAATTACCTCCCATGTCTTAGGTATGACACTCCTGTTAATACGTCCCAGAATGACATTTGCCTTTTCCACAACACCATGACATTGTTGGCTCACATTCAATTTGTGATCCTGTATAACCCCCAGATTCTGTTCTGCAGTAGCCAGTTATTTTGTACTTGTGCATTGATTTTTCCTTCGCAAGTGCAGAAGTGTGCACTTGTTTTTACTGAATTTTGTCTTATTGATTTCAGACTCTCTCTCTAAGTTATCAAGATCATTTTGAATTGTGATCCTGTCCTCCAAAGAGCTTGGAACCCCTCCACACTAGCCTCAACCAGAAATCCAAGAACAGAAAACGTGTGTCCTGCATCTGAGTTAATGTTATTATTGGAACTTTGCTTTACCAGACTTTTTATGAGTAGACCTGTGTACTGAGTTAACAAGGAAGTTTCTTGCATTTCATTTTGTTTTAAGTGACTGGAAGGAGGAAGGTGTTCCTATCTTTGCTGCTCCTTTTGTTTTGTTAGAGGAAATTTTCAAATTCATCTACATTATGAAGATTCTGTAGCTTGATGGGAGTTAAAGGACAGAAGTTTATTTTCTTTCTAAAAATCAGTTACAGTTCAGAATTTGCATAATACTATGGAATACAGCAAATATTATAGAAAGAATCTTATGTGGTGGCACTAAGCATGAAAAACTTCAAGCTAATGGTAAAAACTTCAGAAGGGTATACACATGTAGCAAAAGGGAGGGTTATAAATGGAAGTTGTTTTGCAACTGTAGGCCAAGTTTATGTCTGCTGTAACTCCACTGAACTGAGCTGAATTGCATAAGAGATTAATTTTGCCTTCCAACTAGACTGAGCACTATTGAGTGTCTGATATATGTACAATATTGTTAAAAAAAACCTTAATGCAAATTAAGTAAAAGGCAGTAATATATTTTTGCAGAGGCTAAATCATATTGAATAATATTTGTGACTTTTAATATATGGCATTTCTTTTGACTACAATATTGAAAAGAAAATAAGGTAGGGTCTATAATCCTGCTTTAATGCAGGGGAATGGACTAAAGGGATCAGCCCTACATTTCTATGATTCTAAGAAATAGCTAACAATTTCAACCACTGCTTATATAATAAACCATCAAGTTTTTTTAAATTGTATAGAGTACATGATGCATTTATATACCATAAGGGATATAAGAAAACATGGAAGTATGGCACTGCTTGGTAAAAGCACCATATTAAAACTGCATGATTTTTTAAGTGAGTTAAAGGAATTTACCTAGAAAAAGGTATTGTGATAGGTTGGATTAAACCTTGTTGAACTTGGTGGGTGGTACTGCCACCTTTCATCAGAATAAATATAAACATTGAGCTCTGAAACAATATGGACCTCCACTTAAAAAAAATAGCCACATGCCAGGCTCGGGTAGGAGTTAGACATGTGGCACAAGAAGGGTTCCACTGTGCTCTGATCAGGCATGGAAGACTGATTGGACTGGAGCAGTGTATCTGTGTGTAACAAAGGGAAGCAGCAAGAAACATGAGAAACAGACACGAAAAAAGGAGCATAAAACTAAGGAGACAGGAGAGTTGGCTGAAAGAGGCCATGTACATCTTCATACACAAACAGGATTGCAGCATAAAAATACCTGGCTCCAACATCAATTTCTCCTCTTAACAGAAACAACCTTGTAAGACCACAACTTTTGGCTAACCTCTTGTGTCAAAAATGCGTAGCAATACTGTCTGTTCAATTCCTGTTTGTACCATACAGCCTTTTGACTCCCCGGGTAGTCATGGTCTGTTTCTGGCATGTCAAGAAAACCGTAAGTGAGGAAAGGAACTAGATAATTCTTTATAGACCTTCACTGGAACTGAAACAAAGAATAATGTTCAATACCTTTTCACCTTTTGCCCCAACTGGACCGGGATGTCCAGGTCTTCCTATTGCTCCCTGAAACACATAGGATTGGTTCACATTAGTGATGAAACAATAAAACAAGGTAATCTGCATTGCAATTAAGTTATTAAAACTCACTTTTTGAAGGTCATTTTAACTTAATTAAGTCTCTCCTCTAGGCTTATATTTCTTCTGGCTGATACAACAGCTGCATACTACTGATAAGCCCTATGAAGGGTAAAACTTGTTTTTGTGGTTGCATTTTCACCTTGGCAGACTAAATGTAGTGACCTTAATTGGCATCTTTTGATACTGCTAAGAATTTAGCCTTGCTGCTTAAATGGCAATTTACATATTACTCATTATGCTTTAGTAAATTTGTTACAGTTTTTGAAAGAAAGCTTAACTTAAGTATTGCAAGCATTCAGGAAATTAAAAATAAGTGCAATAAACAACATGATCTGCATCTTTTAAAATAGGAAGTAAAATGTAATAGTATTTCCTAAGGGTATGGAAAAGATATAACATTTTCTATCATTGCTTTACAAATGTGGCTTACTGACTTTTTATATTAATAGCCAATTTAGAGTCACACTTTATAATTTCTAAGTTTCAGGATTCAGTGTTTTCAGAGTTTTCAAACAGAATTATGATTAGAATTTATCACTAACATTATACCAATAATTTGGGTTCAGATGCATAATTATCTGAAAGTTATTACATCATTCAAGTCAATTTTGTGTATAAATTTTCTGATATCATCACCAAGAAGCCAGAAACATATTATAAATTATATACACAATAATGGTTCTGACAATGGCAACATTTTCAGGAATTTAAACTCACAACATATCTTGCTTCTACAAAACTACTTGGGCCAACTTCTATTACTCTTACAATGACATTCATTCAACTCCCCAGAAGTCAACTGAAGGCAGACTCTGGCTCTTTATTAGCACCACAGAGAAGAGAACAGGCTAGAAATACGAAGAACTAATATGAAGCTATTATTTAAAGTGAAAGTTAAATCTCTGGAGTCACATATTCATATTAAATTATCCCACCTTTCCGTAAGCTAAAGCATTACTCCCAAAATAACAGCTTTCATTTTCAATTAGTACTGGATTATTGGATTTATTAGCTTCTTTAATATTTGGCTCAATCTAGTCTCCTTTTCATTACATCTTGATATTGAGCACAACAGGTTCACTAGACAGTTATTGTAGATTAGATCATAGAGTATATCAAACACTTACAGAAGGTCCACTAGGTCCTGTTAGACCAGGGAGCCCTGGAATACCTTGAAGACCCTGAGAATAAAGGATATTTATGAATATTTTTCTCCATAACACAGGTTTAATCTTGAAATCCATTACATTCATCATACCCATCACTGTTATAGTTTATATACAAATTATTTTTTAGCTAAACAAACATATACTGTTCTGAAGCAGCACATAAAAGATAACCTCTTGTTTGAGTGATAAATTACACTCTTCCCCATCATTACTGCAGGCAACTTCTGTCCTTTATATATTTTCCTCTTTAGCTCTGTAGATAAGAGCATGATGTCTGAGCAAAGTACAGAAACAATTTTTCCTTTTCCTATCACTATAAACTTTCTTCCTGTTCAGAAAGGCACCTGTTCACACCTCTCAATATTACCTGATATTATCTAAGCAGGATATTGCTTTGTGTCCAATATCCCAATTATTTTCATTTTATATAAATAAAGTATGGATTTTTGTCATAGCACTTAAAGAACTACTGCACACTTTTCTTCCAGCTACTGCTCATAATTCTATTATATGGCCTGAAAATTCACTAGCATTCTGCATGTGTGTAAAATATATTTAATAGTTTTAATAAGACTTCATCTCAAAGGTGAATAGCTAAATCTCTTTGTTCAAATTTATAATCCATGCCTCATATCAATACTAAAAAGACCTGGAATGATTGTATCAGTTAATATTCAGAGTACTAGTGCAACATCTGGTGATGAGCACATGACGGAAGGGAAAGACACTTAACCACTATGCAGACTTAGTATATCTGAACTAAGACAAGTAGCCCATTATCCTTATCATTTCTACATTGAGAGAGGTTCTCAACATAGGATTGGAGGTCTCAGTTTCCAAAAGAACAACAAAGAAAGGCTTCTCTGTAACTCTCCAAAGTGTTTTTTTCTTTTATAACAAGGTACTTGAAGTGAGGGAAAATGGTATTTTTTGCACTCACTGTCAGTGGTGCTGCTGCTCTTTGCAGTGCATTCCAGAACTGACTGTGGCTTTCAGTTATCATAAGTTGCTTTCTCAGTGTGCACACAAAACCTCTGATGGGATCCCCGGGGTGCAGCCTGGGACTGTGGGACCACTGTGCTCCCTGAACTGTCCAGCCTGGGCTGACTCTCACAATGCCTTGCTAGTGACCAGAAGCAAACTCCTCCAGGTGCTGTTATCACTCAGCTCAACCACAGGTGGAGCCCCCCAGCCAGCTAGATTGCATGAATGCTCCCAGAGCCACTCATGAATCACACAGGGAAAGGCACCAGCCAAATCCCCCCAGCTCCTAGGCTTGTACCTCAGGAATATACCGTTTTGCACTGCTCAAGATGGGCAGTGCAAATTTATTAATTCTCTCACCACTTCATCGGCTTCATATACCAGCCTTTGCAAACCTGAGCAGTTTTGCCACACACGTCATACAAACTCACTGGTAAAGATAAACAATTAAACAAATTTATTGACTACAGAATATAGATTTTAAGTGATTGTAAGTGCTAGGCAAAAAGTCAGTTAGTTACCAAAAGAGAAGAAAACATAAGCACGCAGTCTAAATTCTCAACCCTATTAGACTGAGCAACATCTAGGTTAAGCAGTTGTTCTCACTCCACTGGATACTGCAGTCCTTAATATACAGGTTTGTCCCTTAAACCTGGACCAGCCTCCTCTGTTGGAGTCTTCAGTCTTCTTCTGAGTGTCTTGGTTTCTTGCAGCAGAGGTGGGGGCAGGAAAAAGGCGAAGCATGGGCTTGCTGTGTTCTGTTTTATACCCTCAGACCATGTGCTTGGGGAATACACAAGTCCAGACATGTCTGGTGGGCATTACTGAGTCTCTAGGAAAGGTTGAGCAATCCCCCTGCTGTGGCCTCATGCAGATGAGTCACTGGCTGTTGATGGGCTGTTTGTCACCCTTCCCCGGGCATTGGTTACTTTCCTTCCTGTTGCCTCTGGGAAGCTAATAACTGGCTGATTCCGCAACTTACAGCATGTTTTAGTGACAAACATACAACACAATTCTCATAACTTCATATGCACTAATGATATACATATATGAATAGAGAAATGACTTTCAGCAGATCATAACCTTTCCCCTCATACTTCACAGAAAATCCGAAAGCAAAGGAGCCCAGAAAAGGGAAAATTCAGGGGGAAGTAGAAGATTTAAAGAAGAAAAGGGAGAAATCAGGAAAGGATGGAGAGGTGGGGACTATGGTGGGCACAAAAATCTATCCACACGGGGACAAGGACATTTAGGGAGACTCAGGCCCCCTCAAGATGTGGGGAGAGGCTCCCCCCCAATATTTTGTGGGATTTGTGCCCCATTTTGAATTAGTTTCCCCAACTGTAGAGCCTCATTAATAATACACAGACACCAACGATAGTTTTAAGAATTAAGTTTGTTAAAATTCTTAAACTCACATTGTAATAAGAAAGTGCAATCCGAAAAGCACCAGATAAAATTCCTTTCAAAGGACTTTGCAAAACCTAAATTGTCTTAACAATGACATTCTCAAAGTATAGTGAAACTTAGAGACCAGATACTCCTGGAGAATATGAAAGAAGTGGAGGAAAGATCAGGGAAAACAGAATCCCGAGTTACGGAAGAAGCATAATATGTGAGTAATAGAGGGCCTGACACTGCTCCCACTGAAGCAAATGAGAGTTTATCATTGAATTAAATCGGGGAAGCACTTGATCGTTCAGCTGCATAAATGGAGTTTTGGTTTATAGTTCCTTGAATTATAAAATAGTATGTAACTCCGAATGTATAATCATTAAGGGCCTGTTCCAAAAGCCTCTTTATGTCTATGAGAGTATTTCCACTGGCTTCAATGAATTTCAGAAGACCCTAAAACTATTGTTCTACTTTGTGGCTCTGGTAATCTAACCAAATCATAAAAAACATGAGAACTTCAGATCCATTACTGGAATAACAACTCCATTATGTAGTTTCCTGGAAGTAACATTCATTCACCCAGTTACAATGAAGTAACCTAAAACATCTGCTAAAACACTGGAGCTACCCAACATTGTTGGGAGTGCCTTAGCACCTACCAAATAGTGAAGAAGCATTATAATAGCTTCGTTATTGACTGAGTGAGCACCCTATTGAATCAATAAAAATTTACTTAGAATGAATTTACTCTGGCGTCTCTTTAAAAGCCTAAGTGCCAATTATAACCTGGTCTTTTTGTTATTACCTTCTCAATTGCCTTTAAGATCTGTCTCAACTTTTGGCAGTGAGATACTGTCAGAATTGTTTAAAATTGGATCTCCGTGTGTCAAGTTGCTGCTGCATGTATTACACCAGAGATGGTGCGCACAGAGAAAGGCCACACTACTGTTTTACCACAGTCCTGTTTATTTTTAAAATAAAACGTTTTTAGAGCCTTATTTATTATTGTAAATTTATTTTAAAGTATGTCTTCTAAATCTTAGGACGTCTTGAATATTTAAGAAGCACCAACCTTGCAGATTCTCTGAATAGTATCAATACAAAAGGAAGAAAAAACATGATAATTTCCAAAACCATCTTTATATTTTGGCAATCTGCTGAGATCTAGGGCAAGCAGGGGCAAAAGTGGAACATATCTAACACTTTTGTTCTGATTCTTTACACCACCCTCAAGATAAGTTGTTCCAGATGAATTTTCTTTTTTCCCCAACATTTATATCAGTTGCTTAGTCTGACAATAATTCATCATTGTAATTAGATTTTTCTGGATTTATTTTGAATTGTGCAAGAAAGGAAGTATATCAGCTAAATCAAAGGTAAAAAAAAATCATCATCATTCCATCACAGTTTTGGTGAAAATCTGACACACAGTCTACCTGATCACTCTCTTGAAGTGATGGATAGTGTTGAGTACAAATTTCAGTTTGAAAAACACTTTCAATCCATATTTTGTTTGAAATTTCACCTTCACTCCATAATTAACATTAGCTATGTACCATGAAATCCCCAGAACGAATAAGGAATTCATCAATACATTCAAAATTCCAAATATTAGCGACCATAATTTTTCAGATGCATTCTCTCCTATCAAAGCAATAACATTTACGAGAGAGTAGTATATTTAACATATTTCAGTTGAAGAGCTTTGTTATTTAATAGAGCTCAGCAAATAATCTGTAATGGATGATTTATTTTACCTATTTCATCTGGCAAATTATCTCCAAGGAGCACATGATTCACTTATATTTATTAGCTGATTAATTTTGGTGAATTCTTTTGACATAAGATTGCTCTTGAGCTTTCATTGCAAATATCTGGCGTTTAAAATTGGAGCTGTGGAATTTCATTTTCATTGGGCAATAGGTCTCGTGGTATTTTTCTGTACCCTTACTGGCTTACAATACCCTAGGAATCCAGTATCTGGTGAAAATACTCACATTTTCAAATTCAAAATTCAATCATAGAATTATAGAATATCAGGGTTGGAAGGGACCTCAGGAGGTCATCTAGTCCAACCCCCTGCTCAAAGCAGGACCAATCCCCAACTAAAGCTCCCAGCCAGGGCTTTGTCAAGCCTGACCTTAAAAACTTCTAAGGAAGGAGATTCCACCACCTCCCTAGGTAACACATTCCAGTGTTTCACCACCCTCCTAGTGAAAAAGTTTTTCCTAATATCCAACCTAAATCTCCCCCACTGCAACTTGAGACCATTACTCCTTGTTCTGTCATCTGCTGCCATTAAGAACAGTCTAGATCCTCGGCCAATCCAAGGACAAAGGGTGGAGTATTTTGTACCTTGGGGAAGTTTTGACCTAAGCTGGTAAAGATAAGCTTAGTTGGTTTTTCATGCAGGTCCCCACATCTGTACCCTTGCATTCAGAGTGGGGAAGGAACCTTGACAAACACTAAAGGGGCAGTAACACAGTCAAAGCACATTTGTTATAAAATGTGAACAAACATTCTGAGAATACTCGGCATATACCCATTTATTGCTCGATCCTGTATTATCTTCTCAATATTAGCATTTAAATATACAATCCTTTGTAATTAAATTAAGAGATGCGAAAAATAAAACTGCCTTACTCAACTGAGTAACAGTACTTAATTATATGGAAAATTCAGAATCAAGAACTGTTAATATCAGCCTTCCTAACGCTTACATATCTTCTTGAGATATTCTGGAGAATTAGATAATATATGGATTTAGTTCTCAATCTGGACCTTTATTCATGTACACATAAGAATAACTATAATATAATTATTATTGAAATTAAAATAATTTTACCTCATCACCTTTCTCTCCAGAAAGTCCAGGAAATCCACGTTCACCTTTGCTTCCCTATAAAGACATAACTTTTGAACTATTACTGTATTTTATTACAGTTACAAAAACTTATGTACTGTAGTGTGTTTCATTTTAAATATGCTAGTATTCTAGCATAATTTTAAATATGCTAGTATGGAGCTTATGGGTTAGCAGTAAGGGACCATAAAACAAACAAAGAGTCAAATTTCACACCGGCACAGGTACCACTAAGATCAATAAACATTATGCCTACTTCCTATGCACTTGAATTTGGCCCAGAACACTGAGGCTGAGTGCAAAAGTTCGCTTGATAAACTACAACTAGCTTAGAAGGGGCACGGATCAGTGTTCATGTTGCGCTCCCCATCAGCAATTGGCCAGGGCCGGGGAAGCTAATGATCCAAATTCAGTGATGAATCCTGGTCACATGCCATCTGAGACACATTGAACATTCACTAAGCAGAAGGCTAGGTTAGAACTCTTTTCAAAGGAGAATTTATACTTTATGATTATTATTGGATTTTGCTTTAAGGGATTTAGATGTCAAAACCTGCGATCTTTAGTAATTCTTCAGTAAGGCACAATTCCTAATGACTTCAATACAAGTTTAGAATATGTCCCTCTGAAATCAATGAGACTATTCACATGAGTAACAAAATATGTAAGTACTCAGGTTGGTCCAGTAATTATGGTGCTATCCTGGGAATTGGGAGATTCCCTGCTTCACCACAGACTTCCTGCACAACCTTGGGTAACTCACTCAGTCCTCTGTGCCTCAGTTCCCCATCTGTAAAATGGGAATGAATCACAGCACTTTATAGCACAGGGGTGTTCTAAGAATAAATACACTAAAGATTACGAGGTTCTGAGATACTACAGTAGTGGGGGCCTTATAAGTATACAAGAAGAAAAGGAGTACTTGTGGCACCTTAGAGACTAACCAATTTATTTGAGCATGAGCTTTCATGCTCAAATAAATTGGTTAGTCTCTAAGGTGCCACAAGTACTCCTTTTCTTTTTGCGAATACAGACTAACACGGCTGTTACTCTGAAACCTGTTATAAGTATACAAGATAGACAAATAGGATTTAGCCCTGCATTTTTAATGGATAAAAAAAAGTTATCTAAAGTACTCACTTAATAAACTTACCTTTGGCCCCTCTCTACCAGGGATTCCTGAAGGACCTCTTGGCCCAGTATCACCCTGGAGAACAGAGGAAAATAAATTGATGGGAAGTACTTTAGCAAAAGAAACAGTGGATCATATGAATATATAGTTGTCATAAATATAAGGGGAAGGGTAAACCCCTTTGAAATTCCTCCTGGCCAGGGGAAAGCTCCTCTCACCTGTAAAGGGTTAAGAAGCTAAAGGTAACCTCGCTGGCACCTGACCAAAATGACCAATGAGGAGACAAGATACTTTCAAAAGCTGGGAGGAGGGAGAGAAACAAAGGGTCTGTGTCTGTCTGTATGCTGCTTTTGCCAGGGACAGAACAGGAATGGAGTCTTAGAACTTTTAGTAAGTAATCTAGCTAGGTATGTGTTAGATTATGATTTCTTTAAATGGCTGAGAAAAGAATTGTGCTGAATAGAATAACTATTTCTGTCTGTGTATCTTTTTTGTAACTTAAGGTTTTGCCTAGAGGGGTTCTCTATGTTTTCTAATCTAATTACCCTGTAAGATATCTACCATCCTGATTTTACAGGGGGGATTTCTTCATTTCTATTTACTTCTATTTTCTATTAAAAGTCTTCTTGTAAAAGACTGAATGCTTTTTCATTGTTCTCAGATCCAAGGGTTTGGGTCTGTGGTCACCTATGCAAATTGGTGAGGCTTTTTATCCAACATTTCCCAGGAAAGGGGGGGGTGCAAGTGTTGGGAGGATTGTTCATTGTTCTTAAGATCCAAGGGTCTGGGTCTGTAGTCACCTAGGAAAATTGGTGAGGCTTTTTACCAAACCTTGTCCAGGAAGTGGGGTGCAGGGTTTTGGGAAGTATTTTGGGGGGAAAGACGCGTCCAAACAGCTCTTCCCCAGTAACCAGTATTAGTTTGGTGGTGGTAGCGGCCATTCCAAGGACCACGGGTGGAATACTTTGTACCTTGGGGAAGTTTTGACCTAAGCTGGTAAAGATAAGCTTAGGAGGTTTTTCATGCAGGTCCCCACATCTGTACCCTAGAGTTCAGAGTGGGGGAGGAACCTTGACATGGTGGCATAGTGGTGGGATTAACCTGAAATCATTTTGAGATCCAGTTGAGATTTTTTGAACTAGAAATACAGATTTTAAAAAGGAATTTTTTTTTCCTGTGGCTTTGAAGCAGCTTTGAAACTGAAAGCATCTTGGGTTTTCCCTGCTTTGTGGCCAAGCAGAGACAAAAGGGGATTATCTTGTGAATTGCAGGTTTTCTTTGCCTGGAGGCAGGGTACTTAACTCCTGCAGGGAAATTCACAGTCTTCCAACCCAGAGGTTTTTTTTTTCTTTTCTTCCTAAAAGTAAATAGGGGGTGTGTGTTCTACCCATTTGCTTTTTCTTTGGGCTGGGTAAGCAGGTTTCCAAGTAGTTTGGAGGTTTTTTGCTTTAAGTTGGGCCCAGAACAGAGACAAGGGAATTGTCTTTTTCTGTAGGCTGACAATCACTATCAGAGAATAGGTATTCTATTCCAGCACAGCAAAATTTTACAGCCAAGTTTTGTTTGTTTATTTCTAAACCTCGGGTGTAAAGTTAGTTAAAAACAGAGAGGTTAGAATGACCAAATCCTCAGCTCGACTACAGCTGGAATTAGCCAAATTTCAGGCTGAGGAAAGACAAAGGGAACATGAAAGACAGATAGAACTCATGTGGCTGAAGAAGGAACAAGAAAGGGAGGCAGAACAACACCAAGCGGCTGCTCACAGGAGAGCTATGGAAGCGAGGGACAAAGAACTGGAGGAGAAGGAAAAAGAGAGGAAGTATGTGGAGGAGATGGAAAAGATAAAGGCTCAGCAGAATATCCCAACAAACCCTAGTAATCCTTCTCCAAGTACCACTTCCCATCCCAGAAAGTTCCCCACCTACAAGGCAGGCGATGATACTGAGGCCTTCCTAGAAAACTTCGAAAGGGCCTGCCTTGGATACAACCTCTCTACTGACCAGTACATGGTAGAGCTGAGGCCGCAGCTCAGTGGACCCTTAGCTGAGGTGGCAGCTGAAATGCCTAAAGAACACATGAACAAGTATGAACTGTTTAAATCCAAGGCGAGAGTCAGAATGGGGATAACACCCGAGCAGTCTCGTCGGAGGTTCAGAGCCCTAAGGTGGAAACCAGACATGTCATTTACCCGACATGCCTACCACATTGTGAAACATTGGGATGCCTGGATATCAGGAGCAAGTGTTGAATCTCCAGTAAATTTGCCCTTCCTAATGCAAATGGAACAATTCTTAGAGGGTGTTCCTGAGGAAATAGAAAGATACATCCTAGATGGGAAACCCAAAACTGTAATCGAGGCAGGAGAGATTGGAGCCAGATGGGTGGAGGTGGCAGAGAAGAAGAAAACTGGTCGCAGTTGGAGCGGAGACCAGAAGGGACCACCCCAGACCACACCCTATTACCGGGGGCCGCCCAAAGCCCCACCTACCTCCCAAAGAACCCTCCAGACCCCTTATCGTCCTGCCACCCCGTTCTCCAGCAACCCTCCTCGCCCCAGTGACCCGTCAGCTGGACGATGTTTTAAATGTAACGAGCTGGGGCATGTAAAGGCCAACTGCCCCAAGAACCCCAACAGATTACAGTTCATTGCACCGGAATCACACCAGAGGTCCACAGGCCCAGATACTTCCCAGATACCCTTAGAGCGGAGGGAAACTGTGAGTGTGGGCGGGAAGAAGGTCACCGCGTGGAGGGACACCGGAGCACAAGTGTCAGCTATCCATGCTTCCTTAGTGGACCCCAATTTAATCAACCCAGAGATCCAAGTGACGATTCAACCCTTCAAGTCCAACTCTTTCAATTTGCCTACAGCCAAGTTGCCTGTCCAGTACAAGGGCTGGTCAGGAATGTGGACTTTTGCAGTCTATGATGATTATCCCATCCCCATGCTGTTGGGGGAAGACTTGGCCAATCATGTGAAGCAGGCCAAGAGGGTGGGAATGGTCACCCGCAGCCAGGCTAAACAAGCCGTGAGGCCTAGCTCTGTTCCGGAAACTTCTATCAGGACCCAGTCAGAGGTGATGGAGCCGGACCCCAGGCCAATGTCTGCAACAGCAGTAGTGGATCCAGTCCCAGAGACCCAGACGGAACCAGTCCCAGAACCGGAACCAGCCGAACAACCAACACCAGACCCCGTGCCAGCACTGAATCCATTACTTGCAACCTCAACACCAGAGGGCCCCACCGAACCTGAACTGGCAGCAGCCGATAACCCTACACAAGAGGCTCAGCCGGAGCCTGAATCCCAACCTAGTGCACCAGCGGAGAGCGGTTCACAGTCAACAGAAACAGCTCCATCCCCTATATCGCTTCCAGAGGGACCAAGCCTAGGTCCACAATCCAATGAGGGACTGATATCTCCAGCATCAAGGGAACAGTTCCAGACCGAACAGGAAGCAGATGAAAGCCTCCAGAGAGCTTGGACGGCGGCACGGAGCAACCCACCGCCTCTCAGCTCTTCTAATCGATCCAGGTTTGTTGTAGAAAGAGGACTTTTATACAAGGAAACTCTTTCTGGTGGACACCAGGAAGACTGGCATCCTCAGAGACAGTTGGTAGTTCCAACTAAATACCGGGCCAAGCTCTTGAGCTTAGCCCACGATCACCCTAGTGGCCATGCTGGGGTGAACAGGACCAAAGACCGTTTGGGGGGGTCATTCCACTGGGAGGGAATGGGCAAGGATGTTTCTACCTATGTCCAGTCTTGTGAGGTGTGCCAGAGAGTGGGAAAATCCCAAGACCAGGTCAAAGCCCCTCTACAACCACTCCCCATCATTGAAGTTCCATTTCAGCGAGTAGCTGTGGATATTCTGGGTCCTTTTCCGAAAAAGACACCCAGAGGAAAGCAGTACATACTGACTTTCATGGATTTTGCCACCCGATGGCCGGAAGCAGTAGCTCTAAGCAACACCAGGGCTAAAAGTGTGTGCCAGGCACTAGCAGACATTTTTGCCCGGGTAGGTTGGCCCTCCGACATCCTCACAGATGCAGGGACTAATTTCCTGGCAGGAACTATGAAAAACCTTTGGGAAGCTCATGGGGTAAATCACTTGGTTGCCACTCCTTACCACCATCAAACAAATGGCATGGTGGAGAAGTTTAATGGAACTTTGGGGGCCATGATACGTAAATTCGTAAATGAGCACTCCAATGATTGGGACCTAGTGTTGCAGCAGTTGCTCTTTGCCTACAGAGCTGTACCACATCCCAGTTTAGGGTTTTCCCCATTTGAACTTGTATATGGCCGTGAGGTTAAGGGGCCATTGCAGTTGGTGAAGCAGCAATGGGAGGGATTTACACCTTCTCCAGGAACTAACATTCTGGACTTTGTAACCAACCTACAAAACACCCTCCGAACCTCTTTAGCCCTTGCTAAAGAAAACTTACAGGATGCTCAAAAAGAGCAAAAAGCCTGGTATGATAAACATGCCAGAGAGCGTTCCTTCAAAGTAGGAGACCAGGTCATGGTCTTAAGGGCGCTCCAGGCCCATAAAATGGAAGCATCGTGGGAAGGGCCATTCACGGTCCAGGAGCGCCTGGGAGCTGTTAATTATCTCATAGCATTCCCCACCTCCAACCGAAAGCCTAAGGTGTACCATATTAATTCTCTAAAGCCCTTTTATTCCAGAGAATTAAAGGTTTGTCAGTTTACAGCCCAGGGAGAAGATGATGCTGAGTGGCCTGAAGGTGTCTACTACGAAGGGAAATGTGCTGGTGGTGTGGAAGAGGTGAACCTCTCCATGACCCTTGGGCGTATGCAGCGACAGCAGATCCAGGAGCTGTGCACTAGCTACGCGCCAACGTTCTCAGCCACCCCAGGACTGACTGAACGGGCATACCACTCCATTGACACAGGTAATGCTCACCCAATTAGGGTCCAACCTTACCGGGTGTCTCCTCAAGCTAAAACTGCTATAGAACGGGAGATCCAGGATATGTTACAGATGGGTGTAATCCGCCCCTCTGAAAGTGCATGGGCATCTCCAGTGGTTCTAGTTCCCAAACCAGATGGGGAAATACGTTTTTGCGTGGACTACCGTAAGCTAAATGCTGTAACTCGCCCAGACAACTATCCAATGCCACGCACAGATGAACTGTTAGAGAAACTGGGACGGGCCCAGTTCATCTCTACCTTGGACTTAACAAAGGGGTACTGGCAGGTACCGCTAGATGAATCTGCCAAGGAAAGGTCAGCCTTCATCACACATCTCGGGCTGTATGAATTTAATGTACTCCCTTTCGGGCTGCGAAATGCACCCGCCACTTTCCAAAGACTTGTAGATGGTCTCCTAGCGGGATTAGGAGAATATGCAGTCGCCTACCTTGATGATGTGGCCATATTTTCGGATTCCTGGGCAGACCACCTGGAACATCTACAAAAAGTCCTTGAGCGCATAAGGGAGGCAGGACTAACTGTTAAGGCTAAGAAGTGTCAAATAGGCCTAAACAGAGTGACTTACCTTGGACACCAGGTGGGTCAAGGAACTATCAGCCCCCTACAGGCCAAAGTGGATGCTATCCAAAAGTGGCCTGTCCCAAAGTCAAAGAAACAGGTTCAATCCTTCTTAGGCTTGGCTGGTTATTACAGACGATTTGTACCGCACTACAGCCAAATCGCTGCCCCACTGACAGACCTAACCAAAAAGAAACAGCCAAATGCTGTTCAGTGGACCGGAAAGTGTCAGAAGGCCTTTAACAAGCTTAAAGCGACACTCATGTCTGACCCTGTACTAAGGGCCCCAGACTTTGACAAACCGTTCCTAGTAACCACAGATGCATCCGAGCGTGGTGTGGGAGCAGTTTTAATGCAGAAAGGACCTGATCAAGAATTCCACCCTGTAGTGTTTCTCAGCAAAAAACTGTCTGAGAGGGAAAGCAACTGGTCAGTCACTGAAAAAGAATGTTATGCCATTGTCTACGCTCTGGAAAAGCTACGCCCATATGTTTGGGGACGGCGTTTCCACCTGCAAACCGACCATGCTGCACTGAAGTGGCTTCACACCGTCAAAGAAACTAACAAAAAACTTCTTCGGTGGAGTTTAGCTCTCCAAGATTTTGATTTCGACATCCAACACATCTCAGGAGCTTCTAACAAAGTGGCTGATGCACTCTCCCGTGAAAGTTTCCCAGAATCAACTGGTTAAAATCGTCCTTAAGATGTGGAAAATATTGTTAGTCTTTATGTACTTGGTAGTATATTTAGAGATGCATGTGTCTTATTAACTCTGTTTTTCCTAGAGCTCCAGGAAGAAATCCCAGCCAGTGTTTCACCCTAGCTGAGATTTGGGGGGCGTGTCATAAATATAAGGGGAAGGGTAAACCCCTTTGAAATTCCTCCTGGCCAGGGGAAAGCTCCTCTCACCTGTAAAGGGTTAAGAAGCTAAAGGTAACCTCGCTGGCACCTGACCAAAATGACCAATGAGGAGACAAGATACTTTCAAAAGCTGGGAGGAGGGAGAGAAACAAAGGGTCTGTGTCTGTCTGTATGCTGCTTTTGCCAGGGACAGAACAGGAATGGAGTCTTAGAACTTTTAGTAAGTAATCTAGCTAGGTATGTGTTAGATTATGATTTCTTTAAATGGCTGAGAAAAGAATTGTGCTGAATAGAATAACTATTTCTGTCTGTGTATCTTTTTTGTAACTTAAGGTTTTGCCTAGAGGGGTTCTCTATGTTTTCTAATCTAATTACCCTGTAAGATATCTACCATCCTGATTTTACAGGGGGGATTTCTTCATTTCTATTTACTTCTATTTTCTATTAAAAGTCTTCTTGTAAAAGACTGAATGCTTTTTCATTGTTCTCAGATCCAAGGGTTTGGGTCTGTGGTCACCTATGCAAATTGGTGAGGCTTTTTATCCAACATTTCCCAGGAAAGGGGGGGGTGCAAGTGTTGGGAGGATTGTTCATTGTTCTTAAGATCCAAGGGTCTGGGTCTGTAGTCACCTAGGCAAATTGGTGAGGCTTTTTACCAAACCTTGTCCAGGAAGTGGGGTGCAGGGTTTTGGGAAGTATTTTGGGGGGAAAGACGCGTCCAAACAGCTCTTCCCCAGTAACCAGTATTAGTTTGGTGGTGGTAGCGGCCATTCCAAGGACCACGGGTGGAATACTTTGTACCTTGGGGAAGTTTTGACCTAAGCTGGTAAAGATAAGCTTAGGAGGTTTTTCATGCAGGTCCCCACATCTGTACCCTAGAGTTCAGAGTGGGGGAGGAACCTTGACAATAGTCACACCCATAACCTTGCCTTCCTGCCATTGTGACCATCCCTGTTAGGAAAGCCTGCTACTCCCTTTTCTCCTTTATGACTGTTAATCCAGGAACTCCAGCCTGGAAGTGGCTACAAACATTTTACTGGAAATATATAAAATTGTGATGATTAACCTTTCTACAGAGGCATTAAGTAAATCAAGAACACACAAGATGCTGGGGGTTTTATTATTTTAAATCTTCCTGTGGGGTAATTTTAGTGATAATATATTAAATGTGACTGAAACAGAAAATGATGCAGGATCTCCCTGATTTCTTGGCTCTAGATTTTGAGGCCAGACAGAAGTTGCCCTTTTGGAAAATATGGGATTCCGCGAAGCAATGCAATGGGAGTGTCTGTCACTCACCAGGATTGCCTCCTGGCACAACAGGCAGTGTACACATAGACACACTTTTTTTGGGGAAACTTTTTTTTTTTTAAACTACAACACCTAAACTACCAAAACTACTAACTACTACTAAGAACAATTATAATAAACTAATTACTAAAAGAGCTAAGGGGACACAGTTGAGGTAAAACGACGTGGACAACTGTTAAGGCCCCTTCAGCCCGAGGCGGTCGAGAAGGAACAGAGAGCAGTTAGCCCATACACTGCTATATAACACCAGCACGTGATTGAGTAACATGCATGTGCGGGCTGAACAGACACTTCTACGAGAAATCTCCAATCAAAGGCACAGGGGATGCAAGAACACCTAGAGTGAAGGAACTAGAGTATCCACAGGGACCTTACTCGAAGAACAACAACTAGATTTGTTTTTAGACAAAAGAGAGGACTGAGCAGTTTAATGAAAAGCAAGAGGTGGACCCAGGTCTCAAAGAAAGGATCTGGATCAGGATTCAGTTTTTCCATGGCAGACATGACAGGTCTTTTAAGGTCTCTGAAATGTCTTACACCCTTAACTTTGGTGATTTACAGTATATAGTAAAACATAACCTTGGTTTTAGGAAAAGCAGACATATGAAACATGCCAATGTCTATTTTGCTTTGAACAACCCATTCATATTAGTGGAAAGACTTCCTCCTGAACTGATATACTACCTTCAATGAAGCACCCACATCTCCCAAAAGTGGCAGTGCAATCTGAAATACAACACATGCATACACTTAAGAAATATTTAATATACTGTAAATATCAAACATCTTTAAATATTTGGTTCATGGTTTCCATACGTCTTAATGGTATCAAAATGTTTACATAACTATGCAAATTAGTCATGATTAAGGCTGTTTTATCATGATATTTTTAAGGAAAAATAAAGCATATTCATGACGAAAAGTGCAAGAGTCAAATATTCAAATATATTTTTAAATGTTGTCAGTGCTTTCTACCCAAGGTATTTCTTTGTTCCATATTATAGTGAACTAGCTAGAACGGTGTTTGTGCTACGAAAACAGTCAACACACTGAAACACAGTTGCTCCCCTATCAGAGTGCACTTTTCTGAAACCCAGCTTAGCCCTCCAAAATATTTAAGTCTTTTTTTTATTTCTGCAGGAAGAGACAGAAATCTCATCACCCCTGGAAATTAAAGCTCTGGCAGATAGTTCTTTGATCTGGTCTGGTGTGTAGCTGTACTCTTTTCCCTCTGTCTTCCCTTAGTTTTCCAAGTGCAAGGTTTAATTTTGTACCTCTCAAGGTTGTCCGTGAAACTGATTGAGCTGTTGCTGTCACCTCCACCCACCCACCTCCAAAAAATGAATCCTCACAATGTCAAAATGTAGGGATTTTTTTTTGTAAATCATGAAAATCACAAGCTAAATTACTCCTGTGATTATTGGGAAAAAACCCAGCCTTGGTCATGATATATAGTTAGATACACTGACAAATCTGGTGTGTACTTGTCTTCAATTTAACCAGTTTCAAATGTTCACATTTTTAAAGCTTTAAGGGTCCTGTCTACACCAGGAAAACAGAAGTGTCAAACCTTAGCCTTCAGTACATTAGGAAAACCGTTCTTTGCTGACAACGGATGTCACCAACCTGTGCAGTGGAACCACTGCTGAACACGATTTAACAGCTAATGTATAAAAGGACATACCACATTCAGCATGGTTTCACAAACTTTGAAAAATCTGCCAGGAAAGTTCTTAGAGAAGGACTAGTCTACATGGCAGGGTTTGAACACTCATTGAGAGGGATGTTCATTAGAGAAGAGGCTGAATTCACACTTTTGTAAGCAGCACTGATTTGCTGAAAGACACCATAAGGTTTCCCAGCACTGGTGCTTGGTGTTTGGGATATGTCTTTTTAATTTTCTTTTTATATATGTCATGTCTCAAATAAAAACTAAGAAGGTATTTAGGATTTAAACAGTTTCCTGCACTTAGGGAATCACCACTACATCTCACCTACTATCTGAAACTAAGCCTTTTTAAAAATCTGGTTATATGATAGCAGGCTTTTGCCCAAACCATTTAGGAAAGCCAAATCACATTATAATTCTAGGACCACAAGTGAGGTTAACAAGTGACTAAAGGGTTTCACTTTGCTGAGGAACAGGTCCCAAGAACTGCTCTAGGAATTCTGAGTGTTTTATTTACCTTTTTTAATGCCTCTGTCAGCATTCGTTTTAAAATCAAAATTAAGCTTGTAAAGTTTCAGCTTTGGGGAACATGTTAAAGGATCTAAACTCATTTCAGGTGTCTGTTCATCTTAGCCATTTAATTCTTTTGTTAGTACTCAAGAAAATTAGTTCACATTATGGACTAGTTATTTTAAAAATTTCATTTATAATATAATAGCTTTTTAAATGCATCAGAGCAATACAATTTTTCCCACAGTCTTCTAATAAAAGAAGAACCAAACTATAGTCTTTGAAAATTTACACAGAACTGCTCCTGGGACTGAGACATGGTAAGCAAAGTTGCAGCCTGGAACAAACTATTAAAGCTAAATCATAACCTCCTGTGAACAGACATTTATCATGAAAGTGCTGACATAACCATAACTTTAATGATATTGTAATGAGCTAAATAAAAAAAAAATCACTAGGTAATCAACTGAATAAAATTTGCTAGGCCTACTAGGCATCTGGTGTCTTTCTGTTTTAAAATACTAGTATCCACACAATGTAAGTCAAGCATAGTTTGTATACATACTGGGTCACCTGGAGGACCTGGAAGTCCTGGCTTCCCATCTGGCCCAGGAGCACCCTAGAAACAGAAACAAGGCCATTGCATTTCAAATTTCAGTCATTGATAAGGGGCACATACATCAATATAGTGTTATATATAGAATTGTTACTTACATCAACACCTGGGGTACCTGGAGTTCCAGGTAATCCAGGGGGTCCTCTAGGGCCCTAATATACAGAACAGTTACTTAAGATATGATTCAAGAAACTGGAAAACATGTAAAGTTAAATTTATTTTTCCAAATTATACAATAATTTTACCTGGGCACCTGGTTTCCCAAATGGACCTTTAGGACCCTGTAAAAATAGCCAAATGTATACTCAGATAACAGCAGCAATGCTTTTAAAACAGGGATGAGCTTGAACCAAAAATACTGAATGTAGGCTTTTGGTTCAGCACATCTTAGAGAATGGAACCTGCTGAAATGTCAGGTTACAAATCTGGACCCAATTTTGCTAAAGTTCAAGGGTGATCAGATCCAGTATTTTGGTTAAGAACCATTTCAAATAGAAAGTAAGGTCACGTACTAAGTACACAGTTATGTTATTATGAAATGGACTGTTCAGTTAGCTTGAGATTTACAGGGAAAACTGAAATTTATGCAATGCAATAGGAAAAATCGTCACAAATTGTAGGATGCCTAAGAATCAATTTAAACATTTTAAAATTTAAACACTAATTTGTATTTTAAATTATTAGACTTGCTTAAAACTTATATTTGAAACCACAGCCATCTGTCTCAAGCATTATGATTTCTATAATTTACTCATTTCAATAAAAAAAGTGAAAAGTTTAGTTTAATATGTTGACTTGGACTGACAGGATATTGTCATTTTCATCAGTAGAATTCATGAGCATGACCTGTGTCATCTACCACCTTTATTACTGAACACTATCAAGACAACTAGACGAAGAAAGATTATTACTTGGATTATGGAACAACTACTGGCATTCTCTAAAACTCAGTCCTTTTAAGGCCAAATCTTTTCCCAACTTCCCCGGTTGCAGAGGGTTCCATGGCTTATGGAGGGGCAGTATTCTGGGGGAGCACACTGGGGTCCTGATCACCATGGAGCTGTTGATGTTTGAGTAAGTCAAGAATGGTGGACATGTGACTATGTAAATGCACAAGGAGAAATCCTTCACCCAGTGAATATGGGCAGCAACCCCACGGAATCCACTGCAGCCCTGAGTTTCCCTTGAGGGAGAAATCTATCTTCCAGTCCACACTATTATTGATTGCCTCTGTACAACACCTCTTTACACAGGTGTGGCAAAGGATCTGCTACTTGGTATTGCAACCTTGGAAAACTCTAGGGCTGTTAACGTTTTAAGTTAGCAGTGAACGCTGGGAGAGAATAGTATAGGTTGCTGTAATTAAGTTTATAATTTGTGGAGCTAGCTACATTCTAAAGAAAAAGCACTGATATTTTTCAATGTCTTACTTTTCAAAAATATGTTCTACTTAATTTGGGGGAAAATCTGAAGAAGTTCCTGTAGCCATTGATACTTCCAGAAATGGACTGGATGCTGAAGTAATAAGTGCAACAAAGATGCAGCGTTAGGAAGCAAGAATGAAATAGCATTTTGAACAGTGTGCTGCTGATGGCAAGAATGATATAAAAGACCATACTACTGCAGCTATTTATTCTGTTTACCCCAGCTAAAGTGTCCTTTGCTCATTTCATGTTTAAAATATACCGGTGGAAATTGGCCACATCTGGACTTTGTTGCTTCATAGGTGTGAAGCTTGTGCCGAGTTGTGCAGCTCTGGCTGGAGACTCTGCACCCACAAGCAGTACTCCAATTCTAGTAGTTCAGGCATCCCAACACTGAAACCCTGGAGCTGCTGCCCAGCCTCACCTTTTCCTTCCTGAGGCAGAGTACCTGCCTCTGCCTCTCCCAGTGTCCAGGGCATGGGGAATGACACAGAGAAGGGAACTGTGATTATTGACTGAGTGACAGCCAGGGATGCTTTACAGGGCGTAGTGCCTCGTCTCATGTGCCCGTGGTGGAACCAGAAGGGGCAGACAAATTCAAAACAGCTGTCAGCCAGAAAAAGAGCTATCAGCTTTAAGATGTCCCAGAACAATGTAAAATTAATGTGGAAGGGCATGGAACACAGGCTCTGGCAACTCTCCCATCCCCTACTTATAAGTGAAGTTCTAGGGGGAGTAACAGCAAGACATAGACAGGAATATTGTTTTCTGCTCTGTGAAAGGGGAAGAGGTGTTGGGTCAGGAATCACAGAGCAGCAGGGGGAACTCATATCAGGAAGATCTAATCTGAAACATGTTATATGAACCTGATCATTACATAGATTTCTCAGTAATAACTACAATGAAACTCTCACATACTATATGCTATACTTACAGGGGGTCCTTGAATTCCTGTTCCGAGTGGCCCCATCTCTCCAGGAGACCCTTGTACGCCAGGCAGTCCTCTTTCACCCTAATAAAGTTACAAAACTTTCCGTTTCATCTTTAAAAGCAGAAATTAGTGTATCTCTTAGAAATAGGAACGGTGAGAATTTTTGTATACCTTAGGCCCTCGTGGACCTGGGCTTCCAGGAGTGCCAGCCAGACCCTAAAAAACAATAATTCTACCTTAAAATTACCGAGTCTGATTAAATGTTATGTCAGAGGTAGTCAGCATTTGTAAATAAAAATGATCTGTCTACACCTTGATTATTAGTGCCACAGTCTGTAGGATCATTGAAAAGACACTTGCATTAACAACAAGAGTTTTTAGACTGTATTTTCGATGTACTTGCTTTACAGGTATAACATACACGTTTTTTTCAAAATTATACTCATATTGCTATACGAATCATTTTCAATAGTGCTACAAGTACTACACAGAAACAAGCCACGAAAGCCCTTATAGCAAGTACTTACTGGTTTCCCAGGCAGACTTGGTCCAGGGGGTCCTGTCTCACCTTTTGGACCTGGATGTCCAGGAGGCCCTATAAGGCCACCAGAATCACCCTGTGGAATAGATATAAACCACTATTTGAAATGTTAGTGTTTTCTTTCAGGAAAATTAACATTAAAGTAGGTCTTGATTATCAGGACTATTTTACATGGTAGATCTCTGTTACCTGTTATCTCTAGGTATTGGTAAATATTTTAAACAGCCCTATTTCAGAATGTACTACTGTACTTACATCATCTTATTTGGGAATCAAACACATGACTCCAGTTTTATAAAACAAAACCAACTTTTTGAACATTATTTGTAATGCCAGCTAGGCTCTACACACTAAAGCAGGTGTTTGCTATACTGATAGCAGAGATTTTCCACTGTAAATCAGATAGGCCAACACCTATTCTACAGGGTAGTGAGTCTTATGACAGGGTGTTTGGAAGTAGTAACATGTCTTGAAATCTGTTACGTATGTTTAGATAACACATCAATAGCTTTTAATTTCTTAACAAAATATATATTTTCCCTAAAAAAATGTTATATAGGTAAGTATGCAAGGTAAAAAAACAAAACAAAACATAGGAACACGGGATTTGCTATACCAGAAAAGACCAAGAGTCCATCTAATCTAGTTAATAATCCTGCTATTTTCCCAGTTACTCAGGCTTGCAATGCTGGTATCGTATCTACACTTCTTTCTCCTTCATCCTCTGATACCCAGACTGCCTCTAAATCCTGCCAGTTATTCCTCTGCAACATCTCCACAATCCATCCCCTCCTCTCTATCCCTATTGCAAAAATCTGGTTCCGTGCCTTAGTCATCCCTCATCTCAATTACTGAAATTTCCTCTGCTCACCTTAAAGGCTCTGCTCAGCTGTACTCCTACCTACATCTCCCTTATCTTTCTCACTTTAACACTCTATGAACTCAGCACATCTCTGGCTAGCCCAACTCCTTCTTCCACAAGTGACTTTGTGCCTTTTCTCATGCTGCTCTCTTCCCCTTGAATATCCTCCCAGATCATGTTAGTTGTGCAACCTTATGTTTCTTCCTGTTCCATAAGACTAGCTTCTTTAGGTCTGTGCCACAGTGTTGACCTCTATTCCTGCCTACTCAACAGCTTGCACCCTCAAAATATTAATGTACTTCATTGGCTTTCTTTAAAACACAAACCCCAAGATGTATAAATGCAATAACTTATCTCAGAATTCACATCCTCCCCATATAATTCTCCCCCTCTTCCCGTACATGCAGGTCCACACACATGCACACAGTTAACTCTTGCTGTTCTGTAGTACTGGTATGTCCAACTACAGGCCTAATCCAACCCCCTTTAAATCAATGGGATTCTTTCAATTATTAAATTGAAATTAGATTGACACATTAGAAGGTAAACTCTTCAGGCAAGAGGCATGTTTTTTTATTTATTCTTAAAGTACTAGATAGATGAATGTGGAAAGATGGAAGACTCCTTTAAGGTTATAATATTTTACTAATATTTTCTAAATCATAAATTAAATTGATCAAATTTTAGTGCATACCTTTTCTCCTTTAATTCCTGGTTTTCCTGGTATCCCAGGCTCTCCCAGTAAACCCTAGTTAATTAAAAAAAACAACATTTTACATCGATTACAGCATCTTTCAGGTCAGTATGCTATCTGAGATTAAAGGTGAAAAAGATACTTATTTGGAGTAGTTACCGTACACTACAGGCCCCACACTACAAGAAGGATGTGGAGAAATTGGAGAGTCCAGCGAAGGGCAACAAAAATGATTAGGGGTCTGGAACACATGACTTATGAGGAGAGGCTGAGGGAACTGGGATTGTTTAGTCTATGGAAGAGAAGAATGAGGGGGGATTTGATAGCTGCTTTTAACTACCTGAAAGGTGGATCCAAAGAGGATGGATCTAGATTATTCTCAGTGATAGCAGATGACAGGACAAGGAGTAATGGTCTCAAGTTGCAGGGGGGGAGGTTTAGGTTGGATATTAGGAAAAACTTTTTCACTAGGAGGGTGGTGAAACACTGGAATGCGTTACCTAGGGAGGTGGAGGAATCCTCTTCCTTAGAATTTTTTAAGGTCAGGCTTGACAAAGCCCTGGCTGGGATGATTTAGTTGGGATTGGTCCTGCTCTGGGCAGGGGGTTGGACTAGATGGCCTCCAGAGGTCCCTTCCAACTCTGTTATTCTATGATTCTATGATCCCCCATAAAAAGACCACAGAATGATAGTTCCTATGGCACTGTTTCATTGTCTAATATTTCACCTCAACACATTTTACTGACTGCAAAAAATTACACAATACTTACGACTTCTCCTGGATGTCCTCTGGGTCCAATGGGTCCTGGGGGACCTTGCAGTCCCTACAGTGTGTGTATATATATATATATATATATATGTATTAATTTGAGTTAAAAATCAATATATTTTCAGTTATATTATACTAGAGAATAAAGCACTCTATCCTCCATAGGGACATTAACAAAAGAGCTGCTAAGAATTATTTTCTACCTGGATTAGGGAGCAACTGTAACCCACACACCTTCTGGTGTGGTGCTCTGTCCCCTCTAGTGGCACCAAGACCACTTAGAGATTAATGAGTCTGCTCCAGTTTTAGCTAATAGCAATATGGCTTTTAGCTCATGCAGTAGAGGCTCATGCACAAAGATCCCAGGTTTGATCCTGCCCGTTGACAAACAGGATCTGTCGGTGTTACACAACAGTTACTGTAGTTCATTCTCCAATGCCCCAATAGGATTTGCATTGTTATGCTACCCAATGAAATATATTAGAAGTTTCCATATTAATGAGCTAATTTCTCAAAATATGCCCACATAGGGGGTCTGCTTTATGGGCCAGACCATCAATTGTGTAAATCATTGTAGCACTGTTGAAGTCAATGGAGCTATGACATTTTACACCAGCTAAGGATCTGGCCCAGCGTGTCCATAGGAAGAGGATAACAGCTGCTGCTGAAAAAGTTGAAAAAAGAATCCTGCCCATGGGACTATAGGACTCCAAAAAGGCCACATGTGACTGGATGGACTCTAAGGCATTGAACTGGAAAACAATGAATCAAGGCTTCTTGCTTGAGGATTCTGTTGAAGGAAGTAATGCACTGTTTGTTTGTCATGGTTATAATTTCTACAAGATGTATATGCATCTGGGAAGGAACTGGAGAGTTTCTTTTTTAATTATATCACCTGTCCAAGGTCACTGAAGAAGGGTGAGAGGAAGGGGGCCCTAGCTATTACAGCAGTAGCTACTACTCAGGAGACCCAGGTTCAAGTCCCTGTTCTGCAATAGACTTCCTGTGTGATCTTGGGTAAATCAGCTTGTCTCTCTGTGCTTCAGTTTCCCATCTGTAAAATGGAGTTAATAGTATTTCCCTATCTCATAGAAGTTGTGTGGATAAATACATTAAAAATTTGGGGCACTCCTATACCACGATAATAAGAGCCATATGGTAACACTCATTGATTCATTCATGTTCTCTGTGTACATAAAATTTTCCTACTGTATTTTCCACTGCATGCATCCGATGTGGTGGGTTTTAGCCCATGAAAGCTTATGCTCAAATAAATTTGTTAGTCTCTAAGGTGTCACAAGTACTCCTGTTCTTTTTGTGGATACAGACTAACAAAGCTGCTATTCTGAAAATAGACCGAACAGTGTCCTTGGGTTGCTGCAGGGGTTTCCTACATCAGTGAAATCCAAATCAGCCAGCCAGGTGATGAATCATGCAGATCTTTCTAAAGGCAGCTGAGATGGTGACCATTGTTTTGGTAAGGTCCTGGGGGCTGATCCCAGACCAAAGGAAGCCAGGTATATGGCCTCTACCAAGTGGAGTTAACCAACAGTTTACAGAACATTTCCCTTTTCTGAGGATTGTGGGGCAAAAGAGAGAAGGAGAAATGTGATTGAAGATCGGGGGGAGGAGGGGATTTAAGGACTTATTACCCAAGAGTCTGAGGCAATCCTGTTTCAGTAGTGAAGGAACACATATTCTTCTGTCTGATTTGAGGGATAGGAATAGTCAGAAATGGCTCCAGTGGTTTTTCTCTGGACAAAGCTTTGGATCTAGATTCCTGCTTGTGAAAGGAATGCTGAGGTTTGTTCTTAGGTTTCTATTTCACTGAAGATTTCCCCACAAGAAGCTGGGCCTAACTGGGCCTTTCCCTGAGGAAAAGGAGGAAGATGGGGGTTTGTGTTTCCCTAGCTGAGAAGCAGGAGTGGAGAAGGAGGTTGTTTTCTCCAAAACCTCCTTCAATGCAGAGTCCACTAAATTCTCAATCAGATGGGGACCCTTAAAGATTAAGGGCAAGGAGACAAAACTTGAAGATATCATCACCCCATGACCAGATTCAGAAGTGCCAAAAAGATTGGCCTGCAAGTGGACAGAATCTTGAGCCACATTGAGAATATTTGATAGGGCAATGTGAGAGGTTCCTGTTTACCAGGAATGGCAGCTTAGAATCACCAGTATTGATCCCCTGGGTCTCCAAGAGCCACAGGGAGTGCAAGAGGCATAGAAAGTGGTAGTGATTTGGATGTTCCCAGTTTAAAAGATTATTTTCATAGCTTCTTTCCAGGGATTCATGAAGGAACACACTGGCCTCCTGAGGTCTAACGTCTTAGAGTGGGAAATTATGACTAAATTCATGTTTGAGTGGAGCAACCAGAGGCTGTGGAAATCAGAGTTCACATAATAGAGTCTGAAAAGACCTTTTGGGGAAGGATGGGCGTAGAATCAGAAGAGGCAGGAAACAGAAAAGACCCAAGTCATTCAGGCTATGAGTGTCTGAAGCTGAGGATGGCACCAGATTCAGAACCACTTCTGTACCTGATCGGGCTGGAGTGTGGTGCCTCTGCATGAGCAGTCCGCATGGTTCTTAAGTGAGGTGGGAAGGATGGACAGAATGGGCCCATTGCCAAAGGCTGCAGAGGAAAGGCACGGGAGAGGTATTTTTGGCTTTGAGAGGAAGACTCCATTGTACCTCCTATTCTACGTGATTACAGAGCTCAGCTGAGGCCTGGAGGAGAGATGGTTCCTCAGCTAAGAGGCAAAAGCTATTTCTAGCAAGGAAAGAGAACAACGAGAGAAGTCTGCCTGCACTCTGTGAGGAAGAGGAATTGAGACTGATAGTGTTGCATCCACTCTGGCTACCATCTGGCTGGCTGACAGATGAGGAGGATTCACTCATTAGTCTGTACTGGTGATATCCACAAAACAAAATGTGTAATTGCACACATAAATAGCCAGACAAGGGATAGAAATAGCAGTGGCCCTAAAGGTTCCTTGCATCATTCTTCCCCAGTGAGTGATGCTGAAATCATCTACTAACTAAACATTACTAACTAAACATTACTAACTAAAAGCAAAATAGCTACATTCTGCCTTCAATCTTGTGTAAGTCTCCGACTGACATCAACCCTGCTATATATTGTGGGTAGCATATATTGTACCATCTGCACCTAACTATAATTAATTTGTAATTTAGCTCCCTCCACAGAATAAAATTGACACAGCTGCATAAATACTAGCATCAGAATAGCCTCTTTTTGGTTATGGAGGCCATATTTCAAAAAATGTAATTCCCAAAAAGTGCATTCAGACTTTTGCATATACATGTTCTTTGAACACAAATTCCCCATGCTGGCCACAAAATTCAGGGATGTGTGTGTATATAACCCCAGTTTGTATGTACACAAGAACTTTGGGCATGCAACTCAAGTACACACACTAAAAAAATTGGGCCGTACTATATAAAATGAATGAAATAGCACCCAAAGTCCTTTTACACAATGTCATAATAAGAAGCCATTACATGCTACTTTCAATTTTATAATAAATACTTTAAAATACCTCTGATCCTGGATTTCCAGTGAGTCCAGGAGGACCACAATCTCCTATTTCACCCTAAAATGCATAATTTTTCTCAAATAATTTAAAGTTATATCCACAAGAGACAGCTGTGTACAAAACAGATATTGTGTATACCAATAAGAAAAATACCTTAATTCCTTGTGATCCTTTCATTCCAATTTCCCCCTGAAAATAACAGATATGATCACAATAAGTTGAAATTTAGAGTAAGATTGACTGTGTTGAAGTTACTACACACAGAAACGTTGTCTTATTAAGTTAGTTAACACAATTTATCAAACAATGAAAATCTGGTTATTCTTTAAAGAGTTGTAGATGGAAAACTTTGAAAAGGATTGCCTTTTGAAAAATTCTATTTGCTGTTTCGGGTATGGTGATTTCTATTCTTCTGTTTTATTCCTAAGGATATTTGCATGAAAACAAAATATTTGCTTAAGAACTCTGTTCCTGGGGCTTATTCCTCACTTAAAGTCATTACCCTGTTTGTAATATCATATGCCTTTCCAAAGCTACACATTTTTACAGTATATCCCATTCTACATAGGTTCTTATACAGCATTCATCACCATAGTATGTGAACCCCCTTCCTGCAGTGCATGAAGCAATGTGACGAATATCTGTCATACCACAAAGAGAGGATTATGACTTACTGTAAGACATACAAAGCAGCAGTAGATGAAATCTTAAAGAATAAGGATTCTGATTTCTTGAAAACTTCTTTCGTAATAAAAAAGTGATGTATAAAAATACGGCTATAAGAAAAATTGCTGGCAAATAAAGATTTTTAGAGATTCCCAAAAAGATTAATGGGTTTTTAATAAAGGAGGTTACATATTTTATGTACTATGCTTGATGTTCAGTGTTAATTGCAGAGTTAATGAAATGGCTGCAGTTTCTCACTAAGATGACTAGTGCATTTGCTAGTGTAATAGTTAGAACTCTGAGGGATAGTATGCTTGATCTTGCTACCTTTAATCTCTACAGCCAATATCTTATTGACTTCAATACGAGCAGATTAAGGCCGCTGTTGAGATGCTTAGGCTCAGCTACTTCCATCTCAGCTCAGCCAGACCTTTCTTGGGATTTACAGTGCCAAGGCCTACTCTGTGGTGACTCTGCACTTTGTATTTAAAGTGCCAAAAATTCATCCCAGAATAGCTTCACAGAAATCAGAGAGAGGCCAAGGACAAATTTAGCCCAAGGACTGCAAGCACTGAGATTCTAGCTGCCCCCATGCAGATGTACAACAAAGGGAAAGGTTCCTTTGTGCCCAAGGCTCTCTCTGAGTTTGAAGAGCTGGCAGATGGAAACGTTGACTTTTTACTTGTAAACTGAGTGAATTTGGTATGCCAATAGTCGAGAAGCAATAAACATGGAACCCCATGATGCTATTTTTATAGTCAAGTTTCAGAATATTTGGCATGAAACCTATTAAAATGCACACAAAAAATCACAGAATGCAAATGTGACAGGATTCCCAAGGTGGAGCCTGGAACTGTGGGACTGCAACGCCCCCCTAACTCTCCAGCCTGGGCTGTCTCTCACAATGCCTTGTGTGACAAAGTTCCTCCTTTACCTTGGTGGGTCTTGCGCTTATTGGCAGATTTGCTCACCTTGGAGCTTCACAGCAGCCCTCAGTTTGGCCGTTTTCGTGAACTCACAGTCCAGGTCAACTCCTCCTGTGTCTGACCAGGAGTTGGGAGGTTTGGGGGGAACCCGGGACCACCGTCTACTCCGGGTTCCAGCCCAGGGCCCTGTGCAATGCAGCTGTCTAGAGTGCCTCCTAGAACAGCTGTGCGACAGCTACAACTCCCTGGGCTACTTCCAACACTTTCTTTATCCTTACCATAGGACCTTCCTCCTGGTGTCTGATAATGTTTGTACTCCTCAGTCCTCCAACAGTACACGTTCTCACTCTCTGCTCCTAGCGCCTCTTGATCCCAGCTCCTTACACACGCACCACAAACTGAAGTGAGCTCCTTTTTAAACCAAGGTGCCCTGATTAGCCTGCCTTAATTGATTCTAGCAGCTTCTTGATTGGCTGCAGGTGTTCTAATCAGCCTGTCTGTCTTAATTGTTTCCAGAAGGTTCCTGATTGTTCTGGAAACTTCCCTGTTACCTTACCCAGGGAAAAGGGACCTACTTCACCTGGGGCTAATATATCTGCCTTCTATTACTCTCCTGTAGCCATCTGGCCTGATCCTGTCACACTTGCTAGTGACAAGCAGCAAACCCTTGCAGGTGCTGTTATCACTCAACACAACTACACATGGAGCCCCACACCCAGCTAGATTGCATGAATGCTCCCAGAGCCACTCATGAATCAGAGAGAGAAAGGCACCAGCCAAATCCCCCCAGCTCCCAGCACTGTACCTCAGGAATATACCGTTTTGCACTGCTAACAATGAGCAGTGCAAATTTATTAATTGGTTCACTACTTCGTCAATGGAAAGGGATATATACCAGCCTTTGTAAACCTGAGCAGATTCACGAAACACTTTGGGCGAATTCACTGATAAAGATAAACAGTTAAACTTATTGACTACAAAAGATAGATTTAAAGTGATTATAAGTGATAGGCAAAGAGTCATAGTAGTTACCAAAAGAAAAGAAAATATAAGCACTCACTCTAAACTCTCAATCCTATTAGACTGGGCAACATCTAGATTAAGCAGTTTCTCTCAACCCACTGGATATTGCAGTTCATAGTACACAGGATTCACCCTTCAAACCTATGCCACTCCCCTGTGTTGGAGTCTTCAGTCTTCTGAGTGTCCTTGTTGCTTGCTGCATAGGTGGGGGCAGGGGAAAGGCAAAGCAGTGGGGCCACTGTGTTTCGTTTTATACCCTCAGTCCATGTGCTTGGAGAACACAAGTCCAAGCATGTCTGGTGGGCACTGCTGAGTCACAAGGTGAAGCAATACCCCGGTGTGCCTCCTGTGAGTGAGTCATTGAACTGTAACTCCTCTGCTGGACAATGGTTGGTGATGTCCGTAAAGCACCCACCTGGGCATTGGTTACCTCTTTTCTCATTGTCTCTGGAGAGCTAGTTTCTGGGTGTTTCCCAAACCCACAGCATATTTTAGTGAAAACTATACAACACAGTTCTTATAATTTTATATGCATTAATGATACACATGTTTAGATGGAACAATGGGTTTTAGTAGATCATCACCTTTCACCTAATACCTCACATGGGATGCTTTATATGCAATATCACAATTATTTATAGATGAGGAATATGGGGGTTACAGGGCGCTGCCAGAGCTATAGAGTGTCACAGCAAATATGGTGAGACAATCAGATCTAAGCATAAACATTAACTCAAAGCTTTAGCTGTACTTACTGGATCCCCCTTTTCTCCTTTTTCAGAAGACTCTCCCTGTGATAGTATATAGTAAATGTTAATACTTACTTGGTAATTTTAAATGATAAACAGTTTGTATGTCTGTTTTTGGAAAACAACTCTTCAAAACATATAGAAAACAAACTAACAGTTATATGTATTCAATACATACAAACAACTTTATAAAATATATAAACTATGAAAGCCCATTTAAAGATTACATTAATGATAAAAAATGTGGACAGATAATAAAATGGGATTCTACCCAAGTTTGTTTCGTTTATGTCTGGGTCACATATTATATAATACATGTAATCATGACCATAAAGCTTTCAAACCTGGGTCCACACATCATCATGCTCCAACTTTCCACCTGCTGACTTACTAGCATCAGCTAGAACTGGGACTCCTTGAAGCCCAACTCAGATAGACAGCTCCACTCCTGGGCCCCAACTCCTGGGACAACAGAGCTCCTGGTTCGCCTGCTCCCCCTGCTGAAGGCAGGAGGAGGAGCAGAAAGTTGTCAGTTCAACTGGGCTTTATTCTGCTTTGGACTGCTTACCCTGTACAACCTGCTCTTGACTTTCTGATTTCCTGACTTGGCCTGATTCCTGGTTCTGGATCTCCATCTCTTCTCCTGACCCTGCCCTGGTTTCCTGACTCAGGCTGATTCCTGGTATCAGTCTCTCTGTTCCTAACCTCCTGGTTCTGAACCCTGGGTGGCATGGGGACCTGGCTACTTGCCTTGTACTAACCAGCAGGCCTGTCTGCCTATGTCCTGGGTCTGACACAGGATCAGAAACAGATAACACAAAGTGATGACTGAATTAGTGTAAAATTAGAGTTAAATTCTCAAAAGCAAATGACTTTTAATACACAGAACCATGATTCTTTCAAATTAACAGCCTAAACTAGATTTGTATGAAGATAATTTACAGTACAAGGTTTTAACAAGAACTAGTTGATCCTCTAACATTCTGTGGCCTGACATTACTTCAATTTAAATCACTAGCAAAACTCCTATTGATTCAATGGAAGCATGACTGAACTTTTTTGCTATTTCTAGAAAAATGCAGTTTACATCTTTTCACCAGTCATGAAAAATTGTTCAGCTGAATCTGCTGTTGGAAAGCTTCAACTAAAACTAAAAGATGATTAACTAGCAAAGTCTTTTTCTAAACTTTGATCATGCTAAGAATGCTATTTTTTTTCATCTAGGTATTGAAGATGGTACTTCTTCACACAACACACCATCAACTTGTGGAACTTGTTGCTAGGGGATGTTATGAAGGTCAAAAGTGTAACTGGGTTAAAAAAAGAATTAGGTAAGTTCCAGGAGGATAGGTCCATCAATGGCTATTAGTCAAAATAGTCAAGGATGCACCCCATGTTCTGGGTGTCCCTAACCACTAACTGCCAGAAGCTGGGACTGGATGACAGGGGATGGATCACTCAATAATTTCCCTGTTTTGTTTGAAGCATCTGGCATTGGCCACTGTCAGAAGACTGGATATTGAGTTAGATAGACCACTGATCTGACCAACTATGGCCATTCTTATGTTCCTAATTTAAGAGAAAGTAAAAAAATATTGTTATTTTAATCAGCAATCAATATTTCATTGTTTGAGATACTTGCTTTCTTTTGAGGTTTTAGGTACCTCCTGGTTGTGCCTAAGTCTGTGGTGTTTTGGAAATCCATGCATCTTGAAATCAGGAAGCAGAGAAGCACACAAAAAATAAAGAGGCAAAGCAAAAAATGGACTAACCTTTTTCAAAGTGTAAAGAAGATTAATTTCATATGGGGCTTTTTTGGCCGCAGCTTTTGTCTTATTTTATGCTAGCAGGTCTGACCATCTCTAAATTATAGACTCTATCTTCACCCATCACCATCACAAAGGCAAGCCCCAAAAGACCATAAATGTTGCAATGTCACTATTATGGTAAGCAATGCAGCAGAGAAAGCATTCAGAGGACTCCGCACAACACAGATCAGCGGTATCCAGGGCTACATACAACGAGTATATGAAAAACTCAGCAGTGACTGGAGAACTCATTCAGCAGCTCATCCCTATTCAGCAATTTACTTAAGCACATACTTAACTTTAAGTTGGATGGGATTTAAGTATGCAGTTGGGACACAGCTTCAACACACCAGGGTTAAACCCAGCTTTGCTGCACTGCAGGTGGCCCTGTCCATTAGTCACTCTCATGCCCAACAGCCATGACCACCCTGCAGAGACATCCAGGCCAGAAAACAAAATGTAGGTTGTGAGGATGCTGGGCCCAAAGTCTACCATTGGAGCATATTTTTCTGTTCCCATCATTCTTCTACTTGCCCTTTACTCTGTTTTCAAGGATTTGGCCCAAAAAATAAACCACACTTGGCCATCACATCTAAGAATATGAGTTAGGAATTATTATTTATTATTATTATTTATAATAATTATTTATTATTATTATTATTTCACCTTTTGCACCGGTCAAGCCCATTTCTCCTTGATGACCCTTTTAAAAAAATAAAAAACTATTGACAATCTTTGTCCTTTTTTATTCTGACAAACGGAAAGAATCTTCCCCTTCCAGCTGCTCCTTGCACTGAATGTAGCATGAAATCTTGTTAATCATCATAACTGAAATGTGTGATTTAACCAGCTCCAACTGAATTTAAATTATTGTCTTCTGCTGGAGAGCTACTCAAAATCAAACACTTGGCAACACTATGATATATCTAGTGTGTCTTCTCTCTTTTCTCCGTAGACCAACAGTACAGCAAATTGGCAAATATATATTCCATTATTTAAAATACACAGATGCTTCCTGTCAAAATGTTTAAACCCAACATTTGACCACTTAATTTGCTATAAACTGCTTGGGAATGACCTGCATCTTTTAAATACTTTTGGTTAACCATCCCTGTCACTTTATTAAAGAGAATTTTTTAAAATACCCACTATTTGCTAGTGCTACCAAATATATTTTTGAGCTCCTCTTTCTGGTTCAATAGACAATATTATGTATGCACATATTCCAAACACTATGCACATTTCCTTTTGCTCTCCTAAAAACACAGAAAAAATATTTTTCACTGTTCCCCCTGCCCAATTCAGACCTAAAAAATGGAGGAAATGAACAAAAGAAGACATAATATTTTCAGAGTTCTAAAAGAGCATTACAACAGTACAAACTGTCATAATTTCATCGCAAGTCACACAATTTTGGCCCCTGCTTGAACAGGTCTTAAGATGATATGAGAATTTCAGCCCTACTGGATGGGAAAATCCTCTGACAGGTTGTATTCCCCACTTCCCTGCCTCCTCGAGAGAAGCCAATCAGTGCTTCTGCAGAAACCGGGCAGAGCTCTCTCCCCACCCTTAAGAGCTGAGTTTTTGGGTAGGTGAAGTAGAGAGGGACCAGCTGACATTTCACAGAGAGGAAGGGGAAAAGAAAGAGCCCAGCAAGTTTCCTCCTCCGCCCGCCTGTTAAAAATGGGTAATCTCCCCTGGGTGCTCCTACGCACTCCCTACAACACCAGACCTGGGAAGAGGGCACGAATAAACCCTGGAACTAATTCCCACACCCAGGCCTGCGAAGACAAAGAGGAACCCCCTGTAGCCTCCCCCCACCAGTTCTGAGAAACTGGGTGAAGAACCACTGAAGCTGCAAGAGCAGAGGTGGGGTTGGGGGCCAGAAATGCTGAGAGAGTTGCAGGGGAATATATAATTAATTGCTGGGCGACGGGCAGATGTGGGGCTATGGAGGCACAGAATTAATTAGACTTTGGTGGCATGGGGAGAAACTGGATGATCCGCACAATCATGCAGCGCTTTATAAAAATCTTTGAAATTTGATCTCATATGGGTCCCCCAGTGAGACCTTCTGCAGCAGCTTACTTTATACATTTGAGAACAGTGCCAACACTGAAATTGTCGAAGACTGGGGAGTGTTCAAAAATCAAAAGGCCAAAAACTAAGATCATCTCTTAAAACAAAATCTCATTATTTAGGAGGGGGATTGACTCGTGATTTTTGAACACTTGGGTTGGATATACTGCATTTCAAAACAGTGGAGATTAAAAATATTGTAATGAACCTACTGGCTCATTACTGAGCACTGTGTTAACCTCAAATTCAACATCCAGCAAGTAGAGGGCTCCATAATCCCTCCAGTAGAGTAAAGTGAAGCACTGCTAGAAGTCAGAGAAGACCTAGTTCAGGAGAGAACAAGAGGTTGCAGGATGACTGCATTAGCAGGCTGGAGGCAGCAGCCTAATACTGGTTGTGGAGGGAAGGTCAGATAGCTTGGAAAGGCTGTGAGCCAGGCTGGGAAGAATCCTGTCCATGGCTAGCTGTGACAGGCAGATACTTAGAAGCAGCCTGCAAACAGCTGGGCCACATGCATGGGTCTGAAGATGACGGACAAAGAAACATAATTCTGACTGTGGGATCTCCAGGCCAGTGCATAACTGACTCCTGCAGGGAGTATCCTTGGCACTGGACCTGAGGTCGCTGACCTTCATACCACTTTATAAAACTACCCTTAGGGGTTGGAGTAAGAACTGTTGTGTATTAAATTTCTCTCTTTTAATTTGGAACCATTAAAACCTAGATGCCCAGGGAAAATGCAGTATTTATTTCTGGCAGCCCTCATAATGCAATTCTTTCTTATTCATCATGCTGTATAAGTGTGTTTGGGTAGAGGTGGGCAAATAACTGATTTTTCAGTTCACTGGCGGTTAAAAAAGTCAGTTTGATCTTAATATTCTCAGAATATTCTGAAAAATTGTGGTGAATTAAACAAGTAGGTGAAAAACCAGGTTTGGGCGAACAAATTATTTTTTTTAACTAATCATTTAGTTTCCAGACCTTTTTTAATGTAAAAGCAAAGAAAGTGAAGGAGAAGATGGTGGTGCCCCCGTGTTATAATTTTTAGCACACTAGCTAGGGAACTGGGAGACTCAAGTGTAATTCTCCCCTCTGTGGAGAAGGGATTTGAATTTGGGTCTTTCACATTATAGAAACATACCTTAGCTATTGGACTATGGGAATATTCTGATGTGTGTTTTTCTCAATCTCTTGTATTCAAGCAGGTCCACTGTGTGTAAGTAATTAAAACATCTTTGGCACAGGGACATCAAGTTGGGTCTCCCACACTACAAGAGAGTGCCCTAACCCGTCCTATAGCATAGTCTTGGGCAGCTCTTTCTCAGTCTCTCCACTGAAGATTGCTCCACTTTGTATAAAATACTTGAATAGTCATTGCATCTGCAAGAGAAAATGACAATGACCCTAGCTGTCAAGGCACTCAGCTAGGAGATAGATAACCAAGTTCATGTCCCTGCTCCACTGGACTATACACAGCAGAACAGCTTGACCAGGAGAGATTGAGAGAAACCCACTCCAGAAGGTCCCATAGCCCAGTGGCCATAGCCCAATCTACAATGTAGGAAACCAAAGTTCAAATCCTCTATCCAGCAAAAGGGGAATTGAACCCAGGTCCCCCACATTCTGAGTGAGTGCCCTAAGCTGTGGGTTAGAAGTTGCAACATGCAAACACACAAACCTGTTTTGTGAATGGTATCTAAGTTCCAACCCACCTACCTCCCAAATTTTTATTTGGCTACTTTGTGTCAAATTTCAAATAAATGTGGGTGATCAAAACTGCATTTTCCAGTGAATAAACTATTTGTCTGAAAAAGTCACCCAGTTCCATTTGTGGGAACCCCCCAAGAGCTAGAGCCTGAAAGGCCGAATGCTTGGAGTGCCTACAGCACTTGCCTCTGAGCACATAGTATACCCAAATCACTACCAAACATCTACGGGACTGGTGCACCATAGCATTCACAGCACTTTCCTGCAGATTAGACATACTGAAGATGAGTGTCCTTTCAAATGGTACAACTGATTTTTCACTGCAAGAATGAAAATTCAACTACATTAAAGAGGTATAAGTCTAGAACTAATTGAATAAAATAATCAACCTGTGTAATTCACTTCCATAAGAGTTTGTTGGGACAATTACTAAGGCTGGATTGAACAAAGGAGTGGATACATACATGACTGGTTAAACAGCTGGTGCCATGCAAACTAAGGTGATTAAACGAGTAATTATGTCTCTAGTTTCAGGGCATGAGATGAGCACCTCCCGTGGTCACTAAGGAATTTTTCTCCAGTATAATATTACACAAGTATTTAAATATGTTATTTTTTAATCTTCTTCCTTTCTCTCACTGGCCAGCGACCAAAGGCCTGATCAAGTGTGCAATCTGCTCCTCCTATGAAGGAGACTGCAACAAACCAGATGAATGAGACTACAGGTGAACTTAGGAGTGACAAGCCGGTTGGTATTTTGCAATTCCTCATGCCATTATGTCTCAGATGCTTACAATTTCTCCCTTTTGTCCTTTTTGTCCAGGAGCCTCAGGTAATCCTAGTTGTCCTCCATCACCCTGTGAAGAATTGCAAGTGAAATAATATAATAAATATAATATAAAATATTATAATAAATGTAATATGCAGTTACCATAATTTTGCAATATTAGGTCCTATGCTGATGTGTTATTTTCTGTGTAAATGCAAACATCCTAATTTAGCATCAAACAGAGGCGGTAAGATAACTTTGATGTAGTGCATAGGTTATGTGGTACAAGAATGTATTCTCCTCCATGCGAGAGATATTCGTATTCCATTCAATTAATGGGAGTTCTACATCTATAGAGAGAGCAAAATATCCATGTTGAGTACTACTGTGTAGATCTGAGAAGAGAATTTTGTCTTAAATCATTGGAAAGAACATTATTTTTATGATCATTATCACAGTAAATTTCTTAAGTGTGAAAGAAAGAAACAACAACAAAAAATCCCTTTTCTAATATGAACAAGCACATCAAGAAATGTTCATTTTCGTTTTGAGCAGCATGAAGACATGGATAAAGGAAGAGATGAATTGATATTAGTGACAGTATATTCCCACTGTTCCTCAGAATAAGCAAACTGATTGAAGCAATTTGTCTTAAAATTTTATTTTTATTGAGACTACGTATTGTACTGTGTGTATCTACCCTTTCGCACAAGGCCTGTACATATTAAATATATAATAAATGGCTTTTTGCTTTAATTTTACATAGGGAAGACATGGTAAAAATGAAGTAGGTATGTGCAGCAGAGGCAATGTGGCCTAGTGGCTAGCTGGGTCACCATGGGTAAGTAACTTTACTTCTCTGTGCCTTGGTTTCCCCATGTGTAAAATGGGAATAATGATGTAAAATGTTTTGAGAGCTACTAATAACAAGTGCTATATAGATATTATTATTAACAATAATAAAGGAGATAAATTACAAAATATAAACTTCAGTAAGATTCCTATTGCTTTTATAAAGGTATATCTTTATATCTTGATGGCTTTTTGTTCAATTTCTAGGGCACTTCAGCAGTTAATATACAGGAGTCTTAATCTGCCTGCTGGCTACTAACTAATATTAGGATTAGCTGCAGAGGCAGCTTAATAATGACTGTTGAGTAGCAGTTGACTTGATGAAGAGAACAAACCAGAGACAAACAGTTACTATAGATTGAATATAGAGAGTTATTGTTTATATTGAGATATGCCTTGAATTTATATGTATGGAAAAAAATTAAAACATTATTTTGGGAAAGATAATATTAGATCAATCAGCTGTATTTTTATATACTATTTGAATATCCACATATAAATCATTCTTTGTTAATTTTTTAAGATGCAGGAAAATATTTAGAAGAAGAAAATAGTGATAGAAAGTAGCAATAGATTATTCAAGAATTAAAGAGAACATCGGAAACATTTTCTAAAACGGTTTATGAATATACTTTCAGTCACTTTCCATCGTGCTTTACATTTTTTACCTTCCAATGCCTGTGACCTGATTGAGTCCCACAAAGCTGATTTTTCTACCCAATCTAAGGATGTTTGTAAGCAGATTTGATTTTAAAACTGAAGTGACCTTATATTTATGTACATTGAAATAATGATAAACCACAAAGTAAAGGCCAAATTCTGCGCTCACTTAAACCCACTGAAACCACATTGAAGCCAGTAGAATTGCACATGGTGTGGGCACAGAATAAGCCTTGACTATGTAGAGAAATAGGTAGAGATGAGTGGTTATTAAATTATGACGGGTCTTCAATGGTATCTGTCTATGCTATCTCCTTATTTGTCTTACGGGGATCACAGTATTTCTCATAATTCATAGAAATGCCACTTTAAATAAACCATACAAATATCACCAGAAAAGACTGATATTAAGGACTTCACAAGAGTTTACCTACAAGGAAAACCACTGAAAAAAAATCTTCAGTGAGAACTTGAGACTGCTTTGAGAGGCCACATAAAATCAAGGAAATTGTTATTCCATTACCACCTGTACAGAAGGGAATCTCATAACCCACAGAACATACTATCTTGTGATTATGTAAAGCTTTTCATCTTGCAGGTACTTTACAAATGATGTATTGTCAGGAAAGGGATTTGGCACCTCCCAAGTGGAGTGGAGTGCCCAGCCAGCATTCACCACATTATATAACAGTGTGAGAAAGCAGAAATTTAGATCAAGGATACAGGAACAAACCCCTACTTGTGAGAATAGCTCAATGGGATTTTTTAATGTCCAGAAAGAGCAGACGGGTTCTCATAAATATTCACCTACCCTAAACTACACAGAACTTAATTTATCTGTTTCAGTGGTTGAAAGGCATGGGTCCACCCTGCTGAGATTTAAACCTGTGGCTCCAGAGAGTCTGGGTATTTAAAACCTGATGTTTAGACTAGTAAACCATCTCTGCTATCATAGTAAATACTAAACTTAGCACTCCCTTGCTGAAAAGTTACTTGCTTGTGAATAAGTCATTAAACTCTTCACACTGGACAGCTGAAGGAAGGAGTAAGTTGGTGCTCTGTAAAGGATTTAAAAGATGATTAATTTCTTGAAACAAACAGCTGGCCTATATTTTGCCAGAAGACATTAATTGGGAAACATAAGATGCCCTAGGAACCCTTAGAGCCTCACGGTGGTGAGAAACATGACTCCTGTAGACAGATGCATATCAATTCCTGAGGACCTCCTCCGTCACTTTAGAATTAATCTTAAATAGTATGTATTCAAAGAGAGCCTTTGCAATGTAAAAAAGGAAGATGTCAAATAGCCCGGAAGTAGAGAAGTAGCTTCAAGAAACAAGTTGTGGACAAGGAAAATACTTGATATTAACAGAATTTACTTTTTGGCAAGAAAAAGAAATTGCTAAGGTGATCAAATATACATATGCAAAGGAAGGTGACAGACCAAGCATAGAGACTAAGGCTCTGAATTTGGAAAACATCTCTCCTCAGGACAGCACATAAGCATGTGCTTAAGTTCCGGTAAAGTCAATGTCCTGATTTGGGGCTTATATCCAGAAAGCATCTTATGTAATGAGTCAACTCATTGGGATATATCATGGAATGGGTTGCACTTCACTTATATCTTCTGTGCCATAAATATTGATGAAATCATTTAAACATTCTGCAGTTCTCTCCACCGAGAAGAAAAATTTATACATTTGGTAAAAAAACCTTGTGAGCATTCAGAAGCTTTGTAAAGAGTCAGAGTTCCGACATTCAGCAGGACAGGTTGCATTAGAAAAATATGAACTATGAGACTATAGGCAGTGATGTATCTGATCTTAGATTTTAAAGCCAAAAGGAACTTTTATAATAATGGCACCTTAGAGACTAACAAATTTATTTGAGCATAAGCTTTCGTGAGCTACAGCTCACTTCATCGGATGCATCCACTGAATCCACTAACATCCACTGTTAGTCTCTAAGGTGCCACAAGTACTCCTTTTCTTTTTGCGAAGACAGACTAACATGGCTGCTACTCTGAAACCTTTTATAATAATATAATTTGACCTCCTGCATAACATAAGCCACTGAATTCACTCAGTAATTTCTGCATCAAGCCCATATTATATATCTCATTATATATATATATATGATATCTTAACAGCTCATTTACATGTATATTTGAAGGTTTTCTGTATAGACCTAATTTCTTACTATAAATTTTACTCACTTTAAATGAAACAGAGCTTGGAAAATCTTGTATTAAGGTTTAGCAGCTTACAGTGACAGAAAACTGAACTCAAGGCCAAGTAATATTTCCTAATTACAACAGACTGCAGAACTACTGGAAAAATCTCTGGCAAGGATTTAAAGGAATGACTGACAGTACTGTCAAAGTAATTTGAACTTTTATCTGGTAGGTGTAGGAGGGAAGATTAAATGAAGTCCATATAATCTAGAGGTACTGCAATAAAAATGTAGAACTTTAGACAAGGCTGTTTGGAAATCAGAAATGACGAGGGTCATAAAAAATGTGAAAATATATTTGGATTCCAACACTGCAGACACTTGGTTCTAGACAGCAAGGTTCAGATATTCAAAGTAGCCATTAGGTTTTTACAGAAAACATTTATTTAAATCCCTTAAATAGCCTTGAAAATATCAACCCAAGTTTCTAACTTTCCACTCTATTCTCAGGTTCATCACAGGTCAGATTAAGAAACAAGAATTTAAAGTGAGGTCTTTGAGGGTAAAAGAAGAATTAACAATCTGTCTTTGAGAAGGTTAAACCTCTGAGTTTTGTAAACCATGGGACAGCTTTTGAGAAGTAATATGTATATAGCCCCCAGACTTGCAAATTCTTAAAGTTCTGCATTCTTTTTCCAAGATTGTGGATTCAGACAGGAAGAAACATATTTTTCAACTCAGGTTGATACAAAATAGGTTTAATTTTCTTAGTTTGAATAATGATACCTATCTCTTATATAGTGCTTTTCATCCGTAGATCTCATAGCACTTTACAAAGGACTGATCAAAAGATATCAAAGAGGAATACCAATGAGGAATATATAAGTAGGGGAGAAAAATTAGCACTCCTGCAATGCTTCCCTCTTACTTTATTTATCTAATAACTTGAAAATATGAGCGCTCTGTCCCTTTAAGCGGCTTTACTGAGTTTTTGCATATATGGCTATTTATGGAAGTTTATGAAAAGTACCATTAGACAATCAAAGAGACTTTCACAGTTCCGTTGAAAGAGTAACTACCAAGTTTGATTTTTGGTCTCTTTCATAAATGGAAAGCCAAACTATCAAAAATTAAAGATTATGGTCCGAGCAAACAATAAATACACTCTGACATACACACCCTTGTCATAAATATAAAGGGAAGGGTAAACCCCTTTGAAATCCCTCCTGGCCAGGGGAAAGCTCCTCTCACCTGTAAAGGGTTAAGAAGCTAAAGGTAACCTCGCTGGCACCTGACCAAAATGACCAATGAGGAGACAAGATACTTTCAAAAGCTGGGAGGAGGGAGAGAAACAAAGGGTCTGTGTGTCTGTCTATAGTCTGTCTTTGTCGGGGATAGACCAGGAATGGAGTCTTAGAACTTTTAGTAAGTAATCTAGCTAGGTACATGTTAGATTATGATTTCTTTAAATGGCTGAGAAAAGAACTGTGCTGAATAGAATAACTATTTCTGTCTGTGTATCTTTTTTGTAACTTAAGGTTTTGCCTAGAGGGGTTCTCTATGTTTTTGAATCTAATTACCCAGTAAGGTATCTACCATCCTGATTTTACAGGGGGGATTTCTTTATTTCTATTTACTTCTATTTTATTAAAAGTCTTCTTGTAAGAAAACTGAATGCTTTTTCATTGTTCTCAGATCCAAGGGTTTGGGTCTGTGGTCACCTATGCAAATTGGTGAGGCTTTTTATCCAACATTTCCCAGGAAAGGGGGGTGCAAGTGTTGGGAGGATTGTTCATTGTTCTTAAGATCCAAGGGTCTGGGTCTGTAGTCACCTAGGCAAATTGGTGAGGCCTTTTACCAAACCTTGTCCAGGAAGTGGGGTGCAAGGTTTTGGGAAGTATTTGGGGGGGAAAGACGCGTCCAAACAGCTTTTCCCCAGTAACCAGTATTAGTTTGGTGGTGGTAGCGGCCAATCCAAGGACAACGGGTGGAATATTTTGTACCTTGGGGAAGTTTTGACCTAAGCTGGTAAAGATAAGCTTAGGAGGTTTTTCATGCAGGTCCCCACATCTGTACCCTACAGTTCAGAGTGGGGGAGGAACCTTGACAACCCTCTTTTTCATGGGGACACAAGAATGGCTGATTCAATGAGCACTAGATGTCTGTGTATAAAATTAACCAGTTTATGGTATATGTGTGTGTGCGTGCATGTTTTTCACATGGGGACTTCGAAAATTTGGTTCTGAATCTCTACAGCTACAATTATTTGGATGACAAAGAATAGATCTCTACCTGTTGATTATAAGAATCACAATTTAGAATGCTTTTTATAAAGAATAATTGGGACTATATTGTAGAAGCTGCTTTTATAGTATAATGAATCATAACTATAGAACTGGAGTCCTTGTGGCACCTTAGAGACTAACCAATTTATTTGAGCATGAGCTTTCGTAAGCTACAGCTCACTTCATCAGATGCATACCGTGGAAACTGCAGCAGACTTAGTGGGGTGGGAGGAGGTATTGTTTCATATTCTCTGTGTATATATAAAGTCTGCTGCAGTTTCCACGGTATGCATCTGATGAAGTGAGCTGTAGCTCACGAAAGCTCATGCTCAAATAAATTGGTTAGTCTCTAAGGTGCCACAAGGACTCCTTTTCTTTTTGCGAATACAGACTAACACGGCTGTTACTCTGAAAACTATGGAACTATAGAACTATAGAATCATAGTTCTTGAAAGGACCTCGAGAAGTCATCTAGTCTATATTGGGACTATATTGTAGAAGCTGCTTTTATAGTATAATGAATCATAACTATAGAACTATAGAATCATAGTTCTTGAAAGGACCTCGAGAAGTCATCTAGTCCAGTCCCCTGCACTCATGGCAGGACTAAATATTATCCAGACCATCCCTGACAGGTGTTTGTCTAACCTGCTCTTAAAAATCTCCAATGATGGAGATTCCACAACCTCCCTAGGTGATTTATTCCAGTGCTTAACCACCCTCACAGTAAGGAAGCTTTTCATAATGTCCAACCTAAACCTCCCTTGCTGCAATTTAAGCCCATTGCTTCTTGTTCTATCCTCAGAGGTTAAGAAGAACAATTTCTTTTCCCTTCTTCTAACAACCTTTTATGTACTTGAAAACTGTTATGTCCCCTCTCACTCTTCTCTTTTCCAGACTAAACAAACCCAATTTTTTCAATCTTCCGTCACATGTCTTCTAGACATTTAATCATTTTTGTTGCTCTTCTCTGCACTTTCTCCAATTTGTCCACATCTTTCCTGAAATGTGGCACCCAGATACAATACTCCGGTTGAGACCTAATCAGCTCAAATAGTGTGGAAGAATTACTTCTCATGTCTTGCTTACTTCATTCCTGCTAATACATCCCAGAATGATGTTCACTTTTTTTGCAACAGTGTTACACTGTTGACTCATATTTAGCTTGTGGTCCACTATGACCCCTGATGCCTTTCCACAGTACTCCTTCCTAGGCAGTCTTTTCCCATTTTGTATGTGTGCAACTGAATGTTCCTTCCTAAGTGTAGTACTTTGCATTTGTCCTCATTCATCCTATTTATTTCAGACCATTTCTCTAGTTTGTCCAAATCACTTTGAATTATAATCCTAACATCCAAAGCACTTGCAACCCCTCCCAGTTTGGTATCGTCCACAAACTTTATAAGTGTACTCTCTCTGCCATTATCTAAACCACTGATGAAGATATTGAACAGACCCAGACCCAGAACTGATCCCTGCGAGACCCCACTCATTATGCCCTTCCAGTATGACTATGAACCACTCTCTGGGAACGGTTTTCCAACAGTTTTGCAACCATCTTATATTAGCACCATCTAGGTTGCATTTCCCTACTTTGTTTATGAGACGGTCATGCGGGACAGTTTCAAAAGCTTTACTAAAGTCAAGATATACCACATTTACCGCTTCCCCCAACCCACAAGGCTTGTTACCCTGTCAAAGAAAGTTATCAGGTTGGTTTGACACAATTTGTTCTTGACAATTCCATGCTGTTACTTATCACCTTATTATCTTCTAGATGTTTGCAAATTGATTGCTTAATTATTTGCTCCATTATCTTTCCGGGTACAGAATTTAAGCTGACTAATCTGTAATTTCCAAGTTGTCCTTATTTCCCTTTTTATAGATGGGCACTATAATTGCCCTTTCTTTCTGGAATCTCTCCTGTCTTCCATGACTTTTCAAAGATAATCACTAATGGCTCAGATATCTCCTCAGTCAGCTCCTTGAGTATTCTAAGATGCATTTCACCAGGCCCCTAACAGACATCTAACAAGTCTAAGTAATTTTTAACTTGTTCTTTCCCTATTTTAGCCTCTGATCCTACCTCATTTTCACTGCCATTCACTACGTTAGACGTCCAATCACCACCAATCTTCTTGATGAACACCAAAACAAAGAAGTCATTAAGCATGTCTGTCATTTCCACATTTTCTTATTGTTTCCCGGCCCCCTCCCACATTGAGTAACGGGCCTACTCTGTCCTTAGTCTTCCTCTTACTTCTAATGTATTTGTAGAATGTTTTCTTGTTACCCTTTATGTCTCTAGCTAGTTTGATCTCGTTTTGTGCCTTGGCCTTCTAATTTTGTCCCTATATACTTATGTTATTTGTTTATATTCATCCTTTGTAATTTGACCTAGTTTCCATTTTTTGTAGGACTCTTTTTTGATTTTTAGATCACTGAAGATCTCCTGGTTAAGCCAGGGTAGTCTCTTGCCATACTTCCTGTCTTTCCTATGCAGTGGGATAGTTTGCTCTTGTGCCCTTAATGATGTCTCTTTGAAAAACTGCCAACTGTCTTCAATTGTTTTTCTGCTTAGACTTGCTTCCCATGAAATCTTACCTACCTATATCCTAAATCAAAATACTGCACTGCCATCTTTACTGTCAGAGTTTTCCACATAAATAACATCTAAAGGGACAGATTTTGGATTGAGCTTCTGACCTGCTTGTGCCAGTAGGGCGGTAGAATCCAGTCCAGTTGGCAAATCTCTCTCTCTTGCACATGGATAGACACACACACACACATTTAACTTCCATACCTGGTTATAATGCCTGTATTGGAATGGGAGGAAGGAGATATTTTTCAAATAGGGACACTTTATGTTACATATTCCTACATTAAAACTATGGTACACTTTTAAAGGTTTCACATGTTAAATTTGGTTATATAGTAAATTATTGGTTCTAAAGTCATTATCATTCCTTCTGGATAAATAAAAGTCCTGTAAAAGAGTGCATCATTTAAGCAACATAAAGTCCCCCAATTCTGGGAACCAGCAGGTTATTTCACCAAGGATCAGTGTGACAGAGGTTGAAAGAGATAACATTTGTATCAGGCTTAATTGAAGTCTGCTCTGTTAGGTGTAGAATCTTTTTTAGTTTGTTACTGGAATGTCTCTTTGAAAAACTGCCTTCCACAAAATTAAACTGAAAAAAAAATAACAACCAGTTATCAAGCAGAAGTAGTTACTGATGGGACTGGACAAACAACTCAATTATTGAATCTTAATTTGAAGGGTAGCAAGGTTTTGTTTTCATTGACGGAGACAAGAACCATGGCTTAGATGGACTAATTTTCAATTTTTATCAGTAATAATTATACTTTACATTTTTACTGATGCCTTTCAACCAAGTAGTGTAACTGCTTCATAGAAGACGATACCATGTTTAGATACAGGGGTGGTGGGTGCTCTAGAAAAAAAATGTGTTACTGAGACCTGTAAAACTTAGAAGAATAATATATACCGGGCTAAGTTTTTCCCGTGCAACTGTCCCTTCCCCTGAACCGTGTCTCCAATGAGATTTGCACATGTTGGAAATCAGAACAGAACATGCTCTGTTAGATCCTTGCAAGTAGGAAACTGGGAAATTTATAGCTAAAATAATGTATATATCTCAAACCTGCGCTGTCCATATACTGCAAAAGAAATAACATGTTGTTTTGATGGCTGTGAGAAATACTCATTTAAATAACAAAGGGAAAATATACTGGGTCACATCCTTGAGTCTCCCTGAGATACATTTGGTGCAAGCATGGCACTATGGCAACTATGGGAACTGAGGCCAGTTCAGCCCCTGGCACAAATCAAAGCAACCCAGGGTATTTGGGCTGGAGGCAGGAGTAGGTGGTGTACAGCAGCTTTGTGGGCTTTATATCACATGGAGATTTGTGTGTGAGAAGCTGAATTCCATTCAATTTTGAGAAGGGCTCTCTCTTGCTAAAATAGAATTATTTGGTTATGTGCTATTTAAAATAGAGACTATGCAGATCCTTGCTGCTCCCCCACCTCCCTGCCACAGTCCCATGACTGTGGCACTGCTCCCCCCCATCCCAACACCCCCGGCCCCAGAGCACTTTCTCTTTTGTGTAACACTTTCTCAAGTGTTTTAAGAGCCTTCAAGATATTATACACTGAAGATATTATTGTTAGGCAACATGAAAGAGGAAAGCTTTTGAAATCTTCATAACATGAATCTATAGAAAAACCCTATGATCCTGCCCAAGGACTTGTAAGCACATTCCTGTCATCTGCAAGAAGATAGCAGCGCAAATCACTTTTAAACCATCGTGCAAAACAGGGATTAGGGAATAATTCAGTATTAGAATTCTACTGTTTTCGTTTGGGTTAGTGGATAGGAGCGAAGACTTTCAGATCAAGAGCCAATGTGAAATTCAAAAGAGTGGATCAAGAGATTCCAGATGAGTCTCAATAAAAACCTGTAAAAGGGGTTGGCTCTTGATCACATCAAGAAGGCCAACCTCAAGAAGCTTCCAACTTTAGGAATGTCCAAATGGGGCATGGGCAAACAAGATTCTGCTTTCTGTAAAATCATCCAGGCCTAGAGAGCCAGAAGGGAAATATTGAAATGATAAATACTTATGTCTCTGTAAATATAAAGCAATAGAGATATTTTTCTAAATAAAGGAGAAATGCAGAAGGATCTCAAACAAATCCAACTGTTCAATTTTAGAGTAACTACTATAAAAATCAGATAGTTCAGGAAAAAAGAAATATAAAAATCAGATAGTTCAGGAAAAAAGAAAAATGTCAGGAACAATTTGGCTACACCAATACACAGTGTTGCCATGATATTCTTGATACCTCTGACAGTTCCACGTGTTAATGTGTATGAAAGATGCTACTTGTGAACTAGATATGACAGAAGATCTTTGTTATGTGATAATTTTCCATTGTGGTACCAATTGTTCTGGACATAAAGATGTAGTGATGGATTCATGGAAGCCGTTTGATATAACTTCTGAGAAAATAATAGCTCTCAGGAGTAATGGAACTCCAACTATGATTGAAAAGAAAAATGACACAGTTACCTTGCTAAAATAAAAACATAACTGATATCAGAAAAGGGTTCGTCCCATGGTGATATATCTATCTATCTTTTCATGCTGCTTTTCCATAAATCAGCTTTCTGTGAAGAATATTAGGTTATTGTAAGTGACATTATTATTATTATTATACCTAGCTCCTATATTGTGTTTTTCATCCATATATATCTAAGTGCTTTACAAAAGAGGTCAGTAACATTATCCTCATTTTACAGGTGAGGCACAGACAGGTTATATGACTTGCTCAATCCACAAGTCTACACTGCCTCTCTCCATAGGTCACACTGGAAAGTGAGCAATGAGTATAGTTAATATATTATTTTGGGTGGAGAGGTTGCTGGAAATAGCAGCTTCTGAGCATGAGACTTGCTCTTGCCCCTTCAAAGGCATATAATAAGGGGATGCATCGTCAAAGCAGACTCATGAGTGTGCTGAGGAAAGGTTATATGGCTTTCACTCATCCAATTATTTTGAGTCATTTCTCCAAGCATAATTCAATTTTCCCTTTCTTAAGAGGAGCTAGGACCTGTGACTGAAGGCAGCAGGCAGTTATGTAATTCAAAAGAGTGGATCAAGTGCAACTTCCCCTTTTTCTCCTCAACTTTGAAAGTAAAGAATCACTTCCATAACATGCTCAACTCCTACTACTTACTTTTCTGAGGAGTTAAGAGTCTCAAGGCTGGATCAGCACATGGGCTCCTGGTCACATTTCTTTGCCCTATACACTAAGACATCAGGCTAGATTGATTAATCATTATTTCAAAGTCTTAGGAATGACCGCAATTTAAAGCCATTGTATCAAAAATATAACACTCATTCAATGCACATGCTGAAGTCAGATGGCTGTCCAAGGATGCATTTCTTGAGGATGGTATCATTTGGCTCCTATATAATCATGTTTTAAAAAAGCATTTAAATGAGGTAAATCTGAAATTGCAAGGGAGCATGATTTGCATTCTGACCCCAAAGCCTTTTCCTGCAGGCTCCCTCTGTTCCATTAGAATGCACAGAATGGCAAACATCCAGTTTTCCCACACATCTAGAACACCATTCTGCAAAATCCTGATGGGGTCTCTTATCAGCGAATCTTCCTTGAGGTACTGTACTCCATGATAGGATGACTGCCACCATTCTGTGTAGCAGCTCAGAGACCAAACCATTCATCATTTGCACTGGTGTCAAGCAGGGCTGTGTCACTGCTCCAACACTCTTCTCCATTTACCTTGCCGTGCTCCTGTTTCTCATCTATGACCACCTTCCTGATGGAATAGGGATTGAGTATCATATGGGTGGTCAACTCCTCAGTCTCTAACATTTCCAAACAAAATCTAAGATCATGAGAATTGGCATAACTGATCTTCAGTATGCAGATGATTTGGGTCATTCTCCCACACATAGAGGCTGACCTGCAAAGTACCCTAAATCTTTTTGCAGATGCCTATCACAGCCTGGGTCTCTCTCTCAACATTGGGAAAACCAAGGTACTCTACCAACCCCCACCTGCACAAACTACTCTTTGAACGTCACAAATCACCATCAGTGGAGAACCCCTGGTAAATGTGGAGCATTTTTCATACCTTGGCAGCCACCTCTCCAAAACAGCCAGTATTGATACAGAAATCAAATACAGGATGTGCTGGCACAGCACATCCTCTGGAAGAGTATTCAAACACGTCTTCAATGACAGGGATCTGCAAACAGGTACCAACATCTTGGTTTACAATGCGGTTGTCATCCGCACCCTTCTCTATAGGTGTGAGACCTGGGTAACCTACAGATGACATCTCAAGCAGCTCGAGTGGTTCCAGCAGCACTGCCTAAGGACGATTCTCAGGATCAGCTGGGAAGTCTGACGTACTAACATCAGCGTTCTCTCTGCAGCCATCAGCAGGTCATGAAACACCAACTCCGCTGGGCTGTCCACTGTGTATGTAGGGCTGAAATTCGCCTCCCAAAGCAAGTACTCTTCTCTCAGTTAAGTCAGGGAAGAAGGGCTCACAGAGGGCAGTGGAACTGCTTCAAAGACATACTGAAAGTAGACCTTAAAAGGGGAGGCATCAACCAACAAATTGGGAGGACCTGGAATGAAACAGAACACAGCGGCACCTCACTATACACGAAGCCACAGCTCACTTTGAGGAGAACGGACATGCTCGTGAGACAGAGAAATGACAAAAGAAGAAAGAAAGGGAACAACACTCCAGCCAACAACTATGTCTCCTCCAAGATTACATCTGTCACTTCTGTGGGAAAATCTGCAGGGCACGAATTGGGCTCCTCAGCCACTTAAAAACCAACCAATGAAGCCCCTTGGCAGACATCATCCTTGCATCGAGGTATAGCCGAAGAAGATGACTTTAAAAATGAGAAACAGGTCCATGTTTTCAAGTAATCAAAGAGAATGTCACTTCCTAGGGGGAAAACTTTTTGCCATGATGAAAGTGAATGAATGGAAGAGAGGCATTCAAAGGTATAAGTTCCTCCAGAACTCCCCATGGAGTTTGTGGAGATAAAAAGCTAAGAAGACAGTAAAGACAACTGAAAGTCAAATAGGCAGAAGTTATTTAAAAATAATGGATTAGAGAATAAAGTCTGGGAGAAGAGTATTATATCATAACAGCACAACTGAGGTGAGATGTAAAGCTGAAGGCCAATTGCCCGTTACCACAAAACAAAGGTAATTATGAAATGCATGCCCCATAGGGCTTACTGAGATTATGCTATTATAGAAAGAGACAAGGACATAAAAATTCATATCAAAGGGTTAGATTGTGCCTAGCCTTGCACAGCTGCACAGAAAAAGTGGGAGTTGGGATTGTGGGGGAGGAAGAGGAGGGCACAAAGAAACTTTCCTCATAAATGTGCTCCTGAACAGAGACCTGGCATAATTGCAGTCCTTTTATTGTAGGCTCAAAAGGGCTGGGGCACTTTAGCACTGACAGCAGCCCTAGAAACATCATACAGGGTGGGGAAGGGCAATTGCAAAAGCATAAGCCCAGCCAATAGAGCTGGATCAGAGTGAGAGAAAGTTCCCACTGCAACCTATTAAAAGGCGTAGCCGATGTTACCTTTGCATACGCTTATGGAGACCTCATGCCTGCCTCATCATATTCTCTTCATCCCCAAGGTGGGAAATGGGATAAAAACACAATCTAGTCCATTGCTCGCATTCTGGAAACCTTAAAATGTCACCTTAAATTCATGGTGAAAATATAAAATAAATGTAGCAATGACATTTTAATACCATGAAACTTCTCTCAGGCATGATTTGTAAAGTTAACAGTGGAGCATTATTCTGATATCTAAGTTTAAGATGTTATGCTTGTCCGGGTGCTGTTCTATAACTGCATGGCTAGAATCACTATATGTCAATCTGGTGGCTCAAGTTTACAGTGCCACTATCTAGTAAGGTTTCCTCCATGCTGTAAGTGGTCAGAAAAGTAACTTTACCTTTCTAACTCATTTATGGATATGCCATTGCTTTTCCTCCTCTTTCACAAATAAAACAAGTGTAACTGAGCTATAATATAACCCTGGAAGGACCGCACTGCTATGTTTGTCACCAATCCTGACCTCTCAGAAATTGCCTCATATATGAAATAAATCATTTATCACAAAATGGAATGAATCCCTTTAGTATGTCACAGTTTCATAAAACCGTCCTAGCCTATACCATGCAGGATTGTCTTGTGATTAAGGCACTGGAGTAGGATTTGGGAAACCTGGATTGTATTCCTGACTCTACCATAAACTTTCAGTGTGACCTTAGGAAAACCAATTAATCTTGCTGACTTAGTTTCTGTAAAAACAGAAATAACACTTCCCTACTGTACATGAATGATGTGAGGACACAATTTATTAAAGCAATTGAGGTGCTCATTTACTACAGTGATGAGTACCATAAAAAAAGAATATAAATAAACTAAAAGTAGACTCAACAGCAGAAATATTCCTACTTCTGACTATATATCTAAACCCAGTCAGGACCAGTCTTTACATTTCCTTTCACATTACTTTTCTATACCAACATCCCTGTATAATACTTTGGAAGGACCTATAGCTCACAAGCCCCTTTGGCCAAAAAAGAACTAGTATGACTGGTTCACAGGTCAGAAGCAATTTGATAAACAGTGGTTAAAGGAACACAGCAAAGGCAGCTTCCATCTTTTGAATGAGTGTTTTTCACTTCTGCTACTTCAGATATTTTTCAAACTTGCTCCTTTGTGAATATCAGTGAAGCGCTCACCTGAGCTGGGTTTGTCTGTTTTGGAACTGCATACAGTATTGAATTATATAAATAATTGAGGGAACTGAAGGACAGACAGATTATAGTTATATAAATAAGGAAAGTACTAAAAGTGTGTCCTGATTGTTTTCCAAAAATTACACAAAGGTTTCAGGTGTTATTTTTGTAGTAAAGTTGGGGATGAGAATGTGGGAACATAAGAGAAAATGCTTTTAAATACATTATAAAACATTTTTTTCTAAATTATATTGTGGTCCTTTCACTTTTACACTTCATCTGCATTTTCAGCCATCATCAGACTGCTGAAAATGTCCTTTCAGTCTCATAGCACACTGAATGGATCAATATAATTTACATTAAGTATGTTACATTGCTGACACAGCAGCAACAGAAAATTTTGGATTAATTTTCACAGGACTAGAAGTGAAAAAGTGAATTTTCAGTATAGTCAGTCTGTCTACCCATCTAAGAAATATTTCACAGTAATCACGTCTCTCCACACCATATTGCTTCCCCCTTAGAAAAACATTATTTTCTGCTAATTATACTATAAAGATACATGAGAATCTTCAGCACAAATTTGCGACACAATGTAACTACACCAAAGAGAAGCTGCTAAAAGCCACAAAGGCATGACATCTACCATGACTGAATAAATTAAACAAATCATGTATTGTTACCATGTCTTTTAAAAACAACCAGACCGAAAAAAACCCAACCAACCAACCACTGCCAGACGCTTCAGCACTACCACAGGTGCCAAGTATATTTTCCAATATACTTCTAAAGGCAGAGAAGTCCTGCAATGCTAGAAACTCTACCAACAGTCTCCACTTACCATTGCTTTGATTTTCTGTTTACTGTAATTAACTGATAACATTTGTTCACTTTCAAAATATTGGTAGAATTACAATATTTCCTGAGGCAGAGGAAATGAGATTTCCAAGGCAAACTGCTGGCTACTTAAGATAACTAGACTGGTGGCACTGACATACATACTAAATTACGTGAGACTAGAAGTGTACAGAATTAAACAGGCAGAATACAAGTAGTCCATGAACACTCTCACCCACTGCTTCATGGGGAATATGGACAAGAGAGACTTTTAAAAGGTGTCATGTAGAACAATGAAGCCCCATATAATTTTAAAAATATAAACCATACACAAAGACTACTTTTCAAGAAACAATTATTGCTAAAGGTATACTTGCAAGGAGTAGCATGTAAATGCTTTGTGGCAGGGAATGCCTTTTTGTTCTGTTTGTACAGCACCTAGCACAATGGTGCCTTGGTCTATGACCGGGACTCCTAAATGCTATGATAACACCAATAAACAACCACAACCATTTCCCAGACAAACCTTGAACTCAATGATGAGAACGAGACCTTGATGTGAAGCATCATGCGACTCCAGAGAGGGTTTTTAAGAAAGATTTTCAATGCCAAAGTATGTGTGAAATAGAGACTCTTTGAAAACCATAATCTTGGGAGTTTTGGTAGAAAGAAAGCAGAGAAGAGTAGTTTTAAGAGGACAGATCATTCAGAGTTTAAGATGCTAGCCTGGGACTCAGGAGACCAAGGGTTCAGTTCCCTGCTCTGCCTCAGACTTCTGCTGTGACCTTGAACAGGTCACAGTCTCTCTAGGTATATGCTGTAATAAAACACTGCAGCTAGCCCGTGTCACTTGACTCAGGCTCATGGGGCTCAGGCTGTGTGGCTAAAAAATTGTATTGTAAATGTTTGGGCTCAGGCTTGGGTCCCAGAGTCCAGGCTCCAGCACAAGCCTGAATGTTTACATTGCAATTTTATAGCCCTGTAGCCTGGGCCCAAGTCAGCTGACACGGGCCATCTGTGGGTGTTCTATTATAATGTAGACATACCCCCTGTGTCTCAATTCCCTAGCTTAAAAAATGGAGATAACTCTACTTCCCTATCTGAGGTGCTCAGTTACTATGGTGTTTGGGCTACCTGAGTAACAGATTAATCGTTGATATGGGGGTGTGTGAATCTACAGTGTGGGGGGCAACAGAAGTAAACATGCAGAACTACTATATATAGAAAGATAGACAAGCTTGAATGCTTCAGATCAAGGGTAAGATTAATTCCTGAAAAAAGAAAAGGAGTACTTGTGGCACCTTAGTGACTAACCAATTTATTTGAGCATAAATATTTGTTGCATCCAATGAAGTGAGCTGTAGCTCACGAAAGCTTATGCTCAAATAAATTGGTTAGTCTCTAATGTGCCACAAGTACTCCTTTTCTTTTTGCGAATACAGACTAACATGGCTGCTATTCTGAAACCTGCCATTAATTCCTGAGAGTGTGATGTTAGCTTTGAAACAATCTGGTTTCCCCAATAAGAGACAGGTATATTGAACAAATTAAAGCCATGGGTGTCAAAGTGGTATTAAGAGAAAACACAGAGCCTAGTTCTGCATCATTGAGTAGCATTTACTCCTGCAAGTAGTCCCAGTGAAGACTGCAGAATTGGTACCACTGAAAACAATTCAGAATGAGAAACCAGATGAAACCTCTTTGTTCTCTCCTTCAACCTACGTATCAAGAAAAATCAAGAAATGTCTAGGATCTTCTATAAGAGGGAAAAAAAAGAGGGGGTTGCCAGAAAATTAAACTAATGTAAAGCTTTTTGATCATTAGATGGATTTCACTAGCTGTCTGATGTGTTCTGTAAGGATGTCTTTCAGTGTTCCAGTGACCCAGGAGGTGACACTAGAATGTCAACACTGTCCCTAGCAGCTGTATAATCTGAAACTATGACCTGAGCAGGACATGTGAAAACAAAAATTATTAAATGATGGTGTTTCCACTTTACAATTCTTAACAGATTTTAAACATATATTGTCATTCTGTGGTTCTGATTGGATAAAGTGATAATTATTGCCTTGAGTCAAATATGATAGGTCAGTTTCTCCTGCAAAAATTGTCATCATAGCACATTTCTACCACAAACGCATTTGTGTTTCATCTTCAAAGGGTTTTGCAAACATTAACAACCTAACTCTCACAATGGTCCTGAGATCTATAGAATATAGATACCAGGACATTTTTATTTCTGAAGCCTGAAAAAATATGTTAGAATTAAGTAATATGTGCAAATACACCCAAATACACACACTATGATCCTGCAATCCTTTAGGCAGATGAAATATTAATTGAAATTAAAAGGAGTTTTGTCTAAGGACTACAGGGTTGAGCCAACGCAGGATTAGGCTGACAGCATATATAAATACAGAACTCAGTTCCCTCTCCACTCTCCCTCAAAACTCCTTCAAGTGTTCAAGAGAAATTTCTTGCTGGGACAAAACTGAAAACAGAATAATTTTACACAAAGAAATATACTTTGCCAGCATCTCCTTTTGTATTGTTGATTCCTGCAGATATTTCTGTTAGCAGGTGAACCAGGTACTGCAGGAGAAAGCTGTTACCAGCTTAATTCTGCAATGAAGTTATAATCCTGTGCTTATGACCTCACAGGGTTTTGCTATGATAATTTACTTTAGCATCACAAACTGAGCATTTTGAATTCAACAAAAACTGAAGCAGAGGGAGAACGCAGTTAATGAGAGATGGCCTTCCCTTCAACAGAAATGTTTGTTACGCAAGCAAGCAAAAATATGAAATGCATGTGAAAGGTGAACGGTTTTTGGCTTCGGAGTCATAATATTTGGAAACTTCTCAAGTAACAAAGGCATACTGTATTTAACTCTAGAGCCTTAAACAAGTCTCAATCATTTAAAAGGGGGGAAATTAACAAATAAACACTAGAGGGAGCTGCTGTTCTATTTAAGCAGCTTCTTGGCTTTACTGTTTTCAGCATAAATTGTTATGCATTGAAGTGTGACAAGTATGAGCACACAGCTCAGCTGTCTAATACTGAAATAAAGGAACAATACTAAAAAACAGTATCAGGGAGCAAGGACCAAAATCAAGACTTCTGCACCAGGAGTGAATAATACATTTTACAACTACACACTGTTTAATAAACACTTTAAAAATACTCAAAGGGGAAAACAGAATATCATCTGGGGGAGATAAGATGACAAAAATCTTCTTTTATAACCCATTAATAAAAATTCTCACTGACATCAATGGAGGCTAGATTTACCCCAGAGAATACATGAAGCAAAAAAGAAAGACACCTAAAAGGGGATGAGCAGAAAATGTCTCTTTATTGAATACTCCAGCTAAAAAATGTAATGATTTGCCTTTCTGGTACTGACATAATTTTAATCTAGACTGTATAGTAGGTTGTAAGGGAATATAAACTCACTCCAAGTACAGATTTTATAAAAATAATAATACAGAATTTAGGCATTGAACAAATTAGTGAGCCACAGATGAGAGAGTTAGGAGTCACCAGGCTAGATTCACAAGGCGGTGTAAAGAGAGTGTAAACTAGCATAATTTACAACTTCTTCTGGCTCGCCAGATATACAAATAACACTCATTTAGACTAATATGCACATCTCTTATCAGTGTACAATTTATAGTCTGTATACATCTGTCAAGGTTCCTCCCCCACTCTGAACTCTAGGGTACAGATGTGGGGACCTGCATGAAAAACCTCCTAAGCTTATCTTTACCAGCTTAGGTCAAAACTTCCCCAAGGTACAAAATATTCCACCCGTTGTCCTTGGACTGGCCGCTACCACCACCAAACTAATACTGGTTACTGGGGAAGAGCTGTTTGGACGCGTCTTTCCCCCCAAAATACTTCCCAAAACCCTGCACCCCACTTCCTGGACAAGGTTTGGTAAAAAGCCTCACCAATTTGCCTAGGTGACTACAGACCCAGACCCTTGGATCTTAAGAACAATGAACAATCCTCCCAACACTTGCACCCCCACTTTCCTGGGAAATGTTGGATAAAAAGCCTCACCAATTTGCATAGGTGACCACAAACCCAAACCCTTGGATCTGAGAACAATGAAAAAGCATTCAGTTTTTTACAAGAAGACTTTTAATAAAAAATAGAAGTAAATAGAAATAAAGAAATCCCCCTGTAAAATCAGGATGGTAGATATCTTACAGGGTAATTAGATTCAAAAACATAGAGAACCCCTCTAGGCAAAACCTTAAGTTACAAAAAAGATACACAGACAGAAATAGTTATTCTATTCAGCACAATTCTTTTCTCAGCCATTTAAAGAAATCATAATCTAACACATACCTAGCTAGATTACTTACTAAAAGTTCTAAGACTCCATTCCTGGTCTATCCCCGACCAAGACGACTACAGAGAGACACAGACCCTTTGTTTCTCTCCCTCCTCCCAGCTTTTGAAAGTATCTTGTCTCCTCATTGGTCATTTTGATCAGGTGCCAGCGAGGTTACCTTTAGCTTCTTAACCCTTTACAGGTGAGAGAAGCTTTCCCCTGGCCAGGAGGGATTTCAAAGGGGTTTACCCTTCCCTTTATATTTATGACAACATCATTTCAATTTGGTCCCGCTAGCCTATTACCCTGCACTACTTTCGGAGTGTCTCCTACACCAACCCCCCTAAAGAATTTATCGAGTCTAATCTTCAGTGTTGCTGGCTCAGAACTCTCCTTATTGAAGTTGTTTCCCTTTTAACATTTTAACAGTTGAAAATATTTTCTTACTACCAAATTTAAATGCTCCTATATTAATTTCATATACCCAATACGTGTTTTAGCCGCCTTAAATAATTACATACTTTTATCTTATTCTTTCTGAAGTACTTATGGGTACTTTCTGAAGTACTTATCTCATATCTTCCTTCTCATTTTTCCTATAGAGTCCAGGCTTTACATGCTGAGCTCCCTTCAGCTCTTCATAAATCATAGCTGCTAATCTTCTGATAGCAACCCTAAGCATGTAAGCATGTGTGCTAACTGTGCTGTGCCCTGGACTGTGGAGAGGCAAGCCCAAAAGTAGGGGCAGCCGATGTGTCCATGTGAATGAAGCAGCTACCTCCATTTATTGTCCAGCATAGGAAGGGCCAATGGAAGAGCAAGATAGCAGACTGATATAGATTGAATTGGAAGAAAAATGACAGAACCAAAAAGGGAAGGAGTGATAGACTGGAAAAGAAAGAAGGAATTTAAAAAAGACACCCTATAGCCTTGTCTATTCACAGAAGTAGTACCTCTTTAGATATTTTAGTACAATCTTTAATGTGGATTTAGTTGTACCAGTATAGTTAAAGTGGTACAATCATCGTATTGTGGATGCAGTTATATGGGTGTATATGTGTTTATATTGGTATTGTCATTCCCATATGGAAGGGGAATAAACTATACCAGTACAGCTAAATCCACATTAGAGATTGTACTATGCTAACTATATATGTAAAACATGATAACCCCACCTAACATGTTATATGGATACAAGAAATGTGGACAGACCAGGCCTAAGACTGACACTAAGGCCTAAGACAAGACTGTTATCTTGATTTTTAAACAGATCATGTTTGGCATTTGTGTTCAATAAGGTTCTACATCACTACTTTATTGTCCCATTAGCCTTGTTTGGATTCCCTCCAGTGTACGATGTCTCTATCTCAAGGAACCACAAACTGTACACAAGACTCCAAGTGAGGCTTCGGTATGGCTGTATGAAGATGAATTAATATCTACTTATTTTTACACACAATGAATGAACACCACCATCTGTTTTTCTTTCTGAAAATATTTTGTAAGAAAAAAATTAAAGAAATTGGCAGTGACAGAATGTGTGATCTTTTGTTTCTTCTTAGATAAGTACAGGGGCCATCTATTCCAATTTACTCACCTACTCCTCACAGCTGTCCTTCACTATGTCCAGCAACATCATTTCTAGAAAGAAGGATTCTGAAATATGGATTGATGGATATCACTTATTCCAGTGAAGGCTGAAAACTGTCAAAATATGGTTTGAAACTGGGAATATTACTAATGTTCAACCAGCAGAAAAATGTGATGATAACAATGACACTTATGTTTAATCCTAACCATTAGGACAGACCAGGGATTCTCAGACTATGGCTCAGATGTACCCTTTGGTTCACAGAGTCCTTCCTGATGAGTCACAGAATGGAACATTATGAAAACTGTGCAGTAGGGCAAGGAGCAGTGGTCCAATGGTGGATTTATATTTTATAGAGTGATCCACAGAGTGAAACAGTTGAAGAACTGCTTGCAGACAGTGAGTTTCACCAGACAAATACACTTTAAGAAAAGAACCTTTCAACTCGTTGACTATAAGTTTACCTTATTAAGAAGTACACACTTAGCTCTTAACGCCTTTCATGCATTTGTGTGTGATGGCATTTTTACAATACAGTAAATAGGATATAATGTCACAACTCTTATCAAATCTTATTCTCTCAAAGATCTCATTTGTTACTGCACAGAGAAGCCCTGAAGCAAGCCAAACCCATGCCTGAGCTCAAATTCCAAATCATGTACCTCTAATAAAACCAAAACTCTCAGATATGAGCTAAAACCTTTAGTGCTGCATATTATAAATCCTTTCATATAGTTTTGTATTTCTTAATCTTTTTAATTCTTCTGTAAACTCATTTGATCTACAGTTGAGTGCTCATTCTAGTATTGGGTATAATCCTCCACATCATTCAGTTGGCAAGCTCATCACACAGTCCTTCATCTTTCAAATTACCCCTCTGAGACAGAAATTATCTGATCTTAAATACAGCATCATACATTTGGTAAACTGAATGAATTCACAATATCCGTAGTTAGCATATTCAGCCTGTCCGTCTCTGAACTGTTAGACAGCAGTGTGGGATCTTGTTTTTTCTCTACTGCACTGAGCTTTGTAGCCTCTCTTATTTGGGATCCAATTCTTTACCTTTGTTCAATCAAAAGGCTGGGAATTGTAACTGCCTGATAAAACAGAAACACAAGAGAAAAATCCACTGCCTTCAAAAGAAACAATTGAACAGGAGAAGCAAGTGGGTGAATCGTAATGAAATCTGCCCTTCCAAATTATACATTCCACAAGCATTGCCTTCTTATTTTACTTCTTTTAGCTGTTTCCCTTTGTAAGATGCAAAGAGGTTGGATAAAGTTTAAACGACTATGCTGCCCCTTTCACATCAAAAAATACAGAGAACTACTGACACTGAATGAAGGTGCTGCCTTTCCATCTGCCTGTCTGGGTTTGCCTGTCTGGTGGCATGAAAGAGCTTGCATGTTGATGAAAGAAGAACTTGGGTGGAACTACAGTAAACTAGTAACGGACGAATAAATGCAAAAATGTACCAAGGTCCTGCGAGCTGTAAAATGCAGTTAATCGAGTGCCATTTTTTTTTTGTTCAAATGATTTTAATTATTGGAATGCACAATTTTTATAATATGCAAATAAAATGTTTTAAAACCTGAAAATAAAATTGCGGAGAGAACAAAGATCCATTGTGTTCATTTAAAGCTCTCCTCAGGTAAGCTGCTACAAACATGCTAACAAAGTCTACAGCAGTTCTTGACTGAAGGGAGAATGTCCCACTTTCCTTGCTGGTTACTCACCGGAGGTCCTTGTGATCCTGGTTTACCAGGGAGTCCTGGTTTACCTCGCCTTCCCTGGAAACAACAACAACAAAAAACAGACATTCATAAATATTACATCAGAGGATTGATTTGCAATAAAATAATCGGTGTAAAAGCAAGACTGATTGTACTGTTTACTAACAAAAACATCAAAAGCTACCCAAAGCAGAAATACCTTGTACTACTTATTGCAGCATCAATAAGAATGTATTGCCTTAGAAAAGTTCTTAATAACTATGGGAAACAATGTATTTGCATCACAATAATTTTTTACTAGTACATTTTTCCAGCTAGGTTTCAAGAATGAAAGCATATTGATAGGGAAGTAACATATAACAAACCTATCATCTTGACAATGTCCATATAAATTCTATGTTATTTGATTGTTCAATGGTCTAGGATGTAAAACTATAATGCAGCTGTCACCATAAGCCATATAATAATTGTACAGGTTGAAAATAACTAATTGAACATGGCCAGCACCCTATTTCTCAAAGCTGATTTTCAGCTGTGTAACTAGTGAACTGAAATAAGTGTGTCTTACTTATTGATCTCCATTACTTAAGTCATTTGTCACCTACTCAGATTCACAAACAGCTAAACCTCAATTTCAAGAGCTAAGCAGTTACACAGGAATCCAAGACCGGAAGAGAGTGGACTAAAATCTTTGAGCAGTCATATGTCTACTGGTATCATTTCAAAGTTTATGTATTTCACATATGGTCTTGAATTGTTAGGCTAACACACTATTACTTAGCTTATAATCAAAGGTTTCTTTATGGCTGATTGAGAGAAAAACCTTTGTTGATTTAAGTCAAACTGATAACATTTAATTTGAGATATTTTTGAGGTTTTTTTCCCCATAGTCCTATGTTACTCACAAGCTAAGTGTTGTGGCTGAAACTGAAATCACGTCAATGACCCATTAAGATTTATCTCACTTTGATGTGTTATTCTTGTCATGCTTTCAGTGTACACTAAGCTCCCTTAGAACCATTAAGATTTATGCTATGAATGTAGAAGGGCAATAGTGTAAATTTTGTATTATTAATCCTTTATATGGAAAGAGTTTAGCTATGTTTCAAGTATTTTTCTCAGTATACATTTAAGAGCTGGAGCCATTGCATTGTAAGCTGTGAATGAGTATTAAGACCAGTAGGAATTACAATAATATTTATCCATAAAACCAAAACTTAACAGTGAATTTTTTTCTATTTCCAATAGACACTAGCTAACCTCAATATTTTACCTATTTTTAATACAAAACCCAATAAATCTATATGTTCTAATTATTGGTAACTTTTTATTCTGAAACACAAAGAACCATATGCTGCTTTCTGAAACACATCCACCTTTCAGTGACTTCAGCAAGGTTACTGCAGGCATATAGGAAGGCAGAAAAGGGCTCAGAATTGTTATTTAATTCACTGGAGTTCAAAAACTAAGGCCACCAATGCCTTTCCTTGCATTCTGTACATACACCTGCAATAATTTAGCCAAATGCTGCCTCAAAATCATTGGGGATGCATAGGAGAAATTGAGGAAGAAGTTAACCAAACAGAAGTTTTTTAGAGTGTGTACATTCCTGTGTCTTACAAAGGCTATGTCGATTTCTGGAAGGTGAGGGGTGAGAGGGGATACAGCATTTGATTTTCAGAAATGCTCCCTGATTATGTAGTTACTACCTCTGTGTATAAAACATGCATTTGTGCCTGTAAATGCCAATCACACAAATACCTAACTAAGGCCTGATCCAAGTCAATGAGAATATTTCTACTGACTTCAATAGACAGAGGGCAGGCTCTGAGTGAACAAATGCAGTAATTCTGTTTTTGACACATAGCCTAAAAATTAAATAACTTACAAGCTTAAATCTTGATTGTAAAATTTAAATTTGTAGCATTTTTTAGACACAATAACTGCTGACAACTAATGTCAAGTTGCTATGGCAAAAAACACACATTTGTAGCCATAAAACCCACTTTTGCCCCGGATATGGGGTAACTATACATGCAAAAAGGTATAAGTTAACAATTTACAAATGCATCCAATTTATTTGCAAGTACCTGACTTAGCTAGAAAATATTTTATGTGTGTGCACGCCATTTTGTGTGGGTACATACAAATGTGGTTTTTTTGTAGGAGCAATATAGGAACATTATTCCGAAAATGTTCAAAAAATTTAAAAATGAAAATCCTTGTAGACACTGAATGATTGTCACAAATTGACATTGCTAGAGTATTACATAACTGAATAGATTATTTAAATACATGATAAATGATATATAGAGATGGGCCTGAGAAGCAGCATTTGGATTTGGGTCTAGATCTAAAACTTTCCTAAAATTTCAAAAGTGTTTGGACCTGAAAGTTTTCCTTTGACACTTTACAGAGTGAGGTTGGGGAATTAGTTCCAATCTGGTTCCATACTTCCTGAAAGCTCAGGAGTGTAGGGATCTGTAGTTTTGTTTGGGCTTATCTCTACTTTACAACTGTAAATATAGACTAATGTTTATCATTTTTATTTGAAAAATAGTAATCAAATGTATCCCCAAAGAATGTAATCAGAAATATGATGGCCTAAATACAAAATAACTATATAATGGATCATCTTTTTAAATAGCCTCTCTGAGTTATTAGGACCAACATACTGTCGATTTCTTTAAAGCATGTCCATGTTCCTGTTTGTACGTATTTAGGTTGTATTGAGGATGACTCTTAGAATAGTCTAAACAAAGTATCAAGGAAGTGTTAAAGGAAAAAAGGCAGGGTTTTGATTGATATACACAACTGTGAATGGAGTGTTAATTACATAGGAAAAACAAAATATTCTGGGAGCTAAATTTTTCTTTTTTTTTACATATGAGCCGAAATATAATTTATGATTGATGTTGCAAAATTAAAACAAGAGCAGATGGCAAACCTTTTTAAAATCATTTACATGAAAAAATCAGAAAGAGAAATAGTTGTTTTGGTTCTGTTTTTGCTTTGGCATTCATTAGTCACTGTCCATTGATACCAACAGTACTCTTTCTCCTACTCTATATAGTTTATAATTTGTTTAACAGATAATGTTTTATGTCAAGTGTACAAGAGTTTATATGACTACAAGAACATATGCGGTACAGTTAGGGTGACCAGACAGCAAATGTGAAAAATCGGGATGGGGGATAATAGTAGCCTATGTAAGAAAAAGACCCAAAAATCAGGACTGTCCCTATAAAATCGGAACATCTGGTCACCATAGGTACACTCAACATTAAAGGACCAAAAGGAGATGAAAATAATAATATGAGGGGAAATATTCTAGGAAAGCAAGGTTTATGTTTGTCAAGTGCTTGTTTCCAAATATTCATTGTTTTCTATTTCCTTTTATAACTGATATTTTTAAATGAGTTTTCTTTACAGAATTCATAAAAGTGAACACATAAGTTCATAAATGTGATAATTTTTAATCAAATTGGCTTTTTTAATAATAAACAATGTGCAATAAAAACCAGTGAAATTTATCACTACTCTCAGCTCAGAAGAACTATAAACATAGAGAGCCTTTCTTTTAAGACCACTAAAAAAAAAAAAAGGCAATAATATGAAGTCACTTGCAATGTACTCACACCACTGCTTTACAAAAATACTTTCAGAATTTATTTCTGAAATGAAGAAGTAGCCATTCTTGGTGGCATATAAATCAGTCTCCCGCTGTCTCCCCAACAGATGCAAGAATCACAGAATCATAGAATCATAGAATATCAGGGTTGGAAGGGACCACTGGAGGTCATCTAGTCCAACCCATGCTCAAAGGAGGACCGATCCCTGACTAAATCATCCCAGCCAGGGCTTTGTCAAGCCTGACCTTAAAAACTTCTAGGGAAGGAGATTCCACCACCTCCCTAGGTAACGCATTCCAGAGTTTCACCACCGTCGTAGTGAAAAAGTTTTTCCTAATATCCAACCTAAATCTCCCCCACTGCAACTTGAGACCATTACTCCTTGTTCTGTCATCTGTTACCACTGAGAACAGTCTAGAGCCATCCTCTTTGGAACCCCCTTTCAGGTAGTTGAAAGCAGCTGTCAAATCCCTCCTCATTCTTCTCTTCTGAAGACTAAACATCCCCAGTTCCCTCAGCCTCCCTCAGACTTTTCTTAAAATTGTTATGTTGTTATAATTGATCTATAATTGTTGTTTAAATCCTTCTGTGACCATCTTATAGCCTAAACAAGAATGTACTGAATGGAAAATCATTTCAATATTTGGGGGGAAAGAATAATTATAAATAGATAGCTCTTGTCTTGATTTAGGATACTTTTAAGAAATAAATTACGAACCTTTCCCCAAGCTCTGGGGCAAGTCTTTTCCCCAGGATCAGACCAGAAACAGATAGTGACTCAACCATAATCTGCTTCCCAGTCCCTCTTTCACTCCAGAAGGGAGAAGCAAAGATCCCCTTGTGTGCTGTCTTGCTCACTGGGTGGGTGGGAGTGCCAAGACCCTATACACTCCTTACCTACCCACATGGAAGAAGGAATTAGCAGCCAGATGGAAGCTTTTCTCCTCCCTGCAGTGCTGGTCACAATGCAGATTGTTGGCACAAGGGAGCAAAAGGTTGCTTTTTGCCCCATAACTTCCCTGCTTGGGAGCACCAGACAGACTATATCTTGGCTCACAATAAAAAGTTGCTTACCACAACACTCGATATACCCATTATTATTGTAATAAATATAAAGGGAAGGGTAACAACCTTCCTATATACAGTAGTATAAAATCCCTCCTGGCCAGAGGCACAATATCCTTTTTCCTGTAAAGGGTTAAGAAGCTCAGGTAACCTGCCTGGCACCTGACCAAAAGGACCAATAAAGGGACAAGATACTTTCATATCTAGGGGGGTGGAGAAAGGCTTTTGTCTGTTCTGTGTGCTTGCCGGAGAGAAATCAAGAATGCAAGCAATCCAACTCCATTAGAATTAGTAAGTACTAGCAGGGAAATGCGTTAGTTTACTTTTTGTTTTGGCTTGTGATTTTCTCTGTGTTGAGAGGAAGGTATGCCTAGTTTTCTTTATGTAACTTTAAAGTTTTTGCCCAGAGGGAAATCCCCTGTGTTTTAAATCTGATTGCCCTGTGAGATTAGCTTCCCTTCTAATTTTACCGAGGTGCTTCTTTTACCTTTTTTCTTTCTAATAAAGTTATGTTTCTTTTAAGAGCCTGACTGATTTCTCTATTGTCCTAAGACCCAGGGGTTTGGATCTGTGATCACTTTGTAACCAATTGGTTAGGATATTATTCTCAAGCCTCCCCAGGAAAGGGGGAGTAAGGGCTGGGGGGATATTTTGGGGGAATAGGAACTCCAAGTGGTCCTTTCCCTGATTCTTTGTTAAATCACTTGGTGGTGGCAGCGTACCCTCCAAGGGCAAAAAGTTTGTGCCTTGGGAAGTTTTACCCTAATCTGGTAGAAATAAGCTTAGGGGGTCTTTCATGTGGGTCCCCACATCTGTTTCCTAGAGTTCAGAGTGGGGAGGGAACGCTGACAATTATCTAGCAAATGTTACATTTAGAGTGAAATTCATGATTTTCACCCAGTAGTTAAACTCACAAGAGTGTAAATATCTGGATTATGGAACTGCTCATATGAGAAATTAAGAAAAATACTCAAATCACCATAAACTTGCTCTTCCTAACTAAAACAAAATCAATATTCTGTAAGCTAAATTGGAAGAAAGGAAGGCATGACACTAACTGACTATATACCACTATCCAGATCAATCTCCATTAAATAATATAAAATAATTCACAAAGAATTGTAACTGAAATTATTGCTGGCATGTTGTTGGTACTGGCATCTATTTTTGTTAGTAATCAGTGTAGTGAACGTTATCTATGAAGTAACTATGTAAAGTTTACATCCATACCTCCCTTTACTCATGGAATGCCTTCCCTGGAATAATTAGCATTTCACTTCTTCTCCAAGTGAAGACCCACTTTTGTCGCCAATAAAACAGCCAACTAGTGATCAGTAGGTCACAGGCAAAATTAAAAAAAAAAAAAAAAAAAACAACCAACCAGCAAGTTACATGCTTCAGAACTCTCAAGTTGTGCACACAGCTAGAGTATGTACCCCTGTGAACTTATTTTACTTTTGAGTTTGTTCCTCTAGCTTGTCAAAGCTGTCAAGTTTTGTCTTAAATCAGAATGTAAACTCTTCAGAGCAGGGATTGTGCGTGTCTTTCCATGTGTTTGTACAGTGCCCAACATGACTAGGCTCAAATTCTGATTGGGGCCTTTAGGCACTACTGCAATACTCGTACATACTAAAAACATTAATCTCTACTGTAGCTCTCTACTGTATCATAATATAATCTATTCAACTTTAAGAACAGAATTCTTCAGGAGAAATACAAGTAACGTTAGTGTCTAGAATAAGATGCAGGATTATTAAATATTTTAAGATATAAACAAGTAGCTTTATGCAGGGAATCCTACATGGCTCATGAAAGAATTAATAATTTAATGATCCCATACTCAAGTATGAGGGGGAAAATGTACTTGAAACATGTCAGGATGAATTTTCAAGGGAAAGGGCTAATTAGCAGCGTATGAAGCATATGTCATCACATTTTGAAAACAAGAACTAGTCCCTGTGGAGAGAGTAGGCAGTTGGGTTTTAAAGACTCAACTTCTCTAGCTAATAGATATGATTAATGAGCAATATGTCAGCTGGCTGGCCTAGCTAAAGTAAGGCACCTTGAAAAAAAACCTTTGTAAGTATACAATATTTTAGAAAGAGATTGCGCGTAAAGCCAAATTCAACATATAAGAGGATAAGAATGACCATGCCGCATCAGACTAATGGTCCATCTAGCCCAGTATCCTGTCTTTGACAGTGGCCAGTGTATTATGCTTCTGGCAGTTGGAGGTTTAGGGACACACATAGCATGAGTTTGCATCCCTGACCATCTTGCCTAATACCCAATGATGGACCGATCCTCTATGAATTTATCTAATTCTTTTTTAAACTCATTTATACCTTTTGCCTTCAAATCCCATAGCAATGAGTTCCACAGGTTGACTGCATTGTGTGAAGTAATACTTTCTTTTGTTTGTTTTAAAAAATGCTGCCTATTAATTTTGTTGGGTGACCCCTGGTTCATGGGTTATGTGAAGGAGTAAACAACATTTCCCTATTCATATTCTCCACACCATTCATGATTTTTAGACTTCTGTCATATCCCCCAGTCATCTCTTTTCTAAAATGCAGAATCCCAGTCTTTGTAATCTCTCCTTCAACGGAAGCTGTTCCATCCCCCTAATAATTTTTGTTGCTCTTCTCTGCACCTTTCCCAATTCTAATGCACTTTTTTTGAGATGGGGTGACCAAAACTCCATGTAGTATTTAAAGGATGAGCAAACCACAGATTTACATAGTGGCATTATGATATTTTCTATTTTATTATCCCTTTCCTAATGGTTCCTAACATTCTGTTAGCTTTTTTAACTGCTGCACCACACTGAGCAGATGTTTTAAGAGAACTATCCATGAAGACTCCAAGATCTCTTTCTTGAGTGATACATATGGGGGATTATGTTTTCCAAGTTTGCATTACTTTGCACTTATCTACACTGAAGTACGTGTGCCACTTTGATGCCCAGTCACCAGGTTTTCTAGTGGGGTTCCAGAGGGATCGGCACTAGGCCCAGTGCAATTCAACATTTACATCAGCCCTGTGGAAGAACCACATGGGAGAGGGGTGGTCAACATGCTTCCATACGACAGAATATTTATTCTTTCCATTTGTTTTTTAATACACCTAGAAATTACATTAACAAAAACTACTTTAAAAGAATATTCAGGTAGCAAAGTCAAGCATTCAGAAGTTAGGAACTGGCTGAATTAAGGCTGCTTGTGCAACCTTAATTCAGCCCCTTTGCACTTATGCATTTGTCAAGGCTGATTCCCCACTCTGGCACTTTGAGTGCAGAAGGTGGGGGCCTGCAAGGATTCTAAAAATTAATACTGGTCACTCCAGGCTGGTATTAAACTCCCAAGGTCACAGCTTCTCTCTGACCTTGGATGGGTAGATGCTGTCATCACCCAAATGCAAAACCCCTTGGAGCCCAGGAAGGCTGACTTGGGAATTCCTTCCTGTGGGATACCCTCAAGCCCTTTCACCCCTCCTCTGGGGAAGAGCTGAGAAAGAAAAACGAAGGAAATCAGCTGTTGCCACCAGATAATTAAACAACATTCACAAACCTCTTAGGACACAAAAAACTCAATCCTGTCCTTAAAAAAGGTAAATTTTATTAAAAAAACAAACAAACAAAAAGAAAATACATCTGGAACTTAGGTTTTTTGCTAGATCTTAAAAAAAAAACAATTACAAAAATTAAGCATCAAGATAGCTCTCCTGAGGTTCAGCTTAAAGGTTACAAGCAAAACAAAAGCATCTGGGGTTAGCGCAGAGGAATCCACAAGCCAATAAGAAATAAAAGAAATAACCCTAATCATGTCTTTCTAGACATTCCCTGACTTACTTACATATCTGGGGTTTGAGGTATGATTTGATGCTTTTTTCATACCTGGTTTTAAAGCTTTTTACTGCATAGCTCCAGCCCTGCCCAGCTCTGTCCCCTCTCTCTGGAGAACAACAAACAGACATAGGGAAAGTTTTTTCCCAATTTAAAAAAGTTCTAGTCCTCCCATTGGCTCTTTTGGTCAGGTGCCCACTCCCTTTCTTTTACCTATGGGCTTTTTTAATCCTTTACAGGTAAAGCAAGTAGAGAATAGCTACTAACAGGGATTTTGTAGCTAACCGGCTGGCTGGGTGTCATGGAAGAACCACATGGGGAAGGGGTGGTCAGTGCGCTTCCACAGGATAGAATGTTTGTTCTTTCCATTTGTTTTTTAATACACCTAGAAATTACATTAATAAAACTACTTTAAAAGAATATGCAAGTAGCAAAGTCAAGCATTTAGAAGTTAGGAACTGGCTGAATTAAGGCTGCTTGTTCTTAAGATGTTCTTTTCTGTGATGATGGGTAAGATTATTACAATGCATATACACCAATCAGTCTACATGATCAATTTTAATTGTATTTCCTAGCTTGCAAGTGATTGACTTTGCAACCTTAACATTCTTTTAACAGTTTTTGTTTTGTTTTTGTTTTTTTGTTTTTTGCATGCAATTTAAATTGTAAGCTCTTCAGGAATAGGACTGTCTCTTATTAGTATATGGACGGAACATATCATGATGGTGCCCCAATTTCACTTGGAGCCTTGAGGCAAGTTGGTATGCTCATCTTCACCTTTGGAATGTCACCTCTCTGAAGCCTTTGAAATTAACCTCTCTCCCTAACAAACTTTGGTGCCTCCTCATTTCTTGTATCCTTGAAGTCTTCAGAAAGGCCCACTCCATTTTCCAGTGTTTTCAGGATGGGAAAAGGTGACAGGCCTGCTCCCCATTTAGTGTCTTCAGGTGCTTTAATTTTCTCCCCCTGCAAACTTCTCTATTTCTCCTCCCCTTCAGTTCTGAATCATTCCTCTCTTTTCCTCCTCTAAAACATCTTACCCCATCTTTTAAAGTTTTTGCTCTCAAGTTCTCTCTCTCTTTCTGCCTCCATTTGAGATTTTTTTCCCTCATCCTCTTTCCCTCATCATGGAGAATCTGTCTCTATTCCATATCTCATGCATGTGTATTGTTACAACTTTACTAATCTTTACCTCTGCTCCAGTTTCTCCTCTCAACACTAACTCACTTCTCAGAGCAATTGTGCTGACATGCAAAGCAGCAGGAGGGCAAAGGAGGAGTGGAGCAAAGATTGAAGGTAAATGGAGTGGTTAAGCTGTTGATCCTTCTGCTCTAGCAGCAGGCAGCATAGTAGGCCACAGAAGGAGAAAAGCTGCATGGAGTTCTTACCAACGTAGGGTGGAAGGGACAGGTTGTCAAAAATGAGACACATTTGATTTCCTGCTTAAAGTTAAAATACTGGGGCTATTGTCCGCTGTAAAACACCTTCAAATTCTAGAGAGGTCAGTGAAGAAAGGCTTCAAAAGAGAACTACATCTTAAAGAAAAATGTGAAGGAAGAATTTTGCTTGGTACACAAGAATTACCTCTCTCTTACTTGATATCACAACAGAATAATTCCACACCCCAAAAAGCCACTCCATTTACCTTCAAGCAGTCTGCTTGCTCCTCCCAGCTCTGCAGCAGCGAGACTCAAAAAGCACCAGTGAGACCTGTTGCCACTTTGTCTCAGTCTGGAGTTGAGAGCTACCCTATACTGAACCCAAACAGAATGGTGCCCCCTTATGCTAGGCACTGTATAAACAAACACATAGAAGGTGATGGAAAGGTATACAATAAAAATTTGTACATTAAAGCTGTAGGGGAACTTGACTTTGTTAGGAAAGCAAGAATTATTATAAAAGCACAGCTCAGAATATAATACATAGCCCAACCTGGGACTCCTGAATGACAGTATCTCCTCATTATTATCTGTGCTGATATCCCATAATAAAATTTCAGTGTAGAGAAAGTCACCCAGTATTGCTTTTCTAAGAGAAACCTCTCCCTACTGTTTTAAGAAGTTGTAGGTTACTTAAAAAATATAAACCAGAAAGCAATAACTGTCTGCAGGATTTGAAAAAAGTTCATGGAACTTTTTTATTATTTATTTTTGTAATTCGTTCTAGAAAATGTCCCTGATTATTGAAAATGATCTGACAAAGAAAGAAAGAAAATATACTGCTTCTTTTGAGCAAGGAAATCCATTACAAGGTCATTATATTTGAAATTGAATACAAGTATTAAAGAGGGAAAGGAGGCTAAATTTGGAGAATACAATTAAGTATGTTATGAGTTTTTAGAAAAATGAAAAACTTGTTCCTGCAAAAACACTGTGATGATTTCACCTTTTTGTTCTTTGGTTTGATTTATTGTCTACTGTATGGTAGGCTTTCTTACAAAACTACATTAGACATGCTTAAATTACATGCTTCTCAAAAATAAATGGAACTGTGCACCTCTTTTCATTTCACAATTAGTAGCATAATTTCTTCAGAATTAGTAATGCTTCGTATCTTCACTTTTTTTAGTTCGAGGTTTAGTTTCTATGGCAACCTCTGCATACTCAAAGAAATTCATCATGTTCAAATCATCAGGTACCAAAAAATGTAATAAAAGTAGGGAGATGATACTATATGACAATTTACACACTAAGGCGGGGTAACTGGGTAACTTTTTTTTAAGTGATAAAAGTTCGGTGGATGACTAGAAGCATCTCTCTTAGCATGCCTAGTTGGATTTTTTTATAAGCATATTCAATTAGCATCTTTCAGACATTTCATACAATTCTAGAAAATAAATGACAGAAGTTAAAGAATGTGAACCAACATATAAAGATGTGAATAGTGCCAATAGCAATAAACATAAAAACAGTTTGTTTGGGGGAAGATGGTATACTGTCATCAGTTGCTTTATACCTATGATAACATGCTTCCCTGGAGTTTAGTATGCAATTTTGGTTGAACAGTTTTCAGAACAAAAATAAATTAAATCAGGTAAGTCACTAGTAAGTAAAGAGCTTTGCAAAAAGAAATCGTGTTTTTCAGTCATGAAGATGACAAAGAAAAGTAGCAATTAGTGCTGAATACTGCTTATTTCCCCAAAGGCTTTTCTTACCCTTGCTTTAACGCCTTTATAATCTGTTTCTACTGTGCCTATCATCATGGTATCACTTGCCTTTTTAGTTAGGGTGACCAGATGTTCTGATTTTATAGGGATAGTCCCGGTATTTGAGGCTTTATCTTATATAGGTGACAATTACCCCCCATCCCCGTCCCGATTTTTCACCCTTGCTATTTGGTCACCCTATTTTTAGTTGATGTTATGGGCTGGAAGGGTATTAAATATATTATATGTATATATAATGAGAGATACCTCCATCACCCATCGTACAATGAAAGTGAGGAATAGGATAATGTGGGGTACCGGGGAGAAGAAGAGTGAGAGAGAGGGAGGGAAAATCAAAGGGAGAGAATGTATGTCTTGGAAAGAAAGTGATAAATGATGGATATGATATAAATGAGGAGAGAAATTAGTCAATAAACGGAAGAAAGAAAATATGTGACTGAAGGAGCAAATGGAATGAGAGACTAGGCTCATAGGTTTTTAACTTGAATTCTGGCAGTAATTCATTCTTCTCATAGGAAAAAAGAATTAGAGGAAATACTGGTTAAGATCAGCAAGTTGAACTACAGCATGTCAAAACTAAATGAAAAAAGATATTAGCTGAGGTTTGTAAAATTGAGTGTAATTGACTCAGAAGATTTGTATAACAAAAGGATCTATTCAACAAGCATGGTCTGTGCTTCAAGTTTGTAACACAACTTGAAACTTGGCCCCACAGCATGTGCTCTTCTCAGTCCAATTCCTGGGAGATGCTCACCACCTGAAATTCTCACTGATTTCAATGGAACGCAATGCTCAGTATCTTTTAGGATTGGACCTCTAAAACCCTTCTTATCCTTTAGTGATGCCATCCTATTTTCTTTTTCTATATTTTGCCCTATGCAAAGAACACGTTTCCCAAATCTTATTTCAAACTATTCCCCACACTTCATTCCAAATCCCTCCAAAAAACCCCTCAATTCTCCTGTATCACCAAAAGGGAATTTTAAAAATCCACAAAAACATCCACCTAATTTAATTAAACCATAAATAGATGTAAATGCTTTCCTGCAGAACTACATGATATTACTCTCACTCTGATCCTTCCTCTCCCACCCCTTTTTGTGTGTTTATGAACTGTCAATTGAAGAGACTCTTTCTACTGTGCAGAAGAGACTCTTTCTGTGCAATGCCTAGCATACTTTAATATGGTAGTATATATGATATATATGACAATAACAACAATTATTAATTCTAATTTTGCTGTACTGAGCCTTCAGCTATCCTTTTCTTACCAAACATGTGCTGTTTGCATATTTTGAGAACATATATAAGGCTCAAAAATATGGTTGGGGCACAAATAAAGGACTAAATTGTAGCATGATTTACTATATGAACATCCACCTCCCACTGACTTAAAACAAACACTTATTTCCAAGGCCAGAATTTTTTGTAATTATTGAAATCGCGACTACGGTGCTAATAATGAATGAATGTTGTTGGTAATCTACTTTACAGCCAGGGAAAAAAATCTTGCTGCCCACTTGAAAAGTATAATTTATTACTCCTATAATACATTCACATTAACTGCCAGCGTTCAGCATCTCTATAAACATAAGCCCTGTAATTCAACAGGAAAAAGAACAAGAAAATGGCTCCATTTAATCAAAGCTCAGAAATTAAACTAATATTAATCTACAAGTGGCATCTCCCCTACGTAGATACTGTTTCTACTGCCACATTGATTACTTAATAAGATTCTGATGTGGATACAATCCGTGATCATTAAGAGCAGAGTGAACACTGGTCGTGTCACTTTTTCTTTGGGCTAAATTATGGAGCCACCATTAGCTTGAACCCAAGCATCTGAATGTAGTTTTGAGGACCCAGAAGCAGACCAAGCACAAAATTGTTACACTCCAAATCACAATTTGGTTCCTAATTTTCTCGTCCTCTGGGAGTTGTTACAGGCTTAGGGAGGGTTTAAATAAGGAGAGTTTTTTTGTTTTAAGAAAAGATGATACAGCATGCGGGTCAGATGGGATTCTCTAATGCTTCAAAGGTCTAAGTCAAGGAATTTCAGGGTTTCACCTTCCTCATTCTGTACAATCTCATTAAATAGATCCCACTTTTCTTCTTGGTTTCTGAAGTATTTTTTCACTCTTTGGAAGATCTGGAAATATAGCTCCTCCTAACATTATGGCCAGTGCTGTCTTAGGAAGTATCCAGAAAAGGGTCCTTGAACTCAAGGCATTTCATACATTCCCCAACAAGCATCTTTACTGGCTTGCTTGTTCTCCAGATATTTAGGAAACAAGAGACCTGAAATTGCTCAGAGACTTCAGGAGCAAGAGTTGAGAGATACTTCCAGTCTTAATTTGATCATACAGCAAAGTAATACACTACTGTCAAGCCACAACCCAGTGCAGGATCTATATTTATAACTTGTATATTCACATGTTTGGGCTCAAGTGATACTACAAAACTGCATCTATAATTTATCTTTTTGACATGGCAGTTAACAAATGATTTTAAATAATTTATTGATTTCCCCTTGCTCTTCATATAAATAACTTGTAGTCATTATTTGTTTCAGCAATATTGTGATCTTGTGTTAATAAGCAATGATTACAGATATGTCAAGAAGCATTTTAAGACTCACATAAGTGGGATAAAACTAAAATTGCACATAGCTGGTAAAGTCTAAGGGCTTTATTTTTACTTGTGTATCATTCTTACTGCACATGCATGTAAAATTTTTAATGCAGACATTTTACGTGGGTGAAAAGATGTCTACTAATCATATTTCAATTTTAACAATAATGCATTTGTGTGTATCTACAGCAAGAAAGATCTCCTATTTTACCAACAACATATATAGCCATGGAGACATATCTCCCATACTTTTTACATTTATAACCTTGGGGGGAAGGGCAAAAACAATGCATCCTCACTTCAGTGGAAAGAAAAAAGTCACTTGTTCTTCTACCATATAGAATAATAGAAAAAGATTGTTTAATTGACATAGTAGATGCGTACCTAAAGGATACAGGGGGGGAAGTGAGGGAGCAAAGTGTACATAAAGAATTCAGTAGAAAAAGTAATATTTGTTTTATGAACTAAAAATGGAGGCTTTAGAAAATCAGTCTTGCTTCAAACGCTCCAGCATCACTGTTTTACTGAATAAAATCAAAGACTGAAACCCAATGAGCTAAATTCTGCTCTTATCTACAGATTTGTAAATCCAGAGTAACTCCATTTAAATTAATATAGTTACTCCAAATTTACACCTGTGTAACGGAGAACATAATTTGACCTATACACTTGTGTGTGTCTGGAGGAGAAGCTGAAAGTATCTATGTGTAAATATAAATATCAAGGAAGTACCTTTCTACAGACAGGCTATAAAAAAAGTTTACTAAGAAAAAATCCACAGAAAAGAGAAGTGAAGGCACCCAGGATTCTACTCAGAACAGACCTACAGAAACAAGAAAAGTGTTGCCTACAACGTAGAGCAAGGAGGAGCAACTTCAAAGGAAAATTATTTTTATCTTTCCAGAAGATTTGAGCTCCTAACTGAAGCATGGAGAAAGGAGTCAGCACCAATCAAGAAAGAGTTTATTAATCCAAGTGTGCAGAACTCAATTTTGTTTCTCACCCCACTGTAAGTAATTTACAAGAACTGTCTCATACATTTTCTGGGACACTGACTCAGTGCCTTCTTGCTAAATAATTTTCAGCACAGAGTGGTAGAGTCAGCTATAGAAGAATTCAGCACATAAATAAACTATATGCATACTCAGAGAATCAGTATTTGTTCATAGTTCAGGTAAATTGAGCTTTGCAATCTTAGATGATATCAAAATTTTCACCATGAAAGCAATATCAAATACATGGTTCAATTTTTATGCAAAATATGAGTTATCCCTCTTTTTCCCCCTTTCCTCTCTCTTCATCCCATGAAATTGTTACACTGATGAGATTGTTATAGGAATACTATGTCCACAATTGTTATGTCCACAATTCAAGAAGGATGTTCAAAAATCAGAGAGGTTTCAGAGAAGAGCCATGAAAATGATTAAAGGACTAGACAACATGTTTTATAGTCATAGACTCAAGGAGCTCAATCTATTTAGCTTAAGAGAAAGAAGGTGAAGGGGTGACTTGATCCCAGTCTATAAGTGAACAAAAATTTGATCCTTTGGCTCTTCATTCTAACAGACAAAGGTAGAACAAGATCCAATGGTTGAAAACTGAAGTTAGACAAATTCAGACTTGAAATAAGGCATACATTTTTAAAAGTGAGCGTAATTAACTTTTGAAACAGTTTACCAAGGATTGTGATGGATTCTCCATCACTGGCAATTCTTAAATCAAGATTGGACGTTTTTCTAAAAGATATGTTCTAGTTCAAAGGATTATTTTAGGGAAGTTCTATGGCCTACGTGGGGTCCAATTAACACAACATCTCCTTCCACTTTTATTGCAAACCACTATATCTAATATGGTTCCTGATTTGTAGAAGGACTGAGCACTCACAACTGCAACTGATGTCACTGGGAGTTGTGCTTTGAACATATAAAGTGGCATACAAATACTAAAATAACAAAACAAAAAACGAACAAAGAACTCAGGCCTCTGGTGTCTCAAGTTGGGCAGCCAAAGTCAGTGAATACGTTTGAATTTTGGCTTTAAGCTATCTGTGCTGCAGTACCTATGCGTAAAATGCAAAAATACTATTTAACCTAGCAGGTCGTTATGAAGATCAAACATTAATGTTCATGAAGCACTCTTAGGTCTTGTCTACACTACAGAGTTTTGTTGATGCAAGTTACACCGACCATCAAAAACTGGTAAAATTATGATCGCTTGTGGGAAGGCAGAGTGAGTCACAGTGCATCATGGGTGCAGGCTCAACATCCCATGATCCAGATTTTTTCCATCCCATCATTCCATGGACTTCCGACTGTGTTTTGTGGCATTTTTCAACAGTCCCTGTTCACTGTGCACCTGCCATCTCTGTCTGAAAGGATTGATCCTGCACTACTCTCTATGGCTAGTCATGTAATATATCATGAGCTCCCAATATGAACAGGAATCCGAGGTGCCTGACTTGCTGTGTGCCAGCGAAAGAAAGAACACCAAATTACGTTTGGCATTCAGGGAGCAGCTGTACACGGTGGACCATTGCTTTTGGGCTTGGGAAACAAAAACAGAGTGGTGGGATCACATCGTTATTCAAGTCTGGGATGATGAACAATGGCTGCAGAACTTTCAGATGCGGAAAGCCAACTTCCTGGAACTGTGTGCAGAGCTCGCCCCAGCCCTGCAGTTCAAGAACTCCCAAATGAGAGCTGACCTCTCAGTGGAGAAGTGCATGGTGATCGCTATGTGGAAGCTGGCAATTGCAGACTGCTACCAGTCAGTCGCAAATCAATCTGGAGTTGGGAAATCCACTGTTGGGGCTGCGTTAACACAAGTGTGCAGGGCATAAATCACATTCTGCTACAAAGGACTGTGACTCTTGGAAACATGTGTGAAATAGTGGATGGCTTTGCAACAATGGGATTCCCTAACTGTGGCGGGGTGATAGATGGCATGCATATCCCAATTTTGGCCACGACCATCTTGCGACAGAGTACCTCAATAGAAAGGGGTACTTCTCTATGATATTGCAGGTGCTTATGGATCACCGGGGTCATTTAACTCACATCCACACTGGGTGGTCAGGGAAGGTGCATGACACGGCATCTTCAGGAACACTGGCCTGTACAGAAAGCTGCAAGCAGGGACTTACTTTCCAAACCAGAAGATTCCAATGTGGGGTGTTGAAATGCCCATAGTGATCCTGGGAGACGCACCATACCCCTTACTCCCAGGGATCATGAAGCCTTACACTGGAACCTGGACAGCAGCAAGGAGAGCTTCAACAATAGGCTGAGGAGGCGCAGAATGACCATATAATGTGCGTTTGGCAGATTAAAAGCTCACTGGCACTGCCTTTATGGATAACTAACTAACGATATTATTCCCATGGTCACAGCATCCTGCTGTGTGCTGCATAATGTTTGTGAGGTTAAGGGTGAAAAGTTTCCCCTGAGGTGAAGCATGGAGGCAGATCGCCTGGCAGCTAATTCCGAGCAGCCAGATACCAGGGTACTAGAGGGGCAAAACTGGGGAATATTCGAATCAGGGAGGTTTTGAGGAGCCATTTTGATAATGGGTACCAGTAATATGTCTTTCTGTAAAGCATTCTGTCATGCTTTGTTAACTTGCCGCCTTGCATGAAAATTTTGACGATTGCTTCCTGTAGTCTGCAAATCTTCCAACTGCTACTGTATTAATTTCAGCAGCAACCACTATGTGTAGGAGACAAATAAAGATTACCTTTAAGAGAGCATGTTTTTATTAAATACTAATTAACAACACACAGAAAACGGTGTAAAGGGAAGTAACAGTAAAGGACAGCGTCCTGATGTAGGCTCTCATAGCTGTGTGCAACATCAGCTATCATTTTGGAAGCTGTCTGAAGGGGTGGAGTGAATGAGGTACTGAGATGAGAAGATGCAAGGAACGTGTGGGAGGGCATTATAAGATGCAAGGAGTTTGGGGAGGGCATGATAAGCAGTTCTGTGTCAGCTGCAGAGGCGGGGGGCAAGCATGCATGTTTTCTGCCTGACGCACGATTAGGGATTTCAACATCTGTTTGTTCCTCCATCACTTTTATCATCCACTCCTGGCCCATTAAAAATTGCTTCTAGCTCTCCTTCTTCTCCTGCTTATTTTATAATTTTCATTTACAGTCTCTCTCTATGTCCTGTGTTCTTGTTTTTCGGCATCTGAGGACTGGAGCACTTCTCGAAACATGTCCTTCTTGCTGCTCCTCGTCACTTCCTTATCTGGTGGAGGTGTTCCACCGGTGTGTAGGGGGTTCCCCTGAACGCCACATCTGCATAAATGTAAGCAACAATAAACAGAAGCATAATTGTGAGTGAACTCACGGCATCGAATCATTATAGTAAAATACACCTCTTTTAAAATAGGAATCAGTTTCTCTTTGTCCCTTGGCAAGCACATAGCTCAGCAAACAACCCAAACATGGTGAGTTCAGGACAGGGCCAGGGGGTCACTCAAGATGGGTCATAAGGTCTAGGAGGCTTTCTAAGGGGATCACTGCAAGAAACTAGGGACAAAATTGTAAATTCCGCCACCATTTTCCATAGGCAGGGGTCATTGAAGCAGATATCTTACTCCTGAGGGTAAGCAAGGATACAAGGGTGGACTCCTGCATGCGTGTAGCATCAGACCAGGTCCCTACGCTGCATGTCTGTGCGCCGCTTTGGTCCCTGCCCAAGTGATTTTAGGAAACTTTTTCTATGGCAATAGGCAATGGGAGAAGGAACAAAGCACCTCTGCCAAGAAAACTTTGGCAGATTATTGGCGAGTACCTCCAGGAAAGTTTCCTAGAGATATCTCTGGACTATTTCTGTGTAATCTTGGTGTCCATTAACACACTTTTCCACAGGACTCCTACTGTGTAGCTGCATAGGGGAATGTGAAGCAGATGCAAACACAGCTAGTCGTGTACATTTCTATTCCTTAGCCCACTTCTAGTGTATAACAAAGCAAAGGACAGCTCTACCTCGTGTAACCGAGCAGCATTCAACTCAAAAAGATAACTTACCAGAGCTCCCCTCTCCTGCATCATGACTTCTGGGACAGACTTCTGGGACTGGCTTGAACCGCCCTGAGTCAAGAAGAGGTCCTGGCTCATCATGGCACCAGACGACCCTGTCACCTGGCCCATCTCATCCTCCAACTCGACTTCCTCATCCACCACTTTGTCCTCGGGGTTGAGTCCGCTGTCTCCAGTCCCACTGAAGCATCAGTGGGGCTCTTGGTGGTGGAGGTAGGGTCAGCACCAAAGATAGTGTCCAGCTCCTTGTAGAAGCGGCAGACTTTGGTGCAGCACCAGACCCATGGTTTTCTCCCCTGATTTCTGGTATACCTGCCTCAGGTCCTTTAGATTCGCACAGCACTGATGCATGTCCTGTTTGCAGCCCTTATCCAACATGCCACAAGAAATCTGTCCATAGGTATCAAAGTTCCTATGGCTGGAGCAGAGCTGGGACTGCACAGCCTCTTCTCCCTACAGATGCAACAACTCACATGTACTCCAAGCAGGACAGCGTTTGCTGCGTGGAGCCGCCATGGTCAGCTGGGAAAATGTGATGTGAGGTCTCCATGCCAAGCAATCAGGAAATGGAACTTCAAAAATTCCTGGGTCTTTAAAGGGGAGGGGTGGATGCCTGTGTACCTGGGTGCACGGCAGTGGAGTTCAAACTGCTGACCACAGCAGCCAGAATGAGCATTGTGGGTCATCTCCTGGAGGCCATTTTACAGTCACATAACCAAGCACAATGTCTACACTGACACTCTGTCGATATAACTTTGCTGCAAAAAAGCTCTATGCCTCTTGTTGAGGTGGTTTTATTTTGTTGGAAAAGCAGGAGAGTTTTGTTGGTAGAAGGAACATTGTAGTGTGTACACTTCCACTGTTTTGTCGACCACAGCTGATTTTTGTCAACAAAATTCTGTAGTGTAGACAAGATCTTATAGTATGGTTCTGAGCTCCAGAGGAAAGCTCATCAGGAAATAAATAATTCTGTATTAAGTGCAAGGTTTCGATGGTGTGCAATAAATGAAGCACAGGGTCACATGAGTGATGAAATAAAAAGAAATATTGAATAACCACTGATTTGTCCTTCCTGTGCACTGAAAGAAGCAGACGTCTCATTAAAAATAGTATGTGACACAATAAATAAAAAGTGCATCAAAAATCCATATGCAGGAAGAGAATGGATTAAGGTTGCACATACAACCTTAATTCTGCTACTTCCTAAATCTTGAGCACTTGATTTTGCAATCTTAACATTCTTTTAACATAGTTTTGTGTTTGTCAATACGTAATACCATATATAGAGGATGTGCAACCTGATTGAGACCTCATATGCACGAGGTTTTTTAGCATCCAGTTAGCTATGCTGATGTAGCTGCCTTGGTGCAGACCCTAGACTTGCAACTGCTGATTTACACCAATATACCATATCTAATATTACATGCACCCACAGTAGTGTTACTATAACAGTGGCTAAAAATCTCAGTGTTGATAAGGCCTGAGTTATTGTGGCTGTAAAAACCTTAACTTCTGCATTTCCAGATTTTTACATTTTTTTAAATTAAGCTACCACGATGATGCATGATTATTAATTATTATTATACTGGGTGGTGCAGGGCAAGAAAGTATTGCCATTCGCTCTACATTAATATGAAGCGCATGAGAGAGGGCATAGTCCACATCTATGTTGTTGCTGTTGTTTGGCTGAAGACAGTTGTCTTCATGGCTGTGACAGTAGGGGAAGAAGCACTTCTGTTTATACTGTATTGTCTATTTACTACTCACTGGAAAAGACACCGGCTAATGTTATGTATGAAATATAAGTGTCTAAGGGAAATCTATCTTCTCACTAAATTTCCCTGAATAACAAAAAGAATACAGCTACAATTCATTTTTCTAGCAGTGGACATAATGTTATAGTCCTAGCCTAAAAGTAGCACCACAAAATAACTGCATTTTAAAAGTTCAGATAATCACCACTGTCTGCCTTTCACATTATTGAATATAAGGGACAAATAAGTGTTAGTATTCTGGCAGTTTTGCAGACCTGAGACTCCACAGAAAAACTTTCTATTTAGAGCATGTAAAAAAATGGACAAGCAGACCTTTGCCATATCTCACATATTTAACTGCATAACAGTAAGAGTTAGAACATTCCCACACACATCACTGTGTACCAGGATCAGGCCTGTGGATAGTTCCACTGAAGTAAGTGGGACTGCTCTCCTGAAAAGAAATACCCCTTTGTATAGAGGCTACAGCATCACATCTTTACCAATCAGCATTATGCCTTTAATGAAAGGTTGTTCACAAAGGACCCAATAAAGTAGAGTACTCAACATCTTGATTCCCGTTAACTTTTCTGAAAAATGAGTGCCTCAATGCCCTCCTGTAGGCCTGGGCCAAAATTAATTGTGAATGAACAAACTTCAGAAAGTCACACTAGTTCTGTTTGCTAAGAAATCTGATATTTATCCAAACTTTGGTCTAGAATTGGTCTAACAATCTCATGAAAACAAACTCTCTCTTGAGTTTTCCCAATATTTTCTAGTTCAGGATCACTCATAATACTATGAGATCAGCATCTGTCTTTGTATTTTACTACTTCTGCTGGTACAAGAGGAAGCCACGAAATGGAGAGGCACAAGAAAATGAGTAAAAAACACAGTTAACCCAACATTTTTAAATTTCACAAATGGGTCTAGATTCATTTCAAGTTTTGAGCACATCTTGGTTGCTTCTTATTTCTTTCTAACTGTTATCCATTTCTTGTATAGATATTATCAACTGTGACATGCACATATCAAAACAATAATACCCTGATCATTGGCCCTAGCTTTAAGCTGTATAATACTTAGCATAAAAATCACACGCTGACGTATGATATGTACCCTAGGATACCTTCCTTTCTCACAACAGAACTGAAAGTTGAGATCATTTTTTTATTATTTTTCCAGTTTAAATTACAGCAGATGCACTTTACCCAAGCTACAAATCTGTGCTGCCAGTCATTAAAACATTTAAGATTGTTTAACTGTTAAATCTCATTCAAACAAAGACAAAACTCACATTTCAAAGCTCAATTTGAGAGAATGCTTCATACTCAGCTGCTATCTTTTAGTCTTATTTTTATTGGTGCTCAGAAAGAACACATTAACCTCAGTTCACACACTTGCCAGTTGTTCACAAAGTTTACTCACCCTCTGACCTTCTTTCCCTGGTGGACCGGGAGGACCTTCTAGCCCTGGCAAACCCTGGAAATACAAACATTCAAGAATGTAACATTTCAAGATGATCTTGACTTAATTTGACTCAGCCTGTAACAAACCATACTTGTAACCAAAAGAAACTTAAAATGTTCATTACTGAAAGAGATCGCGTTACATTCAGGACTACATTATGTTCATGTGTAAAAAAAAAGTAACAATTTTTATTGATGATTGTAATACCAGCATAATCATATTGTACCATATAAAAGCCAATGGACCAGAATAATTATTGGGTTTTGACACAGTACTGTTTTAAATATAGTTATAAAGGATTTAACTATGATTTGTATCTTGTACTACCACATATCATGTAAAGTCAGTATGCCACATACAAATTAGCTGGCTTCATTAAGCTAGGGGTTCACACACTCTGTAGCTTGTGTAGGCTGAGCTTACTGCACAGCAGGGGCTCCTTGCACTCCTCCATCCCCCTCCACCATGAATTACCTGAGTGCTACCTTCCCATCCTGCTCTTTATCAGCATTCAGTTCAAACTCGGGGGCCCATCATGAAACATTAAATGCTTAATTTATATGCCAGTTAGCTAGATACACAAACATTCCTGATCCGAGAAAAAACCACTCTCTGCAGGTGACTCATACTTGATACAGAGGCTCAGGAATACTGTATTATCAGTATACATACATAACTTTTTAAAATATCATTAGTACATACTTTTCACAATGATAATAATGACCAGTGTAACACCAGCTTTTATCTGACACCTTACAAGACTTATTTATGGATAAGTACCATGAAAGCAGTGTCTTAGGTGAAGAGTTTGTCAGGCCTATTATGTTTGCTGACACAGAGTAGTGAACCTTTTGCCAGCTGGCACCAATGGACCTCTGTGTCACACTTGAGTTCTGACTGCCCCCCATTCCTAGGTTCCCATTATCTCCCATGTCAGCGTCTGTGCATGCTGCAGCTTTTCCTATTCCTTTTTCTACCCCAAGCTAGGATCTTGTGTGTCCTCTTCCTCCACATCAGAGCCACTCAACTTATCTTCCCCACCAGGAACTATGTTGCCTGTCCATTCCCCCATACCAGTGTCCCTCTTCTCCCCCAAAGCTAGGGACTATGAGCACACTGCCATTGCAACCGTATCATTTGTCTGGGTGAGAAAACATTCAGCATATCAAGGGAGCATGGACAGAGATTAGATAAAGTATTGCTATTCTTTAAGGTGTTAATGGGCACCATCAACAAGTCTGACCTACAGCAGAGGTGCTTGAAGCTGTGGTTGTGCTAAATCAATGGCAGGGACTCCATGTCTCCCACATTCTACCCTCTCCCAATCTCCTCTTTCAATTTTCCAATTGCTCCCCAATTCAATAGGATTCTGGCCAGCGATGCCTATAACATTCCCTGAAATACTGGAACTGATTTGATGCAGTGTTCAAAAGTCATCACATTACATACATACAAACACCTTCGAGTGTAGGGTCTTGCAAGCTCAGCCAATAAATAGCAATCCACACCATATCTCTGAGATCAAGTTTAGGCACTTTGCCCTGATCCTATAAGTGACTGTGCTCTGGTCAACCCGTAAGCCCACATCCAGCCTCACTGTTGAGGTCAAGGTGCAGGGTTCTGGCTGTGCATAACAAGTCACAGGATTGGAGCCTTAGGTTTTTTATTTATTCAAGATAAACTCCCCTTTTGGCTAGTTAAGAAGTGTTGAATCAAGCCTCTCATAAGTCAAGATTTTAGAAAACTCTATATTTCTAGAAAGTGAATTAAAACATTATGATCTGTAATTCAGGCGATAAAATTGAGAAAAGTAATGAGGTTTAAATTGCTACCTCCCAAATCTTCAAAAGACGATATCACTTTATTAAAATGAATTGTATGAATTCAGTTTTAAATAAAAATTAATCTGTTCAAGAGCTTTCCCATTTATATAATTTCTCCACTCTGAATCACAACAGCTGGGAGAACGCCTCAGACTTAATTCACTACATGATATTCTCTCACTTTAATTTAAAATGTTAACAAGTTATTGTTTCAGACACTTCAAAACTGCTTCAAACTACATTTATGCTGCAAACAATTTCAAAATTTTCTATTAATGGTTGATGATGCATAGTTGTTCACAAAGTCACAGATACAACGAAGAGACTAACCAATTTATTTGAGCATAAGCTTTCGTGAGCTACAGCTTACTGCATAGTGAGCTGTAGCTCACGAAAGCTTATGCTGAAATAAATTGGTTAGTCTCTAAGGTGCCACAAGTACTCCTTTTCTTTTTGCGAATACAGACTAACACAGCTGTTACTCTGAAACAAATATAACTGTTAACTTGCTAGAATATATTTGTGTATGTTAAAGTGAAAAATTTCGTGTGTGAACCAGAAATCATACAGCACTAACTGTAGTGAAGCTATGTAGTTTAAACACACACATACATACACACGTATGTGTGTATGTGTGTGTATGCATTCTCGGTTAATGCTCCTGTCATAAATATAAAGGGAAGGGTAAACCCCTTTGAAATCCCTCCTGGCCAGGGAAAAGCTCCTCTCACCTGTAAAGGGTTAAGAAGCTAAAGGTAACCTCGCTGGCACCTGACCAAAATGACCAATGAGGAGACAAGATACTTTCAAAAGCTGGGAGGAGGGAGAGAAACAAAGGGTCTGTGTGTCTGTCTATATGCTGGTTTTTGCAGGGGATAGACCAGGAATGGAGTCTTAGAACTTTTAGTAAGTAATCTAGCTAGGTATGTGTTAGATTATGATTTCTTTAAATAGCTGAGAAAAGAATTGTGCTGAATAGAATAACTATTTCTGTCTGTGTATCTTTTTTGTAACTTAAGGTTTTGCCTAGAGGGGTTCTCTATGTTTTTGAATCTAATTACCCAGTAAGATATCTACCATCCTGATTTTATAGGGGGGATTTCTTTATTTCTATTTACTTCTATTTTTATTAAAAGTCTTCTTGTAAGAAACTGAATGCTTTTTCATTGTTCTCAGATCCAAGGGTTTGGGTCTGTGGTCACCTATGCAAATTGGTGAGGCTTTTTATCCAACATTTCCCAGGAAAGGGGGGGTGCAAGTGTTGGGAGGATTGTTCATTGTTCTTAAGATCCAAGGGTCTGGGTCTGTAGTCACCTAGGCAAATTGGTGAGGCTTTTTACCAAACCTTGTCCAGGAAGTGGGGTGCAAGGTTTTGGGAAGTATTTTGGGAGGAAAGACGCATCCAAACAGCTCTTCCCCAGTAACCAGTATTAGTTTGGTGGTGGTAACGGCCAATCCAAGGACGACGGGGGGAATATTTTGTACCTTGGGGAAGTTTTGACCTAAGCTGGTAAAGATAAGCTTAGGAGGTTTTTCATGCAGGTCCCCACATCTGTACCCTAGAGTTCAGAGTGGGGGAGGAACCTTGACAGTGAAGCTATGTAGTTTAAACACACACACACACACACCCCTATGTGTGTATGTGCGTGTATGCATTCTCTGTTAATGCTCCTCTACTTTAGAATTCACTCCTCCAAATTTGCCCAGCACTGTTAACATCCCAAGTACAAAAAGAAAAGGAGTACTTGTGGCACCTTAGCGACTAACCAATTTATTTGAGCATAAGCTTTCGTGAGCTACAGCTCACTTCATCGGATGCATACTGTGGAAAGTGTGGAAGATCTTTTTATACACACAAAGCATGAAAAAATACCTCCCCCCACCCCATTCTCCTGCTGGTAATAGCTTATCTAAAGTGATCACTCTCCTTACAATGTGTATGATAATCAAGTTGGGCCATTTCCAGCACAAATCCAGGTTTTCTCCCCCCCGCCACAAACCCACTCTCCTGTTGGTAAATGGCCCCACAGTATGCCAACATTTTTATGGCTGACTTAGAACAACGCTTCCTCAGCTCTCGTCCCATAACGCCCCTACTCTACTTGCGCTATATTGATGACATCTTCATCATTTGGACCCATGGAAAAGAAGCTCTTGAGGAATTCCACCATGATTTCAACAATTTCCATCCCACCATCAACCTCAGCCTGGTTCAGTCCACACAAGAGATCCACTTCCTGGACACTACAGTGCTAATAAACGATGGTCACATAAACACCACCCTATACCGGAAACCTACTGACCGCTATTCCTACCTACATGCCTCCAGCTTTCACCCTGACCACACCACACGATCCATTGTCTACAGCCAAGCTCTGCAATACAACCGCATTTGCTCCAACCCCTCAGACAGAGACAAACACTTACAAGATCTCTATCAAGCATTCTTACAACTAGAATACCCACCTGCGGAAGTGAAGAAACAGATTGATAGAGCCGGAAGAGTTCCCAGAAGTCACCTACTACAGGACAGGCCTAACAAAGAAAATAACAGACCGCCACTAGCCGTCACCTTCAGTCCCCAACTAAAGCCCCTCCAACGCATTATTAAGGATCTACAACCTATCCTGAAGGATGACCCAACACTCTCACAAATCTTGGGAGACAGGCCAGTCCTTGCCTACAGACAACCCCCCAACCTGAAGCAAATACTCACCAGCAACCACATACCACACAACACAACCACTAACCCAGGAACCTATCCTTGCAACAAAGCTCGTTGCCAATTGTGCCCACATATCTATTCAGGGGACACCATCACAGGGCCTAATAACATCAGCCACACTATCAGAGGCTCATTCACCTGCACATCCACCAATGTGATATATGCCATCATATGTCAGCAATGCCCCTCTGCCTTGTACATTGGTCAAACTGGACAGTCTCTATGTAAAAGAATAAATGAACACAAATCAGATGTCAAGAATTATAACATTCATAAACCAGTCGGAGAACACTTCAATCTCTCTGGTCACGCGATTACAGACATGAAAGTTGCTATATTACAACAAAAAACTTCAAAACCAGACTCCAGCGAGAGACTGTTGAATTGGAATTCATTTGCAAATTGGATACAATTAACTTAGGCTTGAATAGAGACTAATAGTGGCTAAGTCATTATGCAAGGTAACCTATTTCCCCTTGTTTTTTCCTACCCTCCCCCCCCCCCCAGACGTTCTTGTTAAACCCTGGATTTGTGCTGGAAATGGCCCACCTTGATTATCATACACATTGTAAGGAGAGTGATCACTTTAGATAAGCTATTACCAGCAGGAGAGTGGGGTGGGGGGAGGTATTTTTTCATGCTTTGTGTGTATAAAAAGATCTTCTACACTTTCCACAGTATGCATCCAATGAAGTGAGCTGTAGCTCACAAAAGCTTATGCTGAAATAAATTGGTTAGTCTCTAAGGTGCCACAAGTACTCCTTTTCTTTTTGCGAATACAGACTAACACGGCTGTTACTCTGATCCCAAGTACAACGCATAGATAGCTCATCTTTTTGGTGATACTGTTGCTGGGAATTCAAGGGTTGGAAAGATTTTAGTTTGTGATTTTCTCCCCCTCCTGAATAGTGGTTGTACATAGGGGAGCAAGATCTTGCCTTGCTTTGTAATTATTTGATTATGAAATGTATTGTAAATTGATGGAAGGGTACTTGGAACCTTGGAGAGCCATTTTTTTATGTCTGCTTGCAAAATATAAAATAGATTCCTTAAACTAAAAATTAAGGATCCCGATGCAATGACTTTTCTAATAACTTCAGAAACTGAGTGGTTCAAAAGCAGCCATTATTATATACCCTCAAGATAAAAAGACAGCTCAGAATATGACCTATAATCTATCCATTGGTGGAAGCAATTAGGTAAAATTAGAACACATCAAATATTTATTCATAAAGTAAAAAAATTAAATTTACGAATGATTTTACCGAAGACACTACCTTCGAAGACTGCTGTTAGCCTTACAGAGAAGTACAGAGTTTGGTGTTCCTAAACCTTAGCCATTTTTTGTCTGTGCAGCTAACTCTCCACTGCATCTCCAACCCAAAAGAGCTTTGCATCTTGGTCAATAAGAAGGTAAGTTTCTTTAAAAATAAGAAACAGTCATAACAAATATGACAGTGCATGAACCTCAAAAACTTATACATTATATAGAAGGAAGCACTCAGCACCTGTAAAACAAAGTCCTAATGGGAAAAAACTGTCATAACACAGTGACAACTAGTTTTGTAGCCAACATTTTCTGTTCTAAATCTATGCTCATTCTTTTTCTTCTAATTTTAAAATATCACAATTAAGGACAAAGAAACAGCTAAGGAGGTTTATATTCAAGGAAAAGGAGGAGTGCTGAGTGTAAATGGAAACTGGAATGGAAGAACCGCTCTGTACAAAGGGACGTCCCCTGTCACTGAAATTTAGGTTTCATTAAGGCCTTCTGGTTTATAAATGAAAAAACAATATGTTCCAAAGTACCCAACATCCTAGTTTTAGAAATGTAATAAAATAGCAGCTACTGCTCTTTACTCAGTGAGGTCCTAGACAAAAATAACTATACACCTTCAGTCACCTTTGAGAGTAACTTTCAAAATGAATGAAAGGGACAGTTGTCCAACAGTGAGTCCTCCTCACTACAAAGGAAGTAGAGAAGCACCCATTGCTTAAGTTAGTTAAAATTAGACTGGAAAAACTGAAGAATCTACCATAGTGGATAATTCTCTACTGGCAATGGGATGAACTTAAACCTAAGGGCAGAAGAGCAAAGTATCCCAGTGCATAGGAAAGATAGGAAGATGGCTAGAGACCAACCTGGCTTAGCCATGATATCTTCAATGACCTGAAACTCAAAAGAGAGTCCTACAAAATGTGGAAACTAGGCCAAATTACAAAGGATGAATATAAACAAATAACACAAGTATGAAGGGACAAAATCAGAAAGGCCAAGACACAAAATGAGCTTAAACTAGCAAGAGACATAAAGTGTAACAAGAAAACAACCCACAAATACAGGAAGAGGAAGACCAAAGAGAGGGTAGGCCTGTTACACGATGAGGGGGAAAAACAATAACAGAAAATGTGGAAACGGCTAAATGATTTTTTTGTTTCAGTTTTCACCAAAAAGGTTAGTAGTGATTGCACGTCTAACACAGTTATTGCCAGTGAAAATGAAGTTGAGTATGAAGCTAAAATAGGAAAAGAACAAGTTAAAAATTACTTAGAAAAGTTAGATGTCTCCAAGTCACCAGGACCTGGTGAAATGCATCCTAGAATACTCAAGGAGCTGACTGAGGAGATATCGGAGCCATTAGCGATTATCTTTGAAAAGTCATGGAAGACCGGAGAGATTCCAGAGGACTGGAAAAGGGCAATTATAGTGCCAATCTATAAAAAGGAAAAAAAAGGACAACCTGGGAAATTACAAACCAGTCAGCTTAATGTCAATAGCCAGAAAGATAATGGAGCAAATAATTAAGCAATCAACTTGCAAACACCTAGAAGATAAGGTGATAAGTAATATTCAACATGGATTTGTCAAGAACAAATCATGCCAAACCAGCCGGATAGCTTTTTTCAACAGGGTAACAAGCCTTGTGGTGGGGGGAGGAGAGGAGCGGTAGATCTGGTATATATTGACTTTAATAAGGCTTTTGATATTGTTTCTCAACCTTCTCATAAACAAACTAGGGAAATACAATCTAGATGGAGCTACTATAAGGTGGCTACATAACTGGCTGAAAAACTATTCCCAGAGAGTATTTAAAAGGGGTTTGCAGTAAACCAGAAGGGCATATTGAGTGGCGTCCCACAGGGATCAGTTCTGGGTCCAGGTCTGGTCAATATTTTCATCAATGATTTAGAGAATGGTATAGAGAGTACACTTGTAAAGTTTGTGGATGATGCCAAGCTGGGAGAGGTTGCAAGTGCTTTGGAGGACAGAATTAAAATTCAAAATGATCTGGACAAACTAGAGAAATGGTCTGAAGTAAATAGGATGAAATTCAATAAGGACAAATGCAAAGTACTCCATTTAGGAAGCAACAATCAGTTGCACACATGCAAAATGGGAAATGACTGCCTAGGAAGGTGTACTGCGGAAAGGGACCTAGGGCTTACAGTGGATCACAAGCCAAATATAGTCAACAGTGTAACACTGTTGCAAAAAAGAGCAAACATCATTCTGGGATGTATTTAGAAGGAGCGTTGTAAGTAAGATACAAGAAGTAATTTTTTCATTCTACTCCGAACTGATTGGGCCTCAACTGGAGTATTGTGTCCAGTTCTGGGCACCATATTTCAGGAAAGATGTGGACAAATTGGAGAAAGTCTAGAGAAGAGCAACAAAAATGATTAAAGGTCTAAAAAACATGACCTATGAGGAAAGATTGAAAAAAATGAGTTTGTTTAGTCCGGAAAAGAGAAGCGTGAGAGGGGACATGATAACAGTTTTCAAGCACATAAAAGGTTGTTACAAGGAAGAGGGAGAACAATTGTTCTCCTTAACCTCTAAGGACAAGAAGCAATGGGCTTAAATTGCAGCAAGGGTGCCTTAGGTTGGACATTAGTAAAAAATTCCTAACTGTCAGGGTTGTTAAGCACTGAAATAAATTACCTAGGGAGGTTGTGGAATCTCCATCATTGGAGATTTTTAAGAGCAGGTTAGACAAACACCTGTTAGGATCGTCTAGATAATGCTTGGTCCTGTCATGAGTTCAGGGAGCTGGACTAGATGACCTAACAATGTCCCTTCCAGTCCTCAGTTTTCAGAGTAGCAGCCGTGTTAGTCTGTATTCACAAAAAGAAAAGGAGTACTAGTGGCACCTTAGAGACTAACCAATTTATTTGAGCATAAGCTTTCGTGAGCTACAGCATCCGATGAAGTGAGCTGTAGCTCATGAAAGCTTATGCTCAAATAAATTGGTTAGTCTCTAAGGTGCCACTGGTACTCCTTTTCTTCTTCCTTCCAGTCCTATGATTCTATGTCTTTTCTATATCTAACTTCTATGATTCTAATAAGGAAATCAAAGGCTAGATTTTGGAGTAATGGACATAATAGTAGAGGAAATCCAGAAAAAGAACTCCCCAGCTGTTTGAGAGAGATGTTGTGCATCCACCCCATCTCACCTCATGAAATGCTCTCTTGATAATAAACTCTGTCAGTTTGGGATGGGAAAACCTGAGTCTGGGAGAAGGTGGTCTGTTTTACCCGTGTCACCACTTCCTAGCAAACATGTTTAGCAATACCCACAGGAACTAAGGTGACCACATCAACCTTAATTCTCATGTGGTCCTGTTCTGCACTGCTATATCTTCTTGGAGACGACAATGAGGTGTGGTAAGATGTAAGTATCAGTACTCTAGATGGGGTCATGTTTTGGCAGGGGAAATAGAGGGCAGCCTTCCACCGATGGCATGAGATCCATGGGATTTTTCTGAAAATCTTGAGAAAGTCATGCTCTGTACCCACTTTGCGGACAAGTGAACCCCACTCCAACCCAACTGGATGATCTCTTTGAAACTCAGTGAAAGTTTTCTAAACTTCCTTTGCCCTCCTGCAGGTTTTTCCATGGGAGGACATGACATGACCCAAAGACTAAAGCTATATATGTTTATATATATTTATTTTAGGGTTTCATATGTACAAAGTCCAATATGCACCATGTAAAAATTGGCCAAACAAGTTACTGCCCTGAGACAGTACAATCTAAGGGCAAAACCAGATCAAATACAGAACAAGGGGTATATGCAGTCTCTATTGCCAATACCTTTCATGGAACTGACAGGCTTCTAGGAGGCTTTCTAAAAAAGGAGGCAGAGTGTGCTTGGTGAAAGTTAAATGAGAGAAGGACACTAAGAGGTGTCATGAAAAAGAAACAAAATCAAGAGTTTCAGGAATGGGCAAAGGAGGCATCAATCAGGAACCTTGCGAAGAACATAGAGGGTGAATAGGGGCTTAAAAAGAGATTAAATAAGATACACAGGCAGATGTTGAGTTGTGCAAAGCCTTGAAAATGAAGTTGAGTCGCATAAACTTGAAGCAGAGAAAAGTGGAAATTTATAAAGGAATTTGCAACAGATTAGTGGGCAAGAGAAAGGATCTTGGTTGTAGTGTTTGGGTTAGATACGCAGCAACAAGAGGGTTTCAGTAAATAAAGTGACAGATGATAGAGATGTGGACTAAGCTGTTAGCAGTGGGAATGGAAGGGGAATGCTGGATTTTCAAAATGGTATAGAAGTAGCGGTGAATCTTTTAAATTAATCTGAAAACTCACACATTTGTATGCAGTGTTATTGTAGCCAAGTCGGTACCAGGATATCAGAGAGACAAAGTACGTAATATCTTTTATTGGACCAACTTTTGTCAGTGAGAGAGACAAGCTTTTGAGTTTGTCACCTGAAGAACTTTGTGTAAGCTTGTCTCTCTCACCAACAAAAATTAGACCAATAAAAGACATTAGCTCACCCACCTTGTCTCTTTAACTCACATACTGTAAAATCTCACACAGAGCACAGAATCTATAATTTTAATATTTTAGCACCACAGTTCCCATACATAAGTTTCATGGGCTAACATGGAAGAATCTGTATGAGTTTTGTTAAATATCTTGAATGAATCATTAAAATGTGTGTGGGTTTCTTGCATTATAGTTACTGATGACACATAGTAATTGTTAAAATTTTCAGCTGATCATATCCTAAATCAACATTTTTGACAAGTAATTGGAGATAGAGTATATAAGAGTTATTAAACCTTAGCTGAGAGAAAAGAAATGTGTTTGGCAATGATGGAAGTATGTGACTAGCAGTGCAATCTTGTTAAACTGTTTGTAGTTTCAGGCGGTATCAACTGAAGTGTGTTAGATTTCATACAACCTCCCTATTATAAGCTGCTCACTACAGGATAAAGAGTAAAATCTTCTCATGTGACCATGAAGACACAAAAAAACACTTGTATTGATTTAACAGGTTTTTAAAAATGTTTACAGAAACACAGCAGATGTCTGCTTACTACATTTAATGGTTCAAATTAATTACATTAGAACATGTTTTGAACAAAAGCAAAGTACTAATCATAACCTCAGTCAATTATGAAAAGCAGCTGAAGTGGACAAGTGAAGTTACTTACAGACATTATTCATATTACTTACTTCCTGAGTCAACTTACAGCCCATGCCAAAAACACAGTACAACAAAAATATTATACAAGTGTATTTTAAGTATATAAAAGTTAGTACAGAGTGTGTCTGATGGTCTTGAAACATGAGATTGGGCAGGATCTCCATAAACTCTTTGTTCTGCTGAAGTGGATTCCATGCATGGCGACTTCCATTATTAGCACAAAAAATAAATGCATCAGCCTCACTGAAGTATGGAACTGCTTCTTCATGAGAACTTCATAGATTAATTCAATAAAAAAAATGTAGGTACAAAACTCATATTATAGATTTTATTTTTTTCTCATTATGAAGCAGTCAGATTCTTAGGTGAATCCCATTCTAACAGTAATTTCTGCAAGACAGCAGGTAAGCTATATGTGGAGTTTAGGGAGACAAGTCAAAAGTACCCAAAAATCTAAATCAGGCATGCGGAACCATCTCTCATAGCGATGTGTGAACAGATCACTTCCCCGTGTTTGGAATGTGTGAGTTTTTATAATATTTAACTAAATAATAATAAACCTTTCTAGGACTCAAGTGTCACGGACATTACTTAGTTGTTCAGTTGGCAATAATAAATTTCTAAACAAAAAATGTATGTTGACTCTGTAAATGGAATTATTCAAATACCATAGAACCAGATCTGCCCTCATTTATATGACAGGGAGTAACAGAGCAGAATTTGGCCCTTTCTCTGTATTTTCCTTTACAGACGGATCAGTGATGGCTACTACTATGTGCTGATGTTGAACTGCATGCACATTGCTCATTGGTATGAATGGAAGTCCTGACTTGGATAGAAGGCACTATATGGCCCTGCCTCTTGCAAGGATCAATGGTAAAATGACATTAATTAGCACAAGTAGTACCAGGAATTTACTATCATGATTAAAAGGTGACCATTAATGTCAACCATAATTTTGAAGTAACAAAAGGCTGCTGCATGCTGGAGGGAGCAAAGAGCCTTCCCTGGACTTGCTAAGAATCACAGACACTATGCTCAGACAACCACAGGGGTTTGTCACTGTATAATTTGGCTAAATTGGGGAAGGAAGTAAGCAGAGTTTTTGTTTGACTCCACTACTTCTCAGCTAGATATGCTGGCTTGAGGCCCTTAATGCCATACTCCTCCTTTAAAGGGGTGTTGCGAACTCCACCGCAACCTAAAGCCCTCAACATGCACACTATCTCTGAGCCAGGGTGCTGCTGCTCTGCCTTGCCTCTAATGCGGGGCTGTGGCTAAATGCCATGAATGACCCACTATGAGCAATATATTGTTTTATAGCGGAACCCCTATTTTATGAACTAATTGGGGATTGAGCAAAAATTGAAATGCTCACAAAACTGAACATCTCAAAATTATAGAAGGTACAGTGCGTAAATTAATTTATTAATCATTCAATTATAGTGTATGTTACAAATGTACACAGTATGCCTGACTTTTCTTTGTGACAACTGCATCTCTTCTTTCCCACCAAATCTGTCTTTTTCAAAACCACACTTGAAAGGAGGCTGACAGATTTAAGTTGCATTGGATGGCAGAAAGATAAGATCAATGTTCATGAAATCAGGGTTCTACTATAGGTCACATTTACTTTCTTCACTATAGTACCACAAATTTTATGAGGAAATTCGATCAATATTTCTTTAAAATATTCACGTGGGATTAATTTAATTTAAATGGGACCTGACCCTGCATTCAAAACTCACTGAAGTATATGGAAGTTCCATATGCAGAGCAGCTACAGGATCAGGGCCCATAGTGCTCCTACTGAAATCAATAGGTGTTTTGCAGACTCCAGTTCTATCACTGGTTACTCTGTCACCACTCCACAGACTTCAGTAAGTATCGAAGCAGAATTTAGCCCTAACTGTATATATCAGACTACATCAAAATATGGCCTACTACATTTTTATAATATATTACTGAAGCAAACAAAACTATAATCTCATTTTCCTATGGGTGTGGTAATTTCTACACCTTTTTCAGATAGTGGAGCTTTACATCTATTTTAATTTATTTTCAACAGAGACCATCATTTCAATAAGAAATGGACAGAACTATGTCATAAAAATTCATAGTTTATGAACCTAGCACTTTTACTAGACAAGGGTTTATTTTGTAAGCCAAAAAAATGCATAATTTAAACTCCTGAAAGAGAGTCACTTGAAATGCCTCTTTACAGTGAAGTGCACTAGTAATAGAAAGGAACAGGGAACTATTCTCACATCATTCTTCTAATGAAAGACACATAAATCATTTCCATGTCAACTGAGCAGACTGCAGGTTTTTACAAAACATAAATCTTCTCTGAGACCAAAACATAAATCTTCCCTCTGGCCCTAAGCACCAGCTCTCCTGTATTACTGCGCAGAGGAGATAAAAATAAAAACAGCTTGAAACTACAGAAATATTGTCTGCGTCTCTAGACAAGTTTACCTTGACAGAGTCTTCCCTCACATTTAAACAACATTTAAAAACCAGGAGATAATCCCATGACTACATCTAGCCCAAAAGAAATGGATAGGTTAATATTTTCATGAACTCTAATAACCTCCATTTAAATGGCAGAAATGGTTAAAATACAGATTCCTGTTACTGGAGACATATTTTTTTAAACAATGAAAATATAAAATCACTTCCAAGTTATATATTCTTTTATTAATCAGTCTGCTTTCACCTGCAGTTTTTAATTTTAAGAGGCAGAATAACACTGGATGAAACATTTATAAACAGGATTTCCCTTTTAGGGCCTGAATCTGCACATCCTTTTTCACACTAGTAGTCCCATTTTGGGATGTGTGAAAGGACCAGTTGCATAGAAAATGTCTGTAGAATCAGCCCACTAGGTGTGAAGAGCATACTTCAAACAGCTAATATTAAACACTCAAGGATACAGTATATTACATCTTCAGTTAGTTAACTATTCAATAATTAAGGTTTTAAATACAATGTGTATATTGAAACTTTGTGATATAAAATAATTTACAGTTTTATCCCTGTGTGAATATTACATAACCTGCTACATCAAAGCTGCAGTATGCTGTTGGTGTATCGTCTGTTTACTGAATCTAAAAGTGACCACAGAACTTGCCCAGACCTGAATTTGCCATTTCCTCATGCTGACTACTCTGCACAGTATCTGTGTATGAATTTCCCTTGAGCTTGATTTAACTAAGCCTCCAAAGCCCAAAGAGCCAGCATTCCAAATATCTGTTTAGTAAGCAAGTCTTAGGTACGTTTGCTTGTGACTGACTTAACCTTTGGCTTCTGTGTAAACACTTGGTGCCATCTGGATGAGTATTTTATAACTCCCAAAAGGGATAGATCCACAAGAACGTACAGATGGACACTCATTTTCCTGAGGAACTAAAAGCAGCAGATCAAGTGTCAAGAGGAATAGTTTTCATATATTTTACAAGAGAGATCGCTGCACTACCTTCCTTCACCTGTCACTCTTCTGACATGACATGCCCAGGCTTAAGCTGTGATGCCAGAAAGGAAGAGAGGAGCTTAGCCAACTGTGACATTTCAGAGACCAGTCTCTCCCTTCCTAAGCCTAAATTCTGTATTTTGACAAAACTGTGCAGTAGAACACTGTAACCCCCTGGTTTTTATTCCCTGGAGGGTCTCTAAAGATAGCACTAGTTATCATAGAAATTATTAATTTTTAGGACTTGAAAACAAAATAATATATTCACATATAAGACAGTATATTACATAATGTTAAGGGTATAAAAATGTAACTAAAGTGAGAAGATTAAAATTTCATTCCTAATTTACACTATTATAAATTTTTTAAAAAGTGTTATAAAAAAACAATGATGAACCTTTAATACTTGTATAGTACTTTAGAAAGGTAAAGCACTATAAACTACAAACTACACACAGTGGCAGAAATGAAGTACGACTATGAGCCCTAACTTTGGATTTCCTGTATCAAATCATTACCATAATCAAGGACTCAATGTAAAGGATATTCCATGAGCAGATGTATGAATCACTGACTTCAGGAAAACATAACTTGAACTGAAGATCTTTTAAAAAAATGCTTAAAAATGTAGTGATTAGAGCCATTAGAGCTTATTGTGTAATAATGTATGATTCAAATGCATATACTTAAATACTGCAAGAAATCCTAGAAACCCTCCCTGAACAAAACTCCTTTTGACTACTTACTTCAACAGAAGTTCAATGCACAGACGCTTTTAAATTTATCTTTATGTCTCCTTCTCAACTTTGCTTATATATTTTATATATTTTATATATTTTGCTTATATTTCTAATTCAGTTTCTTTTTTCTAAACATTTCAAGCATGGTGAAATTACATTAAAAACAACAAAATATATGAAATATTGTGGAACTTTATACCTGCATATTATCTTTGCAACACTCAAACTAACATATTGCTTTAGGGCCTGACCCAAACCCCTAGACTTCAGTGGGCTACAATCAGACCTTTACTTAACCATATGACACATGCATTCCCTCTTGAATTCTTTGCTTCTTCTCTATGCCTAAAGTTTTGTTGTTGGTGGTGGTGGTTTTTGAAGGGCAGTGAAGAGATTTTATGAAAGGTTTTCAGACTTGTATTATTAACTGGACAGATTCTCCAGACCATTATGATCTCTCAGAGCAATGCATATTTTGACTCATGTCAATATACATTATAACTGACTAAACATTTTGGGGAACTTTAGAAGAAGTATTTCTCGTTAAAATATTTTGGTATGTGTTTCATCTATCTGTTAAGACTGTTATAGCTTATTGAGTAATTATGTATTTTGGCACACGTACTAATTCTGATCATGCATTATTTACAAGCCATGCTGTATTGCAGGGGTGGCCAACCTGTGGCTCTTGAGCCACGTGGTTCTTCAGAAGTTAATATGCGGCTCCTTGTATAGGTACCGACTCCAAGGCTGAAGTTACAGGCGCCAACTTTCCTTTGTGTCTGGGGGTGCTCACTGCTCAACCCCTGGTTCTGCCATAGGTCCTGCCCCCACTCCACCCCTTCTCACCCAGTCCCCTGAGCCTGAAGTGCCCTTGCTCCTTGCCCTCACCCCCCGAGCCTCCTGCATGCCAAGAAACAGCTGATCGGGAGGTGTGGGGAGGGAAGGGGAGGCGCTGATCGTGGGCAGGAGGTGCTGTGAGCAGGGGGCAATGTACATTGGTAAATTCTGGCTCCTTCTCAGGCTCAGGTTGGCCACCACTGCTGTACTGGCTCTTATGGTTACCTCTGTCATGTATGCATAGTTAAACACTTGTTGAAAAAAACGTAGATTTTCCCTCCAGTATCTCCTGCACCCTAATTCTGCTCAGTGTTGGGAGTGTAGGTGGAGAGTCAGGGAGCTACTTACAGCTCCCTGTTTCTATCATGGCATATCCCTGGCATGAAATAGAACAACACTGGGTTTGCTCTAGCTCATGCTAGGCCTGGGGCAGCACAGAATATGGGAGCCTAGGCCCTGCTTTAACTTATACCACTGGTGCATGGTCTCCAAGAAACCTCATGCAGTGGAGGATGAGCATAGTAAAACAGAGCTCTGCCACACCAGTGTCACCCTGCTTCCTGAGCACTTCCTCTACACTGGGGTGGAGAGTGGCTAACATAGGAAATGATCTGCCAGCTTTACACCTGCAAGGGGTTCTTTGCTTGAAAGTTAAAGCCAGAATCCAGGCCCTTTGGATCACATGAATAGCACAAAAAAGGCTAGTGCCAAATCTGGTCCAGAATCTCTGTTTTTGTAGTTTGCCTCACAAAATTTCAAATTAAAAGTGAAATTTATTTTAGTTATTCCCCCAAATCACCCAAGAACAAATTTATTTTATATTTCCATATCACCAAAATAACCAAACAAAACATTTTCTTAGTAGGAAAAATCAGAAATGGCTCCAAATAATGCCAAGCTTCAGCCCAAAATATTATTTTGTGATGAGTTTTAACCCCTTGAATTTAACAAGGTTTATAACTGAAACACTGTTATAACACCGCAGTCTTTGCTACAGCAATCTGAATAGTATTGCTATCAGGCCTAATTCAGTGTTATTTGAACCTCAGGTATTATCTGACCTACTATTTATTTATGGCAGAATGAGCCATCTTTCGTCTGAGGTTATGTATTATAAAGTCATGGCTATATAAAAATCACAAAATGAAGCATAAGATTTAGAGACTGGATTGGATTTTCCCCTAATCACTGTCCCTGACCTCATTTGCCTTTTTGTAGACACCCATGACACTTTGCCACTAGACACCTATGACACTTTGCAGCGGTAGAGTGACAGTTTTCTTGCTGCGCTATCTATTCAAGCAGTGTTGTAATCTGTCTTCAAGTTGCTGTGGTGATCTTGCCTCATCTCTCAGTTAACAATTACTGTATGTGGAAATTCTTCAGATGGTACTAGCACTTCTCTGAGGGCGTCATCAGTTTCTGCAGAATTAAAGTTGTTTTACTATGCCTGAATCATCTGGACTGGAACACTTTATAGCACCTTCCATCAAACAACAAATCTCAAAGCTTTAGATGTCTGTTTTATAAATATGAATGATTTAAGCTACAGTAAGGTTAAGCCCACGCAGTTCAAAACTAGCTTCTGATTTTGGATGTCCAACTTGATACATCTTGGACCTGATTTTCAGAGAAGCTGAGCACTCACAACTCCACCTGAAGTAAATGGGAGCTGGGGGTGGTCAGCACATCTAAAATTTAGGTTCGAGATTTCTCTAATTGCTTGATTAGATTTGTGGTCTCTTTTTAGCAAGAGAGGGGCACACAAGGACTATACCTGAGCCATAGAGCACATGAAATATAGATCTCCTTGACACTCCTTCCTGTGTCTTAAGCTCAAAATCATCTTCTCTACTTCTGATCTAATGGTCCCTTCAGGCCTTAAAATCTAGGAATCTGTATGAAGTGTAAACTACTCCCATTCATCTATGAGAACATTAACTCTGAAGCCTAAGGATCTCCAAGATAGAATATCAAATTTGTCAACTATTTCACTGTTAATCATTTTCAGAAAAAACATTCATCCTCTCTGTGACTGTGATTAGAGTTTGGATGTGTAAACAGTACATTAGTATAGAAGTACCACTTTTTCCCTCCTAACTGAAGCCTATATATAAAATCTTTTTTATGCTGGACAAAGTGCATAGGATTCACAGGTCCTCACTTCTTTGTTCTCGCCTTCCCTGCTTCTTCCCTCAAAAATTGTATTTCAGTATGGATGCATAGGTCCCAATTTCTGATATTCTTTCCCACATATCCTGCCTTAAAATTGCCAGAACAATACGAAAAAAGTTCAGCGGTGCGATCAGATTGGATTATATCTATATCCAGTTACTAACTCCATTTTGTATGATGTGTTGAACAGATGTCTAAACTTGCTTGACAGCGGCTTACCATATTGCACTCCAGACTAAAAGTCTGTCACCAAGAGTCATCAAGATTGCAATCTGGGGCTATTGACTGAGAGACTTTTAGCTACTGACCCACCCCCATGGACAATGGGGGCTGGCAAGTGGAGCGTGAAAATGGAGAAGGGGCTGGAGAATCCTAGTGGAGCAGATGACAAGGAGTCAGACTCTATTTAAGAGCAAGGGGCAGCCCATCACCACATGTAAGAAGGGCATGCAGGAGAGAGTGAGCAGAAGGGAATCTGCCCAGCCTGAAATGTTGATAAACCTCACACACAGAAAGGATGAGCTTAGACTAGGGGAGGGTGCCTCTCAGGACTAGTCTGGACCCTAAAGACTAGTGACTAGACTCTGTGACAATCCAATTAGCTTAGAAACACATGGGCCACAGTGAATGTGTCAACTTTCAACTGATCATACAGAGGAGTAAGAGGCCAGGTTGTACGGTGTAACAGGCATCTACTATAATGTAAAGTGTAACTGAATATTAATGAAGAAAGGCAAATTTCAAAGATTTCAGTCATTCAGTTCAGAAGAAAATGCAAAATTCCACCACCAACATGTAATGTTCAGCCTGCTCCCAACAAATCATCACTTATGCTAATGAAATCACCAACTTCAGTCCAGTCTCCATTCTTTCCTTCAAAGACAAGACTAATCAATAGACAGTAGCAAACAAACAAGCAAATCACTGATATTTTAGACCCCAATCAGACTTTGGATCATTTTATGACACTGAGACACTACAGGTTGAAAATATGGGAGATTGTCTTATGGGGATGGACACAGGTGACACATCCATGTTTACTCTACTTGATCCATCATCTGCATGACAGCATCCAACATCAGGTGCTGTCCACTTCCAAAATCTTGTTGTGGAAGGACTTCCATTAGGATGCCTCTTCTGCTTTTTCTACAGGGAATTAGTAGGGGGTAACGTTGGAAAACTTTGACCCTTTCCTTCAGCTTATGCTATTTAATGCAAGATTTAGAAATTAGGTTACTACCTCCCATGTTTTTATTACAAATACGGGGCCTGATTTTGCTTGTATATTCAAGATCTGCAGGACAATAATTAGCCCAGATGTCTCCAGCTAGGTGTTCAGTTTGTCATCAGTACACGGGAGGTGGTGGTGGTTGAATCTCCATGACTGCAAGAGACCTGGAGGTTTCCTACTCCAAAATTGGATCTGATGGACTGTACCTACCTACTATGAAAATTCCAGGTGCAGCAGAGATATAGTAGATTTTAGCATATAGATTCCTGCTGCACCTCAGAAGGCCTTGCTGAGCTGAATGAGATCCTCTCTGCTGTCGAGATGCTGAGAATGAAGTCACCCAGAATAATCAATGTCAGTATGGATGATGCTCTTCTGGGTTAGCTCAGGACCTCATGAAAACCATGGCGCTTTCTCAGATGGCTGGCTGACTCAATGCAAACAGCTGGTCACACTCTGGATCTCACGTTTGGACTGAGAATTAAGGTGGAAAATATGGAGCGTACACCTTTACCTTTGTTTTCATCATGCTATCTACATTATCCTGATCAGTAGAATGTGTGTGTGTGAGTGAGAGTGTAGAGAGAGAAAAAAAAATGATTATTTCTGGTTGTCTTCACTCAGACAACATCAATACCCTTGCTGTGAGGAGTTTTCATTTTACTTTGGGAGTAATGTTATTTGATTCAGACAGAACTTTCAGTTCCATAGAACAAAAGCCTTTTCTGGAAAGTTTTGGGCAGCATCAGTCAATGAGGTTCTGTAGATGCTCAGGGAGCTTCAAGCTATCACAATGCAAATTGGATCCATTTTCTTTCTGGCTGATAAAATCTAACAGGAAGACATTTGACCTATTAGTGGAGAGGACTGCCAACATTTCCTTTCTGGGGCATAAGGTGCCCGCTTCTCTTAAAGAAGCAAGTGTTATATACTCGCTCAAGAAATCGTCTCTTGACACTGATTTTGCTAATTATCATCCTGCCTCAAATCTTCTTTTTGGAAGCAGGTTACAAGGAAGGTAGTAGCACAGGAACAGTAGCAATACCAGGAGTCCTGATACTTCCTTGACCCTGACAGAAGTACAGAGACTGCTGTGAGCTTTTTAGTTTACAATCTCATTCTGGGAATGAATGAAAAATCAAATATCCACACTGTTTTTGATATCATTCGCTATGTGGTTTTAGTAACACAGTTGCAGAAACAAAAAGGGATAAATGGAGTTGCTCAAGAGGCTCTTTTCTCTTTGACAGGACTCAGAAGGTCTGTCAGGTGATTCCACATCTACACTAACAGTGCTCAGGCAATGAACTGAAGGATTTTATTTTTTCTCCCTTCCTGTTCAATGTGTATTTCAGCACACTGGGTAAGACAGCGAGCCTCTATAGGCAGCAGTGCCTCCAATGTGCAAACACTACTCAGCCATCGGACAGCAGTAGCCAAAAATGGTTTTTATCTTGTACACTTGAAAGAATTTGGCAATCTTTTTGCCTTCCAATGCTAACATTGCTCTGACATCAAAAATTACTAGAATGTCTTCTGCATAAAACCACTCAAACTTTCAAACTTTAGGTGATGCAGAATTATACTACTTTTAGTAGTAGTAGGTTTGCCATGATCACAAGTGCTATGTGCTTCACAGAAGATAGTTAAATTGCGTTTCTTGCAGTGTTTCACAGACTGCAATGCCTTTCCATTAATTTCATATGCAATTTAACCTGGTGATTTTAATCTTCAAATTCCTGGTTCCTTTAAGGAACTTTCCCCACATGATGTTGCATTAGCCAAAGCATTTGAGTGACAGTGCCCCTGGTTTAAATTGGGAGGTGGGTGCTGGAGGCACAGGATTTTCAAGGAAGCACTATTAACTGTGGAATTTGCTCCCCCCCTTTGGGTGCCCTGCTAGATGCGACAGAGTGAGGGGAAAGGCTAAGAGGGCAATATGACAGACTTAAATTTTGGACATTTGGACCAACAGTATAGAGTATGGATTTTTATTAATATATTTTATATTTGAACAACAAACAACAATACACAGCTCTACATGTCTTTCTCCTCTAGCACAGAGGATGCTGTCTTCCAGCTTTCATGGAGTCAGAAAGAAATTAGAACCTAAATAAAAAAATAACTCACTCAAATTAAATTCAGGTAAGATGGAGATGATGCGAGGAGGAAGAGAAAAGCATTATGATGAGCTGTAAAAGCATTTTGATGAACTGTAAAAAACTCACCCTGTATCAAAGTCATGCGGCCACCAGTGGTTAAGAAAATGCACAATCTCAGGGTTCTGTTGTACTCATTGCAACACAGTATAGCACCAGTTATATGCCTTCCTTCATTTTCAACTGGCAATAAGACTTCCCCCCCTATTCTTAAAACAGGACTTAGCCATGTGACTTCACCCTTTTGTCATGCCCAGACTAGACTAATGGAATGTGCTGTACCTAGGATTGAAGGCATAGGCCAAGTAGAAATCCACTCAATAATTATACATTCATGAAACCCAAATATCAAGTAATGTCCCATCTTCAAAAATGACTAGATGTTTATATAGCTAATAAGAACATTCACAGTGATGTTGGATAGAATTAGAAAGTGATGATTTAGAGCATCAGGCAACCACTCGCTGACAGAGTTTAGGAAGAAACTTCTCCTGTAGAGAGACAATTGTTCCACGATTTTCCACTACAGGGTTTCTCACAGTTGCCTCTGAAACATATGGTATTAGCCACTGTTGCAGAAAGGATACTGAACAAGATGGACCTCTGAACTAAACCGATATGGGTATTCCTAAGTTCCTAAGCATGATAGGCCAAAAAGCTACCTATCAGAGTATCCAGTTATACTAGTAAAGAATAAAAAAACCAGACTTTTTGTAGGGCTATAAGCACTTGAGCTTCAGGCCAAAAGCCAAACTAACTAGCAACGGTTTGGGAACAGATTTTCAGTATGGGCAGATTATTCTATGAAATTTATCTACCACTGAAGTAGCTGATACTGGCTATTGCTGGAGAAAGGATGTTGAAGTAAATGGATGGTTTCAGAGTAACAGCTGTGTTAGTCTGTATTTGCAAAAAGAAAAGGAGTACTTGTGGCACCTTAGAGACTAACCAATTTGCATCCGATGAAGTCAGCTGTAGCTCACGAAAGCTTATGCTCAAATAAATTGGTTAGTCTCTATGGTGCCACAAGTACTCCTTTTCTTTTTGTGAAGTAAATGGACTGATCCACTTTATCCAGGCAATTCTTATGTTGCTGTGCTCCAGGCTGTACATTGTCACCCTGTTCAATTTTGGATCAATTTCAAGGGGCTGGTTCTAATATTTAAATTGTTGAGTGGGTTAGGCACTAGCTATTGCAGAGTCCCTCCTCTCCTCTTGCCATAGCAGTTATGACAGACTGACCAAAAATACCTCTACCTCAACCCACTCCCTCCTCGACAGCTTTCGGGGGGAAAGGGAAAATAAAGGTTTTGCAGCCTCCTTGGAAGATTCACAAATATAGACTATTTGGCAGACCAAGTGAAGGAGCAAGTTCAAAAACAGGGGACCCCTAACATAAAACATCCTGCCAGCAACTGTCTCTCGTTTTATGTAGAGTGAGATCCAAACTGAATGTCTTTCCTCATCACAGATGTGCCCCTTAACTCAGACTTTGAGTGTGATTTTCAGAAAGATGAGCCCCAAGAGCTTCATGCATTTTATGTACATGTAACTGCATACCAACTCTGGTGGAATTATCACTATTATACATGTAAATCCTCCATTTGCACAAGCAAATTTCACAAACAATTGTTAAAGTTGTGTGCACAAAGGCTACTCTTCAACTTTCTCAAAATCAGGCCTTGTATGTCAAATTTCAATATTTTGAAAACAGAAATACAGTATTATATCACAGAAGCAACAGTATAATAGCCTCAACTGAATGCTTAATAAATGAGCTAGCTGACAGAATACTCACATTATCTTTACACAGCAAATTTCATTTGCATTCTAAGCTTTTACTGAAAATCAGCAGTTTAGTTCTTTCACTGGTAACATACATGCTACAAGCCAGCAGGTTAAAAAAGGACATTCTCATTGAAGTTGTATGGGAAATGTCTTCAGGATGTTTTGACTATTGCTATTTTCTTTTTGATGTTTATACATTTCCATTTACCTATTCAGTGTCAACTAAGAAGTGAGTGTCCCATCTTATAGTGAATTACCTACCGATAAATATGACATTTAGAAAATGCACAGACATCTGGAAATAAGGACATGGCTTTTTTGTTTAACAGGAAAGAGGTTTAGAAACAAAGAAACAAAAAAAGCCACACTTCTTGAGTGGTTTCCTTCCTCCCACTGTTTTTTATTGTTTGTTCCTTTGTTTTCTGGAGTACGTACCCTTAAAGCAGCTTGTCCTGGAGGCCCTTCATCTCCCTAGGAAAATCAGGGGGAGAGGGTAGTCAGCAGTTCGTTCAGTTACACATTTTTTACTTTTACACATAGTTAGAGGATATCAGAAAGAAACATAAGTACGTTTGATACCATATTGATCAACAACATGGTCTCACTTCACAAAAGCATATGTAAAATATAAAATAGCTTTACCAGACCTGAAGAAGAGCTCTCTATAGCTTGAAAGCTTGTCTCTCTCTCCAACAGAAGTTGGTCCAATAAAAGATATTACCTCACCCACCTTGTCTATGTGAAATGTTATTTCTGTAGTGCCACATATGTGCATGATAGTTTACAGCTATACAAAATGACAAGCCCCTGACCAAAGAGGTACTGTTTCAGAAACTAATCCTGCAGATACTTTGCACAAGATTAATTTAATGCACACCAGGTAGCCCATTGAACTCAATGAGATTGGTCATATGTGTAAAGTCACTCATGCGAGTAGTGTTTGTAGAGTTAGATCCTCATACCCTGAGGTTCATGCCCTAAGCTAGAAAAAGCACAGCAAGGGATGACATAAAAAATGGGGAAAGGGGGCTTGGGGAAGATTGAGGAATACATTAAATACTACATAAAAATATATATCTCACGATCCTTAATGTACAGATCTTGTTGGTTTCTTTATTAATATAATTTGTATTTTATATTTAGAATTATAAAATACATTGATATATCATATTTAACATTTGAGAGATCAAGAGAAGACAAGAGGATGGCTGCTCTTGAGTGGAAGTTAGCAATAGAAGACAGTCACAAGTCATGGTTATGTTTATGAAGATGAAAAGTATAGTGTATAAGAACTAATATTCTTGGTAACAAAATATATATAGAAATTAATATTTCTGGATACAGAACTGGCATTGGATACAGTAAATAAATAAATAAATTAGGGCTGAGGCCACACAACATGGATAAAATCAAAGATTAAGTAACTGCTCATTCAGTGAGCACCTTTCATCCTGCACACTGACGCAGGGGTCTGGTGGAAAAAACAGTATGTGATCATGTAACTAAAGACTATATCATAATACACACAAGGAGGCCCAACTGAATTTTCACAGGCAACCTTAACTCTATTATTTCCTAACTTTTGAGCACTCATCTTTGCAACCGTAATGCTCTTTTAACAGTTTTCAGTGTGCAATATGTCTCCCTCTGTGTGTATTTATATATATAGTATAATGGCTAAATATTAATGAATTTACACACACACACAAATACCTTTTCTCCCTTAGGACCAGCCAGACCAGGATCACCAGGATCACCTTTTAAGCCCTGTACAAATATAAAAAAAATGCATATAATGTATATACATTTTAATTGACAAAAGGTCTTGGGCAAAATTCTCTGTTTGTGTGAATTAGCATCTGCTAATCAAATCAGTTTTAAATCACTAATATTATTACTTTTGAAATAGAGTAAATATTTATTTTGATTTGTTCAAAAACCAAGAGACACCTACCAGAAGTTTTAGGTGCCCTCAACAGATATTTAAATATACAGGGCCAGATTATCTGGACAGCTGTGCTTCATTTGCTCAAGCGGTGCAAAGGGAATGGGAACGTCCCCTAGACTCCGCCTGGGAATCTCTCTGCTGTGGCCTAGCAGGCATAAAGCCAGCAGAGCCAGCTCATACACCAATCACTCCACAGTATCTGGTAGAACAGGCATGTGAGGATGAGAAGCAGGAGGAGTGGTAGTGATAAGGAGTGCATTCCCCAACTGACATATTGTTCCAAGATCACCATACTCAGAAAGTGTAGTTCAGACCAAGCCTCTAACCTTCATCTGGAGCCAGGAATAGAATCAGAGAGAAACAGTCAGTTTTTTAACAGTCCCCGTCTATGCTGCAACCAGTGAAAGCGAGAGAAGCAGAGAACATGTGCTGCCATTCTTAGACATTACAAATCCAGCAATTTTGCCTACTTAAATCACCACAAATATCCAACCAAGAGAAGATAAAGTACCCTCAGCACTACCACTCTACAACCCTTATTTTCTCCCTACTCCCCAAAAGCCTGGGGAAATAGATGTGCTTTGCAATGTGCCCCTAAACTCAAGCAGTTCAAGCTATTTTGGAACAAGGCAGGGACTGAATTCTGAAGCTGGGGCCCCATCACAGAGAACAACCTATCAGAAGCTCCCTTTCCTTTAAACCAAGTCATCTCCAGCTCAGCACCTCCACTGATCTCAGCTTCAGAAGTATGCCATGGGGAGAGAGTAGGCAGGTCCTAAGTCATTTAGGGCTTTATAGGCCAAAACCAGATCCTTAAACTCCACCTGGAAACCAACTAGCAGATGACACAGTCCATGATGCACTGATGTAATATGGTCACATTTAACAAGCAGGCCATCACCCTCAGCACCTAAGTGTGTTGGATGAGATGGTGACATAAAAACTGGATGTCATCTAGACATGAATCAAGATTTACTGCCCTGAATTCTTCCCCACCCTATTCCATGCCTTACAAACTCCATTCCTCAGTTTGCAATAATTGAAAAGAGAGAGACAACTGACACTAAAATGATAAGCAACATCTGTGCCTTGGTGGGTACAGAAACATTAAATCAGCCAGTGTTCTAAATACTGCATATTTGTGCAACTTCACTTCCTGCTAAAATTACATTAATTCACCATCTGGAAGGAACATAATGTAGAACTATACGAGCATTTAAGTACCCACTTCGGATTAAATTTGTGGTTGTTGTAAATACCCCTGATTTAGCTTTGATTTGTCCTTTATTAAGCTTGCCAAATACGTAAGGGTTAAATCAGAAGTAGTTTTGCTCGTTGATCTTAAATTTTTTTTTAAAAGGCAAACAGATCCAAAAAGCAAGCCAAAAACCATCTTTCCTTTTTTATTCTCATGTTTACAGCCGGCACATACATCTATCTCCACCTTCTGCACTAGTTATCACCTAGAAGAGTATAAATTGCAATATTTTACATATAAAAATAGAAGACATTTGTTGGATATGTCAGGTATCTGGAGAGTTTGTGTTATTTTCTATTTTGTGGATCTGGTTCAGAACTTACAGCATTAGAGAATCAGTGGTGCAACAACAGGTTTCACTAGAGGAATTAGTTCTTGGCTGTGTATTTATAGAACAGACAAAAAAAGAGAGAGAAAAAGACACAGAGAATTCTTCAGCTACCAGAATGAAAAATATATTGAATGTGTCAGTATTAGGTAGGAAGGGCAACAGTGGAGGAATAAAAAACAGCCAAATCAAACCGTGCACTGTCAAGCTATGAGCTTCTTTTTTCTAACTGGTATGTTTACGGCTGTTAGTGCTGAGCCTTGGAGGTACCTAGCAGAGGTATACTGCCTGGCTGCGACTGCAGGGACACAGTGAAGACAGAGGTTAATCTTTAATTGAAAGGAATAGGGGAAATTGGACAACACTTGCATTTGCAGTTAGTGCATTCAAATGAGCAAATTTGAAAACAGCAGGGCTTTTAAATCATGCATTTATTTCAATATACCTGAACAGGCTAGGAGTAACTAGACATGTCTGTCCTTCACAGTTATGCAACAAAAAAAGGACAAAAAAGCAAGTAGGAAAAATCCTTAAGATGCTTTCCTATTATAAATACTTTTTATTTTATTTTTCCACTGTATAGTTTTAATTAAATTTGATTTAATTTTAATTATGTTAATATGTTACAGACATAGTTGCTGTCAGGAAACAAACAGCTGGCATATAGCAGCCTTGTTCCTCTCTGTAGCCCCCGCTTTTAAACTGACCAGAGTTCTAGCTGCTGCTGGCTGTTTCTGAAATAAGAGCAGAGTAATTGCCATGCTGGATCAGACCTGTGGTCCATGAATTCTAACTTGTTCTAACTCTAATTTCTCTGCGAAGCACAACAATACACTTTGGTGAATTAAGGAATTCATGACACCTTCACACCCTACATACAGCCTTCAACTAGATGTCTTTCCTTTCTCAGAGAAATTCAGCTTGCTCTTTCTGCAGATCAAAAATGACTCAGAGCTTTTGCTAGAGGTGCCAAAATGCAAGTTATAATCCTACTTTATTTTAAGTCTTTACCCACCAGTTGTGAAAAGGTTCAACATAACCAAGTTGTGCTAAGAATCTGAACTCTCCATTGGGTTTCCTTACATAAATGCATTTATTTTATAATGTTGCACTACCAGAAGAGTTAATGATCCAAATACCAACTATGGGCAAATCACTGGAATTTAAAGGAGTAAGTCATGGTATCAATTGACACCATTCTCTAACTATTTTTTAAATTATTATTTTCCACACCCCCACTGTCAGTTTTCCTGATCTAATAAACAAAAAAATGGGGAGAAGGGAGCAGCCACCATGAACAGAAAATTTATTACTGATCATTTCCTTTCTGCTATCGGTGTCTCCCTCAATTCTCGACATCTGGGCTGTTCTTCTCTCTCTGCCTCTTCATGGAGGAGGACCAGCCTTGTGCCTCCACATGCTCTGGCCACACCCCCTCTGATCCTGCTGCCAGATGAATTATTTGCAAGCTGTAAAGTTTGTAGAACATCATTCACAAAAAATTTCAGAGACAATGAAATAAGTATGCACATTAGACCAAGGAAAAATGGTCCTGTGTTAATGATTCCACAAAATATTTGATCCTCCCAAGCAATCTAGGGTGTGTAGAATTGTAGGAGAAGCTGTTAGCAGAAAGGAAATTATCAGTAAGAAATTTTCCATTCTGTAGCCCCGCATCTCTCACAATTTGGACATCTGGGAAATAGTGAACAGTGATCAGATGTAGGGAGGGTTATGGAAACAGAAGTACCCTCTTTTTATGAGCTCACTTAAAGATCTATATTCTTTCTAGGCTACAACCTGCAATACCTTCCTGTCAAAGATGATAGTGCTTGTAGTGCTTAGTAAAGGTATCAGCTGTAGACCAAGTGGCTGCTTTACAAATTTCTGAAGTGGATGCACTGGCTCATTCCACCCATGAAGCTGCTATCTCGTGGAGTGTGCTTTGATCTCTTCCGGGACATGAATCTCTGATGATTTGTAGATTTCACAGACTGCTGGTCTGGTTAGTTGGACTGCTCCAAGAAATCTGCTTTGGATTGTATGCCAGGGAGCTGAGGATCCTGCAAATTGCACATTAATAAGAGCAGACACCTGGCATGCAATGTTATTGGACTGAAGAACTCTGTCTATAATTTCCTGGAGAAAATCCAGAATGGTTGAAACTCCAGGATCTCTGGGATTTATATTGTGCTCTTGGCACCAGTTACAGAATCTGGACCAAGTGGAGAAGTATGATTTTGGTGTTCATACTCTCCTATATGAAAGCAATGTCTGGATTCTGGAGGACAAATAGACCTTCAAGTTTCAGAGTGGTAGCCGTGTTAGTCTGTATGAGCAAAAAGAACGAGGAGTATTTGTGGTACCTTAGAGACTAACAAATTTATTTGAACATAAGCTTTCGTGGGCTAAAACCCACTTCATCGGATGCATGCAGTGGAAAATACAGTAGGAAGATATATATACACGGAGAACATGAAAAAATGGGTGTTGCCATACACACTATAATGAGAGTAATCAATTAAGGTGAGCTATTATCAGCAGGAGAAAAAACCCTTTTATAGTGATAATCAGGATGGCCCATTTCCAACAGTTGACAAGAAGGTGTGAGTAACAGTGGCGGGGGAGGGGGGGAAATAAGCATGGGGAAATAGTTTTACTTTGTGTAATGACCCATCCACTCCCAGTCTTTATTCAAGCCTAAGTTAATGGTGTCCAGTTTGCAAATTAATTCCAATTCAGCAGTCTCTCATTGGAGTCTGTTTTTGAAGTTTTTTTATTGTAATATTGCTACTTTTAGGTCTGTAATCGAGTGATCAGAAAGATTGAAGTGTTCTCCGACTGGTTTTTGATTGTTATAATTCTTGATGCCTGATTTGTGTCCATTTATTCTTTTATGTAGAGACTGTCCAGTTTGGCCAATGTACATGGCAGAGGGGCATTCCTGGCACATGATGGCATATATCACATTGGTAGATGTGCAGGTGAACGAGCGATAGCGTGGCTGATGTGATTGGGCAACGGGCTTTGTTGCAGAGACCTTCAAGTGCTTCCCTATAAGTAGCCAGGCTCTTAGTTGAAGCTATTCTGGGTCCAGATGAAGAAAAAAAACTTGCAAGAGGATGTCTGGTCCTCCACGGAAACTGAAGCAGGGGCTACAGTTTCTGCTCTATCAGGTCAGGGACCAAGGTCTCCTTGGCCAATGAGTTATAAGAATTATTGTTGCCTTTTCTTATCTTATTTTCTTACCATCTTCCCTGGTAATGGAATGGGTAGAAACGCATAGAGTAGGTCCTGCAGCCAACTGTGCAATGAGATGTGTGTCCCCACGGCTCTGAGGTACACTGCCTTGTGAAGCATTTTGGCTTCTTTTTGTTTGCATGACTAGTGAACAAGTCAGTTGAAGGGAGGAAGAATGTCCAAATGATAAGATCGAAAACCTCTTGATTCAGGCATCACTCAGAATGGTTAATCCTGTGCCTGCTGCCTTTTATGAGGATTGCTCTGAAAAAAAAGGAGGAACTCTTCCACCAATCTACTTGTTCCCACTGCTTCTGCATGTAGTGTCAGACTCCTTGTTTCCTCTCGGTTGTTTAAATATGTGACCATAGTCAAATTGTGTGACTGAACCACGGTGTGGTTTCCTCTTAGGGTGGAAGGAGCTAACTTTACCAAATGCTCTCAGCTATAGGAAGTTTACACTGTGATCCTTTTCCTCTAGGCTCCAGAGATGCCGGGTTATTTGGGTCACCAAGTGAGCTCTTCCGACTGCTGTCATTTGTGAGGACTAAAAAATCCGAATTGCAGATGGGCATGGCTGTGGGGACACTGTTGTGGATTGATCACCATTGTAGATAACTGAACACTTGTGTCGGAACCCATACTTGATTTTTCATGTGTTCTGGGGTGTGGTCTGCACCCATGGAGTGATCCCAATGCACAACACCAGGAGTCCTAGCAGTGTGAGCCATAATGCTATGGTAGGTCTCTGGCAACTCAGAGCAAGAAGATACATTATTGGATTTTCTGAAACCTTTCTAATGACAAGTAGACACTTGCTATTCAGGATTTTTGTGCCCTGGTGGGTTCTTTTGGTGGATGGAACCCGGAAACTTTTCTTGGAATTGATGAAGCCATGCACCTGGAGAAGACTCAATGTCTGAGATGTGGTCCTGTGTGCTGCTGAACAATGGAGCTCTAATCAGAATGTCATCCAGAAAAGGATGGAAAGGTGGGTTTCCTACAACTATTTCCTCAGACTATTATCCCTATCAACCTCTTTGTAAAAACCGTGAGGGCCAAGGACAGGCTAAACGTAAGTGTTTGGGATTGATAATGTTTCCTGCCATCAGTGAGTCTCAGAAGTCTGTTGTGGCACAATCTGAGGATATACAGAGATATGCATGGGCTAGATCTACTGAAATCAAGAAGTCTCCTACAACAGAGATGACACTGTAGAAGCCAGGATCTCCATCCACAACTTCGTTTTCTTCATCCACTGGTTGAGTCCACATGCTTTTCTCTGCAATGAAGGAGATGGAGTAGAACCTGTTGAAACTGTCTTCTGAGGAAACACCTCCATATCCAGAAGATGAGATATTTTATTCTGGATCAGATTGTGTTTTATGTGGTTGTTGAAACTGGGTGACAAGATGAAGAATGGATAAGGTGGAGCCCTCAGCTCAAGGGAGTATCCCTGTCTCACTGACCCACATGTCTATGGTTGATGAAAATCATTCCTGTGATCTGTGTCACAAAGTAGATGGGGGGCGGAGGGGAGCTGAGGTCTCTCTAGGCCAGGGATCGGCAACCTTTGGCACGCAGCCCACCAGGGAAATCTGCTGGCGGGCCGGGACAGTTTATTTACCTGCAGCGCCTGCAGATTCGGCCAATCGCAGCTCCCACTGGCTGCGGTTCGCTGTGCCAGGCCAACGGGGGCTGTGGGAAGTGGTGGCCAACACATCTCTCGGCCTGCGACATGGGTAACTGCTAGGGATACTCATCGGAAGCTTCAGCACCCTTTTTGAGAGTGGCCTTCATCTTTCCATCCATGGGGCCCTTAAGCTAGAACTCCCCTTCTGAGAGAATAACCATATCTCTGGCGAGGGATGCCACAGAGGCATCCACCTTCAGTATCTCTGCAATAGAGCCTTTTGATTCTTGAATATTATACAGCCTGAGGTTGCTCTTGTTAATGTGCTTGCCTTTGTCAGGCTTGTTCCATTTATCCCTAATCACTTCCTCAAAGGACAATTGAAGGGGTAATTGCAGCCTCTGGGGAGGATTGAGGGAAGAAATTTACTCTGAAGCTCACTCTCAGAAACCTGCTCAGGATGTACTTGAATCATGTAAACAACCCTTGTTCCACATAGTTTGAAATTTTTCAGGGGGAAAAAAACCTTTGAGGCATTTCCCCTACATCTTGTTTGGATTCAGAGCCAGATAAGCTCACGTTCCTCAGTGGAGGAAGGGGAGGAAGAAGAGGAGTCAGAGGACTCGTATATCCTAGATTTGTGCTTTTCCTTCACTTTTTAAAAACCTTTTTTGTGTGGATTGGGATGGTAGAAGGTCTGCTTCAGCTTTGGTGATGCCTTTTGCAGCTTGTCTTCTTTAGGGCCTGGAGCCCTCTTGAGAGGTCTGTCTCAGAATCCTCCCTACTGAGTCCCATTCCCCTGGGAGTGGAGAGAGGGGAACTCGTTGTTGGAGCCCTCCTGGTTGGCTTGGGAGGGAGCAGGGCTGATTAAAAGCCCTGCTTCTTTCCCCAGGATACTCAGGGCACAGACTGAATGGGCGTGGAGGTTGTGGCCATGCAAGCCTCCTTTCTTTGTTCTATAGGGGTCCCCTGGGACTTACCACCTGAGTTGAGTGGTCAGGACTCTCCTTAGTTTTAGAGCCTTTCTCTGCTCTGCATAGGGGTTCCCGGTCTATTTCCCCCCACCCCAACTGGAGTCCTGGCTGCCTTGATAGGTTGGGAACCCCACCTTCCTGTTCAACTCCTAGCCCCAGGACATAATGGAGTTAGGGATGAAAGGCTGGGCACAGGCTGGGCATAACTCATCCTCTGCTGCGCCTGGGATGGCAGCCTCACAAACAGAGCGCTGCTTTGATTTAACAGTGTGCTGTTTTCGTTGCTCTGCCAAGCCTGAAAGAGGCAGAGGAGTTGGCAGGGAGATGCCACAGAGGAGGGTCAGAGAGGGTTAATCCCCTACCCACCAAAAGAGTTAAGTGCCCCAGGGAGGAAGAGAAATGTCAGAAAGGGAGAACACTGCTCCCCCCTTGCCCAAAAACTGGGCAGAAACAGCTCAAAGTACAAAGAAAGGGTGGGAGGAACAGAAACTGTTTGCATCTGCTCCCACAGAGGCAGAGAATCTGGTAGCGAACGGGAGAACAGGGAGGCATGGCCTGAGCATGGGGAGCCAAAATGCTGATCTGCCTCTGAAGCTGCCGAGAGACGAAAGCAGCCCACATGTCCAGAACTGTGGGAAACACTGGTCTGTGGAAAACACATTTTCTTTTATCCCTTCAAAGAGGGCCTTTATTTCCTGTATACTTCAAACTGCCTGTCACTTCATGTACACACACACACATACATTAAACAAAACCTATCACTTATTGGAGGTAAAAGGCAGCAGCCAGATTTGTAATTTTGTTTTAAATTTAAGAAAAGCAAAAAAACCACCTGAAGAGCTACCTAGGGACAGCCTGCCATGGAAAATCATGCCATATTTAGGGATGCTTTGGTACCAAATCAGGAAAGACTAACTTGATTTAGTTTTTTGAGAAACACTGCTGTAGCTCCTCTTAGTGAAAAGTTTTGGTAACAGTTTTGAGAACAATTTACTTAGCAAGGTTGGTTATTATCTGGAACTGGAAAATAAACAGTTCCACAAGTCCTTGGGACCAACCATAGAGAACAGGCTGAGTAGAGAAAAGCCACAGGACAAAGGAGAGACCATGACAGAAAAGAGACTTGAACAAAGTTTTCTCCTGAGCCAATTGAGCTTCACTACAGCTCTTTAACATCCCAATGATCTGCCAGCCAGCACACTTCTCTACAAGTAAGGAAGGGTAAAAAAAATAAATAATTGTACAGCTTGCTAAATAGCTATCTACCTATGTGACAAATTGTATCAGGCAGCTTATCCAGCATTCCAGTTTATGGAAACAAGATCTGATTTGCCAAAGGGAGAAGATCACCTGGAGCTGGGTGCTGTTTGAAAGTATGCTGGGGGCTATCCTACAATGATATTAGCATTTGGTTATGTTCAAAGAGAAGCCTTGCTGTTGGGCCTTTATACAGAACCAGGACAATGCCCTGAGACCTGCAGTTTCAGCAGTGTATTTCTGTAAAGTGGTGTTTTAGCAAGATCTCCTGTTGCTCAGAACCTACCATATGGATTTCTATTGTTTGAGAGTCTTACCCTACATTAACCATGAACCTGGCCATGAAAGTCTGAAGAACAGTACAGTGCCCAGAACTGTAATTCTGTAAGAATGTACCTGTAAGAATCAGCAGGTCACATTCTGAAGCCTCAGGAACATTAGGAAAATAAACTTTTTGTTCCCAAATGCTTTGCACTCTGAATTCTTATTATATAAAATCTACCTGGCTCTTTCACTCCTTTGAACACTTTGTGAACTATACTACATATTAAAAAAGGTTCTCAGATGCCGAGTGGCAACCAATGCGTACATGCCTCATAAGAATTAGAAAGACATCACTAACTGACATCACATTATGTTGCCAGTGCACAAATGATGCCACAAATAAGTTCTATGGGCCCCAACCAAAGGACCCAGTCACCTCATACACAATTCACGTCCCACTTACTGAAACCTGGAATACAGTATGATAAGCACTATATTGCACAAACATCTAATTGAAAAATACTACAAGACTGGCATAACTTTTTAAGGATGGCAGATCTCTCATCTAAAGGAATGCTACTGGGGAAGAAACAAAAGCATATTATTTATTATTAACTACTCTTATTGATGCATGTAGAAAATATTCTTACATCTCTTTCACACATGTTCCTTGACATGAATTCAGCGTCTGCATTTGAATAAATGGACTCGATCTTACTTTGTGCTAAAATCTCCTATGCTGGTGCAGATCCCCTTAATGTACTGAAAACAGGGCAAACAGTCCACCTTACTGCTGCCTACAGTACAGATCAAAATGACCACAAGGCAGATCATTGATCTCTTACTGAGTTATACAACTCCACAGACAACCAATCCACAACTTACTATGTAGCACACTCAGAAAATCTAAATTGAAATATCAGTTGTGGAGTCACACAGGTTGATACCATCAGGATGTAACAGATTGGGGCAAACAGTATCATGCTTCGACATAAACTACTGACTACCTTCCTGTGTGCCTCTCATGTAGTTCTAATAAAATCTTTGATCTTTCTCTTGCTCTTCTCCACTAAACATAGACTTCAAATACTGCACTCTATTTGGACTTTATGGAGTTCAAAGCAAGGGCTAGAACCCCATTCTGCTTTGCTCCTAGTAAAATGTAGTAACGTAACTGATTTTTACCTTAAAAAACAATCTGAATTTCTCATCTATGTTCTCCTATAAGTTCCTTAGACTCTAAGGCTGAGAGCATCACAATAGACCCGTAAAATGCTGCTGTGAAATAAGTTTGGGTTTTTTTGTAGATATCTTTGTAAGAGACACCAGTAAGGCAGTTACACCCAAAAACAAAATACCTTGACACTGGAACTGTCTAAAAATTCGTATGTTTCTGTACATCTGTCATCCTTCTCCACCCAATCTCAAACTGACTTCTGCCACCTTGGCAAGCACAGAAATAAAAACACATAGCTGGTGTCATCGGAAACAAAATGATGCGCATTTTTTACCTAACATTATTTCTTCTTTGCATAGAATTTAATTGCTTTAATTTGACAGCCCAATTATTTTCACAGGTCCATCCTCTGAACGTTTAGGTCTGAAGGGAGCGCTCAAATAAGAGTGCCAATATTTTAACAAAAAAGGTTCCTTCAATTACCCTTTTTCATTGGAGAATGAAAATTCCTCATTTAATCAATTGGTCTAGCTATACATGGACTATGTAGTATATTTTTTTCATTTCAGATATTTGTTACCATTTCCACTCCATATTCTGCTAGTTGTGCTTAAACCCAATTGTAGACAAGATGCACCAACATTGTGCATTTAATGATTTTTCCAGGGATTTTGTCAAAAAATTACCGGTACTGTCACATGAACTCCTCTCCTACCTGCCTGAGGAGTCTGGAGTTTCATTGATTAGAATTTCCACTTCGATCCCTATTCAACTGGCAGTAATCTGAATAGCACATAAATCTTAATGTCCCTCCATAGGTACATTAATGAGCATTTACATTGGAAATCTGTTCTTATTTCATGTGGGATGTAGGATTTAAGCATGACTGAAAAGTAATTATATGTATCAGAGTATATTTCAGGATTAGTGCTGAATCTTCACACTGCTATCAGAGAATGTGACCATACAGAGTCACTTCCTACAATGATTAAGAACTGATGGTATTATTAATGTTAGGAGGCTGTAAGTGGCTCGGAGAGATAAAGTTTTGATGTAATGCTTAAGTAAACGTTACTATTTATAAAAAGAACATGAGTACTTGTGGCACCTTGTAGCCCACAAAAGCTTATGCTCAAATAAATTTGTTAGTCTCTAAGGTGCCACAAGTACTCCTGTTCTTTTTGCGGATACAGACTAACATGGCTGCTACTCTGAAACCTGTTACTATTTATGTTATATAGGTAAATAATTACTTACAGGTGTAATGGGAACATATACATTAGGACTAAAAGGGTAACATGTAAACTATTTATAGTTACTCTTTAGGAAGGCAAAACCATTTGTAGCAGCTGTACTACTGGCATACACAATAAGTATCTATGCTGTCAGATGAATTTAGCATAATGGCTCAAACTGAGATACTGTGTTGTATCACTTGGGTTTCCGCAGTAGTAAATGGACTTATGCAATGTGACTGAATATATTTATAGTTCCCCTCCCAAACCTTCCTGTGAATGAGACTAATGAAATAAAATAGCAAGTATAATTAATTTGGGACCAGAGAAGTAAACTTTGGGGTCACGCTTCAGCACTTCATACTACTGACCTAAAAAGAAGACCTGGCATACCTGTGTCATTCTGGCTGGATGAAGTTCTCACAAGGGGAGAACAGAAAGAAGAAAGGAAATGTTGTAATCTAAAGGAAATGTTACTCACCCTATGCAGCAACTGTAGTTCTTCAAGATACATGTCCCTATATGGGTGCTCCACTCCATGTGCCTCTTGAGTCCTTAATCAGAGATTTCTAGCAAGCAGTGCCCACATGGCCCATCTTCTCATGGCAGATATTGAGGCTATATAGGGGTGCCTGGGCAAACTGCCCTCAGTTCCTTCTCTATCCAGTTATCCTCTTAAGGAACAACCCAAGGAGAGGGGAAGGAAGACGCATAGTTGAGCATCATAGGGACACATATCTTGAAGAACCACGGTTCAACAACCACATAAAACACAATCTGATCCAGTGGAAAGTCTTTGAGAAGTTCTTGGAAAGTCTTTGAGAAGAAATGAAGGCCCCTTAGACCTATCCGTGAAGGACATAAAGAGTCTAGGTCAGGGGTCTCAAACTCAAATGACCACGAAGGCCACATGAGGACAAGTACATTGGCCCGAGGGCCGCACCACTGACCACCGCCCCCGCTACCTTGGCCCTGCCAATCCACCCCTTCCATGAGGCCCTGCCCCTGCCCCGCCTCTTCCCACCCCTTCCCTGCCTCCATTCCACCCCCTTCCCTGAAATCCCCACCCTAACTCTGCCCCCTCCCTGCCCCCAGGGGGTGCAGGAGGGGTGCAGGGTGTGGCAGGGGGCTCAGAGCAGGGGGCTGGGGTGGAGGAGGGGTGCATGATGCATCAGGGGGCTCAGGACAGGGGGTCAGGGTGCAGGGTGGGGCAGGGGATGGGGTGCAGGGTGGGGCAGGTGGCTCAGGGCAGGGGGTCAGGGTGCAGGAGGGGTGTGGGGTGCAGCAGGGGGTTTAGGACAGGGGGTCGGGGTGCAGGAGGGGTGTGGGGTGCAGCAGGGGGCTCAGGGCAGGGGGTTCGGCTGCAGGAGCGGTTCGGGGAACGCGTCTGGCCCAGCGCACACCAGGGGCAGGGCAGGCTCCCTGCCTGCCTGCCCTGCCCCCACGCCGCTCCGGGAAGCGGCTGGGACCTGGGGGGGTTCGGGAAGAGAGCACAAGTCTCTGTGTGTTGCCCTGGCTGCTCCTCCAGGCACCTCCCCCAAAGTTCCCATTGTCCAGGAACGGGGAACCACGGACAATGGGAGTTTCGGGGGAGGTACCTGGAAGAGCGGCCAGGGCAACACACAGACCACTGTGCCCCTCCTCCCCCAGGCCACGGCCGCTTCCCAGAGCGGCGCACAGGCAGGGCAGGCTCTAGGTAAATGCTGGATGGGTGGGGGTACTGCGGGGAGCTGGCGGGCTGCAGAAAATAACCCCGCGTGTTTGAGACTCCTGGTCTAGGTGATCTCCTAAACTGCTTAGTCCTATCCAAGTAGAAGGCTAAGGCCCTTCTAAGATCCATGGTATGGAAGTAGGATTCCTGCTGAGAACTGTGAGGTTTCAGAAAACATATTGGTAGATACATCGATTAGTTAAGATTAAAATCCGAAGTAACCTTGGGTAGAAACCTGGGATGCAAACATATCATGAAAGAACTTGGTAAAGAGGTATCCTGCACTTAGGACGGAAGAACCCAATGCACAGCTACAGACTAGGGATCGAATGGCTAGGCAGCAGTTCTGCGGAAAAGGACCTAGGGGTGACAGCGGACGAGAAGCTGGATATGAGTCAGCAGTGTGCCCTTGTTGCCAAGAAGGCCAATGGCATTTTGGGATGTATAAGTAGGGGCATAACGAGCAGATCGAGGGACGTGATCGTCCCCCTCTATTCGACATTGGTGAGGCCTCATCTGGAGTACTGTGTCCAGTTTTGGGCCCCATACTACAAGAAGGATGTGGATAAATTGGAGAGAGTCCAGCGAAGGGCAACATAAATGATTAGGGGTCTGGAACACATGACTTATGAGGAGAGGCTGAGGGAACTGGGATTGTTTAGTCTGCAGAAGAGAAGAATGAGGGGGGATTTGATAGCTGCTTTCAACTACCTGAGAGGTGGTTCCAGAGAGGATGGTTCTAGACTAGTCTCAGTGGTAGAAGAGGACAGGACAAGGAGTAATGGTCTCAAGTTGCAGTGGGGGAGGTTTAGGTTGGATATTAGGAAAAACTTTTTCACTAGGAGGGTGGTGAAACACTGGAATGCGTTACCTAGGGAGGTGGTAGAATCTCCTTCCTTAGAAGTTTTTAAGGTCAGGCTTGACAAAGCCCTGGCTGGGATGATTTAATTGGGGATTGGTCCTGCTTTGAGCAGGGGGTTGGACTAGATGACCTCCTGAGGTCCCTTCCAACCCTGATATTCTGTGATTCTATGATATAGGCCATCAAAGCCCCAGTCTCCCTACCTTATGGACCAACGTGATGGCAAGTAGGAAGGCCGTCTTCACAGATAATGAAGAAAGGAGCAGGTAGTCATTGATTCAAATGAAGGTCTCACAAGGTAGTTAAGAACTAGTTTGAGGTCCCAAGAAGGGGTGGTGTGTCTAATATAGGAAAAGAGATTACTCAGACCCTTGATAAACCTTGGTGATACTGGGTGAGCAAAAATGGAAAATCCCTTCACCGGGGATGAAAGACTGATATAACAGCCAAATGTACCTTAACCAAGTTGATGGATAACCCAGTTGTCTTCAGATCCAGCAAGTAAGTCAGGATAAGGGACAGAGAAAGGTAACAATGACCACACCAGTGGGTGAATCTCTTCTATTTCTGCAGGCAAGTAGTGCAGGTGGATGTCTTTCTATTGTGCAGTAACATCTGCAGTACATCTGTAGAGCAGGAAACCTCTATTCTCTAGGGCCATCCTGGAGCCAGGCCCTGAGAGACATAACCACCAAACTGGGGTGAAGTGCATGATCTGCGTCCTGAGACAGGAGATGGAGAATGGTTGATAGCTTTGTGGTTAGACTGGTCGCTGGACACAGAGCTGAAGCAGGTAAGCTTGTCTTGGCCAGGGAGGTATTATGAGACTAACTCTGGCCTTTGTCGTACCTGACCTTATTCATCACTCTTAGAATTAGAAGTGTTGGGGAAAAGGCATAGACAGATTCCTCTTCCTTGGTAGAAGGAAGGCACACCCCAGGGAGTGATAACCCAAATGCTCCCTTTAATAGAAGAGAGGACACTTCCTGTTTGTGTAGGTAGCAAAAAGACCTACCCCATCTCTGGAATATGTCCTGGAGGACCTGAGAATCCAGCTCCCATACACAGTCATAGGAGAAGTGTCCGCTGCGGGCATCAGCAGTGATGTTTTGGATGTCTAGAAAGTAGGCTATGAAATCTGGATCTGGTTGGCTATGAATCAGTTCCAGAGCTTTATAACTTCAGCACACAAGGAGGGTGATGTTGCTCTGTCCTGCTTGTTGATGTAAAACATGCAGGACATGTTGTCTGTCATGATCCTGATCACTCTGCTCCTGATGAAGGGCAGGAAATGGAGACAAGTATTCATGACCTCTCTGAGTTCCTACAGGTTGATGTGGAGACCTATTTCATGGGTCAATCATCTGTGAGGACACCAAAGTGGGCTCCCCACCCCAATATGGATGCATCGGTTGTTAGTCATTGATGGGGTTGGGTAGCAGAAAGGTATGCCTGCACAGACAGGCAATTTACCTTTCCATTAGTTCAGGGAGTTTCTGACATGCAAGGCATCTGTCCCCTGCCCGAACAAGGTGTCTCTGATCAGGGAATAAGCAGTTCTCAACCAACCTTGGAAACAAACAGTGGAGGTGTAACCTTGCATGACTGGTCACAAAGGTGACGCTGTCAGATGGCCAGAGAGCTGAAAACAGTTTCCTATTGATATCTGAGGGCTTCCCTGAATTGTCCTTACCAGTTCTGACAGAGCCATAAATCTGTCTAAAGGGAGGTACGCTCTGGCTGCCTGCGAGTCCAAGTAGACTTCTATGAGCTAAATTCCATGCACTGGTACTAATGTGGACTTCTTTACGTTTAGTTGTAGGCCCAACTCTCAGAACAGAGCAAGGGCCTTTCAATGGATAACTCCACTGCCTAGAAAGAGCAGCCTTTGAGAAGCCAGTTGTTGAAACACAGGAAGATGAGAATCACTTTCTATTGAAGGTAAGATATCATGACTGCTCAAACCTTCAAGAACACATTTGGGGCCGAAGATAGGCCAAAGGGAAGCACTTGGTACTGGAAGTAATTTTGGCCCACAGTAAATCCTAGAAAAGGAGTACTTGTGGCACCTTAGAGACTAACAAATTTATTTGAGCATAAGCTTTCGTGAGCTACAGCATGCATCCGATGAAGTGAGCTGTAGCTCATGAAAGCTTATGCGCAAATAAATTTGTTAGTCTCTAAGGTGTCACAAGTACTCCTTTTCTTTTTGAGGATACAGACTAACAGGGCTGCTGCTCTGAAACCAGTAAATCCTAGGTATTTCCTACATGATGTATGAATGGCTATATGGAAGAAGGTGTATTACAGGTCAAGGAAATAAAACCAATCCCCTTCCTCTAATGCAGGAATTATAGTTATGAGTTATTATATGTATAATTCTTATATGCAGGAATTAAAGTTATGAGTTACTATAATTCCTGCTCCAGAGGAAGAGGATCTTACCTTCAACATTCATGGCTTCACAAACTTGTTCAGCTATCTAAGATCAGCCTCCAATCTCTGTTCTTCTTTGGTAAGAGGGGTTGCTGCAGACGACGGGGAAGAGGTTAGAAGGGAGTGAGTGTCTGTGACCAGGGTCCCGGGGGGCCACACTGAGGTTACTCAATTAGGGCAAACTGCAAAGAATGGAGCAGCGTAGCGGGGCAGTTAGCCCGCTCCTGGGATAAAAGGAGTGAGAGCAGCTGAGGAAAGCTGGCTAGGTAGCTGGCCACAGTTGGGGCCAGCTCAATAAGGGCACAGCTGGCCCTGATAAGAGGGCTGTGAGTAAGGAGCCGAGTGAGTCTCACTCCAGCCCTGGAGTGAGAAGGACCTAGCTGCCTAGGAGAGACAGGGTACCTTCATTAGAGCAGTGCTGGGGAAGGGACAGGCGGAGCTGAGGCCTGGCAGGAAGGCCTAAGGAGGTACTGGGGCTGCAGGGAGACAGCTGGGCTAGAAAGGCAGCAGGTCCAACCCCCTTGCCAATGATGAGTGGCCAGAGAAAGGGGACTAGATGATGACTAGCAGTAACCACTGAGGCAAGGTGGGCACAGCGGTAGGGGGTTCCCCTGGGAGGGGAGACCCAGAGCTTGGGGGCGCTGCTGCAAGGCAGTACCCCAAGATAAGGGGGGCTGAAGTGCCTGAAGTACAGTGGTGGAGATTGATGAGAAAGCAGGTACCGGTAGGGAGATACCGGCCAGCAGGAGGCACTCCAAGGCTGAGATGAGCTAATTCCTGGACTAACCAGCAGGAGGTGCCTTGGCAGGGAGTGCGCGCCATGCTACAAGCAGACAATCCCCAAAGCTGGTGGATATCCCTATACTTAGATTTACCATGCAAACACATAACAGCTTCTATAATACCTTACTGGTTACCCAGAAGCCAAAACACAGTTCCATCAAAAGTAACCCAGCCTTTGGGCTCCCTCCCAGACAGCCAAGTCAAATATGAAAGTTCTACCAATCCCAAAGGATCAGACACATTACCTCCCACGTTAATGAATATTTCAGATCTTACCCAAATACACGCTTACAGCCAATTCTTATTAACTAAACTAAAATTTATTTAAAAAGAAAAGGAGAGAATATTGGTTAAAATATCAGTATACATACAGATTTGAGATCAGTTTCACGGTAGAGATAGTGAACTTCGGAGTTGCAAATAGTTAGTTGCATTAGTCCATAGATTCAGTCCAATGTTCATATCCAGGGTGACCCACATAGGACTGGAGATCTCAGTCTTATGACTCAAGATTCCCCTGCATAACGCATCAAGCAGATCTGAGATGAAAGGATCAGGTTCCAAGGGTTTTTTACAGTTCCAGGCCTTCTCTTGACAGCACAGAGTCCTTAGGCGAACAATAGGCAATCATTGAGACTTTGAAGTAAACCTATTTCCTAAGGATCACCAGTAATTAGCTGCTTGGTTAACATATGGCAATTGTTTGTTTTTCACCATTCGCAGGTGATTGGCTATGCATTTAAAAGAGAGATCAATACAGTGATATCACTATAATTACAGTTCATTTAAATGTTAAGTTCTCCTTTTGATCTCTGAATTAGCAGAATACAGAATAGACTGCAACTGTTAGATTACATTGTCAAACTCTAACAATAGATATGTAAATGCACAAAAAACACAAACATCTACCAATATCTTCCTAAAGATTGAATTTGGGTCATTTATCCTGCAGGATGCTTAAGCCTTTCTGGCCATGTGTCACAGTCAAAAATTGGATGGTGTAGCCTGATATTATGACCTCCAAGACCCATTGGTCTGTGGAGATCTGCTCCCAAGCCAGGTGGAAATGGACAAGGTGGTCCCCAAAGGGAGGGAGGTGGGCTAAAGAGCGCAACTGTAAAGCCAGAGGAGCGGCTTGACCAACCCATCAAAAGTGCTGTTTGGATGACACCCGAGTGGTCATGGAGGGAGGCTTGGCCGCCCTCCTCCTCTGAAACTTCTGCATCTTTCAGGGGTTTCCACAGGTCTTTGGTACCCCAAGAATTGAGCAGGATATGATCTTGGGGAAGCCTGTAACTTACTGAAACACTTCTTGTTCATATATAGATGCCCAAGAAACATAGGGTCACCCTGGAGTCCTTAAGCACATGCAGAGAGGGAAAACAAGGGTCTACAAGAAGAGTCTGTGACCATCAAAGGGGAGGTCTCTGATGTATTTTGGACCGCTCTTGGAAACCCCAAAACCTGAAGCCAGGACACAACTGGACACCATGGACACAACTACCACCATGGAGAGGGACCTGGCAGCAGTATCTACAGTGTTCAAGGATGCTTGAAGAGCCATTTTGGCCAACAGCTGACCCTCAGCAACATAGATTGGAATGGTTTCAGAGTAACAGCCGTGTTAGTCTGTATTCGCAAAAAGAAAAGGAGTACTTGTAGCACCTTAGAGACTAACCAATTTATTTGAGCATAAGCTTTTGTCATCCGATGAAGTGAGCTGTAGCTCACGAAAGCTTATACTCATATAAATTGGTCAGTCTCTAAGGTGCCACAAGTACTCCTTTTCTTTTTATAGATTGGAATGGTTTCCTGCAGGCAGATGTTGAACAAAGGCCATGAGCTTGCTGTAATTTATGAAGGTATATTTAACAATGAGCACCTGATAGTTCATGATCCAGAACTGCACGGTTGCAGATGAGAAGACTTTTGTCCATGGTTATAGTCACTTTTGGTCCTTGTCAGAGGAGATAGCCCTGAAAAAGTGCCATCTACCCCGTTCAGTCAGAACATCCACCACAAGGGAGGTAGGTGGGGGATAGGAAAACAAGAAGCCACAGTCCTCAGGGGGCACCTAATACTTCTTGTCTGCCCTTTTGCATGTTGATGGAATAGTGGCCAGTGTTTGTCATACCATGTTGGCAAGATCCAGAAGAGCCTCATTAATGGGTAGTGCCACTCTGGAGAGTGTTGCTGACTACAAAATGTCAAGCAGCATATGCTGCTGGTCTCTGACCTCCTCAAGAGGGATCCACAGAGCATCCACTACCTTTCTAATGAGGTCTTGGAATTGCCTAAAGTCATCGGCAACGGGAGGAGGGGGAGGCACAAGCACCTCAACGGGCAATGACAAAATGGGAGTTTCAAGGGTGACTTCCTCATTAACCTGGACTTCTGACTCCTCAAATGTTTCCTTCTGACTTGGAGGGGTAGAGGGTGGATGTGGAACCCAGGTCAGCTACTGTGACAGTACCAGTGGTTTATTGAACTATTGCCGATAGGCAGCCTACAGATCTCAATATGGCCAATGTTGTGGAGGTCCATAAGGGAGAGGGGATGGCATACAGGGCTGGTCAAACCATGCTTGATTTGCAGCAAAGTCCTCCCTTCATGAAGGCAGATTCCCAAAGAGGTATGTAGGATAACCCCTGACAAGAAATTGAGGAGACCAACTGGGAGTCCTCTTCTTCCTCCACATCATCCCATGGGGTTGGGGCATATTAATGAGGATGCAGTAGAGTCCTGTGCCCGGGAGAGGCCACTCAGAGACTGAGGTCTCAGTACCATGAAGTGCTTGGTACCTGACAACAATGGGGCTCTTGTTCATTCGACACCAAGAGATCCCTTGAATACCAGAACTCTTGATGGATCAGAAAGGGCCCCAGACTGACACCATAGCCGAAGTTGCCGTGACTGGAGATGACAGTACCAGGAATGCTGAGTGTTCTGCAGGCTTTGTCGTGTTTGCTCATTACCGAGAGTACAGCTTGTACAGGCACCCCCGACTAAGCTATTTGCATCAGTACCAGTCGCTGGGTTAAGGTGTGTTACTGCACCAATGGCTGAGTGGAATGCTTCGGTGCTGACAACAGGGCTGAGCTCAATGGTAATCTGTGCCTCCCCTTACTAATGGAGGTGTTGTGTTTCCTCTCCCTGGAGCTCCAAGGACCTGGTCTTTTTGGAGCTGGCTCCTTAGATAAAGAGTCCAAGTTCCTCTTTTTGAGAGTCTTCCCAAAGTGCTCCAAAGTCTTCCCTTTCTTAGAGGAAGCAGGTCCCAACACTAACGGGTTACTGGGACTGTCCAGAGACAGATATATGGCTCAGAAAATGGTTGCAGGGAATGTTCGATTATCAACAGTCTGAACTTTATCTCCCTATTCTCTCTAGTCCTAGCCTTAAGGGCTACACAAAAAGAGCACTTTTGGAAGATAAGAGACTCTCCCAGGCAGTGGACACACTTGGAGTGTCCACTGCTCATTGATATGGCCTCTTGGCAAGACAGGCAACATTTGAAGCCTGGGAAAGTAGGCCTATCCCACCAGGGGAAAACAGATCTCCTTAGGGAAAAGAGAGGGAAAACAGCTCTCTCATCTAAACTCACTATACGAAGGCTAACAACAATGCTAACTGAACTAACTTTACTAAAAGTAAAGAGAAAAACAGAGTACGCTCCAAGCAGACCTGCTAATGTTCTGTCTTGGGTAGAGGTGGTACAGAAGCAACTGGGGGTGGTTTGCCCATGCACCCCTATGTAGGCTCAGTATCTGCCGCCAGAAGGCATAGGGCACGTTATACGGGCCAAACAGGCACTTCTAATTAGAAATCTCCTGTCAAGGGCTCAAGAGACGCATGCGCACCTTGAGCATGGAGCACCCACAAGGACACTACTTGAAGAAGAAAAAGATATTACCTATGATGCCTGGGGTTCACACCATGACACAAAATCAAGTACTTTGTGCAGTAGCTGATTTTGCAATATGGGTGGGGCCTCAGGCGGAGCAGGGGCTGGAAGAGGCGGGGTGAGGGAGCATGCATCCAATGAAGTGAGCTGTAGCTCATGAAAGCTTATGCGCAAATAAATTTGTTAGTCTCTAAGGTGCCACAAGTCCTCCTTTTCTTTTTGCGGATACAGACTAACACGGCTGCAACTCTGAAACCTGTCATTATGCAAGAGAGAAAAGAGCAGCCCAGATATCAAGAATTGTGGGAGATGCTGGGCTTCAGAAAAACTGGATATGTGGTGTAAAAATATAGCTCCCTAACATAAGGAAAAAACCCCAAACCTTTTCTGCAAAGAATATACACCATATAAAAAAGTCAACTGAAATAAAGAGTGCCATAAATGGGAAGCATGTTTTAAAAAAAGCTAGAAACTGCATGGCAGGCTTCAATGCAATTAATGATACTCATTGTTCACAGCTATTAGCAAACACGACATACACTATCAAAGTACTTTAGCATCAGGAGCTGAATCTCCCACTGGCAAAGTGGCTAAAGATGTTTCGCTAACTAATTCTCCTGACTTCCAGATCTGATCGTGATAATGTTTCTAGTTTTCAACAGAATCTATACAACCAGGTTCAGCTCCTCCAGCTGAACAGCTTTCTGTGACATGCTGAGTGCCATCAACACCCATTTCAGGCTCTCTACATTTGCAGAATTGATACCTGGCAGAATTGATACCGGCAGAATCAGGACCTAACCTAGGTTGACCCTAGCCTAGGAGGTCACAGACAGGACCTAGGAGGGCAAAATAAATAATAATTTGTTGTAGTCTTGCTGTTAAAACCTTCTGAGTCATCATTTTGGGACTGAGCTGGGGAGGAAAAAAGCAATCAAAATTTTCTGCCTGCTCCCCTTTTCCTTTCTTTTCAGGCAGAAGTAGGACTCACTAAGGGGAAAAGGTGCCAGTATTATGCCCCTCACCTGAGCAGCTTATCAAGGGGTATCACAGTCCAAGAGAGAAGGGGGCGCAGGGAGGAAGTGAGGAAGATTCAAATGACAGATACTGGTTTTCTGCAAGAGATCCCATGCTGAAAGAATTTTCTTCCCTTTACCTGAACATGCTTGAAGGCTTTGTGGTTTGATGCAGACTGGCAATGATGGTTTAAAGCAGCCCTGCTGCTTTCCCCATGGAGATCCCAGACTTCTAGCAAAACAGAGACCTGGCTTGTAAAAGAGACATGATGATACTCCTGAAGGGGATGCACTAGGGTAGGTGCTAAAACCATCTTGCTGAATTCTCCAGCATATGCACAATACTTTGTGCAGCAATGTGGGAGATAGCTAAGAGGCTGCCCACATAATCAGGTGCCTTGGCATGTCCCTATGAAGCTTTAAGTGTTGGTGGAAGCCTCTGGTGCAATTGAAATCTGGATTAACTGCTGCACACTATTCCAAATACAAAACTCCTCTGCCCGATAGTCACCTTTCACCCTAGCCAGCAAACCCTTTTTCCTTCTCACGCATCAAGGATCCAGCATCAGCTTCCCCCGACTCCAAAAAATCCCTCTCCCTCACAAAAAATCCAAAACAAACAAACAGTAAACACACATATCCCCAGGACTCATTTCCAACCTCCAAACTTGTTTCAGTTTCCTTCATGGCACCCGACCAGTAATTCCTAGGTGCTCCCTGACCTCTGACTCCCCCATTAAATTATCTCAAACCTCACACAAATGTTTCCTAGTTCTGCTCCTGAAATTTTCTTCCCCAGTTTAGCTTCCAAGCTCTACCAGCTTTCACAACCCCTTCTCTCTCTTTTCCTAAGGTATAGTACTTATTTTTACTGCTTTACCATACACTCATTGTTTCTGTGTAAGTAACATTTTCTACTGTTACATTACATTCTACTGTTTCATTTTATGTTTAACCTCACGCAAATTAGTCTGATTAAAACCTAACGGAAATGACGACTCTTTTGGGCATCCTAGACACTAATCTCTCTCTCTCTCTCCTTTTTTAACAGTTAATCAAGAAAGTTTTAGAATGGAAGACAGTCAAAGAATTATAGAGGAAATCCACTGTTACTTTTCAACGCAGCATGTGTATTCCCTAAACTAGCAATTTTGTCTTCTGCTTTCTATTGGAGGATGTAATTTATAATGTAAGCTATTTATATGTAAGCATAAAAAAAGTTATAAATTATAGACTGTTGTTATCAATCAACTTACATCTTTTCCATGAATGCCTTCAGGTCCTGGTTCTCCTTTATCTCCCTTCTCACCCTAGGAGGAGGAGTATATATTTTAGTTTTATGAACGAATATCATTTTCAGTTGGAAAACTGCATTATGGGAAAAACATCATCATTCATTACTATGCTCTATATACAGTACAATATATCTATTTCTGACAGCATAGGAAAACTATTCCTGACACTTCAAGAGGTGTTTCATCCAAATTAAGAACCTGACCCTGCAAGGTGCCAAGTAACTGGGGAGCTAATGCTCAGTACTTCACAAGAGGCATTGAACACCATCTAAGTATTCATGTTTGCAATGTTGCACTTACAAAAATGCAGATGGATGGATGTTTAATAGAAACAGACAAAATTACTCCATGAGACAGTCATCTGTTAGAGGTCTGGGGACTGACACTCTCTCTCTCTGCCAGCTGAAATAGTGTATTCTGATACTGAGTTTGACTAAGAAATGTATAAGAAAGTTCCTATATGACTGAAATAATTTACTTCCCCTCCACCCCATGTGAAAACTCTAGTTTATTATTTCAATTTGATATTTGTTAACTGTGTGCCAAGAAAAAATTCAAAAAGTAGAAAGTTACATTAAGATGGAGAATAAGTATTTACAATCACTCCACATATCCCTGTCAGAATGGCCTGCCATGACAATTATCACTAGCACCACATGTGGTCTTAAATATTTATACTGTAATTTCCAAAAGGAAATGAACTCCGTATGTTGATTTGAATCTGTTACTGGAATATGATCTGAAGTTTAACTTAAAACCAAAGATTGGGATTATATTCTTTTTAGCATAACATTTTATTTTCCATGGATAATCATAGGATAGCTAATCAAATTAAAATCAATTTGAACAGTTTATTAGACTTCCACTTATTTCTATAAGTATAACAAATACTGGTGATATAAAAAGGCATGTTTTACTCTCTCAGAGTATATGTTCTTCAGGACATGGGTAGTGTTTTCACACATAGTTGTACAGCGCTTGGCACAATAGGGGCACTATCCTGATAGAGGCATCTGGATGTTACCATAATATAGATATTAAACAGGAATAATAACAGGAATGCTCCCACTTTCCCTATAATACTTCCCATTGAGAGTAATGTCCATAATGTTGTTAATATAACTCTTTGCAGTAACACAATTAACCGGCATGTAACATAAAGTTTTCCTATAATTTAACATATTGGAAAAGGAAATGGTCTTAGGAATGACTATTCTGAGTTCATGTTTTACATCACTGTATGAGAGAAATGTCCTACAAATTACTAGATGCTTTTAGGGTTTCTTTGCCTTTAATCTGTAATGCTGTATGGCTCTTCGATGTCACCTAAAAAAACAGTTCACATTTTTAAAATATCTATTTTAAGTACAACGCTTACAGATATACCTTTATTTTGAGACTAGAAAGGAAAATGCAGCATGAAGGATTCTGTAGACTAGAAGGATATAGGCTAGTTCACATATTCCCATATGAACTCTTAATTACACAATGCAATATTATTTTAAAGTTAGAAGAAAGAGCTTCAGTTCTTTACAAACTCTTGTCTACCATTCCATTCCCCTTAACACAGGTTCCACCAGAAGTGACAGAGATTTCTGCTTAAGCAGCCTAATTAATGAGAGATCCGTTTCCAGAACCAACAAAGCTAAACTGCTCTGTAAATGCGGCTACACTGAGCTTTGCAAGTAATAAGAATAATTCACACAAAACCACGGGGACAGGCTGTACTGAAGATCAAATCCTTCATGTCAACCAAAGAAAGAGAACAGCAGTGCACTGAATCTGTGTCGTCTCAAGGGGACTACACTGGTCTGAGCAAAGCCTATTCATTATGTCAGTATAATCTTCATAATTCTGTTACCTAAATGCTATAGAACTGAGATCAAGTAATTCCATTTGTGACAGGACCCTGATTCAAAGCTATTCCTCCAGTGGCAGTAACAGAAGGCATTTCATCTAATAATAGATCATTTTTTGCAAAATGAGTTTATATGAGCTTTCTTAAACAACTGAAGCCTACCAATAAATTAGCATCAACAGGACTGTACCTTTAATGGACCCCCATGCTAGAAGCCGCTAGGCAGTTTTATGTTTTAACTCTTGTCCATCTACTTCACAACAAACAATATTATACATTAGCCTAAAATATCCATTGAAGGCTTTTACTTAATCATCCCCCTATACTTTGTATATTTGGTCAAAGCCGCAGTTCAAACCAGACTTTCATGGATTCATGTTTGTTTATTTATTTGGGGGAGAATGGAGAAAGGGAGGGAAACTAATGCCAGCAGGCCTGTCTAGAAATTTTAAAAAATCCTTGTTTAAAATGTTGGTAGTACATTTTAGCTATCAGCTAAGCTCTGTTTTGTCTCTGGACTTATGTTCAAGGGCATAATCAGACAGCTTAAAATGTAAGCAAAGCCCCCAAAGAGATATTTAAAAACAATATTCAAAGTAAGACTTCAGAAGAAACTGAATTAAATAAGAACAAATCTTTTAGATTTCAGTTTGTCTGTATCATTCTGACTGCTTTTAAATTTAATGCTGGTTTCCCCTTCTTTCAACTCACAATAGTCCAATTATTGTTACAGTTTGCCAGAATTTCTAAAAGTACAATAATATATTTACAATAACATCTCATTATTCTAGATGAATTATTTTAAGATTTTATTTTCTAATATATTTCTAGGAGATTTAAAAATATCACTTGAATATCAGGAAATATTTTTCCTTTCATGGTATATCTTTATTTGTTTACATATTTTATATACATGGAAAATGGGATGAACATGTGCAGTGCTGATTCAACAGTGACATTAATCTGTGAGCCCAATGAAGTCTATACAAACCTGAGTACAGTATACCTTTCCATATTTCATTCTGCATTGGCAGAAATAACATACATTCTCAGATTCTCTAATCCAAATTAAGACCACCCATATCACCTGGATGACAATGCTGGGTCAAAAGCCAAGATGATCTGTGATGAGTGCAGGCCTTAAAAAACACCCCTCCGCCCTACTGCAGGCAGGCAATCACTTTAAAAATGCTGATGAGTGGTGCAGGCTGCAATGGGGTGGTGGGGTGGTGATTGTGGCTGCTGGGTGCAGGTGAGAGATACAAAGATTCCAGTTTCCATGATTCAAAAGATGTCAGACTTCAAAATGCTCATTGGTTGTTTAGACAAGACAAAAGCAAAGATCATTCAGGCCAGGATCCCTTCATCATCCAAAGAACCTAGGTCAGTCTGCCGCACTGTATGATTTTCATGTGCATTTACATTGAATTTTCAGTAGATTAAATTACTTTCATTCACAAACATATGACAAACATTATTCTGTGCATTAGTTATCTCTTCCTTCTGCAAAGCAAGAATTCCTATAAAACAGAGTTCTGATTCTCATCACATACTCCTATGTAAATTAAGTTATCTTGCTCATTCCTGTCTTTACTATATACATTATATACTTCATGACTTATCTTGAAATGTAGCCAATCTGCAGAATATAACATTCAGTAAAGTGTGACATGAGTTTTAAACAGTCCACACTGCGGGATACATCTTAGGTTTGCACACAAAAAAGTGGTAAAAGCTATTTTAAGTCCAATGTTCCTGCCTGTTCAAAACATCTTCAGATGGGACAATTAATTTGTGAATACTTGCAAAATAGCATTTCAATGCTGGAAGTATTGTGTGCCTTATTTGTTAATTAAAACTAATCCAACATTACAATATTGAATTATGTGCAGAGATTGTATTTCCTGGATTGAATTCTGCTTTCAATTACACTCACGCAATGAGTCAGGGGGGTTGCTTCAGTATAGCTGAAGATACGTGTGTGAAATCCTGGCCCTCCTGAAGTCAGTGGGAAAACTCCCATAGGATCAGGAGTTTGCTCTCTGCCTCCACAAGAAGTTGTCAAAAAGAGAGTATCAAAATACCAACTTCAATTTTCCATTTGCATTTAAAATATTATTGAAGTCTCCAACACCAACTGCTATAGTTAAGGCTCTGTTCTAACTTTTATTCTAATCTCCACTTAATCAATTAGCCATTACTCTCTCAGATCTCTTTTATGGTCTTTTCCAGCCTTGGTCCCAACCCAAATAGATGTTTTAAAAAAAGAGAGAGAAAGTTTGAACAAAATTGAGCTTAGCTGGTTTTTGGGTATGTTAGCATGAAGAGATCCACATTTCCTCATATGTTCCAAGTGAGCATTTTCTGCTTACATAAAGCAACTGAAGCTGGAAACATCAACCTTGGCTTGTTTTTACAGTCTGTATTGAGGAAGGGAAAATAACCCAAAACGAAACAAATTTTTTAGAGTATTTTTTATAATTTAAGCATTTAAAGTTGATATTTTCATGTAAGCTTGTTAAAAAAATCTCTCATTTTTCTGCTACATTTTAGGGATTGTTTGTTAAGGACGGTTTAGTTAAGGACAGCGATAAGGATTAACGTAAAGATGTATTTGTTAAGGATGATTCAGTTAAAAGAAATTTATATCAACAATGCGTTCACCAAAGACTCCTTCAGTTAAGAAGGTGTTTGTTATGGATGCCTCAGGTAAGGCTGCCTGACTTTAAGATGAACCAGTTATGGTGATGTTGCAATTTAGAAGCATGTTTTCCTGTCTTTCCCTCCTCCCTCCAATTTTTCTTTTTTTCCCCCCTTTAAATTATATACAAAATATATAATTAATACAAAATTAAGAAATCAAAGAACATGTCAGGAAACTCCAAAAATTAAGGTTTCTTCTGCAGCGTTACCTTGTCAGCATTACTTATTTACTTGTTAAATAATAATCTTAACATATTTCTCTTTATATTATCCCACCTATTCTTTAAAATATGCAGGCTATGCAACATTACTTTGTACTGAGACAGAAACATTGACTTTTGGAAATTCCTGATTTTAGAGTGCATTATTTTACATCTTTAAAAGCTAATTAAAGCTAGTTTTACATATAATAATCTTATATGCTTTGTTACACGTGTATTTGTGGTGGTGTGCTGTATCTGAAGATTAATTTCTTTTCCTCATGACTCTTTCTTCATAACTCATTATAAATTGAATCCAGCTATAACAAACATTCACTAATTTTCCCGGCAGATGGTATGAATTTAGCAAATTGTAACATTGGGCTGAAGACAGCCCTTAGGGCTCTATTCTGGCTTTTACAGTCAGAATCATGCAAGGGTGGGGTTGTGAAGGCCCTCCATCCCAATGACATTCTCACTGACTGAGCCAGAATGCCTCTGGTATTGCTGGGACAGTGGTATCTCAGAAAAGAAGAAGCTGAAACACCTTTTAAAGGGTGCAAGATATGCTTCCCCCTATGCCACTGGCCAGGATGAAAGGAGAGTGGTGACACAACCTCATCCCTTGGAGCTGTTTAACATTGCCGTTGACTACAGATGCTCTCCATACTTGAGTACAAGGAAACAATTACGAAGATTAAGAATACCCTCTGCTCCCTGACAGCCTACACTGGGTTAGCCATAGCCTAACAGTTTACTTTCTTGTCAGTAAAACATATATTTTAAATGGCTCCATTTCAACTTTTTCTTTGCAAACCTCTATAGTAATTTTTTGTTGCATTCACTTTTCTAAACAATACTTCTATTTATGCTGACACAGATAAGTCACTCAAGTCACTTTTTTCTTTTACTTTTCCATAAGAAAAAGATTTATATGGGTTTATTACTAAGCCATAACAATTCCAAGGTTAAAATTTGACAATTGAATTGACAATGAGAGTCATACTTCCATTTGTAAAAAGAAAAATCCATTCAGCCTAATTTAAGTGTGAAGTATGCAAAACCAAAAGTAGTTTCAGTAATGTGAAAAAAAATGAACATTCTTAAAACTGCCTTGAAATGTCTTTACACAAGAGACCCAAATGCCATCTAAGAGCTAGTACAGTCTGTGGGGGTAAAATGTATGTATGTCACAAATAGGGCTGTCAATTAATAGCAGTTAACTCATCCGATTAACTAAAAAAATAAATAATTGTGATTAATTGCAGTTTTAATCACATTGTTAAACAACTGAAATTTATTTAATATTTTTAAGACTTTTTCTACATTTTCAAATATATTGGTTTCAATTACAACTAGGGTGACCAGATGTCCCTATTTTATAGGGACAGTCCCGATTTTTGGGTCTTTTTCTTATATAGGCTCCTATTACTCCCCACCCCCGTCCCGATTTTTCACATTTGCTGTCTGGTCACCCTAATTACAACAGAATACAACATGTACAGTGCTCACTTTATATTATTATTTTATTACAAATATTTGCAGTGTAAAAATTAAAAACAAAATATATTGTATTTTTCAATTAATCTCATACATGTACTGTAGTGCAATCTGTTTATCATGAAAGTGCAACTTACAAATGTAGATTTTTTTTGTTACATAACTGCACTCAAAAATAAAATGATGTAAAATTTTATAGCCTACAAGTCCACTCAGTCCTACCTCTTGTTCAGTCAACTGCTAAGACAAACAAGTTTGTTTACATTTATGGGAAGTAATGCTGCCTGCTTCTTATTTACAATGTCACCTGAAAGTGAGAACAGGCGTTTGCATGGCACTGCAAGGTATTTACGTGCCAGATATACTAAACATGTTTATGTCCCTTCATGCTCTGGCCACCTTTCCAGAGGACATGCTTCCAAGTGGATGACGCTCATTAAAAAAAAATGCATTAATTAAATTTGTGAACTCCTTGGGGGAAAATTGTATGTCTCCTACTGCATGGTTTTACAAGCATTCTGCCATATATCTCATGTTATAGCGGTCTCAGATGATGACCAAGCACATGTTGTTCATTTTAAGAACACTTTCACTGCAGATTTGACAAAACACAAAGAAGGTACCAATGTGAGATTTCTAAAGATAGCTATTGCGCTTGACCCAACATTTAAGAATCTGAAGTGCCTTCCAAAATCTGAGAGGGACAAAGTGTGGAGTATGCTTTCAAATGTTTTAAAAGAGCAACACTTTGATGTGGAAATTATAGAACCCGAACCACCAAACAAGAAAATCAACCTTTCTTCTGGTGGCATGTGACTCAGATATTAAAGATGAACATGCATTGGTCCGCACTGCTTTGGATTGTTATTGAGCAGAACCCCTCATCAGCATTGACGCATGCCCTCTGGAATAGTGGTTGAAGCATGAAGGGATATATGAATCTTTAGTGCATCTGGCACATGAATATGTAGCGATGCCAGCTACAACAGTGCCATCTGAACGCCTGTTCCCACTTTCAGGTGACATTGTAAACAAGAAGCAGGCAGAACTATCTCCTGCAAATTTAAACAAATTTGTCTGTCTGAGCAATTGGCTGAACAAAAAGTAGGACTAAGTGGACTTGTAGGCTCTAAAGTTTTACACTGTTTTATTTTTGAATTTTTTTTTTATATTTCTACATTTGTAAGTTCAACTTTCATGATAAAGAGATACTACAGTATGTGTATTAGGTGAATTGAAAAATAATTTCTTTTTTTACAGTGCAAATATTTGTAATAAAAATACATATAAAGTGAGCACTGTATACTTTGTATTGTGTTGCAATTGAAATCAATATATTTAAAAATGTAGAAAACATCCAAAAATATTTAAATGAAATGGTATACTATTATTGTTTAATAGCGTGATTAATCACGCAATTAATCATGATTAATTTTGTTAATCACTTGACAGCCCTAGTCCTGAAGCCTCTAAATGTTTTTCATGGTGATATCAGTTTCAAAAATGTCCCTTGATACATATTTACACAGACTATAACAGCTTGAACTCTATTGAGTTAGTGGTATGCATTCTAAAATACTCTGAACTTTTAAAAACTTTAATGTGGTATTTATTTTAACTACATGTAAATACAAAAGGAAATTCACACAAAAATATAGCCCAGAACAGAAAATGAAGTAGGAGTAGTGGCTGAAACGCTGTTCTTAGCTCTCCCCATTAGGGCAAATTCTGCACTGCCTTAAATCCCATGGAACACCACTGTTGTTGAAAAATTTGGCCTAGTGTGCAATTATAGTGTACACCATCTGATGTACGAAAAAGCATTTTAGCTCCAACTCATGTGAATTCCTATATCATAAGAATTGCAATACTCAAACACAAAGGGATGAGTTAAAGATACAAACTTCTGAGCTTCAGCCTTAATTATGTTATCACTGATGCAAATTCTGCCCTCAGATAAGAGGTTTCAAAGGAAATTGCATATGTTTACCTGATGGTTGAAGTTGGCCCCAAGGCTATGGTACCAAAATTTGTAATAGTATTTTAACTTTCTTTTGTGTATGTGAATAAATCACATGTTAAATAGCAAATGCCTGTGCTGATGTGCATTAATTGTACTTCAAATAAATATTATAAATAAATGCATTTCATGTTCAATTGCAATTGTTTCAAATTTTATATTTGGCATGCCTCATTCTAAGAGAATGTGTTTGAACAAACCAACAAAAAAATCTACTCTTTAATGGGGCTAGATATTTTTCAAGGCAACCAAGAGTCATTTCCTTCCAGCTAAATTACTACAACATCAGCTGATGATATAAAAGGAACTTTTCAGAATTGTGTGCTGGAGTTACTGTAAATAGAAGTTGTGCACTCCTGCTCGAAATTTACTTCTTCTTAAGAAGAAATTGTTAGTTCTGAAAAAGGTAACGGAATATAGAATCTTTTACCTCTACCAAATTCAGCCCTAGTTGGTAGTAACCAAAACTTGTTACCATCTATTAAATGAACTGTCAGGTGATCTCAGTCTAGGTCCTCTTGGACAAATACCCCATAACATACACATCTGTTCATTGACAAAGGAAGGATGTTAGTTTCCTGGGTTGTCAATCAACACTTTTAACAGGCACAATATGAATTTCAAAAACAAAAACAACTAAATACAATTATGCAAGTCATTGGGTTTTCTTGGGCATTTTCGGAAGTTGAGATAACAGCTACTTCCAGTAAATCCTTAGCCATCAAAAGGAAGCCACTATTATAGTGATTTAATAACTTATGGTAACAAGATGTGGGTCCATAAAAGTGATCCAGGAACATAGAACTCCAACATTTCTGCTGACCATGAGAAAGGGAGAAATAGCTGTTTGTCTCTTGTTACCAGAAGTGAGACTGGATGAAAAGTACAATACACTCTGATCAGTCTGGATATTAATATTAATACCATATTTATAGTTAAGGTAAACAGGGAAAAAAGAAGGTATCACTGTGGTGTCTCCTCTTTTCTAGACTATATACTATATGCAAAAGGCGGTGAGGTGCCTCATATTTACATTAATATACAGGGCCAGATCCTGATTTAGGTTTCTTCTCAGAGCCCTATATAGGTTCACAATCCAGTTAAGCGCTGAAACTCCAGAGGAAAAATGAAATCCTATGACAAGGAAACATCCACTCAGAAACAGCTATATACAACTGCTGAGCCCGACTCTATGGTGATCTCAAAGACATCTTACAGTACTGCCATACATAGTGATTGGACTACTGGGAAGTGTAACTGGGAGAGAAAGTGCTTCCCCTTATGTTCCACAGGGGGATGGCAGAGTGACAGTTGTGGAGAAAGCAAAGAAAGCAATGGGCTAACATTCCCCTTACTTCCACACAGCAGAGTCAAGATGTGGCACACATTTTTTAATTTGAAGTTTGATTTCTGTTTATACCACCTTTGTGTTATTGTTGAGTTAGGATTTTTCTTTAAAAGGAAGAGACTTGGTTCCCCCCACCTTACCCCCCCAAGGCTGATCTCCTAAGGAAAACTAAAAACCAATCTATTTCTGTCAGCTGTTGACAAAGAGCACTGGTTTCACAGAATGTGTTGGGCTCTATTTTTTTAGGCACCAATACTTTCCATGGATTTGGCAGGCTATTGCTATTGTTATTTAGTCACTAAAAATGTTTTGCAGATGGTTAAAGCAATCTCAAATATTTGCACTACTCAATGGACTGCAGTGCCTTTTCTGCAAAGGCTGAAACTTGCTGGATATAGTTCTATAGTACTTCTACAGAAACACTGTCACATTCTATATTTGTGACTATGTAATGTGGTTATCAGGCCTTGATTATGTTGGTATCTGTTGCCTCTGTGATTTTGGACTAAAAAAACATGACTTTATCAATGTTATAGAACTATATGTGCAAGTTCAGTGGCAGTTTTTGGCTACACCAAATTTCTGAAATATCCTGGAGTGTGATGTTTAGTCCTTTGTGATGAGTGTATATTGTATGAGCTTTTTATTTTTGTTTTGAGCAGATTTGCGCAAAAGTCTGTTGTTTTGCTTTTCAGGAGTTCATGTGAATGTTTTTCCAAGATTCAATCTATGAAGGCTGTATTCCAAGTTTCATTTTAAATTGGAAACTTAATTGCAAACCAGTGAAAATACTGGGCTTCACCTGGGTTTCTGCTTAACCCCCATGAAATCACAAATTTTGTCCAATTTTTAATGCAAAACCATGAATTGGTCCAAATTTACTTGAAACATTCATGAACTATAACAAATCTTTCAATGAACCAGATCTGAGTTTAAACCTGGTCACAAAACCCATCACTAAATGTTTAAAGTAGTTTCAGTTCAAGCATTTTACAAACCTTAGAAATTAAGCAAGTGTATAGTTGTAACAGTTTTATACATTCATTATACAGTAATGTAAGACATTGCTCTATTTGATATGTTATCTCCTTAAGAAATAGGAGTGCATGGAGGTCAGAGTCAAGAATGAAAAAAGTGAGGTAAGAATGAGGACATAGAAATGTATATGCAGCAAAAACAGTTTGGAAAAGAGGCATTTCTTTGATTTTATTTAACTTGTTCATTCTAGAGTGAGATGTGGTCTCCCCCCCACTTTTTTTTTCTTTTGAACATTGTGCTGAGAGCATGAAGTTAGTGAAACGGTTTCAGCAAGTTAGTTACCTGTGAAAGTAGGGTGACCAGATGTCCCAATTTTATAGGGACAGTCCTGATTTTGGAGGGTATTCTTATATAGGCACTTATTACCCCCCACCCCCGTCCTGATTTTTTACACTTACTTTCTGGTCACCCTATGTGAAAGTAAAAATTATGAGGGCATGTAGCAGGGTGGCTACCCTGCTCCTAAAATAGAAAGGGTTAAAAGCAGCCCTGGAGAGGGCTGTGGCTGGCTGATTGGGGAAGCAGCCGCGGCTGGGCCACGCCCCAATCAGGCCCCAGCTGGCCTGTATAAAAAGGCCATGAGCCAAAAACCCATGGAGTCTCTCTCTAGGCTAGGAGAGAGTAGGGTCTGCCTGACAGGGTACTGAGGATGGTGCAGTGCTGGGGAAGGAGCAGGCTGAGTGGGGGTGCTCCAGGCTGGCAACTCCGCAGGCTGTAGGGCCAGGTCCAAGGCCCATAGAGGTACTGGGAGGCAGAGGAAGGCAACTGGTCCGGACCCCCTTGCCTATGATGAATGGCCTTTACACTGCAGTCTGCCCCAGGGAGCGGGGGCTTGGTGATGACTAGCAGTAGCCCAGACTGAGGCAAGGTGGGGATAGTGGGTTGGGGGTTTCCCAGGAAGGGGAGACCCAGAGGCAGAGTGTGGGGGTACTGCCAGGGGGGCAGAACCCCAGAGAAAGGGGCACCGGGGTCTGTGAGGGATACTGGGGCCAAAGGCCTGCAGAGGGCCCTCCATGCTGGAAAAGAGCTAATTTCCAATGACCAGCAGGAGGTGCCGCAGGGGTGAGTCTGCATTCCTTTACAGGGCAGATCTGGGAAAGGCAAAGACTGACTGGTCTTGGACTCAGAAAGAAGAGTGCATAGGCACTAGTAGGGATATAGATGAAGGATGCCAACTTTTATGTATTTGTTGCTTGTCTTATATTTTTTTCCTCATCTTTTACATTGAATACCTTGCATATATTGCAAAAGAATACTTACTTTTGTTGTAAATATAGAATGGAAAAAAATATCAAGTACATGCACCAGTCTTCCATATTAGGCATCCACATTTGAAAGTTCAGGGACAATATACCCATGTATACTCAGTCATTCTGAGACAGCATGGGTGGGGGATAGCAATAGAGTGACCAAGCCAAATCTTATGTATCTGATGAATTTGTGGAGGCCATGAAGGTTGAAAACAGGTCTCATTCCACCCTTGGATTTCAGTATCAGGAAGTACCTGGAGTAAAAACTATGGAAACTGTGTTCTGGCAGAACCTCCTCCACCATTCCCAACTTCAACAGAGAGCTGACCTGTTCAATGAGCAGTGTCTCATGAGAAGGGTCCCTGGAGAAGGATGGGGATGGGAGATGAGAATGTGGCATAGAGGGGAATTGGATTATTATTATTATTATTATTAGCCCAATCTGATAGAGGTAATCAAGACCCAAGCACTGTAAGAGTGGGCCAGCCGGTCCCCAGGGGGACGGAGGAACGACAGGACCAGTGTTCTGGACAAAGGAGTCAAAACAAGCCTTGACCTGTGTTGAGGGAAGGCATGAGGACTGCCTGAAGCCCAAGCGCAACTGCTTCCTCTTGTGGGATTTATCCCTCTTTCTAGTGTAGTCCCATTGTTTTGGAGGAAAAGGTCGCACCCCATAGTGGCATCTTTGCCATAAGGACATGTACACCCCCAAAGTTCTCTAGCAGTTCTGTGAGGAGGAAGACTGCCAATGGCTGGCCTGCGGCTGATTCAAAACCACCACCAGCGACCTGGCAGGTGACTTTAGCTTTGAGTGGGACAAAGAGCAGGATCTCCATGAGCGAGGAGCTTGCCACTGATATGGGAAGGGTATCAGTGGCCTTGGAGTCAATTGGAAATGTATGCCTGCACTGTTAGAGAATTAATATATACCAATTGTGTTTGCATTTACCTCTATCTTGTTAGAAGTTTAACAATGTGATCTAACTAGCTTGTAGATGCTAAATTTCTGTTCTTGTCTATAACGTTTCATTAGTATAGTCTAGTGATTCAGAGATTAAAAGGGGATATAAATATTTAGATGGAACTTGTGGTGTAATATTATTGTCTTCATTTCTCTTTGAAATTTGTAGTAAACTACCTGTGAATGGTTTGATGGTTAATTGCCTTATGCTAATGAATGCAACTAAATTACCAGTGTATGCCTAGGAAACAGATTAGCTTCAAAGCAACAATATACATTACCTATTCTTCAGTCAAGGAGGCCCTGCTGTGACCCCAACTTGCTTCAGCTGCAAAGAAAGTTTGGCCTAATTCTCTTTTATCTCAGATATGCTTAAACTTTGACAGGGAAAGTTTAAGCTCGTAAAACTGAGGTCTCTGGATTATCCCTGCAATTCTCATGGAAGAATTTGAACAAACTCTGCACATGGACTGCCTATTGGACTATGTAGGCACCATCAGCCACCTCACCATCTCTGCCATGAAACTGGCCTACAAACTCTTTTCGTATCTGTATGTATAATAATCTTTAACCATAGCATCTCTATTTTATTTTTTATTAATAAATCTTAGATTTAGTTAATAAGGATTGGCTGTAAGCATGTATTTGGGTGAGGTCTGAAATATTCATTAACTTGGTGGATAATGTATCTGATCTCTTGGGATTGGTAGAACTTTATATATGGCGAATAAGGTTTTTTGTAACCCTCACTATTAGACTTGGCTATCTGGGCGGGAGCCAAAGTCTGGATTGCTTAAAGGGAACTATATTTTGGCTTGTTGGTAACCAGTAAGGTATTACAGAAGCTGTTTGGTTACTGGTCTGTGAAATCTAATTATAGAATAAACCACCAGTTTTAGGGATTGTCTTCGCAGTTTGCCCTGATTGAGCGTTCTCAGTATAGCCCCTCCAGCGAGCACAGTCACATCAATAAACTAGGCTACGACAAAACATGATCTTGTGAGACTGCAACCACACAGAGATCTGACTCCAGCCATGGGCAGTGAGAAGGAACTGAAGGGAGTCAGGGTGGTGATGCTTCATATAGCCAGTGCAGGGGTCAGAGCCATGAGGCTCGAGCACCACCCTTTTTCAGGTACTGCTAGGCAAAAGTCTCCAGCTTCAGCACGCATGGCGTGCACACACCTAAGTGGAATACATGTCTGTATTTACTCAAAGAAGAAGCTGGCATTTTGTTATAAGATGCATCTCTTTAATAATTCCCTCCCAAAAGTGTTTAATTCCTGGACACAACCACCACATGTACAAGTATATCCCCCTTTCCACGCAATCTTTCCAACAGAATGCATTTCTAATAGCAAAAATATAAGGAACTTAACTGGAGTCAAATGTCATCTATATAGTAATTCATAACATTCTTTCTGATTATACAAGTTGAAGATGTATATGCCCTTTCCCATACAGAGACCCATTCATCTAAATAAATTTTTGTCCAAATTCGTCTCCCACCTTTCATCTGGGTTGTTTTCCTACCCACTTCTTTTTTCAATCAAAATATCTTAGAAATGAAACTTATTGTTCCAGCTTGCTTCTGGGTCAAATCTTCAATTGTGCTTAAAGGTCTAGATAGAGCTATTTTGTATCCAAATTTGACAATGAAATGTTTGACTTCTACATATTGAAAATATGGGATCTTTATATTATTTACAATATTACGTCTCTTGGTATGATTTCAAATCAGGACCCAGGAACAGCTGTACAAATTGAATAACCTTAGCTCTTACAGCAAATAGTCACTTTGATATTTCCTGGGGATAAATTCCTGATTATTAATTAAAGTTGCTAAGGGAGAGGTCCTCTGTGATAGGAATTTAAAAAAATTATCCGAAGCTGCTTAGGTGGTCTAGATTAATGGGTTTATTTTTTGGTGACAAATTTCTTTTTAAACCCAACAATTGCTACAAGTATCTATATATGGGCTCCAGTCTTGTTTGAGTTTTACCCAGTATGTGTGTGGTTTATAGTTAACCCAACTGATCAAATCTTTTAATTGAAATGCATAATAGACTATATGAGGGAAAGCTAGCCCACCCCAATTGTAGGTCTATGCAGACCTTTAGAATGCACACTTTGTCTGCCATCTGTCCATATGAATTTTCATAGCACATCCTGCCATGTTTTTGACCAGTAAAACCAGTCAAAGGGTACACTGGTAGAGAAGAAGAATGCCAATCACTAAATACTGGATTGCATTGTGTCAAATGCATAACCAGAAAGAGAGGGCTTCATTTTCTCTTTATTCACCTTGTTATTTCTTCATGTACACAGTCTCTCTCATTTGTACAAGTCCTGGTGATTAAGAACAATCTAATTTGGGGCAAATGGATTTTTAACCAAAGAAACACAATGAATTCTTTCCAGCAAGGAACTGTTGTAAGCTAGGACGCTGACTGGAAGAAAAGGTTCAAGGTGAGGGATACATCAAAAGCTTTAAAAATGAAATAAGATTTTCCTCATAGAAAAATAGGTATCTTTAAGACAGAGGGGCAGATCCTCAGATGGTACAGTTGTGATAGCTCTGCAGAAGTCAGTGGAGCAATGCACTTTACACAGGCTGAGGATCTGCCCCTATTTTTTTCTTTTATTTCTAATTTTCATGTATGTTAACATTTTTTCTAATAACTTATGGAGTATAAAAATGAAACCGATATGGGGTAAAATATTTGCATTTTACTCCTCTGTCTGAGTTTATTCTACAAAAATAACTGGAAAATAAACTGTTTAATGTAGTTACGGTATAATTAAGTTCAAATTGCCCCATATCCTTTCCCAGCCAGGAGGCATTATAAAACTATGGCTTGAGAAAGAGTATGGTTTGGAAGAATCTAGGGATGGCGCTAAGGGAGTGCTTAGCTAAGATGTTGGTCAATGAAAAAGGTACCATAGAATTCATTAATGTGCATTATTATTATTTTTTTAAAATGTGTCCAGGATCTTTTTTATAGGATTAATTTCTAGGCCAAGGGCACAATATCCCCCCAGTTTTTAATCAGAAATTGCAAAGATTTTATGAAAAATTTGCCCCAGACCAGTTTAGAATTTGTTCCCTAGTACTTACCTTGATCCTACACATCAAGAACCTTGAAACATTAAAAACCTATTTTTAAACTTTTTAAAAGCCTTCTTGTATGATGGTTTTACAAGGTGAATGAGATGTGGATTTAGAATGAGAGCAAACTTGTTTTCATTTGTGCCTTAATCTAGGATTAGATCAAGTAGATGTTAAAATAAAGTATACTGATAGAACAAAACTGTCTCCCTCTTCTTTGGACTAATCCTATCAGAAATAAACTGAAGTGATAATGTAACCTTTGCACACTATTTGGCTCAATGGCACGACAACAAAGTGAGTTTACAGAGCGATCTATGGCTTCATTGGGGTGCTGACAGGTTCACTGTATGTTAAAGAATAATACTTGCACTACTCATAAAGCCAACAATCTCCAGTACTGATAAGTGCCCCTAGCAATAGTATTAGAGGAATTGAAATGACAGATCTGACCTTCTAGTCTCCTGAAATACGTCTTTCTTTGGATTACTGTGCTTGCACAGAAGGGAACAAACAGTGCAGAATAGTGGAGCACAACTTACTTCCATAAAAGGTATCCTTGTACATGAGATCAGTCTATTCCTCCTAGGTGCACAGCTTACATAGATGCCACAGGCTGGATTCTGCAGCCTGCCAAGTTCACTTTGCACCATTTATGCAACACAAAGTGAATTTAAAGTAGCCAGACATTTGCATTTGAGAATTCTCCCTGTGCAGGAGGAAACTCCACAAGCACAAAACTGGTGCATCTTCCTGGGCCAGCTCTCCCTTGGCTCCACTGTCCTGCGTCAAGGGGAGCAGGGGCTGGGAATAGGAGGAGAAGGAGCATGACAGAATAAGGCTTTGCTATACTTGATCCATCCCTGATGGATCTTCTACTAAGTGTAAATTAAAACTGCCCTGTTCTGCTCCGTATCTTTAATTTGAGAAGGATCACACCACTGAGAATAAGGGGAGTGTGTTGGGCTTCCTGTCAGCTCCCACTCTCATTGCGCCCAAGCAGCGGTTGGACTAGCAAAAAATCAAGGCCAACAAGTTCATCCTGATAAATTTAGAGATTGAAGACTGGGTCAGTTTTAAATGTTCATCTTTACAGACTTGCATAGTCAGCATAACAGAAGTCTAAAATTTAGTTAATTCTCACACATTTATTAAAACAAAGAATAGTAGTGTCATATGTCAAAAGTCACAGGTGCTGTTTTAAACAGTATAAAACACACGCCATAGTGCCTGAATTGACATTTCATGCTGTGTGATAAATCCTGATGTGACAGTGATTTTTGCAGTAGTAAAATTAATTTAGTATTACAATTATTTTAATTTAGTGCCACTGCAATTTCAATCCTACTTGCTACTTACAAGTATTTAATAAAAAAAAACAACTCAACCTAATGTTGTCTAGCAAGTGAGCCATTACATGTATTACCATAGCATTTACACATCAAGTCTATAAGCCATGAGTCACAGGTGTTAATACATTTATAAAGCTAGAGAACAGCAGCACTGGAATAATGGGAAATTAATTCTGCTTTACTTTTCTTAATATTCATTTGCATTGAAAAGAAAATGAATGATTAAATGATGGTACGTTTCAGTTTTGGTTTTAGAAAGCCCCTTTGTCCCTTATTCCCACAAATCACCAGATGTAGCTTCTGAAGAGACTGCACCAGTTCATTACACAAGGTTTGGGCAGGCACTGGGAGGAAAGAAACTCTTCTCTTTACATTTTTCATTGCCATGTAAATAGCAAGAGATAACCAAATCACATGTGATTATGTTACAAAAGCAGATAAACCCCAAAACAGTTGCTTCTATCCACAACAACAAAATGATATTTAGTGTTTGCTGCCCACTTGATATTTTTGGATTTTCAAGACCTAAAAGTCAATAAGTTTGCTATGAAAGTCAAAGTTCTATGGATCATACATTTGGGAGAAAAGTCCAATTTTTTGAAGAATATAGAAAACACTACTATTTACAAATAATAATTCAGGATGGAGGTTCAATAATTTACTATTCAGTGTTCTTAAAGCAGGACTCATATGTTCAGGGATAAGTTTCTACAAAATAAAATAAATAAATAAAATAGGGTATGTTAGCTACAAAATTGTTTTTGCCATTCTCACCTTCATATTTTCTTGTATACTATCAAGAGGCCCTGAAATGACAATTATTTTCCAGTGTACTAACCACCTACCTTTCTTCATTTAAATTCCTCTGGAAATCCCATTTCTTCTTTTCAGCCCACAAATGGTAAACTACATTAATATAATGCTATTACCATTCACCCCCATTTGTTTGAGCAAGAAAGCTCTAAGTTATCATCACACTGGTCTCACGGTGTGTGCTGCCCTTTATTAAGATTGTGAGCTCCTTTGGGTAAGGACTGTGTCTTTATTTGTGTTGTATATGGCATATAAATAATACATATTTAAAAATCAATGGTCCATAAACCATAATGTTATCTTTTGGGCTGCTAGACATATGATAAATGCAGGATGGTTTAACCTGCTCTGACTACTTGGCATTTGGCTTCTGTCAGAAATCAGATCCAATGCAGTCAGAGCAGTGTTGTGTGATATGCAAAAACACCATACCCCACAGATTCAGGAATCTTCTGCCCACCAGTGATTGATCTCGGGTGAATTGCAAGTCATATACTGAGGCTTAGGATACTGGAAGGAGAACAGAGTCCATTTGCCCTGTTAGCCAGAGAAAGAGCACTATGTCAGTAGCCCTCCAAAGAACAATAGAAGTTAAAGGTGGAAAAAACAACCTAATCCACCTCAATCAGTATAAATTATTCCCTACACTCTCTCTCTCTCAGTGCTTTGCCCAATCTAGTTTTAAGTTGCTCAAGGTGAGGGTCCTCTATTTCCTTTTGAAAACTTCTCGATAGTCAAACATTCTCCAACTACCATCTATGTATATTGTAACTTCCATTAGGTGCAAAACATGCCTTCTGCGTTTTGTTCCAAGCCGAGCATACTGTCAGCATTTAAATAGGGAATAAATTGAATAACTACTGGTTCTTCTTAATTAATGTCTAAAGTGGCAAATTTAGACATATTGACTCAGTTTGCACAATGAAGAACTGTTACGACCAGGGTGTGCATGTTTTCACATGGTCACCTTAAAATGAAGGGAAGCTGAACTAAGAGTGGCACCAGCAGCTGGAATCACGTCCCTATGTCCAAACAAAGTTTATTCATAAGACTCAAGGAGATCATGGCACAGCTGCAAGGGAAATACTTATAAGTCAACAAGCACTTCAGAGCAGAAGAATGGGAACATAACCAAAGGACTGAGAACTCTCTGTAGAGTTAGAAAAAAACCTTAACTTCAACAAGTCATTTTTCAGAAAACTGAGATTGAATTGTCTGATCTCATAATTTTTAATGATTGCAGATGTTGATGTTTACTTCTGTTATTTATTACCATTACTGGATAATACAACATCTCTCTCTCTCTCTCTCTCTGTTCCTAAACCAATAACTTTAAATGTGACTAAATTTTCCTGATCTATAAACACCATTTTCTTTTAAAGCATTAACAGTGGAAAATTGACTGGTACTTTTGAAGAGGAGTGGTAGCTGGTTACACCCCAGCCCTTAAAAAGGAGAGCATAGCTCATAAGTAGTCTGTACTTTCCTTAGCTCAGAAGCTATATCCTCCATTGTCTTCCTTCAACATGATTTTTCACTGGGCAATGTTAGGTACTTATATGTCCCTCATAACCACAGGACCTGAGCACCACACAATCTTTAATGCATTTATTCCCACAAACACACTTGTGTGTGTGTTAGGGAAGTACCATTATCTCCCTTTTGCAGATGGGGAATGAGGCACAGAGAGACTAAGGCCCAGACCCACAAAAGGGACTTGGCCTTTGCCATGTTGAGCATCACAACACCTAACTTTCATGTGACTAGAAAAAACACAGGAACACCACTACAATGCACAAAGCCTGAGTTAGGGACCTACACTCCCTATACCATGAATGGAGAGAGATAGGCACCTTAGGATGCCATCCACAAAGCCAGCATGATAGGCAGGGAGCTGCCTAAGTTAGCCAATGGGAAATCACAACAACTAGGGTGTGTACTAAGCCCTGCTCCTCTTCCAGAGGTAGCTCCTGAAGTCTGGGCTGCAGGGAGGCACCTATCTCTGCTTGTGAGTCACAAATCAGGGAAAGACAGGCATTTGCCTATTAAATCATGTGCAGGGCCAGATCCAATAGGCATGCTCAGCGGCCACCTCATTCCCCACAAAATGGCAGGGGGTAGCGAGGAGGAAGGGGGAAGAGAAAGATGTCCCTTAAACCTTGTGGTCAGGGTGCACCCTTGAGATGTGGGAGAGTCCCAGTTTGCAAGTCCCCACGCTGCCTGATGAGGAGAAGAGGTTGAACTGGGGTCTGCCACCTCTCAGGTAAATGTTCTAATCATCAGGCTATACAGTCATTCTAATTTTTTCTCTGACCCAAATAATATTTAATTATTGAATCATTTCATTAAAGCAGAACTACTTAAAAAGGAGAGATTGAGGGCACCCCACATCAGAATACCCCAGAACCAATGGGTAAAGCACTCACTTGAGAGATGGCTGATCTCTATTCAAACCCCTTCTCCTCATCAAACAGCAGTGGGAGTCCCCAGGTGAGTACGCTAGCCACTAGGCTAAAGGTTATAAGGGAGGTCTGCCTCTAGCTTCCCACCCTTCACCTCCCTGGCTGTTTTCTGTGGAATTAGGTGGTCACCTGCTAAATGTTATATGTAACTACATACAGTGATCTCCATTAAAAAGTCAGTTTATGTCAATAGACATAACATATAAGAGATAATATAGTAAATGTTGATTTTTGCACCCCTTATAGTAATTACATAATTTTACACATTTGCAAATTGATTGGTAATTAAAATATATCTCCAAACTAATTATTTATATTCTCACCAAGTAGGACATGCTGTGTAAATAAAAAGCTGCCAGTTACCATGGAGGTAAGGAATACACACCATGTTAGTGCCCTGTAACTTGAAGCTTTACCAAGTATTTTTATCATGCTAAACACTGTAGGGTTAACATAAAACTTATCTACATACACACATCCTAACACAACATGCTGGGAACACTGCGAACATTTTATGATGTCTAATTAATATGAACCATATTGTTAAGTCCTTATTCTACCATAGCAGAACATAGAGTTTTGTCTGTGAAAGAGCAAAGGACTTCAGAACTAGGCCCTATGTGAGGACAGAAGTTATCTCAAGTATCATAGGTTGAAAACATCTAACCACAAAAAACTGCACAAATGAAGTGATTTACCTTTTTACCTTCTTCTCCTTTATTACCCTCAAAGCCACGTTCTCCCTGTTACGAAAACAAATCACAAGATTGTTTGACAGGAAATTTTAAGCAAATGTCATATACATAAACAATCTACACAATTTCTATTGCATTTAATTGTATTTCAGGTTAAAAATAAGGCTTGACAATACTACACAACTTGGATACTGAATATCTTTTCAGCACATCAAAAGATCTGAAACTTATGTGGAAAACTGGAATGGTTTTCTGTGGTTTTGGCAGCTAATTCTGTTTATAGACCATTGAAGTTAGTCCAGTCATCCCAGTCCTCATTCTGAAAATCAATGTTTTATTTATTTTATTTAAATTTATAAGTGTGACTTGCCAGGTGTCAAGGTGCTGTTCAATCATTGTATATACAAAGCTTATTCAACCAAGAAGAGCTCTCTATGAAAAACCTTCAGAATGATTTCAGCTTTGCAGAATATGCTGAAGGTCATTATATCCAAGCTCAGATGGATCCAAAGGGAAGTGGATTCCTGATTTGAGTATCCTTCACCAAAAAAGACCAGTTACCATTTTCCTCCCATTTAAATTATGGAATTCTTAGAGCAAGTGCTGTACCTGAACATAATAGCTCTGGTCTCCAATGTAGTCAAGATGCAAACTAACAAAACCAACATCTTTAATTTACCCAGATATTAATGTATATGTAACAGGTTCCCCCCGGGGGGCCGCCTAGAACTGGGGTGTGACGGGTTTGGGCCCTTTGGGGTGTCACCTTATGTGCTGGGATGCCACTGAGTCAGCCTATTCTGCCACCCTGAGTCCCCTTTACCTGGCCTTGCCATGTTAGGCTGACAAGCCTCTTCCAGCCACGCACACAGGCAGGGCCACATCCAGCTGCACAGAGAGATAGAGATCCGTTCTGGAAAAATTCAGCCTTGGGGGCTCACCCCAACGCTCTGGTGCCCACTCCCTTTAAGGGGTACAAACCCAAAGGTTTTATGAAATGAAATTCGCCCCCTCTCTCAATGTGGAGGGAGATATGCACAACTTCTTGCCCCCCAGTTAGAAATTACATAAACTGGGTTATATTACAAATGAGAAAGAAGTTTATTAACTACAAAAGGTAAACTAAGTGAATATAAGAGATAACAGACAGAACAAAGCAGATTACTGACCAAATAAAGTGTAATACGCAAGCTAAGCTCAATATACTTAAGAAACAAGTTATAAAATGTAAATTCTCACCCTAAATGTTATTTTAGGCAGGTTGCAAAGTTTCTGTGGTTCAGAGTTCCATTTATATTCCTTTTCAGACTGGACCCCTGTCTCAGTCTGGACACCCCCCTTGCCTTCCCTCCAGGTGGTTTTAGCAGACTTTCTTCTTGGGCAGACAGGCCATGGGGAGGAGGAGTCCCATTTGCCTCCCTCCCCACCCTTAAATAGGATTTAGATAAGGTGGGAATTCTTTGTTTCCCAAAATTGACCCTTCCTCCCCCTTTCCTTCCTGTGAAAAGTTACAAGAAGCCCCAGGTAATGTTTAGTATCAGGTGACAAGACCACCTGGCTCTGTAGTATCACAGCATTCATGAGTCAGTGGCAATATGGAATATCAACACAAAGGCCAAAGCCTTTTCATAGTCCATTGTCCTGTCTGACTTTTCCATTGTTGTACTGGAAGTGTTAGCAGTGAGCGTCACCTGAAGTAGCATAGTTGAAATACAGATACATAGTCAATATTCCTAACTTCAGACATAGAAATGATACAGGCATACAAATTAGATAATCACCTTCAGTAGATTATAACCTTTCCAATGATATCTTACAAGACCCATCTTGCATAAAGTACTTCTTGGTTATGTCATATTCATATCATAATCATATTTCATATGGAGTGAAACGTCACACGGGACACCACTGAGCCCCCTTTCCCACTAGCCTGGAGTCCCACACACTGCTGTGAGAAGCCGCAGACGTGCTCCTGGTCTCACACTTTCCCCAGCACACAGGCAAGGACACACCCAGTTGTAATAACACACAGAATGGCTTTCTGACCAACCTCTGCATGGGAAGGCTATGCAGCTAGGGTACTTACCAGTTTCTCAGGCACACACCCCCTTTCAGACACACCACATCTGTGCTCTCTAGAGTGGAATCTATCCCGTTTAGCTGTGGGCTCACAGCTAACAGCCAGAACAGTCCTTTTACTGGTAGGCACTATGCCTCCCTCTTTGAATTGGGCTTGCCTGCAGCTGCAGAGTTCCTGAAATCCTCACCCACCTCAGTGGTCTCTAGGATTCCATCCCCCCACCTCTGGACTTCCCTCTAGGACACATCTTCCTATGCATTCTAGAGTGAGGTGTCCCTTGCTCAAATGCAACCTGCTGGCATCCAGCAACTGGGACCATCTTCTCACTGATAGGCAATACACTCTCGTCCCCCTTTGAGGAAAAGCTGCTTTTAGCCACCGGGCAGTAGGAGCTGGTCTCAAACACACCCACCCCTGGTAGCAGACTGTTTTCCACGGCTGCAGAGGAATTAAAGAGACACTCTCCCATTCCCCAAGCAGTTCCTAAGACTTCATCCTTTTCCTCTGGGGTTTCAGCACAATATTGCTCCTTGCTGCTGACAGACCCCTTGACAGCCTGAGCTACACTGAAAAAGTCATTCCCAAGTAACAATTGTGCTGGGTTACCACGTATTGCATCCACAGTTAATTCAGCTTCCAAATCCCCAGCTTCTATGTGCACTTTAGCCAATGGCACAAGGATTTTGTGACCTCCTACTACAAAGGCTCTGCCATCTGCCCTGGCGGTATGCCTTTCTCCTGAACAAGGTCTCTTCTGACCACAGAAATTTCTGCACCTGTATCCCTCCACCAAGATTGTTCCTTGCCAATAATTCTGACAGTCCCTATGTGCTTCCTGCCTGGCTGTGCAGAAGCTGCTTTTACAAATCCTGTATGGTAAGTGGCAATTGCCTGAGGTGCCTCTGTACTCTGGGTAGCAGCATTCCCATGAGTTGCTTGTTGCCTGTTCCCACTCAGCACAGGGCATTTATTCCTAAGGTGCTCAGTGGAATTACAATGATCATACCTTTCGGGCTCTTCTGTTTTTACAGGGGACTTGGGGCAAGGACAAGAGGAATGGATTTGGGGAGATGAGCATCCAGCCTCCCATTCACCCTTACTTTCTCCAGGAATAAAGCAGAACCCTGTTTCCCTCCAAACTTAACCCTCTCTGCCTGTGATTTATTTCTAATAGATACTTGGGTTTGTTCAAATTGATCAGCTAGAGTAGCACATTCATCAACAGTCTTTACCTTTTTATCCCATAACCACTGTTTTACATCATCATTACATAAATTCAGGAAATGTTCCTGAGCAACAAGATCACACATTTCTTCAAAGCTTGTAATATCTTTTCCCCTTACCCACTTATCCATCAAATCTCTCATCTGGTTTACATATGACACATTACTCATTCCAGCACCTCTCTTAAGGCTTCAAAATTTTATTCTGTATGTTTCAGGTGTAACCTGAAACAGTTTTAAAACTATTTCCTTGAATTTACCATAATCTGAAGCATCTCCAATTGGCATCTTATTGGATATATCCAGTGCTCTCCCAGACAACTTTGCAACCAAAGTGGGCATCCTTTGGTCTTCAGGAATCTCATGAAGTACACACAGCCTCTCAAAGGTGATGAAGTATTCAGCAATGTCCCCTGTCTTGTTGTACACAGGACACAATTGTTCCCATTTGTGGATTTTCGGAGAGGTGGGACTCCCTGGTGTATGGGGGTGCTGGTTCTGCTTCTTTATCAAGTCAAGTTCATGCTTCCTTTCTTTTTCCCCTCTCCTCCATGACTAGATTCCAGGCCTCCATTTCATTGTCTTGCAGTTCCAGGGCTCTCTGGTGTGCAGCTTTTTGCTTGGCCTCTTCTGCTTGTATGGTTCTCCGGTGTGCAGTTTCTTGCGCATTAATCTCCATTTATTTTAATCCATTTGTCTTCTGTGCTCCTTCTCCCTCTCGTCTGCCTGCAATCTGCCATGCTCCAGCTTCTTGCCAGATTCACTTTCACTCATTTTCCTGTTTTTCTGTCCATACTTCCCTTGCCCAAAATAAGCAAACAGAAAATAAACTGGTAATCACTTTGACGGACCTCTAGCCACCACACTTAAAACTCTGTGCCACTGTGATGGGTTCCCCTCCGAGATGCCACCTGGAACTGGGGTACCACTGAGACACCTGACCGACCAGCCTGGGTCACTCACTCTACAATGCTGTGACAAGCTGCAGACATGCTCCCGGTCTCACACTTTCATCAGCCCACAGATAGAGACACACCCAGCTGCAATAACATGTAGACAAGATTTCTGATCAGCCCCAGCACCAGAAGGCTACTCAGCTAGGGCACTTGCCAGCTTCCCATGTGCATTCCCCCCTCTGGAGGGTAAACCCAAAATTATACTGTCTTGTGCTGCACAAAGAACTGTACAGCATAAGCTCATAAAATTCGCCCTCTCCCTCAATGTGGAGAGAGACAGGCAACAGCTTTCTGCCCAAGTGTGATTTCCACACACTGGTTTTAGACAAAACAAAACCAAGTTTATTAACTACAAAAGATAGGTTTTAAGTGATTATAAGGGACAGCAAACAGATCAAAGCAGACTACCTCGCAAATAAAATAAAAATCTAAGCTTAATATACTAAAGAGATTGGATACGAGTAGCAAATTCTCACCCTAAATGATGATTTAAGCCATCTGCAGAGATTCTTAAAAAGCAAGCTGTGCTTGCTTGCAGCTTAAAACCTCAGGTATTCCTTTCACAGGCTAGAAATCCCTCTAGCCTGGGTTCAGCCCTCCCCCCAGTTCAGTCCTTCTTCCTCAGGTATTTTCAGGAGTTTCCTTGGGTGAGGAGTCAGTGAAGAACCACAATGATATCACTCCCCTGCTTTAAATAGCTTTTGCATATGGCAGGAACCCTTTGTCTCCAGGCTTAGTTCCCACGCCTTTTAGTGGAAAAACACTGGTATTCCAAGATGGAGTCTAGTACCAGGTGACCTGGTCACATGACCACGTAGGGTCACATCAGCCATAACTCCTGTTTTTTGCATCCTCAAGAAGGCCCCCCAGTGGGAGATTAGCTTCTCCTAAAACCTATTATTCTCCCTAATGGCCCTTCCCAGTCAGCCATCTAGACTGACTGCATTCTGCCTAATGGGTGTTCCCCAGGTGTAAGCACATTTTAATAGATGCACCGACAATATTCCTAACTTCAGATATCAAAATGATACTTGCATACAAATATGATAATCATATTCAGTAAATCATAACCTTTTCAATGATATCTTACATGACCTATCTTGCACAAAATACATCATAGTTATGCCATAATCATACCATAATGATATTACTATGAAGAATATGGGGTGCAATGCCACAGTATACACCCATCTTTAATGAGAAATGCAATCAAAGTTCTATTTTTCATATAGGAACAGGCAAACTACCTCATCCACATACAGATTCCATGCTCCACCTCCCCCAAAACCATCTCGCAGGAAGTGGTTCTCATTCCATCTTCCTTTCTTAGCATCTACATCCATAGTGTTGATATGGCATACATGAACTCTATAGGTCTGGAGATCAAGAAAATGGAAATCTCCCAAATCGCAGCATATATTATTTCTCTCACTTTACTGTAAAAATTCCCCATTTTGATTTTGTCCTCTCTACCCCCCCAAGTTCACCTTTTGCAGAGTTCCATTCCCTTATATAGAAGCTTAACGTTTAAATGAGGGTAGGTGAAACAGTAGGCTACAACATGCAAGCTTCCTGTTTACAGTATGTTGCCAAATAATTCAGTTGACGCAGCATCATGAGCTACATCTGAGAATCAATTTCAAAGTTTTGAGATGCACAGATTCATATACCAGCAAATAGTTCTGGACTTTCCAGCAGCTGTTTGTGGTGGCTGCATTATGCTTACTGTTTTGGCTGATGTGGTTGGTGAAGTCAACAGCTTAGATGTCAGTTTTAGTAATGTGCCTAAGATAAAGTATGCAGAACTTAGTCCAGGTACAATAGCAGCCCGTGCTTTTCTGTTGGAAAATGTGCATGTGGTGTTTTTTAAAATAATTTAGAAATGTTTCTTCATTTTTGTTTCTCTGATATAAATTCTGATATATATGTCCCATTACACACCTTTGATATATTCCTACAAAAAAGGCATTGCCTCCATTTAGCTTCATCAGATGTAAGATTGCAACTCTCATTTTCACAGTCACAAAATGTCAAATTCATCACATAAGTTCCCAAAACAAATTAGATGCCTGTGCAAATAAAGTGTGTGTGGGTGTTCTACTGGAAGAGCAGCTCTTCCAGTAGCAATTGAACTAATTCTCAATTTTCCCTATGGCTAGAATCTGAGGTCTTAGATTTTATCAAAACACTGTAGTTCAAATATCTAGGATGCTACCGGCATTATTTAATTTCAATAATATCCCTGGTGCATTATGTGTTTTCCAAACATTTGGAAGACACAATCTCTATCCAGAGGAGCTTACAGTTAAGTAAACATGGACAGCAGGTAAGGGGATAGTGGAATAAATATACAGTTTCAATATCAAATAAAAATAAATAGGATAGGAAAGTTATACCCAACTTACTCAAGCATGAAAGCATCCAATAGCAATTTTCTTGGAGGCAAAAAAATTGAGTATCATGAAACATGTGGTCAGACAATAAGACTAGATGACAAGTGGAAGTAAACCACATAACAGTTCTGGGCTCATCATGCATTTATTCCCCACTGTGATTATTAATTGCCTACAATATGTTTTTCTTAGCAACAGTATATTTAGAGATGTTCATGCAAATGAACATTTGCAGGATATCCAAAAGACTCTCTCTCCTCGCTTTCCACACTCAGATCCCTTTAAATATCTAGCCCTGTTCTTTCAAAGAGAGTTTTAATAGTACTGTGTTTGTAGAATAATTTGTTATTTCTAGTTTTTAAAGCCTGGTCTACACACAGAGTTGTACTGAAAGAATTAAAGGAGTGATTTTATATCATTTTAGTAAAACCAATGCAATTTTCTGCATACACACTCTGATATCCATTTAAGCCAGGCTTATTGCAGGTGCAAGATAAACAGATATAAACGAGCCCACATACAAAGTTGCACTGGTTTAACAAAACCAGTTTAGTTTACCCCTAAAGCACATGTTCCAAAATGCTAGCGTACACAGGAGCGCACCCACCACATGACTGGAAGTAGCCATTTCTGAACTGGTTTAGACCAGGGATCTCAAACTCGAATCACCAGAAGGGCCACATGAGGACTGGTACGTTGGCTCAAGGGCCGCCGCCCCTGCCCACGGGGTGCAGCAGGAGGCTCAGGGCAGGGAGTTGGGGTGCAGGAGGGAGTGTGGGGTGTGGCAGGGGGTTGGGGTGCAGGCAGGGGGCTCAGGACAGGGAGTTGGGGTGCAGGAGGGGTTTGGGTTCCAGCCCAGCGCTGCTTACCTTGAGCAGCTCCGGGGTGGCAGGGGTGCGCACCAGGGCCAGGGTAGGTTCCTTGCCTGCCCTGGCCCTGGCTTCGGCCCTATTTTGCTCCGCTCCACTCTGGGAAGCAGTGGGCACCCTGTCCCTGCAGCCCCGGGGGCAGGGGGATCAGAGAACTCAGTGAGCTGTTCGTGAGCTGTTCTTGCCTGTGGGTACCTCCCCCGAAGCTCCCATTGGCCGCGCTTCCCCGTTCCTGGCCAATAGGAGCTTCAGAGGAGGTAACCACGGGCAAAAAACAGCTCACGGAGTTCTCTGCTCCCCCTCCCACTGGGGCCGCAGGGAAGCGATGCAGGGCCCTCAGCACCACGGGGTTGGCAAATCTGCAGGCTGGATCCAAAACCCTGAGGGGCCGGATCCGGCCCAGGGCCGTAGTTTGCCCACCCTTGGCCTGTAGGTAGGCTGGGGCCGCGGTGTGGTGTGGAGGAGACTGGTGGGGCCGCAGGGAGCTTGGCGGGCTGCAGGGAAGAACCCGCGTGTTTGAGACCCCTGGTTTAGACTATAACTTTCAGTAAAAGATACTGCTAAATATATATATATATATTACACACAAAAAGCTACATTACGAGAATTATGAGTTGTGAGGGGAGGCTGAGGAAACTGGGGATGTTTAGTCTACGGAAGAGAAGAATGACGGGGGATTTGATAGCTGCTTTCAACTACCTGAAAGGGGGTTCCAAAGAGGATGGATCTAGACTGTTCTCAGTGGTAGCAGATGACAGAACAAGGAGTAATGGTCTCAAGTTGCAGTGGGGGAGATATAGATTGGCTATTAGGAAAAACTTTTTCACTAGGAGGGTGGTGAAACACTAGAATGTGTTAACTAGGGAGGTGGTGGAATCCACTAAAAAAAAAAAAAAGTTTCCACGAATTTTGGGTGCCCACTGTGAGACAACTATAGCCTGATTTTTCAGAGTATTTAGCATTATATCATACTTTATATGTTTGAAGCAAAGCTCCAATTAATTTCAGTTGCAGCCTTGAGTGCTCAGCCAATCTGCAAATTATCCCAGAGTCTCAAGTCAGGCACTCAGACAATAAGGAACACACAACTACTGACCATCTGTGGAAAGTTTAAATGAGGTGCCTAGCATCACATAGGAACTCTTTGGCAGAGGCAAGTACAGAATCCAATACTCCAGGACACTAGTCAATTGCCTTAAACATGAGACTATCCTTTCTGTTCCTGCAGTCTCCAGCCTCATTCATGACACACCTTTTAACTTCTAAATTAAGGATAGTATAACGTATACAAACAAAGGGCTCAAATTAAGATTGCTTTGTTACACGAAGGAACCATGAGGGGATGAAGCTTGTCCAGTCATGCCGTGGAGGTAACACATGCACAGCCTGATCGATACCAGGAACTGTAAGAGGCCTAAGCATGCTCAGTGAGGATGGACTTGTCCACATTTTTAGCTGCTAAGAACTGAAGTAGTATCTACTGAGTATGTGCACACAGTGATTTTTCAAAAGCTTATAATTTGGCCAAATTTGGCCAGACATAGCCACACTTTTGCCAAATTTCAAGTCTCTGCGAAAAGATATGGGGGCGCTTTAATTTTTTAAAGAAAAGGTCACCAGAATTTTTTAACATGGGTAAAACAATGTTTTCCTCTAGCTTTGTTCTTGGAAACTGCTGAACCATTTTGGCTGAAGTTTTCCAAAAGCTTTCAGCCTGAGGCAGACGGGGATGAAAATTTCAGCCCAAATGCTTAGAGTCTGGCAAAGTTATAAGCAACTGAAAAGCAAAATCAGAAGGCTTCTCTACACTAACTGACAGATCTGAGGGCAGCGATCAATCCAGTGGGGGTTGATTTATCGTGTCTAGGATAGATGCGATAAATCAACCGCTGAGCGCTTTCCTGTCGATTCTGGTACTCCACCAGAACGAGAAGCGCAAGCGGAGTTGACGGGAGAGTGTCAGCTGTCGACTTACTGCAGTGAAGATACTGCGGTAAGCAGATGTAAGTACGTTTACTTTAACTACACTATTCATGTAGCTGAAGTTGCATATCTTAGATTGACCCCACACGGTAGTGTAGACAAACCCTCAAAATGGGAAGTGTCAAGCAACCTCAACAGCCTCTTAAGTGCCACCAGCCCTGCTTACAATAAACATGCATCTTTTTATGAATTACATCTTTTGGGGTCATCTTATGTCTTCTTAATTGAACATTTTGGTGCTGTTATGGTATTCTGTTCATGAGTACAACAAACATATTTGTCATATTTCCAAGCAGTGTGAGACAGCTGAGACTAGAAAATTCCTGACCCAATATCTGGAAAGATTATGCTTTATCATGAATATAAGAAGAATGGAGGGTTTTTTTTTTTAAGTAATATACTGTAGCAGAATATGTTTCTGGATGTTTATTGCCACAGTGCTTGCACATATATGATCAGATTGAGGTCTATTGCCTGTAAAATAATGCTTCATTTATCGCTCTCTTGTGAAGGAGGTTAACAATAAAAGTTTTTACGTAAGTGACATAAAACATCTAAATGAATGAAGTTTAACTGCTGAATACATGAAAATACAAATCTTAAACATAGAACAAGAGCATGTGCATGAATGTTAGACTTTCCTGTCAAAAAAACTGAAGAAAAGTTTGTTCTTTAAAACTTGTGTATTATTGTTAACAAGTCTTCTAAGATTACATTTTACATATTTCCCAATCTGCCAATATGCAACACCAGCCAAACAGTATAAATCGGAGTTCAACAAGCAACATAGCTTCATCCAAATGTTTAGGACAGAATGCACTGAGGTGGTGGTCAAGCCAGCACAATCAGCCCATAGGGTGTAAGGAATGCCTTGTATTGCTTTGTAGTGACCCCTGCTAGCGTTCTGAAGATATGTCACCATCAAACTCCCAAAATAAATTGATTGATTAGGCACCCATCCTGGGTTCTAGGAGCTGAAGTGCGTCCAGCCTTCCTGAGGCAGACTCAATACCATGTGAAATCTCTGCGGGCAGGAATAAATAGGAGAATGCTGCCCCAGAGAGAAAATTCGACTGGGAAGACAGCAAGTGACCGTGCTGTCATCTTCCTCCTCCCTGGGGTTTCACCAGGAAAGGGTAATTTTGAATTTTTGAAGAAGCACATCTCCAAGCTGGGCTGGCATAGCCCAATTTTGGGGCCTAGCCAACTGATTCGAAGCTCTGAATGCAGAACGACATATGCAGGCGGCTGTGCCTGTGCAGGCATTTCTCATATCATTTCTGGTGCCCGAGACCCTGTGCTAGAGTTCCACCGGCACATGAAATGAATCTTACATCCTACATGTAATTTAAAATACTAACCAATTTCTATGGATAGTGGACAGCTAGGAAAAAGAAGGAAGCTTCAGAAATGCAAATATACAAAATAAAACTAAAATGCCTTTACCTTGGAACCAGGAAGGCCAGGAACACCCACGAAGCCATCTTCCCCCTGAAACAAAATGTACATAACCTTCATTATTTGGCTCTCACTCACATGAGCAAACCACAAGAAAAAACAAAGACTGCTTATTCCCAGCAATATTTTCAAACTAAATAGTCCCAGTAGTTTTACAAGTGATTATGGATTGATATTTGCCTCGTTAATCATTTTGTATATTACATGTATTTTTACAGCAACGTCCTGGGTATATGCTGTATAGTTACATACTGCTAATTTTTGTTGCTTTGTATTTGATCACACTATATTTCACTCCCACATTCTTGAATAATGACTAGTTGCAGTGCATCAAGGAGTACTGCCAATTCTCTTTATTTTATTGAGAGTGACAGGATTTCAGAGGGTTCTGGAGCCCATCTTGTGATGACATAAGGAAGCTCCAGTTCCCTCACAAAGTCCAGTTGGCAGTTCCCTGCCAAAAGCCAGAAGAGTCTCTCTCCTCCGCTCGTTGTTTTCACAATTTAAATTGCATATTTTAATGTAATCAGGGTGATTTAAAAACAAAGCACATTCAGCAGATACTTACTAACACTCACCCTGTGAATCCTGTAGATTAGTTATGTCATGGAGCCTGCTTTAAATGTTCACACTTCAGTTACAGACCACAGAACACACACACATTTTCAAAGCACACTAAGGTCAGGAGGAACTGTCAATATTCAGCATCTCTGAAAAATCAAGCTTTATGGGCCCAATTCAGTTTTGCCCTACAGCCCCTTTGAGCAAACTAGACTGGCACAAAAGGTCAATAGGTAGGCCTAAGCTCTTCCCCGAGATTACCCCAATGCCACAGGGCTTCCTGCCAGGCACAGAACCAGCTCCTCTTGCTCTGTGCTCCCTCCACAGCAGCCCCAGAGCAGAAGACATTCATACATCCCTGGTGATTCTGTGCCCTTGCAACTTTCCATACAAGTCAGAACTCCCTCAGGAGATAATTAGCCTAAACTGAGGGCTGAATCGGTCCTGTCCTTACACTGGCCCCAGCCTGAGCCATCCCTTGGCTAGATAAAATTGGGACTGTCCCGATATTTAGCCCTTTGTCCCACGTCCTGACTGATTATGATCGGGATGCCATTTGTCCTGATATTCAGGTGAGGAGACAGTCAGGGAAGGGAGACAGGAGGCGGGTGAGCGAACGGGGTGAGGAGGTGAATGGGGAAGCGAGCGGCAAGTGGGAGGGAGGTGAGGAGGCAGATGGATGGGTGGACAGCGAGGAGGAGAGCAGTGGTTGGGTGAATGGGGGGGCGGGCACACTGGACGGACAGCGAGGAGACTAGCGGGGAGGTGAGCAGCGGGCAGGCAGGGGAGGAAGTGAGCTGCAGGTGGGCGGGCAGGAGGGGGGTGAGAAGGCAGGCGAGCAGGGATGAGGTAAGTGGCAGTCAGGCGGACGGAGGGTGCGCCGGATGGACAGCAAGGAGACTAGTGAGGAGGCAAGCGGCAGGCAGGCAGGCGAGGAGGTGAGCAGCAGGTAGGAGGGGAGTGAGGAGGCAGGCAGGCAGTGAGGAGAGTGGCGGTCAGCGGGGCATGCTGGATGGATGGCGAAGAAAGCAGCAGGCAGGCGGGCAGACGGCGAGGAGGAGAGCGGTGGGTTGGTGCGGGGATGAGAAGGTGAGCGGCGGCCAGGCGGGAAGAACCCATTATCAGCATGGATGTATGTCTTCTGGAATGGTGGTTGAAGCATGAAGGGACATATGAATCTTTAGCACATCTGGCACGTAAATATCTTGCGACGCCAGCTACAACAATGACATGCGAACACCTGTTCTCACTTTCAGGTGACACTGGAAACAAGAAACGGGCAGCATTATCTCCTGCAAATTGTAACCAAACATGTTTGTCTTAGCAATTGGCTGAAGCAGGACCGAGTGGACTTGTAGGTTCTAAAGTTTTACATTGTTTTACTTTTGAATGTAGTTATTTTTTGTACATAATTCTATATCTGTAAGTTCAACTTTCATGATAAAGAGACTGCATTACAGTACTTGTATTAGGTGAATTGAAAAATACTATTTCTTTTGTTTTTTACAGTGCAAATATTTGTAATAAAAATAAATATAAAATGAGCACTGTACACTTCGCATTCTGTGTTGTAATTGAAATCAATATATTTGAAAATGTAGAAAACATCCAAAAATATTTAAATAAATGGTATTCTATTATTGTTTAACAGTTCGATTAATCGTGATTAATTTTTTTAATTGCTTGACAGCCCTACATTTTTTTTTACACATATTTATTTTAAAAAATGGCACACATATGCATAGGAAATAAATACTATTTGACTGATCTGACAGTGGCTCTCAACCTTTCCATACTACTGATTTATCTTGTATACCCCCAAGTTTTACCTCACTTAAAAACTACCTGCTTACAAAATCAGAAATAAAAATAGGTCACAGCACACTATGACTGAAAAATTGCTTACCATCTCATTTTTACCAGATAATTATAAAATAAATCAATTGGAATATAAATACTGTACTTACATTTCAGCGATAGTATATAGAGAAGTATAAACAAGGCAATGTCTGTATGAAATTTTAGTTTATACTGACTTCCCTAGTGTGTTTTATGTAGCCTCTTGTAAAACTAGGCAAATATCTAGATGAGCTGATGTACCCCCTCGAAGACCTCTGTGAACCCCCAGGGATACCATGCACCCTGGTTGAGAACTACTGATCAATAATATTCTATTGAAAACAAAGACAGTGCAAATGGAAAACATGAACACACTTGCTACTGAGTACTGAGACTAAAACAAGCAGGCCTTTTTGTTTACTAATGATTCTAAAAGTTTCATAATCTCATACAGAAAATTCTTAGAAAATTAAACCTAGCCAGCCAGATGTTTCTATCATAAAATAGAGAAGATTTTCCAGTGATATTAAACTCTGTACAAATTGATAGAATTTTGTAACTGTACTTTTTTCCTTAATGGATCTGTCCAAAGAGATTGAGACCTGTCCAAAGAGAAATTGTCTAAGTCTTACACAACATTGCTTGATTTACACAGCTTTAAAACAAATCTAACTCCATTAAAGTTCACAGAACTGGAAGTCATTTAAACTCAATTTAACTTATTGAAATAATATCTGAAATGCAGAAATTGTAAATGTTAGTTTAAAATGTGTTCTACAACGGTAAGGGATTATTTGGGTTGTAAAAAATGGCCACGCTTATTCAATATAACAAAATATATTATGACTTCTATATTAACAGTAACATTTGGGGCCTTGAGTAAAGGGTACTAAAAGAAACACTCTTGGTCAATAATGAAGGCCCCAAGGCCAAATGCCTTATCTGAAGGAATTATTTTTGTCCAGAAAGGTTTCATCTATTCATCAGTTCCCTCTGCTCAAGATTCAGTGGGCCAGATCCTTAGCTGGTGTAAACTGGCATATGTCCAATGATTTCAGCTACAGTGTACTCACAAGGAAAAATGTCAGAGAGCTACACCAATACAAGCATGCTGAGTGTCTGGCCTGAGGTGTGGAGCTTCGTCAATCAGAGCAATATTTGTTCTGATAACATAATAGTGGTGTACTTAGTTAGCTGACAAACTTGTACCAACTACTGATTCAATTCAAGTAGTTCAGAGATACATTTTTAGTTTGTCTACTGCCATTTGGAAGTTAAAGATTTTTCTCATGGCTGTATCGCCTTACTTGGAAGCCCTTTGATATATTCTAGGCATGGGTTAATAGGCTATTTGGATTAGGGAGAATATATACACAATGTATTTAGAATTCAAATAGTTGGATAATTTTCAGATTTCTAAATCCAAATATCATTGATTCCAAATATCAAGCATGATCATGGGATTACCTCCTACTCAAAAGCCCCAGGCCACCTCACCATTACTAATTTTAGTGGTCTTTCAGGGAGTAGACGGAGGAGTGTGGGAGCTCAGTAGCCTTGTAATCTTTCCCCCTGCCCCTTTTCTTACAATATATTTGGGGGTGGCTGGTTCTTCTCCAGTCTTTTTTATGGGGCAAGTGACAGAAGGAGGGCATTGCATGACCACATGTCCAGGGGGAATTGGCTACCTGCATGCCCACCAGCCCTATTCTGCTGCAGCTGGGTGGAAACGGCTCATATTGTTGACATCCTCACTGCACTAGCGCTGAAAGCAGTGATACCTCAGAGAGCACTGAACATATTATGCACCAGCTGTTCAAAGATGCTCAGCACCTATTGAGAACAAGTGCCCAAAAAGGGAGCTGAGATCCTTTGAAAATCTGGTTCATAGTAAATAGGGGAACACTCCATCCACTGACCCTCAGTCTCAGAGAGTTTTATCTCCATTACCGTATTCTCTACACCTGCAAGAATCAGGAGCAAGGAGCCAGGATCTGCACACTGATAACTGGAACTGCATCTCCCATAGAACAGTCCTGAGAACTACCACAAAGCATTGTGTTTTGGATGGGATTTTTAATTATTTTTTGTAAAAAGTGTTCACTGCTTCGGGGGAAAATCAGCTGTGGAAAATAGATGTAATTATACATTTTTCAGGCTGTGCCCCTTTCTTCCTTTTGTATGGCTCAACATAAATGCCACTAGCACACAACTTAGAAGAATCTCTATTGTCTAGTTAGGAAGCTCCTGCAGCCACTTTGCAGTATTACCAACATGACCTTGTCATTGCAAAATACCTACATGTTTCTCTTAAAGTTCCATTAGTCTAATCTTTTTCCAGCTCACTGGCTTGCATTACTACTCTGGAAAAATGCCCAATCTAAAATATAATGAACAACTGAAAATCTCAAAGGAAAAAATAAGACACAGCCACTATTACACAATAGGACGTACGGTCTAAGGCTGTGTGGGTTCGTATTAATCAAAGGTGAGACAGAGGGCCACACTGCAACTATTCCCTCCTCTGCTGTTTCTGTTTTGTCTATAGTCACCCTCCTAAAGGCAATAAGACTACTGAACACCTCCCAGATCTACTTTTCACAGAATCATAGAAGATTAGGGTTCATAGAATATCAGGGTTGGAAGGGACCTCAGGAGGTCATCTAGTCCACTCCCTGCTCAAAGCAGGACCAACACCAATGAAATCATCCAAGCCAAGGCTTTGTCAAGCCAAGCCTTAAAAACCTCTAAGGATGGAGATTCCACTACTTCCCTAAGTAACCCATTCATAGAATCATAGAAGATTAGGGTTGGAAGAGACCTCAGGAGGTCATCTAGTCCAATACCCTGCTCAAAGCAGGACCAACACCAACTAAATCATCCCAGCCAGTGCTTCACCACCTTCCTAGTGAAATAGTTTTCCTAATATCCAACCTAGACCTCCCCCAATGCAACTTGAGACCATTGCTCCTTGTTCTCTCATCTGCCACCACTGAGAACCAGCCAAGCTCCATCCTCTTTGGAACCCCCCTTCACTCTTCTCTTCTGCAGACTAAATAAACCCAGTTCCCTCAGCCTGTCCTCATAAGTCATGTGCCCCAGCCCCCTAATCATTTTTGTTGCCCTCCGCAGGACTTTCTCCAATTTGTCCACATCTTTTCTATAGTGGGGGGTCCAAAACTGGATGCAATACTCCAGATGTGGCCTCACCAGTGCTGAACAGAGGGGAATAATCACTTCCTTCAATCTGATGCAATGTTCCTTCCAATGGAGCCCAATATGCTGTTACCCTCTTGGCAACAACGGCACACTGCTGACTCATATCCAGCTTCTCATCCACTGTAATCCCCAGGTCTTTTTCTGCAGAACTGCCACTTAGCTGGTCAGTCCCCAGCCTGTAGCAGTGCATGGGATTCTTCCGTCCTAAGTGAAGGACTCTGCACTTGCCCTTGCCGAACCTCATCAGATGTCTTTTAGCCCAATCCTTCAGTTTGTCTAGGTCACTCTGGACCCTATCCCTATCCTGCAGAGACCTCATCTGGAATACTGTGTGCAGTTCTGGTCTCCCATGTTTAAGAAGGATGAATTAAAACTGGAACAGGTACAGAGAAAGGCTACTAGGATGATCCGAGGAATGGAAAACCTGTCTTATGAAAGGAGACTCAAAGAGCTTGGATTGTTTAGCCTAACCAAAGGAAGGCTCAGGGAAGATATGATTGCTCTCTATAAATATATCAGAGGGATAAATACCAGGGAGGGGGAGGAATTATTTAAACTGCGTAGCAATGTGGACACAAGAACAAATGGATATAAACTGGCCATTGGGAAGTTTAGACTTTAAATTAGACAGAAGTTTCTAACCATCAGAGGAGTGAAGTTCAGGAATAGCCTTCCAAGGGGAGCAGTGGGGGCAAAAGACATCTGGTTTCAAGACTAAGCTTGATAAATTTATAGAGGGGATGGTATGATGGTATCACTGATCTTTGACTATTAGCGGTAGATATGCCCAATGGCCTGTGATGGGATGTTAGATGGAGTGGGATCTGACTATAGAGAATTCTTTCCTGGGTGTCTGGCTGGTGAGTCTTGCCCATCTGCTCAGGGTTTAGCTGATCGCCATATTTGGGGTCAGGAAGGAATTTTCCTCCAGGGCAGATTGACAGAGGCCCTGGGGGTTTTTCCCCTTCCTCTGCAGCGTGGGGCACGGGTCACTTGTTGGAGGATTCTCTGCACCTTGAAGTCTTTAAACCATGATTTGAGGACTTCAGTAGCTCAGACATAGGTTAGGGGTCTGTTACAGGAGTTGGTGGGTGAGATTCTGTGGCCTGTGTTGTACAGGAGATCAGACCAGACAATCATAATGGTCCTTTCTGACCTTAAAGTCTACGATTCTATGATTAATGAAGATGTTGAACAAAACCAGCCCCAGGACAGACCCCTGGGGCACTCCACTTGATACCAGCTGCCAACTAGACATCAAGCCATTGATCACTACCTGTTGAGCCTGATGATCTAGCCAGCTTTCTATCCACCTTATAGTCCATTCATCAACTCCATACTTTTTTCGCTTGCTGGCAAGAATACTGTGGGAGACCGTATCAAAATCTTTGCTCAAGCTTTTCTCCTTCTTTTCCTCCATTCGCCATTGTTAAAAGACCAAGCAGTAATACAGACAGAGTAACCAAATAGTTTCCTCTTGAGACAATTGTGAAGCCCTTTCTTTAGTAATCAGAGTGCTATTTTGAAGTTTATAGCATAACTAATAAGCATTTACACTCTATACAAATATATTCTAATCCATTCATCTAAACCCTAGTCTACACTACAAATTTATGTCAGTATAACTACATCATTCAGGAATGTGTTAGAATGTAGTTATACCAATCTAACCCCTGGTGTAGATTGTGCTATGTTGATGGGAGGGCTTCTCCCATTGACATAGCTACTGCCTCTTGGGGAGGTGGAGCACCTACGCCGACGGGAGATGCTCTTGTCACCATAGGCAGCATCTTCACTAAGTGCTAGAGCTGCATGGCTGCAGCGCTGTAAGTACAGACAAGTCCTAACTTTCCATCTCTTCTCTACCTCCTGTATTGTGTGATCTGCATCTAGATTGTAAACTCTTTGGGGCAGAGATTTCCTTTTCTTTTACGTTTATGCAGCACCCAGCACAATGGCGCTTGAGGCCCCTGTTTGTTCATGAAATAATTAGAAGGTGTTTGCCCCAGTGAGTTTTGCATACTCCTTACATGTCTGCTGCTCTTGGACGCAGCTTTCACTCAAAGATATAGACAGCTAAATGAAAACCTATCACTGGAGATTGCAGTTAACGAAAATACTTAAGCATTACTGTCAATAAAGAAAATATATATCTTACACACGTAAGGAAAATATGTAAAATTAACCCCCAAGGTAACTATTTAGTGAAGTCACATGAGGGACAAATCTATCCGAATTAGTGTTCAAGTGTGCTCTCCTATTCTAAATTAAAGCAATTTCCCCCTCATTTGTGGAGCTTTGCACGGAATTTAACAGTAATTCAGAGAGAGAATCAGCTGACTGGGCTCCCTGTACCACAATTGTAAAAATCTGGCTTCTGTTAGCTATTTTAGGATTACAAATCAAAAACCTGTGTTACCAGCTGTACTACATGTGTGTGACTGCTGAACCATCTGCACTACACGCCCTTTGCCTGTTGCTTTACTTAGTGTGGGTTAGAAATGAGTTCACTGAAGAGAAAGTCAACAGCAAAGTTAGCAAGCACTTTTTCTATTTTTGGAAGCTCCACACAACAGCAACAGTGCTGACTGATAATTATTCAAGACTTGGCCCAGCCTCAGACAGTTGCGTTGGGCTAATCCACTCAGGTTTCAAACATGCAACCTGAGTCGTATGTGTTCAGGAATACTGGCTTGCAATGGATGTTTTGACTAGATCCCATTGTGAAAATAAATCACATTTTTCATCAATATTATTGATTTTACTATATGAAGAATATAAATATAGACAGCTTTTATGTCTGACAACTGGATATTTGCCAGTTAACAAATACTATCTTTGTTTGAAAAATGAAACTCTATGTGCAGTTTGTGGGGAATAAAAAACAACAAATTAAAAAACAAACAAACACACTATTGGTATAACAGAAATGTCCTGTTTGAGCTGGTTTCACTGAAAGCAAATAAACTATTATTTCAGCCCAAAAGTTTGGCTGTGAAAAACAATGTAGATCCAATTGCCGAGGGACCGAAGATTATTATAAAAGTCTTTCCCTGAGTTTCCCTTTGCACATTTACAGATCCTCCAAAGTTTAAAATCTGACAATGGTGGAGTTATAGTTCAATTCATTACAACTCTCAGCAGTCAACAAAACTGCCTGCAGCCTCAATATAATTAATGTAATATAAAAGACTCTACTTTCTGGGGCTTGTAGAAAGCTTTTAAAATTTCCTCCAGGTAAATAATTGAACTACAAGGTGTAAGCCACATAGAAAATTTTGTTACAGGCAATAGAATAAACTACTTTTTAAATTAGAGAGGTAACCTAGGAATTATCCTGTCAGAACCAATCAATGACCCATCCACCTGCAATCTTGACTTTGGCAAAATCCAATAGACAATCCTTCAAAGAAAAACAAAAACAGAAAACACAGCTAGGCATAGTGTGCTTGACAATTTCTGCAAATGCTACTGCATGGGGAGAAAAATTCCATACTGACATACTTGGGGACTAACTCTGATTAGCCTGTGACACTGACTACAACAGGGAGAGGAGCAAGGCTAGAAACAAGGTGGGCTTTTCTTCACATACAGCACTATAGAAGCGCCGGTGCCACGGTGCCACTGTAGTGCTTCAGTGAAGACACTACTACGCCGATGGGAGAGCGTCTCCTGTCGGCGTAGTTAATCCACTTCCCTGAGACGCGGTAGCTGTGTCAATGGAAGAAGTTCTCCTATCAACATAGCACTGTCTACATGGATGGGGGGGTTAGGTTGGTAGAACAACTTTGCTCAGGAGTGTGGATTTTTCACACCCATGAGTGACATAGTTATACTGATATAGGTCTGGAATGTAGACCTGGTCGATTACAGAAGCCTTAAAAATGTGGGTATGACATATGGCCACTGTGTGGAATGGCAGTTGTTGTTATGTAAGGATGTAGGGTGCAGCTGCATCCACCATTTTGGGGGTGCTTCTGGGAGGTACCTTGAACAGACTAGTGTAGGCTGCTGCTTGTTGGCAGCTGTTGTTACTGTATTACATAATATTTAAATACAAAATAATTTAGTTGTTAAATATAAGCTCTCTGTGCCTTAATAAGAGACCCATGAACACTACAATTTGAGTCCTGGATTAAATAGTTGTAAGCACTGAATAAATATTTGCAGTATTGCTAACTCCAAACATTCAAAAAAGCATGAGCTGGGTCACCCAAAATCATGAGACTGGCTTAAAAACCATGAGATTTTTAAGAAGTTGTACTTTTGACTTCCCTTTATGAGCATTTAGGGTACACTGGGGTCACATTTTCATCATTTTTCTCTGCAGTTATGAAGAAGGCTAGAAACTTACTTTAAAAAATAGTAATAATGAAGCTGAGAGTCTCATCTATTCACATGACTCCAGAAGCTGGGGTTTTAAGAAAAGTACTAACTGTTGGACTCGCAATAATATTATAAGATTTGGCAACACTTCTGTGCTGTGGCATGGGCATGAAGATAAAGCTAGTCCTAATCTACAAAGGGAAACAGAGGCAAGGAGCAGGTGAGACCGCCACTTTTGCCTGTACAAGGGGCTTGGAGGGTGCCCTAGAGGGTGGATGGGAACGGCTATGGCTATTCCCCAAGGAGAAGTGTGTGAACTGCCCCTGAGGAAGAAAGCTGGTTGCTTGGCAACCAGCCAGAAACAAATCCTGCTGCTGCCTGCATCAAAAAGGCAGATGCCCAGGCGTGGCCCCTTGCAAGCCACCAGAAGAACAGCTGCAGCCTCAGCAACAGCCCAGCTATGAGTAGAGAAGGAGGAATCCAACTAGGGTTACCACTGGCCAGTTTTTAAAACAGGCCAGACTTGTTTTTGTACTTACTGGCCAGTTAAAAGATTTGATGTGCCAGGCTAGGGATGGGACATGTTAGAGTGCTCTACAGTTCACACTCCTATACGGAGAACTGTGGCCCTGTGTTAGGATAAGGTAAGAAAAATAATATAACATAAAAGTACAGTGTGTACGACAGACTCTGTGTGTGTGTGTGTGAGTGTGAGTGTGAGTGTGTGTGAGAGAGAGAGAAATCATTTTCTAAAACACTTAAGTTGATCATTAGCTACAGCATCACTAAGACCATTTTTGTTGGGGAGGAAGGCTGGTGTAACACCAACAGATCCCGGTCGTCAGCAGGTGGGATACAACCTGTGACCTCTGGAGCTAAATGCATGAGCTAAAAGCCATATGGCTGTTAGCTAAGGCTGTAGTGCAGACTCATTAATCTCTCTCTCTAAGTGGTCTCGGTTCTACTTAGAGGGGACAGAACACCACACTCAGGAGGTGTGTGGGTTACACTAGCAGTGGCCAGCTTTTCTGCATCTCAGAGGTGGCAACTCTGAAGAGCACATTCCAGCTACAGGACCTTAGACAGAGAGAGCAGACCTTAGATTAAGATCCTGGAGCATACTCTTGCAGAAAAGCCCCCAGACAGGACCAGCTAGTGCACCCTAGCTAGCATATCTTAGATTAAAATGTCTAGCCAATGAGCAGGAGGTTATTTTTGTTTTGTTTTAAATCACATCTTACAGGAGGCACATCAGCACAGTCCAGCACATCGAGTGACCAAAGAGATTACACACCACACAACAGAACCACTAACCCAGTAACCTATCCTTGCAACAAAGCCCGTTGCCAACTGTATCCACATATCTATTCAGTGGACACCATCATAGGGCCTAATCACATCAGCCACATTATCAGAGGCTCGTTCACTTGCACATCTACCAATGTGATATGTGCCAGCAATGCCCCTCTGCCATGTACATTGGCCAAACTGGACAGTATCTACGTAAAAGAATAAACGGACACAAATCAGACATCAAGATTATAACATTCAAAAACCAGTTGGAGAACACTTCAATCTCTTCGGTCACTCGATTACAGACCTAAAAATTGCAATTCTTCAACAAAAAACTTCAAAAACAGACTCCAATGAGAGACTGCTAAATTGGAATTAATTTGCAAACTGGATACAATTAACTTAGGCTTGAATAAAGACTGGGAGAGGATGGGTCATTACACAAAGTAAAACTATTTCCCCATGTTTATCCCTCCCTCCTCCTGCTTTTCCTCAGACGTTCTTGTTAACTGCTGGAAATGGCCCACCTTGATTATCACTACAAAAGGTTTTTTTCCCCTGCTCTCCTGCTGGCAATAGCTCACCTTACCTGATCGCTCTCCTTACAGTGTGCAGTGTAACACCCATTGTTTCATGTTCTCTGTGTATATAAATCTCCCCACTGAATTTGTATTTTCCACTGAATGCATCCAATGAAGTGAGCTGTAGCTCACGAAAGCTTATGCTCAAATGAATTTATTAGTCTCTAAGGTGCCACAAGTCCTCCTTTTCTTTTTGCGGATACAGACTAACACAGCTGCTACTCTGAAATTTCATGTAAGTTCACTTGCATTAACAACATCATTCTTGTGGTATAAAGCAAAGCCACCACCACCACTGGTGCTCTCTGCCAACCAGCTAATGACGAGATAATGGCAGAATACTTGAAGTATTGAAAGCTCTGCCCCAACGCCTCCGAAACATTGGCAATAGTCTTTCATCCAAGCAATAAAGCCACTAAGGAACCACTTAATGTCACTTTTCATGGTCAATGGGTCTGAAATGAGCCCTAATTTAAGTACTTGGGTGTAACTTTGGAACAAACTTGACTTTTAAAGCTCATAAAAAAAAAAAAAAAAGACATGAAAAAAAGGTAAAAACAAGGACTAACCTCATCCAAAAACTTGCAGGACCAATATGGGACGCCAATGCGTGCACACAACTCTATTGCTGGCACACTCAAGTGCTAAATATTGTGTACCAGCCTGGGCAGGCAGTTAACATACCAAATTTCTGGCCGTGCTGCTTAACGCCATGATGAAAATTATAACTGAAACATTATAATTCCAGGGAGGAGGGACAGCTCAGTGGAGGGAGGAGGGATAGCTCAGTGATTTGAGCTCTGGCCTGCTAAACCCAGGGTTGTGAGTTCAATCCTTGAGAGGGCCATTTAGGGATCTGGACAAAAATTGGCGATTGGTCCTGCTTTGAGCAGGGGGTTGGACTAGATGACCTCCTGAGGTCCCTTCCAACCCTGAAATTCTATGATTCTATGATTAAAATGAGCACCTATTCAATAGTAGCGCACTCAAACGTATACCCACATCCAAGATGCAGAGAGAAACACGTAACAGCTCATGAGTACAAGCAAATCGTGGCCAACCTGAAAATTCATGAGGACACCTCCAATACCTTCTGAAATCTCACAAGCTTTTTTTCAGGGCTTTGGAGCGGAGCCTAGAGCTGGAGCATGGAGCAGCTCCAGAGCAGCGGAGCTCCAGGTTTTTGCCTGGAGCTGGAGCAGAGCCGGAGCACAGCTCCAAAGCTCTGCTTTTTGGGGGAATTGGTCTAAAGCTTTTAAAGCATCCTCATTCAATCCTGACATGCACTGGAAAGAATTCTGGGATAATTCTAATTCCCCAAACAAACATTTGATTGCTGACCCCACAAAAGAACTTCTCCGCTTTAATCTACCCTGGAAACAATGGTCTAGATTAAACCGCTTCTGAACACTGCCTGGCAGATGCTGTCATGTCTTACATCTCTGGAAGAGAACACACAATGGCACTGTAGACACCAGTTGTAAACTATGGAGCACATTATAAATCAGTGCCCACTTGGATTGTTTGCCAGTGGCATTGCAGGTTTACTCCAAGCGATTTCCAAAGCTACCCAATGGCTCTAATCTGGATGTGGCTACATGAACATTTCTAATCACCTCATGTACTATAAGAAAGAAGTTCTGTTGATTTTTTTGGGTGGGAGGGCAGGGAATACCAGAGTAGTTGCCCATCTATTAACTCAGGGGTTCTCAACCAGCAGCATGCGTACCCATGGATTCTGGCTTTAGACAAGGCTCAGAAGTGAAAAATAGGCTCAAGTATCACACTGAAATGTAAGTATAATATTTATATTCCAGTCAATTTACTTTATAAAATTATATGGTAAAAATAAAAAGTAAGCAATTTTTCAGTAATAGTATGTTGTGACACACTTGTATTTTTATGTCTGATTTTGTAAGGAAGCAGTTTTTAAGTGAGGTGAAACTTGGGCTACTCAAGACAAATCAAAATCCTGAAAGGGGTACAGTAGTCTGGAAAGGCTGAGGACCGCTGCACTAACTCACATCTGCTATGTCACTGCTTCATTCAATGCTAGAACATGATGTTCATACACTGAAGAATTTTAAGGTAAAAAGGATTATTATGATCATCTAATCTGTCCTCCACATCCGATAGGAATTTGTCCAGTACTTCCTATATCAAGCCAAAAAATTCTAGTTGAACTGGAGCATATCTTTTAGAAAGACATCCAATCTTGATATAAAGACTTGAAGCATTGGAGAATTCACCACTCCCCATGGTGAATTGTTCCAATAGTTTATTACCCTCACTATTAAAAATGTGTAATTTACTTCCTAGTTGAATTTTGATGAATTCATTATCTAGTCATTAGATTTTATTATGCCATTGTCTGCTAGATTAAAGATCCCTCTAGTGCCAGATATCTTCTCCCTGTGCAGATGATTATATACTGTGATCAAGACCCTGCTGCAGACATCAGTAGAGTGAGTCACTGCAGATGTTCTTCAGTAAGCTGTATACCAGTGGTGAGCAACCTGCATCCCACAGGCTGCACACGGCCCGTCAGGGTAATCCACTGATGGGCCACCAGACCGTTTGCTTACATTGACCACCCGCGGGCATCACCTGCTTCCTGCAGCTCCCATTGGCTGGGAATGGCGAACTGTGGCCACTGGGAGCTGTGGGCAGCCATGCCTGCAGGTGGTCAATGTAAACAAACTGTCTCACAGCCTTTCAGCAGATTACCCTGATGGGCCCCGTGCGCCCTGCAGGTTGCCCACTACTGCTGTATACCGTCTGATTCACCACCATGCCTGATCTGAAATTCTTATGATACAACTTATCAATGCTGGCTTGAAACTGAATATCAGCTGGGGACAGAAAGCGAAAGATACATCAGGGCTATAAGAAATGTCAATACTACATTTTACAAGTATTTTTGAAGCTTCCATGGAGATGCTGAACAGTAGCTTCAGAAATATCCTGAATTCTGCCAAGGTTCCATACAATGCAGGAATTGTGCTAGGCAGTGTATCCAAACTGAGAGATCTATCAAGACAGCTGCACAGAAAAGAGCGCATTACCAGAAGCTCACACTAATGTCACACACACAACCACAGATTCCAAAGCCAGAAAGGACCATTGTGATCACCTAGTCTGACCTCCTGTATAACACAAACATTGTTGCAGTTTTGTGTATTTATATCAGTGGTTGTTGATCCAGGAGTATATTCTGAAGAGGCAGAACAGGCCGCACATTTCATGTCTTTTGGCAATATCAAATTATGTAATGGAAAACACATTTGAGTCTATGATGCTGATAAACTGGGTGCCAGCTCTGGCCAAGGCTGTAGTTGTTAGTTAAGAACTGAAACTACAGCTGGAAACCAAACCAGTTCATCGTTACGTTAGTTTTGTTCAAAATAGTTATTAATCTTATATTCATGTATGTAGCGTTTAGACTCTGTGAAATGCTGGTAAGCTGATGCATGCATTAATTTAACTTGCAATGTCTGTATTCCATGTTACAAGATAAAATGTAAGTTTGTTTTATAACTGTAAAAATGCCTGTTTTTAACTTGTGAACTCAGACACGAAGAATAGCTCCACCCACCCATCCAGGAGGACTATAAAAATTAAATGGACCATCATAGGAAAAAACCTTTGTTAATTGCCCCCATCCACCTATGGGGGAGTAAGTGCAGGAGGCCTTCTCCCATCAGTTGGAATGCCAAAAGAGGGAAATAAAAATAGCTATGTAGTGAGGTGGTGTGGTTCCCTGCTGCCCCGGAGAGAGATGAGCCCCTCTGGACACCAGAGTGGGCAGAGCCAGGGAGCTTTGATTTAGTTGGGGATTGGTCCTGCTTTGAGCAGGGGGTTGGACTAGATGACCTCCTGAGGTCCCTTCCAACCCTGATATTCCATGATTCTATGGTTCTCTGAGCCCACCTCCCAGAGGGTCAAGTGTTGCCCCAGAAGTATAAAGGCCCGACCCCAGAGCTCATTGAGAGAGCAGCCATCGGGGAGGCCAGACGCCTCCGGCCTAGCTTGCGATTGGGAAAGCCCAGCTGCCTGCAGAAAACCTGAGGACTGGCCCGACCTGCCCTGCGCCAGCTACCCAGAGGAGTTGCCGAGCCTGCCCTGCGCCAGCTACCCGGAGGAGTTGCTGAGCCTGCCCCGTGCCAGCTATCCCATGGAACCCATGGTGCTGGATCCCCCTGAGGACACTACCCTGACCCAGGTACCTCAAGAGGGGGAGTCTGGAAGTAGCGAGGGGGCACCCGACGCTAGTCTGGCTGCAGCACTGCCAGAGCCCATGTCAGTGTGTTGTGGCCAGGATCCCCACTGACGCAGCAGCGGGTCTTCTGCCGCTGCTAGGGCCCTGGGCTGGGACGCAGTGGAGTGGGAGGGCCTACGTCCCCCCACCACCACCCAACTCGTCGGTGGCAGTGTCCCCCCTCCCAGGCCCTTTGGAACCTAGGGCCTGGGCTTACTGCTTATATACTAAAGGAGGACTTGTGGCACCTTAGAGACTAATAAATTTATTTGAACATAAGCTTTCGTGAGCTCTGTAGCTCATGAAAGCTTATGCTCAAATAAATGTATTAGCCTCTAAGGTGCCACAAGTCCTCCTTTTCTTTTTGCGGTTACAGACTAACACGGCTGCTACTCTGAAACCTGCTTATATACTGTTATTGCTCAGCCCCTGTCTGAGAGCCTGAGCTCCTGACCAATGTTCCCTCTAATTTTTGACAAGCCATGTGCGCAAAAAATTTCTTCTGTGCAAATTGTTGTGCTTCTGTGCAAATTTGTGTGTGGGCGGTGTTCCACCGTGTGCACAGGGTTTAGGATCGGTGTGTGTGCGCACATGCGCACAGCTTAGAGGGAACAGTGCTCCTGACTCACCATTGCCCCACCCTGACCTAGGGCCTGGGCTTACTGCTTATATACTGTTGTTGCTCAGCCCCTGCCTGAGCGCCTGACTCACCATTTTCCTGCCCTGACCTAGGGCCTGGGCTTGTCATTATATACTGTTATTGCTCAGCCCTTGCCTGAGGGCCTGAGCACCTGACTCACCAGTGTCCCTGCCCTGTCTCAGGATCTGGGCTTGCTGTGTTTATTTGTACCTTCACTAAGGCCATACAGGAAGACTCCCACGGCCGGACTAATTCCCTGCAAGAGCTGTTCCCAAAGGTAGTGAGGCAGTGTGGTTCCCTGCCACCCTGGAGAGATGAGCTCTGGCTAGCCTCTCTACAAGCTAACTGTGAAAATTTTTCACCTCTTTCAAGTTTGAAAGCTTACAAGGGCTGGAACTAGGAAACAAAAAGCCGAGATCCCCAGGGTCAATCTGGGTTAAGCCCTAAAAAGACATTCAATGCTGACAGATTGCTACACCTCTGTCACTTTTAGAATTACAAACTGAAACTCATTTGTGCGTATATGCTTGCTTGCTTTAACCTGTAAAACAACTCTCATTTCTCTTTCTTAGTTAATAAATCTTTAGTTTATTACAGGATTGGCTAAAGACTTTGTCTTTGGTGTCAGATCTAAGGTACAAATTGATCTGGGGTAAATGAGTGGTCTCTTGGCACTGGAAGCGACCTCAATATTTTGTGATTTTTGGTATACGTGATCATTTATCACTAAGTCCAGCTTGCCTGAGTGGCAAGACAGATTTGCGAGCCCAAGGGAGCTGTCTGCGACTCCATGGTAAGATTGTTACAGTCTTGTTAATTGTTAATACATTTGTTACTGGGTTGGTTAATTATAATTAGAGAACATACCACTAGGTTGGGGGTGTCTGCCCTGTTTTTAACAGGCAACCCTGAGATTGGCACTCTCAGCTGTGACCCACTTCAGCCAGTGTGACATGGTCAATGTTGGATAGGTTTTCCACACTCTAGTTCACAACCTGGAAGACCGACTGATGATCACAAAAGCTTCAAGACCTCAAGATCTGACTCTGACATGCATTAGCAGAATAGTTTCTGGTTGTAGATTTCATTAAACACTTGGACCTGAAGACCTGACCTAGTAACTTGGATATAACCTATGGGGACAAGTTAAGAAGTCTCCACAATGAATTTAAATTCAGTGTCACATGTGAGGATGCTCTATAGCTCCCCCTACAGTGCTAAGTGGTGCTTCAGGCATTCCCTGCCTTAGTTCACAAGTTGCGGCCACCTGCTCAGAACAGGGCAGCTCATGCCGTAAGCTTAGCGTCAGTCTCTAAACAGATAACTAAAGGATAACAAAACTCAGAATTTAGCTGTCTGCACCTTTAAACAAACAAAACTCAAAGGCAGCTACTTAGGCTTTGTCTACATTGGCACTTTGTTGGCAAAACTTGTGTCGTTTAGGGGTGTTAAAAAACACACCTCCAAACAACAAATGTTTTACAGATGAAAAGCATCAGTGTGAACAACATTTTGTCAGTAGGAGCGCTCTCCTGCCAACAAAGCCATTGCCGCTCGTGGGGGGTGGAAGTCTTTTGTCGGCAGGAGAGCTCTATCCTGTCAACAAACAGCAGCTACACTGAGTGCTTTTCAGTGGCATGACTATAGTGGCACAGCTGTGTAGCCAAAAGCCTCGTAGTGTAGCCATACCCTTAGATGCAGCGTTTTAGGGCAAGGCCTTGACCTGACCCTGGAGTTCTGGGTTAGCACTGAAGAGTTCCTCCTCTGTCCCAGTCTCACCTTACATACCCCTAAGAAGATGCAGGCAAGCCGCCTTAACTGTCTTGCTAGTTCCTGATTAGTCATGTCCCCTCCTTGCCTATCTAGGCCGCTGGGGAGATGTCTACACTGCAATAAAACACCGCTGGCTGGCCTGGGTCAGTTGACTCTGGCTTGATGGGCTCAGGCTGTGGGTCTATAAAATTGCAGTGTAGATATTTGGGCTTGGGCTGGAGCTCAGCCTCTTGTAAGAATAAGGCCTTTTCCTGTAGCCATACTGTAAGGCCTTTGTCTGGGGCCATATTAGGCGAGCAGCAGCCATTAACCAAGAAGCAGAAAGTCACCTCCTCACGTTCCATCTAAATTACATTAAAACAATGTAATATCGGGCTGTTAAGGCGGTGATCCTGTTCTAACAGCACCCACCATCACCAGATAAAGAAACAGATCTTAAGATGGTAAAAGAAAACTTAATTTAATAGCATTCTGTATGACAAGAAATCACTTATCAATAGTTGTGGTTGTGAAATCCCCACGTCTTTATAGTCCCACTTCTCTATTGTTTGTCTGTATGATCTCTGTCTGGTTCTTGGATTGTTTTTGTCTGTTACAGAATTAGTTTTGCTCAGTGTAAATTAATTAAGGTGGTGTGGTATGATTGGTTAGACAATTTTGTTACAGCATGCGAGGATTGGTTAGTAAAATTTTAGTAAAATGATTGGTTAAGGTATGGCTTACCAGGACTCAAGTTTCACTATATAAACTGGGATCCAAGAAGGAGACCAGCAGAAAGAACAGAAGAATAAGAAAAAGGAAAGACCTGGAAGAACAACTCACCTCAAAGACACGGCCTATGATCAAAGCTGCTAAGAATCCTCTGCATGACTGTGACCTGTAGCAACCAGAATCCAGACGAGACTGACCTTACCTGGCCAACAGGGAAAGTCCGCCTGCCTGATCAGGATTGGTGAGCATAGCATTGTATGCTTAGCATGTGTATTCTGCATGGTAATTGTTAATAAATAGAGGATAAGGATATTAGTGTGTAAGGTTCTTTCACTGATAAAAGATCCTGCAAATCTGCAAAGAATAAGCCTTGACCCCTTGGAACTGGATATGGGTGGCTGCGAGTAACAGAGAATTTTGTGCGGGTAACACTCTGGGACCCTCCCTTTTCTTGGGATCTCAGCCTGCTCTCCAGCCCAAGCCAAAGGTCTACACTGTAATTTTATAGCCACACAGCCCAAGCCACCTGACCTGAGCCAGCTGTGCATGTTTTATTGCAGTATAGACCTACCTTGGAAGACAAAGTAGCATGGTTTGAGTGGATTTTCCTTGAGCAGAGGGGTGTCAGGGCACCTTTGCCTCCAGTGGGAGATAAACAAGGCCTGTTAAACACTGTCACAGTCACATTTACTACTAAGGTTCCATTTACACATGCATTTCAAAGGGTGAATTATAAAGAATTCATAGATATTTATAAGCATGTTACAGACAAACAATAAATATTACAGATGGTTATAAGCAACCTATTGAGCTGTTGGAATCCATAAATATTGATTAACTATTAAACCATCTACTAATCATTTATTACCCTTAATAAAATATAAATGGAACCTTGACACATCTATAAGTGTGACAGAATTTAATATGAATAAAAAAAAGCAGTATGAGGCTTCAGTCCTTACAAAGACTGAGGAGGCATGATAGTGTCCTTGGACTTGAGAGAACTGAAGACTGCACAGACAGCAATTCCCGTTTCCATAGCTAAGAGAGAATTCAATACCACAAACAACAAAGAATCAGAATCGTAGGACTGGAAGAGACCTTGAGAGGTCATCTAGTCCAGTCCCCTGCATTCAAGGCAGGACTAAGTGTTATCTAGCCCATCCGTGACAGATGTTTGTCTAACCTGGTCTCAAAAATTTCTAATGATGGAGATTCCACAACCTCCCTAGGCAGTTTATTGCAGTGCTTATCCACCCTGACAAGAACTTTACCTAATGTCCAACCTAAACCTCCCTTGCTGCAATTTAAGCCCATTGCTTCTTGTATTATCCTCAGAGGTTAAAAAGAACAATTTTTCTCCCTCTTCCTTGTAGCAACCTTTTATGTACTTGAAAACTTATGTCCCTCCTTAGGCTTCTCTTCTCCAGACTAAACAAACCCATTTTTTAAAATCTTCCCTCATAGGTCACGTTTTCTAGACCTTTAATCAACCTTTCTCCAATTTATCCACATCTTTCCTGAAATGTGGTGCTCAGAACTGGATACAATGAATCATAGAATATCAGGGTTGGAAGGGACCTCAGGAGGTCATCTAGTCCAACCCCCTGCTCAAAGCAGGACCGATCCCCAATTAAATCATCCCAGCCAGGGCTTTGTCAAGCCTCACAAATGCTCCAGTTGAGGCCTAAACAGCACGGAGTAGAGCTGAAGGATTACTTCTCATGTCTTGCTTACAATACTCCTGCTAATACATCCCAGAAGAATGTTTGCTTTTTTTGTTTGCAACAATGTTACATTGTTGACTTATATTTAGCTTGTGATCCACTATGATTCCCAGGTTCCTTTCCACAGTACTCCTTCCTAGTCATTTCCAATTTTGTACGTGTGCAACCTTCCTAAGTAGAATTTGTCCTTATTGAATTTACATTTGTCCTTATTGAATTTCATCCTAGTTACTTCAGACCATTTCTCCAGTTTGTCCAGAGCATTTTGAATTTTAATCCTATCCTCCAAAGTACTTGCAACCCCTCCGAGCTTGGTATCGTCCACAAACTTTATAAGTCTACTCTATATGCCATTATCTAAACCACTGATGAAGATATTGAACAGAACCGGACCCAGAACTGATCCCTAAGGGACTCCATTGATATGTCCTTCCAGCTTGACTGTGAACCACTGATAACTACTCTCTGGGAATGGTTTTCCAACCAGTTAAACACCCACCTTATAGTAGCTCCATCCAGGTTGTATTTCCCTAGCTTGTTTATGAGAAGGTTGTGCGAGACAATATCAAAAGCCTTACTAAAGTCAAGATATACCACATTTACTGCTTCCCCTCATCCATAAGGCTTGTTACCCTGTCAAAGAAAAGGTTTGTTTGACACAATTTGTTCTTAACAAATCCATGCTGACCGTTACTTATCACCCTATCTTCTAGGTCAGGGGTGGGCAAACTTTTTGGCCCAAGGGCCACATCTGGGTGGGGAAATTGCATGCAGGGCCATGAATGCAGGACTGGGTCAGGGGGCTGGGGTGGGTGAGGGAATGAAGTGTGCTAGAAGGAGATATGGGCAAGGGGTTGGGGCGGAGGAAGGGTGCAGGGTGTATGAGGGGGCTCAGGGAAGGGTGTTGGGGTGCAGGAGGGGGTGTGGAGTGTGGGAGGGGGCTCAGGGCAGGGGGTGAAGAGTATGGGAGGTAGCTCAGGGCAGGAGGGGTTCGGGGTGTGGGCTCTGGCCCGGTGCTGCTTACCTGGAGGGGCTCCGGGGTGGTAGTGGGGCACAGCAGGACCAGGCTCTGGCCCCGTGCCGCTCCCGGAAGCGGATGGCACCACGTCCCTGTGGCCCCTGGGGAAGAGGGGGCAGAGGGCTCCGCACGCTGCCCTCGCCTGTGGGTACCTCCCCCAAAGCTCCCATTGGCCGTGGTTCCCCGTTCCTGGCCAATGGGAGCTGCGGGGGGAGGGGGCAGTACCTGCAGGCGAGGGCAGCGCACAGAGCCCTCTGCTCCCTCTCCCCCAGGGGCCACAGGGACATGGTGCCGGCTGCTTCCGGGAGCAACACAGGGCCCGCAGCGCCCTGGGGGTGGCAATCCCGTGGGCCGTAGTTGGGCCCAAAGCCTTGATGGGCCGGATGTGGCCCATGGGCCATAGTTTGCCCATCCCTGTTCTAGGTGTTTGCAAACTGATTGCCTAATAATACGCTCCATTATCTTTCCAGGTACTGAAGTTAGCTGACCAGTCTGTAATTCCCCGCATTGTCCTTATTTCACTTTTTAATCGATTGGCACTATATTTGCCTTTTTTCCAATCCTCCGGAATTTCTCCTGTCTTCCATGACTTCTCAAAGATAATCACTAATGGCTCAGATATCTCCTTAGTTAGCTCTGAGTATTCTAGAATGTATGTCTTCAAGTCACCAGAGCCTGATAAAAATCTAACTTGTAAACTGGAGTAATAGTAATAGGATGAAATTTAATAGTGAGAAGTGTAAGGTTATGCATTTAGGGATTAATAACAAGAATTTTAGTTATAAGCTGGGGACGTATCAATTAGAAGTAATGGAGGAGGAGAAGGACCTTGGAGAATTGGTTGATCATAGGTTGACTATGAGCCGCCAATGTGATATGGCCGTGAAAAAAGCTAATGCGGTCTTGGGATGCATCAGGCGGGATGCATTTCCAGTAGAGATAAGGAGGTTTTAGTACCGTTATAAAAGGCACTGGTGAGACCTCACCTGGAATACTGTGTGCAGTTCTGGTCTCCCATGTTTAAGAAGGATGAATTCAAACTGGAACAGGTACAGAGAAGGGCTACTAGGATGATCCAAGGAATGGAAAACTTGTCTTATAAAAGGAGACTCAAGGAGCTTGGCTTGTTTAACTAAACTAAAAGAAGGTTGAGGGGAGATATGATTGCTCTCTATAAATATATCAGAGGGATAAATACCGGAGAGGGAGAGGAATTATTTAAACTCAGCACCAATGTGGACACAAGAACAAATGGATATAAACTGGTCATTGGGAAGTTTAGACTTGAAATTAGACGAAGGTTTCTAACCATCAGAAGAGTGAAGTTTTGGAGTAGCCTTCCAAGGGAAGCAGTGGGGGCAAAAGCCCTATCGGCTTTAAGATTAAACTCGATAAGTTTATGGAGGAGATGGTAAGATGGGATAACATGATTTTGGTAATTAATTGATCTTTAAATATTCAAGGTAAATAGACCCAATGGCCTGTGATGGGATGTTAGATGGGGTGGGATCTGAGTTACTACAGAAAATTCTTTCCTGGGTATCTGGCTGGTGAGTCTTGCCCATATGCTCATGGTTTAGCTGATCGCCATATTTGGGGTCGGGAAGGAATTTTCCTCCAGGGCAGATTGGAAGAGGCCCTGGAGATTTTTCACCTTCCTCTGTAGCATGGGGCACGGGTCACTTGCTGGAGGATTCTCTGCTCCTTGAAGTCTTTAAACCACGATTTGAGGACTTCAATAGCTCAGACATAGGTGAGAGGTTTTTTGCAGGAGTGGGTGGGTGAGATTCTGTGGCCTGCGTTGTGCAGGAGGTCGGACTAGATGATCATAATGGTCCCTTCTGACCTTCGTATCTATGAATCTAAGTAATTTTTCACTTGTTCTCTCCCTATTTTAGCCTCTGATCCGATCTCATTTTCATTGAAATTCACTATGTTAGATGTCCAATCGCTATGAAACTTTTTGGTGAAAACTGAAATAAGGAAGTCATTTAGCATTTCTGCCATTTCCACATTTTTCTGTTATTGTTCCCCCACTAAGTAATGGGCCTACCCTCTCAGTGATCTTCCTCTTGCTTCTAATGTATTTGTAGAATGTTTTCTTGTTCCCCTTTATGTCTTTAGCTAGTTTAAGCTCATTTTGTGCCTTTCTAATTTTGTCCCTACATACTTGTGTTTTTTGTTTATCCTTTGCAATTTGACCTAGTTTCCACTTTTTGTTGGACTCTTTTTTGAGTTTCAGATCATTGAAGATCTCCTAGGTAAGCCAGGGTGGTCTTTTGCCATATTTCTTATCTTTCTTATGCAGTGGGATAGTTTGCTCTTGTACCCGTAATAATGTCTCTTTGAAAAACTGCCAACTTTCTTGAACTATTTTTCCTCTTAGACTTGCTTCCCATGGGATCTTACCTACCAAATTCCCAAGTTTACTGATGTCTGACTTCTTGAAATCCATTATCTTTATTTTGATGTTTGCTCTCCTACCATTGCTTATAATCATGAGCTGTACCATTTCATGATCAGTTTCACCCAAGCTGCCTTTCACTTTCAAATGCTCATCATGCATCCTAGTTCCATTGCCTCCCAATGTGAAGATAGCCCAACAATGTTCACAAGTAAATATGGACAATCAGTCAGAATGTCTGTTTCAAGAATATGTTGTATCAGGGCTTCTGAGTTGGTCAAGACTGCATGAAGAGCATGCTGTGAGAGACTTCACTCAGAGGCCAGCACCAAATAGTCCCCCCAGGTCTTGGGGGTGGCTCTTTTGGGCAGTCCAGGGGGCCCAGAGGCCATGGCACAATTTTGTTCCCTCCCCTGGCATCCTTCAGGATCTCTCAGGGAGCTGGGGAGGGAGGAAGGAATGGTAGGAGGACCCAGGCCCTCACTCTCCACCAGGTCCTGGCCCATGGCCCAAGGGGAGAGAAGCGAGGAGTGGCTCAGTGCCTTCTAGCTGCTACTCTAGATAAGCCTTCACTGGACTGCTTCCTAGCTTCCCTGTTTTCCCTTCAGTTTTGGGCATGGCCCCAGCCTTTTCCTTGCACAGTCTTCAGTAATTAAGAGCCCCAGTATGGAGGGGTGGGTTAGAGAGAGAAGCTTCTCAGCTCACTCTCTGAGTCTAGTTGTTCCCCCTGGACTTGAAGCTGGGGGGAAAGTGGGCAGGGTACGGTCTCTGGTCTCCCAGGCAAGTCTTACTCACAGTCCCAGTTCTCTCCCTGTAGATAGTTCTGCTTCAGCAGCTACTAACTCACTGTTTTCTTACAACCAATCTCTCCTTCACTCACCTGCACAGCTGGACTACCAGAGCTCCCTTTTAAGCAGGTCCTCCAGAGGGAGCATCTGAGGCAACTGTTGAGGGGTGGGGCCTTCTTGGCCCAGTACTGTTCCACCACTCCTTTAACCTTACTGTGGGCTCTGTAAACATCATCACACATGCATAAAAGAGGAACAATCCTAACAATGAGATCCGCACAGTCTCACAGGAGTAGTGGTGTCTCCTGGGCTGGGGATGGTACTTGAACTGTGAATGGAGATTATAAAGAGTATGCAATGCTCCTTTTTCTTCCCATCTGACCTCAGATATAAGTCTAGGTAGCAAAATGGTGAATGTTTTTATCATATAAGCACGTGCTGCTTCTTTTACTCTTGCTAAACTATTTATATTACTAATACGCTGTAGGAGTAAATCCATCTTGCAGAACCAAATGTACTGCATAGTGCATATTTTTCTGCTTTTAGAGAGCTTATATCACTCAACCTTCCTTTTTGAAAAATCATTGAAATATTTAATGTTTTAGGCTGTCTGTCCATAACGTAGCCTATATCCATTAGCATAAAATTAAGTTAGTTCACTTACAACCATTTGAAAGGCAAATATTGCAAATGAACAGCAATCAACAATTCAGTATTTTCAAAGTGTAGTTTATGGAGCATATATACATTGTCATGAACTAAAATACCACAGACAAAAGAAGCTATTACTGTCAAATTCTTGCTAAAGGAGGGTAGGAAAAAACAAAGCCACAGTTTAAGTAGCATCCATTTCACCTGTTATACTGACCTCAAATAATTTGCTACTAACTACTGACTGTCAGACGATTGTTGGGTGTTGTAGGTTTGCTACAGTGAACTAAGGGATTAGCAAACATCACACGAGATGTAAATATACACTGTCAATTGTTTTTTTGCGATAAAAGTTTTTTGCAATTATTTTTATTAATCTGCTCAGTTTATCTGTGCCCCGAAGAGCCTGCCTGTGCCAAAGGACAAGGGGCTCCCTGGTATCTAACAGTGAATCTCAGTGGGCCTGACCAGCTCAGTATACCCCAACTCACTGTTGGCATAAACTTTATCTAAAAGATGTCATGGAAGGTATGCTAGAATGACATGCTAGTCATTAATATTATTGTGTGGTGTTTGTATAAGTGATATATGGAAAATTATAAGTGTGCTGGAAATATGTTCTTAAAATGTTTTTGTGAGGTAGGGCATAAGGCACCCTGCCCTAGACAAAGGAATGTGGTTCTTTCTGCTTGAATGTGTCTCCAATGTATACTGAGCAAAGAGAGACAATAGAAGTATATTTATATAAATAGCAAACAAAGCCATCAGACTAGCTCGTGGGGGAGATAGCCACTTAACTATCATAGTGGCGTAGAGGAAACTGCAAAAATTAACGTAGGCTCAACTCCCAGGTTGCACAGCAAGCTGAGTCCCTAGGAGGGCTTCCTGCCTTGACAAAAGAAATTGTGAGGATATAAGCAGAGAGAGAAAGCCATTTTGGCATCCTTCACCTGAGGAGACAATGAAACCAAGTGCTTTAGGCTCTGTGTTGTATCCTGACTAAGGACTGGGCAGCCATGCTTGAAGAACAACTGTGGTGAGAAAACTACTCCAAACAAAAGTTTGTTAAGTTTAGGTTTTAGTGTTAGAAACATTTTTATTTTTGTTTGTTTGTAACCATTTCTATCCCAATTCCTTCTACTCTGTATCAGCTAAATAGAAGTTCTTTGTTAATAAACTTAATCTTGTTTTATTACACAACCATCTCAGTGCAGTGTTTCAAACTGAAGAGTAAAATTCTCAGTCAAACTAACAGGCTGGTGGCTAGGTACTGTCTCTTCAAAGAAGCAGAAAACTTGACAAGGTTTTGTGAGGGACTAAGCACTGCAGAAGAGATGGTTTTGGGGAGACTGGGAAGTCGAAGGCTATTGGTGTCACAAGGAATAGCCAGGCTGATGGAAGCCAGGGTGAAGTCATGGTGCTGTAAGCAGGCTGCTGGTGCCAGGACTCTAAGCTGCACTGTATAGAAGCACCTAAGGCTACAGGGCAGGTGGTGACATAAACCCTTACTTGTTTGGATGAACCCCCCAAAGCATCACAGTACCTCAGGCAATTTATACCCTGCATAGGTTGGTTGTTAATTTTTTAAAAACAGTTCTTGACATGCCTTAACCTTGCAGTTTCAGATTTAATTTTAGTTCATTTTTAATTTAATATTCTGACAATTCATCTCTAATTTGTTCTGAAATGAAAAAGGACTACAATGCTCAGGAAAGCTTGAAATTTCTGATATTTCAAATTGCCAAGTGTAAACAGACCGCACTTTGGGGAGACAATAAAGCTGCAGTAAACTGAGCAAGGACCTAAACAATCAACGTTAACCCTGGATACCAAAGACAGAATACTAAATGCAATTACAGCACTCGTGTTAGCAAAGGAAAAACTTCATCTGATAATTTAGGAAAATTACTTAGAAAAATTGAGTTTGTACCTTTTTTTATTATGGAAACCACAGGAGATGTTTTATTATGGGAATTAAACAGAGCTTATCCTAATGCAAGATGATATTTACAATACCCCCCCTGAAGAATCTAAATTGTAAAAATTTACATAGACAAAATTTTAGAAAAAGCTACACTTCTAAAGACAAATGTAAAGTCAGAGAAAGAGCCAGGTATGTACAACATTTCCATTTTTATTTTGAGTTTCGTTGCTGACTTTCTACTATGCATAGGCAGCCGCACCTCAGTCCCTGGAAAAATCATGGAGCAGGTCCTCAAGGAATCAATTCTGAAGCACTTAGAGGAGAGGAAAGTGATCAGGAACAGTCAGCATGGATTCACCAAGGGCAAGTCATGCCTGACTAATCTAATTGCCTTATATGATGAGATAACTGGCTCTGTGGGTGGGGGGAAAGCAGTGGATGTGTTGTTCCTTGACTTAGCAAAGCTTTTTACACGGTCTCCCACAGTATTCTTGCCAGCAAGTTAAAGTAGTATGGGCTGGATGAATGGATGATAAGGTGGATAGAAAGCTGGCTAGACTGTTGGGCTCAACGGGTAGTGATCAATGGCTCCATGTCTAGTTGGCAGCCGGTATCAAGCGGAGTGCCCCAAGGGTCAGTCCTCGGGCAGGTTTTGTTCAATATCTTCATTAATGATCTGGAGGATGGAGTGGATTGCACCCTCAGCAAGTTTGCTGATGACACTAAACTGAGAGGAGAGGTAGATACGCTGGAGGGTAGGGATAGGATACAGAGAGACCTAGACAAATTAGAGGATTGGGCCAAAAGAAATCTGATGAGGTTCAACAAGGACAAGTGCAGAGTCCTGCACTTAGGACGGAAGAATCCCATACACTGCTACAGACTAGGGACCGAATAGCTAGGCAGCAGTTCTGCAGAAAAGGACCTAGGGGTTACAGTGGACGAGAAGCTGGATATGAGTCAACAGGGTGCCTTTGTTGCCAAGAAGGCCAATGGCATTTCGGGATGTATAAGTAGGGGCATTGCCAGCAGATCGAGGGATGTGATTGTTCCCCTCTATTCGACATTGGTGAGGCCTCATCTGGAGTACTGTGCCAATTTTGGGCCCCACACTACAAGAAGGATGTGGAAAAATTGGAAAGAGGTCAACGGAGGGCAACAAAAATGATGAGGGGACTGGAACACATTACTTATGAGGAGAGGCTGAGGGAACTGGGATTGTTTAGTCTGAAGAAGAGAAGAATGAGGGGGGATTTGCTAGCTGCTTTCAACTACTGAAGTGGGGTTCCAAAGAGGATGGCTGTTCTCAGTAGTGGCAGATGACAGAACAAGGAGCAATGGTCTCAAGTTTCAGTGGGGGAGGTCTAGGTTGGATATTAGGAAAAACTTTTTCACTAGGAGGGTGGTGAAACACTGGAATGCGTTACCTAGGGAGGTGGTGGAATCTCCTTCCTTAGAAGGTTTTAAGGTCAGGCTTGACAAAGCCCTGGCTGGGATGATTTAGTGGGGGATTGGTCCTGCTTTGAGCAGGGGGTTGGACTAGATGACCTCCTGAGGTCCCTTCCAACCCTGAGATTCTATGATATTTTTAGTAATTTACACATGGGAAGTGGCTGCAGAGAAACCTTCTGACAATTATTTTCTTTACTGGTGCATGCACACAGAAATCCTCCCAGACTGCACATCTCTGCAGGCAAAGAAGCAAATATATTCTTAAATACCGTTCACGATTTGGAACCCCCAAAGACTTAATGCATGCCATGCACTACCTTGGGTTAAAAAAAAAAAACGACCGATTGACACCATTTTGATTGACATCACAAGAATAGCCTGATCTCCAGATCTTGCTCAGATGACTCACTCCTGAGGCACACCAAATTTCAGAAAAATCTGACTAAGCATGTTGAGTTCAGAAGACAGAGGTGGTAATGCAACCTTAACTATAGTGGCACTGCTGCACCATTATTCTCGTAGCAACACTCAGTCACTTCCAAATTGTGTTGGAATTAAATTGATAACCTGGAGGTGAAAGCTCTTTATTCCAAAAACAATCCTCAGAGCCATCCAGTCCCCTATTATATTGTTCTATTTTAAAATGCAGCTTTCAGTAGAAGGATCCAAAATTCAAATTGTAATTAAACTTAATTTTCAAATATATTTCACAATTTATTTCTGATGCGAAGAGCTTCTCATTTTATCATTTCAGACAACTGGGTTTCAAGAAATGGGTACAATTTACTTTTAAAATGGTAAAAAAATTATAAAATATGATTACAATAAATTGTGTGGGGAAGTTCTTAGGTAATACTGAAATTGAATTGTCAGATTTTCAGAGAATTTACTCACTGTTCTCTGCCTAATACTATTAGCATGAAATGCTCATTCCATTTCATACTCATCTTACTATAGATAAAACCATTGAGATTTGTATTGTTGAACTGCATTTGTGTGTTCTTAATCCCAACTGCCTTATTAACATTCATAAACAATCTTTTTAATTAGTAACTGAGTTTAAGTCATTTGAACCTGAGAGTCAATATTCATATTATGCCATTCATAATATTATACCACTCCACCCCTAAATTAGGCCAATTTAATCAACATAGCTATTCTACATAAACATACTAAGCAGAGAAACACATGCGAGCATTACTCCAGAGATTCAAATAGATTTAAATATATTTTTAACCTCTGATATTCATTTTAAAGATGCAAGAATACGAGTTCATCTACATGTTGACAGTACAAAGCCTCCCAGGATTTCATGAAATTTCCCGTAAAGTGTTAGGATATAGATATTCAGGCCTGTCTGTAAAGGCCTGTACTTTAAGAATTTAGGTGTATTCTTATCACTTGGCTAGCTAGAGGTATAAAAGAAAGAATCAAAATCACTGTCTGCCATTGTAAGGTCCTTCTCTTACTGTGACAGTCTGAGGCCCTGTTCTTAGGCTAAGCCCTTTGGCTAAGCGACAGAGGCCGCCATAAGCTGGGAAGCGACCGGTCACATCCTCACATTCCAAAGTAGTCACATTGAAAGAAGGTGCTATTGGGCTGTTAGGAATACAATCCTGCCCTGATAGTGCCTATCACCTCCAGAGAAAGGGAAGTGCCTAGAAAATGTAAAAGGAAACTGAGGTTGATAGTTTTCTGTCTGGTAAGAACTCACTTATCAATAGACACAGCTGGGAAACTCTTATGTCTTTATAGATGTAGTTGTGAAATCCTCACTTCTGTATTGTTTTGTCATTATAGTTCCCACTTTGCTATTGTTTATTGGCATGGTCTCTGTCTGGTTCTGTGATTGTTTCTGTCTGCTGTATAATTAATTTTGCTGGGTGTAAACTAATTAAGGTGGTGGGATATAATTGGTTAGCTAATCATGTTACAATATATTAGGATTGGTTAGTTAAATTTCAGTAGAATGATTGGTTAAGGTATAGCTAAGAATATTACTATATAAATTAGGGGCAAACAGGAAGTAAGTTGGGATCCGAAAACAAGGAAAAAGTATTTAAGCTTGCTGGAAGTTCACCCCAATAAACATCGAATTGTTTGCACCTTCGGACTTTGGGTATTGTTGCTCTCTGTTCATGCGAGAAGGACCAGGGAAGTAAGTGGGTGAAGGAATAAGCCCCCTAACATAAACTATTTTTAAAAAATTGTTGAAATACTGTAACAATTTTATGTCACTGAAATGTTGTCTTAACATTTTCTATGCAATTATGTGTACAAACATACTGTGATGGACTCCCCCCAGGGTGCCACCTGGAACTGGGGTACCACTGAGCCCTCTGACCGACCAGCCTGGGCTCCCCCTCACACTGTGCTGCTGTGACAAGTTGCGAAGCCCTCCAAGCTTGCACCTTCACCGGCATTCACACAGGTAGGGGGACACACCCAGCTGCAGTTACATGCAGGCTCTCTAATCACCAGCATCTCAGCCTAGGACCCCAGAGCAGTACGGTCCTGCCCTGGTCAAATCTGGCCAGTATATGGGTTTAAAACCTGGTCCACCTCTCCCTCAATGTGAAGAGGACCAGGTAGTTACTCGTTGGAACCAAGCTGAGATTTTCCCCAGACACCCTCGTCAAATGCACACTGGTTTGGAGTAAAACATAAAATAAGTTTATTAACTAGAAAAGGATAGATATTACGTGATTATAAATGATAGCAAACAGATCAAAGCAGATTACCTAGTAAATAAACAAAACCACAAACAGAGTTTAACATACTAGATAGGTAGGATATGAATTAGCAAATTCTCACCCTGAGTGATAAACAGGCTGGCAGATTCTTAAGAAGCAAGCTGCACTAATTTACAGCTTGGAATCCCCAGGTGTTTCATTCACAGGCTAAAAAGCCCTTTAGCCTGGGTCGAGCACTTCCCCCCCAGTTCAGTTTTATGTTCCTCAGGTGTTTCCAGGAATCTTCTTGGGTGGGAAGTCAGTGAAGAACCACAATGATGTCACTCCCCTGCCTTAAATAGCTTTTGCATATGGCAGGAACCCTTTGTCTCAAAGCTTGATTCCCACGCCAGTCACTGGGAAAACACTGGTATCCCAAGATGGAGTCCAGCACCAGGTGACCAGGTCACATGTGCCTGTAATGTCACAGCAGCCATAACTCAGATGCTGTTTTTAGCGTCCTCAGGGAGGCCTCCCTTTCCCCCGCAGTGTGAAATAAGCTTCTTCTAAGGCCTATTGTTCTTCCTAATGGCTTATTAACTTAAATGGGTGCTTCCCAGCCATCTAGACAGAGTCTTTTGTCTAGTGGGTGTTCCCCATGTCTAAGCACATTTGTAACACATATACATAGTCAATATTCCTAACGTCAGATACAAAAATTATACATGCATAGACGTAAGATAATCATATTCAATAAATCATAACCGTTTCAATGATATCTTACATGACCCATCTTGCAAAAATACTTCATAGTTATGCCATAATCATATTGTAATATCTCTATGAAGAATATGGGGTGCAGTGTCACACATACCTTTTTCCCAGGAAGCCCAGAAGCACCATCTTCTCCTTTAACACCCACTTCACCCTAAAAGATAAATTGCATATTTAGAGATTTTGAAGATTTCTAAGTTTGCCTTGCTACCAAAGCAACATGTTATTAACAGATTGATTTATTTCCCATGCATATAGTTTTGTTTTCTACCAAGCTTTACAAAATATCACAAAAGGGGCTCTCATTGTGAGAGCATTCTTTAGTGAAAATATGAGCTATGTAAACTTGGGAAAAAAACCTTATGGCATAATATTAAAATCCTCACTTAAAAAAAAAAGAGAAAAGAAAAGCAATTCAGAATTAAGGCCTGGTAACTACTCATACACATGCTTAACTTTGCTACCCCAAGCACTCCCATTGATTTCAGTGGAACGACTCATTGTGGTATTAAAGTTGTACCTTTGGTGGGCACTTCTGTCATAACTTGCATTATAATGAAAAAGGTGGGATTTATATTTTTCTACATTACAGATGCAGGAGAGCAAGATTTCTCTGTGCTTCTGTGGCAGGGTTATGTGTATACAAATATCAGTATCTAATACCTTCTATCCTCATTAGGATATACCGGAGAAAAGGAAAGTGTGTTTCAATCACAGAATCATAGAAGATTAGGGTTGAAAGAGACCTCAGGAGGTCATCTAGTCCAACCCCCTGCTCAAAGCAGGACCAACACCAACTAAATCATCCCAGCCAGGGCTTTGTCAAGCTGGGCCTTAAAATCTCTAAGGATGCAGATTCCACCACCTCCCTAGGTAACCTATTCCAGTGCTTCACCACCCTCCTAGTGAAACAGTGTTTCCTAATATTCAACCTAGACCTCCCCCATAGCAACTTGAGACCATTATTCCTTGTTCTGTCATCTGTCACCACTGAGAACAGCCGAGCTTCATCCTCTTTTGAATGCCCCTTCAGGTAGTTGAAGGCTGCTATCAAATCCCCCCTTCACTCTTCTCTTCTGCAGACTTAACAAGCCCAGTTCCCTCGGCCTCTCCTCGTAAGTAATTATTTTTCTCATTTTATAGAAGGTTTCAAAAATATAGGGACCAAAATCCTACTGTCCTAAAACAAAACTCCCATTCATTGCAGGATTTACCCCAGTATCTACATACATGCTACATGCAGCTAATATTTCTACTGCCAGTAGCTCACATGTGCAGTTAGTATTTCTTCTTTTTTAAGATGCTAATAGTCAGGGGCAAAAGAAGTTCTCACTAAATTGGAATAGCCACATCTCGTGCTTTAATGTTGAAATCCTTTAATGTTGAATTCATCTACTCCCAATATTTAAAAACAAGTATAAAATCTGTTGGGGATTTGCTGAAAGATTTATAGGACTAATCCTCAGATGGTGTAAATTGGCATAACCTCACTAACGTCAATGCTCCTATGGCAATTTATAATAACTGAGAATCTGGACCATTGTTTTTTAAAAAAAAGTGAAAAAAACACCTAAATTTTCCTTAATAATTTCAAGTATGAGAATCTGAAGTTTTGAAATTAAAATAAGGGAAGATAACAAAAACACTGATTGATTATTAGATACTCTAATAATCACAAATGCAAAGTTCTTTTACTCCTAGGAAGAAAGTTTCTCTTTTAGATAGCAGTCAACAGCTCAATTCTGCAGCCCCTTTTCAGTCAATAGCACATATGACAGTAATCCCACTGATTTCAATGGCATTGCTCATATAAGTGCTACTCAGTGGGAGGAAAAGTTTACAGAATTAGACACCAAGTAAAGAAAAGAAAAAAATCTAGAGTCTGAAGATCATGTTTTCTGGTTACCAGTTTCTAAAAGCAGGCAATTTCTTCAGGTGACTACTTCCTGAACTTTGAAATGATACAACTCTCTTGCGTATAACCCTTGCCTTTGTCTTTATCTCTTCCTCTCTTGCCACAACATCCATTCACAGAAACCCCACGGAAATGACTGCACCTGCACAAGCCAGCTGGCAACTCTTATTTAATGGCATGTGAGTGGGGATCAGCAAATCAAGCAAAATGAGTTACACATGTTTATGCAGCTGCATTCCATGCAAAATTCAAATCCAGTGAATTGAAGCAATGATTAGGGTTTTTTTTCATTTTTTTTCATATTGAAATTGTCTTGAATATAGTTATGTTAAGTTAGTTCAATCCCAACTGCAGAATAAAATCTTTAGTTTGTGACTGACAAACAGCCACCGGCAGTATGAGAGGGTGAACAGCAGAAATGACTCCTGTTTCCTTGCCTAATCACCCACAGAATGAATGTTAGATCATACTTTGCTTCCTATGCCACTTTCAACTAAGAGAGACCAGAACCGTTTTATATTCAGCAGAATATTTTTACATATTATATGCTATAAATTCATAGTTCTATATGCTACTTATGTAAAAAAGAGCTCTAAGTGTGAGTGACTTACGAACTAGTCAACCATGCTAAATTTACACAGCTGTTTCATAATAGTAGATAGACTTTCCTCCTGAAGACCTTAAGACAACTATATTCCATAGCAAATTGGATTATGAAGTTATTCCTGCATCATATAATTGTGATTTTAATAAGCAAAGTGTAAAGCATACAGATTATACTCCCTATATAAGAGCGACTGAGCTTTCATACAGACATCAGGATAGAGTAAATAGCAGAAAAAAGAATCAGTAGGGCTATGAATGGACGAATGGACTATAAGGTGGATAGAAAGCTGGCTCGACCATCAGACTCAACAAGTACTGATCAATGGCTCAATGCCTAGCTGGCAGCCGGTATCAAGCGGAGTGCCCAAAGGGTCGGTCCTAGGGCCAGTTTTGTTTAACAGCTTCATTAATGATCTGGATGATGGGATGGATTGCATCCTCAGCAAGTTCGCGGATGACACTAAGCTGGGGGAAGCATTAGATACACTGGAGGGTAGGGATAGGGTCCAGAGTGACCTAGACTAATTGGAGGATTGGGCCAAAAGAAATCTGATGAAGTTCAACAAAGACAAATGCAGAGTCCTGCACTTAGGACAGAAGAATCCTATGCACCGCTATAGGCTGGGGACCGACTAGCTAAGCCGCAGTTCTTCAAAAAAGGACCTGGGGATTACCGTGGACAAGAAGCTGGATATAAGTCAACAGTGTGCCCTTGTTGCCAAGAAGGCTAACAGAATATTGGGCTGCATTAGCAGGAGCATTGCCAGCAAATCAAGGGAGATGATTATTCCCCTGTATTTGGCACTGGTCAAGCCACACCTGGAGTATTGCGTACAGTTTTGGGCCCCCCACTACAGACAGGATGTGGACAAATTGGAGAGAGTCCAATGGAGGGTAACAAAAATGATTAGGGGGTGGGGCACATTACTTATGAGGAGAGGCTGAGGGAAATGGGATTATTTAGTCTGCAGAAGAGAAGAGTGATGGGGAATTTGATAGCAGCTTTCAACTACTGAAGTGGGGTTCCAAAGAGGATGGCTGTTCTCAGTAGTGGCAGATGACAGAACAAGGAGCAATGGTCTCAAGTTTCAGTGGGGGAGGTCTAGGTTGGATATTAGGAAAAACTATTTCACAAGGAGGGTGGTGAACCACTGGAATGGGTTACCTAGGGAGGTGGTGGAATCTGCATCCTTAGAGGTTTTTAAGGCCCGCCTTGACAAAGCCCTGGCTGGGATGATTTAGTTGGCGTATGTCCTGCTTTGAGCAGGTGGCTGGACTAGATGACCTCCTGAGGTCTTTTCCAACCCTAACCTTCTATGATTCTATGTACATTATTATTTTATCTGCTGTTATTCTATAACAACCACCATGCTTTGCTTTTCATTCATAGGTCTCAAAGTAGTTTACAAAGGTGAGCATGCATCACTATCTCAAGATTACAGGTAGGGAGACTGAGGCACAGAATCAGAGGAAAAAACAGGTTCACTGACTCCCAGCCCTATGCTCCATCTGCTTGACCAGTCTTCCTTGTCCCAGAGCATGCTAGCAATACACTGAATACTGGATGTGTGCTTTATAAATATAAACAAATAAATTAATAACAACAAATGATTGCAATAATAGAACAGAATTAAAATCAATGACAGAGAGAAACTAACAGCAGCAATTTTTAATCAGGCAAAGTGGTTAATTCTGAGCTTTCCAAAATACTCAGACAAAACAGACTGCTTACACCAGACACCCATCATTTGCTGGCTCAGGGTTAAGACTTGGATTTAAAGGCAGGGTTCTAAAAAAACCACGTATTAAGTACGAAACTAAAGGGCTACTAATAAGTAATGTGGGGAAGATTTTCAAAGGCAGAAAAGGTAGTTGGGCACTTGAGTTAAGAATCTGATTATAAGGATTATTGCTGATTACAGGTATCAAAAATTAGAACCATACTGTAATTACAATGTAACTACACTGCACGATAACAAATGTTCATGCACTATGAAATATAACTAATTAATATAATCTGATTAGTCTGGTGGTCTAGTTGTAAAAGAAAATCTGAGTTCAAAACCTGAGCTGTGTGAGCCTATAGGTTATGGTGAACTGAACCCAAATGTTTTATTCACAAAGATTGGAAGCAAACCCATCTATTTATGTTGTTTGGAAGTTATACCATAGTTGAATACACTCTGACAACCACAGGAATCCCATCTCTCTCCCTTACATTGTAGTCCTTTCTATTACCAGCCCATTCTTCCAATTACTGTGAAATCCTTGGTGTTTTGAGTTGAGAGCAAATAATACCCCTTAAGCGTTAGGCTCAAGTGACCTCGCACCTCTCCTGGAGACAGGCAGCCTTTCTCCCTCATACTCTGAGGGGTGGTTCCTGGCTGCCTCTTTCCCTACTTTTTATCTTATTAAAGGGACCATCAGGAATGGCCAATCTCCAATACACACCAAAGGTATTGGAGAGAGGCCAGGACACAATTGACTCCTTCATAGGTAGCAGGAAAGGGACACACTAAGCCCAGGCCACTAAGGCCCAGATCCACAAAGGGACTTATAGACACCTCAGAATGTGATTCAGAAAAGCCAGCAAGCTAGGTGGAGAGCTGCCTAAAACAGCCAATGGGAGATGCTGAGGAGAGGGGTGTGTCCTTCACCCTCCCCCTCAGGGACTTAGATTTCTAAATCCAGGTTTCAGGGAAGCACCTATCTCTGCTAGCAATCCACAACCAGGAACCCCTCTCTTGGAGTCAGGTGGCTTCGGTGCCTAAGTAATTTCTTATGAGGACAAGTTAAGCACCTGCCTCCCTCCACACAAAACAGTGGCTGGAGATAGTGGTGGTGCTGCCACCCACCTTAACCTTTAACCCAGTAGTCACAGCACCCACCTGGAATGTGGGAGACCCAGATTCATTTATCCCCTCTAATCTGAGTGGAGAAAGAATTTGAACAGGGGTCTCCCAACTCTCAGCAGGGTGCTCTAATCACTGAGTTATGGGATAGTCTGATGTGGGGCTCCCTCAGTCTCTCCTGTTGAAGCTGTTCCACTTTGGATAAATACTTCAAGAGTCACTGGGCCAGAGAGAAAAAGACTCTGTAGCTGGTGGTTGAGGCACCGGCTGGGAAAGTGGAAGACCAGAATCCCATCCCCCTGCTCCAATGACTCTAATTAGACAACGGTTTCTAGGGAAGGTGAAGATGTCTGAGAAGGCCTCACAGACTTCCCCTTGGTACAAACATAATCCTTCAGGTTTATGGATACATCCCAAACTTTGAAACCAGGGTCAGTTTGAAAGGGATAAAAGGTACAATACAAATATTTCACACTTGTAATTCAAAACTGCTCAGTTCTACGGTCCTGCAGGTAGGAGTGTTACCTTAGCCTTGTGAGAGTAGAGAACCTTGTGCTACTAATATTAAAAAATAAAATAAAAACCCTCTGGACAGTTCTGGAATGGTACTGATAATGGTTCCAGAGTGAATTTAGCCAAAAAGATGGGCTATTATGCCATGGGATCGCTAGAGAAGGAGGAATATAGGAAAACAAGGAGAAAGGGGTGAAAAGATGTTCATGGCTGCAAGAGAGTAAAGGACCATTTGTCTCAGATTTGTACAAGATGATAATACCCTGATTTTCCGCATACAAAGTTAGCAATGCAGACCTTGAAGGAACACTAAAACAACCACAGGGAAATAAACTGTCAGCTCATCCATCCAACCACTGAGCAATGATACTTAAATGCACTAAAGATGGTAACAGTTTCATAAACTGAACATAGAAAAGATCTGGTCAATGTTATGGGTCATGAAATCCATTCAGTATAATTAAATTTTGAAATAGCACAATGACCTGTGATTAAAAACTGAATTTAAACCTATCATTAATATTCACTGTGAATGGCAACGTAATGACAATTCTTTGCAACAGAATTCAAGGTGTTTACCAAGTAAAATATTTAATAAATAGCAGACTCTTCAGAGTCTTGATATATGTTACAGATAATAGGAGGGTTGCTATATTTTTGACAATGCTCACCACTTCTGTCAAGTCATAAGCAGACAGAGCGGAAGTTTACCAGATCAACATAATAAAATGTTCCTCTCAATTTTCCTGCAAGATTCCTCCTAAAACAAAACCAAGTTTTAAATAATGATTGTGTGGACAGCAACATATTCCCTTCTTATGATGCTAACCATTTCCCAGTCTGAAGTGGAAGCAATTTTGAACATCTGACACTACCTGCAGCACTGTTTTTTGATCATCTCATTACATTAACTATTCAGAATGCCTCAAAGGCAATTGACCTTTTAAATCTTCATGTCATGCAGCTATTACGTGGTGCACCTATTGTAAAACTAGAAATTATATGCTAGTACTGAATACAAAAGATGGTACCTTTTTTCTTTTATCGTGCATTACAATTGTAGGATCACATATAGCAAAACTGACCTAAAGCAAAATGTGTTAAAAAGAATGACAAGAGCAACTTGTCTTTAAGCTGACAAATTCAATTCATTTCATGTCTAAAGCCCTAAGATATGTTATTAAAAACTTATTTTGGTCAAAGATACATATTTGCAAGTTCAGGATTGAAGTCATGTAAAATGTATTTACATGACAATATGAAATGTTAATTCTTAAGTTAGAAAACTATATCTACAATCAGTTTCAAGAACTGAATCTGATATGAGAAAGAAAGTACCAACTGATTATGTCACACATTAGGCCATGGTTTTGTTAGCAAGAGACATGCAAATGCAGTGAATGGGTGGAAGTGTGGACATAATTTGGCCTAGAGCACATAAATATTCCTAAGTGTCATATTAAGTTTCTGCATTTGTCCTCAGTAGGAATGGACACACTGGTCCAGATAAAATGAAAATTTACCCTCCCGTGAACCTTTGTCAGCACTCAAACCCAACCTAAATCCAGCTTTTTTTTTTAGGTTTGATTAAGTTTTCACATTTGCACCTTTACAAGTCTATGTTCCAACTGGCACCAGATACAGAAACGTCCAGCTACCTTAAAAGCCATTCTCACTGAATTTGTGGTCTAATTAGAAGAAAGAAATACTAGAAAGTTAAAAAGAAAGTTGTGCCCATAAGAAATCCAGTCTAATTTTGCACACCCAAGAAACTCATATTTCTAACAAGAGTCCAGACTTCTGGATCTATATCTAAATTGAGTCTCCAAGCCTTTTGAGAGTTGCCCACCACTAATTAGTACAATGAACATCAGATATGAAGGGAATCATCCTGAGGGTTTTAGAACACGATAAATATAAAAGCTTTAGCAGGAGTCAGGGGAGCTTAGGCTAAAAAAGGAGCCAGACAGAGACCACATGTTCTCTAGAGTTAGTGGGTATATGCTGACACATGACCTCCAAGTGCATATATGGGAGCAAGATACTGAAAAAGGGAAATATGCGCTTTGTGAAGCTCTCATTTTGTAACTGCAATACACTGGTCTAGAACACACAACAATGTCTCCCTGTAATAGATTGCCTGAGCAACTACAACTTACCACATTCACACTACCAAAGGAGCTCTCAGCTCAAGCAGAAAGTCCTCTTTTCAGTTCTGAAGTTCCCAGGTTCAATGACTGCTATCAACCAGGATGTCTGTATGTATGTGGCTATGGTTTTTTACATGAAGAATTTTCTTTCCTTTTTCAGGCAGACTGAAAACTTTAAGGCTACTACTTAAAACAGATGAAAAATGTAAATGTCTGGAGACTTAACACTGCAGGTTAGACACAGTGAACCAAAAATATATTTTCGTGGACCTAACTGAAAAGAACAATTCCTTCTGGGTCACTGGTTTGAATCTGAACAGGGGAAGGTTTATCTAAATATAGTTAGTATCTGATGGCTATTAAATTCAATGAGTTTGTGATCTGAGTCCAGTGCCTAGTGGACAGACCTCCACATCACAAAACACACCAGTCATAACTGCACTAAGTAGTAACCTTGTGGTCAATCTCAGGACGAAAGATAGGAACTAAATCCACTTGCTGAATTAATTAATATCATCCCCCTCTAAGCAGTCCCATTTCCCTCCCTCCCCCTTCCCAGAGGAGAAGAGAGGCACACTGGCAGAGTAATGTGGAGAACCTTGCAATGATGCTATTGCCAGAGCCGTGCGTATGAGAACGCCAGATCACAATGGATGTGTCATAAATATAAAGGGAAGGGTAAACCCCTTTGAAATCCCTCCTGGCCAGGGGAAAGCTCCTCTCACCTGTAAAGGGTTAAGAAGCTAAAGGTAACCTCGCTGGCACCTGACCAAAATGACCAATGAGGAGACAAGATACTTTCAAAAGCTGGGAGGAGGGAGAGAAACAAAGGGTCTCTGTCTGTCTATATGCTGGTCTTTGTTGGGGATAGACCAGGAATGGAGTCTTAGAACTTTTAGTAAGTAATCTAGCTAGGTATGTGTTAGATTATGATTTCTTTAAATGGCTGAGAAAAGAATTGTGCTGAATAGAATAACTATTTCTGTCTGTGTATCTTTTTTGTAACTTAAGGTTTTGCCTAGAGGGGTTCTCTATGTTTTTGAATCTAATTACCCTGCAAGATATCTACCATCCTGATTTTACAGGGGGGATTTCTTTATTTCTATTTACTTCTATTTTTATTAAAAGTCTTCTTGTAAGAAAACTGAATGCTTTTTCATTGTTCTCAGATCCAAGGCTTTGGGTCTGTGGTCACCTATGCAAATTGGTGAGGCTTTTTATCCAACATTTCCCAGGAAAGGGGGGGTGCAAGTGTTGGGAGGATTGTTCATTGTTCTTAAGATCCAAGGGTCTGGGTCTGTAGTCACCTAGGCAAATTGGTGAGGCTTTTTACCAAACCTTGTCCAGGAAGTGGGCTGCAAGGTTTTGGGAAGTATTTTGGGGGGAAGGATGCGTCCAAACAGCTCTTCCCCAGTAACCAGTATTAGTTTGGTGGTGGTAGCAGCCAGTCCAAGGACAACGGGTGGAATATTTTGTACCTTGGGGAAGTTTTGACCTAAGCTGGTAAAGATAAGCTTAAGAGGTTTTTCATGCAGGTCCCCACATCTGTACCCTAGAGTTCAGAGTGGGGGAGGAACCTTGACAGGCTGAGAATTCCAATTTTCCCCAGCCAAGTTCTAATGGCTGGTTAAATCTTTTTCATGATGGATCCACTTTTAATGGTGCAGAGCTGAAACCTCATCAAAGGAAAGAGACTATTTCTCACCATATTTTGGATAAAAGAGAAAGTACGTAAGAGGAAAGATTTTTTTCTTTGTTATGTTCTACTTCTCTTCCACATCATTTATCACATTATGGGTATTGGCTGAAAAAGCAGCAAAAGTTTTTAACATGCCCACTCCACCTCTGATCTCCTGTGTTTGCCTCCTCTTGCCCCCTCCCAAATTCCTAAGAAACTTAATTGGGAGCCTCAAACCACTTCATATCCTTAAAATTAAACTTCACCTTAAACATTGCCCCGTTACTTCTCTAGCTTCAGGAGGCTTGAGGTGCCTAAATTGGGAGGTGATTTAAGGCTGTCAATTCTGTTTATTAGGAATTTAATAGGAGAGGAAGGGAAGAAGAAGGGGATGAAGGCCAGGAGAGCAGGTGGAGAGAGAAAAGGGCCATTTTAAACTACTCCTCCTGTCTTCTGAGAGTTCTTTTCTTTAGTAATTTCTCTTATCCTGCTTCAATGTATTTTTCCTAGTGGAAAGACACTTTTTTTCTTTTAATTAAAATGTAAATTAATGAATCATACTCTAATAGCCATAAACCATTCCAGGATGTGCATCAATAGGCACTTTGATGTCTGAAGGCACTCTGCCTTTGTGGCTGCAATATACCTAAGGCATATACCAATAGCCTATGAATGTACACCTTGGAGCAGCTTATTGCCATAATAAAATACTTAATTCTCCAGGGATGTCAGTCTAGCACCTTTCATGAGGTCTAAATTCACTTCAAATGGATAAGTAAATAAAAACAAAGAATATTTTACAGTAACTTAGTAATATTCCAATAAAGCGAGGAACACAGGATGCATGTTCGCTAAATATATCATTGTTCAAGCTACTACCAGGGACATTATTTTTCTTAAGGATTATTACACACAGATGATGTATTCGGCTGTTTATATCACCTGATCCAAAATACAATGTAATCAGCACATGCCTAAGTAAGATTCTGAGTAGCCGCACACCATGCTAAGGATGTGGAAGCTGTTTCCAGAACAGGAAATAAGGTAAAGTTTTCAGCTCAGCAGAAAGTGGAAAACCACTACTTGAGAAATTATATCTAAATGTATTAAACTTCAGGCAAATACCCATTGACTTCTGACTTTTGCTACTTGCGGAATACTTATGTTACTTGGTTGAAAAGTTTTGAGAGCAGTTAAAAATATTCTCCAGGACTAACTTAAATTCTGTACCTGAAAGCTGCAATTGTTGGCTTTCATCTACCCTGGAAAGCCTAGCAGCAGCTGGCGGTGTATGCTCCACTGCAGACAGCTGGTAGGCAACAGACTAGAATGGGGTTATGAGTTTTCTGGCTACTGCCCACACATTATGGGGCTGGCAAAGCAACCGTACCCTCTGTGATGAAATCTGGGCATCAAGCCCTGGCAGGCCATGCTTGGGTGCAAGACTGAGGAAGTGGCTGTGATGGTGCATCCCATAATGCTTTATAGAAATATGCTTATGAGTGTAAATATGACATAACTGGAATATGTTTTATGCTAGATATGCCATGTAACATATCCTTGGAAAGGTTATGTTCTTCTACATGTATTCATCCTATTCGTATGCATGTATCATTTTTATATGTGAAGTTATGAGCGTTGGCTCTATGCTTGTATTTAAAGTGTTTGCAGTAGAAAGCACCTAAGGCAGATTTGGTCAACAAAGTGTGAAATGGTTATTCAAGTAATTGGGAGTACTTGGTTAACAACTGACCTTGATAGATGCCAATGCACACCTGAGCTTTCCTAGGAATGTCCTGTAGAAAACTGAGTCATGCATGGACATGTGACTTGCCCATGTGACTCCAAAACTCCATTTTCTGGCTGGATTCTACATGGGAGGAGAGAGGGGTTTCCACCCACAAGAGAGACTATATATGCCCCTGGGAAAACCCTCCATTTTGTCTTCAGCTGGCTCAAGAGATAGCCTCTCCACCCCAAGGAGATGCCTGAAAGAAACTGGAATGAAGGAGAGTAACTACAGGGGTGTGAGTGATTGCTGGACCCAGACTAGAAGGAGGCTAGTCTGTCAAAGAAGCTAATTGGAACATCTCTAAGGATGAGATTTATCTGCATTTAGTTTCCTGCTGTATTAGGCATAGACTTGCGTATTTTATTTTATTTTGCTTGATAATTCACTTTGTTCTGTCTGTCATTATTTGGAACCACTTAAATCCTACTTTTTGTATTTAATAAAATCATTTTTTACTTATTAATTAACCCAGAGTATGTATGAATACCTGGGGAGGGGGGGCAAACAGCTGTGGATATCTCTCTATCAGTATTATAGAGGGCGATCAATTTATGAGTTTTCCCCATATAAGCTTTATACAGGGTAAAACGGATTTATTTCAGGTTTGGACCCCATTAGGAATTGGGTATCTGAGTGCTGGAGACAGGAGCACTTCTTAAGCTGTTTTCAGTTAAGCCTGCAGCTTGTGTGGGATGTGGTTCAGACTTGGATCTGTGTTTGCAGCAAGCAAGTGTGTCTGGCTCAAACAAGGCAAGGTTCTGAAGTCCCAAGCTGGCAGGGAAAACAGGCTCAGAGGTAGTCTCGGCACATCAGGTGGCATTCTCAAAGGGGTTTCTGTGATCCAACCCGTCACAGTGGCAACAGCCAAGAGAGTGGGGGTCCTTCCAACAGGCAGAATGTTACAGATCAAACACCTCTGAATCCAATGTAGAGAGGGAATGTAGGGATAGGAGCCACGGCCATTGAGACAGCTCCCCCTTCAGAGGTGTATGTGGGGACTGAGGGCTATGGCATGGTGATCCAGGTAGTATGGATTACAAAGGAAAGATGACCTGCACTGGATGAGTTATTGCCAGACAGTTACCACATACAGCCAATAATATTAGTTTATTATCCATTTATTGTGTAATGTTATAATTAATTAATGTTACATTATCTATATTTATAGTATATTAAGTAGAGGAAAAGTAGAGTTAATTTACAGAATTATAGAAGTATAAGATTAATTAGTATTAAGAGGAATTATGTATTCGATATAAATAACACAAGATAAAATGCTGAGGCCTGCAAGATTTTAGCTTAGCTAGTTTAGACCTTGGAGACAAGATTTGCTTTTACATTTGCATTTTATAATTTAAAATTTAATCTTTCGGCTACCAATCAAAAAAAGAGGGTTGACACTTCCATGTACATGCCCAGAATGGTTATAGACAAAATCACATTATAAAAAAGGATGCCCAGAGTGGGAAAATTAAGCTTCCTATGGGAAACCTCCAGCAGGGACCATCCCTGAATTGATGATCAATCCATAAGAGGGCCGTCAGACTCTAACACCACTTAGAAGGATATGAGTATGTCTGTAGTTATAACTGATATATGATTATATTTAGGAATTATACCTGCTGTAACATTTATAACTTTGTTGGCAACAAAGCCGGCAAGTTTAATAAAACTGCTAAAATATAATGGACCTCGTTCTTATACTTTTATGTGTTACTTGCCTACGGTTTCAACTATGGTTACAACTACAATACCCACCTGCTGAAGTGAAGAAACAGATTGACAGAGCCAGAAGAGTACCCAGAAGTCACTACTACAGGACAGGCCCAACAAAGAAAACAACAGAACACCACTAGCCATCACCTTCAGCCCCCAACTAAAAACCTCTCCAACGCATCATCAAGGATCTACAACCTATCCTGAAGGACGACCCATCACTCTCACAGATCTTGGGAGACAGGCCAGTCCTTGCTTACAGACAGCCCCCCAACCTGAAGCAAATACTCACCAGCAACCACACACCACACAACAGAACCACTAACCCAGGAACCTATTCTTGCAACAAAGCCCGTTGCCAACTGTGCCCACATATCTATTCAGGGGACACCATCATAGGGCCTAATCACATCAGCTACACTATCAGAGGCTCGTTCACCTGCACATCTACCAATGTGATATATGCCATCATGTGCCAGCAATGCCCCTCTGCCATGTACATTGGTAAACTGGACAGTCTCTACGTAAAAGAATAAATGGACACAAATCAGACGTCAAGAATTGTAACATTCAAAAACCAGTTGGAGAACACTTCAATCTCTTTGGTCACTCGATTACAGACCTAAAAGTTGCAATTCTTCAATAAAAAAAACTTCAAAAACAGACTCTGAGAGACTGCTGAATTGGAATTAATTTGCAAACTGGATACAATTAACTTAAGCTTGAATAGAGACTGGGAGTGGATGGGTCATTACACAAAGTAAAACAATTTCCCCATGTTTATTCCCCCCCCCGCCAACCCTCCATTGTTCCTCAGATGTTCTTGTTAACTGCTGGAAATGGCCCACCTTGATTATCACTACACAAAGTGTCCCCGTCCCCCGCCCCCGGCTCTCCTGCTGGTAATAGCTCACCTTAAGTGATCACTCTTGTTACAGTGTGTATGGTAACACCCATTGTTTCATGTTCTCTATGTATATAAATCTCCCCACTGTATTTTCCACTGCATGTATCCGATGAAGTGAGCTGTAGCTCACGAAAGCTTATGCTCAAATAAATTTGTTAGTCTCTAAGGTGCCACAAGTACTCCTTTTCTTTCTGTGGTTTCATGTGTTCCTGTGAGGTCTAAATCTAGAACAAACATAATTCTACTGAGCTTGAGACTGAAGCCACCGGAGCTGAACCCACTATAGCATAATTAACATTAAATAAAATAAAAGACTACACAGATATTACTTAAAGCACTGGCCTAGTGAAACCACATTCTGGGTCTCTTGTCTGTCTTCCTGCAGGGTCCAGAACAGTGGTAGTAAGGAAAAAGGAAAAGCACAAGGAAAATGGAAGGACCACGGGATGGGTACCATTCTGTTTTATTATAATATAATTAATTTAATCTTTATATTAATATATTTAATAGATGTATAAAAGGATTTCTCAAAAAAAAAAAAAGCTGTATAAGCTGTCTTGTTACAGAAAGAAGGAAGAAACAGAGGTAAAGCCTTGGCAGGTGTCATAGGGGATTGGCATCTTACCTTTTCTCCTTTATCTCCTTTCTGACCTGGCAAACCAGCTACTCCTGGCAATCCTGCTTCACCCTGTTTAAAAATGAGTTTTCAGATAACAGAAATATGTGATATTTTTCCTTTTTCTACCACAGAAACTTTAACAATACAAATCGGTCAAGACAAATATGGCACTAACACTGGGACAATGATACAGTGCTGCCATTTGACACTAAAAAGATAAGATTCCAGGAAATAGTGAACTCTCACATACGCAAATCTAGGTTAAAATATAATTGTGAAAGAATAGTTTTCATTTCTGATCCTGCTTCTGAAGATGATCCAACAACAGTCCATTTGTTTTGTGTATTCAAGACATTTAATCTTGTAAAGCTAACAAACATTAACTTTTAATTTAATTTACATTTATTTTATCTTAACCTCTAAATATAAGGCTAGGTGCACCACCACAGAAATAAACCATTTCCACACCTCCAAAGAAATTCAGAATTTCTACACCTGTATCAATTAAACAGCATGGTGCATTAAATAACAGCTTGAGAATCTGCAAAGCATGCAAGATAAAGGATATAAGTGTAGAAGAAGACTCTCATACTTTGTTTGGAAAGCAGAGGCATTGGTCTTTAGACTCCTGCTGTGCTACTGGAAGAGCATGTATTTTGCTGACATGAACAGTCACTGGTGACGAAGAAGTAGTAATGAAACTGTCCTCCAGTGGGCACTAAAATAGAAATAATGATTATTCTGGATTGAGTCCACTGCTGGTAACTGACAAGTAAAAATCCAAACATTGTTCCTATTAAGCCTTTTTTGTCTCAGGTTACTGCACACAGTACCAGTAAAATGAAGACTACAGATGTGTGATCCTTCTGCACTGAAACCAAACCTACGCAAATATGCCTGTTTTATAAATAAAACAGAAGTCACTCTAGGTGTAATACAATGTTAGGAAATCCACGATCTCTCCTGTCACAGTGTGAGGAACCTAGTTTCCCTGAAAATGGAAGAGGGGAATAAAAGGCTACTGAGCCACCTGGTCACCCCAGGAAATGATTAAAATTAAGAGGGGAGCTCATGGGCAAGGGGGAAGGTTGTCACTTTTGTAATGTAAATTGCTGGGTTTACCGTTCTGAAACCCCCCAAACTGAAGCCAATGCTCAAATGTCTGGAAACCATCTGAGCTGAGGCTACTCGTTAGGTATGCTGAAAGTCAGGTGAATAGAAACTGGCATATTCTAATGAAGACATAACCAGGGTCTCTGTGATCCTGCAGTCATGGAATTTCACCCAGAATATATCTCTTGTGCAGAATTTTGCTTCATAATATAAGCTTTTCTTTTAAAACAATGCATTTTTAGCCATTATGGTTGCTAAGAAAGGCTTATAAAAATCAGAAAATATAAAATTGCTTACAATAGTTACATTTAAAACAACTACGTTTATGATGATTATAATAACGTAACAATGTTTAGGCCATTCATTTTACATCTTCAGCACAGGAAGCTTTGTCATCTGTCTGTGGAATAAGATATACTAGAATTCAAAGCTTCTTTTATCTGCGTAGTGGAACTGTACTTTAAGGATGCTATAAATTCAATATGACAAGGTGGCTAAAGAAGGACCTGAAGAAGAGCTCAGTGTAGCTCAAAAACTTGTCTCTCTCACCAACAGAAGTTGGTCCAATAAAATATGTTACCTCACCACCTTGGCTCTCTAATATCATGGGACCATCATGGATACAATACTGCAAACATAAATTTAGTGTGACCTTTTCCATACATAACTAAAATTATTAGTTGTTTCATAGCCTGTTTAAAATGCATTGTTTTAAAAGAAAAGCTTATATTATGAAGCAAAATTCTGCACAAGAGATATATTCTGGGTGAAATGCCATGACTGCAGGATCACAGCTTCTTCTTCTCTTCAAATTTGTGTTTAGTTGTATCCTAGTGCACATTTTGCATGCACAACTCAGGTACAACTATTTAAAAAATATGGGCCTGGTTCAGCAAAGCACTTATTCAAATGCTCAGCTTCAAGCAAATGAGTAATCCCAGTGACTTCAAGCCCACATAGCTTGTATCTGTCAAAACAAAGGAGAAAAGTAACTCCACTGAATTCAATGAATATGGCACCTTATCTTTACTATATGCATATCCAAAAAATGCAAACTACATCAAAGATAAAAATATAGTTGTCAGGAACAGGACATTCAGTTGTTTATTTTCTTTATTTCTATTTTCCTTATAGTCTTAAAATGAAAGTATGTTATCAAAAGTTCTGGCCCATTCTCTCTCCACTCCATTCTATCTCATACAGGTTTGTAATGCCCCTTCCACAAGCCCCACTGTCGACACATAATGGAATCATAAGTAAAGCTGATAATAAAGTATAAAACTCTCTCTTTTCTCTGGAACCACCCATTCCTTTAGCTCAGTGGGAAAGATCTACATTCTAATCACTCTACTTGTGACTTCCTCGACTATTAATTAGTATGGATAACTGTATCTAGAAAGAGGGGCATGGCAGCCTCCAGTGTTCTTCATTCGGACAGTGTCCCTCATATTCCTCTTTCACTGAAGTGCTGCTTTGCCAATGCTATCCTGTTTCAACAATCCACCTAGCAAGAGCTCTCCTGGAAAATGTATCCCATTTTTAGGAAAGACCAATTTAACGTGGCCATGCTCCTTGTTTACATTCTTTAAATAAAATAAGGTGAAAGTTTTGTCATAAAAGATGATTAATGCATTTTCAGTTTTATATTTACATTTTTACAAATAACCTACCATGCCCTCAGATATTTCACAACAGGTCTCTTGAGCTGCAAATTTTGGGTTACAATAAATTGTTATGCGGCGAAGTTCAATCTGTTAAAAAATGTAAAAAAGAGTAGGGATTTATATCAACAGTAAAAAAGGAATATATTTAGGCACTAGTGGAAACTACAGTAATTTTCAGAACTTGCCATTATAATCGGTCATTCTGAAAATATCACATTTGACTTAAGTATGTAAGAAACAGACAAATTCAGAACTTTTAATAAAAAAATCACGAGTATGATGGACCAAATTCTTCTCTCAGCTACTGCAGTGTAAATCCTATATTGGGACCCAGTTATCTTCATGGAAGTTGTAATCCTCTGCATCACTCTTGCTATCAGTCCTGCATTTTAAATACTCAATGAAGTGCATTCTCAATCTCAAACCCCTGAAGTGAGCCCTTCTAGCAATCCACTAGAGCCAGAGTATGATCTACCACTTTGGACAGGCCTTTGCTTGGCCCTTTCCACTACGTCATTTGAAGAGCAGGAATCAAGTCTTTTATTCTGGATACTTTAGGATGGATTGTCAGAGAGGAGGTAGCCCCAGGAAGCTGATTATAGTTAGCTGATTATAGTTAGTGCAGTGGCCTACCTACTCTAACTTAAATCACTCACATAAGGTACTTTTTATCAGAGGAAAATTGACATAACACGGCTCTGCTCCCAACAACCCCTCCTCAATCCTGCCCTGGCCCCAGCACACCTCCTCTCTCCCCAAAAACACCATATACACTGGGGAGTATCAAGAGTGCTTGGTGGTGCAGGAACCATCTCCACGGCCTCCACCAGCTTTATGCCAGTGGATTTCCCCCATGCAAGGGGAATTCCCTACTGGCGAAGTCCACTGAAAATTTGGTCTTTTATTGTGTTTTAATGGCTGGGCTGTATTTAAGATTTAAGGGCAGGTCCTGAGGTGGTGGGAGACATTATACATTTTAAATAAATATGGGCTTCAACGTGCAAGATGATAAGTACTCTGGCCTTGATCATAGAATCTGTTTGGATAGAAATTCCGTGCTTGAATAATAAGGGTATAGCAATAGGGATATACTACCAACCTCCTGACCAGGACGGTGATGGTGCTTTTGAAATGTTGAGGGAGATTAGACAGGCTACTAAAACAGAAAACCCAATAATCATGGGGGACTTCAACTATATTGACTGGGTACATGTCACCTCAGGACAGGAAGCAGAGACAAAATTTCTGGACACCATATAGTTCTTCTTGGAGCAACTGGTCCCAGAACCCACAGAGGGAGAGGCAATCTTTGATTTAGTCCTAAGTGGAGCACAGGATCTGGTCCAAGGGTGGAATATAGATGAATAGCTCAGTAATGGCGACCATAATGTAATTAAAGCAACTTTCTTGTAGGAGGAAAAATATTAAAGAAACCCACCATAGTAGACTGTAACTTCAAAAAGGGAAACTTCACAAAAATGAGGAAGTTAGATAAATGGAAATTAAAAGTCACAAGCATTTCACTTTCGTAAGCTGCATAGAAACTAAAAACACCATAATACAGACTCAAACTAAAAGTATATCCCAAATTTAAAAAAGCAGCAAAGAAGACTAAAAAAAGGCCTTTTTTACTTTGTTGGTTAGCCAAAGAGGTGCTTAGAGGTAAAAAGAAATCCTTCAAAATTGGAAGTCAAATCCTACTGAAGAAAATAGGAAGGAACATGAACTCTGGCAAGTCAAATGTAAAAGTATAATTAGGCCGGCCAAAAAGAATCTGAAGAGCAACTAGCAAAAAAAAAAAAAAAAAAAGTTCCTGTTTAGTTTTTGTGTAAGTACATCAGAAGCAGGAACCCTGCCAAATGACGAGTGGGGCCACTGGATGATCAAAGTGCTGAACGAGCACTCCGTGAAGACAAGGCTGTTGTGGAGAAGCCAAATTAATTCTTTTTGTCGGTCTTCACCGCAGAGGATGTGAGGGAGTTTCCCACACCCGAGTCATTCTTTTTAGATGACAAATCTGAGGTCCTGTCCCAGGCTGAGGAATCAGTAGAGGAGGTTTTGGAACAAATTGATAAAGTAGTGATAAGTCACCAGGACCAGCTGGTATTCACCCAAGAGTTCAGAAGGAACTAAAATATAAATTGCAGTTACTATTTGTGGTATGTAATCTATCGCTTAAATCAGCCTCTGTACCAGATGACTGGCAGATAGCTAATGTAACACCAGTTTCTCAAAAAAGGCTCTCAAAGCAATCCATGCAATTACAAGTCAGTAAACCTAACTTCACTACCAGGGAAACTAGTTGAAATTATAGTAAAGAACAGAAATATCAGACATGTAGATGAACACAATATGTCGGGGAAGAGTCAACATGGCTTTTGTAAAGGGGAAGCATGCTTCACCAATCTATTAAAATTCTCTGAGGATGCCAAAAAGCATGTGAACAACAGTGATCCAATTGATATAGTGTACTTGGACTTTCAGAAAGCCTTTGACAAGGCCCCACACCAACTGCTCTTAAGTAAACTAAGCAGTCATGGAGGGAAAGTCCTCTCATGAATCAGTAACTGGTTTAAAGATAGGAAACAAAGGTTATGAATAAATCGTCATTTTGCACAGTGGACAAAGGTAAATAGCGGAGTCCCCAAGGGATCTGTCCTGCACCAGTGCTGTTCAATATATTCATAAATGATATGGAAAAAGGGATAAATAGTGAGATGGCAAACATTGCAGGAAATACAAAATTACTCAAGATAGTTAAGTTCAAAGCTGACAGCAAAGAATCACAAAAGGATCTCATAAAACTGAGTGACTTGGCAATAAAGTGGCAGATGAAATTCAATGTTGATAAATGCAAAGTAATGCACATGGGAAAACAGAATCCCAACTATACATAGAAAATGATGGTGTCTCAATTAGCTATTACGACTCAAGAAAGAAATCTTGTGGATATTTCTCTGAAAACATCTGCTCAGTGTGCAGCAGCAGTCAAAAAAGCTAACAGAATGTTAGGAACTATTAGGAAAGGGATAGATAATAAAAAAATACCATAATGCCACTATATAAATCCATGGTACACCCACATCTTGAATATTACTTGCACTTTTCATTGCCTCATCTCAAAAAAAAAGATGTATTAGAATTGGAAAAGCACATAGAAGGGCAACAAAAATGATTAGGGAGATGGAACAGCTTCCATAAAAGAAGAGATTAAAAAGACTGAGACTGTTCATCTTAGACAAGAGATGACTAAGGGGGAATATGGTAAAGAAGTCTATAAAATCATGAATAGTGTGGAGAAAGTGAATAAGGAAGTGTTATTTATCCCTTCACATAATACATGAATCAGGTCACCCAATGAAATTAATAGGCAGCAGGTTTAAACAAACAAAAGGAAGTACTTCTCACATCGGTTAGTCAACCTATGGAACTCATTCCGAGGGAATGTTTTGAAGGCCCAAAGTATAACTGGGCTCAGAAAAGAATTGGATACGTTCATGAAGGACAGGTCCATCATGAGCGATTAGCCAAGATGGTCAGGGAAGCAAGCCCATGATCTGGGTGTCCCTAAACCTCTGACTGCCAGAAGCCAGGACTGAATGAAAGGGGATACATCCCTCGATAATTTGCGCTGTTCTGTTCATTCCCTCTGATGCATCTGGCAACAGCCACTGCTGAAAGACAGGATACGGTGCTAGACGGACCATTTGTCTAACCAGTATGGCCGTTCTTATGTTCTTACCATCCAGTAACACACTTAAGGACTTGCTTAACTTTAAGTATACGAGTAGTTCCACTGAAGTTAAGCCCGTGCTTAAGTGTGTTTCTGGATCAGGACCAGAGTATTCAGCACTGTGCAGGATCAAGCTCTGCAATAATGCTAGGTTATGCTAATAATATAAAATAAAGTAAAACAGTTAACATGAATAATAATGTGCTGAGTGTAGAATGCAATTGGAAATTTTCATGTCATCACTCTAAACCCCACACAGTAGGCTTAAAACCTGGTAGGCAGATGTGTACTAAATATTAAAACTAACATTTCTCACAACTTCAAATTACTTCCTCTGAGTTTTTCCACAAAAAAGTATAAGAGGAAAAATCTCTGGAGTAGAATATAGATTGATCTATGTAAGGGTTACTTTGGTGACTCAGATAGCATATAAATAAAGGCCCCATTATCACTGGATAGGGAGATTCAATTGCCTTGGCACTGCAGCAGAGTTCTTACCACACCATTTTATTTAAAGATAATAATAATCATCTTATGAAGTTCCCCTGACTGTAGTTGCATGAATTATACTATTTTCAGACTCATACATCTACCATGTTTGCGTAGGTAAAGATTTAATGGTTCCCATGAAAATACTTGGAGTGGCTAACCATGTTATACATTCTTTCCCTTTCGATGACAAATTAGATAATATGAAAATTGAAAACTGAAAACAAAATTATTACTATAAAGTGAGCCCTAAACAGTATAGTAGTAATAAGTCAAAATGACTAACTTCTAAATGGATACAGAAATGTAAATAATACTGAAAACAGGAACCCGATTCTGTAGTCCTTATTCAGACAATATTGCCCATTTAGAACAATGGAGAGTTTTGCCTGAATAGAGATTGCATGAGTTGACACCTTGTTTAGAAGAGGATATCAAAAAAATCAAACAGTGAACTGGTGTAAAACACCCAATGAGTATTCTTTTTTTGCATTTTGTTTTGTTTTCATATTTATTTAGTATGCCGTTAGAAATATGTTTAAAACACGATTTCCATATTATCCCATTCTGCTTTAAGAATCATCTCACTGGTACAACTCACATCTACGGGCTTGTCATCTGCAGCTCGAGCAGCAATGAAAGTCCTTCCTTGAAAGTCAATGGAGTTCTTTAGATCAGTCTGCCATCTCTCAATTAAGTTACAATCCACATAGAGGGAAACGATCCTTGACTGTATGCTAATGGCAAGCTTATGCCACTGCCGATCAAAGAGAGGATAAATTTCACGATTTTTAAAGGTGTGGTGTAGCACATTTCCCTGAGCAGATTTGGCTATATATTCCACAACTTTTTTTGAACCATCAACTATGACAGACACCTGGGGAAAAAAAGCATAATTAAGTATAATTCGGAATTACAAGCAAACACAGACTGTACATAAACCAGGAAGAAAAATAAGTGAGCAACCTAATAGCATAGATTAGGCAGCAATCATGAAATATTCTCTCACGTAACTTTTTCAGTGTCCATCCATCCTACATTGCAACACACCTAGTACCATTCCAATATTACTGGAGAAATTTTGCTGAACTTCTGTATTTCTGGGATTTGAATAATGACCACCATGCTATTTCAGAACAGCAGATTTATCTTATGTAAATTAGATCTGAATCCAGAGGCAAAAGACCCACTAACCTATCCTATCCTCCTCTAACAAAAAAATTGAAAACTAAGTGAAAAATAAAATATATTCTTACCTGCGGGGTGTCATACTGATTTAAAATTTGCCATATATGCCACCGCTCCTTTCTGGTGTTTCGTCTTACACGGAATGTGGCTATTAAAGAGTATTCTTCAGGAAGCCCATTTGGAAATACTTGCCTATGGGTGCAGGGGGAAAGAAAACTGGTTCTTTTTATTCTGATACATGAAAGGAAGGTGGGAGAAGGGAACTAAGGATACAGCAGACATGTGTTCAACAGACAGTATCAAATCATGAATTCATTTACACTCATGAAACCCTACTGAGGCCAAAGGTTGCAATAATTAAGTCTTTGAATTTTGAAACTGAAAGTTACTATGCTGCAAACACAACTGCTTTTCCAGCACTGAAGAAATGTTTTGAACAGGTGAGACAGATGTAAACAACAGATACATATATAACAAAACTGCACTGGCATTTTGTAGTATGCTATTCTATATTTCATTACTCAGGGAACAATACTTGTCTAATGAAAAAAATACACGGTGTCCACCTGGATTTATAGACACTCCCCTCATCAGAATGCCTGAAACCTGATAATCTGATAAAGCAGACAAATGTCCCCTTTCACCCTCCCCATGACCATGCAATATAAATGGTTTAATTTTATATCACTGTAGATGTTAATACAATTACACACTCATTTACAGCCTTTTGTAATCCCACATCTGTCAATATGACCTCCTAATGTAATAGAAACAAGAGATAACCTCCAACATTAATGAATATTGCATTATAATTTATTTATCTGCAGATCGGGTAGGAAAATAAACTAATATATGCATAAAACACATCATCTCTTACCACTTGAGAAAAAGTACACAGAAGTTTTGCCATCAATTCATATAGTCACTTATTCTGGGACAAAAACAAGAATACCTAAATATTTCAAAGTTTGCAGTGCAGCAATTACACATGTAAATGCTCAATGAAATCCTGCCAGGTTCATCTTAAAAGTGAGTGATTTAAATAAACAAATAGCTCCATAGAGAAATTAAAGATTCAGTGAATGATCAGTGAGGAGTCTTAAGGATGATTATAGAAGAGTCTAAAGAAATATTTGTTTTGAGAAAAGCAATAGGAGCAGGTGGAAGATCAAGATAAGATGTGAAAGCATATAGTGTGATCCACTTGTGATGTTCTGCAGTCTGTTTCAGATTAAACATTTCTGTGGGTTTTGAGATGTGATGAGTTTTTTTATGTTATCAATGACTGGTTGTTTTGTTGGTGGTGGGGCAAGAGGGGGACTGACATTGTTTTGCTCTTGTTTTTGTAGTTTTTATGGACTGATTTTAATAATCTGCCTGGCTACTGATAGTCTTTGCACAGCTATCTTTTTGTCTTTTTATGTGAAATATATGAACAATTTTTTTTAAAAATAGGGCTTTTTCAGGTCTTGATTCTGAAGTGAGATTTTAAAAGTACAATAATTTATTGCTTTGAGGGCTTCTTGTATCCTTCAGTCATGAAGGTGGTTATGCTGGAATACTCTCGTTTTCCCAAAGGTGAGTTAGGGAAGGCTCAGATCAAGAGAAAGGGGCATAGTTTCTAAAAAGGTTGGTAGTCTGAATCTACATATCAATTATTTGCATGTTCCCATTTAGAAAGAAGTGAACTGGTGCCCCAGTTCACGAGAGCAAGATTTTTCATGTACTTGCAAATCTAAACAATACATAAGAGCCTCCTTCGATGAGCAGTAAATTATTTTTAAGAGGTAGGACCAGTCCTGTTTTACAGTGAAATGTAAGACAAGTAGGATCTGTGACAGACACCCATAACCCTGTGACAGGGTGAACTCGCCCCACACTGGACGGGGAAAGGTTAAGTCCTCACTGTGGGTGGAGGAAGCCATGCCCCCACATCCCTACTGGGCATGATCCAGGTGGAGCACCAGTATAAGAGGGAGCAGCCCAGCTCAGCCTGGGCTGACTGCCGGAGAGGAAGGACGTTCCTTGCTGACTCCCGCCCGGGTGCAACTGGAGCCCCAGACCGTGGAAGCCAGAGGCACCAAGACCCAAGCAGACATCCAGCTACCTATGGATGCCCCAGAGAGGTCTGAGCTACAGGGAGCGGCACCGGCCGAGGAACCCGGAGACCCTGAAGATGCACAGATTGCCACCACAAGTATCACAGTAGGAAGTAGCCCATTGTCCTGATGATAGTCAGCGCATTGTGGACAGAGATCCCTGACTCATTGGCAGACACACTCACCACTGATAGGGTCCTGGGCTGAGACCCAGTGGAGCAAGGAGGACCTGGGTCCCCCTACCCTGGCCGCCACTCACCCACCAGCATGGCCCCACTCACCCATGGCAGCCCACATGCCCCACCTGGCCAGTAGGCCATAGAGCCCTGCCCTGAAGGGCAACTCTACTGACTCTGGCCGCTAGGCCTCACTGCCCTGAGAATCTGGGGTATCTCTATTGACACTGGCCACTAGGCCTCACTGACTTGTGAACCAGGACGATTATATAGACTCCGGCCACTAGGCCTTACACCCCTGCAGATCGGGTCAACTCTACTGACTTTAGCCCTTAAAATGGAATGGAGTCTTAGAACTTAGTAAGTAATCTAGCTAGATATGCGTTAGATTCGGTTTTGTTTAAATGGCTGATAAAATAACTATGCTGAATGGAATGTATATTCCTGTTTTTGTGTCTTTTTGTAACTTAAGGTTTTGCCTAGAGGGATTCTCTATGTTTTGAATCTGATTACCCTGTAAGGTATTTACCATCCTGATTTTACAGAGGTGATTATTTTACTTTTTTTCTTCAATTAAAATTCTTCTTTTAAGAATCTGATTGTTTTTTCACTGTTCTTAAGATCCAAGGGTTTGGGTCTGTATTCACCTATGCAAATTGGTGAGGATTTTTATCAAGCCTTCCCCAGGAAAGGGGTGTAGGGTTTGGGGGGAAAGACGTTTCCAAGTGGGCTCTTTCCCTGTTATATATCTGTTAGATGCTTGGTGGTGGCAGCAATAAAGTCCAAGGACAAAAGGTTAAATAGTTTGTACCTTGGGGAAGTCTTAACCTAAGCTGGTAAAAATAAGCTTAGAGGGTTTTCATGCAGGTCCCGAAATCTGTACCCTGGAGTTCAGAGTGGGGAGGGAACCTTGACACCATGCTTTTATATAGAGGCAATATGATTTTTCTGTTTTATTATCTACCCCTTTCCTAATAGCTCCTAATATTCTGTTACCTCTTGGGATTGCTGATGCACATTGAGCAACTGTTTTCAGAGAACTGTCCACAATGACTCCAGGATCTCTTTCTTGAGCAGAAACAGCTAAATTTAGGTTTTGTCATTTTGTATGTATAGTTAGGATTATTTTTTCAAGTGTGCATTACTTTACACTTCTCAACAGTGAATTTCATCTGCCATTGTGTTTCCCAGTCATCCAGTTTAGTCATATCCCTTTGTAACTCTTCCCAGTCAGCTTTGGACTTAACTATCGCAAGTAATTTTGTAGGGCATCATCTGTAAATTTTGCCATCTCACTGTTCACCCCTTTCCCTGACAATTTATCAGTATGTTAACCAGCACCCCTTTCCCCGATAATTTATCAGTATGTTAAAAGCTCCCAGTACAGATGTTTGGGGGACCTTGCTGTTCACCTCTGACCATTTATTCCTACCCTTTCATTCCTATCTTTAACCAGGTACTGATCCATTAGAGGACTTTCCTCTTATCCCATGACTGCTTAGTTTGCTTAACAGCCTTTGGTGAGCAACTGTGATGAGGTGCACCTGGCCTTTGTGGCTCTCTAAAAGAGGCCCTACAGTCCCATTACACCCTCCCCAGGAAAGGAGCAGTGAAGATTGGTCCTCTCGGCCTGCCTAGAGAAATCTTACAGAAGCAGCCAATCAGAGCCCATTAGGCTCAGATAAAAGGCACTGCGGGGGTTTAGCAGGTCAGTTCCTGGCTGGGACCAGAGGGTGAGAGATAACCAGTTTGTTTCTGGCTGTATTTGCTTAAACTGGGTTTGCAAAGAGAGAGAGGACCTAAGAACCTTAACCCTGAGTTAAGGGTCAAGATAAAAGTGGCCAGATAGGAGGCCCAGGGAAGATGCAGCAATAAATTGAAATCGAGTAGTGCATAGCTGCTGTATACAGGATCTCTTGGTTGGAACCCGTAGTAGTGGGCAGGCACGGGTTTCCCTACGATCCTTAGCAGCACTAGCCCCAAGGAGATGATATGGCTTATTTGAGAGCCTGAACAAAGGCTTGAATTTAAAGGGCCCAGAGCCAGGGCTAAAGATCCCAGTAAGGGCAATGGGACTGTTCATTTATTGGACTCTTTACTACACTGGAAGGGGTTCATTTGGACTTTGTCAGAGGACCAAGCCACAGAAGATGCACCAAGATCAGCTGGCAGCCTGCAGGAAGTGTTGGGGTGAAAAGAGAACTGCAGTACCACCCCCAGCTGCTAGCAGGGCTTACAAGGTGACATCCTTACAAGGACCTTGTCAAAGGCTTTAGGAAAGTCCAAGTATGCTGGATCAACCTTGTCTACAGGCTTGTTGACACCCTCAATGAATTCTAATAGATTGGTAAGGCATAATTTCCCTTTACAAAAGCCATGTTGTCTCTTTTCTAAGATTTGTGTTTATCTATGTATCTGATCATTCTGTTTTGATTTTTTTTTAAACTATAGTTTCAACCAATTTGCCTGGTACTGAAGTTAGGCCTACCTGCCTGTAATTGCCAGGATCACCTCTGGAGCCCTTTTTAAAAAGGGCAATAACCATGAACATGCAATCATAGAACCTGTGGACAACAAAAGTTTGTTCAATCAATTTCTGCCTTTAACTCTATTTGGAGGAAGTTTTTGTCATGGTCTTTTGCAGCAGTTCAATAAACATTGCTATGCTTTTTAAGGGGCTGGGAGCAATAAGTATCTCCACCAACTATTGATTACATATTATGCCTTCTACACATTTTTTTTTGCATGAACTTTATACCTGAGCACACTGGGATATGGGATGATGAAGTACAAGTTCTGGGTTTTTCAAAATATAAGTTCTGAAAGTGTCAAACTCAAATCTCTTGGTTTTTTTAATCTCTACTGTGCTTGAAAAGAGAAGTGCGAATGAATTAGTGTGTAATCATTGTTATAGCCAGCCTTCAGTGCTATTTTTGTGAAGCAGAAGTAAGTTACCCATATCAAATTTAGTAAGGCAATCTTTTATTTACCTTTTGGTTTTTGCTTTAAAAAGCACTGATAGACAAGAAGCTGCTATTTTTAAATCTTACGAACTCTAATTCTTCCACAGTGCATGAGAGTGTGTTAGAGTTTGATGAACTTCCGTATTTACAAGTATCAATGGAGACTCTGACTTGCTGAATATCTTCCAGAAAGAGAAAGATGATCTGAGTTACATTTCCTGAGAGTGAAGTGAGAGATGCTTGGAGTTTACGTCAAGACATTTCTTTTCCAGCTGACATATCCCATCAGCTGTCATGTTACAAATAATTTGGTGACCAGAGCTCAGAGTCAACTTTAACTGCTTTGCTATGGTGGTGGATGATGTATTTAACATTGACTGAGATTCTGAAGTCTTACCCTTTTTGTGTTTGCTGAGAGGATTCAAACTGAGACTCACTGTTAATGAAAAACAAAGGCCAGATGACCAGCTAATAATCTAATAATTAATCTAATAATCTAAAAAAGCTAATAATCCCACTTGCTCTTATTGCCAATGCTTGCACATTAGCCATAACATTTACTATGTAGAAAAAAGTTTACACAAAAAAGGAAAAATCCTGAAGCATAACTAGAAAAGGAGTACTTGTGGCACCTTAGAGACTAACCAATTTATTTGAGCATAAACTTTTGTGAGCTACAGCTCACTTCATCGGATGCATGTCATGAAGTGAGCTGTAGCTCACGAAAGCTTATGCTCAAATAAATTGGTTAGTCTCTAAGGTGCCACAATTACTCCTTTTCTTTTTGCGAATACAGACAAACACGGCTGCTACTCTGAAGCATAACTGAGTAGTATGAACAAAAAAAAGGATAGCAACTAATAGGAGACATCTACCAGCCTGTGCCTAGGGTGGGTACTTTGAAAGTTTATTAAAATAAAAGTTAAGATCAGCTGTCTGTTACCTGAAATAATTTTCCCTGATCCATCTTCCTCAAATCACATTACGATTAACTGTGTGGTTTCATGTTGCATTAGGCATCAAGTTGCATCAGATAATGTCATATGAAAACAACTTAGGGGAAACTATTTATATAATTTAAGAATAATTAATGACTTGGACAGGGAATGGTTACAACCAGTTCAGATAAAAGAACTAACTGAAAACTTTGCCCAAAATTCAGTCTGAACACTTAAGTGAAAATTCATTTAAAGTTCGAAAAATATTGAGTCAACTTTAAAAATATTGAGTCAACTTTAAAAAAAGTTTTGTATACTTTTCTACTTCTCGGTTTTCCCTTACTGTAAAGTCTTAAACCATTATAGATGGGATTGGCAGCATTACCTATTATTAAGCTTGAACTTTGAGTAGGGAGCCTGTATCTCCTGTGCTGTCAATGATCCCCTGTCTAGCAGCCATGCAGTGTAGAGGAGGAAACAGTGTAATTCAAATGACAAGAGAGAAGAGCCAAACCTAGGGCGTTGCAAAGTATGGCTGGGCGAATAGATCTGGAAAGGAGCCTGGGTGGTGGAGACTGGGACTAGAGGCTAGCAGGGAGTGAAAACTGAGACTGAAAAATGACAGTGAGGCAGAGAGTGGGACTGCGAGCCAACGGGTGGAAATGGTGACTGTCTAAACAGGGGACTCAGAAAGGAGGGTGTGTGCAGAGGAGGGGAAACAGATCTGAAGATCTGATCAGGAACCAGGGTGTGGCTGGGCAAAGAGACTAGGACAAGGAGCAGGGAAGGTGAGGACACTGCACTTGAATGAGAAGTTCATGGAAGAAAACTAGAATTGGGAGCGAGGCGACTGCAGGCCAGAAAGGACTAGAAAGACCAGTTGTGACTGGAGAGAATGGGACTGACTGGGCAAGGAGACTGAGAACAAGGAGCTGGGGCTAGGGAGGGGCTAAGAATGGCTGGGTAAGGAGACTGAGTTTAGGGATGGAGAAGAAGGAAGGATTGAAAGAGGAAGTCTGGAGGAATGAGACAAGGATTTAATGGACAAAGATTGGGACTGATAAGTGAGAAGAACAGAATGAGGGGAGGAGCGCAGTGGTGATGTAGAGACAGGACTCAGGAAGTGACAGGTTGTGAGGGGAGTGGGCAGAAGAGTGTGTTCACTAGAACACTCTTCCTTCCAAAGCCTGGAATGGAACTTAAGATTCCTGAGTCTCATCATTCCTCTCCTATCAACAAATACCTATGAAACCTGCTGGCAAAGTGTTCCATTCCATCTTAGAGCTGGTCCACACAGAAGATAACCTACTACTACTACTACCTGTTACTCCATTAGTTCAAGTGGCAGAGGTCTCTGTAGTGGAGCTTAAAGGTTCCAACCCTGCTGATGAGCTATGTGAGTCAATGTCACATGACAGAAATGCTGTCTTTTCAGTTTGCTTTTTTAAAACTGAGAAAATTACACACAAGAACTATGTTAAAAAAACATTAACTTTGCAAAGTCAAGCACTCCAAAGTTAGGAAATGCCAGAATTAAGGCTGCCTGTGGAGCCAGAAATCAGTGCCTTGTGTGTATGTATTATGAAACAGTTGGCACTTTCTAATCCTACACAGATAATGAATAGATATGTAAAGTGGGTTGACCAACAAGGAGTGTGGATGAGGTAGACTGCACTCTCCAATACATTCTGGTATGGTGCATACAGAAGATTAATCTCTGGCTTGCATACAGGATTGGAATATATTGTAGTCTGGTCCGTAATGGAAAAGTGGATGAAAAAAGGATGTCTCACACATGGTAAAGGAGAAGGTGTCTCGTGTAAATGTGGAGGTGACTGAAATACAAGGGCAGAGATGAAGTTAGTGTTGCAACCTAAACTGCAAATTTCCTGAGTTTCTACCATTTAGGATTTTAAAGTTATTTTCTATTAACATTGTTTTAAATAATAATATATTCTCAACCATAACTGTTCATTAAAGTTTTTTGGCTGAGTTTCTTTAGTTTTTATTAAAGAAGAAAAACTTCCTTTATCTATATAATTTAAAAAAATTGTCTAAAATGATTTTTGCTTGTAACTTCAGTGAAGCTTTTACAAACTCTACAGGCCAAGCTATGCTGTTGGCGTGTATAATTTCAGTGAAGCCTCACATGTGGTTCTTAGATGATTTACAACATTGAATCCTGCATGGCAGAATGATATACAAGAAATAACAGGAGCTATAAGCTTTGCTGGCTTAAACTTTAGAAATTGTAACCAGACTGAGCCCCTTATCTTAGACCTTGCTAAAATTCTACATGGCATCTGATGAAGTGGGTTATAGTGCACGAAAACTGAGAGACTAAAAAATTTTTTAGTCTCTAAGGTGCCACAAGGACTCCTTGTTGTTTTTGCTGATACAGACTAACACGGCTACCCCTCTGATACATAGCCCATGAGACTCACAGAGCTTATAAACTCTTCTAGCACAGTTCTAATGGAGCTGAAATTTCAGGTACAACTCAGGGTTTAAAAAGGCTTTTTATAAAGCCATGTGATTCAGAAGTCTGGCCTCCTAGCAGACACCACTTAAGAGGCCCTGCGACTCTCTCTCTCTAATACCCAAATTATTTAAAATAAAGGAATGGGCAGGCAAAACTTATAACCCCGTCTCATTTGACCAGGGGTGGGCAAACTTTTTGGCCCGAAGGCTACATTGGGGTTGCAATACTATATGGAGGGCCGATTAAGGAAGGCTTTGCCTCCTCAAAGAGCCTGGACTCATCCCCTATCCGACCCCCTCCCACCCCGAGTACCCCCCTCAGAACCCTCCACCCATCCAACCCCCCTGCACCTTGTCCCCTGACTGCCCCCTTCCAGGACCCCTGCCTCTAACCGCCCCTCTGGGACCCCACCCCCTATCCAACCTCCCCCACCCCCTGCTCCCTGACCCTTGATTGCCCCGACCCCTATCCACACCCCCACACCCTGACAGACCCCCGGGACTCCCACATCTTTCCAACCCCCCCTGTTCCATCCCCTGACCACCACCCCCAGAACCTCCGCCCCATCCAACCGCCCCCAGACAGGTCCCCCGGGACTCCCACACCTATCCAACAGCCCTCTGCTCCCTGTCCCCTGACTGCCCCCCGGCCCTCTTACCTTGCCACTCAGAGCAGCATGTCTAGCAGCCGCACTGTCCTGCCGGAGCCAGACAGACTGCCGCGCTGCCCTGCAGGAGTGTGCAGCCCCACTGCCCAGAGCGCTGCCCATGTGGCGGCGGAGGAGGGGGTACAGCGGGGGAAGGGCCAGGGGCTAGCCTCCGCGGCCGGAGCACAAGGGCCAGGCAGGACGGTCCCGCAGGCTGCTCTCCTGTCGACTCCCTTCCGCTTCTCATTCAGGTGGAATACAGGAGTCGACGGAACAGCGATACCCAGTGCATCAATTGCTGCATGTCAAACCCCCGGTTAGTGTAGACAAGGCCTTAGTAACTTAGGCCCAAAACCTGAACTCAAATCCATTACCAAAGATGTTCATACCCATAGTTTTAAAGAACAGGTAGTTCTGCTTTTGCATTGCTTTATTCCTCATTTAAATGTGCCATTAAGTCATGTAAAATACAAAAACAGTAATATTACAAATATGCAGAAAAATAGACATATTTATAGTGTTCGTTTTTAAAGGCAGCATTTACCACAGATGCCACAGTTTTTCCTTTGCTGAAAATGGGGAATCATAGAATATCAGGTTTGGAAGGGACCTCGGGAGGTCATCTAGTCCAACCCCCTGCTCAAAGCTGGACCTAATCCCTAACTAAATCATCCCAGCCAGGGTTTTGTCAAGCCTGACCCTGAAAACCTCTAAGGAAGGAGATTCCACCACCTCCCTAGGTAACCCATTCCAGTGCTTCACCACCCTCCTCCTGAAAAAGTTTTTCCTAATATCCAACCTAAACCTCCCACATTGCAACTTGAGACCATTACTCCTTGTTCTATCATCTGGTACCACTAAGAACAGTCTAGATCCATCCTCTTTGGAATCCCCTTTCACATAATTGAAAGCAGCTATCAAATCCCGCCTCGTTCTTCTCTTCTGCAGACTAAATAATCCCAGTTGGAACCTCCACTGAAGAGTGTCTTAGGGGGCACCTTGAATGACCAGGGATCCTAGTTTTCCATGATTAAAAAAAAATTCTCTGATAAACATAAAAATCTGCATTTTTCCACAATTAAAATGAAACACTGAACTTTAGTTTCCCTAGCCACAATACATATAGGTATCAGTCGAACACAATGTTTCATTGCTATATTTACAGTATTTAAGCTGACAGCCCAAGCCATGCCCATTCTCCAGTCCCAATTAGATTGGATAATTGGAGTTCCATTGTATGTTTTTATTTTTTCACAAAATATAAAAACAAAAGATTATCTGTACATATGCAAATTCCACGTTTACCATGGCAAATGATTTTTAGGATTCCTGGAAATGACTAGAATCTGGTGGTATCTAGAGGCCCTAGTTAACATTTAATGGCAACCACTGTATTTTATTTATTCATTCATGAACCGCAAGCAATGATCAAGTATGTTAAATAGACAATTGTAGGACCTTCCACCAGAAGCAGAAAAGGAAAGGAGCTAAACTCCAACCCATCTTCCTGCCTACTCTGAGGCAAAAACCTGGGTCTTTGCAATAAAGTCACATTCTTGGTTTAGCTAAGAATTCCAGAGTCAAGGGCCTTCTCCTGAAAATAACCGGCAACCAGAAGACCAGACATTTCTTATGTTCAATCTGAAGACTGTTCAATCAGCACCTTAGCTGATGTTAAATGAATTTGTGGTATATGGGGAGAAAAGCAGCCAAGACCTAAGTCATACAAGGTTTAATAAACCAAAAGCCAACACTTTATTGCACCTAAAAGCAGAAAAGAACTGTTTAATGTGTTACCTGTAACTGCCACCACCAAGCAGATGGACAGTCACTTTCCATTACATTTGTCATTTCTAAAGAGTGTAAGATGGCTGAAACAATGGGAGCCACCATCCAAAACAGAAGCCACATACAAGGATGATCAGAAGCTGAAGTAGGTAGTCAGGGGTTTTTTGCTGGGGTCTGAATGCATACAGAGTGGGTTGGTTACTGTTTTGGTGTGTGTGTGTGAGAGAGTATACTTCTGCTCACAGACAGACAGACAGACACTGAGAAGCACTTGCTCAGCGTGACTCTGTGAGAAATCCATGAGAGGGAGATTTTGGGGGCAGAGTGCTGGCTGGAAAGAGGCTTGGAGCTGTCAGCAACTGTTGTTTTTATCATGCTGTGTTCTGGGAATCATGACTGTGTATATTCTTGGAGGGTGGGGGAAAGGGAGTCCATTAAATACCAATCATCAATTTTTCCTCCTAACAAACTAACCACAAGACCCTGAATATTAGGGAACCATAAAAAGAGCTAACAATATTTCAATATACAGTACATTACAGCCTAGCATTAAGAAAGGGCAGGAATCACTCTGGCTAGGGCCAGATCAGAGATAAATGGTTGCAAATGTTTTACTAGAAACAGATGAGAAAATACTTAGTCACCTATACCATTTAGATCAGTATTTCTAAGTGCCATTAGGAGCCACAATGCATTCCCAAATTTCAGGCTTAGATTAAAACAGAAAACCGACTCAGTTATGGCAACAGTAACCACCTCTGCTGGAGAAAGAGTAAATAACACTTCCTTATTTACTTTCTCATAACACAAGAATTAGGGGGTTACCAAATGAAATTAATAGGCAACAGGTTTAAAAACAAACAAAAAGGAAGTATTTTTTCACACAACACCCAGTCAACCTGTGGGCACCTGGCATTGGCCAGTGTTGGAAAACCGGATACTGGGCTAGATGGACCTTTGGTCTGACCGAGTATGACCAGTCTCATGTATCTTCCAGAGCCTTCAACAACCCACTAGAATCATCCCTTTCTTGTCTCGAGCTTCATGCCACTCTAATGTAAATCCCAATCTAAGGCAGGCAATGGAAAAAGCAGAGAGACAGAGCATCATTCAAGTTTGAGGAAAACGAGAAACAGACAGCATACTTGGGCTGAGTTGCTACCAGTAATATCACTGCTTTCCCCAGTGGCTTTGCATACACATTATAGGGAAATGGTAACAAAATACCCCAGCAGCTCCCCTGACAAGAGATCCCAAAGGAAGAGGAACAGAGAATGGTTTTGGACAACCAACGTATCTTCAGAAAGAAAAAAAAAAAACGAAAACTCCAGTCTGACACTGTCCACCTGAGGACAACTAGGGGCTGCAGTACAGTCAATAAACCCCTCATGGCAAACCATAGAAAAAACTGCTGACAGATCTAAAAGAGTTAGCTTGGTCACCTGGCTTTTGTCCAGTGCTTGGAGATCATCAGCCAAAGCAATTAATACATACCCTTATCTAAAGGCAAACAGAAAGGGAGTGAGGAAATCTAAGATTATCAAATTCAGAAAGTTTCCTTGCTACCACCATCTCAATGAATCTTCCCTAAAAAGGGAATATCAGAGACAGTGAGTCCGAATTTGCATCTGAAACAAGGAATATGCTCCTAGACCACAGGAAAGCTGACAATGAATCTAATACCTAGGATACAATTTCAGATACACTGATCACTTTGAAGTAGTAAATACTAATCCATTTACCACACTATGGTATCTGAGATCCTGCAGTATTTCCTATACTTAAGAGTGTTAAAGAACCCCGATAATGTCACGGCTAACCTGGTGGCTGAACTTTGTGACTTTGTCCTTACCCATAACTATTTCACATTTGGGGACAATGTATACCTTCAGATCAGCGGCACTGCTACGGGTACCCGCATGGCCCCACAGTATGCCAACATTTTTATGGCTGATTTAGAACAACGCTTCCTCAGCTCTCGTCCCCTAAAGCCCCTACTCTACTTGCGCTATATTGATGACATCTTCATCATCTGGACCCATGGAAAAGAAGCCCTTGAGGAATTCCACCATGATTTCAACAATTTCCATCCCACCATCAACCTCAGCCTGGTCCAGTCCACACAAGAGATCCACTTCCTGGACACTACAGTGCTAATAAACAATGGTCACATAAACACCACCCTATACCGGAAACCTACTGACCGCTATTCCTACCTGCATGCCTCCAGCTTTCACCCTGACCACACCACACGATCCATCGTCTACAGCCAAGCTCTGCGATACAACCGCATTTGCTCCAACCCCTCAGACAGAGACAAACACCTACAAGATCTCTGTCAAGCTTTCTTACAACTACAATACCCACCTGCGGAAGTAAAGAAACAGATTGATAGAGCCAGAAGAGTTCCCAGAAGTTACCTACTACAGGACAGGCCTAACAAAGAAAATAACAGAACGCCACTAGCCGTCACCTTCAGCCCCCAACTAAAACCCCTCCAACGCATTATTAAGGATCTACAACTTATCCTAAAGGATGACCCAACACTCTCACAAATCTTGGGAGACAGGCCAGTCCTTGCCTACAGACAGCCCCGCAACCTGAAGCAAATACTCACCAACAACCACATACCACACAACAGAACCACTAACCCAGGAACTTATCCTTGCAACAAAGCCCGTTGCCAATTGTGCCCACATATCTATTCAGGGGACACCATCACAGGGCCTAATAACATCAGCCACACTATCAGAGGCTCGTTCACCTGCACATCCACCAATGTGATTTATGCCATCATGTGCCAGCAATGCCCCTCTGCCATGTACATTGGTCAAACTGGACAGTCTCTACGTAAAAGAATAAATGGACACGAATCAGATGTCAAGAATTATAACATTCATAAACCAGTCGGAGAACACTTCAATCTCTCTGGTCACGCAATCACAGACATGAAGGTTGCTATCTTAAAACAAAAAAACTTCAAATCCAGATTCCAGCGAGAAACTGCTGAATTGGAATTCATTTGCAAATTGGATACTATTAATTTAGGCTTAAATAGAGACTGGGAGTGGCTAAGTCATTATGCAAGGTAGCCTATTTCCTCTTGTTTTTTCCTACCCCCACCCCAGATGTTCTGGTTTAACTTGGATTTAAACTTGGAGAGTGGTCAGTTTGGACGAGCTATTACCAGCAGGAGAGTGACTCTGTGTGTGTATGGGGGTGGGTTTTTGGATGGGGGTGAGGGAGTGAGAGAACCTGGATTTGTGCCGGAAATGGCCTAACTTCATTATCATGCACGTTGTGTAAAGAGTTGTCACTTTGGATGGGCTATCACCAGCAGGAGAGTGAATTTGTGTGGGGGGGTGGAGGGTGAGAAAACCTGGATTTGTGCTGGAAATGGCCTAACCTGACGATTACTTTAGATAAGCTATTACCAGCAGGACAGTGGGGTGGGAGGAGGTATTGTTTCATATTCTCTGTGTATATATAAATTCTGCTGCAGTTTCCACAGTATGCATCTGATGAAGTGAGCTGTAGCTCACGAAAGCTCATGCTCAAATAAATTGGTTAGTCTCTAAGGTGCCACAAGTACTCGTTTTCTTTTTTTAAAGAATTGTGAAACATCCAAATGTTGCCCTCTCAATGGGACACACTGTAGTTGTGGCCGTTTATATGCTTACTCTCAGCTTTCCAACCGTGCTTCTGAAACTCCTGAATAGCCAATACTACTCTGCAGACTTTTGAGGCAAAAAGTAACCAAAACTTTTTCCTGTGTCTGGAGATTTACCTTCATACACAGTATTTCAGCTCCTCTCACACTAGCAAAGTAACTAGCTTGTTCACTTCCTTTACAACCTCATTAAACCATACCTACTGAAATACCTCTCCATTATTTATATTTATTAAAACAGAATGAAACAATATATTTTATAAGATTACGATGACTCTAGAATCAGATTGTCACATACCGTGCATTTTGTTTAGTGTCTAGAGGCCAAGTCCCAAACGTCTTACTCAGGAATAACTCCCAATGAACGTAATATCTGGTAAGGACTGCAGCATCTGACTTATAGTATTTTAATTTAAAACTTCACCATCTACTCGTAGTAACCATTAACAAAGGACTTGCATAAATATAATCAAATTGTTATTCTTTCTATGTAGTATAAAACATAAGCTATGCACAGTAGCCTCCTGTCACTGGTGACAATCTTTACCCTTTAAAATGTCTTGAACATAAGAGATACAGAGACAGGAAATACCCCAAACTCAGTGTAATGAGCTGTGGGAGGAGCTGGGGTAGGCCTATAAAGAGGAAGTTGGTGGTAAGAGAGGCAGCAGGGAGGAGCTCTACAGTCACTCCCTTATACTTAACCAAGTCCCCTCTTCTCTAGGAAGAGGTCTAGGGTGAGAAAAGCCCCTGGGATCCTGTCTTGGACTACAGACTCTGGCAAAAAGTCAAAAGGGGGAGGAGGGGAGGAAACTCCACTGGTAACCCAGAGGTGGGCAAGAAGATAGAGAAGAAAAAGGTAGGAAAGAACCCAGGGGCACAGCAACAAGGTCTGAGGTTGAGCAGACCATAGTTGCTAGGCATAGGATCCCTGGGCTGGAACCCAGAGTAGTGGGCAGGCTTGGGTTACCCTGCCAACCACTGGGAAATTGGCACAGATTGGGAAGTGGATTGGAAGACTGCTGAGAGTTTAAATGGACTGTATGGCCACTGGGTCTTTGTTACCTGGAAGGGGAGGACTATAGTGACCTGGCTGAAGAGCCACGTAGCAAAAAGGGAGTACCCTGTGTCCAGAGACAGACAGACCGACCATGGAGTAAGCAACCGAAGAAGCGGGGGTCAGACTCATTGACAGCTAATCCGCAGATAAGCCACAAGGAGGTGCCCTAGTGTGGAGCAGTAAATGCCCTGACAGCAACTTATTTACAAACATATAAATAGCTGTGGCATTAGTCCAGAGCAACTGAAAAAACCCAAATGGCATCACGCAAGAACAGTGGAAAGCATAGCTTATTACCCACACTGTAGCTGAATGAGTCAAATGAAAGTGGAGATCTTGACATTTGCTAGTCAGCTTAATCAGATACCTTCTAGTTTCCTGTAGTATGGGTACCAGTGTTCTGCTACTCACAGCATACCAGATCTATTTACATATCCTATCAGATGGGATGAACATGTAAGTCGTGTTGCATCTGATTAAACTGAGATGTCTGGAACTACATAATCTGACACAATGTAAAAGAAGGCGATTTAATGAAAAAGAATGTATTAAAAACACTGTGGTTGGGCAACTGAGATAAAGTATTTCTGGTGGCAGGTATCTGTGTTCCCGACCAGCTTTCTTTATAATCCCATCATATCAAATTACAGTGACTTTACTCTCCTTACTGTCAGTCAACCTTTCAAATTAATTTATGAAATTTCTCTTTCTAAAAAGCAGCTCAAGTGTTTAGAAAAAATATCTGAAAGTACTGAAAGGCTTCAAACAAGCTGTTTTAGCAGAAAACCTGAGAAATATTATACATTTAACAAAAAGTAGAAAAAGTAAATTGTGTTGTTTTGCATTTTGCTACAAAATGGAGGTAATAATCCACAGAAAAGTTGATTCCCCTGAGAAATCATAACTTACATTAAACCATAGACTTCAAAGTCCCAGCCCGCATACCAGGAGGAGCCCATCTGATATTCCCCCACATCAGTCTGAAATTCTGCAAAGTTTAAATTTTCATTTTAAAAGTGTTCCAAGCTTTTCTCTGATTACGGAGATATATTTCTGAATGTGAACCTATGATCCTTCCTCACCATGAAGACAGGCTGAAAAACAAATTCTCTGAAAGTCTTGACCTGTCCCTATTAAGATCAATAAGATAATAACTCTCCAGCCTAATTATATTAAAATGTCAACATTCTTAAGTATTTCACTGCTAATAATTCCAGCAGTCACATCAGCCTAAATTGCACATCTATTGTAGTTGGATACAATGGACAGAGGGATTGGACAGAAAAGCCTACTTTTCTTTTTAAATATGTAAAGCTAAAAGCAGTACAGGCCTGCATAGCCATCCTCTCTCGTGTCTGGGCTCACCCTTCACTTGAGTTCATTATCCATGACCTAAAACAGGGCTGAAGGCAGAGGATAGGGGAGAGGAGAAAAAACAAACAAACAAAAAAAAAAACACCACCACAGCTGGACTTCCCCATCTTCATCCCAGAGGCTTAAATGAGCTGTTCCCTGACCAGCAAACTGAAAGGAGGCAAGCAAGAAAAATAACGCTGACAGATTCTTTAGGCAACTTTGCCCTCCAAATACTAGGACCTGCTGAGCATCAACCAGTAGCTATCATCCTGTTTCCCTTCATTTCACTGCTTCCAGTTCTGGCTGTTCCTTCACTCAGTGTAGCAGAGCGAGTGTAAGGAAGCTGTAAAGGGCAGCTGGGGACAGAAGCGGTACGGAGAGCACTGGTCAGGCACCTTGGGAGTGGGAGAAGAACTTCCCCTGAAATCTACTAACACTATCACCAACCTTATGGAAAGGTCCTACAGAACAGAATAGAACGTGATACACTTCCTGCAGGTTTATTTAAAATCACTTTATAGAATGTGGTCATCATATATCTGCTATAGAATTCTATAGGATGGTTCCATAGCCAAGAAGGATATTATTCTTCTGATGTTTAGAATAATTAGTATATAAAATGAGCTGGATGACCTTTTTTTGGCAAATAGTTTATTTGCCGAAAAATGTGGTTTCTGCCAACCTGAAATTATTCATAAATTTGTGTCAACTTAGCTGAATAATTAAGACAGAACAAAAAACAATTCTAAGTGTTTCAATATTATTGAAACAAAAATGTTTTGTTTGAACCTGATCTGAAACTTATTTTAATTTTCGGCATTTTTACAAAAGCAAAATGCCAGGAGGTGGAGGGGTGAGGGAAGAAGGGAGGAAGCTACATACTCATTCTCACTCTCTTTCCTCTCTCTGGCCTAATGACTCTTCGTCCTTATTATGAATGACTATGAACTGCCACTGTGAATGACAATAAATAGTCATAATCAAGCCACAGAGAACAAGAATGACAATTCACCTAGGACGTAGGAGACCCAAGTTCATGTCCCTGTTCCAGATATTATTTAACTAATTATTCACAGTGCTACAGCTTCAATAGGAGAGAGAAACCAGAATATACCATAGCCCAATGGTTAGGACACTCTCCTACAATGCGGTAGAACCAAGTTCAATCTGTTTCTCCTCATCAGGCAGAGGCTGAATTGAACCTGGGTCTCCTACACCCCTGAAAAAGTATCCTACTCACTTGGCTAAAAGTTATATATCTGCTTCTCTCCTCCCATCTGGCATTTTATCAATCTAGTCCTTTTTGTAAGAGTGCCTAAAATCTAAATGAAAAATTTCAGGTTAGGTCAAAATGAAACTTTTCTTTTCAACTCCACTCCAAATATTTTCAACTTTTTTATTTGCCAAAAAAATGTTGTGTTCTGTTCAGCCAGAAATGAAAGAGTTTGTTATTGTTTGGAATTGCCAGTAAAGTGAAAAATCCATTATTCACTCTTTGAAGCATGTACTGTGGTAAGAACAGAGTACAAGAAGCAGGAAATGAAGCCAGTAGAAGAAGAAACTGGGAGCAGCTGGAGGTAGATAAGAAACTCGCATACAAATTAACTCCAGGGGAAAAGAAAAAAAAAGAGAAGTGTGAAGAAAGAGTCAGACCAAGATGAGTCCAAAAAGAACATAAAAAAAAAAAAAGCAAAAGGAAGGAAGGACAAACTCTAAGAAAAATGAGGAAAGAAACAGGTATGAATTCAAGGAGAATTTTATCTGAGGAAAGACTATAGAATCAGTATTTTATTTGCAACTCAGTCTAATTTTAATCCATACAGGGCCAGACCGAACATCCACAGAAGTCAGTGGAAAGACTACCATTAACTTCAGTGAGCACTGGATCAGGGTGGTAATAATTAAACTTCCTCATTAGAGAAAGAGAAATAACTTCAATACCAGCACTATGGCATACTAAGGAGTAGCATACATTTCATTCAATTTTCATCTGTTTGGTCTCTGCAATCAAGATGAGGTAAAACTTTAATAACTACAGTTTCTGAATGGAAAGCTTGTTACAAATGAAAACACCTAAAGGCTAACATATATATTAGGGCTGTCAAGCGATTAATCACACAGTTAAACAATAACAGAGTACCATTTATTTAAATATTTTGGATGTTTTCTACATTTTCAAATATATTGATTTCAATTGTAACACAGAATACAAAGTGTACAGTGCTCACTTTATTTTTTATTACAAATATTTGCACTGTAAAAAAACAAAAGAAATAATATTTTTCAGTTCACCTAATATAAGTACTGTAGTGCAATCTCTTTATCATGAAAGTTATCATGTAGAATTATGTACAAAAACCCCCTGCATTTGAAAATAAAACAGCGTAAAACTTAAGAGTCTACAAGTCCTCTCGGTCCTATTTCTGTTCAGCCAATCGCTCAAACAAGTTTGTTTACATTTACAGGAGATAATGCTGCCCGCTTCTTGTTCACAATGTCACCAGAAAATGAGAACATGCGTTCTCATGGCATTATTGTAGCTGGCATCGCAAGATCTTTACGTGCCAGATGCTAAAGATTCATATGTCCCTTCACGCTTCAACCACCATTCCAGAGGACATGCGTCTATGCTGATGACGGGTTCTGCTCGATAACAACCCAAAGCAGTGCGGACCGATACATGTTCATTTTCACCATCTTTTGCTGGTGGCATCTGACTCAGGTTAATTTTCTTTTTTTGGTGGTTCGGGTTCTGTAGTTTCCACATCTGAGTGTTGCTCTTTTAAGACTTCTGAAAGCATGCTCCACACCTCATCCTTCTCAGATTTTGGAAGGCACTTCAGATTCTTAAACCTTGGGTCAAGTGCTGTAGCTATCTTTAGAAATCTCACATTAGTACTTTCTTTGTGTTTTGTCAAATCTGCAGTGAAAGTTTTCTTCAAATGAAAAACGTGCTGAGTCATCATCCAAGACTACTAGAACATGAAATATATGGCAGAATGCAGGTAAAACAGAGGCGGAGACACAGTTCTCCCCCAAGGAGTTCAGTCACAAATTTAATTAATGCATTTTTTTTTTAAACCAGCGTCATCAGCATGGACGCATGTCCTCTGGAATGGTGGCTGAAGCATGAAGGGGAATACGAATGTTTAGCATGTCTGGCACGTAAATACCTTACCATGCCGGCTACAAAAGTCCTATGCAAATGCTTTTTCTCACTTTCTGGTGATACTGTAAATAAGAAGTGGGCAGCATTATCTCCCGTAAATATAAACAAACTTGTTTGTCTTAGCAACTGGCTGACTGAGAAGTAGGACCGAGTGGATTTGTAGGCTCTAAAGTTTTGCATTGTTTGGTTTTTAAGTGCAGTTATATAACCAAAAAAAAAAAAATCTGCATTTGTAAGTTGCACTTTCATGATAAAGAGATTGCACTACAGTATTTGTATGAGTTGAATTGAAAAATACTGTTTCGTTTATCATTTTTACAGTGCAATAAAATTACAGTGTAATAAAAATAATAATATAAAGTGATCAGTGTACACTTTGTATTCTGTGTTGTAATTGGAATCAATATATTTAAAAATGTAGAAAATCACCCAAAAATATTTAATACATTTCAATTGGTATTTTATTAACAATGCGATTAAAACCGTGATTAATCACGATTAATTTTTTTTAGTTAATTGCATGAATTAACTGTGACTAATTGACAGTCCTAATATACATCTTTCTGTGGCATTATCTGAATACACTGCTTAATATATTAGTCGGTACCTAGTATTTAGCTTGGATTCTGTTAAAGATATTTAGGGATAAAGTATTGTTTTACTTACCGAGTGTCTCTGATAAGAGGTGTGCTTCCCAGTTTAAAACAGGTTTTTTCACCTCCACAAGATGCCTGTCTCAGGGAAAAGCTTTCTGCTAGATCAAAACCTGTGAAATGTGATATATTAATTTAGTCTACTCTTTGTTTAATGCAATTTTAAAGCCTGGGGAAAGTATTGATTTTTAGTATGCTTGATGCTTTTCTAGTCTATAGACTGACAGGCTATTTCAAATCCCAATGCTTTAGGTCACAGAAATTTCCAGTTTGCATTTTCTCATAGGAAGGAATATGAGTGTGAAATTCCCTCAGCTCTTGACTTTTCAACCTCTGAGGAATGCACTGGCTGTTTTCTTTTACCATCTGAACTAATGAGAATAACTATGCTGCAGATCTACAGTAAGTCTGAGAAGTGAATGTTAAATCCAGACTAATTTTACAAGTAAGAATTAAAAAAAACCCCAATGTATATGTATAGAACTTAAGCCAGAAAATTACAGAAATTTATTCTAATTTTAATAAAAACAATTTTTCTAATATTAAAGACAGCTTTAATTTAAAATGCTTTATTGTCTCTTTACAGTTAAAGCCAGCTTCAATGGGGCCAGGATTTCACCCAAGGTTTGTAAATTTTAGATGCTCTATCTTTTGTATTAAAAAAGTCACTTACCTGAAACATCAAGATTTTCTTTGTAGATATGTCTACGCTGATGTCCATCTGGTCTCATTATAGGACACACTTTAACTACAAAAGAATACAGTATAACAGCTCCCATCAAACATTAGCAAATAAAAAATAAATCAGACAAAATTATTGCCATGTGTAATAAACAGTGAATTGCAAGGCAACATGAACAGAGTTCAATTTTCAATGTAATTAGATTACTACTAATATTCCTTCTTGTTTCTTTATATTTAGGATCATGAAATAAACCAAACTACCATATTAAAACAACAGTAATTACATTTTAGTGTACAAAATATTCTCTTAATACTATAATTATAAACAGATAAGATGTAATCATGTTTTAATTCAATCATTTGTGATTAAAGCAAGCACATATTAACTATTCAACCACTGTGGGAAATAATATTACATTCTTACAACTTTTTTTCCCCAGTCAAGAATACCATAAAACAGAACACCATATGCTTGGCAGGGGTGAGGGGTTATGTGTACAGTAAACTTTGAAAAAAAGAAGATTTTACAGCAGATGCTATTATGAAGATACAACAATAAAAGTTATAAGTATATGATGGATTACCCTCGCAACAGTTAAATGTTATTTGCAGTGTAGAAAATAATCTCAAAATGTGGATTAAAAAGGATATTGTCATATTATATAAACAATATCTCATTGCTTGCCTCTTTAAAAGACTGTTACAAATTAAGCACCTTTGCATTAGGGATTGTTTTAACTATGCATTGATGTGTTTACTAGAAACAAACAAGCACAGTATTCTAATATTTGTAATATAGTACACATGCAGAGGCAAAGTCTAACAGAGTGGTTACATTTAACAGCTGAAATCATAATAAAATAGGGTAAATTAGTTTAACAATTTGAGGAAGTATATTAAAAACTTTTAAGTAATAACCCTTCTTACTAGCTTGTCTCTAATAAGTAGTATTTAAGTATGAGGGCCTATATATGGACTCCTACATTTCCAAAACCTTAAAATCTAATATCCGTGAAGCTTAACCCAACATTTATCATGCTGCAGCAGTTTTATGCTTCAGTAAAGAGACACACACACACACTTTTTCAAGAAGTGGATAAAGACTAAGGTCAATTTTTTGCATGTTAAAACAGGGCTGTATCTTTTTACCAAACTCATGAAAATAGTCCCACTGAAGTCTATTGGGACTACTAGAGGGAAGGAAAGCAGGATTTTGTCCAGAAACTCTGTTGGCATGCAATCCTGTCTTGAGTTGAAGTGCCCAGAAAAGACTGCCAAAATAAGCCTGAAGTTTCAGCAATGGAAGACACTGGGCTTTCCAATGTATCCATTCAGTGAAAAGAGAGGAGGAATTAACTAGCACTAACCTAGAAATAGTCTATATGTAAAGGATTTCCAAATATGTTGGAGACTGAAAGTTGACCCGGAAAATGGTTACACTTGTAATTGTAAAATGCCTGCAATATAACACTGACTCTGTAATAATACAGAAAATACATTCTTCCCCAAAAATCTTGAATTCAACTCAATGTATAACAGTATCACATCTTTACAATTAGCTTAAGTGGCTAATTTGAAGTAACTAGTAAATTTATAGCTGGAAGATATAGTTTAGATAAAAAAATTATTACCTCACAAAATGATTAATGAAACCAATGTCATCTTCATTTCAGAAATGTTTAAACATAGATTGGGTGAAGGCAGTAATATGCATCAGATTCTGTCAAAAACCCTGTTTCGTTTGTCTAAACTACAGCCCACAATTAGAAAGCAAGGTAATTTATGGGCAGATTTGTTTCAAATATATCAATTAATAGATATGTAAGAAGACAGATACTATATTTATTTCTACTGTTCCTACCAAAGAACAAGTCACATTAGAGGCAATTTTTCCCAGGACAATATGCAGAATTGTAAGAGTCTTTGTGTTGCCATCTCAGTAGTTTATATGTAATCTTTCATCAAACTCCTAGTTGGCAATACAAGCCCATTCTCAGTTGCATTTATTGTGTAGTGAGTTCTCTGTTATAATGTACTTACTGTACTTCTAATACTCTGGCGGAAATATACACTCTAGAGCATAGAGTCACGTTCGCATTAGATAAATTTTTATCCCTGAACCGATAGAAAACACACAGGCCTGATTCTGCTCTCATTTACACCAATATACATCTATAACAACTCTGTGGCAGTGAAGGGAGTTACTCTGAATTGACACCAGCATAACTCCTGTCCAGCAGCTTTAACTTACACTAGGGCTGCGGATCAGGAAGTTGGACCTGGCTCGTTCTGGCCCCTCTCCACAAAGTCCAAGTGAAGATTCGAACCTTAATTTCTCTGCTATCCTGCTGACTGAAGTTGTTCCTGAGATGCTTAAGACCATGTAATGCACCGGGGGTGTATTTTTATCAAAGGCATAACAGTCATGGCAGGAAGCACAGCATACTAAGATCACATGAATGCTACTTTGCTGGTTGTATTCTGTACACCCACAAAAACTGAAAGAACTAGTGCAATTCTTCTTCTAGTTTGTGCTAAAAATGACCCCATCACCTCAATAGTATATTTTCCTAGACAGCTGAGCCAAGAGATTAGAATGTTAAGAGCAACAGCTTCTCCTACATATTCTTTTTCATACAAGGAGCTGACAGCCTTCAATTTTATAGGCTGATACAATATCTGTTTATAGTGAGGAAGGAAGGTCCAGCATGATTTTTAACTATTGCTGACAATCCTGGCACTTGTATACACCACTTTTGTCATGGGTCAGACTAGAGAGGTTAGAAAATTAAATTAGACAAGGAGACTACATAAAGACAACAATCAAGAAAACAAGAGAATTCTTTACATTCAGCAAGGACATAAAAACTATGGCCTGATTCACTACTCAGTTACATTACACCAGAGTAAAAGTAGCCGAGCAGAGCATTGCTTTGTGTCTAGTTTTAACTCCATGATTTCCATTAAAAGTAAATGGTAATGGAAAAGCTACCTGAAAAGAACACTGAAAATGTAATGTACATACAATTCATAAGGCTATCCACTAATAGAATGGGTATAGAACTTAAATTATAGAAATTCATGAGTTCTACTAATTGATTTTAGTCTTGTAAATCAATAAAATTCTTTCAACTCTACAAAAAAGTCTATATACTACACGTATATATTCTCACATGCGAATCATAGATAAAACCTGAAGCTTTAATGCAAGTCTAAGATTAATTAACTTTCTAATGGCATACAGTACAAACTTCAACTCCCAGTAATTTATAAGGCTACATCTACAGTTCAAGCTATGGGTGTGATTCCCCAACTTACATACATGTACTAGCAGTAGCTTAATGAGAGCTAGCATGGAATACAAACAGTAGCACGGCCATGGCAGCACCAGCAGTGACAGGGCTTAGCTGTGATGAGTATGTACCCACCAGTTTCAGGTGGGTTTGTACTCAGCATGGCTAAACCATGCCATCTCTGCCATTGCTCACGCTACCATGACTACACTACTATTTATACTCATGCTAATATGTGTATGCAAGCTGGGGAATACACCCCTAGCTCTCCTAGTGTAAACACAGCCTAAGAGTTCAAGTCTGGCAGCTTATACATTGAGAATGCCTAATGTATGAATCAACTCACTACAGTATTAACATCTTTTTATCTAATATTAATATATCATGTTCTATAATGAGGCATTTTTTCATATCAGACTTAAAAAATTGCATTGGAGTGTGCCCCTGAAATTATTAGTGGTGTTTGAGTCAAAATTTAGAGTCAACATTTTTCATAACATACTTCATGTAAAAGGCAGTGGAAATCCAGCAGGTCTTTTCCAGTATTGTTGGCAGCCCAGAACCTTTCATATGCCATATTTGTCACAGGTCAGACAACAAAGCTTAGCAGCCCATGTTACAAAAGGGGTACTCATAGCAAAAAGTTGGATAAGACAATCAGAATGAGACAGAACTATTAGCATTCAAGCAGAATTTAGAAATGATCACATTAGAACTTTCTAGAGTTGACTCAGTTCCATATTGTGAAAACACATGCTCCCAATAATCAAAAACTAGTTAAATCAACCATATAAACAAAATAAAAGAATTAGGAGAAAACTTTTCCTCGGTATATTTAGGTTTAACACATGGCTGTGGAGAACTTCATGAACTTCAGTCTGGTAACCCTATCCTCTCCCTTAGATTTATTATATTTTATTTTTAGAAGTAATCACTTCCCTCCAGTAAATGGTTAGTACACCAGAAGTTCTGCACAAACAAAAACTGAAAGGGATCACTGCTGTGAATCAAACAGATGTCAGCACACTCAACAGGGCCTAAGGAAGACTGCCTGAAGCAGGCCCAGAGTAATCTGTCACACTCTTTAACATTTCCTCTTTTCAGCACTGCCATTTCTTTAATTACAATAATATTAACTAATGAAATGAAATCATTTCCAAGACACGTTCAGAATATTAAATGGAAAACAAATCTCTCCCCTTACCATATTAATCCACACATGTAGCTTTACCTTTTCTTTTGCATGACTGATTTCCTGTATTTTTTTATAATTAAACTTAAGTGGGAACTCTCCCTCCATTTCAAAGCCTTCCACCAAAAAACAGCAGCACAATTAGACTATACTATAGGGGTTGTCAGGATCCTGAGGCAAAATAGTATGGGACTTGTACAGAAGCAAACTCTGTTGGTACAGCATAGCTTGAGTAGGGGCAAATGGCACATGTACAAATGGTGACACAGGACAGCCATAAAGAAGTGTCACTGCAAGGGCTGCCATGCAAGAATCTTGAGAGGAAGAAGCAAAAGCAAGAGCACCATCCAGGATGAACTGACCTTGAGGAGAGAAAAAGGGAGTCACTTGGATTAAATGAAAGAAGAAAAAGTGTAAGGAGTTTAGATATTTGTCTCTCCTTTCATGTGTCCCTGCCATCTCTCATGGCCTAAACATTCTTCTATGACTCGCTTACATTTAATTGAAAAGCCTTTTACCTGACAAGAGGGAGTTGCACTCCATTTTGTTTTCAAATGTATTTAATTTAAATTGTACATAAGTTCATGTCGATCATTTGAGCGTCTTCTGCAGCCCTTTTAAAGTGTTCCTTCCTCAACCCTCCAAATGAGGTAGCTGGATGTGCCCATGAACTACACTCCTTCAAATGGCAAGAGGGGATTATTGAAGGGTTATTAGAGGAGGTTTACCCTCCCACCTCCCAGGGTTTGATAATAATATACATACAAAGCCCTTAGCTTTTGCTGCTCTAAAAGTTCAAGAGAGTTTAGAACCCAAACTCAGATTCTCCACAATGTACTACTTGTACATTGCCCAATCACAATTATCACTACTATTTATTATTTGTACTCCAGTAGCACTTAAAGGCCTTAATCAGGATTGGAGTCCCATTGTGCAAGGCACTAATCTTAAACAGCTCGGGCCTGATTTTCAGTAGCGCTGATCACACAACTGCCATTGCCTTCAACTGTTTTCTAGAGGGTAGGCATCTCTGAAAATCAGGTCCTAATTGTTTATCTTTCTTTAAAAAAAACAAATAAAAAAACCTTTTCTGTTAGCGATGTTAGGCATGCTGAAGGGAACTGAGATGTGGGCCAACCCCAGGAAACTTCCAAGTCATTATTTGATGCAATATCATACCAGACGGTCCCATTTACAAGCATACAAGTGATTTATTTCTCAGAGATGGTGAGTTATAGTGACAGACTACAGAAGAAGAAATGGGACAAGAGATGGGGAGAAGGATGTTGTTTGAGACAAGAGAGCTAGATAAGAGACAGATGGCAAGAGGGAGCCAAGAAACGAGGGGCAAATCATAGAATGCACCAAACTTTTCTGTCACCATTTTGCTAGAATACTGTATTATCTCTCTTTCCCCTCTCCTCTGTTTATTTAGGGGCAAGGAACTGCCTTATTCTACCTCTCTGAGGTGGTTGGCATGCCTTTGGGGCTCTTAAAAATGCTTTCCTCAGATTAAAACACAGAATCAATAATACGATTTTGTTTAAAAGAGTTCTAGATTTTTCAAGCCCAGGACTGGACTCTTTTTGGATATGTAATATTAAAAACAGAAAATATCAGGGGACTACATTGCAAAATTTCAAGTGGCTAAACTGCTTCTAAAAATATATTCCTCTTTATCTACAGGAAACAAAAACACTGCCTTTAGATACATCAGATACGGACTTCTTCAAAGAGATGTTAAAACTGATTGAGCTTCTGTAACTTCATATACTTACGTGGCCCATTAACTTTCTATGCAGCATTATTTATTTGTTGAGCTGTGTCAGTATTGAGACTTGTCCTCAGCCTTTTGACTGTTTGGCTACCAAAAAAAAAAAAAAAAAGAGAGAGAGAGGTACCTGTCTTGTCTGTGGCTGCCATATAAATTGAAACAGGAAGGAGGAAGAGAATTGCTATCCAAAGCCAAATTATGCAGAATCCAATGTGCTTCATCTCCCCTCGGACACATGTGAAAAAATGACCACAGATCTGAAACAAAAAATACTCACAATGGGAACAATATCTTCTTATTCTCCCTTTCCCAGTCCCCCACAAAAAAACCACAAGGAAGAAATTTATTTGTAAAGAAAAGAGAAAGTCATTGGTTTTACACAATGTGTATCATTTATCTGTGTTCAAGAAGCTCTGAAAAAGTTTTCAGACTAATCTGAATTTAGAATTGGGTGATAAATGTATTTCATGGCACTTTTTTAGTTTTATGAGCAATTCATTTACAGTAATACTAACTCAGATATTATTAAATAAGCCACTAAATTATCATTCATTAGAATGACTAGTTTCTTTTTTTCCCCCTCCTAGCTTTTTAGTCTTAGATATTTTAGTTTAACTGTTTGGTGACACAGTGCTGCAGAATGACTGCTGAAGCTGTCATCAGATTAACTGAGGAAAACTTCTCATTGCTTTTTGTTTGTCTTTTATTTAAAAACAAAATAGTCATAGGAGACATTTTTCTTCTTTGCAAAATATGCCAGTGACTAGGGCAGCCTGACCTAAATTTGCAGTTTAAATCTTATTTAAAAAGAATGAAACTTGTCCAACAAAATATCTTTGTCTTCCAAACACAATACTGGGCTTCTTCTAAACCAATTACAACTAGCAGGAAAGTATGGATTTAACAAAGCACAGTGAAATGCAACAATACATTATTATTCATATTTTTCTTAGAGAAAGTGTGATGTTGTCTTGTAATATGAAGATGAACTGAAGAAAAAATACAGCTGGTATGTCTGCTCCGGAAATTTATGATTATTTTTGTGCTGCACTATTTTCATCTTCATGGTTATTCTGTCAGTCAGCAGTACAGACAGTAACACAAAGTGAATATATGTCAAAAGAACATCATGGTGTAAGTTCCTGCACCTGCTTTACAAGAAGACTTCAGTGCACTAAAGCTGAAAGCCTATGGCTCTCAAATCCTGAAAAGCTCTTACAAATTAAATAACACTGTTACCAATTGCTAATGCCGCTATCTCCTTCACCATGCCTACTGTATCTCTGTATGTTGAGTCATCGCTAGTTTATTACTTCAGAAGATGATCAATCAAGTCTACAATCAACATGCCAGAACTTAATAGCAAGAACTGACTCGAGTTTATGACGGTCCAGACTGTAACACAGCCCGCCTTGGAAATTTAGTTGCTCTGATTAATTTTGATTTGTTTTGCGGACAGTAAAATACACGCAGATACCAGTTGACAGGCACTGAGATAACTGGGCAGCAGAAGGGAGAAAATGTGCAGATCCTTAATTCCTCTGCTGCTCTGCACATGAACACGTCCAAGCTGCTAGAGTGTGGGCAAGCCAGAGCACTCGCTCCCGGGGAGGGGCCAAGGCCTCACACGGTGCTGGTCAGTTTGCCCGAAGCAGTAGCAATACCAGGGGCGCTGCCTGTAGGGTCTTGACTCCTAGCAGCCGCTGCTTTCCTGCCGTCTTTGCAAACTTCTGCCCAGCTCCAACCTCCCCAGCCAGCCTCAAGCGTTAGCTCCCAGTCACCGCTACCCACAGGGTCACAACCCCAGCTCCCCGTCCCCCACCTCTCGAGTCCGAAGCCCTTTGTCCCCAGCCCAACTCCTTCCTCCCCGGAGCGGCAGCGGGCGGGCGCGTCCTGCAGCTCAGCCAGCCAGGCGGAGACGCGCCAAAGCATCTGGGAACCGTAATTCCCGGAGCCCGGCTCGCGGCAAGGAGTCGGCGGCGCCCGCTGCAAAAGCTGGGGGCGCAGGACCCCACCCCTCGCGGCTGTTCACGCGCCGCCCGCGCGCCCCCCGTGGCCACATCCCTGTCAGAGAGGTGAGCGCGCCGCGTGAGGCAGGGGTGAGCACGTCCCCCGCCCCCATGTCTGAGTGGGGGGTGCCCCTAGCCCGAGGCCTTTGAGTGCTGCACCCGCCGACGGCTGGCCAGCCCCGCGGTTCCCCGTGCAGAGCCCTTCCTGGGGCCCCGCCAGGAGAGCGCAGCGCCAGCGGCTCGGGCTCATGCCCTACAGGAGCGAGCCCCGCTGATTTGCATTTATCCTAACTGGCTTTTCCGCTGGAAAATCGCACCCCCGGAGAAGCCGGCCTCAGCTGGGGCCACGAGCGAAGCTGCCGCAACACTTGGTCAAACTTACCAGAAAACTAACAAAAAATAAAAGGCAGGTGGGGCTGGGAGGGGCAGCGCTTGCTGCCTCCAGGTAGGAATTGCATGGGGTAGGGACATGGTGGAAGATCAGTCTCTCTCTCTGCCTCAACAGCATGTAGTCAAATAAAAGTATGACTGGCAGTGAAATGGACGAGCAATGTGATTCAACGCAGAAAAACTCAAGAGCCCCTTAGATCCACATAGGTTCTCGGCTGTGCACCTGCAAATTCCCAATAAGGGGTTGTCCTTTCTTTTATCATATCCCCTTTTCACTAAACCATTTCAGCTTACTGCATTTAGACCAGCAGACTCCCACAATTAGGAAAGACGTTACAGACTAATAGATATTTGCTTTTGTGTATAGACATATTATATGTACATCCACAAATATTTAAAAATATACACATTTTGGCCTTGTGCCAATTTGTAACAGCATTTAATCATTTTGTTAACTATAGTATATGCCCTGGGAGTATTTCGATTAGCAGTTTTAATTGAAACAAATATACACACAGACATAACTATACTAACATATTTACACAAGTGTGAGCAGATTTATATCGTACGTTATCCAGCATGGCAACAGAATATAAACATACTGTGTATAGTATTTATATATAGGGTACAGTCAAAATCAGAAATAAACTCAATTAGCAATAAAGTGAGCTGAACACATAAATATAGTAGAGTGTGTGTGTGATGTGTAAACATTGACTACAAATATGAGCAGCTTACCTTTAATTTTTACTTATTAAGTCCTCCAGAATCACAGTAAATGTCTGTACAAAACTGCTGTAGTGCTGAGGAGTTGCTGGAGCGAGTCTCCAAAGAGTGGGATGCAGCTCTGTCCTTATTAGTCTCACACAGTGTGACCCTCCCACTCAGTGAGCACAGAATATACTGCAAGACAGGACAGATACCAACATAGTCATGGGTTTTGCATAATCACTCTAATCTCTTCCAAGTCTGGTAATAATGTAAAAAAGGTTATTTTATTTTATTTTATTTGTATAATAAACTGTTCCACAAATAAAAGTGTCTGGGTTTGATTGCATGAATGAAAGGGTGTGTGGGTTCTGTTTGTGGAGCAGTGGCTATGAAGTACTGTGCATAGCAGTAACACACCAGCAGGCAACTGGCTTTTAACACTTAAGTGTGAGCACATCATTAATTTTATATACTTTATCATAAATTTAAAACCAACCAACCAACCAACCAAGAGAATGCGCCTATTTATGGCACTGATGTTGCAAAGCACAGCAGATGACTGGTATTTAGTTTGCCTTTTTAAGCCCATCATTTAAAAGCCAGTCTGTTCTTGCACTGTAATATCATCTGTCTGTGATAAAATGGTGACACTGAGCCTTGCCACTAATTCTCACTTGAATATGCTAAACTGTACTTTTTTGGGGCCCTCTGAGTATGCTCATGACAGCCTTCCAGTGTAGCCTTTAGACATGTAAACCAGAGGATAAAAGGCTAAAGAGTAAGAAAATGATTACAAGTACATACATAGAAGGTAGGGAGAGCAGGATCTTATTTTAATGCATCTCATTTAAATGTATTTAAAGTTCTCTCTTTTTCCAGTAGATCTGTTTTTGAGGTCAAGAGGAGGAGGTGGTGATTTGTGAAGAGTGAATCTCAAAGGGTTCAATAGTTTAATATTGAGTGGATAAACATCCAAAAAAGTTGTTTATCTGGAACTTATCTGAAGTTGGTCTTAAAATCAACTAGAAATCTCATTATATTGGATTTTTCCTCACAAAATTTCCAACAGTACTTCCTGGTTTCACCCAACATGAAAACTGCACAGGACAACAAATAAGTCACACTTGAAGTCATGGTTCATACTCTTTTATTTTATCTTTCTGACATGACTTTTAAAACAGTCTCTACTCTTCCCAGCTCAGAATCACAAAGAGAAAATAGTCTTGTGGCTTGAAATATAGGACTGAGTCAGGACATTTAATTTTTGTTCTCAGGTATGCCACAGACTTTTGTGACTTTGGGAAAGTCACAAATCCCTAGACTTCAGTTTTCCAGTCTGTAAAATGCAGATGGAAATGCTCCCCTATCTCATAGAACTGTTGTGAAGCTAAGGGTCTGATCCTGCAGGCAAAACTTAATACTGCAGCCCTTATTCAAATGCATAGTCCGAAGGCAAAGGGACAACTCACAAGAGTTTTGGCTGCAGTTTGCTCTTTGTGATTCTGAGCGGGAAGAGTGGAGACTATTTTAAAAGCCATAACACAAAAGTAAAAGATAAAAGGCCCTATTGTAGAGGTCTAGTACTAGTGAAATGTATTGTGATTCATGAATTTAAAATATGTTTTATTTTCTCTTTACTCTTTCTATAAAATCTACAGAAGTTCTACAACCCCTGCTTAGGTCCTGTTCATATAGCCTAAATATACTGGATTCAAATCCACTAGCGTAGACGCCTGCACCCAGGAGTGTCTTAGACTTTACTGGATTTCAGTGTTCACAAGATAAAATTAATGAATATTTTGGCAATTAGATAAAGATTCTTTTCTAAATAGCACAAAATTTGTACCTACAATTAAATATTCAGTTAAAAAATCCTTTGAATTAATTTTGTCCTCCAAAGACTCAGAAAATTCATCCAAATTTTGAGCAGGGGACAATGTACAATTTTAAGGACTACTTGGATTTGTTATAAATAAAGAAGATATTTCACACTATCAAATAGAGCAGTGCAGAATACCCTTCAATATATGTTTCCATGCAAATCACTCTACATGATTAAGTCCTTAATAATGACTGCAGGATTAGGTTTTATAGTTCTGAATTCAAACAGTAGTTGCATGTTCATGTTTGGGAGCAGAATTTGGGCCACAGATTTTCCAAATGAAGTGTAGTCAAAACATCAGTCTCCATAGATTTAATTTGCATTGCTTTTATTGTAGATATACTCTGGTTAATGGTTTGCTTTTAAGCCTAACCTGGACATTTTTGCTAATTAGTAAATCCCAGACACCAAAGGCTTGCCAGGGAAACTGGTAAGAGGCACTGCCTGACATGGTGATAGAGTTTACAGGACTCATCGTTTTAGGAAATTTCGTGCATTGATCAAAACTCCCTATCTAGACTTTTCATGTTAGTTTCCTCACAAGTAATTTCCAGACCCACCCACTCAATTAACAACATCCTGGACTAGATCTTTGGGCTTGGTATGGACATAAAAAAATTAATAAAATAAATAAAAATCTCCCTTTAATGATCAGGCTATTTCCTCCTTCAGGCAGAAGTAATAAACCTCCCCATTACAAGGCTAAAGGAAAGCAATACCATGGTCTGTTTCTGAAACCTTTTAGACTCAGACAAGTTCCAAAATCTACTTATAGCAGACCCTGCCCAACCAAGAGGCCAAGGAGTCAGTAAGACTCAGTAAGGTACAATAGCCATTCTCTGCCTACTGCTGTACACTCTGAGCCATAGTCTCAGTCATGGGCACCGGAAATGGAAGCGGAGAGGGACATTCCCCCTTGGACACACTTTTTAAACAGGGGGGCCATGGCCCCCACATTTGAGAACCTGAACTTGTCAGGGGTGCAATAAGGGTCATAATGCCAGTCAAATTTGGGCCGTTTTGGTTGCTTGCCCTGCCCCCACACCATACTTCTGCAGTCCTTCTGGTGCCATTGTCCTCAGCTGGTGTAAATTGGCATAGCTCCAGTAAAGTCGGTTGAAGTGCATTGATTTACACCAGCTGAGCATCTGGTCATCAAAATACCATGGTCCACGTTGATTGCTGTGGCTCTTGGATGACCTGGAATAGAAAAAATGGAAAGAAAACCTGTCTAGAAACCTATGCCACGGCCATGGAGACAAAGAGAGCCTACCTATCCCTTGTCATAGAGACAGCAAAGTCATGACTGACAGAACTTCTCTGGATCATAAAATACTTTATATACTCAAAGTGGCTCCACTCAACCTGCAAACACAGCATGTAAAGCAAGGAACTATCTTATTTCATAGAATTGATCATGTGTATCTGGGATGGCCTCATCAACCAGCATGAATAACAAGTTGAGAACAGAACCACAATACCCTCCTTCCAAGCTTTTGGCCCATTCGCACAAGTAGAAGTCGAGGAAAATTTGACAGAAATCATGGCCACTGTTTGTGACTCTGTCTCCTGCCATTCTGGGTAGTAAGAGAGAGTAGACAACCTGAGACTCCCACTAAGACAGACTGTCAACACCTTTGATTAGGGAAATTTACCATCTATCCTAGAATATGCAATAATCTGACCACAGCTAAAGGAAACATTGCTTGACACTAGAGAAGTTCTTATGTGTGTGAGAGTGTGTTCTTTTTTTTAATTTTTTTGCCAGAGTGAGTTCCATAGTTTAAGTGAAATCCTAGCCCCATTGAAGTCAAAAGAGAAACTTCCATTGACTTCAGTGAGGCCAGGATTTCATCCTCTGTGTCTAGGTCCTATGAGAGTTCTGTCTCCTGCATTCAAAAACATCCCCACATCGTTCAACAGTTTCATTATTTCTGTAAAATATAGCTGTTGTGGGAGGACATGATTGCAAAGGGAAAGAAGACCTCTCAGCAAGGAACAAGCATATAAAAGGCTTTGAAAATAAAGATAGATGCACTGGACACTGATCTAAGTGGGAACCAGTGCAGAGGGGACAGAACCTGACTGATGTATTCATGGCAACTTGTGTTTCTTAGCAGACAATTGTGCTTTGCATCTTTAGGAACTTTTTCAGGATGTTCAGCTTCATTCTCAGATATATAAGTTACAATGATCAAGCTCTGAAGTCAGAAATGTGGGGATCACCGTGGTTGGGACTGTGTCTAATAGAATGGGTTTCAATCTCCTGGCCCCACACTCCCCACTCACACTTACAACCAAATAGCATAAAAAATCAGGAGAACAAGTCTTCTGTTTCTCTGGCAGGCTGTGAAGGGAAGGAGGAAGAGACAGATGATTACTGTTATTTCTCTTTTTAAATATTTTGGAGGCACTAAGAAGTATGGTGATGGGGCCAACATATACAGCTAGATAGAATGTATTAATAGAAGAATACACACCATCTTATTTATGTAGTATTAGTTGTCGTGGATCAACCAGTTGTACTTATGATTTTCTCAAGGTTTCTCTACTTTACTTGTCATAACAAGTTTTAATATAAGCCAACATAATTGAAATAATAAATAAAGCTCTATTGCTGCAAAAGTTTGTCACCTACCCTTTCTGTGTCTGTTTCCCCATCTGTAAAATGGAGATAATAATTCCAATTGCATAGAGGTATCATGAGGCTAAGTTAATTAATATTTGTGAAATGCTTAGAGATCCTTGAATGAAAGGGAAAAGTCTATTTTTTGTTTGTAGTGTTATTGTAGCTGTGTTGGTCTTAAGATATTAGAGAGACAAGGTGGGTGAGATAATATCTTTTATTGGACCAACTTCTGCTGGTGAAAGAGACAAGCTTTCGAGCTACACAGAGCTATACAGTTGAAGAAGAGCTCTTTGTAGCCTGAAGCTTGACTCTTTGACCAACAGAAGTTAGTCTCAAAATAAGAGATATTACCTCACCCACCTTGTCTCTTTTAAAAAAAATAGGACACCTTACATTACTGTCAAAAGTGAATATGCAGAAGGCAGTATTGACATATATTTGTTATATTTACTAACTGCAAACACATTTCAACAGCTACAGAATGTATTGAACCTGGTAGCATGATTACACCCGTATCAAATATACTACATCATACCTACTGTTCTTTAAAGTAATACTAGTGCTCACTGGATTTAATCAGCCTGATAATAATGCAGAATTTGTAGAATCCAACACATCTTGAGTATAATCAAACTATGCCTACCAAGATAATGTTAAAAAGCATGACAGTCAAAATGATTTCCTAGTGCTCTAAAAAAAGGAACACGTAATTTCATATGCATACATTATATACATTCATATACGTCTGCATCACATTAACATATTGCAAATAGCTTGCCATGCACACTAATGTGTCATAAACAATGCAAGGAAACAGACCTGGAGAAGAAATCCAATTTTGAATATTTTCCACTGTGTTTATTACCATATGTAACCAACCCACCTGTAAAGTGGTAAAATATGTCCCTTCCATAACTTTTTGTGGCATTCCTATTACATGACTGTGGGAAGAAGATAATGTGCGGTGAAATGGCTGGCAAAGGAACAGAGGGGCTGAAAGGTTGCTCTCCAAGAAATGGCAAACATAATTCAGGTTATTTGGCTTTTGTTGGAGAGCAATGCCTAAATGTTTTTAAAAGTCATTGCACATAATTCTTTTGAATGAAGAACTGGTTATAGGCAGCCATGCTAGGAACTTCAGGTGTTTGTTGAATGTTGAGTATATTCTTAAAAATTCAGTGTGCATGGGAAAACAACTATCTGGCTGTGAAATATACTAATTTAAAACTGCAACAGTTCATGTTCTTACATAAGAACAGTGGAGTCCAAAAAAAAAAAATGCATTGCCTCAAACAAAATATGGTTGAGAATAGGTTTAAACGTAGGCTGAAAACACATTGGAGGCATGAACCATTGTCATCTGAAGCAGACTGGATATCCAGTGCAGCAATCTGTGCTAGACTAAATTATAGACTACACAATACAATGGAAGCTTTCAGTGATATACTTATAAAGAAACATAGCTATGGGCTAAATTCTGACTTGGATTACATTCCCAAGCAGAAGCATAAAGGGGAGTGAGAATGCCTCTTACTTTCCTGTGCAGGCTACATGGATTTTGGATTCAGACATGCAGGAATAAATGGACTCTGCACACCAAGTATTCTTCCTCTCACTCCAGAGCAAGCGGTCAGGAAGTGGGCTGAGCATTGGCTCCTCCACCCCCAATGCGCCAGCCAGCACAGGAGGGGTGATACACTTTAGCAACAAATTACTACTTCTTCCTGCTTGAGCACAGGTGTCTTTGATCCACAATGTGCCTTGGGTAGAGCAGTGTACATGCAACCTCTTGCTCAGGACTGTGCATTTAAGGCACAATCTTGTCATTGGTGATTTAGTGTCCAATCCTGTAAGAAAATGAGAAATCTGAGCTTCCACTAAAATCCTGCATTCATATCCATGTGACTGGACTTTTGTGCCTGTGCAGAGCCCTGTTGGCTTCAATGTGGCTTCATGTAGGTGTGAGTATCTGCCTGTGATTTGATTACAGGACAAGGGCCTTACTCTCTTGTCATAAATATAAAGGGAAGGGTAAACCCCTTTAAAATCCCTCCTGGCCAGGGGAAAGCTCCTCTCACCTGTAAAGGGTTAAGAAGCTAAAGGTAACCTCGCTGGCACCTGACCAAAATGACCAATGAGGAGACAAGATACTTTCAAAAGCTGGGAGGAGGGAGAGAAACAAAGGGTCTCTGTCTGTCTGTATGCTGCTTTTGCTGGGGATAGACCAGGAATGGAGTCTTAGAACTTTTAGTAAGTAATCTAGCTAGGTATGTGTTAGATTATGATTTCTTTAAATGGCTGAGAAAAGAATTGTGCTGAATAGAATAACTATTTCTGTCCCTGTATCTTTTTAGTAACTTAAGGTTTTGCCTAGAGGGATTCTCTATGTTTTGAATCTAATTACCCTGTAAGGTATCTACTATCCTGATTTTACAGAGGGGATTTCTTTACTTCTATTTACTCCTATTTCTATTAAAAGTCTTCTTGTAAGAAAACTGAATGCTTTTTCATTGTTCTCGGATTCAAGGGTTTGGGTCTGTGGTCACCTATGCAAATTGGTGAGGCTTTTTATCCAACATTTCCAAGGAAAGAGGGGGGGTGCAAGTGTTGGGAGGACTGTTCTTAAGATCCAAGGGTCTGGGTCTGTAGTCACCTAGTCAAATTGGTGAGGCTTTTTACCAAACCTTGTCCAGGAAGTAGGGTGCAAGGTTTTGGGAAGTATTTGGGGGGAAAGACGTTTCCAAACAGCTCTTCCCCAGTAACCAGTATTTGTTTGGTGGTGGTAGCGGCCAATCCAAGGACAAGGGGTGGAATATTTTGTACCTTGGAAGTTTTTGACCTAAGCTGGTAAAGATAAGCTTAGGAGGTTTTCATGCAGGTCCCCACATCTGTACCCTAGCGTTCAGAGTGGGGGAGGAACCTTGATATCTCCTATGCAATTAGATGAAGCAAATAGAATATATTTTATAAAATACTAGAGTTTTCCTTCTAACTTTCCCATCTGTGGTGCAATGGTACAGCACAGAATAGAGGGAATTAATTTATTTGCATATATATATATGTTTTTATTGGTGGGGATGAGATTAATACTTTTACTATAACACCTTAGATAACTTTAAAATGCTGTAACTAATATGAAATGTTGTGAACTTTGGAGGGATTATTTGTGATACTCAATTTATTATTGTTTCTGCACATTATAATAAAAATAACTTTAAAAAATACATATTTAAAAAAAATTCTTGCACATCTGGTTGTACAGCTTTTTCTAGGCCCTTGTGAAGGATGATTATTTAAGAAACATTTAGTTTTGGTGGAGATTAGAAGAAAACTGGTATGATTTGTGTCTGTGGATAGAGGTTTCAGTAAGATAAACCAGAGTTAGTCCCAAGAATCTGATATTTTATTTTCTCCAGCAAGTGAAGGATTCATCCTAAGTGATAAAACTATGTATACTAAGTACCAAGTCTCACTGTAAACCATAGTCCCCTGTTGTGTTTGATAGCAGTATTTATGTTACCTTGGGTATTTCCTCCTCCCCCAATTTACTTTTTCAAACTTGTGTTTAAATAGGATACTGCTGTGAGAAATACACTGTTTTCAGATCCTGTGAAGAATGGTATTTTTATTCTTCTCAGAAAGTATTTTATTTACACTTGTTAGTACTGTAATGGGCATACATATCTGTTGTTACTATCATGATGTATACATACTGTATTAGCTGTGATGATAAAAGTTAACACAACTGCAGTTTTGAAATATACAGGAGGCCTGATTCACCACTATATTATTTCAGTGTTAGGCTAGTATAACTCCACTGATTTCAGTTGGGTTACATTAGCATAATGAGGGAATAATACAGTGGTCAATAAGACCTGGGTGTCCTAATGTTTGTTAAATGGACATGCACAATAAGGTGAGCAGTCACGGTGAGAATGTATTCATTTGAATGTCTTTTAAGGCACAAAGTGTGTAAATCTGACTAACATGCTGGCATGAAAGAGGTTGCACACCATCTAGATCCATGCACCTTCTGTACATACTATAATGCTGTTTACACATTCTAACTGGTTCACTGAAAGAGCTTGTTGAACATTATTTGACTATACTCAGAGCTGCAGTTTCTGTTGTTGCTTTTGTATTTTTATAGGGCCACATTGTGCCTTTCAGGTGCAGCTGTGAGAAGGAAGAATTGGAGAGGCACACCACCATGGGAGATGCACGGGGGAAGCAGGAGGAAAGAGCATGGTGCCTCATAAACATCCTTCAGCTTCCATGTGGTTAGCATATGGGTGGAAGAGGAAGAGAGCTAAGAGCTCTGCCTACTCCCCACACACTTGCATCTCTAATGCAGGCCTTGTACTCCCATGAGCACTTGTTGCTGAGATCCGGGGAACCTCTCTATAGCCTCCCTGCATGGCAGCATTAGTGCCAGTCACTATCTAGCCTTAACTGATTGTGTAACGCTGACAGACTCCTGTCGTCGGCGGGCAGGATCAAACCGGGGACCTCTTGAGCTTAATGTATGAGCTTCTATAGCATAAGCTAAAAGCCGACTGCTTGTTAGCTAAGGCTGTAGAGCAGACCCATTTAACTATACCTCTTTAAGTTGTCTCAGTGCCACTATATGGGACAGAACACCACACCCAGAAGGTGTGTGGGTTACAACTGCAGGGCATAGAATGTGCTGCTGCAGTCCAAAGAAATCAGATCTTTCTCCTACATTTCGAAGTAACTATAAAAATGTGTTGTGAGAATTTGCATTAGATAGATACTGTAAAAGAGTAGTTATGGTCTGTATCAAACTGCAAATCCTTATGCACTCACCTTTGATAGATTTTACAACTTGACAGAATTTTCCTTAGCAGGGAGAATAAGGAAGGAAAGAGCAAAAATAGCTGCTATCCTGATAGCTGCTACTCTGATTGAAAAAGTGTAAGCAACAGTGTATCTGTTTTTAACAGAAGATAAAAGCAATTTCAAATTAAGGGCCCAAGGCTGCACATACTTACTGCTGATACAGTGTTTACTACCATGAGTAGTCCCACTGAAGTCAATTGCAAACAGTGCGAGTATTCCCAGTACAAGCACGACAGTTGGGACTCATCAGTATGGCTTTCATCATTTGGACATTTTTGAAAATTGTACCCTACACTTAATACTGAGTGCTTCCAGAATTCAACCTATGTTATATTTTGAAGTCAATGGAGTTACACTGATTTACATCAGCCATTACATCGTGATTTACATATGATATCTGGACCTGAACATTTAGTCATGATATAAGATGTGGAAGAATTCATAATTTCAGTAGTATTCATGGTCTGCAGTTAAATAAAAAGTTAGAGTAAATGCATTCAAGGAAACTTGGCCACTGTAGGCCATATGCGCTTTAAACTGACCTTCTAGCCTACACACACTGCAGATGAACATAATCAATAATCCTGTATATATGGTAGTTTTGGGAGCAAGGGAATTTACATGTTAACACACACTGACAGCCAAAAAGGAAGAGCACATATATCATACACTGCCCTCAGTGTACAGATGACCAGTTAGGCCCACTTACTGTGTAATTAAAACAAATAAAATGAAACAATGTATTGGGACTAAAAAGTAACACATAAGCCTGCTGAGAGGGTTGTATTAATAATTGAAATCATAGAACCGTAGGACTAGAAGGGACTTTGAGAGGTCATCTAGTCCAGTCCCTATGAACTCATGGCAGGACTCAGTATTATCTAGACCATCCCTGAAAGGTGTTTGTCTAACCTGCTCTTTAAAATCTCCAATGACGGAGATTCCACAACTGCCCTAGGCAATTTATTGAAGTGCTTAAGTACTCTTGCAGTGAGGAATTTTTTCCTAATGTCCAACATAAACCAGCCTTGCTGCAATTTAAGTTAATTGCTTCATGTCCTCAGAGATTAAGGAGAATATTTTTTCTCCCTCCTCCTTGTAACAACCTTGTATGTACTTGAAAACTATCCCCTCTCAGTATTCTCTTCTCCAGACTAAACAAACCAATTTTTTTCTATTTTCCCTCATAGGTCATGTTTCCTAGACCTTTAATAATTTTTGTTGCTCTTCTCTGGACTTTCTCCAATTAGTCCACATCTTTCCTGAAATGTGGCATCCAGAACTGGACACAGTACTCCAGTTGAGGCCTAATCAGCATGGAGTAGAGCAGGACAATTACTGCTCGTGTCTTGCTTTACAGCACTCCTGCTAATATGTCCCAGAATGATGTTTGCTTTTTTTTTTTTTGCAACAGCGTTATACTGTTGACTCATATTTAACTTGTGATCCACTATGGCACCCAGGTCCCTTTTCGCAGTACTCCTTCCTAGGCAGTAATTTCCCATTTTGTATGTGTGCAACTGATTGTTCCTTCAGAAGTGGAGTACTTTGTATCAATCCTTATTGAATTTTATCCTAGTTACTTCAGACCGTTTCTCCAGTTTGTCCAGATCATTTTGAATTTTAATCCTATCCTCCAAAGCACCTCTCTCGCAGCTTGGTATCATCCACAAACTTTATAAATGTACTTTCTATGCCATTATCTAAATCACTGATGAAAATATTGAATAGAACTGGACCCAGAACTGATCCCTGCTGGACCCCACTTGATATGCCTTTCCAGCTTGACTATGAACCACTGATAACTATTCTCTAGAAACGGTTTTCCAACCAGTTATGCACCCACCTTATAGATGCTCCATCTAAGTTATATTTCCCTAGTTTATTTATGAGATGGTCACATGAGACAGTATCAAAAAGTATTCTTAAAGAAAATAGACCCAGTTGTGAAGGGTATTGAGAATAATACTGGCACAAATCTCAGCAGTGTTTATTATTTTTAGCACATCAAACGTGTTTTGAAGCATATCCAAGACCAAAACTGTGTTTTATTTTGATGTAGATCCAGGACAATTTCTGAGAAATATGTGTTTTTGGTTTTTTTTTAAGTACCAGCTTTTATGTAGCACTTATAGGGCTTGTTTTCACTGCAAACTTAACTCAGACTCAACCCCAGGTTATCCCCTTAACATGCTCCATATTCACACATCCGCGTGCCTCTTTCAGTACTATACAGTAAGATATCACCCCTCCCTGAGATACAGGCCCTGAGGTAGCTGTTAATGCATATTGCTACTCTCCAACACAACTACAATGAAGAAATGTAGCCACAACAACTAAGACATGATGATCTTCCAATCACTTCCTACAAGCCCCCTGACCAGACATGTGACTCCTAGTGGGGGCAGGGAGCTGTCTGGACTCTCCCCCATGACAAAGTCATAAGTGAGTGGCCCAGGGAAAGGGGGGCAAGCGGTTTACTGGGCTCTTGCCCCATGACAGAGCTGTGACGTGCACAAAGAATATGGGAGGGAAGGGGGAGGGACATTCCCAGGGTGGAATCACCAACCTAGAATTTCCCAGGTCTTAGTTTCCAGAAATTAAGGGGTAGGCAAGCAACCTGTTTAGTACCCTGCTGGGATGTGGGCAGCAGCCAACAGAGTGTGGATCTTCCCAGCAGGCAGAATGTTACAGATAAAATACTTTTGATCCAACTCAGAGAAGGAGCAGACAGAGGCCAAGTCTATTGAGTCAGCTCCCCTGCATGGTCTAGAGCAGTGGTGGGCAACCTGCAGCCCGGGGGTTGCACGCGGCCCATCAGGGCAAGCTGCTGGCAGGCCTCCAGACCATTTGTTTGCATTTGCACGGCCGCCCGCAGCTCCCAGTGGCCGGGGTTCACCATTCTCAGCCAATGGGAGCCGCGGGCCGCAGGTTGCCCACCACTGCTCTAGGGGGTGGATGGTGTGGTGAGTACCAGTGCAACTAACAGTCCCAGTTTTCAGCGAGGCAGGTTTAAATAGGAATTGCTACTTCATGCAGATGTCTCTGATGGAGTGGAGATGGGAGGAAGCCTAACCAAATCCCATAGAGGTAAACTAATTGCTTTCCCTTACGAGGGAGATTGGGGCACAGCTGGAAGTTGAGGCAGCTAAGACCCAGGCTGAAACTGGGGAAACTGAGGCATGGCTCATTGTTGATGTGGCTAACATGTCAGCTGAAAGTGGGGTAACTGAGGCTAAAATCCCAAACAAACCGGGGACTGAGATTGGGGAAACTGTGAAATGGCTCACTGTTGCTATGGCATAGATCCTAGCTGAACGTGGGGAAACTGAGACAGTTAAGGAGTATTGCATAACATGATTCCTATTTAATTTCACACATTTTGTGGTGTCCCACACTTGGGATGGATATTTTGTGTGTGGTAGTCATCTGCGTCCTGAATCATGGCCACACCCAATTTATTATTCATGACAAATTAAGAGATAGAGTCTTTATTGAGTGCTGGACAGTTTCTGAATCAGTGCAGTAGGGTTTCCTTGAAGGGAAGACTGGATGTCCGTGTTGAAGCTGGAAAGTGATTGGAATGCACTGGAGTGCATTAGGTGTGTAACATTGTAAACATTGCCTCCATAAAAAGCAGCAGCTGTCAGCCCTGGTTATTAGGGAGAGTGGGATCCATACCTTCAACGTAACAATATACCACCACTGTCGGTTGGTCCTGCTAAGAAATTAATTTCACAGGCTTAGACCATTTCTTCCCACAATCCCTAGAGTGGGCAGACAAGTTCCCCCATAACACCCTTAGGGTGACCAGATAGCAACTGTGAAAAAGGGGACGGGGTTGGGGGGTAATAGGCGCCTATATAAGAAAAAGTCCCCAAAAACGGGACTGTACCTATAAAAACGGGACATCTGGTCACCCTAAATAATCTGTAAATGTGAGCAGAGAGTGACACAGTGAGTTGTAGAGCTATGAATCTTGGGATATGATTTGAGATACCTGCATTGCTTGTTACAGCCAGAAACAGCACCAGTGCAGGTTGGGGGCATGACAGCACAGAAATGTGGTTACACTATTGTGGGTTAGGATACCATGGATTAATGTACCATGTGATTGCTTACCCTGTGCTTCATATGCTCTGAAGACATAGTCTTAGATGCCGAAGTTGGAAGACTTAGGTCTTGTGAGCAGCTCTGGTTCTTTTACTCTCCAAGTAAGCCAGGGGAGCTCACATGCATCATGGTGGTAACTGTAACTGAGAATCAAGTTTACACATTCTGCTGTTCAGTCTCTAAAACAGCTAGCATTGGACCAAACCAGGCTGTGGCAATTTAAGGCCTGATCTGGAAAACAGCAATTAAATAACTTTATTCCCATGAGTTAAATTACTCACATGTAGGCTCGGTGCATAAACTGTCAGACACCAAATTATAATTATTACAGGAATTCAATTTGATATAGATACATGATAATAAATTTACTTATGTTAATAAAATATATATTCATGTGATTGATAAACTGTCTCTTGAGCCTGGAGATACAAACTCTGCCTCAAGTGAACAAGTGAGTGAAAGGGTACCAGGCCCTCCTCAAAGAGAGCTGTGTGTCTAGCCACAGCTACAGCATGGAGATGGGGAAGCCTTTGTTTTAGGAAGACACTAGACAACACCTAAATATTGTTTAATTGTGTGTTCATCAGAACCTTTTTAATATGAGTAACTAAACTTTGATGCACCTTCAAAGCTATTTGGGAGGAAACATCCTTGGTTTAAGTTTCAGGCATTGTAATTAAAATTATGTGGCCAGATCCTCATCTTGTCTAAATTGGCATAACTCCATTTCTTTCAATAGAGCTGAGGATCTGACTCATGGTTCATTCTAACAGAATAAGTGTAGAGGATAGGATTTGTAGTAGAGCTGTCGAGCGATTAAAAAAATTAATCGCGATTAATCACACTTTTAAACAATAACAGCATACTATTTATTTAAATATTTATGGATGTTTTCTACATTTTGAAATATATTGATTTCAACTACAACACAGAATACAAAGTGTACAGTGCTCACTTTATATTTATTTTTGATTACAAGTATTTGCACTGTAAAAAAACAAAAGAAATAGTATATTTCTGTTCACCTAATACAAGTGCCATAGTGCAATCTCTTTCATGATATAGTTGAACTTACAACTGCAGAATTATGTAAAAAACCCCTGCATTCAAAAATAAGACAATCTAAAATTTTAGAGCATGCAAGTCCACTCAGTCTTTTTTCTTGTTCAGCCAATCATGCAGACAAACAAGTTTGTTTACATTTGCAGGAGATAATGCTGCCCGGTTCTTGTTTACAATGTCACCTGAAACTGAGAAATGAAAGTGAGAAATAAAGTTTGCATGACACTGTTGTAGCTGGCAAGATATTTATGTGTCAGGTGCGCTCAAGATTCATATGTCCCTTCATGCTTCAACCACCGTTCGAGGGGACGTGCATCCATGCTGATGACGTTTTCTGCTCAATAACAATCCAAAGCAGTGCAGACCACCGCATGTTCATTTTCATCATCTGACTCAGATGCCACCAGCAGAAGGTTGATTTTCTTTTATGGTGGTTTGGGTTCTGTAGTTTCCATATCAAAGTGTTGCTCTTTTAAGACTTCTGAAAGCATGCTCCACACCTCGTCCCTCTCAGATTTTGGAAGGCACTTCAGATTCTTAAACCTTGGGTCGAGTGCTGTAGCTATCTTTAGAAATCTCACATTGGTACGTTCTTTGCATTTCATGAAGTCTGCAGTGAAAGTGTACTTAAAATGAACAACATGTGCTGGGTCATCATCTGAGACTGCTATAACATGAAATATATGGAAGAATGCAGGTAAAACAGAGCAGGGGACATACAGTTCAGTTACAAATTTAATTAACACTTTTTTTTTTAACAAGTGTCATCAGCATGGAAGCATGTCCTCTGGAATGGTGGCTAAAGCATGAAGGGGCAAACAAATGTTTAGCATATCTGGCATGTAAATATCTTGCAATGCTGTCTACAAAAGTGCCATGCAAATGCCTGTTCTTTCTGGTGACATTGTAAATAAGAAGAGGGCAGTGTTATCTCCTGTAAATGTGAACAAACGTGTTTGTCTTAGCGATTGGCTGAACAAGAAGTAGAATTGAGTGGACTTGTAGGCTTTGAAGTTTTACATTGTTTTGTTTTTGAGTGCAGCCATGTAACAAAAAAAATCTACATATGTAAGTTGTACTTTCACAACAAATAGATTGCACTACAGTACTTGCATGAGGTGAATTTAAAAATACTATTTCTTTTATCATTTTACAATGCAAATATTTGAGTTAATCGCATGAGTTAACTTCGGTTAATTGAGAGCCCTATTTGTAGATATGAGGAATTTGTGTAAATTAAGGCTGCTGACATCTGAAAAATAAGAGTTTAGCCTGAGTATAGAAATAACTGTGAATAGACTTAGGCCTGGTCTACATTACAAAGTTAGATCAACATAAGCCACCTTGTATCGACCTAGTTGTGCATATGTCTACACTTAAATTTGTCTCACACCCATGTAAACACCCCATTACAGTGGCGCATTTACACCAGGTCCCTGAGCAGCATTGAGCCATGGTCAATGTAGTGAGACTGACGCACTGCGAGTATAGAAACCATGTTACCTATATAGACCCAACAGTCTTCCAGTAGCTGTTCCTTAATGCCCAACACTGACTGCTCTGATCATAGTTGTGAACTCCACTGCCCAGTGGTCATGGACAGTGGATGGTTCCACTTCACTGCCCCCCGTCCCCCACCCCCGCCTTCTTTTAAAGCCCTGCAAATTTTTGAAATGCCTTTTTTCTGATTGTCCAACTTGACAAGCCTACCTAGTAGCTCTCTGCCTAGCAGCTCTTTATTGTTATATGCAATTGCCCAGCTGACCATGCCAGCTACACGCTCCAGACATGCTCCAGCTTGGAGTAGACAGGAGATTTCCTGGGCCTGTGGGGAGAAGAGGCTGTGAAAGCACAGCTGTGGACCAGCCATAGAAATGTGGACTCTCTGAGCAGATTGCACGGGGATGCAGGGGAAGGGGTATAACACCACTGAGCAGCACTGCCACGTAAAAGTGAAGGAGCTGCGGCAGGCAGATCAGAAGGCCAGGGAGGCCAACAGTTGATCTGGTGGCAAGTCTGTGACTTGCCACTTTTACAAAAAGTTTGATACTATACTTGGCAGAGACCCCACCACACCCCCACAGACCACCATGGATACCTCCAAGGAGCCCGAGTCACAGGCCCTGGTGTGAACAGTGAGGAACAGGATGAGGGATGCGCAACTGGGAGGTCCAGCTATGCCACAAGCCAGGACTTGTTTAAGACTCCGCTGCAGTTCCGGCAGTCAAGCATGGATGAGCCCCATGCAGGTGAAAGTCTCTCGGATAAATGTATAAATGTATTTCCCATTAAAATGATGTACTGATAGCACCCCCAACTTAACAGAATGCAAGTACTGATATTCCATTAATTTACTCATACTAGAAGAGGTAGCAATACAACAAAGAGAGGTAGAGTTCTTATCTGCTTTTTCATTCCCTTGTAGAGTTGGTGGGAGGGGACATGCAAAGCAGTTTATATATATATATATACACACACACACAGGTGTGATAAATGGAGAGGGGTGGGGGTAGCTCCCTTTTATGGACACCCCAGACAGCCAGTAGCTATAAAATCCCTCTTAGTAGCTGTTTTCTAATTGCTCTACCTGTAAAGGGTTAAAAAGTCTCACTGCTATGCATAGGTAAAGGGAAGTGAGTGGACACCTGGACAATAGAGCCAATGGGAAGGCTAGAACTTTTTAAAATTGAACAAAGACTCCCCTTTTGTCTGTCTGTTGTTGTTCGCACGGGGAGAGGTGGACAGGGGAACAGCTATGCTGTACGAAGGTCGGGCCAGGTATGGAAAAATCATCAGTATCATACCTAGAAGCTACTGATTTAAAATCCCAGATATGTAAGTAGATCAGGAAATGTCTAGGAAGACACAATTAGGTTTATCCCTTTTTATTTAGTTATGGCTTGTGGATTCCTCTGTTCTAAACCCAGGTGCTTTTGTTTTGCTTGTAACCTTTAAGCTGGACCTCAAGAAACTATTCTTGGTGCTTAATCCTTGTAGTTGCTCTTTTAAAATCTAGCAATAGCCTGAGTTCCCAGATGTATTTTCTTTCTCTTTTTTATTAATAAAATTTACCTTTTTTAAGAACAGAATTGGATTTTTGTGTTTTAAGAGGTTTGTGCACATGTTGTTTAATTAGCTGGTGACAACAGCTAATTTCCTTTTTTTTTTTTTCCCCCAGCTCTTCTCCAGAGGAGGAGAAGGTGAAAGGACTTGAGGGTACCCCGCAGGAAGGAATTCCCAAGTGCACCTTCCTGGGCTCTTAAAGGGGTTCTGCACTTGGGTGGTGGCAGCATCTACCAATCTAAGGTCAGAGAAAAACTGTAACCTTGGGAGATTAATAGAAGCCTGGAGTGCCCAGTATTAATTTTTAGAATCCTTGCAGGCTCCCACCTTCTGCTCTTGGAGTGACGGAGTGGGGAATTAGCCTTGACAACAGGGATGTCCCTTGAATCCACCTGAGAGATCTCAATCGAGCTATCATGGAAGTACTCTGCAGTCCTCTTTCTAAAGGTGGCAGTTTTATTTCTTTCTCTGCAATAGGACATTCTCTCATGCCAGTTGGCAATTACTACAATGTTGCCTGCAAAAGTTAACAGGCTAGCAACATACAGGTCCAGGTGGCTTTGGGACTCCAGCAGCAACTGCACTCTGTGTCTTTGTTACCCTCAGGAGTGAGATACCACTGAAAGTCACCACAACCTGTGGAAAATGGTGCCAGTATTAAGTACCATTGCCCTATACTCATAGTTCCATGCAACCAAGCAATTCCCTCCTCATTTCCCTCACAACCGTGGGCCATCCTCAGCATGGCAGGTGCTGTGAGTGGCATCATGCATGAGCACTCCACAGCAGAAGTATCAATAAACATGTCCTGTTTAAAACTTTATGGCAGCAAGGAGGGTTCTGAATGTTAACTTTTGCTTTTCATTATACAGTAAAAGCTCTTTTATCCAGCACTTCACCAACTGGCAAGCTCTATAAACCGGCATTTCTGATCTGCACTGAAAATCCAGTTTATAGTGCGGTTGGTGTGGGGCCGGCAGGGGACTGCGGTACGAGAGGGGCTGTGGGGCATGCTCTGGGAGGGAGTTTGGGTCCGGGAGGGGGTCTGGGGCAGAGGGTTGAGGTGTAGGAGGGGCTTGGGGTGCCGGATTAGGGGAGCGTTCACCTTCGGCGGCTCCCTGCTAGCAGCTCCCCATACCTGCTGTTGCTGGTGGAGGCATGGCCAGGTGGCTCTGGAGGCACGCTGCCTCTGTCCCCCATCCCCGCATGCTGACTCTGCGGCTCCCAGCTGTGGGGGGCGGTGCCTGCAGATGGAGGCAACATGCCTGCTTGCAGAGCTGCCTGTCCATGCCTCTGCCAGGAGCAGCAGGGACAGGGAGCCGCTGAAGGTGAGCGCCCCCCTCCCCGCATCTGGCACCCCAGGACCCCTCCCATGCCCCAACCCTTTGCCCCAAGCCCCCTCCTGGAACCAAACTCCCTCCCAGAGTGCGCCCTGCAGCCCCTCCCATGCCCCTGCCCTGCACACAAACACCCGCACTCCAAACCCCTCCCTCTAAGTTAACTGGCATTTTTAATTTACCAGCACCCCCCATTCCCCTAGCATGCTGGTTGAAAAAGCTTTTACTGTACCTATATTCACAATGGTACCTCTGTGAGTTTTATCTGTAGCTGCAGACATTGTGGCCTTGAAGGGTGCCCCCTCCACACCTGTGGAACACCTGAGTCAGATAAGGAGGAGGAAAAAAAAGGACTTGGGATGACATGTTCAGCGAGATCATGCAAGCCAGTGCTACACTGGACGATAAGAAGAGGGCCTGGAGAATAAATATTGCAGACTATATGGAGAAGGACAGAACAGACAGAAGAGAGACAGCCATCCTTGCAGGGGGAGAATAACAAAGTAGCCCACCACAGTAGCATTTAACTTCATAAAAGGGAACTCCACAACAATGAGGAAGCCAGTTAAACAGAAATTAAAAGGAACAGTCACAAGGGTTAAATGCCTGCAAGCTGCATGAAGACCACTGAAAAACACCCATAACAGGGGCTCAAATCAAATTTATACCCAAAATAAAAAAAATATTAAGAGGAGCAAATAAATGCTGCCATGGCTAAACAGAGTACATGAGGCAGTTAGAGGCAAAAAGGCACCCTTTAAAAATTGGACTTTACACCCCCGAAAAAATAAAAAAAGAACAAACTCTGGCAAGTCAAGTGTAAAAGTGTAGTTAGGCAAACCAAAAAAGAATTTGAAGAGCAACTAGCAAAAGACATATGAGCTAACAGCAACAACAACAACAACAAGTTCATCGGGAGAAGAAACCTGCCAAACAGTCAGTGGGGCCACTGGACGATAAAGACTTCAAGGAGCACTCCAGGAAGACAAGGCTGTTACGGAGAAGCTAAATTTAATTTTTTGCATCGGACTTCACTGTAGAGAATGTGAGGGAGATTCCTCAAATCTGTCACTTAAAAAAGAATAGCTCAGGTGTGAGAACTATCCTGGGTCTGACATGGCTTCAACTACACTGTCTACAACAATGCCAGATTGAGGTGTGGATAGAGGAGGTTTTGAAACTCATCAATGAATTAAACAGTAATAAGTCACCAGGACCAGATGGTATGCACCCAAGAGTTCTGAAGAAACTCAAATATTAAATTGAACAGCAGGGATCAGCAACCTTTGGCACACGGCCCGTCAGGGAAATCTGCTGCGGGGGGCCGGGTCGGTTTGTTTACCTGCAGTATCTGCAGGTTCGTCCAATCGCAGCTCCCATTGGCTGCGGTTCGTTGTTCCAGACCAATAGGGGCTGCGGGAATCAGCAGCCAGCACATCCCTCTGTCCAAATAAAATGTTAGGGCTCTCCTAACATCTAGCATGCATTGTCTCGCCTCCCTGGTGTCACAATGTGGTTTTGGGGAAAAATGGGAAGTGGATTAGCTGATTCATATGAAAGCAGGAGTCTACTTTGGGGAGGAACTTTGGGGTACGGTCTCAAGGTGCCTGTCTTTAAAGAAGATCGTGAATGGCAGATATACCATCCATGCTGCTCTTTCCCCTATCCTTCATGCTGAGGTAACGGCCACTAGAAATGCTGTCTTCATGGAAGGTGTAACAGAGAGCAATTAGCCATTGGCTCTAAGGGTGGTCTAGTCAAAGTTCTCAGAGCTAGATTGAGGTCCCAAATTGGGGTGGGCAGTCTGATGTGGGGAAAGAGGTTTCCCATGCCCTTAATGCATCTACATGTTGTTGGGTGGGACAATACTGAGCATCCGTCCACTGGACAGTGGTGGTAGTGCCCATGGATGACTGTAACAGGATGACTAACAAGGCTGCTACTCTGAAACCTGTAACAGGAAGATTGAGAATTGGAGCGTGGGTGCAGTTGGGAAGGTCCCCGATGTTGCAGTGGTGGGCCATGGTGCGAGGCCAAGGAGAGATTGTTGTCCTGGTCACTGTCTGACTCCCCACTGGAGAAAGGTGGAGCTGACTGGGTGTTGGGGGTAAAGGGACCCGAGCTGCTGGTGTTTCTCTGAACCTAGATGTGCTCAGTACTGGGGTTCCAGTACTGAGTATCAGGGACTCTGTTTCCTCTGTGACCATAAGATCCCTTGAGAAAGGGAATTCCTGCGGTACCACTGATACACTCAGTACCGTCAAGGAGTGCTGGTGCTGACTTGCCGATACCGACGGCTGTTTATGGGCAGAACACTCCAATGAGAGTTGGTTTGACACACTCGGTGCCAAGGATGGTTTTGTTGGTGCTGATCTCTTAGAGGCAGTATAGTCTCTGTCCTTATCCCTGGTGGGTGGTGCCATTGCGAGCCTGTGCCCATCGAGTCTTTAGGTGCTACAGCAGAGCTCGTACTGCAGTGTCCCTGATGTCTCTGGGTACCACACTTCGGCGCTGTGGGTACTGAGTTGACTGAGCATGCTGGGGATCCCCTCTGGCTCATCAAGGACTTGGTTTGAGGGCTTGGAGCCCTTTTTCTAGAGGCTATGCAGGGGAGTCAACTGACTTTTTCCGCATTTTCACCCCCCTGGAGGTTGAAAGCTCCAGATACAATCTACACTGGAGAAACTTTCAGACCAGGGTCAGTCAGTGGCTGAAGTGCACCCTCCATGAGGAAAAATTTTTACTTGAGCTCCCATTTCTTATGAGAACTCACCTTTAGCTGTTGGCAGAAAGTGCACTTGTGAGGAATATTGCCTCTCCAAAGCACTGGACACAACAAGAGGTATTGGGATTGCCTCCTTGCAGGAGAGGCACCTCTTGAAGCTGAGGAAACCAGGCGTGCCCCTGTGGGGCAATCCTCCCAACAAAAGTTGGGAAACAGTGAAAGAAAAAGTTGGGGGGGGGTTAAACTGAAAAACAGAAACTCTAAACTACTAAAAAGAAATGGAAACCCTAAGAATAGCTACTACTTATACTAAACACTATCACTGTAAAGAAGGAAGAGACTACTGCTCACTCCGTTCGAGGCCAAAGGTGGTAGAGAAGGAACTAAGGGTGGTTTGCTTGTGCAGCACTAGATAGCTTAGAGGCAAACCATGAGGGAGGGAGAGCGTATGTGTGGGCCAAATGGACACTGCACCAAAATTCCCCAATTAGAGGCAAAGGGGTGCAGATATACCCATAGTGGAGCACCCCTAGGAGCACTACTCAAATAAGAAGTACTTGTTCACACATTGCACAGTCAACCTGTGGAACACATTGCTAGGGTATGTTTTGAAGGCCAAAAGTGTAACTGGGTTTAAAAAAGAAAGGTCCATCAATGGCTATTGGCCAAGAATACTAGGGACACAACCCTATGCTCTGGATGTCCCTAAGCTTCTGACTGCCAGATGCTGGGACTGGATGACAGAGAATGGATCACTCAGTAATTTTTCTGTTCTGCTCATTTCCTCTGAAGATTCTGGCATTGGCCACTGTTGGAAGACAGGATACCGTGCTAGATGGACCATTGGTCTGACCTACTGTGGCCATTCTTATGTAGGACATAATCAGGCTTCTCGAGCAGTAAATACAGATGTTGCAGATTGTTGTGGACATACAGTTTCATCTGTCACAGACTTCCCGCCCTTTGCAGTCCACAGAGAACTCCATTATAGCACTTCGCTACACCTTCCCTCAACATTCCATGTGGCCACATCCCTACGCCTACCACTCCACACTGGAGGATACTAAGGGCAACCACAGGTTCACATACTCTGACTGTGAAAGCTGTATGTAGCTAAAATGGACATAAATGTTCTTTCCCCTTGTAACATTCTGTTCCATTAATTTATTAAGTTTTTAATGTTTTTGCTTTTAAATTAGAGAGTTTTCTTTGCACTGGTTTTGTTACTCAATAAAATTCTATTATTTTGAAAATAATTAATCTTTATTAGTTCACAACATATGCTACAGAATGCCTAGAGGTACTGAAAGCACCCACTCGCTTGTGACATTGTGACAACTCATAGGATCAGTGACAAAAACCGTGTAATAATCATAAATGTACAGCAAGCAACACAAAATTAGTAAGTGCACTGTCAGTGTTATATTCATAGATGTGCACCAAGCACCATACAATTCCTAACAGGCCCCAAAACAGCAAGGCCAGGGAGAGCACAGTACATCACAACACATTATGTGTCTCGCTGTTAACATACTTTTTCAGATCCCCGCCCCCGAACTGTATAGGTCCTCATTGAGCTTCTTATAGTCCTTCTGTCTGGCTGTTCATACTCAGCAGACAGCGGTTCTACCTCTACCCTGGCAGCAACTTTTCCCTCTGCTTCACAGATACTATGCAGGACAGAGTAGGCTGATATTACCATTGGGATTTTTTTTTTCCCCACTGAGATCCAATCTTATGAGTAAACAGGATCAGTGTGCCTTTAATTTACCATTTACATTCAACTCTCATTCTGCACTGCTGAGCTGGTAGTTGAATCTTTTCTTGGTGCTGTCGAGGCAGCCGATGTATGGCTTCATGAGCTAGGTGGAACGAGGAGTAGGCTGAGTCCCTCAGGATCACTATTGGCATTTCAACATTGCTAAGGATAATCCTTCGGTCAGGAAAGAAAGTATCTTCTTGTAGTTTTATGAACAAACCTGTGTTCTTAAAAATGTGAGCATCAGGCACGTTCCCTGACCAGCACACGCCGATGTTGGTGAAGCCTCCCTGGTGATTCACCAATGTTTGTATAACCATAGAAAAGTAGCCCTTTCTGTTGGTGGCAAGGTGGTCTGGTGCCAAAATAGAGATATGTGTGCTACCATTCCACTGCAGTTCAGAAACCTCATTGCTGCAAATCCATCCACTGTGTCCTGCATGTTGCAGAGAGGCACAGTCCTGCATAGCAGGAGATGATTAATGGCACTGCACGTTTGCATTATAACGACTCACACAGTAGATTTTCCAACTTCAAAATGGTTTCCCACTGATGATAGCAATCTGGAGTTGCAAGTTTCTACAGTGCAATTGCCATTCGCTTCTTCACTGTCAGCGCAGCTCCCATTCTGGTGTCCCTCCACTGGAGGGATGGGGTGAGCTTGGCACGCACATCCAGGAATGTGGCCTTGTGCATCCAAAAGTTCTGCAGCCGCTGCTTGTCATCACAAGCCTGCATTATGGTGTGATCCCACTAGTCAGTGCTCATTTCTTGGGCACAGAAGTGGTGCAGCTGCTCCATCAATGCCACCAACAATCTTGAATTCGTTCTCGCTATGTCCCACAGCTAGCTGCCCTCCAGCATATCGTCATATTCCCAGTGGCTCTTCTTTCAGCTCTGCAAATACCAGAGGATCATGCAACCTGTGCTTGAATGCTTATGACAGTAGTGCAGAGTTGTGCAGGCTCCATGCTGTTCCTCTGGCTTTGAGCAGTGGTCTCTCAGCTTTTGAGACAGTGATGACGGTGGACAGTGAGGAAGGCTGAGCGGCTTCATGGGATTTTTTTAAAAGGTGCAAAAGTTATGAGATATAGATGAAATTACGGGATGGAGACAGTTGCTTTTAGCTTTATGAACAATGAAGTAGTGTCCTTGCTCCCAGTCACACCTGCCCCACCATGCCAGGAGCCAAGTATGCAATATACTAACTCTTGCGGCTTTGTGCCAGCGTAACCTGTATTGGCCAAAGCTTGTAGTGTAGACATGCCCAAAGTTTTACAAAGAGGCACAAGAGAAAAGGGGGAAAGAACGATGGGATAGCTTTCAACAGGCAGAGTGGAGGACCACTCTCCGGGCTTGTCTACACACACAAGGCATATCCTCACTGCAGAGTTACTCATGTAATTGGCACCTGGGTCTGAGCACCCAAATTAGCCTAGCCCAGGCCTGAGCAGTCATACTACAAAGCCATACCCAAGTTAGTGTGTCCTTATTCGTGTTGTACTCATCTGTGACAGTCACTAGAACTTCTGGGGTCATATCCAGGGATCTTTGTGTTGCAATAAACTGAGCCACTTTATGATTCTTTCCCAGTGAATTATGGGAGAACTTGTCCTTCTGAGCACATGGGACAATTGTGGGAAGGCATCTGAAGACTATCAGCACTGAAGTTTCCTCACTGGAAAGTGGGCAGGTTACTAACCCATGTGAAAGCAGAACCCGGCCTGTGACCAACACCCGCAGCCATGGTAGCTGGTACAGGGCAGGTTGAGAACACCATTTAACTCATATGCAAGGTTGCTGTGTGTGGACTGGAGGTGGGTTATAGCTAACATCCAATTAAGAACTCAGGTTAATTCTGCAATAAAGAAATGCTCACAGAAGTAGCACTTATTTAACTTAAATTGGTGTAATTAAACCCATGCAACTTGTGGGCTCTCATACCAGTTTAAAATTGGTTATATAAGTTTAGAGTGTGCCTGTAAATTTACTAAAGCAAACTAAAATTATATAAATCAGGTTTAAACTGGTTTAAGTAAATTGATATAAAAATCACTCCTTTAGTTAAAACAGTACAATGGTGTATGTAAACCAGGCCTAAATGAGGATGCTATGGGCACTGACTGTAAGAGGCACATTGTCAAGTAAAAATCTCCAAATGATGTCTGTCTGAAAAGCTTCTGACAGCAGAAAACCAAATGCTGTCAGCTTGTAAATTACAAAGGTATTATCTCTAGCCAGCTGTCCCATATAAATTCACTTTTTATATCAAGTGTGTTTGGGCATGTGTTCCCAGTGGCATTGTATGTTATGGCATCTGATCTCTATGTTCATGCCTTCCAAATATTTATTGTAGCACACGTTGTTTATGTGGTTTTCTTGAGCCCAAACATGAACTGATGGTAGACAGCAGTACATTTATTTTAAAGATAAGTTTCACAGCTAGCCATAGTAGATAATGCATGAATCAGGCTCCTGTTTGGTGGGGTTTCTTTATTATATTGCTATGGATAAGTTTCTATTCTTGTTATGTTGATTTAATAAAGTGTCAAAAGAGAAATTTACAAAATGTATAGGAACAGAATCTCTATGTGTGCCTAAGAAGAGCTCATGTTCAATGGAGGGGAAAGAATTGATACAGGGAGCTAATAGTGGCTCCCTGGATCTTCATCTACCTGGCCTTGGCCATGTTAAAACTGCAGGGGGCCATTATAATTTATGCCACTGGAATAAGGTCCCTTAAAATATCTCACATTATTGGAAAATAGAGTGTGGTGGAGTGCAGGTCTGTCACAAGCATCCCTCCTTTGTAGGGGAGACTACAACAGGTCATACTGAAAGGTGAACTGTCAGTTCTGGAGGGAGGTTACCAGTGCAGTTCCTCAGGGATCAGTTTTGGGACCAATCTTATTTAATCTTTTTATTACTGACCTTGGCACAAAAAGCAGGAATGTGCTAATAAAGTTTGCGAATGACACAATGCTGGGAGGTATTGCCAATACAGAGAAGGACTGGGATATCATACAGGAAGATCTGGATGACCTTGTAACCTGGAGTAATAGTAATAGGATGAAATTTAATAGTAAAAAGTGCAAGGTCATGCATTCAGGGATTAGTAACAAGAATTTCTGTTATATACTGGGGATGCATTACTTGGAAGTAACAGAGGAGGAGAAGGACCTCGGAGTATAGGTTGATCACAGGATGACTATGAGCCGCCAATGTGATATGGCCGTGAAAAAAGCTAATGTGGTCTTGGGATGCATCAGGTGAGGTATTTCCTGTAGAGATAAGGAGGTGTTAGTTCTGTTATACAAGGCACTGGTGAGACTTCATCTGGAATACTGTGTGCAGTTCTGGTCTCCCATGTTTAAGAAGGGTGAATTCAAACTGGAACAGGTACAGAGAAGGGCTATTAGGATGATCCAAGGAATGGAAAACCTGTCTTATGAAAGGAGACTCAAAGAGTTTGTCTTGTGTAGCCTAATCAAGAGAAGGCTGCTCTCTATAAATATATCAGAGGGATAAACACCAGGGAGGGAGAAGAATTATTTAAGCTTAGTACCAATGTGAACACAATAACTTTTTAGGTTAGAGGTGAACTTTTTAGGCCAGTGGGAGCCGCGATCGGCTGAACCTGCAGACGTGGCAGGTAAACAAACTGGTCTGGCGCGCCAGGGGCTTTCCCTGAACAAGCTGCGGACCGACTTTGAGAACCACTGGTCTAGGTATACTTAGTCCTGCCTCAACACGGGAGAATGGTCTGGATGGCCTCTCAGGGTCCCTTCTGTCCTATATTTGTACTATGATTCTCTGATTCTATGTAAATAGGTATATCACCTCCTTACTTGTACCCAATAGTCCCCTGCTTATACATCCAAAGATAGCATTAGCGCTCTGTAAGCATGTGACTCACCAACTGGAATGTCCCCTGGTGGCTGGGCATGGCATAACAGGCTTTCCTCTAACATTTCCTGCTGACAGCCATTCTGGCACTGTGGTGGTATGCTGCTTCTTGCAACACTGCCTGCCGACTGGGTCACAGAATCCCAACAGATAGTTGGTCAGCTTCACATTGGACCTGGGTCTCAGTCTGGATTCATTAGTGCTTATCCTCTGGGGTTCAGTAGTCCTTACCCTTTGTCATGGGGGAGAGGGTTCCACTCCAATCAGCTGGGAGGGGAACCCAGGCCCTCCTTCTCCACTGGGTTCTGATCCAGGGACCCTTGAATAGGCAATCAAGGCCTGATTTCACAGGCCCTTGGCCGTGTCTCAGTTCTACTCCCTATCTCACCCTGTCTTGAGCTGACTCACTTTGTGCTACTCCTTCCTGACTTCCCTGGGCTCCTCTTGTAGATATACCTTCCTTCAGGGAGGCTCTGTCTGGCAGCAGTCCCACTCAGCTCCCTAACTCCAGCCAGGCTTCTCTTGCTGAGTGAGAGCCAAAAAGAAGCTCTCCTTCTTGGTCAGGGCTTAACTGAGCTAGATTCACCCTTTTTAACTCCTCCCTCCAGGCTTGACACCTACTGTAGGTGTAGCAGGGTGAGGCTAATTGTGCCTAAATCATTTATCCTTTAGATCCAGTATGGGGATCACACTCCCTTAGCCACCACATCGCAAAAGGAGCTTATGTTCAGTTGTCAGGGGATGTTCAGGCATCAGTGGGCAGAACACAATAGATTTTGGGGAAAACTGGAAAAATCAGAAAGGGAGAATGGAGGACACACAGGGCCCCTCACATCTGCTCAGCACACCTATCCTCTTTATCCACTTTAAGAAAAAGAGTACTTGTTGCACCTTAGAGACTAACCAATTTCTTTGAGCATAAGGTTTCGTGAGCTACAGATCCCTCCATCAGGTGCATTTAGTGGAAAATACAGTGAGGAGATTTATATACACACAGAACATGAAAAAATGGGTGTTATCATACACGCTGTAAGGAGAGTGATCATTTAAGATGAGCTATTACCAGCAGGAGAGCGGGGGGAGGGGGAAGAAAACCCTTTTGTAGTGATAATCAAGGTGGGCCATTTCCAGCAATTAACAAGAACGTCTGAGGAACAGTGGGGGGAGGGGGGGAATAAACATAGGGAAATAGTTTTACTTTGTGTAATGACTCATCCATTCCCAGTCTCTATTCAAGCCTGAGTTAATTGTATCCAGTTTGCAAATTAATTCCAATTCAGCAGTCTCTCGTTGGAGTCTGTTTTTGAAGTCTTTTTCCTCTGGAACCCCGACCTGGGGTATTCTATCTGCTACCCAAGATCCATAAACCTGGAAATCCTGGACGCCCCATCATCTCAGGCATTGGCACCCTGACAGTAGGATTGTCTGGCTATGTAGACTCCCTCCTCAGGCCCTACGCTACCAGCACTCCCAGCTATCTTCGAGACACCACTGACTTCCTGAGGAAACTACAATCCATCGGTGATCTTCCTGAAAACACCATCTTGGCCCCTATGGATGTAGAAGCCCGCTACACCAACATTCCACACAAAGATGGACTACAAGCCGTCAGGAACAGTATCCCTGATAATGTCACGGCAAACCTGGTGGCTGAACTTTGTGACTTTGTCCTACCCATAACTATTTCACATTTGGGGACAATGTAGACCTTCAAATCAGCGGCACTACTATGGGTACCCACATGGCCCCACAGTATGCCAACATTTTTATGGCTGACTTAGAACAACACTTCCTCAGCTCTCGTCCCCTAATGCCCCTACTCTACTTGCGCTATATTGATGACATCTTCATCATTTGGACCCATGGAAAAGAAGCACTTGAGGAATTCTACCATGATTTCAACAATTTCCATCCCACCATCAACCTCAGCCTGGACCAGTCCACACAAGAGAGTCACTTCCTGGACACTACGGTGCTAATAAGTGATGGTCACATAAACACCACCCTATACCGGAAACCTACTGACCGCTATTCCTACCTACATGCCTCCAGCTTTCACCCAGTCCACACCACACGATCCATTGTCTACAGCCAAGCTCTATGATACAACTGCATTTGCTCCAACCCCTGAGACAGAGACAAACACCTACAAGATCTCTGTCAAGCGTTCTTGCAAGTACAATACCCACCTGCTGAAGTGAAGAAACAGACTGACAGAGCCAGAAGAGTAACCAGAAGTCACCTACTACAGGACAGGCCGAACAAAGAAAATAACAGAATGCCGCTAGCCATCACCTTCAGCCCCCAATTAAAACCTCTCCAACGCATCATCAAGGATCTACAACCTATCCTGAAGGACGGCCCATCACTCTCACAGATCTTGGGAGACAGGCCAGCCCTTGCCTACAGACAGCCCCCCAACCTGAAGCAAATACTCACCAGCAACCACACACCACACAACAGAACCCCTAACCCAGGAACCTATCCTTGCAAAAAAGCCCGTTGCCAACTGTGTCCACATATCTATTCAGGAGACACCATCATAGGGCCTAATCACATCAGCCACACTATCAGAGGCTCGTTCACCTGCACATCTACCAATGTGATATATGCCATCATGTGCCAGCAATGCCCCTCTGCCATGTACATTGGTCAAACTGGACAGTCTCTACGTAAAAGAATAAATGGACACAAATCAGATGTCAAGAATTATAACATTCATAAACCAGTCGGAGAACACTTCAATCTCCCTGGTCACTCAAGAGTCGCAATATTACAACAAAAAGACTTCAAAAACAGACTCCAACGAGAGACTGCTGAATTGGAATTAATTTGCAAACTGGATACAATTAACTCAGGCTTGAATAGAGACTGGGAGTGGATGAGTCATTACACAAAGTAAAACTATTTCCCCATGTTTATTTCCCCCTCCCCCCCACTGTTCCTCAGACGTTCTTGTTAATTGCTGGAAATGGCCCACCTTGATTATCACTACAAAAGGTTTTCTTCCCGCCCACCCCCGCTCTCCTGCTGGTAATAGCTCATCTTAAGTGATCACTCTCCTTACAGTGTGTATGATAACACCCATTTTTTCATGTTCTGTGTGTATATAAATCTCCTCATTGTATTTTCCACTGAATGCATCTGATGAAGTGAGCTGTAGCTCATGAAAGCTTATGCTCAAATAAATTGGTTAGTCTCTAAGGTGCCACAAGTACTCCTTTTCTTTTTGCGAATACAGACTAACACGGCTGCTACTCTGAAATTTATCCACTTTGTAATTTTCCATAGATCAAAGAACCAGTTGAGGGTAGCCATTAACACCTTCCAGAATACTACCCCCATCTCAGCTCTGTCCATGTCCCAGTGGAGTGTAAAATATGGACACCCTGAATGACTTATCTCCCAGGCAGAAAGAAACAGCAGGGGGAGCCAGAGACAAAGGAGAGTGAAGAAGGATTCATTCCTTCCTCTCCTGTTGACTTCCCAAAACGTGCTTCATGGGGGGGGGGGGCGGGGGGAGAGAGAGAGGGCACCAACGATCTGCCCATCTTTTAGCAATCTAGGGGGAAGAAAGACAATTTCGTTGGGGGGCGAGGGGGGAGTGGAAGAGGAACAAAATGAGAGATACAGAGCTCCTGGCATGGGGGACTCTGGTATGGGGTTATTCAGTTCTCCTTCCTACGAGTGTCAGGTGAGTTTAAAGTAAGTGTCAGATGAGTTTAAAGTTTGTTATATAGGTGTATTAAGTTATGCTTTTCAATTTAACAGTTCATTACCTAGATCATGCCACAAGAAACCCTCAAAACAATTGGCATTTACAAAGGCTAAGTGGTAATCCAAATGCCATCAACATAAACTCCTTCTGAGATCAAAAGCTGGCTATGAGTGAGCAAACAGAAGCTTGCGCTATGGAAACTATGCTACAAGATGAACAACACCTGCAAGATGACCAACAGAGTCATACAATCACTTGAGCAATAGAAACTATGCCCAAATTTGAAAGCAGGCCAACGTATACAAAATTTAAAAAACATGAAACTGATAAAAGAACAAAGAGAGGAGGAGAGGCTTAGACAACTTAACAATCAAATTTAGGTATAGTGGCAGTACCCTGTAAAATTGATAGAGGTTACAGTCTACCCACAGAATCCAGAGTCAGAAGCTGTATAACATACAGAACTTTGCCGATATTAGCAATGAAGTAGGGATGGTGCATGGAGGAATGCAAGGAGCCATGTATGTGCCATGAGTTCGGCCTACATGAGCAACGAAGCGTGCGATCCCCTCAGATAATTTTTTTATAGATCACTGATAAATAGCACTGGGCCAAGAACAGAACCCTGGACACCCAACTAGAAACACCTGTATCAGATAGTAATTTTAAATAGGGATTATCATCTATTTAATCCATTAAATTGCACTAAATTATTATTGTATGGTGCTAATTTTTAAATTAGAACATCATGCAACACTGTGTTAAATGACTTGCAGAAATCTATTGTCAATAGTTGCCGTTATCAACCTAACTAATGTAATCAAAAATAATTTCAAGTTTGACAGGATATTTTCCATAAACCATCTTGACTGGCAATAATTGTGGGTTTATACTTTAATTCACTGCATCCTGTGTCAACTGTCATTGATACATTTAGCTTCCTTTATCAGTCATCTGTATTTCATAACTGCTGATATACAGTCACTGCTATCAACTCCTCCCATACATATTATTGCTGGTTTCTCTTCTTAATCAGAGCAATGTTCTTAATGAAGAAAACCCTTCTTTTGAGGTTCTGGAATTATGGGTCTTGGGGCATCTAGTGAAGTTTTCTTGCTCAGTTCCCAGATATCATTCACATTCCTTTGTCTCAAATTTTCTTCCTAATCAAATTGGCTCATAAGAGTTTTCAATTTTAGAAATCTTTTTGGAAAGCTTAGAAATGCAGGCAAAAGCTTGTATTTCATGCTCTGTGTAAGAGCAGGGAACTAGTAGAGTAGAGGGATTCAAAGAATAGGTTAGGACCAGTGTGACAGGCCTTACTTATAGGTTTTTTCAACATAATTTTTGATGGAACAGGGTGATCAAAAGTGGACGTAAAAAAGGCTAGAGAGGGGAACGTTGTAGCTGCCATGATGGTGATGATAAAGTCCTAGTCAAGAATTTTAGTGGTGCAGCAAGAGAGAGAAAATTGCATATTGAAAACATTGTAGAGGAAGAAGAGGCAAGATTTAGAAATGTTCTGGATGTTTAGATCTAGAGAAAGGGAAGAGTTGACTGTGACACCCAAGTTATAGCCTGAATGACTGGGAGGGTGGTGCTGATGTCAATAATGAGAGAGATTCAGAGAGCGAGTAAGGCTTGGGAGACATAAGGAGTCACTTGATTCTGGTCATGTTAAGTTAAAGTTAATGACAGGGCATGTATGAGATGTCATGTTTGTGAAATTTTGCATGCAGGTAAATCTTGGTATGAAATCTCAATGCATATCTGTCTTTATATCACCTGAATATTATTATCTGTGTAGTCTCTCAATAAGTTGTTGTATTAAGAATCAAATCCTGAAGAGTTTACTCTGGTAAAACTACCATTGAAATTTTGAAGTTGGAGATTTTTTTAAGTAAAGACATCAGGATTTTGCCCTGTTCTTTGAGCAACTGAAATCAGTGGCTTCCACAGGAGCAGTCTTATAACAAAGAAATGCAATATGGGAGCCCCGCAGTGGGTAAAACGGGGAAAAAAAGCCCCTAAATTCACATTGCTATTAAATAAAAATTGTACAGCCATGTGCATTAAGTCTGTAATTTACAACCCAAAGTTAGGGCATTCTGCTCCTGTTAATATATTCCCCTACACCATCCATTAAGCTAATTCCTGTCCTCCTTCCCTGCTGTTTCTGTAACCACTGACTATATCATATCTGAGAGAAGGCTGTAAGCTCTTCAGGGCAGGGAACAGGAATTCCTAGTATATTATTAGTTTTTATTTGTATTACTGTAGTGCCTATGAGCCCTAGTCATGGACCAGGACCTCCTATTAGTATTGTAAGGTGCTTAGCACTCCTTTGGGTACTGTAAAATATTAAATACATCAACAACAACATATAAGGACTCTGGGATTTCTGCACACATGCACACATACACACTTGTGTGTATGTATGCAACTTCAATATAATTCATCCTTCAGAAAAACAGGAGACAGTCTTACTGTACTTGGCATCCCCTACACGGGCAATGTCACTGGACTCCATCTGTTTGATCTTTCTCTACCAAGGATAGAGTCTCTTATTTCCTAGGGCAGTCAGTCAGTGCACATTTCCATCAATCTTAAGTCACATCCAAATTATAGTTGTGGTTGAATGACATTTAGAGGAGAGAAATAGCTGAAAATAAAGGAAAATAATTTACTTTTTTGTGAAGTTGCAGCTATGGAAAGCTGCACAACTACGGGTCATTTAACCCAAATTATAAAGGTTAAAAGTTGGTAGCAGTAAACTCATGTCATTATTCCTCTCTGTGACTTTTCTTTGTTCTCTCTCTTCCTCCACCCCTCCAACCCCACTTCATACCAGGATTCCTGAGAAGAGCATTCTCTTTTGATCTCCCAAAAAGTTTATCTTCTATCTCGGTAGGACTATCCTGTGGGAGAAATTTACTGCATCCTACTGGAACCAATATATTCAGGCTCTCTGTCAATTAAATGTGAAGCAGCTGGGAGATGAAATCCATCACCCCCAAAACCAGGCCAAAGCGTGCAGCAACTCTGCAGCTCCCTTCATGCCAGTTGCCAGCCTCATGCCAGCCACAGCTCCTTCATGCCAATTGTGGGGGGGAGGGGAGAAAGGGGAGTTTCAAGGATCTGTGTAATCATGGATCTGCAGCTCTATGTAATCTAGTAGGTACTTTGTAATTATTTATCACAATACAGTTCCTTAATCACCCAGACTTTTTTACATTAAAGTGACTCTTTTTTTCCTTTTTAAAGTTTAAAAAAGTTTTAAGAAGGTTTTGTGCCACTGCTTTCCCCTGGCCTATACTAGCTTAGTGAAGCACCATTGGTAATTGGTGAAATTACAGCCCCCATGATTTCTGGTGTGTCTATGTCTTCATTTTTCTGCAATATTACTGCTGACACCATGATCCCGTTTAGCCCTTTGTAAGGAGTAGGGTGAAATTGGATGAGAGAACATTCTCTTATTCATTCACACACATTTTATTCACTCGCAAAAATCCCCAGATTTCAAAGTATTTGAAAAGTTTTAAAATCATATAAACTAAGGGCTGTAATGGGAACTTTTAAGAGCTTGAAAATGTTTGTTGACGCAGGCAGCAAGTAGCTAGGGCTAGTGCAGGCTCACCCCCCAAAACTTCACAACTCCCCCACCCCAGCAAGCATGCAAAGCTCAGCAGGTGAAGCCCAGATGCCCACCACATGATGTCATTGTGGGCCCCTCAAGACTCCTCCTTGAGGTGAGTGCCAATGGGTCAGAGCAGGATGAGCCCAGGCCACCGTTGTGGGACAGGACAGAGCTGCTGCTGCCCAGGCTTGCTCTGCCACCCCCATGTCAAACCTCACAGGACAGGACAGAGTTACCACTGGCCTGGGTGAATGCAGGGCCAGGCGGGTTTGCTCCTCTTCTTTTGCCAATGGTAAGTGGGCTTATACTCCAACCCCAGCATCCTTGGAGCCAGGACAGAGCCAGGCGCAGCCCCCTGCCCAAAAAATATTTTCACCCTTTGCCTATGATTGTTGACCCTGCATGAACTTTATTAATTATTCTCTAGTCAGCTTAGTTTCTTAGGCCTTGCTCTGGCAAACATTTACATACATATTAACTTTACTTTGATTACAAGGTGACTACTCATGGTAATAAAATTAAGTATGTCAGGATTCCTAACCTTACTACACTATGGGTAAAATTCACCTCTGTGCAGGTCAGCACAAGGCCCATGCATCAGTACAACACTATTTGTAGGACTTAAGGGGTTCATAGGCCTTGTGCTGGACCTAGACATAGGTGTGAATTTCACTCTGAATGGAGATGAAAAAAATATTGTTAAATCCACTAACCATTAAAATAGACTTCTTGCAAAGAACACATGCAGTATCCCATCAGTTCAATAATCAAAAAGTACAGTTGATCTCTGAATTCTATCCACAGGGAACTGATGGAGAGGGATTTGTTGATTTTACATTATCCTTGGAATAATGGACAAACTTTTTATGTATGTAAACTATGAACAACTGGAGGAAAAGCAATCAATATAGGGTAACAAAACTATTCTGACATTGCTTACAATTACTCCTAAGACAATTTCATGTTTAACATAGTCCTATCTAGGTAAACTAGATGGAAAATACCATCTGATCATGAACTTAAAATATGAACTGCTGTTGGAAAGTCCGCTTGCAGCTGCATGCACTGTATATAAACACATGATGAACCATGTCAAAGAAATGTTTGTTCCAACAAATGTAAATATTTTAATAGCAACCACTTGTAAACAGGGTAGATAAAAATCTATGGGGGGGGGTTGAAAAAAAAGGATGTTATTTGTTTAAATTGGATTTTTTTATTTAAATTCTAAGTGTTTCTTTTTAAAATAAACTTGTTTAAAATGAAATCTTGAATGTAATACAAAGTATTTTAAGGCCTAAACATATTACAATATCTCAGAACATTTAAATAAAAATTAATATGATAAGTCCATGGCCAAGCCTCTATCAAAAATGTTGAGTTAAAGATTGCTTTTCTATATAAAGAAAGAATCAGGGAGAAAAACATAACTTCTGAGGTCAAGCTTTATAAATATGCACAGTATGCCATGTACTGTTTTAAGGGCTTGATCCTATTGGGACCAAGGGACTGTGCTCCTGGGAGCAAGAGACTGGTAAAGTCATCACAAGCATTGGGATTAGCCTCTGACTCCAGAAGAAACCATCAGGATCATCCACTGAGCCCACCTGGATGGCCTCATACTCTGTTTTAAAGCTTCTCCCTACCTGGAGCTTTGATTGGCTCAGTTCTCAAATTATAAATATTTATGATACCAAACAGCATTTAAACTACTCTCCAGCTCATGAAAAACCACTGAACTGCCCAGTAATGACCAGCCCTTGCTTCTGGATGGTTCTGAGCACGTCAGATAAGTTGCCTTGCTCAGTCTCCTTGCATATGTACATAGAGATATAAAGAAAAATCCATTAATTTCTCAACTACTTCTCTGTCTTTGCACAAAGAAAATACTGAGGCGTCCTTGTGGCACCTTAGAGACTAACAAATGTATTTGGGCATAAGCTTTCGTGGGCGAGAACCCACTTCATCAGATGCATTAAGTGGAAAATACAGTAGCAGGTATATTTATACATAGTACATGAAAAGATGGGAGTTGCCTTACCAGGTGGGGGGTCAGTCTAACAAGACAATTCAATTATCAAGGGAGGAAAAATCACTTTTGAAGTGGTAATGAGGGTGGCCCATTTCAAACAGTTGACAAGAAGGCGTGAGTAACAGTAGGGGGAAATTAGTATGGTAAAATTAGGTTTTGTAACCACTCATCCACTCCCAGTCTTTATTCCCAGGCCTAATTTGATGGTGTCCAGTTTGCAAATTAATTCCAGTTCTGCAGTTTCATGTTGGAGTCTGTTTTTGAAGTTTTTCTGTTGAAGAATTGCCACTTTTAAGTCTGTTATTGAGTGACCAGGGAGGTTGAAGTGCTCTCCTACTGGTTTTTGAACGCTGTAATTCCTGATGTCAGATTTGTGTCCATTTATTCTTTTGCCCGGTTTGGCCAACGTACATGGCAGAGGGGCATTGCTGGCACATGATGGCAAATATCACATTGGTAGAAATAATGGCAGTGCAAAAGGCATGTGGGCTATACAAGCAGAAGTCATTGATGGTTTTTAGTTCTTTTCTTTTCATGAGGGTAGGGCGGGGGAGTATGTAACAAGGAAGAAGGAGCAGAGTGCGCAACTAGAAAAGAGCAACACTGGTGTCAAAGCAGGACACTATGGGAAGAAGGGACAACATTCTTCAAAATGAAGCCTCTAGTGTTGATTTCAACACCTAGGAAGGGGAGAGTGGGAAACAGCCATAGCGGCAGGCTGTAAAAAAAGACCCTATTTGGGACTATTTTCAAGATATTTCAGTACATCTAGGTAAAAAAAGAACGCATGCCAAATATAAACAGGGCAACAAAGCAATGCAAGGTCTGGTTCTCAGAATAAAACTTTATGAAAAATGCTGCTTAGAAGACAGTGACTTTGAAGATGATGATATGGACATATTTGAACAATCTGGATCAACCAGTTAAATAGAAAACTCATTTTTGCACCATTCTTATGGAGTGCTTACCATGTTTTACTATTCCAGTAAGTGATTATTTAAATTGTCACAAATGTGTGTTTTGCGTGAACTACTTGCAAATTTAAAAATGTTTGTGTTCTAAATATAATTGGTATGTTAGTTTGTTGTGGGAGTATTTATCAATTACATTTTTACTGTAACTGCTGGCATTCTGAAGTGATTCTTTATTGCTCAGTATAATCAAACATACTAGGTGAAGATTTCCTGTTCAGAAATAAAGTTTTTATAAGGCATTTATTAATTTTTAACATTTAAAAAAATGTTCTGTTTTGTCAAGCTGTTTAGTATGTTGCTATAGATAAGGGTTTAAAAAGATTTAGATAATACTTATGATTTATTAATTATTTTTCCTGTAAAACTAGGTGTAGAATAAATTATAGCATTTAAACAGTGGTACAAAACTGCAGTAGGAGGAATTTTTCATTTTACATGCTTTTTTTTAAAAGCAGGGCACTGTTCAATACTCCAGTGAGTAAGAATGACTTTTTTTTTAAACCGTTTTGCTTCAGGTCCATCTTAGACATAAGGAGTTATGGATGCCCATCATCTGCAATGTCTGTAACTTCAGAATCATCAGCTGGTACCACCAACAGTGCTGTAACTACACATACATCAGATACTAAATTACTTGTATATGGGTATGGTATAAATCAACACGTTTTAATGGTTAAAATCAATGAGAATGCACCTTTCTTTAAAAAATAACTGAAGTACAAGTGGAGAAGTTAATTAAAATTTTTATTATTTAAATTGAGGCTTTCCACTTGATGATTTAAATTCCTTTGATTTAAATCAATCCACTGTTTGTAAGAGAACTACTTTTTCTTTCAGTGAATTTTTTTTTTAATTGTATGGAGTAGGAACAAATTTCCACTATTGCTTAATATATTTCATATTAAGCCTTCTCTATTTCCTTCAGTCAAATTAGGAGGGATTTAAAAACATTTTTTTTTTTTTTGCTGATGTGGAATTGGTCTCCTGGTTTATTTATTAAAGCCAACTAAATATTTAGATAACCATTGTAGTCAGAGTACAACAGATTTGTGGCTAGCATAGACTATAACATTTCTTTTTATAATTTTAATAATTCTTAGCTAGTTACAGGTTTCTGTTATTCATTACTTTAATACTTTAGTGGTAATGTATTCAATCCTATGGTATTCATAAAATGTTTATAAATTCAAAATGCAGATTGTTTTCTTTTCCATTTGGGAAAATTACACTGTTAGTATGTTCATACAAGTTTTTAATTCTTCATGGCAAGTGTGGCAATTTTGGTTTCATAGCATGCATAATTAATGAATAGCAATGACTCAAGGGAAACATTTTCTGCTGGTGGAATTGAGATATTTATATAAAAATTAATGATATACAATACAAAGGTGGCAAAGAGGTTATGCTTGAAAATAATTGCTATTTTTATCCTAAATATATAGAAAAACATATATTATTCAATATAGCATTTTGCTTTCTATCCATATGTGCACTGCTCAAAGTAAACCAGAGTAGACTTCTTGCCTGTTGTAGGTCACTTTCAGTACCGCAAGAAATACTTGAATTATTTCTTACTAATGGTATTTGTTGAAAGTTTAACACTTTTTCTGGTAATTAACTATTCACAAACTGATCCTGATTTCTAAAAACGTTTGTTATTCTGAATTATTTGCCAAATACTTTAGGCAAATAAATGCCAGCAATAGGCAGTTTGTGACGTGTACATTTCAACCAATTTCCTGTTTGTGGTGTCTGAGTGGGGTCACTCAATCACACAGGAGTGTTTCTGCTTCATCACGAGGATGAATTAAAGTTAATAAACAGAGGGAAATTATTATTTATTATTTGTATTATTGTAGCACCTAGGAGGACCCTGTTGTGCTAGGTGCTAAGTGTAATCAAAACAAAAAGACAGCCCTAGCCTCAGTAAGCTTACAATCCAAATCTAAGGGTATGTCTACACTACGAAATTAGGTCGAATTTATAGAAGTCGGTTTTGTAGAAATCGGTTTTATACAGTTGATTGTGTGTGTCCCCACACAAGTGCTCTAAGTGCATGTAGTCGGCGGAGTGTGTCCACAGTACCGAGGCAACCGTCGACTTCCGGAGCGTTGCACTGTGAGTGGCTATCCCACAGTTCCCGCAGTCTCCGCCGCCCATTTGAATTCCGGGTAGAAATCCCAGTGCCTGATGGGGTTAAAATATTGTCACGGGTGGTTCTGGATACATATCGTCAGGCCCCCGTTCCCTCCCTCCCTCCGTGAAAGCAAGGGCAGACAATCGTTTTGCACCTTTCTTCTTGAGTTACCTGTGCAGATGCCATACCACGGCAAGCATGGAGCCCGCTCAGCTGTCACCGTATGTCTCCTGGGTGCTGGCAGACGTGGTACTGCATTGCTACACAGCAGCAGTTAATTGCCTTTTGGCAGCAGACAGTGCAGTGTGACTGGTAGCCGTCATCGACATAGTCCTGGGTGCTCTTTTAATCAGGAGCCTGGGCAAACATGGGAGTGACTCAGCCAGGTCATTTCCCTTGTTTCGTCTTGTGGCGATTCAGTCCTACCGGCAATGCGCTGTCTTTTAACCTCCAGCCAGCAGAAGATGATGGCTAGTCGTCATACTGCACCATCTTCTGCCGAGCACCCAGGAGATGATGACGGCTAGAGGTCGTACTGCACAGTCTGCTGCCAGCAAGATGTATAAAGATAGATGAAGTGGCTCAAAACAAGAAATAGACCAGATTTGTTTTGTATTCATTTTCTCCTCCCTCTCTCCTTCCCCCTGTGAAATCAGCGGCCTGCTAAACCCAGTTTTGAGTTCTATCCTTGAGGTTTTGATTTCTGTCCTTGAGGGGGCCATTCAGTTTCTCGCAAAGCCACCCCCTTTGTTGATTTTAATTCCCTGTAAGCCAACCCCTTAAGCCATGTCGTCAGTCGCCCCTCCCTCCATCAGGGCAACAGCAGACAATCATTCCGCGCCTTTTTTCTGTGCAGACGCCATACCACGGTAAGCATGGAGCCCGCTCAGATCACTTTGGCAATTAGGAGCACATTAAACACCACATGCATTATCCAGCAGTATATGCAGCACCAGAACCTGGCAAAGCAAAACAGGGCGAGTAGGCGACATCAGCGCGGTGACGAGAGTGATGAGGACATGGACACAGACTTCTCTCAAAGCAGGGGCCCTGGCAATGTGGGCATCATGGTGCTAATGGGGCAGGTTCATGCGGTGGAACGCCGACTCTGGGCTCGGGAAACAAGCACAGACTGGTGGGACTGCATAGTGTTGCAGGTCTGGGACGATTCCCAGTGGTTGTGAAACTTTCGCATGCGTAAGGACACTTTCATGGAACTTTGTGACTTACTTTCCCCTGCCCTGAGATGCAAGAATACCAAGATGAGAGCAGCCCTCACAGTTGAGAAGCGAGTGGCAATAGCCCTGTGGAAGCTTTTACCGGTCAGTCGGGAATCAATTTGGAGTGGGCAAATCTACTGTGGGGGCTGCTGTGATGCAAGTAGCCAATGCAATCAAAGATCCGCTGATATCAAGGGTAGTGACCCTGGGAAATGTGCAGGTCATAGTGGATGGCTTTGCTGCACTGGGATTCCCTAACTGTGGTGGGGCCATAGATGGAACCCATATCCCTATCTTGGCACCGGAGCACCAAGCCAGCGAGTACATAAACCACAAGGGGTACTTTTCAATAGTGCTGCAAGCACTGGTGGATCACAAGGGATGTTTCACCAACATCAACGTGGGATGGCCGGGAAAGGTACATGACGCTCGCACCTTCAGAAACTCTGGTCTGTTTCAAAAGCTGCAAGAAGGGACTTTATTCCCAGACCAGAAAATAACCGTTGGGGACGTTGAAATGCCTATATGTATCCTTGGGGACCCAGCCTACCCCTTAATGCCGTGGCTCATGAAGCCATACACAGGCAGCCTGGACAGTAGTCAGGAGCTGTTCAACTAAGGCTGAGCAAGTGCAGAATGGTGGTAGACTGTGCATTTGGATGTTTAAAAGTGCGCTGGCGCAGTTTACTGACTCGGTTAGACCTCAGCGAAAGCAATATTCCCACTGTTATTACTGCTTGCTGTGCGCTTCACAATATCTGTGAGAGTAAGGGGCAGACGTTTATGGCGGGGTGAGAGGTTGAGGCAAATCGCCTGGCTGCTCGTTTCGCACAGCCCGACACCAGAGCAGTTAGAAGAGCACAGCAGGGCGCGGTCCGCATCAGAGAAGCTTTGAAAACCAGTTTCATGACTGGACAGGCTATGGTGTGAAAGTTCTGTTTGTTTCTCCACCACCCCTTGGTTCACTCTACTTCCCTGTAAGGTAACCATCCTCCCCTCCTCCCTTCGATCACCGCTGGCAGAGGCAATAAAGTCATTGTTGCTTCACATTCATGCATTCTTTATTCATTCATCACACAAATAGGGGGATAACTACCAAGGTAGCCCAGGAGGGGTGGTGGAGGAGAGAAGCACCAGGAGGGGTGGTGGAGGAGGGAAGGACAAGGCCACACAGCACTTTAAAAGTTTGAAACTTATTGAATGCCAGCCTTCTGTTGCTTGGGCAATCCTCTGGGGTAGAGTGGCTGGAGGCCCCCCCCACTGCGTTCTTGGGCGTCAGGGTGAGGAGGCCTTGGAACTTGGGGAGGAGGGCGGTTGGTTACACAGGGGCTGTAGTGGCGGTCTGTGCTCCTGCTGCCTTTCCTGCAGCTCAACCATACTCTGGAGCATATTGGTTTGATCCTCTAGCAGCCTCAGCATTGAATCCTGCCTCCTCTCATCACACTGCCGCCACATTTGAGCTTCAGCCCTCTCTTCAGCCCGCCACTTACTCTCTTCAGCCCACCACCTCTCCTCCCGGTCATATTGTGCTTTCCTGCACTCTGACATTGTCTGCCTCCACGCATTCATCTGTGCTCTGTCAGTGTGGGAGGACAGCATGAGCTCAGAGAACATTTCATCATGAGTGCGTTTTTTTTCGCCTTCTAATCTTCACTAGCCTCTGGGAAGGAGAAGACCCTGTGATCATTGAAACACATGCAGCTGGTGGAGAAAAAAAAAGAGGCAGCGGTATTTAAAAAGACACATTTTCTAGAACAATGGCTACACTCTTTCACGGTAAACCTTGCTGTTAACATTACATACACAGCACATGTGCTTTCGTTCCAAGGTCACATTTTGCCTCCCCCCACCACGTGGCTAGCCCCTCCCCCCCCATGACTAACAGCGGGGAACATTTCTGTTCAGCCACAGGCAAACAGCCCAGCAGGAACGGGCACCTCTGAATGTCCCCTTAAGAAAAGCACCCTATTTCAACCAGGTGACCATGAATGATATCACTCTCCTGAGGATAACACAGAGAGATAAAGAACAGATGTTATTTGAACGCCAGCAAACATACACTGCAATGCTTTGTTCTACATTGATTACCGAGTACGTGCTACTGGCCTGGTGTGGTAAAGTGTCCTACCATGGTGAGTGGAATAAGGCTGCCCTCCCCAGAAACCTTTTGCAAAGGCTTTGGGAGTACATCCAGGAGAGACGCAAATGCCAGGGCAAATTAATCATTAAACATGCTTGCTTTTAAACCATGTATAGTATTTCAAAAGGTACACTCACCAGAGGTCCCTTCTCCACCTGGCGGGTCCAGGAGGCAGCCTTGGGTGGGTTTGGGGGGACTGCCTCCAGATCCAGGGTGAGAAACAGTTCCTGGCTGTCGGGAAAACCGGTTTCTCCGCTTGCTTGCTGTGAGCTATCTACAACTTCATCATCATCATCTTTCTCATCCCCAAAACCTGCTTCTGTGTTGCCTCCATCTCCATTGAAGGAGTCAAACAACACGGCTGGGGTAGTGGTGGCTGACCCCCCTAAAATGGCATGCAGCTCATCATAGAAGTGGCATGTTTGGGTCTCTGACCCGGAGCAGCCGTTTGCCTCTCTGGTTTTCTGGTAGGCTTGCCTCAGCTCCTTAAGTTTCACGCAGCATTGCTTCGGGTCCCTGTTATGGCCTCTGTCCTTCATGCCCTGGGAGATTTTGACAAATGTTTTGGCATTTTGAAAACTGGAAGAGTTCTGATAGCATGGATTCCTCTCCCCATACAGCGATCAGATCCCGTACCTCCCGTTCGGTCCATGCTGGAGCTCTTTTGCGATTCTGGGACTCCATCATGGTCACCTCTGCTGACGAGCTCTGCATGGTCACCTTTGCCGATGAGCTCTGGCCAGCGTGGCAAGCTGCAGGTGACCATGCAAACAGGAAATTGAAATTCAAAAGTTTGCGGGCCTTTTCCTGTTTATCTGGCCAGTGCATCTGAGTTGAGAGTGCTGTCCAGAGCGGTCACAATAGAGCACTCTGGGATAGCTCCCGGAGGCCAATACCGTCTAATTGAGTCCAAATTCCCCGAAATTCAACCCGGCAAGGCCGATTTAAGCACTAATCCACTTGTCAGAGGTGGATTAAGGAAATCGATTTTAAGAGCCCTTTAAGTAGAAAAAAAGGGCTTCATCATGTGGACGGGTGCAGGTTTACATCGATTTAACGCTGCTAAATTTGACCTAAACTCCTAGTGTAGACCAGGGCTAAGACAGGAGACAAGATAGATACAGACAGACTGATGAGGGAGTATAAGGAAACAATGAGACAGTATTGGTCAGCATGATTGGAAGTGGTCTCAACACACCAACAGCCTAACGTTGTCAAGATTTCTCTAGGCCTCACAGAAAACAAATAGGGGTTGGTCTGAGACTGTGGAATAAACTCTCACAGAAACTAATGACCATCACAAACCTCCCCACTTTCTGCTCCAAGTACAAAGCACATTTCTGTGACCTTGCCTTATATAATGTAAATACAGAGCAACATGCACACAAATGCCCAAAACAACCTAAAAAACCAAAACACTCTGCTGCACACACAACTTTCCTTCTGGGGAGATGATGAAAGGAAAAAACAAACCATATTTGACAGCTATTAGTCATGTTACTTTAATGCACCACTAGAAAGTGTTCAGATACTGTAACTGTGTTATATGAACATGTACATACTAGTATAGAAATAATGAATAACAAATAACCAAAAAACTCTGGATGAATAATTTGAAAGACAGATACATTCAGTGTTTACTATATAGCTAAATCAGCTATACTTCCATGCACAGCACAGCCAAATTCACTGTGAAAAGAAGTTGGTTAAAAAAACCTTTTTAAAAAATTGCAAATTAAATGTCAGAGTCAAGACTGCAACCAGGTTTCTAAATTCATGTCTAACACTTGGTCAGAAGGCTTCCCAGCCAAGCCAGTAAATATCTCTGTCTAGTTACCCCAAGTGAAAAAATGTCTGCTGACGACAAAGCTTTTCATTCATATAGTGCTTTTACTTCCATCAATCTCAAAGCACTTTATATAGATGGATGAGAGCATCTTTAGCCCAATTTCATACTTGGCCTAAGTACACATATTTAAAGCTCAGTGGGTGACAAGGTGGCCTAACAGATACAATGTGGTCTGTCACCTCGAAGATTCTGTTCTTGGCTCATGCACTAACTTCCTATGTCATCTTTTGGCAAGTCACTGAAAGCCTTTGTTCTTCGGCTACGCTATCTGGAAAATGGTCCTATGCACATTACATTCCCTTCAGGCCAATGTGGTGTTAAAAGTGAAGTCATTTTTACCAGATCCTAGCCTTTCATTTCACTTTTAAAAAGTGTCTCTGGTTGGTTTGGAGGTCAATGATGAAAATATTCTCCATTATCAGGATTTCATTTGATCTGCCAGATTTATGACAGAAAGAATTGTGTCTAATTTGGAAATAATAGCAATTTTTAAAACAGTTCGCAATTAGTTTCCTTGAAAACTGCTTCTTGCATAAGTCAACGCCAAAATCTACCTATATTTAAATGTTGCAATTAGGTAGATGGAGGTACACAAAGACACGTTATATGCTTTGCAAGCATTCAAAAAGGAAACATTTTATAATTGTTTAATCTCAATAAATCCATAAACAATTTAATCCAAATGCTCCAGATAACTACAGTGGAGCATTTAACTGTAAAGACTTGAAAGCTTGAGGATTTTTCTATTTATTTTCTCTTTTGGAATTACATGGAAGATCAAAGTCAACCTTCTAATGAAACTGTCATTGCAATCTTATCTACATTAAGTCACATAAACCTGCAGAGGCTGGGTAAGAACCTAGATCCCACCACTTGAGCTAAATGTGGTTCTGTTAGCTGTCAGCAAAACAAGGACTCTCATATTCTTTCCAAACTGCAACCAACCAAAGAAGAGCAACATGTCACACACAGGTGTAATGCCTGTTCCTCCTCCCACTAAAGTCAATGTAAAAAAACATTGCTGAAAAAAATTCCTTTGCTTTCAGAGTAAATCTGACAATTTTGAGGCCAAACCAATTATCCAAGCCAAAGATATCATGCAAAAATATTACTTAATTATAGGAGATAGTAGCTTCTCCATAAATTAAGGTTACAGCTGTCTCTCCATAGTAAATATGCCTACACTATTAAAACAGGCTGGAATTTGAAATTTCCAGTTCATGGGAAATTTTCAATGGTCCTTGAGCCAGATCTCAATCAGAACTGAGCCAGACCCCAGCCTTCCAGAGCCAGACCCCAACCAGAGGGCCAGAGCTTCCCCGATCCAGACCCCACCCAAAACCACGCTACAGCCTTAGATGGACCACAACCAGAACTACGCCACAGCCTCCATGACTCAAACCTGAGCTACAGGCTCCTGGAACTGAGCCCCGAACCAATACCAATCCCTAAAGTTAGCCAGGCTCCCAACAGAACTAACCCAGAGCTTCCCTGAACCAGAACTGGGACGAGAGCCAACCCAGCACCAGGACCTGAACCTAGGCAGAACTTTCCCAACCAGAACCAAGCCCCAGCTGGAATGAGCTTAAGCTTCCCGGAACCAAACCCTAAGCCAGAACTAACCCCCAAACCCAACCACACCCTCCCCAAATCAGAACTAGGCAACAACCCTTCCCAAACCAGAACTGGGTCATAACCTGAACTGAGGCCCAACCCAGCCCTCTCTACCCCTTACAATTAAAGAAAAATCTGGGTTTAGCCCCAGCCTCCCCCAAACACAACTCAGGATAGGGGAATGTGGGAGGCAGGAGAGGCTGAAAGTTGCAGGGGAACGTGGAGAACTGAGGAAGGTTGAGGGGGCTTTCAGTGGAAACGGTAAGTATGAGGGTAAGAAAAATGAGGAGTACTTGTGGCACCTTAGAGACCAAATAAATTTGTTAGTCCTCTAAGGTGCTACAAGTACTTCTTGGTTTTTTTGCTGATACAGACTAACACAGCTTCCACTCTGAAACCTATGAGGGTAAGGATACTGTAACGGGAAAGGGAGAAAATGTCCAGGCAGGTGAATCGAGCGGGTAAGATAGGGACAGGTACCTGTGAGGGACCATGGAGGGAGAATGTGAGTGGGCGAGGAGACTGGATGGGGATGGGAGGGGAGAAAAGATAGCCCTAGAAGAGCAGGTCCTGCATTCCAGGAGAGTAAGTTGAGCCCCTCTCTGAGCAGCCAGCAGGGTGGCTCATATTTTTGAATGTGCGTTGTAGATTAAATTTTGAACTTGAAATGATTACATGGACTTTGGGGTGGGAGTTGGCTTCCTCTCAAGACTGAAAAATAAAGCAAACAAAACTCAGCATTTATTATTTTGGAAAACTCATGATTTTTAGGCTGATCTCATCATTTTGATGGCCTGACTCATGATTTTTGAATGCTTAGCGTTCGCAATACTGTGATTTATATTCTGAACTGTTGCAGTTTCACTGTCCTCCTGGGCCTAGCTCACACTTTCTGGCACAGCTCCCAGAAGAAAGGTTTCTGCTGAAGCTTTTGAAAAGCCATCAGGAGGCAGCTGCAATGAAGCAGTGCAAGTAGTGCAGAGATTGAGGCAAGCAGCCTGCAGAGTTCTCTCGGGAACAGGCAAGCACCCACCACCACTGTCACAGACTAAGGGGAATGAGTTGTTCATGAGGCCTGGGAAAACCAGTTGTGGGTGCAGAACTACAGAATGAGGAAGGCACTCTGGAACACTGATCTGTGCTTGCCTTTATATTAGCACCATTAAAGGAGAGTGAGAACTTCCCCTTCACTGTGGAAATGAACTTGATCACTCTGTGGAAGGTAACAGCTGCCTGCCAGCAGGGAACTAGCTTGAGATCAGAAAATTCATTATGAGAGCTATTGTGGTGGGGGCGAGGGGTTGACCAATAGAAACAAGAACTAATTCAGGGATGGCCTGTGCTATATAGGAGGTCAGACTAGATGATCACAATAGCCCCTCTGGTTTTATAATCTATGAAAGCATAATTTTAATTTTCTGAAAATTTACCCGAATAACCATACCTATTAATAGTTGTTCTCCTTGATTATGCAGACATTAATTCTATCCACTTACGTCCCTAATCACAAAATCCCTACACCACAGAAACTGTCAAAATGTGTCACTGAGTCACCCCTCTCAGTTTTTGTGCTAGGGAAGGAATGAGCATGTGCTAGCACTGGGAACTCCCCCTCTTTGGGAGGGGGAAGAAAGAATGTACAGGCTCCCAGACACTGGCAGTTTCAACCTACAAGGAAACACTATACCTGCATGCCCACCCACCCCCCTCCCTCCTCTGCATAGTCTCCATATGGACTGTGTTTCTGCTTTGCCTCCAACAAATCCAGAAACTAGTAGGCAAAGGCAGAGCAACAGCAGATTTGTAAGAATGGTGCTTCCTTGCTGGAGAAGTACAACAGGAATGGTATACAGGGATGAGATAAGCAACTGAGATACAGAAGTGGGTGTGAGTGGCAACTTTGTATTTGTTGGTTTGTCTTCCCAAATGATGTACATACAGTTGCCTGCTGCAGAATCTGACTGTTTATCACAGAATTTTGATTTTCAGTTATAGGCCTTACTAATATTGACTACATTAATGCACTTTTAGCAGACATACAAAAACTTACAGCTGTATGGAGGTGAATGTTTTGGAGATGTTAAATCAACAATCTGCTTTTTATATATGTCTAAAGGAATCAGTTACTGGATATATTTTGCTATTGGGAATTGAACCCATGGTCTCCTCTTTCATTTCTTACTAGTTATTTTGTTCAGGCAAAGAATTTGAGTTATGGGAAGAAGATACTTACACACTGGCATCTTGTGACCAAAGATGACTCCTTATGGTTTAAGTCCAGGGCACTCTTCCCAGGACATTTTTTCTAAAGCAGAAACCAAAGTGTCATTACATTCTTCTTTCTCAGGTGCTTGAGCCTCTCTTATCCCACAAAGCTCCTACACTTCGGAATGTATGAATTGGCTTAATTAATGCTTCTTATATTGTTTCTTTCATTTTGACTTTTTTCTTGTTTTTCTCTTCCGCCTGTTTTCTGGGGGATTTTTTCCTCCTAATTTTCTCTTCTTTTCCCTCCACCATCCTATTTCTTTTGTTCCTCTCATCTTGTCTATAAGTATTTCTTAACCCATGATTTCTCTTCTCCCTTTATCCTGTTATCTTTCAGTTTGTCTTCTTCATGTTGTTTAGCTCCTTTCTTTTCAGCTACCCATTATTTCTCTATTTTCCTTTTCTTTTTCCCTATTTTATGTCTTTTCTTTTCTTTTCTCCTTTGCTCCATTTGTCCTCCCTGTGTCTGGATAAGGCAAGTGGAAATTGTTATTAATATGCCCCTTCACCAGGAATCATCACCCCACAGCTCTCTCCTTTTGTTGGGTCAGGTCTTCATCCCTGTGCAATTCACTTGACTCTAAGCACTGGCAATAAAATGATGCAAACAGTGTGAACAAGTGCTGTGAAGGTGAGCACAGGGGAGTGTTCTAGTCACTAATGTTGTAGATAGCTTTGCAGAATTGATGGGTTTTCAGAAGTTTCTAAAATGAATGGTTTAATAGACATATGAATATACCTTGCAGCTTCAAGTACTAAATTCACCAACCCAAAGCTAGAGGGCTGCCAGATATGGAAATGATGTCTGTATACTCTGCTAGGACTGGAATCTGATGCTTGTATGTTTTAGTGGCAGTCCCACAAGGTTTTCTCAGACTACACTGTTAGGAAGGAATGGCATAGTTTAGTACTTCTTCAGATGGGCCAACTCTATTCCTGTTTGCTATTATTTACTTATTGGATAACAGTGTGCTCAGTGCTGTTTAGAAGAAGAAAATCTCTGCTCTGAGGAATATAGACTGTAACACAATACAGTATAATACAGATGCATAAAAGCTTTAAGCTTCTGCTTAATAGTTGACAGTCATTGAAGAGTTGCATGAATATAAAAATGAAGAGAAGTTCAAAACTGCACCAATAGCCACCCTAACCCCCTCCCATATGCCAAAACCTTTTTGAATCACCTCCTCTTTCTCCACTCCTAATCTCACCCCCTCTCACTCCACTAGCCCAACATCTGCTTTATTTCTCCCCTTCTTATGTCCAAACCTCCCCATTTCACTTTTTCCCTGTCCAAAACACTCCAGGATCACATCCCTACCCACTCCCTAACCAACCCTCTGTTGCATCTTCTCCCCCTATCCGTTTGGTGCCTCCTTCATTTTGACCCAAACCTTCCTTCAGTACTTCCCCCTTTACTCCACTCTCCCAAGTAAAACCATCTTGTATCTGTGACACTTTCCTCAGGGAACCCAGAACTGTACGGCAACAGTGTTACCCCTGGGCCTCAGCTGCTGTTAATCTCTATGTCTGCACCATACCACTCCAATTTGTCTGCCTTGCCAGCAAGCTCCTCAAGACTCTGCCAGTCAAAACCTTGCCTTGCAGGTAACAACCAGTGAACCCGAGTTCCGCAGAGACCTTTCCTTGCAGTGCCCAGTTCTTCAGCGAAATTATAAAATTTGCTGCCTACAAAGAGACAGAGGACACAGCAAGCTGTTAATTTGGCAGAGGGCTCCTACCTCAACATAATAGCACTGAGATGGTTTTGTAATAAAACAAGAATAGGTGTTTTAATAAAGAACACAGATTTAAGTGATACCAGGCAAGAGTAAAATGAAAAAGGCTGGACAAAGGCAGACAAAACAAAAATAATACACTGTGATGGAGTTTGTAGGTAAAGCCCTGCAAATCTGCAGATATCTGCTTTATATCCGCAGATATCTGCATCCATGGATGCGATCGTATTGTTTACCATCCTTGTGGATTGGATGCAGATTCAAATTTTTGTATCCTTGCAGAGCTTTAGAGCAACGGTTCTCAACTGGGGGTCCACGGCACCCTTGGTGGCGCCAGGACTCCGAGCTTTAGCCCTGCCGGGGCACCAGGCTCAGGGCTCGAGGCTTCAGCCCTGTGGAGGGTGCTGGGGCTCAGGGCTTCAGCCACGCAGTGCCTTGCGGACCCCCTGAAACCAGGGAGGCTGCAGACTCCCACTTGAGAACTGCTGCTCTCGGATGCTGGTGTGGATATATATAAAGTTCTATTGCTGAGAACTTAATCCTAGCAAGCTATGTGCCTAAAACAGTTTGTCGCTTATGGGAAAGTATCAACAGCTCCTGCCCTTCAGGCTTAGAGGATCCACTGTTCCTAAACTCAGAAATTGCTGTTCCCTGTGTCCCCTAAATGATGGATAGGTAAGAGATCCTCTCCCTTTCTTTTATAATCTAGTGAACATTTGAAGTGTATTGCCAGATAAAGTTTTTCTCCCCTCCTGGTTGTACTGATGCTATGGTGTCTCCCTCCTACTCTGGTCAATTGGCTACTCCTGGTGGAATTCTATGCCCTGTGTATATGCAGAATTTATGACCCCAGCAGATTTCTTTGCTTCCCTGCAGAAAAATGACTTTCTGATGCGGACGCAAAAGAAAGCCACAAGAGCAGTCATGCGACCCTTCCTAGCAGTATGTTTCGGGTGCCCAGGGCAGTCAACAGAGAGGTAAATCACTGTGGGGCAGGAGGTGGGACTGGGGAAGACCTGACTGGTGGCTCCTATCCTGCACCAGGCTCAGAGCCTAGTCCCGGCTGGGCTAGGGAGGACGGAACTTTCTTTTCCGTTGCATGGGATCCGGGGCTGTATACTCCTAGATTTCTTCCCCAGCTGCAGAAAGCTCTGCAAACTCCCCCCACCCGCTTCCTGCACGCATCACTCAGCTGCAGGAGGAGGGATCCCTATATAGGGAGCTGCTCCCCGATCTGCCCAACCCCCATGCATCCAGACCCCCTCATACTCAGACCCTCCCACTGAACCTCACCCCCCTGCACTCAGAGCCCCCTTCCCTAATGAGCCCCATTCCCCCTATGCCTGGACCACCTCAACAAGCCACCTGCACCCTAATCCCCACCCCACTGAGCCCCAACCAGCTGCACCTGGATCTCCACCCCACTGAGCCCCACTTCCCCAGCATCTGGAGTCCCCACTGAGCCTCCCCCCATCCAAACAACACCTCACCCCGCTGAGCCCCAACCACCTTCACCTGGACCCTCCTGCAGAGTCCCATTACAGTTGCACTCAGAACCCCCCAACAAAACCCTGTGCATCCAGACTCCCCCCGCACCTGGATCTTCCACTGAGCTGTCTGCACGCAGATTACCCCACATAGAACCCTCTCAACCCACATCTGGATCCCCTCACAATAAGCCCCTCCACACTTGGATCCTGCCTTGCTGAGCCTTCCTGCCTACACCTGGCACTGAGGGGCAGGACCCTGGGGTGTTTCTGGGGCAGGCCCAGACCCTGAGCTCTGTCAGGGTTGGGTGCAGCCTCACTGCTGAGTTCGTGTCCCGCAGGGGTAGCTGCACAGTGATCTCCCATCTCTGTGCAGCCAGTGGCCTGTGCTCCCCACTGCCATGCTGGGGCCTTCACATTTACTTGACAAATAAAATTTGCAGAATTTTAAAATATTGTTTGCAGAATTTTTATTTTTTGGCGCAGAATACCCTCAGGAGTAATTTGCTTCTCTGGTTGGAAGATATAAATGAACTTCCATTGTCTCTGGGCTCACTTTGCTCAGTCTGCATGTGAGACACAGGTAAAAGAACATTCCTTTGTTGAGCACATATTTGTGATTCCACTGCCTCCAAAACATATTTCTCGCACACATCCATAATTCTTCATACACAACCCACACGTACCCTACCCAAGGATATTCATGACTAGTTTTCAATTTTTATGTTATCTTAGAAGACAGCGTTTGGCTAGGTATTTTGACAGCAGTGTGTGTATGTGCCCTTTGCTAGTTTGTCTAAAGGGGCTGTTAGGGTGACGGTGGCAACTCTCACCCCTACCTCGAAGTCGCCTCTTGAAATCTGTGTCCAAACCTTCCCACACAACAGCACAAAATCACGTCTGCCTAGGCCGTGCATAGGTGAGCCCCAGCCCCAGGAGAAGGTAGCCCGAGGAGAGAGGTATATTGTGAGCGGAGAGGCGTGGATTCTTTCGGGAGGGTCGCAGGCTTGGTGTGGTTTGGGTTTTGCCCCGCTGAAAGCCAGTTTCATTGGAAAAGGCCAGTTCATCCTGCCTGAAATTTCCCATGACATTCCGTCAGCTCTGACAAATGAAAAATTTCAGAAACAAGTGGCTTCAGTCTGAATTGAACCAAACTCGCTGACGGGGACGGGGGGTCGCTGGGCGGCGGGGATCAGCCAAAGACACAATATCTTCCACCTCCCCCAGCCGAAGAGCGCGCGGCCGGAGCGCCGCCCTCTCTCCATTGGCTGCTGGCTTAGCTACGAACAACTCCCGCCACTAGGAGCGCTACGTTTGTGCGCCGGGAGGTTGTTTAGCGGTTTCCATAGTAACCAAGCAGGTCCCGCCCCTTTAAATAGCTCCTCCCCGGGCAAGGGGGTGACGCTGCCGCTGATGCCGGAAGTGAAGATGGCGGCGGCCTCTTCGGAGCTGCTCACGGGCTGGTGCCTTTTCGGCCTCTCGCTGCTGGTAGGAGGGGGCAGCGCGGCTCCGCTGGAGCTTCTTCCCCTTTCCTGGACTGGCCGCACTAGGCTCTGTGAGGCCGCAGGCTCTTGGCTCCCCTATGGTCCTTGGGGATAACGGGTTACCACACGGTGCCCCCTCCCCGGGTGCTTGGTGCCCGGGGTAACGAGCGCTCCCCACCCCCGCCCTCTTATGGACCTTGGCTGCACGTGCTTCTCAACCATGCCCCCTAGTGTCCGGGGTAACGGGCTCCCGCGCGCCTTTCCCTCCTGGCTCTCTCTGGGGTTAACTGACTGGCCCTCACGCTTCCTTCCCCACTGAGGCGGGTTACAGAGCTCTCCGCCCAGCCCCTTCTCCTTGGGGTCTGGAGCTACCGGCTGTGCTTCCGCACGCCCGTCCATGGGGTGTCTGGCTCCTCTGGGGTAGCTAGCAGAGACAGGCTGTGCAGGGGTCCTGTGGTAAAGCCGCATATGGCCGCGTAATTGCAGACTGTACCCTAAAGCACTGAACTGAGGTTTCACAGTAGCCCTGATTCGTGCAAGTCCTAACTTCCAAATGCCTGACTTTGCAGTCTTATTGCTGGTCCTCTTGGGTGTAATTTCATATCTTTAAAAAAGAAAAAGAGAGAGAGAAACTGGAGCCATAGTGGCCATCAGTTTGGGTCATCGGCAGGATCTGGGTTTTTAGATTCTCAGTACAGGCCTTTGCCACTTGAACTAATGCAGCAAATGGTAGCAGCTGTAGTGGACTATCCTCTTTTGGCGGAGAGAGAACAAACTACCCATGGTGTGGGCTAGCATTTCACTGGTCTGGCTGGTATTTTTATGGATTTGTCAGTTGCCAGAAAAATAATTTAATCTGCAAGCTTTTTTTTGCATGGATCTAAAGATTAGCATTATTATCACGGTACACTGGGATATCTAATGTTAAAAGTTTTTCTGTCCAGCTAAAGATGCTGCAGTGTTCCCACTTGTGCAGTTTAAGTCATAATAGATCAAAGCTATTGAAAATCCAGCAGCTGTTTGCCCACTGTGTGTGAGAGAGAGAGGGTTTGAGCCATGCAAGAGTGAGGCGTGTGATGTTATCAATCTTTCTTATGTGTTTTTTCTCTAAATGCTATAAGTGGCTGTTGAAGCGGGGCTGTTGAGTTGTTGTGCTTGGGGTTGCATCGGGCTTGTCTTGTGGGGTACATGATGTATTTTTTGCATTTCAAAGGTGGTAATCCTACCCCTAGCAGATGTTAGTAATGTTTAATGTACAGCCAGAAGATGCTCTGATGTCGTGGTGATGAGAGCAGTTTAAGTATTTCTATAGAATAGAAATACAGTTTAACCTGAGTGATATTTCTGATATTCTTCTGCTGTGCTGCGATATGGTATCTATCTTTTCTTTCTTATTTCAGGCTATTCTGGCTTTCTCCTGGGTTTATGTGCGCAAGTACCAGAGTCGACGAGAAAGTGAAGTAATTTCTACCATAACAGCTATTTTTGCACTGGCAATTGCACTTATCACATCAGCACTTCTGCCAGTGGACATTTTTCTGGTTTCATATATGAAAAATCAAAATGGCACATTTAAGGTATGAACTACTTAGATATTGGCATTCAGTAAAATATATGTTGCCAAAATTGCTTTACCATATGTCTTCCCTCTCCCTTTTTGTTATCTCTTCATTCTGAGTTATCAAACTAAATCATATTTTAGTGTCTTATTACATTGCTGGAATTTTTGTCTTGGAAGAAGAACACTAGCATTGCAAACTAATGTCTTTTACTTCTGAAATAGATTCCATCCTCAACTTTGTAATGTAAACCTGCTATTCTCTCATTAAAATATTAATATTACCAACTTTTATAACCTACACGAGAATAGTCTTGTTTAGGTGCTGGAGGGTTTATTCATTTAACACTGCATAAATAGAAATGACGAGAGACTCCTAAATATTTTCTGTAGTTAATACTATAAAATTTATATTTTTGTATTATATTATAAATATACCCAAAGAACAGAACAATATGTATATGTCTGAATGAGCTCTCAGTCGAAGTCCTGCTCTACACTTAAAAATTAGATCGACTTTGTTACCTCTCTCAGGTCTGTGAAAAACTTTGCTCCGTGAGCATTGTCGTTAGTTTGAACTAACCCTTGGTATAAACGTGGTTAGGTTGATGGAAGAATTCTTCTGCCTCTCTGAGAGATGAATTAACTACCTCAACAGAAACTCCTCTTGATGTAAGAAAAGTCTTCCTTATGGCACTACAGCCGCACACATTTAGGAAATCAACCTGTTTTAATGGTTATCAACCAGTTCTTAGGAAAATAACCAAATGATACGAATAAAAACATGGTTAAAATCAGTTATTTAAATCATGGTCTCCTGCTTGCTGATTTAGTAATTTAAAGTGCCAGTTTATATTATGACTTAAATAATTTCCCCCCTGCTACAAAGTTTGCTTTTGTACACTGCCATATTTGTCTATCATTTATTTTTAATCTCAAAGAACACATGCTCTTGCATACATTCATATGAGTGTTATGTTTAATCACTTCAAAGGTTAAGTCAGATGCTTTACACATTTACAGGGTGGACAACTTGCATCCATGCTACTGTTTCTTTAGTGAATCAAGTAACTTATCCGCACAAAAAATGTATACTGTTGAGAATTTAAAAGGACATGAAAATTTTCAGTTAAGGTTCTCCCAGTGTGAAAAATCTTCCACCTTTGTGCATATGGATTCTAATAAAGAATAGACAAAACAGTTTTCTTCTGCTTTGCTTCTTCCTTCAGACATGTTCTTGTAGCCCTTATCTTGAGAAGGAAAAATGCTTCCTTAGATTCACCTTGCCTCGCTACCCATCATCCTACTTCTAACTATTCATCTTCAAAAGTCTAGAACAAAACATGTAAAAATGTGGCCTTAATACAGTTATAGCATCTGAAATTATGGCTTGATTATATGAAAAATCTGATTTTCATATAAAATAATCCAAGTAATTCTGGAATAAAACTTAAACCAGTTGAAGGTGTTTCTGACCCCAGTGTCGCTCTTTAAGATAATTTTATTGTAAAACTGGCTTTTTTTCCTGGAATGGATAGCTTATGAGCTACCACATGTCATGTCCTCAGTTTACCATAATTTTTGGTTTAGAAAAACTAGTTGGTATTTTTCTATGTCCAACACCTTGTCTTCATAATACTCCTTTGCAATTTTGGTAGTTTGAGGAAATAGGTATTGTGGATATGGATTTAGTTCAATATCCCTTGATCCCAAACCATCTGCATTCCAAAAATAAAAAGCTTTTTATGTTTATAAAAATACATTTAGTTTGATATGCATTACCCCCACCCCAAACATGTTAACTATACCAAAACTAGATTTGCCACCATCCCCTAAAACAAAAGCCTTTATAGCCTCAACCTGCTTTGGTTTGAAGTTGCTGCCTGTTTTGTCATAGAAGCCAATGGGAGTGGAAATGGTTCCTTCTTGAATAAATGAACCTTTTTGCTCTGTCTTGAAAGTTAAGAGATTCTGGCATTGATAGACAATGGGATAAGTAGCTGGGTGAAGGGAATGTTAAATGACAATTTCTTAAAATCCAAGTATAACTTTTAGCTGCTTTTTTTTCTTCACGAAAACATTCTTTGTAAATAGAAGAGGGACTGGTAAATTGTATTACTTTATCACAGGACAATGGGATTTTAAAGGAAATGGAAATACACAATTTTTAATTACTAATAACTTGCATTGTACTGTACATGTAATCTTCCCTATGGAATATACCTTTGTTCCTGTACATAACTTGCATTTTAAAAACAATTAAAAATTGACAAAGCAAACTTTTTTATTGCCTCGTGCTGTTATTGGTACACCTCAAGTTGCTGCTATCCTCCCTGTTGCTCTCATTTAGCAGAGAACTCAGCTATTACATATGGAGATTATCTGGTAGAATGTAGATGCCAAACTGGAATATCTTTCTAACAGTGTCATATTATTCTGTTGCTGTTATCTTAATTCCTGGTTACCTCTCCTTCAGGATTTTTGAATACCGTTAGCTGATGGCTAAAATTGCAGGCTGATCTGGGGCTGGCTATTGTGACCTTATTTCATAATTTTCTTTTGACATATGTTTGCATTACTTTTGACAAGACCTTTTCATATCATCTTTTAAGACTTTCATGAGAGCAAAGAAGTGCTTCACTGTGACCAAATGTTTAACTTAAACTCTTCATTTCCCATAAGAACACATAATTAATTAAAAGGAGTGCATTCATTTTTAATACTTGCTATTTAAAAAAAGCAAACTCTGCATGAGAACTTTTCTGTCAAAATTAAGTACTTTCTTATTCTCTTTATATAATCAGTCCCAAAATCTTACCTCTGCCATGATGCTTAGAAACTGCTACTCTAGCATTGGTTGGGCACGTTAGGATTTTTTCCACACTAAACTCCCCATTTTATTACCTCCATGAGAAGCACTTAACTCAGGAATGTGCTCTCCTTATTTGATCTGCCAGAAACCATATCTGTTAAGCTTTTTGGCATGTGTGAAAGGTTCTTATTCTCTGGCATCTGGGGAGGAGAATGGGTAAGAGTATAAAGGGTCATTGGCTGGCATGTGGTAATTGGATCCTTCCCCAAACTTGATTATGATTGTGAGATAATGAACTTAATGTGAAGTTTGTTTTTACTTACTGTGAACCTTAAGATTTATAAGAGGTATACAATGTGGGATAGATGCTTCTATTTGTCAAATAGGTGTTGGGACTATCTTTGCTTAGAGACTAATACACAGACTGTCTTAATGACTTTTTTTTTATAACCACTAACCTATAACATGAGTAAGGTCTCTGTAAATGATAAAACCTTCCTGAGGAAAACCAAAATTTAATAAACAAGCCTAACTGAAACTCAAATTTTGGAACATTGATTGTTTTGTGCAGGGGTTGATGATCTTGATCTTTATTCCCAGATGTGTGGGTGACATCTTAGGTCTATCTTCTTAGGGCTTGCCTAAACACAAAAGGTGTACCACTTTGACTATACTAGTAGTAGTTAAAGCAGTATAATCCCTAGTATGGATGTAGTTTTATGGGTATAAATGTGTTTATACCAGTACATATTATTCCTTAAGGAAAGAGGAATAAAGCTGTTAATAAAAGGCATCTTTATCATCATAACTGGATCCACACTAGGTGTTCTACCTGTATAACTATTGTGATGGAAAAAAATCACAACCCCTAACAAATATCTATACAGATATAAAACCTGTGTAGACCAGGCCTTAGCCACTGGCATGGAGCTCTAAATGTATCTTAGCCTTTCTTGAATAGGAAATACTATTGGTAACATGCACAGTTAGGTGGTGGTCATATGCATGTGTTTAGGAGTGAGGGAAGAGTCTAAGGGCATGTCTACACTATAGCCCTAAGTCAACATATGTTTAACTTATAGCCCCCACAGTAATAATTGTGGTGACTGATGTCCGTACTATCTTCCGTCTGTCTGTGGTGCATGTCCTCACCAGGAGTGCTTCCACTGACTGAAGAGGGGCAGTGTGGGGGCTCTCAGGTCCACACAGCTCCCTGTTGGGAGCCCAGCTGCTCCCTAGGCTTCTCACCTCCCTGCTCCCAGCTGGAGGTGCAGGGGTAGCTGCCACCCAGGTTTCTTGGCTCCCTGAGCAGGGAGTCTCCAGACAGCCCAGCTAGGAGTGGGGAACCTGGAGCAGCTGTGCTTTAGTTGCCTGGATTTCTTGTCAATTTCACGGCTCCAGCATGGAGCTGTGAAATGGACAAGACCACCAACAGCCAGGGTAAGTAAGGCAGTGTCAATAGACACCTCCTCGCCCTAACTACACTTGTGTAACTCCTCCACCTTCATGAGAGGCACTTATGTCGGTGTGGAAAGGCACTTACATCAGTGGGACAAGACTGTAGTGTGTACACTGACATAACTAGGGCTATGTAAGCTGCCTTACATCAACCTAACTGTGTAGGGTAGACCAAGCTGGAATGTGAGAAGTTAGCCTACTCTGCCTACATGGTCAACATACTGGGGCTTCTTAAGCAGGTTTTGAGTCAGTTCTGATACCTAGTTTCTACATTCAGCATCTTATTTTGAAAGTTTTTAAAATGTAGAGGACTTACCACATATTTTTCTGAACATTCAACAAAAATAGTAAACCCCACTCTCCCATTTGCCTTTTAAATTGGAGATTAGGTAGCCAGTGCAGTTGGTCTGTCTATATGTATTTCCTGCAAAATGACTCATTATATATGTCATGTATGTACCATAGAACCCTTTTATAGTCATATTTATATGGTAATAATGAAAATGCTTTTGATATCAAGTTTTCAATCATAAGTATCTTTTTATATTGATTTTGTTTAATTGAGTCAAGTTGTTCTGTGGTGTCTAATAGATGTGGTATTTAGATGCAAGAATATTATGTAACTCAATGATCAAAGCAAATATTAATAACTAGGGGCTTGTATAAATGCCTCAGTAATGCAGAATGGTAACTGCACAGCCTTTTTACCATGCCCATACTTTTTGTATTCAGAATTGTAAGTCTGAGTCTGTTCAAATTGTTCTTCCAGAGCTATAAGAATTCAACTGATTGAATTCCTGTAAGCCACCAAGAACGAAATTTCATGCTTCCTAGTTTATACAGTTGACAATAGCAAAATATTTAGGATTTCAAAAATGAGTTATATGGATTGAAAGTGTTGCTTTTGTGAAATAAGTGTTACCTAATTTTCCCCCTTCATTCTTCCTAGGAGTGGGCTGATACTAATGTCACAAGACAAATTGAGGACACAGTACTATACGGATATTACAGTGAGTATTTTTAAAACAGCTTCTAAAAATAGGATTTTCTGCAGTGACTGGATCATGTGTTGATACCTTCTAATTAAAATCTTGTATTATAAGCTAATTTTCAAGGGGCTATAACTAAACTGAAAAATCATGTTGAGATAAACCTTAGTTCTGTCTACAGTCAAAGCTTTTGTAGGCTTTTTCCCTTTTTGTAAACTAAAATTTCAGTTTGCTTGTTAAAGTGCAATCTTGGGGGCTTCTGCATATGGGCTTATCGTTCCGGTCACAGTCCCAATGACAGTGCTTAAAACTTGACTAATGAGTTTTGGTGTATGGACCTATAATCCACAATGTGGACTATTGTTAATACACATTCATAGGATAGACATTAATGAGTTCCTTAGATTTTTTTTTTTTTGGCCCTACTCTTGTCACTTTTTTAGCATGGTATGTCAAGGTTTCTTACAATTAAGGTAATGTGACGTTTTCCTACTGTACATAACTCACTGCAGTTTTGTTTTTATATTGTAATGCCTATGGTATGCAAGACCATTCACTGTTCAGACACTGCCTGAGGACTGTATCTACTTCCATAAATGAATATAATGGAGTACAAGGGTGATGAGCCTAAACAAAATGAAAGCAAGAAAACCATATTAGATCAACATCTAAACTTATTTTAAAATGTGGTTTCTGTTGCTTTTAAAATCTAATCTTTTATAGAAAGCGTTGGACCCATTTCTGCAATCTGTCCTTTATAAATTATTTATTTATTGCAATAGTGGATAATGTTATCTAGCACAAAGTTTTTTAGTGAAAATAACTATCATAGCATTGTGTTGAACTCACTATTCAAAACCAAAGAAACAAAACACCTGTCAGGGATGGTTTAGATAATACTTAGTCCGTTCCCCCCCCCCCCCCATGAGTGCAGGGGACTGAACTAGAAGGCGCCTCTAGGTCCCTTCCAGTCCTATGATTCTATGATATGACTCTATGAAATGATCATGTGCTGGGAGGAGAATATGTTCAGTAGCTTAATACATTTTAAGGATTAATAATACATATTAAAGACTAAACACGTGAAAGAATAGTGAAACTCAGATTTGTTTTCTGTGGTCTGGGCAAAGTGTGTGTGGTCACTTTTAAAAAGACCAATATTAAAAAATCTAATTTTAAGACTGAATTTCTTCTTTTGAGGGAGAGAATACTCTGGAAGATATATTGCAATGAATTGTGCTAAATTTTCATTGACTTGTAAGTCTTTCTGCTGGGCTATGACACTAGTACAAATATACCTGGTAAATGTATAATTGCACTTTGCATTAAAGTGGAACCTAACGACTGAAAGCAACAATATTTCAAAATGTGAAAGTCACTATATACATACTAATGTACAAACATTCACTAATGTTTTGCAACAAGAGGCCTGTTTTACAATGAAGATGCCACAGAAAATGCCACTTTTGGGTAATTTCAAGCTGCAATCATAGAATTAATCTGATTTATCAGAAAGCTGTCTTTGTTGTGGCTTGTACTGATAGTACCGCTACAAAAGCAGCAATCAACGTTTAGTTAAAAAAAAATTCAGATCCCCACCAAGAAAGGGAACTCCTTTCCTCTCTTGCCATGGTTTATAAACTTCTTGTTCCCCTCAAAACAATAATACTGCTTCTCTAAATGAGAAATATCGGATGGTTTCGCTTGAGAAATAAACTTGATGCAGAATACCACATAAGAACTTTGAATACTTTACCAGACTAAATAGGTAGTTTGTGCTTTCTGGCTTTTTTGTATAAAAGATATATCTGACTCCTTAGGGCTTTCCTTATCAGTTCTATCCAGTGATATTTTATTGTTTTGATAAGCTATACAAATATGGCTACTTGTGTTTAATAAAATACAAAAAAGACAGACTTCTTGGATACCTTTTTGTGGCAGAAGGGTATGGCTCACTCAGGTTGGGTTACATACTTTGTGCGTTTTTGTCATTACTGTCTGTTCCTGGTCCAGTGTCAAGGTTGATCTGTAGTTTGCTTTCTTGGGCGTGTCTTTCTACCAGGGTCAGGAATTATATTTTCTCTACAAAAACAGTGATAGGTTTTGATTCCTGAAGAAATATCTTTACTGCATATCCTTGCATTTTGGCCTATTAATTCTCTGTAACAGGAGCTCTAGTCATTTAGAGTCTGGTTTTTTTAATACAAAGTTCTTCAACTAACTGGAAACTATTCAGTGTCCTTTAGGGAAAAGCCCTCCAGGTGGATCTTTAATAAATACTCTGGGCTAACAGTTATCAAAACCCGTAGATGGAAAATAAAGTAGGGCTGCCAAGCGATTAAAAAAATTTAATCATGATTAATTGCATGAATAAACAATAATATCACTTATTTAAATTTTTTGGATGTTTTCTTCACTTTCAAATATATTTCAATTAAAACACAGAATACAAAGTGTACAGTGCTCACTTTATATTTTTGTTTACAAGTATTTGCACTGTAAAAAAAAAGAGGTGAATTGAAAGATACTAATACAAGTACTTTAGTGCAATCTCTATCATGAAAGTTGAACTTGTAAATCTAGATTGGCGTACAAAAAATACTGCGTTCAAAAATAAAACAATGTAAAGTTTTAGAGCCTGCAAGTCCACGTAGTCCTATTTTTGTTCAGCCAATCGCTCAGACAAACCAGTTTGTTTACATTTACAAGAGATAATGGTGCCCTCTTCTTGTTTACAGTGTCACTTGAAAGTGAGAACAGGCATTCACATGGCACTGTTGTAGCTGGTGTCGCAAGATATTTTCGTGCCATATGCACTAAAGATTCACGTCCCTTCATGTTTCAACCACCATTCCAGGGGACATGCATCCATGCTGATGACTGGTTCTGCTCGATAACAATCCAAAGCAGTGCAGGTGGATGCATGTTCATTTTCATTATTTGAGTCAGGTGCCACCAGCAGAAAGTTGATTTTTTTTTTTTTCTTTTTTGGTGGTTTGGGTTATGTAGTTTCTGCAGCGGAGTGTTGGTTTTTTAAGACTTCTGAAAGCATGCTCCACACCTCTTCCCTCTCAGATTTTGGAAGGCACTTCAGATTCTTAAACTGTGGGTCGAGTGCTGTAGCTGTCTTTAGAAATCTTACATTGGTACCTTCTTTGTATTTTGTCAAATGTGCATTTTAAGAAGACTTTCACTGCAGATGTGCTGTGTCATCATCATCTGAGACTGTTATAATATGAAATATATGGAAGAATGCAGGTAAAACAGAGCCGGGTTAATACAATTCTCTCCCAGGGAGTTCAATCACAAATTTATTTAACACATCAGCAAGGAAGCATGTCCTCTGGAATGGTGGCCAAAGCATGAAGGGGCATATGAATCTTTAGTACATCTGGCAAGTAAATACCTTTCTGGCGGCATTGTAAATAAGAAGGCAGCATTATCTCCTATAAATGTAAACGAACTTGTTTGTCTTAGCAATTAGCTGAACAAGAAGTAGGATTGAGTGGACTTGTAGGCTCTGAAGTTTTTACATGGTTTTGTTTTTGAGTACAGTTATGTAAATTTACTACATTTGTAAGTTGTACTTGCACAGCAAAGATTGCACTTGTATGAGGTGAATTGAAAAATACTATTTGCCATTTTTACAGTGCAAATATTTTTAATAAAAATATACTTTGTATTCTGTGTTGTAACTGAATACAATGTATATGAAAATGTAGAAAACTATCCAAAAATTTATATTTCAATTGGTATTCCATTGTTTAACAGTGCAATTAACTCAAATTAATTGTGATTAATCATGTGAATTAAATTATTGACAGCCCTAATATAAAGACACTAACTTGGCTCCACTCAGATACAGACCTACCCGCTATCAAATCTTCCTCCAATTCTAGGTCTACCTTTGAGTGCCTGTTTGAAATTTCTAGTACTAAATTTTGGTGGTACTGCTGCTTAGGAGAACGATAGGTGCAGACTAATACGTCAAGGTCACTGATTGCATGCCTCTTCTTAGGCGAGTTATGTGGACTTCATCTCCAGTTTAAAACTAACAATCTTCTCTTTAGATCTGAATTTCTAGTAGACTAATTCCACAGTACTTCTAATGTGATCTGAAAAACTGAATCCAATATCTGAGGAATTCACCAGATAATCATGGTAATGGTCCACTTGAGAATGTAACTTAATGTGTTACAAAACTTCAGGTTTTTGGTTTTTGTTTTAAAAGAAGGAACTTGACTTGTTCCTGTGAACTATATATATTTTTGAGTTGTTGTATTATGAATTATTTTCAGTGATAGATATAAATACAGGAAGTAGAAGGTCAGATAAATAGATGAAATTAACTTTTTTTATTTTTAAACTCTAAGAAAACTGTGTGGCTTGGAAGAAAGTTGTCACTGCTTTTTTGATATTACCATTAGATTCTGGAAAACAAGAACTCTGTTCTGCACAAAATTTTAGCATTTTGGTTTTATTCCACGCAGGGATGAAACAGACCTTCCGAAACTTTTCACAAAAATTACACACAGACTAGCCAATAGCCCAGTGCCCTATCTGATTCAAAGCAGGGACTTGAATGTGGGTCTCCCACATCCCAGATGAGTGCCCTAACCATTGGAATATTTGCTGTTTGCTTTTTGACTAGAAATTCCCTCCCAGAGCTGAGAAATCTTGTCAAAGTTTTGGTTTTAACCAATTGGCATCTTCCAACAAAAAAAATGTAGTTGAAAATTTCCCAACGAGTTCTAGAACATGCACAGTTGAAATCAAAGGCACTAGGGCTCAGCAAAAGTTACCTGAAAAATTCCATTAGGATGGTAGCTTTGGCTATCCATGCAGGATAGATTGTCAAGAGCAGCAGTTCTCAAACTTTAGCAACCTGAGGACTCCCAATTTTGATTTAAGAATGTTTTTTCCCTGGGGGTGCTCAACCCCCACTTAGCACTCAGGCCCTGTCCTTCCTTTTCTCTGCCTCTTTCTGCCCCCTGTCCCCGCTCTTGCTCTTCCTCCCCTCCCCTCCCCTCCCAGCAGCCCCTGCATGTTGCCAAACAGCTATTATGTGGCATGAAGGAAGCACTGAGGGGGAGGAGTTGATCATCAAGGCTGGAGGCCCTGGACATGACCTGGTTAGATTAAAGTAGTATAATTTCAGGTACTGTAGCTGTGCCTTAGTCCCCCTACCAATTTTTGTGATCTTCATTGTTTTCCTTAAATTCTCTGGACAAATACATGTTGTGGCAAATTGCCAGCACTATTTTGATGGGTCTCGCGCTTTCTCTTCTTGGGGAGGGTTCAGGGCACTATTTCTCACCTCTACTGGGGTATTAGCTGCCCTACTAGTGTCCTAGAGGAGGGGAGTGGAGAGGGAGGGACCCAGGCCCACCCTTTACTCCAGGTCCCAGCCCAGGAGCCCTAGGGATAATGGTAAACCGCTTGAACTAGCGGTTCCTTCCTTCTTCTGGGCTACTTCCCTCTCCTGCCCTTCAGCTTTTGGGGCTTCCTGCCCTCCCTCTGCACAAACCAGGTGTCCCTTTACCTAGGGTCTTGGTCGTCTTAGCCCACCACAGCACTTCTCCAAACTCTCCTCTGCTTCCCTCCAAACTGTTCTCTGCTCCAACACCAATCCACTCTGCTTCAACTCCTTCCCTTCTCTGATTGAAGCTGGGGGGTTTTATCAGGTGCTTTAATTAATCTCTGGCAAACTTTCTTCCCTCTACAGGGAATAAGGCTCCCTTCTAACACTCTCCTCTTTCCTGCTGCCCTCTGGCCATGCTGTATCACAATGTTGAGGAAGATATTAGTGATTTGCTAAACAGGAGAAATGATTTGATTGTATACAGCTGTTGGATGCTCTAAATCAGTGATTTTCAAACTTATTTAATTGCCCCCCCTTCCTGGAGTACCCCCCCCCGTACGTATACCACCACCCAGCTCTGAAGGTAGAGCAGAGAGTGGAAGCGGCTGCTGGCCAGGCACCCAGCTCTGAAGGCAGAACCGAGCTAGTAGCAACAAAGAAGTACATGTGGCAATGTGAAAAGTGATATTTGTTATCACTTAACAGCAGACTTCGTGCCCCATTGCCACCCTTACTTCTGCGCTGCTGCCACCCCAGGGCTCACAGCTGGAGCCCAGACTGCCTCTTGGTGGAGTTGGGGGAGAGGAAGGAGAGCTTGAGCCCAGATGGTGGGGCTCCAGCTGTCCTCTTTATCTCTGCCTCCTGGGTGTGCACGGCCCTTCTACGTGAGCCCCAGCCACCCAGGGCTGACCATCAGAGCTCCCAAAAAAAAGCGTACATTTGTGCTTCCATTAGGAGGCCTGCCCCATAGTTTGAGAAATGCTGTTCTAAATAAACTGTAAAAATAGTGTTTTCTCATCTCAGTTGTTATCTTACTGGGTAGTCTACATAGTAGACCTACAAATTTCAGTGATTAAATTGGGTGCACTTTTATTTCACAAGGAAACAATATTGTGTAGGATACTGTTTTTACTCTTGGTTTCATTGATCAATTTTTTCAGATTTAGCAAAGCAAAAATTCCTGTTGACCACACATGAATGCCAAAGTCTTCAGAGCTAGAGCTATTGAACTGCAATAATGGCATATAAAACCCTACTTTGTGAATTTAACAGAATACCTAGCACATAGGATTGTACAAATATTTAAGTGTTGAGATTTCAAACTGCATAACAGACTTTCATTTTAGTAGTTTTGAAGAACTAAGTCTTCTCACAAAGAATAAGTATAAGAAACAACATTAAGTGAAAAGAAAAGGAGTACTTGTGGCACCTCAGACACTTAACAAATTTATTTGAGCATAAGCTTTCGTGAGCTACAGCTCACTTCATCGGATTAAGTGCTAATTTCTGGGGAAAGTTCAGCACTACTGAAAATGGAGGCTTAGAGCTACCTTTTCAAACATTGCTACATGATAGCATTAGCCTATAGGTATTATCTGCTTTGAAGTGTAATAAAGTTGATACTACCTCAATTTAATGTACACATTTTTAATGCCATACCACAGTTTTTCCTCCAGATGGTGGTAGAGATTTACATATTGAATTAGCAGTATTGTTTTTCTTTTGCTATTTTGTTGGATTGATAAGAATATAATGCCTATACCGAATTCAACAGTAATATATAATTTCTAGGTAATTTCTAGCAAAAATATATGCACGTAGTATAAAAACATAGATGGTCAAATCACATTTGCCCATTTTCATAGTGTGCTCTGAATACAAGAAAATGTAATAGCCTTCATAAGACTCATAACATTCTTCAGCAAATTTCCATGAAATATGATTTAACAAATGAGTTTATGCATCTTGTAAAATAGCAGGTACTTAAGGTCTAGGCTCCAAAATGAAAAACCTGAAGTTTCTTCCAAATTAAAAAGTTTGTCATAACATGCAATGCATATAAAGTCTGGTAAACAGTGCAATGACAGCGAAGTTCTATGTTAATGCAACAGTCAAATGCTGCTGATGCATAGCCACCTCATTCTTGTTTATGAAGAGTGATTCATGGTTTGAAGGCCTGGTTGTGAGACTTTGCAAGAAATTGTGAGCAAAGACACGAGTGAAATTAATGAAATTCCTCACTTTTAATGTCATGTTTGTTAACTTAATGTATTGATCTTCATGGTCTCTTTATGTCCTCCTGAGGAAGGAAAACCAAGCAATCCTTAAGGCTTCCAGTGCCTACTATAATACAAATTTAACGTGGATGAATAGTAATTGGGAAAAGCTTGCAAAGAGTTTTAAAAATTCATGAGGGGAAAAGAATCACTTTCCTTGAATCATATACAACAGCACTCTCATCAAATAACCAAAATGGAAATATACCTTCAAGTTCTCCTGCCAGGATGTTATAGGCATACTACAATGTATATCCTGGAAAAGAGCATTTTATAGTTGCAACGCTGTCTCCAAGAAGATCCTACTTTACTAGATCACTATATAATCTCAAGATTATATAAACACCTTTGCCCCCAAGTGGGGACAACAGGGAGTAACTCCATATTGGTCCAGTAGTTAAAGTATTAACAAATACATGGTAACAAGCAGTGGAGTATGTTTCAGTGACTTAAGGCCCTTCAGTGACTGTTTTGCATTACCTCTAAATTACAAGAGGCCTTTCAAAGGAAGGCCCCTGTGTGACCTACTGGGATACAAGTTAGGCTGAGTAGCTGTCACCCTGCACTCTAACTTGGGGTGCCCTTTACAGTGCCTTGCTACTGTAGCCTCCAATCTGGACTGCTCATAAACAGCCTCCAGCTATGTCTGTGTGCTTCAGCCAGCCACACCTTGGTTCTTACTAGCCTTGGTTATGCTGCAGGATGACCCCAGCAGACCCCCAGTGCTGGATTTCCCCCCCAGAAATGTATGTTGTGTACTACCCAGCCCTCTCCTGGACAGTGCAAATATATTAATTTTGTTATTCCTTTAATGGGATAATATGCCATCTTATTTTAAATAATTATTCATACACTTCAGTTTAAACACTGGATTAGATTAAAAAAAATCCACCCAGGTTTATTATTAATTACAAAGATTTTTAAGTGAGTACACGTAATGAGGTATAAAAGTCAGAAATGTTTAGTGCCTAACTTAACAATCTATATCCGATTCAAATCAAAATTTTCTCACCACATGCTTTCAGCAGTCTTATTAACCAAAGTCTTTAGGTCAGGACCCCTCCCCCAGAATCAGACAGCTTCTTCCTTTGTTTCTCCAGGTGCAGCAAATGCAATGGCCAGGGTGTGTCTGTCTTGTGGTGTCTGCCCCCCTTTTTTTATAGCCCTGCCCCCCCCTTGAGAAGCATTTCCAGCTGGGAGAAAGTGACAGGCAGTCTGTGTGGAAGAAGACTCCATGCTGTTTCTTTGCAAAGATGTAGATTTTTGCCCCTGCCCTGCCTTTCCTGCCAAAGAAGGCCACTTAGCTGGTAATGGTGCATCAGTCATGTTTACACCTAGCTGAGGTGTCAGCTTGCTCTTTGTCTCTGAGGAACTGAGGAATCTCAGTTTGTTTATAACTTCACATATAATACTGCTATGTACATTTTGCCATGATAATAGTGATCAGCAAATTGAGTCTTTAAATCTCACATGGCATACTTTGTACAAACATTATTACAATAGCATGTAGGATGTGAACACAGAGGTATATTCTATCATACCCTGCTAAAATGTATGCCAGTAACACAGTCTAGAGGTTACAAGAGCATAGATCTGTGCTAAAATTTATCACCTGAAGAGGTTGTAACCTTCAAATGCTCAGCAGATGAGAAACCACTTGACAGCTACTAAAGGTTGGGATATATTTAGCTCGTGACCAAAACTCAGAGTTACACAGTGAGTCCTATCTGACCCATTTGGGTCATACACTATCAATTGGTAAGGCTGCCACCAAGCAGTTGAGAGCTAGCTCTTTTCTTATCACATAACCCTGCAAATCTTGGGCCCCATCAATACTTTTGTCCTTCACTATTTAAAACTCAGATTTCTTGTACTTGCTTGGCTAGACTGGCCAGGCAGTGATGCTGAAATGGAATTGTTGTGAACTGAAGGCACAATACAGATCTAAGGTAAAATTTTCAGAACTAACCATGTGTCTAGGTCCATCTTGAAAATAGAACTTAAGCATTCTCAAATGGTACCCCTGGGTGTTTAGTGTGCTGATCATGCTAAAGGTCCTGCTACCTTATCAAACCTCATAATGGCTTCTTTTACATATCCAAACGTATGATGAAACCAGTGCTGGGAGAATGCTTGGTTACCTGTATTCAGCTGTGATAGTTTTGAAATGTTCACTGGGCATCATAAGTCAACTTATTAATGTATGTTCTAAAATAGCTTGCTTATTAATAATGTCTCACTTTGAGACTGGAAAGCAAACTGAGACTGCTTATCCTGTTTTGAAAGTGTTATACCTTCATGGTTTGCTCTGAGTCATTGAAGGTGGTGGAGAGGAAAAAGGTGAAATACCTATATAGTTCACATGTTTTTTTTTTTCTCATTCCTTATTTCTAGAAGAACAGAAATTGTAACTGAATCTCTTAAGACTGTTGCTAACTTTGAGGCAAATAATTTTTTATTAAAGCTACTTTTGTATTTGTCTTGTTGGCTTACACAAATAGAAGACCCTGATTCTCTTGTGCTATATCTAAATAGCCATAATATGTACACTTATGAATGAACTGTCACTTTGTCTTTGACTTGTGTGACCTGGCTAGTCTAAACAAGTAAGTAGACAAGGAAAACATCTAGTATGATGTGACAATGTTGAGGCATCCGTCAGTACAATTTATGAATTCTGGTTATGAAACTACTGTATCATGGAAAGCCATTATGAAGTGTATACACAGTTGCTTGACAGGTCTTGCAACAAGTACATACCAGATAGAACAATCAGGAGTTTGTAACTTTCTTGTCATGTCAAAGCACAGTTATTAGATATCCTAAGAGGTTGTGTTTAAGCTGTGAGAAGATACTTCCTCATCTTGTTTGAACAGAGGTCGGGGGAAGTGAAGAGTGTAGAAATCCTCCAAGCAGGACAAAGACAAAGGTGATAGAGCAGGGGCAGTTTTTTAAAAAAAAAAAAAAAAAAAAACAAAAAACCTCTTATGGGAGGACTGGGGAGGGAGGGAAATGGAAAGTTAGGTAGAAGAAGGGAAGAGAACAGACTGACCAAGGTCAAAGTAGGCAAACTGCAGGAGAAGACTCCTGTTTCAGAACCCAAGCTGTGCACTGAAACAGAAGGGCCCTGGATGATCCCGACTCTAGCCCAAAAGATGCTCTGGAGTGATGGGGAAACTGTCAGGGAAATGTGTAGTGTTGTGCTGTTAGAGCAATGACGTGTAAAAGTCCCCTGCAAAGACTATATTGCATGTAGTAGTGTTCACGCCTACCATGTTTTCCCCCCTTGAGGTAAACCCAGAAGGTTCTCACCTTTTGGGTGGAGGTCTGAGAGAGGGTTTGTTAAAGCTATGGGAGGAGTTTGAGGGGTCAGCATTGGTTTCAATGAGTAGATAGTGGGTCAAATGACAACAGCTCTCTGGAGGGGTGCAGATCCTTTATCTAGCATCCCAAAGGATGTACCTAGAGACTCAAGGCAGGGATGGTACCTGGTCACTGTTTAGACTCCGGAGGCTTAAAACACATGGGATCCAGCAACTGCATCCAAGTTGTCTGGTTTATGGTGACCACCAGTTCTAGAACTAGTCTTCGGGGTGGGGAAAAATGAAACCAGTTTACTGCTAGTGTAATTTGATAGAATTCCATTTTAGTCAATCTGTTTATGCCAGTAGTGGGTGAACTTAATAGTAAAAAGTTCTAGGTCTCTTTCCTGTTTGGAATTACTAGGCAGCAAAGGAGATGCACAGAGATCAGATTTTATGGTCTTTACAATGTCTTCCCATATGCAGTAGTTTTAAAAAAAAAAGTTGGAGGTAGGAGGTTTCAGAATCTAACAATTACGCTGCACAGATATTGCAGAAGTTTAATCAGTTATAGTTTCTTTTAAAAATCGGCTTGTGAATAGCAGTGTTTATGCAGCAGTCTTATAATTAACAGGAGTAATGAGCCAAAGTGACAGTAGAATAAGGCAGACTCCCCCTATCTCCCTTCACATATGAAAATCAGCAGTTAGTGTTGTATCCTACATGAAGTCCATTTTAGTTCTTAATGCTTTCAAGTGGAGATCAGTAGGAGAATTCAGTTATAGTTTTCTTTGTCATTTTCAATAGGAAAACCTAATACACATAAAGAGTGGAATATTTAATCCTAGCAGTGACTCTAATTTATAACTGTCTAGTGTTCCTACTATAGGTATCTTTTTCTTATGTGGCATCTCCATTACTGGATGGTTGCAACCATAGTAGCCCATTCTATATAGTCCTGTACTAATCTTTGTGGATGAATAGTCCTTTTGATCCACCCAGGATATTGCATTGTCTATCCAAAATCTTCTTTCTGCCTCCTGTTCATTGGCCATCAACTTTTGCTTCCAGTGCCTGTAAAAATGCATTGCATGCTGAATCACTTAAAAATGTGCCCTGCAGATCAAATCTTTTCACAGGATCTTGTAATGTTTTCTGAGTTAAGTCCTCCCCAATACTCTTTAGTTGGTTAAGTGATCTATCCATGATATTTTCAGACTTCTTCTGAATACCATAATTCAAAGGATTGTTTCTTTATCAACTGTTTGAATGTCCATATTTCACAGCCATAATTTAACATAGACCAAATTTAAGTTGGAGTCAGAATTTTTTAATGTTAATATTTATATCCCTTCTTTATCCGATGTTTGTTCTTCCAGAACATCTCTTGCTGTTGCTTGCAGTGTCTGATCATTTGTAATGATTTCTAGGTAGCAGTAATTCTCATTTGCTGTATGGCTGTGTCATTCACTGGAATCTTGCATGTTTCCTCAGGATCCTTGTATACCATCAGTGGTTTTTGTCTTGTCCACATTCGACTGGAAACCATATTCTTTACCATGTTCATAATCCCCACTAATTTATCACAATGCTGTTGGCTGATTTAGAAGATGATGTATCTACTGCGAAGTGAATGTTATTCCTAATACGAGGTGGTAATTGTAACATGCCTATGGATTAATATATTTCTGATGCATTATTCTGGATTAAGGCATATCTAATAGATAATAGGCAGAAAGGAAGAAGAAAGAAAGCTGGTTGGCACACATTCAACTCTATCAAAATCAACAAGGTAACATATGCCAACCTCTTCAACTCAATAGTACTGCTGGCAATGTTGTACAGTAGCAAAACCTGGGCACTGACAAAGACAGAAGAGCAACAACCCTCCCTCAGAGAGAGGGATGGAAAGAAGAATTCTCAGGATTTCAATCTACCGAGTCACCAATGAAGTGAACAGACAGCAGAGTGAAGTGCAGGATGTCTTTGTTGAAAGCAGGTACAGTAAAATGTGATGTGATGGGCCAGGCATATGACTAGGCTTACAGACAGTTGATGGACTGTAGCTGTTGCCGAGTGGTACCCACAGGAACAGAAATGACCATTCTACCAACCTCCAAAGATAGAGGAAGATTTTTTCGTGAAAAAGCATGGCCACACATGGAGAAGGAAGGCCAGAATAAGAGAAGACTGGAAGACTTGTTGTGATCAACACAATCTATATGAGAGCTGAAAGACCAATCAGTTAAGGTGATCAAAAAAAGGCATTTCTCTTACGTACATATCTACTTATATGGCCTCCACTGCTTGGTAATCCTGGCTGTCTGACTAAAGCAAGCTATACTAACAACTCCTTGCTGCTGTTGGATACCGACTTCCTGTGCAAGAAAGTTCTGCACTGCATCACAAAACCCAGTTCAGTGCCTCTGTCAAGGTTCCTTCCCCACTCTGAACTCTAGGGTACAGATGTGGGGACCTGCATGAAAACCTCCTTTAAGCATACTTTTACCAGCTTAGGTTAAAACTTCCCCAAGGTACAAACTATTTTACCTTTTTGCCCTTGGACTTTTGCTGCTACCACCAAATGTGTAACTGGCTTTATTATTGGGAAAGAGCCGTTTGGAAATGTCTTTCCCCCAAAAATCCTCACCAAAGCCTTGCACCTCACTTCCTGGGGAGGGCTTGACAAAAATCCTCACCAATTTGCATAGGTGACCATAGACCCAAACCCTTGGGTCTTAAGAACAATGAAAAAGCAATCTGTTTCTTAAAAGAAGAATTTTAATAGAAGAAAAAGTAAAAGAATCACCTCTGTAAAATCAGGATGGTAAATACCTTACAGGGTAATCAGATTCAAAACATAGAGAATCCCTCTAGGCAAAACCTTAAGTTACAAAAAGATACAAAGACAGGAATATCCATTCCTTTCAGCACAGGTTATTTCCTCAGCCATTTAAAGAAATCATAATCTAACGCATATCTAGCTAGATTACTTACTAAATTCTAAGACTCCATTCCTGTTCTGTCCCCGGCAAAAGCATCACCCAGACAGGCAGACACCCTTTGTTCTCCCTCCTCCCAGCTTCTGAAAGTACCTTGTCTCCTCATTGTGGTCAGGTGCCAGTGAGATTTATCCTAGCTTCTTAACCCTTTACAGATGAAAGGGTTTTTCCTCTGGCCAGGAGGGATTTTAAAGGTGTTTACCCTTCCCTTTATATTTGACAGCCTCCTTTGGGGAGTGCAGCAGCTTCTTGTTCACACTTTTAGGGCTTTCATCTTCTTCCTTCACCATATGTGGGAAATTCCTACTCCCCTTCTCCCCCACCCAAAAAATGCAAAGTAGGAATTTCTCAGCTTGGGCTGTACCTGAGAGAGGAGGAACTGCCTGTTAGGTGGTTCTGTTCTACTTTGTACTACTTTGCTGGCCTTTTCCTCAGGCCGTTGATGCCTGAGTTCAGATGCACCAAGAAGCTTGAGAAATGTTGAAGCAACAGTGTTCTTGATACTTGAAAATGTCATGGTATCTAGACATATCAGGTCTGTACTGAGCCCAGTCCTATTCAACATATTCATAAATGATCTGGAAAAAGAGAAAGTGAGGTGGCAAAATTTACAGATGATACAAAACTATTCAAGATCGTTAAGTCCCAGGCAGACTGAAGAGCTACAAAAGGATTTCTCAAAACTGGGTGACTGGGCAACAGAATGGCAGATGAAATTCAGTGTTGATATATGCAAAGTAATGCACATTGGAAAACTATACATATAAAATGATGGGGTCTAAATTAGCTGTTACCGCTCAAGAAAGAGGTCTTGGAGTCATTGTGGATAGCTGTCTGAAAACGTCCACTCAGTGTGCAGTGGCAGTCAAAAAAGCGAGCAGAAAGTTGGGAATCATTAAGATAAGGTCCCTAAGATAATAGATAAGGTCCCTTCAACCCTGATAGTCTATGAAGACCGAAAATACTGTGTTGCCTCTGTATAAATCCATGGTATGCCCACATCTTGAATGCTGTGTGCAGATGTGGTTGCCCCATCTCAAAGATATATTGGAACTGGAAAAAGTGATTAGGGGTGTGGAATGGCTTCCATATGAGGAGAGATTAATAAGACTGGGACTTTTCAGCTTGGAAAAGAGATGACTGGCGGGAGGGGGGGAGATATGATTGAGGTCTATAAAATCATGAGTGTTCTGGAGACAGTAAATAAGGAAGTGTTATTTACTCCTTCTCATAACACAAGAACTAGGTCACCAAATGAAATTAATAGGTTGCAGATTTAAAACAATATTTTTTCACTCAATGTACAGTCAACCTGTGGAACTCTTTGCCAGAGGATGTTGTGAAGGCCAAGATTATAATAGGGTTCAAAAAAGAACTAAATAAATTCATGGAGGATAGGTCCATCAGTGGCTATTAACCAGGATGAGAAGGAATGGTATCCCTAGTTTACCAGAAGCTGGGAATGGGTGACAGGGGATGGATGGATCACTTGATTACCTGTTTTGTTCATTCCTTCTGGGGCATCTTGCATTGGCCACTGTCGGAAGACAGAATACTGGGCTAGATGGACCTTTGGTCTGACCCAGTATGCCCATTCTTATGATGTTGCTCAGGGACTCTTTCAGTGCTCTACTATTTGATCTTTCAGGTAGATATGTATTTGAAGAAGGAAGGAAGGCTGCTCCGTGACACCCTGCCCCCACCATGGCAATGGGACAGAAATACATTCAGGACAGATGACCATGTTGGTTGTTCTCTGAGTAGGCAAACTAGCCTGAAGATATTATGATCAGCACTGAAGAAACAGTGGTGGGCTTCCAAGCCTCCCTTGAAGAATGCGGGGGAGAACTATAAGACTAACTGTAGTGCTTTGAAGGATAAACCATCAAAATTAAAGTATGTGTGAGCCAAGCATGGTGAGCACTAATACTGTGCTTACCCCTAGAGCAGATCCAAGTGTCCTCCACTAAGGATTAGTGCCAATGCCATGAAAACTGAGAGATCCACCAATAACTACTTGATGCCATCAGGGCTTCGACACTTGAAACCAGTGTACCTTGACCTTTAGTTCCTTAGATTTGGTGGAATCTCTGCGGAAAAAACCTAGGCAGGATGTACCAAGAAAGAGCTCCTTGATGTGGGCCCATGGACGGCACCCCTAACCACAGCCATAAAAAAAACTCTGGGCAGATCTATATTGAAGCCTCTCTGGATTTTGTCTTCTGCAATTATGTGCTTAAAGTGGAAAGTGTGACTCATTCCAAGTTCCTTCACATACTTGGTGGCCTGGTGCTCAAAGTCCTGGAGACAACTAAATGTTGAATGATGGAAGTTGAGGTCTACTTCAGAATAGAATTATACTTTACATATTAAGCATCTCTTATAAAAGTTCGTATGTTCAAAAACATTTTGTAGCTCCTTCAGTGGATTTAAATTTTTTGTAAAGTACTCTTGGATTTGTTTAGTCTTTCACATCTATTTTCTGTCTAATCTGCCTGTGGTTTTTTTCACTGTAGGTTGAATGAGGAAGAGAAGCTTTTTGCTTCTTATAGATCATCAATATTACCCCAGTCTTATGTGATAATTTTTATGAATGACATTTATTTTTCTGTTGGGAATTCTGGACTCAGTCTTGATTGAGCTTGTAATAAACCTCAAGTTCATCTGCTTCTTTGACATAGATTAACTTTGAAATACCTTTCTAATTTGCACGGAGATGTTATGGAGTTATGTTTCAAATCGTTGTTATCCTTCAAAATAGCAGTCACTGCATTCCTTCTTGAGAACAGGAATGCTAAGCACACCCAGAAAGTGATCTTCTGCAGCAACACTTGTGCAACCTGATCCCTCTCTGACCTATCTCAGAGTGAGGCTGGATTGCATGCTAATCTTCCCTTCTATGACCATTTGATTTAGTTGGGGATTGGACTAGATGACCTCCTGAGGTCCCTTCCAATCCTGATATTCTATGATCAGAAGAAGGTAGCTGCCAAGAGGAAGACAAGTGTCAACCTGGTCCAGAAACTGGCAAGAACATGTAAGGGAGCATCAGTGTTAGACATTAGTGATGGCCCATGTGTATTCTGTAGCAGGGCAGTGTGCACCAGTAGGGACCAGAAATAGTCATACTTGACTTGATACCCAACTGAATACTGCTATCTGGTGCATCACTGGAACCCTTAAGTCAACCTGAACACCTTGGCTGCCACTGCTGTTGCACATTGCTCCCTCATCCATTTGCCGCAATACCACAACCCTTGAGGAATTCCAAAGGATTGTGGGAAGCTGTTTTCCCACTCACCAAGACCTTAACATCCCTCACCACTGCTTCAAGTCGGTAAGCCCTTTTGGACCAATGCATTTAACCTTTAACAATGCCACTTCAACCTTGATGAAGCTTGGAAAGCTCACAAGAAGTGTCACTGACCATGCACAGGTCAGCTGCTTTCATTAACTTTTAGGAGGCTGACGTGATCAGATCCTAACTTTAGTAATAGCCAACATAAAGGTCAGACTGCAAAGCAAGAAATAAGCAGCAAGTGCCTTCACAGTCCATTAGAATTTTGACAAACTGAAGGTCCATGAAACAAATCCTTTATGGAAACTGCAGTAACTGATGGGGTTTCTAAAAATAGGGTTGTCTTGGTACATGTGGGTTAAGCCCCATTGTGTTCTATACTAATAAGTTTACTAATGCTCTGTGCTTGCTGGTCATCACTTCATTGCACTTACCTTGCTTAGTCCAGCAGTATGAAACTTCAAAGTAGAAAGCAGTTTATTGATGATTATCTTAACTTTAATGTTTCCATAACTCTAATTGTATGTAACAATTTTGTGTATATATTTTAACCTAGTTACCTTACATATTTCAGTAGCAATGTCAGACAGTTGAAAGTTAGACTAATGTAATCAAACAGCATGTATTCAAAAGGGTAGAATTAAGGTTGAAGAGGCAACCTAAGCTTGCATTTCCTAATGTTTTGAGTGCTTAACTTGACTCTTAGCAATTAAGTAGATCGCTCCAATCTGATAGTCAGTGAGAAAATATGGATCTCCAGTACTACATTTTTCGTTTGCAGTCTTAAGCACTAAACTTAAGAAATGCCTGTATGACTTTAATGTAAACCTCTTGTACATAGTTGCTAATTACACTATCAGTGCATATCTTATTACTATGAATTCCTGCCATGCAAGTAGTCAGTTCTCCTATGGAATTGCCAAAAAATTTCTCCCAGAAGTAGAAGGTCACAAATGCCTTTGTGCATCTCCCAGATGCAAAGAAAAATAGAAAACACATTTTCCCCATTTTGTCCAATCATTTTTTTCTTTTCTCAATAGATTCAAAGATTCTAAGGCCAGAAGAGACCATTGTAATATTTAGTCTCATCTCCTGTATAACACAGGCAACAAAACATCCCCAAAATAATTCAAGCATACATTTTAGAACTTTAAAAATTGCCAATGATGGAGAATCTACCACTGCCCTTGATAAATGTTCCAGTAGTTAATTACCCTCACTCTTTTTTTTTTTTTGTTTTTGTTTTTTAAAGACCTTATTTCCAGTCTGACTTTATCAAGCTTCAACTTTCGGCCATTAGATCATGTTATACCTTTCTTAGCTACATGAAAGAGCCCACTGTGATGGACTGGACCCCCTGGGATGTCACCTGGTGTGCTGGGATGCCACTGTAAGACTATTCTGCCAGCCTGGGCCTCCTTTTTATCTGGTATTGCTGGGCTTGCTCCCCAGCCTTTTCCAGCCAAGCACACAGGCAGGGCCACACCCAGCTACACAGAGATTCACTCTGGGAAGGCTCAGCTTAATGGGCTTCCAGAGCACCCAGATGTCCACCCCCCCCGGCCCTTGGAGTACAAAATTATATGAAATTTGCCTCTTCCCTCATTGTGGAGGGAGGGTATACACAACTTTGCCCCCTCAGTTAGAAATAACATAAACTGGGTTATATTATAAACCAGAAATTTATTAACAGGTGTATTTTAAAGTAGCTAAGGAGGTAGGAGACAGAACAAGACAGATTACTAAGAAAATAAAGCACACGAACTAAGCTTACTACACTAAAGAAACTGGTTACATGCAAATTCTCACCCTAAATATGGTTCTAATAATCTTCTTCACAGGCCAGACACCGTTCCAGCCTGTGTTCAGTTCTTTCCCCCAGTTCAGTCTTAGTAGTTTCCAGTAGCCATCTTTGGGTTGGGTAGCAGGGGAGAACTGAGGATCTTGGATTACCTCATTTCCCCACCCTTAAATAGGAATTGCATAAGGGCAGGAGTCCTTTGTTTGCCTAGTTTGACCCTTCTTCCCTTACAGTAGAAAGTTAGAAGCAGTCCCAGGTAATGTTTTAGTATCAGGTGCCAAGACCACCTGACTCTCTGTAGGATTACAGCATTCCTCAATCTAAGGCAGTATGGATTATCCACAGGAAGGCCAAGCTTTGGACAGTCCATTGTCTTTGCAGTTGGGCTATTCACCATGTCTGGCTTTTCCATTGTTGTACCTGAAGTGTTAGCAGTGGGCATCACCCAAAGTAGCGTAGTTGAAATACAGATACATAATCAATATGCCTAACTTCAGATACAGAAATGATACAGGCATCCAAATTGGATAATCACATTCAGTAAATCACAATCTTTCCAATGATACCGCACGTGAGCCATCTGGCATAAAGGGTATCTGTTGTGTCATATTCATTTAATAAAGAATATGGAATAACACATCACACTGATTATCAAATATTTGTTCCCCATAAGTACATACTTATAGACTACAATCAAGACTACATTCCTTAACCTTCTCTTCATTAAGCTAAGTGGGCTGAGCTCTTTGAGTCTGTTGCTAGAAATCAGTTTTTTCTAACCTTTTAATCATTTCTCCAACTTAACATCCTTCTTGAATTGTGGGCACCACAACTGGACTTCCGATGAAGTGAGCTGTAGCTCACAAAAGCTTATGCTCAAATAAATTGGTTAGTCTCTAAGGTGCCAGAAGTCCTCCTTTTCTTTTTGCGAATAGACTAACACGGCTGCTACTCTGAAAACTGAACACAGTATTCAGCAGCACTTGTACCAGTACCAAATACACAAGTCCCTGCTGCTACTCGAGATTCCCCTGTTTATACATCTAAGGCAATGGTCCCCAAACTTTTCAGGCTCGTGCCCCTGCTTCCCCCCCCCCCCGAGCTGGGGCCACAAGCAGGGCTGTGGCTCGGGGGGGAGGGGAACAACACAGACTGGGGTAATGGGGCCAAAGCTAGGGCTGGCAGCCAGGGCCCTGGGTGCTCCCTCCCAGTCCCCTGTGAGGGCTGGTCAAGGCCCCAGCTGTGCATTACTCTGTGCCACCTTAGGGGGTCGCCTGCAGTTTGGGGACCTCTGATCTAAAGATTGCATTAGCCCTTTTGGCCACAGAGTTGCGCTTGAAATGCGTGTTCAGCTGATTGTCTGCCATGATCCCCAAATCTTTTTTCAGAGTTCCTGCTTCCGTGACTAGCCCCCATCCTGTAAGCGTGGCCTACATTGTTAGATTTATGGTTTGTCGTATTGAAACGTGTATAGTTTGCTTGCATGTAGCTTTTAGAGCAATCTGGATCGCTCTGTATCAGTGAGCTGTCCTGTTTATTTCCCACTTTCACTGATTTTCTTCCAGGTCCCTGAAAAACGTTAAATTCTGCAGGGCCAAGATCTCACTAGAAACACCCTTTTCTGACTGCAGTATGTGGTGGACCTGAAACTAGGCACAGGATGACTAAGTTTAAGGCAGCTATTTTGTGAGGCAGAGAGCAGCACAGCTGTTGACTCAGTTGGCTGATGGGTGAGGTGGCCGCAGAGGTAGTTTGGTGAGCTGGGTCTTCCCTCTGTCACCATAGTGAGTGGTCTGTACTCTCCCAGCTCTTCCTGTGTTTTTATTTTTCATGCAAAATGAAATATTTCTGGAAAGAAAAAGAGAATTTAAGTGATTGCGTGTTGAAGATTTCTTTTAGGATACTAAAGAGCTGTACCAGTGGTATTGTAGTGACGGGAATTTTCCTGAGAAACTTATGTAAAGAGTACTAGTCACAGATTGCTTTCTGAAATACCAAAGTGGCCAATGCACTAGTATTATGAACTACTACTTCTGCAGAAGGCCATGCTTCTTCTTCCATAAATGTCAACAGTTTTTTAAAACCTTTTGATATATTCTTTTGGGGGCACAGCAGACTTGCTATTGTGATTTGCCAGTAGATCTGCTTATCTGGTTTCTGCATGCAAGTTCTGGGTGTGATGTTCCCCTCTGGTGTTGTCTGGACCAGTGATTTGTTAGGCCACTCCAATCCTGGACTCTGGGAGCCTGTCTTACCCTTCCTTACTCTGCTCTGCTGTGAGAACCTCCACTCCTGGGCTGTTCACACACAGCCTCTAGCATGTAAGCTGTTCCTAGCTACTTGCAAGCGACTGACACTAGCCAATATCTCTGGATCCCAGAAACAACCCTAGGAACCTCAGTCTTGCATTGTCCAGTTATGGCCGCTGGCTGCTGCAAGCTTATGTAAGTTCGTCAATTTAACTAAGAAATTTTATGTACCAGGCTTGTTATCCTAAGGGGAGCCTCTGACACGCTGCAAACCAAACGCACTGCTTCAGGTAGAATAAACAGATTTATTAACTATATAAAGATCGATTTTAAGTGATAAGTCAAAACATAAGTCAGATTTGGTCAAATGAAATAAAAGCAAAACACGTTCTAAGATGCTCTTAATATTTTCAATGTCCTTACAAACTTGTAAGGACATCCGATGTATGCATCCGATGAAGTTAGCTGTAGCTCACGAAAGCTTATGCTCAAATAAATTGGTTAGTCTCTAAGGTGCCACAAGTACTCCTTTTCTTTTTGCGAATACAGACTAACACAGCTGTTACTCTGAAACCTTACAAACTTAGATACTTCTCACCACAGGCTGGCTCTTCAGCCAGGCTGTCCCCTTTGATCAGTGGTTCGGTTGCGTGGTGGTGGTGCTCTCTGTAGCTGTTGGTGGAAGAGAGAGAGCATAGCAAAATGTTTCCCTTTTATCATGTCCTTTCTTTCCTCCAGGCTTTGCCTCCTCCCCCCACCCCTTCAGTGTCAGCTGAGCATTAACTGATTGTAATCCCAAACTGCCCAAAGGAAGGGGGTGACTCCCTTGAGAGTCTAACAGAGTCTTTTGTTGCTGCTTAAGCAAGTGTCCATTGTTCCTTTGAGGCTGGGGTGGTTTTGTCACATCCATGCCCTCCTGAGGTGTGAACTGTTCTTGGAGAGTTTTTGCATGGGCTTGCTTTAAGCCATGAGGCTACATTTTCAGCCTCATAACTATGTACATGAAATTATAATCTTACTATAACATTACTGTAACAATTACTATAACATCACTATAACAACCATGCTCAGTGCATTATGAGCCTTGCAAAGACACCCAACATGACACTTTGCATTGGATACCACACAATCATTTTATAAAGATGAACATGGGGGTGCTGGCTGTTCCCCCAAGGTACAGAGCATCATACCTGGACGCATCAATAACCACAAAATAGATACCATAGAGTGAATTTGGAAGATGGATGAAATGATTAAGACCAATGAGAAAAAAGTACAGTCTGAATAGCTATAGCTCAATAAAGCTTCTAAAGTGCGGCATAATTGCCTACAAATATCTGAAGGATGCAACTGACAAGGGAAGGAGAGTTAGTGTAGTACAAGATAATGTTTCAAGAGTAATTAGATGAAGTGAGCATAGGAGAAACTAAGTTTAATATCAGAAATACTACCTAATACTGTTACTTAAAGGCTCGGATTCAGGGTTAGGGACCTCACTGTGTCAAGTAATGTAGAAATAAAACAGTTCGTCCCTACCCTTTGTAAACTCTTTGAGGCAGTGAAGGATTGAAACGTAACTTGTGCATGCGGGAATAGGACACTAAGGAGAGAGAAGTGGGAACAACATTATTAGACTATGCAAATTAATTTTCTAATCTGTTACCAGCAAATCCCCATTTATTTTTTGTCTTGTACTCCCTTAGAAATTACAGTAACTCCTCGCTTAAGGTTGTAGTTATGTTCCTGAAAAGCGACTTTAAGCAAAACGATGTTAAGCGAATCCAATTTCCCCATAAGAATTAATGTAAATGGGGGGTGGGGGGGGGTTAGGTTCCAGGGAAACTTTTTTTCACCAGAAAAAAGACAGACTCACACACAATGCCTTACTGCTAAATGATCTAGCAATTGGCTGAGCCCTCAAGGGTTAACTTGTTGTTAATGTAGCCTCAGACTCTACAACACAGCACAAATGGAGGAAGGGGCGACAGCATGGCAGATGGAGACAGAGACACCCCTTGTGTGTGTGTGAGAGAGAGAGATGCACATTGCTCGTTTGAATACGATGACCCCACTCTTAAGTATACTGCCTTTTTAAGTTAATCAGCAAGCTGAGATGGCAGCTGCTGCCAGGAAGCTCCCTCTGTCCTGAGCCCTATCGTGTCTCCCCCCGCTCTATGGAAGATGGGTTAAGTGGGGTGCAGGAGCAGGGGGGAGGGGGACACCCTGACATTAGCCTCTCTCTTCCCCCTGCACAGCAAGCAGGAGGCTCTGGAGAGCAGCTCCAAGGCATAGAGGACAGGAGCAGCACATGGTAGTGGGGGGAGGGACAGCTGAACTGCCGGCAATTGATAGCCTGCTGGGTGGCTGCTGCACACGGAATTTATGGGAATGGGGAGCTGATTTGTGTGTGTGGGGGGGCTGCTAGTCCACCCTGGTTCCAAGCCCCCACCAGCTAGCTGCAGCAGGCTGCTCTTCCTCCAAGCAGTGGACAAAGCAGGAAGCTGCCAAACGACTTTTATAAGGGAGCATTGCACAACTTTAAATGAGCATGCTCTCTAATTGATCAGCAATGTAACGACGTTAACTAGGGCGACTTTAAGTGAGGAGTTACAGTACAGCAAAAAATTAAGTTGTTGGTAATACATTCAACTTTAGTGTTCCAGTATGGGATCTTGAAATTGACCAAACACTGAATAAAAATGGCTTCTAAAAACCACTTAAATATTGCAGTGGAGTAAAGAGGAGTTTTATTACATACCTTGTGCATATGTACATCTAGAAAGACTACTGAATAATTCAGAGTTTAGCAGTGTGCAATAAAGGTATTTCATCTTTCTGGAACAGTCAGGTTAGACTACTGTAATACAGAGTTGCTTATTTAACATATTTTACTAGTGTGAAGTGTACATTGGCTTTCTTAAAAATAATTTAGTTGGCCTTGACTATTTCACTGTTAGAATCCTTCATATATGAATAAGAACCTGTTTGGAGGGAGTAAGGTAACCTGTGCAGTAAAGATGCTAGTCCAGTTGCTTAATGTGCTACTGGTGAATCCGGGTGATACGCCTGGTTTAATAACCTCAATGGAAAAGACTAGAAGGACTTTTTGTTCTTTAACTGTGCCTTGAGCTGTAGATTGCATTAGATTTTCAACTCTTGTCTGCTTGTATTTATATGGTGCGCAGTAGAATGGGTTCCCAGACCTAAGGGGTGCTCCGTTTAATACATCTGGATTATGATTTCTTTAATATAATAGTTGGTTTTACGGCATGGTGGCATTGGTTGTGGGTTTCCTGCCTAAATAAGGTTCAGAATTTAACTTTTTACAATTCTAAAATGAAAGAGTATGGCTTAGACTTTTTTGGCTGAGAGGTACTGTTGCTGTTTCAGATGGTGTTTGTACTTTACAAACTGTCTTATTAAAAGGAGAGTTTGAATTTTGCTGTTTGGGCGGGGGGGGGGAATCTATATCTGTGAAACTTAAGTTTGTGAACAAAGAGTACCCACCAATTAACTAGTAACTGATGTATGGGGCGGGGGGAATTAGAACTCTCTTCTCCCTGGGTTCTACTACATTTGTAACTAAGAATTCATGCCCCTACCACTTAGAACTGTTTGTTTTTTCTCCTGGGGAAAAAAAAAAATCTGCATCAATTGTCATGTGGGATAGCCCTTAGCATTCTTGTCCATGTTTAGCTTCTACTTCTGTTGAGGAAGAAATTGGTATGAACTTCCATTTGCATTTTTACAGACAGTATTTTGCAGATGGGATGAGCTACTTTTTCAGAGCTCAGAGTAGCAGCCATGTTAGTCTGTATCCGCAAAAAGAAAAGGAGTACTTGTGGCACCTTAGAGACTAGCAAATTTATTTGAGCATAAGCTTTTGTGAGCTAGTTCACGAAAGCTTATGCTCAAATAAATGTTAGTCTCTAAGGGTGCCACAAGTACTCCTTTTCTTTTTTTCAGAGCTGTTATCCTGAAAGAAAACTGGTACTCCGCTTTAACTGTGCTTTCTTCAGAAGACCATAACTATCTAAGTACCATCTTTGCTTCAGAATACATTGTTTGGAATGCCACTGAGTTGACTTAGGAAGGACATAGATCAATATGTAGACTATTATGTTAAAGAAAAATCGGTGTTCAAGTGATGTAAACAAAATGGATTAGAATGTCTAATCTTCTCCTATGAAGATAAATAGTATGCATTTAAAAACTCACATCTTTCAAAGGTAACGGCCTTGCCTTTTCTAATTTCTTCACACGCTCAAGAGCTTTCTTCCTACTGGGCAGAGCAAGATATTGTCAGTTTGTGATATTCAGACTGCTTTCTGGACCTACAGATTATTATAAATCATTACTGAGATATTTGAAAAATGAGGTTTGTAAAATCTTTTTTCACAATCTGGAAAGCTAATGTTCATAATCTTCGGAATCTTGCTTGGTATAACAACCTTCTGAAAAACATAACCTGTTTTTGTGAGTTTAGCTTTCATAGAGCAGCATAGGGGAGCAATATGATATTTAATTCATATGTAAATACAATGTTTTGTTTACTCTGTCTTCAGTATCTTTTCTCCCTGCTTTCTCTTCCTGAACAGAATTACAGGTACTTTGTTACTAATAATTCTAATGCAGTGTTATTAGGAAGAGAACTTTCCTTATAAATGACCCTTTTCAAGGTTCAGTTGGACTACATGTTTTCAAAATGTATCCTTTTATGTTTCCTAGTAGGCCTCTGTTGTACTTCACTGAATTTTTGTAATTAATTTGTACACTTGCGTTTTCAACAATTATAATATTTTCCCACAAACTGTCCTCCTTCAGCAGAGGTAATCAAAATCTTTAGTATATGTTTATCTTTTTATAGCCATGTAATGCATCTGATTCTGAATGATCCACTGATTGAAATATGCCTCAAAAATGGTCATATTGCATATTGTAGGCAAACTGATTGTATAAAAACATTTCCTTCAGTGTAGAATCTCTGTCCTCCAGGCTATTGCTCTCAAAAGCCAAATGAAAGAGCATCAACAATTTCTGAAACCTTAGTTGTTCCTGAAAGATTAAATAAAGTTTTCAGCATCTGAATTCTCTACAGTTTGGCCAGTAGTGAGGCCGGAAAGAAAAATGGCCTTCAGGCATCAGGAGGAGGAAAAGGACAATCCAGTTAACCACTCAAGAAATCAGTAGTCCCTATTAAATCAGACTGTTGGCTGCTAAGTTGTTGCTTTAAAATCCTAACCCCTATTTGCTACCATGTTAAACAGAAATGTTTGAGGACTCTTTCTTATCTTTAAAGAAACAGGAGGGCACTCTTGACTCCAGGTTAAAAATTTGTCATAGCTTTTAAAAGTGTCTTTCAAGTGCATTCTTAATTCAAGAAAAATGTTTTCTGAATGTCATTTTGTTGTAACATTTCACTTTCAATCTTACCAAGTGAAGTCAAGGATTCTTTGTTCAGCCAGTGTTGATGTATTCCATTACTTTGGTGTTAGCATAAATTTAATGAGAGGAAAAAATGTTCATGGTCAACATGGCAAATTAATAGCATTTACAAAGGAGGCTGTTGATCAACATGTTACGCTGATTGGCTGCCATTTATGTGTTTGTTGGATAAGTGGTGGTGTAAAAATCATTGTTGTCCTGTCTTATATTACAAAACAAATAAACATCCTAAATTTAAAAAATATAGAGGACCAAAAAAATTTTGCAGTGTGAGGCAAAAAATCATCCTTTAAACAGTGGAAGTTAAATCCTATTGAGGAAAATACAAAGAAGCCTAAACTCTAGTAAATGAAGTATAAAAATATAATTAGGAAGGCAAAAAAGAATTTGAAGAACAGCTAGGCAAAGTAAGAGCAAAATTTTTTAAACACATCAGAAGTAAGAAGCCTGACAAACAACCAGTGGGGCCACTCGGTGATTGAGATGCTAAAAGAGCACTCAAGGAAGATAAGGCCATTGCGGAGAAATTAAAAACTCTTTGCATCATTCCTCACGGCAGAGCATGTGAGGGAGATTCCCAAACTTGAGCCATTCTTTTTAGGTGACACATCTGAAGAACTGTCCTAGATTGAGGTATCAGAGGAGACTTTGGAACAAATTGATAAATTAAGCAGTAATATGTCACCAGGATTTCATCCAAGAGTTCAGAAGGAACTCAACTATGAAATTGCATAGCTACTAACTGCGGTACGTCACCTATTGCTTAAATCCACTTCTGTACCGGATAACTAAAGAATAGCTAATGTGACGTCCTTTTTTTTTTTTAAAAAGGCTCCAGAGGCGATCCTGGCAATTACAGACCAGTAAGCCTAACTTCAGTACTCGGCAAATTGGTTGAAACTATAGTAAAGACCAGTATTATCAGACACATAGATGAACAATGTGTTGCGGAAAAATCACATGCTTTTTTTTTTAAAGGGAAATCATGCCTCACCAATCTACTAGAATTCTTTGAGGGGGTCAACAAGCATGTGGACGAGGGGGTTCCCGTGGATATAGTTGTTTAGATTTTCAGAAAACCTTTGACAAAATCCTTCACCAAAGGCTCTTAAGCAAAGTAAGATGTCTTGAGATAAGAGGGAAAGTCCTCTCCTGGATTAAGAACTGGTTAAAAGATAGGACACAAAGGGTAGGAATAAATGGTCAGTTCTCAGAATGGAGAGAGGTAAATAGTGGTGTCCCCCAGGGGTCTGTGCTAGGATCAGTACTGTTAAACATATTCATAAATGTAGAGAAAGGGGTAAGCAGTGAGGTGGCACAGTTTGCAGATGATAGAAAAGTACTCAAGATGGTTAAATCCAAAGCACTGTGAAGAATTACAAAGGGAAAATCACAAAACTGGGTGACTTTGTAACAAAATGGCAGATGAAATTCAATGTTGATAAATGCAAAGTAATGCACATCAGAAAACATAATCTCAACTATACATATTAAATGATGGGGTCTAAATGAACTGTTACCACTCAAGAAAGCGATCTTGAAGTTGTTGTGGATAGTTCTCAAACCATCCACTCAGTGTGCAGCAGCAGTCAAAAAAGCTAACAATGTTGGGAATTGTTAGGAAAGGGATAAGAAGACAGAAAATATCATTGCCTCTCTATAAATCCATGGTACACCTCCATCTTGAATATGGCATGTAGAGCTGGTTGCCCTATTTCAAAAAAGATATATTGGAAAAGGTACAAAAAGGGGGCAATCAAAATGATTAGGGGTTTGGGAGAGTTATCCTATGAGGAGACATTAATAAGATTGGGACTCATCATCTTGGAAAAGAGATGACAGGGGGGAATATGATTGAGGTCTATAAAATAATGACTGGTGTGGAGAAAGTAAATAGTTATTTATGCCTTCTCATAACACAAGAACTAGGGGTCACCAAATGAAATTAATAGGCAGCAGGTTTAAAACAAACAAAAGGAAGTATTTCTTCACACAACGCACAGTCAACCTGTTGAACTCGTCTTGGTAGAGGATGTTGTGAAGGCCAGGACTATAACAGGGTTCCAAAAAGAAGTTCATGGAGAATAGGTCCATCAATGGCTATTAGCCAGGATGGGCAGGGATGCAACACCTTACTCCGAGTATCCCTAACCTCTGTTTGCCAGAAGCTGGGAATGGGCAACAGGGGATGGGATCACTTGATAATGACCTGTTCTGCTCATTTCCTCTGAAGCAGCTGACATTGGTCACGATCGGAAGACAAGATACTGGGCCGGATGGTCCATTGCTTTGAGCTAGCATGGCCATTCTTAAATTGAGTCAAAGTAGAGAAGTGTGAATTTCAGACTTTGTGCTTTCTATTAAGAAACAGTTTTCTCTAGTATTTAGCTTAATACTAAACCTAGATTACCTCCAGCTAACTTCTTTTGCCTAGCTTGATATCAAAGCTTGTTAACTCAATCACCACACTTTTACTTATTCAACTAACAAAGTAGGATTATTGTGATTAAATTGTTGATTATTGAAATAGTATGTATGATGTGTATTGTTTTCTCATTAAATGTAGGCAGTAACAGGAGATTCACATGGCTATGGTGTAGCTGTTTCGGCACATAGAATGGACATCCATCTTGAATGGTCCCTTGCAAGTCATCTTGCTTCTGCAAGACTTAATATGAGAGTGTTTAGGCTCTTAAATCCCTCAATTGAATCTTCCAACCTCCTTCATGTTTAGTTTTGACCTCAGCTCTGTAAACCTATAAAAGTGTACCTTCTTTGTGCTTTGGACATGACCCCTCCATTGCACTCACCTTTTTCTCTGCTGGTGCAATACTGCAGCTTGCCAGGATGGTCTAAGTATTTCCTCGTTTGTGACAAAATCAAACCAACAGATGTTAAGAATGTGCCATAAGTTTTGACACTGAAAAGTTTAGTTGTGCAAGGGCTACGTTTCTGAACCATCTAGCAATCATGATTACTGCACTGATCACATTTATTTCAGTTGTCATAAAGATATCCTGACCCTGCCCAGCAGAGGCCTTTGAAGACGCTGAATTGTCATTGATGAAAGTCTGATCCAATGTGTGATTTCTTCAGATAGAGAACCTCCTGTTCTCTGACTACCCAGATAGATAGGCAGGTTTTGTTTCCATTATATAAGAGGTGCACATGCTTTGGTTTTAACACCCTTGATCTTGAATCTCATAGATTCTGCAGCTTTTTGCAGTTCTTGCAACATTTTTTTAATAAGTGTTGCTTAAGGTAGCTATGTTCAGCCTTCTACACTTTGCACTAAATTTAAGCATACATTTGTTAAGTGGCATGCAACTTTTTTTCTGCTGAATGGTGCTTTGTCTTCTCAGTCCCAGCTCACTTTTAGTGAAGTAAAAGATCTAGTATCACAATAGTATGTGTCAAGAGAAATTCAGTATACAGCAATCGGTATTTTAAAATATTGAATACACCAGCGGAATTAATTGCGTTGTAGCACCCATTATTCTAAAAATACAATAAAAGCACAGCAGAAATTCTTTGACCTCACAGATTTATTTAAATCCCTTGGTCAAAGATGTAAAATTAAAAATGCTGATTGATTTTTACTTAGTGCAAAGGACTTGTTAGTGAACTAAGTCTTTTGCAGATGTTTATATTACAACCAATAAGATGTAAGTAGTTTCACAGAATGTAAGCTCTAAGGACCACATTCTGCCTTCACTAGAGTAGATATGAGACAAGTGATCAATAATATTATTGCCTTTCATATCGTAATGTCAAACCTAGGCCCTGACCTTGAATGTCTAGTTAAAATCTGACAGCATAGGACCCATGCTGGCTCACCTCAGCTTTCCTCTTTTTAGGTTACTGTATATCCCAGAGTGGGGCAAAATGAGGGACTGAATAACCTTATTTCTTATCTAGTCTCAAGTGCAAGAAGGGTTTTCTCACACTAAATCCACCCATCCTCTTAGTCTGTGGAATTCAAGATCAAGGCCCTTTTGAACATTTTACTAATCTCTAGACCTCCAACCTAGCTTTCTGGCAATACTAGCAGAGATACATAAGTAGAATCCAAGACTTAGTTGCTTAAATTTGGAAACATAATTTTGGGTGACTGAATTGATACACCTTTAAAGGAACTTGTTATATCAGAAGTGCTTAATGCCCAGCACTTATCTGGATAATTTATGTAGAAGAAGAATTGCCTATTGCTTTCTGAGGAGTACTCATACATAGGGGCTTACTTCAGCATGTCTGGAGAAAAGCCTACCTCTCTGATACAAGGACTGGCAAAATCAAAGATCTGTTGTTGACCATCATTAAGGGGAATGTGTCAACTTGTTGCTCAAGAGTCACTGATGGCCTGCCTGGAAATTAGTCCTTAGGCTTGCTTTTACATGTGGCTGTCCAGTACTACCATAACCACCAGACCCCATGGTTTTAGGACTATTCAGATTTAACTTGTTTTCCTCCAGCTTTTGAAGAAGGGAATGGTCTAGTGATTGTGAGCTGTACCTAGTTAGCTAATAAGTGTTTTTATGAATTTAGAAAACGTTATATAAATAAACTGCAAGTTAATTTATATTAAGTGGTGTTTTTAAGATGAACAGCCAAAACATTCTTCAGTAACCAAACAGCCTTTCTGTTGTCGCAGACAAAGCATTTTCTTGAGACTAATTTCTGTTTTTTTTCCATGTTAATTGGATTTAAATTTCTTAGAATGTATAGGAATAATATGAGTGATTTATGAGCCTAAATGACCTGTGAGCCTAAATATGAGCCTAAATGACCTATCTTTAATTTTTTGTCATTTTATATTCAGATGTGCTAATATGCTAAGATTTACTCTAATCAAGGTGCTGGTCATTACTTCATTAAGATAGCATTGAGGATTTTGTGCATACAGGATTTGCATGTTGAATTCTTAAGTTATTTTTCATTTTCCTTTAAGAACAAGCATCCTCCCCTAAGTTTATAGCATGTAATCTGAGGAAAGACAACTTTCTGAAGACTTTAAGTAAATATGTTAATTAGTTCATGAACTTAATATTGTTTCCTGTCACTTTGTAAAAGAACTGACTAATCTGTTCCCCCTCTCCTCATCTTATGCATATTGTGTGCTTCTTCCTTCACATGTCCGTTCATTCTTGCTGTCACTATAGCTACTGGAAGTATGTGGGTGTCAGCTATTCAGAACTGTGAAGTATGAGGCAGAATGGAGAGGAGAGGGTATCATTTGATTCTTTCCCATCAATGAGAGGACGGCCACACTCACACTTGTCTCCAAGTGTCAAAGGAGTGATCCAGCAACTAATTTCAGTTTTTTGGCTATTGGTGGCTTTTCTTTTCTTCCTCTTCTCATCCCTCTGTGATGGAAGGGCTCAGTCTCAGTTGCAGAATTATATTTTTGTGGTCTGAAGTTTTGAGGAAGGAAAGGTCCTGGCTATTGCCGTTTTCTGTCCTATATCCCCTCCCTCCCTAATAACTCCTGAGAGCATATTGGCAATAGGATACTAGTTTTCAAAAGCACTGATGGTTGGAGTCTGATTTATTTGTGCGTGAAACATATTCAGTAACTGATGTTTTGGGTTTTTTCTACAAAAAACAGTCTTGGGACGTAATAGCTCTAAAGATCACATGACTGACAACATACGTAGGAATAATTGCAGATATTTTGATCATATAATTGCATGCCATTTGAAAACCTGCATTACCAGTTATTATGACTTGTTGAGACCTGACAGGTTCATCTTAATGGTTGATGTGTAATAAATGTCTTATGTGGCTAGCAAATGACTAGACTCACTACAATTTCAACCCACTTGTTCTAGAGGTAAATTATCAGAATGACCTTTTTTTTTAGTTGGAATGAGAGGAAATGGTGACATTCTAAGACATTTTGATTACTTTACCAGTTAATTTTTAGCTGTTGTGGTGTAACAATGTAAGCCAACACAACTTGGATTTAATTTTTTTCTCTGCTTTTTTTCTCTCCTCAGCTTTGTATTCCATCATATTGTTCTCTGTGTTTTTGTGGATTCCTTTTGTCTATTTCTATTATGAGGAGAAGGATGAAGATGATACCAGCACATGCTCAGTAAGCTGATTTATGCCACACCTAGTGCGGACTTGTTTCTTAAGGTCTGAATACAGTAGCCAAATAATGAAGTCTAACAGCTGTTCTGCTTCAACTGTTCAGAGTAGCCTTTTGTTGAACCGTTGTCTCTGATCTTAATTTTAAACAAAATAAATAGGGCTGTCAAGCGATTAAAAAACGTAATCGCAATTAATCGCGCCATTAAAGAACAGAATATCACTTATTTAAAAATTTGTTTTCTACATTTTCAAATATATTGATTTCAATTAAAACACAGAATACAGTGTACAGTGCTCACTTTCTGTTTATTTTTTATTACTAATATTAGCACTGTAAAAAAAAAAGATGGTATTTTTCAATTCCCCCATTATAAATAGTGTAATCTCTTTTTATCATGACAGTTGAATTTACAAATGTAGAATTGTGTACAAAAAAATTACTTCATTTAAAAACAAAACAGTGTAAAACTTTAGCGCCTACAAGTCCACTCAGTCCTACTTCAGCCAGTTGCTCAGACAAACAAGTTTGGTTATAACTGGCAGAAGATAATGCTGCCCGCTTTTTGTTTACATCACCTGAAAGCGAGAACAAGCATTCGGATGGCACTGTCATAGCCGGCGTCACAAGATATTTACATGCCAGATGTGCAAAAGATTGGTATGTCCCTTCATGCTTCAACACCATTCCAGAGGACGTAAGTCCATGGTGATGATGGGTTCTGCTCGATAATGATCCAAAGCAGAGTGGACTGACGTGTGTTCATTTTCATCAACTGAGTCAGGTGACACCAGTAGAAGGTTGATTTTCTTTTTTTGGTGATTCAGGTTCTGTAGTTTCCGCATCAGAGTGTTGCTCTTCTTTAAGACTGCTGAAAGCATGCTATATGCCTCGTCCCACTCAGATTTTGGACAGCACTTCAGATTCTTAAACCTTGGGTTGAGTGCAGTAGCTATTTTTAGAAATCTCACATGGTACCTTCTTTCAATTTTGTCAAATCTGCTGTGAAAGTGTTCTTAAAACAAACAAGTGCTAGATCATCATCCAAGACTGCTGTAACATGAAACATATGGCAGAATGCAGGTAAAACAGAGCAGGAGACATACTGAACTCCTTGGAGAACTGTCACAAATTTATTAATGCATTTTTTTTTAACGAGCATCAACATGGAAGCATGTCCTCTGGAATGGTGGCTGAAGCATGAAGGGGCATACGAATGTTTAGCATAGCTGGCATGTAAATACCTTACAGTGCTGGCTACAAAAGTGTCATGCGAATGCCTGTTCTGACTTTCAGGTGACACTATAAATAAGAAGCAGACAGCAGTATCTCCCATAAGTGTAAACAAACTTGTTTGTCTTAGCGATTGGCTGAACAAGAAGTAGGACTGAGTGGACTTGTAGGCTAAAGTTTTACACTGTTTTGTTTTTGAGTGCAGTTATGTACCAACAAAAATCTACATTTATAAGTTACTTCGACAATAATGCAATCTCTGTATCGTACTTGCATGAGGTGTGTTGAAAAATACTATTTTTACAGTGCACATTTGTCATAACAAATAATATAAAGTGAGCACTGTACACTGTATCCGTTATAATAGAAATCAATATATTTGAAAATGTGGGAAAACATCCAAAATATTTAATAAATTTCAATTGATATTGTGGTATTTAACAGTGCAATTAATCACCATTAATTTGTTTGAGTTAATCACGTGAATTAATTGCTATTAATTGACAGCCCTAAAAATAAAACTTACACTGACATTGTTCTAAACTTTCAAGTCTTTAATTTGAAGAAGTTGATGGTTACTTCTGTTTTAATTCACATAGTAGACTTTAAAAATATGCTAAATTAAGGAGTCCATTTGAGTTGCAATATTAAACATAGAATATCAGGGTTGGAAGGGACCTCAGGAGGTCCTCTAGTCCAACCTCCTGCTCAAAGCGGGGACCAATCCCCAACTAAAGCATCCCAGCCAGGGCTTTGTCAAGCCTGACCTCAAAAACGTCTAAGGAAGAAGATTCCACCACCTTCCTAGGTAACCCATTCCAGTGCTTCACCACCCTCCTACTGAAAAAGTTTTTCCTAATATCCAACCTAAACCTTCCCGACTGAAACTTGAGACCATTGCTCCTTGTTCTGTGATCAGGTACCATTGAGAACAGTCTAGATCCATCCTCTTTGGAACCCCCTTTCAGGTAGTTGAAAGCAGCTGTCAAATTCCCCCTCGTTCTTCTATTCTGCAGACTAAACAATCCCAGTTCCCTCAGCTCTCCTCATAAATCATGTGCTCCAGCCCCCTAATGCCCTCCACTGGACACTTCCCAATTTTTCTACATCCTTCTTGTAACGTGGGGCCCAAAACTGTACACAGTACAGTAAGGCCTCACCAATGCTGAATAGAAGGGAAGGATCACGTCCCTCGATCTGCTGGCAATGCTCCTATTTATACAGCCCGAACTGCCATTGGCCTTCATGGCAACAAGGGCACACTGTTGACTTACAGTGGACAAGAAGCTGGATGTAACACCTAGGTCCTTTTCTGCAGAACTGCTGCCTAGCCACTTGGTCCCTAGTCTGTAGCAGTGCATGAGGTTCTTCCATCCTAAATGCAGGACTCTGCACTTGTCCTTGATGAACGTCACGAGATTTCTTTTGGCCCAATCCTCGTATTTGTCTAGGTCCCTTTGTATCTTATCCCTACCCTCCAGTGTATCTACCACTCCTCCCAGTTTAGTGTCCTCTGCTAACTTGCTGAGGGTGCAATCCATGCCATCCTTCAGATCATTACTGAAGATATTGAACAAAACTGGCCCCAGGACCAACCCTTTGGGCACTCCACTTGTTACCAGCTGCCAACTAGACATGGAGCTAATACTTAGCTTAATGTTAATTATCCATGATATGCTCAATTGTAGGAGTCACATTTTAGCAGAATGTCAGGCAGAAGGAACAAGTCTCTTGATCCCAACCTTCCTTACACCCAGGGTATAAATACTGCACCCTATAACAGTCAGGTATTCTTTCCTGAAGCGCTGATCGTAACTGGGCTCTGAAGTAAAAGAAGAATGGCAAAAATGGCTTTGAGGTCATATAGTCAGAAAACCTGCTCCTCCTTAGGAGGAGTAACTAGTCTCTGGGGTGGCCATGTTACAAAAGAGTGCCATTAAATGAAAATAGGCAGCAGCGGTCTCCTGAAACTAGAATTTATTCCAAATGCCACATTAAGAGAATAGTTCATTCTAATGAAAATGTCACTCAAACTCACCATAGCAGTACTACAGAGTTCAGATTAGGGCATGTTGCAGATACATGCTTGTATTTGTCACTCTACCTCATAGTACCAGCAGCATAGTTCTTATTAGTCTATTAGTATAGTGCCTTTTTCTCTATTGAATAACACACCCAAGACAGATGTTCAAGAGGATTTAAAGGAGTGACATCTGGCCAGAGCAGGTTGCCCAAGCTTATACTGTGTAATAGATCTTAATTTCATATGGTTATTACCTCTTAACATCAAACTATACAACTTTTTAGATCTAAGGCAGAAATTTTGCATTCTTGAAACAAAATCCGTTTTAGTTAAACAGTAATATTTTTATAGACCGCATGTCCCACTAAATATTCTATCCTGTGATTTATTGATTAAAATATGCAGATGTTCTAAAAAAAAAATCAAATATTAAATATATTACAACTTTGTTTAATTTAAAATACAGCATGTTCAAACTGCACTCAAGTATACTCTGGGATTCCTCGTGGTTTGCGCAGTTCTTCTTCTAATTGGGTAAGTATATACATGCGTTTGTATTGAAGTGAAGGTAAAGGAAAAAATTAGATTAATAAATAACTGAAAAGGTAAAGGGAAAAATAGCATCATAAGAAAAAATCCCTATAAAGATTCTAATATCCTGAATCACCAGAGCAAAGCTAGGGTAGGTTATGGTAACATCAGACCCACAATGGATCTTTTATTTTATTTTATTTTTTTATTTTTTTCTGTTCATTTTTTAAAAATTCTTCATAATATACAGATCTAAGTGGGGGAGAGACTCATACTGAAGATTTTCAGGGATGTATCTTAAATATTTGAATCCATTTTTATAGTTGAGGAAAACTATCCAGCTTTTTCATGTTGCCTATTGTATTTTGTTGCATACACGTAGGAGGCAGAATTGAAGTTATGCATGCAGCTTTAACTTGGATTTTTCTGACTTTGTGCAATCTTGAATCTTAATATAGTTGTCTGAAATATGCTTATAATTAGTCATAAGTTTACATCATAATATACACCACAGGCCATATAATGAGAATAGCTAAACTTTGATTTCCTTTTTAAACCTGTGAAATTAATTTGTACATTAAGACCCTAATTCAGGAAGTCATGTGCATGGTGGGCTAAGAGTTATGCCTGTGCATAAATGCTTTCTGAATTGGGATCTAATAGTTCAGTGTGGGCTCATGCTTATGTACATATATACTTGTCTTCGGTGTAAAGGCTTCATTGGCTTTAGTTTGAGAGAGAGATAATACATTACTCAAGTAAGGGAATAAGAAATTCTTTTCTTTCCCATAAATAATAGTGTTCTGCGGAAGTTAAAACATTATTCCATGTCCTGTTTTTCATCTTTAATAATTAGTTGCCATAAATATAAAGGGAAGGGTAAACATCTTTAAAATCCCTCCTGGCCAGAGGAAAAACCCTTTCACCTGTAAAGGGTTAAGAAGCTAGGATAACCTCGCTGGCACCTGACCAAAATGACCAATGAGGAGAGAAGATACTTTCAAAGCTGGAGGGGGGGGAAAAACAAAGGGTCTGTCTGTCTGGGTGATGCTTTTGCGGGGACACAACAGGAATGGAGTCTTAGAACTTAGTAAGTAATCTAGCTAGATATGTGTTAGATTATGATTTCTTTAAATGGCTGAGGAAATAACCTGTGCTGAAAGGAATGGATATTCCTGTCTTTGTATCTTTTTGTGACTTAAGGTTTTGCCTAGAGGGATTCTCTGTTTTGAATCTAATTACCCTGTAAGATATTTATCATCCTGATTTTACAGAGGTGATTTCTTTTTTACTTTTTACTTCTATTAAAATCCTACTTTTCAGAAACGGATTGCTTTTTCATTGTTCTTAAGATCCAAGGGTTTGGGTCTGTGGTCACCTATGCAAATTGGTGAGGGATTTTTACGAAACCTTCCCCAGGAAGTGGGGTGCAAGGGTTGGGAGGATTTTGGGTGAAAAGACGTTTCCAAACAACACTTCCCTAATAAATAAACACAGATAAACGTTTCGTGGTGGCAGTGGAAGTCCAAGGGCAAAGGATAAAATAGTTTGTACTTTGGGGAAGTTTTAACCTAAACTGGTGAAAGTAAGCTTAGGAGGTTTTCATGCAGGTCCCCACATCTGTACCCTAGAGTTCAGAGTGGGGAAGGAACCTTGACCGGAGTATATACAGTACTTAGTTTATGTGCCATGGCAGGTTCTTTCACTAAGTAGTATTTTAAATGTTTCTAAAGTATGATGGAGCATTCAGTTTCTTTAACTCTGTGTATGGTATCTTCACAGGATGAACCCTAAAAAGTGATCCTTGGATGGATAGACAGAATATCAAGTAGATGTAGATATTACCACTGTATACAGACCTAGTGAGAAATATCACTGAAGTACTGAGTCCAGTTCTGATGTGTGTACACCAAAAACTATAGTGACCAATTGGAACAAATGCAGAAAAGAGCTACAATCATAATTTGGAGTTTGGAAAACCTGCTTGAGCTTAATTAGTTTCACTGTAAATCTATTTAGCTGATTTAAGAGACTGCGAAGAGGTGACAAATTCAGGCTAGAAATAAGATGGAAAATGTTTGTGTGGGTAACTAGCCATTGAAATAACTTAACTAACTTAGCTTTCAGTCTCTTGAAGTCTGCAAGTCAAGAGTGAATCATAGAATATCAGAGTTGGAAGGGACCTCAGGAGGTCATCTAGTTCAACCCCCTACTCAAAGCTGGACCAATCCCCAACTAAAGCATCCCAGCCAGGGCTTTGTCAAGCCTGACCTTAAAAACTTCTAAGGAAGGTAACGCATTCCAGTGTTTCACCACCCTCCTAGTGAAAAAGTTTTTCCTAATATCCAACCTAAACCTCCCCCACTGCAACTTGAGACCATTACTCCTTGTCCTGTCCTCTTCTACCACTGAGAACAGTCTAGATCCATCCTCTTTGGAATTCCCTTTCAGGTAGTTGAAAGCAGCTATCAAATCCCCCCTCATTCTTCTCTTCCGCAGACTAAACAATCCCAGTTTCCTCAGCCTCTCCTCATAAGTCATGTGTTCCAGTTCCCTAATAATTTTTGTTGCCCTTCACTGGACTCTCTCCAATTTATCCACATCCTTCTTGTAGTGTGGGGCCCAAAACTGGACACAGTACTCCAGATGAGGCCTCACCAATGTCGAATAGAGGGGGACGATCACGTCCCTCAATCTGCTCGCTATGCCCCTACTTATACATCCCAAAATGCCATTGGCCTTCTTGGCAACAAGGGCACACTGCTGACTCATATCCAGCTTCTCGTCCACTGTCACCCCTAGGTCCTTTTCCGCAGAACTGCTGCCTAGCCATTCGGTCCCTAGTCTGTAGCAGTGCATTGGGTTCTTCCGTCCTAAGTGCAGGACCCTGCACTTATCCTTATTGAACCTCATCAGATTTCTTTTGGCCCAATCCTCCAATTTGTCTAGGTCCCTCTGTATCCTATCCCTCCCCTCCAGCGTATCTACCACTCCTCCCAGTTTAGTATCATCCGCAAATTTGCTGAGAGTGCAATCCATACCATCCTCCAGATCATTTATGAAGATATTGAACAAAACCGGCCCCAGGACTTGCCCTTGGTGAATCCATGCGGACTGTTTCTGATCACTTTCCTCTCCTCTAAGTGCTTCAGAATTCCTTGAGGACCTGCTCCATGATTTTTCTAGGGACTGAGGTGAGGCTGACTGGCCTGTAGTTTCCAGGATCCTCCTCCTTCCCTTTTTTTAAAGATGGGCACTACATTAGCCTTTTTGCAGTTGTCCAGGACTTTCCCCCAATCGCCATGAGTTTTCAAAGATAATGGCCAATGGCTCTGCAATCACATCCGCCAACTCCTTTAGCGCTCTCAGATGCAGCGCATCCGGCCCCATGGAGTTGTGCTCGTCCAGCTTTTCTAAATAGTCCCGAACGACTTCTTTCTCCACAGGGGAGGAGGTGACCAGTCCTCTTGCTGTGCTGCCCAGTGCAGTAGCCGGGGAGCTGACCTTGTTCTTGAAGACAGGCAAACAAAAGCATTGAGTACATTAGCTTTTTCCACATCCTCTGTCATTAGGTTGCCTCCCTCATTCAGCAAGGAGCCCACACTTTCCTTGACTGACTTCTTGTTGCTAACATACCTGAAGAAACCTTTCTTGTTACTCTTAACATCTCTTGCTAGCTGCAACTCCATGTGTGATTTGGCCTTCCTGATTTCACTCCTGCATGCCTGAGTAATATTTTTATACTCTTCCCTGGTCATTTGTCCAATCTTCCACTTCTTGTAAGCTTCCTTTTTGTGCTTAAGATCAGCAAGGATTTCACTGTTAAGCCAAGCTGGTTGCCTGCCATATTTACTATGCTTTCTACACATCGGGATGGTTTGTCCCTGTAACCTCCATAAGGATTCTTTAAAATACAGCCAGCTCTCCTGGACTCCTTCCCCCCCATGTTATTCTCCCAAGGGATCCTGCCCATCAGTTCCCTGAGGGAGTCAAAGTCTGCTTTTCTGAAGTCCAGGGTCTGTGAAGCTTGAACTCCTCTAGAGTTTATGGGTTTGATGCAGGAAGTATTTGATTAAATTCTGTGGCCTTTTAGTAGGTGTCAAGGTTCCTCCTCCACTCTGAACTCTAGGGTACAGATGTGGGGACCTGCATGAAAAACCTCCTAAGCTTATCTTTACCAGCTTAGGTCAAAACTTCCCCAAGATACAAAATATTCCACCCGTTGTCCTTGGACTGGCCGCTACCACCACCAAACTAATACTGGTTACTGGGGAAGAGCTGTTTGGATGCGTCTTTCCCCCCAAAATACTTCCCAAAACCCTGCACCCCACTTCCTGGACAAGGTTTGGTAAAAAGCCTCTCCAATTTGTCTAGGTGACTACAGACCCAGACCCTTGGATCTTAAGAACAATGAACAATCCTCCCAACACTTGCACCCCCCCTTTCCTGGGAAATGTTGGATAAAAAGCCTCACCAATTTGCATAGGTGACCACAAACCCAAACCCTTGAATCCGAGAACAATGAAAAAGCATTCAGTTTCTTACAAGAAGACTTTTAATAAAAATAGAAGTAAATAGAAATAAAGAAATCCCCCCTGTAAAATCAGGATGGTAGATATCTTACAGGGTAATTAGATTCAAAAACATAGAGAACCCCTCTAGGCAAAACCTTAAGTTACAAAAAAGATACACAGACAGAAATAGTTATTCTATTCAGCACAATTCTTTTCTCAGCCATTTAAAGAAATCATAATCTAACACATACCTAGCTAGATTACTTACTAAAAGTTCTAAGACTCCATTCCTGGTCTATCCCCGGCCAAGACGACATATAGACAGACACAGACCCTTTGTTTTTCTCCCTCCTCCCAGCTTTTGAAAGTATCTTGTCTCCTCATTGGTCATTTTGATCAGGTGCCAGCGAGGTTACCTTTAGCTTCTTAACCCTTTACAGGTGAGAGGAGCTTTCCCCTGGCCAGGAGGGATTTCAAAGGGGTTTACCCTTCCCTTTATATTTATGACAGTAGGGGTGGCAGAAAGGAGAGGTTATAACTACTGTAGGCACAGTGTAGCTTACACTGGCCAGAGCTTAGTTCTGTTATGTCCAGTTAAGTTTGCTCTTCTGCTGTGTGATCTTCCTTGTGCAACCCGCTTTCAAGCTGCTCCCACAGTCTGTTGTATATGCTCCTATGTAATCTTCTGGATATCTGTCTGATCCCCTGTACCCTTTTGGGGGTGGGGGAGAGAAGTGTCTTCCAGGTTTACTAAATATCTGTTGGCTAGATTCTGAACTAGATGTTTACCTTTCTAAAATGACCTGTGGCTCAATCTTTTCCCTCCAGTTAAATATGGGGGTTATGCAGTAATGAGCCAGCGGGTTCACTGTAGTGTTGGTAAAACAAAACTGTTCCCAGTGAGCTATGGCCATAATCCATTTTTTTTAAAATTGTGGCTAATAACCAAATATTTTAAGAAAATGATTTTTAATTTAAAAGTCAGTATTTACTCAGTTATTGATTAGTATCTGATGCAATCAGGGATTAAAGTTGCTTGAAACATTGGCTGTGGCAATGAGAGTTTCCTCCTAGGAGGAGCTGAAACTGGTGGGGATGGCTACTTACCTAAGACAGAGAGGAGCAAGTCTGGCATTTCTCCCTTATGCCCCCTAACCTTCTAACCTCTGCAGAGAATGAGGGTAGTAGGTATACATGTCCTTATTCCTAGAAAAAGAAGTAGAAAGATCTCCCACACCATAGCTATGTGTGTAAATATGGATAAATGTTGCTTTTTAATGGCAACACAAAAATGAAATGTTGATAATCTTAGCTCATAACTACTTTTCCTTTCTAAACGCCTTCTGTCACCAGAAGACAACATTTTTAAGGAGTGTTGAATTTTTCTAGATACTATGGAAATATCACTGTTAAACTGTGCATGTGTACCTTATTTATATTGATATGTATGTTGATTTTTTTTTAAACTGCTTGTTTACCTGTTTGGCCTTGTCATGTTTTCTTGTGCATATGGTTTGCTTATGACTACTCCATGAGTCACTTTAGCTGCATGCCTAAAACTTAAAGCATATTCCTAGATGACTCTTAATATGATTAGTTGAGGCATCTCTACACAAGGATATCTCAGCAGTCCATAGTGTAAAAAATAATTCAAGGCTGTAACGTAATGCCTGTAACTAAAAATAATCGTTTGAGTACCACACGTAAAGTGTTTGAATTACAGAAATTGTACTCTGAGTATCCTAAATTTCCTTGTTGCAGTATAATTTTTAAAAATCCTATGAATGTAGTTGTACCATAATTAGTCTATAAATAAAGATGACGGAGATGAATTTCAATAGCTTCTAGAATTAAGTCACCAAAGACTACAATTATTATCCCTCATGTTTGAGGATCAAAATTTAAAATACCTCTTTATATAAACTTGGAGTTAAAACTGGTTACAGGAACTTTGAACATATGCTTCAGTTCTCTTCTACCCTCTCTCTGCTTCCCGTGTGCATTTATACTTTCCCTTGTTCTGGGTAGACCAATTGTTATGAGTGACTAATAGATTTCCAGAGAAGGAATATAATTCAACAGTCAAAAACAGGTGAGAAGACATGGAGAGAGTCTACTCTGAAAAGCGACTGTGGAGTTTGGCATTGTCGGGTTTCTTGGTCGTGGCAATGACTTCAGATAAAATGAGCAGCCCAATTCTGATGTGCAATTCAAATAAAAAGTTAGTTTTAACTGCAGTCCATAAATGTCAATCTTGTTTGTGTCAAGTTGGTTCTTTCCTTATCTCACGTCACTTGTATGAAAATTATACCCCCAGTTGTAAACCTGTACAACCTTAATGTCTGCCACTTATCTCCTCACTGCTGACAGTCCTGCTGCCTTCAGTGGATTTGTGCACTTCTGTATGATTAGAATTTAGTAAAGAAGTTTGTAGATCCACAAGGAGATATAGAATACATTTGCTTTGCTGTAGCTGTGTTGGTTCTGGTTTTGCATTATCTGAGTCAAAGCTAGAGTTGAGAGAGAAACTATTGCCACTGCTAAAAAGGATGGACTACTATCCTAAACAAAGTGAGTTTTCATGGCAGGTGTACAGCTGGAACTGACTCTGTCAGTTTTATTGGGAGTCTCATTTGTGAGCCATCCTCAGAAAGCAATTGGTGCCCCACATTCTGGAAGGCACAGTGACAGACTTCCTATTGTTCTAAGCATAGAAGTGTCTCCCCAGAAGTTGCTGACCCTCTGAGAACTAAGGAAGTTCCTCTCTTTTGCATTACAAATAAAACATAATATGGTAATAATAATATGGCTAATATACAGGATCTTGAGAACAACTTCCCATGGCTTTGTTTTTATAGCTTTGCTAATTTGTTGGGGATGTTGCAGCAGTTCAGTAGTTCAAACCAGGTCTAAATGCCTTACGCACATTCTGTGTGATCTTTGGTTGGCTTGATCTTCAGTTGGCTGTACAGTTACTACTCTTCCATTGCACACCCCTGTGGAGCAGACTGGTGGGGGCTTGTGAGGATTTTTCCCCGGCTTCTCCTGCCTGATGACATTAGTGAGAATTGGAGGGTAGTGAGAGATTATGGCAAAGAATGTCTGCTTATAGGCTCTTAACCAGAAGAGGGTTGAATTATGTTGCAATGCTAGGGTCTTGGTAGTACAGTGGAGACCCATTTTTTAAATCTCCGTATAACAAATAGCAGTTTTTCTAATAGAAAAAAGCATGGGTGGGGACAGCCAAGACAGAGGTAATTGAGAATCTTAGTGACTTAATTGGGCCTAATCCTCTTTCCTCCTCCTCGTCAATGATGCTGTATCTTCTTACCTACTTTCCTTGTTTAACCCATTTTTGTGCCCCAATGACCACATTATATCCGTCATCTTTTTCCTTGGTCTCTTGTTAATTAGTTGCTTCCTTTATAGTAAAACATGGCTTTTCTCAATCCTAAAAAAGTTCATTCCCCTCACGTCTCTCTCCACTACTGATTATCCCTTTTTTCGACTTCACTTCTCTTAACTAACTTTGTACCACTTACAACTTAGCCATCAATTCCTTTTGTCAGTCTGTCCTGGCTTTTGCCGTATGCATTTCCCTGAGGTCTTGAATGACATAGTCTTGGCCAAATCTCATGGTTCTGCTTTATCCTTCCCTGACATGTAGGCTGCTTTTGACACTGCTGATAATGCTGTGATCATTGAAATATTGTCCTCCACTTAGCTCTTGCAACTACATCCTCCTCTGGTGGCTCTCCTCTTACTTTGATATCTTCTGTGCCTTCTCTTTCCAAGAGGGTCTTAAAGGACTTTGTCATTGACCCATTCTTCTTTTCTTTTTACTATTTCGTTCAGTAACATTCAGCTTCTCCAGCCAACATAGCTCCTGTCTCTTGTGGAGGTGGAATTATTAAGCACCCGTTAGCTTAGAGCATCTTCACCAGATGTGCTACAGCGGCGCAACTGCATTGGTGCAAATTTTTTAGAGTAGACCTGCCTTTACCATTGTACTCATTCAAGTAGGTGTCAAACACCTTTCCTGGGTAACACAGCTGACTGGAATACATCATAATATACTTACTTTGGGTAGGGTTAGGCATGTGCTCAACACACTGTACAAAATGAAGGTTACAATAAAAAATTAAGGTGGCAATACAAACTGACATTCAGATTTTGACCCTGCTGTAGCCCACTTTGTCACAATCATCTGGCTATTTTCTGCCTCCCCTAATCTCGGCAAAATTGAACTCCTAGTCTTCCTCCCTAGTTTTCTTACCCTCCACTCCCTCATTCACTACGGCAACAACATTAATCTTTCCTGTTGCTTAGATACGTAGCATGGGTGTCCTCTTTGGCGCCACCTTTTCTCTAGCTAGCCTTACATATCTGGGCCACTTCAACATCATTCTGCTGCTGCTTCCTCTGCAGCATCTGAAATTCAGTTTCTCTCTTAGCGCAGAGTCCTAAAACTCTCATTAAGGCCTGTATAGTTTTCTGTCTACTACTGCAACCTCCTTCTGTTTGGCTTTAACTAGCACCCACATTACAGCTCCAGGGGCACATTCAAAATACTGCTTTTAAGATATTTTCATCTATTCTGATCATGTTACCACTTTGTCTTTCCACTGGCTTTTCCTTTATACACCACAACAAATACAAGTTTCATTTTTAGACCTTCAGACACTAACCCTCTGTACGTGTGTGCTCTTGTACTTTACCATGAAATACCTCCTTACCTCTGCCACAGTCCCAATGCACCAGCTATTTCAGTTTTGATCACCTATTAGTCCATGTGTCCCACCAGCACTTTCAAACCATCTTCCATGCTACTGGTAGCCTTTGATTAATTTGGGGGGGCATTAATTTGACTAATTCAGATTCTTTACTCAGGCGGTTAGGTAGAACTTACAAGAAGTGAGACTGGTGAGTCACACACAGACATGAAGACTTTTATTCAATTCTTAAATACAGACCAGTGGAATTGCAATTGTAGAAGAGTAAGGTAGGTATAGCCAAATGACTTCCTGTATTGTGCATACTTCATCTTATGGAGTTCATCAGAAGTGAAGAAGGAAAACCCAGTGAGTGAAGAAGCATTATAAGTGGGAATGATGTTGCACGTTTCTATCATCTTGTCATTCTGGTATCCCAACTGAGCATTGGCCATGCACCTTTCTTTTTTTATACAGTTTCCGTACATCTCACGTCTGGGACCATATTTAATTTAGTCTCAGCCCTCTACACGTTTGGCATTCCAGGGGACCATAATTAGAGTTCTGACTGCTGTTATAAGCAGTTCGCATCAATACATTTCCCAGTGGATTTGATACATAAATGTGGGTTTGCTTTATGGTTACATGTACCCAAAAGTTCCTAAAAGTATGCTAAATCAAGCTCATTTTGTGAATTGTCTAGCTTAATCCTGTGTTTCAGGCCATCTACCAAACAGGGAATTGAATACTGAAAACATTTTCCAGTGTAACTGGAATTATAGAATAAAAGTTAAGGTTCAAAAGGCTACTGTGGATGATAAGTGTTCTCTCCTAGAAATGTTTGACAGCAGCAGTTGGGGTATAGTAAGTTTTTTTTTTTTTTTTTTTTTTTTGTCATATGAAGTTTTCTACATTGTTGCTTTAAACAGTCTGTTTTCTGATCATATAACCTCAGTCCTTTCTATAGTGTCTTATTCAGCTGCTGAGGTAGATCACCAACTCGAGTCTGCATTTTCTGCTCCTGATACTTTTTGCTTGTCAGTTACTAGGTGTGCATGTTACTTATGTCAACACATGGCTGCTATCGGTAGCACTCTTGATGTTTTCAAAAAGCACAGTACCAACATCTTCCTTCATTCTCAGGTTGCCAGCTACCTTGTTTTGGAATCTAACAATATTATTGTGGTAGTGGTGACTGTGGTGGTCAGCACTCCATAGGATGTAGGAGCCCCAGTCATATACCAGGACACCATTGCAGTAGGTGCTGTACAAGAAGAGAACAGATTGTTTCTGCTCCAGAGACATAAGAATGGCAGTACTGGGTCAGACCAAAGGTCCATCCAGCCCAGTATCCTGTCTACTGACAGTGGCCAATGCCAGGTGCCCCAGAGGGAGTGAACCCAACAGGTAATGATCAAGTGATCTCTCTCCAACCATCCATCTCCACCTTCTGACAGAGGCTAGGGACACCATTCCTTACCCATCCTGGCTAATAGCCATTAATGGACTTAACCTATCCATGAATTTATCTAGTTCTCTTTTAAACCCTCTTATAGTCCTAGCCTTCACAACCTCCTCAGGCAAGGAGTTCCACAGGTTGACTGTGCGCTGAGTGAAGAACTTCCTTTTATTTATTTTAAACCTGCTGCCCATTAATTTCATTTGGTGGCCCCTAGTTCTTATATTATGGGAACAAGTAAATAACTTTTCCTTATTCACTTTCTCCACACCACTCATGATTTTCATAGAATATCAGGGTTGGAAGGGACCTCAGGAGGTCATCTAGTCCAACCCCCTGCTCAAAGCAGGACCAATCCCCAACTAAAGCATCCCAGCCAGGGCTTTGTCAAGCCTGACCTTAACTTCTAAGGAAGGAGATTCCACCACCTCCCTAGGTAACGCATTCCAATGTTTCACCACCCTCCTAGTGAAAAAGTTTTTCCTAATATCCAACCTAAACCTCCCCCACTGCAACTTGAGACCACTACACCTTGTTCTGTCATCTGCTACCACTGAGAACAGTCCAGATCCATCCTCTTTGGAACCCCCTTTCAGGTAGTTGAAAGCAGCTATCAAATCCCCCCTCATTCCTCTCTTCCACAGACTAGACAATCCTAGTTCCCTCAGCCTCTCCTCATAACTCGTGTGTTCCAGTCCCCTAATCATTTTTGTTGCCCTCTGCTGGACATTGCCAATTTTTCCACATCCTTCTTGTAGTATGGGGCCCAAAACTGGACACAGTACTCCAGATGAGGCCTCATCAATGTCGAATAGAGGGGAACGATCACATCCCTCAATCTGCTGGCAAAGTCCTAGCCTCTTTAATCTCTCCTCATATGGGACCGATTCCAAACCCTTAGTCATTTTAGTAGCCCTTTTCTGAACCCTTTCTAATGCCAGCATATCTTTTTCTGAGATGAGGGGACCACATCTGTACGCAGTATTCAAGATGTGGGCATACCATGGATTTATATAAAGGCAATAAGATATTCTCAGTCTTATTCTCTATCCCTTTCTTAATGATTCCTAACATCCCGTTTTTTTTTACTGCTGCTGCACACTCTGTGGATGTCTTCAGAGAACTATCCACAATGACTCCAAGATCTTTCTCTTCATTAGTTGTAGCTAAATTAGCCCCCATCATATTGTATGTATAGTTGGGGTTATTTTTCCAATGTGCATTACTTTACATTTATCCACATTAAATTCCATTTGCCATTTTGTTGCCCAATCACTTAGTTTTGTGAGATCTTTTTGAAATTCTTCACAGTCTGCTTTGGTCTTAACTATCTTGAGCAGTTTAGTATCATCTGCAAACTTTGCCACCTCACTGTTTACCCCTTTCCCCAGATCATTTATGAATAAGTTGAATAGGATTGGTCCTAGGACTGACCCTTGGGGAATACCACTAGTTACCCCTCTCCATTCTGAAAATTTACCATTTATTCCTACCCTTTGTTCCCTGTCTTTTATCCAGTTCTCAATCCATGAAAGGATCTTCCCTCTTATCCCATGACCACTTAATTTACGTAAGAGCCTTTGGTGAGGCACCTTGTCTGGAAATCCAAGTACACTATGTCCACTGGATCCCCCTTGTCCACGTGTGTGTTGACCCCCCCCCCCAAAGAACTCTAATAGATTAGTAAGACATGATTTCCCTTTATAGAAACCATGCTGACTTTTGCACAACAACTTATGTTCTATGTGTCTGACAATTTTTATTCTTTACTATTGTTTCAACTAATTTTCCCAGTACTGACGTTAGACTTACCCATCTGTAATTGCCAGGATCAGATCTAGAGCCCTTCTTAAATATTGGCATTACATTCGCTATCTTCCAGTCATTGGGTACAGAAACTGATTTAAAGGACAGGTTACAAACCGTAGTTAATAGTTCCGCAATTTCACATTTGAGTTCTTTCAGAACTCTTGGGTGAATGCCATCTGATCCCGGTGACTTGTTACTGTTAAGTTTCTCAATTAATTCCAAAACCTCCTTTAGTGATACTTCAATCTGTGACAATTCCTCAGATTTGTCGCCTACAAAAGACGGCTCAGGTTTGGGAATCTCCCTAACATCCTCAGCCATGAAGTCTAAAGCAAAGAATTCATTTAGTTTCTCCGCGATGACTTTATCGTCTTTAAGTGTTCCTTTTGTATCTTGATCGTCCAGGGGGTCCCCACTGGTTGTTTAGCAGGCTTCCTGCTTCTGATGTACTTAAACATTTTGTTGTTACCTTTTGAGTTATTGGCTAGCTGTTCTTCAAACTCCTTTTTGGCTTTTCTTATTACATTTTTTACATTTAATTTGGCAAAGTTTACGCGCCTTTCTATTTACCTCAGTAGGATTTGACTTCCACTTTTTAAAAGATGCCTTTATCTATCTCTGCTTCTTTTCTCTTGTTAAGCCATGGTGGCTCTTACTGTGTTTTAAATTTGGGGATATAGATTTAAGTTGAGCCTCTATTATGATGTCTTTGCAAGCTGCATGGACACTTTTCAGGGATTTCACTCTAGTCACTGTACCTTTTTAATTTCTGTTTAACCTCATTTTTACATAGTTCCCCTTTCTGAAATTTTAATGTCTCACCACAAGAATGTTAAATATTCTATTATGGTCACTATTTCCAAGCAGTCCTCTTATAGTTACCTCTTGGACCAGAACCTGCGCTCCACTCAGGATTAAATTGAGTTGCCTCTCCCCTTGTGGGTTCCTGTACCAGCTGCTCCAAGAAGCAGTCATTTAAAGTGTCGAGAAATTTTGTCTCTGCATTTCGTCTTGAGGTGACATCTACCCAGTCAATATGGGGATAATTGAAATTCCCCACTGTTATTGAGTTCTTTATTGCCTACATTTTCTTTCACATATAGTGCCACTTCCTCCCCGCCCCCAAATGAGACCTGTTCTGTCCTTTTGATATATTTTGTACCCCGGAATGATTGTGTCCCATTGATTGTCCTCACTCCACCAGGTTTCTGCTATGCCTATTATATCAATATTCTCCTTTAACACGAGTCACTCTAGTTCACCCATCCTATTATTTAGACTTCTAGCATTTGTGTACAAGTACTTTAAAAACTTGTCACTGTTCGTCTGCCCTTTTCTGATGTGTCAGGTTCTTTATGTGAATGTTTCTCGTCTGATCTGGCCGATACTTTATCCTCTTCCATCCTCTCCTCCTGACTAAAACCTAAAGAATCTCTATCAATAGACTCTCCTCTAAGAGAAGTGTCTGTCCGATCCATGTGCACCTCTGCAGCAATCGGCTTTCCCCCAGCTCTTAGTTTAAAAACTGCTCTGCAATCTTTTTAATGTTAAGTGCCAGCAGTCTGGATCCACTTTGGTTTAGGTGGAGCCCATCCTTCCTATATAAGCTCCCCCATGCCGAAAGTTTCCCCAGTTCCTAATAAATCTAAACTCCTCGTCTCTACACTGTCATCTCATCCATGCATTGAGACTCTGAACCTCTGTCTGACTACCTGGCCATGCACATGGAACTGGAAGCATTTCTGAGAATGCCACCATAGAGGTCCTGGATTTGTCTCTTTCCTAGCAGCCTAAATTTGGCCTCCAAGATGTCTCTCCTACCCTTCCCTATTTCATTGGTACCTACATGTACCACGACCACTGGCTCCTCCCCAGCACTATGCATAAGTCTATCTAGATGCCTAGGGAGATCTGCAACCTTCACACCAGGCAGGCAAGTCACTATACAGTTCTCCCGGTCATCATAAACCCAGCTATCTATGTTTCTAATAATGGAATCTCCCATTACTAACACCTGCCTTTTCCTGGAGAGGTAACTTCAGTGCAAGAGGATGCCACAACATCATCTGAAAGGAGGGTCCCAACTATAGGAAGGTTTCCCTCTGCTCTTGTTGACTGCTCTCCTTCTCAGGGCCTTTCATCCTCAACAGCGGATGTCTGACTGGAGGTGGGACATATCTACAGTGTCCCGGAAAACCTCATCAACATACCTCTCTGCCTCCCTTAGCTCCTCCAGTTCTGCCACTCTGGCCTCCATGGCCCGTACAGGGTCTCTGAGGGCTAGGAGCTCCTTGCACTGAGTGCACACGTACACCACCCACCCTCAGGGCAGGTAATTATACATGCTACGCTGAGAGCAATAAGTACAATAACCCCCACTCTGCTGCTGGGCTTCTGCCTGCATTCTCTCCTTCAGCTACTTAGGTTAATGATAGAGTTTTAAATCAAGAAGTTTTGATAGTTTAAAGGTTTTAAAGAATGGCAAGTGTACCTTGCCCCCTTTCCACTCCCCTTCCAAACTCCCTCTTGAAACTCCCTGTTAGCGGTCCCTGTTTGCAAAGCTCCCTGGTCGCTTGCTCACTGCTTTATAAAGCCCTGGTCGTCTTGATAGCCCTGCCCCCTGACTAAGGCTCAGCCAATGAACAGAGGCTTCTAGATTTCAAACCTTGTTTAGAAGCTCACAGTTTCTAACTGCTGGCCACAGCACACGGTCCTTCAAACAGACAGACAAACACAAGCTCCGCATACAGTAAGTAACCCCCAAACACACTACGGACAACCACTTACCCCAAGGGTCTCATATTTGCTTCTCCTTCACCTGGAGAACTCCCTGATAGCGGTCCCTGTTTGCCAGACAATAGAGGGATACAGACAGATGTGACTGCTATGTTAGTCAAGGTGATAGTGATATCAGTGTACCAGTAACCTATTACTTTTTTGTAGGCATCACAGCAAAGGAGAGTTTTAAGGAGAGACTTGGAGGATAATGTTTGTATGAATATTTAATAAGTAGGTGGTGGAGGCCAGTGTCATTATCCAATCATAGTTGACACTGGCATCCATGACCCACTTTTTAAATCTTTATACAAACACCTTCTCCAGTGCTTTCTCCCATATTGCCCTTTATGCTCAGGAAGAGCTCCTTATAAACATCCACAAAGTTTACAGTTCTGGAGCAGAGTGGTAGATCTGTGAGTAGTCAACATATAGATAGTTTTTGTTTGCAGGTGAATTACCCAGACATAAGATGTAAAGGCAAAACAGAAGGGTATGAAGGACAGAGCCTTTTGGTACCATCACAAAGTCTGAGAGGGAAAGAGGAGAAATTGTCTGACTTCTCATGTTTAAAATTCTTTAAACAAAATCCAAGAATTTCAAGTAATTTTAACTAAAGTTTTGTTTCACAATCTTGAAACATTAAATTTTTCAGACATTTGCAACCAAAACAATTCAATGAAATAAACATGAATTTACAAAATGCATTAGTGTTGCAGAACTTGCATTTTCTAGAATTGGTTAAATTTCCCTGAGATCTTAGAGATAAAAGGGTGTTCAGCTGTGGGATGTTCGCTTGAGGCAAATAGAGCAAAGGGTGGATATTTTTAAGATGCAAAACTAAAGCATGTTTATGTTGTGAAGGAAGCCAGGGGAGATTGAGGTTAAGGAAAAGAGTAAAAGAGGGGATGAGACTCGCTGCAAGGGACATTAGGGGATGGGATATAATCTCTGGGGCAAGTGAAAGGGCTAGAGAGCAGCCGGGCTCAGGCGGGGATTTAAAGGGCCCGGTGCTCCGGCCACTGTGGGGAGCCCCCGCCTGAGCCCCGCTACCGGAGCTCTGGTGGTGCTTTGAAGGGTTCAGGGCTCCCCACTGTGGCAGGAGCACTGGGCCCTTTAAATCACTGCCAGGGAAGCCGGTCCAGTCCAGCATGGCACTTGCCAGTATGCTCTTGCCAGTATGCCGGACCAGACTGTCTTACTTTCACCTCTGAAAAGAGGAAAGGCTTCCCTAAGAGAGGGCAGATGCAAAGGCAGTCAGGTGAATGCTCTGATACTTCCGAGTTTGGTTAATTGTTTTGGCCAATAAAAAAAATATACGAACGTGACCCAAAATTGTCAACCATTTTGGTGCTCTCCCATGCATTTTTCTGTTGAAATGACTATTTGAAAAAATTTCACTCACTTTTACTTCTGACCTTATGCTGTATGGTGTTAAAACACTGTCCTTTTGTGCAGAATCTCAACAGTCCACTATGTTGGATGGTCAATAGAAAAAGCATGGGTACATCTACTGAATTATACTCAAGCTACTAACTGTTATGTCACTGTTTCTCATTTGCGTTTCAGATTTTGTTTTGTAAATGTAATACTGGGCCTTCTACCTCAAATTACCATTCTGCAGCCCCTTGCTTTTGTTCATAGGTGCTCCTTGAAAACCTAACTGCTTTAAGAAGCTTCTTACCTTGTCTTTTTTCAGATTAAAGGAGTACTTCTGCAACCTTTTTTCTGAAGTAAATAGTAGTTTACTTTGTTCCATGTCTTCTGTAATATGCCTTTCAATTGCTTAGTCTTTCAGCTCTGAATTTTATACATAAAGTGCTTGCAACCAAAACCAATTTCCAGCATTTCTGTTCAGTCTTAACATAATTCTTTTGAGTTTCAGTCAGTGCTCTGGAGGCATATGTCACGGGCCAATTATCTTGCAGAAGGGGAGCCCACAACGAACGTGAGCTTGTATCTGCTGGGATCATAGGCTCTTTGTGTATCTCAGAAACTTTCAGTACATGTGCTTGTGTGACAACTTTAATTTCCTTTGCCAAAAGGTCTTTCTCTTGCAAGAATCATCCAGTGCTTTTTTGTGTTGTCCTCATTCAAAATACTGCTTAGATCTTGTTTTACTAATTCAAGGAGAATTTGCCAATAACATACCTATGAATCTTGGTAAGGAGTTTTCACTTGTAGTACTACACCTTCATTTTTCTTGGATCTAGTCAGACTTTTGTCACTAATTACGTGTATTACATAAGTAATCTATTTGGCCTGATCTTGCATTTTGTTGTTCAAAATAGTTTTCTTCCTTGGCATCCAGACCATTTATTCAGAACTCATTGTGGTTCTTACAACAGTAGACAATTACTTTTACCTCCATAGATTCTTAGTGACCATTTTTGTTTGGCCAGCTTCTTGATATTCCTGAATAACTTTGTTTACCTGTTTGCACTTCCTTTCCTGTTCCCATTGGAATATATTATAGGTCTCCTAATGTCTCAAGGCTCACTTCATAAAACAAGGTGGAGGATTTCACCTTCTCTGGGTTTCCTGAAATGGCACTTCCATTGTTGCTGGAAGCATTGTAACCTTCTGTCCTGTACTTAGGCTTCTTTCCAGACTGAGGGATTCAGGGTCCATTTCCATTCGTTTGGTCCATTTCCTCAGTTAAATGAGGTACAATAGATAGTTTGTAGAAGACCCTACCTTTTTCACCAGTTGGATCAAAAAGTTAAAACCCTGCTTAGATCACAGATGAAAAGAACTCTTCTCATTGCTAGGTTTGTGATATGAACTACATAGTTGACCTCTGCAGTAGGTGCCTAGGACTGAAACTTTTTTGGCTGAAGGTCAGGAATTGCTATAGATAAATAGGCAGATGTTTGTCCTCCACTAGCTCTGTTTAATGTAGTTTAACCATGGCCCTTTCTGCCCCATGGCTTATACTAGTTCCATGCCACTGGTTTAGATTCAGCGTTGGAAAACCTAGAGCAGCAGAGTTGCAGCCTCTGCAGTAATTAATACTGTGCCACTAATTCTGCTCAGAGGAAGCCCAATCAACCCAAAAGTAGACTGAAAATGTAGAGACTAATTTCTTAAGCATGAGACCATGATGACAGCTGCAATTTCTGTGGCTGCTTTTGATACTGAGATTTTTTTTTAAGGCCTCTCTAAATACAGATAATGTTTGTTTTTTTCCCAACTAAAAGCACAGAAGTGACTCAATTTGCAGTTTTCAGAATAACAGCCTTGTTAGTCTGTATCCACAAAAAGAAAAGGAGTACTTGTGGCATCTTGGAGACTAACAAATTTATCTGAGCATAAGCTTTCGTGAGCTACAGCTCACTTCATCGGATGCATCCGATGAAGTGAGCTGTAGCTATTTGTTAGTCTCTAAGGTGCCACAAGTATTCCTTTTCAAATTGCAGTGACATTGTGCTTGTGAACACTGGTTCCTGTAGAAGCTGGCATATGTAAAACGTTTCAGTATTTAGCTTAAGAATGTAAAATAGTAAACTGTTAACTGGTAAGCATTAGTCTTACCGGTTAATCCAGCTTAACGATTAACTCCCAGCCTTTGGTGGGGCAGAGCAGCTGCACTGGCCTGCTGACCAAGTCTGCCAGAGAAGCCCCAGCCCCGTGGGCTGTGCCAGCCGTCCAGAGCAGCATCCCTGGGCTCCACCGGCCGGAGCAGTCCCAGCCCCTCTGTTTAATTGGTGAACTTTTAAAATATTTACATCCCTAATTTAGCTAACATTTTTCAACTTTTATTAGTATTTACATGACTGTCCAGGAGCTGTAATGGGGCCAGGACCCTATTTTCTTTTGGGGGTAAGTGCTCAGATAACATGCTGATATGTAACCTTCTAAAAACCAATACAGAGTTATACTCTGATGCATAAATACATAGTAAAAAAAAATGGTCCCTGCTCTGAATAGCTGACAGTTAATGTGCAGGTTTCAAAAGTTATGGATATGTGCAATTTAAGGACATCTAAATAAATAAGCATTAAATCTCCTACCAATTTTGGTGAAATGTTTTTGGCAGCGTTTCTTTAAGCCTTAAAGGTAAACTTTAAAGCAAAAAGGCTTCCCATTACTGTTTCTTTGATGTAGAACGATAACTGAAAAAAGGCTTCAAGATTTTCTTGATTTTTTTTCTTTACACCTCAAATAACCTTATTTAGATTATTGAAGTGTCACAGCATGCTGAGTGCTTTCCAAATGCAGATAACAGTTCTGAAGATCTTATTACCTACTTCAGAGACCAGTGAACAGAGGATTGTGAGGACTTAATATTCTTTATTTCAAATGCAAACAACTAGACATTCACGTTTAAGTCAATCTCTTACGTTGTAGAGAGGAGTAAAGAAACACTGAAACTTTTTTCTTCAGAGTGCATCTTTAAAACAGTGGCCTTTTTCATACTATTAGCTAAGTATGTAGGTGTAGTAAAGGGGGATGTAGATGCATCTGCAGTCTACAGTAAGTTAAAGCTTGGATGATACTGACTAGGGGTGAGAGTCAAGTATTCCTGGACCATGGATTGACTTTTTTAAAATCATTTTTCTAAAACTAGTGGTAAGAAACACATATTGGTCATGAAAGTATTATACTATGCCATTAAAGCTTGATAAGGTTGGTAGCTCTAACCTTAAAATTCTTTATTGCCCTTCACATTTTTATTCAGACTTGACTTTAGCAAATGAGTCTCAAATTGTTAGTCAATCTTGCTAACGCTGAGCTTCCTACTTGCTATCGGATGGTTTAAAGTGGGGTTCAAAATTTACCAGACAAATAGTGATTCAAAGTAGCTATAAAAGATATGGATGGTTGGAGCTCCAACAGCCAATACCAGGGCCCTGCTCTAGAGAGGAGAAGTTGTGCATCTCTGCAGTCAGTTAGTGGAAGGGGGACAGTGCTGAGATTTCTACCAGGATGCATACCTGCTAAAGTGGAACATCTGAAAATGTGAAGAATGTATGAAAATAATGCCATGCCTTTATTGATCTAATTGAGTATGCTTCATTTTGTTATCTTTTTAAGAACATTTTTCCGCTGCTAGTGCTAGCTCTTACTACGTGATACAAGTATCTGATCTGTTCAAAAAACTAGATTTTTTTGGTCCTGCTGAGCAGAACTTCTGATCTACAGAAAGCTATCAATTTTGGAAGAGAACCTCTGAATACTTGGTGTACAGTACCTCTGGCATCGAGCTATGGAACTGCCTTCAAAAGCCATGTTTGGGAGGTGCATGAGCACTCCCTCAGCGGTGATGTTCTATATTAGTGCACCTATCAGTTACTGTTCTGCCATTGCAGAGTGATTTGGTCCTAGAGATTTGTTCCTGTGTTCCTAGAGTCTTTTCTAGCTTTATTTGTGGATGGAAAGAATATTAAGGGTTTGCACTTAACCATCCTGCAGCAACTCCATGTCTCGATTTCAGTAAATGCAGTCTCTAACCCCAAAACCTATGTACATGTACCTGCCTTGGAAGAGGTTTGTTCTGCCATTTAAAAAAAACAAAGTGCAAAGCGGGTGTCCTGCCCATAACTGTAGCATGTTAACTGTTAGGGCATGGACTACTGGGAAGATAACTGAATGTAAGGCAGGGATGATTATCCCGTTGTATAGGGGGAAAGGCCCACACACAGAGGGTAGTGTGTGTGTGTGTGTGTATATATATAGGCCAATAACTCTCTGCTCCCTGTTCCAGAAAAGTCACCACACATGTCCTATTCACCATGTTCCAGCCTCTCCTGTGAAACATTGTCACCAGAGCAATTGGGATTTGCTACTAGGTTTATCTGAGATCCATTGTGAATTCAACTAACCTTTGACAGCAGCATACGTAGACATAAAGACAGCCTTTGATTATGTCAATAGAGCTGCCTTGTGGAAGACCCTACAAGTCATTGGTGTTTCCAACATTCTCCAGAGAACTTGATTCAAGTTCTACTTAATGATTCTGGCACGGGTGTGTCGTAGGACCCATAGTTCTGACTGGTTTTACACTAGATCCAGGATGAAGCAGGGATGTGTCCTGGCCCCAGCCCTATGCTGTTGGAAAATGAATTGTGTCCTTGAGCATGATCTGCAAATATTGGTATAACTGTCAAGTCAACTTCTTTTAGTGACCAGGGCTATGCAGATGATGATTTGTATCTGGACCAAAGAGGACTATTTCAAAGATGCGCTAGAGAGCTTCCAGGTTGAGGCGGATGTTCTTGGGCAAAACCAAAAATCCATGGTGTTGGCACAAAAGTTGTGATACGAGATATCTGTGCTTCTGGACAAATTGTGGAAGTAATGGGTGACTTTATCTAGGCAGTAAACTGTCATCATCAAATGTGTTCAGCTGGCCAGATATCCAAAGTAGAATTGGTTTAGTAGCCTCATCCATGAAGGACCTGCATGAAGTCTTGTCATAAATATAAAGGGAAGGGTAACAATTTTCCTGTATACAGTACTATAAAATCCCTCCTGGCCAGAGGCACAAAATCCTTTTACCTGTAAATGGTTAAGAAGCTCATGTAACCTGGCTGGCACCTGACCAAAAGGAACAATAAGGGGACAAGATACTTTCAAATGGGGGGGGGGGGTGGAGAGAAGGTTTTGGTCTGTCTGTTGTGTGTGCTTGCCCGACACAGATCAAGGAAGTTTAGAAGTGTGTGCAACAAGAGTGATGTAGTGGTGGGAGTCTGCTATAGACCACCGGACCAGGGGGATGAGGTAGATGAGGCTTTCTTCCGGCAGCTCACGGAAGCTACTAGATCGCATGCCCTGATTCTCATGGGTGACTTTAATTTTCCTGATATCTGCTGGGAGAGCAATACTGCGGTGCATAGACAATCCAGGAAGTTTTTGGAAAGCGTAGGGGACAATTTCCTGGCGCAAGTGCTAGAGGAGCCAACTAGGGGGGGCGCTTTTCTTGACCTGCTGCTCACAAACCGGGTAGAATTTGTGGGGGAAGCAAAAGTGGATGGGAATCTGGGAGGCAGTGACCATGAGTTGGTTGAGTTCAGGATCCTGACGCAGGGAAGAAAGGTAAGCAGCAGGATACGGACCCTGGACTTCAGGAAAGCAGACTTCGACTCCCTTAGGGAACGGATGGCCAGGATCCCCTGGGGGACTAACTTGAAGGGGAAAGGAGTCCAGGAGAGCTGGCTGTATTTCAAGGAATCCCTGTTGAGGTTACAGGGACAAACCATCCCAATGAGTCGAAAGAATAGTAAATATGGCAGGCGACTAGCTTGGCTTAACGGTGAAATCCTAGTGGATCTTAAACATAAAAAAGAAGCTTACAAGAAGTGGAAGGTTGGACATATGACCAGGGAAGAGTATAAAAATATAGCTCGGGCATGTAGGAATGAAATCAGGAGGGCCAAATCGCACCTGGAGCTGCAGCTAGCGAGAGATGTCAAGAGTAACAAGAAGGGTTTCTTAAGGTATGTTGGCAACAAGAAGGAAGCCAAGGAAAGTGTGGGCCCCTTACTGAATGAGGGAGGCAACCTAGTGACAGAGGATGTGGAAAAAGCTAATGTACTCAATGCTTTTTTTGCCTCTGTTTTCACTAACAAGGTCAGCTCCCAGACTGCTGCGCTGGGCATCACAAAATGGGGAAGAGATGGCAAGCCCTCTGTGGAGATAAAGGTGGTTAGGGACTATTTAGAAAAGCTGGACGTGCACAAGTCCATGGGGCCGGACGAGTTGCATCCGAGAGTACTGAAGGAATTGGCGGCTGTGATTGCAGAGCCATTGGCCATTATCTTTGAAAACTCGTGGCGAACCGGGGAAGTCCCGGATGACTGGAAAAAGGCTAATGTAGTGCCAATCTTTAAAAAAGGGAAGAAGGAGGATCCTGGGAACTACAGGCCAGTCAGCCTCACCTCAATCCCTGGAAAAATCATGGAGCAGGTCCTCAAAGAATCAATCCTGAAGTACTTGCATGAGAGGAAAGTGATCAGGAACAGTCAGCATGGATTCACCAAGGGAAGGTCATGCCTGACTAATCTAATCGCCTTTTATCATGAGATTACTGGTTCTGTGGATGAAGGGAAAGCAGTGGATGTATTGTTTCTTGACTTTAGCAAAGCTTTTGACACGGTCTCCCACAGTATTCTTGTCAGCAAGTTAAGGAAGTATGGGCTGGATGAATGCACTATAAGGTGGGTAGAAAGCTGGCTAGATTGTCGGGCTCAACGGGTAGTGATCAATGGCTCCATGTCTAGTTGGCAGCCGGTGTCAAGTGGAGCGCCCCAGGGGTCGGTCCTGGGGCCGGTTTTGTTCAATATCTTCATAAATGATCTGGAGGATGGTGTGGATTGCACTCTCAGCAAATTTGCGGACGATACTAAACTGGGAGGAGTGGTAGATACGCTGGAGGGGAGGGATAGGATACAGAAGGACCTAGACAAATTGGAGGATTGGGCCAAAAGAAATCTGATGAGGTTCAATAAGGATAAGTGCAGGGTCCTGCACTTAGGACGGAAGAATCCAATGCACCGCTACAGACTAGGGACTGAATGGCTAGGCAGCAGTTCTGCGGAAAAGGACCTAGGGGTGACAGTGGACGAGAAGCTGGATATGAGTCAGCAGTGTGCCCTTGTTGCCAAGAAGGCCAATGGCATTTTGGGATGTATAAGTAGGGGCATAGCGAGCAGATCGAGGGACGTGATCGTCCCCCTCTATTCGACATTGGTGAGGCCTCATCTGGAGTACTGTGTCCAGTTTTGGGCCCCACACTACAAGAAGGATGTGGATAAATTGGAGAGAGTCCAGCGAAGGGCAACAAAAATGATTAGGGGTCTAGAACACATGACTTATGAGGAGAGGCTGAGGGAGCTGGGATTGTTTAGCCTGCAGAAGAGAAGAATGAGGGGGGATTTGATAGCTGCTTTCAACTACCTGAAAGGGGGTTCCAAAGAGGATGGCTCTAGACTGTTCTCAATGGTAGCAGATGACAGAACAAGGAGTAATGGTCTCAAGTTGCAGTGGGGGAGGTTTAGATTGGATATTAGGAAAAACTTTTTCACTAAGAGGGTGGTGAAACACTGGAATGCGTTGCCTAGGGAGGTGGTGGAATCATAGAATCATAGAATATCAGGGTTGGAAGGGACCCCTGAAGGTCATCTAGTCCAACCCCCTGCTTGAAGCAGGACCAATTCCCAGTTAAATCATCCCAGCCAGGGCTTTGTCAAGCCTGACCTTAAAAACTTCCAAGGAAGGAGATTCCACCACCTCCCTAGGCAACGCATTCCAGTGTTTCACCACCCTCTTAGTGAAAAAGTTTTTCCTAATATCCAATCTAAGCCTCCCCCACTGCAACTTGAAGCCATTACTCCTCGTTCTGTCATCTGCTACCATTGAGAACAGTCTAGAGCCATCCTGGGAATCTCCTTCCTTGGAAGTTTTTAAGGTCAGGCTTGACAAAGCCCTGGCTGGGATGATTTAACTGGGAATTGGTCCTGCTTCGAGCAGGGGGTTGGACTAGATGACCTTCAGGGGTCCCTTCCAACCCTGATATTCTATGATTCTATGATTCTAAGGAAGCAAGCAATCCAACTCCATTAGAATTAGTAAGTACTAGTAAGGGAATGAATTAGCTTATTTTTGTTTTGGTTTGTGATTTTCTCTGTGCAGAGAGGAAGGTGTATTCCTGGTTTTCTTTTTGTAACTTTAAAGTTTGGCCCAGAGGAAAATCCTGTTTTTGAATCTGATTGTCCTGTAAGATTATCTTCTATTCTGATTTTAGAGGTGCTTCTTTTACCTTTTTTTCTTTATAATAAAGTTCTGTTTCTTTTAGAATCTTTTTTTTTAAGTGTCCTGAAAAAACCCGAAGGTTGGTCTGTGCTCATCTTGTTTATTTTCAAGTCTTCCCAGGAAAGGGGGTGTGGGGGCTTGGGGGGATATTAGGGAGGAGTAGGAACCTAAGCTGGTAGAAATAAGCTTAGGGGGTCTTTCATGCAGGTCCCCACACCTGTACCCTAGAGTTCAGAGTGGGGAGGGAACCCTCACAAGTCTAGAACCAAAAGAAGATGAAAATTATATTCAAAAGTACATATTTATCAAACCTGAATACTTCGGTTCCTTTCCATTTAGAAGTAGAAGTGAGGGCCCACAGAGACAAGACTCATGCCTTGTGCCAGAGCCATATAAGGGGGTGGAACAGAACAAAGGGGGTAATTTACTTTGTTCTGTCTGTTAGTAATTGGAACCATTTAAATCCTACTTTTTGTATTTAATAAAATCACTTTTGCTTATTAATAAACCCAGAGTAAATGATTAATACCTGGGGAGGAAACAGCTGTGCATCTCTCTATCAGTGTTATAAAGGACAGACAGTTTACAAATTTACCCTCTATAAGAGCTTTATCCAGAATAAAATGGATTTATTTGTGGTTTGGATCCCATTGGGAGCTGGGTTTCTGGGTGCAGGAGACAGGAACACTTCTTAAGCTGTTTTCAGTTAAGCCTGCAGCTTTTAGGGGATGTTGTCCAGACCTGGGTCTGTTCGCAGTGGGCAAGCATGTCTGGCTCAAACCAGGAAGGTTGCTAAATTCTCAAGCTGCTCGGGAAAACGGGCTTAGAGGTAGTCCGAGCATATCAAGTGGCATTTCCCAAGGGGATTTCTGTGATCCAACCCATCACACTCCTAACTCCAGATATAGAAATAATACATGCAAACAAGTAGGATGAACACACTTAGTGGATTACAAGATTTCTAATGACACCATACAAGGGGTATTTAGCATAAAGCATATTCCAGCTGTGTCATATTCATAAGCATATTTCCATAAAGCATATAGAGTGCAACATCAAACTATGAACCACCGCAGTTTAAGTATATTGTTGATCTTATTAGCCTTTTGGCCACAGTGTCTCATTAGAAGTTGGTGTTCAACCAGTTATTCTCCATGACCCCCAAATGTCAGTCACTGCTTCCCAGGATAGTCCCCCATCTAGTAAGTGTGGCCTACATTCTTAGTACTTGGGTATATATGTTTGTGCCCAGTATATGAGGCAATTCAGATTGCTTTGACAGTGATCTGTTCTCTTTATTTACTGCTCCCCCAATTTTTGTGCTCTTCAAACTTTCAGTAATTTTTGTTTTCTTCTAGGTCATTTATAAAAATGTTCAATAGCATAGGACCCAGAACCAATCCCTTATGGGACTTGTTTAGAAATATATGCGTTTTATAGTTACGTTCTGAGACCTATCCATTAGCCAATTTTAATTGCTATGTGCTATGTTATCTTTAGGTAATTCTAGTCTTTAATCAAAATGTTGTATGGTACTAAGACATCTGAAAGATGAATTTAGGACTGTCATCTAGTCCTCCTTTCATTCCAGGAGCAACACAGAGCACCTCCAGTGCCATAAGGGATGAAGTCTCTCATGCAGACCAGTGAACTCAGATCTTTCTCCTTTGCCTGAACCACCAGCTTCTTGGCAAGATCTCATGCAAGAAACTCTCCAGTTATTGATGTGACATTATTACAAGCTTTTAAAGGACCTCTTAGAAGCTTATGTCTACACTGACTTAATCTACAGACTCATAAGGCATACTTCAGCACTGGCACCATGCCAGCATTGGCATCCTCAACCAGCCCATGTCTCAGCCTATGCTACCAGGGACACTGGTTCTCCTGTCACCTCTTCCTAACCATCATACAGAGCAGCCTGACAAGGATGACTGGAAAGATAAACACCCTGGAAGACTCATAAGTCTCCCTGGAGAACATCATCTGTCTCACCAGAGGACCAGATTGGGTCGTCTTCAGTGTGTGATGAGTACACCGTTTGAAGAGCTCCTAGAGAGGATAACAGACCCTAGCTGCTGTTAGGGTTGGAAGATTCCAGGGCAGGGATCACTGTTTTCATATCCTGTAGTCCCATCCAAAGTAGGAGCTAGCTCTCCCTTTTGGTTCTGTTTTCTTCAACCTGCTAGGGACAGCCTGTCCCTAAATGTACAGACAGGATGAACCCACTAGCAGATAAGGGCCTCTAGTTTTTAACGCAGCATCCTGTAGCCAAAATTTTAGGTGTCTTCTCATAAGAGAGTGAGAGGGATTAGTCACCATATGCTGCCCCTCCCCTTCCTTGAACAGGGAGAAATGGAAGTTGGACATAATTGGAAGAAGAGCATATTCATTTGACTTTCTTGGCATCAGGATACCCAATGACATGAGTCTAATATCCTACTGCAGTCATGCCTTTTGCGATGCCATCGCATGCCATGGATTCCCTTCCAGAGAAGTAAAAGGAAGCAGCAAATACCCTAGTGATGAGGGTCATATCCAGGCCAAGCATTTGCTAAGAGCTGCCTGTGGTTCTTCTGACTCAATGACCTAAATTATGGCCATGGAGGATGAGGGCTTACCAAGATATTTTTAGTTAGGCTTTTCTGGCTTTACATCAGAACCACAGGGCAAGATTGAAGATCTTCCCTTTGAGAGCATTAGCCTCTTCAGTGAGAGAGCACCAAAGGCATCAAGGCCTGGATCTTTGGATCTGACACAGATCACATCCACATATCCCTCTGCTTCTGACTTCCAGGGCAAACGTCCTTGATACCAGGAGTTCCAACCTCAGAAGTGATAGCAGCCTCTTAAGTCTGCTGCTGGAAAAAGACCCCAATAACATAGGGGCAAGATTCCTTGATGCTACACATCAGTCCTCTACATCTGCCTTTTATCAGGGTCTTTTTGGGTGTCATGCCCTGTAAAGGTTCCTTCCCCACTCTGAACTCTAGGGTACAGATATGGGGACCTGCATGAAAGACCCCCTAAGCTTATTCTTATCAGCTTAGGTTAAAAACTTCCCCAGGGTACAAACTTTGCCTGTCCTTGAACCCTATGCTGCTGCCACCACCAAGCGTGTTAAAGAACAGGGAAAGAGCCCACTTGGAGACATCTTCCCTCAACATATCCCCCCAAGCCTTACACCCCCTTTCCTGGGGAAGTCTTGATAAAAATCCTCACCAATTTGTACAGGTGAACACAGACCCAAACCCTTGGATCTTAAGAACAATGAAAAAGCAATCAGATTCTTAAAAGGATTTTAATTTAAGAAAAAGTAAAAAAAAAAAAAAAAAAAATCACCTCTGTAAAATCAGGATGGTAAATACTTCACAAGATAATCAGATTCAAAACATAGAGAATCCCTCTAGGCAAAACCTTAATTTACAAAAAGACACAAAAACAGAAATATACATTCCATTCAGCACAGCTTATTTTTACTAGCCATTTAACAAAAGGAAATCTAAGGCATTTCTAGCTAGATTACTTACTAACTTACCAGAGTTTCTGAGATGGTGTTCCTGATCTGTTCCCAGCAAAAGCATCTCACAGACAGACAGACCCTTTGCCCCCCCCCCCCCCCAGCTTTGAAAGTATCTTGTCTCCTCATTGGTCATTTTGGTCAGGTGACAGCGAGGTTATCTTAGCTTCTTAACCCTTTACAGGTGAAAGGGTTTTGCGTCTGGTCAGGAGGGATTTTATAGCACTGTATACAGAAAGGTGGTTACCCTTCCCTTTATTTTTATGACATGCCCTTACTTGTCCTGGGGTGGAATTGCACAATTCTTCCACTATTAGACTGGGATCTGATTACAATGCTCTGTCTATTGCTTATCACTGTGCAAATCTGACAGGAACCTGTGTCCAGTGATCTGCAGTGACAAACAACCTTTTTGCAACAAGTATGTCTACTAGCAAATAGCACAAAGCATCGAAGAAAATAGTCAGTGTGCATTTAATCTTACACTTCACTACAAGCAAATATAGATGGGCTTCCCTCATGAGCTACTGGAATAGAACATACACAACTTAGATTCTTTTGGTAAGCCCTGGAGCTCTAAGGACCCAGCCTGGTCTCCATTTTACTTCCAGAATGCACCTCCCAGTCAGTTTTTCCCTCTCTCAAGGACTCGCTCTTTTCAAAGCCCCTCCCTTCTGGTGTGCCTGAGCCCAACTACCACTTTCCTTTATTACAAAGCCTAACTGTGAAGTCTTTCCTTTGCCTCCCCCCACCCACCTACTTGCCATCTGAGAGCAACCCGGTGAAGGTTGCTCTGTGACTTTTCACAAGTTTTATGCCTGGGGGAATGTGGTGAAACTTTCTGCTTCCTCTGACATTGTTTATATCTCAGAAATCTGTACATAAAACAAATCTTGGAGTACAGATCTATAATCACGACTGAGCATCCCCCAGAATTGCCACAATGGCTTTTAGAACTTTTTGGTCAGCTCCCAAAATCACACTTCATTGTCTGTGTCCCAAAAATATCTGGGCTTATTCTGGTTATGAGCAAATTCTTTCTGGTTTAACCATATAGTGTAAAACTGAAATAATTAACTACAAGTAATCTCAGGTTGTATTTTCCTTGACCCCTACAAAAGAATACAATTTATTAAAGATTAACTTGCGAAAGGGTGCCTTTTATTTACTTTTCTCAGAATTATCTTCCTTTTTTGTGCCCATTTTTGCAGTAAACCTATTCCAGGTTGCACAGTAAACAGTTGCACTCTAGCACAATCAGTGTAATATTAGTGTTTAGATGGTTGATGGTTGGGGTGGAGAATTATTTGCTGCATTTTTTTGTTTAAAAAAAGTCATTGATAGCTCAAAACTTTCCACACTCTTTTGTCAGGTTTATTTTTTTTAGGTGAGGAGGTGGTCTCTGTTCAGCATTGCTGCCAATGCACAGCATGTGTTGGTCATAATAATGAAGGTTGGAATCACACTATACTTGAATTTCTTATCAGGCCTCGTGGTGTCAGAAAACTGAAGTTCTCGGACCATGGGATCAGCATAAATGATATATGAGACTTTAGAACTGCAAGAATAAAGTGGTTTCAGAGTAACAGCCGTGTTAGTCTGTATTCGCAAAAAGAAAAGGAGTACTTGTGGCACCTTAGAGACTAACCAATTTATTTGAGCATGAGCTTTCGTGAGCTACAGCTCACTTCATCAGATAAAGTGGAAACAGATGCTCTTTTTAGAAAAACTAGTTTATTTCGAACATGTTGAGTGACTATATTTGTGAAAATTAGTGAATTGGATGTTCAAATTGGACCAAAATGTATTATGAAGATAAGTATTTTAGCTTAACAAGCACTTTCTACAGCAGTATAAAGTGGAAATTAATGCCATCCAACACTGAATGGATAACTGAAATGCTTAAATCCCACTCTCAACTGTGCACTTGGCTACTACTGCTGCTGCATCTGATAACATGCTCTCCACTATTTTCTATGTATGAAGAACCCAGAGGTGTACACTAAATAAACTACCTGTTTAAAGTAGTTATCTTAACTGAAGAGAGCACTCTTATACTACGTATAACTTGCAGGAAGAATATTTGCAACATTGGAAACTGATTTATACAAAAGCATAGCTAGTATGAAGGGATATAAACTAAAATGAAAAATTGCTCTGGAAGAAAATCATTCTATATGTGTGTGTATATATTCAGCTTAATGTAGGAGATTTTTTCTTCAGGAGTAGATTGATTTCCCATTAAAATATTTTAATTTGTAATAATTAAAAATTTAAAAAGTGTTTAAATTTTTTTCTTGTTATAGTGCCTTCATTCCATTGGATGTTCCTCAGAAGAGAAATTCCACTGAGTGGGAGAAAGTGAAATACCTGTTTGAGGAACTTGGAAGTAGTCGTAAGTACTTTCAGGAATTTTGTGTTTTAACTTGGCGTTAAACAGTTAGTTATATTTTTTGCCTTAATAGTGCGAAGTGGCATCTGAATAAGAAAAATAGCATGTGCTTTCTCATAAGGAATAGAATTTGTTTGAATTCAGTTATTGACAGGTAAAATGTTTTTAACATAGGAATTTCCATACTGGATCAGACCTGTGGTCCAGGTAGTCCAGTATTGTCTCCATCAGTAACCAGCACCAGATGCCTGAGAGGAAGCTGCAAAAAACTGCTCCCATAATGGTGTTATCCTAATCCTTAATAGTTAGAGACTAGCTTAAACCCTGACTCAAGAAACTTTTTACCCTTTCCAAAAACTTTTTGTCATTAACGGTTATATCTCTAGACGTCCTTGTTACCCATGTAAAGGTCCAATCTTTTCTTTGGATCTTACTAAGAGAAAACTATAAGTGTTTAAGATCTTAAGTCATACAGCGAACGTATATAGTCTTAACATCACACAGAATTATAACCAAATATTTGAAAAACCTTGCTCTATTGGGGTATGAGATTGGAGTTCTTTGTATCTTTTGCACTAGACATCACACGTTTTGCAAAATAGGGAGGTGATATTCCTTTCAGTGCTCTAGGTATGTGATGTCAGCTTTGCACATCAAATTTGCTGGATGGGAACCAGTTCTATTAGCTTAGCTTACCTCAAATTTGAGTGTAGAAGGCTCCACTGGAGAAGAGTCAAGGGATGTTGAGGAGGAGGAACAGGGGTTTGTACAAGGAGTGGGAGAGACTGTTGACTTTGGACAGTCTTCCCTTACGTTTTTAGGAGTTTAGTAATTGTGATGGATGCCCTAAGACCAGTGAAGTTCAGTACAACTAGTAATGACTTGGATGCCAAAGATGAATGGTTAATAAAAATGACAGGATTACAGTTCGTATCTTTTAATACTATGGTGATGGGTGGTATAGGAAAAACTTAAAATTGAATCGGGTTGAAGGTCTCTAAAAACTATATTTAACACAGGTAATAAGTCAGCATAGTTGTGGTGCTTACTAGAGGGGAAAAAATTAAACTACTCATAAAATTCTGAATTGTTAACTTAAGAAAAAGTTTGGTGTATTTATTTATTTGGAGGAGACAATGAAGACTTCTGGCCAACACTAAGCTGTAGTCAAAGGATTCTGGGATATAGTCAAAACAGAATAATTCTGAGAAAAATACATGAACCGAGGCACTAAATGGCTTTTTGATAGTGTGGATTTGCAAGTTTTCACCACCACAAAATGTGTATCAAGACTAAGAGTTCCTGGATGCTGTTCCTTTGTCTGAATTTCTTAGATGAATTCCTGGCCCCATTGAAGTTAATGGCAAAATTCCTATTGTTACTTCAGTAGGGCCAGGATTTCATTCATTAAGTCTATGGGCAAACTGAATTAGGCTATTATGTCCTTTTATATGCTCCTCTTCATTTTAGAACTTCTCCATACGAAGGTATAAAAAATGCATCTGGAAAGATGTTGGGCATGCTTTGTAACTTCTAGAATATTAAGACTACAGTAACAAGCTTTACATTTACAATAGAATATTGCTTTTGACTTGCCCAGGATATAGTGAAGGTATACAAGAAGAGGGTGACAAAGGCTAGTTTGGGTATTTATTTAGCTTGTAAAGAAGAGGAAATGGATATCTGAAACTACACAAATATATTAAAGCCCAGTCACGCGCTTCTAGTCATCCTGCTCTCCCATAATACAAAAGCAATGGGACATGTGCGGTCATTGAGACATGAAATGATGGAAATCAATTAATGTTTAATTTGCATATATGTTTCACTGCCAAAATCAATCAGGAGTTGGAGGATTAGATATATGAACAAATACTTCTAATGTAAGAAGTTACACTTTGTAATTTATCTTGCTTTTAGTATATAAACAAAGCCAGTTGGCAGTAGCATATAGTTCTTTATTACACAATTGACTACAGGCATTATATGGAGACAGATTACTAATTCAGATGGATAAGTGGCCTCTTGTAGTGTGACTTTGTGTCTAACTTTTTCTACAACAAATGATTAAGTGTTTTGAATCTTGCATATAACTTGGTCCAAAGTACACTGCAGATGTGAGTCTCTCGTTTACTTACCTGGTGGTTTGAATACTTTGGGTCATATAATACCATAGGGTCTTTGATGATAACTGAACTAGTAGCAGACTGGACTCATCTGTCAAGCATAAAAATAGTAAATAAAGGGGCTTGTTTTGTTTTTTGTTTAACTATTTGAGTAACTAAATACTTCAGTCTTAAGCTTTCTGAGAATTCTGTAAGATGGTGAAAAAATTCAGTATTCAGAACAAGGTCAAACTACTTATTACTAACAGTCTTATCTGTTTACTGTCCTAACTGTTGGAACGCTTTGGAGGTAAAAAAGAAAAATGTCCAGAATTTCTATGTAATCATAGGAAACTAAACAGAAGACTTAACATCCTATATTTTCGTGCTTCCTCCCCAGCCAGTACTGAATTTCAGTCCCTGTGCTCAATACTTTTCTTGTTTTGGTAAAACATTTTGTTTTTATCATATCTTCATCCTTATTGGGTTTTTGTTCATCACATACAGGCTTCTTCTCACCACATTACCATCCTTTGGCTCACTGTACTGACCCTGCCTTTTCCACCACATCGAGTTCGTCTTTTGCTTTGCTTTTAAAAGCCCATCACAGTTTTTCCCCACCCAGATTATCTTTTTTGTTGTTGATACATAGGGCCCTTTGTTTTCAGTTTTCATTTTATTTAGTTTTTCCTGGGAACTTGAGTGTTTATTACCACGATAACAAAAAGAGGCAAAAATCAGGGCAAAAAACTATATTAATTTTTCTGGGTGACTATCTGGGTTTTTTTTGGTGGATGGAAAGATGGCGAGAAAAGTGTTTAGTAGATTAATGCTTTGAATTCTGTTCATCAGTGTGGTTTGCTGCAGAACTAAAATAGAACTCAAAACACAATGCCACCTCTGAGTTTAAGAAAACTATATCTCTACTCCCCAAATAAAACTTGTAATTTGAATTATCAGTTGACTGTTGTAACCCTAAAACTATTAGCCTATAAATATTTACCTTTAAGAATTGGGCCACACCATTTGCAGCGCATACACTCAACTTCATCCTTTTCTCCTGTTTTTTTTTAAATTTCTAATACTTGTGTTCTGAAATGTATTCGATACAGATTTTCATTTTCTTCCTATTTTAGTGTCAAATCTTTCATCGATTATCTGCAGATGCACATGCACTTCAGAGCTTGTGTTGTGTGCATCTTCTAGACTAATACAAATCCTTACTTCAATAGGCAGATTTGCATATACACACACACAAACTAATGTATTATTTTAATACATATATCTCATGCCATACATTGTTTTATTAGGAAAATACAATACACTTTTTTAATGTATTTGAATGATACAAAAGCAGGGTGAAAATCGGACAAAACTGAGTAATTTTTGTAAGCCCCAGGAATTTTTTGGTAAAATTTAGTTTTCAGTTTAAACCAAGGGGCTTACTGATACACCACTTCTGCTGTGCAAGTGATAACTGATAACATCAATTTCTTCCTTGTCTGCTTCTCCAGTAAGCATCTTTAAATTTTCTTCTGTTGCCCCTTGTATGTGAACTTTCTGAACTAGTCCATAAATTACCAAGAGAAAGTTCTTTCAAATCCCCCTTCCTCAAGATCCACTTCTACCTTGATTCATAGAAGACATTGCTACCTAGGACTATTTGTTATGTTGAAACATGCTTGTTTCACATTTACCTTATCTGTCTCCCCTTCCTGCACTTGTGCTTTTTTTAATAAAGCAAAAGTGTGCTGTGCCTACCACAATAGGGTTCCCGTATCTTAACTAGGGCCTCTAGCTACTTCCATAATAAGTGAAATTATTTAGGTGGAAGATCTTTGGGAATTGACTTGGAACTATCAGCTTATGCTCTTAGCCTATGTAAGCACACTCCTATTACTGGTTTCAGAGTAGCAGCCGTGTTAGTCTGTATCCGCAAAAAGAAAAGGAGTACTTGTGGCACCTTAGAGACTAACCAATTTATTTGAGCATAAGCTTTCGTGAGCTACAGCTCACTTCATCGGATGCATACTGTGGAAAGTGTAGAAGATCTTTTTTTATACACACAAAGCATGAACAAATACCTCCTCCCACCCCACTCTCCTGCTGGTAATAGCTTATCTAAAGTGATCACTCTCCTTACAATGTGTATGATGATCAAAAAAAAAGATGATGATCTTTTTTTTTGATTATCATACACATTGTAAGGAGAGTGATCACTTTAGATAAGCTATTACCAGCAGGAGAGTGGGGTGGGAGGAGGTATTTGTTCATGCTTTGTGTGTATAAAAAAAGATCTTCTACACTTTCCACAGTATGCATCCGATGAAGTGAGCTGTAGCTCACGAAAGCTTATGCTCAAATAAATTGGTTAGTCTCTAAGGTGCCACAAGTACTCTTCTTTTTGCGGATACAGACTAACACGGCTGTTACTCTGAAACCTGTCATTATGCAAGGCACTGCATTTAGCTGTATGGAGCGGAAATCTATCAACTGCATGAAAAAACTTGTACAGATACAGACAGACATCATCTTCCTTTCCAAATGCAAACAGATGGACATCGTACCAAAAGGACTGAAGGTAAAAAATCCGTTACAATCTACATACCACACAGACTATGCTGACAGCTTGTGCCACACGCTCCCAAAGAAACTGCGGAATCACCTGATCAACATCGTCTACAGCAAACAGAGAAAGATTAAGAATGAGCTCTCAAAAATGGATACTCTCATAAAAAACCAACCTTCCACACCAACTTCCTCGTGGCTGGACTTTACTAAAACTAGACAAGCCATTTACAACACACACTTAGCTTCTCTACAAAAGAAAAAGGACACTAAACTTTCTGAACTACTACATGCCACAAGGGGCCACAGCAATGGTTCCCTCAACCCACCCAGCAATATTGTTAACCTATCCAACTATACTCTCAGCCCAGCAGAAGCAGCTGTCCTATCTCGGGGCCTCTCCTTCTGCCCCTCCACCCCCACGAACATGATACAGTTCTGTGGTGACCTAGAATCCTATTTTCGATGTCTCCGACTCGAGGAATATTTCCAACATACCTCTGAACAACCTACTAATCCACAGAGACCTCCCTACCAACACTACACAAAAAAAAAAAAAGGATTCTAGGTGGACTCCTCCTGAAGGTCGAAACAGCAGACTGGACTTCGACATAGAGTGCTTCCGCCGACGTGCACGGGCTGACATTGTGGAAAAGCAGCATCACTTGCCCCATAACCTCAGCCATGCGGAACACAATGCCATCCACAGCCTCAAAACAACTCTGACATCATAATCAAAAAGGCTGACAAAGGAGGTGCTGTTGTCATCATGAATAGGTCGGAATATGAACAAGAGGCTGCTCGGCAGCTCTCCAACACCACTTTCTACAAGCCATTACCCTCTGATCCCACTGAGAGTTACCAAAAGAAACTACAGCATTTGCTCAAGAAACTCCCTGAAAAAGCACAAGATCAAATCCGCACAGACACACCCCTGGAACCCTGACCTGGGATATTCTATCTACTACCCAAGATCCATAAACCTGGAAATCCTGGGCGCCCCATCATCTCAGGCATTGGCACCCTGACAGCAGGATTGTCTGGCTATTTGGACTCCCTCCTCAGGCCCTACGCTACCAGCACTCCCAGCTACCTTTGAGACACCACTGACTTCCTGAGGTAACTACAATCCGTCGGTGATCTTCCTGATAACACCATCCTGGCCACTATGGATGTAGAAGCCCTCTACACCAACATTCCACACAAAGATGGACTACAAGCTGTCAAGAACACTATCCCCGATAATGTCACGGCTAACCTGGTGGCTGAACTTTGTGACTTTGTCCTTACCCATAACTATTTTACATTTGGGGACAATGTATACCTTCAGATCAGCGGCACTGCTATGGGTACCCGCATGGCCCCACAGTATGCCAACATCTTTATGGCTGATTTAGAACAACGCTTCCTCAGCTCTCGTCCCCTAACGCCTCTACTCTACTTGCGCTATATTGATGACATCTTCATCATCTGGACCCATGGAAAAGAAGCTCTTGAGGAATTCCACCATGATTTCAACAATTTCAATCCCACCATCAACCTCAGCCTGGACCAGTCCACACAAGAGAGCCACTTCCTGGACACTACGGTGCTAATAAGTGATGGTCACATAAACACCACCCTATACCGGAAACCTACTGACCGCTATTCCTACCTACATGCCTCCCAGCTTTCACCCTGACCACACCACATGATCCATCGTCTACAGCCAAGCTCTGCAATACAACCGCATTTGCTCCAACCCCTCAGAAAGAGACAAACACCTACAAGATCTCTATCAAGCATTCTTACAACTACAGTACCCACCTGCAGAAGTGAAGAAACAGATTGATAGAGCCAGAAGAGTTCCCAGAAGTCACCTGCTACAGGACAGGCCTAGCAAAGAAAATAACAGAACGCCACTAGCCATCACCTTCAGCCCCCACTAAAACCCCTCCAACGCATTATTAAGGATCTACAACCTATCCTGAAGGATGACCCAACACTCTCACAAATCTTGGGAGACAGGCCAGTCCTTGCCTACAGACAGCCCCCCAACCTGAAACAAATACTCACCAGCAACCACATACCACACAATAGAACCACTAACCCAGGAATCTATCCTTGCAACAAAGCCCGTTGCCAACTGTGCCCACATATCTATTCGGGGACACCATCACAGGGCCTAATAACATCAGCCACACTATCAGAGGCTCGTTCACCTGCACATCCACCAATGTGATATATGCCATCATGTGCCAGCAATGCCCCTCTGCCATGTACATTGGTCAAACTGGACAGTCTCTACGTAAAAATAAATGGACACAAATCAGATGTCAAGAATTAAAACATTCATAAACCAGTTGGAGAACACTTCAATCTCTCTGGTCACGCGATTACAGATGTGAAAGTTGCTATATTACAACAAAAAAACTTCAAATCCACACTCCAGCGAGAAACTGTTGAATTGGAATTCATTTGCAAATTGGATACAATTAACTTAGGTTACCTTGCATAATGACTTAGCCACTCCCAGTCTCTATTCAAGCCTATTTCCCCTTGTTTTTTTCCTACCCCCTCCCCCCCCGACCTTCTTGTTAAACCCTGGATTTGTGCTGGAAATGGCCCAACTTGATTATCATACACATTGTAAGGAGAGTGGTCACTTTAGATAAGCTATTACCAGCAGGAGAGTGGGGTGGGAGGAGGTATTTTTTCATGCTTTGGAAAGTGCAGAAGATCTTTTTATATACACGCACAGTATGCATCCAATGAAGTGAGCTGTAGCTCACGAAAGCTTATGCTCAGATAAATTGGTTAGTCTCTAAGGTGCCACAAGTACTTCTTTTCTTTTTGCGAATACAGACTAACACGGCTGTTACTCTGAAACCTTAGACTAACAAATTTATTAGAGCATAAGCTTTCATGAGCTATAGCTCACTTCATTATTACTGTTTCCTTAAATATTGTTTTAGGCTCATTTACTTACTTATTGTCTCATTTGTATTGTAACCTCTTGAGGACAGAAGAGTGCTTAGTCTTCCACATTCCAAGCTCTCTTTCAGTCGTTGTGGATAACATCCATATCCTCTGTCATTCAGACTTGTAACTTCAGTATCATCTTAGACTCCGCATTCTCTAGATCCTCACATCCAGGTCATGTCTAAATCTTACCAATTCTTCTAGCATAACATCGCTAAGATGTGCCTCTTCTCTGAATCTGTGCAACTAAAACCTGTCGTCTTTTCTTGACAACGTACTCACTGGCCTTGATAAATGCAGTCTTGCTTTCTTATATCTAATCAAAACACTGCTGTAAAGATAATTTTCCTAGCTTGTTGCTTCAACCATGTTAATCTCTCTTTCTGTCCTCCAACCCCCCCAACCCGGAACTTTCATAGTATATCTCCATGATACTTCTCAACTCTTAAATGCTGTGGATATGACAACTTCTGTATCTGCTGTGCCACAGATGCCAGCATTCATCACCCATTTGTTACGCTTTGAAACAGCACCTTGATGCTTGTGCTCTTGCTACCTCTCACACGTGGGTAGATTCCCCATAAACATCCACAAAACTAGCTCACTGTCATAATTCATATCCCTCCTTAAATCAGTGCTTCGTTATGCTTTTGAAACACTTAAACAGCTGGTGTGCTGACAATTGCCTATCATGCTGACAATATATTGTCTCATTGTTTTCCTGTGCTCCCTTGTCTCTGTAACCCCCTAATGTCCTGTCTTACACTTGGGATAAGACCTTTGTAGCAGGGACTGTCTCCATGTATTTGAACAGTGCCAAGCATAATGGGTTCTTGGTCTATGATTGGGGCTAGTAGGGGCTAGCACTGTACAAATAACATTTTATACTAATAAATCAAGGCGAAACTGAGCAGCCATACCTGTAATACATATGGTCATACAGTTGGCAGAATTTGACTGAGGTTATAAAACATTTCAGAGCATGCATGGTGGCTTGAAACGAAGGATGTAGTTTCAGATGGATAGCTAACTAGAAAAAACAGTTTCAGGTTACACACTGATTCAACAGATAAGTGTCATGGGTTTGAAGATATTTGTCATGACTCAAAGCATCTATACTGTGACTACAGGGCTAGTTTAGCTCAATATAAACTTTTGGAGAAAGAATGTTTGGGGAAAAAAAAATCTCCTGGAGTTTTAGTTAAGTAAATGAGTACCATGAAAGGGACGTTGTCAACTTAAAAAATACTGCTTTCTGAAAATGTTGTGCCTACTATTGCTCCAAGTAGTATCTGACATTAAGCTGAAATTAGTGAAAATCTTTCCAGTTTACTTTTTCTGCTGTATAATCCAGTTCTTCTTACAGTGCTTTCTCATGTCCATTCAACTTAGGTGAGTGCTCACCACATGCACTGGTGCCAGAAGTGTTTTCCCTCAGCAATATCCATCGGGGACTGGGCTCCGGTGCCCCCCTGGAGTGGCAGGCCTATGCCACGGTATATAAGGTGCTGCCGGCTTCCCCCCACCCTCAGTTCCTTCTTGCCACCAGTGACCATGCTGGAACTGTAGCTACTTCAGCTGGCTCTGTTGCTTTCTTGTTCGTACGAACTCGTTAATTCTTGTATGATAGTGTATATAGTTTTCTGTTAGTGTTAGTAAATCCCTTAGCTACAGTTAAACTTCATAGGTCCCAAACAGGACTTTGCCTTGGGATGGGGCATGCCCTGGTTCCCAGGCTTTAAGCCCTGTGATTACTGCAAGAGGCCCATGCCCATTAGTGATCCACACAGCAGCTGTCTGTGTTGCTTGGGTGAAGGGCACGTTAATGAAAAGTGCGAAATTTGCAAGTCCTTCAAGTGAAAGACTAAGGAGGAGTGCGATATTTGAGTGATAGAGTGATCCTTATGGAGTTGGCCCTTACCCCAGGCACCAGAGCATAGCTCCGACTCAGCACCGAGCCCTGTGCCCTCGATACGCAGTGTCCCACTGGGACCGTTCACTCGCCGGTTCCAGTCCACATCCGGGGCTCCGACCAAGAAGACGGCACGGGCTCGGTCTCCAGCTTCCCGCAAGGGAAAAGATAAGTCTGTGTGCGAGCCATGTCCCGGGCTGGGCAAGTCTTTACCCCCTATAGGAATCTCAGGCCAAAGCTCTGGTTGAGCGGGGTAGCCTGCCCGCAAGCCACCCCGGATAGTGGCAGAGGCCTCCACCAGCTCCAGGTACTGTCCATGTCGGAGGCCCTGCAGGCAGCACATGAGATCATGTCCCTCCTGGTGCCACCCACACTGGCTCCTGCGATTCCCTGGTGACGGGGTAAACCCACATTTGGACTGCCCCAGTCCCCACCTCAGCGGTATAATTCTCTGTCACAGGGCACGTCCCACTAGTGCTCGCCCTCCCATAGCCGCCATGTCTCTGACTGTGAAAGGCAGACGCAACACAGCCTCATTCAGTTCCCAGACTTTGGGTACTGGCAGAGAGGCTCGAGGTGCAGCTCGCCGAACACCAGGTGCAGATCTCTGGAAGCACATGCCCTCCAGCAGGAGTACTGTTCCCAGCACCCGGTATCTCCGAGACCACAGTATCGCTCCAGGGACCCATCAAGTGATCAACGCTACCATTCCTCTGACAGTCACCGATCCCCTAGGAGGGCATCACCGCGTGCGGGCCCATTCTGACTCCTGGTCCTGCACCTCATCCTGGTACCATTTGTCAAGTGCGAGACGTAGATTGCCGGTTTCAGACAGTCACAGATCCGTCAAGTACCACCTGTCCCCAAGACCCCATTTCAGATCAAACTCCAGGCAGAGTGACTGGCATCGGTTGGGGCAGAGCCACTATTCTGCTCTGTCCTGGTCGCCTGGGAGCGACCGCTCAGGATCCAGCCCTGGTTCAGAGCGAGGTTCCCTGACGGCGGGACACTGTTGGTACCGAAACCAGCCCCGTGGCCTTAGGTACAGTGGCTGGCACTGTGGTACCCATGGAACCTGTGGGGGTTCACCTGGGCCTCCCTGCTCTGTGTTCGGAGCCTCCGAGACCAGCTGCCTCTCTCTCCTGACCTCCTCCAGTGCACAAAGCCTTGGCACAAGGACACCGCAAGTCCAAGAGGGAGTAGGGGAGCAAGCCACTGGGCCACCAATGGTTGTGGAGGACCCTACGACACCGGCATCCTCCTCCTTATCACCAGACAAGGCTATAACAGGGCCCCTGGTTCCTCTGGATGATGCTAAAGTGCAGCAGAAGCTACTGAAGAGGGTCGCTACCAACCCGGGTCTTCAGGCGGAGGAGTTAGATGAGTCCTCGGACTCTCCTTCGATTCCCCTGCTCCATAGCACCGGCCAGGGTGGCTTTGCCCCTTCATGAAGGGGTCTCAAAGATCACTAATATCCTGTGGCAAAGTCCTTCCTCTGTTCCTGCCCATATCCAAGGGAGCTAAGCACAAGTACTTTGTACCATCCAAAGGCCACGAGTACCTGTACACCCACCCTGCTCCCAACTCCCTAGTGGTAGAGGCAGTTAACCACAGGGAGTGACAGGGTCAGCCTGGGGTACCCCCTAAGAATAAAGGACTCCAAGAGACTAGACTTGTTTGTTCATCCTCTAGTCAAGGGTGGCCAACGATCAGGCCCTCCTGGGACACTATGACTTTAAGGAGGAGTTCCAGGCAATCATGGAGGAGGGCATGGCTGCGGCCAGGGCGATTGCTCCAGGCCACGTTGGATGCAGCGGATATCACCGCCCGAACCCTGGCCTTAGCCATCACTGAGCGCAGGGCATCCTGGCTGCTCCTCTCTGGCTCGTCTGTGGAGGCTCAGCAGTCGATGCAATCACACCTGCAAAATCAGGATGGAAGGTAACTTTACAGGGTCAGGTTTCAGAGTAACAGTTGTGTTAGTCTGTATTCTCAAAAAGAAAAGGAGTACTTGTGGCACCTTAGAGACTAACCAATTTATTTGAGCATAAGCTTTCATGAGCTACAAAATAATAAAATAAATTGGTTAGTCTCTAAGGTGCCACAAGTACACTTTTTTTTTTTTTTTTTTCTTTTTACAGGGTCAATACAGAGATTTAAAACAGAGGATTCCCCTCTGGCTCAGCTTCACAGTTACAAAAACAGGAATAAAACTACCTTTGTAGCATAGAAAAATTCACAAGCCAAAACAAAAGATAACCTAATGCATATTTCCTTGCCCTACTTACAATTTCTGTAATTTTAGATGATTTATTCCAGGTATATTTTCAGGAGATGTTGTACCTGGTCTCTTCCTCCGTCCAGAGAGGGAACAAAGAGCCACAAACAAATCCTCCCACCGCTCCACGATTTGAAAGTATCTTCTTTCCTCATTGGTCTTCTTGGTCAGGTGCCAACTAGGTTATTTGAGCTTAACCCCTTACAGGTAAAATAATTTACTACAGCTGCCAAGGAGGGATTTTATGCTACTCTTCTCTCTATATTTGACAGCCATTGACTACAGGTAAATTTAGGCAATATATTGTACAAGCAGAAATTTTCCATGGTAGATGGGCCTGCAGACAACCAGCCATATTACTAGCATTATCATAAAATTGTCCACGGCAGTTAGATGTATCCAAACCTAGGTTATCTATCATTGCCACCACAGCCTTGCCCAGTTTTGCACCTGTGGTTCTTAAAAGGTTGAAACAATCACTCAATTATTTGTCCCTCTGAATTGAGGAATCAGAATATGAGTGTGAGTTGGGTCTATATGCACTCCATGAGGTACTGAATCAACAATTACAGGAATTGTTGGCTTGCTGTAATTCTGGCTTGCTGTAATTCTCCTGCTATGGTATTTTTAATTTTCTTTCTTACCAAGTCAATTAATTTGTTGTACATAGTTGAGGAAAGATAAGAGGGTTTATTTCTTTCCAAATTTAGCCAGGTAGTCAGCCAGACATGGATGAAACTGTGACGTTAGCTCTAGAATCCCTAGTGACTGAATCGTTCTTCTGAAAGAGCATTTAATCTACTGAAAAAAGCTAAGTGTTAAATATTTCTTGTAGATGGAGAGTAAATAAGCCAATATTACTCAACTTCATCGAAGACCAAAAGTTGTTGAACAAACTTTTTTCTCGTCCCTGCAATTGCCCAAAAGTCCGGAAGTTTTCTACATCTGTATTTCTACACACAGCCTGTCAAGGTTCCTTCCCCACCCTGAACTCTAGGGTACAGATGTGGGGACCTGCATGAAAACATGGTAAGCTTACTTTTACCAGCTTAGGTTAAAACTTCCCCAGGGTACAAACTATTTTACCTTTTGCCCTTGGACTTTCGCTGCCACCACCAAACGTCTCACAGGGATATAATTGGGAAAGAGCCCATTTGGAAATGTCTTTCCCCCCAAAATCCTCCCAAATCTTACACCCCCTTTCCTGGGAAAGGTTTGATTAAAAATCCTCACCAATTTGCATAGGTGAACACAGACCCAAACCCTTGGATCTTAAGAAGAATGAAAAAAAGCATTCAGATTCTTAAAAAGAATTTTAATAGAAGACGAAGTAAAAAGAATCACCTCTGTAAAATCAGGATGGTAAATACCTTACAGGGTAATTGGATTCAAAACATAGAGAATCCCTCTAGGCAAAACCTTAAGTTACAAAAAGACACAAAAACAGGAATCTACATTCCATTTAGCACAGCTGCTTTTCTCAGCCATTTAAAGGAATCGGAACCTGTCATAAATATAAAGGGAAGGGTAAACCCCTTTGAAATCCCTCCTGGCCAGGGGAAAGCTCCTCTCACCTGTAAAGGGTTAAGAAGCTAAAGGTAACCTCGCTGGCACCTGATCAAAATGACCAATGAGGAGACAAGATACTTTCAAAAGCTGGGAGGAGGGAGAGAAACAAAGGGTCTGTGTCTGTCTGTAGTCGTCTTGGCCGGGGATAGACCAGGAATGGAGTCTTAGAACTTTTAGTAAGTAATCTAGCTAGGTATGTGTTAGATTATGATTTCTTTAAATGGCTGAGAAAAGAATTGTGCTGAATAGAATAACTATTTCTGTCTGTGTATCTTTTTTGTAACTTAAGGTTTTGCCTAGAGGGGTTCTCTATGTTTTTGAATCTAATTACCCTGTAAGATATCTACCATCCTGATTTTACAGGGGGGATTTCTTTATTTCTATTTACTTCTATTTTTTATTAAAAGTCTTCTTCTAAGAAACTGAATGCTTTTTCATTGTTCTCAGATCCAAGGGTTTGGGTCTGTGGTCACCTATGCAAATTGGTGAGGCTTTTTATCCAACATTTCCCAGGAAAGGGGGGGTGCAAGTGTTGGGAGGATTGTTCATTGTTCTTAAGATCCAAGGGTCTGGGTCTGTAGTCACCTAGGCAAATTGGTGAGGCTTTTTACCAAACCTTGTCCAGGAAGTGGGGTGCAGGGTTTTGGGAAGTATTTTGGGGGGAAAGACGCGTCCAAACAGCTCTTCCCCAGTAACCAGTATTAGTTTGGTGGTGGTAGCGGCCAGTCCAAGGACAACGGGTGGAATATTTTGTACCTTGGGGAAGTTTTGACCTAAGCTGGTAAAGATAGGCTTAGGAGGTTTTTCATGCAGGTCCCCACATCTGTACCCTAGAGTTCAGAGTGGGGGAGGAACCTTGACAGAACCGAACGCATATCAACCTGGATTTGTGCTGGAAATGGCCCAACCTGATGATCACTTTAGATAAGCTATTACCAGCAGGACAGTGGGGTGGGAGGAGGTATTGTTTCATATTCTCTGTGTGTATATAAAGTCTGCTGCAGTTTCCACGGTATGCATCCGATCAAGTGAGCTGTAGCTCACGAAAGCTCATGCTCAAATAAATTGGTTAGTCTCTAAGGTGCCACAAGTACTCCTTTTCTTTTTGCGAATACAGACTAACACGGCTGTTACTCTGAAACATATCTAGCTAGATTACTTACTAAGTTCTAAGATTCCATTCCTGTTCTGTCCCCAGCAAAAGCATCACACAAACAGAGAGAGAGAGAGATGTTTCTCTCTCCCCCCAGCTTTTGAAACTATGTTGTCTCCTCATTGGTCATTTTGGTCAGGTGCCAGTGAGGTTATCCTTGCTTCTTAAACCTTTACAGGTGAAAGGGTTTTTCCTCTGGCCAGGAGGGATTTTAAAGGTGTTTACCCTTCCCTTTATATTTATGACACAGCCAAACCTTTAGGAACCCAATTCTGCCTGTTGTTTTCATCTAGCTTTCGCCCCAGTGCAAAATCTGTAGAAACTTGGTCAGTGGTAGATATCTCTTTTTGCATAGCTTTGAAAGCAGCAACACACTGCTGTATCTCTATGGCCTTTCCTCCTGCTTTCAAATTTTCAACATCGCCAGCTCCAGTCAGACTGCATTGTTCCTGGTCCTCCTCCTCTTCCTCTTCCTCTTCACACCACTCCTCTCCTCCCCCCCCCCCCCCCCCAGCAGAGCCATTTCACAACTCTCTTTTTAGGGGCTTTTCTGGATTTAAAACAGACTGATTAAACTTCAGATTTTTTTCTAATAAAGCTGCTTCTTTTAAACAATGGTTGGTGTATGAAACCATGATTTGTAAATTAGCATATCAGAAGTATAGGTTAGTATAGTTAGAATACATTTTTCAATACCAATGCAAGCAAGTATGTGATGGTATGGATGTTAATTTAAATATTCATGTTGCAGTTCAAATGCATTCTTGTATGTCTAAAATAGATGTGTCAAGAACACTCAAACCACTTGTAGTGGGTTAGCGGTGGTCCCTGCTCTTTTGGGTCGGTGGGAGGCCACTCCACCTCACTACATCACTGTGCGTGGCCCACAGTTAAGGAATTAGCAGGGGAATACACAGCCTGTGGCTCTGGCCTGGCAGAGCAGCAGTCAGTTAAGGTCTCTAGCCTGCAGTCAGTGCAGAGTAGCAAACATTTGTGGGCCTGGGCCCTCAGTCTGGGCGGGACAATAAGGGGTCTGTGGCTTGGGCCTTTATTCAGGGCTGAGCCCCCCCCCCAAAAAAAAAAAAAAAAGGTTGGGCATCCTAGCTCTGGATGGCTGGCAAATACAAACTTATTGGCCTAGAGTGGGGGACTGCCACCCCAGGGGTGGGGTGGCAGGGGATAGGGGGACATGGGCCCTCCCGATTCCATTGCATCCCAGCCCAGGGCCCTAACAGTGGCGGACTGTTCCGCCAGTGGGTCAGTAGAGAATCCATCTACAAGATGCTGACTGTGTCTCTGGCAGAAACGCAGCCAGACTCGGGTTGGCTGCCACTTGACCACTTCCTGGCCTCCCCTCGTGGTGTACTTGCATCTCTGGGGTGTCCTCCGACTCCTTAAGCTAGGTAGCTGGTGGCAGTCCCAGCGACACCTCAGTGCCTTGGTCAGCAGGCAGTTCTAGCCAGTCCTCAGCTCAGTGAGGGTCCGCTGCAGTCTCCCAACTCAGGAGTGGGCAGGAGGCGTCTGTCTTCTTTGGCAGCTGCAGCCCAACTGATTTCCTTGATCCATCCTTTATACTTCCTGTTCCTCCCCCTGATTTCTGGTGGAGGGGTGAACGTGGCCTGGCTCTATCCTCCAGGGTTCAGAACACGGTTCCTTCCCCTCTGGCTCAGTGGGAGGCCACTCCCACCTCATCACACCATCTTATAAGGAGGATGTGGTATCAAATGTTAGTAAATAAAAATGTAAAATTGTGAACTGTATTTTTTGCTCTTGCAGAAATGTATACAGAATACATATTTGTTTTGAGCCTTTAAATAAAAAAAGGAAGAAATATCTGCAGTCATAATTATGGAGCCCTTAGTTTTCTGGGGGACCTGAGTTCCATAGGCCCATCTTTTAATAGGGCCCTGCTTGCTGGCTGGGAAGGAAGAGATTTCATTTTTGTAGTTTGTCTTGGGTGGGTGGTTTTCAGACACATGACTCCTTCAGCATCAGAATGAGTACCATGATTGATAGATAAAGTTCAGCTCCAAGCTCATCTGCGCCCATGGCAACATTCAACTTGAGGTGGACAGCTGCAGAGAACGTATCTAACTGGATAGGTTTGTTTAATGTTTTTTTGGCTCCTGATCCAAGACCAGAAGGGAGATATGGTTATTAAATTTATTTATTGGGGTAGAGTTGTATCTGAGTGAAATAGCTTTATTTAAAATAAATTCCAATTAATGTTAGTTTAAATAAAATAAAATAGTTTCATGTTTAAATGTAGATGGTTCATGGCCCTTACAGTCTTTAACTTTATGATCTTGAGGAAAAAATCTCTGGGTGAAATTTAAATGTTGAATCTTCTCAGTATTAAATGTTAGCCTGGCAGTATCCAAGGTTATGTGAATATTTCCATTGGTGTACTATACCAGGAGGTTGCTCCAATGTAACTAGATTGATTTTATTCATTCATTTATTTATTTATTTAAGTTGCCCCGGTGCAGGTTGTCTAGATAAGCCTTTGTCAGATTAATCTTGCATGAGGATTTCTTCAAACCATTAAAAACTGTAGCACAACTTTTAAATAAAACTTCAAGAAGAGGAGCCCTTCCAAGGTTCATGTGAGCAGTAAAGTATGTCTTTGCATATGCAAGCATGAAATAACAGAAGTCGTTGAAAGTCAAAAATATGAACCCTCTATCTGAAAGGCAAAGCCACCCAAAAAAATTCGATTTCCCTGTGCTGTAGGACAATTGACATCTTTCAAAAGACATCTTCCATTGACTGTCAGGAAATGCCAATAAGAAAACATAGCAAACAGATCAAAGCAGATTACCTAGCAAATAAAACAAACATACAATCTAAGCTTAATATACTAAAGAAATTGGTTATAAGTAGCAAACTCTCACCCTAAACCTTGTTTTAGGCAGATTGCAGCTTGCCTTCAAGAATCTCTGCTCTTGCTTGCAGCTTAACTTCAGATATTCCTTTCACCGGCCAAGCAACCCTCTAGCCTGGGGTCAACCCTTCTCCCCTAGTCAGTCTTTGTTTTCAGGTGTTTCCAGCAGTCGTCCTTCTTGGACAGGGAGTCAATGAAGAATGAACCACGATGATGTCACTCCCCTGCCTTTAATAGTTTTTGCATATGGCGGGAATCTTTTGTCTCCCAGTTTGATTCCTACCCTCTGTCAACGGAAAAACACTAGTATCATGAAATCCAGTACCAGGTGACTTGGTCACATGTCCCTGCAGCTCTAACTCAGAGGCTGTTTGCAGCATCCCCAGGAATGCTTTTTGGTAGGAGATTAGCATCTTCTAAGACCTATTGTTCTCCCTAATGGCCCTTCCCAGCAAGCCATCTAGACTGATTGCGTTCTGTCTAGTGGGTGTTCCCCAGGTGTAAACACATTTTTAATAGATGCATAAACCATATTCTTAACTTCAGATACAAAAATGACAGATGCTTACAAATAGGATTATCATTTAGTAAATCATAACCTTTACAGTATCTCACATGCCTTATCTTGCATAAAATACGTCATAGTTGTGCCATAATTATAACAGTATCTCTGTGAAGAATATGGGGTGGGGCTGGTAGTATCACAATCTTGAAAGCAAATTTTCACTTGTTAAAATATTAATATTACTAAAGAAACAATTTTCATCTGTCTGAAAGTTAGATAACTTATTTTTGCTTTAACAGATAATTAGAGTTAGAATTGTTTAATTGCTAAATTATTGATCTCGTATATTGTAATGGTGAAGGGGTTATGCTTTTACTATGGGATGACCAGATTTTGAATGTGGACTGGTCAGGACATCTTGCTTCACTTTTAAGTGCTCTTATATTCTGAAAAATGACTATAAAATTGGCATCGAAGTTCTATATTTTACTCTGATTTTCAGATTGTGGGTAAAACTTTCAAAAGTGAGTTTGTTCCCTGTTTTCAAAAAGCACTTGGGGGTCAATATGATCTGGGGCTCATAGTTGACTAAAGCTAAATATGAGTCAACAGTGTAACACTGTTGCAAAAAAAGTAAACATCATTCTCGGATGTATTAGGAGGAGTGTTGCAAGCAAGACATGAGAAGTAATTCTTCTGCTCTACTCCACACTGATTAGGCCTCAACTGGAGTATTGTGTCCAGTTCTGGGCACCACATTTCAGGGAAGATGTGGACAAATTGGAGAAAGTCCAGAGAAGAACAACAAAAATGATTAAAGGTCTAGAAAACATGACCTTTGAGGGAACATTGGAAAACAATGGGTTTGTTTAGTCTGAAAAAGAAAAGTGTGAGAGGGGACATAACAGTTTACAAGTACATAAAAGGTTGTTACAAGGAGGAGGGAAAAAAATTGTTCTTAACCTCTGAGGATAGGACAAGAAGCAATGGGCTTAAATTGCAGTGAAGGAGATTTAGGTTGGACATTAGGAAAAACTTCCTAACTGTCAGGGTGGTTAAGAACTGGAATAAATTGCCTAGGGAGGTTGTGGAATCTCCATCATTGGAGATTTTTAAGAGCAGGTTAGACAAACACCTGTCAGGAATGGTTTAGATCAGAGTTTCTCAAACTTGGGTCTGTGAGGGAACTCCAGGGTGGCAGCAGGCCCTGCTGATCACCTCCTTCTCCTGCCTTCCAGCGCCTCCTGCACGCTGGGGAGCAGCTATTCCCCAGCATGCAGGAGGCGCTGGGAGGGAAGCGCGCGGGGGCGGGGGAAAAAGGAGGGGTGGGAAGAGGTGGGGTGGACCTTGGGGAAAGGGGTGGGGTGTGGCAGGCCTGGGGATAAGCTGGGGGTTTGGGGCTCTGTGGCAAAATTTTAAATCAAAATGGGCATCCGTGGGTTACTAAAGTTTGAGAGCCACTGGTCTAGATAATACTTAATCCTGCCTTGAGTGCAGGGGACTGGACTAGATGACCTCTCGAGGTCCCTTCCAGTCCCATGACTCTATGATGTATGCACTTATACCCCATGTGATGGGTTCAGTCATAGAGACCCGCTTGGGACTGTCACCTGATGTGCTGAAATTACGTCTGAGCCTGTTTTCCCTGCCAGCTTGGGACTTCCAGAACCCTGTCTCGTTGAGCCAGACCTGCTAGCCTGCTGCAACACAGACCCAGGGTCTGGTGCATGCCCCCAAAGCTGCAGACTTATCTGAAAACAGCTCAGCAGGTTACTTGTCTCTAGACACTCAGTTCCCAATGGGATCCAAACCCCAAATAAATTTGTTGTACTCTGTATAAAGCTTATACAGGGTAAAGTCATAAATTGTCCTCTCTCTCTCTCTCTCTCTCACACACACACACACACACACACACACACACACACACACACACACACACACACACACACACACACACACACACACACACACACACACACACACACACAGATGCACAGCTGTTTGCTCCCCCAGGTATTAATCACTTACTCTGGGTTTATTAATAAACATAAGTGATTTTATTAAATACAAAAGTAGGATTTAAGTAAGTAATAACAGAACAAAGTCAGTCACAAAGCAAAAACATGCCGGTCTAAGCCTAGTACATTAAGAAACTGACAGGTAATATCTCACCCTCAGATGTTCCAGTAAGCTTCTTTGACAGACTAGATTTATTCCTACTCTGGGCCCAATCCTTTCCTCTGGTACAGTCCTTGTTAGTTCCTGCAGACATCTCAGATGGTAAGGGGTTTTCTCATGACTGGCAGCCCCTTTGTCCTGCTCCAACCCCTTTTTATAGCTTTGGCAAAAGGCGGGAATCTTTTCTCTGGTTCCCCATCCCTATTTCTAACTGGAAAAGTACCAGATTTAGGATGGATTTCGTTATTGGGTGACATGGTCACATGTTACTGTAAGACCGCTAGTTTCCATTCCCCATGGGCTGGCCCACACGTACACCGGAAGGCTTTCAAGTAACTATGGCCATTTACAACTGATTGTTTCTGGAGCACCCTTAATGGCCTCCATTTAATATGTTTACATCAGTGATACAAGTTCATATCTTATTCTCCTAACCCCAGATATAGAAATAATACATGCAAACAAATAGGATGAACACAACTTAGTAGATTACAAGCTTTCTAATGCCACCATACAAGGAGTATTTAGCTTAAAGCTTATTCTAGTTATGTCATATTCATAAGCATATTTCCATAAAACATATGGAGTGCTACGTCACTCCCCATATCTGATATGTTTACAAGTAGTAAGGTTTTTTTAACTGCTAGGCCTGCAAATTCAGTGTACAACCTGGAAGTCCAACTTTTTTCATGGCTTTATGCATCCTCACCTGTAAAGATTCTGGTTGTAATCATTGTATTGACTAAAAGCCAGGCCAGAATAGAATCCAGATCATTCTCCTACAGCTATATTTGCTTTGTAGTGCTAATAAGAGTAAAAACTTCTTTATTCAAAGGGTTTCTGTATGACCTAAGTCAAGGCAAAATTTGGTCCTTGGTCAATAAAGAAAGGATGGTTGGTTCTATGTACAGCATGGATGAAGGTGAGTGTGTATGTTCAGTAAGAAGGTGTCATTTTTACAGTCTCTTCAGAGTAGAACTGTTTTTAAACTGTCAGTATTGCATCAAAGAAATCTCCAAACGTTCAAGGGAATTTCAACTCTTTTAATGGAATTTTTCTGTTAAGTTACAGATGATTGCTTTCTGTCAAAACACAAGTGTTAGAATGATAGCTTGCAAACCAAGGAACATGGAGTTCTAAAAGTGCTACTAGCAGTTCTGACGTGTAACTTATTTTAGGATTTACATTATACTGAAATGAAATGCGTCAATCGTCATTCTAATATGCTGGGTGTTTTCAAATCTGAGTGATAGGGAATTACAAACAGACAATGTGTTTTTGTTGAAGGGGATCCATAAAAATGGCTTGAAGATTTTGGGTATGTACAATTTTATACTTAGTTTGTTTTACACTAGGAAAATTTCCTGTTGCTGACAATAGATGCAGCTGAACTAGTACAGAGTGTTTTAATTGTGTAATTGTTACTAGTATCATTTAACTAAAAAAAACCCCAGAAACTATCCTTGTTTAACTAAAATGGAACACTTCAAATTTCATGTAACTCTGACATACCACATAAATAAGAATGAGACGCTGGAAAGCAGTTTTGATAGTAATTGTAGTATTGCTGGTTGACTTGACACTGAATGATCCTACACTCGGAAAAATAACATCCATATAAAGTGCACTATTTGTTTAGAAAAATGCAGCATATTTCTCTTCTATACAAGGTCCTGTTCAATCAGTTTTAAAAATGCCTATTTTCTTTAGTGGGATTTTACCATAAATGTACATCCTGTTTTAAATCTCCCCTACCCAGAATATTTTCTTTTGTTATCAACTTTAAATAACTTGCTTGCTCAGTCTACCTTGAAAGGTTTAATTAATGTAAATAACTGAGTTGAAAGCAGTCATCATAGCATTGTAAGAGCAGAGACATAATCCAAAATTCTTACAATAGACATTGACCACACTTACAAAAACTAAAAATACACATTACAAATCAACAAAATCTATGTAATATTTGCCCACAAAATAACCCAGCTTTTTTCCACTGTACTAGTTAGTGCATCCCCTCTCCAAATATCTGAAAGAAAGATGTGCTTTTCAACATGCCTAGAAAATACTTTTGGCTTCAAAGGACCTAGAAGGGAAGAAGAAATCCAAAGCTCAAGAACCTTCCTGAATAACAGTCTGTCACAGAAACCGCTCTTCCTTTTAAAATATAGGGCTGCCATCTTTGAGAAAGTATGTCATCTGATAGTAACTGAGGTGGGCATGGTGAAAGAGGCAATTTTGTCAGAAAACCAGGTTCTTAAAACACCTTAAGTCTCTCCAATTTAAAACCAATACTTTCAGCTCCATCTAGAGCAGGGGTGGGCAAACTGCCATTTTAAGCTGTCCCTTGAGCTCCTCTGGGGCTTGCCCCGCTCCGGCACTCTAGCTGGGTCACCAAGTCGGGGGGGCCGCTCCACGCAGTTCCCAGAAGCAGCTGCGTGGCTCTGCTCCGGCTCCTACAGCCCACCTCCAATGACCCCCTCCAGCCCTCCACCTGGGGCTGTAGGAGCAGTGCTTGAGGACAGGGCAAATGCAGAGCTGCCTGGCCGCGCCTCCATGTAGAAGCCAGAGAAGGGACATGCCGCTCCTTCTGGGAGTCGCTTGAGGTAAACACCACTCGGAGCCTGCACCCCTGAGCCTCTCCCCATGTCCCAGCCCTGATCCCCCTCCTGGTCTCTGTAGCCTCGAACCCAGCCCTGATCCTCCTCCTGCACCCCGAACCCCTCATACCCACCCCAGAGCCCGCACCCCCAGACTGGAGCCTCCTCCCTCACCCCACTCCCCTGCCCCAGCCCAAAGCCCCCTCCTGCACCCTGAACTCCTCATTTCTGGCCCCTCCCCAGAGCCCTCACCCCCACCCACATCCCGACACCAATTTTGTGAGTATTCATGGCCCGCCATACAGTTTGTTCCCAGATGTGGCCCTCAGGCCAAAACTTTTGCCCACCCCTGATTCTAGAGGCTGATACTCCACAATAAGGAATGGTGGATTAACAGTAACATGCCATCTATATGACTTGCAATTTAGTGCAGACTGTGGCTGCTGCTTTATTAAAACTTTAGCTTCTGGGTGCTCTCAAGGTATAGCCCCACCTACTTCCATACACTAGTCTCATCTTGAGCTGGAAGATGTGGATAACTGTAGCCAAATCTACATCAGGAAGGTCACACTCCTTCCCAGGTACAAATGGAAAGAATTTCAGTCACAGCTGCTACACGGGCATCACAAGATAAAGGGTGGGAGTGAAGGGATTGAACCTATAAGGAACTGAACAATATGAACACACAAACTACGAGGAGTCCGGTGGCACTTTAAAGACTAACAGATTTATTTGGGCATAAGCTTTCGTGGGTAAAAAACCCATTTCTTCTTTTTACCCACAAAATCTTAAGCCCAAATAAATCTCAGTCTTTAAAGTGCCACCGCACTCCTCGTTTTTGTGGATACAGACTAACACGGCTACCCCTCTGATACTTGAACAATATGGTGGCTTGCAAACACTGTTAGTTATGTTTCAGAGTAACAGCCATGTTAGTCTGTATTCGCAAAAAGAAAAGGAGTACTTGTGGCACCTTAGAGACTAACCAATTTATTTGAGCATGAGCTTTCGTGAGCTACAGCTCACTTCATTGGATGCATACCGTGGAAACTACAGAAGACATTATATACACACAGAGACCATGAAACAATACCTCCTCCCACCCCACTGTTAGTTATGTAACTTTTTTGTTGGCTTTTCTTTGGAGTTTTGTTGGTAGGGGATTAGTTCAAAAGAGAAAAGAAAGGTAGGGGGACATTAAAAGAGAGAGTAAGGGAGGGAAAGGTGAATGTAAAGAGAGGAGCACAGAGGTGAGGTGGAGTCAGGTTGAAGTAAAGAGACTGAGGGAGCAAATAAGCAATCATCAGAGGGGAAGATGCCCAGAATAGACGCTTTCAAAAACTAGTTGGATCATCATCTGAGTCTGCAGGCTCCTGCTTTAAGCTATTTTTGTGTGCTCCAGCTGGCTCAGTTTCTGTCTGGCTTCTCCAATAACTTCTTTGGTCCCTCAGTTCAGATGGCTCAGGAGCAGGTGGAGCCACATGGTGCCCCCAGAATAGGAGAATCCCCTGCATAATTCTAGGTCAAGAGGGCATTGGCTTTTATTAGGTCTCCGCTCCCCCTTCCACCCACTGTTCCAGATGTACTTCAGCAGTTTTTCTTTGCTTTTGCCATATGTGTTTCTGGTCAGCTATCCGCTTTTTGGGCATTCATTAATATTTTTACTAATGTTCTATCGCTCAGGATTGGAAGACCATTAAACTGTACCTGATCTTGATGGATATTAAAATAGGATACCTGTACCTATATTTTGTTTCAGCAAGTACTTTGTGGGTATGTTATGTTCTCTTTAGAACCTTATAGTTTAGCACATCTAGACCAATTTGTTCTTTTGTGGAATTAATGTAATGGGTTTATGTATAAACAATAAATCCAAAAAGAAAAATAATCACGAGACTGCTATGCAAGAGAAGGTAACTACAATACTTATGAAATAGAAATCCTGTTTTTCATAGGAAGGAATACAGAATTGCAGGGTTTTTTCCCCACAACCCTACATGTAGAATGAGAATATCTAAGCATAGATGATGATGGCCATCTGAGCTCATCTACATAGTGCTGGTAATAAAGCGAAAATAATGTTGTTACTGAGTATGCCATTCAGAAGTGTGTTTGAAGGTAACTGATGAAAAACTAACTACTTCTGGAGACTGTGGCATCAGACACACTTTTCTCACTGGTGCATTTTTTTTTTTTTACATTTTACTGGAAAAATATGGTTTTTATATGGCAGATGTAATGTTGGGTCTCAAATATGTCGATTGCTTAAAGTTTTTGAAGGGACATGTTCAAGTAAAATGACTGCTGCTTGTCACTGAAGAAAAAGTGAGAATTCTGTTTGTTCTGGGTCCTGTTCAAAATTGTGGTAGGAATTGAAAATAAGAATGTAATGGTTAGGACTATGGGCATGGGTTTATTGAATAGCTCTTATCTGATGTACATGGTTGCTAGAGTCCCAATTGGTATGTATTTTAAAAGAAAATGACACATTAGTCTTTCCCATAAGAATATAAATTTCTTAATCAAAAATATCAAGATGTTTTCTAACTATCTCAAATTAACTCAAATTTATATAGTTTTCTCCAGCCTAGATAAATGCAGTCTTGTCTTATCCACTAAAAAAATCATGCTATATAGATCATTTTGAACACATCGCCCCTCTTTGTATCCCTCACTGGCTTCCCCTGTCTAGGGTATCAAGCACAACTTGTTAATCTTTAAAGGACATCACAGTTTAATCTCCCAGCTATATTAAACTTTTTATAGTCTATTTACATGTCAACCCCCATTTCCCCTCTGCCAATAATGCCAGACTTAATCACTCATTTGTTAAATTTTCAAATTGTCTTGTTTTATCCCATGTTTTAGGATTATTATGACTTCTTTCATATGCTTTACTTGGATTGGAATGTAATTAAAAAACTAACATCATAATTCTGTTTTAACTAATTGTTGTGGTTGATTTAAAATGTTAGCCAATCTAATTTAACTAAGGGTGAATATTTTTTTTTAACTTCAGGAAAACAATCTACTCTCCATTCTGGGGCATGTCTTGCATTTATATATAATTTTTTCATTAGGCTTTTCTCCACTTCTATATTACAGATGGTTTGGCTGCCCTATCATTTTCCATTAGCTCCTTGACCTTGATTGGAATGTTGGCAGCTGTCACGTACACAGTAAGTCTCTATCCCCCTACACACACCTTTAATGCTGCCTTGTATTGCTATTTTGTTGATATTGACTTGCAATTCTCATAAAAAAATTAGTCTTAGGTCGAAATACTTTCATATTGAAGGCAAAGCTGGAAGACACTAAGGCATAATAAAAGGTTCTGCTTGTTGTCAAGTTCCTCTACCCTGTAGCTGTGACATTCTATACCTTGGGGGAGGACCCTGTAATCCCCATTATTCCTTACTTATATAAAATTGAGATATTGCGTATAAAGGAGAAAGGTTATGATCTGCTGAAAGTCATTGTTCTATCTAAATATGTATATCATTAATGCATATGAAGTTATGAGACTGTGTTGTATGATTGTCACTAAAACATGCTGTAAGTTGGGGAATCAGCCAAATATTAGCTCCCCAGAGAAAACAGCAAGGAAAGTAACACACACCCGGATGGGTGTCGAATAGCCATTGTCCAGCAAGGAAGCTACAATGCAATGACTAACTTGCACAAGGCCACATCAGGGGAATTGCTCAGTCTTGCCTGGGGACTCAGTAATGCTCACCAGACATGCCTGGACTTGTGTCCTCTAAACACATGGGTCTAAGGATATAAAACAGAACACAGCGGCCCAATGCTTTGCCTTTTCCAAGCAATTCATCTGATCAGGGACTGGATTTCTGGGCTGCAGCTCCCTGGTAACTAGCTGTATTAACATAACTGGCTCAACTGGGTTTGCTCCCATGATTCTTTTCGCTTTGGAACCCTGTGAGCTAGCTTAGCTCCTGAAGTTTTTTTTCCCCACCCACACTGAGGCTATGTCTACAGGAGAAATGCTGCAGCTGCACTTCTGTAGCACTTCAGTGAAGACACTCATTACAGGGAGGGTTCTCCTGTTGCTGTAGTTAATCCACCTCCCTGAGAGACAGTAGCTAGGTTGATGGAAGAGTTTTCTTAGATTGATCTAGCACTGCCTTACTACAGGGAGGAGCAGGTTGCCTTAACTACATTGCTCAGTGGTATGGGTTTTTCACATCCCTGAGAGGTTGACCCAGCTACGTCAAACTTTTTAGTGTGGACCTGGCCTGTTTGTTTACCAGTGGCAAGACCACCAGAGCAGCATCATGGAAATCTACAACAGAAATTGATGAGATAAACTCCTTCTTCCAAAGTAAATGTCTGCAGAAGATCTTCAGAGTTCATTGGAAATAATTGCTTGCAACATCAGAAATTCTAAGTAGAACAAGCCAATCTAAAGCATCAAACATAGTAAGAGGACAACAATGGACATATTTAGGACACACTTGTGTTGGTGGCATCTTCCAACTTCAATGGCAAGTTTATAATATGTGAAGAGACAAAGTGAGTGGCCTAGAGCAGTGGCTCTCAACCTTTCTAGACTACTGTACCCCTTTCAGGAATCTGATTTGTCTTGTTAACCCCCAAGTTTAATCTCACGTAAAAACTACTTTTTTACAAAATCAGACATAAAAATACAAAAATGTTGCAGCACACTATTACTGAAAAATTGCTTACTTTCGCAGGAATATAAACATTGTACTTACATTTCAGTGGATAGTATTTAAGCAGTATAAACAAGCCATTGTCTGTATGAAATTGTAGTTTTTACTGACTTTGCTAGTGCTTTTTCCGCCTGCTGTAAAACTAGGAAAATATCTAGATGAGTTGATGTACCTCCTGGAAGACCTCTGCGTACTCCCGGGGTAAATGGACCCCTGGTTGAGAACCACTGTCTTAGAGAAACACTACACAAACAATTTGAGGAAGAAATCCGATATATCAGCATGACACTCAGAAGGCTGAACAGACCATTACAAGACTTAAATAAATGGCAGAAAGTGGTGGATGCCCTATACACCTCAGGATGCCGGCAGAAAAAGGAAAAAAGGCTGCTTCCACAGAGCAAAGTACATTTATTTAAGGACAAAAGCCCTAGAGAAAATGTATTAATAAAAGGTCTAAACATATACTTAAGCTTACCAGAGGTCCCTCATCTTTCCTATAGAGACCCCGGCAAGTTCCAGTCCTTCAAACCCTCACTCTCACCCCCCCAAAAAAATATTAGGGAACAGAGCAGTAGGGGAATAGGGGCAAAGCAGTTTGGGGTGATGTCAAGGTTCCTCCCCCACGCTGAACTCTAGGGTACAGATGTGGGGACCTGCATGAAAAACCTCCTAAGCTTATCTTTACCAGCTTAGGTCAAAACTTCCCCAAGGTACAAAATATTCCACCCTTTGTCCTTGGATTGGCCGCTACCACCACCAAACTAATGCTGGTTACTGGGGAAGAGCTGTTTGGACACGTCTTTCCCCCCAAAATACTTCCCAAAACCTTGCACCCCACTTCCTGGACAAGGTTTGGTAAAAAGCCTCACCAATTTGCCTAGGTGACTACAGACCCAGACCCCTTGGATCTTAAGAACAATGAACAATCCTCCCAACACTTGCACCCCCCCCTTTTCTGGGAAATGTTGGATAAAAAGCCTCACCAATTTGCATAGGTGACCACAGACCCAAACCCTTGGATCTGAGAACAATGAAAAAGCATTCAGTTTTCTTACAAGAAGACTTTTAATAGAAATAGAAGTAAATAGAAATAAAGAAATCCCCCCTGTAAAATCAGGATGGTAGATACCTTACAGGGTAATTAGATTCAAAAACAGAGAACCCCTCTAGGCAAAACCTTAAGTTACAAAAAAGATACACAGACAGAAATAGTTATTCTATTCAGCACAGTTCTTTTCTCAGCCATTTAAAGAAATCATAATCTAACACATACCTAGCTAGATTACTTACTAAAAGTTCTAAGACTCCATTCCTGGTCTATCCCCGGCCAAGACAGAATATTGACAGACAGAGAGACCCTTTGTTTCTCTCCCTCCTCCCAGCTTTTGAAAGTATCTTGTCTCCTCATTGGTCATTTTGGTCAGGTGCCAGCGAGGTTACCTTTAGCTTCTTAACCCTTTATAGGTGAGAGGAGCTTTCCCCTGGCCAGGAGGGATTTCAAAGGGGTTTACCCTTCCCTTTATATTTATGACAGGCGAAATGAGGAGTGGGGGCTTATGGAAAGGGTAATAAAGAGGTTGAATGGTAGGTGAGGCTCACAGCATGGGGACTCAAGTTAAGGGGCATGGCAACCCAACCTCCTGCACCCACCTAAGTAATGGGGTTGGGTGTGTGTGTTGGGGGGAAATAGACAGGTGACTACTTCCTGGGTGGGGAGAGTATTAGTGGTAGGAGAAGTGCGGGATTAGGGGAGAAAGGTTTGTCACTGCAGCAAGATGGGGGGATTATGAGGTGGATACATAGTGATGGTTGGGAGGGGAGAGAGATTGGGGGTTTAGAGTGGTAGGACAGTGGAAAGAGGGATGTGGGGATGAGTTGCCAGGGGACTGAGAGAGAATAGGGGTCGGGGCCCCTGTTAGCCCCACGTTCTCACTTCCTTTTGTGTGTGCTCATTCTGGGGGAATCTTACCCCTATAGGGGTCTGAGCCCATTTCATTGCCCCTTGTGTGTGTGCACTAGGGTCATCCCCCAGCTCATGCCCATGTACAGAGATTGGAACCCCTCCCTACTTGCCTCATGTGAGCTGTGTTCTGGGAGGAGCTTGCTTTTTTCTGAGTATCTGAGGTTCCCTCCCTGCCCTCCAGGTGAGCCAGGATCTGGGGAAATCCTGCCTCTTTGGGTAGGGCATATCACATTCTGTAAAGCACTCAGAAGGGGGATGGAAACCCACTGAGATGAATGGAGCAGTTAACACATCTCAGAGCTTTTGTTTCAGGTCTCCATGGGGTATTCTCATTCAGCTGGGAACATTAACAGACTCTTAGGAAAAGAAATAGACAATTATATTATTATGCTATATAAATCCATGGTATGCCCACACCTTGAATACTAAGTGCAGTTCTGGTCACCCCAATCTTAAAAAAAAGATGTATTAGAATTTGAAAGGGGACAGAGAAGGCCAAACAAAGCTATTAGAGGTTTGGAACAACTTCTATATGAGGACAGACTAAAAAGACTAGGGACTGCTCAGCTTGGAAAAGAGATGAATGAGGAGAGGATATGTTAGAGGTCTATAAAATAATGGTGTGGAGATAGTAAATAAGGAAGTGTTATACTCCTTGACATAACACAAGAACCAGGGTTCACTCAATGAAATTAATAGGCAATAAAGCAAAGCAAAAAAAAAAGAAATAATTCTTCATACAACTCAGTCAACCTATGTAGTTCATTGCTGGGATGTTGTGAAGGTTAAAAGTATAACTGGATTCAAAAAAGAAATAAGTCCATGGAGGATAGGTCTTTCAGTGACTGTGGCCAAGATGGTCTGGGATGCAACCCCATGATCTAGGTGTCTCTAAACCTCTCTGACTTCTAGAAGTTAAGACTGGATGACCGTGATAGGTCACTCGATAAATTGCCCTGTTCTGTTCTTTTCCTCTGAAGCATCTGGCACCGGCCACTATTGGGAGACAAGATACTGGGCTAAATGGACCACTGATCTGACCCAGTATGACCATTCTTATGATTTTTGTCACATTGACATGAATAGGCCACTTCACACCTTTCAGGGCCTCCTATGCTACAGATGGCTCCTCTACATATTCTTTTCCATCTGTTGTCCCTCTATCCTTCCTCTATAAAAGACAACATAGACTCATAGTTTTTAGGGTCAGAATTGACCATCATGCTCATCTAGTTTATCCTTCTGTACGTTGCAGGCCACAGAACGTCACCCATCCATTACTGTAATAAACCCCTAACCCCTGGTTAAATCATGATTTGAGGACTTCAGTTATTCAAAGACTTCAAGTTACAGAGAATCCCCCATTTATACTAGTTTAAACCTGCAAGTGATCCGTGACCCATGCTGCAGAGGAAGGCAAAAAACCGATAGGGTCTCTACCACTCTGACCCAGGGGAAAATTCCTTCCCAGTCCCAAATATGGCAAGACCCTCCAACCAGACGTCTGGGAAAGAATTTTCTATCGTAACTCAGAGCACTACCCAACTAGTGTCTCATCACCAGCCATTGGAGATATTTGCTGCTAATAGTTGCAGGCATTTCTAAATGCTCTATGCAAGAATGCAGATTTTAGATTTTCTTGAAATTTGGTATGCTTTGTTGGGAGTGCAAAGTAGAGTTAGTGACCCACATTTGGGATCATTTGTGCCAGGGATTCCAGAGATAGGAGCCCTGCAAAAAAAATCTGTTTCTCAAAAAGTTTCTAGGTGACTTTTCTTTCTACACAGAGCTAGTGCTCCAGCTATTGCTGTGATGCAGGCCAAAATGGTCTCAATCTCAGTTTTTACCCAAGGTAGTACATGGCACCCAGTAGCTCTTTGGGGGATTTAAACTGTGAATGGTATCTGAGAATGTGTTCACTTCTTTGCCTCTGTAGATGTGCACTCTGGGAGTGCATGCACCAATAAAGAAAACCATGAGAAGGTTTCTGTGCAGCCACTTTATGCTTGGGTTGGTAGTTTGAGGGAATGTCATGCCATTACCCCAGTGAACATTCCGCCACTGAAGTTTCTAAACCTAAACCTAAGTCTAAACCTTTGTGCATGCATGTATGTGTAAGTAACTTAAGTTGCTTGCTACAAATTCTGTTAAATATAAGGTGTTTTTATTTTATGGGGGAGGGGGACTTACATAGCAGAATAGTCAATTAGTCAATAATCAATAGCCAGTCTAATCACAATTTTTGTTGTATCAAGTAGGAAGAAACCAGAGGTGGGCAGGGGGGTGCATGTGGTTTGGACAGGGAGAATGGTGGGTCAATGAGGACAGGTAGGTAGTAGGTAAACCTAGGACTGGTTGAGAATCTGTATTTTATCTGGCCTTGGGAGGGTCAAGTGGCTACTTCCTGATATTAGGGCAGATTATTGTGCTGTTTCCAAAGGCACGCTGTTGAGAGGCTTGGAACTGATATCCCAGAAGCTTAACTGATGGGGGGGGAAGTGCATGTGACCAGGGTACTACAGGTGTGGATTCTAGGTTGTTCTTGGCTCACTAAGATGTAAAGGTGTGTCACAGAGCTGTGAGTAGGATACAAGATCTATGTTTTGCATCCTCTTGTGTGAGCAAGGGGAAGAGCTGTATGTCTACCTTTTTTTAGTGTAGAGATGTGTAGGTTATGTCTGTATCAGGGCAAAAGGCTCTTGTTACAAAGGATGTTGTCAGCACTGAAGTGTAAGATGAGCGGATTCTAATGCTTTAATGATAGTTAAGTGAAAGTGTAGGTTGAGATGGTATCTTGTCAGTATGATGGAGTTATACAAGGCTGTGAGGTAGTTTTTTGATTGTTCATGTGTGGTATTTTTTCTGGGGAATTGGCTAATTGTGTGACTGTACACCAGGATCTGGAGCCTCCTGAATCTTAGTGTCAAGGACCAGTGTGAGTGTGTGCATGTTAAGGCATTGCTTGAAGAGAGTAGAGGGAGAGTGACCTGGACGAATCTCCCCCCCGCCCCGGCCCCCATTTTGTCCTTTAATTGTAATAGATAGAAGTCTGTAGGTGAGACCATAGGCTCTGATTCTGTGGGTGCTCTACGGCTGGCAGCCTTGCAGATGAGCGCTGCACCCTTCCCCCAGCACCTCCCGCCTGCTGCTGGCCCCGCTGATCAACTCCTCCCCTCCCACTTCAGCGCCTTCTGCCCACCGCACTAGCAGTGTGCAAGAGGCACTGAGGGGGAGGAGTAAGGGCGGGGCACGCTTGGTAACAGGGTGGAAAGGGGCAGGAAGAGGCGGAGTGGGGGTCAAGGATCCCCTGGCACATTATAAAGTCAGCACCTTTGCATGAGACTGAATGGATTGTAAAAGGGAGTGAAGAGCTTGTACATTTCAGCAACTGTGGGATTGGCAGAATAAAGGTGTGCGTGTTAATGAGGCATATTGGAGTATTGTTAAAGGAAGGGAGAGTTAAGGTTGCATGGGTGTCAAGGTTCCTCCCCCACTCTGAACTCTAGGGTACAGATGTGGGGACCTGCATGAAAAACCTCCTAAGCTTATCTTTACCAGCTTAGGTCAAAACTTCTCCAAGGTACAAAATATTCCACCCGTTGTCCTTGGACTGGCCGCTACCACCACCAAACTAATACTGGTTACTGGGGAAGAGCTGTTTGGACGCGTCTTTCCCCCCAAAATACTTCCCAAAACCCTGCACCCCACTTCCTGGACAAGGTTTGGTAAAAAGCCTCACCAATTTGCCTAGGTGACTACAGACCCAGACCCTTGGATCTTAAGAACAATGAACAATCCTCCCAACACTTGCACCCCCCCCCTTTCCTGGGAAATGTTGGATAAAAAGCCTCACCAATTTGCATAGGTGACCACAGACCCAAACCCTTGGATCTGAGAACAATGAAAAAGCATTCAGTTTTTTACAAGAAGACTTTTAATAAAAAATAGAAGTAAATAGAAATGAAGAAATCCCCCCTGTAAAATCAGGATGGTAGATATCTTACAGGGTAATTAGATTCAAAAACATAGAGAACCCCTCTAGGCAAAACCTTAAGTTACAAAAAAGATACACAGACAGAAATAGTTATTCTATTCAGCACAATTCTTTTCTCAGCCATTTAAAGAAATCATAATCTAACACATACCTAGCTAGATTACTTACTAAAAGTTCTAAGACTCCATTCCTGGTCTATCCCCGGCCAAGACAGAATATTGACAGACAGACAGAGAGACCCTTTGTTTCTCTCCCTCCTCCCAGCTTTTGAAAGTATCTTGTCTCCTCATTGGTCATTTTGGTCAGGTGCCAGCGAGGTTACCTTTAGCTTCTTAACCCTTTACAGGTGAGAGGAGCTTTCCCCTGGCCAGGAGGGATTTCAAAGGGGTTTACCCTTCCCTTTATATTTATGACAATGGGCAACCTTAAGTTTGCATTTCTTAGTTTTCAGAAATTTGACTTTTGCTCAACTCAGTATTCTGCAAGGGGATGACCTACCACCAAGCAACCCGAACTCTGCAATATAGCTTTTTTGCCAATGAATATAAAGGAGTCACTCCCTCTTCCCTCAGTTTTTTTCACTGCTGCCACAGAAAGTAAAATGAACTCACCTTCATGTCCTCAAGCTGGCTTTCCCTTCATCTATCTTAATCTTTCCTTTTTAAGTAGTTAGCTTTCAGTATACTGTAGGTTAGTTTAGTGTCCTGAGGCAGCAGCACAAGAACAAAAGCAACAGGAGAGTCTTTTAGGAGGTACTACTGGCTGAGATCATGTGATCGCACAGTGAAAAATAGAGAAGCATCTCTGAGGATCTGAGCCATTACCTTCTCCCTAGTGTTATCCGTCCTCATCTTTATCAACACAAAGGTGGTTCTGCTACATTTCTTTCCACTTCCAAAGACAGCCTCCCTTGCCTGACTAAGGGATGCAGTGCAGAGGCGATATTAGTCACCTCCTAAACTTTCTACTGGCAAATGATCTCCGCAGTACAGGAGCAGGATTCCTCTCCACTCATCCACACAAACGTCAGCATTTGCTTCCAAATAGCAGTTTTTTGACACTGCTGTCGAGATATGTGCCATAATTCCAGTTCTTCATCCCTTTTGAAATTTAGAAGAAGGAATAAACTTCTGAACCAGCCTCCCAATAGCAGTAGTGAGGGCAAATAACCTAATTATTTAAAGATGCAGCTTGATAAATTTAAGTGGGGTTGTATGGCGGGGTTGCCTGTGGTGACTGGACTTGGAAGCCCAGGGTGTCTCTTCTGGTCCTCTGTCTCTCTTTTTGAATCTCAGGCTTTGGGGCTTCAGCCTATAGGGGCCAGGAAGAAATTTTCCCCCCTCCTGCCCCAGTGAATGCTGTGTTTTCTGCTTCATCTGAAGCATCCAAGAGGGTCATGCCTGGAGATGGACACCAGATTTGGTAAGCTGGAACTCTGAGGCAGTAAGGAGAATTTTTCTCAATGCTTGGCTGTTTTGTCTTGCTCACATGCTCAGGATCAAACTGATTGCCATATTCAGGGTCGGGAAGGAATTTTCCCCAGGTTAGATTGGCTGGGACTTTGAGGTTTTTTAGCCTTCCTTTGCCATTTGGAATACAGACTGCTTGCTAGGATTATCTGGGTATATATATCTCACTAAATCAATTCCCTGCCACTACAGGGTCCTCAGGCATTGGTGCATGTTGGCTCATCCTGTTCTTTATCCTTGGCACACAATAGTTTAGACCCCCCTGAGTGCTATATTACTTCACTCTAATCTAGAATATTGGACTGAATATGGCAGTAACTGAGTGCAATTTAATGGCCTATAATGTGTAGGAGGTCAGAATAGATCTAGTCGTTTCTTCTAGCCTTCAACTCTGACTGTGAGACCTCCTCTCTTTCTTCTGTAGTGCTTGGTGGATGGTTACTTTCATGGGCTAGGTACTGGACGCCATCTGCGATGGATAGTCTATCCATTTCTGCGCTAGGCCACCTCACCATCCTCCTCCTCGGATCTCTCTCTCAAAAATGCTATTAGAAGTGGATTCCTTTCTCAAGAAAGTAATCATAAAGGATGCTCCAAGGCAGCACTAAGGGCTAGGCTTTCATTTCCTGATGCCTAAGAAGAGCAACTGTCTCAGACCCCTCCTGGAATTCAAAACCTCAATAGGTACATAAGAAGTCAAATTCATGATGCTTACTCTAGGAGACTGTCCCTTCCTTCCATGGCATCTGTTATACAAGTGGTCAGATTAGATAATCAGTGGTCCCTTCTGGCCTTGTAAACTAAATGTTATCCCAGGGAGATCGGTATGCAGTTTAAAGGATGCTTGCTTTTATGTGGCATCAAAGTACTTTATGTTCTTTGTGGGCAAAAGACCCAGTCAAAGTCTGCTTCCTTTTGGCTAGTCAATAGGCTCCCGGAATCTTCACCAAGTGCCTCACTCTGGTTGCCGCACACTTCAGATGTCTACACATACCTGGATGACCAGCTTCTGTGAAGGAACTCTCAAAAGGACCGCTGCAGTGATCTGTTGCTTGTGCAGCTTCTCCAGATTTTGGACTGTTAATCAGCTGGGAGAAATCCACTCTTCGACTGTCTTAAAGGTTCATCTTCATCAGCGTGGTTCTGGATTGCATTCAGGTCAGAGCCTTTCTTCCAGAATAGAGGTTTGAAAATTTTGGGCTCCCTGATTACTCTCTGGAAAAAATCTGTACAGACCATGCATTTTTTTCTATGGCAGTTAGGCCTAATGGCTTCTGACCTTTATCACAGTCTATTTCAGCACAGTGACAGATGACTACACACAGACCATTCACAATCAAACGAGACTGACCATCCCTCTTCAAGTGCTCCAACTGCTTTGCTGATGGGAAAACTGGGACATTCTCATCCAGAGGGATATGCCCTTTTACTCTCCCTCCATTACCATCCCAATCAACACCGTTGCCTCCAATCTGGGTTGGTGTGCATTCTCTAGGCCACCAAGTACATGGCCTCTGGAACTCCTAGTAGTCTAGATTTCTTATCAACATACTGCATCTTACGGCAGGACCATGGGTCCTCAATGTCTTTTTGCTTGGTCCTGCAGCATCATGTAGTACGGGTGTTCACAGACAACATCGTGGCCAGCTGAGAGAGCTCGGAACACGCACTCCTATCTGTGAAAGTGAAGAAACTATGGATGTGCATCCCAAATTAAATCCATGTAGTAGCTCTTTGCTTTGCTGAGGAGAAAAACATGGAGGCAGACCTGCTTGTGAAGTTGGTCTCAGGATCAACATGAGGGTCTTTTGAAAGCCAGCTGTGGCCAGAGAACCATTTTCCTGATGAGGCCATCCAGTAACCGACTTTTTTGTGTCTCTGATCAAAACACTAAATTTCCAGTTTTGCAGCATGTCTGGACAAAGATTTGTTCTCAGATGTTTTTGAGGGACTGGAGCCAACATCTTGTTTGTGCCCTTTGTCTCATTCCCATGATACCTAGTCATAATGAAGTTCAGCTGAACAGAGCCAACGTTGTACTATAGTCCCAGTGTGGCCGTGTCAGTACTGGTATCCAGAGCTCTTGCAGCTGCACTGTGTCTGCTACGTTTATCTCCAGATCTAATGCCTCAAGAGCAAGGGAGGGTTCTGTGTCCGGAACCAGAGATCCTCCACCTTGCATCGTGGATAACCTTGCTGGGGTTCCCTCTAAGATCTTCTCCAGTCTGCTCATTCAGAACACTTCCTAAAACTAGACAAGAACACTTCATCCTCCAGTTCTCAGGGATCCAAAAAACTCAGTTCAGTTTCAGATTTTGTCACTTGGCTATCTGTATTTGGCATATAGTAAAGCTACGCTGAGTTGATCTGATTCAAGGATAGGGAGTGGGTATTGAAGACAGGGGGAGGCTGTGCCTCCCCAAACAGCCTTCCGTGGCCCCACCCATGCTCTGCCCTCAGGTCCCTTCCTGCTTCCCAGGTTGTGCTGCGGGGGGGGGGAGGGGCTATTACACCCCTCCCCACCCTGTTGCAAGGACCCCAGGCTGGCGCTGGGGGACTAATGGGGACAAGCCTGCGCTCTGGGGCTGGGTGGAGGGAGGCCACACAGCTCACCTGGTGCGGTTGGGGGGCTTGTCACACGCATTGGGCTGGGGGTGGGGTGGCGCTGTCTGCTCACCTGCCTGGTGTTCCAGGGCTGGGGGCGCTCGGGTGGCCTGAGGTTGGGGAGGGCGGGGGGAGGGCGGAAGGGGGCTGGCAGCTGGGAGGGGTTGGGACTCTGGGCTCCAGCAGGAGGTGCAGGGCTTCGGGCAGAAGGGGTGGTCAGGGCTGGGGGCTAGCCTCCCTGAGCCTGGAGTTCACCTGCTTCCCATGGTGGGTAGGTATATGGTGTACCACACACCCAAAGTTACAGAGCAAACCTCCTTCCTTTGTACAAATTTACAAATTACATGGAATCACACTTTTTGGGATTGGTTTGGTTACTTTGTAGGAAACCGTCCCTGTACAGCATGCTGTGTCTGTGTATTGTCCAAGCTGGACCTACTCTTTACTTCATCTCTACATTCCTAATTTATCTTGTCCATTGTTATCTTGTTTGTAGTAAATGGTTCCCTCGGTGTTCTCCCTCTTATCTGGCTCAGACATTGTCTTTTTAGCCTACTGACCTATTTACTTATCTTATTTAGCAGGAATGTTCTGTTTTCAGCCTAATGATCTGTTTTCCTCCCTAATTCTATACTACAAGAAATGAGGCCTCCCTCTATGTGTTAATTACTTGTGCCAGGCCAGGTCTGAGCTACAAAACGGTTGACTGATGTGGAATTTTTTTTCTGCTTTCTGAAAGCTAGTGCAATCAAGGAAAGGCTCCACCCTGAAATACTATAAACAAAAATGCTACAAACAAAAATCTTTTTATTATGTGGGCCTCTAGTAAGACTCCTTCCACCCTGAACTGTGGTACCTGCAGTGGTAAAATATATTTTACACCTAAGTCTCAGAGCTTAGGTATTGCCTTCTTAAAGGTCCATATGGCAGTAATATCTGCTCATGACAAAACCATCTTCTCTGTTCCTGCAGTCTCCAATTTCCTCAAGAGTATGGTAAATTCAGGTGCCCCGTTAGGGAGCCCAAGTCTGTATGAGCTCTAAATCTTTTCCTAATGGATCCAGTGAACTTTTCTTATGACCACCTTGTTCATCCTCTCTCGAGTATCTATCAATCAAAATGGCTTTACTGACAGCAGTGATGTATTCTAGGAGGGTGAGTTTACTTTTCTGATGACCACCACACCTTATGCTGTTGTCCACATGCACAAAATCACTATTAGGCCCAATCCCACCTTCTTGCCAAAGGTGATGTCAGATTTCTAACTGTCTCAGTGTCTGTCTTTCCCCAAAATCCCATTCCCACAGGTAAAACTTGTTTCTGTACCCCAGAAAAAAGAGGGCTCTCTGTTTTTACTTGGAAAGCACCAAGCCATTCAGAAAATCCAGTCACGTGTTTGTAGCATATTGGAGGAAATGCCAGGGAAAATTCATTACCAAGCAATATTTCATATTGGATTACGAGATGTATGCAACATTGCTGCTACTAGGAAATAAACGTCTCCTGTTTTAAAGGCTCACTCAACAAGAGCCGTGGCAAGCATTGTGGTATGCTGAGGCATACTCCCCTGATGGGGATTTGCAGACCATCCTCTTGGACTTCAGTGCACACAGTCACCAAGCACTGCTCTTTGGACTTGACTTTATGCGCTGACAGAGTGCAGGAGACAGGCGCTATATTTCATATTTAGGTAAGGACACTTCGCCCCCTGTCAACTTGATGGAGCATGCTTCCTAATCTCCCACAAAGTGGAAATATGCAGAGGAACTCCACGATTGTGTACATGTAACTATACTGTGAGAGTTCTGTGTATTCATCCTACCTGCCTTCCTTCCCCACTTCTTTGGAGTCCTGTAGAATATCAGGACTCTGTGAGTTTGTGTGTATGTGTATGCACTCCCTTACATAGAATAAAGCAATGATGTTACCCTTAATGAAACTTCTCATGCAGTACCCCCCGGTCCCAACAGACATGATGCCAGGGAAGCCATAGCTCACAAGTGGAAATAAAATGGTGACTTTCAGAAAACCAAATGTTTCTGGTAAGTAACACGTGTTGTAAATGTAACAGAGGTTAAGGCACAAAATGAGTTACACCTAGCAAGTGGCATGAAAGGTAATGAGCTTCTTTAAATACATTATCAGTAAGAGAAAGATGAAAAGTGTACTTATCAGGGAAGGAGAGCTAATTGATATCAAGGAGGATGAAGTGCTTAAAACTTATTTTGCTTCAGTCTTCTTAGTCTTCGCTAAAAAGGTTAATGATGAATATTAACAAGAGGAAAGAAGCATAAGCCAAAATAGTGAAAGAGCAGGTTAAAGAAAATTGAGACTTACATGAATTCAAGTTGGCAGGGTCTGATAAAATTCATCTGAAGCTGAAGCAAGCTGGGAACTGTTAATTATCTTTCAGAACTCACAGAGATTGGGTGAGGCCCCAGGGGATTGAAGGACAAATATAGTACTTATCTTTAAAAAGAGAATAAAGACAGCGTGGGGAATTAGACCAGTTAGCCTAGGTTCAATACCTGGAAAGATACTGGAAAAATTATAAAGGAATCAATTTTGTAAGCACCTGGAAGATAATAGGGTGATAAGTAATTAATAGTCAACATGGATTTGTCAAAAGCAAATAATGCCAAACCAACTTAATTTCCTTCTTTGACAGAGTTACTGGTCTAGTGGATGGGGCGGGGGAAGCAATAGACATGACTTACCTTGATTTTAGTTAGACTTTCGTCCGAGTTTCACATGAGTCTCCTAAGCAAACTAGGGAAATGGGGTCTAGATGATTTACTGTAAGGTGGGCACATGGCAGATTGAAAGACTCTAATCAAAAAGTAGTTTGCAATGGCTTATTGTCAAACTGAGAGGCAGTGTCTAGTGGGGTCCCACAGAGATTAGTCCTGGCTGTGGTACTGTTCAGTATTTGTATTGTTGATTTGGATAATGGAGTGGAGAGTGTGCTTATAAAATTGTGGGTGACACTAAGTTGGAGAAGATTCAGCCATTTTGGAGGACAGGATTAGAATTCAAAGTGATCTTGATGTATTGAAGAATTGGTCTGAAATCAACCAGATAAAATTCAGTTAAGGCAAATACTACATTTAGGAAGGGGGAAAAAAAGAGACAAATACAAAATGGGAAATACCTGGCTATTCAGTAGTACTGCTGAAAAGGATCTGAGTGGATCACAAACTGAATATGCCGCCTCCTACATCCTCAGGCCTGTCCAGGGAACCTGACTGGAAGCCAGAGTCCCAATCCATTTTCCTTCTCTATGCAGGAGATGGGAGAGATGAGCCATGTGGTATGTGAAATATAGAGATGTACCACTGCTCTGTTAATGTTGTGCTCCGGACCTGTGTTCAAACAGCCCATTGCCTTTCACAAACCTCACATCAGACCCTTTGTCAACAGACCAGCTCCACTAAATCTCCCACAGGGGACAACAGTAATTAGCTTAAACATCTACCCCCACCATATTGGGCAGCTATAATGAAATTCACCATCACATTGAGATAATCCAAGACCATATCTTAGCCTGTGTTGGATAGATGTTGTCATAAAAATAAAGGGAAGGATAACCACCTTTCTGTATAGAGTGCTATAAAATCCCTTCTGGCCAGAGGCAAAACCCTTTCACCTGTAAAGGGTTCAGAAGCTAAAGTAACCTTACTGGCACCTGACCCAAAATGACCAATGAGGGGACAAGATACTTTCAAATCGGGAGGAGCGGGGAAAGGCTTTTGTCTGTCTGTGTGATACCTTTGCCGGGAACAGATCAAGGATGCAAGCCGTCAACTCCTGTAAAGTTAGTAAGTAATCTAGCTAGAAAATTCATTAGGTTTTCTTTGTTTTGTCTTGTAAATTCTCTGTGCTTGAGGAAATGTGTATTCCTGTTTCTGTGTCTTTTTGTAATTTAAGGTTTTGCTTAGAGGGATTCTCTGTTTTGAATCTGACTGTCTGTAAGATTATCTTCCATTCTGCTCTTACAGGGTTGTTCTCTTATCTTTTGTTGTTGTTGTTGTTGTTCTAATAAAGTTCTGATTTTTAAGAATCTGATTGGATTTTTTGGGTCTTAAAAATCCAAGGCTGGTTTGTGCTCATCTTGTTTATTCTCAAGCCTCCCCAGGAAAAGGGGTGTAAGGGCTTGGGGGGATATTTTGGGGAAATGGGAACTCCAAGTGATCCTTTCCTTGATTGATTGATTAAATCACTTGGTGGTGGCAGCGTTTTACCTAATCCAAGGGCAAAGACTTTGTGCCTTGGGGAAGTTTTAACCTAAGCTTGTAGAAATAAGCTTAGGGGGTCTTTCATGAAGGTCCCCACATCTATACCCTAGAGTTCAGAGTAGGGAAGGAACCTTGACAGATGTACTCTACCTCCCCAGAACAAGAAATGCTATCATCTATATAACAGGCTCAACTCTGAAGCTCCAGCCTATAGTGGTGGACATTCCTCGGGAATCACCTACAGTGCAGCACCCATTGGAACACTACTTGACGTTATTAACCTTGTGCAGTAATGATGGTTCTTTGAGATGTGTCCCCCCCATGGGTGCTCCACAACCCACCTTCCTCCCCTCTACTTTGGAGTTCTAAAAGCGACTGTGCGGTAGAGAAGGAATTGAGGAGGGATTGCATGCGCATGTTGCCTAGCCTCATGGCAGGCGGGAAGCAGCGTCTGCATGGGCAGGATGGACTGCTATCAAAGTTCTTCGATCAGCAGCGCAGGGAAGCAGACACACCTACAGTGGAGCACCCACAGGGGGACACATCTCGAAGAACCATCATTACTGCACAAAGTGAGTAACTTCTTATGTGCTTCCAACAAAAAAAAAAAAAATCTGTGACTTGCCAGCTGCTGCTTTCTGGACAAACTTCACATTTTGAATGATTGTAAAGTGTACCTCAGGTCAAGTATTTGATAGTAGGAATGTAGTAAGCCTCTGAAACAATTGGTCATGCTAGCCTTTTTAGGTTCTGGTAGAGAAATGAACTCTTGGCTCTGGCTGCCACCTGATTGTTCAACAGCAGTCCACTGTCAAGCAAGATCCCTGAATCATCAACCAGATTTACAAAATAATTAGGTAGGCTGATAGCTTTTTGCATCAATGCCATATGAACCAAAACACTGAGGGAGTAACAGTATGGCGATTTGGGGCTACTGGAGGTAGTGCAAATAGGTGAGACACTGTAAGAGGAAGCTTTTCATTTTATGGGACGACAGGGCCTCCTGAAAATGATTGTGTTATTGTTAGGATTATACACTGCCTAGCATATGTTCTCAAAATTACTTCCCTGGTGTCTGTATTCTTCTTGGTCAGACATGAAAACTGTTACCTGAATCACAGTGCAGACATAGGTGATGGTTTCAGTTTGCTGTGAAATTCTATTTCCAAAAAGAAAAGGAGTACTTGTGGCATCTTGGAGACTAACCAATTTATTTGAGCATAAGCTTTCGTGAGCTACAGCTATACTCAAATAAATTGGTTAGCCTCTAAGGTGCCACAAGTACTCCTTTTCTTTTTGCGAATACAGACTAACATGGCTGTTACTCTGAAACCTGTCTATTTCCAGAATGATTTTACAGTTGATATTTTCAAGACTAGTTGAGCAAATTAAGTTTAGACATTTCCTTAATCAGCACTCAGTATCTCAAGTGGTGTGATAAATGGTGAGATATAGGGAAAGTAGTTAGCATTAAGAAAAGGAACATCTAAAATGACTGGATTTTAAAATGCTGAACTGAGTGGGAGTTGGATTAGCACATTCTGTTTGCACTGAAAGAGTTAATGTTGATAAACCTTCAATATTTGATCTTATGGTTACTGGGAACATAACCTTTATGAAGCTAGATGAGAATCTTCAGTTGAAGGGGGAAAAAATTATGGCTGATCCGGTGAAGTGCTGAGTGCTTCCAGCGTGATACTGAGCACTTTAAATTCCTGTTGGCAACACAGGATTATGAGGAAACACAGCATCCTGCAGTACTGGACTTAAAACCCTTTACTATGCTGTGTTTATAGTTTTGGCTGAAGAAGTTGACAGATGTATTCTACAAGGACAGTTGTAGCATAAATATTTTATTGGCAGCTCACCAGTCTGTCCTGTTACACAGAGTCCACTAGGGTGGTAAGTAGGTGCCAGTTGAGGGAATTTGCACCTTAGGCTGGTTACAGGCAAAATTTGTTCTGCCTATATTATATCTACTAAACAGCTTTGTTTGCCGTTCCTGAAGTCCAATAACAGCTGCTTACTATAAAATTAAACATTTTCCCCCCTCTCCTAAAGTGCTTGGCTGCAGCTGTGATTAGGAAAACTATACATAAGTGTACATTGGGTATTGTTTGAAATACCTAACAAATGCATGCAAGTATACATTACTACTTTATAAGTGTCATAATTAACTATCAGAGCGGTAGCTGTGTTAGTCTGTATCCACAAAAACAACTAGGAGTCCGGTGGCACCCTAAAGGCTAACAGATTTATTTGGGCATAAGCTTTTGTGAGTAAAAAACCCCACTTCAGATCTGAAGAAGTGGGTTTTTTTTACCCACGAAAGCTTATGTACCTATCTACAAAAGCTTAGTTAGTCTTTAAGCTGTTAGTCTTTAAAGTGCCACTGAACTCCTCATTGTTATAGGTAAGTAGTAACCTCGAAACAATAGTTTCTTTTTTAAAAGATACAGAATAGTTGTAAATATTGTATACGTTATTATGCAGATATTGCAACAGGTTTGATTAGATGTATGGCACCATTATATTGTCCTTTTTGTCATTTGTGTAATGCCTAGATCCCTACCAAATTCACAGTCCATTTTGGTCCATTTAATGGACATCGTATTTTAAAAATCATAAATTTCATCATTTCAGATGTTTAAATCTGAAATTTCATGGTGTTGTAACTGTAGGGGTCCCGATCAAAAGAGGGTTGTGGGGAGGGGTCACCAGGTTATTGGAGGGAGGTCGCGGTATTGCCACCCTTACTTGTCCACTGCTGCTGGCGGTGGCACGGCCTTCAGAGCTAGTTGGCCAGAGAGCGGCAGTGGCTGGCTAGGAGCCCAGCTCTGATGAAGGCAGCACCTCCACCAGGAGCAGCACGGAAGTAAGGATGGCAATACTGCGACCCCCTCTACAGTACTCTTGTGACATCCCCCATTTCTTTTGGGTCAGGACCCCCAATATGAGAAACACTGGTCTCCCCCATGAAATCTGCATAGTATACGGTAAAAGAACACAAAAGACCAGATTTCATGGTCTGTGACACATTTTTTACAGCTGTGAATTTGGTTGGGCCTTAATGCCTCTTGATTTACTGGGTTTTTTTTCTAAAATATGTTTAAAATTGAAGGGAAAAGTTTATAATCTATGAACAGGTAAGTAAAAAGTAGCAGGTAGAAATGTATTAATTATGAAGCTTAGCAGAAAGTGTGATTCCATAAATATTTATTCTGAAAAGTATATTATTTGTATTGCCCTTATTTGTTTTTAAAAAATCATGTCCGGTTAAGATTAGTCTTTTTTGGATGGGTGTTTACCATTTTAGTTTGATATACCAAATGCAACATCTCTTACAATGCGATGACAAGGTAGAAAGGCACTTCACAAGCATCAGTACATGAGGGGTTAACTCACATCCTTGTCTGTCAGTCAGTCAGGATTGGAGCATAAAGGTAGAACGCAAGTGGCAGTTATTACCTAGGGGCAAGGATGTGTCCTTTCCCTTTCCAGAGAGTAAAGGCCGAGTCTGCGCTGAATTTTTGCCAGTAATACCAGTACAACGCTCAGAGTGTAGATGCAGTTCATATTGGCAAAGAAGTGCTTTTGCCAGCATAGTTTATTTCATTTGCCAAATTGGTGTAAATTACATTGGCAAAATGTTAACTGGATTAAGTTCATCACTTATTTTTCATTGCTTATATTTTAGCTATTTTAGAATGTTTTCCATGCACATGTGTAATGTATTGATGATATATAGTTATTCTGCTGTTGTCATAACCACACATAAATCCTAATACTGAAACTAAATTTACTTTTGTTTAGGGGACAAAGTCAGTCTGCACTATATAAGTTCCTTCCTGTTCAAATGTGTTCTTGTCTATAAGAAACCAAAACAGCTTTAGTGAATGACTGTGAATAACATGATCCAGTGCTCAAATAAGAGTTGTGTATGCATGTAGTTCAAAAGGAGAATCTGATAACTATAGCTTGGTCTCTGACATTTTTCTCCAGATACTTTAGTAAATACTTGGAGTATAAGTTTTCTATGCCTGAATTAGAGAAATGACTGCAGAAAATAAAGTAGGTAGTCTTTGTAATGCACGAGAGAACATGTAACTTCCTCTAGAATCCTTGATAAATTCAGACTGGCAAAATTAAATAAAAAGGGTCAGGGACTTTGTGGAACAGTAAATCAGTACAGCTGTCCTTTTACATCAAGGTCAGGCAGCATCAGAAGGAAAATGGTTCGTCTTAACTCTGTTCCTAGTAGACATCTCCATGCTAAACCATTTTATTTTACTTTTGTCTTTCCTCTCTCCCTCCCCAAGCCCACAACAACTTTTACACAATAGAATGTGTTTTCTCTTCAGTTAGTAACTAAAAATAATGTTAGTATGTAGCTGTGCACTGAGAAAGGGGAGGGGCTTATTTGAAAACCCATTTGATAACTGAATAAATTGGATATTCCATTTAACATTTTCTCTTTATTAGCTAATTAATAAACAGAATTAGGTATATAAGGAGTGTTTTAAATGGTAAAAACTAATTTAGATGTAAAGCACAAATTGATGCAAATATGACCCACTGAAATTACTTTAAAATCTCGTGTCTCAAACTGTTCCGAGAATAGATGTGTGTGATCTTTAAAATTGCAAGTACTTTATAAAAATTATACAAAGGCCTTCTAACTGCTAAAATCGGAGGTTAGGGCTCCATGTTTCTCCTGCCAACGTTGAATTTGACATACAGATATTTAATGCCTCAAATTATGGTGATAAGACTCTTGGTTTAATGAAGATACCCTCTAACCCCATGATTTTTCTAGGCTTTCTCAGTTCTATCATCTATTAGCAGATAACTGGTGCTAAATCTCATGCTTTGGATTGCATTGCACTTACCCTCTTAATAGCGTGTTTAAATATGTTTTATTTCTCCATTGCATTTCAAAAGCTCACAATTCTGTTTTTATCACAAGTATAAAACATAAGCTATCCAGGTTGTCTTTTGACCTTTAATATGTTTGAGGAAGGTAACTTTGTAATGAATACATACAATACCAATAAATCTGTAAAAGGTTAGGTATCTTTTTTAAAAAAGATACATACAGTGAAAATGTATAACAATTCAAATGTTATTGCTTTGTACATTTCATTTTATTAATTGTTAGAAAGTAATCTTCAGTGGGGGTGGCTCCGGTATGTGTCCTTGGAGTTTTTTGAGTTCCAGATTACAAAGACAACTTTCCTCTTACGTTGTGAATGAATACTGTAGCACATTACGATTTTACTTCGAAATTTTTTGTAATACATTTGAACAAATGATCCTCGTGCGGCTTTAGAATTCTGTGACCTGGATGATTTATGCGGACAACTTTAACTGTAAACATGGAGACTAATAGTAAAATGATGAATTATGACTGGCGTGCTTTGTTTGAAGCAGTTTCACAGATTATGTAGTTTGCATCTATACTTTCATTAATGTGCTTTGCATTGAAATGATTTTATATAGCCTCAGGTATTAATACAATAGTTGTCATCAGCTCTAAATTGCTGTTTGAATTCAAGGCAAATATATTACTCACACTATGATAGGCTGATTAATTTTTGAGTGATTTTTTTTTTTGTGCATCTCATTTAGCGTGTCCTTGAAGGATGAATATAATTGGTTTTGTAATTTTTCCAAAACATTTAATAAGAATTATTTGATGTTCCTTGCATTTTTTTTGTATGTAATTTACAAAATGATTGTATCTCTCTTGGTCTGAAAGAGAAAAAGCATTACAAAGCCTGAAATATATAAATATATATTTTTGTTTTTTGGGGTCTGTTGATTTATTGAAACTTTCTAATGATTCTTCACACATCACATCTTTTTGTCCCGAGTATGACTTACTTGTTTTCAAATGCTAGGAATTGTATTAAACTTTCACCCACTAAGATAAAGCCTTTCATATTTTTTTTCTGACTTTTTTGAGAGCACTCACTGGTTAACTTCCAGATGTTTCTCTGTATTTCACTTTGTGCAGTTATTCAGAAATTACCAAAAACATTAACATTAAAGATAATCAAGTGGTTATGAAATACCTTAAAATAAGAGAAAATAATTTTAAAATAGCTTTGTAGGTTTTTTTTGTAAACTAAAAATTGTAAAAATTGTTCATTTTGGTGAATTTTCATTAATTTGATTACCTTATGTTTGCAAAACACAGTACTTGAGTTAATGGTAGCTTTAGAGCAGTGTAGAGATGAGTCTTTTGGATAAATGATAACTTGGCAAAAAGGTTTTTTTTTCTCTTTTGACACCCCTAGTGACTGAATTTGCAGCTTTGAATGTACTGCTACTTTGTTGTAATCTTATCCTCACATGCTAATCAGTGCTCCCTAAGTGGGAAGGGGAGCTGAAATCATAAAAACCTGAGGTAAGGCAGTAACATACGTTCAATATGGTCCACTAATAAAATCTAACTTTGCTGCCAAGTGGATGAATAGTGTGCTGCCAATATGCCTTTTTATTTTTAAGCATACGCACTTGTGTAGCATTTTTTTCTGAGACACATTATAGAGGTTAGCATTCCCTTTGGCCTCTTAAGTAAACGTTTTTAACTTTCATGTTTTTACTTTCATGCCCTTCTGCAGTTAAACATTGGTAGGGTTTCCTCATTTATTTCCTCTGGTGCTTCATACTACTTCAGTGCTGTCTATCACGATTGCTCTCTCTCAGCACTTGAGGAAGAGTGAGAACACACTTGGAAGCTGTGACTATTAGGCCCTCATTCATGGAAGATCTACTGTTTCACCCGCTGGAGGATTCTGGTGTCCCTCTTTGTCTGACTATGCTTCAGCCTTGGTCCCTGTAAAAAGGAAGGCTTGAGGCACTGCACTGCCCCTTTTCAAGCCCCGTATTCCCAGGGGATTAGTGAGCTACCATGCTGCCCCTTTTGCAGCAGTTTTCATCTCCCTCCGACCCCTCAAAGCACTGTTCTCTTCACTCGACCAGACCAGCCAAACACCCCCTTGCTTAAAGGTGCTGGACAGTCATTCTTCCTTTTCCCTCTCTACAGCTTTCATCATAGTTGAGAAATTGTTGCAGATTGGCAGATGTAATCCAGTGCCCAGGATGGAATTATTTAAATCAAGGTTTAACTCACCAAGTGGGAAGTCTAGATTTAAATAATTTTAATCAACTTTTCAGTTTGTACTTCAGTTATATTCTGAAGAAAGATGCATTCTCATTGATACAACCATTAAAACATGTTGATTTACAACTATGTAGTGACTTGGCACTAGATTTGCCACATTTTTGTAACCTAGAGGGGAACACTAGAACCATATACATTTATTTAAGCAATGATATGTAAATTAATATTTTCAGATTCTTAATTGTATATTTTAGTATGTTAGAAAATGACAGATATATTGGTTATGTGCTAAATAACTTTTTGCTAATGATTTGTGTCAAACTGTATTAAGATGGAACTAGAATTTAATTAAACACAACAGCACATAAAATTATTTTTAGAGCTGTCGATTAATTGCTGTTAACTCATGCGATTAACTCTAATCCTGATTAATCGCAGTTTTAATCACACTGTTAAAACAATAATAGAATACCAATTGAAATTTATTATAAATATTTTTAGATATTTTTCTACATTTTCAAATATATTTATTTCAATTACAACATAAAATATAAGGTGCACAAGGTTCAATTTATATTTTTTTACAAACATTTGCACTGAAAAATGATAAATAGTATTTTTCAGTTCACTTTATACAAGTTACTATAGTGCAATCTCTTTATCGTGAAAGTGCAATTTACTAATGTAGATTTTTTTGTTACATAACTGCACTCAAAAACAAAACAATGTAAACTTTAGAACTTACAAGTCCACTCAGTCCTACTTCTTCAGCCAACTGCCAAGACAAACCAGTTTGTTTACCTATATGGGAGATAATGCTGCCTGCTTCTTATTTACAATGTCACCAGAAATTGAGAACAGACATTCACATGGCACTTTTTGTAGCTGGCGTTGCAAGGTATTTACATGCCAGATATGGTAAACATTCATATGCCCTTTCATGTTTCAGCCACCATTCCGGAGGACATGCTTCCATGCTGATGATGCTCATCAAAAAAAAATTAAATTTGTGACTGAACTCCTTGGGAGAGAACTGTACGTCTCCTGCTCTGTTTTTTACACACACTCTGCCATATATTTAATGTTATAGCAGTCTCAGATGATGACCAAGCACATGTTGTTCATTTTAAAAGCACTTTCACTGCAGATTTGACAACGCAAAGAGTGTACCAATGTGAGATTTCTAAAGATAGCTACAGAACTGGACCCAAGGTTTAAGAATCTGAAGTGCTTTCCAAAATCTGAGGGGGCTGAGGTGTGGAGCGTGCTTTCAGAGCAATACAAGCAGTGTGGAAACTACAGAATCCGAACCACCAAAAAAGAAATTCAACCTTCTGATGGCAGCATCTGACTCAGATGATGAAAATAAACATGCATTGGTCGGCACTGCTTTGGATCATTATTGAGCAGAACCCGTCATCAGCATGGACGAATGTAGACAAGCTTGTTTGTCTGAGCGATTGGCTGAACAAGAAGTAGGACTGAGTGGACTTGTAGGATCTAAAGTTTTACATTGTTTTATTTTTGAATGCAGGTTTTTTTGTACATATTCTACATTTATAAATTCAACTTTCATGACAAAGATTGTACTACTTGTATTTCTTTCGTTTTTTACAATTCAAATATTTGTAATAAAAATAAATCTAAAGTGAGCACTGTATACTTCATATTCTGTGTGGTAATTGAAATCAGTATATTGGAAAATGTAGAAAATATCCAAAAATATTTAAATGGCATTCTATTGTTTAACAGCGTGATTAATCATGATTGGTTTTTTTTAATCGCATGTTTAATCTCGATTAAATTTTTTAATCGTTCGCCAGCCCTAATTATTTTTATTTAATGAAACCACCATAAATGTTTTGGATACATACACTTCTGTTATCAAAAGATGTTTCACATTTAGCGCTAAATGATTTAGTAATAGAACAGAGGGATTAACTGTAGTCAGTATATTTAATATTAAATGAGGTCATCCTGGGAAAGTTTTCAGATATGCCTAAGTGAAAGTGACTGGAGCTAAGTTCCTACTCACCTGAGTCTCTTGAAAATAAGACAAGTCTCCCAAGTTACTTTGGCTTTCCTTTGGATTTTTAAAACTAGTAGTTTTGCTATTTCAGGAACATTTTCCTTTATTCCTGGAGTTGTACTTATGCCTTTTGCTAACAGATGCATAAAATGAGCACTGCACCCACATGTTAGAAGTTTCAGATTCCCTTCATTATTTCTTCTATATTTCTTCTCATGTTTGCTACATTTGTAGCATTTTCTGTGACAAAGCTACGCACTCAACACTTGAATTTTTGTTCAGGTTTTTATTGCCTGTGTTGCATCTACTTTTAAATATTCTGCTGTATTGGCATTTTCTGATGTATCAAGCACATATTACTGGATCATTGTGTATGTTGTTCCACCCATGAAGACACAGGAAATTAGTTAACCTGACAATGTTTTTTGCACAGTTGTTAATTTCTTTGAATCCAGCAGTGTGTGCGCTGCCAAATATAGTAGAGCCTGGTTGTAACGATAGAACCATGTCATTGAAATGTTTCGTCTGAACAAAACGAAAGGAAGAATTTGTTGTATAAATGAACTGTGTGGGCTCTTTATCCATGGAGTCTTGCTGAAATTTGCTGGTCCTGATTGCAAATTTAGCCATGCTTTTACTGGATGATGAAAAGTCATATATAATAAAATATAGACACACACAGAGGTAACTTACTGTCAGATGCATGTTTAGTTGCAGCACTACTAGTGGTACCAGCAGATGACTCTGAAGTTGTAGGCATTGCAGATGGTGGACATTCATAACCCCTTCTGTCTAACCTGGGCCCTGAAACAAAACGTTTTTGTTCTTGTTTTTTAAAAAGTCACTCACACTTTGAGTATTATTCAGTGCCCTGCTATTTTTTAAGGGATTGTAAATGAAATATTCCTCCTCCTGCAGCTGTTTGTACCACTGTTTAAATGAGAACAGAGTATTCGGAGTCAGGTAGAGAGAAGCTATAAAATAAGAGTTTGAGACCACCCAGGTAGACTCAGTGGATGATCCTGTTGAGGTACATGGTACCTCTTGGACTCTGAGGCCCAGTCCCAAAATCTGATGACTGTCAGGTTTTTTTTGGAATCCAGTAGCACGGCCCCTGTTGCATGCAAATTAGATTGGTGGAATGAGACTGTCTATTAAATGGGTTTGTCTGTATGGCTCTTGACTCATTCCCTGCAGAAGTAAAACGTGTAGTGAATTAGGCAGGGAGTCTCAAGAAACAGAAGGTTTTAGAGTTAAGGCATGGGATTGGGACCTAGGAGGACTGGATTCTATGCATGGCTCTGCCATATAATTCTTATTTGATTTTGACTAAGCTGAGTGTGTGTGTGTGTGCGCTCCCTCCTCATTTTCTGGGTGCTTACCTTGAAACCTAAGACCTTACTGGGAAAGTGCTGAGCTTTCATAAATAGGAGCTCTTGATGCTCACACTTCTGAAAAATTCTGGTCCTCACTGTCCCAAGTGCCAAAATCAAAATGAAAATAAAGGGTTATATTGAAAAGTGTTAGGCATGATTTCTTTCTGCCTTTAGATGAAAGTGTGGAAGTGCTGGGAGCTGCACTATGCTATAACAGGCCATTGGGTTAAACAAAAGTAGTGTTGCAGCCTTTCCCTACTCCTTCCGTCTGGCTCTTTAAATGTTTGGCATCATTCTAGGGGCTAAATAAATATTTCGAAGTAATGAGATGACAAGAGTTTTCCAACTACTAAATAGAAGTATGAAGTAGAGGGGAGAGGACTTACAAGCTTCCTTTAGTGTTAAAACTATTTCTGCTTAAATATTTTCTTCCTTTTAATATTTATAAAGTTGATTTACTTAATACACACTTATGCTAGAAATTGTACTAAATTTAAAGGAATTATTGATTTTTAAAATGTATGTCTGCTTCAGAAGAATTTTTTTTATAAGTGTATAAACTCTAATTGTAGAATTCTACATGTTTTACATGTGGGCTGCATACTGGCCCTCCCTGTTTTAGATCAAAAGTGTTGATGCCTGTGACAAGAAAAACAGTCAAACTTAACAGATGTAATGCTATTTTCATATGTTTGAAACATATTTTTAATTTTCTCAAAGGCACTTATTACTCTCTCTTGTTTCTTGAAAATGTTTTGTGTATCAAACTTTGTTCTCTGTATATATTTAAGATTAGTTCTGATGACTATTCCCTACTGCACTTCTCCATTTCCAATTTCCATTTGTGCTTGGCCGTCTTGTGTGCAATTTCACTAGAGGGCAGTGCTATGCAAGAAGTGCAGTGCTAAGTGCTATATCTTGCCAACAAATATTTTGCACAAGAATAAATATATATTGCATTTTTAAAAACCTAAAAGTTAGGGAAAACTTGTATTTAAAAGCTGCATCCAATTTGATCTATGGAACCTGAACATTCACACAGATTTTATTCCCATATAGAAATTGCATTTGAAATTAAAGCTTTTGATTAAAAATTGGCATTTTAAACTGCCTTATAACAACAATACAGTTGAAGGGCAGTGGGGGAAACTTCAGTTGTCATCAGATTGAGATAATCCGAGTTAACTATAAATTCTATCCTACTGTACTTTAATACTGGAAATGGAGCCAGAAGAAAAATTTTACTGTTTAAATATAGCACTTTAACTGATAAAACATTGTCAAATTGTAGCTGCCAGCAAGAAGCTTAGAAATGCCAAATTTAATTAATTTTTTAAATGCATTTAACTATAAACGGTTAGTGTTTCTGATAAAATACATAGCAGGCTTGCTGCAATAGTTGTTAAATTACTTTTAATCCATTTAACTACAGACATTTGTTCTCCAAAGACACTTGTGCTATAATTGATTCACACTCCTTTTTGTCTATGCTCCCTCCATTTCCTAGCATTGCAAGCTCTTGAGTTCTAAGATGTTATACTGCCTCACCAGTGGTTGATGTGCACACTGGCATTTGGAGTCCAAAACTGCAACTTATACCAAATATAATTTTTCACTGTTTATCTTGTCCTCCTTTCTACCCCCTTCATTTGTTTTTCTCAATCTGTCATTCCTCTCATATCTTAATAACTGCCCTTAAGAGCTTACAGTCTTGTCTTATTGTATATGTGTGTATGACTCTGTGTGCTAGACACTTAGCATGATGGCATTGTGACCCAAACCTATTAAGTTTCCAGCTTTCTCCAGGCTTGGAGGTTTGCAGACTTACCTGTGATGTAATCCCCTCTGGCTGCCTTATTATCAAACCTCTTGGGGAAGGTAGTCAAACACATGCTGCATGTGGTAAGGTTCCTCAACAGGTGCACACAGCCACTGCTCCCTCTCCCTCCTCTCTGCTGAAGTTCCCTAGGCCACTGTTTCTCAAATACCGGCACCGGGGCTTTTCTTGTGGCTACAGCGTCCTTGGTGGAGATGAGGTTGGGGCCTCCCTCTGGAGACACAAATGCTGGAGGAGCAGGCAACCAGTGAGTTCCCTGTTTTCCTGGCGGTGGTGGGGTCAGGCTTCAGCCCTGGGGAGACTGGCAGTCTCCAACTGTGGGGCTTCGGGCTGCAGCGGCGGGCTCCGGGGTCCAGACCCAGGCTCTGGCTGTGGGCCCCAGACTCCAATTATGGGCCTTCAGGCTCCGTCCCTGGGGCACTGGCCGCACAGCACCAGGTTCCAGCCCTGGTCTCACCCCACACCTGCCTGGATACTGCTGCCTCCCCCAATGCTCAATCTATTCCCCCCACCATCGCCCTTGGCCCACACTGCCTCCTTACCCATCTCCCCTTCCAGGGTTTAATTTGTCCTCTGGCCTTACCAGGGCTAAGTAAGCCTGTTGTGAAAAGTGATATTTGTATGTTTATTAATACCCCTTTTCACAGCAGACTTAGTAGCTAGCTGGGAGGCTGTGAAAATTGATATTAACATACAAGTATCACTTCTCACAGCAGCAGACTACCAGCTAGCAAGTCTTAACAACAACAACAACAAAAAAGCAACCAAAAAAGCTAAAGAAACAACCATAAAAAAGACAAAGTATAAAGCATCTTATTAGTGTTTCTATTCTGTTTAAGTCCAGTAAAGAATAGAGACAACTGTACATTATTTTTATTGGGTCTGCACAAAAAAAACCCCTACATAAATGATTTGGACATGTATCTGTGCATATTTATTTGTATTTCCTAAAGTTAATTAAGTATTTTAGGAAAAATTGTCAGAGCGGCCACAAGCAGGTGTTGGTGGCTGCACTCTGAAGCCACCAAAAAATTCGTTGCGAGAACCCCCTGCCCTAGGCCTTAGGCAGATGTAGGAGAACATCTGGATCTGTTGATTGTTTTGCATCATAGAGTGGGGAGTGAGGAGCAGGGTAATTTGACATAGCTGAGAGGCAGGGGGCCAGGTAGGGAGTAGGACCAGCACATATCATGCACATAGGTATTTTGGGGATGGGGCAAGATTAATGTTGGGCTTAATGAGAGAATAAATGTGGGAAGAGATCGGGAGGGGGGAGTCTCTAGAGGGTATAGAATTTATTGGGTGTGGTGTTAGCTGGAGCAGAATTATATGGGAAAACTGAGCATGTACAATTGTGAAGGAGTAGAATTAACTGTGCGGTGGGGGGAATGTAGAATTACAGGTTTGGTTACATAATTAGTGGTTTGTGTTGGGAATTGATTGGGGAGGGTGTTGAAGGAAGAATGAAATAGTAGTGGAAGTAAAGAAATCACTATCTAAAATTCATTCTCTTCTCCCTGGGATGTTTTTTCTTCAGAACAATTGAAAACAGATAAAGGGGTACAGAAGAGACATCCCACAGCCTCACCCAAGGGGAGAGAAATCAGCAACAATTATTCCATTAACACAAATCAGAGTTCTAGTACTTGGTGATGGTACACAGTCTTCCAGCTGCTCTCCCCTAGTGTGGTAAAAGGAATCCCAGTCATATCTAGAATAGTGGAAGTGGGGCTGGTATGTACTCCCCAAAACACAGGGTGGTCAGATGAGCTGGGAAGCTCATAGTCACCAATAACTCTACTTCATCCATTATTGTTCTATGTACATTTGAATCTGTTGGATTTGGGTTAGCTGATGTTGGCTTTTTTTTGCTGATCTGAGGCCTCTAGACATCATTGCTATAAAATGTGAGAAGCATTCAGAAATTTTATGCTTTGCTTGGCTTTTTGGCAGATACTCACTTTTCAGCTCCATTTTTCTTATGTGCCTTTATCTGATCCTCTCCCTTTTTCTGTGTCTAAGGACCAGCCTTCTGGTTTTAAGAAGTGCATTGAGTGTGAATACAAAATTTCCCTGCTGGATGGTCACAATTACTCTCTGTTTTGCCTCGGGGCAGACTATGGAACATCTGAATGCGACATCTGTTTTAGGATGACACCTTTAATTTGCAATTACTGGATGAGCTCTTTGGACTTTATTTCAGCATATACTGAGATGTCAGATTCAGATTTCAAAATCTGTTTCAGGGTAGAGTACCCAAACTTTCCTAATTCTAACTTTATACATAGCTGTAGTGCAGTCCTCTATGCTAGTGTATATGATGCTGAGTGATATTTAATTTCTTGATTGCACATACTCCTATCCTCTTGTGCACCAATTCGTGGTTTCAGGGGATGAAATGCATTTCTCTCCTTCACAAAGCCAGATTACTTGAGCTTTCTGTGGGGTGGTTAGTTGGAATTTTGGTTGAGGGGGTGGAATTCACTCACCAGCCTGCAGGGAGTCCACATGCTGGAGTGCAACCCCTCTGCATTTGCTCTGCAGCCCTTAAATTGGACTAATGGTGGTGGCTACTCCACTCTCTTTGCACAGACCATTGGGGATACTGTAATCCCAGATATCATGTCCCTTCCCTAACTTCCCCACTATGCATCAATCTGTTCAGGGACCAGTATGGCACATCCTTCCAAACCATATAGGTGTGCGCCCCTGCCCCCCTCCCCCCCCCGGGGGGGAGGGAAGCAAGTAAGTAGTAGATTTTAGGAGAAAAATAAAATGTTGGCTTGAAATTCTTTTCAGGAGGTTATAATTGATAGCTCTTCTTAGAGTGCTTGCTCATGTCCATTCATGTTAAGGGTGTGTGTGCTTGCCACATGAACTGATGCCAGAAGTTTTTCTTTCAGCGGTATCCATAGGGGGACCGGCTCTGGTGCCTTCTGGAGTGGTGCGCGTATGCCGCAGTATAAGCAGAGCCACTGGCTTCCCCCACTCTCAGTTCCATCTTACTTCTAAGGACAGTGCTGGAATATTCCTTGCTTCAGCAAACCTCCTTGTCCAGAACTGTTCGTTGTGAACTTTTCTCCTGTAAATAGTTATTAAAGTTGTTAGATAGCTAGTTGTTAATCCCAGTCAGGACTTAGCCTAGGGATGGGGCGTGCCCAGGTCCCCAGGCTTCAAACCCTGCGACTTCCCCGGGCTTCAAACCCAATGCCAGTGAGGAAGCCTCACAGTAGATGTTTGGACGAAAGTAACAAGTGCCATCATCATCAACATCAGTAACAAGTGCCAAATCTGTAAAAGTTTCAAGCCTCAGATGAAAAAAGAACGGGACATTAGTCTCTGAGCACTACTTATCAAGTCTGCACTGACACCGGAAATGCCCAAGTCGGAATCCGCTCCTAGCACTGTGGCCTCGGTGTGGAAGGCGGCAGTCCCGGGAGCCCCGTACCAATAATCAGAGTGCTGGTTCAGATTGCCACTGCAGCAACGATGCTCCCTTGCTTGGCAATGTTCTCGCTCCTGCTCCCATTTGTGTGAACCGATGCTGGTCAGAGAGCGTTAGGCGTCAATCACTGTATCACCATCACCGAACGCTGAAACTGGTCATTGGGATCTCGACACAGAGGGTTGGAGCCCTAGTGCAGGTCCCAGTCAGAGCTCTGGAGCAGGCACCGAAGGGACCGAGGTTATTCATCGGACTTGGCACAGTTTTCATCTCCCGTACACAGCCCTTCCGCATCGTGCTCAGACGCAGACCAGGAGTCCCTACCAGTGGGACAGGATCGGAAGCACCAGCGCCCTCCATGGCACTGCCACTGGTACCATGGCCCTAGGGCCAGTAACCCAACTCCAGCATCCCTGGAATACCTGGGGGTTTCCCCAGCCATCACAGGTACATGAGCCAGCTCAGGGACCTCGAGCAAGTGGTCTGCATGGCATCCCGCCCACATTTGGACACAGATGGAACCACGCAAAAGACCCCCTCTGGTCAGCCCGACCTTAACAGAGGGTCCTGTGGAAAAGGTCTCGGGTGACAGAACCACCTGCACCTGCTTCCTCCTTCTCATCACTAGATGAGGCCATTACTGGGGCCCCACTCGTGGTCCCATAAGACTACACTAAGGCCCACCAGGAACTTTTAAAGAGGGTTGCCTCAAACTTGGGGCTGGAGGAGCCCTTGGACTCCCTTTTTGATGTACTCGTCTCGGCGACCCCAGCTAGGGTAGCATTGCTGGTGCATGAAGGGGTAGCCAAAATCACTGTGACAAGCCCCTTCCTCCCTACCCCCCCATTTCTAAGCAGGCAGAGCACAAATATTATTTGCCTGTGAAAGGGTGTGAATACTTATATGCAGATCCTGCCCCAAGCTCTTCGATGGTGTCGGCCATTGTCATAAATATAAAGGGAAGGGTAAACCCCTTTGAAATCCCTCCTGGCCAGGGGAAAGCTCCTCTCACCTGTAAAGGGTTAAGAAGCTAAAGGTAACCTCACTGGCACCTGACCAAAATGACCAATGAGGAGACCAGGTACTTTCAAAAGCTGGGAGGAGGGAGAGAAACAAAGGGTCTGTGTCTCTCTGTAGTCGTCTTGGCCGGGGATAGACCAGGAATGGAGTCTTAGAACTTTTAGTAAGTAATCTAGCTAGGTATGTGTTAGATTATGATTTCTTTAAATAGCTGAGAAAAGAATTGTGCTGAATAGAATAACTATTTCTGTCTGTGTATCTTTTTTGTAACTTAAGGTTTTGCCTAGAGGGGTTCTCTATGTTTTGAATCTAATTACCCTGTAAGATATCTATCATCCTGATTTTACAGAGGTGATTTCTTTACTTCTATTTACTTCTGTTTCTATTAAAAATCTTCTTGTAAGAAAACTGAATGTTTTTTCATTGTTTTTAAGATCCAAGGGTCTGGGTCTGTAGTCACCTAGGCAAATTGGTGAGGCTTTTTACCAAACCTTGTCCAGGAAGTGGGGTGCAAGGTTTTGGGAAGTATTTGGGGGGGAAAGACGTTTCCAAACAGCTCTTCCCCAGTAACCAGTATTTGTTTGGTGGTGGTAGCGGCCAATCCAAGGACAAAGGATGGAATATTTTGTACCTTGGGGAAGTTTTGACCTAAGCTGGTAAAGATAAGCTTAGGAGTTTTTTCATGCAGGTCCCCACATCTGTACCCTAGCATTCAGAGTGGGGAAGGAACCTTGACAGCCATCAATGAGTGGGAAAGACTGGAGCAACTCCCAAAAATAAAGACTCAAAGAGGCTCAATTTATTTGGGAGGAAAATTTATTCATCTTTGAGCTACAGCTGCGAGTGGCCAATCTTCAGGCCCTGCTTGGCCAATATGATTTCAACATCTGGCAGTCTCTGGCTAAGTTTTCAGACTCGTTGCCTGAGGATTCCCAAGAGAGAATTCCAGGCGATCCTTGATGAAGGCAAAGCGGTAGCTAGAGTGGCCCTACAGGCAGCCTCAGATGCTGTGGATTCCATGGCTTGGACCGTGGCCTCGGCCATTTCCATGCAGAGAGTGGGCTGGTTGCAGTACTCTGGTCTCTTCATGGAGGTCCAGCAGTCCAGCCAGGACCTCACATTCAACGGACAAGCCCTGCTCATGGAGCAAACAGATACCAAACTGCATAGTTTGAGGGACTCCTGGGTTACCTTGCAGATTCTCGGCCACTATACTTGGGCCCATCTAGGAAGCACTTTAAGACACAACAGCCACAGAGGTTTGGCAGTCAGCCCAGGTCAGAGCCCTTCTATGAAAATGTCAAGGGCTACAAGTGCCATCAGAGCCAGCAGCCCTTGACCTCAGCACAGTCCAGTTCTACCCGCACCCAGCAGGGTTCAAAGTGGGCGTTTTGAGGGTGCACCAGAGGGCCACCTTCCAGCCTGTGTCCTGGATCATGCTTCCCACAGTTTCTCCAACCACCTGTCACCTTTCCTCCCTGCCTGGGCCTCTAACTACAGACCCATGGGTCCTCAGTACTGTGTCTCAGGATTATGTCCTCCAGTTTACTTCTATCCCTCCTTCCCTGTCCCTCTTCAGGGACCCTTCTCATGAAAACCTGCTTTGGCAGGAGGTGCAGGGCCTTCTGCAGGTGGGAGCTTTGGAGGAAGTCCCTCTACACCGTAGGGCACAGGGTTTTTCTCCTGTTACTTTCTGCCCCCAAAGGGGGGCTAAGACCAATCCTGGACTGGCAAGACCTCAACAGATATCTCAAGAAGTTGAAGTTCCGCATAGGCTCCCTGGCCTCCATCATCCCCCTTCCTGGATCCAGGAGACGGTTATGCTGCCATCAATTTGAAGGACACATTTTTCCACATAGTGATATTATGCAGACATTTTCTCCATTTCGCCATAGGCTCCGCTCACTACCAGTTTGTGGTGCTCCTGTGTGGGCTGGCAGCTGCACTGAGGGTGTTTACTAAGTGCATGTCGGTGGTGGCGGCTTACCTGAGATGTCAAGGTATTCAGATTTATCTGTATCTCAACGACAGGCTGGTCAAGGGCCAAGATCCAGTCCGATGTCACAGTACTGCAAGCCCTGTGCCACGCCGTGGGCCCGTTGATAAGCGAGAAAAAATCAACATTAGTTCTGGTGCAGAGGATAGAATTAATCGGAGCCGTACTTGACTCCACCTGTACCAGAGCTTTGCTGCCACAGGACAGGTTCCGGAAGATGGTGGATTTTATCACCGGACTCTCCGCGTTCCCTCTCACCATGGCCCAGGTCTGCTTTCGGCTACTCGGCCACATGACAGCATGCACTTCAGTCGTTTGCCACGCGAGGCTCAGGTTGTGGCCCGTCCAGCAGTGGCTAACGACAGTCTATTCCCCGTCCAGAGATCACCTGAACAAGGTCATCGTGATTCCACGAAGGGTACTTACCTCTCTGCGGTGGTGGACCAACCCAAGCACAGTCTTAGAGTACTGTTTGACAAACCACACGCTCGGTCTCCCTGATTTCAGATGCCTATGACCTTGGCTGGGGGGCACACCTAAGCAAGATGCAGACTTGGTCTCCAGAGGAGCTGGCATTGCACATAAACGTGTATACTTGTTCACTTCTGAAACTTACGTCTTTGGCTCTATTGTCCATCTCAGTGGTTCACCGAGGAACACTTATTCATACAATCTACAGGAGAGCCTCTACGTATGAGTTGTGGGAATTCAGGTGAAACAAAACGTTATCTCAAAATGTGAGCTTCAAAGTAAGAGGGAGGGATTTATTTATGGTATCCGTGTGGGTTGGGGGAAGGAAGCTGGTATGGGACAATGCAATACAGAAATGTTGAGTTGAAAACCAGCCTAGAAAAGACAGTTGTGGTTTACAGAGGGCAGAGTATTTTTCTGTCCCTTGGATCTGGCACACTGAATTAGCACCTCAATGGCAAAGAAAAGGACAATACTGGCAAAAGGGACAAAATCTAGATGTGATCGCTGCTTTGGAGTGAGGAGCCGTGTGACGTTGCATGATTTTATAAAAATATGCTAATGAGTGTGAATATAATGTAACTGGAATGTGCTTCATGCAAAAGGTCTGTTGTAAGGTATCATTACAAAGCTTATAATCTATTGAGTGTGGTCATCCTATTTGTATACATGTATCCCTCTTGTATCTGAAACTAGAAATATGAAGTATAATTCTGAAGTCCTATTGTAGTTATGCAAAGTGTGAGCCATTAATGGTGGTTTGGAATCTTAATGGCTCCCATTAATCAGGACAATTAGTCTCTAAGGTGCCACAAGTACTCCTTTTCTGTTTTACTTGTAAGTCTTCCTGTATACCTGTGTGCTGGCAAGTGGGTAATGAACTCTTACAGTGACATGTGATCATGTCACCTGAACTGAACATGTTTAACCTGGTGCTTTTCCATTGAGAAGGAGGAGTGGGAACCCAGAGGGACAAAGGATTCATGCCTTATGCAAAAGATATATAAGTGGGTGGAACAGCACAAAGGGAGGCAGCCATCATGAGAAATCCCCTAGCTACCACCTGAGCTGGAACAAGGGCTGTACCGGTGGAAAGGATTGTGCCCAGACTAGGAAGGCATCCAGTCTGTGAAAGAAACTTATTGAAACATCTCTGAGGGTGAGGTTTTACCTGTATTCAGTTTTATTTAATGTACTAGACTTAGACTTGGGTTTTTTATTTTATTTTGCTTGGTAATTCACTTTCTTCTGTCTGTCACTACTTGGAACCACTTAAATCCTACTTTCTGTATTTAATAAAATCACTTTTTACTTATGAATTGACCCAAAGTATGTATTAATACTTGGGGGGTGGGGGCAAACAGCTGTGTATACCTCTATTAGTGTTAGAGGGCGAACAATTTATGAGTTTACCCTGTGTAAAACGGATTTACTTGGGGTTAGGGGAGGTGGTTCAGACCTGGGTCTGGGTTTGCAGCAGGCTAGTGGGTCTGGCTCAAACCAGGCAGGGCACTGAAGTCGTAAGCTGCCAGGCCAGGAAAGCAGGAGCAGAAGTAGCCTTGGCACATCAGGTGGCAGCCCCCAAGGGGCTTTCTGTGATCCAACCCGTCACAAGGCAGACAATTATACAATTTGTTAATATTAGTAAGCTTTGATTCTTGTCTGCTTAACAATATTTTTAACACTATTGTCCAGAAGCATGTCTGTCAGGTTTTTTGTACTGTGTTGTATGTGATGCTTTATACTTTTAATGGCAACTCATTAAAAACCTAAACTTTTATTGTCACCTGTCACACATTGATATGAGACCTCCGTTATTTCCTGTTTTCTCTGAGGGCATTGTCTGATGGTTGTAGATAAACGTTTTGTTCTCAGTGGTAGCCACTAAAAAGAAACCTCCTTACCCTGGAAAGATTATGAGCTAAGTCAGGATAAGAAAAAGAAAGGAACAAAAGGATTTGTGGGTAAGGGAGGTCATGTGTTACGGTAAGGTATATGGCTGATGAAGTTAGTGATGCATGTATATTGAATGTTTTACAGATCTTTGGGGAGAGAGACATTCTTAGCTGGGGGAACACTAATATTTATATTTTTTATTGTATTATCTCAATTTTATCTAATGCACCTTATATTTTAATTGACACTGAATTTGATTATGGCAAGAGTTTATATTGGGGGGAAATCAATGGTCGTTAATAAAGAACCCTGAACTGTGACATTATAGTTGGAAATAGAGGTAACAAAATGAACTTTCAGACAAGGTATGTGAACTGCAGGGCCTATCACCAACTAAGGACTGCAGAGATTCTCAGAGCGTAAAGACCTTTAGGGTGGTAAGCATTGTTACAGCATGGCTCACCATAGAGGTTATTGAGGCAGATGTATATTGGAATCATTCACCTATTATTGAAGATTACTATAAGCATCTTGTATAATTTACTTGTCATTCAGAGGCATGAGAATTCAGTAATAGTCTGTGTATACCATATGATGCAGAATAACATTTATGATGATTTTAATAACTTCGCTTGTGGTGTCTGTGCAGTGGACCTACAAGCTTATTACAGGTCACCAAAGAAGGGGAGTGGCATTGGCGTAGGGAAAAATGTCATTTATGGCTGGTTTAGGTGTATTTCTTCACACTTGGTGGTGATAATAGTAGTTGCAATATACCCATCATTTACCATTGGTTACCATACAGTGGTGTACAAGATACATTTATTTCCTTTTCCACAATAGAGGGATACCGCAGTATCTGAGATGCCATTATGTCTTACCTATTGCTAAATGTTGGCCATTTCACCAATGTACATCACACTTTTGGAACAATTGTAGGGAATTTCTAAAGATTCTTATTCCTTATTTAATGTCCTTTTACTTTATAGCAAGCTTACTTTCCTTTTAAATACTACCAGGGTATATTTCTGCTTTCAGACTCTTTTATTCACCATTTGCTTGAGGCATTTTGCAAAGCACTCCCATGTTCTAAACTTTATAGCAGTGTCAGAAATGTTCAAGAGTGAGAATTAAACTGGAAAAATGTTTAGCAAAATAAAACTTACTTCTCACTGATGGAAAGCTGTTACAAAGTATCTGAATATTTTTTAATATCTATAAACCTAAAGTAAAGTTTAGTCTTGTCCAAAAACATTAGACTCTGATCTATAAAAAAGAACATATAGGTTTAACATCTGGGTGACTCAGGATGTTCTATTTATTTGCAGAAATATAGCATGGATACTAACTCATTCTCATATACTGCAGGATTTTTTGCACTGTTCTGGAATTGTAGACGTGTCTTGCAGTGCTCCTTTAATAGGTATGGTTAAAGTATTCACAGGAAAAACTTTTTCACTAGGAGGGTGGTGAAACACTAGAATGCGCTACCTAGGGAGGTGGTAGAATCTCCTTCCTTAGAAGTTTTTAAGGTCAGGCTTGACAAAGCCCTGGCTGGGATGGTTTAGTTGGGGATTGGTCCTGCTTTGAGCAGGGGGTTGGACTAGATGACCTCCTGAGGTCCCTTCCAACCCTGATATTCTATGATTCTATGATTCAGAAGAGGGCTGTGGTTACTAGGATAACTGTAAATGTCTCCGTTGGCTTATATGCAGCCATTGACCATTCTGATTTTTTTGCCCTTTTTGTAACTTTCAGATAAAGATGGAATATTCTTGTTTCTCTCTAGTTTCCTAAAGAGTTCCTTAGCATCATAAAATAGCTTTTAATATTCTAGACCCAATAAAGTAAGTATGGGGTGAATGCATATAGATAATACGTGGAGAAACTAAAAAAAACCAAGATTTGATTTGCATTCTCTATCATTCTTATATTGCTTCAAGAAGAAAATTAGAAGTGACTCATGATTTTCAGCTCCAGGAGAAAGAAGGCATTCATCTTCCTTTCTTCTGTCCCAGTAAAAAAAAACCTTTTAGATACTATTTTCTAGATCTAATGGCATCTCCATAGATCTTAGGAGTTAGGGTCTTCAGGTTGTTTATTTTCATTGAAGGACTCCAGAAGGTTTAAACTTTATATTCCACAGCCCCTTAACAAAATGGATCAGAACTAGTATTAGAGTCATAAAAGGGGTCCCTTGTCCCTTACGAATAACTAGCCAATTTGAATATGCTTACTGTCTTCTGTGCAGAAAGGAAATTATCCTTAGATCTGCAGGGCAGTCCCTTGGTCATGCCCTTACAGGTTTTCCATACATTAGTAGGTAGACATGAGCAACTCAGATATTGCTTTTGGATGTCTGTTTCTTAATTCAGTGATTTGAGGAGAGACTGTTTACTACTCCATGTTTTTTAAATGCCGATCCTGGGCAAAACTGTTTCTCTACAGAGCCTGTTAATCTCAGATTGTAGTGGGAGAAAAATAATTATTCTGTTACTTGTAAATTGCTTTTCTGTGAGAGTCTCTCTTGATCTGAAATGCCATACCCAGCTTCCAGTGGTGAATGCGTCTTCTGTCATGTACGTAGTAGAGAAAGTTTTATAGTTTAATTGCAGTGATAGATTTAGTTATCCCTAGGAGGGGACACCAAATTCCATGTAATGGAAGGATCTAGCTACATATTGGGGTGGGGGGGGACCTCTCAAAAATGCATCTTACAAGTAAGGTGAAAGCTTTTTTGAGTACAGTGCTAAATTTTATAGCAGACAGAATTTCATGTGATTGAGAGGCCTGTGGAAATGCAGTATTTGTATTGGCTGGGTTTCAGCTAATAAAATTTCCTAGGATGATTGGAGAGCACGAAATTCTTCCTTTGTCTATTTTTTTGGTGTCAGAGACTTCTGTCCCTAAAGAATAGCTTCTGTGGTATAAAATTTGAATGTAAAGACTGAAACGGCATATTATATTTTTTTTCCTTTAGAGGTAAAGAAAGTGGTGTGGGTGTGCCTCTGCAGTCAGAATGCAGTGATAATGATTTGTTGGCATTTGTAGCAGTATTGGAAATAGTCAAAAGGTACTACTGCAGATGGTTTTGCTTAATAGAATTTATAAGTGCTCCTTGTGGGGGAGGAAGGTGGAGATGTTTGTCAGCTGTGATGTAATTCTTTTTAGATTCTGAGCTCATAAAGCCTGCTCTAGTCTCTAGGAATCACTTTTTGTTAGGTGCCGCTGCCTACAGGTTCTATGAATGCAAGCAAACAAAACATTGTGATGCTAGAATTGTCAAATAGATTAGGCTGATTAACGTTATTCTAATAAAGACTTAGTGAAATAGATTTGCTATGCTTAAGGACATTACTGGATTTACTCACTTTGCCTTTAAACAAATCGTTTTATTTAGAATTTTGTCGCAACGTGTCACTCAGTACAGAAGTCATCGTCTGGCTTCCTGAGGCCTATGTGGCATATTAATTCTCAAGGAAATTAGCCTTAACGCTGTCTAAGTGTGCAGTGCTAATAAGTTACTTTGAGAACAAATTGTTCTAAGTCTTGTTCACCTTTTTATGGAGTTAGGTTCCTTTTGTTCAGATTTTTTGAAGTTAGTGTTGCATCCTCTGCATCCTCTAAATTTGTCTATTTTCCCAGCCTACTCAGTGAAAGCTGAGAAGTTTTAAGTTTTGCAGTTCTTACCAAAACCAAACAAACAGTGTTGCATCCCTGCAAGCATAAGAACTGGAAATATTGCTAACCTTCTGGCTCTCTGAGAAGAAGATAAAATGTCCATAATACAAGTTAACCACATAAAGAATAGGTTTTAAAATTGGCTTGCTTGAAAGCCTGCAGGGATCTCTCCTGATTTGCCTGTCTCAGCAATCTTGTCTTCCTGCATCTACTTATGCCAACCTGTGTACGTTTGTATGTTCAAATCTTGCCTCCTAGGTACATCTGCACTTACAGCAGTGTGCAGAGTAGAGACACTGCATACCTGCCTAGAACTGCTATAAATAGTGTAGGCGGTGATGCATGCTTAGGTGAGTAGTATTATCTGAACCAAAGTGAGCTGTAGCTCACGAAAGCTCATGCTCAAATAAACTGGTTAGTCTCTAAGGTGCCACAAGTACTCCTTTTCTTTTTGCGAATACAGACTAACACGGCTGTTACTCTGAAACACATCTATAGGGTTGCCAGGTTATGGTTTTTGACCGGACTGCCCAGTGAAAAGGGCCCCTGGTGGTGCCGACTTAGCTGTTAAAAGTCCGATCAGTGGCACAGCGGGGCCCAGAGCTAAAGCAGGCTCCTTGCCTGCCTTAGCTCTGTGCAGCTCCCAGAAGTGGCTGCCAGGTTCTTGCGGCCCTTAGGTGCATGCGCAGCCAGGGCGGCTCCACACACTCCCCACTCCTGAGTGCTGGCTCCACAGCTCCCATTGGCCAGGAACCGTGGCCAATGGGAGCCAAAGGGGTGGTGCCTGCGGGTGGGCGTGCTGCATGTGGAGACTCCCTAGCCACCCATGCACCTAGGGACCTCAGGAACCTGGCAGCCACTTCCTGGGAGCCACGGTAAGCACTGCTGGGACCCCACACCTGCTCCTACATCCCAACCCCCCAACCTCTCATTTCTGACCCCACCCGGAGCCCGCACCCCACCCCGGAGCCCATATCCCCCTGCACTCCTTCCCTCTGCCCCAGCCCGGAGGGAAGGGGGGATGGAGCGAGGTGGGGGCAGGGCCTCAGAGAAGGGGTGGGGCCTCTGGGAAAGCGCAGGGCAGGGGTGTACAGTTTTGTGCCATTAAAAAGTTGGCAACCCTACACATTTATACCCTACACAACTCTCTGCCCAAGCAGTGCTTCCCACATCTACACTGCTGTTTTTTAGCAGTATAGTGTCCCACTGTTGGAGACTTTTACTACATGTAGCTACACACCTTAGTGAGAAGTGTGGGCACAGCCTGCCTTTCACTATCATATGTAGCTACACATGTAGTGCCCGTACTCTGCATACAGCCGTACGTGTAGACGTAGCCCTAATGTACAAAATGTTCCCTCCTACCGCACTTCATTGTAGTATGTTCCAAAGAACTCTAGAAAACTAGCCACCTTAAGACTAGCTAGTGCACAGGTTCTGAGCCTTGGTTAAAATTCTACCCCAGGAGATTCAGCCACACAGCTTCCCTCAAAAATAAGATGATAGCTAAATCATCTGGATTGCATTGAAAATCTCCGCTGAATATCTCTAAAAATTAATAAACTTGGCTTTGATAATTTGATGTAGCTTTCATATGTACAAATGACAGCCATTCTGTCATTCCTTATTGGCTCTTTTAGCCTCAACTACATACTGGTCAATTATCTGATGGAAAGAAAATATGCATAAGAATACAACCTTCCCATATGTTAAATGGGAAAATGACATGTCTGCCACTTCTGTTCTCTGGAAATTAGAAGGCAGTCTGAAATACATAGGGTTTATCTAGTCATAATAAGACTTAAGTGTAAAATCGGATACCATTTATTTTTCAGTCTTTTGAAATAAGCAGCTAATGTCTGCACACTTAACAGATGGCATTTATATTAATTATTTCTTTAAATACTGATTGATTTTTCGCTCCAAGACATGAGTACCAGTACATCAGATTTCTGGATTCTCTGCCTTTAGTTCAGGTTTTCACTTTTACAAATAACAAAAATGGGCAACCACCAACAAGACTATCATTCAGCACTGGTCTAAATGAGTAGCATAATTGTACAGTAGTTCTGAAGCTTTCCCTGAATAGTAGGAGTCCAGAACCCCCTAGATTGGCATCTACATTCTGTTGTTTATATAATACGTAACTTACTGAATTCCGCTGGAAACTATAAATGAGCGGTGAGGAATAGGAGGACATGGAGACTCCTTATGGATGTGACATATAGAACAGCTGTGAGATAAAGTCTATATACGTTTCTATAGCAAAGATTTTTAATGTATTTTTGTTTTGTTTTTTGTTTTAGGCTTATGGTATGTCTGCTTTGCCTCTAAACTTGATAAAAGGAACTAGAAGTCCTACTTACGAACGTTTAGAGAACACTGAAGATATTGAAGACGTAGAACAACATATACTAAGGATTAAATCAAAGGTTTGGTTTTTACCTACATTTCAAACTTTTCCATTTATAGTGTTCCTGTTGCTCAGCACTTCATTATGGTATAATGTTTGGGTCATTGCTCATTTTCACAATGTCAGAGGGACAGAAGTTAATATTCTCCATTCTTCCAAAGTTAGGTTCTCTCAGTTTCCAGTTTCTCTTCCAGATGATGGATTCCTTACATGTGTTGGGACTTGGGTCAAAAGTACTCAGTACGATAGCAGAAAATGCACTATTAACTTGTGCACTAGTGAATGCCTGTTTTTGTTCACAGGGGGTACCTAACAAAAATGACTTGATAGTGTTCATTGTAGGTGCTGAAAAAATAAATCTGTTGTTGATCTCAGAACTAAATAAATATTATAGAACAATGAAAAGTATAAACTAAATAAATACTTATTGCAAAGGACTCTATTTAGATTGAGAGCTGTCACTTAATTTATAGATTATAGTTTTGTGGTTGCACTCATTAGTCACATTCATCTAATCATGTATCCTGGATGTGGCGATGTAAAACTTTTTTTTTTGTAGGAAAACAGAACTCTCTAATCCTCTCTTCACCACTCTGTCCCTAAAAGAGGCTATATTTGTAAAGTGGCATTTCCTGTGAACCCATATTCCTTGGTATTTAATGATTTTGGCCAGGATTTTGCCTCCAGTTTTTCTTAATTGCAAGTTTTAATTACTCCCTGTTATATTTTACATGAAAGTGTTAAATAGAAAGTGATTTCAGCAATGAGAATACTTCAAACTGAAAATTTGTAGCAGCAGACAGGTATGAGACACTTGGTCTTGTGGCAGATTTGATTTTTATTTTTTTGTAAGGCCAGATTCTTGTGGAGTAGAGTTCACATCTCAGTTGACACTATTGTTGGCAATCTCATAAGAAAGACATATGATTCAATGGGCCTGTAAGTTGAACCACCTTTCTCCCCTATAGGTGGTCCGTCCAGCTCAAAATTGAGGCATGTTGGTGGAACATTTTGGGGTAGCATCTCTTGTATATAAAAGGAGATCTCAATCCCTTAGCTATTAAGAGCACTAAATTTACTGAATCCTTCTAAAGAGACTTCCAGTTTAAACTTCTTAGCAGAAAATTGTAATTAAAATGGTGTAAAAATTATTAGAGATGCAGCAAAACTGAGATATCGCAATGTTTAAGGACTCCTTTATTTAAAAAAAAATCTCTGAATGGGAAATGCACGTTTAATGGTTTTTGTATCAAAAATAGGTTTATAGTGACACATTCAATCCTTAAGAATGTTTGCCTTAAGTAACCTATAATTGTAAGACACAGGTTATCTGATGTTAAAATCAGCTTGCTGATTCGTTCATATGTTACCTAATACTTTTTTGTGATTGATTGCTTATAGTATTCATACAACTCATTACTGCACATGTGCAACTAAAAAGATTGTATATTTAGCTTGCTTAGCTCCTACACTGTATTAAGTACACTCAGATTTCTTAAAATACTCATGCCCAGCATTTGGAAGGTCAAAGGAGTTAAATGTTCTTGAGAATTTGTCAGATATAGAAATCTCCAAATATGGATTTGACTGTTAAAGGTTGATGAACTCAACTGGTTTATGGAACAATTCTGATCTTTGTGTTTTGGAAATTTTTATGCTGACTGTGTCCTTTAAAGGGTACTGCTCCTGAATGTACTTGAAAAGATGTGAAATATAGCTGACTTTGTATTGACTAGAAGAAAAAATGGAGAGCTGGAAAGAAAGTATTAAAAATAGAAATGGGCTAAAATGAAATTAGTGTCTTACAAACTGAATTTACAGTATTGTATGCAATTCTGACTTCATAGAGCTGCCAGAGCCTGTTATACAGATGTTAAATTTTATTCTTCTTTCATACATTTTTCACAGACTGTTCCATTATTTTCACACCTCCATTTTGATTAACAGTGCAAAGATGGTCGGCCTTTACCAACAAGGGACAGACGGAACCTACAGCAACTTGAAGAGAGGCTAAGGACACTTCGAAGGAGAGAGAGACATCTGGAATTTATTGAGAGAAGCTGCTGGACAAAGTTCTGCGGAGCCATGCGACCTCTAAAAGTAAAAAAGCAAAACGGGTCTTTCATTTTATGCCTGCTTCACTGTAGAATAACTATTTCTGACTTTTTAGGTTCTTTTCCATTTAGCACATTGGCATAAAACTATTCGATGAAATAGCCTGCTGTCATAAATGTAAAGGGAAGGGTAACCACCTTTCTGTATACAGTGCTATAAAATCCCTCCTGACCAGAGGCAACATCCTGTTACCTGTAAAGGGTTAAGAAACTCAGCTAACCTGGCTGGCACGTGACCCAAAGGACCAATAGGGGAACAAGATACTTTCAGATCTTGCTGCGGGGAAAGGCTTTTGTTTGTGCTCTTTGTTTACGTGTTTGTTCTCTCTTGGGACTGAGAGAGGCCAGGCAGAAATCCATCTTCTCCCACCCATCCTAATCCAAGTCTCCAATATTGCAACCAGTCAGTATAGGTAAGCGAGGCAAGGCAGATTAGTTTCTCTTTTGTTTTATGTGAATTTTCCCTGTGTTAAGAAGGAGGTTTATTCCTGTTTTCTGTAACTTTAAGGCTTTGCCCAGGGGGTGATCCTCTGTGTTTTGAATCTGAATACCCTGCAAAGTATTTTTTCATCCTGATTTTACAGAGGTGATTCTTTTACCTTTTCTTTAATTAAAATTCTTCTTTTAAGAACCTGATTGCTTTTTCATTGTTCTTAAGATCCAAGGGTTTGGGTCTGTGTTCACCTGTAAAATTTGTGAGGATTATTATCAAGCCTTCTCCAGGAAAGGGGGTGTAGTGCTTGGGGGGGATATTTTGGGGAAAGATGTCTCCAAGTGGTCTCTTTCCCTGTTCTTTGTTCACCACTCCTGGTGGTGGCAGTATACTGTTCAAGGATGTCAAGGTTCCTCCCCCACTCTGAACGCTAGGGTACAGTTGTGGGGACCTACATGAAAACCTCCTAAGCTTATCTTTACCAGCTTAGGTCAAAAAGTTCCCCAAGGTACAAAATATTCCACCCTTTGTCCTTGGATTGGCCACTACCACTACCAAACAAATACTGGTTACTGGGGAAGAGCTGTTTGGAAATGTCTTTCCCCCCAATACTTCCCAAAACCTTGCACCCCACTTCCTGGACCAGGTTTGGTAAAAAGCCTCACCAATTTGCCTAGGTGACTACAGACCCAGACCCCTTGGATCTTAAGAACAATGAGCAATCCTCCCAACACTTGCACCCCCCCCTTTCCTGGGAAATGTTGGATACAAAGCCTCACCAATTTGCATAGGTGACCACAGACCCAAACCCTTGGATCTGAGAACAATGAAAAAGCATTTTCTTACAAGAAGACTTTTAATAGAAATAGAAGTAAATAGAAGGAAAGAAATCCCCTCTGTAAAATCAGGATAGTAGATACCTTACAGGGTAATTAGATTCAAAACATAGAGAATCCCTCTAGGCAAAACCTTAAGTTACAAAAAAGATACATAGACAGAAATAGTTATTCTATTCAGCACAATTCTTTTCTCAGCCATTTAAAGAAATCATAATCTAACACACATACCTAGCTAGATTACTTACTAAAAGTTCTAAGACTCCATTCCTGGTCTATCCCCGGCAGAAACAGCATATAGACAGACAGAGAGACCCTTTGTTTCTCTCCCTCCTCCCAGCTTTTGAAAGTATCTTGTCTCCTCATTGGTCATTTTGGTCAGGTGCCAGCGAGGTTACCTTTAGCTTCTTAACCCTTTACAGGTGAGAGGAGGTTTCCCCTGGTCAGGAGGGATTTCAAAGGGGTTTACCCTTCCCTTTATATTTATGACAAAGGACAAGGCAAAGTTTGTACCTTGGGGAAGCTTTTTACCTAGGCTGATAAAAATGAGCTTGGGGGTCTTTCATGCGGGTCCCCACATCTGTACCCTAGAGTTCAGAGTGAGGAAGGAACCTTGACACCTGGTAATATTAGATTTGCTTTGTTTTGTTTTCCCCAAATCTGGCATCTTAAAACACAATAAAATGACTTGAAGCCTTTTGTGTGGCAGTTACTGCATCTGAAGTTGTATGAAGCGGTAGCCTGTTACTTTTAATCTGTAGATTGCTTCCTTGAAAGATGCATAGGATGTTGCATATATACCTAACAAAAATATAGCTTATGTCATTTTTTATTGAATAAATGTGCCTTCATTATCTCTTTGAAGTCATCCAGATATAGAAGCTAGTAGCTGCTGTACTTAGTTTTGTGTAACCACAAATATTTTCTTGTGCACTGTAAGAACACTCTTTTATAAGTAGCTGCTATGTTGGCTAGTGCGAAATCAAGAAACTGCTAACACTTAGCACAGATTACAAAGTCAGTACTAGATTATTTAAGTAGTAATATGAACTAGTTGTGGGCAGAAGGTCTGATTTGTATGTATGCAGTGGTGAACTGGAGCCGGTTGTTAAATTAGGAAGCCCTTTTAGCCCTTGTGGGACAACTGGTTCTAAAAGGGCTTCTAAATTTAACAACCGGCCAAAAGTGGCGCCTTATCTGCTGACTCCGTGGGTGCTCTGGGGCTGGAGCACCCACGGGGAAAATTTGGTGGGTGCAAAGCACCCACTGACAGCTCCCCACGCGGCCCCAGCTCTCCTCCTCCTCCTCCTCCCTTGAACGCACCGCCCCACTTCTCCACGCCTGCAGCTTCCCGCGAATCAACTGTTCTCACGGGAAGCCTGGGAGGGCTGAGAATCAAGCGGCAGCTTCGCGCTCAGGCCCAGGGAGGCGGAGGCGAGCTGGGGCAGGGGGCACAAGGAGGACCGCCTGTGCCACAGCAGGTAACTCGGTGGGGGGTGCACAGGGAAACCGCTCCCTGCCCCAGCTCACCTCCGCCTCCCTGGGCCTGAGCACGACACTTGCTTCTCAGCCCTCCCCGGCTTCACGCGTGAACAGCTGATTCGCGGGGAGGCGGGGGGGGAGGTGCGGCGGCAAAGCAGAGCGGGGCGGTGCATTCAGGGGAGGAGGCGGAGGTGAGCTGGGGCCGGGTGTGGGGCGGGGAGCTGCTGGTGGGGGCTCTGCTCCCACCAAATTTTCACCGTGGGTGCTCCAGCCCCAGAGCACCCACAGAGTCGGTGCCTAAGGCGCCACTTTTGAAGTCATCAGTGGGGGGAGCAGCCACTCCCACTGTTCCCCCGCTAGCTACGCTACCCTGCCCCTAGGAGCCAGAGGGACCTGCCGGATGCTTCCTGGGAGCTGCCCAAGGTAAGCACTGCCAGGACTCCCCACCTCACCCCCGGCAGGTCCCTCTGGCTCTTAGGGGCAGGGTGGGCACCCACTACGGTAGCCCACGAGACCCTCCTGCCCGGTTCTGAGGGCAGTCAGGGGACAGGGGTAGATGGGGCAGGGGGTCCCAGGGTGCAGGGGGAGCGTCAAGGAACACAGGGGGTTGGATGGGGCAGGAGTCCCGGGGGGCGGGGGCCGGCCATGACCCCCTCTTGGAGTGAGGGAACTGGTTGTTAAGATTTTGGCAGCTCATCACTGTATGTATGTGTATAAGCAGCTTCACGGTCAACTCATTCAGCTTCTACTATTGTATGTTTACTATGTGTTTCTCTCTATGGTAAGTGTTGTAATTACATAAGTATGTGCACTATACCACCTAACTAATGTGTGTTTCAAAAAACTATTGACATTAATCTTTTGACTCTTATGTTGATTAATATGAAGAAAGCATCGTTAGTGTTTTTGTTCAAGCATAAATACCTGATAAATATGAATTCTATAGCATATTAGAAACCTCCCAAATTAAGTGTTTCAGACATCGCTGTCCTGCAAAGAGAAAATGGTTCTTACAACAAGATGTTTCTTGGCATCATAAGCCATAGTAAGGAAGAAAAGAACTGAGTCACTGCCTCCATGTTCCAATTTTCTATGCCTTTTCTTGTTGGATACATAGAATCCATGTCTCATCTTTCCAGCTTCTAATTCTCTCTCTTCCCCTAGGCCTGAAGACAGAAAAAAAAAGCAGGAGTTGGGACAAAGGGGCTCACTAGCCCTATTATGTGCACTACCTACGTGAATCTTCTGGGGTGAGATCTGCAGGGAGTATGCCCTGTAGCCTGCCTGCTTGATCATAGACACTGACTGTGTTCCATGTTGGTCCTCCTCTGAGGAAACAGGGTGCAGCTTTGTCTCTCTTGGCTTCGGCTGCCAGCTTTAGCTCTGAGGGACTTGTGATTTCTTGTTGGCAGCTGCTACTCCATCTAATTCTCCTTTCCCAGATCTTAGTGTTCTGTCTTCTCTTCGTTCCTGGTCTGGTTCCGTGGATCTGTCTGCCTGGTTGTGGAGAGTGGGAGCCCCAAATTGCTAGCCATGGTCTTTCCCACTGGCATAAATACAGTAGCTTTGCTTCCATTGTGTGCAGGTTTATGGAGAGTGAGGAAAGAATTTCTGTTGGAGCATTCAGTGGGCTGGGTGGGCAGCCTTTCCCTGTTTGGGTATTTGAGCTAGTCCTCGCTAGAGCTCTCCCCCCACAAGCACTCTGGTTGTGTAGCAGTGTTCATAGCAGCTTTTGGAGCAGACCATTTTATTCTGTTCTACACAACCTTCTTTCTTAGCTCTCTGGAGCTGCTTCTCCTCTTCTGTCTGCTGCCATCTCTCCAGAGCCTTCCGTTTAGCACCTAAACATTCTCTGTGGTCTCATGCTGCCTTCTCAAGCTTTGGATATCAAGACTGCTGCTTGTCCTTGAGTTTAGGATGATCTAGATGATTTAGCCACAACTGGAAACCTCAGGATTGAGAGACAGAGACCTAGACCTTGCTCTGTCATCAGGTTCTAGAGTCTTGTGAGGGCTTGAAAGTCTTATCATCCTTACAAGATACAGATTCTCACTTATGAGTCTCTGCTCTATATCGTGAAATGGAAAGTGCTCTCCTAGCTCTTAAATTTTTTGATCCATAAGGTAGCAGTGATAGCAAGCAGATCAAGAAATATATGCTGTTTGTTGTGTAATTCGTGGTGTCCCTAACCACTAGCCTTGGAAACTTCCAGTCAGTTCCTCCTTGATCATTATAAGCAAAGGGATTCTTCTCAAGTGCATTGCATCTTGAGCCTGAACTGTGGCTGCTTGACGGAACAGGCTTTTATTTTGTGGTGTGAGGGAGGCAGGTTTCCGTTCAGGGTTTCATCACCTTAAACTTTTATTTAATTTGATTCATTTGTTCTATTCCAACATTGCCTTTGGCTTCTGAACATCAACCAATTCACAGCTCCAGACTTTATTGGCTCTCAGAACTCTTCCAGAACATTTTTCTAGGTTTTTAAGGCTTATTGTGGCCCCTTTGTGTGTTACTTGAGTGGATTAGTCCCTAGTTTTTGTTTTGTTCCATAGAGAGGGATCATCCCTTTCTTCAATCTCTACAGAGAAAGTAAGACCAGCTTATAAAATATAGGGGTCTCATCAAAACTGAATCAATGAAGCTCAGGGTAGATGACTGTCTATGGTAGGAGCTTTTTCTCTTTTCCTGTAAATGCTTAATCATTTGCTCCTGGAGGAAATTGTGTGCCACTGCCCAATGCAGAATTTGCGCAGAATTAACTTTCTCTGCAGAATTCCTTTTTTTCTCCACAGAATTGGCACTGCAGAGATACTGGCTGTCACTAGGGGCCGCTGGACGCTGGGGACCCAGCTACCTAGTTTGCAATGTGCCAGCATGGGTTGGCTGCAGTTCCCAGCATACACTGAATGAGGGAGGCGGCCTGTGAGCCGCAGACCCACAGTGAGCGGAGTGCCCTGCCTGGTGGGGCTGGAGGCCCTGCAGCTCTTCACACTTTGGCTGATGGGCCTGATCCTTATCTGCCCGAGGGCAGGAGCAGGCCCGGGAGACCTGGCTGCGTTGGCTCTCACAAAGAGTGGGGAAAGGCAGGGCCACAGTGCCTCCCTCGGTGGGACAGTAACAAAGCTGAGTGGAGCCTGTGGCTGGGAGGGGGTGCCCCACATCTAGGCCAGGGGGCACCCTGCAGCTGGGGGAGTGGGAGTGGGTGTGAGTGTCTGGGTTGGGTGGACCCATGCAGCCCCCTTCAGAAGCCCCAAAATAACCCCTCCAGTATCCCCCAAAATGCCCCCTGAGTTCCCCACCCTCTCTCCCTAGCAGTGTCCTCTACTTGGGAGCTTGAAATATGGTAACCTGATGGGAACAAGGTGAAAAATCTAGACTAAAAGACCGGAAGGGCAGAGTTTTCCCCCAAGGTGTGCCCAGCTGACATGTGTGACACATGCAGACTCAGGCATCCAACAAAAGGATAACAGAGAAACAGGAACTGGGTTGTCATAGGGGTTTCTTTAATCTCGACTTCTGGGGGAAATTTTTTTTATGTCAGACATACTCACTGACAAGTATTTTGAAATAAAATATGAAAATAATTGGAACTGGTGTGATTATATTGTTGTTTTGACAAATAAAATTTGAAGAATTTTAAAATATTTTATGCAGAATTCCCCCAGGAGTAATCATTATGGGCATACCCACTTGCCTTCTCCAATATAAAATGCTCCCTCACCCTTAAGCTTGTATCAGACTGGAGACATTAAGAGTCATAGAAAGCAAAGAGGGGTTATGGTCACAAGGTCAAAAATAAGAGTGAACTTAGCTAGTGTCATTTGTTAGAACTCTCAACAAACTGAAGAAACATACCTATTTTATTGTCAGAGCCTTTTTGATATTGGGGATGGGGGGAAGGCTCTGACCCTGGTAAGTAACCATTCTATTTTGCTTTTTCTTCTAAGAAGTGTCTCTAAAGATTAAGCATAATTTTAATATTGTGAAGGTGTCCTACCAGGGAAAATAATTTAAAGCATGAGTGGGTTCCTTTTTGTTTGGATTATCTGAGAAAGCTAGAGGCTCTAGAATAACATTTGTTTTCATTCACAATGCAAAATAAGATGTTAGTTTCACAGTAGTTATTCTCACTGAATAACATTTATTCTATATTAAATACTTAATTTGTATTTACAGTATACAATATACATATAATCTTAAGCATTTGTCGGGGTTTTATAAAATAAAATTTCAATCATTTCACTGGAGATAGTGTGATGTGATTAATTTCTGTACTGTCCAATGAGTACAGTTCAGAAATTGATCTTAAATTGCTCTAATATATATTTTTCCTCAGTATAAAATACTAAATGTGTATTGTTAATGGATTTTCAGGCTCAGTTTTCCCCCAAAGTAAGAGCACAGCCAGTCTAGGATGTTATCTAACATTCTGGGGTCTCTTGAGAGAGATTTAGCAAATAGGCAGTCATTTCCTCCCAAATGTCTCAGGAGCAAAAACAAAGTAAATAGTCCCTTTAATTCAGGATGAGAACACAACAGTTCTGTTTTCAGAGCGGAGGAAGATAGTCATTTACCACAAGAAAAAGGCAAATTATCCCCATTCCTCAGGACAGGATAAACGTTTCCCAGAAGAGCTCTAGTATCTTGTCTTGTGCCTGTATATACCCCTTGGTTACTTCCATTTATTTCCTGCTCAGGTGGGAGACCACAGTTGACTTCAAATGGCAGCCCATGCTTTCATATCATACCATACAACACACACTCTACATGGGTTGGGGATAATGTCTTTCCCTCATTCCATGAATGAATGACAGAGAGGTTCTGTAGATGGTGCACAGACTTTGTCTGCTGTGTTGTAAACCTTCAATTATATGTTTGTTTAGTAGAGGAAACTCAAGACATTTGCAGTCTAGTTTATATTTACTTTATTCTATTTACCATAGTATCTGTAGATTTAGCAATTAGGGATGCTGTTTTACAAAAGTTTATCCAGTCAGGGGTGGTGATCACTCAGTCGAGAATGATCTCTTTCACAGGTTTTATTTTTTATGGGTCCTTTGGTGACTGAGGAGTCTGATCCTGGAGCCACAGGCACATTGGCAAGATGTTGCAGGTGGTGTTGGAAGTCAGAGTTGGGCTGCGATTGCTGCATGACAGTTCTGTCCTTTTCTGGTGTTTTTCTGTGACCAGGGCAAGGCGATTTTCCTCAAAAGTGGGCATTTACTCTCTGACAGGTCTTAGCCAGTTATCCCTATCTTGGGCTGATTGTTTTCCAGTGAGTGGTGTCGATGCCACATATGTCTTGGTGTTTATCTTAAGAGTGTCTTTAAAGTAATGAGGAGTCTGATGGCTTAAAGACTAAAGATTAACAGACTAACAGATTTATTTGGGCATAAACTTTTGTGGGTCCACTTCTTCTTTAAGGTGTCACCGGACTCCTTGTTGTTTTTGTGGATACAGACTTACACAGCTACCTGTTTGATATTTATCTTTAGAGTGTTTCTTTTGGCCTCCCTGTTTCTTTTCTCCTTTGGCGAGTTGGGCATACAACAGTTGTTTCGGTAAGCATTCATCAGGCATGCACACACAGTGCCTGCTCCACCTTAGCTGATGCTAGATAATCAGGGCCTGAACACTGAAGATGTTGGCCTCTGTGAGGACACTGACATTAGAGTGGCAATCCTCCCACTGTATGTTGAGGATCTTCCGAAGAAAGAGCTGGTGCTGGCGTTCCAGGTTTTTCAGATGTTTTTTATCAGTCACCCAAGTCTCACAGCTGTAGAAAAGAATTGGAATTACCACTGCTTTATAAACAACATCTGTTGTGTTTTCTGATGTCTTGATTGTTGAACAGTTGGCAAAACAATCTGCCAAAGGCAAAGCTGGCACAGCGGATTCTGTGCTGAATCTTGACATCTATGTCTGCCCTCTGTGAGAGATGGCTGGCAAAATAGGCAAAGTATTCTACATTTTCCATTTCTTCTCGATCAATGTAAATCTTCCTTGCTGGGTCTGATGATTGACCGGGAGCTGGCTGGTGAAGAACTTCTGCTTTACCAATGTTCAGGTTGAAGGTTGCTGTCCATCCAGTATTGGATGTGGTAGACAGTCTTGGGTTAATGTTTTCATAGCTCCTGAGAAAAGGGTGGGTGCCAGTACACAAGCCTTGTTTCACGCCACTTTGGATGACAAAGGGCTCAGAAGTAGAGCCACTGCACAGGGAGGAGGCAGTCATCTGGTCATGGAGGAGTCTTATGATGGTGATAAATTTGCTTCGCCAACCAAACTTCAACATGATTTTCCACAGAGCTTCACGGTTGACAGTCAGATTTTGGTCAGATCGATAAAGGCCATATATAGCACCTGGTGGTGTTCTTGACACCTGGTGGTCGTGGTAACATTTTTCCTGGATCTCCCTAGCTGTGAAAAACATGTCAGTGGTGCCACGTGATGTTCTGAAGTCACTCTGGGAATATTTGCTCCGCAAGAGATATTGAAGATACTGAGGATTGAAGTCTTTGGATGTGGTATTGCTATCTGTGTGATTTGGATTGCTTTCTATGTTTTGGTTCAATCCTGATGAATATGACTGAGGGCAGGAGCAGGCCTGGGAGACCGGGATGAATATGACTGACCTCACCAGGTGGTGGTCAGTCCGGCAATCATTGGCTTCTCTCATGACATGGGTGATTTGGACATTTCTTAGATCCCGTGTTCCTACAATGACATAGTCTTAGGAGGTGCCATTGTTTTGAATGGGGGTGTTGCCAAGTTGTTTTGTACTTATTGCTTTGTCTGAAGATTGTGTTTGTGATTGCATGGTCATGTTTGTGCATTTGCCAAGTGAAAGGATGCCATTGGAATTGGTCTTGCCTACTCCTTCCCTTCCAATGGTGCTAGTCCATACATTAAAATCTTGGCCAACTTCTGCGGTGAAGTCCCCTGAGAGGATTATTTTATTTATTTTTTTTGAATAGATGCCAGAATTTTTATTAAGGTGTAGAAGGATTCTTTCTGCTTTTCTTCAGCATCAAGTGTTGGTGCATGTGTAATGATGATGTTGGGAAATGACTTATTGACCAACTGGATGTAGAGGGTTATAAGGTGCTCATTGATGCAGATGGGGAGCTCAGTTAGGTGGTTGACTAGAAGGCTCTTGATTGCAAAGCCAACACCGTGTATTTGCCTGTCACTTGCTGGTTTTCCTTTCCAGAAGAAAGTGTAAACACCACCCTCTTCCCTAAAGTGGCCTTCATCTGCACTTCTTGTCTTGCTGAGAGCAGCAATGTCAGTGTTGTACTTAAGAGTTCTCAGGCGACAATTGCTGTTGTGCGTTTGGGTCTTTCACTTCTTTGAGTTGTCTAGGAGTGTACGGACATTCCAAGTTGCAAGAAACATTTTTGTTTTTCAACCTCATTGGGAGTGATCCCTCTGGACGTGGTTATCCAGTCAGGTATGATGAGAGAGCCTATGTTTGGGGCACCTTTTCTAGCCCCTTCCATATATGAGGTGAGCAGAGGGGTTCCTAAAAAGGCTTGCTCAGTCATGACTGCTGCTGCCAAAAATGCACCCCATCTCAATCCAGGGGCACATGACAACCATCTTGCGGTCACCACCGGCAAGTGGGTCTGTGAGCAGGGACTCGTGATCACTTCACCTGTCCCATTGCCACTCGTCCATCACCAGAGGACTTGTATGGATGGAGGAGGGGATAAAGTTCTTCGTGTGAAAGAAGCCTGTGTGTGAGTAGTTTAATGTGGGGAAGCCATTGCACACGAACAGCCACACAAATCTTGGCAGAAGAGGCACCTGTGTCTTGCGGCAAGGAGGTCCGAGATGACCAGCGGTTTCTTCTCCATTGCAGCCTTCATCCACCTTTGCAGCCATTGAGAGGTGATCCCGTTTTATCCTCCTGCTCTGCCGTTCAGGTCTTATACTGGGTTGTGTTGTGTTGGGCTGCACTTTGGTATCTTGCCTTCAACCTTACTGCCATGGGTGACCCTACCAGGAGCACAGGACTCCCAACGGCATCATTCTTAGGATCTTAAGTATACGCAAGCTTCTCCACCACATCAGGGTGGCAGCCAAAGGATAGTCCATATGGCTTGCATAAAATGAGCAATGTTACCTCCAAGAATATGTTAAAAGCTAAGTTATAGGAACCAAGCATACCAAACAGAATCAAAATGTAAAAAAACCCAAAAGCCAAATCCAAACAATATACCTTTCATCTTGCCTTAGCCTTTTGCAAAACCTGAGCTCCAGGATATAATCCAGTGGGGGTAGGAGGGAGGGATCTGAAAGCTTCTGTACTGAGGAAATCCTGCTGCTCGTCTTAAGCGGACCCACACATATATCAAAAGCAACCCAGCTGACCTTTAGTATTGCAGTGGAGTATAGGGTAGGGTAAGGGACAGTTTCTCAGATAACCAGATTCTAACCTATTTCCAGCTTTTAAAAATCACAAAATGCAGCAGACTTTATACTTCTGAGTTTTGTTATATATTTCTTCTCTCTTTTAATCCACATTAAACTATATTATTTTCATGATGTGGCTTTTAAATACTTCTGTACAAATTTTTACACTTCGTAGTATTGCATACTCAAGTTGCTGATGGATTTTGCATCTTCCTTGGTCAGGCAACATTTTTTTTTTTTTTTGTAGCATTGTTGGCAAATTATAGCGTAAGAGAACCCTTTACAACTGTTGCTTGGTACGTGTGACATGATATGTAAATCCTGAGAATGCGTCCACAGCAGGCCTGTCAGCTCCACTCTGTTAATCTGCAGTAGGCACCAGACTGGGAGTAGGTGGGTTAACTGGAAAGCCCAGCTCAGTGAGGGGCTGACTGGTGTGAGAGGAGAAGTCCAACTGTCACTCTACAAGCGGCCTGGCTGGAGCAGGGAATTGCTTGAGAGACTTCTGCTTGCCAGAGACTCCCTGTGGGAAGGTAGGCTTGGTGTGGGACTGATTGGCTTGTCACTAATGATATATCTGATTGGAGCTGAGTAAGTTTGCTGCGGATGGTGCTGTGCCTGAAAGGGATGACAACTTAAGATCTTTTGTTTCCTTATGCAGAAGTGGGGACCTAGTGATGGTTTTCGCAAGTCCCTAAGTGACCAGGTCATATCTCGCCAGTGTAATGGTGAGATACTTTGTATGTAGTTGAACAAAGTGACTAGGATTTGTATGATTCTGTTGCAGTAAGTAATGTGATGAGCAAGTTGTTAGAGAAAAGGGCAAGATGCAATTAACTAGGAAAGAGATGGAAATAGTGACGCATGAATATACTATAGCTAAAGTTAGACTATTTGATGATAAAAGGTAATTTCAATAGTTGAATTTTTCTGTGATTAAAGACCTGTTACAGGATCATAAACTTTATGCTTAAATTCCGTATTTTAAAATGGAATTTTGTTTTATGGATGTCATAGTCTCCTGGGAACCTGGGAGTGAAAGTCTGCTTATTTTTTAAATAAACAAATCGTTCATGGATTAAGATTCACTAGCTTTATTTTTAACTTGTGTGAAGGGATACCAGTTTTTGTTCTCGTTATTTTCCTGAAAATGTGTGCTGCTTGAAGGAGTGTTCCACGTGCTTGTTCCATTTTCTTTAATGGGGCAGAGGTTGCAAAAAGTCCTGACTTCCTCTGCAGGCCCAAGGATGCTCCATTTTCCTATTCATTTTTCCCATCCTCAAGATCATTGAATTGTGGGATGGTGGTGGCTCTAGAACAGAGTTGGGCAAACTACAGCCCGCGGGCCACATCCGGCTCAGCCGTCCTGCCCAGCCCCGGAGCTCCTGGCCCAGGAGGCTGTCTCCCCTCCCCCACAGCCATGCCGCCACGCGGCGCAATGCTCTGGGCGGCGGGGCTGCAGAGCCCGGCCTGACCTGGTGCTCTGCACTGCGTGGCTGCCTCTCCTGGTGCAGCCGCTTTGCCAGCCACCGGTGCTCCAGGCAGCGTGGTAAGGGGGCAGGGAGTGGGGGGGGCAGTTGGATAGAGGACAGAGGAGTTCGGGTGGTGGATAGGGGTTGGGACAGTCAGAGGGTGGGAAATGGGGGTTGAATGGGGGCAGGGGTCCTGGGGGGGGGCAGTCAGGAAGGAGAGGAGGGGTTGGATGGGGCAGCGGGGGGCAGTTAGGGGCACGGGGTCTGGGGGTGGGCAGGGGACCGAGAGCCGGGGAGGGGTGGATGGGGCAGGAGTCCTGGGAGGGCCAGCAGGGGCCGAGAAGCAGGGGGGTCGGATAGGTGGGTGCCGGGCCATGCCTGGCTGTTTGGGGAGGCACAGCCTCCCCTAACCGGCCCTCTATACAATTTCAGAAACCCGATGCAGCCCTCAGGCCAAAAAGTTTGCCCACCCCTGTTCTAGAATGTTCCTCTTTTCCAGAGGCAAACACCATGCCCAAGACTGCTAGAGGATCGGAACAGTCTTATGCAAGATGATCCCTAGCATTTGAATTTGTTGCCTGCGTGACACTTCTACTGTAGCTGTTGTTTACTATAGAAGACCACAAATAGGAACTGAACTCTACCTTCTGTGAAAAAGCCCTGCACATCATTAGATTATCAAGGTGGTCTGACTTAGTTCCTGCAAGTCGGTCAGGAAAAGAAGGGGGGGAGAGCCTATAAATAACTTTGAATTTTCTTTAAGTGATTTTAATGTAAAACCTATCTAAAAATAGTTTAATCTTCATGTGGGTTTGTTACTTTCAGATAAAATGGGCAAAAATGTTCTTTCTATGGAACATAAGTATACTTTAGTTTTCACAAGTGTGTGGTTTTGACTGTCTTACTGTGAAAGTTCTTTATTTTCAACTTAGTACAACTTTCCGCTTCTTGGAAGAGTGTTTACTACTAGGATTCAGTTGTGGGTGAGACTGAATGTGGTAAACGTTGTTGGTACAAAACCCCAAATCCTTAGAATATAATGTTTCAGTAACTTCCCTAGAAAATCTTGGATCCGATAATTTCTACTAAATGTTGCTACAATGGTAATTTATTTTTACTTTGAAAAGTTAAGTACAGGTCAGGATGAGGCATACAAAACAATGAAATACAAGAAATCACTTGGAGGCATTACTTCTGTAACAAAGAAGCGATAGGATTAAACTCTCACAAAGGGGAGACGTTACCCTGTTAATAGTCATTTAACTTGTAATTTAACATTGCATTAATGTAGGTAAAGACTGCATGAGACATATGCTTTCAGATAGTGATCCATGTTGTAAAAAACCGTTGGCTGAAACTCAACTTAATCAGCACTTGGAAGTACAGATGTGATTTGCCACCTTGAGATTAATCCAACTCATTTTCTGTTTTTTAAGAGTATCTTGGGGAAAACAATGATGTGGATTGAATGGAAGGATCCTTGCCAGAGACTCAGTTACGTAGTCAACAGGTCCCTCTTAGAGGAGACCCTAAACTAGCTAGCTAGAGCCTTTATCCAAGAAATAGACTAGTATAATGGAAAATGCACAATGCAGAGCAAAGTTTTGGTGGTTTTTTCATTCCTAATAGCATATTTCTCTTTATACCCAATTTCATTCTTACGCTAGGCTCTATTGATGGTAATTACATCTTTTTGTCACTATATATTCTCAGCTTTTTAGATATGTAACAATGACACATACTACAGTATACCCATGATTTAAGTTTGTCTTTAGGACTTTGAGAAGTCAGCTTTCAGTTGAACTACAAAATTCTGAAACTGTTGAAAAAACATTCCCACTGAAAAAAAATTAAACCAGTTTCCATACCAGTGGTGTTAACACCATAAATTATTAAAAGCCCGAAGAATCTTAATCAATTTATTCACTTTTTTCACTTCTCTGAGCTTGCACAAATGAAAAGCAAGGAAGCTTTATTTTAAGTTCTCAAGAGTTTGGGTTGCAGACATTGCCGGGAAATGTTTGTGTTTGATTTAAAAAAAAATTTTTTTTTTTCAAATAATTCAGGAAAACTTTATTGATCTAAGGTTTTGTAAAAGCTTGTCTTTACCAAATTTAAATTTTGGGAAGAATTTTGGGACAGTTTCCTTCTAAACTGCAGCTCAAATTTAATGCTGCTTATATCTTTTTCTCTTGTGAAGTGTTCTGGGACTCTGTATGACTAGTTACTTTTTTTTCTTTTGCTACTATAATTTTTTTGCCATTTCATGACTGAGATTAGACTTTTGCATTGTCTCTCTCTCTACACAGGACTACCCCTAAAGATAATTCAGAGACATAGGCAGTCACACTGTGTAAAACCCTATTTGTGGAGTAGTGCTTCACACAGAAAACATGTTGTCCCAGTGTCCTTGGTACCTGAAAATTACTACTTCCATGCTGTAAAAGATCATGAGAATTGCAGTCATTGGAGATGCTTGAGCTAATAGTCCCTATGTTAAAAAGTGGACCTACTGGCAGGTCATTCTCCATGAAGTGTTTTCTACTAGGGAATATTCTTTGTTCATTGGTGGTATAGAACATGAATTTAATCTTCAAGGCATGCCGCAAGGCTTGTGTTTACCTGGGATTTTCTCAGAGAAGAGTTGAAGGAGTTGGGTAGAATTGAGAACCATTAGTTTCAATATTTGAAAAAAGAAAAGGAGTACTTTGAAAGGTTCTCAATTATAGGACTGTTGGTGTTACTAATACATTGTGACATGACTCTAGATAGTAAAGTCGATTTGTATAAAGAATTTTTTTAAAATATTTTTGTAAGTGCCAGTGATTCATATAGTAGCTTTTATAGTCCAAAATAAATGCAGTTTATAGCTTTGGGGTAATGTTTGTCTGATTAGTATAACTGTGCATGAAAATCCTTGAAAGTTAAATCTTTCTGTAATTACTTTTATAGCAGTCATAACTCTAAAATCTTCTGTGTATTTGTATACTATTTTTAATATCTGTAATCAAAATATTTTACATAAGGGTTTCTCAATATAGAATGTAGCCATTTCAGAGGTTTTTAGAGCACAATTATTCACAGGCAGTTACAAGATGTAGAAAACTAGTTCTGCTGTCACTAAGTGCAGGGGACGGGGGAGTGGGGAAAGAAATATCAGGGCAGATTTATAATTCTTAATAGTAGTACAGCGGAGGCACAGTGACCAACATGTTCAGGAACAAGTTCTCATTAATTAGTATTATCTAACAGTGAAATCTACTAAAATTTCTGGTAGAGAAATATACCTGATTTAAAGAAAAAATATTCTCTTTTTCTATGGAGATCTTTTCTTTATATTTCACTTGACTAGAATCTTTTTCTCAGGTACAAAATACGTTAAATCAAGTTTGTTAGGTAACCATTAGCACAAATATTCAGTTGTATCCACTAAATAAGGTCCAACTTCGTATCTGTATTAAACTGCTCTGAGAAGTTGTTTCACAAGGATTTGAATTAAATAATTCAATTATGCAAAAATTTGCTGTGTTTCTACTATTTGTAGTTATGTCAACCATGCAGCCATAGTGGAAACTTTCCAGTGTAGTTGGTCAAAGTTACTCAATTTTTTTTAAAAAGTACAACAACAAAAAAACTTGCTTTTCCTCTTCTAAAACTCTGAGCAAAGTGGTAATTGCAAGGAGCCTTTGTAAATATGAATGAATAAGGAAACTGAGACCAAATGCATTTTACTTGTGCATTGACTTAGGATTTTGAAGGGTGATATTATATTAGAAATCCATCTTTCCTAAATTATGGGCTCAAAATTATGAAAACATAGATATCTACAGTCTGAAGATATGTCGGTTTATGCCAGTTGAGAATCTGGCCACTTGTCTTCAAAGCCCTGTATAATTATGCTTCTCTCTCCCCCTGATATCCACCCTGTCTTCTTTCTGTGTCACTTCTGTTACCTTCTGTGGCGGTCCCCCGTGCATGGACTCATCATCTTGAGCTGGTGCACGAGGACCCCAGCCCTGCATTCACATAAGGGCTCACTTTTCTTTATGCCTACAAGAAACTGACTCAAAATGACAATGTAAGTGGGGGATATAACTTCAAAAAAAAAAAAAAAAAAGTTGTTACTAATGTATTGTTGAGATATAGACAGTCACCGCAATTACTTTTATATTATACACTGTTGCTTGGTTCTAGTCTATCTTGTCTTTTTTAGCTTGAGGTCTTTGGGGAAGTGGCTATGCTTTTTTGATCCTTTTGACATGATGCTTTTACTGGGTTATACAAAGTTGCTCAGTTGTCATCTTGATTAGGTTCTGAATTTAGGGAAAACTTTGACTTTCCTTTTTGTTTTACTTTTGTTTAGAATTATGGAACCCTTGGATGGTTAAATCAGATATTAGACATATATGTCACTAGTTACTGTATAAATGGGATTATTCCTGCATATGAAAAGCATCCTGATATTTTCCTCTATGTTAATAAGTGTGAAGGTCTAATGGTAGCTTCCAAATTTGGACCTTGTTCAGCTTCAGAAGCTCTGGATAACAGTTGCACAGTTAACAGTGAAGCAATATCTCCATACCACTGATCAAATTATAAGTGCCTGTACTGGTTAAAGATTTAAAGATTTTACTGGTGAACAGTAGTGAGAACCATTTTAATTTTTTTATACTCACAGACCCCATTTGGGGTCGGGGGGGCAGGAAAATTACTGTACCACCCAGATGCCCCAACCTGGATAAAGGTCTCATTGTGAAGGGTGCTGCACAAACATATATTAAAATAAGCCTGATTCTATGACACAGCTGCTTACAGTTGCCTAAGCCTGTAATATGCTAACCAGAAAGCCTGAATCCATTGAGTTTTACTAGGCCCCCAGGCAGTTCTCTCCTTACTATCACAAGTGCAGTCTGAAAACCTCTGTTTGATCTCCCTTCATCCCCATCTCTTTAATTTTCTGCCTTTTTAAATCAAGTGACCTGAACACTTCATGCATGTAATTTAGAAATAAATGTACTCTTACTAGAACAAATGGAGGTAAGAAAAAACTTTCTGCAATTCTACCCACAAACCAGTTTTCCTTTATTTTCTCTTTTGTTTTGTTTGCTTTGTGTTCCTTTAAAAAAAAAAAAAAAAAGGTGGCTGTGTAGTACAGGTCACAGTTGAGATGGTGGAAAACTCACATTGTGCTTGCGTACAGTGTATGCTGGGCTGGATCAATACTATTGATCCCTCATGTTTATAAGAACTAAATTCACCCACAGTTTTACAATAAAACTAAAACTTGTCCAGTATCTGCATCTTATGGAAAAAATTGAGCATACGTTTAAATCACTGCTGCAGTCACACTGTTGGAAAGCTTAACTTCAAATCTGTCCTCAGACTCCAGAATCTGCAGACTGTTCGAAAGAAAATTTCATTTGCTGGCAACATTGCTTGGTTGACATCACAAGGGCAGAATTAACATCCTACTTTCACTTCGTGAGTGCAGAAATTGATGAAAAAAGAATCTTTCTAGAAAGAGCTGGAGGAATAAACAATATTTCATAAATATAAAGGGAAGGGTAACCATCTTTCTGTATACAGTGCTATAAAATCCCTCCTGGCCAGAGGCAAAATACTTTTACCTGTAAAGAGATAAGAAGCTATGGTAACCGCGCTGGCACCTGACCCAAAATGACCAATGAGGGGACAAGATACTTTCAAATCTGGGGGTGGGAGGTGGGGGGTTGTCTGTCTGTGTGATACCTTTGCTGGGAACAGATCAAGGATGCAAGCCTTTCAACTTCTGTAAAGTTAGTAAGTAATCTAGCTAGAAAATGCATTAGGTTTTTCTTTGTTTTGGCTTGTGAATTTGCTGTGCTTGAGGGAATGTGTATTCCTGTTTTTGTGTCTTTTTGTAATTTAAGGTTTTCCCCAGAGGGATTCTCTATGTTTTGAATCTGATTACCCTTTAAAGTATTTACCATCCTGATTTTACAGAGGTGATTCTTTTACCTTTTCTTTAAATAAAATTCTTCTTTTAAGAACCTGATTGATTTTTCATTGTTCTTAAGATCCAAGGGTTTGGGTCTGTGTTCACCTGTACCAGTTGGTGAGGATAGTATTATCAAGCCTTTCCCAGGAAAGGGGGTGTAGGGCTTGGAGTCCTATTCCCCCAAAATATTTCCCCAAGTGCTCCTTTCCAAGTTCTTTGTCTAAAACACTTTGTGGTGACAGCGTTTTACCTAATCCAAGTGCAAAGACTTTGTGCCTTGGGGAAGTTCTAAGCTGGTAGAAATAAGCTTAGGGGGTCTTTCATGTGGGTCCCCACATCTGTACCCTAGAGTTCAGAGTGGGGAAGGAACCCTGACATGCTCTGATAGTTTTTCTTGGGAAACGCATTTTTTTCCCTTAAAGATACATATCTGGCACTATATAAGATGACTGGAACTGTAGTCACCATGTTGTATCTGCATTGGAATGCAGAGTAACGTAAAGTACATTCTAAGCCATCTTTCTTTCATCCTTTTTATTTAAAAAAAAGGTTGGGAATGCTTTCATATACCTCATTTGTTTTAAATATAAGATGGCTGATCGAAATGGTCGAGCAACAGTAAACCTGCACTGGAAGTGTATTGTGGGTGGATGTGCTCCAGAATAGAACAAATAGTGAAAAATAGAGAGGACAAAGATATACTCGGAAGGACTATCTCTGAGAGCGAAGTAACATATCTCATACACATTAATTTCTTCTCTCTGTGGAGACTGATTACCAACTGTGATGTGACCAGATGTCAATTAGAAATTAGACTGACACACTTAGTTTAACAAAACAGCTGTCATCTTTCAATCACTAACGAAATGGACCAAATCCTTAAGAACCATTGGCATTCCTTATGAAAGCACCTTATCTTTGCTATTTCATTTCCTGTTGGTTTCTCTTATGACCTTCTTTGATTTAACTGTATCTTCAGGCAAGATAATATCATAAACAGCGGTGGATACAATATTTATAAAAACACACAACTCTCTCACTCTCTGCAGTAGGTTTTGTGAAAACCCATGTTTGTGGGGTGTTTTTTCAACATAGTAGGTTCAGCTCCTTCTATAAACCAATGAATGCTTTTGTACATTAAATGTTGGGAAGAGAGTAACTGGCAGTGTGTACTCAATGAGCTGTTCAGCAAGTCTGCAGCAAACTCGGGGTCTTTACGTAAATCTGAAAGTTGCTTATTACTACTAATATATGCGGTTCTTAACTTAAATCTAATGCTGACTTTTTGGTCCAGGCAGTGATAATCTTTTGTTCAGACTACTCTAATCCCTTCTGGCTAGTCTTCCTGTTTTCTCGGGTTCTGTAGTCTGTGATTTAGCAGATATCTATATTTATCTATCATAACCTCATTTTGATCACACTAGCTCTTATTTGAGTATGTGTCTGTGGATTTCACTGTACGCACCTGGGGCCAGATGTTTTTGAATAGCAGTGTCTGTAGGGGCTTCGAATGCACCCAGTTCTGTCTCATGTTCTCATATGAAGACATAAAGGGCAAGGTGACTGTGACCTCCAGTTCCCTTTTAGTGCTCCTGACAGAGTGTTTGCACCATTAATTCTTAAACTTCTTCAAAACCTTCCAAAGTCTTCAGAATCTTTTCTGATCTACTATATTTGACGACCATGAACTGATCCAACTCATCTGGACTGCACTCTACTAGCTAGACCTCCCTGAAGAGGATTCCTTAACATGATGAACTCAAAACCTACAGGTTTCAGAGTAGCAGCCGTGTTAGTCTGTATTCACAAAGTGAATGAAGTCAGCTGTAGCTCACGAAAGCTTATGCTCAAATAAATTGGTTAGTCTCTAAGGTGCCACAAGTACTCCTTTTCTTTTTTGTCAAAACCTACAGACTTCAAGTCCTGTCCATCCTGCAGTGTACTGAATCTCACTGAAAAGTGGGCCCAGTAGATTTTTATTGCCTGAGAGAATTGCAAATGCTCGGTATGCTTGTTCTTCTCCGCTAGAAAGCTGCAGCAATGGACTATGTACAACAGCAAGTACAAATGACAAGCAGCAGCTGTTGAGAGAGATGGTAACCCAACAAAAAGAGTTACAAAAGGACCTGATTCAACAATTAATGCCAGCCTTACTTCCACTGCAGGGTCTCATTGGGGCCCAACTCCCCAGGAGTAACTCACCCAGAGGTCTCAGAAGTTAAACAAGATGGGACCCAATGACTGGGTCATTTTTTACCACCTTTGAGAGGGTAGTGCTATCCTCTCAATAGCCTGCTGAACATTGGATTCTAATATTGGCACCATATTTGATGCGGCAGGCGCAGTCAGCCTATCACTGGACCAAGAACAGAACAAGGACTACAAGCGAGAGCCTCAATTCTAGACTATTTTTAAATCACAGATGTTCCCTAAGGGAACCTTGACCCTAAGACCTTGATCAAAGCGAGAAGGAATATTGCTGGCAGTTGCTCCACTCAGAGAAACAGTCCAGGGCGTGGGTTGCCAAGTTAAATTTTAACTGAACAATTTGTACGGATTCTATCCGGGAGAGGTCAAAAGTGGGTGCTATGACACTGCCCTCGGTCTTTGTTAGACACTGTACGACTGGAAAATTTCATATTGAAGGATCCTTAGATGCATAATTTCCTGGATCCTCAACACCCTGCAGGACCAGGCCAAGGGAGGCATGAGGCATTAACCCTAAGCCCCTGACTCATGCTACATTTAGAACCCCAATCCAGGAGAGCTAACCAGCCTACTTGATCATGGGGAGGCCCTGGCAAATAATGGGATAAGGCTGATAGGATGAGGCCCTGCCCAAAAGCCCATCCTATGCCTTGGTTGGCTGCAACAGGTTTGTCAGATGTATATTCTAGTGCTATCCTGTGACTAAATTTGCCTCTGACTAAGAATGATGCCTCCAAGGCAAGCCCTGCTAATAACTCCTTTCTCTGCAAGACCCAAAATGTAGAATCATAGGTTTAGAAAGGAGCACAAAGGTCATTTGGTCTAACCCCCTGCCAAAATGCAGGATTTGTTGTCTCCAGGTATTTGCAAATTGAATGTTTTATACATTGCTCTAATAGCTTCCCAGGTATTTAAGTCAGGTTGGTCTTTAGTTCACCAGCTGCTCCTTTTCCAAAGATGGGTACTATGTGAGCCCTTCTCCTGTCTTCCAGGACTCTCCTGTCATTCATGAGTTTGTAAATATTATTGCCAGTGGCTCCAAGATTTATTCAGCTAATTGCTTCAGTACCTTCGGGTGAATAGCATACAGCCCCGCTGATTTGAATTCATTCAAATTGGTCAGAAGATCTTTGACATATTCTTTACTTATCCCGATCTGCATCTCTTCCCCTTTATTTCCTATGGTAACTTCGTTATTGCCCGGTGACATGTTGTTTTTTTGTGAGAAGATGAAACAAAGTAGGCATTGAACAGCTCTGCCTTCCTATCATCTTCCATTACCAGCTCACCTTCTCCATTGAGCAGTGGATCCACACCATCCTTGATCTTTCTTTTTTGTCTGACATATTTGAAGAACCCATTCCTCTTATAATTTCTTCCAGCAGTAAATCATTCTTTGCCTTTGCTTTCCTGATTTCGTCCCTACACGTTTGTGCTATTCTCATGTATACTTCCTTGGTGACATGCCCCTCCTTCCATTTTGTCTAGGTATCCCTTTTGGTTTAAAAGCTTCTTGTTCAGCCACACTGGCCTCCTGTGGCTCTTCTTATCTTTCCTCTGTGTTGAAATAGCCTGATGTTGAGTCTCCAGTATTACATCTTTTAAGAACTGCCACCCCCTTTGACTCCTCTTCTTCCTAATTGGTCTTGTTTCCATAGGACCTTGCCCCCACCCCCGAGTAAGTTGAAATCCACCTTTCTGAAGTCCAGTGTCCTTGTTTTCCTCTTCTAATGTTCTCCTTTCCATAGGATCTTGAGTTGATCGCTTCCTCCCAAGTTCTCGACTACCTTTGTGTTTGCAACTAATTCATCCTTGTTGGTTAAAACTAGATGTAAAATGGAGAACCCCCTAGTTGTTTCCTCAACTTTCTGAATCAGAAAGCTGAGCCCTACACTTGCTAAGACTTTGCAGGATGTATTATGTTTTGCTCCAATAGTCTTTCAACAGATGCAGAGAATTTAAAATCCCACATTAATACTAGCTCATGTGTGCTTGCTAATATTACCACCTGCTTGTAGAATGACTCATCCACTTCCTCTTCCTCATTTGGTGCCCTGAATTAGGGCCTGAAGTTCAAATATGCGAGGGGCCAATACATGTGGTGAACAGGGGCAGAGTACGATTCTCCCAAGTGATCGAGAACTTTGCTTATATGCTCTGCTCCATACTTGGAAAAACCCACCTAGTATAACATTGCCTGTGCAACAAACTAAGGAGAAACTTCAGCCTGTACCATGGAAAATGTGGGCCATAGTCTGGGAAGGAGTATAGGCAACGTTAAAAATTGGTGTGATTAAAGAATCTAAAGGTGAGTGGAGAAGCCCCAGAGTTCTCCACTCACCTTTAGATTCTTTAATCACAACAATTAAATGGGGGAGGGATAGCTCAGTGGTTTGAGCATTGGCCTGCTAAACCCAGGGTTGTGAGTTCAATCCTTGAGGGGGCCATTTCGGGATCTGGGCCAAAATTGGGGATTGGTCCTGCTTTGAGCAGGGGGTTGGACTAGATGACCTCCTGAGGTCCCTTCCAACCCTGATATTCTATGAGTTCTGGTCCCCAACAGTTTGGTTCATTTTTGCAACAATTTCTGTACAGTCAACTTCATTTTGAAATTCAGCACTTATCTAGTGCCCGTGGGTAGATGAACTGCTGGAGCAGTTGGAACCTGCAAGATTCCTTAGTACCATAGATCTCATAAAGGCATATTGGCAAATTCCCTTATCACCCCTCCTCACGAGAAAAGACCAGCTTTTCCAACCTTCTAGGGACGTTTTCATTTCCAGACTATGCCATTCAGACTGCTGCAGGCCAATGGGGGCTTCAGGAAGCGGTGGCCAGCACATTCCTCGGCCCGCAACGCTTCCCGCAGCCCCCATTGGCCTGGAGTGGCGAAGCGCGGCCAGTGGGAGCTGCGATTGGCCGAACCTGCGGATGCAGCAGGTAAACAAACTGGCTCGGCCAGCCAGGGCCCTTACCCTGGCAGGCCGCGTGCCAAAGGTTGCCGATCCCTGGACTAGATGACCTCCTGAGGTCTCTTCCAACCCTAATAGACTATGATTCTAAGAATGAGTACCAGTGTCACCTTAAGTGAAAGAGGAAGGTAAAAAAAGATGTCCAAAGCAACAACTTTAAAAAAAAGCATTTGGGCTGCAAAAAATGCTAAAGTCTTAGATCTATGAAAACTCTAAAAGGGAGGCTCCTATGCCCCCAAGCAAATGAGGTTAATATATAATTCAAATCAAGAGAGGGACTCTGTTCACTACTGTTGTATACAACCATTTAGTATGAAAAGTAAAAATACAAGCATCTTAAAAGACCCATTTTTTGTAATAACATTATTCAAGCAGAAAACCAAAGTATAAGCATATGAACTATAAACAGGAAAAAGAGATGTCTCAGTGCTTAGTCTTATCCCACATCCATAATGATTACCGTTGGACCTGTGACATCAAGCCAGGTGACTGGCAGGTCAATGGTGTAGTCAATTTTACGTTTTAAAACAAAATAATTGAAAAGCAGTCACTCCTCCGCCTATTTGTTTAAACAAGAGTTTTTTGTTTGGCCTGAAGCATTCAACATGTTGTAACTGAAAATTCAGGAAATGCTAATCTAGGTGACTGTAGTGTTGCCATCTATGACAGGACAAACATGGCATCCTAAATTTGTGTCTTGTCAGGAACGCATAAGGGAGGAAATGAATTTCACCCAACCTAAGTCTGCAAATATATTATTTTACTGATTTGGTATCTTGTACAGACTACATATTTAAAACGTTATAGTTTTACTTTTAAAATGAGTAACACATTATAAATAGCTTTCCAAAAATAGTCCTACGTGAACCTTACACAGCCAAACATTATTTCATGCTTTTATAGCTAATTTCTCTATCGTTTTAGTCCTCTTTCCCCTTCTGCCTGATGAACACTGAGCCTCCTCTTTAATATTATTCCATATTACTTCCAGGTTTGTTGCTTGATATTTTCTGTAAGTTCTGTTTCATTACATGTTTACTATCACCTCTTATTTGATCTCTCCCAGTGCATGCCCTTTCACCTCTCAATATTCAACTCAATTTGCCACTCACTTGTCCATCTTGCAAGTCTGTTCATATTCTCCTTCAGGTCTGTGATTGCCTTGATTTTATTTACTATTTCTCCAATATTGTTAGTAAATTTAGAATTCAGGTCTCTTGCTCTATTTCAAGTTATTTTATCTAGATTCTAAACTGGGTTTGCCCCAGTGCCAAATCTTAAGGGACTTTGCTTGTTGTTTTCCAAAATGACCTACTAGTATTTACTAGATAACTTTTGTACCATGATCTCTCACCAGCTTTTATTCAGTTGATTATCTTAATATTCATTCACAAATCACTGATTTTAAGTTTCTATATCCATTATCAAATTAATTGCTTTATAGCAAAGTGTCTTATACAGAGAATCTGCCTTTCTTGCTCTTTTTTACCAACCCCCATCAAAGGGCTCCTCATGTTTGATATTAAATTGTTTCTGAATATTCGCACTAATAACTATTTCTTAGCAATCTTTTATGAATCCCTGAAAAAACATTTCCTGGAACCATGGTCAGACTCACTAGTCTTTTTCTCTGTTACATATTTAAAAACTCCATATTATCATCATATATCAGCCTTCCTCCATTTGTTTAGTACTCTCCTAGTGCTGAGTGAAATTTCAAAGAAATCTGTCAAAGGTCACATTGGTTCCTTATTTTAGGCTACATCCACACTACAAATTGTATAGGGAGTTGTAGAATCTCCATCATTAGGGGGTTTTAAGAACAAGTTAGACAAATGCCTGTCAGGAATGATCTAGTTATTACTTAGCCTTGCATTGAGTGCAGGGGACTGAACTAGATGACTTATTGAGGTCCCTACCAGTCCTACACTGCTGTGATTGTACAAACTGGGGGTGTGATTTCCCTGCTCCATGTACAAATACTCATACTAGCTCTCTAACTGATTTCAGGTGGGTTTGCATTCGGCACAGCTCAGCCGTGCATCCACTTCACTAGCAACACTACTGCAGTGACACTGCTATTAAAATTCACTCTACCTTGAGAATATGTACATAAGCCTGGGAGTCAAAACACCTAACTTGTAATATAGACATAGTCTAAGTTTTATGTAGTGCCTTACAATGACTTCTAGCTGTTTCTGGTGACTCATTCATGTTTTGTTTTTATTTTCAGTGTTCATGTATCACTTTCTCTGAGATGTGGAATTGATATACTATACCCTTAATAGCACTTTTAGTTTCATTGCTTAGTCCAGTGCCCCAGAGCATAAAAGCGTATATTTCTTCTAAAAATAATTGTCTACTGTAACTGACTACCCTAACTATATTTTCAGTATGCATATAAATATTTAATGCTTTTATTAATCCTACTAAATTTTGGCTTCAGTTGCATTGTATGGCTAGGAGTTCCACATGTTAATATAAAACGTAATTTTCAGCTTTTAAATCAGTTGTTTTTTTAATTTCGTTGCTTTGTATCGAGAGGGCCAATAGAAACACCCAGTTTACATTTTCTCTGCATCATTCCTTAATATTTTAAATAAACCTTTTGCCATGTTGTTTATCACCCTGCATAGGAGCCGTTGTCATGGACCAGGACCCCATTGTGCTAGATGCCGTACAAATATAGAACAAAGACCATCCCTGCCTCAAAGAGGTTGGATTTGAGTATAAAACCAAGAGACAACTTAACTAAACAGTCTCTCTTTTCATGTTCTCTTCATATGGTAGTCTCTCTCCAGGTGCCTAATATCTTTGTCACCAATCTCTAGATACCTTCTCGGTCTGCTGGTTTCAAATAGGGTGACCAGAACCAAATGCATTATTCCAAGTGATGACATACCATTGATACTTACATAATGGCATAATATTTTCTGTATTTTCTTTCTCATTCTCTTTACTAGTGCTTTGGCTTCTGATTTTTTCACTAATGTGATAAGTAAACATGTATTTCCTTTTTTTAAAAATTGATAATTTAAGTGAGGTGCAGACACAGGTCAATGAGTTTCCCAGTTCACAAGTGGGTCATGTCAATCAGGATTAGAACTCAAGTCTCCTGACTCTTTCAGTCCTGGACTCTGAAGGACTACAGTAGCCCCCTTTTCCTTCATAATACAACTGTAGAGGGTTGAGATATCTTACTTATATTTCCTCACTGGGCCAGAGCCAAAGATTATTGAACTCAATATAAAATCCTTTCATAGATCAATTTCATAGATCAAGGTCCCTACAACTGTTTCTGAACACCTTGCAATTTTTTAGTGTATTTATCCTGGCAATACTTTGAGGTAGGAAGATATTATCCCTATTTTACAGATTAGAACTGATGCACAAAGTGAGTGAGTTGCCCAAAATCACAAGAGAGTCTGTAGCAGAGGGGAGAACTGAACCAGTCTTGCAGGTCCCAAGCACTGAATCATCCTTTCTCCCTGAATCAGGCCTCATATTGTTTTCTTGTAAATACTACTTAAAAAATGTTTAAGATAAAAAAATCAAGAATTCCTAGTGAATTGTTTTCATTAATTTTATTTCATTCAGATCTTCTGCTGCCATCTCAGACTGTAGTTGTCTTAAACATGATCCATAACAAGTAAAAACCTTAACACTTACATATATATAATTATATTTTAAATATATAACTTTGTGTAAAAATGAGCACTAGAAAACTTTTAAAGAAAGTAAAGTAATACTGTTTATTCCTGTGAACTGAGAAGAGGAAAATACAAGTGCTAATATGGAAATTGTATTCTGCAAACTGTTCTAGAGGTGAATTTTTCTAATATTACTGACGTTTAAATTCACACACAAAAAATATAATATTTTAAATCCATAAGTTAGCCAAATATTGTATGGCTATCTTAAGTATTTGAGTAGTTTTGGTGTGAAAATTTTAAAAATACATTTTCCTGTTAAGTGAGTCTTCAAACAAAAGTTTACTAAAGCTCAAGCAAAGAAGCTGGTCCAGTTTGTTTTTAGTTTTAAAATATTGCAACAGTGTTGGAAGAAAGGTCTTAGGTATTGTAATGGATATGCTTATTAAAATGACAGTTAATGTGTATAGTGCTTATTAAACTAGGAGGAATATTTTGAGTTAAGTTCTTTAGTTTGGATATAAAAAATAGTGTAGTAACTGAATGAGAACTTAATCACTTTAGGAGAGTTCTATCAAAGGATCTGATCATGCCAGTGGCCATGGGCTGGTCTTCGCTACAGGGGGATCTACACTGCTGCAATCAATTCAGCAGGGGTATAATTTAGCAGGTTTAGTCAAGACCCTCCAATTTGACTTCACAGTACTTTCGGGTCGACCCCGGTACTACAGCTCCCTGAGAAGATTAAGGTAAGTGAATGGGAGAATGTTTCCCATCAATGCAGGACAGTGAAGAAACCGGGGTAAGTCGACCTAAGCTACATCAACTCCATCTATGTTATTCACATAGCTGGAGTTGTGTAATTTAGGTCGATTTTATCCTGGTAGTGAAGACAAGCCCTGAGACAGATTAACTATTAGTTGCGGATTACAGCATAAACACAAATTGTGCACTGCAGAATACAGAGATCTGCTCCTAAACGTGAAACACTTGTGATTTTCTTTTTTTGTATAGTCTTAAAGAGGAGTAACTGTCTGTCTGAATCAGAATCTTCTTTTCATGGACAGCTGTTGTAAATAAAATGTGGTAACATCATCAAAAGTAACTGTGCAGAATGGTTCTGGATAAAGAAAGCATAAGTGTCAAATGAATCAAAATGAAAAATACTGGAAAACTTTAACAATACTGTAGTTACCAAAATTTCTGAATTATTATACATTTCTGAATTATATTATTATATAATTTCTGAATTGCATATAAACATCAACAGGAGTAGACCACCGTGGTATATGTATATAAAAGGCTGGTTGTAGTCGGAACTCCTGGTACAGGAGTGATTCAATTAAAGTCAAGATATACTGAAAATAGGAGTTTACTTTTGATTATATCAAATGTGAGACAGTTCTGGTTCTTTCAGAACATATGTTAGGAACCAGGTAATAGAGAAGAGAGACACGCAACTGGGATTAATTCGATAGTCATATCCGTGAGTACCAATTATCTCACCTGGGGGGGGGGCGGGGGAAGAGATAAAGAAAATTAATTGCCATAGGACAAAAAGCTGGGGCACACCTATATACTTTTCATTTCTATGACTAAGTAAGTCTTTCTCAACAGTAATGCTCCGTAAGAACACTTAAAATGTTGGATATCATAATTGATGGTGTTGGTGGCTGCATATGAATGCAATAAGGAGGATTAATAAAAATTAAAGCAAACTGGTACTCTGTGACAGTCAAGTTATCAACAATTTGCATTATTTTTTTTTCTGTGGAGTGTCTGACCCAGATCAGTGCTGGAATCAAGGAGTTGATCCTGCAGGAAGACAAGAATTTGGCGTAGGGCAATGCATTGGCACAATTTGGATTGAAACTGAATAAGTGAAATTGGCTAAAAACTGCTTAAAATAAGACAGTCCAAGGATTTTGAAAGACTGACCTCATAAAAGACAAGAATTAAAAGCAGAGTATTTTTAATTGCCTATTCCCAGATATCATCCAGTACATTTTTTCCTGTTGGGCAATGTCTGTGGTTCAGAAATGTATCAGGCAGTAGTTCAGGTTAATGTTCATCTTCATGGCTCAAACTGCTTTGTCCAGGCATTCACTTAGCCCTGGTCTACACTGGGGCGGGGATCCATCTAAATTACGCAACTTCAGCTACGTGAATGAGATTTTAGAAAAAATGGTGTCTTTACCACGACTGTTGCCGCTCCCTCTGCGCCTCTCATGGTGGTGTAGTACAGGAGTTGACGGGAGAGCGCTCAGGGGTCAATTTATCAAGTCTAGACTAGACACGATAAATCGATGCTGGCTGGATCGATTGCTGCCTGCCAATCTGGCGGGTAGTGTAGACATACTCTCAGAGCTCAGTCCATGGAAATGAAGTTTTCAGTGGTTCCGGCTCCCTACATTCATGCTCTCTACCACTCTTTCTACAGAATGCAGGGAATAGATTCTTCAGCTTACCAACAGTTTTTTGCACAAGGAAGAGACATCAGTTTGTAAAAGCTAGTTAGCATTATAAATTATCCACTTTTTCTAAAATCTCAAAACCCAAACATAACATGAAATTACTCAGTTAAGTTTTTTAGCCATTCTGCTAGCCTAAAATCCTAAGTGGCTCTTCTCTAAGCTTTTCCTGAAACTGATATTTCCTTTTTTCCTTTTGATAGGCTGTTCTGATTTTTATTATGCATTTTGTTTAGCTGGTGGTTTTCTTTTTCCTAGTCTGTCCTCAAAAGTCTTTGAATCATTTCAAATACAATTTTCCTTTCTTAAGTGGCTTAAGTCTCTCTTAGCTGCACAATATCGTTTTGAAAAATGAAATCCTATGTGGCTTTGAAACGCTAAACATAGCTTTTGAAATTCTAAATCCTGCTTGGCTGAGGGGGGAACTGGAAGTGTATTCATGTTGCCAGAAGCCTCTTTATTGAAGGCATGCAGAATGAATATTTGGGCCACATTACATTATTTCGCTTCTTATTAGACTTATCTCCTGCAAATGAGGTTTTCAACAAGCGTGTCCTTTTGGCAGTTGTGTGTTTAAAAAAAAAAAGGGGGGGGGGGTCTTAGTTTCTCTTCTAGTACTATTTCCTCCCAAGGTATGGCTCGCCTGTTTTGATTCTTTTCCAGTGGAGAGGAGGACATGCAAAAGACCAATCACTAGTGATGGCATTTTTTGTAGACCTCTTCTATCTGGACCCAACATAGCAAGGGAGGAAATTAAGTCTGTGCTTTGTTTTCTCTGTAGGTACAGTCAAATAGTTAAACTTTTCTATGCTTTTTACTATAGCAAGTATAAGGACACACATTTTTCATAGTAAATGTTACATTTGTTCAGTATAACCTTTCACATGCACTCATCTTTCTCTTTTATGTTTCCATGACTAAGGGATGGGAGAGCACTGTATCAGCTTACAGCATGCTACCGAAATTTAAAACATTTCACATTCAGTTCTATGAATAAGGTTTACGTCATCCCCGGGCAAAAGCAATGGATTCCTTTTTGCCTTAGTTAACTGTGGGGTGGGAGGGAGATACTATTTTAAGTGGTTAAATGAATACCCTTTACCTTTTGGAGCATTCCTATCAAACTCTTCCCTCATTCATAAGTCATTTAAAACATGTATGTGGAAAAAGTGGATGGAAATACTCACTAAATAAAACAATCATCCTAGCTCAATTTGGTTAAAAGATTATAGCACATAAACAGCCTTTGATTAATAAAATTGAGCATAATGTTTTTGTGCTTTTTAATATCAACTTCAAAGAGCATTTCAGCTACATTATAATAATATATCTTTGTTTTAGATCATATGGGGAGTATTTTTCATCCTTGTGGCGCTGTTGTTCACCATTTCTCTCTTCCTGTCAAAGTAAGTATATTGCAGTGTCCATTTTGTAAATAAGTTACACAGATCATGTGCTGTATACCTTTTATCTAAGCTAAAATCCATTCGTATGATCTATTAATCTTAAGAGTTGTCTGCTTAACTTTAGAAGCGTTCTGCAGTGGTGTACTTTTGTCTTGCCACATTCCTGTAACTGACTGTACTGTCATATTTAACATTATACACCTAAACTAAATTTTGATAAAGCTGAAACAGGTAAGTCAATAAAACATTGATTAAATAAAGATTGATCAGTTTGTTTTTCTTAACTATCCACTATAAAAGAGTGAGCACGCTACCACTGATACACCAAATATATTAATCATATGTGTAGACAAATGCAAATAAAGGGACTACTTATGTGCTACAAAATAAGCATGGGCTTATGTGCCTTCTGGGTTAGGGAAACAGTGCTCAACACCTTGTGGGTACTGAGTTCTCAATCTCCTTTCTGCATATTCTTTAGGTCATGGTCATGTCCATGTTTTGTGAAGCTTAAAGTAGTATAGTCAACTGGAAATATAAGTAGTTTGTTTTTTAAAAGTTGTCTGTTACATCATCTGTCCCTGAGTCCAGTCCCCCTATGGTGTTTTGGGGACTTTTCATGTTTAAGCATCACTTTCCCTATTTTAAAAATATTTCACTCTTCCCTGTTACGTGAAATACCCATACAAACAAAAAGGAGAAACTGAGTAAGGGATAGATCGTGCAAAGATACATGTGCGTAGTCTCATTGACTTCACATGAATAAAGTCTCATTGACTTGCATGTTTGCAGGACCAGACCATAGCTAACAATACAGGGGGAGCTATAGCATTAACAAAGTAAAGAAACTAAAAAAGTTTTCTTTCAATTATAACTTCTTTGGTGTTTATAACGGTTTCTAAAAAAAAATCTTAAACACAAGAGTGATTTTTTAATCTGACATCCCTTTAAGTGAAACATGAATAAAAATGGTCTAGGGAGAGGGGAAAAAAGCCATTATAATTAACCGGTTTTCCCTGTTTACTGCAGCTTGGACAAAGCTCTCCATTCAGCTGGCATCAATTCTGGATTTATAATTTTAGGAACTAATCTGACCAATCCATTGAATATGCTTTTACCTGTTCTACAGACTGTAAGTAAAACAATAATTGGCAAATATATATATATGTAATAAACTTGCTAATATATGCTAGGATTTAGGAGACCATTGCAGATTAAAAATATCTTGAGTCTGCAAATTAGCATTTTTGATTTATCTATTAGTTAAACTTCATTTTTGACATGCTTTGTTTTAATTTAATATTGGTAATATGCTGGTAAATCTGTGTCAATGAATATTATAATAGTCTAAATAAAATACTTCACTACAGCAATCTCTTAGATATTTGCTGAGAAGTAAAACTTAAACTTTTTGTGAACTGTCAGTTTTGCAGATTAGCACATTGAAACACCAGGGCCCTCTTGCACTGTATATGTTGAAACATGGAATTACTCCTCAAATGATTATCCAGACAAATTCCACTCTTTGGGTTTATGCCCCCTGCACATGTGATCAGATTCTTTTGCAATGGCAGTGTCCGTTGGGGCTGTGCCTGCACGCTATGAGCACTCGTGACCATTGTAGCTGAAGATTTAAGGAGCGGGTTAGCCTCCGCAGCCTCTCAGTTCCTTCTTACTGTCCATGTCTACAAGATGGATCCCTGCAGTCTGTCTCTTCAACCTGCAAGAAATAAGCTGGAGTTGCTGCTGTTTATAATTATTGAGACAAATATCAAATATCTGTTGGTTTGAAAAAAAATTCCTTGTGAATAGAGGGCATTAATGGGGTTTCTAATGCCCCTTCTCCCCCCCCCCCCCAATCCCTCTGTGCACAAACCTAAAATAGCCAGAGGAAAATCCCCATGATTCAAAATCTGTCTCTCCTGCAATACAACAGTGCCCGCCAATGATGGCCATTCAAGGTGCCTCTTGTGCCCCTTGCCTAAGCATGTGTCAGAGCGCTGCATGGTGCACAAGCTGGTTTTGAGCAACGACTTGAAAGCTAAAGAGGGAAGACTAAAGCTACATCATGAGACCTCAGTGCAAATGTTGTCAGATCTGGGTAAACAAATGAGGACATCTCCTTTCATTCAGTCTCACTTCTCTAGTGCCCCACTGAGCCAGAATGACACCCCAAACTCAAGAACTTCCACTTTTCCCAGCAATGGGGTTGCAAGGAGCATGGCTCCAAGAACCAGGGAAGGCACAGCTATCCTTCCCTAGCAGCAGTACCAGATGATCCTGTACCAACTACACTAGCACCCGGGGAAACAGACTCTAAGCTTATTGGTGGCAGAGGATTCATCAGCTCAGAGTGCCATATTGGTGCTGTGAAGGTCTTATCAGCACCAAAACAGTTCTCAGCATTGACAGTCTTGGCTGTGACTGCTAGCAGAGTCCCTGATTCTGGACAGACTGAGGGTGACAATCAGCCAGGTTCATTCTGCAACCCAGCAGTACTGGCGACTCCTGAGGGAATTCTATGCCAAAAAATAAAAAATTCTGCCAATTTTTCTTGTCAGTAAATAAATGTGGAGGCTTCAGCATGGCAGTGGGATGCGCACACACCATTGACTGCATGGAAGTGGGAGATCACCCTATGCCCCCTCCTGGGACATGGACATAGCGGTGAGGCTGCTCCCGACCCGCCCTAGAAACACCCCTGGGCCCTTCCCTTCTGTGCCACATGCACCAGATGTGGGAAGACAGGCTAAGCCCAGCAGTGTCCAAGTGTGGAGGGGATCCAGGTGTAGGGTGAGAGAGTTGTTTGTGGGTCAGTTTCAGTGAGGGCAACTCAGTAGGGAGTCTGGGGTAATGGGACACTATGTTGGGGTGGTCCAGATGCACAGGGTGAAGCTCATCAGGGTGGGGATTTGAGTGCAGGGGACTCAGTGGGGGATGGTCTGGGTGCAAGGTTGGGGGTCTGAAGGCAGGGGGTGGGCTCAGCGGGAGGGTCTGCGTGCAAGTGGGCTCTGGATGCAGGGGGTGGGGTTCTGGGTGTGTGTTGGGGGGACTCAGGAGGATGTCTTGATATGGGGGCAGGTCCAGATGCACAGTGGTTGGGCAGACGGGAGTAGCTTCCCGTATGGGTGACCTCTTCCTCCACAGCTGAGGAGCGATGTGGGTGGGAGAGTGAAGCTTCCTGCAGCCCGGGAAAGTTCTTCGAGTGCTTGCTCATGTCAATTCCATTCTAGGTGTGTGCATGCCCACGTGCGTGGTCGCTGGAGATTTTTGCCCTAGTGGTATCCATAGGGCCAGCAATGGCGTCACCTTGAGTGCTCCGCTCGTGCATCGGTATATCGGGTGCCACCAGCCTTACGCCCTCTCAGTTCCTTCTTACTGCCTGTGGTGGTTAGTTGGAGTGCCTTTCCTTGCATAGCAAGGGCTAGTGGTTTCATCTCTTCTGACTTCAAGCCTTAGGGCCTTGTAAATAGTTTATAGTAGTTAGTGTTAAGTAATTGTGAAATGTAGTTAGAAGTTAGTCCCAGCAAGGGCATGTCCTGGTCTCCGGGGTTTAAGCTCTGGGTGGACTGCAACAGGCCTATACCTGTAAGTGACCCCCCCACAGCAGCTGCCTTAAGTGCTTGGGGGAATCACCTGTGAAGGAGAAATGTCATATTTGTAAAAAAATGTTGACCCAGGACTCAGTGGGATATTGGTTTGCGGGCTTGCCTCGTGGAGGCTGCCCTTCGTCCGGCTTCCGAGCCATCCTGCCAAGTCTCATCTAATACATCTGCGTTGGTGCGATCCCTGTCCAGCACCACTTCCCATCACCGGTGCCCAAAAAGAAATCAAAGAAGCATAGCTCTCCAGCATGAGGCAAGAAGGGCCATGGGACATTGGGCAAAGGGCCTGCTGCTTCTTGACCTGCTGCTCACAAACCGGGAAGAATTAGTAGGGGAAGCAAAAGTGGATGGGAACCTGGGAGGCAGTGACCATGAGATGGTCGAGTTCAGGATCCTGACACAAGGAAGAAAGGAAAGCAGCAGAATACGGACCCTGGACTTCAGAAAAGCAGACTTAAACTCCCTCAGGGAACTGATGGGCAAGATCCCCTGGGAGAATAACATGGGGTGGGGAAAGGAGTCCAGGAGAGCTGGCTGTATTTTAAAGAATCCTTATGGAGGTTACAGGGACAAACCATCCCGATGTGTAGAAAGAATAGTAAATATGGCAGGCGACCAGCTTGGCTTAACAGTGAAATCCTTGCTGATCTTAAACACAAAAAAGAGGCTTACAAGAAGTGGAAGATTGGACAAATGACCAGGGATGAGTATATAAATATTGCTCGGATATGTAGGAATGGAATCAGGAAGGCTAAATCACACCTGGAGTTGCAGCTAGCGAGGGATGTTCAGAGTAACAAGAGGGGTTTCTTCAGGTATGTTGGCAATAAGAAGAAAGCCAAGGAAAGTGTGGGCCCCTTACTAAAGGAGGGAGGCAACCTAGTGACAGAGGATGTGGAAAAAGCTAATGTACTCAATGCTTTTTTTGCCTCTGTCTTCGCGAACAAGGTCAGCTCCCAGGCTACTGCATTGGGCAGCACAGCATGGGGAGGAGGTGGCCAGCCCTCTGTGAAGGAAGAAGTGGTTGGGGACTATTTAGAAAAACTGGATGCGCACAAGTCCATGGGGCCGGATGCGTTGCATCCGAGAGTGCTAAAGGAATTGGCGGATGTGATTGCAGAGCCATTGGCCATTATCTTTGAAAACTCATGGCAATCGGGGGAAGTCCCGGAAGATTGGAAAAAGGCTAATGTAGTGCCCATCTTTAAAAAAGGGAAGAAGGATGATCCTGGGAAGTACAGGCCGGTCAGCCTCATCTCAGTCCCCGGAAAAATCATGGAGCATGTCTTCAAGGAATCAATTCTGAAGCACTTAGAGGAGAGGAAAGTGATCAGGAACAGTCAGCATGGATTTGCCAAGGGAAAGTCATGCCTGACTAATCTAATTGCCTTCTATGATGAGATAACTGGTTCTGTGGATGAAGGGAAAGCAGTGGATGGCAGCATGGCAAGTGGCCAGCACAGTTGCCTTATTGGAGCCCGGGGGGCAATGCCGGTCATGACACTGCCCCCTTCGCACCGCTCATCTGCTGCTGCCTCAGAGCAACAGTTGGTGACACCGACGGCACCAGACTTGGTACAGGAGTTGCGCTTGGAGGTTGGAAGGAGAGGAGACTGCGCCCACCCCTAAACCTCCCTCCACCTTGGGGAACAGTTGCTTCTCCGAACAGACGGATGTGAGGTTCAGTGGGTTGAAGGACACTTGGGCCTCCGTTTGCTTGTTGAGCATGCATACGCCGCAGTCTTCACGGAAGCAGTTCTGGCTGCCCCCACCACCAAGGCCTTGGCAGCCTTGTTAGGGGTTTGCAAGGAGAAGGGAGAAAGACATGAGTTTTATTTGTCACAGCCCTTCCTTCTCCTGCTTGCTGCACAGCGAGGCATCCCGGGGGCCAGAAGCACTCATTTTGAAGGCGCTCTCAAGAGCGACGCCCCAGTCAATTTCTTGGATCCACCTTGTTCTTTCCTTGACCGTCTTGGTCCCTACCGTTTGGCCTGGTTGCAGGTCACCTCGGACCGCTGGGTGCTAGACGTAGTATTTCAGGGCTATACCCTGCAATTTTTGGCCACTTCCCCTCTTCCCCATCCATCTTCAGGGATCCTTCTCATGCCAACTCCTCATTCAAGACATTGAGAACCTCCTGTGCCTGGAAGCAGTGGAGGAGGTCCCTCGGGACGTGAAAGGCAAGGGTTTCTATTCCCACTACTTCCTAATCCTGAAAGCAAAAGGGGGCCTCAGATGAGGAGTGCAGGCTACGCACCCTGGACGTCAGGAGGGCACTGGTCTTCTACGTAGACAGAACAAAGCCGTTCAGTAAGTCAACACAGTTGTTCATTGTGGTGGCAGATAGAATGAAAGGTCGCGCAGTGTTTGCTCTGAGGATTTCATCCTGGATCACAGCCTGCATCCGCTACTGCTATGAGCTGGCGAAAGTGCCTCCGCCAGCGATCGTGACTGCACACTCAACTAGGACACAAGCATCGTCAGTTGCCTTCCTGGCACAGGAACCAATCCGAGAGATCAGTAGGGCTGCTACCTGGCCGTCTGTCCACACGTTCACATCTCATTATGCGCTTACCCGCAGAGAGACGATGCGTACTTTGGCAGAGCAATGCTGCAAGACCCTGAACTCCGAGCCCTCCTCCACTGATACTGCTTGTGAGCCACCTAGAATGGAATTGACGTGAGCAAGCACTTGAACAAAAAATGCTTAGCCACCATTTTCATAACTGTTCTTCAAGATGTGTTGCTCATGTCCATTCCATTACCCACCTTCCTGTCCCCCTGTTGGAGTTGTCGGCAAGAAGGAACTGAGAGGGCATAGGGCTGGCAGCACCTGATATACCGACATATGAGCATGGCACTCAAGGGGGCACCACAGCTGGCCATATGGATACCGCTAAGGCAAAAATCTCCGACGACCACGCACTTGGGCGCGCACGCACCTAGAATGAAGTGGACATGAGAAACACATCTCTAAGAACAACAGTTATGAAAAAGGTGGGTAACCGTTTTTTTTCCTGGGAATGGGTCAGCCCCGGCCCTTCCTTTCAGGGGAAGAGCACGTCCCATCCTTCCCAGCTGGGACTAGCTGAGCCCAGTGCAGGATAGTAGCCACCTGCCGGGGAGTCCTCAGCCCCACCCTCCTGCTCCTGCTCTGCAGTGATTTACCTCTCCGCTGGCTGCTCTAGGGACCTGAAATGACACATGGGGAGGAGCGCATGACTGCCCTTGCGGCTTCCCTTTGCTTCCCCATCAGAAAGTCATTTTTGTGTGGGGGGAGGGAAGAATTCTGCAGGGGACATGAATTTGGTGCATGCGCAGTGGTGCAGAATTTTCCCAGGAGTAACTGGCCATAAATCTAAACAGACAGGACTTATCAGAGCACTTTGTGCCCTGCCTATGGAGGGAGACTTCACTTACTCAGCCTCCTCAGGTGATCGCATCAGATCATCTTCACCAGAATCCGAACTGTCCCTTCCATGGACAGACAGTCCAGGGAGAAATCCCTTAGGTGTGCTCGTAAGTCAGTGGGGTCAGTAAGAGATCTGCAGAGCTAGAATCCCCATATGTCCTCTTTCCCCAGGTCCTATTTGGGCCCCATGGTGGGGCGGTGGGGACAATTCATATGTTAGGAAACCAGCTGACTAGATCTCCAAGTCAAGGTCTTCCTTACTAAAGCATTTGCTGCAGCCAGCTTCATCACCAGTTTCAACTCTCTCTCTATCAATGAATGAAAATACTAATACATATATATATTAGTAGAGGAGGGACAAGGAGTCAGTGGAGATGATCTTTCCCAAACACCAACAACCAGTGGCCATCTCCCTGGACAGAGCAACCAATCCTAGATCTACAGCCTCTTCAGACAAAGTGTTTTTTGGAACATAATGAAATTAGTGAATACTCTGGACGCTCCTCTGGAGATACTCCAAATAAAGCTGCATAAACTACTGGACATTTGCAACCCTCTCTGTCAGGTAGAACGGCCCTACAAAAGGCCATGTAAGTTACATAGGTACATCTCTACCCCGATATAATGTGACCCAATATAACACGAATTCAGATATAACGCGGTAAAGCAGCACTCTGGGGAGTGGGGCTGTGTGCTCCAGCGGATTAGCGTGTCTGGCTCTGACACGCTGCTCTGAGCAGCGTGTTAAGTGTGCCGGGCTGGGGCCAAGGGGTTGAATAAGGGGCAGAAGGTCTCGGGGGGGCAGTCAGGGGACAGGGAGCAGAGGGGGTAGGATGGTCTCTGGAGGTGAGGAATGGGGGCATTGGATAGGGCGTGGGAGTCTGGGGGGGGCCTGTCAGGGGACAGGGCTGTGGATAGGGGTCGGGGCAGTCAGGGGACAAGGAGCAGGGGGGTTGGGTGGGGTTTTGGGAGGGGTGGTTAGGGGCGGGAAGTCTCTGGAGGGGACAGTCAGGGGACAAGGAGCAGGGGAGGTTGGTTGGGTCAGGGGTTCTGAGGGGTCAGTCAGGGGGCGGGAAGTGACTATTAACGTAAATGCTCGAGGCCAAAGCAAGTTTGATATAACATGGTTTCACCTATAACTCGGTAAGATTTTTTTTGGCTCCCGAGGACTGTGTTATATCAGGGTAGAGGTGTAATTGTGTAATTTTTTTTTAATAAAGGTTTATATTAACTTTGACTTTACTCTAGAAATGATATATGAATGTTATATCTCTTTTATGTTAACTCATTTGAAAGAGACCTCTTGCGCTATTCTAACTCTGGACTTTACTGTAAGTAGAACTAAATAGTCTAGCCCAACATTTGAAATTTGAATGAAGCAATATCTAATTCAAATCGAGGTGAAGCTTGGAAAAAATTCACAAAGCTATTCAATCTCTTTTCTAAATTGGACTATTAATTGTTTCAGCTCTATTTGTAATTAATTGTCTTATGTTTTAAATCAGGCAGTTTTCCTTCCCTTACCACCTCAAACACTATCAAAATGAAAAGTTCTGATATATATAGCATCTCGTGTTAAGAAACCTGTTTTTAAAATTAGATGATCAGCCACTCTTGTAATTTGATTGGTGTTGAGTATTTGTAATGTTAGTGTTTTCATTTCTTTTTTCAGCTTATATATTAATATCGTTCTCTTTTAGGTTTTTCCACTTGATTATATCCTCATTACAACAATTATTATGTATTTTATCTTCACTTCAATGGCAGGGATTCGAAACATGGGTATATGGTTCTTTTGGATAAGGGTAAATATTACTTATTTACTAAAATTTAACATTTATAAATTACTGTATTTAAAAAGATATTTAAAATGTATAACAGATACAAAAGGACCTTGCAGAATTTTCTCTATCATATTCTAAAAGCTAAAATGGTGTGAAGCAATTATTCTTTTTAAACAATATTACAATAAATTGTTTTAGCAAGAGTCTTAAGAGTTTCTTCCATGTTTTGAAAAGCTAGATTGTATTTTGGCTTGATGGCCTAGTTTAAAGGAGGGCAAGCAGTTTCAATTCGAGACAAAATTTCAACTATCAAGCCAGCAGAGTCTGGGAGCTTTGTGGAAGCAGCACATTCAATGTATTGCCAACCCTAAGTATTCAAATATCATGACTTATGTGTGGAGGCAGAGTGTAGGGGTGTGGAAGACTCTGTGTGTGTGGGGCGAGGGAGTGGGGGGTTGGCTTCTGGTTTTTTAGGCTTGAGGGTGGAAGTCACCTGCCCCAAAAGTGTGAGCGCATTTCAGGGTCAAAATTCAACCTTCAAATGTTCCTGCAACAATGTAGACTCTTGTTTGTTTGCTTGTTTGCTCAGAAGAAGACTCCTCTTACCCTTTCCTAATCTCGAGAGTGGAGGAACTACCAGTCTGTCCTCCTCCCTTACGATTACCCTATCTGTTTTCCCTCCCCGCATTTTCACTTGTCCACTCGGTTTTCTCCCCCATGGTCTCTTGTCTCCAGTCCCAGATCTTCTCCTGAACTCCACATTCCCCTCTCTCCTCAGTTTCCTGTCCAAGTCACTAACCTTAAAGTCCAGAGAGTGGCCATCTTTACTAAGGAAAAAGTTGTGGCCCATTGCCACATGCAAAGCCTGTAGGCAGCCTTCTTGAACGAGGATAGTTTGGCGTCAGCCCCACTGAAAATAAAATGAGGTGGTGACGGTCATTTGGAATAAGGAAAACTGCAAATTTTGAAGGTAGGGAGCTTAGATCTTAGGATATGTTGTAAAATATTGTTGATAAGGTTTGATCATTTGTTGTCAGCGATCTCTAGAGGATGATCTTTCACAGCTTTTATTTTTCATGGGTCCTTTGGTAAATGAAGAGTCCCATCCTTGAGCCACAGGCTTGTTGGAAGACATTGCAGGTGGTGGAAGACAGAGCTGGCCCATGATTGCTGCATGACAGTTGTCTTTCCTTTCTTTTCTGGTGTTTTTCTGCGACCAGGTCAAGGCAATTTTCCTCAAAAGTGGACGTTTCCTCTCTGACAAGTCTTTGCCAGTTACCCCTATCATGGGCTGCTGTCTCCCAGTATGTGGTGTTGATGCCACATCTCTTGATGTTTACCCTGAGGATGTCTTTAAAGTGTTTCTTTTGGCCTCCCCATTTCCTTTCTCCTTTGGTGAGAGTTCATCAGGCATGTGCGCACAGTGCCTGCTTCACCTCAGCTGATGCTGGGTAATCAGGGCCTCAACAATGAAGATGTTGGCCTCTGTGAGGACACTGACGTTGGTTCAATGATCCTCCCACTGTTTATTGAGGATCTTCAGAAGAAAGTGCTTGTGCTGGCATTCCAGGTTTCTCAGGTGTTTTCAGTAGGTCACCCAAGTTTCACAGCCATAGAGGAGAGTTTATAAACTAACTTTATAAACCACGACTTTATAAATTAAGAGTCTAATATGTGTTCTGATGTTGTGATTGTTGAACACCCAGCAAGACAGTCTGCCAAAGGTAAGGCTGGCAATTCGAATTCTGTGATGAATCTTGATGTCTGTCTGTCCTCTGCAAGAGATGACTGCCAAGGTAGGCAAAGTATTCTACATTTTCCAGTTCTTCTTTGTCGATGTAGATCTTCCTTGCTGGGTCTGATTGACCGGGAACTGGCTGGTGGAGAACTTTTTGTTTTGCCAATGTTCAGAATAGCCCTAGGCTTTTGTAAGCTGTTTGCTGCCATCAGGACTGATTTGACAACAGCAACACTAAGGTTACAAACAAATGGTGGGAGGACAAAGCAAAAGAAATCCAAACATTCGATGACTCACAGACATGATATGTGGCCCTTTTTTTGAGAGACCAAGACCCTGTATGTACCAAGCACATGTGGCCTCACACCTCTGAGATCTGAAGATGGTAGTACCCTTCTTAAAGATAACTAATCTATCGAAGAGTGCTGGAAGGAACACTACCTAAAGCTTCTAAATCGAGAATTGACCTTGACTGACGACACCACCAACTCCATCCCTCAGCACCCAATCAGGAAATCTCTTGCCAACCCACTAACACGCAAGGAGGTCCGCAAAGCAATTAAACAAACGAAGAACAATAAAGCACCAGGTCCTGATGGCATACCAGCTGAAGTACTGAAAGTGGGGGGAGAAACATTGGCTAACAGGCTTCACTTGCTGCTCCTCAAAATCTGGCGCACTGAAGAAATCCCTGCTGGCTTATGTAATGCTAACGTTGTAACCATTTTCAAAAAGGAAGACAAGGCCAACTATGGCAACTACCGAGGCATTGTCCTTCTCTTCATCATTGGGGAAATTCTTGCTAGAATCTGACTGAATTGTTTGCTCCCTCTTGTAGAGGAAGTACTTCCAGAGCCCCAGTGTGGCTTCAGACCATCACGAGGCACAACCAACATGATTTTTGCAGCCAGGCAGATCCAGGAAAAGTGTCAAAAACAACACCAGGAGCTGTATATGGCCTTTATCAATCTGACCAAAGCCTTCGACTCTTTCCAGAGTCTCATGGTTGACAATCATGTCAAAGTTGGCTGCCCACGAAAATTTAGTACCATTGTAAGACTCCTCCTTGACTAGATGACTGCCTTCATCTTGTGCAGTGGCTCTACCTCTGAGCCCTTTGTCATCCGAACTGGAGTAAAACAATATCGCATTTGACGGCAACCTCTTCAACCTTTCCCATCTCTGTGCCAGAACTAAAGTAATATCTTCAACAATAACCGATCTCCAGTATGCAGATGATTGTGCTGTAGTTGCACACTCAAAGGAGAATGTGCAAACAGCCCTTAATTGCTTCTCTGAAGCTTGATCATTTGTATGGTATATGTAGAGGCTTTTACATTTACAGCTATGTCTTTGGGAGAGAGGTGTTTTGAATATATTTCTACTGTCTCAACAGTAGAGTTTCAGGATGTAATTGGGGAAATAACGAATATAAATATCTAGTATAAAAGCCATGTCCTTTAACAGATATCAAGTTAGATAACCTAGAGAAACAATTATGATCTAATATTTGTACATATCTTGTTTTTTTTTTAGTTGTATAAAATTAGAAGAGGTAAAACTCGGCCCCAAGCGCTATTATTTCTCTGTATGATACTTCTGTTGATTGTTCTTCACACAAGTTATATGATCTACAGTCTTGCACCTCAGTATGTCATGTATGGAAGCCAAAAATACCTGGTACAGGTGAGACTTTTCCTTTCATAAGGATATATATAACTTACCTTGTTTTTTAAAAATGTGTTAAAATTGCATATATGGGGTGAGGCAAAGCACAGCCCTGCTGTATACCTATTTTTGAAGGGATACAACCATAAGAATCTCCTAGAGTTATTGTGCCTCTAGATATTTTGGAGGAGTACAGCCTGGAGAAACTCTGTGTTGCACCCTTTTACACAATGCAGCGTGTAGTTTCTGTCTGCTCTCCTGGTCTGTGTAGAGCTGTAGAGGGACCTAGTTCTGCCCCCATCTAGAAGGAAATTACATTTGTTGCTACTAGCTTCCAGTAAGCCTCATGTTCCCTCAATACAGGAACTGCTTTTTATTATTTTCATTATATTCTGATAATGGCCAAGCTCCCCAATCAGGAATAGGGTCCCATTGTGGAATTCTCTGTATAAATTCATAGTAGCTGCCCCAGACAGCTTGCTAATCTAAAAACAAAAAAGTGGAAGGCATAATAGGATACAAGGTCATCAGAGTAATGGAGGGCATATGTCAGGGTTCCTTACCCACTCTGAACTCTAGGGTACAGATGTGGGGACCCGCATGAAAGACCCCCTAAGCTTATTCTTACCAGCTTAGGTTAAAAACTTCCCCAAGGTATAAACTTTGCCTTGTCCTTGAACAGTATACTGTCACCAACAAGCGCTTTAAACAAAGAACAGGGAAAGAGACCGCTTGGAGATGTCTTCCCCCAAAATATCCCCCCAAGTCCTACACACCCCCTTTCCTGGGGAGCCTTGAGAATAATATCCTAACCAATTTGTTACAAAATCATCAAAGACCCAAACCCCTGGATTTTGGAACAATGGAAAAATCAGTCAGGTTCTTAAAAGAAGGATTTTATTAAAAAAAAAAAAAAAAAGAGATCAAAATCATCTCTGTAAAATCCGGATGGAAAATACAGGGTATTCAGATTCAAAACACAGAGGATCCCTCTCTGGGCAAACCTTAAAGTTACAGAAAACAGGACTAAACCTCCCTCTTAACACAGGGAAAATGCACTTAAAACAAAAGATAAGCTAATCCACCTTGCCTGGCCTACGTATACTGATTGCAATATTGGAGACTTGGATTAGGATGGGTTGGAGAAGATGGATTTCTGTCTGGCCTCTCTGTCCCAAGAGAGAACAACCACGTAAACAAAGAGCACAGACGAAAGCCTCCTCCCCTGCCCCAAGATTTGAAAGTATCTTGTTCCCTTACTGGTTCTTTAGGTCAGTTGCCAGCCAGGTTAGCTGAGCTTCTTAACCCTTTACAGGTAACAGGATGTTGTCTCTGGCCAGGAGGGATTTTATAGCACTGTATACAGAAAGGTGGTTACCGTTCCCTTTATTTTTATGACAGCATATGTCTTGATAGTTCTGTTTTGAAACAAATTTTTAAACCTTTGTCTAATTTTTTTAAAATTATCCCAAAAATTACTTTTATCCTGTAAATGTCCTACTTAATCTTAGCCTTTTTCTACAGTATAAATTTATAATTATCACTAAACTTTTCCATTATTCATTTTAACTACTGCTTCTTTTAACTCTTGCATCACTGTATTTTATCATTTTTAAGCTGTGCCATTTTATTCCATTCCATACTTTTTTCTATTTTAAATTAGTTTTGATTCTTGCACTTCGTGTTTATTGTATTTATCTCTTTCTATTTTTAAGAAAAAAAGGTACCTAATCATTGGGAACTTCAATCTGAGTGGCATATGCTGAAGGTCTCATTCTACCAGTACTAATATGTTCTTGGAGTTTCCAAAACTTAGATGACAATTTCCTAATTCAAAACTCTTTCATCTAACATGCATTAGATGGGATATTGACAGATATAGAGAAATGGATCTCTGAATTAAAAATCAGTAGTTGCTTAGGTGCATGTGATCGTGACTCAGTTGCTCTTTTTACACATAACAGATGTAAAGTCCAAACTAGTAATATGTACTTTGTGAAATTGGCCCTTTTAAATCACCAAGTTGAAAACAATTCTGAGCCGAAGGAGCTGGGGGAAAGAATTTTTAAACACAAAAATGTGAACAGTTGGGACCCGTTAAAAAAACATTTTGACTAGATGCCCAAGTCGTCTCAGTTCCAAAATTGAGAGAACATTACACTGGTTAAGACAGCCTGGTTTAGGTGAAAGCAGCCATTAAACACACAATGTATAACATGGGGAAATGGGGGAGGAGAGAGAAATAACTGTAAATTAGAAGTTGGGAATTGTCCAAAATCAATAAGGGAAGCAAATGGACACTTTGAGAAATCTATGGCCTGCAAAGTTAAAGATGGTAAGGAATTTAAGTATATTAGGAACAGACAGAAACATAATACTAGATGGAAATTTTAGAATTGTCAATGCAAAAAAGCAGAAGTGTGGAGCAATCTCTTTAAAGTGTTTGGAAAAGACCCAAGTCATTACTCATCATCATGTGACATGAATATAATACTTTTCATTCTAACCCAAGAGGATGCTCAACAGCAGCTACTAAAGCTAGACATTTTAAAATCAGCAAGTCCAGATAACTTGCATCCATGTCAGAGAGTTTTAAAAGAGCTGGCTGGGGAGCTCTCTGACCCATAAATGTTTATTTTCAATAAGTCTTGGAAACCTGGAAATTTCAGAGGAATGGAAGAATGCTACTGTTGTGCCAATATTTAAAAGTGTAAATAAGGTGAGCTGGGTAATTACAAGCCTGCTAGCCTGATACTGAAACTCAACAAAATATTAGAATGGCTGATATGGGCCTCAGTTTAATGAAAAATTGAGAGTAATATAATTGTCAATCAGCATGGGTTTATGGGAAATAGAATCTGTTAAAGTAACTTGATATCTTTTTTTTCCCATGAGATTACAAGTCTGGTTGATAAATGTGCTGATGTAATATATTTAGACTTCTGAAATGCATTTGACTTAGTACTGCACAACATTTTGATTAAGAAACGAGAATGATACAAATCAACAAGGCACACATTAAATATATTGAAAACTGATAAGTCTCTATGTAATTGTAAGGAGGGAATCATTGAGTGCTTTTAGTGGGGTCCCACAGGGATTGGTTCTTGGTCCTATGCTATTTAACATTTTATCAATGACATGGAAGAAAAATAAAATCCCTTAGAGCAGGGGGTGGGCAAACTACGGCCCGCAGGCCTTTTTTATCGAGCCCGCGAGCTTCGGCCAGGGGAGCAAAGCCAGGGGCTTGCCGCGCTCCACCCGGCGCTGCTGGACCAGCAGATTTGTTGCGCTCCGGCAGGGAGAGCGGGGAGTGAGGCTTGCCGCGCTCCACCTGTGCTCCTGCCTGCGGAGCGGGACCAGGGGGCTTGCTGGGTGGAGCGGGACCAGGGGCTTGCCTGCCCAGTGCTCCTCAGTGATGAGCAGTTCATTTTGAGCACCATCTTCGAGGAAGATTCTGCACACAAAACGCCGCATTCTGCAGGCATGACCTCACCACCCCTATGCAGCAGTGTGCCAAATCCCCTCCCGGTTTCCTATGGCCCCACCCTCAAGTGGAGGGAAACCGTCCAGGGCCGCAGCTGCTCCGCTTTGGGTTCTTCCGCAAGTGGCACAGCTGCCTCAGTGTCACATTGCCAGCAGGGCCCATAGGAGGCCATGGTACCCTCCCATGAAGCCCCCCGCGCACCATGTCTCATGAGTCCTCTTGCCACACCGCGGTAACATCCCTTATTATATACAAAATTTTAATGAACACAACTGTGCAAACAGAATTCGAAGTACAACAGTACGAACATTTTTGGGGGGAGGCTGGAGCATAAAGTTACAGGTGAGTTTACACCTGCCTCTTCTTGTCCATCTGGATTCTGGGATAGAGTGCCATGGCTCAAAATTGTCAGAGGCACTAACTCCTGACAAATCCAGGCTAGAGAGAGGGCCCAGTTTTTTCACAGTGCATGCCATCTTGTAAAACAGCAGTTTGAAATAAGGGCAGCAGTTAAGATTTTCTTTTTCCTTTCAAAAATGAGTGCTGCAAAAAAAAAAAAAAAGTGGACAATGAGTGTTGGGTTTTCAACAAAGAACGGAATACAAAATACTTTTTCACAAACGTGAACTCGAAGGCTGTATGCCTGATTTGTCAGGAGAGCATCGCGGTGTTCAAGGAGTACAACTTGAATCACTATTTTTCAACAAAGCATCCTAATTATGGCAGCAATTTAACAACTGAGGGAAGGGCAAGAAAAGCTGAGCAACTTGCCACAAACTTAAAAACTCAGCAAAATATTTATGTGCTACAGTCTGCAATTCAGGAAGCCACTACAAAGGCAAGTTACGTTCTGACATTTAAAATCGCTAAACAAAATAAGCCTTTTGCTGAAGGGGAGTTTTTTGAAAGAATGCATGGTTGATGTTTCTAGCATGCTGTGCCCGGAATACCAAAACAAATTTGAGAAGATTCGTTTGTCACAAAGAACAGTTACTCTCCGTGTAGAAGTGATTGATGAATGTTTGGCTTCTGAGTTGAACAAGAAAGCACAGGGCTTTACGTTGTTTTCATTAGCTCTCGATGACAGCACTGACATTAAGGACACAACACAGTTACTGATTTTTGTCAGAGGAATTGATGACAAATTTGAAATCACAGAGGAATTTTTATCAGTGGAATCAATGAAAGGCACAACTCAGGGATCAAGTGCAACTAAGGGATCGGGTGTATGGGTGCCTTGAACATCTGAAGCTCCCCTGGAGTAAACTGGCAAACATAACCACAGATGGATCACCAAATTTAACAGGGAAAAATGTAGGACTTTTACTTTGTCCTGAATTCTTTTTAAAAGACGACGACCCTAATAAAGGTGATTTTTCTGCATTGTATTATACATCAGGAGGCCCTCTGCAAAAATGTCCAGGACATTGATCATATTGTTCTCACAGTAGTGAAAATAGTGAACTTAAGGGGACTTAATCATCAGCAATTAATTTCCCTTCTTGAAGACACTGATACGGAACATCAGGACTGACTTTATCATACAAATGTCCGGTGGCTTAGCCTAGGAAAGGTATTGCAGTGAGTGTAGGAGCTCAGAGATGAAATTTGCACTTCTCTGGTGATGCAGGGGAAAGAAAATGATTTCCCTGAATTAAAGAACTCAAACGCTGTGTGCGACCTCGCTTTTCGTGTGGATATCTTGGCACATTTAAATGAACTTACTGTAAACCTACAAGGAAAAAATGTTCGTACACAAATTGTATTCTAGTGTGACAGCTTTCAAAGCCAAGTTAGTCTGGTTTTCAAAACAAATTAAGGACAAAGTGTTCGCTCACTTTCCAACACTGAAATACTTGGAAGTGTCATCAGAGCAGAGAGAGAAGTACAGCAAAATTTTGAGTGACTTGCACAGAGAATTTTCTCATAGATTCTCTGACTTTGAGAAGATAGAGAAGACACTGAAGCTGGTGTCATGCCCACTGTCATTTGACTACAAGAAAGCCCCACAAGAATTACAACTGGAGCTCATTGATCTCCAGTGCAATTCTACCTTGATGGAAAAGTACAGTTCAGAAAAACTGGATGAGTTTATGCCTCCTTGAGTGAAACAAAGTTCTCAAGTATCCACCAGGTGGCACAGAAAATCCTTGTTTTGTTTGGCTCCACCTATGTGTGCGAACAAACATTTTCCCTGCTGAATTACAACAAGTCTCTCTACAGATCCCAGTTAACTGATCAGCATCTCGGCTCGGTATTGCGGATTTCCACAACAAGAATGACACTGGACTTTGATGCCATTGTAAAAATGCGTGACCAGCTGTATTGTTCACATTAATCAAAGAAGGCATGGAAAGGGGTTTAGTTTGGTTTAATTATTGTAATACATTGTTATGGTATATTTATAATAATAAGTAAGGTTTTATGTTTATTTCCACTGAAATGTATCTGTATTAAATAGAGTTTATTTGAATATCTCTGAATTGTCAATTTTGTGAGCGTTCGTGGCCCGCCATGAGGTAGTCAGGGGGTGGGGAGGGGCAGGGGCCAGGCTGTTTGGGGAGGCACAGCCTTCCCTACCCGGCCCTCCATACAGTTTCACAATGCCGATGCGGCCCTCGGGCCGAAAAGTTTGCCCACCCCTGCCTTAGAGTTTTCAGATGACACAAAAATTAGAGGAGTGGTTAATAATGAAAAGGGCAGTTCACTGATACAGAATAATCTAGAGTGTTTGGTAAAATTGGTTCAAGCAAACACTATGTGTTTTTAATACAACCAAGTTTAAGTCATACATCTAGAGGGGAAAAAAATGTAGGCCTTGCGTATAGGATTTTGATGTCTGTCCTGGGAAGCAGTGGCTCTGGAGATGATTTTGAGGTCATGGAGGATAATCAGCTGAACATGAGCTCCTAGACCAACACTATGGCGAGAAGCATTGCATTGGCCTTGGATATATAATCAGGAGAATCTCATGTAGGAGTAGGGGCTGTTTCCTTTGTATTAGACACTGTTGTAACAGCTGCTGGAATTCTGTGTCCACCCAAACAAGCTTAACTCCTCTGTAGTATCATCATGCAACAACCATACATTTGTGTTTAATACTTTTTATTACTTGTAATTACACACTTGATTAAACTAATTTTAAACACACTGATTTTTTTCCTGATTTTCACACACACACACACACACACACACACACAGTATTAGCATGGGAAAGGGATAGACATTTGGGTGTCATAACGGAGTACTTTTGTATACCGTAACATGTTTAGGTTTATTTAAAGTTTATCCTTAGCTTTGGGTCACCTGCATGTACAATAAGATTTAGACTTACTGCTTTTTCTAGTAGTTGGGCCATGGAGGATAAAAGGAATTGCTGCCTTTCAGAGGCTTAACCACCTAGCTTAGTTACTGCATCTCACTGACCAGTCTGTATGTCTCTGCCCCACCCCGGCAGACCCTCTGACAGATATGCCCTCTGAATTCCCAAGTGTTTATCGTTGATCGTTGCTTTCAGAGTACACCTGTACTCCTGCCTCACTCCTAGGACAGTACACTCTCTGGGTGCACAGTGGAGTCAATGCAGCAGTACCTTAGGCCATGTCTACACTTACCGGGGATCAATGCTGCTGCAATCGATCAGCGGGGGTCGATTTAGCGGGTCTAATGAAGACTGCAGAGCACACTCTGGTCAACTCTGGTATTCCACCAGAGTGAGAGGAGTAAGGTAAGTTGACGGGAGAGCAGTAAGTCAACCTAAGCTACGTGACTCAGCTACGTTATTCACAAGGCCTTAGTGTCACATGGTAAATCTTCTCTAGTAATGGAGAAGAATAGGTCATATTTTTCCTATTGTCTTTCATCTAGCAGGGAGCCAGTACATTTGCAAATGACCTGAGCTGCAATCAATAGGGTCCACTCACTGGTCACTGTGAAAGACATCTGATTTTTTTGTTCAGCAAATGCAGCTGTCTTATAAATTTGTTTGCTAGCAAAGAGCAACTACCTGGAAGACCTTAATTCCTTGTTAGATGCCTTAGTCTAACCCAAGTAATACTTTTTTATTGAGACAATTCTGGATTCTTAAAAAGGCTGTACTTTTTCTTCCAGAACAAAGAAATTTAAAAATCCTTTCAGCAATAAAATTACTACAAGAGAATTCATGTTAAAGATGTTCTTTCTCAAGCTGATGAGCCTTATGGCTTTGACAGCATATGTACTTTAGTATGTCATGTCATGCTAGCCAAATACAGACAGCAATATTTTGAAACTGATACAGCCAGGGATGTATTCCTATCCCTTACATGGTAGACTCAGCATCTCTCTGCCCTGGAAAGAGTTGCTTTCAACTTTCCAGCTCTCAGTCCCAGTCACCTTTGACACTTCCATTCTAGGCTGGGGTAGCTATTCTAAGGATTTCTAAACTCAGTCACTTGAATTTCTGGGAGGAAAAATCTTCATGTCAACATCTAGAATTAAGGGCATTATATTGGGCTCTCAAGTCCTTTTTCCATCTTGTATGTGGCAGAGTGAACCAAGTACTTCCTAACAACATTGCAGATGTCTTATGTGAGCTATTAGGGGGAACACCTTCCAGAGAGGCCATAGCTCTGTGGGATGGTCCTTAGTACACAGTACACCAAATTTATCCATTTGGTAGCCACCTTGCAGGGAAGGACAATATTACTGGTGGATCAGCTGAGCAATGACTTACACGATCAATATTTGTTGTCACTCAAGAACTCAGTAGCAAACATCTCCCTATGAGTATATGTGGAGACAGACCTACATGCAACAAGATGCAACACCAAAGTTTAGAGGTTTTGCTTCAGAATAGGAGCAGATAATCAGTCCATAATAGGTGGGATTCTTCTAGACTAAACAGGGACTCTTTCTAAGTCAGGAGAACCAAACAAGAGGAAGGCCAAGGTTATTGGGATTCCAAGGCATGGATAAGATGTCCTGGAAGAGTTGCAAGGAGTTTCTCTCTCCTCTCCTGCGCCCCTGAACACATAATTTCAAACCTATTGTCCCCAGTAGAGAGGTCAGAATTCCCATATGGACACAGACTCTCTCCACTGGACAGCATGGGCCATAGAATTTTGACAGATCTAGAACTGTCCTGTTTGGAAAAGCTCCAGGAGATTCTGTTAAAGCAGTCAACTTGCCTGTTATGATTGTAAGTGAAAAAGGTTCTCCTTGTGGGCAACCAGCAATAACATAAACCCAACTTCAGTTCCCATTTAATCTATACTTGTGTACTTATTTCACGTGACATGCTTGGGACTTTCAATACTATCAGTAAAAGTACATCTCCAGTTGATCAAAATAATGTATCCAGCTATAATTTAGTTAAAAGGTTATTGAGCAGATCTTTCTTTTGGTTAGAGAATCCGTGCCTAAATGGGACCTAAATCTCATATGTAATTAGCTTGTGAGACTTCCTTTGAACCAATTGGAGACTGTTTCCTATTTCATCTCTCAATTAAGACAGCCTTTGAAAAGATATATGTAGGAAACTGTTCTGTACTGGCAATGGCATGAGCTAGGGGTTTTCTCATCTGAAGTTTGATTGTATGGATACACTGACGTGCAAATGGTTGCCAATTTTCAGCAGTTCTTAACATGTTTTCAAGAAGCTTTCAGGTACATAAGTGGTGGTTCTTCCCCTCGCGTATTTAAATCAATGAAAACTAAATTTGTTACTACATGAGCCTTGAATATAAAAGTCAAAACTGAGAATTCTATTCCCTGCTTTTTCTTAGCTGTGGTTGAACATATTTTTTTAAAATTCTGCTAGCGTTTATTGCATATTTTAAAAGTTAGTTTGTTCTGTGCATGTTTAATCTGTTCTTAGTACCCTGCTTATGTAGAAATCAGAATTCGGTTTTTAGTATGTTTTCATCTGTATAGTGGAGTTAATTTGCTGTTCCCATTTCTCCATTGTAATCTTTCTTCCTATGCTTGCAAATTCCAATTAATCTGTAAATATCCCTATTGGGAAACAATATTTGCGTAGACATATTCAGCAATTCTGTAACTTTTGATTCTTCAACTTCCCATCCTTTTTAATGTTCAAAACCTTAAAAGAGAAAAAAGCATCTTGTAGTGGAGGCATTGGCTTGTGCAATTTTCTTTACACTAAAAAGGAAGAGGGTTGATTTAGTAAGAAAAGATGGCCTTGTGGTTAAAGCATTGGACCAGGACTAATCTAAAATATGACAGGATGAGGAATTGAATCCATATCTCCTGACTATATCACTGACTAATGTTACTTTTGAAAACTCAGGGAAGTTGAAAAGTCCCAGAATGCTGGAGAAAACCAAATGTAGCACTGATCTTCAAAAAAGAAGTGTAATTCTAGCAATTGCCATTTAATCTATTTTCAATACCTGGGGGGAGCGAAACTTTTAGAATGAACTTTTAGAATGAACAAAATCTTATGAAGTCTTCTGTTTGGGCTCCTTCTCTCATACCTACATTACCTTGGGGGAAGAGAACATATTCTGAGCTGAGTAAGCCATGTAAACCCCTGGTGGAGGCACACATACTCCAGTATGCTTTCAAAGCCCTTAGACTGGGGCAGGCAAACTTTTTGGCCTGAGGGCTACATCGGGTTTCCAAAATTGTATGGAGGCCCGGTTAGGGGAGGCTGTGTCTTCCCAAATAGCCAGGCGTAGCCCGGCCCCCACCTCCTATCTGACCCCCGCTTCTCCCCCCATGATGGCCCCATCTGGGACTCCTACCCCATCCATTGGCCCCTGCCACCCCATCCAGCCCCCTCTCTCATTCCTGACTTGCCCCCGGGACCCCTGCCCCATCCAACCACCCTTTCTCCCTGTCCCCTGACTGCCTTCCCCCGCCACTCCATCCAGCCACCCCCCTCCTTCCGGCCTGCCCCTCCCCGGGACCCTTGCCCCAGCCAACCACCCTCTTCCCCGCCCTCTGACCCCCATGACCCCTATCCACACCCCCATGCCCTGACCACCACCCTGAACTCCCCTGCCCTCTATCCAGCGCTCCCTGCCCCCTTACCGTGCTGCCTAGAGCACAGGTGGCTGGCGGTGCTACAACCACACTGCCCAGAGCACCAGTCAGACCGCGGCTCTGCAACTGCGCTGCCCAGCCCCCCAGAGTGTTGCGCCGGTGGTGTGGCGCACTGAGGCTGCAGGGGAGGGGCTGGGGGCAAGCGTCCTGGGCCAGGAGCTCAGGGGCCTGGCAGGAGGGTCCTGAGGGCCATAGTTTCCCCATCTCTGCCCTAGACCCTTGTGATGTCAGTACAGTACAATCCATTACTCTAAGACGATATTGCTTTCCACTTCATAGTTTTCTTCTCTGCCCTCATTTCATCCTTTTCCACCTGCACATTGCTCTGCTACCTGCTTCTTTATCTCTGATTTACCATGCTCTTCCACCTACCTTCTGCCTTTAGAAATACGCTTATTAGCCTATCCCTTTCCAATAAAAGAAACCACTTTTAAGCTTTCAGTTAATGTTTTTTAAAAAAATCAACCAAGTTACATGCAGTTTAAGTAAATGCATCACCTTTAACTGCAACCCCTGCATTCTCGTCTCTTAACCCACTCCCTTTCATATTTCTCTTTGCCTGTTCCTTTTTTGTTTAGTTTGTAAGCTTTTCAGAGCAAGGACCACATCTGTTCTGTGAAGTGTCCAGTAGAATTCTGAGTACTCAATAAATGAAGAAGAATAAAATTTGCCAGACAAACTGGATTATTTTTGATAGAAATGCAAAATTAATTTCTGAAGAAAAGTAACATCTTTAATATACTTACATTTGACTATTGAATAGAATTTGAACGCTGTCCTATAGAACTAAGACTTAATTCATATTGGCTTGAATGTCTGAATATCCTTGAAGAGTCTGATGATTGACCAAAGGGATAGTAAGCCAAACCTTATAAACATGGCAGGATAAATGGGGATAGTTTCTAGCAAGGGTATTGCTTGGTTTGTTATTAGACTTGGTCTTACATAGTGAAATAAAATTGAGACCCTAAATTAGGAGGAGTTTGGGAGAAATAATAAAAATACAATATGCAAAAGCAAGCTAGAAGCTTCCCATCTCAGATAATAAGATATGATCCATTCTCCAAGGAGCCTAATGAGGCAGCAATGGTTTTAGGGTGTTGAAAGACTCGAATAACATCAGTATGCTCAATCAGAGAATGAGTTTCTCAGTAAAGACTGGTGCACAACATGGTGTAATAAAAGTAGAATAATCTGGAATAAAATCAACACTACTTAATTAGCTCATATCTTGTAGGTGTTATGTGGACTATTAGAAAATAACAAAATCAGAAAGAGTATTGTCCTTGTGGATTAGGTCAGGAAGGGTGTTCAATGTGTAGGAATAAGTAGGGAAGAAAGTGCAAACACCGAAATAAGTTGTGGAAGAAGTGAATGAATAGAATATTGAGGCTGGCATCATTTATGAAGCAGACATAGTGGGTGGGAATAATGTGACTGGGCTGTTGTTTCCTTGAATAGTGAGGAAGAAATGAACACCTGTCATCTGAGTGGAGGGTGGGATGCTTGTGGTGGATACTAGGGAGAAATGTAATGGTGGGCTTTTGGAACCAGAGAAGGAGGGCACTCTTCTGCCCATTGCCCCACCTTTCTCCTGTTTCTCCTTGTAACTTCCTTACATCTTGCAGTCTGAGGAAATGCCTGTCTCTACTTTTACAGGAGACCTTATTTGAGGCCTGGTGTCTTGCAGGGGCAAAGATAACTTGAGAAGCCTGATCTAGAGGTGATGTATGTATACATTCAGTTAGGCAGCTGTCATTTTCACTGGATCAGCTGGCTGATGATTCCTTCAGGAGATCAATCTGCAAAGGTTTATTTAAAAAAAAAAAGCCTCTTTTGTGAAAGTGATCATGACTCTCCCAGTTGACAGGCACATGTTCATTTTAGTTGCAAACAACCATCAAGACATGCAAGAACGATCAAGGGAACTGGGGAAATCAGATGTCTGGGCATAAAATAAGCAAATAAAGTTCAGCTTCAAAAAATGTCAGATAAGTAATCTGAGGGAAACTAATTTGAAATATGGATACTGAGTGGGAGGGAGATATCTGGGAAGCATAGGAGCAGTAGTGGGCAGCTAATTAGGCCCACATTTGAGATGCAATATGGCACTGAAAAGAGCTAATGCAATTTTATGATGCTTACATAGCGACATCATAGAGCTATACTGCTCTAGTGTACCTATGGCTAGAATCAAGTCAGTAACACTTCCACAGTGCCTAGCTGGATCTTTCAATCCATCATGTGATCCAACAGCTTTAGCTCATACAACTATGTTTATCAGGTCCCTGTATGTACAGTCAAAATGGTTTAGCATTTAAAAATGTTTATCATTTGTTAAAATGTCATCAACTAAAGCTTAATTATGAAAAAGAGAATCCTTTGGAGCAATTTTATACTGCGAAACTATTCTGTAATACTTCAGAACCTGCAAAGCATTGAAAATAAACAATGGCATGCAAAGATTAAAGACGTACTGCAAGAATTTTTTAAATCTTTTTTTCCTGCAAGCAAAATTTAAAACATCTATAAAATATAGCTGTGTCAAAATGATTTCTTGCAAGATTTATATGCTTCAGAAAACACCACATTGCATAATGTATTCACCTATATAAAATGTTCTTTTCTGATGTTACATATTCTTCACACAGCATAATATGACACTTGTTGATGGCCAGCCAGGGAATGTTACAACATATGTGCCTAAAGTCTGTGATGCAGATGCCCCAGAAGGTAAGACAAACAAAACTTTTGTTCAGTGCACACTTCCTCTGTTACATAATTGTAGAAGATTGGTTACTTCGTTATATTTGTGTCCACTAGTAAGAGAAACCACTAAAATTTTATTTTCTTAAAAGATAATTGAGCATTTGCTCCAGCTTCTTTAGGGTTTATGTCCTCTGTGTTAAGGTTTACTTACAGAAGGTAGAAATGTAGCCTAGTTAACAGCCTAGTAAATTCCCATTTGTGGAAAGAAGTCTACTCTGTAGAATATAAATCCTAATGCAATGCATTTTACTATACAGACATAAAGATCTAATGTAACGGATCTCCCACTCGCTTAAATAATATACATGTGTTAACAATACCCTTCACAAAATTTGTTTTTTCAAGGTTTAGATCAGTTTCTGAAAGGGGAAGTGTAAGTGATTTTTTTGGTGGGGGATTGGTGCAGCATCCAGAAAACTGTTATGCTAGCAAATAATTCTGAAATGCATCCTTTTTACAGTGAAAATTCAAGAATCATATAATTACATAGGCTTGTAATCATAAATGTTTTCAAATTTAGTAAAGGTGTATATATAAACATCTAAGAAATGTTATTGAGCCAGAAAAATGTAGTCAGAAGTCTGCCTAATAGAAAATTCATGCCCACCAAGCAACTTACCAACGATCCTGGTGGATTATACATCACTGACCATTTATAATCAAGATGGCATGTTTTTGAGGCCACAATCTTTGCATTTAAAAAAAGTATTACTTCTTCAAAATCAGCAAAAATAGATTTACAGCCATCTAAAATAATCCATGAATTTTCAGGATGAAGCAGTGGAGTTTGTGCTCCAATCTTGGCATATTTTTTCTGTGATGTAAAAGCTTGCACAGGCTGTGGAAGGGAAGGTTGAAAAAAGGGGGAAAATGGATATGTATTCATAAAGCCTGGGGTCGGCAGAAGGAAGGTTTCTTAAAAATATTACTAAGCACAAAGCATGCTTATCAATAATTGGTAGAAAAGACATGAGTTTTGTAATAGCTTTCCATATAATTCCAAATAAGCTATCGTCTCTTTCTCCACAAGCACTTACACAGACGCTGGGATCTAAAACATTTTTTTTCTTCCCATCACAGGGTAATGATTGAAAAAATCACATTTAATTTTAAGAGCACTTTCATTAAGGGATTTGAATATTGGTGATCATATCTGAACCTGTTCCCAGTACAGAACATGTAGATGTTGTTATGGCTGTGGTGTTGTATTTAGGAATTTTGTTGCCTCTGTAGAGTTGTATTTTTTCCATATAAAAGTTAGCGTTTAAATTTACTATCTCAGGCATCAGTGTCTCATTGTCTTTGGACATCAGTCAACAAGTCTCTGAAAGAGTTTCTGCCTGTGCTTCTCTCTTAAATAGAGCATCCTTGACTTGTCTTCTACCTTTGTGAATGCTGCACTGTCATTAAGAATAACTCTGAGTTCCTAATGTGGGAACTATGTTGTGGTCTTTCCCCTTTTTTCTCCCTTCCACTTCAGATGGTAATACTTACCTACAATTTACCAGTGCTGACACAAGAAGATGGATGGGGAAGCATCCCTTGTAAACAGCATTATTTTGTGACCTGGGTCAAATTAGGTAAAAGTGTCTGTCCCCCAGAATAAGTTCCACCTTCTTAAGATGCCAGAATGGGAAACCATTTCAGTAGATGAAACAAATGCTCAAATATTTTATAAATATGAGATTTTCTGGGCTTGACTCATTGACCTGAATTTGAATATACCCATGGGCTCTGCTGGACTCTTCAGTCTTGGATTCTCTGTGGTGGAGCTCAGATATCCTGCCGATTGCTTTGGGTTTTGCCTCTCCTTGATGAGGGTAAAAATAAATGCTGGTATTCTCCCAAACCCACCACGCTTGGCTCGTAAATAAACTATCACTCAGAATACATAGATCTTCACAATATACTTCGCTATATACTTTGACCAAAGTACAACCTAACGCTGGCATTTAAAATATCCTCATTGGCATCTGAGTTAGCACCCATTTAGGAAAACTGGGTAGTTCATACTTCTTTAAGCTATTATTTCAGCCTCTCTGCAAACTCTAGTACACATCATTGCACTGGGTACTTTTGGTTTGCATTGTCAAGCTTTTCTTTGCAACTATAGCGCCCAGAGTCTTCAGCTTTTAAAAGATGAAAGCAGAGATTCTGGAAAACAAGAAGTGATTTTGGAGAGGTGCTGATGTGCAGTACTGCTGCATACTAGCCCAGTTCAAGGCCTGTGTAACTATTATGAAGGGTTAGGATCACTTAATAGAATGCCTTGATGTAAGCATTTAATATAGGTATAGCCAACACATAATACAATAAACTGTATTTTGCTTCCAACGGTTCTTATTAGAATTCTTTGAGAATGTTTGTTTGGAAGGAAGTGTTTCTTTTGTTATTGATAGAACTTTTTTTGTTTTTCTCTTGTTTTCTGTACATGTCTTTTGAGAGTCTCATTGAATTCATAATAATTATGATCAATCCATGCATTGGGAAAAGAATCTACGGAAATGCGAGAAAGCCAAACTTGGTGCTTGTCTGCTTTCACTGCATTGTGATGACCCACAAAATTGTGACGGTTCAGAGTTTAAGTGGATTTTCTTTTCCCCCAGTCACTCATACTTACAGTAGAAAACAGAATTTAAAGCAAATATTGTCGATTTATCTGATAAGAATATTTTTGAAACCTTAAAATATAGTCTAAACAGGTGAACACGGAAGTTCCACATACTGTCAAGAGTTACAAATGTTTGCTCAACTGATTGCTTTCTTTCTCTAATAGATATTCCAACTTACTGATGGAAATTTTTTTGTTTTTAAATGTTATTGATCTAAAAATTCAGAGCATTGACTACGGCTTACAAGCGTGTGGCAGGTTTGGTAGTTTTAGTTTCTGTAAACAGCTGATTTAGAATATCTGAGGACTACTAAAAAAAATTTTCTGCAGAAATTTTTCCAGTCAATGGTTTATTTACATAAGAACATAAGAACGGTCATACTGGGGCAAACCAAAGGTCCATCTAGCCCAGTAACCTGTTTTCCGACAGTGGCCAATGCCAGGTGGCAAAGAGGGAATGAATGGAACAGATAATCATCAAGTGATCCATTCCCTGTCGCCCATTCCCAGCTGCTGGCAAACAGCAACTAGAGTCACCATATCCTCCATGAATTTATCTAGTTCTTTTTTGAACCCTGTTGTAGTCTTGGCCTTCACAACATCCTCTGGCAAAGAGTTCCACAGGTTGACATTTAAATTGTATTCATTTGGACCACTAACACTTTTCTCCTAAGTATTTATCTTGTATTTTGACATTGTCTTTTTTAGATGCAAGTATATTTTCTCCATATACTAATTTTACATCTTTAGCATTTAAAGTATTTTATTTTTTTACTGGCTCTGTGGATATACCTAAGTGTATAGTGACCTACTCTATTATAACCACTATTCAGATGTACTGGGGATGAGAGCCCTGCTGATTTTATTGCACTTGAATTGTATTTTTCTTCTCAGCAGAGTGAGCAAAGAACAACCTGACAGAGATCATGTTGTTATGGCAACTAATTTTCTAAAAATAATTTCTATATTGTTAGAACTTTAGTTGCCTTTAATATGAAATTCATTTTACATAGATTTGTTTCTAACCAGTATTTTGCTTGCTGAAGAGTACAGGTTGTTTATATTTCTTCAAAATTAAAGATGGGGTAAACAGTAACACAATTTGAGTGCAAAACTATCAAATCTTTGATGTTATTTAGGTTCAGAACTGTAATGCTTAGGCAATTTTAGCTTGTATTTGAAAGTGTTAATATTGTCAAGAAACATTTTTTTCTCATATGTTGTCTGTGTTTTTACTTCTAATATATTAATTAACATAGTTTGAATATCCTAGACTATGATGACGGACCTGAAAAAGGGAAAGCAGAAGACAATAGGAAATGGAGTAGATAAAATTTTGCATTTTACTGGTTGAGAATCTTAGTCTTCATAAAAATTCCTTAGCACAAATATATACGGTGCATGAATCGTCCATTTACTTGTTCAGTCTAAGTACATACAGTTTATTAAAATAATTGTCTGTAAAACAGCCAAGGATTTTGTACATGGCCGTACCTTAGTGTGTTATAAAAGGAAACATTTATTTATAATAAGCTTCAGTGGAGTTAGGAGATATTTGAAGCAGCTGTATGATAGAGGAGCTTTATGACAGAATATATACTTGCATTTTTTTAAATACAGTGGTAAATTGGAGTATTGTTTCTCAGTCCACTTGTACTTTCTCAATAACTGCTTGCTGCTGCATACTAGGGTGCAGTATGCTCTTAATCCGCTTTTACCACTGAGCAACCTTCCAATATTCCTTTCCCGGTTTTAATGTATTAACCAAGATGTATTTTTCCTTCTCCTTTTAGTTTGGAAATCTGGCCACTTAACATACTTTTTTTTTATTTTGTTTTTGTTATCTGTGCAGCATTTATATTATTCCTAGGGGAATTCTGCTCCAAAAAATAATTATATGCACAATATTTTAAAATTCTGCAAAATTTTATTTGTCAAAATAACACTACATAATCATGTCAGTTTGGTAATTTTATTTCAAAATACCTGTCAGCATGTATGTCTGTATAGACACACACACAAATTCCCCCAGGAGTAGTGTTGAAGAAACTCCTATGACAACCCAGTTCCTGTTTCTCTGCCCCCTCTTCCCCCAGAGCCCAGCCAGGTGATTAAACACCCATAATCCGTCCCCCACAGAGCCCAGCCGCATGGCCCCCCTTGCCCAGATACCTACACCCCATCACCCAAGTGCCCAGTTGCAGGGCCTCCCCTAGCCCAGACACCTGCCCCCCTACTCCCCTCCAATAATATTTCATTGAATAGATACATTAATGTCACGTCTGGAAATTACATTTTAGGCAAATTACATTTGAAGTGCTTTTTCACTGCTTCTACTCTATTATGGCCTGATCCAAAGCCCACTGAATTCAGACTAGTTTTGGTTGTCTTCAATAGCCTTTGCATTCAACCTTTTAGGGGTCTTATCCTCCTGCTTTCAAACCAGTGAGCAGAGTGACACTATCATCATCTTACCTTAACCTCCCGTGTTTTCTTTAACTTACAACTGAATTTCTCTACAGTGTATTTGGGGATACTGTACAGGTAAGACTATGTTTTAGTCATGGGTGTTTTTAGTCAGTCATGGACAGGTCACGGGCCATAAACAAAAATTCACAGCCTGTGACCTGTCCAGGACTTCGACTAAAAATACTGACCGTGACTAAAACTTGTGGGGGGTGTCCGGGCACTGCGGGAGTGACCCTGGACCCCCGCTGGTACTGGGGAATGAGGGGCAGGGCCATGGCGCGGCGCATGGCCTGGGATCCCCACTGGTGCTTGGGGTGGGGAGCCTGGGATCCCCGCTGGTGCTGGGGAAGGGAGGCTTCCTGTCAGCTCCATCCCTGCAGCTCCTAGGTTGATGGAGGTAGGGCCAGGGCAAGTGTTCCTCCACCGCTCCCATCACAAGCACCAGCTGCTGCAGCTCCCATTGGCTGGGAACTACAGCCAATGGAAGCTGCAGGGGCATGGCCTGTGGGCAGCGTGCAGCATGTAGACCCCCGTCTCTCCACTGCTTAGGAGCTGCAGGGGAGCCCCCCACCCCAGGTAAGTGCCCCTTCCACCTCCCAAACCCCTGCCCCTAGCCCTGAGTCCCCTCTCACACCCCCAAAGTGTTGCTGTTGGCCCAGGGGTAGAAGTCACAAAGGTCACAGAATCCGTGACCTCCATGACAGACTTGCAGCCTTATCTATATGTAAGGGACAGCATATTAAATATTTTTAAAATACTGTACACTGGACTATGTGCTTTACATCCATTCCTTGCGAAGGAGCATAATCATTATTACCCATTGCAGAATTTGTATTAATCATGTGCACATGATATAATTGAGTCACAATTTTCTAGAAATGTAGGCCGGAAGAGAACTTAAGAGGTCATTTACTCCATTTCCTCATGCTGAGACAGGATCAAATATACCTAGATCATCCCTTGCAGGTGTTTGTCTAACCTGTTCTTAAAAACTTCAAGTGATAGGGATTCCACAACCTCTCTTGGTAACCTACTCTTAATTCTTATAGGTAGACATTTTTCCTTATATCTAACCTAAATCTTGCTTGCTGCACATTAAGCCCTGTGTTCAGTAGACATGGAGGACAATTTATTACTGTCCTCTTTCTAACAGCTCTTAACATATTTGAAACCTGTTATGAAATACCCTCTCAGTATTATTTTTTTTTATGACTAAATGTCTGGTTTTTTACCCTTTCCTCCTGTTTTCTAAATCTTTGATCACTTTTGTTTCTCTCCTCTGGACTCTCTCCAGTTTGTCCACATTTTTTTTTTTTTAAATTAAAGCGTGACACCCAAAACTGGACACAGTACTCCAGCTGAGACCTCACCAGCACTGAGTACAGTGGAACAATTACCTCCTATGTCCGTCTTATGACGCTGCCACTAATAAACCGCAGAATATTACCCTTTTTTTGCAATTGCATCACATTGTTGGCTCGTATTCAATTTGTGATCCAATATAACCCCTAGATCCTTTTTAGTAGTATTACTGCATGGTGTTCCTCATTTTGTATTAGTGTGTTTCACTTTTCCTTCCTAAATATAGTATTTGCCTTTATTGAATTTTATAGTGTTGATTTTAGATCCATTCTTCAATGAGTCAAGGTCACTTTGAATTCTAATCCTGTCCTCCAAAGTGCTTGGAGGCCTGTCCCCATCCCTTCCTCGAGTTTGTCATTACAGATTTTATAAGTATGCTCTCCACTCATTGTCCAAGTCGTTAATGAAAATATTGAATATTACTGACCCCTGCAGAATCCCACAGATATGTTGTCGCACTTTTGCCAGCAAACCGTTGATGGTTACTTTTTGAGGACAGTTTTTCAGCCGCTATATTCACCCACATCATAGTAATTTAATCTAGACCAAATTTCCCGGGTTTGCTTAGGAGACATTTTGTGGGACTGTGTCAAAAGCCTTACTGAAATCAAGATATATCACATCTACTGCTTCCCCCTCTCCCCCCATCCCCTTGGCAAGTAATCCTGCCAAAGAATGAACGAGTCACATTATTTTAATAATTATTTATAACTATAAACAAGTGTCCTAAGCAACAAGAAAGATTCTTTCTTATACTTGTACTCCTGCCTTCATATTGCAGAGTGATTAATACTAGTACTGTTGTATCTGATATACTTCAGGGACATGGAGAAAAATTTGTTTCTTTGGAATGGGATATTTTGAGTACGATTCTGGAGTATTAGAAGCAATTTTTAATTCTTTGTAAGATTCAGTTTTTACTGTTTTTTAAAAAATACACCCCTAGTGTTCAATATTGCATGTGTTTACAGCTCTTTTCAGCAGGGGTTCTCAGCCTGTGGGCCATGACCACTTTCATTTTTTCTCCCTTTTTTGCCCTTCCTTTAAAAAAAATTCCTGTTTCTGTCCCTCTTGGTTGTGAAGGTAGTATCAAAATTGTGAACTGAATATAAACAATGCAATGATGCCTGTCTGAGTTTGCAGACCACCTGATACAATAGTGCTATGATTTATACATGGCCCCATTCATCTCATTCAAGTCCATACAGAATCTGCAATTCAGTGGCTGTGGAATCTGGCTTTTTTTTTTTTTTTAAACAGCCAGGCTCCTGATGTTATTTTTTCTCTTTGGGCTCTATTAGTGCCTGTCTTACAGCTACCTCTTGCTCTCCAGTTTTCCCTTCAAAGGAAAGTTAGTGCATACTTCCTGCATTTTTACACAGACAGGCAGCAGTGCAGTTGCAGCGACCTCTCTTTTTTGGACCCACTGCTTGCACCCTGACTTCAGTGTCTGGTGGAACTGGACCAAATCACACACCAGAATGATTGCCAGTAACTGGCAGAGAATTCTGGAGCATGCATAAAACCATTAAAAGAAGGGAGTTCTGAGCCATTGGAAAAGGCAGCGACCATTTTTATGAATTCTTCAAGCAAAAGCTTCTGCATTCACCAAATCACTTTTTTGTTAATGTCAATTCTGTCAATGTAAAAGCCCTCTGAGTATCACACTGAGTCTCACTACAAATAGTGAAAGCCACCAAGCCTCATTATAACTGAGAAAACATTAACTGAACCTTGTGTCTCAAATGTTGTCAGTGTGATGTTGGGATCTCCTGCTGCTAGGAAATTGCTTTAACTTGACCTCCCCTGTGACAGTCTGCTCATTATATAGTTGTTGATCTTCAAGAAGAGCTCAGTAGACACTGTACTTTTCAATATAACTGGATGAAAGTATAGGCATGTGTTTTCTCCCCAACTTTTAACACTTGCTCAGTATGAGTGGGATGGATACATGAGGACTGCCTGTTTCACTGTCCACTGACAGGGCCTGTGACAGGGTGAAAAAATTCTGTGAAGCTTAGCAGCAAGAGATGGTTGTTGAAAAGTTGGACTGGAATCATTGTATTGGTATTTGCATTGATTGTGCCTGCAACTTGACAGGAAAACACCTTGGCCTTGTGACTAGAATCCACTTTGGTGAATCCTGGAAGCCATGTGGACACATCGAATTCAGTAGGATGCTTTGAGGGCAATGACACACACACTGAAAGTAACTTAACTGAAAGTAATGATGCTATGAAAATTGTGAACCCTAATAAAAGCAAAGTCACCAGTGCAGGCCTCTACCACTTTATGTGAAGAAATGAGCATTCAGCCTCACCAGATCCTTTTCTATATTGATGTTCGTTTCCCTAGATTCATAGGTTCCATGGCCAGATGGGACCATTGTGACCATCGAGTCTGACCTCCTGTATAACGCAGCCCACAGAACTTGACCAAAATAATTCCTAGAGTGTATCTTTAAGAAAAAAACATCCAATCTTGATTTTAAAATGATCAGTGATGGAGAATCCACCATGGCCCTTGGTAAATTGCTCCAATGGTTAAGTACTTTCACCATACTTGCAGTCTGAATTTGTCTATCTTCAGCTTCCAGCCACTGGATAATATAGCTTCTTCTGCTAGAATGAAGAGCCTATTAAGTATTTGTTCCCTAGGTAGGCACTTATAAACTTTGTCATGTGAAGCACCTATAATTGGGTGTTTGAATACAGAGAAGAAGCAAAGATTTTCACTGCTGAATGTGTATCTGTCCTTGCTGAATATTTCATTGATCCACATTAGCTTTTCGATATGCTTCTCTTCAGGGACAGACTATAACATGGGTTCTCAGTGTAGGTGTTGCAAACAAGTGTCAGGGTGTTGAGATCATCCTGCCATATTACTGTATAGAAGGGGATCTTGGGGGAAAGGAAGTAATCCCAGTATGGAAAAAATTGAGCCAGTTCAGTACACAAACCCATAAAACAAGATTTCTCTTCTCCCATCCACCCACCTACACCAACGATTTTATAAGCCAACAGATATAACACAGTTGAAAAGATGGGGTGTGAGAGCAGGTGGAAACGATACCAGAAAGGAGATTAACATTGAAGGCTAAGGAGGAATTTGAATAGAATAAGAACAGGAAGAAAGGGCTGTTTCAAGCATAGCAGGCTGTGTAGGGGGAAGCAAAGGGAGTATACAGTGTTGCTTCTGTTAAGGTAAAGGTTTTGACTTGGGGAAAATGAGGAAGGTTAACAATTCTCTTGCAACTTATTCCAGTTATTTATTTGCCACTGAATACCTTCCTTATCCTTAGGATCTGGTACCCAAGTCCATCTTTAGTACCATTATTTTCAAGGTTAAGAGGTGACTTGATCAGAGTACCTTCACGGTGAACCAATTTTACTAATAGACTCTTTAGTCTAGCTGAGAAAGGTATAACAAGATTCACTGGCTGGAGGCAGAAGCTAAACAAATAAAGACTGAACATAAGGTACAGTTTTTAACAGTCAGGGTAATTAACCATTGGAATAATGGTTGTGGTGGATTCTGAATCACTGGCAATTTTTAAATCAGGATTAGAAAAACTTCCAAAGGATGTTCTAGTTTAAACAGGAATGAATTCAGGAAAGTCCTATTACCTTTGTTAACCAGGAGTCAGACTAGATGATCATAGTGGTCTCTTCTGGCCTTAAAATCTATGAATCAGAGTTGTCATTTAACCAATATTGAGCTCTTTAAAAAGAGAAAATGTGTAGGGTTCATTGTGCTGGATCTAACTAGGCCATCTCTTGGGAGAGAATGGAGGACTTCTCCTGTTGTTTTTGGATTCCTTTCAATTGAAACTTTGATTTTTAAGGCCAGAAAGGCCCATTTGATCACCTAGTCTGACCTCATGTATGTCATAGGCCACTGAATATCACCCACTTAATCCTTTATTATACCCAATCATTTGTGTTTGAGTAAACAATATCTTCCAGAAATGCATCCAGGCTTGATGCCAAGACATCAGAGATGAAGAATCCAACACTTCCCTTGGTGTTTTGTACGCATGGTTAATTTCCCTCACGGTAAAAGATATGTGCTTATCTTCCAATTTGAATTTGTCTGGCTTCAGTTTCCAGTCATCTTCTCTTTTTATGCCTTTTCCCACTAGGTTAAAGAGCTCTTTAGTGCCCTGTACATTCTACCCATTCTACATATGCACTGTAATCAGATCATCTTGGTCTTCTTTTTGATAAACTAAACAGATTGAGCTTTTTAAGTCTCACTATAAGGCACTTTTTTCAGCCTTTGAATCATTTGTGTAGTGCTCTTCTGCACTCTCTCTAATTTTCAACATCATTTTTGAAATGTGGATACACAAACTGCATGCAGTATTCCAGTATCAGTCTCCTCAATGCCATACGCAGATGTAAAATCATCTTCTGCTCTCTGCTTCTCATTATGAGATCTAAGGATCTCATTCGCCCTTTTTGGCACAGCATCGCACTGGGACCTCATTTTAAGCTGCCGGTCTACTGTGACCCCCAGATCCTTTTCAGTCACTGCTCTCCAATTTGCATTCCCCTATTCTGTAGATATGGACTGCATTCTTTGTTCCTAGATGTATGATTTTGCATTTAGCTTTGTTAAAAGGCATTTTGCTTTTGGATCCAGCTTACTAACCAATCCAGATCACTCTGTATGACTGCCCTTTTCTCCTCATTTGCCATTCTGCCAATTTTGTGCTATCCACAAATTTTATCAACAGTGATTTTACATTGACTTTTAGATCCCTGATGAATGTTGAATAGCATCAGGCTGAGTACAAAATCTTGTGGAACCCTGCTAGAAACATCCCCATTCAATGATGATGATTCTTCATTGACAACTACTTTTTGAGATCTGCTAGTTAGCTAGTTCTTAATCCATTTAACATATTGTATTGTGCTAACCTTTTAATCAGAGTGTTTGGTACTAAATCAGGTGCCTTAGAAAAGGCTAAATACATTACATCTACAAGTTTGGCTGATAAAAGTAACTTCATAATCTCAACAGAGTGAAATCATGTTTGACAAGACTTATTTTCCATAAAACCATGTTGCCTGACACTAATTATGTTCCCATTCTTCATCAGTTGAATCCGTTATTAGGCTTTCTATTATTTTGACTGGGATTGATGTCAGTTTAACTGTCTTATAGTTACTCAGGTTATCTCGCTTCCCCTTTTTTGAATATTGGCACAATATTTCAACTCTTTCAGTCTTCTGGGATTTCCATGATAGTCCAAGCTCTATTAAAAATTAACACCAGTGGGACAGACATCTCCCCAGCCAACTCTGTTAGAATTCTTGAATGCAGATTATCTGGGCCTGCTGACTTTTTAAAATGTTTATCCTCACTAGATTCTGTTTAACAAACTCCCTCTGAAGCACCTGGCATCGGTCCTTATCAGAAGACAGGCTACTGGGCTAAATGCTAAGTTCCCTCTAATATGCATGGCCACACAGCTGCCTATTAAGACCCACGCAGGGGCTCAGGATTGCGGCGGGGTGAGATGTCTCTTCCCCCAGCACGGACCTGCTATGGCAGGGAGAGGTGCCCCCTCCCTCGGCCTGGCCCAAGCATGAACCTGCTGCGGCAGGGAGAGGAGCCCCTCCCTCAACCTGGCTCAGCCCCACCGGAGTTGCTGCCAAGGAGAGGCTCCTCTTCCCTGGCCCCAAGTTGCTGTGGTGAGAGAGGGCGGGGGGGGGGGGAGCCCTGGGAGAGCCTGCACCCCCAAACCTCTCATCCCTGGTCCCATCCTGCACCCCAACCCTCTGCTCAGTCCTGAGCCCCCTCCCAAACCCCTCATTGTCAGCCCCACCCCAGAGCCTTCACCTCTAGCCAGAGCCCTCACCCCTTGCACCCAACCCTCTGCCACAGCCCTGAGCTCCTTCCCACATCCCGAACCCCTCATTCCTGGCCCCCCCGCAGAGCTTTCACCCCTAGCCAGAGCCCTCATCCCTCTACACTCCAACCCTCTGCCCCACCCTGAGCCCCATCCCACACTCCGAACTCCTTGGCACCATCCCCACCACATAAGTTTTGTTATGTGCACCGATATGAAGGTGATGTGTCACACATTACCTCCATGTTGGTGCACATGACAAAATTCATTCCACACATGGACATAAAAAATTAGAGGGAACACTGGCTAGATGGACCATTGATCTGATCCAGTACGGTCATTCTTATATTCTAGTTACTAATGGACTGGAAAGTATATCCCCCTCCCCCTCCTCCTTCTCTTGTGATAAAAGTACATAATCCTGTTTTTAAATATAGAACAGAAATATTTATTGAACAGTTCTGCCTTTTCTGTGTTAACAGTTTTACTATGTCAGTCTAGCAGTGAGCCTATGCCATTGTTAAGATTTTATTTGTAATTTTCTTCAACTTTGGGAAATTAGCCACTTTGAAGTTGTGTGTGTGTGTATATACACATATATATTATAATCAATATATTATAATATGTCTATATAATGGAATTATAGTACTGGTTAGGATTGTCCTCTGCCTATATTTAATGTAAGCAGGTCATGATCACTGATCCCTAGGCAACCATCAAATTCCAATCCAGTGATTGATCTTTCTGAGTCATAATGAAATCCCAAATAGTTACCTCATGTTGGCGGCAATATCTTGTTTAAAAGTTATAGAGGATGACATTTTAATGATGTTTTACTATTGACTGCATGAGACCTCCCACATACAGTAGACCCTCCCGGTATAACTAACTCCTGGCTATACTGAACAAATGGCTCGGATCCTCAGGAGGTCGTCATTACGAAGGTGTACTGTTTGTTTCTCAAAATCAAGTTCCCCATAACACCACAGTTTTTCTTTCTGCATTACAAATATGTGCTTAAGGGGTAACTCCTCTTGTTCTGTTTGATTCAGTGATCGGCAACAGATGCCAACCAGTATCCCCTCCTTGGCTTCATTAGTTAGCACATTAATTCACATGCATTCAAAATTTCTAGTTCTGCGTTATCAGTAACTAAAATAGGTAATGCCACTTACGTAAATCATGTGGGAGTGAAGGATCTGGGAGTTGTGGTGGATCACAACCTCAACATGAGTCAGCGTTTCAGTTGCAAAAAAAACACATGCCATTTTAGGTTGCATTCACGAGGCACAGCATGCAAGTCATGGGAGGTGATAGTACCACTCTGTTTGGTGCTGGTTAGGCCTCAGCTGGAGTATTGTAGTATGTAGAGAAACTGGAAAGAATCCAGAGGCAAGTGACAAAGATGATAAAAGAGATGGGATGCAAACCATATGAGCAAAAGCTAAAGGAAATGGGTATGTTTAGTTTGAAAAAGAAGAGATGACAATCGTCTTCAAATACTTGAAAGGCTGCCATAAATACGATTGAGAAAAGTTGTTCTCTCTTGCCACAGAGGGCAGGATAAGAGGCATTGGGTTCTAACTATAGCATAACATATTTAGATTAAATCTCAGGAAAAACTTCCTAACTGCAAGAACAGTAGGACAATGGAACAGACTGCCGCAGGAGGTAGTGGAAGCTTGTTCACTGGAGGTTTTCAAAAGGAGGCTGGATAGCTATCTGTCTTGGATGGTTTAGACACAACAAATCCTGCGTCTTGGCAGGGGGTTAGACTAGATGACCTTTGCGGTCCCTTCTAACACTATGGTTCAATAATTCCATGATCCTACTAGGTTTCAGTAATGCCGGTTTATTAATTTCTTATAAACGAGAATTTCCAGTTCTTGCTGGTTACCCAGATTTCTAGTGTCCTATATATAGGCAATGGCAACATTTATTTTCACATTCTTTGTCACGTCAGTAGAACTTGTTAATCATGTGCTGAGTATGAGTTTACTGCATTTTCCTCCTTCACACACACTTCCATTTTTAGTTTAATGCTGTCCTGGTTGCTCCAGTTAATATAGATCTGAGAAGAGCTTTCTTTTCCTAAGCCATTTCTAAAGTTGGTTTCTAAACTGCAGATAGTTTGTCCTGATTAGTGTATTTGAGGGACATGTAGTTCTTGTGTATATACATTTGAAGTATCACAGGTACATACATCTTAATATGGAGCTGGTCAGAAATTTTCCTTTTTGCTATTGAAAAATGCTGATTCATTAAAATGGAAACATTACATAGAAATATTACTTTTGCTGGGAACCAAGCAAGTTTCCAGCAGAAACCTGCCATGTTTCCTACAAGCTTCCCTCTTCCTTGACTTCTTGGCAGTCTATTCTGACAGGTGGCCAGGGCACCTGGGCTCTGCTGCTCCCTGGCAGTCCACCAGGCTCCTGAGACTCACCAGTTCTTCAGCAGCTCCTCTGGTGGGCTGTCAAAGCTAGGACTCCGTGGGCTTCCCAGGATCCTAGCAGCCCTGGACTTCCAGGTGTCTAGCTTTTCAGCAGCCCACCAGGCACTTTCCTCTGTTTGAGCCTCATTTGAAAGCCCACTGACGTCAATGGGTAGACTCCTGTTGACTTTGTGGCCAGGCCTTGTTCAGTCGCCTACGCTTTATTCTGTTGATGTCTCTGCCTTAGAGTGTCAGGTCACAAACATTTTAGGCTATATCAAAAAGATTGAAATTAAACAAAAGCCTTTGTCTCGCTTTGTCAGTTTTAAATATAAAACAAATAAATAATATCCAGTACTGTCACAGTAGTACAACATAGAATACTATAACCTGAGTTAGGCTAGTGGCAGGTAGGGAAGAAGGGGTAAATGGAAACATTAAATTATTGCTTCTGCCATGTGCTGCATACTCAAAATTTTTTACCAATTTAAAAGTTTCTGTTGGTTCCAGAGCTAGTCCCTGCCTTCAAACTTAGCAATTCATTTTGAACTGTAAAAATCTTTAAAACGGCTATAACATCTTAGTCTACACCGCTGGTATGAGGTACCTATAATGTGCTGTGCAACTTTCTGCAAAGTCTTCCAACATCTTTTTCATTGAGCTGATATAGAATAGGTGAAGTGAAAGTTACCTTCAAGTTCTAAAATAGTACATCATCACTAAGGGTATGTCTTCACTTCCCACCAGATCGGCGGATAGCGATCGATCTATCGGATCGATTTATCGTGTCTTGTCTAGACACGATAAATCGATCCCTGAATCAATGCCTGTACTCAACCTCGGCAGGAGGAATAAGCGGAGTTGACAGGGGAGCCGCGGCGGTCGACTTGCTGCTGTGAGGATAGCTAGGTAAGTCGAACTAAGATACTTTGACTTCAGCTACACGAATAACGTAGCTGAAGTTGCGTATCTTAGTTCGAAACCCCTCTCCCCTCCCCCTTCCAGTGTAGCCCAGGCCCAAGAAACCAAAGGAGCAACGGCTTGCATGTCCGCGTAACTGCTGGAATTTGTTAGCAGCTGGTGGGAAAGGCAACTGGTATTTGAAATGGTGGAACTATATGAACTGTAAAAAAATTTGAATAGTAGATGAATTTGGCTGGTGTAACTGGAGAAACAGCAGCAGAGTTTGCCTTATAAACTGCAAGAACAGCCTTAACAGCTGATTTAGTCTGGCACATGAAATTGCGTGTGTGTGTGTGTGTGTGTGATTATTTATATATATATATATATATATATATATATATATATATATATATATCTCAACAAAAAAGAAGACTGCAAAGCTATTTTGGGGAAGTTTGCAAGAACCCAGCTTTGGGTCAGAAACTGCAGATTAACAGACAGCTAGAAACATAAACTGGAGAAAGTGGTCTGATTATAAGCGCTCAAACTACTCGGCTTGTATGCTGCATATTTTGTGCAGCAAGGAGGCAGCTGTCAGTGCCACTCTGTGAATCACATTCCAGAGAATGTTGTAAAACTGATATGAGGCATCATCCTAAATATCAATTCCTTTTTATTTCTGTGGAAGCATGAGTTCTAAGGTTATTCCAGGACTTTTCCCAGTAGGCAACATAGGTAACACCAGGGCAGCTTAACACTTTTATGTTGGGAAAATGTATGTAGAGAGAGAATATTTGATACTTCTCTTACTAATATGTTTCATGGTATCTGAAGACATTTTATTTCCTTTCAGTTATTTCTGTACCACCAGTAGGGAATGGTATGACTAACTTTCAGTTTGTGGGTTTTTTTTTTTTTAAAAAAAAAAAAAGGTTGAAGGAAATGTAGTTACATTCCATTTGATGTTAATTTTGCTGCTTTGAGCTCATCAGCAGTGGAAATTCCTGATTTAATTTTTGCCATCTGCTGAAGATTCTCACTGAGCTGTCTGATTTAAAGATTCTCTCTGACTGAGGGGGAGCAGCTACTTTCTCTTTCCTCCTGGTTTTATATCTCTGCCTCCCTCTGGTGGTGGTACAAAGGAATTTCATTGACTTGATACGGGAGGTGGAAGTGCCACTCTTCTGTGTCCAGGAAAAAGCACACAAATGATTTGACATCCTGCACTAAAGTATACATAGAATGTATCCTTATTTATAGGGTGGGAGTCTCACTAAATATTCCTGCCAGCTTCTTTCCTAGACGTAGTTAGAAAGCTCAATATTATATTGTTCCTATTAGTTGTTTTCCCATACAACCGTAGATTGTTGGCAGCTAACAACACCATTAGCAGTTTCTGGGAATTTAGACCACTGAGAAAAGAGCGCTTAGTCCTCAGCCACTGTCACTAGAGACGAATGTCACACTGTATCATAAATCGCATGACAAGGAACTGCCATAGTTACTTATTTTACAGTCCTGTGCATGGTACTTTAAGATCCAGGAACACTCCCTCATTGCAACCTTTCAGACTTATTGAGTTACATCACTGTATTTTGCTCTGAGATGACACTACCTGGCTACAAATTTTTCTCACTCTGGAAATCCTAGAATACTATTGGACATGCCTATCATGGTATTTGTGTGCTCACTAGAAAGATGTTTTGGCTAACATGAAAGAACTGTGGCGCCAATATTTCCATTTTTGGTTCCATCAAAGCTCTCTACAAAGATTTGATAAAGAATAGACAACCAGTTACTATTACTTTGAGTGCTTGCTTATGTCCATTCCACATGAGGGGTGCACGAGCCGCATACACACTTGCCAGAAAATTTTCCCTCAGTGGCATCTGTTGGGCCAGCTCTAGTGCCCTCTAGTGCCGCACACTTATTTGCTGGTATAAGGGGCACTGCCAGCCCAAAACTCTTAGTTCCTTCTTACTGCCCATGATGGTTGTTGGAACAATGCCTCATGCTTCGGCAAGGCATTATTCAGTGATTTTTTTTTCTCTTCAGCTTAGTTACCAGTCTTAGTTTAGCAGTAGTCTAAATAATATTAGTGTACATAGTTAGTCCCTCTCGCTTAGCATAGAGGGGCTCCCTTTGCCCTGGAGCTGGGCATGCCCCAGTTCCCAGGCTTCAAACTTTGTGCCTCCTGTGGCAAGCCTATGCCAGTGGGAGACCCACAGTCCAAAGTGTTTGGTAGAGGCTCACATATGAGAGCGCTGTCAAATCTGTCGGGACTTCAAGCCTTGTACAAAGAAAGACGGGGAGGCTATACAGAGGGGTATCCTAATGGAAGTCGCACTTAGGCCGGCGTCAGAGCCAAGTCAATCGGATCAGGCACCGAGCACCTTGGCTTCAGTGTGATGTACCCCTCTGGCACTGCACGTTTCTCGACACCATTCTCCATCTACAGTGCCAAGGGAAGAAGCATAAGAAACAGCGATCCGAGAGAGAATGCTCCCCAGTGCTGAGAAAGGACAACAGGGGGAGGGCAGCAGAATGTGACCTGCATTGGGCCACTCCTCCACCCCGATCCTGTGGCAGCACCATTGGCTCCACCCTGTGGGTTATTGAGTCTGGGGTGGGGTCCTCCCCCACCGCTGAGGCCAGGAAGTCATTACGGCACCAGCAGGATCACAGTGTCGTCCACCCTGCAGTGGCCAGTGACTTACTATCACTCCTGGTACTGCTGACCCCGATGGGACAACCACCAGCTACAATGAGCACAACAAGCAGAAGGGAGCATGGGGTTCCGAGCTTTTACCTGGCACCAGGGCCCTTGGTACCAGTCAGAGGCAAACCAGCCCTTCTGTCATCTATGAGATTGTTCCCCATCTGGCACCGGGCCCTTGGCACTGACTGGCTGAAGTGAGGGTACTGCTCCCCTGTGGTCACCTCAGGAGGACTCTTCTTTGGAGCTGGAGGTCGAATCCTATGCCCATCCTAACAGCTGCCGCCGTTACCCAGCCTACATCCTGCCAGGACCTGCTGTTGGTCCCCCCGCCAGCCCCTGGCTGGAAGGACAATGGCCAATGCAAGTCCAGTGACCGTTCTGCAATCCTTGGGGATTTCCCCCAGTGCTGGGACTGCCATCCCACTGATCCTACTTGGGTGTGTCTGAGAGGCAGGCTCCTGAAGTGCTCTATTCAGCACCTGACCATGACTCCAGTACAGAACCTGGTACCAACATGCAAGACGTGGGCCCCAGGGGACATAATAGGGGCAGAAGAAGAGGAAGAACCTCCACCTCCAGCTTAGGCCTCTGCCACAGATGAAGCCATCTTGGGGCCAAACAGCTTGCTGCCACAAGATGACATTAGAGTCAATCAAGAGCTTCTAAAGAGGGCAGATGTTAACCTAGGGCTAAAGAATGAGGTACTCAGAGCCTTTGCATAGCCTCATTGACATTTTGGCCCCAGCAGCCCCATCTAAAGTGGCCCTACCCATCAACAAGGCTGTTTATGGGTCTGGTCAGAGCCCTGTGACAGACCTCACCTTCTCTACCTTCCACTTTGAAGAGGACAGAGAAGAAATACTACGTGCTAGCCAAGAGGTATGAATTTTTACATTCTTACTCTCCAGTGAGAGGGACAGACCAGGCAAGTCAAGTGCTACCTCTAAACAGAAAGACTCAAAGAAGATGGACTTGTTCGATAGAAAAAAAAATGATTCAACAGGCGGATTACAGCTCCGTATCGCTAACCAACAAGCTCTGCTTGGGAGGTACAGCTACACGATGTGAGACTCTGTGGCAAAATTTAAAGATTCACTGCCTCACTCCAGGCAAGAGTGGTGAAAACACTTGTGTATACATGGTGAAAACCCATACACTGCCTCACTCCAGGCAAGAGTGGTGAAAACACTTGTGTATGCATGGTGAAAACCCATACACTGCCTCACGCCAGGCAAGAGTTTTCCTCTCTTTTAGAGGAAGGAAAGAACATAGCCAGAGCCTCACTCCAGGCAGCCAGAATTATGGCTTCTGCTGTGGTCATGAGGCGATGCTCCTGGCTTCAATCCTTAGGGCTCTCACAGGAGGTTCAACAGCTCGTCTTTTTCATCAGCAGAACTTCATCCAATAAAAAATTGGACCAACATTTTCTTATATCATGGGGCCAAGATGCTTACAACTTTTAATAGACAGTCCTGATAGTTATGCAGGTGTTGCTGATTCCCTCATCATAGCTCTATTTCTACTTATCAAGGCATTGTTTCTGGAATAGCTCAGGTGCTTGTTCTACTTAACCAGTACAAATGGAGAGGGAGGGGGAAATGGGTTAGTTGGAAAAATGTCTTAATTTCAACAATGAACTTGAAAATCTAGGGAAGTAAGCCGTTGGAATATGCTTACTTGATTCTGGCAAGTCAGTTTTGGGGTTTTTACTGAAACAATTATAAAGTAGAAGTAATTCTCTGTAAATTCTCTGGTAGCAATGCAGACAGGTTTTTAAACACTGGCAGGAGCCAGTCTTTCTTGAAATAGAATTTTTGGACTCTTCCTTTACTGTAAGACTTCTGTGGATTTCTTCCTACCTCCATGGTTCCTGGCTGCTTTGTCATTTTCCATATTACAGTCTGGAATGCAATTCTGAAAACAAACAAATCAGTTTCTGGGACATCTATTTCAGTTTGGCTGATACAGAAATTAAGGACACTTCTTAGATGGAGCCCAGTCATTCTGATAACTCACGCATCCTCGTCTTCTGCCATCCCACTGGAGTCAGCCTGTACTCCAGTAGGATAGTGTCATCTAGCATAAAGCAAGGAGATAAAGAATAATGAAAGCCTGGAGATTCGTATAACCAGACCTCACCTGCTACTTACCCACCCCCAGTGTTCTCTGCTGCTTACCCTGGAAGAATACATCCTTGCTCTTGCTTTCTGAATGTAGTTTCTTCTTTTCATCTAGTATCGTCTCAATGGGATTAAAATAGGATGAGCAAGGAGCACTACAAGAAGTAGGGAAGAAGAAAAGAGAGTTAAGAAATTGGAAAGACCCAGCTAAAAAAAGATTGACTGATCTGCTGACCCTACAATGATTTTGCAGATTTCTAGTTCCAAAAAGGATTTTGTCACTTGCTAGGGCTTCATATTCTGACTTTAACTTGCTCTCAAAATATCCTAGAGCGGTCCAACAAAGACACTGGTTTTCTCAGGCCATTTAGATTTTTTTCTTTGGAAGCTAATAGACTGACAGTATCCAGTATCAATAAAGTTCTGACCTCTGCTTCCTCTTTTCTTTCAGCCAAAACCACCTCTGTTGTACAGACTTGTCTACATTAAACTTTTTTGCTTAAAAATTTCCACTCTGGCAGCAACATTGATAACAGTGGTGTAAGCTATAGTGTAGACAAGAAATTGGTTGACATAGTTATTTTAAACATTGTCATCTAGAATCCATTTCATAAGCTTCCCCACTTGCATTTTGAGTCTACTGAATCAAAGGAATTTAGAGCATAATCCTTAGCTTTGCATAATCTTTAATTAAAACAAATCATATTTTATAAGTAAACTATATTTATTAAGGCACAACTATAAAACTTGAGCCCATCAAGATTGTCACTTTCTTTTCCAGATGTAGCTCCACAGAAGCTTTGATAAATATGAACTTGGGATTCCACTTTCTAGACTCTTTTCTTATTTCCCTATCAGCTGTGGCAGCAGTGGAAATCCTGGTAAATCCAGAATGCCAGGAAATATTGCATGTTTTAACCACTGTTAGATGTTTGACTGCATGTGTTCCCTCTTTATGCCGTCCCAGCTCTGTGAAGGTAGCTGGCACAGCAGACCTCGAGCAAACCACCCAATGACCACAAGATCCATTAAGGTACGAAGGTGCCCAGCCGGGTTTATTCTCAACAAAGCACAGTAATAGCACCTGGCTGACTCTGTGAGGATGCTAAGATATGTATGCCCGTGACAATGGATGCAGCTCAGTGAATGGTGGGACTTTCCCTTCCCCCCTCAGTTGGCCAAAGACCCTTCAAGTTACAAGTTACATATTTCCCCTATGACATAGTTAGTTACGTCCCCCGGATGTGGGTTGTTAGCACTCATTATCTCATACATGTTGGTTAGATCAAAACATCTCTATCCATCACACTGTCATCCTGATGTCATCTTTAACAGGGGTCAATGTGTTCTCGTTACCTTTGGGGAATGTGCTGGTATTGAGGCATTCTAGTAAAACCCTTCTGGCATGTGTTTGCGTGAGTGCTCTGTGCCTAGCACCTCTTAGGAATATGTGTTTTTGCAATATCAGCCCAGTTCTTGCTAGATTCTGTGAGCAGGGCCTGCCTCTTGCTCACAACCTGACTTTGCTTTAGATCAGCAAAGATTTGGCCGCTACTTTAGCCCAGGCTTCAGGCCTTATACTAGGGCTCTGATACAAAGGCTTATGTTTCAGGTCCTCCTCCTAGTGCAACTAGTTAAGGTCTGAGCAAAGTAAAACAACATAATTAAAATACCAGTGGATAGTCTCTATTAGTAGTGGAGCTGCATCGGAGTAGTAATAGTGGGAACCAGGATTCAATGGCTTCCTTGGTAGAGTATAAAGACAACTTGGAAGGTATAATCCTACCAGTTAGCATTCACTTACTTTTAACCAATAGTGTTTGTAAAAGTTAACATTAATAAACATAGCATTTGGTCCTATTTAGGACAATTTGTTCAGTAAAGTTAGGTCGGGGCAGGTTTAAAACTCCTTGCGCAGTCTTCACTATTTTTCTTTGCTCTCTTTTTGCACCATGAGTTTATCTATTTTATATGTCAGTGAGTTCTGAGTATGCTCAGCTGCTAGCATTGTATCAAGGAAAAAGTTCTGTGCCCCCTTTTTTACCCATGGCTCAGTGTAGGTATTAATTCCACGTATTATCTTTTTTACTGTTAAAGTGGGTGAGTACTTTCACAGACATCTAAATAAATACAAAAAAATCCTGGGTCTGGTTTCTAAAAGTCTTGAAGTATAAAAGTTAGACAGCACTTTGTCTACCATCTCTTGACTCCCTAGATAACATGGGAAAATATACTGAGGTCCTAAAGGTCAGAAAATGCAGGAGTGTTGTGAGTAACTGCCACTTGTCTGGTGTCGCACTAAGACAGAATTAACCTTTAGCACATGTTGTAGCATGGAGGGAAAGAAAATCAGCACACAGCATTTTTCTTTTTTTTACAAATATATATCTATCATCTTTAGAGTGGAGATGTGTAGAGATTGCAAAATTAATATTCTTGTTGGTTTCCTTGCTTCCCATTTTCTACCTTTTTGGTGTCCTCTAAGAAAGCATACCCTTGCTTCTCTTGTTACTAGTAGTTAACTTTTATAACATTTCAGCCTGATAAAATTGTTCCTTTAAGATTTTGTTCGCTTCTGCTAAATAAGGTGGAAGGTGGGATGAGTGATAGGCTTGTAACTTGGAACATTCCAAGGATAGTAATGTGTTGGCAGGCAGATGCTTACAGATCTGTAATAAAGCCTCATTATGCTAGTGCATCAGGGACTCATTATTCATCCTGGACTGCACTGGGAGGCATTGAATTTTGTTGGAATATTTCCCTTTATACTTTAAAAAAAGAAGGGGTGAAGGGATTTAATAAAGATAATTTTAAAAACAGACATGTTTGACTTTAGAAAACATAATGTTTCCAGGGTAGGCAGACATTCATCATTATCTCTGATGACGGAAGAAAAGTTAAGTCATTTAGAGATTTTAAGAATTAAGATTTAAGTACTGCAAACTACTTTAAACAGTACAGCATTGCATTCTCAAAACACATTTTCTGTTTCCAAATTTAAATATTTATAGTGATCAAGATATATTTGTTTCAAAATAAATTTTAGTGAAATGTAACACATTTCGTCATTGTTTATAGAACAAAAAAGAACAAAAATCTTGGTTTTAGAACCAGCTTCCAGGTTTGTAATTAGACATTCTGGATAATAGGCAATGAAGACTGTGGGCCTTTGGTACAAGATTATCAGATATATAGCTGTTAATCAAGGTTTTTATGAATATTATGACACTATGTGCTGTTGGCTTCCATTACTGTATATATTTGTGGATGTTTAGCTGTACTGCAGTATATAAAAGATCAACTAAGCTGCCAATTTTAAAGATCACCTGAAATAAAGAAGAAAGGTGTAGTTGGGGGACTGGATGGCTCAGGAGGTTGAGCATGACAAAAGTAAAAGATTATAATCAGTTTAAATCCTTCCTACCTTGGAAGTAACCAAGAGCTCTTGTAATCAAACTGTATGATGTGCACCTTGTTGATCACTTAGTTATTCTCCTTGCCATTATGTCAGAATACGGATGCAATCTAAAACTTGGGCTTTATCACCATTTTGACTCAGTGATTCCCTCTTGTCTTTGTCTGTAAAGGAACAGTGTCTGCTGTTTGGTGCTTTCATATTGTATGTGTTGCATAGCCTTCTTTGCCCAGCCACCACCATCAGCCAGGGTCTTCATGGTTTTCCATTTCCCCTTCAGTGGAGTCTGTCTCGATAATGACAGGTGCCTGTTTGATAACCATCCTTTACTGTTTTTTTTTCTTGGACACCATTTGCTCTGAGCTCAGTAGTTCTTGGCAGTTGTTCGGCAGCACAATGCTGGAGAAAGATGGAAGCCTTCTTTCTGCCCTTTCCCTTTTACACTCCCAATTATCTTCTCTTTTCTGACTCGTTAAAAGGCCATTGTGGCATAACTGGCCCTTCCAAGTGTGTCAGCCAGCAACTTCCTCAATAAGTCATATGTACAGCTCTTTTTAGATTACATGTCAGCATTACTAGCAGTTTTACAAAAGGAAAATAATAGGATGAAGTGCAAAACTCAGCTAGGCCTTAACTTTGTGGAGCAGTGATAAGCATTCCGTAAGAAAACACAAACATCTGGCTAAATGCGTAGAGAAGAATGAATCAGTCAACTGGCACTATAATTAGTTACCAAATACTATAAGATTATCTTGTCTACAACATTATGGAGAAGTTTTTAGAAAATACAGCACCACAGAGAAGAATCCTCCGAAAGTGTCCTGAGGCCCCTGCTTTTCAATTATAGGCCTCTCCTATTCCATATTGGGGGTGTTTTCCTTTGCTCTAGATTGTTTCCTTGGTATTTCCTCTTAACAATAAAAAACCCAGTCTCAAAAGATTCTGAATGTACTTCTTTTAAACAGTTTCATGGTTTTGCCAAAATACATGCACAGTGATTGTATTATAAGCCTCCATTTCCTTCCTCAACAACTCCAGTTTTTTCTCTCTGGTATTTTGAATATATTGGCACATTCTCCATTTCCAGTTGTCCCCTTTAGATAGATATTTTTCTCCAAATGTTTTTTTCTCCTCTACCCTTTCACATTTCTTATGTACAGTTGTGTCCATTAGCTGCTCTTTTTTCTAGGGCTGTTTACCTTAAACAACATTTTAGTTGTACATTTTTACCATGCAGATGTAATTAGGGTGTATAGCTCAAAATGAATATATTTTTAAGAATCATAAATACAGGTATCAATATTTATGCAACAGGTAAAATTTGTATTGGATAACCTACAGACATCTAAATGTCTCTTGTAAGATTTGTTCCAGTTGTGAAAATCCTCCTTTAAACAAAAAAAGTTTTAAACCTTAAGCCTAATTACTGCCTTTAGTTGTGAGTGTGCAACTCCATGATTTCAGTGAAATTGCATTTATTTGAAGGTAGACTTGGGTCCCTTTCATCTAAAACTTCAATATAGTAATCCTCCTTTAAGCACAGTGAAAATTTAGATCCTTATCTATACGAAACACTTTTTTTCTTACTGAAGCAAGGTTGACCAGATTCCGTTTGATCAGCAGTTGTCTAGTAGTAACAATCAAATAGTATATACAGATGAATGCCAACAAATATGAAACACATATTTCGTCCTACTCTTATACTTCATATTATAGACTGACAAATTTATTTGGGCATAAGCTTTCATGGGCTAAAACCCACTTCATCGGATGCATGGAGTGGAACATACAGTAGGGAGGTATAAATACACAGCGTATGAAAAGATGGGAGTTGCCTTACCATGCTGTGTATTTATACCTCCCTACTGTATGTTCCACTCCATGCGTCTGATGAACTGGGTTTTAGCCCACAAAAGCTTATGCCCAAATAAATTTGTTAGTCTCTAAAGTGCCAAAGGACTGCTCGTTGTTTTTGCTGATACAGACTAACATGGCTACCACTCTGAAACTTCATATTATGTTAGTTACTATTAACTATACTTATAACTTTCATAGACTCAGTGCAATACACAGTACTGCATCCTGATACGTGTGTAAGGTTGATGAGAAAATTGTACATTGTATTTGAGTAATAGAATGTAATCAAACTGTACTGTAGTGAGGGCACACAAAAAGCAAAGGTAAGTTGGTTTGTGTAAACTTAATATTGTCTTTTCTGACTTGACTGTTCAACCAGGCAGTTTTTGTAATATACTTTTTAAAATGGAATTGTTTGTTTTTTCCAAAGAAAAATTTCATACCATCCCCCATTTCAGGCACACAATCTGGATTTATTTGGCTAGAAACCACCAGAACACCCAGTCCCATACACATTAGGATGGTAGGATATTCTCTCTTATATTAAGAGCTGCCGAGAGTCTGCATTCCAGGCCTTTTAAAACTGCCAAATCAAAGATCTTACTTCAGCAGAGCTTCGCATGATAGGCACCTATTTCACTGACTGTGCATCTGCAACTATGGAAACTTGTGATTGACAGGTGGTTTGGGAAAAATTAGAATTTAGGGGAACTTTTGAGGCTTATGAGCCAGAAATCAAAAACCACTCCATTGTCTTCCTTAGCTGCCCACTTCAGCATAGCATGAAAACTGTAATCAAAATCTATTAAGGGTCATACATTGGTGAGCTCACAACAGATTTTCTCTGGAACGCTTAAAAGTACATAACTTCAGTACATACTATTTTTATATTGACCTTCAACTTTCTACTCCCAGAAGTTTTGGCTTTAGATCTGATTGTGGCCCAAAGCTGACCACAAATCAGAATCTTATTCTTGTCATTGGTAACAAACAATGTTTTCTTCAGGGCTTGGTGGCTTGTTAATGTGGTTGCTGTGCTTGTAAAGCCCTTCTGAATGTTGAAGAGACTTCTACACTTTGGCAATGTAGTTCAAAAACCTTAGTAGACAGGTCACTGCTGGAGAGAATGGTGCTATGTAGGACTGTAGTGACATTAATACTTGTGTATCAATAAACCTACATCACTGCTAGTCTGATATTGCTGCTGGATCAGTTTTACTCCATTGGTGGGGATTTGTACAACCTTGCAAAGAGAAATAACTATACCAAATTAATTTGGGGATATTTCAGTGGGAGGCACATGTATGGATTTGCACATGATTTCACTGGAAAATAGATGAATTCGGTCAGCACAAATCTTTTATGTGTGACCAGTCCTCAGAGTTCCAGATATCACCAAATGTGTGTCTGCCTTTTGAGCTCACTGACACAGCTTGGAGCATTTTCTTACATTAAGGCCCTGACAATGTAAATGGGCTTTAAAATAGGTGTAAATAACATTTAATTTTCACATGGGCTTATCTACACTTACAGCACTTAGTGAAGACACTACTTATGTCAACAGGAGAGCTTCTCCCGTTGGGGTAGGTTCTCCACCTCCCAGTAGCCATGTCAACGATAGAAACCCTCTTGTTGGCATAGCACTGTCTACGCCAAGGGTCAGTATAACTACATTGCACGCTCCTGAGCGACATAGTTATACTAACATAAGTTTGTAGTGTAGAACAAGGCTTAGTGTAAATGAGAATAAGGTTACTCTTTCATTATCTAAGGACTTGTCTACATTTAAAATGCTGCATCACTTCAGTGAAGACATTATGGAGTTTTCCAGTCAGCATAAGTAGTCCACCTCCTCTAGAATTGTTTACCTTTTTGTTTTCCTCCCTCTGGAGCATACTGTTCTCTTTAATGACCAGGGTCACTTTAAATCAGTCTTCTTTGAGTTCAATTTCCTGATCATTAACAAGCTTGTACATTTTTTCTGGAAAAAAAAATCCTCCTTTTTTTGGCATAATAGTATATATTGACTACAGTGCATATTTTCTCTGAGAAAGTAGTACAGGTTTGAACCTCTACAGTTTTTAATTGTGTTCAACGCATACTTCCTTTTCACTCATCTTCTAGAAACACAAACAACTTTCCCTTTCTTCTTTTATGCTTTGGAAGATGATTTGTGATTTTAAAAGATACATAAAGGGAGGTGGAATATAATTTGTAATAAGATGATGTTTATCTTTCTTGAGTAAACTAAATCTTAACAATGCATGATGAAACATATGTTTTTTTTTAAAAGACTTTTGTTTTTGCAAGACCGTAACATGGTGCTTGTGAGTAGTTTTCCAATTATTTTTTAAGAAGTCCTGTTTTGACATCATTATGGTTAAATTAGTCTGACACTTTGGTTAATTACGCTAGTAAATGTGATGTGCTATGTGGGGATGAAATTTATCTGGCAATATTCATGCATCTTAAATCACAGACATGACATTAGGTGCCCTTTGAAAATTAAGAACTAGTCAATTGTTTGGCAAATTCATCATTAGTTGCTAGGCAACTTCAGGTTTGATGTTTGATAATTAAAAACAGCAAAGCACGAGTCAGGACTCTATTTATTTCACTAATGATTAAAATACAATACTTTATATGTTTAACAGTTTATGTAAAAGGTAATATTGATCCATTTTATCTGTAAATAACTATTTTTATTATGAGTAATTAGCATTTTAGAGTGGCCTAAATATGCTGGAGGTGGCATTCATATTCTGGCTAACCATGCAAACAAAACATCTTTCAACAGTAATAGTTTTAGATCTGTCTAATGACCTAACAACAATGCTGCTTGCTGTGATGTTGGAGACCCAATTTCTCTATATTTGTGGACTTCCAGCATGTTATGAAAATAGATTTGTGGGAATTGCTGTTTTCATAAACATTTCCAGGTAGCTGATTCAACGACATCAAAAATAATAAACGTAGTGAGCACTTATGTGGTGTTTTACCTTTTTCAAAGAGCTGTTGTAAAATTAATGGCAAAGGGGAGCAATTGTCTAGATGACGAGCACTTCAGCTGCTACTGTCAGAGAAAAGAAAAGATAAAAAGAAATTTTAATACCATGTCTGGCTGGCTAACTTCTCTCCTTCTCCCCGTCTCATCCACCCCAACAGAGGAAACTTTGTCATGTGAAAAAGACACAAGAACCTGGTATTTCTGGAAAAGCTATAATTACTGCTAACTGTGGAAGATTGCCCTCCTTTTCAACCTAGAGTCCTTATTCGATTAGTTTCCTTTGAACGTGAAATAGTTTGTCCATTTTAGTAATTTATCTTCCTTAAGTAACAGGCTAATTCACTTCTATGAAGAAGACCTTGGTTAAGAACATTGGTAAATTGAACCCGAAGACTGCTGCTGTGCCAGAATGAAAAATTTCCATCAGTGGACTGGGAATAAAATACACTTGGCTTTTCTGGTAATTGTTGCTATTAGAAACTGTAGCTATCTTTTTCTAAGGCCTCAATCATCCTTTTTCTGTAGAGCATCTGTCTCATCTTGTATCCCTGAACCTTCATTGGTTTAACTAGATAATGCTGATAAAGCAGTATACTCCTCTTTCCTTTAAGAAGTAGTATTTCCTTTTACTATCTCAGCATGGGTTCCGTTCCATGTCTGCATCTACTCCAGAGAGTCCAAATGGTGTGAATAATACTCATGACAGTTTCCATTCTGGGTAACAAGTGGTTATTTTAATTCAGATTAATGCAGTAATTATTCTCCCTCGCTTCAAACTAGTTTAGATAGACTACTTGTATAGTCTTTCTCTCACAGCATTGAGGCAGTATCTGCAGCCTTGTTATATACATGAATAAAATCTGCAAATTTGAGTTTTACAAGAAAACACCTCAACTACGCTTCTTAACATTTGGAATTTTCATGTCTTAATATATTTATCCAAAAATTAGTAATATAGTGGAATAGTGGGAGTATAACTATCCTGTAGTATTCTCACCAAATCCATAAATTTATACTATTATCTTATTGAGTTTGACGTGTACAAAAATAGCCATAATTTGAATAGTTGAACTTCTGTCCTATTTCATTAAAATATCTTTTTAAGGTCAAGCAGGTCCAAAATACATAGTGTAATTTGTTTAGCAAGATTACTGTAGAGAGCCATCTGTAGGTCTCTTAGCATTTCTGTAATTCAGGTGAACAGCTGGAGGGCTGCAGATGGTGGGGAGACTGTGCTATCCCCATTCATTAGGTATTGTTTTTCCACTTTTCAAATGCAAAGCAGCGGAGGAGGAGAGAGAGCACTATTGGGTAAATCTTACTCCATTTCTTTTTTCTTATTGAATAGGATTTGATAAACAATGGAGGGGTTTTCAAATATAGTGCCACTTCACGTTTTCTCTTTAATCTGCTGTCAAGCTGTCCTACAGTGGCTCTAGAGTGCGAGTATCAACTTCAGGGCACACTGTTAAGAAGCAGGGCAGAGACCCTGCTTAATTGGTTGTGAGTTCTATAGTTACATTTCACCAACCAATTATCAAGTGCAAACTCCTCAGACACTATCACAGCCTTAACATGGAGCCACAGACAGTTCACTTGGGTACTCCAATCTATCTTGCCACCCAGGTATGCTTACCTTTGTGATAGGTGGTCCCTTACACCAAAAATCACAGCAATATTCAGGTTACTCCCATTCCCAAAGGGACAGTCACTTACCCTAGGTCAGTAGTACCTTAGATTTCACACCAAATACAACACATGTATCCAATCCTATAATAAACTAAAGATTTATTAACTAGGAAAAGGAGTTCATTGTTTATAAGGTTAAAACAGGTTTAACATATCTACACACAAATGAGTTCCAATCTTAATTTTCAAAAAGTAATAGTAGCTTCTATAATAAGCAAGCTCTATTAGTCCTTTAGGGCTAACCCAAGCCAAGCACTGGGGATCTTTTGCTTATCTTCAGTAATCCTTGCCCCTCAGAGTCCAAGCAGCATAAAAGACACAGTTCTTCTTTGTTAGGGCTTTTTATTCCTTCCCCCCTTCTGCTTCAGGTTGCAAATTCAGCTGTTGAGAGGAATTCACTTGCACATTCCCTCTTAACAGAGGTGGGGAGCAATGTCTTTTGCCCTTTGATGTTCCATAATAGTTTGTCTGGTGTTGATGGGTCTTCTTTTGTTGGGTGGGAGATAGCACCTGTTGGAAACTAGTATTTCTTACTCTTAATGCTTCTCTCCTGACAGGTGATTTACAGTTACAGAGCAAACAATTAAGTATTACATCATGATATGGTATACAGATATTGTAAGTGAGATTAATACATGCAACAACTTACAAGCATTTCATAAAGTCTAAGCACATTCTTATAATGCTAATCCCTATTTTAACAGTACCAACACACAGATGAGCCAATCGGGTTCAAGCTATGTATTCGTAAGAGTTTAACTGAGATCTAGGGCCCTTGGCAGGAGCTGGCACCTGGTCTGTCAGCATCATAACTTCACATTTTTATTAGGAATGGCTGAGCAAGTTCTGGTAAAATAAGAACTCAAGAAGTCTTGTTTTTCTTAGTCAAACCAAATCTCAAACCTTTTCTGTCTTTCGGAATTGCTTCCATTAAATTCTCATCTCTCCTTTACCATCTTCATTTGATTGTGAGGCTTGTCTGTGTTTCAGCTTGGGCTCGCTGCTGGGCCCTTCAATTTTCTGCAGGATTTACCTGTTTGTCATACCCCACAGTGTATGACACTCCAAAGCCAGATATAGTGAGCATTGCAGTTTCTAGTGTGTTTTTAGCAATAAAGAGAAAATATATTAAAGGAAGCTTGGCAAAGTGGCTAGACTCACCCACTGGGCCCCACTTCTGTTATCACCATCTATTACTAGGGAGCAGGGCTGCAAAGCCTCTTGTTCAAGAATCTGCCATGCAGAGAGGGCCGTAGAGTCCTTTGCAAAAATGAGAGGAATGAGAGACTCCAGTGTACTCTCTCCATAGAATCCTGTGTCAGTGGGGGTGGAAGAGAGCTAGAGAAGATTCCTCCAAAGAGCCCTGCCAGCATCACAGAGAAATAGTAGCACTTCACAGACTTAATGGATTGCTTTAGTGTGCTTATTTTCTGCTTTGAACTAGATACGGTCATTTTAGCTACTAACTTTTTACTAAATATAACAGAATTGTGACAGAAAAAGTTATTTTGTTACATAAGTATTTAGAGAGGATGTCCAATATAACAGAAAAGAAAAGAAGGGAGTCCATACAGGCTGCTACATTTTAGTAATGTTTTAAAATGAGTTCATAGAGATAAGTCATGTCTTTTCTACAATCCTGCAATATTTGTCAGTGGGGATTAATATGAGAGTCTTTTGCCTTTTTGTGCATTGCACATCCTTCTTGGTTTTTTGTTTGTTTTTTTCTTTGTGGCTGTTTAAAGCTGCTGCTCTAAAGACCTGTGCTTTTCTCTAATACATTAAGTTTGGTCACAACGCCTCTTCATCTGCACCAGTTTTATTCTCTTTTCCTAGCTTATTGCTTCAGTGATTAGATTTAGAATTTACTGTAAATCTTTGTGTGAAGATAATTGCTGCTGTTTTAAGCATCCTTTCCATATGAAGAAGGCATGGGAGTGCTATTATTTGTAAGCTTTCATCAACAAATCTTTTGACTTTCCTATAAGGTAAAATATACCTCTAAAATAATTCTGTTCCTTTTAAAGCAGACTGACGAGACAACATGGCTTTGTAAATACTGCTCCAGCATGCTGTAAATGTTTGCCTTCACCAAAGAATGTTCCTGTTTTTTCCCCTCTAATTCTTTATACTTCATCCATAGGCAAACCCATGGGTGCAGTAAATGTATAGACTCCGCTATTCCTCAAAACAGATAAACTACTGACCTGTCAGTACAGTAGACTGCTGACTCTGATTTTATCTAGTCTATAGCTTTGCTTCATAGTGCTTGTGTATTGTTTGTATTATGCCGCCAGTAAACCTAACCATTGCATTTGATTAGTTGTCCCTTGAATAGACTCTACAAATTCCTACTCTTGGTTGAGTTCACCCTCTGAAATGAAGCTAAACTATTTGGAAAGCAATAATTGCTATAGCCATGTATTTTCCAGAAAGGACAATCTTCTGGCAGGCAGTGTAAGCAGAAATTAACTTCGAACAGGGATGATTTTAAAGGGCTTGGTACTTCTGACTCTTTCATATATTATTTCAGCATACATAAAAACTTATATCGAGGTATCTCTTCACAACAAATGAAAATGACATGTTAAAGTTGTGCTCTGGGGAGGAAGTGGCTTTGGTTCCCTGACCAATGCAACTTCCCTAGACTATAACCTGGGTATTCTCTCCAATAGCCCCAATTTCAAAAGTCATCAGGAATAGAAAATAGGACCAAACTTGGGCACTATTAATAGTTTCAAACTGATCTCTTCAATTATGGCATTTAGATCTCCTAGGTTTGGCAGCAGGGTTCCCTTTTCAGCATCCAAACAAATTTATCTAGCAGAAATGGAGAGATTACCTTTCTAGACAATACAGAGATGAGTTACTTCAGTATTCATATTCATATGTTATCCTGACCTATTTGGAAAAAAAAAATTGTACTGAGCACAGACAAAGATGCAATCATGTATGCCACATTCCTATTCAATAATCTTTTGTACTTGGTCATCCAAAGAGTCCTGAAATGCTTACTTCACTCTTTCCCACCTTCAATGCCGTCTTGCGGTTTAAATCTAGTTCTTGCCAAATTTATTAAACTTCCGTTTGAAACTCTGGGAAAATGTTCACGGTGTAATTTTTTTCTGAAGATTGAATTTCTCACAGCAATAACATTGGCCTAGAAAATCAGTGACTTGCAGTCCATAAGGCCAATATTCCTTACACAATGTTCCACAAGAGCAAGTTAGCTTTACTCCCACATTCTATTACCAAATTCTAAGTACTGTGATCTCTGAATTCTGTATAATCCCAATCCATTGGTTTATATGTATGTTACTTTAAGCAAGAGTTGTTGCCTGGGAGCACCAGGTACTTCAAGCAAGATGTTAAAAGAGCTTCGAGTTATTATTTAGGTAAGACTACAACTTCTTTAAATCTGAGATTTGTTGTATATGGAGAAACATGCAAGAGGGAAACTGTAAACTTTGTTTACAAATTTGTCATGACGGCATTGGTTTCTCAGCACTTGAAAATCTTAGGATGTATTGTACTGGGTCCAAAGCTGCTTCAGGATATGTCAGGATCCTATCTGCTGAGATATGCAAGTCTGCTCCCTGGAATTGGGTTCATACATTTCCACAATATTAGTTTCTTGACTTGACTTCTAGATCAAATGCCCAATTCAGGGGAGCAGTCCTACAATCTTTTTGGTTTAGTTGATTCTCCTCACGCTACTGAGAGTTAATCTCCAGGGAGGTTGTATTTGTCCTTACTCAGTGGATATAACACTCCATGAGAAATGTTACAAGATCTTTTACATCCACAAGTGGCCAGGATCTCTGTTATGAATCTTGTGAAAGACAACCACTTCAACAGCCTTTCTTAACTCCTAGGTTCACTATCTGAAGGAAGAGCGCCACCTACTGAATCGCAGTTTATTCATTTGTTTCATTTTTGCCCTTTTTGTCTTCCTTCTGTTCATTCCAATCTCCTTTTACCTTAAAATAGTCATTCCCTTTCATCTATCAGTTAATGAGCTAACATGCCACTCTGAGAACATACCACTCTGGTGGTATACTAAATGTTGATCACTCTTACCCAATTTTGCACAAAAATTCTCTTGAATTATATGTGCATATATGATATCTTTCAGCGTGTTGCTTTATAACTAACGTGTGTGTGTATTGATCATTTTGTTCTCACTTACATGGTGACTCTCTTTAATATGCTGCTCTTACATGTGATTTCACATTACTTCAGTTTTCAGAATAAAATGCACAAAATCAATCTGAATTTATTCTTTCGTATAATTTATGGGGAAGAAGGGTGGACTACAATGTAATACATTATATGGGTTCTAAACTGCTGTTAACTGCTCATCCCACTGGCCAGGGTGCAGTCTTGATGGGATCTGGAGCTGTGGAGAGGCATTTTCTGGAGTTAGGGGAGAGAGAGATCTCCACTGGGAGTAGCTGAAGCAGTATTCTGTATGCCCCCTCTTCTTTCCTCTCTCTCCCTTTCCTTTAGTGTGTGGGGCAGCTGCATCTCTTCTCTCTTCCTCACCCCCTGCCTTCTTCATGTTGCAGGTTGCTGGGGTTCAAGCCTGGGCCTCCAGGGCATTTTCTGCTGCCATTGGACAATGGAGGTGGTGCTAGGGCTGGGTGACTGGTTCTCATTTGGTGGAGGACAAGGGAGGGTTGATATAGTTGGCTGCCAAGGAAGGGTAACCATGGTGAGTTCCCTGTTGCAGCCTCACCCTTCTCACTTTTAATCTAGGGGCTGAATTCTGGTGGTGCTAAGAGCTCGGTTGATTGCTAGTTTTGGGGCCTGGACGGTATTTTTCCCATACAACAAACTACTGAATGGGTTTTCGTTTTCCACTTGGCACCCAGAAGGGGTTTAAATTACAATTTTGCAGATTCCAGTGCAGTTGGTGGGTTAGCAGGGGTCCTGTTGAGGTTCCTGTAATCCAGTGGCCTGCCTGGGCATTAGTCCTGAGCACTGCACTGCATGTTGAGGGGGTTTGCCAGAAACTGGGAATGAGCAAGAGGGAATGGGTCACGATGATTTTCTGTTCTGTTCATTCCCTCTGGGGCACCTGGCATTAGCCACTGTCAGAAGACAGGATACTGGGCTATATGGACCTTTGATCTGGCCTAGCATAGCCACTCTTATGTTCTTATGTCTCGTGTAGCCTATGGCTCCCTTCAACTTAGCTTTGCTACCTCTGAAATGGAGTTGGAAAGCAGGTTGGGACTCTGCTCTAAATCAAGGTCCCTCGGCAGGCCCAAAGTTGTAGAGGGAGCATGGCCTTCACAGTTGCCTCAGGTTTATAGTATACTGGGGGCATTAGTGACCATTGAGCACCACAGTGGAATAAGCCTGGTGAGTGTTCTGGAATGATTATCCCAGTTAAGTAAAAGTTTTTTAAAAAGTTGTGGCCTTTGCATTTAACTATGCTAAGGTGTCTGTGTCTCATGGTTTCGGGGTCTGTGTTTCATTTCCATCAAAATGTTGAAACGAAACACTTTGACATTTCTGAATTGAAACGTTTGGAATCACTGGGATGTGGAAAACTTTCTGTTCCCAGGGAATGGACATGCTGAATTTCCTCATCTCTAGGAAATATGATCACCTTTAAAAATTGTATCAAAAATGGCATTACCCTTTGAACAAATGTGTTCAGACAACCACTACATCCAATTCTGTCAATTGCTGAAAATTTGGGAATTCCAATTCACTTGGGTTTGGTAATTAAAAAAAAAATAATTGATATGCAAGAACCTAAGTGCTTATATATGAAAAGTGAATATTTTGGTGACTTAATGGAAATAAATAGCATTTGAATAAACCTTCTGCAGCATTTTGGGACCAGTAGAAGATAGCGGATCTATTATGCAGTCCCTTGTGGGCAATCCTATTAAGAATTTAACACATTATAAAATCAGAAAAATGTCTATTACTTTTATGACTCATCGCTAGTACTGCATCTGCTGTATACAGCTTAAATAAACACTAGAGGTAGTCACATTTTCACATCCATATAAATAAACGGATACAATTCCAACTTTTTTGTTTTTCAGGAATGGCAAATCTTGTATCTTGTAAGAATGAACAGCTTTCTTTAAGGAAGAACCTGTTTTACTGGTTAATAGTTCTGCTATTTTGATGTGCAGTGCATCACTGATATGCTAAGATTTCAGAATAATGTGCACATCTTAGTCACAGAATTTTTTTTTCTGTTTCAGAATGTATGGGAATTTGTGAGCAAATATACAGAGAATGTCATTACATCTTCCCTATGCAACAGCTAGGTAGCAAGAGAATCGTGTTTGTTTTTCAGCCAGACCTTAGAAGCCAATGCTTTAATACCTGACTCTTTCTCCAGTGTTCTGTTCTTGGCTCTCTAATTTAAAGACATAAGTTCATGACACAACTTGTAGGGAAAATTCATAATTTTATTAAATGATACCTTCACTTAAAGCCAAAAATCTTTTGTTTTCCTCAAAAAAAAATATTTGTAATAGAGAGAATCTTTTTCCATATGAAAATTGCTTTTTTTCATTACCGTTTTAGTAATAGTACAGTATCACCGTGAAGAGCTGTCAGTCTGAAGCCCCAATCCTACAGACACATATGTTATCTTTATGCATGTGAGTAGTCCCGTTGGCTTCAGTGGGCTTATTATCATGAGTAAAGCTAAGCATATGCTTAACTTCAGCCCCACTCCTGCAAACCTTTAAGACAGGATGCAAGAAGTTCATGCAACACGCATGAGAAGAGAGTGCCTCAGTATTGCCTACAGTTTTATGCATGGAAGTAACTTGTTCAGTAACCAGACGTATGTCTTTCTGTGTTTCTTTTAGAATGTAGTGTGTTGCGGATTTAGGATTTCCCACACAGGCCTACTTGCTCGCCACCTAGGGTCTGCACAGGCTGTAAAGGGCTAATTCTATATCAAGACATACTATTAAATCCTGTAAAAATCCATGACTTTCACCTTTTGTTCCTTCCTCCAGATCTGCTTCCTGAGCATTCTTAAAACCTACCATGTTGTTTGGAGGGATGGTGGGAATTTAATCAATCCTGGTGGCAGATTTCTAGTCCCAATGATCCCTCTGCTTTCTTGGATCATATAACCTCTCATATATGTCTTTGCTATAGCAGAACTCAAATAGATAACTGGAATTTTTAAAATCAATTTTGGGTTGAGCCTGCAAACATGTATGATTTCAACCAATGTGTTTTTGGGGTTTTTTTTTTTTTTTCAGACAAGTCTATGTAATTCTCTGTGTAACTGCCATTATTTTCTTTTTAATTAGTTTCCTCAGAACAAATTATTCCACAACTATAATTAGCTTGTATATCATTGTATCTTTAAGAGAAGACGGTCTATTTTGAGTGAAGTAGTAGATTTTTGCAATATTTTTAATAATCAGTTTACTGTTAGTAAAATCTTCTATAATTACAGCTATACCATGAAATACACACATTTTGTCTGCTTTATTTTAGATCAGTGCACTGTTACTCGGACATACCTTTTCCTTCATAAGTTTTGGTTCTTCAGTGCTGCCTATTACTTTGGGAACTGGGCATTCATTGCAGTAAGTAATCTGATTTAGAGATCATAACAAATCAAGCTGAATGCTTTAACATAAATTGTAACTCAGATATTTGCATCACGACTGTGACATTTAACTTTAAAAGCATCGTTTTCATATTCTTAAGTGAGATACAGTAATACATATTACACTGATTTAAATTCACAGGTCTTTTTAATCGGATTAATTGTGTCATGTTGCAAAGGGAAGAAATCAGTCATTGAAGGAGAAGTGGATGAAGATGATTCAGACATAAGTGATGATGAACCATGTGTCTATTATGGTTGACAGCCTTTTGTCCTGAAGGTTTAAAAAAAATGTAATCTAAAATTGTTTGAAAGTCGTGTTTATGTGGAATTTTAATCCAAATGTTAAGCAAATTTTCTCACTTGCAGTAAAAATAAATTGAGAGAGAAAGTGGGAATATTAATTTAAAAGGGGTGGAAAACTGAATTTTTTTGTTTCCTGAAGAATACATCACTGTATTGTAGCAGAGCTATTATTGAAATTGGGTTGGAATAATATATATAAAATGTACTGTTTTTATGATGGAATGCTTATGTGCAATGTTTTCTAATGTACAATTTGATATTGTGATTGCAGTTGATAATATTTCAGAGTTAATGTTGCTTTTCTGCTACTAGTTTTTGGTTTCTTAAATTTCTTTCATGTCTGACTTGTATGACTTTTTTTATAGCAAGATTAAATTTATAGGGAATTGTATTTAAAAATCATACTGAAACAGCTGGTAAACAAACATTGCTTGAAAGACTCAGCCAAAGTTCCTTCACTTTCCAGAAGTGTGGCAATTTATGAAAATTAATTTTTGCAATAATTTCACTGTCATTACTATGATATGCACATAAAGTTATAGTCCATGAGACAGCGTTTAGATTTACAAGAATATCTTTAAATGTACTGAAAATACATACAGTGAGCTCCAGAGTTCATTCTCAATATGCTAGGAATAAACAAGTTGTGTAAACTTCCACTGTTTCTGAAGTTTAGCCATGACCATATTTCCGTTTACTAGATCACTGAATTTTGTGGCAACCAGTATATAGCCTTTGCTCTGTTATTCTTTACTCTGATATGTGAGAAGTTAAAAATATTACTCCATATTAACTATACTATACAACATCTTGGCAGTGTTTCTTCAAAATTTTATAAGATCTAAAACTATGTGATTAAACTCTTTACTGAGTGGTATTAACTACCTGGGTTAATTAAAACATGAGGTTAATTATGGTATTTTTATTTTCTCCGAATATATTAATACAAATTCTCTGGAATAAGGCTATTTTTCCTATTTGAAATATAGTCAGTATAATCACTGTCATTTTAAACAAGTCATTAAAAATGAAATACAAACATCATTGTAACAGTGTAAACATTAAAAAGTGTAATTCTACAAAATTAGATGTTTTCTTTATATACTTTTTTGTAAAATAAACTTACAATATCTTAACTATACCTTCTTGTTGAGTTCTTCTTTGTAAACCAAAATGCATTTGTGCTATCAAGTATCCTTTAAATATTGACTTTCCATGGGTTATTACCATTATTTCTTTAAAAGTGCAGATTTGCTAATTCCTAAAAATATTGCAAGAGAGAAACTGCATGAACTATAACAATACAGTAAAAGCTGTGTTATCCAGCACTTTACCAATTGGAAAGCTCTATAAACCAGCATTTCCGATCTTCATAGAAAGTCAGTTTTATAGTCCGGTTGGTGCGGGCCCGGTAGGTTCCCTCCCTGATGCTGCGTGGCTCCCTGGAAGCGGCGACATGTCTCTGCTGCTCCTAGGTGGAGGAACAGCCCATGAGGGGTTCAGAGTGCAGGAGGGCGTGCAGGGCACAGGCTCTGGAAGGGAGTTTGGGTGTGGGAGGGGCTCAGGGTAGGTGGTTGGGGCTTGGGAGGGGGCGTGGGATAGCGGATCCGGGCGGCTCCCTGCAAGTGGCGACATGCCCCTGCTGCTCCTAGGCAGAGGCATGGCTAGGTGGTTCTGCGTGGTGCCCCCGCCCCGAGCACTGGCTCTGCAGCTCCCATTGGCTGCGGTTCCCAAGCCCCCTCCCACACCCAAACTCCTTCCCAGAGCCCATACCCCCTCCCGGGGCCCAACCCCCAGCCCTGATCCCCCTCCCACACCCAAACTCCCTCCTCATAGTTAACCAGAATTTTTTACTTACCGGTACTCCTCAGTCCCCAAAATGCCAGATAACAAACAGTGCCTATAAATATAGTTCAGGTAATCTTTGTAAGATTAGTAATTGTTACCTAATTACCTTGAAATTTACAAAAGTAATTTATTAACTTGCCCACTCTAGAAGTTCTCACAGTATATTAGAAGCAGACAGTTTCCTCTATTATTACCCCAGAAATAGGCTGCATATTTGTTACTGCAGTACTTCATCATACCAGGTCTTTATAAGAACTTTTGAATTTTAGTCTGTCAGCTGTGCCATTTCCAAACAAAAATTTTAGCTGAGGGACTGTTTAGATGGAGACTTTTTAAAAAGAAACCAAGAAATAAAATACCATAAATACTGGGACATTTTAATTGAAGTTCAAGCACCAATCCACTCTAACCCTATATCCGCATCTATGCTCCACCCACTCGGCTGAAGATGTACTGGGGCAGTGTTAGGGCACATTTTGGTCAGACCCTTAGGATCAAGCCCAGTACTTGAACAGATTTCCAGATCTGTTGGCAAACCTGCTCATCTCATTGTTGAGATGATGGGAAACTTGCCTGCTGTCAGTGAAACATTGAGAGAAGCAAAATTAAAGAACCTGTTTGGATGTACTGTTTTCCAGCGGGGTCTGTGGGTTAAGTTGCTTTAGATAATAGGTTATTTAACCTTACATTGGAAGCATTAACAAAATGGGTTAGCACTGTCCATATCTACCTGTGAGAAAATCTGCAAATAGTAGGAGAAATGTGGAGTGGAACTTCTCCATTCCAATTCTGACCCTCCCTCCCCACAATAACCATAAAGCACAATCTCTACAGTTCCTCCCTAACAGGAGGAATAGGACATAGGATATAATGTTTAAAATAAAAGTTAACTGTGGCAGTGAATTAGGGTTCTCAAAATTGCAAACTCTAATTATGAATAAGGCTACGATTTAATCATGAGTATTTTTCATAAAAGTCATGGACAAGTCACAGGCAGTAAACAAAAAGTCATAGCCCTGAGCTGTCCATAACTTGTTCTATATAAATACCCATGACTAAAATTTAGGCGCTCCGGTGGGCTCCCGTGGCTGCTGCTCCATGGTGCGGGGCAACTCGGGGGCAATGAGAAAGCTGGGAGATTGTACAGAGCACTGTCAGCGTAAAGGAAATGCAGGGCTGCATGTTGCGTTATGTCACTCTTTTCTATTTTTATCATAGTCCTGCATGAAATCAACTAATCTAGCAATGCCAGTGCAAGTGATCATTATCATATTTCTTCATATGGAACATCCTTAGTCCAGGCAGTGATCTCGAAAAATATTGGCCTGTCAGTATTTGCACTGGTAAGTTACAAAACATGTTTCCTAATATTTTATGTATAGCTTATCAGAGATAAAAATATATTCTTATTTAACATCTTTATTCTGAATATTTACTAAAGAACCAGGAGTACAGTTAAAGATGCCAAGGACTGCTGCTTATAATAACTCTTGTTTTTCGTTCATTGAAGTTATTCAAAAAAGTAAAGCAATTTAGGGCAATTTTTGCCTTCCATTTGCTCAAATGTTCTTTCCTGTTCTTACAGCTGTTCCTGTCTGTCATGTATGTTGTACTACTTTGTTCAATAACTACAGATAAATAAAAGTGATGTGATAGGATAAGTGTCCAACAAGATTCTAATTTTTTAAAGGAGCGTTGTTGATGCCTCAAATCTTGATATACTTTTAAAGTCACAAATGGGAAATATTTTTACCAGATGCTAAATGGGATTTTTTTAAAATCTACTATTCTGTTTCTAAGAGACTAAGAAAAGATATCGCTGCTATTTTTGTTAATGAATGTGACTGTTTTTAAATGTTGGTTTACAAATATGGTTTGCATTGCTAAAGTGTTCTGCTTGAGCTGGGGATAGGTCTGTTTTAAAATGGGACAATTCTACAGCCTCCTTCTGCACGCATGATTTCTGACATGGAGTTCACATACATGTTTGTCGTGGTTTTGTAATATAGTACAGTTCTCATCCAAAGCCATTGTTAATCACTATCATCCATGTCTCAGGGACTTCCCCAAGCTATTATGTGTAGTATCTCCATATATGTTAACATGTTAGCAATTGAACCCCTGCATGTAAATCATATTTGATTATAACATCATTGTTTTGTTCAGCATCTTCATTAATAATCTGGACGGTGGGATGGATTGCACCCTCAGCAAGTTCTCGGATGACACTAAGGTGAGAGGAAAGATAGATACCTAGGGTCCAGAGTGACCTAGACAAATTGGAGGATTGGGCCAAAAGAAATCTGATGAGGTTCAACAAGGACAAGTGCAGAGTCCTGCACTTAAGATGGAAGAATCCCATGCACTGCTACAGGATGGGGACTGACTGGCTAAGCAGCAGTTCTGCAGAAAAGGACCTGGGGGTTATAATTGGCAAGAAGCTGAATGAGAGTCAACAGTGTGCCCTTGTTGCCAAGAAGGCTAACAGCACATTGGGCTGCATTAGTAGGAGCATTGCCAGCAGATCGAGAAATGTGATTATTTTCCTGTATTCGACACTGGTGAGGCCACATCTGGAGTGTTGCATCCAGTTTTGGTCCCGTTCTCCCCCCCCCCCCCCCCCCCCGCCCCCCACTACAGAAGGGATATGAACAAATTGGAGAGACTCCAGCAGAGGGCAACGAAAATGATTCGGCACGTGGGGCACATGACTTACGAGGAGAGGCTGAGGGAACTGGGGTTATTTAGTCTGCAGAAGAGATGAGTGAGGGGGGATTTGATAGAAGCCTTCAACTACCTGAAGGGAGGGTCCAAAGAGGATGGAGATAGGCTGTTTTCAGTGGTGGCAGATGACAGAACAAGGGGCAATGGTCTCAAGTTGCAGTGAGGGAGGTCTAGGTTGGATATTAGGAAAAACTATTTCACTAGGAGGGTGGTGAAGCACTGGAATGGGTTAGCTTGGGAAGTGGTGGAATATCCATCCCTAGAGATTTTTAAGATCTGGCTTGACAAAGCCTTGTCTGGGATGATTTAGTTGGGATTTGTCCTCCTTTGAGCAGGGGTTTGGCCTAGATGATCTCCTGAGGTCTCTTCTAACTCTAATCTTCTATAGTTCTATGATATCACTGGGTTATGAATGTACTTAATCTGGGCCTGCTTCAGTTTTTCTACCACCTATGCTGTGTCAAACAGTGGAAAAGTCAGTCAGTCCCTGTAGAGACCAAACAGAAGCTTTACAAAGAATTGTTTAGCCTACCTCAACCAAGTCCAAAAGATAACTCCTTCCAGAGCTACTTGCTCATTCCCATCAGTTCACAGAAATGTGTGACTCACCTCAGCCAGTTCCAAAAGACAAATATATGACATTTTAGTTCTCCTGGATCATCTTATGAGTTCAGACTTGAAGGATTCTCCAGGAACCTAGGATTTCCCAGTATCTAGTCACGTCCTTCTTCCCTCCCACCTTAGCTAGCATACAGGGAGGACTGCCTTCCCTTCTGGACAGCTGTTTCTGCTTTCCTCAGTAGCCGAAGAATGAACTCTGGGCCTTCCAAGGGAAGAGTTAAGTTGTCATTATCAGTCAGTGGATGGGACATGCACTTTCACACACCTGCTACCTGATTGTACAGCACCACACATGATTGGGGCCTCTGAACACTTCTGTAATACAAATAATAATACTGTAACACGAGTTAGGCATGGTTATTCTTGTTAGTTAGGGGCCTGACCCATCTCCCACTGAAGGGAATAGAAATCTTTCTATTGGCTTCAATGGAAGTTAGAGCAGGCACTAGTTACACTAATGCCGCACTTGCAAACCTTTAAAGCAGGTGTGACACTGCTACAGTCTAATAAATGAACATAAGAATGGCCGTACTGCATCAGACCAAAGGTCCATCCAGCCCAGTGGCCAATGCCCAGTGCCCCAAGTGGTTAGATAGGAAGGATGTTTCTGTGGACTGGAGTGTGACCCAGTAAAACTGTGGTCAGTTCTCACCTCTGCCCCAGACTTCCTCTGTGATCTTGGGCAAATCATGTGTTGTCTGTAATAGCTACTGGCTTGTGATAAATTCCTGTGGCTTCAGACACTCAAGCAGATAGAACCTTTCATCCCTAGCAAGTGGATTGAGCACTACGCTGGGGGTCAGGAGACGTGGTGTTACTTAAAAATCTTAGGGAACAGAAGTATTGGCCTTGGCCTAGGCCTTAGTGGTCAAAGTAATACTACCATCACTAGGGAATAATTCACCTAAATTGGAAATCTGTGTTAAAGACAGGCTCAGGGATAAGATTGTGGTGCTAGAAATGTATGTGGAAGCTTGGCGCAATGCCTAATTTCTTTCAGCCTAGGTCTCAGCCTTGTCAAAATAGCATTTTCAAATAACAAAATTGTCAGTGTTACTAGGTAAGACTGGATCTCTAGTTTATCGAAGTCTAACGCCTTTCAACCTCATTGAAAGTCAATGGGATGAGGCTCTTAAGTCACTCAGGTGCTTTTTACCCCTAGGATTCTCTTCGACTGGTGAAAGCTATTCATCTTCTTACATATTTAGCTCGCGAACAGGGGATCGTAAACAGAAGAGTTTGAGAGGGACAGAAGGAGATCCCCCTGCTGAACAAACAAGGTGCAAGTACTAACTTTGGAGTGAGTGATTTCGTTTGGCTGTTTGTGTTTTTCTTTCTCTTTCAGTTATTTCAGTTACTGGGTCAGTTGGATTGTGTCTGGGGACAGTCTGAGCCTTTGTTCCCTGGATCATCCTTGATCAGCCTCAATCAGCCTTGTAATCACTCTTCACCTGTGTGATTAACAAGGGGGGTAGGGCTGACCTAGGAGAGAAGGCCTTAAAAGCCAGAGGCTAGGCAATCCAGGGAGCTAAAGAACAGGGTGCCGCAAACAGGGGAGTTTGAGAGGGAGTTTTTGGGAGGGATATGTAATATTATCGCTATGGTTAGGAAGGGTCGCATCGCCAGTGCAAACGCTGCTCCAGTCATCTCCACCTGCTCCTGTATCCAGACAGACAACCTAACCATGGATGCCTCTACCTAGATCCTGGTGTGGATTTGCAGAGACTGTGGCCTGCATTTCCCACACAGAGAGAGCCAGGCTGGGGGGACCATCCAGTGTGAAAGGGGCCTGCTGGTGGAATCTCTCAGGAAGCAGGTGGGAGAGCTACAGGAGAAGGTGGCTAGGCTGAGGAGCATCTGTGCCCATGAGGAATTCCTTGAGAGTATTCATATGGAGACATCCTAGGCTGAGGAAGCTATCCAGCTACAGAGGACTGTACAAAGGCCAGCTGTCACACCACTGGGGGAGGAGGTTATGGCTCTGTCACAGAGAGGAAACTGGATGTTGGTTACTTCTGGCAGCAGGCAGTGCTCCACCCCTACTCCCAACCCATTCACCATAGTAATGGAAAATCGATATGCTGCCCTGGCAAGGAGCGATGAGGAATCATCCCCAAAGGTGGAGGAGGAGAAGCCGTATATCCCCAAGGCTGGGAGGATTGCACCCACCACTCCCAGAGAAAACGTAGGGTAATGGTGGTTAGTGACTGTCTTCTGAGGGGGATGGAGGCACCCATCTGTCACCCTGACATGGCATCCCGGGAGGTATGCTGCCTGCCAGGGGCCCATGTCTGAGACATTATGGAGGGATTGTCAAGGATCATCCGGTCCTCTGACTACTACCCCATGCTTCTCATCCATGTGGGCACTAATGATAAGAACATAAGAATGGCCCTACTGGGTCAGACCAAAGGTCCATCTAGCCCAGTATCCTGTCTTCCAGGTGCCCCAGAGGGAATGAACAGAACAGGTAATCAAGTGATCCATCCCCTGTTGCTCATTCCCAGCTTCTGGCAAACAGAGGCTAGGGACACCATTCCTGCCCATCCTGGCTAATAGCCATTGATGGACTATCCTTCATAAATTTATTTAGTTCTTTTTTGAACCCTGTTCTGGTCTTGCCTTCACAACATCCTCTGCCAAGGAGTTCCACAGGTTGACTGTGCATTGTGTGAAGAAATACTTCCTTTTTTTCATTTGTTTTAAACCTGCTGCCTATTAATTTCATTTGGTGACCCCTTGTTCTTGTGTTATAAAAAGTAGTAAACAAGACTTCCTTATCTACTTTCTCTACATCAGTCATGATTTTATAGACTTCAATCATATCTCCCCTTAACAGTCTCTTTTCCAAGCTGAAAAGTCCCAGTCTTATTAATCTCTCTTCATACGGAAGCTGTTCCATACCCCTAATTATTTTTGTTGCCCTTTTTTGAACCTTTTCCAATTCCAATATATCCTTTTTGAGATGGGTCGACCACATCTGCACACAGTATTCAAGATGTGGGCGTACCGTGGATTTATATAGAGGCAGCATGATATTTTCTGTCCTATTATCTATCCCTTTCTTAATTATTCCCAGCATTCTGTTCGCTTTATGGACTGCCGCTGCACATTGAGTGGATGTTTTCAGAGAACTATCCACAATGACTCCAAGATCTCTTTCTTGAGTGGTAACAGCTAATTTAGACCCCATCATTTTATGTATGACCCTCAGCAGAACAGAAGTGACTCCAGGACTCTGGGAGTAAGGGTGAAGGAGTTGAGGAGAGCACAGGTGGTGGTATCTTCGATCCTTTCCATCAAGAATAGGGCCCAGGCAGAGACAGATATATCCTGGACGTGAATGCCTGGCTGCAAAGATGGTGCCATCAGGAGGGCTTTAGCTTCCTTGACCACGGAATGCTGTTGCAGGAAGGACTGCTAAGCAGAGATGGGGTTCACCTATCAAGGAAGGGGAAGAGCATATTTGGATACAGACTGGCTAACCTAATGAGGAGGGCTTTAATCTAGGTTCGAAGGGGGCAGGTGAGCAAAGCCCACATAAAGTCAAAAACATGGAGACCTGGGAGAAGTCAGAATTTGGGGGGAGCATGGGCTGTTATAGCAGGGATAAGGGAGAGACAAAACAGAACTTGGGGGGAATCAAAATCTTAGATGTCTGTATACTAATGCGGGAAGTATGGGGAATAAGCAGGAAGAACTTGAAGTGCTAGTAAATAAACACAACTATGACATAGCTGGCATCACAAACTTGGTGGAATAATATGCATAACTGGAATATTGGTATAGAAGGGTACACCTTGCTCAGGAAGGACAGGCGGGGAAAAAAGGGAGGTGATCTTGCCTTATATATTAAAAATGTATACACTTGGACTGAGGTGGAGATAGAAATAGGAGACAGACTTGTTGAAAGTCTCTGGATAAGGATAAAAGGGGTAAAAAACAAGGGTGATGTCATGGTAGGGGTCTACAACAGACCACCTAATCAGGCAGAAGAGTTGGATGAGGCTTTTTAAACAACTAACAAAATCCTCCAAGTACAGGACTTGGTGATGGGGGACTTCAACTATTCAGACATTTTTTGAGAAAACAACACAGCAGGGCACAGATTACCCAACATGTTCTTGAATGTATTGAAGATCATTTTTTATTTCAGAAGGTGGAGAAGGCTCCTACGGGAGAGGCTGTTCTAGATTTGATCTTGACAAATAGGGAGGAACTGGTTGAGAATTTGAAAGTGGAAGGCAGCTTGGGTGAAAGTGATCATGAAATGATAGAATTCATGATTCTAAGGAATGGTAGGAGGGAGAACAGTAAAATAAAGATAATGAATTTCAAGAAGGCAGACTTTAGCAAACTCAGGTTGTTAGTAGGTCAGATCCCATGGAAAGCAAGTCTAAGGGGGAAAAACAATTGAAGACAATTGGCAGTTTTTCAAAGAGACATTATTAAGGGCACAAGAGCAAACTATCCCACTGTGTAGGAAAGATAGGAAGTATGGCAAGAGCCCACGCTGGCTTAACCAGGAGATCTTCCGTGATCTAAATATCAGCAAAGACTCCCACAAAAGTGGAAACTAGGTCAAATTACAAAGGATGAATATAAACAAATAACACAAGTATGTAGGGACAAAATTAGAAAAGCCAAGACACAAAATGAAATCAAACTAGCTAGAGATATAAAGGGTAACCAAGAAAACATTCTACAAATACATTAGCAGCAAGAGGAAGACCCATGACAGGGTAGGCCCGTTATTCAATGAGGGATGTGGGGGGAAAATAATAACAGAAAATGTGGAAATGGCAGAGGTGCTTAATGATTTCTTTGTTTTGGTTTTCACCAAGGTTGGTAGTGATTGGATGTCCAACATAGTGAATGCCAGTGAAATCAGCTGAAAAAGGAAAAGAACTAGTTAAAAATTGTTTAGACAAATTAGATGTCTTCAAGTCACCAGGGCCTGATGAAATACACTCTGGAATACTCAAGGAGCTGACTGAAGAGATACGTGAGCCATTAGCAATTATCTTCAAAAAATCATGGAAGACGAGAGAGAATCCAGAAGACTGGAAAAGGGCAAATATAGTGCCAATCTACAAAAAAAGAAATAAGGACAACCCATGGAATTACAGATCAGTCAGCTTAACTTCTGTACCCAGGAAGATAATGGAGCAAATAATTAAGCAATCAGTTTGCAGACATCTAGAACATAAGGTGATAAGTAACAGTCAGCATACATTTGCCAAGAACAAATCGTGTCAAACCAACCTGATAGCTCTCTTTGACAAGGTAACAAGATAGAGGGGAAGTGGTAGATGTGATATATCTTGATTCTAGCAAAGGTTTTGATACTGTCTCACGTGACCTTCTCATAAACAAACTAGGGAAACGCAACCTAGATGAAGCTACTATAAGATGGGTGCAAAACTGGTTGGAAAACAGTCCCCAGAGAGTAGTTATCAGTGGTTCACAGTCATGCTGGAAGGGCACGAGTGGGGTCCTGCAGGGATCAGTTCGGGGTCCGGTTCTGTTCAATATCTTCATCAATGATTTAGATAATGGCATACAGAGTATACTTATAAAGTTTGCGGACGATACCAACCTGGGAGAGGTTGCAAGGGTTTTGGAGACTAGGATTAAAATTCAAAATGATCTGGACAAACTGGTGAAATGGTCTGAAGTAACTAGAATGAAATTCAATAAGGACAAATGCAAAGTACTCCATTTAGGAAGCAACAATCAGTTGCACACATGCAAAATGGGAAATGACTGTCTGGGAAGGAGTACTGCAGAAAGGGATCTGGGAGTCATAGTGGACCACAGGCTAAATATGAGTCAACAGTGTAACACTGTTGCAAAAAAAGCAAACATCATTCTGGGATGTATTAGGAGTGTTGTAAGCAAGACATGTGAAATAATTCTTCTGCTCTATTCCATGCTGATTAGACCTCAATTGGAGTATTGTGTCCAGTTCTGGGTGCACATTTCAGGAAAGATGTGGACAAATTGGAGAAAGTCCAGAGAAGAGCAACAAAAATGATTAAAGGGCTAGAAAACGTAACCTATGAGGGAAGATTGAAAAAAATGGGTTTGTTTAGTTTGGAAAAGAGAAGCATGAGAGGGGACATAACAGTTTTCAAGTAGATAAAAGGTTATTATGTTCTCATTAACCTCTGAGGATAGGACAAGAAGCAATGGACTTAAATTGCAGCAAAGGAGGTTTTGGTTGGACATTAGTAAAAACTTCCTAACTGTGGGGGTGGTTAAGCACTGGAATAAATTGCCTACAGAGGTGATGAAATCTCCATCATTGGAGATTTTTAAGAGCAGGTTAGACAAACACCTGTCAGGATTGGTCTAGATAATACTTAGTCCTACCATGAGTGCAGGGGACTAGACTAGATGACCTCTCGAGGTCCCTTCCAGTCTTATGATTCTATTTTCCTGTCCGGTGGTCATCACTGAAGGGCACCCGTTATCAAACTGTGGAGCCATATCAGAGATGCTGCAGTACTTCCTCAGACTTAGAATAGGGAAAAACTATCAGATACTGTACTGCATGGTGTGTAACTACTGAATTGATGCTTTTTTTGAGTTCCATTTTATATGAAGTCTGCTTTGTTGACCTATTTCCTTCTTTGATCATTCTCATTTGCTCTTTCACATAACGACCTAGTTACCTCTTGTACACCCCATCTTATTCTCTCCAACTCCCAAAAGTTTTTGTCACAATGTGTTAAGCAATGAGGGGGAAAGGGTCATCATTATCTTGAATTCAAGAGTACATGTTATAGGGTTTTATATGTGGTGCTTAATGCCACCTTAGCACAATGAGGTGATGCAAAAAGAGTGGCAGCTGGCAAATTGAGGGACCACATGTGGGTCTAAGAACTTGCATTCTTCTTAAATGTGGATTTTTGTATTCATTATTTTAGCAGATTATCAAATTGTGATCTTAGCTGAATTCTTTACTAAATTTCAGAAGATGCCTGTCTCATATCCGTTTATTTCCATACGTGATTTTGTGTCATATTAATAGATTTGGAGGCTCTTCAGAGATCTGTTTTTGGTCCTAACTTGTTTTCGTTGTCAATCATCATTTATTCATCTTCAATGCCACTTGTACCTTCTGTAGAGGTGACATACCAACAAAATAATCTACCACTGGCACAGTTGTGACTGGTTTCTATCCACTTCCTTGACATTCTGAATAATTCTTTGTACAAATGGTTGGTACCTAAATATCAAAGGGACATATAGTCTATTCCTTCCAGCTGAGTCTCGGGCCGTGCCGTACAGATGATAGGACAATTTAAATAACAATATGAACTCTATTATGGTTTTTGGAATGTGGATATCACCAGTAGGTACACCAAGTCATACAATGGAGCCTCAAAATCCCACCGTAATCTATCCACTGTCGTGTGTGTGTGTGAGAAATAGGAGACAGATTATTTTTGATCATATTTGTCTTTCAAGGTTTTTTTTCCTTGTTCTCTATTGTTTTTCATTTAAAAAGAACCCAACAAATCAGGATATTCTTTGGTTGTATATTGTTTTGTCTGAAGTAGAGCCCTGCATGGGACTATTTTTAACCCCCCTCCTGCTATTATGGCAGCGGGTCCAGGGTCCAACTCCTGCTGCAGGGCTCTTAAATTAGTTCTGTGCAGGGCTCTAGTCTGAAGCATCTGTTGGGAAGGTTAGAAGTGTTCTCCACTAACAGAAGAAGTTGCTCTAATATGTATTCTAGCAACAGTCCTGGGTTGACACCTACACACCTGAGCAGGAATACTGGGAGGCAATGGCCTCCAAGGTGCAATGCCTCCTGGAGCTACTTGACATGCAAGGGGAATGCATTAATCATTATATCCTTTAGAAGGATGCAGTGTGCACTCCCCTGAGCAGCTAGCCAGTTCTGCTGGCTGTTGCAGGATACCAAGGCCACAGTGCAGGTAGAATGCTACAATAGCAACGGCAAAATTGCAAGGTTTAAATGTATGGATGAGATAATTGTGTAGGCAGGAGGCAGTTAGGTTTATTAGGAAGGGGGAAGCATTTGGGGAAGGTGTAACCTACACAGGAAGATTGGGCTCCACCTAAACCAAAAGGGAACCAGATTGCTGGCAAGTAAAATTAAACAGGTTGTCGAGGGTTTTTTAAAGTAAGGGCTGGGGAAAGCTGACAGGGTATAGAGGAGAACATAGTTCAGGCTGAGACATCCCTTATGGATAAATTGATTAAAGGGGAAACTATACCCTAGTATACAGGATATAGTATATAGGAAGCAAGTTGGTAAAGTACAAATAGGAACTAGTGAGGAATAGGTAAACGTAAAAGAGTCCCATTTAAACCTAACACAGAAAGGGAAAGCAACTAAATATTGACAAAATGTACAACTGCTTATGTGCTAGTCTTGGGACCCACAAGGGGAGAGGCAATTCTTGATTCAGTCCTAAGTGGAGTACAGGATCCGGTCCAAGAGGTAAGTATAGCTGAACCACGCAGTAATAGTGACCATAATGCAATTAAATTTAACATTCTTATGGAGGGGATATAAAAATAACCTGACCACAGTAACATTTAACTTTAGCGGGGGGGGGAACTGAATGAGAACACTAGTTAGAAATTAAAAAGAGCAATCATAAGGGTGAAATGCCTGCAAGCAGCATGGAGACTACTTAAAGATACTGTAGGAGGAGGCTCAGAGTAAATGTCTACCACAAAACAATAGGAAGACCAACAGAAAGCCAGCAGGGCAATGGAGACTGTTAGAGGCAAAGATGCATCCTTTAAAATTTGTAAGTCAAATTCTAATGCGGAAAATAGGAAGGAGCACAAACTCTGGGATGTAAATTGGAGACATATAATGATCCGGGCCAAGAAAGAATTTGAGAAGTAACTTGCTAAAGATGCAAAAACTGACTGACTTTTTAAAAATATATCAGAAGCAGGAAACCTGCCAAACAGGCAATATGACCCACTAGAAGACAAAAATGTTAAAAGCACTCAAGGAAGACAAGGCCATTTCAAAGAAGCTAAATTAATTATTTGCATTGGTCTTCACCGCAGAGGTGGAGGAGAGATGCCCAAGTGGAATAGCTCTGATGTGGGTGATAAATCTGAACTACCATCCCAAATTGATGTGTCAAAAGAAGAGGTTTTAAAATAAATTGATTAGTTAAACAGTAGTAAGTCACCAGGCCCAGATGGTATTCACCTAAGAGTTCTCGAGAAACTCGCATATGAAATTGCAGAACTACTAACTGTAGTATGTATCCTGTCACTGAAATCATACTCTGTAACAGCTGACTGGAAGATAGCTAATGTAATACCAATTTTTAAAAAAGGCTACAGAAGAGATTCTGGCAATTATAGGCCATCGAGGCTCTCTTTAGTATTGGCAAACTGGTAGAAACTATAGTAAAGAATAGAATAATCAGGCACAGATAAACATGAATTTGTTGGGGAAGTGTCAATATCGCTCTTGTAAAGAGAAATCATGCCTCACCAATCTATAAGAATTCTCTGGAGTCAACAAGCATGGGTAAGGGTGGTCCAACGGATAGAGTGTACTTGGACTTTCAGAAAGCCTTTGACAAGGTCCAACGCCAAAGGCTCTTAAGTAAAGTAAGCATTCATGGGATAAGAGGGTACATCCCTCAGTAAGTGGTTAAAAGATAGGAAACAAATAGTAGAAATAAATGGTCAGTTTTTACAGGAAGGAGAGGAGGAGGTTAAACAGCAGTGTCCCCCCAAGGATCTGTACTGTGACCAGTGCTGTTCAACATCTTAATAAGTGATCTAGAAAAGGAGGGGAACAGTGAACCAGACAATTTGCAGATGATACAAAATTATTCAAGATAGTTTCGGCCAATGCAGACTGCGAGGAATTACAGAGGATCTCACAAAACGGGATGACTGGGAAACAAGAATGCTAAGCACTCAGCTGTGCCCACTGAACCTAATGGGATCTGCTGGGCATTCAGCACTTCTGAAATTCAGGCTGTTTATTTGGGTGTCTAAAGTTTGGCACCCATTTTTTGAGAATATGATGAAATAGCATAAATGAAAATACAGACCTTGTCTAAACATTATTTGTATTTTAAATGGGTTTTATCTGGATAAGCTTTAAAGTAACCTTTTCCCCTTATAAGATGGACATTTCCAAAGAGAGAAGCTGCATGACTTGTAACTCAATTCTTAAAATATAAAAATTGACAAATTGTCTTGTTTGCAACACATTTTGGTCTACCAGATTTAAAAAGGAGTCGTATTAATGTTAGGGTAATCCATAAACTAAAAAAATTGTACTGCTACTACATGTTAGGCATATCTAGTGGTCATCATCAGGGTAGATGTAGATGCTGGAAGTAGTGCAGATTTTCTGTGTCATGTAATGCTCAAATGTTAAGGCATCCATTCTGTGGTCTGTTATACAGGAGGTCAGACTAGATGAGATGATCACAATGGTCCTGTCTGGCCTTCAAATCTATGAAGCTGTTTTGGGGGGCAGAGGAGGAAAGAGTTAGCCACCACATAAAAATGTAAATCTAAGGAGGAAGCCTTCATTGGCTTTGAGATTGTGGCATAGACATTAAACAATAATTTGGTTTTAGTAGTGAAAAATTCGATCTGCTAAGATCTGAATTCACTGCTTTTTGTAAAATTCTAAAAATGCGCAGTCACCTCTTAAGATTCCTGTTTCGGATTTATAAGGATTCATTGTATGATTTATCTGATTTGATGTTTTGCTTCTATTCCAGTACTGCTGCTAGCTTGTTGATTTGATCATTCTATCGCTCAGTTCTCAGGTTAGTAGTGTTAATAGTAGTTTAGTTTTATTGATATGCTTTCTTGGTTTCATTTATTAGCTTTAATAAAATGTATGAAAAGGAAAATGAGTAACATTTCTTTCAATAAGAAACATGGGCCAGAACCATTGAGAATCTAGGTGGATATTAGCCAATCTACCTAGGAATTTACCCATCTCTCTCTTAATTAACCCTTGATTCTCACAACAAGCAGACCTCTAATCTCTAGTGTCTCTTCACCACCTTTCATTTGTCAACCACTGTGCTCCGTCCTCATTCTCCTCTGCCTAAGATCTGATAAATATAAGTAAGGGCAAAATTCATATCGTCTGCTAGGAACTCTGTTCTTCCGCTTCTCCATCCTTTCACTTATTTCCCCCCTCCTCCACCTTGCTTACCTCTTGCATTCTTCATTCCATCTGTGAGTATTTCTCCTTCTAGCTATGTCTAATACTATTGATTTCAATCTATGCTACAAAACAAAGCACCTTGACACTCATTAAAAATGTAACATACCGATAATAAACGAACCTAGGGCACTTCAGATTAGAATTCGTGTCTATAGAGTTAAAAGGAAACCGGGATGAATGCCCTGTGTTAAAATGTGTGCAGTACAGTAGTGGGCTGCTAAAATGTACAATATTATTTAGGAATTGGAATATAATATGTAAACACAATCCTACACACACATTTTAGCATAGTATTGACTGATGTACAAAAGCAAAAAATTGAGCGGCAGAAGTTTTCTTAACTCATTCACATTGGCCACTGTACCTTGTGGAGCACAGATGGTCATCTGTTAGGGGAGTTCAGAAAAGTGGGTTACCCTACATCACATGTATGTTGCAATGCCCAGACACAGCATGAGTGAGGTGCACGTGCCGTGGCAGAACTAACTCATATTTTCCAATGTTCATGTTGTGGGTTTTAGGTCACAATCTTAATTATTTCACAGTAGATTGTAATTCATTCCCTTTGGCATTTTAAAAATGGTAGTGAAATTTGCATTCATAGTATTTTCACTTTCTTTGAGGTCATTATAGGGCCCCTTAGGAATTTGCATGGAAATCACTTTACTGTCGTTGTTTGACATTATTTTGGTGGCTGGTACAGATTTGCATTATAGTAATACATCATGCTGAAATGGTTTTGGAATTTAGAACACGTGCTTTCAAGTTATTTTGATGTCAAAATTAGATATAATTAAAATTGCTTCCAACCGTTTGCCACCCAAGAGCCCAGAATGTTTCCTCAGTCAATTTGCACTTCATCTGGACCTGGAAGGGACCCAAGAAAGAGTGAATGGATAGTAACATGAAAATTCACTCCACAGAGCACCTGAGGATTACTTTTTAGATTTAGTTTTGTTGAGAACTTGCAAAGCTGTTTGCTGTCTTTGCAATAGTAGATTGAATTATTTACAGATGTTCTCTTTGCATATGTAGAGACTCATGTTCTCTAGAAGCTTTGCTTCTGGTGCATTCTTTAGAAGGCTGCCAAGCTCACTTAATCAGTAGTGACACCAGTAGTATCAATAGGATTTTTAAGTGATATCAACAAATGAGATAATAGGTCATTCCTCCACCAGCTCCTTTTGCTGCCAAACCAGGATTTGCAGCACATTGCGAATATTAGCATGAACTGTAGTTATGGTGGGGACTTAAGTCAATGGAGTTACTCCAGGTTTATACAGATAGAAATGAAAGCCTAAACATTTTGGTCTCGGAGACAATGGAGATATACCAAGCCTTTGCCATGCTAAGTGAGAGCAGAATGTGTCCCCTTACCCACAGAAGGTAACTGAATGGTAGCATATTTGGCTATGCAACTATTGTGCAGGAAATTAATGTGAATGAAGTTCTGTGATGAATCTGCACAGGTAGAATCTGCCATCTTATGCGTTATATTAATTGGTTGGTAGGAAAGAGTCAAAAGAGAACTGACCATCAGTAATATTGAAAACATGTCTTTCTGGGTTTTTATTAAGACAGTACATTGTATATTGCATATTTGTTGTAATGCAAGATTGTAATAACTTATTACAGTATGGGTGGAGTCTGTGTATGTGACCATAAAAATAAAAGCATGCACACTCAACTGGTCACTTAATACTAAGGCTAGATAAGAGGTTCCAAAATATTCAATCAATTTACAAAAAAAGTAATTTACGGGATTCTTCTTGAGCAAGGATCATCAGGATATTTGCAGTACACTGTTAAATGAGGAGCACTGAACTCATTTAGTTTTGTTGGAAAACCATTACACTGTATAAAATATATATGAGAGCTAACAATATATTACAATTCAAATTTTCAGGATGGTAGTGAGAATTGGTTAATCTTTGTGTGAGTGGTGTAGTGAAGGTGCGAGTGGTTAATTCAGGAAAATCAAATGCTCTGTTGGTCTCAGACCATTCCTAATAGGTGGGCACTCCGACACCATGGTGATGGGTGTGATATAAAACCCACAATAGATGGGAATGTCACAAAAAAAGCAATTGAAATTGGCAATAAATGACAGCTTTAGTTAGTAGCCTCAGTAGAAAGGTCAAATACTGAATGGACGAAGTCTCATCCTTAGAAAATGATCGTCTTTATTTGTATAGATTCTCCTCCCCTTTCCTGTCTTTATAAGGCATTTGAATTCTATAATGTATTGCAGGGTTTTTTTTTAATTTAAGTTTGTTAAAAGTGTCTCTTACATTCAGACTAGCTGCTGAAATATAAGCAAGGTAAATCATCAATTATTACATGGTTCTGCCAATTTACTATGCTTGCTATTTACCCTGTTGTAAAGCACTGAGTACAGTTATGCTGCCACAAATGTAGATTGAGAAGCTAATTTTCTATAATCTCAGTAGTGGCATTATTTAGAAATGATAAACAAATCCATTCACACTTTTTCTGTTCACAAATTGTCTATGAGGAGATCACAACAAATGTGTTCATGTGAAAATGTTTTACAAGCCTGTTTAAGCTATGACTTTTTCACTGATTGTTCTTAGTCAGTATTCAATTTTTGTCTAGTATTCAGGATTCATTATTTGAGCTGTGTGACTGGTTGCTTTGGTGAACTAAGGTTATAAACTGGTTCTGTGCCTCCCCCTCATGTAATTTTGTTACAGAACGAGTGGGGGGTGTTTAGTTACCTTGGTGATAAGTTCAGTTAAAAAACAGATTTCATTTTTTTTAAAAACAAATTTAGCCAGCACGCCTGAAATTCACTTGCAATGAACATTTATATGAACAAAACATTGATGTATAAATGTCACAAAATGCAAATAGGGCATGAATGTGACTGAAACAAAACGTGATTCAGAATTTGCAAACATATGCTGAATACATTTTCCCTGGTTAGCCCTAATATATTAGCAAGGAGCTCTCTCATAAATTATCAGCCTAGAGAAGAATTCTGTCTTGAGGTATTAAAGTACTGGAAAACCATAAAATAAGAGCTGCCCCCAAGTACAAACCAGCCCACACCACATGGGCATGTATTTGGGGTGGCTAGCCTGGGCCACTACTGCCCGTGTCACTGCTGCTACGCTACAATTTATTGTTGTGTAGCTGTCGATGAGAGCTAGTGTCCGTATGTCTAGTCAAGCTGGGAATCGCATACCAACTCCATGTGTAGACATAGCCATTGTGTGAACATTCACTGACAGCCACAGGAAGTGCTGCTCTCTTCGTGTCTCTCCAATTCTTGAGGTAACCCATTGCTCCATGTGTACTAATGATATATAATCTCCTGGGATGCAGTACTAGGATGAGGGTAATAGCAATGTTCTCAGAATCTGTGCAAATATGAAACTATCTTGATTATTGAAAAAGCTCAGACAGAAATGATCAAGAAATGCATGGTTGAGAGGTGACAAAGGCCACTTTCTTTCTATGCTCATGTCTGGTGTACAGAGAATGTGCATGCCACCTAGCTTTTCCATATCTACCCACTTCAGTGTGATCTCTACATCTTTCATAGCTGTCAGCAGCCACATCACATCAGATGTGCTCCTCCTTTGGAAAGATGGATTGATTTTCGTGGGTCATTTCCCCCCACCTCCCAGTGTATTTATTTGTGTCCTCTTACCTCTGAAGTATCAAAGATGGCCACAGCTGGATATGGGATAATGGATGGGCTGGGCTGATGCTCTGGGGTGATACTGAGACTTCTCTCATGTGCTTGGCTGGTGGTTCTTGCTCACATGCTCAGAGTTTAACAGATTGCCATATTTGAGGTTGGGAAGGAATTTTCCCCCCAGTTCAATGTGAATCTTTCTCGGCAGCATGGAGTGCGTGTCTCATTCTGGGATCATCTGGGTATATCTCACTTAATCAATTCTCTATTGCAGGGGCCTCAGGCACTGGTGTATCTTGTCCTCTCCTGTTCTTTGCCTGTGGCACTCAATGGTTGAGTCTCCTGAGGTCTGTAATACTTTGGTCTAATTCTGATTGCTGGGTTTGTTTAGTTGGCTGTGATACACAGGATGTCAGACTGCATGATCTGGTCTTAATCTCTATGACAGCTGTATGAGTCTTCTCCATTGTGTTAAGCCAGTGAAAATTAGAAAACGAAGGAATGGGAGGTTGAGTCTTTCCTCTGTGCATTGCATGCAAGACTGTTTGCAAAGTGACAAACTTAACAAAAAAACAAATTCAATATTCCAGCTAAAGTGCATTTACAACTCAAAGATGTATACGGTGCCAGCAGTACAGATGCCCAGCATAAATGAATCAGCTAAAATCTGCTGGCAGAGGTACACACAGAAAAGCTTGAGAGGATTCCAAAACCAGGAGTGCAGCATATAAGAGGGGAACTCTGCAGGTGAGAATGGGAACCAACTGGTAATGTATATTGCAGAAGTAAATGAAAGTTAATGATTGTAATTAAATGAGGTTCAAAATACAAGAAAAGGAAATCAATATAGAGAAAAGAGGTTATTTGGGGGGGAAGTTTTAAGGTGCATTTGCTTATAAGACTGGGGTACCGCTTCCAAAGCATAGGGTCCCACTTCAGCTGGGTAAATAATGGATTGTTTGGTTCGCTGGCAGTTCAAAAATAAATAAAATAAATGTGTTTGTTTTCTAAATTGACATTTTTGGCATGTTGAAAAGTCAGGAAACACTTTGTGTTAGGTTAAAGGAAATGGTTCATTTGACCTGACACACAATCATAGAAGATTAGGGTTGGAAGAGACCTCAGGAGGTCATCTAGTCCAACCCCCTGCTCAAAGGAGGACGAACTCCAACTAAATCATCCCAGACGGGGCTTTGTCAAGCTGAGCCTTAAAAACCTCTAAGGATGCAGATTCCACCACCTCCCTAGGTAACCCATTCCAGTGTTTCACCACCCTCCTAGGGAAATAGTTTTTCCTAATATCCAACCTAGACCTCCCCCACTGCAACTTGAGACCACTGCTCCTTGTTCTGTCATCTGCCACCACTGAGAACAGCCTAGCTCCATCCTCTTTGGAACCCCACTTCAAGTAGTTGAAGGCTACAATCAAATCACCCTCACTCTTCTCTTCTGCAGACTAAATAAGCCCAGTTCCCTCAGCCTCTCCTCATAAGTCATGTGTTCCAGACCCCTAATCATTGCTGGACTCTCTCCAATTTGTCCACATCCGTTCTGTAGTGAGGGGTCCAAAGCTGAATGCAATACTCCAGATGTGGCCTCACCAGTGCCGAATAGAGGGGAATAATCACTTCCCTCAATCTGCTGTCAATGCTCCTGCTAATGCAGCCCAATATGCTGTTAGCCCTCTTGGCAACAAGGTAACACAGTTAACTCATATCCAGCTTCTCATCCACTGTAATCCCCTTTTCTGCAGAACTGCTGCTCAGCCCCGACCTCTGGGGCACTCCCCTTGATACCGGCTGCCAACTAAACATCAAGTGTTGATCACTACCCGTTGAGTCCGGTGATCTGGCCAGCTTTCTATCCACCTCACAGCCCATTCATCCAATCCATACTACTTTAACTTGCTATTAGATCCCTCGGAAGTTCCTCTCAGCCTTTGGTTGTCTTGGAAACACTAATTTTGTGTCATTTGTAAGATTTGTGACCCATGTCATAAATCCCTTCTCTACATCAGGAAGAGGGGGAAATTGAACCCAGCTTTCCCACATCTCAGAGGAGCGTTCTAACCCGTGGGATGAAAGTTGAAGGGAGGGCTCCTCCTTCAATCTAGTCCTCCTTTGGTTTTGTTAAAATGCCTAAAATCAAAACAAAAATCTGAGTCTGATGAAATGAGTCTGAGAATATTATCCACAGTATTCTTGCCCCCAAGTTAAAGAAGTACGGATTGGATGAATGGGCTGTAAGGTGGATAGAAAGCTGGCCAGATCATCAGACTCAATGGGTAGTGGTCAATGCTTGATGTCTAGTTGGCAGCCGGTATCAACGGGAGTGCCCCTGAGGTCGGTCCTGGGGCCGGTTTTGTTCAACATCTTCATTAATGATCTGGATGATGGGATGGATTGCACCCTCAGCAATTTTGTGGATGACACTAAACTCGGGGGAGAGGTAGATATGCTGGAGGGTGGGGATAGGGTCCAGGGTGACCAAGACAAATTGGAGGATTGGGCCAAAAGAAATTAGATGAGGTTCAACAAGGACAAGTGCAGAGTCTTGCACTTAGGATGGAAGAATCCCATGCACTGCTACAGGCTGGGAACTGACTGGCTAAACAGCAGTTCTACAGAAAAGGACTTTGGGATTACAGTGGATGACCAGCTGGATTTGAGTCAACCGTGTTCCCTTGTTGACAAGAAGGCTAACGGCATATTGGGCTGCATTAGCAGGAGCATTGACAGCAGATCAAGGGAAGTGATTATGTTGTACCAATAAAATAAAAACCAGCAGGATCTTATTAAAGGGAAAAAGGCAAAATACCACATTTATTGTGAATACAGAAAGAATCATAGTAAGCAGTTAGTTCTAGTTATAACATTCCATTCAATCTCATATTTATTCACACATTCATTCATACAAACACACACATACACACACACACACACACACACACACACAGGTTCTGCAAGGTTGTTATCATAGTTACCAGCCTTAGAGTTGCTCATGCCAAGCCACTGGCCATGTGGCCTGGACATGAGGAGGGAGCAGGGCCTTGTCAGATGCTCACCTGATGCTCCTGGAAGTTGGTTTGCAGAATCAGACCCCCCAAAGTTCTCATTTTTTAGAGTCTATTTTTATAGGAATTTCTTCCTATGCCAGTCTATGGGAATTGCTGCTTCATGCTGTTGCTGAATCAATCAGCAGATAGCACATTCCTGACGGCTCCAAGATGTTATCTTGTTCTTTGGTTCTCCCATTCTTGAGGCTGTTGGGTGGATTCCAGTCTGCCCTCCGGGGGGGGTCCTCTGGTTATTTCCACTTGACGCCTTCTTCAGCCGATGGACACTGGATTCTTAGGCTGGCACCTCCCTGATCATTCAGTTATTATCCACACCAAGCATCCATCCACATACATCCTCTATCTCTATTTTAATCACAATTGTTAATACAACAAAAGGGTGGGGAGTCTCTGGGTGCTGTTTCTGTTGTTAGAGTATTGCTTTGAGTCTCTCTCTCTGTGAATTGCTTTGAGAATAGACTCTGTCTTAGAATGTACTAACACAATTAGCAGCTTGCAAGTTTCACACATACAGGGAGAGAAACAGTACCAAAAACCAAGAGACCTCTTAATTAGTAATACCCTGGAATTTAAACTCTGGGGAATCAAACTCATTTGTGATTTTAATACAGAACTTCTTTAATATGATCCAACATAATCCCCCTTTTGACACTAAGATTTATAATCGTCAGTGTCACTTTCTATGTAGCCTATTCAAGAGAAGGTACTGTGAGGCAATTTGAGTTTGTGATTCCAATTCATGCCACATACATGATCCTAGTGATGTATCTTTACTACAAGGTTCTGGGGCAACAGGAAAGGTGAGGCACACCCACTTTTGAGGAGTCCATTCGGTACAACCTCTAGTGTCCAATAGCTTCCCTCCCTCCCCAGCCCACTGGCTCAAGGTCCAGGGTAGCCAAAAGGATCCCATGTGTAATATGGGGAGTGGGTTAACCTTCAATACCTTTGCCTCCAGGGACTGTTGGTGTGCAATTTTGACAACAATTTCTCCCATTAACAAATCTGGTTTACAATACTGGAAACATATTGCATCCATTCATATTGATAAGTGTCAAACAATGATCTTTTTCTTTTTTAACAAATGCATCAAACCCTTAATATTTCCCAATATGACCCAGAACATTTTGTGTTCCAAAGTAGCTAGTGCAAGTATCTGCATTTCAGTGCATCCCATAGCTATGGCTGTGTAGTTTCCTATTTCTGATATTTTTTTTTTCTTATGGATAAGCCATGTGGTAGTATTAAGCCATTACTAAAGATTCCATCGGCCTTTTAGGTTACCCAGACCAATTTGGACCAAGTCTACATTGGCATGTACTTGTTTTTGTATCAGGCTGTCCTGTAGCTGGGACAGAAATCTTAATTTATTTTTAAGTTCCTGCAGGTCTTCAGTATTTTTTTTTTAAACACACAACAGTGCTAGCAACAAGACAAAACACAGAACACAATTTCTATTGTGACAGCAGATTCATGGTATTGGGTTGCTTTTCAGCTGGCATCAGCTTTTCCTGATTTTCTGAAAGACAAAAAGAACATGTTTCTACCCCTTTTGGGGTGGCAGATTATTGCTTAAAATCTTTCTTTTACAAATACCCTTGCTGATTGCAGGCAAAACAGAGAAATTGCCCCCATATTTTCCTGTTTTTGTTCTATAGGCAGGCCAGGTTTCAATGGCTTTTATCTTTTAAGGGTTATGGGGAAATTATCCCACTGTTTAGTCATTAAATCCCTGAGTTTTCCTTCTTATACAGCAGACCAAGTTTATAATGTTTTTCTTGCTGTGTTAAGCTTTAAGTTTTATTTACAGGTAATAACTGAGAAGCATCATTACCATACGACCTTAAAGGATTTTTCCAAAAATCATACACACTATACGTTGTTACAGGGATACTTATTATCATTAAATTTATTAAAATTATCTTGTTATCCCATGCCTTTTATTTAGACAATTTGTTTGCTGACCGGGTATGTCCTTTATCTGCAGCTCCTTTGTGCTGCTAGTTCTTTCCTTCATCATTTAGGTGATTTGCATTTTCACAGAAACTTCCTGCTTTTGGATTTAAAGCCATCAGCAGCTCAGAGACTCTATCTTAAAAGGGACACAATCAACTTTCACCAGAGTTTTGATTACTTTTAACTTCTGCTTCCAAAACACACAGCAATCTGAAAAAGAAAACCCAACCTATTGTGGCTCCCTTTGGAGCCCTAATAGCATTTTAATTAAGTAGCATGGTATGTTTGCATTTCTTTTGCCCCTTCTACAATATACCCTGCACATGTTCTGGGGCAAATGCACATTCCTTCCATAGTTTAACTTATATAACATTATCCAGATCCATTTTTACATAAGGTGTCACTATTTCTTTTTTTTGCTTACAGAGTTTTCATGTACCTTTATCAAAGTGACAGTCTGATTACTCAGAGCCATTTTAAGACTCAGTGTTTCTAACATTGCTTCTTTTTGTTTTGTGCACCTCACCCCTGCTGTTGCTTCAGAGAGGCACTGTCTTTTTTTTTTAATTTTTTTTTTTTACTACAACTCTCATCTGCTATTACAAAAACAAACAAACAAAAAACAAACAAAAAGAATCCAAAAATTTTTTTTTATATTCTCCTGATTTTGACTGCCCTGCTGCAGCCACAACTTAAAAACATTTTAAATTTTGTAAAGCATTGAGTTACCTTTTAAGGGTTAAATGCCAAATCCCAAAGCCAAACAACACTAATTACCTGTGTCTAGCAAAAAGGTCTGTCAGTTTTGCAACTTTGAATTAAAGAGTCAAATGGATTTTTAGTGGCATTATTTAAAACAAAAACAAAACTAACTGGTCCTTAGAACTTTACATATTTACACACACACAGACAGATACATACACGTTTAACTGCTTAATTCCCTCCAGCCTCTGCAGAGTTAACTTTTTCACTCTCTTTGTATTCCTGGAGTGCCTCTTTCACTATTTTCAGCTGGCTTTGGGTATTTGTAACCAGCACCTTCCAATTGTCTGCTCCCTTTTCCGTTTGTGCCTTTTCCTCTTTACATGAGGACAAGTGGAGGGAAGAATCCTTACATGCCTCCCACAACAACCAAATTGCTGCTGAATCTCTTTTGGCAGCACTAGAAGGTTTGTATATGAGGATATACTGAGCCAATCTATCCTCTAGGTCCGAAATAGTGCAGACATCAGCTAGGGCTTGTTTAGTCCAAGGACTGTGCCCAAATTTTTGAAGGATTTGTTTAAAAGGTGTAATTTCTTTAACAAAAGGTGAGATTGGAGTTCCTTCTGACTCCATTCTTCCCTCTGGTACTGGCTTACCCTGTTTTCTTTTAAACATCTTAACATGGATATTTCAATCTCTTTGTCACTGCTGGTATTACTTAGCAAGTGACACAGCCTAGATTCTGAAATCATAGCTTAATGTATGCGCTTTTCCCCTGCTACCTTCCCGGAGGCCAGCAGGTCCCCTGCTACCTTCTCGGAGGCCAGCAGGTCCAGTTAACCTATTTCTCCCTGCTACCTTCTCGGAGGCCAGCAGGTCCGGTTAACCTATTTCTCCCTGCTACCTTCTCGGAGGCCAGCAGGTCTGGTTAACCTATTTCTCCCTGCTACCTTCTCGGAGGCCAGCAGGTCCGGTTAACCTGTTCTTTCCTGCTACCTTCTCGGAGGCCAGCAGGTCCCCTGCTACCTTCCCAGAGGCCAGCAGGTCCAGTTAACCTATTTCTCCCTGCTACCTTCTCGGAGGCCAGCAGGTCCCCTGCTACCTTCTCGGAGGCCAGCAGGTCCAGTTAACCTATTTCTCCCTGCTACCTTCTCGGAGGCCAGCAGGTCCGGTTAACCTATTTCTCCCTGCTACCTTCTCGGAGGCCAGCAGGTCCGGTTAACCTATTTCTCTCTGCTACGTTCTCGGAGGCCAGCAGGTCCGGTTAACCTGTTCTTCCCTGCTACCTTCTCGGAGGCCAGCAGGTCCCCTGCTACCTTCCCGGAGGCCAGCAGGTCTAGTTTAATCTGTTTTCCCTGCTACCTTCTCGGAGGCCAGCAGGTCCTCTGCTACCTTCTCGGAGGCCAGCAGGTCTGGTTTAATCTGTTTTCCCTGCTACCTTCTCGGAGGCCAGCAGGTCCTCTGCTACCTTCTCGGAGGCCAGCAGGTCTGGTTTAATCTGTTTTTCCTGCTACCTTCTCGGAGGCCAGCAGGTCCCCTGCTACCTTCTCGGAGGCCAGCAGGTCTGGTTTAATCTGTTTTTCCTGCTACCTTCTCGGAGGCCAGCAGGTCCTCTGCTACCTTCTCGGAGGCCAGCAGGTCTGGTTTAATCTGTTTTTCCTGTTACCTTCTCGGAGGCCAGCAGGTCTCCTGCTACCTTCTCGGAGGCCAGCAGGTCTCCTGCTACCTTCTCAGAGGCCAGCAGGTCTGGTTTAATCTGTTTTTCCTGCTACCTTCTCGGAGGCCAGCAGGTCCCCTGCTACCTTCCCGGAGGCCAGCAGGTCTGGTTTAACCTAATAGAAATGCCTAGCTCACTAGAGCTGGCAGTGTGCACACCAATATTTACAATAACTGAGGTTTTTTTTACCAATATTCCCCCTTTCGCAATTCTCCACCAAAATTTTGTACCAATAAAATAAAAACCAGCAGGATCTTATTAAAGGGAAAAAGGCAAAATACCACATTTATTGTGAATACAGAAAGAATCATAGTAAGCAGTTAGTTCTAGTTATAACATTCCATTCAATCTCATATTTATTCACACATTCATTCATACAAACACACACATACACACACACACACACACACACACACAGGTTCTGCAAGGTTGTTATCATAGTTACCAGCCTTAGAGTTGCTCATGCCAAGCCACTGGCCATGTGGCCTGGACATGAGGAGGGAGCAGGGCCTTGTCAGATGCTCACCTGATGCTCCTGGAAGTTGGTTTGCAGAATCAGACCCCCCAAAGTTCTCATTTTTTAGAGTCTATTTTTATAGGAATTTCTTCCTATGCCAGTCTATGGGAATTGCTGCTTCATGCTGTTGCTGAATCAATCAGCAGATAGCACATTCCTGACGGCTCCAAGATGTTATCTTGTTCTTTGGTTCTCCCATTCTTGAGGCTGTTGGGTGGATTCCAGTCTGCCCTCCGGGGGGGGTCCTCTGGTTATTTCCACTTGACGCCTTCTTCAGCCGATGGACACTGGATTCTTAGGCTGGCACCTCCCTGATCATTCAGTTATTATCCACACCAAGCATCCATCCACATACATCCTCTATCTCTATTTTAATCACAATTGTTAATACAACAAAAGGGTGGGGAGTCTCTGGGTGCTGTTTCTGTTGTTAGAGTATTGCTTTGAGTCTCTCTCTCTGTGAATTGCTTTGAGAATAGACTCTGTCTTAGAATGTACTAACACAATTAGCAGCTTGCAAGTTTCACACATACAGGGAGAGAAACAGTACCAAAAACCAAGAGACCTCTTAATTAGTAATACCCTGGAATTTAAACTCTGGGGAATCAAACTCATTTGTGATTTTAATACAGAACTTCTTTAATATGATCCAACAATTATTCCCCTCTATTCAGCATTGGTGAGGCCACATCTGGAGTACTGTGTTCAGTTTTGGACTCCCCACTACAGAAAGGATGTGGACAAATTGGAGAGAGTCCAGTGGAAGGCAACGAAAATGATTAGGGGGCTGGGGCACATGACTTGTGAGGAGAGGCTGAGGGAACTGGGATTATTTGGTCTGCAGAAGAGAAGAATGGGGGCGGGGGGGATTTGATAGTAGCCTTCAACTACCTAAAAGGGGGTTTCCAAAGAGGATGGAACCAGGCTGTTCTCAGTGGTGACAGTTGACAGAACAAGGAGCAGTGGTCTCAAGTTGCAGTGAGGAGGTCTAGGTTGGATATTAGGAAAAACTATTTCACTAGGAGGGTGGTGAAGCACTGGAATGGGTTACCTAGGGAGGTGGTTGAATCTCCATCCTTAGAGGTTTTTAAGGTTTCTTTTTCCAAATTAATGGCACATGGGCGAGGAGCTCACTGTGCATTGGTGTAAATCTGCGCTTCAGAGACCTTACCAATGCTCTATGGCTTAGAATAAGTTTAAATCATCATCCCTGGACCTCACTTGGTAAGTGGTTTCCCATATTCACAGATTGGAGCTTCAAGACAATCACATGTATTGAGTGGTTTGTGTATTGCCCTTGATTATAGAAAGAGAGGTTTTTTTAAGAGGTTGAATGGGAAATAACTGCAGTACCTCAGATAACCATTCTGTGGAACTGGATAAACACTGACATTTAAATGGTGACCACTATAGTGTTGCTACCTCTTTCGGCTGGAGCAGCTAGCCAAAAATTCAGGATCTTGCCCACTGTTCCAGTTGGGAGGAGAAACTGATAGGGTCGGGTACCTTTGATACAATCTTCTTCATATGGAAAGAATGCACACAGTCCTTTTTTCCTGAACACAGGAGGAACCAAACAACAGGAGACAGTTGCTCCCAGCCCTCCTGGTCCTTTTAACCAGCACCCAGCTCAAACCCCTCTACCTAGGTTTTTTCAGGACCATATGCTCAGTGCTTATTCAGGCTTAATCTGTTGCTCCCTTGCTGCCTTCTCTCCTCACGCACACTTACAAAAGCAGCACCCAGCAAAACCCTCTTCCCACCTACTTCTAATTCCTGGGTGGACTCACATGTGCTAACGAGTGCTGCTATGAAGGACCTTAACTGTTTCCTACAGCTATCTTAAATGAAAGGTGGAGGTTACAGCCACCAGCTTCAGTGATGTTCTGACAATCCACAGCAGTATAAATCAATTACTTGTACTGATAGAGTTATAACTGAAAGAGCAGAGCAAAGCAAATTCCTAGGCTATTGTGTTATGTGAAATTTGACAAGCACAGACACACTGAGAATGAGAACTGAATTCAGATACTATACTATTAAAGAATAACAACTTGTTAACATGATTTCCAGGCTTTTTTTGAAACCAGATATTTGAGTCATCAGTGACCCGATGACAGAAGTTTTATGATCTGCAATTGCTGGATGTCAGCTTGGTATATTGTGTGGATTTGTTAATGCTCAGTTAGATGAGATTGCCAATTTATATAATAGCTGACACCAAGTTTTTTCACATGGCTTCTGCTGCTATGTTTTCTAAACAAATTAAATATTGTGGTTTGTAGGCAATATTTGTAATAAAATATGAGGGGCAAACCAGAAGCAAAGTGTGTTTGTAGCTTATTTTCAGCACATACTGAATTCTGAAGGCAGTTTATAGTGTCTTCATGGATTAGGATTTCTGTAAAAACAAGTAGTATGATTAACTACAGTTTTACTCCAATTTTATGCCTGTATGACTGCCCTGATATCACTCTTTATCAATTGAAATCAATGTAATTCCACCAAGATTAAAAATAAATGAACTAATGCAATAGTGGATCAGGCCTTATGTTTCAGATGAGTTACAACACAATAATTTTCCATGTGTTTTTGTTTACTGTTCCCACAATCCCACATGCTTTCAATGCCAGGAGCCAGTAAACACCGTGATATCTCCCCCACAACAATCAATATCTGTAAATTACATAGCAAATTTCATACTCATATTCACCTTCTGTTGTTTGTTTTAGGATTGCTATAGTGAAATGAGCAAAAAAGGAACTTATAAGTAGATATTTTATGTGCCTACGTTTGTAATTCTCAGTTCACTGGATAGTCTTTTCAAAAACTTTAGATGATGTATGATTTGTTAAAAATTGTTAATATTTAACTTAATTTCTAAAATGCTCACATTTTGTTTCTGTTTGGCTCTATTTTCTTGGTTTTACGTTGAATTTCTATTTTGACTACAAGCTAATAGCTGTTTTAAAGATAAGGATGGCAAATTATATTTCACAAAACCTGGTATAAAATTCAAACCTTTAAATATTTATTTTATTTATTTATGAAATAAAACTGTAGGTGCCCAGAGCACTGGATAGGCCACTACCTCATAATTTAATAAGTACAAAATAAAGAAAGGCCTGCCCATAAATATATCTACCGTAGTCCCATCTGCAATGGCCTTACAGAAAAAAGATGGGCCTTGCAGCATGTCCAGAAGACTGACAAATCTGGGCTCTGGCAGACCAAGGGGTGGGGAAATCCCAGAATTGAGGACACTTTTTGCTAATGGAGCTTCCTCCCTCTGTTGCAAGAGCTCAAACTTGAGCACCTCTGCTGATCTCAGCTGTGGCAACCACTCATTTGAGGGGAGGGGGTAATTTCACAGGTAAGTAGGTCCCAAACCATTAAGGGGTATAGAATCATAGAATATCAGGGTTGGAAGGGACCTCAGGATGTCTAGTCCAACCCCCTGTCAAAGCAGGACCAATCCCCAACTAAATTATCCCAGCCAGGGCTTTGTCAAGTTGAACCTTAAAAGCCTCTAAGGAAGGAGATTCCATCACCTCCCTAGGTAACACATTCCAGTGCTTCACCACCCTCCTCGTGAAAAAGTTTTTCCTAATATCCAACCTAAACCTCCCCCACTGCAACTTGAGACCATTACTCCTTGTTCTGTCATCTGCTACCACTGAGAACAGTCTAGAGCCATCCTCTTTGGAACCCCTTTCAGGTAGGTGAAAGCAGCTATCAAATCCCCCTTCATTCTTCTCTTCTGAAGACTAAATAATCCCAGTTCCCTCAGCCTCTTCTCACAAGTCATGTGCTCCGGCCCCCTAACCATTTTTGTTGCCCTCCGCTGGACTCTTTCCAATTTTTCCACATCCTTCTTGTAGTGTGGGGCCCACTGGCTTCAGCTTCCAGATGGTCCTAAAGTATAGCTCCCGCACATTACAGCAATCTAACCTTGATGTGACAAAAGTATGGCTAATTGTGGGGAAGTCTGCACTTGGGAAAAAAGTCACACTTGTCTTACTAGGAACAGATAGCACTCTTAGACACAGCTGCTACCAAACATCCAGGAGCAGCCAAGGATCTGACAACACCCTCATGTTTTTCACCTGATTTAAAAATGGTGGTCACACTCCCTGTATGGGGGCACTCCACCCTTTGGTTGCCAGAGTTCCATGAACTCTTCTGGCTGCTTCTCCCAGCATACCAATATTACCCAGGATCTCACTGTAGCACTAGCTAATTTGTTCCACAGCTCTCAGCTGGGTCACAGGATAGAGACCTAAAGCAGAATGTTGTTAGCAGGAATGCCTCCATGCCTCCGCACTAACACCCCTGGGAGCCCCATGCACATGAAATGGGAGATGACCATACCTATTCCTGAGGCTAATCCACAAGAGAGAGTTCTTAGGTCAGAATAACAACTGCCGCCAACTCTGAGTTATGTCAGAAAGATAAGGATGGAACAGTGCAAGAGCTAGTGCCTGCAAATGAGTGTAAAAAAAGAAAAAAACAACTCACTGTTTCGTTGTCAATAGAATCAAAGGCTGCCAACCAAGTAAAAGAATCAGCATAGATACTTTATCTTCATCCACTGCTAGGAGGAGATCATCAGCTAATGCAATCTGTGCAGTTTCTCTCCTATAACTAGGCTGATCAGGGTCAGTTAATGTAAAAAATGAAAGAAGAACATTTCTCTAGCAATGCTGCATAAAACTGACTTTCTCTTAAGGGAGACTTGGAACTAAATGGGTTCATGGTGTCCATTAAAACCTTGCAAAAATTAAACAATACTGGAAATGGGAATACTAACTGAGAACAAGAAGTTCAAAAATACCTTTTTATCTGTTTATTTCTCTCACTAAAAATAAAATCTTAACCTTACACCTGTTGAAGATTTGGCCCATTTATTTGAAGAACACTGAAATAGCATGGAAGATTTAATAAAACATGTTCTCAGACCCTTTAAAACAGTATTTGGGAGTAATCCTCCTTCTGTGGTGCTAAGGCGGGAAGAGGTATACAAAGCAGCTGAGCTCCAAAATTGTGTTTGTAAGGTAAGTATAATGTCTATTGTCCCTGCAATATGACAAAGATATTTAGAAAGGACTCCTATTCTGCAATCCTTCTCATGTTCAGCAGTGCCACTTGTGTACATTTGTAGTGCCATAAACCAAAAGTGATATCATTAAACTGGAATCTTGGAACTTGGCCATATTTCAAATGCCAAGCCAAATACGAGATTGACATACATCAGATGTTATCAATAAATTGGGCCTGCTGAAAGACAACTTTCCTTCCAGGAGTATCACATGCCAGAGCCTCATGTTCTTCCTAAAATTGAAGACATACCAGGTAAGGCTGAAATGTAGGACCAATGACCTGTTTATTCAACCAATCATGAAAACCGAACACAACTAATATGGAACATTTCATACCAAAAGAGCAATTGCCATGAGTAGATACGCTTGATCTAAATGTCGATGACATTTGGCAAACACAACCTTGGAACTACAAACAACAGCAGGAGAGTGAGTGTGTGTGGGGGGGGGGGGGGGCGGAGAGTGAGAAAACCTGGATTTGTGCTGGAAATGGCCCAACTTGATGACCACTTTAGACAAGCTATTACCAGCAGGACAGTGGGGTGGGAGGAGGTATTGTTTCATGGTCTCTGTGTGTATATAATGTCTTCTGCAGTTTCCACGGTATGCATCCGATGAAGTGAGCTGTAGCTCACGAAAGCTCATGCTCAAATAAATTGGTTAGTCTCTAAGGTGCCACAAGTACTCCTTTTCTTTTTGCGAAGACAGACTAACACGGCTGTTACTCTGAAAACAATCTGAGTAGAACAATCAGAACCACTGTCATCTGATAAGCCTATTTCTGCACCTTCCCATGGCCTCATTTCTCTTGGCAAATTTGAAACTGATGTCACTCCTCAGGGTAGCGAAGCTTGTAAATATGCCCACCAACCACTTCTTGTAATTTTAAGCCTGTGCCACTTTGTACTTCAAAGCAGCATCCTGGAACCCACATTTTCACCCTGTCATATAATTGTGATATATTTCATACAAAGCATGCCATGTAAGAGATCATATGATCTGCTGAAAACACATTGTTCAAATATGTATATTAGTGTGAATGAAATTATTAGATTTTGCTGTATGGTTCATACTGAAATATGTTGTACGTTTGCTAGTGACAAAAAGGAGGTGAACCACTCTGGGGAGGGTGTTAGTGACCATTAATCAGCAGGAAAGTTGTAATGAAGGGATTTACAATGCTATAGAAGAGCTGTGCAAGCATCACATAATGGGGCATTGCCCAGCTCTGTGACTCAGCAAAGCCCACCAGGACATGTCTGGGCTGGTATTTTCCAGGCATGTTGACTGAGGGTATAAAATAAGGGATAGTGGCACTGTGCCTTGGCCTTTCTCCTCCCCTACCTATGCTGGAAGCAACAAGAACACTCAGAAGACAAAGGGCTTGGCTACACTTGCAAGTTAAAGCGCATTAAAGTAGCCCCAGGCATCCTAACTCATAATCCATCCACACTGGCAAGGCACAGCTGGAGTGCTCCTGGTAATCTACCTCCTGGATATCCGCGAGAAACATAATGCTTGCTGCTCCTCGGCTGAAATGCCCCAGCGTCAGTGTGAACGAGGTGTTGCATTACTGCGCTGTGATCGGCCTCCAGAAATGTCCCATAATCCCCTTAAGTCAAGTGGCCACTCTTGTCATTGTTTTGGAATTGGCTGTAGGAATGTGGATATCCCCTTTCAAAGCTCTGTTTCTGACAGCCGACATGCTTATCTGCCCCGGGACAAAGCAACCATCAGTGTGGAATGTTGCTTGCTGTGAGTGAGAGAGAGAAGCAGGGGGAAAGGGGGTCTGCTGCTGTCTGAACTTACAAGATAGTGTGCTGACATACTCTCAGCCCCCGCACCCCACTCTCTCTCCCCCCACATACACACAGCACACTCTCTGTCACGCTCTACCCTCCGCATTTGAAAAGCACATTGCAGCCACTTGCATGCTGGGATAGCTACCACAATGCACTGCTCTCTATGGCGTTGCAAGAACTGCTAATGTGGCCAAACCAGTGCACTTGAATCTGACAGTGTGGACACACTGCAACGCTTTCCCTACTGCGCTCTTTGAGGGCTGGTTTAACTCACAGCGCTCTACATCTGCAAGTGAAGCCACACCCAAAGACTTCAACTGCGGAGACTGGTCCCAGGCTTAAAAGGGGAAGCCTGTGTATTAAGAACTGTAATTAAGAACTGTAGTGGGGTGAGAAAACTGCTTGATTTAAATACTGCCTCGTGTAATAAGGTTTAAGATTCCAATTGTGCGTTTACCTTTTATTTTCTTTGGTAACTATCTCTGACCTTTTGTGCCTACCACTTATAATAACGTAAAATCTATCTTTCTGTAGTTAATAAATCTGTTTTATATTTTACCTGAAACAGTGTGTTTTGGTTGAAATGCTTGGAAAATTGCAGCTCAGGTTACAGGAGCTAGTGTGTGTACTTTCCCATTGAGGGAGCGGCAGACTGAGTAATGAGTTTACACTGGTCAGGCTTCCTACCAAGGCAAGATGATACAGCTCTGGGGTGCAAGGCTGGGGGCTTTGGAGATTTGCTGGTGCCTTTCTCTGTGTGATTTGTGAGTGGCTCTGGGAGCATTAATGTAATCTAGCTGGGTGTGGGGCTTCACATGTTGTGCTCAGTGATAACAGCGCCTGGAGGGATTTGCTGCTTGTCACTAGCAAAGCATTGTGAGAGACCGTCCCGGCTGGAGAGTTAAGGGGGCACAGCAGTAACCCAGTTCCAGGTTGTACCCCAAGGATCCCATCGCAAAGGCACTTTGGGCAGAGATGAAAGTAAGCCGGTACACCCCGGTGTGCCGTACCGGGACCGGCTTTCCCAGATGGCAATTTAAAGCCCTGGGGTAGCGGCGGGTGGAGCTCCAGTGGCAATTTAAAGGGTCCCGGAGCTCCAGCTGCCGCTACCGCCCCGGCCCTTTACATCCCTGTGGGAGGCCTGCTGCCGAAGCCCTGGGGTAGCAGCGGCAGGGCTCTGGAGGGGATTTAAAGGGCCGGGGCAGTAGCGGTGGCTGGAGCCCTGGGGCCCTTTAAATTCCCGATAGAGCCCAGCTGCCGCTACCCCAGGGCTCAGGCAGCAGGGCTCAGGTGCAGATTTAAATGGCTCCGGGCTCCGGCAGCTGCTACCACAGCGGAGCCACAGCCCCTTTAAAGCTCTGCCAGAGCCCTAGGGTAGCAGTGGCAGCCAGGCTGGGAGCCCCCAGGGCTCCTCAGTGATTTAAAGGGCCTGGGGCTCCGCTGTGGTAGCAGCAGCTGGAGCCCCGGGCCCTTTAAATCGACCCCAAGCCCCGGGGCTCCCAGCTGCCTCTGCAGCTGGTAGCTCGGGGGTGATTTGAAGGGCCCCGGGCTCCCAGCCACCACTACTGCAGCTGGAGCCCCGGGCCCTTTAAATCAATATTTAAAGGGCCCGGGGATTTAAGGCCACGCCTCTTCCAGTTGAGGCCACGCCCCCTGTTCAGGACTCCGGCATACCGGTAAGGTCTCTAACTTACTTTCACCCCTGACTTTGGGTAAAATTCATCTCTGTGAAGGGAGGTCAGAATAAGGACTAGTCACATATCAAATCCCACTTAAGCTTTATTTTGGGGACTTTAATGGAATTTAAGTGTTGGGGAGGTTGTGTGCGGTCCCTCTGTGCAGGAGATGAATTTCAGCCTTCCTGCATTTTCTTTTTTGTGCTCAGTAAATTCCTGCTCAGTTTTAAACAGAGATGTTGTATGACTTCAGTAGATGCTAGACCAAGATTCATATTTGTGCATTCCTGCTCGCTTTGTTACAAATTGGCAATGTATCACATCTCACCCTCCCACTTCTAGCAGATTTTCCTATATATTGTTTCCCTCCTGCCAGTAGAGAGACAAGGCATGTAATTGCTACACTGTCCCATCATTCTGCCTGTTGTTTTACAGCAAAACTCATAGGTCAGTGTTCCATACCCCTTGGGTATGCCACCTAGATCTTTGACTTTCCTGTTTTCAAGAATATCTAAATTGTTCTCAAAGGTTTTTTAGTTAGCAATTAATAACATGTGCCTCATATATTAATACAGAGCTCTTTAAATTACCCACCTCTATCCATCACCTTAGGCAGTAGTGCGGGGAGAGTTCTTTAAGCATGACGCCCTGGCACTGAGTTTCGTTGCCCCAGCCGCAGGCAATGCACACAACCCCATTATTCTCTAATCAAAACTGCTTTCTCCTTTATAACCACTCGACATTCCCCATCAACCTCTTCCATCCCAGAGCCTCACTAACATCCTCAGGCCCTGTTATAGGCTTGCTAACCCATGCCCCTCACCAGGAGGTCTGCTCAATATATATATATCAGAAAGTAGAGGAGCAAGGTAGGGCAGACGTGTGTTAGGATAAAGATACTCAGGCCTGTCTGTAAAGGCCTATACTCTAAGAATGTAGGTGTATTCTTATCACTTAGCTAGTTATAGAGGTATAAAAGAAAGAATCAAAATCGCTGTCTGATGGTGTAAGGGCCTTCTCTTACTGTGACAGTCTGAGGCTAAGGCCTTTGGCTAAGCAGCAGAGGCAGCCATAAGTTGGAAGCGAACAGTCACATCCTTACACTCCAAACTAGTCACATTGAAATAAGGTGCTATTGGGCTGTTAGGAATATAATCCTGTCCTGATAATGCCTATCACCTCCAGAGAAAGGGAAGTGCCTAGAAAATGTAAAAGGAAACTTAGTTTGATAGCATCCTGTCTAGCAAGAACTGACTTATCAATAGCTGGGATGTGAAATCCTCTTTTCTGTGTTGTTCTATCACTGTAGTCCCCATTTCCCTATTGTTTGTCTGTATAATCTCTGGTTCTGTGATTATTTCTGTCTGCTGTATAATTAATTTTGCTGGGTGTAAACTAATTAAGGTGGTGAGATATAATTGGTTGGCTAATCATGTTATCATATGTTAGGACTAGTTAGTTAAATTTCAGTAAAATGATTGGTTAAGGTATAGCTAAGCAGAACTCAAGTTTTACTATATAGTCTGCAGTCAATCAGGAAGTAAGGGGGCGGGAATAGGAACAGGGAATGGGGGTGGGGAAATTGGAATCATGTTTTGCTAAGTGCGGGAATGGGAACAGGGACACAGGTAAGGCTCTGTGGTGTCAGAGCTGGGACATCTCTGGAATCATGCTTGCTGGAAGTTCACCCCAATAAACATCGAATTGTTTGCACCTTTGGACTTTGGGTATTGTTGCTTTCTGTTCATATGAGAAGGACCAGGGAAGTAAGTGGGTGAAGGAATAAGCCCCTAACAACATGCAGCAAGGGAGTCAATCTGGAGGGAATATGGCTCTTTGGGGGCAAGCATGGTGCAATCTGAACTGTACTCTGAGGGGTGTTGTGGGGAAGGAAATGGGGCTCTGTGTAGGGACAGGAAAGAGGAATGAAAGTCTGTGATGGAGTTAGGGGAGCAGGCATGGGAGCCATTGGGGCTCTCCAAGGAGCGTTATGCATTAAAAACCTGGGAAATTCCCTGCACAAAAACCACTTATAATTCTGAGTGACAATTGCTGAAATCTATAGTCAAGAGAATAAGTCTTTACCTTCCACAGCCCACATCTTCAGCCTCATCCTCAGTAACCAATGTGCAACTTTAATTCTGACCATACATATATAATGTATCACTGCATGCAATTCTGAATTTACTACATGGAAACTAATAGCAATTTTTCACACTCATGTACAGCATAGCTCACACATCCATGTAAACATTCCTAAATCTTACAGAAAAAACCATTGTAATCTGATACCATTCCTCTCTTGCTTACACACCACAATAAAAACCCACTGGCAGACCTACATACAATGTAATTAAGAAAGCCAGTGCAGCTATAGATCAGGGTGGAGAAAAGTTGGATCTTTCTATTTCAATCAGATTTTTGTAATTTATATTAAATAGAGGCTTATTTTTTAATCAAACCTATTTAAAATTAAATTTGAAACTGAAAAACTATATAAAGGCCTAAATTTATAATCTATTAAAATAATTTAAATTAAATACAAAAATATAAGTAGTACATATTTTTTGCCGAGTTTTAAAGAAAGTTCCACTGAACAGGTGGAAGTCCGTGCTAAGCATCTGGAATCAGTTTGCTGAAGCTAAATCAGATTTTCACAGCATAGTATCTTCCATAGGTGTGGAGAGAATATTTTCTTCATTTCAGTTTATTCAACTAGTTCAATTCAATGACAAGTTCATTAAACAAATTGGGAGGTGAAAGAGTAGGAAAGCTTGTTTTCCTCTTCCAAACTACAAATAAAAACTAGGTGTTAGAGGATCAAGTTTAGTAGTTCTAAAATCCTGTTCAGTTGGCTAATTAAAGATAATACTTGCTTTGTTTAATAAATTAGCTAGTTGTAAATAAAAAACAAGTTTAAATTAACTTTTTGATGAGCTTCTTTCCCCTTATGTTTGCAGCACATTTAAGATAGCTTTATTTAATAATAATAATTAATAATAATAAAATGTTTTTTATACATTTTACTAGACTTTCCATCCAAACAGAGCATGACACAAATCACAAGTAAAAGAACTGATCGTGATCTAGTAAAGAAGAAATGCATCATCCCCATTTTCTAAAATAATAAATGTAAAAATTAATAATCTGATAAATGTAAATGTATATAATTGCTTCAATAAATATGTATAGGTATGGTGTATTCTCCTGGTTAGCAAAAAGAAACACCACAATTTGTGTAAAGGCTATATTTAGTTGCAAATCAGCATTTTTAATGGTCATGAACCAATGAGAATCAACCTTTCTTTAGGAAAGTAAATAAAAAGTACAAATGAATAGTAATTAAAACTGCTTGCTGATTTAAATATGATTAACATCAGTGATTTAAGACAATTCACTCTTCTCTAGATCATCAAAACACATGAGTATATAATTGTTAAACATAGTCAGCAATCACATGTACCCCTTGATTTGTTCAGTATGAGGATTGACTTGGGTGGTGAAAGGAAGGTAATCAAGGCTTAGAAAAGGAGCACTGGTAGCCATGTTGAATGTCTTAACTGTGTATTGCCCTAACAAGCAGACTTAATAAAAAATTAAATCTTGACTCAAAGTGAATACTGTAAGTTTGGAAAGGATACACTATATCCTTCATTAATGATAGAATGAGTCAATTTTTTTAAATCAAAAGCACATTTGATGAAAAATGGCTTTCTGACCAAACCAGAAATTTTTTGCAGAAATTTTTCATTTTAGTTCCTTCTCTCATCCCTTTCTCTACTTTTTCTCTTTCTCCTCCCCTCTCATTCTTCTTTTCAAGGTGGAGGGGCAAAGGAGTGAAGGAGGGGGGAAATTACAGTTGAATTTTTTAGCGTTCATTTTTTTAAAAACCAAATAGTTTGAAGAAAATGAAATTTTTTTGTTTTACTTGTTTTGTTTTGTGGAAGATGTATAGTAATGTTTGAATATGGAATAGAATACAAAAAAAATTATTCCTGACTTTAAACGTGAAACTCAAATCACTTTTAACTATGCAGTCTAGAATACATACGAAAAGAAAAGGAGGACTTGTGGCACCTTAGAGACTAACACATTTATTTGAGCATAAGCTTTCATGAGCTACAGCTCACTTCATCAGCTGCTCAAATAAATGTGTTAGTCTCTGAGGTGCCACAAGTACTCCTTTTCTTTTTACGGATACAGACTAACACCGCTGCTACTCTGAAACCTAGAATACATACAGCCTCCCTTGATTAATTTCCTTTCTAATTTTATGCCTCTCTCCCTGTTTATTCATAAATGTTAAGGCCAGAGGGGACTACTGTGATCATCTTGTTTAACCTCTTGTTAACACAAGCCAAAGAACCTCAATCAGTAATTTCTGCATCAAGCCCATAACCTCTGCTTGAACAATAGCATATCAGTTGGAAAGAGATCTACTTTTGATTCAAAGACTTCCATGTTCTAATAAACTAATCAAGCTGCTTTATACTGCTGAATGGAGTTTATCTATTTAGCTTTTTCCTGCTCTGGTTTGCTCTTCCCTTTCTGAATCATATCCTTAGTTTGATCATTCAGATGGAGTGATATGGACATTTCCTCATCTTCCCTTGAGCTAACAGTTTCACTCTCTAAATGCTGCAGAATATACTTGATCAAACCTCTGCAGCTGGGACAATAGGATGACTCAGGCTTTGTCTGTGAAAGTTTTTCTAAGATGTAGGAGTAGTGTTCCTTTGAAGTACCTTAGTTTGTATAGAATACACTACTTGCCTGGGGCTGTGGAACAGCAATTAACTAAGCAACACTGAGCCTTATACAAAGAAAAAGTAATTAGCGTGGCTGCTGCCTCCACCCTAATGCAGCAAGGTTCCCAGACAGTTAACTATTCCCTCCCTAGCTTCAGCCCAAACATTTATCTGCTCCGCTGTCACGGAGAGATGTACCTCATTGTCCCTGAATAAGTCAGGTATCAAATATGATCATGTTCAAATGTGGATACCTCCCACTTCACACAGTTTGTGGCCTTGTCAGTGCATGGATGCCTGCCAGGTCCCCACCATAACCTTTGGTGCAGCACTTCAGAGCAATTTACAATAAGCCCCAGGACAAGGTACTCTCTCTGCCCTATGGCTCTTTACCCTGATGACTAAATCAACCCCCTTACAAACGTGTTCACTGAGGGGTACAGTAATCATTTCAGGTGGTTGCTTCCAGGCTGCCAAAGAATGTTAGGGGGCAGCAGCTGGTCTCAGAGCATGCCCCCCCTGCTAGGCCATCTCAGCATTGCCTCACCACCAAGGCCCACCTGAGAACGTTCAGGTGCCCTGGCTGCCCCTTGTAGGCTCAGTGCACAATACCATGACCACAGATCCAAACATGTTCCCTTGCTCCCCAGAGCAAGCACTGCCATCCATGCCAACACAGAGATGTCTCAACTCTGAGACCCAACAATTGATTTTCGCAGGGGAACTGCCTAATCTGTGAGCCAAAAGCACAATATTACACCCAAGCAACCAGTCACCAACTCCTGTGACTCATTCACTTAATCTTGGACAAAGAGATAAATAAGAAAAGTTTAGCACATATAAACCACGGAATTATCCTCCCGGACTGGGCCCTCCATACCCTTGTATGCATCTGGTCCCACCATTGAGAGGCATAACTCATTGGGGTTCTAGTCCAAGCTGTGATTTAGAGGTAACCACTCTAATTCTGAACAAATGAGATCCCACTTCACCAGGAGGAGTGTCAATAATTTGTGCTCTTTGACATCACCATGAATTGAAATTTCCTTTCCCAAGGTAACCCTTTTCCCCACAAGGAAAGTGGGTCTGGCACCAGCAGTGTCCACAGTAGGCCTATCTGTACTGCTTTGAGTGGGCCAATCTCAATGCTCAAATCTTTGTAGCACTATGACTTACCAACCTTTTATTGGTGTTTTGATATGCTGAGAGTTAGGGGGTCAGGTCTTCCCCACACTGCAGATCCCTAAACTCCAAAACCCTCTTTAAATCCTCCCTTGCTGACCCCTTATTAACCTTGATAAAGACAGCCCCTCCAGTAGCCCAAGTAAAACCTGTTACCAGGGTTCTGGTAACCAGATATCCCCATGCAAAATGTGCTGCTTGATAAATGACCCACAGGAGCAAATGATGCCAGCTTTCAGCATACCCATGATGGCACCATGTGGACAGTTGTCTGATTTTTACTTTACTTCTTATGCTTCTTCCAAATCAAATGTGTACCACTTGCCCTGGTGGAAACCCAGACCAGGATGTCCGCAATGCATCTGAATCAGCTTCCAGGCCCAACTCTGTCATGCAATCCTCCCTTCAAGGAAATGCTACTACATTGATTCAGGAACTGTCCAACACTCTCTCTCTTAATTTTTCCAATAATAATAAATTGGGTACTACTTAGGGTATGGAACTGAGGAAGGCTAACCTTGTAGTTCATGCAAAACAATCTACTTTGGATGCCCCACCCCTCTTAGCCAAGGGATTCTTTGTATTTCTTTTGCTGGCAGTACTCCTAACTTACCTGTCAATCTACCATGAAGTCAACAGATTTATATCTCCTCTTGAATCCATCTTTGTGAAAATAAAGTTTTTTCCAGGAGGTCCATCCCCTCTAAGTCACAAACCTGATTTGTGTCACATTATCCACTCTGACATTGTACTGCTCCTTTGGAGGCTGAGTGCAATCATGAGCATCTCATGGGCTTCGCCTGTGAAAATAACTTGACCCCTGTAATAGGGAGTAGCTGGAAAGCTCCTTTCTGTGAATCTTGCTTGTAATCTGCTAGCCCTCCCATGTTTACTGCAGGGCATAAGAAGAAGAGAGATCATTAGTCTAGGTCTTTCCCATCAGTCACTAATGCCCACGTAGGATGGTAGGGCCTCCAGCTGGGGTGGCATAGAAAGCACTCCCCTGACAACTGGTGGGGGTCAGGACAGGCCTGTCTGCCTGCAAAGCCATTCTTAACCTAGCAACAAGGGACAGAGTTCTCTCATTGCCCTGCCTCCTTGTGGGCTGAGAGTCAGGGTCCCTTAACTAAAGTGTCCCCCAATATCCATTGCCACCCTCTGTTATAGGCAGCAGCCTCATGGTTGCTTTATATGTATCTTGGGCTTTTCCCACCGTAGGGTAGGAATCATATACGGTACTCGTTAAACGCCTCCCTTTCCCTACTTTCAGTTAGGTTCTTATCCACAGCAACACTCAGCTGTGCTCCAGTTTCACCAGTAGGAGAAGGAAGTGGGCTAGCCCCTGAGCCTGGCCTAAGTGGATTTGGGTAGGCTTCCTTCCACCTCCCGTCACAGATCATACAAAGAGGGCTATAACAAGAAGGTCAGGGCTTATATATCTTCCCCTGGGTGTGCAGGGACCAATGGCTTAACCTAGCCCTACCAATCTGCCCACCCATTCAGGTTATGCTTTTTCCCCTTCCAACCTTGGGAGCTGCTACCTCTTTTTTCGTCCATTCCAGGCCAAGGTTGACGCTGCAGGGAGTGTATTCTCATCCTGAACTAGGTTCCTAGAGCTGTGCATAACCCAGACAATAACAAATGCCTTTTCTTAGAGAACACCAGAGAAGCAGCCGAAAGACAGTCACTCTTCAATCTCCCCCTGCCATCCCCTCAAACCTCCTAGCACAACAAAATGTTTGCCCCCAAAAAGAGAAGACCCAAATCAGACATGAAAGGACTTTTATTTTTACGCTTTAAGCAGAACTGCAAAAAAATAAAAAACAAATCTCATCCAACCTTGATGGCTGAGGTTGTCTGCACAGCTGCACCTGTCAACCCCGGCTGCCTTTTGTTCTTTCAGGCCTCAAGCAAAAAGTCCTCCCTTCTCATGCTGGAACATTCGACCCTTTCAGGGACCCTGGTTCCAAACTCTCCTATACTGCAACTGCAGGGAGGTTTGACCTGAACACTCCAGGGTCTACTACACACACTACCTTTAAACTTCAAGGATGAGTGTCTGTGTTGCCCCTCAGAGTCCAGGGGAGAAGGTGCTAATCTTTAAGTAGCCTTTTGCGCCCTCCTGACTGAGGGCTGCGCTGCCAGCTGGAGTGGCCCCTGGTGTAATTTGGGAAGGGGCGTTGGGTTATGTGAGGACCCTGGAATAGATGTTCTAGATCGATATTATGCATATATAGCAATAATATTGAATATCTGCTTCGTATTGTAGATATTGTTAATAGTGATTAAAAACTATAGAAAAGAAATGGAAGCTGCCCCTTTTAGAATAGTGTGGGGCACAGTGTGTGAGCTACTGCAGGGGCGAGAGTGTTCAGAGCCTAGCGCATGCTGCTGTGAGAAGAGGCTGGCCTGCAGCTGTGCGCTGAGGAGGTCTCTGTCTGCAAGAAGCTGCTAAAGCAAGAGGTTTGACTCCCAGAATAAAAAAGGTTCTCTTTGAAAAACTGTGCCCTGTGAGTAAGGGTGCAGGAATACTGCTGGAGGTCCCTCTGAAATTATTTGTTCTGGGCCCTTTTGAAGGGGTGCAGTTGAGCAGGCCACAAAATGGAAACTGAAATTTGCTGCTTGAGATAGAAAACGGTCTGCCTCCAAGCAGAGCAGGAGCTCCTGACTGTGAATGAATTACTGCAAATTTCAGGGGACGATCAAACAAATATAAGGTGCAAAAGCTGCAGAGGTTTGATCAAGTATATTCGGCAGCATTTAGAGAGTGAAACTGTTAGCTCAGTGGAGGATGAGGAAATGTCCATATTGCTCCATCTGAATGATCGAAATAAGGATATGATTTAGAAAGAGAAGGGCAAACCAGAGCAGGAAAAGCCTAAACAGATAAAATCCACTCAGCAGTATAAAGAAGCTTTAACAGTTTGTCAGACCGTGGAACAGGTAGTGCTGCAGCAACAAAAGACGACAGGGCAATTTAGAGCTAAACTGATGAAAACTGAATCAGTGCAGCCTACTGAAAATGAAAGTAATAAGGGAACAGCCTCAGATTACTCCAAACCTGCTATCAGTATTTAGGAAAGATTTCAGAATTACAGGACAGACTCCACACAAAAAGACAAACTGTTTTAGTAGTCTGGAATATCAAATTGAAATGGATTAAATAAAGGTTATCCATAGTTAGAAAATACAGAAGGTGCAATTTATGCAGCCCAAGATTAAAACTCCAAAGTTATCTGAAGGGCAAGAGTGAGCTTCACATTGCCTAAACTCTAAGGCAGATCCTACAAACAAATCAGAAAGAAGAAAATGCCACTGATTTCTATCAGAAATAAACTAAGGCGGTTCAAGAACCCAAAAGAGATCCTGCTGGATTTTCTGGAGAGTGCAGTGGATATTTGTCAAAAAATTATCTTTGCATCAGAGAAGAAGACAGAGTCCTGCACTAAGATACCAGCTTGAATTGGTCCAAAGTCAGTTTCTACAGTCTCTTTGTATTGGGCTGCAAAATGAGACTATTATAGCTGACCTAAAACTGAATTTACGTGTAGCTGATGAACTTTTGTTGGAAAAACTGAACATTGCCTGTAGTATTGAAATGGAGCACCAGCAAAAATTAAGAGCATCAGGGCAACTAAGGCCATTACAAATAAATGCTATGCAATCTGTTTTGAAAGAAGGAGAAACCAAAGATCTCACCATGGTCAAAGAACATAAATGCACAAAGCCAAATTCATTCGCTATTCAGGTGGAACAATGAAGCAATCTGACAATTAGCAATTGAAATGGCTGCTTTCACGAAGACCAAGTTATAGGAAGACCTCTAGTAATTCCCCAGATTTTGCAAACCAGAAAGGACAAGCGCCAAAGAGTTACCAGAGATGCTGCCAATGGGAAAACTCAACTGAAAGATATGATCGCTGCTACAAGTGTGATAGCAGTGAAAGATTGGCAATGTCAGCAACTGGAAAATGAGAGAGGTGCATGACCAGGGACAAGGAGTGATCAACCCAAAATGGAAGTCCCAATACACTTACTCCTTTTGCCAAAAGAAAGGAAATGAAGGGCAGTTTCTGCCGTGTTCCAGGTGCCTTCAAGAACTATATTCAAGGAATTGTAAAATACAGCACTGGAGGAAACTTAAAATTAATTGCCAAACCCTGGAGAACAGCAGTAAGTACCCAATCTCTGGGTCATCAGAGCTTTAATGGAGGGGCTCCTAGACAGCAAAGAAAGGTTGCCAAGTTGGTTGGAAAAAAGGCGTTTAGTGTGGTGTTATATCAATGACAGGAAAGTAAAAGCATTATGGGACATTATGTTAGATATTGAAGGCAGGCTAGATTTAAAAGCAGTGAATGGCACTGAAGTTCCTTATGAAAGCAGCCATTAATCATTTCCCTGCCATTGTGGGGGCCTAGGGCATTGGTCCCCCTTGGCCCCTCCTAGTCTCTGCCTGTAACAGCTAATAGTCTAATCTCCTGTGGGCCTTAATACTTTGGTTCAGTTGTTGGGTTTAGTGTGCGGGTGCTGGGTAGCGTTGGTGGCCTGTGATATACACGAGGCCAGACAAGATGATCTAGTAGTCCCTTTTGGCCTTGAACTTCTTCCCTACAGCCAATGCTTAACACAGCCTCCCTTTGCTTCCCAAGCCTCTCTAGCTTCTCCGTAAGTCTTCCCAGCTACTCCTTTCTCTGATGAACTAACCACTCTTCCACTCTTCTTGGGCTTCACTAAAATTCTTTCACTTAGTCTCCCCCACAAGAGTGTAACCTACTCCCTGTGGTTCGTCCTACCTGGGTTCTTGCCAGTTTAAACCCTATCTCAGGTTTAAACCCACCACAGGAGCCTGATCTGCTCAGTGGGTTTCTTTCTGCAGGACAGTCCTACCTCATCTGTGGTGTCTCCCCATGCTGAGTTCCCTCTGGTTCCTTGTAAGTCCAAGTGCCTAGCAATCTTTATTTAGCTACCCCTTCTCTGGCTGGGAGGCAATCAAGCAATTAGTCAATCACAGGTGCACTAATTGGCTCTAGCTCCTTGTCTAACAGGTGATTGGACTAAGCTCCATTATGTTGTGCAACTCTTAACCTCAGCACTTCATATAGAGGTAAATTGTGCAAAACCCATAGTTAATTTAATACAGCAGAAGGGCAAAAAGGCAGAGGATATTTGCACAGTCAAGAAAGAAGCAAGAGCTCTCACTGTTCCGAGAGGACAAACGGTTGAAATGATGTGTATAACAAAAGCGAACTGCACAGAGGGAAGTATCATGGTACTATTTATTCCAAATGAAACAGCACCATGGCCTGAAGGTCTGGAGATTACAGAACACCAAATGTGTTTTCCAAAAGCAAACTCTCAGATCTGAGTAAATGTCAGGAATATCACTAAACATGGTATCATCTTAAAGAGGAGAATCATAATAGGATGATTACAGCAGGTCGATGCTATCTGCCCTATCCAATTACCACAGAAGTCAGAAAGTGGTCCCCATTAAAAGGAAATGAACATTATAATAATTAATCAACAATGCAGGCTGAGTATAAAGATGTATCACAAATCCCTAGTAAAAGATGGGCTTCTCCTGTCAGCTTACAATACCTCTCAGAGGTGGAAAAAGAAGAGGTCACAGAGATGCTGCAAAAGAATGCAATCAGATTAAGATGTAGGGTGTACTGGAATTTTGGAGATGGACATTAAGCTGGCTGACAAGGTTCCTGTCCAGAAAACATAATGTCACTCCCTGACCATTGTATAATGAACTAAAGAGCTACATAAAAGATCTTCTTGCCAGACGGTGGATACAAAAATGTAAGTCACCGTATTCCCCACCTGTGGTGAAGGATGACCCAACACTCTCACAAATCTTGGGAGACAGGCCAGTTCTTGCCTACAGACAGCCCCGCAACCTGAAGCAAATACTCACCCACAACCACACACCACACAACAGAACCACTAACCCAGGAATTTATCCTTGCAACAAAGCCCGTTGCCAACTGTGCCCACATATCTATTCAGGGGACACCATCACAGGGCCTAATAACATCAGCCACACTATCAGAGGCTCGTTCACCTGCACATCCACCAATGTGATATATGCCATCATGTGCCAGCAATGCCCCTCTGCCTTTTACATTGGTCAAACTGGACAGTCTCTACGTAAAAGAATAAATGGACACAAATCAGATGTCAAGAATTATAACATTCATAAACCAGTCGGAGAACACTTCAATCTCTCTGGTCACGCAATCACAGACATGAAGGTCGCTATCTTAAAACAAAAAACTTCAAATCCAGACTCCAGCGAGAAACTGCTGAATTGGAATTCATTTGCAAATTGGATACTATTAATTTAGGCTTAAATAGAGACTGGGAGTGGCTAAGTCATTATGCAAGGTAGCCTATTTCCCCTTGTTTTTTCCTACCCCCGCCCCCCCCAGACGTTCTGGTTAAACTTGGATTTAAACTTGGAGAGTGGTCAGTTTGGATGAGCTATTGCCAGCAGGAGAGTGAGTTTGTGTGTGTGTGTGTGTGTCCCCGGGGAAAAAAAAAGGGGGGGGGGTGAGAGAGCCTGGATTTGTGCTGGACATGGCCCACCTTGATTACCATGCACATTGTAGGGAGAGTGGTCACTTTGGATGAGCTATTACCAGCAGGATAGTGAGTTTGTGTGTGTGTGTTTTTTGGAGGGGGGTGAGGGGATGAGAGAACCTGGATTTGTGCAGGAAATGGCCCACCTTGATTATCATGCACATTGTGTAGAGAGAAAGGGAGTGCTTGTGGCACCTTAGAGACTAGCCAATTTATTTGAGCATGGGCTTTCATGGGCTACAGCTCACTTCATCGGATGCATCCGATGGGGTGGGCTGTGGCTCACGAAGGCTCATGCTCAGGTGGGTTGGTTGGTCTCTGGGGTGCCTCAAGTACTCCTTTTCTTTTTGCGAATACAGACTAACACGGCTGTTACTCTGAAACCTGTCATTGTGTAGAGAGTTGTCACTTTGGATGGGCTATTACCAGCAGGAGAGTGAGTTTGTGTGTGGGGGTTGGAGGGTGAGAAAACCTGGATTTGTGCTGGAAATGGCCCAACTTGATGATCACTTTAGATAAGCTATTACCAGCAGGACAGTGGGTGGGAGGAGGTATTGTTTCATGATCTCTGTGTGTATATAAAGTCTGCTGCAGTTTCCACGGTATGCATCTGATGAAGTGAGCTGTAGCTCACGAAAGCTCATGCTCAAATAAATTGGTTAGTCTCTAAGGTGCCACAAGTACTCCTTTTCTTTTTGCGAATACAGACTAACACGGCTGTTACTCTGAAAAGAGAAATGGAACATTTTGACTAGGCATAGACTATAGAGTTAAACAAACAAACAAACAAAAACTATTACAGATGGACATCCTTTTCCCCAGAATTTAAGAGATTCTCAGTAATTTAGGTGGCAGCCTATGGTATTCTGTCCTTGATCAAGGTAAAGCTTATTGTCAGGGATTTTAAAAGTAAGGAAAGTGCACACCAGATTGCCTTCATCACACCCTGGGAATTATATGGATGGTTTGAATTACTCATAGATTCAATAATGCCCCCGCAGAATTCTAGCATTGAATGGAAGAATACCTGGAAGATGAGAGGTGGAATATGCATACCCTACCTACCTTGATGTGCTTGTCTACAGCAAAGAGTTCAGGGATCATGTACAATATGCTAGGAAAGTTCTCAAAAGTCAAAAGAAAAGTAATATCGAACTATGCACAAGTACCTGTGATTTGTTCAAGTAGGAGGTGCGCTATTATACAAATATGGTGTCAGTTCAGGGGTATAAAGTGAACACAAAACACATAACTGTTGTACAATCTTTGAAAGAAAGAACTCCTTCCATGGTAAGGGAAGTAAAATTTGGTTAGGTTCCTTAGCTGTCACAGGGTATTTTTACAGGATTTTTGAGGGTTGGAAACCCATAGTGTGCTATCCTTTCCAATCCCAAATATCCTCGTTTCAAAAAGAAAAAATATGTCAAGGGAACAGGACAGTTACCGGTCAACCAACCAGTGATGTGGCCAGAACTACACTGAAGAGATTTAGGACAACTGATTCACAGTCTGTCCAATTCTCTGATTATGGCCTACCTAGATTTCCAGAAACCATTCAGTTTGTGTACTGATGCCTCAGATGAGGGCAATCCTGTACCAGCACCAAGAAGGAAATCTCTGGATGATTGCCTCTGCATCGAGAACTCTGACACCTGTATAGAAGAACTACCACTTACATTCTTGGAAACTGGAGTTTCCAGCTCTGAAGTGGGCTATATCAGAAAGGTTCAGAGATTACCTCTTCTATGCACCTTCATTTACACTCTGCAGCGGTAATTCACTAATGTATGTGATGACACTGGCGAAACTAAATATTGCTAGTCATAGATGGGGTTCAGGAGCTTTCAGATTTCAACTTCATGACAAAATACCATCATGAGACTGTGAACACTGATGCTGACAATTTATCCAGGGAACCTTTAAATATGGAAGCACACATGAGAGAATGCACACATGATTATAACCTTGAGAGCATTCCAGCAATTGTTCAAGCTGTGAAAGTCCAAAAGGAGGGTGATGTGGAGTGGGTTTTGGCAACTATGCCAAATCTATATACTCCACAAGCAAACAAATACAACATATTGAACCCCATAGCTGAAAAATTATGTACTGATGAGTTAAAACCCCATTCTTCAAATACTCTCTGCTGTGCAGTCAGTGTGATTATTATTACTATTACTATTGTTATTTATTTGTATTACCATAAGGCCTAGAAGCCCTCATCATGGACCCCATTGTGCTGAGTGCTCTACAAACAGAACAAGAAGACAATCCCTGCCTTAGAGTGCTTACAATCTAAGTAAGAGCTTATAATCTAGTGACAACTACCTTTCTTCAAAGCTGGAGTGGGGTTTACTGCAGGGGTAGTTCCCCAGAAGAGACACTTACAACATTGGAAATAGGGAGGTGGGTCCCCAAATTAGAAGCTGGGTGTCATGTATTTCATTTACACAGTATGTTTCTGGGCTTCTACTAGCAGGTCAGGCTTCTGTACCAGATCTGGCTACAGAGAGCTTTCTCCCCAGGCAGATTCACAACAGATGTGTACACTGTAAGATCCTTTAATGTTCTGCCGGGGGTGGCTGAGGTTAGCTTAAATAAGGTATGTTACACACAGTGCCACCTAGTGGCTGAACATAATACATTGTTCAGTTCCATTTGGAACTCAGCCTATGTACGTCTTTCTCAATGCAGCAATATTTTAAGAGAATGTTACTCTTATGTGTTATTTTCAAACCAATTCTGTTTTCCATGTTGTGTGCCTATCCTTTGCTCTTACACTTCAATTTCACTGTCATTTGGAATCTGATATAAAGAGAGAGGCCTGAACCAAAACTCTAGATCTGAACACCCTCAAACACAGAAAGGCTTGAAATCTCAGTATTGCTAACTCCAAGTGTTTCAAAATCACAAGTCAGGTCTTCAAAAATCATGAGGTAATATCCATGCAGTAATGCATTTGGAGTTCTGTTTATTTGCCTTCTGGCATTTTAGAGTTCACATATTCAAGCTTTTCTCTGGAACCAGGAGGGCTGGAAGTTAAGAATTATTTTTAAAATGAATGTTGAGAGTCTGTAGTCAGGGTCTAAGGCTTTAAGAAAAACACTCAGTATCATGAGATTTGTGATTAAAATCACATGAGTTGGCCACACTGAAACCTGGATCAAATTTTGGTGGTATTAGCCTATTTCTAGATATAACTCTATATGGAAAGAGGGCATAATGCTCCTTCCTCTGTCTATAAGCACAATACCTGTTAACTGACAGCTTGTTAAGCAATTATTGCAGTAATTCCTGGTTTTAATATCGGTAATAAAATGTAACATTTGTCTTCCCTTTTTTAGTAGAAATTTATTGACCCTGGTGATCATGGCATGGCTAGTCTTCATAGAAGAGGATAGCAACTATCAATGAAAGATTTCTATTGAAGTACCAAACTGTAGTGTGAGTTTAAAATTATTGATTTTCACTGAATTTATTACTTGAAGCTTTATGCTTAGAGACATACATTCAATGTTTGTCTGATGGCAAGGTTCAGGGAAATATTTCTGACAGTGTTTTCCTTGTGCCCTGCACTGACTGATCTAAATTTACAGTTGACCTCACTGACAATAATTCTGTCAGTAGATAGGTCCTTCAGGCAAATTGCCAGTTCAGACATGAAACTCTGCAACTGGAAGAATGCAGAAAGTCTTTTACATTAATACTGTAGTGTGGCAGAAGATGTAAATTTTTCCTGACAAAGCTGGCATTACAGTTCCTTGCAACTCTCTCCTTTATCACTTTTCTTCCAAACAAGGAAGAAGGATTTCTTTCAAATCATTTTTTCCCCCTCCTGGGTAGAGTCCAACCATATTAAAATGCTGATTTAAAAATTCCAATTATTCATTATTATTCTTGAAACTTTGTCCACATAAATGAAAATTTGTAGCTACTAAGAAAATTTTAGTTAGTTCCTCATTCTGTGTTTTGAAATAGCTTTTCTACTAACTACTAATGGAAGAGTTAGAAATTGTTGAATAAGTGAGAAATTTTTTTCTTACTAATTTGCTGCAGGGATTTTACTGACTCTATCTATTAACTCTAATGTTAGTAAGTGCATGACATTTTATTTTATACGTAGGGGGGTGTGAGTGCATGTGCCTGGGTGCGTGTGTAAATCATGCATTTACAAACATTAATCTTATCAGATTCATACTTTTCATGAACTAGATATTCACTAGTATGAGTGAGTTAAAAAGAAATTTCTTACAAGGAAAATAAAAAAGAATTATAACTCTTCAGTGATGATACTGTTTTATAGGATATTATTTTTATTTTTCTTCACAGAAAAGCAAAGCTTTCAGCGTAAGTGTAATGTGTCCTTAGATGAGTGTTTTGTGCTGGCATCTGTTATTTATGTAGATATGCATGCAGTGTTTAGGTGGTAAAATATCTTTGCCTGAATAGGCCTGTCTGAATTTCTAAACCACCTTTTGCAACGAGTCAATAAGCTATAGTTCACAAGTGAGTGCCTCCCAGTTATATAGCTTGATATAAAAATATTAACATATGCTAGACAGGTCCCTTATCAATGTAACAAGATAATATGTCCATAATTGCTGAATTTGAGCGATAGCTGCAGCCGTACTCCCTTATATTGTGAGCCCATCAGATCAGCCAGGTTGGGTCACATCATTAAAGCGTTCCACAGTGGTCTCCCAGAAAGTATGGCAGAAAGTGGTGGACACACTCTTGATCCCTGAATTGGTACCAAACACAGTGCTAGCAGGTACTATGTTGCTTAAAGTGCCATCTTTTGGACAAGTTCTTGACCAAATGGTTAAATATCTGGGGTCACTTTCAGAGATTTTGGTGTAGCCTTATGTCCTAGATAAATGCCAGCTTGGATAACTGCATTCTGCCTTCCTCAGATTCTCCTTTAATATAATTAATTCTTTACTTCCGGATCCTATACCCTTGTGTGCTGTTGCCATGTATTGTCAAATAGCTACTGCATTTCAGTGTCTGGTACACTGTACACTAATTTGTATACAGATTACAGGTTTCAGAGTAACAGCCATGTTAATCTGTATTCGCAAAAAGAAAAGGAGTACTTGTGGCACCTAAGAGACTAACCAATTTATTTGAGCATAAGCTTTCGTGAGCTACAGCTCACTTCATCGGATGCATACTGTGGAAAGTGTAGAAGATCTTTTTATACACACAAAGCATGAAAAAATGGGTGTTTACCACTACAAAAGGTTTTCTCTCCCCCCACCCCACTCTCCTGCTGGTAATAGCTTATCTAAAGTGATCACTCTCCTTAAAATTTGTATGATAATCAAGGTGGGTTAAACCCTGGATTTGTGCTGGAAATGGTCCACCTTGATTATCATACACATTGTAAGGAGAGGTTTCAGAGTAACAGCCGTGTTAGTCTGTATTCGCAAAAAGAAAAGGAGTCCTTGTGGCACCTTAGAGACTAACCAATTTATTTGAGCATGAGCTTTCGTGAGCTACAGCTCACTTCATCAGATGCATACCGTGGAAACTGCAGCAGACTTTATATATTCTCTGTGTATATATAAAGTCTGCTGCAGTTTCCACGGTATGCATCTGATGAAGTGAGTTGTAGCTCACGAAAGCTCATGCTCAAATAAATTGGTTAGTCTCTAAGGTGCCACAAGGACTCCTTTTCTTATTGTAAGGAGAGTGATCACTTTAGATAAGCTATGACCAGCAGGAGAGTGGGGTGGGGGGAGAGAAAACCTCTTGTAGTGGTAAACACCCATTTTTTCATGCTTTGTGTGTATAAAAAGATCTTCTATACTTTCCACAGTATGCATCCGACGAAGTGAGCTGTAGCTCACGAAAGCTTATGCTCAAATAAATTGGTTAGCCTCTAAGGTGCCACAAGTACTCCTTTTCTTTATACAGATTACCTTTGCTAAGAGAGCCTTTGGGATGAAAAGTACAATATAAAAGTACTGTGGTGAGAGGAAGGATGATATTAGGATGCTGGAGTGGGGATCTGAAATCTGGGTTCTCCCACAGACTTCCCCGTGACCTTGAGCCAGTCACTTGGTCTCTCTTGGTTTCATTTTCCCATGTGTAAAATGAAATAATAATTGTTTCTTTCCCCCATGCTTGTCTGTCTTGTCTATTTGGATTCTAGACTCTTTCAGACAAGGTGTCTAAATATATTTGTACAGTAGCTACCACAGTGGAGCCCTGACATCACTAGAAGTCTCTAGGTTGCTGTAATACAAATAATTAACAACAATAATATAAATGCGATTTGTTGTTGTTTACAGCCAAATGGCTACAAGTTTCTTCTGTTGATTTGCTTATACATGAAGAGCCCTCCCTCTCCAGTTTAAATGCATTTTTGCTTTCACATAAGATTTATAATGGGAGGAAATACTTCATTTGATTAACCTTCTGATTTATAAAACTAGACATTTATCATTATTTCAATGATACATCATGACTACATTTGAAGAAACACAGTAATGAGAGTTCAAATGTACATAGTTTTCTCTTGGAAACTAAAATTATTTATTTAAAACAAAGCCATGGATTGATCCTATGTTACTGAGAACAAAGGGGTCAAATATGTATTTTAGGCAATTTTCAGCCCTTTAAGTATGGACTGAGAAGGGAGGTGGAACATTACTAATATTAACAAGGAACTGTACAGGAGAACTGATAGAAGTTCAAGATTGACAAGTCAAATTATTTTGGGAGGGGGAACTCTGGGAAAAATTAGCATAAGAAATATATTATAAATAAGCACAAAATATTGAGATGAATGTGGAGAACTTCCTTTAGTGCTAATTAAGAAAGCTAATAGAATTGACAGAAATATAAATGGGAGAGTGAAAAATCAAGACTTTAAGAGCAGAGAATGGTAACTACAAAGCCTGAAAATGTCCAAATGTTTAAGCATCAGAAGAGCACAGTGTTTAATTTACCCTTCTCTACCACCTTTCCTCCCATCCCATTTACTGTTAGTCATTAGACAGCTTCTCACTTCTCAGAACATTTCACTAGTTATAAATGGACATGGTCCTGTGGCACACATTTCAGATTAATTCAGGTTTTGCTGATCCTGGGTTTTATTTCTGGGCCATCTCTGATCTGACAGCAGTGTTGTTCATTTTGGTGTCTCATTTAAGTACTAGTAAATCCTTATCCAAAGCCTAAAATTGCTATTTATTATAAAGTAATTCATGTAAATTAATGTCCATAATATGAGTCTGTAACACCATATTCCAGCCATGTATATACAGTACACTGAAGGTACAGCAGATTCCTGGCCCCTTAAATATATTTAAAAGTCTCTTAAGGGCAATTACCACTTCCTACCACTGGAGGACCAGTCAGTCCATTCAGTGCAAGCCAGTTAGGTTCAGGTTTTTCCCTTAATAACATAGTGTTGCATAATTAGATGTATTGTGTGGGGGCAAGGAGCTAACAAGCAGCTGGGATATTTAATTTTTTACTGTAGTGTCTGAGGACTCAGTTAGGCCCAGGTCCCCTTTGTGCTAGACGTTGTGCAAAGAGAGAGGATTGGTCCCGCTTCTGAAGAGAAAAGCCACATAAGACGTTTGTGTGCGAGGAAAGTGTTTATCAAAATAGACAATTATATGTGCGTATATATATATACACACACACACATTTTGCTATTACACTAATAAACATTGACTTTCCACAACTGCAGTGCAGTCTAGTCTATAAACATTGGCTGATTTCTTGTAGGTATCATAACAGATGTAGTTTTGTGAAGGGTTTCAAACAATATGGGTCATTGTGTTTCAAACAATATGGGTCATATGGCTGTTCAATATGATGACAATGTTTCATGTATAGTGCCCTTTTAATGCTGATTGTAACACTATGCAATGAGCTTCATTTATACTCTCACAAGAAACTCATTTTTACTCTTCTTCCCAAAAGCATTCTTTCCTCTAAAATATCAGCTTCGGGCCCAGATCTGTTCCTACCAAAATTATTAATAAAATTTCCACTGAGTTCAATGGAAATAGGACTGGATCATAAGGTATTGATTCAGCAAAGCACTTATACAAACTACTTTGAATTGGGGCTGCAGTCACTACCTTTCTGAGTTTTAACAGTGTTTTCTTTTGACATGGATGATAAGGAATACAATTAATAGTCTGTGTACAGTAATGTGTACAAAAATTCCAGAGCTGCTCTTTCTCATAACATAGAGAATCCATAAAAAGTTTTTTAAAGAATTGTACCTCCAACCACAAAGAAAAATATGAAAAGGAATTAAGAAAAAAACAACCACCAGTTCTGACTTTTCAAAATATAATATGCTTTTTAGATCCTATAAATCTATTTTATTGCTTACCTTGAATGCCCTGGATGATAAATTTCTTTATTTGTAATATGCTTATTTGCAATATGGAATACCTGTGAAGAATCACAACTACGATCCAAAGAAAGGAGAGTTAAATGAAATATTCAGGGTACCAAGAAACTTTCATATATACTTACTAATCTACACAATGTACTATTCATAAAGCACATAGGTGCCAGTCTGCTCTACAATTAGAACCCTATTCTATGACTAATACAAATTGACCAGGAGAAAGAACAGGTGACTTCGTCTATTCATTTCTGGTCAGTCTTGCCAAGCCAACTAGAAAGTGCATCTCTATTAGCTCTAAGAAAAGGAGGACTTGTGGCACCTTAGAGACTAACCAATTTATTTGAGCATAAGCTTTCGTGAGCTACAGCTCACTTCATCGGATGCATACTGTGGAAACTGCAGAAGACATTATATACACAGAGACCATGAAACAATACCTCCTCCCACCCCACTCTCCTGCTGGTAATAGCTTATCTAAAGTGATCATCAAGTTGGGCCATTTCCAGCACAAATCCAGGTTTTCTCACCCTCCGCCCCCCCCCCCCCCACAAACTCTCTCTCCTGCTGGTAATAGCCCATCCAAAGTGACCACTCTCTGGAGAGAGAGTTTGTGTGTGTGGTTTTTGGAGGGAGGTGGGGGGGGGTGAGAAAACCTGGATTTGTGCTGGAAATGGCCCACCTTGATTATCATACACATTTTAAAGAGAGTGGTCACTTTGGATGGGCTATTACCAGCAGGAGAGTGAGTTTGTGTGTGGGGGTTGGAGGGTGAGAAAACCTGGATTTGTGCTGGAAATGGCCCAACTTGATGATCACTTTAGATAAGCTATTACCAGCAGGACAGTGGGTGGGAGGAGGTATTGTTTCATGATCTCTGTGTGTATATAAAGTCTGCTGCAGTTTCCACGGTATGCATCTGATGAAGTGAGCTGTAGCTCACGAAAGCTCATGCTCAAATAAATTGGTTAGTCTCTAAGGTGCCACAAGTACTCCTTTTCTTTTTGCGAATACAGACTAACACGGCTGCTACTCTGAAACCTGTCTATTAGCTCTGTTATCCCAATAAAATAAAAACCAGCAGGATCTTATTAAAGGCGAAAAGGCAAAATACCACATTTATTGTGAATACAAAAAGAATCATAGTAAGCAGTTAGTTATAGCTATAACATTCCATTCAATCTCATATTTATTCACACATTCATTCATACAAACACACACACACAAACACACACACAGCTTCTGCAAGGTTGTTATCATAGTTACCAGCCATAGAGTTGCTCATGCCAAGCCACTGGCCAGGTGGCCTGGACATGAGGAGGGAGCAGGGCCTTGTCAGATGCACATCTGATGCTCCTGGAAGTTGGTTTGCAGAATCAGACCCCAAAGTTCTCACTTTCCAGAGTCCATTTTTATAGGAATATCTTCCTATGCCAGTCTATGGGAATTGCTTCATCATGCTGTTGCTGAATCAATCAGCAGATGGAACATTCCTGATGGCTCCGTGCTGCTAGATGTTATCTTGTTCTTTGGTTCTCCCATTCTTGAGGCTGTTGGGTGGATTCTAGTCTGCCCTCCGGGGGTCCTCTGGTTATTTCCACTTGACGCCTTCTTCAGCCGATGGACACTGGATTCTTAGGCTGGCACCTCCCTGATCATTCAGTTATTATCCACACCAACATCCATCCACATACATCCTCTATCTCTATTTTAATCACAATTGTTAACAAAGCGAGATGAATACAACAAAAGGGCGGGGAGTCTCTGGGTGCTGTTTCTATTGTTACAGAGTATTGCTTTGAGTCTCTCTCTGTGTGAGTAGTTGTTGTTACAAAGAATTGCTTTGAGAACAGACTCTGTCTTAGAATGTACTAACACAATTAGTAGCTTGCAAGTTTCACACATAGAGGGAGAGAAACAGTACCAAAAACCAAGAGACCTCTTAATTAGTAATACCCTGGAATTTAAACTATGGGGAATCAAACTCATTTGTGATTTTAACACAGAACTTCATTAATATGATCCAACAGCTCTTTGACAATCAGTAGAAGATTCATGACCATGGACTACCCATATATTGACAAAACAAACCAGTCTTATGTTCCACTAACAACAAAATCTTTGTCAATAGCTAAAATGTATGAAAGAGGCATTAACCAGTGAATGAGATTTAGCCTCACTTCCTGCTAATTTTGCTCATTCACATAGCTCCATTAACTTCAGTGGGACTACTTGTGTGAGTAAAATTGACAGGCTTTTGCCTGTAGTGGCCAATTTCCAAGAATTAATTTCTGTCAAAAACAAAACTGAGACGTGCTCCTCACATCAGAGCCAATAAGAAGTTCATCAAAATCCACTGGGACTTGGGACATTTCTTAACTTGGAAGGTGTGGCTGTGGGAAAGTCAGAAAAGTGTTTGCAATATGAGGGCACCAGACAGTTACGCTATTCCAGTTCAAGTGCTGTGAATTGTGGGGCCCAATCCCAAACCTGAAAACATTTTATGTTCACCATAACAAGGAAGGAGAGTCTGCACACAAGTTGTTAATAATCTGTTTTTAACACCCAGCTTCTGCCAAATGCATAATAGTGGTTCATCGGGAATCAATAAAATCATTGATTTACAGATGTGTCTTGCTCGGGGAACATTTCAGGGTGGAGCAGAGGGGGGGCTGGACTTAAAATTAGGACGAACACCAGAGCAAGTAGGTATATTGGTGAGGAGGATGGGGGATCCACTGTAATTTACCATGGGGTTCTGGTTCCTGCTGTGGCTTGGGGTTTTCCTTAGGTTTGTCAGTGAAGGGGAGCTTTCTCAACTGGCTTCTCCAAGTAGGGGTGAAAAATCACATGCTCCTTGTGCTCTTGGTCTTCTGGGGCATCCTCTGTGGTCCTTGCTGCCTCTTTGCCTTCTCCCTCATCAGCATTTGAATGAGGCCAACAAGGTGTAGCAGGGGGTCATAAGCCACCTGAGGCTCTGTCCTGGGAGCTCCTGACAGCACCCAGTCCAGCTCATCACAGAAGGGGCTTATACAGTGAGCCCTCCCGGAGAGACACTTGAGTTTTTTGCTCTCCTGTTCCAGAGCCTCCAGTGCTTGATCCATTCCCAGCATGGGCCAGAGTCTGCTCAATGCCCTTCTGCTCCAGTCTCTGTGAATGATCTTGCCGTTTCATGAGAAGTCAGGGAGGATAGTGTACTCTGACCACACATTGATCAGTAGTGACCCTGGTGTGATCAGCAGGCCAGGCAGTTGCTCTCAGAACAGGAGCCATGTTCACCGGCATTGATCAAAAGAAAGTGGCAGAAAACTGTTCTGATGTGGTCAGCGCAGCTTGCTACTACTGGCAAAAAAAGGGGGCGGGGACTTTATAGATTGGGTAAGGGTCAGGCAGAAAAGGGTTCTGTGCAGTGTGTGGGAGGAGGACTATTGAAACTCAAGATCTGGCACTTGCCCCTTAACCCTATATGCACTGCAAACTGGCATGGAGATGGGCCGTGCCACAGCCTGAGATGTGTACTTACCACAGCCCTCAGGCATGGTAGTTGACTCACCCTCTCCTCTCCTTCAAATACGTGATTCTGGGGCGTCTAGATGTGTACAACGGGGGAGAGGGTTATGGCACAGCCACACGCGTGGACATGTGGACAGTCACTGGTGCAAAGGTACCCCAAGACTCTGAGGGGGTCTGGATGAAGGTAGAAGTTATAGCAGCTTAGACTGCTGGAGATTTACTTAAAATCACCTCTGAATTAGGCCCAGTGAAAGGCAGATTTTAGTGAACCATATATTGTAGTCTTGAAACACTTACGTAAATGTAACCACCTTTGATCGGAAGAGGCAGCAAGATATTAATTTTTAAATTGGATGTTCTGTTCAGTGAAGGTTTCTGCCAAAAACTATCTTAAATCCTATTTAAAATGGAAATCTAAACAAGGTGTCAGAGTAAAAAACTAAATAGGCCTGTCAACTAACTTTTAGTACAATATATTATAAAAAAAGATTTCCAGCAATATTCTGTTACTGTGAAAGTCTACTCTTAAGCATTTCTGATAAAACAGTAAAACATTTATTAGTATCAATTATGTATGTCTAGATACATCTCCTTTTAACTATAACTTTTAAATGAATAACGATGAATACATGCATTAAAACTACCCCAAACCTGTATTCCTGTTGCTATTTGAAATTCTTAATGCATAATCTCCATTCTGAGTGTGAATTTAGAGACAATTTTTAGTGTGTTCAGTGTTCAACTGGTGTGAGTCTCCAGTGAGATGGGAATAGTAATGGCATGCAGCTCTCACATGGCACTTTGGTCCTTTACAGTGTTGGTGTAACCCAGGCTAGTTGTCAGGATGACTTTCATGATCATGCAGAAAGTGGCTTTTCAAGATTCTGTTTTTATAGCCACCATGCCAAATATGGGCCTATACCAGAAGACGTCTCACTCTTTGTATTCTTTGAGGCACACATGGTTTCTTGTTTCGGCTGAAATTTCATTACTGGGGAGAGAGTGAATAATACATTTCCCCCTCTATGATCAGACCATTATATCTTGTAATTTGAGATGTGAGTCTGCCTTTGCTTAGATTAGGATAAAGAATCAATGTCAGTGGTCCTCCTGTGAAGACAACTAGACCAAATTCAGTTTCAGAATTTCCTAAAGGATTATATTTTTAGCTATCTGACAGTGGTCTCATAAGGCAGTGTAACTATCACTTGTTCTCAACCACTTATCCTAAGTGTCCTTTTGCTGTATGTCATGCACACAGATCATTGTAGTTTGCATTCCATTAGACTTATACGACAGCAAAGTATTTAAAAAAAAAGAGAAAGAGACCCTTCAGATCTCTGTCACAAACAGGTACAAAATGGCCACCTTCAGTGTGGTTGGGTCTTTACTGTGTCTGTCTGTTCCTAATTCAAAGACAGATTGCTACATAGGAAAGAAAAGGCAGAGTTCATGCTTTCTGCAGAACTAGAACATTGTACAGTTTTTCCTGAATTTTTAAACATTTTTTCTTATAATTTAATGCAAGTTTCTCCTGCTTTGGACAGTGGTGTTTATAGATGTCTTGCAACAATTGAAACCTATAAAACACAAGTTAGAGTGACAATACTGAAATTTCATTTCAAGTCAGATTGACTATAGCATAAGAGTTTTTAAAGTCCTGCATGGTGTCTGTGGTGGACATAGAAAGATCATTCTTTGCTTGCACCATTGCATTTGTGGAATTTCATCCAGCAGGACTGATAGTGGACACCTTGGTAAGTTCTATCCTCAGAATGAGGGCCAGATTTTTTCCCCATGGTTAGGAGTTGTCTCTCTTTCACAGAAAAGATCAGCTAGCTATGGTCTGAGCTGGAGGGTACAAATAGACCATCTTCCTTTGGTTGAATTTAAGCAAGTATTTCTCACTGAGAGGCAGCTCTTTAGTTGATGTAAATTGGCATAGCTCCATTGGACCAATAGAGCTATGCCAGCTTGCACCAACTGAGGTTCTGGTCTTGAGTTTCTAGATATTTTGGCAGCGTTTCATCTGGCAACTTTCCCCTCGTGGCTGATTAAAATGAAGTGGAGATGAACTGAGTCCACTGTTGGTTAAGAATGTTATTGCATCCCTGTTGGAGGGCAGGATGCTATCTTCCCTTAAGTCTGCAGTTCTTTGGCCTTTGCTCAAGAAGCCATTTCGTGATACTGGAGATCTTGCATGAACCAGCTGCATATCTGACAGAATGGTAAAGCTATTGCATAGGAGTGCAAGTGCCCAGCAAATTCCTACCTAGTGGTCTTTAATCATGCATAGAAATATGTTGTGTCTAGTAATAAAAAAGGATAAAAACAGGAGGGAACACACTACTACTTTATGCGGGAAACCTGTAAAACAGAAACAGCAAGGAAAAACTGATCAACTACTAGGTACAAGAGCTAATATTAGCTACAAAAGAGAACTCCCCTATATAACTAGGAGATCTTCAGTCGTGATTACATATTTAGACAGTTACCCAGCTATCTAAGAGGAGAAAGGTAATAGTCTAGAAACTTGGAAAAATGGTAGACACAGCTGTGGGCCCATTCACAGAGCTTTTCCTCACCAAATATTCATATTTTGCCCTTGGCTATAGTTGTGTCAAAACGACACTGAATGAATTCAGGCTGATGCTTCGTTTGTGTGGTTTAGTCAGTGGTTTTACACAACTGGAGCTGACTGCTGTAGTGATGTGGAAGAAATGAAGTAATGGCAACAAGTTACATCAAGTCAATCTTTTGCCTGTTAGTAGTGGAGGCTGGGGACTGAGCTGAAAGGCTTACTTTGGCGGAAGGATGGAGGATACTTTTATTTGAATAAAGCATTGTCTGCATTATTCCATTTCATACTGCTCATTAAGCACATGTACATCCCCCTTCCATTATCTCCTATGTTTTTCACAGCCTTCCTTTTGGTGTTGATACAACATTATTATGAACAATGGCTCAATGCTTTACGGGGTGTGAGTGAGAACACTGGTTGGTACTAAAAGGTGTGGTCCCCAGTGGGTCAGTGTATTTTGGAGATGAACAGGATTTCTTGCTTATAGCAGCTATAGCTGTAATCGTGCAACTAGGATTAATTTCGAATTTGAGTGGTTCCATTGACTTTAGTGGGGTTACTAAAAGGTAAAAAGTTAGGCATGTTTGTAAGTGTTGCAATGTTGGGAACCATGTCAAAAGGGTGAAATGTTCCCTTGACAGTGCTAACTGGGAAAGCTTCATAGGCAAAAGAAATCATGTTTAGCAGCATTTGTCATAATATTGGGGCTACTTCAAATTTGCATGTGTGAGAATGTTTTGTGTGGTCTTGGGCTATAAGCTCTCTGTCCCTCAGTTTTGCCATCTGGACAATGGGAATAATGACATTTCTCTGACTCACAGAGAATAAACACATTAAAGATTGTGAGATGCTCAGCTACTATGGCAATAGGAGCCATGTAAGTACCAAAAAGAGATGAAAATAGGTTGGCTATAGTAATATCTTTTTCAGAAAGCTGTGTTCCATATAGTTAATCAAATGAAAATGATATGGAGAAGAGATCTGTGTGTTGCTGGTTCAGTTGGGAGCACATTTTGACTTTTCTTATGGTAAGCAGCATGTTCGTGCAAGTCGTATATTGCATGTTGTCGCGTATATCTTTCATTTCAAGGAAAAATAGCATTGAGATTTTGATAGCTGGGTGTTAGTGACATAGAACTTGAATAATAATACTTTGCGTTTAAATATTCCCTTCATTTAAAGATTTCAGTGCATTTTAAAAAAATTTTTTAGTTCTCACAAACATCTGTGTGATATAACACTCACCATTAAAAATAAACATTTGCCAGCAATTACCCCATAGTAGTGTGTTGGTGTGAATGTGTTTTCTATTGAAATATAGCAAATACAGCAGGATCTGATTTCAGTGTGGTAACTATTGGTAAATGCTACATTTTAATGGAAGGCATTATAGGCAAATCCTATTATTCTCATTAAATAGATGGAAAAATAAGTCTCAGGGAGGTTGAATGACTTACCTAAGAATACACACCATGTCAGTGATAGAACTTCTGTCTTGTCTATTAGATTTTAAGCTCAGTGGGGCAGGGACCACCCTTGCTATGTGTTTGTAGAGTGGTTTGCATATTGTATCATAATACAAATAATTAATAGTAACTTGGAATCAAACACAGTGTGCAGGATTTCCAATTCTAGGCCACATTTCTTCTCTAAAAATATCACACTCTGTGACCAAACAACTGAAGTGTGAAGACAAGTTCTGTCTTTGCTCTTGGCCAAACTAAAGTAAAATCCATTATAAAAGATGGAAACATATTTTTTTGATTAACTCAACTCACATTTTATAAAGAACATGTTCTTCTTTCGCCTCCTATGATGTCAAAGAATAAAAACCACATTTGAAAAGGACAAACTTTCCTTTTAAAATCTTTGCTAGTTACAGGGAAGTCCCTCAGCAGGAGACTGAGCTCCAAAAGGCTATTGGAAATTTATAGCCAGAGACAATAAATAAATGACTCAAAGCTTTGGTGCTCTGGGACTGAACAGTTGGACTCACAATTAATGGTAACAGACGGGGAGTTCTCCACCTAGACTGTTCAGCATGAGACCACAGTAATGCTGTGACAGGGCTTGCCACAGAAAACTCCACGTAGTATGGTAAATTTATTAGGCTTGTGGGTCTCCCAGAAAATTTGATACCAAATTTTGCTGACATGCTGATGGAAACTCTGGGAGCTAATAACCCACTATTTCCTTCATGTTTTGATGCAGCATCCCTATCTTTAACATGAAAACATCTAGTCATCAGTCTTTCCTTATACTTTTCGGATCTATTCTCAGTATAGACAATGGCAAAATTTCAAACTGGAGTATGAAAACACCCTTAATTTCTCGACTTACCTATTCATGCTTAAAATAATACTTGTACGTGATCTTGCTGGAGGCATTTCAAATAAAGACTACAATATGGATGGATGAAGAGCAGTCTATGTAGTAAGGGTTGTGATTATAGCCTTTTTCTCACCACTGAGTTTAGGACTGTCATCAGAGGTCTCACTTTTATTTTCTCAGGAGATGCCAGAAAATGTGAAGGACATTCAACATACATATGAGACTGCTAGCAGAGTTAAAGAGGAAGAAGGAGCTGTGGTACTTTTTAGCATGCTAATGACTTAGCTTTCTATCTTCATTTCACCCAATCCATCCAGTGGTGTTGAATGCCCAGCCCAGTGTCTGAGTCTGCGGCATGGATCAGAGATAGCTGTTGGAAGGTTAATCCACATAAAACAGAAGTTGTTGCCCTGGATTTGAGGGTTGTGTAGATCTCAGAATGTGATCAAGCCATTGCAACAATATTATGCTTATATCTGTGTGTGCTTAAATCTAATAAACTGAAACGTTAGACAAGAGCATGCTTACTTGCTTTTAATGCTTGCTCAGACAAAATTGCTGAGTTCCTGTTGATTTATTCCTGACACCGCCTGGAGTGAAATAGTAAAGTTGCCCCTGCTGGGGGTTCTGAAAATCCCAAGTAACAGATTTTGGCAACCCAAGCCAGGAGCCTGGAGAGGACGGGAATGATTGATACAAGTGGTTTGTTTGTTTGTTTGTTGCAATAGGTGAAGGGGGCAGTGCAATTGAGTAGCAACCTGTAATTTTCCACACTGTAGTCTGAGAGTTGATTTAGTGTCACATTCTGCTGTTGATTTACGGGTTTGGGCTGAAAAGCCTGGTTGAGTAAAAAGATATTTCAGAAGGACAGGGAACACCTGGAGAGAAAGAAAAGCTAGAAGTAGATTTGGATAAGAAGTTGGCAGATTTCATGCAGGTGCATGATCATGGTTTGGGGAAGCCTGGGAGCTGTACCAGTCCCAGACTGTTCATGCAGCTTTGTAAGCAAATGGTAGAGCTAAAGGCAGAAATACAAGCGTTAAAGAGAGAAAAAATTGAGAAAGACAAAGAAATATCCAAACTGAGGGCAGAGGAGGTGGTGGTACTGCAGAAGCAGGAGTGTGACAGTGAGAGAGAGAATAACAGGCTGGAGCAGGAAGTGTCTGGATTGAAACAATAGAAAACTGAGGCAGATCTCAGGGAACGTAAGAGTGAAAGTTGTGGGCTCAGACCCATGTGGGAAGAGCAGCATAGTGGTTACGATTCTTGGGAGTTGGGGCAGGGCTGGAGGGTGAGTCAGAGACGGATTTCTGCTTGTTTCCTTCTCATTATGAGGTTGAGAGGAGTGATACCCATGAGCTTCCTTTTTCCTTGGACTCTTCTGGTTAGTCCCTTTATGGTCCCTTGCTTGAAACGCTGGAAGAGCTGCAGGTGCCCACAGGCCCTATGGCTAGCGAGATTGGTCCCCAAGTGGGTAACCCGGGGGGGGGGGGGAAGAATGGGTAGAGATCAGGCTCTTCACCCCGACCAGGCTAGAGCCACAGGAAAACTGGTTGGCCCATTAACCCAGAGCACAGCCTTGAATGGCTGGCAAGGATAGTTGGCACCCCCGTGTCTCACTCCGGTGGATGTGGCAGCAACTCCCATTCTCCTCTCGGAGCCAGATAGAGGTTGAGGTTGGGGTTTCCCAGATTCTTTGCCCCTGGAGCCCTACTTCTGGATTCGTTGTTGCTGTCTGTACTTTCCTTGGCTTAGGTTTCCTTTCTCCCTAAGCTGTTTTTTTCTCACCCTCCTCCCCATCTCCGCTACTTCTCTCTCCCCTGCCTCTCTCCGCTTTTCCTTTCTCTCTGCTTTTTCTCCCTCTGACCCCGCTCTCTTCCCTTTCTTTCTTTCCCAGCCTCCCCCCACTGACAGTATTTACTGTCTTTGAAGATATGGTTGCCAGGCAATTACTGATTAGGGCCTGGAAAAGCAATTTTGAGAAAAGCAGTAAATTAACAAAAGAAGAATCAGGCCGAAAGTTTGAAAAATTTGTGTCCGCGTGAAGCAACTTTGTTTAAAGCCAGGGCCCCTCCTAAATAAGATTTTAAAGGAGGGCAAAAAGGCGAAAGGGAAGTGAATGAAGACAGGCCCTTCAAGGGTTGAGTCAAGCTCTTGATCTGTGGTGGGTGAAAATCTGAAGACAGCTTTTAAGGCTGGTCCACCCTGGAATTTTTGTTAAGACTGACTGAGCACATAGGGAAAATCCTGACACTGCTACCGCAGCCAGCTGTCTCTCTTTAGGTAGGCCGGGCACCCCCAGCTCTCCCAACAGTGGCACATTTTGGACACTGATGGGTAGGGGAGGTTTATGGGTTGTGTGGAGTTTGAAGGAGGGGCATTTGGACAGAATATGTTGTTAGGTACATATGCCACTTACTCCTTGATGAGAACCTGGTTGGCCCTCCAGCTGGAGTTTACAACTAACAGGGGTTTAATGAGACAAAGATTGTTTGTTCCCTTTTGTAGAAATATTTTATTAAGCTAAATGTATTTGGGAGGAGAAGGATTTTTGGGAATTGATGTCTTAAGAGAATGAAGATTGTTAGTTGATTTTGCTAACAGGGTTCTATGAAAAATGCTTCCTGTCACATCCTGGGAACCAGTAGAGATTTCAGCAAGCTACCAGATAGCAGCCCTTAAGGCATCTGAAGAATTGGAGTGGCCCACATTGACTATAGAAATTCTGGCAATTGCAGAGGAACACTGGAAGGTCTGGACCAAAAATAAAATAGAATGTGGTAAAACTGAGGCAGAAATCCTAATTACAGGCCCTGATTCCTCACCTCATAAACAGTGCAGGTATCCAAATGAGGCAGAAGCCAGCATGAAATAAACAATTGATGGGCTTTTAAGCCAAAGAGTTTTAGTGGAATAGTCAAGCCCCAATAATGCTGCTCTCTGGCTGGTCCTGGAGGCTGGTAGTTGATTTTCATCCCCTTAATTGGGTGACATCACTGATGGCCCCTGTTTGGCTTTGTGTTTTAGATTATTAATTGTGTGGATTCTGGAAGACCCGGGAGATGATGCACTCCTGTGCGCTGTTTTGGCTGGCATTTGTATTGCAGGCTTACTCCTCCGATGGTGTGAATCCAGAACTTGGTGTGCCCACAGCATGGGAAAACTTCCCTTGGATGAAAGTGAATGAAGCAGTGGAAATTGATGTCGACACTGGTGACCAGAAAAGTCTCAAGCAGTGCTGCCAATGCCTCCTGGAAGTGTTTAAATGTGAAGGGGACGGCAATGACCTCATCCACGACCCATTTCCCAAAGCCACAATGAAGGGCCATCTGCTGATGGAAAGAAAAAAAAAAGCAACACTGGTTTGGGACTGCAAATTGGTGACAAAAACTAGTTTAAGTTTCAATTCTTTTTTTCACCTGCAAACACCTTTGTGTTCATTTATGAACTGACATCCCCAAGTGAACAGCATCAGGAGAAAAGACCATTCATTTTAGGCTGAAACACACCCTTTTATACCCTAACGTTGGGCAGGAAAGTTTGGGGGAGGCAAGACTACAGATAAGGACACCAGGAAGGGAATGGGAGGCTCTTTTGCCTTGTATTTGGGAGGCCACAGGCTCCTCAAGAAATTTGTAACAGGGATAAAGGATGTTTTAATAATAGGACGGTGTTTTGGTAAAATAGTTAAAAGATATAGAAGTGTGAATTCTGGAACCACGTGTAATTGATTTGATTGGCACATATGTGGTTCAAACCAATGTGAATAAGCATGTAGAGATGAAGGTAAAGGGTAAGTTGAATTATGGTCAGTGTCTGGATGTACAGTAAAGACAATGAAATAGTATGAATGAGGAGGTGGTAGTGAATAAAATGAATGCATGGGTCAACGCCTAAAGGAATTAGCAATGCCCTTGAGGGTATTTTTAGATCAGCTAATCTGCATACAGAATGGTGCAGCACAGGTTTTAGAGATATGAGAGCAATCCCAAGAAAAGGACCACCTCCACCTCTTGCAGGCTGTTGGTACCCCCCCAGGGTAAAGTTTCCTTGACCCTGGCATGCATGCAAATGCAGATGTGGATTATTGATGTGGTAAAGAACATGATTTGAGATGGTATGAGTAGGATACTCCCACTGGAAATCAGGAGCATTATTTGGAAAAATTCCACCCAGACAGAGAGATTTGCAATCCTGGTGGAAAATGATAAATTTTACCTATGATAAAGGATTTGGAGAAATCACTGTATTTGATGCACTAATGTTACAAGCAGAAATAAGGTGGGTTTTCCATTGTAGCCATGGGCCTTAACATTAATCAAACAGCGATGGAGCCCATGGATTCCAGGGTATGGGTAGCAAAAGAGAACCAGGAGTGGAAGACAGTAAAATTGGGAGCCTACTTAGAAGAATGTGGGATTGAATATGAATGCACCACAAATACCTTGCAGCCCTAAGGTACACGTTTAGAAATAAGACAGAAAATGAATTTGATTGTGGTAAAAATGTTGTTTGAGCATTCCTATTTAAGGAATTATTTGCAAGTTGCCAGGCAGGAGGCATACAGAAGTTGCCATCCACCATGCTTCTCATGAGATTAAAAGTGATTGAGAGGGTTAGCAGAGATTCAGAACAAAACTGGTGGGAGACATTGTTGGGATGGTCCCCCATGGCACTGGGGATTTTCATCTGGCCTTACATTCAATTGTGATGATTCTAATGTTTTAGGTGGCACTGGTTGTTGTGCTCCTAGTACTGACATGTTGGATTCGAAGGAAGATCGATTGGTTGCAAAGCCAGCTGTTTTATAGACCATGGGTACTCCTCAAAGATAAGTACATGATGTCTGGCCCTTAATGAGGCAAAGTCAGGGGTGAAACTGGAGAGTACCAGCGAGAAGATTCTTGTTTAGTCTCGGTCAAGAGCCTTGAGCCTAATGCTGGGCCTTCAAAAGTGACTCACTGAACTCATTATGTATATGTAAAGGCCTTTATACTAGATATATGGCCTTTAAGGAGGGGAATGCTGCCCTGGATTTGAGGCATGTGTAGACCCCCCAGAATGTGATCAAGCCAATTGCAACCATATTATGTGCATTCAGCCACCCTGAATTAATGAAATAGAACACCATATAACTAAGGGTTAATTTGAAGACAGGCTTTCAGAAGCAAGGTCAAAACTAGCTACAGTTTCTGCTAATCAGAATGGGAGAAGGGGACAGACTTAACTCTAATAAACTGCAGTGTTAGTCAAGAGCATGCTTACTTGCATTTAATCCTTGATCAGACAGAATTGCTGTGTTCCTATTGATTTATTCCTGACACCACTGGAGTGAAATAGTTAAGTTGTCCCTGCAGGGGGTTCTGAAAACCCTGGGTAACAAAGTGATGCTGATAGGTTAGGAAAAGCAACAGCTAGAGATATGCTGAGATTTCATCCTTTTCTTGAAGGATTTTGCCCGTCATTTGTTATTTGAATGTTCAATCTGTGGGTAGTGCTGGAGACACAAGCGCCGACTTTCCATTGTGCCAGGGCTCCACCTCTGGCTCTGCCCCAGGCCCTGCCCCCACTCCTCCCTTCCCTCAAGGCCACAGACCCTCCCTACCTCTTCCCATCCCACCCCCTCCCCTGCATGTGCTGTCTCCTTGCTCCTCCTCCCTTCCCCCGCAGCTTCCTGCATGCCGCAAAACAGTTGATTGCGGCAGGTGGAAGGTGCAGGGAGGGAGGAGAAGGTGCTGATCAGCAGGGCCTGCCAGGGGGCAGGAGGCGCTGGGGGGAGGGGAAGGTGCTGATAGGGGGGCTGCCAATGGGTGCTTAGCAGCCACCATTTTTTCCCTGTCAGTGCTCCAGCACTGGAGCACCCACGGAGTCAGTGCTTATTGCTGGAGACCCATTTTCTGTTGGATGGCCACCTTGCAGCAGTGTCCTGGTCAGCTTTTTATCATTTCAACTTGGCCAGGAGATTCTGGACATTGTTTGCAGATGTGGGTCTGGCTACCATGATCCATGAATTTGTCGCCTCAGGATTGCATTACTGCAGTGCATTATGGGTGGTGCAATACTTCAAATCTGTGCCAGAACTTAACCATGCTCACTAAGCAGCACCACTCAGTTGTGGGCACATCTTACCAATGCTCCAAGATCTGTATTGGATGCCTGTTGGTTTCCAGGAAAGTTTAAGGTACTGATTCTGAGTTATAAAGCACCAATGGCTTGAGACCTGCCTACCTGAGTGACCGCTTCTCCATAATGTCACATTCTGCCACAGTTAAAATCAGCAGAGACCTCTGAGTTTGATCCCGCTCATGAGACAGAGGGGGGCTTTTGGCAGAGCATTCTCTGCAAGATCTCTTTTCCTAGGATTGCTCTGCTACTCAAGGTCTGGGACTATCCAAATTTGTTGATGTTCCAGGCATGATAAAAGGACCATCAGTAGAAGGTGGAGGCATCTGAGGATTTGTGTCTAGTGGGAAAATGGGCAAAGGGGCTTTAAGGTATGTTGATCACATGATTGATCAAATCCTGTGTGGTCAGGTGGGAATAAGTGCTGCTCCTTTAACCACAGTTTTCTTTGTATATTGTATGTTCTTCTGCTTAAATGTTCTTTGGATGGGAAAACCTGTGAAGCTGAGTTTACAGAAGACTGAAAACTAACTAACTAAAGAGCATAGTTTAGTAAGCAGTTTTTCATGGTCTGTGTGTATAAAACATCCTCACTGCATTTTCCACTTTATGCATCCGATGAAGTGAGCTGTAGCTCACGAAAGCTTATGCTCAAATAAATTGGTTAGTCTCTAAGGTGCCACAAGTACTCCTTTTCTTTTTGCGAATACAGACTAACACGGCTGCTACTCTGAAACCTGAATTGTCCTGTAACTGCTGAGTGACTTTGTAGTGTATCTACTCTGTATGCATTTCACTTGTCTTGCCCAAAAGAATGGGTGACTGTGTGGTACATACTGAGTGGGATTGGATAGATTGGTGGATTTAGTGGATCCACTGCTCTTATTGTCATCACCAATGGGATATATTTAGGCATTTCCCACAATATTGTATCTCTACCATGTCTTTGATATTAAAATTATAATTGTTTTTCTTATCCATACTTATTACTACCCAACAGTGGTGCCTCTGATTATATTTCCTTAATAATAAATATATTTCAAGAAATAAAGTTCAACTCTTTGGTGGTCTGGCATGGATAATAGCTGTGAAAACTAGTTTCTTAGGTTTGAACTGTCTCTTTGCAGTGTCAGGCTTAGATTAGTCATTAACGTTTTTTTTTGTTAAACAGGAGCTCCTAAAAGGCCTTACCTGAGATCAGTGCCCCATCATAGTATTGGCTTTATACATACATGTATGCATATGTACATGTCCCAGCTCTGGTCTTTTTACACACTGGCACACCTGTCCTAAAGAGCTTACAATCTAAATAGATGTGACAATGGGTTGAAGAAAAGAAGCATTATTTTTCTATTGCTTGGGCAAAGTCACACAGGGAGTCTGTGGTAGGGCTGGGAGAGGAACTCTGAGTCACACCAGTCTTGCCTTAACAAGACTACACTCCAATGAAAGATTTCTTCCTCTTTATTTGTTCCAATGATTAGAAGAATGCTCACTTACCCTACAATTGTATGTCAGTATTGGTCCTCAGTTACTTTTTAATATTCCTGATATTATGCTACTGTTGGTCAAGCACGATTCAATAAAGAGAAATAAAAATAACAACCCCTCCCCAGCCCTCCTCCCCATGACCCCCTGCCCCCCCCCATGTGACTACCTGGCCTGCACTCAGTGCATTTGGTAATTACTACAGATGGGCATGTATTTTTGCCAGTACACTTTTAAGGCTCTTCAGCTGGTGCAGAAAGAGGATGGCTTCCATTATGGGAAGAAATATTAATTGAGGTATAAAAATTATCTGAAATCCCATAAGGAGTGAGGGAAATAACAGGAACTCTGCCAATCGGATAATGAAGCTGTGGGTGATGGAAAATGTCAATAAAGAGTCAACAAAAGCTGATCTAAGCAATGAGCTAAAGTGTTCCTGTTTAATAGCATTAGACTTTTTTCCTTTAAAGAGGCACCGTCAGATAAATAGACCTCAATGTGATCTTCTATTAAGGTAATTTTAATCTGGTGGGAATGTCCTTTTGTGTTGAAATGCCTATTTTGTCTTTAAAATCCCTTACTCTGTGAGAAATTTGAAAAAGAGAGTAACTGCTTAGACAGGATTTACGTACAAATAATACGTTATGCCCTTGTATTCCCTCTAATGCCTTTGCAGCAGCCAAGAAATGTGCCCAGATTTAAAAAAAAAATCATTCTTAGTCATTTAATTACTAATGGAAGCCAAATCAGTTTACTGAGAATTAAATATGGTTTGGAAATCACTTGAATACAAATGGGACAGAGCCAAGGCCACAAACCTGCAACTCCTGCATTTGGGCCTGGGTGAGGAGGAGGTAGCAGGCCACATAGATCTCTAATGTTTCTAGTTCCAGCCAAAATCAAAGCACTTAGAACCACATTTTGGTTCCAATTTTGATAGGACCTATCTTAGGTAGGAACTGTTCTTGTGATATTTACCTAACGTTAGGTAGTAAGGCTCCATTTTTATCTCCAAAAGATTCCCCATCTGCTTTCACTGCTCTCCCATCCCTTGTACATGCATCTCTTCCCCCAGAACCTTTCTTGCTGCTTGACAAGAGGATGAAGAGTCATGGATTGTATGGAGGGAGCGAAAAATGAAAATATCTTCCTTCCACACTGATTCAAAGGGGATCATTTCTTCCATTCAGCACTAGTAACTTCAAAGCAACTCCAAAGTCCCTGTACTTCCACCCCTCTTTAAGTGAACTAAACCCCCTCCCTGTCAGTTCTTCCTTCCTACATGGTCTTAAGGAGCTGCCTGAACACTCCCCAGCACCCCATATCACTTGTTTTAGGAGCATAAGCCCCCAAAAGCTGCAGAATGCTGGATGTGGAATGGATCAACCTTGAGGAAGGGCAGCCAAGTGCATAAGGGAGGAAGAAGGGAACCCACACTTACTTGATGGCCAGGCATGTGCAGCTACTTGGATGGGAGGGAATGAACTATAAACGAGCTTCTCCAGAGCTCTACCCATAATTTTTTCCTCCTGATAGGACTGTGTAAAGAGGGAGTCATTGCATCCATAGGATGTTAGCTAAACATTTTCATGGCTCCTAATGGGGGCTGAGTGGAGTGAGCCAGGGACTGGTCCCCAGCTGTTTAAGAACAGTAATCTGCACCCTATGAATGTCTCTCTCTCTCTTCTCTTCCCTATTTACCTGTGGGGGGATTGTTAGCCTGATGGATGTGAAGGAGCTCAGATTCCAGTGATGGGCAGGATAAAAGACTCTGAATAGTATAGTATAAGTACTCTTCTTGAAAAGCAATGCACATGCTCACTGCCACTTCTTTTATCATTCTTCAAGGACCAGATGTGGCAGGTGGGTGGGGCAGAGTCTCAGACTGCACCCCTCCAAAAAGAGAGACATTGGTCGGTCAAATAGAAAGCTGCCTCAAAGTGGCCCTAAAGTATCTGTAGAAGCCTCCAGAACTCCCATGGAAACTACTTGAGGACAGGATTATGTCCATAATGTATACCAGCAAGGAGCAAAAAAGTTATTGTTGGCACAGGAATCCTATCTATAAATTTTGGGTTTAAAAACTTAAATGTAATGGGGCATTAACTCAGTAACTAAGGTTTTAGATAAGCAGTATGTTTCAGAGCCTAACGGTATCTTAATCTCAAAGGCGCATAAATGGAATAGCCTCACTTCTAGGTGTTCAAACATCACTCTGAATTGAGCTTTGGTCTCCCAGACTTGTTGATTCATATATCAAAGTCTGACTTGGAGATAAAGGTTTATGACTGAAGGCAAGCCCAGTTGCTAACAAATTGGCTGAATCCTAAGTATCCTGCAGCCTGATTTAAGATTTGGATAATGGTGGTTAATAAATAGACAGGCTGGACTAGCAGGGGATAAAGGGGGAAAAAACCTAGCAGCATTAGAGAAGTCAGTTTGTTGTGACTTTAAAGAGATATTCTCTGTTCTGCCTCTGGAGTGTTTCTGACAGATGATGGGAGAGTCTCCGTGAGAATCCTTGCATCCCGCATAGTTTGTAAATAAACATACCATTATTCCTGTAACAATTTGATGAGCATGACTTATTTTCCAAGAGTTTTTGAACTGATTTACGGAACTGGTTATTAAGGCAATCCATGATGATATAGATCAAGTGTAATAAGTCTCAGTTCTCCATTGCACTCATCAGCAGCTCTCATTGTGATAGGTTTATCATTCAAGCCCGCTTATTTCTACACTTGCTTTTAGACTGCAAGGCCTTTGTGATGTTACAGAGATGTTACGTTTGGCACTGACACCAACCTGTATAGAACCATATGTCTGATAAACCACAGCAGATTTTAAATGACTTGCTCTTTCTAGAAATAACTCCACTTTCTCAGACGATGAGAATTGACACCCTTGATCAATAACTTCCTTAGCTTTTTCCAGCCAGTGCATTTGGAACAGTGTACCCTCTCTTTGTTTTCACGTAGTGTAGCTTTCTTCTGTTTAGACAGGGAGTTAGAAAGGGTGTAATGGATATAAAATTGCAAAGATGACTGAACAGTCACATCTGACTAGCTTATAAAATAGGTTTGCCATTTATTTTTGTCATCTATGGTGAAATCCTGGTCCCTGCTTAAAGTTAAATTTAAAAGGCTTTGCCCAAGTGACCAATGTGGGATTGAGAACCTGGAAATGGTTTGAGGTTCTTAAGCAGTTATGTTTAGGCTTACTATGGAAGGACTGGGGGATTTGGCCCTATAAGAGCAGTATATATATTGCAATAATATATTCCCAAACTTTTTGTTTGTTTCTCTTGTCCCTTTAAAGATTGCAAGCTCTTTGGGGGCGGGGAATGTTTCTTCCTATATGCTTGGAAAGAGATTGGAGCAATCACAATACAAATAATAAATACTAACAAACTACTAAAACTATTTTATCAGTGGCTTGAAGTCATCAATTTTTGACAAATCTCCATAATTAATGGGCAGTCATTGAAAAACTCATTGGCTGACACAGCTTTAATTTATTGCAATAAAAATAATTATTGTAAGATAGAAAAAAGAAGAGAGATTTTAATGGAGCCATCAGATATGGCCTCTTTAAATGCCTATATTCTATTTTCCTGCTTGAGGCAGTAATTGATGGAACACACATGGTGCTTTGAAAGCTGGAAATGCAATGTAAGGTAGCAATTTGCATCTTCTAGTGCAGCTGCAGTCTGGAGTAACCATGAATAAATCAAAGCTGGAAGGCTTGAAGTTGCTGTTGATATATATTACTATTTCTTTTTGACTGTAGTCTACTCTGATTTATATTGAGAAAACATACCATGGCATTTATTGTTTCAGGTGAAAAATTCGTTATTTTCTAAATTCTAGGGATATGTTGTAGAATCAGAAGTTATACTGTATTGGGCAAAGTCTTAGCCCATCTCCATGCAAGTGCAGGCTTGTTCCCTACTGAAGTTTTGTACAGTTTGGTTTTAAATGTTCCATCCCTCAAAATATGGTGCTCTATCATTTTCCTAGAGATGCTATTCCACAGCCAAATAGGTCTTACCATCAGGAATATTTTCCTGGTATTTCTAGATTTTTGTTTCTTTCATTTGACCCAGTTACTCCTACTTATACTCCCTTTTACTGTCCTAAAGAATTATTTCCCCTTTAAGTTAGAGGTTTGAAACTGGAGCAGAGGACAAGAGTCTTAGCATTAAACGTTGATTTCTTGAGAATGGGCCATGCTATTGCCAGTTTAAGAGTGGATGGTAGTGTTCACTCTGTAAGGAAAGCAACAATTAACTTTGTCCCTAGCATATCCATGTGCGGTTGCTAGGTTCTTCCCAACTCTTACCACTTTTCTGGGGGCAGGAATTCATGCAGAATTCACTCTATCACACACATCTCCCCAAACACTTTTATTAACATGTGCTATCTTTGCTAAGAACAGTCAATAGCAGTACAATGTAAGCCCAAGAGTCCTAAAAAGAACTTTACCTCCATCAGTGACAGTCTTTACTGCCTCTCCAGCCTCAGCTCCTTAGTCCTGGATTAGTGCAGTTCCTTCCCGTTGGGCAGTGCTCTATTCATAATCTGGGAACAGCTCATAGAGACCACAACTCAGGCTGCTCTCTAGGCCTGTCCCCTAGCTCTAAGATCTATTGGCCTGCTGTGTTCCCACAGAAGTATGTGCTGTCTTCTGCAGCCCATGCAGTTCCTTCTTGTATATCATTCCCCTGTTCTAGCCGGAGGGGAGCTGGCAGCAGGAAGAAGGGGCAGGATTGCCTACCAGCTCTCTAGCTAGTCTAGGTTGTGAGAGATGGAGAGGCCAGCTTCTCCAGTCTGCCCAGTCAGAGGCATTTGGGGCTCCCAGGGCAGAGCCAGCCTTCACATCACTGCAGCTGATCTGTGGAGTAGGGGTTCCACACCAATTTTCAGTAGGTTTTCACAGCAGCCAAGACAAGCATAGTTCTATTTCTCATGGGGGGCAAGGGACTTCCCTCAATATTTGGGTAAAGGCTGAATTTTTCCTAGATGGAGTAAATCTACTAGGGAAATGGGGTCTTGATGAAACTACTATAAGGTGTAGTGATGAAATGGGGTCTTGATGAAACTACTATAACGTGCAAAACTGATTGAAAGAACACATACTCAGAGTAGTTATCAATGGTTCACTGTCAAACTGGGGAATGTATCTAGTGGAGGCCTGCGGGGATCAATCCTGGGGCTGGTGTGAGTTAACATTTTCATTAATAACTTGGATAATGGAGTGGACAGTGTGCTTATAAAATTTGCAGATGACACCCAGCTAGCATTTTGGAGGGCAGGATCAGAATTCAAATGGACCTTGACAAGCTGGAGAACTGGTCTGAAATCAGCAAATGAAAGTCAATAAAAATAAGTGCAATGTACACTCTTAGGAAGGAAAAATCCGATGCAAAAATACAAAATGGGGAATAACTGGGAAGGCAGTAGTACTGCTGAAGAGGATTGGGATGCTCTAGTGGATCACAAATGGAATATGAGCCAAAAATGTGATGCAGTTGCAAAAAAAGGCAAATAGTCTGGGGTGTATAAATAGGAGTGCCCTCTATGTAAGGAATGGGAGATAATTGCCCCACTCTACTCAGCACTGGCGAGGCTTCAGCTGGAGTTCTGTTTCCAGTTCTATGCACCACTTTTTAAGAAAGATGTGGACAAATTGGAGAGAATCTAGTGGAGAGAATCAAAAATGATAAAAGGTTTATAAAATCGGAACGATGAGGAAAGCTTTAAAAAAACTGGCCATGTTTAGTCTTGTGAAAAGAAGACTCAGGGAAAACCTGGTAACAGTCTTCAAATATGCTAAGGGCTGTTACAAAGACCGATTGTGACCGATTCTTCTTCATGTCCACTGAAGGTAGGAAAAGAAGTAAGCTGCTTATTCTGCAGCAAGGGAGATTTAGGTTACATATAAGGAAAATCTATCAGGGTAGTTAAACTCTGAAATAGTCTTCCACAGGAAACTGTGGAATCTCCATCACTGTTTTAAAAAAAAAACGGTTAGACAAACACCTGTCAGGGATGGTCTAGGTATGCTTGTTCCTGCTCAATGCAGGAGGCTGGATGGGATGACCTGTCGAGGTCCTTTCCAGCCCTACATTTCTAGGATTCTATAAATCCTAACTGACAGAATCTGATCCTCACCAGGGCCCTGACACACTTGTCCAACTTTAAGCAGGTGATGGCCCCAGTGGGACTACTCATTTGTTTAAAATTAGGAATATGCTAAATTCCTTACTGAATAGGGGCACATGTAAGCATAGAAAGCAACCTGCCAATCATCACTAGGAGTGGTTCCTGCCTGTTAGGCTTAATGATTGGCACTGGGACAAACACCTGTCAGGGATGCCTAGATAATACTTAACTTTGCCTAGAGTGCAGGGGACTGGATTAGAAAACCTCTCAAGCTCTCTTTCAGTCCTATGATTCCATGATTCTATGATTGTGAGGAATCCTGCTGTGACGGTTGGGTCACAGAAACCCACTTGGGACTGCCACCTGATATGCTGAGACTACCCCTGAGCTCGTTTTCCCTGGCAGCTTGGGACTTCAGTACCCTGTCTTGTTGAGCCAGGCACACTACCCTGCTACAAACACAGACCCAGGTCTGAACCACATTCCTCACAAGCTGCAGGCTTAACTGAAAACAGCTTAAGAAGTGCTCCTGTCTCTAGCACCCAGACACCAAGTTCCCAATGGGATCCAAACCCCAAATAAATCTGTTTACTCTGTATAAAGCTTATACAGGGTAAACTCATAAATTGTCCACTCTCTATAACACTGATAGAGAGATGCACAGCTGTTTGCTCCCCCAGGAATTGCTTACTTACTCTGGGTAAATTAATGAGCAAAAAGTGATTTTATTAAATATAAAAAGTAGGATTTAAGTGGTTCCAAGTAATGACAGAGAGAACAAAGTAAATTACCAAGTAAAATAAAACAAAAACACGCAAGTCTAAGCCTAATACATTAAGAAACTGATTACAGATGAAATCTCACCCTCAGAGATGTTTCAATAAGCTTCTTTCACAGACTAGACTCCTTTCTACTCTGGGCCCAATCCTTTCCCCTGGTACAATCCTTGTTCCAGCTCAGGTGGTAGCTAGGGGATTTCTCATGACTGCAGATGCCTTTGTTCTGTTCCACCCCCTTTTATAGCTTTGGCACAACGCAGAAATCTTTTGTCTCTCTGGGTCCTCACCCTCCTTCTAAATGGAAAAGCATCAGGTTTAAGATGGATTCCAGTACGAGGTGACATGGTCACATGTCCTATAAGACCCCAAGCCTTCATTCTTCCTGGCCTGACTCAAAGGAAGGCTTGCAAGTCAACAGAACCATCTACAGACAATTGTCCTGGTTAATGGGAGCCATCAAGATTCCAAACCACCATTAATGGGCCACACTTTGCATAATTACAGTAGGACCTCAGAGTTATATTTCATATTTCTAGTTTCAGATACAAGAATGATACATACATACAAATATGATCACCACACTCAGTAGATTATAAGCTTTGTAATGATACCTTACAAGACACCTTTTGCATGAAGCATATTCCAGTTACATTATATTCACACTTATTAGCATATTTGCATAAAATCATATGGAGTGCAATGTCACACCTGCATTACTGCTACCTGTGCTATATCTGTTCTATGGATAGAGGATTTCAGTCATCAAGGCTTTCCAGCTGGCACCTTTCATGAACGCTAAAGCCAGTTCAATTCTTAGAATTTTTCAATCTTATAAGGGGGCAAGGGAGGAAATGGCTAAATATACTCTCTTCCAGCCTGAGAGCAAATGTGCCATGTTTGAACCTGAGAGGATTTTATTTTTTTTAGCCAAGTTATAAATACTTGAAAAGATACTTATTATTTATGTATCACATTCTATCCAAAGATCAACAGATGTTCTAGAAAAAATTATTTGCAGCTCCCCTGTAAGATAAGGGTTGGAATGTTATCCCAATTCTACATGAGGAGAAAGGGCATGGAGGTTAAATGATTCATCCACTATCACACAGAAAGTGTGTTGAAGAGCCAGGATTAGAACTCACACTCCCAACTCACAGTCCTTTGATCTTTGCCACTTAGCCTTTCCCATTATAAATAATTGTATAAACTGAAAGTGCCTTCCCTATAGTGGAGCTACAGCTCTGCTATAATGATTTTTGAAAAATAAAGCTGTAAAAAGACATTTGCTCTAGTATCAAGCTATTGCAGCCATTTTTAATTCTACTTTCAGTGACTGCTCTACAGAGAGACTTCACTGGACATATTAGATTTTTCTCTTTTAATTAGAACATTAATATTCCCACTGTTTCTCTAGCTTCTGACTAAAACTAGTTTTAATCCCCTGCCTCCAGTCACTTTGTAAAGAAAGTGAAGACTTAGAAAGCTTTTCACATAGAACTTAATCTGGATACTGAGTCACAAGGGAGAGGGCTGAGTGTTATACCTGTCAGATTTTTCATATGTACACTGTTAGGGGGCTTATTCCTTCACCCACTTACTTCCCTGGCCCTTCTCGCATGAACAGAGAGCAACAATACCCGAAGTCCAAAGGTGCAAACAATTCGATGTTTATTGGGGTGAACTTCCAGCAAGCATGATTCCAGTTTCCTTCCTTAGTGTCCCCCTTCCCAGCTCTGACACCACAGAGCCGTACCTGTGTCCCTGTTCCCATTCCCCCCGCTTAGCAAAACATGATTCCAATTCCCCACCCCCATTCCCTGTTCCCATTTCCCCCACCCACCCACTTCCTGATTGACTGCAGACTATATAGTAAAACTTGAGTTCTGCTTAGCTATACCTTAACTGATCATTTTCCTGAAATTTAACTAACCAATCCTAACATATTGTAACATGATTATGTAACCAGTTATATCCCACCACCTTAATTAGTTTACACCCAGCAAAATTAATTATACAGCAGACAGAAACACTCACAGAACCAGACAGAGACCATGCAAATAAACAATAGCAAAGTGGGAACTATAATGACAAAACCATACAGAAGTGAGAATTTCACAACTACATCTATTGATAAGTGAGTTCTTGCCAGACAGGATGCTATCAAACTAAGTTTCCTTTTGCATCTTCTAGGCACTTCCCTTTCTCTGGAGGCGATAGGCATTATCAGGACAGGATTGTATTCCTAACAGCCCAATAGCACCTTATTTCAATGTGACTAGTTTGGAATGTGAGGATGTGACCGTCGCTTCCCAGTTTATGGCTGCCTCTGCTGCTTAGCCAAAGGCCTTAGCCTAAGAACAGGGCCTTGGACTGTCACAATAAGAGAAGGCCCTTACACCAGCAGACAGTGATTTTGATTCTTTCTTTTATACCTCTATAACTAGCCAAGTGATAAGAATACACCTAAATTCTTAGAGTATAGGCCTTTACAGAAAGGCCTGAATATCAATATCCTAACATACGCATCCATGCAGACAAATGTCACTATCTCTGAACCACAGTAGTGCTTTGCTTCTTTACTCCCCTCAACAACATTATCCTTTATTTTGAAGTGGAGGGAATTATATAACACAAAATGTTAAAAATGGTTGCAATGCAACAAAAGTTTGCCTCTCCAATTTTTTTTAAAAATCAAGCTGTGCAAATGAACACGTTGCCTAGCAACTTGATACTGCAAGCTTGAGCAACTGCTGGTCCATTGAAATTGACAAGGGAGCCATAGATGAGTGACTGAGTGCCGCTACTTAACAATTCTGGCAATGAAAGGGGGAGAGAGAGCAAGCAGAAAAAAATAAAATAAAAAATCAAGAGAGATGAAAGAGCACAATGAGAACCTAAATAAAGAAAGAGATGTCAATAGGAGGAAACAGGAAAGGAAGAGAGAAAATACAAAGATTCAAAACAAAAAAATAAGGTAGATAGAATTATATTGAAAAAAAAATAACGGGGAAGTTATTTTGGCCAGGTGATATATTCAACACATGCATCTGAGTGTCTTAAAGAAAACTGTTGTATACAATATCAGATGTGAAATTACATGAATATGTAGGGATGTGGAGACACATTTGCAGATGTGGTTATGCCTTCACTCACTCATATGATTCATGGTCAGATTTTTTGTCTACAGGCCAAAGATTAGCAATGATTGTTTTACCAGTACAGCCTTTCAACAATAAGCTGAACATGCCCAGATGGAAGTCATTAACTTACATAAAGATTCAAGGCTACCTCCTTCTCTGCGGTGTGTAAAGAGCATGGATGGGGCAAGCTGGCACAGCTAGTGTTTCCCTGTAGAGTTCTGGCTCCCATGTCGCTTCCTGGAGGCCACTAGCAGCTGGCCTCACCTACAGCAGCCTGAAATGGAAACATGTAAGTTATAGCAGTAGTTGATTAATACATTTCCAAAGTAACAATTTAGTGAGCCCTCACTATAAAACTATGTAAAAAGTAAACCCCAGGCCTTAATTATAGTCAAGAAGTGCACAGGGCAGCTCAAGGTTTGGGAAGTAAAGGTGGCCCAGTCCCAGGCTGACTTCTCATAACCAGACTGACTTAGCACTGGGCTAGTCCCACAGCGTAACTCCATTGGGGGAACACAAAGGCTGTCTTTATTCCCTACCATTCCTGAGCTGAGCTTCTGCTGTATCTCTCTTGAATGTAGCTGGTGATCTGGACATACCATTCTAAAGCACTTTGCAGGGTATGCTCACTGAGTTGTACTCTGAAAACGGATGCAGCAATAATTACTAATACTTTAACTTCAACTGTTTTTCATGGTGCTTATCATCCCAGAGGATTCCAAAGTGCTTTACAAATATAACGGAATTAAATACTGTTCCAAATTCTGCTTTTATTTATGCTGGTGTCAAGTGACAGCAGTTCCGGAGATTTTAATGGCTACTTCAGCCCTACACCAGTGTAAATGAAGGCACTGACTCACTGTACCTTCACTGATAGCTTTGGATGTGCAAGGAATGTAGCACTGAGCCCTGGGTGCATAGACATGACTTCACACTTTCCTGAAAGATAGTAACCTCTGGTTGTAAAACATGGCAACTCTCTAACAACAAAATAACTTAGCTGTTTATAATATACCATAATCCTTTGTCCAATGATTGCAAAAACATACTGTTAAATAGTTGGCCTTCAAATAGTTTCTAGAACATGTATTTTATTTCAGATGATTAATTACAACAATCTTTCTAGTCCTCCTAAAGAATGACATTTTAAATCACATCAGTTATCATTGGACTGACATTAATTGAATATGTTGACATGCTTTATCATTTAGCTGGTAGGTAACTTTTTGTTTTTCTGTGGGTTCAATCTATAACTTCTGTTAGAGACAGAGTATCCTACATGTCATTATGATTATACATTGGACCAGTGCAGATGATTGTAAAAAGAAAAAAAGTGCATTGTTCCCTTTGAATAGTATATCTAAGTTAATACTATGATCCATGACCCTATATTATTTAAGAGATTATAGGTGGTGTCCTAAGTTTTAAGAATATTGTCTTATGAATTTACTGAAACATTGGCAATTAATTTAGGAAAAAATGAGAACCAGACAGATACCAGAGAGCAGGGAAAACTTTATGTGGTACCCAGTTTTGACAAAAGTGAAAGAAGGTCTATTCTGGTAGCTACCATCTTAGGAAATCCAACATCATTCCCTGTTAAACAATGGAGCAAATACAAAAGGGGGGAGGGGAAACCTGTGAGCAATGTGAGATTTCTTGGTTTCCTGCCACCTATGTTAAAGACACCTATGTGACTCAGAGGGAGACGTACAGCCACATCCTCATGCAGCTGGCCTCACCTGCTAAACTTGTGTTATGATGCAGCATCTTAGCATAATGCTTTCTGCCATCTTTGGTTGGATAGGAGACTCTCCCATCCTGGTGGGCGATGAACTGGCCTCAGTTATATATGCCTTTGTTACCTCTCATTTGGACTATGGCAGTGTTCCCAAACTTCATTGCACTGCAACCCTCTTCTGACAACAAAAATTACTTCACGACCCCTGGAGGGGGGACCAAAGCCTGAGCCCCACTGCCCCGGGTGGGGAGGCCAAAGCCTGAGCCCCACCACTCCAGGCACGGGGCCAAAGCTGAAGCTCAAGGGCTTCATCCCCAGGCAGGGGGCCTGCAACCTGAGCCCAGCCACCCAGGGCTGAAGCCCTCAGGCTTTGGCTTCAGCCCTGGGCAATGGGGGGTTGGGCTTCAGCCCTGGACCCCAGCAAGTCTAAACCATCCCTGGCGATCCCATTCAAAGAGGGTTGCGACCCACTTTGTGGTCCAAACCCACTGTTTGAGAACCGCTGGGACTATGGCAATGCAATATACCTGGGCACAAAGCCTGATCCCTTAGGAAAGGCCAACTAATACAAAATGCTGCATCACATCTCCTCAGCAACACAGGCTATTGTGAACATATCAGACCTAACTTCTGCCTTCTGCACTAGTTTCCCATAGAATACAGAGTCAAGTTCAAGGTCTTGGTTCTTATCTTCATGGCATGGTCTTGGCCCACGATATATAAAAGAACTAAAGCTCCTGGATGAAGACCATGGTCGACCACTCCACTCCAGAGGCAAAATGGAACTTTCTACCGTAAGGGTAAAGCTCATCTGTGCAGTAGACAGATTTCTCAGGGGCCAGTCTCAGACTATGGAAGAAATTCCCCCAGGAACTAAGGACCATCACAGCTTCACCACCTTTCACTCCAAGTACAAGATGCACTTCTTTGATCTGTCTTCTCTAAAATAAACACAGACCAGTGCATATAGTTAAAAAAAATCACTCCCCAAACTCTATCAGAACAGGTTTCAGACTGGTAGCCGTGTTAGTCTGTATCAGCAAAAACAATGAGAAGTCCCTGTGGCACCTTTATGCCCAAATAAATTTGTTAGTCTCTAAGGTGCCACAAGGACTTCTCATTGTTCTATCAGAACAGACTACCGCACTATACATGCAATTATTTCCTGGGGTGAAGATGGGGGAATGAACCACACATGACAGATGTTAGTGGTGTCTCTTCTTGCACTATTGGCAGGCACGCAGATAGTAAGATAATGAGGGCAGTACAAAAACCCATACAGAATAGAGCACTGGTTCCCAAACTTGTTCCGCTGTGTCATAAATATAAAGGGAAGGGTAACCACCTTTCTGCATACAGTGCTATAAAATCCCTCCAGGCCAGAGGCAAAGTCCTTTCACCTGTAAAGGGTTAAGAAGCTAAAATAACCTTGCTGGCACCTGACCAAAATGACCAATTTAAAATCTGGAGGGGGGGAAACAAAGGGTCTGTCTGTCTGTGTGATGCTTTTTCTGGGAACAGAAAAGGAATGGAGTCTTAGAACTTAGTAAATAATCTAGCTAGCTATGCGTTAGATTTCTGTTTTGTTTAAATGGCTGGTAAATAAGTTGTGCTAAATGGGATGTATATTCCTGTTTTTGTGTCTTTTTGTAACTTAAGGTTTTGCCTAGAGGGAATCTCTATGTTTTGAATCTAATTACCCTGTAAGATATTCACCATCCTGATTACAGAGGTGATTCTTTTACCTTTTCTTTAATTAAAATTCTTCTGTTAAGAGCCTGATTGCTTTTTCATTGTTCTTAAGATCCAAGGGTTTGGATTTGTGTTCATCTATAGAAATTGGTGACGATTTTTATCAAGTCTTTCCCAGGAAAGCGGGTGTAGGGCTTGGGAGGATATTTTGGGGGGAAGATGTCTCCAAGTGGGCTCTTTTCCTGTTCTTTGTTTAATACGCTTGGTGGTGGCAGCATAAGATCCAAGGACAAAAGGTAAAAGTTTGTACCTTGGGGAAGTTTTAACCTAAGCTGGTAAGAATAAGCTTAGGGGGGTCTTTCCTGCAGGTCCCCACATCTGTACCCTAGAATTCAGAGTGGGGAAGGAACCTTGACACGCCGCTTGTTCAGGGAAAGCCCCTGGTGGGCCAGGCCAGTTTGTTTACCTGCCCCATCCGCAGGTTCGGCTGATCGCGGCTCCCAGTGGCTGTGGTTCGCTGCTCCAGGCCAATGGGGGCTGCTGGACGTGGCGGCCAGTACATCCCTCAGCCTGCGCCGCTTCCAGCAGCTCCCATTGGCCTGGAGCAGTGAACTGTGCCCACTAGGAGCCGCGATCGGCCGAACCTGCAGATGCGGCAGATAAACAAACTGGCCCGGCCCACCAGGGGCTTTCCCTGCACAAGTGGCGGAACAAGTTTGGGAACCGCTGGAATAGAGGTATCCATTCAACTCATGTTCAATCTTGGTTCAGCTGAGTCCAGTGTGGCTGGTTCAGGTAGGCTCAGATTACTTCTTTAATAGTGTTCCCAGTCTAGATGGATTGGAACTGTGGTTTATAGTGTAAAACTCTTGCTTTCAGAATTGAAAAGTGAGTATGTGAGATAATGTCCACTCATGGATTTAAGTTAGATATTAGGATAAACTTTCTAGTTGTACGGATAGTTAAACACTGGAATAGGCTTGCAAGGGAGATTATGGAATCTCTGTCTGTTCTTAAAAACATATTAGATAAACTGGGTGGTGCAGGCAGGATGGGGGAACTAGTGCCCCCGCAATGCAATTACAGGGTGGACTCCGCCTCCCCCATATAAGTTCATGTCTGTCTGGGGTAAGGGAACAGAGGCAAGAGCGGGACCCAGAGGTGGTAGACTGCCTGCTGCAGGGCCTGGGAGTGGGTTGGGAGCAGGACCTGGATGGGCTGGAACAAATACAAATATTCAAGAAAGGACTCTTTAATCTAGTAGAGAAAGGTATAACATGATTCAATGGCAGGAAGTTGACGCTAATAAACTCAGACTGTAAATAAGGCATGCATTTTTAACAGTGAGGTTAATTAACCATTGGAACAATTTACCAAGGGTTGTGGTGAATTCTCCATCAATTTTTAAATCAAGACTGGATGTTTTTCTAAAAGATATGCTCTAGTTCAAAGAGGAATTGTGCTAGGGAAGTGCTGTGGCTTGTGTTATACAGGCAGTCAGACTAGATGATCACACTGGTCACTTCTGGCCTTGGAATCTATGACTATGTTAGCCACTTTAAAAATAAATTAATAAATCAATGGAACTGCTGAGGAGAGGGAAGACAGTGCATAATTGGCATCAATTATATTACCCGGACACACTTCACTGGAGATACAGTTTTAGAAACCCATCCAAGTTTTAATCCAATGTGCTTTAAAAAAGGGATGAGAGATGCACCAACCAGATCCCTGCCTGTTTCTGGTGATTATTCAAGTGGAAATTCAGAGGTCCCATAATACCCTTTGAAAAGAGGGGCGAGGCCGGGGAAAGGGAGAAATAACACCTATTTCCTGGCACACATTCCATCTCACAATAAAAGTGATGTCTAAAGCTGTGTATGAGTTACTGCTTGAGTGCACAATGCTGCTGCGTTTGTCAAAATAGCCACTACACAACACTGGCATCTGACTTATTATTGTAAAATCCTCTGGGATATCTTCACTAGGAAAAGCACTCCCCAAACCCTCCTATCATTTATTAAAATGGAAATGTATAGAGACACATCTTCATGTTGTTTTCAAAGGGCCTTTTTTGTCTGCACTTTGACACATCAACCTGTGCTTAAGTTGTGCCAGGGCTTGCCAGGGATGAGCCATGGCACCTCTAGGCTTGACAGTTCATAGCCTCTGCACCTCTGGGGTTTGCTGTATCAGGTATGAATGTAAAGAATTTGCTTGAGCTCCAGCACCTAATTGCTTGAGCCCTGACATCTTTTTCATTGCAAATTAAGCACTGACATTAACCATTTGATTTTTATGTAAACCTCAATGTTCTTTTTGAGTATTAGTCAGAGGTATTTGGTTGCTGCCTCCATATCTCAGAGAAATGTTATTTCTATCACCAGGGTCATCCCGGGGGGCGGGGGCTGGGCCCTGGTGATAGGCCTGTTACTTCTGGGACTGGTGTCACTTCTGGGACTGGCCTGTCACTTCTGGGACTGACCGCGCCCCTGCAGCTTTAAAAGCTTGTATTAAACATTAAGTAATCGTCAGTGAGATGCAATTCATCTGTTACTGATCATCAGTTTAAAAAACCTTTCTAATGTTTCAGAAATGGAATGTGAAGGATTGGAAAAACTGGGAAGTAATGTCTGATACAGTGTAAAACTGGCAGGTAAAGATACTTCTGTGTAGCTAAGGATTGCAGACCAACAAGAACTAAACAATTAAATGATGCCATGTATTGTTCCCATCTAAGTAAAACACATTTCTGCACTGGAATTTCTGTTAGAAAGTAACAGGCTCTCTGCAGAGAACATATACACAGCTTTCATGCTAATCTTGTCCTCCGTTAAACATTTACCCTGAACTTCTGATACAATTCTTTTAAATCTGCTGAATTAGGCCAGTTTTATTTCTGTCCTTGAATCTGTTTTACCTTTGTGGACTCATAAAAACCTTGCCTTATATTTTTGTATTGTTGAAATCTGTAATAGATTTATCAGACTGGGTTCAAATACTTCAAGGCATCACAACACTACTTCAGGAGTGGGACAAGCAAGGGTTTCAGTTCTCTGGGGCTCATGCAGACTACTATACCGGATTAGACCAGCAGTCAACTCAGTCCAGTACCCTAAGAAGTATCACATAGCTCTGTACTCTATCCAGCTACTCCGCCGATATTGCCACTCTGACACTGAAAGCAGTTAAATTACAAGAAGGATGGTCTAACCATTCTATTAGAGCTGATCAAATATTTTGCACTAAATACGCGTATTCTGTGAATTATGTCCTATTTCTATTCAAACTGTCCATGAATGGATCTCAGTACTGTCTAATTTAGATTTATTCCTGAATTTCTGCCATAAATAATTCTTTGCCTGCTGATCATTCACAAACAATTCATTATGAATCTTAGCAGTTCACAACCTATGTTGAACTACTTCATTACAGGGAAGATCCTTTCATGGACTGAGAACTGGATAAAAGACAGGGAACAGAGGGTAGGAATAAATGGTAAATTTTCAGAATGGAGAGGGGTAACTAGTGGTGTTCCCCAAGGGTCAGTCCTAGGGCCAATCCTATTCCACTTATTCATAAGTGATCTGGAGAAAGGGGTAAACAGTGAGGTGGCAAAGTTTGCAGATGATACTAAATTGCTCAAGATAGTTAAGACCAAAACAGACTGTGAAGAACTTCAAAAAGATCTCACAAAACTAAGTGATTGGGCAACAAAATGGCAAATGAAATTTAATGTGGACAAATGTAAAGTAATGCACATTGGAAAAAATAACCCCAACTATACATACAATATGATGGGGGCTAATTTAGCTACAACTAATGAGGAGAAAGATCTTGGAGTCATCGCAGATAGTTCTCTGAAGACATCCACACAGTGTGCAGTGGCAGTCAAAAAAGCAAACGGGATGTTAGGAATCATTAAAAAAGGGATAGAGAATAATATGGAGAATATCATATTGCCCTTATATAAATCCATGGTTCACCCACATCTTGAATACTGCATACAGATGTGGTCCCCTCATCTCAGAAAAAGATATACTGGCATTAGAAAAGGTTCAGAAAAGGGCAACTAAAATGATCAAGGGTTTGGAACGGGTCCCATATGAGGAGAGATTAAAAAGGCTAGGACTTTTCAGCTTGGAAAAGAGAAGACTAAGGGGGGATTTGATAGAGGTATATAAAATCATGAGTGGTGTGGAGAAAGTGAATAAGGAAAAGTTATTTACTTGTTCCCATAATATAAGAACTAGGGGCCACCAAATGAAATTAATGGGCAGCAGGTTTAAAATAAATAAAAGGAAGTTCTTCTTCACTCAGCACACAGTCAACCTGTGGAACTTCTTGCCTGAGGAGGTTGTGAAGGCTAGGACTATAACAGGGTTTAAAAGAGAACTGGATAAATTAATGGAGGTTAAGTCTGTTAATGGCTAGCAGCCAGGATGGGTAAGAAATGATGTCCTTAGCCTCTGATTGTCAGAGGGTGGAGATGGATGGCAGGAGAGAGATCACTAGATCATTACCTGTTAGGTTCACTCCCTCTGGGGCACCTGCCATTGGCCACTGTCAGTAGACAGGAAACTGGGCTGGATGGACTTTTGGTCTGACCCAGTATGGCCATTCTTATGTACTTGGATAGGTCATATTGACTAAAATTTGTAGCCAACTGTTTGACTACATTTTTGCTTGATTCTTAAAATGGTTCAAGAGACCAAATAACCAAACTTAGCTAAGTTTAAAGTTTATTATCCAAAGACAAAACAGTACAGTACAAGAAGTATTCAGAGTAGCAGCCGTGTTAGTCTGTATCCGCAAAAAGAAAAGGAGTACTTGTGGCACCTTAAAGACTAACAAATTTATTTGAGCATAAGCTTTCGTGAGCTACAGCTCACTTCATCGGATGCATTCAGTGGAAAATACAGTGGGGAGATGTTTCATGTTCTCTGTGTATATGAATCTCCCCACTGTATTTTCCACTGAATGCATCCGATGAAGTGAGCTGTAGCTCACGAAAGCTTATGCTCAAATAAATTTGTTAGTCTCTAAGGTGCCACAAGTACTCCTTTACTTTTTGTGAACACAAGAAGGAGACATACATACTTTCCTTCCAGCAAGCAAATTCTCATAATATGTTCACTTAACACTGAAGCTTTGGTTCAAAAATACACATATCTAGTAGTATTTATAGGATGATTTTACAAGTTACAAAATTCTTTACAGGTCACTAAAAGCCAACCCACTAGTTTGTACCAAGTTCCTTAACTTTCTGTCCTGTACCTTCCTTATTTTTATTTTGGATACTAGCATTCCAGGTGATAGAGGAAGACTGAGATTGTATGAAGAGTCTCAGTAGATAGACTAGGACTGAGGGTATGGTTATCCTGCAAATAGAAACCGGGGACTGGCCCATGCCAGCTGACTCAGGCTCCCAGGGCTTGTACTGCAGGTCTGTTTGATTACAGTGTAGACTTCCGGGCTCCCACCTTGCAGGGTCCTAGAACTCTGCTCCAGTCTGAGCCCGCAAGTCTACACTGCAATGAAACAACCCTTTAGCCCAAGCCCCACGAGCCTGAGTCAGCTGGTATGGGCCAGCCATGGGTGTCTAATTTAAGTGCAGACAATCCTGACAGTCAGTGGTGACAGAGGAGATGGGCGAGAAGGGAGGGTGGGCAATTGAAAAAGGGAAGATAGAGGCTGGTAGAAGGGGAACAGACAGACTGGACGAGGAGCCAGGAAGAAGGGAACTACGTGTGCCAGAAGACAGGGACTGGGTTGAGAAGCCTGAGAAGTAGAGACTGAGATTGTCTAGGTGCGGAAATGGGACTGGAATGAGGAGCCAAGTTTGGAGAAGACTGAACTGGGACAGGACAGTTTGAAGACGATGGGGCAGAAAGGGTTAAATTTGAAAGGAATGTACAGAATAGTCTGTGGCCACTAGAGAACATTCACCTTCAGAGCTTGAAATGAAATCCACTATTTCTGAGTCTCACCATTCCTCTGCTGCTAGCAAACATCTGTGGAACCCATGGCAAAGTGTCTGTCTCACCCCCGCTCTAGTGCTGTTCCATATAGAGAAAGACAATCTATTACTACTACCAATTGCTCTGTTAGCTCAAGGGGCATGTGCAGTGGATGTAAAAGATTCAGTACTGATGATGACCCATCTGGGGGTGGATATGACACAACTGGATGAGGTTTTTCTTTTTTTCAGTTTGTTTTTTTAAGACCTAGGAAATCATGTACCAAAAAATGAATAAAAACATTATTAAGGAGGTCAGATTAAGCACTCAGAAGATAGCAAATGCCACAATTAATGCCTGTGCAACCTTAATTCAACCCAATGGTGCATATGTATTATAATACAGTCTTTGACCTCTGTCTCATTCAGTGCACACAGTGAACGATACTTACTTAATGAGAAGCTATTCAATATTTTGTTTTAGCCTCGTTGTTCAGTATGTGGATATATATCCCAATATCCGCTAACACATAGGATCAGTTGTAGTCCAAATAACCAGTTTAAGAACTTCGGAAGGAAGTCAAAGATACGTAAAAAGTATTATTTTATTAGACTCATGCAATGGATATTAATAGATGGGACACAGAAAATTATCAATGCACAAAGCAATCAATGGTATATGGTAACTCAAGCAAATGATCAGAAAATACATATCAATTCTGTGTAACAAATCATATCAATTTCCAGTATCACACTGCATTTTTTTAACTTTGCTCTTGCTGAGGAGCTTTCAGATAAAACAGAGTTGAGTCTGTAAATAGACTCTGCTGGGATATCCTTCCTGTGAGGAAAAATTATAGTTGGAATAGAAGTTTACACTGCATGTGGGCACTTTCTCTTTATTCAGTATTTTAAAAAATATTTTATCTACTTTATTGTAAATATGCTTTATCCGTAGTAAAGAGGAGCCCCTATTTCTATAATCCTTCCCTGGGGTTTCCACACAATAAGGGCTTATAGCTGGTGCTAATATGACCTCTTCATCCCCAATTACCCCTCTATGAGATGATCTGAGTTTAAAAATGGCAATATGGACATTTATTCAAATTGTCGGTTGCAAATACACTTATACAAGTCTGTTGGATTTCTCAGTCTGTCTGTTACCTGCAATTTAATTACTGACCAATCATAGCACTATCTTTTACCTTATTAAATTCATCAGTTGCTTTCTTGTCTTGCTGGCTTTCTGTAGCAATGGAGAGTTATTAAACTTAATCCAAACCATTTTACAATGCTTATCACATGCAATCTTTCCACCAGCGGATTTGTGAAGTTGACCTGGCATCTTAAAAAGACTCTGTCTTTCCTTGGAGATGATTTCTGGAGAAATGCTGCATTCTCTGGGAGACGACAAAATTCTCTAAAGGCTCCTTAAGAAAGTAGACCTGTCTTAAGGGAGGATTGAATATGTCTGGTGAAGAGCAGCATTGTTCCTCTCATTGTGAATGATGTCCTTCTTCTTAGGCACTGAATTCCTACTGAATGAATTGAAGACTGCTCATTTTTATAAATAAATACAGGCCAGAACCTCAGCTGGAGTAACTCGGCATAGCTTAGTTTTAGTCAGTGGAGCTACACCAATTTACACCACATGAGGATCTGGCCTCATATTTTTTTCTATGGTGGTCATACTACACTGTGGTGGCCACCTCATATACATGAATTAATTGAGCATTGCAACACCCTGGTTAAGTAGGAACATATTAAAATCATTTTATAGTTGAACAACTGATTTTCAAAGGTATTTAGGAGCCTAAAGATGCAGATTAGAGACTAGTGGGATTTCCAAAAGCATTTAGGCACCTAACCTGCCTGGACACTTTCTAAAATCTCACTTAGCACCTATCTGTATTTTTAGGCATCTAAATACGTTTACAAATCTGGCTCAAAGAGATTAAATGATTGGCACAACATCTCACAAAAAGTCTGTGACAGAAAACTCAAGGCAGATTTTAAAGGTATGTAGGCACCTTAAGATGCAGGTAGCTGCCTAGCGTGATTTTCAAAAGTGCCCAAATGCCTGATTCACAGTGTAGTAAAAGCAACTTTTCAAAAATGGCCCCTTCCTGACTCCCTTCCACTGCCTTAATCACACAATCTTACAAGGAAGTATGTAACTAGCTAACATATACCACTGGTTATGATATAAAACATAAAAAGATGTTGATTACAAAATGTATTCAAACTCAGGGATTTGTGTCTGCGGGCAGGGAGACACACAGTGGTCTTTTTTGAAGGATGTACAATGATTGATTGATCTGCCAAGTTCTGTCATTAATAAATACACTATAGTATTGCATTATAGTACTTGAAAGGATTCTTGTGATACGAATAGTTCAGACAATTGATTTGTACACAAATTGTTAACATTTCAAGTCTTTGTCCATATAAATAGTTCTTGAAACTCAGTTACATAAGACCTGTACAACTGCTGGATGTTGCTTAACTTCCAGATAAATGTGATTTTTTAAAATTATTATTAATATTAATATTTTATTTATTTTTATTACAATAGTGCCTAGGAGCCCTAATCATGAACTAGGACCCATTGTGCTAAGCACTATAGATAGATCTGTTGTCAACATGGAGATGGTAGTTAAATTGGTGTTCACAGATGAGATTACACAGAAATAAGTGTAGAGAGAGAGAAAAGAAGTGGACCCAATGAGGGCACCTGGAGTCCCCATAGACAGTTGGGCCGGGGGGAGGGGTGGGGTGGGGCAACACACTGAGGAAGCTATTAGAGAGATAGGAAGGAAAGCAGGAGAGGATAGAGTCATGGAAGCCAAGAGAGGACAAGATTTGAAGAAGAGCATTCTTGACTGTGTTGAAGGCAGCTGACAGAGCAAGAAAGATAAAGATGGAGTACTGGTGTGTGTGGGGGGGGCGGGGCTGGGGCTGATGGGTGATGCTGAAAGAGACCTGATGATGGTCAGAGAGGGGAAACTCAACCAAAGAGTGATCAGAGAGAGAGCAGTGCTTAGTGAAGACCAATTCAAGTGAATGACTGTTTTGGTGAGTGGGAGAATTGATCAAGAGTGGCCCGTTGAATGAAGAGGTGAGGGCAAGGAAAGGTGTAGCCTAAGGGGTCGGATGGGTCATCAGTGTGGAAGCTGATGTCATTGAAAATGAGGGTTGGAGATTGTGTGGAGGGGAAGAGAGCGAGAGAGCCAGGAATCAAAATCAGAGAGGAAGGCTGATGAGGAGGAGTTGGATGGTAGATGACAGTAAAATGGAGGGTAAGAGGAGAGAAGAGTCAGAATCAGTGCTTTCCAAAAGATGAGAGAGAGTAGGAAGTGTGGGAGGGTTGGGCTAGAAGGGGCAGGAATGGAAGAGGAGAAGCCCAACAACCCCACTGTGGGCTGATCCAAGGTGGAGAGTGTGAGAGAAGGAGAGGCCTGTATTAGAGAGGATAGCAGCAGAGGCAGATGAAGGGATCCAAGTCTTTGTGATAGCCAAATAAAATAAAATGTCTTTGCTATATTATATTATTATTTCAACAGCTTTTGAATATTACCTAAATTCATTATCCTCTGTTGTTTAGAAGACTCTTATATCAGGAATGCAAATATGGGTTCTTAGATTGTAAACTCTTCAGGGGCAGGAATTGTATGGTGCCTAATTCACTGGGACACTTATCCTGACTGGGGCCTGTGGACGCAACTGCAATATTGTGTATGGTCTCTGTGGTAAGTTAATTTATTTTTTCTTCAAAACAGTTTAGCCATAGGATGACAGTGAGAAAAAATAATCAACTGTGACTCTCTGAGACAGGTTTTGAGTTGGATGAAACGAAAAGTAATTTCAGGGAATTATTTAAAAAATAAAGAAATCAAATTCAAGATGTTTCCTTATTAATTATGGATAGATCACATTAGTCTAAGCTAAATATGTTCCATATAAAAGTATAATTGAAGATTTCAGTCTTCAGTTGGGGGTTGCATGACCACTGCATTAATTACAAATATGTTAATCAAATACTGTAATCAAACTTGCATGGTTTTGCTATATTATGACTCACATGAAGATGTTTTTCTTCCCAAACATAGCACTAATGATTTCATTTGTAAAATGTTAACATCAACTTATTCCCCTATTCTCTTTCTTTTTCTAATCTCTCCCAAACACTTTTTCACATCATTTCAGTAAATGAAAGCACCTCATGCCTTGGGATGGGATTTTCAAAAGCACCTAAGTGACTTAGTAGCATTAGACCCATTGTAAAAAGGGATTTAGATACAGATTTTCAATGGTATTTTGGAGCATAAAGATGAAGATAGGCACTTGGTGTCATTTTCAAAAGCGCCTAAGCAGGTTCAACATCTAACTTGCCTTGAAACTCCCTATCTCCATCTTTAGGCATTTAAATACCCTTGAAATTCTGGTCCTTAGGTACATATTCCCAGATCCTCAATGGTACATAGGTGCTTCTCTGCTCAGCATTGCCTCGCTGAACTCCAGGTGGCCAGATTCCTTGTGGAATCCTCAGCTCCCAGTTAGGCATTTAGACTTCCAGTGCAGCACATGGAGAAAGGTAGGCACTTAGCAAGCTGAGCAAGGAACTGCCTTGGCTAACCAGGAGTGAAATTCTGAGTAGGGGAGCTAAGAGGAAAAAGCAAGTGAACATGAGTGCTCCCAGTTCGATGCTGTGGCAAAAGGTCTCATGTGATCCTTGGATGTATAACCGGGGGAGACTCAAGGAGCTGGGCTTATTTAGCCTAACCAAAAGAAGGCTGAGGAGAGATATGACTGCTCTCTACAAATACATCGGACGGATAAATATTAGGGAGGGAGAGGAGTTATTTAAGGTAAATGACAATGCTGACACAAGAACAAATGGTTATAAACTGGCCATCAACAAGTTTAGGCTTGAAATTAGATGAAGGTTTCTAACCATCAGAGGAGCGAAGTTATGGAATAGCCTTCCAAGGGGAGCAGTGCGGGCAAAAGCCCTAACTTGTTCAAGACTGAGCTTGATACATTTATGGAGGGGATGGTATGATGAGATGCCTACAATGGCATGTGGCCTATCTGCAACTGCTAGTATCAAAAATCCCCAGTGGCAGGAAACGGGACACTAGAGGGGGAGGGCTCTGAGTTACTACAGAGAATTCTTTCCCAGGTGTCTGGCTGGTGGGTCTTGCTGACATGCTCAGGGTTCACTAATCACCATAGTTGGTGTCAGGAAGGAATTTTCTCCCAGGTCAGATTGGCAGGGACCCTAGGGTTTTTTCACTTTCCTCTGCAGCATGGGACATGGATGACTTTCTGGTTTAAACCAGTATAAATGGTGGATTCTTGTAACTGAAATCTTTAAACCATAATTTGGGGGCTTCAGTAACTCAGCCAGAAGTTAGGGGTCTATTACAGGAGTGAGTGGGTGAAGTTCTGTGGTCTGCAATGTGCAGTAGGTCGGACTAGATGATCATGATGGTCCCTTCTGGCCTTAAAGTCTATAATGAAGAGGACAGGTCACTGGTACAGAGAAATCTGGGTCACTTGGTAAACTGGGCACAAGCAAACAATATGCACTGTAATATGGCTAAATGTAAATGTGCACATCTAAGAACAAAGAATGTAGGCCATTCATACAAGATGGGAGACTCTATCGTGGGAAAAAGTGACTCTGAAAAAGATTTGGGGTCATAGTGGATAATCAGCTGAACATGAGTTCTCAGTGTGGTTCGGTGGCTAAAATGGTTAATGTGATCCTTGTATGCATAAACAGGGGAAACTTGAGTAGGAATAGTGAGGTTATTTTACCTCTGTATCTGGCACTAGTGTGACTTCTGCTGGAATACTATGTCCAGTTCTGGTGCCCACAATTTAAGAAGTATGTTGATAAATTGGAAAGGGTTCAGAGAAGAGCCACAAAAATGATTAAAGGATTAGAAAACATGCCTTATAGGGATAGACTCAAGGAGCTCAAACCTTTCAAATTAACAAAGAGAAGGTTAAGAGGTGAATTGATTACTATCTATAAGTACCTACCTGGAGAAAAAATATTTGATAATGGGCTCTTCAATCTATCAATCAAAGGTATAACATGATCCAATGGCTGGAAGTTTAAGCTATATAAATTCAGACTGAAAATAAAGCATTGACTTTTAAAACTGAGAGTAACTACCCATTGGAGCAATTTATCAAGACTTGTGGTGGATTCTCCATCACTGGCAATTTTAAAATCAAGGTTAGATGGTTTTATAAAAGCTATGCTCTAGGAATTATTTTGGGGAAGTTCTATGATCTGTGTTATACAAGAGGTCAATCTAGAGGATCACAATGGTCCCTTCTGACTGTGTAATCTATAAGTACAGAGGTGATCTGAATGCTGTAAGCAGCTTGGTGAGATATTAGAATTCTGCATACAGCTCTGGTGGCTGCATTTTTAAAAGGATGTTGAAGAATTAGAAAAGGTGTGAAAAGAGCTGGGCAAAGTGCTTCACAGTGAGACACTTAAAGGTTTCAGTCTGTTTAGTTTATCACAAAGAAGATTGAGAGGTGGCTTGATTACAATATATAAATACCTGAGTTGGAAGAAAATACTGGGAAGAAAATTCTCCATCTCTTGACATCTTCAGATAAAGACTGGATACCTTTCTGGAAGATGTACTTTAGTCAAAGCCAGGTTATTGGATGCAATACAGGGGTAACTGGGTGAAATTTAATGGCCTGTGTTGTGCAGGAGGTCAGACTAGATGATCTAATGGTCCCTTCTGGCTTAAACTCCATGAGTCTAAGAGGTTTTTATAATTATGAATTCGGAAAATACCGCTGCAAGGGGTGTGAAAAGTGCCTAGAGGATTAAATTTGTCCTCCTTCGAAAAACAACTCGTGGTGGAAAATGTTGCATTTCACAGCTTATTTTAGGGATTCAAACCCCCATTTCAAGTGTGCAGCCTAACTGAGATCTTACTTAACTATGGAGCTCTTTGGATAGTTCCGTTATTAATATAAGTTAAATTTGCAATCTATGCTGAGAAGATTTTTTTAGAATTAAAATACTGTATTCAATTTGTAGTGTACACCTTCAGAGCATTTTAAAATTACATAATTGCCTTTGATTGATTGACTTCTGGATTTCTGAATCACACATTAATTGCATAATTAAAGAATGGAAACCTATATTTAGTTTTAGTTGTTTTTCTCACTTGATTGTGGTGTGAAATATTTGTAGGAATAAAATCTAAAGCTCTCAGAACTGGAAAAAAAATGTACTACACTTAACATTCTGTACATCTTATTACACAATTGTTTTCCCTAAAGGTCTTGGGTTAGGTGAATAGCTGCTAAATAAAACATGCATGAATATAAAGGACAGGTCTCTTAGAACTCAACCTGTATGTTTCTATTTGGAAAAATCTTGTTCTTGAAAGGTTATGGAAGATGAATTTTTTACAATTACAAGCAAAGTAAGTCTCCTATGTGTTTGGAATTTCAAATATTCTTACTGAGATATGAAATCAGCGTTGTGTTTGATCTATATCTCAGTTGTGTCTCTGAGTTTTGGTCATGTCTATATGACAAAAATTGGAAAAATTATCACTTTCTTTTCATTAGCATCATCCATGAAGCTTTCAGGACTCCTACTATTGCCCACCTCTCAGAAATCCCTCTCTCCTTCGTTTTTAAAGAAATTTTGCTCTTTCACAGTTCTGAAATTGCTCTTCTGTATTTTGTTAGGGATAATCCTCTCTTGCCTGACCCTGATTCTTCAAGTCTCATCCTGCTGGAACTCTGTGCTACATTTGATACCATAATTAACTCGATAGTTTAACTTCCTCAAATCCATTTTTTTTCAGGCACTATTAATGCAAATGTAGGGAGAGGGTTCATATGCCAAATTCATTACTACTTTACACCATGTAAAATCCCATTGATTTCAATAGGTTGCATGGACTGTAGAGAAAGTCAGTGCATGATTTGACCTATGGTGTGATGTTTAATTACTGAGCATGACAAAATACAGTAATAAAATGTCTTGTCATATCCTTGTTATAGTTACCATGGCCATAAACAAGCCAAACTTTCAAGTCACACAGGGCTTTTTTGATGGCTATTGTGAATATTACAGAAACACAGGCCAAGATGTTATGAGCAGTGCAGAACCCATGCATTATCATTTATAGTGCAACACAGCAGGAGCTGAAAGACCTCACTTCACATATTCCATCAGGGTATATGTACCAAGCACTCCACATGAATTTATTGAAAGCTTATTTACTCCTTTATTAATAATCTTGTGGAGGGGGTTTCTGCACATTCTCCTTTCTGTTGTGTACGCAGAAAATGTCCACATGATCTCGTCAGTTCAATAAAGAGATCTCATTTGCTAATATTAAAATGTACAGCCTTGGAACCAGATATATGGTTAACTACCAGAAGTAATGTAAGCTTACTGATAATAGTTATCTGTAGGTTTCCCCTTTCATTCAGCAGGTGCAGTTTGCCATAATTCACCAATAAAAACAATCTTATTTAATGTGATGAAAAATGTTTTTTGTCTTATAAATATTGGTCTTGCATCATGCCTCTTTCTCATACCCTCTCTAGTGGTTATGATAGCCTCAAACATCTCCACTCAGGGCCAGGCTGTGAATCCTTCCTTAGCTAAGGGAGCAGCTACTTACATGAGTTGTCCCATTGACTTCAACCAGTGAGACTAAATATGCAAGTAACTACTCACCAGTGGGGGTAAGATGGTCACATGCCTGCTACAATGTGAGAGTGAATATAACAAATAATTCTAAATATAATGCAACATGTTTCATGCAAGGCAGAGGAAGGGATTCCCAGTTGGTTGTGAATAGGTCTTATGGTCCTGATTTTGTTTTCCCTTATGCTGGTTTTACATTGATGTAACTCTGTCACAGATTTACAGGGTATGTGCTATGCCAGGGCCTTTAAATAGTCCCTGGGAGATTCCCACTAGTGCATCAGATCCCCAAGGGGGTTACGCTTGTCCGCAAGGCAGGCCACATGCCTTCCATGGCTCCTGGTTTGAGCCTTTGGCCTCCAGTATCCCTTGTTAGGCTGTTGGACTGAGACTCAGGAGACCTTGGTTCTATTCCCAGCTCTACCACTAACCCACTGCATAGAAGTGGGTAAGTTTCCCATCCTTTGTCTGTATTGTCTATTCAGATAGTAAGCTCTTCAGAACAGAGACTGTCTCATGTGGGGTAAGTTCAGCACCCAGCAAAATGAATGCTGGGGTCTTTATGTACCAATGTAAAGTAAATAATAATCAAATTACTCTTGAGTTACACAAGTTTAAGTGGGATCAGAATTAGTTCCCTTTTATTAGAATTAATTTATTATATCTATTGATGTAGCTCCAAAAGGACCCAATCGTGCTAGATGATATACAAAGGAAGACACAATCCTATCTCTCAAGAGCTTACACTTTGGAACAAATCACAGGAAAAGAATATACCAAATGCGAAGAGGAATTGTGGGGAGGGAGAATGACTAATGATAAAGTCATAGGTTGACCATGTTAACTTCTTGGTGGTTTGAGTTATTTTAAAATGATGAGTTTTTTCTCTTTATAAATTAAGAGGTTTAGATCTGCTCTCCCTGATGGCTAGATGTTACAGAAGATGTGGGTCTCGAGGAAGGTTTTTGAGGCAGAGATTGTTTTTGTGAGGAGCAGTAAAATGTTTCTTCCAGAGTTCATTATTGCAATAATTAACTTAAGCAATTATGATCTCCAGGACAGGTAGATTCTTGCAGTTAATGACGGTCTGAGCATTTAGCATTGCCCCAAACTCCTCTAGACAGTCATTTAAGCATGACTTAAGCTGTCAGTCTTTATTGTTCAGTTTTAACATGTGATTTTAGCAGGCCTCTCAGCCTTTCAACATTGCATGGTGCTGAATCTTCTTCCATCAAGTATGGTCTGGAAGCACAGTGTACTCTATACATTTTCTTTACACTTTGGTGATTTTCAGGGTACTAGCTGGCCATTAACTTGGGTTGTGAGAGGGTGAATGAGAAATGTCCCTAGCTCCTGGTATTTATTTTAATATGATGGAAAAAACACATCAGAGTGAAATCATTTTCTGTATTAAATAATCTATGACACTATAACTGAGAAAACAGCTGAGCACTAAACTGTATTATGACAATATTCCTCTGCTCTGTTTGTATGGTTCATGGAAAGAGATACTATAGTCATATCATCTGAATACAAGTACTGCACAAACTGTTTTAATTGTTATTTTAAAAAGCAGATTCAGCTACCAGTCCCTTTTCAGTGTAGATTTAAGTACAGTTTAGCATAATATTTGTTCAATTATACGGCATCTGCAAATCTTCCTAAGACTCCTGAATAGGTCTAGTATGCATGGAAGAATATGTTCTCATTCTGCAGCAAACAAATTGAAGTTATTTCAATGCAGTCAAGATTAGATGACAAGATAAAATTTTCAGAGGTTATTCTCGGTATTTGGTATGAGCAAGAAAGCAATATTTCTCTTATTCCTTTCCAGGTCAGGGTCTACGAATTAGGAAATGTACCTCTGAGTTTCCAATTAATGATCAGCAAATAATAAGTCTTTTCTGCCATTAAAGTGTTGTCCTTGTTTTTTAAAGGATGCAATCTGAGCTTCTCTCGCTGTTTTAACAAAATGACTCAGCAAGCCTATAGAAATGTGGATGGCCTGTAATTCAGTAATATATTTAGAAAACGAGTTTGCCTGCTTTGTGTGTGTCTGAATCTACATGTCAATATCTTTGCCTCTTGGTGAAGGGTAGAAAACCAGAAACAACTTATTTCTATGAACTGGATATTTCAATTCTGTTCCATATAGGAAAGGTATTCAATTATTTATTGTTTGTAAGGCTTGTAATTTTGCTGCGTTTAACAATGCAGTTGAGTTCTTTATTTGGCACTCTTACCATGGGGTCAGGCAGAAGCAAAAAATAAAATAAAATAGATGGAAAATCTTCCACAGTTATTCTAGAGACATTTGGGCACTGGGAGTTTAAACTACTGGGGAGAAAACACCAGCATCCAGGTTTGCATTTAAAATATATATTTTACAAATTGGGGAATGAAGAGTGAGTGGGGCAGAAAGAGGGTTGGTGATGCCAACTGTGCATTTGCATTGGCAAACTAAGTGCAGGCACAGAAAATCTCCTCACACTCAAAAAAATAACCAATATTGATCTGCCAGCTGAATTGTGGGGGCATATTTACCATTCATTGTACTGTTCATGTTTTACATCATTCTTCCAGCAGTAATAAATAAGTAGCAACAGTCATACAATACAAGATCTATTCCAGCTGCATTAGTATATTCTTGTATTCATGCCCCTGGTTCCCCGTGTACTAAAAAAACTTCCATTACTCACCCCTCTCTCCAAATCATACCTGATACAAAAGCAGAGAAGGTAAAAGACTAAACAGTATTATAGAATTGTATTAGTTGCTTATCAAGAATCAAATTCTGTAGCCCTACTTAGTGGAAATTTCCACTGAGACAATAAATGGGAGTTTTGTCTGATTAATAACAACTGAAGGTGGCAAGATTGAGAAATTATGTCTTATGAAGATACGTTTATCTTCCCTAAACATGGTAAAACATCCACTCAAAGTACTTATAAATCTGGAGTTATCCATAGGGCTTATATACCATGTACTGCAATATAGACGTTTCTGTGATATAGTGATGAGAGCAAAATCATTCTGTAGCATGATCTCCTTCCCCTTATGAATTAAGGTCAAATCAGGCTCCCTCCCCATTACTCTTGATGGCATTTAAATTAATACACGGCATTTGTCTAGGGGAATGGAGAGAAGTGACACCATTTTGTTAAGAAGTGATATTGCACCATTGTGTCCACTGCTCAAATATGCAGACAATAGGCTCCTTAAAATACCCATGATAACTACCCCTTTATTTCTTAAACTGAAGCATTTTGAAAAGTGACCTACTACATAAGTGGCCAGAGTTAGTTACTGCTACTTTGGGCTATGAATGTTTGCTTTTCCATTTTGGCTAATGCAGCAGACACTTCAGGCTGGTGCAGAGTGAAACGCTTAACTGTAAAGAGACTTTACAGTTTTAGCTTTATTAATCCTGGTCAAGGGACTCCTTATAAAAAAATATAAAGGGATGTTATGAAGAGATTACCTTCCTCACTTGCCTCTCCTTCCACATCAGATTCAGACTCTGCAGTGCACTTTTGGCACTGCAGTACCCAGCTGTGCAACTGCCTTTACCTCATCTCTGCTTGCCTCCTTCTGCCCTCACTGTGTCCCTACACTCTTTCACTTAAGCTTGTCTTGTAGCTCCTAGGATTCTTTCTCCCAGAAATGACTCCCTGCCTTGTTGGCTGCTGGAACATGTCTGGAACATCTGCCCAGAGACTATATGCCATCAACCTCATTCTCCTCCTTAACGATTCCTGCTCAAACTTGCTTCTTTCATTAGCATTCCAATACTGAACTCCATTCCTCCCTTCTTTCTTGACACTGTCCCCAAATAATATAAATATAAAAAGGGATTGATGAAATGTTTACATGTCAATACATCACAGGGTGGCAAGGTCTACAGACATAGGGATATGGTGGATTCTCCATTGCTTGACATCTTTACAGCAGGATCGGCAATCTTTCTCAAAGATATGCTCCCATTCAACCAGAAGTTATGGGTATGATGCAGGAATTACGGGGTGAAATTCTATGGGCTGTTTTATGTAGTGGTCAGATTAGATGATGAAAATAGTTGCTTCTTTCTTAAAAAAAATCTATGAATTTAGGGATGCAGATGGATGGGAAAAACTTAGACTGAGTTTTGTGATCTGTTTCTGAGTTGCCAATAAAGCCAAACTCCAGAAAGAGGGGTAAATTTGACCTCAGACTTGATTTGGAGCAGGACTGCTTACATATGGTGTGAGGTTGGTTGAAATCTCCCTCTTCACAAGGAGAGAAAATGGAAGAGGTCCTAGAATGGATAGTATAATAGCAGAAACGACTGCATCCACTGTAGCAGCAGCAAACCCTGCTGCAATTTAGGAATGAAGAGCAAGCCCAACAGGAATGGCAGCAGGCCCAGGGTACAACTGTTCCAGAATTAACTACTGCGGAGATTCATTAACCTCGGTGCACTGCCCAAGCTGGCAGTAAGTTCTTTCCTAGACAAGATGGAACCACAAGATGGGCAGGCAGCTATTGCTGGTGAGTGTGAGAAGGAAGCGTTGCAACCTGTTGAGAGGAAGGAGAGTTCAGTGATTAGGGCACCAGCCTAGAACATAGGAGACCTGGATTCAATTCACTGCTCTATCACAGGCTTCCTGTGTGACTTTGGACAAGGCCCTTAGCACCTCTGAGGCAGCCTCAGTTCCCCATCTGTAAAATAGGGGTCATAGCACTTCCCTATCTCACAGGTGTGTTGGGAGGATCAATTCATTAAAGATTATGGAGTGTTTTGAGTTCTGCTGATGTAAAGTGCTATGTAAAAGTTAGGTATTATTATTTGTCCTGTGTCATGACAGGAGAGGTGTCAGTCAATGTAATGAGCCCTAGACAGCCACTGATTAGGAGACTCTGCAGACTGTTGTTTTGGCGGAGCTGTGAATCATGAGAGAAGCACTGGCGGAGGATTTGAGGTTAGCCTCCTTCTTTAGGGATGTAGCTACTCTCCTTTTCTGAGTGCTTGACAGACGAAGGGTATGCCTACACTGTAATGTAAGCCCAGTGTTGGAACTCAGGCTTAAGCCTAACCCCTGCTTCCATCTACATACAAATTGTGTTAACCCATGGCTCGAACCCAGAAGGGTCTGACTCTGAGTCAAGCCTGGACCCAGGATTCAAGCTCCATTGCTTTGCAGCGTAGACACAACCTAGCTGGATTTGTGCTCTAAGAATGTATCATGAGCATCCCAACTTTCTTTGTCCTCTGGACAGTCAAATTTGGTGCACAGTCACATTGTACCATGCACAAAGAGTGGCCACATTTTGGGAGGGCACTAGAAAGTCTGGGATATGGCTGGTTAGACTCAGGCCTACATAATACATGTTCATGCTGGAACCCCAGGTTGGGATTCTGGGCTCAAAAATTCCTAACTGGGGTTACACATATATGTAGGCATTCAAGCCCAAGGTTAACAAACCCAGGGTCTGCTAACTCAAGTACAACTAGCTCTGGGCTTCCATTGCAGTATAGGCATACCCTAAGTGATTCATTGGCTAAAACCTGAGACAGAGAAGAGCTCTTCAAAAGTCTGGCTGGGAGCTGTGATGCTTGCAAACCAGGTGCCAGCTCTTACCAAGGCTTTCAACCACAGCTGAGCAATGACAAATTCATTGCTGGACACCAGTCTATTTCACCTGTGTATTAGTATGTTTAAGATGGGTACTGAAGTTGTAACAAGGTGTTTAGTGTTTAGACTTAATGAAATGCTTGTATGTTGCTGCATACATTAATCTCAACTATAACTGTATCACATGCTATAAGGTAATATATAATATTTTGCTTTTTAACTGTAAAAAAAAGTTTGCTCTGAAACTGTGAACCTGTCAGGAAGGATTGTCTCCTAACCATCAAGAAGGCCTAGCAAAACTAAATGGGCCATTGTAGGACATCACAATACAAAAACTTTTTAAATTGCCCCTTCATACTCCTGAAGAGGCTACGTGCAAAAGGACTTATCCCATCAGCTTGAATTCTGGAAGAAGGAAATAAAAACAGCTGACATGAAAATTGTGGATCTCTCTGTTTTTTTGCTGTTTGGACTCTAACAGGCCTGGAGCTATGAAACAGAAGCAGTGATCCCCAAGCTCAATTTTGGTTAGCCCTAAAGCACATTCAGAGTTGACAGATTACTACAACTCTGTCACCTTTTAAAACCATAGACTGTAACTCATTTGTGTATATGTTTGCTTGCCTTAGCCAGTCATCATAATGCTCTCATTTCTTTTTCCTAGTTAATAAATCTTTAGTTAGTTTATTACAGGATTGGCTGCAAGCATGGTCTTTGGTGTGAGATCTGAGGTACAAATTGACCTGGGGTAAATGACTGGTCTATTGGTACTGCAAGAGACCTGAATATTTTGTGATGGTTGGTGTACAGATAGACTAGATTGCCCAAGGGGACTGTCTATGACTCAGTGGTAAGACCGTTATAACGCTTTAGGAGTTCACCCTTTTTAATGATTAAATCTAACCATAGAACATACAACCAATTTGGGGTCTCTGCCCTGCTTGTTGACAATCTGCCCTGAGGTTGGCACCCACGGTCGTGAACCACGCCAGACAGTGTGACAGGAAGGCATAGACTTGGTGTGTTGAAACAAACTATCTACATTCCTAAGGATTGGCAGCAAACTGGGTGACCTAGGGAGCTCTTCCAGAGAGACTTCTATGGTCACAGCTGCAACCTAAAACTAATGGGTATGTCTACACTGCAATAACCCATGGCTGACCTGTGTCGGCTGACTCAGGCTCGTGGGACTCGGGTTGCAGGGCTATAAAATTGCAGTGTAGATGTTTGGGCTCAAAGTGAAGTCTGGGCTATGGTCCCTCTCCCCTTGCATTGTAGACATACAGTGAGGCAGTCTATGATCACCATGGGGTTCATAAAAAATGAAGGGACTTGAGGATCCTAAAAGTGAGCCACAAAGATGTTCACTCAGAATGGAGGGGGAACCACCAGTCCTTCCAATTAACTATTGCTACCATTTGTCTAAAGAGGAGTCTGGGGACACTTTTGATTCTTCCTAGGATACTAATTTTGTCCAGGGAACCGTGGAACTTGCTTAGAAAAGGCAAAAGGAAACACCACAAGGAGCCAGGAAACCAGATGCTCTTGCAACAACAGGAGCCTTTGGGACTTGAGTCCTGAATGGGTTCTGCGGAGGAAGAGAACAAAGAGAATTCCTAGCTAGCATTGCTGTGGATGAGGCAGCTCTGACTCTGCTTAGGGATGCAGGGTTCGCCTCTTTGTTTATTTGCTGTTCATTATTTCTCTCAATTTATGCATTCCATAAACAGACATGCTTATCCATTGATCCAGTGCTCCATGACACATTTTAAAAATACATTACAACAGGAGTTCCCGTTCACATCATAATATACCGATGTAATAACCATATTTAAGATTTTTTTAAATCTTCCACCAGTCATCATTGTCCCTCACAGCTAGGGAAAACAAATAGGACCTTGCTGCTTGTGTATGTATATTACCTGCTCACACCATATCTCAGGTTTCTGTTGTTACATCCTCCAGTGAGGTTTTGCCTATCCATTGCTTATTGTCAGACTTGCCATGTTATGTTTGTCTCTGATACACCCCGTCACCCTTTGGTGGGGGTGGGGGAGAGCTGTGTTTTAGAAGTATGGTTGAGTCTGTAGGGCTGCCCTCAGTCTTGAGGCAGTGCGGCCTAGTGGCCAGAATCAGTAGCCCGGCCCTTGCTATCAAGGCAGTGTGGCCTAGCTAGTGGGTGGTGGTCAGGGTAGGGGGACCTGGGCCCACCCTCTCTACTGGGTCCCAACCCAGGGCCCTGTCAGTGGCAGGGCTGCCTGCCACTCACTCAGCGGGGATCCTACTAAAACATGCCAAGCTTGTCTATAGTTCTACAATCGTTTCCCCTGGGTCGCTTCCTACTCGATCCTCTGCAGGTTTCAGTCACCAGGTCTTCACAGTGTCTTCCCTCTCTGTGGCATCCCAAGCCTGAGTGCGGGGGTCTGTCTCTGGCTGGCTGGCCTCCACATCTTGGAGTGCAGGCGGTCTTCCCTCAGTAGTCAGCCGAGACAGAGCTCTTAGCCAGCAGTCAGCCCAGACAGAGCTTCTCTGCTGCCTTTTATGTCCTGTCTCCAGCTGGAGCATGCCCAGCAGAGCCGAGGGTGCATGGCCTGCTCGGCCCAAAGAGAAGGGTTAACCAAGGGCTGATGCACCCCGTCACAGTCTCCCATTTAATTTTAAAGATTTTTATTTCTGATAGGTAATCTACCCCCAAAAAGGCATAACAAGATCCCTTGGTTGAAAGCTGAAGCTAGAATAAGTTTCTAATAGTGAGTAATTAACCATTGGAACGTCTTAACTAGGGATTCTCCATCATTTGATGTCTTTACATCAGGACTGGATGTCTTTCTAAAACATATGCTATAGCTCAGGCAGAAGCTATAGGCTTGATGCAGAAATTACTGGTTCAGGGTACATGTCCTGTGTTATTTAGGAGATCAGACAACATGATTATAATAGTCTCTTCTGGACTTTGAATTTATCAATAGTATGGGACGGAATGTATCTGAAAGAGAAGGTGCAATTTCTGCTTTGTGGTTATGTGAAAGGATATATAATTATGTTACTTACCAGGGACACAAACTTTATAATTTATTTTTCATCTTTTCTAGTCCCTGAAATGGTGGTGACGAAAAGCAGGTGTAACAGGTTCGGGGAATGCACTATTCAAATATTTGGTATAATATTTCTTTCTCTTTTCCATACCTCAGTTTACCTCTCTGCTGGGGTTCAGACCAGAGTTTAGTCTATTCAGGACCTTGGTATACAGATTTAAATCTCTGAGAGAAAAAAAGTGATACAAAATCTCGAAAGGAAAAACTCTCTGTCTATTGCCCATCTCCATAACAGTTTACTTATAACCCATAAAACGGTTGTGACTGTTGTGAATAACAACACTTTAAAAGAAAATACTCTTAGGGGAGTTTCTACCACATGTTCAAACTGAAAATATAATTATGCATGCTCATATACACACAATTCTTTAGGGATCTTCTCTGGGAAGATTTATTCTTCTCAGTCTCTGTGGAATGGCAGCTAAACTCTCTGCAGAGCATGTTAGTGCTTTAAAATCTGGGGGGAAAGTTTTCAGAGTAACAGCCGTGTTAGTCTGTATTCGCAAAAAGAAAAGGAGTACTTGTGGCACCTTAGAGACTAACCAATTTATTTGAGCATAAGCTTTCATGAGCTACAGCTCACTTCATCAGATGTATTGAGCTGTAGCACACGAAAGCTTATGCTCAAATAAATTGGTTAGTCTCTAAGGTGCCACAAGTACTCCTTTTCTTTTTGGGGGGAAAGTGACAGTCCTACAGCCTCCTTCAAACTTCCCTTGAGTCTCTACAATATCAGTCTGCAATTTGCACAGAAAATCTAGTCCTCTTCTTCTTCTTCAGCAGAGTGAGGGAGCCTGTAGTCTAAATCCAACAAAAATGGCAAAGTCTCTGGAACACAATCCTTACAGCAGACAGTTCTTCACCACTGAGTTCTTCAGTCTGGCTCCCACTTTTTCTATTTATAAAATCTTCTCCTTGAGTTCTCGTTGGTTCCATTCTTAGAGAGTGACTCTGGGTTTGTGCTGCCACAATGGAAATCATTCAAGTAGCTTCACTCAGCTAATGAGCATTCCTAGTGCCCACTAGACCCTATTTCTGGATGATTGTGACTCATCCAGCAGAATCACCCTGTCTGGCTCCAGAAAGTCTGTAGGCACACAGGATACCGCAGAACAAAACCAAGAAATTATTTATCCTTCTCACTGTTCTTTTCCTTATTTACAGTGCTAAAAGCTGCAATGGAAGTATGTTGGTTATGCAAGCACAAAGGAGACCCCAGACAGTGACCCAAAGGCTAGTGAATTTGTACTCCAGCAGGAGGAGATCCAGGGAGGATGTGTTGCAGGATATGCACTGGCTGAAACCCTTGCAATTAAGTTAATTAAAAATTATACCTCCCTCTCTGTCTTCTTGTGAATAAAAAGATGTCACAGCTAATGTTTATTAAATTCATGGAGAATATTTAATGCCTAAGCCTGGTTCAGCATCTTACCTCACTACATTTTAAAATCACTATTGTGCTCCCTATACAAATCAAGCCTATGAGAGCATACCATGGCCATGATGTATTACCATAATTCTATGGGACTCAGCTCTGGGACCAGCAAGTAGGTACTGGGACCAGCAGGTAGGTACTGGGTCATAATCACTGACCCACAATAGTTCAAAATATTCCCTCTTCCTCACAAATATTGTATTGTACACAATACACCCCTATAAAATACATGGTGATAAATACACTGCAGTCCAAGTGCAGTTGCAGCAATGTCCCTGAAATAATTGCTGACTGAACAAATGAGCAAAACTGTGCTGATGCCATTGATGGCACATACTTTGGGGGGGGGAGGGGGGCTGAAACTATTTGGGTGACCCTGCCTACTCTCTACTGCCAGGGATTATAAACAGACCTGGTGGAATTTCCATGGGAAATTCCAAAACGCTGGAAAAATATGTTCTTTCTTGGAACAAAAAGTAAAGTTTCCTAAATTTCCCACAGAAAGGAAAAATCTGATAAAAATGTTTAAAATATTCTAATTTCGTTTGAAAATTTCTAAACCTAATTGACCGTGGGAGCCCAATCTCCAAGGCTCCCAGCTCAGCCATGACTCCCAGAGCTGCTAGGCTCTTGGCTCCCTCTATTCTGTCTGTCAGGGAGCCAGGAGCCAAGAATGCCTGGGAGTCATGGCTGAGCCAGGTGCCCCACGGTTGACTTGCCAACCACAAACTGATTACCCACAGATCTGTCACCATCTGGGGTGGCCAGCATCCAGAGGGTGCTTCCAGTCTGGAAGCAACATGTTTTTTCTGTTTTTCTGTTCTAGGGTTGGCACAAAGTCCTTGCACAGCTGCAAGAAGACGGCCTTGCTCATATGAAAGTTCTGGGTGCACTGGTGGTAGTCCCATGTCCCACCCCAATGTAGTCCCACCATCATGTGCGTGTGGGCCTGGTCCACAGCCACCACTCAGTAAAGGGGACTACTTCTGACATGAGAGCACACATGCACTAGCTCCACAGATATTGGTGAGGCCTGTCCTCCATCTCTGCATGTAGTTGGCATGCGCTCTGTTTGACATAAAGCCTCTGCATTTTTCAGAACAAGGCTCTGCAGGAACACCCATTGCCACCTTGTAGCCCTGCTGCTGTGGCCTCTCAACAAAATGACAGTTGCTGTCTTACATGTGACAGTGGTGGGTGCAGGTCATCAGTCTATGTGAGCTTCATGCCTTGACACCATTTGAGAGGTAGGCCAGATACTGAAATAAGCATTGCTACGTGGAACTACTGAATTGTCTGAGTGCCTGGGTTTATAATCTTTCCATTTACAGTCCCCAGAAGGGACAGACAAGTTCTCTCACAGAACAGCTCAGTTTTCAGTGGTTCTATGAAGGCTTTGCGTCTAACACAACTGAGTATTACCAGTGTGGACACAGGCAGTAGCAGCAAGCCTGTGGAACATGATGGTTGTTTTCAGTGCGACCACTCTTTCTAGGGCTAGCCTGCATGGAGAAAAATTTACCAAGAGTGACTCAATTGTGGTAAACCTGTAGCATAGACATACCCTTGGATTGTAAATTAATCTCAGGACAGGGACTTTTCTTTAGATATGTCTGTAAATTATCAGGCCTATGTAATACCTATGGCGCTGTATAAATTAATACTAAATGAATAATAATAAACTTAGAAAAGGTTATTCCAGTTACTTTATCTATACACTAAGAACTATGGAAAACTAAATTCAAACATTAATCCATCATCCTGAATTAACTCTCCTATTTGTTTAGGGCATTTTTCATTATTTGTTATCTACAAAAGTGCACCATTTTCCCAGAACATTAGCTCTTTTGAAAGCATTTCCAGCAATCACAAAATATCTGATAAGTAACTTTTAGTTGTTGTTTGCAACATCAGCTAATGCACTGGTGTATAGCAGTTTTGGTGTATACAGTATCATGTATGTCTTGTCCCGGGCCTATGCAGTCCCATCTTGCAGCTGACTACCACTGTATTTCATCTCGCCTCTCACTTTTTATGTCTGCCTCACCATTGCTTTCTATTTATGTCTCTCTGTGTCATAAACTTCATCTGCTGTACCTTTTATCATTTTGTCCTGCACAGTGTCTGGCTCATGACCATATACCTTTTATTTTCCAGTAAGTCTTGCATGCTGCTTCCCTGTCAAAGGCAGAAATTATTTTTTTTGTCTCTCTATGCTATTCTCAGCATATACCCTTTTATATTCATCTCCACTTAGTTGCAGTTTCTTTCTTTCTTTCTTTCTTTCTTTCTTTCTTTCTTTCTTTCTTTCTTTCTTAAAGATCGTCCATGTTTCTAATCCATAAATCATTGCAGGAAGGACACATTGATTGAAAACATGTCTTCAGGCAGAGTGGCAAATTGCTTTTCAGGATGATTTAGCTTTCTTGACGTCTCCAATTCCACTAGGTCCTCACTACAAAAAATAAAAATGATTAACAATAGGAAAACACTGGGGATGTACACATTTATTTTGCATACATAGCTTTAAGTACAACTTAGTGCAGGAGTGGAAAACTGTGATTTTGGTGGCTGCGTGATGGCAGTATTTATTGATCGGAGCAACAATTGTGATTGACTGTTTGGGGGAAGAAAATAATGATAAAATATTTCATAGAAGTCTTTTATGTAGCCCGAGTGGATTGTGCCTAACAAAGAGGCTATTGTGTTATTCACAACTTTACACTTTACACCCTCTAAATAGTTGGATATGAAATGCTGGATGGCTCTTCTTTTTAACTTTAAGATGATAACAGGAGGGGCACTGACAGGAGAAAATAAAGTGGTTTTTTTCTATGATGAAATCAGAGTCTTCTAGCTTTTCAGTACACATGATGAAGAGGGACTCATTAGGAATTAATATCTGAAAGAACCTGAAGCAAATACTCACCAACAACCACATACCACACAACAGAACCACTAACCCAGGAACTTATCCTTGCAACAAAGCCCGTTGCCAATTGTGCCCACATATCTATTCAGGGGACACCATCACAGGGCCTAATAACATCAGCCACACTATCAGAGGCTCGTTCACCTGCACATCCACCAATGTGATTTATGCCATCATGTGCCAGCAATGCCCCTCTGCCATGTACATTGGTCAAACTGGACAGTCTCTACGTAAAAGAATAAATGGACACAAATCAGATGTCAAGAATTATAACATTCATAAACCAGTCGGAGAACACTTCAATCTCTCTGGTCACGCAATCACAGACATGAAGGTTGCTATCTTAAAACAAAAAAACTTCAAATCCAGACTCCAGCGAGAAACTGCTGAATTGGAATTCATTTGCAAATTGGATACTATTAATTTAGGCTTAAATAGAGACTGGGAGTGGCTAAGTCATTATGCAAGGTAGCCTATTTCCTCTTGTTTTTTCCTCCCCTCCCCCCCCCCCCAGATGTTCTGGTTTAACTTGGATTTAAACTTGGAGAGTGGTCAGTTTGGACGAGCTATTACCAGCAGGAGAGTGAGTCTGTGTGTGTATGGGGGTGGGTTTTTGGAGGGGGGTGAGGGAGTGAGAGAACCTGGATTTGTGCAGGAAATGGCCTAACTTCATTATCATGCACATTGTGTAAAGAGTTGTCACCTTGGATGGGCTATCACCAGCAGGAGAGTGAATTTGTGTGGGGGGGTGGAGGGTGAGAAAACCTGGATTTGTGCTGGAAATGGCCTAACCTGACGATTACTTTAGATAAGCTATTACCAGCAGGACAGTGGGGTGGGAGGAGGTATTGTTTCATATTCTCTGTGTATATATAAAGTCTGCTGCAGTTTCCACGGTATGTATCTGATGAAGTGAGCTGTAGCTCACGAAAGCTCATGCTCAAATAAATTGGTTAGTCTCTAAGGTGCCACAAGTACTCCTTTTCTTTTTGCGAATACAGACTAACACGGCTGTTACTCTGAAACCTGTATATATGAATAGTTTACCTTTTTTTTTACAAGGAAAATTATCTGTGTCTTGGTCACAGAGGACTCTACTCATAATACATGTATTTGCTATGAATCAGAAGACTGCAGAAGGCCATGGAACAGATTTTCACACAGAGCTCGCTGATTCACTCTCATATCTGGCAAGTCTAAGAAAGCATGTTTTGGCTTTTTCCCCGGTGCCTTTCAATGAAGAGACAAAAGAGTTTGGAAACATGATTTTACTAACTCTCTCCCCATGACCATCATGTCACCTGATTTAACCAGCTCAAACTCAAGCTCCATGCAGCTATGGAAGTTACGTTTCTTTTCTACAATTTCCTGGCACCTATCCTATCTCTAAGGGGCATGGAAGCTCAGGACAGAGAGTTATTTCAAGCACTGGGAATCACAACATTTGATGCACATATTGTATATTGTTTCTTAGTTCCTCAGACTCATGCCCAATCTGTTATGATGGCATACAGCCTACTTACAAGTTGGTCAGACCCTTACCCTAAAGAATTAAATAATCAGCCAAGTTGGGTACAAAGCAGCAACGAGGATACTACCAATACTCTGCTCTTCAGACCACGTCTTGTTTGTGACAGCAGCATATTGTAGACATGTTGGGCTAACTTCTGCTCTGGTCTGTTTGTATATAATTGTAGTAGCCCGTCATGTTTTACACTTGCTCACACCAACTGATACTCACATACAGGCTTTTCAAAGAGATTTTTAAATAAACCTGAAACCCCACAGTCTCGGCATATAGTGAGTTCTGCTTCAGATCAGCGATCACTAAAATATGCAAAGGCTTACCAATTTTCTCCCTCTTTTTGCTCAGGCTGCTGAGAATGGCGTGAATTGAGCAGTTATATTCATGGGCAGCCATTTTGTATCATTTTGTGTGTTTCAACCTTTGCTTCATCAGCTGTGAGGAGGTTAATTCTTCACACCCAAAATAACAGTGTGACATTTTGAAGTGTCTTATTTTTCCAGCATCTTTGATTTTGAAATAAACTGCAGTGCCTGGAATAAAGAGATTTTTGAGTTTCAAAATTAGAAATATACTAATATACTTGGGGTACTGGAACAATTTATAGTGGGTGTGCTGAGAGCCATTGAAACAAACTGTAAATCCTGTATATAATGGAAACAACTTCAAGCCAGGGGGTGCGGTAGCACCCCGGCATTCCTAGTTCCAGCATCTGTTAATACACTTTTGTCACACATATCCAAAAACACAGTGAGACTCATATAGATATGTTAGAAACAACCCATTCTTCTGAATAAGTGTAAGAAATTGGTAAAAACCTAAACCCTCGGTAACAGAAACTCCCCTCTGAAGAGAGTTAGACGAGAACCTGTAAGAAAGTTCCAAACAAGAAAATTTCCATTTGTGGTTCCAGAGAATGAGGAATATCCTCATACAAAACATCTGGGGAGGCAGTAGATGTAAGAGGGCTCACTATCTGGCTTCTCTCTCTGGTGCATATTGAGATCTTCCTCTTTCTATAAGGGCAGGAGAAAACAAAAAGACCCAGACATACAACAGAACAAGGTGCATGTATATAAGAGGAAGAAATTACTACACTTATGTATACACCATGCATGGAAATCTATGTTTATATGAAGGCAGGGGAAAAGTGAACTAAATTTTGCTCTTAATTACACAGATGTAAATGTAGAGTAACTCCAGTATGCCAGTAGAGTTATTCCAGATTTACCTTAGTATAATTGAGAACCAAAATCTGGCCCATGCTTTTTATGTCCTCAAGTAAACTCATTTACCTACTGTTAACATAATTTCATTTGTAATATTTCTTCTATAAATTTCAGAAATAAATTGATGTTATTGTTCATATATGAGAGATAAATACTTCCTAGAATCTGAGACTTGGAACTTCCAGGTTTTGCTTATCCCTAATAGTGCTTAATGAAGGGCCTGTCTCTGAACCAATGTGCTGCAGAGCTAATGGTAGCAAATGTCACATCCCATGCTGGCTAGAGCAGTCGCTGATGCTCCCCCGGATTGAGAGGATTCCAAATTTTGCATGTCTATACCAGCACTTCCTATGTGAGATTTAATCCAGAATCTGATTGTATTAGACCTGACAGGCTTGCTGGACCCTCCAGCTGTCACAAAAATTGATTTTTTACCAGCCCTTCAATCTTTCCAAGCATGTCCTTAGAAAGCAGAGAATATATGTTTCTGGTTCTGGTTCATCTGTGATGACATGGAGCAAAACAGGGTTACAATAAATCTGAGGTGTTGTCTTCCCTGACATGAGGTACTCATAGTCCATAGGCTTTTCTCTCATCCAGGGTAGCAATTTTTCTGAGGTCCAATTCCAGCATCCTGACCAAGTAGAATAAAGCTAAGCCTGCTGGCTTTGCAGCTCAATCTCTTAGGTTGTGAGAGGAATTGTCAATTGAGGTTGGAGACTGAAGTTTAGTAAAATGTTCACACCCCAGAATCAATTTTGTGTTTGGTTTTATTGGCTTTGATAAGGAGGCAGAGCTGACTAGCATACCAGAGTGTCTCTATCTTTAGAGTAACAGCTGTGTTAGTCTGTATTCGCAAAAAGAAAAGGAGTACTTGTGGCACCTTAGAGACTAACCAATTTATTTGAGCATAAGCTTTCGTGAGCTACAGCTCACTTCATCGGATGCATACTTTCCATGGTATGCATCCGATGAAGTGAGCTGTAGCTCACGAAAGCTTATGCTCAAATAAATTGGTTAGTCTCTAAGGTGCCACAAGTCCTCCTTTTCTTTCTATCTTTAGAGACACCCAGGAAAGTCTAAGGCTGAGACATATGGATTTGAAGTCATGATGAACTTACTGATGGCCTTTCTTTGAGCTTCAAGATCAAAGACTACAGTTTAATTCCTGAATGAGAAACCTTAGCAGCAGGTTTTGATCTGACCAACACAACAAAGTCTCTGTGATCAACATTTTTCGAAAGTTTGAGTTCCCCCAGATAGTATTTGGACTGTCTAAACGTTGGTTGGTTTGTTTTGGGTGGGAAGTGTGTCCCTCTGGTACACAAGGCATTTTCAGCAAAATGTGTTAATACTCATGTCCCTTTCAAGTTAATTCAAACTGATTGCCTTCTGTCTCATTAAATCAATTAAATAATACCTGCTACCCTCTACATACATCTCTACAGGCAGCAGACCAGTGAAGAGGCACCTGCAACAGAGCTCTCTATACCTTCACCATCCATGTGCATTCAAGAAGGAGATAGGGAGATTCAACCCCCTCTCACCAAGCATGGCTGGGGCAGGGAGGGACTCTTGATTTGCTTCTTCACCCTTCACTGGCCTAAGTGAGCAGTGCCACTAAAATCTCCAAAAAGAAAAGGAGTACTTGTGGCACCTTAGCGACTAACCATGAAGTGAGCTGTAGCTCACGAAAGCTTATGCTCAAATAAATTGGTTAGTCTCTAAGGTGCCACAAGTCCTCCTTTTCTTTTTGCGGATACAGACTGAATACTGCCTGAATCATCCTTAGCACGAGGGGGTTAGGAGGAAGTGGGTTAACAATGCTAGGATCTATACTCCTTCCCCTCTCAGGCCTGGGATAGCAGAACTCGGCCATGATCTTCTCCCCTCCCTCAGGCCTGGGCAGGAAGGATGGGAGCAGTGATGCCCACATCTTCTCCTCACCTCAGGTTAGGGAAGGAGGAAGGAAGCAGTTGTGAAACCTGTTATGTCCCAACTAATTAGGAGCTTCTGGAATTAATAACACAGGTGCCATATGTAGTTTTAAAGTAAGATTCCACAGACCATGCAGCTTCTTTGGAGCTAACTCAACTCAAAACCAAAACCTGGAATGGACCAACTGGTATACTGAGTACTCTTAAAGACCAGCACAGATCATTGAATGGATTCTCCATAAACATTAAATCCCTCCTTCCCCCCAAAAAACTTTAAATTAACAGTTATTAAATTCACCACTGTGATACACTTCCACCTTATAAATAAAATACAAGCATAAAATAAATGAAGCAATGTCAAAAGTTTGAAGGTTGATCACTGTGTCCACAGAAACACAGTCATTGATTATAAAGTCCATCAAATGCACTGGCAGCTAATGGCTACTTCTTTTCAGATAATGGTGATTTTCAACCTCTGAAGCACAGGAACTTGACTCACTCACTTGCCTTGGAGAGCGTACAGGGAGTTCAATCTCTGTAAGGTTGTCATCATCACCACCATCTTCTGGTGGAGTGGGAATATCAGGAGATGCATTTTGAGTGATTTTATAGCATCCTCTCTGAACAGTGACCATTGCTCCTTTGACCATGGTGATCCTATGAGGCTCAGGGGAAAAAAGCACAGAGCATTTGTGGCAAGGCTGAAAGTTTCTGACTAGACCTATGTCTCTGACATTGAAAGGTGTGGTCTTGGCCCATCTGCGCTGATCAGCATATCGTTTTATTATGAGCTTCACTTTGTTGTCATGTTGTTGTAGAGATTCATCATTTTGTTTTATCTCACCTTATGGGAATTTTGTTAATTAACTGCTGAACAAGACAGTTGCAGGCACCATGCCAGTTGAATAGTGAGAAAGGGTTCAATATTTATGGAGGAAACAAAATAACTTCTATTTCATGTCCAATCCATCAGCTGCATTAATTCATGGTGCTTTCTTCACATAAACCTCTCAACTTCTCCATTGTGGCCAGTGCAGAGTAAGTTTATGATCTCTGAAACTAAGATACTCTGCAAATTGTGTGAATTGCGAGCCATGAAAGGGAGGAACATTGTCACTTTTAATAACAGCTGGTATGCCATAGGCTGACAAAATCTTGCCTAGTTTGGGTATAATGGCAATGGCAGAAGTAGTAATGACCATTTCAACTTCCGGCTAATGAAAACAGTTGTCTTGAACAACCAGTAAATGCTTTCCATTAGGGAGATCACCAAAAATCCATGCTACTTCTGTCCATGGGGAGAGGGAATGCATGTAGTGGAGGAGTATGCTTTTCCAGAACTGCTGCCTGCATACTCTGCAGAATTTAATGCAATCTTTGGGATGGCTATCCAGCCCAGGGAACTAGACCTTTTATCTGAACAGCTGTTGTTTTTCCCAGTCCCTGATGACCTTTGTGAGCCAAATCAATTGATCCCACAACAAACATGGAATAACAAGTCTTGTATCTCAGAGTAGGAGGTCATCATCTGTGACAATAAGTTCATTTTGAACACAGGCAAATTATTGTAGAACAACTTGTGTTTCAGGAGTCAAATGTTGTAGGCTCAGAGGAAGTTTTTTCCATTGACCACTTCAAATGGTTTTGATGACCATTTAAAGATATGTCAGAATCTGTGGCTGTTTTTGTTTGTTGAGAGAGGTTTGGGAATGGTGTGTGAGAGGACTTTACATGTGCTTCTGCTTTATCTGTAATGTTGTAATTTGTTAGCTGTTTCAGGAATAGGGTGTCTGGAGAAGTAGTCAGCAGGGTTATCTTTTCCAGACTAATAGATAACTTTGTAGTCATAATCTTGTAGTTTGAGCATCTGCAGCTCAATGTGAGTTGGTGGGTGAAAAGAGAGATTGTTGAACATATGTTCACTAGGTTTGTGATCAGTCAGAATTGTGAAATGACATCCATAAATATATACATGAAAATTACTCCTGGGGGAATTCTGCGTTACTGCACAAGTGCATAATTAGTGAGCCTTGCAAATTTCTAATTTTTTGTGCAGAAAAAAAGCTTCTGCCCTAATGTTGCTGCAGTTCCGCCTTTTGCCTGCCAGGGGCGCTGTGGTGCAAGAGCAGCAGCAGCAGCTCCCAGCAGAAAATAATTTCTGCAGTGGCACCTTTTCCCCACCAGAGGGCACTGTGGAGATAGAACAAAGCTGCAGCTCAGGGCCAGCTAAGGAAGAGAAAGACTGCCTTCTTCACAGCACTTGTGGCCAGGTCAGGAGACAGGGGATATGGGGAGACAGACAGCGTAGGGTGCTGTGGGGATTAGATGGACTCATAAGGGCTAGTGGGGGAGGACAAACTGGGGTAGGGGCTGAATGGGAGTGGAGGCACAGGGCCACAGTGGGAGGGAGGTGCACAGACACATGGGGTTGAGGGAGGGGGTACAGGGAGACATGGGGACAGAGGAGTGGCTGGGTGAGGGCACAGAGACACATGGTGATGGGGGAGGGGTTGCAGAGCTACACAGGGACAGAGAAGTGGCTGGATGGGGGCACTAAGACACACGGGGACGGAGGAGGGGGTACAGGGAGACATAGAGATGGGAGTGGCTGGGTGACGGCACAGAGACACATGGTGATGGGGGATGCCAAACTACAAAAGGACAGGAGAGTGGCCGGGTGAAGGCACAGAGACACATGGGGACAGGAGGAGATGTGCTGACTGAATGGGAGAGGCTAGGGGTCAGCCAGTGTCTGCATCGGAGAAGCTCCCCTAACACTCCTTCCCTGCCCCCCAGTAAAACCTGTTCCATACCTGTCCCACCCATACCCAACAACCCTCCAAGTTCACATCCAGGCTCCTCCCCAGCAATTTACTTCCCTCTCCCTCAGCTCCTGCGTTACCCCTGACTACCCCAAACTTTTGCACTGCTTCTGAGGGATGTGGGAAATATGATTCTGTATTGTAGTTTAAATGAATTATTACTCAGAGTTCTGTATTAATATGCCTGGGAGGAAGGGAGGGATGGCTCAGTGGTTTGAGCATTGGCCTGCTAAACCCAGGGTTATGAGGGGGCCACTGGGGATCTGGGGCAAAAATTGGGGATTGGTCTTGCTTTGAGCAGGGGATTGGACTAGATGACCTCCTGAGATCCCTTCCAACCCTGATATTCTATGATTCTATGAATCTATTTGTCAAAAAACATTTCCTGAATCTTTTTTGTTCTCTGTATTGTTACAGACATACTTTTTGACAGGTATTTTGAAATAAATGACCAAAAATAATGGAAACTGTTGTGATTATATGGTGTTGTTTTGAAAAATAAACTTTGCAGAATTTTGCAGAATTTTAAAATATTGTGTACATCATTTTTAATTTTTTGTTGCAGAATTCTTAATTTTTTGGCACATAATTCCACCAGGAGTAGAAAATGGAACTATTCCCATGCTACAGAAAGAGTACTGTTGTTTAGAGGAAGAAAGAGCCTTGCTGGCATAAGCAATGGTGTAAATTTGACCATGTTAGTCAACCTGTGTGAGGACTGCTCCTAATCCAGCATCTACTAAAAGTTCCATTCTCTTACTAGACTCAAAATATGGCATCACTACATCACCAGTAAGGGATTTCTTTACGTTCTCAAGGGGATTTTGATGTCTATCTGACCAAACCTATATTTGATCTTTCCTGGTTAGAGGTGTCAGAGTCTACGTGATAGTGGCTAACCTTGGAATGAATCTGCTGCAGTAATTTGCAAGCCCTAGCAAGCAATGAATGGGTAGGTCCTTCACTTTTTTGGATCTGCTGGCATGCCATCTTTGGAGAATGTGTATAAAAAAAGATCGAATGCAGGTTTTATTGTACTCTCATTTGTCTAGATTTAACTTAAAAAGTAAAGGAGTACTTGTGGCACCTTAGAGACTAACCAATTTATTTGAGCATAAGCTTTCGTGAACTACAGCTCACTTCATCGGATGCATACTGTGGAAAATACAGAGGATGTTTTTATACACACAAACCATGAAAAAATGGGTGTTTATCACTACAAATGGTTTTCTCTCCCCCCACCCTACTCTCCTGCTGGTAATAGCTTATCTAAAGTGATCACTCTCCTTACAATGTGTATGATAATCAAGGTGGGCCATTTCCAGCAGAAATCCAGGTTTTCTCCCCACCTGGAGAGTATACATTTGGAGATAATGTATACCTTCAAATCAGCGGCACTGCTATGGGTACCCACATGGCCCACAGTATGCCAACATTTTTATGACTGACTTAGAACAATGCTTCCTCAGCTCTCGTCCCCTAACGCCCCTACTCTACTTGCGCTATATTGATGACATCTTCATCATCTGGACCCATGGAAAAGAAGCCCTTGAGGAATTCCACCATGATTTCAACAATTTCCATCCCACCATCAACCTCACCCTGGTCAAGTCCACACAAGAGATCCACTTCCTGGACACTACCGTGCTAATAAACGAGGGTCACATAAACACCACCCTATACCGGAAACCTACTGACCGCTATTCCTACCTACATGCCTCCAGCTTTCACCCTGACCACACCACACGATCCATTGTCTACAGCCAAGCTCTGCGATACAACTGCATTTGCTCCAACCCCTCAGACAAACACCTACAAGATCTCTATCAAGCATTCTTACAACTACAATACCCACCTGTGGAAGTGAAGGAACAGGTTGATAGAGCCAGAAGAGTTCCCAGAAGTCACCTACTACAGGACAGGCCTAACAAAGAAAATAACAGAACGCCACTAGCCGTCACCTTCAGCCCCCAACTAAAACCTCTCCAACGCATTATCAAGGATCTACAACCTATCCTGAAGGATGACCCAACACTCTCACAAATCTTGGGAGACAGGCCAGTCCTTGCCTTCAGACAGCCCCCCAACCTGAAGCGAATACTCACCAGCAACCACATACCACACAACAGAACCACTAACTCAGGAACCTATCCTTGCAACAAAGCCCATTGCCAACTGTGCCCACATATCTATTCAGGGGACACCATCACAGGGCCTAATAACATCAGCCACACTATCAAAGGCTCGTTCACCTGTACATCCACCAATGTGATATATGCCATCATGTGCCAGCCATGCCCCTCTGCCATGTACATTGGACAAACTGGACAGTCTCTCCGTAAAAGAATAAATGGACACAAATCAGATGTCAAGAATTATAACATTCAAAAACCAGTCGGAGAACACTTCAATCTCTCTGGTCACTCGATTTCTGATCTCAAAGTGACTATCCTTCAACAAAAAAAACTTAGAAAACAGACTCCAGCGAGAGACTGCTGAATTGGAATTAATTTGCAAATCGGATACAATTAAATTAGGCTTGAATAGAGACTGGGAATAGTTGAGTCATTATAAAAAGTAACCTATTTGCCCTTGTTTATTCCTCCCCCCCCCACTGTTCCTCAGACATTCTTGTTAAACCCTGGATTTGTGCTGGAAATGGCCCACCTTGATTATCATACACTTTGTAAGGAGAGTGATCACTTTAGATAAGCTATTACCAACAGGAGAGTAGGGTGGGGGGAGAGAAAATCTCTTGTAGTGATAAACACCCATTTTTTCATGGTTTGTGTGTATAAAAACATCTTCTGTATTTTCCACAGTATGCATCCAATGAAGTGAGCTGTAGCTCACGAAAGCTTATGCTCAAATAAATTGGTTAGTCTCTAAGGTGCCACAAGTACTCCTTTTCTTTTTGCGAATACAGACTAACACGGCTGTTACTCTGAAACCTAGATTTAACTTGAGATTCTGCTCCTGCAGTCATTCAAAAACAGCTGCTAGTTGAGTTAGATGATCTTCGGATGTGGTGCCAAATACTAATATGTCATCACTCACATTAAGAACTCCAGAGATTCCAGCTGGTGTCTCATATATGGTGTTTTGAAATATTTCTGCAGCTGAAGAAATGCCAAAACTGAATTGTTTATAGCTGTATAGACCCACAGGTTTCATGAAGTTTGCTATGTACCTGGGCTTAGGGTGAAGTCAAGTTAATGCAGTAATGTCATCTACAGTGGGGGTGATGTGTTACTCACATTTGATAGCCTGATTGGACAAATGCATATCAAGTCAAATTCAGATTTTGCCTGGTTGCGTTGGTTCCTGGGGCACTAGCATAGTATAGGGGAGACCTATGGTGTGGGGCCTCCCACTTGCTCAGTGATGTCAAGCTCTTCCAGGCATGCTAACTCTTCTTCCACCTTTCTGAAATAGAAAGGAATGTGTTTGTGTGGTAGAGCTATAGGCTGAACCATGTCATCAATATGCAATTTTACTGCCTGTCCCTTCAACTTTCCTATTTCTTTGAACATGTCCTCATGAGACTGAAGGAGTTGATTTAGATTGTTAGGCTGTACTATTTGGATCATCTGAATCAGACCTCGTGCACTTGCTGCAGCATAACTAATCAGTGTATCTGTGCCATTAATCATCACATACATTGGACTGCTATGTCCAGTTAGACCTGTCCTTAAATACAAAATGACATTAGACCTGTCCTTAAATACAAAATGAGCTGAGAATACACCACACATTGTCAATGGGTCTGGATCTCCATAGGCATATCATAGAATATCAGAGTTGGAAGGGACCTCAGGAGATCATCTAGTCTAACTCCTTGCTCAAAGCAGGCTCAATTCCCAATTTTTTTTGCCCCAGATCCCTAAATGGCCCCCTCAAGGATTGAACTCACAACCCTGGGTTTAGCAGGCCAATGCTCACACCACTGAGCTATCCCTCCCCACCAAGTATGCTTTTACTGCTGTTGTGGTATGGCATCATACACACATTGAGCCATCACAATCAGTAATGTACCGGAGTGAACTAAGACTTCAGTCTCATATCCTTATATGATGATGTGGTGTCATGGCTGAACAAAGTCTGTGCGTTCAAAGACTTTGTTCCCAGGAAATACTGTGAAGACATAAGAGCTGTCAACTTCTAAGGTGTTGTTTGAAGCGTGTTCACTTGATCTTATGTCTTTTTTAGAAATTTGTCTCAACTTGTGAGGGAGTAGTACAGCTACAGACTTTTGCATAGTGGTTTGCTTTTCCACAGCTATAACGGAGGACCCCGTTACTGGACAAACATACATGTTGGTGTGGTTATGAGCCTCCAGATTTGTAGCATTTTACATTTGTTATCTTTGTGGCTGGACCCTGATTCTTCTATGGTTGGTTGCCACATCTAATTCCTGATTGAGTTCTTAGTGTGGAGTGAATGTGCTGCCTCTGTACTTGTTGCCGGATTTCCTTACTCTATTTGGTTGAGCATGTGTTTCCAACATCTTGTTCACTCACGCAGTGTCCAGTACTCTGAAGGGAGTCATTTAGGGGTCTCTGAAAATTTGTCTTCTCAGATTAGATGACAAGCATCCTAGTATTATCTGCCCCTCTTATTTCATGGTCCACATTTGTGAACTTCCATGAACTCACAAGATGGTATAGGCATGCAAGATACTCATCCATGTTTTCCCCTTCTTGATGACTTGCTTGCCAGAACATATGTTGTTCATAGTCAATGTTTCTTTGTGGTTTAAAGTACCTTATGAAGCCTGTTTTTGCTTTCTCGGAGTCCTTGCTATCCGCAGTGTCAGGCAATGGTTTAAAAATATGTTGCTCCTCATTTCCTGAAAAATGAGGAGCAGAGCACTTTTTGTTGTAGAGTCATGTTCCTTCATTGCAAGAAATAGGTTTTCTAACCTTTCAAGCCAGTGTTCCCATCTGGGTGCCAGAGTAGAATGAGATTCATGGGCAGGAAACTCAGAGAAGTTCAGGAACATTGTTTTTTTAAGTTAACACTGCGGTATAGCAAAACATACTGTGTGGCTGTGTTAGACCCTGGATAGACGTGTCATAAAATCTTGTTTAGCAATTTTCTGTGTACACTGTTGTATGTTTAGGTTTTTGTTGTTTCTTTTTAACTTGTGACAGATGTACTTAGGCTTTCTGATGCAGTCTGGAGGATATGTCACAGTCAAAATGGCTGCCACAACAATTCTTGGCTGATAGAGCAGAATATGTCACACTCAGAATGGCTGCAACCACACTTCTGGTCTGACAGAGCATCCCTGCAAAGTTCTGATTACAGCATGGCATTTCTTTAGGCACTGTTGTACACTCTAAAAATTCAACAGCTAGAAAGAACTCATGCTTTTTTCCCCTTTTGTTGTGGTCTCTTCTTTTGTTTGTTTTGTCTTCTAGTTCTTGCTGATCCCACCTCCGTTGCCAGTGTTCTGTCCTCACTTATTAGGAGCTTCTGGAATGAATCAGATGCAGTATACAGTTTTAAAATAAGATTCTGTAGATCACAGGTTTAATTCTATAGATCACAGAACACAGCATGCAGCTTCTGTTTGTAGCTAACTAGTCAAAAACCAAAACTTGGAATGGACTAGCATGATTTGGCTGCTATACTCAGTACTCTAAAAGACTGGCATGGATTACACAATGGATTCTCCATAACCACTGCACAAACTTTGCTCTCCTGGCAGACGAGGTAGTAGTGGTGGGATTGGCACTCCCATCAGGATCTTCAAACCGTGTAGGCCTGGATGGAAACATTGACAGAGTTCCTCCTCAGCACACCCATGTTCAGGGCAAATGCCAATGGGATCTTCGCCCCCCACATCTTCCAGCCTGAGGCTGGGGGAAAGGGAAGCAGCAGTACAGAAATCTTCACCTTCAGTGAGTGAGGGAAAGAATCAATCACTAAACAAGGAAAAAGGCAAATATAGTGCCCATCTTTTAAAAAGGGAAGAAGGAGAATCAGGGGAACTATAGGCCAGTCAGCCTCACCTTAGTCCCACGAAAAATCATGGAGCAGGTCCTCAAAAAATCCATTTTGAAGCACTTGGAGAAGGTCAACATGGATTCACCAAGGGCAAGTCATGCCTGTCCAACCTGATTGTCTTCTATGATGAGATAACTGGCTCTGTGTATATGGGGAAAAGTAGCGGACATGATATACCTTGACTTTAGCAAAGCTTTTGATACGGTCTCCCACAGTATTCTTGCCAGCAAGTTAAAGAAGTATGGACGGGATGAATGGACTATGAGGTGGATAGAAAGCTGGCTAGATCGTCAGACTCAATGGGTAGTGCTCAATGGCTCGATGTCTAGTTGGCAGCTGGTATCAAGAGGAGTTCCCCAGGGGTCGGTCCTGGGGCTGGTTTTATTCAACATCTTCATTAATGATCTGGATGATGGGATTGATTGCACCCTCAACAAATTTGTAGATGACACTAAACTGGGGCGGAAGGTAGATATGCTGGAGGGTAGGGTAGGGCCAAAAGAAATTTGATGAGGTTCAACAAGGACAAGTGCAGAATTCTGCACTTAAAATGGAAGAATCCCATGCCCTTCTACAGGCTGGGGACTGACTGGCTAAGCAGCAGTTCTGCAGAAAAGGACCTGGGGATTACAGTGGGCAAGAAGCTGGATATGAGTCAACCATGTGCCCTTGTTGCCAAGAAGGCTAATGGCATATTGGGCTGCATTAGTAGGAGCATTGCTAGCAGATCGAGGGAAGTGATTATTCCCCTCTATTCAGTACTGGTGAGGCCACAGCTGGAGAATTGCATCTAGTGTTGGGCCCCCCACTATAGAAAGGATGTGGACAAATTGGAGAGAGTCCAGTGGAGGGCAACAAAAATGATTAGGGGGCTGGGGCACATGACTTATGAAGAGAGACTGAGGGAACTGGGCTTATTTAGTCTGCAAAAAAGAAGAGTGAGGGGGGATTTGGTAGCAGCCTTCAACTACCTGAAGGGGGGTTCCAAAGAGGATGGAGCTAGGCTGTTCTCAGTGGTGGCAGATGATAGAACAAGGAGCAGTGGTCTCAAGTTGCAGTGGGGGAGGTCTAGGTTGGGTAGTGAGAAACACTATTGCACTAGTAGGGTGGTGAAGCACTGGAATGGGCTACCTAGGGAGGTGGTGGAATCTCCATGCTGAGGGGGCTTGACAGATCCCTGGCTCGGATGATTTATTTGGTGTTGGTCCTGCTTTGAGCAGGGGGTTGGACTAGATGACCTCCTGAGGTCTCTTCCAACCCTAATCTTCTATGATTTTATGATTCTAAGGAGCTTAACTGGAATAAGGAAAACTGTATTATTGCTAACACGTCTTTCTTTCTGCTTTATGTAACACTTCTGCCTAGAACTTTCCCTTCTTCATCCTTCCTGGCATTCTGCTGCAGAGTTTAAGAAAGAATACACATATCCTTATGCTGCCAGATCAGAGGGGAAGGAAGGCAGCTCTGCTGGGATCTTCAGACCCCCCAGGCCTGCGACTGGGTGGAAGTGTGTGGCACAGCATGATTTGAAATTTACACCCACACCCAACATGGATTTCTGTGTGTCTCAGGCAGAGTGGAAAGCAGAAACTTTGTCTGCCCTGACTTTGTTCGCTCTGCTGTGGTCTAACTGCTTCCTCTCAGACTGCAGCAGGGAGAGGAAGAGCAAAGGGTGCCTAGATCAGACCTTCTGCTCTCAGCAGGAACTGGTGACCCATTCTGATTGGAAGGAAGGCAGGATGACTCTGTCCCTCTCTTCCCTAGCAGCTCTGGGATGGCAATGCTTCATCTGCGTTGGGTACTGTTACTCTGCAGCTCCTTGCTGAAGAGAGAATGGCTCAGGTGACAGCCCTGTGCTGCAAGTCTGAAAAGAAAGGTGCCTTCTTAGGCTTGTCTCTTAATGTTTGATGATGTTACTAGTAGGGTGACCAGATGTCCCGATTTTATAGGGACAGTCCCGATATTTGGAGCTTTGTCTTATATAGGTACCAATTACCCCCCACCCCCATCCTGATTTTTCACACTTGCTGTCTGGTCACCCTAGTTACCAGCATCACATGACTGGCTGAGGGGGTGGCAAGTGCAGCCATACGTACACTGGGGGGAGGGATAGCTCAGTGGTTTGAGCATTGACTTGTTAAATCCAAGGTTATGAGCTCAATCCTTGAGGGGGCCATTTAGGATCTGGGGCAAAAATTGGGGATTGGTCCTGCTTTGAGCAGGGGGTTGGACTAGATGACCTCCTGAGGTCCCTTCCAACCCTGATATTCTATGATTCTGCATGGCCCTAGGTCCAGCTCTGACCTTTGCTCAAGGCATCTTTCATTAAAGGCTTTATATACTGGCAGCAAGACTTTGCTGATCAGAAATGTGTATCATTACTGAGTTTAGGGCACCTTTTCAAAGATGGACATTAGTAGAGGCATGATTTTTGCCTGGTGGTTTTCAGAGGAAAGTTGCCAAAATCCCAGATTTTTAGTTTTGTTTTAGTTTAGTTTAGTTTCGTTCCAAACAACTTTTGGAATCTGTATATAGGGGTGCTGGAACAATTTTTATAGTGGGCATGCTGAGAGACATCGAACCAAACTGTAAACCCTGTATATAATGGAAACCACTTCAAGCCAGGGAGTGTGGCAACACCCCCATCACCCTTAGTTCCAGCACCTATGTCTGTATGAAGCTTAAGACTCAAGGGAGCCCAGAGGATGGACTGCAGCTGAAACCCCAAAGATCAAACTCTTTATGAAACAGAGTCTTTACTTGGAAAATCTATGTTTTGTAGTCTTTGGATTGTTTCTGAGTATATTTAAGTTAGCAATAAATATCACAACCCAATATTTAATAAAGAAACTATGGGCTTGTGTACACTATGCCACAGTGCAGACTACAGGTGTGTGAATTGCCAAGTGCACCAAAATGTTGTATCCTGCATGGACACTGCTGGCATGATCTAAAACGTAGAAGACTACATGAACTAGGTATCTTTTAGTTCACACTAAAGCAGCACCCGCACGGGGCAACATTTTGGTGTGCTCTGCATTTCACACCCGGTAGTCTGCACTGTGGCGCAGTGCAGGTATAGCCTAAGAAAATGTAATTAATGTGGTATGGGCTCCCTTTTGGCAATGTTTAGACTGTAAACCCTTCAGGGCTGAAACCATATTTCCTTTTTGTCTGTAAAACATCTACTGCACTTTAGCTGCTAGGTAAATAGTAACTAACAATAATACCTGCCAGGACTGGTTTTTAGATTGTAACTTAGCATCTAGGAACCATATTTCATACATATTTGTATAGTGACTCATACAATGAGGTCCCCACACTGATTACAGATTCTGGTTACTACTCTAACGAAAACGTTAAATAATCCAAGTTGCACCACACATTATCATATACAGTAGGGCAAATATAAGTTGCAAATTATATTTTGCATTTATATATCATGACTTTATACTTCTTGATATAAGCATATATCATACCACAAAAATGTAAGCAATGCAACATAACTTCAATTTTTTTCTGTCAAATGCAGTAGAAGCCAATAAAGAGTTTGTAATACTGCCCACTATTACCACAAAGCATAAAATGGTAGCTACAGTTATTTTCTATCTTTTTTACAGGGGAAATGAGTGGTAGTCTCATATAGTATTATATAGTAACTAACTAATTCTGGCTTTTAATGGTGATCCCTATATTTTTCAAACTTTAGTTTATTTTATAAACACTGGTAGAAATTAGTTTTAAATACTAATTTTTCAAGTACTTACCATTAATCAGAACTGGACTGAAGTAGACTTTGCTTTAATTACTTTGTTTAGTTGGAAATTTTTTAGAAATGCCAGCACTATAAGCGCTCGGTGCCTCTTCTTGCTATGATGGTAATATGCTTATTTGTATGATATAAAATACATGATAATTGACTCTGACATATACACAGAATATTGTGAGGTCTGAGGCTAACTTTTTACACATAAAAGGTACATATATTTCAAGTGAACACCAAGTAGTTGTTATTACTATTATCAAAAGAAATCTTACCTGAATTCTTTTCTGAATATACAATCTGAGAAGGGATCCATGTCTGAATTCTTTGTGAAACTATAGGTGGAATGTCAGAGGGCTGCCTATGAGATTTCAGAACATCAGAGGCAACTTCCTATAGCCCAAGAAGCTGCCATATTCTGAGCTGAGTGGGCTCTCACCAACAGTGGAGAGGAGGCACCTTCTACTTGGTAAGCCTCCTTGGTACATAGCCACATATAGAGATCCAACAAGCTAGAGAAGAGTGAGAGGCTTTCAGCCCCTCCGATAGATTTGGTCCACTGACTCCAAAGGTACAAAGAGAGGAAGATAATGACTGCTCAACATGAAGTTAAAGTTGCTGCCTGGAAAACTTGACAATTAAAAGATGTGTCCCTTGAGCTTGGTCTTTGATGTCTCCCTAGTCATGCACAGTGCTGCCACCTGACCTTTAAGGGTCCTTAAGACTCATTGCAACATTTGAGGAACTCAGTTGGCCTCATATTTCCTTAGAAAGACACCACTTTGAAAATGCGTCTCTCCCTCCTAATATTTAAAGTATGTCCTAAAAATTACAGATGTTCAGAAAGCTATTCGGGATGGATCCATCTCAATTATTATGTTAATTCCGAGCAGCAAGCCTTCAGGCAAAGTCCATGTTGCAACCTCTGGAGGACTTAACATTGGGAGAGAAGTGCCATGTCTGTAGGAAGTGGGATGAGGTTCATGGATGACAGCTGCAGAAATTTGGAATTTCAGACCATGCTAGACCAGTCCAATCCAGAGCAATCAGGATCAGATCTGTCCCCTTGCTCCTCACCTTCCAGAAAGCCCTAGAGATAAGAGGAAAAGGCAAACATCAGGCTCCCCAGTATCCATCTGTTTCCTTGCATTTGCTGTAGACCATCTTCAGCTGTGTTTTGCTCTGGGTTGTGAACAGTTAGCCCTTTGATAGCTCCCATGTTACCCAAATTAACTAAAGCACATTTGTTAAGAGACCATTCCTTAGGGACCAGGTCTTGGTAAATAAGTCAATGTGCTTTTTGGGCTAGTTTTACAACCAAATGAGTAGCCATTATAGGAAGAAAGTATGACTCTGTCTATAACATCATTTTTAACATTTGCCAGTAAAAACTTCAGCTCATAACATGCCCTTGCCTGCTGATATAAATGAGTAATGGTCATTGCTTGTCTAGATCAGGATTAAAAAGTTGCATGCTTGAATTATGAAGGCAAGAATGACACACTGAACTGTCCTACGGCTCCAAGCTATTGTTGTGAAACTATCTGTTCTTCCTGGTCCTAATTTGACCAACTTGGTCACACTTAATTTATGCAGCATGCATCCACAGAGATTACCAGATATGCCACTGACACAACAATGGCAAAAACTCTCTGATGGTGCTAACAGTTCTTCCTCCATTTTACAGATGGAGGTAGAGGGTGACTGAGAGAGAGATCTTATATCTCAGTTCACCCACTTTCCTCATCAGAGGACAGAAGGGAGGCCATGTCTCATGTGGGTGAGTGAGCTAAAGTTCTGATGTGTACTAAAAATGTTGGGGTTTTCTGTTAAAAAAATTAAGGGACCTCATGTCAAACAATAATTGGCTGATGAGAGGAGGTGAACATACTTTTCTCTGGGTTGATGCTGAATACCAGATTATACAGTAAATGAGTAGTTTTCTCTATTGCCATGACATTTTTTATTGGGCAATAAGGCCCTTACCAACCAGAAGTAAAGTGAAGGAAAAGACTATTGTGAATCTTCTGTTGCTGCAGTGTAAATCCCACCATCTTCTGAGTTAACAAAGGTTGACAATTAAAGCATGGTAAAATCTTATATTTTCTGATTCCATTTCACTCCACAAAGATGGAAGTACTATATATATATATATGTCCTTTCAGTCAACTGACACATAAAAGCCACCAAGTTTTATCATGATGACCCTGCTTCTTAGTATTTATGTCATAAATATAAAGGGAAGGGTAAACCCCTTTAAAATCCCTCCTGGCCAGAAGAAAAATACTCTCACCTGTAAAGGGTTAAGAAGCTAAAGGTAACCTCGCTGGCACCTGACCAAAATGACCAATGAGGAGACAAGATACTTTCAAAAGCTGGGCAGAGGGAGAGAAACAAAGGGTCTGTGTCTGTCGGTACGCTGCTTTTGCCGGAGATAGAACAGGAATGGAGTCTTAGAACTTTTAGTAAGTAATCTAGCTAGGTATGCGTTAGATTATGATTTCTTGAAATGGCTGAGAAAAGAACTGTGCTGAATAGAATGACTATTTCTGTCTGTGTGTCTTTTTTGTAACTTAAGGTTTTGCCTAGAGGGATTCTCTATGTTTTGAATCTAATTACCCTGTAAGGTATCTACCATCCTGATTTTACAGAGGTGATTTCTTTACTTCTATTTACTTCTATTTCTATTAAAAGTCTTCTTGTAAGAAAACTGAATGCTTTTTCATTGTTCTCAGATCCAAGGGTTTGGGTCTGTGGTCACCTATGCAAATTGGTGAGGATTTTTACCAAACCTTTCCCAGGAAAGGGGGGGTGCAAGGGTTGGGAGGATTTTGGGGGGAAAGATGTGTCCAAACTACGTTTCCCAGTAAACCCAGTTAGAGTTTGGTGGTGGCAGTGGATATTCCAAGGACAAAGGATAAAATTAATTTGTACCTTGGGGAAGTTTTAACCTAAGCTGGTAAAAGTAAGCTTAGGAGGTTTTCATGCAGGTCCCCAAATCTGTACCCCAGAGTTCAGAGTGGGGGAGGAACCTTGACAATTTATATTTTCAAATGTTTGTATGATGCAAATGTGTCGAGCTATTTCAGATCAAGGACTAGGTATGGCTTTCTGGATCTTGGGGCACCTCATAGAAGTGTGAGTCTACTCACTGGAGCCTCCCTCCCTCCATTTGGCTTGGAACGCTATCAGACATTGGGTCATCACCTCCTTTTATTTCCTTGGTTCTGATGAGGTAGGTGAGGATACAAAACATGTTTTGGGAGGGATATTAGTGTTTTCTATATAGTACCTGACAGAGGCCACTTACAACACCTTCATTTTGTGGTGTTGCCCCATAGATTAGTGTAGTGGGGCCTTCCGCTCCCTCTTTTCCTTCCCCTCTCTATGTGGCGAGGGCTGACTATGTTTTCTGGAGTTATAAGTTCACTTTGGTCCTTATAGAATGATCTCTTGGCCCTGCCTCTGAGAGCTCTGGATGTTTATGACTTGTGATAGCTTAAAATCCAGTCTAAATTTGGAAGGAAGTAGCCAAACCTAGTGCTATTCCTGGAAAAGTAATATGTGTATTTGTTGTCAGACAAGGAGGCTCTAGGTTTGCCCTATCCCAAAGAATATTCTCTAAGGTGTACCTGAAGAGACATCAGTCCTGAAGACCACAACCCAGGCTTGCTTGACTTGAGAACCTACTTAACAAGGACGGAGTCCTAAAGCTGATCTTTCTGTTACACTATTGATAAGAAAGATAGGTTGATGAAGTGGTCAGATCCAGGGAAACACTGAATAAGAAATTCAAACATCATTCTACACAGTTCTTTCTTCTTTTTTGTACTTCACACATCACTGTTTGCAATTTCCTGAGTCAAAAGTCCAGTTTGACATAATACAACGAATCATAGGCATTATGATGGGAAAAACACTGAAGAAGCTAGCTCAAAGCACTTTTAAAAATTGAATTCTAGGGATCTCCTATGAATAAAAATTGTTCTTTTTTGACAACAGCGGTGGCTCCCAGTCCACTCTGAACTCCTACTTGCTCTTTAAAGGTGTTGTTAGGTAACCTGGCATTTGGGCTTGGGAGTTTTGTGACTTGGACCCATGATTCTTCAATATGCTCAAGATTGGGTGTGCAGGAAAATTCTTGCCCATTCCCTCTTCTGGACAAAGCGGCATTTTGGAGTCTTTTTAGATGTGGGTTTCCTTTCTCCTCAGGAATTAAGGAAAGTATCCTGAAGAATTTAGTATTTAATAAGAATTGAATGTAGACAGCTGCAAATTGAGGTATCTTTTTAGGGCTTTGCCTTCTTGTGGCCTTGGCTGGTATCTCCTGAACACTCCCCTTCCTCTGATAAAGTTGAGTAGTCTACTTTCTTACTTGCTGCTATCCGCCTTTTTCAGGGGCTGAGGAAAGGGGCTATTAGAGGGGAAAGTGAGGCCTTCTCAGAAACTTTGCTGGGAGCTGTGCCTTGAAGCCAAAGAACATTTTCTTTTAGATGCTTATCAGCTTGAAGAGAGAGGGGGAGTGGGATGCTGATTGTGATTAACTCATGAGCTGTCTGACTGGGAGTTCTGGAATTAGTAGGAACTCCTGTTTTCTCTCAGTAGGTGGACTTTCCTTACCCCCCCATCCCCCGGATTGAGCTTTTCTTGCAGGGAGGGGAATTCCTGGGCTCTCCTGAAGAATTTGAAGGGGAATGGTTAGTGTGAAATGTGAGACTGCTTCATCAAACCATACCTGTTTCCAAAATTCTTTTCTTTGATTACCAGCTCCTGGATCCTGTTCACAGACTCAGCCCCAAAACCTTTGTCTCTCAAGATGTCTACTGTGCCCCCTAGGGAGGTTTCAATCAGTGGGCTTTCTTCATCCACCCGACTCCCCAGAGTCAAAGCATAGCCCTGGGGGTGTAAAATGATCCTAGCAGTAGACTGAGGAAACAACCCCACAGTCAACACACAGTAGCCCAACCCTCTGTTCCTAATTAATGATCACTACATCTTCCTTGGTTGTCGGATGGTTATCACCATCTTGCTTATAGCGTAATAGAAGATTGAGACCTCAAAAAGTTGCTGGAATGGGAGGTGGTCCTGGTGCTAAATCTTGCCATGACTAGCTCATCTACCAGCAACTGGGAGAAATGGCAGCTCATTATTTCCAGCCTGTGGAAGCTAGAGAAGAAATTGATATTGTATTTAAACCAGATCAATTTAATCCATTTTAAAACAGCACTTCTGCATAAAAGAGGGTGTTCTTGCAGGAAATCTCTGTGGGGGTCAAACACCCCAAAGACACACCATTTACACCCCTGTAACTTTGGGGCTCTATTGGTACAATCTCCTCATCTATCTCAGTCATAAAGGCTCAGCCAGTGCCATCGTTTCTGTGGAGTCTTCGGGCCCACACCTAAGCACAACACTGCCAGCATGGTTGGCACTGCCATGCTGCCATTGGTTGCTTGGCAGCAGCATTATTCATTTACCGCCCCTCCCCCCCCCCAGTGGATGTCACACAGCACAAAAGGAAACTTAATACTGAAGTAACACCATTAACCCTGATAGAAAATTCTGGTAACAGTTACATCACTTTGCCATAGGCTCATGCAACACAGTGCAGGTGTTTCCTAGCTCCTTTAGGCTGGCCACATCCCCGTTACCCATACGGCAGAGTAAAGGCATGGATGTCTTGTGTTGCTACCTGACAAATGCATATCTGCTGCGAGTAGGCACTGCTTTCCCACACAAAGGGGTCCTGGCCACATTCTGACTAGCAGCAAATTGTTAGAAATCATCCTTCACTTTGCTGATGGAGAGCAGGTGGAGAGCAGATGGCCTTATGCAATTAATGAGTATTTACACTGTTGAAAAATAAGTTCTTTCTTTAGAATGTATTTGCTTTTTAAAACACATTTTTGGCATATTCGATTTGCAAATTTAATTAACATGTTTTTCAAAGAATGTTCTCTGATTAGAAGAAAATAAATGACTAACATCTAAAGACGGACAGGATGTTAAACCTGAACTGTTGAGTTTTCAGATTCATATTCAGTTTTAGACTTGGCTCTTAACACAAGAAAAAGATAGATACTTTTTTTAAAATGTATATTTTATCTCCCTCTTTTGGGTATCCCAGTACATCTGGTCTTCTCTGTGAGTAGCTTTTAGGCTGTAAGCTCTCTAGAGTAAGGCCCTTATTTGTGTTTGGATTTACTGTAGTGCCAATCACACTGTCAGTGCTTTACATACTATTGATAAATAATAATACATTTATACATTCCATTTTTTCTCAGTGCTTGTTTCAGCTTGAGCTGCACCCTTTGAAAAAGACAGTGAATGAATGTGCCCACTCAAGCACTTGACTGTTTAAAACAGGACAGGGCTGATTTAACATTAAGTCAATCAAATAAATAATTGAAAGCTTGGTGGTCTAGTTTGATTTTAAAGCCTCCTATTATTGTAAATATGAGACAATATTAATATATAATATTCCCTTTCATACTAATTTGAGGGAGAGTAGAGCAGCTAATGAGTTCTGAATAGAGACGAGCCTAGTAGGCTGTGTTCCAGATTATGCTAAAGATTAGTTCCCAGGCTCAATCAAGGGTAGGACTGTAGTTTGTGCCTGGATTCAATAGTACCAAAACATCTCCAGAACTGATCTTGATTGTTGGAAATTTCACAAAATCGGCAGTTCTGGAGAGACTGCCAGCATTTTGTAAGAATGTGTAATTTCAGCAGCATCTGTAGAGTATCTGTAAAGTAGAAAATAAGTCCTTTCCTGTTTTGGATTTGATTCCACAAACAAAGGAGCAGATTCATATTCAGGAATTCAAACCCCCTCATTCTTGGAAAGATATTGTGTTTTTTGGCTCATTTTTAGGTCTGACCAGAGTGACTTAACCAAATCACACAGGCAGGTTTGATAATCAGCGCCTTCAGTCTTTGACTCTTGATTAATTGTATAGTTGGATCCCTAATACGAAAATACATTATGTTCTTGATTTATAATGTGAAGTGCATTCACTTTTTTTTGGCTAAGAAATATGTTCCTGAGTTTTTAATCCTTTATAGGTGCATAAGTCTTTCTTGTTGTTTGTCATGCTGCAACAAGAGGCACCAAGTAGCTTTCTTCCTATTGTGTATATACACACAATTTAATAACTATAAATCAACATTTTCCTTGAGGCTTTGTGCATAGTACCTTACTTGTTTTCTATTAGTTGTCTCTCCGCAACAAGACAGAAAAACATAATACTTGCATAATAGAACAATTGTAGCAGTATTCTGACAAGTCCAATTTACATGGTACATTGTTTCCAAAGAATATCTGAGTAGAAAATACAGAACAGCTATACAAACCTACGATTACATTTGAAAATCATTAGCCTTGAAGGAATAATAACAGTATGCTATTAAAACTCTGAATACATTTTCAGTATCTGTGGTTTTAAAGAAAACTTTATAAATATGCAAATTGTAGATCAACAAATCCAAAATAAAATACACTAAAAAACTGATATGTAGACAAAAGTTTATTTACACCATACAACATTTTAAATATTTTATACACAGCTGCAGCAGAGAAAGCTACTCTGAGCTTTCCAGAGAAAACTGCAATAATAAAGATGTGAAATATATTATTCATATAAAAGTGAGATTATTACTTTATTGCATTTAAAGCAATGAAGAATGTAGCTCAACAGACATTCATTTAATGACAAAAACTTTGCTTTTATATTATAAAGTAAAAAGTGTAGTAATGGCCAAACAGACTGTTATAAACTTTAAAAACTGCATAAATATATACATTGTGCTTCATGGTGAAGTTTTTTGAAAACTAAACCAAATGAAGCTGTTACAACATGAATCGTTGCTTGAGGTTTATCTATAAAGATTACCTTACAAATCCATTCCACGGGTACTTACAACACACGATGGTAAGAATTGTACACCTGGTTCTCCACTAACTTTACTAGTGGGAATATATTGTACGAAAAAAACCCACTGACATTTGGCACATGAAGATCCTGACATAAAGTAGTCACAATGTTCAGACACAAATGTCAGGCTTCCCAAGTCTCTTTAGCGTCAGTGCAATTAATTCATTTTTGTTTTGTTTTCATTTCAGTTTGTTTTGATTTTGTTAAACTTCTGTTTGAAAGTCACCTTCCTGCACATCTAAAGGCAAGTTCAGACACTTCTCCCATTCTGCTGGTCTTAGTTCTAAAGCATCTTTTGCCTCTGTATCTAATACGTTTATTGTGGTATAGTGTTGGTATTCATTCGTGTTTTTGAAACTGTCCCATGGAGCCTTGTTTGGTGTTGGGTTTTCCTGAGGACAGAAAAAAACAGGAAGAAAAAAATTGAAAGTAAGAAATAAATGATTTTCTGTTCATAATTTTGATCACTGAGGTAGCCTCATGGGATACAGAAGTCACTGAGAGAAAATGACTTTGAAGAGAGCTGAAGTGGCTGGTGTCCAGCATCATTCAGCCTGTACTTCTCTCTGAGCAGTCTGCACTTTGGAAGCCTCTTCACCTGAGCTGCCAACTAAATCCTCTCCTTCTAGCAGCTGCCAATTCTGAACAGAGAATGGCATGGGGCATGTGGGCCAGCATTGAGAGCCATATTTTAATAACTATGTTATAGAAAAGTAGGAGGAAATAAAGGAAAATAAGAGATTTTCTCTTGAATTATGGAATGATGTAAAATAGAGGTTGCTAGCTTGGTTATAAATTGAGATAACCTGATGATCTGCTTATGAAATAACAAAAGTGGCCTGATTCCAGCAGGGGCTGAGAGCCCTCAACTCCTGAAGAGTACAAAGGGAATTGATGAGGGTCTGTATGGTGGGATGAATATAGCTTGCGGTTGAAGGCTGACTACTGTAAATAATTCCCGCAATCATTTTAATGCCAAATTTTTAAATCTTTCACTTTTCAAATCAAATAGTGGTATTTTTTTCTCATATGTTTGAATGATCCTGAAATTGACTCTGTTACTTCTTCTGAAAAACAAAATTTTCAATTTTGTAACTGCTTTTTAATGCCAAAACTTTATAGTCATGTGTACCACCATCAACAGATTGATGTCAGCACAGTCCCAGAAAGTGGGTTTGTATTTGTTAATGGTGGCTGGACAGTTGTTAGTAGAAGTAACACAAAACATCATGTGAGAACCACAAAAATAATGACTATTATTCCCACCTTTAATATCTGTGGCAACATCAAACTGCAAGCAGCAGTGTAATTTGCAGCTCATGCAGATGTACCTGTACGAGTTTTAATCTACCTGGCTTGCAAAAAACAGCAGCGAGGATATGGCAGTGTGAGCCTCAGGTTACGTCTACACTGCAATTAGACACCCATGGCTGGTCCATACCAACTGACTTGGGCTCGCAGGGCTCAGGCTAAGGGGCTGTTTAATTGCAGTGTAGATGTTTTGGTTCAGGCTGCAGCCCAAGCTCTGGGACCCTCCCACCTTGCAGGGTCCTAGAGCTCAGGGTCCTAGAGCCCAGGTTCTAGTCCAAACCTGACCATCTACCCCACAATTAAAAACCCCTTAGCTTGCGCCTCTCAGCCTGAGTCAGCTGGTTTGCACGAGTCACGGGGTTTTAACTGCAGTGTAGACATACCCTGAGACTCACGCCGCCATGCCCTCGCATGACTAAAGCTAGTGTGGGTATGCCCTGCAAATTACACCTTCTGCTGCAGTGTAGACATATCAGTTCTTAGGGATTAACTTTAAGAAAAATGCATAGAACCTAGAAGTCATTTCTCACCAGATTTTGTTCAGAAGGCATTTCCCAATAGGCAAGATAATTCAAAGTTTTGGATTTAAAAAGAGATTTGCACAGTATCGTTCTGCAAGGGCCCAATGCCATATTCCTTGTGCGTCTAAAATTCACATTGACTTCACCCTAAAGGCTGCATAATGGGACCCTAAGTGATACCAAGTTCTGAATACTGCATCTTACAGCATTGATTAAAAGATACAATATGGGTTTCTTTTGAAGATTTGAGTTTAAATGCAACATCTTCAGCATACAAACACCCATTGATTTCAGTAGGCTTTGGAACAAGCCCTAAATATTCACCATTTGACCTCCATTTGGTTCCTGACAGAAATCGAAGGTCACGTGATTTTGCCTCTTGTGCCTCCTAGAACAACACTGCTTCTCTTGCTGCACTGCAAATTTGGTTTCTGAATTGCAGTCTGGATGTTTGTTCTGGAAAATAAGTTTGGCCATAGAAATCATTTCTGAGAGATTTTGTTTTAAAATGACAATCAGGCCAAGAAAGCACTATAATTTGGAAAGCAGAAACCAATAATTATTTATTTTAGTCAATATAGATAACTAAGGGTACATTTAATATTCAGAAACAAAACATCTAATAAATATTAATTATAATTAAAAGCATTGTCTACCTAGGACATACAATCTTTTACTTTGATTATAGATGGCACTAGTAGAGCTGTGCAAAATGTTTACAACAAAATGCCAAACTATATAAATTTCATCTGTTGTACAGATGAAACTTACACTATGTTTGTACATTATATTTTAAAAATCTTTCAAGAATGCTTCGTCCAGTTGTATGGTTTGTATCAAAATAACATTAAATATGTAGGTTTGAATGGTGCTGATGTGAAACCAGGTGAGATACAATGGTTTCAGCCAAGTTTTCCTTTGAGATTTTGAATTCATTCAAACCCCAAACACAAGGCAAAACTTGGATGGGGGAAAGGTGGGAACTGGGTACAAATTCACATAGATCATAGCTAAAGAAAATACTCAACAAACCCCTGAGGAGCAAAAATTCAGGGCCAGATTTCAGTTGATGTAAACTGACATAGCTCCATTGGCTTCACATTGGCTGAGCGTCTGGCCCTCAGAGTTGAAAATACATAAAGGGAAACACTTCTAACTCACATAGTTTATTTTTAGTGTGCACTTTTGAAACCATAATGATACTATTGCTGATTAATAAATGTGGCTCAGTAAACTATCTGTTTTAATGAAGGAGACTCAACCATGCACTGTTCTCATTATTAAGCATACCTAAATAAACGAGGTTGTTTTTGTTAGGTTTATTTCTGCTGTGCACAGACAATTAGGGTAACAGTCAACTACGGATTATTGCATTTTTGATTTTCAAATGGTAAATATTTATAAAGCTATTACAGACAAGGCACGATAATACAGGACAATGTATACTCTCAGAAGCACATCAGCTGTGAGTGATTTTAGCTGAAGATAGAACAAATGATTCTGACTAGGACAAGAAAACATTACACTAGCCACACTGCATTGATGAACTACTTTCTCGGTATAAATCCTTTAGGCTTGGTAGACATATACAGATTTTAAATTGTGCTCCCTTCAATTCAATTACTTGTCAGCAATAATGATGTTGTGAGTTGTTATAGTCTAGTTATGAAATCTAATGAGACTTGTCAAAGATAAGAATACTGCAGATATCTTTGGTTCTCTGTCCTCGGGCTATTTACGAGTAGTACACAATAACATCTTACCATAAAATGGTGTTATATAATCCATTTGCTTGCTTGCTAAAGTCTACAAACCAGTATATTTTAAATTAATAAGAAGACAACAATATACTTACCATACTTCCTGATTTTGGTACGTCCCGAAATCTGTCCAGAGTCTGAAATTTCTGATTTAATTCCTGAAACAATTCCATGTGCCTCTTCCTTGTATGCATAACCTTCTGCGAAATGGAACATAATTGGCTATAGTTGTAATTGAATCTGGCCATTTTTTTAAAAAAAAGAACCATTATTTCCCCCAACATAATAAAGTAAATTGAATTTGGCAGAACCATCTTTTCCTTATAGACTCAGTAAATGGAAATGAATTGCACTGAGCCTCCTATCTTCTGTTTATAATGTTCTTCCTGTACACAAAGTATTGGTTTTACCCTTCCATTTATTGAATCGATGAAATCAGGAGATGTTTCTTTTGTGCTAAGCAGATATATTAGGAATGCGACAGCAGCCCTTCTGCAAGATCTTCAGTCACAAGTTAAAACTGTTTTCTAGATATGTGTTCCACATAGAAGAAATTAATATCTTAATTTCAACATGAAAGGAATAGTATCATAAGGGTATATATTTTTTTCTGAAAACAGTAGAGGCAGGGCTGATGAATTGATGGGGAAAAGGAATTTGTCGCCCTGATGCTATGATGAGTATAAGTTGCTAATGTATATCACCACATCTGGGTTGTGATTATGGTCCAAAACTCCATGTAGTATAATTAAATGCCTTCCTGTCATTCACACCTCCCCAGAAGAAAGTTTAATAAATGCCAAAGTTGTGACATGTAAGGATAGATGTTCAGTGTTGCATGGGTTTGTATTTGAATAGCGTGAGTTGCTCAACTGTGTAAATCCATAGTTCAGTGTATCCATCTGAGGTCTGGGACATAGTCCCTGTTGGTATTAAAGTGGTGCAACTCTGCTGACCTCAGTGCAGCAGCACCAATTTACACCAGTAGAGCCTGTGGCCAGGGTGTTGTCATGGAGACAGAACTGCTGCAGAAAGGATGCTACTCATGTCCACTACGGTCATTTTCCAAACAATAGTAAACCCATTCATTGTAGTTTAAGGAAGTATTAAAAGAGTTAATTTCAAGTTTTGGGCTAGCAAGAGTTACATTTGAAAAAATAAGCAGTTTTTGTGTTAAAAAATGTGGAAAAGAATAACTTATGCATAAGGCTACATTTTAGTCACGGGTCTTTTTAATAAATGTCATGGACAGGTCACGGGCAGTAAACAAAAATTCATGGCCATGACCTGTCCATGACTTGTACTGTATACCCCTGACTAAATCTTGGAGTGTGGGAGAGCAGCCTGGGGGCGCCCTGGGTGCTAGGGGAAGGTGGTCCGGGGCTACCACAGGGGCAGGGTGGGTGGCCGCACGCAACCTGGGACCACCACTGGTGCTGGGAGGGAGTTGGGGGGGATATTTAGGGGGGGCTGGTAGGCTCCCCACCTGGCTCTACACCTTCCTGGAAGCGGTAACATCCCCCTCCTTCAGCTCCTAGGTGGAGCTGGCGTGGCCAGGCATTGCTGCGTGCTGCTTCTGACCTGAGCGCCAGCTCTGCAGCTCCCATTGGCTGGGGACCACGGCTAATCGGAGTTGAGGGGGTGGTGCCTGCAGGTGGAGACAGGACACAGAGCTGCCTCACCATGCCTCCGCCTAGGAGCTGAGGGATGTTGCTGTTTCCAGGGAGCCCTCCCAAGCCCCATTCAGAGCCATCACCCATTCCCACACCCCAAGTCCCAGCCCTAAGCCCCCTCCCAAACCCAAACTCCTGCTGCTGGTGGGGAGGAGGGTGAGGTGGCCCGAGACTGTCCCAGCAGCGGCTAGTGTGACTGGCCCACGAGCTGCCGGACCTGCTCAGGCGGCTCCTGGGCCAGCCGCACTGGCCGCTGCAGAAGTCCTGGAAAGTCACAGAATCCACGACTTCCATGACCTCCATGACAAACTGGCAGCCTTACTTATGCATACTTAGGAACTGTACATGCCAAACGGTGACACACCTTATGTGGGAGGAGAAGCACACATGTATACCTTGTGCCTTCCACCCTTTATGTGACCCATGCAAGTGCCATTCAAAATTGCAGTCTCTATACTGGCAGGAGCCTTCTATAATCATTATCTCCATGCCTGCTTCTGCCACCCTCACTCAGTGTGGATAACCAAATTAAGCACAATACTACTCAATGTAGGGTGTCAGTAGATGGCCTTGAATTATCTTTTAGCCATGTGTTTTAATTATTTTATCTTCCATTTAGTGTTTATAAATTGTGTGAAATATTCCTGCCTTATTAGCCATGCATTTTTACCCGTGCTATATAACAACTATATTATCTGTAACATAGCTACGCTGAAACTTAAGCATTTGTTTGATGACAGCTCAAGGAGCCATCTGAGTCCTGGAAATTGGCAACATTATTCACAAAAAGCACATGAGATATCGCAAGCAATTAGAGACTGATTAACTTAAGATGAGTTGTAGGGAGAAAACAGGAAACAATTTTGCAGGATTCAATGAGAAATACCTTGCAAAACATTATTTAACTAGAGATAGCTGACCTAAACTCAAAAAGGGGTTCTTATTCTTGTGACTTGCTGGAGCTTTTTGAAGATATTACTGCTCTGATAGACAAGGGAGCAGGTTCCATATACCCAGAATTTCAAAAGGCAAGGTGCCACTTCAAAGGTTATTATTGGCTAAAATAAGAAGTTATGGTATAGGGAGTAAAACAAATTTTGCAGGTTAAAAAACTGGCACTAAACCGGGAAATATCATATAGTTGTGAAATAAATGATTCCAGCTGGAAACTTTGTAATAGTGGGTAGGAAATGGAATGTACTGAATGCTACCTTTTTGATATTTGTCTGAAGTATTTGTTAAATAGCAAATATGAATAAAGCAAATTTGTCACTTACTTCATTATATAGTTCCTGAAAAGAAGCAGGTGGGAGGGGAAATTAATCAGTTTCTGTGCAATTCTGGCAGCTAAATACTTTAAAAAAAATTTGTTGAAAGAAAAATAAATACAATCCACCTAACTGAAAACTATGGATATTTTCTGATGCTTTATATTTTCATGGCTATCCTTCTTTATTCCCTTCCTGCTGGTTCAGTGTACATTTAAGTGTGTAAAGAGTAATTTGCACTATAAACATTATATAAATAAACTATAATCTCCACCTTTAATTCTTTCTAGTTACACTTTTTAATTCCTTGTTAAAATTCTCAGTTTTAACTATTTTTCAAAAAGTAGAATGGCTATAGTATTCACTATAGTGAATGACCTGCTTTTTCTTCTATGGGACAACAAACCACAAAAGGAGAGAAGCAATTCTGAGTTCAACCTTTTGGTTTTGTGCCCATTTTTCCATTGAGTGGGTGAAGTTCACCAACGATGGAACAAGTCAGAAGTGACAGATCATGTGAAATCTGTGTAGCATTTCAGACAGCCTCAAGATGTACTCTGGTGATTAGAGTGGTATATGAATCTGAACAAGATAGAATAAAGATAAATGGAATCCTTTCTTCTTCCCTGCTGCTTTACACCACAGGCTCATGCTTCCCCTGGACAACATGGCTTCTTTAGCAGCAATTCTTCTGGGGATTCTCACAACCACAGCCACCCAGGAAGCCCCACTCATCCCCAAGGCCTGGAAAGGGGGGAAGCAGTGCAAGTTAACATTCAAATATATTAACTTGTGCCAGTTTCCCCATAGAAAATGGGAGGAAGAGGGAAACCCAGAAGAGAGAACCTGGCTCCCCTCCTCCATCCCCATCCAGGCTGGCACTGTCCAAAGACTGTGGTGTCCCTGTGAAGGGCCTTCCCTAAGGTTGGGGGACAGAGAAGAATGGCACAGAGGCTGCATTTCTTCCTCATGTACCTGCTTCTCTCTGCATGGAGTCCTATGATTTTATTCTTCCTTTCTCTGTCTCCCTTTTTCTCTTACTGTGCAAAAATAATATTCCCCCTTTCCCTCCCAGACTGGATCAGTTTCTTCTTCCTACTAGATATTTATTTACTATTTCTATCTAATTTTGCCCCCCCCCCCCCGTTCTCTCATTTTTCGCTTCCTTTGGTGCTGCTGTTTGACTTCCTTTACGTCTGCTTATTTTTCTCATTTTCTTCATTTTCCTTCTTCCTCTTCCCAGGCTTTCTCTGTTTTTGCTTCTCATCTTGGTGCCTCTGTGTGTGTTATCCCAAATCCTGCTCATTTACTGCACATACAGAAAGAGAGAAGAGGCCTGAACACAGGGCTGGGAGCTAGGAACTCCTGAGTTCCAGAGCTAACTCTGACAGTGACCTGGGTAAATCACAACCTCTCTGCCTTATATGCTACCAAACAAACTTGAGGGGGGATATACCCCATTCCAGCTTATACTGCTCAACCTAGCAAAGCGCAAAGATGGGATGCAGTGTGTGACAAAGACCCAGAATGAGGGACACAAAACATTTATGAATGCAGGAAAATTAAAATCCTGTGGATTTCAGTCGTTTAGTGGAAATAACCTTCTTTAACTTCAGCTTATCAATGTTTGTTTCTGATGTAAATACATGTCTACAGTTTTTAGCAATAAAAGTAAAGCAACACCAAACTGGTGTGGAACATAGCTAGCTTTGGGAATAAAATGAGTAACATTCCACAAAACGAGGGAGTGTTGATAAATACGTTCCACCTAGTAGCTCTACCTACAGTCACACAGTAGCTCCATTACACTCATTGTTTAGACTACTGTACAAGTGACTTTCTCAGTTGCTGCATGGTCCATTGCAATGTGCAGTACTATTGTGACATGTGCCCCCTCCACTAAAGTTAAACGATGACCTTCTGCTTTAAAAATCCATCTCTGTGTCTGTGTCTGTGTTTCATTCTCCTGTGTGTCCTCATCAGTAACAGAGCCTTTCTCCGCATGGCACGTCTATTATAGAGCTCGTTGGGGGGAAAAAGCAATTGCCATGACATCTTTGTGACATACACTGTTTGACACAATTCGTATTAATTTTATTTGAACTGACAGCCATACACTGGTACTGAAATCTCAGTACAGGAGCAGCTCTGTAAAAGTTTTAGGGGAAAGCAGGCTATGTGGCTAAACAGGGTGCCACACAGCTAAGGACATCACAACCAATAACACTAAGGATTTTTTTTTAAACAATATTTTTAAATGTCAAAAAGTATCAAAGCCCTAGTGAATGTCCCTTCTAAAGTAATATTCTACTGGTTTGCAGTGGAAACCAGTGTGATATGTGACTGCAGCAAGAACACAGACAGAATATAAAACTGGCTCTGTGTGACTTTATGTGTAAATATAAGACAAACACAACATTCTTTATGGGCTGCATTCTGCCCTTGACTCCATAAGGTTCCATGTTGGAGGTTATGTATCGGGTGTATGATTCAGTGGGAGCCCTGAAGAGAAATTCTGGCTGAGTCAGTGATAATTCCAGTTTCAGGGAAGGACTGTGGGGTGATCCTAGAGTGGTAATGGCACTACCTTGGGAAAAGTTCTGGATTTGCCAGAGCTGGTGGAATTCAGAGCCAGAGCAACTATCATTGCGGGCATGTTAGACGGGGCAAGCAGTATGCTCCTCAACTTGATTCTGGCCCTTCTCCCACCCTGGTGCATTAATGTATGGGTTAGCCAAAATCTGGACTTATTTGTTATATTCTATCCTTGTATTTTTTTTTTTTTTTTGTGAAGCATGGATAAAATAGCCTGTGGGTAGGAGCTTTGGCACATAAAATAAGGGGTTTTCCTCTCTGAAGGACCAAAAGAATGAAGAAGGATATTTTTATTATTTACAGCGTAGTGAATGATGAGGTCTTAGGATGAGAGGATGCATTAATGTGTCCAAACCCCAGAACTTCCTGTAGTTAGTACCACCAGTGACAGTTTATGATGGGACTGCATGGCTGTGCATGAGTGAGAGAGACAGAGGACAGCTGTACAGCTACTGTAGCTTGTGACTGGTCATGCAGGAAGATTTCAGAGTTCAAAGAGACTATAAGGTACTTTGTAAAGACTAACAAAATAAAGTATATATACGGCATTAACGTTTTCTGTCTATAAAACGAAACACATATGTTTCAGCCAGTGTTAAGTCCCCCATGTAAATAGTACTTTAAAGAACTATTAACTGTTACATAACGCTAAACTGTTTACAAAGGCAAAACAAGACACAGTTGGCCCGTTCCTTGAGTCTGACCCGTCTCCTCTCAGTGCAGGACCCAGGGGCAAGGGGCGGCAAAGGTGGCTAATGGCTACCTTTTTGTCCCCTCCAATCCTGGGTGCACATTTGGCCCATTTAGGGCATCCTCAGGGCTATTCTAAGTTACTGTCAGCTGCAGTGGCCCTGAAGAAGCCATTTAGGCTTTAGGCATTAACAGAATGCATCAGCTTTTTGGCCCATGACCCCACCCTACCTCACCCCTCTGTCTTACACCTAGGACTGTGAAGGAGGTTGGGTGGTTATGCCATCACTATGGGATTTCCCTATCAAGGGAAATCCTCAGGTGGCCATCCAGGTCAGCTTTCAGAGTGGTGCAAAGCAGAGATCATGATCTGATCCAGTACTTATAATGAAATCTCAAAGCAGGGAAACGATCTGGTTCAGCACTTCTACAATACCACAGCCACCAGCACAATATCATTGCTGTTATTATTATTATTATTTATACTGCAGTAATCCCAAATGGTCTCCATTAGGATTGGTGTCACTTGAACAGAGTGATGTACACACATATAGGATGACACATTTCCCTTCCTGATATTTTATATACAATGCATGTAGATAATACAGTATTTAAAAAAAATCTAGGTAATGCGGCAATTGCAAACAAAACACAATAAAAGATGTAAGTATCATATATACACAATGTGAGTCAATTGAAAAAGCATTACAGGATAACTGATACTTGAGAACACAATGTGCATAGTATTGTCAGTAGTTATCTGGAGCTGGAATATGTTCCCTTGAGTGCTAGGATGGATGTCTTACTAGCAGTTGCCATAGAGAATGTTCTCAGAGAGAACTGCACTGAATTCCTGGCCTTCAAACTGGAATTGTGTGATTCAGAATTCTTTTAATTGCTGTGATTGTATAATTTCTGTTGTGCTGTTTTTATTTAATTTTAGAATTGCTTTCCCCCCCTTAGATTGTTGATGCATATTCTTCTTCCTTCTTTGAATGTAAGTATCAAGAACATTAACTGATGCTCTTTTAATTTTATGTGTGTGTGTGTGTATTTTCAGAAAAAAAATTTTAGTAAGTTGGAGTCAAATTTGAGAGGTAGCTTAAGAGTAAAAAAAAATATTGCAGGAATATTGTAATTTTCCCAAAAATAGTGTTGTACACCTATGAAATTCAGAGTTACTGTTAAACTTCAAAGAAATTCAAACATGCTAATGGAGCGCACAATTTTGAGGCACTCACATAATCGCACAATTTTGAGGCACTCACATAATCTTAACTCCTTTAGGGACACCATGCAATAACAATAAAATTATGATTTTTTTGTGTTGCGGTCCAAAATTAGATTAAACTGATTGATAAAGAAGGGGTTTGTGTCCTTTCATATTTTTTCCCCTCAGGATATCACTACCTGTCAGAACGGGTTGGTTGAGTTATCTCAGATATTGCATTGCCCCCAGTTAAGGGTGGTCTGAGCTGTTGACCTATGCCTGTCTATATTCTGTGTAAACATAAGAGTTAGATACCACAATCATTAATAACAGCTTAATTACAACCTAATTTCTTCAAATCTAGCTTATACACAATATTTCAAGAAGTGTTAACTATCTGGGAATTTGAAGGCTATGTTAGTCTGTTATTAAGATCATTTCAGGGAAAACAAGGCCTGAAACTAAATTGTATTTTTAATGGAACCATATTTAAATACATTTGAACTGACACTAATTAATGGATTCATTTGTAAATTCTGAGAATATTCATTCTGTACTCAAACAGTAAGTGCTATAATTTTTGGGAGTATACACTGTATTTTTCATACATAATACAGAAGTAGACTCCTTCCTCTAACTGAACAACTCAATTGTGTTAACTATGGAGGCCTGACCAACTTGTCCATAATAATACTCTCTTTCATTGCATGGAGCATTACTGAGTGAAACACTAAAAAGTATGGCATCCAATATATACCATGCTTTAAGATTTTCAAATGTTAAAGATTTTCATAATTCAAAGCACTTGGGTTTGGTTCTCTGAACACATAATTTATTGCTCAAAATTTCACACTTTGATAGCCTAAAACTCTGGAATAGATAGTATTATATACTGAATGATTCACAAGATGAGATAATAAAGGAATTGCCATAGTTTTTGTATCAGTAACTGCAGGCCAGATTCTGACTTCTGATCCAAGAAATGCTTCAATGCATGACTAGAAAAATCCACTACTATGGTTGTCCATGTAAACATAGACAATGATTTTTCAAGTCACAGTCGATATGTGGATCTCAATGGATATTAAAATTTGGTCCTAAGTATGTAAGGTTCTATGCAAACAGTGTGAGAGGCTTCACTGGAGAAACACATAATGAATTATATCAAATTGTTAATAAGCATGAATAAGACAGTTTTGCAAAAACCAAAAATCCATAGGTTTCAGAGTAACAGCCGTGTTAGTCTGTATTCGCAAAAAGAAAAGGAGTGCTTGTGGCACCTTAGAGACTAACCAATTTATTTGAGCATGAGCTTTCGTGAGCTACAGCTCACTGAGCTGTAGCTCACGAAAGCTCATGCTCAAATAAATTGGTTAGTCTCTAAGGTGCCACAAGCACTCCTTTTCTTTTTGCAAAAATCCATAAATCATTATTATTCTGCTGAATATAGACTTTGACTACACAGAGTAGTCACTTAGAGCAACCATACAAATAAATAGGAAGATAAATACCTTCACCAAAATGTTTGTGCGTGTAAATCCTTGCAACCAGAGCCTACATTTCCAACAAGGACTAAAGATTTTGCACGTCTCAAATTTTGGGTATCCAACTTGAGTCACTTAGGGGGCCTGTTTTCAGAGTGCAGTTGCTCAGCATCTTTGAAAAAAGTCAGGCCCCTTAAAGGGTTTCAACTCAAGTACCCAAAATCACTAATCAGTTTTGAAAATTTAGGTCCCATAAGCGAAAAGAATCCTGAAGAAAATGAGAGATTGGGCTCTCTCACATAGAGAATTTGTGGAAGGAAGCAGACTTGCTGTGCAACACCACTTATCAAACAAAAGAGACAAACTTTTTCAAATAGACAATCAGCCTCTACGACCACCGGGAAATTAATAGATGTATAAAAAGGAAAAAAATACATGCAACTGAAATGGTGGAGAACTTAGAACAGAAGCCATGATAATTTATTTGTACTATGCAGTAGTTCGATGTTAGAATGTTTTACAAGTAACTTTTGCCAAAGTAGTTTTAATGAAACTCCCATCATATATTATACAACACCCATTTAAACCATCATATTGATATCTACTATATCATGTGGCTTAAACTGAAATTTCTTATTAACTTTATATTAATATAGTTTTAATAAGCAGGAATAACTTAAACTTAAACTTACTTCAAAGTCAAGGTCCGAATAACGTGATTTTCTTCTCTATTAAGCACCAGAAAAGGAAAGAAAAGAAGAGGTGCATTAACATGGAATCTATTCATGCAATCATAGTCATTAGTTTAAAGAACATTGCTGTTTCCTTTTGAATATTTGTATTAAAGATTTCTTAAGAAAGATGTACTTTTTGTTTTAACAATTAAAGATTAATCTGTGACATCATGCACAGTTTGTTAGAAATGAGATTGTTTTCCCAATGGAATAAGACACAATTGCATTTCACAGGGAGTTCTGCATGTAGTCAGGCTCCTCATTCAGTAAGTTTTGTAGCAGGATACCATGATCTCAATGATATTTATAAGGAATCTACCACTTTGGGATCATATAGACACCCAGAACTTGGTTTTTCTCTCTCACCAGATTGATTTCAATATAGTTACTCCAGATTTACACTGGGGTTAGTGACAGAGGAATCAAGCCAATGGCGGCTATATCTTCCATACAAGCTTCAGCTTGTTTGCAATGATGACTTCATTTGGAGAGAACAACTTGAAATTAGTTTCAAATTTATAACAAATATTAGTCCAGGAATCTGAATGTAAAAAAAATGATTCTTCAATTGTGTTGTATTTACTGTTATACAATACCACAAAATCTCATTTTGTATAGAATCTTTTATACAAAATGCAACTCTGAATGCTTCACAGAATTTTTAAAAAATACAGCATTAGAAGTAAATAGTAAATAACAACAGAAGAAATTGAAGTTTAATGTTGTAGGGAAGGGATAAAATATCTAGGGCTAAGGTGGCAAAGGGATACACGAAGGCAGCAGTAGCCAGCAGGAGTAGCAGAGGAAAAGGAGACTGCTCCAAGGATGGGGAGATTATGTGTACTGAAAGAGAAGAGGCCAGTGCTAGATTACTTGTGGGGAGGGAGGGTGAAAGGAAGGAAAAAGAATATAGAAAGAGACAAGGGCCTGATTCCGCTGTTTGAATAATGACTGGAGCTTATGACCGTGAAGAAAATCTATTCATAGTAATATATCCTAGCCCTGCTCTGTACCCTTGTGTAACATGTACCCAGGCACTTGTGTTAGTATGTGTTTGAGTGAGGGATGTGTGCTGGCATATAAAACAAGCAGAGATCCTCATTTTTCTTCTATATGGTGTTTTTGAAGTTTTGCATCAGCCAAGAACTACAGTTCTGCATCTAGGCACCATTGTACAGCTCTCCGAATAACTGGCAGGACAGGCTCTCTTGTTAAAAGGGTGTGGCCTCATGACAGTTAATGTGAGTAATCTGTGTCCTTCAACATAAGGAATGTGGCTCAGAATCTGGTGTAAATCCATTTCCCCATGACTTACCCATTCGCCTCCCCAAACACTTTTCCTGCTTTTCCCAGTTTTATGTATTTCATGGTAGCAACTCTGGAGTGTAGGAAGTGTAACGTCTTAATGACTGAGACTATGCAAAACAATGAATTTTCTTTCTTCACCTGGGGCATGTTCCAAAGTCTCCTGAAGTTGACATAAAGACTCCCATTGACTTCAATGGGATCTAGATCAGGACCCTGCAGAGCCAGATTGATCACCTGCTATCCAGTTCAGTCCCTAACCACCTAGTTAAGCAATGGTGTGTTTTGTACTAAGGTCCACAAGGTCAGTCAGCTGGAAGAAATTCACTGCATTTTAAAAACAAGGAGGGCAATTTTTAACAGTGTTCTGAATTGATTTGGATGCCAGTGGAGTTGACTGAGGATGGAGGTGACATGGATGCACTCATTTCTAATAAAGCTGGTCAAGAAATTGTGAAAAACTTGAATGAAACGAATTTTTTGATTTGTTGAAATTTTGCATTGAAATGTTGTTTTTTTGCAACCAAAAACTAAATACTTCCAGTTAAAAAGTGAAATGTTCAAGTTGCTGAAAACTGATTTTTTTTTTATTTCTGGGTTTTTGATGAAAACAGATTCCCCCTCCCCCTCCCATTTTTTTATTTATCTTTTTAAAATTTAGTCAAAAAATCCATTTTTTGTTGAAAAACTGTGTTGGTGGAAAATTTTGACTGGCTCCAAATGGTTGGATTTGTAAATATGCAAAGGAGGCCACTGTAGGAATGTTCTGCACATTCGGGGATCTGAAGTGCTAGGAATCAGCCCACGGGAAGGGACTTAGAATACTTGAAAGATTCACTGTCTAGAAAAGCTCAACTTTGCCTCCCACATTAACCAGGATATTTAAAGACTACCTGGAAAAAATGTGTCACAGCACCAATAACAAAACAAAACAAAAAAAAACCCCTGAACAACAACCCAAAACAACAGTGGTAAAAAAACCAGAGAGACTCTGATCACTCTAAAATGAACTATACCTCAAGAGATTTATTGACCCCCAAAACACAAACAGGGCTTGCGAACACTCAGAATATTTAGTGTTATGTTTGGCTGTGTGGTCACAAAAGGAAAAAGGCTCATTCATGAAATAAACTTTAGAGTACTTGTCCCTAGACTAGTTTCAAGACTCAAAGCAGTAATAAACCTGGTTTTACTGAAATGCATGAACGAAGATGCTAAATCAAATATAGTTTAGAGACCTGATTTGCAAGAAAGTGTGATTTAGAAAAATGGAATATTTAAAACCCATTTTGCCTGCAAGTCTGCTCATGGGCAGCACAGGTACTCTGGCATTACCTATAAGCAGAGATGGGTGATTAGGTTTAAGCCCCCACATAACTCTACTGTTCACTTTAAATGTGAGCAAAACACTGCACCATACTTTACTGCAATCTGATTGGATAGATGTCACAGTTGCAATTCTGCTTTTACATCACATCTCCTTGGCACGGTGACTCAGTAGGCCATTTTGTACACGTATGTCAAACAAAATTCTTCTGGAGTATAACCAGAATGGAACCAGAAGGAGGACATTTATTTTTAACTGTACATTAAATAATATTTGTTTTGTGCTTTTACTTTATATTTTTCAGGGCTGCACATGGTGATCCCCTAAAGTCATTAAAGACATGATCTGCTGTCACAGGTCAGAGGAGCAACAGAGTTGTGCTTTGAGTTGAAGTCCATTGGAGTTCTGCCAGTGACATCAACAGGTAGAGGGTCAGGTCCTATTAGCTATCACACTGGCAACACTGAACAATTTTAAGGTTATTTTGGAGCTGGCAAATATGTTTAAGGGCCTGATTCAATTTACATTGGAGTGACCAGGAGTCTTTACATTGACTTAAGGAAATTGGATCTTTCCCTAATATGCTATTTCAGAAGCTTTTATTTCTGAATGCCACCACTTCCACTTCCATTTTCTCTGGTTCCTATATGATGTGGTACAGTAAAACCAACACAAGCTGCCCATCCACCTCAAGACTACTTGCATGTTTAGGTTCCATAAGTAATCTGACAACCTCAAAAATAGTTTCTTTCTTAAATCAACTAAAAGGATGATTTTCCAGGGTGGTATCTCAGGGCTAGGGAAGAGGGGCTTGTATATGCCCCTTCATGGTCCTATAGATCTAGGCAACCACCTGGCTCATTCAACAAATTAAATTAATGGAAGTTGAAAGCCTAATGAGATGGGGCTAAGGAAAAAAAAATCTCTGGTAGCCAGTGAATGCATAGCTCGATGAAGGTGGTCCATGGTGGGTCTCTTCTTAGTGTAGTTGCATGTATCCACCAGTAAAAACCGAGTATCAGTTTAATCAGCATAAACCTTACAATGAGAGCCAGAGGGGTTTTCCAGGATCAGTGTTAGCCTCAGCTTTATGTAGTATCTTTTATTAATGATTTGGAAGAATAGGTAACCTTCACATGAAGCAAAATATGTAGATAATATAAATTCAAACATCTTGCAAATATCAGTGAGGATGGAGAAGTAAAAACAAAGTCCTAGAGAGGTGCAAAAATTACAAAATCAGATTCAATCTAAAATATTGAACACAAAGGCATGTAGCTATTCAATGGCAGGAAAAGAGCTGGGAAACAGTTATGAGGAAAAAAGCCCAAGGGTGATACAAACAATGAGCTGGGTATCAATTTGCAATTCAGTATGCCATCAAAAAAAGTCAAGGCTGCATATACCAGCCCAAGTAGGTGTAAGTTGCTCTCTATGCAACTCTGGTGATATTGCACCTAGACTATTGCATAAAGTTCTGGGCCTGTCAGTAATAGAAAGATGTCAATACATTGGAAACAATTCAGAAAAGGACAACAAAAATCATTCAGAGGCTAGCAAAAGTGATTTAAAAGGAAAGGGTAAAAAAGTTTATGTACCTAGGTTAAACAGTGGTGGTGGAGTTGGAATACATAATCACAGTTTACAAGTATTTGGGTATAAATACCAAATAATGAAAGAGGCTACTTGGGGAAGAACATGTCTAAGAAGTTATAATTCAGGAATAATGGGATGAAATTAAGGCAACTTTAGACTGGTTATCAAGAAAGCATTCCCAGTAGTGAAGTTCATTTGAACAGGGAATGATCTCCTAAAGGAAGCAGTGGGATGCTCATCAGTTAAGTAATTGAACATTAGGTCGGGCAAGGTGTTGGAGGAATATACTGTAGAAACTATTCCTGCATTGACAGGAGGTGATCTGGTGAGTCTTTTCTATCTCTAATTTCTATGACTGTCTGATTTCAGAGATAAAACCCACATCGCAGGAAAAAGTCCTTATATTAAAACCAAAGTAAAATTCTGTGGAAAGGAAGTCTGCAGCAGCAATTCATCTTAGATCAGTTGTGTTTTGTACTAATCGTGTATAGCTTCTCTGAATAATTCCAGAATAACTTTGAACTCTGTTCATTGGTGAAAATAATAGAACAGCGCTGAAAGATAATTTCCATGCACCAACATGCACTACTCCGCTGGCACCAGGAAGGAGCTGCTCCCACTAAATGACTGATATCATCCCTCTCCATCTGTGTAAAAAGATGAATTCCCGGTTTGCTCCTTATTCTAGTTTGCATTATACTGCTAGCTGACTAATTACATAAACTCCTGAAGATATATTATGCAGTGCAAAGTATAATTGAAACCAGGGATATAATAGTGAAGGCTATCTCCATGTTTCCATTAATATAAATCCTTATTATCATCAGTTGATAATTCACTCTGAGATTAAACGTGACTTACAACATGTTAGCCCCAGGGAGGGCTTTTTCCCCCTACAAAATTAAAGAAAAATCTCTTTTGGTATTTTGGAGATATAAAAGTGCAGCATGAATAGAAGTTGTGATTTTTTAAAATGCCCATTTGTGTTCATGTTAGTGAAAAAAGAACAGCTTAGCTTCAAATACAAGGTTGTACAGGCTATTGAACTTTAATACAGGTGAGTCATAAGGCAGTAATTTTGTGTGAAAAAAGTGCATAACCACATAAGTGTGGGAATTTTTGAGTGCTGAACGTCTCCTAGCAATTTTAGCACACAATACACTTGCAACACCCACAAGGCCTCAGTTCACAGCTATTTTGATCTACTGTGCATAAGTCTCCTTCTTTTATAACAGCTCCTACATATACATTTACTCAATAGTCTATAAACACCTGTTTTGGAGCTGCTGCGCTCTTTTAGGGGAGGTATAGGCATTTCTTAATTTTGTCAATGACTGAAAATATGTATTTTTCTTAAATATCACATGCAGCTAAAATAGGTACATGTAAAACGACTGTCTCAAATACATGTTATTCTCCAGGGTGTTGACTAGAATTCCAGTTCAATACACCTTCAATTACTGCCCTCTCATTGCCTGGTTCAACTTCCACCTTTATAAAGGTTATATAAAATGATGTAGTGGCAGTTTTGGAACTGGAAGAACTCAGGATCCATCCAACAAATCAAATAAAGCAGGAGCTATAATAGGCTTAGGCTTTCATTAAGGCTGAGAGTCACAGAACTGGCAAGCAGCACGCTTTGGCAGATGATTGAGAATGGAAGGAGGAAAGAAAGATAAATCTGTGTAAGGGGGAGGAGGGCCCTGAAAAACTGATGCAATCTGGGTGCATTTTAAAGCAGAAACTCCCATGATGCTCTTTTCACTCTATTCCCAATTATTGTTCAGTTCTCATATCATAGGTCAAAAGGACTTGAGACTAGCTTATTGCTTCTAAACTGCCTGTTGTCTGAGTCTCTGCTTGACAAGAAATACTGTTTTGTTGATGTATTTCTTCTATCTCTTTCTCTCCTCTCGTGTTATCACACATGTTTTTAACCTTGTTCTTTAAACTTTGATTTCAGTGTTCTGTTTCTGCCCCTTTCATTTTAAGCCTCCCCTGAACTCTGCTCTCCCTTTCTGGTGTCTCTGACTTTGCCTTTCCTGTGTCTTCTCTTATGCCTTTCCATTTATTATTTTCCCCTTTCTTTATGTTGTTAACTCCTTCACTATCTTTTCAGTTCTCTCATATTTTCCTCTCATTAATGTGTCAGAAGGGATATTTTAGTGATACAACCAAGTGCTTCCCACTTATGGCAGTGTGCCTGTCTCCATAGAAATCTCAAATTGGAGAATGAGGGACTGGGACCTGAAAAATGAATACAGGGGAATGAGAGATTGGGAACTGAATTCCAGTCATTTATGTGCCAAAGCACCACAGTAGGTCCTCTCGTTTAGAGAAGAATATTGAAAAGAGAATACAACAGTTTCTTCCTTGTCTGCCACATTCTCTTTTAAATTAGAGTTGTTCCTTTTCTTTGTCATCTTCCTGTCTACCAGAGCACAGTCTCTCTTCTTCCTTGTTAATACAATTTCCTGCATGTTCTACCTTCATTTTTTTACAACTCTTACTCTCCTTTTTCCTTTTTGGTCTTTTTCTTTCTAAATATCCCTTCCCCCCTTTTCATTTAAAACAAATTAGGTACAGTGTTCTTTCCTTCTCTGTATTCCTCTAAAAGAACCAGCCACTCCTGTTCCACTAAGATGCTCGTGCCAGTTCTCCCTGCATTTTTGGGGAGCAGGTGCTCTGCCCCTTGCATAGATCTGCTTCTTCCTCTGCATTTAGACTTCCAACCCCCCCCCCGTCCCCATTGTGTCAAAGTGGATGGGAATGCACTGCCTCACTTCAAAGTAATTTAGTTTTAATGAGCACAGCAATGTGACTGTGCACTTTCAAAACAAAAACCATTCCAAAAGAGGACATTCAGAGTGCTTTCTTCATTAAAACCAAAACACTCTGAACTGAAGAAGCACATTGAAAGCCACTTTAATACCAAGATAATATTGCCAACTTTAATCCACGCATATGAAGAAGGTGCAGGAGATAAGCAAGATGTTAAATTATTCCCTGTAAGAACCACCATGGTGTACTAGTATGCCCGCTTGTGTCTATAATAACACCAATACTGTATGGAGCGTACAGAGTAAAATCTCACTAGATTGCACCTTGGTAATCTGCAAACTCATACATGTATGTGTGTGCCTGAGTAATATTTGTACATAAATATATCACCTTCAAAGAACTATCTAACTAGAGAAGCAGATCTTCTTGATACAATAAAGCATATGAAAAAAATACTAACATACAAAAACTAAATAGGTCTGTGACACACAGAGGCAAAAGCTAGGAAATTCCAGCATGCCTGAATATTTCAGCTATCTCCTAAAACTGTCATCTCCAGGCATCATACAATGCAATGCCCAGGTATGAGAGAGTATACTAATGACCTCACATCTCAGCCTTAACTTTGAACTGGTTAGGATTTTATGATACAGGTCTCATAACCTTAATATCACATAAAAGCAGTTTTGGAAGTGAATTTTTCTAATGGATAAAGCAGATGCCCACTGATGTAATTGTGGAACATTTTTGAGATTTATAAATAGAGGAAAATCAGGAATTTAGCAGACTTTGTAAGAGTGTTAGCACAAAAAACCCTCAATTTTCCAAGTGTGATGGAATATTTTATGTGAGGTCATGTGTACATGTATGATGTAAGAGACTTGGTCAATGGAAGTATGAGATTCTGATTTTTCAGAAATAAAATGGAAATGAGTTTCAAGTGAATTGTTTTTGTTTTGTTTTGTGACAGCACTTAAAGCTAAAGGCCTAAATTTTCAGACATGTCCCCTACTTCTGCAGGTTCAGTTTTATACCCACAACTACTTGTGCCCACAATAAATTGAGAGAACAAATAATAGCAACTAGATATACAGGCTAGCTGTTTTGGGACACAATGTTCAGCTGGTACCAATTACACCCATAATTCTTGATGGGTGTAAGTATCAGGAGGTGAAAAACTTCACCCACAAAATCAGAAGTTGGTTTGAGTCCCTCTGAAAATGGGGTCTATGATATCTAAATAATTTCCCAGTTATACCATTTCCCTAATTGCTTTATAAACTTTCTTCCCTTTATTATGTGCTCAATAAATACTGACCTTAAATTTTAAAATTTTAGAATTAACACATCAGAAATCACCCAGGTGCACTTCACTTACATGTTAAATGTTGACTACTATAGAATGACATGGTAAAAACTTACACATTGCAGAGTAATTACAGCACAAGTATCATGATGCCGAGGATTAAATTATGGAGGTGTGCAGGGGAACATAACTCCCTGTCCTACACTGAATGTAGAAGAAGAGCTCCTCCTTCTCTTTCTGACTTAGGGCATCCCCCTCCTCTCTTGCTAGCGATAGGGGAACCTGATGTGAGAGCCTTAGGAGGAGCCTGATGCCTGGCAAAGAAGCTTCTGGGGCTCCCAGATTTTCCTATGGGTGGAGAAGAGAAGCAATAGGTCCTGACGGGAGAAGAAGGGCTTCTCAGTTAGCTATCATCTATTTGCACGCTTTCTCTAAGAGAAAGGAAAGAAAGATTTTCCTTCTCCCCTCTGAAGGGAAAGATGCATCAATAATACCTGATACAAAGTTTTGCATTGAATCTATCTTTTGAAATGTCTTACAGTCTTCTAAAATGGAGGAAGTGGCACTAGATATTTCAAAATTTTTGAGGAAGGACCTCCCCCCAATCTCTACTTCAATTTGTATTTCCATGAGTAAAGATTCAACAATCTCATCAAGTCTAAGCAATGGCATTTGTAGGAATCTGCCTCTACTAATACTCCATACATGCTGCATGTGTGTGCGTGTGAAGTGCACACACACACACACACACATAAATATGTACATTTCTTCAGTTGGCTTGGTACCTGCTAGGGGCCATGAACTCCTTTCGCATATAGAACTCTGAACTGCAAATGCAACTGTACAAAGTTGCAAATATGTATCAGAATGATCCTGTGTGGTTGCTCTAGTAAGAGAGAATACATATATTATAATGACCCTAATCATCACTCTTGATTTTAGTGTAGTTACAGAAGCATAAAACTGGTGTAGCAGAGTGGTAAATCAGACCCAGGGTCAGTAACAAATCTTACAAGTGAAGTGAAAAGCTTTTATAAATGAAATAAACATTTTGGATTCTAAAGATGCAAGCCAACATTCTCATAGACTTCAAGGGATATTTTCAAATGTGGCGTCAGGAACTGGGCCCACCAAAGCTGGAATTGTGCATGCATATCGGGTAACTTCATGTCTAACTAACTGACGTATGCATGCAACTGGATGTGTGTGCAAAATGCAATTTTAAGAAGTCCATTTGAAAATGTGTCCCAAGATTACCTATACATTTACATGTTAATGCAACTTACAGAAAGTAGCCAATACTTAGCTTACCGTCCAAGCCCAAATTCATCTTCTTTCTTTTTAATATATTTAATTAATCTGTGTTTCTCATGCAAGAGTTGTGGATATTATGAACACAACATAAGGAGGGAAGTATTTTGTTTTCAAAGCTCCTGATGATAGAAACAAAATTCTGATCTCCAGCCCAAATTCTCCAGTCAACACACTCATTTAAACTCCTACTGACCTCACTGATACTGGTTTGCATAAGTAAAGACTTTTTAAGAACTGAAGTATTTGATCCTTAGGTATTAAATAAATAAGCAAATGGTTTTCACATGCAATTTTCTCTAATGTTTAAATCCTAGAGACAGATTCCAGTAATGATTTCCAGAACAATTTTATAGTCAGAATGACATCTGAGCTAAGTGTGCAAGAAATATACCTGCACCTGCTGCACATGCAAATTCTACACATGTTGGTACAAACATGAAAATTTGGTCACTTCATGCAGTGCTACTTAGGAGAATTACTCTGATTTACACCAGCGTAGAATCAAGCCCATTGTCCTTAACTGCTTGTAAAGAATTATGCACATTTAATGAGGCAAATAAATAATGAATAATGAACATTGTTTGAGGGTGCAAGTAAGTTCAGTGATTATAATGTTATCCTGTAGGAATGGGTTTTTCTTTTTCACTGGAACTCAGAGTTATTTAATAGAATTCATCCTGCAGGTAAGGAAATTCGTGGCAAGGCAGGTGGAATTTTGCAGCTCCAAGATTGTATCATCCCATCCTTAAGGCTCTAAAACTTTACTTTGATTTTTATTCCAATTGTAAACATTGTCAGTATTGTTTTATGGGAATAGAATAAGCAAAGCATGATTCCAAACAGTAATTTAATCTTAATTAAGACATTAGCTGCACCCCTCAAACATAAACACTGGCTGTAGTCAAGGAGCCATGACTTATTATGTTGCCATATAATTAGAACAACAGAACATGTAATTTGCTTAAGCATCACTGACCTCTAAAGAACTCATTGATATTGTGGATCCAGTTTCGCTTCTTGCTAATCCTGCATTGTCATCCAACTCGGAGGCTATGAAGTTCTTTACTGCTGTGCGGGGCTCAAAGGCCAAATTCTGCATATGTTCCTGGGTGGGAAGATGCTGATCTAAATTGATATTGAATTGGTCCATTACAGAGGGATTCATGTTGAATTCCGGATTAACTTTATAGTGCAACAGCCTTTCATGAGGCAAGGTATCCATGCCTATATTCAATTTGCTCTCATCTTTCAATGATTGCTGGGTGTTTACTGAACCTCTGGGCATGACAATATAGTCACTTTCCATCATCCGTTCTTGAGGATTGACTATGTCCATGTCTGCACCTCTCAAGTTATCATCAGTGCATAAATACACAGTCCGCCGCAACTCACTGTTGTCTTTTTTCAAACACTGATTGGCCAGCTCACTCATGCTCATAGGCATGTGGAGGCCTGTGGGCTGCTGAATGATGACTTTAGAAATGATGCTTCCGGGCAATGTTGAATAGCTCATACCTTCAGGGTTTGCTCCTTTCTCTTCTTCGTCATCATTTAGTGAAATTCTAGAAAGTGTTCCTGTTATTGTAGCTGCTCTGCATGGTCCAATATCCTTATGTAGAACTGTGAATTACAGAACAGGATTCTCATAACAAGGAGTTGTTTGCTGCTGCTTATTTTACGTTGTCATGGTTTTGTTTACCTATGTTCCTTTCACTAGTGTATTTCCTTATATCTTTTTCTATCCATTTAATAACTTTGTTTTATTTCATAAACGTTAGTTTGAATGAGCTTTTATTTAATCAGTTTCTTTTAATCTACATTGTATAACTGACCTGGATCTCTACCTAAGCCTAGATCATTTATATAAATTAAAAACAGCCCTTTATCTATTTCTACATTCTGTGATAGGTCTTAGGTAACCTACAGCTTAAGCAGAAGCCTGCCATGTGAAACTTGATTAAGGGCTTCCAAAAACCCCGAGTACACTCTGACATTTGCACAGCCCTTATCGACTCTGTGTAACCTCTTGGAAAATATCAGACAGATTGTGCGGCTAGATCTTTTTGTCAATCCATCCTAATGATCTCCTTAACTGTGTACATGTCTTCCCCGACTTTACTCCTAAATGTTCTTTTCTGCTGAATTTTGTAACTCCCTTGTATTAAATTCATCTCTGAATACATGCAGCATATGATCAAACTAGGCAAAGAAGCCTATTTATGTTTTGGTGCACTTGAAGAGTCTATCGATTTATATCAGCATGGCTAATAAAATAGTCATTCACCACTTTCAGTGAAGGTATCTCCAGCTAACACAATAGTGCTAGCATGTGCAGCAAAATTAAGATTTTGTGAGTTAGACAATAAGAAGTACAGAAATACCCATAAATGCATTTACTCCCTTTCCTGTGTCCTGAAGTTCATGGTGGCTCTAATATTACAGTATGTATCAGTACACTGATATACAGTAGTAGTCAGCTCACCAACGCAGCCCCCTGTGTTAAATCATACATGATTGTCTCTAATTTTTCAAGAATTATTTGCCTAAAGCAAGGAAATGTAAGTGAGAAATTGGGGCATTTCAACTACCCAATAACATTACTTAGCAAAAACGGGAAAAAAAAAAAAGTAAAAACTTATTTTTAAATGCAAGTGGTTATTAGATTGTTTCTAACCACACATGTCATGCCAACTCACCCAGTCACCCTTTTACTAAATATTTCATTATAGGAAATTGAATTTAAATCACTTAATTTTACATGGTGAAGCCCACTCATGTGTGCATTAAAAGTATCTTTCTTTAAGTGTGTCCTTGACATGACTTTCTGTACTACAAAGCTGATAAAGTGTGCAGCTTCATGGATTAAGTCTAAACTGATCCTTCCATTAGGAAGGTAGGAGGAATGTATTTGTTTTTAAATTCCATTGCCTTACCTCTTTCAAAACACATCAGCAGTAATGAACATTAGTTAATAAGGAAGGACTATTACTCTATTGTGACAAAATGCATGGAGAGACTCTAAATCTTAAAATTCCCAATGGATTATAAAGACCTTTAATTTTTCATCGTGTTTTATTTAAACTACGTTGGCTGAGTAAGTTGCTGAAGACAAGTATTTTTAAGTAGCAGAAGCAGACAGCAATGGAGCCAATAAAGTACAGAGTACTGAAACAGAATAAAAATGTGTACCTATAATGTGAAATTAAAATATATTTTTATTTTTTTATTCCTGTGCTGCTTAAACTACAGTTAACTTTAGTTAGTTAGATCCAGAGAAAAGTCAGCCCCTGATTGTTTTCGCTACTATATATTATATGCATATTTTCAAATGCCCTATATCTAACCAAAAATGTGCTTTGCTAGCTGTATGGCTATTTCAAATTTACATGTTTACTGGGGTGAAGAAAATTCTTGTATGTGTGAAGTTGATTTTATTGCCAAATCCGCTTGTTTTCTAAGATATAAAAATTCTTGTGGGATACTTATCCACTACTTGAATTCTGTTAAGAGACTCTTACACAATTTTCTTTGATAATGAACTACATTTATCCATGTTTTCTGACAATGAAAGAAAAAGAAAAGATATTTTTCTGTAACCAGGTAAAACCTCATACTTTTTCTGTTTCTTCCTTTTACTTCACAGTGACACTAGTACAAATCTTCTTCATTTTTTTTTTTTTTGGATTGACTACATACTGTTCTGGTATCCTTACCTGACCGACAAGCAATGTCCACATCTTTTTCAAAATCTGTCTGTAACAAGAAACAATGAAACAAGACAACCATTATTAAATGAAAACCAAACCACAATACCTTTTGCCAACCAGTGCTTCCAAAATGTCCTACTTACAGAATCACAGTCTCTTAAAAGTGGTTTCTTGTTGCTGGGAAGGTGGAGTTTATTGTTTTACAACAGCAGAGTAATACAATTTTTCCTAAAGTATAACTGGGTTGTTTTCAAAGTATGCTGCCTGACCACAAAAAAATAAAATAAAATAGATGGAAATATAATATGTAATTTTAATAAGATGATACAGTATGTAATTTTATATTTACATAGAAGAATAACTTCTACATATCATAGAAGGGTTATTGTCAACAAAGCTTTTCACAGTCGTTGTATAAACAGGAGTACAGAAAATAGCCTGCAACACACATTACCATTAATAACCTTAATCAGATTAGTTCACTTTATCTGAAACATTCTTATTAAATTTGGTATTTGTTATATAGCATTCTGTATATCTCTGCTTCTAATGCAACCAGAGTAAGTTCAGCAGCCCCTTCTGCCCCCAACCGTGAAAGTAGCTATTATTCATTTCAAAGTGTGGTAAAGATTCTGCCAGGATTTAGAATGGAGTTTTAATATTGAAGAATCTGTGAAAAGAAAAGGAGTACTTGTGGCACCTTAGAGACTAACCAATTTATTTGAGCATGAGCTTTCGTGAGCTACAGCTCACTTCATCGGATGCATACTGTGGAAACTGCAGCAGACTTTATATACACACAGAGAATATGAAACAATACCTCCTCCCACCCCACTCTCCTGCTGGTAATAGCTTATCTAAAGTGATCATCAAGTTGGGTGCTGGAAATGGCCCAACTTGATGATCACTTTAGATAAGCTATTACCAGCAGGAGAGTGGGGTGGGAGGAGGTATTGTTTCATGGTCTCTGTGTATATAATGTCTTCTGCAGTTTCCACAGTATGCATCCGATGAAGTGAGCTGTAGCTCACGAAAGCTCATGCTCAAATAAATTGGTTAGTCTCTAAGGTGCCACAAGTACTCCTTCTCTTTTTCCGAATACAGACTAACACGGCTGTTACTCTGAAAAGAATCTGTGGTCACTCCGTCACAGTGAAATAAATACTATTTAACTTGATATAGAGCCTAAATGCATTTCAATTTTGCTTTCATGGTTTCCTCACACTTTATTTACATGTATCTAATAAAAGCAGCAAATTTTCTCTTTTTTCAGAAAGGGTCATTTTATCCTTTTTCCTGACATCTCAACATTGGTTTTCCTCTGCTCAAACAGCTCTTTCAAGGGCATTTGCTAAGAGATCCTTGCATCATCTAGGGCCTGATCCTGTTCCCATTGAAATCAATGGGCTAAGTATTTGGCTACTAAACTGCACCTAAGGATATTAGCAAATATTAGGCTTGTCCTGGAGTCATTAAAGATTAATCTTTAATTAAAGATATGCCATATGATGAAATCTCCAGGAATACGTCCAACCAAAACGGGCAACCCTAACTTTCATTGACTCCTTAACTCTAGCCAGTTCTTTCCCCTGTAGAATGCCCACCACTTTCTCCTCAATAGAAATAACAGATGCATTTGCTTTGAAGCTGGGGAGGTGGGAAGGCTCTTAAGTCCCCCAGACTGCAACACTGCTCTGCAAGCAGACACTAGCGGGTACAGAAATTCAGAATATATAGTATGTTTCACACTTGACCACTCATCCTTGAGACTGAAAACATCATCTACACAACACTGTAGTCCCAGCTGCCCACAAAGGCAGAGTCTTGGCTGCTCTTGAACCTTGGTATTCAGAGATTCAGCACATAATAGTGCTATTCAACAGACCACTGAACCAACAAGCTGAACTTTTCTAAGAAATTTCAGGAGCTGAAGTCAGACTTGTACTTAAGAACCATATTAATATTTCATGTACACGCACTTGACATGTACAGTAATGTATAGTCATCTTTTTATTTTGGCTAGGGACACTGAATTAGAAGTCCAGGATAAAATAAAAACTCACCATGATCTGAGCATGTCCATTAGGAAAAGAGCTTGAAGAATCTGCATTGATTGGATCTTGGCAGTTTCTTAATCGACATCTAAATGCATCTTGAACCTGTGAAAACAATAACATGCACTGTGTCTTCTGACATTTTTAATACAGCTATAGACAAAACTTAACTGTAAAGTTAGTTTTACTTTAGGATACCAGATACATCACAGCCAGTAAATGCACATTTTTTATCTCTGCCATTTCACACTCTTGCTATACTCTAGTGCTGGTACAAAAGTCTGCAAATCTGCCAGACCCAGAATTAAATTTGTCAAGGAACATAATTAATTAGCAGTCAGTGATGAGGGGTTACTCGGCCCCAAACTGTCTTCAGTGGCAGTGTTTGGCTCTGCCCTCTCACTCAGTTTGACTGCAGCAGCAGGTCAGAAGGTAGGTTTATAAAAGTACTTTATTCCCATAGCAAAATAAAATGTATTGTATGCCTGAGAAATGTAAGGGCTTTCAAAGGTGGCTCACATTGTATTCTCTAGTTTTAAGTATAGGGAATATTTCTTAAACCTCTTGCACCAGTAAAACCTTTCAGAGTGGACAAAACTTACTAAGTGTGAACTCGAGTAGCAAAGTAGCTTGCTTTGTATTGGACAAAGGTGTAAGATTTTATTATTTATCTCTTCTGTAGAACTTAGATATAAATTGTCACCACTCATTAATGAGTATTACTCTGTCCAAAACATGACTATATTTCAAGAGTTACTACTTCAGAAGGTTTGATGTATAGAACTTATAAGAAATTTGACCAGGATCATATGTTTAAGTAGATATATTACCAGAGAACAATTTCTAAGGAAAGAGATGCAAAAATAGCAAGTAGCGTCCAAAGGGGTAAAGCAGTTCCTGCTCATTGGCGGTCTAGTGTGAGTACATTTGGCTGCACATATCAGAGATTAAAAATGGAGGCAGCAAGAAAATTCTTGCAATGGGAAAAGATATTTATAAGTGTGGCCTTGGAAACACACGAGAATATTTCTTTGAATTAAGAACCAAATTTGCTTCAGTTTTGCTTAGATGTCTTTTGTATTCACTTGCCCCACACATTCTAGAAAACCAGTTTATTGGGAGGAATGTTTGTATTCACAAATTTACATTTAATAAATGTTAGTATTCATATTGGAAATCTGATTCTAAAAGTTACCATCTTCCAACCTGGATACAGAAATTTGGCCATGTGATCTGTGTCCCATCAAAACTAACCAACACCATTTCTTTGCTGAATATCAAACACTCTCAATGAACTTCTTGTGAGCAGTCTACAGACCATTCAGTATCTGTAGAAATTATTCTGCGATTGATTTAGAATAATCAAATCAGAGAAAATCATAAGCTGCTCATGGACATTTTGTAAACAGTAAACGAGGCTAAATTAATCAACTGAAGCTGAGCCTAAGGCCTTGCTTTCTGAATGCCATTATTTTATGCTACAAATTCTTTGAGAGCTTGGATAGGCTTTCCCAGCAGGAAAAAAAAAAAAAAAGCAGATGGAAAACTTTGCCTTATCTTTATAATTAGAAAGCATTATCTTAAAGTGCTCAACCCTTAAACAAGTTAAAGTGCCCTGCAATATTTAAGTCTAAATGAGTACTGCAGATGGAGGAAGACTAATTTAGGGCAGAGAGAAAAGATGTAGCAAGTGTAAAAGGTTTGGTATGATTTTAAGGCACTGAAACTCCCGAAGTGTGAGAGAGTAATTAAAAGGGTGCTTGACCTGGATTATGAATCAGACTTTGATTTTAGGCATTATGTTTGTTGTGGTTTTGCATGCATCTAACACCAATCTGATTTAGCATCTCCCAGTTGTTACAAAAGTTAATCCAAATCTTTTCCCTCTTTATCAGTGCTGAAATCCCATATCAGACTTTAGAGTTCTATATTGTAGGGTAATCACTGGTGAACTAGGTTGACAAAATGAGGACCATCCTGAATTTCAGTCAAATCTCAAGGTAACTGAACCCAAATCTATTATTGCTTCAAAAACACATTAAGTTACAACTTCCCCTCCCCAAAATATCTCTCTTACATGTTCATGGAGGCTCCCCATACTCCGATAGATCTCATTAGTCTCCCTCAAGTACTCCATCAGCAATAAATTGGAGAGTCTTTGGTGAATTGACCTCTCATAGCTGCATTTTAAAATGTATCTTAAATGCAAGCAACATACTATTAGGATGTTACAGCTGAATGTCTGAGATAGCTGTGTCCATCAAAATGATGCAAATTGCAACTTGTAAGCATGCACCACGAAAATACTATTTTTTGTCCTCACCAACTCATCCATCCTCTGTTTAATCACTCTGAGACATATTGGAGACAAAAGTAGCTGAGATGATGAAGTATTATTGTTGCTAATTAAGAATGCTATAGAGTTTCTGGTTTGGAGAAGGAACTTAGAACCAGATCCGCAAAGATTTAGGCACCTAAATTCCAGATTTAGGCACCACCATGATCCACAAAATCCCTGCTCAGCTTCTGTTTAACAGCATGGCTACACTTGCAGATGTAGAGCGCTGTAAGATAAACCAGCCTTCAGGAAAACGCTGCCGTGTGTTTACACTGTCAGCTGCAAGCTCACTGGCATGGCCACATTAGCAGCTCTTGCAACGCCACTGAGAGCAGTGCATTGTGGTAGCTATCCCAGTGTGCAAGTGGCTGCAATGTGCTTTTCAAATGGGGGGGAAGTGGAGTGTGACAGAGAGTGTGTTGTTTGTATATGTGGGGAGAGACAGCGTGTTTTGGGGGGCTGAGAGTGTGTCAGCATGCTGTCTTGTAAGTTCAGACAGCAGCAGAGCCCGCCCTCCCTCACAACTCACAACAGCAGCATTCCACACTAATGGTTGCTTTGTCACCGAGCAGATAAGCATGCCAGCTGTCAGAAACAGAGCTTTGAAAGGGGATACCTGCATGCCTGATGCTGATTTCAAAACAATGAGAAGAGTGGTCACTTGACTTCAGGGGATTATGGGATGTTTCCGGAGGCCAATCACAGTGCAATAATGCAACACCTCATCCGAACTGATGCCCAGGCGTTTCAGCCGGGGCGCAGCAAGCTTTATGCTTCTCGTGGAGGTGGATTATAAGGAGCACTCCAGCTGCAGAGTCCAGGTGCTCTAAGTGCCTTGCCAGTGTGGACACATCAGGAGTTAGGGCACCCGGGACTGCTTTAATGTGCTCTAACTTGCAAGTGTAGCCAAGCCCTAAGTCTGTAGGTGCCTAAACTCACTCAGCACATACAGTGTAAAAGTTCCCTAGATGCCTATGTTTCTGCCTCTGGGCATGTGCACTGCTGCCTCAGGCAGAGCCTGCATGCCTATCTCAAGCCTCAGCACAAGCCTCAAACCAGGAGAAGATAGGTGTTCCCTCACATATCTTGCCTGTGGGTCCTGATCCAGTGGGTGTGCTCAGAGGATGCCTAACTCCACACAAAACATCAGAGGGGGAGAGGCAGTTTCCCCCTCCCCCCTTATAACCTTTAGCCCATCGGTTAAGGGACTCAGATGGGATGTGGGAAATCCCACTCTTCCTGAGAAGAAGGAATTTGAACAGGGGCTTCCCACCACTTCCTAACTACTGGACTACACAGACAGTCTCACTTCTGTGGCTCAATTAATATTTAATTATTTATAACAAAGTGAAACAGCTTCAAAAATGGAGTGAGAGAGGCCCTCCTGAAAATATTCCATAGCTCAGTGGTTAAAGCATTCACCTGAGAGGTGGGGAATCCCTGTTCAAATCCATTCCCCTCCTTAGGCAGATGATAACACTGAACCAGGGTCTCCCACATCCCCCTGGGTGATCACTTGAACCACTGGCTAAAGATTCTGAGGGAAGCCACTGCCTCCCCTGGCCGTTTCATGTGGAGTTAGGCAGGTACCTAAGGCATTCTCACAAGAAATGGCTATAGCACCTGACTCCAAGAGAGGAGGGGTTCCCAAATGTGGGTTGCAAGCAGAGATAGCCTCCCTCCCCACCTGAACATAGGTCCCTAACTCCCTGAGATGGGCAGGGGCTGAAGGAACTCCTTTGTCATTGGCATCTCCCATTGGGTAGCAGTGGTGGCTCTCTGCCTAGCATGCTAGCTTTTGTGGATTCCATTCTCTGGCACCTATCTCTCCCTATGCATTGTATGGAGACCCTAAGTGCCTAACGCAGCCTTTGTGGATTCCACTAATTTTTCTAGGTGCCTGAAAGCTAGGCATTGCAATGCTGAGTGTAGCAGTGCCTGATTCCTTTTGTGTATCCTGCCCTTACAGCCTTTAAGGGATTTTGTCAAAGGGAATAACCTGACCCACCTATTGGTTTCTACTTCATGGTTTTAGTACAGGCAGAATCCTCAGACAGTGTCACAAACAAAAGGCGGGCCTCTGAAATGCTCATTTGTTTTTCTCCACCATTCGTTCAGAATTGTTTTGTAGTTTATTTTTTTCTTTCTAACATCAGGCTGTTTGATTGTTTTAGAGCCAGGCAGACTAAGAGAGACAGATGTGATGAATGTGCATGAACCAAGGAAGTGGTTTCCCTAGCAACAGTAACCAATTCAAGACTCTTATAACTTACCCTCTCTCCCTAGTCATGCACCTTTTTTCTCTTGCAATATAGAAATGTGGGTTGAGATTTAGACACTAAACATGTATTTAATCCAAATGCATTTCAATCAGTAGGAGCAAGGAAAAAGCAGAAAATACACATGGGTTCCTCCCATCACCACCAGCCTTTGGAGTTGTTCAGCGTGACTCAAATTAGCTTCAGAAGAGGCTGTGTTCAAGCATGCCAGGAATACTGTTCTGGTATTCTGGTATGGAAGTCTATTAGCATTAGGCTTTTCTATCATTCTCTGTTTTATGACAGATACACTCGCACCACATTCCCTCTATGTCTCATTAGGTACTTTAACAGCAAGAAGACAAGAATGAATAGTGATATGATAGGGTGGGAATATCCCCATTAGTCTTCAAGTTAAAAATAATGATACTTAGCTCTTCTATAACATTTTTCATCCATAGGCCTCAAAGCATGAAGGAGAGGAAAGTATCATTATCCTAATTTTACAGATTGGGAACTGAGGCAGAGGGATATGAAGTGACACTCCTAAAGTCACACAGAAGATTGGGAACAGAAGCCAGGTCTCTAGAGTCCCACTCTAGTGCCCTATTGAACAACCATGCAGCCTCTTAAACAGCTCACTTTCAGACAAAAATACTGACATGACAGACCAGTGGGTTTTGGATAGAAAGAGAGTGTAGATACACACACGTTCTTAAATTTCCAATGTTTATGTCCAAACCAATACATCAGGTATAATGAGAAAAAAGATTATATATATTTACATGAACAAGAATGCATCATTTCTGGAATATAACAATAGTAAGGGCATGGTAAAGCAGGTCTGACCTTTTCTTTGTTTGAATTTTTCTAAGATGTATTATTTGTGGTATGTTATTTGACAGTCCAAATTAATATTTTGCTTACACTGACATATTGTAAATATTAGATGAATCATATGCAAGATATAATGAGATGGCTTCATTATCTGTATAGCATTCATCATCAAGAACGACAAACACGTTGGTCAGATTTCAATGTCATGTATGGGTAGAGAGAAATGTCCTCTTTGGACTATGTAAAGTAATGTACTACAATTTCAAGTAAAATGTATTCTAAAAATTTAACGACTAAATTGCTCTTTGAAAATGTGCACGTGATAACTGCTATCTTAGCTGTCACCAGGGATTGAACTGTGAAACTCTAGAGCTAAAAGCATGAGGATGTATAGCCTGACTAAAGAACCAGATTCTTGAAGTCCTCAAGGCAATAGGTACAGAGTGGGACATAACACACCCTGAGCAGTGGTTACATCCTATCTCTGAACAGAGGAAGTTCATCCAGAGGTTCTGTGGCCCACACTACTTTGAATCACACATGAATCCCCACTTAAATAGCTTACATCACCTTGATGGAATCAAGGCTCTCCAGAGCTAAAGGTGTGAGTTCCCACAGCTTGAACTAAAGAAATCTTTAGCTGAAAACTGTTATAGACTCATATCCTCTAAGGACTGGGCACAGAGGGGGACATAACACATGCCAATCAGTGGATTATACAAATATGTGTTCTGTGAGATAAATGGATACATGAATGCACATACTCCATTTGTGTAATAAGCAAATGCATATGTCCTTTTGAAATTACTTGCCTGAGAATGCGTGCGCATATTATACAGGTAGAATTTAGGCATTTTTAAAATGTGGGTACTTAAATGGTATGAGAAGGCTTCCTGCATCAGTGCCTGGTATCCCATGACAATTAACTAATGTTATGAAAGAAAATTGCTTTAGTAGTGTATCATCTCTTTGAGCCCTTTCCCATTTGGAAAAAAACCCCGATTAATTAGTTCCTCAATTTTTGCTCCAGCTCTTAAATTTGGATGAGTGTTAGGATAACAAGGTGGGGGAAAGAAGATTCTGTGTGTGAGCACTTGAGGAAGAAGGGATTCAGCTGATAGGTCTACATAAAACTGCCATCACTTTTTATTGGCCTAAGGAATGAGGTATAAATAGTTGTAGTCTTTTATCATTTCACTGTAAAAATGTATGATTTGGTGGCTTCCAATTCTGCAAGTACCTGCCCACCCAATATTAGAAAGGTATACAAAATGTGGAGGGAACAGGAAGCCTTGTGGGTGATAAGTAATAACAATAATATAAACATTTTTTTTTAAATTCCACTTTATATATAGTGCCTTTTATATGAAGATTTCATGCTGTTTTACAAACATTAAATAATTTTGCCTCCCAACATCTCTGTGAGCTACTGTTGGTATTGTTATCCTTTTTACAGATGTGTAAAATGCAGCACAGGGACTTGTCCAAGGTCACACTGCAAGTCAGGAATAGAGCAAGGCATATTAGTTCAGTTTTTAGAACCCAGGAACTCTTGTTTTAAGCCATAGCCCATACTCCCTCCATTTTCAGACTCCTGCCTGTCTCTAGTGAAATAATCAAAATGATTTAGTGGTTCACAAGGTGATCCCCCCCACCCCCACACACTGGTTAGAATACGATATTCATGCAGATTAGAATACCACAGAGAGACTGAAATAGATTGGGTCACTACCCTGCATGCTGTTTTGGATGAATATAGTGAACTTGAGTTCTTAGGACGGTGAATGATGGAGAGAAGAGACACTTGCAAGCCTCCTCACTCAGCATGGCCAATAAACCTTAAATGTGACCTGAAGCACACTGTTATTCCAGCCCTGCAGCTCCCTTGAATAGATACTGCCAATCACTGTGAATAGTGTTACACACGTGGTATGGTTTAGTGATGTAGATAAACAACATACATAAATTGAAAGGACCACACTTACTGTGACCTAACAAGATATGAACCGATATAGAGTTGAAAAGCTTGTTCATTAAACGACCACACCTATCTCCTACATTTTTGTACATTTTCAACAGTTTTCTGTTTAAGATGGAATAGTGTAAATGAAAGCAATTTTATATTTGATCAGTCTTTCTACATGTGAAAAACTCACAGAATCTGTTCCTTTGGAAAAGGAGTCTTAGGTCTTCACTTATTGTGTGTAATCATAATTTCAAAGATGAATAAAAGTTAGAAATAAACAAGACCTATTTGGCCCAATTTAAAGGTGACCTCTAATTAAGTGGGCCCATTTTCCCACTGAAATTAACTGTGCTGCATTTTGCATCTGAAAATAAACAATCTTCCTTCAACCTCACGTCCATCTACTCTCCATCTTGTTCATTCCTTTATTCACTCTCAATTTCCTATCTGTCCCTGTCCACTGAGTTTCTACATTTGGGGGCAGTTCTCTTTCTTCTGCTGCCTCATCATCTGCCTAGAATGGTTTGAGATCCTTATTCACTTGCCCCTCTTTAAATCTCATCTCAAAAATTTCCTTTTTTCTTTATACCAATAAGTGAATTTCTGAAAGTATATATTGTATATAATATTAAGTAGTAAGTGAGAAACACAGCACTTTAGCGATAGAGAAATTATTCCTCACCTCTCTTCGGAGAATGCAGTGGACCATGACAATAACAAAGCCTTGCAATGAATCAAATACTGCGAAGAGTATCTGAAATAATATTGATCTTTTGTCTGTCATGGCCAGAACTGCCGACATCCACGTCAGAGCAAGAAGAGGCAACACAACACAGGAACTCCAAAGGGATGCCCTATTGAGAGAGAGAGAGAGAGAGAGAAAACAACATTATATAACTGCAAGTAGATAAATAAAAACCCGCTTCTAAAAAAACCATCTTTTAGGATGGCAACTTATTAGTTAATTTGAAAACCACAGACAAATATATAAAAAGCGTTGTACTTTACGTTCTAAAGAGTATCCCCTATTCAGTTAATAAACAGTTGCCAATTTTAACAAGAATATTTAAATATGTTCAGTGCTCTACTACAGTATTAGCAAACACAATTTTCATCATCAAAGTATTTTCTCACATGCACTGTATAAGATTTGTAACAAGAAGATGTAAATGATTAGGACTAACATGGCATTACTGGCGGTGGTGGCTGACAAAGCTGTTGTTGAAACTACTCCACACTTGGCACATTTGAGCGTCAAACCGCTATGAGGCTCACTCATCTGACTGCAAACAAACAGAACACCCACAAAAAGAACAAAATATTGAATTTTCACTGAAAAACGTTGCTACTGAAATTTAGCTTTTAAATATGACGTCATGCAGAAAAAGTAAATAGACTTATTCAGGATGAATGCTCTAGATTGTTGCAAAAGTGTATTGATACTATACATTATTAACTTTAACTATTAATACTATGGGGCTTAATTTCATGCAGGCTCTATTTCTTCCATTTAAGCTAAAAAAGGCCCCAATGTCCAGAGATCAAAGTTGCTCAATACATGGAGGTAAACATAAGCACGTGCTAGTGTAGACACACACTGTGAAATCCCTCTATTCAGACCATTTACAAAACTAATGCATCCATGTTCACTTCCTCAAGAATGAGTACAGGTCATACAAATGTAGAGTACAAAATATTGATTATTATATGAACATTAATAAAGGAAGAGCCTTCCAAAACAAGCTCAGGTCATTCAGTCAAGATGGACTTACTGTACAGTTAGTAAGCAAATGATTTGGTATAGTAATTTGAGTGTGCTGGCTAAAATCTGGAGACAGCACTTTACCTAGCAGTTCTTGTTCCCATTGTATAAAGGTCTGAATATAGGGGTTGAAATGTATGGAATTTGATGAAAATAAATATTATTTGGGATTAAAAAGGAGTGATATGTTATTCCATTTTAATAAAACACAGTACACAAGCATTAAGTTTAAAGCATTTTGTCCAGACAACTGTATTACAAAACTCATCACAGTTAAAAAGCAAAACCTGGTATTAGAATTTACTTCGTCTGTGTACAACATGGATTCAAATTTGGAAGTTTTGATTAAATAAACAACTTCTTTGCTATCCTATTTCCCACCTGCCACCAGAACCAGTGATTTTCATATCATATCAAGAAACATACGACAATATAGGGAAAGGTTTTTTTACTCATTGATAAATGGAAAAAAACAACAACCAAACCAAACCAACCAACCAAAAAAACCAAAAAAAAAAGGCTCCTACATGTAATGAAGAAAAGCAACATATGGGAAAAATATTTCTCAACATTTCACCTGACTTTGAACTCTCACTCTTCGCCCTCCCATTTACCGCCAAAGTTAAAAGTTTGCTTTTGTTTCTATACATAATGCACAGAAATAAAGGGCCAGATCCTCAGCTGGTGTAAAATGAAATCAGTGCAGCGAGGTGATTTTCACTATCTAAGGGTGTAGCCAATAGTTGGAGACAGAAAGAATTAAGTCTTGATCTTGATGCTGCAGCACTTACTCATATGAAAAGTCTCATTATTATTGCAATATGCAGAACAGATCTATAGATTTATAGGGCCAAAATCGTCCCGCACATAACTTCAGAATATCTGTGTATATATTACAAAAGAATGGAATGTCTTTCACCTAACTTATGATAAGTATTCTCAAAAAGCTCTTTATAATTGTGGCACCTTAGAGACTAACCAATTTATTTGAGCATAAGCTTTTGTGAGCTACAGCTCACTTCATCGGATGCATAAAGTGGAAAGTACAGTAAGGAGATTTTATATATACACACAGACCATGAAAAAATATACATTGTAAAGAGAGTGATCACTTAAGATGAGCTATTACCAGCAGGAGAGTGGGATGGGGGGAGAGAAAACCTTTTGAAGTGATAATCAAGGTGGGCCATTTCCGGCACATTTCCAGGAGTTAACAAGAACGTCTGAAGGAACAGTGGGGGAAGAGGGGGTGTAGGAATAAACAAGGGAAATAGTTTCACTAAGTATAATGACTCAACCACTCCCAGTCTCTATTCAAACCTAAGTTAATTGTATCCAATTTGCAAATTAATTCCAATTCAGCAGTCTCTCGTTGGAGTCTGTTTTCTAAGTTTTTTTGTTGAAGGATAGGCACTTTGAGATCAGAAATCGAGTGACCAGAGAGATTGAAGTGTTCTCCGACTGGTTTTTGAATGTTATAATTCTTGACATCTGATTTGTGTCCATTTATTCTTTCACGGAGAGACTGTCCAGTTTGCCCAAAGTACATGGCAGAGGGGCATTGCTGGCACATGATGGCATATATCACACTGGTACATGTGCAGGTGAACGAGCCTCTGATAGTGTGGCTGATGTGATTAGGACCTATGGTGGCGTCCCCTGAATAGATATGTGGGCACAGCCAACGTGCACGGGCTGAAATTGTGGAAAAGCAGCATCACTTGCCCCATAACCTCAGTCGTGCAGAACGCAATGCCATCCACAGCCTCAGAAACAACTCTGACATCATAATAAAAAAGGCTGACAAAGGAAGTGCTGTTGTCATCATGAATAGGTCAGAATATGAACAAGAGGCTGCTCGGCAGCTCTCCAACACCACTTTCTACAAGCCATTACCCTCTGATCCCACTGAGGGTTACCAAAAGAAACTACAGCATTTGCTCAAGAAACTCCCTGAAAAAGCACAAGAACAAATCCACACAGACACACCCCTGGAACCCCGACCTGGGGTATTCTATCTGCTACCCAAGATCCATAAACCTGGAAATCCTGGGCGCCCCATCATCTCAGGCATTGGCACCCTGACAGCAGGATTGTCTGTCTATGTAGACTCCCTCCTCAGACCCTACGCTACCAGCACTCCCAGCTATCTTCGAGACACCACTGACTTCCTGAGGAAACTACAATCCATCGGTGATCTTCCTGAAAACACCACCCTGGCCACTATGGATGTAGAAGCCCTCTACACCAACATTCCACACAAAGATGGACTACAAGCCGTCAGGAACACTATCCCCGATAACGTCACGGCAAACCTGGTGGCTGAACTTTGTGACTTTGTCCTCACCCATAACTATTTCACATTTGGGGACAATGTAGACCTTCAAATCAGCGGCACTGCTATGGGTACCCGCTGTTAGGATATAGATATTCAGGCCTGTCTGCAAAGGCCTGTACTTTAAGAATTTAGGTGTATTCTTATCACTTGGCTAGTTCCAGAGGTATAAAAGAAAGAATCAAAACCACTGTCTGCCAGTGTAAGGGCCTTCTCTTACTGTGACAGTTTGTGGCCCTGTGCTTAGGCTCAGGCCTTTGGCTAAGCAGCAGAGGCAGCCATAAGCTGGGAAGCGAACAGTCACATCCTCACATTCCAAACTAGTCACACTGAAATAAGGTGCTATTCGGCTGTTAGGAATACAATCCTGTCCTGATAGTTCCTATCACCTCCAGAGAAAGGGAAGTGCCTAGAAAATGTAAAAGGAAACTTAGTTTGATAGCATCCTGTCTGGCAAGAACTCACTTATCAATAGCTGGGATGTGAAATCCTCGCTTCTGTGTTGTCTTTTCATTGTAGTTTCCACTTTGCTATTGTTTGTCTGTATAATCTCTGTCTGGTTCTGTGATTGTTCCTGTCTGCTGTATAATTAATTTTGCTGGGTGTAAACTAATTAAGGTGGTGGGATATAATTGGTTACATAATCATGTTACAATATGTTAGGATTGGTTAGTTAAATTTCAGGAAAATGATTGGATAAGGTATAGCTAAGCAGAACTCAAGTTTTACTGTATAATCTGTAGTCAATGAGGAAGTGAGGGGGTGGGGGTGTGGGTGTGGGTGGGCATGGGCATGTGGGTGAGGGAGATGGGAACAGGGAATGGGGGTAAGAAAATTGGAATCATGTTTTGCTAAAGGGGGAAATGGGAACAGGGAATGGGAGTAAGGAAGTTGGAATCATGTTTCGCTAAGGGTAGTAATGGGAACAGGCGCACAGGTGTAAGGCTCTGTGGTGTCAGAGCTGGGAAGGAGGATACTAAGGAAGGAAACTGGAATCATGCTTGCTGGAAGTTCACCCCAATAAACATCGAATTGTTTGCACCTTTGGACTTCGGGTATTGTTGCTCTCTGTTCATGCGAGAAGGACCAGGGAAGTAAGTGGGTGAAGGAATAAGCCCCCTAACACCCGCATGGCCCCACAGTATGCCAACATTTTTATGGCTGACTTAGAACAACGCTTCCTCAGCTCTCGTCCCCTAATGCCCCTACTCTACTTGCGCTATATTGATGACATCTTCATCATCTGGACCCACGGAAAAGAAGCCCTTGAGGAATTCCACCATGATTTCAACAATTTCCATCCCACCATCAACCTCAGCCTGGACCAGTCCACACAAGAGATCCACTTCCTGGACACTACGGTGCTAATAAGCGATGGTCACATAAACACCACCTTATACCGGAAACCTACTGAGTGCTATTCCTACCTACATGCCTCCAGTTTTCACCCAGACCACACCACACGATCCATTATCTACAGCCAAGCTCTACGATTCAACCGCATTTGCTCCAACCCCTCAGACAGAGACAAACACCTACAAGATCTCTATCAAGCATTCTTACAACTACGGTACCCGCCTGCTGAAGTGAAGAAACAGATTGACAGAGCCAGAAGAGTACCCACAAGTCACCTACTACAGGACAGGCCCAACAAAGAAAATAACAGAACGCGACTAACCGTCACCTTCAGCCCCCAACTAAGACCTTTCCAACGCATTATCAAGGATCTACAACCTATCCTGAAGGACGACCCATCACTCTCACAAATCTTGGGAAACAGGCCAGTCCTTTCCTACAGACAGCCCCCCAACCTGAAGCAAATACTCACCAGCAACCACACACCACACAACAGAACCACTAACCCAGGAACCTATCCTTGCAACAAAGCCCGTTGCCAACTGTGCCCACATATCTATTCAGGGGACACCATCACAGGGCCTAATCACATCAGCTACACTATCAGAGGCTCGTTCACCTGCACATCTACCAATGTGATATATGCCATCATGTGCCAGCAATGCCCCTCTGCCATGTACATTGGTCAATCTGGTCAAACAATAAATACTTGAGTAATGAGTGACCATCCTCCTTTGATGGGGGTGGGAAGTGGGCGCTACAGAATTTCCACTGCCCCAGAAAATGACTTAAGAATCTGGGTCTGCACCACTTAATCAAATAGTGCTGAAGATAGATTGTTTCCATCCTTATTAAGGCATCTAATTCCTAGTCCATCCCCATGGCAATGCAGGATTATTTCTGACAGTGTATTTTCTAGTTCTTTGGCCAATTTAGCTTTAAAAATAACATTCATTTTACTGAGATACAAACTTTCAGAAAGCAAAACATTTGGTAAATCAGAAAACTATACTATAAGTAACAAGATTTAAATTGCATATAGCTGATAGCTAGAAAGCTATTCTGCAGTTAAACATGATCTTTCCTATCCTTTAAATATTACACAGAAAAATGATGAATAGATTTATAGGGTCAAAACTTCTTGAGTATAACTATTGAAAAAGTTCTCACTGATGCTGAAATATTGTGGCTGATTTTATAATACGGCACATTTAATCAGAACAGGAAGAATATATTACAACAGTTAAGAAGGCAGATGGAACATTGTAGACAAGGGTAGAATTGAGAAATTATTATTTTCTAATAAGAAGGAGAAGAAAAAAAGAAAAGTGAACAAAAGAGGTTTTGGTGATGGTGGTGATTGTTTTTGAAACAGTGCACTAAGAAGTGAAAACCACAGGGGGTTTTAACCAACACTGAATGACAACATAAGCACACCAAAGTGTATATGATATCAATAGGTGCATCTAATCAGTTAATTGAACATTAGGAATGATGCTATTACAGGAATGATCAAATAATTCAAAGTCAGGTTTTAAGAAAAGTTTACAGAGAGCTGTAACGTATGCATGGAAAATAGAGATTCGTCATTGCTAGCAATGCCAATACTGGGATAGTCACCTACAAACGATGCAGAAGAAAGAGTACTACAACAAGTGGAGAAGTAAAAGATGCTGATTGTTTCTTATTCCATGAAGCATTAAAAGACATTGACACATACATTCAGAAAGCTAAGGCACATTTGTGAAATGTTTCTCTTTTATGTGGACTGCAGTCATATCCACTGCAGCAGACCATGAAACCCACCTGTACCTGCTGAAGTCAATAGCAAAATTATTGCTACCATTTATTAGGAGCTAAGCTGCAGACCCTCCCTCTTTTATCACTAGAAACCCAGAATTTGAATGTAAAATTATAAGTATGTTAATGAAAGGAAATCATGGATATAAATACACAGAGAACGTTTCTATTTACACATTTTTTTTGCTTTTGAAATATGTGTAATTTACATTCAAATTCTGTTATGTTAATTCTAGAACACAAACACATGTACACATGTATATACAAACACAGAGCCAAATTCTTCTCTTAATTGCAAAGATGCAATGCTATTGACTTCAGTGAGGTTATACTGCTATAAAAGGTAGAATAATACACTAAGAAAGAAAGAAAGAAAGAAAGAATTTGGCTTCTTCTGTACACACATTTTATACAACTGTATTCCCGATTTCAGGAATAAAAATGTATGCCTTTCCCATGAAATCCCTGCTCAGTTTTGTAACTGTTTAATCCTCATTCTTATTAACTTAATACTGTTGTACTTGTGTTTTATTTTCAGTTTGCTCAGTCACATTCCCTCAGGATAATGCAACTGCAACTTTTGCAATTAATGAAATCTGTTAGACACACTGTTACATTGAGAAAAAAGTTCAAAGCACAATCAAATGCATTTTTGGTGAATATCTGTAATTGAAAATATATGATACATTTGCAATATGCTATAAAATATCCCAATTGTTGCTTACCCCGCTCTGTGTTTGAGCTTTTTATCTAGGATCCCATCTCTGGAAACAAGTTTATTAAATACCAAAATGCCAATCACCATGTTGACCTGTCAAGTAGAAACAAACAGTTGACCTTTCAGTAACAGTGAGGGAAAATGCCTACATGCATTATTCCAGAAAATGGCCTCTTTTACATTTGCCAACATGATGGAATTATAAACTTAGACGATGGTCGCATAATACATTTCTGAAGAATTTAGTCAGAGATTATATACTGTACTAGCCTCAGGACACATAAAGTGTACTTAACTTTAAGGCTAAATTCTGGCTTCCCGTGCATATCCTCTAACAGGTGGAACAAACATATAAATCAACAGCTGTATTAATTAAAGCCTGAATTATGTCTTGTGTCTGGCCATATATATATGCCTGCCTGTTAATAAGAAAGTAGGCAGCTGTGACTCTAAACACCAATTAAAGGTAAACTTTAATTGTAACAATGTAATCTATTCCATGATAGAGGTAGAATATTTTATCTGAATTTTGTGCACAAGATTAAAACGGATTATGTATTATTTGTATTGCCATAGCATCTAGGAGCCCCAGTCATGAATCAGAACTCCATTACACTTGCTGCTGTACAAACATAAAACAAAGATAATCTTATCTGGTTATTTTAGGTTTCATGCTTTCTTGAGTCCTAACTATGCCTTTTTGCTGCAAGGTGTTCTCACTCATACAAAATCAGAATCTATGGTTTCTGGTTGTTGGTTTTGTTTTGTTTTTCCAAATTGATAATTGTCTTCTTCATATGTAGGCTTGGCAGAATTTGATTTTTTTAAAAATAATTTCTATGGATAATAGCAATGTTTATTTTTATTTTGTTTTTATCTCATTTAAATTTTTACAGTTGGGAAATTGGTATGTGTGTAGACAGTAGACCTTGAGAGTCAAAAAGTTAAAGCTTTATAACTTAAAAAGCAAATTGTCAAATTCTCACATCAAAAATATACAAAGTAAATAGTCTTATATAAAACGCTAATAAGTTCTCAAGCAGCATTTTCCTCTGCCTATATGGAAATATTTTTTCATCGGTGTGTGTGTGTACAGTGAAATTGATATTTAATGACAAATATCTAATCCTTCCAAGCCTACTCATATGCCAAAATGTGATTTTGGTTGGCTATATATAGGATTGTTTGGTTACACTTTCTTTTTTCATGGGCCAGATACTTAGTTGGTATCAACTGGTGTCAATACATAAATGAATAGAGAATGATTTGTACCACCTGCATATTTGGCTCAAACAGCCATGTAGTTCTAAAGTCAGTATTTGGTCTTTAATACATATTGTAAAAAGAAAAGGAGTACTTGTGGCACCTTAGAGACTAACCAATTTATTTGAGCGTAAGCTTTCGTGAGCTACAGCTCACTGCATCCGATGAAGTGAGCTGTAGCTCACGAAAGCTTATGCTCAAATAAATTGGTTAGTCTCTAAGGTGCCACAAGTACTCCTTTTCTTTTTTGCGAATACAGACTAACATGGCTGTTACTCTGAAACAATACATATTGTATGCATCATACTAGGATTTTAATGTAGCCTTTAAATGGACCTGCTAAAAATAATTTTTAGTTAAGAAATGTTTTAAAATGGACTTTTGAGAACTACATTAAACACTGATCATTTGCCAGTATGCCCTTCCCATGGTCCTACTCTTTTAGGCCTTTCTTAGGTTCCATTTATTTGAGCTTTTTCATTTTTCAGATGAGATTTTTCTTTTGTATACTCAAAGCTAAATGGGTAGATGAAAAAGCTCCCTCCACACCTGCTAACTAATGGGGGAGCAAACTATGTCTGTGAACGTCAGAGATCTCTGAATAAAGTTTGCCAATTGTACAGAGAACATACAGTTCCATGTGGAAATTATGATTGGCATTTTGTAAACATCCTTGGCTTCCTCACTGTGCCATGGACTGTGAGCTGTACAAAAGGTTCCTGGTTTGACTCTATATGAAGATGAGACATCTCTGCGGGAGCTGCAAACATCAACATCCAGGTAATCTTTGTAGCTATATGCCTATATCTCTGATAACTACAGATTTCCTTCTCATTTATGCCAATGCAAATCAGGACTAACTCAGCTGAAGTCAATAGAGGTACACTGGTCTAAAAGTGCTCTAAGGGAGAAGAGAATCAGACCCAAACACTGTAAACTCCATGCTGAAATTATTACCAGAATTTAGGGAAAGATACTACAGCATTTATTACACAATGACCAAATTGGCTTCAGAAATAGGTTATTATTAGCTGATAATAAAAGATGGTCCTAAACATCATTGGTGTAGAAGAGGGACAAATACTGCCAATGGCTGCAGTTTTATTTGATGTCATAAAATCATTTGGTCAAGAGGACTCACCATTCTAATTTGTGGAACATTTGGCTTCAGCAAAACCTGTATTTCTTGGTTCAGATTAGCCTATGTTTCTCTTAGAGTGACAATATGTAGAGGGTGGGAGGTATTGTTTTACCAGAGATACTAAGCAAATGTTGTCCCGTCTGTCCTCATTTATAGATTGTAATGAGAGAAGCCCGAGAACAGCAGTTTAGGAGGATGAGATTATTTGTGGCATTGAAATTCAGCATGACAGTTTGAAAACAAGTATTAATGCTGGTGACATTCAGGTGACCTAGGCTAATTCTCACTTTATCCTACATCCCTTGCAACCTGTAGATAACAGCTGGCTCTCTGTCAGGGTATCATGTTTTAGGATACATGGCAAAATATAAGATGAGGAAATTTGGAAGAAATATTGTATTATATTGATAAAAGACTTTCAAGATAAGCAAAGCATTTTACTTTATTTTGCTCTGTTGACTAAAGAGTTTGAGATCAAGGATTTCCCTCCTGCATTTATTAGTTACAAACCAATCATTCAAAGATGTGGCTCTTTGGGTGGAACAGCTTCATAGCAAATAAATGTACAGTGAATGGGTTGAGGTTAGAGTCAATGCACTTCAAGAGATAGCAAAACTAGGAGGCAAATTTACATTCATAATGCTTAGAAAATTTACAGTCAGCATTGTGTGTGTATATGGGGGAGTAGTGAGTGCGAGGGGTGAGGGCTGGTTGTATGCATGTGGGTGATATGGGGGCTTCTAAAATTAAATTCTTACCTTACCTCATACATTACAGCTACAAGGGGAGGAAGAGAATCAGTGATTAGTATGTTCCTGCTGGTGAGGTGAATTACCCTATTCATACTGGCCTCTTCTTGTCAAGTGTACATCCTATAGGACAAGGTCACTAGATAATTTTGTAAGGTACCAGAGCCATATCTAAGAAGGGCTTTGGCCCCTGAAATTAGTATACAGAGCCTGAAGAAGGACTTTCTGGATCAAATTTTCAAAGAGTATATGCGTGCGTGCACAGGTATGTTTATATGCAAATCCCCAATGTGCCTGCATGATTCAGGATTTTCATAAATCCAGCTCTTTCCAAAATGCATAACAAAACCTTACACCAAACCCATTCTGATCTAAGGGCTAGTCTACGCTACCATGCTACTTCAGAACAGCTGCACAGCGTGTCTGGTGAAGATGTGCTATGGCCAAGGGAGAGCGCTGTCCCATTAGCATAATCACTCCACCCCAACGAGAGGCAGAAGACACCGCTTTAAGTAGATGCAACTTACATCTGTCCGGGGGTGGCTTTTTCACACTCCTGAGCGACGTAACTTACATCGATTTAAGCGGCAGTGTAGACAAGACCTAAGACTTTGTAATAATCTGGAACTGACCAATATAGAACCTCCTGTCAACAGTCCAGGATCAATAAACGCTGATCATGGAAAATTTAAACTAAAGTTGACAGATGTTGTATTACCAGTGTATCTATGAAGAACTTTGGATTATTCGATCCAAATATAGGATTTCTCAGACACCTAGATACATTTCCAGGGCTGTGGAAGTTTGATACATAATAAGTTACATTTTCCAGCCATCGTGATTTTTTTTTTCTTCCAAGACGATAGCCACAGAAGATCTGGCCTCTGATTCCATCTTTCCTGCCTGCCATCCAACAACAGTGGCACAGTACTTTGCACCAGGCCACCAAAGCTGCCACTGAACTTCTCCCTAAGAGAGCAACCATTACATGGATACAACTGATAAGAATCAGCGATGCTTGTAACAAAATTCTTGTGTTAGCAATCAGCATATCATGCTTTCCCAGCTTTATTTTGTGTGGCTCAGGAGTAAAATGAACAAGGCATCTTTTGCAAAACAATAATTTTTCAGTTGTATCACAACCCTTTTCCAGAAGACCGTTTTACATCCTACTTCGCATATAATGAAATTATAGATAATTCCTAAATAATTAGAAATTATAACCTATTTTTATAATTATTTAAGCCTTAAATATATTTCCCCTGCCTTTTAACCGGCTCCTCAAGAAAAGAGTAACAGTTAGATATTTTCATGGATAATAGCATTGAGTGAATCCTGGCCTCATTGAAGTGAACAGGAGTTTTGCCAGTGGGACCAGGATTTCACCCATTGACCTCATCCTGGTAATAAACTCTTGCCAAATTCTGTTGTTGCTCCTAAAGAATTTTTTCTGAAGGTGTATAGAGTATACACATATAATATAAAAACCTGTATAAAAATATATGCACTAATAACAATATATATATGATGAGATATTTGTGCAGTACATACAGAAGTGTCCTTGGTTATGCTTGATGTTCATGTGGCTTTGTGTAAACGATGACATATATAGTGTTGATGTAAAATACATAATAAAATAAACTGAATCAGAAAAACAGCATATTGAAAACATTGAGGAAATCTTAGACCATTGTTCTCAGGATGTCTGCAGTAAAATTAATACCAGTGCATAACTAACCACTCTGTAATTCAGACAGTATTCCACCATTTCTAATGAAAATACTAAAAATAATTTAAGTGTTTACCAAGACAACAGCAGCCGCAGGTCCAACAAACGCATAGAGTAGTCCTCCTTCGAGAGACAGCCAGCAGCTGGAAAGAACATTAGAGGAAAAGAACTAACACACATTAATAATATCTTTTACACCATGGAGGTGTGATGTGAATAAAACATATATAGTATATCTATTCATTTGACATAGTGTTCAATCCTACATGGAAAGTTCTATAAGCATAGAAAAAGAAGTGAAGTTACTCTCTTAATGTAATGGTGCTATACGCAGTTGATAATGAGTTTCATTATTAGGCCCCATTTTCATGCGTCTGCAACTTTTCAGACAAGTTACACTTACACTGAAATTCCTTATGCTTATTCTGAGTCCACAGTTAAATATTTCTGTAAAGTTTTGTAAAATTTCATTTAGCCATTTTTGAGTTAACTGTGAATGACAAAAAAGATAATTTCTACCTATTAAGAAATTCTTCAGAAATTTATTTTGTCTCAGGGAACTCAAAACCTCTTTATTTTAAAAATGTTAGACTTATCTTATACTTAAATGCTCATTAAGGTCAAGTGCATATGACATGGTCAAATAAACTCGATTAAAAACTGTAGTTCTCTATAAATCTTCACTGGTGTAATTTGGTATTTAATACTAGGATAAGGTCTTATGGATTATATGCACTTTAAAAATGATATTATACATCATGTAAGGACTAAGGACCAATTGGTGTCTCTGAAATATTAAAAATATTAAAAAACTAATACTATATGTATGAAAATTGTACATCTCTTGTGTGTTATGCCCTACTAGAGGTCCAATACCACAAGGCCTTTCTGTATGGTGCTTCCATGCAGGTTTCCAGATTCAGAGGGCTTGCAGAAGTGAGTCCTAAACATTTAACACACTACAGTGCTAAGCTTAGATATATAAACACTATCAGGAGCTTCACTTACTGAAGTAAATGCAGCTGTGCTTTTTTCCTCAGTGATTACACATTCACAGAAATGCATGTTTGTTGGAGTGTGTGATCGCACATACATATAAGGAGATGCAAGGAACTGCATTTATTTGAATCTCACATGCAAATTAACTTACATAAAGATGTCCTTATCCTCTACCCCTATGTTTTTTCCTTTCTTTGAAAACCAAATAAACACAAACACAACTTAATGTTACGGTTCTGTTATGGCTGAAATTTTAAAGGCCAAAAAAAAAAAAAATTAAATGTAATTGTTTCCCACAGTAACCAAAAACAGAGCTGAACTTTGCCACATGGACCCAACTCTATTAGTGTGTTGGATGCTAATATGATACACTGATCTAAAATGTCAATATTTGCCAGCAGTTACCCTCTACCAAAAAAGCAATGACAAAATATCTCAGATACCTTTGTATGGTAACTTTTTAATGGACCTGGGTCTATTTTTTAATTTCATTGAAAACAGGTTTGTATATTTTTTTTGCTGGTTTTCTACTGGTTTATAGAATAATTGAAAGTTGGATACAAAGTTTTCATTAAAAGTTTTGAATTTTCCCCCTGGATTTTCTGACCAGCGTACACATGAATTTCAATAGAACTCCCTAGTGTCAACCTCCTGCAGGGCCCCTCTCCCCCATTTACTTTGATTTTGTGCAAGGAATCACAATTTTACCTGTAACGTGGCCACTGTAAGGGTGTGATCCAAAAGCGGACTTTTCTGGGAATGTTTCCATTGACTTCAGTGGGCTTTGGATAAGACCCTAAGCCTTAGGGTAAAATTTTCAAAATCTCTTAACTGACTGAAGAGTCTAAGTCCTAGTTTTAAGAGCGACTATGGCACTTAGGACCTCTTAAGTTTCATTGATTTTATTTTCCTCCCTCTTTCAGACTGACTACCAGGGCTAGATCGACAAGAGGATTTAAGTGTCTAACTGCCACTTTAGCAGCCTAAGTCCAACATTTAAGTGCCCTGTAGCTGCTTAACCTGTAGGCACCAAAATTTCCACTGTTAAAGTCCTGATGGCACCTACATTTCTGGCAGTGAGCATGTGTGCAGCCACTTTGGTCTATGCTCCTAAATCACAAATCCTCAAACTAGTTGTTCCCCTATCTGTCTCGCTTGTGGGGCCCAGTCTGGGAAGCATGCTCTCTGCCCACATAAAGCCATATAAAACAGCTGAAGGAGAACGTGGTAGTACCCCCCACCCCAACTTTTAGCCCAGTGGTTAGAGCACTCACATGGGATATGGAAGACCAAAGTTCAATTCCCCATGCTGCCTGATGGGGAGAGGGATTTAACTTGGGTTTCCCCCCCTCCTAGGAGAGGACCCTAACTGCTGGGTGATGGATATTCTGGGGCAGGTCTCCCCCAATGTGTCCTGTTAACACTGTTACACTGTGTATGAATAATTAAATACCACAATTTTTTCTGGCATAATTTATTATTATTATTTTTACAAGAAATTGGTTAAGTACCTTACTCCAGGAGAGAGTTCATAGCTGAGAATCCCAGTGGAGATAGGTGCCTTTGAGAGGGGGAGCTTAGGACCCACTCCTCTCCTCACCATTTCCTATTAGAAAATGTAGGTGGCTCCCTGCTCTATATGCTGGCTTTTGTGGATCCCAGTCTTAGGTGCCTATCTCTCCCTCTGCATTGTAGAAGGAGCCTATGCATCTAACTTGGGGCTGTGGATTCCACTGGCTGGCAAGGTTCCTAAAAATTAAGTGCTCCATTGCTCACTGTTCCTCTGTCCCAGGAACCTCTCAGCTAATCTGGCACACCTTCCAAGCAGGGCCTGCTCCCTGTGCTGAACAACTCTTCCATAATGGAAACCCCTTTACAATCTTAACTGTGGCTGTTTAAGGGTTAAAATTAATGCATAAAGTTATGTGAACTGCACATTAATTCAACATGCTGTACATATGCAAGTGGATCAAGATGCTAGGCTAACCATAATTTGGAAACACCTTGCTTTTGAAATATCAACAATAACATCATTGGAATAATGGAGTTTTGCATTAAATATTTTTCATATGTGCAGTAGAAATAACACAAGTTGCTGATAACTAGGGCTGTGTGAAAAATTCAGGAAGAAATCTAAGTTCACCTGAAATCAAGGTGAATTCAAGTTCTAACCACGCCACTCCCATCAGCCCAGGTACACAATTGTTCCATGGATCTGGTCTGATGCTATTTCCTCAGCTCCCCTCTCAGAGGTGTTTCTTAATCCCCCCTCCAAATCAGTTTTCCCCTTGACTGGTTCTAGGACCTCCCTCTTACCAGTAGATATCTTCATGTGGGGACCAGGACCAATGTCCCTGTTTCCATTCACTGCTCTTTCAGTTTGGAAAAGGTCTTCTGGAAATGGCACCATACAATCTAGGAGTAGCTGGCAACAAGTCTTGTTCCTGCTGCCAGCACCTTTGTAACTGTGGAGTGGCAAACAGTGCTACTAGATTCCTTAACACAGGGTAGCTAAAGAACCCACAAGGTTATTTTAGCAACCATAATCTAGGAGGGATAGGACAGAATTCCTACTGGATTGCTTTAGCTACACAGGGCTAAAGCTGAGGAGGCACTACCTATCATTGTTGAGTTCTAGAGTGGGACAGCTCCTCAGCTCCTGATGCCCTGTGTTGAGTGGAAATCACCTCCCTCCCTTGTCTGCAGACAAGGCCAATTGTGGCAGCTTCCAAAGACCTGAAGAGTGGAGGACTGTACCCCACATCAGATCTGATGCCAGATTGGTCAAACAACAGGAACATGCTTTTGTAAACATGTTTTGAAATCCAGGTCCTGATTCCCTTGGTCCATATGCATGTCCTTTCGTGTTTTTTAGTTCCACAAGTATTTGGAAAGCTGGTTTTGTTCATGTGGTTGTTTGGAGAGGAGCTGTCAGGCATACAAGCACCTATATATCATTGCATTTAAGGTTACTCCTTATTAGCGATCGGTTATTTCCATCAATATTTAAGTAATCTCCCATTTAAAAAGTACCAAGCATCTAAGCAGGAAGCAGGAAACAAATATGCAGCTGAAGTAACCAGTCCCATGTGAATAATCTCAGCAGGACAAGTACAGTGCTACTAACAATGGCCTTGATCCTGCAAAGGACTGAGCGCCTCCTGAGATATGCTGGTGTCCTCAGCGCTCACTCGGAGTTGAGTGTACTCAGCGTTTCACAGGACTGAGTTTAACACTGGACTCTGATTTTCTTTTCACTCTTTGTGTGGGGCATTTGGCTTCCAGCAGTGTCCTGCACATGAAGGGACACACAATAGGCCCTTATACTGTGTTGTATAATCTCTAATGGGCATGGCAGCCTTGTTAATCAAAAACATGATTTATCACTGCAGACTGACTTACTAGTGAGATGTTCCATATCCTTTCGTCTTGGTAAAGCCTATTGATATTGCCACTACTAATGCTGGTAAACCTGGAAAAAAACAGCAATTGTCATTAAGGCTCAGCTAAATACCACTGTTCTATTGGGCATGAAATGATGAGAGAGAAGTACTTTCATCTAAAATGATCAATTTGATATGGAATGAATCATTTAACAAAGCACAGCTCTGTTGCAGCGTTTGTTTCTTCCCCAAGCACAAGGGAAGAACTAGATTTTTAGCCCAGTATGCATCACTTTCGTGTTGCTAAGTTACCAGTCTATTTGAAATAGCTTAAAGTGAACAAATAACACAGAGATTCAGTGGATTTTCAGTGAGAGGCTTTTGTCTGTCTTACACTATTTTGCAGAAAAGCTACTAAAATGACACTAAAGCATATATGTTACAGCATCATAAATTACCATAACATTGGAATATTCATCAACTGTATCTTGAGCCAAATCAAGAGCATGAAATTATATTGGTGCTTCCAATAAAAAGGGAAATCTCCTTGTACTGGTTTTCTGTTTAGTAACTATGCTATTGACCACCTGTCAGGATTATTGAAACAAATACCAACACCCCCAATTGTGTAAATGCATAACATTCAATTCTAATGATTCTGGCTATATGATTTTTATGGGCTTACCCCATCCAAGGCACAAAAAGCGTTTCCTTATGAGTCGTGTCCTAATTTTTCCAGTAACAGCCATGTACGACTGCCACGCTTCTGTCAAAACCCAACAGAACGAAGCTAAGAAGAAGAAGTGTAAAAATGCGGTGGTCGTGGTGCAGATGCCCTGCAGGGAGCAAAGAAAAGCTCATGCTGAATACTTAGGGACAATCATTTCTCCTTCAGAGGGTTGTCATATTCTATCAACTTGACCTTTACCCCGAACATCACACCTCCATCTTTATAGCACATTTGACACAGAGACTTGGATTATGCAGAACAGGTTGAACCCTGTTCTGAAATACACTAACACAGACAGTTTTGATGACAAATATTTAAATATAGAATGGAGCAAGTTTTCTTACATCTTTACTTTGGCCACAGAACATTGCAAAGCCACTCCAGTGAATAGGTTACATGGTTACTGAACATTGCAATTTCACTACACTGAACAGAGTGAATGTGCAAATACAAACAAACAAACCTAATTGCCATTTTTATGTTCTTTCCCCTCATGCAGACAAATCTTGACTATAAATCTGAACTCCAGGGGGTAGATTAAAGCTTCTTGCTTTATTTGATTTTTCATTTAAATCTTACAGAATGTAATATCATGGGAATCTTTTGGCATATATGGCCTGACATTTTTTAGTCAGGTTTAAGCAATGTAACCTTAGCAGTTATTTTGGTTATTGTTTTTATGCATGTCAGTCATTTGTTATCTGAAAAGTACTCTGAACTCATCCAGCACATGCTCTGCTCTGTCATTGTAGCCTTTAATTAAATTTGACATTTTGGCTCATATAAGTAAATTTGATTCTCCCTTGGAAGTAAATTATAATCCTTCATTTCACTGCTTTATTTCAGTATGGAATTCTAGAGACAGTGGAATTCAGACTACTAAATGCAGTATGTATAATGCCCCTGCACCAAAACCACACCAATACTGTAGAATATAAACCGTATAGATCTTTATTACTTTTTAAAATATGGTTTAATCAGATTGAAATCAAAACACCCTGCCAAAACAACAGATGTCAGCAACACAAGAACTTAGCTTGAGATGGATTTAGAATTTTGTAATATTAGTGTTATTATTAATCTATCTAGCATACTTCTAATAATAAGACAAGTGCCTCTCCCAGAGTTTCTAGCTAAGGCACCAGTTCAACAATACTTAAGCATGAAGGCTCTGCAAGAATTAATATTATGCAGGTACTCAAGTACTTTGTTGTATCAACTCAGCAATACAGCCTATTTTATGTTTTAGAAAATGTTTATATAATTATCCATTACTTTTTAAAAATCGAGTTATGCAAAGCAATGAAAAACCAAAGGATTATCAAAATATACTAACCACCGAGAAGTTTTAAAAAAATACCTGCAAATATCTGTGAGATTTAAGAGACCTTAGAGGAATTACTTTAATATTAATAAGTCCAGTCTTGCAGCTTTACTTTTTCTGAATATTCCCTAGGACCAATTCTGATCTCACACTGGTTTTCCGTGAGTGTAACTCTACTGACTTCAGTGGAGATATTCTTGTTTTACAGGTAGGTAAATGAGATAAGAATCAAGCTTTAAAATTATGCATGCAAGGATATACTTTCTTTTAAAATAAGTTTGCCATGCTGCATTGAGAAAATTTCTTTTGAGAAACATGGAAGCCTTCAGCTGTCATAGTGATGTGTGTGGACCGAAAAACCTAGACAGTGAAAGAGAGGTTGGCTTTTGAGGTTACATTGTAGGACTGCCTCTGACCTAAAATCAAACTGAATCACATTGCTGAATTGGTACACAATCGCTCTCAGTGCTTGTTTAAAACAATTAGCATTGAAGTTACTTCCATAGAGCCAATGGCAAAATTCCCACTGACTTCAGTGAGTGCAGAATTAGGCCCACGATATACACCTGAAAATATAATCAGGCAATAAAAAGATACTGTAAATCTGGTCCATATAAAATTACTGCATGCTGCAAAAGCACTCTATTTTATTCTGCTACTTCAAAATAAATGACAGGATAAAGGCATATCATGAAAGCCATGTGACCATTCCATATCTCTTGAGAAACAATTAAAAGCAAATGTGCTGGAACAACTTGTACAGTGGGGGGGCTGAGAGCCATCGAACCAAACTGTAAACCCTGTGTGATGGAAACCACTTCAAGACAGGGGGTGCAGCAGCACTCCCAACACTCCTAGTTCCAGCACCTATGATTACAAGGGGTAGCCAGTGATCAGAATATTAATTTATTACCATTAATTCTTAAATTTAGCTGCTCCAAAACTATGTGAGCTCATAAAATCCCATCCCAGTAAAGCCACAATGACAGTATTATTACACTGGGTGGTAATATTATAGTAAAAAGCTTGGCCAGATAAACAGATGGATTTGCAGGCAGACCAAGTATTACATCATGCCCATATAAGCATACTTGAGGTGTTAAAATTATGATGAACTAAAGTAATATGCATGTTAAATCCTGGATGTCTGTGCTTTAGACTGTTTATGTGTTAAAGCACATAGGATGTTTTCAAAAATCCTGACATTCTAATTCTAATTTCTATAAAATATACTCCTGTATTTTGTCCACTAAGTGAACTGGAGACAGTATTGCAAAAGAAAAGTCTTAAACTGTCCTGAATATGTATTCATCTGATAACATTACTATACAACATGACTGCAAGCTCCAGAGTTCGATATCATTAAACTAAAACCCTGATGTCACTCGTTTAGCAAGGGCCTCAATTTTTTTTTTCAGGTCGCTTACATCCAAACTCTCTTATTCCATAGTTACAAGCCAACAACTACAGTATCTGGGTTATGACTATCCTTCCAGCAGCTATTGTTAATGGTACATCATCTGCAATGTCATTTGTTCTGAGATGCCAAATTAGCCTTTCCTCTTTCTCTTAGATAAAAAATCTTAGCCAAAGCATTTAATTTCAGTGTTCCTTTAAAAAATACCAATTGAAGGGCATCAGACCTTTTAGAAAGTGTTGTGTAGGATTTCTTCCCCCTGACAGTGGTAAACTGCCTGGAAGGAAGTATTACCATAATATAAAATCTTATTTAAAATAAAGAATATATAGAGAAATGCACCGTAAACAAAATGACAGAAAATATATAAATGATTGTGTTCCCGTAGCAGCTGGCTCACATATTATAAATTCATACCATAAAACTTTAATTTGCCTTCCTGTCAGTCTTTTTGTAAAAACTGAGACATGTTCTATGGAGTACAGATTTGCTCCCCAAAGCTATTTTTTGTCAAAGTTGGAAGCTTTCAGAGAAAAACTCCACAGGTAACACAGAGTATTACCTACCCCCCAAAAAACCAAAACAAAAACAACCACAAAAATCAAAGCTTATTACTCTTCATGTAACAAATTATATGGCACATACATAATGCATATGGGGACAAAGCCTATTCTTTATATTTAGTCAAAGTAACTAATAATCGCTATGGAAGTTTTGACTGAGTATGAACTGCAGGATTTGGCCCAAATTTGTATCTGTATTGAAAGAAAGATAGATGCTAATAATTTCCTGACAAACATGAACGTGGCTCTTTTTGAGCAAGAACTCATGATTAAAATGTTAACTATCATGTTGGCCCCAAAACCTGAAAACAGATGAAAAAAGTTTTGCTACAAACTCTAGAAATTACACACACTGGAGTTTGAGCAGAACATAGGGGTTAATATCTCTAACTCTTTTGAGTAGTACATGGGATCTCTAAAGAACCCCAGAGGTAAAAACCTTGGTGTCACATATCATCCAAGAGACATTATCTCCATCTGCATAATATCCCCTAACAGCTACTGGAGAATCCTGATTATAAAATCTATTATATTCCCCCTCAAAAAGCAATGTTGGGATATATCCTAGAAACGTAAGTTCAGTAGGACTCTACTAAACAGTGGCAAATTTTCATTCCCACCAGTGGCTGTCATCAATGGAACACCAAGCAGCGATACCCAGAAACGTATGCCTGGAATCCTTAGAACAAAAAGTGAACCAGCAGACCTAAACACAAAAAGGAACAATCCCACTTCCCACCAGCATAACTACATAACATTCTTTTTTTAAGAGATGGCAACATGGGCCAATAATGTCTTAGAAGCACTTTGAACAAACGATGGCTGCTCCAGCATAGGTTGGTTGGGAGATGGAGATGAGTGAATGCAAAGTCCCTTCTCCAACCCCAATGCCCATGTGCAGGAAGCAGCCATAATGCTGCCTCCAGCACTTCTTGAGTGCAAGAGTCTGGGGCAGTATCATTACCAGTCACTCTGAAATCTCAAAGGCTGTTTCTGGGTGTACTCAGGGTCTTGAAAATGGGCCTAAGCACCTGCATATCAGCAAGCACCAGGGAACTGTCCCCTAAAGACAGTGTATGCTACCCCTTTACTGAAGGTGTGTAGCAAGGATTCCCAGTGAAACTTTTTCCTGTGGATCCTGGTAATATTGCCCAGACAATATCGGAAGACAGACAAGGCACCAGGAATGTAGTTTAAGTAGGTTGCAACTTTAAGTAACACATCTGGAAATAATTCATCCAGTGCAGGTCATCCTTGCTTTGTAATCTGTTCCACCTGCTGGAGGGCTGACATTCTCCTCACCCCCAACTCTGTGAACTTGGTCCCTGCATTGTTGCTGGGATCCCATTGCCTTTCCCTCATCTAGGGGTTAAGGGGTTTGGGAAAAGAAGTTGTCTCTTCACTGTACTAGAAATTAAGAGCCACAACCTCATTCTCTACCTTCTTTGATCCATTTAATCTCTAATCCATTTTCAGTTCTGGTCTATCAGGGAACCAGAAACCCTGCTGAATGAGTCCCTCTACCAGGCACATGCCAATGATTACCTCTACCGGGCACATGCCAAGTTGCAACAAAATGAATTTAAAATATAAATCTACCCACGAGGTTCCTGAGCTGCTGAGAAGGTCAATCTGGCAGTGAGGGAAAAATTCATTTCCAGCCCCGAAAAGGCAAATAGTATGATACCCGCATCAAGACCTCCAAAGGTGGTCCTACTCTAATCCCAAAGGAATGGAGCAGGACGTTTTCCTTCCCAAGGAAGAATCTATGACTCTAGTAGCCTTAATTGATCTTTCAGTGTTTAGCTAGCTTGAATATCTGAGTAACCAGCATCTTCTCTTTTTAATGAACAATTTATCTTTGAATGCAGGAGCCTGTATTAAGTATCAAATTATTCTGCTCTTTTTTGCTTGTGGGAGACACAACCATATTTAGAGCACTGCAGCACAGCTTGGATATATAAAGGACAAATGGTGGAAATCCAAATCAATCGATTCAAGGGCTTTTATTTTAGTATGTAATGATTTTGAAAGCTATCTGGGAGAGTTATCCATTTTTATGAGCATGCCAAAAAGATTAGACCCAACCAGGCAGTAATTTCACAATCCCCCTCATTTCACTCAGGGGTTGAGGCATCTTAAATTTTTAATTCAACAGTGGTTTTTGAATAGTAATGTGAACAGAACTCCCATACAACTATAAAGAGGAAGAACCAAAGGTTCTTGATTCTTCTTCTTCCAGTCAACCTGTTTCTTTCATCTACAACAAACAAGAAAGGTGCCTGGATGCTGAGAAGTGGTCTAAGAGCCAAAGCTATTGGAGAGTAAAAAAAAGAATAGAATTTATAGTATTAATAACAAAAAGGATGGTCCTAAAATCCACTTAATTGTCTTCAAAGGCAAGAAGCACTGAAAAATGTATGGAAGTAGAAATGACACCTGTATCCAAAGAAACTCACATAAGAGATAGCAACTCCTTTATGATTACAAAATTAACTCAGTCCTCATTTAGATCGGCCCCACAGGATAAGGTCTCAGGAGATAAATGAAATGAGTAGGACTTGTACTCCTAAGAAGCCTTGACTTTTGTACAGCAAACTACAAAGAGAGGAAATATTGCCTTGTGTTTGACATTGGAGTGGGACTCAGGAGATATATGTTCAATTCCAGGTGTCCTGAGTGACCTTGGAAAGTCTCACAGTTCCTCATCTCTAAAATGGGAATAACAACACTATCTTTTCCTTTCCTGTTTAAACTATACATTCATCAGGGCAAATATCATCTCTTACTATATGTGCACAATGCAGCTCCAATCGCAGTTAGGATCTCTAGACACTACTGTAAAAAAAACCTACTAAAACATGGCCAGGCATCACTAAAACTCTGGAGTAACATGCCCTGGTGTTTTTTGACAATCTTTCAGAGACTGAGTGTCAGTCATGTAAGGTTTTCCTCCCAGGAAATGCTTTTTTTTTTAAATGCAAAAATGACTTTATAAGATTTCAAAGGAAGAAAAATGTATTGGAAATGTAAGGGAGGCTGTATTTAAAAAACCGAGACGATTATATCTCAAGGTTCTGAGAACAATAAGCTGCAGAGAACTATAAGCTGCAGACTTTTTGGATTCTTTTCTAGGATGAAGACCAATAATGGCGCCATAAAGAAGTTTGAAAGAACCATTGCATTTTAAACCTTATTTTCTTTCCATTTGTTGGTTTACAGTACTTTTGATATGACTCAAGCAAGGAAATCAGCTCATATTTCTAAAGACGTTGGGGGGGGAGCGGGTGGAAGTAGTGATGGTGTGAAAATTCTGCTAAAGTACAATGCTAATTAAGTTTTAAAACAACAGCTATAAAATTGTTCTTTCTGGGTATTTTACAGATCAACTTAGATTTTAGCAAAATTCAAGCAGTTCACTTTTCAGGGTGAAGTGTAAAAAGGCTTAATTTTAGTGAAGTATATAACAATATTCATGTAGACCACTGCATCTCATTTGACAGCATTGGTGTTGATGTTGTAGAGACATGCATACTAGGAAGTTCAGGGAAAGATCCTGCATTTCCTCACACAGGTCCATATTTAATGAGCAGGAAGGACATTTCATTAGGTAAGAAGGATGCAAAGGCAAGGCCGTTGTTACTGTGGCCCAATGCTCTCGGAAACAGCCCGCAAGCAGAGGGAATGTAATGGCTGATTCCAGCAGCCTACAGAGCTGAAAAGACGTAGCATGTATGTTCAATTGCAGGCATACCTTTAACACCTTCTGCTTCCTTGTCTAGCAAATGGCAGTTTTGAATGGATGCTCAGAGCCCCAAACCAACCCCAATTTCTGTTTTGGGGATCTAATTTTTCCTCAAGTGGTTCATTACCATAGACTGCTGGGCCCTAGGGATAGCAGGGAACAGCTACTCCATCCAGTACATGCTTCGGCCCCATATATTCCCCATGCTAGCCTGGGTCATTAGTACTGAGACAGGGAGGTGCCTTCCTAATGGAAATGGGAGTAGGAGAACCTGTTCCTTTCCTTCAGAGGGATAAGGGGCTTTACTTTGAATATTTTCTTACTCCAAACAACTTGGTAGGTCTCTGCTTCATACTCTCTTACAGAAGGATCAAATTTCTCACCGTGACTTTGAATGCCCTAATTCTTTCTTTGCTTCCTTTAGGCTGGTTTGGTGCTGTCAGCCTTCAGGTTGCCTACTTCCACTTTTCACAAAGGGCATCTCACAGAGAGTATCACAATTCCAGCTGGGAGACAAACATTTTCAGTGTCATCTATTGATTCTGGTACGGAGGTATTACCAACAGGTAATTACCATAGGAGTAGTCAATTTTTTGGGTTACTAGGATGATATCAGCACAGTTGCAGAATTCAGTGTGGTCTGCTAAATTATTCTGGTTTTCTAATTTCCGGGCTCTTGCTTTGCTTATTTTATCTATCACTCCTGATCTTCTGTCCCAGATTTGTTCATTCCTTTCATCTGGCAGTTTGAATTCAGAAAACCTCGCTGCAAAATCCTTGCAGTCCCATACATTTTTACAGGAAGAAAGTTTATGCTTTAAAGTGGAAGCTTTTTTTGTCCATTTGAACTTCCAATCAAGCTCTAAACCCTAATCTTATAGCATACATCTTGGAGCACTTATAATACTTTCACTGATGAGATTCAACTAGTGCTCATAATCCTGCAAATTTCACTTTGAAGCTATTTATGCATATCACTTCCCTGTGAATGAACCATGCATGACCATTACTCACATCCACGGAGAAAGGAATTCAGTAAGACCTTCTTGCACTTCCCCCCCTGCAGAGCCCAGCAACTTAATGCTATTTGCATCCAAGCCAGTACCAGCAACATGAAGCAAGGCAGTTACCAGAATGTTGTCTGCACAGGACTCTGGAATACCACCCCTGGAATGGTAGTGATAATGTCGCATACTAAAAAAGGGTAGTGTGGATGTGGGTACATGCTCTGCAGTACACAGGCAAGTAACTGCGTCCACTCGCAAGTGTAGATTAACCCTAAAAGTACTCTTTGGATTACAGTTGCCCCTGTTACCCACATGAATGATGAAGCTACGATTTGGTAGTGCATGGTGGTACTTTGGCCTTGCTGATATCTCTTAAAAGCCACTGCTGGTATTAATCCAGATTAATCCCTCTCTCTGCCCGTTTTCTTCTCCAGACCCTTATAAAACATAATGGACATCTTTTCTCCACAAATTGAATGCAAGATGGTTGCTTGGTTATTACTTGGATAGGACCAGGTCTTTCCAGAAGTCAGACAGGTTTTTTATTGCATTTGGAAAGCATTTCTGCTTTGGTCCTATCTCATCACAGAGCATCCAACTAGATTATTCATCATATTCAGAGCCACTATTTGCAGGCAGGGATTCAGGTCAGGGTGTACTTTAAATCCCATTCCCCTTGGTCGATGACAGCCTCCCTAGCATGGCAGCATCATATTCCATCTCATCATTCCATCTGTAGTGCATTACCCAGTACTGATCTCTTGATGCCAAGTCCACAGTAAATTAGAAGCCAGGCTAAGAAAAGTTGTCTTACAGACCCCCTTTGTTTATACACTCTTCAGCTCTTCTCCTGGTATGGATTGCTACTGCTGGCTTATATCCAATTATGGAGGATTTATGCAAGTGATATAATGGAAGAGAAAGGTGAAGAAAGGTATAGACTAGTAACTGTAATTCTCCACAGTAACCCTCCTCCCTTCCTACTTTTTTGAACCTATGTATTTCCTGGACAGTCAGACAGGAAGTGAGGGAGGAGAATCCTGCACCTGTTTGTGGGCCTGACCCATAACCCACTAAAATCAATAGTGGCAAAGTGTCCTGTGGCACCTTATAGACTAACAGATGTATTTCGTGGGTGAATATCCACTTTGTCGGATGCATGTAGTGGAAATTTCCAGAGGCAGGTATACTACATGCATTTTCACTACATGCATCCGACGAAGTGGGTATTCACCCACAAAAGCTTATGCTCCAATACGTCTGTTGGTCTATAAGGTGCCACAGGACTCTTCGCTGCTTTCACAGATCCAGACTAACACGGCTACTCCTCTGATGCTTAAAGTCAATAGGAAGACTCCCGTTGGCTTCAATGGGCTTGGAATCAGGACCTATAGCCATAGAATAGATGCTGGGAGGTGCATGAATGATGGCACGTGGCCTCTCCTTGGCCCAACTGCTTCCAAGATTTCTGAAGTATGCATGGCAAGGCCACTCAGGTTACATAAACAATTTCTGCCTATTATATGAATAACGTGACTGTTAAACAAATATGGCCTCAGTAGGACACATAGTGAACTTTGTTCTGTTGCTTCTGATATTATTTTTTTACGCTAATCTTTAAGCATGGGAAATGTCAACCCTGTCAGGACAAACCAATGTACACAGGATTTTAACTCTGCCCTTACATGAGTGTGGTACGTTTCAAAATGTATGCAGCACAGAGGAGCATGCCTTTAGGGAGAACTGAGAAAAACAACAACCTCCACAGCTTGAAAGTGTAAACATGAATGTGAATGCTAGTTTTTAAATATCTTTCTGCCTATGTACACACCCAAAGATGTATGTTGCGTTGTGATAGTGACTCCATCACTAACCCACAGATGATGCTTATTATTAACACCTTTATTTTTAGTTTCTTGCTAACTTTGTTCAGAAAAAAATTACCTTTTAGGGATCAAATGACTCATGCTTGATCTGAGTACAAAGGTGAACACTGCAGGGAGGTTTCATAAAAATCAGATCACCATGTGTGAATTATCCAAGCATGAGAAGTCATTTTAAATTTTTTACTCTGTGTGGCTCCAAACCAGAAAGTGACTCTGCAAAAAGGGCTTTGTGGGTTTCTATGTTTATCGGGTCTGAAAGATTTCCAGCTCATTTTTGACGTCAAAAAAGATTAGTTTTTGAACTGCCAGCCATGCAAAATCAATCCGGGCTCTGCAAGTCAAGCAGAATTCTTACCTTCTTCCACATGACTGAAGGCCGATGTTATTGCACAGGTGTAACTGACTGAAGGCATAATCTGAAGACACTGGGGCTGCACAGGCTTAATTTGAAAGCATAATTTGGCCTGCAGAATCTTTGTTCCTGGTTATGACTCATGAGAAAGAAAAGAATTTAGACTGACTGTCAGGGTGAGTTTACTAGGGCCTGGCAGTTAGAAACAATTATTTTCACTTGTCATCTGAGCAAATTAAGCAGGAAATCTGTGATGCATGAAACATGGAATTCCACAATGCCATTTACACAGTTGCTTTGCAAGGCAGGTTTGCACTTAAAGGACTTTTTCCAATGCTTTTGTTAGGCTTAGAAAATTCCAGATTAGTTTTGTTTTAGAAATGTTGAGCATGGACTGTGCAGGATGCAGGCATGAATGAAATATAGTGCACTTGAGAGGCTGGAAGAAATATAAAAGTGAAGATTCGTAATTGAATAATGAAGCTACAGCTTTTTGACGGTAGCATATTGGACATGTGCTGTACATTAATTTAAGCTAATTTCATAAAGAAACATCAGGCTCCAGTGCTCTCTCCAAATATTCACAGGTGGAAATATTTGAACGTATTATCATGCTCACAGATACAAATTATATGAGAGGAAAGTGAGATACAATAGAAAACAACAAATTAGAGTCATGAATAACCAATACTAAAGACTGTTTCTAGAATTCTTAGTCTTCCTAAGCTTCTTTGTTTAAGAATTCATTGTGGGGGCAGTGAGCCAGTATTGATAGTGAGGGGGTAGCTGAGCTAAGCACAAGGGTGATGAGTCAGCAATCACTGCAACTAGGGAAAAAAGAGTGCAGTTTTAAAGAGTAGCTCAGCAGGAGTTCGCTAGGAAGTTCTAAGAGAAGGTGATGGAAGTGTCTGGGCCCTGACAAATCGAAACAATTGAAGCAGTTTCCTTGAACAAAAAACATAATATAAGTGAGTTACAGAATGGATATTGATGGAACGGAGATAACCTGATGTGTGAGACTCTCATTTCCTGACGGAGTGATGTCTGCATCCACTCAAACCTGATTTCCCTTCTGGAGGAGAAAGAGACTAAGAGAAATCAAGGTTGAGTGGGAAGGGAATATTGCCGTTTGCTGCTCAGCAATGCAATCTGAGAGAACGCTAATCTGGGTGTATCTTTTGTGTCTCAAATAAAATTATTTTTCTCTTTGAAAAAGTGCTATCATCACAGAGGAATCTCCTCTCTTTCATATTAAATGGGGTCATTTATTGTTCTATTGTCAGATTTGATCTTAGTCACTAACGTAGCAATTGCAGCAATTTTAGGGAGCTTCCACGGCATTCAAAAAGATGTCTAGAAAAGAGAAGTTCAACAACAAAGCCTAGAGTTGCCTTCCACTTTGACTGTGCTGATTACAACCCCACCCTATCAAAACATACCCTCTTCCTGTCTAGGGTACTTGTCTCAGCACCCACTGTAACAATTCCATCTCTTTCTAATATTGATTAAACTATGTTGAAGCATTAGCAATGCAATTTTATTGCCTGGCTATCCACCATGGTATAAGATTACAATACTGTATTGATTAAATTGTTCAACACAATATTATTAAAATACTCCAATAAACATTTGTATATGTGAGTGGGGACTATCATGTCTACCCTGCCCAAAACTTGATAGAGAATACATAGTTCATGTTTTTGCATACGTATATTTGAAGCATAACACGTCATAATCCCCACTGCAGGATGAATCATTAATTAGATTCTAGGGGCCTTAGTTTCATTTTCCATCACTCCAGAAGTGTACAAGAGCCTCAAAGTGCCACAGCACCATAAAGGAGGCTAGTGTAAGAATGAGAATAAATAATGTAGTAAGAATAAAGCTCTATGTTCTCTCAAAGGGACTGGTGCTACAAGGTGTTGAGCACCCTTAGCTTCCTTCAAATGAGAGAGCTCAGCTCCTTGAAGAAGATGCTTTGTCTTTTGCAGGATCAGGCCTATAAAGAATGGGCAGCATGGAAGCAATGTGAAGCAGGGTCTCTTGAAGAAAGCAAAATTTTAAAAAGTACATAACACAGCTAAATCCTGTGAATGGGGCAAGTATATCCATTAGCACTGTCAACACCTGCCTTTTCACATTGGGAACTCTCAGTGTCCTTCACGCTTATTTTTTTTAAGAACTTGTATATGTTTTTAATTCAGAACATACATTTCTGTAGAGAATCCACAATATTTTGGTAAAACATGAGGTGGCTATGAGGAAGCTACCATTACCCCATGGTGGGTGTCCTAAGCCTGGATTGAACATATAGGAATAACTTAAAAAGTGCGGAAAGAAAAGGAGTACTTGTGGCACCTTAGAGACTAACGAATTTATTTGAGCATGAGCTTTCGTGAGCTACAGCTCACTTCATCAGATGCATACCGTGGAAACTGCAGCAGACTCTATATATACACAGAGAATATGAAACAATACCTCCTCCCACCCCACTGTATTGTTTCATATTCTCTGTGTATATATAGAGTCTGCTGCAGTTTCCACGGTATGCATCTGATGAAGTGAGCTGTAGCTCACGAAAGCTCATGCTCAAATAAATTCGTTAGTCTCTAAGGTGCCACAAGTACTCCTTTTCTTTCTGCGAATACAGACTAACACGGCTGTTACTCTGAAACTTAAAAAGTGCGATTATATAGGTATGAAAGAAAGAATGACTGTCATTCTTTCTTTCATACCTACATATTCACACTTTTTAAGTTATTTTCTCCTTTAAAATATTGAATTGAATGATTCTGACAGTACCAACTGATAAAACTGGGTAGCAGAGTCCTCCCTCTAATCACAGAACATGGACGACGCACACAGTTGGGTGCAAGTTTCTGACTTGGCGTGACCAGCTGTGGCAGTAAAAGTCTAGTACTTCTCTGCAGGTGACACCGCAGCAGTAACTGTCAGGGTGTTTTTGTGATGGGGGCAGCCAGTGGTTAATGTAGATTGATATGGGAAGGGGGAGCTCTTGCTACACCAGTGCAGGAGGTGTGTGAGTGTTGCTTAACCAGGCGAAGAAGAAGATGGGAAACTCTACTTCTGCTTTTAGCTGTGGACAGGGGACAGGACTGTACTCCCGTCTCTCCTCTATTATTTTAACTCAGAAATACACCCATGGTATTAACTAGCAACAGGGCTGAAATCACAAACTTATTTCACATACATTACTGAGGAGCTCCCCATTAGACAGTAGTTGACTCTACATCATCGTGGTCTCAAGCTGAACAAGCAACATAAACTTGCAATGCTCTGTATTTCATTATCAGTCCTTTGAATTAGATAGTTCCCCCTTTCTTCTAGTATGCTTTCTTCCAGGGATAACATCCTTTCACAGTAGCCGAGAAATTAGAGCAAACAATATTGACAGATTTCAGAAAAAAATTAATGCAGAGAAATAGTAGAGTCTTGTATTGCAAAGAAACAAATTGTAATCCATCCAATATCTGTAGCACACAAGGTACAAAGCAATAGCTACATTATTGCACCTTTCTCTATCTGGGGCTCATGGTAGGGCTCACACTGAAGCTACAATTCATGCAACAGATGATGGGATGGCTGCCGGGCAGGAAAGACACCTCACAACAGAGCCTCATGGATTATATTGGCTCCTCATGAAATTCTGAGCCTAGTTAGTGGCCCTGGTAGTGATCTTCAAGGCTCTCAAGAGATGGTGGCTGGGCTGATAGTCCCTTCTTCCTCTATCCAAGAGAACTATATGGGTGGAGGCAATGTGGTAATTTCACATCCAGAATGAATTTTCAAAAGCTGGAGGCAGGAAATTCTTAACACAGGACCATAGACTGTGGAACACCCACTACAAGAAATTGGACTAAGCTCAAGCTTAAGGGTGCTAGGGGAAAATGTAACCCCCCTTTTTGCATTAGTCTTCCTATCCCAATGATATTGTTGAAATCTCAACACTTCAAAGGGGAAGAAGATTCTACACTCATGCATGTATGAGCACAGAGAATCAAACAGAGAGCACTGGTCCTCTTGGACTGACAGACTGTCCAGCATCACCAAAAAAGGCTCAATAATCAGTTATAAGAACCCTGGCAACTCCCAACTCAAGCATTACTTCAGAAGGCAAAGAAATACAAGAGGTGAGTCAATTCACATACCTTGGTAGTAATGCACAAGCCAACAGGGATGTCTATTCAGGAAATAATGTCATAAACTGGTGAGGCAGCAGTTGCGTTCACCATCTTAAACAAGATTTGTTCATTGAAAATCTACAATTTAAAGACCAAGCTGCAAATCTCCAACTCCAATTTTATTTCCACCTCAGCATATGGGTGTGAAAGCTGAAAAGCCACCAAAGGTACAGACAGATGTCTAAGTGCCTTTGAAAGCAAATGCCTCAGGAAAATAGTAAATATTAAATTGAATGAGTTTATAACAAATGCTGAGATTATTCAGGGTTCAGCAACTCCTTATCCCTAAAAATAGCCACAAAAGATGATGGAAATAGTCGGTTGCATGTATTAAGAATGAAGCCAGAGTGTCTGCCGTGGCAGGCATGCCAATGGGCAGCTGGAGGACCATGCAAAGAGTGCTGACTGAAAGAATCCCTCCATCAAACATGACACCAAGAGAGAACTTATGGGACTTAAGAAGACACAAAGAGTGGCCCAGGACAGACAGGGATGGTGGAGCCTTGTTCAAGCCCTAAACAACATCTCATCACACAGGAAGGATTCATAATTAGATTTCTATGGAAATCTGGGAGGACAGCAGCACTTCTCTTGCTCCAGCTCTTTTCTTTCTCAACCTTGCTCCAATTACCCCTATCCTTGGATCTTCCTTGTTGCTGATCCCCAGCAAAGTAAAGCCAAGAATAGGGGTACAGTGTGAGGGAACTCACTCCGTCCCCGCACAGTCATTGGGGAAGAGCTGGGCCATTATAGTTATTTGTATAGCACTGATACTATAGGTAGGTGTGTTACAGACGGCTATGAAGGCAGTTTCATACTCCAGAGAGCTTACATTCCTAAGTATATATTAACTACATTCTCTCCACAGAAACCCCTAGGTATTGAGATGTGGCCCAGCAGTCTCTCTGCTAAGCCCTGATTCTGATTAAATTGTAGCAAGATCCACTGGAGAGACTTCTGGGTCCCCAAAACAAGACAAATTTCTCCAGGTGAGCTCCTCGCCTCACTCCTAAGGACACTTGCTATGGAGAATAGGAAAGGTTGTGGAGCTCCCACTTGACCATGCTTACTGGCAAGGTGAAGGCCATACAGCCCTTCTACAAGTCTGCTATTTGAAAGAGAGGGAGGAAAGGAAGCATGACTACACAATCATACTGGAGAAAGCCATGCCTATTTCTGAGGAACAGACATGTGAGCATCATCAAAAGGAAGGGAGACAAAGGGGCAATTTACACAACTCCTTTCCGGACATTTTTCTTTAAATTATTTTATTTTTGGGATCCATGTATTTTTTATGTTGAGCAAGAGGACATTCTTCTACTGATAATACTTATCTTTCTTTGGGCTATTTATCTTCTTTTGGACTCATGGTAGAGCACTGGCTATTTGCATATTCATAGGAAAGAGATAAATTCTTAACAGGAAAGTTTAATTTCCTAATGAAGTGTATGAGATCACTATGTGAATGGAATATATGTCCCCTGTACTCGGCCTTTCAATGATAACCTACCAAAGAGAGAAGGTATTTAAACAAAATTAAATCTTCACTGCTTAAGTTTGGAGCTTTGATTTGTGTCTGATATGTGCCTGATTTAGACTGCAATCTCCTTGAGGAAGGAACCATTTTTTCCTCTATGTTTGTCCAGAACCAAGCAATCCAGCGGCACTCAATAAATAAATAATATCAATGGTAATGTAATAAATATAGGAGATGCTTCACTAGCAGTTTAATTTCAATATATTGTCTTCCCCAGGAAAGATTTTTAAAGAGCGTTGTGAAAATGTACATTTCCAGTGAAGTCCAGGCAGGGGAAAAGCAAGCACATTTCCTGAAGGGTTGTTTTATAAATCACTCAAAGGGTGCACAAAGATGCTAAGTTTACAAAATTACTAAATTAGCTTTACACCACGTCAAAATAAGCACTGCCTGTTCAGTAGTTATTTCCCTGAATCTATCATTGCTTAATAAATTACTCATTTGTTTTTGATGGCCTCTTCTCATTGATTCTAGCTGTGCGTAGCTGTAAGTACACTGTTATTTCCTGACTCTGACGGTCATTAATATCGCCTTCTCAATCTATGCTAGGCACACAGTTTCCTGGAGATAAATTGTTTTCAGCCCTTCAAGGTGTTAACACGAGGACAGCTTTATGGTAAATTCTTGTTACTAATTATTTTAGAACTAGGATTGCAGCAACTTCTGCATGGTGAGGCTGATGTTTTGCTGCTTCTCTCTCTCTCTCTCTCCTTTCTGTAATTAACCCGGCTAGTCTTAGATGCTAACTACATACTGTATTTTGTGTCAGGATCCTTGACTATTTTATTTTACATTTGGTTGGCCAGTTATATGATGGGTTTTCTCCCTAGATGTAGCATATTATCTTTGGATGATATAATTACTCAGCATGAATTGATTTTATTTTATATTTATGCTTATGACACTCAACCCAGTTAATCAACTGAACTCAGTAACCAGCATTGGCAGATACATTTCAGAACTGCCTTACAAGTCTTCTGGTCCTGAATCACAAATGACCCACTATTAAAGACTCAACCTTTAATGAAAGAAATTCAAGGTTTTGGCAAATTAAAAGCAGATTTGCTGGCCCCTAAAAATGTGAATATATTCTGGAGAAAATGAAATACCACATAACACTTTGAGATATATCATCGCATTATGACAATCATGTATGACATGTTGGAAAATGAGACAAAGCAGACCACAATGTAACTAGTCAGTGATGGACACAGACAAGGGAAAAAAAAGTTAAAGGCGAAAGAACTTGCTTTCACTTATCATGCTTTCCCCCCCTCAAGTGCTTGTAGCTAACATGAGGCTGAACATAAAGACAAAGAACTTCTGTAATGAAGACACAGATCTTCATTTGCTTAGTATGCAAAGTAGGCAGGAGTCTCTCCAGACTAGTTCAGCTTTAGATCTTTGGCATATGGTCTGAACTAGCAGCTATTTGCTTTTTGAGGATCAGGTGAAACATTCTCATCACCCCTCTGCCCCAGTAAAACCTATGTATGAGATGCAGCGTGTGGAAAACTCAACAAGGCTCCCATGCAGAGCTTCTCCAAAACGGTCCTCTTGGGAGCAGGAAGGTCAAATTGAAATAGGCCAGGGGAACCTCCCTTAAACTCCACTGATCCTGGTGGATCAGTGTCAGCGAAGAGCCATCTATATGGAGAGGCTGTGCCCCTGGCTGCCTCTGTACCATTCTCTGGAAGTGCGGCTCCATACCAAGGCTCCCCATGAGCACAGTTGCTCTAAGGAACTCCCACTGAGTATCTGTGAGAAAAGTTATACAGGCCAGTCTCCATGTGCATCCCCATTTCATTCCTCACTGCCCCACTGCCTTGTGCAGCTTCCCAGACAAGCAGAGAGCCCTCCATGAGATCTTGTAGAAGAAAAAATGTTCCTGCAAAGGCATCTAACTACCACTGCTGGGGATAAGGGTGGGAGCTGGGAAGGGACCGCATCTGTGTGCAAGTCTCCTCCACTCACATATCTAATGGGAGGAGGAGATCCTACCTTAGTGTGACTTCACAAGTACTCTGCTCCACTGTGTAAAACCTCTATGTATGCAGCCCAAAAGAGCACTGACTGTTTTTACTGCCATATCACACTGAAACCTTGTCTCTAATTCACCTTCCATTATCACCCCGGGTCTTTTCAAGAATTACTGCTTTCTCCCTTCATTTGGGTACATGTGTTTCATACTTCTGATTCTTACACATAACATCTCAGATTAATATTACTGGGTGAGATCAGAAGAATCGAAGTCCCTCTATTTGTGCAGTTCGTTTGCTTTGAGAGTTTACCGTATATTTTAGTACAATCAGTTTTGCTGTTTTTAGCATATCATCCAATTCCCTTGACATTTTTTGGGTCTTCGACACAGCAACAGGAGGAAGAAAAACATTTAAAGTACAGGAATACTTTACTGTAAGTCAACAAATTATGAAAGGAGGACTCATGGGTAGGTGTAGTATTGGAAACAATTTTTAGGAAGAGGTAGTGAGGTTCTGTGGATAGGGAACTAGACTAGGAGACAAATGGCTTGTTTGTATTCCCAATTTGGGCACTAAAATGCTGTGTGACCCTGGGTAAGTTATTTTATCCGTCTGTGCTTCACCTCCCACAAGTATATAGAATAAAGATACATATTGTCCTTTCTAAAATACCCAGATCTGCAGATGATGAATGATATAATATAATATGAACTAAACTTCAAATTGACAGTATCCCTTCAAAAAAATATGAAGTTTCTCACAAGGAATCAAGTATCAGGGGGTAGCCGTGTTAGTCTGTATCCACAAAAACAATAAGGAGTCCGGTGGCACCTTAAAGACTAACAGATTTATTTGGGCATAAGCTTTCTTGGGAAAAAAACCACTACCCACAAAAGCTTATGCCCAAATAAATCTGTTAGTCTTTAAGGTGCCACTGGACTCCTTGTTGCTCACAAGGAATGTTACATAAAGAGACCTCAGTGAAATGTCTTTGAGTTACACTGACTGGTTAAGAGCTTTGAAGGACAAGCAAAAAAAAAAATCTCAAATTGTTATACATGGACACTATCAGAAGTGTATTTATTGCTATACAACAGACAACAAATACCATGAAGAGGAAGATCTAGAGCTTCTTGAAAAAATCTAAATGGGCTAAAAAATGTTGCCATAGATACAGACTTCCACACCATGAAAACAGCTTCACTTATTGTTGATACTGTTATTTTGATTTCTAGTATTCTAGGTGACTGCAGCAGACAGCCTTAGCAGTAGCTTTAAAATTATCAAAAGGACAGAAGCAAATCCGTGCATGATATCAGAGGTTGCTTTAAAATAGTGGCTAACTGCAGATTTGTCTTAAAATTGTGATACATTCAAAATCCAATAATGCAACTCCTCAAATCCAGGCCTGGATGCTTTGGCTTTCTCAAGCTGTTTCAATATGTACCAGCATCATGGGAGTTGTAGGGATTCCTACACTTAAAACCCAAGAGAAAAACAGAAAGAAGAACAGTTGTTTTGTTCCTGCACTTTGCCCTCCAGTCTGTTAAGGGGTAAAGCTGCTGTTAGTTCTTTCAGGGAGCAGGGGTTGTGATTTGAAAATAAAACACTATTCATGGACTTTTGGGGCAGATGTATAGTGTTAATTGAATAGTTCTGTTTATGCTTATGTACTCAGTGTAAGCTTTTTGGATGTGTAATATTTCACTTCTAAGTTTAATAAATTGATAAACATGAAATAAATTATAGTTAAATGAATATTCTCAGAATTACTGAGTTATCTACTCACATTTGATAGGCTCAAATGAAACACAGGAAACAAGTCACAGCCCCCTTTTGGTATATACTGGACACAGTTGTTAGGAACCAGTTAAAAGCATATATGTCGCAATATATTTCACATGAGAAATCAAGCCGTGTTAGAAAGAGAATGGTTTAACCATAGGAATGGATGGATTCTAGAAAAGCAGTTGTGTATGTAAAAAAGTAAGGCATATAAATGCTCAAAACATAGTGTGCATGATTAAGGCTAATGCTATCCTGCTTACTGCTCTTATCTATGGTTTAATTCCAGAAGGAGAAGTAGTGTAAGCCTTAATTATGCTTTGTTTACCTTGGCCATTTGAATGGCTATACTTTTCCAAGGGAGGCTGTTCTGCTAGGTGCTGGTCTGAATTCTGCTCTGCCTGCAGTTAATAACTCTTATAAGACATATCAAGGTTGAACAGTCCTTTTCCTAACATTGCTTATATTACAGGTGAAGGGTGTTAGATAGTTGTATTTTATTGCTTTAGAAAAGTAGTAAGAGTTAACAGAGTTATAACTGCTGAAAAAAATCACGGTAAATTTTAATAAAATAACCCCCCCAGCACAATCTGAACTCGGTGGGCCCACAGCCTCACCCTCAGCGTGTATGCTGTGCACTGGTGGAAGAGTCCTTCAGCACAGCACACTTGGGTGATATAGGGCTGACAGAGCACCTCCTCTTCCCCCTACAGTGCTGAGGTGTGGCTGGGGATGGGGTGTTGCTGGAGTGCTCTTCCACTCCTGGGAACTTCAGCTACTGGGATGAGCCTTTGAGCCCACTGCAGTTAGGTACAAGTTAGAGTCCCCATTTGGTACTAGGATGGATGTGGGAGCCATCACGATTGTATTCATCAGGGCTCAGCAAGATATGGGGTTTTAGCCCAGTATCTTGAGCATAGGTAAGGGTCTTTGATTAATATTCCTGGCAATGTGCAGGTGTTATTTTGGCCACCAGAAGAGAAATAGAAACATGATAATAAAACAGGAGAGAAAGGATAGTCCAGAGGTTAGGGTGCTAACCTAGGTGTTGGGAGATCTAAGCTCTATTCCCTGGATTGCCACTGACTTCTGTGTGCCCTTGGGCAAGTTCCTTAGGAACTAGTTTATAAAGGTGTTTAGGTGCCTAAAGAAGCAGCCAGTGAGATTTTCAAAACCATGTGGGCACCTCACTCCTGCTAAAATCATCTGCATTTGTAAGGCCCCTAAATACCTTTATAAATCTGGTCCTGAGTCAATCTGTACTCAGTTTCCCCATCTGTAAAAAATGGGGATAATAGCGCATCCCAACGCCTAAGAACCTGAGAGTCTCTGGATTAAGTTTAGAAGAGTGAGCAACAAGGGTGAAGTCGTGGTGGGAGTCTGCTATAGACCACCGGACGAGGGGGATGAGGTGGACGAGGCTTTCTTCCGGCAACTAATGGAAGTTACTAGATTGCAGGCCCTGGTTCTCATGGGAGGCTTCGATCACCCTGATATCTGCTGGGAGAGCAATACAGCGGTGCACAGACAATCCCGGAAGATTTTGGAAAGTGTAGGGGAAAATTTCCTGGTGAAAGTGCTGGAGGAACCAACTAGGGGCAGAGCTCTTCTTGACCCTGCTGCTCACAAACCGGGAAGAATTAGTAGGGGAAGCAAAAGTGGTTGGGAACCTGGGAGGCAGTGACCCTGATGAGATGGTCGAGTTCAGGATCCTGACACAAGGAAGAAAGGAGAGCAGCAGAATACGGACCCTGGACTTCAGAAAAGCAGACTTTGACTCCCTCAGGGAACTGATGGGCAGGATCCCCTGGGAGAATAACATGAGGGGGAAAGGAGTCCAGGAGAGCTGGTTGTATTTTAAAGAATCCTTATTGAGGTTACAGGGACAAACCATCCCAGTGTGTAGAAAGAATAGTAAATATGGCAGGCGACCAACTTGGCTTAACAGTGAAATCCTTGCTGATCTTCAACACAAAAAAGAAGCTTACAAGAAGTGGAAGATTGGACAAATGACCAGGGAAGAGTATAAAAATATTGCTCAGGCATGCAGGAGTGAAATCAGGAAGGCCAAATCACACCTGGAGTTGCAGCTAGCAAGAGATGTTAAGAGTAACAAGAAGGGTTTCTTCAGGTATGTTAGCAACAAGAAGAAAGTCAAAGAAAGTGTGGGCCCCTTACTGAATGAGGGAGGTAACCTAGTGACAGAGGATGTGGAAAAAGCTAATGTACTCAATGCTTTATTTGCCTCTGTCTTCACAAACAAGGTCAGCTCAGCATGGGGAGGAGGTGACCAGCCCTCTGTGGAGAAAGAAGTGGTTCGGGACTATTTAGAAAAGCTGGACAAGCACAAGTCCCTGGGGCCGGATGTGCTGCATCCAAGAGTGCTAAAGGAGTTGGCAGATGTGATTGCAGAGCCATTGGCCATTATCTTTGAAAACTCATGGCGATCGGGGGAGGTCCTGGACGACTGGAAAAAGGCTAATGTAGTGTCCATCTTTAAAAAAGGAAAGAAGGAGGATCCTGGGAACTACAGGCCAGTCAGCCTCACCTCAGTTCCTGGAAAAATCATGGAGCAGGTCTTCAAGGAATCAATTCTGAAGCACTTAGAGGAGAGGAAAGTGATCAGGAACAATCAGCATGGATTCACCAAGGGCAAGTCATGCCTGACTAATCTAATTGCCTTCTATGACGAGATAACTGGCTCTGTGGATGAGGGGAAAGAAGTGGACGTGTTGTTCCTTAACTTTAGCAAAGCTTTTGACACGGTCTCCCACAGTATTCTTAACAGCAAGTTAAAGAAGTATGGGCTGGATGAATGGACTGTAAGGTGGATAGAAAGCTGGCAAGATTTTCAGGCTTAACGGGTAGTGATCAATGGCTCCATGTCTAGTTGGCAGCCGGTATCAAGTGGAGTGCCCCAAGGGTCGGTCCTGGGGCCGGTTTTGTTCAATATCTTCATTAATGATCTGGAGGATGGCGTGAATTGCACCCTCAGCAAGTTTGCAGATGACACTAAACTGGGAGGAGAAGATTATATGCTGGGAAAGGATACAGAGGGACCTAGACAAATTAGAGGATTGGGCCAAAAGAAATCTGATGAGGTTCAACAAGGACAAGTGCAGAGTCCTGCACTTAGGAAGGAAGAATCCCATGCACCGCTACAGACTAGGGACCGAATGGCTAGGCAGCAGTTCTGCAGAAAAGGACCTAAGGGTTACAGTGGACAAGAAGCTGGATATGAGTCAACAGTGTGCCCTTGTTGCCAAGAAGGCCAATGGCATTTTGGGATGTATAAGTAGGGGCATTGCCAGCAGATGGAGGGGCGTGATTGTTCTCCTCTATTCGACACTGGTGAGGCCTCATAGAATCATAGAATATCAGGGTTGGAAGGGACCTCAGGAGGTCATTTAGTCCAACCTCCTGCTCAAAGCAGGACCAATCCCCAATTTTTGCCCCAGATCCCAAATGGCCCCCTCAAGGATTGAACTCACAACCTTGGGTTTAGCAGGCCAATGCTCAAACCACTGAGCTATCCCTCCCCCCATCTGGAGTACTGTGTCCAGTTTTGGGCCCCGCACTACAAGAAGGATGTGGAAAAATTGGAAAATGTCCAGTGGAGGGCAACAAAAATGATTAGGGGACTGGAACACATGACTTATGAGGAGAGGCTGAGGGAACTGGGATTGTTTAGTCTGCGGAAGAGAAAAGTGAGGGGGGATTTGATAGCTGCTTTCAACTACCTGAAAGGGGGTTCCAAAGAGGATGGATCTAGACTGTTCTCAGTGGTAGCAGATGACCGAACGAGGAGTAACGGTCTCAAGTTGCAGTGGGGGAGGTTTAGCTTGGATATTAGGAAAAACTTTTTCACGAGGACGGTGGTGAAGCACTGGAATGCGTTACCTAGGGAGGTGGTGGAATCTCCTTCCTTAGAAGTTTTTATCGTCAGGTTTGACAAAGCCCTGGCTGGGATGCTTTAGTTGGGGATTGGTCCTGCTTTGAGCAGGGGGTTGTACTAGATGACCTCCTGAGGCCCCTTCCAACCCTGATATTCTATGATTCTATGATTGTATGATCCCTGTCTCATAGGGATGTTGTGAGGATAAATACATTAAAGACTGTGAGATGGACAGATACTATGTAATGAGGGGTATGCATGCCTTATATAGATATTACGGATCAGAAGGATTTTTTTAAAACAAATGCTTGGGATACAATGATCAAACTAAATGCATCTCCTAATTCACACCAATAAATACCTGCAATTCCTGCAAATAAACTGTAATAAAATAACATTCCTGTGTTTTGTATCTGTATGCTTTAATACATAGGTCACTTATTAAAAGACCCTAAATTACCCATTAGGTTCAAACCTGCACAAACATTAATGCTCTTGCTCTAAGTTGGATTTACATCATCAATATGACTCAGCTAAAGATATAGTTTGTTCATTGTTCATAGTATCTATCATGCTTATTGTAACTCTGGCGCACATTAGCACTTCGTGCACTAATTTGCTATTGTCTTGCTCTTTGTACAGTTATTTACATCTATCCAAACTGTAAATGTAATATTCAAGTGCTAACATTCCAGGTTGGTACCATAAGTCAAATGCCAATATTCCAGATTGGTTGCTTTTTTACAGGTGTAAACGACTGCACAAGGAGAGTAGAGAAAAGGGAGCCTTTTATTTCATCATTCTGGGATGTATTAGCAAGAGTGTTGTAAGCAAGACATGAGCAGTAATTCTTCCACTCTACTCCTCACAAATAACACCTCAGCTGGAGTATTGTGTCCAGTTCTGAGTGCCACATTTCAGGAAAGAACGGACAAATTGGAGAAAGTCCAGGGGAGAGCAACAAAAGTGATTACAGGTCTAGAAAACATGACCTATGAGGAAATAATGAAAAAATGGATTTGTCTGAAGTAGAGAAGACTGAAGGGGACATGATAATAGTTTTCAGGTACATATCAAGCAATACCTATGGGTGTACAACAGTAGCACTTTAAAAGCCTCTTGAATTCTGAACTATTGTATCAGGGTGACAGTGATTCCTCGGATATGATATACGGAATACTGTTGGAATTAGTAATAACTCTCTTCCATTTTTGAGATAGAATTGCAACTAATATACAATGTTAAGAATTGGGAGTGGGTGAGTGGTATAATTTAGTAAAATTTCTATTCTAAAAATTCTATTACTTTATTAAGGACCCTAGAAATTATTTATTACAAAAAGTAAGAATCATAAGTCCTCAGCCTGGCCATTGCTGATTTTTCTTATCTCTTCTGCTGTGCTTTTATTCTCCTACTATGTGCATTATGCACGGGTCCACCTCTTTTTAGTACACTGTGAGGAGGATAGAAGATTTCAGTTATAAGCAAAAAAAGAGGCAGATTGGTGGATCACTCCTCTAGTAATCCACCAACAATGAGCCTCAGGGTAAAATTTTCAAAAGTGCGTGTGGTCCAGATCCTCAAAAGATAATTAGGCACCTAACTGCCACTGAAATCACTTTTGAATTACCTTTGAGGATCTGGGCCCAGTGAGGACCTAGATATTTTTGAAATTCCCACTATTAGGAGCTTAAGTGTAATTGAAAATCGGTGGGACTTAAATTCCTAAGGGCCTTATTTTAAAGGTATTAAGGCACCTAAAGATGCAGACAGATGTCCAGTAGTATTTTCAAAAGCATCTAAGCATGTTTGGTATCTAAATCCTAGCTGGATCTTTAGATGCCTAAATATCTTTGAAAATCAGGCCTTAATCTCATTTTCAAAAGTGACTTTAGGCTCTAATATCATTTAGATGATTTTCTCTTTATACAGTGATGAATAGTAATTGTTTCAAACTATTCCATTGTACATGAGTAATGAGCAGCATCATTTTATGTTTTCCGCAGGCAACTGTGTTGCTTGAACCCAGATGCTGGTCTAGTAACTTCACCCTTCAAAATACATTTTACAGTGATAACGAAATAACTTTTCATGCACAGTAACTGAAAATATATCCCATTTTTTAAAAACAAAGTAGAGTATATCTTAAAAATCTATGAAAACCACACTGATAAAAGTCACTTGGTTATTATTGTTACTGGTCATTTTATGCAGTTATTGTTCCACTGCTGGTTCTGCTGACACCATTTCTCTTTCCTCTCTCCAGAATTTTACATCCTCTCTTCCCCACTCTGCCTAGTTCAGAAGATACATAGCATACATAATCTCTTTCAGTACAATGAAAAGTAATGTCTGACTTCGGGTATTTTTATACCTATATGGCTTTTGATGTTTAATAACGCTTAAATACATCTATCTAACTCTATTTGCGTTTTACATCAGCGTTATCATTTTAATTGGATTTTATGCTTTTGTATGATCTTTTTTCTTAATTAAATTTGCTTTAATTTCCCAGTTTTTATTTAACTTTTATCATTTTTCTTCCTTTTTTTTAGTTACAGCTACAAATTTTTCAGAATAGATTCTCCTTTGTTATTACCTCTTCCCTGCTCCCTCATAGAATCATAGAATATCAGGGTTGGAAGGGACCTCAGGAGATCATCTAGTCAACACTGTCCCTGTCATCCTTTTAGTTTCACAAGCCCCAAGCATTTTCATCTGTCACCCAAAAAAACCCAACCTTGAGCCTGTGTCGAAAAACTCTCACTTCCCTAATGCAGTGACTGAGAAATCAAAGGGAGGGTACTTGCACATTCACCCACTGCATCTTTCTGGGCAGTCATATTTCCCGCCTAGGCAATACTCTCAGTCCCCATCATGTTGCATATGGTAGCTGTGATCATAAGCAACACAATCATGTAATTGATAAAGGAAATTAATTGCATAGTTACCTATTCTCAGTCCAGGGAGCCTAACACTTGCATGTGCCTAACATTGCTAGCTGCCTGCACTGTTAGCCCCAATGTGTAAGTGTATTGAGGTTGCTCTTGAATTCAGGCATCATGAGTGAGTTGCAAGCCAAGCCAATTTGTTGGTGTGTTGTGCCTCGTTTTGTTTTACTGACCCTTCGTTTTTCTTTAGTTCCTCTTTATCCTCCATCACTTGAAATGATGTTACCTATATCCCTATGATCTTGTTAACATCATGCCACCTTACCCTTAAAGTAGTTACAAAAAGTTTGTTTCTTTTCTTTGGGTAAACTCTTTTGTTACCATTATTCATTTGGGTTTTGGTTTGCTTTTGTGTTTAAATTCCTGTCTGTGTGCTGTATTGACACCAATGCAAAAGTGATCACCACCCAGCTGCTCTTAAGAACATAAGAACAGCCAGACTGGGTCAGACCAAAGGTCCATCTAGCCCAGTATCCTGTCTTCCGACAGTGGCCAATACCAGATGCCCCAGCTAATAGCCACTGATGGACCTATTCTCCATGAACTTATCTAGTTCTTTTTTGAACCCTATTATAGTCTTGGCCTTCACAATACCCTCTGGCAAATAGGTCCACAGGTTGCTGTGCATTATGTGAAGAAATACTTCCTTTTGTTTGTTTTAAACTCACTGCCTATTTGTGGTGTTGGTGGAAAACTGCATCTCCACATTAAAGGTTGTTTGGTACTTTTCAGATTTCTGTGAGTCAAACCTTATTGATTTCATTCAGACAATAAAAATTATTTAAAAGGAAAACCTCTGAGGGTCTGAACACTGGACATAATACTGAAAATTTTCCTGAAGATTATTGTTGAAGGATATCATTATAATTCTAATTATTATATATTTATATAGCAAAAGTGAGGTAAGAATGGAAACAATGTCCTTGCCACAAGGAATTTATTATCCAAAGCTCTCTTCCTACAAAGAGATCCACATGAGCACAAGGGTCTATCTGTGTAGATCTGATTGCAAAATCTGAACCTAGACCCTGATTCAGTAAGTTATTTAGGCACATACTTACTGAAGTACCATGCTAAATCAGGGCCTTACTTTAGAATCTAAGTACTTGCTCAGTTCACAATACAGAGTTGTACTCTACTACACTGGATTCAGTTCATCTTCAGCTTTGTCTATGAATTAAATCCAAATATGATGTTGGCAAACCAAACAAACATATAATATCAAGGCTTTGTAGGCTGAAAAATACAATTACTAAACAACATTCCTATGGGAGCATCTGGTGTCCTGAGTCCACTACAAACCTTCAGTTATCTGGCATCTTGTGTTTCAGAGGCTCCACCCAACCCCGTCTCCCCCACCCTACCGCCCCCCTCCCCCCAAAAAAACACCAACAAAAAAAAAAACCCAACCAAACAAAAAAAACCCAACCAAACAAAAAAACAACAATAACCCCTCTGTGGACCTCTCTCCTCACCACATTGTTTCATACTGCTACCTACTCCTAACTACTACCTTACATCTATTGTTTGACTTAGCTTAGTGGTTACCTGGTAGGTAGTTGACTACAGTTCACACAAGATAATGGGGCATACTTCAGCAGTATTCAGTTATTTAATCAGTGGTTTGAAATGTCAGGGAACTCTAAGAATTTATGGGTAACCTCTAGATGTCAGATAAACAGCAGGGATAGCACAAAGCTTAATTTCCTAGCTCAGGAATGGTTCTACTTTAATGTTTTCAAGTGATAGCTACTAGTATTAATATTATTCATATTTGGATTTAAAAATGGTCTTAAATATGCAAATATTTGAATGCAAGGACTTTCTCTTGATATAGCTCTGTGTTACTGGCATAATTCTTTACACAGTCAATCTGCATATTTCTGATTTTGGGACCAGTGCCCATATGTGACTACCATATAACTAAATATCCAGTTCCAGAACATACTGGCTATATGGTCTCTTAAAATCACATTGACACTTAAAGTGTTATTTCTTGGTCTACCCGTTTAATTAAACTGCTGCGAGGCTGACTGAGTCGCTCTGTTCTCAAGATGACATTTTCCTTTTGACTAAGCTTTCATGCTAATTAATTGGCAAGCTGATATATATTCAGGAAAGAAATCTTTAAAAGATCTATTAGTTAAACCTTTTATGTAAAACTGGGATCCCAAAGAGTATTTTGGTCTTACAAAAGCAGTAGTACTTTAAAAAAACAAATATTTTCCTTCTATGTTAACTTTCTTCACTCGTTGAGATGAGTTTTCTTTAAACTAAGATGGCACATGTTTGGTATTCTACTGTTCAAGAACTGATCTAATTTACATGCTGTAGAATAAATAGTGTAGTTTCAAATGAGTACAGAGTCAAATATCACATACAGAATGCTCTAAATAGCAACTTATCCAACCGCAGTTGGATACAGGACAAAAACTCAAAAACCTCTGCCTTAGATCTTTGCTAAAGTGAACATGTAGACTTGCTTATGGCACTAACTTATTTCAAACTAACCACATATTCCGTGTTGGAGGAAGACAAAAGATGAGGTTGGATATTGACTTATACTGTACCTATGTCTTATGTGCCAATTATTACCCTTATCATCAAGCTAACTACTTTAAAGAATAACCTGATTAACAACCCCTAACATAAGCAGAATTTCAGTCACAGACAGGATTAAGACAGGGAAAATGTTAAGAGTGTAATATCCCTTAAAATTAAGTGTACAGCATAAAGAGTACTGCATAAAATTAATGGGTAATTATACCAAGCAGTGATCATTCATAAAAGAGTAGCCACAAGCCTTGCTTCCCCATTACCAGAGCTAAAACCTGGGTTAGAAGGTTACCCAAAAAAGCTTAACATTATAATTTATTAAGGGTCTGATTTTAAGTGCTGAGCTCACACAACACTCCCTGAAGTCAGTGGAATTCTAGGTGCTCAGCACCTTTGAAAATGTTTTCCTTGCCATCCTACCATTTCTGTTGCTGTCACCAATCCAGGAGCTGTGCTGGTGTGAGTCCATTATATCACACAGCACCTCCTGTCACTCATTGACAGAAAGTGAGGTACACAGTGGTAGAGATTGCAGTAGCAGAAAGAACACTCTTGGTGGTGGGAGAAATTGGCTCTCTTTAATCCAGATTTTGTTGAGAAAGGCAGAGTGGAGAGGCGAATGAGGCAGAGAAGGTGTTATGTGGGGTTAAGAAGAGTAGTGAATAAAGCTCAATTGCCATTTTCTTTTCAGTGGGTTACTCTTTGTATTAGTATGCCATTATTTAGGCCACTGGTTCTCAACTGTGGTCCACTGTTTGTCCAGGGAAAGCCCCTGGCGCGCCGGGCTGGTTTGTTTACCTGCCGTGTCCGCAGGTTCAGCCAATCACGGCTCCCAGTGGCTGCGGTTTGCTGCTCCAGGCCAATGGGGGCTGCAGGAAGGGTGGCCAGCACATCCCTCAGACCATGCCGCTCCCTTCACCCCCCATTGGCCGGGCACAGCGAACTGTGGCCACTGGGAGCCGCGATCAGCCTAACCTGCAGACACGGCAGGTAAACAAACTGGCTTGGCGTGCCAGGGGCTTTCCCCGAACAAACGGTGGACCACAGTTGAGAACCACTGATTTAGGCAGAGCTATCCTTTTAAAGCCACCATTACCCAAGCAAAAGATTCAATACACAAATATACTAAGGTCTTGTAGGGCCTGACTGAAATACTTGATGGTTGTGGGAAGCATTGAGCTCCATTTAAAGATAGCTACCTTATATGATATGAATGAACTCAAAATCGCCAGTTAGTATCTCTACCATTATTTATTTATTGGATTTAGTAGGGATTCTTCCAAAGACTATTTCTGAAAGGTAGTCAAGTGGGCAAGATCATTTTGGGAACAGCAGGGGATCACATTGTCAAGTATAGACCAAAAGGAAGAAAACTGAAAGTTTGAATCTTGAAATGAAAAAGCTGGTACAATATTGTCAAGATCAGGACAGGAGAATGTCATCGGGAGAGATATGCCGGTGCAGAAGCACTCTTCTTGTGAGAAGCTAACTCAATACCACCAATTTGGTATGAGCTTCTCTCTGAGTGGCTATGATTAGTGGGTAAAGATGAAGGCTAGGGCTGCAGAGACCAAAGGCCATTGTCCATTTTAAAGGTGAAGCTCTGGACTTCAGGGGGCAGAAAAGACAGTGAGGGCTAAAGCTTACAGCAGGCTCAAGTACTGTGTTATTAAATATAGAAATATAGAAATACAAGGTTTCAGAGTAACAGCTGTGTTAGTCTGTATTCGCAAAAAGAAAAGGAGTACTTGTGGCACCTTAGAGACTAACCAATTTATTTGAGCATAAGCTTTCGTGAGCTACAGCTCACTTCATCGGATGCATTGAGCTGTAGCTCATGAAAGCTTATGCTCAAATAAATTGGTTATTCTCTAAGGTGCCACAAGTACTCCTTTTCTTTTTATAGAAATACAAGTAATTTAATTGTTAAAGCGGTTTGTGCTTTAGTAAGTGTCCATTACCCAAATATTACAGTGTTTTCCACTGTATTTACTTCTGAATGTGAAGTTCTTGATAAGAGAGAGGCTCTGAGTTTAAAATTTTGTAAACATGGCAGCACCCTCCAGCTTTTAGCATGGTCAAGTGTTCATATTGCAGGAGCTTTTTAGTCACAGCATCACCATTCACAGATTTAGTTCTGCAGGAGTCAACAACACAAATGAAGAAATACACAAGAAATGAAGAGATTCCAACTCTCTTCTTTTACAGCAGTCCTATGAGGATTGCACTAAAGGGCTAGAACAATATTGTGTTTGGATGTAAACAAATACTTTTGTTGCAAGAACTGATTTGGTTAAATTATAACTTCAGACTCAGACATGAAGGCTTAAGAATCAAGTCTTGTTCCCTACTTTTTGCTGTATTTTTACTCAGGTCACCGTACACAATTTCCGGTTCATTGTTTTATTATCATTTATTTCTTACTTTAATAATGGCCATGGAAAGGATGACTGTGTGTGTGCGTGTGTATGAGATCTCAGTTCATCACTGGAGACTCAGCAAAGCCTTGCAACTATGGAAAGGAATTCTAAAGACTGTCCTAAAAAGGAATATGATGCCATAGGTCTGCTTGAGCCATGAACTGATGAAAAAGTTTTATTATAACAGCAGCATCCTCTCCATAATTTCAGTGGTTTATACCAACACTTATCTTGTGAATAACTTGGAATAAACTTGACATTTATGGAAAATATCCAGGCAGTGCTCGTTTTGTGTAAGGGACCCTCTAAATATATTTTCTCTTTACATGTCAGAATGTTTTAATCTTCGTTATTATTACACCAGGAGGAGACATTGCAAACCTGAAAGAACATCAGAATTGATATTTTGACTGATTCACTTTGAGTGCAGGGAAATCTGAAATAACCTAGGATTATAAAACATGGGATGCTATGCTGAGCCTTTTAAAAATTTCTCGTCTAACTTCTCAATCTCACCCAGTCTTGCAGACCCTTTAAATAATTCCTCCTAAACTGAATTTTAATGCAACCTTTGATGTTAAGCATGCTTGTAACAAGGTGGCTGGGCTCTTCTGCTGACCCACCCTGTTAGCAAGGGTTGGGCCCAGAGGTGAAATAAGCCGGTACAGCGTACCGGCAAGAGCCGGTGCGCCGTACCGGGGTGGATCGGCTTCCCCAGGCGCAATTTAAAGGGCCTGGGGCTCCCAGCAGTGGCTTTAAATTGCTGCCAGAGCCCCGTTGCCGGAGCCCTGGGGTAGCGGTGACAGGGCTGGGGCAGCGATTTAAAGGACCCAGGGCGGTAGCGGCGGCCAAGCCCCGGGCCCTTTAAATCGTCCCCGGAGCCCCATCGCCGCTTCCCCAGGGCTCTGGCAGGCTCCAGGATGATTTAAAGGGCCCAGGGCTCCAGCCACCGCTACTGCCCTGGGCCCTTTAAGCCGCTGCCAGAGCCCCTGGCTGCCGCTGTTACCCTGGGGAGGGGGAAGGAGGCATTTGTCAGTACAGGGTGGGCCGGGGCTGGCTCTGACCTCCCCCAGCCCTGCCCCTTTTGCCCGAGGCCCTGCCCCTTCCAGAGGCCTGAGCCGGCCCCAGCCCAGCCCCGTACCGGTAAGTCCCTAGACTTACTTTCACCCCTGGTTGGGCCCCTCGCAAAGAGATGCTATTGAGCCATGCTGCTCACCTTGGCACTTTCAGATTGTTAATCCACACCAAGAGAGGGAGAAATACCCTCTCTTGTCAGAGAAATCTGGGGCTTGGGACCAGATCCCTAGGAACAGCCAAGACAAGGGAGAAGGCTTGAACTAGAGTTTGTTGTTTATTTTATGTTTAACTTTGTAATAAAGACAAACTCCAGGGAAGGGATGAGTTTTGATCCAGACAAGAATATGCTGACTGTATTGAAGCAGGGTGGGAAGACAGTATGCACAGAATCCTAAATTAGAACTCACTGTTTTTAAACTTCATTCAAAATCTAATGACCCAAGTTGTCTCTCTCTCTTTCTATTTCTATTTAAAAGGATGATTTAAAAATAATTAATAAAATAAAGTGACACTTTAATTGAAATATATAGGGTGTTGATTTTCATTGTGGAGGCTAGGGATTTAACCCTTCAATTTCCATTAGCATGAAGGCATATCACAAAACTATGTACCATAGTTGCACAAAACACAAACAGCTAGTTTTAATGTCAGAGCTATGACATACTAATAGAGTGCATTGTGAGAGTCTTGTTGGACCCTGTAGGTTCTACCTGCACATTTTCATTTTAATGCTGATGACTTTTTGACATTTGAGTGAATGTTATTACTGATGAAGATTATAAGTCGTGGAAAATGCTTGAGGAAGGCATAAGATGTGTGGGCCCAGTGCAAACTTCCGTATACACAGTTCTCCAATGCATATTCATACTCAATAGTCTAGGTGGTCTCTTTTCTTGAGCTGAGAATACCAATCATCTGATATGGGTGGTGGTTTTCTTGTTGTGGCCAGGGCCTAAATTTATGACCTAATCTATTTTCTGGAGATTAAAATCTCATGTATATACCCAGTACACCAGGTTTCTCTCCAAACGTTTCCCAGTAGTTCCTGTATTCGATGGAAATCTGGTGTATAGCTTCTCTCTCTCTCTCTCTTTCCTTCCTTTTAAAAGAAATTTTTGGGCCAGATTCTCAACTGGAATAAATCAGCATAACTGCACTGAATTCAGTAGAGTCTCCAATTTACGCTAGCAGAGAATCTACCTTTCAGGGATTTTTTTCTTCATGTTCATTGGACGCCTGTGAATGTCTGGTAGCCAGAATCTTGTTATAGTTTCATTTCCGCACTCTGTGCCCAGATTCTGTCTAACTTCTCTGTACATAGTTGTGTTCTCTGTACATAGTTGTATTCCTCCTTTTAATATAGTATACTATCTAAATGACTTCTTTCTTGGGGCCAAGGATATATAGTCATAACAATATGTTGTATATTACAACAATGAAGATGCTGGTAGGCTTCCATAATTTAGGAAGCCATAGAACCATGTCCTCCAGGATGGTGTAGCCATATAGCACCACTCTGCAGGAACAGTCTGTCCATAAAGCTATTTTAAGCAACCCAGACATGATCACCCCAGTATGATCCTTTCAGCCCAGAGCAGCAGAGTCATTGTAAGTGGTCTTATGATACACAGCTTTGCTGCTACTGGCATAGCAGGAGAAAAAGGGTGCGGCTGTAGAACAGGAGGAATAGTCTGCATATTCCTACACTATGCAGATCAAGGGCTCCAGTTTTGTCCTGTTGCTGCCTGATGTAAAATAGATGAAACCTCAGGCCATTTTAACAAGCATGAGGGAAAAGCCATGCACAGACCACACCAAAATTAGAAGAATGAAAAGGAAAGTTTTAAGTCATCTTTGCACAACACTCTCTGACTTGTCCTCTGTGCACTTTGGCTGTACCTACAGATCTGGCCCAGAATATCTGAGAATTATTAAATTAGATCTATCCTTGAGTCCTGTGTTACATTTAAAAACAATGTGGACTGCCACTAACAGCAACTAATCCAAAAATATATGGGTGGTGAAAAGCAAAGTGTGCAGACCTGCAAGATGCTCTTTGTCAAACTAAATGAGACAAACCAAATTCACCACTATTATAAATTGGCCCAGTGTTGATGGAATCAATGGAAGTGTGCTTGCTTACACCAGTAATATAACTGGCCCAATGCCTTCTGGCACTACCTTCTGGGGCAATTTAATGCCACAGATTGCATTACATTTTAAACAACAGGAGTTCATTATTCAAAAGGAGAAAATATGTACTGCTGAAAACATGTTGTCACTGAGTGGTAAAGAAAAAAGAACAGAACAGAGAAAAAAATATTTACATTGGTAACAATTGGTAAAATCAAACAGACATTAACATTCAAGATAATTAAAAAGTAAGTTCAGTGGATTATAATGCTATCACAGGATAAGGGTCTCCCACTGCTAGATAAATCCTGAGGATATTTACTTTCAAAGCAGGAGCTATTTAACCTGTAACAAAATACTTAATCCATCAATTAGTTTCTTATATACCAAGTAACTAATCAACAATTAAAACAGCATTATGGATGCTGGTGCTGGAATGACACTTGTTGAAACAAACATCAGGGTCTTTTACTAAAAACCTCATTTTGTTTGGCTTGGAGTTCAAATCTTCCTCTGTTTAAGCTGATGGCAATCTTTCCCTTGATTTGAAATCAAACAGGACCAGGCCATTATACAGTGTTTAAACAGCTCAGAAAATAGCTTAGTCCTAGAAATACAAAACTATTGAAGATTAAATTCAGTAAAGACAAGTGCAAAGTACTTCACGTAGGATGGCAAAATCAAATGCACAACTACAAATTGGGGAATAACTGCCTAGTTGGTAGTACTGCTGGAAAGGACCCAGGAGGTCTAGTGGATCATAAATTGAATATGAGTCAACAATGTGATGCCACTGAAAAAAAGCTAGTATCATTATTATGTGTTTTAACTGGAATGTCGTATGTAAGACACAGGACATGATTGTCCCGCTCTGCTTGGCACTGGAAGCCTTAGCTGGAATGCTGTGTCCCAATCTGGGCTCCACAGCTTAGGCAAGATGTGGCCAAATTGGAGAGAGCCCAGTGGAAAGCAACAAAAATGGTAAAAAGTTTAGAAAACTTGATCTATAGGGAAAGGTTAAAAAAACTGGGCATGTTAAGTCTTGAGACAAGAAGACTGAAGGGGAACTAGATAATTTTCAAATATGTTAAGGGCTGTTAGAAAGAGGATGGTGATCAATTGTTCTCTAAGTGATGAAGAGGGAGAAAAACTGTTCTCCTTAACCTCTGAGGATAGGACAAGAAGCAATGGGCTTAAATTGCAGCCAGAGCAGTTTAGGTTGGACATTAGGAAAACTTCCCAACTGTCAAGATGGTTAAGCACTGGAATGAATTGCTTAGGGAGGTTTTGGAATCTCCATCACTGGCGATTTTTAAGAGCAGGTTAGACAAACGCCTGTCAGGGATGGTCCAGATAATACTTAGTCCTGCCATGAGTGCAGGGGACAGGAATAGATAATCCCTTGAGATCCCTTCCAGTTCTACAATTCCATGATTCTATGTCCACTGAAGGTAGAACAAGAGGTAGTGGGCTTAATCTGCAGCAAGGGAGATTTAGGTTAGATATTAGGAAAAAACTTTCTAATTATAAGGGTAGTTAAGGTCTGGAATAGGATTTCAAAGGGGGGCTGTAATTCCCTGGAGGTGTTTAAAAATTGTTTGGACAAACACCTGTCAGGGATGGTCTAGGTTACTTCCTCCTGCCACAGTGCAGGGGGCTAGACTTGATAACTTCTCAAGGTCCCTTCCAGCCCTACATATGAATATATTACCTTTTCATGAGTACATTTGTTTCTCACTGGCAGGAGGATTATTTTTAAAAATAATTTTAATACCAAACACTGTGAAAATGATCATTTGGGGCCAGATCCACAAAAGTATCTAGGTGCCTAATTACCTTTTTAGGTACTAACTCCACCATTTGGGCACCAGTGAAATTCACAAAACCACCGCTCAGCTTCCACCTAACACCATAGGCACCTAAACTCCCTCTGGTGCCTAAGTTTCCACCCGTAGGCATTCATAAGATTGCTTAAGTGTTGATACTGCCCCACAGGTATGAGCTGCTCAGAGGCCTACTTCCAAATCAGGCAGAGCAAGGATTTGAATCTGGGTCTCCTACATCTCAGGTTACTGCCCTAATCACCAGGTTATTGGGTATGCTGGGGTGGGGATCTCTCTTGTTCCTCACCCATGAGAAAGGGCTGACCTTCCTTAGGAGCTTCAGTTCAGGAGAGCTGAGTATCCTGAGCTGCAGGAGGCTGTGGGAGGCACCTACCTCTAGCCTATTATGACCAATATCAATGGGATCTAGTTGCCTAAAAACCTTCAAGGACCTAGGGCTAAACCCTGTCCCTTTCCTTTGCATTTGGCTTCTGGCTAGCTTAGGCAGCTTCCCCCTCACCTTGCTGGCTTCTGAGACTCCTTTTCTTAGGTGCCTACCTCTCCCTGGACAATGCCTAGGGCGTCTGGGCACCTAACTTGGGGCTGAGAATTCCACTTGGCAGCAGGGCACCTAGGTGATGCAATGAATCTAGAATCTAGCCCTGAGATGCCTCAGTTGGGTTCACTATTGCTGGCCTTATTCATGCAAACTGCCCAAAATGCTATTTAGATTAGTCAATGAGTTTATTCAATACATATTCACTAACATGATAAAACAGAAAAAGGCAAATTTTCATTTTTGAACACAGAGTATTATTATCATGATATTTGTGATCTGGCATATGTTAGTTGCAGATGTTATTTATTCTGAACTGTCATTTAAGCTGTTTTCTCAACCTGACCATAATTATAAACTCTCAGATGAAGGATTTCCGTGCAAGACAACAGCCACAAATATTTTGGTTTGGACAAAAAATTAATTTTCAGAATGCATTGGAGCTTCAGATCACAGAGTCATAGAGCTTAAGGTCCAAAGGGACCACTGGATCATCTAGTCTGACCTCCTGTATATCACAGGCCACCAGCACTACCCCACACCTACACATTACCCCCAACAACAGAAATGTCCCCACAAGAGACTACACTATTATGTACCAGAGGCAAAGAATAGAAGGGATCAAGGTGCACCAGTGCTTGAGATCTCTGCAATGCCAGGAAAATGATTACCATGTGTACACATCTAAACAATTTACTACTACCAGGTAAATCCTCCTCTTCCATGTCCACACACACATCCGCCTACTACCAGAGATATGCATCACTTTCAGCAAAATTCATAATCAAGTCAAAATCCAAGTCAGCAAAACACCCAACCCCCTATAGTCTGAGAAGTATTCTCTGTTCTGTTACTGCCTTAACAATAGTGTGCTCACTTAGCATTTAATGGACGATTGTACTTGACATTATGTACCAAAAGCTCTAATCCTGAAAGCCTGAGTAATCTAAAACCCATTCCTGACAAGATTTCACTGCTGGAAGTCTAATTTCAAAATGTCAGCCAAAGTGGTGGAGCCATATATTGCATGCTTATTAAAGGTAATAAACCCATCACATACTAAAAAATCTGCTGTAATCATGCCCGTAACCCTGAAATGAGTATGAGACTATACAAAGATGAAAAATGTTGCCTTTCAAATCATGTGCTATATGAAAATGAGGCTTAATAAGGGTAACTGTTTTTATCTGCCTAATTGTATAGTCTATAACAAAGCTTTATCCTTTCATGAATTAAATGATACGTCAACTGTTAAAATTGCTGGAAATCTATAGAGCCGGAGGGCTTAAAATACAACCTGCAAAATTACACACATATTCTAAATATATATTTTTCATCTCACACGCTGTATGTCACATGCACACACTACCAACAAGGAAACAAAGACGATTCAGACTGACAAAACATTTTGGAAGGAACTGGACATTGCTGTGACTACTTCCCTCTTTTACCAAAATGCTTCTTCATGCTGTAGCAAAGGAGCAAACAAATGATAGGTATCTGTTAAAAGTAAGTGTCATATCAGCAGATTAGTTTTTGAAATATTTTAACTCATACATGGGATGGGCATCAGTTTTTGAAAGCGGCTCCCTAAACTGCACATGCAAGCAGGCATTTAAAGGTAGAGAAATGGCTAATGAATTAGGACTAGATTGTGATTTAGATTACGTGTCCATGTAGGGGAGCAAGGGGGAGCAAGACCAGCAGGGGTTACTCACTCCTTGAGTCCAGCATGCAGGAACAAGTGGACACTGTGCATACACTACCCTCCCCTCCCCAGAGCAGATAAGCAGGGTGGAGCAGGAGGGACAGGTAGTGGGCAGAGCCTTAGTTAAACTACATTGGCCAGCAAGTGAGGTATTATAATTGTAGCAAGTTACTACCCTGCCCCGATCAAGGAAGAAACAGAGACCGTGCCTCAGAGGAGTTTCTCTGAGGCACAATATCTCCCAGGGACATTCCTGAAATGGTGAAGCGTATTAATTAAGCACTCCATATAGCTATCTGTGGGTTGATTTTGAAATTCTATAGCAACGTGATCATTCTCTATCACAATTTCTAGGACTTTCCCATAAAGGAATATTCCTTAATTTCCAAATTTCCATGCATGTATGTTTGATGCAATATAATCTTTGCAGTCTGATTAAGATGGTGTAACAGAAATGTGATTTGTTTACATACTGGAACTGGAGATAGGGCATTTTATTAAAATTTAAATTATTATTTCAAAATGAATTGGTCATAAGATACTTGGTAAAAATGCTGACTCTTGCATTAGAATTACTTCAGAAGAGCAAACACTTATAACTTTTTCATCCCAGAATTTGTAGGGCTAGTGTTTAAAGCATAGGACAGCACTTTGGGGGCTTATGATTCTTTTCCGAGCTCTGCCGCTTGCAGAAATTGGGCAAGTCTTTTTATACTGTCTGGGTGAAATCCTGGCTCCATTGCAGGCAAAGACAAAATTCCCATTGAGGTCAGCGAGACCAAGATTTCACCCTTCATACCTGTACAATGGGGATAATCTGTACTTATCTCACAGGAGTGTAATCAGAGTTAATTCATGAGCACTTGTAAAGCACTTTCAGCTGAAAGACTTTATATAGGTCCAAAGTGTCTCCATATGCTTCAAATGAAACTGGTGGAAGTAACTAGAGTTGATGACAATTGCACTTGCATGTTAAGATTTTCCATAAAGTGAAAACAATTATTAGTGTGTTGCTTCATCAATAAAAGCCTTCCGTTAAATACAAAAAAAACATAATTATTTTTTAAATACAAAAAATGTCTTTCTCCCTTAATGGTACAGAAAACATGGGAAATGAGGTTAAGTTAATGACTTCTTTATGGCACATGAACTTTCACTAGCATCGTAAATAAGATCTGTAGCTGAAGAGTTGCAAAATTAAATCAGTTTAATGTTTCATAGCATATCAATAGAAAGTTTGCATTCAAATAATAGATTGATAGAGGGGGCCTGAGGATAAAGGACATAATCACCCAAGGGAGCGAAACCTGTCACTGCTTTTTGTAACATGATTGGAAAACCCACAATGCAGTTGTACCCTATAGGCAAATCAACCCCCCTAGCAGCTTTTAAATGTTAACATGGCTGCCTTGTCAGTATTGTGATTGTTCACAGAAAAGCTTAATAGAAAGAGCAATAAATTCAGTTGGATATAATGTCATAACTACTTAATGTAAAGCATTACTTCACTCTCTCTTAGGGTGACCAGATAGCAACTGTGAAATAGGCGCCTATATAAGAAAAAGTCCCCCAAAACGGGACTGTCCCTATAAAAACGGGACATCTGGTCACTCTACTGTCTCTGCTCAGCCAGAACCAAACAGATTCATTGTGCAAAATAAGACCCGATTTAAGCCGTTTGCCAGTAGAAATGTAACACATTCATCTTTTTTTTTGCCTCAAAAACCTTAGATATTCACTTCTAACTAGGGCTGTCTATTAATCGCAGTTAACACATGCAATCCACTCAAAACAAATGAATGCGTTATTTTCGTAACAAGCGTTAATTGCGCACCAGGGTGTCGTGCGCAGGGGGGCACCCCTGTGTGCCTCTGGGGCACGGGTGCCTGTCCTCCCACTGCCCTGGCTCCACTACTGCTCCCACCTCCCCAAGCAGCTGCTAAGATGCTCCAGAACAGGAGCCTGCCTCCTGCCTGCTGCGCAGCACAGAGGTAGGCAGGCTGAGCCACCGCCCAGGGTGCCGTGCTCAGGAGGGTGCCTCTGGAGCAGGGGTGCCCCTTCTCTCCCCACTGCTCTGCTTGCTGCTGTCTGCAGCCACCGCTGCTCCTACCCCTCCTTCCTTCCACCTTGTAAGAACCCTGGCCAAGCTGCTCCGGGCTGGGGGCCTCCTATCTGCTGTGCAGAGCAGGGAGGAAGAAGGGCTGATGTTGGGGTGTCCCTATCCCTCCCTCAATGTACCCGGTCTCTGCTGAGCTGAGTTGGGGGGACAGGGAGCCTGTCTGTGCTGCTGCCTCTGGGTCAGGAATGGGAGCTGCCTGCGGCTGCTGCTGTCTGAACAAGCATTCAGGCTGATGTGTGCTCCGCTTAAAGAGACAGTGTGCTGACACACTCCCTCACTCCAACACACACACTCCCCCCCAACACACACACACACACACTTCCCCCCCAACACCCAAAAATATTTAAATAAATGGTATTCTATTATTGTTTAATAGTCTAATTAAAATAGCAATTAATCACTACACTTTTTAAATCTCATGATTGTGATTAACTTTTTAATTGTTTGAAAATCCTACTTCTAATGTACACTGAAATGTGCTGACTGTAAGACAAGTGATGGAGGAAATAACATGATGTATAATACCAGAAGTCAAATGTACAGGAAATTGTCCAACATGCTTTTACATGAAAAACTTCCCCTACTAGTGTTACTGTGGTTAAAAGACTAAAACTTACTTCAGACCACACAGAATAATTTTAAAGGAAAATGAGACACATGATTAATTGTATTAGCTTGATCAATAAACATTATTTTAATTAATTTTAAATGCCAGTACAGGAATGTATAAGTGACAGTACTAGCCATTACAAGCTTAGAAGAAGAAAAAAACATTTTCCTTTGTACATGTACTTTAATGTTTAAAAGTACACAGCCTGCTTTAATCAATATTTTACACACTAATCTTAAAAAACCCATCTGAAATGACATACCATCTCAGGATCTGGTCTATTTTCTTTTGACTAATTTCATTATTTGTTAATGCTTGGACTATAACAGGGAGGGTTTGCATTTTGATTTCATAATTATGAATTTGACTGTCGTAATCTCCAGTGGGCCAAATTCTGCTCTCTGATGTGCTCACAGCTCCAGCCGAGGTCAATAGAAGTTGTACAATTGATGGCAGAATTTGGCCCAAAGCTGCTTCCAGTATGCAAAAATCCTTTAGTATTAAACCAATATGGGTCGATATAAGTATAATAAGAGTCTATAGAAATTACTCTAGAAACCCCTGAAATGTAACAGGGCGTGGTATCTTTTCTTGAGGTTTATTGAACCATTCTACAACAATCTACAATTTTTTCTATTAAAGTCTATAGAGAATGGTTAAAAATATAGAAAACTCATAATTCTTCCATTACATTTAATGGGAATTTTCCATAATAGTATTTTGACAATTGAATCAGTAGGTGATACTCAGTAATGATGACATAAAACTAACTTATTCACAGCTCTGCACATTAATAACTTTTCTATCATTTTACCAAAATCTTGCCACAAATCATACAGAACAAGGCCCCAGTCTTGTAAAGAGCTGCTGCATGGAGCGCTGAACTTTTGTGGGGCACCAGTGAAGTCAATGGAGGCCAAAATCAAATGCAGTTGCAATGTCATCTCACAAAGTTAAGTGGTTCTGACTAAAGATCCTGTTTATTACATCTATATAACATAAAGTTTGTGCACTTGACCTTCCGACTCCCCTTTATACTTCATACCATAACGACTACCTCACTAAATGATCCAGACTTAAAAGAAAATCATGGATAGGGATTACTATATATAAGGCAAAAACTGAGCATCCCACCAAGTCAACAGATTAACACCATGGCAAGTACAAACTCTGATTTTATGTTCCATCTGTTGCAATTAAGCTTTTAATAATGTTATCTAAAAATATGAAGTAATATGGCTTTGTGCTATTCTGCCTGGAGTACTTACAGTTAAGGGGTACATATTCAGTAGGCGCTACATGGAATTAGTTGCCTGTTTTCCATTAAGATTTCCTGAGTCTCTTTCTCATTCTGACTTCACCTCACAATGCTATAAACATGTCTTTCATTTTCAGAACACTGGAGGGGCTTGTGCTGTATTATTCCCATTCTCATAAAGAGGTATTTTACCGTTTAAAAACCTATGCAAAGTTTGGAAAATGTACCCTTGAATGTCCCCTAAATAAGATTTTGGAGGCAACAAATCCCATGTTTTGGATTGCAGTCACTGAGGAATTAAAGAAACTAAAGGAAAAGTGACCATTTTGCTAGCTTTTAGAAAAGCAGCTAGTAAGCATAAACAAATAGGTCCAGATTTCCAGTTTGTTCCAGCTACTTTAAGTTGCTATGTTGCGCTGGTGACACAAAGCAGCTGTAAACCAGGTGCTTAACCAGGCAATGAAGATGGGTTTATGGCTTGTTTGCATCACCAGAGCAGTGCAAAGCAGCTGAATCATACTTAGTGCTTGATTCCTACTACCTTGCACTTTGCGTAGTCACCCACACCTGTGCAAAGTGAACACAAAAATGTTGCCGTTCTGCTATTGTTCTACACCTGCTTTGCATAGATATTAATGGATACTCTACAAGGCAGTAGAGAATCCAGCCCTACGTAGGTTTTGTTTTCAACCACATTCTTATATGGATTTCAGCAGGCAGGCTTTAGTGCACATGTGCACTAGTTATACTGAAAAGACATACCAAGACAAGCTCTGAACATCACCAGTGTGATGTTCCTAACCTCTGACAGCCCAATGTGCAAAAGCCTCAGGCCAACCTGGAAAGTGGGTTTCCCACATGACTGGAGGGTGATGCGCAATTTGTTGACTAATTTGACTAGATTTAATTTTCTTTGCTTTTTAAAAATCTTTGGGTATAATTGTTTAAAATAACAATCCGTAAAGGCAGCTTTGATTTTAAAAAAGGCACCATCATAAATTAATCAAAATATTCCTGTCTTAGTATAAAAGATCACCAAATATTTCAAGATTTGATAAAAAAAACACCAGCTTCCCAAAACAGATACAAAATCTATATAGCTATATCGGTATAGCAATAGGAAAGACATATAAGAACAGATCAATCACCTTAAAGGATGGTCTTGTGAATAAGGTACAGGAGTGGGACTCAAAAATTCTGGGTTCAGTTCCTGGTTCTGCTGCAGACTTGCAGAAGTCAGTTTATCTGTGCTCCAATTCCCTACCTGCAAAATGTCAATAATAAAACTTCCCTATGCCACAAAGGATAAATAAATGTTTTGCATTGACATGCTGCAACAATGGGGGTCAAAATAGCACATACATAGATGCACATACTTAGATGGTATATAGATGTATACCAGGGGAAAGGATTGGGCCCAGCCTAAAAAGGAGTCTAGTCTGTGAAAGAAGCTTATTGGAACATCTCTGAGGGTGAGATTTATCTGTAATCAGTTTCTTAATGTATTAGCCTTAGACTTGCATGTTTTTGTTTTATTTTGCTTGGTAACTTACTTTGTTCTCTCTGTCATTACTTGGAACCACTTAAATCCTTTTTATATTTAATAAAATTACTTTTGCTTATAAATTAACCCAGAGTAAGTAATTAATTCCTGGGGGAGCAAACAGCTGTGCATATCTCTCTATCAGTGTTTTAGAAGGCAGACAGTTTATGAGTTCATCTTGTATAAGCTTTGTACAGAGTAAAACGGATTTATTTGGGGTTTGGATCCCATTGGGAGCTGGGTGTCTGGGTGCTAAAGACAGGAGCACTTCTTAAGCTGTTTTCAGTCAAGTCTGCAGCTTTTGCAGGACATGGTTCAGACCTGGGTCTGTGTTTTTAGCAGGCTAGAGTGTCTGGCTCAACAAGACAGGGTACTGAAGTCCCACGCTGGCAGGGAAAACGGGCTCAGAGATAGTCTCAGCACATCAGGTGGCAGTCCCAAGGTGGTTTCTGTGACCCAACCCATCACAGACCTCTCCCCAGCCCAGCAATACTACAACTCTGTCTGCTCACATTGAGGATTTTCCTTTAAGGCAGGGAGGATACAGTGGTTTTGTCCAGTAAGGTGACCTGTCTCCTGAACAAGCTGGTCCGCTGTGCACCTGTTATATTATTTATGGTTTGGAAGGCCCTGGATAATTAAGGCTAGATAAACCCCATTGCTAGGAGCACGTTATCTCAGCTTTTAGAAATTTTCCCCCTTAAATAGAAATCATTAGCATATATAAACATTCCCTTTCCAGAGTGCTTTGAGCTCTGCTCTAATTTGGATTTAGTTACTTTGAAAGATAAATAACTATAAATATTAAATTGAACTCAACATTACACATAATGCTTAAAGAAACAAGGGTGTCTACCATACACTGAGAAACAGCTTCAGATTTAAAAAAAAAGCACAAACCGCTGTATTGTTTTCAGCTTGATTGACATCACGTTGCTCCTAAATAACACGTTGCTCCTAAATTAATTATCATTGATTAAGTTTAGAGATTTTATTATATACAAATTATGACTTATTAAATGATGCATTAGTAGCATTTTTAAGGAAATGAAATCTTTTCAGTTATTTTAAATGATTAACCACGTAAAGCTCTGGCTCTCTGTCTGGCTGAATTTCAAATAAAACATGAGCCAAAAATTGCATAAAAATAACCCCCCAAAAAACCCATAACGTTTTTTACCTAGGTTACGCATAAAGAGGCTGTAAACTGGGCAAAAGTAGTCCCCAAGGAAATCCCCAATTTTAAGGAGGTTCCCCAGCTGGCACAGAACTGCTTGAATGATTCTGTGCTGACTCCCTTTGCAGTCCCTGAATTAGGGGCATGCTGGGGGCAGTCTGGGGAGTTAGGGAAAGAAAAGAACATGGCCCAGTACACTTTGGCTATTCTCAGCCTGCAGATCCCATAGGAAGTTGGTGTGGCTGTTACATTCTGACCATTTAAGGGTTCTTCAGTGCCTAAGAAGAAAGAGGACTTTTGGAGATATTCCTGGATTTACACATACATGCTGAGGCCAGTACTGCCTTTTTCCATCAGCACCTGGATAGAAGGTTGTGACTTTTCCTCTCTGATGTGGATTTCACTAATAATCCCACCCTTTGTGACCTCACTGTTGGTCACCCTTGAGGACCACTCAGTGAACTAGTGCAAAAAATGGATCCTCATTTTGCACCTAGTCTTGCACCACTGAAGTCAATGAGAGCATTCCCATTGGTTTTGATGGGAGCAGGATCGGATCCTTTCTTAGCAACACTAGCCATATCAAGCATTGGACACTTCCTCTCCATCAAAGATATTAGCTTCCACTCTACTGCTCGGTACAATTCAAGGTATTTATTTTGATCTATAAAGCCTGACACAGTTTCACGCCCAGTTACGTAGGAGACAACCTCTCCACCATTCACCATTCTCCTGTGCACCATTCACTGGTTGAGATCAGCAGCGGGGCAATTCAGTTAGTAGAGCTGAGGTGCTCAGCACTAAAGGCAGGATGTTCTCTGTGTAGTTGAAGGTGTCCTCCTTTCTTCCCATCCCCTCATGCTTCCACAAGAGATCTGATAAAGCTCAAAGGTGCTGACCTTGAGCGCACAATGCAAGGATATTGTATTTACTCAGGGGGGTGAGTGTGAAAGGAGTTGAGGCTTTTATATGTGTTAATACATTACATTGAAAGTTTGTTCAATTGGAAACACTCCCAGAGCTTTGAGGATGGAATTCATTTTTGTCAACAATGATAATTATTAATAATTAATCCTACAAACCTCTCAGATATATTTTAGCAGCTAAAATTAGTGAACCTAAAATGCCCAGCTTTAAATTATGCATATGTCATAGACGCCTCCTCTTGCACAATCTTCCGTGCCATGTCCATCCAACCTTTCCCAAGCTGATAAAGCCCAAATATCTCAGGGCACCTTGGCCACAGTCTGCTCTATCCCTTAGGGTAGGGGGATTCCCTTAGTGTCGGGGAATGTTTGGGGGACAGAGGGGAATTTTTTACATAAGGGACAGGGACATGTGTTGAGCGTCAGCACTCCTCAGCTGCTGGATGGCCTACTGGGGACCATGTCAAGCCAGGCATCCCTAAGGATGATGCTGGCACCTTAGAAGACAGTCCTGCATTGTGGCCTGTGTGAGTAGATTGCTGCATCCACATGGAGCCCCACACGAAGTGGGTTCCCATGGCGCCACAGAAATCCTCCAGTGCAGATCACAATGACGGATTCAGATCTTTGTGTGGTGTCAGTCTCCATTGTGAGAAGTTAGCCTGGGAAGGATTTTTTCTGTATTACTTAAAACTGTGTACCATTATAGCTCTGTTTATGTACCTTAATAGAAGCGACTGAAAACAAAATTCCATATTTAACCACAAACAGAGAAACAGCTTGTTGCAGAAAAGCATTACCAATATGAAATCAACAAAAAGGACATAGAATAAATTAACTAGAGTCTGCACTGAAAGGCCAGTTGTTTTGTGTACTCATAATTGTGCATTTTCAATGGCTTTATTTTCATCATCACTTAACATTCCTTCCAGAAACTGCTAAACTATTACCTAAGCTTTTATAATGCACTAGCAGGTTTCTGCTTGCCAGCTTCTAAGGGAAAGCCATGGGAATCAAACAGTCCAAAGTATCTGAGATACAATGGAAAATTGATAATTTAATGGGGAAAAGAAATCCTACTAGCTGAGAATTAGCAGAACATGGCTTTGGGGTTTCTTGAATTATTATTTTTTAACTTTAATATTGCATAGCACTGAGAGGCCAACCAAGTCACAGACAGGAAATGGCATCATACAAACACACAGGAAATGATAGTCTCTGCCCCCAAAGAGCTTCTTTGGTTCTTCCTCACTTATCACACACACTCACTGACTTCTAAAAGTTCAGCAGAGTCACCCAGCCTTCTAGTTATTCTTGAAAAGACTTTTTGTCACCATCAAAATGATGCATCAAAGTGCTGACTTTTGTGACCACTCAGCCACAAAGTGTCCAGGTCACATATTGCTGACAGTAGGAAATTCAGGAGGTCACTTTGCCAGACAACAAACATTTGACAGCAGAACAATACAGTTTTTGGGAGGCTTCACATCCTGCTAATGCCAGTACTTTGAAAATAATGAGCCTGTTCTAACAGCTGTCCTCCTAGAATTGAATGGGTTAATAACTTCTGCTTACTGAAGATACACAGGAAAGCTTCCTGTCCTTAGCTAGGGAACATTTCCTAGCATTAAAAATGCCTGTTTTATTAATACATAATAGAAAATTATTCAGTGACTATTGTTTGTTTAAGGCATACATATTATTAACATATTTATGGAATCACGTTCATTTTTCTCTGTAGGGTTTAAAAATCTGGTTAAAATACATTTCCACTGCTCTTCAACAATACTATGGCTATATCAGGACAGTACAACCTTGATGCCAAAATCAAAGGAAAATTCAATATGCTTATGGAGTAATGAAAAAAGACACTTGCTCAGTTTCTGAGCTCTTGCAAATTGGTCATTGTGGATACAGGTATTGTGAAAATAATATGCAAGACAGCAAGTGAGTGTTGTGTCCAGTTTTTGTACAGCATTAACTCTGTCCCTAATATTGAAGTCTAAGGCTATGATTTGTAGCAAAATCACTTTGTTATCCATTGTGGCACAATTGCAAGGCCTTGTGACATTACTTGGTTCAGTGGCACATTATTACTATTCTGTATTTACTTTAAAAGATAAGAATTATCAAAATGAAGGTTTTATAATGGTAATTAAATTGGTAACACTCAAGCCTGAATTCTGATTGACATGACATAAGAGGATATGCAGTAAAAGACAGAGACTTGAGAGCCCTCTTACATACAAGAAGTATAAAATTTCAGTGCAAATAACAGATTATAAAATTAATCCCATCTTTTTAAAACCGAAGTTTCAGCAGCAGTAGGTTCTGACATATTGGGAATTGTTGTCCTGTATGGCTCAGCTAAGCTTATTAAGGATACAATTTTCATTCTAAGCCCTTACCTAACTTAAAATGGGCTTTAGGGAATAATAAATCCACTTAGATTTTCTTCCTTAAAGAAATTATTTAACAACTACAGTATGTTTTGGAGATGTGATAGTTATGAATATAAAGACACACCATAAATTACATGCAGTTCTTCTAATGATTTCCAGTTATGTAATCAGTGACTGGTGGTAAAACATTTTGTGCCAACCTTATTCACACTTCCTTCCAACTGCTGGACTCTTTCTTCCAGATACACTTCTATTTTCTTCAGAACAAAGAGATATTAAAATGTTTTTTTCACTTGTTTTTAAAACCCACAAAGCTAGTGCAGGCTGAACTTTGTGACATTAGAGAAATATTATCAGTTTTAACAGCTGGAGGCCTTTTTTATTACAAAAATGTAAGTTTCCCTGCAGAGTTCTGAAAAGTCTCACCTTTCCATTCATTAAGAAAGGCCATGATTATATTCAAATGCAATGCTTCTTAACTTTAACTTTACAGTTTTTCTTTCACAATTATTCCTAGGACAATTTTCTCTTCAGTTGCACAACTGCACATAATTATTTGCCCATAAATTTACTTCATCTAAATTCTGACAAAAGCAGCCGAAGAGGAATAAACCAAAACACAGACACTGTCAAGTCATTTAGACCCTAAACTGCACCTCCAGTGAATGGTTATCATTGGGTGGAAAATTTCCTTCAGATCCTAAATATCACTTTGACTTCAATGTACCACAAATTAATCAATGTAATAAATAACACCAACTATTCCAATACAAGGGCCGGTTATCACATAACTGCCTTCTACAAGGTTTCTTGTACCTTCCTCTAAAGTAGCTGGCTATTGTCACAGATAGGATACTGGACTGGACTGATCACTTAATTTGATCCAGTGTGAGAAATTCCTATGTATATGATTCTCTCATATCTTTAATCTGCAGTGGCAAAAGAAAAAATAATCAGGCATAAAAGGAACATTGATTAGCTAGCGAGATCTGTTTCCAGAAGTCATGATAACTAACCAAACCAGGAAACAATCTCTTGCCATATTGGCTTATGATCCATCTTTGGACCTGATTCTGTCAACCTTATAAATGTATAACCTCTGCTACTTACATGAGTAAGGATTACTTATGTGTGTAAGGGTGGCAGGATCCAGCCCTATATCTACAGGCCAGTCAGCCTCACCTCAGTCCCCGGAAAAATCATGGAGCAGGTCCTCAAAGAATCAATCCTGAAGCACTTACAAGAGAGGAAAGTGATCAGGAACAGTCAGCATGGATTCACCAAGGGAAGGTCATGCCTGACTAATCTAATCACCTTCTATGATGAGATTACTGGTTCTGTGGATGAAGGGAAAGCAGTGGATGTATTGTTTCTTGACTTTAGCAAAGCTTTTGACACGGTCTCCCACACTATTCTTGTCAGCAAGTTAAAGAAGTATGGGCTGGATGAATGCACTATAAGGTGGGTAGAAAGTTGGCTAGATTGTCAGGCTCAATGGGTAATGATCAATGGCTCCATGTCTAGTTGGCAGCCGGTGTCAAGTGGAGTGCCCCAGGGGTCGGTCCTGGGGCCGGTTTTGTTCAATATCTTCATAAATGATCTGGAGGATGGTGTGGATTGCACTCTCAGCAAATTTGCGGATGATACTAAACTGGGAGGAGTGGCAGATACGCTGGAGGGCAGGGATAGGATACAGAGGGACCTAGACAAATTAGAGGATTGGGCCAAAAGAAATCTGATGAGGTTCAATAAGGATAAGTGCAGGGTCCTGCACTTAGGACGGAAGAACCCAATGCACCGCTACAGACTAGGGACCGAATGGGTCGGCAGCAGTTCTGCGGAAAAGGACCTAGGGGTGACAGTGGACGAGAAGCTGGATATGAGTCAGCAGTGTGCCCTTGTTGCCAAGAAGGCCAATGGCATTTTGGGATGTATAAGTAGGGGCATAGCGAGCAGATCGAGGGACGTGATCGTTCCCCTCTATTCGACATTGGTGAGGCCTCATCTGGAGTAACTGTGTCCAGTTTTGGGCCCCACACTACAAGAAGGATGTGGATAAACTGGAGAGAGTCCAGCGAAGGGCAACATAAATGATTACGGGTCTGGAACACATGACTTATGAGGAGAGGCTGAGGGAACTGGGATTGTTTAGTCTGCAGAAGAGAAGAATGAGGGGGGATTTGATAGCTGCTTTCAACTACCTGAGAGGTGGTTCCAGAGAGGATGGTTCTAGACTATTCTCAGTGGTAGAAGAGGACAGGACAAGGAGTAATGGTCTCAAGTTGCAGTGAGGGAGGTTTAGGTTGGATATTAGGAAAAACTTTTTCACTAGGAGGGTGGTGAAACACTGGAATGCGTTACCTAGGGAGGTGGTAGAATCTCCTTCCTTAGAAGTTTTTAAGGTCAGGCTTGAAAAAGCCCTGGCTGGGATGATTTAATTGGGGATTGGTCCTGCTTTGAGCAGGGTGTTGGACTAGATGACCTCCTGAGGTCCCTTCCAACCCTGATATTCTATGATTCTATGATTCTATGATCTGTTAAATAGGAAAGGAAAAATGTGTCAAGGAAATAATGATTATTTTAAAGTCTTTAATCAGCCCACTTGAGTAGTCATTGTCCATAAGAGTATTCCCAATGCCTTGACAACTGCAAGATCAGGGCCCTAAGAAGCTATTACTTAGAGTGAAAACCAAAAATTTAAAATAGTAAAAATGAACCTGATTTTTTTTAACGTTGAAATTTATCAGTGTTCTTGAATACATACAGAGACAATGAGGAACACTAAGGAAGTATAGAAGAAACCTAGTTGTCTAAATGGATAACACTAGTGCACCACATTTTCATCTCGTGCTTTCAAATGATATTCTTCTAAAAGGACTTTGTATTTTCCTAACATGTTTTGGTTTGTACAAAAGAAGAATATTGAATAACAGATTTTTTATGATGTCGGTTTTCTATTGCATTTAGCCCAGATTTTGTTCTTTTAAATGCATTATTTTACCAAAGGCTGTCTTGTGTTTCTATATCCATTTTAGTTTGTGTTACAAATGGATTTGTCCGTGTCTGTTGTAATATGTGGACTGGTAATCTGTGCCACCCACAGTGGAAGACTAACAAGCAAAATGCTGCCTCCCACAGAAGGATGAAAATCACCAAATACTTGAATGTTGATTTATAATTATTATTATAATGGAGTCTATGGAGTCTGTTACTATCGTATCTGCACTTAAAAATCCTGTTTCACCATCTCTATTTAGGAATGAAGTGCCTCCCCCCTGAATTCTGAGTGTATGAATCAAACACATGCCCATTTAAACTGTGCTAGGCTTTACAGGTCTCATCTATCTCCCATTGGCTACTTTGCAATTTGAACTGGAATCCAATAAACAAACCCAAAAGCAACAAAAAGAATGTGTGAAGCCAAAAATAGGTAGCTTGAGTCATCAACAGCTTGCCAGAAACTACTCAAATAGGTGTTTGTGAGGGGATAAGATATTTATCCTGAGGGCTGTGGGGGTGACTTCCAGAGGAGAGGTAGCAATTAAAAACAGGCCTTAGCGGACACGGAGGGAGAAACTCCATACTGGGAGCAATATGATAAAATGTCTGTATGATGGGAGAATTGTGACCCTGAATCGTACAAGGGTAAATCACTGTAAAATTTCAGAATGCCTTTTAATAAGACTATTCTTCCCCCCACCCCCTGGCTTTTTCTTTGTAATGCTGTTTAGAATAGCTGACTAGAGCTCATAACAGGAGTCGGGTATAACTGGTAGTACTTACACCTTTCTAATTTCTATATAATCTCTTTCTTATAACGTTAAAAGTCAAATTTGTTTACAGAATCCCAAACTGACGGCTACAGTTGAAATATTTTGAGAAAGAGACCTCCTGGTGCTTTCAAATAGACCCTTCTCCTATCCTCCCAGTCAGGTATCAGTACTGGGAGTGACTACCTGTGTACTGATCTTGAGTTAGGAGAGAGCAATGTAGGGTCTGCTTCACAGAAAGACTCGTAAAAGTCTCAGAATAGTGAGCTAATCCACCTGAAGTTAACAGGTTTTGTCAGAGTTTGGCACAGGGAAGCAGCATTGTTTAAACAGCCCTAATACTTTAACAGGTGTTCATTTAAGTGGGCTTCACTGCACTTAACTGGTTCTATGCTCCTGAATGTACAGCACATAGGCGTAAGGGGCAAAATACACTCTGTTTGCTGGTCTTTGGAGTACAGACACATTCCAGTGACATGGCTGAACCAGCTCTTCAAAGAGAGCCACTGCATTCAAATTCCACACACAGGCAGAGGGGGGAAGGGGAAGGGGTTAAAATGGCTTCCTGGTGTTCACAAGAGTAGGAGGACCTATGCAGCCAGATCCTCAGCTGGAGTTAATGAGTCATGCTCCACTGAAGTCACCAGTTTAGGCTCTGAGTTTACTTCCTCAACTGTAAATTACCTTCTTCATTCATTGTTTTCTAACACAACCTCAGTGTTGTTTTCACATTGTGTGTGTTCCAGCTGCCCTGGAGCTCTTGCCTGCTGTTTCTTAGCTGTGCTACCACTGGTTCCTCTGCCTCCACAATAACCCTTTCTAGAAGGTGGCTTCAGGTAGGGTGAAACAGTTCACGTGGGCTAGAAGCAGAATTAATACCCACATGGGTATCTGAGGGAAGCATGCTACATACAGTGCTGCTCCCTGGTTCCACCGCTCCACAAAGACTCCTCCAGTCCCTGGTGAGCTTTAATTACACAGCCAGCTACTTCAGGGAGTGAGGAGGGGACATGTTATACTGGCTCCTGCTGCTTCTATGGCTTTTTCCATTGCTTTGTAATTTCATGGGCTGCAGGCCATGTGTCAGGGTGGAGGATAGCATAAAGGCATTTATTTTGTAAAAAGAAGTAACCTGATAGCTTCATCCTGCCCAAACAGTTAAGGGATCTAATCCAAATTAGCTAATGATCTGTAATACTTTAGGCATGTTTGCTTTGGTTTGGTTTCTAAGCCATTTTTATTCCTAAATCATTTATGCAAACTGATGATGAGGGGTTCTTTTGTACTGTAGGTGATCAAAGAGAGTACATTCAAATCCGGCCCCCTAGCCATCCGTCTCAAAATATGCTCCAAGTTTTAACACAAAGCAGACTTTATGGCTGAGTTGTAAACCCATGTAAATAAGAGATTATCACCAAAATGCTGCAATAGTGAGTATCACAAACCCTAGGCTACAATTAGATAGAAAGGATACAGAAAATTAAACATGCCGTGATTGATCATCTACCTCACCCTAAAGGGTATAATCTTCCCTTGATGGGCACACATGCACACTATTACAACTGATAGAACGGATTTCAGAGTAACAGCCGTGTTAGTCTGTATTCGCAAAAAGAAGTGAGCTGTAGCTCACGAAAGCTCATGCTCAAATAAATTGGTTAGTCTCTAAGGTGCCACAAGTACTCCTTTTCTTATTGATAGAATGGATAAGTGTGCAGGAAGGAAAAAGCATATACTCCTGAAAATGTAGCTATTTCTCAAAAGCCACACAGACTCCCTTTGAGGCACCAATGCAGGGCAGTCAGCTAGCTCTGAAACATGACAGAAACAGGTTAAGATGGAACAGAATTAACTTCCCCCACCTGTAAAATGCATTTTTGCGGTTTGTTTAGCACGGTTCTCTTCCCAAGGAAAACAGTATTTGTTTATCTCAGATGTCTACTGTGTTTTTATTTACCATGCAACTCTTAATGAAGCCAGATAGTTTCTGAATGTGCACATACTAAAATAAAAAGGGAATTTAGAAAAAAAAATCAGGCCAATACCTATCAGTACCTTATGGAGGGAGGGGGGAAGCCTACTCGATAAGTTAGAGCTGGAGCATAATCAAGATTTATATCTTCAAGCAACAAACTCTACACAGTGAAGAAATGCAGCCATTTTTCTTGATGGCAAAGAAAACAACAGCAAGCAGATAATATGGAAAGAGTTACATGACATAATCAAGCCTTCAAATCACTGAATATAGTTCCCCCCACCCAAAAAATGGCAGTCTCTACCAAGCAAAAACTCAGTGTTTGTGTAGGTTTAAGGACACTTTCTAGTATTTGACAAAGCACACATCTATTTGTCCTGTTAGCTTATTCATGCAACATGGCATCTTTACTATTAACTCCAATGGATTCAGAATCAGGTTCTCAATACCAATATTAATGAGTTTTAAATCAGAATTGAAAGGAGTATCTTCAGCACACTAATCATATTAGAAATATCCCCATGTTTATGTAAAGTAATATGCCTAATATTTTATACAGAGCAAGTTTTATCTAAGAAAAGAAACCAAGAAGCAGAAAGAAGTATCAAAATGTATAATAAATTAACATGCTTTATATCTCCTTTCAAGTGCAACACTGATTATATTTAAGCAGGATACATAATCATAGAAACTTTAAATCAAACTTTATAGCCTTTTTGAAAATTCTGCCTCCAACAACCTTTATTTCAAAACAGGTGAAAAAGCTCCATGGCCTACACTTCAGGTCTAATGTCTGAACCCTCAAGTTGAAATACTTGAGTGGGAGAATTTTTGCCTTTAAACATTGAGTATTTGAAATATAAAAGCTATTCCATCTTTGAAGAACTTAGACTACTTTTATATGGCCCCATCAGTACACACACTGTCCATTTCTGCCTCTGGGAAATATTGTGACCCTTTTTAAGTGAGAAAAAAAAAGGACAGAACATACTTTTACAGAGAAAGTACAGCATTTGAAACTCACTTAATCTTCATTAATTCTTCATACACAAAGGAAAGTCAAACCATGAAGAATACAATCAGCCTTAAAAGACTATTGCTAGTTTTAATATGCAGAATACCTATGGTATATTTAAAGTAAACAAAAAAATAAGAAATAATCTGCACTTCTTCAGTGCAAGAGTCATAATTCCTTTATTCACACATTGCCAGTGTGCACAGAAATAGCTCTACAGAAGTACACTTTTTTAAAGTTGGAACAGTTTTTAAATAAATAAAAACTGGTCTGTAAATTGATTAATGCAAAGAGAGAAATCTACAATCTGTAAACCAGGACAACAACAAGCTGTCTGTAATCACCATATCTTCATTTTGCTTAATTTACACACTGCTCCAATTTACTACTATGGCCCTCACCATATCTAAACCTATCCTAAACCCAGATCCAGTTCTAAGTCCAATAATAAATTTAACAAGTGGGCCAATATAATGTAACATCAAAGGTGAACACCCTTGAACTTTGTGGTGTTGGGATTAGTATACAGATATTCATTAATGTGATCAGATACCACGGTGATCATGGGGGTACAAAAATGAGAATAGGATAGTATAGAATTCAAACTTGGTTAACCAGGTCTCTCTCTCTCTTCACACAACGTGAAGACAAGTCCTCTTATATTTAATGTTTAAAATGCTTCCCTTCCTTCTAAAGTCCCAGAGCAGCAACACCTATTCTCCAAGAGCCAATTCCCTGCAGTCCTTATTCAGGGAAAATTTCTGCTGACTTCAGTGAAACCTTCTCCTGAGTAAAAACTGCAGCATTTGGCCCCCACACCTTTAATAAACTCCACAACTGGATCCTGTTTGTATAACCAGGGAATAATATTAATATAATTCATATAAAAGGTGAATGTCAAAAAGCTTTTTCCTCTCAAACAATGGTTAAGAAACAGATCTTTTTTTTTCTATTTCTGCCTCTTCCAGATCAAATTTGCTCAGTTAACAAGGTAAACTAAGTTTCCCGTCCCCTCAAAGGAATTGAATTAGAGATTGCCTTGGTTCCAGGCTCCCCAGCTCCAAGCACGCACATGCTTGAGTGGGATTATCACCCCTTTAGTTAGGGAGTGATAATCCCTGTCTAAACCAGGATCCACAAGGAAGAAAGGAGAGCAGCAGAATACGGACCCTGGACTTCAGAAAAACAGACTTTGACAACCTCAGGGAACTGATGGGCAGGATCCCCTGGGAGAATAACATGAGGGGGAAAGGAGTCCAGGAGAGCTGGCTGTATTTTAAAGAATCCTTATTGAGGTTACAGGGACAAACCATCCCGGTAGAAAGAAAGTAGAATAGAATAGTAGAAAGAATAGTAGAAAGAATAGTAAACATAGCAGGTGACCAGCTTGGCTTAACAGTGAAATCCTTGCTGATCTTAAGCACAAAAAAGAAGCTTACAAGAAGTGGAAGATTGGACAAATGACCAGGGAAGAGTATAAAAATATTGCTCAGGCATGCAGGAGTGAAATCAGGAAGGCCAAATCACACCTGGAGTTGCAGCTAGCAAGAGATGTTAAGAGTAACAAGAAGGGTTTTTCAGGTATGTTAGCAACAAGAAAGTCAAGGAAAGTGTGGGCCCCTTACTGAATGAGGGAAGCAACCTAATGACAGAGGATTTGGAAAAAGCTAATGTGCTCAATGCTTTTTTTTTGCCTCTGTCTTCACAAACAAAGTCAACTCCCAGACTACTGCACTGGGCAGCACAGCATGGGGAGGAGGTGACCAGCCCTCTGTGGAGAAAGAAGTGGTTCGGGACTATTTAGAAAAGCTGGACGAGCACAAGTCCATGGGACCGGATGCACTGCATCCGAGAGTGCTAAAGGAGTTGGCGGATGTCATTGCAGAGCCATTGGCCATTATCTTTGAAAACTCATGGCGATCGGGGGAGGTCCTTGACGACTGGAAAAAGGCTAATGTAGAGCCCATCTTTAAAAAAGGGAAGAAGGAGAATCCTGGGAACTACAGGCCAGTAAGCCTCACCTCAGTCCCCGGAAAAATCATGGAGCAGGTCCTCAAGGTATCAATTCTGAAGCACTTAGAGGAGAGGAAAGTGATCAGGAAAAGTCAGCATGGATTCACCAAGGGCAAGTCATGCCTGACTAATCTAATTGCCTTCTATGATGAGATAACTGGCTCTGTTGATGAGGGGAAAGCAGTGGACGTGTTTTTCCTTGACTTTAGCAAAGCTTTTGACACGGTCTCCCACAGTATTCTTGCCAGCAAGTTAAAGAAGTATGGGCTGGATGAATGGACTATAAAGTGGATAGAAAGCTGGCTAGATTTTCAGGCTCAACAGGTAGTAATCAATGGCTCCATGTCTAGTTGGCAGCCGGTATCAAGTGGAGTGACCCAAGGGTCGGTCCTGGGGCCGGTTTTGTTCAATATCTTCATCAACGATCTGGAGGATGGTGTGGATTGCATCCTCAGCAAGTTTGCAGATGACACTAAACTGGGAGGAGAGGTAGATATGCTGGAGGGTAGGGATAGGATACAGAGGGCCCTAGACAAATTAGAGGATTGGGCCAAAAGAAATCTGATGAGGTTCAACAAGGACAAGTGCAGAGTCCTGCACTTAGGACGGAAGAATCCCACGTACCGCTACAGACTAGGGACCGAATGGGTCGGCAGCAGTTCGGCAGAAAAGGACCTAGGGGTTACAGTGGATGAGAAGCTGGATATGAGTCAACAGTGTGCCCTTGTTGCCAAGAAGGCCAATGGCATTTTGGGATGTATAAGTAGGGGCATTGCCAGCAGATTGAGGGATGTGATTGTTCTCTTCTATTCAACATTGGTGAGGCCTCATCTGGAGTATTGTGTCCAGTTTTGGGCCACACACTACAAGAAGGAGGTGAAAAATTGGAAAACGTCCAGCGGAGGGCAACAAAAATGATTAGGGGACTGGAACACATGACTTATGAGGAGAGGCTGAGGGAACTGGGATTGTTTAGTCTGCGGAAGAGAAGAATGAGGGGAGATTTGATAGCTGCTTTCAACTACCTGTAAAGGGGTTCCAAAGAGGATGGATCTAGACTGTTCTCAGTGGTAGCAGATGACAGAACGAGGAGTAATGGTCTCAAGTTGCAGTGAGGGAGGTTTAGGTTGGATATTAGGAAAAACTTTCTCATGAGGAGGGTGGTGAAGCACTGGAATGCGTTACCTAGGGAGGTGGTGGAATCTCCTTCCTTAGAAGTTTTTAAGGTCAGGCTTGACAAAGCCCTGGTTGGGATGCTTTAGTTGGGGATTGGTCCTGCTTTGAGCAGGGGATTGAACTAGATGACATCCTGAGGTCCCTTCCAACCCTGATATTCTATGATTCTGTGATCCACAGCCCTTACGATGCTCACAGCCTCTGGTCCAACCTCTATGGTCAAGGAGTGTGTGTTTTTTCCATGTCACTTCCTATTCTTTTTTGAGAACAGGGGAACTCAAAGGAAAAAAGTTCTGGAGAGGCAATGCATTTGGGAATGCCAACTACGGGGGATATGTCTCCTTTCAAATAAATGCAACTTGCTATATACTAAAGTAGAATATAAAACTTTTCCAATTCGTGTTCTGGGGTAAAATTTTCAAAAGTACTGAAATGACTTAGGAGTCTAAGTCCCACTTACTTCCAGTTGGACTCAGGCTCCTAAGTCACTTGTGCACTTTAAAAAATTTTAGTCAAGGCCTTTATCTGCATAACTCCTCGTAAAGTCAATGAGATTCACATGACTCCTTCTGCAGCTCCCAAATAGATATACTTATACAATATTATATTATGAATTATTGTACAAGTATATATTTTGAGGTACATTTTTCAGCATGTTGCCATCTACCTCTCATAGACTAGGTGGAGGTATTCTGCTAAATTCCTAAGCACTGATTTGAAAAGTGAATGACAGTAATGGAGATGGATGAAGGCAAGTACTGTCTGAAATTAAGGTTTGTTGTAGAAAAATATACTATTCTGTTTTTCTAAACCATTTGAACAGTTTTATTTAATTTAAAACAACTGCTTTTTGTTGCTTGGGAAAGCTACCCAGTATCACTCAGAGATTTGTGATGACCCAGTACATAGAAGTGACTACATGTGATAAAGATAGCCTGAAACCAGGTTTTGTTGTGATTATTATCAGTTCTGCAATCTATACATAAACAAGATGCACAAGGCTATTACTATTCTATATCCATGAGCAATCAAAGGTCTAATAGTTCTATATTTATCTGGTACCCATACAGTCTTGCTACAGCATCTTAGTATATCTGCTTGTGCACATTTTCAAGAGTTGTACTCTAACTTCCAAGCAATTTACACTTGCCTTTTGAGTGTCAGTGTATTTATAAAAAGACAAACAACAACAACAACAACAACAACAACATTGTGGCACAATCCTATTACAATTATTAAAATGAGCCAGAATTTGGGCTTCTGATGTTTTATGGCTTTGAACTATTTCATCTTTGAAATTTAGTTATAAAACAGACAAGTCTACCACAGAGAACACAGCATGTCCAAAGAGAATGATACCAAAAGGGATTTTGGAGGAAAAAATTAGGAAACATGTTAAAAAATTTCCTTTGCCTGTTAATATTTTACCAAAAATCTCTAGTCCAGTGAGAATGGATTTGTTTCCAAATTAAACACAAAAAATAGATATTAAAATACAAAGTCAATATAATCAATCATACCTTATTATGTGTCTGAGTTTGTCCAACCAGTATAAGAATATTTGATGAGATAATAGATAGGCAGAAATTAATTAGAATTATTGACCTCTCCGATCTGATGTACCTGTCCAAATAAATATAGAATAAAAAGGTTCTAAAGCCATTGAAAATGAAAATATCATAACAGATAAGCAACCATAAATACCTGAATGCAATTCTTAGAAATCCTGGTGACATTTTAAAATGTTAGAGCTCTGTTACCAGAATTTCAAGAGAGAATTTTCTGTTAAACATTATTACTTGTTTGGTATCTCCTACTAATACAAAAAAATATGCCAGTTAGAAAAGATTTTGTTTTCATGATGTATTTTATAATTCCCTCAGAATGTCTCAAGACATTAAAGCTAGATTCTATCTAGCTTCCATTTTAAACCGTTGGTATTACTGATATGACATCATATTGATTATGATGTGACTGCATAAATTCAGATCAATAGTAATATAATTTCTTCTGCTGTCTGCTTCTCTATGGGAATGTTCATAGAGGGGCAGATCCACAGCTGGCATAATTCGAAAAAACTCCATTGGATATGGCCCACAATATGAATTAAGATGCAGTATAGTAGATGATAACATGGCAATGCATTCTTAAACACTTACATTATTAGGATAATTATAGCACACATTAATCTTGAAGTTTAAACTACATTTACAAAATAATGTGTGTGAAGAAGTGATAATACAATAAGTCCTTCATCTTCATATGACCAAATAGCAAAGATAGCTGATCTTTGTACTGGTTGATACTAAATTATAGTAGTGAGTATCACATACTCTCTGTTGCCAACTTTTGTTACATTATTCATTTTACAAGTCTATTGGGAAAATGGTTGATAGGATAACAAAATACAACTGTATCATCTGGTTTCTTAAAAGTGTAAATGTTCTCATTCTGCTACATTGTGTTTTGTATGCTGAAGCACACCAAAACAATGACTATTTCAAGAAACTGTATTATTGGTCTGGTTTTCAGAGGTGTTCTGCAACATCATTGACTTAAATCACTGGGAGCTGTGGGTGCCCAGATTTTATGAAAATTATTCAATTTATTTACAGCTTTTACTTTGCCAGTACAGCTCAGTTGATGCCACTGTCTCCAGTGGGCCAGAAAGTCAAACTACCCCATGCCAGGCCTTACATGCATAACCACAGCTGACACTTTAGGGCACAGTAAAGATGGGTAGTTTGAGGTGCTGTGCTTTGGACAGAAAATAAATTATTGTCCTTTCTGCCCAGTTGTCTAGTTATAAGTTGAGGAGTCCATTACACTTTTCATAAAAAGAGTACAAGATACCCCCAAAACGTTCCTCCTATAAATAAAAAAAGTATAATGTCCAAGGCTGTGTGTGATTTGGCAGATGACTACAAAAAGGCTAGTGCATTTGCCTACACACTACTACTCTCTAACTCCTTATTAGTGATGGTCCTGAACCAGACCCCAACATCAAACACCCTGGAACTATGAAGAAGCTCAAATTTGAACATGGAATCAGAACAGTTTTTTGCTACTCAGTGTGTGGATAAATTTAGTGCTCAGGAAAGTTAGGGGCCCACAGCATTGCCCTGAGCCAGGCAAGTGATGTGCAAGCTTTTAGATACTTTACTAATGCACCTTATTTCTTCTGACCAGCAATGTTACCATTCCAAAGTTCTAGGCCTCTTTTGAGCAGACACTGCCAATCCAGACAAATTGCAGGGGTTTTCTGCTAACTAAATATATTTTCAAGGGTGACATAACCAAGCCCACAAGAACCAAGAATCACAAAAGTTAGTGCAGGAAAACCCTTTTTAGATCCACTGTCCATCTTTCTGCCAATGCAAGACTGTTGACTAAAGTGTACTCCTGAAAGCTTTGTTCACTCCAGCTTTAAATAACTCAAATGCTGGGACTTTCAAAGGTCATTCTACAGTTAAAAAGGCCTCACTTTTAGCACATACTTTCTGATATAAATCTAAATTGTCCTTTCTTCAGTTTCATCCAAACCCTGTTTTTATGCCTCTCAGCTCACATTAAACAATTATTTCCCAGCTTAGAGGGCCTTCTACTGGGAACCACCACTAATACATTCAGCCTCATACCGGGTCTCCAACAATGCCAGATACATCACAAGACACAGCAATAACCCCATAATGCACCCAGTCAATTCTGCAGTTGGGGAGTTGGGAATCACTTTCTGAAGCCATCTTATACTCAGTTTATTTCTTATTTATTTATTTAGCATTTGAATATTAGCCAAGCCAAGCAATAGTGTTCTTAGTGATCAAGTGGAGCTCTTGGAGTCCATGCTGCATTTGGTTAGTGGGCACTGCTTGACAATGTGTGTCATTGAGCTGCATTGCAGCTGCAGCTTGAGTTATCTTGAAGACCCCAGTGGAGCTGGTTGACTGCAGAGAGGCCTTGCCCAGTCGGGAATCGGTTAAGAATGGGCCACTGACAACGTGGCAGGTTGAAGCCAGGCAGGGGGAGCAGTAAGGTCTGTGACTAGGAACTGATTGGAGGTTGATATTGATGATGGTTGATAATCCTTATAATTTTTTATCCTGGCTGGAATACCCAGGTTTTCTATATTATACAAAAACGTCTAATCCTCTCTCTCTCTCTCATAGAGAGAAATTTAGCTATTTATTTTGGTACTTAAGCTATTTATTTCAGTAATAACGTATGGCAGCATATTCTATTGGTTAATGTTACATTTTCCATCCTTTTAAGCTTGTTGTCTTTTAATATCATTAAGTGCCATTTTGTTTTTGTATTATGGGAAAGGGTAAATAGCTGTTCCTAGTTTGCTGACTCTGTCTCTCATTATTTTATATCTTTCTCACTCTTCTTGTTCCGCACTAACTAATCATGCTATTTTAAATCCCACCTCCTACTGAATTTCTCCATATCTTTCGGTTGCATTTATGATCCTAGGGGTCCCTAAGGTGCAAAGCAAGTTCAGTATTAGACTGTGTCACAAAGTCCCAACCAAACATGTTTTTGAAGGCAGACTGCTTCATTCTGTGCTCGTCAATGAATGATGAGCTGAAGTGTGCATACTCAAGCATAGTAGTCTGAACATCTGTGAACCTGCAAAACCTGAAACTTGTGTGACTTTCATATGTAGATTTTATTACACAAATACCTCATGTTCAAACATAAATGGAGGAGAAGTAGGTCAGGAAATAGGCCATAAGCCTTGATTAAAATATAAGAATTCACCTCTGGAGGAATCCTATAAAGTGTATATTAACTGTCTGACTACTGCATTGAAAGGGCAATCTCATTAATACTGAAGAGGAGAGAGAAAGTATGGACTATAAAGTCATCAGTGGACCAAGACAGACAAGCAAATCAATTACACTAATCAGATTTATTCCAGATCAATTGCAACATGCACTGTATAGCTATTTTGTTTTAAAATGCCTACTGTTACGACATATAGAAGATAAGAACATATCTAATGACATCCTGAACTACTCATTTAATTCCAAACAATTGTGCATTTCCATTCAACCATGTCATCAATTACATACCTCCATAGTGCTGCATAGACAACTGCTAGGGTGATCAAGGCCAAGCATGAGAGACCACTGCCTACTATTAGGGTTACTGAGGGGGCACCAGATGATTCCATGATCTGTAGGTTACAACAAACTACTGTGAGAGAAAACCATCTTCCAGGAATTAAAATGCCAGAAAAAAGCAATAAAAAGGAAAATGCTTAAAACAGCTACTGTATCATAGCCAGCCTTGGTAATATTAGGTATGAAGCAGACGTACTCCTTCTAACTTAATTCCCAATTTGATCCATTCCCATCTCTGAGATCTCTTTAATTACTGATGCCATCCAGAGAGGCCTTAGAGCCTTAAAATGATTTATTATACCACTACATAATGTTTTGTAAAATAAAGCAAATGGTGATATTACAACTTAATAGGACACCACGGTACTAATTTAGGTGTAAAAGGCACACTAGTTAAAATTAATTTAAATACTTATTTTCCTTGAAAGGTAGAAATATTTTGAAAATAATGTGCTAAACAAATAGTTTGTTTTATTGACAGCTATTAAACATCATCCAGTACTTTATCCAAGATCTGATTCATGTTCACTGCAGAATTACCAAACTTTAGGACTTTTAATAACTTTGTTTGAAGTGCAGTATTCTCACACACTTAGTTTTCTTGGGCCTCTGATCGTATAGAAGAAATGGCAATATAAGGGAACACAAAAATATTGTATGCTTCTTCTGAAGAACTTGGAAATCTAGAATGATTTAATCTGTGCTATTCTGAATTAATAACAGAAAAATAAATACATGACCTTGAAAAATAAACTTGCTTTCTTGCTGTAAAACAATTAGTCTCAGACATCAGTATTATGCATTAGGGATATCTCTGTGTGTATTCTAAAATTAACATGATATTTGCTAATGCAAATTAAAAGACCTAAAAGTTTGACAAGATATTCTATATGGCTTACCGATATGCTGTTTAAAAGTCTTGAGTATGCATTGTAAATTACATTTCATCAAGATATCTTTCGTCAACCAAACAAGAGCTAAGACTAGTGTACTTTTAGGCCAGATTTTACACCGAAAGTCATGCTTTATTTCAACCACTTTGTTTCCAAACAGCTGAAGCTTACTGATAAAAACAGTCTCTGATCATATACTTCCAAAAAGAGGAAAACCAAATTATTGCCCTTTTGGGTTCAACTTCACAACGATTTGCTTTTTGGACTATTTTTACATGCAATAATACCTAGAATGGTTGCTTCTACATTTTATGTCACTCCTTTCCATGCAAACTTTGTTATTTTTCTTTAAGATGCCAACAGACAACACAGAAAACCTGTACTGAACACATCCAATGCAGATCTGCAATGTGTTTAACTACCTTATCTAGGGTTTTCATTCTGCTAACAGCAATAAAACCTTCTACATTCCTCTTGAAAGATTAACACCCTTGAAAAAGGCTGTTAAGTTGATAATCGTTCAATATGAAAGTTTTCAACACATTTGCATTACAATTACAAGGCTTTCCTATAAAATACGGAGATGGAAGCCGTTCGAAATTGACTAGAATTTAGTTGTATCACAGAATTTGGAATTCATTTATCTGAGCTACTGTAGATAACAGGAGACTAACAACATTTTGCCAACCTGCAGTATTTAAACAATTCCTCGATGCAACGTCTGACATCTACCTAACAGAGAAGCTGGACAACAAATCTTCCTGCTTTTGCGTTAAACCTGGATTTTTGTCTTTGTTACTTACTATTTCTCTAGGTTGCTGAGCCAAAATGGCGAAGGTAGAGAGACGATCACATAAGCATTTCGTATGGGATGCATCGGTAAGCACAGTTTTACATCCCTGGGTGGACCAGGTTCCCAAAGAGTCGTTCCTGCAAAGGAGAGAGAGAGAGAAAGAAATCGGGATAATTATGCCTGACGGTCAATTCCATGAAGCGAATATGCAGTTTAATTGAGAGGAGAGTCTAGTGTAGTTCCCGGACAGAAGAGATCTACTTGTTGTTCAATAGGACTTAATTTAGATGCATCTCCAGCTGTACAGTAATGCGAAGGGAGAGGGGGGAAAGGCAGGGAGACGGCTTGGCGGCGTGCAGTGCGCTGTCCAGCGTTCTTCCTGCTGAAACCTCGCCTAGCTCTGTAGAGCCCTCTGCTACCAGCAGCAGCCTTGGGCACGGCCGGCCAGCCACTTCCTAGCCTCATCAGATCACTGCAAACCCTGATCGGGGGTTGGGAGCGGGGGGAAGACAGGCTTGTTTCTTTTTCATACCAGCTCTGTCTATCTCTCGCGCCTTGTTTTTTGGGGTGGTCGTTAGTGTTTTCTCTTTTGTGTGCGTGGTTAGTTTAAATGCAGATGGCTTTAAAATGTCTGTCTAGGTTACACTGGTTGCATTCGGAGATGCCGGATCTTCTGCTCCTCTGGCTATTTTTGTTAAGGGTTTTTTTTTTTTTAAACGATCAGCCTTGGAAATTTCACCCTGGAAACGGCAGCATCAGATGCCTCCGACTATTGCCTTTCCCTCAGCTCCAGCAGAGGGACGGATTTCAGCACAGCAGCCCACAACATCGCCAAAGAGACACGAGTTCGCCCTCCAGACATCACTCAGCCCAACTCACCTTTCCCCATCTCCCTCCCCCGTTCCCTGTTGTTTGTTTTATTTGGGGGGCAACTGTACCGGGCTAACCCCAAGCCAAAGGGGTCATTTTAATGGGACTTTCCACCCTCTGCCATTAAAAAAAAAAAAAAAAAAAAAAAGACTTAACCAGCCTCCGATTCAATTAGACATTCAAAATGCTCAAATCCACCCCAGCAGAACAATAAAAATGGTATCGACCCACGTTTTCTTTGTGCGGAAAGAGAGAGAGAGGGGAAAAACCCATCTCCTCTGTCTGTGAAACACAGCACTAGGATCAGTTCTACAGGAGAAAGACTTCGGTTTCAACTAAATCAAGCCTGTTATCTTTACATAGGTCATATTTAGAGTATAACCATTGGATTTCTCCTCCCCCCACCCCACAAATGTCTAGGGATCAGATGGAGACACTGCTGCTGGTAACAGCATGTGTTGTCAATTCTTGTCAATTTCACTCTAGGTCACTAAATGACTTGAAATGAGAAAAAGAAACAGGAAGACATGGGGGGGGGGGATAACTACGTTTAATTTTCATTCACCAGGATCACTCTTCTGTTCACCTCTTCTGCCTCTAATAACCCACATCCGTGTGATTTCTCCAAGCCAGGGCCCTCAGGAAGCGGAGATTTGTGATCCCTAATTCCCTTTCAGAGTACAATTCACACTATCCCACTTTGGTATCTTATGCCACTAGCTTTTCAGTGCCCAAAGGCAACACTTGTATCATATTACCTTCAAATCAGTTTCACATAAAAAACAAACACAGACACAATGGGGGAATCTTAGATGACAGAAAATCACCAAATCTCCAACTACCTAAGCTTTCCTTTAGAAGCCTCTATTCAGGCATTTACCCTTGCACAAAGCCAAACAACACTATACCAACATCCACTTTAAAAAATGTTCATACATTTTATTTAAACTATAATAAATTCTGAAGCATATCTTCTGGTTCACCTTACAATTTTATTTTATTAGTTTTCCTTTCTCTTATCTTATTGTGACACACAGTTAAGGCCAAATGAAGTATATTTATCTTAGCTGATTAAATATTTAAGACAAATGATAGCTTAAGAGAAATTGGCATGTTTTAAAACATAAGGACAGTATTATTCACTCTGAATTTAGTACACTCTGAATTTAGTACACTGAATTTAACTTGTGTTTTGCATGCACAATGCATCCATTTAACACTAAATCTTTCAAAACTGTGACCAATGAATAGCCCTAGGTGAGTTATAATAATAATTAAAAAAAAAAAAAGAAACATAGACAGCTATATAGACCAATTGTATTTAAAACAAAACAGTCCTGATCCTGATCACAATTAAGCTGGTGTAAATCAGGACACTCCATTGATTCAGTGGGTCTGATTCTGCTTTCAGATACACTCACGTAAATCAGGAGATAAAGTCACAAAAGAGTTGAACCAGTGATTGCAAATGGCTACCAATAAAACCACTATGTGACACCACACCATCATGCATTCTATAAATGTCACATATTTCACAAAACAACTACACTAGAAATACTTTAAAAATTGAGGCTAGGATTTTTCAGAAGTTCTCAGTGCTGGCCTACCTGCTCCTCTTGAACTCAAGAGAAACGCCCACTGATGTCAATGGTAGCAAAGTTAGGCCAATACTGAGCACTTTCAAAAATACTACCCTTACCTTTTTTCTCCCTTTTGATGCAGGACTGTGAGATATTGAAATTTAAAACTATCACATGTTCAACATTGCCCTTCTTTCACCTCTTTATTTTGGGGGGAGAAATTCCACTTTTTGATGACAGTGAGACACATTTCTGTGGCAGGTTGATTATTTTGAAAATGATGGCTGTTTGAAGCTGTTTAGAATGCCAGTCTAAGTCCCTCAGAGTAGACAGAATATAATACACCAGAAACAATGTTATTTTTACTATTCAGTAACTTCCCTTGCAATATTATGTGATATACTTAAAAATATTCTGATTACTGCAAACAATGGGGCTAGTGGCTTAGATTTGAAATGGGACTTTGTACAGTAAAATGTTATGTAGGAGCATTTTCGTATAGTAAGATTAATTCTCAGAGGCACAACTGCCAGAACTGATTGCAGACTGATGATTGGGCCACATTTGATGTGCTAGCAACCACATTTTGCTTACCTGTACTTTTCTAGGTATCATGACACAATATACACACTTATTATTGATATGTTTTGTTGAAATTAAGGGTACAAATGCCCTATTAACTGCAGTGCTATTTTCTCTACATAAAAATAATGATTAGTAAAATTGTGCAGTGGCAATACTGTCAAAACTGTCATGTAACAATGGACTTATCACATAACATACACCAACTACCATATTATTCTACTCTGAGTCCTAGCCAATAATACAAAATAGGATGGGTTTATTATGGGCCAGCTTATTTACTGTTGGTCCATACTGGTAAATGGAGAGACCAATGGAACTACCTGTCTGGGTAATTGATCACCAATGTGAACAAGGGGTTTACAACCCGTCCCTGTGTGTGATACTTTAGCAATGTGTTTGCTGGTGGATAGTTGTATTTTAAGGTAGGATGAGCAGCCCTTTATATTGTTACATACAAAAAGTCTATGTTAGTTAAATAATATGGTGCAAAGCTGAGTGCTCAGAAGTTAGGAAATGCCAAAACTAAGGTTGCTGAATTAACCTTAATTCAGCCCCCTTGTGCATATGTTTTATGATACCATTTTTAATTACACGAGCAGGGCTCCGCTCACTCCCCAATCCTCCCAACTCCCACACTGACTTAGGTACAGAGAAGCCACAGAAAGACTTAAGGAAGTATATACTTCCCCTTAAACCTCTGCATGTCCACACAGCATGCGGCATGAATTCGTGCACGTAATTCTTACTGTGATCAATCTTCTGAATATTAATAGTGTACTGCAACCAACTGGGTCATCACTATAGGTTTTGCTAGTTGTGAAAAAAGATTATAGGGCAAACACTACATGCAACAATATTGCAGAGAAATATTTTTTCAAACCCCTGGAAATTCAGAAGTTTATTCTCATGTAATTTATAAAAACTACGTTATGGAAACATGAAAAGTGAGCTGTAGCTCATGAAAGCTTATGCTCAAATAAATTTGTTAGTCTCTAAGGTGCCACAAGTATTCCTTTTGTTTTTATGAAAATGAAAGTACACATATTGGACAAAAGCATCTAATACCACATACTGCCATCAACATGCTCACTGACCTTGTGGGAGGCCAAAAAAAGTAGAAACCCCTGAGAATTCTGTTTCCTTGCTGATCTCTAAATTGAAAATAAATCCTATTTAAATATTTTTTTTTTTTTTTTGCAAAACAAACGTGCATCTGGGCTGGAAACCAAGTTTTAGTCCGGTGCGATTTGAAACAGATGAGATACTAAACCCTGAAAAATAGAATTTATAGGAGAAACACTACCATAATGAGCATGTGTTAGTTGTTATACTCACTGTATAATAATTAATGACCACCCTTTTGCTCAAAATATGGTCCTAAGTAAAAGACAGCATCCTTGATCATCCCTTCCACTACCATGCACAAAGACAGTCAGATTGGGTGCATCTAAGCTGGAACTGTGGAAGAGGGGAGTAATGACTCCATGGCATGATCCCACAGATGTACTTCTGCAGCTATAGCACAGAACTGGAGCACAGCAGAAGAGAAAGAAATGAGGTGAGGAAGGATGACCACTTCTTCATATTTCTTGGGGTCTGGGAAACATAAGGTATTGCCGACCTCTTAATATTATCTTATTCTGACTACTTTTCTATTTTATGATCTATCCCCCAGGTCAGAGTATCAGCAGGGGGAAGTTAGTTTTTCTAGTGACCCATCCACTCTCAGTCTTTATTCACTACAAAAATTAATTTCCCTCTGCTGATACTCACACCTTCTTGTCAAGTGTTTCAAATGGGCCTCCTTGATTACATTGGCCTCATTAGCACTACAAAAGTGATTTTTCTTCCCTTGGAATTCACCCCTTCTTGTCAACTGTTGTGAATAGGCCACTTCCACCTTAGTTGAATTGGCTAGTTAGCACTGACCCCCTACTTGGTAAGGCAACTCCCATCTTTTCATGTGCTGTGTATTTATACCTGCTACTGTATTTTCCACTCCATGCATCTGATGAAGTGGGTTTTAGCCCACAAAAGCTTATGCCTAAATAAATGTGTTAGTCTCTAAGGTGCCACAAGGACTCCTTGTTGTTTTTGCTGAAACAGACTAGCACAGCTACCACTCTGAAACCTGACACAAATTTGGGGAACAGAAACATCAGAGCAGAAGACTAACTACTTTCTATGGCTTCATCTCTGACTAACCATCTAGATTTCCCTGTAGAAAGTTGATCTGGAGTTAATTCTATGCCTTTCTGCTACATGCATGCTGCCAAGGGGAGGAGGGCAATATGGGATGGCCTCTTCCTACTTGTGAGATTTAGGTTTTCCTTTCCCTTTGGTATCGCAGGATGAACAGAGGTGGAAGAGGCTGCACTTCTTTTCGACTCCATTCCTTCCCAAACCAGTCCCCACTGAGGGAATGATTGCGAAGAAATTAGCATTGATCAAAAAGGAGGAAAATATTTGTAAAAAAATTGTCTTTGTTTTTGTGGAAAATTTTTGAAATTAAGTGTTTTTTTCACCAGCTATATTGTCAATTCCACAGACTAATTTCTTATCCTCTTTCCTGCTTCCTATTGTTTTCTCCACATGAGGAGAGGATTTGGACTTGAGAGTATTGGTCATTATTCTCTGCTCTGATTGTTGCTTCTGTTACAAAACAGTTTTGCTATGTTTGTTGAGAGTGAAAAGGAGAATATATAAAATACCTGATAATACTTAACATTGTGCTGAAGAATCAAGTTACAGAGAGATCACATTACTATTGTGTAAACAAGTACTCCCTGACTATGTTGATGCTGGGAGAGGAGGCTCTTTTGTGACTCTCTTTATAACAGAGATTTTGCCTGTTATTTCTAACCATTGTGGAAAACAATAAACGAGTCATGTAAAGGATCTTGCTATGTTAAAAAGATTTTGTTCTTATTTATATTTTCAGTGTTGAGTTTAGTAGTATTTCAGTTGTGATAGAAATAACACATTAATTAAATCAATGTTATAGGTTAGCATTACAAGATATTCAGTAGAAGGCAAAAATATGGGGGTAAAACATTAATAATACAGTGTTCATAGGAAAATAGGACATAGGACTGGAAGGAATTACCTGAATCACTGAGTCAAGTTCCCTACTATCACAGGTAACCACTTCATATAATTCCTTTCATAAGCATACCAAGTTCCATCTTAAAAATAGTTAAGTTGTTAGCCCCCAGTATTCCTTTTGGAAGACTGTTCCAGAACTTCATTCCTTTGATGTTTAGAAACCTTCTAATTTCTAGCCTATATTTATTCATGATTAGTTCTCATGAATGTATTCATGACCAGTTTATACACGTGTTCCTCTGTTCAGAGTTTTATGATCATTTTTATTAGCTTTACTCTTCACAAAATAGGCATAAGCTTTGGTAATCATTTGTTCAGATTATATAAATAATTTGTACAGATTTATTATGAGCTAGGAGAAACTTTGAAAACTGATATTTTCCCTGTGACCAACCTGAGCAATCTGTCAAATGTTACCATTATCTACAAGTATCCCTAGCAATAAGGCACCTTGGTAAAGAGCATATTGCCAGGAACTTAAAAAGATGAGGTCAGAAGTTCTTCATGAAAATTAAAAATTGAGGGTTTGTCTAAGACTGCAGAATAGCAGTAGTTCAGTGATTCTCAAACTTTTGTACTGGTGACTCCTTTCACATAGCAAGCCTCTGAGTTCCACCTCCCTTATAAATTAAAAACACTTTTAAATATATTTAACACCATTATAAACGCTGGATGCAAAGTGGAGTCTGGGGTGGGGGCTGATAGTTCACGACCCCCCCTTGTAATAACCTCACGACCCCCTGAGGGGTCCTGATCCCCAGTTTGAGAACCCCTGTAGTAGCTTTTCCTAATGTTTTCTTCCAAATGACAAGGAGAGGAGCCACAAAATCCTGTAACTGTTATATTATTATTAAACATTTTGAGGCCAGATATGAACAGCATGGAGGAGAATAAATGTGAATGGGATTGGAGTGGGTGCAGAGTGAAGGTCAGAATAGTTTTCTATTATTGTTAGGTGATGGTAGTTCCTTTATAGCCTGACTAAAACTCCCTTATTGAAGTCAATGGGAAGAATTTTGTTGACTTCAATGGGAGTTAGATCAAGACATATGTGAGTAATGTATGTTAGGGAGAATTCTGTAATGGAGTTCTGTCTGTTTTGAAGAGTGAAGAGATCATTATAACAGCATCAGCATCATTATTAGGTTTTAGAGTTAACACTTTGATGGCATTCACAGAGGTTGAAGCTCAGAGTCATTATTTCAGGTGGTCTGTAGACTCAGGAAGATGGCAATAGTTTGGTGACACTTGGTTCACAATGGGAAGACTATTTGCACAACCAAAAGGGCAAGAAACTTTCTTTTTGAAAATAAAAGCTTAGATACTGCTGAATCTGACTATGCCTCTTGGGCCATATGACTACATCAAGCAGGCTAATGTGTCTGACACCACTGGGCTTTATAATGCTAAATTGTATGCCATATATAAAGTGTATAAAATGTGTGAATTACGGTTGATAAGAAATACTAACATTTCACAGCCCTGATTTTTTCTGTTTATAATATCAAGTAAAACACTGCAGTGATATATCTTTTGTATATTTGGGGCCACTAGTGGATAATCAGCTGAACATGAACTTCCAGTGGCCTAAAGTGCTAATGCAGTGCTTGGATGCATAAAAAGGGGAATCTTGAGTAGGGGTAGCAAAGTTATTTTACCTCTGTATTTGGCATTCATGTGACAGCTGCAAGAATACTGTGTCCTGTTCTGGTGTTTACAATTCAAGAAGGATGTTGATAAATTGGAGAGGATTCAGAGAAGATCCATGAGAATGATTAAAGGATTAGAATACGTGCATTACAGTGATAGGCTTTAGGAGCTCAGTCTATTCAGTTTAACAAAGAGAAGGTTAAGGGGTTACTTGATTATAGTCTATAAGTATCTACATGGGGAACAAATAGTTAATAATGAGCTCTTCAGTCTAGTAGAGTAAGGTGTAACATACTCCATACATTTTTATCAGTGAGGGTAATTAACCACTGGAACAACTTACCCAGGGTCATGGTAGATTCACCATCAATGACAATTTTTTAAAATCAAGATTGGATGTTTTTCAGAAAGGTATGCTCTAGGAATTATTTTGGGGAACTTCCATGGCTGGTGTTATACAGGAGATCAGAGTAGGTGACCACAATAATTACTTCTGGCATTGGAATCTATGAATATAACACTGTACAGTTTTTAAACAGGAGACAAAAAATCTCACTGACCACATGGCCAAGTAAATGTATATTTAGAGCAGATTCTCTCAAGTATGGTTAAACACCACTGTCTTTGTCTATACTAGACAATTGGTGATAACAGAAAATGTCTCAATTAACATATAATAGTTAACGTTGGCTAAATACACTTCATTTTCCTAATCTAGACAGAGTGTAAAGGTGCAGCTTATCCCTGCAGCTCTATAGCCGGCAAGCACCTCTGACCAGTATGTAGAGGGTGATGCTAATGCCCCACCTGCTTTTCTTCTTCTCCTGCCTCCTTTTTAGAGAGGTGTTTCTGAGGGAAGCAACTCAGTAGCAGTTCATTACCTCCTGGGGTGCAGGTATTTTGATTCTGGGCATCCCTTCTGTGAGCTTATAAAGAGGAGGGCTTGACTCCTCTTGACTCGCAAGTATGCAGCTGCATGAGGACTGGCAAACATTTAGCTCTAAATAATTAATAATAATAATTTCACTTACATTATATAGCACCTTTCATCAGAAGATCTCAAAGCACAGTAAGCTTCACTTTGAAGATGAGGCTCAGGGCAGTTAAGCATCTTCCGCATGGTTCACATTGTGAGTGAGGGGCAAAATAAAGATGGGTAGCTAGGTTTCTTCTTGTTTATAACAATAGCATAACTATTTATACCCAATTTTCATATCCTCTATGTGATTTCTGCAACTACAAATTATACAGCACCTGAAAACATTATGCACCTGACAAACATATATAGTAACATTATGCAGTTTGTGGCATGGAGTCAGCTTTTCTCACTGGAGTGAAAGGATTATCACAAGTTTGCTTTTTGTCTGTGATAGGCCACTTAGATGTGGCCTGCTTCAGCTGAAAATTCAAAGCTTGATGTACCTTTCACTTCAGTGAGACATAATGCTACAAATAGAAATTGCTGCAACCTCTTCTTACCTCCCGTGAAAGTAATTTACATCCTTATGATACATGACGTTTTAAGAAGTGCAATAACATAAAGAATACAATTAATTTATGTTAGATTACTTAAATTATACTTGGATTTCTTAATACAGGAAGTCTATTATCCAGGATATAGTTCCCAGAACCTACATAATGAGGAGCATAATGCATTCATTGTCTGTGTACACAGAGTAACCCAGGGAGTGTCATAAATCCAATTCATGTCATTGTGCATTGTGTGGGCCTATTGACTTCGAAAGAGTTGCATCAATGTAACTCACATCAGAATCTGGCACTATATTTTGATCTCTGAGACAGCTCAATGATATCTAAAAAAATTTCACATAAACAGACATCTGTCTATTGACTATGCATCACAGGAAGCTTATGTGTATTTTTTTTTCAAGGAGGCTAGGGATTGTATGAAGTACAAGGAATGTTCTGCTGGTACATTATTTTCAGATGGGAGTTTGCAAATAACTGTTGTGCAGGTCACAAAACTTTCACTTTAAGTCCAATCATACCCCATTTTGGTGCTTGTGATCCTGGCACACCTGCAAGATTTCAAAGTCTGGAAGAGGAGGGAAAAGGAAGCAGAACAGCTCACTTGGCAGCAGACCAGGGAAGAGAGCAGATCTGCAACTTGCATCTCCTGAGAAAAGAGCTGAGGAAAGGAAGGATCTCTCCCTACAAGAACTGAGGGAAGGGAGGACGTGCTTCAGCTACACCCTGAGAGCGAGGCATTCCTTCCCTCCCAGACATAGACTCAATTTTTTGCATTAATTCCCCTTGTTTTGTTTAGGACTACCCTGGCAGGGGAGAGACAGCCCGAGGATCAAGCCACAGGAGACGGCAGCCACTGCTGTCCCCAGAGAAAGGAAGCTACTAACGCCACACATGGTCACAAGGAAGTGCCAAGTGGTGACCTGACCTCCTGCCATAAATGGTGAACTTTGAACAATTGTGGGATGGTAAGAAGTGGCCCAGGGAAGGCAGCCTTAAGTAGTCCCTGGCTGTCAGACCTTTGATAGCCCTCACAGGGCTCTAGGCCAGAGCTGGCTGTATTTTAAAGAATCCTTATTGAGGCTGCAGGAACAACCATCCCAATGTGTAGAAAGAATAGTCAATATGACAGGCCGTGCAGGGCCGTCCTTAGCCATAGGCAGCATAGGCAGCTGCGTAGGGCACCAGTATGTCTGAGGCTCCACTCTGCTGGGAGCTGGGACAGATGGGAAGCAGTGGAGCATGTAAGAGCAGGGCTGGGTCCTAGAGAGAGCCAAATGCTCTGCCTGCAGCACAGTCTGAGGGAGGGGATTGGCTGCTGGGGTCTCTGGGAAGGGGTGGGGGAAGGAACACATCTGTGAGTGTGACACTCTTCCCCGGTGTGAGGTGAGGCAGGCTGGGCGGTTCCGGTAGTATCCTTTGTCACCCCCCATAACGTCCATTCTTCTCTCCCCCCTCGCGGAGCACCTCCTCTCCCCCGTCCCCTCCAGCAGGGCTGGGTTGGGTGAGGTGCTGGGGGTGGGGGGCGGGGGCTGGCTGCGTGCTGAGGAAGTGAAAATGAAAGTAACTCACTTCCTCGGCAGCCAGCCTACGCAGCAGGGGCTGGCTGGATTGGAAAGGTCACACATAGCTGGCTGGGCTGGGGCTAGGGTGACCAGATAACATGTGTGAAAAATCAGGATGGGGGTTGAGGTAGGGTGACCAGATGTCCCACTTTTATAAGGACAGTCCCAATTTTTGGGTCTTTTTCTTATATATGCCCCCAGTCCCGTCCTGATTTTTCACACTTGCTGTCTGGTCAACCTAGGTGGGCGTAATTGGTGCCTATATAAGACAAAGCCCCAAATATCGGGACTGGCCCTATAAAATCAGGACATCTGGTCACCCTAGCTGGGGAGCGCGGCTCTCCCCCGGGCTGGCAGCAATCCATCTCATCCGGGGGAAGCTGCACAGGGCAGGATGAGCTGCTGTGGCTCCGTGGGTGCCCCATCCCTGAGATCAGATGCTGTGCTAACTTCACCATGGTCCATTGGGTTGGCGGTGATGCCCACTGGCGTGTGATCGGACCTGAGGGTTTGCCGCTGCTGTTGCAACTCTGCACCCCAAGAGGTGGATTTTGGGGTCCTGCAGTTTTCCACCTATCTCCTCCTCTACTGCAGCTATTGGACCAGCAGGCTGGGGGGTGAGCCAAGCATGAAAGCAGTACTGTGTTGCCATTTAGATTGTCATTTAACAACTTTGTTTGCCAAAAATGCTTGCTAACAATCCTGAATCCAATTTCAATCTTTTTTTTAAAAAAAATCAATATCTTAGCCAAAACCAGAAAATTAAGTTGTTCACAATTATTTCTGACAAGTTTGGTTTGGGGAAGGGAGTGGGCCAATTTTCATCAGAGAAACAAAAAATGCTGACTGGCTTTCCTATAGCCCTGTTACTGCTAAATAGAGCCCTCCAACAACTGTAATATGCTCAGCTCCTTACTAGTGTATAGAGTGACCATATGTTGTACTAAGATTCTCTTGCTTTTTCTCCCAGTGAGTCAGTGTAGCTTTTGCCAGCCCAGAGGTTGGGCAGCCAATGTCTTACGTTTTCACAATGTTTTGTCCAACTTTCATAAAGTAAATACATGGTTAATATGAGTTAAAAAGGCCAGGGATGCTTCCTTGTGAAGAATCTGTGCAGCAGATCACACTAGAGCTGTGGAAATGTCAGTTTTTGATGGCACTTTAGAGGCAGTGATTTATCATGTATTTCTGGCAGTGCCCAAAATGAGCTGCTATTGCTAAGGTCTTTCCAAACAAAAATAAGGCACAACAGGACTTCTGTAACTGTTCTGTGCTGCCTTAATCTAGAGGAGATGATTCTGTGCTGACTTCATTTTGGTAACTTTGTGCTTTACCTAGGAATAAAACTAGGGTTATATTTTCCCACTGCTTGGAAACCCAGTTTATTAAACTGGATAATGCCATTGATCTATTTACAGTATAAGGTTGATAGAGAGTTGTAACTAACATTAAGACTGATGCCCACTATACCTTTAAAACTAAAAAGTGGCTTTGTAAAAATGACATGGGTTTCCAACTCCACTATGTCTCAGTCAGGATGGAGCACCTTGTGACTCGCTCAAGGTCACAGACTCATGGCTATCCTATATTAATTATTTTAAATAATATTTCTGATAATCTGACAATAATTTAATCAGTTATTTCTTTAAAAAACACCTTTATAAGTTATTTCATATTGAAAACGACTTTCCGGGTCACAAAAAAGAAAATGGAAAGATGAAATAGGATTAGCTGTACAAGCACAGAAGGGTTCTATACTTAAGTTTGTACTTCATGAAAGCAATGAAGTTGATCAAGACCATCAAGTAACTGCTGAAGAAAATTTTTATGCAGACGAAGCTCAAGAAACGCAACAAAATACAGAACAATCATTTGAAACAGATGCAGACATAAAACAAAAAATTACAACAGTTGAAACTGTACTAGCATGGGATATAGATGACATTGGCGCATGGCCTCAATCGTTAAACAACGAATTCCGTACCATTATACTCGAGAAAGGCTCTGTGAGAATAAAAGGTCTTGAATATACTAAATACATTAGAGAACAGAAAATAATTACTACAAAAGACTTTCTAATGGTGAAATTGTCAACTGACAGTAGCTTGTGTACTCTAAATGCAAGGATGCTGTATTTTGTTTCCCATGCAAGTTTTTCAATAGTTGCAATTTTAAGATAGCAACCATGGGTATTAATGATTGGAAAAATCTTAGTCACGCATTACCGCGACATGAAAAGGCACAACACCACATTGAAAGTATGAACAAATGGTGTGAGCTGAGTGTAAGGTTAAAAAATCAGACAACTCTTGATGCCCAAAATCAAAGATCGCTGGAGTCAGAGAAGCAGCATTGGCGTTGTGTTCTTGAATTTCTATTATCTATTGTTGAATATCTATCAACAAACAATCTTGCTTTTAAAGGAAGTGTTGAGAAATTATTCCAGCCCCAAAACTGCAATTTTCTGGGCCTTGTACAACTGCTGGGAAAATTTAACACAGTGATGAGTGAACATCTCCAAAGAGTAACTGAAAATGAAATACATGACCACTATTTGGGACCAAGAATTCAAAATGAACTGATCATGCTAATGAGTGATAAAGTGAGAGACAAAATTGTTTCATTGTTTACTTTGGCAAAATATTTTGCCATAATTCTAGATTGCACTCCGGACATAAGTCATCAAGATCAGATGTCGTAAGTAGTGAGATTTGTTGACATTAGTGATTCAGCACAGATTACAGGTAAGGAATCATTTATCACATTTTTAGAAGTAGAGGACACTACAGGTTTTGGACTTCTTCAAGCTCTCCTTGATGAACTAAAATGAATGAGATTGTCTGTAATGAACATTAGAGGACAAGGCTATGATAATGGTGCCAATATGAGAGGATGCATTTCTGGCGTGAAAGCTAGATTGCTGGCAGAAAATCCACAAGCCTTTTTTGTACTGTGTGTGCATGCCACAGCCTTAATTTGATTTTTTGTGATATGTCTTCTGTAGAAGCTATTTCTTTTTTTGGTTTGCTGCAACACATTTATGTGCTCTTTTCAGCTTCCATTCAACGATGGCAAATATTCAAAGCACATGTCAGTGGTATTACAGTTAAGCCTCTATCTGAGACACACTGGGAAAGCAGAGTAGAAAATGCAAGAATGTTGAGCTATCAATCTGAGGAACTTTACGAAGCACTGGTTGCTATTTCTGAAGAAGCCAGAGATCCAAAAGCTGAAAGTGAAGCACAGTCATTGGCCTCTGAAATATCCAGCTTCAAGTTTCTAACATCTGTCGTAATCCGGTATGACATTCTTGTTAAAATCTCAAGTGTAAGCAAAATAATGCAGAGTCCAATGATGCAGCTTGATTCAACACTTACCTTACTAGAGTAACACACAAGACTTTTTAAAGAAATATAGAGAAAATGGATTCAAAGAAGCACAGGTTATAGCAAGAGAGCTTTTACAGGCAATCGGTGTAGAACCAAAATTTCCATGTCCAAACGTGACATGAGTTTCAAAGAAAAAACAGCAAGTGGAATATGAAGGAGCAGATGAGCCCATAGACGATCCAGAAAAGAAATTTGAGGTTGAATTTTTTAATGTTGTGATGGATAAAGCAATATCTGCTGTTGATGAAAGGTTTAATACCTTACGAGAACACCATGAACAGTTTGGGTTTTTGTATGACATAACTAAATTCAATGAAATAGGAAAACAAGAGCAGCAAATGACAAAGTGCAAGAACCTAGAGAGCCTCTTGAAGCACGGTGATAGTTTTGATATAAATGGACTTGAACTGTACAAAGAATTGAGTACACTGTCATCAATGTTTTGCCACATGCAAAATTGGTGATGGACATCGTAGTTTATTCATACCAGCAAACTTGTTGACATATATCCTAATGTGCACATTGCCACTCGTATTCTACTGACAATTCCTGTAACAGTAGCATCAGGAGAAGAAGGTTTCTCAAAACTAAAGCTCATGAAAAACTATCTCCGATCTACAATGAGTCAGGAACGATTGACTGGTCTTGCTATTCTTGCAATCGAACAAGACATCACTTTGTCTTTGTCATACGATGACATTATTACTGATTTTGCAGCCAAAAAAGCCGGAAAGATTGCTTTTAATTAAAAACAAATCCTTGTTTCAATACCTCTTCATAGAAATTTCCAATAAAATGTTGAAAATTAAAAAAAAAATATTATTTGCATCATTCTGTCAATAAATCAGATTTTTTTCTACAGCGCTACTTCTTCAGTGCTAGTCCATCAGCATTACAGTGTGCTTAATTAAGTTAAACTATTTTTAATAAAGTGCATGTGGCAAGTTTTACAATACTGTAAGCTTATGTTTGTGTTGCTAAGAGCAAGTCAGGCTTAGGGGCACCAGTTTTATAACCCCACCTAGGGCACCATAAATCCTAAGGATGGCCCTGGCAGGTGACCATCTTGGCTTAACACTGAAATCCTTGCTGATCTTCAACACAAAAAAGAAGCTTACAAGAAGTGGAAGATTGGACAAATGACCAGGGAGGAGTATAAAATTATTGCTCAGGCATGCAGCAGTGAAATCAGGTAGGCCAAATCACACCTGGAGTTGCAGCTAGCAAGAGATGTTAAGAGTAACAAGAAGGGTTTCTTCAGGTATGTTGGCAACAAGAAGAAAACCAAGGAAAGTGTGGGTCCCTTACTGAATGAGGGAGGTAACCTAGTGACAGTGAATGTGGAAAAAGCTAATGTACTCAATGCTTTATTTGCCTCTGTCTTCACAAACCAGGTCAGCTCCCAGACTGCTGCACTGGGCAGCACAGCATGGGGAGGAGGTGACTAGCCCTCTGTGGTGCTAAAGGAGTTGGCGAATGTGATTGCAGAGCCTTTGGCCATTATCTTTGAAAACTCATGGTAATCGGGGGAAGTTCCGGAAGACGGGAAAAAGGCTAATGTAGTGCCCATCTTTAAAAAAGGGAAGAAGGAGGATCCTGGGAACTACAGGCCAGTCAGCCTCACCTCAGTCCCTGGAAAAATCATGGAGCAGTTCTGAAACACTTAGAGGAGAGGAAAGTGATCAGGAACAGTCAACATGGATTCATCAAGGGAAAGTCATGCTTGACTAACCTAATTGCCTTCTATGACGAGATAACTGGCTCTGTGGATGAGGGAAAAGCAGTGGATGTGTTATTCCTTGACTTTAGCAAAGCTTTTGATACGGTCTCCCACAGTATTCTTGCCAGCAAGTTAAAGAAGTATGGGCTGGATGAATGGACTGTAAGGTGGATAGAAATCTGGCTAGATCGTCGGGCTCAACGGATAGTGATCAATGGCTCTATGTCTAGTTGGCAGCCGGTATCAAGCGGAGTCAGTCCTGGGGCTGGTTTTGTTCAATATCTTCTTTAATGATCTAGAGGATGGCGTGGACTGCACCCTCAGCAAGTTTGCAGATGACACTAAACTGGGGGGAGTGGTAGATACGCTGGAGGGTAGGGATAGGATACAGAGGGACCTAGACAAATTAGATTGGGCCAAAAGAAATTGGGCCAAAAGAAACCTGATGAGGTTCAACAAAGACAAGTGCAGAATCTTGCACTTAGGATGGAAGAATCCATGCACTGCTACAGACTAGGGACCGAATGGCTAGGCAGCAGTTCTGCAGAAAAGGACCTAGGGGTTACAGTGGATGAGAAGCTGGATATGAGTCAACAGTGTGCTGTTGTTGCCAAGAAGGCCAGTGGCATTTTGGGCTGTATAAGTAGGGGCATTGCCAGCAGATCAAGGGACATGATCGTTCCCCTGTATTTGACATTGGTGAGGCCTCATCTGGGGTACTGTGTCCAGTTTTGGGCCCCACACTACAAGGATGTTGAAAAATTGGAAAGAGTCCAGCGGAGGGCAACAAAAATGATTAGAGGGCTGGAGCACATGATTTATGAGGAGAGGCTGAGGGAACTGGGATTGTTTAGTCTGCGGAAGAGAAGAATGAGGGGGGATTTGATAGCTGCTTTCAACTACCTGAAGGGGGGTTCCAAAGAGGATGGATCTAGACTGTTCTCAGTGGTACCAGATGACAGAACAAGGAGTAAAGGTCTCAAGTTGTAGTGGGAGAGGTTTAGGCCGGATGTTAGGAAAAACGTTTTCACTAGGAAGGTGGTGAAGCACTGGAATGGGTTCATTAGGGAGGTGGTAGTATCTCCTTTCTTAGAGGTTTTCAAGGTCAGGCTTGACAAAGCCCTGGCTGGGATGCTTTAGTTGGGGATTGGTCCTGCTTTGAGCAGGGGATTGGACTAGATGACCTCCTGAGGTCCCTTCCAACCCTGACATTCTATGATTCTATGATTCATGGTGGAGTGGGAGGGCCCAGGATCCCCTACCAATTGTCCCCACTGCAATTTGAAGGGAGTAAGCCCTGACCACTAGGCAATGCTCTCCATGAGTGAAGACCATCACAGTGCTCTTTCAGCCTATGCACATTGGACATCTATATCTGACCAGAGCATGCTTCCTGAAGGACAACAATACTGCTCTTAGTCCCTGAAGACACAGATTAACTTCCTAGCACCCATGTTTGGAGATACAGGATCAGAATAAAGCCTTTAACACACAGCAGTAAGGCCCAGATCCACAAAGGGATTAAGGCACTTAAATCCTCCATTTAGGCATCACTGTGATCCACAAAATGCCAGGTCAGCTGTCACCTTGCCCTGTAGGCACCTAAAACCACTTGGTGTCTAAATTTGCATTGTAAAAGTCCCCTAGGCACCTGTGTTTCTGTCTCTGAGCCCACACACTGATAGTTACCTCATGCCTGAGCCCCAGTGTGATCCTCAAACCAGGTGAAGTTAGGTAGGGCAAACTGTATCTTGTCTCCAAGGCCTGATCCATTAGCTTTAAACATGCTCAACTCCACACAAAATAGCTAAGAGGAAGGCAGCTTTCCTTGTAACTTTTAACCCCATGGTAAGGGAACTCAGCCAGGATGGGGAGAGCCCAGTTCAATTCCCACCTCTGCCTGATGAGGAGTAGGGATTTAAACAGGTCTGTGCCATTTCTCAGGTGAGTGTCTCTGATGTGGGTTGCTTTCATTCTCTCTTGTTGAAGCTGTTCCACTTTCTTTATATAATTAAATAGGCATTAGACCGGAGAACTAGTACAAATATATCTATAGTCCAGTGAGTAGGGAACTCAACTGAGAGGTGGGTCATCCTTTCAAAGGAATTTGAACCTCATCAGGCAGAGGGGCAAACTGAACCAGGATCTCTTACATCCTAACCACTGGGCTAAAGGTTGAAAGACAGCCTCCTTTACTCCTTCCACAAATGTTTCGTGTTGAATTATGTGCCTAATGTGTCTGGCTCCAGGAGAGGGCTTTCTAGCTATGGAACCCACACACAGAAAGGCACCTTCTACCAGATTGGACCTAGGTGCCTAATACTACAAGAGGGGAGGTGTAATTTTGGGAGAGAAATTCCACCATGGCAGAGAGAAGAGAAAACATTTTTGTAAACATTTAACAGTTAACACTTTTTTGGGAACACCACTCTCCTCGGACTCTGCTATTGGCTAGCTTATTGGCTCCATGCCTAGCGTGCTGGCTTTTGTGGATCCCATTCTCAGGTGCTTCTCTCTCCCACAAGCATTGCATAGGGAGCATAGGTGCATAACCCAGGGTTTGAGAATTTCATTGGGTGGCTATGCACCTAAAAGTTAGGGCAGGCCAGAGAGCTCTCCCGTTGCCTTAATAATTCCATCTCTGCGAGAGGCAGTAGCTATGTCGGTGGGAGAAGCTCTCCCGCTGACATACCATTGTCTATATGGGAGGGGGGTTAAGGTCAGTGGTGTGGATTTTTCACATCCCAGAGAGACATAGTTATACCAAAGTAAGTGGCCCTAGGCATTGCAAAGTCTCAGTTTCTTTATGGATCTGGGCCTAATAGTTTTACTGTTGTAAGTAAACGTTTCCTGACTCTTTGATTTTATAAATCAGGGATGGAATTTTCAAAAGAGCTCAGTGGCAGCCCAACTCTCATTGAAATCCACAGGAACTTTATCACTGAGTTTAGAGGGAGCAGATTGACACCAACACTCAGCATTTTTGAAAATCCAACCTGATGCTCTCAGTTAGATGCATCTTCTCTTCCTTTGCTGATCTGTTGTGCTGGGTGCTTTGTAACACACTTGTAGTATTTTCCCTAAGAGGGCTGCATTTCACTGGTAGACAAAGTCATTAATCCAGCACCACACTGTGACATTACATCACCGCTGTGCACAGGGACTGGTACAGAGCTCTACCATTACAATGGGAGCTCAGGGAAGGATAGTGCCACAGAGGGTTTTTCTGGGATGCAGGATGTATAAACACACATGCTCTGTAATGCTATATGCCCCATACACTGCGGCATTATCTATGTGTTAAATTGTTGGACCATGTGATGAATGCACCTGTGCTTTCCCTGCTCATGACCCACTAAACTATCTCCCTGGGACTTACCCTTACAGCAGCTCCAGTCAGACACCTTTAAAAAACATTAATTGTTTACAAAAATGTTTCCTTCCTCTTTACCCCCAAATTACACATCATTGAGAATGGGCAAGTTTTAATCCTGGCTCTGAAACATCTTTTCTGTACCTAAAAATGTCACTGCTTTAAAGTCCAATACCTTGCAGTCCTGCGGGGCTGGAGGCAGTAGCTTTGTAAAGGGAAGATTCTCAGATTTCCAGTTGGAGACACAGCAGTTGCTTCTAACCCTGCAGGGCTGTACGATCAAACTTTAAAGTCATGACATTTTAAATAAACTGTATAAAGAAGCTATTTTACTGGAATATTTTTTAGGTCATTTTAGGATTTTTGTATTGCTCTGTCTTGTCCTGTTGGTAACTAGGGTACCTAGTTTACAGGTGCAGGGACACAAAAAGAGGCCCAGCAAAATGCTTAAAAGACCCTAAAGTATTCTAAATATATATAGAATACATTCATGCAAAAATTATAGCATCAGTATAAAGTTAAAACTGAGTAATCAAGAACTCAGAGTCAGGAAATATGGAACCTTAAAATATAGGGTTTCTTTGGGCCCAATCCATCTCCCATTAAAATCCATGGGTGACTTTCAGTTGATTTCAGTGGGAGTTGAATTATGTCACCTTTCACTGTAAGTTATTTATTAATTAATACAATAAATGTGATACAGCACACATTGGAATTTCTTATGAAAGTTTATACATAGGAAGTACATACAATATTCAGACAAGGATTTTAAATCTCCAGGAAATCTACCAAACAAGACAAGTTTGCAAAAAAAAATCAGTTTAGGAATTTTAAAAGGATGAATATTTAAAGCTGTATGGATGAGAATTTGAAACATTCCCAAGTTTGACATGAATTGCACATTGAAATGATACCAAGTTTGAGGTGTTTCCTGGTTTGAGATAGCTCCATGTTTTTAAACCACACAAGATTTGCATTGATCTAAACAAACTGAATGAAACATTTAAAACTCACTGATTTCAACAAAAATAATATCTATTGCATTGATTTTCTTCAAACAGGGTAAGTTTCATTCCAGAACTAACATTTTTAACTTAGTAAATTAATTAAAAATGATCATACCATTCCTTTGCCTTTTATAGGCTCCAGTTCAAAAAAGTATGTAAATATACACATAATTTTAAGGCTGTGAGTAGTCCCATTGATTTCAATAGGTTTACTCACATGCTGAAACTTAGCCGCATGCTTAAGTACCTTGCAGCATCAGAGCCATAATGTTTATCATCTCACGGTCTGAAAATATTAACGAATTAACTCTCAAAATACTCCTTTTAAGTAAGTAAGGATCATTAGCCAGATTTTACAGGTGATAGATTTCCATGGCCTGGTTAATACAGCAGGTCAGACTAGATGGTCACAATGGTCCCTTCTGGCCTTAAAGTCTATGTGTCTGAAGCTGAGGCACAGAGAAGTTCATAGCCATATTTACAAAACTGTGTACATACAAATGAATGCAAACTACCATATGCAATCTTGGTTACTGTTCATTCAAATGACCAGTTTGTAGATCTCACTGATATTTAAAAAAACCGGACAAAATCCAAAACTGCATATACTGTATTGAAACTTACTGAATGGAAGGATGCATAAGACTTTCCAGTTTGTAACATATATTATATTAGCTGACAAACAGTTATAATTATATAAAGAGATTAGTTTTTCAGTTGTGAGATATTTGGGACTGGTACAGTTTCTTATTACTTGTATGTTTTTGCACAGCACCTAGCACAACAGGGCACCGATTCTAATCAGGACAGTTAAGGTTCTACTGCAATGCAAAAAATAATAATGTTGCCATCCTTAACAGAAGTCACTTGATGCCCACCACTCTGGATCAAGGCCACCCTTTTGTTGTTTTCTGACTGGCCAAGAAAATATACCCCTTAATTTTTATTTGGCAAACCGTATATCAATAGATCAGATATTAGAATATTCATATCTTGTTAACACCTAGTCAACCAGTTGGTACTCGCCACAGTAAATTTATCCCTATTAAGCAGATTTCATGCTAATATTGTCCCACTTAATAAATAGTCATTACCATACACTGTTATTGGGCTAAATCAATATCTTGGGAGACATCTCAGCAAAGCCCCTGGCCTGAGTCAGCATGTCCCAGTAAAGATTAGAGTCTAATATTTTCTATATGCATATCATAATTCATCCCCAAACAGATTCCATGCAATACTAGGCCCCTGGAGCAGCCACTATGGATGTAGCTACCCCAATCAAATTAGCACCTACATCTGCAGTCAGCAGTGGTGCAGCTCCAGTGGTGCAATGTGATAAGCACTAATGTGTAGCCACCACTCAGGCATTTTTCTTACTGTGTCATGAAAACCGACATGATGGTAAAAATGCCTGGGTCTGTATAAACCAGCACATGCATCGCAACTTTGGTAGCAGCTGCTGTAATATTTCTACTAACTCTTCTAGTGTAGGCGAGGGTAAAGGTGGAGGGTAGCAACCAGTAAGGGCTCAAATGCTACTGAATAATGGGGAGGGTCAGCAAGGGATAAGGAAGAGGGGAGATTTCTGTGCAATGATAATACCCCCTCTCTTACCAAAAGCATCATGGGTTCTTTTATGTCTGCATAATGCAGATAGAGCTTCACATTTTGCAAGTTTGGGCAACATTTTCAAAAGCACCTAAGTGATAGAGGAGCACATGCCTAAGTCAATTTTGAAAATGGGACTTAAGCTCCTAAGTCACTTAGGTACTTTTGACGTTGTTACCCCTTGTCTGAAAAAAGTTACACAACAAACTGTATGGATGAAGGGCTAAGCCAACCCTGCCTACATACTGTTGGCATGCATATTGGAAAAATCTATAACATGGTGTTTCCTTGCATGGTGAACTTGTTTAGATCAGCCAAAAACTTAATTTCTCACAAAACTGTAATCATAGTTACACTGATGAGTCTCAGAACTCATCCTTTAAGGGAGACATGTCCAGCCTAGCTGTGACAGGCTCCACTGAAAGAAATGAGCCACTCCAGCTCCATCTGGGAATAGTTAACTGCGTAAGCGTATGTCTTCACTACCCGCCAGATCGGTGGGCAGCAATCGATCCAGTGGGGATTGATTTATCGCGTCTAGTCTAGACGTGATAAATCAACCCCTGGGCACTCTCCTGTTGACTCCTGTACTCCAGCGCCACGAAAGGTGCAGGCAGAGTCGAAGGGGGAGTGGCAGCAGTCGATTCACTGCGGTGGAGACACCACGGTAAGTCGATCTAAGTACGTCGACTTCAGCTACGTTATTCATGTAGCTGAAGTTGCATAACTTAGATTGATCCCCCCGCAAGTGTAGACCAGGGCTAAGTAGTTGAAAGACAACATGGATGAGGTAATATCTTTTACTGAACCAACTTCTGTTGATGAGAGAGACAAGCTTTGGAGCCACAGCATGCTTCTCCTTAAGTCTTAGCTTTTAATGTTTTTTCCTTACTGAATTCAAACTCCTAGAAATGTCTTGATTAACTCCTTTCTTAAAGCAATAAACCAAAATCACTGAATCAACACAAATGAGGGGGTACAGGGAGGGAAGAGAGCGAGAGAAAAAAAATCCACTGATAGACCCTTCCTAATAAGATAACACCTGTTCCGAAATTGAATATTCAAGACAGTTCTGCCTTTTTTCAATCAAAGTCTAATTTAATAATAACAATTAAAAAAATTGCGAGGTCAATATTTTTTCTTGACAGAACTCTTTCAACAGGCAAACTGTTTTTTTTTTAAAAAAGGGGTTGACTATGAAGCTGTTTATAAGCATGTGGCTAGAATTTGCCCAGAATGTAATTACTGGTGAAAATCCAATGTGTTTCCAGGGAAGCCTACGTTTTCCCCTCATACAATATCTGATTTCTATGTTTAATATTTAATTGATTTTGGACTCAATAATGCAAAGGCAAAAGTGGCTTTTTACTGCATTGCAAAGACTCAAAACAAGTTGGCAACATAAAGTAACCTGATAAGATGCCAGCTATCAACTGCATCTAGTACTTCCTTTGCCTAATGACAGCTTTCCATAAACTGATAAAGGAACTAGTAAATCTAGGTATTAAAGACAAATGATGGTCAAATGACACTAAGTCTCTGCAACTAAGTAACAATACATGTTAGTCGTCCCTCATTCACACATGGAAGTGTTTGAAAGATCAGGGACTAACGTGAACTACAGAAAATACAGTTGCCTACTGAAATGCAAACCACCATATGAGTGTGATTGATGTACAAAAACTCTGCAATGAAAGAAATCTACAAAAGTTGATTGCCTGTTAGTAAAAGCGTGCTTCTTTGAGAAGGTCCTTGGAAGCAACAAGGCAACATATCAAACTGTTACAAATAGATGTACTGTACGGACTTGTTTTTCAAGATAAGTAAATAGTCATTAAGGAAGGCAAAGGGCCTTCAGTAATCTTGTGACTTCTGCACTCTTCCTTTTACCAATTTTTCATCTTTTCATGAATGCCCGCCATATTTTATATGGCCTTTACTTACTTTCTTTTCTTACTGGCCTTTCTCCTTTTGGGTGAGTGAAAGGAGACGGATGGCTGTTTGCATGTAGAGAGAAATAGTATAAAGAATTACAAAAGCTTTCTTTTGGAAAAGCAATTTCCTCACTATTTCCCAAGTGAATTCTGTGAAAAGCTCCTGCAAACAGAGTATGTATCTTTTTATGACTCAAGCTATCAAGTTGTAGCCACAGACTGTATTTCATTCCATATTCACCAGCAAACACAATTGCTCCTCTTCTCAGCTTATCTTTTATCTCTATATTGCCTACTCAAGAATCCCATTAAATTAACAGGTCACTAAAACATTGTTTGATCATATAGTTCAAACACCTTTGTCAACCTATGAAATGACTTTGTAACATAGGAGAGAAAGATTATTTTTTTCCCTCACCTTCTCTAACAAATTTTAAATATTTAACTCTAAAAGATCTGTTCACTCCCACCTTCTCTCCCGCACTGTAAGGCAATAGACCTCTTAATTCAAGGCTTATCTGAACAGTGGCAAATGCTGTCAAGATTTCAAAGCCATTTTTACTGACAGACACATGTCAAAAGCAAATGCCTTCAGTGTAAGGCCCACTAAGTTCTCTCCTTCCAACCAATTGTATTTTCTTAAGAAAACACAAAATTCAAATTCTGGAATAAAAAAAGTTAAAATAGTCCTACAGAGAATTTAAAAAATAAAATATATCACTCAGAATATTCCTGCTATAAATGTGATGTGAGGGATAAACACAGGAAACACACACCAATGTTTCCCTTTTCTCTGCAATTTGATCTCTGATGAAGGGAACATATTTCTGCCCAGAAAGTATTTTTACATCTTATTTTACTGTTAGTTATAGCTATAGATAAAGTGCTCAATGCCTTCAAGTGCTAAACATTCCCAAAAAATGACAAAGTTCCTTCAACTCCCAGTATCTATGATGGGAGCTGCAGGTGATCAGAATCTTGCAGAAATGAGAACAAAATTAGGAACTTGAAAAGATACCTTATTCAGGTGGTTTAGAGCTCTGCTTTGTTTTCTCTATTATGGTACATTTACCTTTTGGATTCTATGAGCTAAACTTGAAAAGCTGGGCAAAAATTCCATAGAAGTGCAAATGTGAACACAGATACCTAGAGTCAGATCCAAAGCCCGCTGAAGTCAGTGGCAATCTTTCAGTTGACTTCAAGGGCTTTTAGATCAGGTCCACAATGCCTATCTGTGTACAGTTATTTACCCTGTCTTTGAAAATGTGGCCCTTTTGCATACAGTGCATGTAGGCTCTCATTGAGTAAGGCACTTAAGCACCTCCCTAACTATAAGCATTTGAGTAGTGCTTCAATTAGAGCATAAAATAGAACGCAAACCAGGGTGATGGAATTATCCAAAAAGAGGTATAGAGTTAAGGCTTTTAAAAAGTCATGTTTCATTTTTGATGTTCATAACAGTCCATCTGAAACAACTGAATTTTTTTAAGCAATTCAGTGAAGCTAATTAGTCAATACCCCGAGAAATCCAAGTTGCAAAACATACTCTAGTCAAATCAGTGGTAAGAAATAGTTTCGATGACTTTTTTAATGTTTTATTGTTCCATATGAGGACACAGCAATCGTGCAGAAAACTGACTTTCTGAGAAAAGTTCCGCAGTGTTGCATTCACCAGGCTGGAAACCAATGGGATTTTAAAACAGAATTAATAAATGGTTCAGGCAAGAGTAACAAGATCTTTCCCCTACAGAGTTAAATTCCGGTTGATAAAAAGAAGAATAAAGTTGGTCAATGAACTAATGCCTGAATTGTTTACACAGATGTCTCTGTATAAAGGGCTTACTTGATCATCCAAGGTGCAGAGGACCTCCTGTGAGGTGCAGAGCTGACAGCCATTGCACCTCCCAGGAGATCTCAGAACCTCACTGGGTCAGTTTGTATGCGTTATATGTGCTATAATTCTGGAAAGCATTACAGCTATCTCTCATCCTTGATCTGTGTATGCAATTCCTACTAACTTCAGAGGGAGCTGTGTTTGGGCACTTAGGGCAGTATACATTAATATTTTTATATCTATAATGAACAAACAAACACATTAGAAAGGAAATTTTAAGAAGTTGTTTTTCCCTATCCAGGTGTCGCATCAGACTCTGGGAAACAGCGAGGGGGAAAAGCATTCCAGAGCTGGGGGACCTTAATGAAGGTATTGATTTGTATTCTGTGTAGCTCGACCTTAGGGATATTCAGTGGTTCCAGCCCCTTCAGTTTCAGCACTGCAATTATTGTGAACCTTATCAATCTGCTTGGAGCAAACTCCCTTAATCAACAGGGTAACCATTGAACAGGCAAGATCCTTGAGATGTTCATTACTATGATTACTGTAATGATGAGTGGCCTAGAGATACCCGTGAATGAATCAATATGTCTCTCCTAGCCCATACGCAATACCTACCCCAGCATTGTCTACATTTAATTTGTAGCTGCTCTGGATTCCCATTGAGACAGCAGGACAAGATGCTGTCACTGGATGAGATAAGACAGATAGATTTGGGCATCATCTGCATACTGATCATGTTGTACCTCTTATCATGACACTGTGTCACTTTTCCACATATTCACAATGTGCACGGTTTGCTGTGCTTTGGCAGTTGTGCCCACCAACCTCAAATACCATAGGATGTAATACTTTATTTTCAATCAACGTGTCTCCGAAGGAGATTTGTAAACCTACCCACCTCCCACGGTTTTTCTTTGTGTCCCTATGCTTTTTTTATTCGCATCTCAATGCTTTTTTGTTGTGTGCATTACTTCTTCTGATAGGCGTTCATCCAGAAGGTTTTAGTTTTGGCTGTTATGTGCATAATACAGAACTTAACATTTTTCTTTGACAGCAGTGCTTTTTACTGCCATTTAATGATAGCAAACTTTAAATCATGCACTTGTAAATTGATGAGCTCCAATTTTCTTCAGCACATTTTATTTTTTGTCATTTCAGTGGATGCTGCATGATTTGAGAGGTGATGAATTGGTGCTTGGTGATTATCTCACATAGGGTCCAGCTGGAGCCTTTGCTTGACTCTGGAGTCATTTTAGAGGTTAACATTTGTATTGCTGTCAAGGATTCTTTCCCCCCATCTAAGAATGATATTTTGATTAAAAAAAACTAGAACAGTATCAAATTATCCCAGCACACATTAAATGGATTAAGAGTGGTCTAAGTGATAAGTCTCAACATGTAACTGTAAACAGGGAATCATCATCAAGAATATTTCCCATATTTCTCCTGGGATCCTGCAATGATCTGTTCTTGGCCCTGTGCTATTTAACTATTTGATTCATGACCTGGAAGAAAATATAAAATTATCACTGATAAAGTTTGCAGGTGGCCCAAAAATTGGGGGAGTAGTAGATAATAAAGAGGGCAGATCACTGATGCAAAGTGGATCGCTTGGTAAACTGGCTGCAAACAAACAATATGCCACTTAATATGGCAAAATGTATATATAGGAAACAGGAATGTAGGCCTTACTTACAGGATGGGAAATGCTATCTTGGGAAACAGTGACCCTGAAAAAGATTTTGGGGACATGGTGGATAATCAGCTGAACATGAGCTCCCAGTGTGATGCTGCGGCTAAAAAAGCTAATGTGATCCTTGGCGACGTAAACAGGAATCTTGAGTGGGTATACAGAGGTTATTTACTTCTGTATTTGGCACCGGTGCGACTGCTGCTGGAATACGGTGTCCAGTTCTAGTATCCACCATTCAAGAAGGATGTTGATCAATTGGAGAGGGTTCAGAGAAGAATGATTAAAGGATTAGAAAACATGCCTTATAGCAATAGACTCCAAGAACTCAATTTATGTAGTGTAACAAACAGAAGGTTAATGGGTGACTTGATTACAGTCTGAAAGTACTTATGGGAGAAACAAATATTTGATAATGGGCTCTTTGATCTAGCAGAGAAAGGTATAACCTAATCTAATGATTTGAAGTTAAAGCTAGACAAATTCAGACTGGATATATATGTACATTTTTAACAGTGAGAGTAATTAAACACTGGAACAATTTATCAAAGTTTGTGGTGGATTCTCCATCACTGAGGATTTTGAAATTCAGACTGGATATTTTTCTCAAAGCTATGCTCTAGGAATTCTTTTGGAGGAAGTTGTATGGCCTGTGTTGTGGAAGAGGATTGGACTAGATGATCACAATGATCTCTTCAGGCCTTGGAATCTGTAATAATTTTCACCGTTAACCTTACTTTTAAATTGCAGGTTTGCAGGTTTGGAGTAAGGTTTTTGCAGGTTTGGAGTAAGGTAAGCTGGGCCTCTATGATCTTGCCCCATGCCATAGTCCCAACTCTCACTTGGAGTTACAGTGGCAGGGAGAGGGAGCAGAATAGGGCTTCTTTCCTCCCAGAGAAGGGTAGAAGGGGTCCCCTTTCCCCCAAATAAATGCAGGTGGCAGAAGGAAAGTCACCTGTTTTTACTACATCAGTTAGGGGTGCCTCTGACTAGGTGACTGGGCTTGGCAGTTTACATTCTTCCCTTCGTGCCACACAGACTCATATGTTGGGATGATGATGGTGGGGGCCCCCCAAAGCAGTGGGTTTTGAAGGTAACACTGGTGTATGGTGTAGTGCACACCTCTCAGAATGAGTGCTTCAGGTTCTCTGCAAACAGATATCAGTGGATTAGTTATACTCCGTTCATATTTTCTAGCTTTACTTTTCACTTAGGAGGACAAGAAACTTCATTTTTTTAAAATGACAGCTCAGATTCCATTGACATCAAGAGACTCTAGGAGCAGGGGTCTTTGACTTGAACCTACAGTGTGCGTGTCTTAATTAGCCCCTGCCTATATATGAAGATTCTTATTTATCTAGCCAGACTTGTTAGATTGATTAGTCAATAAAGCAAAATAATCAGAAAAACGCACACTTAACAAATGCTCTGTTGCCTGTCCTTTAACTAGTTCCAAAAATATAGCCATAATAGAAGAAAATAATGCTTTACAAAGCAGCATACAGATATTAACTAATCTTCATCACACCCCTGTGGGAAAAGCGGATAAGGGATTCTTCTCCAATTAATGAGTTAAGGCAGAGAGATTAAGTGACTTGCCCAAGATACTCAGTGTCATGGCCAGGATGAGAATGAGCACCTCCTCATGCCTACTTCTATGCTCATTTCTCCAGACCAAACTGCTTCTTTGTACATCAGCTATGGGTAAGTATGTTAAGAATGCTCTAGTTATTACATGCCTCTATAAAATGGGGATGACACCACCAACTTACCTTCCTCACAGGGATTCTGTGAAAATTAAGGCATTAATATTTGTGTATCCCTGCTGAAATGTAAGTGGTGGGGGTGTTATCCTGATATTGAAGACATCAGTCATTACTGAGACCTTATTGGAAATCTGGGGGAATTTACCCTTCCAATATTATATGGCAAGACCTTCATCTCGTAAGCATCTAGGAGGTATTCAGATCTGACCATTCACACACTTAGCCCAAAACCATGTACTATGTATTGTATAATACTTCATAACATGGAAGCCAGATATTAAATCCAAGAAAGGGAAGACTATTCCTTTAGTGACATATTGCACAACTTCAACCATTAAAAGTTTAAGGTTTGATGTTTTCTTGTTCTTTCTTACACTACTGCCTATTAACTACCTTGTAGAGTACAGTCTCTGTTAACAAATGACGGACGTGGAATTTAGGATCCCAAGTAGCAGCAATTTTTAAATGCTATTTACAATTTTGTTTGAGAATTTAAGGCATGATTCTGAAAACCTTGATTCTTGAGCTCACATAAATAAGAACCTCAGAATCAAATCCTCACTGTGATCATTATATATGAGCACTGAGGCCTAGATGGTTGAAGGGGGCACTGCACAGTTTAGGAAAAGAAGCCCTTTGTGCTCCCTCAATCCAAGGCCATGGTGGTTTGTTCATCTGGTGTAATTTAGTCAATCCTTAAACTGCTTTAAGTCATGCTGCCTGCCAAGCAGCTGTGGATTAGTGAGATCCTGAGAAGACTTGGCCTTGTCCTGTTTCCTCCAAGCAATGGGGAAGGAGGTGGTACAGAAGCTTCTATGCTTACTCTAAACACCAGATGATCCCCTTACACCAAACTGATATCTCACGGTTGGCTATGCTGAGTTCAGGACCAACATCCACCAGTGGCAGTGCAAAGCCAAAGAGATTCTGGGCCTGAAAATGTGACTAATGTTGTGTTTGCTCATATTGTACCAAAACTAAAAATATCCAATCACTACCTCCAAGGAAAATTTGCTCTGAAAATGTTTACACCAGTATACACAAAGCAATGGGTATTCATTTAAAGACTAATTGCTTGTAAAATGAAATCTGGAAGTGAATACAAACTTTTCCTCCCACATTTATAAGTTTGCTAGTTACAAAATATTGTTTGTATAATATTCTCTCACACACATCTTTTAGTTTAAATTGTACTTTTGCAGTTGCAGCAATTAGCTGAGTTTTGAAAAGGCTTTTCTTTAATATGTAATTGTTGGTTTGCGTGAATAGGTTTTTTTTGTTTTTGGATGGTTGTTCATACAAGCAAATTTTAGACTCCTATTTTTCACTCAAGGTTCTCAAGCATGCGGTTGCAACTCAAATTGCTGCCCATCTGGAACAAAACTGACGCTAAGAACATTTTCAATCTGATTTTCAGGCCTGACAAAACAGAAAGACTGCTCTTTCGAGCATAAAAAATGGTCTGCTGGCAAAGTGAGACAAGGGTTTTATTCTCCTTCTCATTCTTTGAGCACTTACTGCAACATTTAACTCTACAAACCATGAAATTTTACTTTCTAGAACTGAGACATGAATTGGAATTACTAGCACAACACTTGAATAGTTCTACTTTGATTTAACATACTGTAGATGACTTTTTATCATCCAGGTAGAGTCATAGTTGAAGCATCCCCAGGGCTCAATAATCAGTCCTTTACTGTTTGTGATCAATATGTTACCACTGGATACTTATTGGCCATCATGCTACTAATTTGCACATAGAATAATGTTCACACTTATGGACAGACACTTGTTTCAGCCTGGACTAATTTAATTCTCTGCCATCATTGCTGAAGATCAAGGTAACTCAGGAGTCTTTAACTCTAGTAGTGCTAAACTGTGTCCCTCTGCAATTTCCTCTTATCTGTGTGGAATCTGTCAATTTTTCTGTTGCAGATTTAAGGTGATTAGGCCCTCCTTATTTTCTGCTGCTACAGTTAATGTTACAGACTTTCCCACACACTCTTCTATTCTTGCATCCAGATTTACATAATTTTCCAAAATTTCAAGTACAGTCCAAGGTCTTCAAAACACTGACAGTCAATGATAGCTAATAACTAATAATCACTTTTATTTAGTACCTTGGATATTCAAAAGATCCCAAAGTGCTTCCCCAACTTAAATTCAAAGTATATCTAAGAGTCTCTTCACCACAGATGAAATGCAGTCAGTATTACATATGTCCCTCATCACACCTTTATCATTGGGAGCACGATTTAGTCCCATTCATTGTGTGCCATACCCTTTTTTAGAGGCAAGTGTAGTCTTTGCTTCACCAGAACTGGTTATCTTTTATGCTGATACCTATAAAAATTTACACTGGACCCTGAAATTCACTGTCATTTAATTTTTAATTCCATGTTTCCAGTTGAAGTTCTTGAGTTGATTGTAGCTAGCTCCCTAATAACTACCTCTTTGTCCAATCCTAGTCTTTTTTCAGACCACAATACTGTTAATTTTTTTTAGCAATCTCTTGTAAAATGCCAGAAAGAAGAGTTTTCTGCATTTAACCTCCTAGCTATTATAGCTGCTTTTGACATAAGTGGCCACCTGATTTTCCTCAAATGACTTGCAAAAGTTGTTTTGAGCTGATGTGTTGTTTCTTGATTCTGCTTCATTCTGTTCACTTGAGAGCAACCTGTGGCATGTGATTTGATCTCCTACATAAAAATATTTTCTGCAGGTGTCATACAGGTTTCTGTTCTCAGGCCCTTGATTTTTAATTTGTACATGCTTCTCCTAGATAACCTGATCTGTCAACATGGGCTTAAATTTCATTTATATGCTGATGACAAAGGAGATTGATGTTATAAAATTAGCCCTTAATATTCCTTCTGCCACATCTGTGCTGTCTGCTTGCCAAACTAATGTCAAAATTGGGATGTATATAAATTTCCTACAATTTAATGCTACCAAAATAGATATCACTTGAAGGAAATACACACCACTTTAAATCACCCCCTTCTCATACACTCTATTTTGTTTGCTCTCTCAGTGATATATTCAAATAGACAGAAACTTCATAGATTAGAAAGCCAAATCATCTCGTCCAGTGGTCCCCAACGCGGTGCCTGTGGGTGTTATGGCGCCCGCCAGGGCATTTTTGTGCACCTGCAGGACACCCTGCTGCCGAAATGCTGCCGCCAAAGAACCGCCTGCCAAAATGCCGCCGACAAGCATTGCCATTTCTTGGCGGCATTTCGGCGGCGATGATTCTTGCCGCTGCAGCGTCTCAGCGGGATTTCGGCAGCAGGGTGTCCGGCGCCCACCACAGTCTTCTAGGAATAGCAATATGCTATTCCCACAAGAAAGGTTGGGGACCACTGATCTAGTCTGACCTCCTGTATAATACAGGCCACAGGATTTCCCGAAATAATGCCTATTTGACTTGAAGCATATCTTTTAGATAAACCATCCAATCTTGATTTTAAAATCTCCAGAGATGGAAAATCTACCACAAGCCTTGGTAACGTGTTCCAGTGGTTAATACCCTCACTGTTAAAGGTTACACCTTATTTCTAGTCTGAGTTTGTCTAGCTTCAACTTCCAGCCCTTGGATCTTGTTCTGCATTTGTCTGCTAGCCTGATGAGCTCTGTAACATGAAATTTCTGAGTTCCAGGTAGGCAGATGGACTGTGATCAAGTCAGCCCTTAACCTTCACTTTATTATACTAAAGAGAGAGAGAGCTCCTTGAGTCTCCTTGAGTCTATCACTATAAAGCATGTTTTCCAATCCTTAAGACTCCATATTCTCTAACACTAAAATCATGTGTCTTTGCTGTGGCAAAACCTGCCCTCTGCCAATTTGTAACAATGGCTGGAGTACCTCCTAATCTTTCTTATGTAGAAGAAAGGTCTTTGAATCATGCTTTTTTAAAGAAAATTCAGAACTCTTATGTTGGTCTTTTATACACATTAAAACCAGACCTAGATCCAGACATAAAACCCAATGGGGATATAATTCTGGTTGTGGCTCAGTTCTGATAGAGACCTTTCAAATGGCTGCAGTTAAATCTGAAGTCATGTGAAAATGATGCGCTTCCATGATCACAGTTCATCATAGGAATCCATGTGGAGAGGGAGGGGAAAGGTGACTTTATATCACCTTTGTGTTTTCTCTATTCTGAGTTCAGCTATACACATTTTAGAGTGGCCTCAGAGTTGAGGGTTGACGGATCTGGTGCATAACTAAAGAAGCTTTTCCACCAAAATTTTTGGAGTCAAACATTTTTTCCCGTGGGTGTCCTCATTAACTGCAAATCCGAAGAAACATCCCCCCCCCCAGTACAAAGATAATTAATGATCAGCCATTATATGTTCTTCCTGCAGGACATTTTAGTCATTTTTGATGCGCTATATATTTCTGTAATATTGCTAGTGTCTTCTCAAAATCTTGACTGGGTGAAGTGAAGACTGGTTCTTTTGACCTTTTGGAAGCTAGACATGAAAAAATATGTTTTTTGCCAGTGTACCCTTAATAATTTATTATACCATTATAAAATGGTAAAAAATAATGATACTTTTTTATTGTGGTAGTGCCTACAGATCCCACCCAAGGATTGGGACACTTTGATCTAGGGGTTGAATACACATATAACAAAAAAGATGGTCCCTTCCCCACGGAACTTACAACTGAAGTTTACAATCAGAGACAATATGTGAATACAGCAACAAACAGGTTGATTATCAGGTAATAGCAAGATAACTAATGATGACTGCAAAGGTCACAGAGAGAAGTTTGTGTGTGTGTTAAAGAGTTTTAATTGCTCTCGCCAACTTGACTAAAAGTTTAGCAGAATTTTTATTCTGTTGACAAAATTAATTAAAAGTAATTGACCTAATTAATTTTCAAATATAACAGTATGTTTAACAGAGCTTTCATTTTATTTGAATATAGAAAACAAATAAGATTTTCAGTGGCAACCTCTTAGCCCAACCTCATCTCTGTCAAAAAATAAACAGAAAAAAGTGAGGAGTACATCCACTTTTAGGCTGGGTCAAATAGGAATCCCTATTAGGATGGTTACATTTTCCTTTCCTTTAGTGCTATTTGTTTCACTGTTAAACCTAAGTATTGTTATTTTTCTGTATAACAACATATTGAGCCATTTTTCTAATATGCTGTGGCTGGTTTGCCCTGATCCAATGATGCAAAGAAGCCATAAACTCAATTTAATTGGCTGGTTAAACTGGGTTTATGGATACTTTGTGCCAGTGGAGTGTACTGGTGAAACTGGCCCTCTCTCTTTAAAAATCAACATCAAGTGTAAGTAACTAGAAGAAAACCCCACTATTCTTGGCCAGGAATGGTGAACTGCAGCCTCTGGGAGCTGCAGGAGGCTGTGCCCGTAGACAGTCAACGTCAACAAAATGTCTTGCAGCCTGCCAGTGGATTACCCTGATGGACCATGTGCCGAAGGCTGCTGACCCCCTGTCTAATGCCATCCTTGATGTTGCAAACCTTTCCCCCATCCCGTATTTGTTATATGCAAGCCACTGGACAATACACATAGTACTTATCTGGAGGGGGCATTTGAAGCAGGGCACAGAATGATGGTAGTGTCCCTTTCATAAAGAGAATGACTTAGTGTTTCAGCCTAAAGCCCATTTTTCACAGTGCTTTGACATTCACATAATTGAATAAAGAATTTTGAATAAGACAGAGTTAAAAATTAAAGAGTTAATGTCTCACACAAAAGGCATGGTTTCACTTCATGTTCACAGGTATTGTTTAGCTTATAGATTTTTAATTAAATATTAATAAATACATTGAAATTGAAATTCTGGCCATGCATCTGTAGTCTAATTTAGAATTTATTAGAGGGCTTTATCTGTTGTATAAGCACTTCACTTTGGAAAGATTGGGGTTTTGGGTCTATAGTATACAGCAATTTAAAGTTACTGGAGCGCTTCACAAATTGGAATTCCAATTTCAAAGAATGAAGGTCTCCTAAAAATGTGAAGCACACCAATAATTTTAAATTATTTTATACTTTGCAAGCCCAGAACCCTAACCATTTACAAAGAGAGGCACTTATAACACACTAAAGTGCTACAATAATTTCAAATCATTGTGTGTAATGTAGGGCAATTTGAAGGCACTGAAATGCTACAGCTTTCTTTTCTTTCTTTCTTTTTTTTTGTAGAAGACCTTCAATCAGCAAGTCAAGGAGCTTAAACTCTGCAGAGATTCAAGATATATTGAACTGATTTGAAATGTAACTAAGTACGTATTACAAAAGAGCGCATATAAATTTCAGCTGAAACTACATTGAAGATAAATGTATGTGTTTAGTTTCTTCTGAATTTCATATGCCCACTCTTTTTTACCATATTTTTGTTATATTATAAATCAGGTCAATAAACAGGTCCACTTTGTGATTTTTTTCTTCATGACTGAGAAAGTGTGCCTGTGTGTAAACGCAAGCATACTTTGCTTGTGGACCTTGGATCTTACTGGGGATAAAGGGGATCTAAAGAAACCAGGCTCTACATATTAATGTATCATTAAGGTGGTGATCACAAATTAAATAGATCCACATGGTGCAGAGAGAAGGGTGACTAAGGTAACAACAGATAATTTCACATATGAGTCTCCTATTTTGCTTCATCTGAAACACCATCAAAAACACCTCCTTGCCATCTCTCTGCCCACTTCCTTCTTCCTGTGAAACCATTTCTGACTTTGTTTCCTCCCTGAATAAAAGCACTTCTCATTTTGACTTCCTTTTCAATACCCTGCCTCCCTATGCTTTCCTCTTATATCACCACATAATTAACCACTTCATGTCTACTTGATCTTTCACACATTCACTCAAAATTGCGGCTATTAACCCACCTTGTGAAAACATCCCCATTTGACACTTCTGTATGCCTGAAAGACAAGATAGCCACCAACCTCCCTTTATTCAATGAGGGTAACTTTCTCACATCTCACTCTTGCAACACAACCTGCCTGAAACTGCTTTTAATCTGCGTTTGAACCTTACCTTATACTGACAGTGTCTTCGTCATTTCCAAAATGATATATTTCACCTTTCCAGAAATACATTTTGTTTTGGAATTTCACTCAATTTTATTAATTTTGTTTAAAAGGGTTAAAAAAGCCACAAAAATGAAACAAAAGGCTTTGTTTTGGGTCACACAAAATGTTTTGTTTGACCCTCAATTTTTTTTAACTTTTTAATTTCGCCAGAAAACCCCAAAAGGTTTTGTTTTAGGTTGACTTGAACCAAAGTGTTTTTGATTTTTTGATTCAGCCACCAAATTCAGATTAGGATTCTTGACCATGTTCTATGTCCTGTGTTTCCTCCCAGTTTCTAAATGCGATTTCTCCTCTTGACTACAAGAATCCTCCAGGGACTGGCTCTCCCCTATATCTGACATAATGTGTGACTGCCTGGCTACTCATTCAGTTGGCTCTCCTACTCTTTCCTAGTTCTGTCCCTTCCACTATAATTCTTCACAGCATATGGTGATTCTTTCACTTGTGCAGCCTCATCTGTCTGGAAACCTCTCTTCTTTCCCTCTAAACCACTTCTGTTCTTTTAAACTCATCCCCCTGTCACTCCTTTCTTTTTACTTTATGATAAGATGGAGTCTATATGTCATATATTTTTGATGTCCCTTGAATAACATTACAAAAAGAACAATTAATATGTGCTTGAAGCTTGTACAAGATACTTGACGAAGACAGTCCTTGCTTCAAAAAACTTACAATGTAAAAGACAGACACAAATAATTCCTGTCTAATACTGTAAAGTCATTTCACTGATGCAATTTCTGAATGTTCAAAATATGTTCCTTTTGATGTACATCAAATGCAGTTTTACACTGAAATTTCCAGTGTTATGTGAGTGAGATTTTCTTTGATGGGCACCCCTTGATCAATAGGCAGAATAGGCCATCTCTCTCACAGAGACAAGGTTCTCAGTCCTTAAGTATGCATGCACACATTATCACCTTGTCAGCTGGTGGTTTACATGCTGTATGTGGACACAGTACACTCTGCCTCCTTGATCTCAGTCCACCCATTGCCTCATCCACCCACTCTGTTTCTTCCCTCTTCTTCTCCTGTTTTTCTGTCCTTCATAAGTCTCCAGTCAGAAGTTTCTCTTTTACTGCTGACCCCAGTATCTATGACTCTATCTATCCCCTCTATCCAGTGTCTTCCCATTAATTCCCACCTTTAAAACCTTTTCTTCTTTATAGTACTGTAGCTTATTTATGATTCTCTCTATACAATGATTAATGATGCTCTCTGAATGAAGGATGCTATATAAATTATAGTTTGTATACCTGTATGATTTGAGCAGCCAAAACAGTTTTAGGTGCAGTTTTATCAAGCTTTAAATAAAATTTGAATTAATTTTAAAAAGCACGCAGTGGGTCTGTTTACCCTGAAGTGAAACAGAAGTAACTGCTCTGAATTCAATGGCAGATACAATGGCTTAACACCAGAATAATGCCGAGTATCTTTTTATTCATTTTACCAGCAGGTTAGGCCTTTCCATTTTTTTAGGATTTCAGAGATTCCAGATCTGTTTATTTTTGAATTAACTGAACTTTATGTTTCACTTGACTGTTTAAATTCATCCAGAGATTTGCCTAATTCTCTAGGCTTTAGCTCACTTGAAACCTATTTGTTACTCATTGCTGATCCAAATATCAGTTGTACAGGGAAACCAAAAATGTTCTCTCTTTATTAATTTTAATATATGAATAAGGCCAAATTTTCAAGGGCATTTACCTAGCCTGTGAAAATGTGAACACAAGTTTTGCGTACACCAAAGCCTGTATTTGCATTCTACAAGTCTAGTACAGCGGTAGGGCACATGGGGCCTGATCTGAAACCTACTGAAATCAGTGAGTCTTTCTATGCATGCATGCAAATACCTATTTACACACATCAATGCAGTAAAGTATGCACAAATAGATGCACAAGGAATTTTGCAGTCACTAAATAAAGACTACTTTTATAAATGCAGCCCTTTGCTAGATGTTAAATATATGTATTTTATTGCATGAATTAATTAGTTCATTTTGTTTTAGTGCAAAGACCACTCTAATAACTTTCAAACAAAGTGAAAAGGCCAGAAAAGCGGCATGTTAGGGGAAATGCTAATCCAAACAGATTTGTTAATATGGAGTTCTGTGCCTATAAGACATTTTTGGAGCATTTGGCTATTGCAGGCAATAATTTTCTTATCAGAGTTTTTAATCAGTGGACCACTTTTGAACAAGCCTTTTTGAAACCTTTATCTACTGACTGGGGAAAGTATGACCTGTAGCCATCTTGTGTTGGAGACGAAGCTAACAAAGAGGTTATTTCTTTCTGCCCTGTCTTTGAAATGATTCAGAGAATTGCTAACTGGTTGAATCAAATGTTAGCCAGAATCAATAACCCAGAGGTGAGTGTGCAAATAGAGTAAATCAACCTGAGTGGAAGGAAAAAAGCGCCCACAGGAAACAGAGTTACTGCAGGAAAACCTAAGTCATCCTCTGGCACTTCAGGAAGAGAAAATGCAAACTGGAGGTTAAGGATGGATTCTGTAGAATTATTACACACATTAGGAACAGAAAAAACATATAACATTGTATAGTCAGGCTCCCTATCAATTCAAGTTGGGTTCCTACCCAAAGAATATTGCAGTTCATGCAAATATGAGAATGCAAATAGCACCTCATAGAGACATAACATATTGAATAGGTGTTGAGCAGAAGATTGACACTGTTAGGATATAGATATTCAGGTCTGTCTGTAAAGACCTATACTCTAAGAATTTAGGTGTATTCTTATCACTTGGCTAGCGATAGAGGTATAAAAGAAAGAATCAAAACCACTTCTGCCAGTGTAAGGGCCTTCTCTTACTGTGACAGTTTGTGGCCCTGTGCTTAGGCTCAGGCCTTTGGCTAAGCAGCAGAGGCAGCCATAAGCTGGGAAGCGAACGGTCACATCCTCACATTCCAAACTAGTCACATTGAAATAAGGTGCTATTGGGCTGTTAGGAATACAATCCTGTCCTGATAGTTCCTATCACCTCCAGAGAAAGGGAAGTGCCTAGAAAATGTAAAAGGAAACTTAGTTTGATAGCATCCTGTCTGGCAAGAACTCACTTATCAATAGCTGGGATGTGAAATCCTCACTTCTGTGTTGTCTTGTCATTGTAGTTCCCACTTTGCTATTGTTTGTCTGTATAATCTCTGTCTGGTTCTGTGATTGTTCCTGTCTGCTGTATAATTAATTTTGCTGGGTGTAAACTAATTAAGGTGGTGGGATATAATTGGTTACATAATCATGTTACAATATGTTAGGATTGGTTAGTTAAATTTCAGGAAAATGATTGGTTAAGGTATAGCTAAGCAGAACTCAAGTTTTACTATATAATCTGTAGTCAATGAGGAAGTGACGGGGTGTGGGTGGGGGTGGGCATGGGCATGGGGGTAAGGGAGATGGGAACAGGGAATGGGGGTAAGAAAATTGGAATCATGTTTTGCTAAAGGGGGAAATGGGAACAGGGAATGGGAGTAAGGAAGTTGGAATCATGTTTGGCTAAGGGTAGGAATGGGAACAGGGACACAGGTGTAAGGCTCTGTGGTGTCAGAGCTGGGAAGGAGGATACTAAGGAAGGAAACTGGAATCATGCTTGCTGGAAGTTCACCCCAATAAACATCGAATTGTTTGCACCTTTGGACTTCGGGTATTGTTGCTCTCTGTTCATGCGAGAAGGACCAGGGAAGTAAGTGGGTGAAGGAATAAGCCCCCTAACAGACACCAAATATGTTTACTTCTTTTAAACTTTCCTCACATAATTCCCCCCAATCCTTATATAATCTTTATTGTACTTCTCTGGGTCACCTCCAGATTAATATATTTTTCCTGTTGTGAGCTGACCAAAATTACATATAGTAAAGTAAAAATCTTAGAAAACCAAACACCTTGTGATCATTCAATTAATGCTGGCAAAACATTTCTCATGTGCCCATTAATATGCTATCTACATAGCCTTTTCATATTGTCAGGGCAGATAAGTTTATATGACTGGAGGTAATAATTAAATATTTTGGTTCACAACTCTCTGCAAGATTTTGAGTTCCATAGAGCCACATATCTTCAGGATAACAGGCTTTCCTGAGATTGCCTGTAGAGAATGGACAAATACACAACGGCACTGATCCTCAAAATGTCACTATTAGAATTGTGGCACTACACCTGGCTCTGCTGGAGCCACAGGTTTGACCTGAGCTCTTTTTCCTCTAAGGAGAGAGATGTGAAAAATTCTCCACTCATTCTCTCTCAGTACCCTGAAGAGAGATTGGGTGTAACAGGGTGAAACAAAAAATAAAGTTGTGATTGATACATGGTAATTTTACTTCCTGACTATGCAACATTGTGACATGAGCATCACAAAGCCATAACAAAGTGCCATTCCATTGTGACTTTCTGCATCTCCAGTCTCCATTCAGTAGAGAAGTGACTTTCCAGCAAGACTCATTGGCCTCAAAACAGCAATCTCCAACTTTCTGACAGGGCGGCACATTCTATACAACATGATGAAAAGATTTCCTTCACATGACTGCAAATAGGAGTAATTATTTCATATTATGAAAAGAACAGGAGTACTTGTGGCACCTTAGAGACTAACACATTTATTAAAGCATAAGCTTTCATGGGCTACAGCCCACTTCATCAGATGCATAGAATGGAACATATAGTAAGAAGATATATATATATACATACAGAGAAGGTGGAAGTTGCCATACAAACTGTAAGAGGCTAATTAATTAAGATGAGCTATTATCAGCAGGAGGAAAAAAAAAAACTTTTGTAGTGATAATCAAGATGGCCCATTTAGACAGTTGACAAGAAGGAGTGAGGATACTTAACATAGGGAAATAGATTCAGTATGTGTTCATATTTCATATTATGGCCATGGATAAATACTAAATTATAACTAACTTGTAAAGACTAATCAACACATATATGATAATATCCTCCCATATTCTGTGATAGAAAGCTACATGTGCTGCAATGGAGATGCACGAGCTGCCTTTAGCTGTGGGTATTTTGGCAGTGTTATCTCATAGAATATTCTTGAATTTAAAGATGTTTTTGTTCCACACTTAAAATAATTTTACTATAGTTTTCATATATTTTATAAATAGCAAAATAGACCGGAGTAAAATCCCACCTATAATCATCAGAATTAGCCAATCAGTGCAAAAAGGAGGATGAGCTGACAAATCTACTAATGAGAAGCAGTTTATAAACCACACTGCTGTGGGTGGTTATCTGAAATGGAGCTGCTCTGGTACCGGCGTTGAAAGCTGCTACAAGTGTTGGGCCTTGATGTAGCTTTGAGCTAGAGGTCTGAACTGGAAGGTTAGGGGAGTACATAGCCACACAGTGCAGCAGCAGGAGATGTCTGGCTGCTCCCTGGTGTGTAAGGGAAGTGCTCCCATTCCTATGCAGCCAAAAGGGATGCAGCATGCAGTGTTTTGTGTATATGATATTCTGTCTTTGGTATTTTGGGGTTCAGCTGCTTATGGCTAGAGGTTTAAGTATATTATTGGTTCCTCAATGACTTTTTAATTTGGAAAAGCTTTTGCAAAAAAGGTGATTTTTCACAGTTGTCTGAAGACAGTAAGTCTTGGGCTCTTTTGATATCCAGAAAGAGATGCTACTGATTTTTGAGCAATTTAAATCAAGTACTTTTGGGACCAGATTTTCAGCCAGCCACAACCTGATCTCAAGTGACCAAATTCTGCTCTCAGTTAAACATGTTTATACCTGGAGAAAGTTGAGTGATGTCAATGCAGTTACTCTAGATGTACACAAATTTGACAGAAAGTAGAATCTGTATTTGCATATGCTTATTCTGCATGTACACTGCTTTGTGTATATTATTATCACACTTGTGCACGTGAAGGAGATTGTTAGACCTCCGCTGGGTGAGGTCATGCGACTTAGGCATAGTCTTGCTTTGGAGGCTGCGTGGAGGTGTGCTGTCTTGTGGGAATCACTGTAGCCCTTCTGTTTGATAGAAGTAAAATACTTTCTGGAACTCCAGTGAGTCTGTCCATTGCTACACCCTTTCATGAGGTGTGGTTCAAAGAGGGCCATGGTGCCACCTTGTCCATTTCTTTGTATCATTGTGCACCCTCAAGAGACAGACCAATCTCTATATTTCCCTGAGCACGGGGACTACAATTCTTCTTGGCCTTTAAATGGTCTGTGCAAGCAGGGGTAAGGCTTTATTGCATTTGTGGGGATGAGCACACAAAATGTGTGTTCATAGAAGCTGCTCTCTAGCATTTTAAAAATACGAATGCCCTCTACTTTGGACACCAGTGTGTTCATCTGCTTTGTACCATTATGGCCTGGTGAAGCAGTTGGGGTTTCAGATGCTTTGTGTTGCCGGAACATCTCAAAGTAACCAGAGCGTACCAGTGATTTGGCTCCAAAGCTAGACTTACCATGGATATTTCATCAATTTCAACATAAGTTGTCTTTTGTGTTTGCTGGTTGTTCTCTTTGCTAATGACATTACTGGTCAGACCTTTTGACTCTACCTCTCTAGTGATCTGGAAAAACCATCAAAGAACCTTGACAACAATGACCTAATTTACTGGCCAATCAGCAGTATGACTGTCCTAAGTATTGGCTGGTGAGGTCCTGCTGATAAGCTAAAATGGTAAAAAAAAAAAAAAAAAAAAAGGCAAACCGCCCAACTATCCGAGCCCCACAGCAACTAAAACATGAAAGAGTTACATTTCATGTTGAGAGGGTCATTGTGATTGAGTGAGTGCAGAGCGAATCCTCTGCTGCTATTGTTATACTGATAGAAAAACATTTCTAATGTTTCCTGTCCTTTTTAAGACAAAGTAATTTTTCAGTGGAAGATGAATTGGGGACCTCTGTTCTTGAAGGCAGCATATTTCCGAAAGAGAGAGAGTACTTTGAAATAAACCTGGTAAAACACTCAAATCATGAATACCTCAATCTTTTAAATTTCTTGAGGCAGGGAATATCGTAGGAATCATAATAATGTAGGGCTGGAAGAGACCTCAAGAAGTCATCTAGTTCAGCCCTCTGGACTGAGGGAGAACCAAGAAAATCTAAACCACCCATGACAGGTGTTTGTCTAACAAATTCTTAAAAACTTCCAATGATGGGGATTCCAAAACCTATCTTGGAAACCTATTCTAGTGATCAGCTATGCTTAAAGTTACAAAACTCTTCTTAATATCTAACCTATAGCTCCACTGCTGCATATGAAGCCCATGACTTCTTGTCCTACCTTTAGTGGACATAGAGAATGATTGATCACTGTCCTCTTTATAACATCCCTTCACATATCTGAAGACTGTTATCGGTCCTCTCTCAGTATTCTTTCCTCAAGATTACATGTGCCCAGTTTTTTTAAACTTTCCTCAGAAGTAAGGAGAAGATTTTGTCATGGAGGTCACAGAAGTCATGGATTCCATGACTTTCAGATATATTTTATGTTTCAGCTTCTCCCCATGCCCTGAGGCAACAGAGCCAAAGCTTTCAGCTACCAGGGGTGGTGGGGACCCCAGAGCTGTTAGCCTCCCCCCCGGCTAGCAGCCCTCCCCTTATGTTTAGTAAACCTCAGACAGGTCATGGGCTTCCGTGAAATTTTTTTTTATTGCCCACGACTGGTCTGTGACTTTTACTAAAAATAACCATGACAAAAATCTTAACCTTACTCATAAGTCATCTTTTCTAAACTTTTATCGTTTGTATTGCACTCCTCTGCATTCTCCCCAGTTTGTTCACATCTTTCTTGAAGTATGGTGTCCAGAAATGGATGCAGGACTCCAGCAGAGGCCTCACCAGTGCTGGTAGATCAGGACAATTACCTGACATGGCTTACACATGACACTTTTCTTGATACCACCCCAGAAGGCTACTAGCTTTGTTTGAAACTGCATCACACTCTTGGTTCATACTATAGCTATGATCCACTATAAGCCCCAGATCATTTTCTGCAATACTATTGCCTAGACAGTTATTCATCATTTTGTGTCTATGCGTTTGATTTTTTCTTCCTAAGTGAAGTACTTTCACTTGTCCTTATTGAATCTCATCTTGTTGAGTTAGATCAATTCTCCAATCCTAATTCTAATCCTGTCCTCCAAAGTGCTTGCAACCCCTCCCAGATTGGTGTTATCCACACATTTTATAAGCATGCCCTCCACTCCATTATCCAAGTAATTAATGAACATATTGAATAGTATTAGACTGGAACAGACCCCTGCAGACCTCATTAGATATATCCTCCCAGTTTGACAGTGAATCATCTATAACTACTCTTTGAGTATGGTCTTTTAACCAGTTATGCATCCACTTCCAGTTAGACTGCATTTCCCTACTTTGCCAATGAGAATGTCATGTGGGACTGTGTCAAATGCCTCACTAAAATCAAAATATATCACATTTACCACTTCTCTCCTTTCCACTAGGCCCATAAACCTGTCAAAGAAGGAAATTATGTTGGTTTGGCATGATTTGGTTGGCTCTTGACAAATCAGTGTTGGCTTTTATTTATTACCTTTAATATAATCTTCTAGTTGCTTACAAATTGAGTGTTTAATAATTTTTCTAGTATCTTTCCAGTATCAAAGTTATTCTGACTGGTCTATACATTTTGGGCCCTCTTTGTTTCCCTTTTTACAGGCAGGTACTATGTTTGCCCTTCAGTCATCTGGGACCTGAACAGGCTCCAGGAGTTCTTGATAATAATTGCTAATGGTTCTGAAATTGTATCAGCTCATTCCTTAAGTGCCCTAGGAAGAATTTCATCAAGCCCTGCTAAAATTAGATGTATTCAAGTATCTAAATATTCTTTAACATTTTCTTTCCCTATTTTGTCTAGTGTTTCCTCCCCCTTGTTGTTAATATTGTGATAAGTATCAGGTCACTGTTAATCTTTTTCATGAATATTAAAGCAATATAGGCTTTAAACACTTCAGCCTTCTTAAAGTCATCTGTTATTAGCTCTTCTTTCCTGCTAAGTACTAGATCTTTCCTTCATCTTTCGCTTTCTCCTAATGTTTATATAGAACCTCTTCTGCCTTTTATGTCCCTTGCCACATGTAATCCATTTTGTGCCTTTGCCTTTCTGATTTTGTTCCTACAGTCTTGTGCTATTCTTTTGTACTCATTTTTAGCAATTCGTCCATATTTTCACTTTTGGTAGCTTCTTTTTTGATTTTCACGCCATTGAAGAGCTCCTGACAGAGCCAGACTGGCCTCTTACTATTATTTCTATCTCCCTATATTTATTAGTCTATGTTTTGTCCAGGACTAAACACATTGTAGTCACTTTGGACCTCATTTACCATTACTCTGCATCTTGTTTAGTAATTTACACCATTGCAAAGTCGTTGGAAAATGCTGCTATTCTGATTTGGTAGCATTTTACATCTATTAGTATTAATGAATACACAAGGTTCAGCGCAATGGTGAATCTGGGCCCCAGTTAATAATGCCAGGAATAATCATGAAGAAGAATCAGTAAAATAAATCATAGCTTACCAAACAGTGTGTAATGCAGAGAGAGCAGGGATTACTATTGTTTAGTAATATTTCACTCATTTTCTGAAACAATGCAGTTTAAAATAATGTGCACTTCTAACCAGCTGTGATTTAGTTACAACATAATCCGATGAAGTAAGCTGTAGCTCACGAAAGCTTATGCTCAAATAAATTGGTTAGTCTCTAAGGTGCCACAAGTACTCCTTTTCTTTTTGCAGATTATCAGCCTCTCTTCCCAGCAGCTGAGGAGAGCACCCACTTCACTATGAAGGTGGTTATGTGTTCTCAATTTCTTTCAAAGTAGATTCAGAACAGCAGTTCAGAATCAAAAGGAATACAATAGTGCTTTCAGAAGCTTTGGGAGAAAGACATTAAATTTATGTCATTCTATCCAGCAGTGCAGAGAGTGGTTTATGACAAAGAGAGAAAGTAACATTTTTTCACACCCTCTTAGTGGTTTCACAATTTTGCAAGGCTAGCTCTTGAAATGGAAAGATACATGATCGTAAATTTTCTTTTATTAATATGGATTGCCAACAAACTGGCTGCCTTTCTGCTCATCTTTTGTACAGCATTAAAACCCTTTATTTGTGAACTATAATTCTGTAACAGAATATAACCTTCAGTCAAATTGAGCTGTTGTAAATTATTGGATTAATCTGTGTTTCTATTTGTTATTTATATTTTTCAAGCCTTTATTTCACCCAGGTTATTTTGTTTGCAGCATGGTACCTGGACTTTAAAATTGCTTGAGTGTACATGGTTTATAACTTCAAGGTTTAAGCACTTTGTTTAAGTGGAATTACTCTGAGTGGAAAAAGAGGTGGGAGAATTGGAATAAATGGCTGGTGCTTTTGGGGGAACTTCATGCTTAGAAGCTATGATATGATTTCTGGGTGGGGGCATTAAGCAGGAAGAACCACAACTGAAAGTAGTATTTTGCCACTTTGGATCAAAGGAGCTCAGATGTTTTATGAATGCGCAGTAGTGATGCAGAATATATGGATTTATGATTTATCTGCAGCCTATCAGTCAAGGGACTGATTCAGCTCTCTGTACTTTACTTCAATTGGAATTTTGCCTGAACAAGTCCTGTCAGTTAGGGACCTAATAGAGTAGCAGTGTTGTTGGCCTTACAAACTACTCACCCCTCACAGTCAGAAGATGAGTGGATATTTAAAGGGAAGATGGTTCAGGGATAAAAAATATTGAGGATCATAGTGGAGTGGAATATCTTAGGCCCCGGTACTTGGGAGCTAAGAAAACAACACACAGATGCCTGGAAAGTGAATCATTACTTCTGAGAAACCTGGACATAAGAAGAAAAATATGGTGCCTGCCTCTTTGTTGTTGTTGTTAGTAACGAGCTACATAGCTGAATCATTGTCGCCCAAATAGTTTTCTCAGTCATTTAAAGCTGCCAGTGAAAAGTAGACTACCTTTGAAAAGCATTTTTGCATTTTAAAATCAAAGTGCAATATTTTTCTCTCCTAAAACAATCTACCTGGGAATGTATCCTTTTGCAGAATTTGAATTTTTTAATATTAGGTACTCTGGCCTTGTGAAAGGAAGAGAAAATTCACTAATATGCTTCATATGTTAAATTCTGCTTCTTTCTACATGCCATCACTTGTAATCTTCCTGCTCACAACTGTCAGGTTAACAGGAAAGATAAAAGATAACGTACAACATTTAACATTTCTGTGGTGGGAAGAACAACTCAACAGCCCAACACTGTGGCATTTAATTTCAGAAAGGGGAACTATGCAAAAAGGAGGAGGCTAGTTAAACAGAAATTAAAAGGTATAGTGCCTAGAGTGAAATCCCTGCAAGCTGCATGGACACTTTTCAAAGACCCTCCATAATAGAGACCCAACTTAAATGTATACCCCAAATTAAAAAAAAACCAGTACAAGAACTAAAAAAGAGCCACCGTGGCTTAACAACCATGTAAAAGAAGCAGTGAGAGATAAAAAGGCATCTTTTAAAAAGTGGAAGTCAAATCCTACTGAGGTAAATAGAAAGGAGCATAAACACTGCCAAATTAAGTGTAAAAATGTAATAAGAAAAGCAAAAAAGGAGTTTGCAGAACAGCTAGCCAAAAACTACAAAGGTAATAATAAAATGTTTTTTAAGTACATCAGAAGCAGGAAGCCTGCTAAACAACCAGTGGGGCCCCTGGATGATCAAGATACAAAAGGAGCACTTAAAGATGATAAAGTCATTGTGGAGAAACTATATGCATTCTTTGCTTCAGTCTTCATGGCTGAGGATGTTTGGGAGATTCCCAAACTTGAGCAGTCTTTTGTAGGTGACAAATCTGAGGAATTGTCCCAGATTGAAGTGTCAACTAGAGGTTTTGGAATTAACTGAGAAACTTAACAGTAACAAGTCACTGGGACCAGATGGCATTTACCCAAGAGTTCTGAAAGAACTCAAATGTGAAATTGCGGAACTATTAACTACAGTTTGTAACCTGTCCTTTAAATCAGCTTCTGTACCCAATGACTGGAAGATAGCTAATGTAATGCCAATATTTAAAAAGGGCTCTAAAGGTGATCCTGGCAATTACAGACTGGTAAATCTAATGTCAGTACTGGGCAAATTAGTTGAAACAATAGTAAAAAATAAAATTGTCAGACACCTAGAAAAACATAAGTTGTTGGGCAAAAGTCAACATGGTTTCTGTAAAGGGAAATCATGTTTTACTAATCTATTAGAGTTCTTTGAAGGGGTAAACAAACGGGGATCTAGTGGACATAGTGTACTTAGATTTCCAGAAAGCCTTTGACAAGGTCCCTCACCAAAGGCTCTTATGTAAATTAAGTTGTCACGGGATAAGAGGGAAGATCCTTTCATGGATTGAGAACTGGATAAAAGACAGGGAACAAAGGGTAGGAATAAATGGTAAATTTTCATAATGGAGAGGGATAACTAGTGGTGTTCCCCAAGGGTCAGTCCTAGGACCAATCCTATTCAACTTATTCATAAATGATCTGAGGAAAGGGGTAAACAGTGAGGTGGCAAAGTTTGCAGATGATACTAAACTGCTCAAGATAGTTAAGACCAAAGCAGACTGTGAAAAACTTCAAAAAGGTCTCACAAAACTAAGTGATTGGGCAACAAAATGGCAAATGAAATTTAATGTGAATAAATGTAAAGTAATGCACATTGGAAAAAATAACCCCAACTATACATACAATATGATGGGGGCTAATTTAGCTACAACTAATCAGGAAAGAGATCTTGGAGTCATCCTGGATAGTTCTCTGAAGATGTCCACGCAGTGTGCAGCGGCAGTCAAAAAAACAAACAGGATGTTAGGAATCATTAAAAAAGGGATAGAGAATAAGATGGAGAATATCTTATTGTCCTTATATAAACCCATGGTACACCCACATCTTGAATACTGCATACAGATGTGGTCTCCTCATTTCAAAAAAGGTATACTGGCATTAAAAAAGGTTCAGAGAAGGGCAACTAAAATGATTAAGGGTTTGGAATGGGTCCCATATGAGGAGAGATTAAAGAAGCTAGGACTTTTCAGCTTGGAAAAGAGGAGACTAAGGGGGGATATGATAGAGGTATATAAAATCATGAGTGGTGTGGAGAAAGTGCATAAGGAAAAGTTATTTACTTGTTCCCATAATATAAGAACTAGGGGCCACCAAATGAAATTAATGGGCAGCAGGTTTAAAACAAATAAAAGGAAGTTCTTCTACACACAGCGCACAGTCAACCTGTGGAACTCCTTGCCTGAGGAGGTTGTGAAAGAGGGTTTAAAAGAGAACTGGATAAATTCATGGAGGTTAAGTCCATTAATGGCTATTAGCCAGGATGGGTAAGGGATGGTGTCCCTAGCCTCTGTTTGTCAGAGGGTGGAGATGGATGGCAGGAGAGAGATCACTTGATCATTACCTGTTAGGTTCACTCCCTCTGGGGCACCTGGCACTGGCCACTGTCGGTAGACAGGATACTGGGCTGGATGGACCTTTGGTCTGACCCAGTATGGCCATTCTTATGTGCTTATGTAACATAAGATTCTAACTCTTCTTAAAATAAAATGGAAATAAGCACAGATTCGAAATAAGCTATTTGAACTGGAGGAGCAGATGAAATTTAACTGTAGATAATATAACCCAGTGCTGTATATATGTGCTGTTGGGATGGACTGGAATGAAAACTGGTTGACCAATTTTTGAACCTCCCAATTTGGATGGTAACAGTCCTTTAGACATTTCATATGTTGCTGAAACAAAGAGTTTAAGAGCCATTTCTTGAAGTTTCTTTCAACTGTGAGACTCTGTATTTTCTTTATTCAGCTACTGCTCATAGAAATGATTCCCCTTTTAGACACCAGTATTAGATTGTTTGATTAAGACTGATATAGGCTGCTCTCAGATACCAGTTCAGTGATGGCACAGTTTTCTCTTGGCATATAATAACTTTTCTTTTATAAACTGGCAGTTTAAGGGTTTTATAACGAAGAGTTTATAAAGAACTGTGCCGAAGCAGATTTATTTATGAAACTTAATGACAGCAAAACATCAGTTGCTGCATCTTGTACAAAACCAATAAAGCCTCTTCAATAAGTACTAATATTCATTTTTTGTCAGGCAGAGCAAACAAATTTAAGCCTGCCGCATGGCCGAGACTGCAGTGTATTAGGCTGTAATATGGAAGTCACAGCTCTGGAATCTACTCGGGGACTCCTACTCCAGGGTTAATGTAGATTAAGAGATCTCCAGAGGAGACATGGGGCCACTGTTAAAAGGATTCTATGGGCGCTGCTCTTTCGCATCACTTACTGGCCATGTTTCAGAATGACATTAATCGTGGCTTCTAAAGAGACCGAATAGTCTAAACCAGTTGGCTGAGGGACATGTGCATAATTCTGGATGAAGCACACAGTAGAACTGTAGAAACTAGAGATGGAAAACAGATTAGTCATGCAATCCACCTTCTTTCTACTCCAGGATAGTTCTTTACATTAGATTTTGTAGTGTTTTATTCATTTTGGTTATAAGATATTACAAGCAACGGAGCTTCTGCCCTTTCTTTGGTAGACTGTTCTACCTCTTAATAGTACAAGGAAGTTTCTCCAGTACCCTTCTCCCCTCACTGCCACCAACCCACTTCATGGACCAGCGGAGAAAGTGTGAGGCTATGGCTGACCACTTCCCAACCTAACCCTGCCTTCTTTGAGAGAGACAGCATATGCCCCAAGGGTGCAGAGGCAGCAGTCCCTGTAATCATAACTAAGGCTGCATGTCTGTCATAGAGGTCATGGATTCCATGACTTTCCATGACCTCGTGACTTCTGCAGTGGCCAGTGCTGACCCTCGGCCAGCAGCAGCAGCAGTTCGTGTGTGTGTGTGGGGGGCTCAGGGGTACAGGCATGGGGTTGGGGTGCAGGGCGGCTCTTACCTTGGGGTGGGGGAGCTCCCTGGGTCCCAGCAGCATGTCCCTGCAGCTCCTAGGCGGAGGGACCAGGGGGCTCTGTGTGCTGCCCACACCCGCAGGCCCCGCCCCTGCAGCTCCTATTGGCTGTGGTTCCCAGCCAATGGGAGCTGCAGAGCCAGCGCTTGTGATGGGAGCAGCGCATGGAGCCCCCCTGGCCTTCCCTCCCCCTAGGAGCTGCAGGGACACACGGAGCCAGGTAGGGAGCCCGTGAGCCCTGCCAACCTCCCCGCAGCACCAGTGGGGGCCCTGGGCCGTGTGCCACCACCGGGGCCCCCTCCCAGTACCAGTGGGAGTCCCGGACCGTGTGCCACTGCCCCCCACACCAGTACTACCCTGCCCGTAGCAGTGGGAGTCCTGGGCCATGCACCACTGTCTGCTGCGGCTCGCCAGCACCAGTGAGGATCCTAGACCACTCCACCCCGCAGCACCCATGGTGCCCCTGGACTGTCCCCCTAGAGCACTCGCAGCCCCCCGTCCAAGTTTTAGTTAGGGGTATATAATAAAAGTCATGGGTCATGAATTTTTGTTCACTGCCCATGACCTGTGCATGACTTTTACTCAAAATACCCATGACTAAAACATAGCCTTAATCATAACAGGCCCTTACTTTTGCTACACAAAGTATTCTTGGCTGCTTCCCCAACTCTTGCAAACCTGCAAAAGTGCCTTCCATAAGCTGGCCCAAAACAATTCTTCTCTTCTCTTAGTATTAACAGTGTGAACTCCGTTCCCCTTTAGTCATGGCTGGTAAGTCATTCTCACCAGCCCTCTGATTATTTCAGTTGCTCTTCTCTGAACTCCTAATTTGTCAATATTGTTCTGACTCTTTTGTTTCATGAACTAAATACAATAATTCCAAGTGTGATTGTACCAGAGACATATCAAGCGAATTTCTTACCCTGGTGCTTTAAGATGATGTATTTTTTTATACAGCATGAAAATATATTTTAGTCTTTATTGAAGCCATAGCACATTGCCAACACATATGTAATACACTGTCCAGTACGTCGTCAGGTAACTTTCAAGCACAATTGTACCCCAGATTTCTCCCTCCTATGCAGCATGTGAATGCTTCAGATTATTTTGCCCCAGATGTATTAGATTTTACTTTTCTAAGCTGAATAATGTTTATTTCAGATCATGTTTCAAATCTTTGTAGATTCCTTTGCATTATTTCTGTTTTCAGTGATGGTCAGAACTCCTACCAATTAGCAATTCCATTAGTATATTGTTTATTTCCTCTTCCAGATCATTAATAAAGATATTGAAATACAACCAATCCTCACACCATTCCCTGAGGTACCCTCTAGATTCCTCCTCTCAACTTGATACATTGCTATTTATTTATTTATTTTTTAGCTGTTAAACCAGTTCACAGCCTGCACAATCATGTTCTCATCCAGCCCAATCTGAATACAAATTTTAAATTGAGATTTCATGAGACACCCTTCCAAATGCTTCACTAAAATCCAAATATATCTACCTCAGTCCCTCATGCATTAATTTTATAATTGTATCCAAAAAGCAACCAAGTTTGACTGATGAGATTTATTCTTCATAAGCCCATGATGTCTACTGTTCATGGCTCTGTTATTCTAGTTATTAATGATGTAATATTTATCCACTGATTTCTAGGTATTGAAGTTAGATTTATGGGATCCTAGCTGTCAGGATCAATCTTTTCTTTTTTGAAAATCAGTACCACATTCATTTATCTCCATTCATCCAGTACCTTCCCACTTATCCACTGTCAGTAGGTTCAGTAAATTTAGTAATTCTTTTAATATCTTAGAAAACATGACATCCTGACATGCTTATTTGTATACGTACACCTTTACCTACTTTATGAACAGATCTTCTACAGGGTCTACCTTCTTTTCTGAAATTTTCCCTTGTTGAAGATAGATATTAAAAAAGGAGTTCAATATCTCAGCTATTTTGATGGATTATTAATTTTATTCCCCTACTCTACTAATAGTCCTGCTTTTTTCCTCGTACATTTTTACATCTTGATGTTTTTGAAAGAACCCTTTTTATTCTTCTACTAGCAGCAAGCCATTGGCAACAAAGGAAATGGGCCTAAAAGAATCAAATCCGAACTGGGGTGTGCACATTATCCATTACACGTCTCCAAATGTGTTAAATCTAAATTTGACGACATTTTATTTTTGATATTCTCAACTCAAGTTGTGCATTTTATAGCATGATTGTTTTGAAGAAGCCAACTATTTCCCAAAGCTGGGCCTGTCTATCAGATATTTCACAAACAACTGACATCAACTGACTTCTTCAAATCAGTCATTGGCCCACACCTTTATGGTGCCCTCTTTCTAGTTAGACCAGGACCTTATTGGCAGCATGTTGCTGCACAGCCCACTGGTAATCATACATTTTCTTCCAATGATCATGTTTAGACCCAGAAATGAAAATAAACTAAAAGAAACAAGAGAGTAACAGAAAGCTGCCAGGGTGAACAGCCCTGTTCTTCTACAGTTTCCTATCCTCTTTGTCTCCCAAGCAGCCAATGTACAGTACCTTGCCCGCAGTATCTATGGAAGGAGAGGGGGAATCTAAATCCTTATTCACTGGGGACAAAGTAGGGCCCCTGCATCTATCACAATGTAACACCCCCCCCCCAAACAAAAATTTATATTTCCCTCTCTTAAATCCTTGTTGGCTGTTTCTAAGTAGACTGTCCTTCTCTGCCACTGAAGACTGCAAAATTGTTCTGAATGTTTTCCCTATAATTGAATTTGGACCAACTGCCTGCCTCATCTCTTGACCCTCTTTTGAATAACTATTATGTCTGTTTCTTTACAGTCCTCACAAATCTAGCCTGTTATAATCAGAGAACTTCTCAAATAGCAGGCATCAGTAATCTTCACCCTCATTTCTTTTTAATCAGCTGATTTATGCTATCTGGACAATCCAATCATTTCACAGCCAGTTCCATTGTTACCTTCATGCAAGTAACCCCTTCCAGCTCCCAATCAGAAAATATAATCATTGGGTTAAGGCAGCTCTCCACTCTTTCTCTTTTCCTCTGGGAAGCATAAAAGTAAACTGCTTAAAAAATCCAGGGGCCAGATCCTTAGCTGATGCAAGTCCATATAACTTCACTGACTCACTCAATTGATGGAGCTACATCAGATTATACCAGCTGAGGATCTAGCCCCATTAATTTAACTCCATCTTAAATACTCCACTGCTGTTTATAGAGGAAAACTTTTCTTCTTACTTTCTATGTTGAAAAAATATTTGAAGAACTCTTCATTAGAAATATTCTCTGCAATTCATCATTAAGCATCTCTTTTCCCTTCTCTAATTAGCCTCTTAAACTGTTCCTGTTTGTAGTTATAGATCTCATATCCTCCCACCCATGTAGCCTCTAGATATAAATCAATAATTTAGACAGATTGTTGATTTGTCTGAGTGGGAGTCAAAATGAATGTTACTTCATGACACCTCTTGGAGCCAAATTTTAGGGAGCCCTTTTTAAAAATCATTTATTGAAGTGTTTTGTGAGAGTGCTTTTGTCAAACCAATGATGTTAACAAAGAAAGACGATTCTATCTAGTTTTATTGACAGCACTCCCAAATGTATCTACCATTCTTCTCTTCCCTTTTATAAAGAAAGTAATAGTACATATAACTCTGCTTTTAAATTTGGAGAAATAACTCTATAACTTAATATCTTATCAAAATAGTTATGGCCAAATTTTCACAACTGGCTTCTAGTTTGTGCCTTCAATCAACACTGTTGCACATGCTATCAGCTGTGAATACAAATCATGAGTTCAGACGTCTAACTACCTGATATATGGGGGTAAATGTCTGCCCATGCAAATCAGTTAGTTAGATGCCTAGGAAGAGATTCCCACTTGCTATAAAACTCAGCTAATGTAATCATGGCCACAATCCCAGAAGGGAACTCAATGGAGTGATCCTGATTAACACCACCTGAAAAACTGACTGCTCACCTAGAATATATGCATGGAAATCAAACTTCCTTTGACTATGAGTGTAAAATAAAAGGGTGGTGTTAAGGCCTCTTAAAAATGTGGCCTGTAATGTTTGAAGAATAAAACTTATTTTATCTACCATAAAAGTGGCAGATGCTAAATACTATTAAGACAAATTCTGTCCTCATAAACATAGGCTGGAATTCCCTTTATGTCAAATGTCCTCCCACAGGCACATCTGAATTAGGTCTTAAAAGATGGAGATGCTAGTTTAAAAGCCATGACAATGGGGATCCTACAAGTGAAATCACGGCTCAATATGTCCTCACTTCTGGAAAGAAATCCCCAAATCCCTTCTTTAAACAAAAACTTCAGCATGGATCTACTTTGAAAAGTGGCTGTAAAAATGGCATTGTGTCTTTCCATATTTAGGGTGTCTCAATGACATCATATCAAATATTCTCAATTTACAGACTGAAAAGATTGCACAGATATCACTGATGGCATATGACCTGCAACATCTTTTTACCAATGATATGAGAAGTAAATAACTCAGTTTCACTCTAAAGAACCCAGGCTGAGTTTTCAGAAGGCAGAGAGATGATAAAAAAGTCTATATTTATGAACTGGGCGAGTTGGTGGAGTCAGTGAGCAACAACAAACTTAGAATCCTACAATATTATGTTATAGAGTTAAATTTCAGAAAAGCACTGCACTCCGACTGTAAATATGACTGATAGTTTTGATCACAGCAAGAGGTGATTCTCAGTACAGTAAAAGCTTTTTTATCTGGCATATTGGTGGAATTGGAAGGTGCCGGTAAGTGAAAAATTCCAGTTAACTAAGATGGAGGGAATTTGGGTGCGGGGTGGAGCTTGGTGCAGGGGATTGGGGTGTGTGAAGGGGTGCGGGGTGCCAGATCCGGGCGGCTTCACCTTGGGCAGCTCCCCACAAGCGGCAACCTGTCCCTGTTGCTCCTAGGCAGAGGTGCAGCTAGGCGGGTCTCCATGCTGTCTCTGCCTGCAGGCGCTGCCTCTGCAGGTCCCATTGGCCACGGTTCCCAGCCATGGGAGCTGCGGACCCAGTGCTTGGAGTGGGTGGGTGCAGCACGCAGAGCTGCCTAGCCGCGCCTCCACCTAGGAGCAGCAGAGACATAGCACCCCTTCCAGGGAGTCCCATGGAGCCAGGTGGGGAACCTGCCAGTCCCACACCAACTGCACTATAAACCAGGCTTTCAATGAAGATCAGAAATGCTAGTTTATAGAACTTTCTGGTTGGTAAAGTGCCAGATAACACAGCTTTTTTTTTATTGTATATGAATTTTCAGAACACAGTGCTGAACAAAATAGGCTTCTTTTGTAGCATTAAGGAACTTACAGTAAAGCAACAGAATCTTTACATAAAGGTGCATTGAGTCTATTTAATAAATGTCAAATCTGATTTGATTATTTCCATATAGATTTGAAATTATTCAACAATTCCCATTCTCAAATTATAGGTCCATTTTTGTACTCTAGTAAATGAAGCAATGAATTTACACTACTGTGGCTCTTTTGAGTAATGCTGATCACTAATTTGGCTCCTGAACCACTGAGGTCTGATTATCACTGATCTAAAGTGTTCAGGGACATGCATTCCTAACAGTGCTTTAGGCATTTGGATGTCCTCAAACTTTTGCAGGAAAAAAAAAAACCCCAGAACCTTGATGTTAATGTCCTAGCAGGTAAATGAAAAAGGAAATGCTTTAAAAAGTATTGGGCCAGATGTATGCCAGCTCTGTTCTCAGAAACCCAGGTAAAGAGCCCCAGTGGTGGAAAGTGGGGAAGACATTGTGACAGTTGAAAGTGGCTGCAATATCCCCTACACTGTGGACCCTGCAAAGGATGTGCAGTCCCCCAAAAGTGGTAGTGTCAGAAACTACCCTTACCAGCTACGAGTTGCCTTTGCAACTTAGCAAGTTGCCCTCACCAGTTGCAAAGTTCTAAGGTAGGAGGGTTCCAGTAGCCCAGTCTGTGCTCCCTCAGGGTGAGTCTCTTCTAGAGTACTGGGGGGGCCAGGCAGCTACCGCGTACACCCACTCTTCCAGGGATTCTGACCTATTTTGTTTTAACCCTCCATACACTGGACAATTCTAGAATGTGACATAGTAAAAGCTTTGCCTTTCCTAAATCCCCCTAAGGATTGTGTGAAGCCCCTTGGTTCAGGATGGGAGCTAGGGTACGAGGAGGGAGGATGTGTGTACCTGGAAAACAGGGCCAGGTTGGATTTCTAGCCTAGAGCAAAAGCAAGAGATCATTTGTAATCAGCCCATGTATCCTGACAGTGATTTAAAGTACTGGACTGTTCTTATATTCATTTATTTTAAAGGCATTTCAGTTCCTCTGTAAGATACTCACAAAGACAACAAATCCTCTTAACAGAAATTTAGAATCTATTAACTACATAAAGACTGACTTAGAAAGAAAATGCCACATTCCAATGTCTAGGTTTGCTGAAAGCATTGTGAGATGAGCAGTGTACTAATAGCATTAGGGTTGTGAACAAGAGGGGATTGCTAGAACCAGGGAGGCTAACATCAGAGAGGTAGGAGGAGAGAGCACTTCTGTCATGTAAACTCCAGCACTTGTAAATAGCTTCTGCATAGCACCATAGATTAGTTGAACATGCTGCTAACTGGGGTGAATCCAAGCAGAAAAATAATTAGCAAAGTACAGAATTTTCAGCCCTAAATCCACAAAATCAATTGTACCAATGCTCAACAAATGTTCCCCTTATTGCTTTTAGATAAAGATGGGTGTGAACTGGAATCCAGAGCAAAATTCCTCAGAACATTGGGTGTGTATGGACCCAGGACAACAGCTCTGAATCTACCCAGATCTCTAGCCCACAAAATTCAAAATTCTGGGTTTTCAGATTGGAAAGAGGAAAAATTAGACTCTCCTGAGTACAACTTTCTTTGTCTAGGGCCCCTGTTACACATATGCTAAGATGATGACTGACCATTGCCTTCTGGGAGGTTTGTGCAATAGCCCTCCCCGCAACCCCAACTTTACCCACTTCTGCCAGTGTCTTCAGGGAAGCACTGGTGGCCCAATTCCTTTACACTGTTTATCTGTTTGCTTCTTTTACTCCTTCTCTCTCATCACTTTTTTGCTCAGCTATCTTCCCCTCTTTGTTTTTCTCTCTTTCCTCTATGCATTTCTGCCTTGCCTCTCTTCCCTGTTCCTTTCTTTGGTTTTTCTTCCCCTTTCTGCTTCTCTCTCCTTCCTTTTCCTAATATAACAGTACGTACATTTACATTCTTTCCAAAGCACTTTGCAATCATTAGTTAACCCCCATAACACTGAGATAGCTAAATATGTATTGAAACCCTCATTTTAAAGAGCGAGGAACTGAGGCAGCCAGGTCACCTGACTGCCTCAAGGGCACAGTGGGCATTGGGAAATTTTGGCTCCCATTCCCTAGCTCAACCTCACTTCCCCATACTTTACTGTATTGTCAGTTACTCTCTTCCTGCTTTCCTCCCCTCATTTCTGCTACTTGATACCTTTTTTCTTCATTACTCCTTGCTCATTCTTTCTCCTACCCCCCTCTCTCCCTCCTGTTTCCCTATCCCACTCCATTTCCATATCCCCTTTTTTGTCCATTACTTCTTGTTAAGTCCAGCCTGCTCCATTTGAACTAACTGGACACACCAGGAATTACCACCTTTCAGCAGGTATCACTTACTAAAGTGCTAATTCAGTGTTAGGAAGGGCGGATGGCCTGATGCCGGCCATAACAGACATTTAAAATAAAGGCAGTGTAAGGCTTTTTGTTGTTGTTTTAAATTGTGCACAGCTACAATTACTGTAAGTCTTCCTATTAATGAGGGATGGTGATGCATGTCTGACTCAACCCACCTCCGCAGCCACAGGTGTGTAAAGCCTCCCACGCAAAGTAACTGGGATCCTTCATGTCCTTTAAAAATGCTCTCAAGCTACACTGTGATGTGAACAACACGTACGTTTACTGTTTGAAAAATGGAGTGCGGAGGAAGTATTGCTACCACATTTACATTTTTATAGTATGACTTGTTCTGGAAGTGTTAGAGTAGATTGCTTGGCTTAGAGCCTGGCTCAATGATTCCTAGAGGATTTTTTTTTTCCTGCAGCTCCAACTACCACATGTACTGCCAAGTAGCATAAAAGAGATTTCAGGAGCAATTCCATGGTCACATTTACTATACATTAAAGGCACAGAAGGGCTATTGTAAATCATCTGAATGTTGTCTACATAATACATTATTTCCCACAGATGACAGGCTTCCATAACGGCCTGTTTTATTTAAATGCATGGCAATATTTTTAAACAAATGACTGCTAGCAGCAGAACCTCTGTGATCCTGGTAGAATCTAATCGCAGCTCTGCCATTAGCCTGCTGTGTGATCTCCAGTAAGTCACTTCCCCTCTTTGTTTCCTTTGCCTGTCTTGTGTATCTAGATTGCAAACCATCTGAAGCAGAAAGAAAAGGAGAACTTGTGGCACCTTAGAGACTAACAAATTTATTTGAGCATAAGCTTTTGTGAGCTACAGCTTATGCTCAAATAAATTTGTTAGTCTCTAAGGTGCCACAAGTCCTCCTTTTCTTTTTGCGGATACACACTAACACGGCTGCTACTCTGAAACCTGTCATTTGAAGCAGAGACTCTCTTATTATTTGTTTGTACAGGACTTAACACAATGGAGCCTCAATGGGACTGAAACCTGTAGGCACTAACAGGATCAGTTGCTAGGAAAATATGACTGCCAGGCAAAAAGCAACAATCATATTATTCAGAAGGTTTTAGCATGGGGGAATCTAGGTATTGCTTTATTTTCCTTTTTGCCCCAAAAGAAGCTTCACTCAGAACCAAAAACTAGAGATATAACAGACATAAAATACTCCTCAAAATCAGATCATGGGCTAAAAGACATAGGTTTTGTGTTCTGTGCTTTACAAAGGAACAGAAAGGGTAAGAGAGAGGGCAGGGGGGGAAATGTTGCTTGAAGTCACTGTATTCTGATCCCAGTCGTTAGAGTAAATTAGAACAACTTCAACACTGCTCTAACCTATGTGCAGCTGCAATGGCCCCCTCTGAGCCATTTTGCAGCTTAGAAAAGACAGAATGCAGTGTAGTCTATATATGCCCCCCCTCCACGCCTCCTATGCATGGTGGCTGCAGCTAGGGCAGAGGGGTGGTATAGGGCTGTTGCAGCAGCTCTCTGATGCCTGGGGAATTCCCTTATATTGGGAGCATTTCCCAGAGGCTGATTCTACCATATTTATAATGTAAAAGGATCTTAGTTTATTGCAGAACTTAGTTTACTTTAAGCAACATGAACATTGGCAACTAACCATAGTTGGTAATGCCCTTTAGAACTGTCCATAAGAATATCAAGAAAGGCGACTGAAAAGACAGGTCTGCACACTCCTTGGCCATCCTGACCACTAAGTTTGTTACTAAGTAAAGACTTTGATGATTATTAGTGTTAAGGATATTGAACTCCATGGGTAAGCACTGTTCATGAAGGACCAGATTTTAGGCTCCAGATGTGAAAAATATACCTAGTAAGGAAGGCTGCCACAAGGAAACAGATCAATAGCCTTAAGTCCCTACTTGAAAGACTCTCTCACTCCCCCAGGGTCTCAAGTAAGGCATCCCACAAATGAAGAACACACAATTAGTGACCACCTGTGGAAAGTTTGGTTCAAGTGACCTGCCCAGCATCACATAAGAACTCTGTAGCACCAGGCAGAGAGGGAATCCAGAAGACCAGGATATTGTTTGACTGCCTTAACCCTGAGACCATCCATTTTCTGCCTGTAGTTGCCTGCCTTATTCACTACACATCTTCCAACTTTTCCTACAAATGAAGGTATAGACAATGATCTCATTAACCACATAATCCTGATTAATTTCCGGAGCTCCATCTATCTATGCACACTGAATGAGGCCAGGGTCCTGTGGAAAAAATAATGTGGATCATATGTGATCATGATTGATATGATATGATTGAAGATTATATCATAATGTATACTCATAAGGCAAGGTGGGTGAATAAAGGTTGCAAGGGCAACCTTAATTCTGGAGTTTCCTGAATTTTGAGTGCTAGAATTTGCATCCTTAATGTTTTTTAAGTAGATTTTATATGTAATTTCTTAGGGTTTTTTTAAAAAAGCTAGTTGAAACAACAGAAATTCCATCATGTGGCATCACACTAACTCCTATTTGGTTCATCAGTAGGGTTAGAATCTTCAGATCCACTGCTCAACACATCTGCCGCTTGAGCTAACAAAGGAACCGATAGCAGTAATAAGTTGTCATCTTCTATATGGAGCAGCCACCAACAGGAGCTGAGGCACATTTTCCCACTGGGTTTTACAGATATTTATGAGACAGCAAAGGACTGTTGAGGCTAAAGAATCCTGGCTTGTGTTCCAGGCTCTGAGGTGAGTAGACTCTAGTGGTTTCAGACCACTTCTGCCCCATCCCTGCCCCAAGCCTAACCCTGCTTTGAACCTGACCCCTCCAGACAGTCCTTATCCCAGTCTCAGACATGCTGCCTATATTCCCCTGATCTTTTCCCCAGCCTCAGTCTCTCACCAGTCTCCTCCACATGCCATTCCGCTACAGGTCCATGTCCCCAACCTCCTTCCAGTCCATCGTGCTCAGCCTCTCTCTCCTCCTCTCATATATCAGTCCCTTCCTGACCCATCTGGTCCCTTATCACAGTCTCCCTCTCCCTCCTTGGCTCCTCATCCCAGTCACCCTTATTTGGCTCTTCAGCTCTATGCATTCCAGCCAGGCTCCTTCCTCCTGCTGCCTAGCTGCTAGCATGGGGATCACTGACAATGCAGGAGAGACAGTCCTCCTGTCTTCAGTTCATGCACCAAGCACCACAGCAGTGTCATAGTGGTGGGTGGAGCAATTTTAGGAAAGTCATGCTGAGACCTTGCTGCCTTAGGCTACAGCATGTTGGGTATAGCGAGAATCTTCATAGAATTTAGCAACCAAACTCTAACAAATCTCTACCGAGCCTATGGAAACTGAGATTTAGACACGATCATAACTTGGCCAAATTTGGGCCAATTTTCACAGGGATGACAAAAAGCACATCCCTGACAGCCAGGCGAGCCCCCTGCCAAATTTCAAGTCCCTGCTTCAAAATATGGAGGCACTAGAGCTTTACATTGAGACAGCAGTAAGAAATTTTTAACATGGGCAAAACAATGTATTTTCCCTAATTTCAGTCTGAGTAATGGCTGAAACATTTTTCCCATTTTTTTCCCAAAACTTTCAGTCTGAGGTAGACACACCTCATGCAAAAACTTCAGCCTAAACAAAGTTTGGCAAAGTTATAAGCAGGGTCTTATAATGGAAATATTGGACAATCTTAACTTTTGGCTCTCCTACTTATAATATACATCTATGTATTTAAACACACACTGTCTACTCTGTCTCTGCCTCCATTATGTAACTACTGAAACTATCTTTATAACTGTTTGACCACCATTACAATAATACTTGAGCACCCCCTAACTTATAGGGTAATAATAATTACACTTTTGTTTGCACCCAATCCCTTTCTAGAATGCAAGAAAGTGCCAATTACTTGAGATGCAAATCCCCTGAAGGATTAGCTTCTCACATATCATGCCATCACTTCTAGTATCTTGAGAGAGAAGAGGATTATACATTTGTCTGTGGATAAGTAAAACAGACCTGTGAACTAGGCATATCTGAACTACAGCATGGTAACAACAATGGCACTAGCTTTTTCCACCATAAACTTGTGGATAGAAGACAGAGAAAATGTATACAGGATATGATGGCTCCATACACTCACAAAAACCTCATTGTTTGTTGTTTGAAAATCATGGTAGCATTTACAATAATGGGGATGGTCGACTTTACCAGTGACGCAAACAGATCAAGAAAGATGGGTACTCCCATCAGGACATAAGGAACTGGGATCCTGAATGAAGCTGCAGGAATTGGTTCACTGTCAACCCTTGCATGCCAAACCCATTGGGTTACATTTATGTAACGCTTGCTAACTAGATCCAAACTAGTCAGGCTCCTGTTTCTTTAATTTTCTTTGCAAGAGCCCAGTGTTTGGAAGAAATGTTTCTCCACCAATCCTGAAAGACAAGGAGTCTATTCCCAGGAATTTTCTGAAAGGTAGGGCAATCAAAAGGGAAAGACATGGATTAGCCTGATCTGAACTTCAGGTTGAAGAGGAATGATATGAACCTACTGGGCTTACATGAGAAAGAAAAATATCTAAAAGTCTTAGAGAGCAAGAAGCATTGGAAAGACTTGGGCTTCTCTTTGCTGACTGACATGATACCCCTAGAATCCTAAAGAGCTTGTCTTTTTTGTCTCTGATTATAGCTGAAACATAAGAGCATGGTAAAGAAGAAGAAAAAAGGTGAATTAATTAACTGTAGTTACACTTAACTGGTGATTTTCAGAGGAAATTAGAAAGCAGTTTTAAAACCAATCAGAGTATGTATTTTGTAGTTTACAACTGATCACATGAGAATGTGTGGAAAAAACTTGATTATGGCTTGCTTTCACTAATATCTAAGAAAGTATTTTTGGTTTGAACTGATGTTTAAATAGCAAAGTAATTGTTCAAATTGTTTGAATTTCTAACTTCACAGCTAATTTTGATAATTTTCCTGACAGTCATAAATAGTGACTGGGATAGTTTGAATGACCTTAAAAAGATTTGTATTAAGAATTCATTTTTGGTCAGTGTCATAAATATAAAGGGAAGGGTAAACCCCTTTGAAATCCCTCCTGGCCAGGGGAAAGCTCCTCTCACCTGTAAAGGGTTAAGAAGCTAAAGGTAACCTCGCTGGCACCTGACCAAAATGACCAATGAGGGGACAAGATACTTTCAAAAGCTGGGAGGAGGGAGAGAAACAAAGGGTCTGTGTCTGTCTGTATGCTGTGCTTGGCCAGGGATAGACCAGGAATGGAGTCTTAGAACTTTTAGTAAGTAATCTAGCTAGGTATGTGTTAGATTATGATTTCTTTAAATGGCTGAGAAAAGAATTGTGCTGAATAGAATAACTATTTCTGTCTGTGTATCTTTTTTGTAACTTAAGGTTTTGCCTAGAGGGGTTCTCTATGTTTTTTTAATCTAATTACCCTGTAAGATATCTACCATCCTGATTTTACAGGGGGGATTTCTTTATTTCTATTTACTTCTATTTTCTATTAAAAGTTTTCTTGTAAAAAACTGAATGCTTTTTCATTGTTCTCAGATCCAAGGGTTTGGGTCTGTGGTCACCTATGCAAATTGGTGAGGCTTTTTATCCAACATTTCCCAGGAAAGGGGGGGTGCAAGTGTTGGGAGGATTGTTCATTGTTCTTAAGATCCAAGGGTCTGGGTCTGTAGTCACCTAGGCAAATTGGTGAGGCTTTTTACCAAACCTTGTCCAGGAAGTGGGGTGCAGGGTTTTGGGAAGTATTTTGGGGGGAAAGACGCGTCCAAACAGCTCTTCCCCAGTAACCAGTATTAGTTTGGTGGTGGTAGCGGCCATTCCAAGGACCACGGGTGGAATACTTTGTACCTTGGGGAAGTTTTGACCTAAGCTGGTAAAGATAAGCTTAGGAGGTTTTTCATGCAGGTCCCCACATCTGTACCCTAGAGTTCAGAGTGGGGGAGGAACCTTGACAGTCAGACACTGTCTTCTAAGAATAACATTATACAGATCACAGCCACATGTATTTGAGTAAACTTGGTACAGTGTATTGGTATTAGGGGCTTGTAATGGGGTGGCAGGTGCCTCTCGTGAGCACCCCCTGGCCAAGTGCATGTGACTGTACTTTTAGTCTGCAGTGACCTCTCTTGGTGATTTCTCAGGTCTGTCTGAGTCACCCACACAGTCTGTATGTGAAACAAACAGACCTCCTCTGGGGTATACAGTCCATCAGGGGCCTATCCCACTACCACTCTGTTGGTATCTCTGTAGCCGTCCCCAGATTCAGTCTTTAAATTGTCCCAGCCCTGGTATGGGGCCATACACCCAGGTCTTCCTACTTGGAGACAACTCCTTCTTGCAGCTCTTCCTGGGCTCAGTCCTTAATCAGTCCCTCGATCCTTGTATGGGGCCATGCCCTCAGGGCTTCCTCCCTGGAGACTCTTCACCCTTCCTGGAGCTTTCTTTCCCAGACATTTGTCTATATTAAGTCCCAGCAGCCAGCCAGAAACTCCTTCTTGCTCTCCTGCTCCCTGCCAGTAACGGATCTGTCCACAGTCCTGCTGCTCCTTCAGCCAGCCAGGAACACAATCCTCACTCCTCCAGCTACAGACAGCAATTGAGTTACTCTAGCCCTGCAGCTCCTTTGATGTGAACCTTTTGGGCCCTGACTGGCTGCTCCCTGCAGCCTCTCTCATTGGCTACTTCCCCCGCAGCCGCTCTAGGCAGCCCAGAGGACTTCTCTACTGCTCCTTTCTGGGACAGGGCATGGTAGGACTTTGAGGCTTCCGAGACTGGTACACCCTGTCACAGGGCCACTGAGATACTATTTGTAAGGCATTAATGGACTGATGAACTGAAAATACCCCAGAAGTGATAGCTGGAGTACATATCTTAATTCTGGGAAACGTCATGTTAGCGTGACATGGGAAAAACTAATAATCTACTAAGAACCATTGTGAAGAATGTGGTTCTTCATGTTCATCTTTGGAAAAGCGGGACAGGACTTCATATTCTCCCCGTCACCTGTTGTGATTCATAAAACTACAATGGAAATTAGATAAACGGGGGATGGACAGAAGCCCTTAATTCAATGGAAGAAAATTTCATGTATTGAGTTCCCTGGTCAAGGTTTGTTATGTCAGGGCTGATTAACTTTAAGAGATTGGATGAAGCAGGGAAGTGGAATAGCAGACGTTCAAGTCCTGGAAACTGCAACAGTTCAGTTTATCTTACATAGGGAAGATTAAGCTAGAAGTCCTGCTTAAACTGTACTTTCCACAGAAGCTTTGGCAACTAGTGAAAGGAGATTTGGTAAAGAAGGCTGGAAATACCACCTTCCTGTTGGAGAAGTTAGGAACAGAAAAGGTACATTTCTTACCTAATCAAGAGATTTCTATGTCATTGATATTTACTTTTCTGAGCCATTATTGAGTTAGAAGGAAGTAAATTTACAGACATTTGAGTCTGCATTACTTGACAGTTAGATGTTGTCAAGGCAACAGACACAAATAGACTCTACAGTAATGGTTGAACAGGTTCTCTGTAAGGGCCTGATCCAATACCCATTAAAGTCAATTGAAAGACTCCCAATGATTTCAATAGGTGTAGGATCATGCCTCAAGTGAGCCCCTTCTCTTTCTTTTCTTCCTCCCCTCTGCCTGATCTTACCTTCCCTTGGGACTCCCCCCACACATTTTAAAGAAAATTCATTTTCCAGAGACATGGTAGAGCAGGTACTTGTTTCCAAGACTAGCTCTGTGGGAGGATGATGGAGCTCTACTAGTGTAAAACTGGGATGAGTGAGAGCTCAATCAGGCCTGGTGTCATTAACATATTCATGAGACATTTAATAAATTAATCCAAGTAATTCCCCTATAAAACATACTGCCCACACTTGCACATGCTTTACAGAAACCTGCACCAAACACCTTTTTTTCTTGGATTTTTGTGACGAAAACAATAAAGAAGAGCTGAGTAGAGCAGGCCAGGAAAGTGAATTTCACTTCTGTGAAAAATTTATAAGGTTTTAGGAAAAAACAGTCATCCTGAATCATGACAAAAAGCCAAAGTGTCAACAATTTTTTAATGGAAATTAAAGTCCACAATATTTCATTTTAGAAACACCAAAATAGTCCCACAGCAGGAACACTTTGATTAGTCTGAAACAAAATATGCTCCCCGGGAGTCTGGAAGTCCAAGCAAGAGGCGAACTAACAAGAGGCCAGGCAATCTGGTTGCTTGGGAGTCCCAGCTCCACGGCAGCTGCCAAAGATCCAGGATCCTGGAAGCCCCGGCTCCCCAGCAGCTCACCAGAAAAGCTGCCCACGAGCCAGGGAGCCTGTGCTACCAAGGAGCCAGAAACCTTGGAGCCCAAAAACCAGGTGGGCTGCTGAAGAGCTTGGGAAGCAGGCAGCTGGGTGAGTTATCTGGAAGGAAAGAAAACCTGCTTTGTTTCCTTCAAAACCTTAGTCAAAATTGCTATGCACCTATAGAACGTTTACTTGAATTTGACATTCCATCAGAAAATTTCTGACCAGCTCTAGAAATGAGGTTTGCCTATGAACAGTAGTACACACAGTACTGAGCCTTAGCCATATCAATATTGTCAATGTTGCATTTGCTAAAAAGAAATAAACATATCAAATAGAGGAGACAAAGTTAAGCCATCCCATTTTCTCTCCCTCTCTAACACATAGAGCTATGCAATAAAAAGAGATCATAAAGATATTTCCTGTAGACAACAATGGAGTGATGCTAAATAATTCACTAGATTCCTTCTGCAGACCATGGGGAAAATAGCTAAGTTTTTGCCCTTTCAGTATACAACTAAATATATGGGAACTAATTTATTAAATCTGGTTGAGATAGGGTTGGGCCCTAAATAAAGTGAAGAAAAGCAGGAACGATTACCTCAATATTTAAATTACTGTGTATAATTTTGTAGATAGTATATATTAGAATTCTATTACTACTGTAACTAAACCAATTTATAATCCACTTTGTGATGCAGATAAACTTATTATTCAAAACCTCTTGGTTAATCAATATGCTTTTAAACAATACCATATTTCATGTAATTATTTTTTAAAGAACAACCATTTCTTTTAAGGCACAGAAACAACACAGAACTCAAATCTATATAATTAAGCTGATCAAAACCTTAGCATATTTTAACAGATAATACGATTTTTTCTTTAATAGCAAGAAATGCCACCAAGCAATCTACAGCAGCTGGGAGGCAGTGTGGTCTGCTGAACACTGGGGTGGGAATCAGGAGATGGATTTTATTCCTGTTTTGCCACTCATCTACTGTGTTACGGTGGCAAGCTCAATTCACTTCTTTGTGGCTTTGTATCCCTTCCAACTCTGTGTCTTTCTTGCCTACTTAGATTGTAACCACTTTAGGGTTGGGATGGTCTACCACTTTGTGTTTATAGGGCCTATCCTAAGGGGCTCCCAGTGTCAGCTGGTGCTACTGTTATAAAAATAAATAAATAATAAATACTACTAAGAAGCATGCATTATAGCAACAGTACATGTAAGGATATTTACTTAAATATCCTTAAATTAAGGAAATAAAGTAAAAAATGCAGTTGCTATCCATCTGGTCACAGAAATAAATTTTATATTGTACCTTAGATACAATAACGATTAAACTTTCAAAAGAAACTCATAAAAGGTTTTGCACATTTCATCTGAAAAACAGACCTGCAAATGGTCAATTTTTAGCCAGAGTCAAAGATCAGGATTTGAAAGGATCCACTAGAATAGACGTTCAGATTTTATTTTGTAATCTTGGAGAGAAATAAGTGTGATATGGGGATGGACGAACAGATTTTTTTTTTGTCTTTTAGTTTGTATTTATTTCTAGTGACATCTCTCAATTCTGAAATTAACCCAGCAGGAGGGAAGAACCTGAATAGACTTCAGAAGAAATGGCATCTGGGTGCTAAATATTTTTTAAAAATATCTGAAAGGCTTTGTTCTGTCCTTTGGATTTTCAGCTATCTTTATTTCATATCTAGTCATTCTATCACCAGTAAGTTACAGTCCTGGAGGTCTGTCTCAGTCATACGTGGAACCTCTGGAGAGTCATTGAGATATGCCAGTAGCATTTGGAAATGAATAATCCAAAGATATTTTATACCTCAGTCATGTGCAACACAAAGAGTATGAGGCATATTCTCAGGTAGTGTAAAACAGTGTAGCACAACTGATTTAGAGCTACAGTGATTTATACCAACTGAAGGACTAAAATTCTCATGACTTAGGCACCCTCAATACTGCTTAAGCACTCTAGCAAACAAACATGAGAGGAGACATTCATGCATGAAAATTCAGGAACTGCCAATATCTGCAATAACTTACCTCGTCTTTTATTAGAACTCAGTCTTTTGTGGAGCTGAATGCTTATTGTAGAAGGCTGAAAGTCATATGAAATGGAGCACTCAACACCTTGCAGGAATTGGGCCAAAATGCACAAACCTCTTTTCTTATTGCTAGAGCTGGTTGAAAAAAAAAATGATGGGACAGTTTTCTGTTGCAAAATGCTATTAAGTCAAACTCAAAACATATCATGGACCATGTCTATTTTGATTAAATTTTCAACAGAAAAGTTTCAAAACAATTTGAAATCAAAATGGAATATTTCATTATGACTTTCTCACTTCTTTACATTCCAACTCCATTTTTTGTTTGTTTAGCCTTTCTTATTTCATTTTGTTTTGACTACTGTATCATTTCAACATTATAAAAATATTTCCTCTTCATAAGGTTGTTTTGTTTCTGAAACAAAATATTTCTAGATTTCAACTTTTTGTCCCAATATGGAGCAAACACAAAATCCAAAATTTCAGAATCCCCCACAAGATGGAAATTTCATTTTCTTACCAGATCTCTTTATTGGACCAAAACTGAACTTTTAAATCTTACCATTTAATTTTCATGGCTTGATACAGTTCTGGATGGGAAGCTTTATTGCTTTGAGGACTATTAAAAATCCTTTTAAAACTGAGCAGTTCAAAACAAACAATGCCAGAGGGGAAAGGAGGCAGCAAAAGGGCAAGGAACGGCTTTTTTAAAGTGTTAGTGACATGTGGCCACAACAACATCGACTCCAAAGGTAGCCACAGTAGGTAAGTGGTTTTATTTTTGCCTCTGGATCTTTAAAGTACTAGGTATCCAGATGGAATACTTGGGCTGACATAGCTGCTCTTTGACATTCATTGCATTGACAGCATTGTTTCGATTGTACAATAATTACCAATTATCCCCATTCACACATAATTCTTTATAAAGCAAGCACTAATTAGTTGCACTATTTTGTTAATAATTCTATCTAAAAATTTGTAGGAAGGTCCTGATTGTGTATTGTTATCTTTATGAACTGCCCACTCAAATTTCCCATCAGCACCACTGTATCTTTGTGATTAGGTGGTGAGAAGAAAGCTACTATCAAAGGATTTCCCCACCCATGAGTCAAAAACTGGAAATTCCAAGGTCAAAGTAAGAGCCTGGGAGCTTAAATTCATAACTCTGCTAGATACTAAAAATCATGGACTGAACAGAGACATTCGATTCGTGGTTTATGACAACAATCTGTAACCCACTAATTCCCTCATTTTGTCCTGTGACTGTAGAGGTGCTAACAGGCCACTCTGCCTTACAATATGTGCTAACTACTTATGCCAAACAATGTGTTCTACCTTGCATTTTGCTCTGATGCTGGTAGTACCTTTCCAAGACCTGAAGAAGAGCTCTGTATGGCTCGAACACTTGTCTCTCTCATCTACAGAAATTGGTCCAGTAAAATATATTACCTCACACACTTAATCTCTCTAAGGTGTCTAGCTGTGATTCCTGTGATGTTACTTTCATTCGGGTTTTCTGAAAAACCATGTGTGAATTAAAGGCATACAATTTTCTCTAAGTTGAATGGTAAGGAATTCCTTCATGAAAGAGAAAAACTTAATAAAAACAATCTAATTACAGTACTTAAGGTAAATTGAAATACAAGTCTCATTGACAAAGTGCTGTGACCACATTTTGGTGTGTGTTTTGAACTATTTCCTTCTCTTTGATACTGTGAGTTTTCAGTAGCACTTTCTCTCTTTTGCATTATGTTGGAAAGACAAGTCTTTGGCGTAACTATCCACCTTACTCTTGCAGGTTTTGATTTCCTCAGCAGTTAAATATCCTTCATTAACCAGTCATACATGCAGAAAACTTGTTAGTAGTTTGCAGCAGCAGAATGGATAGTTGGCTCAAAGAGATCTTTTAAAAGACAATTTCTAAGGCAACAACGATCTGACAGCTGAGTATATTGATGCAGTAGCATCTGGACCTGAAATCAAAGGAAGTTTGTAAAGAAATCTCTGTGGTTCAATACGATAACTGCTACTCTTGATGCTAATGCCTTATTTTAATTTGCTGGTAGAAATTAGCATTTAGAAAATTTTCAAATAATCTTTTAGTTGTGATGACATTTTAAATGAACCTTGATCATTTGAGTTTATATTTAAACAAAAATCCAATTTTGAGACAATGTTGGCCTGGTCCTAAAGAAATCATCCTAAGGCAAATCCATATAATGAGACCTTCGGGAATAGTTCCATATTTTGAAATTCATATAGTAAGTCACAAAAACTGAGATATGGGTACAATCACCTGTCTAGGAATTTTTTATGCTGTCTATAGTGGTGAACAGTAGGCCATCATACAGCTGTGTTCTAAAGAAAGCATATAGTGTAAATAGACATTTGAAGTTACATGTTCACCTCAATAAAAAAAATTGATTTTGGCTCCTAATTGGAATATGTGTAGCCCTTATTGCCAAACAGTGCGCACACCTCTAAAATTCAAGGATGAGTTAAAAGAAGATGGTATCCAGGAGCACAATACAGCCTTGGCAATCATGGAGCAGACTGACCCTGAAACCGTCCCAGAGGTAGCTTCAGAATTATCAACACATCCATTAATGGAGCCAGCCACAGAGCCAAATACTAGAAAAATATATTCTGAAGTCTTGCCTTTTGGCCTTGAAATGTCAATCATGTCCTGAGTATGAGCTTGTGTACAGACTACGCTCTTAGAAAAGATAGGGGAGAAGTTGAAAAAAATGAAAAGGAGTGGCATAAGGAGTTTCAGCAAGAGATAACAGCATGATCCAGACAACGAATATCGATATTGCCTTCATTTACTTAGCAACTGATATGTTAGAAATGTATAATGTGGGTTTGCATATGTTGAGATTTGCAAGTATACTGAGGTTGTAATGGAGAAGGAATGGTCTCCATAGAGATTAATGCACACTTGAAAGCTCAGCTAAATTGAATCTAGTTAAATAAAATTTTGCTGATAAAGGAACATAGACATGGAAAACCTGCTTTTGCTCCTAGGTAGTTTATTTTACCCATGTTTTTAAGTTCTCTCTTAAAGCATACCTCGAATGAAAAATTAAAGAATGTGATACACTCATTTTGCTAGACTCATCCTGCTGTCTTAGTTTAGATAATTAAAGGTAAAATCATGCCCTGTGTTTTTAAGCACCACCAGCAGGAAAATGAAGGAAATATACTGGAAGAGTCCAAATTTGTCAGAGGAAAGGGCGTTCAGCCAATGAATTCCCTACTGGGGTTGTTTGACGTGTATGTATTTGGACTGGATGGGGAATTGGAGGGTCTAGAAAGAACCACCCTCCATGGCACCATATTTTTCAAATCAAAGCTAATTTGTTGCATTTATAAATTATGATAATTCTCACAATTCTCCCAGCGGTATAGAGCATTTACTTTATGTAATCCCTGATTCATGAAAGCGCTTAAGTACATGTTTCAGTCTATCCCTCTTCAGGACAGTATTTAAGAACAAACTTAAACTATGCTTTAACCCTGTTGACTTGCAGTGGCTTTTCTAGCCCTTCATACTTAAAAATGCAGGGTATGATCTGGCCTCAACACAAACACCAGGACAAGTCTGGCAAAACGAGTGTATCAAGCACTTCAATTTTTCTTTTTTGGTGTGCTTAGAAAGATGTGAAAAACAGCTTTTGGGGATACTAGTGTCTCAGCAAGTGGCAGGGGGAATTCACTGTGCTCGGGAGACAGCAGAACTACAATTACTCCTGGTCCTTTCGGAGATGGAACTCCTTTTGCTGTCTCCACTTTACATCCCTGCACCAGGGCCAGGCATGAGCTCACCCTGAATTCTATACAATTTTATTGTGCTAAGGAATTGTATCACTGTTTCAGTTAATTGACGTGTTTTGATGTAGCGAATAAATTTGTTGTTCGCCATAATGGAAACTTGATAGATAAATATTATTCCTGATTGAGATACTATAATGGATGATGTTCATACTGTCTTCAGGAATACAAAGAAAAAAAAAGTCCAATAGCTCTTTAACTCTTATTTATACCAAGAAATACAGAATATATTTTATTCTCTGAGCACTATGGAACTAAAGTTTAGCGTTGCTTAATTGACACTAATGGATGCCTAAACTAGATCAGAAACAACTTTAGTTCAAATATTTGAATTCTCAAATTATTAATACGAAAAGACAGATACATGAAAATGTATCCTAAGCCACTCTGGAAGGATGTTAGGAAGAAGCAGCTTTAAAAAAAAAGTTATTGTGGAAGTTTTCTAATAAAAGATTTACTAATAGGAAGAAAATAATTTGCCATAGTCTCAGTCACAACCATGTCCCACCCCCTCACATGGTCATTTCTGAAATGCAACTAAAGAAATTTGGAAAGCTCTGCAATTTAATAATCCATTAGTAAATTTAGCAGTATAATGTAAATATTTTCTTTCCGTGGAATAAAAGTTATGCTAACTAATTAATACACCATATGAGGGACAGAAATGGCTTGCTACAGTGTTCTCTATTATGGGTTTTCTCAAATTATAAATTGCTCTTCATAAGCCTTGAGTTTCAGTGGAAGTGTGAAATTGAGTTATGCAAATTGAAGAAGTGCTTTTTTCTGTGTGAAGTACACTACATGAGAGAGAGAAAAAGACAGACTGTCTAAGTGAAAGATTGCTCTTGTGTTTTATAGCAGAGAGGGAGATAATGTCATTTTATTGAAATTATATACAGAAAGTTTAAGGAAAGCAACATGAACTGAAACACCAGAAAAATATTGCTTATAGCAGCTTTTGCTGACCAAAAAGAAGCAAATGCTTATTCAGTACTTGCAGCAGACTGAAACAAATGGCTTTTTAAAGAATTGATGACTCAAAATGTTTTCTGTTTTTGTCTGCCTGAAAGTCCATGTATATGCAAGTCTAACTTCTACAAGCCTGACATTCTACAAAAGGGCTGCACTGAAATATTTAAAACATTGTCTGTAATATGAAAAATGGAAAATAACCTATAGTATTCATAGATTCCAAGGCCAGAAGAGACCACTGTGATCATCTACTATGCCCTCCTGTATTAAGAAAGATATTAATTTTTCCTATTCTCCTATTGCAGTCACTACTGGTAGCCTGAAAATTATTTACTGTGGGCTGATCCTACTTTCATAGTAATCAAAAGGTAAACTCCCACTAACTTCAGTAGGTTCAGAAGCAGGCCCTAAAGAGTAATGGATTGTTAAATTTGGTGGGCTTTGAATTTTAGATTGTGTACTATTTTAATCAAGAACAAAGGGGAGATTGGGATTCTCATTCTCAAGAGCCACATGCAATAGATGAAATCAGGACTAAAGCAATTGTTCCTAATGTCTTTATAGTAACTCCCTTTCTTTCCTTGTAACATGGTCCCGAAACTTGGCTTTTTGACCGGAGGGCAGAAAATTACACAAAAAAGCCAACTGCATATTTTGTTCAAACTATTCCATGTATCCATAAAATCTGTGTCCATACAAATACTATGACCAGTCCTCTCTTTCCAGATGTGTATACTCACATTTATATACCCACATTTATAGTTTGTCTAGTCAAACAGTTAGTGCATGGTAGCAGCTCACTAGTGGGCTGCACATTAATGGTATGTGTGGACCCTGCTACCATGCACTAAAAGTTCCCTTGTGTGCATTGACTTACTCTTGACAGCATGTCGGGGTATGTCTACACTACACTGGAAACCTGGGTCTGTGGGATCTGGGCTTCTGGACTGGTATTTCCAAGCCCATGCTTGAGTATCCGCACTGTATTGTAAACCTGGGCACCTGGGACTTAAAGCTATGCTGATGCATACTTACTGCATGACTGAAACCTTCTGACTTGGGTCTGGAACATGAGCTACAACCACACTGCAAAACAACAGGGCTTGGGACACTGGGACTCGGGCTCTGACTGCTCCTAAGATCTGGGTCTTGAGTGCTTGCTAATCTGAGTCAGACTGATATGTGTGTGGACATACCGGGGGCTTGGACTCAAACCTGAGGCGGAGCCCAGGCTTAGTTTGCAGTGTAGACATCCCTAGTGTGCAGCGCACTAGCTCACTGTAGATTCACATCCCAGTTTGCTATGCGCTACCTGTTCATCTACACTAAACCTTATATTTCATTAAAAAAAGACATTAAAGTCATTCTAAAATATGAGACAGAAGTGTAAAGAGGTGTTACAAAACCAGTGATGATAAAGTACCATGACTGGGAACAAGTAGCCCTATATCTAAGGCCCTTATTATGAAGGTAGAGTGTGCACATATGTATTCAAACAACGAACACTTTGATCAATGTAATCTGCAAAATAAAAAGCGTGTTATTCCAGAATATTATAGTCAAAGAAATCTCAGAGTGGCCTGTAATATCTTCTTACAAAGTCCCCTTTTGGTTTCATTCTGGGACTGTGTTAAAGCTGTAAAGACATCTGAGTTATTTAGGCTCTTCTCCCAGGAGTAATGGGTAGTTAGGTCCATGAAAAGCTCATAATTGCTCAGGTTAGTGTGTATATTAGTCAAAATGTATTTTTCCCTATGGAAATGAAACATGGCAGGGTATAGTCTGTTAAGAACTGTGTAGTCTTAACACAGGCATTTGTTATATCAAGAGCAAATCCTACAATCTTTAGCCAGGGAAAAACTTCCACTGAATGAAATGGAGTTTTCCCACAGTAAGGGCTAAAGATGACAAGATTTTGATTGCAAAATTCCGTTACAGTGAATTTAATGCATAGAACAAACATTTATACAATTTCTGCACATATCATAAACACATTACATTAAATCCAAAGGACCTGGTATCAAGTGAAAGTGGTAAATCAGAATAAATGGCTAATTATGTGCATCTAAAACCAAAATAATGCAGTCTTGGACTCTGGAGATATGAATTCTAGGAATTCACTTTCAAAGGACTTATTTGTAAGCATGAGTTTGGGGGTGACAGCATTACACAAAAGCGGTGAAGCCATGAATGAGTTATGCAGGTTATACCAAAGAAGTGCCAGTTAGACCATTATACCACACTGTCATGCACTCCATATATGCCATACAGACACCCCATATACTTTAGGGATGTTTCAGAGCATTTAAAAAAAACAAGTGAAGCACACAAATAGTCTTACTGAACTAGAGCTGGTGAAAAATGAAATTTGAAAGTTGCTTCCATTGTGCATGTTTCCAGAAAAAAATCCTATTTTAATAAAAATGTTCAGAATTTTTTGTTTAGCAGTTTTCAGGAAATGGAAAAATTTCAATCACCAGTTTGAGAATGATTTCAATACAAATGCTGATTAAAAAGTCACAAAAATTTGTGAAAAACTAAACAATTTCTAACCCTCCATTTTTCATTTTAAAAGGGTCTTTTGGTGAAAAAACTTACTGCATGAAAAATTTTGACTCAAGGACAACTCACGTGCTTAAGGACCTTCTCTAGATAATACTTAGTCCTGCCATGGGTGCAGGGTGCTGGACTAAATGACCTCTTGAGATCCCTTCCAGTTCTATGATTCCATGAATTTGGGGCCACTGTTACTATGGGCCAAATCCCAGATCTATTGAATTTAAAGGATCTAAGTTTGGACTCCATGTTTATGACTGTACAGGGTTCAGAGTAAGTTATTTAAATATTAAAAATTACCTAAAGTAGCCTTTCCATACCTGAAAACTATCATGATTTTAAATATTTTGTGATCTTCCAAGTAAATAAGTAAGTGCTGGGTATACTAATGAAAATTTCCCCTTTTCAGTGGTATACAGCTGCCATTTCTCACTCTTTCCAGCTATGAGAAATCTGACTTAAAACTGTTGTACTCTTGTTTTGAGAGAGACAGGAGGTGTATATGCATGTGTGTGTGTGTGTGTGTGTGTGTGTTTGAGAGAGCAAGAATTCCACATTTGGGGATATAAAATCTTCCATGGCAGATTATTTATTTATTTTAAATCATGGTTGTTTGAAGTTGCTCTGAAGTTTGGAAAATTAGTACAGTGCTTATACCAGGAGAGATGGGCAGAGTGTAGGTTAGGCTGTTAAAGGTGGATGATGAATTTAATTTCTTCTTATCTGTTTATTGAAGTTTGTAGTTAGATGTGATAAAAAAATGCTTGATCAAAATATTTCCCCACTAAGAAATGATGGGTTTTGCTGAGAATGAAATATTTTTTCTATAAAATGTAATTTTCCACAAAGTTTAATTTTGATGGGAAATTTCAATACAAAACTAAATGAAAACTTTCAATTTTTTAATTGCACTTTTGGTTCTGAAAACTGAAATTTTGCTTTCAACTTTTTGATTAATGGATTTTTACATTTTTTCCCCTATGTCTCCACTTTTCCCTCCCCTACTTTTTTCCAGAGGGCCAGGGTAAAAAACTGAGGGGAAGTGGGAAAAACCTTCTCTCTCTCTCTCTTGCTCCCCCCCCCCATTGGAAACAAATAAAAAAAAATAAAAATATGTGCTAAACCTAGGGTAACACTGCACTGCCTGACCTACCTCACACATTTCTACTTTTCTATTGTGTGTGGGAAGGAGGAGGGGGAGTAAGACCTTCCTAATTTTTTTAAACATTTTTTTACAGTTTTCCAATTGATAAAAAGAGAAAAGTGTGAAAAAGGAATTTATTTTTCATGCTTCATTTTATTGCTTTCAAACTTTTTTCCAGTAAAAAGGGGGGTAAAATCTCTCTCCCTTTTTTTAGCTTTTTCCTTCCCTTGTGGAAAAACGGGCCTTTTTTTAAAAAAAAAAGGGGGGGAAAGAAAAAAAATGCAATGGTGTTACCCATAAAATTCCAAAATAGAATCTTTTTGAGATGTTTTGATTTTGTTTTTTAAACAGAATTAAACTCTTTGAATTAAACTGAAAAAATTCATTTTGTTTCAAAATTTTTCCTGAAAATTCTGAATGAAAATTTTCTGCTCTGAATTTTTTTTGGAAGAAAAAAAAATACAAAACGGAGGTGCAAAGGGGTTTCCTACAGACTCCGTCTTTTGTATAATGCCTAGCACCATGACATGGTTTCTACAATTTTTTCATATTGCTCCTGCCATCAGCTCTTTGGGCTGTATGGATATATTTTGTATATTTGTGTGCCTGTATATTGTCTGTGCATTTTTACATTTATATGCAACCACAATCACACTGAGAATGTTTCTTTTTGATTTTTTATGAATATAAATCAGAAAATCTATTGTACTCCTGATTCAGTGGAAACAGTCCAGATTTATATGAATGTGGGCTTAAATAGGTAAATAATAAGAAGCTTTGAATGAAAATTAAATATTGGTATAAAGGAGTACTTTTATTTTAACCACTGAAAGATTGGCCTTGTCTTCAAATAGAATAATAGTTAGCCCCAGTTCATGAAAGAGGCCAAGTAACACTAGTTTCTGCAGAATTTGAAAGCTATTTTTCTCTTTAAACTCATATGCCTTCAGAGAGGACATACATCTGCAGTGATACTTGAAATATTGTGATCAATGTCACAGTACACTGGAAATGAAAATCAGGGATCCAGAAATAGCATAATGTGGGATGCATCTTGGTAAGTGTTATTTGCAATCCATCACAAGTACAACACTGAAATGTTGCCATTAGCCACATGTACATATTGCCATTTTTATACATTCAAGAAAGACATTAAATGAAAAAAATAAACATGGCAGAAATATTGGGACTTAAATATGAGGGCTTTATTTTTGCTCTCCCAAAATATTTCTAATAAAAAATAATAATAGAAAAATGTCCAAACTTATTTATAATAAATTTAAATTGGTATTCTAGTATTGTTTAACAGTGCAATTAAAAGTGCGATTAATCACAATTAATTTTTAATAAAGTTAATTTGTTTTGAGTTAATTGCTTGAGTTAACTGTGTTTAATTGACAGCCCTAGTTTACACACGTACTTAACTATATACACATTGTGAGTTGCTCCATTGACTTAAATGGGGCAACTCACTGTAAATTTAACCATGCTTACTCTAAAATCTTGGTGCGGTCTGCTGCTCAGGAGCTATTTTGACAGAGGGAAAGACATTTGAGAATTTCCTCATTGGTGAATTAGAAATGGCATAATGCTTTTACAGGTTCCACTGGACTTCTTTGGAGAAATGAAGTCCCACTGAGGACGTCAGATGTGATGTCCCCTTCCCTCCCAAAACATTTTTCTCCTCCACCTTTGGTTCTGCAGCACCAGGCACTATCCTGCCCCCTGCAGAAACCTTTTTACAACAAGTCTGAGCAAAGACAAGTAGGCACAGATAGTGGTGTATTTCTGTAGGATTCTTCAAAGCCTCCTTCGAGGTTTGTATGGAGATATAATTTTGAATCCCTGGGGAGGCTGGTGGGAACAGAATCTTTACACATGTAGAGGTAGACTAGAGAATTTCTTCACTTTTCCTCATGTTCACAATAACCAATAATGAATTTATATGAAGATGACACACTCACAGGAGCTCCATGTGGCAGCATCTTCTGCCATAGCAATGGCACTTCTTAAGTTCCAGAGCGGGGGAAAAGGGAAAGTCAATGAATCTCAAGAAACAAATGGTGAATAATGGAATCTGTGCTTTCTGTGAGCACTGTCCTGCTGGTCACATATGACTAGGAGAATGCGTTGCTATTTGTGCTACGACATGTACAAGTGAATAGTATGGAGATACAGCCACCATCAGCAGGGCCTCAGCACAGGCAGATGGACTATGAATGCCCCTGCACTTGTCTTAATGTCTTGTGGAGCTCAGCTGGGAAAACCAGTTCCCTGTCTCCTTTGCCCATCAATGCCTGAGGTCATAAACATTTCAATGTTCTTTTTAAATAGCCCTGACCAAAACCTTGCATAAATTGGAAATAAAGTTAAGACTAACTTAAGCATTGTCACCATTAAAATTCCCCCCGAATCCCCAACCTTTTATTAGCCACCCAGGAAACATAGGAAACATCTGATGGCATGGAAATGCACAATTAGAAACATATTTTCACAAGAATGGCCTCCCTTTCATGGTTGCAAGTTGCATCCACCAAATGAAATGTGTGTGCCATTCGGAGTATTAACCCCTTACCTGCTGCTGCAAATCAGTGCAGGGCAAAAACAGAGGAACTTAGTCATGCAATTTGCTCTCACAAAATGGGGGCTGGGCCTTAGCCTAGCTGAAAATGTGCTTCTTGGGTCACACAAACAACCAGAATGCGGCCCACTTAATGCCATGAGAAAAAAATAGAAATTCTGCCAAATCCTTAGCCAGTATAAATTGGCATCTCTTCTTTGACTTCAATGGAACTATGCTGTTTACACCCACTAAAGATCTAGCCTTCTAAGAAATCCTTATTTACTCACTACAAATAGATTAATCTAACCAATGACCCCAAAGACTGGGATGTCTGGCTCTTAAATGTTCAGTGGTTGTGCCTCCTCTATCATGCTTTATGCCTATAGTCAGACCTCAGAAAAAGACATACTTTAAAAATTCCTGATTAGACTAATAAAATTCTGAAGACAACTCTTCATTAAGGCCTCATTCAGAAAAGCGCTCAAGTTAAGCCTTATTCAGGAAAGTACTTAAGCATATGCTTAGGTACTTTTCTGAATAAAGGTGCTTTCTGAACTGGGGTCTAAAATTTTGTATGCCACCAATTCTACAAATATCATTTAACAAAGAGCTTGAGTGTCTATATGTACAAACCTAAGCCTGCATCATGAAATTCCAACATTTACATGAAAACTAAGATTATGGTGATGAAACATCATACTTAGTACCTGTAGCTATTAAACTAATTGTAAAATCAGTGCTCCGTAGGAACTTTTTCAATACTCCATCTGCAAGCTGTATAAATACAACTGCTCTAAATCTGAGATATCCTTATCCACAGTCTGCCGATTTCTGTAAAGCCCTTGTGAAAAACAGTGACGAAGGGAAGATGAGAGAACGTGAGTGTACCTTCCCTGTATCAGTACAGAGATTTTTCCCAACTGTAAAGCCCTTTGAAAAAGTTACTGGAGTGATATGCTGGACAATATTCTCAGGAGATCATAGAATCATAAAATCATAGAATATCAGGGTTGGAAGGGACCCCAGAAGGTCATCTAGTCCAACCCCCTGCTCGAAGCAGGACCAATTCCCAGTTAAATCATCCCAGCCAGGGCTTTGTCAAGCCTGACCTTAAAAACCTCTAAGGAAGGAGATTCTACCACCTCCCTAGGTAACGCATTCCAGTGTTTCACCACCCTCATAGTGAAAAAGTTTTTCCTAATATCCAATCTAAACCTCCCCCACTGCAACTTGAGACCATTACTCCTCGTTCTGTCATCTGCTACCATTGAGAACAGTCTAGAGCCATCCTCTTTGGAACCCCCTTTCAGGTAGTTGAAAGCAGCTATCAAATCCCCCCTCATTCTTCTCTTCTGCAGGCTAAACAATCCCAGCTCCCTCAGCCTCTCCTCATAAGTCATGTGTTCTAGACCCCTAATCATTTTTGTTGCCCTTCGCTGGACTCTCTCCAATTTATCCACATCCTTCTTGTAGTGTGGGGCCCAAAACTGGACACAGTACTCCAGATGAGGCCTCACCAATGTCGAATAGAGGGGAACGATCACGTCCCTCGATCTGCTCGCTATGCCCCTACTTATACATCCCAAAATGCCATTGGCCTTCTTGGCAACAAGGGCACACTGCTGACTCATATCCAGCTTCTTTTCTTCATATCTTCTTTTCAAATTATTCCATCTAACTGATTGGAAGGCTGGATTGATTTCCTTGACATTTATGCAATTCTCCCTCTCATTGGATATGGCTAAATTAGTCTGACCAGTGATTACTTGTCTCCTATGGATTATATTTCCAAAAAGCATTTTTTCCCTTATAAAGCACCAATTTGCAACAAGCATCAAATAATTAGGAAATGTACTGGGGATCCCAGCCCCCACAAGCTCCTCCTATGAGAGCTCCACTTCCTTCTACCATTTCAAATGGATCCACGGTGAAAATTACGCTTGACTATCAATATACTAATTTTCAGGAACAAAGTATTCCAACAAATATATATTTATTCAAAAATGTATGCCACAGTATAATGTCATTTCCCCAATGGTATTGGCTTTTGATCATATTATGGGAAAGTAACTGATGTGAACAAAAAAAATATTAGAGACAGATACAATAATGTGGTTAAACACAAGAGGCAGCAACATTATTTAAAACTATTTCTCAGTTGGGGTAACCACCCCAAAATACCTGGCAGGATTGTTCCAATAAAGCTCTCAAGTGGTACTAATGGCCCCGGTGCACTTTAATCATGAAGTTAAGTGTGAAGGACCGTGATTAGAAGCCAGAAACTCAACCCACTCCCCTCCTAAGGTCGGAGAGATCAGATGAGGGGAACCATAAGCCATGCAAGACACAGAGGAAAACCCATTCCCCATGCAATGGGTGTGTCCACGAGCAATCTCAAGCAGTCTACTGTGTTATAGTTATGAGAAAACAATTCTGCCCCAATGGGAAAGCAAATGAATACATTCCCTGAATCCCATCCCTCCCTTTTCTTTTAACGCTAACATTATTCATATGTACTTTTAGCCTTAGCTTCAGTTTAATGAAGATTTCTGCCTGGTATATTTACATCTACAAAATACAGATGCAGCTGAAAATAAAGTAATAGAGCTGGTTGCAGAAAAAGGGGGAAAATGTGACTGGTTTTCCTCAAATTTCCCCTCCCTTTTTCTGAAATATGACATTTTTGAATTCCATTGAAATTTTAAATTCAAAACATTTCAACCAGTTCTAGAAAGTAACTATTATTATGGTAGGGGCGCAAACTTCACACTGTGCTACTACACACTTGCATTACTCAACTGTGTTACGCCACCAAGACTAAATGCTCCCTTCCCTTACTGACAGAACCTCAGTGGTGTTGGGGGATTGAAGAAGAAGTAAGTTATATTAATAGGTTAGGAGTTTGCGTGCTCCTGCTTTATTGGAACTAATTTTCAAGAGTTGTGAGGACAGGAGGTAACTTACACATAACAGGTCAGAGGAGCAAGAAATGTGTTGGCTTAGAGAGTACCTCAGCTGCTTTGCTCGCGTGGGGGCAGCAGGTTCAGTGCAATGGAGCTATGCAGCTTGCAGAGAAAAGACAGGTGAATGTTGGGGACACTGCCTCAACAAAGGTGTAGGCACCTTTTTGGGGATTGGGGCTGTTCTTCAAATATATGCAGCTGATGGGAAGGGAGTGGGATGGGATGGTAGGACCCCATTGCTGGATAGAACTGAGAGTTAGTTCCAGGATGCAACTATGATATTAGTTGCAGACGGCATGGGAATATGATTTGAGAGCTGTTCACGAGGTCTAAGGTTTGTCATTTATCAGAGTTGTTGAGCTGAGTTGTAGCTAAGTGATTGTGCATATGGTAGCAGTTTAAAGTTATGATCATTGAAGACCACTTGTTACTTTTATGTAAAAAATATATTCTTCATTTATTCATCCTGCCATTTACACAATTTTAAAAAATATATTAATTATTAGGACTACGTGGGGTTTTCCCTAATTCTTCCATGTCCTTAGAAGAAAAAACAAAACACAAACAAAAAAAGGGAATAAGAGAAGAAATATGTGCACTTCACTAATATGGACAACACATGTAATTCTAAATACTCTGTGTGCCATTAGCAAGACCATATTGTAATTCCCCAGCCCCCTACCCACAAAGATTTACTGCCCATTGCTCATAGTTGTACGATCACTGACATACTCTGGAGAATCATTTGTGTTGCAAAATCAAGGCACAAGAAGTTAAGATTATTATTATTATTATTGTGAAATATTTATATTGCAGTAGTACCTAGAGGTCAACCAGGTAGGAATTCCATTGTGCTAGACAGAATGTGCTACAGAAAATGACAATCCTTGCCTCAAGAACTTAGCATCTGAAAGACAAGACATAACAAGTGGAGGAGAGAAAGGGCTCTTCTATATGGTACATTAGTCCACACCTAAGGAGTGTAAATTTTAATCTGTATCAGCATGACATGCATTAACTGGCCCATGTGGACCATAGTCAAACAGGACTATATTAATGCATTAGGGAACTTTTAGAATGCACACTGTCAGGGTTTGCATGGGTCAGTCAGTTCATGAGTGACATGCTAGTGAGGACTAAAATTTATACCCTTTTGTTGTGGACTAAAGCACCACGTAGATGAGTCCAAACAAAGGATCAGTGTGAGTGGGAGAGAAAGAGAGGATCATTTTAAACCAATCAGGAGAAATAATCACAATTTGCCACTTGTCTTCTGATACCAAAATGCAATTTAGGGTTTAGTAGAGATGCATTTTAAAGTAGGATTTGAAAGATTTTGAAGGAGGACAAGAAGGTAGCTTTATAGATTTTCTTTGGGAAATTTACCCACTGATAACGGAAGGCCAGAAATGCTTGTTGGAGAAATGGAGAGTCAGGCATCACTCATTATCTTGTCAGAAGCGAAAAGATCTGATAGGTAGGGAGGGACTATGTTATGAAGAGTTCTGAAAATTAGGATAGGAAGTTTGTGATAGAAGAGGCGGTGGGAGTTAAGAGGGGGACTGACTTAGAATGATGAGCTAGTAGCACTCAGCAGCAGAATCTTAGAGGTATGGACTCTGGATCAGCTTTAGATTAGAATCTCTTTACTTCTGAATCACAGAATTTAGAGATGGAAAAGGTCCATTATCTCATATAGCTCATCCCCAAACCTCTGAAAGGGTTAAAGATAGAAAGCTGACTGGAAAAAATATTACTCAATATTTCTTTACTCACCAGATCTGTTTCCCTATATTTCTACTGTGACTAATATCAAAAATAAAGCAGCGTGTTCCAAGAGATAGGCACTAGAACTGGGAGTCAGGAGACCTGTGTTCCGTTCTCTGCTCTGCCACTGACCTAACGTACGACACTGGGCAAGTCACATGAATGAGTCTGTGTCTTGGTTTTCTCGTTTGTAATATGGAGGTAATGATGCCACTTACTTTCCTTTATAAAATATTCTGAGATCCACAGACGTAAAGCACTATACTTAAGAGGTACATATTATCATTTTTACTCTTGTTAATGCTGAAGAGTACATACAGCTAATGGAGAGTGAATTGGAGAGCAGCAGCTGCAGAATTGCATAACTGTTCCAAAAGAAGACTCTTTACCTCAAGATGTACAGGTGCATCTTTGCCACTTCTATGGCACATCTCAATCAGGACAGAATTATTGATGACCCAGAAGAAACACAGCTTGACTTTCAGATTGCAGGCTGACTTTTACAGATGGCAGCTAGAAAATCTTTTACTTATAAAGTAAGCCAATGTGAAATGGAAGGCAGGAAAGACAATAAATATGGAACCCCAGGATGCCACTTGCACAGTCACTTTCCACAGTAGAACTGCACTTCAAGTCTTTTTATTTTTGCATTGTTTTTCTCCACTGATGAAACAGAAAATAAGTTCTACGGTGAACTTATAGCTGGAATATTATTTATTTTCCTACAAAAGCAAATCTCAATTTTAGAATCAACACATAATTTATGAAAATATGTACTATATTTTAACATTGTCATGCATCTGCTTGCATTTGCATTAGGTTAGATACCTTCACTTGAAGATGATTACAATGAAGAGAAGCAGAGCTTTTATACAAGATAAAGTTACTCTGTCCTTACTTAGGACTCACATATTTCACTGCCCCGGTCAAAAATGGGTACTCTCTGACATTATGTACATTATTTATTTCAAACATTTCCTCCAATGTTGGGGCCTGTGTTAACCACCTCCTGGAGCTAAGCTTTCTTTTGGTGGATAAATGAGAAACAAAGTCCCAATCCAGCAAAGTAGGTGCTTAAATAGACTCAATGATGTTAAAAAAAATCATTAATTTAACATGGAGATGTTAAGTTAAACTTATCTAGTTTGAAGTTAATGGGATTTTTCACATGCTTAAAGTTAAGCATGTGCTTAAGTGCTTTGCTAAATTGGGACTTTGTTTCTCATTCATCCACCATAATTTAACTATGAAGGCAATGAAAAATTTGACAACCATTGCTGACATCACAATTTGTAAATATCAGTGTTTTCTTCCTTTTGAAAAGCAAGAGGAAAACACAAAGTACTTTAACTTGAGTATGTAAAAAACAAAAACCAAACCGCAAACCAAACCATATGCTGATAACCAAAATGCTTAGCAAATAGCACATACAATTAGTTCAAAAGTTAAACTTAGCTAAATATTTCTACATTAACTGACTTAATACCCAAGGGAAAAATAATTAAATATTGAATTATTTGGTTACCAGAACAGGTTTCTGAAAAATAAATGCTATCTTTAAATGTTATTCATTGCCTTTTTACCACTCAAGTAGCTGCTTGGGAGTTTCCACATGTTTCACTGATTACATTATTGTAAAGGGCAAAATATCCCTCAAACAAAAATTTCATTATTTTTATACATCCTTCTGGAAAGACTGAATAAAATGTAATAAAAAAAGAAAAAATGGTTTAAGATGATCAGAATTTATGCCCTATGCTGCACACCAAAAAAAGAGGCTAAAATATGAGATTTAAAGGGACCAACCACAAAACAAACTTCATGGAGCATGGAATTATTCAGTGCATGGCACAGAAAAACAGAATTTGAATATTTATACACAATTAATGAAAGTCTTGTTATAATGCTTCTGATAATGTTTTATGGTTAATTAGTTTTCTTGCTATGTCCTGTCTGCTGACACAGGTAATCCTTGCAAACAGGATGTTAGCACCTTAATGGGTTTGACTTTGTATGTGTGAGTGTTATCTGTCTTGTTAAATTAATTTTAATACATAGGCAAATAAAGGTGCCAGTTCTGGAGGTGGAGAAAAGAGATGCAATGTGAGCCATTCAGTTCTAGTTCTTCATGAGTTTCAGAATACATTATACAATCAAATTAAGAAAAATAGACAGCAGAAAGGTTACTTTTGAGTTTTTAGGCATTATGGAGATGATTTAAGAAGCAATGAAAAATATTGAGATTCAATTGTTATTAATAAATCTCTGAAGGTTGGTCTTTGTTTTTGTCACAAAGCAGAATGAGACTGGATTTTCTGCTTCACAAATTTCAGACCACCTCATTATTAAGAAAATATGACACGGGAGCCATAAAGCCAGAATATTTAGTCTGATTGATTCTTCGCCCATATAAACTGATAAATGGCCCACACTTGTTTTGACAGGTATTGAACTCGATAAAAAACAGCACTGTTTAAAAGAACACACAAAATGCTGCTCTAAAAATTTAGGAGTTCTCAAATATCTATTCTTCATGTAGGAGACTGAATCTGTGTGCATGTTAGTAGTAAAGAATATAGAGTCTACATTTGCTTTTAAACATAACTTGTTATCTCAGTTCAATCTCAAGTATGGCATTTGTGGAGGACCACAAAATTACAGTCCTCAGAATGTCGTGAAAATGAAATAATATCAGACCACTTTATGTTCTCATTACAATTGTTGTCATGAGAATGGATTGATAGTGTACTATTTTCTACTTTCCTTACAATCTCTGCTCTGTAACAAGAATGACACGATATATGGGCAATATATATTAATCTCTGTAATTATTCTGCCTCATGACAAAGCTTATAATGAGAACAGAAATTGCACAAAATATAGTCTGGTGGCAATCTGAAGATTTTAAAGTGACCAGAAAATGTAACATACTTGTCCAGTGGAACCACAAATATTCAGATGGTGGCCACCACTGCATCCCCAATACATGTCCCAAGGTAGCTCCAAATGAGATATATTGCTACCAGGTAACCACAATACATTATAGTCATTCTGTACTATATTTGATCTTTCTTAGTCCAGTTCAATAGATTGTCTGTTGCTTTCTAACTATGTACTAAGATTTTATTTTTTTTATTCTGAGGATAATTCTGCAATGGAGTGCCTAGTCTTCATGACAACAGGAACAACCAAGTTGGAAAGTCCTGCCATGCAAGAAGAAATTTCTGAGGTTGCTTGTGAACCTATTCTCCTGCGTCAGTTTAGTTTATCTTTCTGCTATTTTAAAATATTTTATTATTTTTACTTCCTAATAGTAAATGGTGCCAATGATGTCAAAGATACCATAAACAGCAAGTACAGAAGGCCAGCTTTCTTTTATTCTTAGGGGTCTGTAGCAGTGTGGTCACCTCCCTCCTGCCCGGAGAGGTTAAAAGCAGCCCCGGGGGAGGGCTGTGGCTGGGGAAGGCTGAATGGAGAAGCAACCTCAGCTGTGGCCACGCCCCAATTGGGGCCCAGCTGGCCCTAAAAAGAGGGCAGTGGGCCAGGAGCAGACAGTCTCTCTCTCACTCTCTATCTCTACAGGGAGATGGGCCTGGCTGCTGGGAAGCTGAACAGAGTATCTGAGGGGAGCAGGGCTGGGGAATAGGGGAAGGGAGCTGGGGAGCTCCCGCCTGGAAAAGCCCCAGGCTGCAGCCTTGTCAAAGGCCAGAAAGGTACTAGGGTGCAAGGATGCAGGCCTGGGTAGGCAGAGGCAGCCGGTCCAAACTCCACTTGCCTGTGATGATTGGTTTATACAGACTGCAGTCAGCCCCAGTGAAAGGGGGCTAGATGGTGACTGGCAGTAGCCACTGAGGTGAGTTGGGAATAGTGGGTGTGGGTTCCCCTGGGTGGGGAGATCCAGAGAGCAGGTGTACTGCTATGGGGAAGTGCCCAAGGACAAGGGGCACTGGGTCCGGTAGGGACACGGGCGGGGGGGGCGGGCAGCAGCAGTGAGGCACTAGCCTGCAGAGTGTGCTCTGGGTCAAAAGAGCTAATTCCCAGGGTGACCAACAGGCAGCGCTGCAGGGGTGAGACTCGCCCCATTACAGGGTCTATCCTTGAGGCTGAGTCTTTCTGAATGGAGTGGGGTCAGTTTGGTTCCATGCTATTTTAGCATGCTGCAGTTTGTGTTTATAAAATATATATTGTTAAAAGACATTTTCAACATGGGTGAATATTAAAATATAGGTGACAGATTAGGCTACTGAATCAAACACAATTTATGGAAAACACTTATTCCTGTCCACAGAATATATATCCATAATCTCCTACTTCCTATGATATACACTGTTTCAGAAACCACAGAACTAATCATAGCTAACTGAAAATCCTTGATAAATCGCAGGGGTAAAACAGATTACACCAGGCCAAAATGTGGCATTTAGACAATGGCCTGAGTTGGAGGCAATGCAGAAGCTCATGCAGAGTTTGTGGAAGAATAGTGTCTCTAGACAGGACAGTGTGTAAGGGAGCTGTGTGGTGTAGGCCTTTCTTGACATGAGTGGAAGAGGTCTCAGTGGAACGCCAACAATAGGATGCACCATGCATTAGAGGACAACTCCTCCCAAACCCTTACTGCCTCCTTCAGGGTTCCAGCTACCCCTGGAGGCTAACTGGGGAAACTGTCTCTCTGCTCTCCTGACCTCAAGGGCTGCAACAGTAACAGGCCTTTGTGCAGGGTGCACAAAGGTGAAGTCTCCTTGCATGTTCCCCATCACCTCCCTGAGCATCTGTAGACGAGCCGGTAACTTTTGTGGGTCACTAAAACAGCAACAAAATAGAACCACAAGGAAGAACTGTGACATTACTCTATTTTCTTTTTGTCAAAAGGTAAAAGCAAGACTAGAAAAACTGAGCCTTGTCTCTGCTAAATATCAGTTGAAGTAAATAGGACAGCCCTCTATATCCAGACTGTTAGGAGGTCTTTAATTCTTGTGGTTAGAGAAAAAGGCTGAGACCCAGGAGAACCCTGTAGAACTGGTCAAAATTTTTCTAACAAAACAGTTTTCCACTGGAGAATGCTGATTCAAAGCATTTTGCTGGAGCACATCAATTTCATCAGAATTTTGGACAGGTAAATATTGAAATGTTCAATATTGATAAGGTCAAAACATTGTTTCTATAAAGTCAGAATTTTTCACTTAATTATAATAAGGTGGAAACGTTCAATGTCACATAAAAGTCAAAATGAAATGTTCCAACCTCATTGAAACACAAATGGTTTAATTCCAATAAGGTCATTACTATGAATCCAAAATGAAATATTTCAGAAATGTTGTTTCACAGTAAATTTTGACTTCACATTCTGAATTGGAACAAAAGCAAATTTTAAAATGTTGTAATTTCCTATGGCACCCAACCAGCTCTTGAACCCTGTGTTTTTAATCTTGGATGAACCACTGGCTCACTGTGATATTTGGTGGCCTCCATATACTTTATTGACCTGGATGAAAAAATTCTTGTACAAGCAGACCTCAGGGGAAACTAAAGGCTCTATCTGATCTGAGTTTTCTTGGGTAAATCAGTTACAAAATAGGAGAAAGAAATTGTTTGTTCCAAACAAACACTAAAAAACAAAAATATCTCCAACAATTTAAGTACAAGAGAGAAATAAATGATAGGAACTTGTATTTGTTTAGTATGGCATGTTTCTCCTCCTGCACTCACAGTGAAGTGGATATAATAGAATTCACATTAGTATGTTGTATTTCAAGATGTCTATCTGTTCTTTAATGTTATCTAACTTCCTGTTAAGAATATGTAGCATCTGATATATAGTGCACTAAGCTGAGTACATCTTGGTATGGAGTAGCAGAGTAAACATGCATAACATCCATATTATAATGGCACTTACTGCTGCTGCTGTGAGATTTAAATAATTTTTACATCCTTCTTTTTTGATTTATGATTAATGTGTATGTGGGAGCATTTTATATTCTAGATTTAGGCTTACTGCTACCTTGCTGCTTTCTGGAAACACAGAACTTCAGGTGCCTAACTGACAGGTGGCCATGCACAGGAAGGAAAGAAGAAAAAGGGGTTTAGGAAGACAGATTTACATTAAAAGGGAAAATTTTACTTTTTTCTACATAGCGTACATGCTGCAAAGTATCATTCACCTAGAAAGAGATTAAAAGTATTTCATGAATATAACCCATTCTACTTTTCAGATTGGATTCCTTATACTACTTGCTGCATGCCAGTGGGTTGATTTAATGAGGTCAAAAGTTGCTCAGATCAGATTTTTATATCTTCGTGCTGTTGTGATATTATACGGGGTTATGTATTTGACAAATTTGTATTTTATGTTATATCAAGGGGGCCTAGAGTGAAAGGATAGGCATTTTTATTACTCTGAATAAATATAGAGAAATATAAGATCGAACAAATGACTCCCCTGCTTTCCAAACAGACATTTTCATATCTAATTAGCTCTAATTGTGTCACACATCGGAAGGTCATTATGACCCCAATTCTGCTTTGTTTATTCGCAACTAGAGTAATGCTTGGCTCATATGTGTGCCTATGTGTGATCTATTAAGTAGTGCCATTAAAATCAATGGGCCTACTTTTGGAGGAAGGTAGTAATCCATGTCACTAAGGATGGATAGAATCTGGCCCTATGGTTCCAGTCCAGTATACTTAAGCATGTGCCTAATTTTAAGCATATGAGTAGTCCCATAGAAGTCACGTACCTAAAGTTAGGCACATGCTTACTTCTAAGATATGCAAGAGCAAGTCAGTAACTTAAAAGATAAACATTTTGCCTTTCTCTCACAGAATAGTGGGGGGGCAGAGAGGAAAGCCGACTGCTCCAAATTTTACCATTAGGATAACAGATGTAATGGGAGTAATAAGCATAGCATGTGGAATTTAGAATTATAATATCATTTTATCCATTACTCAGAGTAATAGAATGGATTGTAGGATGTTATCCCCAGCTCATGCACTTCAATACATATGTATATTACATTTAGCTAACTAGCTATACAGGAAATCTCTCTTACTCAATGTTATCAGAGCAGATGATGATAACATTAAAAAATCATCACAAATACACAATGCTTTAGCTAAAAATCTATTGAGCCATAATCTGGCAGCTATTCAGCTGAGTACATTTTTAGTGAAATTGCTTTTCTTGAAGCTGTTCATCTAGCATATTACCTTCCATTTAAACATGTTTAAATCCTGAGATACATTTGTATTATTAGGTTTAGAGTAGCAGCCGTGTTAGTCTGTATCCGTAAAAGGAACAGAAGTACTCTAATAAATTTGGTAGTCTCTAAGGTGCCACAAGTACTCCTGTTTTATTTGTATTATTCTTATTAAGCCGGGTCATCCCGCAGAGCTTAAGTTTAAGAAAAAGATCTTCTAATCATATTAAGTGGTAAGTAGTATAAACGTTGTCCTTACTATCTTTTAAAAATATTCAGAACTTAAGAAAATAAAAATAAATCAGTTATTTTAAATATTTCATTCTTGTTTGTTGTTGCTGTGAAACTGCATTCATAGTAAGTATATTCCTTCAGTCAAATGATAGAGAACATAACATTGGCCTCTAGCATTTATCTTTCAATGGAATTTAATCAGACAAACTCATACAGAGAATGTGAAGTGATTTTAAAAAAAGAATTCAATGCAAATTGTATCAGTAACTCCAGGGAGGCAGTGCCAGACTAGATTCAACTGCAGCATGGCACATGGTAAAGCTAAGACACAATATAAGCCCTAATAACTGGAAGATAAATGTTATGATAAGATAAAAAAGAAGTGGAATAAATTCTGCTTCTTTATTTGGCCAGAATAAACAAATCTTATAATGAAACAAGAGCGTATAACTTTGGGACCTCAGTGGATTTTAGATACCCTCATGACTGGGAATTAGAAGCATAATACTGTAGGCAATACGTTGAATTAAAATCTTTTTGAACATCTTGTGTTAAAGTTTCAAGAGTAAGCTCTTTAACCAATCTCTCACATATAGTGAATGGTATTTTGTGCAATGAAAGGAGTCCACGTGAATTAGCCCTCTTTTAGTAAGTGACTTAATTCTCTGCTGACCAATATCCACAGAATGCTTCACACCCATGACAGCAAACTGGAATACACAGAAGTACTGCTGATATAGGGGCCAGATTCTGCCACTCTCACTCTGAATACTGCCTTATCAATTACTGGGTAGATACTATGGAGGATGGTCAAAGGCTAATCACTGGGTAAGACGCTATAAAATTCAAATAAGGACAGCAGAAGCTGGCCAACAGTCTTTATATATATTATATACATCCAAGTGTTGTCACTATTGTATAGTTGTACAGCTATTTTTATGGATTTCACACTATTATTCTGAATGTTCAGGTACATCAGAACAGTAAGTACTTTTTGAAACAGATTCTTTATCCAATCTAACTGGAACCATGTATTCAATACTTACAACACGAGGCATCAAATCTGAAAACACATAATCATGCAAATAGCCCTTACTCACTCAAGCATACCTTTTGAAGACAGTGGGTCTTCTCACATGCACACATGACTTCTCATGTGAATAATGGTTTGCCAGACTGGGCCCTTTTCAAAATTTTTGTTTGGTGAAGTTTGTAAATATTTGGTGCTTATAGAAGTGAGGATGTAAAGACAGCAGGGTAAGCTCATGTATAACCCTGAATAGGAGTATCTAGGTCTTTGCCTATTTTCCAGTGGCTGATTCACATAAAAGGTTTAATGAGTCTGCTCTGGCTGCCAAAAAGGGCTTGTCTACATAGCACCATAGTGCACGCCTGCAGGATGTAAATGCTTATGCACACCAGTGTACCGTGAACTAACATGTGGATTGGCTGGTGCACACTAAAAGTTCTCTAGTGCACATTAATGTACACTGTTTGAAATGGACCTATACTGATGCGCACTAGGGAACTTTTAGTGCAGGGGTTCTCAAGGGGTTGGGACCCCTCAGGGGGTCGCAAGGTTCTTACATGGGGGGTCGCAAGCTGTCAGCCTCCACCCCAAACCCCGCTTTCCCTCCAACATTTATAATGGTGTTAAATATGTAAAAAAGTGTTTTTAATTTATAAGGGGGGGGTCACACACAGAGGCTTGCTATGTGAAAGGGTCACCAGTACAATAGTTTGAGAACCACTGTTTTAATGCATGCCTGTAGCATGCATTTGGGCCAGTTAGTAGGCAACATGCTGGTGTGCAGGGCTGGATTAATGCAGGGGCTTTAGGGGCTGCAGCCCAGGGCCTTGGGCTAAGGGGGGGGGGGCTGCAGGTCGGATGTGGCCCACTGCTTCTTTTCATCCAGCCTGAGGCAAGTCTCTGTGCTGTGGGCTGGACATCGGTCCCCGATCCACGGCAGCCCCCCTGGGGACAGAGTCGCGAGCTCCAGCTCGCCGATGTGCCCCTGCAGCCCATAGGCAAGGGGTGTTCAGGGAATCTCTGCGCACTGCCTCCACCCCCAGTGCCGGCTCTGCAGCTCCCATTGGCCTGGTACCATGGCCAATGGGAGCTGCAGTGGTGGCACATGTGGGCCCGGGCAGCATGCAGTGTGCAGAGCAGCCTGGCCCCTCTGCCTAGGAGCCAGACATGCCAGCCACCTCAGGGAGCAAAGCAGCACGGAGCCAGGGCAGATAGGTATCCTGCCTTAGCCCTGCTGCACCACCAACCAGGAGATGCCCAAGGCAAGTGCCTCCTGGCTGGAGCCTGCACCCTGCACCCCCTCCTGCACCCCAACCCCTTACCCCAGCCCTGAGCCCCCTCCTGCACCCAAACTCCTACCCAGAGCCGGCACTTTGAACCTCATGCTGCACCCCAACCCCCTGTCCCATCCCTGTTCCTACCCCAGAGCCCACCCCCCAGCTGGAGCTGCACTCCCTCTTGCACCCCAGCTCTGAGCCCACTGGCCCACTCCAAACCCCCTGGGGCCCCACAAAATCTATTAGCCCCGGGTCCACAGGAGAGTGAATCCGGCCCTGCTCGTGTGCCTTACAATTTACACCCCTGCTGGAGCAGACTAAGGCACCAGAGAGACAAGCCATGAAGAATATAGGCCTTAATTCACCAAAGAATTTAAGTATCTGCTTAGGTCTCAGTGAAGTCAATGGGATTTAATCATATGTTTAAAAGTAAATACATGCTTAAATACTTTGCTAAATATGGTTGGACTTAAAGTTAAGCATGTGCTTAAGTGCTTTGCTGGGGCCTTAGGCCTGATCTACACTGCCACTTAAGTTGATGTAAGTTACATCACTCGGGGGTGAAAAAATCACCCCCTGAGTGACGTAGCTTACATTGGCTTAACATGGTATCTACGCCATGCTGTGTCAGCAGGAGGTGCTCTTCTGCAGATTTAACTTCCACCTCTCAGGGAGGTGGAGTTCTGAAGTTGACGGTAGAGTGTTCTCCCATTGATTCATCGCGTCTTCACCAGACCTGCTAAATCGACGCCACGGCAGTGATCACAGTTGTGCCAATTTAGTATGCAGTGTAGACAAGCCTTTAGTCCTTTCATTGAAATAGAGGCACAGTTTTAGCACTGAAGATCCTAGGTTCAAACCCTCCTGCATCACAAGCAGAGTCAATTATACATGGAGGCACTGTATAATGCGCACTTCAAAGCTCTGTCAATAAACATCAGCCATGATTATCGTTTTTGTTGTGCTAATACTAGACTTTTTGCAGAACTGTGTGATGGTTTTGTAATGTAGAATAATGACCATCTTGCTTCGCTAGGCGCTCAACCACATTTGGACCCACAGCTCTGGTATAACCCATGGAGCTATATACAGTCTTCTTCTCCATACTTACAAATGAATATATGTATGCTAGCTGAAATCCTGTCTATCTTCTGATGGCGTGCAATACAGTGTAACATTAAGAGATACACTGCAGTGCAAAATTGAGAATAATTTCACTTACCTATAAAAAATTTATGCATGTTTTCTATTCCAGTCCCTTATATCTCATTTCAACTTTGAAACCAACCAAGTTGTCTGCAATCCATTACTTTTTTGTATGAATGATTACCATAAACTTTAGTTATGATGCTGATGAGGAAACTGAAATTGCAAAGCAAATATGCATCCTAACCTAATAATTGTAATAAATACAACATTAAAATGCAATATATTTTCTGTGAAATAATAACGATTTTGTGAAACTGAGATTTACTTTTCAGATGTTAGTAAAAATAGCTAGTAATATCACTAAACAGACAGATTGCTATTATCAAACATACGGTATTGGTGTCATAATATTCCTTAACAGGTTGTTTATTATATAACCACCACCTCTATAGATGCAATTTATACTTCAGTTTTCTGTTAAAACCATAAGGTTTAGACATTAATAGATACTATAAAGGATGTTTTCTAATTTTTGTTCATGGTCATAAATGTTTTGTTCATGTAGAAAAGTCTTGAAACTTGAGCTGATTAGAAAGCTCATCAAATTCCCTTAAAAAAATCTTCTAGAGAATACAAGAGGAAATGATAACCTTTCTATATGTTCTTTAAACTATCCTGTAGAAAACAAATTTATATGTCAGCTACAGAATTCTAGAGGATGGTTCAAAGATCTATTGACAGTTCAAATTTTATTATATTCCATAAGATTTCAGAATAATTTGATTAGATCTTTATTACATTTCCATAGAACTCTGTTACTTACTTCCCTAGTAAATTTTGTAGGACATAGGACAGGGCAGGTAATAGGCCTTTCTGTTCTAGTTCACGGCTCGAAAACAGGTAGCAGAGACTAACACCCTGACCTAGCCCAGGAATTAAGTAAATGCATAATTTTAAGCATGTGAATATTCTCATTGCCTTCAACAGGGCCATTCATTTCCTTAAAATTATGCATGTGTTTACATACTTTCCTAGACTGGGACATTTGGGTCCAATTCTGAACTCACATATACAAGTGTAATGCTGACCTATTCCACTAATTTCAGTGAAGATACTCCTAATTTTACAGTGCTATAAATGAGAGCAAAGTTCTATGGGCAAAATTCCATCTTTGGATACATGCATGTGATTCCTAGGCTACATCTACACTCCACTGGTGGTAGTGTATAGTATATGTGTAATTACAAGTCACGTTGAAAAGAAGGCTGCATCCACGCTGTGGTGTGTCAGTGAAAGGCTCTGCCAATGCCTTTCCATTGCCAGGGTCTTTCCCTTTGGTGAGGAAGGGCTCCAGCAGCAGGGAGCTGCTGGAACCTTTCCCAGCTGCCTCCCCTCTGCCAGAGCCTTTCCCTACAAAGGGGAAAAGCTCCAGCAGAAGGGAGCGGTCAGAGGCTTCCCCCATTGCCAGAGTCTTTTTTTTGGGGTGGGGAAGGGCTCCAGCAGCAGGGACCTGATAGCCTTTCCACACTGCCAGAGCCTCTGCCTGCAGTGGTAAGGGCTCCAGTGTTGGAGAACTGACAGAGCCCTTCCCCACTGCTGGAACCCTACTGCCTTCCCCTTACCTTTTCCCTGCTGGGGGAGTCTTTTCCTGCAGAGAGGAAAGGCTCCAGCAGCAGGGAGGTAAGGGGACACTACACTGCTAAAAACAGCAGTGTAACAGGAAAGCGGAGTGGGGCCAGCGTGCAGGGAGCCCAGGAGCCTGCGGTGCAGCTGGGTTCCGGTAGGGAGCTTCCAGTGGAGCTCCACACATTGCCCCTTCTTAGGTCGGTGGAAGCACTCCTGGTGAGAACACACATCGCTGACCCAAGGAGGGTGGCGTGGACATGCACCACGGCAGTAATTACTGTGGTGGCTGTAAGGCAACCTAATATAGGTCGACTTACATTTCTAGTGTAGACATACCCTTAGTAAATGCATCTTAGGCATATGCCTTGATTATAAGAACATCATTAACAACAATTTTGCTGATGACATAGAGGTAGTTGATGAATCAATGGACGAGATAGTTGCAGCACTTAAAACCCTGGAAAGCTCAGTGGCAAGAATTGGCCTGAATATTAATTGGGGTAAAACCAAAACTCTTCAAATCAGCAATTTCAAACACATTGAGGGCCCCAGCATCTTAATGGGACAGAACCCAGCAGAGATTACTGGGGATTTCACTGGTTCTGTTGGTGATGACATGGGTGGCTTTCAGATAGAACGTAAAGCCCTCACTGCAAAAGCATCTTCAGTAATGGGGTGCCTCATGAACAACATCTTTTGCAAACCAAACACCCCAATAAGCAGAGAGATGAAGCTGAGGTCAGTGTTTTGACCTGTGGGACTGAAACATGGCCTCTCATTGTCCATATTGAAAAGAAGTTGGATACCATTTCTGAATGATCAAAAACATCAAATGGTATGAATTCAAGTTGAATGAACTTGACTAAATGAATAAACTTGACTAACTAAACTGATCCCACTCTCTCGAACAGCCACCCAAAGTTCTTTAGGTGGTACGGACTTCTTCTCTGAATGCCTACCAACTTCCCTGTGAGAATCTTCTTCGACTATGACCCAATGAAAGCAGGATGGAAAAGACCCCATAGGAGACTTAAAATGCGATGGCTGGACAGTGTCAACAGACACTGGTCCTTCACAAGCACCCTACACTGTAATGTGCCAGATTTGATTCAGGATAGAACATCAGAGAGAGGCACATAATGTATTTGGTGGCCTCACTGTCCAAGTGACAGCATGAGAACTAAACCCCCCCATCTAGGTAGTGTTTTATTTATCAGAGTGTTATCAGAGATACATGCATGTACTGTGTTTTCCTGCTAGTTTCAATCAAATTCCAAGACAAGGTAGTAGGCACAGATGCTGTCCCCTCAGCATGCCACAGTGACCATTAATATGTAAAATAAGGACTCTAATTGAAACTTATCTCCTATCTCTCTTAGTTAAGCTCATGAATTCACCCTTTCCATTTTTATTGGAAACACAGATGGTACAATTAAATTGTGATATGTTTCTCTCCTGTTCTCATCCTTACTTCAAGAGATTAGACTATTATCTTCTGTCTCATATTGCACTACAAACCCACCAAGAGATTAAAGTCAAGTAAGGATGTTGTGTTTCAGAATTGAAGACTATATTCCAATCTTTAAAACTCGAGAGCAAACCTGCACCAACTATCCCTTTTTTATCTACATTTCAAAATTACACCAGCCTGACATCTCAAAAAAACCATTATTTTTAGTTTCCCAAAATATACATTTATACACAGGCAATAAATAGCAATTGTGTTCTTCACAAAATGAGGTTGATTCATCACTTAGTAGCAGTAATTAAAATTATCAACAATGATGAAATTAATTTCCTCTTTTAGATGTAATTCTTAGCAGGCAATGCATCTCCCTATTCAGAGAAGTGTAGGTGTTACTGAAAGGCAGTGTGACAATAAGTGCCTGAATTATGAATTCCTCTCATATACACTGATTCATTTTATAATTATTTAAATCAAAAAGATCTTCTCTCTCTCTCTTAAAAAAAAATAAAAAGCCCCTCAATTTTCTCTAATAAAAGATGTGCAGAATGTTAGTGAAATAAGTTCTTTTGCATCACAGTATAATGTTATTAGTCATCACAATCATGTTTTTAGAAATATCCTCAGTAAGTCCTATTCCCACCCTCATCCCTGCATGTTAAGCAGTAACTTATTGCCTGATCCAAGCCTACTCAAGTGAATGGGAGTCTTTTTATTAACTTTGGTGGTCTTTGGGTCAGTCCTTTTATTCAACAAGTAGCTGTACACTGAAATCATAGGGGCTACTTGCAGGGTATGTTACTCCTTAGAACTTGGGCCTTGGTTGAGCACTTTTCTGCAGGACAATAAGAAATTTCTGAATATGTAATGTGGTATTTACAGATTCACCATAAAAAGATCTATAAAGCTATTTATAAAGATAATTTTATGAGGGAACAATTATCTGTTAAGTAAGGTACATTTACAGTTAACTTGGCCATGGAGAATTCATAAACACAAACATGGAAGCTTTAAATCTGGGATTGACTCACCACTCACAAAGAAGGCATTTTATTCACTAGGTTGGAAGCCAAAAATTTGTTAAAGCAGCCGTTGTTTTTAAAAGCACCTCAGCTCAAGACAGTGAGAGACTAATTCTCCTAAAAGTTGGGCATCCACTACTCCAACTGAAGTCAATGTAACAGGCAGAGCCTCAGTTGGTGTAAACGGTTGTAGTTCCAAAGAAGTTAATTATATTCATTTTTCTATACTTTTGTCATTTTCAATGTTTTTATTTTACTTATAGAAAAATGTAGCCCTGTTCTACTGCCCTTTTGGCCTGAATAATACCACTAAATATTACTTTACATGGACATGTAAAGTAAGATTTGTGCTATTCTTTTTTTTCAAAAGTCACCAGATTTTGGGTGTCTCAATTTTAAGGTGTTCAATTTGAGACACCTTTGCCTTGATTTTCAAAGTCTCTTCCTGAATCTTTTCAAAAGTTGGCAAAACTATCCTGAAAGTAAAGAGCAAAAAGTGATTTAGACCCATTATCACCTCAATTTTAAAGGAGAGAGAGAGGAGGCAGGAGAGACAGATCAATGATCCATTTCAATTTTAGCAACATGAAATTATCTTGCTAATAGGCTATAAGTCTGTGGGCACAGTAGAGTTATGCGAAACCATTTATGTTGCAGGCAAAACTGTGGGAGAATCCTGTTTTCACTTTTAGACATTTTTTCTAAAAGAAGCTATTTTCACTTTAAGAAAAGTGCCAAAATGAAACGATGCACAAATTTGAAAAAAACAAACATTATTTGAGCTAGGAGATTTTTTTTTTACAATATTTTTCACTATGAATATATTTTTACTGGCAGAAACAGCAAAATGTTAGCCCGGAGTGAATTCCTAAAATTTGTAAAATCTCAATTCATTTTTTGCTTGCAGTTAATTCATAATTCACCACACATTTAGGGTAAAGGTATGAACTGCTGTCAGTGTAAACTAGAAATGGGTGAACTTGATTGGAAAAAGAAAATAGAACAAATCAGACCCTTTGGCCAAAACTCAAGCCGAACCTGAACAAAACCTTCAAGATAATAAAATTTTTATTTAATTGCTTCTCTGGTGCCCTCCAGACAATTGGGTTTTTGGTGGGCATATGGTGCTATGACAGATATATGCCATATAGACAAATGAAAATCTGCTATACTGTTAGTTCATCTTTGCTGCAGAAATTGGCAGGGAAGGACCACCATATCCTAGTAATCCTTTCATTAACCAGCCAAGGGCAGTTTTAAGGGCAAGCAGCAGATATGACACATTGTCTGCCAAAAAGTAACACCAATTACTAAAAGAAAAAATATTACCTGAGTTGTTTAAAAAGTTGGTCTGTGCTCACTGAAAACCATGTAATGCATTATATCATTCTATTTATGTACTCATATGTCCCAATCACGATAGTGGTGGAGTACTAGTCCATAATTAACAGATTTTAGCCTCACAGCCCTCTGTGAGGTAGGGAAGTACTATTACCACCACTTTACAGATGGGAAACTGATGTACTGCGTAGATGATGTGACTTGCCGGAGGTCATAGAATCATAGAAGATTAGGGTTGGAAGAGACCTCAGGATGTCATCTAGTCCAACCCTCTGTTAAAAGCAGGACCAACCGCAACTAAATCATCCCAGCCAGGGCTTTGTCAAGCCGGGCCATAAAAACCTCAAAGGATGGAGATTCCACCACCTCCCTACATAACCCATTCTAGTGCTTCACCACCCTCCTAGTGAAATAGTGTTTCCTATTATCCAACCAAGACCTCCCCCACTGCAACTTGAGCCCACTGCTCCTTGTTTGGTCATCTGCCACCACTGAGAACAGCCTAGCTCCATCCTCTTTGGAACCCCACTTCAAGTAGTTGAAGGCTACAATCAAATCACCCTCACTCTTCTCTTCTGCAGACTAAATAAGCCCAGTTCCCTCAGCCTCTTCTGATAGGTCCTGTGCCCTAGCCCCCTAATCATTTTTTTTGCCCTTTGCTAGACTCTCTCCAATTTGTCCTCATCCTTTCTGTAGTGGGGGACCCAAAACTGAATGCAATACTCCAGACGTGGCCTCACCAGTGTTGAATAGAGGGGAATAATCACTTCCCTTGATCTGCTGGCAATGCTTCTAATAATGCAGCCCAAAATGCCGTTAGCCTTCTTGGCATCAAGGGCACACTGTTGACTCTCATTCAACTTCTTGCCCACTGTAATCCCCAGGTCCTTTTCTGAAGAACTGCTACTTAGTCAGTCAGTTCCCAGCCTATAGCAGTGCATAGGATTCTTTCATCCTAAGTGCAGGACTCTGCACTAGTCCTTGTTGACCCTCATCAGATTTCTTTTGGCCCACTCCTCCAATTTGTCTAGGTTACTCTGGACCCTATCCCTACACTCCAGCATATGTATCTCTCCCCCCAGCTTAGTGTTATCCTCAAACCTGCTGAGGGTGCAATCCATCCCATCATCCAGATCATTAATGAAGATGTTGAGCAAAACCAGCTCCAGGACAGATCCCTGGGGCACTCTGCTAGATACCGGCTGCCAACTAGATATTGAGCCGTTGATCACTACCCGTTGAGCCTGACAATCTAGCCAGCTTTCTATCCACCTTTATTTCATTCATCCAATCCATACTTTTTTAACGTGCTGGCATACAGGTCATACAGGGAGTCTTTGCCTGGGTCAGAAATTGAACGTAGGTGTCCTGAATCCAAGTCCAAGTCACTTGCCCTGCCCACTAGATAACCCTTCCTCATTTTTAAAGATGCCCCATGGAATGGTAGGTACACATAGCTCTTAGTTAGCTCACTTTTACTGAAACATTGGTTGAGGCATAAGCAAAAATGTATCTTTTTTGTAGGACATCTTAGATATTAAAATAGGATCTGCTTACGACATTGAAAATAATGCCCAAGTCTCTTTTTACTCCCAGTAGTTGGAGACTTCCACTCCTAAAACTATTGCATGTGAATGAAGCTGTGACTTTGTTCACTTTAGTTCCTCTTTTCCTCTAGCTCCTATGTGGTTGCCATAGGCATATGTATGTAGTCAAACAGCTAAAGCCTGTGACTGACAAATGGGCCAGATTCTTTTGCATGGAACCATATTATTTCATTCCAATTATATCTGAGGTCATTGACAAATGGTGGCCACTCTCACATTAGCAATGCATCACATAACATTCATCCATACTACTCGATTTCATGCTGGGACATCTCTTTGAGGGGCATCTAGTTAAATGAGTGATTACTTAACCCTCCCAGTATGTGCAGAAGAACCTGCATGACTCAGTTGCGTACTGGGCTGAGAACTTACATACGAGCCAGCATGAACACTAGTCTTTGGCAAAGGAAGATGTTTTTTAGGCCAGGGAAGAAGTGCCAGTTTAAAGACATGAAAAGAATAAAGGTGCACATGGAGAATGAGTCTTATATGAGTACTACTTGCAAGAAAAATAAAATTAGCCAAAGTGGTATTTCTGAGTGCTGTGCAAAATATCAGATTTGAAATTCAAAACACTCAAATTTTCGTGAAAAAGAATGTCTTTCCAAATGCTTTATATTAAAATTTTAAATTCAATTTTTGTCAATTTTTTGTTATTACATATTTAGATGCAGGTTTTGTGGGCTATTTATTAGTTTTGAGCTGGGCTGGTTGAGTTTTGTCACATTTCTCCTGGCTTCTTGATTGGCTTGATTGGCTTCTCAGGAGTATCAGCAGAAGACATTTGGAGTAGTTTTGCTGAGCTAGCCAATAAAACCCAACTTCAGATCCCTTTGTGAGTTACAATAGCTTTCCCCTGCCCCACTTATGCAAAACTTCCCTAAGGCCAGCCTCACTGGCCAGAGAAGGAGCTTCTCAGCAAACAGGAATCCTCAGATAGCACACAGATAGCATAAAGGCTCCCATGACATTATCCCTCTCTGAAGCAAGCACAGGGATATAGCTGGGACATCCTTCAGAGATCCCCAGATGCTATAATGGGGACCAGACCTAAATAGAATGGCTCCAGCATTGGAGGAGTGGAAAGCTGGAGTATAGTGACCTTTTGCTACTAAGCTATCCTCATCTAGACTCACCAGGATTCAGCCTTAGTACCTGATACTTTTCTAGTATATGAGATTCCACATCTATTATTTCCAGTTCAGAAAGGAACATAGTTTCTTCCAGAAAGATCAGAGATTTCCTCTGTTCTGTTGCAGCATCAGAGGATTTCAACACAAAATGGAGAGTTGGCAGCAGTATCAGTGTTGATTCTACATACAAAACAAGAAATAGTCATTTCTCCAAAAGAGCTACCATTATCAAGGGGTAACAAACAGATGCTGGGAGCCTGGGGCAGGTGTCATAGCAGAGTTCCTGCAGCACTGGTCATCTCCTAGTGAGGCAATTCTATTTGTAGACCCCAGAGAACTGATGTGCAACTTTAGCTCTAGTTTAACAAATGTATTTGGGAAGGTTGATCAATCAGGGAAGCCGATATCTGAATTAGAGGCTAGGCTGATGGTTGTCCTAATATGAAGAGGGAAAGTCTGATGTCATTTAATCTGTGAACATATGACTAAGCCTCCATTAATAGTGGGAAAGAACAGGAAGGTAATGAAGTGTTATGACTCAATGTCAGTGGCCAACGTAGCTGACAATGGATGGAGAAACAGTATCAAGGCAAGTGCCCTGGCCCTTCAGAAGACACGGAAAAAGCTGCAGCATCAGCATCATATGTACCAGATTGCTTCTGCAGCTGTTATTTCTTGCTATCCCCCATCCTTATCATTACTGAGGTTGCAACACCAGTCTAGGAGGGGTTACAAGTACTTTGGCGAATAGGATTAAAATTCAAAATGATCTGGACAAACTGGAGAAATGGTTTGAAATAAATAGGATGACATTCAATAAGGACAAATGCAAAATACTCCACTTAAGAAGGAACAATCAGTTGCACACATACAAAATGGGAAATGGATCTGGGAGTCATAGTAGGTCACAAAGTAAATATGAGTCAACAGTGTAACTCTGTTGCAAAAAAAATGCGAACATCATTCTGGGATGTATTAGCAGGAATGTTATCAGCAAGACATGAGAAGTAATTCTTCCACTCTGCTACACACTGATTAGGCCTCAACTGGAGTACTGTGTGCAGTTCTGGGTGCCACATTTCAGGAAAGAAGTGGACAAATTGGAAAAAATCCAGAGAAGAGCAACAACAATAATTAAAGATCAGGAAAAGAAAACCTATGAGGAAAGACTGAAAAAAATTGGTTTGTTTAGTCTGGAGCAGAGAAGACCGAGAGGGGACATGATAACAGTTTCCAAGTACATAAAAAGTTGTTACAAGAAGGAGGGAGAAAAATTGTTCTTGTTAACATCTGAGGATAGGACAAGAAGCAATGGGTTTAAATTGCAGCAAGGGAGGTTTAGGTTGGACATTAGGAAAACCTTCCTAGCTGCCAGGGTAGTTAAGCACTGGAACAAATTGCCTAGGAAGGTTATGGAATGTCTATCATTGGAAGCTTTTAAGAACAGCATAGACAAACACCTGCCGGGAATGGTCTAGTTATTACTTAGTCCTGAACTGAGTGCAGGGGACTTGACTGATGATATATTGAGCTCCCATCCAGTCCTACTGAGCATAATTAAACCACTAATTGAAATTAAGATACATTGCCTTTGATCAGATGAGTAAAAGATTATGAAAATATCCTTTATATATAGGGCCCTACCAAATTCATGGCCATGAAAAACACATCATGGACCGTGAAATCTCATCTCCCCCCGTGAAATCTGATCTTTTGTGTGCCTTTACCCTATACTGTACAGATTTCATGGGGGGCGGCCAGTGTTTCTCGAATTGGGGGTTCTGACCCAAGGGAGTTGCAGGGAGTTCACAAGGTTATTTTAGGGGGTTTGCGGTATTGCCACCCTTATTTCTGCACTGCCTTCAGAGCTGGGTGGCTGGAAAATGACGGATGTTGGCCAGGTGCCCAGCTCTGAAAGCAGTGTCGCACCAGCAGCAGCACAGGGGTAAGGGTGACAATACTACCATGTGTCTGGAGAGTGGCGGCTGCTGACTGAGGGCCGAGCTCTGCAGGCACCAGCGCAGAAGTAAAGGTGGCAACGCCATACCAGGCCAGCCTTACTTCTGCGCTGCTGCTGGCAGCTGCTCTGCCTTCTGAGCTGGGCTTCTGGCCGGCAGCCCCTTTCTCCAGCTCTGAAGGCAGAGCCATCACCAGCAGCAGTGCAGAAGTAAGGGTAGGAGTACCACAACCCACACTACAATAACCTTGTGATCCCCCGCACAACTCCCTTTTGTATCAGGATCCCTACAATTACAACACTGTGAAATTTCAGATTTAAATAGCTGAAATCATGAAATTTACTATTTTAAAAATCCTATGACTCTGAAATTGACCAAAATGGACTGTGAATTTGGTAGGGCCCTACTTATGGACAGTTTATTCTATTTATATCACTGTTGGCTTTTTTCCACTTTCCTCTGAAGGCCAGTGCCAGTCAGGACACTAGATTAGATAGACCATTGGTCTAAGCCAGTATGGCAATCCCTTTGTGGACCAATTTTCAGACCACTGATACTGTATCTGTGAATGACACTGGCACAGAACACTGAGAAGGGTGCCCTGATTCTTTTTTGCTCATGTCAAAGAATTTGGTGGTGAGGAGAGGATTTCTTTTTCAAAAGCTTTCAGACAGTGGACCAATTCAGCTTAGAATTTCAATAAAAAATCCTTTTATGTTTTCACAAGCTTTGATGTGAAAAACATTCAGCATCCCAAAATTTTATGGAAGGCCAAAACTGGAATGAAATGCAGAGGTTAAAATGGTCACAAAAATTCCTGAGGAAAAAAATAAACTTCCACTGTCATACATTCTACTGTTGATGATACTCAGTTAATCATCTGGGAAAGGGGAGACACTGAAGGAATAGCCAAACCTCTAAAGCACCCCATTCTAAATCAGCATAAGAGAGGTACTGCATATTTTGGAAGTGTCAGCCAAAATGAATGCTGCACCACTATGAGAAATTGTATTTTCACATATATAATTCATGCCATGATCCTTTATGTAGTTAGCTGTACCTGTCTTAATGTTATACAAAAACAATAACTAGATGCAGATAGACAGACAGCAAGCCTGTCAGCCTGATTGACAGATAAAGGGAAAGCCTTCTAAAAAGTTATCTAGATTAAAAAAGTTATATAATTCTACTCAATAAATAGGAATGAAATAAAACATAATTTCTCCAAACAATTAGACATACCACATATACACACCCACAGAATAAGAATACGAGAAGGAAGATGCACCATAAAAATGCAACAAGAATGCAGAGCCAGATGTGATCAAACAGCTCACAGTATAGATTCTGGGGCTTCTCCATGAATGTATGAAGAAAAAACTATCAATCATTGAACAATAGCCTGTGCAGAATGTTTAAAATCCAGGACGAGAAAGTTTCACCCACTTCTGGAGCATGTATTAAACTGAGAGCATCACCAGAGAAACATATAATTTACTACACATGGAACTGTAGTGCACTGAGATTAAGATCTGGGAGATTTGCCATGAAGGTGGCTAAAAATTTCAGCGATTATAGCTACCTGATGCAGATGCTAAAGACAAACATATACAGTATCTGAAAAACACTTAATTTAAAGCACCTTTTTTTGTTGCTGTGGAATAGTGATTAGCTAAGCATCTTTTACTAAATGCTGACTACTTTCTTGTTGGATTGATCCCCAAAGTTCTTGTGAAATTTGGGTAGTAAAGCACAACAGAGCTCCACAGGATTTGCAACAGTAGATCAGAGCATTAATTCATTATATCTGGTCTCCTGCTTCTGGCAATAGCAAATTCCTGATGCTTTAGAGGAAAGTGAACACAAAACAAAATGAAACACAAAACAAGCCAACAACCCAAGTCACCCAGCTAATTGTATAATGTTGTACATATTTATTTATTTAGATTTATAAATGATAAGAATCTGTCCAGTGTGCTGGGAGCTTTTGCATTAATTTAAAACTCACAATATTAGAATACAAATTCCATAATATAATCAAATGGACTCAAATAAAATGCCCCAAACACAACTAATTACCAGGCCAACAGAAAATCATCATGAATCATAAAATGCCCTCACAGTTAATACTAAGTCCCTAGATCCCTACCTTTTCCAAAAATGACTGGGGAAAAATGTTTTGGGGAACTATAGAGCAAATGAATGCTTTCTGGACCTCTCGTAAGTGATCAGTTTACATGCAGAAGCAAGACAAAAAGCACCAGTCTCATAAAAGAGTGTGCATATACATGCATACCAGATGGTGGTGAAATCCATGTGATAAATTGCAGAGCCATAATAAATTGTACTTATCATGACTCTTTGATGGTCCCACCTACTCACTGATGACTAATATATCTCCCACAGTATTCCCCATATTTCAAACCTTTCAGCAACTTCAGCTTCTTCAGCCGCATGGGTATCTCTCAGTTAATCAATTCCCTTTCATTGCAGGAGCTCAGGGACTGGTGCAGCTCAGTCCTTTTTATTCTCTTCATGTGGCACATAACAGACTAGTCTCATGTAGTCTGTAATACTTTGGTCTAATTTGGGATGTTGGGTTTAGTGTGTGGGCATTTGGTGGTGTTGGTGGCTTGTGATATACAGGAGGTCAGATTAGATGATCTGGTGATCCCTTCAGGCCTTAAACTCTATGATAGTTGTTGGTGAGACATTCTGCTAATCCAGGATTAGTAACAGAAAAAAACCAAACTGTCTTTCAAACCTGCATTACAATGTGACTGCAGAGCATGGAAAGGAAATATTTTCATTCTGGGGATTTCACATTTTCTATGCCCTCATAATGACCACTGTTGACTGTCTGTCAAGTTAAATATTTTTACGTGTTTTGGAATATTTAATCCATAGTAATAGAAGCAAACATCTGTCACTTACATTCTTGAATCATCCCACAGCACACAATAGGGATTCAATGTGCCCTAAAAACAAACAAACAATACCATTAGTTACTGGTGTACATAACCAATAAAGTGCTCAGTCCCGCAGTCCAGGTTCAAGGCCTGATCCTAAAAGATCACCCTCAGTTTGAAGGGGTTTGAAATCAATGTGAGTCAAAAACAAATCGAAGTCAGTGGGAGTTGAGGGCACTTAGTAGAGCGCACTCGGCACCTTGCAATATTGAACCTATCATCCCTACTCAGGAAATAGTCCTGTAGATGTTTCCATGAAGCCACTTGGAATTTTGACTAGGAAAGAACTGTGGTATTGGGTCCAAATGTGCCAGTAACCTAAACATGGAGCCTGCCCAGTTCATATTCTTTAAGTAATTTCAATTTTTTCCCCTGTATTCCACTCTGAAAAGAACAAATAAAAGACTCTCAAAATGCTGCCCAATCAGGTTAACCAATGAATCAGTTATTCTCAATAGGCAGAATTTTAGGTCTTGTCTGCACCCAAAGAAGGTACTAATTTACCAAAATCAGCGGAGCAACTTATGTAAGCTTGCTCACTTAGTAAGGGGGGCTTTAAACTAGGTTTGCTAGGGGATGGTGACTTAAGCCCAGAGATAGGGGAACTGGGATACCGGGAGGAAACACAAGGAGGAGGGTGCAACAGGGGAGGCCTCCTGATGCATACTGAGAAAGTAGGGCAATTGGCTAGTAGGTGCCTGTACACGAACACAAGAAGCCTGGGAAACAAGCAGGAATAATTGGAAGTCCTGGCACAGTCAAGGAACTATGATGTGATTGGAATAACAGAGACTTGGTGGGGTAACTCACATGACTGGAGCACTGTCATTGATGGGTATAAACTGTTCAGGAAGGACAGCCAGGGGAGAAAAGGCGGAGGAGTTGCACTGTATGTAAGAGAGGCAACAAAAATGATTAGGGAGCTGGGGCACATGACTTATAAGGAGAGGCAGAGGGAACTGCAGAAGTGTGAGGGGGGAATTTGATAGCAGCCTTCAGCTACCTGAACGGGGGTTCCAAGGAGGATGGAGCTTTGCTGTTCTCAGTGGTGGCAGATGACAGAACAAGGAGTAATGGTCTCAAGTTACAGTGGGGGGAGGTCTAGATTGGATATTAGGAAACACTATTTCACTAGGAGGGTGGTGAAGCACTGGAATGGGTTACGTAGGGAGGTGGTGGAATCTTCATCCTTAGAGGTTTTTAAGGCCTGGTTTGACAAAGCCCTGGCTGGTATGATTTAGTTGGGATTGGTCCTGCTTTGAGCAGGGGGTTGAACTAGATGACCTCCTGAGGTCTCTTCCAACTCTAATCTTCTATGATTCTATGATTCTCTGTAGTTAAGTTGGTGCATCTCCTTTTTGTAGACACTCCTAATTCTATTTCAGAATATCCACACTCGGGGGTTGAGCTGATTTAACTACATCAGTTTCTAAACTGATTTCATTAAATCAGAACCATTGTTGTGTGTCTTAACTGTGCCTATATTGAGACTCCCTATTTCTGATGCCAGTTCTTGGACCTGCACACTTTAAAGTAGGCCAGTTGACCATTGATCCCAACAGGCCATCCACCGGTGGAGAATAGCTGGGGCACAGTAACACTTTGGCCACATTCCCATCCTGCCCCTTACAAGGGCCCAATGCAAAGGCTGGGGGGGGGAGAAGTTCACTTTAGAAACTGGCTAAACTGGTAGATTATTTAATGAAGGGAGAAAATTAATGGCCTCTGGATCTTTTGTGCCATTAATGGTAAAAAGGCTAAATCATAGCAAATATTCTACTTTTTCATGCTCAGTATGAGCCCATCGACATTGACATTGACATCAGCGGGAGCCTGGGCCCTAAATCTCAGTTTCTTACACATATTAAAGTGGGGTAATATTTCAGAGAATTGAAGGCTCTTTATTATTGCTCTTATTTTCTTCTGTCCATTATGAAGTGAAGTGACTAAAATTCAAAGTTTGGGCCCAATCCAACAAATCTTTTTTCAGGCTAAGTGTACATTAACTTTAATGAACATTTTGATTGAGTAAAGACTGCAAGACTGTTGTAAAGATTGGGTATGCATGAAGCCACAGCTACAGTAGATGTATAATACAGAATAACAAACAAAACTGCAGATATCTAAAGGAACAGATGTCAAGGTTCAGTTTACTTGCACAAGACATATTTTGTCATGATGTTCATATAATGTTCTCCTAGAAGTCATATATAGCACTTTTAGCACAGATATTTTAAAGTTAGGAATCAATAAAAACAGACACTGGGCACAAGAGCGCAACTCCTCCAACAAAAGATTGGTGGAAAACAAAAACAACGGCAAGCATGAGGAATAGTTTAAAATGATCAAGTTATTTTCATTTTTATATACTAATCTTAGGATAGTACTGAAAAAGTCAATTGTACAGGTTGCCAGTGGGCAATATTTTTTCAGAAACACTTTTACACACACATCATTTTATTGCACAGCTGTTTCAAACTGTAGAAACTATTTATTAATATTAATGAAAGAAAATATCCACCCATTTGTTAGAATTCTTCTACCACCCTTTTTCAAGAGAGGCAAAGCTCTCTCTTCCAGACTATAGTAACAAAGATATTTAATGAAGCTCTGATCTTGTAGTTCACTAGTTTGGTGACTGTAGTAAAGGTTCTGAGTTTGGTATAATTATTTTAAAACACACGTAGAAATTTAAATTCACATTGCACCTTACAAACACAGATAAGTGACTTCATAATCTAAAATAAAAGACTAAAAACACATGACAAGACGCCGGATAACAGGCACATACAGATCCAGTGTGTGCATCTTGCACCATTGGCCCAAAGCATTCTGAAGAATCAATAGAAGAGGTTGTGGAAGAATCATAACTGGCAATAACAGGAAAGTTAGAAAAAACAGAGGATTCGGCAGCTTGAAAGTGTCTTGAGACTTGAAGTAATCTGCCTATATTCATTCTTATGCAGTCATAATCATACGTAAAAGCTATGCCTCAAACCGATGCCAGTATACATTCAGGTAGCTGTGATTTTTTTCTTGGTGATGCACAGCCTACACCATCTCTTTCCACACTGCAAGGAGAGAGGACTTGAAAATGCTTTGAGAAAAAGGTGACTGCTCAGACTTAACTAAAAGAATGATTTTAAAGAAGAAAATTTCAAGCAATGGCCAGTCACCAAGGCAAATAGAGGACTCTGTGGGAAGGTTTAAGGAAGTGATAAATCCATGTAGTTTTCACAAATCTGTGGGCCTTTTGGAGCTCATTCACATGGAGAGGGGAGTATGTTGAGTCACCATAAAAATGAATAAGAGATGAAGCTGTAACACTGAGAGCAGCATAAATGTCACCCACATTCCTCCAAAAATCCTTGACACATTGGGAATAGAAATACGTAGGTGTGGCACATAAAACTTTCAGTATTCAAGACATGGTGCACAATTGTGCATGCTATGTAGGCCCACAATAATTGGAAGTCAAAGTTTCAGTGGAAGTAATCATAACCAGAAGCTTTAACTCCCATAATATTACTAGATTGCCACTGCATTGTCCATTGATATAAGAACAGAGGTTTTGCAAAATTAGGAGATGATATTTCACATTCTTTCTGGAACAAAGTCCATGATGTTGGTGCCTTTTCCAGCATAACTAGTAGAAAAATGTTACAATCGTGATCATACTGCTCATGTAATCCACCTGTGATCATACTGGATGGCATTAAATACCATGTACGGTGAGCAACACACTGCAAGCTACATTAGCATGTTACAGAGTACCATGGTCAGCGCTATATTTAAAATCATCTACAAGTTCAAATACAGTGCTGTATTCCAAATAGCCTACCCATCAGTGGGGTGTGTGTATATATATATATACACACACACACACACACCCCACTGATGGGTAGGATATTTGGGTATACCACTGACGGGTAGGATATATATATGTAAAATAATTCAATTTTATGAATAAATACCAAATTTGAGTGTAAAATGCAATTATAATAATGTATTCATTTTGAGCACATGAACACCTATTATGGATAGTTAGAATGGAATTTATTAATTCATATTTCATTGTTTGAAAATAAAGCCCTGAAGTATTCCAGCTGTGAACAACAGGAGTTTTCACATGCGCATATGTCTTTTTCACAATTATTATGCATGTTTGTGCAAGGAGCCCCTCTACATCTCAGATGTACACATAATATAATTTAGTTTAATCAATCAGTGGACAAATAATTAACAAAAATAAAAATTAAAAAATGTAACTATACTCCCACAGATACATGAGCACATTTTAGAAGTCATCAGATAATCATTAATCCATTCAACAACAGACTTTTTTGATTCGTATAGTATAGGTAATATTAAAAGAGGCAAAGTTTGAAAAGAGCAACAACACAAAGAAAACTTCTAGAAAAGATTAATTGGAATAAAATGTCTGTATTTTAATTCCTATTTAATATTTAATTTAATTAATTTAATAATTAGCCCACTTAATTGACATCATGATTAAACTCTGAGCCATTAATGTATAACAATCAAAGTCTAGAGATGAAGTAAAACCATTTTCACCTTAATTACTGTGTATGATGTACAAAGTTCAAAGACAGATTACAGTATATTAAGACATAATTAGAGAAAATTAGATTCTAATTTTCAACTGAGGTAAATTCTAATAAAGAAAATGAAGATCAAAAGGCAAAAGACACAAATCAGAGAATGTGCCACAGCATCTCCAACTGCTCTTCTTTATATAAAATCTCATCTGGGAAACTATCATGAACAGAAAACCACTAAACATTAAAGCCATTAAAAACTGTAAAACCAGTTTCTGTTCCCAGTTTTTAGGCCAGGATCCTGCAATTGGATCGGCACAGGATAACTCCCGTATTCATGTGGTGTAACAGTGACCTCAGTGAGATTCCACGTTGGGGCAGTGGTCTGGCTGTATAATTTGGAGAAAACTTTCAGATATTTGGAGTAAAATATTATTGAGCTGAAACTGAGCCAGAAGAAAACAGTGCCAGGTCCATAATGTTATTGACAAGGTTACTATCCTCTTGCCTTGTCAGCACTTCCTAGTCCTGCGCTAATACAGTACTCATTAATGTCCTGTTACAGAAAGGTAGACAATGCCAGATCACAATCGATGTCCTGCATCTTCCATTGCCAGAATGAACCTTTCTAAAGAACTGGAAAATGGGCAAGTGCTGGGTGTGTACATTTTAAAAAAGAACAATAAAACAAACAAGCTGAAGAAACAGGTCCCTCTTTAATGTCTTTTCTAGAAATCAACTTGTGAAGACATTCATTTAACCTTCCTTTTGCCTTGTTTATGTCATGCCATTTTACTTGCTTATTTTGGATTTATTAGTTGATTTCAACACTGATACAGAGTTTATTGATATTACCTTGATTGTTCCTTACCTCTTGTCTTACAGCTATGAACAAATTCATTACAATCTTCTCTTTTCTTTCCCTTGTCTACCTGGGCTATAGCCCTGTGACTAACCATTCATGTTTCCACATCTGAAATGATCCTTTCACATCCCTTTGTTATGAGCTGTAAAAATAACTCCACAACTAATAAATAGTAAAATAATATAAATAAAAATCAAAGATCTAGAAGTATCTTGAGCTCATCTGAAGATCTCTGTGATCTGACTTACCTAAATACAGCAAGGGAAATATTTTCCACAAGCTGTCTGGCTTTTCTGATAAATAGACATGAAGTACTAAGATCAAGCTTCCATGTTCATTTGTGGCCCATGGCTCAAAGTAGTCTGACTGAATACAGCCCATTATGTTTTTTAGTGAAATTTCTGTTCCTCACAGTGCTAGAGATTGAAGTTTCTGTTAATCCATAGACAAGGTACCACATTGGCTGCAACAGTGTAAAAGCTTCCCCACACTGCCACATCAATGTGTGTCAACCCTTACTTTAAAATACTACCTCTAGGATTCAGAGGGTAGCTCAGATTCCTTGCTTGTTCCATCTTTTCCTGTCTGCTAAACTTGACCATGAGGATCAGTTGTGATGTTCTTTGTAATACCTGATCACCAGGAACTGGATGAGACCATAAAACTCATTTCATACCAACTACTGAATAATCAGCGGATGGTAATAATATTCTGTCCCTTCCAGCCTGGGCTGGATGTAAACCAAAAACTTAGAGCTGAATGGGCCAGATTGCCACATAAATTCCGAGAGCCATCCAGTTTCCTACAGTCTTTGGGTCAAATCCACAAGAGGCTGAGTGCAACTCCTTTAATGTCAGTGAAATTGCATTTGAATAGGCCAATAGAGAACTTGTCCCATAAAATTTAACAAAATGCTATTAACTTTGAAGTATTTTATGTTAATACAATAACTTTATTTTATATGACTTTCTTAAATGTCTCTTTCCTCCTTGACTCAATATAACTTCTAACTCTTCATTACCAATGTAAAAAGTCAGGCAGAAATTCTGCACATTATGATGTCTCAGACATCACTAGCAATATCGATAGGCCTTGTTCTTACCTGGATGTCTTATTTCACACAACTTTCCTGTAAAAGTTTTCTTTGATATCAAGAGGTAGCTGAAAGCAGCAGGAAGAAATTGTTTGAAATTTCTGTGCAACTTTAGCCACCCTTTAATGTGGAATTAAATTTAGAGGCTTTTTTTGGCTTTAAACTCTTTAAATTAAAATTACAGGACATGAAAATAGCAGAAAAAACAAGATCTTGTGAATTTGTAGAACTTGCAAACTGGAGTGAGGCTGCATTTTCATATTCTGATAGTGTAGTCAAATATGAATCGTCCTTTCATGTATCACATAATGGCAAAGAAAAAACTAAGAAAAGGCCTGAAGCTTGTGTTGCACTATGGACCTCATCTGGTAACAAAAGGGAAACCAATGGACAAATACTACATTTGCCATTGTATCTATCAAAGCAGTTAATGTAGAGTTCCCTATGAAAATTGCTGTATAAATGAAAACCATAAGAATGACAGAAACAAAGGGTCACACAGTTCTGTACGCATGCAACATGAAAACAGTCTATTCAGAGTATGCTGTGTATCTCTGTGCTTTGCTTTTATCAGGCAAATTAGTCCTTTTTTTTTTTAAAAGAAGAATACAACTAGAAATAAAGATTCTCTGCAGCAATACTTACATTAGCCAGATGTGCTAACTCTATCTCTAGAAATGAATCCGCTGTTTTAGGTTCAGGCCTTATAGTGACGACAATGATTTTGGAATTAACAACAGTAAAATTTCTGAAAAATAATGATTAGAAACAAAAAAATCAGTTAATATTAACAGTCACCTCTAACATTAACAAATTAAAAGAAAGATCCTCTGGATATTTCCAGGTGGCTTCTATACCTCAGAATTATGCTAGAAAATAAGTTTGTTTTTGACCGGTAAGTATAATCACTTGTGTTACTAGACGTTCCCAGACACTGTAAAGATTAGAGAGCAACAACGCCAACAGAAGCATCATTCCTTAAGTCTGATTCACTGATTAGAAAGAAGAAAAGGAGTACTTGTGGCACCTTAGAGACTAACAAATTTATTTGAACATAAGCTTTCATGAGCTACAGCTCACTTCACTGGATGCATTCAGTGGAAAATACAGTGGGGAGATTTATATATACAGAGAACATGAAACAATGGGTGTTACCATACACACTGTAACAAGAGTGATCACTTATGGTGAGCTATTACCAGCAGGAGAAAGACAGACTGACAAACAAACCTTCAGATAATCTTTAAATGCATATCATTCATTTGTCTCAACATGGATCTACTGGTCCTCTTTTACAGGAGACAGAACATCTTTCTTTCAGAGTGCTGCCTTTGCCTTTTCCCCCCAACTGCTAACTTTAACAATGAGCACACCACACAGGAAAATGTGTCCCACTTTAAGGGGTCAGAGTGACTTTTATAGCAGCTGCAGAGCAGGTCAGCATCCATCCCTCCTCCGAGTGAACAGAAAAGAGAGAGTACTATATAGGTCCCTGCCAGGCAGACAAAGTCCTCTTTTTTTTTCCCCTGGACCAGGTGGAGCAGCACCCCCACTCTCTCCCATGGACGTGGTGAAATAGCAGATTGTCAGGATCTGCTGTGAGCATTTGCACTTGTCGCTCCTTTCTTGCGGGGCTGGGAAGGAATTCTCCCCTCACCGCCAGATTGGCAAAGGCAAAGTGAAGGGTTTTTTTGCCTTCCCCACTGTGGTTTTGGGAGGGCTCAGTTGGGGCAATCATGGAATGGGCATTAGGCTATGATGTTGCAACTCATTATGTAAACATGGGGTGGATGTCCAGTGCAGGTACTCCATTGCGAAAAGATACAGTGGCCAGATAAAATGGATTGGCAAAGGATTTAAAGGAGGTATTCATTGAGAGAGGGAAAATCGGGGGGTAAGGGGAGGGGGTTTGAGGCTCCTATGACTGGTAATGGCAGGAGGCCCTCCCCTCCCTCCAGCCCTCAGTCAAGGGGGGGATGGTGAGGTCCCAGCAGTGGTTTGGCTGGTGTCCAAGATTGCTAAGGGGGAGGGCTGACGGAAGCCCCCTGGTATATGAAAATGATTATGGCATTTCCTGCACTGTACACTTTTAGCTACTGGATACTCCCAGAGAGTTAAGAATAAAGTTGAGGCCTAATTAAACCACCTCCAGTGCCTCCTGTCCTTCTTCTGGCGTAGCCAGACAACGTGAAGATAGATGAGTGCTTTGGGAGAGTCTGCTGGGCTGATTATTCTATATCTAAGCAGAGAAAGGCTGACTCTAATGATTGAAAATCATTTGAAGATACGTATAAGCAACTGCATTATCCAAACACATTTAAATATCCATATTGGTGCTTTCAGGGCTGGATCCAAAGCCTGCTGAAGTTAATGGGAGTCTTTTCATTGACTTTGGATCAGGCCCTTACAGATCTCCTTTTAAAATAGATCTTTGTTAACGTGTGTTCACTTTAGAAAATATTTAGCTGTTAGCTTTCTGTAGCTCCTACCATATCCTCATCTACCTTTATGTAGAGTATCTATATGTGTATTTTATTGTCACCTCCATATGACGGAACCCAGTACTTATCAGGTGATGTCTGTGCTAGCAGTGGCAGATTAGCCACTGGGCCAATGGGGACTGTCCCCAGGGGCTCCGGCCAATTGGGGACACCCAGAAAAATGGGTGCCCCAGTGCCCTGAGCCTGCTGCCCGTCAGGGGTCAGGGGAGCAGGGTGGGGCGAGCTCCCGCGCCCCAACCCATTTCCCTGGCAGAAGCACTGGGGGAGGGGTCAGTGGGGACTTCAGGTGAAACGGGTGGGGAGGGGCCCCTCTGGCTCTGGCCCACAGCCCCACAAACATCTAATCTACCTCTGCATGCTAGGATAAACAGATGTTTACATGATGTATATAATCCAAGCTACTTATGATCCCTCAGGCTCAGAGCGAGCCTTCAGCTACCAGACAGAAATATTGCTTGTGACTATCACATCCTTGCTTGCATGCCTTCAGTGATCTTTTCTCCCATCCCCACTCACTATAAAAATAATCACAGCTGTTCACAGGAGCACATATTAATAGGGCAGACTTTACCATTTATTACAGAAAAGTCTAGTCCATCTAGATTTTGTTACAATAACATGACATCACAAATCTTCCATGTTTTTTATTTTCCCTAAGGGAACAGTGCTTGAGAGAGGATTCCATTTTGCTGGAGCACTGAGATATGAAATGCCATTGCCACAATATTAGAAACATAGCTCAACTGACAGCACAAGGAATCAAACCATTCTTTCTGAAGCAGGGCATGAATTCTACAGTCTAGTTTACTTGGCCATGTCATACAACAAGAATTCAAATACTTAAATAGGTTATAGTGCTCATATAAAAGAATGAAACACTTTGTTTTTTAGTTAACCTCCTATTTTAAATTCTGGTAACACTCTGAACTAAAGCTCTTCCGTATTCCTTTTGAGAGTAACATACTACTGCAGCAGACTAATACATAACAGTAATAAACAAATTTTCAATGTAATATGCAGAGCTACAGCTGTGAAACAACTATTAACATTAACGTTAATATTATGCCTAGTTCCCCATGCATTGCACAGAAAATTGACCCATAAATACTTGAACAGTATGGCATAATTTGAAAGAAAGCAAAACCAAACAAAATTACAATACACGTTGACTTTCTCTTACAGATCACACAGGATACAAAGTTGGCTTATTAGTCTTTAAGATAAGTCTTTTGTTCAGTTTACATAAGTGAATGATTGACACTGTGAATCATGTCAGACTTTGTGATTGACCAACATTTTTTGTCTGTACCCAATTTGGGGCTCTTAACCTGAGGGATTTAGATTTTACATCAATGTACTTAAAGTATGAAACCTATCCCTGCTGAGTCTCTGTTTCTAAATAGAGACGAACATTAGAGTTGTTCTCTAAAAGTTTTTGTTTAATGAACCCGTACTTATTGTTTATGATTTTGTGAAGTGCCTCAGACACTTCTGCCATGAAAGGTATGTTAAACAGGAATCAAGTCCACACCGAATGCAAAGACAGAGTTAATGATGCATTGATAAGTACAAAGCATGCTATGTATTGCTATTTTCAAGAAATTCCAAAGCTGTCTTGTTGTAGGGAAATACATTGACAAGTGACAAAGGTCCACATGACAGGGGTCAAATTCTGAAATTATTTACTCAGACAAATTTTTATTAATTCCAGTGAGAACTCTGGCTGAGTAAAGGCTTCAAAATTCAGGCCAATGAGTGTTTTGGCTGAGTGAGGACTAAGTAAGGGCTTCAGGATTTTGCTCTATACAATTAGTTTCAGATCTGAGAATAGTTATGTATTTAGAAATAGTATTTCTAAAATAACAGTTATGTTATCAAATCCTTTATTTTATAGGTTTCAGAGTAGCAGCTGTGTTAGTCTGTATTCGCAAAAAGAAAAGGAGTACTTGTGGCATCTTAGAGATTAACAAATTTATTTGACCATAAGCTTTCGTGAGCTACAGCTCACTTCATCGGATGCATTCAGTGGAAAATACAGTGGGGAGATTTATATACATAGAGAACATGAAACAATGGGTGTTACCATACACACTGTAATGAGAGTGACCACTTAAGGTGAGCTATTACCAGCAGGAGAGTGGGGGGGGGGAAACCTTTTGTAGTGATAATCAAGGTGGGCCATTTCCAGCAGTTGACAAGAACATCTGAGGAACAGTGGGGGGTGGGGGCACAATAAATAAGGGGAAATAGTTTTACTTTGTGTAATGACCCATCCACTCCCAGTCTCTATTCAAGCCTAAGTTAATTGTATCCAGTTTGCAAATTAATTCCGATTGAGCAGTCTCTCATTGGAGTTTGTTTTTGAAGTTTTTTTGTTGAAGAATTGCAACTTTTAGGTCTGTAATCGAGTGACCGAAGAGATTGAAGTGTTCTCCAACTGGTTTTTGAATGTTATAATTCTTGACATCTGATTTGTGTCCATTTATTCTTTTATGGAGAGACTGTCCAGTTTCACCAATGTACATAGGAGAGGGGCATTGCTGGCACTTGATGGCATCTATCACATTGGTATATGTGCAGGTGAATGAGCCTCTGATAGTGTGGCTGATGTGATTAGGCCCTATGATGGTGTCCCCTGAATAGATATGTGGACACAGTTGGCAACGGGCTTTGTTGCAAGGATAGGTTCCTGAGTTAGTGGTTCTGTTGTGTGGTGTGTGGTTGCTGGTGAGTATTTGCTTCAGGTTGGGGGGCTGTCTGTAAGCAAGGATTGGCCTGTCTCCCAAGATCTGTGAGAGTGATGGGTCGTCCTTCAGGATAGGTTGTAGATCCTTGATGATGCCATCCACAGCCTCAGAAAGAACTCTGACATCATAATCAAAAAGGCTGACAAAAGGGGTTCTGTCATCATCATGAATAGGTCGGAATATGAACAAGAGACTGCTCGGCAGCTCTCCAGCACCACTTTCTACAAGCCATTACCCTCTGATCCCACTGAGGGTTACCAAAAGAAACTACACCATTTGCTCAAGAAAATCCCTGAAAAAGCACAAGCACAAATTCGCACAGACACACCCCTGGAACCCCGACCTGAGGTATTCTATCTGCTACCCAAGATCCATAAACCTGGAAATCCTAGACACCCCATCATCTCAGGCATTGGCACCCTGACAGCAGGATTGTCTGGCTATGTAGATTCCCTCCTCAGGCCCTATGCTACCAGCAATCCCAGCTATCTTCGAGACACCACTGACTTCCTGAGGAAACTAGAATCCATCGGTGATCTTCCTGAAAACACCATCCTAGCCACTATGGATGTAGAAGCCCTCTACACCAACATTCCACACAAAGATGGACTACAAGCCGTCAGGAACACTATCCCCGATAATGTCACGGCTAACCTGGTGGCTGAACTTTGTGACTTTGTCCTCACCCATAGCTATTTCACATTTGGGGACAACATATACCATCATATCGGTGGCACTTCTGTGGGTACCCGCATGGCCCCACAGTATGCCAACATTTTTATGGCTGATTTAGAACAACGCTTCCTTAGCTCTCGTCCCCTAATGCCCCTACTCTACTTGTGCTACATTGATGACATCTCCATCATCTGGACCCATGGAAAAGAAGCCCTTGAGGAATTCCACCATGATTTCAACAATTTCCATCCCACCATCAACCTCAGCCTGGACCAGTCCACACAAGAGATCCACTTCCTGGACGCTACAGTGCTAATAAGCAATGGTCACATAAACACCACCCTATACCGGAAAGCTACAGACTGCTATTCCTACCTACAAGCCTCCAGCTTTCATCCAGACCATACCACACAATCCAATGTCTACAGCCAAGCTCTGCGATACAACCGCATTTGCTCCAACCCCTCAGACAGAGACAAACACCTCCAAGATCTCTATCAAGCACTCTTACAACTACAATACCCACCTGCTGAAGTGAAGAAACAGATTGACAGAGCCAGAAGAGTACCCAGAAGTCACCTACCACAGGACAGGCCCAACAAACAAAATAACAGAACGCCACTAGCCATCACCTTCAGCCCCCAACTAAAACCTCTCCAGCGCATCATCAAGGATCTACAACCTATCCTGAAGAATGACCCATCACTCTCACAGATCTTGGGAGACAGGCCAGTCCTTGCTTACAGACAGCCCCCCCAACCTGAAACAAATACTCATCAGCAACCACACAACAGAACCACTAACTCAGGAACCTATCCTTGCAACAAAGCCTGTTGCCAACTGTGTCCACATATCTATTCAGGGGACACCATCATAGGGCCTAATCACATCAGCTATACTACCAGAGGCTCGTTCACCTGCACATCTACCAATGTGATATATGCCATCATGTGCCAGCAATGCCCCTCTGCCATGTACATTGGTCAAACTGGGCAGTCTCTCCATAAAAGAATAAATGGACACAAATCAGATGTCAAGAATTATAACATTCAAAAACCAGTTGGAGACCACTTCAGTCTCTTTGGTCACTCGATTACAGACCTAAAAGTTGCAATTCTTCAACAAGTTTCAGAGTAACAGCCGTGTTAGTCTGTATTCGCAAAAAGAAAAGGAGTACTTGTGGCACCTTAGAGACTAACCAATTTATTTGAGCATGAGCTTTCGTGAGCTACAGCTCACTTCATCAGATGCATACCGTGGAAACTGCAGCAGACTTTATATATACACAGAGAATATGAAACAATACCTCCTCCAGCTCACTTCATCAGATGCATACCGTGGAAACTGCAGCAGACTTTATATATACACAGAGAATATGAAACAATACCTCCTCCCACCCCACTTGTCCTGCAGTGGGGTGGGAGGAGGTATTGTTTCATATTCTCTGTGTATATATAAAGTCTGCTGCAGTTTCCACGGTATGCATCTGATGAAGTGAGCTGTAGCTCACGAAAGCTCATGCTCAAATAAATTGGTTAGTCTCTAAGGTGCCACAAGTACTCCTTTTCTTTTTGCGAATTCTTCAACAAAAAAACTTCAAAAATAGACTCCAACAAGAGACGGCTGAATTGGAATTAATTTGCAAACTGGATACAATTAACTTAGGCTTGAATAGAGACTGGGAGTGGATGGGTCATTACACAAAGTAAAACTATTTCCCCTTGTTTATTGTCCCCCTCCACCCCCCACTGTTCCTCAGATGTTCTTGTCAACTGCTGGAAATGGCCCACCTTGATTATCACTACAAAAGGCCCCCCCCACTCTCCTGGAGCTGGTAATAGCTCACCTTAAGTGATCACTCTCGTTACAGTGTGTATGGTAGCACTCATTGTTTCATGTTCTCTGTGTATATAAATCTCCCCACTATATTTTCCACTGAATGCATCCAATGAAGTGAGCTGTAGCTCACAAAAGCTTATGTTCAAATAAATTTGTTAGTATCTAAGGTGCCACAAGTACACCTTTTCTTTTTATTCTATAGGTAAATTGGATTTGATAAATAAAGAAAAAAATTATATCCAAATATACCTATCTCTTCCATTAAAGTAGATATAGAGATTTCATGGTGATGTGAGGTCAAATGCAGTGGATGGGGGTTAGAATGAGTTTAGATTAGCCACATTAATCAGGAGAGATGGAGCTTTGAGTAAGATATGTGGCGATCTCAGGTAAATGCAAATAAAGTCATTGTATCATATCAAACCATCAGGTATTGTGTAAATGTCATATATGTTACAGGAAAAAATAATTAGAAAAGTCATAGGGCTCCGTCTTGCAATACAGTGAGTGTTCTGTCCCCAGCTCAACAAAGAACGTGAGCAGACCTGTTGAAGTTGATCAGCCTTTTCTGGATTGGGGCCAGAGTTGTAAGCTCCTGAGGAGGAGAGCTTAGAAGAATGGGTGATATGTGGGAGAGCACATTTCAATCTGGTAACAACAATATGAGGATGTGCATGTAAACTGAGTGGAGAAAAAAAGCTTTGCTAACTGCAAAATTATCTCCATTGGATGTGTTATGATTTTATGTGGGCAAAACTTTAAAAACTATTTTCATGTATAGCATTATGCCATGTGTTCCTTCATAGTACCCAAGAGGGGAATTATACATAATGTTGTTTTGAAAATTATTGTGCTGAAAATCAATTTTCTGAGAACGTAACAACAATATGCATGTTGAGAGACCCCAGGGCCTATACCACAGCTGTGGAAACATTATTCAGTGTATACAGTATTCAGTGAGGCCCTAGAAATTTCAGTACATTATTAGGAAAACAAAGTCTTGCACATTACAGTACAAAAGTATTGCCTACAATATTGCAAAATATTTGTTTACTAAATGAAAATGAGATCTTTTTGTCTTTCCACTTGTGCATGGGAAGGGAATAACTCTCATTTGGTGAAAAGTATCCATTGTGCCTGTTTATTCTGGAAAAAATGTATTATCGTTATCGTAAAGTGGATAGAATAACAAATGCAATAACATACTTATTTGTCTGGTTCAAAAAGGTATTTTAAAGAACAATTAATAGGTCCAATTCTCTTCACTCAGCAGCGAGTTTACAGGATTTATTGTTAATGAAGTTATCCTCAGAGTAAATCAGAGTAAAATCAGGCCTTAACACTCATTGTATGCCTTAATTTCCTAATATAGTAGTTTGTGACATACTGTATACTGACAGCTTCGGATAATGAAATCCTTAATTTATGACCAAATATAGTAGTGGGAAACAGTTTTCTACTGGGGACTAGAACAACCACAATTAATTTCATGTATACTATTAGCATACGTTGATAGAATTCAGTCACTGCAAGTCTAGGCCTTATTCACGTCAGGTGTCAGATTCACAGAGGGATATGGGAACCTACCTTCTCCTTCAGGTGCCTAAATCCAAAATGTGGATCCTCAGAACCCCCACTCAGCTGCCTAACCCTGAAGGCACCTAAATCCCTGCTAGTGGGCATGTGCAAAACTGTCTCAATCTGGACACTGGCATTGAGCTCACGCCCAAACCCTGATTTCATTCTCAATCTAGGTATCCCCTGCCTGTCTCATCTGTGGGGTCCAATCTAGTAAGCATACTCTGAGCACAGTTACTCTGGCAAAATACAGCAGAAGGATATTCTATGACTGAGGTGGTGGTCGTAGTGCCCCCCTTATGCCCAAGAGCCGACCACTTAGAGCACTCATGCAGGATGTGGGAGACCTTGATTCAAATCCCCAGTCCTAGGTGAGTGCCCTAATCATGGGACTGTACAGTCATTCTAACTCTCTCTGGCCTAATGAATATTTAATTATTTGTACAAAGAGGAATAGCTCTATAGCTCAGTGATTGGGGCACTCACATGGGACACCTTGATTCAAGTTCCTACAACACATCAGGCAGAGTAGGAATTGGAACCTGGGTCTCTAACATCCTGGGTGAGTGCTTTATCCACTGGCTATATGGGGAGCACCTCCTCCTCAAATCTTTTTTGTTGTTCTTAGAAGAAACGACTGACCTCATTTAGGCATCTGACTCTTGGAGAAGGTTGATGGCTGTGAATCCTGTTAGGCACCTAACTCCCCTTTGAGGGGTAGGGCTTAATGTGCTCTGCATCTCCTATAGGCTAGTTTAGCTGGCTCTCCATTCAGCAGGCTGGCTTTGTAATTCCCATTTTTAGGCACCTAACTCTCCCCATGCCTTGTACCAGGCACATGGATACCTAACTCAAGGCTGAGGATTCCACTAGGTGGCAGAATGCCTAAAAATGAGGTGTTGCAATGCTGAGTCAAAGTCCCATTTGTGGTTCTCACCCCAGGCTTCTATAGGTGAAAGTTCTGTTCCCCATTACCAATCTACCCAACTATCCAGCCTCCTTCTCACATCCAGCTGCATTGCATGTGACAAAAAAAAGTTATATTGTAAATTGTTGTGTGAAAGCAGTTAACACTAAACCTGTTAATAAACAATAACAAATGTTGCATCTATCTGTCACTGCATAAGGCTTGGAAATTTGTCCCTCCTCCCCTCCCCCCACAATATAATGATAAACATTCTATTTCTTTTTTTTTAAAGCACTAAGTAATTTACTTGTGGTAATCCAGAGATTTGCAGACATTTCAGAGCACGTTTTAAGGAGTGTCACTTTTACAAGTGCAGGAAAATAGATTGCATATAATTAAGTATTTATTTTCCTCTCATCCCATCCCCTGCCATAGCTGGGACTGAACTGTCTAGGGCCAGTAGCAAAGCTTTAAGTTCATAGCTTCCACCAGTCAAAGTCACTTAGTTTTTCATGCTGCCAGGGCTCAAATTCCATGGCAGTCAGCGCACAACACAAGGAATCTTGATTTGGCTTAGCTAGTGGTTCATTACTTTGTTTTACTTTATTCCCGCTGTTTAGTTGTTAATATATTTCTGGCAGCAGCATTGTCATGAATTTAGTGCAACATATTGTAGGATGTTTATCAAATGCCATTTCTAATTTTATTTTGTACATTGTGTCTAGTCACCAAATTTATACAAGTTATTCATCTTACTCCAGAAATAGTGCCAGTGTAGTCAATTAGAACAACTAGAATGAAATCATGTAACTAGATTATTTTTTTGTTAAATGAAAAGTTTTCAAATAAAAAAACCCACCCTAACCTCCAATACTCAGAAGACTGTAATTTCTGCTTTACTAAGTGTAGATGAAATTCAAAGAGTACAGCTTGTCTGGAGGATGTATATATGAGTGGGGGAATGGAAACCTCCACCTCTCCCTGGAGGTAATAACCAGGTCCTAATAAATTGGTGTAGCACCACTCAAATCAATACAAATCATTCCAGTTTTTAATTCTAATTTAATGTATGTTTCAGTTCAATTTTCTAGGAAAGAGTCTAGTGGATACAGTTATTTAGCATAAAAGAGTGTTGGAGTTTTTCAGATTCAGAGTTGTATCTGAATGAACATTCCATTAGGATGATTTAGCGCTCTAGTGCCTTTGTTGTCATATCTTGAGGTCTTGAGATCAAATTATGAATGTAGTTGCTGCAGGCAATGAAATCCAACACACTCCATTACCTGATTAGCTGATGGATGTAAACAGTATATGTATCAGCAATCTAATTTCAAGTATGTGGAAGATCAGAAGAAGATTAGGGATGGAAGACCTCATGAGGTCATCTAGTCCAATCCTCTGCTCAAAGCAGGACCAATCCCAACTAAATCATTCCAGCCAGGGCTTTGTCAAGCTGGGCCGTAAAAAACTCTAAGGATGGAGATTCCACCACCTCCCTATGTAACCCATTCCAGTGCTTCACCACCCTCCTAGTGAAATAGATTTTCCTAATATCCAACCTAAACCTCCCCCACGGCAACTTGAGACCATTGCTCCGTGTTCTGTCATCTGCCACCACTGAGAACAGCCTAGCTCCATCCCCTTTGGAACCCCCCTTCAGGTACTTGAAGGCTGCTACCAAATCCCCCCTCACTCTTCTCTTCTGCAGACTAAACAAGCCCAGTTCCCTCAGCCTCTCCTCATAAGTCATGTGCCCCAGCCCCCTGATCATTTTTGTTTCCCTCTGCTGGACTCTCTCCAATTTGCCCACATCCTTTCTGTAGTGGGGGGCCCAAAACTGAATGCAATACTCCAGATGTGGCCTCAGCAGTGCCGAATAGAGGGGAATAATCACTTCCCTCGATCTCCTGGCAATGCTCCTACTAATGCAGTCCAATATACCGTTAGCCTTCTTGGCAATGAGGGCATACTGCTGACTCATATCCAGCTTCTCATCCATTGTAATCCCCAGGTCCTTTTCTGCAGAACTGCTGCTTAGCCAGTCGGTCCCCAGCCTGTAGGGTTCAAGGGATTATTTCATCCTAAGTGCAGAACTCTGCCCTTGTCCTTGTTGAACCTCATCAGATTTCTTTTGGCCCACTCCTCCAATTTGTCTAGGTCACTCTGGACCCTATCCCTAACCTCCAGTGTATCTACCTCTCCCCGTAGCTTAGTGTCATCTGCAAACTTGCTGAGGGTGCAATCCATCCCATCATCCAGATCATTAATAAAGATGTTGAACAAAACTGGCCGCGTGACTGACCCCTGGGGTACTCCGCTTGATACCGGCTGCCAACTAGATATCGAGCTGTTGATCACTACCTGTTGAGCCCGACAATCTAGCCATCTTTATTTCCACCTTATAGTCCATTCATCCAATCCATACTTTTTTAACTTGCTGGGAAGAATACCGCGGGAGACCATATCAAAAGCTTTGCTAAAGTCAAGCTATATCACGTCCACCGCTTTCCCCATATCCACAGAGCCAGTTATCTCATCATAGAAGGCAATCAGGTTGGTCAGGCATGACTTGCCCTTGGTGAATCCATGTTGATTGTTCCTGATCACCTTCCTCTCCTCCAAGTGTTTCAAAATGGTTTCCTTGAGGACCAGCTCCATGATTTTCCCAGGAACTGAAGTGAGGCTGACCGGTCTCTAGTTCCCCAGGTTCTCCTTCCCTTTTTCAAAGATGGGCACTATATTTGCCTTTTCCTGTCATCCGGGACCTCCCCCAGTCGCCAGGGTTTTCAAAGATAATGGCCAATGGCTCTGCAACCACATCAGCCAATTCCATCAGCACCCTCGGATGTATTAGATCTGGACCCATGGACTTGTGCATGTCCAGATTTTCTAAATAGTTAACTTAACCTGTTCTTTCACCACTGGGGGCTGCTCACCACCTCCCTATACTGTGTAGTCCAGGACTGCAGTGTGGGAGCTGAACTTGTCTGTGAAGACTGAGGTGAGTACTTCAGCTTTTTCCATATCATCTGTCACTAGGTTGCCTCCCCCATTCATTAAAGGTCCCACACCTTCCCTGACCCTTTTTTTGTCACTAACATACCTGTAGAAACCCTTCTTGTTACCCTTCACATCCCTTGCTAGCTGCAACTCCAGTTGTGTTTTGGCCTTCCTGATTACACCCCTGCATGCTCAAGCAATATTTTTATACTCCTCCCTAGTCATCTGTCCAAGTTTCCACTTCTTGTCAGCTTCTTTTTTATGTTTAAGCTCACCGAAGATTTCACTGTTAAGCCAAGCTGGTTGCCTGCCACATTTGCTATTCTTTCTGCACATCGGGATGGTTCGTTCCTGTGCCCTCAGTAAGACTTCTTTAAAATACAGCCAGCTCTCCTGGATTCCTTTCCCCCGCATATTAGCCTCCCATGGGATCCTGCCCATCAGTTCCCTAAGGGAGTCAAAGTCTGCTTTTCTGAAGTCCAGGGTCCATATTTTGCTACTCTTCTTTCTTCCTTTTGTCAGGATCCTGAATTCAACCATCTCATGGTCACTGCTGCCCAGATTGCCACCCACTTCTACTTCCCCTACCAATTCTTCCCTGTTTGTAAGCAGCAGGTCAAAAGGAGAACAGCCCCTGGTTGGTTCCTCCAGTAGTTGCACCAGGAAGTTGTCCCCAACACTCTCCAAAAACTTCCTGGATTGTCTGTGCACTGCTGTATTGCTCTCCCAGCAGATGTCAGGGTGATTGAAGTCTCCCATTAGAACCAGGGCCTGTGTTCTGGAAACTTCAGTTAATTGTCCACAGAAAGCCTCATCTACCTCATCCTCCTGGTCTGGTGGTCTATAGCACACGCCCACCATGACATCACCCTTGTTGCTCTTCATTTTCTCTGATACAACGTAAAGTTGATACTTGCATCTCTAGTCCTTTAACCTTCTTTTCCAATATGGAGACCAATTTGCACTTTGAACAGATGAAGTTGCTTCTGTCCTTTAGGAGAAAGGCAAACATGGCACATCCTGCACAGGTCACAACAGTTGATCGCTCACTATCATGTCTTCCTTCTAAAAGCATCCTCAGATGATGTATTTACTTCTCACAGAAGCCTGAAAGGCAAAAATACTGGGTGGGAACTCCCCCAAAGCAAACTCCCTCTGTTTGCCTGTCCTCTGCTGCTCACCGAGTTCGCAACTGGCTGCCTTTTTATAAGGCTGCTGGCTCGAAGTAGTTGGCCCGGCTCAAAGCCTTCCCTCTAATCAACAACTCAAGGCTCACCTCACAAAGCACTCCCAATTCACACATTTCAAACAAACAAACAAACAAACAAACAAATGGTCAACAGTCCCTGCAACTAGCTCCAGTCAAACAAATGGCCACAGGAGACAGGCACTCGGATATTCCCTCCACCAGCTCATAACACAGCCCCGCTAATGCAGTAGCCATCTTAGCTCCTCTTGGATGGTTCCCAGGCAAACTCCCTCTGTTTGCCTGTCCTCTGTTCGCTGCTCACGATAAATACTAATGAAGTGTAACAATGTACATATGATACTTATGCCCTGATTCAGAAGGTCTTTATACACATACTAGGTTTTTATTCCTGATTCACACACACAAACATAAACCACAATACCATGTCTGCAGAATTTGTATCACAATACGGGCAGCTCAAAAGTTGATTCTATTTACACAGAACACACTGAGGAGCATTGGGAGATAACTGTATCTTCTTATCTGCAGTTCTAAAGGCTTTATTTATAAATAAAGACACTTAGAACACCAAGCCACATGGACCTGGAAGCTCACATAACCACTTTTTATGGAAGGCTGATCAGTTGTTTAGAGGAGAGGTCAGCTTGCTGTGGAAGCCAAGAACCAGCTGAAAGTAGCAGTCAATGGCAAAAATCTCATGCAAAATAGCTGTACTCCTTTCAAGACTCACAATGTCCTGTTCGCTATACATTTAGGACCCAATCACTCACTGAAGAAGTCTAGTAGTTTAGGATTTTTGCCATCAACCTCAATAGGGGGGGGCAGCAGTGAGTAATTCCTATCCATCCAGAGTATAGATAGGAGTGCCCTGAATAGCTTTGAATGTGCAGATGGATGGACTTCAGTAGTCCAGACTTGTTTTCTATAAATTAAAATGAGGAAGCTAGGAGTACTGATGGCATGGCCATTGATAGCTCTTTATAAAATAAAGGTTTGAATGATTCATGGCCACCTTGATGCTCTTCCATGGCTGGCAGACTTTCCCTAAGGTATTCCAGAGACAGCTGAATATAATAGTCATTTGGCTCTATATCTCAGAGTGTGGAATAATAGAGAGAAACTGCTGCCATAAACAACTCTTCCTGGCTTCTTTCCTGGTTTCAGGAGTTAGCATGCCAAATAGAAAAATGTTCACCAAAATTTGAGAACAGTATGATTTATTCTTTCTGCAGTACCATAAGTGTGAACTGTTCCTTAAGTGTACTTCTCTAGATGGCAATGTCCTGTCATTTGAGGCAGACATTTAGTTAATTAAGGCATGGAGGGGCAAGGAGAATGGTGCATTGCGTAGATATTTCTACCTTAAAAATAGGGGCTAGCAACAGCAGGTGCAGAACACATTAGAACTTGATTGGGAGGCTATTTTCTTCAGGACTAACCTCTCTTTTCTTCTTTTTTTTCCCAGATTATCACTGGCAAAAAAAATCTGTATATTCCTGTCCTATCTCCTTTTGGTCATGATTTAACTCCAACTCTGGGCAAGGGAGAGAAAAGTGTCTGTGTTTTCTATTTCACTAATAACTATTATGAAACAATGTTCAGTGATTGATTGTGAAACAAAAAAAATATCAGTAGTAGCTACTTCACATAAGACTGTGTGAAACAGGTTGGGCTAATACCCATGAAGCATGGAGGTATTTGATTCAATGGTGCGTGAAGAAAAGGAAGAATATTGGTTTCTAGTATTTTAGGCTGTCTGGGAGTAAAATGAGCTCTCCCTTTCTCTTTAGGTACTTGTGCAGCTCTCAGAACTGAAGTATTGGAGCTGTACAGATGTATGCATTTCTTCTTTCCAAAAAAGGCCCTTCATATAACCCTACTGTCCTCTGCTAATGCAATTTAATTGAAAACGTACCTGGAAGCTAATGGTGGTGGCTTTTGTGAAAGTGAGGCCAGGCACAATCAGTATATCCTTGCTAGAGCACTTACACTACACTGATGAGCATCAGTTTTAAGTACAAGTACATGAAGCCTGAGTATTTTTTACAATTATCCATCAGCTTACATACTTACAAAGGAAACTTCCTTCCTCCGCCCTCTGCCCCCCGCAGCTAAAGTTCAGATTAAATGATTAAACAACATTTACAATATAGCAATTTGATTAACATTAATTAATTAATTAGGTCATTAACATAATATACACTATGATGCATTAAAGAAAGACAATTTTATTTTTTTAAATAAAAGTTGTAAAAAGTTTATACTATACTATAAAGAACAATATAAACAAATATGATCCTCGTTGACTGATTTCACCTTGAGATGTCCTACAGAAGTAATGTAATTTATGTTGGATAGCTTAATAATTTCTTACCTTAAAGTGGGCAAAATGAGTTCTAAATTTTTGTACAGCACCGCTCCAAGCACAAATACAGTGGATTCATCTAGTTCTAAAATAAAAAACAAAAAATAAAAGTTAAAAATGCCTTAGTCAGCACATGCCTCTATGGATAGTATTTATTATTCCAATATATGTCTTATTTTTAAAGAAATCATCGTTAGGGCTCTACTAAATTCACAACCATGAAAAATGCGTCACGGACCATGAAATCTGCTCTCCCCCATGAAATCTGGTCTTTTGTGTACTTTTACTGTGTACTATACTCTTTTATACTTTCAAGTAAAAATATATACAAGTACACAGTGTTTCTCAAAGTGGGAGTCCCGACCCAAAAGGGGGTCTCAGGCATATTGTAGAGGGATCACAGTATTGCCACTTCTACTTCTGTGCTGCCTTCAGAGCTGGGTGGCTGGAGGGCCGGGCCAGGCTCCCAGGTCTGAATGCAGCGCTGCTACCCGCAGCACCACAGAAGTAAGGATGGCATAGTATGGTATTGCCACCCTTACGTCTGTGCTGCTGCTGTGGGGACACAGCCTTCAGAGCTGGGTGGCCAGAGAGCAGCAGCTGCTAGCTGGGAACCCAGCTCTGAAGGCTGCGCTGCTCCTGGTGGTGGTACTGCCTTCAGAACTCAGCACCTGTCCAGCAGCCGCCGCTCTCCAGCTACCCAGTTCTGAAGGCAGGTACGGAAGTAATGGTGGCAATACTGTGACCCCCTCACAGTAGCTTTGCAACCCCGTTTTGGGTCGGGAGCCCCAGTTTGAGAAATGCTGACTTAAGGGCTTTACATGTTTATATTTTGCCATTTTTCAATACATATTTGTGCTTTGTTACGACTCTGTGAAATTTAAGATTTAAATATCTGAAATCATGAAATTCAAGATTTCAAAAATGTTATGACTGTGAAATTTACGAAAATGGACCGTGAATTTGGTAAGGCCCTAATCATCATCGTTGTGAAATATATTGTGCAGAGCTCTGTTTATAATATTAGAACATATCAGACATAAGAATGGCCACACTGGGTCAGACCAAAGGTCCATGTAGCCCAGTATCCTGTCTTCTGAAACTGGCCAATGTCAGGTGCTTCAGAGGAAATGAACAGAACAGGTAATCCATCCCATCATCCACTTAAAATTGCTCTTTGATAAGATACATCAGTATGTAGTAAACTTTGTCAGTGCTTTTCAGTGTATTTATCTTCATTCTGATATATCCAGAGAAACCATCTTTAGAGGACATTTTTAATATGAAGGGGGCAGATGCTCCCATGTGGCTTATTTGCACCGCACCACTAGTATATATTGGACCTAAAACATGTGTAACTACTCTGGGGAGGATTAGCCAGTACAAGTCAGATCAGCCTTTAGGATGGAAGATTGGCACTGCTATCACAGCGACTATAGGACCAGGGCAATGCATAGAATAGCTTTAAGTCAACTATAACCGTACGTTTGCAAGGAAAGCGCTGTGCAGAATAGTTGGATCCCAAGATTTTGCCTGATATGTAGTAATACTGAATATTGAAAATATTGGCAATACAATGACGCAAATACTTTGCACTTCTACAGGACCTTTTGTCCAAGAACCTGAAAGTTCTTTACCTACATTAATTAAGATTCACCACATATATTTAATGCTGGGTAAGTATTTTTATTATTATTACAATACTCATTTTAGAGATGGTTAGCAAAAGCACTGGTACTTTAAGTACTAGCCTGATGAGTCCATGCTTCCCAGTTTCCTCAGTCTAACTGTTAAATAAACACTTATTCTCTAATAAAATATAATACTTGAATACTTCTTTACCTGATGACATAGGAGTGAAGATATTTTTTGGAATGACAACCCTGTCTTCTGAATTTCGTGCCCAATCAACCATTCCTTTTCTTCCTTTCATTGGGAAATTGATGTCTGTTAGAACAGATGCTGCAGGAAGCTTCTGAATGCTAGCCACTATTAAGAGAAATCATAAAATCAAATAAAACGTGTTTTACACTTCAAAGCATTATTAAGAGGTCATAACAGTAAAGTAGTAACAAAAATGTACAATAATGTATTTCAAATAAAATGAAAATTTATAAGGATATTAACTGGGACCACACACTTTATTTTCAATTTATTAGATAGTTCTACAGTGGATTAATGTTATGGCATTGATTCTATCACTTGTCAGCCAGGTTTATGTTAACTCTCTTAACAAGGATTATTGAATGTGCTGGCTCATACCCTGAAATTCACATGTAAGCACATATCTGAGCTGTGCCTTCAGAGCAAATTCTGAAATTATTAAATGTGATAGGACAAGGAAGAGGATGCTGCAAATTGCTCTGGGAGATATAACGGCTAGAATCAGGCTAATGAAGCAATAACAGTTCCTCTATCCCCTGCATGGGCACAAAAATATCTGGAGACAGACCCATTAAAGAGATTCACATACTACAAGCCAGTGTTGTTTCCTACAAAGCAGAATAACAAAATATACCACATGATCAGCTTCCCTTAAAACAACAGTTCCTCACCATGAAATATTTATTGTATGGGTTTTTTAAACTAAAAATCCACGACTAAATATACATAACTTCACTCAGCTGAACAGAAAGAAAGACACAAACCTTAAAATAGGCAATTTGGAATTTTGTTTACCCATGTTAGTTTTCTTTCCATTTTTAACTCATTTTTTTATCTAGAAATCGGTTTTATCTTTGCCTTGAAATCTGAGTGCAACTCCATGGCAACACTGTCAGTGTCTAGTGAGATTCAGGCAAATTGTACTCAGCTGACAGTGATGCAAGTCTTTATGCACATTCAGAGAGATGATAAGCAATCTGTTTGGAGGTAGCTCCATGCCTAAGGTAAACCATGTTGATAAGCATTTCTTGTGCAATGCTTTTCCTAATTAATTTATGACAGGGATAACAGAGTTGGTGCAATTTGCACATGAGGTCAAGTCTGTGATTTGCATAATGATTTCACCGCAAGTGTTTTATAGAGGGGTTAAAGAGAAAGACAATCACAGCCGCAAAATAAAAATAGGAAACTATTAAGCATCTCATAAGTGGATTTCATTTTAAAGAAAAAATAAGTTAACACTTCTACTACTAGCTCCACAAATGTATTATTTGACAACTGGTTCTTAGTTCCAAATTAGAGTGATTATGTATTAGAGCCTCACATTAGTGAGGTTGTACTCAAGGCTCTTCTGGGCTCTCTGTTATAAAACTATCACTGGGGTTTATTGCGACAGTTAAAATAATCTCTAGGTTACAATTTGGGATATAAATTCACAGCCCAAGAGGAATGTGTTTCCTTGTCAAATTTTGGTTGGCATGTGTGCTTGTGTGTCATGGGGAGAAGGTAGATTTCAGGTATTTCAGAATTACTAGAGCATGAAATGGATTGCATGTTTTTCACATGCTTTTATAATTCCAATATTAAGTACATTAATGTTGTATAAAGAACATTTTCCTGGTTATTGGAGCCTAATTAGAGAGTTTTATTTACAGAGAACCAATGTAAAACCACGTTTATTTAGTTTCCGGAATAAACTATTTCCAAAAGTAAATACATATAATACAATTAACATGTTCAGACTGCTTAGCACGTATTTTCATTGTAGTCACAGAGTATCTGTCTGTCTATCATTCTGAAGTTACACTGTTTCATCTGTACATCAGGAAGACTGTTCCTCATTCTTCAGATAAACAAAACAAAACAGGAAATCAATGTTATCCAATGGAGTTCATTCTGCAGGACAGAAAATCATTTTAGAAGTGGTGAAATGTTAAGGGTCTAGGACTATATTTCTTTGGATTCTATCTATATATTTTTAACTCAGCCCACTATCATGATACCTAAGCACTTCTCAGACATGAAGGCTCCAAAACAGCCATTAAGGATAAGCGGTTAATAATACACAAGTTAAACATTCAGTTAATGGCTTTCATAATACAAAATAATCCTACATGTGGTTTAGACCATTTGTTCTTTCCCTAAAAATAAAAACCAACCACACAAAAAGCTCTCAGTTTAATTTTGTGAAAGTTGCCAGATCTATACTCTGGAGAATAAAATTCTCTGCTTAGCCAGAAAGCAGGCAACAGCCATGCAAGCTCAACTATGAACAGGCCACAGCCCTGTCTGAAAGGATTACTTCTAGGGATCAGTGTAGATGGTCAGATCACACCAAGCCCTGTCATTCTTTAGCCACTTTGCTGAGACTACAAACAATGTGTGTCCATTAATGTCAGCTATGATAACGGAGATGTGGGAACATAGTTCACTCAAATCTGGACAGCGGCCTTAGTTCAGTCCCTATTAAGATACCAGCAGGATACATAAAGGGGCACCACTTTCTGTACAGTAACAAATCTTCAGCACTGCGGTACATCATACTTTAATTCCAAATCTAAATTTCATTCACATTGAATATTAATATGTGACTCATCACAGAGATCTGGAGCACGACCGGCTGCATTTCCATTGTGAAATGATGCTTCAGTGTTCTCAGACTCAATTTTAATCTGCAGCATAAAAAATAACTGTTTACTGTGATGTGAGTGTTGAAATCAGAGGGGCATTTAGGAAAGCCTGCATATAATTCAGGTGCCAGGTCATTCACATGCCAGGAACTCAAATGTCGTTTCCTTATATAAGTATCCTACACAGAGAATAAAACAGAATGACATTTGATTCATTCTATTTTATTGTGTTCTCTGTATGCTATACTTGCATTAGGAATGATGCTCCAGCTATTGGCACCTGAATTATTTAGTGCTGCAATTTCCACATACTTTTATATCCAAATTTTCTGACTTCAGCACTCTGTTCAGTAGGAACAAAAGTAACATGTTTTTTTTAATCACCAGAACAAAACCTCATGACCCAAATGCCAAGCTTATAAAACAAAACAAAAAAATGACACCAAAGGAAATTCAGAGACACTCTGAAGTATTTTTCTTGCACTTATATAGAGTGGTAAAAATGTACAAAAATGCCCAAGAAATACAACAACAATTATGTACCGTCCCAAATAGTTATAATATTCAACAAAAAGTTTAGTAAAAAATTACACAACAAATAAGAAGGAAAAAAAAGAAAAGAAGGTAGAACAAAAGAAAAAAGATCTGGGTCCCAGAAGAACAAAAATATGGGAGCACTGGCTTGAGTAACAATAATTTAACTTACAATATGAGAAGTCCTCACTATAGTTTATGCATGTTATAATCTACGGTACACACTGCTCTCTCACACAAAGATTTTTCTGTTAATGATGTGGTCCATTCTTTTATAATGGTCTGTTTCCCAGTGCTTTAATGTTATTTTGGTTTGTAAATATAATACTTACATACCCCCATGTTAGGCATCAGTTTTAGGCGGGTATATAATTGGCACAGATAAGCCGTGCCTCTGCTGGGTCCACCTGTGCTATCATGGCAACATTGCTAATTATACTTGTGCTAGCTCTCATTAAGCTAGCACAGTTATGTGCAAGCGAGCAGGGGACTCAAATCCTTCGGTCATGCTACAGAGATAGTCTAAGGCAGTAGTTCTCAACCAGGGGTCCGGGGCCCCTTAGAGGGCCTCAAGCAGGTTTCAGGGGGGCCTGTAAGCAGGGCCAGCATTAAATTTGCTGGAACCCAGGGCAGAAAGCTGAAGTCCCACTACATGAGGCTGAAGCCCAGATCCCTGCTTGCTACCCCCTAACGCCACCCTGGCTTTTATATGCAGAAAGCCAGTTATTGCGGCACAGGTGGGCCGTGGAGTCTTTATAGCATGTTTGGGGGTGGGAGGAGGCCTCAGAAAGAAAAAGGTTCAGAACTCCTGATCTAAGGAATTCTTCTCATGGACCCACACTACAACCTCAACTTTCAGCAGCAGAATTCAGAATCTAAACCTGGATCGAGATCAAAATTTCCAAATTGGTCCCTAGCTCTCCCAGGGGCGGACAACAAAGCCCCAGATCTAAATTCCTCTGGATGGGATGTTTGAAATCTGGTTCTGAATTCTGCAGCTGTTATTACTTTTTAAACAGAGCGGAGAACATTGGGCCTAATTCTCTTCTCAATTCCACTGTTTTACACAGGAATAAATTAGAGGAGACTAGGGGCTCATCATTCTACAATGCATTGGTGCATTGACACAGTATATTTAATGAGGGAAAATGCCTAGCTAAATTTTACTCATGTGTAGAAGGCCAGCACAAGGTCTGTACAATTCTTAAGTTTCATTTAACTCCCATATCAGAGCTTGAGAGATTTTAGTAGTGCACAGCTTTGTACTTTATCAAGACACAGGGGTGAATTTCACCCACACAGAAGAGGGTTCACTTTACAATACTAATATAAATAGATGAGCACAGTCAAAAATAGCTAAACAAAGGTAACAATATACTGAGGCTGAAGTAAAGTATACATCTGCCCTGTACAATATATTAAAAAGAAGATGCTGTCTTTCCAAATATATTACTCTAAATTAGCGCTAAATTCAGGACGAGCTTTGCTCATCTGCTGTTTGAGTACCAAACTGGTTCTCAAACTAGACCTGTGTGGGGCTTTTGCCTGGGGGTAGCAGCTTCATAGTAGTTTGAGAACCAAAACTTTCCAGGAAATTTTCTACATTTTGCTTTTAAGAATAAGCAAAACTGGAAGAAAGTGTTATGTAAAGTTCTTCCATCATTCCTCTTTTCCTGCCCCTTCCTGACTTGCTCACCTACTGCATACTAGATATATGTTTTTTTTCTGCATTCAACAAACCTGAGTTGATAATACCAATTGGTTTTGTTTTCTCAGTTCAAGGGTGTTGCTCCCTGTAAGTATCCATGCATATTTTCTAAGGAAAAATTAATAGATCTGCCATCAACACATGTTCAGTATACAACATATAAAAGCACTATTGCATTAAACTTCAGAACATCAAATGTGTATATTTCTTTCCAGATTTTTTCATGTAAAAGAAATGTCTGTATTAGAAATAAATATGCCTCAGCTGGAAACATATTTATAAATTTTAGAATTATTCTGCTGACCTCTCATGTAAGCTCTTACTTCCTTTGCTGAATGCATAAGCTCATTCCACTCAGCTCCCCTGGATATACAGGGAGCAAAGTCCTCTTTAGCACATCATCAAAAAGCCAAATGGGTATATTAAAGATGATATTCATAGCAGATTTACCGTATCCACTTAGCTTCCCAATCCAAACCTTTCATTTTAAAGGCATTATATGATAATCTGTAATGGTGAAATCCTCTTCTCGGTGAGACCATTTGTGGATCTCTGGATATGTTATGGATCTCTGCATACCAGTAGTTCTAGTGATCCCCTTTGAAATCCTCCTCATGTGCTTGTCAAATTTTATTCATGCAGATTTGCTTATGGCAGGGCCTGATCCCTTGACATGATCGATGTGTAATCTGTAGTTACAGAGAGTCACCTATTTGGGGTACTTTTGCACATGTGTGTGTTCATGGTTCACAATTAATTGACTCATCAGATAAACACTTTCATACTCCATCTATTCACATGTAACATAATAACATTATAACAAGGCTCACTAGCCATGTACCTGCCATGTGTGTAGTTCCCTCTTATACTCTTCACAGATTCCATCTCAAACAGATTACCTGATCATATTGAAAATTGTTTGAATTATCCCATGCCAATGTCCACTTCAAGATTAATGTCAAAACAGTGAAACACATAATAGGCTACTAGTGTGGCAGTGGAAAATTCAGGGTAACAAGGTTTAGTCCAGTCAACTGTGCCATAGTTGCAGCTTTCAGAAATCTTCAGCTAATTCATACATTATCTAGACTGTGACTTTTGTCAGTTCATGTTCTATACCAGTAATAATTGAGGACCAAAGTCACAAACCATTTATCATAAAGAATATCACAAAAATAATTCCGCCCGAGATTGCCCCAAATATCATGAAGTCATATATATCAGACGGATTGAGGTGTGATGGAACCTAGTGCTTGAACAGTGCACACAAGATGAAATCTCACACAGTATACAGTATACAGTGTAGTATTCCATGTTGTATTTAAAGTTCATCTATGGTCAGCAATGAGTTTATGTTAAAAAAAAATCACCTTTTTTTCCCACAAATCTACTCTTTATGAGTATCCACACATAGTCTGGTTCTAAAGCAAGAAGACATGACATACACCCTGAAGCTCCATGAGAATGCAAGGAGGGGAGGGCAATAAGAGATCTTTGCCCACTCCTGGTGTCCCTGAGCAGTAGTGCCTCACAAATGTTATCCCAAAGTGCAATCCTTGGAACAAGACATCCCATAGGCCATGGGTAGGTGTAGAGAACTTCCAGAGACAAAGTCCTTCACCCCTGTGCATTGGCCAAGGGGGACTAAGAGTGGGTGAGATGGAATCCCTCTGAGTGCAGGAGAATTCTGGGAGGAATTCTACTTCAGGGGCTCGATAGCCAACAGAGCTGTGCCTTAAATGCCATACTGAACCCTTCATGACTAAGAAGAAGAAACTTCTTATTGCTGTTAGTACCGAACAGCCAATACAGCAATGGGAGAGTGTAATTTTATTCTGGTGAACACATCAGTATGATGCTTAACGATATCCCAATCAGAGAAAATTTCTTAAGAAAGCACCATACATGTGCTCTGTGAATACTTCAGTACTGAGCTCTCTAGAGGGATGAAAGATGGCTGATGATGATGGGGATGAAAGATGGGGATGAAAGATGCCTGATGCCTACCTCTAGGTAAAACAACATACATATCACAGAGATGAGAACCATAGACTTAGAGGGCTCAATTTGACTTTGTACTTACAAACCGCTATAGTGAAGAATAATTAACACACATGAAAGGTCACATAGTTGCCCACAGCTAAACATGACTATAACACATGTCAGCAATATACTGGCACAGCGATAATATGGTAGGTATAACATTTAGCTCAGGTTAAAAGGCAACACAACTTAAGGCAGTGATAAGGATACATTTAAGAAATTCTGGAATTCTTGCTATTATTCATATAATTAAACTAAATACATTTTCACAGGCTATATGGCAAGCATGTCCCTTTCTTTCTGTGTGTGCTTTAGTGATCCAACAGAATCAAGCTATTCTATTCTATGCTATTTATTAGGAACAGCTCAGAAATGCATTCATTTGAGAAGACTGGCAAACTGACAGTTCATTGTAGCTGCATTCTCTTAGTGGTTAAAGACCCCACATTTGTTCTGATGAAAAATCTGGAGATCAAAAATAACCTTGGCAAGGTACTAGGTCATAAAATCAATTGGACAAAATCGTAAATCCTCCCTTTCTCTCCAAATCTCTGTCTTTTGTTCAAGGACAACAAAGTGGAAAATTATAAATGTATCTTATCTTAAAATTAAACTAATTATAGGCTAAGGTTGTTATAGACAATAGAAGTTTTATTGTTTGAAAAATAGAAGATGATGTTAAAAGATGGAAACTATTAAATCTCAATCTCTGAGGAAGTTTAGTGACGTACAAATGGTCACGGCAACACAGCTAAACGTTATGTTCCAGACGCTGTTGCTGCTGCATAGCCCTTTAACTCACTTCAGATACTTAGAAAAATAATATCAGCATTTTTGGGGGGAACAATCATTAATCATTTATGCTCCCCATAAGGTGAATATGGCTCTTCACTGCTGGTCAATGTGACATACAAAGAACATCCTCTCTTTTCCAACTCACAAGTTTAAGGCATGAGCATGAAGAATATACAGTATAATAAACTCATTACATACAAACAAGCTCCATGCAGGCAATCACAAAGGGATGTATCTTCATGGCTGGTGAAGTGCTTCCTGAAGGAAGCTTCTGAGTTAAGGAGTGAATGGGGGCCTGTCGTACATTAAGAGGAAGGTTTTTCTATGTGCAAGGAGCCATGGTAAAGGCAAAAATAGAATAAAAAAAAAGTCCTGGGGCCCAATCTTACAATGAGCTGTGTGTTTCCAAGAGTGCTGGGTGCTCTCAATTCTCACTGCAATTATAAGGAGTTCATGGGGTTGAGCACCTTTCAGCATGGGGCCCCAAGGCAGCTCTCAGGGAGAGAGGAGAAATCTTAGGGAGGAAGCAATGTCTAATATTTAGGTTGGTGTAGGACCCTAGAATGCCTTGACATTTAAGAAGAGCTTGAACTTTATAGACAAAAGGAAGGGAGCCAGGCAGATATGCCAAACAAAACACACAGAAATTGGGCTTGTTTTTGGCTTAACTGACTTATGATTTGCTTGTTGGCTAGCTGTTGGTTTATAGCTTGTTGCTTGTTTGGCTTGTAGCTTGTTGTTTGTCGTAGCTTGTTGCATCTTTTTTTGATCGGCTCCCGGCAAGCAGGGGCAATGAGGGGCAAGCAGGGGCCAGGGGTGGGAGAGAGTCAGAGGTGCACAGTGGGCCCACTAAGGTCCCAGACTGCACGCCGAAGGGATCTTGTCACACAGAGTGTTGGGGTTCTTAGGGATTGGCTTGTTTTGGCCTTGTTTTGAAATGGGATTAGCTTGATTTTTGGCTTATTGTGAAAATTGGGTGCTTATTTACTGTGTGAAAGTTGGCAACTGTGGAGCCAGGTGGTGGGAGACATGGGCCTGGTCTACACTACGGGGGGATCGATCTAAGTTGCGCAACTTCAGCTATATGAATAACGTAGCTGAAGTCAACATACTTAGATCTGCTCACCGCGGTATCTTCACTGTGGTGAGTCGACTGCTGCCGCTCCCTTGTTGACTCTGCCTGCACCTGTTGCGGCAGAGGAGTACAGGAATCAACGGGAGAGCGCTCGGGGGGTCAATTTATCACGTCTAGACAAGAAGCGATAAATCGACCACCACTGGATCGATTGCTGGCTGCCGATTTGGCTGGTAGTGTAGACATACCCATGATTAGAGCAGGAGGACAGGAAAAGGATCCTGACAGTTGCATTTTGGATAAACTGCAGAGAGAGAGAGGCCAGAGAGCAAGAGTTTTCAATAAATGGGTGAGGATTAGAATATGGATTAAAGTCTTGGTAATGGGGGCCTGAGGAATGAAAGAACTCAAAGGGAAGCAGCAGCAAGATGTAGCAATTGCCTGGATGTGAACAGAGAAGGAGAGAGTGGAGCCAAAAACGACTTTGAGGTAGTCATCAAGGAAAGGGAGAAGGAGGAAGGGTTTTGGAAGAAAAATGATATGCACATTCATCAGGGTTAAGGTGTTGACTGGTCATCCAGTCAACAGGATGATATAGTGGAAAGATACAGGCAAAGATGCAGAGAGCACGGGGTCTGTGGTGGAAACATATATTTGGAAATTATCAACATGGAATCCATAGAAAACATGATATTGCCCAGAGAGAAGAGTAAAGGAAGAGAAGGCTCACAAATGGATCTGGATTTTACTGATGAACAACTCCATCATCATCTGAAATGATATTATCAGGTATTTTTAGATACAGGTATTAAACTACAAACAGACTAAAATGAAGGTAATGTTATATTTTTTAAAAGAAGTAATTAGCATGAATAATTCCCATGTGTCTGATAGACCCAAATCCTGTATCTATACAGATCCTGAACCAATGATTGCACATGGCCCAGACTTTCATAATAGGCTGAATTCCCAATTGAAACAACCCAGAAATTTTGAAAGTTTGATATCTGGATCCAGATCCAAATTTCGTGCCTTTAGTTACCCATCTCAACTCTGTGCTCATGCTACAAATTTAGCATGGAAACAGGAACTGAATTTTCCTTTTCAGTAAAGGAATGGTGTATTCACTATAGTCCATGTACAAGGCTCCTAGGAATGCATGTCACAAAGAATCTTGCTTTTAAGGCCCATGAACTGACTCTACTGGATGGAGAGAGACAGAGAGAAATTGTGTTCTACAAGTTTAAACACAGAACTTGGCATCAGGAATTGCTGAGTTTAAATCCTGGCCCAGACACTGACTTCTTCTGTGGCCTTGGGCAAGTCACTTAACTTCACTGCATCCCTTTTCCCATTTGCAAGTTACTTCCTATCTACATCACAGAATGTTGGGCAGATTAAAAGAACAGTAAAGCAGTCAGTAAGTACTTAATATTTATCATTTTAATGAGAGATTATTTGCAAACTGAAGTTTAAAAGTATCCATTTATGTATGGTTCTGTTCAGATCAAACAAAAACTTAATTTGTATGTTCTAGTCTTGAAATGAGGTGCATGGTTTAAGGAGCAATATTGTAAGCAAAATGAGGTACATCTTAAATAAAATGTTAACAGCAGAAGATGTTTTTATTTACAGAGCACCCAAAAACATGCTGAGCATCATGCAGACAAATAATAGGCCACTTTTCCCATTCCCAATGTCTTACAGTGTATGGACAAGGGCACCTTGGGTGGATAGGAAGATCAGGGTTACAGTGATAAAATCATCATTCCTTAGATTTGTTGTGCATGTATCCTGGCACTAACGATTTATTTCTAAAATAGCTATGGTGTTGAACAAAACTAGTGATGATAACAGGGTTCAAAAAAGAAGAAGGTAGGTTCATGGAGGATTGGTCCATCAATGGCTATTAGCCAGGATGGACAGGGATGGTCTGTTTGCCAGAAGCTGGGAATGAGCAACAGGGGATGGATCACTTGATGATTACCTGTTCTGTTCATTCCCTCTAGGGCACCTGGCATTGGCCACTGTTGGAAGACAGGATACTAGGCTAGATGGACCTTTGGTCTGACCCAGTACAGCTGTTCTTATGATAACGATTATTATACCCTTTTCTGAGGAAAGGAGGGCTGGGGGAACATTTGGAGCTGGAGGAGTACGGGGCAGTGGTGACATGGTGGTGAGGGAGTTCAGCAAAACAAAAAGGTCAAAGACGGGGAGGGCAGAAATGGTGGCATAGGAAGTGTGGCAAGCAGGAAGGGTGTGAGGAAGGAAGGAGCAAGGGAGAGGTGGTGCGTGATGGCAAGGAATAGCAACAAAAGGGGACATGAGCTGTGATAGAGGAGGTGAAGAGATATCCAGGACATAAACATGCACAGCAGTTTGTTTTAGGTGATGTCAGGAGGCTGGGCTTGTGAAGGGTTTCTCCCTTTGCTTTGGCTGCTGATGTTTGATGGTGAGAGTGGTATCTTGGGGCTGCTGGTCATTGACAGGCTGCTCTGCTCCATATTTGGTGGGGGAGTTAATGCTACTAGGATCTTGAGCTCTGGACTGGCGGCTGTCTAGTCCAATGAGGCAATGAGGATGGGGGCAGGTGCTCTGCTCATCGCTGTTAATAATAATGAAATAATACTTTGCATTTGCATGGTACCAGCCATCCTATGATCTCAAAGCACTTTGCATACAACAGTTAATAAAAACACAGAGTCCCTATAAGACAGGTAATTATCACCCTTATTTTACTGATGGGTAAACCAAAGCACAGAGAGGTAAAGTGACTTGGTCAAGTTCACACTCAATAAATCTTGGGCAGAACTATGAAGAGAAACCCAGATCTTCTCAGTCTTGGTCTGGTGGCACCTTAAAGACTAACAGATTTATTTGGGCATAAGCTTTCGTGGGTAAAAAAGCTTATGCCTAAATAAATCTGTTAGCTTTAAAGGTGCCACCGGACTCCTTGTTGTTTTTGTGGATATAGACTAACACAGCTACCCCTCTGATACTCAGTCTTGGTCCTGTTTTAAACCCCAACTTCATCCTTCCTCCCACACATTTATAACAAATGCTTTTGTTTACTTGGAGACATGTCTAATTGTATGTTTTCAAGAGGGGAGATAAAATGGATTAAGATTCACTAAGGGATTCTCAACAAATGTTATCCTAAGGCACCGGAAATCTAATTTCAAAGGTAATGCACATTGTTTATTTAGGTTATGTGTGTAGTGCATAGCATAGTGGGGCCCCACTCCCTAACTGGGACATTTAGGCATTACCACAATGCAACTAGTAAATAATAGTATTTAGAAAGAATAATTAGTACACATTGCTGGGTTCTAAATTAACTAAGGAGAAGATGTTAAGTGTTATTATGTACAATTTAATAAAACAACTGCAATGCACAGAGTTGGTAAAACAGACTAACTAGACATTTGGGCCTACAGAGAAGAAGGAGAAGAATACCATTTGTCATTATATATGTCAATGGTGCAATCTCACTTTGAATAAAATGTTCAGTTCAGCTCTGATCAGTCCATCTCAAAAGAGAGAGAGAGAGAGCAGAAACAGAAGGGGGCCAATACAAATTAATGTTACGGAAACCATTCTGTAGAGAGGAACAAATGAAAAGAGTTATTGCAGAAGTACTATTTTGATACATTTTTCTTATTTCAACATCTTTCAATAAAAAACGACATGGCATTCTACACACACGATGTGTCATCAGCTCACACGCTTCTGATTCCCAGCTGATCTGTTTGGAGTATTAGTGAGGTGCTGCATTTCCAGAGACTATTCTGTGTTTCAGAGAGTCTCCATGCTGAGGGACTTCAGTGTACTGATCTGAGGATAAGGACACATTTTCACGAGACAGACAGTATGCAGAATAAACCTGTCACAAATTGCCATCTTGGATTCCAGTTCTTAATTGCCAATGTTCTGCTTTTCAGCCTTTCCATTAGCAGAGATATGTGCAGCATACAAACATAGCATACCCATCTACCATCTCTTCAGTGCATCTAACTGAACTATCCACTACAGCTATTCCACCACAGAGATTATTTTGCTTTTTTATTATTGGAATTTGGCACATCCGTTACGTCGCTCACACCCTGTAACAGACAAATTGAGAGTAGGGGTTCACTGCAACAAAAAAGCCCTATTTCTCGGAAATACTGGCCCAAAAGTGAATGCATTGCTCAGACAGAGCGAATCCCTTTCTGGAATATGGAATGTTCTAGAGAAGGACAATTCTGTACTGAAACCAAGTGAAGTAGCCATTTATGCAGCACACCTGAGATGAGAACATTCACCCTAAATCATTTGTTCTTGAAATTTTTCAAAATGTTATTTTCTGAAAGATCTATTTTATAAGATCACTCTACAATTTTTTCCTGAAGTTTAGAATGCTATTCAGAACAACAGAGAGCTAGCTGATTATTATTAAGCCTATGAAAACTGGAGGTTGGAAGTAGTTATTTTACTGAAAATTTCTGTCAGTTTTATTGCAAAATAACCCACATTTTTGCTCTGAAAAATAAAACATCAAATCTAAATCTGAGCCCAGTTTTACTTACCCGACATCTTTGCAATCATTATCGTCTACACTGTCAGCACTTTTATGTAGTCAGAATAAATGAATTTATGCCATTCTACAGTATTTGACTATTTGCCAATTATAACCACAATCCAGGTGGCTTTCCTGTATGAATCATTCCCTTTGAGATTGGACAATCATACAGCAGGTGGCTTTCCTAATACAAATAATTCCCTTTGGCATTGGACAATCAAAAAGTGTCATCATAGTTTGTCTTTTTTTCCCATTACATCTTGATTATAGTATTGCTACCTAATAAACAGGATTTTACAGAATGTTGGAATGAAATTGCTTCTGAGCCTTAAGTTGCTATTTTTTGTTCTCTGTTGAACGTGGTTTTTACTGTACTGTTGCTTTTATACAATATTTTTGATGTACTAAATTTTTTTTTTGTTTCTAATCCCAAAGCATCTAAATGGTACTTTACTGGAAACTAAAGCTAACTGCACTCCAGTGGCAAACATTCATAAAAAAAAAACATTACTAAACTGAACAACAAAGGTATAAAGTTAAGGGTCAGTGTAAGGCTATCCAGCTATCTGACATTATTCCAAAGCAATGTCTTTTTGCAATAATAGAAGTCCCTGATATGGTGGATGGGGTCTAGCCCAATCCTGTTATAAATTGTACCTGCTAATTAAATCTTGATGGTTTAAATATTTGAGTTCTATAAATCATGCTATGTAACTTGCACGGGGACTGATTCCATTTGCATGGTAATGAAGCATTCTCAAAAGATGCTGAATGTCTTCTGTGAGTGAATGAGACTTTATGTGTATGTGCTAAGACAACATGCTAGTTGCACTCCTTAGAGCAAAGAATTAATTGGAAGTAGAGAAAAACTTTGTTGTTCATAATGCACACCAACATCCACATAAACATTAACATAGGAAGAGACAAGAACTTAGCATAAGCAAACATAAGGAAGAAAATCAGTTTTGTGGAAGAGTTAATCTAATCAAGCTTGTTTTTTTTAACAAGAAGAAATAAATTGCACTACTCTGGATTGACTCAAGATTCGGATCATTCCACAATAGCGTATTAAACTAGGTAAAACTCTCATCTCACAAAAGGAAAGGGGCAGTGGTGCTGAAACATTTTTTATAGTGGGGGTGCTGAAAGCGGAAACCATGTATTTGGGTTGTTATTACTGTTTCAAGCCAGGGGGTGTGACAGCACTCCCAGCACTCTTAGCTCTAGCATCTATGGAAAGATGACTATTTGTAGAGTCTCACCTGGTACAAAGAGATCACCTGGTGGAGAACAGCTGACTTTGGGTGACTCCATAGAAATGACTGGCCATTGTGTAATATGTTCAATCGTTATTACTCTTGACTTGCTTTTCACAAAACTCCACTGCAGACAATGGAGCTGAATTAGGTATAAGTCAGAGGAGAATTTGGCCCTTAAAAAATAACTGCTAACTAAGGTATGAGGCCTGGTTTTATATACTTTTGGATAGTGACTCGCTAAATTAGAATATATTTTGTGGCAAATTTTAATTTCATGTCTTTATTTTACTTTTAGTATTTCGTAAATAAAGTTGGCTTCTATTTAAGATAATTGGATTTGGAGGCAGATATTTAAGCTGAAGATACTCATGAAGCATGTCTCAGAAAGAAAGAAGCTGAACATTGTTTTCAAATAGGGCTGAGTCAGGACTAGGGTAATGACCTGATCATTCAGCCAACGGGGAGGAAGGTTTCAATTCCCAGTTCCAAACAGTGTCAAAAGGGGGTTGGTGCTGAAAGGGGCATGGCTGGAGGGTAGGGAGAGCACAGGGAGTGCTGAATGACTCAAAGAGAACTGGACCCAGTAGCTCCTGATATCAATAGAAAATATGTTAGGAAATATGAAAAAAAAATGGTTCTATACAATTGTAAGTGTGAGACAGATTAGTAATACACTCTTTTGTAAAGGGATCTAAAACACATTAACAATACTGTAAGAATAAAAGAATGGAAGAATAAATTGTGAGCTTTTTAAATTCTTAACAGAGGAAAATATTGCAATAAAGTGTACAGAGTACACGCAGATACATGTCTTACAGAAGAGAAAAGATTAATTACTCAACTCCTGACTCTTCCAGTTTTCAGAAGAAAACCCTAAATGTATATTTCAAACGCATGCAAAGACAAAAAGTAAATTCAGAAAATAATTCACAGAATCATAGAATCATAGAATATCAGGGTTGGAAGGGTCCTCAGGAGGTCATCTAGTCCAACCCCCTGCTCAAAGCAGGACCAATCTCCAACTAAAGCATCCCAGCCAGGGCTTTGTCAAGCCTGATCTTAAAAACTTCTAAGGAAGGAGATTCCACCACCTCCCTAGGTAACACATTCCAGTGTTTCACCACCCTCCTAGTGAAAAAGTTTTTCCTAATATCCAACCTAAACCTCCCCCACTGCAATTTGAGACCATTACTCCTTGTTCTGTCGTCTGCTACCACTGAGAACAGTCTAGATCCATCCTCTTTGAAACCCCCTTTCAGGTAGTTGAAAGCAGCTATCAAATCCCCCCTCATTCTTCGCTTCCGCAGACTAAACAATCCCAGTTCCCTCAGCCTCTCCTATTAAGTCATGTGTTCCAGTCCCCTAATCATTTTTGTTGCCCTCCACTGGATGTTTTCCAATTTTTCCACATCCTTCTTGTAGTGTGGGGCCCAAAACTGGACACAGTACTCCAGATGAGGCCTCACCAATCTCGAATAGAGGGGAATGATCACGTCCCTCGATCTGCTGGCAATGCCCCTACTTATACATCCCAAAATGCCATTGGCCTTCTTGGCAACAATGGCACACTGTTGACTCATATCCAGCTTCTCCTCCACTGTAACTCCTAAGTCCTTTTCTGTGGAACTGCTGCCTAGCCATTCATTCCCTCGTCTGTAGCGGTGCATGGGATTCTTCCGTCCTAAGTGCAGGACTCTGTCCTTGTTGAACCTTGTCTTACAGAAGAGAAAAGATTGTCCCTGTTGAACCTCATCAGATTTCTTTTGGCCCAATCCTCTAATTTGTCTAGGTCCCTCTGTAAGTTATCCCTACCGTCCAGAGTATCTACCTCTCCTCCCAGTTTGAACTGAATCCTCCCCCCTCACACTCTTTGGTGGAATATAATAATTTTAAAAGATCATAAATATTAATCAAGCATTTCAAACTCTTTGTACTTCTTCCATTGAATAGTAATGCTAAGCAGCGAAATTAGTTTAGAATTTGAACTCCTTATCCTGCTGATGTGCAGTCAAGATCACTTAAATTTATTTCAGAATTGATATCTACATTTTTAACATCTGAAAATGAATTCTAAATAGAACCGTGCATGTAAAATAGTTGAAACAACATACAATGACCAGCCATACTTTTTAGTAGCAGAACTACTCATCCAAAAATCAGGTATAAGCTAAATTTGGTAAACTTAAATGTCAGTCACGTCACAGAAATTAATTGTTCTTTGTGAATTGTTGATTGGAGAATGTTTTTTTTTTATTACCCACACAGCAATGTGATTTTCAGAATGAAATGAGCAAGAAAGGACATTCACTCTATGCTTCCACAATGAACAATCAAAGATGCCTAAAGGCATAATGATCCACTGCTTTTAATCTTTATCAACAGATTTTATCCTCCTGTGGTCAAAGCTAAGAAGGGGACAGAGGGCCCAAGGAACACACTGAGGTTCATGTTACAGAATTTCTGATAACTTCCCCTCGGGGGGAGGGGGGGTGTAGGGGGAAGGTTTGGAGTGTTCAGAGATGGCAGATTACCTGACCACTACACCCTGAAGATCCAACCTTACTGAGGGGCTGTCCTGCTTTCCCTGTCCTGCTATCTTTGATAGTTTCTCTCCATTCCTCTGCTCCACCTGAGAGAAGCGTTTTGTGCACGTATGATCAGGAAGTGAATGCTGCATGGGACAGCTTTAATTTATGTGACGATAACCCTCTGAATATTTCTAGACTCTTTTGGAGAGCATGCCATAGATATCAGCTACTCTCCAACCAAGTTCCAACACAACAGGGCCTGGCCAGGGGGAGATGGGACAATCCTGGGGAATGTCACAGACATGCTACTCTCCATTCAGTCTTTTCTGACCCATCTCTACCGACAGAGCTCACTTCTTGATTAGGTGGAAGAGAGCATCAGGATGTATGAAATAATTTTAATAACAATATCTCACCAAAAGTATGCAGATCATTAATACTGGTATGTATTAACTAATGTAGATGACATCACAGCCGAAGTACAAAACCTTACTGTTAATTCATCCTATATTTTCAATGGGACAGATTACTTCCTGTCACTTTAAATCCCCCAAAGGGGACTCAGGCAACGGAAAAGTCCAAGGGGATTCTCTTACAGAGCACCTCCTGGAGTTTCTGTATTTACCCTTGTGGGAAAAGTCTTAGCTCCATTTCACAAATCCTCACCCCAACTCAGGCCCCTTTACACTGAGGACAGAACAATTTAAAAGCATCTTAAAAGTCCTGGCTGAGGGAAATAAACGTAAGGTGAATTTGCTGGAAAGGCTTGGAAACCAGAAGGCTAATAAAAATAACCCATATTTATATATTTAAACCTTATGATCTGTAAGCCAATGTCATGAATTTTGGGTGGCCTGATTCATTTATTGGGGTTGGCAATATTACATATTATTCCCTCAGTCACAGTTACACCTGAGCAACTTCCCTACTTCCTGTTACTCTCAATAAGTGTATGTAAGGTCAGCAATTGGCTCAGGATAGTTCCTGAAAATTAACTCAGAACGCAAATATTCACATTTTAAAAAGAAGTCTCTCTCTCCTTCTCTAATTTAATTTGAGAACCAAAATGTTCATAGGACTTTGAAGTTTAATCTCAAATATTTCTTATATTTTCAGTACCAAATCAATGATTAATCATTTATTAACTACAGACGACTTCTCTTCTTAATCTGATAATACAGAGCAATTAAAAATCGCCAAAGAATTAACAAAAACTGAAAGTTGTTCAGTCAGTTTGTTAACACAATAGTTATGTTTAGATTCTGCAGTGTGAAAAAGGGAAACAAGAAATGTACAGTCATTTAGGATTAAAATCTACAGTCGTCAGAGGAGATAATGTGCTAAAAGTACTTTTCTTTCAACAGCAGTAGGTCAGTTTATCTTTTATACTAGATGGATTTTATTTATTTAAGGCAGACTATGATGCTAAATTAACAACTTTAACAGATGGTAGGCCACATCTTCAACTGGATGTAAATCACACATTTCAGTGGAACTACATGTAATTACAGCAGCTGAGGACCTGGTTTGGTATGTTTAAAATATGTATTGTGTCCTGCTACCTATGGAAATAGCTTTACTACTATATTTGTCATTAATTAAACAGTCCCTAGTTGCAAATTTGATATAAAAATGTTCTAGTGAATCTTCTCTGTATTAGTAATGTATGACTAAATGGCTGGTCTGATTCACAGTTTTATCTAATTTCTTAGATAATAGTTCTACATCATAGTTTTAATATCATAGATATGCCTAGACACCATGGTGATAGGTACATTAGAAGTACACAGAATGGGAGATTTATGAATGGCACTAAAACATCTTATATACTTCATCATGTTAAATTGTAAGCTTTTTGGGAAGGGACCGTCTTTCTGTTATGTCTTTGTTTACTACCTCACTAAATGGAGTGGGGCTTACTAGGCATTATTGCATATAAAACCATTATCATCATCTCTTGGGTGTCTTCTTTATCACATCAACTTGAGGCAACCAATGTAGTCCCCTAATTCCTATCCCTCTGAGTCCAGCGTAATTCTGTGAAGCTGTTGATGTGATATTCTGTGAAGCTGAAGCTGTAGCAGTCTGGGACAAATGAGTAAATAAACCCAGACCTTCCATTTCTCAAGGCAGCAATTAAGGCACCTGTTAAAATCTGGCCTCTCATAAAACAGGTGATTATTTTAGAACACCTTGACTTTTAATTACTCAGGAACAAAGGGATATATAAACAATGTTTCAACAGACCTTATTGAAGCAGAAACTGAAGGAATGATATAAAGAAACTAAAACAGATATACTTAGGTGCTATAAATGATAATTTACATTAAAATCCTGGAGACATTGCCTTCTATCATGAGGTCAGTTATTCTTTTGATTAGACTGAAGACTGTTGAGACGGTGCCAAATTATTATGAATTGCTGTGATTGATATGAATGAATGTGGCAAGCATGAGTTTGGTATGGCTTGGTATGTCCTAACCTGCTAAAGGATTCTGGGAGAAGGATTCTCTTAGCATTAGATAAATGGAGTGGAATACTACTGGAGGTGCTGAAATTGCACTGGAATGGTTAACAACGGCTCAATGGGTGTGTGTGTTTTAAGCCTGAACTTTGGAATATATCAGCAGAGAACCCGCTCACAAAGTAAAGAGCATGTAAGATCATGCGATCAGTGAGCTTGGTGACACGGCAAACCATGACCCTTTTTGGATAAACGCATGCTAAGAGTGAATGATTTATGAGACGGTAAATGATGACAAAGCTTTGGTCTGTCTGTGTGTCCGCTTTGCAATCCCTTTCAAAATTATGAAGAAAACCAGTAATAAATGACTACAAGGCATATTTCTGGAACATGTGACTCCTTTGAGAAAAAAAAGGTATATAAATGCAAAACAAGTTGAATGAGATCAGATCAATTCCCCAATTAATATCCAAAGAGGTTTGAGACTGTGAGACAGAAGTCATCAGTAACTGAGATCCCACCTCAAGGGACCGTAGAACCAGAGGTCATCAGGGTGACCAAGGCCCTGCTTCAAGGGACAGACCAAGTGCCTGAGAGGGGAAAGAAGAAAAAGAAGTAGTCTCCATCTAGAGCTGGTAGATATATCTGCTTTGTTTGCCAATCAGGAGAATGTGTCAGGCCAACATAGTTACTGAAGGTTTATGCTTGGGGAACTGATGCTTATTGAAAAGAATGTATACCGTGTAACCTTAACTGCTTGCGTAATTCTCTCTCAAAAATAAATGACTGCGCACTAAGCATACTGGTTTCCAAATTCTCACTGGTACCGGTAAACCCCTGTCCAACTGTGGGCCATTAAAAGATCCATTTCAACAAAGGCCAAGTGCCCTCATTTTTATTGTCCCCAATTTTTTTAGAGAAGTTAGAGAAGGATAACACCTGTTAGATCATCCAAGCTTCACATGGAAGCCATCTTAAAATACTGATAAGTTAGTTTATTTAGATTCTTCTCTTAGCCTTTCTTGCACTGTTTATTATTTTGGCTAACTGCTGAATTGTGTCCATTATATAGGATACAGTGGCAGAACTAAATTAGCTATATCTCTGCAATTTTGGTGGTTGCTTGTTTAAGATTTTTATAGCAGTTTCCCTAGTTTTAGACATTCTTTTTCTCCAGCTATGGTAAGTTTAGATCAGAGATTGGCAACCTTTGGCATGCAGCCCATCAGGGAAATCCGCTGGCAGGCTGAGCTGGTTTGTTTATCTGCAGCATCCACAGGTTTGGCCAATCGCAGCTCCTACTGGTCACGGTTCGCCGTTCCAGGCCAATGGGGGCTGCGGGAAGCGGTGTGGGCCAAGGGATGTGCTGACTGCTGCTTCCCACAGCCCGCATTGGCCTGGAATGGCGAACCGTGACCAGTAGGAGCTGCGATTGGCCAAACCTGTGGATGCTGCAGATAAACAAACCCGGCTCAGCCTGCCAGCGGATTTTCCTGATGGGCTGTGTGCCAAAGGTTGCCGATCCCTGGTTTAGATAATTAGTAATTCTCTCCACTGCTCTGACAGTCTTATTTATTCAGGATCACAGATCATATAGTTTTAGGAAAGTGAGGGGAAAAATCCCACCCCCTAAAGACTGTTAGCAACTGAGATCTCAGGTAAAATGAGTCACTTTTAAAATGAACATTTGACACCAGAAAGAAAATCTCAAAGGATCTAAATCTATTGGTCAAATTAATCCATTTATCCAAAGTTCAGTGGATGAATATATTAAAAAACTGTTAATTACCCATTGCTTAATAAGTACCTATATTTTACTTGTTACTGGTAAAGGAAGAAGCCTGAGAAGACGATCTGTATTTTTATGCTTGGCTGGGTAATAAATATTCTCACTACAAAACTATGCAACATTTCCTTATTTTTCCTTTGCAGAAGTGTTTTGATGAGTAAGATGAGTGTGATTATGCTAATGATTATGGAATAATGAATATCTGAATGTAGAAATACTTAACACAGGAAACGATTACAGTTTGCTATACCAAAAATAACAAACCTTCAACCCACTGCAGTGCTTATATAAAAGCTAACAACCTTAACTTCTGATTCCTGTAAAACTCACAATGGAAATACAGAAGACGAGGTTTTTCTGAGATAACTGCCAAGGATCTGAGACCAGTGGTATTGGCTGAATTTTTTCTGTAATGGTGTTACAGGTTTTTCATCCACCTCTTGCAAGTGCCCCCTTCTGGCTGGGTGTGACTGCATTCTTTAGTTCTGGTGACCCCTTTCAGCGGTTCTCAGGTGGGTTTGTCAGTGACACAGCGCTCTGGTTGGGTATACTGTCTGCACGTTAACCAGCACAAACCCCTTCTGGGGCATACAGTCCACCAGGGCCTATCTCAGTATCCCTATGGTGGTGTCTCTCTCTTGCCCTCCATGAGTTTTGGTCTTGAAGTAGTCCATCCCTGGTATGGGGCTGTATCCCCAGAGCTTCCTCCCTAGAGACACTATCTTCCTTCAGCTCTCCCCAGGCTCAGGCCCTACTCAGTCCTAGCAACCAGCCAGGAGCTCCCTCAATGCTCCCTTCTAGAAAACCATCCATGGCCCTGCTGCTCTTCCAGGCAGCCAGACCTACAGTCCTTTCTTCTCCTGCTCCAAGCAGGAACTGACTACTGCTCTGCTCTGCAGCTCCTTTTATATGGCCCTCCTGGGCCTTATTGGCTGCTTCCCCTGCAGCCACTCTAGTGTGCTTGGAGGACCTCTCCACTGCTCCTTCCCTGGATGGGTGTGGCAGAACTCTGAGGCCTCCAGTGAGGGACCTTTGGGCCTAGTCTACCCCATTAGGAGTACACATAGCGTTGTTTCATTGGAATTTTGCAACCGTATGGAACTTCCAGGAAAGTGACGTGTGATGATATATGGGTGTAAGTGTCTGTATTAATTGCATAGTATGATTTGTATCTGAAGCATAATTTATATGCTTGAGGTCTAAGATTGCATGTTGGACTAAAAAAGGGAGCTCATTATACTTAAGACAATTTTCAACAAACCTCACCCACAGGGGAGAGACATCCACAAGGCTAATGATTACAACCCATTGAAACTGAATGGGTTTAACAATCTGAACAGTGAACCAGCCATTATGGGGTCAATTCGCCTGGATAAGTCCTACTGGATGATCTGGCTGACTGGGGAGAAAAACAAAGGTCTTCAGTACTACAAGCACAGCATGGACTCTGGGCATGTTCTTGGCTAGCTAGCCCACTCTGAAGCCTGCACTGCTGTGTTCACTGGTATTGTTACCTGTGCTAGTAGGACTCATGTTAGCTTGGGTTGGCTAGCCTAGTAATATAACATTGACTAAGGGGATCAAGCAAGTCTTTGAGCTTCCTGTTCCCCATTCTATAAATTATTTTGGTGACCTGTCTGAAATACAGAAATGAAAAGGGGATAGGAAATCTGTTAATTATGAGCCCAATGCAAAACCCATTAAAGTCTTATAGAGTCACAGAGTTTAAGGCCAGAAAGGACAACGGGATCATCTAGTATGACGTCCTGTGTATCACAGGCCACCAGCACCAACCCACTCCCACACACTAAACTCAACAACTTAAACCAGCACTCCCACTGATTGGGGTCAATGTTTGTTTATTGGTCCATGGAATAGTAGTGGGATCAAATTCAGAAGAAGTATCTTGCCTAATCTAACCCTTTGGACTGAGATTCAATGTGTCATGGCAGATATCAATGCAAAACAGCAAAGAGAAACAAAGGTGATAAAGAACAAAGAAGCTGAAACCATCTGCCCTGGTTGCCTGATAGGGAATGGAGTAGCAATAAAGACTTGCTTTAATGCAGTAGTCATCTAAATCACAACCCATACTCCAAACACTTTCCTTCTCTCCAGAAAAATAAAAAAAAAAATAGTTTTTTTTTCTGTATCGTCCATTGATCTTGGTAAACTTTAGCATCCTCACTAATGATGGACCAATGACCAATCTTACTAATATTTAAAATGACTTCCTAGACTGTCTCACAGCTGTTTGAAACTTCAAAATGCAAATTTAGAACAATTTATATTGCTTATAACTAATTCTTTGCACAGATAAACTTCTCAGGTTTCAGTGCTAATTCTCCAAAATGTTATTGTGAGCACACTTGTTAAATATAGTTTTTCAGCTGCAGCTGCTTAAATAGCCCCCATCTGATCTCTCCCCTTTTATGTCAAAGAAAGCAATTAATCTGTTGATCTTTACTCTTATTCAGAAGTATGAGCAGTGCAATGAAGCTCCAGAAAATTGTTTTCCTACAAAATTGATCCACCTCATCTTGTAAAAATTATGATTGGTGTTTATCCTGTGTTGATTCATTTCTTAAATGACCATTTATTGGTGGGTATAAGACAACCACCAACACTCTCAGTAAAAGTCCAGGTTTCAGAGTAACAGCCGTGTTAGTCTTCTCAGAAACAACTCTGACATCATAATCAAAAAGGCTGACAAAGGAGGTGCTGTTGTCATCATGAATAGGTCGGAATATAACAAAAGGCTGCTCGGCAGCTCTCCAACACGAGTTTCTACAAGCCATTACCCTATGATCCCACTGAGAGTTACCAAAAGCAACTACAGCATTTGCTCAAGAAACTTCCTGAAAAAGCACAAGATCAAATCCGCACAGACACACCCCTGGAACCCCGACCTGGGATCTTCTATCTACTACCCAAGATCCATAAACCTGGAACTCCTGGGCGCCCCATCATTTCAGGCATTGGCACCCTGACAGCAGGATTGTCTGGCTATGTAGACTCCCTCCTCAGGCCCTACGCTACCAGCACTCCCAGCTACCTTCGAGACACCACTGACTTCCTGAGGAAACTTCAATCCATCGGTGATCTTCCTGATAACACCATCCTGGCCACTATGGATGTAGAAGCCCTCTACACCAACATTCCACACAAAGATGGACTACAAGCCGTCAGGAACACTATCCCCGATAATGTCACGGCTAACCTGGTGGCTGAACTTTGTGACTTTGTCCTTACCCATAACTATTTCACATTTGGGGACAATGTATACCTTCAGATCAGCGGCACTGCTATGGGTACCCGCATGGCCCCACAGTATGCCAACATTTTTATGGCTGATTTAGAACAACGCTTCCTCAGCTCTCGTCCCCTAAAGCCCCTACTCTACTTGCGCTATATTGATGACATCTTCATCATCTGGACCCATGGAAAAGAAGCCCTTGAGGAATTCCACCATGATTTCAACAATTTCCATCCCACCACCAACCTCAGCCTGGTCCAGTCCACACAAGAGATCCACTTCCTGGACACTACAGTGCTAATAAACAATGGTCACATAAACACCACCCTATACCGGAAACCTACTGACCGCTATTCCTACCTGCATGCCTCCAGCTTTCACCCTGACCACACCACACGATCCATCGTCTACAGCCAAGCTCTGCGATACAACCGCATTTGCTCCAACCCCTCAGACAGAGACAAACACCTACAAGATCTCTGTCAAGCTTTCTTACAACTACAATACCCACCTGTGGAAGTAAAGAAACAGATTGATAGAGCCAGAAGAGTTCCCAGAAGTTACCTACTACAGGACAGGCCTAACAAAGAAAATAACAGAACGCCACTAGCCGTCACCTTCGGCCTCCAACTAAAACCCCTCCAACGCATTATTAAGGATCTACAACCTATCCTAAAGGATGACCCAACACTCTCACAAATCTTGGGAGACAGGCCAGTCCTTGCCTACAGACAGCCCCGCAACCTGAAGCAAATACTCACCAACAACCACATACCACACAACAGAACCACTAACTCAGGAACTTATCCTTGCAACAAAGCCCGTTGCCAATTGTGCCCACATATCTATTCAGGGGACACCATCACAGGGCCTAATAACATCAGCCACACTATCAGAGGCTCGTTCACCTGCACATCCACCAATGTGATTTATGCCATCATGTGCCAGCAATGCCCCTCTGCCATGTACATTGGTCAAACTGGACAGTCTCTACGTAAAAGAATAAATGGACACAAATCAGATGTCAAGAATTATAACATTCATAAACCAGTCGGAGAACACTTCAATCTCTCTGGTCACGCAATCACAGACATGAAGGTCGCTATCTTAAAACAAAATAACTTCAAATCCAGACTCCAGCGAGAAACTGCTGAATTGGAATTCATTTGCAAATTGGATACTATTAATTTAGGCTTAAATAGAGACTGGGAGTGGCTAAGTCATTATGCAAGGTAGCCTATTTCCTCTTGTTTTTTCCTACCCCCCCCCCAGGATGTTCTGGTTTAACTTGGATTTAAACTTGGAGAGTGGTCAGTTTGGATGAGCTATTACCAGCAGGAGAGTGAGTTTGTGTGTGTATGGGGGTGGGTTTTTGGAGGGGGGTGAGGGAGTGAGAGAACCTGGATTTGTGCAGGAAATGGCCTAACTTGATTATCATGCACATTGTGTAAAGAGTTGTCACTTTGGATGGGCTATCACCAGCAGGAGAGTGAATTTGTGTGGGGGGGTGGAGGGTGAGAAAACCTGGATTTGTGCTGGAAATGGCCTAACCTGAAGATTACTTTAGATAAGCTATTACCAGCAGGACAGTGGGGTGGGAGGAGGTATTGTTTCATATTCTCTGTATATATATAAAGTCTGCTGCAGTTTCCACGGTATGCATCTGATGAAGTGAGCTGTAGCTCACGAAAGCTCATGCTCAAATAAATTGGTTAGTCTCTAAGGTGCCACAAGTACTCCTTTTCTTTTTAGTAAAAGTCCAGTATTTTACGTGATTAGAAACTTGTTGCTGTTTCAGATAGTTCTACAGCAATTTCACTCCTATTTATTTGAGAGATCCTATTTTCTCTCTGTTGAGGGAGAATGTTGAAATGATACATGTTGAATTCTTGTTAACCTCAAAAGTTCATTAAAGGGCTCTTGTTATTTTATTTTGACACAGCTCAGTTTAGGGATATGTCAATAATTTCATTACAAGCTAAAGGTGAGAGTATGTGTGCTAGTAAAACTAAAACAAAGTTGTTTTTCTGACTGAAAGTTTCAAGCCATTAACTTATATATCAAAAAAGAAATGAACATCTTAGTTGTTTTATAACTTTATTTTTCCATTGTCAAGAAATAGACCAAAATACAAGAATGATTCCTAAAAGCAGCTCAGCTTTTTAGTGCATTTATAGATCTGCACATTATTTATGGCATATGACTGAACAACCCTGAAGTGCTGATGTTAAGAGACACAGCACTAAATCTCACATCAGTGTAACAGATAGACTGGTCAGACACCATTAGGATAAACAAACACTCCACAGAAAGAACAAAAGTTGCCAGAAAGGACTGGAATTAGCAGTGAGACTGATGGTCAGAACTCACTCTCTCTTTATATTAGAAACTCTGTAGAACTACATCTTGTTTTTCACTAGCACTAGGTGCTCAGATACTATAGTCACCAGGAGTCATATAAGCAGTTATATAGTATCAATAACCTAGCTATTTAGAAACAAATCTTGTATCAAGGGGCATCCATGATACAAAGTCCCAAGGACCAACTGAATTTCATGGCCAAGGAAGACTAAATGGATCCTGAAATCCCTCAATCCCTGTGGCTGTTTAGCACCAATATGGCCAGCTAACCCCAAGGCCTCCACAGGAGTGGAGTCACTCATCCTGACATTTATTTATTAGATATTCTAGAAGATTATGTCAGGTAAGGTAACATCATAGCTGGGAATGAATCTGTGGTTTTCCCAACTAACTGACTTATAGAAAACTGAATAGCCCAGCACAGGCATTCCAGAGGACCAGGAGGTTACCAGACCTGTTGGCTGGTACCTGTCAGGAATCTTCATGGATATGGACACAGAGTGGGAGGGGAGAGAAGAGATAAATATAAAACTGGTTGGAGGGAGAAGTGTCTTTTGGAATGATGCAATGAGACCTAAAACCTGTCCTAAATAGGTCATTTAGGATTCTAATGGCATAGAGCAGTGTTTCCCAAACTTAGGATGCCACTTATCCAGGGAAAGCCCCTGGCAGGCCGGGCCAGTTTGTTTACCTGTCGCGTCCGCAGGTTCTGCCCATCGCAGCTCCCACTGGCCGTGGTTCGCTGTGTCTGGCCAATGGGGGCTGCAGGAAGTGGCAGCCAGTATGTACCTCGGCCTGTACCCTTCCCGCAGCCCACATTGGCTGGGCACAGCAAACTGCGGCCAGTGGGAGCCGCGATTGGCCAAACCTGCGGACGTGGCAGGTAAACAAACCGGTCCGACCCTCCAGGGGCTTTCCCTGCACAAGCAGCGTCCCAAGTTTGGGAAACACTGGCATAGAGGAATCCTTGACTGATGTACAGCTAGTGTAACTTGTTCTACGCCAGACCCGCCTGACCTCCAGGATGTAGAGGATGTATGGGTGGGAAAGACAAGGGACTTCTGGAGGCCAGAGGGGGCCAGATTGGCTCACATGGGAATGATCTTCATTGGAGTAAAGGCCTTACACACCATCACAAACTGGCATACAGTAGAATAACCTTTAAACTACACCACTAATTGTGCCATGGGCCACCTTTGTCCTTAGCTAACCACAGGATCAGAAGAAGAACAAAGGAGGCTTAGAGCCACCTTTCCTTCCACATACTCCTCCTGCACAGCACAAGTGAGGAGTGAGACTTTTTGCAGCATGAGGCAATAGATTATGTGTGAGAGATATTTGGCTGAAACTTAAATCTTAGGTGAAATCCTGGTTCCACTGAAGTCAACAGCAAAACTCTCAGGATTTTACCCAAGACCTGTACGGTTGCTGAAGATCCACAAACATTTTGTACATTTTTCTGCTGATTTTTGCTAAAGAGAAATAGTTCAAAGCGTTAATAGCAGCTAAGTATATATTGTAAATAAATACAGATAAGGAAGGATTATCCCGATTCTCTCTGTAATCATTTCTCTTCCATCAAGGTTCTGCCCCAGTAAAGAAGTCTAAACCTTTCTTGACTTGTCAGAAGCTGAAATAACAGCCACCTATCCATTCACATATCAGTCTTTCTGGATTCTTGCAGCTTACCTTGGCCAGCACCATATCATATTGTGTGTGCCTCACAACTTCATTTTAAAAAAACTCACAGCAATATCTTTCTCTTCCTTCCCTTGTAGGTTGAAGTAATTTCCCTGTGAATTATGCAGATCTTAACTGACAACCATGGTCCTACTCTGAAAAGTGACTCTGAAAGTGGCATAAAGGGGTTTCTTGTTTATTGTGCCTTAATGTTTCCAGAGCAAATATGCTTTGTTTATAAGTAACACATGTTTTTCTTAGTTGTGTTTGCTTCTGAAAGTGGCAATGTCTGTGTCAAGAATCAGTATTAGATTTCAGTGGTGAAAAAAAATCCTTGCACTGATTTGGCATAAACGGAGATGGAAGATACAGCTACAAATGCTGGAAGAAATTAAAGCCAAAAAAAGGAAGCAACAGAAGGTGGTCAGGAGGTAATTTGAATCAGTTAGAAAGAAAAATACTAGCAAGGAAGCTTAGCAAAGGAAAATTAAATCAGCTTTAGCAGCACAGTTGAAAAGAGATCTCAAGGCAAACATCAGCTGGAAATGTAAGAATGTAACCATACTGTAAGATCAGATACAAATTATAAGAAAAGACACAGAATCACTGTTACAAAATGCCCAAACTGGTGTGGAAAAAACAGATAGAAGAGGTAAGCATCTATTTGCTAAATATGAACAATAATGTTTCAAAAAAAGGGAATACAATGGGGGAACTTGAACCAACCACAAACTCGTTAACAGAGAGATGCACAGAGGAACATAAGAAGCATAGAGGTGAAAATATCTGAAGTTAACATCTCAGATGAAAAAGAAAGAGGCTATGGGAAGGGCAATCATTTCCATAGCCTCTAACTGTTGGTTAGAGGTGTAGCAATTCTACCCTGTGGCTCCCTATAGATTTTCGGAGGGCCAAGATCAGACTTTCCCTCCTTAAATAGGAAGGAAAACATTTGAAAGGCCTATTTGGCCCAGCTCAATATGAAATCCCAAATGAATGATTTGGAGTGCAGAAACTGTCATATCAGATCAGGCCAGTTGATGTTTTTAGCCCCTGTCCCTCTCTGATAGTGGCTAGTACCAAATGCTTCAGATGAAGAGGCTTGTCTACACTGGTGCAGCTCAAGTAGCACTTAGTGTAGCACTTAGTGAAGATGCTACCTATGCCAATGGGAGAACTTCTCTTGTTGACATAGCGCTGTCCACACTGGGAGTTAGGTTGATATAACTGTTGGTTAGAGGTGTGGATTTTCCACCCCCCTTGAGCAATGTAGTTATACCGACATAAATTGATAGTGTAGATGAAGCCTATCAGTTATTGTTTGGCTTATGCCCAGAAGCATGAAGACCAGTATCCTTTCTGATGTGGTTTATCTTATTGAGTGTAACTGTGATTGTTCCCATTCTCCATATAAATGACCAATCCTGTTTTTCTTTTTATTCCTACTAAGCACCTAGCCTCAATGATTATGGCAATGGACTCCACTGGTCACTCAGTTTTAAATGTTTTGCTTTACAGTTTAACTGAAGGACACCTGAATGTTTTTGTGTTAGGAATAAGGTTAAATAAGGATGGTTTATCTTCTCTTACAATTCATTATTTTCATACATCTATCTTTTTATTAATCTCCTTTCAACACTAAACAATTCTAATACTTTCAGTCTCTCTTCAATGAGAAGTCTCCCCGTCTCTCTAAGAATGTTTATTACCCAGCTCAGATCCTGTTCTATTGTGCTACAGTGCTGCTGGGTTTTTTGGGTCAAACACAGCATTCCAGCTGATATTATAAGATATAATATTTCCCACATTATTTGCTGTTACATTCACTCTGTTTATTTTCTGTGCCTTCTATCCATGACAATACCTTTCACACCAGAACTACTTGGTTTTTCTAATAGCATCTTGTAAAGGACTTTATTGAAAGTTCAAGGAAATTTTAGAGACACAAGATAGGTGAGGTAATATCTTTTATTGGACCAACTTCTGTTGTGAAAGAAATAAGCTATCAAGCTACACAGAGCACTTATCTGTTTCAGCAAAGAAAGCTGGGCCAATAAAAGATATTACCTCACCCATCTTGTCTCTTTAATATCCGGGGACCAACATTGGTACAACAACACTACAAACTAGTAAATTTGGTCAGCCAGTTTTCTTTTAACTATCCCTTTGCTGCTACACTGAAACAAACCTAGTTCAGAACAGATATCCAATATTCCTTTACGGAACAATCCTAATCTGTCCTACCATATAAAGTGTCCTACCTTTCATTACTGTTTGAAGCATTTTACTTGGTTCTAAAGTAAATCTCACTGTTCCATAATTTCCAGATCCAGCTGATCATTTTTTAAATACCAGGACAACATTGCTGCACCCCAATCATCCAGTCCAGCAGCTGATTTTAATGAGATTGAAGATTTCTTGTTAGCAGCTCAGCCACATTATTAAGTTCCTTCGGAACTCTTGATGGAAAAGTATTGGTTCTGGTGACTTGTTGCTATTTAATTTTTCAGTTTGTTCCAGCAACTCCTCCTTTGTTTGAGAGAAGAATAGAGAAGGAGTGGGGCGAGCTGTAGCGTGAATGGACCTGTTCTGAGTGTGCTGCAAAATTTGGTCCTAAGAAAGAGAGAGGGTTTTTTTGGATTTATAACTACACTTTGATGTGTGGTTCATAATAAGCATTGAATCTGAGTTAGACAGAGATCACCTAAGGATTAGTAAGGAAAATGACACTCCATCTGCAGAAGATCTGAGGACATTGGCATATCTGTCAAACCCAATTACAAGTGTGGATGCCCAAGATAAATGATCTATGGATCAGTTTACTTCTGTTCAACTGGATTTGGACATGCAAATTAAAATCAGAACACCAAGGACACTTCTGTGGCTGTGAAATTTGCTACACAACTGGAATCTTTCTTATCTGCAGCACATCAGAAAAAGAAGCAGCTCATCGTAAGTACTGAATCTTGTTTCTCATTTTATGTGAAAAGGGATTCTAAATGCATGCATGAAATGTCTGAGGGGATTGAAAATTATTATATTCGTTTTTTTACAAAACAGACCATGACAATAACTATAGTACAGTTCTGCTCTGTTAATTATGTATAAAAATGGCCCCTTCTTTCTGCACAGATCTGCTTCCTGTATTCTACATATTTGCTTACTTTTGTTACAAAAATAACTTTTACTACTTTTTACGCTAGTTAGCACTACAGCGTTTATACAGCTAAGAGAGCATGAGCTGGATGTATTCCTTCTGATGTAATAGCAACAAAATTACATTCTAATTACTTGGTCAATGAATCACACTTGTGTAACTCCAATGAAGGCGACTGTGTTGCACTGAGGGTATAATTTGGGGACAGTGGTATTGTACAGCTTAAACATGGGCAGAATTTTGTGTGACTAACCTTTATTACTGGTGCAAAAAGGAAAAACCCAGCTTGATTCTTAGGTTATTTCTACATTTTGAGCTGGAGGTGTAAATTCCAGCATGAGGAGACATACCTAATCAAGCTAGCATGCTAAAAATAGAACGTAGCTATGGCAAAGTGAGTGGTGGGAGGGACTGGCTGCCCTAAGCAGTTACCTGCCCAAGCTGCTAGGTACATACTAGGGGCAGGCAGTCCCTCCTGCTACTCGCACCGCTGTGGCTACCATTCTATTTTTTAGCACACTAGCTTGATTAAAGCTAGCATGTGTATGTCTCCTCAAGCTGGTATTTACATTCACAGCTCAAAGGGTAGACATACCCATAGATCCCAGGATGAATTTGGAGGACTGTCAGTAGGAACTGCCTACATTTTTTAAAAATATTATTTATTTGTATTGCTGCAGCAGCCAGAGGCCTTAATTAACCTGAGTTTAGGAAGAGCCCTGAGCAAGAGGTGACGTGTAAGATTAACCAAAAAAGAAATAACCCTGGAAGGCACTGTGACTCAGAGATCACCCCCTCCTTGTTCTTGCAGGGAGTAGCAATTTACAGACAGACTATAATAGCAATCAATTTCTCCTTCCTCATGCCACACCAGCTCAACTACCTTGGGCAGTGAGCAGAGGTAGTGGAGCCAAGACTGTGCCCATTTCCGGTCCCTCCTTGCTGTCTGGCTCCAGCGAGGGAAAATACAGGTGGGTAACCCATTTGCTCCAATGTGCCAGGACCCAAGGTCCAGCTAGCCAGCATAGGTGTATGCATTTCTCTTACTTTTCTTAATCTCTTTCACTTGCTTGCATGGGCACATAGTCTAAGTAAGACTCTAGTCCTAAGGGTTTAAAAAAACATTAGGTGTGAGAGGGAGGAGGATGATCAAAGGAAAACTACTAAATTTAGTAACACCACCTCCCCAAGCAGTGTAGAGAAATGGTAGATGTAATTAGGTTGACACACTATCTGTGTTGACACTCCTTTGCTTACCTAGAGTGTTCCTGGCTTCCAGAAGCCATCCCACAATGTCCACACTGACAGTGCAATTGATACAAGTGCTCCTAGTGAGGACACACACCGCCGACACAAGGACCAAAGTGTGTATGCACAAAAGCAATTTAATAACTGTGGTGGCTTATGCTGATGTAAGTTAGGTCAACATAATTTTGTAGTGTAGACATAGTCTCAGAAAGTCACAGCTAATTACAAGACGGAGGAGACTGTTTAGCAGAAGTAGTTAACACATATTTCAAGGGACCATTCAAGGTGAAGTGGCCCACTAAAATCCCTCCAGTCACAACGATGAAAGGAAGTGGGGGGGAAGCAGCTGGGTGGGTTGTTTTTAGTGTCTAGCAAAGTTATGTATTTAAGCTCGTCTTTTCAAAGTGTCGTGCAGGATTCCTTTGAGGATGAGGACTGATATGTCAGAGATAGAGTGATCACTATGTAGTGTTTTTGTTTTTATCTTTTTCCTGTGTGAATTTATTAGAAAGGATAGTGATTGTATGGTTTCACCTACATAGTTGATATTGGGGCATTTAGTGCACTGAGAAAGGTATACCACCTGTTGTGACAGGTATGTGTAGGACCCATGGATCTTGAAAGGTGTGTGGCAGGGGGTCCATTGTAGCAGTGGAGATATGTCTGCAGGTTTTGCATCTGTTGTTGTGGAAGGTTCTGGTACCACTTTGAGTTGGTGTGTCCTGGTCTGTGGGGAGCTTGCTTCTGATGATGAGCTTGGAGAGGTTGGGGGCTGTTTGAAGTCCAGAAAAGGGGGTTCAGGAAAGATTTCTTTCAGGATGGGGTCCCCATTGAGTATGAGTTATGGCTGTTTGATGATACCTGTTATGGGTTCCAGTGTAGGGTGGTAGGTGACAACTAGGGGCGTGGGGTCAGAAGGGGTTTTATTTTATCCAGAGATAACCTGCTTCAGTATAGAAATCAAAACCCCTCCAACCACACACCTCTAGTTAACATACATGTTAAGTTTATAAGAATGTGTTCAAATGTTTGGCCTTTATGAAATGCTTGTGCATTACATTAGTCTCACTTATTATATCTATATCCAATGTTATAAGGTGATATTTAAGGGCATGTCTTCAATAGCAATGTTAAAGCGCTGTCGCAATGTTAAACCACCACACTAGCAATGTTAAGCCATCTCCATGAGGGGAATGGCTCCCAGCGCTGGTGCACTGTCTACATTGGCACTTTACAGCACTGAAACTTGCAGCACTCAGGGGGGTGTTTTTTCACACCCACGAGTGAGAAAATTACAGCGCTGTAAAGTGCCAGTGTAGACAAGCCATAAGTGTTTGCTTTGTAATGATAAAATTGTTTGCTATGAAGCTGAAAACCCCCACAGTCAGGAGAGAAGCATTGCCAAGTGTGAGATACTAGTTTACTAGTGAGATACTAGGTGTCCTGCCCAACAAAAGAAGGTTTATAGACACCAGGCACACCGTTATGGAACATCAATGGACAAAAGACTCCATTGATTGATCCCCCCACACCCACACCCATGAGGAGGGGATGTGAACATAACCATCCCATCACAGTTTGAACTCTGGGGGAAGGGAATAAACTCCCTGACCAGAAGGAACTATATCACTATGCTACTTGGAATTTGGAAAGGGCAATATTTTTAAGGTTAAACAACGATCCCCAAGCTGCTCAGCTTCGGTTAGCCCTGAAGGACATATAAAGCTTGCAGATTAGAGCAGCTTCTAGTGCTATTTGGAACCTAAGACTGTAACTCATTTGTGTGTATATGTTTACCTGTTTTAACCTTGTAAATAACTCTTATTTCTTTTTCCTAGTTAATAAACCTTTAGTTAGTTTATTATAGGATTGGCTTCAAAAGTTGTCTTTGGTGTGAGAATGAGGATGCACTTGACATGGGGTAAGTGACTGATCCTTTGGGACTGGGAGTAACCTGAATATTGTTGTGATCTTTGGTGCAAGGTACCATCTATCACAAAGGCTGGTTTTCTTGGGTGGCAAGATAGCCAGAGTGGCCAAGGTAGACTATCTGTGACTCCATCTTAAGGCTATTACAGTGCTTGATTCTTGGTTGGTGAAATCTAATTATAAAACACACAACCAGTTTAGGGTTTATGACTTGATTTGTAACAGTCTGCCTGGAGGCTGGCACCCATGTTCATGAGCCACCGAAGACAGGTTGATAGTAGTCACTGCAAGTTATGGCAACAAGATGAAATACTCAAAATTGCCTTACAATCTGGGTCATTTCAAATGCATTAGTACTCCATGCCCTAGATGAACTGAAACTTCAGAGATAATTAAAGCCCCTAATAGGTTGAGTCCAGGCTGATGACATCTTTCATATGTTCTGAATATTATTTTAGTATCCTGTCTCGGTCTTCACTGGCATTATGAATGTTGTACAGCTGCTCTAACAAGGCTTTTAAAAAGTAAATCAAAACAAAATTTTGAATACACACACACAGAGAAAAGCTTTACATGATTTAGTTTTATAATGACAATTGATGTTTAGGTTTTATTAATGGTATTTGCTGAGGCTGATTACTATCACACTACAATATGCACAATAAGGTCTATGGGCAAATAAAAAAATAGTAGAAATATTGTCAACAAAATCAACATTTATCCAGTGAGTTAAGCAATTCATTTTATATATATACACACACACCAAAATTATTAATTCTAATGTCTCAAATTGAGATATATATGTATATACACTAAAATTATACAGTATATACAATGATTCAAATAGCAATTTGAGACATTAGAATTAATAATTCTATTAATAATATATATTATTACTAAAATTACTAATTCTAATGTCTCAAATTGCTATTTGAATATTGTGTATACTGGCAAGCTTCTAGTATATGCATAGCATAACATGGACTACTTTTTGGATTTTATTTAGGATCTTAAGCTTTATATTCAGGTTGTGAGAGATGAGAAAGTAGGAGATTGAGACTTACTCAAGCATTCACTTTTAAATAGAGTAATAAACTAGATAACAGATGACCAAACACCAAAATACAAGTTTAGAAGAGGATGCCAATCATATAGACAGCAGGTATAAAGTACATACTTGCATGTTTTGATTTTCAAATATTTGATAAAAGAAATTCCTATTTCTTACCTACATTTCCAGTCATTAGGTATGAATTCTGAAAGTCCATCATCCCCATTCCAACAATGTGTATAAAATCTTCAATCACCTGCATTAGCTCCACTGATCCTGGATAGATCTAATAAATGAAGGTCAGATACACAATAACTGCAAGAGTTTCCCAAACTCTGTAGCATTCACATAAAATACTAACCAAGTCCAATAAAATGAGCTGGGACATTCAAAAGCTAAATTGTACTCATAATGTTTTAATATCCAAACTTTTAAGTTACTGCAAAACAATATGTTTTAGTCTTCAATGCATCATTTATCCCCAGGTAAGATTTCTCTCAATATCATTCGAAATCAGTTTTGCCCAAGAACTGTGGGATGTTTGCCCATAAATTAATGCACCTAACAGAAAAGTATTCAAATTCTTTTCTTTCCACAACTCTCAGTAACAGTTACTGTATTTCAGAGTCATATTCCAGGAACAAATTTAGAACAAATTTTGCTTTCAAATCTGTGCAGGCAACCTCCAACAATGTCGACAGGAGTTGTGTATGTATATGAAGGCTAAATTGGCCCTTAGTTCTTTGCAGTATGGTATCATCTTTGCTGCTTTGAAACAGTATTTAACTATAAAATGCTTTCTTGAATTTGTGTATATTCATTTTTAACATTATTATTAGTGCTAGCACAGAGTTAAAGTAGTAAACTAAAGGCATCCATATTGATCTCTGCAACAGCAGAATTGCAAAATGGTAAATGGCTAGTCCATTTACAAGAAAACATATTTCATTTTCATGGTCCTGAGAGGGCATTAGGACAAAAAATATGTATTCATTATGCAATAGTATGAAGAGATTAGAAACCATTACATTTATTAACAAATTTAGCAGATAAACTGATATCATATACAACATATACATCAGTAAATCATTGAAGGATTATTGTCTGTGTCATGGACAAGGGATACTTTCCTGTAAAATAAACATTTATATATTTTTAAAAAATGGATATCTGCTGCACACAATACATTTTTTGTCCTCATACATAAGGGATGGTCAAAATACAAAATGTAAATGATATTCACCGTATACTGTTCTGTATTTGGGAATACAGACACTCTCTTTTTTAATACACATGTGTTGCTTTTGAAGACTACAAGTCCCAACATCTAATACTGCCCCTTCCTATTATTTGATGTGTCTAGCTCCAGAGCCTCTGAGACCAAGGTGGGCAATTGCATGCTGGGTTCTGTAGTGTATGGAAGCCCTTATATTAAAGATTTGGGCAGCAACAACCTACTTTCTTTTATACTAATTAATTGTATAAGATAAGAGGATTTGCTTTGAGCAAACTGCATTTGTACGCTCCTTTGGATCCCTAAGATTGTGCTCTGCATTCTTCTTTCTGGTAGAAAGAAAGCCTAATTCACTATCAATAAATTGCTGACTTTCTATCAGAAAACACCTGCAGCAACTCAACATCCTTTTATTAAATTAACTGCCAGCATCAGAAACCATTAATTATGGATTATATAGAACACAAATATACAGCACCCAGTTTAATACATGCCTTTTGTTAAGAGCTGATGTAAAGAGCTTCTTGGAGGACGCCATTTTCGGGCTACAAAAATAATTCTTTATTGGGCCTGCAACACTCAGAAAGTATGCTACATATTCTTTATCACCATCTACTGGCTCTTTATGTATTAACTACATACTTTACACATACACAGATAGAGAGCACCCACGTAACACCTATGGGTCAACGGTTTCTCCTGCGGTTATTTACTGTGAAATTCTAACTGGAGTGAATACTGGCAACAGACCGTTTTGATTGAAATGCACCCTTTGTACTCAGTCCAGGAACATATACGACTTGTTTGGTGTATGGATGATACTGATATTAAAACATTTGTTACCTTACAAGAAGTCATTAGAAAAATAAAATGTAAATCTGCATCACTCAGGGCAGTATTTGCACCTTGCCAGAGGAGATGCTTCCATGCTGATGACACTTGTTAAAAAAATAATGCGTTAATTAAATTTGTGACTGAACTCCTTGGGGGAGAACTGTATGTCTCTTGCTCTGTTTTACCTGTAGTCTGCCATATATTTCATGTTACAGCAGTCTCGGATGATGACATGTTGTTCATTTTAAGAACACTTTCACTGCAGATTTGACAAAACGCAAAGAAGGTACCAATGTGAGCTTTCTAGAGATAGCTTCAGCACTCTACCCAAGATTTAAGAATATGAAGTGCCTTCCAAAATCTGAGAGGGATGAGGTGTGGAGCATGCTTTCAGAAGTCTTAAAAGAGCAACACTCTGATGTGGAAGCTTCAGAACCCAAAACACCAAACAAGAAAATCAACCTTCTGCTGGTGGCATCTGACTCAGATGATGAAAATGAATATGCATCGGTCTGCAGTGCAATAGATTATTATTGAGCAGAGCCCGTCATCAGCATGGACACATGTCCTCTGGAATGGTGGTTGAAGCATCAAGAGACATATGAATTTTTTTGCGCATCTGGCATAGAAATATCTTGCGATGCTGGCTACAACAGTATCATGCAAACACCTGTTCTCACTTTCTGGTGACATTGTAAACAAGAAGCAGGCAGCATTATATCCTGGAAACGTAAACAAATTTGTTTGTCTGAGCAATTGGCTGAACAAGAAATAGGACTGATTGGACTTGTAGGCTCTAAAGTTTTACATTGTTTTATTTTTGAATGCAGTTATTTTTTGTATATAATTCTACATTTATAAGTTCAACTTTCATGATAAAGAGATTGCACTATAGTACTTTTTTAGGTGAATTGTAGAATACTATTTATTTTGTTTTTTACAGTGCAAATATTTGTAATAAAAATAAACATAAAGTGAGCATTGTACACTTTGTATTCTGAGTTGTAATTGAAACCAATATATTTGAAAATGTAGAAAACATCCAAAAATATTGGAATAAATTGTATTCTATTATTGTTTAACAGCACGATCAATTGCATGATTAATCACAATTATTTTTTTAATCCCTTGATACCCCTAAAATAAATATATAAATAATTAGGACAGGATTTGGGAGCACTACTGAGAATATTTAGGGCAAAATGTGAAACTCTACTTTGGTAATTTTTGAAAGTAAATAGCAACATAGGCAAATCTTACCTGCTGTGCATCTTCCCATTTCTCTTTGTTCTCTTCATCTAGCAGGTTACTAACTATTTGAAAGAAGTTCTGCAAAATTGAAATAAAAAAAAATCAAAGTAAAATGAAATTCAGAAATATAACAAATGCTCATGACATTAAGTTATAATTAAGAATGATTTTGTATTGTTGTGACAGAGGCCCATTGGCGGTTCACCACTCTGTGTCAGCAACTCTTGTTAGCTCTACATACCATGTATATCTGTGGAAGGTGCTGACTGAGGAAAAGTCAGCCATAGCTGGGAAGAAGGAAGACTGGTGAGAGAAACCATCTTGACCACAGACTGTACCTTGTTAGATTAAGTTTTAGACTTTTAGATGAGTGTTTTCACTTTGATTTGCTTATAACTCTTTCTAACTTTATTCCTTTTATTTGGCATCACTTAACCTATGTCCTATTGTTAATATTTTTGTTTTAATTTTTACTAGAAACCAGCTCAGTGCTGTGTTTAAAGGGAAGGGTGTATTTACACCTGTTAAGTTAATAAGCTGTGATGTAATTTTATTTCTTTAGAGGAACAAACAAACCTTATTATTTCTCTAAACTGTCCAGAAGAGGGCTAGACATGGCACGTGGTTTGGGGGAAATTCATGATGGGTGTGTGTTGGGATCACTTTGGTGGTTGTAATCAAGGCTGGTGGAAGCCAAATAGGGGCTGTAGTCAGGCTCGGGTCAGAGCTACCGAACCAGGACTATCTAACACTGAGACACTTCAGGGTGTGACCTGGATACTTGTAGGCTGGTTTTGAGCATCCCAAGATGGGAGCTAAAGCAGCAAAGTATTTTAAGGCACCTAGAGTTGCAGGGCAAGTGGTGACTCTTACTGGTCTGGATTGTACCCCAAACCCCGTAACAATTGTCATTACTGATGCATGTTTGTGGTCTATTTCCTGCCACCAGTATAAGAGATCACCCAGACACTATAATAGAACAAAAAAGGGCGGCGTCCACTTTGCAGAGAGGCTTAGACCACAAAATTATTCTGTCCAGCCATATAGTCATGGGCTCAGTATTACTGGTTTAGGTAATAAAAACTAACCAAAATCTTTTCAATATCCATATTTAACCTATTGGTCTCTCCAAATTTTCCTGTGTCTCTGCATTTTCTGGTTTCAATCACCACGAGATTGGAAACATAATGAAATACTTTGACCCAGGCTAGTTGTATTTCCATTCCAGCTAAAACCTAGAGTACTGGAAATCTCAGAAGAAAACATCCATATTTCCAGAACCAAACCATTCAGGTTTGCACATCACTCATTGATACTAACAAGGATTCCACGTCACTTGCCATGCAATTTTTAGCGAGATAAGTTTGGGAAACAGAAAAAATAAAATAGACAAAATATCTTTTTCACTATACAGTAATGAATGTACCAGTGGAAAATATTTCCCAAACCAAGGGTTAGAAAATAATGCAGTGGCATTGTTTTATACTTAAACAGTGCAAGATTTTACTTCAGATATAATATGGGCCTAAAAACTTTACAAGAGTCCTTGCACCAAAGCAAAAGCCCCATTAACTGATGAAGAATTTTGCTTGTGAATTTTTGGACTGGGTTCTTTGTGGTGCACAGGATAAGGCAGAATTTGGTGAATCAATTTTACTTTTGATACATATTGCCCAACTCTAAGGCCAAGCCAGTAAATCCACTCTTTCAGCATCAGCACCAGCATTAATACAGTTTCTAAAATAATGCAGGAAGTGAATTTAGCCTTTGCATTCACACAACAGTTTAATTGTACTGGTATAGTTGAAGTGGTACAATGCTACTAATGTGGAGACACTTACGCTAGTATAGATTATTGACATATGGTAATGGACATAAGTTAAACCAGTATAAGCACATTTGTACTAGTATAGTTGTCTCCACGGTAGAGGGTTGCCCTTGTGTGTGTGTGTGAGAGAGAGAGAGAGAGAGAGGCACCAAACCAAAAGATCAATTATCCTCTCAGCTCTACTCCTGAGTACAGTGCAATGGTTGTGAGAGATGGGCCAGTGTTTACTGGGAAGTACTTTGACAGTAAACCACAATATTCTTTTGACTTGTTTTTATCTGGCGGCTGTGATTGCAGAGCCATTGGCCATTATCTTTGAAAACTCGTGGCGAACGGGGGAAGTCCCGGATGACTGGAAAAAGGCTAATGTAGTGCCAATCTTTAAAAAAGGGAAGAAGGAGGATCCTGGGAACTACAGGCCAGTGAGCCTCACTTCAGTCCCCGGAAAAATCATGGAGCATGTCCTCAAAGAATCAAATCTGAAGCACTTACATGAGAGGAAAGTGATCAGGAACAGTCAGCATGGATTCACCAAGGGAAGGTCATGCCTGACTAATCTAATCGCCTTCTATGATGAGATTACTGGTTCTGTGGATGAAGGGAAAGCAGTGGATGTATTGTATCTTGACTTTAGCAAAGCTTTTGACACTGTCTCCCACAGTATTCTTGTCAGCAAGTTAAAGAAGTATGGGCTGGATGAATGCACTATAAGGTGGGTAGAAAGTTGGCTAGATTGTCGGGCTCAACGGGTAGTGATCAATGGCTCCATGTCTAGTTGGCAGCCGGTGTCAAGTGGAGTGTCCCAGGGGTCGGTCCTGGGGCCGGTTTTGTTCAATATCTTCATCAATGATCTGGAGGATGGTGTGGATTGCACTCTCAGCAAATTTGCGGATGATACTAAACTGGGAGGAGTGGTAGATACACTGGAGGGCAGGGATAGGATACAGAGGGACCTAGACAAATTGGAGGATTGGGCCAAAAGAAATCTGATGAGGTTCAATAAGGATAAGTGCAGGGTCCTGCACTTAGGACGGAAGAACCCAATGCACAGCTACAGACGAGGGACCGAATGGGTAGGCAGCAGTTCTGCGGAAAAGGATCTAGGGGTGACAGTGGATGAGAAGCTGGATATGAGTCAGCAGTGTGCCCTTGTTGCCAAGAATGCCAATGGCATTTTGGGATGTATAAGTAGGGGCATAGCGAGCAGATCGAGGGACGTGATCGTCCCCCTCTATTCGACATTGGTGAGGCCTCATCTGGAGTACTGTGTCCAGTTTTGGGCCCCACACTACAAGAAGGATGTGGATAAATTGGAGAGAGTCCAGCGAAGGGCAACAAAAATGATTAGGGGTCTGGAACACATGACTTATGAGGAGAGGCTGAGGGAACTGGGATTGTTTAGTCTGCAGAAGAGAAGAATGAGGGGGGATTTGATAGCTGCTTTCAACTACCTGAGAGGTAGTTCCAGAGAGGATGGTTCTAGACTGTTCTCAGTGGTGGAAGAGGACAGGACAAGGAGTAATGGTCTCAAGTTGCAGTGGGGGAGGTTTAGGTTGAATATTAGGAAAAACTTTTTCACTAGGAGGGTGGTGAAACACTGGAATGCGTTGCCTAGGGAGGTGGTGGAATCTCCTTCCTTAGAAGTTTTTAAGGTCAGGCTTGACAAAGCCCTGGCTGGGATGATTTAATTGGGGATTGGTCCTGCTTTGAACAGGGGGTTGGACTAGATGACCTCCTGAGGTCCCTTCCAACCCTGATATTCTATGATTCTATGATTCTGTGATTCTATCTACATTTGAATGGAGGTCTCTGGCAGTAAAATATTGTAATAGGTTGCCTTTAGGGGCTTTGAAGCAGGCACCTCACCCAGAACCTGGTAAAGGAGACTAGGTTTAATTCAGTCTCCTTAGGCAGGGAAAGCTTAATACATTTCCTTTTGCATGCAATAATGTCACAAAAGGGTTAATGATGTTTCATGTCCCCCTCTTGAGAACATGTGGTCCAATGGCATTTTTGGAGTAGAGGGGTTATGTGGCTGTGAGATGAAACAGAGTGCTTTATATTAAGCAGAAGTTTTGGTTGTGAGAATATCTGGAAAAATACAGAGCAAGAAGGGTGTTATTATTAGGATAGGGTAGAAGTGCCTGGCCCAAGGCCTCTACCAAAGGCAACTGCCTGTGCACCATTTTTAAGTCCCTACTTGTTTCAGAAAACAAAACTTGTACACATTTTGAAAATAAACAAATTACACTAAAAATACCTGACTCAGTGTCATCAATTTCTGCTCCAAATGGGAGGCCCCAAAACTCTTAACAAAATGATAACAATAAATAAACTAACAGGCAGTCTATGGTCTCTCTCCAACCATGTGTCAGCTACTTTTCAAAAAAGTAGCTGTCTTTTTAGGAGGCTTAAACAGAAAATATATAATTGCCTCTAGGTGTTACTTTCTATGTTTGGTTGCCCCATGTATTGAGTGTCTTCACGCAAATCAGATGAATAACACCTAAAGTCACAACCATCTTTAAAAGCTAGACAGCTTTTAAAGCATACTTTAAAAAAAAAAATTCTTTCAAGTGTTTCTCAGAACTTTCTTTTTTAATTCCATCAGCTGCATCCCCTCCACTTTTATCTACAATTTCTTTTGTCTGTAAGAGTTAAGGTTTTTTTTTTGTGCAGAGCCTGTTCAGCTCAAATCTGTATCAGTTTTCTTGCACTCATACAATTTTGTCTGCAGTCTGTTAATTATCTAATGATTTTTATATTCATTTATAAAAGATTCCTGTAGCTGTCATTAACTTCAGTTAGAGTAATGGATACTCAGAAGCTCTGAAAAACAGATTGTGAGTGACTTACTCAAGGTCACGAAGGAAGTCACTTCAGAAATTGGATTAAGGATCATATGCTCTCCTTTCTCCTACACCATTAGTTTTACCCTCCCCCACCCCAAAAGGGATGTTGTGAAGAATTAAGTAGCATTTTAAAAATGACATTTACTGTAAGTACAAATTATTGAAGCTAGTCAGTGACAGAGATGAAAACAGAACTAGTTGTTCCTAGCTCCCAGCTCTCTAATCAATGCACTAACTACACCAGTGATACTCAAACTGAGGCTTGTGAGCTGCAAGTGGCTCTTTAATGTGTCTCCTGCAGCTTTTTGCAGCACATGATATTAAAGTTATTGAACAATCAGGATGCTTTTATTGTTATTAACCAATTAAGTGACCAACTTGCACTAAGTTATTAACTTATTTTCTGTGAGAATTATATATAAAATATTTATTTATAATAATAATATAAATATACTATTCTCACAGAAAATAAGTTAAAAACTTAGTGCAAGTGTATATATATATATATATATATATATATATATTATTCTCACAGGAAAATATAAAATTAAATATTTCTTCTGTCATACTGTTTAAATAGTACTATAGTAAATGAAACAATGAATTCACACTATTGTGGGTCTTTTGGGTAATGCTGATGGCTAATTTGGGTCCTGAACCACTGAGGTCTGAGTATCACTGAATTAGACCATGCTCCCTCTTCAGAATATTCCCATTCTCCATAAAAATATTGCACGTGAGATTTTGTGAATAAAATTGATTTTTAAGAATTTTTCAGTACCAAAGTTCTCATGACTGGAAATATCAAAATTTGGGGAATATACAACTGCACAAAATTAGGGAAAACATTTTCACAAAATAAAATATTCACCAATTTAACCTGGCTCCTAAAGTTTACCTCTAACAACATATGGTTTTGGGAGAATGGGAAGCTTCCTCTTTGCATCACATGAAGGAGGATCACACTGAAAACACTTATTTTCCTCCATAGTCTCACACTGCCCCAAGGGAGGAAGCTAATGATGCCATTTAAGATGTGAGAATTACATTGCCAATAATTTACATTGCTAATAATGATTAGCAAAGCACTTACATATGTGCTTTAGGGCTTTGCTGAACTGGAACAAAAGAGACTTTAAAAAATGACATAACTGAAGGCATGGTCTTTCTCCCAGTGAAGTGGGTAGCAAAAATTCTATTGGCTTCAGTGATACAAAATTGGATGATAGGAATGCATAAGGGAGGGAACATTGGGGATCAATGCAGTAATGAAAACAGAGAAGAAAATGGTCTCAGGGATTGATCTGGTGCCCACTGAAATCAGCAGGAATCTGTTCACTGACTTTAATGGGTCTTGGATATGGCCCTCGTTATTTATCTACTCAAGCACTTAGAGTATCCATTCATATTCAGCACTGCATCGTGAGGACTATAAATACAATAATCCATCATAAAATATACTCTGCAAATTAAATGTCAAGTAATTTAACCTACAAAATTCTTTCCAAAAGAGATCCTTCACCTCTAAGAGTTTTCCTCTTTCAGCTCTCAAGATGTGTAAAAGGATGCAAGGCTCACATGGATATTTTCAAATGTCTCTACATTTCAGAAAGGTTAATTAAGGACCATGCAAACAGATTTGCATGTCAAAAATGCCCATAGAGATTTATTGGTTGTTCTTTCTTTCTTTCCTTGTTTTTTTTAATGCCTTATTAGCACAATGTAAGACACCTACAAGCCATATCATTTTTCAATTAACCTATGCTTTATATCCAAAACTAGTCTAGTATTTAGGAATCATATTTTTCCCAACCAAATTTATATTCTGGATGCTAAATAATGTTCTTTTTCCTTTTTAAGTAACAAACATTTTAATTTGCCACTTGAATAGGAAGGTATTAGATTCCTATATATTCTATAACTGAATCTATATATAGACATAGGCCTGCAGTCCTTGACTTCTGTGAAGTTTTAAGAGTTCATTAATGCAAGTTTGGGCTCTTAGATCTTAGTCCCAGTGAATATTTTATACACTTGTGTAACTTGCCCTTGTGTAAAATCCATATTAGGGACCAAATTATGTGCTGACTTATACCACGAACACCACCACTGGCTTCAGTACCATTGCACAAGATTTAGGTCAGCAAAGTATTTGTCCCTGCATGTCACAGTTCATATCTAAAATGATAAATGGCTACACTATAGAAAATGAAGAGTGCCTGGAAAATCTCCAGTGTCAAAGGTGTCCTGTCTGTGGAAGGAAGAGGTTGCTAGAATGACTTGTCAAAATATTATAGCACTTGTACAATATTACCTTTCAGTCTTTGTGTCACCTTAAACATCTGGTCTCTCTCTTTGTCTCTCTTTGAGAAGAGTGCTGTGTATTTGTATTAGCTCTCTTTTCATGTTCTTGAGTCTTATGGTCTATGTCATGCTTATTTTGTAATGGGTTGTTGTATGTTATCCTATAATGTGCATACTCTTCTCTCCTGCTTTAGATTATCTATGTCTCTTTATTGGCAGAGATGTTTATGTAGGTTTCTTTTTTAAAAAAAGTTTTGAAAAGCATGTATATACATTTTAAATTTAAAATAAATGTGCATACAGTATGGGTGCATTTATAAATAAATATAAATGGACTTGTCTACAGGCTGGCCTGATTTTCATTTGCAGTTAGTTCCTTTTATACCAGGCTGGCAATGTACATAAGAATGGCCATACTGGGTCAGACCAAAGGTCCATCCAGTCCAGTATCCTGTCTTCCGACAGTGGCCAATATGAGGTGCCCCAGAGGGAATGAACAGAACAGGTAATCATCAAGTGATCCATCAAGTGTAAAAGGAACTTAGAGTGGGAGTAAATCACATTTACAGTGCCAGGATGGTGTCAAGGAGAATCAGGCCCTTTATGTATAATAATAGATACACACATTTTAGATAGATTAATATCTAGAATATATTTAGAAATATATAGATAGTTAAGACCATTGATGCTTATTAATAATAATTAATGCACTGACTGACTTACTGTATTAATCTAACATTTTTATAGCACTTGTAATGAAGGGACCTAGGTGATATACAATAATTAACAAAGGCACTTGGGTGATATACAATAATTATTAAATGCATACAGTGTTCATGCCCAAATTAACTCAAACAATTCTGTCCTGTCAAAAGTATATGAATATAATTTGAAGTGTAATATTTCAACTTTGTTATGTAGTCATATTTTGCATGGCTCTTCTTGTGGATGTGCAAGAGAAAGAATCTCCCAGCACCTCAAAGCAGCAGTAGGAAACAACTGTGATCCTTGCACATGGTGCTGTACAGAGACTCCTTCCTCTATGCATTGTTTATACATATTACTCATATTTATGGCATCTTGATACTAATATTTTTACTCATGATTATTTTAACTACTTCTCTTTATAAGAAAACTAACTATTTATTAACAGTAGCATTTCTTAGGTTTTTGGTGAGAATATGTAATCAGGCTTATAGATAATCAACCTAGAATCAAGGTCTGATTTAACATACACGTTCTATTTGCCCATAAGTCATGTGTATGAAACAGGTGACAAGAATATCTAGCTTCCTGAGTCAAGTTACAGTACATCTGTTTTTCCTCTATTGCCATCTTTTCTATGCCCCATAAATAACAGCTGTGGAAGCTGAGATGCATGGAGATTTTCAGACTGCAGGTACCAGTAGCATGTAATTTAAACAGAAGAGCTGGTTGATAAGAATATAAGAACAGCCATATTGGGTCAGACCAAAGGTCCATCTAGCCCAGTAACCTGTCTTCCAACAGTGGCCAATGCCAGGTGCCCCAGAGGGAATGAACAGAACAGGTAATCATCAAATGATCCATCCCATGTCGCTCATTCCCAGCTTCTGGCAAACAGGCTAAGGAAACCATCCCTTCCCATCCTGGCTAATAGCCATTGATGGACCTATCCTCCATGAAATTATCTAGTTCTTTTTTGAACTCTGTTATAGTCTTGGTTTTCACAACATCCTCTGTCAAGGAGTTCCACAGGTTGACTGTGCGTTGTGTGAAAAAATACTTCCTTTTGTTTGTTTTAAACCTGCTGCCTATTAATTTCATTTGGTGACCCCTAATTTTTGTGTTATGTGAAGGAGTAAATAACACTTCCTTATTTACTTTCTCACACCACTCATGATTTTATAGTCCTCTATCATATCCCCACTTAGTCATTTCTTTTCCAAGCTGAAAAGTCCCAGTCTTATTAATCTCTCTTCATATGGCATCTGCTCCATATGCCTAATCATTGTGTTGCCCTTTTCTGAATCTTTTCCAATCCCATTTTTTTTTTTAGATGGGGCGACCACATCTGCATGCAGTATTCAAGATGTGGGCTGTCAAGGTTCCTCCTCCACTCTGAACTCTAGGGTACAGATGTGGGGACCTGCATGAAAACTTCCTAAGCTTACTTTTACCAGCTTAGGTTAAAACTTCCCCAAGGTACAAATTAATTTTATCCTTTGCCCTTGGAATTTCCACTGCCACCACCAAACTTTAACTGGGTTTACTGGGAAATGTAGTTTGGACACATCTTTCCCCCCCAAATCCTCCCAACCCTTGCACCCCACTTCCTGGGGAAGGTTTGGTAAAAATCCTCACCAATTTGCATAGGTGACCACAGACCCAAACCCTTGGATCTGAGAACAATGAAAAAGCATTCAGTTCTCTTACAAGAAGACTTTTAATAGAAGTAAAGGAATCACCTCTGTAAAATCAGGATGGTAGATACCTTACAGGGTAATTAGATTCAAAACATAGATAATCCTTCTAGGCAAAACCTTAAGTTACAAAAAAGACACACAGACAGGAATAGTCATTCTATTCAGCACAGTTCTTTTCTCAGCCATTTAAAGAAATCATAATCTAACACATACCTAGCTAGATTACTTACTAAAAGTTCTAAGATTCCATTCCTGCTCTATCCCCGGCAAAAGCAGCATACAGACAGACACAGACCCTTAGTTTCTTTCCCTCCTCCCAGCTTTTGAAAGTATCTTGTCTCCTCATTGGTCATTTTGGTCAGGTGCCAGCGAGGTTACCTTTAGTTTCTTAACCCTTTACAGGGGAGAGGATTTTTCCTCTGGCCAGGAGGGATTTTAAAGGGGTTTACCCTTCCCTTTATATTTATGACATGGGCATACCATGGATTTATATAGAGACAGTATGATATTTCTTTCTTAATGATTCTCAATATTCTGTTTGCTTTTCTGACTGCCAATGCACATTGAGTGGATGTTTTCAGAGAACTATCCACAATGACTCGAAGATCTCTTTCTTGAGCGGTAACCGCTAATTTAGACCCCATCATTTTATATGTATAGTTGGTATTATGTTTTCCACTTTGCATTTCTGGTTTTGCTGTTTAAATTATGAAATATGAAATGGGCACCAAGAATCTGATAGGCCTACCAATATATCTGCCATTTCTCTAAGAGACCTACCAATATTTCTGCCATTCGCTGGGTCACAACACACAGAGTATACATATCAAAAGGCATCTTGCAGATATAAGGAGAGACAGTGACTATCAGGGGACTAAATTCTGAATGGGTGGTGAACAATCTAATGGCCCAGTCCCATGAGGCGCTGGATGTACTTATGGAGCTGGGCTGCCTCGTTTTCTATCACCGCTTAGATAGGACAGTGAAGGGCTCCATAGAAAACTCTACTATAGAGAGACCCAAATTCTGAGGTCCTTAATTTCCATCCACTCCAACTGCAGTCAGTTTCAGACAGCTATGGTTTCTTAATTTAAATTAATTCCTTTCAAATATTTTCTTACTGTAAATAAGTCTGCAATTCTTCAGTCCAATCTGACTGCTTTGAGCCACTCTGGGGGTTTAAAGCTGCTGTGAATCCTATTACATGGCAAGGGTAGGATTTCCTTCTCCCAAACCCCCAGACAAGCTGAATCCCTGGGTAGCATGGAGGCTCCAGAATCACCTCTACTTTTGCATCCCACCACAGGGGACATGTCCTGGGGAAATGGGGGGCAATCCTAGGCCCTTTTCATTTCTGGTTACAGCAATGGTTCCACGGGATCATGTACAGCCAGACATAAATTGAAACAATCGTCAGACTGTTGTAACTTACACAGGGGACAGGCCTCATTCCCAGCCAGTCACAGGATCAGAGGATTGTAAAGAGGTTAATAGCCTCACCTCTTCAAGTCTGGCAGAGGATAGTTCAACTAAACCTAGGTTAGTTCTGGCTAATGTTCTAAAATGCTGTTTTATATTATTTACAACCTTAATTCTGTCTTATTATATTTTTCTTTTAGGGATGATAACACGATTACCATCGTTTTAGTTGTAATGTTCATTCAGAATATATTTTCTAACCATCTCCATGCTAACAAAAAACCCTAGCTGCTGGTGCTTCTTTTGACATTCATGAATGTACTATCAGTTTCACACATTGATCCAGAATCCTGGTCCATGTTATTTAAATTGTCTCCTGCAATCTTATTCTTATTTTTGATGCTGTGTACAAAACACCCCAATTGTTAGCAAAAGCTTGAAATATGCAGAGAATAACTTTTATATAATGAATAACTTGGCACCTGAGTTGCATATTTAAAAAGAAAAGGAGTACTTGTGGCACCTTAGAGACTAACAAATTTATCTGAGCATAAGCTTTCGTGAGCTACAGCTCACTTCATCTGATGAGCTGTAGCTCACGAAAGCTTATGCTCAAATAAATTTGTTAGTCTCTAAGGTGCCACAAGTCCTCCTTTTCTTTTTGCGGATACAGACTAAAACAGCTGCTACTCTGAAACCTATATTTAAAAAGGTCTGTGATACTAGCTCATTCTCTACTACATTGGAAGCAGTAACATTTTAGTTTGCACAAATAAATACACTGAAGTCTTTTAATTGTATCCCATTTCTCTGGTGTGATGCTGTATGATTGCAACATGACCATTTATATCTTTAATATTGCCAAGACAATTGCAACGAATCTTGTACAAGTATATTATGTATGGTGCAAACAGAAAAGTTATGATCTGCTGAGTATGATTATACTCTTATGTGCATATATCATTTTTGTATCTGAAGTTATGAATATTGACTATATTTCAAATGTGTTTGCTCCTGGGGTAACACACATTGGGTAATTTACATCCAGCTTGGCCAGCAGATTGTGAATGAACTATTCAAGGAGATAACCCATTGAAGAATATTTAACTTTCACAATGAACCATAGAAGAAACTTGTCCCCACCTGGTGAGCCATCTTGTAGACGCCTTAGCCAGAATATGGGTAATGTCTACGCCTATTAGTCATTGAAGCATGCAAGATCACGTGACTTGCTCATGTGTCCCTGGACTACATCTTGTGCCTGTAATTTCCCACAATTTAAGACTGCGAGCATTCCCTGCACATGGAAGAAGGTATAGAAAACCCTGGAAGCATTGCCATTTTGCCTCTTTCTTGCTGTGATCTCTGGACTATGGGTTTACAATAAAAGGAGCATTCCAATCAATGGACCTTCTAATCTTTTGGAAGTTACCAGAGACTTTACAAGCCAACAGTCTGTAACATCACTGCTACAAACCTGATCCCAGAACTTTGCAATGAGTCTATGTATTTGTTTTCCTTGACCACTATAACTCTCTCCTCTTTCTTTTCTCTTATAAATAAAGCTTTAGACATTAGATGCTAAAGGATTGGCAACGGTGTAATTATTGGGCGCGATCTGAGTTATACTTTGACTTGGCTATCTGATGAAATTGGTTTTAAATAACCACTCATCATTAAGTCTAATGTCTGGGTGGTGAAACAAGGGCTGGGATTCCTAAAGTGACTGTAATTTGGTCTTCTTGTTAACCAGTGTGGTGAGACAGAAGTTTACCTTTGCTTCTGGCTTGATATATCTGATAATAGAATAACCACCCATTCTGGAGTGAGTCTGCCCTATTTCTCAGCAGTTTGTCCTGAATCTGGTATCCTCAGCTGTGACCCACTGAGGCAAGGTGATATCTGGTCATTCCCATAATCATCTAAAGTCTATAGATTATATCTATTGCAATATGTATTTATATTGATATTAATACTTCGCATAACTCCAAGTCTGCAGATAATAAAGGGAATACCCAGAAGAATGGAATAAATAAAATTGAACATTCTTATACACCCACAGCACTCCCTTCTAAGATTTAATTTGGCTGGCAGTCTGGAAAATACCAGTAATCTAAGGGTAAATTGTAGTAAAATCTTTCTGACATTTTTGAATTATATAATTACCCAGAATTCATAATCTACTGTTCTGACATCAAACAAAATGCTAAATTATGACTTCTTGGTTTTTTTTTAAAACCTCATGTATGTATATAAAAGAGAGATAAAGAATTCTATTCTTTATCTACTTCTTCTCAGGGAGATGAGTCAAGATTTGAGGACTTGACAAAGCCCTGGCTGGGATGATTTAATTGGGGATTGGTCCTGCTTTGAGCAGGGGGTTGGACTAGATGACCTCCTGAGGTCCCTTCCAACCCTGATATTCTATGATTCTATGATTGTATGATTTAATGAAAGGTCCACATTTATTTTCCTTAAGAAAAACAGAAGAATTTTTTAAATTATAAAAATATCTTCTTAATTTTCATTGTGGTTTCTTTAATATTTTGTCCAGAAGCCATAGATTAGAAAGCATAATAATGTGTGGTAGGAAAACCAAGACATGAGATGTAATATCTGGAGGTGGTGAAATTTTGTCTGTCCCCACTGAAATCAATGGCAAAACTTCCTTTGACTTTACTGGGTCAGGATTTCACCGTATATCATTAGAAATCAATGAGGGGAATTATTACTTAACATCCATATACTCAGAATGCCTTCACTCTACGTTATATGTTTTCCAGAATGTGTGCATATGAGTTTTAAGTTTTATATTTATAAATTTACTAAATTTCCTATTTCTTTTGATCTTTCAGTATCTTTTTAGGGTGGGATTTTTAGGCTGGGATTTTTAAAGGATGCTATAGGAGTTAGGCATCCAACTCCCACCAAAATTCAATTATTATATCTCCTAATTGAAATATACTGAATTTACAACCTGAACTATAGTTTAGCAATATTTTTTGGCCATTTACTCCCCTGGTCCTTGCCCTCAGAATTTCTCTACGTTTCTAAAGGGAAAACAAATAAACAAACAAAAATTAGTTTCTCCTGGCTAGGTCTACTAAGGATTTAAGGACCACTTCCACCTCATTGATATCAGCACAAATGTTGCCAGTGATATTAATGGGAACAGAATCAAGTTCTTACTAATTTTGCTGAGCTGAGTGTGACCCCATCTGCTAAATCCATAAACAGAAACCACTTATATCAAGCAGTTTCTCAAGGCTGTTTCTACCAAAAGTTTTTGTAGTCTCTGTGAGCCTTGGAAAGGCTACTTTGGACTTATTGGACTGACGACAGTATGAATGATTTGTAGCAAAATAACTCTTTGTTTAAGCAGTCAACCTTTAAAAAAATACTCAAAACCACTACTGCAGATTAAGACAGATTAAAAATGGAATTTCCAGTCCAAACTGTTTTTGAGACGTGCCAATTTTTTTCCTACAAATTAAAAAGAAAATTCTCATTTTAATTCACCTCAAATTGGGATGCATATTTTTCCACGGGATGAAGGCCACACACAAGAAATCTTAAAGACACTATTTTATTTTGAGGAAAGAGGTTTGTGTATATGGGAGAGAGAGAAAAAAAGACAGAAAATTGGGAGTAGAATGGAAAGCTGGTTAAAACCTTAACTCTGGAGAAATTACTATATTTCTAAAAGAGATCATACATTTTCAATTATATTTGCATACACACACATATATGCTGTACATTAATCACATCATGATTATTTTATGAATTATTACAGAACCCTCCATTTAGTAAGTGATATACTGCCAGTACACTGTTTTTTCTTAATATCTTCCTTTAAGTAAATCTGCATTCTGAGAAAAGTGCATGTAAAATTCCCAGATGAAAAAAAAAACTTATACCTTATTTGGGAATCCTGCCAAACTTTTATTTTTAAGGACTTTATATACTGAGATAGGCAGCACATTATGCTGAAATAAACACTATGGCTTCTGGCACAGGAAGAGTTAATCTAAGATGCAAAATACAAAATTCACATCAAATGCACTATACATCACTCCTGTGCTCTTTTAATGAGCTTTAATCCTGGATAGATTTTCAAATGAAAGGAACTAGAATAAACAATGCTGCAGAACTGCTTGATGTAAAAAAATAAAAATAAAATAAAAATAGAAATAAAAAAACCACCACCACTGAGAATGGAAAGTTACTAGAATAATCATTATAAAAAAGAATTTTGTACTTTTGACACACTATGTTGTTCTAAGACGTTTGTTCACTTAAATGTACCTGGGTCCTTTTGCCCTATTAGACTTCACCCTATTCATAATTAATGTTTACTTTGTTTCTATTACACCTCCTGAGCAGATTTAACTTGTTCTTGGGGCAAATAGATGATGCTGAACACTGACTAAATAACAGTAGCTGAATCATTATCCTGTTCTACAGAATTTCTCTTACCTGGACACCATCAGATGCAGGGATATAACTTGCCCTTTTAAATGTGTCTGTCACGTTTCTGAGAATTTCCACAGAAATCAGAAGATCCCCTGCATAAAAGTTTTTCCTCTGAGTTAAATCCAACAGTGTTTTGGTCACCTGGGACATTCCATCACCAGCCAGCATCCTCTGTCCTTTGGCCAGATGCTCTTTAATCTGTGACAATCAGAAGTGTGAAATAAATATCAGAACCTACTTTACTGCATTTAAAAATGTCTCAACCACAATAAACATAATATAATCCAAACATCCTTAGGAACTTCGAGAATCCCACTGCTCTAACAACCAATGTATTTTTTTATTAAGGATGAGACCAAATAACTTTAGAACAGGATACAATGAAAAGCATGTGATTTCTCACCGACCATTAGAACATTTAGTTTGACCTCCTTTATATCACAGGCCATTACATTTCATGCCATTACCCCTGTATTGAGCCCAAAGACTTCTCAACGCCTCTGTTCCAAAAGAAATACATTGGGCTAGACTGTTTAACCTACGGGCCACAGTATGATCATGTATTTCCAGTCTTTTCCAGAGCAGCAGCTGTAGAGTCATTGTCCCTGATTCAGATACAATGGTTCAGGAACCATGTGGGAACAAGGGCCAAAGCACCCCAAATGGTACTCTTTAAAAGCTTGCAGTACATGCTATCAGCCTTGCCAGCCCAGCTGGGCTGACCAGTGTGGAAATGGAGGCAAGGACATGGACCCGTCATTGACCATCCTGTCCCCTTTAAGGGCACTAACATTATTAGAGGTACAATCCTGGAACAAACCTTGTGCTCATGAAGTTCAAAAACTGTGAATAGGTCCTGTGCAGCAATCAAGGAGAGATGGCTTATTTTGCTCGCTCACCCTCTGCAGATCTGTGCAGGGCCAGTGAAAAATGTAGCCCATAGTGTGCATAGAGATGGAAGAATATGTCGACCCTTGGTCGGAAGCTGAACTTGTGGATTTCAAGTATTTCTAAAGTCAACTCAATATTTAGGTAAGATGTGCAGCATATCACAAAGAGGGATGTCATAAGGCCAGCATGTGCTGAAAAAGAATGCCAAGGTTTTAAGAAACCTGCTTTTTGTACCATATGAAAGTAAAAGTTCCTCTGAATCCAAGACAAGTTGAAAAAAGATAAAGTAACCTGGACAGACCTTCACACTATCCAAGATAGCTACAGAGGCAACTTAAAAGCTAGCCGCAAAACTGACTGATACCGCCTCTGAAAATATACTTTCAATTGCTTTTTATCTTGGCCTGATTACTGATATCCAAAGGAAAGAAGACTGATGTAATGCAACGTGATGGTGGCATGGAACGAAGGGGATAAATGTACCCTACATTACCTTCCACTGCTGCCTTTTGTTTTGTTATGTTTTAATTTCAAAGAAAGAAAAAAAAACTGTAGCAAAAAATGCAGCACATGAAAAAAATCAATAATGTTTTAAGGAAAGTGCTATATAAAGTGCTATATAAAAGTACATTCTGACACATATAATTTAAATATTATTCACACTATAGTATAGTATAGTATACTATAGTATAGTATCATTTGGGCTACCCCCTTAAATGCTGTTGAGATACACTAGATACACTTGGCATAGCTGGGTGTTGGGTGCTCAAACATGGCCAGCTCTTAAGCCACTTTGTGGCTTTCCAATTCTGGGACAAAATCCCAGCAGAACTTAACGATGAGCCTCAGACTGCTCCATGTTATGCCCAGCTGCTCCCAGGGACCTTTCCAGTATCAGGAGATTTCCAGAGTGCAGCAGCACCCTGACAATGCCCTAGGAATACTCTGGGTGTAGAGGCAGCCAGGGATTGCTCCTATTTTGGGGGGCAGGGGAATCCTCAGTGGTTTTCATCTCCCAAGTTATCAGCTGCTGCAGGCATAACAGGGTGAGGATCTGATTCTATATGTTAACTACAAGAAAGCATTATTATTCAGTTTCAACAAACAAGTATTAGTAATATTAATGTAGGCAAATGAATTCTTTAGACAAATGTTTCAGAAGAATGCCTCCTTCAGTGTATGGAAAACTGAAAAGGGTAATTAGGCGAGAAACTTGTTTACAGAATTCATTTTCTTCAGTTTCCATCAGACTTAAGAGAGGGTTTTTAAAGTGAACTTGTAAGAAAACAAACAGTATGAAATGGGCATGAGAGAGGATAGAAGCACTTGTGATTTAGGCACTGGACTGGGGGGTTGAGGAGACCTGGCTTCAATTCCTGTCGATACCACAGACTTTCTAGGTGACCTGGAGCAAGTCATTTCATCTCTCTATCCTTCAGTTGCTTGTCTCTAATCTTGGGATAATTAAACTTCTCTCCCCCATTGGGGTGACATGAAATACATCCATTAAGATTACAAATGCAATGGTGATGGGGACCACATAAGCATCCAGACAGATACTTGCACATGTTGGGAGAAACCAGATACTGCATTGGCCAAAACCACCAGGGAAGGAAAATGATTCGTGTGTGCAAGACAAACAATATGTAATAAAGACACTGTTCTATCCCTTAGTTTGTTTACTACTGTCTTGGCTGTCTTAGCTGCACATCTATAAGTTCACAATAACTGCTTTTCAACAAAACAAACACTGTGAATCCAAATACAGATTCAAGAATCCTTGTCCCTGGCCATGTCTTCCTTTCCCCTTTTATATTCCATGACACACACACTTGAGAAGCCACAGAACTCATAGTCAAAATATATAAGTTCTTTTCTTGACTGTGCTCCTGACTCTGTGGCCATGGGCAAGCTACAACTTCTCTGTACCCCTGCATCCCCACCGGTAAAACAAAGATAATACCTACAGTATCTACATAACTGAGAGATGGGAGCTCCAATATTCATTAGCTAGAGTTAAACTGGACTGCATGTTTGTTTTGCTTACATCTCTACCTGGGCTACCTAGACATGGTGACTTCCTTTTGGAAACAGACAAGGACTGAGTGGGAAGGGTGGTAAATAGGGGGAGCCTTGTCTCCAGCCCTCCTATGTATGTGTGAGGGTGTTATGGTTAGTAGCAATATATGCTGGCATAAAATATTACTACCCCAGGATCAAGGGAAAGAAGAGTGGAAATTGTGGCTACAGCTCCTTCATGGAATGCTCCTACTGTAGGGCCTAACAAGAAGCACTATGGGCTGTGTCCTTGTGACAAATTGAGCCCTTGTGACAAAATCTAGCTGTGGTTACCAGCTGCCTAACCATATTATATTTTTTGTAGGCTTGGCAACAGAGGAGAGTTTTAAGGAGGGATTTGAAAGAAGATGGTGAGATGGCTTTGAGTTCCCTGCAAACATCAACAAAGCCACCTGGCTGTCCTTTTTGAAGCTCTCCTTTGTCTTGATGCCTATTCAGCTACCCACTCAACAGTGGATAGCTGTGACCACTGCTTATCATGCGGACCACTATTGTCTTATTGTCTTGCGTTCCACTCATTCATGTGTCCACTTGTTATCTTTCATCTTAGATTACAGACTCTCGGGGGTGGAGACCATCTTTGTTCAGCACCTAGAACAGTTGGATCTTGATCCATGACTGGGGTCCTTAGGCACTACCATAGTACAAATAATAAACAACACTAATCCCCTTAATGTCTTTAAAGCTCTTGAACATATAAGGCACTGTAGGGGTGTGTTTACACTACAGAACTTTACAAACCTGTAGCTGTACCAGTGGGAGCCCTAGCACAGACATAGCTCCCACAGCAAGACACATTTTTACTACATGCTGATGTGGTGGTAAAAACGGTCCCAGCAGCAGGAGCTTTGCTGACACTAATGTTCTCACAGGCAATGGGATTTTATAAGACTAAAGAGTGGTAAGTATTAGATTTTGGGGCCAAATTCAGGAGTGGCATAAATAGTGGAAGAAGTTACAATATCATGAGGCAGTGAAAGTGAATGCAAATGAGTGAGAGTTAGTGGAAGGGTCCAGCGGTAGACAGAAGAGCAACCAGCAGGAGGAAATAGGAAGGTGTAAGATACAGCAGCCCCCTCCCACCAATGTATCTTAGCAAAATATAATGTATGCCACCATTTACATCACCCCTGATTTGAGTCTGGGCTGCATAGCAAATGTGGTGTTTGTCTGCATGCAATGCAGAAAATGGTGCAAGATGCTGACTACCATTTCCATAACTGCACTTTGTCCTTATTTCCCACTGTAGTATGGTTCACAAACCCCCTTGCACCCTCTTTCTATGCCATGCAGGTTCACTGCTATTGTGTGAAACAACTGAGCATATTTTCACACTACTGCATGAATCTGCAGACAAATACCTTGAATGGATTACTAATGTTAGGCATGTAACTGCTACACACCACTTTAATCACAGGCTAGATCTTCAGCTGGCGTAAACTGGCATAGTTCTATTACCTTTAATGGATCTGTGTAAATTTACACCACCTCAGGATCTGGTCCCATATGACTAATACTCTGCATGTGTACTCTAAGTGACAGTCAGGCTTAATGGGAGTTAGATATGCCTAGTTATGTCACAAAGGTCTGTGAAAAATTGTAGCACTCTGGGCACCATGATTAGGCCGACCTAATCCCTAGCGTAGCTGCAGCTAGGTGGATAGAAGAATTCATCCGTCAATGTAGCTACCGCCTCTCGAACAGTGGATTAACTAATCAACCAACGGAAAAACTCCTTCTGTAGACACAGCTTCAGGGTGAGGATGCAGATTGTTCTCATCAGAAGGCCCAGACAATAAAGAGTTATATTTTTCTCTACATCCTTGTTATTGTCTATGCCACAGGATTATTCACTGCCTTCCATTGCCCAAGAAAGTTACTCCGGACAACACTCAAGGTCTTTCTAGCATTCTGTGGAGGTCATTTTTTAGTAGCCTTCCAGGCAAGCTCATTGAAAATAAAGTTTATGAGCCGAGAGATGGTGAAATGAAGCAGCTGTTAAAGTGATACTTCAATTGTCAGCCCTGCCTCTAGCAGCATGTACAGCATATCTACATACAGTACTTGAAAAAATTACTGAAATGTTTAGCTGGACATTGACTTAGAGTTCAACCTGTCTACATCCCTTGATTTGTCAGCATCTATGATCCAGCTAAAGGGAATAAAAATTAACCTTGACAATGTCAAATCTCGGCCCCCAGTATCAAACTGAACATTTATATACAGTACTATAGTTACAGGAAATCTGAACAGTTATACTCAGTCTGAAAAGACTCCGAACAACAAATATTCAAATGATAGAAGATTCTAAGAAGTGATCAGTTTAAGGAATCACTAAGAATATTCCCATCCTTTATTTGTTTTTAATTTTGCCATTTGATGGCTTGAGTTAATGATTTGGTATTGCTAATACCATTGATGCGTTTTAATGTAGGACCCCTACATAAAAATAAAAATAAATTAGTTGAAAGAAAAATATATCCTAAAATATTCTTTCTGATCTGCAAAAGACTTTGTTTTGTATCTTCATACCTCAGCTAGTCCTTAATGATAAATTAATTTAACATTAAAACTTTGTAGAGTCTTAACCTGTGGATTTCAATACACTTAGGGTATGTCTACACTGCAATGAGACACCCATGGCTGGCCTATGCCAGCTGACTTGGGCTTGTGGGACTCGGGCTAAGGGGCTGTTTAATTGTGGAGTAAACATTCAGGCTCGGGCTGCCGCCTGAGCTCTGAGACCTTCCCACCTTGCAGGCTCCAGGCCGAGCCAGAATGTCTACTCCACAATTAAACAGCCCCTTAGCCCAAGTCCCTTAACCCCACCCCAGGCAGCTGGCTCAGGCCAGCCATGGGTTATTAATTGCAGTGTAGACATATCCTTAATGAACATTAATTAATTAATTTATCCTCACAACACTCCTGACATATCATTATTATTATACCAATCTTATGTCTAGAAGGAATTGAGGCTCAAAGAGGTTTTATCTAAAATTATCAAATATGAGTTAGGCACCTAAGTAAATGGCCTAAAAATACATCTGTGTCTTTTATTGACCCATTCCAGTAGGCATATATGCCATTCTAGGCTGCATTGAACTCATTCAGCATAGCTGTGTTTAACTTTTAACTTGGTGTCTCTGCAAGGAATCTGTCTCTTTGAGACTTAAGCTGAGGGAGAGAAACACATGTTAACATTCCTTAATTTAGTTTCAGGAATATGAAATCAAAGTTCCATATACTTTTCTTTCAACTAATTTATTATTATTTTATTAATTATTAAGGATTTTTAATGGAAACAAATCGAGTCTAAAGTAGTTTTTAGAGTCCAAGAGTTGTATTATTTTTTTAAAACATCATTATGGTAGCACCATAATAATAACTCAGGCAAACGTACAGACCATAAAAACACACAGAAGAACATGCTCCTCTTCCTTGCATATTTACAATCTAATCTCATATAACAATCATCTCTTCCTTTTTGGCATTAAAAGGCATTTATTAAAGGGATTGCTAATGCAATAAATAACTTTTTCCAAATACATTATAGTGAAATGAGTTGGTGGTGCCAGTCCAGGTCATCGTACATAGCTGTATATTTAAAAAACCACCACTGCAATTTGCACTCTTATAAAAAATGTCATGAGAGACTAAGAACTTAATGGATATGGAAACTGAATTTTCTTCTTTTCTCTAGATCAGTGGTTCTCAACCAAGGGTACCTGTACCCCTGGGGATATGCAGAGGTGTTCCAGGGGGTTGTCAGCTCATCTAGATATTTGTCTAGTTTTACAAGAGGCTACATAAAAAGCACTCATGAAGTCAGTACAAACTAAAATGTCATACAGACAATGACTTATTTAAATGCTCTATATACTGTACACTGAAATGTAAGTACAATATTTATATTCCAATTTATGTATTTTATAATTATAAGATAATAATTAGAAAGTAAGCAATTTTTCACTCCTAGTGTACTTTTGTATTTTTATGTCTGATTTTGTAAGCAAGTAGTTTTAAACTGAGGTGAAACTTGGGGGTACGCAAGACAAATCAAACTCCTGAAACAGGTACAGTAGTCTGGGAAGGTTGAGAGCCACTGCTCTAGATGTGGTCCATCTTGGTTATGACTGGAAGCTCATTGGAAGAAAAATGTAGAAACTGCCACTGTACCTGTTCTGTGGAGTTACTGGATTCTCCTCTCACATTCATCAGGTTTACACCAGTGCAACTCTATTGTCTTTAGTGAACTTACTCTTGATTTGCACTGGTATAAATAAGAGGAGAATTGTTTTCACTGTATAGAGCATTTCTGCCCCGGTGTCATTCAGTTACCAAACCACTTTATTGAAAGAAAAAGGAGTGTATGAGCATAGATGCCCCCACACAACATACATAGTACTACACATAGTTCACTGGCAAGCTGAATCTTTGCACATAAACCAGACGAACTGTATGTGTTTAGCGCTTACCGTACAGTGCATGTTGCAGAAAATCTCAGAAAATCAGCTACTGCCGGTGCTGCTCTTATATATTTTTAGATTAAGTGTGAGAATTGCCCAGAGGGATCCTAAATTCTAATTGCCCTCCCTTTATCCCCCCAATAGGAGGCTTTCATAAGATTTTTACTACTCTCACCCATTCCACAGTCTTCTTTTTATTATACTATTATTAAGTGTTTTATTGCCACTAATTCCAGCCCTAGAGCTCTGGCCTTCAAAGAAGCATCATGTGCAGCTGCATTCCCCTAGGATTGATTTTGACTACTACATACAACTGCACAAATATAGTAATTGATTTTTGGGGGGTCTGCATTGATGCATTCCTTAGTACAGATGGCCATGAGAAAGCTTCTACATTTAAGTTCTTCCGCTACATTTATGAATAGGAAGGTTGTAGGATTTTTCTCTAATAGTGGAAGACGTGGCTTTGGGGGAAACAATCACGACAGGAACTTCCATTTCTTTTCTTTTTGTTTTTTCCTTGTTGAATTTGTCACTGAGTTTGTTGAACCGGTTTATATGATGTTTTAAGTATTGCCACTTAGAACCTCAATTATCTGTGATTAATTCAGCTCACATTGGAATGCTGTGTGAGAGGTGGTTGGGTTTGTTTTTTTTTAAACCAGAGGGCATGTCTTAAAATTTTTGCATTCTCCATGTATAATGCAAGTTGACAGAAGCAGGAGTTGAGGGGAAAGAGAATGAGGAGTCTGAAAGGTTTGTTTTCATTTTATGACAGACATAGCATTGCTTGCGGGGTAAGTCTCTCACGGCTCTCCATACTGAGGGAACTGCAAAAGCTGGGGGGTATAGAGAGGGGACGTACTTCAAATAATTTGTCTTTTTTTTTTTTACACAGTAAGTTCTGTTTATCAGGGATCCTCCTTAAGCTTTCTCTCTCTCTCTCTTTCGTTAATATAGGCATTTATGTATTTATTTGATTATATATTGACGTGGTAGTTTGAAATCCTAGTCACCTTGTTTGTGTGTACAAGGTAATCAAAATTTGGCCCTATTTGAGTACATTATTATTATATTACAGTAGTGGCCAGAGACCATAAATCAGATTGGGGCTCCATCATGGCACATTCGATGCACAGCAAAAACACGGTTCCTGCTCCAAAGAATTTACAATCTAAGTACAAGATGAGAGACAACAGGGGGAAACAGCAAACAGGTAGGGAGAGCAAAAGGTAACAGAGGTATAATTATGTTAAGTGTAATGTACTGTAACAATTGTTTTCCAAGAGCCTAGCCAAATTCCTGAAATCGTCTGCCAGGTACATTACAGTGAACAGTTTTACTGTGGTGATAGACTTTAAGGAACAACTGCATGAGTGCTTTCTTTATCTAGTTCTTAAATGGCCTTCATCTTTCTTTTCCCCTCTGTAGTGGAGTTCACCTGTCGGCTGCAGTGTTGGTTGGCTCAGAATATCAATGGGATCAGCGCGCACTCAGAGCTGATCACTGCTGTAGCACAACTCAGCATTAGGGAGCAGCAGCAGAAACAATAGGAGAAAAGTTCACTTCACTTTTTTTTTTTTTGAAAGCAGACGTGATAAGAGGGATTGGGGATGGTGAGGCAGGAACCGTTATTGATATTTATGTGGGATTTAAAGAAAGGAGGTACAGAAATGGAAGGGAAGGAAGGCAAGGACATGCAGGGGCTTTGGTGATTTCAACCACCTTTGCACCCTTCAGATCCTGGCTGCCCTGGGGAATGAAGTGCTGGAAATGGCCCACCTTGATTATCATACACATTGTAAAGAGAGTGGTCACTTTGGATGGGCTATTACCAGCAGGAGAGTGAGTTTGTGTGGGGGAGGGGAGGGGCGGAGGGTGAGAAAACCTGGATTTGTGCTGGAAATGGCCCAACTTGATTATCATACACATTGTAAGGAGAGTGATCACTTTAGATAAGCTATTACCAGCAGGAGAGTGGGGTGGGAGAAGGTATTGTTTCATGGTCTCTGTGTATATAATGTCTTCTGCAGTTTCCACAGTATGCATCCGATGAAGTGAGCTGTAGCTCACGAAAGCTTATGCTCAAATAAATTGGTTAGTCTCTAAGGTGCCACAAGTACTCCTTTTCTTTTTGCGAATACAGACTAACATGGCTGTTACTCTGAAACCTGTTGCAATATAGAAAGCCCTGGAGACCTGTCTAAGTTACAGGAGACTCCTGGGACCAGTCAGTATCTCCTGCACAGCCCTGTGTTCCAATCCCCAAGCCTCACCCCAGCACACCGGGGCTTGTGAGGGGATCCTCAGGAGACAGCTTTCTGGGTGTCTCCCACAATACCTGTATTGGGGAATCTTCCCACAGCCAGAGTCAGCACTTTTAGGGCCCTTTTATGCCTCTCTGGTCCTTTCATACGGCCAGCCCAGGGGCAAAAGCAGGGGTCAGTCTTTTTTCCCCTCAGTCTTTCTTTTAATGTAGGATTTCTAGAGGAAAGAGGGGACATAACACTTGGAGGGGAAGAGGGAACATTTATTTTTTACTTATTTGAATGTATATTAGAGCAGCATTTCTGAAACTGGGGACTGAGGGGTTCTGAGGGTACTCCAGAGGGTCCACAGGCAATGCTGATCAACTCCTGCCCCTCCCTCCCTTAACTCCAAATGGGGAGATTTTAGGTGCTAAAAGTCCAGCGGTGCAATGGGGCTAAGGCAGGTTTCCTGCCTACCCTTGCTCTGTGCCACTCCCAGAAGCAGCCAGCACATCCCTACGGAACCTAGGGGAGGGGGGACAGGGGGTCTCCACACTCTGCCCCGGCCCCGAGCTCTGATTCCGCAGCTCCCATTGGCTGGGAACTGCGGCCAATGGGAGCCGTGGGGTAGGTGCCTGCAGGCAGGGGCAGTGTGTGGAGACCCTCTGGGCCCCCCGCCTAGGAGCTGCTGCCAGAGGGATGTGCCAGTCACTTTCGGGAACTGCCCAAGGTAAGCACTGCCTGGCCAGAGCCCGCACCCAAACTCCCTCCCAGAGCCCACACCCTGAAACTCCTCCCGCACCCAAACACCCTCCCAGAGCCCCCACCCCCCTCTTGCATCCCAACCCCCTGCCCCCTGGTAAAACTCAGTAAGAGTGAGCGATGGAGGCAGGGGGGATGGAGTGAGTGGGTGGTGGGTGGGAAGAGGTGGGGTGGGGTTTTGGGGGAAGGGCTTGGAGGGTGGAGTGGGGGTAGGGCTTGGAGCTGAGCATGGGGGTTTGGGGGGGTCCCTGAAAAATGTTAAATCAAAACGGGTGTTCTTGGGCTGCTAACGTTTGAGAACCACTATATTAGAGGGATTAAATGAGTCTTCAAAGGGATTACTTGCCAAGAAACAGGAAGAGCTCATCTTTACATTTCTCTGTACCAGATTCTGAAGCTCTGTGAGGAAAAACTCTCTGTATCAATACTTTACTCTGCCAAGAAAGGGTGAAAAGAGGGTAAGAGAAATGAGCCAACGCTGGACTTCTCCATTACTTCAAGTCCATTCCTCTTCCAGGGGAGGAAGGGAGAATTCTCCACCACAGGTTTGCTCTCTGCACACTTGTAGTTGCTAAATGGTAGCCAGTAGTTGCCTTTTTTTCTTGATCCTGTTTTTCTTTTTCTTCACCTGCTGGCTGCTTCCTCCTTCATTCACCACAGTGGGGACCCAGAGACAGGAAATGAAGGGAAGCAAAATGTGCAACCAGGGAAAGGAGGAGCACGGATAGCACTGATCAGGTGTTTCGAGAGATGAGGGAAAAAGAGTATGCTGCAACCTCTTCCCAAGCTATGAAGGAGATAGAACAGGGTCTACTGCTGCAACTCCCTGAGCCCACAGGCCTGGGAATGGGAAGATGATTCAACATGAACCAAAGTATGAGTGGGATGGGGCAGCAGTAAGGAGGAGTTGCTGGTGGGAACTACAAGTTCAAATCGCTGCAAAAAACCGAGTCTGCTCTACCCTGCAACTATGTAAAAAGAGATGAACCAGTGAACTAGCAGAGGAGGCAAAACATTGTATGGAAGCAGAGCAGTCATTTCATCGAGGAATACACTGACTGGCTGATAAGCTGCCCTTGTAATACAATTTGGAAAAAATGAAATCAGCTCTAATGAGCTGCAGCTGAGGCAAATCATTATTCACCTCAGAGTTTGTTTGATCAAATTATATTTCAGCCTACCATTTGCAATATAGTGAATAATATTGCTGAGCAGGAAGCAAAAGCAAAATTATGGCATGAACTAGAAGGAGTAGAAAAACAATTTTATGGGATATATTTTCATTTTCATATGCAAAAATTCACCTGCGTAATTCCCAATACACTAGGATGAGAATATACTCATGTAAGCAAACTTGGGAAATGTCTAGACGATAACACTATAATGTGAATTCATAACTGGTTGAAAGACCATGCTCAAAGAGTAGTTATCAGTGGTTCTCTGTCAAACTGGCAGAATAGATCTAGTAGGGTCCTGCAGAGGTCTATCCGGTACTATTCATGATTTTCATTAATGTCTTGGATAATGGTGTGGAACGTACGCTTATAAAATGTGTGGATGACACCAAACTGGGCAGGGTTGCAAGCACTTTGAAGAATTCAACCTTGACAAATGGGAAAATTAGTCTGTAATCAACAAGATAAAATTCAACAAAGACAAGTGCAAAGTACTACGCTTAGGAAGACAAAATCAAAATGGGGAATGACTGGCTAGGTGATACTACTGCTAAAAAGGATTTGGTAGTTATAATGGATCACAGATATGACTCAACATTGTGATGCAGTTGCAAAAAAAGGCTAAAATCACTCTGAAGTGGTATTAACCGGAGCGTTGTATGTAAGACAAGGGAGGTAATTGTTTTGCTCTACTTGACACTGGTGAGGCCTCAGAGTATTTGTCCAGTTTGGGGCACCATACTTTAAGAGGTGGACAAATTGGAAAGTGTTCAGATGAGATCAACAAAAATGGAAAAATGTTTAGAAAACCTGACCTATGAGGAAAAGTTAAAAAAGCTGGTTATGTTTAGTTTTGAAAAAAGAAGACTGAAGAGGGACCTGATAACAGTCTTCAAATATGATAAAGAGGATGGTGATCAATTGTTCTCCATATTCATTGAAGGTAAGACAAGAAGCAATAAATTTACTCATTAGCAAGGGAGATTTAGGTTAGGTATTAGGGAAAAATATCTAATTATAAGGACAGTTAAGCATTGGAATAGGAAGCTTTTAAGAACAGGTTAGATGATCTCCTGTCAGGGATGGTGTTAGCATTTTGGTCCTGCCTCAGCATATGGGGCTGGTTTAGATGATCTCTCAAGGTCCCTTTCAGCCTTAGATTAATCACTTGAAACTAATCAGTTATTTCTTATGTGAATCTTTGCTCCCAGACTCCCAAGAGTTAACCGTTTTTCTAACTTCATCTCCTCTTTAGAATAAGAGACTGATTTTCATGTATACATGCTTGATTCAGGAGATTAATTACCCAAGTTGGCACAAAATACTAGTGTTTGGCATCTAAATGCCTAAATATGAAATTTTAGTCATCTAAATTTGAAAATTGGGCTCCATTCATTCTTTAAGATAGATTTAGAAAATAAGAAGCAACAATGGAGAGATTTTCAGATATTTCTGATGACATTCAGAAAGCAAGACATATTGATTATGTGCTTTCCTAGACATCACTATTTATAGCATTTTCAGCACCATATACACATCTTATGCAGTCTTTGAATGGCCAAGAGCCACTTCAAGGAATTTCACTTTAGGTGCACAAGTTATTCTATCTTTGACGTGCAGCAGTGACATGTTATCAAAACTATCTTGTCTTTTCCAAAAGCTATGTTTGCTCTGGAGAAGGATTTTTAATGGTCCCCATGGACAAGTCATCTGAGCTAGTGATGAATTCATGGTAACTCCCCTTTTCTAAGTCTTTGAGAGGTTGGTGGTGGACCAGCTCCCATTGGAATTCAATAACCCTTAGTTTTCAGGACCCCAAATCAGTCAGGTTTCAAAGTTGGAGTCAGTGCTAGTTTTGGTGTCTGATCATTTTCTTAGGGGTACAAGTAGAGGTCAAATGTTGATTCTTTTAGACCAGTGAGCATCATTGGTCATAGTAGCTTCACCCATTCCTTCCAGAAAGCTCCCATAGGGTTATGATGAGTAATTGCTATTCCATCCCAAACCATTCTACTCTTGTCGTACATGTTCTATTTCATTTACAGGTGCTGTTTAATGTGGCTACCATCTGTAGAGTTGGTCAGGGTATCAAAAGTACTTCTTCTCCATTTCCTCATCCCAGCACCTGCATTTAAGCTGTTGGTCCCAGAGGCAGTCTAGTCTGTCCAGTTGTGATGCAAAGAACAATTCTCTGTCACGGCATTTCACTGATTGTAGGTGGTGGGACTGCCTTTCAAAATTACTCTCCTGGCTGCTAATCCTGATTCTGATTCTGGTCCTTGAGGGAATCTGATCCATTAATTGTAGAGATTTCTGAAGCATATGCCCTTGATTTTTCAGGAAACATTTTGTATCTTCTTTATCTAAATGATAAGAAGCACCCATAAACCAGTGCAGAAGGTCAAACCTATAACTTCCAGGCCAGATCCAGCCCACTTAATGTATTTATGTGTACTGCACGACATATTCAGAATGTAAGGTTTCACTTAAAAAAAAGAAGTTTCTAGACTTCACGGTTGGTGAAGAACATCTAATATGAACTGAGTGCAACTGAGGAAGTGTAACCTTCCTGAGTCAGTGGACAGTGGAAACAAGGAATCAGAGAAGTGAACTGTCTGACACGCAGCTGATGTCATTAGAGTTCCTGCACTTAGGCCCAGCGATGACACTTCAGTGTCATCATTAACCATTTCATGGTTGATTGTTTTAGAGGCTAGACTGTGGTAAAGGGAGCAACTCAACTGGAAGATGCAACAAGGAAGGAAATGCAGTGAGAACAGAGGAAGCACACTAAGACTGAGAAGAGGGAGAAAAAGAGAATGAAGGATGGGGAAGCAATAATTCAGTATGAATAAAAATAAAAATAAATGGCAACTAAAATGTAGTTATTACATAAAAAAGATATTCTACCCCTGGTCTTTTGTGTAAACTTTCATTGATATCAGTGAATGTTTTGATGTGCATTGACAGTAGTATCTAGCTCTCAATATCTCCTGGTAGAGGGGTTTGCAATGTAGAAGACAAAACACATAACAAGATCCAATGGCTGGAAGCTGAAGCTAGATAAATTCAGACTAGGAATAAGGTGCAAATTTTTAGCAGTGAGGGTAATTAACCATTGAAACAAGTTATCTAGAGATGTATGCATTCTCCATCATATGAAGATCAAAACTGGATATCTTACTAAGAAATATGCTGTAGTTCTATTTATAACCAGTGTTATGAAGGAGTTCAGACTAGATAATCAAAATGGTCCCTTTCTGGCCTTAAAAATCTACAATTCAATTAATACCCTTGTCCACAAACCATAATGAAAACTAGAATTTGGCCCTCTTTACTGAATGAGCTTGTGGCAAGAATAATGAGTACCTTTTATACCATTATATAAAATAATTAATGCATAATAATAATGCAACTCCTTGAAATGAAAAGAATGACACACCCTTGATTTTGAACTCTGACATACCACAAGCTAGAAGTCAGATGGCAGTTTGGTGGCCTCCCACAGCTGAAACACATGTATTTGCCATGTCTTTTGCTTCAAAGTCATGCGTGCCATGACAAACAGCAATTCCTATTAATTCAATTTGGAATTTTTCATTGTGACAATAAAGGAGTTAATTGGTATTTAGATATTTAGAAAATATTTTCAACTACTGTGAATTAATATTTCAATGTTCTGTGTGGGAATCTTGGTTTTACATTAGCATAAATATATATCAGAAGATACTAATCTAAATTAAAATATATTGATAATTTCAGATGAAGTAACAAATGCATCTATTTTTAGATGCATGTGTTTCTAGACTCCAATGATGTAATAACAAAATACACGTAAAACATGCTCAGAAAAATAATTGATTGAACTGTGGACCATATGATTGCAGAGTGTAAAGAATAGCATTTATCTTTTTACATATTCAAAGTATTGAGTCGTACTAAAATTAATCCTCATTAAGCTCTGAAAGTATTATCAGGAGAGCTGACCAAATAATTTCCCAAAAGTTTATTTGATAGATTTTGGCATCTTTTTGTCCCTTAAATTATTCAGTGAATGATTTTTCACATTATTCAACCAGCTGTCTAAGATGGTCAAACATTATTTGTTGAAGTGATCTGATGATTGTTTTGTGCCAAATGTTGGATAAGTTATTCATGAATAACTGGTTCCATTATTCAGCCAGCTCTAATTATTATCCCCACTTTACAAATGCTGAAAACAGACACAGACAGGTTATGAAAATCCTAAAGAGTGGCTGGAAGATGGCATGCACCAGACAAATGTTTCTAACAGGAAGGTATAAGAGATGTTGGTGGCACGCTTAGGTGGGGACACTGCTTATCTTACACCCTCCTGTTAGCTGGTTTTCCTGTAATCTCTTTCAATACCCTCAGCCTGGGAGGTATAAGGCTTCTGGAGCTGTGGAGTGGTGAATCCACTGCCAATCCCCACACCAGATCCCAAGCTGTTTCTCTAAACTGCCATGGGGAGAGGCACCATACAGAACAGGGAATGCAGAGTTAGAGAGAGAATAGCCCCACTCCCCCGCAACCCATGGAAGTTCAGCTTTATTTAGACTTTCTTCATTCTAAGTGAGGGGAAGAGGAACAATGGTCCAGTAATTAGGGCTGTAGCTTTGGACTTTGGAGACCAGAGATCATTTCCTGCATAACCTTGGGTCACACTTAGTCTGTGTCTCAGTTCCCCACCTGTAAAATGGGGATAATAGCACTTCCCTACCTCTCAAGGGTATTGTGAGGATAAATTAAAGACTTTGAGGTACTTAGATACTACAATAATGGGGGCTATATAAGTACCTTAGATAGATATAGCAGTAGATAGGCCTAGACTGTACCATTCTCCTATGAACATGCCTCCTTTCTTCTACCACATTCTGAACACTGTGCACTCCTAATGTGTGTTGGGGCAGAACAGCATTTTTGCTCTGATGTGTGCAGGGCCAGTAATTCTGCCTGGTCCTTCTGTAAGCCATGTACGGTGAGGAGAGCTCTTCATTGTACACTCTCTAAGGGCTGGACACAGACTGTTTCTATTTAAAGTCATGTGGGTATTTTTAACTCCAGTAATTCCACTACCTTTGGCAAAGAGATTTTCAAATGCATTTTGTGATAAAAAGTTTGGACCCAATTACATAGAAACTGTACTTGCCATTATTACAAGGCTTGTGTTGAACTGAACAATATGCAAATTCTAACATGCCTCCTACTACTTCATTTTTAATATTATCTATTAAGGGATAAATCCTTTCTGTCTACACAGGTAAGTAAGGAGAAAAAATATAAGGAGCCACAAGTCTTTGCATGAGAGCAGTGCAACTAAACTGTGTGTCCTACAGGTAATCTTCCTAGGCATACATGATGCAGTGGTGGGTAACTCCCATTAAAGAGACAGCACAAATGATCTTCACTCAAAGGCTTCAGGCTGAGGGGAACAGTTAGCACAAAATTTGGTGATGTGTTTAGGCACTCTTTGGAAAGTGTATGTCCAGTAACGAGTAGTAAAAAGCTCTCTGCAGCACAATGAGACAGGCTTGCATATCACCGCCTGCCCTAGGATGGCAGGATTTGTCCTACTAACCTCACTTTACAACATGCTGGGCTAGGAGCTGCAGCCCATATACTGGCTTTGATGTTTATGCCAGGATTTTATCCTATGGGTGAATTCCTGACCCCACAGTGTGAGTTTTGCCATTGATATCCATGGGGCCGAGATTTCATCCTGAGGCTACATTTACATTGGAGCTGGGAGGTGAGATTCCCAGCTCACATAGCTTGAGCTAGCGAGATAGCATGCCTGAGCCATCGCCCGTGCTACCCCAGCTGCACTGCTATATTTAGCACCCCACCTTGAGCAGAGCCAGCACAAGTACATCTACACAAGGAATCACATCACCCGGCTCAAATGTAGATGTAGCCATCGTGTGTGTGAAGTATTGTTCACATACTACCTTTAAATTACAATAACTCTACTTCAGGAATGTCATTTATTTCAGAACTGTATAACTTCTTATTTTGTACATTTAGGACCTGATTTTTTTTAAAGGGATTCAGCTGAGTCTCAGATTTTGAGGATGCAGTTCATAGCACCTGAGTGTGTAATGACCTGATCGCTGCTGCTCTCGTTTGTAAAGGAATATGACTGGTAAGATAAGCACGCTAAAATATTTCATAAATGCTTTTGTAAATGTACATGTGTATTATAGCAATGCTGTCCGTCAGAATTTACCTTACAAAACCCTGATTTCAGGGATACCAACCCTAACATGTGTACCAGGGAGAGAGGACAATCCAAGAGGATGGACTGGATGACCTTATAGGGCTTTCCATCTCTCTCTTCTATGATTCCTTAGCACTTATTCCTTAACACTTCTGTGATTCCTTGTACTCTGAGCAGCACCATGGAGTCTGACAATTTCTTTTTAAAGTAAGTGTAAGAGAAATCCATTTGTCTCCTTTAATTTGCATGTGTACCAACTAGAGTAAAAATTAGTGCTCAGATAAGATGCTTTTTAGATGTGTGTGTAACTTAAAAGAAGATTGAGTTATTTTCAAATGTTCTTTGCCAAAACATTATTTCACAACATGGACTAATCTTTTCTAATATTTTGACAAAGGAAATTTATAAAAGAATCTATATAAATCTGTTCTGGGGGATGTAATGTTTAACAATGACACCTTTTTGCTAAGAGGGATTTTCTGGGACTCCATAAACTATCAGGGCCTCTTCTTAGCCAGATAAGTCACACTGTTGAAAAATCATGTGAATCCTGGTAATCCTCTCATGCATGTCCCATGGTTCCCCCCTGAAAGGACAGCTGAGTTCTCCCACAAGAACTCATCCCAGCACAAAGAATCATGGGTTACGGTCCTACACACACACATGTGAGTGCAGAAACAGAGAGGACACTGTAACAGGAGCGTGGCTTTGCTGTGGGAATGCTCACACTCAGACTAGGATAACCCAGATGCTGAGGCCTAGGTGCCAATCACCTGGGTTAACTGCCCAGTGTAGAAACACCCTTAGTCTAAAAGTGCCAGATCTAGTTCATGTATACCTGATAAAATTTCTTTAACCCTTTCAGTATTTCATATGAAACACTTCAACTTCTGTACATATCGCTGAATGCAACATTCTGGTTTTTTTTTTTTTTTTTCTGGCTATTCTATTTGCCTTTGCTCCAAAACGATAGGTTCAGTGAATTCTGTCAGGCCGTGGATGATTTAACAACTACTGAATTTTGAAAGGCTAACAATCCCATCAGATAGTCCATAGTCTGATGCACTGAATTCTTCAGGTGTGGAATGTGCCTATGCCATCACAGCAATAATGCAGACTTTTAAACAAAACAAAGCAATATACTTAAAACTCCAAGAGTAAAGTCCTGGTCCCAATGAAGTCAATTGCAAAACTTCTAATGCCTACAGTGGAGCCAGGATTTCACCTCAAAGTCAGAACTAATATGAAAATTCTGAATAATTTAGATTTTTCTGATCTGAATTATTTCCATGGCAAGAGATATTTGTAACACAATATACCACTGTGAATGTTATTAAAAACTGGAAATGTATCACCCTCAGTTGTTACATAAATAGTATTTATAGTATTTCCCATTTCAAGAAGAGGCAATATATAAGTATTAGCTGTCCATTTGTAATGGAAATCACCGTAAAGTGTGTCTAAACTGCAACACAGTAATAGAAAAAGAGCAAAGAAACCAATGCATTTGCAGCACATTATTTATCTACTGAGAAATTACTAAGAAGATGTTTTATACAAAAAGATACACAATTAAATCATAGCACTTAGCTACGGCACTGCAGTAGGCATGATGCAGAGCCACTTCACCCCAGAGAGACATTCTGCCTTAAACGGAAGCTTCCCAGTTGTGCAAGAGGAGGATGTAATCTCTGACATCACTTTAAGGGGCACAACACAGCTGGTACTTGGAGGGGTGAGGCATGTCTCCACCTACTCTGTGCCCTTCCCCACCACTTTTCCATTGAGGTGCACCCAGATGAAAGCAACTAAGTACCATCTCTTCTGCTCCTTCAAGCACAAAGGCTGTGATTCTGGGCAGCAATCCTGAGGGCATGGAAGGAAGGGACCAGAGGTTTCTTACTCCATTGTGCCACCTTGCTATATCTCAAATGTGTGCTGCAACGCAAGGACTAACTATAATCAAGCCCATAATTTTTGTTTCTTTCTGAAAGGTCTCCAGAAGTTGTCCCCAAAATACAGTTTGCATCATTTTTAATATACTGCAAGATCCTGTCTCTAGTACTTTGATACTGTATTTATTGAGGCTGATATAGTACTCATTTGCAGTAGGTTTGCACTAATTAGCACATAATATATTGATATTAATTGGCAGATTATTTTTAAGTATACAGAAACTACATTCCATTTTTTAAAAACTTTAAAAATACCTAATGGCAAATAATTAGAAGCCATATTGTTTGTTTTGCTCTCCTGAATGAAAGGTAGAGGGATACTGCAACTCCCAGCCAGGTGCATGCAGAAGAGAGGAGGTCTTGTCTAGCACAAGTGCTTTCTCCTTGTCTGAGTTTAAAAATAATGCTTTTGTTGGATAATTCTGAAACTGCATCCCTTGTCTCAATTAAGTTGGAATCTGATGAAACAGAAAGGCAGCTCAGGGGAATTCATCACAATCTCCTCCAGGTGGGAAATCAGCTTCAGCCACCAGAGATTGTTAAGCACATTACATGAGTGTTGCGCTTGGTTGAGAGGCTGGGAAGTAGTCACATTCCATCACAAACACACAGCTGTTAGTGCCCCTCTGTTGAATGATTAATGGAGCAGCATTAATGGTGACCTTTGAAAGAGGAGTGGGAGTAATAAGGATGTCAGGAAAATATATCTTGGGAAGAAAAAAAAAAGAGTGTCCATGAGAATCTTAAAATGGGCTCTGCCCACACTGGAATGATCTGGCAGAATCCTTAACTGGGAGAACAGAATTTAAAAAATACATTTAGGAAGACATCGTTAATATATTTATACATTATATCTTGTCAAGAAACCTTTCTACGTATGTTTGAAAAGCATATCATATTGCTCCACGGGGTTATTTATTTTGTTTGCAATCCAGTGCAGTATTTTTACCCTTCAACCGTTCTTCCTTTTATTTCACCTAAAGTGGAAGTTCAATATTTTATATCGGAAAGAGGCATCATAGTTCCTCACTTGCTAGCGTGCAATTAACAAATGTAAAATACTATAACATGATGTTAGTAGGTTGAATTCCTGTAAATCTCATTTATTCCCATCTCATTTGTTAATAAACCTAAAATATATGCCTTAATCTCCAGGACCTCGATAAAAATTTTATACAATGAACAATGGAAAAGGGAGCCTTCATCATTCTTTTCACTGCTACAGTGAGACAAAGGGCTCTTTCATTCAAACAGCAGCAGTTATACAGGATCAAAATTATATACATTAGATGTAAATTATCCTTCCTCAAGTCTCCCCCACCCCTATTCCTCATCAGAAGTCTGACTGAAGGGTAAACAGTTAAATGCTTATATGGTGATGATTAGCAAAAAATAAACAGAGCAAGTACTAAAGCTGGCTTTGCACCTACTGAATGCTGCAAGTGTCTGTACTCATTTGATATGCATCTAGCAAAGCTTGGTTGTTCCCAGAAGGCCACTCCATGAACACTGAGAGAGCAGCGTCTGCTAGTGGTGCCTGTGAGTCATAAAGAACAGAGAAAATATTTATATATATATATATATACCTGAGAATAGTCAGAGTGAACAAAGCCTATGGAGGGTACATTCTATGTTATTTTAGAGCACACACAGAAACAATTTTATGCAAATGAGCATCAGCAGCATTCAAAGAGCAATACATGTTTCTGTAACAGATTTCCTGTGTCATATAATTGGCATTTAGGAGTTTTAATTAGAAGGCTTTATGATCTGCTTGATTTTCAGCAAAATGCCTGATACATCCTGGCAATTAATTATTACTCATTATATTATATATCTTTATATATTTCACTTTAGTATCTGGGCAACGGTTAGATGTGTTTGAATGCAGGTGGAAGGGCAGTTTTAGCAAAAAAGAAAACAATACATCCCTCTATTGTCAGCATGTAAATTTGATGTACTACTGTACCTGTGGCATTGAGAGGACATCGATTGAATGCCATGTCACCAGCTGGGGTCCTTTTCCACACCATTGACATCAAATAATCTTCAGGACATATTTCATAAGGTGCTGTGATTGAAAAATGAGTATTTGAATATAGGCTTTTGTAAAATGTATACATTGCGTATCAGAAAAAATACATCCTCAGCCTTAACCCCATACTCTCCGAGAAATGCAGATTGTTGTCTTTAGGGGCTCATTTTAACATGCTTTAGCACATAAACGTAAGATCTCCTTTGATTTTTGTATAGGATCTCTCTTCCTGCTGGGCTTTCATTTCACAATCTGTTGCATTTACTCTCTCTCTCGCCTACATACATACATATGCAATATTAACTCTTTTAAAAATGTACCACATTGTACCAGTTTCTATTTAAAACATTTCGTCTCTGTTGTAAATCATTGTGGTTAACAGGCATGAAAAATGCATAAAACTCTTTGAGGTTTTTGTGTTTGTTTGTTTTTTAACTTTAGTTGCACCCAAAGCAATTATTTTAAAGCCATTGCTGAAACATTAAATGTGATAAGCATGTCAATTGTGAAGCAGATATTCTGGAAACAAGAGAGTAGGTCACTACTTCTTTTTATATGGCTTTTATTGCAATTGTGTTGTTAGCGAGGCAAATAATCTGAAGCAGAGTGGCTATAAGCCAAAATGACGTTTTCTGATTATCACAAAAAAGTTTTTAAAAGGAAAGGAAATTACTTTCACATTCCCATGGTAACAGACTCTTACTAGCAAATATGGACAAGGTAAAAGAAAACTACATTGGTAGTATTTTCACATAATCAAGACTTCTAGATTCCTTTTGGTGTTCAATATTTTTGTTGTAGCTTCCCAGTTAGTGAACATTTTTTTGAATGTATTAACTCTAAAAAGTCCCCATCTTGACAGATATGTCTAACCATTTGAAGTGATGCAAAACACTAGCAGCTCAAATCATTCCAAAGTAGCAGAGAAAAATGGTGAATATTTTTTTTCTATCATTGCCTGTATTAGAGTAGAAACTATGAACCTTTGTACTAAATGCAGTATCTACTCATAATAAGAAGTCCATTCCTCAAAGCACATATTAGACAAGATAAAGGGTTAGAGAAATGAAGTATAATTGTCGGCACATTCCAGATAGGGAAGCGAGGCACAAAGGGATTAAAGGATTCACCATGGTTATACAGGAAAACTATGGCTGAGGCAGGAACTGAACCCCAGTATCTTGAGTTTAACTCCAATTCCTTTTCCATAAGATAACCCTTTCCCTGTACTTCTACTGACAAAACTATGCAGAGTTTTGCATAAAGCAGTGAACTCTGTCTTTGTGGATGACAAATAGCTCCTTGCAGATGGCTCAGTGATACTAATATGAATCACAGCCGTTCCGAAAATTGCTTGCTAAATTTGCCTCAGCATCAGCACTCCTGAATCGTAAGTCAAGGAACGTTGATGTTGCTAGAGAAGCAAGAATATCCCTTAATGGCAAAACCCTAAGAAAGTGAGCTGTTTCACTTATCCAGAATACTAATTTGCTTCAGATAAGGCAATCTAAAAGTGAACTCATGAGGCCAATGTTCTAATGGGGGAAAGCAAGGGATGCATGATCAATGGGGAACATCTGGTAACACAAGCATGTTGAAATTACTGTCATACTTTGTCCTTGTGAAAAAAAAAAGACAGTTAAGTGATGGTCTTTGGGGTCTGAAGACTGACACAGCCTACTCAGGTGCTGACTTACAACTGACTTTCTTTTTCTTCGGGGTCCTTCCCCTTTATATTGTCTACATAATGTCCATTTTGGCTTTACAAGTTTGCTCAATCTGTTTTATCCCAATTCAGTCTCCATCCAACACTCTAAAAACAGATTATATAGAATCACAGAGTGAAAGGTTGCTTGCTTGGATGCTTTGGGGGCAGAAATGATCTCTTTATATATAGTTTAAATATGGTAAATTTGCATTAGTTTAAAATCAATTTTCCTGAGCCTTTTAGGGTTAGAAGTGTTAGTTCCCATTGAGAAGCAACAGTACAAGATAATACCATTTATATTTTTGAGGATGATTTTATGTATAGAAAAGCTGTCATGGTACTTTTGTTGATGTACATTTTGTGGGAAATTCCATATCTGGGAGTGAAGTAGTGAATATTTCTCTAGAAGGTTAGTATAAAAAAAGTGGTTGTTTGACACTGTTCAGGAGGTTAGAAAGTTATTGCATAATTCTGCAATTTATCACATGGCTCTTAAATTTATCACGTGAATTAATACCACATATGTGTAGGTGATGGGTGATAAATTACAGGGCTATGTGATAAATTATAAAGCCCTTTGATAAATTAATTGATCATACACGTTAGACCACTTCATATGCTCTCTGTTCACTAATCTATCACCTCAGGACTTACTTTCACATTCCAAACTCCTTTCCCTTCCAAATATTGAATTTTATATGTGTGTGGCCAAATGTAATTTATACATTTTATTTGAAAGAGAGTTGAAGGTAGAAAATGTGTGGAGAGCTTTCAACTATTTGGAAGTGTGCCAAGGTACTGCATTTTAAGTAGGAAGTAAAACAGACTGAGAACAGTACTGACCTATTTTGTTTCTATTTGTAGTGGCTAAGTTACGTGTGAGGGGGTGTTTTTTCACAGAATTCAAACCCTCTGCAGTGCTAGAAGCTTAGAGCTCCACTCCTCAGCTACAGCTTGGGGGAGCACAGAGCAACTCAGGATTAGGGGCTGGACAGATGGCTTTGTGCTATTTTGGTTCTCCAGTCTGAGTGCTAGTTAATTGACACTGTTGCGGTAGCTGAGGATCACCAGAATGCTGGTCAGTAAGCCACTTGAGTATATTTGTAAATGGGGATGTCACAAAGGTCTTTTCCCATGCTCTATTAACTTCTGTTTCAGCTAATAACCCTCAACTTCTATGCCTTTTCTCCTCTCTGCCTATGATTGCTGATGATACAGTATTGTATTACAGTGTGCCATCTTGGCCCCAAGATATAAACTTATTAAATTCTGACTATGAGAAGTTGGAGGCATGGTTATTCTTTAATGAGTTGATTTAAAATTAAATTAAAACAAAAACCATGGATTTGCATTCACCTCCCAGATTACAGGAACTGATTACCTCACTAATGATGAAACCAACAATGGGTAATAACATTAAGTGGGATGTCAGGTAAGTAATTTAAATACTGTAGAATCTGGCTAGCTCCTTCTCCTACTTCTAGTTTAGCAAACATGGATTATATCTAAACATTTACCATGTTGACGAGCACAGTATACAAATGAAGCAGAATGTTCTCTTCATGGTGCACTCAAAATGGGGAATAATGTACAGAACAGCTTATACTGTGTAAGTATCTACATATCTGGACACATGATGATTTATGATCATGTGACCTTTGTAGATTGTGACCTTTGTAGACTGTGCCAAACTGAAGGCGAGGAAGGGGCCAGAAGAGACTAACACAGAGCAGCTATTTGGAGAAGTTCTCACTGAATCCAGTGGACTAACTGGGACGCTGAAGACCACAGTGACCCTCAGAGTAGCCTTGTGGGTTACATGTGGGCTTGAATTTCTATTATTCTGTTTGTGTGTGTTCTGTGTTACTGTTGTAGTAATTTTTAAATATTTTTAACATGGACAATTGATACAATCATTTGCATCATTTATTGGCATAAATTAGAGAATGTGTTGTGTGTCCAGAGAAGGTAACTATCTCCTTCTAATACAAGGCAGAGACACGGGACCATAACCCAGTGTCAAGGACACCAGGATCATGGGAGCAAATTTGGCAAACCAGCTGTATTGCACATAATGCCTTTCCCTCAAACTGTTCCATTACAGGACAAATCTTGTTTCCCACATGTAATCTCAGGAAGCAGGGGGGGCACAATGGGAATCTGTGGAGATGGATAGAAAAAAATCCTTCCCTTTAGGCCACTCTGGGGCTGCTGCTTTCTTTCTCCCAGACACTGTGGATGTTCAGCAGGTGGATATTCATAGCTGTCTCCACCCACAAAATATTTCTTGGCCCTTCTGCAGATGTTGCTTCCTGAAGCACAGCTCTGTGGCATGCAAGTGCTGCAGCTCCCCTTTTGTGGTCTCCCAAGAGCAAGCCCCACATTTCTTGGTGACAGTTCAGCTGCCTATTGGGCACTGTCCTTTAAGAGGGAGCAGGGTCCAGGGCACTAGGACTAATTACCTGCTTCCCAAGAAGACTTAAGGGAAAGCTACTGAGCCTTACAACAGGGGAGACAGCAGGTGATTGGGAGATGCCTGAAGGCACTGAAGGAAGTAAGGAGGTGCCTGTAGGGAGGAAGGCACCAGCTGGGAAGGCCTCTGGAGGTGGCTGAACTCCAAACATAAGGTAAGCAGAAAGATAGACCCTTAGGGAGGAGGGACTGTGCCCAGCTTGGGATGGAGTTGAAAGAAATTAACTAACAAACTTTTAAAGAGAGGATACTCCCTCAGGGAGGAGGGGCTGGGCCCAGCTGAAACTGGGATGAAGACTTTGTAAGTTTGAATTTTCTTTTAAAAGACTTTGTGCAGGATTTAATAAAATGAAACCCAGAAGGGGGAATGTGTTGACTATCTGTCCCGTGTGGACTTTTTAAGGGAACCTGAGTTAAGGGGAAAGTGAGGCAGGCCTCAGCAGAGCCATCTTGGCTTTCAGGGGGTGCTGCAGGACTGGCATGCCCTTTGACAGACACCCACAGAGAGGAAAGGAGGAAGAAATAGCATTTGCCTTCATATTAAGTGTCTATAACTAAAACTGATTTGCTTACAGTGAACACTGATTATGGGAGGCCGGCTTTGGGGACTACGACCCACAACAATTGTAGGTTGGGGGTTTTTTTTGCATGAAAACCGCCACCTGCATTGTTTGATCTGGGATAACTTTTAATCCTATATTTTAATAAGCCCTTCATTATAAATTTAACTAAAATGGTGACAGATTTATGTCAGTTGCATTTAGACAGTCCCAAGCATTATTTTGTTAATACCTTTCTGAAGATTACTGAATAAGAATCTATGCCGGTTGTCCCCCTGAGATGGAAGTGAGCTGTATCGTGGGCTGGCCCAATGAGCAAAATATAAATTTAAAAAGTATCATGCAAGTGAGGCTATCCATTGAATATATTAAAAGAAAAATTATGATTGGTGCTTTCTTAATACAGAATGCTATAGAAGTATATGAATGATTCTCTACAAAGTCTAATATCATCTCAGAATGTATAACAATAATTCACAATTGAAATTAAATAGTGAAAATCATTCACATACTTCTATAGCATTCAGAACCAATTCTGTCACAAACCACAAACTGTCAACATACATATTATACAGGCTTGCTCCCACTTACTCTCCAAACCTTTATTGTGTTTAGGATGAATTTGCAAACTAATGCCTTCTAGTGTGTTTACACTTTTTCCCTTTCATGAGATGTATCGGTCAGAATTTAATTAAAATGTGACAAATATTGTGCTCAGGAAATTTGCACTGCTAGTGAACCCAGCCAAAATGTTTTTTAGCTGGATTCTTGGAAAGCAATACATTCAGGGCCCAAGTCCACATTGGCACAAATGCACTCCTTTATGCTCCCTTATGCCACCAGTGTGTTGAGCTCTAGGTGTTCAAAGTATTTTGTGAAAGCAAAGTTGGATCCAGCACTGGTAGATAATATAAGATGTGAGTCAGCCCTGTCTTTCCAGACAGAGCATTGGAACACCAAAGATTTGGTGCAGCGGAAAACAGCAGAGCCGCACAAAGCAGGAGTTTGCCTGGGATTGGTGAGTATCCGAGTGCGTGTTTGCTGAGTAAGTATCCGAGTGTGTGTTTGCTGGGAGGGCAATATGAGAGCCTGAGCGAGTGCCTGATTGGCTGGTAGCCTGCAGGGGGCAGGCATTGCGGTTGTCTGTTTGTTTGTTTCAGGGAAGCCTGGCTGTTTAAAAATAGCCAGAGCTTCGCGAACCAGCTGAGCGGCGGCAAACCAGCAGAGCAGCACACAGCAGGAGTTTGACTGGGAGTTCGCCTGGAGTGAGCCCAGTGAGGCTTACATCTTGCCAACTTCTCTGAGGAAGCTCATAGTAGGAAGGTGATATGGAAGGAGGGGGTTCAGCTGTGGTGACCTGCACTGGATGTGCCATGTTTGTCTTTCTTCCACAGGACAGAAGCAACTTTGTCTGTACAAAGTGCAAGCTGGTCTCCATATTGGAAGAGAAGATTGAAGGTCTGGAGCAACAGATAACGACCCTGCGTTGCATAGGAGAATCTGAGGATTTCCTGGACAAAAGTCAGGATATGCTTCTACGGGCACAAAGCTCTAAAGATTTAGAGCAGGTTGCACAGCGGAGCCAAGAGGCCAGTGAAGAAGCTTGGCAACATGTGACCTCCAGAAGAAGAAGGGGGAATGTCTGGGTTCCAGCAACACAGACACAGGTAACTAACCGCTTTCATGTTCTCTCCACAGGAACCATTGCGGAGAGCGGACCAGATGATATGTCTGGGGGGAGAAAGCAGAAGGAGACTCCGCTGGTTGGAAGGCATGAGATGCACTGTCCTGGGATTGGGGGTTCCACGACCACCACTCCCAAGAGAAGAAGGCGGGTGGTGGTGGTCGGGGACTCTCTCCTCCGGGAGACTGAGTCATCTATCTGCCGCCCTGACCGGGAAAACCGAGAAGTCTGCTGCTTGCCAGGGGCTAAGATTCGCGATGTGACGGAGAGACTGCCGAGACTCATCAAGCCCTCGGATAGCTACCCGTTCCTGCTTCTCCATGTGGGCACCAATGATACTGCCAAGAATGATCTTGAGCGGATCACTGCGGATTACGTTGCTCTGGGAAGAAGGATAAAGGAGTTTGAGGCACAAGTGGTGTTTTTGTCCATCCTCCCCGTTGAAGGAAAAGGCCTGGGTAGGGACCGTCGAATCGTGGAAGTCAACGAATGGCTACGCAAGTGGTGTCGGAGAGAAGGCTTTGGATTCTTTGACCATGGGATGGTGTTCCATGAAGGAGGAGTGCTGGGCAGAGATGGGCTCCATCTTACGAAGAGAGGGAAGAGCATCTTTGCAAGCAGGCTGGCTAACCTAGTGAGGAGGGCTTTAAACTAGGTTCACCGGGGAAAGGAGACCAAAGCCCTGAGGTAAGTGGGAAAGCAGGATACCGGGAGGAAGCACAGGCAGGAACGTCTGTGAGGGGAGGGCTCCTGCCTCATACTGAGAATGAGGGGCGATCAGCAGGTTATCTCAAGTGCTTATATATGAATGCACAAAGCCTTGGAAACAAGCAGGGAGAACTGGAGGTCCTGGTGATGTCAAGGAATTATGACGTGATTGGAATAACAGAGACTTGGTGGGATAACTCACATGACTGGAGTACTGTCATGGATGGTTATAAACTGTTCAGGAAGGACAGGCAGGGCAGAAAAGGTAGGGGAGTAGTACTGTATGTAAGGGAGCAGTATGACTGCTCAGAGCTCCGGTACGAAACTGCAGAAAAACCTGAGTGTCTCTGGATTAAGTTTAGAAGTGTGAGCAACAAGAGTGATGTAGTGGTGGGAGTCTGCTATAGACCACCGGACCAGGGGGATGAGGTGGATGAGGCTTTCTTTCGGCAGCTCGCGGAAGCTACTAGATCGCATGCCCTGGTTCTCATGGGTGACTTTAATCTTTCTGATATCTGCTGGGAGAGCAATACAGCGGTGCATAGACAATCCAGGAAGTTTTTGGAAAGCGTAGAGAACAATTTCCTGGTGCAAGTGCTAGAGGAGCCAACTGGGGGGGAGCTTTTCTTGACCTGCTGCTCACAAACCGGGAAGAATGAGTGGGGGAAGCAAAAGTGGATGGGAATCTGGGAGGCAGTGACCATGAGTTGGTTGAGTTCAGGATCCTGACACAGGGAAGAAAAGTAAGCAGCAGGATATGGACCCTGGACTTCAGGAAAGCAGACTTCGACTCCCTCAGGGAACAGATGGGTAGGATCCCCTGGGGGACTAACATGAAGGGGAAAGGAGTCCAGGAGAGCTGGCTGTATTTCAAGGAATCCCTGTTGAGGTTACAGGGACAAACCATCCCGATGAGTCGAAAGAATAGTAAATATGGCAGGCGACCAGCTTGGCTTAACAGTGAAATCCTAGCAGATCTAAAACATAAAAAAGAAGCTTACAACAAGTGCAAGGTTGGACATATGACCAGGGAAGAGTATAAAAATATTGCTCGGGCATGTAGGAATGAAATCAGGAGGGCCAAATTGCACCTGGAGCTGCAGCTAGCAAGAGATGTCAAGAGTAACAAGAAGGGTTTCTTCAGGTATATTGGCAACAAGAAGAAAGCCAAGGAAAGTGTGGGCCCCTTACTGAATGAGGGAGGCAACCTAGTGACAGAGGATGTGGAAAAAGCTAATGTACTCAATGCTTTTTTTGCCTCTGTCTTCACTAACAAGGTCAGCTCTCAGACTGCTGCACTGGGCATCACAACATGGGGAGTAGATGGCCAGCCCTCTGTGGAGAAAGAGGTGGTTAGGGACTATTTAGAAAAGCTGGACGTGCACAAGTCCATGGGGCCAGACGAGTTGCATCCGAGAGTGCTAAAGGAATTGGCGGCTGTGATTGCAGAGCCATTGGCCATTATCTTTGAAAACTCGTGGTGAACGGGGGAAGTCCCAGATGACTGGAAAAAGGCTAATGTAGTGCCAATCTTTAAAAAAGGGAAGAAGGAGTATCCTGGGAACTACAGGCCAGTCAGCCTCACCTCAGTCCCCAGAAAAATCATGGAGCAGGTCCTCAAAGAATCAATCCTGAAGCACTTACATGAGAGGAAAGTGATCAAAAACAGTCAGCATGGATTCACCAAGGGAAGGTCATGTCTGACTAATCTAATCACCTTCTATGATGAGATTACTGGTTCTGTGGATGAAGGGAAAGCAGTGGATGTATTGTTTCTTGACTTTAGCAAAGCTTTTGACACGGTCTCCCACAGTATTCTTGTCAGCAAGTTAAGAAGTATGGGCTGGATGAATGCACTATAAGGTGGGTAGAAAGTTAGCTAGATTGTCGGGCTCAATGGGTAGTGATCAATGGCTCCACATCTAGTTGGCAGACGGTGTCAAGTGGAGTGCCCCAGGGGTCGGTCGTGGGGCCGGTTTTGTTCAATATCTTCATCAATGATCTAGAGGATGGTGTGGATTGCACCCTCAGCAAATTTGCGGATGATACTAAACTAGGAGGAGTGGTAGAGACGCTGGAGGGCAGGGATAGGATACAGAGGGACCTAGACAAATTGGAGGACTGGGTCAAAAGAAATCTGATGAGGTTCAATAAGGATAAGTGCAGGGTTCTGCACTTAGGACGGAAGAACCCAATGCACAGCTACAGACTAGGGACCGAATGGGTAGGCAGCAGTTCTGCGGAAAAGGACCTAGGGGTGACAGTGGACGAGAAGCTGGATATGAGTCAGCAGTGTGCCCTTGTTGCCAAGAAGGCCAATGGCATTTTGGGATGTATAAGTAGGGGCATAGCGAGCAGATCGAGGGACGTGATCGTTCCCCTCTATTCGACATTGGTGAGGCCTCATCTGGAGTACTGTGTCCAGTTTTGGGCCCCACAATACAAGAAGGATGTGGATAAATTGGAGAGAGTCCAGCAAAGGGCAACAAAAATGATTAGGGGTCTGGAACACATGACTTATGAGGAGAGGCTGAGGGAACTGGGATTGTTTAGTCTGCAGAAGAGAAGAATGAGGGGGGATTTGATAGCTGCTTTCAACTACTTGGGAGGTGGTTCCAGAGAGGATGGTTCTAGACTATTCTCAGTGGTAGAAGAGGACAGGACAAGGAGTAATGGTCTCAAGTTGCAGTGGGGGAGGTTTAAGTTGGGTATTAGGAAAAATTTTTCACTAGGAGGGTGGTGAAACACTGGAATGCGTTACCTAGGGAGGTGGTGGAATCTCCTTCCTTAGAAGTTTTTAAGGTCAGGCTTGACAAACCCCTGGCTGGGATGATTTAATTGGGGATTGGTCCTGCTTTGAGCAGGGGGTTGGACTAGATGACCTCCTGAGGTCCCTTCCAACCCTGATATTCTATGATTCTATGATTTCTACGCTGCCCCAAAGTAATGATATGAAGTGAAATAAATACATAATTACTAGGACTGGCCAGTAAACAAGAATTCTGTCTTGTGAATAATTTCAAGGTTTTGAAAATTAGTTTAATTCCAATGCAAAACAAAATGGAGATATTCCAAATCTTTTCACAAAAAAACAAAACAAAATACAAGAGCCCCACTCCCCCTCACCACAAAATAACCAACAACCCAGTGGTTAGGGCACTCACTTGACTGTGGGAGACACAAGGAGATAACTAAGGGGGGATATGAGAGAGGTCTATAAATCATGAGAGAATGTGAATGGAAAAGTATTATTTACCCTTTCAGATAATGTAAGAACCAGGGGTCATCCAATGAAATTAATAGGCAGCAGGTTTAAAACTAACATAAGGAAGTACTTCTTCACACAACACACAGTCAACCTGTGAAACTCTTTGTTAGGGGATGTTGTGAAGGCCAAAACGATAATGGGGTTCAGAAAAGAATTAGAGAAATTCATGGATGATATGTCCATCAATGGCTATTAACCAAGATGGTCAGAGACACAACTCGATGCTCTATGTGCTCCTCAATCCCTGTTTGTCAAAAGCTGGGACTGGATGACAGAGGATAATTGCTCTGTTGTGTTCATTGCTTCTGAAGCATCTGGCACCAGCCACCATCAGAAGACAGGATACTGGGCTAGATGGACCACTGATCTGACCCCATCTTATGTTTCATCCTCTAAATCAGGCAGAGCCTTAACCACCAGGCTATTGCTATTCTGGAGTGGGTGGATCTCTCTTTTTGACCAGAAATTCCATCCTGGACCCGAGAATTCTTCTCAACAATTTTTTTTCAAAACAATTACGTTTAATAGGAAAAAAAGATTCATCATGAAATTCCCGACCAGTTCTAATAATTGCATGAGTTTTCCCAAGTGTAACTTATCTAGTAATTATTTTGCAGCTATACAGTATAATTTTCAAAGCATTCTACAAACACTATTACATATTTGTTACTTGGTACAGTGGAAACTCTTGTAACAGTCTTCTGTGGTATTCTTTTTTACTGCATATCCAAAGTCTGTTGTAAAAGCTGATGTGAAACTATACCTATCAATGTATTGATAAATGTCATCACCTTCAACCTGTTTGGAATTTTGCCCACTGACTTTAGTGGGAATTTATGGGACTCAGTATCTTGAAATATTGAGTCCTGTATCTGCACTTCTAAATTCGGGATGGCTTAAAACAATTTGTTGATCATTAAAGTCAAGAACTAGAACCTAACCTTGCCTATTAATATCTTTATTCATTTTTATCCTACTGATCATAGTGACAGTAGTGCAGGTTGGTTCAGTATTATTTTATTAGTAGTATTATGGTAGCACCTAAAGGCGCTAGTCAAGATTGGGGCCCCATTGTACTAGGTGATCTACACACACAGAGTAATTTTTTTCTGCAAAGAATTTACAATCTAAATCGGCAAAACAGACAAAGGATGGGAAGGGAAAACAGGGGTACAGAGAGGTGAAGTGACTTGCCCAAGGTTACAAAGCAGATTAGTGGCAGAGCTTAGACTAGAACCCAAGTCTCCAGAGTCCTGGTCCAGTGCCCTATCTCCTAACAAAACTAACGAAGCATAGTTTTCACAAATCTTGTAAAAAAGATGGTATAGCTGGAGATAATTTATCAGGTCTCCACATTTAAACAAAACTTAAAGCATTGGCATCAAATAAGTAATGATATTAAAATATTTTCCCTTTTCTCATACGCTATCATAAAAAGTTGATATCTCTTTTTTTTGCAGGGAGAGGAAGATAGGGATGGATCTCTCCAGAATTGCTCTGTTCTATATTCTCCCTCTGAAGCTCTGGTCCTGGCCAATGTCAGAGACAGGTACTGAGCTAGATGGTCAATTGGTCTGACCCACCATGACAGTTCTTATGTTATTATCTTTCATGTGAAACCATTAGCTATTCTTTAGTAGAAGCAGTTGTGTTCTGTCATCTTTAGGTTAATGTAGAAAATAATTGGTCATCCCTTCCATTAATTATCAAGTCAAAGCAATTCATATGTTATGTTTTTCCCTTACTTAGAAGAGGCACTTGGTGGTGAATTTGATGGATTTGTTTTGAGTAAAAACTGAATGACGCATAAATATAAAAACACTGTGGAAAAAACATTATAGGAGCTTCCATTAACTTAAAACCAAAATTAACACTGACTGAACACAAGATATCATCAAAAAGGAAAGGGCATTATATTTTTCTATGAAAATTTATGAAGGCTACGTTGTTTATAAATATCATTTGAAAATGGGCTCCTGTGATCTGATCTTGTCTGAAAAAAGATGCACTTCTGAAATGTGTTAACAAAAATCTGATATATTAGATTACTCTTCCATTCTTGATGTGGGGGGAAGGGACACTGGTTAGACTGGGAGATGAGGCATCCCTATAAGCCTGGCCAGCATGGTGAAGAGGTGTCCTCTTCCTTATGGCATCTTATGCTCATGTGGATGAGAATTGCCTTCGGTAATAGCATGGGCTTTGTCCTACCCTCTCCCTCCCATTGATCACGGTTGGCTCATTTGAAGGGCCCTTCTCTCTGAATTGGCCCAGTCATGTGGCTGCAAGTCTTCAGAAAGCTCCTTCTGGGGATGAGCTGCCACTTTACTGGTGCCCAGCTGACCCTCCCACCCTTCTCAGATACTTAGCTTGTGTAAATTGGTAAAAATTATATACAGAAGTAGAAGATCTGGCTGTAACACTGGCATAAAACTAATGTCAATAACGGAAGAATCAGGCCTTTTGTGTCTGTCAGATGCTTGATGATCATCTATCATAAAAGGAGAAACTAATTAGACACAAACATTTTTAGTGCTGCTTTTCTGAACAATGTTTACTGGCTATGAAAGAAACATTAAATTAAAAAAACTGCTAGATTAGGATGATCATTCCTTCGTGATTTCGGCAACTTTCTTTAATCTATATTTCAAAATGTATGAAAGAAAAAAGGGCCAAGTAAGTATAGAGTCATTCTTATATTGAAGCCTCAACTTTTCTTTTCATTTCCCAGTATATTTGCTTAAATCTTAGCTATACTGGGAGATGAACAGTAATTCTGCCTCGAAACAGTTAAGTCAAATTTATCGTTAAACTTCTATAAATGTGTGTATAATCTCCTGCATCATTATTATCATTTGATCATTTTAAGTTATGATGACTCCTGTTAGCATGCTGATTGTGATCTGGTGAATCAAGTCAGTAAACAAATTTAGTGAACAGCACATAATGCTCTGAGTGCATTTGATTTGTAAATACATTTGTAAAATATTTTATTAACAGCAGGTGGCAACCTTTGAAAATTGGATTGTAGCTGTATGGTTTTACCTCTAATTCCACAAATGCAAATGATTTAAAGAATATTTAGTAGGTCGAGACTGGTTTATCTGAATGTCTGCTTATCCAGAAGATTCACATTAATCCTGTTTTAGTGTACTGTGCAGCACTACTATGGAAAAATTATATTTTATGTCAAAATTTGTATTTCTTTATGATTACTACATAGTTATTTTGTATTGCTTTTCAAATAATGTATATTATATTAAAACTATACACCAAAGAGAACATTTGCATGTAGTTAATTACTCTAAAATATTATTTTAGATTTGTAACTACAATTATTCCTTTGTTGCTGTTGGAACGTGTTGTTCTAGTTCATAGTTTTATCTTCATATTTTAAGTTCTGTTCTTGGGGATGGGATTGGTGTCAGGGGACAGATTTTGCTTCTTAGGAATATGTGGGTTTGAGAACACAGGTTTCAGACCTGATAAGCCCGCCAATTCCTGACCTGCATTGTCCCTACCATTAAAGTCCCGTGTTTCCAGAGCCGAGAATGCAAGCATTGAAACGCAAAGTGGAATTGTTCAGGGGTGATAGAGACTGCTAGATTCACTTTATCATAACCATCTTCAGAATTTAGAACACAAGACTTCCAGCATGAAGGACTAGCACATAAAATCACTAGACCACATAGCCCCTGTTTGTTATCTTGTATTTGTCTGGTAATGATTATTCTGCTTCAGGTCAATGCCTCCACACAGATAAATATAGAAAGATAAATTTGTATTCAACAGCTGTTTTTGCTTAGTCATCACTTTAGTAGTAGCCCAAATTTTTTCTTAAGTGTCACCCAGGAAGATTTAAATATGTGAGCAGGACAACAGAAAATATGCTGCAAAATGTGTTTAAATATGTATAGTAAAATTGGAAAGATGTACGTCCTTTTCATTTTAACCACCTTCCTTTTATAATATATTGCTCACATATAGTATTAATTCATTCTATCCATTACAGTAGAGTTCATTCTCCCCCGCTCACTCCCTTATCTTCATTCCCTTTGGATGCCCCAGCTGCACGACATAGAGGCCTTTTGTGTGGAGGACAAAAGAAGAAGAATGAATCCGTGAATTACAAACCAAACCAAACCAATCCAAACCAAAAAGACCTAATCTTCTCAGAAGCTGCATTGTCAGTGATGTTTTCTATAACAAATTATGCCCCCCAAAATAATGCAGTTGCACCTATGTTATGAAATGTTTTTCTGGGAGCTTCAATTTTTTCCATTATAATTTTATTTTTAAAAAAATACTTCATCCTTTAAGCACTCATTGGGCTAGACAGAAATAGCAATTACTTGTCTGGATCAAGGGCATGGTAGGACCATTTATGAAGATTGCTTTTTACGTATTGATCCTACCTCAAATATAATATATTAAAGTGATTTATGTCAGTGAGAAACCACACTGAAATACATACAATAATAGTATTGATATTTGCTTCTCACCAGGGCACTTCTGTTCACTGCATCGTCTGATTTCCTCACCAGTTCCTTCACACTGTTGCCCAGTCACAGCTGCACCTTGGCAAATCCTTATTCGCCTTTCCCAGCCACCATCACATGACTTGGAACATCCACTCCAGTGACCCCATTGGTTCCACTGACCGTTAGCTGTTTGGAGGAATGTCATTATTAGAATTGTGACAGACTACACTGTAAGAAATATTAAAGCCAGAATTTTCAAACTTGTTCACTAAAGATAGGCTCCAAACATTATTCATGCATGTAAATAAAAATAAAGTCAGTGGCAGGTGTAGGTGCTTGGTGCCTCTGAAAATCAGGCTTCTTTAATTGTTCCTCAGTGAATCACAACTCAAGTTTAAAAAAAATCACTGCACTTAGGCTTTGAGTTAAGCTACTGCTCTGAAGCCTGAACATGAATGTTGTTGTCTTTGTATTTTTTCTTTTCTCTGTATGTACTGTGTTTTCTTATTGTATACATGTGTATGTAAGAAACAGCACAATAAAATATGCTTTAAAATAAAAAAAAAATCCCCATATGCTATTTAAAGGCCAGATTTTTACATGCCCTGGCAGAGTAAAGCAGTCTTAAACTAAGTGTAAGTATAATTTCTCACACAAGAATTAGTTCCTTTATATACAATTTCTTCTTGTTTCTTGAAATGCATTGTTTTCTAGTTCTCAACTTTTTATTTCTAAATATACTTGTTTTTAAAGAAATACTTATAACGCTAACACATAGGAATGCCAGCCTTTCAGAGGCCAGTTTTTTCAACTTTACTGACATCCCATTGTCGTCAACAGGCTTCTTATGTGAGAAAGGATTAAGGCCCCAATTCCAGAAATGAATCAGTGCAGGAGACGGAGTGCTGTCTATGGGACCCAGACAGGCACAGGGTCAGCCCATGCAGAGAAGTTGTAGGATCAGAGCCTAAATGATGCGGGCCGGCAGGATTGGGGCTTTACATCTCTTTTTAATTGCAAATTAATGACATGAATGTTGCGCTAAGTCAGATTTTTCCACATGAATCATTTCACCTTAGAGGATCCTACTTACCTGTACATTCTGGGTTATGGCACTCTCTGCTTTCAGCCCAAGGACCTCTGCATTCAGAACCTCCATGAGCAGCCGCAGTGCACTGTCGACTTCTCTGCTGCGTGCCATTGGAACACGTCACTGAGCACTGACTCCATGAACTCCACTCTTGCCACTGTCCATCAACTACCACAGCAACACATAAAAGACAAACAAGCCAACATTACCATCAAATCTATGCAGTAACAGAATGGTTAGTTTTATCATAACCAATTTCATCTGCACTTTGAAAACTATTTTTTAAGACAGAAATTGCACCAGAAAGCATCACTTTAAACTTCTTACAACAATGGCGTTTACATTATTGGTGTTTTCATGTTTGTGGTGGGATTGTTTTGTTTGTACAGACTGTATTCTGATACACTGGGTCACATTTCCAGAGCAGGTGAACCTACTAAACATGCCAATCAAAACTCTGCATTCACACTGACTAACAGCAATTATTCTTTGTGCAAACCATTACCCAATATGAATTCACAAATTTAGCTGGCAATAGCCTATTATTCACCTATTGTCCTTCTTTGAAAATCTGGCCTTACGAGTACACGTACACTTAAAAACAACACAGCTGTAAATCAGCAACTTCAACTGTCCACCCTGACTTCAAGAGTCTGCATTTCAGTTCTCCATGAACTGAAATCACAAAAGAGAAAGCACAAAAATAAAGCAGTGCTGGGACGGCAGCACAGTGTTTTAGGGGCTTGTGATCTCAACAGTTGTAGAGGAAGCAGAATTCTTAAACAAAATTATTGAAAGTCAAATCACTAAATTAAAACTAAATACATCTGTATCTCTCTTGTAACCCCCTTGGGGTTTAGAGAGCACGGCCACTTGAAATCTTTTTCCTGAGGGGGGAATTGCTGATTGTTCCAGAAGGAGGAAGTGCTGTTTGCGGGAAGAGGAGCAGAGAGAGCAGGGAGAGCAACAGGGATGTGTGCCTGGAGCTCCAGAGAGAAGCGCTGCAGCAAGCAGGCCCTGGTGAAGCAACCAAGAACCTGCCCAAAGCCTGGGAGGGACAGAGCGGCTGACCGGGGATACCCCAGAACAGGAGCCAGGAGGAGCACTGTGCCAAGGAGGAATTGCCCAAGAAGGACAAACTGGAGCTGGACCCAATATCACTGCTGCCCAGAGCTGTATGGGGCTGTGATTACTGGGGCTTGTGACTTTGCATTGGGAACAAGGAGGGATGCTGTTAGCTAGTTAAGTGGGGAGGTTGTTGCTCTGTGTAGCTTTGCAGAGAGTGGCAGAAGAGGGCACAGGAGGGGTTTGTTGGGGAAAGTTCACTGGCGCCAGAGACAATGTTCCCTCTAATTTTTGACAGGCTGTGTGCACAAAAAATGTCTTTTGTGCAAATTGTTGTGCTTGTGTGCAAATTGTTGTGCACGCCGTGTGTGTGGGGTTTAGGATCTGTGTGCATGTGCACACGCACACAGCTTAGAGGGAACAGTGGCTGGAGATGACCAGAAGCACCCAAGACTCACCACTGGACTGGAACTTTTCCCTGGACTCCTGAACTCGGTTTGAGAACACATTGCTTGGTGTCTGCCCTTTCAGATTGTGGTACCACTCGGCCCGTGGGGCCTTGTGTTGAATGCAACCCTGTTTTACCACTCCCCCTATATTTCCCCCTGTTGTTTTTCTCCTTTCATCCCTCTGTAAATAAACATTTCCCTTTCTTATATTCATTGTATTCTTCTGGTGTGTGTGTGTGTTCATTCTGGGAGGGTTGGAACAGGTGCCCCTGGGGTGGAAGGGACTTTCCCTGCTGCATTCCTGTGCGTGCCTTCTCTTGGCCAGAGCTGCCTGCAGAGCAGACTCCATCTTGGCCACGAGGGCGCTAAAGTTACACTCTATACAGTGAAAAACTGAGATTAAAAATGAACCTTTGCCAGTTTGTCAGTCATGTAGTGGCATCTGAGACACCACAGGTTTCCCAGGACCTCAAAGTAAAAATAAACAGTGTCTCACAAACCAATGAGATACAGCTGGTGAATAGTTTGCAAAGGAGGACTCTTCTGGTTTTTGGTAAAGTGTTATTTTCAGGGTTCTGTTTAATACAAGGGCTCTGCACCTCTTCTATGGGCAGAAGTCTATATCAGACAGTAGAGCCTGGCAACCTATTCAGCAGAAAACTGAAGCCTCTCCAGGCATAAAAACTGTTTTTTTTTAATCTTTTTATCATGAAGCCTTACCAAAGAGGAAAATATGATGGAAACTACATTTTAATGCCTCTTTCTTCATTGTTACCCATTACTATGTACTATTATTTAGGGCAAGGCAGGTGAAGCTGTGATTATAAATTAAAGGTTTTGAAAGCAATTGTGTACCTTTGAAATTAATGGGAGTTGATGGCACTCAGTACCATATAGGTCAGACCCCTACTGCATTGTTTTTATCCTACAGTCTCTTTCTCCTTTGTCCTTGTTGTACCACCCCCATTTGCCCTTATTACCTGCAGCAAATAGAAGCATGGGACTGTAAACTCACCTTCTGATACACCATCAAATAGCTCCTTTGCAGAGAGCCAGGCATGATGATTCAGACTGTAGTACTGAATATTGTTCAAGCACATTATAGCTGCGGCTTAAGACAATAAGTAACAATGAGCCGCTACTTTTAAATGTTGCATTGTTATGCCAGGAAAGGGCAAATTATCCACAGACATGTAATCACTGTGGGTGAAATACACTCCTGTGCAGAGAGCCTGCAAAATTCCTATGCACCACATAAGTCCAACATAAACCCTACTATGACAGTTTAAATGTTTGGGGGTTCAGGAGGAGGCACATTCCTTGTGTTTTCCCTCAGCACAGAAGTGAATTTCACACTATAGTAGCACCGTCTCTACTCCTATTTGGTATTTCTCACTTCCTCAGTTTCAGTTGAGATTCATATATGATATTATGTACTTTTCTGGAGGCTCATGTAAATGTGCTAGGGTTGCATTCTTCCTGCTCACATATTGTTCTTCTCTCTGTGAAAGCAGTGGTGTAGACCCATGTGAATTTCACAATGGTGATGACAGCTTGTGTGTCTTCCAAAAGGCTCAAGTTACCAGAACCAGATTGTGTGAAAAAACTGAACAGCTGGCAAAATTAAATAAATCACAAAAAAGAGGCACAAAAAATTGAAACTTGTCACAGGTCTGGTCCTCGGAGAATCTATTTTCTAATTCTATAGGGACCTGATGCCCTAGTCTTTGATTTCTCTCTTGTTTATTTGTTAACGCAACAGTCTGAAAAGTTATCATTTTCAAAGTGGCAACATTTTTTTGAATTAACACAATGCTTTCTTCTCATTTTATTTTATTTATTTTTAAATTTTGCAAATAAATTTCAATTTTCACTGCCAAAAATATGGGGTGTGAAAATCAGATATTTCAAACCATTGCATAGAGTTAATGGACAAACGTCTCCATAATATCTTGTCATACCGAAGAAAAGCAAAATAAATGGCTTTCCACATGTCTCGTGTTGGGAAACACCTATAACTGTAGATTACAAAATGATGTCAGAGCATAAAAGAGATCTGTTGACTCCTAATTATCAGGTTACAGTTCTGGGGAATGGTAGCTGGCAAGCTATGTCAGGCCGATGAAGAAGGCTGACGTATGTTACCTCTTAAGGGGAATGACTTTTCAACAAAACTTAGACTTTAATGCAAACATCACCATCTTTGATGGGAAGTTTCCACTTATGGACATGTATGTGATATTGCTACCTGTCTCACTCTAGTCCTGAAACCTTTCTCAAAGTCTGGATACAATGATTCATGTCTTTGCAGCAAGTTTATCCATGAGCAACATTGTACTGCATGCCACTCAAAACTCATGACCAGAACTGCATGCACTACAGTGGCCCCATCCCCTTTTAATAGTTTTTTTGCAGAAGGCCCTAGGATTAAACTGATTTAGAAAAAGCTTAAGAGAGAGTATTTGTAAAGCAAAACCTCATGGAATTATTTAGATAATTTTGTCATTTCATTTACAGATATAACTTCTGTAAAGAGTAAAAATACTAGTTAAAAATAATCACAATCAATCCACAGACATTTTAAATTGCACGAAGAAAGTGGCTTGTAATAAAGTCAGTTATTTTATTTTATTTCAGTGTGAAAGGCCAATTTAAAATCTATGCACCATTTAAGTGCTTAGGTTTTAAATGAAATTAAAATGGTGTATAAATCTGTGCTGATCCTCCCTCTACACAGGTGAATAAACTAATATAAATAATTAGAAAGAAAATCTTTGTATCCTAATATTTCTAAATATGTGACATGTACTGTGTGTAAATAAAAAGGTACTTATTTATTATTATTAAGACCACCTAGCAAGGTATATTTAAAATGTACATAATGGATAATCAAAATGAACACACTTGGAAAGTTTCCCCTTTTTCCTACCTTTGGTATGTTGCTTGTCTTCTTAGGTGTCCTTCCTGCACTGGGATCCCCTAGCACAGAATCCCACACCATGCAGAATCTGTTTGAAATCAATGGGACTCCACATGGATACAGGGCTCCTTGATAGCACATCCCAGTGCAGGATAAGTTTACATTGTAAACTCTTTGAGAGAAGAACCTTGTCTTTGTGTGTCTGTATAGCACATAGCACTATGGAGTTGCAATCCTGATTGCATCCTTTGGGTACTACCACAATAACAGATGATAATAATACTTCCTACCTATAAGACTTTGCTCATCAAACATTCAAGTGCACAATACGCAATAATAAAGCAAGTCAGAAACAAGCTACACTTAATTACTGTAGCTGAGCAAATAGTTACTATACAAGCTCACCGGGGCAGAGAGCAATATTGCAAGGTTTATGTTGTGTTTCAGGTCCATCACACGATCTTCCCCCATACTGTGGAGGTATACATGACCTTGTTCTTGTTCTTTGGCCTCGACCACATGTGAATGAACACAAGCTCCAAGGTGACCACTCCTCCCAAACTCCATGTACTGTAACAAAGCAAACACGACACCGGTAACATAGAAGATTAAAAATAAAAACAACTACATTCTAAAAGGGACTATTTTGCCCAACATCAGAAAAAAACTAGTGTTTAGAAGTTTGCATTATTAGCATATACAAATTAGCTTTAGAAATTCAGTTGACTAAAATAACATCTTATTCTCCATATACTACATTGAGCTTTGACAAATTTTATTTGATCTTTTATGAGTTAGTCTAATCTCAATACAATTAAACTAAAGAAAAAATTGTAAGAAGAATGGCCTACATTTTCAAAGTGACTAGTGATTGTGGGTGCCCAGCTAGAGACATTTTAAAGGGGTATGAGTTTTAGTGGACAGGTAGTCAGCACATGAAAAAATCAGATCCATTTTGGGTGTTTCAAGACAGGTGGCTAAAAGCTCAGACAGCCAAAATCACTAGTCTCTTTTGAAAATATAGTAATTTCTTAGTCTGTGACTCTGGTACATTAAGGACCTCAGCTTGCAAGTATCATGACAGGATATGGCAAGTATCATGACAGGATATGGTCCTAATGTTTTTCTTCAGGTTAGCCTCAGTTTTGCATTATTTCCTGATATGACAATATGTGGGGAATGACCAGATTTAATAATGCATGCTCCTCTACATCAGAGTTTTGGACCAGAATATTTAAATTACTTTCTGAGATTATAATATGATATAAATATATACACATAAATATTTTATATAAACAATGACTTCACAAAACAAATAAGGAATGCTATAGCAAGCATTCTTCCTCATTGTTTTCAATATAGAAGAAACTGATATACATCATATCTTAGCCTAGATACCCTTACATTGCATTTCTTTTTCAAGAAGAATCTGAGTCAAATTTGAGATGATTCCACATAAAAAGCACACTATAAATAATTAGCAAAATTCTGTAAAAACTCAGTTCCAGAGGAATAACCTCTTTAAAGAGAGAAATCTTGCAAAGAATGTTTTAGTTATATTCTAGTTAATCTAAGAATATGTCGGATAAAATCCAAGGACCTAGCACCCATCCTGAGCAGCAAGTTTGGTATGTGTCACACACACCTCAGTTGTCTCCACAGGGAATCCCCCCTAACAGGCCATGGAGTGTCTAGGGAGATGGAATGGTGTGCTACAGCCCCAACACATCCATGGTATGGAGCTGAGGATCAGCAGTGACAGATTCTCTGGTTTTGTCCTCACTTTCCCTTGAGCATTGCCTTAGGGAACCTCCATGGACCTGGCTCTCTCCTGTCCAGGGGTCACAAATCCCTGCTCAGCTACCCCAGTCAAAGCCTTTGTGTTCTCGTGCAGCAAAACCACACTGGTTCTACCACCAGGTGAATCTCAGTAGAGTGGAGACTGGATTTGCCCCATTGGACATAATCATGAAATAATATGCAATGTCAATGGGAATTCTACCCATGGAGAGCTTGAATTTCATTCTCTTAGGAATATAGCTAGGTGTATTTTTCAAAGATATATTGAGATTGAAAGTTTTATAGATAACTTTAGAGAAGACAATTTCTGACAAGAAATGACTACCTTCATGTAAGTAGATATTTTACTTTTTTTCATCAACATGAGTCCCCTATTGCTGAAAGCTTATTGAGTTGGCCAGATACAAAAGGTCTGCAAAATACTATTATTATTTCACACCCTATGTTTCGAGTTGCTAGCTTCATCAACTTTCTCATCTAAATATTACATCAATATGCATTGCATTAGCAGAAAAATAGGAGCATTCTAAGTGAATGTTAAATTGACAGATTTTAGTCTATTAATCTGAAAAACCTTGATTAACCTTGACAATGTAGTTAAATGATGAAACCCAAAGCTTCTGAAAATTAATAAGCTGATAAATATATTTTTGCCTAAGCCTTTATATTTCATCTGTCTACAACAGGCACTGTTCATGGAGAGATGTTATGATTCAACCACAGCATTTGAAGCACTTTTTCACTGGCAATGCATTACATTTTCAATCCAGACCTGACTCCAAGGATCAAAATTCTTTTGATTAGATGAACATGAGAAACCAATTTGTCAGTTCAGGTTCTGGAGGGCTGTTAAGAACAGCAACAATGGAATAATTTCATTTGCTGCAGTTATAGCTGAACAAGAGGCTCATGCTGAAACAATGATCTTTTCAAAGAGTACAAAACATATAAAGCCAATTCTTCCAGGTCAAGTTAAGAATAAATGGTAAATTTTCATTATATTGCAAAAGATACTAAATGGGAAAGCTCTTGGTATTAAGTAGATATGGTCTAAGAGAATGTTATTCAGTTTTTGATATACATTAGGGTTAGGGCTAGTGTTTAGGCTTGATAGTCTTAGATTTGATGATGTCAGAATATTGTAAATTGTCTCCATAAGATTTCATTTCAAAATTGCAGAATTCTCATGAGCTGTTCTTCAAAGCTATTGCACGAGCATCTTGAGCCAAAAATCTTACAAGAATGTTCTTGCAAAATTTTGACTGCAACAAAACCATAACTCTAAAATAGTTTCCTTATGGTTTGGAGTCTGACCAAGAGCCAGAACAATAGCTGAGTTTGGATCTCAGGGTTCAAAGCCAAACCAACCTTTTCTCTGTTCTGGTTTAGGTCCATCTCCTATATTAAAGAAACTGTGGGTTCAAAAGCAAGTCTTCCATGGTAAAACTAGCTCCCTATAATCTTTCTTTATTTGGTATCCAACTAATTGTTGACAGGGTCAATGTTGGTTTATATGTGTATTTCCCCTTGGGTTTGCTGAGAAAATAGTTCATGCAGAGTGGCTATTCTCTAGTCCCACCATCTCCTGGCTTAAACATGCTGAAGTGCAAATCCACAGTGTTCACCGTATGCGACTTCTGGAAGGTTTGAGGGGAGGCATCAGATTACCCTAGTTATCCTCCTTCCAAGAGATTTTGGTAGTTTTTGTTGGATCTTAAGATACCTTCCTTTACTCTGTGTTAAAAGAAGAAAAGATAATTTGGCCAATGATGTTCTGCGACACAAGGCTTAACAACCTCATATAATGAAATAAGAGTGCTCTGGCTGAAATTAGATTTTGGCCAACATTTTCAAAAGTGACTAGTTATTGAAATTATAAAGAATTAAAAAATAGTTACTTCATAAACTAACTAGAAAAGTTCTCTTTTCAATATCGGGAGTAACTACTATTCCCCAAGGTGTTGTTTCAATGCTAATAATAAACAGAAATGACATTCAACAGAGGAAAAAACATAGAAATCACTGGTCAAGTGGCTTTGCTAATAGTTGGAATACCCATGTTAAGAGACCAGTCTGTGGCCAAGCTCACCATCAGATAATAGTGGGACTAGTGTGTACCACTCTCAAAGCTCTCCCAAAGATAGTAGCACTACTGTACTTGTAAATGTACTTTACTGATATCAGGGAGAAGGATTTGGGGGATATAAAGAGATGGTGACTGAAAATGCACTGCCATCCTCGATCAGGAGGTGAGTTGTTTTCTATATTAGCCATTTAAAAGTCTAAGAGGGAGAGGGAGAGTCCATGCACTGAAGCTCATGGATAGGGGCTTGGGGCACATCCCAGGTACCTCACTGTGTATTACTTTTTTATTTCTTGGGGGGCAACATTTCTAATGAGGAAACATTGTTACATCTCTCAAAACTGGCCTTTTTTGATGGATCACATTCTGCAATGAGCATTCCCCAGGAGACTGTGCATTCATAGATTATACAGCCAGAAGACAGTATTGTTAATGTTTCATATGTTTTTTGTGATCAAAGTGAACGTGAGGCATGGGAGCTGTTAGTTGGCTATCCAGATAGTATTTATTGGGATGCAAAAGCTTGTTCTAAATTATAGTATCCACTAACTGCTTGGCATGGATGGTAGAGGTGAATGGAATCAGAAACACAAGTCAGTACCTGTATATACAAGTTGGTGTTTTCTTTGGTTTTGTTTCCCCATCCCCCTCTCTTTTGCTGGCCAACAAACTGTTTTGTCTTGCTTTAACCAGGGGTAACCCTGAGAAAGGGAATATATTGAGGACAGAGGGTGTTCAAACATGCTAATAATTGTATGGCAATCTGAGCATTTCAAGAGTCATTTTCTGGAAAAGTAAAGGTTTAAGGCTCTGATCCTGCAAACTGCTGTTTTGAGCTGGACTCTGTATAGTCCATGTAGAGTGTCCATGTACAGCTATGTAGAGTGTCATTGGAGTCAGTGGGGCTACAGGTGCAGGGCTTTGGCCATGTGGAGTATGTTTGCAGGATTAGTCCTACAAGAAATTAAAGTGAATTAGTCTAAAAAAAGATTTTAAAAAGGGGGGCAGGAGGTCAAAATTGAAATGTAACATTTTGACCAACGTGGAATAAGATTTTTTTTTTCATTTCATTAATATTTTTGAGATTTTTTACTTTTCATCCCAATTTTGAGATAGGAAAAAAATTTCCGACTCTCAAAAAATATTTGAGCAATGGGAAATCCATTTCCCATCTCACCTCTACAAAGGATAGCTAGAGACAGCTGGGAACCATTACCCATCACGGGTATCTGGATATTGGAAGTCCTAATAATAAAGCTATGGCGAGAGGCTGGAATTCAAGAGGTGGGAAGCCTTGGTTACTCTGGAAAATGTTGTTGAAGAATTAGGTGGTCATTTTGTGTGTGTATCTTTTTACAGTGTGTTAAAATCACATTCTTTAAGAATTATTTTTGTGCACTTGGGTGATAAATTACTTGACTTTTGCATCACATGGTAATAATGGTGGGTTGTTTGGTTTGGTTTTTGAATGAGAAGGGTTTTGACTCTTGAGAAGAGAGACTACATATAAACTTATCCTAGAAAATAACAGAACAGTTGCAGGGAGGTTACACATTAGTTTTCAGGTACTGCTGGAAGGACCATGGTAGTGGTCAGAAATCTGAGCTCTGGGCTATGTGCGTGCATGCAGTTCAAAAGGGGCTCTTTAAATAGACTTATGATTGTTTTTTGTAGATTGCTATTATTTCCTTCATATTTTGCTATTTTTAAATCAAGAGACGTTCTTACACAATGTATACCACCCTTTGTTCTTTAATGAGCTATCCTAATCTCTCCTGGAAATAATAGGTATTCTTGTATGGACACATATAAAATGGTCTATTCCATCCTTGTTCTGGGGTTCCTACATCATAAAATATTGGGCAATTCATATGGAATTTTCTATCTAGAACATAGTGTAAAATTATCAAAGGTTGACAATAATTCTCATTAAATTAGTTGTTTACCGGATAAGCTGTTTTGTGCTTTTATAATGCCTTTCATCTCAAAAGTTCCCAAAACATTTTAGAAATTGATATACAAACTGTATAGGAATAACCACCATTGACATGTCCCCTCTACCAGGGTGAAACTGCAAGTCTTTCACACAAGATAACTGTAGAAGACTGAGTCTACAAATCATTATCCAGTTACGTAGGGCCCCAGTATGCTCTGTGCCTGGATCTGTCCCACCTCCCTACTTGGAAGGGAAGAATCAATTGCCTTTCCTCATAACCTGCAGACAGCTCTCTGTAGTCCTGGGCTCCTGTGTTGCAGGAAGGTTAGAGAATGCATGTACCTGGAGGGAAGAACATAAGTCTTCGACTGCAAAGATTTCATAGAAAAAATAATATAGTCTATTCTATAGTTCTATTCTTTTTCTGCTGCATCCCACCCCTTATAAGACATACCCCAAAGGCAATGACAGCCAATAGAGCATGAGTATTACTGCAGGAAGTCCAGAATTGTAGTGGAAGCATAGGGCTTCTATACAGGTGGCCATGTGCCTGATGTTGTATGCTCATGGAATCAGGGATCTTGCTGGCCAGACTCTTGGTTTTTTTTTTTCATGTGATGGGTAAATCTTACCCCTCCTTGACAGAAGAATGTAGAGGAAATTCCACAAGGGGCATTCTCATGATCTAATGAATGATTCTCATCATTCAGGCCATAGCAAACTAAATGGCTAAACAAATGCAGCGTCTGATGATATGTTAACTTCACCACCACTGCTGATTCCCATAAAAGTGCAATCTGTATTGTGCCTTTCCTCATCTCCTTTATCTAGAATACAGAAAACCTACAAGGATTTTTTTAAAAAATCTGGAACTGAAGGAAAAAAGTATTCTTCTTCAGTTCCTTGGCTGTTCTGAAACAGGAAATAATCACTTACAAAATAAAAGTTCACAGATGAATAAGAAGTACAATTTCCATTCTAATTAAAGTGCTTCTATGCAATTCATGTTTAAAGAAAAAGGTATAGTTTGAAATTCTTAGCATTATACAGTTCAATAACATCCATAATTTTATTGATTGGCTGCTAACACTACCTGGACAGAGGGCAGTGTTATTGCAAACCCTTGATTCTCTTAAAGGGCCGCTGCAGTGTGTCCCGTAAGGTGATACACAAGTTCTGGTTCGCACCTGCGACCCTTGACCACAAGTAACTGAACATGTGCTCCATTGGGCCCACTCTTCAACACCAGATTCACCTGTATTCAAGACAACAAACAAACATGAATACTGTCATGAGTATTAATAAAGATTTTTGTTTGCCAAAGTTTATTATGGCATGCAGGTATAATTTAAAGACAAATAAACCAAACTAAAATAAACTTAAAAGTTAATGGAAAGAAAGCACCTTTGAAAAATGTTCAATGAATAGAAAACAAACACACTTAAAAGCTGGAGAAAAACCAATTTGACCACGTGGCATATTTACAGCTTCCTTTGAATGTCTTTCAACATTCCAGAAACAATACTGCCCTTAGCACATTAAAACAACAGAAAAGTCGAATTTCTCATAGCTAAAAATTATTTATTTTTCACTGATTGTATTTATCTCTCCAGAATGAAGGAAACTAGATGACAGTTTAAGGAATGATGACAGCAGAGTCAAATTTTTAAAAACAAAACAAACTGAAAAGTATTGAATTCCCTTTGGGTGACAGCAGCATTTGAGAGAAGATTCCTGACCCTCTGATTTTACCCATAAACAAAAAAGAATCTTTCAGCACTTTACTGTAGCTACACAGACTATTAAGCTGAATGGTGGGCTAAGAACTTTGATTTAATATTTCATCATAGTGCTTCATTACTAGCCTTTGATATGGGGATGACCTAAACTGTTTGCTGCTCTAGAAACTGTTACAGTAATTACTGCTATTTTCAATGGAGTTATGTAGTCATAACTTAATAGAACAAATGATTTACAGTGAATTACTTAGCCAACAAATATATCTGCTATTTCTGCTCAAAGAATATGTATAAGGAGATTGCAATATCTTCAAATGCATTTGTTATTTAAAAATATCTGACTTTTTTTTATTCTATGGATTATCACCAAAAACAAGAGTCTCCTATTCTTACTCATAACGTGTACTACCTTAGTCTTTGAGCAATCATACTAAAATGAATAGGATTACTTAGCACAAGGTAGTACTCAATATGAGCATCGGTGACAAAATCGGGTCTGATTTGTGAATATTTCCTATTAGAGCTGAGTCATTTGTTGTTAGTGGTGAAATCTACCACACGGTATTACTTCTGTTCCCTGATCTGATGCGTGCACAAACATTCTAGTATGACTGCTTGGGCAAGGGTATTTAAAATTCATTTTCACTTGTGTCTCTGAAATTCTTTATCTGAAGGCATTCATGCTAGGAAAATACAGAAAGAGTATGAACCTGGCTGAAGCAAATTCATTGAACGATCTCTGTAAGTAATCATGGAATCGTATTCAGCTAACTGTAAAATACAATGCCATGGACCTTATCAGGCCATTGATTTTAAACCTAAGTCCCTTCTGAAACAAACTGGAACTTATATTTAAAAATCAATTTCATTCCATGATCTTTTATCTTGAAGTAATTATTAAAAATTAAAAATCTTGTTTGTATCCCTCTATCTTTATCTATTCTTCCAAGGTTTTGCCCACAGCAGCAATCACAAAAACTCTGCAGCCAGGAAGACTCAGGTAGTGTCTTCCTTGACTACTGTAAATGTCATATAGTAATTTGTCCAGAAACCAGGCTCTTGTAGCAGGGCATTCAGCCTGCCCCTTTCTCTCCACAAAGCAAGCCCACCACTTTTGCCGCATGTCTGGTCTCCACTACTCCATTAAACAGGAATCCTAAGGATATTCAAAGCCTCCCAGAAACCAAGCACAGCAGAATGTGCCACTTATTGAGTATCAAGCCAGAACAGTTTAGAATTAAAACATACAAATCCTCTAGCCTTTCATAAAATTGTAGAACATTGCAAAAACATCTATGAATAATGACAATTATTTAAGGTTTATTAAGGTGTGAAAGCTCACTAAATGTGAATCTTGCAAGCATTACACTTATTTGTTACAAGGATCAAGTAGAAAATTAAGTATGTTTATTGTTTAATAATCTCTCTTGTGTGTCATTTATGATTTTGATTAGCCTATTACATGACTTGCGTTGAGATCAGAGGAAGTAATGTAGTAGGTATGACTATTCTATAAGCAACCAGTAACTGTAAAAGTTAGAATTATACAATATACGCTATAGTCCCTGTGAAGAATGTAGTAAAAGAACTTATTGTAGTAGCACTTCTATTCCAGGCAAATCCTTCATTTTAGTTTCGTGCTTTTCCTACCACTTTGACACTTGACTTTGCCTTTGTAAAAGTGGTTTAGATGAAAGGTCAAACAGCACAAAAAGTCAAAGCAATGCTTCTCAATTTGTTCCTCATTATGTAAAATAGTCTTATATACTGAATGCAAATTACCCATTATCCCACACAGACCTGGTGACAGTGCACTGGTATTAAAATGCAGAATGCAGTATTAAAAAATTAAAAATATTGGATAACTTATACTGGGGAAAGTTGTTTTTAACCTTCTCGATGTATTGGACAAAAGTAATAGTTTAGTATTAAGGAATGTGATTGTATTTAGTAAGTTTTAAGATGAAAACTGTTTATTGAAAGCCTTGAAGAATCTATGTACCACACAACAATATATCTTGGCCCCAATCTAGAAAACACTTAAGCATGTGATGAATTTTAAGCATGCAAGTAGTCCCTTTGAAGGCAATGGGACTACTTAGATGTTCAGAGTTTAGCACATGCTTACGTGGTTGCTGGATTGAAGCTCTAAGAAGTAACGTGACATGTCATGCACAAGGAATGGCAATTTTTGTGAGATTAGGAAACATAAAGAACAGATTTGTCTCACAAAATATTCCATTCCTTTTGCACAATCATGTTACTTTTTACTAATCCTTGCTCAAAGAAGCATGATTTATTTGATAATATTTTTCAGATGGGGAAGACACATTATGTAATTGCTAGAAAAATATGTCCTTTATATTATCAAATATGGACTAAAATTTTTCTAGATTAAGCCCAGGCTTTGACTCTCTGCCTAATCCCCGTTTGCACTTCCTGGTTTTTTTTCTGTTTTCCTTCTGAATATTACAGAAAAAGTCTATGCTCTGTTTTCTCTTTAGCTGTTAGTTACTTTATACCTACCATGTTAAACCTATGACCTCAAATTAAGTGGTAACAAACTAACAATCCTTCTTTTTCCTGAGTTGCTAGACCTGTAGGAGAAAATTCTGTCTGGAATGTCTCATTGATCTGTGAAACACTTACCTGCATTTATATATTCTAAATCCCATAACATTGAAAGAAAGGATAATTTCAGGAACACAAAAATAACGAATATAGGATAATTAAATTATAAAATTATTTATTTGAATTTGTTTATGTTGTACTGCCTTTTTTATGTTGTACACAGCTACACATACAAACACTTTCTTTTAGTACTGCATATTAGGCCTGATCCAACCCTATTGGTGTCAAAGGGATTGGCTCCAGTCTTCGCAAAACAGTACTGAACATTTCTCATAACTATTTTTCCAGCACAATATGCATTTCCTAGAATGCAATTTGTACTTCTGCTGTGTCTTTGCCCTTTCATTGCATGAAAAAGGCATGCTTACAGTTTCACTATAGTTATTTTTAATTATTCTTTATTACATAAAAATAATTAAACAGACTAAAATGACAAGAAATTATATAAACCGAAAGAAATCTATATGATTTCCATTTTCAAAACTCCACTTGTTTTCTTAGTATATGAGTAAATCTATGAAGTATGCTAGTAAACCCCTGTGGTTCTGTTTAAGAAGATATCACATTAGTTTTATCACAAGAAAATGAATACATTACAGTGAAAAGATGAAATGATCACTACAAAGGAAAATCAAAATGAAAAGATGGAAATTAGTAACACTGTTCTAAAAAAGAGCACAGTATTATTTAAAATGAGTTCCCTACAGTATGCAAAAGATATGTCCTTAGAACTATGCATATGAATTTGTATTCTCTGCACACGCATCTCACGTGCTTTCTAAACAGGAGCTTGGAAACCAAGCCTGCATAATTCTGAATTTCCATATCTCACGTTGTTGTCACCATATTTCCAGAGTAGATGGTATTGGTGGTCCATTTGAAAGGCAATTCTCTAAAAGCCATAGAAAATGCACTGCAAATGGATGCATAGTTACTGTTCAGTAGTAGGTTTACAGTTAGTTTATATAAGAAGCTAAAACAGATTATGAAATCTTTTAGAGTAATTATAAGAAATCAAGAAACGGCATTAAATCAAAAGGGTTAGTCTAAATAATAAGAAACTGACATCATCAGTCTGAACTAAATATGTAAGTAATAAGCTCCCGTTGTGCCTAAAGAACAACTGTATGAAACCGAGGAACTTCTGAGATAATTTCATCCATTTATGCCTGACATATAACTGCAGGCATCTTCCAGTATTGTCGATTGGGTTCATGCATAAAAGCAGCCCCAGGTACTGGTGGGAGGGCAGCACCATTTGTCTTCTAAAATCTTTATAAAACTGGATCACTATAGATTTTTATATATTTATGTTTACATTACTTACTATACGACTTCTGAAAATCTGTTAAAAGTGTAAAGCATTCTACATCTAAGAAAGTCAACATGCAACTTCACTAAATGCAATCATAGCTCATTTACTAAAATGAATATTAAACTTGAAGCATTATGTAGGAAAGATGCAGGCAATCTTCTAGGTTAGTATCTATGGAATACAGTGTACATCGTTTCAAATCCATATAATGGTTATGTGGCACAAGGTTTCTGATGCAGTAATTTCTGAGATGCACTGTTATTACCCTATAATTAGAACAGGACAGGACTTCAGTATCTTAGGACCTGATCCACCATTTATGAAGTCTATGGGAGTCTTTATTTTGACCTCAAAGGGAGCTGGATTGGATCCATAGATACTATTGCGTGGTAATTGTTGGTAAATGCTGACGTTTTAGAGACAAGAGCTGGGTGTAGATTCTTTATGTAATATTTTGTTCTCTTTATCTGAAGAAGGTGCAGTTGCTAAAATAAATTTGGAAAATATGTCTTAGACATAAAACTGTTAGATAATTTGCACATCGAATTCATACCTATTTATATATTTAGCAATTATGAATCTGGAATCTAGAGAATAGAGTATTATGTTGGGCCAAGGACACTAAGTGCTGAATACATGCACATTAAAGTGTCCTGATAATTAATTAATATGATAAATGCCCAAAGAAGGGATTAGATTTCAGTTCTTCTATTTATATTAAAATTCTAATGCACTTCCTTAACATTTATTTTTTGAAAAATGTTGATATATGGTCACTGTAAGCTATAGTTAATCTCTAAACTGGACTGTGTCTTTCATGTGTAAGCCTGCTTTAATTATTAAATAAACTCATGTTCATATTAAATCATTCAGTATCCACATTCACAATGCATGTTTTTATATGTTCTACCTAATTCTCAGCTACTTTATTTATGGACTTTAACTGGTGGAAAAATAAATAAATAAATGGTTCAAAAATATCAGCTTAGAAAACTGACAGGTATGCAGTAAAAGATTATGGAACATGCAGTGGCTTTGCTAAAATTAACAACAGTAAATAGAAAAATGTAACTAATGTATTACCAGTTTGTGCCATAAATTTAGCAGCATCAGCTTGTTCCTGAGGGACCCTTTTCTCATGAACAGATCGAGGTCGCTGACTTTTAATTGTATGATCTCCCATCATTCCAAATTCTAAAGACAGAATAAAGGTTTATGAAAGCTTGTGTGTAGACATTTCTCAAAGGTACATACTGTCTCATGCAATATGTTCCTAAACATACCTGGACATTACTGGTAAAGTTCAAATGATCATGGCAATTATCAGCTTATTTTGCTATACTCATCTTTTAAAAACTATACTTAAATTCATGTTTGCAGAACTTTAAACATGACTTTATTGTAAGAAACAATAAAAACATTCAATGTAGTGACACTTGTACTATAATTCAGCTGCATGTTACAAGACAAAAACAATTATTCAAATGGAGACATTATATTCTAATATTTTAAATCAGTGCAAACCACACCAGAAAATTACCACGACAATGTTAATTATTGCTGTTCTGTGACAGAGCCCAGTTCCTTGTGCAGAAAGCTCCCATTCCTGCACACATCCTTCAGACTGATGGACTGGCAAGCAGCTTTCCATGAGAATGGTACCAATGCCACATAATAAAATGGCCACAAACTGCTTATTATACAGACCAAATTCAACAACAGTCATGGTTGTTCCCTTCATTGCTTTGGAAAACACTCAAGTATAAAGACTCTGTGGGTATGTCCACACTGCAGCTGGCGGCGTGCCTCCCGGCACAGGTAAACAGATGCACGCCAGTGCCGCTCCAGCTAGCACACTCAAAATAGCAGTGTGGACACTGTGGCACAGGCTAGCCACCTGAGCATGGACTCCGGGAGCAGGCAGGCTTGTACTTGGGCAGCTAGCCTGTGCTGCCACCCGTATTGCAACATCTGCACTGCTATTTTTAGTGCACCTGATTGTGGAAGACAGAAATGGCCTAGGTCTACTCCAGTTAGAGTGAGTCTGTCTACCCAGCTCGGAAGCATGCTCCCAGCTGCAGTGTAGACATACCCTGTGAGGTCCAGAGCTATATTTTGCCATCAATTTTTAAACAGAACTCCCCATTTATTTCAAGGGGGGAATCTGCATAACAATCAGTGGGACAAAATGGGCTTCCGTGTTGAAGCCAACAGTTCTTGATTTTTAATCCCAACACTGCCACTACTTCCTTTTCTGGCTTTGGACAAATTCATTCATCCAGTGCTCCCTCTGCGATTGCATGTGCCATGGAAGTGGTATTTCTGCCTCTGGAACATGTTCCCCTCTTTTCCTCACAGGTGTATAGAAAAGCCTTCTGCTCTCAGATGCTCTACACTCAAACCCAGTGGGGGTTGGGAGGCAAGGGGCATAGGCAGGTGATCCATGAGGCAAGGAGGCAATTCTCTCTACTGAAATGTGAGAATGTGTATGAAACTCTGGAAGTTTAAAAATTCAGAGTTGCTTCTCTGAAGGCAGGTTACTTGCAGAGAGAGAGAACGGAAACCTAAGTCTCTTCATCTATAAAATGGGGGAGATGATAATACTTACCTTCCTGCCCCAAAAGGTGTGGGTCAGGCTTTTACAGAGTTAATGTCTGTGAAACACCACATAAGCACTAAATGCTATTATAAAACAGATTATTTTAGTGTAATTTTTAAAAAAATCTCATTCTCATACCAAGATTGTCTCAATTTTTAGTGTTAAGAAAATATTAATAAACCACAACCATACAATTTCAATAGCCAATCAGCAGAGAGGATGGATATTTTTTGGCCTTTTCTGATAATTGTCAAGATAGCATTTCAAAATCACTATTTGTCTCTGTAAATATTCTTTTATTAGCTTCTTTTAAATTAAAAATGTAACTATTCATTTGAGAATAACAGCGTATTTTGCATTCTAAAGAGAATATTTGAAACATATAATTAATAAAATATTTTGTGAATTATATATGATATGTTAGAACCTAGAAATATTTATTACAGATAATTAAATTATTTAATATATATTTTAAATTCCCCCCAATTTAAGGAAGTTTTTCCTTTCGCTGGGCACCTTTCTCATTCATGTTGTGATTTTATATTTTCTAACATAAATTAACAATGAGATCTTTATTAGAACAATTTGGGGAGATGTAGTCTGGATGTCCATTTAAACTGAAATAAACAACAGAGATTTCGTGGCAGGAGATCTGATATATAGCTCTCAGCCACTGCTAAGGGGCTGGGAAAGCAGAACACTTGTGATCTGCAGATTATCTGGAGAGAGCAGTTTGCTTCTTGAGCACCACCCATGTATTGAGTGATACTGGCACCATTCTTGAAGAATGCTGCTTACCCATCTTTCAGCCCCCCCAAATGAGCACAACAATGGGAATCCTTTGCAAGAAGAAGGCATTCCAGAGGCATACAGGGAAATGGTAGTGCTTTGGCCTCAGTCCTGCAAAATGCTGAGCACCAGGCTTCAGTTTTGTCTTTGTTACACCAGCATTACACTGGTGTGACTGCATTCCTGACAATGGAGATATTCATGGCCAGGAATGGCAACAGAGAAATACGCTTTATACGGATGGAAGTCATCTAATTTTATCCAAACTTCTCTCTTTTCCTCAATAAACAGCAAACTTTCCTTTTAATTTACAGATGAATGCACATTAGCCAGTTTTCAACTTATCTATCCACAGTACATTGTGTATTTATAGAGCACCAGTCATGCTCAGTAGTATCTCTTGTAACAATTATATACAATATTTTCTCTATATATTTTGTCAGATATACCACAGGAGTTATGTAGTCCTCTCATTTTGCATATTTAGTTCAGGTACTTAACCAAATACTGCACATGAATAACATATGATAACAGGAAGTGTATTGTACTAGTATCAATGAGAACTTAAAAGGCAACAGTTACCTCACTAAAACTCAGATTTCTCATATGAAAATTGGGGCCAAGTACATTTTCTTAATGGGATCCAAAGTGTTTATGTGCATATCTCTATATATCTGAAACATCTATGTATATATGACAATCAAGTATTTTAACTAAGAGCTTGTTAAACATTTTGCCAAAAGTTCCCCTGGAAGTACAAAACAAATACTAACTAAAATAACATGATTTCTCTTCATTTCTAGTTCCCATCTAATTATCTAATTTTAAAAGCTGAATAGTCATGTTTTTCCCCCTCCAATAGCTTGTGGGAAAGCAGACCCATAAATATATAACTTTTTAATATTTTCTGTGTTGCTAAAATATTACCAAATCTCACCTTAGCTTGAGGGAGCTGTATGTGGGGAAATGGGAATGGTGATAGAGTCGTACCACATTGCTAGACATTGTCTGGCACAGAGGTATCCTACAGTTACAGGTTTAGATGGTTCAACACAGAATGCTGCAATATGTTCTGGTGCTTTTAATTGCATTTCTGAGCATGGGAAGTTTGCTCACTCTTGCTATTCTTGGCTAAATCTTGTTGCTGTGGGGGAACATATGTCCCCTAACCCAGAGACCATGAATCCTTGGGGATATAGGTTTCTTACAAGCTCTTCAGCTGTATATACCTTCTAATGTTCTCGAGTGTAATGGAGAGAGCCTTTCCAGCTCTTACCATATGTCATAATTTATTAATGTGAATTAAAATACTGCATTAAACAGTTGCCTTGAATCATAAACAATGCTTTCTTTCACCCAAGAGGACAGATATATCACCTGGTCCAAAGCCCACTGAAGTTATTGAGAATCTTTCTGTCGCCTTTAACTGGCTTTTGGATTAAACCCATGCTGTATAAACCAACCAAACAGCTTTGATGTTTGCACTATAATGGTAATATACTCGGATGTTCTGTCTGGAACCAATCTGATACAGAAACGCTTCCACAATCTATGCATACAGGAGTGGAAATTGTGTGTGTTGAAGACTGTGAATAGACCATTGCCAGCTCAGGAAGTCTATATGTATAAACACATGGATCACACCTACTAAACCCTAGGCCACAACACAGCACAACATGTTCCAGGCTCCTGTTGTAGAGCTTCTAAAAGAATAGCCATTCTACAAGTATTTCACACTGCTGGCATTAGCTTTTTCATGTGCATTGAAATTTAAGTACCTCCCAGCAATGTGATGTCATCTCAATTACAAGTAAAAAGGCCAGGAATTAGCTTGGTTTTAGCCACATCAAATCCAGATCCATCAATCTGGATGTGGCTTGATAATTTTCTTTCATTTATAACTCCAAAGTGTGGTAACATGGTCCCATGTCTTTTGATAGCGAAAAATTATAACAGCAGCTTTTGAATATGGGAAAGATTCGGAGCGGGTGTTAATTTTAACATTGTTTATCTGCAGCCTCATTGGTGTTACCTTTACTTTTCATGAAATGTTATGGGAGTTTTTATTCCTATTTAGTTATCTTTTTATTTCATATTTTTAAGGGAGAAGCTAAAATCTTGACATCAGTGTAGGCATTTATAGGAGACGTGTCATGTGCTCTCTGTAGGAACAAAGAAGAAAACATCTGTTAATAGTACAAAAATGCAAAGAAGGAAAACTGTGCAATACAAAACTAGATAACAGCTTTGCAAAATTATGCTTACCAATGGCTAGTATTTTCCTTCTGACTGGTGGATAATATATAATGAGATTTTTTTCTATCATCATCAAAATTAAGGTATAGGACAGCCAAGTAGATTTTATGCCTGGGCTGCTTAGGCAGTTTTGCAAGCAGGCTACACATACATTTGGAAGATCAGATGACATAACAAATCACTTGAGCTTTGCTCTCATGATTTCCGTTATATCATTAGAGCCCCAGAATATAGATTTATTTCTCACTGTTATCTGTGTGCTACTCTCTACATAATATGAATCGTGGCATTGTTAAATGGACAGCTCACAATGGTATCACAAAAGAAAATATGGCATTGTTCAACATAATAGCTGTGATTTCAGTATGAAAGATCTGCTGAGCTGGAAAGTGATGCAGAGAACTCTAGTGTTACTCTTTTAGAACCTGATCCTGTGAGGTACTAAAGCATCCCCAACCCTCACTGAACTCAAGTGAAAATAAAAGGTGCGCAGCAAATCTCAGGAAATGATCAGGTTTCAGAGTAGCATCTCACAAATAAGGGGCCCTTGACTCCAAAGGCAATCTGTCATTTTGTTTTCTCAGCCATGGCATTCTAATGTGCTCTCCAGGGTATCCTATCACCTTTATGTTATTTCTTTATGGTCCTAAAATGTAAATAACAAAATTACTGTTTCCTCCTTAGTATAGACTAAAGGCGAAATCCTAAAGTTCTTGCTGCCAGGAGCTTACATGTATTAACTTTCTACAAAACCTACCTTCAAATTCTATGCACAAGCAGCTTAGTCTGCAGCCCTCACCAGCATAAAATATGGTCCTACTCAGAAGGTGCACAAAATAACTGCAAAATGGGATGTGGGGTGAAGAAATGTGGAAGGAGTCAGGATAAAAAGACATATTGCACCATGAACTTTCCAGCAAAACAAGTCATTTATTTCTAGAGCCCTGCACGGATACAAAATTTTTATCCGCATCTGATCAGCAATCTGCAAACATGATACACAGATATCCATGGACATAAAGGGATATCCACAGATTTGCAAGGCTCTATTTATTTCAGTAGATTCAGTCTATTTCAGGCTGCAAGAAGCTTGGAAAAGGTTTGTACACATTTCCTTCTTCCATAGCCCCTTATCCAGACTCTGCCATAAGTAAAGTAGTACAGTGTTCAGAATTTGAAGGTTTGGGCATGGGATTAACCTTTGCAACGTGAGTTTCTAATCACACCCACGGCTGGTCAGTACAAACTTTTTTTTCTTGTCACTAGATGGCAGGATGTGTATTTATTTACACAGCAAAGTTTTGCAATAAATTGGAGAATTGTAGCTCTTTCCACTGCTTTTTTTGTTACAAAATGATCCTCAGGTCTTGCTAAAGCAAAATTCCCATTAATTTCAAAGGGTTTTTTCCTAAATAAGGCCTGAGTAAAATCTATAGAGCACCAGTCCTCACTTGCACTACATAGCATTGAAGTTCCACTGGAACTAGGTTGACAGAGACTCTAATCATAGCTTCCCTTGGGAACACCGTAAAGGAGGCATGCAGGCCGCAATAATAAATAAATAATGAAATAATAAAATAATAATAATATTTAATAGTAAATGAAGTAATAGAGCCCTAAACTGTAATGGAGTTCTGTGGTAATCTCTGTTTAACAAAAAGAAAAAGAGTATTTGTGGTACCTTAGAGACTAACAAATTTTTTTGAGCATAAGCTTTCGTGCTTTATTTGAGCTATAGCTCACTTCATCGGATGCAGTCAGTGGAAAATACAGTGGGGAGATTTTATATACACAGAGAACATGAAACAATGGGTGTTACCATACACACTGTAACGGGAGTGATCAGATACAGTTATGCCCAGGATATTGGGCTAGACTGTCCCAGTATGGTCATTCTTATGTGCACTTTAGCTAACAATCAGCCGAGACGAGCATCTGGAGATTGGAGGTAAGACTTTTTCAATGGAGGGCCTTTAGTTTTAGAAGCTTCTTCCTCTGCTGGTCTGACAGAACTAGAGTTGATTGAACTTCAAGGTGTAATATTGTTAGATAACTTTGTAATGAATTATGTTAGTCATATATATACTAAATAATGTTTGAGAAATTAATATTATGTATAATATTATAGAAAAATATAAAGGAGCTGTTTGTGTGTGTTTCTGCTGATACAGCACTCCAGACTTTGCTGAGACAGTATCAAGGTTGTGTAAACTAGAAATTTGATTTGTGTATCTTATATGTAAAATTTTTGGCCTGTGCAGATACCAGGGTGAAACCAAGACTCACTAGGGAGTTGTTATTTCTGCCAACACTAATGGGCAGAAAGAAAAGGAGTACTTGTGGCACCTTAGAGACTAACCAATTTATTTGAGCATGAGCTTTCGTGAGCTACAGCTCACTTCATCGGATGCATACCGTGGAAACTGCAGCAGACTTTATATATACACAGAGAATATGAAACAATACCTCCTCCCACCCCACTGTCCTGCTGGTAATAGCTTATCTAAAGTGATCATCAGGTTGGGCCATTTCCAGCACAAATCCAGGTTTTCTCACCCTCCACCCCCCCACACAAATTCACAAATTCCAGCAGGAGAGTGAATTTGTGTGGGGGGTGGAGGGTGAGAAAACCTGGATTTGTGCTGGAAATGGCCCTACCTGATGATCACTTTAGATAAGCTATTACCAGCAGGACAGTGGGGTGGGAGGAGGTATTGTTTCATATTCTCTGTGTATATATAAAGTCTGCTGCAGTTTCCACGGTATGCATCCGATGAAGTGAGCTGTAGCTCACGAAAGCTCATGCTCAAATAAATTGGTTAGTCTCTAAGGTGCCACAAATACTCCTTTTCTTTTTGCGAATACAGACCTACACGGCTGTTACTCTGAAACTAATGGCAGGTGTAATCTCCCCTAACAAGACAATCTAAATAAAGAAATTATATACTAAACAGACAGGAGCTAGTTAACAAGTAAAAACCCAAAGCCACTAAAACAAACCAGTAAAAAGGATAAAGATAAGGGAGAGCTGAATGAAAAAGTGAGAGCAAGGATAGATGTGCCGGGAATCAGATAAGAGTAAAGAATGTATTAATTTAGGTTAGTTATGATTTATGTCTGAGAACGTTTTAATTGGGGGTTAGAATGGAATGTATATAGATAAATACACAGATGAGGTAGCTTGGTAAATTGAGTATGCACAAAGTTATGATACAGGGGATAAAAGATAGATGATTGACAGTAAGACAGTGGAGAAGAAACAGACCAGAGTTTTGAAAAGAGTCACTCTGTTCCAAAGAAACATGATTTTGTAACTTACTTTTCTTGCCTTTCTGTTTTTGCATGTATATATAGTTCATAGGTGATAATAACATTGTCTTAAAAAGTACATAATAAAGGGTAAAATAAACTTTTAAGCCTTATTGGAGGGGATTTCATTTCTCACTCAAAAATACAATGATCATCTTCTCTCAGTCACTTGCCTGACATAAGTAAGTAGGATGGGAAACGTGTTAAGCAACATTCCAGAAGAAAAGTTAGATATTTAGGCCCAGATTTTTAAAGGTATTTAGGCATTGCTCTGTACAGCATTGAAAATCTTAAGTGATTTAGACAGTTAAATTCCATTTTCAAAAGTGACTCAGGCACTTGTGATCCTAAGTTAGGATTTTGGCTCCTAAGTGCCTAAGAAATAGTATTTTTCAATTCACCTCATACAAGCACCATAGTGCAATCTCTTTATCGTGAAAGTGAACTTTACAAATGTAGATTTTTTTTTACATAACTGCACTCAAAAACAAAACAATGTAAAACTTTAGAGCCTACAGGTCCACTCAGTTCTACTTCTTGTTCAGCCAATTGCTAAGACAAACAAGTTTGTTTACATTTTCGGGAGGACATAATGCTGGCCGCTTCTTATTTACAGTGACAACAGAAAGTGAAAACAGGCATTCACCTGGCACTTTTGTAGCCGACATTGCATGGTATTTATGTGCCAGATATGCTAAACGTTCGTATGTCCCTTCATGCTTAGGCCACCATTCCAGAGGACATGCTCATGCTGATGATGCTTATTAAAAAAAATGTGTTAATTACATTTGTGACTAAACTTCTTGAGGGAGAATGGTATGTCTCCTGCTCTGTTTTACCCACAGTCTGCCATATATTTCATGTTATAGCAGTCTTGGATGATGACCCAGCACATCTTGTTCATTTTAAGAACACTTTAACTGCAGATTTGACAAAACGCAAAGAAGGTACCAATGTGAGATTTCTAATGATAGCTATAGAACTTGACCCAAGGTTTAAGAATCGGAAGCATCGTCCAAAATCTGAGAGGGACGAGGTGTGGAGCATGCTTCAGAAGTCTTAAAAAAGCAACACTCCAATGCAGAAACTACAGAACCCAAACCACCAAAATAGAAAATCAACCTTCCGCTGCTGGCATCTGACTCAGATGAGGAAAGTGAACGTGCGTTGGTCCGCATTGCTTTGGATCATTATCGAGCACAACCCATCATCATCATGGACGCATGTCTTCTGGAATGGTGGTTGAAGTATGAATAGACGTACAAATCTTTAGCGCATCTGGCACATAAATATCTTGCGACGCTGGCTACAACAGTGCCAGGCGAATGCCTATTCTCACTTACTAGTGACATTGTAAACAAGAAGAAGCATTACCTCCTGCAAATGTAAACAAACTTGTTTGTCTGAGCGATTGGCTGAAAAAGAAGTAGGACAGAGTGGACTTGTAGGCTCTAAAGTTTTACATTGTTTTAGTTCTGAATGCAGTTTTTTTGTACATAATTCTACATTTGTAAGTTCAGTTTCCATGATAAAGAGATTGCACTACAGTACTTGTATTAGGTGAAAAATACTACTTCTTTTGTTTTTTACAGCCCAAATATGTGTAATAAAATAAATATAAAGTGAGCAGTGAACACTTTGTATTCTGTGTTGTAATTGAAATCAATATATTTGAAAATGTAGAAAACATCCTAAAATATTTAAATAAATGGTATTCTTCTATTATTGTTTAACATCGTGATTAAATCACACGATTAATCATGATTATTTTTTTAATTGTGCAATTAATCACGATTATTTGTTTAATCACTTGACAGCCCTATATTTTTCATATTCTTAATTCAGCATTATAGTGTTATTCAAGGCACTGCAGGTAAAGATCTATCAACTGGTAGGTACATCATAGGTCATTTTAGTAATGGTTTATAATTCTGGAGTTCCCATTTGCTTTTTCTGAAAGGTTTTCTTTTCTCAACAGTAATTAGTAATGATCCCTCCATCTTCCCATTCTCTCTACAAATGACCACATGCGCACATACATCCATAAAATTCTTACTTCATAACTTCTATCTTCCAGCCAGGAAGGGCTGAATAAGAGTAGACTGACGAGGAAGCTCAGCATAGAAGCTGAGCAAATATTTTTTTTTATCTGAGAATGCTCTCAAATAAAAAACTGAATTTGCTTCAAGTTGTGTTTGTACCTCTTGTGTGTTTGCTCTATGCAAATAGCCTAACAACTGGGTCACCTGGAAAGTATGTTCTCAGAAACAGTGCATTTAAGCAAACATAATGGAATATTCAACGTAAGAAAATATTGAATTGATAAATATGATTCTCTGGAGACCTAACTGTACGAGTTACCATGTTGCATGAATTATCCAATCAGAGAACAAAATCAAACCCATGCATCAAGTGTCTAGTCAAAATTAGCCAACCCATGATGTATTTTGAAAATCACTCACAATAAAATGTTGATGAATGATTAATAGATTACTGTTTTTCAAACAGAATTCAACAAATAACTTCAAATAGTGAATATGTTTTCAATAAAACCATAAGTTGCTAGCTAAAATTTCACAAACAGAACTACAGGCTAAATTTACTATAGAAGTGATGCACTATGAATTAGTTGCTCTGACCCACTCACATGTTAAGTAACCAGAAAAAAGCCCATGTTGAAACACGCGAGGTTCCATTTCCCAGAAGCATCACTACACTCTGGGGCACTTCGATTCTCTGACAGCTCAGGGGCAGAACATGTTATGAAACTGAGCCCTGGCCTGACAAATGGAAACCAAAGCTAATCATCATGAGTTGGCTCTGAGAACAAATTAAACAAAAAAATCCTTCTAGACATTTTAAAATTAGGAACAACAACATTTGCTATTTCAGACTGATTTCAATCATATCTACAGAGGAAATAAAGCAGTTATAAAAAATCATGTTAATAAAATTATTTCTTTTCAAATGAAAATACAATTTGGGTTATAAAAGTAGCTATTTGCTTCACATATTGGTGTTAAATTCCACTACAAACCATGCAAGTGACTCCAGGATTCAAAAGAAATGTTTGATTAGTTTTAATACCGTGTTTCTAACTGCTGCTGCAGCAGGCCTGCTAAGATTGAATGAACTCGTGTGCATTGAGTCATAAGGTTTTACATCCTCAGACACAGCCGTTTGCTTCCCAGGATCATAGTAGAGCACATTCACATAAGACAAGGATATATGAATGGCCACATTCCAACATATGTACCTAAAGGAAAGTCTGGGTGAATACGATCTAACTCTGGGAAATAGATTGGTGCCATATGGCAGCAATGTATGAAGTTTAGGCCTCAGAACAGATGTTTCCATGCCTGCCCTCCACTTAATTTGCAAATTTTGAATATTAGAAACTCCCAAAGGACACAAAGAGGTAATTTTGTATATAACATATACCTTCTAAAAAACTACCTGAAAATTAAATGCAAGCAGCCTCCATATTTATAATAATAATTAGCACTTATACAGCACTTTACTTATCCAATATGTTTCACAACTATTTACTAATTAATTTCCCCCCTACTGATTATTCTGATCAGTAGAGTGGACAAGTGTTGTTTCCTCTACCCCACTCCACCTCCCCCATTTTTTTAACCTCCAGGAAAACAGATACAAACGGCTTAATTTCACTTATGCCAGCTAAATGAAAAGAAATCAAAGTCAAAGCAATTACACCAGTGTAAAATTTATATAACTGAAAGCAGAATCAGACCAGAAAGGTTAATCCAGGATTCATCCTGTGGCACACAGTGACTTGGAAGGTTGAGCCAGAATTATAATTCAGCAGGGTCTGGCTCCTAACCCCATGCTCTGTCCATCAAACCACGTTGCCTCTAATTTATATCCACAAATTTACATCTATCTTTTACATCTAGATTTTTTGAACCATTATAGCTTGTCCAAACGGGGTTTCATTGGATCCCCATGTATGCAGAAGTAAGGGTTACATTTGCTGCTTAGTAAAGGGCAAATATTGCCTAATGTTAAAATTGCTTGAGTATTATATTCTAAGACTAACCTGGGGCAAATACTTTAGTGCTGTTGCACATTTACTATTTTCATTATTATGCCAATGTTTAATGTAGTCATCTGCATATATGTTTCAATATCGCATGTGTGTATAGATGATTTTTATAATTCCATGAGAAAGTCACTTGGTATTCAGGGGAAGGGCCTTTCAAATGATTTGGAAATGTCAGGCAGTATTCTTCCTATCCCACTTCTATGGCAGGACTCAGCAAGTTTGCTGGAATATGCAAGAAGGGCCAGATCTGACTGCAAAAAAACTGGGCTGGGAGAGTGAGAAGTTCTGGAAAGAAAGGACTAAAAATGCCAGGTCTGGTACAAATAAAACTTAACTCCAGCAGTAATACCCAGGCAGAACTAATGGAAGGGAAAAGGAATTGGAAGAGAAGGGAATATTGGAATAATTGGAAGGGAAGGGAATGGAAGGGAATATGAGGGGGAAAGGAGTCCAGGAAACTGGCTGTATTTTAAAGAAGCCTTACTGAGGGCACAGGAACAAACCATCCCGATGGGCAGAAAGAATAGCAAATATGGCAGGCGACCAGCTTGGCTTAACAGTGAAATCTTCGGTGAGCTTAAACACAAAAGGGAAGCTTACAAGAAGTGGAAACTTGGTCAGATGACTAGGGAGAAGTATAAAAATATTGCTCGAGCATGCAGGGATGTAATCAGGAAGGCCAAAACACAACTGGAGTTACAGCTAGTAAGGGATGTGAAAGGTAACAAGAAGGGTTTCTATATGTATGCTAGTAATAAGAAGGTCAGGAAAACTGTGGGACCCTTACTGAATGGGGGACAAAACCTAGTGACAGATGATCTGGAAAAAAGCTGAAGTACTCAATGCTTTTTTTGCCTCAGTCTTCACAGACAAGGTCAGCTCCCACACTGTTGGCCTGGGCAACACAGTATGGGGGGAGGTGAGCAGCCCTCAGTGGTGAAAGAACAGGTTAAGGACTATTTAGAAAAGCTGGATGTGCACAAGTCCATGGGATCAGATCTAATGCATCCAAGGGTACTGAGGGAATTGGCTGATGTGATTGCAGAGCCATTGGCCATTATCTTTGAAAATGTTTGGCTATCCCAGATGATAGGAAAAAGGCAAATATAATGCCCATCTTTAAAAAAGGGAAGAAGGAGAACCCAGGGAATTACAGACTGGTCAGCCTCACCTCAGTTCCTGGAAAAATCATGGAGCAGGTCCTCAAGGAAACCATTTTGAAGCATTTGGAGGAGAGGAAGGTGATCAGGAACAGTCAACATGGATTCACCAAGGGCAAGTCATGCCTGACCAACCTGATTGCCTTCTATGATGTGATAACTGGCTCTGTGGATATGGGGAAAGCAGTGGACGTGATATATCTTGACTTTAGCAAAGCTTTTGATACGGTCTCCCACAGTATTCTTGCCAGCAAGTTAAAAATATATGGGTTGGATGAATGGACTAAAAGGTGGATAGAAAGCTGGCTAGATTGTCAGGTTCAACAGGTAGTGATCAACGGGTCAATGTCTAGTTGGCAGCCGGTATCAAGCACAGTGCCCCAGGGGTCGATCCTGGGACTGGTTTTATTCAACATCTTTATTAATGATCTGGACGATGGGATAGATTGCACCCTCAGCAAGTTCGTGGATGACACTAAGCTAGGGGGAGAGGTAGATATGCTGGAGTGTAGGGATAGGGTCCAGAGTGACCTTGACAAATCGGATGATTGGGACAAAAGAAATCTGATGAGATTCAACAAGGACAAGTGTATAATCCTGCACTTAGGATGGAAGAATCCCATGCACCGCTACAGGTGGGGACCAACTGATGAAGCAGCGGTTCTGCAGAAAAAGACCTGGGGATTACCGTGGATGAGAAGCTGGATATGAGTCAGCAGTGTGCCCTTGTTGCCAAGAAGGCTAACAGGATATTGGACTGCATTACTAGGAGCATTGCCAGGAGATCGAGGGAAGTGCTTATTCCCCTCTATTCAGCACTGGTGAGGCCACATCTGGAGTACTGTGTCCAGTTTTGGGGCTCCCACTACAGAAAGGATGTGGACAAATTGGAAAGAGTCCAGCAGAGGGAAAGGAAAATGATTAGGGGGCTGGAGCACATGACTTAAGAGGAGAGACTGAGGGAACTGGGCTTATTTAGTCTGCAGAAGAGAAGAGTGAGGGGGGGTTTGATAGCAGCCTTCAAGTACCTGAAGGGGGGTTCCGAAGGGGATGGAGCTTTGCTGTTCTCAGTGGTGGCAGATGACAGAACACGGAGCAATGGTCTCAAGTTGCCGTGGGGGAGGTCTAGGTTGGATATTAGGAAAAACTATTTAACTAGGAGGGTGGTGAAGTACTGGAATGGGTTACCTAGAGAGGTGGTGGAATCTCCATCCTTAGAGGTTTTTAAGGCCTGGCTTGACAAAGCCCTGGCTGGGATGATTTACTTGGTGTTGGTCCTGCTTTAAGCAGGGGGTTGGACTAGATGACCTCCTGAGGTCTCTTCCAACCCTAATCTTCTACGATTCTATGAATTCCTTGGAGTAGCAGGAAGCAGACTGGCAGTACCAGACTGCAAGCCATCAGTGAAAATAGGAATGCAGGATTGTAAAACAGGCAATGAGTAACCTGAGTGTTGAAGGTGCCTAGTACTGGGAAACTCTGTTGGGAGATTACACCATAAGAAGGATCCAAGGAAAGCCTTCAGAATGGAGTGCTTCGAAGGGACTTTGGGTAACATATGTGTCTAAAAACTGGAAAAAAATAAAAGTGTTCTTGTATATTGATTTTACCTGTGATGTGTTATAATGTTTGCTTTACACCATTAATCTCAATAGCTGCAGAGTTGGGTAAAACACCCCAGCTGTCTGTATGCTAAAATGTATCAAATTATTGTTTGAGACTGACTCGGTTAATAAAAGTTATTAGCTGTTAGAGATTGATAAGTGTACACACAGGCTCTGCTGATCTGTGGCAATTCAGATGTTATAGACTACAGCAGGGCTAAAGTGCATAATAATAATAAATAATAATAATAATTAAGTAAGATATATGCAACATTTTCACTCCTATTCTCGAAGTGCTTTACAGTATAGGAGAAAGACTGAATCATTATCTTCACTTCCCTGCTGTGGAAACTGAGGCAGAGAGAAGTAACACACTGGTTGACCGAGGTCACAGTGCAAGTCACTAGTAGCCCTGATTGTAGAACCTAAGGCACCGGAAGCCCCGACCTCTGTCTCATTCGCCAGACTTCTTGGTGCTAATTACCTCACACCATTTTTATCAAGTATTTGTACCCCCCTTGCCAAACCCATTTCTTTATACCAAAATGGGGCACACCCTATTCATTTTTGTTGGTGCTTATGTGAGGGCTTTTTAATAGCTTATTTGGACTCTGCTAAGTGACTAAAGTCTATAGCTAAGGCCCGCCTAAATGTTAGAGTAATTAGTAGAGAGGAGAATAAATTCCTCCCCAGAAGTATCATTGAGGAATTACGAAAAAAATATTGATGGGTGCAATGTGATGCATGTTCAAAAGCAGACAAATTAAATCATGTTCAAGAAATATCTACTGTCCAGTGAGATACGTCAGCCCTGGCCGGGATAGGTTAGCACAGTGGAACTCAGATTGAGGCTCGCCAGCCACAAGTGGACTATTTAATGCGTCTCCTGCGGCTCTTTGCACCACGTAATATTAAAACACGGTGTGATTTAACTATTAACCAATCTAAGTTATTAACCGATCAGGATGCTTTTACTATGTTATTAACCAATTTTAGTTGATAAAATAATAATACTTGGTCAGTCATTTTGCTGTGAGAATGTTATATATATAGTAAAAGAAACAATGAATTCATACTAGTGTGGCTCTTTGGGGTAAAGTTAATCACCAATTTGGCTCCTGAACCACTGAGGTCTGAGTATCACTGGATTAGAAGATAAGGACGACACACTGGCCCGATCCTCAGATTCAGCCAAGCCCTTTTCACTGCAGGCACCTGAAAGGTGGAGAAAAACAAAGGTTCCCTAATCCTGACTGGCTTCTAGGGCAGCTCAGAACAGCCTAAGAGCATGTATCTAATTTTGACCATAAGGACAGTTTTTAATTACTCTATTTAGCTAAAATTCCATGGGGTTACGTATGGATTTGTTTTTTCTTTACATTAAGATAGTGTCACATCTTCACTTTGTGCAATCTGATTTTAATTCTGTTACATTAGGAAATCTTAAATAATACTTGCAGTCTTGTTATAGAAACATGATAGCAAAGTAACAGTTAAATTTGGATTAAACCAGTTCTGAAACCACTAAATAGATACTGTATCCAAATACAGTGATGGATGCATTTGAAATAACTAGAATGAAAGAAAACTACATAGAATCTACTAATTTCAGTGTGGTTTATATGGAAAAAAATAAATGTATACTACCTGTGTTAAACTTTTAGATTGATTTCATTATAAAAACAGAAGCAAATTTACATAAGAAACAAAAAATTTTAAAACCTTACATGCATAGTTTGAGCATAGAATTTCAAAGCTAATGACTCAATATCTGGTTGCTTTTAAAGTTGTTCAAAGCTACCCTACCATAATATAGTATGCCATGTTCATTAGCTTTAATTTTCTAAATTATATACTGTAGATATAAGATAGATCTTTATCTTTCTTTAGAATCAACTTTTTATGTTAATACATTAATATTTCCTGTCACACACTATTATTCACTGATGGAAAGAACACAGTATTTGCTGGATGCACTAAAATTGAATAAATTAAGACACAGGAAGGTGACCAAACCTTGAGTGTCAGAGTAAAAACTTCTTACTCTGCTGTGGACTTGGCATACTGCTTCTTGCCTAGTGAATGCTGATCAGTTCAGATCTATTGATATTGCTGTCTGTCAATAGCAATTTCTTACCAGAGTAAAAAGTGATACAGCTGATAACAGTACCTGTAGAAATTTACGACTATCCAGTCACTGATGTTCAAAAACTGTTGCAATGAATCAATGCAGAGAAATACTATATGTATCTTTGGCTTTATATTAGGTGTGCAAAAGTGAAAATAAATCCTTTCATCATGACACAGAATTATCAAAATGTAAAATGTACATCTCTACATGCCTTTTAAGTAATATGACATGTCCCATGAAATCTGATGTAGTGTTTATCTGACCTTGTGCAGTAAACACATATACTTATTGCCTTCTGGGATTTTAGTGACCATGTCTCTTTTTGATTTGCTCAGGATCTCATAACCAGCTACTATGACAACTTCATGGCTCATGCCAGGTGATTTGGAGCTTCGTTCAGAGAGCTGGGAACACTGTGGATCTTGTTTATGGGAGGAATTTGGTAATCAAAGGGTTGAAGAACTACTATTACTTCTTGCAGTGTGAGATAAAGAGTGAGCTTTGATCCCATTAAGCCACATGATTGAGTTCATTGTACATTTGGAGACATTGATGATTGAGTACCAGACTTCTCTAAGGGAAAATATTCAGCAGCTGGACATCTACTCCACTGGCATTCTAAAAGGACCTTTTCCTTGATCACTGATATAGTGTCCCTAAGGATCCTCTACCTATAGATCAAATATACAAATAATGTGGCATAGGAAGCCTGTAGGATAGTGTTTGGAGTGCCCATGGTAGATATCTTGCTCTAAGACTGATTGATTGCAATGTAGAGAGTTTTTGAAGTTTTGTGCATGGCAGGGTGGGACCACTGTTTTAGCAAAGTTTCATCCACTGAAAAGTATTCCAGATCACAGACAGCTTGGTGAATCCTGGTTACCTTCACTTGAAGACAATCAGGTTGTTCATACTTTGGGAAATTTTCTGTCTAGTGCTATCTGATTTGGCATGGCTGGTTTATCTGGCCTGGAGAGGACAAAAGCAGTACTCCTCAAAATCCAACCAGTTTGGCTATCTGAGGCTGTAGAAGCTTTATGGGGAATATGACATGAAACATGCACATTGGACTCAAGCCCCTCAGGGATAAAAAAGCAATTGTGAGATACTGGGTACACAGAGTAGATAAAATTTACCTTTTTTAAGAACAGGATTGGATTTTTGGTGTCCTAAGAGGTTTGTGCATATGCTGTTTGATTACCTGGTGGCAACAGCTAATTTCCTTTGTTTTCTTTCTCAGCTCTTCCCCGGAGGGGGTGTGTGCGTGTGACAGGGGTTGAGGAATTCCCACAGGGAGGAATTCCCAAGTGCTCCTTCCTGGGTCCAAAGGGTTTTTTTGCATTTGGATGGTAGCAGCATTTACCAAGCCAAGGTCAGAAAAAAGCAGTAACTTTGGGAGTTTAATGCAAGCCTGGAGTGACAAGTATAAATTTTTAGAATCCTTGTGGGCCCCCACCTTCTGCACACGAAGTGACAGAGTGGGGATTCAGCCTTGACAGGGCCCAATTTACAAAGTGATACAGATCACTCTACATGACTTCCATTTCCTCATCATTAAATTACCATTCCAACAATCCTTGTATTACCCACAAATTTTATCAGAAGTGATTTTATATTTACTTACAGATTATTAATGAAAATGTTGAATAGGATCTGGCTTAGTAATGATCCCTGAAGAACCCCATTAGAGACACCACCATTTGATAATGATTCCCCATTTACTACTACTTTTGAGGTCTGTCAGATAACTGGTTGTTAATCCATTTAATGTGGGCTCTGTTGATATTGTATAGTGTTGATTTTTTAATCAGAATGTCATACAGGACTAAGACAAATGCCTTACAAAAGCCTAAGTATATCATATCTACACAGACACCTTTATCAACCAAACTTGTAATCTCATTATGGAATTAAATCAGGTTTGTTTGACTTGACCTATTTTCCATAAAACCATATTGACTAGCATTAATTATATTCCTATAGAGAAAGCAATATTAGTCACCCCAAGCTGGAGCATCAATTTCCATGAGATTTCAAACCTCTGGAAAACATTTATTTTCCAAGAATATTTTACATGACTGCTTACCAAATCCAGACTGAAACACTGGGAAATACTAGTTGTTGAATATTAAATATTTGTAGAAAAAATGATCATTTTAATTCCCATCACATTTCCCCCAGTTTTGTTCCAGACTTCCAGTTTTGTTGTCAAAGCTACAAATGTAGTAAGGTAGAAACCCATTTATCTGATCTAATTAGGACTGGGGCCAGATCGGATAATCAAAAATTCGGATAATACAGAGAATGGAAAGTGCGAGGCTGCAGTGCTATCTAGTGTCCACAGGAGAGATTGCTTGCTTCTGAACCTGTGTGGGCTGGTTGTTCGATTAATATGGAGAGCCAGATAATGTAGGCCTGGCTAAATGGGGTTCTACTGTATTTCATTATGTTTATATTCTGGATTGTTGAGGCCTTTGTTATTTGAGCGTATATAATTGTTTTTTTTTAATTGCACATGTTTCAGACTTTGGAGGTATGCAAATTTTCTGCATCTCATCCTAATCCTAAAACATACCACCAATGTATTATAAAACTGCATTCTACAGCAGTGATTTGGAGGAAAGTTTTAATTCTTTGTGTACGCCAGCAATGTTGTTTATTGTACATATATAGTCATGGGAAAAATACTTTCCTCATATAATATACAATTTCTAGGTACAGAATGTAAACATACCACTAGTGAGGTATTTTAGATAGATAGATATACAGGAACATTATATATATATATACGTATGTGTTTAAATAAACAGATACATTTATATAATTGGATTTTCACTTTAAGATGTTGTTCTGAAAAACAGTCCATTTCTGAAACCCTTCCTATAATTGCCTATTCTATTTAGGCAACTTGGCAAAATGCTTTCATTTATCATCATGCAGTCCAGTTGGAAAATCCAGATGCATATGTTGCTTTTCAGACAAGATGAATAAATTCTTATTTTTGCTTCAAAATGGAAAATTGGCATGTAACTTTACATTGCAGTACAAACTAAAGATGGACGTATGTGTCTACTTTTAGTTATATTTTGCGAAGGTACAAAATGCCTTTTGGTAATTCTGTACATTTCAATTACTCAGAAAGAGTTAACCAGTCCAAATTACTATCTTTTGTTTTGGTTTTGGAAGAAAGACATGAAGAAAACAACTGAAATACAAATAAAGAGACTTTGTTAGCTATGTGAAAAGAAGAATATGAAATATCACCTGTTTGGACTAGCAAATAAAAAAGGGACAATCATGTATATATTGGCTACTTAAACCATGTAAGGTTTAAGTGAGAGACGGTTCATTATTAATGGGAATTAAAGATGAGGAAGAAAACTTTATTTTTTTACCTTGTATATAAATGCAATTGAAGTCTCCAGTGCCAGGCAGGCATCAGAATCCATGAAATGTAATTCAACCCCACATTATAACATACCCAAACTCCAGAAATTCTATACTTACAGCAGTAGGAGTTTTCAGTAAGTTTATTAGTGAAATAGTTGTTAGCACGGCAAGATGCAAATAAAAATGAGGACATATCCTGAGATAAATGAGAGGGGGTATAGCTCCCTTTTTTGGACACTCAGCCACCCAGTTAGCTATGGAATCCCTCTTGGTAGTTGTTCTCTACTTGCTTTACCTGTAAAGGGTTAACTGGGCAACAGGTAAAAGGAAAGGAGTGGACACCTGACCAAAAGAGCCAATGGGAGGGCTAAAACTTTTTAAAATTGGGGAAAAACTTCCCTTTGTCTGTGTGTTGTCGTTCTCTGGGGAAGAGGGGAACAGGGAGCAGTTATGCTGTGAGAAGCTTTAAGCCAGGAATGAAAAACTATCAGATCATACTTAGAGATTGCTTATCTGAAACTCCAAATATGTAAGTAAATTAGGGAATGTCTAGGAAGACGCAATTAGGTTTATTTCTGATTTCTTATTGGCTTGTGGACTCCTCTGTGCTAACCCCAAATGCTTTTGTTTTGCTTCTAACCTTTAAGCTGGACCTTAAGAAGGTTATTCTTGATGTTTAAATATTGTAAGTGGGTTTTTTAAAATCTAGCAAAAGCCTGAGTTCCAGATGTATTTTCTTTCTTTTTGTTTTTAATAAAATTTACCTTTTTTAAAAACAGGATTGGATTTTTGTGTCCCTGAGAGGTTTGTGCATGTGTTGTTTAAATAGGTGGTGGCAACAGCCGATTTCTTTTGTTTTCTGTCTCAGCTCTTCCCCGGAAGGGGTGCGGGGGTGAAAGGGGTTGAGGAATTCCCACAGGGAATGCCCAGACAGCAAGGGAAAGGCTTCTGACAGCTGTTATTCATCTAATTCTTTAGGCGTTAGAAAGCAAAGTGAATCCTCACACACTGTACCCAGCACATGGTATATTTATATAAATCTATCACATTGAACAGATAACCTTTCCCATATATTTAGGTGTGTGGATTGTGTATATAAAAAAAGTCCTAATTTTCAACCTATATCAACAAATTATAGATATATCCAAATAGGCTTCCTCCTTATGGTCACATCTCTGAATCAAAAGCCCTCCCTTTCAGGAACTCATTTATTTGGTCTAATTCTTGCCTTAATTTTTGTCAGCAGTAAACAGCTCTTCTAATTCATAGAAATGTATCTCACTATGATATAGATGATATAAAGTAGGCAATCCTGAGCCAGTAAATTTAAATGGGACTTCCCACATATAACATGAAAACGGGGCAAACACAGGAGCAGCCAGTAGAGCAAAGCTGGATAAAGTTTTAAAATCATCTCAAGTCTCCAAGCAAAAAGAGCCAAATTATGCTCTCAGGTGTGCACACAGGGCCACCACTGAAGTGAATGAGTCACAAGCACACATCAGAAGGGAGAATTTAACCTGTAGTCAGTATTTCTTTGCCATTTTCTACTGCTTCTGATTAAGATTTGCATCCAAAAGAAGGGGGAAATAGGTATTCTTCCCATTCTTTCTATTATACCGGAGTGTAATAAATAAAATCTACCATGTTAACAGAGCAGAGGAGACAAAAGACAGAAACAGAATACCGGGGAGATTGTCAGAGACAAAGATCTATCTGAGGTGAGTGACTTGGATCAATGCTGAAGCGATAAAAGCCAAATGAAAATGGACTGCATTAAACTTAAAATGACCTTTCCCATATAGGCCAGGTAAAGCAGATAAATGCAGGTGATTGGACTGTATTGAATGTTGACAGCTCTATAGTCCCATCTTCTGTTTCTGTTTCCCAATCTCAGTTCAACTTTACCAATCTGCCCAATTCAAGATTGCTTTACCAAGAAGACAGAAAGAGAGGAGCAATCTCATGAGAGCAAAGCTGTCAGTTCACAAAACTGATTTTGTTTTATTTCTTCCTTTTTGGTTTTCCCTTCATGACATTTTAGTGAAAACCAAAAAGGAAGGAATAAAATATTAATTTGTACACACCTACACACATCTGTATTTTCTACATTGATGTTCATACTAATCTTTTGTTGTTTATAAAAGACTAGCATACCTAAGAAAAATTGTCTCATCCGTTGCTTAAGGCTTCTTACTCTGCTTTGTCTTCTTGTTCACCTTTCCGTAGATGAGCCTTCTTTTACAATAGAGCAATATCTTTATTAATGTCACACATTGAGAAACATTCATGAAATTGCACACACCTGTCCAACTTTCCAAGGAACAAGCTGTAGTGTGCTCTTCTTTAGTATCATATGGGCATTTAAATTTTAATTTTAAGAATCCATAAGTCATTTTATTTAACATGACTTTTTTGGCAGCATATTTTGAGGTATGGAAGGGAGGATCTCTCACATACTCTTCAAAGGTATCTGCTATCACCTGCAACATGAAGGCATTTCTTTATAAATAAGCTCAATATTCTGCAATGAATCATTAAAAAACCCATATTTAAGACTAAATTCAAAATATACATATCAAAGAGTCAAACAGCGCTGAATAGTCAGGATAGCCAAAACTAGCTGAGGGCAGATGTGTCAACTGTATAAATCATCAGCATGAGATTCATATTTTGCAACAATAGTTTTTTTTTTTTTCTGGCATTGCCTACCGCTTGCACTTTCAAGCTGTGGAAATGCTTCTTGTTCTCATATATTTCATCTTCTACTGTAGTCGCAATAGAAACATGGCTGAGGCATTTGCACACAGATTACAGATTCATCCGCATTCCAGTCTCCTCTAACTTTCTACAAATGCTGTGTTTAAGACAATCAGACCATCCTTTCGGTAAGAGAGAAGTAAAAAAATGACACTTTCTTCTGCTAACTTCCAAACATCCAAGGCCTGACTCTCCTCTCCTTTACAGCTGTTTTATGTCAGCATAACTCCATTGACTCCAATGGTGTTAATCTGGATTTAGAGTGGTGTTAGTGAAGAATCAAGAAGATTATAACCACATTGGACACACTGTTCACAGCCTTTACTACTTTATATGATACATGGTTCATTAAGAGCCCTCTGTCTCTATTACTTTCTCTTTAAATTTACCAAGGAAGTTAAGGCACTGCATAATCTACATGACAAAGAAGCCATCAGTGTCAGTCTCACTCACCAAACATCTATGATCTCAATTAACAGAAAAACATCCAATATGCATATTAATATATTTATATGTGCATCACACTGTGACTAAGTGTCTTGGTAAAAAGGTTATGTATTGGCATCCCAATACGTATGCAGCTCTGATCCTCTGCCTCACAATGTATTCTTATATCTCTGTTTAATTTCACCACCACAATTTTCTTCCTAAATAAATAATTCCACATTCACCTATAATAATATATGCTCATGCAGAGCTTGAAATTAGAGGGAATGTGAAGTACTCTATTGAATGGTATAAAATGTTGGTGGTTAAAACTGTATTAATTATTCATTTATGTGTGCAGTAGGCTCCTTCAATGTGTGTTAGACTTAACTTATCACGTGTCCAGGATATCAGATCTTAACTGTGGAAAAATTATTGTTCAAAAGATAATTTTACAACCTCCCTTAAATGACTTTTATGGTTTGTAAATAAAAGTGAAAGAAGAGACGTAGACCATGTCTCATGTTATCTAAATTTAAATAGCCTCTCTAACACATTTGCCCATTAAGTAATCCAGATGCCAGGCTCAGGGAATCTCACCCTTAACTACAAAGACTATGCTGCTTCAGTGTGTGGAATATGGCAACTGTGGCTAGCACTCTTTACCCTAATTTTACCCAAACCCAAACAGGTTCTTTCATATGCTCTCTTTCACTCCTTTGTGGGGGGCATGGATCAGCGTTGCGGTCCTCATCAGTTGTGCTCACGTTGCACTCCCCGTCAGTACACAGCCCAGGCCAGGGAAGCTAATGATCCAACTAGCAGACCAAATTCAGTGATAAATCCTGGCCATGTGCCACCTGAGTCACGTTGCACATATGCTAAGAAGACTCCTTTGTCATTTAGGCTTCTTTGATTTTATATCAAAGGGTTTGTTTACACAGGGACATTGTGGGTATGTCTACATTATGGAGCCTATGCTGGCATAGTCCAATAATGTTGACACAGACTACACTGATAGAAGGAGTTTCTTGGCTAGTGTAGGAACACCACCTCCCTGAATTACATTAGGCCTACCTATGTCACTCATGGTTGTAAAAAATGTTCATACCTTGAGCACCATAGTTTGGTCAACCTAACCCCAGTGTAGATGCTGTGGGTGGATGGAAGAATTCTTCTGTTAATGTAGCCACTGTCTCTTGGAGAGACGGATTAACTATACTCATGGAAAAACCTCTTCCATCAACGTTGGAAGTGTCTACACTATAACGTTACAGTGGCACAGATGCAGCACTGTAGCTGTGCTGCTGTAGTGACTGTAGCCTAGATGTGCCCTAAACGATGTCACTGACAGAATCCTTCTTCCATTGATACAGTTGTATCTAGACTGGGTATTTTATTGGCATAGCTATGTTGACCATGGTTGTGTTTTTCACACCCCTGACTGATGCAGCTATGATGACATAATTTTTAAGAGTAGACCAAGCCTCAAGAAACAATCTGAATTAACTACAGATGTGGATTTAAAACGGAATAGTTAAATTGCCCTAAATCTCTGTGTAGACATTCCCCATTTGCTTCTCTACAAAAGAAAAAGGACACTAAACTTTCTAAACTACTACATGCTACAAGGGGCCACAGCAATGGTTCCCTCAACCCACCTAGCAATATTGTTAACCTATCCAACTATACTCTCAGCCCAGCAGAAGCAGCTGTTCTATCTCGGGGCCTCTCCTTCTGCCCCTCCACCCCCACGAACATGATACAGTTCTGTGGTGACCTAGAATCCTATTTTCGACGTCTCCGACTCAAGGAATATTTCCAAAATACCTCTGAACAACATACTAATCCACAGAGGTCTCCCTACCAACACTACAGAAAGAAGGATTCTAGGTGGACTCCTCCTAAAGGTCGAAACAGCAGACTGGACTTCTACATAGAGTGCTTCCGCCGACGTGCACGGGCTGAAATTGTGGAAAAGCAGCATCACTTGCCCCATAACCTCAGCCATGCGGAACGCAATGCCATCCACAGCCTCAGAAACAACTCTGACATCATAATCAAAAAGGCTGACAAAGGAGGTGCTGTTGTCATCATGAATAGGTCGGAATATGAACAAGAGGCTGCTCGGCAGCTCTCCAACACGAGTTTCTACAAGCCATTACCCTATGATCCCACTGAGAGTTATCAAAAGCAACTACAGCATTTGCTCAAGAAACTTCCTGAAAAAGCACAAGATCAAATCCGCACAGACACACCCCTGGAACCCCGACCTGGGATATTCTATCTACTACCCAAGATCCATAAACCTGGAACTCCTGGGCGCCCCATCATTTCAGGCATTGGCACCCTGACAGCAGGATTGTCTGGCTATGTAGACTCCCTCCTCAGGCCCTACGCTACCAGCACTCCCAGCTACCTTCGAGACACCACTGACTTCCTGAGGAAACTTCAATCCATCGGTGATCTTCCTGGTAACACCATCCTGGCCACTATGGATGTAGAAGCCCTCTACACCAACATTCCACACAAAGATGGACTACAAGCCGTCAGGAACACTATCCCCGATAATGTCACGGCTAACCTGGTGGCTGAACTTTGTGACTTTGTCCTTACCCATAACTATTTCACATTTGGGGACAATGTATACCTTCAGATCAGCGGCACTGCTATGGGTACCCGCATGGCCCCACAGTATGCCAACATTTTTATGGCTGATTTAGAACAACGCTTCCTCAGCTCTCGTCCCCTAAAGCCCCTACTCTACTTGCGCTATATTGATGACATCTTCATCATCTGGACCCATGGAAAAGAAGCCCTTGAGGAATTCCACCATGATTTCAACAATTTCCATCCCACCATCAACCTCAGCCTGGTCCAGTCCACACAAGAGATCCACTTCCTGGACACTACAGTGCTAATAAACAATGGTCACATAAACACCACCCTATACCGGAAACCTACTGACCGCTATTCCTACCTGCATGCCTCCAGCTTTCACCCTGACCACACCACACGATCCATCGTCTACAGCCAAGCTCTGCGATACAACCGCATTTGCTCCAACCCCTCAGACAGAGACAAACACCTACAAGATCTCTGTCAAGCTTTCTTACAACTACAATACCCACCTGCGGAAGTAAAGAAACAGATTGATAGAGCCAGAAGAGTTCCCAGAAGTTACCTACTACAGGACAGGCCTAACAAAGAAAATAACAGAACGCCACTAGCCGTCACCTTCAGCCCCCAACTAAAACCCCTCCAATGCATTATTAAGGATCTACAACCTATCCTAAAGGATGACCCAACACTCTCACAAATCTTGGGAGACAGGCCAATCCTTGCCTACAGACAGCCCCGCAACCTGAAGCAAATACTCACCAACAACCACATACCACACAACAGAACCACTAACCCAGGAACTTATCCTTGCAACAAAGCCTGTTGCCAATTGTGCCCACATATCTATTCAGGGGACACCATCACAGGGCCTAATAACATCAGCCACACTATCAGAGGCTCGTTCACCTGCACATCCACCAATGTGATTTATGCCATCATGTGCCAGCAATGCCCCTCTGCCATGTACATTGGTCAAACTGGACAGTCTCTACGTAAAAGAATAAATGGACACAAATCAGATGTCAAGAATTATAACATTCATAAACCAGTCGGAGAACACTTCAATCTCTCTGGTCACGCAATCACAGACATGAAGGTCGCTATCTTAAAACAAAAAAACTTCAAATCCAGACTCCAGCGAGAAACTGCTGAATTGGAATTCATTTGCAAATTGGATACTATTAATTTAGGCTTAAATAGAGACTGGGAGTGGCTAAGTCATTATGCAAGGTAGCCTATTTCCTCTTGTTTTTTCCTACCCCCCCCCCCAGATGTTCTGGTTTAACTTGGATTTAAACTTGGAGAGTGGTCAGTTTGGATGAGCTGTTACCAGCAGGAGAGTGAGTTTGTGTGTGTATGGGGGTGGGTTTTTGGAGGGGGGTGAGGGAGTGAGAGAACCTGGATTTGTGCAGGAAATGGCCTAACTTGATTATCATGCACATTGTGTAAAGAGTTGTCACTTTGGATGGGCTATCACCAGCAGGAGAGTGAATTTGTGTGGGGGGGTGGAGGGTGAGAAAACCTGGATTTGTGCTGGAAATGGCCTAACCTGATGATTACTTTAGATAAGCTATTACCAGCAGGACAGTGGGGTGGGAGGAGGTATTGTTTCATATTCTCTGTGTATATATAAAGTCTGCTGCAGTTTCCACGGTATGCATCTGATGAAGTGAGCTGTAGCTCACGAAAGCTCATGCTCAAATAAATTGGTTAGTCTCTAAGGTGCCACAAGTACTCCTTTTCTTTTATCAAAATTAAAGTGGCCTTAATTCAGTTTGATTTACTTGGTGAATTCAGAATGAGAGTATTCACACAAGGGTTTAATGTGGTTTTACTGATGTGCTTTAAATTCACACCTTTAGCTAATTTGGATTAATTTTCCTGAGTGTCCCCATATAGACAAGCTCCTAAGTTTGTGTACCTCTTGGCCTTACTGGTCTTGTGGTATGGCCTGCCACAATTCCTTCATTTCCACATGGCCCTGCTGCTGATCCCTGTCATTCCCCTTCACCTGCATCCCCCTGTGCAATGTTTTAGTAGTTATCCACATTTCTATGACTGATCCATAGCTATGCCTGCAAAGCCTCTTCTTCTCACAGGCCCAGGAGATCCACTCCCTCCTGTCTTCTCCAGGCAGGAGTGCATGCAGAGCATGGAGCCAGATTAGTCAATTGAGCAGATGCACCATACAAGAGAGAAGTGCTAGGTTGCCCATCAAGCTGGGCAATCAGAAAAAAGACATTTCAAATACATGAGGGTTTTTTAAAGGGGTAGTGCCTTCCAGTCTCTGTGAGCTCTAGGCAATGGAGCTCACAACTGTGACCAGAGCGGTCACTGTCAGGCATTGTGGGACAGCTGCAGGATGACTATTAGAGTTGACATAGGACACACAGAGTCTAAGCTCCCACTGTGTCAACCACAGTACATCAACCACAGCTCAGCACTGTTTAGGGAGGTGGTGTAATGGAGTATTTATATCAGCCCCGGACAAATCTAAGTGCAGATGCATGCACAAACAGGATGCGGGCGACTTACGTTAACCTACCTTTGTCGTGTAGACCAGGCTTAAATCTCTATTGTTTACCTCATCTCAAAATCTCTCTTCCTGTTCCAGCTAAGCATCTTTTTCCCTTTTCGTAACCTGTATCATTACTCTCTTGGATCTGTAATATTTAGAGATTTGATCCACAGCTCAGCCTTTATATTCCTATAATTTATCAGGAGGTAACAGAGGCAGACATCCAGTAGCCAGAGGGCAATCTAACTCTGTCCATGTTTCAGTCTGACTCTGACACAAGAAAGGCGTTATATCTGTATACGTGGTGCTGAGGCAAAGGAAGTAAAATAATTAATTTTAAATTTATTTTTAAAAGTATCTGCTTTAGTTACAGCCAAAATGCCAAAGGATCGTAAACTGGTTCTCAAGAGAATGCCAGATTAAATGCACAACTTTAGTATTTTTATAGCACAATCCCAAAATGGTAAATGATAATTTACACACACACACACGCATGAAAACCACACTGAAAATAACCTGACTGAGGCAAATATGTCATGTCATTCATAGAATACTTTGCAAGCAAAGAAAGTCACCAGTTATTAGTATCTTTCATATATGATTTCAGAGTATGCTTTAAAGGAACCCAGAATAACACCAGGGAGGAGAAGTGGTGGATTCTCCATCACTGACTATTTTAAAATCAAGATTGTATATTTTTCTAAAAGCTGTGTTCTAGGAACAATTTGGGGGAAATTATATTACCTATGTTACTGTTAATGATCACAATAGTCCCTTCTCACCTTACAATTCCTGAATCTATGAAAAAAGTTACATTCAGCCGAGCAAATACAAAGAAGCAGATATATATTTTCTGGTGAGTGTTTTCTACACTCCTCTTGCAAAGCAGAGTAGATTAACAGAGGATATTAGCACAATAATATCATAAATTATCAGAATGGCTAAAAAGCATTTGCCTTTACAAGCTGTAGTACTAGGATCTTCAATTTGGGATCACAATAGACTGACTCCATTCTGCTTCCCTTAATTTTCTTCTTAAAATTTCCCCTTATGAAAGCAGTGAATGTACAAACTTAATGTTGCTCCTGTACATGTACAGTAGAACCTCAGAGTTACGAACATCTCAAGAATGGAGGTTGTTTGTAACTGAAGAAAACATTACGGTTGTTCTTTCAAAACTTCACAACCTAACGTTGACTTATTGCAGCTTTGAAATTTTACTATGCAGAAGAAGAATGCTGCTTTCCCTTTATTTTTTTAGTAGTTTATGTTTAACACAGTACTGCACTGTATTTGCTTTTTTTCTTGTCTCTACTTCTCTTTGATTCTATATTTCCAGTTCCAAACGAGGTGTGTGGTTGACTGGTCAGTTTGTAACTCTGGTATTCGTAACTCTGAGTTTCTACTGTATGCATCATTGGGTCACTGGCATTCTTAGATACATAGTTCTATGAAGTCTTTAAGAAGTGTTTGCATTTGATCTTGAACCTTTGTATTGAAAAGGAGAATGGGACACATTTATCTTTGGTATAATTCAACGGATCAGGGAGATTACAGCAGGGATGAATACAGCCTAATAAATTTAAGTGAGAATGACATTTCTTTTACTTATTTACAAACTTGAAACATGAAGCCATGCATGGGTGGAAATCCTTAAGCCACTAGCAAATTTAGAAAGTATGTATGTGTTCAGAGCTTTGAAGAATAAAAATATCTGGATGGTATTTTTTAATATTGAAATAGGCTTAGAGTCCACAGTCAGATTGTTGAACTTTTGGCATCATTCACAGCATTATGTGCAAATGTGATTAATGTGAATTATATATTGCAGTGTTCTGAATAGGTGGTTATTGGACTAAGAATTGCCAGTAATGCCTTTGCCAGTAGTTCACAGAACAGAACATTTTGGGAAGCAAAAAGTGAGAACTGAGGGGAGGAGACGATCCATGAGGGGAGCTCTTTCTTATGAAATGGCTCTTCAGAATGAAATAGTAAGAGAACCTCCGATTTGTTTAACACACAAACACACATGTAAAATCTCTATCTGAAATCATATAAATCCAGCTACAGAGCTTTAATCACTTGGGACAGTGAGATCAATTTATTATAAATAATAAATTAAGCTGTAATTGCTTTTGATATTTATGGCCTAGTTCTGGCCTAGGTCACATCTAATGACTTTAGTGGATATGAATAGTTGAAACTGACAACAACATTAAGCCTAAACTTTTTTGTATTGTGATTATGTGTCTGCAGTAAGCTGGAATCTATCTATCTATACACATACATATATCTATATCTATCTATCTATCTATCTACATATATCTATATCTGTCTATACACACACACACACAAACATATATATATACACACGCATCTATCTAATGTACATATACACAAACACACACCTGTTTGTGTATGTGTAATTTTTTTCAAAATCCTGATGCTACAGTTACTTGCAACAAGCCGGATTTTTGGATCCAAAAACAACCTTAGGGTAACACAAAATAGATGTGCTAAGGAAGTTGAACCCTTGGAACGGTGTTGGCCATAATTACCTTGAAGCGCCCTTGACGATCAGTACATATTGCAAGATAAATGGTGCTTTCCCATTCAGACAAAGAAAGCATGAAAAGGAGAGAATGGGCTCTAAAAGTAAATATCTGACCAACTGGACATAAAATATTTTCAAATAATATATTTTTAAAAGATCATAATAGATAGGAGAAATCACTTTTATGAAGACAAAGCTTCTTTTTTTTTTGTATTTCACGTGCTTCTGAATAAACTTTGCAGAGAATTGTATAATGAGCAGAGATGCTACATCCTTTGGTCTTATAGCTATTTATAATTTTTGCCCAAAACATGTTTTCCAGATGGTGGCAACCTCATATCTACAACTGTTCTCAAATGCTGCCACCTAAAGGCTAAAACAGAGTACAACTGTAGAAATGTGCTTATAGAAAAAATGAGGGCAAATGAGATATGATTCACGGACATTCAAGATTAGTGAGATTAAAAAAAATAAGGCCTGCTGTTCTGGCTCTCACACATCAAATTCAGTCACAATTAAGCTCATATTTCTAGTTCCACTAAAAATGCTTTTTGCATGTAGTTCAGTCAAAAGATAGGTTAGTATTCAATATTGCAATATTATCAGCCATAGAATTGATGTGTCATCATACTTGTCCATCATGATAAATAATCTAAGTGATCAGAAGAATAAACCACGTACTTGATGTTCACAACTGATAGGTTTATGATGTCTTCTAGCAGTATCTGTTTATCCTTTGAGAGAGGGGCTACAAACTTTGATTCCTGATAACATATGTGATCTCTTTTCTTAATCCGAGCAGGTTAGTCATGTTAACTCATTAACAAACATGAAATGCACAATATACAAGCTGCTTGGACATTTGTAATGTTGATGATCTTATAAATATGTAGGAAAAACAACATAAACAACAATGCTTAAGAAATATTCCTTTTAAAAAATTTAATCTATTTTCATTTTGTAATAAAAAAATCAAATCTGCTCAGAGCTTGCTATTTTGCATGTGATTTAATTCTTAAGAGACAAGCTTTAAATATAGAAGGTAAATTGATAGTTATTTTAGGATCTTTTCATCATCTTGATAAATTGCATGGTACATTTATAGTATAGTAAAAGAACCTACTTAGCTAAACTTAATGCACATTTAGTACAGTTCATATCTGCCATCTTTATAGTGCTTAAAACTATTTTAAAAATTAAATAATAATTTGCTTTACTGAAACATATATGTGTTTTAGAGTTTAGCTTTGAAATTGCTGGATTTCTTGACATGAAGAAGTCTGCTGAATGATTTTTGTGGATGGGTGATGGGAAGAAGGGAGTTGCTGGGGGATGGATAGAAGGTATACTTCAGGTTTTATACCAACATTTTTGGCATTTCTCAGCCATTTTTTCCACTGCTCCTGATCTATATGCCCCAGCTGTTAGTGCCTCTCTATTTCCCAGTGTGAAATTGACCAGAAACCGGGTAAGTAGAGATAAGAGATGGTGTAAAATAATTTGTTGGGATTTTTTTTTCTTTTTTAAATTTTTTTAAGTGAATTTAATATTCATCAGAGTAGAGAGCTTAAGTAGATCTAACTAGTGAGTAAGCTTCGCACTGGCAGAAATTTATGAAAAAGGAAAAAACATCTTGTGAAATACCTCAGTCCTGATCTGCAATCACTCTTTTATTAGTATGCTGGACCTCCCAAGATGAAACTGGCAAATGTATCTAATTTTGTCACATTGAGTACTAGTTTTTTTTATGCAATTTAGGGAGAACAACATCAACATGTATTTACTTGTGAGCTAAACCAAAGTCTGAATTCAGTAACTCCACTCCTTCATTTCTGTAAGTCCCAGCCTTAATTTCAACAGGCTAGTCCTGTAAAATACTTGAAAATAGCAATGAACAGCTGTAGCTGTAAAAACAATGTCAAATAACCAATAATTACAAAACACTGAATTTGTTATCGCAGTGAGCAGAATGAATTAACCAAATTCATAATCAGTTATACATCACCAGAAAATGTTTCTCTCTAAACTTAAATGTTAATTTTGTATAGCTGCATATTAATGAACATTTACAGTATGAAATCGCTGTAGTAACTACAGGTTCAAAAAAAACCCCAAGCCTCTAGTATATCGTCTATTACTACCTTGGTTTCCTTAACGAGAGGCTGGCTATAAAATTTTATTCCACATCTATTTTTGCTGGTGTAAAAACTAGGGTATTCTCCAGACTGGATGCTCTCAGGAAAAATAAAAATTGTAGTGAAGTTTAAGGCTGTTCAGGGGTCTGCAATGTAGTGGTATTGATGGAAATGAGTCTAAAGAACCTGTAACAGAAGTAAATTCTGACAAATTGGGGCAAAACCTACAGAACAGAATTCAAGAAAGGGAACATTCAAAAAGATTATCATTGTATAGTATACACCAGAAGATAAGATATTTAGGCCATTGATTTAGATAAGAAAATAAGGTTTAAGCAATAGATTATATTTAATATATTTTTTCTTTTCAACATTTTGCATTGCTTTGATTAAACACCAGCCATCCCAAGTCTCTTAGAAATGATCTAACATTAATAGTGCTGTAGTAACACAGAATACTGCTTAATCTGTAATGCTATTTTTCTGAAGCTAGTATTTCAGGGACTTAATATGAAGACACAGTCTCTGTCTCCTGAATCTTACAAGCTCAATAGCTCTCCTTTAATTATTTATAATTTTAGAACCACAGAAGTTACACTTCATTTGAAATGCAGAATTTCCCAAGTCATATCCAAATATTTGTAGTTACTGGATCTACATCCATGTAGGCACAATACAATAAAGATATACTCTTGCCTATATTACAGTGCAATCCCTAATCCTGTAGACCTTGTAGAACTCCTATTGGTTTGTTTACGTACTGTGGAAAATGAAATAATAAGCATTCTCAGTGTCTTATTCTGCAACCCTTATTCCGGATGCATAAAAAGCAATGCCCTTCAGGCCATTTATATTGAACATAATTTTTTACTACATTGTTCATGTAAAGGTATTTTATATACATTTTTCAAGAGCCATACAATACCCCTCTAGCTGCATTTACTGGTGACAGATGTTTAAATTGTTTAATGACTTTTTCCACTAACCGCTTGCACCATGAAAAAGGAAGAGTGGTTAATCATGGATGAGGCCAATCCAGGACAAATACAAGGTTTTCTTATCACATCAAGGTTGACATTTCTCCACTTTTTAAATACCTATCCTTTGTCTGCTAACCCATAAAATTCAACAATGCTGGTGGCATTTACTGTACCTACATCTGCTGAATTAAATGTTCTCTCAGCTACTGTACTCTGTCCATCACGGATCACAATGGTTAACATCCAAAATACTGTCAGTGCCAGAGTAAGTGGTAAACCAATGTCTCGGTCAAACTAAGAGCACCAAGGTGATAGTGTACTCTGATACTAGACTACTCTCTTTTTCCTTAATCTTTTTATGATTTCTTTGTAGTTTATCATCCATTTGATATCAAAGGGGAGCTTTAGTACCAATAACTTTTTCACAAATTCTGACTGGATTTTATAAGAGTAGAGCCTGAATCCAGAATCACTCCTGTGTAGAGTTGTGCAAAGAATGGAAATTCTATTTCAGAAGGATTTGTAGACTTCAAAATCTTGCTTTGTTCTGAATCTAAATGAAAACTGAACATTTCTTAATTCTCTGAAAATGAAAATTCCAGAAGCATGTTTATCTGGGGTCAGTCAAAACATTTTGGTTTGATTTTTACTTTTTATTTTGTATTGTTCTGCAATATATAATAAAAAAGGAAAAAATGGAATCAAAAAGTTGTTGTAAAACAAAAAACCAAATGAAAATGGGATGTTTCCACACTGTCTGATCCCTTTTTTTTCTTTTTTTCCCTTTTTTTTGTGAGGGGAAGGGGATCTTCCAAAATGAATTCTGGCAAAATCAACCTGATTTCCCAACATGTTTTGATTTTGAAGAAACTGCATAATTCATCCAAATATTGTTGCATTGAAGTTTCTCTGACCATCTCTACTCCAAGGCTTTGGTGAAGTTCAGATTGTTCCCAAAGTTTATAATGAGCTGAGCCAAGCTAAGTCAAAACTCTGGATCTAAACACCCCAAACTTTGGTAAATTGAGACCCATATCTGAACTTTGCTGCTCAAAACTATCCCTTGTTATGATATCATTATAAGTAATCCAATTTCAAATAATACTGACAACATCTACAGTACCTGCATATTTCTCTTGATGCAGTGAACCTTTTTATGAAAACATCTTAAAACAAAAAGAAACCTTAATTAAAAGTCTTCCTTTCTGAAAATCAGTTTTTCCGGATTTCTATTTTATTTACTATTCCCAATGCAATGCATAATTGCTGTGATATTTCACATCCAGTTACCTGATGTATTAATATGGCTAGCTAGACATGACTCATTATATTGAGATCATTAGAGTCCTATACTTTTTTAGAAAATGTGATTCTCAGAAGAATTATTATTAAATACTTCCTCAATTGTGTCTTTTTACCAAAAGAATAGATTTTCTTATTTTAATCAAGTCCATTTTATTATTTGGTGAGCAGCATGATTGAATAAGGATGGGTTACTCTGAAGGTAGTTACAGGGTCAATTCTGCTCTCAGTTATATACCTGCAAACTCACTGACATCAGAATGTGCAATTAGACCCCCCTTTATTTTAAAACAGTGGTCACTACAGTCAGAATGGGAAGGAAGGAGGACTAATACCTAAGAACACCATTTCCAGTTGGACATGCACCAGCTTATTACATCTACAATCATTAACCAATGATTTGGCTCAGAAGGCAGGTATTGAGATTTTTAGGCGGCTGTGAACTGATGTAAATACAAACATCAGAGAAGGATAAACAGAAAATAAGAAATGACTGAAAATTTTCGCTGCTAGTTGAGCTTAACATTAAAGTTCTGAACTTCAGTAAACTTCAATTAACTTTTTTAAATTATTGCCTGTTTTTTATCTTCCCAATTACAGTCACAAGCTCAAGCAAGCAGAAAACCCATGACAGAGACTATTCTCATTCCAGGGCGTACTGGAAACTTTACAAATAAATATGTTTTCACAAGATTTCCAATGCAATTTCAAACCAAACAGGTTGAGATTAGGGCTGTCAATTAATCGCAGTTAACTCGTGCAATTAACTCAAAAAAATTAAGCACGATTAAAAAAATTAATCATGATTAATTGCACTGTTAAACAATAGAATACCAATTGAAATTTTCAAATAAATAAATAAAGTGAGCACCGTACATTTTGTATTCTGTATTGTAATTGAAATCAATATATTTGAAAATGTAGAAGACATCCAAAATATTTAAACAAATGGTATTCTATTATTGTTTAACAGCGCAATTAATCACGCGATTAATCAAGATTAATTTTTTTAATCACTTGAAAGCCATAGTTGAGATATATTTCAGAAAACCATTCAAATGAAGTTTTAAGGGCCTGAACCTCTTTACTCTTACATATCACAAATAGTCAAATGACTTACCTTGATCCCTCCATATCCAATTTCCTAATGATAAAATTCGTGATCAGCAAAGTTAAGGAAAACTGAATAATTTCCAGAGGACTCTGTTCATATATGCATAATTTCCAACCGACACAGAGCAGAAAATTATAATCTAACATGCCATGACACCATTTTTGTTGTCATTTACTGCTGATATATTAATATTAAATTTTGCCAAATTGGGAATAGACAGAGAAGGAAGTATTCCCCCTCTTCACCCACAGCCATTCTGCTGCTTCAAACTCACCTTGCAAGTGCTGGCTGGTGGCTGTGTAAGAGGACAATATTCTTGAATTGGAGGGGCAAGTAAGATGCGACTGAGAATCAGAGAAGCTGAGGAGTTCCTAAACAGCAAGGATCAAGAAACACCTGTAGCCCAGCTTCAAGGAAGAAAGGAGCTGGCTGCCAAGACTGATTGAGACAGGAAGTCAGAGAGGAGGTCTGGCAGTTCGTAACCTCACATTGGCATTCTTCAGAGCTGGGGACAAATGAAGATGCACAGGCTGCAGCCAGCAGAGATGACTGGATCAGGAGAAATTCCACATAGCTAGAAGTTTCCAATTGATTCTAGCTCCTTAATACGGAAACTGTGGAAGATAACTCAAGATCCAGGTGGTCCAAGAGAACAGAAATATGTAAGGGACACACCTTTGGATGCAGCTTGGCTCAACCTGTAAGGAAAGCAAGCTTGCCCACAAAGAGTTCTCACACTGTCCAAGGAAAATGGACAGTCAATATTGGGGATTGAATACTTACAGGAACAGAACCATCATTCTGCAAAGGACAAGCAGAGAATAGGATGGTGTGCTGTCTTCCTGGAACCAAGACACAAGATGTCATTCGAAGGTTGGATAACCTTCTGAAGTTCACAGGCAAGAATCCACTGGTGATGGCTCATATTGACACTAATGACACTCTGTCATGGAGAGATACTAAATGACTTCAAGGAACTCGAAGTGTGCTGAAGAATGTCCAAGCCATTTTCTCTGAGATTCTTCCTGTTCCAAAAGAGAAGGAAGACAGAAGGCAAAAGATTCTGGAAGTGAACCACTGGCTAGGTAAGTGGTTTATGGTGGAGGGTTTTGGTTTTGTAGAATATTGGTCCACTTTCTATGAGGAAGAGGCTGTATAGTTTGGATGGCCTCCACCTCAAGAAAAGGGGAACCAGTCTTCTTGGGGCCTGGGAGGCTGGAATAGTCAGGAAAGCATGGAATTGATAACAAGAGGGGAGGGTAAAAGAAAGGAAGATATGAGCATAGAATTAAGATGTTGAGAACAAAATTAATCAAGGAATCAAAGGACATGAAGAGAAGAAATTCTTTAGTTGGCTGTACACCAATGGTGGGAACATGGTTGTCATAAATATAAAGGGAAGGGTAAACATCTTTAAAATCCCTCCTGGCCAGAGGAAAAACCCTCTCACCTGTAAAGGGTCAAGAAGCTAGGATAACCTCGCTGGCACCTGATCACAATGACCAATGAGGAGACAAGATACTTTCAAAGCTGGAGGGGCAGAAAAACAAAGGGTCTGGGTCTGTCTGTGTGATGCTTTTGCCAGGGACAGAACAGGAATGGAGTCTTAGAATTTAGTAATTAATCTATCTAGACATGCGTTGGATTATGGTTTCTTTAAATGGCTGAGAAAATAAGCTGTGCTGAATGGAATGGATATTCCTGTTTTTGTGTCTTTTTGTAACTTAAGGTTTTGCCTAGGGGGATTCTCTATGTTTTGAATCTAATTACCCTGTAAGGTATTTACCATCCTGATTTTACAGAGGTGATTCTTTTTTACTTTTTCTTCTATTAAAATTCTTCTTTTAAGAAACTGATTGTTTTTTTATTGTTCTTAAGATCCAAGGGTTTGGGTCTGTGGTCACCTATGCAAATTGGTGAGGATTTTTATCAAACCTTCCCCAGAAAAAAGGGGGTAAGATTTCAGAGGATTCTGGGGGGAAAGACGTTTCCAAATGGCTCTTTCCTAATAAAAAACACGGTTAGACGTTTGGTGGTGGCAGCGAAAGGCCAAGGGCAAAAGGTAAAGAAGTTTGTACCTTGGGGAAGCTTTAACCTAAGCTGGTAAAAATAAGCTTTCGAGGTTTTCATGCAGGTCCCCACATCTATACCCTAGAGTTCAGAGTGGGGAAGGAACCTTGACAATGGGTAACAAACAACAGGAATTGGAATTGCTCATTCATGAGCATAGATTCAAAGTAGCTGGTATTTCTGAAATGTGGTGAGATGATTTTCAGAATTGTGATGTTGAAATCAGTGGTTACAATTCACTTAGGAAAGAATGAGTAGGCAAAAGGAGGGGGGGGGTGGCACTCTATCCTGTTTCCAAGTCACTAATAACTTGGTGTATACTGAATGCTTATGGGTCAATGTCCTAACAGGTAAATCACAAGATGAGATGTTAGTTGGTGACTGCTATAGATCACCATGTCACACAAGGAAACAGGTTGACCAGCTCCTTACACACCTATCAACAATATGTAGGCAAAAAAACCTGTGTGATTGTGGGGGACTACAGTCTGAGTGACGTATGCTGGAGGTCTCATGCTGCCAGTACTAAAACACCCTTGGCTTTTTAAAATATCATATATGACAATTTCCGAACTCAAAAAGTGTTGCAACCAGCAAGGGGGAATATTATATTAGAGCTCATCTTGACAGATAAAGAGGAACTGATCACAGAACTATAAATTAATGGTAGTTTAAGTATCAGTGAACAAGATTTCATCACTTTCAGAATGTGTAAACAGAATAAAATCCAAACCAGTAATATTTATACCTGGTGCTTTAAAAAGCCCAATTTAAAAAAGCTGAAAAAATTATGAGCCAAATCAGCCAGGAGAAATAAGTTAATCAGATAAAATTGAATAATAATTGGCAATTGTTGAAGAAAACTTTACTTGGTGCCCAAAATGCCACAATCTCACAAGGAAGAAGTCCGTGCTAGTTAAAAAAACTGACATAGTTTAGAGGGAAAGTGAAAATAGTAATAAAATATAACAAATGGAAGAAAGAAGAAGTTAATAGTGGTGAATATAAGTCAGAAGCCAGGACTTGAAGAAAATTGATAAGAAAAGCAAAGGGAATCGAGGAGAAATCTGTGGCCAGGAGAGTTAAGGACTATAAAAGGTGTTTTAAAGTAGATTAGGAACAAAAGGAATCCAGACAATGGTAGTGATCAATTACTAGATGGAAATGGTACAATTATCAATAATAATGCAGAAAAGGCAGAAGTGTTCAATAAATATTTCTGTTCTATATTTGGGGGGGGGGAAACAATGAGGTCATCTCCTCATATGATGATGATAACACTTTCCATTCCACTAGTATCTAATGAGGATATTGATCAGCAGCTGCTGAAGTTAGACATTTTAAAATCAGCAGGTACAGAAAACTTTCATCCAAGAGTTTTAAAAAAGCTACCTGAGGCGCTCACTGGATCATTAATGTAGATTTTCAGTAAGCCTGGGAACACTGGTGAAGTTCCAGAAGACTGGAAGAAAGCTAACATTGTGTCAATATTTTTAAAGAGAATGGGACTTTATTAATAAGGAATTTAAAAAAGGATAATATAATTAATGCAAATAAACACGGGTTTATGGAAAATAGATCCTGACAAGCCAACTTGGTATCTTTTTTGTGATTATAAATTTGTTAGACAAAATTAATTGTGTTAATGTAGACTCAGAGTTCTGTAAAGCATTTGACTTGATATCACATGATATTTTGATTTAAAGACTTGAATGATATAAAATTAATATGGCACATATTACATGGATTAAAAGCTGGCTAGCTGATAGGTTTCAAAATCTAATTGTAAATGGGGAATCATTATCAAGCAGGTGTATTTTTAGTGGGTTCCAGAGTGGTAAGTTCTTGGCCCAATGCTATTTACAACTTTTATTAATGACCTGGAAGAAAACATAAAATCATCATCCCTTAGTAAATGGGGCATAAGCAAACAATATGTGTTTCAATGCATCAAAACATACATTTATACATCTAGGAACAAGAATACAGGCCATTTTTATATTATGGGGGTCTCTATCCTGAGAAGCAGTGTCTCTGAAAAAATTTGGGGATGGTAGTTGGTAATCTGCTGAACTTGAGCTCCCAGTGTGATGCTGTGGCCAAAAGGGTTAATGTCATCCCTGGATGCATAAAGAGGGGAAACTTGACTAGGAGCAAAGAGATTGTTCTACCTCTGTATTTGGTACAGGTGCAACCACTGCTGGAATACTGTGTCCAGTTCTGGTGCCCACAATTCAAGAAGGCTGTAGATAAATTACAGAGGGTAATGAGGGGTTTAAAGGGGCAGCCCTGTGCCTTAATCCTCCTTTTTGCATGGAGCAGTCTGAGGCGGCACCCACCCTCCCTCCCCTTTAGGTGGTAAAACACCAGGTTTGGTCTAGACCTGCAGTGGGCATTACACTAGCTGCCCCTTTGATTAGGAGGGCTGGGAAAGACTTTTTCCTTTGCCACCATATTGGCCTATGTGGACCTGGGTTTTTTTTTTCCTTCCCCACAGCGGGTTCAGGAAGTGCTTTGTTCATGCACAGCACGAAGGGCAGTTGGCCATATGTCGCAACTCATTATTTAAGTGTAGGGTGGATGTCTAGTGCAGGTGCTCCATAGAAAAGGTATACAGTGACAGGATAAATGGCTTGGAAAGGGACTTGAAATAAGGTGTTTGGTAAAGGAGTGAACGGGGAGCAGTTGGGGACTCCTATGATTGGTAGGAGCCAACCCCATTATTAGGGCCCTACCAAATTCACGGTCCATTTTGGTCAATTTCACTGGTATAGAACATTTAAAATAATAAATTTCATGATTTTAGCTATTTAAATGTGAAATTTCATAGTTTTGCAATTGTAGGGGTCCTGATCCAAAAAGGAGTTGTTTGGGGGGGGGGAGGAGTGCACAAAGTTATTATCTGGGGAGTTGCAGTATTGCTTCCCTTAGTTCTGCACTGCAGCTCCTGGCGGTGGCTCTGCCTTCAGAGCTGGGTGGCCAGAGAGCAGCAGCTGTTGGCTGGGCGCCCAGCTCTGAAGGCAGAGCCACCACCAGCAGCAGCACAAAAGTAAAGAGGGCATGGTATGGTATTGCGACCCGAACTTCTGTGCTGCTGTCTGCAGAGCTGGGCCTCAGTCAGCAGCTGCTACTGTTCAGCTACCCAGTTCTGAAGACAGCAGCACAGAAGTTAGGGTGGTATGGTATGATATTGCCACGCTTACTTCTGCTTCTGGAGGGATGCTGCTTTCAGAGCTGGGTGCCCAGCCAACAGCTGCTGCTCTCTGGCCACCCAGCTCTGAAGTCAGTGCAGAAATAAAGGTTGCAATACTGCGACCTCCCTATAATAATCTTGTGACCACTCCCCCCTCCCCGCCCACAACTCCATTTTGGGACAGGACCCCCCAATTTGAGAAATGTGGGTCTCCCTGTGAACTCTGTATTGTACAGGATAAAAGCACACAAAAGACCAGATTTCATGGCTGGAGACCAGATTTCACAGTCTGTTATGTGTTTTTCATGGCTGTGAATTTGGAAGGGCCAAATGGGGCAGGGGGTTGATGTTAAGGTCCCAGCAATGGAGCTGCTGTAGGGACCTGGATGGAAAAAGAGAGGGAGCTGAGAAAAGCCCCCCGGGTAATTCTGGAATAAACACGGGGTTACCTGCACTGTATACTTTTATCTGCTGGGTAGTCCCCCAGACATCTAATAATAAAGTTATGGTCTGATTAATCCCATGTCAGATGTCTCCTGTTCTTCTTTAGGTATAGCCAGACAATTGGCATGTTCCCGTGGAGCTTTTAAATTCTATCAAATCAGCATTTTCTGGAGGAAACCTATTGTGCCCGAAAAATTTCAACTTGCTCTAGTATTTGTCTAGATTATTGGGAAAGTGATATATTACCCCCAACTCCTCTTCATGGCTTATAGATCCATTCTGCAGCTGTCAGAAGGAAACACTCTGTATAATATGCATAGCCCCTTTCAAGTTCCCTCAACTAGAATATCAGGACAAGCACCATGCATGTTCAATAACCCCTGGCATTGTACCTTGGCACTGGCTGAGATGCAGCCAGAGACTCCACTTCTTAATATGGAGGGGGACTGGATGGGCACGTAGGAGCTACATGGCTACACATGAGGATCTCCTCACAGTGAAGCCTGAATGAGAAGCTCTGATTGGCTCCACAGTGCAGATGCAAGTTGGGCCAGCTCTGGTCCTTCAAATTCGGTGAGCACGATTAGAAATAGTACATATTTTCAAATAGAGGCACAAGTATCTCTGGATAGGAATTGTATTCTGAATCCTCACAACTGATGCACATAGATGGTATCTGTTATCTCCCTTCATGCTCATCTCATCAGCAGGCATGATGCTTGTTTACAAGTTCATCAGACCCTTGCCCTAGGGTACAGGTGTCAAGCAATGAAAGGTGACTGCTTAGAGGCCAGCAAGTGATACATTTAGATGGAAAACAGTTCAAGTAAGGTGTAGGTGTAGAAGAACCTGAAGAGTTTGGCTCTTGTTTTCCTTGAGGTGGAACTAATCTAAATTACTAATTAATTCTGATAGTTCCCAGAAAAATAAGAACATTTGCCAATATATCATGAATTACATATAGACTATATTCCAGTAAATCACCTAATTTAGAAAACATTTCCCAAGAGTTTTTGTTCTTACTTCATATCTTCTCTCCATATCTTTAAACATTCTGTGTTTAATTTACTTTTTCCATTCATTTTGCTTCCAAAATCCTTATTTTTATTTAATTTTCTTGGTTTCTTGCAGTAAACTTCTGCATCTCTCTCAGTGCCCTTCTAAGAAGCTTTCATTTCACCAGTAGCTACTTTGCTTCCCCCCTCTTTAAACTCTATTTTTCTTTTCCTCTTAATTTTTTTTTTCTGATTTCTCTCCCCAGTCTCCAAAATGCTGTCATTTCTCCTCCACCATTTCACATCTCATTCTTTGTTCCTCTCCTCTCCTCACTTAATGTTTTCTTCTCTAGTCATTCACTCCATTCTTCACATCCATCTTTTTTCCCTGACATCAGAAATATAGATGTTTGTCACTAGAAATACTATGGAGTTGTTCCCATTGTATTTCATGAAATTAGTATCACAGTCAGGATTCTTGCAGCAGTTTTGCTGCTGATCCATTTTCATCTTATTTTTCAGAACCCAGGAGAGTGGGAAGGAAAACAGTAGTAGTAGTAGTAATAGGGAATTTGATTTTAATGAAAAACAACCACTAACCCTTGCAAAAATAACATTCCTCTTTGCAGAAAGTCCGTTTGTGAAGTATTTAAACATTAAACCTACATGCCTCCTCATCATATTTAATCCCACCTGTTGACAGTTAAGTGCCAAGAAATAATAACATGAAGGAAGTGAAATCTAGAGTTCACGGGCAATTGAGATTGCCAAAATAACAGGCTGATTTGCAGCAGGTGCTTTAGCAACTCATGATGGCCTCCTGACTGTGCCAAAAAGCTTGTAGCATGGTGGCTTTTATGGAGCTAGCACTCCTGCAGACAATGACATAAGCAGACAAAATGAACCACAAAGGAGCAAATCTAGCAGAACTCGAGCAACAGGTTGTTCTCTTCTCTGAAATGTTAGGGACAGAGAGCCAAATCTGGGTTACAGTGAAGCTAGTGGCAAAACTTCCATGACTTCAGTGGGGCCAGGATTTGGCCTATAATTTTTAATAGCTGTCAAACAGGTGACACATATGAACACTCTGTGCAGCATCTCTCCTCCCTCTTGCCATGTGACCTTTAGGAATGAAACTGCAGGGAGGAGTCAGATAGAGACTGAAACCAGTTAGCTCCAAAAGCAGTTCAAGTATGAACACTGATGATGTCATCATAGAATCATAGAATATCAGGGTTGGAAGGGACCTCACGAGGTCATCTAGTCCACCCCCCTGCTCGAAGCAGGACCAATCCTCAACTAAATCATCCCAGCCAGGGCTTTGTCAGATCGAGGGACTTGATCCTTCCCCTCTTTTCGACCTTAAAACCTCAAAGGAAGGAGATTCCACTACCTCCCTAGGTAACGCATGCCAGTGCTTCACCACCCTCCTCGTGAAAAAGTTTTTCCTAGTATCCAACCTAAACCTCCCCCACTGCAACTTGAGACCATTACTTGTTCTGTCATCTCCTACCACTGAGAACAGTCTAGAGCCATCCTCTTTGGAACCCCCCTTCAGGTAGTTGAAAGCAGCTATGAAATCCCCCCTCATTCTTCTGTTCCGCAGATTTAACAAGCCCAGTTCCCTCAGCCTCCCCTCATAAGTCACATGTTCCACTCCCCTAATAATTTTTGTTGCCCTCCGCTGGACACTTTCAAATTTTTCCACATCCTTCTTGTAGTGTGGGGCCCAAAACTGGACACAGTACTCCAGATGAGGCCTCACCAATGTCCAATAGAGGGGAATGATCACATCCCTTGATCTGCTGGCAATGCCCCTACTTATACAGCGCAAAATGCCGTTAGCTTTCTTGGCAACAAGGGCACACTGTTGACTCATATCCAGCTTCTAGTCCACTGTAACCCCTAGGTCCTTTTCTGCAGAACTGCTACCTAGCCATTTGGTCCCTAGTCTGTAGCAGTGGATGGGATTCTTCCATCCAAAGTGCAGGATTCTGCACTTGTCCTTGTTGAATCTCATCAGATTTCTTTTGGCCCAATCCTATAATTTGACTAGGGCCCTCTGTATCTTATCTCTACCCTCCAGCATAGCTACAATTCCTCCCAGTTTAGTGTCATCTGCAAACTTGCTGAGGGTGCAGTCCACACCATCCTCCAGATCATTAATGAAGATATTGAACAAAACTGGCCCCAGGACCGACCCTTGAGGCACTCTGCTTGATACTGGCTTCAAACTAGACATGGAGCCATTGATCATTATCCGTTGAGCCTGACACTCTAGACAGCTTTCTATCCACCTTATAGTCCATTCATCCAGCCCATACTTCTTTAACTTGCTGGCAAGACTACTGTGGGAGACCGTGTCAAAAGCTTTGCTAAAGTCAAGGAACAACACGTCCACTGCTTTCCCCTCATCCACAGAGCCAGTTATCTAGTCATAAAAGGCAATTAAATTAGTCAGGCATAACTTGCCCTTGGTGAATCCATGCTGACTGTTCCTGATCACTTTCCTCTCCTCTAAGTGCTTCAGAATTGATTCCTTGAGGACCTGCTCCATGATTTTTCCAGGGACTGAGGTGAGGCTGACTGGCCTGTAGTTCCCCAGATCCTCCTTCTTCCCTTTTTTAAAGATGGGCACTACATTAGCCTTTTTCCAGTCGTCTGGGACCTCTCTCGATCGCCATGAGTTTTCAAAGATAATGGCCAATGGCTCTGCAATCACATCCACCAACTCCTTTAGCACTGTCGGATGCAGTGCATCTGGCCCCATGGACTTGTGCTTGTCCAGCTTTTCTAAATAGTCCTGAACCACTTCTTTCTCCACAGAGGGCTGGTCACCTCCTCCCTATGCTGTGGTACCCAGTGCAGTAGTCTGGGAGCTGACCTTGTTCATGAAGAGAGAGGCAAAAAAAGCATTGAGTACATTAGATTTATCCACATCCTCTGTCACTAGGTTGCCTCCCTCATTCAATAAGAGGCCCACACTTTCCTTGACTTTCTTCTTGTTGCTAACGTACCTGAAGAAACCCTTCTTGTTACTCTTAACATCTCTTGCTAGCTGTGATTTGGCCTTCTTGACTTCACTCCTGCATGCCTGAGCAATATTTTTCTACTCCTCCCTGGTCATTTGTCCAATCTTCCACTTCAGACTGTGTTCTGCAGTTTTCAGTCTGAACATCCCCACCATTGAAGTAATCGGCTGTTTCCTCGAACCCTCTCCTGCCCCCTCCGTCATGGTCTCCAACCCCCTCCCTCCCTTTGTCTTTCCACATAGCTAACCCCATCTAAAATAATCCTACTGAAAGGATTTAAATAACAAGATAACACCAAAGAACTCAGAAAACCAGCATGCTGTTTACAGCCATCACATTGTTCACTCTGCCTGTATGTTCTACCACTTTTCTCCAACCCTGTTTCTGTCTTGTCTGTTTAGACTGTAAGCTCTTCAGGGCAGGGATTCACTCTTATTCTGTGTTTGCACAATGTCTAACAGAAGGGACATCATTTTTCGGTTGGCCCATGGGCACTACTGTAATAAACATAATTAATAATTAGTAATTAGCACAAGAAATGTGGCCCATTATTATTTATGTGTGAGTAATTCCTTTGATTTTTGCACACTATAGATGAAAACAGGCACAAAATGGATTAAGCACCTTGGTTACAGTTTGTCCGCAGATCAACATGGCTGGCTGTGACATGGCTTGCACGTATCTGTTTGTCAAAAGCAAACTTCAAGACAACCTTTGTGTGTTGTCTTTTTAACTATGATCAGCTATGAAGCTGTTCTCAAAGCTGTCTCCAAGAGTGCTTCTTTATGTGTGAATGTCAGGGTTTTGTCAAAACAAACTCTCCTGCACCAGTCTGACTTTAACAATGTAGACTTTGCTATAGGTTTGGTCAGGAAGTGTGACCTCTTTTTTCCATTGTAGTTAAAGGGGGTTTCCAGATCTCTAAATCTGAACTCAACAAGAACAATACTGTGTAACTTGTTCTTGAGTCCTCAATCCACGGAACCTATGAAGAGCCCACGGAATACGTAAGGCCCTTTAGTTATTGCTATTATTGTTTAGACTACAAAATGCCTACATTTCTAAAATGGTTATTTAAAACAAGTTCCTAAAATGTGTGTATTCCCTCCTCCCCCACATTAAGAGTTTCTCCTGCTAGTAACGTTGCAGTGAGGAACATTGACTTTTGCACTTCAGCAGTATCTTGTCCAAGTGAGCCAAAATAATTACTGAAATACAGCAATATTGTCCTCTCTGATCCTCACTGCAGATTTTAGAATTGATATTATAGCCTTTAATTTTATATTAAAATCAATGGCACTCTGCATGTGCACAAGCGCAAAAAAAGCTAGAGAGATCCAGACTGGTGATAAGAGATTCACAGTGTGGATCTGAGTGGGAATAAATTTTTGCCCTTAGTAATGACTGAGGTTAACAAAGTACTAAATGTGGACTGTATGGTACAGTTCTGTACATGAACTTGAGTTTCAAATAACGGATTTTTAGAATGTAAAGGATGTTATACCAATGCCCTCAAAGAAGACTAGAGAAAAAAGAATCAAAATCTAGAGGAGATTTCTCTTTAAAAATAAAACAAAATTTTACCCTAATTTGCAATATTTATGAACTGAGCTGTCAAATTGTTTTTGCTATGCAAATTTTGTTTACTCTGTGTCATTGTTACCCTTCAGTTCCTATCACCATAAGTTAAAGCTTTTAAAATGAGCTCTGAAGCTTTTGAACAAATGCTAAATATGTTTTCCATGCTAGAAAATCCAAGGCTACTTGCCGCTAATTACTGCTGTTAATGTGGATTTTTTTCAAGCAGTACTTGAAAAAATAGTTGAAAGTCCCTCCTGTATATCACCAATCAAAACTGTAACGTATATTATCTTTTCATATCTTTCATCAAGAATATGATTATACAAAGAAAACCAACAGCCCATCAAGTAAATTTAATTTAGCAACCATCTGTGTAACTGCAGATACTGTGTCAACATTTCAAATATGGCTTCTCTTCAAGAGAAAACAACAATAAAAAACCTTTGAGAAGAGCTTTATATTTACTCTTTCATTCTTGTATAAATATATTGAAAAATGAGTGAGATTACTGGTTCCACTGACAAAAAACTCAGACTAATAGAATTGCAAGCTTCCTGATATCACTTTCTAATGTGCTTTTGCTCCAGCAAACTTATTTATCCACAGGAAAGGCTCAGTGGATAGGTATAGTCCCGAGGTTTCAATTATTTCTACTTGACAGTCAGAAAACCCCTGCACATCATCTTGGAAAAGTACATTAATTTTGTGCTCCGACAGTTACAAAACAAAACAAACAAACAAAACAAAACCCTAAGATGCTCTTTCACTTCCTGCCTGTACTTGTGGGGCATGTTAGTCACTTACTCCATGAGGAGTAACCCCACTAAAGCCAGTGAAGTTACATGAACCAGATTCTCCAGTGCCTTGTATCTTAAATAGTTATTAGCACCTGAGCAAACTGAGTGTGAAAAACTACCAGATCAGAATTCTCCACTGATTAGAGTAGCCTTTAGTGTTCATTATGCACAAATATTATAACAAAACAAAACACTACATAAGGCACAGGGCAGTGGAGAAACAGGTCCTTTGTATATTAGCCACACTAGTTCTTCATCCTGAAAAATGTACAATTGGCAAAAAGGAAAAAAAAATCAATTTTGTGTAATGGGAGGTAGCTAGCAGCATATGGCCTGGCTTACAGAAGGAGACACCACTGGAAGTGGCAAGACATTGTGGCAACATTCACAAATTACAACCTTAACTATTAAAAACACTGAGCATATTGGGAGACATTTACAAAGGCACAAATGGGTGCCCACCTCTTACCATCCAGCTGTTAACTATGCCTTTAAAAATCTCTCCCAATATGTTTAATTTTTTGAAAATCTCTAAAACAAAACATGCCCATTCTTTTTAAAATGGCAAAAAATATTATTTTTATCCTATTCCTCTTCCCCTGCTTTGCCTTCACACACTACTTGAACTTAAAAATATCCGAATACTTTTTCTCAAACTTTCCCAAAAGTATCACCTTGAGGCAGATAGAATCATGGCAAATCTAATCCCAAGATGTCTCATGACTTCCAAGGAGAGCTGGCTGTAAAATCGATATTTGCAGCTGAAAATTTTTATAAAAATGAAAAAAAGTCAAAATGTTCAGTTAAAAAATGATTTTTCATTTAAACAATTAAGACCCCCAAACTGTAACTTAAAACCTCAAAATATCTGGCTGAAAACTTGACAAATTAACATCTTTTTTTTTTTCTTTTCAGTCGAAGTTTTCTAGTTTTCCAATGAAAAATTATTCAGGGAAGCACACACTGAAAATTTGTGTTTTGTAGAAATTTCATTTTTATTTTGTCTGTTTGACCAGCCCAAGTTCTGAGTCATGGATGGAAGGAGCTAAAATGGAAACCATTATGCAAACTTATGTAGTGAGGCACGGTGAGCAGCCTGTTATAATGGTATATGTGTTGAGTCCAGAAATAGAGAGAAAATATACGGGTAGTTTACTAAACAAGCTAAATTAATGAACCTCAACTTCTCTGTATACCTCATAATCACTTTAGATCAGTAATTTAAATGTGAAGGCTATTTTAAGTGTAACAAATACAGTTTGATGAATATAGGAGAAAAAGCATGCATGAGTGTTGCTTTGTAAATAAAACCTGCCAAATTAGTTTCACTGGTATTCATGACCTCTTTTTCCTAGTTATTTATGAGCATTAAGTTAGCAAGTTTATATTCAGAGGAATTTTTGTAGATACCAAAAGCACTGTGAACAAATATTTGTAATAGTATTTGCACTAGGTGTACTCTAACGGCCATTTTAAAAGCTCTGTTTGTTATTTCCACAATTAATAACTCATTGGATAAATAGGAGTATTCAATTAATTTACAATCAGAAAAAGGGAGACCTCACTTGTTTATAAAGCTAAGGTCATCCAGTCATGGAAAGAAAAAATTCCATGTGACTTAGGTGTCCAATTATATGATGTGGATAATTAACAGAAAATAAAGTGCCTTGTCTGTGAACAAACCATACTCTATTTTGCTTATAACCTCTTTGTTGAACAGTTCAGAATAGGTAATTCAGAAACAGAAAAAAATAGGGATAAACTATTCACAGAAAATAATCTGACCAGCTTTAGTACAGAACAAACCCACAGCTATATACAGGCACACACCACAGTCCAAAATCCAGAGTCATCAGCAACTGAAGTACAACTCCTAGACACTTAAGCTAAATGAGTAAGTGTTTCATCTTACACACTGCTGAGCGGACCTGTGAGGTGCTGAATGACACTAGTGGGAGCTGAAGGCATCCAGGACATCAAACAAGTGCCCAAGCACCTTGCAGAATTGAGCCCTAAATGTGTTAACTGTGAGTGAGGGAGTAACTAGCATGCAAGCATTTATACTTGATGGGGTCAGCCACCAGTGGGAGCTATGAGATCGCACACTCAGACAGCATATTATATAAGGCACACATTGTTGTATCATCTGGGTGGATGGCTCATAGTAAAAAGATATTGCTAGATATTCGTATTCTGAACATATTCAGCAGTTTCTGAAACTTTATCTGAAGTAACTGCTTGAGAGTGAAATATTATAGGGTATATGGTTACATTCTGAAAAACTCGCAAATGGGATTCTTTTTCGTGTGAGCTGATAAGGTTATTTCTTAGTCAACATGCTCCACTTCTTTCTAGGTGTCATAAATATAAAGGGAAGGGTAAACCCCCTTGAAATCCCTCCTGGCCAGGGGAAAGCTCCTCTCACCTGTAAAGGGTTAAGAAGCTAAAGGTAACCTCGCTGGCACCTGACCAAAATGACCAATGAGGAGACAAGATACTTTCAAAAGCTGGGAGGAGGGAGAGAAACAAAGGGTCTGTGTGTCTGTCTATATGCTGGTTTCTGCAGGGGATAGACCAGGAATGGAGTCTTAGAACTTTTAGTAAGTAATCTAGCTAGGTATGTGTTAGATTATGATTTCTTTAAATGGCTGAGAAAAGAATTGTGCTGAATAGAATAACTATTTCTGTCTGTGTATCTTTTTTGTAACTTAAGGTTTTGCCTAGAGGGGTTCTCTATGTTTTTGAATCTAATTACCCTGTAAGATATCTACCATCCTGATTTTACAGGGGGGATTTCTTTATTTCTATTTACTTCTATTTTTATTAAAAGTCTTCTTGTAAGAAACTGAATGCTTTTTCCAACATTTCCCAGGAAAGGGGGGGTGCAAGTGTTGGGAGGATTGTTCATTGTTCTTAAGATCCAAGGGTCTGGGTCTGTAGTCACCTAGGCAAATTGGTGAGGCTTTTTACCAAACCTTGTCCAGGAAGTGGGGTGCAGGGTTTTGGGAAGTATTTTGGGGGGAAAGACGCGTCCAAACAGCTCTTCCCCAGTAACCAGTATTAGTTTGTTGGTGGTAGCGGCCAGTCCAAGGACAACGGGTGGAATATTTTGTACCTTGGGGAAGTTTTGACCTAAGCTGGTAAAGATAAGCTTAGGAGGTTTTTCATGCAGGTCCCCACATCTGTACCCTAGAGTTCAGAGTGGGAGAGGAACCTTGACACTAGGTTTCTCTTTTCTAGTCTTGCTTAAATTTTAAAAGATTGTAGTTCTTCATTTGGGTACTTTAGTTTGGGTTATACAAGTTCATATAAAGAATCCAATACCGTGCTGAGCTTGTGTGGGATTTAGTGCAGAAATTGGCCCAAAAGTTAACATGTAAATTTTAGAGACAATCATAATTAACTACTTCATGGGGCAGTATTTGATGTTTGTAAAGCGTATTGAAAATTAAAAGTATGTAAGTGCTTAATATTAACATGAACAAATGACGATGGACAGATTTCATTACGGTCATACTACCTGTTCTCTACCTGTGCACAAGCTATGGCCCAATCCTGTAAACACTTATGAATGTGAATGACTTTATGTGAGATGTCAAAAGAACTCAATGGGACTATTGATGTAAATACATATTTGCTGGATCAGGGGCCTATATGTATATGTACAATCTCTCAGCAGAAGTCAATAAGAAAAATATCCTCTATGATTAATACAAATTCACTGTCACCACCTCAAACTGATAAGATTTCCTAAAAGTCAAATCTGCTGATTTGTCACACTTTATTTAAACTTTTTTATGGGAAATATTACTTTGAATTAATATTTCATTCCTTTCCCTTATTAGGTAGATGACAGAAATAAATATTGGTTTAAAAGAAATAATGCAAGTAATTTGTTAACAAAGATGACCACCAATTTGCTTAAATGGCTAGAATAAAGATGAAAGGGCTTTACTTTTTTAAATTAAGAACTTTTAAAAAATGCTGAATGAATACTTAGAAGTGGGGGGAACCAAGAGAAGACAAAGTCATGAAAGGCAATGGAGGACAACAATTCAAGGAGATTGTGGTTGACAGAAAGCCAGTTGATCTGTTAAAGGAAATTACAGTGGGGTGCATGTTCTGAAATTTGGTCAGGAAGAAGCAGTTAGAGGCTTTGTTGAGAGCACTAGCAGTGGAATCTAGAGGGCAGAAGCTGGAGAGGAACCAAGATGGAATTATAGGAAAGGCACTTGTCATGGGTGTTCACCTCAAACTTGCCCTGAAGGGGATCATGTAGATTAGAAAGAGGCTAATTAACCCACAGCTAAGGACTAAGTGAAAACAGCCGATCTGAGGAGGAACAAGCTGATCTGGATTTATAAGGGCAGGTCTTGGCTACTGAAGTGAGGGTCCCGAGCCAGAATCCGTAGTAGAGGGCGAGCCTGCATATCCGTAATAGCCAGTGGGCATGGACCAGATGGCAGAAAGTGAACTGCCTGGGACATATCCCGGAAAGAGGAAACACAGTAAGTGACCAAACTAGGGTGACCAGACAGCAAATATGAAAAATCGGGACAGGGGATGGGGGGGTAATAGGAGACTATATATAAGAAAAAGACCCAAAAATCGGGACTGTCCCTATAAAATCGGGACATCTGGTCACCCTACCAACTTCTGTTAGTGAAAGAGACAAGCTTTCTAGTTATGCAGAGCTCTTCTTCAGGTCTTTTTTTAAAGAAAACAATTAACAAGTTCCTATGGCACTTTTACCTTATCCTCCTCCCCCGCAGCCATCACCAACATTGACATCTGCTGTCCACTCTCCCTTCCTCCCTAACCTCTCCCTCTCACCTGGCTCAGTGGAGATCTTTTAAAATGATAGTGGAGACTCAAGAATGTTTGTGCTGCAAAGGGAATGAGCCAGAGGAGAGGGAGAGGTTTGGGAGGGATGGAGGGTTGAGAGCAGATGAGAAATTTCAATGTTGCTGATGAAGGGAAAGGAGGAGAAGGTAAAAGTGCCAGAAGAACTTGTTAACTTTTTTCTTTAAAAACAAATCAATAAGAACCTGAGTGGATAATGAGGAAGGAACATGTCGGGGGAAGGATGTAAGAAAGCAGTTGAAAGCAGCCAAAAATCAACTGTGGTTGTGGTATTTGTATCTTGTATGTTTTAAAGGATATTTATATTTTTCTCACTTAAAGCATTCAACAAAAGAAGATCTTAACTCAGCAAGAAAATAAAAAGTCCAAGGAACAATCAGAATTATTCCTTTTATACCACTACAAATGAGGCTGTGTCACCATTAACAACTGCTGAGTCGCAGCACACTAGTGTGTCGTCAGGCCCGAACAGCTGTGCCACGGAATTTTTTTTAAAAGTACATGTGAAAACAATGCGGGGGGGAGAAGCCACCTTCCAATTGGCCATCTGCCTCACTGCTCCACCTTGTCTAGGGGTGGAGCAACCAGTCAGAGCTTAGTCTCCCTCTCTTCCCTCCTCTCCTCCTGTGTGAGGAAGCAGTTGGCTCCTTTGCCCCTCCCCTTCCCTCTTGTAGCTGTAGGCTAGGGGCTATGGGGAAGAGCCCCTGGAGCTCGAGGAGTGCTATGGCAGAGAAAAGTTTGGGATCCACTGATCTACAGTGAACACCGAAGTGTGTAAAAATACATCTAAATTGTTACAGAACTGAGAGAGGTTTTAATTTCACAACTCTCATTAAATTCAATGGCACAACTACACTAAAATCTCCATTCAGCCATGGGGAAGACATATGACCTGCCCTATGTAGTGACATTTTGGACCTTTTACAGAAAAGCATACAGAGAATTTACAGAGAATAATAACAAGGACCTCCATGGTGCAGCAGCAAAGCTAGACACTGTGGGTGGGATTCACAAGGGGGACTTAGGTGCCTGACTGCCACTTTAGGCACCGAAGTTAAAAATTCAGATCCTCAAAATCCCTGCTCAACTGCCACTTAACCCTACAGATGCCTAAACTCCCTAGGTGCCCAGGTTTCCACTAGTAAAGTCCTTCAAGGCACCTACATTTTTGCTGCTGGGCATGCATACAATTGCCTCGGTCCTAACCCTACATGAGCACCTCTGCACGTGACTCATTCCTCAGCCCTAGGAGGATTCACAAAGTAAGCATTCCCACACCTATGGCAGCTGTAGGGCCCAACCTGGAAGATGTACTCAGAGCTTGTCTACAGACCGCCTCTTATAACCGTTAGCCTATTAGTTAGAGTACTCACCTAGGGTGTGGGAGACCCAGGTGACAATTCCACCTCTAGCTGATGAGGAGCAGGGACTTGAATTTGGGCCTCCTACCTTCCAGGTAAATGTCCTACCCACTGGAATCTGGGGTATAGGTCACTATTTCTCCTGTTAGCGTTATTGCTTTTTGTATAAATAAAGAGTAATTGGGCCAGAGAAAGCGTGAGAATGACTCTATAGCCTTATGGCTAGCTTAGGCAGCTCTCTACTCTGTGCTGGCCTCTGAATCCCTTTTTAGGTGCCTAACTCTCCCTCTGTGTTGTATAGAGAGCCTGGGTGCCCTAACTCAGGGGTGTGAATTCCACTTGGTGGCAGGGTGCCTAAAAGTTAGGCTAAGCATTGTAGCACCTAAGTCCCCTCTGAAGATCCCACCCCATCTCTTGGAACTCTCAAAGCTGTTGATATGAGAGAAAATCAATCCATTTTTCCTTTTATATAATAAGGGATCAGCACATGATCAGCCTTAGCCACTCCCAGAATATTTGTGGCAGTTGCGAGGTGTTTGATGCAGGGTACTGTCATGAGCTGCAATTTTCACAACTTATGTCAGTGCTTATGTGCCCTGAGTGTAAGGAACAATAGTGTTCAGTGGTCCAAACTAAATTGCATTCTGCAGGGCAGTCTCCAGGACTGCTCTTCCATGCAATTCCATAATTTCATAGCTCTGTTGAGTAGAACGGGGTCTGAATCTAAGAATAACCATTGTGAGCCATGGAAGTTATGTCTTTTCTACAATTTTGATCTTCTTCAATTCCTGTATGATTGCACAGCCTAAGCTCCCTAGTTCATAAACCACCACCACAAACTGTAGGAACGATTTGTACAATGACTGGATTTATCATTGAATCTGGAATTGCATATCAATGACACACAATGACAGAAACTGAAATGTTGACTCTCCCAGGTTAGCAAAGATGTGCTGGCTCCAAGGGCATTACTAGAGTAGGATAAATGGTTGTGTTTCACTGCATGTTAGCTAAAGTTGTATTTAGGGAGCACAGCTCCCAGGGTTGACCGTGACAAAGTAATATGTTCTTAATTGTGGCTTTGTCCTGTCTAGATTAGGTTCAAAGTCTGGTTTAAAATTGTGTTAATGAAAATACATGGTTTCAAAACATGACCATTTTCCTGTTGTAGACATGCCCTAAGTGTCCAGACAATGCAATAAATATAAATAATACTTTGCACTTGTAAAGTGCTTTTCATACTGAAAAGCGCTTTACAAGCATTAATTATGCCTCAGCACCAGTGGGCATACACAAACTAACCCAGAACATAGAGATCCCAAAGGATAGGACGGGACAGTTGCTCAACAAGCTGACAGACACTCTTAAGGGGTACTACAGGATTCTTTCTTGTTGACCCTCTTGTTCAATATACGTATGAAGTCCGCAAACAGGTTAGTGAGGACTACTATGCATGAGAGTTCTACCTCTCCATTTCATTGTACCCATTCATCCACATATCTTCCCCACTGCTCCAAAACAGGTCTGTTAATGGCTCTATGTACGTGTGTGTGCACGTGCGCGGGCACATGTGAGGCCAGGTCAGTGTGTCACTACAGTCCTGTAGTAGGCTTGATGTATACATTGCCAAGTGTCCTTGTCTCCCAGTCATGTTACTACACTGAAGAGAACTGTGACAAAGTTCCTGATCTACCTTGGTGGGTCTTGCGCTTATTGGTGGATTTGCTCGCCTTGGAGCTTCACAGCAGCCCTCAGTTTGGCTGTTTTTCTGAACCCACAGTCCAGGTCAACTTCTCCTGTGTCTGACCAGGAGTTGGGAGGATTTGGGGGGAACCCGGGCCCACCCTCTATTCTGGGTTCCAGCCCAGGACCCTGTGGAATGCAGCTGTCTAGAGTGCCCCCTGGAACAGCTGTGTGACAGCTACAACTCCCTGGGCTACTTCCCCATGGCCTCCTCCCAACACCTCCTTTATCCTCACTATAGGACCTTCCTCCTGGTGTCTGGTAATGCTTGTACACCTCAGTCCTCCAACAGTCTGCATTCTCACTCTCAGCTCCTAGTACCTCTTGCTCCCAGCTCCTCACACGCACACCACAAACTGAAGCGAGCTCCTTTTTAAAACCCAGGTGTCCTGATTAGCCTTCCTTAATTGATTCTAGCAGCTTCTTGATTGGCTGCAGGTGTTCTAATCAGCCTGTCTTAATTGTCTCCAGAAGGTTCCTGATTGTTCTGGAACCTTCCCTGTTACCTTACCCAGGGAAAAGGGACCTACTGAGCCTAGGGCTAATATATCTGCCTTCTATTACTCTCCTATAGCCATCTGGCCCGACCCTGTCACAGAACTGAGTCTGCTCCTTGGTACATTCACTTTAAAGAGGGGTGTGCATTTTCCCTTGCTGTCCCACTGCCAGATAGGAGATACAATGACTCTTTTTCAGAACTTGTCTTTGGCACAGATACTTCCCTGTCATCTCTTGGCTGCATATCCTCATGCTTCTGCTTTTTGATACAAACAGACTGTCCTCTAATTTTTGCAATGAATGCTGTTGTCATCTGCAGAATTTGACTGCTGAGCTGCCCTGAAGGACCAAAAAGGATCATCACCCAATTAGCTCTCTAAGGCTTCACAGCACAGCTCTTGAAATAGTGTGGCAGCAAGGGGCCATTTGGTTCCTTTTCCTACCCGAGTGGAAGCTTATCTCGCCCAAGAACCTCAAGATGGTCTAAATTATGAAATGTAGTTGATCTTTTCCTCTTCACATTGTTACTTGTGTGTTAGAGCAGTAATAGTATGTCAGGTAGGGGGTTTGCAGGATTGGGAAGTGGTCCCAGGTCCAAGCCACTCACCTCTACACAAACACCAGCCCTCCTTCCTGGGGTGGAGGGGGGGGAGTCAGAGTTACCCCTGGAGAAAGTACCACACACAACAATGGAACAACACTTTTATCTAACCCAGGCAAAGCCAGGAGTAGACCCATGTCAGGCTCTCTAGCAGGGGCTTCATAGACTCCCTTGCCCATAGCACAGCATACAGCAAGATAAGCTTTCATTCACTGCCCCTCATGCCTGGCTCGACACACACATATCCTCTGTTCCAGCCAATGCAATTCTGTCCCACCTTTGGGCTAGTCCATCCTGTCCACGCACTCTGATGACGTGAGGTGTGAACTCAGAATGGTGAGTTCTTATGTGTGGTCTCAGGTGTTCTGTGACCTCCAGGCTAGGAATTTATAACAATCTGCTTTTGCAAGCAGCTGGCTCTCCTCCAAGCAGTTCCCTCCTCCTCCCTGCTGTAGCTCAAGGCTCCTGCCTCTTTGTTTTCTCTCCAAATTTTCCTGGGCTGGTCTGCCGTCCCACATCACATCTGCTCCTTCACTCAAACCCTCCTGGGGGTCAGAGTTAATTTCGTGCCCTTGTTTTGGAGTGGCACTCCCCCTCCCCAGCCAATCAGTTTTGTGCAGAGTAGCGGTGGAAGGGGGCGGAGGAGAAAGTAGGGAGAAGGGGATGTCTCACCAGCTCCATAAGTACATCAATATGCACAATGCTTCCTTCACTCAGTTGCCTTCAATACAGAGAAAAAGGACTTGGCCCTCAATATTGAAGTCATTTTAGCATACTTGATTTATATTCAGCTACAATTTTACAGAGCTCTTCTGGGGTCTGAAGCATACTATAAAGCTTTTCCTGGAACCTTTTGATGCACACAGCATATAATTATCCTTATCCCAACATAAAGGTCTTCTTTTTCTCATCAGATATAACTACCTCATTTTTTATGCCTTTGGTTTCTTTTACTATTTCTCTTAATTTTTATTAGAAAATTGATTTTATCAAACATATCCAGCTAAATACCTCTTACAGATTGAGTGTATTATCAATAATTAGGTTAACATTTTAGGTTTACTAATAACTGGCTGTCTCTTCCCAGAATTCTGGTGTGAGGAGAATGGCTCATTTGCGTATATTCTTTCTCATCATTATTATTTATCTGGTAGACCTGACAGATGTTCATTTGTCATTATTTAGTAAGTCAAAAAGAACACACGGGTTTATCCTGTTCTTGATGTGCACTTTGTGTAACTTACACTATCAATAATGGGATCCACACCTGTATTTAGAAGAAAACAGATCCCTTAATATATAATATTTCCTTCATAAAGAAATGCATACTAATGATTAGCTGTTTGCAAATGCTCATTTTGAAGTACTAAATATATATTAAATAAGTAAATAAAGTATAAAAAAACCTTGTTGTAAGTTCTTTCTTTGATATCACCTTTCTGCTTTCTTCTGTATAAAAAAGGACTGAAAAAAAATCAGTTGATGTATCTTGAAAGGGACATGGTTAAGGTCAGTGTGCCAATATTTTTTCTTTTATTTCATGGAAAATTGCTGAACTGACAGCCTTGGACAGTGAAGTCACCTTATTTATCAGCAGAAAATTGCATCCTGAATTGTGGCAGTATGAACTTCTCCACTAATGCATTTCAAACCCTGACCTGGAGAGATCACACTAAGTTGTACAAAGGAAGTTCATTTATAGTATGCACTCAGTACTTTGGCTGTTTGCTAAGATTACCTGCAAAGCTACTAATTTTAGTAATGAGAACTCCAGATCATTAGGGATTGAATTATAATGCTGTAAACATCTAGGGTTTGTCTATACAAAAAAGTACTATCACATTGACCAAACTTCAGAGTAACAGCCATGTTAGTATCAATAGTACCAAACTGGTATTGTTAAAGCAGTGTGGAAGCAGTTATATTAGTATAAATGGGTTTATACTGATAGAAAATGATCCCGTAAGGGAAGGGAATAAAATATACTGGTATAGCTGCATCCACACCTGGGATTGTACTGGTATGACTATTTCGTTAAAATAAACAAAACAAAAAACACAACCACCACACAGCTATCCAAAATAGTTATACTGGTGTGTAGACCAGGTCTGACTCATGTGCATAATCCTATTGATTTAAATTGGATTATTTGAGTAAGAACTACTTGGGTGATTAAGGTTTTGAAGGATCACACACAAAGAATGTAAATAAATTTCACATATGACTTCAACAGACACAGAATGGTAATAGTGAATCACTCAGAGTTGGATTCAAACTTTTAAACTAGACATGGAAGGCTCAATCTATTATTACAAAGCTCTTGAGCAATCCAATCTATATCCATCTTTAGGCATTTATATGGCCCCCATTCAGGGTCAGATTAAGGCAGGGGCTTTAGTAGCTGCAGCCCAGGGCCCCGGATCAAGGGGGGACCCACAAAAATAAATCACAGACAGCAGTCTCCAACTCCAGGCTGCTAAAAATCCCGCAGTGCAGCGGGGTGCTCAGGCAGGCTGCCAGCATGCTATGGCCCCACACCACTCCTGGGAGCGGCTGGCTGCTAGCATGACTCTGTGGCCCCTGGCGGGTGGGAAGCAGTTCCATGCGGTGCCCCCCACCTCCAGCACTGTCCTCACAGCTCCCATTGGCCAAAAACCGGCCAATGGGAGCTACGGGGGTGGTGCTTGTGGACACAGGAAGTGCACAGAGACATGCTGTCCCCCTCCCTCAAGGGCTGCAGAGATATGCTAGGAGCCAGCCGCTTCTGGGAGCAGCATGGGGCTGTGGCAGGCAAGAAGGCAGCCTGAGCCCTGCTGTGCTGCTGGCTGGGAGCCACCTGTGGTAAGTGCTTCCCGGCCGGATCCTGCACCTCGCACCCCCCTCCTGCACCCCAGCCCCCTGCCACAGATCAGAATCCCCCTCCTGCAACCAAACTCCCTCCCAGACCCCACACCCCCTCCTGCACCCCAATCCCCTGCCTCAGCCCCCTGCTGCACCAAACTCGCTCCCAGGAAAAAGACTTTTATTTAGGGGCCCCACAAAATCTAATAGCCCTGGGCCCACAGGATAGTTAATCCAGCCCGGCCCCCATTATCATATCATCTGAGCACTTCCCAATCTTTAATGCATTTATCCTTATTAAGTACTATTATCCCAACTTCATAGAAAGGGAATTGAAGGACAGATAGACTAAAGCCCAGATTTTAAAAGGCATTTAGTCACAGATGCAGGCGGGTGCCTAATGGGATTTTCCAAAGTGCCTAGGAACTGCTCACTGATTTCAATGGGAGTTTGGTCCCTAAGTGCTTTGGAAAAGCCCACTAGGTGCCTAACTGCATCAATAGGCACTTAAATATCTTTGAAAGACAAGGGGGGTTAGGCTCCTGAAGAACAGCTCTACGGAGCTTGAAGGCTTGTCTCTTTCACCAATAGAAGTTGGCTCAACAAAAGATATTACCTCACCCCCCTTGTCTCTCTCCTATCATAGGACCAACAAGACTATACCACTGCAAACAGTGACCACTAGCAGAGGCAACTATCTTCTCATTTTTATCAATGGTATTTTAGGGACATGGCTGAGAGACTACTGTATCTGTTCCAAGGATAAATACAAGATAAAGTTTCCCTTTCCAGTGCTCACACCTTTCTTTAAAGCTAAATTCACTTGAAAAAAAAAATCATGCCTTCAAGTATTAACAAGGTGACATTATACTTTGTTGACATTTGTATCTCAACAATATGAAAAAATACAATTTCTAAACAAAACCTTGCATATGTCATTTTGATTTCTTCACTATTAAGAACAGTATGTTGTTTGGTACAGTACTTGCATGTTGTCATTGCAAATGACAAATAAAATTGTTGAGTACCTAATATATTATAAATATATTATTCCAACGATAATAAAAGACAAAGATTATGTGAATGCTCTAAGAGAAAATATGAATGCTACTGAAACACACTACTGAGTACTTGATCTTTCTCAATTTGGTTTATTAAAAAATGTTTCCAAGCTAATTAGAATGCTTTGAAGGTTCTTTAAAAAGCTAGGCTTAGAGGGCACATGCACAAGTATTTAGTTTGCCTAATCTCCGGATTTGAACTCGTATTCGGTTTTGATAGTTTTAAAATAATTTAAATAGTTAATTAAATGAATGTGTCATGCATTGTTGGAACAATTCCTGTTTAGTAACTGACCATGAAACCTAAGCCTATCTTATTAGAAAAAGGTGGGTATTTTGTTTAAATCTAGAAGCAGAGTAACCAAGGGCCCAATTCTGCAAGTTACGAAGGCCTCAACTCTTAGGACCTCCAATCCTGCTCTGCAGGATCATGTGCTTTAGTCAATTTCAGTGGTTACTAGTCTCTTCAACTCAGCAGAGAATACAGAGAGTGGAACCACTAGAATTTTTAATATTAAACACGAGAGATTTGACACTGCTGGAATCAGTGGGGAGCAATAGACCACAAGGTAAAATAAATCCATGGTACAAAGATCAAAGCGGGAGTAGAAAAGTGCAGACATTTAAGATCTCATATTTAGCAAAATGGCTGAAGTAGAAAAAATATTAGCTGTCCAAATTGTCATAAGAACAAGGCACAATTTGAGCTAACTGAGTTCTCCTCAATTCAGACTTTCTAAATTTGGATTTATGATCTCTCAGTGTGGGCTGAGTTATCCTCTGATATTGTCTTGAAAAAATTGACATTTACTTAGTACATCAAAGGCACTGGACAAACTACAAAAACTGATTTATAAATTATGAGTCAGATCCTCTGGCGGAGTGTTCTGCAAAATAATCTGGCCTTAACTCTGATTTAAGCATACAGAGGATCACCCCAGTATACCCAGATGGCACAGACCAGATGAAAGGGATTTTATGCTACTTATACTCCTTGCGAACATAAATAGGAAAGAAGGAACACAATAAGGCGCGGCTAGGATGCCCCTATACTACACCAATCTTTGGATGAGTTTTTGGCCTCCCATGGTAGTTGCAGCTCTCAAGACTGTTCTGCCACAACACAAAGGGATCAGCTCTACATTGAATAGCACCAGGATCAGGGAGAAGCAAAGGTGAGCTTAAAATCACTGCATATGCACGTGTGAGCACACAGGTGCACACTGCGTGCACACAGACATACACACCTGTTATCTACCTCACGTTGCACTTTGTGCAGATTAACTTTGCCCCAGGATCTGCCTGTGCATATGCAGGAATATCTACAACCACCTCTATGGAGAATAGTAGTACCCTTTAAACTGCACACAACAGCAATTCAGAATGAAAAGGGAAAACTATCTCCTCTATCTCAAGCTGCCAGGGGGAATTTTAGATAGAGACTGCGGGGCAGTTTTTAAAGATGCAGACAGGTGCCTATTGGGATTTTCAAAATGCCCATGTGCCCAACTCCTATTGAAAGGTGAGCCTATCTGCATCTATAGGTGCCAAAATATCTTTAAATGTCTGGCCCAGTGTAAATAAATACTCTATTGAAATTTAGCTAGGACATCAGGGTATACAATACATTGCAAAGGCTAAGCTGGGCCTGATATAAATTGATTATGATTTTTATTAAAACATTGAAAGAAAGGGCCAAATCTGAAATATATTTTTCACAATTAATATATGTGCCAGCTTTAGTTGTAACAATTACATTTGTGAAACACTGTTTTATTCTCTTTCTCTTCCCTAGGATTACTCTAAAGAGTTTAATGTCAAAATTTGAAGGGTGGCCAATGTTTTTAACATTTTTAAAATGAATCAAGTAAAATAACAGTTTAGAAAAGATGTAATAAACAAGTAGCCATGTTATTGCTTCTGATGGTTGTTAGCTTGTGACAAGTTCCAAATTAACCACTACACATTATACATCTGCACAAGTGAAACTGAAAGTTCTTTAGCATTCTAAGCCACATTGTGAAAAGGAATGGATGAAGCTATATTTTACTTTCAGGTAAAAAGAATCCCCAGAGTTTTCTATGACACAACACAGATCTAAGGTGAAAAACTGGAGCCAGAACTTTATTGAACGTATCAAAATAACAGGTAAAGGGATGAACATAATAATTCTTATAGAAAGCGAGGGCTGCTGTTTCTTTCCTCTCCCAACATCACTTTTAGGACCTAATCAAATTAGACAGACCTGAAGGTTCCTCCAATAGTCCCATGGCCACCTCAGCCAATAAGATACCAAGACCTTGCTGATTGCCTAGGACCCATTCCTATGAGATGATGAGTAGCTGCTGGAAGGTACTGAGCCATTAAAGTCAATCAAAGTTGAAGATTTAGCACTTTATATGCCATACTCAGCACCCTGCTGGACTGCGCTGTTCAACCACAAAGTCAGTAAATGTTCCACATTAGGAAAGAAAGTTAGATAATGCTACAGGTTCAAGATCTGGCATCTCTACTGTGGCTTTCATTGCTTTGTGATGTCAAGAACTACTCCTTCTCTAAATTACCTAATGTGTGAGACAATAACTATTTTTCTTCACTACCAAATAGCCCATGAAATATTATCCACATTAGTGAAAAGGGAATATGAAGCTACAAACTTGAACAGAATTCGGTGTTAAAAGATGCAACTTCTATACAATACATTGCAAAGGCTAAGCTGGGCCTGATTCAAAAATAAAATGTAACAGGTTTGTGCAAACAGAATGCTTAGTGGTTATGCTTCAGAAGTACACATCAGTACATGGATGGGAAGAACCTCCCAACAGCGATATATGCAAGGGAGAAAAACTGCCCCTTGTTACCCAGTGCTGCAATATTTAAAGGGCTATATATCCAGCTCAAAGCAGGCAAGCTGGGGGACACTCACAGGCCCTCAGGACAACCCATCAGGCCAGACCAACTGCCACCAGAGTAGTATTTAAACAGCAGTGTATTCAGAAATCAGATAATGTCTTTACAGAGAAAATGCAAACTGGAGACCCAACACAAAATATTAGTGACAGTCCAGTTAATATGTTCTTGGTTTAATCAAATAATCCATATAGATGCTTCCTACAGTTAATTTTTTTAATAAGCACAAGTTTTAATACCTGTTCAACATGCTCATTATTGCACACACAGGACGAAACCATGTATGTAACGCAACCCACCAGGCTTGTCACTTGATATTCCAGTCTGGTGACATGGCTTCGTATTTCTTGGCATTTCAGCCTGTTGAGCTAAAAGTAGTAACTCTTATTATTCTACACTCAAAGCCAACAGTTTCCACTTGAGAAATGATTCCAACACAATTAATGTCAGATGAGGAAAGCATTAATTCCTTTTCCAAGTAAATTGGTTATCTAGTCTTTGACGGCGTGCATTGTTCCAGCATGCAATGCTGCAGGCAACAGAGTTTTTCAAAGTAAAAAAAAAAAAAAAAAAAAAGAGGCAAGGGAACCTTTTTACCATTATAATATGCACAGACAGCACTACAGGCAGAGCAATGTACTTTAAAAAGATGTCAGAGCTGATTTTTTTGGCATCAGTCCTAGAACAAGTGGATTTTAACCACATTTCAAATTTTATTAAAAGAAAATCCATACTACTCACTTTGGATGAAGGCTTAAACACATTTATTTAACTCCAATCACATTGAATTCCTGGTAGCTGTTGTGAGATTCTTCTGGCAAACACATACAAATTAAGATTTTCTCTCCACTGATATCTTAAAATAAACTAAAATTTTAAAAATAATGGACACATATATGGCATTTGATGAGTACTAGTTTTCCCAAATCACACAATAAACATTCTGCATGTATAGCCTGACATTTTTCAACCTTACCTTTCCCATCACTGATATCTGAATGATTTTTGCACATTTTTATTAAGTGTGATCGTTCACCTGTCTCAACCAGAAGGACATCTATTCTTTCCATTGTTCCCTCAAGACCACATTGGTGGGAAATAAACAATAAGCTTTTTACACACTTCAAATGCTTGTACTACAAAAATATGACATGCTAATGTGAAGAGAATGGGTAACAAGAATGTCTTTAATAATATTTGCCGTTTTGTTTTTATCTCAAAGATTTCTTGTTGAGCATGTTATCCAAATGATAAACAAAATAGCAACTAACCAGTCTATCATGAAAAACATTCAAGTTTAACTTTGGAACTCAAACACCCCACGGAGACTGTCTACATAAGACTACATGAAAAATGAAATTAAAGTGCTACCATTTGAAGACATGGCTGTTAAGATGGATAATTTATTAGAGTTTATGTGTCACTGACTGATTATAACAAGCAAAAAGCCAAAGAATCTACATTTCTTATATTTACTTCCTTATGTCTTCGTTAACTCATTGGAAAATGGGAAAAACAAAACCTCAGTGAAAATGAGATGCCACATCTCAGGTGAACGTTCCTAAGTAACTAAATAAAAATGTTAATGCAGACAAATCAAATTGTTTCAGTACTCTTACTATATCTCATGAAAGAAGCAGGGTGAGGTCTGATCCATATTAGAATGTGAAACCTGAAGGAACAGCCAAATTTTATGCAAAATATTATGTTAATGCCTCTTGATACGGAACTTTTCTCTCCAATTTAATAACAAACCAATGCACCAGCACTGTGCTAAGGACAAATAAAAACCAGGATGAAATAAAACCAGAGGGTTCTTAATTAAATTCCACTGGTACATTTTACATAAATAAAAGAGTCAGCCAGAGTGTCTTGGTCAAATTCCTACACAGATAACATTTGCTTATATAGATTGATCCTGTACATTTCAGCTGAATAATGCAATTTTGGTTTCTCCCAAAGAATAGTTGTTCTGCTAGATGAAAAAAAAAAAAGTCTGATGTTTACAGTTTAGTCATGGCTAATTAATCAGTTCTCTCAATACCCCTGGTAAAGTTGAAGTCTCAATCACAGATGGGGAAGCTGAGGAAGAGGGTTAAATGACTTCCCTTAGGCCATAAAACATGTTAATGGCAGTACAGGATTAGTACATTTTGAAAGCTGATTTTCCAAGCTCCAAACTTGCAGATGGTATATAAGTAGTCATTAGCACTAATACTTCTCAAAATATACATTGTTGAAATCATGACTGTACTGAAATGGAACAAAAATAAGATTGTAATCTGAATGATGGGTCGTTAAGGTACAGTATATCAAGAAGATGCCAGGGCAAAAAATTAATGCTTTGTATTACTGGAGATCCAGAAATCCTCACTTCCAAATAAAACATTTGTTTCTATTCATGGAACTCTTCAATATTTTGAATCCTAAACTAGTCATTGGTCCCCCAGCTTTTTGGCAGTCGGCCATAACTGAATATTGGAAGCCCCAGGCCTCGAATTAATGTGATTTGCAATCCCTACAATCATAGCACAACAGTGTACACAAATACAGAGGAGATAGCTGAGAAATTCTTATGCACTACAAAGTCAAGAATCTCAGAGGTCATCAGTACCGTATAGTATACAAGGAGATATAACAAGCCAATGCAAACGTAGTGAATACATGAAGTATGGCAATGGTTGCTACAATATTTCAGATCTGACAACATAATAAAAGGGTATCTTAAAGCACAGAACAAGATAAAAAGACTCCAATATTCTAAACTCTACTAGTATAAAAAAGAAATACTAGAACTGAAAAAAACATACTTTTTCAAGGATGCCTGCACACCTGCTTCAATGAGGGGGGCAGGGAGCAGCTGGGACCCACACGTGTGCACACCCTAGGATGACCAGACAGCAAGTGTGAAAAATCAGGACAGGGGGTGGAGGGTAATAGGAGCCCATATAAGAAAAAGACCCCAAAATTGGGACTGTCCCTATAAAATCGGGACATCTGGTCACCCTAGCACACCCCCCAGGGCGTGGCGGGGACCCACACATGTGAAACGGAGCTCATTTCTAGTTCAGGCCCATCTTTTTAAAAAAGAACTTTAGGTAGGGTTAACATACATCCGTATTTTCCCAGACATGTCATACTTTTTGGTTCTTAAATTGCCGTCTGGGAGGAATTTTTAAATTTTAAAAATTTCTCCCGGCAAAATACCAACGTATGGTAACCTGCTGGTACAAAAAATACATACTGTGGCATATCCCTTAAATCAGAACTTTTTATAAGGAACCGGTTGTTAAGATTTTGGAAGCTCATCACTGGTTACAAAGATTCCCTTAGCAACTCATAACCATATAGCACCCTGCTCAAATAAAACCTTCCTTTGTTATAACAAGCCCTTGTCAAAATTAAACAAATTATTTTCAGGACAGTCCAGGCCTCTGCCAGGCTTCCAGGCTAAATTCAGTTTTCCCAACGTGGAACAGACCTTCGCATAAATTAAGCTTCCAAAAAGATTGAATCTTTCAAGACATGGTTAGGGTTCAGTACCAGAGCCCCTTTGGCATTTTTCTTAAAGCCAAAGTTCCTGCAACTATTTGCCTACATGAGACTGTCAGATATCATTTGAAAAAACATTAAGGTTCTATTCCTCATGGCCACGGAGAAAAGATTGAAATTATGACCCAAGCATACCCTAAAGTTCTAAACCCAGAAGGAAATAAAAAACTCCAAATCTATATTTGTTTTATAAATCTCATGATGTTTAAGCCAATCTCATGATGTTTGGATGCCTGATTCATTATTTTCAATGCTTAGGGTTGGCAATAATAGGCTCTGGCCTATCATCCTGTCCACCTGACACAAAATGAAATTCTCCAGCTAACAGCAAAGAGTGAAGCTTCCTTTGGTCAAGGAGAATTCTAACATGAATACACTTCCCAAATGTATTAAATCAGAAGAAAGGAGAAATCAAGTCTGTAGATCATACCTTGCAGTTGGCTTCTACCTTTCTATTTCCATTGGAACTTAAAGTAATACTAACTATGCCATTAGCTTACACCAACCAACCCACGCTCCATCCTTGGGTGTCCTCACTCCCAGTTATGAAGCACTCGGCAGGCCAGATGTAACACAATTCCTACACAGACACATTCAGAACGAAATCAAGAGGTATGTGGCAGAAACAAAATGTTAGAACAGGTCTGCAAAATCCACAATGCTCTTTCTCCAGAAGGACCATGTGTACTGGAGGGTTAACAAATTATGTCAAAGGTTTTGTAGGCTGACACATGCAGATCACAAATGAAACTGTTTCAGAGTAACAGCCGTGTTAGTCTGTATTCGCAAAAATACGGGGGGGGGGGTGAGAAAACCTGGATTTGTGTTGGAAATGGCCCACCTCAATTATCATACACATTGTAAGGAGAGTGGTCACTTTAGATAAGCTATTACCAGCAGGAGAGTGAGTTTGTGTGTGTGTGTGGGGGGGGGCTGAGAAAACCTGGATTTGTGCTGGAAATGGCCCAACTTGATTATCATACACGTTGTAAGGAGAGTGATCACTTTAGATAAGCTATTACCAGCAGGAGAGTGGGGTGGGAGGAGGTATTTTTTCATGCTTTGTGTGTATATAAGATCTTCTAAACTTTCCACAGTATGCATCCGATGAAGTGATCTGTAGCTCACGAAAGCTTATGCTCAAATAAATTGGTTAGTCTCTAAAATGAAATTGTGTGCATAGCATACTGTAAATTATCTAGAACACTGCTGAGCCTGTACAATTAACAGCAACCATAATAAACACTAAGGAAAAGAGCATCTCTGTTGTCCACTGAATGGAGAGTACTTATTAATAAGGTGCGCAGGCAGCTGGATTAACACAAGCCTTATCTGAACTTCAAAAAGAAAACTGATACAGATCGCAACTGGCCAAGTTATCAAAAAAATGGAGATCCCTTCAGGCTCAAAGCTAACTATCACATATTAAAACGATAGTAAATGACTTATACTCCCCTTAATTCCACAAGTGAATCTTGAAAAGCCAAAAGGTGATGAAAGGTGAGTTAATTCCTAAGATGTCAGCAGGGCTTTGGAGCAGAGCCTGGAGCTGGAGCGCGGAGCAGCTCCGGAGCAGCGGAGCTGCAGGTTTTTGCCTGGAGGTGGAGTGGAGCTGGAGCACAGCTCCAAAACCCTGGATGTCAGGAACTCCCTTTCAAATGATAGGCAAAGAAACCAGGAGGAAGCATGTGGCAGCATATGATTATGGGACAGAGTACAGTATGTGATTGCTGAGTAGATATAATATTAGCACTGCAGCACATAGAGAAAAGGCCTGTTTTTCACTCTGTCACCAACTGAGAAAGACATTTCTGACATATCTTCAGATATTTCTAATAATATATATGTCAAGTAATTCCTTTCCTAAAATTTGAATGCATTACCTGCCCAGACTGAAAGATTATGAAAAAGATATTAAATGTTACACTATGGTTTGTTTTAAGTGCAGATGGAAGCTTTACTAAAAAAAAATGAGAAATTCAGCAGTAATTTACTGGTTAACCTTAACATGCTGACCTGTCTCTTGGACCCTGACTTTAAATCCTCACAACTGAAAAAAGATATTCTAAGATAAAAAGAAATTACAGATGTAAGCAAGTAGCTTGAATGAGCTCTCTCCTGCCATCTATTGATGAGCTGGGGGAAAAGACCTCAGGACAAGACCATATTTGTATAGAATCATAGAATCATAGAATATCAGGGTTGGAAGGGACCCCTGAAGGTCATCTAGTCCAACCCCCTGCTCGAAGCAGGACCAATTCCCAGTTAAATCATCCCAGCCAGGGCTTTGTCAAGCCTGACCTTAAAAACCTCTAAGGAAGGAGATTCCACCACCTCCTTAGGTAATGCATTCCAGTGTTTCACCACCCTCTTAGTGAAAAAGTTTTTCCTAATATCCAATCTAAACCTCCCCCACTGCAACTTGAAACCATTACTCCTCGTTCTGTCATCTGCTACCGTTGAGAACAGTCTAGAGCCATCCTCTTTGGAACCCCCTTTCAGGTAGTTGAAAGCAGCTATCAAATCCCCCCTCATTCTTCTCTTCTGCAGGCTAAACAATCCCAGCTCCCTCAGCCTCTCCTCATAAGTCATGTGTTCTAGACCCCTAATCATTTTTGTTGCCCTTCGCTGGACTCTCTCCAATTTATCCACATCCTTCTTGTAGTGTGGGGCCCAAAACTGGACACAGTACTCCAGATGAGGCCTCACCAATGTCGAATAGAGGGGAACGATCACGTCCCTCGATCTGCTCGCTATGCCCCTACTTATACATCCCAAAATGCCATTGGCCTTCTTGGCAACAAGGGCACACTGCTGACTCATATCCAGCTTCTCATCCACTGTCACCCCTAGGTCCTTTTCCGCAGAACTGCTGCCTACCCATTCGGTCCCTAGTCTGTAGCGGTGCATTGGATTCTTCCATCCTAAGTGCAGGACCCTGCACTTATCCTTATTGAACCTCATCAGATTTCTTTTGGCCCAATCCTCCAATTTGTCTAGGTCCTTCTGTATCCTATCCCTCCCCTCCAGCGTATCTACCACTCCTCCCAGTTTAGTATCATCCGCAAATTTGCTGAGAGTGCAATCCACACCATCCTCCAGATCATTTATGAAGATATTGAACAAAACCGGCCCCAGGACCGACCCTTGGGGCACTCCACTTGATACCGGCTGCCAACTAGACATGGAGCCATTGATCACTACCCGTTGAGCCCGACAATCTAGCCAGCTTTCTACCCACCTTATAGTGCATTCATCCAGCCCATACTTCCTTAACTTGCTGACAAGAATACTGTGGGAGACCGTGTCAAAAGCTTTGCTAAAGTCAAGAAACATATAGACGCACTATAGTATAGACGCACTATTTTGAAATAGTCAAGAAATAGTATAGACGCACTATTTTGCTGCCATGATCCACAGATGTACCTACTTTGCTAAAGTGATCAATTGTGGCTCTTTTAAGTTAACATTCACTTAAGTATTGGGTGTAGGGGTAATTAAATGATATCTTTATTGTATGACTAAAGGACAGCAGAACTGTATTTAATATGCCCTAACTGGTTGGGGGGAAGGGGAGGGAGTGTCGCTATAAATGTAACCTCACTCGCTGAGCATGGGGTAGTGATGGCAAACTGAAGTGAAGAACAGAGAACATTTGACCTTTAATGGGTAAAGACAGAGCTGATTAGACTTATTGAGCTAGAAATCATTAGAGCTGAAATCACTAATAGGCCAGTCTAGGGGGCTGACCTTACACCTGGTGTGGGAGCAATGCTGCAGTGAAAAGCAGTGCAGAGAAGGCAGCAACCTTGAGGTTCCCCACTACCCAGTGACATCAGTAAGAACTAAAATCACTAAGAACTGGGCGGGGTGTGGGAACCTCAAAACACAGCATGGCAGGTAAAGGCAGCGGCAAAGAGAGGTGACAGCGATGACCAGCTGCAAGCAGGGCAGAAGTAGAGGCATCACTCTTCCTCTCCTTTCCCACCACTGGACCCTGGGACTTCATTGACCTTGGACAACAAATCAGTGAGTCAGGTGCAGAGGAGTGGTGTGTGAAAGGGAAACTGAGGCAAAGGATTACTGCCCAAGATTCTGTCGAGCAGGTGTTTACTTAGTGTTTGCATACTTTTGAATAATTGTTGCAGTGTTTTCCCAAATTAATTATGTGTTCCCTCCCCTCTTAGTAAAGTCAGTGCTAGGAAGTGGGGAAGTATTGCCTGTTTGAGGCAACCAAGGGTGGTGTTTATTTTTCTGGTGGGGGCTTGAGCTGGTTTTGTTTTGTAACATTAAGGGGAACCCCCCCCCTCAGATATTGAACCGTACCCTTCTTGCTGCTGACACTACCTGGCAGAAGAGTTACACAAACTACTGCTGGAGGAAGAACTTATATTATTTAAGGTCCACATTGGTTTTAAGTCGACCCTTTTCTTTCAAGAACCAAGTATTTCTCAGTCTCAAAATAAAAGTAGCCAGATTTAGAGCAACAGGATTCCATTTCACCTTGCTTCTACTTAAACAATTTTCTCACAAATGCTTTTGTTACCTCCTGAGATTGATTATGGTACTGAGCAGACACTTAATTTTTATCAATCATGTAGACAGCAATCTATAGAATTTTCTTCTTTGATCTCCTACAGGTCTCAATTATGACCTTTTTCTTTACTGGGGAGACAAATCAAAGATCTGACCACTGGTGCTTAGAACGGTTTCTTATGAACTGAGCTATAAATGTTCAGGAATGTACTTAGAGTTCATCTGTATTGCTGGTGATGTTGCTCAGGCAAGAAATATATCTGGTGTCAATAAAGGAGTGACTTATCTTAGTTAAAATAAACCCTGACAGGGTTTCAATATGAAGACAAAAATGAATGTTGAAAAGAAACTGGACATACTATTTTTTAAACCAACGGGTGTTAATACTTTGAGATACTTTTCTCCATTTAGATCTAGTGTTCTGCTGATTTCAGAAAGAAATTTGGCATATGAATTTCTAAAGCATGTCAGGAACACATTTATGGAAAATGAAGATTTCTTGAAGTATGTGGCTGAAGAAGATGTGAAAATGCTTTCAGAATTTTTCAATCTCTTCTATAACACCAGATGTTTTCCAGAAGTAAAACAAGAACAAACAGATAAGGAAGTATTGTAAATAAATAAATATAATAAATACCATTAGATTTCTATTGTTCTGTATAATAATTTCTCATATAAAAGATTCTGAACTAGTCATTTCTAGTTTTATATCAAGGGCAAATATTATATAAAAATAATTATTTTGGCTACATGATGGGATTGCCCAAGGTATGATAGTTCTGGGACATGATGCAAGAGAAATTAAGCACTCCATTATATTTTGCAATGACTGAAGTTCTAGGCTGTGCACAGAATAAATTTCCATTTGCTAAATCAGTCAGTGCTCAAGTGCTTGGTACTGGAAGTCAGTATCACAAAAGCAGTATACTAGAGAAGTTCTATATCACAGCTTGTTGACCTATAGTTCTCCAACATTTCTGGGTCTAAAGTTAGGCCTCCCAGCATCTCTGCAGATATTGTGATCACCATTTTACAGATGGTAGGCATAAGATAGCGAGGGCTCAATACAAAAATCTTTACTCACACAGAACTCCCGTTGAAATCAGGTGGAGTTTTGCTTGAGCAATGTCTTCTGGACTGGGACCAATGTGATTATGTGATTAGAATAAGGATCAACATCCTGTGACAAAGCCAGATGAGAAAGGGCTACTACATGACACACATTTGCATTTAGCTTCAATGGATACAATTCATTAGGACTACTGCGTTGTGGTATGTAAGTACCAACCCAACATCATTAATTTATATGTCTTTGCTCATCCTTTCACAATAATATTATCAGCACTTCAGAAGTGAAATGATCTTAATGAAAAACAGATACCAAATACCACTTCAAAATGGAAAGAGGCAATTTCCTGTGCAGGTGGATCCAGACCTGAACATTTCAGCTCTCCCCGATATTGCAGAGAAGTAGCTAATTTTTATCAGCACTTTGAGCAGACATTGAAGCATTGAAAGCTATCAGCTAAAATTCAAGTCATTTAAGCAGGAAATGTATTGAATTTTTTTTTTATGAAGTGAACTTATCTGGTTCTGTAAAAATTCTAAGTAAAAATGAAATTAATTTCTTTTCTTTTCTAGGAAGTGCAGATGACACTTAGTTTATCTATAAGCCTTCACTACTCTATAATACTTTGAGCATAAGGCTCTCATGTATCCGAAATGAGATGCAGGCCATTACCTTGTTTTACAACACCAATTTGGATTCCTCCTAATGTATTGTGATATATCTAGGGGAGAATGATTGAAGTCTAGAGTAAAAATGATGAAATGTCACAGATATTTGATGGCAACCAAAGTAATTTAAAATTATGGAGGACCCATTACATTCTTTTATTGCCTGCCACTAACCCTTCCTCCTAAGTATGTCCCTTTTGTAGGCCCAAGTTCCTAATTTTATTAGATTATATGACTTCTGAATTAATGGATGTCCCCCTCTGGTGCCCTTTCCCACTATGTGGCTGCTGTGCATGATCCACATAGTCAAATGCTGAGGACCTTTATTTAATTATCTCTTTACTCTCTGTCCCACACCTCTTAGCATTGTCAACGCTATCTTTGTTTACTAAGCCCCTAACCAGCCCCCTTTTAACTATGAATTTCTTTATTTTTGTGGGTTGAAAAGAAACGCTATCACTTAATTACTGAAATATTGTTGTTGTTTTTTTTGAGGGGTTTAGAACAAACATTTACACCCAATCATATTTTATTTATTAAAGCGTGAATAGTGGTGTATTTTTACTACTAACTTGGAACAAACAGCTCAATCACTTTTGAACACAGGATTTTAAGTTAAATGGATTTCTACAGTACATAGGTGAAGAAGAGAAAGAAAAAATAAGCAAATCAATATAGCTTGTTTACTGGTTATTGCTATACTATACTTATGTTTAATATGCAATATGCTTTGTGTTAAACAATGTCTACAATCTAAAAAGGTTTTAGTCATTAAAAACCAAATGCTGAAGTCCCTGTTCTTACTATGGTTTAAACTCCTATTCAAGGCAGGTTCTTAGGCCCCGATTAAACACACAGACATTGAACATTAAGCATGTGAGAAGCTCCACTTAAGTCAGTGATTTCTCACATGTTTGAAATTAATCATGTAAGTGTATGCAAAACTGGGCTTTTACAACCTATGTTTGTTTGTTTTTTCAATAATGCGATGATGATGCAATAACTTTAGCAACCTGCATGGAAGTTGGAAGGAGAACAACTTGCAGGAGGAAAGATTTTGGAGGAGGCACCAGGAATTAGTTTGTATGCACCTGGCTTAAATGTTAGCTGCAGATACAGCACCTCTGTAAATAGTTCTCTTAATAAAGGGCCAGTTTAGTTTTATAAGCATGGAGTGTTCTCATTTTATTACACACCACGTAGTTCATGAAAAAATAATTAGACTGATTTTCACCCATTCATTCCAAACACATGTTTAACTTATTTTTACAATATAGGGCAATTATCCCTAAGAATCTAATTATTTTTCATTATTACTATTTTAATAAAACACAGTTAATTATAGAATTTTTTAAACTTACTGTCCAGACACTAAGGCATTTAAATTTGCTTTGCATGGGTCCATGAAGGAGTAATTTCTTATATGAAAACTTAATTTAATAAAAGGGAAAAAATCAATCCAAAATAGAGAGGTTTACCTTGTTAACCCTTTAATCTGACATGTAATCACAACAAGATTAAAGACTTCTCAGAGCACTGCAGCTCTACATTGCTTATAACCTAGCAGAAAACAAAAATTTGTAATAATGGCTGGCCTGGAATCTTTCAAAGGTTTAGTCCTCCACAGTATGTCAGGGAGAAACTCTCCCCCCTTTCCATTATGGGTTGAAGCCTTCAAAAATTCTTTTGTTCCAGGTTTTTTTTAAGTGCTGTCCAATATTCCCCCTAAACAGACTTCTCCCCTTGAAGGAAAGATTTTCAAGATATTAGAGATAGGCTCAAACCAAAACTCAGAGCTCCTCATCCTGTATTTAGCTCAGATCCAAAAATCACACAGAGAGGGAGATTGGAATCCTGGCCTGGTTCTGCACCAGGCAAGAGGACCAAAATTTCATGAGAACAGTTGGTCTTGTAAAAGTTTGGCCAACTTGTGCAGAAAACGTGTGCAGACAGCTTGAGAGGATTCAAACCTCTGCCCCAAAAGACCAGTATGATGTTACAGCTGCTGAATTAGGGGAGGCAGCATCCCACAAACAGCAGTCTAGGAGTGAGGACCAGGAGTGAAACACACAGCTATCACATCCAAATATTTTATGGCTTAGAGGGAAAAGGGCAGGAGAGATGAGAAAGAGGAGATGACTCTTGCTCTCCACATGAGTAGAAAGAGCAGGTGAGTGCTGCCCAGTTTCATCCATTCCTGCTTGCAGAGAGCTGTGCACTGAGAGAAATATACAAGTAGCTTTAACAATGCTGTACAAATGGGGTTCTGGGAAATCTCAATCTGTTCAGCACTCAGGTTTATAACATTTCAGCATTGTGGTCTACATAAAGCACTCTTCTTTAGAATAGCAGACACCCTTTACTTACACACTGTATTCCAGATTACAAAAAAGGCCTCTTATTCCACCATTAACAAACTGCATTCCACATTGTAATACATTTATTTGAGCATAAGCTTTCGTGAACTACAGCTCACTTCATCAGATGCATACTGTGGAAAGTATAGAAGATCTTTTTATACACACAAAGCATGCACTTTAGATAAGCTATTACCAACAGGAGAACGGGTTTGTGTGTGTGTGGGGGTAAGAAAACCTGGATTTGTGTTGGAAATGGCCCAACTTGATTACCGTACACATTGTAAGGAGAATGATCACTTTAGATAAGCTGTTACCAGCAGGAGAGTGGGGTGGGGGGAGAGAAAACCTTTTGTAGTGGTAAACACCCATTTTTTCGTGCTTTGTGTGTATAAAAAGATCTTCTATACTTTCCACAGTATGCATCCGATGAAGTGAGCTGTAGCTCACGAAGGCTTATGCTCAAATAAATTGGTTATTCCCTAAGGTGCCACAAGTACTCCTTTTCTTTTTGCGAATACAGACTAACACGGCTGTTACTCTGAAACCTGTCATTGTAATACAGGCATTTTCGTGCCTCACTGATGTACTTCGCACAACGCACAGTCAACCTGTGGAACTCTTTGGCAGAGGATGTTGTAAAGACCAAGACTATAACAGGATTCAAAAAAGAACTAGATAAATTCATGGAGGATAGGTCCATCAATGGCTATTAGTAGGGCCCTACCAAATTCACGGCCATGAAAAACATGTTACGGACCATGAAATCTGGTCTTCCCTGTGAAGTCTGGTCTTTTGTGTATTTTCACCCTATACTATACAGATTTCAGGGAGGAGACCAGTGTTTCTGAAAATGGGGATCCTGACTCAAAAGAGGGTTGTAGGGAGTTGTGCGGTTATTTTAGCGGGGGTCACGGTATTGCCACCCTTAGTTCTGCACTGTTTTCAGAGCTGGGAGTCCAGAGAGCAGCAGCTGCTGGCCAGGCACCCAGCTCTGAAGGTAGTGTCCTGTCAGCAGCAGCGCAGAAGTAAGGGTGGCAATACCATATCTTTCATCCTTACTTCTGCACTGCTGCCTTCAGAGTTGGTTCAGGACCCCTACAGATACAACACCACGAATTTTCAGATTTAAATATTTGAAATCATGAAATTTATGATTTTTAAAATCCTATGCCCATGATGAAATTGACAAAAATGGACTGTGAATTTGGTAGGGCCCTAGCTATTAGCCAGGATGGGCAGGGATGATGTCTCTGTTTGCCAGAAGCTGGGAATGGATGACAGGGGATGGATGATTTGATGATTACCTGTTCTGTTCATTCCCTCTGGGGCACCTGGCATTGGCCACTGTTGGAAGACAGGATACTGGAGTAGATGGAGCTTTGGTCTGACCCAGTATGGCCATTCTTATGTAGTGTATTCTTCATTTTGGTAGTGGTATTTTCTTGCACCATTAGTACAATATTTTCCTATCTCTAGCAGGGTCCTTCTACTGACTCTGTGCTCACACTAATTGTATATCGCATTACTGCCATCAACTGAGGTTCAGTAATCCTTTCAATCCACTGGTTCATTTACATGAATATTTGTCCAACTTTGTATGAGATTGATTTAGGAAAATCAGAGCCACAGGAAAACAGTAATTGCCTTAGGAAGAATGATACATGAGACTTTAATGGGAAAAGAGTAACTCGAGCATCTTTGCACTGTGAACTATGTACTGAAAACACCTACACAGTTGGATGACAGTGCAACCTAATCACATGGGCCAGTGTTAACCAAAAAAATCTGGTCAGTTCCCAGGATGTGGGTGTGTGTTGAGAAGATAAAAAGGATGCTGTAGTGTGAGAATTACTACCTGCAACCATGTTAGATCCATGGTTAAAGAGCATTTTTAACATCCTTGCTATGCCTAGGTAAACCTTCACAATTAGAACACTTCACGGAGGGAAAAAGAAAAGCTTCCCATTTGCATGTGCAAGGCCTAGTTGGGAACTGACTGAGCAATATGTATGTACTCTGCTGCAAATTGTGTGCTTGTGCATCTCTATTATCTACACCTTACAAATGCTTTCCTCCTCACTGGCTACAGCGACGGGGAGAACACATACAGCACTAGGTCCCAAGGACCATTCATTTGAAGCCTGATGCAGATCACTGGGATGGAGAGGAAGTTGACTTTACGTTATACCAGTTGCTACACAAACCATCACCCCACAGTTTGAGGGATCAAGGAGCAAGGTCTCAGTTGGTCTGCCAAGCCACTGGGGGTCGGTGGGGAGCTACTGCCTAGCTGTAAGGCCTTCGTCACACCTCTCCATCAACAGGAAATTAGCAGAGGGAGGTGTGCCATCGCAGTTGGTGCGACACGGGAGTACTGGCCCAAGTTCATGGCATGCCCCTCAGGCCAGAGAGCGCTGGCAAGAGTCCATGGCGCACCCCTCAGGCAGGGGAATGCCAACAAGAATCCTTAATACTTTATTGGGGGTGGCAAGGGTAGGGGAATGCAGGTCCACCCAACTCCATTGCGTTCCAGCCCAGGGTCCTGACAGTGGCGGGAGGAGAAGGTCCTGCCACTGGGTCAGCGCGGATCTGTCTGCAACATGCTAACTGAACACTAACTCACTGCACTGTCCAGTTCAGTTCCTGAACTACTTCCTACCCTGTCTCTCGAGTGGGTCCCTCTGGTTCCTCCAATGCGTCGGGGTATTAAGCTGCTGGTAGCCCTAGTAGCTCCAGCTCGCCCTCAATGTTGGGCTCACTCGGGCTCGGGTTGCTGCCCGGCTCCTCCAGTTCCTCGGTAGTCCTGGTAGCCTGAGTCCTTCCTTTGGGTCAGGTTTCCCCTGGTCCAGGGTGTCTCCTGGTTCGGCAGTAGGGTCTAAAGGAAACAGCCAGCAGCCTGTGTCTGTCTCTCTCCTTGGTCCTCCCCTCACTGGGCTAAGGGCCCCATCTTTTGTACTTCCTGTTCCACCCCTCCCCTTCTGGGGGATGGAGTAAGCTTGACCTGGCTCTGCCCACTCAGGCTGAGAGAGTGGCTCCTTATCCTCCGGTTCGGAGGGAGACCACCCCGGCTCCCTACAGTTTTGTCTGCATGAGCAACTTAGTTCAGGTTCATGGCTGGGCCAGCAGTAACAGTCCCTAAGGGATTACTGGAATGCACCACTCTGGCCTGTCCCTTATGTTGGGAGATGAGGGCTGGGAGGGATGGTATGGAGCCAATCTTCCCCATGCCAGGAGAACCCTCAAGCAGACAGCAAAGAAATCTTCACAATTGCTTTGCCATGATGGATTGACGCAAAGCAGCAACAGCCAAGCCTGAGCTGGCTCATAAGGCTTGTGGCCAAAATCCAAATTCTCAATATACCACGTTTTTAATATTCTCTTGTGTAATCTCAATGCATTCCCACCCACTTTATGAATCTGGTGTGCTGGTGCCACAGTAAGTCTGGGGGGAAAGGCCATCTGTCCGTTCTCTGGACAAAGAATGCAGTGATTGGACATGCTTCATTACTTTAGGGTTAGAGGTGGCAGCGGAGGATAACAAGAAAAGTAGTAAGGGCAGAAAAAAAGAGACATTAGAAGATGCAGTAATATCTCTTGTCCACAAAATCCTCACCATTCATGCTCCCTCTGTTTCATTTGTATCATCCATCTTACTCTGTTTTTAAAATATTACATTTTCTTTCACATGGCTGCAAGTGGGTTCATTCATTTATTTTAAAGCTTCTGATTTATTTAAATTGTACAGAATATGCTCCACCATATGTCAGTAAGTTCCCACTGTGCTTCCTGGGTGTGGTTTGTTGGTGGAGTCTTCTAGCAGCCATATTATGGAAGTCTTAGATGTCGCTGCCTGCTGAGATGGCTACTGACTCAAGCAGTTGATATTTTTGAAATAACGTTCTGCATCGGACTGCATTCTTGAACTTCATTCTCCATGTGTGAACATCTGCTGATGTGAGTGGGGTATTCACACCATCATATTTAATCAATTAAAACTGCAAGAGACTTTAAGCAGTATGAGCTGGGAATGTTATGTTATGAAACCAGGAGGTACACAAATCTTGTGCTCTATCAGGACATTTCCTTCATGGAGGATGTGTTCAGTGTATGCTAAGATATGGGCTCACACATCTGCCACAGTACCAGGCAGTACCTAGCTGGTCTTCATATAGTGATGTGTATTTGGCATAAAGTACACACACTTAGTATCACTGTTGTGAATATTCAACCATCTGCCTAAAAGCAGTGTGGCCATATTCAGTGGTTAGACTGACCATTCACTGAACAAAAATGTTTTACTGTTTGTGGGGTGGGGAGAAAGTTGCACTGTGAGAGGGGGTACAGTTATTATATCTGCAGTGTTCTATGCTACACACTCTCTCCCCTCCTGTTTTTGTTTGCATTTTTACAAAAGTAAACTTTACCAGGGCAGGTAGGAGTAGCTCAATTTTATTGTCAATAAACTCCTTAATTTTCTGCCATTACTTTTGTTTGTCTGGCATGCTGACTAACTATGACCAGAGAGGATGATGAGTATAAAAGAGTATCTTGACATATGTGAAAGAAAGTGGTGACATACTGAAAGAAGTGTGTATGTGGGACACTGGTTGGGAACAGCCTGTGCTGTGTCTAAGCTCTGCTGTCAGCTGTGTGTGTGCATTGTGTCTCTCCACCCTAAAATAATTTGCTCATCATTGATCTGAGAACATTTATGGGCTCTGTTCCCTTGAGCGATCTCTTGGCCCAGTTAGGACTCAGTTCCTCCCTCAGCTCACCAGTATGCATGGAGAACATGCAGACTCCACAATCCCTTTTGCTGTTCTTCTCCTTCTCCCTGTGAGATCAGAATTGTTATCTACGCTATGGTTTTAATTCTGCCCATCAGCTACAAGCTGAGGAAGGCACACAATGAGTGCCCTCTTTTCTTTTGTACCTGGGAAACAGGTTCAAAGATAGTTTTTGAACTCACTTGAGTACAGGGACTTATCTTCACTAGCTCTGCTGCTAATATTAGCTTCTCCAGAGGCTAGTCACTCAAATGTATAGGTATTTCCTATTCCTGCGCAGGTTGCAATCCCATTCTGGGAAGAGCACTTGCTGCATCATCTGTCTACAGTGATGGAGCAATAACACTCACCATTTCTAGAGTCACAATGTACTCCTTATGGTGGTGTGTGACTTTAAATGAGCACTCTATGAAACCTAGTTTTAAATGGTTATCTATTTACTTAGGTTCTTTTCAGATGCCCATCATGGTAATGTCTCAGTGTCTCCCACAAGAGAATGAAAATAGGACAATGTCCAATAAGTGTAGTTTATATCCTCCTCCTCCTCGGAGGAAGGTTGCTGGAATTTTTCTCCCTCCTCTTCTTTCAAAGAGTGTTTGTGTATGTATAGGTGCACACATATTTGCATAATGCCACCCTTCTATAATAAATTTATTAGTTGTTGTTACTGTTGCGGAGGAAAAATAATGGTAAAGGAGAGAGAATTTTGAATGTTGTGACCTCACTGCACTGAGCTCAGTGGCCATTGTTACCACTTCTGGAGAAGATGCTGAGAAAGCTCTGTTGCCTGCTTTCATGAGTTTGGCCCTTGGAGATGGACTGTTTCCTCATTCCTGTGAATGTAACAACTGAAAGAAGTCTTGGTCCCTTAGCAAGAGGCATTGTTTCAGGTAACTTGGTCCAATCTCATGGATTAACAATGAAGACTTCTTGAAATTAAGCCAGTATTCTACTTGGTGAGCAGTGGGCTGGGTTAACATGCTCATGACAGCTGGAATTGCTCAAGAGTTAGACTGATGTATTCTGGACTGAGCTGAAGCTATTTTAATGTTGGGGCATCTGTTCCCAAGCATTGTGAGCTGCAGTAATAGGATCTTGGGCATCTCATATTAACTACGAGGGGCCTGATCTAAGCCAGAGATCCCCAAACTGTGGGGCATGGAGCTGGCAGATTACAGTAGAGCAGGAGTTCCCAAACTTGGTTTGTGGCTTGTTCAGGGTGAGCCCCTGGCAGGCCATGAGATGCTTTGTTTACCTGAGCATCTGTAGATACGGCCGCTTGCAGCTCCCTGTCATAAATATAAAGGGAAGGGTAAAACCCTTTGAAATCCCTCCTGGCCAGGGGAAAGCTCCTCTCACCTGTAAAGGGTTAAGAAGCTAAAGGTAACCTCGCTGGCACCTGACCAAAATGACCAATGAGGAGACAAGATACTTTCAAAAGCTGGGAGGAGGGAGAGAAACAAAGGGTCTGTGTCTGTCTGTATGCTGGGTCTTTGCCGGGGATAGACCAGGAATGGAGTCTTAGAACTTTTAGTAAGTAATCTAGCTAGGTATGTGTTAGATTATGATTTCTTTAAATGGCTGAGAAAAGAATTGTGCTGAATAGAATAACTAGTTCTGTCTGTGTATCTTTTTTGTAACTTAAGGTTTTGCCTAGAGGGGTTCTCTATGTTTTTGAATCTAATTACCCTGTACGATATCTACCATCCTGATTTTACAGGAGGGATTTCTTTATTTCTATTTACTTCTATTTTTATTAAAAGTCTTCTTGTAAGAAAACTGAATGCTTTTTCATTGTTCTCAGATCCAAGGGTTTGGGTCTGTGGTCACCTATGCAAATTGGTGAGGCTTTTTATCCAACATTTCCCAGGAAAGGGGGGGTGCAAGTGTTGGGAGGATTGTTCATTGTTCTTAAGAACCAAGGGTCTGGGTCTGTAGTCACCTAGGCAAATTGGTGAGGCTTTTTACCAAACCTTGTCCAGGAAGTGGGGTGCAAGGTTTTGGGAAGTATTTTGGGGGGAAGGACGCGTCCAAACAGCTCTTCCCCAGTAACCAGTATTAGTTTGGTGGTGGTAGCGGCCAGTCCAAGGACAACGGGTGGAATATTTTGTACCTTGGGGAAGTTTTGACCTAAGCTGGTAAAGATAAGCTTAGGAGGTTTTTCATGCAGGTCCCCACATCTGTACCCTAGAGTTCAGAGTGGGGGAGGAACCTTGACACTCCCAGTGGCCGCAGTTTGCCATTCTCGGCCAATGGGAGCTGCAGGAAGCGGCACGGGCCGGGCCACTGCTTCCTGCAGCTCCTATTGGCCGGGAACGGCAAACTGTGGCCACTGTGAGCTGCGAGTGGTTGTACCTGCGGACACTCAGGTAAACAAAGCATCTCATGGCCCGCCAGGAGCTTACCCTGAATGAGCTGCGAACCAAGTTTGGGAACCCCTGCATTAGAAGTAAGGGGGAGCTTGACTTAAAAAGTTTGGGGACTACTGGTCTAAGCCCATTTACAGTGGCTTGAATTTCTTGTAGTTCATCTAGTGTTTCTTATTTTTTAAGTAGGCAGAAGAGCGTACAATAATGTTTCTTCACATCTCTCTGGTGACAGTGTGTTTCCTATGTGCTTTGGGAGACTACTCTAATAGACCTAACTTAGGAAAATTTAGCATGCATAGGAAGAAAAATGTCTTTGTTCTTGTTCCATTACTTCTAGTTACACGTCCCTGGACAGATTCAAGTAGTCTTTTATATCCTTCAAATACTTTTAGATGGTTACATTATTTAAGAAATAAGAAAAAAAATCATACTATATGTGATGAGACATAAGCATTTCTGTTAGAAATACTTTTCCTATGGGCAAGTTATTCCATAATTTTTCATAACAGGGTTTCTCTCATCTAAAGCATCTGGTATTGACCACTGCTGGAAGCAGAGTGTCAAAATAAATGGAGCACTGGATCTGATTTTATGTCAATTCCCCTGTTCCTATATTTGCCACTGTCTGTACTGTGCTGCACAGTAAAGAGGTTACACCCCTTCACAAAGGTAAAGGGAAAAGCCACATAAAGATCTTTGTCTCGCTCAGGAAGGAAGAAACCTCCAGGTGTAGCTCAAGAATTCTCTCTCAAGAAATGGTGTGGAACAATTAGGCATCATATGTAAAAAGAGAACTAGTTTTGGGGCTTTCTTTTTGTTAAGGCTTGCTAACTAACCAGCCAACAATGAAACTGTTTGTTAACCAACCTAAAGAAAGTTAGGATAGAACTGTTTATTTGTCTCCCCCAGCCCTTTGAAAAAAAAATCTGAAGACTGACAGTTTTATTTGCAGGAGTTTTATTTCATCCTGAAGGCAAGAAAACTGGAGCTTGCCCTTTTAATCCTTTCTCAATGTTCTAAGAATGTAAGACTCTTTCGACAACCTAGACTGATTGGTGCCTTGTAGTACAAATTAATGGAGTTGCAGTCACCTCATACCAAATGGGGCACAACAACCTGCTGACACCTTTAAGCCAGGCTCATTCATGCATGTGTGTGTAAGACACAGATGATTTATAAAGTCCACAATGGAAACTAATTAAACACTTACAAGCATGTAAAGTTCAGTCTTTATTCATCTCTTCAAGTACAAATTACCTACATTTTAAGAGAATGACCAAGTAAAAAAATCACAGTGAATTCTAATTCTATTTCAATTTATCAGTCAAGCTACTCATTTACTCCTTATACAGAAAAAAGGGTACTGAAGCTTCAAATCTTATTACTTTCTTTTTATCTGAGTGGGCAGAGTGCCCAACATTCCAACTTTTGTGATCTGTCTTTGCTTTTCCTTCTTCAATTCAACATTTTGTCATCTAATTGTGAATTATTCTGTGAGTGAAATAAAAATAGTGATTTTGCTAACCCAACAAGAAAGACAGTTGCCTTAATTTTTTTCTTAAATTAAACTTTGTTGGGAATATAAAAACTGAAATAACAAACAGATACTCTTCTTGAAATCAAAATGGTTAACTGCGGTTTCCTAGTGAAATACAGTCACCCACATTGTTTTTTTAAAAAAAAAACCTCAAATCCTATTGACTACATTTAAATGACCGATATCTATAAATTTGGATTGATAGCTCTGGGCTTCAGAACACTTTTGTGTGTATTATATTCACTGAAACGCTGAATGATAAGTCATTGCTTTAACAGGAAGAGCAAGAAGTGCATTTAAGTGAGGTTAATTCATTTGTTTATTTTAAGTCACTTTTCATACATTTTTTTACTCTGATATTTTGTTCTTCAGATGGCAGTAAAGGACAAGGTCTTTTCAATTCTCATTGATATCATGCTAGTCCTGGAAATGTCAAAAATAATGTTTCCTAATGGAGACTGCTAGCTGATGCTGATTATGATAATACATCTGATTCATAACAAATCAAGTCTTTTATTATAAATAAAAGCCTCATCTGTCACTATTCTTTTTGAAGGACAAAGTTTAAGTGCTTTTAAACACAGCTGCTTTTACAATATGCATCTCAGGAGCTACTGTGTCGCTCATATCTTGTCCTTCAGCAAGGTATACTTTTCCTACGACAACCATTTGGATCAAGTATATAATATAATTGTGTGTATCCCAAGATCTTAAAAGAGAAACTAGCAGTATTACTTCTGATACAAGACAATTTTGCTTGTTATGGTGAATCTCATTGTAAAATGGGGTTTTCTATTTTTCTCAGCACAATTTCAAGATAAGGCTGTTGTTTCATGATACAATAGTTAAAAATGGTTCATAGAATGGGTATGGTGAACAGCATAATGCAACTTTCTACAGTAAGGGTAAAGCTCATCTGGGCAGGAGCTTTCTCAGGGGCTGGGCCAAAACAGTGGAACGAACTCACACTGCGGCTAAGAACCAGCACAAGCCTCATCACATTCCAATCTAAGTGGAAAGCACATTTCTTTGACCTTGCCTTCCCTAACATAATCATGTAGCAATAAGTGTGTGCATATATATAGTTAAATAAATTCCAAAACAAAACATTTGACTGCACACACTTCTCTCCCTGAAGGGAGGATGAGAGAACAAACAGGTGACAGATGGTAGTCACGTTGCTAATACACTACTGGAAGATGCTCAGATTAACTACAATTGATGAGTGTGATATAAGAACCTATATGGACTGAACTAGAAAGAGAAAACTAACATTCAAAAAACATTTCCTACCGTAAGCATTTTTACTGAAAGCTGAGCAAAGCACAAAGCTAAGCAATGTCTTACAGGTTTTATCTGAAAATTCTTTTTTTTTAAATAGGCATTTTCCTTACTGTACATTTCTCTTAGCAAGTTTGTATATTATTTCATACCATGAGTCACGTTGTCTGTGTCGGGCGGTAGGAGATATAATTATTTTTAAAATATCCCTTAACTGTTCTTTCTACCTTATCACCATTTGAGATTAATTCTATAGCACACTAGACACCCCTACTGTGGATTTTTTTTCTTATTTTCAGTCTCTTTCATAACAAACTTTAAAAAGGGAGAAAACTGTGACAAATTTGTCTGATGCTCAGTCCGTAAACACTCTGGAGAAGGGACTGTCTTCTTGATTAGTTGTCTGTAGAGTGCGTAGTACTGATCCTTAACTGAAGCGCCTAGGCACTATAATATTACTGGAACAGCAATGAGACAACCTTCATTACTTGTGTTAATGTTACTGCCATAAAATCATCATATAGTGTCTAGAGATGGTCAGAAAATGGGTTTTTTCCCATGAAATATTTCCATTTTTGGCAAAAAAATTAAAACAAATATTATAGCAATAACAGTATTTAAAAATAACAAATCTACTCTACAAAGGAAGAGTATATTTGTCAGTATAGCACTCTACATAAAGTATTTTCCTTTAAACTTAAATGCCAATCTTCACAATTTTTTTCAAACAAACTTTATTTTTGAGGGCAAGGGGTTCAAAACTCAGAGGTAAGCTGCTTGATTCAGAAACTGCCAGTACTTCAAACCATATATCTTGTTTTCTCTTTGGTGATTTATCATTCATTCAATTTATCTCTTAGTTTAGGGAGAATCTCTGACATTCCAATGGCATTTTCTTCACCTCTGATTATTAAACAATCACCACTATTTTTTTTACAATAGATTATTTCTGTCCCCACCCTAGTTTCACCACAGTCCAATATCATCCAATATTCCACCAATGATCAGCGTAATCAAGACTATTTCCAGTTTTAATATTCCCCATAAATTCCTACATTGTTTTCTCCCCAAAAACTTTTTTTTAAAATCCTTGAAGTTTGTGTTACTTCATGCAATTTCTGTCTTTCACTGGATCTACCTACCTACCTTGGACAGTTATACAATACCACATCAACATAGTGCTAAGCACTTCCTAGGTACTAAGAGATTCTGCAAATCCTTCCTGTTACGGTGGGAGAGATTCTTCATTGAAAAGGAGGAACTTGCACTTCTTTCTAAGGGTGAGTTTAGGTTAGTTTAACTTTGGGTAAACTCTAAACTAAGACATTTTAAACTAATCTAATCTCCTCTAGAAGTTAATTCAGTTGTCAAACCCTTGACTGTGAGTGTTTTTTTCTCTGGTTCTTACGCACTTTGAGTTTTGTTAGCTGGATAGTTCCAGAGGAGCACAGATGGATCTGGGACATAGATATGATCATTGATGTAGCTGGGTTCTGACCCTCTTAAAGACTTGAAAATCTGTATCAAAGCCTTCCTTTGGCAATGTAAACACACTCTAATACCTCATATAAATGTACTCATATATATATAGTACTTAATCTACAGAGCCTAGAGGCTGTACCTCAAGCACATGGACAGACCTCAGAGGAAAATCCTTTCTTTGATTACTCATTCGACTAAGCAATCATCTATGTGTGAACACTCCCCAATAACCTAGCACTAACTGTCATAACAACATAATTCTCCATAGCCAGATTCTCAAAGCAGAAAAAACAGTGCTACATGGTATTGCCACTGAAATTTATACCTCTGAAACACACATAAAAGGTTGTGTTGGAGACTATCATTTAGGTCCTAAAACTGCTTAGTACTGAAAGAGTAAACATTAAAAGAAACAAATGTATATGATATACAAATATACACAGTTGATAAAAAAGTCAGCTTTTTTTAAGCAAAGAGATGCTCATTCAAATAGGGAGCATAAAATACACCCACCTTGTTGCTCCATCCATAATCTTAACAACCTAATATATAATCTCATAATAACCTCTTCCCGCATTATTCTAGTATAGCTTGATTCAGTCCATTTTGGAAATAGGAATTAAATATCATATATAGATAAGGTCAAACAACTTCCATATCATTACCACACTAGTTTGGAAGAGAAACTTATAAATCAATGCTTATAGAAGCTTATGTTAGCTATCTGCAATAGAGCTGAGGCGGAAAGGGTTTTTCCATCTTGCAAGATTTTTTGAAATATTGCAGAATTTTCTCATGCAAAACCGATTTTTTTTTTTTTTTTGCAAACTGGAGTGGGTCAATCAAAATGGTTTGTTTGTATAATTTTGAAACATTTCAATTCAATTTCAACCATTTCTTTTTTTAATTATTAATGATCAATAGCTGAAATTTTTAAATAAAAAGTCATTTCAAACTGGAGAACAAGAACTTTTCATTTTGAAAATGTCAAAAAAAGAGTTAACTATTTTAAAACTTTTTTCCCAAAAAATATATTTAGAGTAAAAACAATTTATCAAAACTGATCCTTTCCCATTAAAAGTTTCTGTTTGAATGCATCAGCATTTTCTGACAAAAAAAAAAGTTTAGTCAAAAAATTCTCAGCCAGCTCTAAGCAGAACCACTCCTTGCTGAATGCTGCATCTGCCAAAGAGAGCCTATGCTTTTTTTTTTTTTAAATGAGAAAAACAGTGTAAATCAAGCTGCTTTTCTCAATAAGATTTACTGTTTCACTAGAATTAATTCTTGGGAGAATGTTTGTTGTCCTTTTAAATTGTGGTATTGTGATATCTATTCCATTTTACCAATACATCCTTTAAAGGTTGTTAGAATTTTTTTGGTTGGGTAAAAACAAAGAAAACATTTTTTTGAAGTGAGACAGTCCTGATAAATGAGATAGTAAATTTTCCAAGCTCAAAATATCCAGAGACTTCAGCTTCAACTCTCAAGAATTACAGGGCTTCAGGATTACTTTTAAATTATATGAAAATTTGTGTTCACTTCATTTAGAACAGAACTGTTGCAATTTCAGCTGCGCGGGGGAGAACACAAAAGACATGGTAGATTAGTAAAAGGGACTTGCAACTCACTTACACTCAAGGCTGAGAAAATTGCTACAAGTTTTAAAGCTCAGAAATTCACTTAATGCTGAGTTAAGCGTCTTAAATGAAGAATCCATAAGAGGTTTGTAGAAAATATTTAAATCCCAAGAAGGCTGAAGTCCTGATCCAATGTCTCAAGTTAGAAACAGCTTTAACTGAACATAGAAGGCTAAATTAATTGAGGGAATCTGACCTCTTTTATTGGTGTGATATGAAACTGCTTTCCCTTTAATACACAGTTTGATGGGCATGAAGTTTCAGATTTTCTCCTTTCCTAACTAGCATTGCAGAACCAGTAGACCACTAATAAGGCACCTGCAACACAGAGAGTGAATTGTTCAAAGACTGGAATATAGGAATGGCCCTACTGGGTCAGACCAAAGGTTCCTCTAAGTCTGATATTCTGCATTTGGCAGTGGCGATTATCAGATAAAATTTTAGAGGATGACATAAAACCCCAGTAAACCTTTGTCCAGCTATACCAAAAGAAGGACAGGAGACATTTGATATAATTTTAATCAGGTTGCAACTTTATTATTAGATGTCTGGACCACCCAGCAGATAAAAGTGTACAGTGCAGGTAGCAGGTAATGCTAATTCAATAATTACCCGGGGGGGTTCCGCCAGCTTCCCCTATTTTTTCCATCCAGGTCCCCCCAGCCTAACCATTGCTGAGACCTTATCAGCTACCCCCACTTGTGGGAGGGCTAAGGTGGGGTATAAGAAAGGGTGTTGGCTCCTTGCCAGATCATTCATAGGACCCCCAACCCCTCCTCCCATTCCATTCCTTTCATAAACACCTCATTTTTAAGTCCTTTTCAAAACCATTTATCTGATTACTGTATAAACTTCCCTGTGGAGTACCTGCACAGGACATCTGCCACACACTTATATGAGCTGCAACATATAGCCTACCTTCCTTCATGCCACACATCAACAAAGCTCTCCGCAAACCCACTGTGGGAAGGTGAAAACCCCCGAACTCCACCTAGGCCAATCTGGTGGTAAGATAAAAATTCCTTCCCAGCCCCCCTAAACAAGGGGCAGCTGGTGTAATTCCCCCAGCAGGTTTTGACCAAACCTGGTATTTCACCACCTAAAGGGGAGGGAGGATAGACCCTGCCTCAGCCTGCTCCATATAAAAGGGGCTTCATGCACAGGGATGCTTCTTTTAAATCCTTCTGCCCATCCAGACCCTAGGAGATGAGTCAGTGTTGCCACACTGGCCTCTTGACCTCTTTTGCATCAGTTTGACCTCTCCCCCAGCAAGCCAAAAGGTACTGTTCCCTTCATTCCCAGGGGATGAGTCAGTGTCACCACACTGGCCCTTTCCCCCCCTTCCTCTCCCCCCATAAAACATTGTTCCCTTCATTCGGCCAGCCAGACAAATTCCCCCTCCTGCCCCTGCTTAAAGGTGTGGTGCTGTCACTTCCTGACATAATGCCCCTCGACAGCACTTTCACAATTAAGATTTGCTTCCATATTTTAAAAGTTATTGTGGAAGACAGGACGGAATTTGTTTTTAATGTGTACTGTTATCTACCAGTGAAAAGATGAAGTGACTGATTTGATAGCTAGAATTCTACATTCCTCATATGCTCAGAAGATATATATGCAGAGTTGCCCAGGGAACCATATTGATGGCAGTTGTCCATATCTTTCAACTTGCTCAATTACTTCCCCCTGAACTTAATTGCTAACAACATCTGGGTTTCTAGGTGGGAACAACCACTTACTACATCCCCTTCTGCTGTGCTCTCTGTCTCATAGGTGAGGCTGTAGAGACTCTTAGCAGCATAGTCTGCTGCCTCCATACCTTGCACTCCAAAAGGGAAAGGGGGGAGTAACAAAATCCCCAGAGCAATGGCAGCCACAATGGGCCTGGCTGGGAGATCCTGACTGAGCTGCAAGGGGCAGCATCAGGAAGGAATCTGAGGTCTGGGAATGGGTGAGAAGGGTATGTCAAATGGGGTTGGTAGAAGCAGCAAGAGGTGAAGGGAATCTTGTGGAGAGCTGGACAAAAAGTGTTGACACAAATTTTCCATCCAAAAATTTGTTGAAACCAAAATGTTTCATGGACACATTGATTACAATGAAAATTTAGTCAGGAAGGTTTCTCAGGTGCAGGATGGAGTTTCTGTTTAAAATCAGAGTGAGAGTAAGAGAGAATATTACCAGAACCGGTGGTTAAGGCACATACTTCAGCTAGGGAAGACAGAGGCTCAAGTGCCTGTTCTGCCTGATTCAGATGTAGTTAGTCTCTCCTGTTGGAGCTGTACCACTCTTTGTAAATAAATAACTATTCACTGGGCCAAAGAAAGAGAGAGAGGCTCTATAGCCCAGTGATTGGTCCCTGGGATGCAGGAGCTCCACATTCAAGTCCCTGCTTTTCTTGATCCAGGACAAAAATTTCAAAACCTCAACTTTTTTGGTAAAAAACCAGAATTGTTGTTTTCCAGACAGCCCTAACCCTACATTTAGGGAGAATGGAGCAAAGAGGAGTCTGGAGATTGGATGCAGCATGGGAGGAATAACCTAGGATCTGCCAAAAGAAGGGGCAGGCAGCAGAGGCAGAATCCTCTAGCCTAAGTAGGCAGCAGAGAGTAGTCTGAGGCTGTGAGTACTGTAGTAGAGAAGCATACTAAAAAGAAAAGGAAAGATGAACATAGAAAACACAGTGAAAACTGGGAAAGAAAGAAGAAGGGGAAGAGGGAGAAAAGATAAGGAAAGACGAGTGAGAGGAGCTGTGCCTACAATGTTTCATGTCTTGGACTGAAGAAAGCAGGGAGGGGTTCACGTAAGAAAGAGTGCCAGAGAAGGAAAGGTAAACACTATCAGGTAAATAAAAGATTAGAGTGAAACAAGAAGATTAGATTGAAAGTAAAGGAAAGAGTGGAAGACAGAGGAAAAGTAATAATAAAATGAAGGAAAACATAACAACAGGGGAAAAATAGAAAAGATTATAAGAATGGAGTTGGACAACATAAAGAGCAATTCAGAAATTTATAAAAGATTTTTAGAAAAACATTGTGAAGAAAAATATATGAAAGAAAAGAAAAAAGAGAAAAAAGAAAAAATGGTACATTAGCCAGTGTTTGACCAAAAAATGACAATAATTATTATGAAATGAGATAACATTTCATGTGCATTGAAAAACTGCTTTATACCACATTTTTGACTCTTCCCCTCACTCTTTATTCCATGTTTCTGTTTCTGAGAGGTGTTGTGGTCTCTTTTTCCTCACATACTCTCCTGGCCCATTTTTTTATTAATTATGTTTACATGATTACAGTTAGTACATTGCAATTTGGCTGTTAAGGGATGAGGAAGTTTCAAATTTTGTTTGAAAAGTTTCAAATAATTAGTTGCACTAGTAAAAGACTTCCATAATTTTTTAGTCAATTTCCTCCTGGAAACTTTTGGAAAAGACATAGAGAAGTGGATGACCCACTTTGTTTCCCTATTCTGAAAAGCTATTCATATTAGTGTATGCTAACCACTAAGATTGTTACCAAATTTAAAAATATTTATCTATTACATGAAGTTTACCAAAAAGCTAAATCCCTGTTAAAAAAGACTAGTTAAACTTTTGATGTAATATCTAATCACCCACTACTTTAGCCAGTAAGCAACTTGCTCCATCCCCCAAAGCAATGTGTTACTAAAAGGAAGATCATATCACATCCCATATCTGCAAGCAAGATGATTCATGAGGTCAGAGAGGTTTGGAGTTCCTTGGTACAAGAGCTGACAGCTATAAAAGTGCAAACTATATAAATACCAGCCTTATAGATTTCTCCATTTAACTCAAATGATCTTTAAATTGAAAAATCAATCTTCCAGATAGCCTTTAGTCTTCCTTGAATTCTCTGAACTGCAGGAAAGAGAAGTTTCAGAAGACTGAATTACTGGTAGAATGGGGGACTGAACCAAACTACTGGGGAAAGTGTTATATAGTTCTCAGCAGCTGAACTTTCACTGTCAGAGAAGAATGTCTCAGTTCCATTTGTATGTATCCTTCTGAATGGATGTAGGACTGAGAGGCTGCATATCTGACAATATTTCTAATAGTTCTTAATTGTCTTTAAGGATTACCTTCACCTCATGGCTTGTTTTAAGACAGACCAAGTTTCTAGGTCATCGCTCATTCATTATTCCCTCCCACACTAACAAACACTATGATACAGATTTTACAATCAACTTGGTAGTGCAGTGATTAGTTTAAATGTATTACTTTTTAATTGAGGTATTTTTAGTCTGGAATGTTCATATGGGAAATCCATGAGATTCTCCGATACAAACTATCATTTTATTCTAGAACTGTATGTTTACTGCTCTGGGGTGGGCAAATAAATCTTTGTAAGGGGTATGGTTTAGACAAACACAAAGAAGAGCTTTATAGAATTATTTGGTAATTACACTAGTTAAATTGGATTAATACTGATCATGTGTTTGAGCAGCGATGATCTGAAACATCTTTTACTGCTGGATCAGCACAGCAAACTTTTATTGTAGTCAAGGCAATGACTTATGCACAGACAACTACAGACTATCCAGACATGTACTCAGAACTCTCTCATAATAAAATGAAGTCCCAAATCTGAGATTATTTTACAGTCCTCATTGATATCATACTAATCCTGGAAATGGTTTTTGAATGAAACATACTCATTTTAAAAGACAAGTTGTTTAGATCACAAATTTAACTTACATATAAAGTAATATTTATTGTACATGGTAGAAAATGGGTCTTTATTTAACTTTAGTGGTTTCTATTCCATGTATTTCTCCAAAATCAAATAATAAACCACACCAAATAGAGCAATTACTGTATCAGCTAGATAGATTTATGTTTTTAAGGACACTCATATGGAACAGAAGCACACATTTTTAAAATAATATAGTGCTAAAGATATTCTATGTTGATTTTGAGACCTAACAGACATGACGATTTTCCTTTAAGCTTTCATTTAAAAAATATATACGTATATATATATATCTCACATTTTTCTTATTCTTTTCTTTCAAATGTTTATAGAAAAAGATGTTTTATATAAAATACACACAAGCCATGAAGCTCCAGTTTTAAGCTCTGTTCTCTGACCTGATGGAAATTCACTGTAAATTAAAATATAGGATTCAAGATTAAGACCTCATTCTGCTTCCACTGAAATTAATGGCAAAATTCTCGCTGACTTCAGTGGGAGAAATATCAGGTCCTTAAGTACTACAAGGAGCAATGGCTCAACCACTAACACCGTCTATCTACCACAATGTATAATATCAATCTCCAAAATAAAGCAAGAAATTATGTCTATTCTAAAGTCCCCTAAATATTAGAAATGCTTTTGCAGGACAAAGAAAAATATAAAGAATTGGAGTCTTTCTTCATTGCTCCTGGCCCTCAAAATACAGTTGTATCCACCTGCAGGTGAACTTCTTGACTACCTAGTTGCTACTACTCACACGCTGAGAGAACAACTCTGAAAAGAATCTGACTAGCTCATTCAACTTGTGACTAGGAAGAATAAATAATGGCAGAAGTTCCACAAATTTCAGGTGTTTAAATTCAAGTTCAAAAAAACCCCAAACAATATGATAACAAAACCACTCTAATTCACACTAATGATGAGGTGATCGATTGCAAATTACTGAGGAAATGAACAATACAATGATACTGGATAAAGCATTTCAAAACATATTTATTGGAGACACGTAGTTCAGTTTTGATTGTTTATGGTAATATTCAGAATTATTTTTTATCTTGCCCAGCTGTATATTTCCTTCTCATGCAGAACAGGCAAAGCTGTCACAAAATTTAAAAGAAAAACACTTATAAGAAAGGCAGTTGTCATGAGCTTAATCCAGATGTTTGTAAATAGTTGAAAGTATTTTAGTATATTAGCAGAAACCATGGCCATCTCTCCTCTGTCAAATCCTGTGCCTAAAATTTTAAAAAAGTCCTACCTGACTCCTTTCTAGTTAGACACCCAATGGCTCAATATTTTTCCCTTGTGCAATTACCAAGGAAATGCTGTTTCTTTCTCAAAAATGAACATTTGCATACAGGGACCAGTAACATCATCACTCCTAGGCTAAACTATGCCATTGTTAGGCAGATTGTGATGAAGACAGGAGACCGTTAGTGGCTCCTGTATGCCACAGCTTATCTCCTTATAATCAGTCATTGAGGGTATATTAAATTCCAGATCCACTTTAAGATTCTGTTCCTCATCTACAATGACCTTGATGGGTGCGAGTCTGACAGTGTTAGGGATTGCCTCTCTTTATGTAATCCACCAAGAACAATATGACCTCTGGGGACATATCAGCAGTGGGATTATTACTTCAGATGGTGCCCAGGGTGGATTTCTTGGAATCTGGAATAAGGTAGTTTTGACCAGATACAGAACTTCCATCCTAGATGTGCTTCTTTCTCTCCCTCCCTGCCCAAAGAGCCAGACTTTCCCTTTCTCTTATACCTATCTCCTTATATCATTCAAGAAGTATTTTTGCTTGATGGAGGAGTAGAGAAAGCATTCAGTTACGGATGACAATTATTCTTTTTAACTACGTATCTGGCATCTAAATACTATTGTGTTGGGTACATTAAAATGGGATACATTAGATAGTTTGATCTGCAGTAGCTAGTGAAATTGCTGGCAAATTTTGTAAAAGTGATGAATTCTTACTGCCATGAAACCTCTCTAAAACATTCTACCATTAATCTGTTCACCTACATAGTACTTTACAATTTTAACTAATCTTCACAGCATCCATGTGAGGTGAATATTATTCCCATTTAAAGATACTTGTACAAATATGAGTCAGACTACAGGATAAAATTCATACAAAAAATGTTACAGGAACCATAAGTAAGCAACTTCTCTATATTTTAGCATCATGGAATTTTAACATTTGTACATTTTCTGACTGCAGTATAGTCAGTTGGGAAAAGAAAACTCAGAAGAGAAGAAACAAAAATTAATATGCACATAGGGGTCACTGATGTATAAAAACAGAATGAAACTCTCCATAGAAAGAGTTAAGGATGCCATGCAATAACCACCTTCAGAGAGTCATGAAAAGGCATTACCTGGGCTAAATCTCTCTTCTTTATCTGGGTCATTAGACCTTTCTAAGACTACTTCCTATTGCAGAACAAGTGCTCACAAGAAGTCTTAATGGCCAAACTACCTTCCGGGCTATGCGGTCTGAGGGAAGTCTTGGACAAGGGGCTTCCGAGGTGTAAACATACAGGAACTGAGGGAGCAAAAGGGGTACACTGTGTTTTTAAGCAGTTGAATCTGTCTGGGATTGGTGTGAGTCCTCAAGAGAAACAGAGGTCCAAGGCAGTTGCTTCTTGGGAAAGAACTGTTGTGCCTGACCTGAAGATTCTGCAAATGGGAGTTACCTGTGTGCAGTTTGTTATCACCCCTGTTCCAGGAAACAGGACTTGTGTATAGTTTGCAAATAAACATATTACACTAAGAGACACATGGTGGGTAACGGAATATCTTTCATTAAATTGTCTCTCTTACCAACAGAAGTTGGTCCAATAAAATATATTACCTCACCCACCTTGGCTCTCTAATATCCTGGGACTGGCATGGCAACAACTACGCTGCATATTTCACTAAGCACATGCCTGAGCCTCTGTCACCGATTTCTGCTCCAAACTGGGAACTGACCTGCCAGTACCCAAAATCTGCTAACACTTGGCAAAGGAGAAAAAAATATGATAAAGAAAAAGCGTGTTTATATCCAAATACAAAGAAATACAATGCATTTATTATTTATTCGTATAATATTATATATATAACATTGGATTGTAAGTTTCTCCGCAGAGAAGAGACTTTCTGTGTGCATGTGTCATCTAGCTTTGATATAGGCTGTGTGTGTGTGGCACAATGGGGCTCTGATATAGGTTGGGCACCTAGGCACTACTGTAATACAAATAAATAAAAATATACTGCACTTTACTGGAACACTAGATTTCATGAAAACTGGTTATGGAATCATATTTTGTAAAATTAAATTAATGTAAATTGACCAGTTGGCTCATATCCTGGGATGTTCTGCAGCTGTTTTGTATTGCACCGCTGGGACAAAGCAGCTCTAAATTGGGCGTCCACTGGTGGTATAGAGTGGCTGGAACAAGGGACTTCTGGATCAGGACTTCAGTGCACTCTGCTGATCCCTTGCTGGGAGCTGGGATGAATTAGGGAAGTCAATATAGGATTGGGAGGTCACCAAGGTGGCTTAAAGCCTCACACATACACAGGATCCTGAATGTGCTGTGAGCTGGACAAATGCCAGTTAAATCCCTCCCTAATACACAGAAATGAAGATCCTTTCCAGTCCTTTATTAAAAGCTTTCTCCTCATCCTTTTTGAAAAGGCTGGCTAAATACATAGGGCATGGCAGTACGATCTTCAACGTCAACAATTAAGAAAAAAGTAAAAATTGGCATACAAACTGGCCAAATAAAGGTTTGACATCATGCTACCATTTACTATTTCCACTAGAGGTAAATTAGGCCAAACTTAACTGCATTTGTATCAAGCTAAACAGCCCAACAGAACAGCTCAGAAGGTCCATTAGGTTTGCCACAGTCCTAATTGGCTGTTATTTCACACAGGATAAATTGAGGGACATTTACTGAGAGACCAGAAGAATCTTTAATTAAAGTAAAAGATCATAATAATTGTTTGATTCAAAATAGGAGCGTAAGAAATAAAGGGTAAAGATGAACTTTCCACCATAGCTGGCATTGCTGTAAAACTCAGAGTTCAAGAAAGAAAAACATCTAAACAGACTAAAATAAATAAATTGATTTCTTAAACCAGACTCTATAAACCAAATAAATCAGAGCAAGGAAAGAAGTGTCCTATCTAATTGTGTCCTAATTAATTCTGCAGGAATTATTCTCGCACTCCTGTAGAGTTAATTATGAATCAGTTTAGTATAATTAGATAGTAATAACCTCAGTAATATTTTCTAATAACTCTTAAGTTAACAGTGTCATTGCTCAACAGAGACTTTTAATCACCATGGGCTAGAGTCTGCAACCTTTATTTGCAGTGAGAAGCACATGGGAGTATTTGCTTAAGGTGTTATTCATTCAGCAATAGTAGGGGTTGCAGAATCTGGCCTTAATATCTGAAAATATAATTGTAGAGGCTTTTTTATTTTATTGTAATAAGCCTTGTGGTCATCTACAGCTATGTGAGAATTTCAGAGGACCAAAAGAGACATTTCAGAATCATTCCAACCTTTTTTTCCCCCAAAATTTAGAGAGCAATATTATTTTTAGCCTTATATTTACTAACATATTACAAGGTATTAAATATACAGTTTCAGCATATCAGACTTATTTGAGGTTAATGCTATACAGAATTTGTCCCAGATATTTGAAATATGTTTTATTTATTAAGAGAAGATATGTAATAGAAAAGCATGCTTACTGCATTGTACATAACATATCATCTTGACCCTGTTACCTTAAAATCTTCTCCTACAACAAATTGTCTCTGAGAAATCTTATGGGTAAATAGTGCTATAATTACTAGTGATAGCTATACCACTGCCGTTAAAAATTAGAAGAAAATGTAGGTATCTATTGGGGTATCATTAGCTTGAAAAATAAAATATTCTGCAACATCAGACGAGACATGGTAAAATATTCCGCATTAACATTCCATTGCATATTCTCTTGAAAGGCCATGCCACTGATGTAAAGATACTATCAAACCCACGGCATATGGTAACTGCTGCTGAGTTCTAATCCCTGCTCTGACTGTCCCTAGGCAAGTCACTTAACATCTCTTCCTCAGTTCTCTCATCGATTAAACGGAGAAAATAGCACTTCCCAGGCTGGCCTGTTGAGAGGATTTATAGGGGGGAGGGATAGCTCAGTGGTTTCAGCATTGGCCTGCTAAACCCAGGGTTGTAAGTTCAATCCTTGAGGGGGCCATTTAGGGATCTGGGGCAAAAATTGGGGATTGGTCGTGCTTTGAGCAGGGGGTTGGACTAGATGATCTCCTAAGGTCCCTTCCAACCCTGAGATTCTATGATACTATGGAAAGTCACCAATTACTTTACAGATTATACAAAGTGCTATAGTGTTTAAAGAAAAGATAAGCCACTAAATGCCGTCATTACCATATTTACCATCTGGGAAAAAAGTTAGCATGTATAAATGTTTCAGTGATCAATAACATATCCTTGGAAAACCATATGTACAATGTAATTGAGAATAAGATGGTTAATAATAAAAATGCAACTACGAGCCCAAAGAAGGACCCAAGCTACCAAGAAACAACTCATTTTTTAAAAAAGTTCTTAATCTAATCCAAGTGCATCAGTAGACTCATAGATACGTAGATTTTAAGACCAGCAGGAGCCCCTAAAATAATCTAGTCTTATCCCCTACATAACATAAACCATCAAATTTTGCTCAATAATTCCTACAGTGGAGAGAAATATTTTTCTTTACTATATCATAACAATGTCAAGCCCAACAAACTGGGGATGAACTAGATCATATATGTTAGAAGCATCTCCTATCCTACCTAAAAAGACTCCGAGAGATGATGAATTTACTGCTTCCTTTGGTAGGCTGTTCTAATGGTTAATCACCTTCACTTAAAGAGTTGTGACTATTTGGAATTTCAGTTTGCCTTGCTTTGATTTTCAGCCCTTGGATCCTTTATATAATTCCATCTGACTGGATTCTAAATTGCTGTGCATTTTTGGGATTTAAAAGAAAATATACATCTTGGCTTGGTGCAACCACATAAAAGCCTACATGGTAAAAGGTTGCATAGGCAATTTCTAACTCATTGCACTGCTTTTTAACTCCAGCATGTATTGTTCCTGATTCTGATGTCACCCTGGTTTTGCACACATTAAATTACTAACTTTGATGAAGCTACTCCTTATTTACATTTGTATAAATGAGAGCAGAAACATGTCCAAAATGAGTCGATGTACACAAAGGGAAAATTCTAAGAATATTTCCACTATGACCTGTTAATAAAGATATTTCCAAACTCTTGTGGTGGCTTTTCCAAGGGTACAGTTGTCCTCATCAGATTCTTCTTGCAATTTATTTGGAACACTGTATTCTTCACATTCTGTTCTCAACCTTTTGTTTAGTGTAGCTCTGTACTGTTAAACAAGTGTTATCCCAGAGATGGCTTAATTTCCATGGTAGGTAAAGGGATTCCTTTGTATATATGCAGTGTACAAGGTACTCTGAGAACCTATAAGTACACCAGAGCTGCCATACTGCGTCAGACCATGGCTCATCTTGCCCCAATATACTGCCTTCAACAGTGGCCCATACCAAAGCTTTCAAGGGAAGTGTACAGAGCAGGGCAATTGTAGAATGATCCACCCATCTTCCAATTCTGGCTTCTGACAGACAGAGGTTAGGGTTTCCCAAGCATGTGGTTGCATCTCTGACCATTTTCGTTAACAGCTATAGATGGACCTATCCTCCATGAATTAATCCAGTTCTTTTTTTAAATACAGTTATACAACATTCAGGATGAATGGCAATACAGAATATGTAATGTATTGTTTCTTTAATTTTTTTCTTTATTAAAAAGTTACATCTCTGTAAGTATTTCAGAGAATGAAAATATGCTTCAAGAATGTTCCATAAAAGGTATTTACCATATAAAGTCAAACACTGGTCTATTTCTGGTCTCTCAGTGATTTTACATTGATATAAATCTCCTAACTTCAGTGGAGTTACTTGTGATTTATACCAATAAAAAAGCAAAAAGCACCCTCAATATTTCTGTATTATTACACTAACATTACAATTGATCATAATTTATTCTGTCACATTTAATATCATTAAGTGTGGAGGCAAAGTAATGTCTTATACCCTACCTTGCAGGAGGTACTTTAGGACAAAAATTTAAGCTGAAATTTTGCTTGGGGCATCTTTCATGCCCCTACATTCAGTATAAATATTAATATCTGACTAAATATATTTTAGAACTTAATTTCCAACCCAGCTTTATCACCACTTTGTAGATATGCTGTTTTAAGCTGTATCATCTTATCCCAGAAAAATCCACTGTTTGTTATTTATTTTATGAATCTTTTAACTGTAATTTCAGAAAGCTATTCACAGCTCTAAATATGCATTATTTTGCACGTCAGTGCTTTTATAGTTTTGGCTACAGTTATCTTGACAGTCTTACAGGAGCTAATAAAATTAAAGTTAACATGTCCCTGCTTTACAGAAGATAATTTAATCATCAGAAGAAATGAGTAAGATTCAAAACAAAGGTTTACTACCTTTGTAGAATTTAACACTAAAAAATAAACAAGTTGTGCTAGCATTATTCAGTGAGGTCTGATGCTTTTTCACACTCAGATATCATGACTTTACACCTTTTCACCTTAGATTTTAAGTGATTCTCAGTAGGCAAGCACAGCATGATTCACTTTTTGGATTTGTTCAGAGGAGTGATATTGTCTAGTTTCTGCAAAATGCTTTGAAATCATAGGATTTAAAGTATAATTATACAGTACTAGTGCAAAGTATGAACTTATGGAATTCCACAATACAATTCTGATTGTAAAGTGCAAAGTATTAGTTTGATTACAATCTGTGAATTTTATTAATAGGAAACTCTTTTGGGCAGGGAGAAGATGAGGAGGTTACTCACCCTGTGCAGTAACTGATATTCTTCAAGATGAGTGTCCCTGTGGGTGCTCCACTTCAGGTCAAGGTGCGTCCCAGCGCCTTTGATGGGAGATTTCTACGGCAGTACCCCTATGGGCTGTGCACGCGCTGTGCCTGCCTCTTGAACTGTCAGTGTTCTAACAGTGCGTGCACAGCCCAGGCTTCTCAGTTCCTTCTTGACAATGGAGTGTGTTACAAATTCCGAAGTAGAGGGAAAGAGGGTGGGTAGTGGAGCACCCACAGGGACACTCATCTCGAAGAACGTCAGTTACTGCACAGGGTGAGTAACCTCCTCTTCTTCTTCGAGAGAGATGTCCCTGTGGGTGCTCCACTTCAGGTGACTGAAAAGCAGTATCCGTTAGGATGGTTGGGACTTCAGAAGGCTGATGACAAGACAGCTCTACCCAATCTGGTGTCAGACGCTGCAGTGTGGATGAGAGCATAGTGATTAGCGAAGGTAAAGGTTTGATGCCCAGGTAGCTGCCTTGCATATGTCAGACAGTGGGACATTATGGAGAAAGGCCGTGGAGGTGGAAACAGCTCTGGTAGAGTGTTCTAATTGATGTAGCAGGTTGTATTTGCCTGAGTTGGTAACAAAGGCATATGCCGTCAGCAATCCATTTGGAAAGTCCCTGTTTAGAGATAGCATTTACTTGTGAGCGCTGAGTAGTAGAGACAAAAAGTCTGGGGTTTTTCCTAAATGGTTTTGTTCTACCCAGGTAAAAGGATAATGCTCTGCGAACATCAAGAGTGTTCATTGTCGTTTCAAAGGCATTAGCGAGAGGTTTTGGGGAAAATGTTCGAAAGTGTATCAGTTCATTAAGGTGAAAGGAAGAGTGTATTTTAGGTAAGAACCTTGGATGAGTGCGGAGTGTGACCTTATCGTGGAAGAACACGATATACGGACGGTCTGCCATAAGCGCCCCCATTTCTCTTACTCTTCTGGCAGATGAGATTGTTATGAGGAAGGCGGTCTTCATGGATAGGTGGAGAAGGGAGCAGGTAGCCATCGGTTTAAATGGTGTATCCATCAGGGCTTTGAGGACTAGGTGTAAATCCCAAGGTGCAGCAGGCAGTTTCACATCTGGGTATAATGGTCTGGATGCCCTTCAGGAACCTTTTGGTGATTGGATGGGCAAAGACCATTACGTTGTCAACCTTATGGTAGAAGGCAGTGATGGCCGCGAGGTGGACCCTGAGTGAGCTCGTAGAGAGGCCAGATGTTTTAAGGTGTAACAGGTAATCCAGTATCAGTGGGAGTGAAGCAGAAACTGGAGAGGTCTGTTTACCAGTGCACCAAGATGTGAACTGTTTCCATTTATGCAGGTAGGTAGTTCGCGTGTTGTGTGTTCTGCTGTGTAGCAAGACAGTGTGTACTTGGTCTGAACATGGTAACTCTGCATTAGAGAACCATTGATCAGCCAGGCTCTCAGGTGGAGACGTTGTACTTCGGGTGAAATAGTTGTCCCCTGCATTGTGATAGGAGATTACTCAGTGGTGGAAGGGGAATGGGTGGCTTGACCGACGTGTGCTGAAGAAAGGGGTACCATGGTTGTCTGGGCTATGCTGGGGCTATGAGAATGATGTTGGCTCTGTCTGTTTGTATCTTCTGAATTACTCTGTGCAATAGAGGCATTGGTGGGAATGCGTACATGAGAGTCTTGGTCCAAAGGAGCATAAAGGCGCCCCTCCATGAGTGTTTCCCCAGGCCTGCTCTGGAGCAGACAGTTGGGCATTTTTTGTTTGTTGCTGTGGTGAAGAGATCCAGTTGGGGATAACCCCAGGTCTGGAAAATGTTGGAAAGAATGGTGTTGTTGAGTTCCCACTTGTGCTGTAACGGGAGTGACCGGCTGAGCTCATCTGCGGTAGTATTCTAAGAACCTGGCAGGTATGAGGCAGAGATATGTATGTTGTGTTGAAGGCACCAGTTCCAAAGTTTTACTGCCTCTGTGCAAAGGGAGTGTGATTGGGCTCCCCCCAGTCTGTTGACATAAAACATGCATGTGATGTTGTTGGTCATGATTTGAATTTGGCAGTTTTGGATGATGGGAAGGAAATGGAGGCAGGCATTGCATACAGCCCGGAGCTCCAGCAAATTTATGTGAAGCCTGGTTTCTGAAGTGGCCAATAGACTCTGAGTGGTGAGGTGGCCGATGTGTGCACTCCATCCTGTGAGGGATGCATCTGTGGTGATGGTAATTGAAGGGGGATCTTGTTGGAAGGGAATCCCAGTGCAGAGGTTGATAGGAGAGGTCCACCAGAGAAGTGAGTCCTTGACTTTCTGGGGCATAGTTAGTAACCTGCTTAGCCTGTGCTCGTTTGGTTTGTATACCATGGCTAGCCAACTCTGAAGGCATTGCATGTACAGGCGAGCATTTGCGACCACAAATGTGCAAATGGCCATATGTCCTAAGAGCTGTAGGGAGTCTTGGACTGTAGTCTGTGGGCTGGCACGTATCTGGGTAATAAGGATGCCCTTTGTGTGGAATCTGTCCTGCGGAAGAGATGCAAGACTGGTGGTGGTATCGAGGTGGGCACTGATGAAGTCGATTTGTTGGGTAGATTATAAGGTAGATTTGTTTTTGTTTATTTGCAGGCCCAAGGTATGGAAGCAGTGAAGGGTTTCAAGAGTTGTGTGGTTCGCTTCTAACTGAGTGGGAGACTTGAGGAGACAATCGTCCAGGTAAGGAAATATGAGGATTCCTTTTTTCCTGAGATGTGCTATTACAACTGCTAGCACCTTGGAGAAGACATGTGGTGCGGTGGAAAGGCCAAAAGGGAGGACCCTGTATTGGTAGTGTTGCACTCCCACAGCAAACCTGAGGAAACATCAATGGGCAGGGTGGATAGAGACATGGAAATATGCATCTTGGAGGTCGAGGATTGAAAACCAATCTCCTTGCTCCAGCATCGGAATTAACATTGGGAGAGTAACCATCCGTAATTTCTGTTTCTTGACAAACTTGTTCAAAGGTCAAAGATCGAGGATCGGGCGCCAACCACCGCTTTTCTTTTCTGTCAAGAAGTAGTGGGAGTAAAACCCTTTCTTTCTGTGTTGAGGGGGTACCTCCTCTATTGCTGTGAGATGTATGGGATATTGTTCATCAGATGGGTCCCTGAAGAGGGATGGGGTGGGAGGGTAGGTGGGAAGTAAGGAGAGGAAGGGGATGGCATAACCCAATCTGATAATTTCTAGGACCTGTCTGTCCATAGTGATGGTTTTCCAGTTGGCTAGGAACGGATGCAAACTGTCCAAAGAAATGGTTGGTTGGAGTTGGGGCTGGAGAGGGTGCAAGGTTTTCTATACCCTCGACCAAGACTTCAAATTTATTTATTTGGGTTAGGAGGGTGGGTCACTGTTGTTTGCAGAGGGCAACATCATTGGTTCCTGGGCCTATGTTATTGTTGTAGTTGCGTATCATATTGTCTGAAAGGTGGATGTTGCGCAAAGGTATGGTAACATGGTCGTTGGTATGGCTCATATCTATATTGTCTCTTCTTTGAAGCAGGTGTTTGGATGCCTAAGGATCAAAGAGTGGCACAGGAATCCTTCATGGAGTGAAGAACCTCATTGGTTGTAGTGGCAAAGAGCTTGTCTCCATCGAAAGGGAGATCTTCGACTGTATTCTGTATCTCCTTCGGAAAGGAGGAAGAAGCAAGCCATGAGGACTGCCACATGACGACGGCCCTGGCTGTGGATCTGGCTGCTGCGTCCGCAGCATCGAGGGAAGCTTGTAGAGCTGTGCAGGAGATCAATTGGCCCTTGGACACCACTGCTTTAAATTGTTTCGTTTATCCTCTGACACATCATCAATAAAATTGCATTACCTTAGCATAATTTTTGTGTCATATTTTGCTAAGAGTGCCGCATAGTTCGCTACTCTAAATTGCAAAGTGGAAGAAGAACACACTTTGCGGCCCAAAGAGTCCAGTCTCTTGTTATCTTTGTTTGATGGAGTGCAGTGGACATGTTGGTATTTGTTTTTCTGATTGGCCGCGTCGACCACTAGGGAATTAGGTGAGGGGTGCGTAAATAGAAACTCAGGACCCTTAGATGGAACAAAATATTTTTGGTCTTGCTAGTGGGAGTTATTGTAGCTGGGGACTACCAAATAGTTTTAGCAGATTCCATAATGGCCCCATTAATTGGTAAGACTATTTTGGAGGAGGTCGTAGCTTGCAGGATGTTGGTAAGCTTGTGGTGTGTTTCAGGTCCCTCCTCCAGGGTAATCTTGAGCTCTTCTACTACTCTGTGAAACAACTCTTGAAAGTGAGCGAGTTCATCAGTAGCGGGAGGTGGTGGGGGTACCATGGCATCTTGTGGTGTTATCGCTATCGAAGAGGTGGGACAGTGTCTTCTGTAGGGGTGGCGGCCACTTCAGGTCTTATCTGGGTTTCAGTGTAAGCAGACAGTGGGGAGGGTCTGACAGCTTTTCTCCGGGCAGCCCGTGGAAGACCTGAGTGTGGTGTGGTGTAGGTCCATGGACCCCAGTGTGGCCATTGCCCCGGGTGGGGGCATAGGTGGGCCCATCCAGGGATTGCCATCCCAGCGTGGATAGCCTTGAAGATATGGAGATCGTACTGTAATGTGTCTCCCAGTTGTAGGTAACTGACTCTGAGGAGAGTATTGAGAGGAAAACATCTGGTCATCGTATTCCTTTTCCTCTTCCTCCTCATCCTCCCACATTTCATTGGAGGGGCTTGAAGTGGTCGGAGAGTACTGCAGGTAGGGTGCTAAAGATCTTGGTGATAGGCTGGTGCTGAGAAGCGGAGAGTCAGGAGCATGGGACACCCTTGAATCCTCTGTTGTGGAGCTGAGTGACCAGGATTCAGTGCCGGTGTAGTTGGTGGAGGCACAGTCTGCTGGGATGTCTGCTGGAGCATTGAAAGTTATCCCAGGGGTGCAAGCTGGCTCAGTGGAGTAGGAGCCCCTGAGGTAGGCACTGCAAGGGAGGCAGGAGACCTCAGGAGGCTCGGTGCCGAGAGCGGTGGCTGTAAAAGCGGCACTGCAAGTTCAAAGGACGGTGCCGCAGCCGCTGCTTGTGCTGTTGGCACCGTAGCAGCTCTCGGCACCATACTAGCAAAGGTGGCCATAGGAGAGATGAAAAAGGCAGGCAACTGGAAGCCCTGAGCCTTAGCACTGTGTAGTGGGAAAGCCGACTCACAGTCGGTGCCCGAGATGCCTGGTGCTTGGAAGGTGCTGAGCCGTGGAGCTGGAGTCAGTGGAGACCGGAGAGCCGGTTTTAACTTTTTCCCTGAGGAACGACTCCTGAGGGGAGAGGAAGCAGGCCATTTTTTTGCTTTTCCTTTGCCTCTGGTGGGTGTCACAGAGGTTTGCTGGCCAGGGTCAGAGGCAGGTCTGAGGGAGTTTTCTAGGAGCAGCATTTTAAGCCTGAGCTCCCTGTCCTTGCGGGTCTGCACTTTCAATTTGTTACAGTGGATGCATTTTTGGGATACATGAGACTCCCCCAAACAGTGTACGCACTGTGAATGGCCGTCCAAGATGGGGATGGCATCCTTACAGGAGGTGCATCTCTTGAAGCCTGGGGAGCCAGGCATGTCAGAAACCGTGGAGGGTTTTTTTTTTGTTTTTGTTTTTTGTTTTTTTAAAGAAATAAAACAGCTAATGTAACTTAACCAAGTAGTAATTCTAATGACTGAAACTATCTAACTAAACTGAGAACAAACAAACTAGCTAGTCTCAAAGAGCACTCTCCAGGGGATGGTAGAGAAGGAACTGAGGAGCCCGGGCTGTGCACGCGCTATGAGAACACTGACAGCTCAAGAGGCAGGCATAGCGCGCGCACATCCCGTAGGGGTCCTGCTGTAGAAATCTCTGAAGATGCTGGGACGCACCTTGAAGTGGAGCGCCCACAGGGACATCTCTCGAAGAAGAACTACCTTTATATTTGTATGGCACATGACACAACAGGGGCCTGATCCTGATTAAATTCACTGAGAACTACAATAAAATAAATAATAAGAAGAAAGCAATCCTAATTATATAGCTCTATAATATCTGGTTATAGTGTTTCATGACCTATCCCCACATGCACCAGAACAGTTCCAAAGAATCCCATGAAGTGTAATAATTCTTTGTTTTTAACTTACACCACTGGGGAAATTGCCCTGGAATTGGAATTCTGCATTTTTTTACATTTCTATTCATTAAAAATATATATATAAACCAAAGATTTATACTAAATTTCCTTCTTGGTTGTAATTCTATTGTGACTAAAAATAACCCAACCAAATATAACGGTTATAATTCCAGAGATTCAAGGCTTGCTTCTGTGCGTAAAATAAAAACATAGATCTTATTTCAGTAACACATAGTTTGACTTACAGCTAAGATTGATTTATTTCTTCTTGGTAGTACAGAAGGTGGGACTGATAGCAGTGTAGAGGTTTCTTCTTAGACATCTATGGAGAGATATCCAATGCCCTAGCAATTGCCTTGAAAGTGCCTGAAGAGTCTGGGATGTGAATGTCAGCCCTCTTGTCCATGGAATTAGATGATGCTATGTGATAACACATGGAAATTGAAGAGAGAAGGAGAGTCTAATGGGAAAAAGTTGTGCTATGAAAGTTAGGGGCAACTAGTAAAAAGCTTGAAATTAATTACTGTGAGGAAGTATAATCTCCCATGGCATAGACTTTAGCCATGGCCAGACAAAATGCCCACATTCTGATGCCTCAGGCCCCACTGATACAAAGAAATTGAACTTTTCACTAAATAATTTATGCTAAAATATGAATTTTCTGACATTACACTTTCAGAGCTTGGAAAGAATTGACCAGATTAACATAATATGCTTGTGCTGAGAATTTGACTTTTAAAACAGACCCAGCCTCATAAGGTGTTTCATAGAACCACAGGATTAGAAGGGAGCACAAGAGTCATCTAGTTTAACTCCCTACCAAAATGCAGGATTTGTTGTGTCTAAACATCCAAGACAGATGGCTATCCAGCCTCCTTTTGAAAACCTTCAGTGAAGAAGCTTCTGCAACCTCCCTGGTCAGTCTGTTCCATTGTCCTACTGTTTTTACAGTTAGGAAGTTTTTCCTGAGATTTAATCTAAATCTGCTATGCTGTAGTTTGAACCACTGTCTCTTGTCCTGTCCTCTCTGGCAAGAGAGAACAACTTTTCTCCATCTTTTTTATGGCAGCCTGTAGTGAGGCAGTGTGGTTCCCTGCTGCCCCGGAGAGGGACGAGCCCATCCCCAGGCCGGGGTGGGCGGAACTAGGGAGCTCTGAGCCTGCCCCTCAGAGTGTCAGTCGGCGACCCGGAAGTATAAAGGCTCGCCCTCAGAGCTCATTGGAGGGCCAGCCACCGGAGAGGTCAGCTGCCTCCAGCCTAGCCTGTGACTGAGAAGCCCTTGTGGCCCAAGGTGCATGCCAGGACTGGCCCGACTTGCCATGTGCGTGTTACCCGGAGGAGTTGCCGGACCTGCCCTGTGCCCACTACCTGGAGGAGTTGCTGGGCCTGCCGCTCGCCTGCTACCCCAAGGAACCTCGCCTGCTGGACCCCCTGGAGGACACCACCGTGACTCAGGTACCACAAGAGGGGGAGTCAGGAAGTAGCCCGGGGGCAGCTGACCCTAGTCTGGCTGCAGCACTGCCAGAGCCCACGTCAGTGTGTTGCAGCCAGGATCCCCACTGACACAGCAGCGGGTCTTCTACCACTGCTAAGGCCCTGGGCTGGGACGCAGTGGAGTGGGAGGGTCTGCGTCCCCCCTGTCACCCAACTCATGGGTGGCAGTCTCCCCCTCTCCCAACCCATTTGTATGCCTGGGCTCACTACTGTTTGTACTGTTACTGCTCAGCCCTACCTCAGGGTCTGAGCTCCTGAAGCATTATTGTCCTGCCCTGACCTAGGGCCTGGGCTTACTACTGTTTGTACTGCCACTGCTCAGTCCTGCCTGAGGGCCTGAGCTCCTGAAGCATTATTGTCCTGCCCTGACCTAGGGCCCTGGCATAACTGTACTTATTTTCTGCCTCTACAAGAGCCGCCAGGGAAGACTTCCGTGACCGAACTAATTCCCTAATCCTCAGCTATGTGTAGTGAGCCGGTGTGGCTCCCTGCCTCCCTGGAGAGGGTCAAGCCTCGGCTAGCCCCTTTACACAGCCTTTCAACTATTTGAAGACTGCTATCATGTGTGTCCCCACCTTAATCTCCTATTGTGCAAACTGAACATACCTGTTTCCTTTAGCCTTTGCTCATATGGTTTGCATTCCATACCTTTGATCATATTTGTCACTTGCCTCTGGATGCTTTCCATTTTCTCTACATCCTTTCTATACATTGTTGATTAAAATTGGACAAGCACTCCAGCAGAGGCCTAACCAGCAATGAACAGAGTGGTTCTATCACCTCATGTGACTGGCATGTTATGCCTCTGTTAATGCAAGCTAAAATTTCTTTTGCTTTTTTTGCAACAGCATCACACTGTTGACTCATATTGAGGATGTGATCCACCACAACTCCCAGATCCTTCTCAGCAGTCCTGCAGCCAGGCCAGTTTTCCCCCATTCTGTATTTATGCATTTGTTTTTTCTTCCCTAAGTGTAGCACCTTACATTTGTCTTTGCTGAGTTTCATTTTGTTGTCTATAGCCCAGTTCTCCAATTTATCATGATCACTTTGAATTTTAGCTCTATCCTCCAAATGTTTGCAGCTCCACCTAGCTTTGTGTCATCTGCATATTCAATCAGTATGCTCTGTATTCCGACATCCAGGTCATTAATAAATACATTAAATAACACCGGACACAGAACATATCCCTGTGGAACCCCACTCGAGACCTCCTTGCAATCGGACACCATCCATCAATAGTTACTCATTGTTTGCAGTTGCAGGCTCTTTTTGTTTGTATACATGTTGCTATGTGCATATTATATGTTAAGGAAAGGTCAAGGAAGCACATCTTGCATTTGGAATGGAAGGTGGTGAGGTTTGTAATGATTCTTAGTTCCTAAGGGAGTTCATTCCACACTCTTGAACTGCCCCCTGAAAAAACTCTGTATACTGCACAAATGAGCTTTGCTCTTGTAGAAAGTTCCATGGTACCTGAGAATAGGTGTTGTCAACCAGGGTCTTTATCTTTGAGCTTTAGGTAGTCTTTTAGATATCATGGGGCCAGGCCATTGAGTGTCTTGAAGATAAAGACTCAGACCTTGAATTTGACTGAATATTCTATGGGAAGCCAGTGTAGAGAGAGAAAAGAATCATGACACCATTGTGCTAGTTGCTGTACACACATATATGCAAACATATCCATCTTCATGAAGAGCTTACAAGACAGGTTATTCTGCACTTATCTACTGTGAGGTTTCTTGCATCTTTCTTTGATGCATTTGATATTGGTTACTATCAGAGACAGGATACAGGACTAGATGGATCACTGTTCTGAGCCAGTTTGACAATTCCTAGGTTCCTACTTATATTTGATGTTTATTTCCATATCTATATCTATAGATATAGATATATATTATCCTAGGTCAGATTTAATGCAGCATACTACTCAAAACCATTATCTTTCCTTGTGAGTTTGCAGCAGGACAACTTTTGTTATGAATCATCAGAAAGTACAGTTTTTCACAGCAATGTAGAAATAATTTGGTTCTTTTAAACTTTCCTCGTAAAAAGATTTCTCTAGCATCTTAATAATTTGATAATCCTTCTTTCTTAATTCTCTGTAATTGTTTGAATCTCTTGAGTACTAAAGTTCCCAGTATGATTAGCGGTGTTCTAGATTCGGTCTCACTAGTTCTATATCACCAACCTGTGACATATTGCCTGAAAATATAAGCCCAATATCATACTGACTTTAATGTTACCACATTGCATTGTTTGTACTAATTGGTGAGTGCAATTAGTTTGAAGAGTGCATTAATTTCGGATAAGAACCCAAATTCACTTTCAAATATTTTAAAAGGCACTATCCCACATAACAGCATTAAGAATTTATATCAGAGTGCAACATACACAGTTAAAGTAAACACAGATTTGACTAAATGGTTCAAAATAGACACTGGTGTCCAACAACTCTCACCTCTACTGTTTGGCACTGTCATTATGAGAAGAAGAATATGGGTATACAAAACTGGGATCGCATGACTCAACACAGTACAAGATCAAGATTTTGCTGACAACATAGCTCTTCTAAGTGATAGCTCAAGCAACACACAAAGACCAAATAACTGTCCAGCATCACATAAAAGATGTGTGATCCCATAATAATCAGTTACAAGAAAACAAATGTAATGATAACCCCAGCAATGCCTAATTCCAACATTACTTTAGAAAGCAAAGGAATACAGTAGAAGTCAATTTACATATCTTGGCAATAACATACAAGCCAAAGGCAATGTCCAGTAGGAAATAATGTCACACATTATCAAGGCAGAAGCTACATTTACCAACTTAAAGAAGATCTGGTCATCCAAAATTTAAAACTTAAACACTAACCTATTAATCTTCAACTCAAATACTATCACCATCTTAACATTAGGATGTGAAAGCTGGAAAACCACCGAAAATAAGATGTTCAAATGCCTTAGAAAAATACCAGGTAATAGAATGAGTAACAAATGTCAAGATTTGTTGGAGAATTTAACAATCCCCCATCTTAAAAGTTATTCAAAAAATAAGATGGAAATATTTGTGACATATGTTAATGATGCAGCTAGAGAGTCTGCCTTGTTGTGGAGATGTTTCCCACATCTGGCAACAGCATACTTTGAGAACGTCAGCTTTCCTACTACCTACCATTGGCACTTCCTCATCAGAGGTTGTGTGTCCTCCTGCCATTAGGAGAAGTTTTCATGTGGTGACCTATCCACCAGTAATAGATCTGTTGTGGGAAGTGCATCAGCCACATTCCCTGAACACTTCACCACAACACCAGTTAGAATGTTATGGGGGAGAAAGGAAAGAAAAGGGTGTGGGGTTTCTTCTGTGACGATTTCTACTAGTGGACAGAAGCAAGAAAAATGTCCCTGAGATCAGCCACAGCAGTACAGACATGGTGAGCAAAAGTTAGAAAGATGAGGATTTAACAAAACCAACCATTTACCTTCAAAAAGTTCTGGCACAGTTCAAGACATGGGGAAAACAGCTAATCTGGTCATCATCACATTGGCCACACCAGTTTTACCACCTTTAGGTTCCAATTCAGATCTGTACTTAAGCAATGCTTAAATACATCACATTAAGAACATAAGAACTTAACATTAAGAACTTAAATGTGTTTACTTTAAACAAATGCTTAAGTCCCATTGACTTCAGTGAAACTTAAGCACATGCTAAACTGCCAATTTGCACAAGGATGCTTCCTTTAATTAGGGTCTTAATGCATGTTAATTCTGGTATGTAATAATTACCAGGAACCAGGGTCTATGAAGTTTAAACATTAAACATCACTATCAGAATATGCCTACTATATCTACTGTACATACTTCAAGAGTCATCCATATGTAACTGCGTAAGTACAGTACATCAGAGCGCATCCCTGGAACTTACATATTTATACTTAGATATTTTCGCTACAGTCTGTCACAGCTTGTTTAGTAGACATTTTGCTATTATCACAGGACAAACAAAATGAAATTTAGCACTTATTACATTCTTCTGCAATTCTGGTAATTACAAGACTTCCTCTTTCTACTGTTTAGATAAAAAATGGGATAATACAATTACTTGTTATGAGCTCTTATTATCCCTGTAGAAATGACTAGGCCATTTCTTCAACCATGAAACATTATACTGTTGCCAGTTAAATGTTCCAAATTGTTCACATCCAATAGAGGATGGGATTGGTCAAAAGCCCATTAAAGTCAATGTGAGTCTTCAATGGGCTTTGGATCATGCTCTTTGGAACAGCTAGGTACCTAAGAGTGCAAAATAAATTTTATGCTAATCTTATCTTTTTGTACAGCATATATTAAATTTTAATGTACTGAGGAGGATACTACAAAACTAAAATAATTATATGTGAAACTTTACTTTGCATTTCCATTTACAATGTATTATTAAACAAAGTATCTATTCTATATGAGTCTTCCAGGAAACTGAAGACTCTGCATATTATCAAAAATGTGTTTTCAAAGACCCAGTAGATAGTAAGTGTATATATGGGTTACAAGGGCATCATAAAAAAGACCTTTACTGTGAGAAGTGCACAGCTTGATTCATTAATACTAGATATGTCTGTGCCAGGTTGACAACTGGCAGTACCTAAAATAGATTTTGCTTAAACTCTGATTAGTATCTAGTGGCAGGCTGATGGATGATAGAGAGTCCCTATTTGAACAAGATTTCTTGAAGACAAAAATACCCCCCACCCATGTATTTTAAAAGATTTGATGTCTGTGAATTTTAGTAATGTATTTCTCTGTTGATCTTCATGGAAGGCACCATTAGGCCTTCCAGGTTGGCTCATACTTTCCACCTGTGCTGAAAGTGTCTGGCTGTGATGGTGCCAAGATGGTGCCAACTTTCTAAAGGTATCAAATTCACAAATCAGTTCTTCTGAACCAAGCTAGATAAATGACCAGTGCAATATTATCCTATAACTAAGGCCCTTCATTTTCTTTTTTTATTTTGTTTATAAGTTGCTGGAAATTTATTGGTGTTTATTACAAAAATAAAAAATGGCTGAAAATCAGTGTAAAAAATTAACTTCACAGCTTTCTGGATAAATATCAGGGTTAACACAGCACATACGCCAACACTCTAGTCGTTATGGTACTTCTGACCTGACTTTTTCTCTGAAAGGAGAGATGGTGACTTGGTAACCTGGGCAGCTCCTCCAAAAACCCAGGCCATTGATTTACCCCTAGGGTGGTTTAAATGAATTTACTTTGCAGTGGTACATACAGCAAAATCGGTACATTGCAGTGGAGCAAAGCCTCTCTTAATCTGCCTGAGCCTGTGCCTAAATGTGGAAAAAGGTGACTAACTTTAGGTAGCTATCTTTGAAAATGCATATTCTACATAGGATAGTTTTTCCTACACTAGTCTTAAGTCTGCACCCACTCATTTTTCTTCCAGCTTAAAATCAACACATTCCAAAAAAACCCAAACTTACAAGTGTTTGGAAGCCAGCATAAATACACATAAATTAAAAAAAAAAACAAAAAAAACCTCCACATGGATTTAAGTGTTAAGTGTTTGGTGGTAAACCTTAACTTTCTATGACTAGATCAAAAACTTTGAAGGAAAAATATTAAAGGTTATATTCTATTTATGTCAGTTAAGCTTCTTAAATGCATATTCTCCTTTCATTTCAAGTGCTTAATTCCCACTAACTTTGAGTTGTGTGCACTCATGAAAGACAATAGTTAACGTGGTTTTACCATTTACAGTGCTTTTCAAAAAAAGGTATGTAGCATTTTACAAGGATAATATGCAACACAATCTAGAAATTACAAATAGCATACAGCTTTATCCAGAACGAGAGTTGTTTTGGACTTAAGCTTTTTAGCACTATCGCACATTGTTAAAACCAAACTCTCCACTATCTGCATGCAGTATTTAAGGTTATGTACTTTCTTATGCCACACAAGCATGGAAAATACTGTTCACTGTAGACATGATGTCCTGCTGAGGATGCATTGTTTAGAAAAGGTTAATGCTTTAAAAAGTTGCACTCATGTATAGGGCATTGTGTAATTAAAGGAGGTGATGCCTACAAATAATTTAACATTTAGGGATTATATACCAAGCAGAAGTGTGTATGGGGAGTTAAAACAACTATTACTGTTAATGGGATTTTCATGTCCAATTCTCTATGCACCAAGCTAAAGATATAACCCTTAAGACACATTGTTTAAAGAAGCTGTTCATAAGTCACACATTAGAGAATGAGAGATTTTTTTTTAAAAAAAAGATATATTCCGGAGGCAATGACAGACCAACTCATGTCTTCTTACTCGACTGATCTTTAAGTAAGTTTTGTCTCTTTTATTCACCTTTAAAATCCTATTGTTGTTTTCAATTCCTCAAAATTTATACTTCACCATCTGAAAATCACTCACTACTTGATTTTTGGTGTTTTTGTTTGTTTGTTCAGATTATCTTCATTTGCGACAACACGAAACTCTTTTGCTGCAACTTGTTACTTCACCTTGAGCTCAGAAACCTATGGGGCATATTCTCATCTCAGTATATAGACTCACAGCTTTTCAGATGGGAAAGTACCATTGTTGTTATCATCTAGTCTGACTTCCTGCATAGAGTATAGACAATATTATTTCGTACTCAAAGTATGGGCATCATTCATCATACATATATGGTAAGATAAATTACAGAAGGCTCATAAACTAAATGACATTATTAAGGACAAATATTTTATTTAAACTATATAGGCAGTATTTAAATCTAAACTGTCTTAATTATATCCCAATTTGAAAAGAAAATCTTTATATCATGAGTGCATCAGGTAGCCTAATTCCATAGCTTGCATGTAAAAAACTTCCAGACCCAGTTTATCCAGGCCTTCTGGCTTTTTAAGAAGTCTGTATTATTGTAAAAAACTGGCTTAGCATGCTACAGCTATAATTTCAGCAACAAAATGGGGTTCTGCTGAATTTTTGCAAGATTTTCTCTAACAAAAGCAGCTTAAGTGGGTCACTATATCTTATTAGTTTATGGGCCATTTAAAAATGAGACTTAATTCCAACACTGTATATAGCTCTTTAATCTTACTCCCACCTATTTGTGTTAGTCACAGAGGAAAGCAAAATAATTTCTTTGTGATTAGAAAGTATTGGAATTCACAGGAAAATCAATGCACTTTAACAGATCTGGCATTCAGCATAACTTAAAAGAATGTGGTATGTGCTTGATCGAAGACTTTTCATTGTCATGCTAGATAATGTTTTTTTTTCAGTTTTGTTCCTCTTCCATTCTTTAAAATTAGCTCTGCTAATTTGACCAAGGCGGTTTAGTTAGTATTGTCATTAGAGACCAATCTAACTCCCTTGGAAATCAATGCAAGTCTTTCCATTCATTTTCATGGAAGTTGGATCTGTGTGTTGCCTGTGCATTGTGTGAACAAACAAAAGGAAGTATTTCTTCACACAATGCACAGTCAACCTGTGGAACTCTTGGCCAGGGAATGTTGTGAAGGCTAAAACTATGACAAGGTTCAAAAAAGAACTAGATAAATTCATAGAGAATAAGTTCATCAATGGCTATAAAATAGGATAGGCAGGGATACAACACCGTCCTCTGAGTATCCCAGAGCCTCTGTTTACCAGAAGCTGGGTGCGAACGGGCGACAGGAGAGGGATTACTTGATGATTGCCTGTTCTGTTCATTCTCTCTGAAGCACCTAGCATTGGCCACTGTCAGAAGACAAGTTACTGGGCTAGATCGACCATTGTTCCAACCCAGTATGGCCATCGGGTCGATGGGTTGGAACAGTATGGCCATTGGGTCGATGGGTCGAGCCGCAGGAATGAACATGACTGAAATGGCTCTTGGCTAGCTGAAATACACCATTAAAAATAAATGACATCTTCCAGATCTTTGTTACCTGGAATTGCAGTGCCAATTGAGTATATATCTCCTTCATGTTACACAAAGGAGCAGAGGAGGGTATATTCCCATCTCACCATTTGTGAAGTTTCACATATACATTTTCAAGCACTGAGATGAGGCTAGCTATCTATGTTAAGTATGCAACTCTTGTCAGTGCAGGTAAAATCTGAGCCCAAGCAATTTTAGTTTTAAGTGACACAAACCAATTTCTGGAACAATGGATAAGTATAAGGTCCATAATTAAAACCACAGAGATTATCCTACTGAAAAACTGAAGGGTATAGTTTTTTCCATTCACTCTCACAAAAGTAATTTTAAGTGGAACACCAGTATGAAAAAGCATCCCAGATTCATCCTGACATAGTAAGTGCCTGAAAGCATACTGTACTTGCTTAGATTAGCATTGAAAGAGAGCTCCCTAATCCTAGGCAGTATGCACACATGGATTTTAGTACTTTAAGAATAAGACAGCAACAGAAAACTAGCAGACTCAGCTATCTGCTGAATTAGAGTTATATTACACAGTGGGAGGTGGGAGAAGATAAACTACCTTACAATAATTCTGGAAGTATATATTACTAGGATTCAAGGGATTTTGGCATGTACTTTCTTCATCCCGATTATTTTTAATAGAGTATCATAACATTTGTCATAAAAATAAATAAAATCAATGCAAATGACACACAAATGACATGTTATGCAACTGTTTTTTTTTAGAACAACGTTTTTATCTCTGTAATTATTAAGTGCCAATAGGAGATATATTTCTAACAGTCCTAACAGAAACATAAAACTACACCTGCCTTTTAAAATGAGTAGTAACTACTTATTATTAAATAGGACAACTTTATAGGTCTGTGCTCTCACACATAAATTATTGGCATAAGATGCCACTATTTAAAACTATAACTCTAAAATTATCACATTAGTTCTAGGGCAAAAATTTCACTGGTATGTAATAAATAAAGACAAGATTATAAACCTAGTGATGCACAAAATGAAACCATATGAAGTTACAGAATGCAAGTAGACTAGCTATATTTACTTTATAAAACCCTGAGTTCATTACTATAGGTTTAGTGGGGGATGGGAGGAATGAAAGCACATCAGAAAAATTAGGAGATTATTGTATAACAACAAGATTAACATTTGTGCTTAGGGAAAGAGGCAGCAGCATTTATAAGAGAAAATATACCCAAAGGAGATGAATATGAACGAATGTAACACATCACAAATGGTCCCTTTAGGAGCCATACTGTTATGTAACTGCAGCCATGTGTGGAACTCTGTACCTCAAAGCAGCACCCTGGAACCTCCATATTTACCCATCATATAATTATGATATATTTCATACAAAGTTTGCCATGTAAGATATCATATGACAGGTCATGATCTGCTGAAACCCATTGTTCTGTCAAAGTATGTATATCATTCATGTGTATAAAATTATCAGATTTTGCTATATGGTTGTTACTGAAATACGTTGTAAGTTTGAGAGTCTCCAGTGCTAATTCTTCAGTGACAACAAAGGAGGTGACACACTCCCAGGAGGGTGTTAAATTACAATCAGCAGGGGAGTTGTAATCAAAGTATTTACAATGCTGTAAGAGGACTGCTCAATAGGGTGATCAGACAGCAAGTGTGAAAAATCAGGACAGGGGGTGAAGGGTAATAGGAGCCTACATAAGAAAAAGACCCCAAAATCTGGACCGTCCCTGTAAAATTAAGACATCGGTCACCCTACTGGTCAAGCATCATACAATAGGGGATTGCTCAACTCCGTGACTCTGCAAAGCCCACAAGGAGCTCTCTGGGCTACAGTTTTCCAGGCACATCTATTGAGGATATAAAATAGGGGACAATTAAGGGGGCACAGCAGTATCCCAGTTCCAAGTTGTATCTCAGGGATTCCGTCACACCATGCCACTTTGTTCACTGACATTGTTAAACCTTAAGAATCACTACTAAATGAGGGCAAGCCAGTTTGGTTCTGGTAGGTCCCGGTGCATCATTATGCATCATTATGCATCATTAAGTTTTCAAAAGCTGGTGTTGGGAATTCAAGGAAGGCACTATTCCTTATAAGTAGTATTGAGTCCAAGCACATTACATATTGGAAGTACCATCCATCAGATGAGATGTATTGTTAAACTAAGGTGCTGTCTACTCTGGCTCTCGTAGAACTAAATTATAATGTTCTAATCTTGAGGTCATAATTGCATTCTTAGGAAATCCATACAGGCTAGCTTACCCTTATTTCTTCTGTAATGTATTAAGAAAAACTATCACGTCCCTGACTTCAAACATAAATGGTGTGTCTGAAGTCACACACAGGAGTGCCTGCATTTTAATGGCTAGGAAGTGATTCAGCAGTGTTAGCCAGGATGAAATAATGACATTCATCATTATAAAGGCAATGCAGATGCTTGCTATAATCTCCAGTGCCAGATACTCAAAGAAGATACAGCATTTTACACCAACTAAGGATGTGTCTAATTTCAATGGGTTTGGTGAACAATAATCTTGTCAATGTAACAAAGTGTTTCTTTAATGCAATGTGAGTGACTGTCACCAATGGCAGGCAATCAATTGATAGCAGAAAAACAACAAGATCAGACGTGAATCTGTATGTAATTACCAAAGTGTATGTGCTAAAACTGAGAGAAAAAAATGAAAATTCATTCTCTCTCATTGGTATCTGTTTGTGGCAAAAATGCAGCTGCAGGAGCTGGTTTTGGAGCTTCACTCTGCCCGGTTCTCCTGAGCTGCTCAGTGCTCTCATGCCAAAATGAAGGTTGCAGCAAGAGCTGACTCCAACAGCCACAATGTGGCAGACTAGCCTTAAAATGTTTGGGGTGGAAATTCAGCAGCAGGACCTGGCATGTGGAAGCAACAAGCCAGAGGTACTTGACTGGTTTTTTTCTATTCTGGCAGGGGTGAAATATAGAGTCCAGGAGTGTTTCAAGGAGGCTGGCAAATCAGAAAGGCAGGAAAATCCTTCACCTCTTTCAGTCAATTTGAATCCTAAAAAAGTAGGCTTCCCGGCTCCTACTCCCAGGCGTCTTGGCTTGCCTTTTGATGAGAACTTCCGATTTTTTGATTTTGGTTCCAAATCAGAACTAAACCAAAATGTCAGCATATCTAAATCCTCCATGAAATACTATTACCTTTTTCTACACCATTCTCTTACTAGCCTATCAGTTGCCAATAAACTTTCTGGTTGGCCCCATTTCAGTTAGTGTGGTCTAATCTAGCCACTCCTACCAATGCCTTTTCATATTGCAGTAGAGCAGCCTAGAGAATACTGCCAGAATTGGAATCTGCAGGCAGAGGTTTGATTAAGCATTTCTCCTTCTAGTCTCCCTTCATGTGTGCCAGATTTGCCTAGCCTTCGATTACATTGAACAAGGTCGCAACTTTCATATGAGCAACATTGCTAAGAACGTACAGATGCTAATGCATTAAAATATCAGCTTTAAAGGAAGAAAAGTTAAACAGCTGTAAAATAACTTCTGCAAGGTTTCAAAGCTCACAAAAAAATTCTGCCTGAGCAAGGGCATCAAGCATGAGTACTCCGGCCCAGCTTTGCTCTCCCACCTCCCTCCTTATCAGCAGCAGAGCTGCGCAGTGGACTGGGAGTATCACAGATTGACACTGTCCCTTTAAGAAGGGGCTGGGCCACTGCACCTGTGTGTGGTCAGCTGACACCAACTGGGCTAAATGAGAAGGCACCTGGGCCCTATAGGGGGAAGCCTGGCTGAATCAGGCCTGACAGTCAGTCAGGAAAGGGGCAGAGAGAGAAAGAGTGAGAACATGCAGACATGGGCTCTGAGTGACTGCTCCCTGGGAATAGGGAGACAGGCCAGAAGCAGGAAGTTCCCTGAGAGTGACTCCCTGGGATGGGAGGCAATGGAAACCTGCTGGGGGAAAATATAATCCCTCATGGGTGGAAGCCCAGGGAGGCTGTGCTCAAAGAATGGAGCATGGATGATTCCTGCAGGAAGCCCTAAAATGGGAAGGACTGACAGGTGAAGGGGGGGGAAAACATGGCAGCTGTAGCCCAGGGTGGACTGAAGAACTGTTTTGATTTTGCTTATTTTGTGGAAAATAAAACTGCCCAGAAAGAGACTCTGGATGTGGCAGTGAGTCCTTTGTGAACTCAGAAGTGGCCAGTGTATTACAGGGGGTTTGCTCTACAATTTCTGAGGTGGTTAGTTCAAGCCTTCAAGCCTAAGATACCTTTTTGTACAATGACACACATAAAGTGCATCCCAAAGGGTAAGTGAAATGGAAAGAAAGGAGAAAAACCATGACCTTGGGCTCCTACCATTTTCCCCCTTAGAACAGATCTTTCTTCCAAAGATTTTAAGCTTTCCAAATCAATTTAGAAAAACACATATCAGACAGATGGGTTCTCAAAACCATCTGAGATGCTTGCCATATTTTCAGGTTTCTCTCTTTCGCCCATCCTGTTAACCTTCCTTCCTCTAGACCAGTAACAAATAGGCAATGAAGGACAGCATTGCAAACCTCATTTCACCAGAAATAGTTACTACTTTTCCTGAAGATTTTTTGGGGTTGTTCATTCAAGATTCTTCCTAGCAGGAAAGAGAACAAGCAATTTTACCCAGCACAGGTTCTGTCCATCCTGACAGTGTGCAAGGCCCATTTCTGCATGGAGTCCAGGTCTTTCTGATAGAGATAATAGAATCATAGAAGATTAGGGTTGGAAGAGACCTCAGGAGGTCATCTTGTCCAAACCCTGCTCAAAGCAGGACCAACCCCGACTAAATCATCCCAGTCAGGGCTTTGTCAAGCTGGGCCTTAAAAACCTCTAAAGATGGAGATTCCATCACCTCCATAGGTAACCCATTCCAGAGCTTCACCACCCTCCTAGTGAAATAGTTTTTCCTAATATCCAACCTAGATCTCCCCCACTGCAACTTGGGACCATTGCTACTTGTTCTGTCATCTGCCACCACTGAGAACAGTCAAGCTCCATTCTCTTTGGAACCACCCCTTCAGGTAGTTGAAGGCTGCTATCAAATCCCCCCTCACTCTTCTCTTCTGCAGACTAAATAAGCCCAGTTCCCTCAGCCTCTCCTCGTAAAATCATGTGCCCCAGCCCCCTAATCATTTTTTTGCTCTCCACTGGACTCTCTCCAATTTGTCCACATCCTTTCTGTAGTGGGAGGCCCAAAACTGGACACAGTACTCCAGATATGGCCTCGCCAGTGCCAAATAGAGGGGAATAATCACTTCCCTCCATCTGCTGGCAATGCTCCTACTAATGCAGCCCAATATGCCATTAGCCTTTGTCATAAATATAAAGGGAAAGCTAACCACCTTTAAATCCCTCCTGGCCAGAGGAAAAACCCCTTCACCTGTAAAGGGTTAAGAAGCTAAAGATAACCTCGCTGGCACCTGACCACAGTGACCAATCAGGAGACAAGATACTTTCAAAGCTGGAGGGGGAGAGGGCGGATACAAAGGGTTCTCTCTGTCTGTGTATGTTTTGTCTTTTGCTGGGACCAGAGCAGGAATGCAGGTCAGAACTCCTGTAAAGGGTTAATAAGCAATCTAGTTAGATATGTGTTAGATTCTGTTTTGTTTAAATGGATGATAAAATAAGTTGTGCTGAATGGAATGTATATTCCGATATCTGTGTCTTTTTGTAACTTAAGGTTTTGCCTAGAGGGATTCTCTATGTTTTGAATCTGATTACCCTGTAAGGTATTTACCATCCTGATTTTACAGAGGTGATTCTTTTACTTTTTCTTTTATTAAAATTCTTCTTTTAAGAACCTGATTGCTTTTTCATTGTTCTTAAGATCCAAGGGTTTGGGTCTGTGTTCACCTATGCAAATTGGTGAGGATTTTTATCAAGCCTTCCCCAGGAAAGGGGGTGTAGGGCTTCGGGGGATTTTTTGGGGAAAGACGTTTCCAAGCAGCCTCTTTCCCTGTTATATTTGTTAGACGCTTCATGGTGGCAGCAATAAAGTCCAGGGACAAAAGGTAAAATAAGTTTGTACCTTGGGGAATTTTTAACCTAAGCTAGTAAAAATAAGCTTGGGGGGGGGTTTCATGCAGGTCCCTACATCTGTACCCTAGAGTTCAGAGTGGGGAAGAAACCTTGACAGCCTTCTTGGCAACAAGGGCACACTGCTGACTCATCCAGCTTCTCATCCAGTGTAATTCCCAGGTCCTTTTCTGCAGAACTTCCGCTTAGCCAGTCGGTCCCCAACCTGTAGCAATGCAGGGGATTCTTCCATCCTAAGTACAGGACTCTGCACTTGTCCTTGTTGAACCTCATCAGATTTCTTTTGGTCCAATCCTCCAATTTGTCTAGATCACTCTGGACGCTATCCCTACCCTCCAGTGTATCTACCTCTCCCTGCATCTTAGTGTCATCCACAAACTTGCTGAGGGTGAAATCCATCCTGTCATCCAGATCATTAATGAAGATGTTGAACAAAATTGGCCCCAGGACCGACCCCTTGGGCACTCCACTTGATACTGACTGCCAACTAGACATTGTGCCATTGATAACTACCTGTTCATCCCAACGATATAGCCAGCTTTCTATCCACCTTATAGTCCATTCATCCAATCCATACTTCTTTAACTTGCTGTCAAGAATACTGTGGGAGATCTCTCCTTAGGATTTTCATTGTCGTATAACTAACGATGTCTCTGTGTACCAATATATCTGTGCCACCAATGATCCCTGAACTTTGCAACATTCTAGTCTCTGTTCTTATACAATGATGGTCACACTTGCAGACCCACTTCCAATTCTAGGCAATGCCCTTTGGCTTCTTTTCTGTTCCCTGTATTCTCACAAGTCTGATGGTAACTCCTGATTGCCAGTCTATGAGAGGAAGGTGACAGATGACTTGTTATAATCTACTTGTGCAAAAATAGTATCTGTACATACTGACTGGACTTTTCAACATCTTGAGTGCCTCAGCTTCATCTACTTTTCCTCTCTGTTCTTTCAAGATTTGTCCAAACCCCATGCCTTCTGTCAAGCATTCCTGCAGTTTGTATTTCTCCTCGGAACACCAAGTATTTGCCCTCCAGGAATTTCAGTTACTTTTTATGATGATGACTGGAAGTGTAAACTGTTGCATGATTTTGATACACCTCTGTATTCTACAAATTTTCCAGATAATCAGTGAAATTTCTGGAATCATGAACCACATAATCTTCTACACCATTGAGGGATCTCAGATAGGCCACATTCAATGGCCTGTGTTACACAGAATGTCAGACTAGATGATCATAATGGTCTCTTGTGGCCTTGGAATCTAGGAATCTATTAATTTATGAATTCAAGGCAAACTGTTGTGCACCAGAACAACTTTCTAGAATTAAGAAGGTGATTAAACAGTTCAGAAAGTGCTTCATTCTTTATTCTCATGATTCCCTCTGCATTTGGTTGCCATTCACATGAAAAAACAACAAGACCTCCATGACATACTTACACTTCTAGGCTGGAACAAGAAAGTACAAATGAATAATGAAGTAAGGGAAATTCTCTTGCTCCTAGAGCAGGAAATTTGTTGATTACTTATTACTTACATTATTTCTTTATAATAGTGTACACTGTGTGCTGGCTGCTTTCTAAGACCTCATTAAGAACAGCTTCTACTCAGAGGAGCTGACAGCTTAAGGCATCTAATGATTAAAACCACCTACATTTGAGCAAAAGAGCAGTCCATAGGTCAACTGACTAAACAGACACCAGTTGGATGAATGAATATGAGAACTAAATCATTGACTTCTCAAGCAATTAACAGAAACCTAATGGCTCAGGCACCTACAGTATCTCTGACTCCTGCAGATGTCAGTCCAGCATCTTTGAACCTCCTGGACTGGAGGAAGATTTGTATTCCAGGATCTTGTCTAACTCCTAGACCAGAAGCCCCAGGAACCTGAGAGGGTTTTCACCCTTTAGAGCATAAATATTCAGGAAAGGGTGTGGGCTTCCTGCTCAGATTCAGAAACTCTCCACCAATCTAGTTATTTCAAGAGATTCTGAGACCTTGATCCTCATTGTGCTCCTGAAAGGACAGGCATTTTGTCTCAAATCCAGGGATACACTGAAGTTTCTTCTAGATGAGTTCTTGATTGGATCTGAGTCTACTGATTCCAAGTCATGGTGTTATGAACCTTATAGCCTATTCCTTCCACTTCTAGCCCTATTTACAGCAGCCTCATAGTTCCCAATTCCTTAGAGCATCTCTACAGAGTCACTGTCAAGAGACTGACAGAATGACTCGATGCTTCAGGTATTCTGAGACTTGTTTTGGAATATATGGATGTCTTTTCTGTACTTTCAGTTAAATGTTTTCCTGCTAGCAATAGCAATTACAATTACAGTAGCTGGGAGAGTTTGTAAGTTTGGGAGTCTTATCCATCTTGAATGCTTCCATGCAGATGAGGTGATTCTCAGGCCTGCACCAGAATTTGTTTTCTCCCAAAATTATGGCTTTCACACAAACACATTTTTTTGCCTTCCTTGTTTTGTAAAGCCCCCCCACAACTAAAAGAATCAGTTGTACACTTTAGATGTGCTAAGGACATTGAAATTCTATTTTGGCTAAATAAACCCTTGAAAAAAATCAGACACAGTTTTAGGATTACAGGAATCACCAAATATGGACATCCACTGTTTCCAGGTGGACATATCCAGGAGTCTGTCAGGCTTAAATATTGTTCATGAGAGACTTCCCTTCTTCTATGAAGGATCACTCAACTGACCATGTGACAATTTCCTGTGCAGAACAGCAAACTGCTTCAATCAAGTAATTTTTCTATAAATGTATCTGGTCTCCAGTGCATTCTGCTCCTTACCACCTTAAAACATACGTGATCTTTGTCTGAGATGACTTTCAGACAAAAAGGTTCTGCCGTTTCTCTTGGTTTTCCTTCATTAAAACCTTTCATATGGTGGGGAAAGGAAGAAGAGCAAAATCCAACAAAAAACAAGCAAACAGAAAAATCCATCCGGAAATAAGAGCAGTTTTTCCTCTTGAATCAGTTTTCTTGATGTATTAAGTTTTCGTTCCATTTGTGAAAATTTTACTGTTGGTTGCTTCCTAGTTGTAATGGATCACAGAGACCAAGTGTCTGCGAGGAAGAAAGGTAAAATGTACTTACCTACGAGTACTTTTTCCTTGTCTGAAATGTGCACCTGGTGATCATTTGTAATAATTATAGTTTACTTGTCTTTGTGTGCTCTACAGAGTTCCCAATGGGGTTTGGCTCACAGTGAGAGGGAAGCAAATCTGGAGCTTAATTTGTGTGGAAACCTGGTTCTGTCTGTTGCTATCGCTGTAATCTTTAAATTGATGCTTCCTGTTTAAGGAGGACCATGATATCATCTTTCATGACAACTCCAAACAGGCATTTAACATCCATTTTTATGTTAGCATCAGAAAGCATAGCTAGTAATGCAACATTCCACCTTGACTTTCGGTTCCACTTTGTAGGTCCAATCTTCTTGGCTGGACAGACAACGACCTAAACAAACAGTTGTTCTTTTCACCTCCCAGAAGAGCCAATCTGGCCTCAATGTCTTGGTTTCTACTCTGGTAAACTGGTAATGTAGGTTGGTTATAAACAGAACTGTGTTAATACCACAAACAATTCCCAGAAATACTCACTGTCAGCAGTGTTCTTCAAAATTTTCAAGCAATTGTGTTTTACCCCCACAAATGTTTACAGAAAACAAATTTTAAACTTGGACACTTGAGTAGCTACACTGAAACGGATATATTATATGGGGCAGTAAACCACTTGATAGCAGAGTTCCTAAAAGCCCTTAATGCAGAGGCAATTAAATAAGGCAGTCAAGGATCTACCTTGTGGACACTTGAAAAAGTATGATCGTGGAGCAAAACAACACTACAACTTCTGTTAGTGCTATTGTCAGATATCCAAACTTACTGGCCTGAATAAAACTGTGGCAAGTTGCAGACTTTGGATCAGATATACGAAGGTATTTAGGCACCTAAAGATCCAGCTAGACACCCAGCATGATTTATAATCTGCACCTTTATAAGCCTGTGTTTCAGTTCAAACGTATGCAGTGTGTGCTTTGGGCTTGATGTGATTTGTTTCCCATAGCACCAATTTCTTTTCAATGGCAATGTGATGCAGAGGCTGTTGGAGTGGATGGGCAACAAAGAACATCATTTATGGTTCATGGCTCTGTTTGTCAGTCTATATTTGAAAATGGCATAGCTTTCTATAGCAAGACAATTCAATATAGAGCACTCTGTTTTACCAGCTCTTTCATGGTCTGGAAACTTCTTTCAACTTTTTCTTGTGGGGATCTTGCACTACTAGTGCTATATTCAAACTCATAGTGGTATAAAATCTGGACAAGAATACCAGAAGTGTCATTTATAAATACCATAGATACTCCATGCCAAAAATGGATTTTAAAAGCAGCCTAGTGTCATAGTGAGGTGAGTTTCAGAGTAACAGCCGTGTTAGTCTGTATTCGCAAAAAGAAAAGGAGTACTTGTGGCACCTTAGAGACTAACCAATTTATTTGAGCAAATCACTTTTATAAAGAGGGAATAAAAACCACCACAGTGAGGCAGAAACTCTCAGCTCTACAGACGTTCTCTTGCCTACCTGTTTTCATAATAGCTCATTAGGCCCTGGTGAATGGCTCAATAGATGTGACTGCAGGTCCTGGATGATAAATGTCCTTGGAGGTCTTGGAAAGATGGAAGGGAGGGAGGACAGAGCCCTGATGCTGTAGTTCAGTCTGCCCCAGCACAACCCATGAAATTTTAAGTAGTGTGTGGGGCTTTTCAAACTCTACCAGCTGGTAATAGTTCCTAAGGGACCATACATTAGTTAAGGATTGCTGGAGCACAACACACTCTGGCCAGGCCTCTCGTAGGTAGCCCTAAGTGCATCCAGGTGGAACAGAAGATGAGCACAGTGGCTCTATGTCAGCTGAAAACCTCCCCCATGCTGGAGGAGTTCTCAGCTGACAAGAGCTAGCTGCTTTCCGACTCTTTTGCACTTCTCTGTACTGCAGGAAAACATCTAGCTGTAGAGCAGTTATTTATTAAGTATACACTCAAGGGTTGCAAATCTCAGACTCATGGTTCAGTCTTAAATTTAACAAACCCACAGACAATAGTAAAATCATTGGGACTAACATATGTGTGTGTGTATAATACATAATTTTGTATGAAGCTAAAAGGGCTAAGGCAATCCGTGGGTGTATAAATAGGGGAATATCAAGGAGAAGCAGCATAATTATGTCTGTATACAGAATTGGTGATACCACTGGACCAGTGTGTCCAGTTTAGGATGACCAAATGTCCTGATTTTATAGGTACAGTCCTGATATTTGGAGCTTTTTCTTAAATAGGTGCTTATTAACTCTCTCTCCACCCCACCACCCCCACCAGCTCCTGTCCCGATTTTTCATATTTGCTATCTTGCCACCCTCCTTCAGTTCCAATGACTATACTTTAAAATAGAGGTCAAAAAATTGGAGAGTGTTGAAAGAAATGCCATAAGAATTATTCTAGAATGCATGCCGTAGAACAGATCTGAAGATCTCAAAAGAAGTTTTAGAGGTTATTTGATCACAGTCTGTAAGTGGCAAAACAGGAATATAGGAGACATTAGAGGGCTCTTTAATCTAGTAACAAGATTCAATGGCAAGAAGCTGAAAATAAGGCTCAGATTTTAACATGTAATTAATCATTGGAAGAGTTCTTCCAGAGATGAGTTGGATTCTCCATTTGAAGTCTTTAAATCAAGATTAGATACCTTTCTAAAGATATACACTTGCTAAACCACAAGTAATTGGGCTCAATGCTGAGACAAATTCCATTGCTTATATTATGATAGAGGGTAGACAATTGAGTATAATGATCCCTCCCAGCTGTAAAAGATCTATGAAACTGCTTTCTTTTTAAAGTCATAATATTAATTAATGGATATGTGAAGATCTATGTATCTAACAGGGCAAATTTACATTGGCAATAATACTAGGAACCTAGCATATTCTGTCCCTACAATGTTTCAGGGAATCTTCTGGGGCTGGTGGAAAAATTTCAATACAGATTTTTGTCAAAATTTCAAAATGATCAAAAAATTAAATTAACTTTTAACTAATGTTCTTGCAAAATGTGTGTTTTGTTTTATGACCAGCTTGAGATTCTTCACATTACAGTAATTTTTAGTCACACATTCTCTCACTTTCCAAGTTGTAATAGCCTCATATCAAATTGCTAACCATAACTCTTAACTCCTCTATCTTTTCTATATTGTTTTACATTGTGTGGTCAAAGTATTTTAAAAGACAAAATTCTGAGCATGCATATATATGAAAAAATGAGATAGAAGTGCATCTTCCATAAACCAGAGATGGCGGGGAAATGCCTGATATAAAGATGGTACAACATGTCCATTTCTGCAACAATGCCAGTGTCTGAGGATAGGACCGTGGAATGTTCGATCAACAAGAGTAATTTGAAAAACTACTCTCCTGGTTGAAGAATTCGAAAGGTGAAATACTGATATGTGTGGCATGCAGGAGACATGGTAGAATCTGAACACCAATAGCACAGCTCTGACTTGTATGCATTCAAGCAATCAATGCAGTAGTGATGACAACCCTGTTATCTGGAGCAGAAACTTGGCTGTACAAAACAGTGGAGGAGAGGAAACTAAACAGTTATCAGTGTCAGAGTTTACAGCTTATACTTAACATCCTTTGGTTTGAGTTTGTCACAAATTAGGAGATGCTTAGAAGAGCCTGGCAAGATATGTTGCTTGCACCCAACGTTTGGGGATTTCCAGAAATCTTCAAGGGAGGCCAAGGTCATCTGCAACTAAAGCCCTGGGCCTTTGCACCAGTTCTGACTTTCATAGATCGCAGGAAGCATAAAGTGACTGGGAGACTCTTCCTGACTGTTGCTGCCCATGGGATCCCTGGTGGGAAGGTCTCCAGGCCATATTATTCTTTCCAGAGATGTCTCACAATGCCAGAAGTAGCGCAGTGTACATTTTCTCTGACCCATACATTCCTCATCTGAGCCTTCCCAGTCTCAAATCATTCCCCTAGCATGCACACTGGACCAAGTGAGACCTTGATGGTCTTGTAGGAGAAGGAGGAAATCTGCAGTAGAGGATCCTGAGACAAGGGGAAACAAATCCAGGCTCTACTGAGACTTATTCATTGCCAGTGTGATACTACTGTGTCATGTTTCTGTGCACTGTGAAACAGCTACCATGTTCTTCCCCCAGAGGTGTGTGAGGTAATCCACTTATGTAGTTCATAAAGCACTTAGAGTTCCTCTGGGATAAAAAGCACTTAAAATGTAAGATATTGTTTCTTATGCATTTAACTTGTCAAATCTCATTCTCTCTTCATTCCAGTCCTGCTGTAAAACTCACTTCAGTGAAGCCTGCAAATGCTAACTCATTATCATTAAAATGCTATTGCCCTCCCACTACCTGTCTATAGCATATGTGCTCTAACACAGAGCCTGCAAGTATCTGATTCAAGCCTTGTACCACTGTGGCCTTCTTTGCTGTGGCACCTCTAATGGCAGCGGTTCTGTTTTGGGGTCTATGTCTGCTTCTGCAAATGCCATCCTCTGAGTGAAGCATGTCCACTATCTGTTTATGTTTATCTATGTCCGCTATCTGTTTATGTTTATCTATGTCCACTATCTGTTTATGTTTATCTACCACTTCTTTATGGATCAACAGTACACATTTTGTGTCCACTTTTCCCTAAGCCTTGTAAGGGACCTTCTCACCCTAAAACAAATACCTAGAGGTGAATAAAGGAAAGACTGTTGGAACATGCTGACACTAATCATGTTTAAGGAAATAATAATACTAAGTCCAATGCTCTAACCATTTTTTTCAGTTTGGAGTATCATCCACCTAAGTTGCTCAACCAGAATGAGCACACTTAACACATAAAGTTTCCTCTCTGTGCTTACATCCATTCCTCCATTTAATGTTCACTCATTTGGCAAGGAGTTGAACTAACTGACCTTAACCTTGGGAAGGCTGTGTTCTCAACATTGATGGAATTTCTCTGTTGATCTCTCGATAGTGCTTTTGAATGCAGCATCTGATCCATTTCAGAATTTCAGGCAATAGTCCAGACATCAATAGTTAGAATCCTATTGATTTTGGGGGAAAATCACAAAACCAAAAGAGGGAAAATGGACACATGAAGCCTCTGCTAGCTCTTTAGCACTGTCACAGTTTCAATCTCATCTTCAAACAACTGGTTGATAGCACTCAGTATCTTACAGCATAGCAATACTCAATATCATTGTTGGGGGTCCTCCTAAAAGAGTTTAACATGTTGATACCCTGAATGACTTATCTCTTTGGGGGAAGAAGGTATGCACACAGCCACAGGATGGAGGGGAATATGGGGGAAAACTGGTATGGGTAGAGGGGGAATGGAGTATACAGAACTCCTCGCAGTGAGGGAGATTGGGAGACATTGGTATGGGAAGAAGGGTGGAAAGTGAGGCACACGCAGAACCCCTGCCATAGAGGGAGAATGGGGAACCCCTTGTAGGGAGGGGGAGGAGGATTGGAGGAATGTATTAGGGAACACAAAGGGTCCCTACCACAGGAGAAAGAGGGGATTGGGGATTGGTCCTGCTTCAAGCAGGGGGTTGGACTAGATGACCTCCTGAGGTCCCATCCAACCCTAACCTTCTATGAATCTATGAATCTATGGAATGGGTGTGCCCATAGAGCTACTGGTATGGAGGGAGAACCAGGAACTCTGCTATGGGCGATGGCACACAGACCCCCAGCAGGAGAAATATTAAGGGGAATTCCTGTAAAAGAGGGATGGGGAGAATAGAGAGATGCAAAAAGCCCCTGGCGTGTGTGCACAACCCCCTAGTTATACGAATCTGCTAATGCCTTTTTCAAGTCTTTTATGTAAATGCATACTCTGTGAAACTCACTTTGGTGTAGAGGGTCTGCACAAGATGCTCCGTACCACTTACACCCTGTGGGGAGAGCTGTTGTGCAAAGATGGTCTCTGCACTGTATGTGGCATGGACATGCTGTTGGGGTAGCTCAAGAGAGGAGCTGTGAGATCCAGTGCACTCACATCTTATGTAAGTGGTGTAGAGGGTCTCCTAGGGTAACCTTATGCGGCTGGTGCTGCACCTCCTCATTCTGACCCCAGATTTCAGGGGGAAAGTGGGCTGAATTTCACTAACATTTATTTGAGGATCATGTAAAAATGTATTTATATGGAAGTGTACTGATCTTAGGAACATGGTACACTTTTTATGTTCAGTTAAAGTCTTAGCCTGGTAGCCTTAAAAAAAAACACCCAAAACCACAAGCAGTTATTTACAAATTTAAAAACCCTTCTTTTAGAAATCAAATTTCCAAAATGACTACATTTTAGAAAATAAAATTTTGCATGAATAGTGTGGCCCAATTATTTTATTTCATTGCTAAAAGTGAAAGTCATAGTGGATTAAAAACAGCTTTAGTAATATGATCTCAAGATATTTCTGAAATCAAGTCAGTAACTTGCCTGATAAAAACTTCCTAAATACATGACACCACTAGGTCAATAATCCATAGTCTCTTAGAGATTAATTAATTAATACTTCAATTTAACTTGCAGGGGGAAAAAAATCACCTAATGCTGAACTCTCCTTAATACAGGACCATACCAACAGCCCAAGCATGAAACAGTGAATTAAAAAATAGATTTAACTTTACTTCTGATTTTCCTGCCTTTTGCAGGCTTAAGCAAGACCCTTAATGTTACTTTAATGTAGTTTTTGGTGGCATAATTCTCTTTAATTCTGTCCATTGCAGTCCTTTGATACTTTATGAATTACTTATCTCACATTAATAAGGCTTAACATGGAGTATTAACCTCCTATACATTCCTAATTAGTTTTTAATGAATTTTAGTTTCCTTGTTAGAAAAAGAGCTAGCTAGCTAAATACCACAAATGTAATCTCCATTACTGAAGCATAAGACAACCACCCCTGGGGATGCATGTCCTTGAGATTTGTGTGTTAAAGTGGCAGCTTTATAAAAGAGTCAAACAAACGAATATGCATCTCAGCTTATCCCTTCAACTGAGATGGGGTAATGAATTCTGAACTATTTATAACTAAAGACACAATACACCAGATAATCTTTAATACATATAAAAATGATGATGTTTGGATACTTCAAGAAAGACAAAAAGGCGATATATTTATCTTCTTGCAAGAAAAAAGGAAAAAAAAAAACCAAGAAAAGAAACTAGTTATACTCTCTAATGCTGGCTCTTTTATATAAATAACAGCTGCTTCCATCCCAGGATATCAAAGTCTTTTAAAGAAATATTTTTTTCTTTTTTGACATGTCTCTGATGATTATAGTATTTTCCCTTGCAAAATTAGCTTATTCATGTATGTACTTAAATCAAATATGCATGTAAATAAGACTTTCAGTTAAAAAAAAAAAACTATGATAAACATACTACAGGTATCCATTTTCTTGATAAGGAATATAGGGTAACAAAACCATCTGTTTTAACAATGTTTATTTAGAAATAAATAAGAATATACTGCATCATCTAATATGCTGGATACATAAAATACTTTAAAATGAAAATCAACTCATGGAGCGTAACAATAGTTCAGAGAATTAATGACTGGGTGGGACTGCAGTCCAGAGGTTGCTGTTGAGACAAGTCTCCCTATAAAACAGCAATTGGTATGAACAAACATAAATGCAAACCACCCTCTGATTCAATTGTGAGGGTGCTGCAAGCAAGACATTTTCAGTGCTTGGTCTTTCATTTAAGATAGATTCTGATTTCCTTGGTGGTTCACCAAAGCCTTCCATTTATAAATTCAAGACCCATTTCTTATTCCCTTAGGCTTTTCCTGAAGGGAAGGGATAAGTGGATTGCTGTGGTTAGTGAAGGAGGATTCAGCTTGTCAGACATCGGTCCTCATTGTTTTTATATTGAGCGCACAGGCATACAGAGTAGTAAATTTTTTTTACAAACAGAACGAAAAACATGTGCAGAGCTGTATGTTTAGTGAATAATATATGTTCATAATAAAAGTGATAGGATCATTTGTATTTATAGATCAATAGCAAATGAACAAATTCAAAGAAGTGTGGGGATCATTTTAAAATTCAAAAATATTAAATAGCAAAGTGATAAACTATACAGTATAGGAAAGAATTTCTGTGGATGTAACAGCATATGGTCTGGATGATTGTCTAAACTAAATGTGTCTAATTCCTTTAGATCACCACAAATTGTATTTGGTTCATTTCACTTTATCAACAATTAGAAGGGGAAAAAAGAAAGTATGGTGCCCGAGACAGGAAAATTAATACATGTGTTAATCTATGCAATAAAAATATTTTAAATGCAGACAACTCTGCAAAATAAAATTCAATTGAATTTTATCTAAATACGATCATCCTGCATTTTGATATCCATTTCATAGTGGTTTTATATTTGTACTCATTATTCATGTTGAGTGAAATTCACTCCTCCTATGCAATGCTTGGATACTTGCATAGCTTAAATTCCCATATCAAAATGCAAGCCTCCTAGAAAGGCAGTGTACCTTTCCTCACTTGCTACTCCAGGTCAAAAATGATTTCACTGTCCACTACAGAGGGGGTGTGCACCACAGGATCCATGTAAATCATACACGTAGTCAGGCCCATGGACTAGTTTGTGCATAGACAGCATTGGATTCCTTTCAACAGAACATAGGGAATGTGGAGATTCCTGCACAGCTGTTCCATCAGCGTAGCCCAGCCATGCTGGTGGCCTTAAGTGGCACAAACAGCTTAAGCAAAGGAGCTCTGCATTATTAGTGAATTTCACCCACTAATCTTTTACTTTAAACCATGGTGGTAAAAAACAGTGGGTTTGTGGTACATTCATTAATCACACTGTGCATTACACAGTGTATGTTGAGATCCATCATTTGTGTGCAGCTGATGAGAAAGTCTAGGCATAAATGAAAGGCTCTCTTTGAATGCTACAGGCAATTTAATCACTACAGGTGATAACAATAAAAATCCTCCATTTGAATTCCATACTACTGAAGACTGTGCAAAGCTACAAGGGTTCTGACTACTATTCCATTGTTTGCTGTAACAAAAAATTTGGCCCAGACTGAAGAGCTCAGCTGCACAAAAGGGGAAAAGATGAATGCAAATCAATGAGTGGGCATCAATTGAATTACACCATGGTTTAAGTTGACCCTGGGATTCCAACTTATTCTAATATTTTGTTTTTTTTCAGGAGTCAAAAATATTCCCAGTTTCAAAAGTTGGGAATGTGATATAGCACAAATGACCCTTCAATGCACAGATCTCAAGAATCTTCTAAAGCAGAAGTGTTCTTTGATGAAGAGTAAACAAAGCTGTAATCGCCTTTTCATTTGTCAAGTGCAATATAGAGTTTACTTCTCTATTAAAAGTGTTATCTCTTGCCTCGTATGTAACATGCTAGTTAAGATAAAAATGTTGTCTTCACCATTAATAATGCCACTGTTACTACTGTTTTAAATATTACAAGAAGATGGCATATATATAAGTAGTCTGGACAGCATTTTAGAATTATCTGTCTAGCTCTAATTAACATCCACAACTGACGACAGTTGGAAGCAGATATTCTACAAGTTTCCAAGTATGAAATGTTGTAGAAACTGCTCTCGAGTCCAGCTGAAGTCTTCTCCCCTCCTACTCCCCTTCCCTCTTTGCTGTGGCTATGGAATGCTGGGGTCACACTTCTCTGGAACATGACTAGGACCATGTCCAGCATAGCTGTTATATATGATATCTCAACAGGGTTTAATTCTTCCCTGGCTCAATCAACCAAGAAAGAATTTTTAAAGGGACAGCATGGTCTAAAGACTCCTCCCTGGCTGAGAACCCCATTTTAGAACTCAACCAGAGGGGAAGAGATGCCCAGGAGGCTGGAGTTTCATCTCCACTTCTCTGCCAAAACAAATGGTCCTGGGAGGAAGGGAGATACCCACTGAGGTGGTGGGAGAGGAAGTTTTGTTAATATATTTTTAAAAAAAACTATGAATGATTAAAATATTTTTCATATTTCTCGAGCTAGGTAAGAATTCATTCTTTTCTCTTGATGACATAGAATCATAGAAGATTATGGTTGGAAGAGACATCAGGAGGTCATTTAGTCCAGCCCCCTGCTCAAAGCAGGACCAACCCCAGCTAAATCATGCAGTCCTTCTCCAGAGTTCTAGTGAATCCCTCTGATCATATGATCCATCTGAAAAGGGACAGTGCAAAAGATGTGGATTGTCCTAAAACTGAAATGACCGAGAACCAAAAAAGCTGCTTCAAAACTTCCTAACTCTGCATCTCCATTTACACCACTGTTATTATGAAAAACATGTTGAATCACTCTTTAGTTCAATGTTGTAACCAATATGATCACTTTTACTAGCCACAACCCCTAGTTTTACATAAAAGTTTTAGTACATTTAATACTCTTGTTCAATCCTCAATAGACATCAGTGCTGAATCTTAAATACCTTATTTTTAAAGCATGCAGCACCAGTGACATTATCATTTCTGCAAAAGATCATGGTAACTTACCGTAGTGATTAAACTGCGGTGATTTATTATAGTTTTTATACTATTTTTCCCCTTGGCTGTCGCAACTAAATTGGCCAAATTCACATTATTACAAAACTGAATCATGATGCAGGCATTTTAAACCACTTTCATTCAGCACTATAGTATTTCACAATATGGATAGAACATTGACAATAAAATTTAAATACCGGAAATTGTGATTTTTGCCAAATGGCAGCATAAACCCTGAATGCTCTCTGCTGCCAATGCAACTTTTCATTGGCTAGCCCTGAACATTTTAGATTTTATAGGCTATCAAAATTCCCCCTATACTTTAGTATTCTATTATATTCTTCCTCCCTTAAATATATATTTAGCACTGTACTTACAAATGCAAAAGACTGAACTGGTTGGTTTTCTTTTATTTTAATGTGAGACTATTAATCTATGGGTGAGATTAAAAAAAATATAACAAAAGGAGCAAGAGGGAAATAAAAGCAGAGTAGGCCATGTCACGAGTAAGGTGGATACATAAGTTTGGACAAAATGAGAACCTTTGCCTTCATCCAGGCAAAAGACATGGATATCTGTGGAGGCTGTTCTAGAAAACTGCAAGCAGACAGGTGGGACAAGGCACCAAATCTCCACCCAGGGACAAAAAGAATCAAGGGTTGTGTTGGAGCTTCTGTGAGAGACTGGAAAGAGAGTTAAATGAAATGGGAAGGAAGGAAACGCAGGAAGAATCAGACTGGCAAGGGGAATGACTGGAATAAATAGTTAGTCAACGGGGGAGAAAAATATTCAGGGTAAAAAAATCTATAGATAGAAGCCTGATGACATCAGTTTTCAATGCTCCCTGCTGCAGCTGCTTATGTGTCTACTCCTGCCAGTTGAGTCTGCCCCAAACTGGCTCTTCTCTGAAGTTTTGTTCCCCCAAGCTCAGGATGACTTCAAATAATTTTTTACACATGGGGATAGTCACTTTGATTTGCAGATTTTCTTTTGACTCATTGGCTTGAAATAACTATTTCACAGTTTTGAAGGCTTGAAGAGACAATTGTTATCATCTAGTCTGACCTTCTATATAACGCAAACCACAGAACTTCCCCAAAATAATTTCTAGAGCAAATTTTTTAGAAAAAATATCCAGTCTGGATTTAAAAATTGTCAGTGATGGAGAATCCACCAAGGCCTTGGTAAATTGTTCCAATGGTTAATTACTTTCACCATTGAAAATTTATTCCTATTTCCAGTCTGAATTTGTCTAGCTTCAACTTTCCGTCATTGGACAGTATTATATCATTCTCTGCTAGATTGAAGAGCCCTTTATTAAATATTTGTTTCTCATCTAGATCCTTATATACTAATCAAGTCACCCTTTAACCTTTTCTTTGTTAAATTAAATAGATTGAGCTCCTTAAGTTGAATACAGGTTTTCTAATCCTTCAATCATTCTTCTGGTTTTTCTCTGAACCCTCTCCAACGTAACATCCTTCTTGAATTGTGGGCACCAAAACTGGCCACAGTATTCCAGCAGCAGTCACTCCTACTAGAGATTCCCCTGCTTACATGCATCCCAGGATTACATTAGCTCTTTTGACCATGAGATAATTCTGGGAGCTCATGTTCAAATGAATATCTACCACAACCCCCTGACACTGCTACCCTTTGTGAGACTTGAACTCAGGACTGTCAGATCATGAAGCTGACAGGCTGCCAATTGTGCTAAGGAGTCACCTTTGAGGGATTTGAGTTAATGCCTTTGAGTGAAATTCAGATGAGGTTTTGATATAAGACCTGAATTCCCATGAGAGATATGCAGGCTTAAATAATTCAGTTCTCAGCTTGTAGCCCATAGGGCTAGCTTGCCTTTACTATATTCTTTGCCTTGCCTTCATTATATTTAGCTGCTTTCATTATATTCAGCCATAACACAAGAAACCTACAGGTCTGTATCCTGTAAGATATTAGCTGAAGCATATGTTAGCGTGAGTGTAGTTAAGTCGGCCATAACCCTTGGCATAGATTAATGGTTCCCTTTAGATTTGGGAACTAAGAAGAGGTTGCTCAACGGTAGGAGGTAGAATGTTCCAGTAAGTGCTATTGCAAGGAACACAAAAGTAATAACTGTAAATCTACTTAAGCAAGGGCTGATGGATATGATCATGAGCTGAAATGGAAGTTACACATATTAATATACTAACCTGTAGAAGGAGGACACCTCAATACTAGTAGATTGAGGAAATACAAATAACAAAGAGGGGAAATATCCCTGAATATGCATTAGACACAGTGGTGTCAGTGTAACATATTACAAAAGTTACATCCCAGCCTGTTGGTAGTAGGAGAGAGAGAGATGCAGCCCTTGGGAGGTGCCAGAATAATGGCCACTAGTGATGATGAGGAAGGTGATGGTGATGAGGCAGACAATGGCTAACACTTCAGGTTGATGGTTAGAGTATATGGGCGTTCAAATATACATTCTGTCGTCTCTCTATGAGTTAGTTTGTTTGTGACTTTGCTAAATGTATTAATAAACTATTTGTAAATATAGAAAAGTTCCTATCATGTTGCAACTGTGCACACTGGGATTCCCAACTATATAGTAATTTTAATAATACTGGGCCTGATACTGGGACCAGGACCTGTCAACCCGCAAAGTCAGAACTGAAAATTCTTAAGTAATCAATATAATTAATACATAATCTATAGATCAGGCTATAAGCTCTAGTGTCAGAGCTTCTATTTGTAGACAGTCTGAGGATTTGAAGGCTACCTTTCATTGTATCTCTCTGTTCCCAGATATGTGATCTTTTGATCTTTCTCCCCACAGCGAACTACAAAGGCTAAGGCTCGGAACATCTGCAAACATATGTAATATAGCCAGGTTTGTTTCCTTCATGTGATTTTGACCATATGAATTAGTTTGAGTTACATGTGCACTGTTTTCCTTGGTGCCATCACAATCACCAACTTGTCATTCGTGTGAAGCTAGAGGAGAGATTATGCTAATCTAAAGAGAGAGACGCTTGCATTCAAAGTGTAAATGCCCATCACTAATCCTCAAGAATTCTTGATGACTCCGGTTAATGGAGTGGAGAGATGCATTTCTGAGTTCAAGAAATACCACTTAACATACCTCACTGTTTGCTGCTAGAGTATGTCTTCCCAATTCCATTGTGAGGCTTTGACACTGAGGAGATTCTGAATAGTCAGAAGGATTTTTTTTTTTTTTGGTGTGAAAGGTGATGTTTCCTTTATTTAGCCAATGACATTGCTATACTAAGTACAACATGGAACAGAATTATAGCGCTTACATCAGAGGTAGAACGGGAAGCAATAAATAACTAATAATAAATAATCCAATAAATAAAAATTGGATTGAAAGTAAGTGCAGAGAAAACAAAGTTTATGATAATAGAAAACTGGACAACAGATGCAAAGTTGTACATGGATCAAAATAAAATCAAACAGAAGGACAAGTTCTGCTATCTGGGGAGTGTGATGATGTTTGCAAATGGCTGAGATAAAGATATTCATATGAGATGAGGAAAAGCAAATACCTCTTTTGGAAGGATGAGCAACATCCGGTCAAACAGAGGTCTCCACACCAAACTAAAGGTCAGATTATACCATGTGATTGTACTGAGCACATACTGTACAGAACAGAGATTTGGCCAATGACAGTAGCTAGTTGAAAGCTTGTCTTCTCACAAACGCAAGTTGGTCAAATAAAGGATAATATCTCACCCACCTTTCAGAGTAGCATCCGTGTTAGTCTGTATCCACAAAAAGAACAGGAGTACTTGTGGCACCTTAGAGACTAACAAATTTATTTGCGCATAAGCTTTTGTGGGCTACAGCCCACTTCATCGGATGCATGCAATGGAAAATACAGTAGGATGATTTTATATACACAGAGAACATGAAACAATGGATGTTACCATATACACTATAATGAGAGTGATCAGTTAAGGTGAGCTATTACCAGCAGGAGAGAAAAAAAAACTTTTGTAGTGATAATCAAGATGGGCCATTTCCAGCAGTTGAAAAGAATGTGTGAGGAACAGTGGGGGGGGGGGGAAGGTGTTTGGAAATAAACATGGGGAAATAGCTACTAGAGAGAAGTAAAACTAACAAAGAGGGATTGGAGGCTGCCCATCACAGATGGCTGAGGAAGATGCTACACATTTCATGGAAAGACAAAACAATTATGAGAATACGGGAGCAGGACATATCAAAAAATATCAAAGAAAGAAGTCTCAGGTGATTGGGACATGAACACCATAAGAAGATGGGAGACATGCTAAACAAGATTAAATATTGTGACATTTGTTCAATCTTTGAGATAAATAGTTTTCCCACCACCTATCTTCTCCCAGGTCCTATCATGTCTGAGACCTTTGAGGAAGATGATGAATTGCCAGAATTATTCCTGACTGGATTTCCAGTGTCCTTGGAGTGGCTTGGACTGGAACCAAAGATGCAAAAAGAATATTGCTGTTGAAGTTTAGGAAGGTTTTTTTTCTTTGTTTTATTATTTTAGACAGGCAAAGGAAAAATTGCAAATGCAAAAATGTGGTATGTGTCTTGAGGAAGAGGCCAAATAAGATATGAGACTTGATCTGAGGCATTTGGGAACTAAATGTACATCAACAGACTTTGCTCTCAGACGTCTCCTTAAAAGAACAGTGCTTCAATTAATTTTGGAGTGGGAGGATGTGCCGGAAGAGTGATTAGGGACTCCAGCGAGAGGTAGAGACTCCTTTGTCATGTATTTTCAATTCCTGAGATAGATATAATAGTATCTGGAGCACATATCAATACTAGTCCAAACCTCTGGGGAACCTTGATTAAAGTAACCAGAGGAAGGAAGTACCTTCATCTTTTTATGATTTGCTTGTGAAATGCCTTTCCTTTTTTTTCATTTAGAACTAGATTCTAACTACTGGTGGGGCACAGAACCACTAAACAAGGGTAACCAGAATCTGTCTCATATTTAATAAGCCCGGTGACATGTCAGCATATTGCCTAGCATGTTGTTTTATGATAGTAATGGTAAGCTAAATGGATGTATAGTATACAAACTAAAGCAAAAGTGGTCTGGCAATCGTAAAATTATTGCAAATAAACTTCATATGGAATCTTGTAGACTGTTAAATATCTGTTTTTAACAATTTCCAGACAATCTTTTGAATATTTATCCCTTGTCTGGTTCTGAGTTATCTTTAGCATTCTCAGAAAAAGGAAAAGCTTGAGTCAAGGGAAGGGAGAGCTTTGGGTGATTCATTTCTGTGATTCATTTCTTTAACCAGTGGGCTCCACTTACTGAGCTATATTCACATCAGCTAGAAAGCTTTTCCCTTTTTCAAAAATGTGTTCTCGTATAAATTATTTATAAAACATAGCCATAATACCCATAGCTTGAACTGATTATTTCCAAGTTCAGCTCTATGACAAACTATATTTTAAAGCTTACTGGCAACATATTTTAGGGCCCAATCCATCCAAATATGTATATAATTTTCTGAGTTATACAAGCCCTTGAACACTGCAAAGGCTAGCTCCACAGCAGGTCAAACTATTCAACCAAAACATCAGAATGTCACCTCAAAACAATTCACTCTTTTTTAAGAACAGACCAGCTCAGAGTAAGTGAGTTGAAGGGCATGAACTCTTGCTAACTCAATTCTCATGACCATGAGTGCCAGATAGGTCTGCATAGCCCAGTAGAATTATTATTACTCCCCACAGTTGCTAGATTTCAGCATATTTTTAGAAGTAATGTAGTCTTCTGGGCTAAACAAAACTATCAGTCAGAGCCATGCTTTCCTGGTTAACTTACATTCAGTCAGCCAAGAACGAACTAATTTCTCTGTTAACCTTCTTTAAATTTAGAGGAAACTGAATTATTTATGACTTACCCACCCAATCTTTGTTAGTTATGTTCTTTTCAGAATCCAGTAAATGCACATCTTTTAGAAGAGCAATGTCTACTTTATGGACCTAATGCTGCAATCTTTGAATCTCCCCAGAACTCACACTGAAGACAATGTTATTTTGGGAGATGCTTATAATTCAAAATTATTTCCTATGGATGTTCCTCTAAATTGATCACAACTTTTTTATGACATTACTAAAAATGGTATTTTTATCATTTGTGCAGTGTTGCAATGTGCCCTGTGTTCTGTTTGTCTTTGATAAACCAAATACATATTTCTTTCCTCCTTAAAATTCAGTATAGGTAGCAAACTGAATATATAGAGGCTGGGAAATTGGCTTTATAAGGCCAAGAAAATGTTTGTATTTGGCCCAATAGGGACCTAATAGAATAACGGAGATAAGGATAATAGAAAGGATTAGGAAGCCATCCAATATCATTAGTTGACTAGAAAGTCAAAAGAATAGGGATACAAGGGGAATGAGACAGATTTGAGATCACATGAAGAGAGATTTCAAAGAGAATAATTACTGATGTTCATTGATAAACAATGTCCCTTGTTTAAAAAGAAATTTCAATATACTTATAATTACATATAAACAGAAAAGTGTGCAATGCTAGTTACTTTAGGTCAAAGAAATGTCATGCACCAATATGGTAAAAAAGATAAAGGATAGACTATAGAGGCCTGAACTTAATACCCATATTCCCATTCATGACCAGTCTCATTTACTTCAGCAGTGCTATTTGTGCAGTAAATATGCTAGTCAGTGTAAGGGCCTGTGGTAAGCAAGATGACTTAATGTGCTATCTATAACAGAGAAAATATAAACAAAATTAGTTACAGCAACTGTACTTTGGGGAAAAACAGACAATACAGTCTCATCATATGGTGATGATAATACTCTCCATCCGACTACTCTCTGGAGGGTGTTAGACAGACGCTACTAAAGTTAGACATTTTTAAATCAGATGGTGCAGATGACTTGCATACCAGAGTTTTAAAAGAGCTGGCTCAGGAGCTCACTGGATGGTTAATGTTGATTTTCAGTAAATCTTTGAGCACTTGGGAAGTTCCAGAGGTCTGGAAGAAAACTAATATTCTGCCACTTTTTAAAAAGGGCAAAAGGATGACCTGGGTAATTTTAGGCCTGTCAGCCTGACATGGATATGGGGCAAGATAATGGAGTGGCAGAAATGGCAACTGATTAATAAAGAATTAAAGGAGGGTAAAATAATTAATGCAAATCAACACAGGTTTATGGAAAATAGATTTCATCAAACTAACTTGATATCTTTTTTTATTTTTAATCAGATTACAAGTTTAGATGATAAAGGTAATAATGTTAATGTAATATACTTAGACTTCTGTAAGGTGTTTGACTTGGTACTAACATGAGATTTTGATTTATAAAAATAGAATGATATAAAATTAACATGGCATATGTTGCATCGATTAAAAACTGACTAAAATGATAGGTCTCAAAAGGTAAATGGGGAATTGTTATTGAGTGGGTGTGTTTCCAATGCGGTCTCGCAGGAATTAGTTCTTATCCCTACACTATTTAACATTTTTATCAATGACATGGAAGAAAACATAAAATCATCACTGAATGTTTGTAGTTGACACAAAAATTGGGGGAGTGGCAAACAATGAAGAGGACAGTTCACTTATACAGAGCAACCTGGATCACTTTGCAAACTGGGTAAAGCAAAAGACATTTGGGGTTTTAATATGGATAAGTGAAAATGTATACACCTAGGAACAAACAGTGCAGGCCATTTTTACATGATGGGGGATGTGATATTAGGAAGCAGTAACTCTGAAAAAGATTTAGGGAGGGGAGGTGGATAGACAGCTGCATGTGAGCTCCCAGTGTGATGCTGTGGCCAAAGGAGCTAATACAATCCTTCAGTTCTGTCATAAATATAAAGGGAAGGGTAATCACCTTTAAAATCCCTCCTGGCCAGAGGAAAAATCCTTTCACCTGTAAAGGGTTAAGAAGCTAGGATAACCTCGCTGGGACCTGACCACAATGACCAATGAGGAGACAAGATACTTTCAAAAGCTGGGAGGAGGGAGAAAAACAAAGGGTCTGTGTCTGTCTGTGTGATGCTTTTGCCGGGGACAGAACAGGAATGGAGTCTTAGAATTTAGTAAGTAATCTAGCTAGATATGCTTATGATTTCTTTAAATGGTTGCGAAAATTAAACTGAGCTGAATAGAATGAATATTCCTGTCTGTGTGTCTATTTTGTAACTTATGGTTTTGCCTAGAGGGATTCTCTATGTTTTGAATCTAATTACCCTGTAAGGTATTTACCATCCTGAGTTTACAGAGGTGATTCTTTTTACTGTTTCTTCTATTAAAATGGTTCTTTTCAAGAACTGAATGTTTTTTTCATTGTTCTAAGATCCAAAGGTTTGGGTCTGTGGTCACCTATGCAAATTGGTGAGGATTTTTACCAAACTTTCCCCAGGAAGTGGGGTGCAAGGGTTGGGAGGATTTGGGGGGGAAAGACGTTTCCAAACAATGTTTTCCTATTAAACCCAGATAAATGTTTGGTGGTGGCAGTGGAAGTCCAAGGGCAAAGGGTAAAATAGTTTGTACCTTGGGGAAGTTTTAACCTAAGCTGGTAAAAGTAAGCTTAGGAGGTTTTCATGCAGGTCCCCACATCTGTACCCTAGAGTTCAGAGTGGGGAAGGAACCTTGACAAGTGCATAAACAGGGGAATCTCAGATAGGAGATGAGAGGTTGTTTTGCCTCTATATTTGGCACTGGTGCAACTGCTGCTGGAAAACTGTCCAGTTCTGATGCCCACAGTTCAAAAATAATGTAGATAACTGGAGAGGATTCAGGGAAGGGTCATGAGAATGATTAAATGATTAAAATCTATTTTAGTGATAGATTCAAGGAGCTCAATCTATTTAATTTAACAAAGAGAATGTTAAGGAGTGACTTGATTACAGTCTGTAAGTATGTACGTTGGGAACAGATATTTTATGATGGGCTCTTCAGTGTAACAAACAAAGGTATAATGTGATCTAATGGCTGGAAGCTGAAGTTAGACAAATTCAGACTGAAAATAAGGCACACATTTTTAAGGGCAACCGTAATTGGCCATTGGAACAATTTACCAAGCATGGTGGTGGATTCCCCATCACTGACAATTCTTAAATCCAGCTTGGATGTTTTTCTACCAGATGTACTCTACAAGTTATTTTGGGGAAGCTCTATGGTGTGTGTTATACAGGAGGTCAGATAAGATGATAGCAATGGTCCCTTCTGGCCTTGGAATCTATGAAATCTAAATTGTGATTTCTTAAAAAAATACTAAATTTCCAAAATCTAAATATGTTTATATTTGTTTGCACTAAGCATAATAGTCTCTACTGGTACCAATTTGTTTTTAGAAGGTTCCATTATTGCAAAGTAGTTTGTCAACTTCTTCAGATATCAAACATTAGACCTTAAATTTTATTGGAAAGTAGCCAGGAATATAGTTAATGAGCCATACTACAGTGTCTGTTTATTTTGCTTTTAAAAGGGGGCCTTATAGGAGAGTCATGATCTACTCTGGCTTGTACATCATGTGTATTCATGGTCACCAATGGAAAATATGACCTTCTTTCCATAATAAATCTGACACCATGACATCAGGAGTGGATATTTGAGCCTGGAGAGGAGGCTAGAAAACCTGATTTAGATCTGCAGAAGAGATAAGATCTCACTTTTCCCTCATAACTATCTCTACCAGCCCATAATGCCTATTGGAAACCCTCCATGGGTCAAATATTTACACGTAGAGAGCAAGAGGATGTACGTCTTACCTCCTACTCTACTTCCAGCAGATTGATGTTGCTTTACATTTTCTGAAGTTCCCCTTCCATGTCATGGAGTTGCCTTCCCTGTCCTCTTAAGAAATATTATGGGCAGAGGAAATATTATGGGCAATGAAGTTTGGTTGGAGTTGTGATGCCAGGCAACTAGAAGGGCAATTGTAGGACCTTGAGGAAAAGCAAAAGCCCAAACAAGAAACAAAGGTTCAACAACTCCTAAAACTTCAGCAAATGTTAAATTCATACCATTATATGATTTGCTTTATTACTAGTATCTCACACAATAAAATACTCAATCATCAGTCCACTGCACTGTAAAATTATTAGAAAAAGATTAGATGACAGAAGTCCATAGAAAAATTATAACTCCCTCAACCAAATACTCCCTAACAACTTTGGACAGGCATGACCTGTTGAATATCTGTGAGCACACCCCAACATTCCCCAATCTATTTGAAATTTACTGTTACAGAATGGTAGCTTAGCTTCTTCTGTTGGCCATTCAGCTACTGTACAGTGTGAAATTTCTCCAGGTAAAGCTATAAATCAGAAGCCAACAATAAATAAAAAAGATCAAATTACAAACACTGAAGCCTGCCAAAAAGCGGTGGTGTTCTTAAAGTGGAAAATATCATATTTATTTCCTGTTCTGCAATCTTGTTAAAATACTCCAAAAAAGATTACATTTTTTGCTCTGCCATAAAAGCATGGTATAAAATAAAATTAATGGAAGCATTACACACAAAGAAAGTATGGAGCTGATTCCCTTCTTGTATCATCAGAGGACACTTGTTTTTAAATCTACATTTTTGCCTATTTTAGACTTCATTCTTTGCCCAGGATCTGCAGTCCTGGAAAATAATCATTATTTACTTATTTTTTCTCTACCCACTTGCCAAATGAGTTGCTTAGTGTTCTACACTGGCCACTTAACCATAAAAGCAGGTGCTCACTGCCTTGGTGCAAGGAAGTGATGTACTCAGTCAACATTGAATCAAATTCAGGGGGGCGGAAAACTAATGAATTAATGACGTTAAAACGTCACAAATTTAGATGGATTTCCTCCCTCTGCTGATCCAACTGTTTCAGTATTATACATCTACGCTTCTTTTCTAGATACTCTGCACTGCCTTGATCAGTTTTTCTTTCTTTCTTTCTTTCTTTCTTTCTTTCTTTCTTTCATATTCCAGATTGCAAGTTTTTTTCCGTTCTGTTGCCCTCATGGAAAGATTTTGTAAAATGGTTCTAATTTCATTCCTAACTTCTGTAGTATCTAATAGTTCAGGACATTTCTTTTCCATTATGTTTTCTTCTTTAAACCCACTAGTAGATGGGATCAACTATAACACCACCTTTTGAACTTCCCTCAGTTGGTGTCACTCATGGAATCAATCTACAATGTAACCATAATACATCATATTGATTAAGTCTCACCCAAAAAAACTGAGTTAGTTGCCTGCTTTTTTCTACCTTATCTACATATTTTTTCTTATAAATGTTTCCTCAATAAATATAAAGGAGTTGTCTTATTTTATTGTATTTCTTATTAATAATAACTATCACAGTATGCCAACAACATATATGGCACTGTACTAGACTCAAAATAAAGATGGTTTCTTCCTCAAACAAGTTACCATCTAGGGCCCCAAATCCTCCAGTGAGCTCCACTGAAGTAGACCATCATGCCTGAGCAGAGCACAATGCAAGATTGAGGCCTACAAGGCAGTCAGAGAAAACAGGACACATTTTTAAGTGCCAAGGAAGAAATAACTAAAAATTATTTTATGCTGTAGTTATTAACTATTGACTTACTCCTGGTGGACAACTGAAAAGAACTGTGCATACAAATGGTGCTATCTGAATCTGAATTCTTCCCGTGCTGTCATATCACTTACGGCATGAAAAAGGCTCTGCCATCTGTGTCTATCCTGAGCTGCTCTCTGCATATCCTCTGTGTCATTAAGTTCTATAAATTTTCCCTCTCCAACTACTGTGTGATGGAAGGATTTTTTCAGTCAGTCCATTTTGCTTGTTCCAGCTACCAAACGGCACACCTGCTTTGGCAGATACTCTGGCTTCATTTTGTAATATGTCCCCGATATTTTCATCTTATATTCTGTGTAGCTTTGGAACTCTCTGACAAATCTCAGCATTTGTTATAAACTCATTTCATTTAATACCTAGTATTTTTCTAAGGTATTTGCTTCCAAAAGCATTTATATGCCTCTATAGCTTTGGACTTCCAGCTTTCATATCCACATGTTAAGGTGGAATTCACATTTGAACTGAAATCAGGAAGGCCAAATCACACCTGGAGCTGCAGCTAGCAAGAGATGTTAAGAGTAACAAGAAGGGTTTCTTCAGGTATGTTAGCAACAAGAAAAAAGTCAAGGAAAGTGTGGGCTCCTTACTGAATGAGGGAGGCAACCTAGTGACAGAAGATGTGGAAAAAGCTAATGTACTCAGTGCTTTTTTTGCCTCTGTCTTCATGAACAAGGTCAGCTCCCAGACTACTGCACTGGGCAGCACAGCATGGGGTGGCGGTGACCAGCCCTCTGTGGAGAAAGAAGTGGTTCGGGACTATTTAGAAAAGCTGGACGTGCACAAGTCCATGGGGCCGGATGTATTGCATCCGAGAGTGCTAAAGGAGTTGGCAGATGTGATTGCAGAGCCATTGGCCATTATCTTTGAAAACTCATGGCGAGCGGGGGAGGTCCCGGACGACTGGAAAAAGGCTAATGTAGTGCCCATCTTTAAAAAAGGGAAGAAGGAGTATCCTGGGAACTACAGGCCAGTCAGCCTCACCTCAGTCCCTGGAAAAATCATGGAGCAGGTCCTCAAGGAATCAATTCTGAAGCACTTAGAGGAGAGGAAAGTGATCAGGAACAGTCAGCATGGATTCACCAAGGGCAAGTCATGCCTGACTAATCTAATTGCCTTCTGTGATGAGATAACTGGCTCTGTGGATGAAGGGAAAGCAGTGGACATGTTGTTCCTTGACTTTAGCAAAGCTTTTGACAGGGTCTCCCACAGTATTCTTGCCAGCAAGTTAAAGAAGTATGGGCTGGATGAATGGACTATAAGGTGGATAGAAAGCTGGCTGGATTGTCGGGCTCAACGGGTAGTGATCAATGGCTCCATGTCTAGTTGGCAGCTGGTATCAAGTGGAGTGCCCCAAGGGTCGGTCCTGGGGCCGGTTTTGTTCAATATATTCATCAATGATCTGGAGCATGGTGTGGATTGCACCCTCAGCAAGTTTGCAGATGACAATAAACTGGGAGGAGAGGTAAATACGCTGGAGGGTAGGGATAGGATACAGAGGGACCTAGACAAATTGGAGGATTGGGCCAAAATAAATCTGATGAAGTTCAACAAGGACAAGTGCAGAGTCCTGCACTTAGGATGGAAGAATCCAATGCACCGCTACAGACTAGGGACCGAATGGCTAGACAGCAGTTCTGCAGAAAAGGACCTAGGGGTTACAGTGGATGAGAAGCTGGATATAAGTCAACAGTGTGCCCTTGTTGCCAAGAAGGCCAATGGCATTTTGGGATGTATAAGTAGGGGCATTGCCAGCAGATCGAGGGACATGATCGTTCCCCTCTATTCGACATTGGTGAGGCCTCATCTAGAGTACTGTGTGCAGTTTTGGGCCCCACACTACAAGAAGGATGTGGAAAAATTGGAAAGAGTCCAGCGGAGGGCAACAAAAATGATTAGGGGACTGGAACACACAAGTTATGAGGAGAGGCTGAGGGAACTGGGGTTGTTTAGTCAGCAGAAGAGAAGAATGAGGGGGGATTTGATAGCTGCTTTCAACTACCTGAAAGAGGGTTCCAAAGAGGATAGCTCTAGACTGTTCTCAGTGGTAGCAGATGACAGAACAAGGAGTAATGGTCTCAAGTTGCAGTTGAGGAGATTTAGGTTGGATATTAGGAAAAACTTTTTCACTAGGAGGGTGGTGAAACACTGGAATGCATTACCTAGGGAGGTGATGGAATCTCCTTCCTTAGAAGTTTTTAAGGTCAGGCTTGACAAAGCCCTGGCTGGGATGATTTAATTGGGGATTGGTCCTGCTTTGAGCAGGGGGTTGGACTAGATGACCTCCTGAGGTCCCTTCCAACCCTGACATTCTATGATTCTATGAAGATTCATAAGTTTTGCTTTTACACTTTTGCTTTTTGATGACCAGATCTTGTTTAAGCTAGTGAAAACAGAAAAAAGAATTTGCTGTCTTGCCAATTCATGACATTATTTCCTTCGGGAGATCACCAATGGCTTGCATGCTACTGCCAAGGTATGTGAATTGACTCATCTCTTGTATTCCTTAGCAATTGAACTCTGCTACTCAATCACTGCATCAAGTGGCAATTAGCAACAAAAAGAAAATGTCAAGGATCCCAACAATGGTATCTCATTGACTACATCATCGTCTGATGTGAAAGTCCATACCATGTAGAAAAATCAGTGCAGTCATATGAGGGGCAGACAGATCTACTCCAAACTGTTATTAGTAATTCGCAAGTTGTCATCTAAATCAATCAGATGGATCAACATAGATCAATCATAGGATGAAGCTAGATGAGCACAGCTTTGCAGTAACATTACGGCAACCTCCTGGCTTGACTACTAGTGCTAATGTAAACAGTGAGTGGGTGATTTTTCAGGCTGCTCTCGCCAACTCGGGGTACAGCAAAATTGCTTTGATGAGAGTTAATCCAGAAATTCAACAGCTACGTCACTAAAAAACATGAGATGCATTCTCATATTGTTGTGTCACATGTCCCTGTAGGCACTGTTATAACACACAGGAATCTATGTCATGATAGGCAATCTAAGCTTAGAGACATGCAAGATCAATGGTGGAATGCCAAGGCAGATGAAATCCAGGGCTATGCTAACTGTCCAAAGACCTCCATGCTGCTTTGAGAGACATATATGGTGCCACACATATCACTATAGTGCTTTTGAAGAGTGTGGATGGCCTAAAACTGATCACTGAGAAATCCTTCAGCGGTGATGACAGCATTTCACTGATCTTTTGAACACACTAACATCACAGATGAGGAATTAGTAAGAGTAGTGTATCAGACAACATGTAATCATATTGTGGATGCAGCCTTATCCCTTGATGAAATCAGCGCTGGAAACAGTGCCATGAAGAACTGCAGGACTCCCAGTTCTAATGACATTCTTGCAGAAATAGTCAAATATGGAGGGAGATCGTGCTGAGGCGACTGCACAAAAACTATTTTGCAATATACAAAGTACTGAAAATGTACCACAGGACTTCAAAAACACCACCACTGTCACCAAATACAAAAGAAAAGGGGGAAAGTCGGACTGTAGTAACTATTGCGGTATCTCATTACTCTCCGTTGCTAGAAAAGTTCTGACCAGAGTACTCTCTGATCATTTGCCATGCAGCATTGCTAATTGCATGCTACCAGAGTCACAATGTGGTTTTAGGCCAATGCAAGAAATGGCAAATATGATATTTGTAGCAGAACAGAAACAGGACATCTATGCTGTTTTTATTGACCAGACTAAAGCATTTGACTCCCTCAGTAGACCTGGGCTTGGCTACCGCACTGGCTGCTGCTCAGGCAGCCCTAGGCAACTGTCCCTGGGACCACCTGAGCAGCAGCCAGTGCAGCTGGCCCTGGAGACCGCTTGAATAGTGGTCCCTGGGTCAGCTGGAGCAGCCACTGTCGGCGGCCCCCGGAGGGCCAGACCAGCCGCTTGCCCCGCGCCCCCCAGCAGTGCCCCCCCGGCGCCGCCCCCCCCAACCATGGCTCCCCAAGATTTAGTCAGGGGTATTTATAGTATAAGTCATGGACAGGTCACGGGCAGACATTTTTTGTTTATTGCCCATGACCTATGACTTTTACTAAAATACCCATGACTAAATGGTAGCCTTAATTATTATGTAAGTTTGGTTTTGCACAAACCTTCAACATTCTTAGGTTATTTTCTGATGGAATGCATAGATGAATCTGCATAGATGGTGCTCGGTCTGACCCATTTCCTATCACTAATGGATTAAGCAGCGTTGTGTAATTGGTCCAATTTTGTTTAATCTTTTCTATACAGCAATGCTTGATGATGCTACAAGAGACTTGAATGTTGGTAACAGGACACATTTCAGATTATCTGGAAAACTATTTACAGTAAGCAAGTTGTGATCTTCCCCATAGGTCTCTGAAGCAATTGTTCATGAGCTACTCTGTGTTAAATGATTGTACTCTAGAGGCACATACTCTAGAAGAGATACAACTGATTTTGGACAGATTTGCAGAGTCTCTGCAGAAAGATGCAGACTGATAATCTGAAAAAGATAGCCGTTATGTATCAACCTAGCCAATGAAACCCTACACAAAACCAAAAGTCACCATCAGTAACACACAGCTGAATGAAAAGGAGTACTTGTGGCACCTTAGAGACTAACAAATTTATTTGAGCATAAGCTTTCGTGAGCTACAGCTCACTTCATTGGATGCATTCAGTGAAAATACAGTGGGGAGATTTATATACACAGAGAACATGAAACAATTGGTGTTACTTTACACACTGTAACGAGAATGATCAGGTAAGGTGAGCAATCACTCTCGTTACAGTGTGTATGGTAACACCCATTGTTTCATGTTCTCTATGGATATAAATCTCCCCACTGTATTTTCCACTACATGCATCCGATGAAGTGAGCTGTAGCTCACAAAAGCTTATGCTCAAATAAATTTGTTAGTCTCTAAGGTGCCACAAGTACTCCTTTTCTTTTTGCAGATACAGACTAACACGGCTGCTACTCTGAAACACAGCTGAATGTTGTGACAGACTTCTGCTATCTTGGTAGTATATCCTCAAAGTCATATCAACTGACAAGTCATATCAACAAAACCAGTTCATTATTTGGCAGATGATCAGCCAGAGTCTGGCAGCAACATTGTATTAATCTTCAAACCAAGCTAAAAGTCTATAAAGCAGTTGTGCTGCCCTACTTGTTGTATGGGAGTAAGACCTGGACATGCTACTGGTATCCTATTAAGCTTCTGGATCAATTCCATGTATGACATTTGCGTACCATACTCTGCATCAAATGGCAGGATAAAGAATGAATAATGAGTTTCTGGTACATAGTCTCTTCACAGATATTGAAATCATGCTTATCGCATAGTGGTTAGGCTGAGCTGGTCGTGTGTTGAGGCTGTACAACACCAGAACTCCAAAGCAGTAGCTGTATGGTAACTGAAAGTGGGCAACCACATAAGTGTTTCTTCTGGCTGCCTCATGAGAATAACTTGAAAGACTGCAACATTGATGTTGACAGCTAGGAGTCATCAGCAACTGATAGATCATGCTAGCAAGTAGTTGTCAATGGGATTACCCAGTTTGAGATTCGTAGCTGTATGGATCTTGAGGCACAGAGGCCGAGACTCAGCAGGCAGAGATTGTAATCTCTTCCTAGGCATCAAGTTATCTATGCACTGCATGTGGAAATGACTATCACTTGCACACCAACCTTTTTATCTATAACCTTATGCACAAGATATAATACAGTCAGCAGTACCACTCTCAATTATGAAGGACTAACAACAAAAAAGTATGTTTGAGGCATTTCCAGCTTTTATATCCATATGTTAAGATGAAAATCAAATTTGAGTTTAAGATTCATAGTCTGGTCTATAAACTGTAGATTTTTGATAACCAGATCTTGTTTAAGCTGCTGAATAAAGCTGCCATCTTGTCAGTTTGTGACATTGTTTCCTTCTGGACATACCCACTGGCTTGCATGTATCTGCCAAGATATATGAATTGACTCATCTTTTGTATTCCTTTGCCTGATAACATAATGCTTGAGTTGAGAGTTGCTCAGGTTGTCATTAGATTTGTTGCCCTATTAACTGATTATTAACCATGTCTTTTCAATGCCGGACAGTTATATACACATAAAATATTTATCAGCAAAGTGAGGACAAAGCTACCTACTAAAAACAGTAACCTATTCCCAAAGAGCTATATTAACATAGAGTTTAGATGAAGAGTACTGATCAGTAATTTACATGGTAAAAAAGATGTTTAGTTATCCCAATATCAAGCATTACAAACCAAATAAATTCAGAATCAAGGTTACTGTGACGTTGCACTCTATATGATTTTATAAAAAATACGCTAATGAGTGTGACTATAATGTAATTGGAATATGCTTCATGCAAAAGGTCTCTTGTAAGGTATCATTAAAAAGCTTATAATCTACTGAGTGTGATCATCCTATTTGTATAAATGTATCACTCTTGTATCTGAAACTAGAAATATGAAATATAACTCTGAGATCCTACTGTAGTTATGCAAAGTATGGGCCACAAATGGTGGTTTGGAATCTTAATGGCTCCCATTAACCAGGACAATTACCTGTAGATGGCTCTGTTTTACTTGTAAGTCTTCCTGTATACCTGTGAGCTTGCAAGTGGGTAATGAAGTCTTACAGCGACATGTGATCATGTCACCCGAACTGGAATCCATCTTTAACCTGGTGCTTTTCCATTGAGAAGGAGGGGTGGGAACCCAGAGGGACAAAGGATTCCTGCCTAATGCAAAAGATATATAAGTGGGTGGAACAGAACAAAGGGGGCGGCCATCTTGAGAAATCCCCTAGCTACTACCTGAGCTGGAACAAGGGTTGTACCAGGGGAAAGGATTGTGCCCAGACTAGGAAGGTGTCCAGTCTGTGAAAGAAACTTATTGAAACATCTCTGAGGGTGAGATTTTATCGGTATTCAGTTTTATTACTGTACTAGACTTAGACTTGTGTGTTTTATTTTATTTTGCTTTGTAATTCACTTTGTTCTGTCTGTTACTACTTGGAACCACTTAAATCCTACTTTCTGTATTTAATAAAATCATTTTTACTTATTAATTGACCCAGAGTATGTATTAATTCCTTGCGGGGGGGAGGGAACAGCTGTGCATATCTCTCTAACAGTGTTATAGAGGGCAAACAATTTATGAGTTTACCATGTAAAAACTTTATACAGGGTAAAACAAATTTATTTGGGGTTTCGACCCCATTGGAAATTGGGCATCTGAGTGTTAAAGACAGGAACACTTCTTAAATTGCCTTCAGTTAAGTCTGCAGCTTTGGGGCACGTGGTTCAGACTCTGGGTCTGTGCTGGAGCAGACTGGTGTGTCTAGCTCAGCAAGACAGGTTGCTGGAGTCCCAAACTGGCAAGGAAAGCAGGGGCAGAAGTAGTCTTGGCACATCAGTTGGCAGTTTCCAGGGGGGTTTATGTGATCTAACCCGTCACCATTACATTGAAAGAAATCCATATATATTAAAGTATAAAAATGCACAGTTAAGGTAACCTTAATCCTACTTTATAGTGAAGCTATACAATCACCATGTGATTTTGATTAGGGTATTTTAGCATTTGTGGACCTAAATTTCATCAAATCGATTTTTAAAGTCACTTATTTCTCCCCCCCCCCCTTAAAAAAAAAGAACAACAAAAAATGTTTCCTCTCTTAGTGTCTGTCAAAGCAGATATTGCCAGATTGTACATTTGAAAGCACCAGGAAAACACTGTGATAACTGCTACTACCTTTATAAATATTAAACAGCAGTAATTAAAAGTCTCTTTCTGTTTGGGTCTTAATCTTTCCAAAATAGCTAAATAAATACTAAATAAACTTGCTGTTGCAACAGAACTAATGTAACAGTTTAGTTACCATTTACACACTGTGGTTAAAAGAACATTACTTCTGCCATTTCCTTCCTGTTTACTCTTATCGGGAGCCTAGGTCTCTGTTAGATATCCAGTTTACTTACTGTGACAGGAGGTTCTTCAAGATGTGTGGTTCCTATCTGTATTCTGCATGTGGGTACACGTGTGAGTCATGTGCCTGAGTCCAGTTCCTCTTCTTACTGCAATCCAACAGGATCCAAAGCAGAAGGAATGGGTGGTGGGTAGTGGAATACAGATAGGGACCACACATTTCAAAGATGTTGAGGTGACAAAAGGTCCAGGATGGGTCTCCACCCACTCTTTTTTGAAAATTAGGAAACATGGGGAGTCGAATCCTCTCCCATGGTAATGAGGTGGAATAGGCTCTATTGCCCCTCGGTATAAGAGAGATTCTACTTCCCATTGAAGAATTACCTCGGGTGGCCTCGGTCTATAGGGTTGCATCTGATGTTTCCTCCTGAGGGCTGGAGTATAAATTTTCAGAGAATACAGAGATGATTTTGAGTCTTTTAGCGAATGCAGGGACTCATCTGTTTTCTCACTGAAGAATTCTGACTCATCAAAAGGGAGGTACTGGATAGTGTTTGGACCTCTCTAGGAATGATGATTTCAGCTGATGAAACAGCTAGAACAGAGGCCAAATTTCTGGAAGCTGTTTGCTGCATCTACTGCACCCTGGAGGGCTACCTTTGCCACTAGCTTCCCCTGATCTAAGAGAGACTGAAACTGGGCCACTGTCCTCTGTGGGAAACTTGTCTGAAGTCTGCCAGCCTGGAATAGGTATTAAAATTGTATTTTACTAACAGCGCTTGGTAGTTGGCAACACGAAATTGAAGGCCTGAGGAAGAGAAGACATTCCTTCTGAGGAGGTCCAATCTCTTAGGGCCTTTATTGCCAGGGTGTCCCTTTCACAGTATGACCTAGTCCTTTCAGTATTGGCTGTACAACCATCAAGTTGGGGGCAGAATGGGAGAATAAGAATTGAGCCCTTTTTGCAGGTACAAAATACCATCTCTCAGCCTTTTTCAGTGTCATGGCAGTTCTAGTATGGTCTCATTGATGGGTAAAGCCACCTTACACAGTCCCTGTGGCTGCAAGATGTCCAGGAGCCGGTGGTGAGGGTCCTGGACCACCTCTAATGGTATCTGTAGGTCACTGGCCACGTTTTGTAACAGCTACTGGTACTAGCAATGGTCATTGGATGGAGAAGGTGAACAAGGAGTGACTGCTTTGACCAGGGAAGATGAAGAGGTAACCATTTGAACCACTGGTACCTGCAGATCCAGTTCCATCTCTTCTTCCTTGTACACTGACTCCTGACCAGGGCCTGAACACCTGCCATAAGGATCCTGTGAATCCCAAAAAGAGGAATCAATCAGTTGTAGGGGACCCCTAGGGAATCAGTACCACCAGTCCTGCAGGGTTCATACCTGGCAGAATGGCGAGTGTCACCCATCGACTGCCTCTGTGGAGATACCAGCGTGGCCATCTTATCTGATTCATCCAAGTCCGAGAACTGTTCCATTGGTAGTGGTGCCGTCAGTACTGGGGCACTTCTGCTGGATCATTGGAGGTGAGACAGGTCCTACAATAGTGATGTAGATTCCTCTGGAGGAAGAACATCCCTTAGGAGGGCCAGGCAGAAAAGAAGTGGAGACTGCATATAAGGGAGGCATATACCCTCTGTTGTTATATAAGTCTGGATTCACCCTAGTGTCCAAAGGGCTCTGATGCATTAGCAGTGATCAGACAGTTTTTAGGTGGATGAGGCATTACCGACAATGGGCCTGGACCAAAAATAAACAAGCACTTATTTTTATGCTTCGGTACCAAGGTGACCAACGGAAGCAGCAGATCTTTCCTTTTACATATCTTGCCCTCAGACTTGGTATTCATCGGAGCAAGTGCCTTAGGTTCCGTTCATGAAGTCTCACCCAACCTGTACTGGCTCAGGGAAGAAATTCATTTCTTATGGACAGTCCTCAATGGGGATCTGTCCTTGCACTCATGAGTGCACCCTCTACTCTCCTAAGGAGTCCTGGAAGAAGGGTCCTTTGGCTTAGATGTTGAGAGCTCCACTCCAAGGCACATGCTTGGAGGGCCACTGCTAAACAGTTGAGACTGATGTATGGGGGAAAGGGGATCTCCCTCTCCCAGACAGGAGAGGTGCTCCACATCCTTCTCCATCAGGTGCTTCTGTAGGCAAAACTTCTGGGCTTCTTGAGTTCTGCATGAGAAGGAGTGACAGATAGTGCACTTTGCATATATATGAGCCTCACCCAGACATTACAGGCAGTGTTGATACTTATCACTGATGGAGAGGATTGAGGGCAGGAGACACAATTCTTGAATCCTGGGACTCTGGGCATAGTCCTGGAGCCAGGTGAGGGGTTCCCCAAATGGGGAGAAAGAAGTACTCTGTATTATTCTATATACTTTTCAGCTACTAATCTAAGAATATTACTATTGACAAATGTGTTCTATATCGGTTATACAATGAAGTGAAGGAGGATACAATTCTGACTCAGGCCATGTGGCAGTAAGAAGGAACTGGAGAGGTGTTGACACAAACTGCCGGTTATACCCTTGGTTGGGAGCATGAGGAGAGCCATTTCACATGTGTGGACCAATGTATACTATTTTCAACAACTTCTGGACTCAGGCACATGGCGCATGTGTATCCATGTGTGAAATAAATATAGGGACCATCACTCAAAGAATTACCAGACTTGATGTTCTCTCTCACACAGTCACAACCAGCCCAGAGACTTTTACAGATTTGGGGGGCTCCACCCATCATTCTATTGGACCTGAGTTTTTTCACTCTCAAAGTAAACCTGAAGTCTGGATTGACTGAACCCACTGCTACATTATGACACAAAAAGTTGGATGAATTAGTGCGCCGTCTTGCTTGGTCTGTCTCGCTGTGCCCCCCTCTCACACACCCAACATCCACAGCAAAGCAATCTTATTTATATTAAATAGTATTGATAAAGCATAGCAAGATGCTTTTTTCTGTGTATTATTAGTTCTAAGGGCTCTACCTGCACTGCTGCAAAAGCAGCAAATATTGGCTTTACATACGGTCAGTTGATTCCGCAAGGCCTTATAAAATAAAACACATCTTTATATGGCAGCATGCCATAAAGAGGTGTAGAGGTGACCTGGATTTGGACCAAACTCCAGCTCTAAATACAGGATTCAATTTAATTTCTTTAGCTTAGTTTGAGGTTGTACAACAATATTTCCAGGCTTAGAATTTACTTTGGTTCTGGGCTAGAGTATTACCCTTGTGTGACAATGGATTAAGGATCAGGCTTCCAGGAGCCTATCTTGAAAATGCCTTAAATGACAAAGAACAGACTCGGTTGTCATGAGGAAGTGGCTATGTCAATCATCTTTCCTTTTAGTGAACCTAAAAGGTCTCTGTGATTGACTCTCCTTTTTGTTTTTAACTTCTAGGGCTTGTTGACATTCAAAGCTTATTTCTGGCTCACTGGTATGCCCATCCATTACATCACTAATATTCAGCTTATATAGATATATGAATGCAGTATACTGTAGCTATAGAGGTAAAACTAGGCTCCTTAGACATTAACAAGTGGATACAGCAATCAGCCTGAACACAGCCTATTACCACAGTAGGTTTCAGGATCATTCTCAGAAGTTTCCCTCCTCCCATCAGTACCAGTAGCCTCATTGTAGTATGTATGGAGAAATACTCTCTATCCACACCAATAATTAGATCTGATTAAGCATTAATAACTTCATATGTGATTATGCAGTATACGAATCTTTAGAATTAAAAAGGAGACATATATCCTATGCACACAGTATGAGATACACAAAAGGAGAAAGAATATACAGATGGGGATGTGATAATAAGGTAAGGGACAGTTAAAATGGAGGGCTTGGTGGTGGTGTGATGTGGGGACAGGAAGGGTGTATCAAGGGAAGGGCTGCAGCATGCAGGGCTCTGGATAGTCCATAAGGTGTCTGGAGAGACTTCTGTAACTTCTGTAAGGCCTCAGAGCTGTCTAAGTTATGCCAGGCCTCTTCAGTTCCCAGAACAGACCAGCATCACGAGGGCATAAGGATTGCTTAAAGCATCCTCAGGTCCCCTGCCCCTAGGGTGTGAGCTCTGTGCTGGCTCCTTATTTGAACAAGGCCTCCAGACATTTTTAAGGTTGGTCCAGCATTATTATTTTTATTATAATAGTGCAGAGAAGCACTCAGTCATGCACTAGGACCTCATTTATGGTTGGTGGTGTACAATCACAGAACTTCAGTGATGGAGAGGCAGGGAGCGTGATATTACAAATGTTTTTACATTTTAGGGATAACCTCACATCACATAAGCATCCTTTTGTGACTTTATGTATATTATATAGATGCTACTAATTTTTTAGCTTTTAGGCACCAATATAACAACTGTGATGGGAACCTAATAATTATCTACCTACAATTTTATCACAAAACATTTTATTTATGACACATATTAGGGTAAAAAGTGGTACATATCACAACATGTTAAGATAACTATATCTATCTACCTTATGAGAGAAGACTCAAAGAGCTTGTCTTGTCTTGCTTATTCCAAAGAAGGCTCAGGGGAAAATATAATTTCTTTCTATAAATACATCAGAGGGATAAATACCAGGAAGGGAGAGGAGTTATTTAAGTTAAGCACCAATGTGGACACAAGAACAAATGGATATATAAACTGGCCATCAACAAGTTAGGTATGAAAAGGTTTCTAACCATCAGATGAGTGAAGTTCTGGAACAACCTTCCAAGGGGAGCAGTGGGGGGAAAAAAAACCCTTAACTGACTTCAAGATGGAGTTTGATAAGTTTATGAAGAGGATGGTATGATGAGACTGCCTGCTATAGCGTGTTGCGGAACTGTGACTCCTAGCAGCAAATATCTCCAATGGCTGGTAATGGGACACTAGATGGGGAGGGCTCTGAGTTATTACAGCAAATTCTTTCCCAGGTGTCTGGCTGGTGGATCTTGCCCACATGGTCTGCGTCTAACTCATCACCATGTTGGGGTTGGGAAGGAATTTTCCCCCAGGTCAGATTGGCAGAGACCCTGGGGGTTTTCGCCTTCCTCTGCAGCATGGAGCACAGGTCACTTGCACGTTTAAACAAGTGTAAATGGTGGATACTCTGTAACTTGAAATCTTTAAATCATGATTTGAGGACTTTAGTAACTCAAACAGAGGTTTGAAGTCTATTACAGGAGTGGATAGGTGAGGTTCTATGGCCTGCAATGTGCAGGAGGTCAGACTAGATGATCATGATGATCCCTTCTGACCTTAAAGACTAGGAGTCTACATAGGATCTGGGCCTGCTGCCAGTGAAGTCAATGGAAATTTTATATGGAAGCTAACAGTATGACAGAACTGAAAATACCAAATATTCCACATGAATAATTTTGGCAACAATAAAGTCATATCCTCATCCCAATGTCATTATAACCAGCTATCCTATGCTATTTTATGATATTCAAAATATCTCTGCTTTAGGATTTTGGGTTTTTTTTTTTTATGTATATAACATGCATAGTACCAATGCACCCAGTCTGGGAGCTGACCTAATTTAATAAATCCTAAATTCTGCAGAACCTATGAATGGTAAGGACTTCAGTAATTATGAGGTCCCAGCGCAATCTATCCAGCACTGACTATGGGTCAGGAAAAACTCTCAGGTCATATTAATACTTAGGTAGCAAAAATAACTCTGTCACAGATTAGTAATGAATGGTGAAAAATGGATAACTGAAAACTGATGAAGTGAAGAAAAGAAAGAAATCCCAGATGGTAGAAAGAAAATGATTTGAGCACTGCAATGGGATTATTATTTCTGATTCAGACCCCAAATTGTATTATTCTGATTATCCTTAAGGCCGAGGGTTATTATATCACTGTTTACCAGAGATTCTGCCTGAGGAACTTCTGACATTAAAGTTTCTGAAATTTCATGGAGAATTTTTGAATCCATTAACCTTAAAAAAGCTTTTATCAGTCTCTGAATTAAAGCAAACAAACAAAAAACAGCAGAGATATCCTAAACAGTAAGCGATTAAACTGAAAAATGAAAGACAAAACATTGAATTAAGCAATAAGAGATGGTAGTAAAAACAGACTGACAACTTAGCTAGTGAAGAAGTTTCTACATCTCCTGAAACGTGAGTAGAATAAAAACAAGCATCAAAGGCCAACAGGCATTTGGCACGTAATATGTTTTAAACTAACATTATTTTCTCCTTCCTTGTGATATTTTTTCCATACACAAAAAGCAATGACATATGTTTAAATGTGAACTACTAATTTTAGATTAAGGGAAACAACCAAACAAGAAATCTCTCTGTGAAAGAGCACAGCATGTAATATGAAGGATTAACTTTTCTTCATAAATGGCACTGTTTCTGCAGACTGCAGATTCTTGGAAATTTAAAAGTGCACAACAGAGAAGACAATCATAACATTTACATATTGCTACATGCATCAGGATTTCAACTCCACAAAACTGAGTTGGTCACTTCCTGCTTCATTGTGGTACCCCAACATGGATCATTCTTTTAATGTCACTGCTACCACTGGAGCCCAATCATTGGAATTCCACTATAACAGCTACCATGAGGCCTAGAGCTGATCTTTAGAGATGCAGGTAACTGGAAGCTTTTGTTTACATAATGCAGTTTTTAAGGTATTAATTATAAATTTAGTTTTAAAGGGTTTCAAATAGGTAAATCCTACATTAGAAACACATTACATTAATTAGAAAAAAAACATTTATTTGATCCTCTATGAGCCTATTACATACTTCAGTAGATCTTTGATGGTAACTAGGAAGTCACAGAATGATGCATTGTAGGATGTTACAGCCAACTGCCTTACACTGAGGAAACTAAATGAAGGGGGGAAAAGTCAGTTTAAAATTAGTTATGTGCCAAATGCCCCACTTGCTCTTATTATTTGGGTATTTCAGCTCATCATGATACATATAAACCTAATTAAAATAATCATTTACACTTATATAACATTTTAATAGGGGGATGTTCAAAGTGGTTTACATATATAACCTACCTCCAAGATGGGTAAGCTGTACTAAATTAACAGATGGTTTAAATTGTGCGGTGAAAAGAGTTATGCAGAGATGTGAATTATCAAAACTAAGATAGTTCAAAAATAGCACTGAAGGGAAGAAACTCCAAGACTCCTTCCTCCCAACCCCTTGCTCTGACCTCAAAACGCTGATACCATTATACTCCAACATCTGTAATTCAATATTAAGAGCTCTAATATATCTTTCATTTTTCAAATACATATTAGGTTAGTATTGGCAAAAGTGTATTATACTGCCAAGTTGTATATGTCTCAGAATGAGTATGCTTTTAATATTCAAATAAAAAGAAATTCCCCTGTCTTGCCACAGAGTGTTTTCCTTGCTCCACATGTTATTCAGCTGGACAGTATTTCTTATGCTAAAGTATGTCTTGTTTAAAGGACTCATCTTAGAAGCAATGGAGTTCATAGAATCATAGCAGATTAGGGTTAGAAGAGACCTCAGGAGGTCATCTAGTCCAATCCCCCTGCTCAAAGCAGGACCAACACCAACTAAATCATCCCAGTCAGGGCTTTGTCAAGCTGGGCCTTAAAAACCTCTAACAATGGAGATTCCACCACCTCTGTAGGTAACCCATTCCAGTGCTTCACCACCCTCCTAGTGAAATAGTGTTTCCTAATATCCAACCTAGACCTCCCCCACAGCAACTTGACACCATTGCTCCGTGTTCTGTCATCTGCCACCACTGAGAACAGCCGAGCTCCATCCTCTTTGGAACTCCCCTTCAGGTAGTTGAAGGCTGCTATCAAATCCCCCCTCACTCTTCTCTTCTGCAGACTAAACAAGTCCAGTTCCCTCAGCCTCTCCTCATAAGTCATGTGCCCCAGCCCCCTGATCATTTTTGTTGCCCTCTGCTACACTCTCTCCAATTTTTCCACACCCCTTCTGTAGCGGGGGACCCAAAACTGGACGGAATACTCCAGATGTGGCCTCACCGGTGCCGAATAGAGGGGAATAATCACTTTCCTCAATTTGCTGGCAATATTCCTACTAATACAGCCCAATATGCAGTTAGCCTTCTTGGCAACGAGGGCATACTGCTGACTCATATCCAGCTTCTCATCCACTGTAATCCCCACGTCCTTTTCTGCAGAACTGCTGCTTAGTCAGTTGGTCCCCCTTCTGTAGCGACGCATGGGATTCTGTTGAACCTCATTGGATTTCTTTTGGCCCAATCCTCCAATTTGTCTAGGTCACTCTGGACACTATTCCTACTGTCCAGTTGTGCAGGGCTGAACTGAATTGAGTTGTGCAGGGCTGAATGCTAGTTAGCTGAAATTCAGCCCATTGTCAGTGGCTCCACATGTTTTGGAATCCTCATTGTAGCTCTGCTGTAGGCAGAGCAGTCACATTAGGGCTTCCATTCTCTTTAAACAAACAAATGGATAAATTTAAAAAAGTTTAAGAACATTTTCTTATAAATGGTTAATGTCTTAGTTTTTCTAATAATTTTGTGTTATGTTATTTTGATGCTCATTTGATTTTCATATTTGGGACATAAAAATACTAAAAAAAAGTTCAGGGGTTCAGTTCAGAATTCGCTCATTGATCAGTTCCATCTCCTAAAGGGCATGCAGTGGGTACTGAAAGTGAAAGATGTGAATGTCATTGACTTCCAGGCATCAAAAGTGGCAGCATTAAAAGTATTAGAATGGGAACAGCACATGGAAAAGCAGTTCCATCACTCATTTTCAGTTAACCACTCCAGACTGGCGAATCCTGCCTCCTTGTGACAGCGTCCTAAAATTAGCATTCGAGCATATCCTAAAAACTCAAACTTTACATCAGCGGGAGAATAAGGCTCCCTGTGACCAATGTGAGGTTTGCATGTGTATGTGCATGCCTATCTAAGTTAAAAATGGCCATCCTACATTTTGATAAGACTGTCTCTCTCAACATGCTTTATTAGTTTACCCATATATACCTCTCAAGCTGTTCAAAATACAGGGAATGGAGGCAAAAGACAAATTAAACTCTCTGGTAAATGAAAGATATCGTCATGTTTGCCCCTTTTTAAGCCACAATGCTTAGAGTCATTCTTATAGTGTAACTGGATTCTAATCTGAAAGCAATTTCAGTATGAAATCTCAGTGTGCCATTTACATTGTGCCACTAGGGAACTCAGGCGTGCTGTGCTTGAGTACCTGATCTGAATTTCACTTTGATAGTCACCAGATTGGCCATTAGTTAAAACGCTATAAGTTGTACTGTCTGTGGTTAATACACCACCTTTGCATCTGAAATTCCAACATGAGCTGTGTAATGATAAAAACTTTTACAAACATTGATTTTATGACAAAATACCTTTGGGAAAGTCAAATATTTTGTTCATGCAATAGCCTTCTGCTAAACAGAAATCACATTACTGAAAATCCCTTCTGTATTGTCCATATAATCTTCTCTTATATTTTCTTACTTTTCATACCAAACAGTAATGCCCTGAGTGTCAAAAGATAATACTGATAGACATCCAGCACTAGACTACATACAGATAAGAATGGTGCTTTTTTATTAAAAACACACACACACACACACACACAGCAAGATAATTTTTCTTTCTATCTATCTCTGAACTGTAATAAGAGCTAAGCAACTAAACTCATAGAAAGTTACAGTTTGCAATCAGACATTAAGATAGCAATACTTTTTAAATCAACACACTATCATATTACATCATACAAATTTGTTCCTAAGACACCCATGTAAACCAAGGTTTGAGATGCTTTGAAGATATTCTTATGCCATGGTGATGAGTAGCACACTAATTACCAGAGATTCTTGAAATCTATTTGCCATAGAAAAACATGAAATTTGCATTTTTACAGGGAATCTTTAGTTTTTACATTTGATGAAAAAAAAAAAAAATATATATACAGTAGAACCCCGTTTATCCAATCCTCCATTATCTGGCTCTCCATATGAATTGAACCGGGGCTGAAAAATAAAATTTTATTTTATTCTAATGATTGATGGCACAGGTAAGCTTCAACCTTGCTTAAAAATTGTAAATATAGCAATAAAACATTGTGTTCAACTGTTACCTATATATATTGTGGCTAGAGAAACTAAAGTTCAGCATTTCAATTTAATCATGGAAAAACATAGATTTTTATGTTTTTTTTATCAGAGAATTTTGTTGTTTTTAATCAGAGAAAAGTAGGATCTCTGCTAATGACTATAAGTAGGTAATCTTAACATATAGACTCCATAAATATATCCAGATATGGCTCTATGCTATATACAACTTCAGGTAAAATGTGTATGTGTAAATTGCTAAGTGACAAATCCTCTCTCTCAGATGTAGAGAGAGATCATACAGCTCCAAGTGGACACAGGGAGGAAAATGTGGCACACTGTAAGTGATTAATAATACAACATTTTCAGGGGTCAATACATTTCCATCTAACAGTCTCTATAAGCAATTTTAATCTAACATGTATTAGGAAGTTATTAGTATGCAATAATGTAATTCAACTGAAAAAAAATTCAGTATGACCAATGGAAATGATATTTGCTTTTAACTAGCCAAGCCAGCAGCAGGTCTAAATTATCTGCATCTCATTTTGGATTTAATTATTACAAAAACATCTCATTTGCTTTGAGGTATTACAATTATCTTCTCATTTAAATAGAGAGCTATTTTATTATGAATGCAGTTAATGAAGCAAAAGGTTGAAAATGTTCACAGCATCAAGTTTTAAAGTAAAATAAACTATTTATTAATTGGTCTTCAACTCAAGTTGAATACATTTTCATTCTCCCAAATGCTTAGTATACACCCAAGTGATTTATAATGATTTTTTCAAATCACAATGCTGTTAAGTGAAAAATTATGTAAGACAAAAAACTGATGACAAGTGCTGCCATGAATAATTTTTTTAAACGTTGCCTGTCAGACTGTGTCAAGCCACAATTTTAAAATGTAAGTGCTTATTTAATGTGCTGTTTTTTAAAAAAACATACAAATCTATGACTGAACAAAACTTGATATCTATTGCACACAAAAAACTACACTGGCCTATTTATAAATATATCTGACCAAAAAGTAACCTACAAAAACACTAGTAATTCTTTCACTCATACTGTGTATGAACATTAATATTTTAATTTCTTTTATAATTAACTTGTATTACAATATGTGCATCCATAAAATTAAGACTGTACTAAAATGTTTGTGATTTCATAATTGATTTTGTTTTATATATTTTTCTCTAAAGATTTGTAAATATTATTCTATTTCACATATTTATAAAATATGCATATCGCCACTTTATAAGTTAGACAGTATCAAGCATCCTCACTTGAATGTGGAACAATTTAAGAAATAAAAAATAAAATGTAAATTTACAAAAACAAAACACGACATATTGTTCATACAGAGATATGTGACAGCCCCCATGCTATTCTACCCTACCCTTCTAACATATAATGGATGGGCAAAGGGAAAGACGTTCCTTAGCAAAGCAAAATATTGGCTTCTATGCAGTCTCTCATTCTATAATTAATAAATAAACCACATCACAATCAGATGTACTAGATAGTACTGAAGAGATCCTTTTGAGGAATAAAGGCTGAACTGTACTAGCTTACTGACACACACAACAGAAGTCTTAGCATTTTTTCAAGTTCACAGTTTCTATCTGGCAATTAGAACTGCTCAAAGTTTTCAGAATTTTGACCAAAAATTGAATGAATTTTCCCATTTTTTAAACCAACTTTAATGGCAATATAACACATCAAATGATGAATAATTCAGGCTTACATAGAAAGTGCTATAATCTTTGTTTCATTAGCAATAGGTGGGACAACATGCAGCTAAAACTATTAAAAAGGGTATCTTTATTAAATACACAGTGTTTAATTAAATGCATGTGCTCCATGCCACATTCAGGAGTAAACCCCAGGCATACATCCCCTTAGCCTTTAGTCCTCCCCAAAATTTTATCATCCTTCTTCAGTCATTCTCATTGTACAACATTCCAATTATAACAACAAATAGTTTAACTTTCATCTCTATACAACATCCATAAGCCAGAAGTTACTAGCTGGAATTAAGTCTTTACTAGCAATTCAAGTAGATACATACTCTTTATGATATTCCAGTTTACTTAGTCAAAAATAGTGTAGTTCAGCTTCACTTGTCCACTGTCACTCATTCGGTATCTAGAAACCTGTTTCTTCCCGGAGTCTCTTCCCACGCTGAAGTATTAGCCTCAATATTATTATTCATCAATGTCATGTCTGGTATCTAAGATGACTATTGATAAGTGATTTCCCATTCTTCCTTCTTGAGTCTACTGCCTTATAGATGTCTGTGGTTTCTGCATACTACATATCCTTCCTAAGTGATCACCTCTTAAAAATGTAGGTCCACCATTCTCTTTATCACTTCTTTAATCCACCTTGTGGTTTTCTAAAGGCTAGATCCACAATGAGGTGCCCTCTCTCAGAGCAAGCAGATGTTTGGTTGACAGGCTACAATCACATGCTTCCTCTGATTGTTGACTATTTCTATTTTGCATTTTCCTACTACTTCTGGCTATAGCACATCTCTCATTGTCAGTAAGTTTTCTTCCTGCAGTTGCAAACCACAAAACCTTCCAGCCTTACTCTTTTCCCATATAGGAGTGACACATGCATTCATGCCAAGTCAGTAACCACATTCTTGGAGCTGTTACTGACAACTGTCATTACCCAAGTGTGACATATATTTTTTGCAATACCTCCTTGATCAAGGTAACCAAAATTACAGCTTTCTGTCTGAGAAATGTAACTTTCCTGCATATTCAGCTCTATCTGGATTTTGTCTGATGGCCACCCACCTTTTATCAACCTACTCACCACCTTATCTTTGTGTCTTATTCCATAGCTTCTTTGGTTTCCCTCTGCTTTGCTGTTAAAATTGACAGATTGAGTCAATCAACATGTTGCACAATGTTCTGACGTCCTTGCACCAACTCACCAATATCTGACATGTGTCTTGTTTAGGATGTTGAGCAACAATAATAATCATACAGAACAGTATCTGATTGGTAACTCATAGCACTTAAGGTGCATCAGTGTGCTCTGCAGTCTTGTTGGGGGCCTGTCCAGGTTCCTCCCCCACTCTGAACTCTAGGGTACAGATGTGGGGACCTGCATGAAAACCTCCTAAGTTTACTTTTACCAGCTTAGGTTAAAACTTCCGCAAGGTACAAATTAATTTTATCTTTTGTCCTTGGAATAACCACTGCCACCACCAAACTCTAACTGGGTTTAATGGGAAACGTAGTTTGGACATGTCTTTCCCCCCAAAATCCTCCCAACCCTTGCACCCCACTTCCTGGGAAAGGTTTGGTAAAAATCCTCACCAATTTGCATAGGTGACCACAGACCCAAACCCTTGAATCTGAGAACAATGAAAAAGCATTCAGTTGTCTTACAAGAAGACTTTTAATAGAAATAGAAGTAAATAGAAGTAAAGGAATCACCCCTGTAAAATCAGGATGGTAGGTACCTTACAGGGTAATTAGATTCAAAACATAGAGAATCCCTCTAGGCAAAACCTTAAGTTACAAAAAAGACACACAGACAGAAATAGTCATTCTATTCAGCACAATTCTTTTCTCAGCCATTTAAAGAAATCATAATCTAATGCATACCTAGCTAGATTACTTACTAAAAGTTCTAAGACTCCATTCCTGTTCTATCCCCGGCAAAGCAGCATATAGACAGACAGAGACCCTTTGTTTCTCTCCCTCCTCCCAGCTTTTGAAAGTATCTTGTCTCCTCATTGGTCATTTTGGTCAGGTGCCAGAGAGGTTACCTTTAGCTTCTTAACCCTTTACAGGTGAGAGGATTTTTCCTCTGGCCAGGAGGGATTTTAAAGGGGTTTACCCTTCCCTTTATATTTATGACAGGGCCCAAAAGGTATTTAGCCATAATGGTCTCTAGTGGTTTGTGATCTGATTTCACTAGTACACAGTAACCATTGGTTTATTGATGGAATCACTTAACCGAAACAAAACAGAGTTCTTTTTCTGTTGGTCATAGCCACACAGGGTCAGTTTCCAATAGGACTCTGCTTGTGTAAATCAGCTGACTGTCCCTTTAATTAAGCTGCCCCCCAAAACTTTTCTCCGGTTGGTAAGTGTATCCCCTGGTCATCATTAGCTTTACAACAAGGGCATCCAAAATCAGCTTCTTCACTGTTTCAAATACTTAATGCTATGTTACTGCACTGTGCCACTCCATGTTCTTCCTCGTATGCTGGCATATGTGTTCTGCTATTGCCCCCAGATCAGGCCAGAAGTTTGACAGGAAGTTTATCATCCCTACTAAGTGCTGCACACCATTTACATTACTGGGGCAGACATGTCCTTGACTGCCCTGTCTTTACTGCAGTCTGCCTTCAGCTCCTTCACTCTGAACAAATGATTTATGAGTTTTTTGGTGGAGAGTGGGGATAAGAGGGGCTCACTTTATGTTTTTGTCTTTTCATTGTTGCAAGAATCCCTGTATTTTGCCATCAAGAATGTTTTCTGTCTCTGTGCTGCTGTTCTCACCTGCAATGAGGATGTTGGCTGCAATGACTTTCTCAACATGAAGCCACTTCAATACCAACCACTATTCTCTGGAATACAACAGTGCTAACTTTTTCCTCAATGGGCATGAGCAGCCATCTGTAGTGACAAAATGTTGTTGCAAAAATCACCAGCTTTCTCAACACTTCATCCTGCTTTATGTGCCAGAACCCAAGCATTAAATGTATTCCTCACATCACAGAGTATAAATATTCTCTCTCTGGAAAGGTCTGGCAGAATTATCATCAATATATAAAGTACATAGTGACATCTTCTCGGCACCCAGTTCAATACCTTTCTGTCTAATGTAGATCTGTAATTTGCCTGACCATTATTTTACACTACCATGCTGCTTAGCTAAGCAGTAATATTATCTTCTCATTCTATGTTCTCTTTTGCTTTGAAGACTTCAAACCACTGCTTTTCCTCTAAACAGTCATCAACCTTGAAAGCACTATATACCATCTTAGGATCATATTTTTATTGACAGGACTAGCCCTGACTTTCTTGTATTGTGCATTTGAAGTTCATGAGATGTACTCTGATCAGATACATGGCCTGAAGAGATATTTCCACAGGGGCATCTCTAGGACTTGCCATCAACTACCACAAGGTTTGCTTAGCTGGATTGAATTGTTATTGAGATTGCATTTTACTACATTGTATGTTATCAAAGAGTGATTTCTCTAATGGTTGAGTTTGGATCCAGTTCAACCTTGGGAATCACATTGGATTGTCTAGCTGAGATCTAGCCATATGGCTTCCTACCAATATTGCTCATGCACTGGTGCTGGTATTGTGCCCAATTGTTTTTCTGTCTAGAAGGTCTGATCCTTATATGCTCTAGGACTCAGGCCACTGTCTGATCATCTTTAACAATTCTGGCAAAATCCTTCCCTGGCCTGTCTCCACTCTTACATTGTGAGTAAAGCAATTCTATTTTCCACACTCAATGCAAGTTCACGGCACTTCTTCCATCTGTTCACGCCATCTGCCACAGTAAATGCAACTTACTCTGGGTATAGATTCCTGATTATACAAGTCCTGGTCTGTTCTCATTGTGCATACTATGAAATACTACATGGATAGGGTGGTAAGCATCCTTGAACTTTCATCTTGCTGCTGCTGTACACCCATGTGTAGGAATCTATTTAAGCTAAAATTCCCTTTCCGGAACACTATTCATACTGGTGGCATTCCCTAGAACACACTCAGATTTCCAAAACTGCATGACACCATAACTGTTCACAATGCTGTCACATAAGGATCTCTCTCTTCTCCCTTGTATCAGATCCTTAAAGAACTTGTACCTGTCCACAGTTCTGCTGTGCTTTGGAAAATAAAAAAAGTCCTTAAAGTTGTGAATTGCCAATGCTGTGTTTGGAGAGGCAGATACTTCTTTATCCTGCTCCCTGATGAAACAAAATAGTTCCTGTGTTGCGAGAGATGTGTGAGCTCTAAACTTTTACTTCCAGCGAGGCTGTGTCTTGGCTACATTCTTTTCAGCAAAATCCAGAGTGCCTCAGGGCTTCAGGCTATGTTCCATGATTCATGTTGACTGCTGCTGCACTCTGGAGCACCTTATAGCCATCTTTCAGCCCACCATGTTTCATTAGCAGTTAGTGATGTAAAACCAGAGTTGTGAGAAACAGAGTTTTAATACAAATTCTGTATGGCCAATTGTCATAAAAATAAAGGGAAGGGTAACCACCTGTATCATAAATATAAAGGGAAGGGTAACCACTATAAAATCCCTCCTGGCCAGAGGCAAAACCCTTTCACCTGTAAAAGGTTAAGAAGCTAGGATAACTTCGCTGGCACCTGACCAAAATGACCAATGAGGAGACAAGTTACTTTCAAAGCTGGAGGGAGTGGGGTACAAAGGGTATGTCTGTCTGTATGATGCTTTTGCCGGGAACAGATCAGGAATGCTCTTCAGAATTTCTGTTAAGTTAGTAAGTAATCTAGCTAGAAATGTGTTAGATTTCCTTTTGTTAAATGGCTGGTAAAATAGGTTGTGCTGAATGGAATGTATATTCCTCTTTTTGTGTCTTTTTGTAACTTAAGGTTTTGCCTGGAGGGATTCTCTATGTTTTGAATCTGATTACCCTGTAAGGTATTTACCATCCTGATTTTACAGAGGTGATTCTTTTACTTTTTCTTTAATTAAAATTCTTCTTTTAAGACCCTGATTGCTTTTTCATTGTTCTTAAGATCCAAGGGTTTGGGTCTGTGTTCACCTGTACAAATTGGTGAGGATTTTTATCAAGCCTTCCCCAGGAAAAGGGGTGTAAGGTTTTGGGGAATATTTTGGGGAAAGATGTCTACAAGTGGGCTCTTTCCCTGTTCTTTGTTTAACACGCTTGGTGGTGGCAGCATAGGGTTCAAGGACAAGGCAAAGTTTGTACCTTTGGGAAGTTTTTAACCTAAGATGGTAAGAAAAAGCTTAGGGGATCTTTCATGCGGGTCCCCACATCTGTACCCTAAAGTTCAGAGTGGGGAAGGAACCTGGACACCAATATTACATACTTTCCATATCACACCTACAAACAACCCCAATTACACCCCTAGTCCCTCAGCAATAAAGGTCCTTCATGAAATCTGATCCTCTCTTTCCAGTTCAAATAGAACCTTCATTAATGATTTCTTCCCACACAAAAGCTGCTTATGGTGGGAATTTAGGATGAGAGTATATATCAGTAATATATGACACATATATTACAGGGAAGGTATAATTATAAATCCCACATTTCCTTTTTTCAAAATATTTGTATTTCTTTAAATTTCACCTTGTTAGAATATGGGAATGCATAGTTAGGGCACGCAAACAACCCTAACTCCTTCCCTGTAGTTACACTATGCAAAAACTATATGGTTGTAATTAGATTTTTAGTGTTTGTAATTCCAAATTAGATTAAAATAATTTTAAATGGAAGTTGACTCTCTCTCTTTGTGTCACCGGTGTACGAAAGGACAGAGTTAACATTGTCTGGGTGCTTTAACTATGTATTTCCCTTCTTTTGATGTGATTGGATTCTAGAAATCTGAACAAAATAAGTAGTCGAAAAATTTCCATAAATGTTAATTCAAATTCAGAACCAAAATTTTGATTTCACTTCATTCAACATTTTCATGTTTGCTTTCCATGAACATTTAAATGTTAAAAATTAACCACCATATAAACTCACAAAAAGTGACTATTTGTTAAAACGTGGGTTTGCTCATCCAGCCCTGTTACCTGTGGTTTTCAGAACTCCAACCGGGGGCAACTTCACTATTTCACTCCAGGCAGTGTAAGGAATAAGTCAACAGGAATACAGCACTTCTGTCTCATAAGATTCATATACGTAAGCGTGCTCTATCTAAAACTGAAGTTTATTAGATTTAAGCACACACAAACATAAGCAATAGGTTTAGAGAGTCCCATATATTTGCCTAATGTCTGGAATGTCTGGTATTGAGTAATTAACAACAGGTTCACAGCCGCCAGTTGCTCACCCACGGGGGAGAAAGGGTGTCAGGAAAAACATCTCTCAAGATGGCTTCAGAGAACTGCTCCAAAGTACACTCTGTTAGCTAATCTTTTATAACTAACTTCTACAAAACACATAGGTCACAATGACCACTACTGGATCATCACTTTTCTAACTTTCAATAAACTTTTAATATCAGAAGCATCTAGATTCCAACCACCAAAAGTTTCAGACTCAGTTGTTTACTTGTCTGACCCCTCCTCCCATTCTGATTAGCAGAAACTGTAGCTCTTTTTGACCTTGCTTCTGAAAGCCTCTCTACAAATTAACCCTTAACTATGTAGTGTTCTATTTCATTAATTCAGGCTGAATGCACATAATATGGTTGCAATTGGCTTGATCATATTCTGGGGTATAAACACCCGACAAATCCAGAGCAACAGCCCAATAGTTAAGTGAGATGGAAACCTGCTACTGACACTAGCTGTCCCCAGTTCAATTTAGAGTGTCCTATACTGCAAGCACAATCAAACTGGGGCTATTTATCCTTGGAAGGGCAATTAGAATGTTGATCTTAAACCTATAGTTTAATAAATGGGTGGCCATGTTATTGTTTACATTGCTGTTTGTTATTGGTTACACTAAAGAATGTTGTTTTCCTAAAGGGAATTTTATATTAGAGGGTGGAAATCAGTAACATCATCTGTTTTCTACACATCAAGGCTTTTTTCTTCCCTTCTCTTACCCTCCTCTGAATGGGCAGAAAGATTATACTTTTTGTCTTGGAGAATATGGATGATTTACTCATACAAAGGAGGCTGCATGAAACAGTCAGAGAAACTTCTAGTAGAAATTACTTAAGGCCACAGGTAACTTGGGAGATGGTAGAATTTTGGCTGTAATAGTAAACCCTGGGCTAAGAGTTTTAATGCACTTTTGTTCTGCAGGCTGGTAGGTAACTCCTTAAATAGAGTCATAGTAGTTCATTTTTGCATTTTGATAATTTTTCCCTTTATTTAATGTTCACATAAAGTAATTTTTCCATAATCCCCCCTTTGGTTTTTCAATGAAATAACCCAACCTCCTTCAACATCACCACCTCTTCACGTACACTACTCACAAGCCGTCCAAGGACTGTAACTCCTGTGGGTTGTTTCTCTCCAGTGGAGTGGGCAGAAGGAGTACAACAGACAGAGCGTGAGAAGCACTTGTTTGCCAGAGTTCTTTTCTGGACAGTTCCAAAACTCCCCCTCTCACTGTACTTCTTTGGCTTTGTTTTGTTTTGTTTTTTGCTTTTCATGAAAAGCCAAATTCTCCTCTTTGCACAGAAAGGCTGTGGGTGTATTGTGTTGCATCTTGGCAGTTTGAGTGTAAAAAAAAAAAATCTAAAAAGGTTTTTGTGCCTTAATAGGAAACCTCCATTCAATCATATCTTGTACATAAGCCACCACTGGTGATGCCAACACAAGTCTGGGAGGAGTGTTACTTTACAGATGATCCAAAGCAAACAGAGGGACTCATATGCTGAAGGCCCTGATCATTTTTCTTTTCTTTTTTTCTTTTTTTTTAAAGATGAATGCCTAGACCAGGGATCAGCAACCTTTGGCACGCAGCCCATCAGGGAAATCCACTGGCATGCCGGGACGGTTTGTTTACCTGCAGCATCTGCAGATTTGGCCGATAGCAGCTCCCACTGGCCGCAGTTCGCCACTCCATTCCAATGGGGAATGCGGGAAGCGGCGGCCAGCACATCCCTCAGCCCGCGCCGCTTCCCGCAGCCCCCATTGGACTGGAACAGTGAACCACGGCCAGTGGGAGCTTCAACTAAACAAACCATCCTGGCCTGCCAGCGGAATTCTCTGATGGGCTGCATGCCAAAGGTTGCCGATCCCTGGTCTAGACCATTTAAATTTAAAAGGTCAAATTTATGGTCTAAAAACTTGCTATTGTCTCTTAAAGCTAATTTTTTTATAGTAACATTACGTTAAGCCGATTATACATTCTCAAGTTTCGTGGCATTATGTTAAAGGGTCACAGTTAAGGCTGCCAGTCTTACAGTGAGCCTAGAAGCTTTGATTTGGTTCAAGGGTATTATTACAGCAGCTTTCAACCCTGCCTTCTTGTTCAGTTACTGGGTTTTACTGAAATCTTCCTCTTTCACAAGAAGAGAGCAGGTAAGCAGACCTGTCAGAGCAAAATGCATATTCCAGCACAAGAGTCTGCTGAAAATAGGCCTCCTCCATGAGGTAGACATTTTAACCACATCGCAGCCCTTCTTTGGGAAATTGACTTTTTTTTTTCTTTTTAAGAGATGAATGTGTACATACACATGCACACACGAGTAAAGAAATAGACTTAATTTTAGGTCTATTGATGTAGAGTAGAATACTGGCAACGTGATATAGCGCTTAAGACAGTGATTCTCAACCTTTCCAGACTACTGTATCCCTTGGAGTCTGATATGTCTTGCATGCCCCAAATTTCACCTCACTTGCTTACAAAATCAGACATAACAATACAAAAGTGTCACAGCACACTATGACTAAAAAATTGCTTAATTTCTTATTTTGTCTATATGAAATTTTAGTTTGTACTGACTTCACTAATGCTTTTTATGTAGCCTGTTGTAAAACTATGCAAATATCTAGATGAGTTAATGTACGCCTTGGAAGACCTCTGTGTATCCCCAGGGATATGTGTGGCCCTGGTTGAGAACCACCGGCTTAAGCCAGTAATTCAAATTGAGCCTAGATGACTAAGTAATGATTGGATGTGGCTGCACACTAAACGCTCTTTGCTAGTCTACATGAAATGAGTTTGGTGCTTGTAATTAAATTCACAACGGGCAGCGGTTCATATAGCAGAAACCACTCCTACCAGATGACTCTCTTTTAATCTCAAGGACAGCCAAGTATTGAATGGGCACAACGATGGAATTATTCTCTCATCCCTAGGTGTGGTCCCTCCAGATCAGAGTTGAGGAACACTGTTAGTGCACCCTAGAGAAACCTACACTCCAACTGTGCATACAGCAGCTATTCTATGGCTTGATAGTGCGGGAGACTGAGTGCTCTATCTGGAAGCTAGAAACCTTCATGCAAGTTCAATTCATGCCTTTCTACTGTAATAACTAATTCTTGACCATATCTCTTTTAAAAAGCTGTTCAGCAATCTGTATTCGATAAACTGATTTTGTATCTCTCCTCTACAATGATATGCATATAATGTCAAAAATTCTCCTAGCATGTTTGTGATTATTCTCCAAAATTACTAAGAAACAGGTCTTAAAACAAAACAAAAAACACTGAAGGTATTGATCTCACATGATTGTCCAAACAGATAATCAAAGTGATACATTTGTTTTTCCAAAAGCTTACACCATTAGTCACTTTTTAAAGTTCCATGTATTTCATAAACTGCACATTAATAATTTTAACATCAGACCACCAAAAGAAAATCAAAAGGCAGATTTTTCCACATTCTGAAAAGATATCAAATGTCATAATTATACTACCTAATACAAGTAACATACACAAAGTAAGATAATCAAGTTTTTAGTTGGCAGGCCAATTTCTTAAGGCCAGCTTGTCCTAATCACTGCTGTAAATGGGGATTGTAAAAGTAGCCACTGGAGTCTGCAGCTATTGGTCCCATTGCAGGACAGAGGTATTAGAATGGTCAAAAATTGGACTGTCCCATGGGAAATTCTAGTATTTCAAAATTAGATTTCATCTCAAAAGAGGATGAAAAGTTGAAATTTTTCATGGAACAGAAAGTTTTGACAAATTTCAGTTTGAAAATGTTAAAATGCTTCATTTTGCTATTTTTTATTAAAGTGAAACATTTCAACATTCCTGAATCAAAATGTTTCATTTCAAACAAGTTTGATTCAGTACTGAACTGCATCCACCTGAGCTGCCATGGTGCTTCATGCTTTCATTCTCCTCTGCAGGCCAAGCACCGGAACCAACAACATATCCCCCAAATGCAAAACAGTGATTCAAACAGATAGGAGACAATGGTGTATCATGAGAGAGGTAATCTGAAGGGAGCCTAGCCTATAGATGAGGATGGGGGCATGAGCATCCAAACTACCACTCTCATCAAGCATCATGGCATTTCTGGTGAACGCAGATTGACTCCCAACTGACCTAAAAGAAAACGTTTCACTTCAGTCTGAAAAACCCAAATGTTTTAATTCGAGTTGACCTGACTTGAAAATAAAGTTCTTTCATTCAGACTTTCTTAATGGAAAATTGAAACATTTCAGCAAAATCAAAAATTTCCCATCAAATAAAAATAAATTTCAAACAGAGCCCCGACAAATATCAGTTGACTAGTGCCAAGAAACAAAGACCATTCTTTTACCAGCATGTATCACATCTGTATTACAAATTGTCAGAAAAAATTGTTTGGCAAAAACTGAGTAAAAGTAGTCACTTGGAACCCAGCAGGGAACTAGATATAAAGTTCACATTCTTTAGCGTCTATCTCCTTGCTAACTGATTACATACTTTCAAAAAAAACCTCTGACCAACATACAGCAGAACTATACTCAGATAAAAATTTAAATGCTGGCAATTATTTTTAGTTACAAGCAATTTCCTTAACTTCTTTTTGAGTACCACAATCAATTGAGATAGATCATAAACTGTTGGAAACAGTCTTACAGAAACAATTGTACAAAGCATCACATGGACTTCAGAAAGGCTCTTCTAATGTTTTAAAGAGTACCTATATATAGTTACAAGCAAGTTGCTGAGAGAAGAGGAGGAGTTTGAGGGAAATATGGACTCAAATACTATCTGCTTCAGAAACAACCTCAAACGAAATACAAGATGACTCAAATGTACAACAGCCTGAAATACGAATTCTAGAATGACGATCAACAGAAGCAGCTCAGGCCAGACGTTCAGCCAGAGGCAGATTAATCCTTTCATCTGTCACAACGTTTGAGTCATTTATCCTGACCTCCATCCTAGGTGTCTATTTTATTAACAGGCTGAATCAATTTGTGGCTGTTTTTTGTTCACTTTATGTGTTACTTGCATTTGTGGTTTTTAAGAAAGGATATTTAGCTCTGCCATCTCACCTTTCAAAAAATATGTGACCTCAGCCAGGAAATAAAGATCAGTTTCTTACTAGGACTTTCTTATTACAAACCTTTATTACAGCCTGACATCCGGGAAGGAAAGTAACTTTTTCCTTATTGACTAACTCTACAGAACTTTTCCGGCTAACTGAGAGGAGCTTGGCACACAAAGCTGAACTAGTCTAACTGACAGCTCCATTATGGAATCTTAGTTCTAGAATGATTGCTACTGCATACATTTTCACTTAAGATCCTATTCAGGTAGGAGAGGCAAAGAACCTGAATGTAAATAAGGATTAACAGTATATGGAGGGTAGGTAGTTTTGAAGCTCAAAGCTACAATGTTCTTTCTTTTCCCTAACCCTCCCTCCAGTTTTGTTCATTTGCTGTGACACTGAGCCAACATTTCCTCTAAATAGGTCAATCCTCTGAGCAACCCCAATTCACAAACTCCTCAGGACTGCCCAGTGTCCAAAAGGCCATTTACCTTTTATTCTGAATAGGACCTTAAGTGAGCTTTTGCTTACCACAACATAATCATAACAGGGCTATAATAAGGGAAATTCAGAAGTTCAATTGCTTTGTTATTTGTAACTAAAACAAAAACAAAAGCATAAACCAGTCTTGAATACATACTCATTACTAAGACAGCAAGGTTCTAGTATTGTCTCTAGGCTCTCTCCTTCTCTTGATGTAATCTTTTCCCATGGCTCTACCACTTTTTCTCCTTTTGACTGAACTGAGTCTTCACTTTGCCTCAGGAGTGCATCTCCAAGAGCATATTACTCTCTGGGTAATTTTGAAATTTTGCCCTAATAGATTATTTTAATTCAAGAGGCAGACATAAATAATGGTTGTACACAGCTGCTCCTAAGTCACGTATTGTATAAGAATAAACAAAATGACTACTCCATGCATTTCTTGCTCTAACTGTTCTATAACCTATACAAAGTAAATAAATGTATATTTTCAAAGTGATAGACAAGAAAATAATGTGGATTCAGTGCAAGTTCCGTACGTGCAATGAGGGTAGAATGTAGCCCATCTACACACTGTAGTTATTTACTTTTTTACATACCAATAAGGCTAGTTTCTTGTATGCTTTTCCAGATAGCCATGCAATGCTGATGTAGATTTAAATTAGTGAGATGTGCCTCATATAGCAGGCCAAAATTTTCAAACAATACTTTTTGTAATTAAAAATGACTTCATTTGAAAATGGTTGTGAAAAATGGTTCTATTTTTTATTAAAATAAAAAAAAAGTTTGCTTTAAAAAGAATGTTTTTCAGTCCATCTGTCCCCCTCTCACCAACCAATCCACTTTTCCCATATTTTTCTCTTTCTCAGTGGAAAAAAGAAAACAAAAGGATAAGGGGGAAAGAGCAGGGATAATGTGAAAAGTGAAAACAAACCCCAAATATTTAACAAAATATGTTTCCAAAAAATGTGAGCAAAAAAAACCCAAAAATCATTTTCAAAAATTTACAATGAAAAATTTAATTCCCCCTCCCAAACAAAACCTCTTTGTTGCTCCTGTTCAGTGGTTAAACATAGCTCTTCATTCTCCCAAAATTGTCAAAGTGGCACCTTTCATGATCTGTAAATTTACTTTTTTTCTTTAAAAAATGTTTTAAAGTCACTGCTTAGGTAGTTTTAATTGAAATATATAGTGAATTTTAGACATCAAGGAACATATTCTGTGTGGTCCCTATGCCCCGAATAACTAGGATTTTAGTATAATTTAAATGAAAATGAGTACAACGTGGCTGTCTGTTTGAACAAAACAATAGCGGCATTTGTCCTTCTAGAATGTGTTGCAGACATTGGAAACCTTCCAAAATGTGTGTGACTGGATATAGGTGAAGAGCAAAGAGAACATGCATTGCAAATGAAGAAAATAACTGGAGAAGGAAATTATCCCAAACAATCTACTTGTACATATTTTTCTGTCTAATATTTTTGAAATCTTTGAAATAGTCTGTGCATATTTTAAGCCACAGGAGGCCTGCTGCAGGCAGCTTTAACTTGAAAGATTTGCTCTTACACAGCAGATTACTCTAGGTCTCATTGACCTTGGCAGCTATATCGGGGTCATATTTGCATACACATGACATATTCTTGAGCAATTTCTTCAATTAGACATATAGTGACTACTTCTGTGTTATGAATGCATGTACTTACTTACTTTCTAGTTGTTGTTTTTTTACCCTCAATAAACATGGTTTTAAGTGCGTCAAGGAAACACTATTCTGTGTTGAGATTTGGCTCTCCTTTTCTGTACATTATCAGAGCACACTGTGTGACATCTCCAGGTTTTAGCACAATGCATATTTTTGGACACTTCACTCCAGTGTCACATCATCCAAATAAGCTCAATTTCTAATGAGACTTAGAGTAATTATTTTGGCATGTAAAAGATCCATTGCATGTCCCTTTCCCCGTGGGATATCAGCAGCAGACAACATGGATGTAGTATGCTTTAGGCAGCAAAAGCGGCAGCAGGACATACAGTGGACACCTATTTCCCAATGAATTCAAACAGTTTCTGTTCACTACCCACTGATTATTTCTAGGCAGCTTTCTCATTTATGAAAATTGGACATTAAGCGCTGGAACCTCCCTCCATCCCCTGTTCTGCCTTTTCTCCCAGGGCCCTGCTCCCCATTCCTCTTCCCCGCACACTGTCACTTGCTGCTCTTTCTACCACCCTCCTCCTGCCAGTTAGGAGGACTCTAGGGATGGAGGGGTGAGTGGGGCAGGATGAGGGAAGGAGAGCGGGGCTCCGGGTGTAGAGGGTCAGCAGGGCAGGACAAGCAGAGCTCAGGGCAGGATGGGGAAGCCACCGGCACCTCTCTGACGGAGCTGTTCCTGAGTGCTCCACTGCTCCTCCAGGTTCCAGCAGCACCTGCTGCTCTTTCCTCCCCTTGGTGACAGAGACTAGTTACTGCAGGTAAATAGACTTTTAGCCAGGTTCCTTTTTGATCAGAAAGAAAAGGAGTACTTGTGGCACCTTAGAGACTAACCAATTTATTTGAGCATGAGCTTTCGTGAGCTACAGCTCACTTCATCGAATGCATACTGTGGAAACTGCAGAAGACATTATATACACAGAGACCATGAAACAATACCTCCTCCCACCCCACTCTCCTGCTGGTAATAGCTTATCTAAAGTGATCACTCTCCTTACAATGTGTATGATAATCAAGTTGGGCCATTTCCAGCACAAATCCAGGTTTTCTCACCCTCCGCCCCCCCCTCCCCCACACAAACTCACTCTCCTGCTGGTAATAGCCCATCCAAAGTGACCACTCTCTTTACAATGTGTATGATAATCAAGGTGGGCCATTTCCAGCACAAATCCAGGTTTTCTTACCCCCCACCCCCTTTTCCAAAAACCACACACACAAACTCACTCTCCTGCTGGTAATAGCTTATCCAAAGTGACCACTCTCCCTACAATGTGGTCACTTTGGATAAGCTATTACCAGCAGGAGAGTGAGTTTGTGTGTGTGTGTGTTTTGGGTTGGGGGTGGGTGAGAAAACCTGCATTTGTGCTGGAAATGGCCCACCTTGATTTTCATACACATTGTAAGGAGAGTGGTCACTTTGGATGAGCTATTACCAGCAGGAGAGTGAGTTTGTGTGTGTGGTTTTTGGAAAAGGGGGGGTGTGTGAGAAAACCTGGATTTGTGCTGGAAATGGCCCACCTTGATTATCATACACATTGTAAAGAGAGTGGTCATTTTTGATGTGCTATTACCAGCAGGAGAGTGAGTTGGGGGAGGGGGGGGCGGAGGGTGAGAAAACCTGGATTTGTGCTGGAAATGGCCCAACTTGATTATCATACACATTGTAAGGAGAGTGATCACTTTAGATAAGCTATTACCAGCAGGAGAGTGGGGTGGGAGGAGGTATTGTTTCATGGTCTCTGTGTATATAATGTCTTCTGCAGTTTCCACAGTATGCATCCGATGAAGTGAGCTGTAGCTCACGAAAGCTTATGCTCAAATAAATTGGTTAGTCTCTAAGGTGCCACAAGTACTCCTTTTCTTTTTGCAAATACAGACTAACATGGCTGTTACTCTGAAACCTGTCTTTTTGATCAGACTTTCCAGTCGAAAACCAGACACATGGCAACCTTAATTACATCTGTTGCATTTTGGCTGAGTAACATTTAAACTGAATATTATTCATTCAACTGTATACTGAACTTGATTATTATTGTTATCTAGAGGAACAGCATGGATAGATAACAAATAAATAATTCTGTACATAAATGGCATTGAGTTGACAATAAAACATGAAAGGGAAGATTTTCAGTGTGCTAAGAGCCAATTGTGATTAAAACAAAATTTAGGTGCAAACCCACAAACTCCAACAAAGGTATTTAAGTGAACAGGGACAGCTTGTTTCAAAAGATGGTGAAACTCTTAACTTAGTGCATTTCCAAAATGGGTAGAGTAAATACAGGAACCACTGAAGGTATGTCTACACTGCAGTTAGACACCCACAGCTGTCCCATACCCGCTAACTGTGGCTTGGGCTAAGGGGCTGTTTAACTACTGTGTAAACATTTGGGGTCAGGCTACAGCCCAAGTTCTGGGAACCTCCCATCTCACAGGGCCCCTGACCTGGACTCTAACCTGAACTCAGCATCTACACCACAATTAAACAGCCCTGTGAGCCCAAACCCTGTGAGCCTGAGTTAGCTGCCATGGGCTAACCACAGGTTTTTAAACTGCTGTGTAGACTTTCAGTGAGAGAACTAGTCAGACTATAGGAGCTTAAGTGCCAGCAGTGTGCAGAACTACTGTCATTGTGTCAAACATTCATCATCAGCCCTCAGCTTTATCAATACCTAGGCAAAAAGTCAGCATCTGGATCAAGAGCTGCCAACTAAGCTGAAGCCAAGTAAGACAGAGGTGAGGTTGGGAGGAATTGCCAAGTGATACAAAGAACTTGCCTCCTCTATGAAAGTCTCCATTATTGAGGGAATTTGCCCCTAAACTGTTAAAGCAGTATGAAGTCTTGGACTCCTCATTGGCATTGGACACCCAAATAGCCATGTTAGCAAAAACATCCCTCTTCCATCTGTGATTGGCCAGAGGATTATACCCCTATTTATTGGACATACACCTGAGCTAGATAATCCATGCACTTATGCCTCTAGGCTGGATTACTGCTACTTATATGCAGGAATCAAGGCAAATTTTCTGATAAAGCTCCTAAATACCTGCCTGTCTGCTTATCAAAATGGGTTTCCATAGACGTATCACTTCAGTGTTGTCCTGTTTGTACAGCAGAGTTGTGTTGAGTTCAAGGTCTATGCCCTGTTATTCATAGCCCTTCAGGGGATTTCTTTTAGCTACCTGAGAGATTATCTCCATATTTGGAACCATGACTTCCAGGGAAAACTACATTCAACTACAACACTGAAAAATTGTCCACAAGCAGGGGGAAGGTGATGAGTGCAGGAGACAACTGTCACAAGAGCTGACTTTATACTTTGGAGCTTACAACTCCAAACGGTAAGAATGATCATGGACCACACAACACTCACAAGTAAACATTGTACTCATTTCTTGCACTTAGCTTTTCCTTTCCCTTTTCCACAGACTTGAAACACATCCATTCACCCACAAAACCATACATTAAAAAAAAAATCCTATAAACTGATTAAACTTCTCTTATAGGCTGGGAAGGAAGAAAATGGGAGAGGTTGCTTTTATTATTTATTATTATTATTATATACTTGGGCTGCATTTTGTTGTAATAATTGGGCCTACAAATCTACCCTAAATGTGAGCTCAACTGTAAAAGTTTATAAAATGTCGCAATAACCTATAATAACAAAATGTTAATGGGAAAAACACATACAAGAAGAGATCAAATCAGCTCAAAGGCCTACTACTGTAACTCAAGAAGTTTTTTAAGATCATGCCTCGTAAGTAAGAACAGCATGACACAGGAAATCAATTGGTGGACAAAACATCAAGGAAATGAGTTGTTCCACCCATCACTCCCTTTTCGGGTCCTTAAAAAAAGACGTTGGAAGGAAGCTGGGTACTGCAACACTGGCTGACAAATATGAGAGAAGGGGAAGGAGGAAGCATCACCATCATGGTTGTCAACTTCACCATATTCTGGGATTTCAATTTTTCTTCATCCTAATCCTATGAGATGTCCTGACCAGACCAGGCCATAGAGATGGATCCAGATAATACCACCACCTCCAGCTAAATCCTAACTAACACTTAGGATGTGAAACTTCATCTCCTGCCCTCTTCTCCATCTCAAAAATACATCTTTTTCCTTCCCTACCTTACTTCTCTTTTCTATCACTCTCCTTTTGCCTTTTGTCTAATGAGAGTCTGGCTTAGTTGACCAAGATTGCCTGTTTTGCATCACTGCTGTAAGCCTGTGACCAGAAAGGCAGCTAAATGCAATGCCTAAACAGCTTGATGCTGATACAATTTTGCCAGGTCTCAAAGTGGATTATAAGTCACTGTGCCGTGCCTGTGTTTTTCCAGCAGCCAGACTGCATGTTAAGAGTCAACACCAGACACAGAATTTGCATTTTCTATCCTTGCTGTTCTTTTCTTTCCCCTTTTCTATGGGTGTTTTCTTGTTTTGTTTTCTAGAAAACAGGACTGGACTTCAACAGCAATAGCTCCATGTGAACTAACTTCTTCTCTTGTCCCAAAAAGGAGAGTTATTACAATCTTTAATATCATCCAAAAGACTGTCAAACACAAGGTTTTTCGTTATAAAAACCTCTCTATAGCTAAAGGGAACAAAAGATGGTATTAAAATAAAAGCCTTACTTAATACTTTACATGTCAAATGCTTTAACTCTCCCACCCCCTTTTCAGTATCTTTAATAAAAGGTTTAAAAGGATTTTTAATAGCATGTTTGCCATGGTACTAAAGATCTCTGTATACCAAACCTCAAACCTTGTTTAAAGCTGTTTAATGTTGGACAGTTACAGGTCATGTAAACACCTTTGACTCTTTCACCCATTTATTCCATCTAAATTAATACAATGACTTTAATACTACAGTGATGGGGCCATCTCAGTGCCAGATAGTATTACACATCTAGAAATAAATTTTCTAATAAATTCTTTGTATGTACGGGGCCATTCTGGACAAGACATTCTAGACAGCAGAAAACAGCAACAATAGACTTGACAAAAACTAATCACACACAGCATGAAGGACTGACTTAATCCATATTAGTTGCTAAAACATCTCTTGCAGTTGGATTATCAGAAAGAGCCCTTGTACAGTTCAGGAGGCAATATATTAAGGGATCAAATTTATGATTCATAAGACTAAAACTGTTACAAAATGTCATTGTATGATCTGGTCTTATCTACACAGGCAAGACCAAACTGTGTAATAACATGATGTAAAGACTACTGTGCAGTAACAATTTCCAAATGTCCAATATCATTTTGTCCATATAGACTGGCCCTTAGGTATTCTATCCTGAGGAGAATAAGTTACCATAGGCCGGATCCTGCAGCTTGATGCAGGCAAAACTCTTTCAAAGTTGATGGAGCTTTTGACTGTACCAGGATTACAGGAATGGGTCATATTTGTAATCCCTTTTGACAGAGAGAAGTAGATGGAAATACTGTATATATTTGCTAAAATACCTTCGGTATAGGAATTCTAGATGCACCCATTTAGGTACTGCCTGAGCTTCTCAACACTAAACATAACAGAATATTTTAATTCTTTATGAAAATGAAGCAAAGATGTAATTTGTTTTTTGGAATATGTACAATATTTAAAATATATATGAAACCATATCTCCAACAATATGTTATATGGACAGGGAGGGCAGGTAAAGGAACTTATAAAGTCTCAAATTAAGTAGTAATTTACTCTGCAGGTGTTCTCATATTGATGCCAGAAACTGGTCCAAAGTCATCAATGTACTAAGATGACACTATGAAGACAATACACAGAAATTTCTCATACAGAATATGCTGATGATTTCAATATAGAAGGGCAAAGCAACAAGAAATTGTGGGCTTTATTGTGCAACCCTTAAAGTCAATTAGACTACTAATGTGAATAAGTATTAAGGGTTACACAATGTAAGGGTTACACAATTAAGTCTATTGTGCATGATTATAGCTACCTGCTTGAAGTCTTTTAAACTTCAAGAAAATAAACATACAGGATATATGTGGTTTGGTACTAAAATTAGGTCTCTTAATATGCAATAGGACAGTGTTTCCCAAACTTGGGACGCCACTTGTATGGGAAGCGGTGCGGGCCGAGGGACGTACTGGCCGCCGCTTCCCGAAGCCCCCATTGGCCAGGCACAGTGAACCGCGGCCAGTGGGAGCCACGATCAGCCGACCCTGTGGATGCGGCACGTAAAGAAACTGACTGGGCTCGCCAGGGGCTTTCCCTGAACAAGTAGCATCCCAAGTTGGGGAAACACTGCAATAGGAGAACATTCAGTACTCAATAAATGTATCTAAAATTCTTTTAAATCCTCTTTTTCTCCCAAATCAAACAAAAGTTGCACATATTTCAGATATATGCATTTAGCAAGCTGTCTTGACCATTATCTTTTGAACGTTTATCCCCAAACCCTTAACAAATACCTCTGCTTGAAAAAGAAACATTGATGGTTTCTAGAGGGAATTGGACTTAGCCATTAGCAGTCAGATGGGTTGTTGGGCCAACACAGAGCTCAGAACAGATATGTAAAAGAGGCCACAAGAGCTCACCCAGGGAAGTACCACATTTTGACATACCAGACACTTTTTAGACAAATGTAGATAAAAGGCAGGATCCACAGATCCAAACCAAGGCCTGGGAGTAGCTCATGGACCCATAAAGTTTGGCTCAACTGTTGGGAGCATCACCAAAGAGGAGGAGAATGAGATACCATTCCTGCCCTGCCAATGCAAAAAGCAAGTAGAGGGTTGTTTTGTTGAGTGATGGGGAAAGAGGATTAGTCTTGAACATCACTGCTCCATAACTCAGAATATTTAATAAATATCAGCTTTTATTTCACTGGCTCTTCTAGTTCATTTTATACTGTTGACCAGCATTTTGACAATTCTGAATTTACAATCTCACAATAGCTGGTGTTTTTTCTTAAAGTTACAGGAGTCCAGAAGCTGCGAGTACATGAAAGTCTCTACTTTCAATTAAAATAAAGTAAGATTCTAGCCCTTGTAATTGTGGAAACAGCTTGAAAATGTGAACCTAAAGACTTAAAAACCATCAGGCAAATAAAAAATATTCAATGTGCTATTTTTAAAATCTCATGATTCTAAACCAATATTATTTGGAGGGGCCTGATTCAGTTTTGAATGCTTAGATTGAGCAATACTGATCCTGCTTGGATCTTACTTGCTTAGGTCTTGTAACCCCAGAGAGCCACAGGGATCCTGTGGTTTGCTGAGATACTCCTCTTTAGCCTTTAAGTCCTGTCATGAGAGATACTTCCTAAATCTTTTAATTTATTGGCCATTCTAAGAAGTCACTAACTACACATTTATAACAGGAATAACCCACCGGTGAGTGTGCTACAGGTTCCCCCTGTGCCTGACCTTCAGAGGATGAGTCTGTTGCAGTGTCAACTAGAGAGCCTTGGCTCTTTAGCTTAATCAGCAGCAGTGCTTTTAGCTCTGGAGGTCCCTGGTTCAAGCCCTAGTATATTGGTGAAGATGACAGCTGTCACATAAGCATCGCCTGAGAGCTGCATTCTGTAATAGGCTTACAGTGTTACAGCATGAGCACACACACACATTAGTTCTTAATTTAACATTCTTTTAAAAAACATACGCGCAATCTTACATACATTTCTGCCTTGTGATAATAACTTTTTAAAAGCTTTGGGCAATTTCTAACTACTTATTAGCACTGTAATTCCACAGAAGTGCTAAGGGACCCATTTATATCAGAGCTCAATATCACCCATGGGTTCTTTCTTTGTACTGATTTCCTTTACTTTGAAAGTGCAGAGTTCATTATTACTGCATCTGGGTGTTAACACTACCATTGAGAAGGCATGTTAGTTCCTGTAGAGGAGAGCTGGTTAAAGAAGTTTTGATTGAACCATATTCTGTTGGAATACATGACTATCAAAATGTTTTGCAAGATCAGGTCCATTTCATTAGAATTTCATTTTGGAAGAAAACAAGAAAAAGTTTGACAATGTCAAAACAGAATGCTTCAACAATTCTGGAATGGAATGTTTAGATATTTTCATTTTGAAATGACTTGTTTTCAAAGTTTTTTTATTGTGCATTACAATATAATACAAAAAAGTGAAAACCAAAATAAAATGTTTTGATTTTATCAGAATAAAACATTTCAAATGACCAGAAGTTTGTTGTTGTTGTTTTTAAATTTTTCCTTTGGAGAATTTCAAAGTTCTGGGGTATAAAAGAAGCAAAATTTCAAAATCTCAAAATCCTTTGCAAAATAGAACTTCTGTCCCCTGTACAGCACTCCTATACAATCTGGAAAAAAAAAGTCAGCCAAGGGAGTTGTACGTGGAAGTTATACATATGCATTTTGTAAGGATTTGCAACTGAATAATGTGTAAGTAAAAATATTTTACTTCTGTACACTACTTGAACGATACATTGCTAGATTTAAATTACTTAAACTACAAACTGAACTGAAATTTGTAGGCTAGTGTATTTGCTTGCTGTAGCACTATCAAATGAGTGAACTGCATAATTATGTTCAAAGCCATAACATTTCTAGGTCAGTTGACAATTGCATTTGGATGCACAGGAGTCCCAAGGAATATCTGAAAGTCATAATTGCCAACAGCTACATTTGCAGTATCCCAGTATTTTACTTAAGGGGCAGTGGTTCAGTCATTCAGCATTCATCTACCAATCAACCCAATGCTAAGTCATTATCATAAGCCTCTGACTCTCCAAACAGATGTGACCCTTGCAAGCTGAGAAGAAATTTTTCCATGTTAAAAAGAGTGCAAAACTATCAGCATTCATCAAACCTAAGGCAGACGGTGAACACAGAAATAAAAAACACAGCTATGTAAACAGTCTAGAAAACTAAAAACACAACAAAAGGAAATCAATTCTGAGCTAAGTGATATACTTAATCCTTTAACAGATATATTGCACCAAAACACCTAGTACCATCTAATTAATAACTCAGCTCAATGGCTGAAAAATTCTAGGCCTGATTCCCTTCTCATTTATGCCTTTTGTACCTCCATTTTCTTCTTTGGCATTGCTCCTGATTTACTCTGGGTTAAGGGAGAAGATAATCAGACCCCTTGTTTTTACTTGAACATGACGGCCCAGGTTCAGAAAATCTGACTCAAGAAGGTATAAATTATACCTCCTTATTCCAGAGAAGTGTTGACTGGTGAATGGTTCCACCAGTGCCCTATTCCAGGATTTCCTCTGCAAGGGAGGGGGAGCTACATTAACTCCCATCAGAGCACTGTAGGAGTTCTGTCAGAAGAAGCCACTGGGTAGGAAGGAAGGAAGGAAGGAAGGAAGGAAGAAAGGAAAGGAATTTGAAGAAAATATGGACTCAAATACTGCCTGTTTCAGAAACAAGCTCAAACAAGAAATACAAGATGACTCAAATTTACAACAGCCTGAGACAGTAATTCTAGAAGGATGGTCACCCCTTTTGTGACCACTTTGCACTGCTCCAACTTAACCCTCTGCTGGGCTTTTCACCATCATGGACCTCTGCTAAGATTTATGCCAACATAAAATGGGAAAAATATTGCATTACCCTTTAAAATACAGTACAGATGTTATTTTTTAGTTGTTTGCAACTGTATTTTATTTCACTATTCTTAACGAGCATCTGCCGTTTGTGCATGAAAAATCCAGTGGATTTATATACAAGTCTTGTAATATTTAGTGCCCCAAACACCCATTTACTTCAACTGAAATTTTGCTTATGTAAAGATTAAGGGATGTCTACATCAACACTTCCTGTGCAGCATGATGTGCACTAACTGTCTGTCTGGATCCAGCTGCTGTGCTCTAACAAGCTCCCTAATGCGCACTGATGAACTGAAGATTGAAAAAAGTGAGAGAGAAAAAATGCATGAAGCCTATAAATGAGTCATGGCCAAGTCACTGCCCAATTAAACTTATATTTGCTCAGCTGCAAAAAAGTTGGAGAAACTGACACACCCTTATAATTGAACAAGCAAGTGCTGCTATGATAGAGGGAATAAATATTGGAAAAACAATACTGTGAGAAGGCTGACAAAGAGAACTAAATTAAATGACCATGGAAGTTAATTACTGGAGAGGTAGAACATATACTGGGAGAGGCGATAAAGAGAAGACAGACAAATAGAGCTGCTACAAACTCAACTTGATTTAATGTGCACCTCCTTCTATTCCCTGCAGTATGAAAATTAGATCAACTGAACTGAACCAGTATAATTGGGATCAAAATCTGGCCCACACTTACCAACTTTCATGTATATTACGCATGGAAATTAGCAGCAGTCTCCTTGGTGTTGTGCAACTATAGATTAGAAAATAGTAGAAATCTGGCCCTTCTTTTCATTACATTAATTTTTATTCCGTGGAGAGAATGCAGCAGAAACCAAATCTTTTTCTGTGGGCTGTACCATGCCAAGCATACTGTTGATAGGCCTTCTCCTGACACATAATAAAGTCAAGTTCTAGGAGTCAGACGTCAGCCTTGCATTTGTAATAGCCCATGCAAAACAACTGGCTGTGCTCATTTTAAAAATCAGCTATAACATTGATAGATGTCTCACAAATTTAAAAAATATGAGTATAATTCCAATATTTGAATATAGAATATCAGGGTTGGAAGGGACCTCAGGAGGCCATCTAGTCCAACCCCCTGCTCAAAGCAGGACCAATCCCAAACTAAAGCATCCCAGCCAGGGCTTTGTCAAGCCTGACCTTAAAAACTTCTAAGGAAGGAGATTCCACCACCTCCCTAGGTAACACATTCAGTGTTTCACCACCCTCCTCATGAAAAAGTTTTTCCTAATATCCAACCTAAACCTCCCGCACTGCAACTTGAGACCATTGCTCCTTGTTCTGTCATCTGCTACCACTGAGAACAGTCTAGAGCCATCCTCTTTGGAACCCCCTTTCAGGTAGTTGAAAGCAGCTATCAGATCCCCCCTCATTCTTCTCTTCTGCAGACTAAACAAGCCCAGTTCCCTAAGCCTCTCCTATTAAGTCATGTGTTCCAGTCCCCTAATCATTTTTGTTGCCCTCCGCTGGACTCTTTCCAATTTTTCCACATCCTTCTTGTAGTGTGGGCCCAAAGCTGCACACAGTACTCCAGATGAGGCCTCACCAATGTCGAATAGAGGGGAAAGATCACATCCCTCGATCTGCTGGCAATGCCTCTACTTATACATCCCAAAATGCCATTGGCCTTCTTGGCAACAAGGGCACACAGTTGACTCCTATCCAGCTTCTCATCCACTGTAACCCCTAGGTCCTTTTCTGCAGAACTGCTGCCGAGCCATTCGGTCCCTAGTCTGTAGCGATGCATGGGATTCCTCCGCCCTAAGTGCAGGACTCTGCACTTGTCCTTGTTGAACCTCATCAGATTTCTTTTGGCCCAATCCTCTAATTTGTCTAGGGCCCTCTGTATCCTATCCCTACCCTTCAGCGTATCTACCTCTCCGCCCAGTTTAGTATCATCTGCAAACTTGCTAAGGGTGCAATCCACACCATCCTCCAGATCATTTATGAAGATATTGAACAAAACCGGCCCAAGGATCGACTCTTGGGGCACTCTGCTTGATACCGGCTGCCAACTAGACATGGAGCCATTGATCACTACCCTTTGAGCCCGACAATCTAGCCAACTTTCTATCCACCTTATAGTCCATTCATCTAGCCCATACTTCTTTAACTTTCTGGCAAGAATACTGTGGGAGACCGTGTCAAAAGCTTTGCTAAAGTCAAGGAACAACACGTCCACTGCTTTCCCCTCATCCACAGAGCCAGTTATCTCGTCACAGAAGGCAATTAGAGTAGTCAGGCATGACTTGCCCTTGGTGAATCCAAGCTGACTGTTCCTGATCACTTTCCTCTCCTCTAAGTGCTTCAGAATTGATTCCCTGAGGACCTGCTCCATGATTTTTCCAGGGACTGAGGTGAGGCTGACTGGCCTGTAGTTCCCAGGATCCTCCTTCTTCCCTTTTTTAAAGATGGGCACTACATTAGCCTTTTTCCAGTCGTCCGGGACTTCTCCCAATCGCCATGAGTTTTCAAAGATAATGGCCAATGGCTCTGCAATCACATCCGCCAACTCCTTTAGCACTCTCGGATGCAGTGAATCCGGCCCCAGGGACTTGTGCTTGTCCAGCTTTTCTAAATAGTCCCAAACCACTTCTTTCTCCACAGAGGGCTGGTCACCTCCTCCCCATGTTGTGCTGCCCAGTGCCGTAGCCTGGGAGCTGACCTTGTTCGTGAAGACAGAGGCAAAAAAAGCATTGAGTACATTAGCTTTTTCCACATCCTCTGTCACTAGGTTGCCTCCCTCATTCAGTAAGGGGCCCACACTTTCCTTGACTTTCTTCTTGTAGCTAACATACCTGAAGAAACCCTTCTTGTTACTCTTAACATCTCTTGCTAGCTGCAGCTCCAGGTGTAATTTGGCCTTCCTGATTTCACTCCTGCATGCCCGAGCAATATTTTTATACTCTTCGCTGGTCATCTGTCCAATCTTCCACTTCTTGTAAGCTTCTTTTTTGTGTTGAAGATCAGCAAGGATTTCACTGTTAAGCCAAGCTGGTTGCCTGCCATATTTACTATTCTTTCTACACATCAGGATGGTTTGTCCCTGTAACCTCAATAAGGATTCTTTAAAATACAGCCAACTCTCCTGGACTCCTTTCCCCCTCATGTTATTCTCCCAGGGGATTCTGCCCGTCAGTTCCCTGAGGGAGTCAAAGTCTGCTATTCTGAAGTCCAGGGTCCGTATTCTGCTGCTCTCCGTATATTTGCTTGTTCTGCAGCTTAATTGAAAACTTAAATGTTATTTCTTTGAGATTTCATTTTAAAAGGATTTTACTAAAAAAGTTATATTCATATTTTAGAACATTATATACAAAAAATAGCCTTTAGACAATTTAAGTATAATAATGCACTTCTGTTTCAATGAGTATTCTATGAGTTCCAATATCCTAGCAGGCTTTTGTACACAGATCCCATAAGGCAATAAACATAACAGAGGATGCTTTGTGTTTTGTTAAGTTGGCAACATTAATACCCTTCTATTAAGTGCTTATATGAGACAGAAGATACTACACTATGATCAGATTCCACAGCGGTAGGAGTGGTATAAGAGCCAGAATAGCATAGACTGTTTGCTACTTTCTTCTACTGTTGTCTTAGGCAATTAACTCTATATTCTGTTTTTCATGCAAAGAAATGTTAAGTATTTTAAATGTCTTCCTCATTGGAATCCTTCCAAGTTTAAACAATGACATTGTAATTGGCTGCAGTGCAAGTATATACAGTAGCAGAGTTGGAAAGAGCAACCTCAATTCTGGGTCACTCCTGCATCCACACAGGCACTTCATGGTATGGCTCCCAAAGAAGTTTACAGACTTCTCCTTGTCTTTGATCCCTAAGTTGGCTGATAAAATCATCCTTTTCTGACTCCCTAAAGTGTTGATTTCAGGAATATCAGCTAGTTACCTACTCATATGCATGTCTCTAATTCTTAGAGTGGTGTTTGACTTCAACTTACTAGAAAAAAACACAGAAACAAAATATAATTAGAAATGCATGAGAGTGGATACCTCCAAAAAGGTCCTTCAAACAGGACTTAGGAAAGAAGAAGAAAAAAAATTAATTTCAGCTTTTATGATGGTAAGTGTCCCTGTTTGATTCAGAATGTCTCTCTCAGCCTGTCAGAGCTGCGATACTTCTGGGCATGAGATTCTCCTAGATGAATGTCTCCTCCACACTTAGACATCACATATTGATATTTTGATCCCTAAAGGTAACAATTACAAAAGGTGTTATATTTTCCCAGAAATGTAGACCAGCTTTCCTTTAACACAATCTTGTATTGTTGATGCATTTTCAGTTTCCTTTTACACAACATATATTGACTTTCTTTTAAAATGAAACTTTTGGGATATGGTTTCCCCTGACCTCTTCTTTGTCCCATTTGATCCACCTGTTTAAACAAAAGTGTCATGGAACGTCCAACATTAAAACACAGAGAATCAAATCCTTTTTTTAGTTAACCCTCCCTTTACCTAAGTAAAAATTGCCTTTAAGACCTGAGAACAGGTGCAAATCAACATGCCAATGATTGTGCCACTTCTAATAATTTATTATTTAGATTTTGGTAGACTCCAAAAATTCCAGGCATATTCCAAACACAGAAAAAGACAATGTTCTTGTCCCAGATTGCTACTGTAGTTCTGGAATTACATGTTATTAGAGAATTAACAGTAATCAATAGAAACATAGGTAGAATTTTGACCCCAGTCCTGCAATCTAAACTGTGCAGATAGACTCATATGCCCAGAGTCCTACTGAAGTAAATGAGACTGAACGGGTGCCTGAATTCACCAGCATGAATCTGATCGCAGTATCACAGCCTAAAATTGAGAGCATGGTCACATCTCTCACAAATACAAATGATAATATAAATTTTATAAGTAAGATTAGTGAAATCCTGGCACCACTGAATTCAATGGCAAAACTCCCATTAACTATAATGTAGCTGGAAGGAGTACACTGTACCAGATGTGTATCTACCAGTCACAATGCACATTATTTTAACTGAGTGACTTTGGTGAGAATGAAAGACAAGAGCTGATAGCACTGGCTAGAATTATAGAAAGTCCAAGTAAGTGCTAAATATGCTTCCTCACACATATGTGTCAATATTCCAGATTTTTGTCACCCAGATGTCCAATCCTGGCCTCATCAGAGCAGAAACTGTTAATTATGTCAAACTAGGACATCTATTATTTATTATTTGTAATACTTAGAGGTCTCAAATGAGATTGGGGACCCATCATACTAGCAACTAGAACGAGAGTAAGAGAGAGTCCTGCTCAAAAGAGCTTATAGTCTAAACAGACAAAACAGGGAGAGGGGAAGAGGAAGGAAATTATATGGAATATAAGCAGAGTGAGCAATCTGATATGTTTTCAAATGTCAGATTTTTTGGACGGAGGAGGAATCGGAGAAGATGGAAAGGGACTTTTCATTTTTTTAAGGTGAAAAAATACTATGTAGGGAATGTGACAAAATTCCTCCTCTGCCTTGGTGGGTCCGGCACTTATTGGTGGATTTGCTTGCCTCAGAGATTCATGACAGTTTGGCCCCCTCAGTTTGGCCCCTTTTGCTAGTGGCTTAAACCTGCCATTCACTCAGCTAAGCTCATCACTGGCCAGCATGGGGGAAAGAAAGGAGAACAAACCCAGCAGTCTCTGCTGGTCCACCTAGTGGGTCGGGGAACAGACCAGGGACCTTCCCCTCTGGTGGGACCCACAGTCCAGGTCAGTTCCTCCTGTATCCAATAGGGAGTTGGGGGAATGGGAGGAACCTGGACCCACCCTCTACTCCGGGTTCCAGCCCAGGGCCCTGTGGATCACAGCTTTCCACAGTGTTTCATTTAACACCTGTAACATGTGTGATAGCTACAATTCCCTGGGTTACTTCCCCATGGCCTCCTCCCAACACATTCTGTATCCTCACCACAGGATCTTCCTCCTGATGCCAGACAGTGTTTGTACTCCTCAGTCCTCCAGCAGCACACCCTCTCACTCTCAGCTCCTTGCACACCCCCAACTGACTGAAGTGAGGTCCTTTTTAAACCAGGTGCCTGATTAGCTTGCCTGTCTTAATTGATTCTAGAAGCTTCTTAATTGGCTCCAGGTGTCCTAATTAGCCTGCCTGCCTTAACTGGTTCCAGCAAGTTCCTGATTGTTCTGGAACTGCTCCTGTTACCTTACTCAGGGAAAAGGGACCTGCTTAACCTGGGGCTAATATATCTGCCTTCTATCACTCTCCTGTAGCCATCTGGCCTGACCCTGTCACAGGAGGTAGTTTGTGGTTTACAAAACTCATTTTCCTTATATTTGAAGGAGGAGTCCATGCTGAAAGGCATTCATATAAATGATTCAAGTTTCAAAGGGGTATGAATAAACGCTGTGTCAGATCTACTACATTATACACAAAGTGAAATGTTTTCAGAGAAATTCCATAGAACTATATTCAACAGGGACCAGATAATCATCTCTGCAGGCAGCTGGGACAAAAAACATGCCAATGAAGGTACAGGGGGGAGTGCCACCCCTGCAGCATTTTCCAACCCTTCCCCACCCTTGCAGAAGCCCCTCCTTTGAGGCAGTGTGGGGAGTGAACTCAAGAATTTTAGGGATGGAGGACTGCAAGAAAGAAGAAAGGGACCATTCTTCTCTGTAGTTTTCTTCCAGCTGCCGCCAAGGATCTTTCTGTAGATGTCCTATCAGGAATTAATGAATAAATTACATTTAAGGTGACATTAACACTTATGGACTCCATGGCTGATACTACTTGGAACTTAGTCGCTGGTAACAGGGCTGCTGCTGAAGCCATGCTTTCAGGAAGGTCAATGGGATCAGAGCACCAGTATGAAGGAGCCAAAGCTCCAGATAACTTCTTCATGCTTCAAAATATTTGAAGGTTCTTGTCCCCATAGATTTTGAAGCCTCATCACCTTTTCACTCCAAGTAATTCTTGTTCCTTCCTTGATCCTGGCAGATCTATCCCCTCTTCTCCTGTCCTACAGAATGATTCAGCCTCAGTTACAACCTCAGAGCATGCTCTGGTCACTGTTTCACCCTGCAGTAAAAAATGGCAGTGAATCCAAGGAATCTTCCCATGGAGGAGAAAAATCACTATGTCCATGATGATATCAAAGAGGAAACCATAGGATGAAAACTCAAACTATATACCCCAAAGAAAGCAGCATTAGCCATCTTAATTTAGGTTACTATTGCTTCAACATTTAGGGAAATAATTCAGTGTGGAGCTAGATCAAGACAAGATCTGGAAACAAGAAACAAAGAAAACTAACCAGGAGAGCTCTGTCCTTAAAAAGGGAAGGATAACAGTCATTGGATCTAGTGGTATGTTTTCTTCTAACTATCCTGAGGCCATAATTTCAATAACTTGCCAGTGGAAAAAAAATCCCTTATGTGGCTTTCAACATATAGTGTCAAAAACAACAAGGGCTGACCCCTGCTTATCATGTCTCAAAATGAAAAGAGTATTTGCTGTTCCACCAATAGCAACTCCCATGCAAATTTCAGCTGGGAATTCCATACTATGTGGAAGGCAGTGTGCCATGTCCAGCAGCTTCTCTCTCTCTCTCTCTCTCTCTCTTTCTCAATTCTTGCCCTGCAATGCCCACTCTATAACTACTGAGCCTCAACTCCACAAATCATGCATAGGGGTTGCTTTCACAGTGCCAGCTGGCAGGGGGGAACATGCCACAGTGGCCTAGTTCAACTCTTCCACAGAAGACTGACCCTGGGGCGAGGGTCTGTGGAGACCACAGGTAACTAGGAAGCTAAGACAGAGGCAGTCCTGAAAGGAAGCCCTATAAATAGACAAGGGAAAGGCAAGAATTCAGTAGAAGGTTAATGATGTGTTATATATTGGAGCTACAATAAAACCAAACTCGAAGGAGGGATTGAGCTTGAACACTAATTTAGAATCTATGTGCTCTTCTGAGTGTCAGTTAAGGGACTCAGTCAGCCCATAAAAAATAACACTGGAGTTTCTGCAAAAGTTGCCAAGTAATTTAATTTCCTATTCTGGAAAAAGAAGACTCAAAACTAAAGTAATGTCTTACTTTGTTAAATCTTCAAGAGTGGATCATCTACTTGCAAATATATAGGGATGCTATCTCCTAATGGAAGCAAATAAATGAAGGTAAAATATATTCTGCATATGTCATTCCTGTCTCAAACTGCATCTGCTTATAGAAATTAAATTTAGAACTGTGAGTACTTCAAGAGGCCTGACCAAGAAGTAAGCCTTTTTTTAAGATCACTACACTAAATTTTTTAATGCATATGGGACTTCAAGTATTTTCACTATATTTTGCTAAAATAAAACACACATACCAGTGAAGACTCAACAACATAGAATCAAAGGGAAAAAAAATGCAAACTCAGATTAAATCTCAGGCAGATAGCCACTCTCAGCTCTACTGAAAACTTAACAATATGTTTGTCTTGTTCATTATTAATACATCAAGAAAACCGAAGTAAATGGTATTCAGATACAGGGTGAATTTGTACTTCACCCCTTACTGCTGATCTCTCTGCTAATCAGGCAAAATCAGCAGATATTAATTATTACTTATTTGCTTCTGATAGATCCCATAATCTACATTACTGAAGAAAGGATCTAGCAGCTGGTTTCGTTCAGATTTTGAAAGGATATCTACTGGTGACTGATAGGATGACAGGAGAGTTTTGACCTGACTACCACTTTAGTAATGAAGTTTCTTTCCTCAGAGAGAAATTAACTTTGGAAGCTGTATTGCTTCTCTATTTTGAGACAGTAACTCAAGTAGATGTGTTTCCCCATCTAGTCACCGGGACAAAAAGGGAAAAGAAGCTATATGAAGGAAATTATTTTTATCTTACAGTATGAGTTCTTTGTCACAGTACAGAGCTGGGTGAGTTTCATGAAACTAAGGCAATAGGACAAAATATTTTGAAAGTGACAATGACATCACAGCCAAAGTATAAAACAGAATGCTATTTCTGAAAGCTGTTTGAAATCCATCTGTTCTTCTATATGTTCTCTGGGATGTCTAATATCTACTATAGCTTTGTTGTAAATCTAAGACTGTCCTCTTAACAAGTCAAAATACTTTATATATTGCCCTTATGAAAATTTATTATCATTTGCAATGGAACTCTGATTCACAGATTTACTATTAGTCACAGATAGTAACTCATGCATACCTTGTACAGCTTATTATAACTTTCATGCAGAGCATATCTAGAGGGAAGTCTTAAAATCGTTTCATACATTATACCACTACTGTGACCCAGGGACCAACTGGCAGAGGGCACAAGGGGTGCATAGAGTTTTACAGGGATCCCCCAGGTCAGATATATGCACAATTATTCACTAAAGGATGGCATGTGAGCACTCTACTGAGAGCCAGTAGCCCACCGGTCATCATGATCATTGTGAAATGTATATATGGATAATGTTTAAGAAATTACATGTCTATACTGAAAATTATGTGCTTAAGTCAGGTAACCAGGAAGTGACATTGCCTCAGACAGGTTCCTTTCAGGCAGGGGTAACCGATGCTTATCTTCCTGTCTGATTATTGTGTGTCTCACAATGTATGCCTGTTTGCATACTGAGCCAGATTATGATTAAGAAAACGACAAGAAACCAATACTGGGGGGAGGGGAGAGGAATCAACCAGCAGCGAGGGCATCCTGTTTATGAATAAGAAAAATGGATTCCCTGAGTCTTTCACCAAGGAGGCAAGCTGACAGTATAATTTGTCTCACAAACAGGAGATCAAAGCCAAGCTTGGCTGTAAACACCCAAACAACATTGGGTGAGCATTTCTCTGTAAGTCAAGAAAATATCTAGTTAAGTACGTCTAGGTTCTAGAATGCATGTTGTGATTTTATTGTATATGTAACCATTTGTTTCCAATATTCTACTTGCTACGTTTCAAGTCTCAATACTTTGCTAAATAAACTTTTACTATTTTTCACTATAAAAATATCTAAGTGTGTCAAGCAAACCAGTGATCTGAAGTGAAACTGGTAAAGTGGGCTGTACTGCTTTCTTGGAAGCACTGAATTTGTAAAAACTGTGAGTGTCCAGTGGACCAGGGGCTGGAGGGCTTGAGAGTTGGAGTGTGCCTATCTCTAACCTGTAGAGAGAGTAGAGTCTGTATAGGTCTAGAGAGCAGTGTCTGTGTTGCAAGTGGAGTCGGAGAGCTTACCTACAGGAGGCACAGCCAAGGCTTCCTCACGCTAAGGGCAGGTGGAAGTGAAGTTCCTCACCCAGGGAGTACCCCAAGGAAGCATCACACATACATTTATGATTAACATATTCCAGATATTTCCTTCCAAAGCATTTGTCTGCCTGTCATCAGTGAGTTATGTTTACAATGCATTAATGGATATGTTAAGATAAAAAACTCTTAATGACTAGGTTATTAAAAAATATAGCTGCCAAGTCATCAACTGCCACATCTTCCTCCAGAATTTCTTTCCTATTTCTCACTGTGAGTAGCTACCTGGCTCAGAACTCACCCTTTTAATATTGTACATCAATTATATTGCTCAGACACCATGGTAGAAACACACCAATCAACTAAAATTGTGTCATTTACATTAGCAACGTTTCAAGCAATAGCAAGATTTTTTGGATCAACATTCTGACACACAACTCAGAAGGACAAAGTACCTTAGGATGCAGTCTCCTTATAATGAAGCAATATTAGCCATTGTACAAAAATACCAAACCCTGGAAAAAATCTTCCAAAAATTATATTTTAGGCAACGCATTGTTATGAGTTTTATTAATCTAACATATTGAGTAACTTCTCAAATATCCAAGGAAGGGCTACTTTTTAACGCCATCCTGAAATCTTTACTATGATAAACTCCTATTGGAATCCATGAGGCTTTGCTTGAGTAAAGATTGAATAAAAAGATCTCAAGATTTAGGCATTAATGCATAGTGCTTTTGCAACATCTGTATGAGTGAGGATGTAATAGTTCAGGAGTTAGCGATAATATATTCTGGGCTATTCACTACTAAACTGTTGAAAATATTTACATTCACAAATGAAGGTGTCAGAAAGCCATAAACCTTCAACGCTAATGCCAAGATTACAAACTCAGCTTGGATATGTGCTGTCTTCACATATGTGCACCCAAGCATGGCACATTACTGGGAAGGCTACAGTGGCAAAAAACAAGTACAAGCTTCCATCATCTGGGAGCAACAAGCGAAGGCAAGCTCAGCCCAAAGAATGGGCTTCTCTGGCCAGGGACTGTCTATGACTACAGCAGCTATGTAATTAAATGACTCAGCTCATCTCTAATGGCAGAAAATTCTTGTTTGACTTGGAAATGGAGACTAAAATGAGTAGATACTTCTATGCTAAATTTCCAATTATAATAATTTTTATTCCCAATTTATTTACAAACCTCTGAAAATAGATGTTAACAATGGAATAAGCACTCTCGTGAGCCTACAAGGAAGAATTTGTGATCTATTAATGATGATTCTGCTTCTCATACTTTTCTTAACATTTATATACTTTTATGGCTTCATCACAATAGGACCTGAGCACTTCCCATGCATTTATGAAGGAATCTTCAGAATTTACCTTTTAAGTAATTTATCATTATCTCATCTTATTGATGGGAAACCAAGGCATAGAGAGAACGGCTGCACCACAACTAAGGTGGTGCAGAGTATGTCTGGGCTTACCCAGGAAGGGCAGCTCTGCTTTGTGGTGGGGGTGGAGGTGGAAGGAAGGAGGTCAGAAACTGCTGTAAAAAAGGTGCTCGGTGATCAGCTTTGCAGCAATGACTCCCCCTTGCCCCCAGGAATGTGCATAAAGGTACGAAACCTACAATGCAGCTGCTGGTGCCCCCATGGGATAATGGGTTCTTTCTCCCCAGTAGGGCTGCTAGACAAGAGGCCATTTGGAGACGTCTGGGAACCTGGCGGGGCTGTGGGGGAGACAGACAAGCAAATTGCTGGTGCCTCCTTGTGGCAGATGTTCAGTGCAGGTACTCCATAGGGAGGGCAGCCAGTGACCAGATAAATAGCCTAGTAAAGGACTTAAAAGGAGGTACTGGATAAACTAACAGAACAGGGGAGGAGGTTAGGGACTCCTCTGACTGGTACGGCAGGGAGCCAGCTCCCGCCCTGTTCTCATAGCCCTCCTTAACCCTCTTACAAGGGTTGCAGATGGTAAGGTCCAAGCCATGGGTTGGCTGAGAGACCTGGATGGAAACAAAGGGGGGTTGGTGGAAGCCCCAGATAACCGATTTGAATAAGCATGGATTAAACAAATGGGGGCTGGTGGAATCCCAGGGAATTGATTTGAATAAGCATGGATTTGCCTGCACTGAAAACTTTATCTGCCGGGTAGTCCCAGACATCTATATAATAAAGTTGAGGTCTGATTAAAACCCATAACAAGTCTCCTGTCCTTCTTGTGGTGTACCCAAACAATAAGCCATTTGTCAAAGGCCACAAAGAAATTGTGGCAGAGCCGAGAATTCTGTGACAGAGTGGGAATAAGAGCCAGATCTGAGTCTCACTCCACTGCCTTTACCACAAAAACATTCTTCCACAAATAGCTATTTTAGAATTCCATGAGTAAATCAAATTTCTGTTACTAGGACAATGAAGATGACTTTTAAAAAATATTTTAAACTGGATACAGTTCCTACTATTGCTGTACAAAACACTGGAAAATAGCATATACAGAATAATTCTGCATGAGTAGGAGGGTGACTAATTACCCTTTACTGTTTTTTTTTCCCATTACTAACGGATATGGTCCTAGAAATTATATCATACTGATTTCACAAATTTTAAAAAGTAAAAATATAATGTAAAATAGAATTGTAAAAACTGTTACTAGGGCAATTTTGTTCCCCTAGAATTAGATCAGACTTGTTTTATGATTCCAAAAGTAAAGACAGAATGTAATATATCAGTCTTGTAATTAATGTACATCTGATTGATCTGGGATCTTACTAATCAAGTATAAAATAAAATCTAAATTAAATGAAACAATAGTATTTAGAGAAGGGTTGTTTTTCTATTATGTTTTGATAATCCTTTAATTTCTTTTTAAGAAAATTTAGGGTTTTGATGTTTTCTCAGACAGCTAAATATTTAAAGAGATCCTCTGTTGCTATCTTTTTAACTCTTCTGAAGATAATTTGGATTTGTAATCTACTTCTCACATTCATAAAGTGTTTTGGATACTTTGACTGAACAATGAAGTAAATGCAGCTTCTCAGCTGGTATAAAATGAGCATAAGCTCCCCTGAATCAATGGAGCTATACCAATTTATATCAGCTTGTCTGACCCTGCTCATACTATTAATGTGTGACCTAACATAGCTGATAAACACTTAGAAATAGTCCTTAAGCATCCTGGGCCATTAGATTGTCTTTTTAACATTCTCAGTCCATTCTGAGAGATTCACAACTCGAACAATGACATAAGAATTTCTATCTGGGCAACCATAGACAACTAGCAAAGAGGAAGCGAGTTTGACAGTATGGTACCTGTCATGGTTCCTTCCCCACTCTGAACTCTAGGGTACAGATGTGGTGACTTGCATGAAAGCCCCCCTAAGCTTCATTCTTACCAGCTTAGGTTAAAAACTTCCCCCACGTACAAACTTTGCCTTGTCCTTGAACCCTATGTTGCCACCACCAAGCATGTTAAACAAAGAACAGGGAAAGAGCCCACTTGGAGACATCTTCCCCCAAAATATCCCCCCAAGCCCTACACCCTCTTTCCTGTGGAAGGCTTGATAAAAATCCTCACCAATTTGTACAGGTGAACACAGACCCAAAACTTGGATCTTAAGAACAATGAACAAGCAATCAGGTTCTTAAAAGAAGAATTTTAATTAAAGAAAAGGTAAAAGAATCACCTCTGTAAAATTAGGATGGTAAATACCTTACAGGGTAATCAGATTCAAAACATAGAGAATCCCTCTAGGCAAAACCTTAAGTTACAAAAAGACACAAAAAGAGGAATATACATTCCATTCAGCACAGCGTATTTTACCAGCCATTTAACAAAAGGAAATCTAACGCATTTCTAGCTAGATTACTTACTAACTTAACAGAGTTTCTGAGACTGCATTCCTGATCTGTTCCCGGCAAAAGCATCACACAGACAGATAGACCCTTTGTCCCCCCACCCCCCTCCAGCTTTGAAAGTATCTTGTCTCCTCATTGGTCATTTTGGTTAGGTGCCAGCGAGGTTATCTTAGTTTCTTAACCCTTTACAGGTGAATGGGTTTTGCCTCTGACCAGGAGGGATTTTATAGCACTGTATACAGAAAAGTGGTTACCCTTCCCTTTATTTTTATGACAGTACCCGTCTAGTTGCACACATTTATATTAATATTGGGTATGAGTCAAGTCCTGATGAGGGATTTAAACAGATTACGTCCTAGCCCTGAGGAAAGAGTTATATGTGTAAGCATGTCTCAACTGACAGTTGTCCTATTATAGTTTGACAAGGGATTGGATTGTGATATAAAATATAAGTACTCTGTGCTTATTAAAAATGAGCATGCTGTGGAAAACTTTTACTTCTCATTCTACAAGTTCCCACTGTGAAATAGCAAAGAGATAATGAATATGTAATCTGAATAAATGTTTTATGGAAAAACCAATGCTTTGGCCAGCCGAAGCACAACCTGAGAAATCCCAAGAGCAGCTGTAATTTTCCTCCCCTGTTCTTCTAACTATAATTTTAAATGAGTTAATTTGTATGGTGCCTTTTCTTTCAAGTATTTGCTGGAATGACATGTTTGGTTGGTTTTTACTTACTGCAGCCTATCAACTAATTCATCCCTACTGTAACAATTTCTAACACTCAAAGCCTCTGAACAGCTTTTAAAAGAGACACCATTTTTTGCGGGGGGGGGGGGGGAGGAGTAACAAAATGTTTCCATCTTTCTCCTAACCTATGGAATTTCCTCCCAAAAAGTTTCACAAGCCTAAATTGCAAGAGTAGACAGTGTTCACACCTTATCCAGTGACAAGTCTGAGATCTCATGACCCTTCAAGGCTTAAAATAGGAGGTTTAGGTCATTGGGAAAAGGAGACATCACAGCTTCCCACAGTCCTGAAAATTCTGAGATATCAGACCTTAAAACTATGAAATATTCTAGGTATACGCAAAAAGAAAAGGAGTACTTGTGGCACCTTAGAGACTAACCAATTTATTTGAGCATGAGCTTTCGTGAGAAGTGAGCTGTAGCTCATGAAAGCTCATGCTCAAATAAATTGGTTAGTCTCTAAGGTGCCACAAGTACTCCTTTTCTTTTTGCGAATACAGACTAACACGGCTGTTACTCTGAAACCTGTCGTTCTAGGTATAGAAATTTTAGGTTATCCATAAAGGTTTTTTATGGCTCTCTCTGAGCCCTATATGGCTACCTTCATGGTAAATGGTGCACCTAGCACATTACAGAAGAAAGACAGATAAATAAAGTTGTCCCAGTTACAGTTTTTAAAACTCTATTTGTAAAATAGTCTCTCTGTAACATAAGTGTCATAAACAGAATACATGATGGCATCGGCGAGGTATAAATGTTTTTGTCACCGTGAGCCTGGGTGATTCAACCATCCCAAATTCATGCTAATAAAACAGTTATACCACCCCACATCGGTATGTATTTACACTCACACTTAACAACAGAGTTACACCAGGATTTGAGCTCTGCTGTAGTATTTCAGAAATAAGTGACAATATGCAGTAATGATAGCACAGTTCCCTGGGTAAAACAAATCTTAACTTTCACCTCCTAAATCATCGGAATGAGAGCTCCCATTTTACTGGGAGAGAACTCTGGACAGTGTTGAAATAGAACCAAACCTTTTGTCGCTCTCATCAATAGCTTTGCTACACTTAAAACAAAATTATTTTTAACAATTAAAAGTTATGGATAAGGGCCACCTTGTCTCCTTTGTGGGCCATAAAACAAAATTCAAATGTAGAGCAAGTCAGTGGAGACACAAAACTAACAAAATGAATTAGAGAAAAAATAGTTTTGTTCCCAGCTAAACAGAAAAATCTGTCTTTAAAAACTTCATGGATATTGCTATCCACAAAGTTAGTTCAGTTTAATTGATTTTTACGTATCTAAAAGGGACAGAAGTTGTACATGAAGTGCTCTTGGGAAATATCATGTGGCTGATTACAGAGATTAGTCTGAATGATGAATTTTGTAAAGAGAAATTCTCTTTATTCAGATTTATGACATTCACTCGTTCCATCTATTTCTCATCAATATAAATAAAGCATTCAGTTAAAAAACACAGGGCAGGTTTAGGTGTTAATCACATGGTCTTGGCATGGGTCTCATACTACGTTATCTTTTATGTAACGATTAATGATTTTTGTTCAGAACCAATGCTCTTTCTTTAGCTTCAATATTGTTAAGTGCCCTTTCCCCTCCAATCCTTGTCTTGAGGAGTTGGTAGTTGCTGGACAATACTTTTATAATGGATATGAGGAAACATACTTAACATTTTAGTTGCAATCAGTCTCAAGGTTATTTCAAATGTAACTGTAAAGACAACTAAAATATTATATGAGGCATGGTTAAACTTAATAAAAACAATAAACATTATTAATGCCATTGGTCTGGAGTACGGCCAGCCCTAAAGTGACTGCAAGTGAGGAGGGAGAAAGGGGCCTCCTAACTTTCTGAAGCCTGTGCAAAGGCAATACAGAATCACTGTCCCTGCGTTTGAGACAGCACAAGGACTACTACCAAGTTCTGTACTCAAGAGCAATTCAGTTACAAGGTGACTGGGAGTGACAAAGAATAAGTGGAACCATGCCTCTCCTCTGCCCTTCTGCTGCCAGCATTGCAGGCCTACCATACTGGAGAGGAGTTTGCTGCATCCTTTCTCCTTAAAAAGTTCTCACAAATTTCTCTCCCCCAAATGCAGTGAGGGAGCTCCGGGAGGCATTGTGCCTCTCAAAGGAGAATGCCATGTTGTGCTCCAACTGGAGTAGTACAGCTCTGTGCAGTTTCAAATACGGGGCTGTGGCAAAAACCCAGCCTCCAGCGATCTGCATAAGTCCTTCTGAAAAGCAAACAGCACAGTTCTATTATGGGTACAATTTTCCAACTCTTGTAAGTGACTTTGGCACGTAAGTCCATTTTCAAAAGCACTGAGGAGCCTGCACGCCACTGAAAGCCAGTATGTCTGGGGCACTTGAAAATTTATCTTATAGGAATGTTATTTGCATCTTAAATATTTATCTCTATCAGGGGAGCCATATGTTCTAGATTTTGAATTAAATATTGATTCTGTGAAGTTGGTGCTGTTTAATGTTTTATAAACCAAAATAAACCAATGTTCTTATCTGCATCTTTATTCTTGAGATGTATAAACTAAAAGAGGAACTTCGGTTTTTAGATAAGAATGAGACATCCCCTGACCGAGTGCTAGCAGCAGCACTCTGATCACTGACACTGCTGCTGCGGCGGCTGCAGCATGAAGAATGCTGTAGGCTCAGCTGTGAGCCATTACATGCGTTTTGCTGGGGGATTATGAGCGCCTGTGTGGTAATTACTGGGTTAATGATGTAATTGGGAGGCTAAGTAGAAAGAAAAGGAAGCAAGAGGCAAGCTCAGAAGGCCTGTGTTAAGGCAGGAGGCTAACTGGAAAGCTCCTGCTACAAGATACCTGTGTTATGTTGTGTGTAGAGCAGAAGAATAAAAGGGACACACGGCAAAAGGGAAATAACCTGGACATGTTTGTGACCAGGAGGTGACAGAAACAGGCTAGACAGCGTGGCACACTAGGTAGCTGACTGAGTGCCCTCTGATACAACCCATTGTGCATTACCAGATGTAGCATGTGCCCAAATCTGCTAGGTGCCAAGTACCCTCAACTCCCAGTGAATTCAGTGATCATGGAAGGTATTCAGCAGCTCTCAAGAGACATTCAGACCCTTATGACAGTGAGCCCTAAGGGGTCAATCCAACTATTATAGAAATAAATGGAAAGATTGTGATTGCCTTGAATGGGAGTTAGGTCAGGCCCAAAGTAAACCTCATTAAGAAAATTTAAATTAAGTAAATTTTGAAAAGCTCTGGGTAGGACAACAGCAATTCACTTCTCCCATCTCAACACATCTTCTTTTAAAAATGAATTAAGTTATATAGTTCTTAATTAAAAAAAAAAGGAGTACTTGTGGCACCTTAGAGACTAACACATTTATTTGAGCATAAGGTTTCGTGAGCTAAAGCTCACTTCATCGGATGCATAAAGTGAGCTGTAACTCACGAAAGTTTATGCTCAAATAAATGTGTTAGTCTCTAAGGTGCCACAAGTAATCCTTTTCTTTTTGTGGATACAGACTAACACAGCTGCTACTCTGAAACCTGTCATAGTTCTTAATTATTCCTTTTATCAGTGTCAATATCAATACTCTCAGTGTATGTTAATTTAAGTACATCTAACATCACAATGCTAAATACACAGTACTGCATGTGGTACTGTATACTGTTTTGAAGCTTTGGAGCAACTATAACATAATAGCTTAGAGAAGAATCAAATGTTAGCATCTGGATTTGCTCAGTCAGGACAGATTTTGTGTGTGTGTTTATAAGGGCCTCCAAAGTTACTTTTATTGTAATTATATCAGGATGTTTAATTAGAAGTCCTAGCAAAGGGCTGTAAGTACCACAAAGTGAAGAAAATTCTCTTCTTTACCCATGTCAGAACAGTGTGTGAAACACAAACTAATTGAACCTGAGCAGGCACTTATATATTTACTGGGAAGGATGCTAAGGTAAGAATGGTAAAAGCAAAGGCCAGAAAATTTTATTTATACCTAAATTAACACAGGCATCTCCAAAATTTAACCAAATGGGATAGTTCAGTGTTTTTAAGAATGATTATTAGACAAGAGTTATTGATTGCATCGTTTTTCAGCAGCATGAGGCATCTGTATTATAATTAGGAATTTTTATATAGTCTATTGTCATTGGTTGAACTACCTCCATGATTTTGATGTTAGAGTCCTCAAAGACTATGATGTAGTCTTAGAACCAGAGGTTGCAGACACTGGAAATATCTGCTGAACACAATTCACAGGATGCTGTTTAACCTCAGTATATAATCTGCAGAAGTACACAGTCTGTTATACATATAACTAGAAATTATTTTTTAACAAAATCAGGAAGATCAAGTACAAATCTTTGATATTTTTTCATCACATAAGCTTTTATCACATCTTAACAATATAATATTTATGCAGTTAGGTGTTGCAACTGATCAAATGGTAGAAAGATTAAAGTAATAAAAAGAACACTTGTAGTCCACAGTAAATAAAACTATAAAAGCAAAAGAAAAGCAAACATACCCAACGTTATAAACAAATTTAATCAAAAGTTTAAACAAACATGAAAATCTGTCAAACAAAATTTGAATACCTCTTGAGAGCACACATTCTTAAAGACTGCATAACAAAATAATCATTTTAGTTATTAGAGACGGTTCTTTTAGATTATCTGGTAAATGAACACAATTAGCTTTCCAAAAAATAAAACAAAATTGGTGTTGGCAAGATACACTTTTCAATGAAACACAACTATATGCCCGTTAGGAAAAAAATATTTTGTTAATTCAAACCATTTTAAAGATGAGGGAAGCTTTCAAATGAGAGATCAGTATACAATACAAATGAAATGTTTGCATATTACATCTAGTATTTAAATTGAAATATAATTGAAGCACCACTCAATAGTGCACTTGTCAGAAAATTCATCAGTAAGAAATCTCATTAAGTTTGGTAAACAGTATTAGGTATATTTTATTTTGGTCTATTTTGCATTTACATCTGTTATTAAAACACTGGGTATAAAACATGAGTACCATGTGGAAAAGATATAAAGAAATTATTGTGGGCTCTATTAAAGACAACTGTTTCTCAGTGCATGTAACCTGCAAGCCATGCAGCAGTAGAAACCTTTCCTTATGTGAAGAGGGAAACTCCTCCTGTTTAGAAACCACCACAAAATGCCCCTTTAAGAGGATGAACTTTTTCCCTCTGCCTGACAGCTCTGTCATGAGTTGGCAGCCAAGAAGAGGAAAGCTGCCCATTCATATAATGTTTCCTTGAAGATGGCGATCAAAAGGGAAGAAACAAATGGGACGGGAGCCTAAAACTTAGATTAGACAACCTTGATCAAGAGCATGTGGCCTTTTACCTCTCTCTTCTCCAGCTGATTACAGTCCATCAGTGTTACAACCTCTTTTTAAATAAAGCTTCAACTCCTAGAAACAACTGTTTGAGAGAGAATCTTTCTCAGCTTTCATTTCAAATCTCAGCTTTCATTTGTAAACCTGATGGCTGCAGAGAGAAGCTTAAAATGTGTCCCAAATGCAACTTAAGGTCTCAAAAACCAGAAGGCAGATAAGAACCCAAGCTAATTTTTATCTCAATTTTAAGCCAAATTCATGGTTTTTGAGGCCTGACTCATGATAGTTTAGTTGTGGGATTGGTAGAAGAGCTCTCAAAAGTGTGACACGGAAGAACTTGAGAAAAAAAGAAAGAGCCTCAAATTACTGTCAGGACTGGGTGCAATCTGGAGTCTAATGATTCACAGCATTGTCCTTAGGGGAAAGGTCTGAAAATCCAGAGGAAGACTTTAGGAACACAAGAGTTCTCATACCATATCAAACCAGTCTATTCTAGTATCCTGTCTGACAATAAACAGTACTAGATGCTTCAGAAGAAAGTGTAAGAAATCACATGGAGATATGAACGAAAAGTTTCTTCCTAACCTTCTACAGATAGCATTGGGGTTTAAACGCTGAAGCATGAGAGTTTACATCTCATTATAATTTAACTGTGGAAGTTCTTACTTTTTCATATAAATATCTAATCCTTACATTGAGCTGTCCAGGTCTTTTTTCTTGAGTGGCTACAGTTAATTCAGAAACCAACAAAGTGTATGAATAGTTCAAATTATTTCTTCCAGTGTTCATTAGTATGCATCTGCTAGCAGGTAATTTGATTTGGTATCATGCTTATTCTACTAGCTTTAAATCCCTCTGAAGTTTCTCAGATTCTTCTCTTGTTTGGCATAACCCAAAGTATTGGGTCACCCATCCCTGTTTAAGGCTATGGAAGGGAGTTTTTGAGATTGTATGCAAATGACTTAATGCCTTCATTTGCATTTTTGATGAAGATGCATTATATCATTTATCCTTATTACCAAAATGTAAGCCTCATAGCACAATTTGAAGATTTCTGCAAGCAGGGAGACACACAGAAATGCCCTGCAATGTAATTCATGTTAATCTTTACCTAATCTCTCATTTTGCAGTGAACAGTCCTATATTTTTAATCCAAAATCCTGCTCTATCTCCTCCTCCCTCCCACAATTGATTCCCCTTTCTCCTCTTGTAAAATCCAAAATTCTCCCAAGAATCAAATACATGATCACCCATCTGTCCGTCCACATCTTGCTCTTCCCCTCTTCATTCTCCTGAGTTCCATCTTCCCCCTGTAGAGTCCCCATAACCTAACCCTTGGCTCCTCCTTCCCCATGTTACTCCCGCCACCAGGAGAGCAGTACCTATGTCCCTTGAGTTTTGGTGAAGAGATAAAGGGTCTCCCTCCTAGATGCAGGGAGCCAGAATCTTACTCCCTCTGCAGCCTGCTGTGGATGGACTCCTGCCGCCCTCTTGATCTCCCTGCTGGCCAGCTGCTCAGAAAGAGAGCTACATCTGTGCTGCCCAGCAATGACAACAGCTGATGAGAAAAAATCTGCAGGGGAATGAGGCAGGGGAAAACCTTTGCAGTAGTTCTGAGCTTGTTTCTGAGTTCTGAGCAAGAAAATTGACCTGGAAAAAAAGGAGGTGCAAGTAGTTGCTCAGGAGTACAGGAAAGAGCAACCAAATTTGGGAGACTTCTGGAGAAAGGAGAAGACTTAGCCAGCAAAATTTGCAGGCAACCATGCCATCTCACATGCCACTCCATTTTCCTGGTCATTCATAAACCAGTGATTTTCAAACGTTTTTCATTTGCGGACCCCTAAACATTTTGAATGGAGGTATGGACCCCTTTGGAAATCTTAGACATAGTCTGCAGATCCCTAGGGGTACACAGACTACAGATTGAAAACCACTGTTCTATGGTAATGACAACCTTTTGCAGATCTCTGAGACACAGTCTGTGGACCCCCAGGGTGCACTGCATTAAACAATATTGGTCTTAGCACAACCTTGGGTAACCCACTACTCACTGTTTGTTCTTACTCTGTTTTCTCTTAGCTAGTTATAAATTGAAATAGATCTTGACATTTAATCCCATTCCAGGTACGAATCCTTTGCCCTGAATTGCCTTACAAACTCAACAAAACAGAGAATTTTACTGGTTCACAGACAGACTGAAGTCAGAGAAGCAAGAGAGGGTTCATTATATCACCCAGACCACAGGTTTGCAGGTGTGCTGATTCAGTTTACCTCAAAAATACTAAAATTATGAAGTTTAAGTGGTCCTATTGGATAGCTGTTCAGGAGCCCATTCTAGTTTGATTTCCCCAGCCACCTGGGAACTGGGAACAGAGAATGCATCTGAAGAGCTATCCTTGGCAGAGGTAAACTAGTAGTTAAGATTAGGGGATTCACTAATTAATATTTCTTTTGCAATATAAAAAGCTCAGATCCTTTTCTGATGTTTTATTTCAAGATCTAACCAACTTGTATTTTTCTTATGCTCTTTAATGACTTGTTTGTTCTTACCAAGCCCAAACTGATGCCTACTTCCATTTTTGTAGAAGTGATGTCTACGCCATTTGCAAAGAAAACATTCTTTCCCATTCTCCAATTCAGGAACCAGAGTTCAGAGAAAGGGAGTACAGCATACACTAGCTAATTTCTGAGAGATGAGAACTTGAAATTGCCATTAAAATCAATGAGAGCACTTCAGCACTTCTCAAGATTTGTCCCCAAATCAGGAAGGCCATTTCATCAGGACATCTCCCAGTGAAAATATTTAAACCTAATGATATAGCAGCGACTGATTAATAGGGATTGTAATTCCATTTAATGGCAATACCTTTAGGTGATTTAATGATGCTGAGGTTTTCTGGTCTTGTGCTGGTTCGGTCTGTTTGCTCCTCTGAAAACAGCTTCCATAGCTGTGATTCAGGCTGGTAGAATATGAATTATTTTACCACTGCCTGTATCTGACTTAGTTTGCTCCTGCCAAGCCAGTAATTACATGCTGGGCCATAGCAATCTCACAGTGGCTCCCTGTTTCTTGGTAGGTAGCAAGCTCAGATCCTTATCAATGCATTCAGTGCCTCCTCCAAAATCCGGAAGCCTCACCACAAATCTGGAGCTCCTTATACAGCAGCAATGGTATTAAAATGCTGTCCTCTGTTAATCAGAAATCCCTGACAAAAAGTGTCCCAATTAAACATGGCTTTCCAATTAAGACCGAAGTATTAACTGCTGTATCACTCATCTGGCAGAGAAGGGGCACAGAGTTGGAAATTATCCTGCTACTGCCTAGGGTAGTCTAAAGCCGATAAGGGCATAGAAGAATAACACAAAAGAAGGTTAAAGCCTTTCACACAACACATTTTATTCCATAAAGAGGCTGCCATTAAAAAGTCAGCTTTTATCAAAAGTTATCCCATATGGGATCTGATATACCACTATCTCCTGTACTTTAATACAAAAAATGAAAAGCTAACTTTTTTAGTGGCAGCCACAGCATTATATATTAGCAGGTTTTTAAAACTTAGTTTATAAAGTGTTTAGGTTGTATTCTGAGTTAGTGAGAACACATTGGCACCACATGAGTTTATTTTGTGGCAAAACTGAAAATATAAAAAATGCACCCTATTGTTAGTCATAGCATTTTCTGTGTTTGGTACTTTAGCAAATTAGGCCACATGACTAGAATTCTCTCTTGAAAAAAAAAGAAAAAAAAAGTATCCTCTAATTCCTCTACAATCCTTTTATCTCTTGAAATGATTTTTTGAGCAAAAAACTTACTTACAGTGCAACTTTTCTATTGACTCTTATGCTTTCAGAGAAAATTAAATTACATTGAAAACTCTCTACTACAGATGTTTTATTCAGTCTACTTTGTAATTTATAAAAATTATTAGGTATAGAAGATAAAATAGGTCACAATGCACTAAAATCTTTTAAACTTTTGTTATATTTTATTTACAGATTTATCAATGACGCTTCTAGATGCGCAATAAAGGATGTAATTAATTAAATTTCTGATTTCCATTTTGGACTAATTAAATGCGTCTCAAAGGCACAACTGGCTCCCAGTAACCTTGTCTTCCCTCCTTTCTATGGTTCTGAAAAGAGGGCAAGCAAGTGATAGAGCAACCACCAGGTAGCCACTTCCTCCTGGTTCAGAACAATCGTTTTGAACTGCTTAGACAGAGTGCTTGACTTATCAAACTTATTAAAAAAACTTATTAAAAAAACAAAAAACAAACAAACAAACAAAAACCAGGATATATGGCATGTTTATACTCTGCCTAAGCCTCTCTCTCCTTGCTTCTCTCTTTTTCTTTTCCTTACTTTACCTACATTGTGGCTTCTTTCATTCAAAACCTTACAGCTGAAAAGAAAGGTCCCCTCCCCAACTAATGTGCACCAAATGCCATCTCTTTCTCCTTCTTCAAATTACACCTGAAATCCCACCTAATTCCACAAAACATATGAGCAATGATGTTCACGGTCACTCTGCTTATCCACTCTCCTGAAGAGTGCCCCTTCATGTCTTCAGACTGTAAATCCTTTGAGCAGAGATTCTGTGGTTTCTGCTTAACATATTTGATCTACTGTAAAGTGCTGTGTATACTGTTGTGCACTAAACAAATAATAAATCAAGTTCCCAGGATCATGCACTCCTCAAATCGATGAGGAATTTATCTTCATCATGTTGTGACATATATGCATCCAAACAGGAACTTTTATCACAAAAACTGACTTTTGCTCTTGAGCTTCCCTTCCTACCTTTTTTTTTGGACAGGTCTTTCAATGTGCTGCCATTTCTGCATTGTCTGTGCTGCTGTCTCCCAGATATCCTTAAAAAGATACAATGGAAGGCACTGAGAGGGGAATGCCTCTGGAGAGAGCACAGCACTAGGGATATCCCCAGCCTGTTTGGGCCATCTGTCAGTGGTAGAGTATGTATCTATGTATATGCTGAGTTTTACTCTCTAGGCCAGGTAGACATACAGCAGCTTCCAAGCTACTCCCACCCTAAGGTCTTAGTAGCTGACATTAGGAATGGGGAAATGACAGCCTGTAACAGAAGTTGTAGGAAGATGGGGAGGGCAGCAGTAGGAAGTGGCTTCAATATAAGTGCCTCATGAGCACTGCAAGAGCAAAGCTTCACTTTCATAAACTGTTGGATAACTCAGTGCAGCTCTGATGCATATATCAGGGGGCTTCCCTGTATAAATGTAAGGTCTAATATGTCTATGGTATATGCGGCTTTGATAACTGTGATTCCAAGAGTTGATTGAAACTCTTTTCTCCTTTATATAAATATAAACTTTTTAAAAAACTACTGTTTGCTGCAGGTATTGGGAAATTGTGGAAGGCAAGTTCAGATTTGGGCATCCAAGAAAAAAGGAGAAAGGTAAACTTAAAATCCCACTCTTATCAGTCTTCTTCTTTCTACCAGTTTGTTCTGCAAGTGGAAGAAGTGATAGATATTTAATATTCATTCATTTCAGCTGCTGAGCATATGTTCAGGAGAGGTAGAGTACAATGAAATGTTGTTTAGGTTTTGGGGGCCGGGTTTTCCCAATCAATTACAATGCAGAGGTGCTCACAACATCCCTCCACTAGTCAGACAGTCCTTCCTACTCTATAATTATAGGCCTGATGGGTTATAAGCAACTCCTAGAAAGAGCTAGATTTCAGTAAGACTTGAGCGTGCTGAGCACTTTCCAAGACTCAAGCCACCACCAGGCCAATTTCGACATGCCTGTCTAATTTTCTGAGGAAAAAAATATTTTTGCATAGATTTCTTCATGTGTAGCCTCTAGCAAGATTGCTTTCTAAAAAATAATTTAAGGTTAACTGAACAAGTCATTTAAATTTATGAAGCTTTGAAAATATGGATTTCCTTTTTGAAAACTCTTTCTTTTAAAATGAATTAATAACTTATTTGCCATAAAAGCTTCCAAATTGTTTTATACATTAATCATCCATGACAATTAGGACGTAGAATTATTTTTACCAAATTGAAATGGAAAAGGCTATAGTTGTTAAAAGATAGATTTTTTTGGTCCTCTTTTGCGTTATAAATTCCATGGAATAGCTACCAAAAGTCACTAGCATTTACCCAAATTTGTCATTAAAAAAGTGTTTATATACCTTTCTAAGGAAAACAAAGCTTTCGGAGCATAAACCAATCAGGAGAATTGTAACTTTTTTTCAATGATGTTATCTAAACAATCATCCATTACCTCTGATTTTAGCCAAAGTCACAGTAATCCCTCATTCATATATGTAACAGGTAAAAGACATTCTAAGGAAGTTCTTAAAGGCTGGATTCTTCAGAGAATATTTCTCTTTCAAAAATTCAGACATACACTTCCCAGTCCATAACATGGAGGAAAAAAAACTGTAAGATTAGGTTAATCAGAGCCATAATCTATCCTTCCTATCAAGCCTTTAGCTACCCAAAATATTTAATACAAATGTAGCTCCCTACCCCCTTTTTAATTTAGCAGGTCATTTGTTTATTAAGCCTGATTTTCTCTGAATATATTCATAAACAGGGCTGGGATCGGGCCAATGCATGATGGTATGCCACACTGGCACCTCTCTGAAGCAGTCATCTTGTTCTCTAAAGTTTCATCTTTCATTTAAACAACAAAACACTACTATGATTGCCAAAAGTTAACCAAATGCAACCAATCCAGTGAGGTCTACCTGAATCTGCAGAGAACCGGGACCAATAGCTCAGAGAGGTGTGAACTGCGCTATTTATGTCAGTGAGGTGTTAAGTCAGATACCCAGTAATAATAATCTAAATGTCAGCATTGTTACCTATTTCACACCTCAGGTAATAAAGGAGAGGAAGGATCACATATCTGCACATTTTCTGTGGCACCAAAATGAGATGTTGCTCACAAGGGGATGGCATTTGGGAGCTACTACAACTTATTTTTTCCCCAGCCAAGAAGTCAAGCCGAAGGAGGCTAGCATAGCCAGTGGTCATATTCAATTCCCACTGTAGGAATGTGAAGCTCAAGTAGCCCAGTGGAATTCAGAAATCATGCATGATTATATTGTGAACATCTATGCTATCTACTCTGAGCAGTATCTCATTCTGGTAACTCACCATGGCAGAGCTTATTTTGTGAGTAGGGCATGGAAGACTACCATCACCATTTTCTCCCAAAGTTTGACCCTTGCTCATAAGCATTTAGTTAACACTTTTCACAAATTACATTCAGCCTATATGTTGTTTGCAAACTATTTTTTCTTTTCCCAATTAATTATTCAAAGTCGGTGGCTGGTCCAATGACATTGGTTCTGCTTCTTGACCTGATGATTGAAGTTTTTTCCACAGAAGAACAAAGAGGGTACAATAAAACCTTAGTGCAGACGGTCAGTAAAAGTCCTATTCAGATTATCAGAAATCATCTGCTTCAAAATTATGAGTAGAGGTTGTTCTATAATTTATTTCACTAAAATGGATAACCATTAAAGCTCAAACAATACATAAATTAGAGTATATCTAGGGCTATTTAACTGTTCTGAAATTAATAATAGATTAATTGTTACTTATCACAACAGCAGTACTATGACAAATGGATACCCATTATATGAAAATACAATTATACAAGATACAATTGATGAGAAGACTGTCTCTTTCTTCAAGTTCAAACTGTATTATTAAATTGCATACGATTTCTCTTATTTAATTGGTATGCCATTCTACATGTCGCTTATTTCATTGCACTAAATGTAATGATCCAAGAGGGAGGAGGGGGATTTCAAACTGTTTGACAACAATTAAAAATGTCAAAACGTAGGCAGCTCTCTGTAAGCTGATCTCGTACCCTAAACCAAAAGAAACAAAGCCAGTAGTTCTGTTTGTCAACTAACTTTGCTGAGTGATACCTTTAGAACAACTGTAAGTGTTTGTTATGGCATTTTGTGCTCCATGATCTCTCTGAATTGGGAATATGGAGCAAGAAAATTTACAGAATGTGAATTCAGATCTTACCTTTTTATGTTTAACACATAATAAAATGCAACAGAAGGGCTTCTATTAATAAAGTGGTCAGTACAGTCTTCAGTATTTATGTTTTTAAATGGTTATTAATGTACAGTATTCCAGAAGGAAAAAAAAGTGGTCTATTTGGTGTTCAGTTGATCTGTGCTTATTCTCAACATGGCTGGCAGGGTCTGCAGCAATAGCAGAAAAGAAAACATTATAAATTCTGCATCAGCCAGGGATTTTTTTAATTTCTCAGCAACAAAATTGTCGATTTGAAATATGTATATACACACATACACAAACACACACTTTCACAGAAGACATAGACCAAACAAATATTAGGGTATGAAGGCCTAAAATGATTAATACGTTTTTTCAAAATTATTTTAAATGCCTTTTTTGGTTGCACATCAGTAAAAACCACAGAAAATGGTAAATTTTATCCCCCTTTTTTTAAGCATGGGAAAATTAGAGTCCAGTGTGACTATTATAAGCTTTGTATTATCTATCAAAACATCCTGACATGCCACTTACTATTGTATTGCAAATGTATCTAGGAAAAATTAAAATGTATGATCAGTTACCAGGTTTAATATCTGCAGATAAGAATGGAAACAGTAATATACTAGTATATTCTGATGCACAGAATATCAAACCAAGTTTACATAAATATCCCTACATTTGTCAAACATTGACAAATTATTTTTTATATTGAATGGCTATATCCCATACACATTGCAAGAGAAAGAGATGGCTCAAAAAAAAAAAGTGTCATTTCAGCCTGGCTCAAAACTGTATACTTGGTTGGAACTAGAAGTCAGACTGAGACAGCTTGCAATGATACACAATAAAAACCTCTCCCTCTGGTGCCACTCTGTTTTCTCCCTCTCCTCCCTCAACTCATTAGCGTACGCAGAACTGAAGCTTTCATTTTTTTAAAAAAGTATCTGGTTCTTGGGGTTAAGAATATATCTCTCTGAACACAAACCCCACAAATACTTGGTCTGAGGACAAAGGCAGAAACCAAGAACTCCAAGGGACAAATGCCCAATGAATGAACACACATACACACTCAATTGGATGGTTTGAATAAGGTCATCAGAAATTGGTCCCCATTGACTAGGAGTTCAGAGTGCATAGTTTCACAGGAGACAACGCCATCCAGTACTGGGTCCAAAATGACTCCACATTCCTAGCTGTCTAAATCAGGCATTAGAAACTGATCTACTGAAAACATAGAAACAAATGTCATACTGGGAGAGCTATGTATAGAAGTCCATATACTAGCCTGTCTAGTTTTCAAAATAAGGATCAGTTATTCACATTGATTTTATTATGCAGATATAGAGAATTCAGTGAAATAAAATTGAATTTAAAAGGAGAGAGGGTTCTGAAGAAGAACTGTACTGTAACTTCACTCTAAAAGATTTAAGGTTGGACTATAGATTTTCTTCTCTCATCATCTCTCTACAATCAGTTGGACAGAATGATAGCCTTGAGACCTCACGCTACAGCTTCAAATAAATAAAAAGGTGAGTACTACAAACATAGAAATGAAAATTGGGTGTAAAAAATCAAATAAATTGATCCAATAGGGGTTCCATAGGTTCCTTTGTGAAACTACGAAAGTTACTTTTTGTTTCAGTAGTCTTAGCTTTTTTAACTTTTGGGAAAATGCCAACCTGAAAAATTCCTTATCTTCAAGTCAGGTACAGATTTCAATTCACAAGCCTCCAGTGATTTTGTCACTAGTACTTAAGTCCAACATAGTATTTCAAACTCTCAATGCCCTGATTAGTTTATTTACAGGCTGCTAGATTTTCATAGCATACCAGTAGCAACAGAAATTTCTTTCCTTTCATAGCCAAACACTGACTCACAAAACTTCTCATTTGGACAGAAAGGGCTAAATTCTCTGCTGATATAAATTAGTGCAGCTTCACTGACTTACATTTAAACTCATATGTGAAACTATTTATACTGGAAATGTCTTCACTATCATCCATGCAGTGAACAGAAAAAAATACCACAGCACCTGACCAATTACAACTAACCAACAAAACTCAGTTTTTGAATATTTGTGATCAATCCAAAGAGTGAAAATTTTGAAAAACTGTTCATCTAGTATAGTTGGAAGAATGCATTTAAGGAAGTCATGATCAGCAGGAGGGCTTTGGCTTTTTGGACATGGGATGCTGTTCCAGACAGGAGGTCTGCTTGAAGCAATGGGGTCCATCTGACCAAGACAGGGAAAAGCATCTTCATGCACTAACTCACTAGCCTTGTGAGGAGGACTTTAAACTAGGTTCAAAGGGGCAGGTGACAAAAGCCCACAGGCAAGAATAAAAAAAGGCAACCTTAACAGAGGGCTAGATCTTGGGCAGGAGAGGGGAGACATGGAAAATTACAGTTGGGTCATAGGAGCAATAAGAAGGAAATCACTGGAGGAATCTGCTCAACACCTTACATGTCTATACACAAATGCAAGGAGTATGGGGGCTAAACAGGAAGAACTAGAAGTATTTGTACATAAGCTAAATTATTACTTTATTAGCATCACTGAGACTTGGTTGGATAAATCTCCTGACTGAAATATTAGTATAGAGAGATATAGCTTGTTCATGAAGAACAGGCGGGGAAAAACGGGGAGGAGGGGTGGTTGCGTTATACTTCAAGACTATGTATATTTGTTCTGAGGTCCAGAAGGATGTGAGAAGCAGACCAGTTTAAAGTCTTTGGGTGAAAGGAACAAAAAAAAAAGGGGGGGGAGTGACATCATAGTAGGGGTATACAACAGACCACCAAATCAGGAGGTGGTGGATGAGGCATTTCTAGAATAATAAGAATCTCCAAAACATAAGCTCTGACAGTAACAGGGGACTTTAACTACCTAGATAGCTGTTGAAAAAGTAATATCCAACCTCCAGTAAGTTCTTGGAATGTATTGGGGAAACTTCTTGTTTCAGAAGGTGACAGTAGTAGCCAGGGGGGCAGCTATTTTAGACTTGATTCTGACAAACAAGGCGGAATTGTTTGTGAAAGTGAAGGTAGAAGGCAATTTGGGTGAAAGTGATCACAAAATAACAGTTTTCATAATTCTAAGGAAAGGGAGGAGTGAAAGCAGCCAAATAAGGACAATGGATTAAAAAAAGCAGACTTTAACAAAACTCAGAGAAGTGGTAAATAAGACCCAATGTTACAAAAATCTAAAATAAAAGAAGTTCAGAAGAGCTGGCAATTTCTCAAAGAGCCTTTATTCAAGGAATAACAGCAAATTATCTTGCTGAGGAGGAAAAACAGGAAGAATAGTAAGAGGCCAATATGGCTTCATCAGGGGCTCTTTAGTAACTTGAAAAATCAAAAAATAATCCTACAGAAAATGGAAATAGGGAAAAGTTGCTAAGGATGAGTATGATAGAATAGCACATGGATGAAAGGCAAAATCAAAAAGGCTAAGGCAGAAAATAAGTTATACCGAGCAAGGGATATAAAAGGCAATATGAGGAGGTCCTTTAAAATACATTAAGAGAAAAAGAAACACAAAGGAAAGTGTAGGTCCTCTACTTAGTGGGGAAGGAGAGCTAATAATGGATGTTATCAAGAAGGTTGAAGTGTTTATATAAGAACTTAAGAACGGCCATACGGGGTTAGACCAAAGATCCATCTAGTCCAGTATCCAGTCTTCTAACAGTGGCCAATGCCAGGTGCTTCAGAATGAACAGAACAGGTAATCGTCAAGTGACCATCCCTGTTGCCCATTCCCAGCTTCTGGCAAACAGAGGCTAGGGACACCATCCCTGCCCATCCTGCCTAATAGCCACTGATGGACCTATCCTCCATGAATTTATCTAGTTCTTTTTTTAACCTTGTTATAGTCTTGACCTTCACAAAATCCTCTAGCAGAGTTCCACCAGTTGACTGTGTGTTGTGTGAAGAAATACTTCCTTTTGTATGTTTTAAACCTGCTGCCTATTAATTTTATTTGGTGACCCATAGTTCTTCTGTTATAAGAAGGAGTAAATAATACTTCCTTATTTACTTTCTCCACACCTGTCATGATTTTATAGACCTCTATCATACCCCCCCTTAGTAGAGCAGTAGAGGTACATACATCTTGATTTAATAAGGCTGTTGACAACAGTTCAACATGACATTCTCAAAGTAGGGAAATGTGGTTTAGATTAAATTACTATAAAGTGGGTACAAAACTTGGTTAGAGACTGAATTCAAAAAGTAGTAAACGTTCACTGTCAAACTGGGAGGTTTTATCTAGTGGAGTCCAACAGGGATCTGGAACTAGTCAACATTTTCATGAATGACTTGAATAATGGAGTGGAGAGTATGCTTATAAAATCTGCACATTACACAAAGCAAGGAGGGGTTGAAAGCACTTTAAAGGACAGGATTAGAATTCAAGGTGACCTTGACAAATTGTGAGCTGGTCTGAAATCAACAAAGTGCAAAATACTACATTTAGGAAGGGGGAAAAAATCAAATACACAAATACAAAATGGGGAATTAACTGGTGAAAAGGACCTGGCAGTTATAGTGGATCAAAAATTGAGTAAGAGTCAACAATGTGAAGCAGTTGCAAAAAAGGCTAGAGTCATTTGGGGGTGTATACATGAGTGTCATATGTAACACATGGGAGGTAATTGTCATTCTGCTTGGCACTCGTGAGACCTCCGTTGGAGTACTTGGAGGTTTTTAAGAATAGGTTGGACAAACACCTGTCAGGGATGGTCTAGGTTTACTTGATCCTGCCTCAGTATGGAGGTGGGGGGCTAAACTAGATGATCTCCTGAAGTCCCTGCCAGCCCTACATTTAATTAATTCTATAATGTGCTCACAGGTATTCTTTGAGGAGAGAAAGTGGCTAAATTAAACAAAGAACCTATTCATTGCGAGTTATTCATTCACGTTTGCTAATGAATACCATTTAAGAAGAAGGTAGTAGGTGATGTTTACAAATCATTGGCATCTTATAATATCCAAATCACATAACATATCAGCTTTGTTCAGAAGCTAGTGAGATGAATGGCCAGTCTATAATAGCCTTGGGATTTATTCAGAAGAAGGAACTTATTTCTTCTGAAAGTTTTACATTTCAAAAACATGATTCATAAACTGCTGAATAATTTTCCACCAATGGTTTATGAATCAAACATTGTCATGAGATGATAATTTACAAATAGATTCAATAAAAACTCTATCCAGAAATAAATGGTGCAAACAGACTTTATATATTACATGACCTTAAAATCTCTAAATTTTCATTATCTTGATGACCAGTTTGTGGTTTACCTACTGTGTTTTGCAATCTTCAATATTTTTTCTTAAATCCATCCACTTTCTCTAACAAGAATTTATATAACCTCTCAGTCTGATATTTCAGGACCTACTTAGCTTTGAATATCTGTTGAAGTAGCTCAGAGTATTTTTATTGAAGCTGGACCTTTGATAGCCGATAAACAGTGTTCTATATATATGACAAGAATATTACAAATTTAAATAATCAATGTTTTACTGCCTTTTTGCAATGGAATAAGGGACTATAGACTCATGAGGCTAAAAGATGAAATCCTGAGCATGTCAAGGTAAGAAAGCTTGTGACACTCTTGGCATTTAAAGTGAAAAGGAAAGTTCAGTGATAGACAAAACACTGAGGGAAGTCATTTGTACCTGAACTTAAAAGATCATGACTGGAGAAATCTTATCAGTTAACTCAGTGAGGAAGTGGGGTTCTAGCAACAAGCAATCCTCACAGTACCGAGAAAAAAATAGCTTGTAATTTTAAGAACTGGAAGGAAAATCTGAGAAGAGGCAACTGTGGGCAGTCCTGATTCTCCTGAAACACACTTAATGGTGGTGAAGTATTGAAAGAACAAGTTTATTTTATTACTTGTTATGGAAAACTTTGAAGTTTTGTATATTAGCTTTCCTGTATATATGTTGTGTTTGACTGTGTTTGTTTTTACCATTCCTGGAATTTTATTTTTTTACATTTCTTTCCTGGTTCACCAAAATATGTTCTCAAAGTTTATAAATAATTTATTTTTGGCTTCACCTTACCCTGGTGACTTGTTACATTTAGATGTAAGGGAATATACAATGCGACCACCCAACATAAACATGACATACCCTCATGTACAATTTAATACTATATATAGCATGGAGAATCACAGCGTTTCTACTGTGGCCTAAACCATTAGCTACAGACCTAAAAGATAGTGGCAATATGAACAATAATTCTCTTAACAACAACTGTTATGGACCTGTTATGGAGAGACCTATGACATTTATCTAAAGTGGCAACTACTGAAAGTTCTGTATTTTCTCTTGGATTCTGCAGTCTCTGTACATTTCTTCTCTACAGGACCCAGCAGGAAACAATGCATTTTAATGTAGATTTCCTTGATTTTCTGCCCACTCTCACAAATCCCTCCAGGCACAGAGTTCATTTTAACTGTCTCCACAGGAAACTACTGTGCAAATGGCTCCAGTTTTTTCTTGAAAAAAAGCCAGTATTGCTTGTTTGTTTTTTGTGTATAAGTAAGCCGAAAATTATACAGGCCCTTAGAATGCTGTGCTATAAAAATAACTATAGAGTTCAAAATTTTCTACAGAAAGCACCTCTCACTGTGCTTACAATATCAGAATAGCTTCTTTTCTAGGACTCATTCTTCCATCCTTTTATACCTCTTTCATTTCAAAGGCCATTCTGTCTTCATAAATGGTATTTTGTAATCCATTAGAAAAAAGCACTTAATGCCATATCTTCAATGACAAATACATGATTTTAATGCATTTTAGTATTTTTTCTAATAAAGATTTATTTTCCCTCTAATATAGTTTTATAAACATTGATTCATAGAAACAAAGGAAGTGCCATATCAGATCTAATTGATGTTGTCTATAATTCAGTATCTTGTCATTAGTTTTGTCTTGACTAGGATTTAATGGTGTGTTAAGTACTAGCTAACACCTTCTGATTACTAAGTCTAAAATAGATTTTTAGAACTTAAGATACGCTAACTAGGAGTAGAAATACCCCTCCTCCCTCTCAGCTCATTTAGCACACACTGAAATCTACTTGCCTTGTCTACTCTAGAGTTTTAGAATAGCAGCCGTGTTAGTCTGTATTCGCAAAAAGAAAAGGAGTACTTGTGGCACCTTAGAGACTAACAAATTTAGTTGAGCATAAGCTTTTGAGAGCTACAGCTCACTTCATCCGATCACCTTAGAAACTAACAAATTTATTTGAGCATAAGCTTTCATGAGCTACAGCTCACTTCATCGGATGCATCTGATGAAGTGAGCTGTAGCTCATGAAAGCTTATGCTCAAATAAATTTGTTAGTCTCTAAGGTGCCACAAGTACTCCTTTTCTTTCTAGAGTTTTAGAACACTGTCTTCTCAATTGGGGGTCTGCAAGCAGGTTTCAGGGGGTCCACTAAAGACCAGCCCAGGGATGTGGGACTTGGGAAGGGTGCACCACCTCCACCTCCAATTCACCTCATTGGGCCACCCAGTCTGTCTGGCATGGGGGAGGCACAACTAAAAATTGCAGTGTCACTGCACAAGAGAGATCTCCCCCTGCTATCAGAAGGTGTTGCCTCACAGCCATTGACTCCACAAGCAGGCAGCAGCTAGCCAAGGAGACACACCACTGCTCTGCCCTGCTATATCAGCACTTCAAGGATCAGGGCCAAATGGAAGGCAAAATTTGGAGGGGTGTCAAGTGACCCCATGTGTCCCTGCATACATTGCATCTAGTTGGGGTTCCACAGGTTTGTCTATTTAAGTTTAGGGGTCGCTAGGTAAGAAAAGGTTGAGAACCACTGTTTTAAAAGATGTTAATTAATACTTTCTAACAAACACACCTTTAAATTAGGGCTATCAAGAGATTTAAAAAATTAATCGCAATTAATCACACGATTGGAAAAATAATCGTGATTAATCATGCGATTAATTGCGCTGTTAAACAATAATAGAATACAATTTATTTAAATATTTTTGGATGTTTTCTAAATTTTCAAATATATTGATTTCAATTACAATACAGAATAAAAAGTGTACAGCGGTCACTTTATATTTATCTTTGGTTAGAAACATTTGCACTGTAAAAAAACAAAAGAAATAGTATTTTTTCAATTCACCTCATATAGGTGCAATCTCTTTATAGTAGTACAATCTATTGTGAAAACCTTGGGTCGAGTGCTGTAGTTATCTTAGAAATCTCACATTGGTACCTCCTTGCATTTTGTCAAATCTGCAGTTAAAGTGTTCTTAAAACAAACAATATGTGCTAGGTCATCATCCAAGACTGCTATAACATGGAATATATGGCAGAATGCGGGTAAAACAGAGCAGGAGACTTACAATTCTCCGCCAAGCAGTTCAGTCACAAAATTAATTAACACATTACTTTTTTTTTTTTTTAACAAGCATTATCAGCATGGCAGCATGTCCTACGGAATGGCAGCCGAAGCATGAAAGGGCATATGAATGTTTAGCATATCTGGCACATAGATATCTTGCAATGCCAGCTACAAAAGTGCCATGCAAATGCATGTTCTCACTTTCTGGTGACATTGTAAATAAGAAGAGGGCTGCATCATCTCCAGTAAATGTGAACAAATGTGTTTGTCTTAGCAATTGGCTGAACAAGAAGTAGGACTGAGTGGACTTGTAGACTCTAGAGTTTTACATTGTTTTGTTTTTGAGTGCAGTTATGTAAGAAGAATAAAAAATCTACATTTGAAAGTTGCACTTTCACGATAAAGAGGTTGCACTACAGTACCTGTATGAGGTGAATTGAAAAATACAATTTCTCTTGCTTATCATTTTTACAGGGCAAATATTTGTAATAAAAAATAATAATATTAAGTGAGCACTGTATACTTCGTATTTTGTGTTGTAATTGAAATCAATATATTAGAAAATATAGAAATACATCCAAAAATATTTAATAAATTTTCATTGGTATTCTATTGTTTAACAGCGCAATAAAAACTGTGATTAATCATGATTTTTTTTAATTGCAATTAATTTTTTTAGTTAATCGGGTGAGTTAATTGCGATTAATCAACAGCCCTATTTTAAATCCTAGTCAAGACGAACCTGATGATGGTACAAGAAACCCATAGTGAAAAGTTATTAAATAACCTTCCCATCAGGGGAATTTCTTACTAACTTTCATCCTTTGAGCCTTTTAAAATACAGTTTTAAATATAAAACTGATATAACTGTGAATGTTCTCTCATTATTCCTAGAACTGTCTAATCCTTTCTTGTAATACTACTAAATTCTTGCCCTCAATGAATTAATTCTTTGCTTTGGTGTGACACACCTGGTCTCTTTAGCCCGAAGACAGTCTAGAGGCAACATCAAGAGTAATTGCTCACTCCTCATTACTCTTGGAGGAGTCAATCCTAGAATGGGGAATTGACAAGACAACAAGAAAAAGTGCTGGAGGCTGATTTGAAGATTGGGTCTTGCCTTAATTCTACAAAAGAAATTCAGGGAAAGTGGAGTAGGAGTTCAGTATATCCCATAATTCCTGAGGAGCCTCTCAGGGGTGAAAGAAACCTGGTTTAGAGATATGACAACTGAGTACAAAGGAGAGCCAGCACAAATCCTGTGACTACTTAAGCCCTATTCTGATGATTTAACTGGTACATGAGTCTTGTGCGGAACCTCTGCACAGGGGGAAATTTCACTTTTAGAGAACTGAAATAAGTTCTTCTTTTCTGAAGCTGGTTAATTAGCATTAGTGTTAAGTTTGCATATTTTGTTTATCTATTTTAGTTGTTCCATATTGTCTCTCTCTTTTGGTTAATATTTGTAATTACTGATATGTACAAAAGTCTTTTTTTTTATATTGCCAAGTGACGACATTCTATGTGGAAAAAGTATAAACAAAGATACATATAGCTTGATGTAGCCCTTATTCAAGAGATGCTACATGAAAGAAAGATATGAATGAATGCAATCCTTTGGCGGTATTATCTTGGGAATATCAAGGAAGAGTAGGGAGGTATTATTATCTCTGCATACTGCATTGGTGAGACCGTTACTAGAGTACTGTGTCCACTTCTGATGTCCATACCTTTAAAACAAACTGGAAAGGGCTCAGAAGAGAGCTACAAGAATGATTTGAATTTGGAAAAAATGCCTGAGTGAAAGACTTAAAAAGCTCAATCAATTTTGTTTGTCCAAGAGAAGGCTAAGAGGTGACGTAGTTACAGTCTACAAATATCTACATGGGGAAGACATAATCTAGCAGAGGGGAAAAAATCCAGAGAGTTCCAGTAGTTGGTAGTTAAAGATAGACAAGTTCAGATTAGAAATAAGGGGACAGTTTGTTTATTTGTTTTAAACAGTGAGGGTAATTAATCATTTGAACAATTAAGGACGTGTTGGATTCTACATTACTTGAGTTCTTGAAATCAGACGTCAAACTCCTTTTAAAAGTTATGCTGTAGCTCAGTGGTTCCCAAACTTGTTCCGCCGCTTGCGCAGGGAAAGCCCCTGCTGGGCTGGGCCAGTTTGTTTATCTGCCGCGTCCGCAGGTTCGGCCGATCGTGGCTCCAACTGGCCGTGCTGCTGCAGGCCAATGGGAGCTGCTGGAAGCGACGCGGGCCGAGAGATATACTGGCCGCCACTTCCAGCTGCCCCCATTGGCCTGGAGCAGTGGACCGTGGCCAGTGGGAGCCACGATCGGCCGAACCTGTGGATGCGGCAGGTAAACAAACTGGCCCGGCCCGGCAGGGGCTTTCCCTGTACAAGCTGTGGAACAAGTTTGGGAACCACTGCTGTAGCTCAAACAGAAGTTGAGGATGTGATGCAGAAGTTACTGGGTGAGGAGTTTGTGTCCTGTGTTATTCAGGACTAGATCGTAGTGGTCCTTTTCTGGTTTTAAAAACTATCAATCTGTGAGACACATTCTGCTCTGTGCACAGATATCAGTATATAATCAATAAAAGAAAAACTGAAAAACACTTGTTCAGACCAATCCAGTGCTTCTGGGTTAGGTCAGTTTTATTCAGCATGTTAATTTTTTTGGTTTGGATTTTACAGTGTGCTTTCTTTAATGTTTTACTTTCTAAACAAAAATGTGTACACTGTAAATATATTAGATTTTAAACTCCTTGGATGGAGATGATGCTTCCCTCTAGGTTTTGAGCAGCACACACACAGACATCCAAAACAAATAATAAAAATGGTCCTGCATAAAATAGAAATAGTGTTTAGCCCAGACAGAGTGATTATAGCAAAAGATAGAAATTGCAAGTGAATAGAGTCAAGACTAAGTGATGTCAGTTAGGGACTACACTGAAATGTCACTTCTAGATGTGCACTTATGTATCACAGAAATTAGAAGTGGAAAGGACCTGTGAGTTCATCCAGTCCTTCTTGTGACAGACATTGCAAGTTCCTGCAGTATCCTGCACAAGCCTTACTGAATTAAACTTAGTTCAATGAATTTTAACTTAAGTGTTTTAACAGTTCATGGTATTGAAAATGCAAATGTTTACTGTGAAATTGCATGGAACTTCTTTAAGGAAGAGGCAGGATTAATGTAAACCCTGGGAAGAACTGTGAACTTTAAAGGACTCTTTTAAAACAGTGGGCCACACAAGACTGAACTTTTAGTTGAGTGGGTTTCTTAGAAGATACTTGGGGGAGAATGCAAATTACCCACCCCCAGACCTATCCTTTTGAAGCTGCGCTTTGAGGAGAAACCCATTGTCTGCTGATCACCTGTTACATGAGGATAAGACCAGGGGCCCAACATCGATAGAAGATTGACTCTCACAGATTCACAGGTGTGCTTGTTCTGAGCTAACAGCTGCTATGAACTTGTGACCACAGAAGGGGGCAAAAATCCCTGGTGGGATTTGAAGGACTATTCACCAGCCAGGTGCCTTGATAGAGTTGGGGTGATCTCTGGTAAGCTTATTAGCATGCAAGTTCTTTTATTGTTTTTAATATGTTTTCTCTGTAATGCTTCTACCTTTAGAGGAGTACAGGTGCAGTTGTCCTAAACTGTGACACTTCTCACCACCAAGTCCCAAATTATTGTACATTTCCTAGTGATATTTACTACTTTATTTTAAAAAAAGCCCACATATAAAAAAAAAATCCTTGAAAACAGCATACTAAATTGTACCACTCGGACATACTGCCTTTTCAGTTTCCATCTCTTCCCACACACCCACAGAGTAAACTCTACAAGGCAGGATCCTTGTCTTCCTATTTTCCCTTCCTAAGTACCTCGCTCACTGCTGGCACTGTACAGATAATTAATAATAAATGGACCAAGCAATGTGGCTTCCACCATTCCCTTAGACAACTGTACCGCAGCCTATAGATCTTACTGTCAGGAAGTTTTTCCTGACATTTAGCCTATATTTTCTTATAGTTTTATTTGATTACTCCTAGTTCTACCCCTTTGAGGCACGGTAGGTAATTCCTCTCCATTCTTGATCCCAATGCCCTTAAAATATTTCTGGACTTACCATTTACCCTCCTTAGATGTCTCTTAGCCAAGCTTCACTCACTCACCGATCCACAAGCACTTTTAATCTTTCCTTATAATTTATCACTTTAACCTAGGCTGACCATATAGCAAGTATGAAAAATCTAGATAAGGGGGTGGTGAATAATAGGTGCCTATATAGGACAAAACCCCAAATATTGGGACTACCCCTATAAAATCAGGACATCTAGTTACCCTATTTTAACCTCCTCTTCATTTGGTTGCTCTTCTCTGAGCCGCCTCAATTCATCAATATATGTTTTGGTAACAAGTTGCACAGAACTAAACAGTCTTCCAGGAAAGGCTGCGCCAGAATCATTTAAAAGGTCATATTAGCTTCCTGTTACATGATGACATTAATTATTACCACTTTCCAGGTTTCTTCCTTCTATTGTATTTCATATTATTTCCCACAAATGTATTACCTAATATTCTTCCAAGTGGATTCTCATTTTATTTTCTGCCCATATTTCTAATCTTTCTAAGTCCTTCTGTATTATCTCTCTATCCTCCTTAGTATGTGCATTATCAGCTGTGAATTTCATTAAGAAGCAGATTATTTTCTTTTCTAGATAATTAATGAAGATGTAAGACCAAACCAGAAACCAATTTCTGCATGGTCCCAGAATTCGGTACCTTTAACCTTTGCTTATGGAGTTTTTGATAGAGTTCCAATCACAGACAATTTGAAATACGTTTTAAAACAAAATTTTATGGGACACTTTGATATAAACTTCACTAAAATCCATATACACATTTACTGAATTCACTTCAGCCACTCATTTTGTAACTCCATAAAAAGACAACAATCAAGTTTGTCAGGAAATATATTTTGTTTCAGAATAAATTTTTGAATTTAGAAGCTAATGCTGACTATTAAATAGTTTTGTTATCCTCAGATGTAGTAATATTCTCTCAATGCTCTTCCATAATTTTATTAGTATTAGAAATCATTAGAAATTAGAATCATGGAACAGTAATTGCAAATCTCACTATTCTTTCCTTTGTTAAAAAAAACTGTAGTATGTTTGCTTTTCTGTAGTTTTCCAATTCTACTAAGTTACACATGATTTTGTGAAATAGCATTATTAGTGGTATAGTTCTTATGTTAGCTACTTCTCTTAATGCCCTAGGATGCATATCATCAGGACCATTTGATTTGTTTATATTCAAATTTTCCAAGTATTCCCTTATTTGCTCTTGCTCAGTCTTCCTTATTTCTTAATTATTCTAATTGCTTGCTTCTTAATTGTTTCTTTTATTTTCTTAATTTTAAAAAGGAGTTTAATATCTTAGCCATGTTTAGTCATTAGTTTCATTCTCTTCTATCTATGCAATTTTATTTTTCCTTCAGATGTTATTATGAAAACCCTTATTATCTTAACCCCTTTCGGTAGCATTTGTTCATTTTTCTTTTTTGCTGCCTTATCTTTTTCCTGCAAGTCTTAACTGACTCTGAATATTATTGTTTGGTTGCCTCCTCTTTTCCATTTCAAGAATAGGATTTAATAGTGATTTCTTTTCTTGTCTCTCAGTGCCAGAAGCTACCAAAGGCATGGAACAGCCTGGATGACATATCACAGGCAAAAAAAGAAGACACGTAAAATACTTTTCACTTCACTTACGTGAATGACATACATTCAGAATGACACTGCAGAAACTACTGCTTTTACCTAACCTCTTGGTTAATAGTGACCATTACTTAATGGAAGTTTTTTGCAAGACAGTTACAAAATCCACATTCTATGCTTGATATATAAATACCATTCTTGAAGATCTTTGCCTAGGATAATACTTTATGCAACAATTTTTCAGTTCAACTGTTATGAGCCTGATCTTCCAGAAAAATCAATGTCCTTCAGATCATTTTAATCACAGTTAGGATATTGTGACCTAAAGCCAGTTAAAGAATAATTAAGGACCTTTTATGTGATTGACAGCAGAACAAACTGATTGAAATATACACACATAAACATAACTCCACTTGCGTGTTTAACTATTGACTGAATACTGACATGTGCTCAAATGATTAAGATTTTGAGTCCATCCCACCCCCCATGTCCCAAAGACTAGACTGCAACTCAGAACTATGTGGCAGGTAGAAAGGTTCTGAATACTTTCTAGTGCCCTCATTTCACACAGGGATCAGCAAATATTTGGGAGATCCACCCATACAAATCATTCTGAATGTAGATTTTTGCCTTAAGGTATTACACTTAAAATTCTTGAGAATAGCATTTATGACCTGGCAATAAACAAAGTTAGAAATTCATGCTATTGCATTCCTATGATATTCTTTGAATTGTATGTTAAACTACTAGTACAAACTCATCCATGAATGCCACTGCAGTCAGTGGAATTACATAAAGTATGAATTTAGTATTTTCTTGACTATATGAAGCAACAGATGTAATAAATACTGAGATATGTAAACTAAGTAGGTAAATAAGTGAAGATTAATGAAATATAATAAAGACATCAGAGACTGGCCAGTCAAAAGCAAAACCATCTAAGATCCTGCCCTGAAAAGGTCATCAGTCCACCTGCAGAGAGAGGTGACAACCTGTCCACATTGGTTACTTCCTCCTAGCAATATTTAACATTCTGTAATCTTCAAACCAAATAGAATCAACCCTATAAAACTGCATAAACCACTCTTTGTTATTACAAATACATTGTGATAGAAAGGAACAGAGTCGCTGTCAGGTAAGGTGACACTGACATCAAAGGTTTCTGATAACACGTTTACAAAAGAAAAGTGATATTAGAACCAGTGGTAGGTATTTAGAATAATTTGGAATTTTTTCAGTTTATATTAATTACAGAAAATTAAGAATATATTGTTTTAATTAAAATATTTCCTTCTGTTCTTCTTTAGAAATTTTGAAACATTCCATTTACAGATTTTTATTAATAAAAGATTTTTAGAATTCTTTACATTAAATTTTATTTTAATAAGCTCCTGAAACACCTTAACTGATGGCATTGTGACATTTGAGTTGACACCGCCAATTCAAACATAATTGACTTCAGAGTATTATATACTGCAAATGTATTAGTAAAAAAGATAACAGTGACAACACTGTGATAGTTAATATGGTATCTGATGAAGTCAGAGACATAAATTTGTCTTTTTTGTGCTAGTCAGCAGTGGCATTTCAACCATATCTATTATATAAAGAGAGAATAAGAATGAGGGAATGAAGTGTGCCTACTACACAATAGGCTATATTTTCACTGAGAATTTCATGTTACAGTGTAAGTGACAAGTGTGTAGTTCAAGTTACTACTCTTTTATATACATATGCCACCACCAGGATTCAATGGCACAGACATAATGATGCAAAATCCTGCTCACCTTACTCATTCAAGTCCTACTGAAGTCAATGGAACTTACTAGTATCACTAAAGCAAGCATTTGGCCAACAGATTTATAATAATTTGGTTGGTAGCTGCTTTTTTATTATACTCAACTATTCAAAATGCAGATACTCTAAAGTTCCTACATTTTCATTAAATTTAAATTGTACTGTTGCCCTCATGACTTTAATTTGTTTTCTCTTCTCTACATTTCTCTCTCCATTCTGAAAATCAAACACCAAGTCCAGGTTCTTGTAAAAACACTGTTGCAGTATAGCAATTTTATTTCCTTAAAAGTATTAGTTACCATAGTGACATTATGGGCCTGATCCTGCAGTTGGTGCTCCGTGTGAAGTGTCAAGCTCCCTCAACTCTCATAGACTAAGATGAATTCAGGATATTCAGAAAAGGTATTGAGCACCTTGCAGGATTGAGCTCTAAATCCTGAAATGATACATCTTTGTATGTTACAATGAAATATGTCTTGTTTGTGTCTGTCCTTTAAAGGACCTAATCTAGCAAAGTATGTAAATACCTTTCTGTGACATAAAAGCTGACTCTATGATCAGACAAACTATCCAAGAGATAGCCTGGCTTGCTACTTAAGCTAAAAATAACCAAATAATTCTCCAGTTCACCACAAAAAATAAAGTGAACCTATTAAGGGGAAGAGAGCTCACAGAAAAGTAAAGCGTGTATGTCCATCACCATTCACATACATCTATATCCTCTTCTAATTTAAAATCCAGTTGTGTGTGCTATTAAAGCTTACCAGTGGCTTTCAAAACAGTCTTTTATGCTTTCTACATGTGTGGTTGCCTGGGTAACCATGGAGTGGGCAGGCACTATGAACTACCATAAGCCACCATGAACAATGGGGAAATGACCACAGAGTCCTTGGTTACATCAGTTCACTGACCACAAACTCAAATATAAGAGGTGCAGAGAAGTCAAAATCCCTGTTCCAGCCCATTGGCTACAATAACAGTTGCACGGGGATTTGGGGACTTCCTGATGCCTTTCCCCTCTGCTGAATGTGGATTGTGTACCCACACCCCAGTGTGATACACTGCACAAAGCCCAGGATTTATGCAGGGGAGCAGGGAGTTACATATCACCTTCAGTGAATAAAAAGCAAACGTTTTTCAAAATATTTTTCCCTTAAATCATTAGGTCTCTCTGGCAGTGGACTGGTGAAGAAAGAGATCCTGATCATATGCAAGGAGCCTGTGTCATGTAATATTTCTACTCTACAGCCAGACAATCTGATAAAATTATAATCAGCATAGTAAGAAATTGAGAACCCCAATCCCCAGAAGCTTGGAAAGAGTAAACCAATGCACAGCATAATCAATTCAAAGAGCTGAATCCTGACTTAGGAGGTTTCTGATGCACAGAGGGGCAAAAGGGTGTAGATAGCTCCCACCTCCAAGCCCCAAAGAGCCATACATGAGCAGTGGTCAAGCAGCATAGCTCCAGTACACCCAAATGTGTGCTATGATTTGTGGCCTGCAAATATGTTGGTATGCACTCCAGATCATGAGGGCGGTAGTCTTGTGGATGGCAAAGTGCATAGCTATCCACCAAGCTGGTATGAAGATGTAGTATTCTGCAATAACCATAGTATGTCTTCTCCAGCATTTCAGAGTAGCAGCCATGTTAGTCTGTATCAGCAAAAAGAAAAGGAGTACTTATGGCACCTTAGAGACTAACAAATTTATTTGAGCATCAGCTTTCATGAGCTACAGCTCACTTCATCGGATGCATGTAGTGGAAAATACAATGGGGAGATTTTATATACACAGAGAACATGAAACAATGGGTGTTACCATACACACTGTAACAAGAGTGATCAGGAAAGGTGAGCTATTACCAGTAAGAGGGTGGAGGGAACCTTTTGTAGTGATAATCAAGGTGGGCCATTTCCAGCAGTTGACAAAAACATGTGAGGAACAGTGGTGGGGGGAAATAAACATGGGGAAATAGTTTTACTTTGTGTAATGACACATCCTCTCCCAGTCTTTATTCAAGCCTATGTTAATTGTATCCAGTTTGCAAATTAATTCCAATTCAGCAGGCTCTCGTTGGAGTCCGTTTTTGAAGTTTTTTGTTGAAGAATTGCCACTTTTAGGTCTGTAATCAAGGGACAAAAGAGATTGAAGTGTTCTCCGACTGGTTTTTGAATGTTATAATTCTTGATGACTGATTTGTGTCCATTTATTCTTTTACATAGAGACCATCCAGTTTGGCCAATGTACATGGCAGAGGGCCATGGCTGGCACATGATGGCATATATCACATTGGTAGATGTGCAGGTGAACGAGCTTCTGATAGTGTGTCTGATGTAATTAGGCCCTATGATGGTGTCCCCTGAATAGATATGTGGACACAGTTGGCAACGGTCTTTGTTGCAAGGACAGGTTCCTGGGTTAGTGTTTTTGTTGTGTGGTGTATGGCTGCTGGTGAGTATTTGCTTCAGGTTGGGGGGCTGTCTGTAAGCAAGGACTAGCTTGTCTCCTAAGATCTGTGAGAGTGATGGGTCGTCCTTCAGAATAGGTTGTAGATCCTTGATGATGCGCTGGAGAGGTTTTAGATGGGGGCTGAACGTGATGGCTAGTGGTGTTGTTATTTTCTTTGTTGGGCCTGTCCTGTAGTAGGTGACTTCTGGGTACTCTTCTGGCTCTGTCAATCTATTTCTTCATTTCAGCAGGTGCGTATTGTAGTTGTAAGAATGCTTGATAGAGATCTTGTAGGTGTTTGTCTCTGTCTGAGGGGTTGGAGCAAATGCGGTTGTATCACAGAGCTTGGCTGTAGACAATGGATCATGTGGTGTGGTCTGGATGAAAGCTGGAGGCATGTAGGTAAGTACGGTGGTCAGTAAGTTTCCGATAAAGGGTGGTGTTTATAGTGCTAATAAGGATGGTCTCTAAACCCTGGGTACTCCCCTGGAATATGGGACATCCAAAGTCCCTGTTCAGATGACTCACTACATATACAAAGTGGATCAGTTTCAAAAAACAGAGACCCACCCCAGAATATCCTATAGCAATGTCCTCAGATATGGTTTCAAATCTCTGCTACACATCAGATAGAGAGGAGATTTGAACATGAGTCTCCCACATTCTGGGTGAGCACGCTAACCATTCTAATACTAGTACCAATCTGTTAGGTGGCTGCTGAAAACACCTAGTTTGAGGATCCCTCTGGGGCTTAGGCATGAGCGGTGCATCAGGACTTAGGTGGCCTGCACACCTACTCACTGGCAGATGTTTAGGCACTTAGGGGACTTCATGAGTGGAAATTTAGGCATCTATAGTCCTCTCATTGGCTTCTAGAAATTGCATACAACTAAGAGCCAATGCAGCAGTGTGCATGCCTGTATTGCACGAGAAGATGTGCTTATTACACTCTTCCTTGCTCTGGACCCTACATCCCTGTCGAGTATCAATGTGAGAAAACTGCAAGTCTGATGGCCACCATCTTGGCCAATGCCTTGGATTGACCTCATGAGCTTCAGAGGTAAAAGCACAAGTCTTTGCACTTGTTCCAGAGAACCAGGTTCACAAAAATAGAACTGCACAGATTGTCATCCCCCGATTGGGCTCATAGGGAGATGCATAAAATGCACTGACCAACAGGTTACTCAAGTGAAATGCATAACAATTGACTGCAATATGAATTTTTGGTAAGTGGTGCCAAAATTTACACATTATCATAGTTTTAAAGTGCAAATGTATTAGAAAGGTGTCTTCTCATTGCCTAAATCCCATGATACCCCCACATAAATCAGCAGCAGGGTTGGAACCCCCTAGAGCAGTGTTTCCCAAACTTGGGACGCCGCTTGTTCAGGGAAAGCCCCTGGCCAGCCTGCCCGGTTTGTTTACCTGCCACATCCGCAGGTTCGGCTGATCGTGGCTTCTAGTGGCCACAGTTCACTGCTCCAGGCCAATGGGGGCTGCGGGAAGCAGCAGCCAGTACGTCCCTCAGCCTGCGCTGCTTCCTGCAGCCCCCATTGGCCTGCAGCGGCGAACTGCGGCCAGTGGGAGCCGCAATCGGCTGAACCTGCGGACGCGGCAGGTAAACAAACTGGCCCGGCCCGCCAGGGCCTTTCCCTGAACAAGTGGCGTCCCAAGTTTGGGAAACACTGCCCTAGAACTTCACACCCCTAGCTTCCTTACTATTTGATCTAAAGAAGTAATTGTTAGCTGTTTTGTGAACCAGTCACTGGAGGAGGCCTACCAAACTTTCACAGAGAGTTAATACAACTATTTGTTAGTCAGCTGTAGAATAGTGGTGATCAGGAACACTGGATTCTACCCCAGGCTGTGGGGGAGGAGTGTGATTAATAATGGTTAAAGACAGGATAGCCAAAACTGGTGTAGTCATTTTCAAAGGCAGTGAAAAGCAGTGGGGATGACTAACTGCTAACTAATTTAAAAAATGGAGTGGAAGAGTTTTTCAGCAGCTCTTCCCTGACTGCTTTCTAGGTTGGAGCTAATAGCCTTAGTCAATAATACTTTATACAGCCATTAGAAGAGGTGAAATTTGAACTCCTAATATACTTTTTCACATTTTAGAGAACTTTCTTGGGAGCCACAGACAGCAGTTATTGACAGAGCCTTTCACACTTCTCTCCCCCCAACCCTCCATGAGGCATTCTCACAACAGTAGATTTGTTGTCAAATTCATCACATTTAGCTTATCAGATTCATTATCAAATTCATCAGATTTAGCTTATCGCACAAATTTTCAGCCTTTCAGTTATAAAATGCTCTATAGACAATCACTATCCTTGGGTAACTGATAGTTGAGCAATAACATGGATAAAGAATAAATCCCAGAGTGGTTTAGATTTCTTGAAGTAAAAAAAAATAGCGAGACAAATTCAGTGAAAAATTACCAAAAGAGGTGATTTTTAAAACTCTTATTATCCTCTCTGTATGAACTCATTTTTCATCAAAACACCATGAAAAATTCAAATAGTGCTCAAAGTTTATATCAGATATTTTGTTTTTCTGTCATATCAAAGATTTTTACAATAAGTTTAAAGCTCTCATTAAACTGAGCACTAGGGACTCAACTCTCAAGTGCCTTTTCTAATTAACTGAAAATGGCCCACTTCTAAGCTTCCACTGTATACATTTAGAAGACTGTTAAAGAAATAGCTATGGTGTCATGTATACAATTTGCTTTGCAATGTTCTGCACTGTCCATTAACATAAACATTAAAGAAAACCCAGTACCATGAATGTCTCTGTTTAAATTATGTACCACCTTCTCAAGAACAAGAAAGGAGATATTGGGGGAAAACATAACAGGAGTTACAGAGTACCTACCTGCTGGAAGAGAGGAAGATACACCAGGTAGAAATCAGTTACAAAATGGCTACTTCCAGGCTGCAGCAGCTTTGTTTTGACAAATGTATATGGTTGGATCCAGAAAGAAACGCTGGGAAAAAAGTTCTTGTAAGAGGGCAGCCTGGACAAGTTTAATAGGAACTATGAAGTCATGTGCTCCTGACAGGGGGATTGTGAACTGTGTATTATGTCTGCTTTATAAGACTCCCGCTGGTAGAGGTAGCCAAAGTAGGAATTGCTTCACTGGTAGGGAAGGAGTAAAATGAGGTCAAGCATCCCTGGATCCAGAATTGTGAAGGGGAGATTTCCTACCCTCTCTGGAGAAAGTAGACCCTAGGTGGTGCCTCTTTGTCATATGGCCCTGGGGAAACGTTATAGAGAGGAACCAGCCTGAGACTCCAACCGGCAGGAATAGCTGTAAAAGATGCCAAAGCAAAGGTCTTTGGAAATTTAGAGAACTTTCTACAGTTCTGATTGGACTTTCTCTGCCTGGTGCTGATTGGCTGTTTGCTCCAAAGCTCTCCTTCCCCCTCTCTCACAGTCTCTACACTTCATCTTCACTCTACACCCACCTCTCCTCTCTCCTGTCCTATCCTCCTAATCCTCCCCCTCACACACAAATTCCCTTCAGTGTCTCCTTGTGACCCAGGAACCTCTTGGTACCAGTTGCCAGAGGGCACAGGGATGCATGGGGGGAAAGGGGGTTACAGGGATATTTCTGGACCTGGTATCTACATACTGGTTTTTAAAGAGTGTTGTATAGGGTCTCTACTGAAAACCTGTGTCATGCTAGTCCTCACAATTATGGCAAATGTATGTGGGATAATATGTAAGGAATTATGTATACATACTGAAAATTATCTTCTTAAGGTCTGTGAATTGGGGCTGGTCACCAAAAAGGTGCGAAACAGGTTTATTTCAGGCAAGAGATATTTTATCTGTATGTCTGTTTGTCTCCATATAAATTGAGTATTGTATGGTTCACAATGGGCACCCATTTATAGTCTGAACAAAATGCTATTCAAGTGATTGCAAAGTCTCTAGGGAATTCTAGACAAGCAAACACAAGCAGTGGGGGTTATCCTGTTTTCAAGTGCAGACAATGGCTTTTTGGACTATAACTGTAGAGACAGAGGAAAAACTCTGGATCTTTCCACTGATGAGACAAGAGGACAGCATGAGTCAACTTATGAACAGAAGACCACAGCCCAGCCTGGCTACAATATGCTGGAAGGATTTGGGGTGAGCTTTTTTGCTTTATAGGGCATGACGATATCTTGTTAATTTTATTTAAGCTCCAGAAAGTGTGTTGTGATTTTATTTGATATGTAACCATTTGTTTTCAAAAAGAAAAGGAGTACTTGTGACACCTCAGAGACTAACCAATTTATTTGAGCATAAGCTTTCGTGAGCTACAGCTCACTTCATCGGATGCTCACGAAAGCTTATGCTCAAATAAATTGGTTAGTCTCTAAGGTGCCACAAGTACTCCTTTTCTTTTTGCAAATACAGACTAACACGGCTGTTACTCTGAAACCATTTGTTTTCATTCATTCTACTTGCTTCTTCTCAAATCTCTGTTCTTTGTTAAATACATTTCCTCTTGTTTCTACGATAAACAAATCTAAGTGTTGAGCATTATGCAAAGCTGTATTCCAAGGTGTAACTGGTGAACTGTGGTGTACTGTTCCTTTGGGAATAGAAGATCAGGGAGTACATTGACAGTCCAGTGGAACAGAGGCGAGACACTCCAGAGAGATGCTCGGAAGGCTTGGGGGTTGGCCTATCACTAACCTCCAGAGGGACAGTGGAGCCTACATGGGCTGAGAAAAGAGTGCTTGTGTCTGTGGCTAGTACTGTCAGGGAGGTGACCCCTGTCAGGCAGAGACACAGCCTTGGGTATCCCCAGGAAGCATCACACTCCTTTTCCTCTTTTTATCTGTCCATTTATCTTATTCCTTCCTAGCTAAGCCCACCTCTAAAAAAGATGAAAAAATGGAGCTAATGTGTTCATTCCGCTTATGAATTATGCCCCTTGCCCCATGTTCTGTCTGCCTGGTCTGTTCAGATTGTAAGCTCTTTAGGGCTCGGACCATCTAGAACTCTGTCCTTGAGCAGTGTCTAGCACAGTGGGGCCCCATTTCTGTCTGGTCCATAGGCACTGCTGTCATAAACATTATGAATAATAATTATGTCCTTATTCAGGTAAAATTCCTGCTGACAATAGATAGAATTTGTCTTGAGTAAGAATTGTAATATTGGCCTCAAAATAAAGTACCAACACCCACATTATACATTGTTCATTATAAGCTGTTTTCATTGATTCTAATGAAGTTTAGCCCATCAGAAAATTGTGTTATTAATTTCACATTAACTTTATTTATATCACCTCAAATAGTTTAACAAAACTGAATACAAACCTGAAAAACCCTATTTTCTTCCCCCATGGGACTTAACTGGAAACAAAAGTGGTTCAGACACTCTAATATTTATAAATCAATTATGCATAATTTGTAAACTTGCATTATATCTCATATACAGCTTTGTCTGTCCTACAGAACATTTTATATTTCTTGTTAACAGAGAATGCAAATGAAGCTCAGAGGAATTCTACAGTGACCTTTGTTTTATTACAATTACTGCATATTTATAGATGAACAGCTAAACTTCAGTTTGAAATTTCAGAGCCACAACAACTTTGAGTTTGAATCCTTTGATAAAGCCCATAACATGATTGAATAAACTTCATAAAATTAATTCCCCAAGAAGAACTCAGAATAAATTGCTTTGTGTATCTTGAAATGTTAAATAGAGCAGCCTATGTATTTTTACAAAGTATAAATTAAACAAAACGGCAATACTGATAGATGTCAAGATGAGATAATAAAATATTTTAAAATAACTAGGGGGAGAATTAATTAAGATTCCATTACTGGCCTGAGATACATGAATGTATTGTAGGAGAGGCAGTGTTATCTAGTGGGTAGGTTGCTGGATTAGGAGCTAGATGACCTGAGTTTTATTCATGCAGCTCCCACCCTGTAACTTGGGCAAGACACTTAAACTCTCTGTCATTGTTTCCCTTCCCACCCTTTGTCTACCTTTTCTATTGAGATGCAAACTATTTGGGGTAGGGACAGTCTCTTATAATGTGGGTCCTAGTCCCAGTTGCACTACTGAAATACAAATAAATACTTTTTTTTTTATTATTAAAGATTTGACTCAAGCAAAAAATTAAAAGGTCTAGCTTCTGAGGCAGACAATAGAAGCCAATTTCTGGGAGGCTCTGGTGGTGTGGTTGCCAGACTTACACTGTATTGTTTTACTAGGCCCACCAAATCCACTTTACAGTTAATTAGCTTATTGAAAGACTAAAATATTCAGTTATTGTACAGTAATATAGACCTGATTCTGCTTCCATTGAGTCAACGGCAGAAATTCCATTGACTCCAACAGGAGGATTGAGCCTATAGAAACTACATGCTGCCCATCTTCTTCACATGAGCACTGCCAAACAAGACACAAAATTGAATCTCTGCCACCACAGACTTGGTATTCAGATTTATATAAACTAGTAAATAATTAATCACTAATAATACTGCAGAGTATATCTATTAATTCAGGCTTTTCCTGTGGTGATGGATGATGAGTGCAGGGTTATTCTCTTTTTCAATGGTGTGAGGAAGATCTTTCAAGGGCTGACCCAAGGTCCACTGAAGTCAGTGTCTGTGCAAAAGTGTGAGTGTATTTTTATAGGCAGACTTTTGCAACTTTAAACAAACAAACAAAAAAATACAAGAAGTAAGGTTTATAAGCTGCTAAAATAAAAGGAATGGAAATGATCAATATATTACAGACTAAAATACAATAATTAGCAATAACAGCATGTAATCCTTGACAACAAACGTAGGTATTACTAATTAAAAGAGATTATGATAATTAAGTATTTCTTTCACAGAGCTATCATTTACTTCAAAGAATATCTGAAATCAAACTTTCAAGGTTCTGATCGTGAGAGGTGCAGCATAACCTAACATCCATTGAAATCATAAGGAGTTGAGTTGCTTATCACTGCCTACTGAAATAACTCATAATAGGCCTGATCCAAAGCCTATTGAAGTCAACAGGAACCCCTTAATTGACTTGTGGGCTTTGGACCAGACCAAGTGAGCAGAAAAATTCATCTGTCATTAATTTTTGAATAAAATAAGCTGGATGCTCATTTTATCAAGAATCAGCCTCATGTATAAAAAAATCACTTCTTTCTTTGTATTTTATATTCTTGGTGAGATGAAGCTACTTGTAAACAACAACGTGCCAGGGTAGGATTTTTTGTTTTGTTTTGTTTTTAAATATCTTGTATTAAATTTGATACAAATGTTTATTTAATTCTCCTAGTAACTATCCATGTAAAGCTGAAAAGTGTAGTGTTCCATCTATGTTTATCTTCCCATTGCAACTTGCATTCTTAGGTCATGGATGAAAGAACTACTGTACACACACACACACACACACACACACACTCTTTTCCTATAAGGCTTGTCTACACTGCGACGTTGTTGACAAAACTTTTGTCTTTCACAGGTACTTAAAAAAGCCCTCCCGCGAAAGATAAAAGTTTTGCCGACTGCAAGTGGCATTGTGAACGCGGCTTTGTCGGCAGGAGCGCTTTCCTGCCGACAAAGCTAATGCCGCTCATGGGGCTGGAAGTATTTTGTCTGCAAAAGTGCCAACAAAATACCAACAGAGAGCGTTTACACTTGCTGACTTTTAGCAACAAGGCTGCGTCGACACAGCCTTGTCGCTAAAAGCTGCGTAGTGTAGACAAGCCCAGAAGTAGTTCTTTGTACTGACTCAGTGCTTTGGAAGATAGAATTAGTCATTTTAGTTCCTTCTAAATGTCAATCTAGACTGGAATGCTAGTTACACATTAAATATTGCATATCACAATATACATATATTAGTCTTATTAGTCTCTATTCTGCCTTTTTTGTCCTGCATGGGCATATTTCCCCTGCTCTAGACCTTTTGTATACTATAACTTTACATTTTAATTCTTTGATGAAGCCATATTATGATATAATACAGAATTATTGTTATATAGTAGCGATCTTGTGTTGGCATTGAGGCAGGTTTCACCAGTGCTGCATTTCATTTATTTCTCAAATATGAAAACGAAAATGTTGTCATAGAAGGAAGAGTGTATAAATATTCTGTGTAAACTTTACAAGTAATTTGCACACTTGCATTATTCAGTGGTAAAAAGTGTCACAAATGTGTGAATTTAAGGAGAAGTGTGGTACAATAAGTCTTCCCTTTCTGATGCTCTCGGTATCTTCATGTCTGAAATCAAAATAGACCCTGCCGCTGATGTGTTCAGATGCCAGTGCATATGCTATTGGAATTTGTGACAAAGTGACCAACACTACATTTCCTGCGTACTCAGAAATCCCATTGAAATCATTTCACCGTGGATGAGCAAGTAATGCAAAATCAGGCCAAAGGGCAGCCCTGGATTGCCAATTGCCAAGACCCAATTATTCTGAATTTCTCATCCCCTCCCCCTTAACTAGAATTTCTTTGGAGAAGAGCAGTAAATGCCTATAGTTGCTCTATGGCAATAGAGTACTGAAGGAAATTGTTTGTAATAAGACAAGAATGTGGAATAAGATTGTAAACTTTAGCCACTATCACATAAGTATTATAAACCACAAAATAATATATTTTCTTGTAGTAACCATAATGATATAGTCCTGAGCCTGCCACCCTCATTAATGCAAGTTATTCCTGCTGAATGTATAGGGGTGCCTACTCATGTATGAAACAATTGTGGAATAGGGTCCTATGTGTGTTGACTAAAACTGCATGAGAAAACTTGGATGTGTAACACACAAGATCAAGAGAAGAAACCCTATTAGGTCGTTTAGTTCAGTCCACCTCCAGCGCAGGAACTGACATAACAGTATATTTGCTTTGTCAAGTCTAAATAGTAGTAGTGCTACTACTCAAAAGTAGTACTAAGGGAAAGCCTGATTGTACATTACATACCTTCCAATACAATGGATTTGCATCTTAACAAAAATGTGACCCATCTTCATGTTGCTAGGATCAGTGACACCAGAGATAATCTATGTATTGCAGAAGTACTGGTTATACTATGTTTCCAGAAGTATATTGTTTGGAAGACAACGGGTACAGCTTCCTTGTTTGAGCTAGTTCCTCCTATTGCTGAACATCTCCCCCACCCTGTTGGACAAACTACCCATTGTGTGGTTGTCAGGTGAAATACACCAAGCTCTAGGAGGGGAAAATTCTGGCTTTAATCGCTTTTAGTAAGTCATTTAGCACTTTCAAAATAGTGAAAAACTTCAGAGGTGAAAACAGTTTCATTCTTTTCTAGGTTCTTCTAAATGGAGGATACAATATGCTTCTAAATGGAGGATAGGGGGCCCATCAATGGCTTTTAGCCAGGATGAGCAGGGATGCAAAACCATGCTCTGAGTGTCCATAGCTTCTGTTTGCCAGGAGCTGGGCATGGACAACAAACAGATGATTACCTGTTCTGTTCATTCCCTTTGAAGCACTTAGCACTGGCCACTGTTGGAAGATAGGATACGGGCTAGATGGATCATTGGTCTGACCCAATATGATCATTCTTGTATTCTAAATTGTAGTCATAAAGAACAGTTTGGCTTATCACCTCATATGGTCAGACCCAATAGAGGAGAATCTGAAGAACTTGAGAGTACTTATCATACTGCAGAAGGCTGTCAGCCCTTTTCAAAATCTGTCCTATAAAGTCAGCATTTAAATATTTTAGTACTATTATAAACTTCTGAGAATGCTATGAGACAAGAGACAATGCTATGAGAAAGGATTCCAGTGGAAGTGAGGAGCCTAAATACCTTTGACGATCAAGGCCTTGAAGCCGAATCCTGCAAGGCCCTGACCTCGTCCCAAGAAATGCTAAGCAACCTCAATTCCCACTCAGTTCCAAGTTAGTACCAACAATAGTTTTGTTAGAGTATCTTACCGCCACAGTTGTTAACAGTGTTTCCCTTTGTCTGGGTTGGTCAACATAAATATTTTTAACAGTGCTGATCTAACCTGAATCAGCTCACCCACAGAAACATACTTGACATCTCATGTGTAGATGTTTTCAGATATAAGTGGCAAAATTCATAATGTTCATTCAAAGAATAATTTACGTTTTGAATCTTAAAATGATGTCACACAGAGCCTATCAATCACAATTTTACATAAAAATATATTTAAGAGACATAGACTTAACTCAGTGGTGAGTCATTGGTACAACTTGTGTGTATGGTTTCTATGTAGAAATAATACCTTTCATGTAGATTATTTATCCATGGGAAAAGCTGGTAAACAAATGCTTTAAACTAAATACAAAATAAGCAGTCTACTGCTATTAAAAGTTACCTCAAAACCTTAATTTTGTAGTTGATAAAATACATTACAACTTTAAGATAACGGTCCAATGAATCAAATCCAATTGTACAAAAGTAATGAAATTATTAAAAAATGCTATTCTGTTAAATATCCCAACAACATAAAGTAAACAAGCTGCCATCTACACTGGAAAAAATAAGAATATTTCTCTTTCTACAAAACATTTAGGGAGTTTTCCCCTTTAATAATGAAGTTTAACCTACTAATATAATGATCCAGAAATGACATAAATAGGGTAAGAATTAAAATAAAATACGATTGAATTTGAAAGTCACTTTGAGGCATGTTCTAGACATTCATATTCCAAGATGCAGAAATAAAACATAGTTGTCCCTAGCTTTCTCTCTTCCGTCCACTAAGCACAGTTTGACAAACATCTTTGTTGAGTATATTACACATACATTCCTCTGATGTTCAGCGTATTTTGAAAAACCCCTGGACAGATTTTGCAAACATGATTTTGACATCTCTATGCTTGAATTTCTCACCCCTTCTATCCCATAAGATGCAGCAGTCAATGGATTATAAAAATATGGCATGGGAAGTGTCATCTCTTTCATAATTAAAATTTAATTATGTGCAAAATGCAGTAGCTGAGGAATGATACCACAAATGCTTTTCTTGTGTGACCCCTTCAGTCAGGTTATTACTCCTGTCTAGAAAGCCTGGACTTTCTCAGATGGAAAGCCAAGCCTGGGGGCCATGCTAGTTATTGGAGTAGCCTCAAATATGTTTGCCCATTGACGTTTAAAGTTGACTTGTTCAGGTCCATTAAAATGGGGGCAACCTGAACCCCAGGATTGCTATTCTTAGGCCCTTCTCTTTGGCCCAGCAGTTTTATTGCATTCAGTCTCCTATTTTCCTCTGTCGAGAAAACAGCAAACCTATCTCTGCAGTCTCAAATACAACTGCTACTGCTCCTTTAGAAACATGCTGGGAGGCCCATTACAGCCCCTCTAAATCCTAGCGCTATCGTCAGGCGTCCCTCGCCACCCTGACAAGCGAATTCTCAGTAAATCACTCCCACTGCGCAGGCAGCAACTTTGCCTGACAGCTGCTGCCTTTGGAGAAGCTCAGTGAGCAAACTGGACGCGGGGGACTTGTTCCGTTGCTCGCAGGAGTGAGTTAAAGCCCGCAACGCTCCCAACAATTAGCGCCTGGAAACCTTAAGAGGTTCCCCAACCACCGCGCATATTGAAGCCGAGACACTTTCTGCGGCTTAATTGTCTTAATAGTCAGCTTCTAACATCACATTGTTGGGGAAGTTTCTGATTCTAAGGGACACTAATTAGCTTTAAATGATGCTAACTAAATACCATCCCTACCGTTGCAAGGGCTTCTCTGGGACTTTTACAAGAGACAAGCATCCCGGTAATTTAAAATCACTTTGTTTTCTTCTCCCAGCTGTTAACCGTTTGGAAAAACACTGACCCGCAGGACAACCACGGGAGAACCTAGACCCCCTCACCCCCCGCCACCACCACTTCTCCCCTGTTCCTTCAGTGCCTTTGGCAGCGCACAACGAAAGCGAGCAGTTCAGCTTTTCTTCTCCCACACCACTCGGGCTTGGCTGCCCTTAAAGAAAATCCTCTCCTAACAACGTGTCAATGTTACACTCCTCCACAAAGGCAACTTCTATTAGAGGGGCTGGGAGCTTGGCTTCTAGACAGGGAGCTTTGTGGCCATGTAGAAACCAGGGAGAGAGGAACCATTTCCTGCATTAAAATGCAAGAGCCTGGTTCAGTGATTCATGCCTGTGCAGGGGGCAAATTCAACCCCTCTCAAATAGCTGCCCCCGAGCTCCAATTCCCAGCCAGACGGCGGCTTTTCTCCTTATCTCTAGAGATTTCTCTGTTTTGCATTTCTCATTTGATAACTGTATTTTGACCTCACGTGTCTCCCTTTCCCTACATCTTCCAAACCGTGGTGTGCCCCTAGGATCTTCCTTAATAAATCAACTTGCCCTTGCTCTGAACAGCAAGCATTGATGGGACCAAAACAGCAGGTATTAAAAAAGACGAAAAGAGAACTTAGACCCTAATTTTTATAATTAGGAGGCTGCTCTGATGACCGGATCCACAGCTTCCAGATCTTCTACACCCTCCAGCTTTTCCAAACTCAAGTGATTGAGATATCAGCCCCGTGTTATTAGCACACGTGCAAAGCCATCATCTCCCCTGGAGCTGGGGCCACCCACGTGTGTCTCTCTACTGACCAAGGGAGCACGTGGGTGACACTGCAGGGTGCAATATGCTTCCCTGAGCCACAAATTGGGGCAGGATTTGCTATTCGCTTGGTACTTGCGCAGTTCCGAGGTCAGACTCTGTCGGTGTTTAGGGTCCTGGCACTTAAATCGGGTTGCTCAGCAATTAAATCGGGTTGCCCGCATAGCTTTGGAAATCTCTTCCTTGGAAAGTCAAGGAGTAGAATCAAAAGGAATAATATTTTATTGCTGGGTGGTTGCAATAAAAAAGGGAGAACTGGCTCACAACGTGTCCGCATTATTATAAGTGAGAGCTGAGAACAGAGACAGCTTAAATCCCCATTGAAGTACAAGTTATCTCTTAGTAGGATTCAGAACTGTATGCTGGCGATGAGATTAAATTTAAAATATCCTCCCCCATCTAAGTGGTTTGAGGATGTGTCTACCGTTCTCCCTAGCCCTTTCATGGGAGCGGGCTGAAGGTTAGCAAACCCCACAACTAGTGTGTAGTGCAAGTCAGTTAAGTTTAAGTATAAACGAGAGGCAAGAGCAGAACCCTAGATAGTGATTTGAAATTAAAATAGACCTTTGAGACCCCATTAGAAACACCTACCTTCTTTTGGCGGCCGTTTAGCTTCTTTGCTAAGGTTGCAGACCTGGGTAGTTTGCAGCTCCTGGGTCAGACACCCCTCCGTCTGCTCGTTGAGGGGCAGCACTACATTGCTGAGCAACACCAGGGACTGGTCGTCTATTCCCCATTCTCCCAAATGCTGAGGGCAGGTACATTTTGTATACATGATCCCACAGGACTCGGTTCTCCCGTTCTCGGATTTCAGGCAGTTCTCTAGCCAAGTGCATAATACATGGCAACCAAACTGGCTTGGGCTCACCTTATTCAACACCAAAAACTCAAAGAAAGATTTTTGGTCTTCTTCCTTTTTGTGTAATCCTGGGAAATCGATGGGAAAAACCCGGCGTATCTGAATAAAATTTTTATCATATTGCAGAAATACAAAAGCATTCTTGGAATCGCAGAGCTGCATTATAGAATGGTTATTTTTTAAAAGATCCTTTATTTTTTCATGGGAAAAATGATCAAACTGATAAGCCAAAAGGGAAAAGTTGGAGCAGCTGAAGTCCTTTTTGGAAAATTTCAGGTAAATACTATATTTGGTCGGATCTGGATTTTCCAGCGTCCAAGTGCAGTTTGTGAAGTTTTTAGGAAACATTTCATTTAGAGAATACGATCCATAAATGACCCCCTTCACCAGCGTGGAACACCAGAAGTCTTGGGCAGCATTAAATCCAAACATAACCAGTAGATAGGTGGAAAATATATAAATCAGCAAATTACGAACAGCCTTCATCCTATGTCATTTGGCCTGTAGGAAATGAAATGAAATAAAAATGCAAGTAGAATTCTTCACACATTGAAAATCAAACTCCTTCCAATATTCCAGCCAGCTGTTTTCAAGATTCCAGTTAGAACCTTTCTCAAAAAGAAGGGCAAGTAATTTATTTTTTAACACAAGGAAATTGTTTGATGCTGTGTGAACAGCGCCATCACGTGGCCATCACAACAGTCAAATTCCCTAAATTCAAATAAAAAAAAAACCACAACATTTATTAGATTATTAAGTGGAATGCCCTCAGTTATCTAGCATGTATTTGGCGTGATCTGGAACTATCAAATTTAGATAAAAGCCAGAGACTTTCATCTGGTGGGCCAGAAGAAGGAGTATTTATTTATTTATTAAAAAGTAAATCAACAACCTGGGCACCGTTTATATATATCTGCACAGAATTTCACTAGACCAGATCAGAAAAGCTGGTAACAGCTGTTGTTACATATTATTTTTTCCTGTTAAGTCTGAGAAGTAATTGTGATGAATTACAGCCATAATTTAAAAATGCACAAATTATTATTTGCTACAGATGGAACATTATCTCCCATATGTCTACATGCCTCTGCAGTGGCCACCTGGTATACAAAGGTCTCTGTAAAAAGAAAATCCGGAGAGGAAACACTGAGATTAATATGTGTTAATAAAATCTTGAAACTGTTATCCGGGAAAGAAATATAGATGGTTAGATAGACGGAAATTGTGGTTGCCTGACATCGCCATTGAGACCAATCATTTTAAAGGCAATCATTTCAATGTGATATAACCTCTTGAAGTAGATAATGTGGATAAGTATATTAGTATTTATAACCAAGGGAGCTGTATAGAGAGCAATGCTATAGTAGGATCTGAGTAACTGACCGAACGGGATCTCTAAGTTGCCCTTTATTAAGAATGTGTTGTACAGTATGGTTATCTACTGTATTTTGCAGATGTGCGCTTGAATGATGAAAGATAGATTACATTTTCTCTGCTAGTATCTCCAATTAAAGCTCTTTGATTGGCCCCCTCCGCGGAATCAGCCTTCACATCTTCTGTTCTCTAATAGTGGCCTAGGATAATAAAGTGAACCTTTGGTTATATTTACCTCTGTTATCCAAAAAATAAAACTTGAATGTTTTCAGCTTTAACCTTTGAGAAGTTGCTTATCTCTTATCAATGAGTGTCTTTTCGCTTTCTGTTTACAAGTGTGAGCAGACAAAAGTGATGCCAAGTTAATTTAAAAAACTCTTTAGATTGCAGCCTCTTCCACTGTTGCTCTGTAAACAGAGATAGACATACAGACACATACACAGTTACTGAGTTTTGACGTGTGTCTTTGCCTAGCTTTCATCTCCCCCACCGAATGGCAAGGCATCTTTCGTCCCCCATTGCATAACACAGAACAAATCGGCGGATTAAATTCCCTGTAAGAGATTTTTGTACTTCCCAGATTATAATTCAAACTCTAAATATTGAGATGGGCAAAGCAGCACCAACTCCAACCCTCTTTATAGTTGAGCTTTAAAACAAAATCAGAGCTGCCGCCGGATCTATCCAAACTATTGGATTTTCCCTTTTCCGAAAGTGCATCTCACTGAGTAACAAATTCATCCTTCCGGGAATAAGGTGGAGAGAGCGTTTATCGTTTTTTAAAATAGAAATGTATAGGCAGTTCTGGAAATAATTTCCTCTCTACAAAATTTGCTGTAGCACTTTGCAGGCAATGCAGCCCTGCGCAGTATTATTCAGGATGGTGTAGGCGTTGAAAGCCAATGTGACAATAAGTGTCTAAATGAGGAATTCTACCCATGAAAAACGATTCATTTTATCATCTGGAGACCAAAGAGGGTTTTTTTCCTAATTATTTTAAAAATAAAAGCCCCTGACTTTTCCTCCTGTGCAATATTTGCAATAGAAAAATAAAGACGTCCGCAGTGCTAGGCTGTTTTCCATGAGGAAACCAAGTCTAATAGCCATCATTTTAGTTACGTTTGTTCATGCAAACCTATTGAAACAAAATACTACTTTAAATTATCGCTCTCTGCATGAATAGGCAGGATTTCATTTCGTTTACAATGGTGCTAAACACAAAAGTGAAGCTGCTCAGGGGAAGAAGGATCAAGCACTCAGATTAAACAGATCTTTCTTTTCGGGGGAGGGGGGGGAGGTTAAAGAACGGCCCCCAAGGTTTAAGGTTGCCCGTTTTGGAAGAAATCTCTTCTGCTGAAAAGCAAACAGGCGTCTAGTTTGGATAATCCCCAACTGATTTTCTAGGTGACACTGTAGTTTGGTCGAACATAGACGGCGCCATCACTCCACTTATTTTTTCCCCAACAGAAGACCCACTGACTTCCCTTATTTTAACTTCCTATTAAGCTAAGATTCCCCCCTTCCCATAAAATTACCCCAGCCATGCACAAACCTCAGGTTTTCTTGGTCTCGCTGGAAATTACTCTCAGGGAAGCAGACCTGTCGCAAGCCAGACTTCTCTAACTTTTAAACGGCAGGGTACAACTAAATGCAGAGACAATTCTGCATGTGTAGGCTCTCTTTATCGTTCAGCAACAGCCTGTCCTCCGCCTCCTTCGCCGCCGCCGCCGCCTCCTCCTCCCCGGAATCCCGAGCTAACAGCTCTACAGTCATAATCCCGGGAAATGGGAAATGGAAAATGCCCCTGGACACCCTTACCTTCCACTCCGATAGCTGTCAGGCTATGTCTCTAAAACACTAGCGCCACAGGCACGCGTCCCAACAACAGCGATGGAGCGATTCCCCTTCTGTCGGAAGCACCGTTTCCCATTTTCCCAGGCTCAGGTTCAAAACCAAGATTTAAAGGAGAGAAGAAGAAAGGGGGGAAAAAACAACAACAAAAAAACACAGGCACAGAGGAAACCCCAGCACCGCGCAAAGCTTTGGCTCCGGATCCACCAAATCCACCATGTGAAGGAAAAGAAAAAGCCCCAAACCAGAGAGACTGCAGGGGGGGAAAATGGACCTGGCTGAACAGCGAAGGTTTTTTTTGTTTTGTTTTGTTTTGTTTTTTTAACTTGAACCAAAGTCTAACCCAACAAACCGATCAGCGGAGATACCAGGCAAGCGATGAGCCGAGAGGAGACCTACAGGCTACTGCCGCCCTAACGCAGATGTGGTGGTGGGTTTTGGCTGTTGTTATTATTATGAATATACTTATTCCTCTTTTCTCCCTGCTCCTCCTCCCCCCTCAGGTACTGATGGACGGACAGCGGCCGGGGGGAAAAATCCTTGGCTGGTGATGTCGGCAAGCTGTTTGAATGCTGAGTGAGGAGGAGTACAGCGGGAGAGCGATAGTAAAGCTCTGTGTGTGTGTGTTAGAAAGAGAGCAAGTCAGCGTGTGAGACAGAGAGTGTGTGTGTGTGCGCGCTCCCGCGTGCGCCTGTGCGCTCGGCTCCCGCCTCGGAGCCCCTCCGGTGGGGTGTGCGCGCCCCGCAGTCCCTCTCCAGCGCGGGCGGGCGGGGGAGTGGACTGTGCGCGCCCCGCTCGCCTTCTCCGCCGTGTGTGTGTGTGTCCGCGCGCGCGCGCGCGCGCTGCGCGCCCCGCTCTCCCGCTCCAGCCCGGGCGCCGCCGGGCGCTCTGCTCTCCCCTCGCCTTCCTCCTCGCTGTGTGTGAGGCTCTCCTCTCGGCTCCAGCGACCGGGCCCGCGGTGCGTTCTGCACGTCACGGCTACTCAAAACCAAGCACGTCCGAAAAACGTTATTTTCTGCGGCTGAGAGGTTTTTCCAGCCTCACTTCCCACCGCGGGAGCTGGCTGCGACCGAGTGTGAGAGAAACTCACAGGCTGCGAGGGAGAAGTAAATCCAGCACTTGATCTCCTTCCTCTTGTTCTTTCTTTTAAAGCATAACCTTCCCCCCCCCCCCCCTTCCGCCTCCCGGAGCTGTCAATGTGCCACCGCGATGCAGATTAAGTGATATAGCGCTGCAAGGAAAACACATCTCCTCGCTTTCAAACTGCCGCCTGCCTCTGACTGGAACAATAGCGATTTTCTCAGCGAGGCTGCAATTAACACCTTATTTGTTCCTCGCCAGAGATAGGGCGCCGGTTGGGATCACATTAAATCGCTCAGCGGGGCTTAGTGACTCTGGGAAGCGGCTATTCTCTGGGGATTTTTTTTTTTTAAAGTTCCATCTTAGCGCAGCTGGCTTGGCTGCGTTTCGTTGGCGATGCCCGAGGGCCGCGGTGGACTCTCCGCCTGCTGCCGCTTGGGGATGGCGGGTTGGAGTGGGTGGCTATGCAGTCAGATGGCCGAAGAGCCCCACCTTTAGCTGCCCCTTGCTCAGGCTGGAGTTTGTAAGGCAAGTGGCCAGATAGCACAAGGGCTTGAGGGGTGGGGGTCGGAATGGAGAATAATGGTGAGAACGGGGCTGTCTCCTGATCACCCGAAGAAACACCTGCTTTGTTGGTGTAGCTCAGTAGAGTTGAGTAAGCTGTCTCCTTCTCTTGTTTCTCTCCCGTTCCCTGTTGGTGAGCTGGGTTATCCTTTGGCTAGTGCCCAGGGGTGTCAGTGAGAGAAAGGTGTCTTATATTCGACATCAGATACATGGTAAGATAATGGGGGGGGGTTTACATTTAAATAAGTTTTAGTACCAATCCAGCCCCTAACTTGAATATTTGTTCTGTAACTATCACACACCATTTACGTTCTGCAAAGGGAACAAAGCACTTCTCAACACGGTGTGGTCCAACTACATGTTACAATCCCACTCAGTTTGAAAGTTCATTTGAAAAATGCATGGTTTTAGATGTACTCTCCGCCCCCTCCTCCGCCCATGGAAGGAACATGAACAGAAGTTTAAACTTCTGGCCACCATCCAAGCCAATCAGTTCTTAACGCAAACTGGATTTTTTTCACCTCACAAAAGACCTGAATTCAAATAATATAGAGGTATACATACATGAATACTTTATACCATTCTTGTAAAAACAATAAAGTGCAAGGTTTGCATGATCTACTCCTTTGTATTTATATTTTTATTATTTTTTTCCAAATACAGCAAATATACCAAAATAGCAGGTTCACCATCACACACAAAGTAAATAAAGATGGTAAGATAAAGGGAGGGGAGGGGAAGCAACATGTCTATTTTCAGGGTGTACATTAATCATAGACCTCTAAAAAGTCAGCACAAATTGCTTTTAATTTTTTAGGCATTCCCCTTCTGCAGAATGCCAGTCATTAGTTACCTGCGAGGTCAGCCATATCGCTGAGCCATGCATCAATATTTGGTGGGGATAGATTTTTCCATTTTTGCAAGATTAGCTTTTTAGTGACCAAAGTTGCATGTTGGAACCATGCAGCCCCGCTATCAAGTTATCGCCAGGTATCAGGAACATATCCAAGAATAAAAATTAAAGAGGGCTCCAAATTAGCATCCAATATCAAATTGGTCCTTTGACCCACCTCCTACCAGAAATTTTTGAATGATCTACTCCTATCAAATATAATACAAAGGAAATAAGGCTACTACTGGTTTAGAAATAACTATACTCCTTCACATACAGCTGCACTCCACATTGTCTGTGAATGATGACCATCACACTGTTCTGAAAGTCTTCAGGAATAGCTTGGTTCACTGTCATGCTGACCGAAGCATAACAATCACAGAGGTGCATGTACAATACAAGCATCTTAAATTCATTTTTTCCCCTCATTTACATTAGATGTGGGACATGATAGGTCAGAAAAGCAAGCCACCCATAATGAACCAGTTCATTCTTTACACTGATTCCTGTGGCCTTTGCAAATAGCAGGTCCCTTGATTGTGAACAAAGTGAGGTGTATTTATATAACACTATTTATAAATATGGAGTGGATAAGCCATTAGTCTCTAGGAAACCCCTATATATTACAAGCCTTTAATTAATTTCCACAAAGAAGTCAGCTTTGAAAACCTCTGAGTGAATAATCAATAACGAACAACTGGTGAAGATTAAGGTCAAGTGAAGATATGGCTGAGCTGGAGAGAAAACTGTAAGGAAAGCTATTCCTTGATCTCCTGCATGTGACTCCAAGGTAAGGAAGAATGTTGCAGAAGTAACATAGAGGTTAACTTGAAGAACAGAAGTCTGGGATGGCAGAGCATAACATTAAGTAGACTCTTTCAGGATGTTCAGTATGGTCAGGCTTGGGTGATCCAGTTATTAATTGCTGGAACATATTCTAAAATATCACGTCACACTCTTTGTTAATACATACTGTGACAACGTTCCTGCTCTACCTTGGTGGGTCTTGCACTTATTGGCGGATTTGCTCACCTTGGAGCTTCACGGCAGCCCTCAGCTTGGCCGTTTTTCTGAACCCACAGTCCAGGTCGACTCCTCCTGTGTCTGACCAGGAGTTGGGAGGATTTGGGGGGAACCCGGGCCCGCCCTCTACTCCAGGCTCCAGCCCAGGACCCTGTGGAATGCAGCTGTCTAGAGTGCCTCCTGGAACAGCTGTGCAACAGCTACAACTCCCTGGGCTACTTCCCCATGGCTTCCTCTCAACACCTTCTTTATCCTCACCACAGGACCTTCCTCCTGGTGCCTGATAATGCTTGTACACCTCTGTCCTCCAACAGTCCACGTTCTCACTCTCAGCTCCTAGTGCATCTTGCTCCCAGCTCCTCACACGCACACCACAAACTGAAGTGAGCTCCTTTTAAAACCCAGGTGCCCTGATTAGCCTGCCTTAATTAATTCCAGCAGCTTCTTGATTAGAACACCTGCAGCCAATCAGCCTGTCTGTCTTAATTATCTCCAGAAGGTTCCTGATTGTTCTCGAACCTTCCCTGTTGGGAAACGGGACATCCCTCGCTTGCTCCTTAGCTATCTGCTTTCTATTCTTTCCTAAAGCCCCCTGGCCTGGATTTTTCTTACTTTTTGAGCCTGCCTTAGTCTCCCCCCCAACCGGGCCAGACGCCTTTTTGTTTTGTTTCGTCTTTCTGCCGTTTTTTTTTGCTGCCGCTGAGTGCTGGTCAGCTGCGAACTTGCCGCCAGCACCCCCCAACACGCCTGCTCCCGGGCGCAGCTATTTGCCTCAGCTGAAATCCCCGGAGGAGGGGGGAAGATTGCCGACCCGCTATCTGGAGAGGGGAGTGGAAGCCCCCAGACCCAGCCGTTTTGCTGTCAGCTTATTTCTGCAATTTTTTTCGGCCTGCCGAAAGCCTTGGAACACAGCCAACACAGCTGGAGAAGAAGAAGATAGCAGACAGAAGAAATCACCCAGGGAAGCTACAAATCATCGTGGAGGGAGCCGTAAGACTGAGTAATTTTTTGAATTATACTCTCGTGGGGGGGAGTCTGACTGTGGTTTAATTGCATTTGTGGTGGCACAGGGGGTGTGGCACGGAGCTGCCCCCCGATCCATCGGTGCCCCCCCAACATTATTACAACTGTCACGGCCCCCCCACCATCCGTCCCTGCTGGCAACCTGCCGTCTGCCTCGGATCCAGCTGTTTGCTTTGAACTCTGCCTTTCAGACCGGACATAGCAGCCGACCAAACGAGACTCTTTGGACAAACGTGCGTGGGTCCACCCCCCCCCCCCCGGACTGTTTATCCCACAGCTTGCCCCTATCACTGGACCCCGATTCCTGTTTTTCCCCCCCCTTCCAGTCCAACCCATTTGGTAAACCCCCCGCCCCACCTGCAGCCCAGCAGAGAGGAGCGGTTAATCTGCTTCCCCCTACCCCCTCCTCCTTCCGGTGTCTCCCAGTCTCTCCCTGCTCACAATGGCGGGGAATGAGAGGGGCAAGGCCCCTTTACCAATATCAGTTGTTCCTCCCCCACCCCCTCCACCCAACCTCCGAGCCCCCCCACCCACCACCACTGTCAAAATACCTGCCACCGCCCCCGCTTGGGTACCGGCAGCAGGAGGCACTGGGGCGATTACTGCCACTGCTACGTCCACCGCCCCCCCAGATTCTGGGAACCCCCCCCAGCTGGCCAAAAAGGCCAGGGCGGGAAGAAAGGAAAGGGCCCAGCTAAAACCACCAGGCCCTCCATGGCAGGGGTTGCCACCACCGCTGTGGCCCCGTCATCGACCGCGGCGTCCCCCCCCTGCTGGTCCCTCCACCAGCTCTGCGAACGTCCCTCCCCCGGCCCCCAGGACGTATGCCCAGGCGATGGCAGGCTCCCCCCTGCCTGCCGCCTCGTCATCTCGCCCACCCACTGCCCCCGCTACCATCACCAGCGGCCGGGGCCCCTTCCCCACCTTGACCAGGAGGCACAGTGTCCGTTGCCTCCTAGTACCCACCTCGCCCCATGTGGAGACATATGTGCAGGCGTTGGTGAAGGTGGTAGGACCCACGGCTATTGTGGTGGCCTCCAAAATGTATGGGAAGGTCTTTTTTTCTTAGCTTCGGAGGCTGCCGCCCAGGAGGCGGTGGAGAAGGGCCTGGCGGTGGGGGGGGGTGTTTGTCCCCCTAGAGCCGCTAGAAGACCTGGGCGTTCGCCTCGTCCTCACCTCTCTTCCTCCCTTTCTACCCAATGCTGCCCTGTTACCCGCTCTCTCCACCCTGGGGAAACTTGTCTTTGTCATCAGCCCTCTCCTGTTGGGCTGCAAGGACCCCACCCTCTGTCACGTCCTTTCGTTCTGCTGGCAAGTGCAGCTTCTACCGCCGGTGGCGGTGCATGACGGAGAGGCGCTTGAGGGGTCCTTCCTAGTCCCCTACCAAGGAGCCCGCTATCGGTTCTTTTACTCCACTGGAGAGGCCCGGTGCTACCTCTGCCTCTCAGCGGGGCATGTCCGCAGAGACTGCCCTTTGGCCCAGGGGGGAGGGGCACCCGAGCCCCCCGAGACCCGGCAGGACATCGGCCCCGTCGTTGCTGACACCCCTGGCCGCCCGGCACCTGAAACCAACCCTCCTCCTACTCGATCCACCACTGCTCCCATCCAGGCCCAAGAAACACCTTCCCTACAACGCCCAGGCGAGCAAGGGAGTCCCACCCTTGCTATTACCAATCTGATAGAACCTATGGAGGAGGGTGTGGCAAAGATATTACCGGGTATAGGAGAGGGCCCGCCCAAAGGGAAACCACCCACCCCTCATGCTGCCTTACCGTTATTCCCCCGAACCCCTGAACCATCGCCTCCGCCCCCCGACACAGACCCCTGCTAACCAACCCCCAGACGACGCTATGGAGGGCTGGACCCTAGTCCAGGGGAAGCGAGGCAAGCGGAAGGCTCGAGTTCCGCTGCACCCATCCGACGCGGAAGCCCCCTGGAAGACCAGGGAGGGAGGCACTGATATCGAGCCTTCCGCTATGGCCACGAGTGAGATCCATCCGCTGGTGTCGGGAGGGGAAGACAGACTGGCATTGGAGGGCAGAATCCCCCCTCCACGAGAGACCCTCCCCTCCGAGACCCCTGAGGAAGCTCCTTTTGCCCGGATACCACCCGAACCCCCCATGAACCCCGAGGCGACCGTTGAGGCGGGCCCTAGAGGAGAGGCCCCTGGGGTAGCAGGAGTTGGCCTTTCCTCCATGTATGCGGAGATTGAGGCCTGTCAGGGTTCCTCCCCCACTCTGAACTCTAGGGTACAGATGTGGGGACCTGCATGAAAAACCTCCTAAGCTTATCTTTACCAGCTTAGGTCAAAACTTCCCCAAGGTACAAAATATTCCACCCGTTGTCCTTGGACTTGCCGCTACCACCACCAAACTAATACTGGTTACTGGGGAAGAGCTGTTTGGACGCGTCCTTCCCCCCAAAATACTTCCCAAAACCTTGCACCCCACTTCCTGGACAAGGTTTGGTAAAAAGCCTCACCAATTTGCCTAGGTGACTACAGACCCAGACCCTTGGATCTTAAGAACAATGAACAATCCTCCCAACACTTGCACCCCCCCTTTCCTGGGAAATGTTGGATACAAAGCCTCACCAATTTGCATAGACCCAAACCCTTGGATCTGAGAACAATGAAAAAGCATTCAGTTTCTTACAAGAAGACTTTTAATAAAAATAGAAGTAAATAGAAATAAAGAAATCCCCCCTGTAAAATCAGGATGGTAGATATCTTACAGGGTAATTAGATTCAAAAACATAGAGAACCCCTCTAGGCAAAACCTTAAGTTACAAAAAAGATACACAGACAGAAATAGTTATTCTATTCAGCACAATTCTTTTCTCAGCCATTTAAAGAAATCATAATCTAACACATACCTAGCTAGATTACTTACTAAAAGTTCTAAGACTCCATTCCTGGTCTATCCCCGGCAGAAACCAGCATATAGACAGACTATAGACAGACACACAGACCCTTTGTTTCTCTCCCTCCTCCCAGCTTTTGAAAGTATCTTGTCTCCTCATTGGTCATTTTGGTCAGGTGCCAGTGAGGTTACCTTTAGCTTCTTAACCCTTTACAGGTGAGAGGAGCTTTCCCCTGGCCAGGAGGGATTTCAAAGGGGTTTACCCTTCCCTTTATATTTATGACAAGGCCCTAGATTTGACCCCGGTCACCCAGGGAGAAGATGATCTACTGCCGGCTGGCCTCGATCTGGGTAGCCTCACTCCAGCCCCCCTTTCCCCATGCTCCCTCCCGCTAATTGCCTTCCTGGGCGAGCGCACCGCAGAAGGTGATCCACCACCTGATGCCATGGCCGCCAAGACCACCACGGAGCCAGCGCCTAGCGTCACTGGGAGCCCTCTCCCTTACCCCTTAACCCTCGACTCTGCTCAGGAGGCACCTTCTTTTAGCTGCTCGCCTCATGAAGTCCAGAGCCTTACCTCTGCCCCCGTCCCCACCCCTGTCCCTGCCCAATTCCCTTCCTCCTGCAATGCTAATGCCTCCCCTGGGGTTATTTCTTTCCCGCCTTTTGCAGATTCCCCCCAGGGAGCAGTCTTTGCACTTTCTAGTCGCGACCCATTAGGAATTGCAATTTTTTCCCTGCCATCCCCTTCCACCCCAAGGCGTGAAATGGATTTAATAACCCGAGCCTGTCAGATGCCCCGTCGGTGGTCGGCACCCTGTCTACCCGCCTTAGTGGACCACGAGGCTGCATTCAGAGCCCCACCAGGGAATACCCTGGAAATCGTAACCCCACCCCCCCATGAGCTGCGGCATGCACTACGGAAGTTCCTAGAACACACCCGTGGCGCCCGCAATAGGGTACAGCTGGCTCTTCAGCTATGGGGGGACTTTGACCAAATCCTCCAGGCCAGAAGGGCCCTTATACAGGAGGGCAGGGGGCAAGGAAAGCGCGGTGCTGCAGCCTACGAGTGGGCCTGTGGCTTCCGAAACAATCTACTCATCCACTGGATGGGTCACGGGTTGCTGCGCAACCCGCCGAGGGCCACAAACACCCCCACCAACAAGAAACCCTCACCCCCCCCAGCCCTCCTTATGATGCCTCTTATTATTGCAACCCTGAATACCAGCGGCTGTAGGATGGCTCTCCGCCGGTCCCAGGTGCTCTCTTACCTTCAGGAAGGGGGGTACTCTGTAGCTTTCCTGCAGGAGACCCATATGGACCCGACCGTCGAGGACAGGTGGCAGCTGGAGTGGGGGGAAGTGAAGCCACTTCACGACTTGGCAAGCTGGAGTGGCGACCCTGTTCTCCCCCACCCTATGGCCCGAGGTGCTGGGGTCACTGAGGCCGTGCTGGGCCACCTGCTGCACCTTCGAGTTTGTATGGAGGGGCTTGTGGTCAATCTTGTTAACATCTATGCCCCGCAAACGAGCCCAAAGCGTCCACAATTCTATCAGCGGGTGTCCAACTTTCTCGGCACCCTAGATTCGCACGAGTGCCTGGTCCTGGGAGGGGACTTCAACACCACCCTCGAGGAACGGGACTGCTCAGGGGCCGAGCCGAGCCCGGCCGCCACGAACATTCTCCGAGGAATAGTCGAACATCACTCCCTAGTGGACGTCTGGCGTGACCATCACCCAGATGACACTTCCATGTTCACCTTTGTCCGGGTGGAGGCCCATCGGTCACACCACTCTCGGTTGGACCGTATTTACTTATCCCGTTTCCATCTTTCACAGGCCCACTCCTCCGCCATTCGGCCGGCCCCATTCTCCGATCATCATTTAGTCACCGTAACGGTCTCCCTCCATGCAGAGAGACCGGGGCTGGCCTATTGGCACTTTAATAACAGCCTGTTGGAGGACGAGAGCTTTGTGATGTCCTTCCGGGAGTTTTGGCTGGCCTGGCGAGAGCAGTGGCGTGCCTTTCCCTCGGTGCGGCGATGGTGGGATCTCGGGAAGGTGCGCGCCAAGCTCTTCTGCCGTGACTACACTCGGGGCACCAGCCGACGGCGAAATGCGGCAAAAGAGCAATTGGAACGGGAGGTCTTAGAGATGGAGAGGCGCCTGGCCGCTGATCCCGAGGACCCGTTCCTCTGCGGAGCGTGCCGGGAGAAGCGGGAGGAGCTCCGGGCCCTTGAGGACCACCGGGCCCGAGGTGCCTTCGTTCGGTCCCGCATCCGCCTCCTTTGGGAGATGGATCGCGGCTCCCGCTTCTTCTATGCCCAGGAGAAAACGAGGGGGGCCAAGAAACACGTCACCTGCCTTCTTGCGGAAGACGGCACCCCCCTCACGGATCCGGAGGAGATGTGTGGGAGGGCCCGTGACTTCTACACAAGCCTTTTCTCCCCAGACCCGACCGATCCTGGCGCTTGCGGGGTGCTCTGGGAGGAACTCCCCACGGTCAGCGTGGGCGACCGAGACCGACTAGAGCTGCCTCTCACCCTGGCCGAGTTCTCGGAAGCCCTCCGTCGCATGCCCACCAATAAATCTCCGGGCATGGACGGGCTGACCGTGGAGTTTTACCGCGCGTTCTGGGACATTCTCGGCCCAGACCTAGTCACCGTCTGGGCTGAGTCCTTGCAGAGCGGGGTCCTCCCTCTGTCGTGCAGGCGAGCGGTGCTCGCTTTGCTGCCGAAGAAGGGGGACCTCCGCGACCTACGAAACTGGCGTCCCGTCTCACTCCTTAGCACGGATTACAAAATCGTAGTGAAAGCAATCTCGCTGCGGCTAGGGTCCGTGATGGCGGACGTGATCCACCCAGACCAGACCTATGCTGTCCTGGGTTGCAGCATTTTTGACAACCTCTTTCTAGTCTGAGACCTTTTGGAACTCGGGCAGAGAGATGGTCTGTCGTTAGCCCTCCTGTCTCTTGATCAGGAGAAGGTGTTCGATAGAGTAGACCATGGGTACCTCCTGAGCACTCTGCAGGCGTTTGGATTCGGACCTCAGTTTGTGAGTTTTCTCCGGGTGCTGTATGCCTCCGCGTAGTGTTTGGTTAGGCTCAACTGGACCTTGACCGAACCGGTCAGCTTCGGGCGAGGAGTGCGGCAGGGGTGCCCCCTCTCGGGCCAGCTGTATGCTCTGGCGATCGAGATTTTCCTCTGTCTCCTCCGTAGGAGGTTGACAGGGTTGGTGCTGCGGGAGCCGGAACTGCGGCTGGTCCTGTCGGCGTACGCCGATGACGTACTCCTCGTGGTCCAGGACCCAGGCGACTTGGGGCGAGTGGAGGCATGCCAAGCCATCTATTCGGCAGCCTCCTCTGCCCGAGTCAACTGGGTCAAGAGCTCTGGCTTGGCGGTGGGAGACTGGCGGCAGGTAAGCTCCCTCCCACCCGCGCTTCAGACCATCCGGTGGAGTGCGGGTCCACTGCTCTATCTCGGCGTTTACCTTTCTGCTACACACCCTTCCCTGCCGGAGAACTGGCAAAATTTAGAGGGCGGGGTGAGAGAGCGGATCCGGAAATGGATGAGGCTACTCCAATGTCTCTCCCTCCGAGGGAGAGCACTGGTGCTTAACCAACTAGTCCTGTCCACACTCTGGTACCGGCTCAACACCCTGGCCCCGGCCCCGGGTTTCCTGACCCACCTCTGGAGATTGATTCTAGAGTTCTTTTGGTCAGGAATGCACTGGGCTCCTGTTGGAGTTCTTCATTTACCCCTGAAGGAAGGAGGGCAGGGCCTGAAGTGTCTGTACACTCAGGTCCGCGTTTTCCACCTCCAGGCCCTGCAGAGGCTCATTTATAGTGCAGGTAGTTCGACGTGGAGCATATTGGCACACGCCTTCCTGCGCCGCTTCCAAGGGCTCCGATATGACCGGCAGCTCTTTTATCTCTGTCTGGGAGGTTTTCCGCGAGACCTCTCCGGGCTGCCGGTCTTCTACCAGGACCTCCTCCGGACCTGGAAACTGTTTCTAACGACCAGGTCCGTGGCGGCCACCGCGGGAGCAGATCTCCTCACGGAGCCCCTGCTACACAATCCCCAACTCCGTGTGCAGGTGGCGGAGTCCCGCTCAGTGCGCCAGAGGTTGGTCCTGGCGGAAGTCACGAGGGTCGGAGACCTCCTGGACTACGACCGGAGAGACTGGCTGGATCCCCTGACGCTCGCTCGGTGCATGGGGCTCTCCAGCCCTCGTACCCCCCGGCGCGTACTTCAGGAGGTGAAGGCCGCCTTGACCCCCGCTGCTCGGGCTTATGTCAACCAAGCCTTGCGCGAGGGCGCACACCGTCCATCCTCTACCCCAGGCCTGCCGGACCTTTCCATTGGGCCCCTACCCTGCCGATCCCAACAAACCCCTCACCCTTTCACTGCAAGCCGGCTGCATGAACTGCAGCCGGTCAGTTTTCAAATCGCACCACGGAAATATTTATACACACTCACGCTTCACACCCTTCACGCCCACACCCTGGTGTCCTGCCCCGATACAAAGTGGCGGGACCTCCTGCCGCCTTCGGAGGGTGAGCAACCTCGGTGGGCCAGCCTGTATTCCACCTTGGTCCCAAGGCCTGTCGGGGACATCAGTTGGCGGCTCCTTCATGGAGCTGTGAGCACGGGCGTATTTCTGACACGGTTTACCCCCATCCCGGATACTTGCCCTTTTTGTAATGTGAGGGAAACCCTGGCGCACGTATATTTAGAATGTGCCAGATTGCAGTCCCTTTTCCGGCTCCTCACAAATATTCTATTGCGCTTTTGGCTTCATTTCTCCCCTCACCTTTTTATCTATACACTCCCCATCCATGGCCCCACAAAATCGCGAGATCTCCTGGTTAACCTCCTGCTAGCCTTGGCTAAAACAGCCATCTATAAAATCAGAGAGGGGAGGTTGGCCCATGAAGCGTCCAGTGATTGTAGGGCCTTTTTCCGATCCTCAGTACATTCACGTATCTGGGTGGAGTTCCTCTGGGCGGCGTCCACCGACTCCCTTGACGCCTTTGAGGAGCGGTGGGCGCTGTCCGGGGTTCTCTGCTCTGTGACCCCGTCTGGTTCCCTCCGTCTGACCCTTTGATTGAGGGGAAGAGCGAGAGACGCTAGCCCCAGCCGTTGCCGCTGTGGATACCATCATTACTGTCATCTAGGAGGGGTCCTATAATACCTGGGTGTCTACCCCCCCCCCAAACCGCCCACCCCATAGCCATGCCCATCTTGCCGGGCACTCTCAGGAGTGTCTCGGTGACACTGGGCGCGGCACTAGGTAACTCGAGGGGGTGGAAGACCACGAGTGTCGAGGAAGCCCCCCCGCTCTAGGCCACCAGGTAACTCAGGAGGGTGAAAGACCACGAGTGTCAAGGAAGCCCCCCCGCTCTGGGCCCAGGCTAGCCTGAACACTTCTCCCTCCTGAAAGCTGCTGTGTTATACCTTCTGTTTGCGTTGTTTTGTTGCATAGTTTGTTTTGTTTTCCTTGGTAACTCTTTGTAAGTGTTACACAATAAAATTCTTTTCTGTTTTTTTTTTTTAAAAAAAAAAAAAAACTTCCCTGTTACCTTACCCAGAGAAAAGGGACCTACTTAGCCTGCTCTCCTACTGCTGCCCTCTGGCCTGGGCTTTTCTTGCTTTTTGCCCCTGCTTTGGCTTCCCCCCCAACCGGGCCAGATGCTCTCCCCCTTTCTTTTCTTTTTGTTGTTTTTTTTCTTTCTCTGCTGTTGCTAGAGTGCTGGTCGGCTATTAGCCCTGCCCCCAGCCCGCCCTCGGACGCTGCTGCCGCTCTAGCTGAAACCCCCCGCCCTGAGAGAGGGGGCGCATGCTGACCCGCTCCCCGGAGGGGGGGAGTGGAAGGACCCAGCCCCCAGACCCAGCTGCTTGCTGTTTGTTTGTGGACCTGTCTCTGGCTGAGAGAATTTCTTATCACCTGCTCCGGCATCCCTGGAATGTTGGTGCTGCGAAAAAGAAAGCCCGGACAAGGAAGGGAAACAGCCGTCTACCGGAGAAACACCTCCTGGGTAATCTACAAATCGCCTTGACTGTGTCGTGACTGTGTTTGTAGGGACACAGGGGGTATGGCACGGAGCTGCCCCCCGATCCATCTGTGTCCCCCCCCCACACACACACTACTATCCTCATCACTGCTCCCTCCATCGTCATTGCTGGCTGTTTAACATCTGCCTCTGGACTTAGATGCTCGCCCTGATTCCACTGTGTGGGCCAGAAGCACCAACCAACCAAACAGGACTCTCTGGACAAGCGTACGGTGGTTCATGTGCGTCCCCCCCCCGAACTGCCCACCCCACAGTCTGTCCCTTTTTACCTGACCCCAACTCCAGTTAACCACCTGCCACCGCCCCCACTGGGGCATCGGCAATGGAGGGCACCGGGGTGACCTCCACTGCTGCTATGCCCACCGTCTCCCCAGACTCTAGGGGAGCCCCCCCAGCCGGTGGGAAAGGCCAGGGCAAGAAGAAGGGGAAGGGCCCCGCTAAAACCACCAGGCCCTCCGTGGCAGGGGCCATCCCCACTGCTGCGGCCCTGCCACCGACCACGGCGTCCCTCCCCACTACCCACTCCACCGGCTCTGCGGGTATCCCTCCCTCAGCCCCCAGGACGTATATCCGGGCGGCGGAAGCCCCCCCGCCTGCCGCCTCATCATCTCTCCCACCTACCGCCTCCATCAACAGCGGCCAGGGCCCCTTCCCCACCATGACAAGGAAGCACGGAGTCCAATGCCTCCTGGTGCCCACCTCGCCCCACGTGGAGACCTACGTGCAGGCGTTGGCGAGGGTGGTGGGGCCCTCGGCAATTGTGGTGGCCTCCAAAATGTATGGGAAGGTCGTTTTCTTCTTAGCATCGGAGGCTGCTGTCCAGGAAGCAGTGGAGAGGGGCCTGGCGGTGGGGGGGTGTTTGTCCCCCCAGAGCTGCTAGAGGACCTGGGCGTCCGCCTGGTCCTGACCTCTGTCCCTCCTTTTCTCCCCAGTGCTGCCCTGCTACCCGCCCTTTCCACCCTGGGGAAACCTGTTTCTGTTATCAGCCCTCTCCCGTTGGGCTGCAAGGACCCCACCCTCCGTCACATTTTTTCCTTCCACCAACAAGCGCAACTTTTACTGCCATCGGTGGCGTGTGACAGAGTGGTGCTCGAAGGGTCCTTCCTAGTCCCCCACCAGGGGGCCCGTTAGCGGGTGTACTTTTCCACAGGGGAAGCCCGGTGCTACCTCTGCCGGGTGTCGGGGCATGTCCGGAGAGACTGCCCCTTAGCCCGGCAAGGAGGGGCACCTGGGATCCCCGAGACCCAGCAGGACATTGGCCCCGTCATTGCCGATGCCCCTGGACGCCCGGTACAAGAACCCACCCCCCCTCCTCTTCGGACCACCACTTCTCCCGCTCAGGCCCAAGGGGCACCTCCCCTACAATGCCCAGACGAGAGGGAGAACCCCGCCCTCGCTGCTGACAATCTGGTGGGGCCTATGGAGGAGGGTGTGGCAGAGATACCACCAGGCATGGGAGAGAGCCTGCCCCAGGGAGAATCCTCCCTCCCTTATGCCGCCCCAACGTCCCCCCCAAGCCCCTGAGCCATTGTCTTTACCCCCTGATAAGACCCCTGCTAACCATCCCCCAGATGATGCCATGGAGCGCTGGGCCCTAGTCCAGGGGAAGCGAGGCAAGCGGAAGGCTCGAGCTCCGCCTCATCTACCTGAGGTGGAGGTCCCCCGGAAGACCAGGAAGGGGGGCACCGATGCCGAACCTTCCGCTTTGCCCACAAGTGCATCCCATCCACCGGTGTCAGCCAGGAAAGACATGGTAGCACCAGAAGGTAGTGTCTCCCCTCCACGGGAGACCCTCCCCTCCGAGACCCTCAAGGAAGTCCCTTCTGTCCTGAGACTACCCGAAGCCCCCATGAATCCCGAGGCAACCGTCGTGGTGGGTGCCAGTGGGGAGAACCCTGGGGCAACGGAACGTGTCCTCTCCTCCATGTTTGAGGAGATCGAGGCCCTAGAGCTGACCCCGGTCACCCAGGGGGAGGACGACTTTTTGCCAGCAAAGCTTGATTTCAGCGACCTCACTCCACCCCTCTTTTCCCCATGCTCCCTCCCCCTAACTGCTGTTTCTGCTCCCACCTCCGAGGAGCCCTTGTACTCCTCCATCGTCCTGGCTGCTGATGACACCCTGCTGATGACCACCGAGCCTGCTCAGGTGACAGCCGGCGCCACGCAGCCGGGACACAAGCCGCCAGGGGCACCCCCCCTTGGTGCGGAGCAATCGATTTCCTTCCCAGGCGGGGGCCCAACAGAAGATAATCCACCTCCTGATGCTGTAGCTGCTAAATCCACCATAGAGCCCGCACCTGGTATCACTGAGTGCTCTCTCCCTGCCCCCTTAACCCTCGAGCCTGATCGGGAGGCGCCACCATCCAGCTGCTTGCCTCCCGAAACCCAGAACCTCGCCTCTGCCCCTGCCTCTGCCCCTACCCCTATCCAATTTACCTCCTGCGATGTTATTGCTGCCCCCGGGGCTGTCTCCTTCCCTTTTCCAACCGATGACCCCCAGGGAGCGGCCTTTGTGTTCTCCTGCCCCAACCCATTAGGGGCTACTATTTTCCCTCCACCGCCCCCTATTGCCCCAGGGTTTGAGGCGGGCCTAAAAGCTCCAGCCCATCAGGCACCCCATCGGAGGTCCGCACCCTGCTTGCCCATTTTAGTGGGCCACGGGGCTGCACCAAGGGCTCTGCAGGGGAACAACCGGGAAACCATAACCCCACCCCCCCATGAGCTGTGAGGAGAGCTACGGAGGTTTTTAGAGGATGTCCGTGGCTCCCGCAATAAGGTATAGCTTGCTCTCCAGCGATGGGGTTTTTTTTTTGAAATCCTCTGGGCCAAAAGAGCCCTCATGGGGGAAGGTAAAGGGATGGGGAAGCAGGATGCCGCGGCCTACTGGCGGGTCTGTGTCTTCCGTGACCAATTACTCACCTACGGGATGGGTCAGGGACTGTCGCGTGGCCCGCTGGGGGATGCGAGCATCCCTGCCAGTGAGGATCCCCCTGGCCCTCCCCATGACACCTGTCACCATCACAACGTTGAACACCCGGGGTTGTAGGATGGCTCTCCGCAGGTCCCAGGTGCTCTCCTTCCTTCGGGAGGGAGGGTACTCTGTGATTTTCCTGCAGGAGACCCATACGGATCCAACCGCCAAAGATAGTTGGCAGCTGGAGTGGGGGGACAGGGTCTACTTTAGCCATGCCATGATTCGGCAGGCTGGAGTGGCAACCCTGTTCTCCCCCAACCTACGGCCCGAGGTGCTAGGGGTCGCCGAGGCCGTGCAGCATCGCCTGCTGCAACTTCGGGTCTGTATAGAGGGGCTCGTGGTTAAACTCGTTAACGTCTATGCCCCGACATCGGGCCCGGAGTGGCTGCAATTCTATCAGCAGGCATCCGTCTTCCTCGGCACCTTAGATTCTCATGAGTGCCTGGTTCTGGGAGGGGATTTTAATACCACCCTTGAGGAGCGAGACCGCTCAGGGACCGAGCAATGCCCGGCTGCTGCGGACACCCTCCGGGAGATAGTGGAACATCACTCCCTAGTGGACATCTGGCGCGACCACCACCCGGACGACACTTCCACGTTCACCTTTGTCCGGGTGCAAGTGCATCGGTTGAGCCACTCCCGGTTGGACCGCATTTATTTATCATGCTTCCATCTCTCACGAGCCCACTCCTCCAGCATTCGGCTGGCCCCATTTTCTGACCATCACCAAGCCACCGTGATAGCCTCCCTCTGTGTGGAGAGTTCGGGGTTGGCCTACTGGCATTTTTACAACAGCCTGTTGGAGGATGAGGGCTTCGTGACGTCCTTCCAGGAATTCTGGCTGGCCTGGCAAGGGCAGCGGCATGCCTTACCCTCGGCGTGGCAATGGTGGGACCTGGGGAAGGTGCGCGCCCGGCTTTTCTGCCACGACTACACCCGGGGCACCAGCCGACGGAGAAATGCAGCGATAGAGCAGTTGGAACGGGAGGTCTTAGAGTTGGAGAGGCATCTGGCCACCAACCCCGAAGACCCGGTCCTCTGCAGAGCGTGCCGGGAGAAGCAGGAGGAGCTCCGGGCCCTTGAGGACCATCGGTCCTGTGGCGCCTTTGTTCGATCCCGCATTCTCATCCTTTGGGAGATGGATCATGGCTCCCGCTTCTTCTATACCCTGGAGAAAACGAGGGGGTCCAAGAAACACATCTCCTGCCTCCTGGCAGAAGAAGGCACCCCCCTCACGGAACCAGCGGAGATGTGCGGGAGGGACCGAGCCTTCTACGCAAGTCTTTTCTCCACGGATCCGACCGACCCTAGCGCTTGCAGAGTGCTTTGGGAGGAGCTCCCTACGGTCAGCGCGAGCGACCGAGACCGGCTAGAGTTGCCTCTCACCCTGGCCGAGTTCTCGGAAGCCCTCCGTCGTATGCCCACTACTAAGTCTCCAGGAATGGACGGGCTGACCGTGGAGTTCTACCGTGTGTTTTGGGACGTCCTCGGCCAGACCTAGTCACCGTCTGGGCCGAGTCTCTGCAGAGCGGGGTCCTCCCTCTCTCGTGCAGGCGAGCTGTGCTCGCCTTATTGCCGAAGAAGGGGGACCTCCGCGATTTACGAAATTGGTGTCCCGTCTCACTCCTCAGCACGGACTACAAAATCATAGTGAAAGCAATCTCACTGCGGCTAGGGTCTGTGCTGGCGGACGTGATCCACCCAGACCAGACCTACACCGTCCCGGACCGCAGTATATTTGATAACCTATTTCTGGTTTGGGACCTTTTTGAACTCTGGTATAGAGACGGTCTGTCGTTCGCCCTCTTGTCCCTAGATCAGGAGAAGGCGTTCAATAGGGTGGACCATGGGTACCGCCTGAATACAGCAGGCGTCTGGCTTCGGACCCCAGTTTGTGGGTTTTCTCCAGGTGCTGTATGCTTCCGCAGAGTGTCTGGTTAAGCTCAACTGGACCCTGACCGAACCGGTCAGCTTCGGGCGAGGAGTACGGCAGGGGTGCCCCCTCTCAGGCCAGCTCTACGCTTTGGCGATGGAGCCCTTCTTCTGTCTTCTCCGCAGGAGGTTGACAGGGTTGGTGCTGCTGGAGCCGGAGCTGCAGCTGGTCCTGTCGGCGTATGCTGATGACGTGCTCCTCGTGATCCAGGACCCCGGTGACTTGGCATGGGTGGAGGCTTGCCAGGCCATCTATTTGGCAGCCTCGTCCGTCCGGGTCAACTGGGTCAAGAGCTCTGGCTTGGCGGTAGGAGACTGGTGGCAGGTGAGCTCCCTCCCACCCTCACTTCAGACCATCCGGTGGAGCACGGGTCCGCTGCTCTACCTCGGCGTTTACCTTTCTGCCACACATCACTCTCCGCCAAAGAACTGGGAAAATTTAGAGGGCGGAGTGATAGAGCGGCTCCAGAAATTGACGGGACTACTCCGATGTCTGTTTCTCCGAGGGAGAGCACTGCTCCTTAATCAACTAGTCCTGTCCAAACTCTGGTACCGGCTCAACACCCTGGTCCCGGCCCCGGGTTTCCTGACCAACCTCCGGACATCGATTCTGGGGTTCTTTTGGTCAGGAACACACTGGACCCCTGCAGGGGTCCTTCATCTACCCCTGAAGGAAGGAGGACAGGGCCTGAAGTGTCTACACACTCAGGTCCAAGTCTTCCGCCTCCAGGCCCTACAGAGGCTCCTCTATGGTGCAGGCAGTTCGGCGTGGAGCACACTGGCGCACGCCATCCTGCGCCACATCCAAGGGCTCCGATATGACCGGCAGCTCTTTTATCTCCATCCAGGCGGTCTTCCGTGAGACCTCTCCGGGCTGTCGGTCTTCTACCAGGATCTCCTCTGGACTTGGAAACTGTTTTTAACGACCAGGTCCATGGCGGCCACCGATGGGAGTGGTGCAGGTGGCAGAGTCCTGCTTGGTGCGCCAGAGCTTGATCCTCTCAGAAGTCATGAGAGTCGAAGACCTCCTGGACTACGACCGGGGAGACTGGCTGGATCCCCTGATGCTCGCCCGGCGCATGGGGCTCTCCAGACCTCGTACCCCCCAGCGCGTACTTCAGGAGGTGAAGGCCGCTTTGCCGCCCGCTGCTCGAGCTTACCTCAACCGGGTCCTGCTCGAGGGCACGCCCCACCCACCCTCTACCCCAGGCCCACCGGACTTTTTAATTGGACCTCTGACCCACAGATCCAATCGACCCCCCCACCCCTTCACTGCAAGCCAGCTGCATGAACTGCAGCCAGTACGCTTCCAAACCGTGCCAAGGAAACATCTATACATGCTCGCACTCCACACCTTTCACACCCTCACCCTAGTGTCCCGCCCCGACACAAAGTAGCGAGACCTTCTGCCACCTTTGGAGGGCGAGCAGCGCCGGTGGGCCAGCCTATATTCCACCTTGGTTCCGAGGCCCATCGGGGACATCAGTTGGCGGCTCCTTCACGGAGCTGTGAGCACGGGCACATACTTGGCGCGGTTCACCCACATCCCAGATACTTGTCCCTTTTGTGGTGTAAGGGAAACCCTGGTACACGTATATCCGCCAGGCTGCAGCCCCTGTTCCAGTTCCTCACAAATCTCCTGTTACGTTTTTGGTTGCATTTTTCCCCTCACCTTTTTATTTATGCACTCCCCATCCGTGGCCTCACAAAGTCACGGGATCTCCTAGTTAATCTCCTCCTGGCCCTGGCTAAAACGGTCATCTATAAAACCAGAGAGAGGAGGTTGGCTGATGGAGTTTCCTGTGACTGTGGGGCCATTTTCCGATCCTCGGCCCGTTCCCGTATCCGGGCGGAGTTCCTCTGGGCGGCGTCCACCGACTCCCTTGATGCTTTTGAGGAGCGGTGGGCACTGTCTGAGGTTCTCTGCTCGGTGTCCCCGTCTGGGTCCCTTTGTCTGACCCTTTGATTGGGAGAGAGAGTAAGGGACCCCAGCCCCAGCCATTGCTGCTGCGGACACCACCACCCTAGAGGGGTCCTTTTACACGTGGGTGCACGTGACACCCCCCCCCCGGATTGTCCACCCCACAGCCTGCCCCTCTTGTTGGGTGCTTTCAGAGGAGGGAACTGTTGGTGACACTCGGGCGTGGCGCCAGGTAACTCAAGGGGATGGCAGACCTTGAGAGTCGATGAAGCCCCCTCGCTCTGGACCACCACGTAACTCGGAAGGGTGCAAGACCACAAGAGTCGAGGAAGCCCCCCGCTCTGGGCCCAGGCAAGCTTGAACACTTCCCTCCCCTGAAGCTAATGAGTAAACAATTGTGATTGGTTGCTGTGTTACACATTGCATATGCTGCTGTTTTTACTTTGTAAGTGTGTTATGCAAATAAAAACATCTTTTGCTTCAAAAATTACTCTGCTATAGCCATCTGGCTCGACCCTGTCACAATAGATATCAATTAATCACATGTATGTGCCTACCTGAAAGAACTGCTCGGAGTCACAAAACAAGACTTTCCTACATACATATATCTCAGATTAAATTAAACAGAAATTGGCTAACTGAAACCTCAAGGCTTGACAAAATAAAGGTGAAGCTCAGGATATGTTTGGTATTGCAAACTTTTCTCTCTCAATTGAAAAAAAAAGTCTCATTAAGCAACCACAGTCTGATCTTCTATTATTAAAGCTTTTAAGATTGCACCTGGAAAAGTGTGATTTTGAGTGTTAAAGAACAGAAACAGAAGTGAATGCAAGATACTGCTGTGCATTTGTAGATTGAGCATCTACATATTATCAAGAGCAGTACTAATTTACCTGGATACCTTCATCATATATTTGAGGAATGAGATGCTAGCTGCAATCTCACTTTTTAAAAAAAAAAAAACACATTTGCTGTCAAATTTCCGAGACACATATGGTCCCATCTATATTACAGCCAATATAGTTTATAAAAACTTTGCTAAAAAGGTTTTATGTGGCACAGTCATACTCTAGTGTGGATGACTACACTGCACCGTATGCAGGGGGACATTGTTCAGGCTTGCTGGAGGAAGGGTAACAGTGCTTCATGGTGCCGGAGGGGAAGAAGGTCAGATGCTGCTGCAAAAAGGGAGTTGGGGGTCAGCATGGCAATGCTGACTCATCCTCTAGGAATGTAAGGGCAGAAGAGTTAAAAGGGGCACATCCAGGCTTTAGAACAGTCGCATGCAGCCCATCAGGGTAATTTGCTGATGGGCCACGACACAGTTTGTTTATATTGACTGTCCGGAGCGGGTGCGCTTTTTCCAGCAGGTGTCTGCCTTCTTCGGCTCTTTAGAGCCTCACGAGTGCCTGGTTCTGGGCGGGGATTTTAACACCACCCTTGAAGCGTGGGACCGCTTGGGGACCGAGGAGTGCCCAGCCACCATGGACATCCTCCGGTCGATTGTTGACCATCATTCCTTGGTGGACGTCTGGCATGACCACCACCCGAACAATGTGTCAATGTTCACCTATGTCCTGGTGGAGGCACATCAGTCTCATCACTCCCAGTTGGACCACATCTACTTATCTCACTATCATCTTTCATGGGCCCACTCCTCCGGCATCCAGCCGGCCCCATTCTCAGATCGCCATTTGGTGACTGTGACGGCCTCTCTCACCTCAGAGAGGCTGGGGCCAGCCTATTGGCATTTTAATAACAGCTTGCTGGAGGACGTGGGCTTTGTGGCCTCCTTCCAGGAGATCTTCTGGCCTGGCAAGGGCAGAGGTGCACCTTTCCCTTGACTCAGTAGTAGTGGGATATGGGGAAGCTGTGCACCCGGCTCTTCTGACACAACTACACCCGGGCTGCCAGCTGGCAAAGGGATGTGGTGAGAGAGCAGTTGGAGTGGGAGGTCTTGGAACTGGAGAGGTGTCTGGCCACCAACCCCAGGGATCCATCCCTCTGCGGAGCATGCTGGGAGAAGCAGGAGGAGCTCCGGGTCCTCAAGGGCCATCTGGCCCAGGGTGCGTTCATTCGATTCCGCATCTGTCTGCTTCGAGAGATAGATCACGGCTCTTGCTTCTTCTATGCCCTGGAGAAAAAGAGGGAGGCTAAGAAGAATGTCACCTGACTTTTGGCAGAAGACAGCAGCCCCCTCACAGATCCAGAGGAGATGCATGGAAGGACCAGGGCCTTCTACGCCAGCTTCTTCTCCCTGGATCCGACTGATGCCGATGCCTGTAAAGTGCTCTAGGAAGAACTCCTGATGATCAGCAGGGGTAACCAGGACCAGCTAGAGCTACCTCTGACTCTGGCCAAGTTCTCAGAAGCCCTCCATGTCATGCCCACTAATAAATCTCTGGGCATAGACGGGCTGACCATGGAGTTCTACCGCATGTTCTGGGACATCCCCGGCTCAGACTTTGTCACTGTCTGGGCCGAGTCCTTGGGGAGTGGGGTCCTCCCCCAGTCATGCAGGCGAGCCATGTTCAGAAGCAAGGCGAGGAAGGGGGACCTCTGCAGCCTTCGGAATTGGCATCCCATCTCGCTCCTCAGCATGGACTACAAGGTCATAATGAAGGCCATCTCGCTGCAACTGGGGTCTGTGCTGGCGGACGTGGTCCACCCCGACCAGACCTACACTGTCCCGGGCCACGCCACCTTTAACAATTTGTACTTGGTCCAGGATCTCCTGGAGCTCAGGTGTAGGGATGGTCTGTTGTTTGCCCTCCTGTCCCTGGACTGGGAGAAGGTATTCAACAGGGTGGACCCTGAGTATCTTCTGAGCACTCTGCAGGCGTTCGGTTTCAGGCCCCAGTTTGTGGGTTTTCTGCAGGTGCTTTATGCCTTCGCGGAGTGTCTGGTCAGGCTCAACTGGACCCTGACCAAACTGGCCAGCTGTATGGTCTGGCAATCGAACCCTTCCTCTGTCTCCTCTGTTGGAGGTTGACGGGGTTGGTGCTCCATGAGCCAGAGTTGTGGCTGGTCCTGTTGGCGTACGCCGATGACGTGCTCGGGAGGAGGTAAGTGCTAATTTTTTTTAGCCAGTTTGTTCAAGTAGTGGTGGTACTGACATTTTTCCCTTTGCACTATATGCTGCTCTGCATATATGGCCATGCACAGATATGCATGGCTTTTTTAAATCCCCCGTTATGTGTGGATTTCCTTCCCTGACAGGGTGAATTCCACTGAATAATACTGAATCTTTATAAAAGCTAGGCAGGGAAAATTTTAAAAATTATTTGAGTTATTCTGTACCAAAGAAGTTTTGAATTCAGTTATTTTAACTTTAACAGAAGGTATTGGACATATTATGAATATCAGCAAATTAAATAAAATAGTAGGTGCCTATACAAGTTGATAGCAAACATTGAAGAGGAAATTATTTTGAGTCACCATATGTCATCTTGTTCCGTGTTTTGTTAGCTGTTCAGGAAATATTCCCCTTCCCATTTAAGTTGACCTGTTTAGACTAGAGCACTTCTAGGTTATTTCTCTCTTTCTAATCAAGGGAGAGTATGAATTTAAAAAATAATGAGTTATATTGTGCCAGCCTCATTTTCAATATCTTTTGAACTAGGAGGATGTCTGGTGGCATTTGAAATATGTCACAGGAGTGCTCTGTATCTGCATATTTATAAATAGTTAACAGATAAATTGTCAGCAGATGGCACTCAAGAATATGTAGCGTAGCTCCAGCATACGGCTGGGTGAGTTTTTCTTCCAAACTTTTTTGTTCCCAAAGGATAATCAGGTTTTTGATTAAATAAAAACTTTCACAGACAGTATCTGTTTTCCTCAAGAAAAATGGATTGTTCACAGGAAAATCAACTCCCTCACCCCCAAATTGTCATCCAGAACCTGTTCTTTTTGCTTTTGGAAATTTTCAGCTGAAACAGTTGGGGAGTTTTTTTGATGAAAAGTTGAAGTTTTCAGCTGAAAATTTCAGTGAAAATTATTTTTGTTTTTGTTTATGTAAAATTTTTCATGTACACCCCTCCCTTCACTTTCTGGCCACCTCTGTTCTTGGATTTTGTAGAACCAGTTAAACTTGTGCCATCCAAATGGCTTCCAGCTTGTTACTTAGAGTGCTGTTAAACTTTGCTACTCTAGGTGATATACTCTAGTTCAGTCACAAGTTGTTGGGCTAGATTCAGGAATCACTGGAAGAAGTTCAAGGGCCTAAGTAATGCAGGAAGTCACACTAGGAACATAGACATTGTCATGCTGAAGCAGACCCAACGTCCATCTAGTCCACTATCCTATTTCTAACAGTGGCAAGCACAAGACGCCTCTGAGGTAAGTGCAAAGAGACCTCATAATAGGCAGATGTGGGCTAATCTGGCCACCATGAATTTCTCATCCTAATCCCAAGTAGAGATTGCTTTAAATCTTGAACATGAGGTTTCATCTCTCTTCCAGTACTCTTTTAGCTAACATTAACTATTATAACTCTGAATAGTCTTGTAACCCATATAACCATCCAATCTCTCTAAATCTTAATATGGTCTGCCCTCAATGACATTCTGTGGCAATGAGTCCCACAATCTAATTACACATTGTGTGAAAAAGTACTTCCCACTACCATTTTTGAATTTTCCACCTTTCAATTTAATTGACTATACCCTTTATCTTGTGTTATGAGACATGGAGGAAAACAGATCTGCCTTTTCCAATGCATTTATTATCATGTTCCCTTTTATTTGTTTCCTTTGGAAAATAATCCCAGTTTTTCGATCTTTCTCCATATCAGAGTAATCCTATGCCCTCAAGTCATTCTTGTTGCCCTTCTCTGCATCACCTCTAATTCTGCAATATTCTTGTAGAGATGGGATGACCAGTACTGTGCACAGTATTCCAGATGAGACTGAAATTGAGTCATCTACTATAATGGCATTATAGTTTCTCTGTATAGTTTTCATCCTATTCCTTATGCATCCTAATATATAGTTTGGTTTTTTAAAATGCGTCTACGCATTAAGCAGAGGTCTCCAGTGAGCTTGCTTTATTAGTCTCTTGTGAGGGACTTTGTCAAAGGCCTTTTCAAAATCTAAATAAATTATGTAAACTGGTTCTCCTTCTCCACTATTTTATTGACATGTTCAAAAAATTCTAATAGATTAGTGACACATGATTTTGCTTTTCAGAAACCATATCATCATAACCTATCATGATTTTCCAAATAATTTAAAAATAGAAAAATAAAACATCATTTCAATAAATTTGCCAGATGTAAGGCATACTGAGCTGTAAATCCTGGATCACCCTAAGAGACTTTATTACATATAGATACAACATTTGCTATCCTCTCATCCTCTGGTATAGTAGCTGCTTTTAACCACAGATTGCATAGCTCAGCCACTTCATACTTGACCTCCTTCAGAATTTTTGGATATATACCTGTGATGGGGTGGCTTCCCCTCACTGGCAGTAAAGAGGTTAAAAGCAGCCCTAAGGAGGCTGTGCCTGAGGCATCCAAACAGAAAGGGGCTGAGAGGAGTAGCCAGTCATGGCCCAGCAGGCCCATATAAGAAGGGCTGCCGGCAGAACAGAGTTCAGTAGCTGACTGGAACTTGAGGGGAGAAGATCATGCTCCTAGTGGAGAAGAAGCCCCAGCACCTGGGACAATTCAGTGCTGCAGGCAGGGACAGGAGAGCTAGAGAGAGCTCCTGGCTGGCTGCTAGGGCCGGCTGGCTGCTAGGGCCTGCAGGCTGAGGCCCTGAGGTAAGGGCAGAAGAGGGTCCTGGAGCTGCATGGGGAGCAGCCCTGGGACAATGGACTGCAGTTGCCACTGATGGAAGTGGCTGAGTGGAGGTTGTAGGTCCCCTGGAAGAGGAGAACCCAGAGTGTGGCACAGCCAGACGGCAGTGTGATGAAGAGGATGCTGAATTCCTGGAAGTGATGTGGGTCCAGAAGCAGAGATGATGGTGTGTAAGACAACACCAGAAGAGGGTGCAGAGCTAAATCCCAAGACAGCTAGTAGGAGGCACTGCAGTGATGAGTCATACCCTGTCACAATGCCATATGGGCCTAGAGATTTCTTGTTTTTTAAATTATCAGTATGTTCCAGCACCTCTTAATCTGGCACCTCAATCTGAGAGCGCCTCATCCTTATTACCAGAAAAGATCAGGTATCTCCTTAACATTTTTTTCAGTGAAGACTGATGCAAAGGAATCATTTAGCTTCTCAGCAATGTCCTTATCTTCCACAATTGCTCCCTTTATTCCCTTGTGACCCAGGAGACCCACTGATTCTTTTGCAGCATTTCCTGCTTCTGATATACTTAAAGAATTTAAGAACATAAGCAGATAAGAATGACCATACTGGGTCAGACCAATAGTTCATCTAACCACAGGTGCCTGGCTTCCAATTTTCCCCAGGGGTGCTGAACGCCTGCCCAGTCCCAGGCCTTGCACCCACTCCATCCCTTCTCCAAACCCCCACCCTGCCCTCACTACACCCCTGCCCTGCTTCTTCCCCACTCCCTCCCACGAGCGTGCCCCATCCCCATTCCTCCCCCTTCCTCCCAGTGCCTCCTGCATGCCATGAAACAGCTGATGTGTGGTGGGTGGGATGTGCTGGGATGGAGGGGGAGGAATTGATTGGTAGGGCTGCCACCAGGCAGGAGGCCTTGTGGGTTAGGGGGAGCTTGGCTGCCAGTGGGTGCTAAGCACCTGCTAACTTTTTTTCCGTGGGTGCTCCAGTCCTGCACCTATGTCAGGCAGCACCTATGCATCTAGCCCGGTATCCTACTTTCCTCCAGTAGCCAATGCCAGATGCTTTAGAATAGGGCAGTTAGAGTGATCCATCCCCTGTCATCCAGTCCCAGCTTCCTACAATAAAAGGGACACGCAGAGCATGGGATTGCATCCTTGACCATCTTGGCTAATAGCCATTGATTGACCTATCCTCCATGAATGTGTTCAATTAGTTTTTGAACCCAGTTAGACTTTCGGCCTTCACAGCATCTCCTGGTAATGAGTTTGACAGGTTGATGGTGTTTTCTTCTTTGTTTTTATGCTGTTAATTGTTTGCTTTTCAAAAATCCCTTTCAGCCCTCTGAATTTCCCTCTTACATATTGTCTGCTGTAATTTATGCTTATTTATGCTCAGTTTCCTTAGAGTTAGAGTTCCAGATTTTTAAAGATCCCTGTTTGACTCTCAAATCATTAATTTGCTTCTTGCCTTCCTGATTCCCTTTTTGTTCAGAGGTACACGTGCTTTCTGAGACTATTATTTTTTCCTTAAGCAGCATCCACGCCACATCTAAAGATTTTACTTCCTTTACTTTTGGCTTTAGAGCCTTTGACCAGCTGTCTCTTTTTTTTTTTAAACCTATTTTTCTAAAGTTTAGTGCCGTTATGTCAATTTTTGGAACCTTACCTCCTGCTAGGATGTTGAACCTAATGATGTTATGGTCACTATTACTTAGAGGGTCAGCTACTGTTAAAACTTGAATTAACTCCTGTTTGTTATTCTTAAGCTCAGAATTGTCTCTCCTCTTGTGTATTCTAGAACTCGCTGTCCCAAGCAGCAATTATTTAAAGTTTTGAGAAATTGCTTCTCTAAATGCTGTCCTGTTGTGACCTTTGACCAGTTTGTATGCAAGCAGTTAAAGTCTCCTGTTATCATCATTTTGTTACATTTTGCTGCCTCTTTCTTCTCTCTCAACATTGTGTGCTCAAACTCAATTTCTTGATCCATAGGCCACTCGGATAGCCCTAGTAATATATTTACATTCTTACAGCTTGAGATTTATATTTACAGATTCACCTGTGGTCCTCTCTGCTCAGAAGTTTAATCTCACTAGATTCTATGGTATCTTTTACATATAGTGCTACTCCCATACATGTTTGGCTTACATGTTTCTGTCTGATATAGTTTATAACTAGGTATCCCCTTATTTCACTGATTTTTATCATTTCCATAATGCCTACTATATCAATATCCCATTACACTGCATGGCATTCTATTTCACCTGTTTATGATTTTAAGTTTCTTGAAATTGTATATAAACATTTATTATTGTTTTTGACCAAGTGCCTATTTTTATTTACCTCCTTAATATGACATCTGTGCTGATTTCATGGATATTTCCCCTCTGATCTTTTCCGTTTTCATTAATTCATTTGTGTTTTGCGTCATTGTTCATTGGATGCTTGAATATCTTTGTATGACTGACATCCTTGAAAAATATTTCTTTCGGTCTTTTGTTCCTTGGCTCCTATCAGATGATTATAATGATCCCTTCTGGCCTTAAAGTCTAAGTTTTCAATACTGTGCCTTTCTCAATTGACCATTTAAGCTATTGTATCAAGGTGTCTAAAATTGTGCATAGTGAACTGGTGATAAATTATTCTCCAGTAATGAGATCGTAACTAGCTACTGTCTTCATGCTAGCATGGACCTGCAGATGGACAGTTCGCAGTTGTTAAATGTGGGCTGTGCCTTAAACCTTACCAAATTAACTGAAGAACATTTATGCACAGATAAAAGCAAGCAACTATTTTAGTGTTAATTATCTAAATGCAACAAAATTCTCTTTATAATAGGAGGGCAATTTTAAAAAATACCCTTTCATCTGATATTATTCTCAAATCTTGCCCAGCTATTAATCAAACTGAACAATAATACATCCAAAAATACCCAACCTGTGTTAGTTTGGCTCACTTCAGCAAAAGGTGAGGAAATCAGAGTTAATTCTGAATCTGTGCTTAAGTCCCTTCATTTTGGTTATGTATGGTGGAAGGCTGATGAGTGAGTGATTTTATGCCCTCTGTGTGTCACTGAGATTTCTAATCACGAAGAGGAGTATTACAAATGGAGTCTCAGATTGCTGTTTCACGTATATTAGTGAAAGTGAGGGACTGATAACATTGGTCTGATCCTTAAGGTATATTTTAATACAACTAAATGTAAATGTACTATGGGAAAAAATGTACTAGGAACAAAGAATCTAGCATACTTACAGGAATGGGGACTCTGAAAAAGATTTTAGGGGCATGGTGATTAATCAGCTGTCCATGAGCTCCCAGTGCAATGATGTGGCCAAAAGGGCTAATGCAAACCTTGGGCACATAAATAGGGGAATCTGAAGAAGGGTAGAGAGGTTATTTTACTTCTGTATTTGACACCGGTGCAACCATGCTGGAATACTGTGTCCAGTGCTAGTGTCCACAATTCAAGAAGGATATTGATAAATTAGAGAGGGTTCAGACAAGAGCCACAAGGCTGATTAAAGATGCCTTATAGTAAGACTCAAGGAGCTCAATCTACTTAGCTTAATAAAGACAAGGTTAAGTGGTGACTTGATTACAATTTGTAAGTACCTACATGGAGAACAAATATTTAATAGGCTCTTCAGCCTAGGAGAGAGAGGTACAACACTCACACATGAGACACACACACATGAGAGGGAAAAATTATAACACAATCCAATGTTTGGAAGTTGAAGCTAGACAAATTCAGACTAGAAATAAGGTGTATTTTTTTTAACAATGAGGGCAATTAACCATTGGAACAACTTACCAAAAGTTGTGGTGGATTCTCCATCACAGGCAACTTTAAAATCAAGAATGGATTTTTTTTCTAAAAATTATGCTCTAGGATTATTTTGGGGAAGTGCTGTGGCCTGTTATACAAGAGATCAAACTAGGTGGTCACATTGGTCCCTACTGGCCTTGGAATCTATGAAAATTGCCTTAATGCTTGGCAGGCTTAGCTAACAAAAGGATAATCACCACTGTTCCCACAAAGATAAGTGCTTAAGGTGACACAGATGCAGATCCTCAGTAGTATTTAAGTTCTGGATCACAGAGGTGCAATAGCAACTCCTCTGCTGTGGGAACTGGGTGGCCAAAACATGATGTGCATCAACAAGTCCCTGAACCTGCCAGTTCCTATTAAGGGTCCCCTGGGGGCCTACTGGCAGCTGATACAAATTGGTGCAGCCTTCGGCTAATTCTAGTGTGCTAGGGCCAGCCCAGGGCAAAGTGGCCCCAGAATCTGGGGAATATTTTCCTCTGCCTCACCCAGAGCTGAAGTTACTCAGCAGCACTAACCTACACACTAATGGCTCATTTACTATGGTATTTAAATAAATGTTTTGTTCATATTAAAAAAATCTGATGAGATGGTATTGTGATCTAAGAGGCATTCTGCAAGCTTCCCATGCACAACTCTGTCATGGGGTCTCAGTATAATAGTAACTTCCAATATCCTTGATCATTCAATTCTGGATTTTTTTCTGCTTGGAGAGCATATATCATGACAAATGTTTAGTAATTTCATAGAGGGGACAAAGTCCACAAGACTTTAGGGTCACCAATCTTATCAAACACCTCCTACTGAACACCCACCAGACTGCAGTGAGGGGATCCTAAACACTGAATTCCACATGGCCTTAGCTTCCTGGGGCTGGGCAAAGTTTAGGCACTGTGCCTGACCTTGTGCCTCTAGGCATACACTGTGGGTACAGACCTCATGCCTGACACTCCTCTTGGGGGAGGGGGGAATCCCTTGGTCCATTTGCTTTGGTCCTGAAACTAGCATAGTCTTCCCCCAATCTTCCCCTGCAGTTCTTGCACATTCCCCAGAATACCATAGAAGGTGTGAGCCTTCTGGTTTACACTTCACCGCTTCAGGGGTACACAATAGTGAAAGCTGACAGGCAGACTTTGCACAGGATTCTAAAACACCATTGCTGCTTACTTAGATAGCATGAGAAATACAAATATCAAAATAATGATAACATTGATACACATCTCCCTACCTCAGTTTTCTCAACTCTCTGGAGAGTTCTTTGGATTAAACCAGAGTCCTCTAAGGAATCTGGGCTCCTTCCTTTTCCCTCTGCCCTCATCCACATGGCTTCTTGTCCAGAACATGGGATCCCTTGTCAACTTCATCATAATCATCTTCCTCCTTCCTGCTTCTCCTCTCCAAAATGTCTGCTGAGAGATCCTGTCTTCAATAACTTCCAGTCCCCTCTGTCAGGTGACTCACTTATCAGCCTCAGAACACAACCATAGACCTCCACAGATGACTTTGCTGCAATGGAACCATGCAGATTGGCATTAATTATAGTTTTAGCTTCAAAGTCTTTGTTGATAGAGTCCTGAAATAACTCATAATTGTTTTATTGGGATTGACATCTGGCTAACCAGTCTATAGTTCCCTGGCTCATCCTTTCTACCCTTTTAAAATATTGACACTTCATTGGTAGTCATCCAATTCTTTGGATATTTCCAACTTTTCCAAGATTTATTAAAAATGAACATTAATGGCTCAGAGAGCTCCTCAGCTAGTTCCTTTAACACTCCTGGGTGCAAGTTATCAGGGCCAGTTGATTTGAAAATGTTTAATTTTATCATATGCTGCCTCACACCTTGCCTTGTTACACCTATATCCTTGCAGTCAGTTCTACTTCCAGTGCTCATCAAACCTACTTCCAGTGCTCATCAAACTTTTCGCTTTGTGTCATTGTTTCCTTCTCTCATTCTTGGCTTGAAACTTTTGCTATGCTGCCTCACATGCCTGAGACATTCTCCCTATCTTCATCTACTAGGTGCTATTTTCCAACCGTTAATTACTTCTTAAATCTCACCTCGACAAGCACTCTTTCCTGTCTACTTGTCTTCATTTATATGATGCAAACTTTCCCTCTCCAGAAGTGCTAACCACCAACTTGTCTTGTTATGTCTCTTTATCTGTAAGCCCTTTGGGCATGTCTTGTTTCAGTTTGGCATGTTCAATAGAAGTGATTTCTGACATATATTAGTGAGATATTGAGTGCAGAATTTTAGTTTATCTCCATGGTCGCAAGTGCTGGTCTGAGGTCAGAATCAGACTCAGTACTCACACAATAAACTGTATTGGCTGCAAAGGTCTAGCCTTTTAACTATATATCTTATGTGTGATAATGTTGACACTATACATTTGATTGGGTAGAAGGTAGAAACTTTAAAATAAATTCCTATTTAGGCCCTTTAAATTTTTTAGTTTTTGACACAATAGTTGGCATTGACTCATTGTTTTGTTTGCACCTCAGTTCATTGACTTTGAATTTCAAGGTTTTTCTTGAGTCACATCTTCATTATTTAAAACTCATTTGAGAATTTAATGTTAATAAAATACCTTATGTAGGGCATTTAAAGGTTAGAATATAGGTGGGTTTTGTAAATGCAGTATCCTATATGGTACCCCTCAGCCTTAATTACCAGCTTGATCTTTTTGCATTAAACTGATAACTCTGTGATTTTAATATGGTAATAATGTTACCAATGAAAATGATCACATATATTTTCTATTACAACTTGGTGTGTATTAAAATCCATTAAAAATGAAAAAGCCAATTATTACAGTACAAGGCCATTTAATATAACACATATGGTGTCATAATGCAGAAGTCATAACTTGCCACAATAAACTTCAGTTATTTCACTTTTGAAGTATTTTGTTTTAATATCATCCATTTGAATGTGTTTGTTTTGTCTTATTTTGGAGCAAAGCATTTTTCACATTGCTGTCTTAATCTATCATATGGTCATTTATACCAGTGGCTCTCAACCTTTCTAGACTACCATACCCCTTTCAGGAATCTGATTTGTCTTGCATATCCCCAAGTTTCACCTCACTTAAAAACTACTTGCTTACAAAATCAGACATAAAAATACAAAAGTGTCACAGCGCACTATTACTGAAAAATTGCTTACTTTCTCATTTTTTCCATATAATTATAAAATAAATCAATTGGAATATAAATATTGTACTTACATTTTAGTATATAGAGCAGTATAAACAATTAATTGTGTGTATGAAATTTTAGTTTGCATGGACTTCACTAGTGCTTTTTATGTAGACTGTTGTAAAATTACACAAATATCTAGATGAGTTGATGAACCTCCTGGAAGACTTCTGTGTACCCCCAGTTGAGACCCACTGGTTAATACCAACTGCCCATTTGATTTTGATTCTACTCATCTGGTTGACAGTAAAGTAAAAATAAGAGTGAGAGCAAAATCTGAGATAGTCTTTGAAACTGGGGTCTGCAAAATCTTTATGGAATATGCCCAACATCCTAATGTTCCCAGTCAAACTGAAAGAGGGTGCCAACTCAGGGGAATAGGATGTGGTGGTTGGTTTTAGGGTAGATCAGGATAATTTCATTAAGGCAAGAACGACAGGACTTCCCTCTCTCCTGCTAAGTCCTGCAAAGTCGGCAATTGAAAACTGAAAATTGCCCATTCAAGCCACATCACGGAATTAGCAGACTATTGTACCTCACTGTTTGATTGGCCACCTGCTGTGTGACTATGCTATATCAGTAGAAAAGTAAATTGCCAAACATTGGATACACAGAGATTTCTGCACTGCAGAACTCACAAGGGAGGATGCCACAGGTCCAGCTAGACAGACATACAAGTAAAGTACTATAGTGCACATTCTGATAGCAGTCGGAAAAAAGGATCATTTAGAACATTTGAAGCTTATTACAGAAGAACAAGCCTTTCAAAAAATAGCTATGCACAATTAGTTCCTGTGAAAAATGCTATCATAGCAGTCCTGGAGACTGAAATCCCCTACTTCAGGACCTCACTGTTCCTTGTTCACACTGAGCAGAACTTTACTCCACTGGTCGCCCCATTGACATATCAAATATCATGTAGGAGTCAAATTTAAATCCTTTTACCTTTCATCTTCTTTTTTTGTGATTGTTTTTAAATCAGACCTTCATTTCTCATAATTGATCTGTTTGATCCATCAGTTCTAATAATGTATTTATCTTATTGTCATTTAATAAATAATAATAACACTTAGCTTTTATATAGCAATTCTCATCAGTAGATCTCAATGCACTTTACAGGGGAGGTGACTGACTTGCCCAAAGTCACCCAGCACTGGTGACAGAGCTGGAAATAGATCCCAGATTTCCTGTTATTCCATAGATGTAATTTCTGGCTCTGTTAGTAAAAATAAATGTGACTTTACAGCAGGATCAAACAGAAGAGAAAGTTGGGATGTGAGCAAAAGAGGCCTTTTAAGCCCATGAAAATCTTCAGTAACAGAAAGGATTTCAGTGCCCTGATCCTGCAAATATTCATGCACAAGCTTAATATTCTGCCTGGGAGTAGTCTCATTGAACTCAATGGGACTGTTCATGTGAGTAAAGTTAAACATATGTTAAATATATGTTTAAGTGTTTGCAGGACTGGGGGCTTATTTTGGAAAAGATTCACATTTTCAAAGCTGTTTTCTATTCCCTCTCTATGCCCAGACCCTTTACATTTAATTCTGATTTTAATTTTTTGTTTGTTACTGAATGCCCCTCTTCAAGAACTGCTACAAGAGAAAGGGACAAATGATGCTTGCCTTATTCACAAAGTGAGCATAATTTGGCCCAATATAGGAGGAAACTTATAGTAAGATGAAGAATAAAGTATGCTGTTGTGGAAGAAAAATGCAGTCTTCACTCTTAGGTTGTTTGCAACAAATCAGAGACAGTTTATTCTCAAACAATTGCAAGGGGGAGAGTGCGCACGGACAGGGATTCCCCCTTCCTAGGCAGGTCTCTGCCAGATAAACAATTAGGGCAAGCATTTATACCTTTTGTTGCATACAATAATGATCAACAGCCGTTTCTTGTTTATACATATTCCATATCCTGATATCTTACTTTTCTCAGCAGTTCCTGCTACAGTCTGCATTCCATTCTTCTCTAACACAAGGTCGAAACAGCATCTTACAGTTTTCCTACTTGCTTCCCAATCGCTCTGGCCCTGCCTTAAAGTCTCGAGTTATTAGAGTTAGTTAGCCTGACTCTGGCTCTGTTCCTAAGAAAACCAAAATATCTGCATTCAAGTTCCCTTTATCCCTTTTTCCACTTCCACACTGTGATAGCCAGAACACTTGAAAGCTATGATGCATTTACACACTATTTTAAAGATATCAAATCTCTTACTATCTGGTTCATAAAATAGAAGTCTTACTTAATACACATACATTAACCATTTTTATTGAACTCTCGTTTTCTTTTTTGTTAATTTGAATGGTCTTATTACTGTAGTACCTGTGCAGACTATTTTGCGGGGTAAAAATTGGTGCAGGTAAATATACCTTTGAAAAGATTATACGTAAGTGGTTTAAAATGGACAGTTTTAAGGGAACACCATCTGGTATGTGGCTATTAGAAAAAGTACAGATACAAAACTAAATGACAGTATTTCTATGGAATTAAGTGTACATCAAACTAAATTAACAATTCAATATAGTGATTGTGATTCATTTTGTGAATAGATGTGCCTTGCTTTTCAGTTCTCTATAATGGCCCAAAGGACCCAATTCTAAGAGACACAGCATTTTTGTAGGACACTCAAAACCTATTGCTTTCAGTAGGATTTGAAGGGGATCAGACTCCACGGGACGCATGCAGCACCTCACTGAATTCTGCCCATGATCTCAACAGGCAAATATAACTGATAAAATATTTAACTTAATGAAAGATTTGTATAATATGATTTTTGAGGCACATTGATTGGGATTTTCATAAGCTGCTAAATGACATAGGAGCACAAGTCTAATCAAAAGTCTGTGGGTCTTGTGCTCCTATGTCATTGAACATGTTTTTGTAGAACCTATTCATCATCTGTGACTGCTAGGTTGTGGTTGTTACGCCACCCACAGTTTTGTGGTGGTGGATGGTGAAGAGGCACAATGCCTGGAGGGAGTGCCTACTGCATCATGATCAGTGGAACTGGACTCAGAGAGCCCATGTTCCCTGACAGGACTGTTATTGAAGGGACACCAGTGGCACAGGGAATATAAGAAGTGAGGCTGGAAGCAGCTCGGCCACATGGACAGAGCAGTCCACTAGGTTTAATAAAATTCCACTTATTCAGCTTAACAACCTGCATCCAGCTTTGCTCTTTGCTAATGAAACAAGGTGAGAGTGGGTGAGCTGTAAGTTCTCTGAAGTTCAGCAGCTGACAATGTGAGTCGTGGGACTTGAGCTGAAACCTCCTGGAGCCCTGGCCATGCAGGAGGACAACAGCAATGAGAAGGCAAAACTATTATTTTACCATATAGGAGAACAAGGCAGAAAGCTCTGCATCACTCTGAAGCTCACCACTGTCTCAAGCTTCATAGCAGTTCTAAGTGCCCTGGGTACCTATTGCTCCCCAAAGCAGAATAAAACTCTAGAGCAACACTGTTTTTTTCATTAAAGACTAATATGAAGGGGAGATGAGACCCTGCCCTATGTAACAGAGTTATGTAGAATGGCTACTATATGCAATTTTGGGGATATGACAATACTCCACAATTCAGGACAGGATAGTTTGTGGAACTTGGGATCACCACCAGTGGGAGAGGCTGCTCTGGGAAGGTGCTCTCACGTTAGACAGATGCTTGCACATAGGGCATGCAGCAGAAGCCTCTACATCGAGGATAAAAGCCCTAGAAGTCACAACACCCCCAGAAGTACGTGGAGTGAGACAACAGCAAAGGAGAGCAGGTGGCCCAGGTTCCATACCCATGATGAGATGCAGTTACTGTGGGAGACAGCATGAGCAAGTAACGAAGAAGTGACCTGCACTAGGATAGCATTGTGAATTGTGGCAATTTGAACCATTTTAGCAGGGTGTCCGAGAGCAGAAGAAGGTCTCAGAGAGATTCAGCCAGACTTGCACAGGAGGGGGATGGCACATCAGACATCGGTGATGACATCAGGAGCAGGGCTGTCCTTACCTATATGCAAAGTACGCAGCTGCGTAGGGTACCAGGAAATGTGGGTGTCATAAATATAAAGGGAAGGGTAAACCCCTTTGAAATCCCTCCTGGCCAGGGGAAAGCTCCTCTCACCTGTAAAGGGTTAAGAAGCTAAAGGTAACCTCGCTGGCACCTGACCAAAATGACCAATGAGGAGACAAGATACTTTCAAAAGCTGGGAGGAGGGAGAGAAACAAAGGGTCTGTGTCTGTCTGTATGCTGGGTCTTTGCCGGGGATAGACCAGGAATGGAGTCTTAGAACTTTTAGTAAGTAATCTAGCTAGGTATGTGTTAGATTATGATTTCTTTAAATGGCTGAGAAAAGAATTGTGCTGAATAGAATAACTATTTCTGTCTGTGTATCTTTTTTGTAACTTAAGGTTTTGCCTAGAGGGGTTCTCTATGTTTTTGAATCTAATTACCCTGTAAGATATCTACCATCCTGATTTTACAGGGGGGATTTCTTTATTTCTATTTACTTCTATTTTTTATTAAAAGTCTTCTTGTAAAAAACTGAATGCTTTTTCATTGTTCTCAGATCCAAGGGTTTGGGTCTGTGGTCACCTATGCAAATTGGTGAGGCTTTTTATCCAAAATTTCCGAGGAAAGGGGGGGTGCAAGTGTTGGGAAGATTGTTCATTGTTCTTAAGATCCAAGGGTCTGGGTCTGTAGTCACCTAGGCAAATTGGTGAGGCTTTTTACCAAACCTTGTCCAGGAAGTGGGGTGCAAGGTTTTGGGAAGTATTTTGGGGGGAAGGACGCGTCCAAACAGCTCTTCCCCAGTAACCAGTATTAGTTTGGTGGTGGTAGCGGCCAGTCCAAGGACAACGGGTGGAATATTTTGTACCTTGGGGAAGTTTTGACCTAAGCTGGTAAAGATAAGCTTAGGAGGTTTTTCATGCAGGTCCCCACATCTGTACCCTAGAGTTCAGAGTGGGGGAGGAACCTTGACAGTGGGGCACCAAATTTCCTGGTGCCCTACACAGCTGCGTGCTGCTCCAGGCCCTGCTCCACCTCTTCCCCATGGCCCCTGCCCCGCCCCGCCCCAGCCCCACCCCCGTTCCACTCCTTCTCTAAAGCCCCTACCCCCGTTCCACCCCATGCCCTGGCTCTTCCCACCCCTGCTCTGCCCCAGCCCTGCCCTAACTCCACCCCTTTCCCTGAGGATTGCAGCAGGGATCAGGCCTACCCTGCACTCACTGGGCGGTGGTAAGTGGAGAGACCCAGTCCTCTCCACGCTGCCAGGAAGTGCTGGGGGGTGGTTCCCCCTGCCCCCCAAGTCCCAAGACTGGGAGCCGGGGAGGAGAGCGGAGCAGGCTGAGTGGGTTGCGGCTGGGTCACTCCAATTCCCGTTGCCCTGTAAGTGTGGGGTTGGGCCTGCCCCGCAATCACCGGGCGGCAGGAAATGGAGCGACCCATCCCCAACCCACTCTGCCAGCTCGTGCTGGGGGGGGGGGCGGTTTCCCCCCTGTTCCCCACGCCTGCTCCTGCCCCTCACCCCCGCAGAGGCCTGGGGCTGCCCCCCCGTGGGGGGGGGGGCTGCGTAGGGCACCAAAATGGCTCGGGACTGCCTGGTCAGGAGTCTCAACTTTGAGTATGAAAGCATTTCATGTTCAGTCTGTCTGGACAGAAAGCAACAAGGGACAATACCAACCTCAGTGCATGCAACAATTTAATAGGGAATCACCCTGTGTGATTACAGCTGGATAGTGGGGCCTCCTGCAACGTGATTCCTTAGTGTGAATTGGACTTGAACACACCCATTATAAACAGCAGGCATAATCTAACAATATACAATGAACGCATAATGCAGCCTCTAGGAAAATGCAGCTTGAAATTAACTAACCTGGAAAATGACAGACAGTACGAACTAAAATTTTTCATGGTAGATGGTAAGTACCACAGACACCTCTTGGGGAATACAGTCTTATAAGCGATGGATTTGATCAAAGTGCAGCACCAGAATTTTATAGCTGCTGTCAAGGTTCCTTCCCCACTCTGAACTCTAGGGTACAGATTTGGGGACCTGCATGAAAACCCCCTAAACTTATTTTTACCAGCTTAGATTAAAATTTCCCCAAGGTACAAACTATTTTACCTTTTGCCCTTGGACTTTATTGCTGCCACCACCAAGCGTCTAACAAATATATAACAGGGAAAGAGCCCACTTGGAAACGTCTTTCCCCCCAAAATCCTCCCCAAACCCTACACCGCCTTTCCTGGGAAAGGCTTGATAAAAATCCTCACCAATTTGCATAGATGAACACAGACCCAAACCCTTGGATCTTAAGAACAATGAAAAAGCAATCAGGTTCTTAAAAGAAGAATTTTAATTGAAGAAAAAAAGTAAAAGAATCACCTTTGTAAAATCAGGATGGTAAATACCTTACAGGGTAATCAGATTCAAAACATAGAGAATCCCTCTAGGCAGAAACTTAAGTTACAAAAAGACACAAAACCAGGAATATACATTCCATTCAGAACAGCTTATTTTATCAGCCATTTAAACAAAACAGAATCTAACGCATATCTAGCTAGATTACTTACTAAATTCTAAGACTCCATTCCTTTTCTGTTCCCGGCAAAAGCACCACACAGACAGAGTGAGCCTTTGTTTCTCCCCACCTCCAGCTTTGAAAGTATCTTATTTCCTCATTGGTCATTTTGGTCAGGTGCCAGCGAGTTTATCCTAGCTTCTTAACCCTTTACAGGTGAAAGCATTTTTCCTCTGGCCAGGAGGGATTTTAAAGGTGTTTACCCTTCCCTTTATATTTATGACAGCTGCAGTGCAAGAAACAAAAGGGGAAATCCCATGATCCATTAAGACAATTTTAAAAGCACATGGGGATGTTTTCACGGGTGATGGGTGTCTTGAAGGAAAGCTGTGACCGGAAGTAGACCAGTAGAACCAGTGTGCTTACCACAAAGGAATACATCAGTGGCATTATATAATCTGGTATGCAAGGAGCTCAGAAGTCTGCAGAATAGGGGTATCATAGCACCTGCAGAGGTCAGTACAGCCTGGGTAAACAGCATGGTGATGTTAAAGAAGCCATCAGGCACATTATAAATCTACACATACACAAAGTCACTGTTCTGGGCATTGAAAGATGCCACTGTGTCCACTGCTTACAAGTGATGACATCTTGCCAAAACTTTCCAAAGCCAGACTCTGTAGGGTCTGTGATGTGTGGAATGTGGTTTTGTCATATAAACCTGGATAAAGAGTTCTGCATGCTGACAACCTTTGCAACACAATTTGGTCATTACAGATGGCTGTGCATGCTGATGGGGATAAACCCAGCACCACAGATGTTCTAGAGAAGACTGATCTAAGTGCTGGAAGGGTTGTCTGGTCTGTAAATACACTGTATAATTACCTACATGGGGAACAAATATTTTATATTAGGATCTTCAATCTAGCAGAGAAAGGTATAACATGATCCAATGTCTGGATGTTGAATCTAAACAAATTCAGAGTGGTTATGGTGTAAATTTTAAACAGTGAGGATAATTAACCTTTGGAGCAATTTACCTAGGGCTATCGTGGACTCTCCATCATTGGCAATTTTGAAATCAAGATTGGGTGTTTTCTAAAAGATATGATCTAGGAATTATTTTGGAAAAGTTCTATAGTCTTGTTATACAGTAGACCAGACTAGATGATGACAATGAGATGACATACATTGGATATCTGCTTACAGCAGAAGGGCTCAAAGCAGATCCCAAAAGATCCAGGCAGACACTGACATGCCAGCTCCAGTGGATGTGAAAGGGGTACACTGCTTCATAGGAATGATAAATTTTCTGTTCAAGTTCTGTCCACATCTGGCTGCAGTAGTGAAACCCATATGTCAACTCACAAGGCAGGATGTTGAGTGAGAGTGAGCAATCCCCAACAGCAAGCATCTGACATGCTGAAACAAAAGATAACGGATGCTCTTGTCCTGAAGTACTACCAGCCAGGAGAGCCATTGACACTCCAGTGTGATGCATCAGAGAAAGCACTGGAATTTTTGCAGGGGCAGCCCTATCAGAGACTGAATAGGGATATACCAAAATAGAAATGAGCTTCTCGGTGTTGTATTTGAAGTGCACTAAGATGCATCAGTGCACTATGACTAAGGTTGCGATTTAGTCACAAAGTTCAGGGAAGTAACAGAATCTGTGAATTCCAAAGACCTCCATGACTACAGCCAGCTCCAGCTGAGAGCTGCCGGGTCCCCTGCTGCCTGCAGAAGCAGGGAGCTGCAGGGTATGCCTGCTGCCCCAGGGGGAGGAAGCCTCCCGCCGCTCCTATCCGCCATGGGCGGCGGGGGGACCCTCGCAGCTCTCCACCGCCATGGGCAGCACGGGGGACAAATGCAGCTCTCCAACTCCATGGGTGCCAGAGGGGACCCCCAGAGCTCCTGGTGGCTGCAAGTGGCAGGGGGAACCCCCACAGCTTGGAGCTGTAAGCAGAGGGGGACCCTGGAAGTCCAAGCCCCCAAGGGTGGTGGGGGCCCCTGGAGCTCCCACCCTACCTGCAGCTGCCTAGGCTCCCCATTTTGCCATGACAAAATCTTAGCCTTAACTACAACCACTCAGTAATAATGCAAGCAGACCACAAACCCCTGGAGACAATTAGAGCAAAGCCCTTTAATGCTCCAAGCATATTGCAGCACATGTTGATGCATCACCAGCATATAAGAGATCAGATAATGTCCAAAATGACTACTGGTGTTAGTTGACACCATAAGCATACATACCCAGCATCAGGAAGTTGGGGGGAGTGAATCAGGACATAGTGCAGCATAGAATATTAGAATCATAGAACTGGAAGGGACCTTGAGAGGTCATCTAGTCCACTCCCTTGCACTCAAGGCAGTATTAACTATTATCTAGACCGGGGTGGCCAACCTGTGGCTCCAGAGCCATATGCGGCTCTTCAGAAGTTAATATGCGGCTCCTTTATAGGCACCGACTCCAGGGCTGGAGCTACAAGCGCCAACTTTCCAATGGGCTAGGGGGTGTTCACTGCTCAACCTCTGGCTCTGCCTCAGGCCCTGTCATAAATATAAAGGGAAGGGTAAACACCTTTAAATCCCTCCTGGCCAGAGGAAAAACCCTTTCACCTGTAAAGGGTTAAGAAGCTAAGGTAACCTCGCTGGCACCTGACCAAAATGACCAATGAGGAGACAAGATACTTTCAAAGCTGGAGGGGGAGAAAAACAAAGGGTTCTCTCTGTCTGTGTGATGCTTTTGCCAGGACCAGAGCAGGAATGCAGGTCTGAACTTCTGTAAAAAGGCAGTAAGCAATCTAGTTAGATATGTGTTAGATTCTGTTTTGTTTCAATGGCTGATAAAATAAGTTGTGCTGAATAGAATGTATATTCATGTTTTTGTATCTGTTTGTAACGTAAGGTTTTTGCCTAGAGGGATTCTCTATGTTTTGAATCTGATTACCCTGTAAGGTATTTACCATCCTAATTTTACAGAGGTGATTCTTTTACTTTTTCTTCTATTAAAATTCTTCCTTTAAGAACCTGGTTGCTTTTCATTGTTCTTAAGATCCAAGGGGTTGGGTCTGTGTTCACCTATGCAAATTGGTGAGGATCTTTATCAACCCCTCCCCAAGAAAGGGGTGTAGTGCTTGGGGAGATATTTTGGGGGGGAGACGTTTCCAAGTGAGCACTTCCCCTGTTCTTTGTGTAATACTTTGGTGGTGGCAGTGTTTAACCTAAGCTGGTAAGAATAAGCTTAGGGGGTCTTTCGTGCAGGTTCCCACATCTGTACCCTAGAGTTCAGAGTGGGGAAGGAACCTTGACAGGCCCTGCCCCCACTCCACCCTTTTCCGTCCCCTCCCTTGAGCCTGCCATGCCCTCACTCCCCCCACCCACCCCAGAGTCTCCTGCACACCACGAAACAGCTGATCGGGAGGTGTGGGAAGGGACAGGGAGGCGCTGTTCGGTGGAGCTGCCATTGGGTGGGAGGTGCTGGGAGCAGGGTGGGGGAGCTGATGGGGGGCTGCTGACATATTACTGTGGCTCTTTGGCAATGTACACTGGTAAATTCTGGGTCCTTCTCAGGTTCCGGTTGGCCACCCTGATCTAGACCATCCCTGACAGGTGTTTGTCCAACCTGTTCTTAAAAATCTCCAATGATGGAGATTCCAGAATCTCTCTAGGCAATTTTTTCCAGTGCTTAACCACTCTGACAGTTAGGAAGTTTTTCCTGATGTCCAACCTAAACTACCCTTGCTACAATTTAAGCCCATTGCGTCTTGTCCTGTACTCAGAGGTTAAGAAGAACAATTTTTCTCCCTCCTCTTTGTAACAACCTTTTATGTACTTGAAAACTGTTATCATGTCCCCTCTCAGTCTTCTCTTCTCCAGACTAAACAAACCCAATTTTTTCAATCTTCCCTCATAGGTCATGTTTTCTAGACCTTTAATCATTTTTGTTAATGTTAATGGCTTCAATCTCCCAGTTTCAACAGCTAAGCTGTTGGAAATCAAAGAAGCTACATGCAGTTACAGGCAGTCAAGACAGCAAGTAGCAGGGTGGCCAGATGACAAAAGCCAAGTAATAGCAGAACAATATTTTCAAATTAAAGATGAGCTGAGTGAGCAGGATGGAATCATATTTCGAGGCGAGAGAGCTGTTGTCTCCACGTCATTGCAGAAGGCTGTCATGCAAAAAATACATATCTCACACCTAGGATTTGACAGCTGTCTTAGATGGGCTTGTATTCGTTCTGTCTGGGAATGAATACACAACTCTGCTTCTTGATAGAAGGGTGTTAAACCTGCCAGTTATGTGATAACTGTCATCAGAAAGAGACTGTTACTGCATGAGCTGCTCACCGGACTTTAGAAAAAGGTGGGAGCAGACTTATTTACCCTCAAGAAAAGGCAGTATTGATTAAAGTGGACTCCTATTCAAATTTTTGGGAGGTGGATGCCCTGCCTGATAAAAGATTGGCAAGATAAGGGCCCACTTTGTGAACTATGGCATTCCAGACACTGTATTCACCAATAATGGCCCAGTTTGCCTCACAAGAGTTAAAGGAATTTGAACACAAATAGGAGTTTGACCACCACACCTTCTCCACAGCTCACCCACAGAGTAAGGTGAAATCAGCTGCAAAAACAGCTAAGAGACAGTTATGCAAGTCTGTTTCTTCTGGTTCAGACCCCATGTTAGCATTTTTGGCACATAAGAATACTCCATCACAGGGGTGCCAAAACAGTGTATCATTGGCATTAATGGAGCAAAGGACCAAAACGCTGCTCCCAATGAGGACAGACCTGTTACAGCCAGAAGGATGGAGAAACTGCCAAGAAAACATAGGTAACAGTCAGAGAAAGCAGGCACTAGAGTAGGTCAGGTCAGCCAAAGAGCTACCAGCCCTGGAGACAGGTACTCCTGTCATTAGAGGGACACCAGGAGAGGACTAAAGGAGTCTCAAGAGGTGCAGTGACATCCAGGTCATATGGGATAACTACACAAGAGGGATAAGTGAGCCGAAGGTATAGGAGACACTTATGAGCCAGCGATACAACACCCAGCGAACCTATAGTAATAAAGAGATCATCACAGAATGAAGAGACAGAGAACCAACCTCAAAGGGAGGGAGGAGACTCCACAGAGAATTAGTTTGCTAGACTCAGAGACAGGCGACAGGGAGACAGAGATAGATCACTCCCAGTATGGTAGCCTATTGAGCAGACCAAACTGTCTAAATTACTAGGTAACCAGCTGAATCTGTGGTAAAGACCAGCCTCCAATTTGTCTATGTGCTAGCAAGCTCTATCTGAAGGGATGTGGGATGGGAAGGCCTGACCAACAATTATTTGCTTTTAATGTTTATATTAGTATTTATAAATTAGGGAAGATGTACCATGATCAGTGGAACTAGAATCAGATGGCCTGTGTTCCCTGGAGGGACTCTTATTGATGGGACAACAATGGAATGGAACAGTTGGAATTAAGCTGGAAGTGATTTAGCACAGGCATAGAGATGTCCACAGGTTTAATAAAGTTCCACTTGTTCAATTTAACTGGCATTGAGCATCACTCTTTGAGAATGAAATTCCTTCACCATTGGCCAAAATGGCACTTGTTGAAACCTTGGACAGGGTTCTGTATGCACACTCTACACGGGGTGGGCAACCACTGACCGTCTGCAGGTACGGCCGCCTGCAGCTCCCATTGGCTGGGAACAGTGAACTGCAGCCCCTGGGAGCTACGGGCAGCTGTGCCTGCGAATGGTCAATGTAAGCAAACTGTCTCATGGCCCGCCAGTGGGTTATCCTGACTGGCCGCATGTGGCCTGTGGCCGCAGATTGCCCACCACTGCTCTACACTCTGTTTTCTGATGTGAGGGGGTACAATGCCATGGACCTCAGACTCTTTTGATGGAGGAGAGCAGCACTCTTAGCATAGTGAAGCCCTTATACTGAGATTGTGACTACATAGAGAAGGATAGGAGGAAGACCTCTTCTGCTCCCTAGTCACAATCTAGTCCAGATTGTTTGTTTACACAGTCAGATGGATCAGTTCAGTAAGTGATACTGCATGGACGTATAACCTGATTGCTACAATTGAATATACTGAACCAAATGCATTGTCATGATGCAGATGAATTAGCTATAAAAGAAAAATCTGTTTTGGCCCAGAACTCAGCAGGTTAAACTTGTAGTGAGAGAGGAAGAAGACAAGTTATACAAGTGATTTTTCTTTGATTTTGACTGATTTATAAAGATTTTGTAGAATCTATAGAGATATGAGATATAGAGATATAGAGATAAGCTTGTACTTAGAACCAATAATGGCATGTATGTTCATCCTTTAGATCAGGGATTGGCAACCTTTGCCACGTGGCCCACCAGGATAAGCCCCCTGGCAGGCTGGGCCACTTTGTTTATCTGCTGCGTCTGCAGGTTTGGCCAATTGCAGCTCCCACTGGCCACGGTTCGCTGCTCCTGGCCAATGGGGGCTGTGGGAAGCAGCGGCCAGCACATCCCTCGGCCCGTGCCTCTTCCCGCAGCCCACATTGGCCTGGAGCGGCAAACCAGTGGGAGCCACAATCGGCTGAGCCTGCAGACGCGGCAGGTAAACAAACCAGCCCGGCCCGCCAGAGGGCTCATCCTGACAGGCCACGTGCCAAAGGTTGGCGATCCCTGCTGTAGATGGAGAATTTGGGCCCAGATTCACAAAGATATTTATGCACTTAACTCCAATTGAAATCAATGGAGTGAAGGCACCTAAATACCTTTACGAATCTGGGACTCTAAATAGCAAAGTATAAGGCAGGTGTGCACTCTCTGGCCTCCTCTAGTAGCTCAATCACATGGGGTTTATGAATCTGGTTCTGGCTCTGAGCTAATAGAGCTTGGTCTTTGAACTGAGGCAGTAGAACATTCCACGATGGTCCTAGATCCAGGAGATTCTATGCTCATTCCTCACTGCTGACAACCTACCAGCGGTATCACTTTAATATTAGATCTATCGTCTACTCTTAAAGTGTTGATTTGTTTTGTATTCTACTGATAGTCTTCAAAACAGGGCAAAAACTCCTTTAATGGGAAAAAATAAATATTCAAGTGGGAAAACACTTGTAAAACAGCAGCAACAACAAATTCGATATACCTACAGACCATGAGTCTAAAATTAAATTCCAAATGATCTCTATTCATGCAAAACCAATATATGACTAGTCAGCTTTTTGCAGAAGTCAAACCCCAAATCATCCTGGTTTTGCCCAGTTCTAGCATTATCCCCAAAAGGGTCTAATTTTCTCTGTCTCTTCACTGGCTTTAGCTTTGGTCTATGACAGTCACTTTGGTATTTTTGTCTTCAATTGGGGTTGTGCCAAACTTGTCTCTCAGCAATCTCTCCCACATCGATGAGATCTCTCTTGGTTTGGTCCAATTTCTCTCATGTTCCAACACTGTCTGTCCAGAGCCAGTTATCTTGCTTGACTTGTACACAGAAAACAATGAAGGAGTCACAGCAAATAATATGACTTAACAAATTTAGCATCTTTTTCGGTTTGTGGAATATCATACAGACTGATGATGAACAGCTAGCCAAAGGCAAGATCAGTGGAATGTTTAAAAAGTAACTATTGTCTAGCTTTTGGCAATGAGATTTTAATTTTGTATTAATCATTTATATGGGAGGTTGGAGGGGATATTGAGTAAGAGTCTAAGCTTCAGGTTTGGAATACCTTGACTTCTAGACCTAAAAGTTCAAGTCCCTGAAGTCGTCTCAGCCTTCTATGCTTTTAGAGTAGATAAATTGAATGCAATTGAGTTTATGATGTGTGGGCCTTTTGCATAAAGCCTTACAAAATTGAGAACCTGTTTGCTTTGTGTATAGCAATTAATCTGGTGTGCTTGACTCACATTTTCCTAATATCTCCACTATTATGCAGCATGTTTTGCACTTACTGTCTGACCCAGAGATGGCTGTATTTCTATGGTAATGTTTTTGAAGAGCTTTAGGATCCTACAACTTGAGATTATCCAGATCCTCAATTAATATGAAATTGGAATAGCAGGGCTGATTTACTGCAGCTGAGGACCTGGCCCTATATTTTTCACTGTTTGGGGCCCTTAATATTAATTCATCTCCTGCGTATCCCCATTAAAATAGATAACCTCAGATTTTGCACTTTTATTACATTGTAACACTTCAGCACAAAGCAGCAGAGTCCTACCAATCAGTTTCCATTTTTCAACCTGTACAGCTTGACACTTTGATATCAGTTTTGTCATTTCTCTTAAAAGTCAAGTTTTTAAAAAAATAAATTTTTGTTAGTTTGACTAAGAATTCCAGACTTTGCATGGTTAGTTGCTCCTTTGTAATAACTTTAAATATACACCTATTTTGTACATCTATTCTTTTTTTATACCCGTGATCTGATGTTAGCCATTTTTACTCTATTTGGTGCTTTGATGAAACACAGTTATACTTTGGGGAAGGAGATGGAATATTTTTTATATTCTTTAATAGAATGGTGTATTTTCAACCTTTTCCCCCCCCTGCTTTTTGGGGGGCTAGATCATGTCTGTTAGGCATAGCCCATAGTACGGAATGGTCCAGAGCTGCGCTACCCCAGGAAAAGCACTAGCAGGCATTCTGCCTCAGACAGTTTCCTGGGACAGAAAAGGAGAACACCCACTGCTGCATGCCTTTGGTTCTTCCTTACCTTAGGTCCTGTTCCATTGACTAATGTAGAGGAGGGTGAGGCCATGGGCAAAATCCTTAACCCACTGAAGTCAATGGATGTTTTGACATGGACTTCAATGGGACCAAGATTTCTTAACATTGTTCAGTCCCTCCCCATGCTCTATTTACCCCCTGGGGAATAGGGGAATTGCAGTTCCTTTTCTTCGTTTAGTGCAGGGACTGCAATTCTTCCAGGATTTTAAGGGACACATGAAAGATGGGCAGAAGGATTGCTTCCACCCTCTATGGTGCACTTGCATAAAGGGCAGGCAGAATTTTAGTGTGTGTGTGCACGTGTGCATGTACATTCGTTTGCTACATCTGAGACTATTGTGTATTTCCTCAGAGTTTCATTTTACAGTTTTATTTTCCAGGTGGGGCAAGTTTTTTTTTTCCTCTACATTACTTTTGTGCACACATATGCTGCTGTGGAGAGTTGATGCTAAACCTTTATGAGAACATGTATAAGATTCTCTCATTTCCGTTCTGTACATCCAGTCTTTGAAGATGGCCTTGGTTACAGACAAGCATGATGACTAAGATTCAAAATGTGTTCTGATGTAGAAAAGCTCAAGGACTATGTTAAAAGCATTTTTAAACCCCTTGAACCAGTGTGATTATCCAAAGAGGTTTTAGAAATTACTAAAAGAAGTTATTTTTAATTTTCTCCCTGACCTATAAGATTAAATGATAACACAAAGTAATTGTGGAACACAAAGTGATTAAATTCAGTATATTAACAAACGATTAAAATATAGCAGCTGAAATAGCTAAATATAACAGATGAAATAGACATAGACATTTCATTATTTCAGCAGAAAAGAAAGTCTTTAAAATTTTATGGATAGAACTGTGCAGGAAGTAGATTTTTAATTTCAGAGTGAGTTTCACAATCACTTCTGGAATAGAAATTCCAGGAAAAAAAATTCATTTTAGGTTGATCGAAATGTTTTGTTTTGACAAAATCTAAACATTTTGATCTGGTTTAAATTTTCATACCATTTACATTATATTTTATAATATAAAATAAAAAAATTGAAATGAAAATCAGAATGTTCCATTCCAAAAAAGTCAAGTTGCAACATTTCAACCTTATTAAAATATTTTTTTCAATTTGGTTCAAAATGAATTTTTGTAAAGGTGACACATTTCTATTAAGTGTTTTCTGTTGACTAATGGGCATTTTCTGATGGGAAAAAAACTTTCATTGGAAAATTTCCAAACAACTCTATGTATGGGCCTAATTCTGATGTCACTTATGCTGATTTTCCATTACTTTAACACTGTTGACTTCAATGGAGAACATCTTGATTTACCACAGGGTAAATGGATCCTATTTGTCAAATGTGTCAGGGAAAGTTTTAATCAGATTTATGCAGCAAGACTGAAAGTCCACTTAATAAAAATGATGGCAAAATCATATGAGAGAAGAAAGAGCTGCGTGAATGATACGCTACAGATACAGTGGAACCCTGATTATCTGATCTAACTGGGATTGAGGCCAAAAATCCAGATAAACTGAAGAGTGGGGCTCCCGCTGTAGCCCTGGGTGGCGGGACTCCAGCTGTCAGCCCCATCCTCCGAGCTAACAGCAGAAGCCCTAGTCATGCCTGGGGCAGACAGTCGAAGCCCTGCTGTCCGGGGCTGATAAGCCTCAATTCCAGCTGCCTGAGGCTGACAACCTGAACCCCAGAAATCTGGGACTGACAGTCTGAGCTCTGCCACTGTCAGCCCCGGGCAGTTGGTGGTTCGGTTAATACGGAGAGCTGGATAATGGAGGCTCAGTAAAACGGGGTTCTACTGTAATATATATTAGTCAAATCTCACACATTTATCTCCTTGCACAGTGTCGGTGAAAATTCTCAAATTTGTTTGTTATTCATGTTATTCACATGTTTAGCATATGGATTGGTCTGAGTTTGGTGTAAGCATTCAATAAACAGAATTCAAAAAGTAAGCTGTCTGATTTATTTAGAGACCAAAATGGTATAGTTTCTGTTCTCTTATTAAATGACCCTAAATGTTGTGAACTGGTCTTCCGTAAGTCACTGGAGTTTTGTTTCTCTCTAGGGGAGAGCATTCTAGAAAGAGGACTCAAGAAATAATGTAAATAATTGAATGTTTGTGTAAGAGCCCAGTCATAGTTGAGAAAGGTCTGATAATAGAATGTGCCCCAGGGCTCTATCCAGGAGTTTGTGATACATCGTAAGATTGTTCCTTTGCTCTGTGAAGGGATTATGTTCCAGATGCTTTGCATTTATTGGTATCTAATTTTCTGTCTTCATCATGATGGTCATTGACACAAAGTAACTGCAAAGTGTACATGTATATGTCTTCATTGGGAATGGTGAGGTCCGATCACAACAATAATTTCAGAGCCAGGGTTTTGTTATTAATGTTTGCAGAACATTTATAACAAGACTTTACCCCGGCAATGTTAATAAATGTTGCTCATGTCCATATGAAATATACCTAAAGCACTGCATTTACTGTTTTCTGTATTTTCCTCCATTCAGCCCATTTCATCAGGGTCATTGACACATAGTAAGTGTATTTTATACTGTAGATATGTGCAGTACAACTTGGAAAGAAGCCATCAGATCCCCATAATTATACTGCTGCCAAGCCAATGGAGTTGAACAAGTCCATTCACTCTGCTTGAGCTGTGTTCCACTATTAAGTGCCTTTATGTGTCCTCAGCACATACAGAGCTTGATCAAAAGACTATTAAAATCAGTCACTACTGTCAGCTGTGCCCTTCCTGTGAGTACTGACTTCAGTCTCCAAGGTTTAGGATCAGGCCCATAATTAACATTTGCTCAAATGTGCAAGCAAAGCAAAATACAAAAAAGAACATGAGATCAGCTAAAGGAAATTCAGTTCATAATTCATACCAATACATGTGGAACTTTTAATTTGTATAGCCCCACCTCTAGTAATTACTAAGTATTCAAAGACCAAACCCACTCCAACCCCCAGCCTCCCACACAGCTGCAGAAGAATCCAGCACAGCAAAAATGTGTTGCCTGATTGAGCTGGAATACAAAGAACCTGTATAGGGGATTCCCAATGTCTTACATGCCACAAAAGAGTTTCACTTTCTATGTTGGAATGCAGAGTGGAAACTATGGGAAGGTTGACATTGTGGAAGTATTGCAGTCAGCGTGTAACAGGTTGCACAAGTCTCATCTTCATACCAGCAGACCAGGGCCCTGGTCACTCTTGGTTTAGACCTAGCAGAGCTTAAAAATAATAATAAAGTGAAAAAGAAAACTTTCGGAACATTTGACTGCTAGCATTTCAGAACAAATGACTGCTAGCCCTGTAATTCATACAAATCATGCATTACTTGTTATTCTCCTGTTTGGAAAGTACCAGTCATCAACTGGGAGCAGAGCCAGAGACAATATCATGTGACATAGGTGACCAACCATACATCACCAACAGCAAATAGTTGGAGCAAGTAGTTTGTGAACATTCTGTACAGTCTGAAAATTATACATCCAAACAATGGGGCAAATTCTTCTGAACAATATTTGAAGAAAATCAGGATCAACTCATGAATAATTCACTAACACAGTGGCAAAATCCAGGGCAAATATTATTCATAATGAGCAGTTCAACCAGATCAACCTACAGTTTTCAGAATGGCATCTCAAAGCAGGGCTGAAGAATGAACATCCATTCAGAGGCAAGGCAGGGCACTCTATAATACTGGCTCCCAAGTCATTTGGGAGGAGGGGAAAGAGGCAAAATTCCATGCCAGGTTCTTGAAGATGGCAGGTTGTAGACTGAACGGTGCCTTTTGTCTTTTCTTGTTATAACTTATGCACCCTAAACCTCAAAAATAAAGCCTCTGAGGAAAAAAATTGTTTGGTGAAATATTTTTATTTTTTGTACTACTGAACTAGATGGTTAACTACCACCTTATCTCTGTGCACTTTTAAAAATCTACTATAGGCCTTAGACTGTGCAACTCAGAACATTTGAGATGCCATAGACCAGCACACAACTGTGATTAGCATTGTATCAGATATAAGCAGTGCTCAGCAGGGACTGTGGGACCCAAACAACTCAGCCAATATGTTTTACCAGGAAATTTAGTGGATATAACACATTTTCATTTTTTAACCTGATTTTTGGTTATTACAGTCACAAGATATATATAACTCAGCAATACAATTTGCCTGGCTACTAAGGGCTAAATTCACAAAGGGGACTTAGGTATTGCAATGCCTAACTTTAGGTGTCTTGCCACCTAGTGGAATTAACAGCTCTGAGTTCGATATCCAGGTTCCCTGTACAATGCCTGCGGGGAGGTAAGTGCCTAAAAATGGGATTCACAGAAGCCAACATTCTGAGTAGAGAGCTGCCTACATTACACAGTAGGAAATACCATAGAGAGGAGTGAGGCCTAAGACCCATCTCTCTAAGGGAGTTCAGCACCTAAATCCGGGGTGGAGGGAGGCATCTATCTTTGCTTAGGATTCACAGCTGTGAACGCTCTCCTGCAGTTAGGCACTTAAACCAGGTCACTGTTGTTTTGAAGAAAGACCAAGTGGAGGCTTGTCATAAATATAAAGGGAAGGGTAAACCGCTTTAAAATCCCTCCTAGCCAGAGGAAAAATCTTCTCACCTGTAAAGGGTTAAGAAGCTAAAGGTAACCTTGCTGACACCTGACCAAAATGACCAATGAGGAGACAAGATACTTTCAAAAGCTGGGAGGAGGGAGAAAAACAAAGGGTCTGGTCTGTCTGTGTGATGCTTTTGCCGGGGACAGAACAGGAATGGAGTCTTAGAACTTAGTAAGTAATCTAGCTAGGTATGTGTTAGATTATGATTCCTTTAAATGGCTGAGAAAACAGCTGTGCTGAATAGAATGAATATTCCTGTCTGTGTGTCTTTTTTGCAACTTAAGGTTTTGCCTAGAGGGATTCTCTATGTTTTGAATCTAATTACCCTGTAAGGTATCTACCATCCTGATTTTACAGAGGTGATTCCTTTACTTCTATTAAAAGTTTTCTTGTAAGAAAACTGAATGCTTTTTTCATTGTTCTAAGATCCAAGGGTTTGGGTCTGTGGTCACCTATGCAAATTGGTGAGGATTTTTACCAAACCTTCCCCAGGAAGTGGGGTGCAAGGATTGGGAGGATTTTGGGGGGAAAGATGTGTCCAAACTCCTTTTTTTTTCAGAAACCCAGATAAAGTTTGGTGGTGGCAGTGGAAATCCAAGGGCAAAGGGTAAAATTAATTTGTACCTTGGGGAAGTTTTAACCTAAGCTGGTAAAAGTAAGCTTAGGAGGCTTTCATGCAGGTCCCCACATCTGTACCCTAGAGTTCAGAGGGGGGAAGGAATCTTGACAAGGCTGCATTGTAACTTTTAGCCCAGTGGTCAGAGCACTCACTGAGGATGTTGGAGACCAAGGTGCAGTTCCTCTTTCTGCCTGGTGAGGAGCAGGGAATTGAACATGAGTCTCTCACCTCATAGAAGAGGTCATAACCATTGAGGTGTGGAGTATTCTGGGGCAGGACTCTCTTCTTTTGGAGCTGTTGTACTTTGTATAATTGTTAAATAATCATTGATGGTGGGGCATTGGAACCAGGGTCTCCTACATACCTGGTGAATACCTTAGCCACTGGGTTAGACAGTCATTCATGTTCTCACTGGCCCAAAGACTAATCATTTATACATAGTGGAGCATCAAACGGGAAAGATTGGGAGAAAACTGCCCAGAATATTACATAGTCCAACAGTTAAGGCACAGTATTAGGATGTCTTAGGCAAGACATTTCCAGCAGCGATAAAGTATTAATGCCATTGTACAAGGCATTTGGACAACTGTGTACAATTCTTGTCACCCATGTTCAAGAAAGAGGAATTAAAACTGGAATAGGTGCAGAGAAGAGCAGCTCGGATAACCAGGGAAATGGAGGACCTATCTTATGAGCGGATATTGGAAGAGCCTGGCTTGTTTAGTCTAACAAAAAGAAAGCTGAGAGGGGATAGGATTGTTCTGTATACATCAGAGGGGTAAAGACCAGGGTGGGTAAAGAGCTATTTAATCTAAAGGACAATGTTGGCACAAGAACAAATGGATATAAACTGGCCACAAACAAAATCAGGCTCGAAATTAGAATAAAGTTTCTAAGCATCAGTGGGGTGAGGTTCTGGAACAGCATCCCAATAGGAATTGTGAGGGAAACAACTTAATTAGTTTTTAGTGAGAGCTGGACAAATTTATGAGTGCAATTGTATGTCAGGGTTGCTTGTGATAGTTGGGGGCAGGTCTGAACTACCCTGAGGCTCATTTCCAGTTTTTATCTTATGTCCCTAAAGCTCATGCTTCAGGGTTTCAGTTGGCTACCAGCAGGGATCAGGAAGGGATATTTTTTCCCTCAGTGTATTCTGAAAGGTTTTTTTTATCTCCTTCCTCTGAAGCATTAGGGATGTCCATGACCAGAGGTGGGACACTGGACACAGTGGGCCAAGGATCTGACGTGGCACCAAGCATTTTCTCTCTCAAGTGCTTGGTTGGCTGGTTTTTGCTCACATGCTTAGGGTTTAACTGATCATCATATGTGAGGTTGGGAAGGTTTTGCCTTCCTCTGCAGTTTGTGGGTGCAGGTCACTTGCCACGATTATCTAGGTATATCTCATCTAATCATTTCCCTGCTATTGCAGGGTGCTCAACCACGGATGCACCTCATTGTCTCCTATTCTCTGCCTGTGGCACATAATACATTTCTTGTATGTCTCATTTACTTTGGTCTCTCATTTCCACTGTTGGGTTTAATGTGTGGGTGCTGTGTGGTGTTGGTGGCCTGTGATATACAGGAGGTCAAGACAGATAATCTAATGCAGTGGTTCCCAAAGTTGTTCCGCGGCTTGTGCAGGGAAAGCCCCTGGCGGGCTGGGCCGGTTTGTTTACCTGCCGCGTCCGCAGGTTCGGCCGATCGCGGCTCCCAGTGGCCGTGATTTGCTGCTCCAGGCCAATGGGAGCTGCTGGAAGCAGCACGGGCTGAGGGATGTACTGGCCGCCGCTTCCAGCAGCTCCCATTGGCCTGGAGCAGTGAACCACGGTCACTGGGAGCCACGATCGGCCAAACCTGTGGACGCGGCAGGTAAACAAACCGGCCCAGCCAGCTGGGGGCTTTCCCTGCACAAGCCGTGGAACAAGTTTGGGAACCACTGATCTAATGGTCCCTTCTGACCTTCAATGCTATAACTGTGAGAGGTAGTAGACACAAGTTCGAATCCCTGCTCCCTATTAGGCAGAGGGGGGAGCTGATCCTGGGTGTACCACTTCCACACTGGGCTAAAAATTATAAGGGGGTGGGTCTCTATCCCTTCCTCCAGCTGTGTTTTTTGCTGGCCTCCATCTGTTAGGGGGTCTCGGAGTAGGTCTCTTGTGTTGGGCCTGGGATGAAGCCTTTTGGAGCTTAGGTGTGACTGAGGCACTGAGCTTTTGGGCACTGTGTGCATGCCTAGCTGCCGAAATTTAGGCACCTTAGGGACTTTAATGGTGGAAATGTAGGCACCTAAGGACTTTATGTACCTACACAGCTAGATGTCAGAGAAGAAGGGGTTTTGGGAATGCAGTGGGACCTAAATGTTGGACTTAGGCTCCTGAAGCAAACATTCCAAACCCGTGAAAAAAATGCAGAAATTGGTCTTGTTTTTGGCTTAATTGGCTTGTGAGTTGCTTGTTGGCTAGTTTTTTGCATGTAGCGTATTACTAGTTTGGTTTGTTGCTTGTTGTAGTTTGTTGCTTTTTTTTTATTGGCTCCCAGCAAGCAGGGGCAAGGTGGGGCAAGCAGGAGCAAGAGGGGAGAGAGTCAGGAGTGCACAGTGGGCCCATCACAGTCCCAGGCTGCACACCGGGGGGATCTAGTCACATAGAGTGTTGGGGTTCTTAGAGATTGGCTTGTTTTCTGGCCTTATTTTGAAATGGGATTAGCTTGATTTTTGGTTTATTGTGAAAGTCAGGGTGCTTATTTACCACGTGAAAGTTGGCAACTGTGTCCTGAAGTAGGTATCTGAGTCCCCTTGTGACTGTGTGTTTCATTCCTTTTTCTATATACAGCAATTTATAGTCCATTGTGTTCACTCACAACATTTTTCTTGGCTGCTTCAGAACATAAAGAATATTTTTAATGTATAATGATAAATATGCTTTCAGTTATACTAGAGTTATTTATTAAACAGAGAGTATTGAACTTTAATATGAAGAATCTTTATATTGTATCTTTCACAGATGAGCAAATTACAGTCATGGTTCAGTGTAATCCCTTCATTGGTTCATGGATCCCAAAATCCTTCAGGGAGTATAACAAATCCACATCATGTCCCTGAGTGCCAGGTTCTGCATTTGTGGCTCTGATTTAGTTGAAAGATGTGATTAAAAAAAAAGAAACCCTCATGTAGCCTTACCGTTACCTATGGCTACACATCTGAGAAATCTCATGAGAATAATATTATTGCAGTCAAAGTTGGCAGTAATTTACACTCAGTAAATTGGTTCCAGATCTGCCTGTTTCAGATGCTATCACAAGAACAAGGTTTTATGCTAAATTCACTTACCTTTGGCCAAATTATGCTTCTTTTAGGAGATCTGCCATCACGAATTCAGATGACATGGAGATAAAGAGACTCTCTTGCTCTCTGGTGCATGACAGAATGAGGTGGATCAACAATTAAGCATGGAGCTGCTTTCAGCTCAAACAGAAAAGTTTTTCCAAATTCGGAAATGAGAGTTGAGTGTTGATGGCAGAATCATGATGTCAGGGTGTAATGTTCCCAATATAACATTAGTAGATAATCCATTTTTAGCAATACAGAATACAGCATGTATGAGAGAAAATACATTGACTTTAGCGTGCTGTGATCTTAAGAGGCAGGAGTCAGTTCTTAATAAAGATGAAGGTTATGCACCTTTATTCAGTTAGGCCCTGGTCCAGAAAACCAATTAAACATGTACTTAGCATTTTGCACATGTTGAAATGCTTTGTTGGATTGGGGCCTGTAGTGAGATGGAGTAGCCTTCCACTGAGTCAGAGAGGGAGGAACCACTCTGTGATCCCTGGTGGGTGGAGCCAGACTGGGCTCGCCCCTCCCTCCATAATCTAAGGGGTGGGATAGGAAGTATAAAAGGTGGAGGCCCTAACCCAGTTGAGTCTGAGCTGGGGAAGGGAGCACATGTCTCTAGGATGCTGCAGATCCCTGGAGCAGAACCCATGCTGTGCCACGCCCTGTCCCTGCAGGAAACTGACTCAGGAGAAGAGCTGCCAGAACTGCTGCTTGCCACATACTCTGAAGAGGCAGGGGATGACCCCAAGCTGCAGGTACATGATGGTGGGAGAGTAGGAAGTAGCCCAGGCACAACTTACGGTAGTCCAGTTGTGTTGCTGCCTGAATCCAGGCAACATGGCTGGGCTCCTGCTGAGCCAGTGGTGGAACACTCTGCCACTCTTAAGGCCCTGGGCTTGGACGCAGAAGAGAAGGGTGGGTCTGGGGACCTCCATCCCCTGCTGCCAATCCCATCCTTGGGGACCGCCTACCCCCTGCTGCCAAGCCTCCCCACCTTCAACCAAGGGGCCTGCATTTGTCCTCCGTCTCCCAGAGCTAGGATAACAAACCAGTTAGTGCTCCAACCTGCCTGAGGGTCTGAGCGCCTAGACTGTTTATTGCTCCACCTTGGCTGAGACCTTAGACTGTTTGGTGCTCTGCCCTGTCTGAGGGCCTCAGCTCATAGAGTGTTTGTGGCTCCATCCTGCTCGAGGGCCTGAATCTTAAGACTGTTTGCTCTGTCCTGCCTGAGTATCTGAGCCACAAGACTATTTGATTCCTCTGTCCTACCTGAGGCCCAGTGCCCTGAGACTGTCTGCTCTACTCTATCCTGCCAGAGACTCCTCAACTCCACTACTTGAATCGCTACTCCCCTGAAACAGGGCAGTACTCAAGGGTGATAGTGAGGCAGAGTGGCCTCCCATGGAGCCAGATGGGGAGGGATGACTGCTAACGCATTACAGGCCATACAGAATGGATTGGGGTCATGGTTCTTACATGACGGATTAATTTGGGCCATTAATTATTAGGTTTACTAAAGGATGGTCCTATCTGTCTAAGTATTTGAGAGTGCAAATTCCTAGAAGGAGGAAGTATTATTTCAGATGGTAATAAAAGAGATTAAAAGGAGTGATAGTATGAAATTACGAAAAGGAAAAATTAGACTGAATATGAAGGATAGCTTTCTCAAGTCAGGGCAATATCTACTAGTTTGTGGGTGCCTCATTTCTTGAAATCTTTAGAACTAGGAAGGACAAAGCAGTAGAAAATATACTGTAAATAAAAATCTTGCACTTGCAAAAGATGATTTAATAGGTCTTTTTCCATTTCTAGTTTCCATTAGTCTGTGCATGGGTGTAATTTTAGGAGAGAGATGGAAAATGTCTTTCAAATGTTTGTGTGTAAGAGGTGGGGGATGATGGTACCCCAACATCCAGTTTGTTATGAAGCACCAAGAGGAGATAAGTAATCAGTGGTGAGAGGAGGGGCCAAAGGGAACCAGTCGATGCTCTGACTCAAGTTAGAGCAGCTGTGTGGGAGCAGCTCTAATTTATGCCACTAATGTAAAGTCCTTCAAGAACCTTTCATCAAAGGAGGATGGGGCATAGCCACATCCTTTCCCCCACCTCTCCTCTTATGTTGAGGGTGGGGATGGGGTGACAGATGCAGAAGAGGCTATGCTGCTTTCACGAGCTTTATGTTGTTGGAGAGTTGCCTTACACAGGGGGAATTCTTTGCTGACCACCTGTCGCTTACATGACACAAAGGAGTGGACTGGAGAATCTAGCCCTCTGTCTCTTTATTAATTAAAAAGTGCTCTAACTTCAGGGAAGCCTGAAAACATGTAAGATCCAACCATATTTACAGTTCTTAATATTTACATGTTATATTTCCTTAGTCTAACTTGAATGTAAACAAACATCATGAACTCTTCTGGATTACTGACAATGTTTTTTTTTGTTTTTTGTTTTTTTTTTACTTTTTTTCTTTTATCTCATAGCAATTTGATAAGACTCATTTCTAGCATATGATATTTTTCCCTTTTTGCACTTGAGGTATGAATGTGCATTTATTTGTCTTTTTATTCATATCACAGCTTTGCAGATATAGCTTCATTTCTTGAAGCGCTCCTCAAAAGTACATTAACTATATTGGACAGATCTCTGTGAAAGACCCCTTCTGCTGAAACAAAACTAATCCAATGTTCCTTTATACAAATACACAAGATCTCCAGTGATGTGTAAAGATATTGGACTGATATACAGGCAGAATATAAAACTTCTTTCTTATTGTGTATGTGTGATATGGGAGGCCTATTTACATGGTTTTTTCATTTTGAAGCCTCAATTTTCAAAAAATCTAAATTAGCTTTTACACTATCTTGGGAGTTGAAATTACTGATTTTCTTGCTCTGTTTTTACTAAATGCAAGAAAAAGTGTGAAACCAAAACTTCATTAGAATAAAGTGAAACATCGCTGACAAACATAAAAATAATGTGAATGCCCCCTTTTGTTCCTAAGTACTGGACATTTATAAAAAATATATTTTAAGTTTTAATATGTAGATAGAGAATAAAAGCAAATCTTATGACTAGAATGGTACAGGAAAGAAGAAATAACTGAAATTATATGTAAAAGGATCAAACACTGCAGTTTCTTGGAAAATACAACAGCCAATTTCATTGTAAAAGGTTAGTTCTAGAAATTCTTCCAGACACTCTGTAAGGTACCTTGCCACATATAAGGTATATATTGAAAGGGTTGAGTAGATGTTGAAACATGTATAGATCTATTTAGAGTTGTAGCCGTGTTAGTCTGTATCAGCAAAAAGAACGAGGAGTACTTGTGGCACCTTAGAGACTACAGTATTTAGAATGCTATCCACCTGTTTATTGATGGTGTCCTGAGGCATGGCATTGCCCTCAATGGGTAGGATTTATTGGAGCAGTTTGCCACTGTTACATTTAGCTTTAGTGCTAGGGCACCATAGCATTTATTTAGCTGCTGGCATCTGGTATAATTTTCTTCTATTGACAGGGAGGACAGAGTGGAGTGCTGCAGCAGCAGAGGTATGTCTCAGTCGAGTCTTAAATGAAGGGTGGAGGGGAATGGAATCCATTTTGCTCATCCATCTTGACAATAAGAGACAAAGTCTTGCTGCTTTCAATAGTGATCAAAGCGGAGGAAGGAGGGGCAGTTTCAGTAGTTTTGTTGTATTACTGCACAAGACAGGAAGGTGCTTTATAGAAAAATATCTAGGACTGACAGCAAGTCCTCCTTAAAGACCTTGGGATTAGTGAGAAGTTTCTGGTCAGAACTCTGGATCTGATTTCAACTAAACCCTTGAGGGATTAATCAAAAATAGGATCTGGAGAGGACTTAAAAATGGGGTTTTGCCTCTACCCCACCCCCCACATATATATGTAGGAGGGCTGCCGATTAAATCACAGTTAACTTATGCAATTAAATAAAAAATTAATCATGATTAATTGCACTTTTAATCGCACTGTTAAACAATAGAATGCCAACTGAAATGTATTAAATGTTGTGGATGTTTTTCTACATTTTTATATATATTGTATTCTGTGTTGTAATTCAAATCAAAGTGTATATTTTTGATTCTAAATATTTGCACTGTAAAATTTATAAACAAAAGAAATAGTATTTTTCAATTCACCTCATGCAAATATTGTAGTGCAGTCTTTGTCATGAAAGTGCAACTTACAAATGTAGAATTTTTTTTTTGTTACCTAACTGCACTCAGAAACAAAACAATGTAAAACTTCAGAGCCTACAAGTCCACTTAGTCCTAGTTCTTGTTCAGCCAACTGCTAAGACAAAGAAGTTTGTTCACATTTACAGGAGATAATGCTGCCCTCTTCTTATTTACAGTGTCACCAGAAAGTGAGAACATGCATTTGCATGGCAATTTTGTAGCTGGCATTGCAAGGTATTTATGTGCCAGATATGCTAAACATTTGTATGCCTCTTCATGCTTCAGCCACCATTCCAGAGAACATACTTCCATGCTGATGATGCTCGTTTAAAAAAATGCGTTAATTAAATTTGTGATTGAACTCCTTGTGGGAGAATTTTATGTCCCCTGCTCTGTTTTTCTGCCATATATTTCATGTTATAGCGGTCTTGGATGATGACTCAGCACATGTTGTTCATTTTTAAGAACCCTTTCACTGAAGGTTTTACAAAACAGAAAGAAGGTACCAATGTGAGATTTCTAAAGATAGTGATAGTGCTTGACCCAAGGTTTAAGAATCTGAAGTACCTTCCTAAATCTGAGAGGGATGAGGTATAGAGCAGGCTCTCAGAAGTCTAAAAAGAGCAACAGTCTTATGTGAAAACTACAGAACCCAAACCACCAAAAAAGAAAGCTGCTTTGGATTGTTATTGAGCAGAACCCGTCATCAGCATGGACGCATGTCCCCTGGAATGGTGGTTGAAGAATGAAGGGACATGCGAATCTTTAGCGCATCTGGCACGTAAATATCTTGCAACGCTGGCTACAACAGTGCCATGAGAATTCCTGTTGTCACTTTCAGGTGACATTGTCAACAAGAAACGTGCAGCATTATCTTCTGCTAATGCAAACAAACTTGTTTGTCTGAGCGATTAGCTGAACAAGAAGTAGGACTGGGTGGACTTACTGACTCTAAAATTTTACATTGTTTTATTTTTAAATGCAGCATTTTTTGTACATAATTCTACATTTGTAAGTTCAACTTTCATGATAAAGAGATTGCACTACAGTACTTGTATGAGGTATATTGAAAACTACTATTTTTTACAGTGCAAATGCTTGTAATAAAAATATGAAGTGAGCACTGTACACTTTGTATTCTGTGTTGTAATTGAAATCAATATAGTTGAAGACATCCAAAAATATATAAATAAATGGTATTCTATTTAACAGTGCAATTAACCGTGATTAATTTTTTTAATCGCTTGGGGACTGGTGAACTAGGCCTAGAATGAAATGAGACCTTATCTAGAATAGCATCAGTATTTTGGTCAAGGACACCCATATGGCTCAGTGTCCAAAAATTTTAACTTACTAGATCTAAAACATGGGTAATCTGTTATTTTGGATATTTTAAATCTGAATAGAAAGGGAATTTACAAACTGAGGCAGATTAGCCAGATCTATTTGTATTCTGGCCATTTGTAAAATGTAAACTGGGTCTTGGCTTTTATTATCTCTTATTGAGGTAAGTATGGGCTGGTTAAGAAATATTAAAAATAGTTGTAAGTTTGCAGCTGAATATTAGCTCTTTGCCTCCATGTCTGACTGCTCACCATCTCGGCCTTAGGATAATTCACTTCTACCTCTAATTCCTACAGATTAGATATCTGAGAATTAAAAATACTAATTAAAAATTAAAAGATACTAAAAATGTATCACCCCTCTTCATTCTGGTTCTGCTCAATTGCTCCTGCAGAACGTTATAGCTGTGTACACTATCCATAACCAGAACATTATGGAACAGCCAGAGGGATAGTGCTCAACAATTCTTACTCAAGAGGCACAGAGCCATGCCACTTGAATTATAGGAGACTCTCCATTAGCTGCTACCACGATAGGGCCTATAACACACAGTTTAGCAATACTGAATCCTTCTTGTACAAGGAAGCAGTATACATTTACCCTAACCAATACGTGATAACATACCAAAACTGTGAGAGAAACCAAAAGAGTAAATATACCTGGTTAGTGTGTATGTGCATATCTATTAACTGTTAGTGGTGTACTGGTTAGTGTGTATGTGCGTATATATCCCAACTCTTTTCTTCTCCCATCCTTTATCAGTATTATGACTATTTAGACTGTAAACTCTTGGGTGCAGTTGTAACCCACACACATTCTGGGTGTGGTGTTCTGTTACATCTAGTGGCACCAAAACCACTTAGAGAGACCGAGCCCTGGTCTACACTGGAGGCGGGTGGGAGTGTCTGCCGACTTCAGCTACCCTATTCATGTAGCTGAAGTTGCATATCTTAGGTTGACTTACCTGGTCGTGAGGACGGCAGTGAGTTGACCGCTGCCGCTTCCCCGTCTACTCCGCTTCTGCCTCTTGCAAGCTGGAGTTCTGAATTCGATGGGGAGCACATTTGGGGATTGATTTATTGCATCTAGATGAGACGCGATAAATCGATCCCTGATAGATCTATCACTACCCGCCGATCCGGTGGGTAGTGAAGGCCTGCCCAGAGAGATTAATGAGTCTGCCCTACAGCCTTAGCTAAGGGCCAGTTGACTTTTAGCTCATGCAATAGAGGCTCATGCACTAAGCTCCAGAGGCTCCAGGTTTGATACTGCCAGCCAACAACTGGAGTCTGTCGGCGTTACAAGTCGGAGCTCGTCCAGGATTTGAACTGGGCAGTCTCTGAAGCTCGGGATTTGCTTCCTCAGCTAGGGGAAGTATGTAACCCACACACCATCTAGTAGCACCGAGACCACTTAGAGACAGAGATGAGTCTGCTGTACAACCTTAGCTAAAAGCCATATGGCTTTTAGTGCATGTGCTTGTATCACATGAGCTAAGCTCCAGAGGTCCCAGCTTTGGTGTTACACAGTGGCCTTGTCTTCGGCATGTCTAAGTGCCAGACTCCCTTATTATAATAATAATATGATAACCCTATGTTCAGTTTCATAAAGTGTTTAAATAAATGTAATTTAATAAAAGCCTTTTAGAGAGCACAGTATTAGCAGTACTATTGTAAGGTCAGTCCTTGACTGGCAGATTTAAAAAAAACAAAACAAAAAACCTAGTTAGTGTGGAGCTGCAGTACTACAACTGATTTCAAACTTAAATATATTTTTTCTAATTTAGTGCCAAGTTATTATTCCCTTACTCATGCAAGTAGTCTTACTGACATCAATGAGCCAGTTCATTGTGATAAGGTGATCACAGTTTGGTCCATGTGACTTGCAAGGCCACAACACAATGGTGAGAAGCAGTGCAGAGTTACACAACAGCTTATAATTAATCTCAGAAGTTTTTCAATAAACTCATAATATAATAATACTACTAATAAAAATAATGAATAAAGGCCAAAGGAATGTGTATGTTACAAGGGGAGGTCTCAAATCTGCTTTAAATTTGTTAGAATATTTTTTCTGTGTTAGTAATAATTTAATGTTCTCTAAGCATTTTCTTCAAATGTCTTGGTGATTTTAAAGACACAATTTACATAAATTGAAGCACTCGAGTTGCAATAGGTATGACCTATTTTGCTAGCATGTTATGTCTGTGTTCCATTTTACCATTAGAGTGCATAATTATAACGTTTGGTTTTGATTAAAGAAAATTGTTATGTTAAAACATCAACTCAAATGATAACCAGACCATTGAAGTTTTTCATGTTCTTACTACTAGAATAGGCATAGTTATGAGGGGCACATAGAATGGTGAACAAAACATATTTTTGAACCATTTTGTTTGTAATTAATCAAGTTGACTTGCATAGACATTTTGTGTTGAGGTACCTATTTCCCTAACTTCTCTCTACTTGTCTGCTCTAAATTGTGAGATCTTGGGATGAGGGACCATCCTTTATTGACTGTTTGGAAATCACTTTAGTCCACTGTGGATGCCTCCATAAAAATATTAAGACATAAATAGCAATAGTAACAATAATAACATAAGATACAATAGGAAAAATAATAATTTTCAAACTTATGTATGTGAAATAATACATTCTTTTGTGTCTTTATACAACTGACTGAAATTTCTGCTGCAACAGATACTTCTAGAGTTTTTTTTGTGCATCATTAATGTGCATGTCTGAGTGGCAGAATGGTAATAGATTTACAGTAAAATCCTACACTTTTTTTTTCAGAAGTAATATAAAGTTTATTTAAGGACAGGTATCACATCAAACTCACTGCTGACGTAAGCTGTACAACTCCATTCATATCAATGAAGCTGGCCTAGAGATTTTGTATTCTAAATGAAACACTGACACATATAATTGCTTGTTTCCTCACATGGTCAGAGTCAAAATATTGGCAGGTTTGTTTTCTTACCTTTGTAGTACAGTTCTCTCACCAAAAAAAGCCACTTCTTCCATATCTGCATGCTGAAGTTAAAACAACACGGAGGATAAAGAAAAACATCCAATCAAGATTTTTAGTAGTTGCTCCTTTCTGCATAAGATCGTTAACAAATCTCTCTTTTCACATATCTGAAAACTGTCTAAATATATGGTTTAATCTGAACTTTCATCAAGTGAAGGCCAAGCACAGTACCAAGTGCCTTTTGAAAGGTGATTTGAACCATCGCTGTCTTACATGAGAGTTGAAAATGCAGATGACTTTCCAAGAGGGGCTTAGAATTCCTTCTCTTCCCACTATTAAATCCCACAATTTCACTACTGTTGGTGCAAAAACCTCCTCTCTAGCTTCTGGCCATTAGAACAGTCTGCCCATTTCTCTCTAACTTAGACTCTCCAAATCTTAAAAACATATTTTGTCCTCTATTGCCTATTTCTCCTAATGACACTCCCCTGCTGTTGGTTTTACAGTTAAATGCCTTGAGGACCAAATCCTGCAACCATTGAAGTCACTGGCAACACTCCTATTAATTTCAGTGGTGATGGATCAGGGCTCTAATTTTTCCTCACTTGTGTTTTTCACAATTTATAACATAGTTGGGGTACAGGTTTCACATATTAAAAAGTTTTATCACTCTCTGAAACCCAGATCATCTTCATTCCTGCCACAAAGGCTTCAGCAGATTCCTGGATTAAAGCATTATCAGGGATCTGTCCTTGTTACTCATTCATAATGTCAGGGAAAAGGAAAAAAGAACAGGAGTACTTGTGGCACCTTAGAGACTAACCCATTTATTTGAGCATAAGCTTTCATGGGCTACAGCCCACTTCATCGGATGCATAGAATGGAGCATATAGTAAGAAGAGATAGATATAGATATATAGATATAGATATAGATATATATATATACATACATACAGAGAACATGAAAATGTGGAGTAAGAGGCTAATTAATTAAGATGAGCTATTATCAGCAGGAGAAAAACTTCTGTAGTGATAATCAAGATGGCCCATTTAGACAGTTGACAAGAAGGTGTGAGGACACATAATATGGGGAAATAGCCTTTGTTCACCTACACATCTTCTAATATGATATATGCCATCATGTGCCAGCAATGCCCCTCTGCCATGTACACTGGTCAAATCGGACAGTCTCTATGCAAAAGAATAAATGGACACAAATCTGACATCAGGAATCATAACATTCAAAAACTGGTATGAGAACACTTCAACCTCTCTGGTCACTCAGTAACAGACTTAAAGGTGGCAATTTTGCAACAGAAAAGCTTCAAAAACAGACTCCAATGAGAAAATGCTGAGCTTGAATTAATATGCAAACTAGATACCATTAACTTGGGTTTGAACAGAGACTGGGAGTGGCTGGGTCATTACACATATTGAATCTATTTCCCTATGTTAAGTATTCTCACACATTCTTGTCAACTGTCTAAATGGGCCATCTTGATTATCACTACAGAAGTTTTTCTCCTGCTGATAATAGCTCATCTTAATTAATTAGCCTCTTACTCCACCTTTTCATGTTCTCTGTGTGTGTATACACACACAAACACACACACACAATCTTCTTACTATATGTTCCATTCTGTGCATCCGATGAAGTGGGCTATAGCCCACAAAAGCTTATGCTCAAATAAATTTGTTAGTCTCTAAGGTGCCACGAGTACTCCTGTCCTTTTTGCGGATACAGACTAACACGGCTGCTACTCTGAAACAGGAAAAAGGAAATGAGTGCAAAAACATACTCAAGTTTTACAATAATATGAAAATATAGAGGCGTGTAGAGAAAAGTGTTAAATTATAATTGCTACGTTGAAGCAGCAGCATCAGGCTTGCCCTAAAGAGATGATAAAAGCATGCTGACAAAGATGTTTTGTACATTCTTGTTTACTGAATTCCCATAAAAGAGATAGGATTTTGTAATATGCATAAATTAAAATATTTCACAAAATTATCTTTGTTGCAGTTTATTATTTTCAATATTTCCAAAAAAAACACTCTTCCTTTAGAAAGTCTAAACATATAGACTTATGTTTATAAACATATAAGAGGAGAGCTTCTTAGGAATGGCTGCAGATTTGTTGACCATGTTCTCATGTACATGTAGGCACAATATTTACAGCTCTGCCAGCCACTCAGCCCACTCTAGCTAATTTCTTCTCACAATTACCCTTATCCCTTATGGATTAGCCAGATAAACAATCACCAACATTAAAGAATTTATGCACATATTAAAAACCTTTTAGTTTTACTTAGTAAACTGCGTAAATGGCAGTTCAAAATTACATTGTAAATTACTGGATTACAATGTTAAAAACCCCCACAATGGGCAAGAACCAGCAACTTTCATTAGCAACAAAGCCAGCTTTGTTCTATGATAGAGAAAACATACAGGTTGTGAATATTGGGAGATCAGTGCTGAAATGTAATATCTATTTTTCAAGCAAGGTTTAGAGCAGTCTCACACCATTACTTTCAAGGGTTATGAGTCTATTACATGTCCATTAGGGCACTTACCAAAGACAAAACAAGGAATTATTTCCACCATTCATTCCTGTAATGGATGAGAACTCAACAAGAAGTTCCAGAGAGTGAATAAGGAACCTGTGAAAGAAAAAAGTGTTTATTTTGAACATCTAGAAACTTTCAGTTATTGCCAATTTACACCTCAGTAAGTCTCTAAATTACAATGCAAAATTCAAGGTGCATTGTATAATAGAACATGTTCTTGTAGGATAGTGGCAGGTCAAAATATCTTAATATACCAGATTTCAAGACATTTCACCTTCTTCATGCTCACGAACATGGTTGGCGTGATTCTTGCTTTTTCACACTGATCCATAAAACATTCAAAGAACTATTTTGTAACACACGACTGGCAATTTCAGTGGAAATGGCAAGGGAATTATAAAGCAGCTTTTTATGGATGCATTCTATGACATTTGTATGGTTTGTCTGTGTTGGCTGTAGAATTCCAAAGAATATGATTTTTTTCCCCTCTTTTGAATATGTAGAATGCCAGAAAAAAAAATCATTCTTTTCTTTGCTCTCATTTTCCAGTCTGACACATTGGGGTACCTTTATGTATCACTTATTTTCTGTAAACAAGCTGCAGCCCTGTTTACTGGAAATTCAGGAGGGAATCACTAAGTAAACAGCTGATTAGGGTTAGCAGTGATAGTTTACTAGATCTAGAACTTTTCAGCGCTGTCTTAAAAGGATGAGAACCTGATGGGTTCGGGGTCAAATCATGCCTCTTGCTTCCCCTTTATGGGGGGCTCTAGACACAGAAGACTTAGTGTAGTTCTGCCACACAGGTTATGGCGAGTTTGTAAAGTTGTCTCAATTTAAGAATATAAGAATGGCTATATGGGGTTAGACTAATGGTCCATCTAGCCCAGTAACCTGTCTTCCAAAAGTGGCCAATGCCAGGTACTTCACAGGGAATGAACAGAACAGTTAATCATCAAGTGATCCAACCCCTGTCTCCCATTACCAGCTTCTGGCAAACAGAGGCTAGGGACACCATCCCTGCCTATGCTGGCTAATAGCCAGTGGTGTATTAACGCCTAGGCCGACAAATTTGCAGGAGCGGCAAATTTTATAATAGCAGCCAGAGGCTGCTTCCCCTGGTGCCGGTTCGCACCCTCTGCCCCCGGCCCCACCCCAATTCCACCCCCATTCCCCACCCCAGCCCCGCCTCCTTTCCTGAGCGCGCTGCGTTTCCCCTCCTTTCCCCCTCCTTCGCGAAGCTGTTTCACGCACAAGCACTGGCAGAGAGCGGGGAGAAGTAGGACCCGGAGGCACACTCAGGGGAGGAGGCAGAATGGAGGTGAGGTGGGGCAGGGGAGCTGCTGAGCGGGCGTGGGGGCAATTATTTCTGGGCCTAGGGGCAGCAAAATCATTAATCCGCCACTATTAATAGCCATTGATGGATCTATCCTTAATGAACATGTCTAGTTCTTTTTTTAATCCTGTTAGTGTCTTGGCCTTCACAATATTCTTTGGCAAGGAGTTCCACAGGTTGACTCGGCATTGTGTGAAGAAATACTTCCTTGTGTGTTGTTTTTAAACCTGTTGCCTATTAATTTCATTCAGTGACCCCTAGTTCTTGTGTTATGAGAAGGAGTAAATTACACTTCCTTATTTACTTTCTCCACACCAGTCATGATTTTATAGACTTCTATCATATTCCCCCTTACTCGTCTCTTTTCTAAGCTGAAAAGTCCCAGTCTTCTTAATCTCTCCTTATATGGAAGCTATTCCATACCATTTTTGTTGCCCTTTCTGTACCCCTTCCAATTCCAATGTATCTTTTTTGAGATGGGGAGAACAGATCTGCACACAGTATCCAAGATGTGGCATACCATGGGTTTCTACAGAGGCAACATGATATTTTCTGTCTTATTATCTATCCCTTTCTTAATGATTCCCAACATTCTATTAGCTTTTTTTCAACCGCTGCTGCACATTGAGTGGATATTTTCAGAGAACTATCAATAATGACTCTACGATCTCTTTCTTGTGTGGTAAAAGCTAACTTAGACCTGTAGTGAGGTGGTGTTGTCCCCCGCCACCCCAGAGAGGGACGAGCCCCTCCGGACACCGAAGTGGGCGGAGCCAGTGAGTCCTCCACACCCCTCCACCCCCCTCCCCCCAAGATGTCAAGGCATAGGACAGGAAATATAAAAGCCCAACCCCAGAGCTCACTGGAGGTGTAGTCATCAGAGGCCAGTCGCCTGCAGCCTAGCTCCCAGTTGGGAGATCCTGGCAACCAGCATCAGACCCAAAGATTGGCCTGCCCGACCAATGCCTGATGCTGACCACAGCCCAGAGAAGCAATCAAGCCTTCCTCTCACCAGTTACCCAGAGGAGCCCATGGTACTTAACTCCCCCTCTCGAGGTACCTGGGTCCAGATGGTGTCCCCTGGGGGTCAGCAAGTAGCCTGGGGGCAGCCAACCCTTGTCTGGCTGCTGCACTGTTAGAGCCTATGTCAGGATCCCTATGTTGTGGACAGGATCCCCACTGACTCAGGAGCAGGCCTTCTGTTGCTGCTAGGGCCCCGGGTTGGGACGCAGTGGAGTGGGTGGGCCTGTGTCCCCCCTGCCACCCAACTTGTGCGTGGCAGTCTCCCCCTGTCCCAGGCCCTTCTGAGCCAAGAGCCTGGGCTGGTTGTTTACTTGCCTTTGCTCAGCCCCTGCCTGAGGCCTGAGCCATTGACTCTCTGCTGCCCCTTCCCCCCCCCACCGACCCAGGGCCTGGGCCTGCTAATTGCATAAACTGTTGCTCAGCTCCTGCCTAAGGACCTGAGTCCTTGACTCGCTATTGCCACTGACCGCAGGCTGGCACGAATAACTCTCTGTGTTTGCCTTCATTGATGCCACACCAAGAGACTCTCATGGCCAGGCTAATTCCCCGTCAACAACTGGAAGGCAGTAGTGAGGCGGTGTGGTTCCCCACCGCCCCAGAGAGGTATGAGCCCTGGCCAAACCCCTCTACAAGACCCCATCATTTTATATGTATATTTGGGATTAAGTTTTCCAATGTGCATTACTTTGCAGTTATCAGGATTGAATTTCATATGCCATTTTGTTGCCCAGTAACCTAGTTTTGTGAGATCCTTTTGTATCTCTTCACAGACTTATTTTGACTTTGCTATATGGAATAGTTTAACTGTCATCAGAAGTTCAGCTGAGTGCGTGTGTTCTTTCTGCATGCTGCACTAGCTCTGGACAGATAGCCCATACAGCAGACTCCAGCTGAACTGCCCAATAAGACCACAAGACCTTGTTCAGAAGTCAAAACCTGGCAAGGTTTATTGCTGACGAAACATGGTGCCAATGCCCCAGGTCAATGGTTACAGGTACACTAACACATGTATTCCCATGACAATGGACTAGCTCAATCAGTGGCAGGACTTTCCACTGTCCCATAGGCCAGATGAAGGATTAAAGAAAGGGATCCCAACATTTATAGATTGAGACAAACAATCTGGGATAAACAATTTATGTATCACCTTACGTGTTTCATGACATGTTTGTTACCTCCCCTTGTACCTTCCTCCTGATGTTTCAGAAAAAAACATTCCTATTCACCACCTGTTTGTTCTTTTACTCCTGACATTTCAGACAAAATATCACTATTAATCAATTTTGTCAAACCATTTTATCGTGTGCTAGGTTAGGGTGTTCTTATGCTGGCCTGCTGGAATGCGTTTACGTACTCAGTGTGTTTTATCAATGCTCGCAAAAACAGTGCCAAGTTCGTGTACCGGTCACTGACTTGCAGGCAAGCATTTGCTTTTGACAAGTCCAGACTGTTGCACAGAGCATAACTTATGCTGACTTTGGCTCAGGCCTCAGGCCTTGCACCAGGCCCATGTTTCAGGCTCTCTTTCTACTACTGTATCATCTGCAAAGTTTGCTACTTCACTATTTACTCCTTTTTTCCAAACCATTTATGAATATGTTGACTAGTACTGGTCTCCCCCTGGGGGACACCACTATTTACCCCTCTCCATTCTGAAAACTGACCATTTATTCCTACCCTTTGTTTCTTATCTTTTAACCAGTTACTGATCCATGAGAGGACCTTCCCTCTGATCCCATGACAGCTTACTTTGTTCAAAAGTCTTTAGTGAGGGACTTTGTCAACAGCTTTCTGAATATCTTAGTACACTATATTCACTGGATCCCCCTTGTCCACATGCTTGTTGACCCCCTCAAAGAACAGATTGGTGAGGCATGATTTCCCTTTACAAAAAATATGTTGACTATTCCCCAAGAAATTGCCTTCATCTATGTGTCTGATAATTCTGTTCTTTACTATAGTTTGAACCAATTTGCCTTGTACTGAAATTAGATTTACCAGCCTGTAAAATTGCCGGACTCACCTTTGGAGCCTTTTTAAAAAAATTGGTGCCACTGATTGTTTAGCAGGCTTCCTGCTTCTGATGTACTTAATTTTTTTGCTATTACTTTTTGAGTCTTTAGCTAGCTGTTCTTCAAATTATTTTTTGGCCTTCCTAATTATATTTTTACACTTCATTTGCCAGAGTTTACGCTCCTTTCTATTTTCCTCATTAGGATTTAACTTCCATTTTTCAAAGATGCCTTTTTGCCTCTCACAGCTTCTTTTACTTTGTTTAGCCATTGTGGCTCTTTTGGTTATTACTATGTTTTTTTTAATTTGGGGTATACATTTAAGTTGAGCCTTTATTATGGCGTCTTTTGAAAGTTTCCATGTGGCTTGCACTGATTTTACTTTTGGTTCTGTACCTTTTAATTTCTGTTTAACTAACCTCTTCATTTTTGTGTAGTTCCCTTTCTGAAATTAAATGCTACTGTACTGGGACACTGTGGTGTTTTCCCTGCCACAGCGATGTTAAATTTAATTACATTATGGTCACTATTACCAAGTGGTCCAGCTATATTCACCTCTTGGACCTAATCCTGTGCTCCACTTAGGCCTAAATCAAAAATTGCCTCACCTCTTGTGGGTTCCAGGACCAGCTGCTCCAATAAGCAGTCATTTAAGGTGTCAAGAAACTTTATCTCTGCATCCCTGTGTACATGAGGTGAACTGTACCCAGTCAATATGGGGTGTGACAGACAGACCAGTGGGGTACAGGAGTCTGGTCTTATTGGGACCCAGGAAGTGGGTGGGGCAAAGCTTGCCCACTGCTAAAGGATCCCCCCCAGCCTAAGGGGGAGATCCACAGGACCTGGGAAGCCAAATAATTACGGGGGACTACTAATGAAGAACAGGGACGGGAGTGCGGTCAAAGGGTCAAACGAAGGGAACCGGACGGGGACACCGAGCAGAGAACCCCAGCCCCTACCTGGCCCACGTGCGCTTGCGAACAAAGTCAGTGCAGGCTGGCTGCTGCTGCAGGCCCCAAAGGTGGTGAAAGGGGCAGCAGGCCCAGCAGGCAGTGGAATCCCAGAAGCAGGAGCTTGAGGCAGATGGTGAGTGTCCACTGGGGGTGGTGGAGGGGGCAGCGCCGACGGTGGGGGGGGAGGTTTGGGGGGGACACGCTGATGGACTAGGGGGCAGGCTCCACGCCACACCCCCTGTGTCCCCGCAAACACAGTCAAAACCCCCACCACAAGAGCACAGTCTGAGAGTTACTCCACTTCCTGGCCCCCTCCACAGTGGTCTACAGAGTCCGTGTGCTCTCCCCCAGCAGCAGATGGCCTCGTCCCCTCCTCCTTCGGGGTCCGGCAGCTCTCAGGCAGCAGCAGCAGCAGCTCCAGGCAGCAACCTGGTGGCCAGGCAGGCAGACAGGACCCCTCACAGGTGGTGTTGATAGTGATGGTGGTATTATTCACAGCAGCGGCAGCACCAATGGCTGGGGTAGGGGTCCCTCACTCCCCGCCCCTCTGGGGAGCAGGCCAGCAGCCCCCCCCAAGGGGCTGTAGTTGGGACAGTAGCAGCAGCACCCAAGGGTGGGGGGGGGTCCAGCAGCTGGCCAGCAACCAGGTAGGGGAGATGGCATCCAGCCCGGCCAGGGGAGCAGCTGGAGCAGGAGCAGGAGCAGGGGCAGGGGCAGGGGCCAAGGCCCTGCAGCAGCAGGAGCAGCAGTCTCCCTCCTCTCTCCAGACTAGGGGGGTACAGGAGTCTGGTCTATTGGGATCCAGGAAGTGGGCGGGCGGAGCTCGTCCACTACGAAAGGAGCCCCTCCCAGCCTAAGGGGGAGATCCACAGGGCCTGGAGAGCCGACTAATTACGGGGGACAACTAATGAAAAACAGGGACGGGAGTGCGGTCAAAGGGTCAAACGAAGGGAACCGGATGGGGACACCGAGCAGAGAACCCCGGACAGCGCCCACCGCTCCTCAAAGGCATCAAGGGAGTCAGTGGACGCCGCCCAGAGGAACTCCGCTCGGAGGCGTGAACGGACAGAGGATCGGAAATAGGCCCCGCAGTCGCAGGAGACTCCATCGGCCAACCTCCTCACCCTGGTTTTATAGATGGCCGCTTTAGCCAGGGCCAGGAGGAGGTTGACCAGGAGGTCCCGCGACTTAGTGGGGCCACGGACAGGGAGTGCGTAGATAAGAAGGTGAGGAGAAAAGTGCAACCAAAACCGTAACAAAAGATTGGTGAGGAGCCGGAATAGGGGCTGCAACCTGGCGCACTCCAGATAGACGTGCGCCAGGGTTTCCCTCACGCCGCAAAAGGGGCAGGTGTCCGGAATCGGGGTGAACCGCGCCAAATACACGCCCGTGCTCACGGCCCCGTGAAGGAGCCGCCAACTGATATCCCCGGCGGGCCTTGGCACTAAGGTGGAATAGAGGCTGGCCCACCGGGGCTCCTCACCCTCTAGAGGTGGCAGGAGGTCCCGCCACTTTGTGTCAGGGCGGGACGCGAGGGTGAGGACATGAAGGATGTGGAGCACGAGCGTGTAGAGATGTCGTTTTGGCGCGGTCTGAAACCGGACCGGCTGCAGTTCGCGCAGCCGGCTCACGGTAAAGGGGCGGGGGGGTCGGTCGGGTCCACGGGGCAGGGGCCCGATGAAAAGGTCCGGAGGGCCTGGGGTGGAGGGTGGGCGGGGCGCGCCCTCTCGCAGGACCCGGTCGAGGTAAACCCAAGCAGCGGGCGGCAAAGCGGCCCTCACCTCCTGAAGTACGCGCAGGGCAGTACGTGGTCTGGAGAGCCCCATGCGCTGAGCGAGCGTCAGGGGATCCAGCCAGTCACCCCGGGCGTAGTCCAGGAGGTCTCCGACTCTGGTGACTTCCGCCAGGACCAACCTCTGGCGCACCGAGGGGGACTCCGCCGCCTGCACACGGAGCTGGGGGTTGTGTAGCAGGGGCTCCGCGAGGAGGTCTTCCCCCACGGAGGCCGCCACGGACCTGGTCGCTGCGAACAGTTTCCAGGTCCGGAGGAGGTCCTGGTAGAAGACCGGCAGCCCAGAGAGGTCTCGCGGAAGACCCCTCGGGTGGAGATAAAGGAGCTGCCGGTCATATCGGAGCCCTCGGAGGCGGCGCAGGAAGGCGTGCGCCAATACGCTCCACGCCGGACTACCTGCACCATAAAGGAGCCTCTGCAGGGCCTGGAGGCGGAAGACATGGACCTGAGTGCGGAGACACTTCAGGCCCTGCCCTCCCTCCTCCAGGGGCAGATGGAGAACCCCTGCAGAGACCCAGTGCAGTCCTGACCAGAAGAACTCCAGAATCAATTTCTGGAGGTTGGCCAGGAAATCCGGGGCCGGAACCAGGGTGTTGAGCCGGTACCAGAGCATGGACAGGACCAGTTGGTTGAGCACCAGTGCCCGCCCTCGAAAGGACAGACACCGGAGCAGTCCTGTCCATCTCCGGAGCCGCTCTACCACCCTGCCCTCTAAACCGTGCCAGTTCTCTGGCGGAGACGGATGCGTGGCAGAAAGGTAAACGCCGAGATAGAGCAGTGGACCCGCGCTCCACCGGATGGCTTGAAGCGCGGGTGGGAGGGAGCTCGCCTGCCGCCAGTCCCCTACCACCAAGCCAGAGCTCTTGACCCAGTTGACCCGGGCGGAGGAGGCTGCCGAGTACACAGCCTGGCAAGCCTCCACCCGCGCCAAGTCGCCCGGGTCCTGGACCACGAGGAGTACATCGTCGGCGTATGCCGACAGGACCAGCCGCAGCTCCGGCTCCCGTAGCGCCAACCCTGTCAACCTCCTGCGGAGGAGACCGAGGAAGGGCTCGATCGCCAGAGCGTACAGCTGGCCCGAGAGGGGGCACCCCTGCCGTACTCCCCGCCCGAAGCTGACCGGTTCGGTCAGGGTCCAGTTGAGCCTGACCAGACACTCCGCGGAGGTGTACAGCACCTGGAGAAAGCCCACAAACTGGGGACCCAAGCCGAACGCTCGCAGAGTGCCCAGGAGATACCCGTGATCCACCCGTCGAACGCCTTCTCCTGATCCAGGGACAGGAGGGCGAACGACAGACCGTCCCTATACCCGAGTTCCAAAAGGTCCCGGACCAGATAGAGGTTGTCAAAGATGGTGCGGCCCGGGACGGTGTAGGTCTGGTCTGGGTGGATCACGTCCGCCAGCACGGACCCCAGCCGCAGCGAGATGGCTTTCGCTACAACCTTATAGTCCGTGCTGAGGAGCGAGACGGGACGCCAATTCCGTAAATCGCGGAGGTCCCCCTTCTTTGGCAATAAGGCGAGCACGGCTCGCCTGCATGAAAGAGGGAGGACCCCGCCCTGCAAAGACTCGGCCCAGACAGTAACTAAGTCTGGGCCGAGGACGTCCCAGAACGCGCGGTAGAACTCCACGGTCAGCCCGTCCATGCCCGGAGATTTATTGGTCGGCATGCGGCGGAGGGCTTCCGAGAACTCGGCCAGAGTGAGAGGCAGCTCTAGCCGGTCTCGGTCGCCCGTGCTGACCGTCGGGAGTTCGTCCCAGAGCACTCTGCAAGCGTTAGGATCGGTCGGACCCGGGGAGAAAAGGTCTGCGTAGAAGGCCCTGGCCCTCCCGCACAGCTCCACCGGATCCGTGAGGGGGGTGCCGTCCTCTGCGAGGAGGCAAGTGATGTGCTTCTTGGCCCCCCTCTTTTTCTCCAGGGCGTAGAAGAAGCAGGAGCCGCGATCCATCTCCCGAAGGAGGCGGATGCGGGATCGAACAAAAGCGCCCCGGGCCCGATGGTCCTCGAGGGCCCGGAGCTCCTCCCGCTTCTCCCGGCACGCTCCGCAGAGGGATGGATCCTCAGGGCTGGCGGCCAGACGCCTCTCCAGCTCGAAGACCTCCCGTTCCAGCTGCCCCATCGCCGCATCCCTCCGTCGGCTGGCGCCCCGGGTGTAGTCGCGGCAGAAGAGCCGGGCGCGCACCTTCCCTAGGTCCCACCACCGCCGCACCGAGGGAAAGGCACGCCGCTGCCCTCGCCAGGCCAACCAGAACTCCCGGAAGGACGCCACGAAGCCCACGTCCTCCAGCAAGCTGTTATTAAAATGCCAATAGGCCGGCCCCGGCCTCTCCGCACAGAGAGAGACCGTCACGGTGGCCAGGTGATGATCGGAAAACGGGGCCGGCCGGATGCTGGAGGAGTGGGCCTGGGAGAGATGGAAGCGTGACAAATAGATACGGTCCAACCGGGAGTGGCGCGCCCGACGGGCCTCCACCCGGACAAAGGTGAACGTCGAGGTGTCGTCCGGGTGGTGGTCGCGCCAGACGTCCACCAGGGAGCGATGGTCGACTATCTCCCGGAGGACGTCCGCGGCGGCCGGGCACTGCTCGGTCCCCGAGCGGTCCCGCTCCTCGAGGGTCGTATTGAAGTCTCCGCCCAGGACCAGGCACTCGTGAGGATCCAGAGTGCCGAGGAAGGTGGACGCCTGCTGAAAGAAGCTTAGCCGCTCCGGGCCCGATGTCGGGGCATAGATGTTGACGAGATTGACCACAAGCCCCTCCAAACGGACCCGGAGGTGCAGCAGGCAGCCCGGCACAGCCTCGGCGACCCCCAGCACCTCGGGCCGCAGGTCGGGGGAGAACAGGGTCGCCACTCCAGCCGTACGAATTGTGAGATGGCTAAAGTAGACCCTGTCCCCCCATTCCAGCCGCCAGCTAGCTTCAGCGGCCGGATCCGTATGGGTCTCCTGCAGGAAAATCACAGAGTACCCCCCTCCCGAAGGAAGGAGAGCACCTGGCACCTGCGGAGACCCATCCTACAGCCCCGGGTGTTCAACGTGACGATGGTAAGAGGTGCCATGAGGAGGGCTGGGGGGGATCCTCACCGGCAGGGACGCTCGCGGTTCCCAACGGGCCGCGCAACAATCCGTGACCCACCCCATAGGTTATGAGGGAGTCACGGAAGAGGCGGACCCGCTGGTAAGCCGTGGCAGCCTGCTTCCCGGTCCTTTTGCCCTCCCCCATGAGGGCCCTTGCGGCCCGGAGGATGAGATGGAAATCCCCCCATCGCTGCAGAGCGAGCTGCACCTTGTTACGGGAGCCCCGGACGTCCTCAAGGAACTCCCGCAGCTCCTCCCGCAGCGCATGGGGGGCCGGGGCCACTAGCCCCCGGCTGTCCTCCGGAGGGACCGCTGATACAGCCCCGTGGCCCGCCGAGACGGGCAGACAAGGGGCAGACCCCCGACGTGGCGCCTGATGGGCTGGCGCCACGCAGCCCTCTTTAACCCCTGGCATGAGTGGGGGCGGCGGAGGGAGGGTAGCAGCCCCTAGCGAGTCGGGACTAGGGAAAGCAAGAGCCGCGCCCTGGGAGCTATCCTCTTGGAGCGAGGAGATGACGGTCCCAGGGGCGGCAATGACAGCACAGGAAGTGGGGGGAGCGGGGGCGGGGTTGACATCGGGGGCAGGGCAGGGATCCCGAGGAAGGGCAAGGCAGGGGTTGGGTGCAGAGCCAGAGAGAGGGGCAAGGGTAGGAGCCTGGGCTCCAGGAGCCAAGCCGGTGGACAATGGCCCCTCTCGATCAGGCTCTGGGAAGTGGGGGTGGGGCAGGGGGCCCTCCAGAATGCCGGGCTCTGGCACCACGGCCTGCAGGGGTGCCACAGCACCGTCAATGGGGTCCCTGCCCGGGAAGGAGGTCAGTCGCCCCACGCCCTCGAGGGGCAACCCGTGGGGCTCGGGTCCCAGCCGTAACGCACCAGCGGTCGCCTCGGTGGGTTCGGCGTCTAACCGCAGGGTGCCACTCACGGCCGGGCAGATGGAAGAGCCCTGGGGACCCTCGGAGGCGGGAGCAAAGGTGACAGGTAGGGGAAGGGGGCACGGGACAGGCGGGGCCGGGGTGAGGTCGCTCAGATCGAGGCCCGCTAGCAGTGGGTCGTCCTCCCCCTGGGTAACTGGGGTCAGACCCAGGGCCTCGATCTCCTCGTATATGGAGGGGAGCTCTCCGTCCGCCACCCCGGAGGTCTCCCCGCTAGTGCCCGGAGCGACACTCGCCCCGAGGCTCACCGGGGTTGTGGGTGGTGAGGGGGCAGGTGGGGCTCCGTCAGGGTCCTTCGAAGGAAGGGACTCGAGGGGAGGGACGGCACTGCCCTCCCGTGCTGCCACGATGTCCCCAGCCGGCACCAGGGGATGGTGTGCACCCGCGGGCAAGACAGAGGGCTCGGCATCGGCGCCCCCCTTTCTGGTCTTCCGGGGGGCTTCTGCATCAGTGGAAGGGGGCGGAGCTCGAGCCTTCCGCTTGCCCCGCTTCCCCTGGACTAGGGCCCAGCCCTCCATGGTATCATCGGGGGGCTGGCTACCAGGGGTCGGGTCAGGGGGCAAGGATGATGGCTCAGGGACCGTGGGAGGCAGCGGTGGGGCAGAATACGGGAGGAAAGAGTCCCCCTGGGGCGGGCCCTCTCCCACGCTCGGCGGCATCCCTGCCGCACCCTCCTCTGGGGGCCCCGCCAAATCGCAGGTAGCAGAGGCGGGGCTCTCCCGCTCGTCTGGGCGTGCTGGGGGGAGCACCCCGCGGGCCCGAGCGGGAGCAGTGGTGGGCTGAGTGGGAGGAGGGGCGGCTTCGGGCGCCGGGCAGCCATGGGCGCCGGCGATGACGGGGCCAGCACCCTGCCGGGGCTCGGGGGTCCCGGATGCCTCTCCGTGCCGGGCCAAGGGGCAATCCCTCCGGACGTGCCCCATCGCCCGGCAGAGGTAGCACCGGGCCTCCCCCGTAGAATAATGCACCCGGTAGTGGGCCCCCTGGTAGGGGATCAAAAAGGACCCCTCAAGCGCCTCTCCGTCGCGTGCCGCCGGCGGCAGTTGCAGCTGCACTTGCCGGTGGAACGAGAGGACGTGACGGAGGGCGGGGTCCTTACAGCCCAAGGGGAGAGGGCTCAGGACAGAGATGGGCTTCCCCAGGGTAGAGAGGGCAGGTAGGAGGGCGGCATTAGGAAGGAAGGGAGGGACGGAGGTCAGGACCAGGCGGACGCCCAGGTCGTCCAGCGGCTCGAGGGGGACGAACACGCCCCCCACCGCCAGGCCCTTCTCCACCGCCTCCTGGGCGGCGGCCTCCGACGCCAGGAAGAAAACCACCTTCCCGTACATCTTGGAGGCCGCCACAATGGCCATGGGCCCCACCACCCTCGCCAACGCCCGCACGTACGTCTCCACGTGGGGCGAGGCGGGCACCAGGAGGCAACGGACGCCGTGCTTCCTGGTCATGTTGGGAAAGGGGCCCCGGCCGCTATAGCTGGTAGCGGAGGCGGCGGGCGGGAGAGATGACGTAGCAGCAGGCGGGGGGGCTGCCGCCACCTGGGCGTACGCCCTGGGGGTCGGGGGAGGGGCACCCGCAGAGCTGGTGGAAGGAGCAGCGGGGTGGGAGGCCGCGGCCGGTGGCGGGGCCACGGCAGTCAGGGCAGTCCCTGCCATGGAGGGCCTGGGCTTTTTCGCAGGGTCCTTCCCCTTCTTCCTACCCCGGCCCTTCCCGCCGGCTGGGGGGACTCCCCCAGAATCTAAGGGGGGGGAACGTGGCAGCAACGGAGGTCACCCCGGTGCCTGCCGCTGCCGGCGCCCCGGCGGGGGCGGTAACGGGTGGTTTGGCAGCGGTGGCTGAGGTAGAGGCTCGGGGGGGTGACGGAGGGGCAGGCGGGGGAGGGGTAACGAGGGCTGTTGGAGGCCCCCCCCCGTCGTATCCCCCGCCATAATGAGCAGGGAGGGAGGGAAGGACACCGGAAGGAGAAGGGGAAGGGTGAGGCAGGTCAACCACTCCTCCCCGCTAGGCTGCAGGCAGGGGAGGAGGGCGCCAAAGGGGATGGGCTGGACAGGGGGGCTTGGGAGGGCTCGTAGGGGACAGTCACCGACTCAGAGTAAAACAAAAAAACCGGCTCCTCTAGTTGCACTGGGGGAAGGAGGGGGGTCAGAACAACAGTCGGGGGGTGTGGTGAGGTCGGGGCAAACTCAAACAGGGGAAGGGCACAAGCGCATGGGAGGGGGCATGGGCGCACTGAAGAAGGGCCAAGCGGGGCAGGGCTATCACATGGGGAGGGGGGAGAACCAGGCTGGAGGCAGGACAGGGAACCTAGGGGCTGGCTTCAGAGGCAAGGGCGGGGCAAACAAGCAAGGGCTGCAGGGAGGGAAGGGCAGGGCAGGCAAACACACTGAAGCCAGCGAGGTGCTGGGGTAGAGGGGAGGGCAGAAAGGCTGCAAGGGGAAAATGGGGCAGGGAGCCAGGGACAAAGCTGGGGGCCGGTAAGGGGGGTCAGTCCAGGATGGGGCAGGGGGGCACGTGCGCCCACGTGCGCTTGTGAAAGAAAGTCAATGCGGGCTGGCTGCTGCTGCAGGCCCCAAAGGTGGTGAAAGGGGCAGCAGGCCCAGCAGGCAGTGGAATCCCAGAAGCAGGAGCTTGAGGCAGATGGTGAGTGTCCGCTGGGGGTGGTGGAGGGGGCAGCGCTGACGGTGGTGATGGTGGGGGGAGGTTGGGGGGGGACACACTGGTGGACTAGGGGGCAGGCTCCACGCCACACCCCCCGTGTCCCCGCAAACACAGTCAAAACCCCCACCACAAGAGCACAGTCCGAGAGTTACTCAGCTTCCTGGCCCCCTCCACAGTGGTCTACAGAGTCCGTGTGCTCTCCCCCAGCAGCAAATGGCCTCGTCCCCTCCTCCTTCGGGGTCCGGCAGCGCTCAGGCGGCAGCAGCAGCAGCTCCAGGCAGCAACCTGGTGGCCAGGCAGGCAGACAGGACCCCTCACAGGTGGTGTTGATAATGATGGTGGTATTATTCACAGCAGCGGCAGCGCCAATGGCTGGGGTAGGGGTCCCTCACTCCCCGCCCCTCTGGGGAGCAGGCCAGCAGCCCCCCCCCCAGGGGCTGTAGTTGGGACAGTAGCAGCAGCACCCAAGGGTGGGGGGGGGTCCAGCAGCTGGCCAGCAACCAGGTAGGGAAGATGGCATCCAGCCCAGCCAGGGGAGCAGCTGGAGCAGGGGCAGGGGCAGCAGCAAGGGCAAAGGCCCTGCAGCAGCAGGAGCAGCAGTCTCCCTCCTCTCTCCAGACTAGGGGGGTACAGGAGTCTGGGCAAAGGCAGATATACTGGCCCCTGGATGAACGGTTTTCTGTTCCCTGAGTGACCAGGGCAAGGGCTGCCCTTGAGCAATCAGGAACCTGCTAGAACCAATTAAGACAGGCAAGCTAATTAAGACACCTGGAGCCAATTAAGAACTTACTAGAATCAATTATGGCAGGCAGGCTAATCAGGACACCTGGTTTAAAAAGGACCTCCCATCAATTATGTGTGTGTGTTTATGTGTTTATATATATATTTTTATATATATATATATATGGAGAAGGTGTGCTGCTGGAGGACTGAAGAGTACAAGCATGATCAGCCTTCAGGAGGAAGACCCTGCAGTGAGGATAAAAAAGGTGCTGGGGGAAGACCATGGGGAAGTAGCCCAGGGAGTTGTAGCTGTCACGCAGCTGATACGGGGACATTGTAGATAGCTTCTATTCACAGGGCCCTGGGCTGGAACCTCGTGTAGAGAGTGGGCCTGGGTTTCCCCCATCCTCCCCCCAACTCCTGATCAGACACAGGAGGAGTTGACCTGGTCTGTGAGAAACACCAGAAGGGAAAGTCTAATTTGGAAAGGGAGTTGGCCTGTCCCCGACCCATTAGGTGGGACACAGAGACTGCAGGGATTGTTCTCCATTTCCCCCATACTGGTTAGGTTGATGAGGTTAGCTGAGTGAATGGCAGGTTTGAGCCTCTAGTAGAAGCAGCCAAACTGAGGGCTGCTGTGAACCTCTGAGGTGAGCAAATCTGCCCAAAAACGCAGGACCCACCAAGGCAGAGGAAGAACTGTCACAGGGGATAGTTGAAATCCCCCATTATTACTGAGGTTTTTTTAAATAGCCTCTCTAATCTCCCTGAGCATTTCAGTCACTATCACCATCAGGTGGTTGGTAATACATCCCTACTGCTATATTCTTATTATTCCAGCATGGAATTACTATCCATAGAGATTCTATGGTACAGTTTGGTTCACTTATGATTTTTACTTCATTTGATTCTAAGCTTTCTTTCACATAGTGCCACTTCCCCACCAGCACGACCTGTTCTGTCCTTCCAGTATATTTTGTACTCGGGTATTACTGTGTTCCATTGATTATCCTCATTCTACCAAGTTTCTGTGCAGCCTATTCTATCAATATCCTCATTTAATATGAGGCACTCTAGTTCACCCATCTTATTTAGAATTCTAGTACTGGTTTATAAGCACTTTAAACACTTGTCACTTTTTAGCTGCCTGCCATTACATGGTGTAATTGAATGGGACTTTTTTTCATTTGACTGTTTCTCATCAGATCCTACCTGTATTTTATCATCTTCCATGCTCTTCTCTTTATTAGGACGTAGGGAATCTCCATTTATAGATTCTCCCCTAAGGGATGTCTGAACCATGTGCTCCTCAGCACCTGTTGGCTTTCCCCCAGCCCTACAACCATTTTAATTTGAAGTGCCAGCAATCTGGTTCCATTTTAGTTTAGGTGGAGCCAAACCTTCCCTTTCCTAAAAGTTTCCCTACTGACTAATAAATATATTTTATTTATAAATAAATATTTATTAGTAAGTAGGGAAACTTTTAGGAAAGTTTCCTCCCTACACCATTGTCTCATCCACACATTGAGACCCTTCAGTTCTGCCTGTCTAACTGGCCCTGTGCGTGGAACTGGAAGCATTTCAGAGAATGCTACTATGGAAGTCCTGAACTTCAACTCTTACCTAGTAGCCTAAATTTGGCCTCCCATCCTATCCTTGACCTCTTTCCTATCCTTCCCTATGTCATTGGTACCTACATGTACCATGACCACTGGCTCCTCCCCAGCACTACACATAAGCCTATCTAGATGTCTTGAGAGATCCACAACCTTTGCACCAGGCAGGCAAATCACCATGTGGTTCTCCCAGTCATCACAAACCCAGCTATCTATGTTTCTAATGTTTGACTAACCCATTACTAATACCTGTCTCTTTCCAATAACTGGAGTTCCCTCCCCCGGAGAGGTAACCTGAGTGCAAGAGGAAACCACGACATCATCTGGAAAGAGGGTCCCAACTATGGTATCATTTCCCTCTGCTCTAGTTGGATGTTCTCCTTCCCTGAGGCTTTCATCCTCCTCAACAGCACAGAGGCTGTCAAACCTGGGGTGGGACCATTCTACTGTGTCCTGGAAAGTCTCATCTGTGTACCTCCCTGTCTCCCTTAGCTCCTGCAGCTCAGCCACCCTAGTCTCCAAAGCCCGTACACGGTCGATGAGGGCCAGGAGCTCTTTGCACTGAATGCACACATGCCACCTGCCCATAGGGCAGGTAATCATACATGCTGCATTGGGTGCAATAAACTGAGTAGCTCCCACTCAGTTGCTGGACTTCTTCCTGCATTCTCTTTTTACTCCTGAAACTTGTTCCTTTGTTTTTATCAGGGTGTGTTTTTGGCTTTAAGTTTAAAGAAGATTAAGGAATGCTAAGTGTATGTAGCACCCCCGCACATTCCCCCTGTAAAACTCCCTCGCAAAACTCCTGTGTTAGCCACTCCTGTTCGCTAGCTCTTCTGGTTGCTTAGGAGCAGGCTTTTTAAAGCCCTGGTCTTCCTGAGTAGCCCCACTCCTTGGTTAAGGATTGATAGATGTTAATGGGTTTAGGGATCAAAGCCTCATTAAGAAGCTCTCAGCCTTACCTAGCAGGCTGCTAGGCTCAGCACACATATGGTCAGCATACAGTCCCCCAGACAAACAGACCATACGGTATATTTCAGTCCAGAAGCAAGCACACCACAGCTTCACTTGTCAGAGTTTATGCTCCTTTCTCTCATACCAGACATACTCTGTCTTAAATAGGATTTAACTTCCACTTTTTAAAGGATGCCTGTTTGCCTCTGTTTCTTTTACTTCGTTGTTTAGTGACTGTCATAAATATAAAGGGAAGGGTAACAACCTTCCTGTATACAGTACTATAAAATCCCTCCTGGCCAGAGGCACAAAATCCTTTTACTTTTAAAGGGTTAAGAAGCTCAGGTAACCTGGCTGGCACCTGACCTAAAGGATCAATAAGGGGACAAGATACTTTCAAATCTTGGAGCGGGGGTGGGGAGGGAGGATTTGGTCTGCCTGTTCTGCGTGTTTGCTGGAGACAAGATCAAGGAAGCAAGCAATCCAACTCCATTAGAATTAGTAAGTACTAGCAAGGGAATGCATTAGCTTATTTTTGTTTTGGATTGTGATTTTTCTCTGTGCTGAGAGGAAGGTGTATTCCTGGTTTTCTTTTTGTAACTTTAAAGTTTGGCCCAGGGGAAAATCCTCTGTTTTTCAATCTCATTGCCCTGTAAGATTATCTTCCATTCTAATTTTACAGAGGTGCTTCTTTTACCTTTTTTCTTTATAATAAAGTTCTGTTTCTTTTAGAATCTGGCTGGGTTTTTTTTTTTTAGTGTCCTAAAAAACCCCAAGGTTGGTCTGTGCTCATCTTGTTTATTCTCAAGCCTCCCCAGGAAAGGGGGTGTGGGGGCTTGGGGGGCTATTAGGGGGGAGTAGGAACTCCAGTGGTCCTTTCCATGAGTTTGTGTAAATCACTTGGTGGTGGCAGCATCACCTAATCCAAGGTACAAGGGAGAATTTGTGCCTTGAGGATTTTTTAACTTAAGTTGGTAGAAATAAGCTTAGGGGGTCTTTAGGGTACAGACATGGGGACCTGCACAAGAGTTCAGAGTGGGGAGGGAACCCTGACAGTGACAATGGCACTTTTTTGGCCTCTTACTATGTTTTGTAATTTAGTGTCAACCTTTAAGTTGAGCCTCTATTTTGATGTCTTTAAAAAGTTTCCATGCAGCTTGCAGAGATTTCACCTTTGGTGCGCTATCTTTTAATTTCTGTTAAAGAAATGTCCTGATTTTTGTGTAGTTCCTTTTCCAAAATTAAATGCTACCATGGTGGGCTGCTTTGGTGTGTTCTCTTCTCCCCCACCCTCCCCGGAATATTAAATTTTATTATATTATGGTCACTATCGAGTGGTTCAGCTATATTCACCTCTTGGACTAGATCCTAAGTTCCATTTAGGACTAAATCAAGAATTTCCTTTCCTCTTATGGGTTCCAGAATTAGCTACTCCAAGAAGCAGTCATTTAAGGTGTCAAACTTTTTCTCTGCATCTTGTCCTGAGGTGACATGTACCCAGTCAATATGGGGATAGCTGAAATCCCCCATTATTGTTTTGTTTTTTTTAAATTATAGCCTCTCTAATCTCCTTGAGCATTTCACAATCACTATCCCCATCCTGGTCAGGTGGTCAGTAGAGTATCCCTACTGCTATATTCTTATTATTCAAGTAATGTTTTGACAATAACTGTAATTTCTTGTTAAATCCAGGCTGTCCAAAACCCAGTCCAGTAAAGCACATAAGACCCAAATTGTGGCTGGTCCTTGTACAAATACACCTCATCACTACCTTGAACCCTGTACAAGAGCTTATCACAATCTCAGTCCCACATGTCGACAGTGCAGAGCATGCTCCCTCCATGCAGCCTGGGAGTGTACATTGCCTAAAGAGAAGCTGAAGGGAATGAGAGGACATAGGTGCTGGAACTAGGGGTGCTGGTGGTGCTGCAGCACCCTGGACACATTAGCACATATTGTTACACAGGAGAAGGCACAGTGTTCAAGATTTAGTTTTCAGAAGGTAAGGTATGATGGGACTACCGATGATGGGACTACCGATGATGGTATGTGGCCCACTGGCAAAAATCCCCAATGGCTGGAGGCAGAACACTAGATGGGAAGGGCTCTGAGTTACTACCGAGAGTTCTTTACCAGATATCTGCCTGGTGGGTCTTGTCCACATGCTCAGCATCTAACTGATTGCCATATTTGGGGTTGGGAAGGAATATCCCCCCCAGGTCAGATTGGCAGAGACCCTGGTGGGGGTTCAACTTCCTCTGCAGCCTGGGGCACAGGTCACTTGCAGGTTTAAACTGGTATAAATAGTGAATTCTCTTTAACTCGAAGTCTTTAAACTATGATTTAAGGACCTCAGAGAGGTTAGAGATCTATTCCAGGAGTGGGTGGGTGAGGGTCTGTGGCCTGCAACGTGCAGGAGATCAGACTAAATGATGATGATGGTGCCTTCTAATCTTGAGTCTGAGATAATACTTAGCTGGAGCTGGAAAAGTTTTTCTCCATCAGATTTTTTATTAACACACTGCCAGATAGCTACCTCTAACTGCACCACCTGTGTTAGCAGTCACATTGCTTGTAATGGCTTGTCTTCTTTGGGGAAGATTATAGGCACACTGCAGACAAGAGGCAATGGATTGGCCAGAGTGCATACAATTTTCAAATTGCTAGCTTCACTCTGCCACATAATGCATTTTTCTTACATAGAACATTTTTCATAACTCACACATCACTCTTACAGCATCACTCATTGGTTCTCACTGACCCATTCAAGATTGAAAACAGAAGTTACTCAGCTATTCGTACTGGTAAAATGCATTAAAAAAACAAACCAAAACACCACCACCATTTTTTCACATAAATCAGATGCTCTAATATTCTCTGTTTTTCACACAATCTATATTTATGGATCAGATTTTTTTTCAACACAGAGGAAAAAAAACATAAGCAATTCCTTTTTCAGCATTTTACTAGCAGCATGGTATTGATAGAATGTTCTCACTGTACAAGCTGTACATAGATGAGAAAATTCTCTTATCAAGCATCAAAGAAAATACAGTTATGTCAGTAGCAAGCTGTATTCTTTCATTTCACAGCGCTAAACAATGCACATTGCTACAAGAGCAAACTTACCGAATTTAATAGATAAATCAATTGATTAATTAAAAAAGAGAATATTTGGTTTTGCCAGGAAACAAGCAGTTGAAAATGTTCTGTAGAGGGCTCAAGATACACTTACTTATTCATAGTGATCTTTGCTATAATTTATATTGGTGTAGTGCAGGGATCGGTAACCTTTGGCACGTGGCCTATCAGGGAAATCCACTGGTGGGCCGGGACAGTTTGTTTATCTTCAGCATTTGCAGGATTGGCCAATCGCAGCTCCCACTGGCCACGGTTCGCCATTCCAGGCCAGTGGGGACTGCGGCGTGGGCCGAGGGATGTACTGGCTGCCGCTTTCCACAGACCCTATAGGCCTGGAACGGTGAACCGTGCCCAGTGGGAGCTGTGAACAGCCAAACCTGCGGATGCTGCAGGTAAACAAACCATCCTGTCCTACCAACAGATTTCACTGATGGGTCGTATGTCAAAGATTGCCGATCCCTGGTGTAGTGCCTAGAGGCCCCAACTGATATCGGGCACATAATAAGCACATAATGAGAGACATACTCTGCCTTGAAGAGCTTAGAATTTACTCTAACAAAAGAGACAAATTACAGGGAAAAGGGATTATTATTACCATTCCCATTTCATAAGAAAGTGGGGAATGGAAGCAGAAATTGATTAAGTGATTTGACAAAAGTCACCCAGAAAGTCAGTGGCAGAGATGGAAGTTGACCCCCAAATATTCTCATGCCTAACTCATTGCCTTAACAAAAAGACATCTGCCTCTATAGCTATTGCTCACTAAAAGACCTAATATCTTTTCACATCACAAAAGATGCAATAATCCTTAAATCAAGAAAAATGTTTTTTTTTAGCTTTATCATTTTTTTAAATGTTCAAATTTCACTAGGATTCATTTAGCTGACATTTGGCTTTCTGATTTCATTTAGTTCCAAAGAAAACACCAAATAAGCTATTAGGTGTTATCAAGAACTTTAGATTAAAAAAAAATAAGTTTGCCTATACCACAAAATGGTAACAGCAAACCTGGACATTACCTTGCTAGTGCTTTTATTATTCACATAAAAGCTAAATGAAGTTGCTGGATTTTGTTCTTGTCAGAATTGTGATATTTAACATTGTTCTCACCCCAAGAAATAAACAATAGTTTAAGGAAATGGGTGATAGTTGGTCTCAGTACTACAGTGCTGAGTCAATCATGCAGAACTAATTTTGTGGCTGTATCTGAATGCACATAAAGCTGCTCTTTAGCTGCTGCTGACAATGAACTAGTGACTGGAAAAAGGAATCTTAAACACAGTCACATCTCCTGACTGTTAAAATCCTTTTCACAAAGCACGCTGATCTAATGTACTGTTGTATAAGCATTACACTTTTTTTTTTTTTTAAAGGAGTGGTAGTAGAAAGTTTTACTATGTTACCTTCTGCAGTAGTTGCTAAGCAACCAAATGCTCTTTAAAGGGACCTTTCTTACTAATAATGTTACATTATTGACTTTTTTCTTTTAGTGACTTGCTGTATGTTTGGGATGAAACAGCATTACGCAATGTATAATTAGAGACTTAGTTTTACTGTGGAGAAAAGTGTCATGGATATCTGAACATGTTCTGTCAGTGTAGGACAACCAATTAGCAGAAGTTTCTTAAGAAAGTTTTTTGTATTAGGGCTGTTGTATTTGAATTTGACTAATAAAGTCATGCAATATTTTAGGACCAAAAGGACAAACAAACAGAGCTAAGCTGGCTTTATAAAGTCCATATTCCTTTTGCATCTTTGAATCATGTAGTTTGAGGATAAACCCCTTTCAGGCCATGTGAAACATTAAAAAACAAAAACAAACAAAAAAACCCTGTTCACTGACACTTTTTATTTCATAAATAAAATCAATTTGATGAAATGGTGTTTCAGTACATAATAGAAAGCAAGCTAGGTTAGTCAGGAAAAAAATGCTACTGCAGGGTTTTAGTTCTATACATATATTAATCCAGATGTTTAGGAGCACAAGAGTTGACACAAAGCAACAAGAGTCCTTCTAATGTCATATAGATCTAAGGTTATCACTGAGATAAACCTTAATAGTTGGCAAGAAGAAAGAGTTCCCAGATCCAAGTGTGCAATATTATAGCCCCTACAGGGATGCAAATGAAGTTTTCGACACAGTCTTTCACTGTGAAGATCAAGGTTTTACTGCCTTCTAGTAAACTGTGGTTACAAAAATCTCTCTTAAAAGGTAGGCATGCAGAGTAAACTTATTCAGTAATTGTTACTGCCAATTCTACATGTACTGTTCTTGGAATGTCCTCTTTTTTGTTTCCATACACAAAGAACCAAACATGCACTCTTTTAGATTTAAGGAAAATAATAAAACATAAAAGAAAAGTCTCCAGGGCTGCATCTGCACTTACAAATGTGATGCCATTTTTTCAGCACTGGTGCTAGCAACACTGTATGTGTATTCTGTGATAGAACAGAATTTTCATAACATGGTGGTCAAAATGCCTGAGCGCTATCTACAAGGGGCCTTATGCTGTTTCTAGCAGTTACACCAGTACTGAAAAATAAGGACTAACTTTGCTACTGTAGTTGCAGCCTAAGAGTGAGCACAGGATTTGTGTCTTTTCTTTTACGGCTGCAGCAACTCTGCAAATAAAATGGCAACTGAACTCTTCATAGAGTGCTTGGACAGTACTGTAGAAAACAATAAAATAGGTAGGGAAAAGTCTGAGTTATTTAAAGGTGCAGTACATGGAATAAAAGGTATCCTGGTTTCATAGCTCCATACATAACAGTATTATATAAAGTTTATAACACTCGGTTATAGATACAGTGAATAACATTATGGGAGGGATAGGAATAGACAGTGAAGATTCTGATTGTAATGATGCCCAATATTACTATGCACATGCAGATTTACTAGCCATTGTAACTTTTACCCCCTGAAATAACATTAGAAAGAATTCCTAAGAAAAGGCTGTAATTTTCAATACTTTCTTTTAATTCAAAGTTTTAAACCAGCAGACGTCAGAAGCCACCTGGACTTACTGAGAAAACATTTGCATTTCTCAGTATCAGTCACTGAAAGGTATAAATGTTCCCCAACGCTGCCACTGTTTTCTGTAGAAACAGACATTTGGATCACCCAAAATTATTACTGATATAGCTCCATAAATATAAAAGAGCCTGTGAAAATGGAGTGTGTGAGTCAGAGTAGGGGAGTGTTTTTAAGTAAATATAACAGAATAAACAAAAGGAGAAGCATGCTGTTTTGAAAACAGTAAGAAATAATGGTGGTGTTTATACCACAGACCTGAGTAAGTCAAGCAAATCCACCCCATCCTGCCTCACCCCAGGAGGAACATCAAAGGGAGTGCACTCCTTGCACAATATAGACGGGCCAGTGCATAGGGAGACCGTGGCAATTTTCTGCCTTCTTGTTGACCGTTTTTTGTTAGCTTCCTCCCTGGGTAGAATAGTGAACTCCCCTGTGCACAGGGAGCATAGGGACCACTGTCATGAAATGCCCTGTGCAGCCATGCAAGGGATCTAGTGTTTCTCTGTACAGCCTTGCAAGAACCTCTCATAATTTAATCCTAAAGGCCAGATTCTCCAGTCTGCAATGGCTTGTGACCAGGGAGCTATAAACAGCTCCCTGATGGTCTACTCACCCATAAGAGCTGGTTGGGCATGGTTGAAAATACAGTCATGGAAGTGCTACAGTAGGTTTTCAAAATGGGTACAGGAACAAGAAGGAACAGTTGCTAGTAATGTTTGTCAGTGGTGGCATGACGACCACTATAAATATATTTTTCCTATTAGACTTTCAAACACATTCCTCAGATTGGTTGCAGTTCAATTTCTTCAAAGTTTTACAAATTAAAAAATTAATGTATATAATAATGTAAGGGTTCTTAAACTTTTCTGCCTGTGTCCTAAATACATATTTTTCTTTAACAGATATTTCCCGTTTCATTTTTATTACTTTATGATGTTTTTATAAAGCTTTTACAGACAATGGTGTGTTCTATTGGTAACAAAGGGGTTGACAATTGCCAATTTGTTACATGTGCTTACACAGCTGTACATACTACAGGTATTCCTTAATGAGAAGTTGGTATTTTATTGATATATTTTAGTAATGTTTATGTTTACTTAGAAGTGTGATTGATACAGTGAGAATGTACAGGCTTTTGATATACAATGGTGGCTGATTGGATTTCCTGCTGTTGAATAGTGGGAAATTAGGTTGGTGGGATTATTGGTGATTTTAAGGAAGCCTGATTATTAAATGAGGCAGGATTGTTCCTCACTAGACTGTTGTGAGGGGACTATATCATGATCAATGGAACTGGAGTCAGAGGGCCCATATTCCCTGGAGGGACTGTTATTGACGGCAAACCTGTGGAAAAGGAAACAGAGATAGGATGGAAGCAACTCAGCCACATGAACACAGCAGTCCACAGGGGGGGTTCAATGATGTTCTACTTGTTCATCTTAACCTGCATTCTTCTTCACTCTTTGCTAATGAAAGAGGGTCACTTCCATAAATGAAAGAGTGGCTTAGATAACTCTATTGTGCCATAACACACCTGGACCCTGCAGATGCCCAGATGTGCAATGGTAAGGGGAGGAAACTAAGTAGGCCAGGAAGAAGCACATCAATACTATCTGACCCAATGGAGAATCCCCAGCACAATAATACAGCCACAGGCCTCATTAACATTTCTTGTTAAGTCCCATGTGTGCCTCCAGTCAAGGCAAGTCCTTTGTACCACAGCTCCAGGATCAGGTCCATATAGCATTTTCATGATTTTATATGTGTTGTGTGATAATCTAAAAAGAGAACCTACCATAATGTATACATGCAAGAAAAAGAATGAATATCAGGATCTTAAATGAAAATGCCCTCACTTTCTTGTTTTTAAGGTCTGAGACTTAATATATTTGTATTGATGAAGCCTGCTGATGGGGATGGGATTCCCTTCATTGTGTTATTTTAGACCAACAATTCCAAGTGAAAACTGCTATGTAGTTGCACATAAAGTCCCAATCCCATCCTTTTCTGCATTCTTTCCCAGATATGAATTTTATAAATAAATGCAGTAAGAAGTGGGAAGGAGTCCAGTGAGAACTACAGGACTAGTGTTTGTAGTGCGATACATCAAAATATATAATCTATAGGTGTTTTTTTTTCTTTTTGGAGGTTTGTGATCCTAGGAACTCCTCAATGCCAACTCCTTTCAGACTTGACCAGATCATTACACCTCACATTCCTTCAGAGATGGCTTACCTGGTAATTTCTGTGAGCATCCAGCGACAGGGTCTGGATACTACAGAGGGAATACTCTGAGGTATCAGGAGTTGGTGTGTGCCAAATAGTAACCTGGACTGAGGAAGCGAGGTCTGCAGAGGTCTGGATGGTACCGTTTGTGTGGTCAGAGGCTGTTGGTTTCAGGGAGCTGAGCAATAGTGAGCACAGACAAGACTGCTACACACTAAGAACAGGTAATGGTGGTGTCTCTCACAGCCCTTGGTTCCCATGGGGACTGTCACAGAGGTCTTCCATGAACTTTCCAAGGACCCACCATTCAAATTATGATTTGATTGAGTTCTGACAAGATCACAGATCTTAGGAGTCAATTCCAGTTATCATGGAGAATCAACAAACCCAAAACACTAGGTGTTCATGCTATATCTATTTGTGAAGTAACTAACTGCTTCCCCTTGAAATATTATTTAGGCCCTGATCCTGCAATCAATAGCATGTGGACAGGCAGTGCTGAACCTTCATTGCACCCTAGTGACTTCAGTGGCTCTCTGCAGGCGCACTCTATGTGTGCACTCTGTCAATTACAGAATAGTAATACTTGTGCCTCTACAACAGGGTATTGACATACTGCATCCGTGATGAACAAGATGGGAATTCATCATGATTCTTCCTCTAGAAAAAGCCACTTAAACTAGAAGAAATCTAAAGATTCTATCTAGCTTGGGACTTTTATTTTGATTATAAACACTTAATGAATATACAGTAGGATGTATGAACTAAGTACTGTTGTGGCTAAGTATTCTAGACATTTTGCTTTATTTTTATTGTATATGTTAACTATCATGTTTTGAGCAGCAGGGTTTCCAACACTAATGTTTTTACTGAGTGAATATTTACTTTGAGGTTTTTTTATGTATATCCTTATGATTAAATGCCTTCAATCAATATATAGTCTATCTGGAGATTCTTTTCCTGCTTTATATCAAATGGGCCGTTTTTCTCTTGTTATCTGCATTTTGCGCTGATTCTGTAACAGAAAAAATACCTTAAAGGTCGGAAGTAGGTAATGGAGACTGATAGTCTTGTGGCCAGATTCTTTAGAGGATGTAGAAACTTTGTCTGTATTTATGAGCTTGTTGAAAAACTGCCTGGATGAAATCACTGCAACCTCTTCACCTCCCTCTTTTCCCCCAAACTGTAACATCTTTCCGAATCAGTAGCATCAATAAGAATGCTCAAATCCGTGCAGCTCTGAACATTACAAGATGTGCACGCCAACAAACATAAGATGCATGAGCGCTTGGTGCACATTAGGAGATCTGTCACTATGAATAATCAAAGGCGACACAGCTAAATAGACCAGGAAATTCAAATGTTAACATACTTCCAAATAAGATGTTTTCAAAATTGTCATGATTCATTTTTTCATGAAGGATTAGCTGCATAAAAAGTAAGCCACTTTAAAAGCAAATCACTGTTGACTGATGGCAGTGCAAATAAATATATAAAACAAATTAAAATAAGAAAGGGATACTGTTAAATACAGAAACATGAACATTTTTCACAGCCCACCTGATTTTGCTGGGGGGGGGGGATAGCTCAGTGGTTTGAGCATTGGCCTGCTAAACCCAAGGTTGTGAGTTCAATCCTTGAGGGGGCCATTTAGGGATTTGGGGAAAAAATTGGGGATTGGTCCTGCTTTGATTAGGGGGTTAGACTAGATGACCTCCTGAGGTCCCTTCCAACCCTGATATTCTAAGCCCCTGAAGTAAAAAAAAAAAAAGTTGTAGTTTACATAGTTGTACCACACCATCAAAGCCTAGTAGTTAGCTACATTAAAGAGAAGACTAGCTGACCAGTAACTTTTCTACCAAAAAAAAAGAGAACAGAAGTAGTTGTGGCATCTTGGAGACTAACATTTATTAGAGCATAAGCTTTTGTGGGCTATAGCCCACGTCATCAGATGCAGACAATGGAACATATAGTAAGATTACATACATAACATACATTGGAAGTTACTATACAGACTGTGGGAGGCTAATTAGTTAAGTACTTGAGGCACCTAAGATCTTAACTAATTAGCCTCATAGTTTGTATGGTAACTTCCAACTTCTCTCTCTCTCTGTGTAACTATATCTTCTTACTATAGGTTCCATTCTATGCATCTGATGAAGTGGGCTGTAAATAAATAAAACTAAGGTGCTACAAGTACTCCTGTTCTTTTTGCAGATACAGAGTAACATGGCTGCTACTCTGAAACTTTTTCTACCAAACAGATCTAGTTGATTGTGTTCCTTATCCTGTGGTGTTCATCTAGAATTATGCTGTTTTGTTCTTTCACTGGCAGCATCTATGACTAGAAAATTTGGAGGTGGATGATAAACTACAAATTCTGACCCTTTAGGAGATATATCTCTTATCAGCCCCTTTGCCCTTAGAAGGTACTATATGAACTACTATAGTACTATACATACTATATAGAAGCTCCATATGGCTTTTGTCAATTCCAATTTATTGGAAGAGCTACTCATCCTAGTGTTGATGACGGAAGAATATCTAATAGTTTATACTGAGACTCTTGAATGGGTCCAATTGAATTTGTAAGATTATGAAGAGAATTGCAAACAATCTCTTGGAACTGCTTGAAGAATCAGCCTCATTTTGGGAGGAAGAAGAAATATTCCCTGTAGGAATATTTCCCCTTCTGTTATCTGCTGATAATCCTCCTGCATCCTCCTCTTGTTGAGGAGATTGCTGTTGGTGGTGAAGGAAGTTGTTTATCTTGAGTCTCTCTACAAAGGATGACCAGCCCTATCCCCACAAGGCTCTCAGTTCCAAAAGTTCCACTGGAGAATCCCACATGCAAAGGGAGAGGGAGAGGGTCCCCTTGGGGCACCATACCAGGGTTTACATGACTAGTACCTAGAATTTTTCCCTTGTGACTGCTTAGAGTATTCAGGCTCCAAATATTATTTTGAAGGGGGTGGTTTCCTGTGAATCGGATAGTGAGCCTGGTATGCTCTGTAGTCAACCTGATTAAATGTCTTCTTCAGAATCTCTAGGCATCCTCAACCCCATTGGTACCAGAAAGTCTGGTGGTACTAGAGATGTACTTCCCCTTTACAGCGACCCCATATGTGTATCTAAAAACAGAGTGACACTCTTCCAGTACCATCAACTCCCTTAGTAACAGAAACCTAACTGTTACTAGTAAAATGAATGGAGTAGGTATTCATTTTTTCCCTTAACTCCTTGTACCAAACTTGGCTCTAGGAGAGCCACTGTTTGAAATGGTACTGTACCTTTATGTCTAGCCACAGACTGTACTGAATGCTTGAGTCTTGTTCAGTATCCAATATTTCATGGGTATCAAAGTCTTGAACAACCAACCAATTTAGGCTTATGAAGAGTCTTATGTGGTACTATGTGTAGTAAGAAGAGGCCCTGAAACATAAATTTTTGTATCAGAGGCCCAGTCTAAGGCCTGACGCCTGAACCAAAGTACTTCCAGGCAGTGATAAGCAAAGCTGGGCTGTGAGCCAGAGGCAGATCCCACTCACAGAAGTTGGCAAGAAAAGGTTGTAAGAGGCACGTGCACACACACACATGGGCTAATGAGAGGAACTTGTGCCAAGACAGCGGCAAGACACTCCATAGACATAACAAGGAACAGGCAGGTGCATCTTAAAGACAGGGTCAAAAGGACAACATGATGGATAGATTTGTTTGAACTATGATGAGTAATCTGTCCTGCAATGGTATAACAGTAGAGCCCGGAGCACATATCTTTGACCAGCTTAGGGGGCAGTGGTGTGTCCCGCCACTGACTGAGCTGTGTCTATTGCCAGGGAGCACAAATTCGTAGTATGCCCTGTAGAGTCTACAGGGAACTATTACTGTGCTTCGTTTGACAATAAGCCTGGCTTGGGTTCCTTTCTACCTTACTAGAGTCTGTGGTTTTTGGGGGTTCTCTCGAGGTCTGCTGTGTTAGCTATCTGTACAGAGCTGGGGCAGCACACGGATGGAACATGCACACAGCTGACTGTTATCGAACAAGAGTGGAGCACCACAGCGGTAGCTACCGACACACCATGTGTTTAGAAAATGGTACTGTACAGACCTGCATATCAGTCAGGGTGGAGTTCATGTTTTTTCTAGGTACTGACAGCTCAGTGCCAACAGACTTTGGAACCTCAGCTGTAAGATTTCCCTCTGAATGGATTCCTGAGGTGACTGACCTTCTTATGGAATCTGACTACTTTGCTTCCCTCAGTGAGTTGCCACCCTCAACCTTATTGCTATGAGTTGTCCTGTTGTTCCAGATCCTAATGGGGCCCTCTGAGCCCTCTTGTTCCCTTGTACAGTGGGGTTAGACAGACCAGGAGTCAACAAACCCATCAGGGATTCCTCCATGAGAAACATATGCAGCTTTGTCTCCCTAATTTTCCAAGTCCTCCTTTAGAAGGACCTACGGATGCTGCACTTAGAAGAGATATGAGATTCCTCTAAACTTTAGAGTCTAAAGAATAAGGCAGGTTGTATAACTGTTGCTCAAGGGGATAGCTTTGCTCAAGGGGATAGCTTTCCTACACATGTCCCACACCTTTAAGCTGGGAGATTTAGGCATTCCCTCCCTAAAATTTCAAAAAAGTTTCACCCCGAAATAGCAAATAAAGCTAAGTATCCCCCAAACTGGCATAGTAAGTAACCAAGGGTATTCTCTCCAAGGGAGTACAGGGGGAAGGGAAAGAGGATGAGGAAAACCAAGCATAAAAACATGGACTTCCCTAAACCCTACAATAGTTATAGAATAAGCCTAACACTATCACTAACAACCTAACTACACACAACACTTGACTATTTAAAACTAGCTATGTGGACACTGCATCACTTTGTCTTAAACCAGAGGCAATTGAGAAGGAGCTGAACCATTGGTTGGTCTGGCACTACCCTGTAAACACTTGATACAGGTCATGAAGATAACCAGGCCACATGAGCAGACTATGCAGGCATTGCTGGCAAGAAATTCTGGATTGAAGATGCAGGTGCTGCGTGCGCACATGAAATGGAGCACTCATAGAAGCTATCACTCAAACAAGAATTTCCATTAAATTATTCTAGAACAAACAAACAATCACGTACTAGGGCCTATTGTGATAAGCACTGCACAGACAAGTAACAAGGAAGACAGTCTCTGCCCCAGAGACCTTACAATCTAGGTGTCACACAGAATGCAAAGGCTAGCGGGGTTCTGGAAGAAAAAAGTAACAATACAACTAAGGCCTTGTCTACATATAAAGTTGTACTGATATAACTAAAGGAGTATTGTAATGTTATATCCATTTAGTTAACAGGCGCAAGCTAAATTGATTTAAGCCAGGCTCAAACCTCCATAAAATGTCTAAACACAAAATTGCACTGGTTTAACTAAATAATTTTTAAAATAAATTTAAGTTAAACCAAGTAGCTTCTGTTGTATAAACAAGGTCTAACAGAATTTAGCATAAAACCAGTGCCAGACAGTTGGCATTGTGGCAGAGATAGGTTTTCCTGAGAGATTTAAAAACAAAGCTGGTCAGAAATTTTTTTTTTAAATTGCCCTTGATTTTTTTTTTCCAAATTTAAAACTTGAAAAATTTCATCCAACTAATTTAAAAGAGGATAAGTTGATATTCTGATGTTAACAATACAGGTAGATTTTCAAAACTGCCCACAAAACCTCAGATTTGTAGTAGAGTGACCAACTTTCTACTCGCACAAAACAGAACACTCTTGCCCCGCCTCCTGCTCACCTCTTATCTGAGGCCCCACCCATATCCCACCCCTTCTCCAGTCTCGGGCTGAGGAGTTCAGAGTGTGAGAGGGGGATCAGGGCTGGGGTAGAGGGTTGGTGTGCGGGAGAGGGTCAGGGGTGCAGGCTCCGGGCAGTGCTTGCTTCAGGCAGCTCCCAGAAGCAGTTGGCACGTCCCCCGTCTGGCTACTACATGAAGGTGCGGGCACAAGTTCCCAGCCAACGGGAGGTGCAGAGCTGGCGCTTGGGGCAGAGAGCACCCTGGCTGCCCCTATGTGTAGGAGCCAGAGGGGGGACATGCCACTGTTTCTAGGAGCCGCGCAGAGCCACAGCAGACAGTGAGCCTACCTTAGCCCTGTTGCGCCACCAATCAGACTTTTAATGGCCCAGTCAGCTGTGCTGACCCTTTTCAACTGGGTGTTCCAGATGAAAACCAGACACCTGGCAACCCTAATTTGTAGGCACATGTGTTTAAGTGTGGATTGGACTTTGGATATTTTGGAAAATATAGCCCACAGTTTAAAAATATGGTCATGAAAAACAGAAAATAATTCCTTCTTAAAGAAGGAGATAGGTAACAGGCATGGCTAAAGTAGAGGAAGAGGAACAGAGCATTTTTATAGTAATAACCTTAAATGTTCAGTGCTAAATAATAAAAATAATAGTAATCAGATCATGCCACTGACTGAATTGAAGGCAGCCTTCTACTGGATGCTGGTCACTAGGACTGCCTTTTTGCCTTGTTTCTGCTTTGGGGTCTGGAATGTAGCTTAGGAAAAGCTGCATATATGTTTATTATAAAGCACCAATAGGTTTTTAAAATTCATATGTGCTTTACAATGTATTTTAGGTGTGCTCTTGCTTTTGAGTATTCTAAAGAGCTCTTATGTACCATTATGGGATTTCTAATAACTGCTCACCTGTGGTTTAGGATATCTAGCATCATCCAAATGGCTCACAAGAGCACTTCATCATATCTAAAAGAGTCAGACAAGAAAGAGACTTATAAATAGAACAATGCATCAAAAAATTAAAACTAAATGTAAATGCTGTTTCACTTTAAACAAAAAACAACAATTGGCAATTATTTACACTGATCCTTTGCCCAATGGATCAATGAAACATGGAATTATAAAATGTATAATTTATGAAGGAATTCCAAACGTTACGTAAGTGACTTTATCTTGGTTTTCACATATCTCAACTGTGTTTAATTGTCCAATGCATATCTCATCCTGAATTCTCTTGATACCTCTTAATAGAATGTAGCACTTTCTGACATAAAAACCAGGAACAACATAACATGCTCACAAATGATTTACTAATTGGAATTTTGTATATATGAAATTGTATATTTGCTAATGTAAAGGTTACATACAAAGGAGAATTTAACACCACCAATGGGAGCTGTCATGTGGATCGGGGCATGCTACAGCCCTACTAGAAGATAGTAAAACATATGGGGGAAAATAATTGAGACAATAAAATAAAACTGCATTTGTCTTTAGAATATAAAAACATTGACTCCAATGTCTAATATTATAAGTGATATATTACTTGTGCTGTTTTGCCAATTTCAAGAACTGTTCACTTGTGGACTGCAGTATTCTGGATCACCCCAATGAGAAGACTAAAGAAACAGGCCCGGGAATCTTTAACCCTTAGGTACCAAGGAAGTACATTCCTTAGAACTCTTTTAGGCATGTAGCCAAGACAGTTTTCCTCTTTTCAGATATTTTTTCTGATCTTTTTGAGTAGCTTTCCTAATCTAAATGTCAGAAAAGTGGAGTGCTATTTCTGATCACCAGTTAATTTTGACAGTTATTGCTATTTGTCCCAAAGTTTGATTTCAATAGTGTCTTTGCATTGGTTATTTTGCCATTAGTTGCAATTGAAAGAGAATAGCTATCAAAATGTTAACAAGGACAGTAGTCAATCTCTGTCAGCTTTATTAAAAGCAAATACATTTACAAGTTCCACTGTAAATCTAGGTCAAGTAATGAGATTCCTGACTTATTTTCCATAAGCCAGTTATTACATTATGCAAGCAAAATGACATAACACACAATTGTTCAATTGAATCAGTTTTCCACTCATCAATGAGATCACAAAACTGCACTGTTTAAAATTTGATGCATTTAATTTTTATCTATTAGTGTAATGTATGTGGAATATTTCAGTAAAATATCTCAAAAAATTGATATTCTAATATTTCTGTTGAGGGCAAAGTAAATTGCCCATAAAATGAAATTTTCCCCCCAAATTATTTCAGAAATATCAAAACATTAAAGTGCTTTGTTCTGATAAGGTCAGAAATCTTCATTTCAACTTTTAGATCTTATATTGTAATATGAGTCAAAAGTTTTGAAAGTGTACTTCGTTTGCATTAGAGCTAGTGAAATGGATCTTCTGAATTGATTAGCACAAACAATTGCTAGCACCCAGTTGTAGTGAATTCTATACACCTAATCATCAAGAATTTAAATGTGTAGAGCATAAAATATACACCAATAATGACCTGAACTTGTTAGCTCTAAATCAACATTTGAAAAAAAAACAAAAAGAAAAACAAAAACCAACCCTGGAGATTTTTCCTTACATTTGTAAACAGTGGGCTTAATTATTGGAAATTGTAATTCTTAGCTAGCTATCTCCTCAGCTGACCAGGGGGTAATTTATCCCTTGCTGTAACTTGGAGCCCATGGGCTGTTCTAAATTATGTTAGTTGGAGTAGTCTCATTGGGACCCCTGTACCAGCTAAAGTAGAGGTCCATGCATCCTGCCTACCCCCAATTTTATCCTGATCTTGATTTGACTCCCTCTGCGTCACTATGCAGCCCTAGGATTGCTTTCAGTCCAGAGTAATCATTGGCTGCTTTGTGCTGCTGAGGTGATGCAAAACAGCCAGATCAGGAGCCAAGGATTAAGCCTTATACGTTTGTTTCAATTATATTTCAGGCTCCATTTTTCTGTTGTATGTTTTCTGCTCTGTGTTCTGCATGAGAAATTACATATACAGAATAGTACAAAAAAGACAAAGGATGCAATGAAGTCAGAGAATATCCATTTGCTGATTTTGATGTCTGGTTTACATTCATAATTTAGGTGAAGACTTGGATAAAATATTTTAATGGATGTTGTATTTTTTGAAATAGTCTTATGTTTGAAACACCGAAGTGCACCTTGATCTGCAGAGATGGTATTTGTCTCCTTGGCCTACTTCTTGCCCAGTATACCACCAAATGTCAATATTAAAACACTTAATGGTTATATTATCTTTTTTATGGACCACATTCTTTCCTCTGGTTGCAGTGGGGAAGATTAAAGAAGTAGAAAGCTTCTTCTTGGCCAAAATTCTGTCAAGCCAACATGAAAAAAAATTCCAGAATTACACATCTCCCCCATTATTATAGCCCTATCATTTTGCAATGGGTGAGCTGTGTCATACAAAGTTCTGGTCCCTACGGGCTTATAAATAGGGGAATAAAAGATACTACACTACAGATGAAACAAACAGCAGGCAGCAGTCTTTGTGGATGGAAGTGTTTTACTGACGGGGAGAGGTTTTGAAGGAAGCAAGTAGAAGGACTTGCTGTAAACTGGTTGTGAAGCTCTTCCAAATGGACATGTGCAAAGTGGAATTATACAGGAAGTCAGGTGAGGGCAAAAGGAACTAAGGGAGTGACCAAGAAAGAAGCTTGAGTGGAATAAGACTTGGAACCAGACTTCTAGAAGAGCTCTGAGGTTCAAGGCTACCTGACAGTAAATCACATCAAGAGAAAGAAAAGGAAAAAAAAACACTAAAAACATTAATGAAATTGTTTTCAGTTAATTAGGTTGTCCTGAATTCTAATCTGTTCACTGGGAACAAAGGATTTATTTCAGTAAAAATGATAGCCAGCTTCTGCAGTGAGAAAACTGACTGTTCTGTAACTGAATTGGGCCCTAAATTTGCAGCTTGGCAAAAAAGAGACAAGTGTTTTATTCTGGTGTCTGATTCCTTTGGCAGTGATGCTTCTCAATCATACGGTTCAGCACAATGCACCATTTAAGGAAGAATGTCAAAAACATCTTATGACTGGGTTGAAGGCTATGAACTGCAATATTTTTTACTAATCCTAACTAGGCAATGGTATGGTTAATGTTGGTGAAGCCGTTCTCTGATTGCAGAGGAATGACAGCGCTTGTGGCTAAGAACCCTCATCATCAGTGAATAAAGGGGACAACCCCGGAGTCCTGATGTAAAGCAATATTTAGGGTAACCTATCATCAAGCAATAATATGTAGAAAATCAGAGCGAAAAGCAATGCCAAAAATGGTTATTTGCTTTATCCTTATCAACCTGCTCCTATCCAACCTGGCAAGCAGGAACTGGAAGTTGCCAAACATAATTTATTTTTAAATCCTTTATCCACTGGCAATGCTGCATGTTGCCTAAAACCTCAAAAATATGCCTTACAATTTCATTAAGATTTTCCAGCCCATTAGACTTCACATACAGACAGCTCTTACACTAGTAGTGTCTTTGTGGGCATATTGGATGCTGCTGTTAAACACTAGAAACTTACTAGGTACTCAGCACACTCTGTAAACAAGTAATACTGAAATAACAGGAGTATCCAAATGAATGAAGTGAGATCACATTGTTGGATTTGAAGACAATCTTGTAATAGAGCCAGAGCACTTACACAGCAATACCTACTTCCTCTAGAGCTGGCAACAGGCAATATCACAAACAAATACACTTTGTTTTCACTTTCTATTCCCTTAGCACCTTTCTAGCCCTGTCCACTTGCAACCCGACTAGAGAGGAAGGGAAAGTGATTAGAGTCTGTCCAAGTATATTAAGATTCAACTTCTAGTTAGTGTAGATGATATAAATTCAGTTATTGTTAGTATTAAGCAATGTCTGCCACTGTTCTGTGGCTAAAGGCTCAACTGAGTGCAAATTTAAATCAAGGAACTGAATCACTTTCAATTAAACCCCAGAGCCAATCACTAACATTTAACAGGAAAAAAAATAGGTGCAGTGGTTTTGCTAGAAATTGTTGCTCGGTAAAGGGAGGCCCATTGTATCGCACTACAATTGAATTGGACTGCCACTGAAATACTGAGCTAAATTTCCAGAAATATTAGTATGTGAACAGTTGTCCATTGTGTGCCTCACTGAGTGTGCAATTCCACATGTTCCATACCATGTTCCAAAGGTTATTGGTTGGTTATTATTTATATTACAGAAGCACCTAAGAAGTGTAAAATATTGTATAAATATAAGACAGAGTGATGATTTCCCCATTGGTTCTAGCCATGAAAGCTGTTTTGCTAAGTAAGAACAGGGTTTTTAGGAAAGTGTAGTCATCTATTGAAACATACAGTGTAGCAGATGCAAGCCTTATAATCAGAGATTGGCTCAAACCAAAACTTCCAGATCCAAATACCCATAAATGTTAAAGGCTTTCAAAATCGAAACTCAATATTTGTGAATAGCTTTTTAATAGACTACATCAAATTCCCAAATGCTGAGGACATTTGAAATCTGAATCATAATTTTCTATTGTGTTCAATCACACAGAAAACCATAGACTAAATTCTTCAGGGAAGGAAATATGATTACCAAAACCAGATAAAGGGTAAAACATATAACCAAAGTGATTAAGGTGAGGATAGGCATACAGCTGGCTAGTTCTCTTCTTCCTTTTAAATAATATATGTTTGTATGTGTATATTTATTATTATCATCATCTGACTACAAGAATGCCATGGTAGTTAACAGATGTAAAGGCTAATGAGTTTGAGGTAAAAGGCCTAGTAACCTATGGGAAAAGGGAACCCCAACATTGGGAGGGTGAGGAAACACAGAAAAGGAAAAGGGACTTAATATGCATCAGCATAACACATTATAAAAGCTGTTTTCCAGCCTTCATGCCTTGGGAGATGCCAGGAAGATGTCCACTGATGGTCAGGATGATAATGAGGATCATGACTAACACTTTGGGTTTTTCTGCAAGAGTGGGTGTGAGTATATGAATGCTCAAATGTGGGATGTTTTGAGCGTCTTGTATTATCAATACACTTTGCTGCACTGGAGCGTTTGTGATTTTGCTAACTGTGCTCATAAATATATTACAAGGACAGGTTTCGGAGTAGCAGCCGTGTTAGTCTGTATTCGCAAAAAGAAAAAGAGTACTAGTGGCACCTTAGAGACTAACCAATTTCGTGAGCTGTAGCTCACGAAAGCTTATGCCCAAATAAATTGGTTAGTCTAAGGTGCCACTAGTACTCCTTTTCTTATTACAAGGACAGAATTCCTTTCGTAAATGTAATTGTCTCCTTTGTAGCCAACGATTTTATTTTATTGTTCATTCATTATGTGCTATATTACATCTATTAATTGTATGTTAATTGGAGTTAATTTGTAGGATTATAGAAGCCTAAGATTGATCAGTATTTAGAAGAAACACGTATGAGACATGAGTAAGACAAGCTGAAATGCAAGAACCTATAGGATGAGGCCTGCAAGAGTTTAGCTTAGCTATTTTAGGCCTTGGAGACAAGAAATGGTGACATAAGTGACTGGAAAATAACCCGATGGTGTAAGATTATGGGATAAGAGGTATTAACTGGTAATATTGCACAAAATTAATATTAGATCAAAATATATTGTAAACGCGCATCTCTCTCAGACATGTGTCTTAACCACAGGATACAGGTTGTGCATTAATGCTAATGAGAATAAAGGGAATTTACACAACCTATAGAAAATTGCAGTCCCTTAAGTTTCCAGGGGACACAGACCAAAGGTTTGACACTTTTATGGACATGTGCAGAATGTAGGTATAGACAGAATCACATTATAAAAAGGGGATGCCCAGAACGGGAAAATTGAGCTCCCTATGGGAGAATCCAGCAGGAACTATCCCTCTACTGATGATCAAGCCATGAGAGACCAATCAGACCCAACAACAGACACTGTTGTTAAGGATGTGAGTAAACTACATTTTAAACTTATGCATAGATCTGTACTGGATTTCTACACTATGTATAGGATTTCTACATTCTACAATTTTAATTGTAATTTTAATAAAACTAGTAAAACAGACTAGATCTTGTACTTGTGAATGTATGTGTGGTCACAACCCTTGGTCTTTATGTGTTACTAGAGTCTCTAAATCTGAAGCAAATAGCAGGGGTGATGTTCACTCTATTAAGCTTCAGAGGGGTAGCCGTGTTAGTCTGGATCTGTAAAAGCGGCAAAGAGTCTTATGGCACCTTATAGACTAAAAGACGTATTGGAGCATAAGCTTTTGTGGGTGAATACCCACTTCATCAGATGCATGCAGGACTCTTTGCCGCTTCTATTAAGATTGAAACAGTAGCCGCTAGAGCTGAACTCACCATGGTGTAATACCACATTACAAAATTCACTTTAAATAAAATAAAAGGCTATACCTTCATACACACTGGGGTCCTCGTAATACCATTAATATTTCTGGGTCTGGTCATGAGGCAGAACCTAGCCAAACCATTGGATGCTAACTGGGAATTAACACATAATCAATAGATCAGGCAACAATAACGAATTCCTTCTTCCATCTTTGAATGGCCAGGGGACTGCACCTATTCCTCATGGCTGAGACCTATCCATAGCAATCCAGATATTGTCATCTCCAGGTTAGATTGTTGCAATACACTCTGCTTGAAGCCGACGGTGAAGGCACACAGAAGTCCCAGCTGGTACAATGTGCATCTGCCTACCTCCCAAGGAAGACTGACCAGAAAAGAAAGCACATCTTGCTAGTGAGCTCTACATTCCACTGGCTCCCCACTCTATTCTGTGTCTGCTTCAAGGTCCCAGTCTTCATTTTTAAAATGCTTAATGGGTTGGGGCCTACCTGTCTTAACGAGCACTTTCCTCTCCATTACTCAGACTGGTAATGCTCTATGGAAACATTGTGCTTGGCCCAGCTCAAGATGAAAGCCCATGGCTGTGAAATTCTCTGCTACAAACATTTTCATCTCTGTTTTGCCTATATAGATCTTGGGCCAGCTATTTTTCATTCATGTGCTCTGAAGGTGCTCTGGCTGCTGCATATGGTACCAGTTACTTAAAGTGTCTCACTTCACTAGCTACTTTTCATCCATGTGCATAATTTGGACAGGCATTCAGACTTTCTTTTAGCAGGTAGTCTTTCTTCAGTAAAGAGAAAGGGCCAATGATGACCTTTATGGACGAAAGGAGGAAAGAATGATCTGGAACCCAGAGTGGTGGAGCCCAGGTGCCCATAATGGCAATAGTTATTAAATCTTGTTCAGTACATGGCACCCTCATCCCAAGGTGAGAGTGTGTTACAGATAGTTTCCCTTGTACATGTTTTTAAAGAGTTGCAGTAGGTATTGAGAAACCCAGGAACCATATTAAATTGCTAGGCTGTGCTGCTATATGTCTCAATTAACATGTGAGATCTCACAGTTGCAAGAGACATAATACAATAGGAGGAATAAATAGACAATTTTCAATTTGATATTGAATCTGCTGTGTAGACTGAGAGAAAGGAAGTAGCTCAGTCTTTCTGGACTTTGAACTGTTCTTGGAGGAGAGCAGAAAAGAACTTTCTTTTACCTACTCCAGATTCTGAACTCTAAAGACTATAACAGAGAAAGGAGAATGCCTTTTCAGATGATGTGTGAGAAGGAAGAAACACAGTTTGAGTCTCAAAACCTAGGCTGAGTTTCAGGCCCGGCGCTTAGATCAACACAGCAAAGCAAATTAGATGTGAAATTAGTGAGTCATAACACTCCTAATTAAAAAAAAAAAAATTAGGACAGTTTTTCCAGGATAGAACCACATTTTAAGGTTCTTCTTCAACGCTTAGCCATAGCATTTGTTCGCCATTTTGGTCTGGCCCTGCACAACCGCAAAGACTTGACAGCCTGAGAGTCCAACATCAGAACGGATTTGATGAACCCATGTATTAGGGGGTCTGCCTCTTGGCGCCTCCACCCCTCAGTTGGTGGAATTTTATCCTGGAAGTTACAAGCCACGTGGAGAACAGGTTCACTGGAACATCTTGTGGCATCCTTCTGACATGTCTGAAAAGTGTAAGGTGCTGCCTGCAGACAATGGCCCCAGTAGTCTGTAGACCCAAATGACCATAAACATCTGCATTACAGATGAAGTAATTCCACTTTATGTCCAATATACAACATTGACATTTTGTCTGGAAAGCCTCTAGCTTTGTCAAGTTTGCATAGTGTAGTGTCCATTTTAAGCTGGTCAAAAGAAAATCCAGGGAGCATTTTTGAGACACCAGACCAGGTGTGGAGAAGCATACTACTAAACAACAGCATGAGTGAAGCACTAAAGTCTTTAATTAGGTAGTGGATACCCCCCAGAATGTCTGTATTGGAAAACATAATTTCTAATCAACTCAAAACATTGTTTCAAATTAATTGCATATAGGATACTCTGAGCGCCAATTGTTTGGGTAGTAAGGGTGATGCTGGATAAGTCATTTACCCTCCATGTGCCTCAGTTTCCCCATTTTTAAAATTAAGGTAATGAGACTGACCTTCTTTCTAAAGCATATTGAGATTTACTGATCAGAAGTGCTATATAAAAGCTAGGTACTATTATGATGTCATCTGAGGAAAGATTCCTGAATCATGTTGGAGAACCAACTTCAGGAGCATCTGGAGGATTTCTATAAGCTGAAGCGCTCAGGCCAGATACTATAGTACTATACATAGGGCATACAGAATTCCAGAACAGTTCTATAAAAAGCATCTACTCTTGTAGCATCTAATATATACTGACATTCTCTCAGCAGCCAAGGCACATTCTGGTGTTTTGACACTTCCTGGCTATAACAGATGTTGTAAAGTACTTAGAGGAAAGAAATATAATCCAGAATTAACCAAGAGTTAATCATGCAGCAAGAGCCTTGTTTTGATTCTGAATACTTCACTCCTGCTTATATTAAGGCAACTGTTAAGCTTAGATACACATGGAAAACTATGGTTTCTCATATAAGCTTGCCAAAAAACTCATCCTCACTTTGTGGAAGAATGAAGTCAGAAGAAGATTAATTCACTGGTAGTGTCTCCTTCATCTGATTGAATACACTGTAAGGTCTACGTGGAAGCAAATTTGGCTGAACTCTATGTAAATTAGACTTTCAGTAGTTCTTGCAGTCTCTTTAAACAAATAAAGGCAACAGCCCTAACCCTTTCAGACCTTTTGTTTATTTATTGATTCTGGACAGACTATGCAAGTTATTTGGAAATGAATGGGTTATCACTTTTCTAGGCAGTTATAAATAGGTTAAACAGCAATACACCTGTAATCTTCTGTGGTGCAAGTTTTTCTCTTCTCTGTCTTCTTTGTGTTGTGTTTACCTTTGTGTTCACCTTTCCATCTATCATATTATAGTGCTCACAACAGCAAGCATTATAATCGAGGTTCAGATATTTTCATTATGACTGTAAAGGGGCTAGGCTGGGGCTCGACCCTCTCCGGGGAGCCACATCGGCTCGCTACACACAGTTGACTTTGGGGGAATTTGTCTGGCCACCGGAGACTCCCTCGGCAGCCCTTGCAGTAACTGGAACGAGCACTGTAGGCCCAGGCCCTGAGTCAGGATGGGGCACCAAACAGTCAGTAGCTCAGGCCCTCAGGTAGGGGCTGAGCAAATAGTTCAGTATTAACAGGCCCAGGCCTTAGGTCAGGGTGAGGCACCAAACAATCAATAGGTCAGGCCCTCAGGTGGGGGCTGAGCAACACAGCATGTGTGAATTAGCCCAGGCCTCCAAGGACCTGGGAGAGGGGGAGACTGCCACCCATGAGTTGGGTGGCTGGAAGGGATGCAGGCCCACCCACTCCACTGCGTCCCAGCCCGGGGCCCTAGCAGTGGCAAACAACCCGCTGCTGTGTCAGTGGGGATCCTGACTGCAACACACTGACATGGGTTCTGGCAGAGTTACAGCCAGACTAGGCTCAGTTGTCCCTGGGCTACTTTCTAACTTCCCTCCTTCTGGTACCTGGATGACGGTGGTGTTCTCCGGCGGGGGGGGGGGGGGTCCAGCACCATGGGTTCCTCGGGGTAGTGGACAAGCAGCAGGCCTGGTAACTCCTCTGCATTGCTGGTGCAGGGCAGGTCCAGCCAGTCTTGGCGTGCCCTGGGGCTGCAGGGTTTTCCCAGTCACGGACTAGGCTGGCTACGTCTGGCCTCCCCAGCAGCTGGTCCTCTAGTAAGCTCTGAGGGCCTGCCTTTATACTTCCAGGTCACGCCTTTCTACTTCCGGGTCGCCGCCTGTCCCTCTGAGGGGTGGGCTCAGAGCTTCCTGGCTCCGCCCACTCTGGTGTCTGGAGGGGCTCGACCCTCTCCGGGGCGGCAGGGAGCCACACTGCAATGACCCTCATTTTTACTTCCTCAGACCTTTCTGAAGAAAATTAAGCAAGGCCAAATAACACACTTTTTCTGAAACTTGAACTGGTTATCAAAGTGGTCTTGGAAGAGACTGAATGACAAAAGCTGTTTTGGGCAAAATCATAACACAAATGAGGATAAGGGCCATATGGTCTTAGACCGGCTGCTGAGGAAGTTCATTCTCCCACTCAGATAAACGTAATCCTTGATACTGACCATTTTCTCATAGTTTTTGATGACTATGGTGCAATCAGGAGCCTAGAGGTGGTCAACATTTTTTTGGTGGAATAGTGTACCATTAGAAAATGATGATTTCATTAAATTGAAACATTTCACATTGAAACATTTCATATAGTTGAAAATTTACATAAAAATGTGTCAAAGCTTTTCATTTTGGCATATATTATAATGCAAGATATAAAAGTTGAAGTGCAGTTCTTTAACCTTATCAAAACAAAGCATTTTGATTATGTTATTTTGGTATTTCTGAAATAAAAGTTTTGGAAATTCCATTTTGTGTGAAATTTATTTTTTCTTCTGATTTGAGATGAAAGGAAATTTTAGAATGTTGGAATTGCCTGGGGTATGAAATTCTGAGTTTTGACCAGCTCTACAGGGGACATAATTGCAACATGATTAATCCTGGTCCTATAATTAAAATCTTGGACCTGCACTAACACACTACTGCCCTCAGGACCATACATAGTACCAGGTAGGGTAAGACTTAAGTGTGCCACTGTAAATGTGCCTTCTTTCTCATCTATAGGTCAACTTTTAACTCGGCTGCAACTGGGATCCCTGAGTCACTTTGACCTGTAATTTAGATGGAAACCAATAAAAGTCTGAAGGTCTTGAGTTCTTCTTAGAAGCAAGATATTGCCATTGTATGTAGCAAAAACACGAGAAGAAATTGAATGTGAGCACATGGAAGACAAATGAGGAGAGAACTGATACACATGCATTGGGGGCTTAATAAGAAAAAAAGCCAGTCCTATACTTAAATTACAATTATTTTATATTTTAAATAACTTTCAGATTTGTTTTTAACATTAGCTGAACAAAAGTATAAAGCTATGTGATTCACTCTTAGAGTTTAGTGGGGGGGGGTTCTTTATTATACTAAATAAGATTAATTATAGAAACAGTAAACATGCCTGGAAGAAAGGCCTCAAACTAAAATGATTGGACATTCAGAAAAAAAAAAGACCATTTAAATGTTGTAAAATTGCACAGAAAGCTTGTTATTGCTCCCTCAAAGGATGATCTGATGACAGCATTAAAATTTTAATTAGAAGAAAATACCTTTGCACTATTCCTCACTCACATTAGAATATTTGGCATACAAACTGATCATCTTTGTGAAGTGTTTTGCTCTTACTATAGCCTTTGGCCCAGATCCATGGAGGGATTTGTGCATTCCAACATTGAGCGCTGCAACACTAAACTTTTAGGCACCCTGCCCCCTAATGGAAGCCACAAAACCTTAGGTATCTAGACTCCCTATACCAGCATTTTTAAAAGTTTTGGTAGCGACCCAGTATTGGGTTGCAGCATGTCAGGCACTGGGTCGCTCTGTCAGCACTGCGGACCGGGATATTAAAAGTCCTGTTGTTGGTGCTGCCCAGCTAAGGCAGGCTAGTGCCTACTGCTTTGACACTGCACTGAGCCCTGGAAGTGGCCAGCAGTGGGTCTGGCTTCTAGCAGGGAGGCCGCAGAACTCCATGTGCTGCCCCCTGCCAGCACTGTCTCTGCACTCTGAACCGGGGTGGGGGGGATGGCGAGAGTTGCGCAAAACTGCTTGCGCGCCTCTGCCTAGGAGCCAGACCTGCTGCTGGCCGCTTCCAGGACAGCTGGGAAGCCTGCCTTAGCACCCCCACTGCACGGCTGACTGGGAGCCACAGGAGGTAAATCTGCACCCCAATACCCTGCCTCAGCCCTGAGTCCCCCCAAACCCCTTCCTGCACCCCAAGACCCTCATCCCCAGTCCCACCCCAGAACCTGTACCCCCAGCCCAGAATCCTGACCTCCTCCCACAACCCAATCCCTTGCCCCAGCCCAGAGCCCCTCCAAAACTCCTCATTCCCAGCTCTGTTGGGTCATAAGCCTCAAAAATTTTCTTCAACTGGGTCCCCAGAAAAAAAGTTTGAAAACCACCGTCCTGTACAGTGCTTGGGAAGAGATTATTGCCTGAGAGTGGGATCCAGAAAAGCTGTCATGTTAAGAGGGGAACTGCCTAAACTAGCCAATAGCAGACACTGACAAGAGGGGATGTCTTAAACCCCACTCCTCTCTGAAGTTTGGCTGGAGGGAGGTTCCTTATCTCTGCTTGCAATCCACAACTGGAAATCATTTCCTGGAGTCAGGCACCTAAGCCATTCTTGCAAAGACAGCAGCAGTCCAGGCCTATTCCACACAAAAACAGCCCTGGGGAAGGAGAAGGTCTCCCTTATAACTTTTAGCTGAGTGGTTAGGGCACTTTCCTGGGATGTGGGATAAGTTCAGTTCTCACGTCTGCCTGATGAGGAGAAACTCTAGCCACAGGACTCGAGAGTCATTGTCATGATCTCTTTGTGGTCCAATGCATATTATTTATACACAGTGGAACAGCTTCAGCAGGAGAGATTCAGATGCAAATCAGTATAGTCCAGTGATTTGAACACTCACCTGAGAGGTGGGAGAGCCCAGTTCAAATCCAGTCTCATCAGTCAGATGGGGAATTGAACTGGAGTCTCCCATATCCTGGGTGAATGCCATTCCCTCTATCCCCCACCCACTGGGTTGTTTTGTGTGGATTTCAGTATGCTCAGAGCTCACCTACCGAAGCAGGCCCTAGAGGCAACATAGGTGGTGCAACACTTATCTTCCCCTGGTTTGAGGGTGGTGCTGGGGCTTTGGTCTGAATAGCCAGGAAACCTAACACAGCAGTGTGCAAGCTCAGAGGCAGAAACTTAGGGGCCTAGGAATTCTTAGAGTGAAGCTTTAGGCACACAGTGAATTGAGGCAGCGACTGAGCTAAGGATTTTGTGGCTCACAGTGGTGCCTCAGTGTGGGACTAGGACACCTCATCCCTTTGCGGATCTCTGGCTTTGCTACAAAAATGAGGTATCAGAATGCTGGGGGTGACAACACGTCCCACCTGAAGTCAATGGAAATGTTGCTAGTGATTTCATTGGAGCCAAGATTTCATCCCAAAACATGCTTTAGTTGAGAAGCAGTGCTTGTACCACTTTGATCTCTCTCTTTCCATTATTGAAACTAGTTAACCATTACAAATTATGTGGCCAAATCTGTGCCCATTGAAGTCAATTGAAGTTTTGCCATCGGTCACTTGTATTCCCCAACAGGTTGAGATGTGTGCAGCACCATAGGATGAAATAACTAACAAACTATCTACCTCTATTTGACTTGTATGTTGGAAATACTTGTGAGCTGCATGCCTGTGTACTTCCAGTCAAGCAATGAACAAGCCTTGTGGCCATTCACTTCTTATGGTACACTTTGATGGGGTTTATTTTAAGATTTCCCCTTCACATTGGCTTTTCAACATATAAATTGAATGGTTCACTCAGTAATTAATATAACATAGATACCTGTGTTCCTAATCTGTTATGTATATTCATCAGCCAACTTTTCTTTTTTAAAAAAGAAGAAAACAGCACCTGACACTCCTGGTTATGATCTCCTAGCAACAGAACTTTCTCTTACAATGAGTTGTCATTCTAGGGATTTATGTCCGGAATATTTTAAATAGACTTAGTTCTCCATATAGTTTATTGATCCTTTTCTTTATAGAAAGTGTATTTAATTAGACCCCGTAACATAAAAGAGTCACATGACACCTTAAAACCATCATCTATATTTCAATGTAAATCAGACCACAAGGAGAAAAAAGAGGAAGTTCATTCACAAATAACCAGGAGTTGTTTTTTTTTAATAGATTAGCTGTTCCTTATGCTGATCTCATTCTTTAAACCACAGAATGCAGCTTCTGTTTGCGCTATCACAGGTTCAAGATCTATAATCCAATGATATGAAGAACATTAACAGCAGTATTAATATTAAAATCCTTACTGTACTGGTGTCATCACAGTTGTGTTTTTCCTTCCTTCATATGGGTTTTATTTCATCCTCTACTTCTATATAGTTGGATTGATGGAGTTCTTTACCTTTATAAAGATCCACAAAATACATTAATATTTCTAAGTATTATAGTCATGGCAGCAAAGATTAGCTAAAGTGGCCTTTGAGATTACATTTTGACAGGTGGTTTAAATCTTTATTTTGTAAAAAATCTCACAAAAGTGGCAAAAAAAATAAAAAACACAGAATGCAAACTTTGTATGCTATTTGAATTTTGCATGTTTTAATGAAAAATGGGTTGATACAAAGACAATAATAGTCCCCAAAAATTACACCTTTTGGCAATTTTGTCTCACTTTTTTGGATCCCTTTTATAAGAAATCTGAAACACCCTGGCATCTGTGTTTTGCACCACATTGTTGCTCCTCATTCTGCCAAGATCAGTTAGTCCTAGGTAGCATTTATCTATAGAGCATGTATCACTATTCAGAGGTAAGTGTTGAGATAAGCACCAAGACAAACCCACTGTATTTATCAGTGAGGATGAGGCAGGCAGAGCCACTTCCATTAATGCCCAAGTGACTCCCTGTAACTGATCCTGGAAGCATACCTTCACAAAAAGGTGAATGGAAGTGAGGAAAGGAATGAAGGCAGGTGTATAACAGTTTCCCCAAACACTGTACAGCTGTTAACACACTTTCATGTTATTTCTAAGGATTGAAACATTCTCCTCTAACTTTACTTAGACTTAGGGTACATCTACATGGCAAAAATCAAACAAAACCCTGGAGCATCAAGTCTCAGAGCTCAGGTCAACTGACTCAGGCTCATGGGGCTTGCATTATGGGGCTTGAAATGGTGTGGCACCTACCCCTTGTGAGCACCCCTTCTGGTCAAGCGTGTCTGCAGTCTTTAAACTGTCTTCCCTGAAGGCAATGGTTTTGCCCCCTTGGACTGTTCTGGCCTCAGCTCACAAGCTGGGCCACTAAGTAGTTCAGATCCCCTTCTGAGGATTTATTGCTGTCCAATTGTAGGCCACTTCACCAGTGACATTTGAGAGGGATCCACGTCTGCCCACTATTCCAAGTCCCTGCCCAGGGACCCTGTGATGGGATGTACTTGCCCCTCCCTGGAGAAGAAGGGCTTAATGCCATATTGTAGGCAGAGGAAGCCACACCACCTTTCCACCACTGGGCATACTGGAACTGGAACTTCAGTATAAAAGGAAGCAGCTCAGCTCAGTCATGGCTGACCGCCAAGGAGAGAGGACACACATTGCCAGCTCCCTTTCGGGAGCTGTTGAAGTCCCAGATTGTAGAGGCTAAGTGTGCTGAGACCCAGATGATACCCTGACTGCTTGTGGAAGCCCAAAAAGAGACTGAGTCACAGAGAGCTTCGCAAGCCAATGGCCCCAGAGGCACAGAAGACTTGTGCACAGCAACACTGGAAGACAAGGTAGAAAGTAACAAAGGGGAATTAGACATTGGTCCAGTTGTGGAACCTGGACTAAGGCAGCGAGTTTCAGATGGATCCCCGCTGATCTAGTGGCAAAGCTATTTGCTGCTATCAGGGCCCTCGTTTGGGACCCAGTGGATCAGGGAGGACCTGCATCCCCCTACCCCAACCATCACTCACTGCTGTGTGGCAGCCCACTTCCTAACTGGCCACTGGGCCATGCAGTCCTGCCTAACCACTGCTGACCACAAAGCCCTGCATAGGAGGCCCCCCTTATTCATTCTGGCTGTTAGGTAATACTGCCCTGAGCCTAAGGGTGGTCATTTGGACTCAGCTGTGGTGCTATAACACCCTTCCCCACACCCCAAAAGGTGACGGGGTGTATTTGCCCCATGACAAAGAATAGCAGCCATGCACTGCCACATCCCTTTAACAAAACTGCTTTCAGTTCCCTCGGCCACTTTCCTGCAGCTTGAGCCTTGACCAATGCTTCACCCTTACCTCAGAGTTCTTTTATGTTCAGGCCTAGCACCCAGCCAGGAACGCTTTCTGTCTCCCCAGATCCATGCCGCACTGAGCTGTCCATGGTGCTGTAGTTCTCTTTGGCCAGCCAGGAGCACCACTGTACTCCTCTGACTCCACCAAGGAACTGCCTGCAGTTTGCACTGTGGTTCTTTTTATACTAGCCTGCAACCCTCTAACGGGCTAATCCCTTGCAACCTCCCTGACTGGAGGACTCTAGGCTGTTTGGAGGACTCCTCTACTAGTTCTTTCCTGGGACAGGTGTGGCAGGACCCTGAGGCCTCCACCCTTCTGGGCCTACTCCACCCTGTCACACCCCTCCCTCCCTGACAGGATTGGGGTGGTAGTTCTGTGGGGGTAATTTCTCTTCTTACACCATATTTACTCTGATTTTAGCAGGGTCCTCTCCCTCCCAGCCCTATGTCTAGAGAACATCTAAGCAGTCTTTGTCCTGGTCTCTCAGGGTCTACTCTCCGAGGACTTTCTTATCTGGAGAGTGTCTGGTCCCTTGACTCACTTTTTTCTCCCGTATTTCAAGGTCTCTGTCTAATGAGCCTCTAGCTGTGTTTCATAATCTTATACTGGGTGGAGCAAGCACTCTTTTTTATCCTCTGAATTGGAGATCTTCGGTCAGCTGTTCCTTCCTGAACTTGAGATCTTCCAGTTCTGGTTTGGCTGTCTCCAGTCATTTTGCCAGGTCCTCCTCTCTTAGGAGGGAGCTCACAATGACTACTTGGTCCACTCCCTTCCCTATTAGGGTCGAACCACAGCCACTGGGAGCTGAGGGGGGTGTGCCTAGGGACGGTCAAAGTAAACAAAATGTCTTGTGGCCCACCAGCGGATTACCCTGATGGGACATGTGCTGAAGGTTGCTGACCCCTGCTCTAGGACCACCTGATCTAGAAGCTTCTCCACCAAGATGGTCTCTGGGCAAAGCCAGCATGTTGCCAGGTCCTGTAGCTTCTGCACCACTACCAGTGGTCATGCCCCTCGTGTGAATGATTCTATCTGGAACTTTTGCCTATACACCTCTAATGTCATCCCTAGCCAATCCAAGATTGCTGCCTTCACCACAGGGTAGGAATTCACCTGCTCATTGCTTACCACATGATAAGTTGCCTGTGCCTCACCCATCAGGAATGGTGCTGTGCGGGATGCCCAAGTTGACTCTTTCCAGTCTGCTGCCTTTGATACCCACTCAAAAGGTCCAGAGGAAGGCCTCAGGGTCATCTTCTGACCTGATCTTCCCCAGGCCAGGAGCCAACTGACCACCAGTTCCATCACCAACTGGGTTTTCTCGTGTGGTGTGACCCAACCATCCCTGTAACCATTCCTGCTGGCTGGAGTGGATCTCCTGCCACCATTTCTGTGCCTCAAACTGGGATTCCTGTTGCTTCCATGGGTTCTACATCAATTGCATCAGTAGGGCCTGGGTTCTGCTGCTGCTGCATAGCAGCTTGCCACCAACATGCAAATCATCTCTTCCATATTGATCAGGTATCAGTCTGAAAGATCCCCACTTCTGGCACCAACTGTAATGGCATGGCATCCACCTCTCAGGAGTGCTTCTTCTAGTCATGTGTGTTTGCAGTCTTTAAACCATCCTGGCCCTGGTATCAGGCTGTAGCCCCAAAAGCTTCCACCATGTAGGCAGTGATTTTGCCCTCTTGGTCTGTTCTGGCCCCAGCTCTTCAGCTGGGCCATTATGTAGTTCAGATGCCCTTCCTGGGATTTATAGCTGTCCAACTGTAGGCCACTTCCCCAGTGGCCAATGGGGGTGGGGGACGGACCTGGGCCTTCCCACTACTCCAGGTCCCAGCTGAGGGACCCTAAGAATAGCAGCCATGCACCACCACATCCCTTTAACAAACTGCTTTCAGTACCCTGGGCTACTTCACCACAGGTCCAGCCTTGACCAATGCTTCACTCTTACCTCAAGGCTCTTCTATGTTCAGGCCCATCAGCCAGCCAGGAGCTCTTTCTTATTCCCCTGATCCCTGCCAGCACTGAGCTGTTCACTGGCTGCAGTTTCCTTTGGCCAGTCAGGAGCATCATCTGCACTCTTCCAGCTCTACCAAGGAACTGACTGTGGTCTGCATTATAGCTCCTTTTATACTAGCCTGCAATCCTCTGATTGGCTAACCCCTTGCAGGCTCCCTGATTGGATGCTTCTCCAGCAGTCATTCTAGGCTGCTTGGAGGACTCCTCTACTAGTTCTTTCCTGAGATGGGTTTGGCAAGACCCTGAGGCCTCCAGTGGGGGCGGGGGGTCTCTGGGCCTAGTCCACCCCATCACAGGAATAATAATAACAGTGTAGACATTCCCTCAAGCTGGAGCCCATGCTCTGAGATTCACCCCTTTTCAAGGTTTCAGAGCCTGAGTGGGAACATCTACACTGCTATTTTTAGCCCCTACCATGAGTTTTGTGAGCCAAAGTCAGTTGACCCAGGCTCTAAGACTCGCTGCTGCATATATATATATATATATATTTACGTATAGACATACCCTTAAAGAGTCTCCTGTGCCTAGTGGCACATGAGGTAACCCACTTTGTCCAGTGCTGTCTGTCCAAAGCAAGATGTTTCACTCTACCATAAGTTGTCTCCATGGTGGCAACATCCTTTTGGATTGTCCTGTGACACAACTTCTCTTCTCTTCAGGTTGAATCTAATCTAAGAAGTACCTTGTGCTTCTGCCACTGGGTAGCCTGATGACATGATCAAACCCCGGCAGCCATCTGTCTGATTATTGAATACTCTGTCTGCTGACCCATGTGGAACAACGTTTCCACATTGGTTACAGATCTCGCCAATAAATTCCCAAATTTCTTCTTAAACAATGCTGTTAAAATGCATTCAGCTTTTTGTTGTGTATTTCCACCATCTGCCCTGTTTCTGATGGAGTGTTGGAAGGGCAATACCTTGTACAATCTCATTTTTACTGTACAGATGTATCTTTTTACTCTTCCAGATATTTGACTGATGGGAAAATGATTCACTGGCTTTACCAGTTATTGCCTTCACCTCTTTAGTGAGCTGGCCATTAGGAGATATTGTACTTCCAAGATAAACAAAGTTATCAAATCTTTCATACTCTTCTCCATCAATCACATGTTGTCCAGTGTTGAGAGCAATCTCTCCAATCTCAATTATCTTGGTCTTCTGCATTGTAACATGAAGTCCCACTTTGGTAGCTTGTGCTTTTAGGCTCATAAAGAATCATTTCCTTCCATCCAAGTTGGTATCCAGTATGACTATATCATCTGCAAAATCTAGTTCTCACACTTTATCTCTTGCCCAGACAATACCAGTGTCCTTGGAAGCAGCTGTCACTCTTCTCATTACAAAGTCTGTGATAATGTAGGAGAAGTGGGGATAGCACACAACTTTGTCTTTCACCAGTAAGGATCTGAAACTATTCCGTGTCTCCACTCTGTGTCCTGACACAGCACATGAACTTGTCATAAAAGTTTTTATTAAATTAACAATCTTTGCTGGAATTCCATAATGTCTCAGGGTCAACCAGAGGGCTTCTCTGTGGACACTATCAAAAGCTGTCATAAAATCATTGCAGTTAAAAATGATCTGGTACTGATCTTTCTCAGTAAGTCTCCTCAAGGTGAAATTCTGAACTGAAAGTGACTTAATGGATCAAAATCCAGCCTGTCCTTCCCTAAGTACTTAGTTGACAGCAGTTTTCATCCTATTCAAAATAATAATGCAAAAAACTCTTTTCCGGGTAGAGATAGGACTGTCACCCCTCTTCAGTTTTCATTAATAAGGATCTTGTAGGTAACACAATCTTCTCCAATCTTTTTCTCAAGCCATTCTATGTAGCCTGCACATGTAATTCACCATCACTTCCTCTTCAACTTTTAACATTTCAGCATCTATCTTGTCATAGCCTGGTACTTTACCACTTTTCAGTTGTTTTATGGCCCTAGTTACTTCCTCAAAGGCAATTACTTCTAATGATATAAGTAAAGCCACTAATTCTTCACATCTCTTAATGCGTGTTACTAGTTCTGGCTGGTTGAGCACAGCCTGGAAATATTCCATCCGACAGGCTCTCTGTTCTTTCTTTGTGGTTAAAATTGTACCATCTTGAGCCTTCACCATGCCACAATGGTTTGAGAATTGTAATGTCAGTGGTTTGGATACTAGAAGAAACTTTTTAGGATCCCCTCTTGTACGCATCCTCAGTTTCTCTTACTTTATTTTCCATCCATTCTCTCTTCTTTTCTGGCTGATCTCTTAAATTCCTTGTCTTTGTCCACATATTCTTGTTGAAGAATAGTTCTTTTAATGCTGTCTCATTCTTAATGAATTGTTTCTTTAGTTCTTCCCTCTATTCAACAAACCTCTGTGCATTTGGTTTGAGCCATTCTTGTTTCTTAGATCTTCTCACCTCAGGGAGACTGGCTGCACCAATGCTTGCTTCTTTGAAAATCTGCCATTGTTCTTTTATGTCATCTGTCAGTGTCTTTAACTCTTTAAAACTATTCAGTTGCAACATGAAATGTGCCTTCATTGCTGGATCTACTAACTTACTAGTAAAAAGAAAAGGAGTACTTGTGGCACCTTAGAGACTAACCAATTTATTTGAGCATGAGCTTTCGTGAGCTACAGCTCACTTCATCAGATGCATACCGTGGAAACTGCAGCAGACTTTGCATCTGATGAAGTGAGCTGTAGCTCACGAAAGCTCATGCTCAAATAAATTGGTTAGTCTCTAAGGTGCCACAAGTACTCCTTTTCTTTTTGCGAATACAGACTAACACGGCTGTTACTCTGAAACCTAACTTACTAGTATCATACATACCCTCTGCCTTACATGGTGTTGCCTTCCTTAGTTTTATTTTGACTGTCCCAATAAGAAGATGGTGGTCGCTTCTGATGTAAGCACATTTATACACCCCGGTGTCAAACAGTGATTTTCTCCGGCACCTACTAATAGCAACCTGGTCAAGCTGTTTCTGAATGAAACCATCACTTGATCTCTATCAGTTCATGCCTTTCCTTGTGTAGAAATAGTGTTCCCGCAATTCAAAGAGTGTATAGGCCACAGAGTCCAAAAAAATGTTCTTCACTCTCATCCTGTTCTCAGATGCCATGTCGGCAAATAATGTGTTCATATCCAGTGTTATCACCAGCCTGTGCATTTAGCTCTCCCATGGGTTGTTTTTTCTCTGGGTTGTTTCTATAACACAAAACATTTTTACATGGACAGGTTGTTAACCTACCTTACAACCCCCTACCAGGAGGACAGGTGGGCTGCCTTTAGTCTGGATTCTATCCTTTGAACTGTCTAGCTTTGGTGGCCCTACAAGGAGTTATACTCCTGCCAGCATAGCTCTCAAGGTCACTGGAACATGCAAGCATTCCACCACATCAAGGCATAGTCCCTGGGGAAAGTTCCCTAACTTTGCCTTCCTTTAATCACTACCATAAGGAGTCTTTCAGGCAATCACAGCACACATCCCTCCCTCACACATGATGGGGGAAGATATGGCAGGATGAAGAAAAGCCCTGTTGGGGAAATTTTAAGGAACTTTTCCACAGATTCATACAAAGGGACAGTGTGATCATCTCCTCCTGCATAACACAGCCTAGAAAGCTTTAAGCTCCCTTAGCTGCAGTTGAAAACCTCCTGAGAGAGCACTGCAAGCTTTGGCCACCTGTTGCAACTAATCCCAAGATCAATACAGTTATACGTAACACAGGGTATGTCTACACTATGGAATAAGGTCGAATTTATAGAAGTCGTTTTTTTAGAAATTGGTTTTATATATTCGAGTGTGTGTGTCCCCACAGAAAATGCTCTAAGTGCATTAAGTGCATTAACTCGGCGGAGTGCTTCCACAATACCGAGGCTAGCGTCGACTTCCGGAGTTTTGCACTGTGGGTGGCTATCCCACAGTTCCCGCAGTCTCCGCTGCCCATTGGAATTCTGGGTTGAGATCCCAATGCCTGATGGGGCTAAAACATTGTCGCGGGTGGTTCTGGGTACATATCGTCAGGCCCCCCTTCCCTCCCTCCCTCTCTCCGTGAAAGGAAGGGCAGACAATCATTTTGCGCCTTTTTTCCTGAATTACCTGTGCAGACGCCATACCACGGCAAGCATGGAGCCTGCTCAGGTAACCATCACCGTATGTCTCCTGGGTGCTGGCAGACGCGGTACGGCATTGCTACACAGTAGCAGCAACCCATTGCCTTCTGGCAGCAGACGGTGCAATACGACTGGTAGCCGTCCTCATCGTGTCCGAGGTGCTCCTGGCCACGTCGGCTGGGAGCGCCTGGGCAGACATGGGCGCAGGGACTAAATTTGGAGTGACTTGACCAGGTCATTCTCTTTAGTCCTGCAGTCAGTCCTATTGAACCGTCTTATGGTGAGCAGGCAGGTGATATGGATTGCTAGCAGTTGTACTGTACCATCTTCTGCCGGGCAGGCAAGAGATGAGGATGGCTAGCAGTCGTACTGTACCATCTTCTGCTGAGCAGCCATGAGATGTGGATGGCATGCAGTCCTTCTGCACCGTCTGCTGCCAGCCAAAGATGTAAAAGATAGATGGAGTGGATCAAAACAAGAAATAGACCAGACTTGTTTTGTACTCATTTGCTTCCCCCCCTCCCCTGTCTAGGGGACTCATTCCTCTAGGTCACACTGCAGTCACTCACAGAGAAGGTGCAGCGAGGTAAATCTAGCCATGTATCAATCAGAGGCCAGGCTAACCTCCTTGTTCCAATAAGAACAATAACTTAGGTGCACCATTTCTTTTTGGAACCCTCCGTGAAGTCCTGCCTGAAATACTCCTTGATGTAAAGCCACTCCCTTTGTTGATTTTAGCTCCCTGAAGCCAACCCTGTAAACCGTGTCCTCAGTCACCCCTCCCTGCATCAGAGCAACGGCAAACAATCGTGCATCTGAGTTGAGAGTGCTGTCCAGAGCGGTCACAATGGAGCACTCTGGGATATCTCCCGGAGGCCAATACCGTCGAATTGTGTCCACAGTACCCCAAATTCGAGCCAGCAAGGCCGATTTAAGTGCTAATCCACTTGTCAGGGGTGGAGTAAGGAAATCGATTTTAAGAGCCCTTTAAGTCGAAATAAAGGGCTTCATCGTGTGGACGGGTGCAGGTTTACATCGATTTAATGCTGCTAAATTCGACCTAAAGTCCTAGTGTAGACCAGGGCACAGTAAGTGTCAGTGAGAATGTATGAATAGGATTAATTATCTGGAACTGTACTGGGCACACAGAAAATGTTATGTTTCCAGTACCTCTCACCATCTCCAGAGCCGCAAAGTTGTGCAGGAGGTATTAACTGAAGACTGTTTCCTGGGCTCCAGTGGTTTAAATGTAGGCACTGTCCGCATCTGGGAAGGGAACAAGGGAGTGATAGGCAACCTTAACTATTCATTAACAAAGATTTGTTGCAGTGAACTATAACAGAAGTGCAGTCTGGGTAATTGTTATCTGGTACGTGCATTATTACTATAATATTTTGTTTCTATTTCACTGTGTTAAAATAAAAAAAAGTTATAAAAATACTTTAAGAGTTAGACCTGCCCCTAGATCTGTTCGGTTGGGGATGATGTGAAGAGAAATAAGGGCTTACGGTGTCTGCAAACAGCAGGGCAGTATCTTTCCATGGTGGTCAAGAAAACAATAACAGTCATCTCTGTCTATCACACTGACCCACATAGTGCAGCTCCATGCCAAGCCAGCTAACATGTATTCTGGAGTCATAGCATGTGCTAGTCAGTAGCAGTGCTGCTCCTCTTCACAACAGCAATTAATCATGTCATTGTGAATTCCCCAGGGGCCACTTGGAGGGATTCTACCCTGGCTAGGAATATTCATGAAGCAAGGAATGCATCTATTATCATCCTTGCTTTCCCTTGCCAGCTTAGGATTTGTCCCTAACCCCTTACTTGCCCGAGTAACCATATTATTTTTCACAAAGCTAACAACCCTTCACTAACTAGCTGTGAGAACAAAGGAAACATAACCTTTCAATGATTCATTTTCCCTCTAAATTGTTGTATCTGATGCGATCATCCTCAAAGTTTTTCCTTCTTGCGTTCAAGTGAAAACTCCAAAGATGAAAAATTCTAAAGCACTGCATGTCAGTGGAAACTGTTTAACTGAGAATGTGGTATTAAAATTAAAATATAATCAGAACAAGTTTAAAAATTGTGAGTTCCATGGGGAACAAGGTTTAGAATTCTATGTTTTCTACAGTGAGGAAAATACTTAGTAACAATGTTCTGTGTTCATGAGTAATAAGGAGTGATGATGAAAACACAGAGGCAGATAGCAAGAGAAGGCAAATAATTAACAGTACTAGAGAGCTACAAAATGTGTACTTCTGTTTTATGGTTAAAATAAGCAAAACACAACATATTTTGCATTTTACATAAAAATCTCAATAAAAAGGAAGTTAACAAAACATTATCTCTGTTTCAAAATATCTTTGGTTTTGCAGATGTTACCTTTCCATTTACTGCCTTTCAGCCATGTGGGAATAGAGTAAATGAGAAAGTAAATGAAAATGCAGTATAATCAAAACCTAAATTCTATAACACATTACTGTAATTCACATATTTTACAATACGTCGTACTCTGCAAACTCATAAGATTTTTAATGAGAAAAGAAAATGACATTTAATATATTCAGATGGTGAAGGTTGTTATAAGAAATAAAAACTGCACAATATTGACCCAGTCAGTGCACAAATTAGAAACAGCAAAGATACGGTACGTTCTAGGTGTGATTTAGTCACCTCACTGCCACTGTTACAGTATTCAATAATCTAGTTCATTTTTAGAGCAGCTTATAACTTTCTACTGTAACTGGTGCTAAGCCTGGATGTTCCATTCCTGGTGGTGATATACTATAGAGAATAGAACATTATTAATTTAGACATGCACAATGTGAACCAGTCATGCCACATTATAATTGCTCAGCAAGTAAAATATAAAGTCTCAGAAAATCTTATTCAAACCATTTCTAGGCCTCAACTCAGGGGAAAAAAAGATCAGATTGTATGAGTCTCACTGTCTATTTGGGGTTGCCAATAAACTTGGATTTTGCCAAAGTCTTTTAAAATGTTCTGACTCCAGTGAGTTTGATCCTGAAACTGTTGGCTCAAATACCAATAATGACTGGTAAAACTAAAATCTGCTGCACTAAAGATAAGACTGGATCACAATAACCATAAGCTTCCAACGTGAAGGAAGAAAACATGCTTTTTTAAAACAATAACTATCTGAATGTTCACAGTAATGTAGTATTGCTATTGAGAGAAGCAGGGAATGTTTTTCCACAGACTATAATATGGAAAGTAGTATTAAAATGGTTTCTGTGGTAAACCCATAAATGGTATATCTTTAGCTAGTTTATTTGCCTCAAAGATATGGAACATAATATTGTTTTCATTCTTAAAGGCACAATACATTTCTCAAGCAGGGTTTTCCTACATCCATCCTGTCGTGTAAGATATATATCTTAGAACAGAAACACTCCAATTTAATAAAAAGAAAAATAGTATATAATTATTTATATATACAGCAAGAGAAAAGTTATGCATAACTAAAAATACTTCTAAAGTGTTTTCAAACTTATTCAATTCAAATACATCTATTGCTCTGAGTTTGTGTGCATCATTATGAAAGTGTGAGTCTGGTGCTTGGAACATAGACTGAGATTTGATAATAGTGGGTTTTATTCCCCACTTTATCACTGATTTGCTGTGTGACTCTGAGCAAATCATTTTACAACTTGGCACTTCAGATTCCTCACCTGTAAAATGATTTATTACATGATTCACAGGGGTGTTGTAAGACTTAATTAATTACATGTTTGTAAAATTCTTTCAGATCAACAGATTAAAAGGTGCTAAATAAAATGGTTAGGTATTATGATTAGGACACATTAGCATGTCCATCCATTAAAAAACATGTACCTTAAAAGCTAGGCCAAGTTTTGGTTGTCACATGCACCTTTTAAGCATGTCAAGAAATCCACCAGTGAAATTGGTGGCATGACTATTTTCCCAGACTAAGTTTGGATCTCCCCAAAAGTAGCTCAGAAGTCTTCCTGCAGTCCTGAAGAGAGGAGTTTCCAAGACACAATCTGGAATGAGTTTAAGGCAAGACCTCATAGTCTGTGTGTTTGTCCACTATGCCCCTGCCTCAGCAATGGCAATTATAGATGCAGTTGTGCAGACTATTAATGCTCTGAGCAGAACTATTCCTTGCAGTGGGGGCTGTGGGAGGGAGTACTATCAGTCAGAGAACAGATTGTATGGTATTCTGCTTTTGTATTTTTAATGCATATTGGTTTGGGGTTATTTTCCCCAATAGACTGAAATTTGGCCATAAAGTAAATTACTTTTGACCGCTTTCCTTACCATATTTGCTACAAAAACAGGGATATAAATTCCATGCAGTTGGAAACTGGGATGCCTTGCAGGAACTGCACCTTGTATCTTCTCTCGCCTGGCTTGCAAGAGAAGCGAAAGTCCTACAAGTAGTACAGAAGATGGCAAACCCTCATCCTAAGTCACTACTGCAAAAGTCCCACTGTTTCAAGAAAGCACAGAAAGAAATCAGGCAGTTCATTTGTGGCTATTTGTTGCCCAATCCCCCTCACTCCAGCCCACCACACCCTAGCTCCCTTGCAGTAGCTGTGAAAAGGGTTCTAACTCAGGGATGAAGAGTGGGTGGTTTGTGCAGGGATACTCACTTTGAGTGAGTGAGTAAGTTGTTTAAGAGAAGGATCTACTTCATTTTTGTTTAAAGAAAAGGAGTACTTGTGGTACCTTAGAGACTAACAAATTTATTTGAGCATAAGCTTTCGTGAGCTACAGCTCACTTCATCGGATGCATTCAGTGGAAAATACAGTCGGGAAATTTATATACATAGAGAACATGAAACAATGGGTGTTATCATACACATCTGTCTGTATCTGTACGAGTTTTTTCATGAAGTTGATAGATTTCCACTCCATGTGGCTAAATTCAGTGCCTTCCTTTCAAAATATCACCATGGTCATGTATGTGAAAACAAAACCACCCCCTCCCACCCCCTGCCACCTGAACCTGAACAATTATAAAAAAAAATCAGCTACAAAAATCCTTCTGTTAAAGGCAGTCCTACTTAACTGTGCCAAAAGTTTTGGAAATTGCAAGATTTTGTCTCATTTGAGTTGTAACAAAGTATATTTTGCTCAGGAAGTCATCTCAAATAGAAGAATACTTTTGACCCAAGAGATTATTTAATTTAAAAATATTGATGTACTTCGCTTTAAGAAAACACCCTTTTCTAGGAAAGAACATTAAGAGCCTTATTCGTCAATATTTGACATAACTGCCTGTATTTCTACTTCTGTGCAAGTTTGCTACATGGATGAATAGGTGTGTTAGCTGTAATACAAAAGGATACCTGGAATATTGGTCAATTTACTGAAATCTGTAATGGGAGTGGGTGGGAGACTTGATGACCAGCTCCTTTATTGACAATTTTAAATAAGATAGATAAAAAGAGACATTTCTTATCTTTGGACTGGATGAGAAAAGTGAGCAAATCTCTTTAACACCATGTAATCTTTAGAAAAGTGGCATTTCCTCTACTGCAAAATGCATAGGCTGGTTTCATAACAGAATGTGGAAGAACTGCCAGACAATAGACAGTTCTTACAGCTACTGTGACATGACCATTTAAGATTCCCCAAACTTTGCTGCCTCTATATCCATTCATGTAACGGAAAATATTGTATATTTATCATTATATAATTAAATGAATGTGGAATGAAGTGGGGTAGGCTGAATTTACACATTGTGCTGAAGAATCTAGTATTAGTCAAAATCAGAGACAGAATTCTATGTCAGATGGACCATTGGTTTCAGAGTATGGTCTTTCACACATTCTTAAGAAAACAAATTAGTTGGAGCTTATAGAAAGTCTCAGAATTTAATAGGGATCAGATAAATAGGATGGTATGGAAATTGCTCTAAAATCTATGGAAAGACAAAGACTTTCTATGGGCTGTAAGACTTGATATACAGTAATAATGATACAGCACAAGAAAATGGAGCATAGGACAAAAGCAGAACATCAAAATATGGAATGAAGTATGTTTGGGATCACAGACATTACAAAAGGGAAGAAAGTAATCCAAGATGAAGTCATTTTGATGACTGAAGAAAATGATATTGCAAAAGTCTCTTTTATAAGCTAGAAAATGGACTGTAACTCTAATGCAATGGATGTAGAAAGCAGCCTCCAGTTTTGGATGTGTAAAGAAAAATGAACAGAGTTTGAAGAAACATGTGGCAGTAGCAAAGATGGTTGGTGCAAAAAGGTGTGGACTTTGTCATAGATGAAGTATCAATGTGTTTATTGTAATTTAATACTGGTTTGAACAGAGCTTTTGCTTTGAGACAGTTAACTCTATCTTTATTTCTTAAGTTATTTTGCTCAATGCTGCCTTTCCCCCACCATTCTTGAGTATGACTTTGGGCTGCACTTTTGTGACTCAGTTCAATGCACTATTACATGCTGAGGAATCTGTGCTGGTGAATACTGATTTTAAGTTAAATGTGAAATGCATGTGATGTGATGTTTTTCATGTAAATCACAGGCTTAATAATCTCAGATAGAGTGTAAGATTTTTAAGGTGAAAGTCCCAAAATAGCAAAAGAATTGATTAGGGCTTTTCATTCTGCACAGTGAAGTTCTTTGAAATTATGTTTAAAGTATCATCAACTTTTTCTTATATTACAAACAAAAAATCTACAATAAAATAAAATTAAGGTTGCAAAGTCAAGCACTCAGAAGTTTGGAAATGCTAGAATTAAGGTTGTCTGTGCAACCTTAATTTGCCACTCCTTGCACCCTTGTGCATATGCATTTTGATCATTTTAAAATATGTGATCATATACTGTTTTTTTCCACAGGGCCTCATTGAATGCAAAGAATGGATGATACCCTTAATAAGTATCAAGTCAATATTTTGTTTTTTTCTCGTTCTTTAATGTATGTTCCTTGGCCACATTTACTGCACAATATTCAAACCTTACTCTGAGGACAGAATTATTAATTTCCTCATAAATATTTTTTTAAATGCTCATCATGGTAGCATCTGAGTGCTTCACAAACATTAATTTATTTTTCCTAGTGCCCTGTGAGATGAGAGAGTATTATTATCAACATTTTACAGATGGGGAACAGAGGTACAGAGAGTTTAAGTTAAAAAGATTCCACTAATTTTGGGTGCCCAATTTGAGATACCTTGGACCTGATTTTTCAGAGTACTTAGCATTTTATAGAACTTTATAGTACAAAGCAAAGCTTCCATTGGCTTTAATTGCAGTTGTGCAGATCACCACTTCTGCAAATAAAACTTCAGAGTCTCCAGTCAGAAAATGAGGAGCACACGATTAGTGACCACTTGTGGAAAGAATTTGGCTTAAGTGACTTACCTACCCACATATGTGGCAGTCAACTGCCTTAACCACAAGACCATCCTTTCTCTTCCTACAGTCCCCTGCTTCATTTGCTACACACCTTTAAACTTCTGCAACAAAAGAAGCAGAGCTCCTACAGACAGTTTCCTTCACTACACAGCCCTGATTCATCCCCAGAGCAGGGCCATGGTATGGACTGATTAGGGCAGGGATCCTGGGGGCGTGGGAGGAGGGGGGGAAGTGTGATCATATAATAAAAGACTGTGTCATAATATACGCACCAAGGCTGGAGCATGTCCAGTGTGGATAGAATCTTTGGAGATTTTAGCTGTTAAACTCTAAGAATGTCTCTACTGAATGGGTGAAGAAGCTACTTGCCTTTCAGTAGTTTGAGTTCTTCAAGAGTTTTTTTTGTCCCTATGGGTGCTCTACTGTGGGTATGTGTACACCCTCAACTGAAAAATGCAATGCAGACTCTGCAGGCCCAAGCCTGCAAAGAGCAGTGCCTCATGTTTCCCAACAAGAGCACATAAGGAGGTGTGGACCCAGCGCCACTCAGTTCCTTCTTGACTGTGAAGCAGAGCCACCGGATCTGAGGGGAAGGAGGGCAGGAAGTGGAGCACTCATAGGGACAAAACATCTCAATGAACTCAGATTACAGTAAGGTAAGTACCCTCTCCTTCTATATGTCCCCGTGGGTCCTCCACCATAGGAAATACCCCAAGGAGGAGGTGGGTGCTAAGGATGCAAGCCCAGGACAGTCCAGAGAACTGTATCACCAAAGGTAGTGTCATCCCTGGAAGCAGGTAAGATGGCATACTATTTGGCAAAGGCATGAATGGAAGTCCAAATTACAGTCCTACAAATGTTGATTATGGGAATATAGAGCTATAGATGTGGACTGAATGTGCTGTCATTCTGTAACAGGGCTTGTCACAGGATAGCTGGTCCCTGTGGACAGAGTAGGCCCATCTCCCCTGCATCAGAGCATGTGAGTCCAATCCAGACAGTTAAAGGGACCTGGGGGGAGGGATAGCTCAGTGGTTTGAGCATTGGCCTACTAAACCCAGGGTTAGGAGTTCAATCCTTGAGGGGGCCATTTAGGGATCTGGGGCAAAAATTGGGGATTGGTCCTGCTTTGAGTAGGGGGTTAGACTAGATGACCTACTGAGGTCCCTTCCAACCCGGATATTCTGCTTAAAAAGGGCTGCTAGTGAGCAGGAAGAAGGATGATTGATTGAGACAAGCTGTGCCTGGGGAGTGAAAGCCACAGGGAAATGGAGTAAACGCCCATGGTAGGTCTCTTGAAGCAAAGGGTCAGGTGCTCAGGGGATAGCCCTGAGGCTGCTGTCCCAGAGAGGAGACAGAGCTAGTTAGAAGTAGGAAGTTGCCAGAAGTCCTGAGGGGGATGGAGCTGAAAGTGAGGATTGAGTTAAAAGACTGTTTTCTATTTGCTTACTTTGCTTCTGTCAAGAAAATAAATCACCTTGGGTGTGACAGTGTATATTTGAGATCTGGGAAGAAGGCCTGCTCAGTGACAGAACTGCATCCCAGTGGATTCACAGCAGGTTAAAACGCAACCCAAAACCCACTTTGACAGTTTTTGAGTGGAAATAAGTTGACCCTTCCTCCACTCTGCAAGTGATACAAATAGCCTTGGAGAAGCCTGAAGTTCTTAGTCCTGTCAATGTAGAAGGCAAGAGCCCTTATGACACCTTATGACAGGCTGGTCTCCTCTCTGGAGGCATGAGGTTTTGGGTAGAATACTGACTGGCAAATCTCTTGGTTAATGTGGTATTGCATAGACACCTTCAGCAGGAAACGAGGATGAGGCACAGCGTAACCTTCTTATTACAGAAGGTTGTATATGGTGGATCAGCCATAAGAGCACTGAGCTCTCACATTTGCTTAGTTGAAGGGATGGCTGTGAGGAATGAAGGCATGAGGGAGAGGTGGAGGAGAGAGCAGGTAGCCATTGATTCAAAGTCGGGTTTTCTCAGGGCACTGAGAACAAAATTGAGGTCCACTTGTGGCTCGGTTCTGTACAGGGGAGGGAAACAAGTTGAATAAGCCCTTGAGGAATCTGGCTATAGTAGGCTAGAAAAAATGAGATGCCTTCAACGGTTGCGTTGAAGGCTGTGATAGCAGCTGAATGTACTCTGACTGAGCTCATCGATAGACCTTTCATCTTTAAATGCAACAGGTGTTCCAGGGTTTTGGAAAGTAGAACCTTGGGAGGAGTGAAGGCTTGGGAGTGAGGCTTGGGAGGAGTGAAGAAAACACCAGGAAAGAGAGTGTTTCCTCTTTTGAAGGTAAGTTTTCTGAATTCTAGGTTTTTTGCTTGATAGCAGAACGGAGTGGTTCTTATCTGAACAGGTTAGCACCATATTCGAGAATTGTGCTCAGGTTCAAGGAGAAGATGTTGGGTGGATCAAGGTCCCTATGTTCTGTGACAGAAGATCCTTCCTTCAAGGAAGTCAAAGAGGTATTTGTGACAGGTTCCCACCTGGGTGCCACTTGGAACTGGAGCATCACTGAGCCCACTTGACCCACCAGCTTGGGGTCCCTTTACACTGTCCTGCTGTGACAGGTCCTCAAGTCCCCTCCAGCACACATACAGGTAGGGATACACCTGTCTGTGTACCTATCTGTGCAGCTGTAACTACACACAGATGCTGAGATCAGCTCTGCATGGGAAGGCTCAGCTAAGGCACCTCCCAGTTCCTAAGGCATGCACCCCCTCTGGAGCGTAAACTCAGAATTATACTGTCTTGAGCTGCACAGAGAAGTGTACAGTGTTAGCTCATGAAATTCGCCCCCTCCCTCAATGTGGAGAGGAATATACACACCTTTCTGCCTCCATTTATAAATTCCACACACTGCTTTTAGACAAAACAAAGCAAAACAAGTTTATTAATTACAAAAGATAGATTTAAAGTGATAAGGGATAGCAAACAGATCAACACAGATTATCCAGAAAATAAAGAAAAACGAAATGTAAGCTTAATATACTAAAGAGACTGGATATGAGTAGCAAATTCTCACCCTAATTGTTTATTTAGGAGGTTTTCAGAGATTCTTGACGGCAAGCTGCACTTGCTTGAAGCTTAAAACCCCAGGTATTTCTTTCACAGGCTAGAAATCCCTCTAGCGTGGGTTCAGCCCTTCTCACCTAGTCCAGTCTTTGTTCCTCAGGTGTTTCCAGCAATCTTCTTGGGTAGGGAGTCAGTGAAGAACCACGTCCCGGCCTTAAATAGCTTTTGCATATGGCAGGAACCCTTTGTCTCCAACTTTAGTTCTCACACCTTTCAGTGGAAAAACACTTGTATTCTATGATGGCATCCAGTAGCAGATGTCTTGGTCAGCCATGTCTGGAGGCTGTGTGTAGGGGTTCTCAGGAAGACTCCCCAGTGGGAGATTAGCATCTTCTAAGACCTATTGTTCTCCCTAATGGCCCTTCCCAGCCAGCCATCTAGACTATTTGCATTCTGCCTAGTGGGCATTCCCCAGTGTAAACACATTTGCAATAGATGCATAGACAATATTCCTAACTTTAGATACCAAAATGATACATGCATACAAATAGGATAATCATATTCAGTAAATCATAATCTTTTCAATTATATCTTACATGACTTAACTTACATAAAGTACATCATAGTTATGCCGTAATCATAATAATATTACTATGAAGAATATGGGCCACAGTATTGCTACAGAGATGTGAAGAAGATTTGAGTACCACACTTGTCTTGCTGAGGAATGCACTATGAGAATAACATTACTGTTTTCTGGCATAGTTTGAGTAAAGTCTTTAGGATTAGAGGTGGAGGCAGGAAAGCATATAGTCAAGTATGGGGCCACGGTATTATCAGGTTTGGTGAAAGAATCTTTGCAAAGTTTCTTAGGACTGCAGAGATCCCAAAGGGAAGGACTCTGTACTAGTAGGGTTGTAAGCCTCATTTGAAGCCTTGGAAACATTTTTGGGATGGATAGCTAAATGAAAGTAGGTTTCTTGGCGGTCAAGGGCGACAAACCATTCTCTAGGATCTAGGGATGGGATTATAGTGGCTAGTGTCACCGTCCCGAAGTGCTGGGAAAGGATATTGGTGTTCAGATTTCCCCTCTTGGGAACTAGGATATTGTTGGAATAGCACCCTCTTCTGCTGAACTCTGAGGGAACTGGCTTAATTGCCCCCAAGTGTTTGAAGGCTTCATGCTGACAAAAGAGGCAAGGAGCTGGGAAGCAGCATGGACATACAGCCTGACTGTTAAGGGTGCCAGTCCATTTGCTTCTTTCAAAAGAGAATTGGAGAAAACTTCACAAAAAATCCTCATATTTCTCATCCTGCTGCAGAAAGACCCCTGGGAGATGACCTGGGGTGAGGTGAGAGAAAGGACAATTGGATCTGTGTTTTCTCAGCTAATAATGTTTGAAGCAAAGTACGAGCTCCAGTACAAAACCGAAAGGTAAAAACATCTATCTTATACTTGGAATACAAAACTCAAAGATGATATTTCAATGATATATCTGTTTTGGTTGCCTTGAAAGTTTAGCCAATTTTATAACAAAAATGCTTAATAAAATCCACCTTATTTCTCAGAGTAGCTGCATGTTATTTTACTCTTAAATAATCATGGGCATTCCCTCACCAAAAGTTGACAAGTAAATCCAATAAAGATCCTATCCAATAAAGATTGCATGTTATTATGATAAATTAATTAATAATAACCAATAATAAATTATACCAGCACTGATTTTATTATGAAGGAGAATAAAATATTTTTTGTTTACAGCATTAAAATGAAACTATGGAAACCTTCTTGACTGCCAACTGCTATCAAGAATTAATGATTTACAAAAACCAAGAAACACTTTTTCTGACCTCATTACAATAACAAAGCTATCTAATTCTTCTACAAGTCTCTGTGGCAGAACATAATGTGGCTGTCTTTAATCTTCCAAGATAAAAAGGTTTAATATCTTAGTAAACAGTTTATAAATGATATCAAGGAATCTGCTAGGAGTTTTACAATATGCTTTGTTAATTTATCTTCTACTCTTTCCTCACAGAATAGATTGCACACATTCCTTAACACAATGTTTTACTATTTTAGAAAATAATGGATACATGCATTTTGTTCTGCTTATTTTGTTTAAGAAAAGTATTGGTAGAAAGTGTTTGTTGCAAAATTATATACAGTACTACTGGCTACTAACATTGTTTTTCTCCCCCTTAAATCCAGAATGTTATTCCTTTCAACTCGTATTAATCCCACCTGCCTTTTCTAGTACCTCCAGTTCCTCCTTCACCACTTTCTAGGTTAGCCAAGAAATGAAGGACTGGATCATGCTATTTGCACATAGCCTTTAAGAAGTGGTAGATAGGCATGCTGCGTCAAATGAAGCACTGGGAGAAGTGTTTCTCAGAAACATCCCTCATAGTCACGATGCCTCCCAGCATTTCTCAACTTCGTTGTTTTGGAGTAAATTGTGAGGTCTTTTTATACGGTGCACAGGCATACTCCGTTAAATGCGTATATTAGAAATGAACTCACAACATACTATTTAAGAGCCACATCCTGCAACAGGACCCACCTATTTGCAGTCTAACTGAAGTCAGTGGAGCTATGTGGGCCACAGTGTCCACTTGAATCAAGTTGCAGGAACTGGTTCTTTGAAATGGTAGTTTATTTTGTCATTGTTTATCTGTATTGAGCTTCAGTTCACACCTGGACCAGGAGCCTATTCTGTTTGAGAGTGTACATAGACAGAACAAAGATGTTCGCTGCCCCAAAGAGTTTATAATCTAAGTATAACACAAGAGACAACAGATGGAGACAGACAGGAGGTGGAGTACAATAAAACAATGAGACAATATTGATCAGCCTGATAAGCAGGGGTCTCAACACCCCAGCTGCCCCTAATCATTGTCAAGATTTTTTTAAGCATCATGACTAATTTTTAAGTTAGTCATATGCAAAAGATTTCAGTTGACAGTAGAACCCCTCTAGTTATCTGCGTGCTCCAAAGCACCCACACAAGAAAATTTGAAAAAAAATTGCAATTATGTTTCAAACTATGGATCAGCACAACACTGAAAATGGGTATTTTTTCTTTGACTCAGCCATGGGGTAGCAAATGAGTAAGTAAGGAGGGATAATAACCTCACTCTGGTGTCAAAATGTGCTTATTTATAGCAAGTACTGTTTTACTCGCAGCCTTTTTTGGCATTAAGCTTTTTAGAAATTGATTTATAAACAAAATAAAAGCACTATCATCCTTATTTCTCTTATGTGTTTGTGTACACAAATACAGGCATCAGACCCAATTCAACACCCGTCAAAAGCAATGGGAATCCTTCCATTGATTTCAGTGGGAGTCATTCCATCAATTTCATTAGACATTGTACTGGGCCCATGGAACATAAACTACATACAAAAAATATCAGGGTAGGAAAAGGAAATGGAAGAGCTTATTCAGAATAAATAAGAAGGGGAATAGATACAATGGGAGTTGTATACGAATAAAGGTTTCAAGATTGGGCCCAAAAAGCTATTTTTAAAATACATAAAATAAGTTCAGTTCTGATATATTATTTTTATGACTCTCTGAAGTGAACTAACAGGTAGAATCACTTACGTTACTGCATTACATAAGCCTTTTACAAGTGAAAGTGTGTACAACAACATAAAACAACCACATTTTATTGCACATGCCAAGCAGCTGTACAAATATGCAGTGCAATCAGTCAGTACCTGAAATCATGAGAAATAAATATTTAAAGTAATTCCACAGTAAATCTCAATGATTATAGGAATTTGGGATATACCAAAGCTAACTGCAAGTGCAGTAGTATCTGACCAACACTTATTCTTCTCAACAGGGAAATCATGATCCTCAGTGCAACTAGATTCATTAATTCAGTTTTATTTCCCTAATTCTACCATTTCCCCATTAGAAATAAAGAGGATGCATTTATTATAATCTGGTTTAGTTTAGTTTTGATCAAAGCTGTTTTTTTGCTGGAGTGCCTCAGAGGTAAGGAAGAAAGTAGCTTAGTAAACTTCATCTTGTCATTTCTCATGTGGGAATACAGATGCCATCTTCTCAGATCATTTTTCAGATTCTTCTCTAAAAACAAACTAGACAAGAGGGAACGCAGAGCAATTTTCTGTAACATCAAGTGGAATGTGACAGGCTCTAGGTCACTTTGATAGCTTTTTACATAAGATTAAATGAATGGGTTATGGGAAAGACAATGTCAACAACTGATAAGTGGATGGTCAGACATAATGGTCGAAGCAGTGGTGGTCAGGCCTAATAGTTGCACAAGGGAGAGGCGCCCAGGGTCAGAGCAGGAATCAAGAATGGGATTGGAACAAGGCTGGAGCAGGAGCAGTCTGTCAAAACCACCAAGCAGGAGGAGATTATCCCAATGAGGTAGCAATACTGAGCAGACTGGAGCAGCTGCTCTCACTGGGAGACTAGCCTGACCTGGCGTGGCTGGTTAGACCTTCTGGTTAGACCTTCACCTCTGGATTGGCTCATTCCTGGTTGATTGATGTGGAACCCTCAGGTAATCAGACTCAGAGATGACTCATTACAGACAGACATAATCCATCTTCTAATTTGTTGGCAGCCCAGGCTACGCCAGCAAAGAGACTGGAATAGTGACTGCTACTCTTTGTGTCCCCTTATAATTAAGTAAAGATCCAGTAGCCCTTCTCTGTGATGGCCCCAAAGGCATCCTCCTCACTGGCCTATTTAGTGCCAATATTGAGCTCTGCTGCACAGGGTGCTGGGTGTATGCAACTATGCTGCTTCCTCTCTCACACCTGTCCCATTGGAGGGGTACTGGAGAAAGTTACAGGGAAGGCCTTGTGTGTGCCCAACACACTGGGGTGACTCACCCTATGTATTTTTAGGGTTGCCAATTTTGGTTGGCCGTATTTCTGGAGATTTCATCACATGACATAATCTTTAATTAATTCCTGGAGACTCTGGGCCACTCCTGGAAGGTTGACAAACCTATGTATTTTGCTTGTTCACCTAAAATGTGCAGACTATTTTTTCCCTACAAGTAGAAGATATATTTCTCCATAAATGTGGCCTTCATTAAAATGTATTTGGAGTATGAGTAGTATTGTTTCTGTTATGGTGGCATATAGAGACTTGGATCTGGGCACCATTACAAGAGGCACTGTATGTACATATAATAAAGGAGTCAGACACTATCCCAGATTGCTTACAATCTATGCCAGGGTGGGCAAACTTTTTAGCCTGAGGGCCAAATTGGGTTTCCGAAATTGTATGGAGGGATGGTTAGGGGAGACTGTGCCTCCCCAAACATCCAGGCATGGCCCGGCACCCACCCCCTATCCTACCACCTCTACTTCTCGCCCCCTGATGACCCTCCCCATGACTCCTGCTCCATCCAAGCCCCCCTGTTCCCTGTCCCCTGACCACCCCTGGTCCCCCCACTCCTGACCACCCCCCGCCAGCCCATCCAACCCTCCCCCTCCTTCCTGACTGCCCCTCCCAGGACCCCCGCCCCATCCAACCACCCCTTCTCCCTGACCTCCCCTGGAACCCCTGCTCCTGACTGCCCCCCGCTGCCCCATCCAACCCCCCCTCTCCTTCCTGACTGCCCCTCCGGGACCCCTGCCCCCATTCAACCCCCCCCCCCCCCGTTCCCTGCTCTCTGACCGCCCCGACCCCTATTCTCACCCCCACCCACTGATCACCACCCCAAAATCCCCTGCCCTCTATCCAACCTCCCCGCTCCCTGCCCCCTGCCCGCGCTGCCTGGAGCACCAGTGGCTGGCGGTGCTACAGCCACTCCGCCCAGAGCACCAGAACAGGCAGCCGCGCTGCCCGGCTGGAGCCAGCCACAGCACCGAGCAACACAGAGCACCGGGTTAGGCCGCGGCTCTGCAGCTGCGCTGCCTGACAAGACCTTGCTGCCCCGCCACCCAGAGCATTGTGCCGGTGGCGCAGTGAGCTGAGGCTGCGGGGTAAGGGGAACAGCAGGGGAGGGGCTAGCCTCCCGGGCCAGGAGCTCAGGGGCTGGGCAGGAGGGTCCTGCGGGCCGGATGTGACCCGCGGGCCATAGGTTGCCCACCTCTCATCTATGCATATGACAAGACAACAACAGATGGATACAAGATAAATGGGGAAGGAGGGAAAAGTAAAAGGAAACTAATCCTAATTTTCTTAATAAGAAGCATCAGCAACATCTCAGTCACCTATGATTAAGGCTGAGTGTCTGTCTCGGAGGTTATGGAAGTCATGGATTTCGAGACGTTCTGTGACCCCCGCTCTCCAGCCAGAGCATCCCCGGTTCTTTGACCCAAGTTTTATTTAGGGATGGATTATACAAGTCATGGACAGGTTACAGGCCATGAATTATTTTACTGCCCATGCGCTGTCCATGACTGCCCATGAGCTGTCCATGACTTTTATTAAAAATACCCATGACTAAAATGTAACCTTACCTATGATGTACTTACTGTGTCAGTGCAAGGATGCAAAAACAATAAAATTAACATAATTGATGTTGGGGTAATAATAATAAGTCCCTCCAAATCCCCCATGTGTTTAGTCCAGTAGAGATAGGAATGGTAGCACTTTTCTCTAATTCAACCTGAGTCACTTCCATCACTCTCAATAACATAGTTCTTTACACATTCAAGTGTTCAATTACAACTTATTTTGCTGGATGATTAAAATGTGGAGTATTAAACTGGCATCAGTTCAACTATCACAGATCATTAAATTGCTCAGGAGATCATGGACTGCAGTTGGGAAGGCCCATGTGGTAAAATAAAATGTTCTATTCATCAAATTGTACCCTGCTGTGATTCATTTGATAATAAAAACTTTATTTTCTCCACTTGTATCCTCTGTTATTAATGAGATGAAAAATATAGACAGGGTACTGATTTGTATCAGTACATGAACAATCAATCAATGACCAGCAAAATATAGGTAAGGCATGCGTGCACGAAAAAATATGGAGACTGGCATTTATTAATAAAGAGCTGAATATTATATATGTGCATTTCAATTGTTTCCTAGGCTTACTGCACATTCATTTTTTGCTTACGTTGAATAAAGTGCTAAAAATGTGTTGTTTGGGAAAAATATCTCTTAATAGTATGCAGACAGGAGTTTCAATGAAGCAGCTTTGATATGTTTTGTTCAGCCTTCTCTCACAGGATTTTGCCCTGTTAAAAATGGTGTAGTAAACATATCTTTTACCTTGTGCACTGAATGGGGGCAGGGTCCTGAAGGAAAAAAAAACAACACTATTTGCCACAAGCCCTGAGTAAGTGTCAGCACACGGAAGCAGGCCAGGAATCACTGTGGCTTTGAAAGCGCACTCTGGATCCAAGTCTCCCCATGCTCCAGCAGGTGGTAATCTGCGCAGGCCTATACCTGGTACAAATTGGTTCTCTGGTCTGCCAGCTCAGCTCAGCTCAGCTAGATGGCACATTGAAAGGTGGAGCCAGGCTTTGTCCACTCCTTGCCCTTACATGTAGAAGTTGCAGCAGCACTGTTGGGACTGCTCTTCTCCTTATGATGTGAAGACCCTGTCAAGGGGAATTTAAGGTGCCTTATACTTATGCTCAGGTACATAACGGGACTTACAATTAAGGCCCCAATTAATAGCTTATTTGTATATTATTTGATTAATCTCGTAATCAAAGTTTTGTAGTGATATTTTCTGCTGTAAAATGCCTGCCCCCCTAAGAACTGAGATAGAATGTAAATAGAGGTACTTTCCTGATCTTGCCTCAGGATTACCTATTGCTCATAAATGTTTGACTGGCATAGAACATATTTTAACCAAGGAACAAATAGAAAGCTACTCCCTGCATACTCTGTCTACTTTGGAAAGTCAGAGTAAGGAATGAAGTATGACAAACATACAAGCTACAGCTTTGGAGGAGAATATTACTATGGCGATCAGGAAGCAAGAACTCAGACAATGTTAGACAAATAAAGCTCTCCGTGTATTCCATTAGCAAGCAGAGGACCCTGGAGAGCTCGAAAAACATGAATGTCATTTTAGAAAAAGAGAGACATCAGAAAGTAAAAACACTTTTATAATGGTTGTATCAAATCTGTATTATTGTCAGCAATGGACTGATTGATCATCTCCCTGTCACAATGAATTTGAATCAAAAGAACTGTAAAGCCCTGAGTTAGTATTCTGTGGTAATAGGCACATCTTCATCCAATAAATGAACTAGAACTATTAGCAAGGTCAAATTAATAAAACCACCTTTGCTGGCACATATTCAGTGCCTTTTTATGGTTTTGTAAATAAATAACCATAATGAGCCATACTGATCTAAGTCACAGAAAAAGTTTACATTAAGCTTCTAAGAAATACACATTAAAATGGCCCTGTACACCCTATTTTCTGTATAATGTTGACAAAGGAAAGATTAAAATGAATATATGAACGCAATAAGGAGAGAACAGCAAATGATATAAAAACTCAATGAAACACACAAGACAGAGATGAAAAATGAGCCTGCATATACCTTGATCACAAATATAAACTCTATTTACAGATATGCAGAGGGCTGACTCTTAAAATGGAAGCATACCATACATTAATTACATTTATATTACAATCGTGCTTACAGGCTCCAATCTAAATCAAAGCCCCACTGGTTTATAATGCCGTACATAATCATAATAAAAGACAGACTCTGCCTCCCCACCCCAAAGTTTATATTCTAAACAAACAAGACAGACAAAGAGTGTGAGAAAGGAAATATTATCCCTGTTTTACAGGGTACGGAACTGAGGCATAAACAGGTTAATGAATGATTCACCAAAGATTATATAGAAAACCTTTGGCAGAGGCAGGAATTAAATCCAGATCTCCTGATTCCCAGTCCAGTGCCTTGCTATAAAATTGCATATACTTCCTTTCCCTCTGTCCCTGCATACTGAGCTGCTCTCAGATCAGACAGAACCTTGAGTGAATTAGAGAAGCTGAAGAAGAGACTTTTACTCATCTTCACTCTCCAAACAATACCGCTTTTTGTAACACTGACTTTAATAATACTCTATATTTTAGCTGTAAAAAGACTGCAATGCCAGTAAATCATACTGTCTGGTATTGGTAAGATAAGTGGTAAACCAAAACTTCCATTTCTTTGCTCAGCTCTGTTCATTCTGTTAATTCATCTCCTTCCCTTCTCTATATCATTTGTTTTGCCTAGCTCTCATGTCCTCTCGGACACCTAAATTGTAGAATTTTAGGGGTTACATCCTCTAAATTGCAATTACTAGAATGTAATCTGATTATAGAGAACCATATTCAGTTACACCAGGGTAAATGCAGAGTAACTCTGACTTCAGGGTAAATCTGAATTAACTCAAATGAAGTCAACACAGTTACTTCAGATTTGCGCTTATGTAACAAAATATTAGCCATGTCAGTACTGTAACTCATATGCTGGTATTTAGCCACCAAGGCCTGTGTTGTGATAACTGGGCCTAGAAATTCACCCTAACTATGAGCTCAACTGTAAAAAGTAAGTGAATGTTCATAAGATGTCACAACAACAAATGCTGATGGGAAAAGGTATGAATTAGTCCAAACAAAAGTGCCTATTGATATAACTCAAGGACTGTATTAAGATAGTGTTTGGTAAATAAGAAAAGTGTGGAACCAGAAATCAATGAACTAAATTGGTGTGCTGGAAACTAGGCCTCAGTGGTAGATAAAATAATTCCACCCATTACTCCCTTTTGGAGTCCTTAAAACAGAGACTTTGGGAGAAAATGTGGCTACTGAACCATCATGACTGCCATCCTCACTGTGGCCTGGGACCCTGGCCATCCTGATCCTGAGAGAAGTCCTGATCAGACCAGGCCAGAGAAAGGGATCCAGATAACATTGCCACTTCAACTGACTCCAGTTGAATACCAAACACCACCTGGGATGAATCAAGAGTGGACTTTAACAGCAGCGGTAACAAAAGTTCCAGCCCATCTCAACTTACTTCTTGTCTTTTCCCTGAAAGGACAGGTATGACCATCTTTGACATCTTCTAAGAGACTATCAAACAAGGGGAGTTTCTTTCTAAAAACTCTCTCCGTCTAGCGAGAAAGGTATCACAAGATATTTTAAAAATGAACGCCTTATTTAATATGTTACCTAAATTATTAGAACAGCTGCCATGGGACCAAATCCTGCTTACTTTGAAATCAATGGGAGGTACGTGCCTAGGAGCCTTTGAAAGTCCCATTAGACCCCAATCTGCATCTGTTAATGGTGCCATATTAACTATGACCAGGAATTCACTGCAAAATTTTGGGCGTTTTGTTTCTTTTCACAGTTCAGATCCTCTCTTTATTACATATACGAGGCCTATCTGTGATCCACTGTTTCCAGACAAATTCTTCTGCAGTTTAATGTCTCATCTGGACTACTGCCCATCTAAAACAACATCAGCCCTTCCCTTAGTATTCCATTACCAGTGAGTTTAAATCCAGGTGCCAATACAATATTAGGACCTGCAAATGTCTAATGCAGCAGTGAGATTTGGATCAGATGAATCACACTGATACATCTATGCTTTACATAAACTGCAGCTTTAAGGTACGTTTCCTTACTTTTGATACTAGAAATGACTGCTTTTAGTTTGCTTAAAGTATTCCATTCCATTCAGACAGAACAGTTGTGTGCCCTGCTAGCATGTCTAAAGAAATATCAGTGAGAAATTGGTGAGGAAACTTATCACCAACCAAAGCTCCATAAATAGGGAAATAATGTACATTGAGATCGAACTCCAATGTCAAATCAATAAAATAACTGCCATCATGTGGAAAACCAAGAATAAATAAGCATAAATAACAAGGCTGAGAATGACCTCTTAGTCAAGTATGATAATATCCTAACAGTACTATCTTGCCTGTTGTCAAACAACTCTAGTGCTACTGGTTCAGTGAACTCTCGGGGAAGTTATTCCATTGCCTAATTGACTTCTTTGTTAGAAAAGGAAGTTTTCCAAATGACTAGCTTGGAATTTTCCTTTTTGAGATTCAAGCCATTACTTTGTTATATCACTCTTAATAACCTTAAATAATGTTTCCCCAATGCCAGAAGAACAGAGAACAGGTGGTCATAGATAGTCTTAGGTTGAATGCCAAAGCCTAGAAAGTTCAATAGAGATGCTAAGTGGAAAATTAAATGCCTGGGATTCTGCAGTGATGTGAACAATCCTCTACAGAAGAGCAATTGACCAGCAATGGACTGAAAGAAGCTGAAAATGGTGATGGCACCTGCACATAAATGTTCAATAATATGACATAGGAATAGGGGTAACAATTTTAAGCAGAATTAACTCCTTGGATTCCATTCCCCACTTGTTACATATCATACTACACTTTTTAAGATAGGTTCTTTGTAATTAGTAGTGCCAATATACGGGATTATTTTTAAAAAATAGACTAGGACTGCTTTTCAGCTCACTGAACAGGGAATTAGCTGCAAAATTCCTGTTAACAGCAACACTAGTTATTTAACTGATTTGCTACACACAGCAAAACAAATTTACCCATCCTCTACATTTTCAAATCTACATACAGGGATTTAGTTAAATGGTTCTTCTGAGCCCACTCATCCATTTGCTACCACATGCAGTGTGCACCTCAGAGTTAATGTAAATGGAAGCAATGAGGCTAAATCCCCGAATGTGCTTTGTAAATGTACCATATCAGTACTGGCAATTCATGTCATTAATATGTACTTCTTCCAATGAAAGTTGGAAGACTTTTCTAATAAAATATCTTGTTTTATAACCACCAAGTCATATTCATATTGTTATATTACACTTTCAAACAATTAGTACTATACAGAAGTATAGAGCAGGGATTTCCTTTTTTGTAGGTTGTCTGTGTAATACAAGGGCGCCCTAATCTTACTAGTACTACTCCTAAAACCAGAAATATTTAGGATATTTTAAATCAGACCTAGTAGTTAGAGCAGGGGCTTCAGAGTCCAGAAAGATTTCAGAGTTTTCCTAACTCTACAATTGACTCTTTTCTGATCTTGGGCCTCAGTTTACCTACCTGTAATATGAAGTTAATAATATCTACCACATCTGATGTAAGGCTAAATTAATTAATGCTTATGAAGTGCTTTGAGAGCCTCATATGAACAGTTTTGATTCAGTAAATATTTCATTTAAGAGAGACCAAATAAATTTGATTGTATTGGAAATGGCACAGCTTTCTTAAAAGGAAATAATTCATATAATCAAACAACACATAAATTAACCATACTACTCTTCATAACAGAGGTCACCATAGTACTGGCCTCTCACAAGGCAATATAAACAGCCTTCATTGCCCAATAACTTTGAAGTCTGATTTTCCAGTGTCACAGGATGCACCAATCACCGCTTGTCTGGTCCCTCCTCCTGGCTGATCTGGGAATTGCTCATCAGGTTGATGCCTATTCCTGCGGCTGCATGCTGTCACTCTGTCTCTTTCTGGTCTGCAGCCCCTCTCTCACTCCAGGAACCACAGCATCCTCTTCATGACTCAATCCTCTGGCCAAGTCCTCAGCATTCCCCCATTCCGGGGTAAGTCAAAGTCTTTCCTTCAGCATCCCTAGGCAGTTTTCCCATTTGTTGCCTCAGGTGCCACTCCTTCAGTGGCTGGTAGGGGAATCTGGGCCCACCCTCTACTCTGGGTTCCAGTCCAGGGACCCTCAACCCAGGAATTCTAGGCTCTACTCTCCCAGCCACCACTGGTCCTTCCTGGACTGCTTTCTTCCACTCCTGGTTCCCCCCTTGCCCTGGGATTACCAGCTCCAAACCCTACTCCCTCTTCTCAGGGAGTGACTGCAGCCTTCACATCCCTGCAGCCTCCAAATACTCCTCCCTCTTCCCAGGGAGTGATTGTCATTTCCCAGCAGCAACCCCTGTCTGTTTCCAGCTTCCTCGCTTTATAGGCCTCACCTATCCCAGCACAGTTGAGCCTGCTTGCAATCAATTCTCTGCTCCCCAGGTGCTGCCTGTGCAGTTAATAGACCTACATACCCGTCCGCCTTCACCCCCTTCCAGTCCTGGGTGGGTTGGACAGCCATCATACCAGGAAATGACCATTTACCACTTAATTTTCTTTAATCACACCTGCCTGACACTTCCTGGTGATGAAATACCTACTAACAAACCCAGTTTGTTGTTTCATTAACATTGAAGTTACTGGTACTAATCAACAGTAGCAAATCTTAAGCACACACAAAGTACTGAACAAACCGATCACATTCCTGTATTGTATCCTCTTCCCACAGGAAAAATCACCTTTCAGTATTTATCACCTCATGGAAGGTTAGACAGGGTCATCCACAAGCAGAATCCAGAAAGTTCAGCAAGGAAGTGTAGACCTTCCCCATTCAATATGCAAAATCTTGCTCCTCACATATCAGAATACAGGGCAAGGTGCCTCTTTTTAAGATAGGCATCCAGAAGGATCATTAACTTAAGAAAATGTTTCAACAATTGACCCTTATTGTACTAACAGCCATATCCTGTCCTCTTCACCTTCATGAAGAGGATAGGATATGGTCTTTAATACAATAAGGTCTATAATCTTGGTTGCTTTATGGCATCACACATGCTATAATATGCTTAATTAATTGAACAGTTGTGAAAAAAAATAGAGTGTGGATTGGTTTTTAATAAGAAACTTAAAATATAAAATTGTTAAAGGAGGGGGGAAAGACATTCTCTTTAACTAGCTTTTAGCCAATGAGTTAATGGTAATATTACCTATTATTAACAAAAAACTGTTGAAGAGTAAAAGTAATCTCCGACAACAAGGAAAGGACATTTACATAAATCAGCACTAATTAGTTGCTTATGTGAATTATGCATCTTGTTAAAGAAGTTCACAGGACATGAGAGATTTAATATAAGATGTGTAGAACAAATGATCTGTCACTTTTTGCAGCAACCTAATAAGTTGAGTAATTACAAAATATAACTGAAAAAATGGGTTTTGCATTCATTTTTTTTTAAATCATTCTACAACTTAACACTGGGGCAAGCAAGACAGTTATAAGCCCAATTTCTAGATTTCTGTGACTCTGTGGAAGTGCAGAGGTCCACTTATATAGAACAGCGAGCATGATCTATGCACTTACACAGCTTTTTCATCTATAGATCTCAACATACTTTAAAAAGATCACTAAACTTTATCCCAATTTCTCAGACTGGGTAGTTGAGTCACAGGAAGGTTAATTGAGTTCTCTCAGGCCACAGAGTAAGTTAATGTCAGAGTCAGAACTAGAACCAATTTCCCCTGATTCCCAGTCCTATGCACAGTTCATAGCTGACATACAAACCTACCTACTGTAATATTTTTAGCTTAAATTTATTACAGCAAGTCAGGGGTGTACACAATGAAAATTGAGTGCAACTTCCGTCCTTACATTCTTTTTCAGTGGCTCATAATTTCCCTGAACAAATTTCAATATTTGTTCTCAGATCACAGGTGATTCTTGACCCCTCTGGAAAAGTTCAGGAATATTGGCTTGTCAAATTTTAATTTATGTCAAGATGAAAACTACTCTCTTTCTTCATATGTTCTGATTAGGAATTTTGCACTCTGATAGTTCAAAGAGATTAAACTAGAAACCTCAAACTCTCTTGGTGATTTAATGTTCATGTCAAATGTGAGGAAAATTAGTTTACAGTTTTAAAATTTCAAGTGTTTAAAGATGCCATGTTTTTGCATGTTCATTTGTATATTACTAGCTGCTCTTTTTGTAGCTGTGTGGAATTTGGAACAATTCCAGTTTGTCATTTTTAAAGGTTCATAATTTTCAAATGGCCTAATTTTCCTCTAGCCTTGTTTGCTTTCAAATCTCAATTACATTGATAACACAAGCCAAGTTTTGTAGAGAACATATTAAATCAGCAAATTAGTCTCCAACTTATAAAACCTTAACAAATGCATCCAGAAAATTTCAGGTTGGTTCAAGGCTTGTGACAGTCAAAGAATTAATGGGAAGTCAGTGGGATTCCAGATGGGAACTGGGGTCAGTCCATGCAGTTTAGGAAAAGGACCTATATCTGAAACACTGGATTTTTAATATGTAGCTAGAGAAATCTGTTTGTCCACCATTTCAGTACAGCCACTTCTAAGGTGAAGACATTAATTTTTATGCATTTTCTACACAACTGTTTGGGACAGCAAGTAATGAAACATGCTATATTTAATGACTTTCAGGTTAGGAAAATATAATTACCCACATTGGCAATCAGCTGGGACACCAGTACTAACACCTTCACTGTAGTGAGATTGGAACTTTGTCAATGATCAGGAGCTGTCAAGGTTCCTTCCCCACTCTGAACTCTAGAGTACAGATGTAGGGACCTGCATGAAAGACCCCCAAGCTTATTCTTACCAGCTTAGGTTAAAAACTTCCTCAAGGTACAAACTTTGCCTTGGCCTTGAATCCTATGCTGCCACCACCAAGCGTGTTAAACAAAGAACAGGGAAAGAGCCCGCCTGGAGATGTCTTCCCCCCAAAATCCCCCCAAGCCCTACACTCCCTTTCCTGGGGAAGGCTTGATAATAATCCTCACCACTTTGTACAGGTGAACACAGACCCAAACCCTTGGATCTTAAGAACAATGAAAAAGCAATCAGGTTCTTAAAAGAAAAAAATTAATTAAAGAAAAGGTAAAAGAATCACCTCTGTAAAATCAGGATGGTAAATACCTTACAGGGTAATCAGATTCAAATCCCTCTAGGCAAAACCTTAAATTACAAAAAGACACAAAAACAGGAATATATATTCCCTCCAGCACAGCTTATTTTACCAGCCATTAAACAAAAGGAAATCTAATACATTGTCTATCTAGATTACTTAGTAACTTAACAGGACTTGGAAGGATGCATTCCTGATCTGTTCCCAGCAAAAGCAACACACACACAGAACTCTTTGTTCTCCCCCGCTCCAGATTTGAAAGTATCTTGTCTCCTAATTGGTCATTTTGAGTCAGGTGCCAGTGAGGTTACCTTAGCTTCTTAACCATTTACACGTGAAAGGGTTTTGCCTCTGGCCAGGCGGGATTTTATAGCACTGTATACAGAAAGATGGTTATCCTTCCCGTTATATTTATGACATGAGCCTTAAGTGTTACTGTACATATCATTCTATACACAGCATCTTACCCTGCAACACTATTCAGGGATGTTGATTCAAGACAGACACAGGGAGAAGACAATGTGGGTGAGGGAATATCTTTTATTGGAGTATTGTTGGTGAGAAAGACAAGCTTCCATTTTGTATGCTTGATTCTGTCTCCAGCGGAAGTTGGTCCAATAAAAGGTATTACCTCACCCACCTTGTCTCTCTAATATCCTGGGACCAACAAAGCTAAATCAACACCACATACAGAGAGAAGGGTAACACCTATTGAAACCACTACAACACTTATTATAGTACCTTGGAGCTGATTTTTTTTTCCAGAGCATTCTTCTCTTAATATTGACCTGGACCAGTGACTTGAACCGACATCTCCAACCTCACAGGACACAATCCTAAGCATTGGTTACAGGGTATTCTGGGGTGACACTATCTCAGTCTCTCCTGTTAAAACTTGTTCCACTTTGCATGGCCTACTTAAATATTCAGTGAAGCAGAAACTTGACCCTTGGTCTCCCAATGTAAGTGCCCTAGCCACTGAGCTATAGATTCATTCTTACTCTTGCTCTGGCCTACTGAATACTTAAGTATTTATACAAAATAGAACAGCACTACTTCCTTTACTGGCTGTATTTTGTGCAGGGCCCAACCTGATGAGCATGCTTTTAGGCGGCCTCTGAGTACACCTACCAGATTGGGGCCTGCAGTCAAGATAAGGGGGAATGCCTACCTTGAGGATCCTGCTGGAGCAGCTCAGTGGCATCAGAATTTAGACACTGGCAGAAATATAGGCACATAGGGACTTTAGACCCTTACAGGATTAGGCAGCTACCGAGAAAGGGTTTTAATGATCTAAATTTTGAATATACATGCCTAAAATAGTGCCTAAATCCCTTTGTGGATCCAGCCCATTAAGTTTTGGTTCACATGGAACAGCTTGCCTGGCTTGTGTGTCAGTCATATAAGACAAATCTTTTTGTTTATTTAATATACATTATTTATATCAGAGTACTGTTAACGTCTTTACACTGAGAACAGAATAATAGATAATTGAATGATGACATTCCAAGTGAAGTCATAATTTCTGCAGTACAGTAGGTGTATCTGACCTTGCCTGGTTTCCAGAAACCTTTTATCTGCCGACTGATCAATAAAAGCTCCAGTTAGGAGTAGAAAAGGACAAATATGACCACTTTCCTGTTGGAATGCTTTGAGATGGAAGTAGTTTGCTAATTAGACAAAAACAAGTTGACAAAATTTTACACTTGAGTAACTGAAAATAGGCCTGTTGCATGTCACAGGGCTTTTTACAAGTTCTTGAAACTGATAAATGCTGACAGATTGATGACATATAAATTAGTGTTATAAAGACAAAGAAGCAATAAAATCAAACTGACTTGATGTTATCTAAATAAAGGTTATTTTGATACCCTATTATTATGTATTGACTTTACCATCAGTGGTGTCACTATAAGCAGTCTGATTCCATCCCAGTCTCCACGGAAAGTGAATTTACATAATTGTTACATTTAGGGAGCTATTCTCAATCATTGTACACACATGCAGAATCCACAAGATATATGTCTACCTAAATCAGCGGATTAGTGGTTGCACTAATGATTGCTGTAAGGTATACTCTATTTGCTTATGTGAGATAAGTTCGTCTTTTTTTCAGAAATTATCATATTTGTTGCTTTATCCACTACTTTTTAAAAGGTGTCATCACTGACAGATTACTAAAGGGCAACCATGATGGCACAGTTGTGGTTCAGAGGCACTCTCATTGTAGGCTATTATCTTCAGGTACTTATAACTTTCTGGGGAAAAGCTATTCCCTGAAATAAGCAGAAATTTCTCATGCTTATGCTCATCCTAGCGATTATTTGATTTGCTAATATATTGTTTGGTCCATTCTGAGTTATTTAAGTGTTTCAGAGAAAAGGTTGGGTTTGACACTTGAGTCAAATTTTTCAAAATTTTTCTTGGGCCAATTTACACCCCATTGCTATGCGTATCAGGATGGAGACTGACAGGAGGTAAATTCTCTGATATTCCCGAAAGGAGTTTCAATCAGATTTTTCTTTGGGGAGATAAGGGACAGGATGTCACCCATGTGCATCCCCCAAACTCTGTAAATCTCTGGGAACTTTCTGAAGACAAACAACCATGAACGTGGAACATTTGCACATCTGCACCAACTGCCTCCCTTCACTTTCTATCTCTTTGGCAGGACGGCCCACATTGTAAGGAAATCTTTCATAAGCAGCTATCTCAGCATGTAGGTAGGTCCGTTCAAAAAGTGAGAGACTTCCATTGCATTTCCTTTTGCACAACTTACTTCTGAAATCTGGAGAGGATGATGCATTCCCCTCACCTTCCAACACTATGCATACATAGTGAAATACAGAACTCTTGATTGTGTATATGTAAGGGGACTGTGGCCCCTTACTAACATTCAGTGGCGGTGTTTTGGTTGGCTAGCTCCCAGTACTAAAAAGGGGGAAGGGTTGATGTGGAATCAGGACCCTGAGACTGACAGCCCCCAGGAACAATGGGGAGAGGCCAATGCTCCAGATCAGCCTGAATGACAGGGTGGGCAGGCTAATCAGAGAGTCAGGAGGCCAGGGAGGTCCCGTCCTTCGTGTGAGCTGGATTTGCTTGGGTCAGACAGAGTGGGGCCGAGTAAGGAGAAAGCAGGGGCCGAAGTTGAGCTGGGGAGCAGAGCTGTGCCATATCCAGAGGGATCAGAAAAGCAGCCCAGAGAGAGCAGACCCTCTCCTGGGAGCAGAGCTGCAGCCCCAAAGCTAGAGGCACAGCCCAGAGAGAGCAGACTTGCCCTGGGAGGAGAGCTGCAGCAACCAGAGCCAGAGGGGCCAGAAAAGCAGCCCACGAAGCAGGTCAGTGCTGGGAGCAGAATCACAGAAGCAGTTTGCAGAGCAGACCTGTCCTGGGAGCAGAGCTGCAGCAACCAGAGGCAGAGGTGCCAAAGAAGCAGCCCAGGGAGCTGGAGGCAGAGCAGCAGCAGCAGCAGTGCTGAGACAGAGTGGTGGAGCTGGGGCTGGAGCAGTCTGGAGCTGGGTGCGGTGAGCATCTGGGGAGACCGAGGGGGACCCTGGGCAGCAGGCCCAGCACAGGGAGACGCCTCAGCCAAGAGGCTCTGCAGGCCAGGCTTGGATCATAACCCCGACAGGGTCGGGGTAACACTGGGAAGAAGGGTCCTACCTCTTAGAGCCTGAGAGCATGTGGCCACCACCAGAGCAAGTGTCCAACCCACAGCATCCCTGCAGCACAGCCAGGGCCTGAGAAGGAGGCCTGGGATTTACAAGGAACAGACTGTGAACTGCCCTGACATTCCAGAGACACTGTTTGTGATTTCCGTGCCAGAGCGGGTTGATGTGTTTCCTTTAACCTTTCCCATTTTTCCTTATTCTTCTAAGAGTTAATTGTTGATTAAATAACTTGCATTTGCTTTAACTTGTATGTAATGGTCAGTGGGTCAGAGGAGTGCCCAGTGCAGAGAGAGTACCCGGAGTGGGGACACCCTAGCCCCTGTCCTAGGTGACCACAGCAGGGTTGAGGGTTGAGCCCCCCAGGAATCCTTGGCCCAGCCTTCTTGGGTTACAAGGACTGCCATACAGGAAAGTGGAAGGAGAGCCCTCAAGGGCAGGGAGGCCACTGAGTAAAGGAAGTGGGTGCAAGGACTGAGATCCTTTCGCTAGCCCACTTCACTGGGGTAGTGCAGAAGCCAGGAAAGTTCCGCACAATAGCGGGACTATTACCCTGCTTACATATATGTCAGCAGAGTCTGAATGAGCTCTCCCCTGACATCTGGTGGTGAACTGTGGAAAAAGACTTCAGAAGCTGATCTCATTTGCATTGACACACCCATCCTGCCTAGGAGCTCAGCATGATGGGATTGCTTGCCGAAATAATGACTTCTGGCTGATGTTGGATCCCGTCTCCTTACTGGGGCAAGAGTAATAAAGAGTTGTTATCCTTGTTGTGTGAACCGAGGGCAGCAGAACTGTACCTGGCATACCTCGATGGAGGGACTCACCCTCAACTGAATGGTACTCGCTAGGCAGGGGACTTGGGTTCCAAAGCCCAATGAGTTGAGAGAGGGTGGGGACTTGGTGGTGTGGGTCTTCTTTAATGGTCCCAGACACTGTTTGACTCCTCCTCTCTCCATGATATAATAAAAGAGCTAATTTAGATTGAATTGAGAGTCTTGTTACATGCTGCAGAGCTGAAATCACTGATACCTAAGTATTACACCTTACACGCTCCCCCTCCACACAGGGTGGGAGGTGAACTCTGTGGATGAACCTTGAACCCTGGGGCTGCACTGGCCAAGGACACCAACTGTGAGTGGGTTACAGAGAAGGGATGGGCATGTTAAAGGGACTTTTGGGTTGCTGAACTTAAGAACCTGAGGGGAAAAGGACACTGCCCAACATACTTGGGGGGTGGGTCTTTTTGTTCATGGTTTGTGTGTATGAACCCTAGTTGCAATGTTTTCCCAAATTAAATGCTGAGTTACTTCTCTCCTTTTAATAAAAGTTTTTGCTACACTCAGACTCCGCCTTGTGAGAAGGTAAATATTGCCTCTTAGAGGCACCTAGGGGGTGGTGTGTAATTGTCCCAGGTCAGTGGGTGGGGGCTCGAAATGGTTTTGTGTTGTATTGTTGAAAAGGAACCCCTAGACATTGAACCCAGACCTTGTGGCTGCTGGTTCCACCTGGCAGAAGGGTTACATATATATGCCACCATGTATACAGTTGAACCTCTACAGAATGCATTTATAGAAACTATGCAACTCCCAGTGACTTCTGTTGAGCTGGATAAGGCCCTATATGAATACACTTTAAATATGTACATGAAAATACATTATATTTTATACATTCCATGAAAATATATGTATGACATTGGCCTACTTCAGTAGGACAATTTCAAAAATATTTAGCATTTTTAGATTGACAAATATGACCAAACTAATCTACAGACATGCACCAACAAATTAGCAGCTCTCTGAGCTAGTAGGATGAACATTATTATTCCCATTTTACAGAGAAAGAAAGATGAAGTGATTTGTCCAAGGCCATATAGTGAGTCCATGGCAGAGTCAGGATTGCCTGACTCGCAAACCCATGCTCATTCAGCCATAATGCCTTTCATAAACACAGACTCAGAATTCTAGATGGAGCATGCACATATGAATCTCAAATCTCACACTGAAACTTTTATTTCAATAAGCAGTTTTGTTTTCATTTCTGTTTCTTCCCTTTATATTTATATCTGAACTATACACCTCTAATAATTTATTTCAATGAGCAATCATGCAAATTTTTTCACTTTAAAAAAATCAGAAATAAAGACAGAACAGTTAAAAATGTTAATGAAACATTATGATTGAGAATTTAAATGCACAAAAAGTAAGAAATTCAGAGTTATTTCTTCAACAAGCATAATTTGTTGTACATCTATTTTAAGGGATACATTTATGATAACATTGTATTTTCTATTATCTACATTTGCTATGTGGGTGATTGGCAAAAAGTAGTCTCCTTTCCTAAAACAACCTCACTTCGTACACCTTGAAATTGGCTCATTTTCTGTATTATTCTTTGTTTAACAGGACAAAAGATACAGTTAAAGTAACCTAGAGTTTACTCTTTTTTTTGCATAACTATCTGTAGCCAGCAGGAAAGGAGAAAGGCACTGTGAGATAAAAAGCAGTTATGGGCATACAAATTCTATGCAAATATTAATTATTTTTATGAGCTGATATGCTTTAAAGTAACTTTTCTCTATCAAGATGAAAACTTTCCAAGATAAGCTATATGATTTATAGCCTAGTTCCTAAATATAAAGATTATTTTAAATTGTCTTGTATGTAAAAAGAATGGTAACAGCCGGTTATAAGATGTTCAGAATTATTTCAAATCTTTCTGATGGATGAATGTTGGTTGACTGTTGATAGGCCTTTTCAATTTAGAGGTTTTTGGGTGTACTTTCTGTAAAGTGTCAATATAATGCCATCATAAGACTTTCACCTAGATAAGGACATTTCATCTTCCTCAAAAGTGGTCTTGATTTTTGTGAAGCGGTGAAGATGCGGAGTGGGGATCGCAGCCTTTGCAATCTCTGATATGTAAACACTGAATATTTTTAAAGTTGCTAATTTAAGCAGGACTTTTCCAAGTTAACACTAGGAAAGGTGACCTAATTCAAATCTGATTGGGCTCCAAGGTAAGTCTTTATCTGATTTATCCAAAGGCATTGGATGGAGGTGCTGCAATACAATGTGAGCAAAGCTCACAAACCATAAGAATCAAGGGTAAAGCTGAGAAGTCTTCCACAGGGGAGGAGGATCCCAGATCCTGGATTGCAGACCAAGCCTGAATATCTACACTGCAATTACACAGCCCCTCAGGGGTGCTGGAACAATTTATGTCGTGCGGGTGCTTAGAGCCATTGAATCAAACTCTAAACCCTGTATATGATGGAAACCACTTCAAGCCAGGGGGTGCAGCAGCAGCATCCCCAGCACTCCTAGTTCCAACCCCTATGCATCCCCTTTACCCAAGCTCCTCTAGTCCAAGTCAGCTGACAAAGGGCCAGCTGTGGATGTTTAATTGCAGTGTAGACATACCCTAAGGCCATGTCTACACTACCCGCCGGATCGGCGGGTGGGGATCGATTTATCGCATCTAGTGTAGACGCTATAAATCGATCCCCGATCGCTCTGCTGTCGACTCCGGAACTCCACCATGGTGAGAGGTGGAAGCGGAGTCAACGGGGGAGCGGCCGCCCTTGATCCCGTGCCGCGAGGATGCGAAGTAAGTGATTCTAAGTTGATCTAAGATACGTTGACTTCAGCTACGCTATTCTCGTAGCTGAAGTTGCATATCTTAGATTGATACCCCCCCCCCAGTGTAGACCAGGCCTAAGAATCCTAAGCAACTTGAAGCTGCCCGCTATAAAACTTAAGCAAGAGCTGTCAAACTTCCATTTAGAATTTCCTGTTAAGGCCTGTATTATAATCTCTGTTGGGAGTGGGTGGAAAAAAAGAGTTAGCTATCACTCAAGAACTGATATCTAAGGAGGAAGTTTTTATTGACTTTGAGGATGTTGTTTATACATTAACCAAATAATTTGGTTTCAGTATCGAAATATTTTGAATGACTTTGCTAAAATTCTTTAGTTGGGGGTTCATAGACAAACAGACAGCCACCTCCTGAGATCCCATAGAATTTACAAGGATTGATTTGTGTTGTATTAATCTGATGACTTAACTAAACTGATGTAATTAAATCCAATATTAAAGATCACTTGTTGAGTTTATCTTGATTTGATAGTTGTACTGCTTTGTTCTCAGTTGAGTAGTTTTAATAGTAGCTTAGCTTTAGTGATATGTTTTCTTGATTTTATTTTGTTTTTTTACTAGCTTTAATCAAATTTATAAACTCATACTGAGTTATATCTCTTTTAGTAAGCAAAGTGGTCCAGAACCTTGGGGACCTAGGTGGATATAAGCCAGTTAACCTAAAAATTAGGGCTGTCAAGCAATTAAAAAAAATATTTGTTATTAATTGCACTGTGAAATAATAGAATACCTTTTATTTAAATATTTTTTGATGTTTTCTACGTTTTCAAATATATTGATTCAATTACAACACAGAATACAAAGTGTACAGTGCTCACTTTATATTTATTTTTGATTACTAGTATTTGCACTGTAAAAACTGAAAGAAATAGTATTTTTCAATTCACCTAATATGAGTACTGTAGTGCAATCTGTTTATTGTGAAAGTTGAACTTACAAATGTAGAATTATGTACAAAAAAAACTGCATTCAAAAATAAAATATCCTTTTATTCTTCAACCACAATTTCAGGGACTTGCATCCATGCTGATGATGGGTTCTGCTCAATAACAATCCAAAGCAGCTTTTTTGGTGGTTTGGGTTCTGTAGTGTCCACATCAGAGTGTTGCTCTTTTAAGACTTCTGAGAGCATGCTCTACACCTCATTCCTCTCAGGTTTTGGAAGGCACTTCAGATTCTTAAATCTTGGGTCAAGTGCTATAGCTATCTTTAGAAATCTCACATTGGTACCATCTTTGTGTGTTGTGAAATCTGCAGTGAAAGTGTTCTTAAAATGAACAATGTGTGCTGAGTCATCATCTGAGACTGTTATTGTAATGCTGACAGATCCCGGTCATCAGCGGGTGGGGTCGAATCTGGGACCTCTGGAGCTTAGTGTATTAGCCTCTACCGCATGACCTAAAACCCAACTGGCTATTAAAATGAGTCTGCTGTACAACCTTAGCTACCTCTCTCTCTAAGTGGTCTTGGTGCCACTAGATGGTATAGAACACAACACCCAGGAGGTGTGTGGGTTACATACTTCCCCTAGCTGAGGAAGCATGCCCCGAGCTTCAGAGTCTTCCCAGTTGAAATCCTGGACGAGCCCCCACTTGTAACGCCGACCAACTCCGGTCATCTGTGATTGGATTGAACTGGGGACCTCTGGAGCTTAGTGCATGATCCTCTACTGCATGAGCTAAAAGCCAACTGCTTTTAGCTAGGGCTGTAGAGCAGACTCATTAATCTCTCTAAGTGGTCTCAGTGCCACTAGATGGGACAGAGCACTACACCCAGGAGGTGTGTGGGTTACACTATAACATAAAATATATAGTAGAATGCGAGTAAAACAGAGCAAGGACATACAATTCTCCCCCAAGGAGTTCAATCACAAATTTAATTAATGCATTTATTTTAACAAACATCGGCATGGAAGCTGTCCTTTGGAATGGTGGCCAAAGCATGAAGGGGCATATGAATATTTAGCATATCTGGCACATAAATCCCTTGCAAAGCCAGCTACAAAAGTGCCATGCAAATGCCTGTTTTCACTTTCTGGTGACATTGTAAATAAGAAGAGGACAGCATTATCTCCTGTAAATGTGAACAAACTTGTTTGTCTTAGCAATTGGCTGAAGAAGTAGGACTGAGTGGACTTGTAGGCTCTGAAATTTCATTGTTTTATTTTTGAGTGCAGTTATGTACCAAAAAAATTCTACATTTGTAAACTACACTTTCATGACAAAGATAGCCCTAGAGTACTTGTATGAGGTGAACTGAAAAATACTATTTCTTTTTTTTAATATTTTATTTTATTTAGAATAAAAAATATACACTTTGATTTCAATTACAAGATAGAATATATATGAAAAGGTAGAAAAACATCCAAAATATTTAATAAATTTCAATTGGTATTCTATTTTGTAACAGTGCAATTAAAACTGAGATTAATCATGATTAATTTTTTTATCACAATTCCTTTTTTTGAGTTAATCACATGAGTTAATTGAGATTAATCAATAGCCCTACTAAAACTCTGACCATCTCCTGCTAGTTAACATATATTTTGTGAGGACCAAAGGCTATGTTTTTACTTTGACAAGAGTGCTTAGTTGATACTTAATGCAGCAAATACAGTGGGTTATAAAACATGAACAACTTCAAGCTGTCCAGAATGCAGAACCAATAGGAAGAATTTAATCAGAGGGGACAAAAAAAACTTATAGAGGAGGCAAGGGACAGGACTCCGTAGGGGTGCCACGTGACAATGTGTTCATCTTCCTACTCTTAGTCCACATTTTCAGACACAAGAAAGAGGAGCCTGGTGACTGTTATATTGGGACAAGTGGCAGGACAAATGATGAGAGGGGAAAGTCATCAATTTTAGTTTGGGTTGAGAGTAAAAAGATTCCATGGTCTTACAACACACATATAATGTAAACAAGCTTTCAAAACCAAAAGCAAAATTTAACAGCAAATATTCACATGGGGTTAAACCTGTTAACAAAACCTGACTTTGGCAGTTGCTATACACATATCACCTATTAGGTCCACTCAAAATGAAAGGTGTTTGCTTTTTTTGTATATATTTGTGTTATACTAAAGTATCTATTATGGAAATAAAAGTTTTTGAACTAAGAACGTTAGCAGTAGCCAGTATGTTTTTGTTTAAAGGCCTAACAATGCCTAATAGCAGGCAAAATAATTTGCAGTTTGTACTTATAGCAACATGTTTGAAAACAAGTTGTGCTTTTCTTTTTCTCTGATGGTCTGGGTGTTTCTGGCAGTCATTGTCACTGCAAACTAATATTTGCAATGCCAGACTCTGTCTGACATATTCTGTCATTCATCACTGTGACTCACTGCTGCTACAATTTTTTTCTTTGCTGCATCATCACTAACCGTGCTAAAAGTTACCACTGGGCTCTGCCTCAGCAAACACAGCTGCTCAGATTACTAAATAGTTAACCATTATGGTTTCAGTGAACATCTCTTAGTTCAGATGTTTATCCGAACCTGGTAATCAAATGATATCTTTTCCCATTCCTTTGCTTTCCTTCGGAGCATCTCTCTCCACCCTCCCCTTTCTATTTTCCTCCTATTTTCCACAGATCTTGGTTTCATCTTTGATTTCAAACACTAGTCACCACCTGCTGTAAGCACTGCAGTCTTGTGTTTTATGGTCTCCATAAATCCCTATTTTTTAAAACTTTAGTAAATCCAGATTGCCATGACCAGACAATTTGCTCACATCAGAGAAATGAAACTACATTTCCTGTCAACTTTGTTGGCTTCCTATTCTTCCTAACCATCTCAAAATCTAATTCATGATTACTTCCTGATTTTCAATAGCTTTCATGGAGTTGCTACTCTTTTTTTAAAATCATAGATAATATACCTATTTCCCTAACTGTATACCTAATCTGTTTTTGCAGTTTTAGCTTCCTTTCTCATCCCTTCTTTTGTAAAATCTCAGTTGGGTATCACTATTTTACAACTGCTGCCCTTTCTCTTTGCAATATTTCCCTTTCCAACATCTGAGCCATTGAATCATTCCCCTCTCTTTAAATCTCACCTTAAAACCTTTTTCTGCTAAACTTTTGTTTAGCTCTGTGTGTTTTGTGCTAATATCTACAAATGATGTTATATAAAAATTGTGGTGCACTGTATTTATTACTTAGAAAGTATGGGTCTAACACACTGGCTGGCCACACATACTCTACCAGCAGGTGTTTTGCCCACAACTCTATCTGCATGTATCATGAGCAGAAACTAGTCATGTTGCCAATTTGTTCAAAATTGTGATAGATTTTAACAATGTCATAACAAATTTGTGCATTCCTTAAAGGGTTATTTTCAAGATACTACAGACCTCTCTCTTTACTTTCCAAGCTGTCCGATTGTCAGTGTCTGTATTTCTCATCATGAATGTAAGTTGCATTTTGAGAAAACATGTCATAGTTTGTGGAATTTATGTTTGGATCACGAGCTTTCCCTTTTGCTGTGACAGCAGCTTGTCAAACAATCCAAATAATAAAATAAAATAATAATAATAAAGTCACTTCAATACCAATAATTATTGACTCTGGCCACATTGACATCTCTTTTGAGTTTGGTTTCTGTGACCAATCAGAACTAAGAAACTATTCAAATTTCAAAAATTCGATATTGAACAGCAAGATAGAACAAAACAGATGCACAAGTAATTTAATCAAATTTCAAATGATGAATAAATATGAGAAAACTGCAGGACCCTGAATCTTTATTTGCTGTTAGCGCTAAAGGACATACACCACATCAGAATAGCAAGAATAGCAGTATTGATATAATGTAAGTCTGGAATTTCCAAAGCATATTGGGATCCTATTAGATAAATGACACAATAGCTTCACACAACATTATCCTTATTGAAGATTATATATATTTACATCCTTCCCAAGATCATGTACTTCATATCCAAGACAAATAAAGTGTCCTTATTATTAGCATTTATACCAACTCACTTACCATCTCACTACTTTAATTTTTAATACTGTAAGCCTGGCTTGACATGAGTAACTGGACATTGGTGAGGCCTCATTTCTTGGGAGGCAGGATTAGGGAGGTAAATGGAGGAGCACCATCCTTGTACTTCCTCATGCTCTGAAATTACTCTAACCAAAGTCTAAAACAACAGCTTCTCATAAATCTCCTCTCAGAATCTTCATAAATAAGGATATTTCTCCTCCTCTACATTCATCAGCCCTAATCTAAATGATCTGTCATCTTCCAGGCAGGTTTCAGGTATTTCTCTAATATACTTCTCTCTATAGGCATATGGCTGTAATTCCAATTTTCTTTGAAAACTTCTTCTATGGTTTGTATAGGCAATTTACTGTCCCTCTTGTTTTTAAGCATATTTTCTTCATATATCAGTGTCTATAAATCCCATTTTAATATAATTTCCACATGTTCTTTTACCTCTGTCATCCAACCCTTTATACATATTTCATTCTCCTTTTCCTTCCGTGTGTATTAATAGTAATACTTAGAATTCACATAGCTCTTTTCATTGATGTCAAAGTGCTTTGCAAAGGATGTTAAGAATAATTATTCTCATTGTACACATAAGGGAGACAGTCAAAGAGATGAAATAATTTCTCCAAGGTTACACAGTGAATCAGTGTCAGAGCTGGGAGCTGAAATCGGATTTCATGACCATCTAGTACCCAATCATGTAGCTTTTCACATCTGATTCTCCTTGCTGCAAACCCTAACAGAAACTGCTCCTCCGTTAGCAAATGATGTCTTATTTTTCCTGCTAGAATAGCATCATCTCCTTTGTTAAGCTTTAACCAGTCTCGTCAGTTAAGGAACTCTAATTATATCTAACACCCCACACAAGTGTACTTCAACCTGTCATACTGTCACTCAAATGACTCATCCAGCTTTCTAATAAGTGTTTGCCTGTCTGGTTCCTCAGCAAGTCACATTATAGCTTGAGAGAGGAAATACATCCTAGAATTTGTGTTACTAAGGTGGCTTATTCTGTAAATTTGTTTTGCTGGACATCCAGGCTATTTCTTTCAAAACAAATAATTACACTAATGCAGAATGGACCTTCCCAGCCCCCGTTAAGAGTTTGCTCATCTAAATGTTTTTATTATAGACAATTATAAAGATGTACATTAACCAGCAGACCACCCACTGGTGTCAGAATGTGATGTTATAGGAGTCTTCACTTCTAACACTTTCTGGTGGCCTCTTCTTTGGCCCAGTGATGGCCTATCTCTGTCTTGATCTTCTGTGGCCTGGTCCTCCAGCCAGGACACTTAAAAGTTCTATCCCCTTCTGCATTAACAAAGGTCCAACTAACATAGAATATCAGGGTTGGAAGGGACCTCAGGAGATCTAGTCCAACTCCCTGCTCAACGCAGGACCAGTCCCCAACTAAATCACCCCAGCCAGGGCTTTGTCAAGCCTGACCTTAAAAACCTCTAAGGAATGAGATTCCACCACTTCACTAGGTAACCCATTCCAGTGATTCACCACCCTCCTAGTGAAAAAGTTTTTCCTAATATCCATCCTAAACCTCCCGCATTTCAACTTGAGACCACAACTCCTTGTTCTGTTATCTTCTACCAGTGAGAACAGTCTAGATCCATTCTCTTTGGAACCCCATTTCAGGTAGTTGAAAGCAGCTATCAAATCCCCCCTCATTCTTCTCTTCTGCAGACTAATCCCAGTTCCCTCAGCCTCCCCTCATAAGACGTGCTCCAACCCCCTAATCATTTTTGTTGCCCTCTGCAGGACTCTTTCCAATTTTTCCACATCCTTCTTGTAGTGTGGGGCCCAAACCTGGACACAGTACTCCAGATGAGGCCTCACCAGTGTCGAATAGAGGGGAACGATCACATCCCTCGATCTGCTGGCAATGCCCCTACTTATACATCCCAAAATGCCATTGGCCTTCTCGGCAACAAGGGCACCCTGTTGACTGATATCCAGCTTCTCATCCACTGTAACCACTAGATCCTTTTCTGAAGAACTGCAGCCTAGCCACTCAGTCCCTAATCTGTAGAAGTGCATGGGATTCTTCCATCCTAAGCGCAGGATTCTGCACTTGTCCTTGTTGAACCTCATCAGATTTCTTTTGGCCCAATCCACTAATTTGTCTAGGTCCCTCTGTATCCTATCCCTACCCTCCAGTGTATCTATGACTCCTCCCAGTTTAGTGTAATCTGCAACTTTGCAGAGGGTGCAATCCATGCCATCCTCCAGATCATTAATGAAGATCTTGAACAAAACCGGCCCCAAGACAGATTTTTGGGGCACTCCGCTTGATACCGGCTGCCAACTAGACATGGTGCCATTGATCACTACCCATTGAGCCCGACAATCTAGCCAACTTTCTATCCACCTTATAGTCCATACATCCAGCCCATACTTCTTTAACTTGCTGGCAAGAATACTGTGGGAGACCGTGTCAAAAGCTTTGCTAAAGTCAAGGAACAACACGTCCACTGCTTTCCCCTCATCCACAGAGCCAGTCATCTCATCACAGAAGGCAATTAGGTTAGTCAGGCATGACTTGCCCTTGGTGAATCCATGCTGACTGTTCCTGATCACTTTCCTCTCCTCTAAGTGCTTCAGAATTGATTCCTTGAGGACCTGCTCCATGATTTTTCCAGGGACTGAGGTGAGGCTGACTGGCCTGTAGTTCCCAGGACTCTCCCTTCTTCCCTTTTTTAAAGATGGGCACTGCATTAGCCTTTTTTCAGTCATCCAGGACCTCCCCCAATCACCATGAGTTTTCAAAGATAATGGCCAATGGCTCTGCAATCACATCTGCCAACTCCTTTAGAGCCCTCGGATGCAGCGCATCTGGCCCCATGGACTTGTGCTCGTCCAGCTTTTCTAAATAGTCCTGAACCACTTCTTTCTCCACAGAGGGCTGGTTACCACCTCCCCATATTGTGCTGCCCAGTGTAGTCTGGGAGCTGACCTTGTTTGTGAAGACAGAGGCAAAAAGATATTGAGTACATTAGGTTGCCTCCCTCATTCAGTAAGGGACCACACTTTCCTTGACCTTCTTCTTGTTGCTAACACACCTGAAAAAGCCCTTCTTGTTACTCTTAACATCTCTTGCTAGCTGCAACTCCAAGTGTGATTTGGCCTTCCTGATTTCACTCCTGCATGCCTGAGCAATATTTTTATACTCCTCCTGGTCATTTGTCCAATCTTGCACTTCTTGTAAGCTTCTTTTTTTGTGTTTAAGATCAGCAAGGATTTCACTGTTAAGCCAAGCTGGTCGCCTGCCATATTTACTATTCTTTCTACACATCGGGATGGTTTGTTCCTGCAACCTCAATAAGGATTCTTTAAAATACAGCCAGCTCTCCTGGACTGCTTTCCCCTTCATGTTATTCTCCCAGGGGATCCTGCCCATCAGTTCCCTGAAGGAGTCAACGTCTGCTTTTCTGAAGTCCAGGGTCCATATTCTGCTGCTCTCCTTTCTTCCTTGTGTCAGGATCCTGAACTCGGCCATCTCATGCCTCCCAGGTCACTCGACCATCACTGCCTCTCAGGTTCCCATCCACTTTTGCTTCCGCTATTAATTCTTACCTGTTTGAGAGCAACAGGTGAAGAAGAACTCTGCCCCTAGTTGGTTCCTCCAGCACTTGCACCAGGAAATTGTCCCCTACACTTTCCAAAAACTTCCTGGATTGTCTGTGCACTGCTGCATTACTCTCCCAGCAACTATCAAGGTGATTGAAGTCCCCCATGAGAACCAGGGCCTGTGATCTAGTAATTTCTGTTAGTTGCTGGAATAAAGCCTCGTCTACCTCATCCCTGTGGTCTGGTGGTCTATAACGGATTCCCACCACGACATCACCCTTGTTCCTCACACTTCTAAACTTAATGCAGAGACTCTCAGGTTTTTCTGCAGTTTCATACCGGAGCTCTGAGCAGTCATACTGCTCTCTTATGTATAATGCAACTCCCCCACCTTTTCTGCCCTGCCTATAAATCCAAATAAATTCAAACTAAGAATTCTTCTGCCCCTCTTCGGCTATTTTGAAGTCTTCTTCTTTTGCTGCCACACCTGGGCATCATCGAGTTCTTCCTACACAACTTCTTCCCCAGCAGGATTCCCTGGGGCCTTTCTTTCCCAGGGATTCTCAAGGAGCTTCCTGTGCCTTACAGGCCCTATTTCAGGGCTGCCCCAAAAGAAGTTCCCTCTGGGTCTCTTCCATATTGACTTCTTCAGGCCCTTACCAGAGAAGGAACTCCCTTTAATCTTCTCTACTAGTCTCCTTCCTCACAACTGAGTTCACAGCTCTGTTTAAGTAGTCCTCTCTTTCATCCCCTGCAGCTGGGGAAAGTTATTGTAATTAGGACACCATTATATTCAGCTGGGGAATAGCTGGCTGGTCATAGGCAAGGATGAGTCTGGCTTCTTGTAAAGGGCCAGTCAGCCTGTGATAACACCTGGAAGGCCAAGAACTGGTTAAGACACAATTGCATAAAGTACTAGCTCTATACCTTATTCAGGCATTTGCCACTACCATTAGCCGACTTCTTCCATTTCTCATGACTCCCCTTGATCACCTTTATTGATTGATCCTTCAGCTCTCATATTTATTGCGCTGATCACAACAGGTGTCCCATTCTTCTCTTATCCTCATGACTCCCCACATTTTCTAAAAGAATACTCTCAATTTTTCAGTCCATTGCTTTTACTGAAACCTCTCAATTCAGCATCTAGATATTTTCCCTGTTTTCTGCAGTATGATGAAAACTCCCTTACAGCTTCTATTCCTCCATCACAAGGGCTATATATATTTTCTATTTCTAATAGTGTGGACCACATAGTGATAAGGAGATTATCTCATAGACCACCTCCCCTCCCATTTCTGGTCATGGACTACCTCCCCTTACAATTGCTAATGAGAAAGAGTAATAGGAAAGTATCATACTGTTAGTGATTTTTAATGTAGATGTAAACAAGGAGAAAGAACTGGCACCATGTGATCAGCCAGTTTTCCGATCACTGCCCTCCATGGCCCAGTGGTGGTACATAGACAACAATTTGAGTACCACTGCTCTGTTTCATCAGCACCTTTCTTCTTGCCAAGCACTTAATTGGTTTGGCAGGCACTGAATTTAGAGCTTGAGATGCTGAGACATTTGTACATCAGTGCATATTACAGTCTCCAGTTGGACTGGTACTTTCTAGATAATATTGCGTCATCTTCCAGTGTTGCTCACTTCATCTCCTGGTTAGTGTTGTTTTAAAAAAATGTAACACACATTTTACATAGAAGCACTAATCCTTTTAAACAGACACTGCAAACCCTTATTGAATATGCAATATCTTACTTCACCTCCCCACAAACTAAAAAGCAGTTTTACTTGAAATAACTCTTATTTTTGTTTCCTTTTCCAAAAGGCAGCAGCAAACAACAAAAGAAGAAAGTAATTTTACTCATAGCAAATATGAACCAAGTTAGAATGAATATTAACACATCCAATGTTATAGAAGGAACAAATCACCAATACACAACAGATCGTAATCTTCAAAATCAGTCATGCAAAGACTGAATTAAGGAACAGACATCCAAAGAAGAAAATCTCTTATATGGCATGTCACATCTCTTATTAAAATAAATACAAAAACAAGCTTTACCTTTCAGACAGAATACATCCTACAAACCTATAACATTGTTCGTAGGAACACCAGAATTGTCATATCATAGCAGACTGGTGGACCGTTCGGTCTGGAAGATTCTTCAGAGAAACCTTACAATATAGTTATGAATGTTTTTTACTGTTCTACACGTTTGTGCTCAGTCTAAATTCCTTTTGCATCTAAAACTCCCACTGCAGCCAAAAGAACTAAAGGGTTCTGTTTCCTTCCACCTTGAGTGTTGGGGGATGGGCAGCAGGGAAGGGAGAAGGTTGTGCTAGGGTTAAGTTGAAGTAGCTTGAAGCTGCCTCCCGACTTGGCAGGGAGGACATCTCCCTGTTCTCCTTTATGTGTCTCATTGGTGTCCAGGAATTCAATATTTGAAAGTAAGGGCCAGTTCTTCAGCCCACTTGCTTGGATTTGGCACTGCATTGAGTATTTGGCTGTTAGTTTCAAATGTGTCATATTTTCAGCACTGAGTTATCTTTATCTTCTAGAAATAGACTTCACCCAATTAAAATATTTAAACAACACTTCAGTGAAATAGAAAACATTCAGATTTAAGTCCAATATTCAGGAAAGCTTGCAAGCACATAGGTCTTTATGTGAACTATTTAAAGCACTTGGTTTGAATGTCACGATCCTTAAATTAAATGTTGCAAGTCAATTTTAGTCACAGATTCTGATAGTCTTGCTTGTATGGAACAACTTACTTCCCAAATAGTCCCACTGAAGTGAATGGAACTACTTGTGGAATAGGATGCTACCCAACCTGCATAAGGTATCAGAATCTGGCTCTCAATATATTTTCAATAAACAAGTGAAAATGTGGGAGCTATTATGTGGAGAACAATACCTCAAAGTTAACAGGAAATTTTGCTGAAAACCATGTAACTTAGTACATAGTGGATCAAGTTTGTCCCTAATTTCTCTCTGCTTAGTCCACTACAGGTTTTCAGTGCATAAGGAAGGAGAGATTACTCACCTTGTGCAGTAACTGGAATTCAAGATGTCTGTCCCTAAAGGTGCGCCACTTCAGGAGTGCATGTGCCCATGCACACTTGATCAGAGATTTTCAGTAACGCTGCCCGTTCAGCATGCACATGTGCTTTACACAGCCTCATACTACCTACTGAGGATACATAGGGCTGCTCAGGCAAACCACCCTCAGTTCTTCCTCTACTGCAAAGTCCCACAAAGGAAATTCCGAAGTAGAGAGGAAGGAAGGCGGATAGTGAAGCACCCATATTGGGACACATCTGGAACTCCACTTACTGTACTCTTCTTCTTCGAGTAATGTCCCTATGGGTGCTCCACTTCAGGTGACTCCCAAGCAGTATCGCTATAGGGAGAAGGGAGCATTGGAGAGACTCTAATCCTGATGATAGAACTGCCTTACCAACTGTAGCATCTGATCTAGAGGCATGAACCAAAGCATAGTGCTTAGAGAAATTATGTACTGAGGTACAGATTGCAGTTCTGCAAATTCCAGTGAGTGGAACATTCTTGAGTAATGCCACAGACTTAGGCAGAGACCTCGTAGAATGGGCTGACACTAGAAGGAGTTTGAATGTTAGTGGACACATAGTACATGGTAATTCATCCAGAGAGTCACTTTGAAAGTCATTGGGTGGAGACTGAATCCTTTGGATCTGCCTGCAATTGAAACAAACAGTTTAGAAGACTGTCTGAATGGTTTGGTTCTGTCCAGATGGAAGGCAAATACCCTTCTGACATCCAAGGTATGGAAGGCAGCTTCTGCTAGTCTGATGTGGTTTTGGGAAAAAGACAGGAATGTGGATGGTCTGGTTAATATGAAATTCCAAAGGCATCTTAGGTAGAAACTTAGGATATGGTCACAATGAGACAATGCCACCAAAAAAAATCTCCAATCAAAGGCACAGGGTAACATGTGCACCTAAATTGGAGCACTCATATTTGAGGAAGAATAAGGCCTAAAAGGCTAGCTCTGTTTTTAAAGATATCACATCTTTATAAAACTCACCGTTGACTGCTTTTGTGTTTTCCCTCCTAACTTTTCTTAAACTCATCCCATGCTTTGGAGCAGAGATTTCCTTTTAAAAAGTGGTAATTGATCTATCATATTTTGGAAGAAAATTAATTGATATTTTAATAAAAATACAAACTCAGCTGAACTCACTGGACTAAATTCAAATCTATGGATTTGGCCTTTGAATATACAGGATAAACAATAAATAATTTGCTCCATCCACCTTACCCAAGCCATAGCTCTAATGTGTGGGTTAATGAAATAGTTCTTTAAAAAGCCCAGGTGTTAAGTCAGCCTTAACTGTGGGGGGTTTTTTTTGTTTTTTTTTTTACTTGGCATGTTATTATATTAGGCACAAATTGTTAAAAGTGACTTCTAAAAGTGGGTGGTTAAATTTTTGTTTGCAAATCTTGAGACATCTTTGGCCTGAGTTCCAGAGGCACTGAATATCCCTTGCTCTCAATGAAGTCAAATGGAGTTTATCAGCACCTCTGAAAAAATGAGGCATTCAAAATTAATAAATCATACTCCCACAGAATCCATGTAGGTACTTATATGGCCCCTATTCTCAGTCTATCTGAGCACCCCTCACAATCTTTAACACAGTATCGTATGCCTCATAATACCCCTGTGAAGTAGGAAAGCACTACTTCCACTCAGCCATATCTATATGGTTGTGAATGTATATATAACAGATGGGGAACCAAGGCACAGGGTGGCTAATTAAACATTAAACAGGTCTATGGTGAAATAGGGACTTAAGTGGAGAGCTCCTAAGTATTAACTTAGTGCCTTACCCACTGGGCCATCCTTCTACTCAAAGAGTTATAGAAAAGGCAATGGGCCAGATTTACTGAGACTTCACTGGGCACAGAAGCAGGGGGATGAATCGATAGGCAGTGAAGTAGCTGAATTTTACAAGTTAACTGAGACACTAAGTGTAGCTCTTAAATCCAACATAGGAACTAAAGCTGCACTTCACATGACATTGCTAGTGAATCAAGTATTGTAAAAACCAGGAATTGATTTTTCTGGACAACGAAAGCCAAAAAGTTCTGAAAAATTATATTAAGAGATAATCAGTAGTAGTTTAAATTAGGAAAACATCACATTAGTTGGTCTAATGAGCCTTAGCAATGTATGTTTGAATTTAATTATAGAAAGGAATGTGTGAATTCAGTCTTTAGCGAATAAACTACCTCTGATCATAAAACAACCTTCTCCCTTCTACAGTGCTCATGAATTTGGCTGGCTTTGCTTTTCTCAGAACATAGTTAGAGGCCATAAAAAAAAACTAATGTGAGTTTTTCATTTCTAGAATTCTCTCTGTGTGTATCTATATTATATGGATCTATATTTAAGTCTAAATATGAAAAAAGTGACTTCTGTCACTATATAGATATATATACACTGTCATTGAGGTGCAAATATATTTTATTTTTAAGGAGAAATATGTGGGTAGGTGTGACAGGTTTCAGTTGGTCCTCCGAGCCCCTAGGGGGCAATGGAGAGCTATGGTCCCACTGGCAGGCTTTAGTCACACCTTTCGGGCTGGGGTGGGGTGGCGCGCCGGCACGAGTCTGCAGCGCGCCCCCTCGGGCTGGGGGTGGGGCACGGGCCGCAACGAGTCTGCAGCGCGCCCCCTCGGGCTGGGGGGGGCGGGGCGCGCCGGCACGAGTCTGCAGCGCGCCCCCTCGGGCTGGGGGGGGCGGGGCGAGCCGGCACGAGTCCGCAGCGCGCCCCCTCGGGCTGGGGGGGGCGGGGCGAGCCGGCACGAGTCTGCAGCGCGCCCCCTCGGGCTGGGGGGGGCGGGGCGCGCCGGCACGAGTCTGCAGCGCGCCCCCTCGGGCTGGGGGCGGGGGGCGCGGGCCGGCACGAGTCTGCAGCGCGCCCCCTCGGGCTGGGGGCGGGGGGCGCGGGCCGGCACGAGTCTGCAGCGCGCCCCCTCGGGCTGGGGGGGGCGGGGCGCGCCGGCACGAGTCTGCAGCGCGCCCCCTCGGGCTGGGGGGGGCGGGGCGCGCCGGCACGAGTCTGCAGCGCGCCCCCTCGGGCTGGGGGGGGCGGGGCGCGCCGGCACGAGTCTGCAGCGCGCCCCCTCGGGCTGGGGGGGGGCGGGGCGCGCCGGCACGAGTCTGCAGCGCGCCCCCTCGGGCTGGGGGGGGGCGGGGCGCGCCGGCACGAGTCTGCAGCGCGCCCCCTCGGGCTGGGGGGGGCGGGGCGCGCCGGCACGAGTCTGCAGCGCGCCCCCTCGGGCTGGGGGCGGGGGGCGCGGGCCGGCACGAGTCTGCAGCGCGCCCCCTCGGGCTGGGGGCGGGGGGCGCGGGCCGGCACGAGTCTGCAGCGCGCCCCCTCGGGCTGGGGGCGGGGGGCGCGGGCCGGCACGAGTCTGCAGCGCGCCCCCTCGGGCTGGGGGCGGGGGGCGCGGGCCGGCACGAGTCTGCAGCGCGCCCCCTCGGGCTGGGGGCGGGGGGCGCGGGCCGGCACGAGTCTGCAGCGCGCCCCCTCGGGCTGGGGGCGGGGGGCGCGGGCCGGCACGAGTCTGCAGCGCGCCCCCTCGGGCTGGGGGCGGGGGGCGCGGGCCGGCACGAGTCTGCAGCGCGCCCCCTCGGGCTGGGGGCGGGGGGCGCGGGCCGGCACGAGTCTGCAGCGCGCCCCCTCGGGCTGGGGGCGGGGGGGCGCGGGCCGGCACGAGTCTGCAGCGCGCCCCCTCGGGCTGGGGGCGCGGGCCGGCACGAGTCTGCAGCGCGCCCCCTCGGGCTGGGGGCGGGGGGCGCGGGCCGGCACGAGTCTGCAGCGCGCCCCCTCGGGCTGGGGGCGGGGGGCGCGGGCCGGCACGAGTCTGCAGCGCGCCCCCTCGGGCTGGGGGCGGGGGGCGCGGGCCGGCACGAGTCTGCAGCGCGCCCCCTCGGGCTGGGGGCGGGGGGCGCGCGCCGGCACGAGTCTGCAGCGCGCCCCCTCGGGCTGGGGGGGGCGGGGCGCGCCGGCACGAGTCTGCAGCGCGCCCCCCTCGGGCTGGGGGGGGCGGGGCGCGCCGGCACGAGTCTGCAGCGCGCCCCCTCGGGCTGGGGGGGGCGGGGCGCGCCGGCACGAGTCTGCAGCGCGCCCCCTCGGGCTGGGGGGGGCGGGGCGCGCCGGCACGAGTCTGCAGCGCGCCCCCTCGGGCTGGGGGCGGGGGGCACGGGCCGGCACGAGTCTGCAGCGCGCCCCCTCGGGCTGGGGGCGGGGGGCGCGGGCCGGCACGAGTCTGCAGCGCGCCCCCTCGGGCTGGGGGCGGGGGGCGCGGGCCGGCACGAGTCTGCAGCGCGCCCCCTCGGGCTGGGGGCGGGGGGGCGCGGGCCGGCACGAGTCTGCAGCGCGCCCCCTCGGGCTGGGGGCGGGGGGCGCGGGCCGGCACGAGTCTGCAGCGCGCCCCCTCGGGCTGGGGGCGGGGGGCGCGGGCCGGCACGAGTCTGCAGCGCGCCCCCTCGGGCTGGGGGCGGGGGGCGCGGGCCGGCACGAGTCTGCAGCGCGCCCCCTCGGGCTGGGGGCGGGGGGCGCGGGCCGGCACGAGTCTGCAGCGCGCCCCCTCGGGCTGGGGGCGGGGGGCGCGGGCCGGCACGAGTCTGCAGCGCGCCCCCTCGGGCTGGGGGCGGGGGGCGCGGGCCGGCACGAGTCTGCAGCGCGCCCCCTCGGGCTGGGGGCGGGGGGCGCGGGCCGGCACGAGTCTGCAGCGCGCCCCCTCGGGCTGGGGGCGGGGGGCGCGGGCCGGCACGAGTCTGCAGCGCGCCCCCTCGGGCTGGGGGCGGGGGGCGCGGGCCGGCACGAGTCTGCAGCGCGCCCCCTCGGGCTGGGGGCGGGGGGCGCGGGCCGGCACGAGTCTGCAGCGCGCCCCCTCGGGCTGGGGGCGGGGGGCGCGGGCCGGCACGAGTCTGCAGCGCGCCCCCTCGGGCTGGGGGCGGGGGGCGCGGGCCGGCACGAGTCTGCAGCGCGCCCCCTCGGGCTGGGGGCGGGGGGCGCGGGCCGGCACGAGTCTGCAGCGCGCCCCCTCGGGCTGGGGGCGGGGGGCGCGGGCCGGCACGAGTCTGCAGCGCGCCCCCTCGGGCTGGGGGCGGGGGGCGCGGGCCGGCACGAGTCTGCAGCGCGCCCCCTCGGGCTGGGGGCGGGGGGCGCGGGCCGGCACGAGTCTGCAGCGCGCCCCCTCGGGCTGGGGGCGGGGGGCGCGGGCCGGCACGAGTCTGCAGCGCGCCCCCTCGGGCTGGGGGCGGGGGGCGCGGGCCGGCACGAGTCTGCAGCGCGCCCCCTCGGGCTGGGGGCGGGGGGCGCGGGCCGGCACGAGTCTGCAGCGCGCCCCCTCGGGCTGGGGGCGGGGGGGGCGCCGGCACGAGTCTGCAGCGCGCCCCCTCGGGCTGGGGGCGGGGGGGGCGCCGGCACGAGTCTGCAGCGCGCCCCCTCGGGCTGGGGGCGGGGGGGGCGCCGGCACGAGTCTGCAGCGCGCCCCCTCGGGCTGGGGGGGGGGGCGCCGGCACGAGTCTGCAGCGCGCCCCCTCGGGCTGGGGGGGGGGGGCGCCGGCACGAGTCTGCAGCGCGCCCCCTCGGGCTGGGGGCGGGGGGCGCGGGCCGGCACGAGTCTGCAGCGCGCCCCCTCGGGCTGGGGGCGGGGGGCGCCGGCACGAGTCTGCAGCGCGCCCCCTCGGGCTGGGGGGGAGGGTGCGCGCCGGCACGAGTCTGCAGCGCGCCCCCTCGGGCTGGGGGCGGGGGGGCGCCGGCACGAGTCTGCAGCGCGCCCCCTCGGGCTGGGGGGGAGGGTGCGCGCCGGCACGAGTCTGCAGCGCGCTCCCTCGGGCTGGGGGGGGGCGCGCCGGCACGAGTCTGCAGTGCACAGTTCTGCTACCCAAGGCAGGTTGGCCGGGGTAGGGGAACGCAGGCCCACCCAACTCCACTGTGTTCCAGCCCAGGGCCCTGACAGTGGCAGGAGGCGAAGGTCCCACCGCTGGGTCAGCGGGGGGCCATCCGTGCCCGCTGACCAAACACACTCACCCCATGGTGCAGTTCTGCCCCTGGGCTACTTCTTACCCGGTCTCTCAAGCGGGTATCTCTGGTCCCTCCAGCTCATCCGGGTATTTCGCTGCTGGCAGCTCCAGCTCCCCCTCTGTGTCGGAAGCACGCTGGCCCGGGCTACAGCCGGGCCCCTCTAGGTCCTCCGGGTACTCAGCGGCTGGCAGTCCTGGTCGCCACAGGCCTTCCTCCCGGTCAGGTTCCTCCTGGCCCAGGTCCTCTCCTGGGTCGGCAGCAGGATCACAAGGGAGCAGCCTGTGTCTGTCTCCCTCCCTGGTGCTCTCTTTACTGGATTAAGGGCCCCACCCTTTGTACTTCCTGTCCCACCCCTCCCCTTCGGGGATTGGTGGAAGCTTGGTCTGGCCCCGCCCACTCAGGCTGAGAGGGTGGCTCTTTACCCTCTGGTTCGGAGGGAAGCCACCCTGGCTCCCTACATACCCCACCCCTCAAATCCAGCTCCCGATCCTCGGAGCTGGCATCCTCACCCTCTCCGTGGCAGGATAGGAAATCTGCACTGGCGTTGTCCCATCCCGCCCGATGGTGAATCATGAAGGCATAGGACTGCAGAGCTAGATACCACCACATCAGCCTGGCATTATTGTCCTTCATCTTATTAAGCCACTTCAGGGGTGCGTGGTCCGTAACCAGTATAAAGGGGGCCCCCCGAGGATGTAGTAGCGGAGAGCGTCGACCGCCCATTTAACTGCTTTCTCTACGACGGAGTAGTTCCGTTCTCTGGGGAACAGCTTCCGACTCAGGTAAACAATAGGGTGTTCCTCCCCATCCACCTCCTGTGAGAGGACTGCCCCAAGCCCTACACCTGAGGCATCAGTCTGAATGATAAAGTCACGATGAAAGTCAGGGCTGAAGAGTACTGGATCGCTACACAGCTGTTCTTTGATAGTTTGAAAGGCCATCTCGCACTCGTTGGACAAATGCACCCGGCGGGGACTGTCCTTGGTCCGGAGCTCCATTAGCGGGGCCGTAATGCCTGCGAAGTGGGGTACAAACCGCTGGTAATAACCAGCTAAGCCCAAGAATTGACGCACCTGCCTCTTCGTGGTCGGCGCCGGACTTTCCTGGAGCGCTTGGACTTTCCCGATGATGGGGTGGACCTGTCCCCGGCCCAAGGTGTACCCCAGGTAAGTGGTTTCCTCCCACCCGATTCGGCATTTTTTTGGATTGGCCGTAAGCCCAGCTGTGCGGAGGTCCCGGACGACCGCCGCTACTTGGTTAAGATGCTCCTCCCAGTTATTGCCATAGATGACCACATCGTCCAGGTAGGCCGCAGCGTACTTTGTGTGTGGTTGCAATACCCGGTCCATCAAACGTTGGAAGGTTGCCGGGGCCCCATGTAGGCCGAAAGGCATCCGGGTGAAATGGTATAACCCTGAAGGGGTGGCAAACGCAGTCTTCTCCTTGGACCTGGGATCCAAGGGGATCTGCCAGTATCCCTTGGTGAGATCTAAAGTGGTGATATAACAGGCCTCCCCGAGCCGGTCGAGGAGCTCATCGACGCGGGGCATCGGATAGGCGTCAAATTTTGAAATGGCGTTTACCCTCCGGAAGTCAATGCAAAACCGCTGGCTCCCATCTGGCTTTGGTACGAGGATGATGGGGCTCCGCCACTCACTCTGGGAGCGCTCAATAACACCCAGATCCAACGTCGCCTGGACTTCCTCCTCTACGGCCTCCCGCATTCACCTAGGCAATGGCCAGGTTGTCTCTCGGACCACCACCCCTGGTTCCATCTGGATCACATGGTAGGCGAGCGTAGTCCGCCCGGGTTTCGTGGTGAACATCTTGGGGAATGCCCTTACTAAGCAGAGTGCCTGTTCTTGCTGCTCAACGGTGAGTGTCTCTGCTAGCTGGGGCTCACCATTATCTGACTCCTTGGGCGGTTGGGGCCCCAGGTCCAGTTCGGGGGGATATGGGGCAACTAGGAGCCCTTCCCGGTCCTGTCAGGGTTTTAAGAGATTTACATGATAAATCTGCTTTTCCTTACGGCGACCAGGTTGCCGAATTTCGTAGGTGACAGGCCCTACCTGGCGGAGGACCTCATACGAACCCTGCCAGCGGGCAAAAAGCTTTGATTCCTCTGAGGGAAGCAGGAGGAGTACTCGATCCCCTGGCCCAAATGATCGAGCCTGGGCGCCCCAATTGTAGTGCTGCCCCTGGGCTCTTTGGGCTGTGTTTAAGTTCTCCCTCGCGAGCTCGCCCGCCCGCACCAGCCGCCCCTGCAGTTGTAAGACGTGTTGCAAGAGACCCTGTGTTGTGGACGGGTTGTGTTCCCAAGTCTCCCTCAAGAGGTCCAACACCCCGCGGGGTCGCCGCCCATAGAGGAGCTCAAACGGGGAGAACTTCGTGGATGCCTGGGGGACTTCTCGAATTGCCAGTAGTAAAGGAGGGAGCAGCTGGTCCCACTGGCAGAGGTCCTGGATGTGGAAATGCCGCAACATTCCGTTCAGGGTCCGGTTAAACCGTTCAACCAATCCATCAGTCTGGGGATGGTAGACCGAGGTCTGCAATTTCTTAATCCCCAATAGGGCACATACCTGATGGAACAGCTTAGATGTGAAATTGGTCCCTTGATCCGTGAATATCTCCCGTGGGAGGCCCACCCTTGAGAAGATCTTCACGAGCTCCGCAGCGATAGCACGGGCGGTGATAGTTCTTAAGGGGACGGCCTCGAGGAAGCGGGTGGCATAGTCCATCAGGATGAGGATGTATTGGTGGCCCGCCTTTCTTTTTGGAAAAGGCCCAACCAGTTCCATTGCTACGCTCAAATGGTACACCTACAACTGGTAAAGGGACCAGGGGGGCCTTCTGTACCCCTGCCGGGGCTGCATGTTGGCAGTCTGGGCACGACACACAGTAATCCTTCACCTCATGGTGGACGCCGGGCCAGAAGAACCTGTCCAGGACCCTGGCCACAGTTTTTTCCTGCCCTAAATGGCCAGCAGCCGGGATGTCATGTGCAAGCTTCAGGACAGCCCGACGATGAATGCGGGGGACCACGAGTTGGGTCCAGACCTCTTGGGTCTGGGGGTCTCGGTCAAGGCGGTAGAGCCGCTCGTGGTTGAGTTTGAACCTGGGCCATTGGGTGGTGCGCCGCGCCTCCACGACCTCACCATCCACCCGGACCAGCTGTTCATAAGCAAACCTGAGCGTAGGGTCCTCGCTTTGATCCCGGCTAAAGTCCACCAGGTCAGGAGGGGAACCAGCCATTTCCAGGCCATCCTGCCCGGGGGTGGGTCCTGGGTCAGCTCCGGGGTCGGAGTTCGAGTCAGGTCCTGTCTTCTTCTCAGGCGGGGCTCCCTCGAATGCCTCTTTGGTGGGTAGGGATTGGAGCACCTCGATGAAGTCTGGCCAGTCACGGCCCAGGATCACTGGATAGGCGAGGGATGACGTTACCGCCACATTCATTAACTGAGTTGCTCCGTTCACCATGATGGGGACCCGAACTGTGGGGTACGATTTTACATCTCCATGGATGCACTGAATCCGTACTTCCCCAATGGTCTGCTTGGTGTCCGAGAGGAGCGCCTGGCAGACAAGGGTCTGCCCACAGCCCAAATCAACTAGACCCACCACGGGGACCCTGGCAACTTCCATGGGAGCTGTCAATTTGGCCACAGAGGGCGGATGGGCCCGTCGCTCCCCGGCACACACCAGGCCAAAGTTGCAGTCCATTGCAGGACAGCCCCGTTGCAGATGACCATACTTGCCACATCGGAAACAAGGTCCTACCTCTGGGCACACCAGTCATGTGGGGGCACCAGTGGGGCTGCAGAGTGGGCTGGGGCCCGGTGGTCGGGTTAAGCGTCCAGGGTCAGAGAGTGGTGTGGACTTGGGGCATCGGAAAAACTCGGTCCTGCCGCCATCTGGTCGTCAGGTACGGTGGGGTGCGTTGGTTTGGGAGGTGGGCCCCCTCCGTTCAAGTTTCTGTGCATTGGGTCCAGGGTTTGGGGGGCGGGCGGCCGGTCCTATTGGGGCCTCTGCCTCGAGAAAGTCCTCCATAAGCGCAACAGCCGTGCTCAGACTTTGCGGCCGGTGCGGCAACACCCAAGCCCTCCCCTGGGGTGGGAGGATGTGCACAAATTGTTCGAGGATGACCTGTTCAGTCACCTCAGCTGCGGTTCGACACTCGGGTTGGAGCCATCGGGTACCTGCGTCCTTCAGTTCCTGGGCCACGACCCGGGGTCTGGCGCTTGGTGGGTAGACCTTTTCCCGAAACCATTGCCGAAAAGTCTCTGGGGTAATGTCAAAGGCATCCAAGATAGCTGTTTTCACTCGAGCATAAATGCGGGCCTCATCATCTGGGAGCCCACGGTAAGCCTTCTGGGCCAGCCCTGTCAGATATGGGGTGAGGAGGGTTGCCCATTGGTCAGGTGCCCAACCAGCCACTGAGGCAACCCGCTCGAAGGTCACCAGATAGGCCTCCGGGTCATCCTCAGGCCCCATCTTGGCCAGACAGATAGGTGGGGCGGGAGGGGGCGGGGTGGCTGCCCTCTCCGGTTGAGCACCACCATGGCCAGGCCACAGGGTTGCAAGCTGCTGGAAGCATTGGGTTTGTTGTTCATGGTGCTGGGCCCCCAGGGTTTGAAGCAATTGCTGCTGGTGGGCGCCCAGCTGCTGTACGAGTTGGTGCTGCTGCTGTTGCTGGCTCTCAGCCAGGAACTTGATAAGCCTTTCCATCTCCATCTTTCCAGTAGGGGAGCTTCAGAGGTAGGGCTTTCTGCAGGGATAGGGATTGCCTGCCCGCATTCTCCACCACTTGTGACAGGTTTCAGTCAGTCCTCTGAGCCCCTAGGGGGCAATGGAGAGCTATGGTCTCACTGGCAGGCCTTAGTCACACCTTTTGGGTACTGGGGAATTAGCGGGGAAGGTGTGCCGGCCGGAGTCCGCAGCGCACCCCTCGGGCGGGGGGGGGGGGCTGCCGGCACGAGTCCGCAGCGTGCCCCTCGGGCGGGGGAGCGCTGGTATGGGTTTGTCGCGCACAATTCTGCTACCCAAGGCAGGTTGGCCGGGGTAGGGGAACGCAGGCCCACCCAACTCCACTGCGTTCCAGCCCAGGGCCCTGACAGTGGTGGGAGGCGAAGGTCCCGCCGCTGGGTCAGCAGGGGGCCATCCGCTCCCGCTGACCAAACACACCCACCCCATAGTGCAGTTCTGCCCCTGGGCTACTTCCTACCCAGTCTCTCAAGCGGGTCTCTCCGGTCCCTCCAGCTCGTCCGGGTATTCCGCTGCTGGCAGCTCCAGCTCCCCCCTGTGTCGGACGCACGCTGGCCCAGGTTACAGCCAGGCCCCTCCAGGTCCTCCGGGTACTCAGCAGCTGGCAGTCCTGGTCGCCACAGGCCTTCCTCCCGGTCAGGTTCCTCCTGGCCCAGGTCCTCCCCTGGGTCGGCAGCAGGATCGCGAGGGAGCAGCCAGCAACCTGTCTCCCTCCCTCCCTGGTGCTCTCTTCACTAGACAAAGGGCCCTGCCCTTTGTACTTCCTGTCCCACCCCTCCCCTTCCGAGGATTGGCGGAAGCTTGGTCTGGCCCCGCCCACTCAGGCTGAGAGGGTGGCTCTTTACCCTCTGGTTCGGAGGGAAGCCACCCTGGCTCCCTACAGTAGGTATTAAACTAGGCTGATTAATTTAATCATTTGAAGCAGCATATTCACCAATTATTTAATATCTTGTATGTGCTAAGGTAAGGATTGCTTATAATGGTGTCCATTAAAAAAGACTATGTGCCAGATCCTGCACCTTGTTACACCCTGCCATACCCAAGTGCCTGGCAAAATGGCTCCATGACTGCTCTAACTTCTGCTGAAGATCAGTTTGGTTTCCCGTCTGGCTCAAGACTAGGAAAAGCATAACAATGGGTTACAGTCACGTATGTCTCCCCTTGTGTACTGCTGCACTGAGTGTGCAGTAATTCAAATAATACAACACAGTGGTATATGTGATACTCCAGTTATTTCCCATTAAAAACACAGAACATGGAAATGGTGTGTTATCTCAAGTAACTGCTGATGGTGGTTGACTTTTTCCATTGATGACCATTTTATTTGTGAATTTCTAATACTCTATTATAATTAAAACAAAGTTTACATAATCTGAAGTAATCATGTAAACTTTTACCATGATTTCATAACTGTGGTTTATAAAGGGAAAGGGAAGCTAGGTAGAAATAGATTTTATGAGAGCAAACAGCATGTTCCTGACTGAACCAGGTCTTACTGAAATACCACACATTTATTTAAACCCAACATATGATCATTAAAAAAAAATAAAGCTTCTTGGCTTAGGAACAGGTGTTCAGAAAAATAAGAAATTAAATGCATCTCCACTGGTTCTTTTATGATACAGAAAATATAAACACTGATGGTTGATCTAATGTTCATAGACCAGAGTGAAAGGAAAATGGCACTCTTGGTAAAGAAACCTCAGCTCTCAAAGACCTCAGATATTAAAAGTCGCTTGAATGCAGACTGTTTAATCACAAGACCTTATGGCATCATGCAAAATACTGAAACGGAGTGATTCAACAGACAGACTGAACATTTAAATGCAAGGTACAAAGCCTGTAGTCTATTTAAAGTCAAAGATGAGTACTAATTCTAAAAGCTAATGAAATCAGAAGTTAATTTTTGGAAGAAATAGATACAATTTTAGGTATGTCCGCTATCCTGATTACCTCAATAAGTTCTATCACATGTATTTACTTCCAAAAAGTAGCGAATAATCTATATTTTTATGTGCCTGTAGACTATTTGTGTGTAAGAAAAAAGGACCCCAGTTTCTTCACTGCTAAAGATTGGTCAGTTTGGTTAACTAGCAGCTTTTGAGCATATTGGGGTTAAAGCCACACCAATGTTACACCAGTGAAAACTGATTTATATGAATGGAGCTGTCAAGGTTCCTTCCCCACTCTGAACTCTAGGGTACAGATGTGGGGATCTGCATGAAAACCTCCTAAGCTTACTTTTACCAGCTTAGGTTAAAACTTCCCCAAGGTACAAACTATTTTACCTTTTGCCCTTGGACTTTATTGCTGCCACCACCAAGTGTCTAACAAATACATAACAGGGAAAGAGCCCGCTTTGAAACATCTTTCCGCCCAAAATTCCCCCAAACCCTACACCCCCTTTCCTGGGGAAGGCTTCATAAAAATCCTCACCAATTTGCATAGGTGAACACAGACCCAAACCTTTGGATCTCAAGAACAATGAAAAAAGCAATCAGGTTCTTAAAAGAAGAATTTTAATAGAAGAAAAAGTAAAAAGAATCACCTCTGTAAAATCAGGATGGTAAATACCTTACAGGGTAATCAGATTCAAAACATAGAGAATCCCTCTAGGCAAAGCCTTAAGTTACAAAAAGACTCAAAAACAGGAATATACATTCCATTCAGCACAGCTTATTTTCTCAGGCATTTACCTAGATATGCGTTAGATTCTGTTTGTTTAGACTACTTACAAAGTTCTAAGACTCCATTCCTGTTCTGTTCCCGGCAAAAGCATCACACAGACAGACCCAGGCCCTTTGTTTCTGCCCCCCTCCAGCTTTGAGAGTATCTTGTCTCCTCATTGGTCATTGTGGTCAGGTGCCAGTGAGGTTATCCTAGCTTCTTAACCTTTACAGGTGAAAGGGTTTTTCCTCTGGCCAGGAGGGATTTTAAAGGTGTTTACCCTTCCCTTTATATTTATGACAGGAGCTACTCCAGATTCTAGGTGAAGATATGAATCTACTAGGTACCTCATCACTAATATCTGAGTGTCTGTATAATCTCTAAACTTAATGACTATAGGCTCATATTTGTACGTTTTCTGGAAAAGACAATGGGCAATTCTCAAAAAAAGTGTGCCTAACAAAAACCTCTCCAGTACCTATGGGAATGAAACGAGGTGTATTGGCCTGGACCTTATCATGCTCTTAACTTTGTCATTCTTCCAGTCTTTTGCTCTCTCTCTTTTTTTTCCTGTGAAAGTATATATAGCCACGAACAACATTATTTTGGAAGCCAACACTGAAAAGTTACAGGTAAAATACATAGACTCATTAACAGTGAGGTAAGTAATATAATCAGACTCATGGATAACATTCTAGCTCCCTTGAAGTCAATGGAAGTTTTTCCATTGATCTCAGTACATCAAGCTGTCCTGCAGTAGCAACCTCAGGACAGACAGTTAGGGAACAGGACACAAACCACATAGATTTGACCAATAAACTGTCAAGTGTAAACTCCTCACGCATTATAAAAACCTTAATGGAGTCACAGGCTGTCCCTTTGGGTACTCCAATCTATCTTGACACCCAGGTAAGCTTACTTTTGTGATAGATGGTCCCTAACACCAAAGATCGCAGCAATATTCAGGTTGGTCCCAAAGGTCCAGTCACTTACCCCAGGTCAGTTGCACCTTACATCTCAAACCAAACTACTACACTTGTAGTCAATCCTATAATAATCTAAAGACTTATTATATAGGAAAAGGAAATAGAGTTATTTACAAGGTTAGAGCAGGTAAACATATGTACACATAAATTAATTCCAATCTTAAATTTAAAAAAATAATAGAAGATTCTATGATAAGCAACCTCTGTCTGTTCTTTAGGACTAACCTAGGCTAAGAAGCTGAAGATCTCTTGCTTATGCCTCGAAATCTTGCCCTCCAGAGTCCTCCAGAAGTTAAGGCTTTTTATTCATTCCTCACTTCTGCTTGGAGTTCCAAACTTAGGTGATGGGAGGAATTCATGATGGGCAGAACAATCAAAGTTTTTTTGTCTTCTGATGTTCCCCAATAGCTTGTCTGGTGTTGATGGGCCTTCTTTGTGGGGCAGGAGATACCACCTTCTGCTGGAGACTAGTATTTCACACTAGTTAATGCTTCTCTTATGTCTGGGTGATTTACACAATTACAGAGGCTTCCAATTCAAACATTCAAGTATTACCTTATAACATGGGATACAGATGTTATAAATGAGATTAATGAATACAGCACCTTACAAGCATTCAGTAACATCTAAAGACATTTTTATAATTCTAATACCTATTTTAACAATTCTCATACACAGGGAAGCCAGACTAATTCCAACCACATATTTCTTAGTATCCAAGTGAGGAACGGGGACCTGGACAGAAGCTGGTGCCTGGTTTGCCAGCCTCATACAGTAGACCAAGATTTAACCCCTAGACTTTTATTTGGTTTCATATGTTAATGTAAGAATTTCTTCAGGCTGTTCCAGTACAAAGATAACCTGCAATTTATATAATTTAGAACCATTTACAGATGCAAAAACATAGACAAAGGCTGTTTTCCTTGCAGTGGCTGCTTGTATTGTGTTTTGTGACATATGGTCCCATATTATTAGTAGACTTGCCTTATGCTTTAATTTCTAAGATTTTCTATTCATAATTATATTTGATTTGTTATTGTTGGATACAGTTTGTTTACTATAATATTTTGTATGCAAATATAAATGTAACTGCACAATTCCCAAAAATTTCCAACTAGTGAGATATCTAGAAGCCTCTCAAGAAGCTAAGTGATTTTGGTAACTTAAACCAGTTTTAAGATCTGGATTTGCAGCCAGCCTTTATCCATTACTTCATAATCACTTCCCAGCAGTAACTGTGGTTTGTATGGGCTTCCACTGATATATTTTCCCAAGTGTCTCTAAAGTTATTCTAGCCTCTCCTTAACTGTGCTTTTCAGCCTTCACAAAAGCTGGAATTCACTCCAGGTTCTCAAGTAAAAGAAACACACACACACAGAGTATTAAATGACATGTGCACACTTCCCACCACTGTCTTTATTTTATTTTTTTTTCAGTCAGCCTCTCTCAACATACCTTATTGTTATTCTCAGTCATTACACATTTTCAGCTTAGGTCAGAATGTACCAATTAAAAAGGTCCCTACAGTAATTTTATTTATGAAAACATCTGTCAATAATATATAGCTTTCATGGAAACCTTTAGAAAAATCTAAAAATATGTTTATAAGGTTAACCTTAAATGTCCTTTTAAAAAGCAAGTGGAACTTGTGTGGGTGTGCTTAAATGTAGTGAGAGTGACCTCGGGGATAAATATTCATTTATCTTTGCAATTCAATTTAATATAAACCATAAAGGAGAGAAATGGAAATTATTTTTAGGATAATTACTCAATGCCCCTGTCAGTGCAGAATTGTGCCCTTTAGAATGTTCTTTTTCCAGAGATTTGTCCAACATTGTTTTACATGTCTCAATAGTTGGGGCTTCCAAAACCTCTCTTCAAAAACTATTCCACATTCTAATAGATTTTAGTCTCAAGCAGTTTTTAATGATATTCATCCTAAATTTTCTTCTTCCTAATTTCATCTCATTTCTTTTAGTTACACTCCATTATACCGAGGGGTAGGTAAAATGAGAACATTGTACCAATTACAATTGTACATAGGCATAGGCCTAATAGACATCACACTTGAAGAGGTGCTGCACTCCCACCAGCTGAGAAAGTGTTTTTAAACTCAGTGCTTTCCAGCTGGGCTGATAACAGGGAATGGAGGAAGGGGCTGCCAGCTCACTTAATAATACTGACCTATTTTCCTTCTCCTGCCATTGCTCCTTTTGTCCTCTAGTTTTGTGGATTGGGTTGGAGGCAGAAGGTCAGTGCCATATGCTGCTTAGGCAGCTATGAACTGACCACCCATGCTGCTGCCCAGCTTCTGTCCTCTGTTTCCTTGGCCATACAATTGTATATTAATAAATCTTTCCACTAAACATATGGATCAGCTTGAAGCCATCTATCTCAGAAGGGAAGAAGAGCAGACTCTGGGGTATCAGGGCACCAGGAGCTACATTTGGAGATTGCAAGAATTCAGGCCACCCAAAGTTATATGAAGTTTGGAGGAAGGGATTCTAGATATCAAGGATTGTTAAGAGTGGAAATGAAGCCACCAGGGACCATGGAGATAAAGGGAATCTAGGCACGCAGGTATTCAGATGACCAAGAGCAAGAGATTTGGTCCATGATAGTAGATATTTTATAAGAAACTTAATCTCATGAGATTTCCACCTTTCAGAACAATGTGAGATCACAAGATCAACTGATGTAATCACTTTCTGCTATTCGGGGGTGGGGAGGGCAATCTTGTAAGAAAAACTGAAAAGATTTCAAAACTGTTGCCTCTGAACCTTAACCCTAAACATGAACACTAGTCCTTATTCAGCTTCAAACTGGGACTCCAAATCAATGCATAACCAGTCTTGACCTAGACTCAGAAACTACCTTCTTCATCCATCTGTAATTCATATTCTACACAAAAAGAAAAATCTGCTTTGAAAGGTTTGTACAATAGTCACATTCATAGCACTTTCACTGACATCATTTAGCACTGACAACACTAAAATCACAATATGGTAAATTCGCATTGTTTATAAGTCTAAATCCATTTGCCATTTGTTTTAGGAGTAATAAACACCTTCCCTTAGCTGTTGGCAACTAAATCATTACATAATACCTGAATGACAACAGAGAAATGAATATTCTCTGGTCAAAATGTATGATGCAATCATCTAAGTACCTAAGTGGAAATTTTGTATGGAATTGTCACATCAGATTACTTATATCACACTGTAAATTAATTAAATTGCATCATTTAACTCTTTGCATGAATACATCATCAATGTGAAAAAATCACATTTTTGCATGGAAAATGTACACCTATTTTGGGGTCCAAATCAATGTCCAAAGAAGTGAGTGAAAAAAATTCCATCAAGATCAATGGAGATTGAATTACAAACAATCCCTAGGATTACTAGAACTGAAAAGTTAAGAAAATATATTTTCTTTATTTTTTTTCAGTTCATTTGTGTAGTTGACAGTACTTGGTGTATAGATTGTTTCACTGTGTAATTAATCAGTAAATTCCTCCCTTGCAAAAAATACCTTTATGAACATCAATAGGGGATTAGAACAAAAACTAATATTATTAAAGTAATATATTTAAACAATCAGAACATGCTATTTAAACAGCGTGCAATCAGAAACTCAAAGTTTTTAAAATTAAACCAGCTAGGAAAATTCAAATTGAAAGTATCCCTTTAAAGGTAGGCTAAACAAACCAAGGGAGACAAAACTCTAGGGAATAATTGTGCACTGGTATTGGAATTGGTATTGGTATGGGGTGGACAGCTGCAGTCTGTACACTCCCTGGAGTTCAAGGACAATCTCTTTGCTGTGGCCTGGTGTGCAAGACTCCCCAAAGCGAGGAAGAAAGGTGGAGAAGAGAAACATCCACATCCCTATGCACCATGCAGAAGAGCTGATTGGAAATGTGAGATGGAATACCTTGCACCCTCACGGGGGCTTAGCAACCATAGAATCTTCCATATGACACAGAGCTCTGAAAGGAATTCTGCTTCCGTGAGAATTCCTCCCAAGCTTCAGCAGAGGAAGTGTGACTAAAGCAGGACTATGCCTTAAAGGCACAATTCAACCTCCAAATTGTATGAATTGGGATTAGCATCTGAGATGCCCTACTAGAAACATACAAAACCCTTGGTGGATACATGTTGCCAGGATCCAAAATAGGCTAATCCCCATTTTTTGAAAAGTTACATTTTCAGACCATTGACATTTTTAAAATATTTTTCTACCATTTCAACTGTGCCTTGCAATTCTGTAACCTTGTGAATTTCACTTGGTAAGAAAGATGATGATAGTTGTTTCTGATGGGCCTCCAGCTGTGAAGCACCCCATGTTGTGTGCTGCTTGCCCCTGAAAACAACTCTACAACCTACACCTTATAGAGGTATCATCTCTTTCTGAGATTCAATAAGGAAATGCCATTAGCAATGTTTTAACCCACTAGGCTAATTAAACTGCTCCAAATTACACAGCAGTAGTTCAGATAGTTGAAAAACAGGTAGAAAGCACTAATTACCCATCCATGGCATATTTCTGATTCTAGTGGGAAAAGTATGGTTGTTGAACTTGTATTGCTTCACCTTAAAGCTCGTCCCTTTCCAGGGGGTTACATTGATCTCATCTCCTGTATATGAAAAGATGCTGCAAATTGCAATTATTTTTAAAAAAAATCTTTTTTGATGGGTAGAAGTAGATTGAAAAATCCTTGTAACGTGGATACGGATATTTTGATGCACTCTCAAACCTAAAGCTTATGCTCAAATAAATTGGTTAGTCTCTAAGGTGCCAGAAGTACTCCTTTTCTTTTTGCGAATACACACTAACATGGCTGCTACTCTGATACCTCTCAAACCTAAAAAGAGCAGCCTTATGAATACATTGAGAGTTATCAAAGAGAAAAAGCAGTGTTTACCATGATGCACTTTTTTACTTTTTTTGTGGGTGTCACTTCTTGAATATCTAGAAAAAAGCACCTGGGCATATTGTGGGCACTAGCACAAACAAAAACAATAATTCTGTGTATATTACATAGCACAAATACCAGGGTAGCATCAAATTCCATAGCATAATAAGGCCCTGATCTAATCCCCACTATGAGTTCAGTGAACTTTGGATCAGATCCTAAATATTTTTTTTTTTAGTCGCACCTATTGTCACCAAATTGCACAGATACATTTCAGTGTACAGTTGTATCAACTCTAGCAAGGTAACACATAATAAAGTGGAAGAGCTATAAATGCCTGCTCATGTATTTGTACCTGAGCCTTTTCTAGTTGTGTGTGTGTACAGACTCTATAGTGTGAGTTAGTTTCCCTCTATATCTTTATGCTCAAACCTGAAGCTCTGCCCGAAAGTTTGTTTCAAAGTGTGGCAGACAGAATGCAATGGATGAGTTGAATAGAACCGTACTTAGGGACGATTTTTTCAAGCATTGAGACACACATGAATGTTCTCAAAATTTCTTCTCCTTCTTCACATGTTTCAGCAGTTCATGTAATGCAATAGGTAACCAATAGGTAAAAAGAGCCTAAGAAAAAGGGTTGCAATTCACTACAGAAAAAGTGATAGAGAAAGCAAGAAAAAGTGAGACAAGAAAACAGGAGGAATAAAGAGAAGAAAAGGAAAAAGAAGAGCCCACTCAGAGTAAAGATGCTGAATAAAAATTGTAATAAAAGGATCTGGAGTCACAAAGGGTATGTCTACATAGCAATGCAACCCCAGGCTTGAGCCTGGCCTCGAGCCTAACCCCCCTTGCATCCATGTGACCCAGTGACTAAATATTTTACACATGGTGGACCAGCTTCAAAAGGAGAGGGGTCCACCTCAGAATATCCTACAACCCTGTAGTAAGTGGACATACGCAGAGTAGGAGACCTGAGTTAAAGTCCATGCTCAAAATCAGAACAAGTGCTCTAATCACTGGATTTATATATACGGGGGGCACCTTCTCACCTTTTTATAAGAGAAGGCTAACCTGATTTAGATGCCCAAGTCCAGGATATGGTACTGTGAATCCTGTGCGGAGGGAGGCGCCTGTAGCATCTTACTGATGAACACAGCAGCTTCAAGATAAAGACTTTATTAAGAATGGTAACTATGTACAGAAATATGGTACTAAAACTGTCACACTGGAGGAGTTCAGAGCCATGAGTGTCAACTTGACCCTGGGGATCTCTGCTTCTGTTTGTAGCTCCTGCTCTGTGGAAATTAAAGGGCAAAAGAGATGAAATTTTTTCTCAATAGCTATTTTTATTTTCTTCTTCCAGAATTCAAGCTGATGGGATGAGTCCTTTTACATATAGCCCCTTCATGAGTGTGCAGAGGCAACTAGCAAAGTCTTTGTATTATGATGTCCCTCAATGGCACATTTAATTTTGATAGACCTTCTGAATAGGAAAAAGGTAATACCATTCATAGGGATTTAGCATTTTGTACTATGTAAAAAAAATTTCTTATTTATTGAGGTATACAGTTACGTAGTTCAGAAGAGGAAAAAAACATTTTACAGCTATACAGCAAACAATTAAGTCTTACCTTTGTGATACAGCATGGCCAACAAGCAGTAGGAGAGTGTTAGAAAGGAGCCTTATTCCGCGTAGAGGGAAGAAAGTTTGCTATAAATTAATTAAAGCACCTGAAGCCAGTCACATGATAAAACCCCCCTGCTTCAATCAGACAAGAGAAGGAGTTGGAGCAGAGTGGATTGGTGTTGGAGCAGAGAGTAGTTTGGAGGGAAGTAGAGGAGGGTTTGGAGAAGTGCCGTGGTGGGCTAAGAAGACCAAAACCCTAGGTAAAGGGACACCTGGTTTGTTCAGAGGGAGGGCAGGAAGCCCCACAAGCTGAAGGGCAGGAGAGGGAAGTAGCCCAGGGGAAGGAACCACTAGTTCTAGTGGTTTACTGCTATCCTTAGGGCCCCTTGGCTGGGACTCGGAGTAGAGGGTGGGCCTGGGTCCCTCACTCTCCTTCTCTAGCACACTAGTGGGGCAGTTAATACCCAAGTTCAGGGGCAAGAAATGGTGCCCTGAACCTGCACGCAAGAAGAGAGTGTGAGACCCATCATAGTAGTGCTGGCAATTTGCCATACCTTAAAACATGGGATACTAACATTATATGCAGGATTAATACATATAAAAATTTACAAGTATTTCATAAAGTCTAAGCACATTGTTATAAGTCCAATACCCATCTTAACCATATTAGCACACAGGTGAGCTGGACTGGTTTCCAGCAATGAATTTGTCAGTGCTCAGCTGAGGCCTAAAGTCTTGACAAGAGCTGGAATCTGGTCTGCTAGCATCACAAACTTCCAGCTACTCTCATTGTTTAAAATTGACATTTGGCCTTGTTCAGTATAAGGTTAATAAGTCTTACAATTTCCATTACTCTCCCCAGTTGTTCCTGATGTTTCATAGTGGCACTGTGCCAAATTATGTCATCAATGAGCACTTTTGCTTCTGCTAGACTTTCTAGCATCTGTCTCACTGTATGGTGAAATACTTCTGGAGCTGAACATATGCCAAGAAGCAGTCTTAGGAAGCAGTATCTGCCAAATGGTGTGTTGAAAGTGCAGATCTTAGAGCTCTCTGTGTCCAAGGACTTCTGCCAAAATCCCACCAATGCATTTAATTTGCTGGAAAATTTGGCTCCTGTCATCTCGGACAATATTTCATTTATTGTACGCAAATGGAAATGGTCTCTATGTTTTTGTTAGGCTCCTTAGTGTCCACACACAACTATAATCCCCTTGCTTTTTTCTCTCTGATTAGCAAGAAGTGAATCTAAATCTGTTGGTTCTCCTGTTCTCCAAATGATATCCTCTGCTGTCACTTTTCACAGCCCTTCTTCTAGTATCTTTCTTAAAATGTGTGGTGCTATCCATGCATATACTAATGGTTCTGTATCTTGTATATTACTGGAAGACGCCCATTTTGTGTGAAAGCATCTTCATCTGATGGTATAAATACTTTCATATCTGATTCTTTTGTCCTTCTAACGCTCTGTGGTAAATATCCTCTTGATAAGACCAAGTACCTCATGTGTGTTGGCCCAGGACTAATTGCTTACCTCTGTGAACCACCACAAAATCTTGATTTTATCATTTTTCCTTTGTATTTAAGTGTCAGTGTGGTGTCCCAACACTGGAATTGTTCTTCCACTACAATCTTTCAGACTATTTTGACTCTTCCATTTTTATGTGCTCTGATTACAATTTCTGATTTTACATTTACTGGTGTCCCAGTGCCTATTTTGTATGTCACATAAGTGCCATTTGTGCAATTTTTTTAATTAGCCAATCTTTTGAGTTTTCAGGCTCTGCCATTATTGCACTTAAGAATTTCTACATTTAATACATACACTTTCCTGCTTTCTCTACACATTTTAGCTTAATAGTTTGGTTTATTACCATTTCTACATATTTGTCTGAATGCTGGGCATTTCTCTCTCATGCTGTTTACAACATCACAGATATTGTTCGCTGCTTTCCATGTTTCTGTCCATATCCTTACCAATTTCATTGCTGCATTTTTTTTCCTTTCTGGTTTAGATATGGCACTCAGTCATATGCTCAACCTTTCTGTAGGATTCTTATTTGTTTGTTCATTCTTCCGCTTTGCAAATATATGTTGCCCTTTCTAGTGTCAGATCCATTTCCCTTAGTAACTGTTTATGGACTTTTTTATTGTTACACCCCAGGACAAGCTGGTATTTAATGAGACTGTTTTAATATTGCCTATCTGCAGGGCTGACTACTTTTAAATGTGACAAACTGCTGTTTCCCCTTCATTTTGTATTCTTAATTTGAGCATATATTTTTCTAGGAGTACAATGATCCTCAAACATTTGAATTATTTCTGCAAACTTTCCTCTCTGTCCCTGTCAAGGTTCCTTCCCCACTCTGAACTCTAGGGTACAAATGTGGGGACCTGCATGAAAACCTCCTAAGCTTACTTTTACCAGCTTAGGTTAAAACTTTCCCAAGGTACAAACTATTTTACCTTTTGCCCTTGGACTTTATTGCTGCCACCACCAAACGTCTAACAAATATATAACAGAGAAAGAGCCCACTTGGAAACGTCTTTCCACCCAAAATTCCCCCAAACCCTACACCCCCTTTCCTGGGGAAGGCTTCATAAAAATCCTCACCAATTTGCATAGGTGAACACAGACCCAAACCCTTGGATCTCAAGAACAATTAAAAAAGCAATCAGGTTCTTAAAAGACGAATTTTAATAGAAGAAAAAGTAAAAAGAATCACCTCTGTAAAATCAGGATGGTAAATACCTTACAGGGTAATCAGATTCAAAACATAGAGAATCCCTCTAGGCAAAGCCTTAAGTTACAAAAAGACTCAAAAACAGAAATATACATTCCATTCAGCACAGCTTATTTTCTCAGGCATTTACCTAGATATGCGTTAGATTCTGTTTGTTTAGACTACTTACAAAGTTCTAAGACTCCATTCCTGTTCTGTTCCTGGCAAAAGCATCACACAGACAGACCCAGGCCCTTTGTTTCTGCCCCCCTCCAGCTTTGAGAGTATCTTGTCTCCTCATTGGTCATTGTGGTCAGGTGCCAGCGAGGTTATCCTAGCTTCTTAACCCTTAACAGGTGAGAGAGTTTTTTCCTCTGGCCAGGAGGGATTTTAAAGGTTTTTAACCTTCCCTTTATATTTATGACAGTCTCCACAACTATCTGTATGGAATGCATTGTGCATAATTAGGGCTTCTTAGCCTGCCACTGTTATGAGGAAAAATATTTTGTTCAGCCTCCAGTGTTTTTACCCCTGCCTTGGCTTTCATATATAGTCCATGTTGTCTCTTCCAGGAATAGTTAGCACTTTTCCTTATTCTCAGAGCCAGGTGCCCAGGCTCTATAGCCTACATCTCAATGTTACCTCTCTCACTGGGTCTTCCACCATGCCCTGCCTTCCACTTCTGGCACCTTGTAGTATCTTACTGAAGAGCAGACTGGTCCCAAGGTAGATACATTAATCATGGAAATAATGTACATAAATGAAGTGTACATCTCCCACCTTCCTGGAGGATTTACTCTATAGCACAGTGACTCTCTCTGGCTCAGAATTAGATACTCCTCTCCTCAATAGTTTAGGCAACTCACTGCTCAGTGTACTGGCTTTTGTGAATCCCATTCATAGGCACCTATCTCTCCCCATGCATATATGGGGAATCTGGGTGCCTAACTCAGGGCTGCACATTCTGACTGGTGGCAGGACACCTAACATCAGGTATTGCAATGCTAAATTTAGGTCTCCTGTGTGGGCCAACTCTAAATGTTCATATATGATGGCTATTTCCAAAGTATGGGAAGATTTATCAGATTATTTCATTACTATTGTAACAGTTCAAAAATAAAAACAAGGGGCCTGATTCTGATTTCACTTCCCCCAGTGAAGACAGGAAGTAATTTCATTTAATAAAACTGATCTAAATGAGATCAGAATCAAGTTTTTCAAAATGTTGAACAAACTCCATCTAGCATTTTATACACTGTTCCTAGGACACCCAAATATCACAGTGCAGGGCATACATTCTTCTATGGATTTATATGATTATTTACTGATGTAGTGATAGGATTGTGCTGGGTGCTTTACTGATAAATATAGAAAGATCTCTCATCTGAAGAGCTTCTCTGTAAGAGCTTCTCTGCATTGGCTCAGTATATTGACACAGAATAATGGTGCAATTTACCAGAGTTTCTGAGGGCTCAGGGAGGCCACAGCTGCAAGACCAACTTTTTATGTATTGATTTTTGGATGGCTGGTAATTAATGGTTTTAGGGTTGTTATGAATCTCAGACCGCATATATTCGAAAGTGGGAACCAAATGGTGAGAGTCTTGACTATGTCAAATCATTAGTACATTGATGCCAAAATATGTATCCATTTTTGCCAATTTGTCAACTAGCAGTTGTGTATGGGCTCAGTCCTAAAAATACTGGGTCAGAACCTCAGCCAGTGTAAGTCAGCATAGCTCTGTTGAAGTCAATGAAGCGACACTGATTTACACTAAGTAAAGATTTGACTCATTGTCCTTCTGATTCTGCTCATGATGGACACAGTTCACATGGATAACACTATTATGATAAGCTTCTTGCTTCTCAAAGAAAACCCCGGTAGAAATATATTTTAAATTACAGAAGAGGTACTGTGCTGCTATGTGGAAGACGCACAAGTGATTTTAGATCTGATCCAAATTCTATTGAAGCCAATGATTTGATTTCAGTGGGAGTTTAACTGGGCTCTCATGATGAGGAGTAATTCACATGCATGAAATAAGACTTCTCCTATGCTGTCTTTTTCTATCCACAAAAGAATCAGAGAGTGAACACACTTAAGAGAACTTTTGTTTTTTTTATTTTTTTCTCTATTCACAAAAGAGATATAGCATGGACTGCCTTTTCCATGCTTCCTTGCCAATGCATCTTTCTTTTTCACCTCTGAGGTAAGCTAACACATTCTCCATGTTTCTTCTATCTTTGTCTTGTCTGTGAGATGGCCAATGAAGCTGCTAATTAGAGCCTATTGTGATGTTGGCTTTAAAAAATCATGGAGTTTGAATGCATTTTATGACACAAATTATTTCTGGATAGTTCTTATACTGTAACTTAACATCTTCGTGTAAAGATTTGGTTATTTGCAATTTAGCAGTAGAAGCTCCCTGGTGTAATCAGGGTAGATATTGTCTATCCAGTTTTGAGTCAAATACAGTACAATCATTTCCCAAAGCTGTAAATTGACTCTGAATGTATCTTTAGATGACAGATTTGCTTACCCGTTGTCACCAGCCTACGCTGCATTTTATGAATACTGCTCTTTGGCATACATGCCAGTCTGAATGAATAGCTTCTTTGATTAATAGAGATCATATTCTAAACAAATAGAAATGTTGTAAGTCTAGTTTTTGGATAAATAAAAACAATTAAGTGACTGGACTCTATTCTCCCTGCCCCCTAAGAATTAACTTAAATCTTCATGTTTTTGTCTACCTTAATGTCAAATTCCTGCTTCTAGTAATGTAGTTATTTCACTGAACCTGGATAGATTTCAGATTCTTCACTTAGTGCTGATTTAGCCACACATATATTTAATTGTGTCTAAAGGTTGTGAGGTCCCAGTTATTTTAAACCTCTCACTGAAGTGTGACTAATATTCTAGAGAAATGTCTATTTTTCATTAGTTAATACATTTTATGGTTGAATAACAGATTGTCATTCAAATTGATTGTTTCACTTAGAATACTAAACTCTGAAGTGAATTGCTTTTGTTCACTATTATATAAAGCACAGGATATACATTTCAGAAAGACTCTTAAATGAAAAAAAATAGTCAAATGTTACAAAGGTATAATTGCTGCTTTATATAAAAAAGTTCCATGCCTGGAAACAGTGTTCAAAAGTTACTGTACTTTTGTTTATGGCTATGCATAAAACTCAGGGTAATATGATTTTTTTCCTTTCCATGTAGCAGATGCATTGAAGGAAAGTCAATTTGTGTATGGGTAATGACTGCAGCTTTGTTATAGGTGCCTCAAAACTATAGTACTGGGTGAACTAAACCTGTATTTAGATTTGTAAGAAAAAAAGTGCCTTTCCAAAAGTTCTGGGCATATATACAGTTTGAGCTTTCAAAAACGCATGCTAAAAACATCAGGTTGATCCCATAGCAATATAAATACACCCTAACATTAAAAAAAAATCACATTCTCCTCAACCCACCTATTCAATAAAGGCCTGGAGGAATAGGTTTTGTATGCATCTATCAGACCAAGCTTCAGACTCGGGTTTTCCAAGAAAAATGTCCTGTTCCTGCCATCTTCCAAAGTAATATAGCTAGGAACTGAGGTAAAACAGAAAGCAAGAGTATGGGGGGGGGGGGATTTTCAAAAGTGTCTGGGAGATTTAGAAGCATAAGTTCCAGTGACTATAATGAGACCTGCACTCTGAAGTAATTTAAACACTTTTGAATAGCCCACATCCTCTAGGACTCAAGTGACAAAGGGATGTCACGCAGCTCTAATGAAAAATTGGTTGGTGGGGAGCTGAGTAGGGTTGCAGAATTTCTAATTGCACAAAACTGACCATCCATGTCCTGCCCCTTCTCCGAGGCCCTGTCCCCTGCCCATTCCATCCCCACTCCCTCCATTGCTCACTCTCCTGCACCATCACACTATTTCACTGGGCTGGAGTTGGGGTACAGGAGGCGGTGAGGGCTCTGGCTGGGGGTGCTAGCTCCAAGTCAGGGGCCAGAAATGAGGGGTTCAGGGTGCAGCAGGGGGCTCCAGGTTGGGACATGGGGTTGGGGTGTGGGAGGGGTTGAGGGCTCTGTCTGGGGGTGTGGACTGGGGTGGGGCCAGGGATGAGGTGTTTGGGTTTAGGAGGTGGCTCTGGCTGGGGCTCAAGGGTTCGGAGTGTGGGAGGAGGCTCAGGGCTGGAACAGGGTGTTAAGGTGCAGGAGGGGGTGTGGGCTCCAGCTGGGGGTGTAGGATCTGGGGTGGGGCTGGGGATGAGGGTTTGGGGTGTGGGACGGGGCTCAGGTTGCAGGCTCCAGCTGGGCACTGCTTACCTCAGGCAGCTCCCAGAAGGGACCAGCATGTCTGGCTCCTAGGCGGAGGGACCAGGGGGCTCTGTGCGCTGCCTATGCCCACAAGCACTGCCCCTGCAGCTTGGGATGGGGGCAGCATGTGGCTGCCCCTGCACCTTGGAGCTGGACATGCCGACCACTACTAGGAGCCACACAGAGCTTAGCCGCGCTGTGCTGCCAACTGGACTTTTAGTGGCCAGGTCAGCTGTGCTGACTGGAGCTGCCATGGTCCCTTTTTGATCAGGTGTTCTGGTCATAAACCAGATGCCTAGCAACCCTAGAGCTGAGACAATGGCAAAATTTTTTATTTTTCTGTTACCTCATCCTTTCTAATTTCTTTAATCCTTTAAGTAGGTAAGTCCCAGCCTGTGTGTCCAAGATCCCAGATCAACTACCTTCTTCGCAGGTGGTGCTTTTCTTCATTCTGCCAGCACGCTTTGACCTAGTATGATTACCCACAACTGGTACTGTTTTTACCCTTCTGCCAGGTGTTGTCAGCAGCAAAAAAGGCTGTGTTCAATTTTCAAGGATTTCTTCTTGAAATCTTAAACAGCAGCAATTAATCCATTAGCAATATCTATTGGGTTAGACTCCCCACACCATCGTGTCTAAACAATAGTCCCAACCTCCAGCAGCTGTGAGTGGCTAACACATTCTTGACACTTCCCTCCTCTCCAGCTCTTCCCTCCCTGTTAGCAGCCCTGGATTGGTGGAGTCCAAGGATTCTAGCAGGTCAGTGCTGCTAAGGCTGCTCTGAGGGCTTTACTACGTGGCCCACCTGAAGTGTTTTAAGCTTTGATTGCTAGATAGGGAAACCTGCACCAAAGTCCCTTTAGATCAGCGGTTCTCAAACTTTAGCAACTCAAGGAACCCCATTTTGATTTAAAAATTTTCAGACCCCCAAGTCCCCCACTCAGCCCCAGACCCCACCCCCACTCCACCCTTTCCCCCAAGGCCCCACCCCATCCACCTCTTCCCAGCCTCTTTCTGTCCCCTCCCCTGAGTGCATCCCATCCCCGCTCTTCCCCCTCCCTCCCAGCTGTTCCACAGCATGCAGGAAGTGCTGGGAGGGAGGGAGAGGAGTTGATCAGCAGGGCCCATGGATCTCCTAGAGTATCCTCATTGACCCCCCCAGGGGTCCACGGACACCAATTTGAGAAACACTGCCTTAGATAAACCGCTGCTCTTGCTGGGGCTATAGCCCAAGCTGCCTAACTTCTGTACTATCCACTGCCTCAAAGCAATCTCAGCTCTGTACCATCTACTCTTCTTTAGCTGTTCTGCCTGATCAGCTTTTTAGAGTGATCAGTGGTATCTAAGACCCTTAACAGAGTCCTTACCCCTAGAGAGCTACTCTCAGCAGAAGCCTCCTTCCCTTCTCTCTCGTTAGCCTTACCCAGGCTCCCTCACTCCAGTGTGCAGACTGCAGTCTCAGTCAGGGTGACCAGAGGAACATTGCATAGGGAAACTCTTGTTCCTTCATTTCCCAATAGGGTCAGTGGCAATTTATGGCCCCCAAACTCAAAGATAATTGTATTTTTAACCAAAATGACCCAAACTGTCACAAATTGCAATGCAAATGAGACCTGGCCCATTCAGTCCATTCCCTTTGCTCTCCAATTGGTGCTGGCAGAGAGCTCCCTCCCCAGTTCAGCCTCTGTCCTTTAGGAGTTCTCAGGCAGGTCTGGGATGCTCGTTCCCATTTCACTGCCAGGTGTCAATAGTGAGCTCCCAACTTTCTCAGGCTTGATAACACGGTGCTGGGGTGGAGGTTAGAATGGAAGAGAAATGCAGTCATGCCTTCTGTGGAGGGCATTCTCAGGCTCTTAGCATGCTCCCTGAAGTGCTTCCGCTCACTAGAAGCATTGCTTTTGTCTTTCCTGGCTGAGTTTCAGCCTGTTTCATCCAGGTGCTTATCCCATATAGGTGCTGTGATCACTGTGTGGCAGCATTGATTTCATCTGCTCGGAATGGGATATAAAGCTGGGGTCATAGGCATATCTATAAATAGAATGTGAGCTGAATAGCTGTGGCACATACGTTTGGCACTGCTTGACGTAACACAGGAGCAGGCAGAAGCCTGGGTACAGGAAACAGCTATCGAAAAGGAGTTTTAACTCTCGTTTTGATGTAAATTAGCAGCTAGCTCCTTAGACTGTCATCAGTTTATTGTGAAAAAGTGTCTGGGTGTAGGGAGGGAAATGGAAAACAATAAGGCATTTTTTCCTAGTCATTACCTAGATTTTTAATGACATCCCAACTTATCACATATCCACACAAGCACAAAGCATCCAACCTACCCTCTTCCTTCCTCATTCTACCTACTTGTTCCCTTCCATCACCAATAAGAAAAGGAGCATCTTATATGTTGTTGTTTTTTCAGTGAGAACAGTATGCCAGCCATCTGCAGGAGACATACAGTACTTTCCTCTCCCTTCCTCATTTCTCTCTGCATGGCACACTCCTGCCCTTGGAGAATACTTACTGCAATTTAGCCAAAGGGAATTTATTTTTCAAAAAACACCTGACTGACTTAAGCACCTAAGTCCTATTTTTAAAGGTGGCTTAGGCACATAGGTGTTGAAGCTCTCAATGTTGCAATGCCTAACTCTAGGTGCCCTGCCACCCAGTGGAATTCACAGCCTCAAGTTAGTCATCCCCATACAATGCAAGGGGACCATTAGGCACCAAGGAAAAGGATTCTCAAAACCCAGCATGCTGAGCAGGAGGCTGCCACTTCACCTATCCAGGAGTGAAATTCAGAAGAAGGGGGGCCAGATCGATAATGGTACATAAGCACCAAAACTTCCATCGATCTGGGCCTTAGGTGCCTGACTGATCCTGAGTGGAGGGATTCTCAGCTGTGAATCTTCTCCTGTAGTTAGGCATCTAAACCAAGTCAGCCCTTTCTCGTGAAAAAATGAGAGGACCCCTCCTCTTCCAGTAATCAAGTGGTTAAGGCACTCCCTAGGGATGGGGGAAACTCACGTTCAAATTGCTGCTCTGCCTCATCTAGAGCAGCAAGTTGAACCGAGGTCTCCAATGTTCCAGTTATTTCCCTAACCACAAGGCTTTTGGGTATTCTAGAGTGAGTTTTCCCTCAATCTCTCCTCCAGTTAAGTTGTTCAATTTTGTATAAAGGATTAAATATGCAATGGCATACTGCCTGTGTACCTTGCTCTGCTGTGTAACAGAAGACAACACCCTCATAAGATATACCCCTACCTTATGCTCTCATGTATATTTTCTAAACCATAATGGCTTTTCACATTTCCTGTCTTCTGTTTAAACTTTACTTGAACTCCCCTAAACAAGAATGAAATATTTCCTCTTCATACACCCCCTCTGTCTTAATCACTGACGTTTCTTTCTTTCTTTTTTGTTTGTTTGTTTCCTATTCCACAGAGCAAATCATCACTCTCAATTTCTGAACTTTCTGAGAGCAGCACGAGATGGCACTTAAGGCAAGAAAGTACATGAGAATATTAGACATTTAACAGCACTGAATGAGGGGAAGGGGATGAGTCAGTGATTTATAAGAGTTTATAAATGTTTTATCACCCCTGTCATCTTGCAATGGTGTATTAACCCTGTTACATTTGACATCTTAGGAATGATCACACAATTAGTTATTTAATTTATACACACCATATGTGTCTAGGCTGCAACTGGAGGCTGGTATTTCTTAAATAATCATTTTGAATTTTAGCAAGTGAAAACAAGAATATGTTTCTGAACTGTCATTTGTGCAAAATAAGAGGAATAAAAAAAAGCACAAAAGGCACATTTATTATTGTATTGTATTACAAATTAAGCTCAATTAAAGTCAAAGATTTTTTTAACTGTAATAAAACATTTAGAGGGGTACAATACTTTTCACATTACTTTTCATGGATGTGCTATCAAAACATTAATACATGACACTTTGCGAGAGGGAGGTATTTCCATATTCCATGGGGAACTGTGGCTTGTCTAAAGCTGTAAAGGAAGAACTATGAACTGAACACATCTCCTAGTCCCAATTCAGTACTTTAACCACAAAACCATCCTAAATCTAATTATCAAAATAGCTCTTTTTTCCAATTTGAGCAAATTCACGCTTAAGCAAAATGATGTGGCCATTTCAGACAATTTCCCCAGGTATGAGCAAACAGCATTGATATAAATTATTATAGAGCAGATGTTATTAGTTAGAATGATGATTTATTAGATAGTCATTCAGAAAAGGTGTTAGTATACTGTGTATATACAAATTTATAAAGATTGGCGGAGCAGGAAATCTATTTTGTCATGTCACAGTAATTTATGCTATAGTTTTATAAGTAAAATTAGAGCCCACATCTGGAAAGAAAAATCCCCTCTTTTGAACAATAGTGATCTCACAATATCGTCTGTTCTAGTGAGGTCTGGCATCTGTGATTGATCTTTGGGATTTGATTTGGGGAAAAAACAATGACCTATAGGCATGGATTCAGATCTAGAGATATGACTCCAAAGAATACCCTATATTCCAAGAGGTTTTCATTCAAGTTTCAGTTTGGGGCTATCTCTAGGATATCTTCTTTGATTATATCCGCAGCAATACTTACTCCAAGTAGACTGGCAAGGCAGTCACATACTACAATGATGTGGGAACAATAGAAGAGAGCTCTATAAGTGCAGGGTGCAAGGCAAGCTGTAGTTCATTAATCATGTGGGGAAGGGCATCCTTAGTACTAAGAAAAGGGAAAAAAGGTTTAACGTGATCAAGAAAGGTGAACTGAAGAAGATGGTCAGAAAAGTGATAAAAGAGAAAATCTAGCACACTTTCCACAACACTCATAGGGGAAAAAGCTAGAAGAAGTAGTGTTAGGGATGAAATGGAGAGTCAGTATGTTAGATAAAACTATAAATTATTAGTGATCTCAGAGTCAATCAAATTCTATTAGTCTGCATCTGAAGGGTGCTGGTGGCTACAAACAGGCCTGTCTTTAATCCATAGGCAATCACAGACCTTGTGAGACTGATGGGCATCCTAGCCCCCTTTTCTTCAGGATATATTTAAGAAATAATTAAGCTTATTTATGAAGTAAAATAGCTGAAACAATAGAAAATTCAACCCAAGGGATGAGGCCACATGCAAAGTTAATCAGAAGTGGAGTTATGTGGATGGAAGGGCTTTCCTGGGGGCTGGTTGCAAACACAGCAAAAGTGTATATGTGTGTGGAAAAGCCAGCAAAGGAACAGCCATAAATGCCAAGAGAAAGCCAAGGAAGCTCTGATAGCCTGCCATTGGGTGGAAGCCCAAGAAAGAAAGCTTATTTTCGGCAGAGTGCTGTTTGGAAGCAGACATGGATTTCTCAGCAAGAAAACTACCTTCTCTTTGTTCCTACGTTATTCTAGGAAACAGGTCTGTGTATATTCTTTGTAAATAAACAGGGTTTACCAGAGAAATACCTGACCATCAACAACTTCCCCTTCTAATGCAGGGGTTCCCAAACTTGGTTTGCAGCTTGTTCAGGGTAAGCCCCGGCGGGCCGCGAGATGCTTTGTTTACCTGAGTGGACGCAGGTATGGCCACTCGCAGCTCCCAGTGGCCGCAGTTCACAGTTCCTGGCCAATGGGACCTGCAGGAATCGGTGTGGGCTGGGAAACAAGTCATTTTGAAACAAAACATGGAAATGTTTCATTCCCATAAAGCTGATCTTATCAAAATCCCTTTTCTTTTCTTTTTCAAAGAAAATGTCATTGAAACCGACAGATTACCACAGACTGTTTTCATGTCACCAAATTGACATTTTCTTCTGGCAAAATGTTCCTCCAGAAAATTTTTGAATTCTACTTCTAGCCTTAAAATCTATGGATATATGGTGTACTACTATAAAAGGGACATATGCCCTGCATAAAACCTATAGGTAGCCTTACCCTGAGCTGAATAACCACATGCATTCAGTTGCATGGACAGACCCTCATCTGTAGAGGGTGTGACTGGATTTTCACCTAAACTAATAAACTATTTATAATGAATTGACACAAGTATTGAAACAACATTGGATTTGTTGTACTGGATCACACTTTAGTTCATTAAGATCAGAGTCCTGTCTTTAGTAGTGATCACTCACCATTAGAGGTAGCTTTATAAAAACACAAACACAATGAAACTGTGCATTGCTGTCTGGAGAAAAAATGCCTTCCCGACACATAGTAATTACCTCATGCCCTGAGGTATCAGACATGTTTATATTTTATTAAGCAAATCTATAGACATGATTTGATACTTTCATGCTAACCAAGAGTTTCAAAGTGTTTACTTTAGGATGCTTCCATTTTTGGGTGACCAATCTGAGACACCTTAAGAGACCTAATTTTCTGAAAGTGGATGGTTTCTGAAAACCAGGCCATTTTTAAGATCTCTAGTTAGGCACCCAAAAACTGAGACAATCCCTATTTACTTTTGAAAATCTTGGCTAATAATAATCATATCTATTTATTTTCTGGTTTTTGGTAGCCACTTTCCAAGCACAAAAGAAGGCATGGTTCCTGCCCCCAAAAGTTGACTTATTGGGGTAAAGTCTGAAGAATGCTGACTGGTAGAGGAACCCAGACTTGAGAGAGTCAATATTTTTAATACTGTTTGATTGGTTATTTATTCTGCTAGCTTGTTGAGTTGTTTGGCTGGGTTATTTATTGCTTGCTTATTTGTTACTTTGCCATTTTTATATGAACTGTTATAATTTAAGTTTTGTCAGAGTGCTCTGGGGCTCTGGTGTGCCTTCTATAAATCAAACTAAACAGCACAAGCAGAGTTGGTAGGAATGACATGGGAAATTTCCACTCCCACCTGAGCACAGTGAGTTCAGAACTTGCAATACAACCAGACCATCTTCATGCTTGAATTCTGCTTAATCACTGCCCCACCACGTTTGCTGATATGAATATTAGGTAAGGGAATTTGGTTGACAGATGGTGAATAAAGTGTCACTAATCTGATTGCAGTGGTTGGTTCAACAATGGCAGGAGGGAGGAAGGAAGCAGTAGGGAAACATTGGTGGAAGTCACCCAGCACGAAGAGATGGAGCCAGGGGGCTAGATTCATAAGAAGGACTTAAGCATTGCAATACCTAATTTTTAGGTTCCCTACCACCTCCTGAAATTCACAACCCAAAGTTAGGTGCCCAGGCTCCCAATACAATGTATGGTGCCTAAAAAGGTATTCACAGAAGCCAGCACACGGAGCAGGAAGCTGTCTGAGCTAGCTGGTAGGAAATGCTGGAGAGGTGTGTGGACTAAGCCCCACTCCTCAAAGGGAGTTTGCAACCTATCTCCACTAGGGATTCAGAGCACTGAATCCTTTCCTGGAGTTAGGGATGAGTTGGTTTAGATGCCTTTCTCAAGAAAAAACAAGGAGGATAGGGTGTTACCTCCCCTCCCCTATATCCAGTATTTAGAGCACTCACCAAGGATGTGGAAGATCCAGATTCAACTCCCCACTATGCCAGATGTGGAGCAAGGACTGGAACCCAGGTCTTCCATGTAAGTGCACTAACCACTGGGCTATAGAGTCATTCTTATTCTTTTGTTGATCCAATGACTATTTAAATATGTCATACAACAGCTTCCCAGGATACCTTCCTAAAGTCCAGTGTTTAGGCACTCTCTGGGAGGTGGGAGACCTGGGTTTAAGTCTTTGCTTCATACTAGGCAGAATGAGCTACGAACCTCAATTTCCCATATTCTGGCTGAGTGCACTAACCATTGGGCTCTAGGGGCAAGCCTACCTCAACTGGCCAAGCAGGCCAAACAGGTGAGGGAATGCCTCATTTGTGAATCCCGCCAGGATTAGGCATGAGCTAGGCACTGAGAAGCTCAGTGGTTGTAAAACTTAGGCGGCCTTGTGCATGTCAAGGAAAGTGTGGGCTCCTTAATGAATGAGGGAGGCAACCTAGTGACAGAGGATGTGGAAAAAGCTAATGTACTCAATGCTTTTTTTGCCTCTGTCTTCACGAACAAGGTCAGCTCCCAGACTGCTGCGCTGGGCATCACAACATGGGGAATAGATGGCCAGCCCTCTGTGCAGAAAGAGGTGGTTAGGGACTATTTAGAAAAGCTGGACGTGCACAAGTCCATGGGGCCGGACGAGTTGCATCCGAGACTGCTAAAGAAACTAGCGGCTGTGATTGCAGAGCCATTGGCCATTATCTTTGAAAACTTGTGGCGAATGGGGGAAGTCCCGGATGACTGGAAAAAGGCTAATGTAGTGCCAATCTTTAAAAAAGGGAAGAAGGAGGATCCTGGGAACTACAGGCCAGTCAGCCTCACCTCAGTCCCCAGAAAAATCATGGAGCAGGTCCTCAAAGAATCAATCCTGAAGCACTTACATGAGAGGAAAGTGATCAGGAACAGTCAGCATGGATTCACCAAGGGAAGGTCATGCCTGACTAATCTAATCGCCTTCTTTGATGAGATTACTGGTTCTGTGGATGAAGGGAAAGCAGTGGATGTATTGTATCTTGACTTTAGCAAAGCTTTTGACACTGTCTCCCACAGTATTCTTGTCAGCAAGTTAAAGAAGTATGGGCTGGATGAATGCACTATAAGGTGGGTAGAAAGTTGGCTAGATTGTCGGGCTCAACGGGTAGTGATCAATGGCACCATGTCTAGTTGACAGCCGGTGTCAAGTGGAGTGCCCCAGGGGTCGGTCCTGGGGCCGGTTTTGTTCAATATCTTCATAAATGATCTGGAGGATGGTGTGGATTGCACTCTCAGCAAATTTGCGGATGATACTAAACTGGGAGGAGTGGTAGATACGCTGGAGGGCAGGGATAGGATACAGAGGGACCTAGACAAATTGGAGGATTGGGCCAAAAGAAATCTGATGAGGTTCAATAAGGATAAGTGCAGGGTCCTGCACTTAGGACAGAAGAACCCAATGCACAGCTACAGACTAGGGACCGAATGGCTAGGCAGCAGTTCTGCGGAAAAGGACCTAGGGGTGACAGTGGACGAGAAGCTGGATATGAGTCAGCAGTGTGCCCTTGTTGCCAAGAAGGCCAATGGCATTTTGGGATGTATAAGTAGGGGCATAGCGAGCAGATCGAGGGACGTGATCGTCCCCCTCTATTCGACATTGGTGAGGCCTCATCTGGAGTACTGTGTCCAGTTTTGGGCCCCACACTACAAGAAGGATGTGGATAAATTGGAAAGAGTCCAGCGAAGGGCAACAAAAATGATTAGGGGTCTGGAACACATGACTTATGAGGAGAGGCTGAGGGAACTGGGATTGTTTAGTCTGCGGAAGAGAAGAATGAGGGGGGATTTGATAGCTGCTTTCAACTACCTGAGAGGTGGTTCCAGAGAGGATGGTTCTAGACTAGTCTCAGTGGTGGAAGAGGACAGGACAAGGAGTAATGGTCTCAAGTTGCAGTGGGGGAGGTTTAGGTTGGATATTAGGAAAAACTTTTTCACTAGGAGGGTGGTGAAACACTGGAATGCATTGCCTAGGGAGGTAGTGGAATCTCCTTCCTTAGAGGTTTTTAAGGTCAGGCTTGACAAAGCCCTGGCTGGGATGATTTAATTGGGGATGGGTCCTGCTTTTGAGCAGGGGGTTGGACTAGATGACCTCCTGAGGTCCCTTCCAACCCTGATATTCTATGATTCTGTGATTCTATGCCCACTTGGAGAAACATAGGCACCTAGGGAGCCTTGCCAGTAGAAACTTACATGGCCAAGACTTCAGGTGCCTATAGGGTTAAACAGCAGTTGAGTAGGGGGAATTGTGAATGTTGATGGGACCTAAATATTGGACTTAGGCTAGTAAAGTAGCAGTTAGGCACCTAAATTCCCCTTGTGAATCTAGCTTAGTATGCTTTGAGGAGACAGACCAGGAGATATAATTTTGATGTTCTTGTTACTGTCTATGCCATTTACTGTTGCCATCAGGCAGTACCGTGAATACTCATGTCTTAAATCCCCTTACAAACTATGTAGCGGAATTCAAGTTGTTCCCTAACTCTTTAACTATTAATTCATTTTTAGGTGAGCTAATTTGGTGCATGTGTCTAACTTCTGTAAAATCTGGTTGTCCTCTTTAGTGATGCTTACTCCCACTGACGTCTGCTGTGATAAGATGGAATGACTCACTCGAGGTGATTGTAAAGCTCAAGAAACTATTCAGAGTTGTAGAGAAATCACGATGTCTTCTACGTGGCAGATGCTAGTTTTAAGGTCTATGAAATGCCGAAAAATAACTAGATAATAGATAGAATCACCCACCTCCCCCTACAAAAGCTTCAAAAACACACTTCTTACTGTACATGTTATTTTGTCACTTTATTACAAAGTTATTATGTCACTTTACACAATTCCAGTGATGGCTGATTTTGGAGGGTCTTCCAGCCAAAGTACAGCCAGTATAATGGCTCTATTCTGGCCCCCTGCTTCTGTCATAGGAGCTGTGGAGGTATGGTCAGTGTTCACTGTGCTCTGGTTCTTTTGTAAGTGTATTGGGATGGGTTGCCTACCCACAGACCAGGAAGGGGAGGAGCCCCTCATTGAACCTTGGTTGGCGAGCCACCCCACACTCAACCCTCCCACCAGAAGTCAGTGGGTGGGACCAGAAGTATAAACGGCGGGCCGGAGAACTCAGTTGGGAGGCAGTCGCCAGATGCCTCCTGTGAGCTCCAGAGCTGGGAGGCCACTGCAGACCCGAAGGGAGCCAAGGATTGGCCAGCACCGACAGGGGCATTTATGGACCTGAGCACAGAGAAGCTCCAAGCCCTGACAGAGGCCTTCTTCCCCGACAACCAGGACAAACCTCTACAGAGCCAGTACAGCCTGAGGGGGAATTGGCAAGAGGCCCTGGGGTAGCCAACCCCTATTTGGCTTCAACGCTGACAGTAAACAAGTCAGCGTGTTGCAGTCAGGATCCCCGCTGACGCAGTGGCAGACCGTTCTGCCACTGCTAGGGCCCTGGGCCAGGACACAGTGGAGTGGATGGGCCTGCATTCCCCCACCCCCTGCCACCTCAATCTATGGGTGGCAGTTTCCCCCTTTCTTAGGCAAGAAACCTGTGCTTGTTGGCCCTCTGCCAGAGCTAGGAGACCTGACTGTTTGCTGATCGATTTGAGTGCAGGCCTGAGTCCTTAGATTCTCTACTGCCCCACCTTGCTCAAAGTCCTGGGCTAACTGACTGTTTGCTGCTCAGCCTAAGTACAGGCTGGAGCCTGAGACTCTTTGCTGCCCTGCACCGACCAGGGGCTGGGGCTCTGTAACTGTGTTTATTGTTTGGCCCTGACCACAGGCCTGAGCTCATGTCTCCCATTGCCCTGTTGATTCCCCATGTCAGGCGACCCCTTGAGACGTAGTGGGGCAGATTGGCCTGCCCGCAGACCCAGAGGGGGAGGAGCCACTCCCACCAATGGAGTACACTTGGTGGAGAACGCAGGCATTGGCCCGAACCCTGCAGTAAGGGGCCCCGCCGCAACAGCCTGCTGTTGGGAACCTTAACAGAAAAGAGAAAAAAAGAGAAAATAAAAATGAAGCTTGAGAAACTCATCAAATATCTGGCTGAGAGCCAGCGTCAACAACTACTGGTGCAGCAGCTGCAGGCACAGGAGTTGGGGGCCCAGCATAAAGAGCAACAGCAACAGTGCCTCCAGCAGCTCACAAACCTGCTGCCCCGACCTAGTCTGGCCCCAGATGAGGCCATAGGGAATCCCCCCACTTCAGAGGCGAGTCAGGCGGCACTCCAGGTCTTCAGCAGCACTTGGGCGTCGAGTCCTTCACTTGCTCCGGTCTGCAGCAGCATTTCGGTGGCAGTGGGGGGTCCTTCAGTCCCACTGAAGACCGGAGCGAGTGAAGGACTCGATGCCGAAGTGCCACTGAAGACCAGGAGTGCCGCCTGACCCGCCACTGAAGACCTGGAGCACCTGCGTACAAGCAGGGGGCGTCTTTTTTATCTCCGCTCCCCCTGTTTTCTCCACCTGGCTACACAACTGATGGGGTGGGTTGCTAGTTACCCCTCACACACCCAAGATGGCCTTAGGTCCCCAGGTTCCGGATATGGCCAACACCAAGGTGCCTCAACTTGGGGACACTCTCTTCCCAGAACAACAGGAACAGGCTCAGTGCCTGCTGGCTGCCTTTCGTACAACTTTCACTGCCCTCCCAGGACAGATTAGCATCGTCCAGCACACCATTAAGATGAACCCCAGGAAGGTGATTCGGGAAACCACTCGCCCGCTCCCACGACAGACACAGAAAGTTGTTGAAAGGGAAGCCCAAGTGATGATGGAGCTGGGAGTCATGGAACTATTGCAGAGCGAGTGGTGTAGTCCCATTGTGTTGGTTCCAAAGCTCAATGGGACCCTCTGGTTCTGCATAGATTTCCAAGAGTGAACGTGATATCAAAGTTCGAAGCATACCCGATGCTTAGGATCGATGAACTCCTCAATTGTCTTGGGACCGCCAGCTACATCATGACCCTTGTCCTCACAAAGTGCTACTGGCAGATCCCCTTGGACCCAGGCTCCAAAGAGAAGACCGCATTCACTACACCGAGTGGGCTCTACTACTTCACCTGGATGCCCTTCAGCCTCCATGGAGCCCCGGCGACCTTCCAATGCCTGATGGACTGCTTTCTGAACCCTCATACAGAGTATGCCATGTCATACCTGGACAACGTTGTGGTCTACAGCCGCCAGTGGGAGAAACATTTAAATCAGGTGGCCGCCATCCTCCGGACCCTGCAAGGGATCTAGCTCATGGCCAACCCCAAAAAATGTCCAATGGGCTGGCAGGAGACTAGGTACCTGGGATACACCCTTGGCCGGGGCCTCGTCTGCCCCCTCATAGGAAAGGTCCAGGCACTGCAAGCATGCGCAGCTCCAAGGACATGTATGACAGTTCTTAGGCCTGGCTGGATACTACTGGTGCTTTGTGCCCCAATCCATTGCAGCCCCCCTCATGGGCCTCCTCACCAAGGACAGCCCCCGCCGGGTACACTGGTCATTGAAGTGTGAAGACTCCTTCCAGACTCTTAAGGGAAGTCTATGTCAGGAACATGTCTTATTCAGCCCTGACTTCAGCCAGGAGTTTTTTTTGGTGCAAATGAACACCTCGGAGGTGAGGCTCGGGGCCGTCCGCTACCAGGAGGTGGACAGAGAAGAACATCCCATCCTCTACCTCAGCCGCAAGCTTTTTCCTCGCAAGTGCAAATATTCAGTCATTGAGAATGAGGTCCTCACCATCAAGTGGGCCATCAACACGCTCAGATACTATCTTCTGGGGGCCCCCTTTATCCTGATCACCGACCACGCAACCCTGAAGTGGCTAAACACCAAGAGAAACTCTAACACCAGGCTGACACACTGGTACCTTATGTTCCAGCAATACGCCTTTACTGTCAGGCGACCCCTGGAGCTATAGTGGGGTGGATTGACCCGCCCACAGACTAGGGAGAGGAGCCACTGCCCCCAGTGGACTACATAATGTAATGGCCCGTAATAGGCTATTACACACCAGCACACCCTCAGGTCAGGTCCTAAAGAGGAGCTCTGTGGCGTTTGAAAGCTTGACTATTTAGAAAAGCTGGACGTGCACAAGTCCATGGGGCTGGTTGCGTTGCATCCGAGAGTGCTAAAGGAGTTGGCAGATGTGATTGCAGAGCCATTGGCCATTATCTTTGAAAACTCATGGCGATCGGGGGAAGTCCCGGACGACTGGAAAAGGGCTAATGTAGTGCCCATCTTTAAAAAAGGGAAGAAGGAGGATCCTGGGAACTGCAGGCCAGTCAGCCTCACCTCAGTCCCTGGAAAAATTATGGAGCATGTCCTCAAGGAATCAATTCTGAAGCACTTAGAGGAGAGGAAAGTGATCAGAAACAGTCAGCATGGATTCACCAAGGGCAAGTCATGCCTGACTAATCTAATTACCTTCTATGATGAAATAACTGGTTCTGTGGATGAAGGGAAAGCAGTGGACATGTTGTTCCTTGACTTCAGCAAAGCTTTTGACACTGTATCCCACAGTATTCTTGCCAGCAAGTTAAAGAAGTATAGGCTGGATGAATGGACTATAAGGTGGATAGAAAGCTGGCTAGATTGTCGGGCTCAACGGGTAGTGATCAATGGCTCCATGTCTAGTTGGCAGCCGGTATCGAGTGGAGTGCCCCAAGGGTGAGTCCTGAGGCCGGTTTTGTTCAATATCTTCATAAATGATCTGGAGGATGGTATAGATTGCACCCTCAACAAGTTTGCAGATGACACTAAACTGGGAGGAGAGGTAGATACGCTGGAGGGTAGGGATAGGATACAGAGGGACTTAGACAAATTTGAGGATTGGTCCAAAAGAAATCTGAGATTCAACAAGGGCAAGTGCAGAGTCCTGCACTTCGGACGGAAGAATCCAATGCACTGCTACAGACTAGGGATCGAATGGCTCGGCAGCAGTTCTGCAGAAAAGGACCTAGGGTTTACAGTGGATGAGAAGCTGGATATCAGTCAACAGGGTGCCCTTGTTGCCAAGAAGGCCAATGGCATTTTGGGATGTATAAGTAGGGGCATTGCCAGCAGATCGAGGGATGTGATCGTTCTGCTCTATTCGACACTGGTGAGGCCTCATCTGGAGTACTGTGTCCAGTTTTGGGCTCCACACTACAAGAAGAATGTGGAAAAATTAGAAAGAGTCCAGCGTAGGGCAACAAAAATGATTAGGGGACTGGAACACATGAGTTATGAGGAGAGGCTGAGGGAAATGGGGATTTTTAGTCTACGGAAGAGAAGAATGAGGGGGGATTTGATAGCTGCTTTCAACTACCTGAAAGGAGGTTCCAAAGAGGATGGCTCTAGACTGTTCTCAGTGGTAGCAGATGACACAACAAGGAGTAATGGTCTCAAGTTGCAATGGGGGAGATTTAGGTTGTATATTAGGAAAAACTTTTTCACTAGGAGGGTGGTGAATCACTGGAATGTGTTACCTAGGGAGGTGGTGGAATCTCCTTCCTTAGAAGTTTTTAAGGTCAGACTTGACAAAGCCCTGGCTGGGATGATTTAATTGGGGATCGGTCCTGCTTTGAGCAGGGGGTTGGACTAGATGACCTCCTGAGGTCCCTTCCAACCCTGATATTCTATGGTTCTATGATTCTCTCTCACCAACAGAATCTGGTCCAAGAAAAGATGTTACATCACCCACCTTGTCTCTCTCGTATCCTGGGATCAATGCAGCCATTACAACACTGTCCTCCGCAGATTCAGTCACAGAAGCAAATTCTGCTTTATTATTCCCCTAAATCTATATTTAGGACTACATCTGTAGATCACCTTTAAATAATATTGCCTTGTAAATATTATTTTCTGTGCAAGAGTGTGTGTATAACTGGGAGCAGTAATATTTTGTCATTTATGTATTTCAGGCTTTTTAGAAGTATATATTAAAATCCACCATATAGTATAGGGCCACACCTCAGAACTCAGTCTACTTATCTACTCCACAGCTTTTGGCAGTTGATTGTGAAATGCTACTGACTTGCATGCATGAAATAGAGGAGATAGCACAAGTACCAGATTCATCTACAACAGGACCTCTCCAATGCCTCTCATCTGTGCTTTGACACCTTTCACTAGCTCCCAATCCATTTCTACTGTTGTCATAAATATAAAGGGAAGGGTAAACCCCTTTGAAATCCCTCCTGGCCAGGGGAAAGCTCCTCTCACCTGTAAAGGGTTAAGAAGCTAAAGGTAACCTCGCTGGCACCTGACCAAAATGACCAATGAGGAGACAAGATACTTTCAAAAGCTGGGAGGAGGGAGAGAAACAAAGGGTCTGTGTCTGTCTCTATGCTGGGTCTTTGCCAGGGATAGACCAGGAATGGAGTCTTAGAACTTTTAGTAAGTAATCTAGCTAGGCATGTGTTAGATTATGATTTCTTTAAATGGCTGAGAAAAGAATTGTGCTGAATAGAATAACTATTTCTGTCTGTGTATCTTTTTTGTAACTTAAGGTTTTGCCTAGAGGGGTTCTCTATGTTTTTGAATCTAATTACCCTGTAAGATATCTACCATCCTGATTTTACAGGGGGGATTTCTTTATTTCTATTTACTTCTATTTTTTATTAAAAGTCTTCTTGTAAAAACTGAATGCTTTTTCATTGTTCTCAGATCCAAGGGTTTGGGTCTGTGGTCACCTATGCAAATTGGTGAGGCTTTTTATCCAACATTTCCCAGGAAAGGGGGGGTGCAAGTGTTGGGAGGATTGTTCATTGTTCTTAAGATCCAAGGGTCTGGGTCTGTAGTCACCTAGGCAAATTGGTGAGGCTTTTTACCAAACCTTGTCCAGGAAGTGGGGTGCAGGGTTTTGGGAAGTATTTTGTGGGGAAAGACGCGTCCAAACAGCTCTTCCCCAGTAACCAGTATTAGTTTGGTGGTGGTAGCGGCCAGTCCAAGGACAACGGGGGGGAATATTTTGTACCTTGGGGAAGTTTTGACCTAAGCTGGTAAAGATAAGCTTAGGAGGTTTTTTCATGCAGGTCCCCACATCTGTACCCTAGAGTTCAGAGTGGGGGAGGAACCTTGACAACTGTCCATTCAAAGCTTTGGATCTTCAGGCTCATCAGTGTGTCCGGAACCAGCTGATGATCCACCTAGAGAGCTGATTTCCTCTGGTATTATGCATATTACAAAGCTCCCGATAAAGCATGTGAAAGCTGGAGTTAAAGCATTCTCAGTCAATGGGGTTTGGAGGTGGAACAAGATTCCAGTGGAAATACAAATCTCCTCTGACCACCTTTAGGTCACATGGTAAGACATGTCTTTCCATCATAATTAGCATAATTATGACATGTGTGTATATATACATTATTTTTACATCTATTGCCTCCAAACCCTAATAGGGGATCATGAGCCCCTTATTCTAATAATAAATATATATAATAAAAAGATAATTCATTTATCTTTGGAGCAGTGACTGACTTTCAAGGCATCCTGGAAGTTGCATCTATTTCCTGTTGGAGAAGGAAAGATTTGATTGGAGTTAGGTCTTTGTGGGAGAGTCCAGTTTTGTAGGTGTGTAGCGTTACTGCCTCTGGTGGGACACAACTGAGAGTACAAATTCAGGACAAATTGCTTAGAGCAGGGCAGATACAGCCCCAGGATGGGGTTCCTTTGCACTCCAAGGTAAACCAAACCTGCCAAACAGAAGACTTCAATTTTACCCCACTGGTTATTCAGAAGCGATACAAGCAATTCCCTTAGACACTCCAGTTTCCCAGTATCACCACCAGTGCCACTCATTATGGGGATAAATTGTTATGAAAACCAATACCCCAGTAAAAGAAAAAGCTTCTCCCGATCCCAAAGGACCAAGGTCAATATACCAATCAGATGTTACCCACAAATCATGCTCTTGCCAATCCTTTAGAATCTAAAATCTAAAGGTTTATTCATAAAAGGAAAAAGATATAGATGAGAGCTAGAATTGGTCAAATGGAATCAATTACATACAGTAATGGTAAAGTTCTTGGTTCAGGCTTGTAGCAGTGATAGAATAAACTGCAAGTTCAAATCAAGTCTCTGGAGTACATCCACAGCTGGGATGGGTCATTCAGTCCTTTGTTCAGAGCTTCAGTTTGCAACAAGGTTCCTCGAGAAATAAGAAGCAGGTTTGAAGACAAAATCAAGGAGATGCAGCAGCCTTTTATATTCTTTCTCTTGTGGGTGAAACCCCTTGGTTCTCCTGTGCAAGATCACAGCAAGATGGAGTTTGGAGTCACATGGGCAAGTCACATGTTCATGCATGATTCAGCTCTTTACAGGCCGACGCCATTGTTTACATGTTAGTTTGAACATTCACAGGAAAGCTCAGATATGGATTGGCATCTCCCAAAGTCCATTGTCTGTTAAGTTTTTCTTGATTGGGCACTGACTGAGAATAGTCCCTTCTCAAGAAGCTGACCAAATACTTCACTGAGGCTACTTAGAATCAAAACATATTAAGATACAAGTACATAGCCAATATTCATAACTTCAGCTACAAAAATGATACACACATACTGATAGCATAATCATAATCAGCAAATCATAACCTTTCCATAGACACCTTACACGACAACCTTTGTACAATATTTGCTGCAAATATATGACAGTGGTTGCAACAATGATCTATACGGTCACAGGTTATGTCAGTAACGTCTCAAGGTGTTCTACAGGGGTTGAGGTTTTTTGGCCATTTTTGGGACAGTTGCCAGTTCACATTTTTTAATTACTCAGGGCTGTGGATTTCATCTTTTCTGTATCTATATTGTGTATATATACAAAATGGAGCCTTCTGAACCAGGGAAGGAAACAAAGCAAAAACCTCTACTTGGGCCTAGTTCCTGTACATTTGTTACCTGCAAACAGCTGTGCTGCTATGGTGATGGAAATTATAGAAACCCTGTTGTAGGCATAAATATTTTTTTTAATTAAATATCTTTAACATGTTGTTTTCTATTTTCTTTTTTAATTAACCTTAGTGAGATGTAATAGAAAAATCTGTTATGCTGGTTTTGTATTCTTTTTTTCTGCTTAACAAACAGTAAAACTTGTCATGGTCAGTTTTCAGATTTTTCAAACTTGTCTTCTCTAACTATGTGACTACAATAGATATGATCAGTTTGGGGGTGGCTAATTGCAGAAAATGTTTTATTTTGCTCTTTGCATTCAGCCATAATCGACTTTAAAGTAGTCATTCATTTCAGCGAGCAGGGGTTGGCATGTTTAACTGCCATTAGCCTTATTGGGAGTTCTATACATAAATCCCTGTGCATTATGAGATAAGAATGTACACCATAAAAATCATCTCTCTCAAATGTCCCAAGTTACCAGGGATGTTTCCTCATTTTAGAACTAAATGTAGTTTAGTTAGACCTACATGTTTGTTACTATTTAATGTTATTTACAGCAGAAACACTGAGTCAGGACTCTATGAGTACGTCGACACAGCCAGTGGCAGTGACCCTCCGAGCCCAGGCTGAGAGACTCAGGCTTGTGGGGCTTGCACCCCACTGCTAAAAATAGTTTTGTAGACATTGCTTTTAACTTCAGCTCAGGCTGGAGCTTGGGCTCTGAACACGAGGGTGGGAGAATGGGCTTCAGAAACAGAGCTCCAGCCCAAGCTATTTTTAGTGTGATAAGCCCAGCTGCACAAGCCCAAGTCTGTTAACCCAGGTTCCAGAGGCTTGCTTCTGTGAGCTGTGTAGATGCACCCTTAGAGTATAGAAAACTGTATTTTTATTAAATAAATCTATTCCCCATTAAATTAAGCTTCCTGAGTAAGTATTTTTCTTGCATGTCTCATTTTTGGTTTTTGCTGATACTGGGGACAATTCTGCTTTCACTGAAACCAATATAAGTCTTTCCATTGAATTTAATAGGTCAGATTATGCTCTCATATACAATGTTCTAAATCTGGACTAGCTTTATTGTCTCTGGAGTCATTCTGGATTTACAGTGGTGTGAGTGAACAGAATTTGACCCAATGGGATCAGGACTGGGCACGCTGTATGCCAAATTTGGTTTGTGGCATTTTGCTATGCATGCCTTATTTACCAGAGCACTGACAAATATTCATCACTTAATTTTACTAGAGTATTTGCATTTCTGGTCAAATAAAATTAACTGTCTCTAAAAACGGCCAAATTCTGCTCTCAGTTACACGTCTCTCTGTGTTCTATCTGCATCATGGGTTACAGTTCAGGGGGAGATCCTGCACAGGTGGGTGTGGGGAGGATGGTTAAGAGTATGGGGAGACATTTAACTCTGCACCTAAGGCAGCACAGCTGAGCCACCATGGATAGGGAATTAATCTATTTTAGGTAAAGGGCTGTATTGATAAATTGTATAGTCTGTTGCTTGACCACACTTTGGTTCATTATGAAATATATTCAAGAGACCAAATCAATATCAGTAAGGTTTATTGCTAAAGGTCAATAATAGTGTAGTACAGAAAGACAAGTCAATATGACACCAGTTTTTGGGTAGCTGTCTTGTGCAACATTGTTACAGTCACCTTACACAGCAAATGCACTCCCAAATTTAAGCAAGAAGTATTTATAGGATGATTTTACTAGCTACAAAACTCTTTACATATCATTAAAATCCAACCCATCAGTTTGCCCAGTTCCTTAATTTGTTGTTCTGTACCATTACCTTCCTTATCTTTGTTTTGGACACTAGCCATCTAGATACTGGTCCATGAAGATACATTCATTCTATGTCTTAGTACCAGCTAGGGAAGTATCTTGATTTTGACAAGTTTATTACTTGCTTATGCCAAATACTGAGTTGTAGTATTGGAAGATATTGTGGGATGTAGTTCAGCATGGGCCAGCAGTTTTATATAGCCTTTTATTCAAGGAAGGTTATTATCTCACAATCTATCCCTGTGAAGATCCCTCCTGAAGCTCCCACACCTCTGTTACCTATTTCTTCAAAGTGTTGGAATCTGAATATCTGATGACCACTCTGAATTATTTCAAGAGGTCAAGAACTAGTTTCACAAATAAACAGATTAAATAGAGAGAATGGGGAGAAGACATTCAGTGAGAACAGGAAATCTAGATGGTGCCCAAATCAGACAAAACAGAGTGAGGAAAAAGTACTACCAGTAACCAAAGCAGACTAGAGGAATTATTTTCTCAAATAAGCAGTAAGGGGTTGGTCCTGTGCCCACTGAAGTCAATAGTAAAGCTTCTGTTGATTTCAGGAGGGCAGAATAAGGCACTGAGTACAGACATTCATGACAAACTGATGGCAATTAAAAGTAAATTAGAATTTACTCACTATTAAGGGATTATCAAAATACTGAAATACATAAAGAAAGCACAGGGCTTTAAAAATATATATAATCTCCTAGCATAAAAGATCTCCAAGAAATTCACTTCAAAGGAGCTCAGGAAGAATGCTTTAATTGCATATGGCTGGGTCAATTTTATATATATATATATAGTTGCTTATATTACAAAAAATAAAGGAAGGGATATTTTTCTACTCTAAACATAAATGATCAACATTCAGTTAAATGATCACATTAAAAACCAGCAAATATCATACTTAAAGGGGATTTAGACCCTGATCTTGCATTGTTGTGATCTGTGTGGGTGGACATAATGCAAGAATGAGCTGAAAATGATGAGAGAAGAACAATGAGCTCAGTATATATCCAAACCAAAATTGTAAATATTGTTTAAATTTTCCATACCATTTAATATATTCAATGCAAAAGTCATTGGAGACAGAAGAATTTAATTGTTAGATTAAGCTGCTTGTATATTAAAATACAGGTAAACAAAAGGCCAGCTGTTTCCTCTCATATACACTATGATTAAGACTGAAAGTTATCTGAAAAAAGAAATTATCACCAATAAGATTTCTCTTATCCTAGTTTCATAAAACAATAATAATAATACAAAACAGACAGGAACCTCATCCTGAACGCCCTCAACTAGCAAACACATACAGTTAATATAAGGATTGTCACTTGGTTAGATCACACCCCAATTAATACTGTGAATAAAAATTAAGAAGAGACTTCTGAATAAAAAGCTGGAAGACTTGATAGCCTTCTACTGCTATACCATGAAATCATTGAATTATTTAATTGAAATCTTACACATTACTATGGAAAAAATGATACAGAGTATACAAAGAAGATTATGATATGAAAGCAGTTATGAAAATGAATTTTATTAACTTCAAAAAGAGAGACCATAGCACAAGTTGTAACTAGAACAAACAGTTGCTATATGAGAAATAATCCATAACAGATTTAAAATTCTAAAAGGATTTATAAATGAGCCAAACTAATTACCTTACACATATAACAGAAAAAGCTCTAAGATGTACAGAAATTGGAATAAATGAGATACGAATAGCTAGAAAATTAAAGTTACGTTGTTCTGCCAGAACAGGGTGAACAGGGCCAAATTATGACTCACCCTAGCTAAACCAGAGAAGTATTTGACAACTTTTATAGTACTATTTCACTAGGAGGTGGTGAAGCACTGGAATGGGTTACTTAGCCCTGGTCTACACTAGGAATTGAGGTTGAATTTAGAAGCGTTAAATCGATTTAACCCTGCACCTTTCCACAAGACGAAGCCCTTTTTTTCGACTTAAAGGGCTCTTAAAATTGATTTCTTTACTCGACCCCCGACAAGGGGATTAGCTGAAATTGGCCTTGCCAGGTTCAATTAGGGATAATGTGGATGCAATTTGACAGTATTGGCCTCTGGGAGCTATCCCAGAGTGCTCCATTGTGACCGCTCTGGACAGCACTCTCAACTCAGATGCACTGGCCAGGTAAACAGGAAAAGGCCCGTGAACTTTTGAATTTCATTTCCTGTTTGGCCAGCGTGGCAAGCTGCAGGTGAGTGTAGAGCACATCAGCAGAGATGACCACGCAGAGCTCATCAGCAGAGGTGACCATGATGGAGTCCCAGAAATGCAAAAGAGCTCCAGCATGGACCCAACAGGAGGTATGGGATCTGATCACTTTGTGGGGAGAGGAATCCATGCTATCAGAACTCTGATCTAGTTTTCAAAATGCCAAAACATTTGTCAAAATCTCCCAGGGCATGAAGGGCAGAGGCCATAACAGGGACCCAAAGCAGTGCCACGTGAAACTTAAGGAGCTGAGGTAAGCCTACCAGAAAACCAGAGAGGCAAACGGCCTCTCCGGGTCAGAGCCCAAAACATGCCGCTTCTATGTTGAGCTGCATGCCATTTTAAGGGTTCAGCCACCATTACCCCAACTGTGTGCTTTGACTCCTTCAATGGAGACGGAGGCAACACGGAAGCAGGTTTTAGGGACGAGGAAGATGATGATGATGAGGTTGTAGATAGCTCACAGCAAGCAAGTGGAGAAACCGGTTTTCCTGACACCCTGGACCTGGAGCCAGTACCCCCCGAACCCACCCAAGGCTGCCTCCTGGACCTGCCAGGCAGAGAAGGGACCTCTGGTGAGTGTACCTTCTTAAATAGTATACATGGTTTAAAAGCAAGCGTGTTTAATGATTAATTTGCCCTGGCATTCGTGGCCAGTACAGCTCCTGGAAAAGTCTGTTAACGTGTCTGGGGATGGAGTGGAAATCCTCCAGGGACATCTCCATAAAGCTCTCCTGGATGTACTCCCAAAGTCTTATCAAAAGGTTTCTGGGGAGGGCAGCCTTATTCCGTCCACCATGGTAGGACAGTTTAGCACACCAGGCCAATAGCACATAGTCGGGAATCATTGCAGAACAAAGCACTGCAGCGTATGTTTGCTGGCATTCAAACAACATCCGTTCTTTATCTCTCTGTGTTATCCTCAGGAGAGTGATATCATTCATGGTCACGCAGTTGAAATAGGATGCTTTTCTTAAGGGGACATTCCGAGGTGCCCATTCCTGCTGGGCTGTTTGCCTGTGGCTGAGCAGAAATGTTCCCTGCTGCTTCCACAGGGCTATTGCCACTCGCTTCTCAACTGTGAGGGCTGCTCTCATCTTGGTATTCTGGTGCTTCAGGGCAGGGGAAAGCAAGTCACAAAGTTCCATGAAAGTGACCTTACGCATGCGAAAGTTTCGCAGCCACTGGGAATCGTCTCAGACCCGCAACTCTATGAGGTCCCACCAGTCTGTGCTTGTTTCCCGGGTCCAGAATCGGCGTTCCATGGCATGAACCTGCCCCATTAGCACCATGATGCCCACATTGCCAGGCCTGTGCTTTGAGAGAAGACTGTGTCCATGTCCTCATCACTCTCGTCACCGCACTGACGTCGCCTACTTGCCTGGTTTCGCTTTAGCAGGTTCTGGTGCTGCATATACTGCTGGATAATGCGTGTGGTGTTTAATATGTTCATAATTGCCACAGTGATCTGAGCAGGCTCCATGCTTGCTGTGGTATGGCGTCTGCATGGGAAAAAAGGCATGGAACGATTGTCTGCCATTGCTCTGACGGAGTGAGGAGCGACTGACGACATGGCTTACAGGGTTGGCTTACAGGGAATTAAAATCAACAAAGGGGGTGGCTTTACATCAAGGCGAAACAAAAAGAACTGTCACACAGAATGGCCCCCTCAAGGATTGAACTCAAAACCCTGGGTTTAGCAGACCAATGCTCAACCCACTGAGCTATCCCTCCCCCTGGTATTTCAGGCAGGACTGAATCTCCATTAAATTTTTCAAGGTGCCCCTGACAGAGCTCACTGAAACAATTTTCGGCCATTGATTTCACGAAGGGAGGGGGGAGCAAATGAATACAAAAAAATCTGGTCTATTTCTTGTTTTGATCCACTCCATCTATCTTTTACATATTTGGCTGGCAGCAGACGGTGCAGTAGGACTACTAGCCATCCTCATTTCCTGGCTGCTCAGCAGAAGACGGTGTAATAGGACTGCCGGCAAGACTAAAGAGAATGACCTGGTCGAGTCACTCCTATTTTAGTCCTTGCGCCCATGTCTGCCCAGGTGGTCCTGACCAACCTTACCGAGGTGGCCAAGAGCACCTCGGACATGATGACAATGGTTATCAGGCCTATTGCACTGTCTGCTGCCAAAAGGCAATGAGCTGCTGCTGTGTAGCAATGCAGTACCATGTCTGCCAGCACCCAGGAGACATACGGTGACAGTGAGCTGAGCGGGCTCCAAGCTTGCCGTGGTATGGTGTCTGTACAGGTAACTCAGGAAAAAAGGTGCAAAATGATTGTCTGCAGTTGCTTTCATGGAGGGAGGGCCTGACAATGTGTAACCAGAACCACCCGCAACAATGTTTTTGCCCCATTAGGCATTGGGATCTCAACCCAGAATTCCAATGGGTGGTGGAGACTGCGGGAACTGTGGGATAGCTACCCACAGTGCAATGCTCCGGAAGTTGATGCTAGCCTCAGTACTGTGGAAGCACTCCGCCGAGTTAATGCACTTAATGTACTTAGAGCATTTTGTGTGGGGGGACACACAATCGACTACATAAAAACGTTTTCTAAAAATCCAACTTCTATAAATTTGATCTAATTTCTTAGTGTAGACATACCCTTAGGGAAGCAGTGGAATCTCCATCCTTAGAGGTTTTTAAGGCCTGGCTTGATAAAGCCCTGGCTGAGATGATTTAGTTGGGATTGGTACTGCTTTGAGCTGGGGGTTGGACTAGATGATCTCCTGAAGTCTATTCCAATGCTAATCTTCTATGATTCTATGAATCACTATCATAGATATACCTGCAAAGAACCTACCAATGCACTCATCTTTCTTTTCTCTATATAGATGTAAAAATATTAACCAAAATGTAGTTTAAACAAAGACCAGCTAGCCTGTAAAAGAGAGAATAATATAAAAGATAATATATGAGTTTTAGGGATATTCCAGGCCATCCAACCAGAAATAAACCTCTGGTACTTCTCTCTCTAAATTCAGAGAAAGCCTTTGAGTGGGTAGAGTGCAGATAGTTGAAAACAGCTCTGTCAATATTTGAGATATGCCAATAATTTATTATTTGGGTGAAAGCTATTTGCTATCATTTTCAGACAGTACAGACAGTGAATGGAAGTCACTTTCATCCTTTTATATGCCAGAGGGATTCTAGACCAGGATGCCCACTTTTGCTAGATCCTTGTTCATGATAATTCCAGATCTATGAAATACAAACGTTAATTACTGTGAACAAAAGAACAATATGAAACAGATCCATATTCAGATGAGTAGAGCATAGTTGATGCATAGTCAAGTTTCAGCTGGGTTTCTGTTTAAAGCTTGATTTTGCCTCTCTATTCTAAAATTAACACCAAAAAGACACATTGGTTGGTATCAAAACTTTTAGGTAATATTTGGGCCTGTAGTAGAATATTTGGGGTAAAAGTGAATTGAACAAAATTTCTTTTATTTGAAACATCATAAAACATCATAAAAAGATTGTGTTTTTTTTTTTCAGAAATCCTTTGACAAGGTGTCTAATCAAAGGCTCTTAAGCAAAGTAAGAAGTCATGCAATGAGAGGGAAGTTCCTGTCATGGTTCACTAACTGATTAAAAGATAGAAAACAAAGAGTAGAATTAAATTATCATTTTTCACAATAGAGAGAGGGGAATAGTGGTGTCCCCCAGGGATCTGTATTGGGACATACATATTGTTCAACATATTCACAAATGATCTGGAAAAAAGGGGTAAACAGTGAGATAGAAAATTTACAAAATTACTCAAGATTAGTCCAAAGCAGACTGTGAAGAGTTACACGGGAATCTCACAAAATTGGGTGACTAAGCGGGAAAATGGCAGATGAAATTCAGTATTGATAAATGCAAAGTAATGCACATTGGAAAACAATCCCAACTATACATATAAAATGCTGGGTTCTAAATTACCCATTACAACTCAAGGAAAGGGGGATATGAGAGGGGTCTATAAAATAATGAATGGTGTGGAGAAAGTTGAATAAGGAAGTGTTATTTACTCCTTCACATAAGAACCAGGTGTCACCCAATGAAATGAATAGGCAGCAGGTTTCAAACAAACAAAAGGAAGTACTTCTGCACATACCTGTGGAACTTGTTTCCAGGAGATGTTGTGAAGGTACAATTGGGTTCAAACGAGAATTAGATAAATTTATAGAGGATAGGTCAATCAATGAGAAAGCAAAACAGTTGAAATCTGTTTGTGCTACTCCAGTGGTATAAAGGAGATCTAAAACATCCTTAAACAGGCATCTGAAGATTCCCTCATTGCATCTTTGCACCATCTATTCCCCTCCCTTGGTGTAAGGATGTTTCAGGCTAGAGAAGGGCATGTCAGGTGCATGTGGTGTAGAGCTAGACTGCAATGCATTTCTGTGATCCTGGGCCAACTGAATATTTCCTTGGCATCGTTCCAAAAGGGGTAGTTAGACCAACCCTTTGCAATGGGCTGGAAGCAACAGTGGAGTTGCCTTGACAGCTTGGCAGTTTCTGTGAGCTCTGTCATTAGGCTTGTTTCATGAACTTGAGGATGGCAGGGAAGGAATATCAAGTAGCTGTCTTCCAGATTAGGAAAGCATTTGAGCTTTGGTGTGTCCTGGTCTTTTCACCACCAGGCTCTTTCACACCAGAATCAGGGTTGCTTTCACCATTTTCTGCCTTCCACACTGCTTCCAGTACTATAACAATGATGAATTAATCCCCTCCTGTCCAGGTTTGAGATCAGTTAGACAGAAAGACTTCAGCTGGTCTCCTGCCCCAATTCACAATTAGCCAGATGTATTCTGAGTTTATTTCCCCTACCTCACTCACACCTTCCCTTCCTCTGAAACATTAAAGATTGTCCACAGCTGGAGATGGAACATTGGGCAGACTGGACCAGTGCTCTGAGGTGGAACCAAGAATCCTCTTTCTTAGATGCTGGGCTGATGTGTCTTGCTCTCATTCTTCAGGTCAAACTGATCGCCAGATTTGGGGTTGGGAAGGAATTTTCCCCAGGTCAGATTGGCAGGGACCTTTTTTTTGATTTTGGCCTTCCTCTGCATCATGGGGCATGGATCCCTGGCTAGAACCATCTAGGCATATCTGGTCTAATCCATTCCTTGCCATTTCAGGCACCGTGGGCTTTGGTGGCATTTCAGTCTCTCCTGTTCTCTGCCTCTAGCACACAGCAGTTTAATCTCTGGAGGACAGAAATTCTTTAGTCTAACTAACATTGTTGGGTTTAATATGGGGGTATAGGGATATCTGGGTGAAATTTAATGGCCTGTCTTACACATGAGGTCAGACTAGATGATCTACAATCTTAAACTGTATGAAATCTATAAAAGACAACAAAAGGATAGGAAAGAGGGGAAGAAATAGTGTGAAATAATAGTATTTTAAAGGAATGTATTAACAGGAACTCAGCCTGAAGATAGCCTTGTGCTGGCTGTCAGTAACATGGTTGCATTTGGAAGATGACTTTATCTTTGTTATTACTATTTTGTTCAACCTATTTAGCTCAGGCCCCTGCAGAGGGAACCTGTTTTGGGGGGGTATATCTAAACTGCAAAGAAAAACTCTGTGGTGCTGAGTTTTAAAACCTGGGTTAATTGACCTGGGGTCCAGGGCTCAGGCTCCGGGTCTAAAAAGAGCAGTGTAGATGTTCCTGCTTGTACTGGAGCCCAGGTTCTGAAACTCAGCATGGGGTAGGGTCTCAGATCAAGGGTCCAACCTGAGTGGGAATGTTTACATTGCTATTTTTAGCTCCTCAGCCCAAACCCAATTCAATTGATCTGATCTCTGACATTTGGTGCCATGGGGTCTTCTTTGCAATGTAGTGCCAAGTCCTCCTGCCAAGTGCCAAGTCCTCCTAGTCACAGAGTAGAAGGCCTTCCTAAGTGGTTCTCTTTCTTCATATAACAACATATTGTGCATTCCTCTAGAACATTCCAGTGGTTTCCATAGCTACGTGTTAACTTAGTAAAAGTCTGTTAGACTTTGTTCATCCATTTTAGCTAGTTATTTTTAGTCAAGATAATCTTTGACAGCACTCATTTCCGACTCCATATGAACTTGTCTATGTAAGCATCTTAACAGCAATATAGCCACAGGTCTTTAACAACATGTATCAGCTTCCAACTAGTAAGCTTAAATTAAAGTTCTAAAGCACTACACAATCCTTTCCCTGTGGATCAGCAGCTGATTAATTTTTTGACTTGGGCCATAAATTACAATTGCAAAAATACAACAGTGTCCATTTACTAGTGTGGCTGTGAAGGATTAATTAATACCTGTAAATCCCATTCTTTCAGTATGACACAGGTGCATAGCAATGTTTGCTTCTATCTAGGCAGGTCTCCTGAGGCTGCTCTTCAAATCTATGCCCTTGGTCGGAAAAGTTTTTCTCAAATAAGATCATAGAAACCAGACATCAGATAAGCCTTTTAACTTAAATTATTAACCAGTTTTTATACATACTTAACCAGTGAAAATCAAAGGGTACTGTTTTTATGGAGCAGAAATGCGGAAAGAAAAAAGATGCATCGGTTGCCGAAGAAACCAAACTTTTCAAGTTCTACCTGGGATAGTTGGATTTTATTTTGTGAAATATGTTCATATAGTAATGCAACAAGAGGTGCATAAGACTTCCATGAAAACCAAATGAGTTTCTCAAAGTTCACTTAAGAATGTTTTTATTAATTTCAACTAAAACCTCTTAAAAATATGTTGGCCAGATTTTGACCTCAGTTATACAGCTGTAAATCTAGTAACTCTGTTGAAGACTGAGTTACTCTGAATTTACACTGGTTTTACTTCTGAGAACAATTTAATAGAAAGGCACACATTTATTTTAATAGAAAGGCACAAATTCAGCATTGTTACTTCTCTGCATATTTCAAAATAATGGGCTAACTTGTACTGTATTAAGTTCATGCAGTCTCTTTGGACTCAAATGTGTAATTTGAGAAGAATTTGGTCTTTGGTGATTATTAGCTAAAGGTAGAAGAAGAACTAGGACAGTCTGTGTTTTATTAATTCTGAAGCATATTTCGAAATTTTCCACATGTGAAATTCCCACTTGCCACAGGGCAAGTGAAAAAATTGACAATATATGTGTATAAATATAGGGAATGTATTTAAAAGTTTAAAATATAATAGAATTTATTAGATAAGAAAATTTGCATAAGAAACTGCAAGTTTCAGGAAAGTAATCAGCACTTCAAGACAGAAGTCCCTTTTGAAGATGAATTTTTTCTTTTGCAAATCATTTTTGATATGTGGTTGTATTAAATGCAATATACATAGGAGCAATATGCAGGATAGATAGGGACAGAGACATAATATGTTAAAATACTGCTTTTTAATGCTGAGAAAAAATACTATATTTTATAGAGTTAAAATTATATAGTATTGTAGCCAAATCTATAGATTATGTATAAATTATATTGATTACTTAAGAATTCCCAGTTATTACCTTGAGGGTTGACAGGTTCTTGTCCCAAGATCAGGCCCAGTATTATTAAAATTACTGTATAGTTGGGAACCTCAATGTGTACAATTGCAACACTTACACTAGGAAACTTTCTATACAACAGTTTATTAATACATTAGGAAAGCCACAGACAATCTAATTCAGTAAGGTAGGTAGAGATACTATAGAATGTACATCAGAACATCCATATACTCACACCATCCCTTGCAGATCAACCTGAAATGTTAGCCATCATCTTTCTCATCACCATCACCTTCCCCATTATCACTAGTGGTCATCATTCTTGCAACTCCCAAGGGTTACGTTTCTCTCTCTCTTGCAGCCAGGCTGGGATACAACTTTTATATGTTAGCTGATGGTACAATATGTCTGATGCATATTCAATATATTCAGTGAGGTTTCTCCCATCTTCCTGATTTGTATTTCCTCACTCTACTAATGTTGGGGTGCTTTTCTTTTATAAGTTAGTGTAGGAATGATCTCAACTTATTATCATATATGTTAATTTATTGCCATGAAAGTCTTTTGGTCAGATATCTGTGGCTGTTATCTCACGTTCCTGTGGTTGGCTGGTGTCATTATGGTAAATTCCAACAAAATTCTCTCTTACACACTTTATTTTCAATTCCCCCAAACTTGGGAGTTACCATTGTGCCGTTTAGCTGTGCCAAAGTTCATAGGCCTCAAGCCTTATTCTATGCTGAAGCTAATGTCATACAGGTTACAGACCTGTAGGTTCCTTGCATTACTGCTGAGCATAATAAAGGTAGAATATAATGAAGATAAGGTAGTGAATATAATAAAGACAAGTTAGCCCTATGGGCTAGAGTTCTGAAATTTAACAAAATTCTTAAGTAAATGAAATCATTAGCTCTCCACTTTTGGCAATCATAAAACTTAAATATTTCCTTGTAAAGTGTATATTCCTATAGCAGCATTTTCTAAAAAAGTTCATAATTTTCAGAAAAAAATATAAACTATTTTTCAAAGATGCAAGATTTTTCTTGGTAGTGATTTTGTACTCATGACAAAGACACATTTTTAAAGATTTTTTTTCTCTTTGAAGGATAAGAATCAATAATTGAAGGCCTAATAGTTTCTTTTGCCTTATTTTCCTATGCATTTTTCCTTTTTGTGTGTGACATTTCTCAGTTAGAATTTGAGTATCTTTAATATCTTCAGTGTTAAGGGTACTTGCAAACTTCTTTTGTATAAGGATTTTATGATTTGGAGGCTTCAACTATTTTACAATTCATTAAATTCATTCTCTGTATTGATAAACAAATCTATCATAGCGACAAGCTATTTGCTTATCCAATAAGAAATATAATTATTATTAAAAATAACAATAATAATTTTACCATTTCACGATGTTGCAGATTGCTTATTGTGAAGAGCTTGATTTTCTGCAGTGACTTAATACGTTAAGCAAACAAGTCTCTGTGGTAAACTGCTTTGTAGCACTAATCACCACTGAGTTGGGGCAGCTGCAAAAGAAGCACTGAGAGCAGTACCCATCCTGCTTTAAATTACAGGAATTTGTAATGACCTTAAAGGGCCATTATGTCAGTTGTGTTCCAGACACACCTGGGGAATACCTCCAATATTTTCCCCCTTCCACCTTGCAGGCCTGTTACATGTGCTGTAGTGTAAGCTATGTGCCCATGCCTGGAAACACTTCTAGCATGGCCAACTCAGCTCCCAACAATAGTTTGCTGAACATAAACATTTAAAATACCATTTCCTTCCCTTGATTTGGCTAACCTGTAGGATTATCAACCATTTATGATTTAGCACTTGCTGACCCATGTGACTAGATGGCTGCTTAATTAACCAATTTTATTAACCTAAACTTTCAATTTAAAATGTGTTTACAGAAGCATCTTCAACTCTAACAATGTCTCAGAAACACATGCTTCAAGATAAAAAAACTTTTGATGATGTTCCTTCTGAACACTGATGTTCTCATTTTGTATAGTTTCAGATGGAAAATAAAAAGTCAGTTACCCATTAGTTGTTAAAGTGGGAGAGTGGGAATGGAAAACACATGGTCTAAATGTTTTGAATTGAAAAAGCAGAAACTTTCTGGTACTTGTTCAGGGGAGCTTATGTATAGTCCAATCTATACACTGTAACCTTATTTCCAATGTTGTATAATATATCAAGGATTCATTGCATAATTATGGCTCTATCTGACAAGGTTCTGAGCATCTCTTTTAAGATCACAGGGACTGGAGGGGGTTTAGTACCTCTCAAAAGGCACTTAAAGCTTTGCAAGATCAAGTCACTCCTTTGAGAAATGATCTTTTCAGACTTCTCATCTATGCAAATATGACTGTGAGGAGCTTCACAGATAATAGGAACTTCTGCCTATAGACTATGTTTGTCTAACAGAGGAAGTTATATTTGTTTTAAGGGTTAGATAACCTTTTTCTTTTTTATAGCTGCCTTGGATCCCACAGTACCAGATACAAATATATTATAGGCTAAATTCCAATACTTGCTCCTGGGAATAGTCTAATAGGTTTCAGTGAGATTTCTTCTGAAGTAAGGAACAACTTAATGTAAGTATCAAAATCTAGTCATATGTCTAAAATGTTATGGTGGTCATATATACAGTGATGTCTAATCCAACCCACAGTTTTATTCAATTTGATCTCCAGAAAACAAATAACTTGCATTGATTTGTATTGCGTTTCACTATATATTTTGATTTATATTGGCTATTAATAATATCAGAATATGCAATGAATATTGATAAAATGACAAAATTTGTCACTAAAAATCAATCAACTCATTTATTACACACAACAATATCATACTATTGCTTGTATCCTTTTTCTTTGTTTGTTGTTACTGTACATTGTTTTGGTAAACAGAAATTGTGTTATACCAATAAAATAAAAACCAGCAGGATCTTATTAAAGGGGATAAGACAAAATGTCACAGTTATTGTGAATACAAAAAGAATCATAGTAGGCAGTCAGTTATAGCTATAACATTTCATTCAGTTTCACATTCATTCACACGTTCATTCACACACACACACAGGTTCTGCAAATTTGTTATAGTTACCAGGCTAGAGGTTGCTCATGCCAAGTTACTGGCCAGGTTACTTGGGCATGAGGGTGGAGCCGAGTCTTTGTCAGATGCACATCCGATGCTCCTGGAGGGCGGTAGCAGAACCAGACTCAAAGTTTTTAGTTTCTAGAGTCCATTTTTATAGGAATTTATTCCTATGCCAGTCTACGGGAATTGCTTCATCATGCTGTTTCTGAATCAATCAGCAGTTGGCACATTCCTGATGGCTCTGTGCTGCCAGATGTTATCTTGTTCTTCGGTTCTCCCATCCTTGAGGCTGTTGGGTGGATTCCAGTCTGCCCTCCGGGGGTCCTCTGGTTGTCTCCACTCTGCTCATTCTTCGGCCAATCGATACTGAACTCCTAGGCTGGCACCTCCCTGATCATTCATTTATTATCTACACCAAGCATCCATCCACATACATCCTCTATCTCTATTTTAATTACAATTGTTAACAAAGCGAGATAAATATGACAAAAGGGTGGGGAGTCTCTGGGTGCTGTTTCTGTTGTTACAAAATATCGCTTTGAGTCTTTCTCTGTCTTAGGATGTACTAACACAATTAGCAGCTTGCAAGTTTCACACAGAGAGGGAGAGAAACAGTAACAACAACAACAACAAAAAACAAAAACCACCAAACCAAGAGACCTCTTAATTAGCAATGCCCTGGAATTTAAACTATGGGGAGTCAAACTTACTTGCGATTTTAATACAGAACTTCTTTACTATGATCCAACAATTGTATTCCAACCTAATATAGATTTTGTGGTAGATTCATTGGTAGCGTAGTGCCATATATGCTCTTGGAGTAACTTCATATTGTTCAGTGTTCAGGAATTATTTTATCAGCTTTAATCAGGAGGAATAAAATCCATGTACCTTTAGTCCCATAAATACAGAGTTTCACTGCAGTTGATCAAATGGCTATTTTTGAGTAAACTTGTGTGTCATATGAGGATAATTTACAAGTGAGTTAAAATACAAGTCAATATACTCAGAAACAGGTTGGGTTAAGGAGTTGGTGCCTGATACCATTAATTTACTTGGAGATTAATCAATATTATATTAATTTTAGGTAGACAGAAGATCAATATTTCAGAAGGTTCCTCAAGGAAACCTGAGAATTTTCATTGTTATACAGGAATTAAATTAGGAGAAGAAATATTACGGCTAATAAGAGAAGAAAATGAGTGTGGTATGAGTAAATTTATATTTAAAAAACTCTGGTTTCTGATTGTCAACTTGAAAGTAAAGTGGACTTGTAGGACTAGAACCAGCTCACGGCACAGCTCTCAGCAGTAGGGGATATTCGGGCAGGGTGGCCACCATGTGTAAAGTTGTCCTTTGAAAATATGTTAAATGGTGTCTATATTACATGTAAAGTCATCATTAAAATGTATCAACTATCACATTTTCAATAATGCCCTAATCTATAATGGGTCACACTTTGGCAAATTAGAAAGATAGAGGGCAGGGATGAAATTCTGTTTTGTGCCTCTAAGAGGAGCAGAACAGCCTCATACCACAGTGGAAGAGGGACTTTAAACTGCCTTTGCACATTTGCGATCCTGTGCTGCGTTCAGGTCCCGGGAATAATTTTGTAATTGTAATTTATGGCCCAAATCAAAAAAATTAATCAGCTGCTGATCCACAGGGAAAATAAAAATAAAATCATAAAAAACATGTTCAGGCAATATCCCTGGAAAGGCAAATTGGCATTGTATGTTGCTAACAGGGCAGGTTGGTAACATAAATCTGTCACACCAGTGTGATTTTATTTTTATTTTTATAACTTTTTTGTTACAATTTCTTAGTACAGCTTTTAAGGTTTTTTTAGTTATGTGAAATTTTACGTTGCCCATGATGGCACCAGGGCTTACAATGTTTACCCGCCACTGAGCCAGAGGGAGAGACGCTAAGCCTCCCTCCCTTGGTTTAACACCACCGAGGGTCCATACACCAAATAAAACCCTTTCTGGGCAGAGCGAGACACCCTAAGGTTTTCTTTTTAACTCAGGCATGCTATGGATGAGGGTGTATGCAGCAAGGATTGCTTGCTTGGAGAGAAAATCTTTAAGTCCTCCTCCTCCTATTACCCGGGACTTTTACAACCGGGAGTGTACCCACCTGCAACGACTTCCCCTGTTGCCCGAAGTGGACTGGGGTGGAGAGAGGAACGCTAAACCTCTTTCTGCTTCTCAGGCATACTACAGCTGAGGGTGGGTACACCTTTAATCATAAAATCCTCAGCATGAAATACCAACAGTGCCGGACAGAGCAAATATGAAATACCAAGGGCAGAACAGTTGTGTGCTCTGCAGGGCCCCTCTCCTCTGCAATTCTCCACCAAAACTGTGACAGATTTAAGTTACCAACCTGCCTGAGGTGTCAGGTGATCAGGCTGAGGCCGCAGGATCATTAGGGAAGGAGATGAAGGAGCAAACCAAGTGATTAAGTTTAAAGTTTTATTCATAAAATAAAGTAAAATAACAGTGGAGAGTGCTGGAGGTTTTTCACGTCACTCAGAGGAAGGAAGAAAGTGTTAGTGCCCCAAGCGGTAACCCACTTTTGTACTTACACACGCACAACTACTTTGGATTCTTTGACCATGGGATAGTGTTCCAAGAAGGAGGAGTGCTAGGCAGAGACAGGCTCCACCTAATGAAGAGAGGGAAGAGCATCTTCGCAAGCAGGCTAGCTAACCTAGTGAGGAGGGCTTTAAATTAGGTTCATCTGGGGAAGGAGACCAAAGCCCTCAGGTAAGTGGGGATGTGGGATACCGGGAGGAAGCAAGAGCAGGAGAGCATGGGGGGGAGGGCTCCTGCCTCATACTAAGAAAGCAGGACAAACAACTAGTTATCTCAAGTGCCTATACACAAATGTAAGAAGCCTGGGAAACAAGCAAGGAGATCTGGAAGTCCTGGCACAGTCAAAGAATTATGATGTGATTGGAACAACAGAGACTTGCTGGGATAACTCACATGACTGGAGTACTGCCATGGATGCATATAAACTGTTCAGGAAGGACAGGCAGGGCAGAAAAGGTGGGGGAGTTGCATTGTATGTAAGAGAGCAGTATGACTGCTCAGAGCTCCGGTATGAAACTGCAGAAAAAGCTGAGAGTCTCTGGATTAAGTTTAGAATTGTGAGCAACAAGGGTGATGTCGTGGTGGGAGTCTGCTATAGACCACTGGACCAGGGGGGTGAGGTGGACGAGGCTTAATTCCGGCAACTAACGGAAGTTACTAGATCGCAGGCCCTGGTTCTCATGGGAGTCTTCAATCACCTTGATAGCTGCTGGGAGAGCAATACAGCAGTGCACAGACAATCCAGGAAGTTTTTGGAAAGTGTAGAGGACAATTTCCTGGTGGAAGTGCTGGAGGAACTGACCAGGGGAAGAGCTCTTCTTGACCTGCTGCTCACAAACTGGCAAGAATTAGTAGGGGAAGCAAAAGTGGATGGGAACCTGGGAGGCAGTGACCATGAGATAGTGGAGTTCAGGATCCTGACACAAGGAAGAAAGGAGAGCAGCAGAATATGGACCCTGGACTTCAGAAAAGCAGACTTTGACTCCCTCAGGGAACTGATGGGCAGGATCCCCTGGGAGAATAACATGAGGGGGAAAGGAGTCCAGGAGAGCTGGCTGTATTTAATCAGGTAGGCCAAATCACACTTGGAGTTGCAGGTAGCAAGAGATGTTAAGAGTAACAAGAAGGGTTTCTTCAGGTATGTTAGCAACAAGAAGAAAGTCAAGGAAAGTGTGGGTCCCTTACTGAATGAGGGAGGCAATCTAGTGACAGAGGATGTGGAAAAAGCTAATGTACTCAATGCTTTTTTTTGCCTCTGTCTTCACGAACAAGGTCAGCTCCCATACTACTGCACTGGGCAGCACAGCATGGCGAGGAGGTGACCAGCCCTCTGTGGAGAAAGAAGTGGTTCGGGACTATTTAGAAAAGCTGGACGAGCACAAGCCAGATGCGCTGCATCCCAGAGTGCTAAAGGAGTTGGTGGATGTGATTGCAGAGCCATTGACCATTATCTTTGAAAACTCATGGCGATTGGGGGAAGTCCCAGACAACTTGAAAAAGGCTAATATAGTGCCCATCTTTAAAAAAGGGAAGAGGGAGGATCCTGGGAACTGCAGGCCAGTCAGCCTCACCTCAGTCCCTGGAAAAATCATGGAGCAGGTCCTCAAGGAATCAATTCTGAAGCACTTAGAGGAGAGGAAAGTGATCAGGAACAGTCGGCATGGATTCACCAAGGGCAAGTCATGCCTGACTAATCTAAAGACTTCTATGATGAGATAACTGGCTCTGTGGATGAGGGGAAAGCAGTGGACGTGTTATTTCTTGACTTTAGCAAAGCTTTTGACATGGTCTCCAACAGTATTCTTGCCAGCAAGTTAAAGTAGTATGGGCTGGATAAATGGACTATAAGGTGGATAGAAAGCTGGCTAGATTGTCAGGCTCAATGGGTAGTGATCAATGGCTCCATGTCTAGTTGGCATCCGGTATCAAGTGCCCCAGGGGTCGGTTCTCGGGCCAGTTTTGTTCAATATCTTCATTAATGATCTGGAGGATGGTGTGGATTGCACCCTCAGCAAGTTTGCAGATGACACTAAACTGGGAGGAGAGGTAGATACACTGGAGGGTAGGGATAGGATACAGAGGGACCTAGACAAATTAGAGGACTGGGCCAAAAGAAATCTGATGAGGTTCAATAAGGACAAGTGCAGAGTCCTGTACTTAGGACAGAAGAATCCCATGCACCGCTACAGACTAGGGACCGAATGGCTCGGCAGCAGTCCTTCAGAAAAGGACCTAGGGGTTACAGTGGACGAGAAGCTGGATAAGAGTCAACAGGGTGCCCTTGTTGCCAAGAAGGCCAATGGCATTTTGGGATGTATAAGTAGGGGCATTGCCAGTAGATCGAGGGATGTGATCGTTCCCCTCTATTCGACATTGGTGAGGCCTCATCAGGAGTACTGTGTCCAGTTTTGGGCCCCACAGTACAAAAAGGATGTGGAAAAATTGGAAAGAGTCCAGCAGAGGGCAACAAAAATGATTAGGGGACTGGAACACATGACTTATGAGGAGAGGCTGAGGGAACTGGTATTGTTTAGTCTGCGGAAGAGAAGAATGAGGGGGGATTTTATAGCTGCTTTCAACTACCTGAAAGGGGGTTCCAAAGAGGATGGATCTAGACTGTTCACAGTGGTAGCAGATGACAGAACAAGGAGCAATGGTCTCAAGTTGCAATGGGGGAGGTTTAGGTTGGATATTAGGAAATACTTTTTCACTAAGAGGGTGGTGAAACACTGGAATGTGTTACCTAGGGAGGGGGTGGAATTTCCTTCCTTGGAAGTTTTTAAGGTCAGACTTGACAAATCCCTGTCTGGGATGCTTTAGTTGGGGATTGGTCCTGCTTTGAGCAGGGGGTTGGACTAGATGACCTCTTGAGGTCCCTTCCAACCCTGCTATTGTATGATTCTATGGTACCCGAGGCTGGCCAAGCTCAGGTATAACGTAAGAAGAGGGGGAGAGGTGGACGGGAGTTTTGTTTTGTGCACAGGTTGTCCAGGGTCCGCTGTTGATTTTTTATTTGTTTTAGCTTCCGGGAGGGTTTTAAGTTTGGGGGTTTTTGGGGAGCATCTCATTCAGGAACCTCTGTCCCCCGTGCTCTTTGTATCAGTCCAAACTGGCTTTCCATAGCTTTCTCAGCTTGCCCAAAACACACCTGCTTCAGGGACATGAAAACTGTTGTTTGGGACATGAAAACCGTTGTTTTCCCCCTCGTTGGCCTTCACTGTTTTACTAGTTATTGCAGCCCCTGCAGTTCTGTTCAGCTGAATCCTCCTTTCTCATGGCTGCTCAGGGTTGGAATCCAGGCCCTCATCTTTCTTGGCAGGCAGCTGAGAGTCAGTTGTGTGCGGTGGCCTTGGGCTGGAGTTAGCGTCTTATTTTTGGACCTAGCTGGAACGTTGAGGTAACCCATTCCTGTCTCTCTTTTCCTCCCACTTCGGCCTCTCGCAACCTGCAAAGGAATATTTCACTCCACACTCACACTTTTAACCCTTCCCAAAATGCCTTGCAATGCCTACAACAGCGTTAGCAACATACAGTGCCAATCTGCCTCCCCAGGGGACACCGTGAAGGAGGGGGCCATTGGGTTGTGACATAGGGGCTTGTCTACACAGGGGGTAATTCTTCCTTTTCTTAATTAACTCTATGTGTGGATGCTCTTTTTCTGGATTAAGGGTATGTCTACACTATGAAATTAGGTCGAATTTATAGAAGTCGGTTTTGTAGAAAGTATTTTTATAGAGTCAATTTTGTGTGTCCCCACACAAATGCTCTAAGTGCATGTAGTCGGCGGAGTGTGTCCACAGTACTGAGGCAACCGTCGACTTCCGGAGCGTTGTGCTGTGGGTAGCTATCCCACAGTTCCCGCAGTCTCTGGTGCCCATTTGAATTCTGGGTAGAAAACCCAGTGCCTGATGGGGCTAAAACATTGTTGCAGGTTCTTCTGGGTACATATCGTCAGGCCCCCCTTCCCTCCCTCCTTCCGTGAAAGCAAGGGCAGACAATCGTTTTGCGCCTTTTTTCTTGAGTTACCTGTGCAGATGCCATACCATGGCAAGCATGGAGTCCACTCAGCTAAAAGTCACCGTATGACTCCTGGGTGCTGGCAGACGCAATTCTGCATTGCTACACAGCAGCAGTTTATTGCCTTTTGGCAGCAGACAGTGCAGTATGACTGGTAGCTCTCATCAACGTAGTTCTGGGTGCTCTTTTAACCGACCTCAATGAGGTCAGGGGTGCCTGGGCAAACAAGGGAGTGACTCAGCCAGGTCATTTCCCTTTTAAGTTTCGTCTCATGGTGGTTCAGTCCTACCGGCAGTGCACTGTCTTTTAATCAGCAGCCAGCAGAAGATGATGGCCAGCAGCCATACTGCACCGTCTTCTGCCGAGCACCCAGGAGATGACGATGGTTAGCGATCGTACTGCACAGTCTGCTGCCAGCAAGATGTATAAAGATAGATGAAGTGGCTCAAAACAAGAAATAGACCAGTTTTGTTTTGTATTCATTTTCTCCTCCCTCCCTCCGTGAAATCAACGGCCTGCTAAATCCAGTTTTGAGTTCTATCCTTGAGGGGGCCATTCTGTTTCTCTCAAAGCCACTCCCTTTGTTGATTTTAATTCCCTGTAAGCCAACCCTGTAAGCCATGTCATCAGTCGCCCCTCCCTCCATCAGGGCAACAGCAGACAATCGTTTTGCTCCTTTTTTCTGTGCAGACGCCATACCGGCAAGCATGGAACCTGCTCAGATTACTTTGGCAATTAGGAGCACATTAAACACAACACGCATTATCCAGCAGTGTATGCAGCACCAGAACCTGCCAAAGCGAAACCGGGCGAGTAGGCGATATCAGTGCGGTGACGAGAGTGATGAGGACATGGACACAGACTTCTCTCAAAGCACAGGCCCTGGCAATGTGGGCATCATGGTGCTAATGGGGCAGGTTCATGCGGTGGAACGCCGATTCTGGGCTCAGGAAACAAGCACAGACTGGTGGGACTGCAAAGTGTTGCAGGTCTGGGACGATTCCCAATGGTTGCGAAACTTTCGCATGCGTAAGGGCACTTTCATGGAACTTTGTGACTTGCTTTCCCCTGCCCTGAGGTGCAAGAATACCAAGATGAGAGCAGCCCTCACAGATGAAAAGCAAGTAGCAATAGCCCTGTGGAAGCTTGCAACGCCAGACAGCTACCGATCAGTCGGGAATCAATTTGGAGTGGGCAAATCTACTGTGGGGGCTGCTGTGATGCAAGTAGCCCACGCAATCAAAGATCCGCTGATATCAAGGGTAGTGACCCTGGGAAATGTGCAGGTCATAATGATGGCTTTGCTGCAATGGGATTCCCTAACTGTGGTGGGGCCATAGATGGAACCCATATCTCTATCTTGGCACCTGAGCACCAAGCCGCCGAGTACATAAACCGCAAGGGATACTTTTCAATAGTGCTGCAAGCTCTGGTGGATCACAAGGGACGTTTCACCAACATCAACGTGGGATGGCCGGGAAAGGTACATGACACTCGCATCTTCAGGAACTCTGGTCTGTTTCAAAAGCTGCAGGAAGGGACTTTCTTCCCAGACCAGAAAATAACCATTGGGGATGTTGAAATGCCTATAGTTATCCTTGGGGACCCAGCCTACCCCTTAATGCCATGGCTCATGAAGCTGTACCCAGGCAGCCTGGACAGTAGTCAGGAGCTGTTCAACTACAGGCTGAGCAAGTGCAGAATGGTGGTACAATGTGCATTTGGACGTTTAAAGGCGCGCTGGTGCAGTTTACTGACTTGGTTAGACCTCAGCAAAACCAATATTCCCACAGTTATTATTGCTTGCTGTGTGCTCCACAATATCTGTGAGAGTAAGGGGGAGACGTTTATGGTGGGTTGGGAGGTTGAGGCAAATCGCCTGGCTGCTGGTTATGCACAGAAAAACACCAGGGCGGTTAGAAGAGCACAGGAGGGTGAGGTGCACATCAGAGAAGGTTTGAAAACCAGTTTCATGACTGGCCAGGCTACGGTGTGAAAGTTCTGTTTGTTTCTCCTTGAAAGTTCTGTTTGTTTCTCTTCTCTTTGTTTCTCCCCCCGCCCCTTGGTTCACTCTACTTCCCTGTAAGCTAACCACCCTCCCCACCTCCCTTCGGATCACTGCTTGCAGAGGCAATAAAGTCATTGTTGCTTCACATTCATGCATTCTTTATTAATTCATCACACAAATAGGGGGATAACTGCCAAGGTAGTCCAGGAGGGGTGGTGGAGGAGGGAAGGAAAATGCCACACAGCACTTTAAAAGTTTTCAACTTTAAAACTTATTGAAAGCCAGTCTTCTGTTGCTTGGGCAATCCTCTGGGGTGGAGTGGCTGGGTGGCCGGAGGCCCCCCCCACCGCGTTCTTGGCCATCTGGGTGAAGAGGCTATGGAACTTGGGGAGGAGGGCGGTTGGTTACACAGGGGCTGTAGCGGCGGTCTGTGCTCCTGCTGCCTTTCCTGCAGCTCAGCCATATGCTGGAGCATATTAGTTTGATCCTCCAGCAGCCTCAGCATTGAATCGTGCCTCCTCTCATCACGCTGCTGCCACCTTTCAGCTTCAGCCCTCTCTTCAGCCCGCCACTTACTCTCTTCAGCCTGCCACCTCTCCTCCCGGTCATTTTGTGCTTTCCTGCACTCTGACACTGTCTGCCTCCATGCATTCATCTGTGCTATGTCAGTGTGGGAGGACAGCATGAGCTCGGAGAACATTTCATCACGAATGCGTTTTTTTCACCTTCTAATCTTCGCTAGCCTCTGGGAAGGAGAAGATCCTGTGATCCTTGAAACACATGCAGCTGGTGGAGAAAAAAATAGGGACAGTGGTATTTAAAAAGACACATTTTATAGACCAATGGGTACACTCTTTCATGGTAAACCTTGCTGTTAACATTATATACATAGCACATGTGCTTTCATTACAAGGTCGCATTTTGCCTCCCCACAGCACGTGGCTAGCCCCTCACCCATCCCCATGGCTAACAGTGGGGAACATTTCTGTTCAGCCACAGGCAAACAGCCCAGCAGGAATGGGCACATCTGAATGTCCCCTTAAGAAAAGCACCCTATTTCAACCAGGTGACCATGAATGATATCACTCTCCTGAGGATAACACAGAGAGATAAAGAACGGATGTTTGAACGCCAGCAAACATACACTGCAATGCTTTGTTCTACAATGATTCCCGAGTACGTGTTACTGGCCTGGAGTGGTAAAGTTTCCTACCATGGTGGATGGAATAAGGCTGCCCTCCCCAGAAACCTTTTGCAAAGGCTTTGGGAGTATATCCAGGAGAGCCGCGAATGCCAGGGCAAATTAATCATTAAACGTGTTTGCTTTTAAACCATGTATCATATTTTAAAATGTACACTCACCAGAGGTCCCTTCTCTGCCTGCCGGGTCCGGCAGGCAGTCTTGGGTGGGTTTGGGGGGTACTGGCTCCAGGTCCAGGGTGAGAAACAGTTCCTGGCTGTTGGGAAAACCGGTTTCTCCACTTGCTTGCTGTGAGCTATCTACAACCTCATCATCATCATCTTCCTCGTCCCCAAAACCTGCTTCCGTGTTGCCTCCATCTCCATTGAAGGAGTCAAACAACACGGCTGGGGTAGTGGTGGCTGAACCCCCTAAAATGGCATGCAGCTCAACATAGAAGCGGTATGTTTTGGGCTCTGACCCGGAGCGGCCGTTCGCCTCTCTGGTTTTCTGGTAGGCTTGCCTCAGCTCCTTAAGTTTCACGCGGCACTGCTTCGGGTCCCTGTTATGGCCTCTGTCCTTCATGCCCTGGGAGATTTTGACAAATATTTTGGCATTTTGAAAACTGGAACATAGTTCTGATAGCACGGATTCCTCTCCCCACAAAGCGATCAGATCCCGTACCTCCCGTTGGGTCTATGCTGGAGCTCTTTTGCTATTCTGGGACTCCATCATGGTCACCTCTACTGATGAGCTCTGCATGGTCAGCTCTGCTGATGAGCTCTGCATGGTCACCTGAAGCTTGCCACACTTGCCAAACAGGAAATTGAAATTCAAAAGTTCACGGGCCTTTTCCTGTCTACCTGGCCAGTGCATCTGAGTTGAGAGTGCTGTCCAGAGCGGCCACAATGGAGCACTCTGGGATAGCTCCCGGGGGCTAATACCGTCTAATTGTGTCCACAGTACCCCAGATTCGACCCAGCAAGGCCGATTTCAGTGCTAATCCCCTTGTCGGGGGTTGAGTAAAGAAATCGATTTTAAGAGCCCTTTAAGTCCAAAAAAAAAGGCTTCATCGTGTGGACGGGTGCAGGGTTAAATCGATTTAACGCTGCTAAATTCGACCTCAACTCCTAGTGTAGACAAGGGCTAAGAGTAATTTAGCTTAATCCACTTGAAAAATGGATTCAAACCCAACCTAAAACTCACAGCCATATTCTGTGTTAATTTCCATGTATAGCTAAACACTGAAACATAGCTTCCTGGGACTATACTATGGGCCTCAGCAATTCCCAGACTTTGTTGCAGCTCTTGTGCCGGGGCTTGTGAAGGGATCCTTGGAAATTAGCCTAATGGCTGTGAACTGCAATGCCTGCACTGGGAAAATCCTGCCAGGCATGAACCAGGGCTTTTAGGGTCACTTTATGCCACTCTGGCCTATTTATGTTGCAATCCCAGAATGGGATGAATATCTCACCCCAGATCTGTGCAAAACTGCACCTATGACTGTATATGGAATCAATGCTTGTACACTGCCTAGCACAATGGGGTCCTGGTCCATGACTGGGGCTCCTCAGTGTTACTGAAATAATAATAAATATTAATAATAATAACAATAATACTTGCTAGTTAGCTGTCTAATCTGAACCTGCATGAGCATTTAATTAGCTTGCATCTGGAACTGCCATCTTGTTTGCACACTTGTAGATGTGTTTTTGTGTACATTGGGGACCATTTTCAAAAGTGTCTAAGTGATCAGAAACCCAAGGCTCATTCACTTTCAATAGGAATTGTGTTCCAAAGTCATTAAGGTGCTACTTGTATACTTTTGCTTATGGCTCTGAAACCTCCATATTTTAATGTCCCAGTTCATTTTTTTTTTCCAGAAGCACATAACTTTGCCTTAACTGAAGTCAATCTCACCATAGATTAAAAAAAACAACAACAACAAAAACAACAGGAGACATTTATATTACTTGTCCCTCAAATATACATAATATTGAATACCTTGATTTCTATATCAACACCTTTGGAAACAACACATTTACAATATAAAACTCAACACAAGTCACAGGAGCCCTGCCTTCCTAACACAAGTCATTTTGAATTGCACTGGGCCTAAGATTCCTTGTAGAGAGGAAGTTGCAATTGCTTCCTATCACCATATCTTCCTTCGCTGACTGACTATTCTGCAAGGATTCTCTGCCAGAATAGAGGTCAGAAGAAGCCAGCATAAACCTGAGGAGAAATCTGGGCCCTTAATCTGTGAATTCATGCACTTGCACATAAGAACATAAGACCATAAGAATGGCCATACTGGGTCAGACCAAAGGTCCATCTAGCCTAGTATCCTGTCTTCTGGCAGTGGCCAATGCCAGGTGCCCCTGAGGGATTGAACAGAACAGGTAATCATCAAGTGATCCACCTACTGTCGCCCATTCTCAGCTTCTTGCAAATAGAGGCTAGGGACACCATCCCTGCCCATCCTGGCTAATAGCCATTGATGGACCTATCCTCCATGAATTCATCTACTTCCTTTTTTGAACCCTGTTATAGTCTTGGCCTTCACAATATCCTCTGGTAAAGAGTTCCACAGGCTGTGCATTGCGTGAAGCAATACTTCCTTTTGTTTGTTTTAAACCTGCTGTCTCTTAATTTCATTAGGTGACCCCTAGTTTTTGTGTTATGAGGAGTAAGTAACACTTCCTTATTTACTTTTGCCGCACCAGTCATGATTTTATAGACCTCCTTATCCCCCCTTAGGCATCTCTTTTCCAAGCTGAAAAGTCCCAGTTTTATTAATCTCTCCTAATCTCTGCATTCACTATTCAAAATGTGGGCATACCACGGATTTAGAGGTAAAATGATATTTTCTGTTTTATTATCTAGCCCTTTTTTAATGATGCCCAACATTCTGTTCACTTTTTTGACTGCCACTGCACATTGAGTGGTTGATTTCAGAGAAATATCCACAATCACTCCAAGATCTCTGTCTTGAGTGGAAACATATAATTTAGACCCCCATCATTTTATTATGTATAGTTGGGATTATGTTTTCCAATGTGCATTACTTTGCATTTATCAACATCTCCCTGAGCATTTCACAGTCACTATTACCATCCTGGTCAGGTGGTCGGTAATATATCCCTACTTCTATATTCTTATTATTAGAGTATGGAATTACTATCCATAGAGATTCTATGGTACAGTTTGGTTTATTTAAGATTTCACTTCATTTGATTCTATGCTTTCTTTCACTTATAGTGCCACTCCCCCACCAGGGTGACTTGTTCTGTCCTCCCGATATATTTTGTTCTTGGTATTACTGTGTCTCATTAATTATCCACATTCCACCAAGTTTCTGCGATGTCTACTATATCAATATCCTCATTTAATGTGAGGCATTATAGTTCACCCATTTTATTATTTAGACTTGTAGTACCGGTTTATAAGCACTTTAAAAACTTTTCACTTTTTAGCTGCCTACCATTACATGATGTAATTGAATGAGACTTTTTTTCATTTGACTGTTTCTCATCAGATCCTACCTGTATTTTATCATCTTCCCTTCCATCCTCTCCTCCTTACTAGGACACAGAGAATCTCCATTAAAAGATTCTTCCCGAGGAGATGTCTCTGTCCAAACCACATGCTCCTCTGCACCTGTCAACTTTCCCCCAGCCCTTAGTTTAAAAACTGCTCAATGACCTTTTTAACTTTAAGTGCAGCAGTCTGGTTCCATTTTGGTTTAGGTGGATCCCGTCATTCCTGTATAGGCTCCCCCTTTCCCAAAAGTTTCCCCAGTTCCTAATAAATCTAAACCCCACCTCCCTACACAATGGTCTCATCCATGCATTGAGACCCTTCAGTTCTGCCTGTCTCACTGGCCCTGTGCGTGGAACTGGAAGCATTTCAGAGAATGCTACCATGGAGGTCCTGGACTTCAATTTCTTACCTAGAAGCCTAAATTTGGCCTCCAGGGCCTCTCTCCCTATGTCATTGGTTCCTACATGTACGACGACCACCGGTTCTTCCCCAGCACTACACATAAGTCTATCTAGATGTCTTGAGACATCCACAACCTTTGCACCAGGCAGGCAAGTCACCATGCCGTTCTCCCGGTCATTGCAAACCCAGCTATCTATGTTTCTAATGATTGAATCGCCCCAAACTAATACCTGTCTCTTTCTAATAGCTAGAGTTTCCTCCCCCAGAGAGGTATCCTCAGTGCAAGAGGATACCACAACATCATCTGGAAGGAGGTTTCCAACTATGGGATTGTTTCCCTCTGCTTCAGTTAGATGCTCACCTTCCCTGGGACTTTCATCCTGCTCAACAGCACAAAGGCTGTCAGACCCAGGGTGGGACCGTTCTACTGTGTCCTGGAAAGTCTCATCTATGTGCTGCTCTGTGTCCCTCAGCTCCTCCAGTTCAGCCACTCTGGTCTCCAAAGCCTGTACATGGTCTCTGAGGGCCAGGAGCTCCTTGCACTGTCTGCACACATACACCACCTGCCCATAAAGCAGGTAATCATACATGCTGCATTGGGTGCAATAACCTGGATAGTCCCCACTCTGTTATTGGACTTCCGCCTGCATTCTCTTTTTACTCCTGAAGCTTGTTCCTTTGTTGATGCTTTATTTTTATCAGGGAGTGTTTTGGGCTTTAATTTTAAAGAATGTTAAGTTTATCTCCCCCCCCATCCCCCCACCCCCCCACACAGTCCTCCCTGTAAACTCCTCCTTCACCTGGAGAACCCCCTCACAAATTTCCTCTGTTAGCCGCTCCTGTTGCTAGCACCCCAGTACTCAATCAGTTTTGTAAGCTGAGCAAGGAAGAATTTTCTGGGCCACTCAAAACATATTGGCTATGCCACTGCCTTCTGCCTGTCTGGTTCTAGGAACTGTTTCTTCATTATGTAACACTAATTCTCCAAGAATATGCAGCAGAATTTAAAGAAAAAAAAAACTGCAGCAGGAAAAGCTATGTGTTTGGTATCAGTTAAAGAGACAAACAAATTGCCATAAGAACAAATAAGGTGAATAACACCTGAAGACTGGAAAAGCTAAAGTACCATTAGGCAGAATTTATTACGGGAGGGTGAAATTCATAAAGTCATAGATTCTAAGGCCACAAAGGACCATTGTGATCATCTCTGGCTTCCAGTATAACACAGTACATAGACCTTCCCCCCTTTTTAAGAGTCACACTTTCCCAAGATAGATTCCCCCGTCTTTTAACTATGACCTGCAGTCTTTGTTCCTGGATAGATATATTTGCATTTGGCAATTGTTGGATTTGAGATCCAGTGAACATATTTATGAACAATTTTTTGGTTTAGCATCTTAATTTTATTGTGAAATAAACATGAGAGAAACAGGAAAAATAGAGATGCTGTCTGTCAAAGGTCCCAGGGGTGTTCTTATTCTTTAATGGTAAATAAAAAGTCTCTAAAATTAACAGCTAACCACCACGCCCAACTCTGGTCCTTCCGCCCTCCCAAATTAGAAATCCAATCTGCATATTTTTCCTGACCATTAACTGCAAGAAATTCGAGGAATTCATAATGAACATATTGTACACGAATGAATGTATGTTTTAATAGGAGCATATTTAGATAACTAGTGAATTCATTGCTTCATTTGGTACTGTGTGGGAATTTCTGAATATTTATTTTTTCATTCTGTACTTCCCTTTTTTAGTTCATCGTAAGGAGAACAAGACACTGCTTTTGTATGGCATTCCAGACCAATCTGCTCATTGTTCTGACTTTTTTTTTTGCTTGACAGTTTCTCACCAATATTATTAAGAGTGTGTCTTTCTTGAAAGGATATGATAAAATACAAGAATTACCTTTTTATACCATTGGCCATAGGAGAAGTTTAAGAGGAAGGCAGTTTTCACCTGGTCTCCTTGTACTGAAATCATGAAAGGAACTACAGGTTGATTTCTGCTGTCTTAATGATATGCGGATCATTAAACTCCACTATCAATATAAAGGAAGTGAGAGTAGTCCTCTAAAGGCTGACATAAGGCCGAGGATAGAATGGTCCTAAGATAGAAACACTCAGGCAGTTTGTTTGGCTTTATTACATAAAGTAACTCAAACTAAACAAACTCCAGTATAAGCCAAATGAATTTTAATACCAATTTTTAAAAAGGGCTCCAGAGGTGATCCCGGCAATTACAGGCTGGTAAACCTGACTTCAGTACCGGATAAACTGGTTGAAACTATAGTAAAGAACAAAATTGTCAGACACATAGATGAACATAATTTGTTGGGGAAGACTCAACATGGTTTTTGTAAAGGGAAATCATGTCTCAATAATGTACTAGAATTCTTTGAGAGGGTCAACAAGCATTTGGACAAGGGGGATCCAGTGGATATAGTGTACTCAGATTTTCAGAAAGCCTGTGACATGGTCCCTCACCAAAGGCTCTTAAGCAAAGCAAGCTGTCATGGGATAAGAGGGAAGGTTCTCTCATGGCTTGGTAACTGGTTAAAAGATAGGAAACAAAGGGTGGGAATAAATGGTCAGTTTTCAGAATGGAGAGAGGTAAATAGTGGTGTTGCCCAGGGATCTGTACTGGGACGAGTCCTATTCAACATATTCATAAATGATGTGGAAAAAGGGGTAAACAGTGAGGTGGCAAAATTTGCAGATGATACAAAATTACTCATGACAGTTAAGTTCCAGGGAGACTGAAAAGAGCAACAAAAGGATATCTCAAAACTAGGTGACCGGGCAACAAAATGGCAGATGAACTTCAATGATGACAAATGCAAAGTAATGCACATTGGACAGCATAAACCCAACTGTACATATAAAATGATGGGATCTAAATTATCTGTTAATACACAGAAGGAGATCTTGGAGTTATTGTGGATAGTTCTCTGAAAACATCTACTCAATGTGCAGTGGCAGTCAAAAAAGCGAACAGAATGTTGGGCATCATTAAGAAAGGAATAGATAATAAGACAGAAAATATCATATTACCTCTATATAAATCCATGGTATGCACACATCTTGAATAGTGAATGCAGATGTGGTCGCTCAAAAAAGATATATTGGCATTGGAAAAGATTCAGAAAAGGCAACAAAATGATTAGTGGTATGGAACTGCTTCCGTATGAGGAGAGATTAATAAGACTGGGACTTTTCAGCTTGGAAAAGAGATGCCTAAGGGGGGATATGATTAAGGTCTATAAAATCATGACTGGTGTGGAGACAGTAAATAAGGAAGTGTTATTTACTCCTTCTCATAACACAAAAAGTAGGGGTCGCCTATTGAAATTAAGAGGCAGCAGGTTTAAAACAAACAAAAGGAAGTATTTCATCACAAAACTCACAGTCAACCTGGGAGCTCTTTGCCAGAGGATGTTGTGAAGGCCAAGACTATACCAGGGTTCAAAAAAAGAACCAGATAAATTCATGGTGGATAGGTCCATCAATGGCTTAGCCAGGATGGGCAGTGGTGGTGTCCTCTGTTTGCCAGAAGCTGGGAATGAGCGAGAGGGAATGGATCACTTGATGATTACCTGTTCTGTTCATCCCCTCAGGGGCACCTGTGTAATGATGCTGCCTTTGGTGGGACACAACTGTGAGTACCAATTCAGGACAAATTACTTAGAGCAGGGCAGTCACAGCCCCAGACTGGTGGTTCTCCACCTCTAAGGGACACCAAACCAGCCAAACAGAGAGGACTTTGGTCTTACCCCACTGGCTAACCATGTCATACAAGCAATTCCCTTTGACACTCCAGTTTCCTAGTATCGCCACCAGTGCTACTCATTATGGGGATGAATGGTTGTGAAAACAAATACCCCAGTAAAAGAAAAAACTTCTCCCGATCCCAAAGGACCAAGCCCCAGACCCAGGTCAATATATAAGTCAGATCTTACCCACAAATCATGCTGTTGCCAGTCCTTTAGAATCTAAAATCTAAAGGTTTATTCATAAAGAGAAAAAAATATAGATGAGAGCTAAAATTGGTTAAATTGAATCAATTACATACAGTAATGGCAAAGTTCTTGGTTCAAGATTGTAGCAGTGATGGAATAAACTGCAGGTTCAAATCAAGTCTCTGGAGTACATCCACAGCTTGGATGGGTCATTCAGTCCTTTGTTCAGAGCTTCAGTTTGTAGCAAGGTTCCTCCAGAAGTAAGAAGCAAGATTTAAGACAAAATGGAGGGGTTTCCAGGGCCTTTTATATTCTATGACCTGTGGAAGGACACCCCTTTGTTCTTACTATGGAAAATCACAGCAGCAATATGAAGTTTGAAATCACATGGGCAAGTCACATGCATAGGTGCCGACTTCCCTGCTTTCCTCTGGGTGCTTAACCCCACCTTTACCCCCACCCCCACTTCACCCCTTCCATGTGGCCCCGCCCCTGCCCTGCCTCTTCCCACCCTTGCCCCACCCCCATTCCAACCCCTTCCCCAAAGTCCCCACCCCAACTCTTCCCCCACTCCCTACCCCTATTCCAACCCCTTCCTCAAATCCCAGTCCTGTACCTGCCTCTTCCCCGCCTCCTCCCCTGAGCACGCCCCGTTCCCATTCCTCCCTTCTTCCAGCATGCCACCAAACAGTTGTTTGGCTTGGCTGCCAGTGGGTGCAGAGAACCCACTAATTTTTCCTGTGGGTGCTCCAGCCCCGGAGCACCCACAGAGTCGGTCCCTATGGTTACATGTCCATGCATGACTCACTTTGCAGTGACTTTGTGAGCCATTGCTCACATGCTACCTTGAACATCCCAGGAAGACTTCTTATGTGGATTGGAGTCTTCCAATGTTCACTGTCAGTCAAGTGTTTCTTGATTGGGCACCTAATTTGCAAATTTCTTTCTCAAGAAGCTGACCAAATGCTTCACTAATGCTATTTAGAATCAAACACTTTGAGATACAAGTATATAGCCAATATTCATAACTTCAGCTACAAAAATGGTACACACATACAAATATCATATTCATAACCAGCAAATCATAGACATCTCACACAACAACCTTTGTATACTATTTGATGCAAATATATAACAGTGGTTGCAACAATGATTGATATGTTTATGCCAATAACGTCACAACCTGGCATTGGCCACTGTCGGAAGACAGTATACTGGGATAGATGGACCTTTGGTCTGACCCAGTATGGTCATTCTTATGTTCTTATGTAACCCTGGAATATGTTCAATTTAACTAGGCTTGATGGAAAATCAGAATATCTGTCCTATGAGAAATTCAGATTTTGGATGAAAAATCAAAATATCTAAACTTTTTCTGGAGCGAAATCATACAGAAAACATTTTTTTTTGAAATTTTTGATCAAAAGAAAACTTTTTTACATTCCTAAATAAAAATGGTTAACTTTGGACTGTCCAGCTGAATCAAAATATTTAATTTCAGATCAGTTAAACATTAAACTGCATCTTCTTTGGCTGCTGCAATGTTTCATGGGAGTTTTAGTGTGGCCGGGGAGGCCAGCCTACAGGGAAGAATGTGGGAAGGAGGCACCCAAAGTACATCTTATATGATTCACTGTGGTGTCTCAGAAATAGAGAATACCACAGTGCGTAATGGGAGATGAAGTCTGTCCATGGAGCCTGGCCCACAGGGGAGAATGGGGGCATGATACATTGGAACTCCAACTCCTACAAGGCACGGCGGCAGCTCAGACAGACACAGATTAATGTTTAACTCACTTGAAGCAAAACTTTTTGATTCAGTTCAACAAACTGAAGTGATTCAATTCAGGTTGTCCTGACCCAAACTAAATGTTTTGTTTAGATTTTTCCAATGGAAAACTGACAAATTTCAGCAATTTTTGCATTGAACATTTCAATTTTTTGTAAGCCACACTTTCTGTCTGAAACACTCTGACAGAAAGCTCTTGGCCATTTCTACTTTTAACCCTATAAAAAGTGTACTAAGTCTTTTCTTGGAAGAGGAACCTTAGGGTATGTCTACACTACGGAATAAGGTCGAATTTATAGAAGTCGTTTTTTTAGAAATCAGTTTTATATATTCGAGTGTGTGTGTCCCCACAGAAAATGCTCTAAGTGCATTAAGTGCATTAACTCGGCGGAGCGCTTCCACAGTACCGAGGCTAGAGTCGACTTCCGGAGCATTGCACTGTGGATAACTATCCCACAGTTCCTGCAGTCTCCACTGTCCATTGGAATTCTGGGTTGAGATCCCAATGCCTGATGGGGCTAAAACATTGTCGCGGGTGGTTCTGGGTACATATCCCCCCTTCCTTCTCTCCCTCCCTCCGTGAAAGCAAGGGCAGACAATCGTTTTTTGCCTTTTCTCCTGAGTTATCTGTGCAGATGCCATACCACGGCAAGCATGGAGCCTGCTCAGGTAACCGTCACCCTATGTCTCCTGGGTGCTGGCAGACGCGGTACAGCATTGCTACACAGTAGCAGCAACCCCTTGCCTTGTGGCAGCAGACGGTACAATACGACTGGTAGCCGTCATCGTCATGTCCAAGGTGCTCCTGGCCACGTCGGCTGGGAGCGCCTGGACAGACATGGGCACAGGGACTAAATTTGGAGTGACTTGACCAGGTCATTCTCTTTAGTCCTGCAGTCAGTTCTATTGAACCATCTTATGGTGAGCAGGCAGGCGATACAGATTGCTGGCAGTGTACTGGACCATCTTCTGCTGGGCAGGCAAGAGATGAGGATGGCTAGCAGTCATACTGTACCATCTTCTGCCGAGCAGCCATGAGATGTGGATGGCATGCAGTCCTTCTGCACCGTCTGCTGCCAGCCAAAGATGTAAAAGATAGATGGAGTGGATCAAAACAAGAAATAGACCAGATTCGTTTTGTATTCATTTGCTTCCCCCCCTTCCCCGTCTAGGGGACTCATTCCTCTAGGTCACACTGCAGTCACTCACAGAGAAGGTGCAGCGAGGTAAATCTAGCCATGTATCAATCAGAGGCCAGGCTAACCTCCTTGTTCCAATAAGAACAATAACTTAGGTGCACCATTTCTTATTGGAACCCTCCGTGAAGTCCTGCCTGAAATACTCCTTGATGTAAAGACACCCCCTTTGTTGATTTTAGCTCCCTGAAGCCAACCCTGTAAGCCATGTCGTCAGTCGCCCCTCCCTCCGTCAGAGCAATGGCACACAATCATTCCGCGCCTTTTTTCTGTGCGGACGCCATACCAAGGCAAGCATGGAGGCCGCTCAGCTCACTTTGGCAATTAGGAGCACATTAAACACCATACACATTATCCAGCAGTATATGCAGCACCAGAACCTGGCAAAGCGATACCGGGCGAGGAGGCGACGTCAGCGCAGTCACGTGAGTGATCAGGACATGGACACAAATTTCTCTGAAAGCATGGGCCCTGCCAATGCATGCATCATGGTGCTAATGGGGCAGGTTCATGCTGTGGAACGCCGATTCTGGGCTCGGGAAACAAGCACAGACTGGTGGGACCGCATAGTGTTGCAGGTCTGGGACGATTCCCAGTGGCTGCGAAACTTTCGCATGCGTAAGGGCACTTTCATGGAACTTTGTGACTTGCTTTCCCCTGCCCTGAGGCGCATGAATACCAAGATGAGAGCAGCCCTCACAGTTGAGAAGCGAGTGGTGATAGCCCTGTGGAAGCTTGCAACACCAGACAGCTACCGGTCAGTTGGGAATCAATTTGGAGTGGGCAAATCTACTGTTGGGGCTGCTGTGATGCAAGTAGCCCACGCAATCAAAGATCTGCTGATATCAAGGGTAGTGACCCTGGGAAATGTGCAGGTCATAATGGATGGCTTTGCTGCAATGGGATTCCCTAACTGTGGTGGGGCCATAGACGGAACCCATATCTCTATCTTGGCACCTGAGCACCAAGCCGCCGAGTACATAAACCGCAAGGGATACTTTTCAATAGTGCTGCAAGCTCTGGTGGATCACAAGGGACGTTTCACCAACATCAACGTGGGATGGCCGGGAAAGGTACATGACGCTCACATCTTCAGGAACTCTGGTCTGTTTCAAAAGCTGCAGGAAGAGACTTTATTCCCAGACCAGAAAATAACTGTTGGGGCTGTTGAAATGCCTATATGTATCCTTGGGGACCCAGCCTACCCCTTAATGCCATGGCTCATGAAGCCGTACACAGGCAGCCTGGACAGTAGTCAGGAGCTGTTCAACTACAGGCTGAGCAAGTGCAGAATGGTGGTACAATGTGCATTTGGACGTTTAAAGGTGCGCTGGCGCAGTTTACTGACTTGGTTAGACCTCAGCAAAACCAATATTCCCACTGTTATTACTGCTTGCTGTGTGCTCCACAATATCTGTGAGAGTAAGGGGGAGACATTTACAGCGGGCTGGGAGGTTGAGGCAAATCGCCTGGCTGCTGGTTACGCGCAGCCAGACACCAGGGCGGTTAGAAGAGCACAGGAGGGTGCGATACGCATCAGAGAAGCTTTGAAAACCAGTTTCATGACTGGCCAGGCTACGGTGTGAAAGTTCTGTTTGTTTCTCCTTGATGAAACCCGCCGCCCCTTGGTTCACTCTACTTCCCTGTAAGCTAACCACCCTGCCCTCCTCCCTTCAATCACCGCTTGCAGAGGCAATAAAGTCATTGTTGCTTCACATTCATGCATTCTTTATTCATTCATCACACAAATAGGGGGATGACTACCAAGGTAGCCCAGGAGGGGTGGTGGAGGAGGGAAGAAAAATGCCACACAACACTTTAAAAGTTTACAACTTTAAAATTTATTGAATGACAGTCTTCTTTTTTTTGGGCAGTCCTCTGTGGTGGAGTGGCTGGTTGGCCGGAGGCCCCCGCACCGTGTTCTTGGGCCTCTGGGTGTGGAGGCTATGGAACTTGGGGAGCAGGGCGGTTGGTTACACAGGGGCTGTAGTGGCAGTCTGTGCTCCAGTTGCCTTTGCTGCAGCTCAACCATACACTGGAGCATACTGGTTTGGTCCTCCAGCAGCCTTAGCATTGAATCCTGCCTCCTCTCATCACGCTGCCGCCACATTTGAGCTTCAGCCCTGTCTTCAGTCCGCCACTTACTCTCTTCAGCCCGCCACGTCTCCTCCCGGTCATTTTGTGCTTTCCTGCACTCTGACATTATTTGCCTCCACACATTCGTCTGTGCTCTGTCAGTGTGGGAGGACAGCATGAGCTCGGAGAACATTTCATCGCGAGTGCGTTTTTTTTTTTTCTTTCTAAGCTTCACTAGCCTCTGGGAAGGAGAAGATCCTGTGATCATTGAAACACATGCAGCTGGTGGAGAAAAAAAAAGGACAGTGGTATTTAAAAAGACACATTTTATAAAACAGTGGCTACACTCTTTCAGGGTAAACCTTGCTGTTAACATTACATACATAGCACATGTGCTTTCATTACAAGGTCGCATTTTGCCTCCCCCCACCGCGTGGCTACCCCCTCAACCTTCCCCCCTCCCTGTAGCTAACAGCGGGGAACATTTCTGTTTAGCCACAGGCAAACAGCCCAGCAGGAATGGGCTCCTCTGAGTGTCCCCTGAAGAAAAGCACTCTATTTCAACCAGGTGACCATGAATGATATCTCACTCTCCTGAGGATAACATAGAGAGATAAAGAACGGATGTTGTTTGAACGCCAGCAAACATACACTGCAATGCTTTGTGGTACAATGATTCCCGAGTACGTGTTACTGGCCTGGAGTGGTAAAGTGTCCTACCATGAAGGACGCAATAAGGCTGCCCTCCCCAGAAACTTTTTGCAAAGGCTTTGGGAGTACATCCAGGAGAGCCGCGAATGCCAGGGCAAAGTAATCCTTTCACATGCTTGCTTTTAAACCATGTATAGTATTTTAAAAGGTACACTCACCGGAGGTCCCTTCTCCACCTGCTGGGTCCAGGAGGCAGCCTTGGGTGGGTTTTGGGGGTACTGGCTCCAGGTCCAGGGTGAGAAACAGTTCCTGGCTGTCGGGAAAACCGGTTTCTCCACTTGCTTGCTGTGAGCTATCTACAACCTCATCATCATCATCTTCTTCGTCCCCAAAATCTGCTTCCTTATTGCCTCCATCTCCATTGAAGGAGTCAAACAACACGGCTGAGGTAGTGGTGGCTGAACCCCCTAAAATGGCATGCAGCTCATCATAGAAGCGGCATGTTTTGGGCTCTGACCCGGAGCGGCCGTTCACCTCTCTGGTTTTCTGGTAGGCTTGCCTCAGCTCCTTCAGTTTCACGTGGCACTGCTTCGGGTCCCTGTTATGGCCTCTGTCCTTCATGCCCTGGGAGATTTTGACAAAGGTTTTGGCATTTTGAAAACTGGAACATAGTTCTGATAGCACGGATTCCTCTCCCCAAACAGCGATCAGATCCCGTACCTCCCGTTCGGTCCATGCTGGAGCTCTTTTGCGATTCTGGGACTCCATCATGGTCAGCTCTGCTGATGAGCTCTGCATGGTCACCTGCAGCTTGCCACGCTGGCCAAACAGGAAATGAGATTCAAAAGTTCGCGGTTCTTTTCCTGTCTACCTGGCCAGTGCATCTGAGTTGAGAGTGCTGTCCAGAGCGGTCACAATGGAGCACTCTGGGATAGCTCCCGGAGGCCAATACCGTCGAATTGTGTCCACAGTACCCCAAATTCGAGCTGGCAAGGCCAATTTAAGCGCTAATCCACTTGTCAGGGGTGGAGTAAGGAAATCGATTTTAAGAGCCCTTTAAGTCGAAATAAAGGGCTTCATCGTGTGGACGGGTGCAGGTTTACATCGATTTAATGCTGCTAAATTCGACCTAAAGTCCTAGTATAGACCAGGGCTTATAAAGAGTGTACTAAGTCTTTTGTGGGAAGAGGACCTCTAGTGGCACAGAAGGTCTGTGTTTCCCTTCAGTATTGCAAGAAGAGGATATTTCTGCAATGGTTCATATTAGCCAAGCTGGCCACTTTTTCTAAGTAGCAGCACTATATTAGTAACTGAGCTACATGTGTAACAAGACATCTCACAAAGATTCATGTAGCAAATCCAAATATTTAAACTTGAATAAGATAATAAAGTCTTGAGACAATTTACACAAGAATTCTTTAACATGCCCATATTTTCTATGTTCACGTGAACAAAATACCAAACTTTCATACATAATCACCTAAAACAACGGAACAACTAATAATTTTAAAAAAGTAAATCAAATCAATCCCACTGGAATTTTTGCCAGAAACAGCAGATCTTCTTGATGATGGATTTTCATGTTCATCTTCTCTCATAACCAAGTTACCCTGAACCCTCCACCTCAAATATTTACATTCCAAACCCCTTCATTCTATCTTATAAATTTGGACGGGAAAAGAACTCAGCAACCAACATCCAGCATTGTCAAATCCAAACATTACAAAACCATGAGTCAAGCCCCTCTAAATCATGGGATTGGCTTAAAAATCATAAGATTTTTAAAAGGAAGAATATTTTTATTTGTCTTCTAGTTTGCAAGCCTTTGGGTTCACATTTTTGAGATTTTCTCTGCAACCATGAGGTATAGAAACTTTTTTTAAAAAAATGAAAGCTGATATTCTCATGCATTCACATGACTCCAGGGGTTGGGGCTTTTAATAAAAACACCAACTATCACAAGACTCATGTTAAAGTCAAAAGTGTTGTGTGGCAAGGAGGTATGTCCCCTGCAGGCACAGAGGGAATGCCGCAGGCCACCTGGTGAGAGGAGCCAAGAGGGCCATGCCCCACACACTGGAAGCAGAGGGGATAGGACAGGACGGGGAACTATAAAAAGCTGGCCCAGCTGCTCAGTTGAGAGGGAGCTGCTGGAGGTGATGGATGCTTCTTCCCCACTGCTGGAGGTGAGCACCAAGGAGAACCACTGTTGCCCCAGGGACAAGAAGAAGCTTCCAGGGAGCCCTGATACTCTCAACACAGAAGAGCTGCTATCGCTACCCTTGGCAGGGTACCCGGAGGAGACTGAGGATGACCGCTGGATCCAGGTATACCCGAGGGGGAGAGAAGGAAGTAATATAGGGGAACAAAGCAGTAGTCTGGTGGAGAGCAAACCTGAAACCAGGTCAGTGGGTTGTGGCGGATCCCCGCTGACCCAGTGGTGGACTACTCTGGCACTGATGGGGCCCTGGCATGGAACGTGGTGGAGTTGGGCAGGCCTGCATGCCCCCTGCCACCTACCTCTTGCGTGGCAGTACTCCACCTCTGTAGGCCAGGAGGCCAGTGCTCCTCAGCTCCACTCCTTGCCTGAGCCCCATAGACTGCATGCAGTGCCCCTCCCCCCACCCCCAAATCTGAGCCTCATAGACTGTACGGTGCCCATCCCCAAACCTAAGCCCCATAGACTGGACTGGGGCTGCCTGAATGTAGGCCAGAGCCCTAACTGTTGGCTACCCCACCCAGCTTAAAGGCCAGGGAAATAGACTGCTACAGCTCTCCCTGATTGTAAGCCTGAGCCCAGACTGTGTACAGCCCGCCCTGCTTGAAGGACGGGTCCCCTTGTGAATTTCTAATCCCCCCACTCTTGTTCTGCTTTGAAAAGGCTTTATCAGGCCTAACTCACAAGGAGACATGGACCCTTTCAGACACAGACACGGAGGGATGGCCCTGCCAGCCTACAAGCTGGCAACAGCAAAATCTAAAAAGTTCTCTTGACACTGGGAGAGCTTTATCTTGTTTTAAGAAATGTGGGGTAATGCACATTGTATGCCAGGTATCGGCAAACTTTGGCCCATGGCCCTCCAGGGTAAGCCCCCTGGCAGGCCAGGCCAGTTTGTTTACCTGCCACATCTGCAGGTTCGGCCGATCTCAGCTCCCACTGGCCACGGTTCACCGCCCCAGGCTAATGGGGGCTGCGGGAAGTGGCACTGGCCGAGGGATGTGCTGGCCGCCGCTTCCCACAGCCCCCATTGGCCTGGAGTGGCAAACTCCAGCCAGTGGGAGCTGTGATTGGCCAAACCTGTGGACGCAGCAGGTAAACAAACTGGCCTGGCCCGCCAGGGGGCTTACCCTGGCGGGCCACATGCCAAAGGTTGCTGATCACCGTTGTATGGTATTGGTTCACTTACAATCTGTTTTGTTCAAAATCCAGGATGACTGTTATTCTTCTATAAAAACTGATGCAAATAACTATCTGTACAATGTGAACAAAGAGGATTTTTCTCCAAGGGCTAATCAGGAAAGGGAGGGAGAGAATCGGATGAAATATGTGGAACAAATAATTCACTAAACCACTGAGCTAAAAAAAAAAAATAATACAAAAGATCTCCAGTTCTCCCTTTTCAGTTTCTTCTCAGAATCCAACCAGGCATAAATTTGTTCCTCTTGCTCAGTTTTCAAGCATATCCATTTTATTTACCAGAGATTTATTCTCCTTAACCAAACTAGTACAAAGCATGCCATGCCCAAAGGCAGTATTTTCTAAGCCAGTGATTCAGAATTCAACTCCCTGCAGTCTTTTAAAATCACTTCAACTTTATTATCTATCCCACAAAGTAGCTTCTGGAAGCCAGCCAATCTCTTAGGCAGGAGATTTAGGGCCCAATCCTGCTCCCATTAATGTCAGTGGGAGTTTTGATATTGGTTTCAAATGAGAGGACCAGGTCCTTAATTCTGTGGTAATCATGTTTTTCAAGTCCTGCAAAATGGCTTTCCAGTGAGTGCTATGTATGCTGGTAGTTAGTGACTGAGAGGTAGCATGTGTATAATCATATGCTGCAGTTTTTGAAAGCTAACTTTTCAATATAACTTATTTGCTTGAGTACAGTGAGCTTTTTGCCATGACTTGGGCTAAGGAAATGTCACCTGACATAATAGGTTATCAATTCCGTCACCAACTGAAGCCCAAAAATCCAAAAGTAGTACATTAAGAGTAACCAAAGTAACATGAGTCAGGGACAGAGCTAAAGTGGCTTTTATGCAAATACATGCCTAGCTATTTTTAACCAACACAACAGTTGATAAATCAGATGAAAATAAACAAGTAAAAAGAATATTTTGGTATGAATTTTGCATTCAAATGCTACATTTTCAAACTGGCTTCTCTAAGTAGAACATGCAGCTATGCATGCCTATGAATTCTACGTGCAATTTTTACACATAAATATTTCACATACAAAAACCCTGGATTCCCACTGGCAGACAGCCCTTTTATTTTGTTGTATTACATACAATGGGTTTGAATGTGTTAATACTGCCTATTTGTACAATTCTGAGATTTTACATGAACAGAGTTCTGAGCAAATTACTTCTCATGCAGAATTGCAGGGGCATACTATGAGGTCATTCTGAAGCTTCTTTGGAAACTCACCCTAAAAGTGAATACTATTGTGGAATCAGCCATGGCACAGGCAGGCATGTGAAACTCAGACACCACAGTCAGTGCTCCTCAGTTATGGTTAAAAACACCCAGGGTACTCCTAGATTTGGGCCTCTATTTGAGCAGAAACTGCCCATCTGAAGCCAAATTTAGTGTTTCCTTTGTGCTATTGCGTTCTTTCTCTTGTTATTAAAACTCATTTTCAGAGACTTAATGACTGTCGCAGAGTGGGCTTTAAAATACAATTACAGTGAGAGCGGAGTAAATCTAGTTTCGGTTTACAGCCATTTGTGTAGTCTGTGGCTCTTTCAGTGCCAATGTAATTAAACTTGTGTCAAAGTTGACTTTGCCAATCCCCATTATCAGAGCTTTATAGTTACAGTCAAAATTGAAAACCACAAAAAAGGTTCCACTCGATATGAATGGGAAATAGTCTTTTGTGGGAGCTGTGCTCCCAAAACCCCGGGAGGAGGAGAGGGAGAGGAATTTGATCGTCAATATTTCATTATGCTGAAAAAGAGAATTTGGAATAAGGAAAAATCATTGAACACACCAGGCACTATTACAGGGGTATGGAGGATGGTCTTGTGGCAAAGATACCAATTTGCAACCCAGAAGCTTGAGGATCAGTTCCTGGATTAACCACAGATATCAAGGCTGACCTTTGGAAATTCACTTGCTCATACTCTGCCTCAGTCCCTATCTGTAAATTGGGACTAGTAATGTTTTCTTTGTTTGTCTGATCTATTTAGACTGTAAATGTTTCACAGCCTCTGTTTTACTGTGTGTTTGTATGGTGCTTAGCAAAATGGAATCCTCATTTATGCACTACTATAATACATAACATAAGAATGGCCCTATTGGGTCAGGCCAAAGGTCCATCCAGCCCAGTATCCTGTCTTCCAACAGTGGCCAGTGCCAGGTGCCCCAGAGGGAATGAACAGAACAGGTAACCATCAAGTGATCCATCCCCTGTCACTCATTCCCAGCTTCTGGCAAACAGAGGCTAGGGACACCATTCCTGCCCATCCTGGCTAATAGACATTGATGGACTGATCCTCCATGAATGTATCTAGTTCTTTTTTGAACCCTGTTATGGTCTTGGCCTTCACAACATCCTCTGGCAAGGAGTTCCACAGGCTGACTATATGTTGTGTGAAGAAATACTTACTTTTGTTTGTTTTAAATATGCTGCCTATGAATTTCTATTGATGACTCCTAGTACTTGTGTTATGAGAAGTGGTAAACATCACTTCCTTATCTACTTTCTCTACATCAGTCATGATTTTATAGACCTCAATCATATCCCTCCTTAGCTGTCTCTTTTCCAAGCTGAAAAGTCCTAGTCTTATTAATCTCTCCTCATACGGAAGCAGTTCCATACCACTAATAATTTTTGTTGCCCTTTTCTGACCTTTTCCAACTCCAATATATCTTTTTTGAGATGGGGTGACCACATCTGCACACAGTATTCAAGATGTGGGTGTACCATGCATTTATATAGAGGCGACATGATATTTTCTTCCCTACTATCTATCCCTTTCTTAGTTATTCCCAGCATTCTGTTCGCTTTTTTGACTGCCGCTGCACACTGAGTGGATGTTTTCAGAGAAGTATCCACAATGACTCCAAGATCTCTTTCTTGAGTGGTAACAGCTAATTTAGACCCCATCATTTTATATGTGTAGTTGGGATTATGCTTTCCAATGTGCATTACTTTGCATTTATCAACATTGAATTTCATCTGTCATTTTATTGCCCAGTCACCCAGTTTTGAGAGATCCTTTTGTAGCTCTTTTTAGTCTGCCTGGGACTTAACTATCGTGAGTAATTTTGTATCATCTACAAATTTTGCCACCTCACTGTTTACCCCTTTTTCCCCACATCATTTATGAATATGTTGAATAGGACTGGTCCCAGTACAGATCCCTGGGCGACACCACTATTTACCTCTCTCCATTCTGAAAACTGACCATTTATTCCCACCCTTTGTTTCCTATCTTTTAACCAGTTACCACGCCATGAGAGAACCTTCCCTCTTATCCCATGACAGCTTGCTTTGCTTAAGAGCCTTTGGCGAGGGACCATGTCATAGGCTTTCTGAAAATCTGAGTACGCTATATCCACTGGATCCACCTTGTCCAAATGCTTGTTGAATCATAGAATCATAGAATCATAGAATATCAGGGTTGGAAGGGACCCCTGAAGGTCATCTAGTCCAACCCCCTGCTCGAAGCAGGACCAATTCCCAGTTAAATCATCCCAGCCAGGGCTTTGTCAAGCCTGACCTTAAAAACTTCCAAGGAAGGAGATTCCACCACCTCCCTAGGCAACGCATTCCAGTGTTTCACCACCCTCTTAGTGAAAAAGTTTTTCCTAATATCCAATCTAAACCTCCCCCACTGCAACTTGAGACCATTACTCCTCGTTCTGTCATCTGCTACCATTGAGAACAGTCTAGAGCCATCCTGTTTGGAACCCCCTTTCAGGTAGTTGAAAGCAGCTATCAAATCCCCCCTCATTCTTCTCTTCTGCAGGCTAAACAATCGCAGCTCCCTCAGCCTCTCCTCATAAGTCATGTGTTCTAGACCCCTAATCATTTTTGTTGCCCTTCGCTGGACTCTCTCCAATTTATCCACATCCTTCTTGTAGTGTGGGGCCCAAAACTGGACACAGTACTCCAGATGAGGCCTCACCAATGTCGAATACAGGGGAACGATCACATCCCTCGATCTGCTCGCTATGCCCCTACTTATACATCCCAAAATGCCATTGGCCTTCTTGGCAACAAGGGCACACTGCTGACTCATATCCAGCTTCTCGTCCACTGTCACCCCAGGTCCTTTTCCGCAGAACTGCTGCCTAGCCATTCGGTCCCTAGTCTGTAGCGGTGCATTGGATTCTTCCGTCCTAAGTGCAGGACCCTGCACTTATCCTTATTGAACCTCATCAGATTTCTTTTGGCCCAATCCTCCAATTTGTCTAGGTCCTTCTGTATCCTATCCCTCCCCTCCAGCGTATCTACTACTCCTCCCAGTTTAGTATCGTCCGCAAATTTGCTGAGAGTGCAATCCACACCATCCTCCAGATCATTTATGAAGATATTGAACAAAACCGGCCCCAGGACCGACCCCTGGGGCACTCCACTTGACACCGGCTGCCAACTAGACATGGAGCCATTGATCACTACCCGTTGAGCCCGACAATCTAGCCAGCTTTCTACCCACCTTATAGTGCATTCATCCAGCCCATACTTCCTTAACTTGCTGACAAGAATACTGTGGGAGACCGTGTCAAAAGCTTTGCTAAAGTCAAGAAACAATACATCCACTGCTTTCCCTTCATCCACAGAACCAGTAATCTCATGATAAAAGGCGATTAGATTAGTCAGGCATGACCTTCCCTTGGTGAATCCATGCTGGCTGTTCCTGATCACTTTCCTCTCATGCAAGTACTTCAAGATTGATTCTTTGAGGACCTGCTCCATGATTTTTCCAGGGACTGAGGTGAGGCTGACTGGCCTGTAGTTCCCAGGATCCTCCTTCTTCCCTTTTTTAAAGATTGGCACTACATTAGCCTTTTTCCAGTCATCCGGGACTTCCCCGGTTCGCCACGAGTTTTCAAAGATAATGGCCAATGGCTCTGCAATCACAGCCGCCAATTCCTTCAGCACTCTCGGATGCAACTCGTCCGGCCCCATGGACTTGTGCACGTCCAGCTTTTCTAAATAGTCCCTAACCACCTCTATCTCCACAGAGGGCTGGCCATCACTTCCCCATTTTGTGATGCCCAGCGCAGCAGTCTGGGAGCTGACCTTGTCAGTGAAAACAGAGGCAAAAAAAGCATTGAGTACATTAGCTTTTTCCACATTCTCTGTCACTAGGTTGCCTCCCTCATTCAGTAAGGGGCCCACACTTTCCTTGGCTTTCTTCTTGTTGCCAACATACCTGAAGAAACCCTTCTTGTTACTCTTGACATCTCTCGCTAGCTGCAGCTCCAGGTGCGATTTGGCCCTCCTGATTTCATTCCTACATGCGCGAGCAATATTTTTATACTCTTCCCTGGTCATATGTCCAACCTTCCACTTCTTGTAAGCTTCTTTTTTATGTTTAAGATCCGCTAGGATTTCACCGTTAAGCCAAGCTGGTCGCCTGCCATATTTACTATTCTTTCGACTCATTGGGATGGTTTGTCCCTGTAACCTCAACAGGGATTCCTTGAAATACAGCCAGCTCTCCTGGACTCCTTTCCCCTTCAAGTTAGTCCCCCAGGGGATCCTGGCCATCCGTTCCCTCAGGGAGTCGAAGTCTGCTTTCCTGAAGTCCAGGGTCCGTATCCTTTGACCCCCTCAAAGAATTCTAGTAGATTGGTGAGGCATGATTTCCCTTTACAAAAACTATGTTGCGTCTTCCCCAACCAATTATGTTCATCTATGTGTCTGACAATTTTGTTCTTTATTATAGTTTCAACCAGTTTGTCCGGTACTGAAGTCAGGCTTACTGGCCGGTAACTGCTGGGATCACATCTGAAGCCCTTTTTAAAAATTGGTGTCACATTAGCTATCCTCCAGTCATATGGTACAGAAGCTGATTTTAAATGATAGGTTACAGGCCCAACTTGATTATCATACACATTGTAAGGAGAGTGATCACTTTAGATAAGCTATTACCAGCAGGAGAGTGGGGTGGGAGGAGGTATTTTTTCATGCTTTGTGTGTATATAATAAGATCTTCTAAACTTTCCACAGTATGCATCCGATGAAGTGAGCTGTAGCTCACGAAAGCTTATGCTCAAATAAATTGGTTAGTCTCTAAGGTGCCACAAGTACTCCTTTTCTTTTTGCGAATACAGACTAACACGGCTGTTACTCTGAGACTAAAGTTAGTAGTTCTGCTGTCATAAATATAAAGGGAAGGGTAAACCCCTTTGAAATCCCTCCTGGCCAGGGGAAAGCTCCTCTCACCTGTAAAGGGTTAAGAAGCTAAAGGTAACCTCGCTGGCACCTGACCAAAATGACCAATGAGGAGACAAGATACTTTCAAAAGCTGGGAGGAGGGAGAGAAACAAAGGGTCTGTGTCTGTCTATATGCTGGTTTCTGCCGGGGATAGACCAGGAATGGAGCCTTAGAACTTTTAGTAAGTAATCTAGCTAGGTATGTGTTAGATTATGATTTCTTTAAATGGCTGAGAAAAGGATTGTGCTGAATAGAATAACTATTTCTGTCTATGTATCTTTTTTGAAACTTAAGGTTTTGCCTAGAGGGGTTCTCTATGTTTTTGAATCTAATTACCCTGTAAGATATCTACCATCCTGATTTTACAGGGGAGATTTCTTTATTTCTATTTACTTCTATTTTTATTAAAAGTCTTCTTGTAAGAAACTGAATGCTTTTTCATTGTTCTCAGATCCAAGGGTTTGGGTCTGTGGTCACCTATGCAAATTGGTGAGGCTTTTTATCCAACATTTCCCAGGAAAGGGGGGGTGCAAGTGTTGGGAGGATTGTCCATTGTTCTTAAGATCCAAGGGTCTGGGTCTGTAGTCACCTAGGCAAATTGGTGAGGCTGTTTACCAAACCTTGTCCAGGAAGTGGGGTGCAAGGTTTTGGGAAGTATTTTGGGGGGAAGGACGCATCCAAACAGCTCTTCCCCAGTAACCAGTATTAGTTTGGTGGTGGTAGCGGCCAGTCCAAGGACAACGGGTGGAATATTTTGTACCTTGGGGAAGTTTTTGACCTAAGCTGGTAAAGATAAGCTTAGGAGGTTTTTCATGCAGGTCCCCACATCTGTACCCTAGAGTTCAGAGTGGGGGAGGAACCTTGACATGGTGGCAGGGGTGGGATTAACCTGAAATCATTTTGAGATCCAGTTGAGATTTTTTGAACTAGAAATACAGATTTTAAAAAGGAATTTTTTTTTCCTTTGGAAAGGAAGTCCAGAAAGCAGCTGAAACTGAAAGCAGCTTGTTTTTTCTCGGCTTTGTGGCCAAGCAGAGACAAAAGGGGATTATCTTTGTGAATTGCAGGTTTTCTTTGCCTGGAGGCAGGGTACTTAACTCCTGCAGGGAAATTCACAGTCTTCCAACCCAGAGTTTGTTTTTTTTTCTTTTCTTCCTAAAAGTAAATAGGGGGTGTGTGTTCTACCCATTTGCTTTTTCTTTGGGCTGGGTAAGCAGGTTTCCAAGTAGTTGGAGGTTTTTTGCTTTAATTTGGGCCCAGAGCAGAGACAAGGGAATTGTCTTTTTCTGTAGGCTGACAATCACTATCAGAGAATAGGTATTCTATTCCAGCACAGCAAAATTTTACAGCCAAGTTTTGTTTGTTTATTTCTAAACCTCGGGTGTAAAGTTAGTTAAAAACAGAGAGGTTAGAATGACCAAATCTGCAGCTCGACTACAGCTGGAATTAGCCAAATTTCAGGCTGAGGAAAAACAAAGGGAACATGAAAGACAGATAGAACTCATGCGGCTGAAGAAGGAGGAGAAGGAAGAAGAGAGGAAGCATGTGGAGGAGGAGAAGGAAAAAGAGAAGAAGCATGTGGAGGAGGTGGAGAGGATAAAGGCCCGGCAGAATATACCAACAAACCCTAGCAATCCTTCTCCAGGTACCACTTCCCATCCCAGAAAGTTCCCCACCTACAAGGCAGGTGATGATACTGAGGCCTTCTTAGAAAACTTCGAAAGGGCCTGCCTTGGGTACAACATCTCTACTGACCAATACATGGTAGAGCTGAGGCCGCAGCTCAGTGGACCCTTCGCTGAGGTGGCAGCTGAAATGCCTAAAGAACACATGAACAAGTATGAACTGTTTAAATCCAAGGCGAGAGTCAGAATGGGTATAACACCTGAGCAGTCTCGTCGGAGTTTCAGAGCCCTAAGGTGGAAACCAGACATGTCATTTACCCAACATGCCTACCACATTGTGAAACATTGGGATGCCTGGATATCAGGAGCAAGTGTTGAATCTCCAGAAAATTTGCCCTTCCTAATGCAAATGGAACAATTCTTAGAGGGTGTTCCTGAGGAAATAGAAAGATACATCCTAGATGGGAAACCCAAAACTGTAATCGAGGCAGGAGAGATTGGAGCCAGATGGGTGGAGGTGGCAGAGAAGAAGAAAACTGGTCGCAGTTGGAGCGGAGACCAGAAGGGACCACCCCAGAGCACACCCTATTACCGGGGGCCGCCCAAGGCCCCACCTACCTCCCAAAGAACCCTCCAGACCCCTTATCGTCCCGCCACCCCGTTCTCCAGCAACCCTCCTCGCCCCAGTGACCCATCAGCTGGACGATGTTTTAAATGTAACGAGCTGGGGAATGTAAAGGCCAACTGCCCCAAGAACCGCAACAGATTACAGTTCATTGCACCGGAATCACACCAGAGGTCCACAGGCCCAGATACCTCCCAGATACCCTTGGAGCGGAGGGAAACTGTGAGTGTGGGCGGGAAGAAGGTCACCGCGTGGAGGGACACCGGAGCACAAGTGTCAGCTATCCATGCTTCCTTAGTGGACCCCAATTTAATCAACACAGAGATCCAAGTGACAATTCAACCCTTCAAGTCCAACTCTTTCAATTTGCCTACAGCCAAGTTGCCTGTCCAGTACAAGGGCTGGTCAGGAATGTGGACTTTTGCAGTCTATGATGATTATCCCATCCCCATGCTGTTGGGGGAAGACTTGACCAATCATGTGAAGCGGACCAAGAGGGTGGGAACGGTCACCCGCAGCCAGGCTAAACAAGCCGTGAGGCCTAGCTCTGTTCCGGAAACTTCTATCAGGACCCGGTCAGAGGTGATGGACCCGGACCCCAGGCCAATGTCTGCAACAGCGGTAGTGGATCCAGTCCCAGAGACCCAGACGGAACCAGTCCCAGAACCGGAACCAGCCAAACAACCAACACCAGACCCCGTGTCAGCACTGAATCCAGTACTTGCAACCTCAACACCAGAGGGCCCCACCGAACCTGAACTGGCAGCAGCCGATAACCCAACACAAGAGGCTCAGCCGGAGCCTGAATCCCAACATAGTGCACCAGCGGAGAGCGGTTCACAGTCAACAGAAACAACTCCATCCCCTATATCGCTTCCAGAGGGACCAAGCCTAGGTCCACAATCCAATGAGGGACTGATGTCTCCAGCATCAAGGGAACAGTTTCAGACCGAACAGGAAGCAGATGAAAGCCTCCAGAGAGCTTGGACGGTGGCACGGAGCAACCCACCACCTCTCAGCTCTTCTAATCGATCCAGGTTTGTTGTAGAAAGAGGACTTTTATACAAGGAAACTCTTTCTGGGGGACACCAGGAAGACTGGCATCCTCAGAGACAGTTGGTAGTTCCAACTAAATACCGGGCCAAGCTCTTGAGCTTAGCCCATGATCACCCTAGTGGCCATACTGGGGTGAACAGGACCAAAGACCGTTTGGGGGGGGTCAATCCACTGGGAGGGAATGGGCAAGGATGTTTCTACCTATGTCCAGTCTTGTGAGGTGTGCCAAAGAGTGGGAAAACCCCAAGACCAGGTCAAAGCCCCTCTCCAGCCACTCCCCATCATTGAAGTTCCATTTCAGCGAGTAGCTGTGGATATTCTGGGTCCTTTTCCGGAAAAGACACCCAGAGGAAAGCAGTACATACTGACTTTCATGGATTTTGCCACCCGATGGCCGGAAGCAGTAGCTCTAAGCAACACCAGGGCTAAAAGTGTGTGCCAGGCACTAGCAGACATTTTTGCCAGGGTAGGTTGGCCCTCCGACATCCTCACAGATGCAGGGACTAATTTCCTGGCAGGAACTATGAAAAACCTTTGGGAAGCTCATGGGGTAAATCACTTGGTTGCCACTCCTTACCACCATCAAACAAATGGCATGGTGGAGAAGTTTAATGGAACTTTGGGGGCCATGATAAGTAAATTCGTAAATGAACACTCCAATGATTGGGACCTAGTGTTGCAGCAGTTGCTCTTTGCCTACAGAGCTGTACCACATCCCAGTTTAGGGTTTTCCCCATTTGAACTTGTATATGGCCGTGAGGTTAAGGGGCCATTGCAGTTGGTGAAGCAGCAATGGGAGGGATTTACACCTTCTCCAGGAACTAACATTCTGGACTTTGTAACCAACCTACAAAACACCCTCCGAACCTCTTTAGCCCTTGCTAGAGAAAACTTACAGGATGCTCAAAAAGAGCAAAAAGCCTGGTATGATAAACATGCCAGAGAGCGTTCCTTCAAAGTAGGAGACCAGGTCATGGTCTTAAAGGCGCTCCAGGCCCATAAAATGGAAGCATCGTGGGAAGGGCCATTCATGGTCCAGGAGCGCCTGGGAGCTGTTAATTATCTCATAGCATTCCCCACCTCCAACCGAAAGCCTAAGGTGTACCATATTAATTCTCTAAAGCCCTTTTATTCCAGAGAATTAAAGGTTTGTCAGTTTACAGCCCAGGGAGGAGACGACGCTGAGTGGCCTGAAGGTGTTACTACGAAGGGAAATGTGCTGGTGGTGTGGAAGAGGTGAACCTCTCCATGACCCTTGGGCGTATGCAGCGACAGCAGATCCAGGAACTGTGCACTAGCTACGCGCCAACGTTCTCAGCCACCCCAGGACTGACTGAACGGGCATACCACTCGATTGACACAGGTAATGCTCACCCAATTAGGGTCCAACCTTACCGGGTGTCTCCTCAAGCTAAAACTGCTATAGAACGGGAGATCCAGGATATGTTACAGATGGGTGTAATCCGCCCCTCTGAAAGTGCATAGGCATCTCCAGTGGCTCTAGTTCCCAAACCAGATGGGGAAATACGTTTTTGCGTGGACTACCGTAAGCTAAATGCTGTAACTCGCCCAGACAACTATCCAATGCCATACACAGATGAACTATTAGAGAAACTGGGACGGGCCCAGTTCATCTCTACTTTGGACTTAACCAAGGGGTACTGGTAGGTATCGCTAGATGAATCTGCCAAGGAAAGGTCAGCCTTCACCACACATCTCGGGCTGTATGAATTTAATGTACTCCCTTTTGGGCTGCGAAATGCACCCGCCACTTTCCAAAGACTTGTAGATGGTCTCCTAGCGGGATTAGGAGAATATGCAGTCGCCTAATATGTGGCCATATTTTCGGATTCCTGGGCAGACCACCTGGAACATCTACACAAAGTCCTTGAGCGCATAAGGGAGGCAGGACTAACTGTTAAGGTTAAGAAGCGTCAAATAGGCCTAAACAGAGTGACTTACCTTGGACACCAGGTGGGTCAAGGAACTATCAGCCCCCTACAGGCCAAAGTGGATGCTATCCAAAAGTGGCCTGTCCCAAAGTCAAAGAAACAGGTTCAATCCTTCTTAGGCTTGGCCGGTTATTACAGACGATTTGTACCGCACTACAGCCAAATCGCTGCCCCACTAACAGACCTAACCAAAAAGAAACAGCCAAATGCTGTTCAGTGGACCGGAAAGTGTCAGAAGGCCTTTAACAAGCTTAAAGCGACACTCATGTCTGACCCTGTACTAAGGGCCCCAGACTTTGACAAACCGTTCCTAGTAACCACAGATGCATCCGAGCGTGGTGTGGGAGCAGTTTTAATGCAGAAAGGACCTGATCAAGAAATCCACCCTGTAGTGTTTCTCAGCAAAAAACTGTCTGAGAGGGAAAGCAACTGGTCAGTCACTGAAAAAGAATGTTATGCCATTGTCTACGCTCTGGAAAAGCTACGCCCATATGTTTGGGGACAGCGTTTCCACCTGCAAACCGACCATGCTGCGCTGAAGTGGCTTCACACCGTCAAGGAAACTAACAAAAAACTTCTTCGGTGGAGTTTAGCTTTCCAAGATTTTGATTTCGACATCCAACACATCTCAGGAGCTTCTAACAAAGTGGCTGATGCACTCTCCTGTGAAAGTTTCCCAGAATCAACTGGTTAAAATCGTCCTTGAGATGTGGAAAATATTGTTAGTCTTTATGTACTTGGTAGTATATTTAGAGATGCATGTGTCTTATTAACTCTGTTTTTCCTAGAGCTCCAGGAAGAAATCCCAGCCAGTGTTTCACCCTAGCTGAGATTTGGGGGGCGTGTCATAAATATAAAGGGAAGGGTAAACCCCTTTGAAATCTCTCCTGGCCAGGGGAAAGCTCCTCTCACCTGTAAAGGGTTAAGAAGCTAAAGGTAACCTCGCTGGCACCTGACCAAAATGACCAATGAGGAGACAAGATACTTTCAAAAGCTGGGAGGAGGGAGAGAAACAAAGGGTCTGTGTCTGTCTATATGCTGGTTTCTGCCGGGGATAGACCAGGAATGGAGTCTTAGAACTTTTAGTAAGTAATCTAGCTAGGTATGTGTTAGATTATGATTTCTTTAAATGGCTGAGAAAAGAATTGTGCTGAATAGAATAACTAGTTCTGTCTGTGTATCTTTTTTGTAACTTAAGGTTTTGCCTAGAGGGGTTCTCTATGTTTTTGAATCTAATTACCCTGTAAGATATCTACCATCCTGATTTTACAGGGGGGATTTCTTTATTTCTATTTACTTCTATTTTTATTAAAAGTTTTCTTGTAAGAAACTGAATGCTTTTTCATTGTTCTCAGATCCAAGGGTTTGGGTCTGTGGTCACCTATGCAAATTGGTGAGGCTTTTTATCCAACATTTCCCAGGAAAGGGGGGGTGCAATTGTTGGGAGGATTGTCCATTGTTCTTAAGATCCAAGGGTCTGGGTCTGTAGTCACCTAGGCAAATTGGTGAGGCTTTTTACCAAACCTTGTCCAGGAAGTGGGGTGCAAGGTTTTGGGAAGTATTTTGGGGGGAAGGACGCATCCAAACAGCTCTTCCCCAGTAACCAGTATTAGTTTGGTGGTGGTAGCGGCCAGTCCAAGGACAACGGGTGGAATATTTTGTACCTTGGGGAAGTTTTTGACCTAAGCTGGTAAAGATAAGCTTAGGAGGTTTTTCATGCAGGCCCCCACATCTGTACCCTAGAGTTCAGAGTGGGGGAGGAACCTTGACATCTGCAATTTCACATTTGAGTTCCTTCAGAACTTTTGGGTGAATTCCATCTGGTCCTGGTGACTTATTGCTGTTTAATTTATCAATTTGTTCAAAAACCTCCTCTAATGATACCTCAATCTGGGACAGTTCCTCAGATCTGTCACCTAAAAAGAATGGCACAGGTTTGGGAATCTCTCTTACATCCTCAGCCGTGAAGACTGATGCAAAGAATTCATTTAGTTTCTCTGCAATGGCCTTATTGTCCTTGAGTGCTCCTTTAACACCTCAATCATCCAGTGGCCCCAGTGGTAGTTTAACAGGCTTCCTGCTTCTGATGAATTGTCAAAGTTTGACTCAGACTCACAATTTATCAGACCACTCTGTTTTATTAGCAAAGCTGCTCTGCTAATACATTTAGAAGTGAGCCCCCCGAGTGGGGCTTGTGTCTCTTAATTTATACAGTTTTTGGAGAACAAGTTACAGAGAAGTTACAGACAAAAGAAGAAAAAAGATTTTAGTCACCACCCTTCGAGATCCCTGAGACCAGTCACGTATCTTCAATTACCTGCCACCCTTAACAATCTCCTTTAACAGCTTCCAGTTAACTTAACTAATTGCCCTTCACGCCTTCCATTCTGATGCCTGCTTCTTAGACGTGCTGGCTCTATCTTAATTGCTTCTCCATTCAAAAGCTAACTGTCCCTACATGTGCTCCCTCAGATACTTTGTAACATGTTTTGGTATGCCCTCTCATATACAATGTATCCAGCATGTCCCCTTATACAACGCTATACTAATACAATGTTATACTTCCACAGTAGTTAAAAAAATAATTTGTTATTACTTTTTGAGTCTTTGGCTAACTGTTCCTCAAATTCTTTTTTGGCCTTCCTAATTGTATTTTTATACTTCATTTGCCCGTGTTTATGCTGTGTAAAAATACACATAACAATGAGACACTGAAGTCAGTGTAGTTATTCTGGTTTTAATGCAGTGTAAATGAAGCAGAGCCTAGACCTATGCTCTTTTCATTCTTTTTTTAGTGAGAAATTTTAAATTAGTACTCAATACATTTGCTACAGTATGTTTACTCAGTGTATTTAGTCAGGTTCAGAAATATTTTGGTTACAATTTATTTTAAGTGTCCTGTTATGATGAATTCATTTTGCATTCACTGCAAAAGCACTTATCTGACTGATATAATTTTGTATTCAAGTTGCTCCCACATGTCTCTTTTTAGATATTCTGCTTTAATCAACCATTAATTAAGACTAGGTAGACACTATTTTTTTGATAATATACTATTTTGGGCTCCAGATATTATGGACCAAAATCATCCTTGGGGCCAACATGAGCCAGATGAATGACTCTGGTGGAGTTACAGCACAGATAAGTTTGGCCTGTACTGTTATCATAATTTATATTATAGTAGCACCTAGAGACCAAACTGAGATTGGGGCCTGTCATGGGCTGTTCTACTCACTGCTGGAGTGTCTTCTTCTGGCTGCATCTAGGGATTAGCACTCACAGGGCCCCATTGTTCTGGGCTTTATCCAAACATACAGTAAAAGGCAATTCTTGCCCCCACCGAGTTTACAGAGTAAATAAGCAAAACAGACAAATTATGCAAGGGGAAAAGGAGATGAAGTGACTTACCCAAGCTTTTCAGCTGGTTTGTAGTAAAGCCAAGAACAGAACCCAGCTCCTCCAAGCCTTAGTTCAGCATCTTAAACCATGGATGCTGCTGCTTTGATAGCTAGCCCCATGCACCTTAACTCTGACCTGTATATATAAATGCCTGAACTATACCATCACTGCAAGCCTTCATTTATACTTCTATGTTGTCTCTGTCTAGAAATGATAATTAACTACCTCTCCAGTGGCAGACATTTTAAAATATAGTTGATTTGGTTGATGAGATATAAACTCTCTTCAGACATGGAAACAATATGCTATACTCTGCATTCAAGAGAACATTAATATGCTGCTGGTGGGTAATTTGTGGCAGCCTGGTGCAGCAGTAATTTACAGGCAATCAGTCAATCAAGCATTTATTCCATCAATCAGCTGTGCATAGATAGCAAGATCATCTATAAACTGTATAGAAATAAAATTAATGAAATTTTAAAAATATTAAGAAAAGGCAATATTAATCATACCTTCTGCACTTAAGGTCAGATGCAAAGCAGGCAGCTCCACCCCATCCTAGTCTCAACCAGACTCATGTCCCCTTCCAGAAAAGGATAAACCACAGAGCTAGCCAATTCAGGCTGCCAGAGTCCAGCAAATCTAAGCCTCTCATCCCTGACTGAGGCCCTGGGCCAGCAATGCACTTTTCATAGATTTGTAGATTATAAAGCCAGAAGGGACCACAGTGATTATCAACTCTGATCTGCATAGCAAGCCATAGGACTTCACTGAATTAATTCTCATTTGAAATAGAGCATATGTTTTAGGGGAAAAAAAAAACATGAAATTTTTATTTTAAAAAACTTGCCATTGATGGACAATCCATGTCCGTCCTTGGCAAAATGTTCCAACTGTTAATTATCCTCACTGTTAAAATATGATCCTTATTTCTAATGTGCATTTGTTCAGCTTCATTTTCCAGGGAACCCGGTCTCTTTAAGATGTCTCAATTTGAGCACCTAAAAATTAAGGCACCCCAAATCATTTTAATTACGTAAGCAATCACAGCTACATCGGGCTTGATATTGTCCTTATCGGCACACTGTTTGCGAATCAGAGGAGTAGGCAATATGTAGACAGAAAGTCCTCACTGACATAAGAATTTTTAGAAACATTTGAAAAAAAAGATATTACAGATGGTTATTACATTTCCCTGTTGTGTTTGTTCCAATAACACGGCAGCATTGTGCTACGGCATGAGCACAAGAACATTGCCTCATTGGGAAATAAACTAGTTTACTTTCCCTCTCCAAGTAGAGTAAATCACAAGAAGTAAACTGCATACAGTGTGACAAGTAAATTAGATTTTTTTAAAAAAATGATTGAGTTTTAATAAACTGTCATTTTTAGCACAGGTAAGTAGACAGTTTAAAAAAATACTGTGGGCCAAAGCTAGTATAAAAGAGCACCCCTGGGCAGTGGGAAGCTGTGCCTCCCCAAACAGGCTGGCATGGCCCCACCCCAGATCCCCTCCTTCAGTTCCTGGGTACTCTGCCCTGGCCAGGTTGGCTGGGTCTGGAGCTGGCTGGCCTGCCTCCTGCAGGGACTCGGGGCCGTTGGCGCTGGAGCCGTGCTACCTGCCCGGTGCTCAGACTGTGCTGCCAGGCCACCTGGCTTCCAGAAAATTTCTAAATAATATAGTTATATGGTGAAACAATAAATAAATAGATTAAAAGGAGATGAGGGGAAAAATGAGATGTTTTCATCTCAGATTTAGAATGAAAGTCTTTGGGTTAAGTTTAGAGGTGAGAGCAATGAGGGTGGTGCCGTGGTGGGCATCTGTTATAGACCACCAGACCAGGAGGATGAGGTAGACTATGCTTTCTTCGGACAACAAACAGAAGTTTCCAGATAACAGGCCCTGGTTCTCACAGGGGACTTCAATCACCCTGACATCTGCTGGGAGAGCAATACAGCAGTGCACAGACAATTCAGGAAGTTTATGGAGAGTGTTGGGGAGAACTTCCTGGTGCAAATGCTGGAGGAATCAATTAGGGGCCATGCTCCCCTTAACCTGGAGCTCACAAACAGGGAAGAATTGGGGAAGTAGAAGTGGGTGGCAACCTGAGCAGCAAGAGATGGTCGAGGTCAGGATCCTGACAAAAGGAAGAAAGAAGGACAACAGAATACGGACTCTGGTCTTCAGAAAAGCAGACTTAGACTCCCTCAGGGAACTGATGGGCAAGATCCCCTGGGAGGCTAATATGAGGTGGAAAGGAATCCAGGAGAACTGGCTGTATTTTAAAGAAGTCTTATTGAGGGCACAGGAACAAACCATCCCAATGTGCACACAGAATAGCATATATGGTGCAGTTGGCTGATGTGATTGCAGAGCCATTGGTCAATATCTTTGAAAACTCGTGGCAATCAGGGGAGGTCCCATACAATTGGAAAAAGGCAAATACAGTGCCCATCTTTAAAAAAGGGAAGAAGGAGAATCCAGGGAACTACAAACTAGTCAGCCTCACCTCAGTCCCTGGAAAAATCATGGAGCAGGTCCTGAAGGTATCTATTCTGAAGCACTTGGAGGATGGGAAAGTGATCAGGAACAGTCAACATGGATTCACCAAAGGCAAGTCATACCTGACCAACCTGAGTGACTTCCATAATGAGATAACTGGCCTTGTGGATATGGGGAAAGCAGTGGACATGATATATCTTGACTATAGCAAAGCTTTTGATATGGTCTCCCACAGTATTCTTTCCAGCAAGTTAAAAAAGTACGGATTGGATGAATGGACTATAAGGTGGATAGAAAGCTGGCTAGGTCATCGGGCTCAATGGGTAGTGGTCAATGGCTTGATGTCTGGTTGGCAGCTGGTATCAAGCTGAGTGCCCCGGGGGGTCTGTCCTGAGGCTGGTTTTGTTCAAAATCTTCATTAATGATCTGGATGATGGGATGGATTGCACCTTCAGCAAGTTTGCGGATGACACTAAACTGGGGGGAGAGGTAGATAGGATCCAGAGTGTCATAGACAGGATTGGGCCAAAAGAAATCTGATGAGGTTCAACAAGAAGTGCAGAGTCCTGAACTTAGGATGGAAGAATCCCATCCATTGCTAGAGGTTGGGAACCAACTGGCTAAGTGGCAGTTCTGCAGAAAAGGACCTGGGGATTATAGTGGATGAGAAGCTGGATATGAGTCAACACTGTGCCTTTATTGCCAAGAAGGCTAACAGCATGCTGAGCTGAATTAGTAGGAGCATTGCCAGCAGATCGAGGGAAGTGATTATTGCCCTCTATTTGGCACTGGTGAGGCCATATCTGTAGTATTGTGTCCAGTTTTGGGTCTCCCACTACGGAAAGGATGTGGACAAATTGGAGAGCCTAGCGAAAGGCAATGAAAATGATTAGGGGGCTTGGGCACGTGACTTATGAGGAGAGGCTGAGGGAACTGGCGTTATTTAGTCTGCAGAAGAGAAGAGTGAGGGGGGCCTCTTTGATAGCAGCCTTCGACTACCTGAAGGGGGATTCCAAAGAGGATGGAGCTCGGCTGTTCTCAGTGGTGGCAGATGACAGAACACGGAGTAATGGTCTCAAGTTGCAGTGGGGGAAGTCTTGGTTGGATATTAGGAAAAACTATATCACTAGGAGGGTGGTGAAGCACTGGAATAGGTTACATAGGGAGGTGGTAGAATCTGCATCCTTAGATATTTTTAAGGCCTGGCTTGACAAAGCCCTGGCTGGGATGATTTAGTTGGGGTTGGTCCTGCTTTGAGCAGGGTGTTGGAGTAGATGACCTCCTTAGGTCTCTTCCAAGCCTAATCTTCTATGATTCTGTGATACATGAGGTGAAATGGTGCAAAGAGGATATCCCATGGAGCTGTAAAGGGGGAAATTCTTGAATCAAAAGATGCAAAACTGTGTGAAGGGACAGAGAAGAAGCATGGTGGGGATTTCAATTGACTATAGCTTGACTGGGCTTTCAATGAAGCCTTCGAGAACAAGAACCAATTAACTGATGGTCTAAATGTGCACAATTCCTTTTACTTCAGTGGAGTTTTATGCTTCTTAGACCAGAATTTCTACCTAGGGTCTGATATAGTGCCTATCACTGTGGAATTTGAGTTGCAGTGGTTGGAAGGGATATGAGCAGTGTTAAAAGATAAATTATACTGTAGTAACTAACATGACATTTTTAAAACTAGAGTATCTTCAATATTTGTCAGCTTCTTCAGAGGTCTGCATTTCAAAGAGTTTCCGTAGTAAATGGCAATGGTATTGAATAATATAAGTGGCATTGACAGGCAACTCTTTGTCCCACAGATAGCTTACTTAAGCAATGCACAGACATTTGTTCTGGTAAGATTTGTGGCCTGGGGAAAGTGTCATATTTATTACACACCATGACGTGTGTCACAGTAATGCACAAAACAACACTGTCAGATCAAGGTCAAAGCCTCTCAATGCCAACTATTAGAAAGCACTTTAAGCTGGTGACATTCTCCCCTTTATTTGTTGACAAAGTTGCTTCATGCCATGCAGCTTAATTGAAGTGAAAACTATTAGTCATTGCACAGTGAATTAAAAAACACACCCACACTGAGGAAAATCAGCACAATCAGTGAAAAACAGTCAACTAGAGATGGATGATTGGAGACTCCTAGCTACCTGGAATTAGAAAAAGGGTAGCTCTGGTATACTACATATTACTCAAATTGACTGATATGCAATGCCTTTGGCATTTATTGCAATTAGAATTAAAGGAAAACAAAACATTTTAGAAACATAAGGAAAGAAAATACACAAACTAGAGAACAAAATTAAAGGATCAAATCTGTGTGCTGTAGATATATATATACATGAGAGGAAATTTTCTCTCTCCCTTCATGTGTGTTTGCGTGCCAAAGTATGTTTTTAATTACATGTAAGGTATTGCAAAGCACTATATAAAGTAATGAGCTAAGTGACTATATGAAAAGTAGATTAGTCACTATGCACTCACCAACAGCTCACATTCAGCTTTGGACAATATATTCTTCTCCTGTATACACACAGGTGCACACACTATACATATAAACATATACTTTGCATCTATCCATAAACCTATAGAAAGGAGGTGCTGGGCATGAGATTTCATTTGCAGTATATCTGTTCCTCATATCTGTGGTTTAGTCATCTACAACATCAAATGTTACTGAGTTGCAATAATACAATTTTAAATAAACTGAAAAATGATTCACAATTAGACATGTTTAAAAACAAATATCTGCCAGTGGTAAGAACTTAAACTATATAGAGGGCTTTGAATAAATGTGCACATAGAGCCGCTGTAAAATCTTATTGTGATTCCCAATATCCAGTACAATAGATCTGCCTTATGACTAGTTTGGAAATGTTCTAAGGATTCAGTAGTATTATCATTACATCATTGCCTGTCTTCTTAAATTAAACCATCATTGCTTGCTCTAAGTTTATACTAATTTAGCTTTCAAACTGAATACTTTGGCAGGCAAAGGCAAAGAATATTATTTTTCTTCTCTTGAGTCTCCAATGTGAAGGAGTTTGTAATATTAATGCCTTGTTGTTTTGCAATATTTTTCTTTTTAAAAAGCACCAAAGGCAAAAAGAAGGAACCTACAAATTTAATAGTATATCACCATACAGAGGAATTTTACATATAACAGTTTTTTTTTTTCTCTCTGAAGAGAAACTATGTTTTCCCAGCGGAAGAGATCTTTTTCCCTCACATGACAAAAATACTTCCATATTCTTGATATTCCTTCATGTCCTAATCATTAGTTGGGAGATTGTGAGCATTCTCATTTGCATCTTTCCTCCCTGCTACAGTATTCTTGCCTGAGGAGCGTTGGGAACCTTGGTTAATAGTAATGAAATAATTTGGGACATAGACAGGCCAGCAAACTAACTTCTGCTGCATGGGCAGTAATATTACTCCTCATTAAAGCTTGTGAAAGTTCATCTCACATTCAATTACCAATGCCTAAAAACTGTATTCCAGGCAATCTATGCTTCTTAGACAAGAGGAGAAGGGGGCAGCAGGAGTGCGTGTGTGGAGGTGGAATGGAAATCTGTTTTCCCTCTTGTGTTTACGTTTTTGCCCTCTCTGCGCTAATAGTGCCTATCAGCTGGGAGACTGTATAAGTGACTTATTGGTCAGAGAGATGTCATACCACTGCTTTGAGAAATGATGAATGATTCAGAGCTCCAGATCTAAGATGTAGCAGATATAAAGCATTAGTCCCTAAGGTATATTGAAGGCTGTATCTGTAAAAGCTTAGAAACAGCAGCACAGTTTAAAACACAGTTCTAAATTCCATATCAATAAAATCCCTGGATTTTCTGAGGGCATAGCATTATGTCTTACTGTTAACCACTTTTGAATATGAAGCTAGTGGTGTTGTTTTTGTCTGATGATGGAGTGTGAGGGAGGGGAATTGAGGGAAAAGGTAGGAGTCAGACAGTATGTGTACTTATTATTCTGAGTACCTTTTCACACATCTCGATGTTTCACAATGACTATATCAGCAAGCTTTTTATAGTCAATAAAACAAACCTGGAACTTTAAATACCGTTCACACAACTAATTACTCGTTAAAAGTGTAAAAAAATGGAGCGAGAAAAAGGAAGGTATCAACAGAACTTTTCTTTGACATCCTGGCTGACTAGGACTGTGATCCTAACTCTGAGTCTTTGCATTGATTTCAATGGGCTTTGGATCAGGCTCTTGTTTTTTGTGGACTATAACGTTTTAAATTTGATCTTTTTTGTAAATGTTTCTATCAGTGTTGTTTGAATGTATATTCTTCTGTGATTTATATCCACATTACAGCTTGTCATTTTACAGATTCTTTTAACACTGGGAAATGTCAGCCAGTGAAACACTAGGCTCCATCTGCAGGTGAAAAAATTAACACGTATAATGCACAACATAATTACTACACATATCCTGGTAATATTGCTCCTCCTTTTGTGTATAGCAGCTTTTTCATCTAGGATACAGTACCCTTAAACTACACTGCCATATTGAAAGGGCCCTGAAGTGAATGTGTATTCAAATTTGAAATTTTTCATCAAAATTCTGGACCATAATTGACTTTTCCATCATAACATGAAGTTTGATTTACTGTATTATGATAAAGCTTATTCCATGAACAGCAATGCCTTTAAATAGACGTTTTGGGAACCGAGAAAGCTGTCTTTAAAACCTGAAATTATTATTATACACAAATTATTTTGCACATAATAGTACTCAACGCTAGACTGAGCTATCTGCTTTGGAAGGCAGAACAATGGGGATAAATATGTCTTTTCTGCTTGAAGCAGGGCCACTAACACTGACTGGGGTACTGGAGGAGTTGGGGAGCTTCTTGTTACAGCTTGTGAGATAGGTCTGCACCCTAATGTGCTGTCAGAGAATCTGCCAATACCTCTTTCAGGAGGCTGGGGTGCCAGATATCCTCAAGGAGACAGTGTTAAGGCCTCCGCTTAAGACAAAATACTGTATCTTGATATGGACACTCTTGTTAACTGTTGACCTGTGCAGAACTTCACATCCTTGTTAAAGATCATGGAGAAGAGTGTTGCAAAGGAACTCTGGTGGTATCTGGAGTCCCAACTTAATATAAATTCACACCTGGGTATGCACAGAAACTGCACTTCATCTATAGGTGCTAGATGAAGATTAGGCACCGTAGCTTCGGGTGGTGTAAATTAGCATAACTTCTTTGATTTCAATGGAGCTTTGCCCGTTTACACTAACTAAGGATATGGCCCCCACCATTAATTACTATTTTTGTTGACCATGAAGTATTGTGGACACATCTCCAGTGGATATGGAGTTGTTTTTGTTTGGGTCAGTTCCTTTCTTGAGAAGTCCCGATTCTACCCTGACAGCTCTTTAATGTAGGCTAGCATATAGTTTTACATACAAGACTGTCATAAATATAAAGGGAAGGGTAAACCCCTTTGAAATCCCTCCTGGCCAGGGGAAAGCTCCTCTCACCTGTAAGGGTTAAGAAGCTAAAGGTAACCTCGCTGGCACCTGACCAAAATGACCAATGAGGAGACAAGATACTTTCAAAAGCTGGGAGGAGGGAGAGAAACAAAGGGTCTGTGTCTGTCTATATGCTGGGTCTTGGCCAGGGATAGACCAGGAATGGAGTCTTAGAACTTTTAGTAAGTAATCTAGCTACGTATGTGTTAGATTATGATTTCTTTAAATGGCTGAGAAAAGAATTGTGCTGAATAGAATAACTATTTCTGTCTGTGTATCTTTTTTGTAACTTAAGGTTTTGCCTAGAGGGGTTCTCTATGTTTTTTAATCTAATTACCCCGTAAGATATCTATCATCCTGATTTTACAGGGGGGATTTCTTTATTTCTATTTACTTCTATTTTTTATTAAAAGTCTTCTTGTAAAAAACTAAATGCTTTTTCATTGTTCTCAGATCCAAGGGTTTGGGTCTGTGGTCACCTATGCAAATTGGTGAGGCTTTTTATCCAACATTTCCCAGGAAAGGGGGGGTGCAAGTGTTGGGAGGATTATTCATTGTTCTTAAGATCCAAGGGTCTGGGTCTGTAGTCACCTGGGCAAATTGGTGAGGCTGTTTACCAAACCTTGTCCAGGAAGTGGGGTGCAAGGTTTTGGGAAGTATTTTGGGGGGAAGGACGCATCCAAACAGCTCTTCCCCAGTAACCAGTATTAGTTTGGTGGTGGTAGCGGCCAGTCCAAGGACAACGGGTGGAATATTTTGTACCTTGGGGAAGTTTTGACCTAAGCTGGTAAAGATAAGCTTAGGAGGTTTTTAATGCAGGTCCCCACATCTGTACCCTAGAGTTCAGAGTGGGGGAGGAACCTTGACATGGTGGCATAGCGGTGGGATTAACCTGAAATCATTTTGAGATCCAGTTGAGATTTTTTGAACTAGAAATACAGATTTTAAAAAGGAAATTTTTTTTTCCTTTGGAAAGCAGCTGAAACTGAAAGCTGAAACTGTGGCCAAGCAGAGACAAAAGGGGATTATCTTTGTGAATTGCAGGTTTCCTTTGCCTGGAGGCAGGGTACTTAACTCCTGCAGGGAAATTCACAGTCTTCCAACCCAGAGGTTTTTTTTCTTTTCTTCCTAAAAGTAAATAGGGGGTGTGTGTTCTACCCATTTGCTTTTTCTTTGGGCTGGGTAAGCAGGTTTCCAAGTAGTTGGAGGTTTTTTGCTTTAATTTGGGCCCAGAGCAGAGACAAGGGAATTGTCTTTTTCTGTAGGCTGACAATCACTATCAGAGAATAGATATTCTATTCCAGCACAGCAAAATTTTACAGCCAAGTTTTGTTTGTTTATTTCTAAACCTCGGGTGTAAAGTTAGTTAAAAACAGAGAGGTTAGAATGACCAAATCCTCAGCTCGACTACAGCTGGAATTAGCCAAATTTCAGGCTGAGGAAAAACAGAGGGAACATGAAAGACAGATAGAACTCATGCGGCTGGAGAAGGAGGCACAGGAGGCTGCCCACAAGAGGGAAATGGAGGCAAGGAAGCATGTGGAGGAGGAGAAGGAAAAAGAGAGGAAGCATGTGGAGGAGGTGGAGAGGATAAAGGCCCAGCAGAATATACCAACAAACCCTACCAATCCTTCTCCAGGTACCACTTCCCATCCCAGAAAGTTCCCCACCTACAAGGCAGGTGATGATACAGAGGCCTTCTTAGAAAACTTCGAAAGGGCCTGCCTTGGGTACAACATCTCTACTGACCAATACATGGTAGAGCTGAGGCCGCAGCTCAGTGGACCCTTAGCTGAGGTGGCAGCTGAAATGCCTAAAGAACACATGAACAAGTATGAACTGTTTAAATCCAAGGCGAGAGTCAGAATGGGGATAACACCCGAGCAGTCTCGTCGGAGGTTCAGAGCCCTAAGGTGGAAACCAGACATGTCATTTACCCGACATGCCTACCACATTGTGAAACATTGGGATGCCTGGATATCAGGAGCAAGTGTTGAATCTCCAGTAAATTTGCCCTTCCTAATGCAAATGGAACAATTCTTAGAGGGTGTTCCTGAGGAAATAGAAAGATACATTCTAGATGGGAAACCTAAAACTGTAATCGAGGCAGGAGAGATTGGAGCCAGATGGGTGGAGGTGGCAGAGAAGAAGAAAACTGGTCGCAGTTGGAGCAGAGACCAGAAGGGACCACCCCAGCATACAGACAGACACAGACCCTTTGTTTCTCTCCCTCCTCCCAGCTTTTGAAAGTATCTTGTCTCCTCATTGGTCATTTTGGTCAGGTGCCAGCGAGGTTACCTTTAGCTTCTTAACCCTTACAGGTGAGAGGAGCTTTCCCCTGGCCAGGAGGGATTTCAAAGGGGTTTACCCTTCCCTTTATATTTATGACAAAGACTATTCTGACGGATAGTAGGATGGGACAGGCTATGGTGTTTTCCTTATACTAATGGAACCCAGTTCTATATCTCCATCTTGTCATAGGGTACCTGAGCATGGCCAGATAAGATATTACTTTCAGTAGCAAATTAATCCTGGTTTAACTAAAATGTTTTTAAAACTTTTTAATTTACAGATACTTTTTGCACTGGTATAACTTATTTTGTTTTTTAAGTAAATATTTTTAAGGGTTTATTCAATAATTTGGTCTAACTGCTTTTGGTATTTTTAAAAAACAAAACATTAGATTGAGGACAATATGTGGAGGACAGACTAATGATTTTCAAGAAACATTTTGGGGGGATTTTGAGTGCATAGGCTCAGTACACACACTCAGTGGCTGGATTGAAATGACAAACCATAATAGCTCCAAAGGAACTGTTACAATCTACCCAGTCAATGATCCATGAACTAAGAAGGATTTGCTCAATTTGGAGCCAATACTTTCAAACATGTTAAAAATAAACAAACAATCCTCCACCCATGCCCAGCTGATACACAGACTTTCCCCTTCACTCAGGGGATGCATGTTTAGCTGTCTCTGCAGCCCTGCTTTGGATCCTGAAGAAAGATATAGGGAATAAAATATGAAGAAAGTTGTGGGCCAGGATTATGTTAAATGTGACATTTATTTCCCCTACAAATCCCTTCTACCCCTCCTTAAAAGGAGGGTTGATCCAGTGGTTAAGGTATTAACCTGAGATTTTGAAACCCTGGGTTCAATTCCTAGCATAACCACAGACTTCCTCTGTGACGTTAGACTAACCATTTAATCTCTCCTATATATTAGCTCCCTGGTTGTAAACAGTACTAGTATTTCCCTAGTGTGATGCTTCCTGGGAGTGCCCAAGGCTGTGAGGCACCTCAGTATCTGGTAAGACTAGGTGTATAGTTCCCCTCTCCGCTGCCTCCCCTTCCTCAGGATTTACCTCTGGGAACTCAGACACATTCCCTCCTGCTACAGTTCACAAGATTAACAGCTTTGGGCAGTGATACTATGTCATTTCCCACCAACATTTAAAGTACCTCTTAAACCTTCCCACTTTAATGCAATATGGGCTAACGGCATCCTGGTTATAAATTGTCCCAGGGCAAGGAGTTTTACCTCTTCCCCTGGGAGCATATCAATCTCCTTAATCACATCTCTCCTGACTAGAGAAATCTGGACATCAGTGCCTCTTCACCTTGACATCCTGTGCCATTTACCTTGGCCTTGTAAATAAACTCTTTGTTTACCTCCAGGAGGTCAGACCTGACAACCTTAACTAGAACCCCCTCTTATGTGTACTTAATTCCTTCTCCTTCTTCTCAGGAACATAGCAGGAGCACCCTTTTATGTCAGGCTTTTGCTATTTTCTTTGGCACCTGCACTCTCTGAATAGTCTCACCTGTATGTATCAGTCGCCTGCCTCGTCTACAGTTGTGGAGGATTTTTCTCTCACTGCTGACTTCACTTCATCAGAGCAGACATCAAAGAACTGCTCCTGAGCAAGGAGATCTACCAATGTCATAAGTTTCTGCCCCTCTACTTTTTATCAATTTTCTTCAATAATGAGCCATTTTAAGAACATATTTCCTGTAACTTATCAAGTTTTTTGAGGTTTCTAAATTTTAGGCAACATGCCTCTGGAATAATTTGAATCTTTTTTTTACCACAGACCCTTTAAACCAATCACATAATATAGCATCATTTACATGCATATGATTAAATGCTTGTAAGCTTTACCAGACAGTTTGGGGAACAGACAGTCATTCTCTGGTCATCAGCGATTTTGTGTACCCTGCGTATCCTTCTGAAGGTGGTCAAATATTTTTTGATGCAATCTGTTTCTCTGTAACTTGTGCTCAGTTTATCCAAGTGTACAATCCCTGGGGAGAAGTACCAGCAAAAGCTTCAGTCTTTGTATTTCAAAGGTTTTTTTTATCTTGGACTCCCTTTCCTTCTTGTTCTGGGAGTGTCCTCTCCCTTTCTTGGGCTTCTGCTTCAAGTTTTAGCTACTCTGTTTTCCTGGACCAGCATCTCCCTTTCCTTTTCTGCTACTTCCAGATTTTGGACTGCTATTCTGGCCAGTTCTAATTGCATTGCTATGTTCCTGGGACCCATGCCATGCATGTTTCCAATGAGTGCACCCTCTGGAGACTTTTGGTGGATCACTCAGATCTCCCTTACGCTTATCTACCATGAGCAAATCTCATCTTCTCTATATTTTTTCCCCTGCAACATTCAAGCCACATTCAACAAATGGTTTTTTCCAACTGCTGCTTGGTATGGTTAGCATATGTCTCTGGCTTACTCATCTTGTCCTTTCCTTTGCTCTAGCTCCCTTACCTGATATAAACAAATAGAAAATAATGAACCATAATCTTTTTCTTTAACTGTTTCCAACCTTCTCACTTTAAATCTCTGAGTATCTGTGTTATCTGATAGATAATTGCCTGAAGCATGACCCTTGGCTAATCAGGAAAGGGGGTAGATTCTGCAAACTACACCACTATGACATTTCCTGGAGGTTCTCAGGTTTGTGATGCACCTCACTACCAGCTGCCCTTAGAGTAAGGAAGCCTTGTGCGGGAATCAGCTCCTCAACTCTGCTGGCCATGGGCAACACAAGCACACCCCTCTAGGCCTGTGCCAGCCTCGTTCTCTTTCTACAGGTTAGCGACTAGCACACACCAACTCTTGGTCTGTCCAGCGCCTTGTCGACTGGACACTCACAGTATTCACAGATTCGCTGCTCCCAAAGGAACAGGACACACTAGCTTACCAGTTATTCCCCAGATCACCACTCTGTTTAATACACAGCACTTCAGTAAGTTTATAGCGAAAACAAGTAAAAGTTTATTTAATAAAGTGTAGCAATTGGAGTGATAGCAAGTAGAATTATTGGACACAAATGGTTACATGTAAAATAAAATCATAACACATTCTAGAGCCTAGATTTAATTTACAAAATACTCTCATGTCTAATAAACTATTACTCATCAGCGCTTTCTAGCCAGGCAGGCTGTGATCCCTTTTTCATGAGGCAAGACATGCTGTCAGCTTGTCTCCTAAGTGAAGGATACTGTGTCTTTCCTTGCATTACCTGATATACCAGACTAATCCTTTGATCTTAGTAATAAACAGGACACCTCCTTGATAACTGTTTTTTCATGTAGGCTTTCTCTCTTGTAGATTTTGCAATCTGATGCCTGGTATTTGGCTCGGTATGCAATAGGCATCCATTGTAAGACCTATAGTGCACGATACATATGCCGAGACAGGAAAATAGGTGCCCATTAACTTCTGTATGAAAAGAACATATCTGTGGAATGAATTGCTGGTGACGTGGCTTACCCCTCATACCTTAAGAGCACAATTTTCAGTATAGGTACATAACTCCTTAAATATTATCCTACTTACATTTTAGAGTTATTATGATGACCAGGTTCCTGAGTCACACCAACCACACAGGTGGGAATAAAATCCACAAGTGATTGTGAGGTGCCCAGTTGCTAGAGTGAAGAAGGTCAGATAAGTAGACTGAATTTAGTTTTTAAAAAAAAATCCATGGAAAATCTTCAGGAAGATAAATGCAGTTAACAGGGCATACATTTTACTGAGGAACAACCTCCATTTGAAGGGGTATTCCAGGAGCAGAGAGATACATGAAATCCTGATGAGTTCCAATGGAGCCAGTGCTGACATAGAAACACAGAATTGCTGGGTGAATCCTCCAAGAACTGCCATGCCTGGGGAGGGGGAAACCCTCCTTCAACAAGAGGGCATACACTGTCCTTCCCATTAGAAACATTCAGAAGAAAGTATTAACTGGAAAAGTCCATTGGGGAACGTGCAGATTTGTCCTCCCACATTAGCACACTATAGGTTTTTTTCACCATGGGAGGAAGTGATCTAGGCCACATTTCTAAAAGTTGCCTGTGTGTGGATCTGAAGTCCAGATTCTGTGCCATAGTACTCCTTACAAGCTAGTCTAGTCTACTAGGAAAATACAACTTAAAAAAATTACTGTGTGCCAACCTGATGGCAGGCCACAGCTCTGATTAGGTCATTGTGATCTACAACTTATATAATGCATCTTCTAAATAAACTAAGCATGAGAAGTGCTAGCAGTTATCATTCAGCACTGTTAGGTTTTGCAATTTCATACAGAAATTGAAAATGAATAATGTTATAGTAATTTTATATTACCAGCCCACATCCTGTATGAGTCAAGGGTTTTTCTCCCTGAAGACTCTGAAACCTAACAATGTGCAGTGAATTTCACAATGTGCAGTGAATTTCGTTTTTTTGAGGTGTGTCCCCTATGGGTGTTCCACTTTAGATGTGCATGCATCCCATTCAAACAGTTCAGGAGATTTTCAAAATGATATAGAACTATTTAGATAAAAGGCTAATGTCAGATTGGAATTATGTGGTTTTGGACAGAAAACTGGTAGGTAAATGATCTGATTCAGATAAAACTCAGAAATCACTTTAGAAGGAAACATGGGGTCTGGCTGTAAGAAAACCTTGTCCTTGCAGAATATTGTGAAAGGAAGGTTTGCTATTAATGCCCCAATTTCTCTGACTCTGAGGGCTCATGTAACAGCCATTAAGAAATTTGTCTTCATAGACAATAAGAAGCAGGTTGCCATTGGTTCAAAAGGAGGTTTCATGAGATTTTTAAGAACTAAATTATGGTTCCAAACTGGGGTGGGGGCTTGTATCAGCAGGAAAAGATTTCCCAGACCTCTCATGAACCCTACAGTTGCAGGGTGACAAACAGAAAGAACCCCTCACTTGTGGAATGAAAAGCAGTTAATGTGGCCAAACAGAACTTGAGAGAACTAATTGACAATCCCGTTTTCTTTAGTTATAGCAGGTACTCCTGAGCAAGCAGATGTGAGGCAGATTTGTGAACAACTTTCTGGCATTTGCATCAGTGACTAAATTTTCTCCACTTTTGAAAGTAAGTATTTCTGGTAGAACCTTTCTGAGTATTTAGTAATATCTGCTGTACCTCTGCTGACTCTACCTCAGTGTACCGTTGAGGAGCCACACCTAGAGGTGGAGACTAGTCAGATTGGGATGCAGCTGTCGACTGGTGTCCTGGGAAAGGAACTGAGGAGCGGTTGGAAGATTTATTGCTGGACAAAGATCTAGGTAAGGAAACCACACCTACCTTGATCAAGTTGGGACTATTAGGTTAACTCTGGCCTTGTCCTGTCTGATTTTGTTCTCTACTCTCAGAATCAGAGGTGATGAAGGCTGAAAACAGCCTCTTAGTCCAAGGGAGGAGGAAGGCATCCCCCCAGGAATTGGGACTACACACTGCATTGAACAGAATAGAAGGCATTTTTTGTTTTAGCTGTGGTGTTAGGGTGCTTATTCCTTCACCCACTTACTTCCCTGGTCCTTCTCGCATGACAGAGCAACAATACCCGAAGTCCAAAGGTGCAAACAATTCGATGTTTATTGGGGTGAACTTCCAGCAAGCATGATTCCAGTTTCCTTCCTTAGTGTCCCCCTTCCCAGCTCTGACACCACAGAGCCTTACCTGTGTCCCTGTTCCCATTCCTGCCCTTAGCCAAACATGATTCCAATTTCCCCACCCCCATTCCCTGTTCCCATTCCCCCACCCCACACACACACACTTCCTGACTGCAGACTATATAGTAAAACTTGAGTTCCGCTTAGCTATATCATAACCAATCATTTTCCTGAAATTTAACTAACCAATCCTAACATATTCTAACATGATTATGTAATCAATTATATCCCACCACCTTAATTAGTTTACACCCAGCAAAATTAATTATACAGCAGACAGGATCAATCACAGAACCAGACAGAGATTGTACAGACAAACAATAGCAAAGTGGGAACTATAATGACAAAACAATACTGAAGTGAGGATTTCACATCCCAGCTATTGATAAGTGAGTTCTTGCCAGGATGCTATCAAACTAAGTTTCCTTTTACATTTTCTAGGCACTTCCCTTTCTCTGGAGGCGATAGGCATTCTCACGACAGGATTGTATTCCTAACAGCCCAATAGCACCTTATTTCAATGTGACTAGTTTGGAATGTGAGGATGTTACCGATCGCTTCCCAGCTTATGGATGCCTCTGCTGTTTAGCCAAAGGCCTTAGCCTAAGAACAGGGCCTCAGACTGTCACAGTAAGAGAAGGACCTTACACCAGTAGACAGTGATTTTGATTCTTTCTTTTATACCTCTATAACTAGCCATGTGATAAGAATACACCTAAATTCTTAGAGTATAGGCCTTTACAGACAGGCCTGAGTATCTTTATCCTAACAAAGAGGTCCATTTCTGGAAATCCCCACATTTGAAATATGCCAACAAGAATCTGGGAGTCCAACTCACTCGTAATCTTGGGAAAACCAACTGCGGAGAACATTGGCTATGACATTTTGCCTGGTCAGATACATTGCTAAAATTCTTCTGTGTTTTTATGCATCATTTCCATAACCTTACTGCTTTGGTGCAGAGGGAAGGCCACATTGTCTGTCATGACTCTGATAGACCTGTGTTTGATGAGAGGCAGAAAATGAAGGCAGACATTTCTGACTGCTTTGAGTTCCAACAGGTTGATATGGAGGGTGGTTTCTTGGGGTGGCCATCTGCCCTATACCATCAGAGCATTAAGGTACACTGCCCATCCTAGAAGAGATGCATCCAAAGTTAAGGTTACTGTTGGCATTGTTTGGAGGAAGGGAACTCCCACACCTACATTGCAATGATCCTTCTGTCAGCCTAGTGAGAGTTTCACTGCAGATGACCTTACATCTATTTGTTTAGGCTGTGTCTGTTTGGTGAATAAACTGATCTGAGGCATCCCTGGAAACAGTGAAGGAGTAATCTCACATAATCTGTCACAAAAGTGCAAGCTTCCATGTGACCCAGAAGTTGAAGAAAGTTTCTTACTGAAGTCTGGGGGCTTAGTTAAACAGTTCTGACAAGGTCTGACTGTGTTATGAATCTGTCCATCAGAAGGAAAGCCCTGGATGCCCCTATACATTGTATGCTCTATATAGGAGGCAGTATGGATTTTCCCATGTTCAACTGAAGACCCAAGGCCAAGAGTAGAAACAGTACCCTCCATGTAGCAGCCAACAGCCCTTAGTATGACCAACTCTTGAGCAATCAGTTGTCAAGGTGTGGGGATACTATGATTGCCTTATGACACAGATAAGCAGCCATTGCCAACAGAACCTTTGAGAACACTCTCGGAGCTGAAGATAGTCCAAATGGGAGTACCCAGTACTGTAAATGATCCTGCCCTATGACAAAACACAGGAATCTTCTGTGGGATGGGAGTACTGGTATGTGGAAGTGAGTCTTGAAGGTCAAGGGCTGAAAACCAAATCCCTGAATTTAGACAAGTGATTATAGCTGTCAGAGTCATCATCTTGAACTTTTGGGACCTCACAAATTTATTGAAGAGTCTTAAATCTAAGATGTTTTCCTTTGGCTTGAGGAAGTACTTTGAATAGAAACCCCCTCCCTTGTAGTGAATGGGGAATGGCTCTATCATTCCAATACAAAGAAGATCATTTATTTCCCATCTTAGTAAGAGCTCATGAGAGGGATCCCTGAAGAGGAATGCGGAAGAGGGATGACAAGGAAGGAGGGAGGTAAAATGGATGGTGTAGACTAATGGTATTAATTCCAGCACCCCCCTTGTCCGAATGCTCCTATGTTTGCTGGAAATGGAACAGTCAGACTTCAAGTGGAGGCGGGCAAATAGTTGCAGCTGAGAGGCTAAAGAAAGGGAATAATCTGAACCCTTCACTATCCCATCAAAACTGGTGCTTCAGAGATGAAGCGTGCTGTGAACTTGTGTTGTGTGAGTTAGGAAAATCTTCCTCTTGAACTGGAGGTTTCCTGGAGGTTCCTCTGGTCTCTTTCCTGGAGGTTCCTCTGGACTCTTAAACCAAGAAATTGCACTGGGTGGGATCTTTGGGACATTTGAAATCTACTGAATATTCTTTTTCTCACAGGAATGTAAATTCCCAATGAATGTCATGTTGCCCTGGAATCAGGCCTACCAACCGCAATTCCAGGCCCCAGGGCAGAACGGTCAATGGGCTCCTGCTGGTGCCCAGCGAGCTGCCGCTATGTTGCTGGGTGTGCTCTTCCAGAATGGCCAGCGCTTCTGCATGCCCACCAAGGTGGCTTCGCTGCCACCAGTACCACGCCGCGTGCTCCTAGGAGCGTAGGCTCAGACTTCCAGATTTCCCAGGGATGCTTGACACCTGCTCTGTCCTAGGCCCCTTCCCCCAATACCCAACCCTCACCCCACCTCTTCGCACCCCTGTTCCCACTGTTTCCCAATGGGCGCCCCATTGTCCCCCTGCTGTGCCTGCTATCTTCCCTTGCCCCCCACCCCCCTACCCAGCATGTTCTGCTGCTCTCCCTGGCAGGCAGGAGCCCAGGCAGGGAGCAGGAGGGAGCTGTCTTTAACGTCGGCCCCTCCCAGTCACTGCTCTGCAGCCCTGCCCGACAGTTGCCTAAGAGAGCCTGGCTGGGGCGGGTGGCTTCTGCTGCTTGGTTGCCAGGGACCCTGGCACCTGAGCTCAGGCAGGGAGCGGAAGTCACCTTCCCAGCCAGGCTGTCTCAGGCAGTCGCTGTGCAGGGCTGCAGAGCAGCATCTCAGTGGCTGGAAGGGGCTTGTCCCATCCCTTCCATTCCCAGCATCTGGGCCATGCGTCACCCAGACCTGCCCCCGCCTCGCCACTTCTCCCCCCACCCCCGCATGTCCCCCTCCCTCCAGTGCCTCCAAACAGCTAATGGCAGCTGGTGGGAGGCACAGGGGAAGGAATGGGGCTTAGTTGATTGGTGGGGCCTGCTGCTGCCAGGAGGCACTTGAGGGGGAGGAGGGGCCCACCGGTGGGTGCTCAGCACCCAGTCAGTGCCTATGCCTAGGAGCCCTGTGGCCCACCTGGGCGATTTAAAAGCGCCCGAGGCTCCTAGTCACTGCTACTGCGGCAGCGGTAGTGGCCGGGGGCCCCAGGCCCTTCTCAATCACCCAGGCCCCTGGGCAGTTGCACCCTTTGCACCCTTTCTGAGGGGGGTGTTGCACAGAAGTTGAAGAGGTGCTAGATACCACTGGAGATTAGTATATGGGGGTGGAGGGGTTTGCTTGACCTGGCTTTGAAGTGGGGTGAAGGAAGTTCTCCATCATTAAGAGTTGCAGTTTGTTTTCCCAGTTCTTTCATGCCCTTAATTTCAGGGCTAAACAGAATTTACACTTCTGTGAGAGATGAACTCCCCTACTCAGTGAATACATTAAGACCGTGCATCACTGACCGTGCTGGCCTCTCTATACATGAGGCAGCATTTAAACTCTGGTGAACCGAGCATGCCCCTCTCAGAGAGGACCTCTTGGGAGGAAATAAAACAATCTTCCAAATGAGCAACTAACTAATAACTAAGCTAGACCATAGTTATCAAGTAGCCAAGGCATGCACGAGGACACACTAAGCCCCATCTCAGGCTGAGGCAGCTGAGAAGGAACTAAGGGCAGTTCGCCCACGCGGCCTGATACAGCCTTGGTGTAGGGCATGAGGATATTAACAGTGCATTCATGGGACACTGCTAATGACAATCTCTCATGGCAGGTGCATGGGTTGCATGCACATCTGAAGTAGAGCATCCATGGGGATACTATTTGAAGAAGAATACATGTTTTAGAGAGTTTTTATTTGGACTACATTTCATGCCTTACACATGTAAGGCCGGATGCCATAGTTAGCACTGGCAACATTGACTGACCACTGGAATCTTTCCATTGACTTCATTGTGTGTTGTTTCAAGTCCCATGGGTCTAATTATTGAGGGCAAAGAGAACATAGATGAGTTTTAAATATAGAAAAACTATCATAAATAGAAGTGTCTGATATCTCAGGATCTTCCACTGATAGGAGTCTATCTATACTGTGTGATAAGCAAGGAATCGCCTCTTGCCAGTGTTAAAAAGATCACTCTACCTTGCAGGTTTGTGAGATAATAAAACGTAACCCTTTCACTAGTGCAGGATTGAATATTGACTGCCTTGAGACTCAGACAGGTGTGAGTTTCCAGATAAATTCCATCTTCTGGAGGAAAGAAGGAAACACTTGTGGGGCAGGTTGACACCAGTCAGCAGTCTGAAACCACTGAGAGGTTGGATCCTTAATCCATTTAGGATCCCTTGACAAGGGGTGGGGCTAGCTGAGGGAGAACAGGAGTTTCAAAAGTCATATCCTAAGTGATCAGAGGAGTAGCAAAGAAGGGAGTTCTCTGAGGGAGTTTAGAGAGCGAGCACAAGAGACAAATACACCTAACAAATATATTCCAAACTTAGGCCAATAACACCCACCTCCCCTGCCAACTCCCTGCCCCCCCCAAAAAAAAACAACAAAAAAACAAAAAAAACCCAAAGCAAAGCAACCAACGATCCAGCAGCAGAGTGGAGGCTATTCAGCTTATTGCACTGAATGCAGCATACCATGTGGGCAGGTGACATATGTGTGCATTCAGTGCAAACAACTCATGGCCCTACAGGCTCTTGAGACCAGAGTAGCTGAACTTGATGAGCTAAGAGAGACAGAGAGGTACATGAATGAGACTTTCAGGGACATAGTAGAGTGGTTGCACCTCCAGTCGGACACCTCTGTGCTGTTGAGGAGGATTAAAGTCTCAGAGAAGGAGACCATCAAGCTGGAGCAGAGGTAAATGATCACAGGGGTGTGACCCTCCTTCCAGACGATGTCATGGTATCCTCTCACACTAAGGATACCTCTCTGGGGGGAGGGGACCCAGTATTAGGAAGAAACAGGTAACAGTAAATGGGGGAGTAAATTATTAGAAATATAGATATCTGGATTTGTGATAAGAAAAGGAGTACTTGTGGCACCTTAGAGACTAACCAATTTATTTGAGCATAAGCTTTCGTGAGCTACAGCTCACTTCATTGGATGCATACTGTGGAAACTGCAAAAGACATTATATACACAGAGACCATGAAACAATACCTCCTCCCACCCCACTCTCCTGCTGGTAATAGCTTATCTAAAGTGATCACTCTCCTTACAATGTGTATGATAATCAAGTTGGGCCATTTCCAGCACAAAACCAGGTTTTCTCACCCTCCGCCCCCCCCCCCCCCCCACACACACACAAACTCACTCTCCTGCTGGTAATAGCCCATCCAAAGTGACCACTCTCTTTACAATGTGTATGATAATCAAGGTGGGCCATTTCCAGCACAAATCCAGGTTTTCTCACCCCCCCCCCTTTTTTTTCCCCCAAAAACCACACAGACACAAACTCACTCTCCTGCTGGTAATAGCTTATCCAAAGTGACCACTCTCCTTACAATGTGTATGAAAATCAAGGTGGGCCATTTCCAAACCTGGATTTGTGCTGGAAATGGCCCACCTTGATTATCATACACATTGTAAAGAGAGTGATCACTTTAGATAAGCTATTACCAGCAGGAGAGTGGGGTGGGAGGAGGTATTGTTTCATGGTCTCTGTGTATATAATGTCTTCTGCAGTTTCCACAGTATGCATCTGATGAAGTGAGCTGTAGCTCACGAAAGCTTATGCTCAAATAAATTGGTTAGTCTCTAAGGTGCCACAAGTCCTCCTTTTCTTTTTGCGAATACAGACTAACATGGCTGTTACTCTGAAACCTGGATTTGTGATGACCGGGAGAACTGCATGGTGAATTACCTCCTGGGTGTGGAGGCTGCAGACCTCTTGTGACATAAAACAAAAGATTGCTGACGTATAAAATTAAGAAAGCTTGAAGAGGAGTCCTTAAACTAAAGGCTGGGGGAAAGCTGACAGGTGTGGAGGAGCACACAGTTCAGACAGAGACAAGCCTTAGGGGAAGTTTTATTGAAGCAGTGTAGTAGTTCTGTGGCCTCATCAGGCTCCGAGAGAGGCCATGCCACTTCACTACATTGTGCTTATAAATTCAATGATCAACAGGGGAATTAGCAGTCTAAGGGCTCCAGCCCTCTGGACAGTGAAGAGTGATATGCAATCTAAGGGCTATGGCCCTCTAGGCAGAGCAGAGCAATATGCAGTCTAAGGGCTCTGGTTCTTTGGGCAGAGCAGAACGATACACAGTCTAAGGGCTCTGGCTCTCTAGATGGGGAAGAGCAATCAATATTTCTTTGCCTGGTCTCCTAGCTCAGGCAGACAGCAGCAAACACAGGCCTCTTGGTCTATGGTAGATAGGGAGCAACCCCAGGGGTGGGATCAGCAACAGGGAGACAGTGGAACCCAGGTTCACCCTACTCCACTGGGTCCCAGCCCAGCGCCCTAACAGTGGCAGAGGGTTCCTCCATTGAGTTTGGTGAGGGGGGTCCCACCAAAATAGTCTGACCTAGACTGTGACAACACTACCAGACTACTGTTTGATTTCCCTGGGCTACTTCTTACTACCCCTTTTAAGTGTACCTCCATCTCCTAGGGTTCCTTGGTTGTTTCCATATTTGCCCGTTACTTTGGGGTATGCTCATTTATTAGGGTTACTCTTCTGGGAGGGGAGGGTGTTCTGTAATTCTATCAATGTATTGCTTGTGTCACTTGTGTTCTCATACGGAGCTCCACTTCTTCTGTTTGCAAGTTCCCTCCCACTGGAGCTATCCTGCAGGACCTAGGTTCTCCAGGGTTGGGTTCTTCCAGCGCCAGAATCAGACACATACATTAATAGAACACATTTGAGAGGACTGGGTTAATCAGCGCTCCCAAACTGACCCCTTGTATGTCCCTGGACTTGGTGGGCTGGGTTGGGCAGCATTTCCAAACTGTCATCCTCATAGGCCCTTGGATTCGTGGGGGGAAGAATAGCTCAGTGGTTTGAGCATTGGCCTGCTAAACCCAGGGTTGTGAGGGGGCCATTTAGGGATCTGGGCCAAAAATTGGGGATTGGTCCTGCTTTGAGCAGGGGGTTGGACTAGATGACTTCTTGAGGTCCCTTCCAACCCTGATATTCTATGATTCAGCAGGCTGGGTCAATCAGCGCTTCCAAGCTGTCACCCTCATATGTCCCAGGTTCAGCACATTCCTATCCTCACTTCCACGTTACAATTGTTCTGGTAGTAACCCACTTGAGGAGCAAACCCCACAGGACTTTTGGGTGCTGCAGGGATCTTTAGCTTAGGTATAAAGAATGTTGCAGCAGAGCGAATAAGGAAGCCAAAAAACACCCACCGGGGGGGAGAGAGAGAGAAGCAACCAGCTTAACCATGAAAGTTATTTATTGCCTTGTGATAACCATAGGGAAACCAAACAAATAACACAGTTATAATATTAAATCTAACTTAACTTTGATTATAAAGGTCAGGTTTAGAAAACTATAACTGATCACACAAGTCATGGTCAGAAGGCTATACAGAGAGAGAGAGAGAGAGAGAGAGAGCTGGTTCTCACCACCCCATAAAGCTTGAATTGATCAGGGTTCCTAGATGTGGTGGTAGCTGAGGGTCCGGAATGCTGGAGACAGGCAGAGCCCCCAGCACGATCAGGTCAGGAGAAGATGAAGTCCCAACAGAACTGATGTTGGATCCAGGCATCAGAATGCTTACTTGAGCATGGGTAGGGGTTTTTGTAGGGAAAGAGCAATGGTTCAAGGGAGAACAGAGATTTGTTTGTGGGTAAACTGATGGCTTAAGAGAGTATACCAAAGATGTTTTGTTCAGGCTAGACAACAGGAGCTGCTCATTCCTGGCTATGGGCTGTATTCCTTGGAGGGAGCTCACAATGCAATTAGGCATCTTCAGTATTTTGAATACCAACAAGGGATTTATTACTAGAATTGGTCTGATGACTACTGAGCTGGGTGTGTGCAAGGGTGGGTTTATTAACATCTGGAGCAGAGATCCCCTATCATGCAGTACTTCCCTGCTTTTCTGGTCCCACCGTTCAGCGTGCTTCTTGCCTTGGGATCTCTGTTCTCCATTCTGTATGCTCATGGAGATGCCTCCCTGTAGCATCTTCAATGCAAATGAGGCTAGGGGAGTTTCCTTAATCCTGTCATCCTTGTCTGGAGGGCTTTAGGTGTGTCTCCCACTGTCTTTTCATTGTTTTTTGTAAGTCTTTCTTCTGATTGGTTTTCGTTCAAGCAGGGGGGTGGGGGGAGATCTTTCATGAGTCAGACAGGCTGGATGCTGCACCCCGGTTCCCCAAGAACACAGAGCTGATAGGTAGGGTGGGGGGTAAAACATGGTCTCCCCTGGGTACATGGCCAGTGGCAGTCCCAGCAACTCCTCCAAGGACTCATCAGTCGGCAGTCCAAGCAACTCCTCTTGGTCCTAGGTGCTCTAGAGCTCTGTCTTGGGCAGAGGGCTTGGCAGCAGGCGATACAGATCTGCTTCTTTCCCTGGCTCTCTCACAACTGAGTTATAGCCTTTTCAGATTCCTGTCCCACCCCTGCTTCTGGTGGGAGGGGCAGAGCTGGTGTAGTTTCTCCCCATCAGGTTCAGAGGGAGGCTATATCGCCTCACTACAAGGGGATACTTGATATCCTAGTAAAAAGGAGAGGATTGAAGTTGATAAAGTAGAGGTAGGAACTGAAGAGAAAGAGTCCCATTCTATTACATCATATGAAGACAGACAACTAAATATTGTCAAATTTTATAAATGCTAGTATACAAATGCGAGAAGTCTAACTATTAAGATGGGTGAACTTGAGTGCCTGGTATTATATTAGGTTATTGATATAACAGGCATCACAGAAACTTGATGGAATGATGAAAATCAATGTAACATGATGATAGCAAGGTACAGTATATATAGGGAAGGTAGAGTAGGTTACAGTGGTGGGGAAGCGGAACTATATGTGAAAGAAAGTGTAGAGTCACATAAAGTAAAAATCTTAAATTAATCAAACTGTACCATAGAATCTGTGGATAGAAATTCCATCCTTGAATAACAAAAGAGTATAGCAAAAGGAATATACTATTGACCACCTGAACAGGATGGTCATGATGATTGTGAAATGCTAAGTGAGATTAGAGAGACTACAAAATCAGAAAACACAATAATAATGGGGGATTTTAACTATCCACATATTGACTGAGTACATATCACCTAAGGGTGGGATGCAGAGATAAAATCTCTACATACCATTAATTACTATGAAGCAGCTAGTCTTGGAACCCATAAGAGAAGAGGTAATTCTTGATTTAGTCCTCAGTAGAGCCCAGGATCTGGTCCAAGAAATGAATATAGCTGAACCGCTCATTAATAGAGATGATAATGTAATTAAATGTAACATTCTGGTGGGGAGGCGGGGGGGGGGGGGGATACCAAAGAAACCCACCACAGTGGGTACAGTTCAAAAAGCAGACCGATACAAAAATGAGGGTGCTAGTTAAATGAAAAGTAAAAGGAACAGTCATAAGAGTGAAATAACTGAAATCTGTATGGAAACTCTTTAAAAACACCATAATATAAGCTCAAACAAAATGTGCACCCCAATTAAAAAAAAACGTAAGAAGACAAAAAAAAAATAAACCTCCATGATTAAAAAAACAGAGGAAAAGAAGAGATTAGAGGTAAAAAGGCATCCTTTAAAAGTTGGAAGTCAAATCCTATCGAGGAAAATAGAAAGGAGCATAACCCTTGGCAAGTAAAGTGTAAAAGTATAATTAGGCAGGCCAAAAAACAATGTGAAGAGTAACTAGCAAAAGACACAAAAATTAACACATTTTTTAATAAGTACGTCAGAATCAGGAAGCCTGCGAAACAATCAGTGGGGCAACTCAGAACTAAATCAAGAATTGCCTCTACCTTTGGGAATCCAAGACTACCTGCTCCAAGAAGCAATCATTAATAGCATCGAGAGATTTTATTTCTTCATGCCATCCTGAGGTGACATGAACCCAGTCAATATGGGGATAGTTGAAATCCGCCATTTTTACTGTGTTTTCTTTTTTTAAAAAAGCCTTTCTAATATCCCTGACCATTTCATAGTCACTATCACCATCTTGGTTAGGCAGTGGGGAGTATATTCCTGCTGCTATACTCCTATTATTCAATATTATTGAATTTCTATCCATAGAGTCAATGATACAGAAGCTAAATGAATTATTTGCATTGGTCTTCCTGGCAGAGGCTGTCAAGGAGATTCCCACAATTGATTGATTCTTTTTAGGTGACAAATCTGAGGAACTGTCCCAGACTGAAGTATCAATAGAGGAGTTTTGGAACAAATTGACAAACTAAACAGTAATAAGTCACCAGGAACAGATGGTGTTCCAGCTAGATCATTATACAGTCTCCCCTTTTGGGGTATCAAAGTCTCTCTGGACCAGCTGTTCAGATAGCACCTCCTACAGTCCTGCACCACTTCCCAGTGGCTGATAGGCGGAGCCAGGCCCTCCCGCTACACTGGGTTCCAGCCCAGGGACCCTATAACTAGCAGCCAAGGTCTACACAGTCCCTGCTTGCTGCTGTTCCCTTGGGCTTATTCCTACCTTGCCTTCTCAGACTTTCCTTCCCTTCAACTCCTCTGGTGTTGACACTTCGTCCAGGGCTAGGATCCCAGGGCTTATTCTCCCCCATAGGTTTCCTCCTTCCCACCTCTCTGTGTCCAGAGAGTGGCTCCAGACTCTCTCCCTGCAGTGCCCTACTGCCCTCAATAGCCTAGCTGTATACAAGCTGTGCCTTTCCCTGTCCACCTAGGGTTCATCTTCAATTTGCCTTATCAATCAAGCCTGAGTCTCCCCCAAGTATGGTCTACAAAGTTAATTGTACATTTCTGAGCTACCTTAATGCCTTCAGGGCTGGTATGGGGTGAACAACCATCACATTGTAGTAAGGAATAGAACTATCGGACACCTTGATTAACATGCTATGCTGGGGAAGAGTCAACAAGGCTTTTGTAAAGGGAAATCATGCCTCACCATTCTATTAGAATTCTTTGTGGGAGTCAACATGCATGTGGACAAGGGTGATCCAACTGATGTAGTGTCCTTGGACTTTCAGAAAGCCTTTAACAATATCCCACACCAAAGGCTCTTGAGCAAACTAAGCAGTAACGGGATAAGAGGGAAAGTCCTTTCATGGATCAGTAAGTAGTTAAAAGATAGGAAACAAAGGGTAGGAATAAATGATCAGGTTTTCCAATGGAGAGAGGATCAGTTCTGGGACCTGTGCTGTTCAGCATATTCATAAATGATCTGCAAAAACAGGGTAAACAATGAAATCATATTTGTAGATGATCCAAAATTACTCAAGATAGTTAAGTCCCAAACTGCCTATGAAGAGTTACAAAGGGATATCACTAAACAGGATATGCACAACAAAATGGCAAATGAAATTTAATGTTGCTAAGTGTAAAGAAATGCACAATGGAAAACATATTCCCAACTATACATACAAAATGAGGGGGTTTAAATTAGCTGTTACCACTCTAGAAAAAGATCTTGGAGTCATCGTAGATAGTTGTCAGAAAATATCCACTTGACATGGAGCTGCAGTCAAAAATGGTAACAGAATGTTAGGAAGTATCAGGAAAGGGATAGATAATAATTCAAAAATACCATAATGCCACTTCATAAATCCATAGTATGCCTTGAATACTATATGCAGTTCTGGTTGCCCCATTTCAAAAAAGATATATTAGAATTAGAAAAGGTCCAGAGAAGGGCAACAAAAATGATTAGGGTTATGGAACAACTTCAGTATGAGGGAAGATTAAAAAGACTGGGACTGTTCATCTTAGAAAAGAGACTAGTAAGGGGGGATATGATAGATGTCTATAAAATCATGAATGGTGTGAAGAAAGTGAACCAAGGGGCAACCAACGAAATTAATAGATGGCTCGTTTACAACTAACATAGGAAGTACTTCTTCACATAATACACAATGAATCTGTGGACCTCATTGTCAGGATATTTTCTGAAGGCCAAAAGTATACCTGGGGTCAAAAAAGAATTAGATAAATTCCTGGAGGATAGTTCCATCAATGGCTATTAGCCAAGATGGCGAGGGATGCAACCTCATGCTATCAATATACTTACTGCCAGAAGCTGAGATTGGATGACAGGGGATGGGTCACATGCTAATTGCCATGATCTGTTCATTATCTGGCACTGGCTTATGTCAGAAGGCAGGAAATCGGGCTGGATGAACCATCGGTCTGACCAAATATGACCATTCTTATGTGGTTTGGAATGCTGGAAATAAGTCCCAAGGATAATGAACTAGTAGGCAGTTGAAAGTGTGTGATAAGTAAGGCTGTGAGTCTTTCATGGAGGTCACAGAAGTCACGGATTACATGACTTTCCAGGATATCTGTGACTTCTGCAGTGGCTGGGGCAGCTGACCCCAGGGGCGCCCTAGCAGCTGGGGCAGCCCATGGCCAACCCCACTGGCTGCTGCTCGGGCAGTCCTGGGCAGCTGGTCCCAGGTGCTGCCCTGGAGCAGCAGTGATATGGCCCCGGGCCACCCCCCACTCTCCCAGCAGCAGCAGCAGCAGGGCCCCGAGCCATCCTCCTACAGCAGCTGTGGAATGCCGGAGCACCCATCGCTCCCCTCCCGCCCTGGCAGCAGCACCATCTGTCGGAGTGCCCCCCCCTTCCCCCGATCACCTACAGCACCCTGTAACCTCCCAGAGCATCTAAGATTTAGTCAGGACTGTTTATAGTACAAATCATGGACAGTTCATGGGCTGTGAATTTTTGTTTATTGCCTGTGACCTGTCCATGACTTTTACCAAAAATACCTGTGACTAAATCATAACCTTAATGATAATTTGCAAAATCATGTAGTAATATTTTATCTATAGTTCTAAAGTCTGTCACATGGTTCTGCAATTCAGCACATGGATATCCCTGCCACATCAATGTACCATCTACACTAGAGTGTGCCATACAAGCAGGGGGGAAAAAAATCTAAAATAATCAGTAGTACCACAAATAAAATGACTTTTATGATATTTGCCCCCAAATTCACAGGGTAATACAATAGGCAGATGTTAGAAGATAGTTGATTGGCTGGATCTTGATAATCTTACTAATATGAGTGGTCCCATTGAACTGAATAGGGGATCAGCTAGAGATATCATATTGTATTACTATATCATACAATAAAATGTATGATTGAAAAAGAGAGAACATTTCAACAAGAAAACTTTAAACTTGATAAAGTTCATAAAACTGGAAGTTAATGTACATACAGGATATTAGTTAATGCTTGAGACAAACTAAAAGCACTTGTGACTGAACATACAGACATGGCTTATATGGACTAAACAAGGATATTATTGTAAATGCAGAAAGGAAGTTAAAGCTCTTATGTGACTGATTACAGAATACAAAAAGTACAAAAATCAAAAATTAGTTTTGACAAAAATGAACCTGGCATATAAAAATAACCATTGAAATATTACAAAAAATATAGACACTTGATGCAAAGGATAGTCTCAGTAACACCCCAGGATTCCTCAATAATATTAATTTACTTATAGAAAAATTTCAAAATCTGGCAGGTGCAGTCAAACCCATTATAAAAGAAGAGATGTGAGAAGCCATAAGTCTTCTTCCATCTCATAAGCTGCCTGCTGTTTACCAGAATTTCACAATAAAATAAACACTTACTCTTCCTTGGACAGGGTGACGCTTTCAGTGAAGTACTTGACCTATAAGAACTTCCATCAACTATGATGCTGACTTTTATATCCATAATACATAAAAAGGGGAAAGATAAGATCAATGAGGGCTCTTTTAGCCCTAAGTCTTTGCTGAATTCAGATATAAAAGTCTTGGCAAAATTATAGCAATAAGGCTGGAAAACATTTCCCCAAGTTTATGCCCAAAGCCCATGTAGGATTTATAAAAAATAAATAGCTATGTGGCAGATAATACAATAGCACTGAATACCTTTCACTCTTTCTAAATGAAGAAAACCCCATTAATAACACTTGCTGTGGATTCCAGAAGAGCCTATTATTCACTAAAATGATTATTATGTATTCCCTAAATCCACTCCTATGCAGAAAGACAGCATAATACCTTAAAGACTAATAGATTTATTTGGGCATAAGCTTTTGTGGGTAAAAAATAGCTTACCCATGAAAGCTTATGCAGAGATAAATCTGTTAGTCTGTATCACCGGACTCCTTGTTGTTTTTGTGGATATAGACTAACACGGCTACTGCTTTGATACTTGACAGCATAATACCTGTGTGACATTCAATCCCACTTAAGACCTCAAAAGAAAATTTTCACATGAAATCATACCTGCTCCAGACCCAAATTCGGCAAAAATACTACACTGGTGTCAGGTTTAAATGGGACTTAAATTGGTGTATGCTCTCTCTATACCGGGGTGAATTTCTTTTGTAGAGAATATTTGTTTTAATACTTAGCCTACTGGAATGGAATCTGCCTATTGCAATACTTAACTTTACTTTTCTTCCAGAAAATGACCTAAGCATGCTATAAAATATATTTGGTCAAGCAACCATGCAAAACTTGTTATGGAAATGCTGAAACAAACTAAAGAAAACTGGAGGATTTCCCCTTCTGAATTTCTTATTGTTTGATACCTAAAACCTCATTTATGAACCTGATCCAAAGACTATTAAAAACAGTTGGAGCCAGATCCTCAGCTGTTGTAAATTGCCATAGCTCCATTGGCTTCAATTGAGCCTAAACAATTTACTTAAGTTGTGGAGCTGTCTTTGGGAGTCTTTCCATTGACTGATTTCAATGGGTTTTAGATTAGGCCCTAGCAAAGTAGTATAATTTCCCTTTGCAGCAATACTGGAATCCCAATCCAGAGGGTCCTCAGCATGCAGAGCTCCTTATTGTCTTCAAATTGAGTTGTAAGAGCTGAGCACTCAAAGCATTGAGCCCTATCATGATCACATTTGGTTGGCTCCTTGTGAGGTACATTCCATTTACTCATCTCATCAGCTCAAGGGCACCAATTAGGTAGGGCAGAGGGGGGCTGCCCCTCCATCCCAAGTTTCAGACAGGAGGTGTGCTCCCAGATGGAGCTCTTAACTGCTCATCATTAGTGTGGAATGTGAGTTCTGCAGAGTGGGGCAGGGAGTCAGTGTTTTGTTTACAAACAGAGGCAGGGTGATTAAGATAAGAAAAGGCTGATAATTAAATTAATGATCTGGATGTCTTTAGATGAACCTGTAAAACAGGAAACCTCTGCAGGGTGGGGTTGAAGAGCAAAGCAGGGGACTTAGAAGAAATACAGCTGAGCCTTCTGACCCATCCTTATATTCCGAAAAGAGGAAGATGTGAGGGGCATAAGTGAAAAGAAGGGGCCAAAACCCAGGGAAGGGATAGTAGTGGTATAGAGAAGTTCCCACTCTACCTCTGGTACTTATATGGCCCCATCCAGGGCCTTCCTTAGGATTTATGGGGTCCTATGCAGTATTATTAAACTGGTGCCCCTATGCCTGACAGCAGCCCAGACTCGCATGTGTATTTCAGATAAGTGGGGTCTCTTGAAGGATTTATTTAAAAATCTATATGCCTGAAGATCCAAGCATATAAGGCTAAAGATGAATACTCAGAATGTGCATCTAAAAATCTGTGCAAGGATTTTTTAGAGATGTGATTTTATAATCTTCAGCAGCACACTCATGAAATATTTTTAAAGCAAATTTTAAACTAAGGCTCTGTAGACTAACATGTTCTGTGTAAATATTACAGTGATGCACAACTGTTTTTGTCAGTAAATTCAGAAACTGACTGTATGAACCTGGGGGTTGGCAAATGCCTGTTAAATGGCTTCATTACCACTTGAATGGCTCTTTAACAGTTTCAGTGTTGTGCTAATAGGTTTGGCAAGCTGGGAGACTTTGTCACTTTTAAGTTACTAGATCCCCTCCAGAGGAAGACTCACCAGGCTGCAAGGGCCAGCTGTGGTGGGAACCTGCAGGAAGGGTCAGAACAGGGATAGGAAGAAGTGGGAGGGTGGGCGCTAAGACCCAGAAAGAAAAAGAGGACTTGTGGCACCTTAGAGACTAACCAATTTATTTGAGCATAAGCTTTCGTAAGCTACAGCTCACTTCATCGGATGCATACTGTGGAAAATACAGAAGATGTTTTTATACACACAGACCATGAAAAAATGGGTGTTTATCACTACAGAAGGTATTCTCTCCCCCCACCCCACTCTCCTGTTGGTAACAGCTTATCTAAAGCGATCACTCTCCTTACAATGTGTATGATAATCAGAAGTCACCTACTACAGGACAGGCCTAACAAAGAAAATAACAGTTTCTATTACTATTTCAGTTACTATATCAGTTACTATTTTCCACAGTATGCATCCGATGAAGTGAGCTGTAGCTCACGAAAGCTTATGCTCAAATAAATTGGTTAGTCTCTAAGGTGCCACAAGTACTCCTTTTCTTTTTGCGAATACAGACTAACACGGCTGTTACTCTGAAACTAAGACCCAGAGTTACCCCAAATTTTTGGGTATCTTATGCAGCTGCGTATGCTGCGTATGCCTAAGGATGGCCCTGGCCCCATCACTGTAGTTTCTGAGCACCTCACATCACAGCCCGTTGGTGCAGTAGAGCAGTGCTGTTATCCCCATTGTACTAATGGGGCACTGAGGCACAGAGAGAATAACAGTCAGATTTTCAAAGGTATTTAGGCACCTAGTGTGATTTTCAAAAGCACCTAGAACAGGGGAGGGCAAACTACGCCCCACAGGCTGGATCCAGCCCGTCACAGCTTTCAATCCGGAAGCGGGATTGCCAGTCCCATGGTGCAGTGGGGCTAAGGCAGGCTCATTGCCTGCCCTGGCCCCGCGCTGCTCCCAGAAATGGCCAGCACCACGTCCCTGTGGCCTCTGGGGGAAGGGGGGCAGAGGGCTCCGTGAGCTGCCCTCGCCTGCTGGCACCGCCCCCCACAGCTCTCATTGGCTGGGAACAGCAAACTGTGGCCAGTGGGAGCTTCGGGATTGGTACCCTCAGGGAAGGGCAGCATGTGGCGGAGCCACCTGCCCTACCCCACCTCCAGGAGCTGCCCAACATGCTGACCACTTCTGGGAACAGTGTGGGGCCAGGGCAGGAAGGGAGCCTGTCATAGCCTCACTGCGCACCGCTGCCACCCCAGAGCCAATCGAGGTAAGCAGCGCCAGGCCAGAACCCACACCCTGAACCCCGTACCCGAAGCCCCAACCCTGAGCCCCCTGCCACACTGTGCACCCCTCTTGCACCCCAATCCACTGCCCTGAGCCCCTTCCTGCACACTGCACCCCCTCCCAAACCTCACACTCCCTGCTGTACCCTAACCCTCTGCTCCAGCCCTACATTCATGGCCCTGCATACAATTTTCCCACCCAGATGTGGCCCTCGGGTCAAAATGTTTGCTCACCCCTTGCCTAGAAAGTTAGGTGCTTTATAAACCCCACTAGGTGCCTAGCCACATCTTTGAGTGCCAAGCTCTGTCCCTAAGGCACTGACCTGAGGTCATACAGGAAGTCCATGAGGACTGGGGGGTGGGAAGGGGAGAGTAGAACCCAAGTCTTTCAGGACTAGCTCCCTATCCACTGGACCAGCCTTTCTCTCTGCTGCCTGCTGCAAAAAAGAGGCCTCTGATGGATGGGAGCAAAATCAAGAAGGCTAGTTTTCTGAGACTCCAGCACACGGTCTGAGATGATTGGGAACAATGTCATGTATCAGTGTCAGTATCAAAAGTAGCACAGAGGTCAGGAAAGATGAAGAAAGAGAGACAATGAGAATCAGATGAGAGAAGAGCACTTAACCGCCAATGGGTTGCAGGTTCTGCCCCAGGCTGAGTTGTACAGCAATGCCTGCTACGCAATTTTAGATTTTAACTGAAAACCATTTTGTTTTGTCATTTTTTGGTCTGAGTCTGAGAAAAGGAAGGAATGAGAAAGTGTCATATGCGTATCAGATGTGATTATACATCAAACTCTTAGGGTTTCAGCTGTATTGAGGCCATTTCCAGAACAAAGAACAGAAATTGCAACCACAGAGTCCATAAATCAACCATTTTTGTCATGATCTGTGTTATTCACTGGGCAAGATTTGTGTGCTCAGCACTGTTCAGAATATGCCAGAAAATGTAGCCCCTGAGCCAATGCATATAAGATGTGTAACTCTGGATAAGATGGCTCAGATATTTAAGTATGAAGTGTATAGTTATTGACCACACATGTTATCACATGTTCACTGTGATGTTTATTTATATCTATGAGTGGAGGCACAGATGGAAATAGAAGTTGTACTTGATTAAGGACTAGAAGATTTGACTCTTCAACTTTCTTTCAAGAGGAAGAGCTGCCCAGAGCTCCTGTGCCTGTTTATTTTCCTTTCCTGCCTGCAGTGGCCCTGATATATCTCAGAAGTCTCAGTTTTTTCCTCAACTTTAAATGTTGAATTTTCTTAGTGTTTGATTTAAAATATTCTCCTGTGAAAACTGCAACTCAATCACGTCCTGTTGTGTTAAGAGCCTTCTGGAAAGTAAATAACCTTTAAATGGAAGTGCAGTGTTGCCAACTGTCATGATTTTGTCATGAGTCTCATGATAATTATTGTTTTCCTTAAAGCTCCAGCTCCTGGAGTCAAGTGGTATGTGATGATTTCAGCCTTCATTCTTTAAGAAAAATGAAGTGTCTAGCCCTTGTGGCTGTGGAGAAAGCTTCAAAATGTGACCCCAGTGCACCTTAAAGGCTCAAAAAGTAGAATGTAAATAAAAAGAACACCAGATCTATTATTTTTACATAATCTCATTATTTTAAAGTCAATCTCATGATTTTTGGTGAGCCTGATTCTTAATTTTTTGGGGTTGGCAATAATATGAATGTGACTTGAAAGTGTCAGTTTCACTCCTGTTTAAAGTCATTTTCTAGTCTATTATTTGTAGTGGGGTAACACCCCTAGAGCCCCAGGCAGGTGAAGTATAAACTCACGGGGGTCTTGCCCTATTAGGATGTTTCCAAATGTTAAACAATCTATTCCAAGCTTGATGAATTGCAAAAAAGTGATAGAAAGTAATCTAGGTTTTTCTAGAATTGTTTCAATTGTTGTATTCAAGAGTCAGTAACAAAGTAAAAATATACATAATGTTTTAAAACCTAACCAGTGTTCCTTAAGTGAATTGACACAAGATGTCAGAACAAGTATTAGAGCTGAGTGGGTCTAATATTTATTTTTCTTTCTTTATATAGGAATTAGACATTATTATCTGACAGGAGCACTGTATTTAAGTTATTATCTGCAAAAAAACAAGAACGTTTTCAGGTGCCCAAGTAGCCTTTGGAATCACGGTTAAAGTTGCCCCCTCCCCCGCATCTGAAATGGCGCCCCTGCATTAGATAGGTGGTAATATCTTATATACACTTCAGTAAATATGTGGAAAGGTATTATAAGGCTTTCTTAATTATCCCTCTCCATTTTCTCCCTTTGACCCCTGTACAGAGCACATATATGCCACATATATACTTAATTCACATGAAGGTTTTCATTACAAAGTAGGATGACTAGATGTCCTGATTTTATAGGATCAGTCCCAATTTTTGGGTCTCTCTCTTATACAGGCTCCTATTACCCCTCACCCCCTGTCCCGATTTTTCACACTTGCTATTTGGTCACCCTATTTCAAAGCACGTGGTCATTGTGTGTGCAGAACTCAATTTTGCCATGCAACTGATTGAGAAGTCTTGTCTTTCGAACCTAATTGTAAAACTAAAATAATCATGATTTACCCTTTCACCACTATCTGAATCTTAGAAAAGTTATTCCAGTAAATGAAGATTCTCCTTTTCCCTTTAACAAGATATTAGCAAATTCTTTAAACACTGAAATTGAAATTCATGGGGGGTGCAGAGAATCTGGGAAAGGCCCCAGGTGCCACTTAAGATCTGCAAAGGGGTAGTTCTGGGCATGTGTTTGCAGGTACAGGAAGCATGCAGGGAGGGAATCTCTGCAGTACTTGTGTAGCTGGGAGAGGGTTTCTTCAGTTCACTTCCTATACGCCAAAGAAGAGGGGTCTATACCAGCTCTGAATAGACTGGTCTATAAGAGAGGCTTGCAGGAAGGTGAGCTGGATCTGATTATTATTTATATTGTGCCATAGGTGGCACTTTACAGACCACTGAATGGGCCAAATTCTATCCCAAAAAGTTTACCATCCAATCTAGGTATTTATTTATTTAGATTTAAAATAATAAAGATGCTTATCCAAGGCTGTAGGTGCCCTAACATAATTAATTACACAGTAAATACAATTAAGTATCAGCAGCTCAGACTCAGCCAGATGGTTACTTATCCCATTCACTATCTAGGAAGCATATCCTTAGCCTTTTCCAAAGCCCCTACAAATCAGTGTATTTTGCAGTATGCCTGGACAATCACAAAATTTGGGCTAGTTTGGACTAAACATGGCATGGGGTGCAAGTTTCAGAGTCTTAGTGTCAGGAATTCATCTGGCTTCAGCGTAGTCACCTGACAACCACATGTGCTCAGCTGGGGCCAATAAGTTCTCACTAAGTGACTCTTCTCCCTGATTGGACAGAACAGCCAGCAGATCATTTAAACCTTGTTGCAATAGCAACACAATGGCTGCTCAATACATTCCATGCCCATAGCCGTGCCAGACCTGCTTCTTGTATTGGTCCTTGATCCAAACTGTGTTTGTTCCCTCTTCAGCACCAGTCTCTACCAAACCTCCTGACTATTGGTTCTAACTACTGGCTTGTCTTCTGACCATGACTTGGGTTGTGCTGTGATTCCTGCTTCCTTGTTCTGACTTTGGGTTTGTCTCCAAATCATGGCTCCATTTTCTCCCTCCAACTCTGCTCTGACTACCGAGTCTGACTCCCATTCCAAACGCCAGGTTGCACTGCCTATTGGCATGTGACACTTAGAGCTGTCTGAGAGAATAATGAGGATTGGTTTGTATGCCTCTGCTGACTGTGGATATACAGTATGGCATGAGGAGAGACAAAATCCCTCAGGTATAACACAGCATGAGAATAATGGTTTTGCCTCAGCACTGGGGGCTGGACTTGATGATTTCTCAAGTTTCCTTCCAGCCCAACATTTCTATGATTCTAGCATAAACAAGGATGAGAATGGGAGTAAAAGTGCTAGACTAGTGAAAGATCATCAGGTGCACATATTGTTATGCATGAATCTTGACAGATTTTCAAGTAAAAATATATTCAAAGATAGGGAATGTGTCCAGAGTGAAAACAGAGTTAGATACAGGGCTACAACAACTATGCTAAATTATGGCTGCACTTCATTTCCTACATAGAAATTACACAAAATGTGCTCAAACCCAGATTCTTTAGGCAATTTGTTCTCTTTGATTATCTCATCTCTGATGTAAAACCACTATAATATTACCCTATAATCACTTCTATAACTTAATCCGTTGACTTTTTTAGAAACTGTATAATACCCACCTTTTCCTATTTCAGTCAATAAAGAATTTCTGTATACGTATTATATAAAGTGTGTGTATTTACATATACACAACATACTGAAATAAGTTTTAAGAAAGAAAAAAATCAATGATATTTCAGTTATAAGGCTGAGCACAGCTTTGAAAATCCTCATAAGCACTCAACAGATGTTGTGAGTTTTAAAGAAAACCCTGTAAACATTATAACAGCATGAAGTGCAGTCTGTTCTTCAGTTCTGAAAGTAAGTTAGTCCTTGGAATTTTAACAGGTTTCAGAGTAGCAGCCGTGTTAGTCTGTATTCACAAAAAGAAAAGGAGGACTTGTGGCACCTTAGAGACTAACCAATTTATTTGAGCATAAGCTTTCGTGAGCTACAGCTCACTTCATCGGATGTTTCTTCTTGGAATTTTAATGAGCTTTTCATTCTGAGTTTCTTCTTGTTTCAGATAGATTTATGGATTACAAACCACAGAGATTATAATTTAGAATTTTCATTTTAATACACTTTCAATAATGACAGAATGCCACCACCAGAAAGCTTTAAAAGGGTAAAATGTATGCAATGAGTATTCTAGTATTAGGCACAGAGTCAACAAAGGTCAATATAATAAGGAAAGTGCTTTTCTTGTTCAAAAACATTAGCAGAACCACGCCAAAGCAGAAGACAGTGATCAAAGGTTAATGGACAATCCTTTTTCTGTAATTCTTAGTTATAGATTCCATATAGAAAAGGAGTACTTGTGGCACCTTAGAGACTAACCAATTTATTTGAGCATAAGCTTTCGTGAGCTACAGCTCACTTCATCGGATGCATATGAGCTTATGCTCAAATAAATTGGTTAGTCTCTAAGGTGCCACAAGTACTCCTTTTCTTTTTTGCGAATACAGACTAACTCAGATTCCATATAGTTACACATCATATTGTATTACAATAACAATAAATTTGGGGCACCAATAAAGGAATTTGTTCTAGTCACATGTCCAAGAGAGACTTAAAGTTTGAAAAGCACGATATATTAGAAGGTGACCATAAAAATACACTGAACTCCAGCCCTGTAAATGCTCTTAAGTAAAATATCTGTTCTAATTGTAGGTATTGTATTGTCAGGTATAAAAGGATCAGTATGTTTTTATGTATCTTCCTGGAAGTAACTTCTCCGCATTAGCCAATCAACATAGCTTTGCTATCATGCTAGAGCATATATCACATTAGGAGGTGAAACTCTGTAGGAATCAGGTCATTCAAGAAGGCAGCAGTCTTTGGTTTGAAAACAGGTCAGGTAGTAAAATTGTAATGAAGCTAAAAGACTTTATAGGCAAAGAGAACTTATGTCCCAGTTTTATTGGGACAGTCCCCGTTTTTCATAAGGCATCCCAGTGTCCTGAAAAACTCTGCTGGGACACTTGAAATGTCCTGACTTAGATTTTCACCAATCTAAACATTTGGCTCTTTTTCATAACTACAAATATTTGTCCAAGATGTATTGCTGCATCACCACAACAATTTTTTGCACCTCTGCTTCAGTCTCATCACATAGCGAGTGTATGTTTCATGCCAACCATTGTTTAAAGCCAAAAAGTATTTCACTAGGAGGGTGGTGAAGCACTGGAATGGATTGCCTAGGGAAGGGGTGGAATCTCCATCCTTAGAGGTTTTTAAGGCCCGGTTTGACAAAGCCCTGGCTGGGATGATTTAGTTGGGGTTGGTCCTGCTTTGAGTCTCCCACATCCAGAACTGTGGCCTAACCACCAGGGTGCAGAATGTGAGAGTCTCTCTGTCTCTCCTCCTTCCTGATCAAAACTTTCGATATGTCTCTGGAAATGTTCTGTCTTCAACAAAATTTCATTTAGTCTCAAATGTTCTGGCCAGATCTATTTAGAGATAAGCAAATGTTTCCTGAATTTTGTCCCATGTAGCGATCTCCCTGCCTCTCTATCCACATGTAGAGGGGGTTATACAGTAGAGAAGAAGAGGGTAACATTTATTTTTACAAGTTTTGAATGGCTTTATTCATCTGTATTAAGTGGACTTCTTTTAAGGATTTAATGGGCTTCCCACCCCACAAATGGGCAGTAGAATGGCAAGCAGAACAGTTTAGTCCTGATATCATTCATTTTTTTCCTTGCTGTACTGTTTTCTTGTGTTCTTTACTTATACTCTGGATTTTCTTTGTAGCATTCAGTGGTAAAGTAGAACCTTTCAAATGAAGGAAGATCAGTCTTGCCCTTTCATGGAAAATCAATATCCTTGTGGTTTCTTCGTCAGCTTACTTAGACTTTGTCAAATGTAGAATATGCCCCAGAAAACCCTTCTGGTGTTCATCAATTACTGTTTTACTGCAAGCACAATAAAGAACTAAAATATGCTTTTTACTTGACAAATGAAAAAAGAAAACTTGGGTACTTTATTATAGTGCACTTAGGATGTGAATGCTTGAGGGGTTTTATCAGTGTTGCTGGTATTTTATTTTCAGAGCATCACAGGAGAGCACAAAGCCAATGTCCATTTGGAGACAAGCAAAAAAAAAACAGATTTCTCCACTATGCAAAATTATTTCTAGTACAAATATGAATATATTCAGCTGTTAATTAGTTTAAAACACTACTTTGTTGGCAAATGATTTATTTTCCATTCTAAATAAAAACATTCTGCTAGTGAAACCTGAGATTTGAATAATGGTTTTGCCCCTGTTAGCTTCCACAAGTTAGGCTAGCTTCATCAGAAACAAATATTTGGATTCTAAGTGGAAAATTGTTCTCTAACCCTGCTCCATTGCAGGCCAGGGGACATGAAAGTGGCTTTTTTATTTTTTAAACAGTGACCATCTACGTTGTTTACACAAACTACTACATTCTGGACAGCACCATATGGTAATGAAAAGCTGTTCTGTGATTACAAAATGAAAACATTCATGACCTTGTGTATTAAGTGTATAACCAGATTGCTCTTGACCGGTATGTGGAGATATTTTTATTGCATTTTAAGAAAAAAGATTAATGGTGTTTAAATGTTATTGCTCTCTGATTCATGAAGACTGGGATTGTTCAGTTTAAGGACGAGAAGAATAAAATAGGGCATGATAGAGGTCTACAAAATAATAAATGTTGTAGAGAAGGTAAATTGGATACTTGTATTTATGCTCTCGTAATGTAGGAGCAAAGGGGAATGAAAAGGTAACAAATTTTAAAATGATATACATTTTTTCAACAAAATACTAATTAATCTTTGGGACTCGTTGCATCATTTACACCAGGCATTTAAGAAGAGTTAAACATTCATACAGCTAATAAAAATATTCATAGTTAGATTAGATTGGATAAAAGAAAACAGTTAGGAATATAAACCCTCATGCTTCAGGTTGTTAGTCAAACACTAAGGCCTTGTCTACACTACAAAATTAGGTCAATTTTATAGAAGTCAATTTTTATAAACCGATTTTATACAGTTGATTACGTATGTCCACACTAAGCACATTAAGTCGGCGGAGTGCGTCCTCACTACCGTGGCTAGCATCGACTTACAGAGCGGTGCACTGTGGGTAGCTGTTCCATAGTTCCCACAGTCTCTGCTGCCCATTGGAATTCTGGGTTAAGCTCCCAATGCCTGATGGGGCAAAAACATTGTTGCAGGTGGTTTTGGGTACATGTCATCAGGCCCCCCATCTTTCCATGAAAACAACGGCAGACAATCATTTTGTGCCCTTTTTCCTGGGTTACCCATGCAGACATATTACATATTACATATGCAGACATATTACAGCAAGAATGGAGCCCGCTCAGCTCACCGTCACCAGATGTCTCCTGGGTGCTGCTGGTAGACGCGGTACTGCATGCTACACAGCAGCAGCTCCTTGCCTTCGCACATCTCCTGGGTGCTCCTGGCAGACTGCAGTGAGGTTGATCAGAGGCACCTAGACAGACATGGCTATCCTCCTCTTAGAGCACTGAATGGGAGCTAGAGACTCCAGGTCATTCTCTTCTTTAAGTTTCGTCTCATGGCGATTCAGTCCTGCCTGGAATATCATGCGAGCTGGAGGCTTCTGCCTCAGGCAGCTCTCCCAGCCAGCAGCACCGCATGGTCGCACCTACCCCAGCCTACCCCTTGCTCTCATGACTCACGAAGCCTGGACAGTAATAAAGAGCAGTTCAACTATAGGCTGAACAAGTGCAGAATGGTGGTAGAATGTGCCTTTGGGCATTTAAAAGCTTGCTGGTGCTGTTTGCTGACTAGGTCAGACCTCAGCGCAACCAACATTCCTGATGTTATTGCTGCTTGCTGTGTGCTCCATAATATCTGTGAGAGTAAGGGAGAGACGTTTATGGTGGGGTGGGAGGTTGAGGCAAATCGCCCTCGTGTCTGGCGTCCAATTTTGAGCAGCCTGACACCAGGGCGATTAGAAGAACACAGCAAGGTGCGCTGTGCATCAGAGAGGCTTTGAAAACCAGTTTCATGAGTGGCCAGGCTTCAGTGTGACAGTTGTGTGTGTTTCTCCTTGATGCAAACCCACCCCCTTTGTTGATTTTAATTCCCTGTAACCTATCCCCCCTCCCCCCTTTGAAATAAAGTAACTATTGTTTTGAAACCATGCATTCTTTCTTTATTATTATTATTTTTTTTTTAAAAAAGAGATAACGGACAAGGTAGCCTGGGTGGGGTCGGGGAGGAGGGAAGGACAAGGAAGTGCAGCCACACTAAAAATCAAACTGTTTGAATGACAGCCTTCTGTTGCTTGGGCCATCCTCTGGAGTGGAGTGGCTGGGTGCCCAGAGCCTCTTCTCCCTCCGTCCCCCAACATTCTTGGACGTCTGGCTGAGGAGGCTATGGACCATGTGGAGGAGGGTAGGCGGTTATACAGTGGAAGAAGTGGGGGTCTGTGCTCTTGTTGGCTTTCCTGCAGCTCCAACAGATGCTTCATCATGTCCGTTTGCTCCCCCATTAGCCTCAGCATCGTGTCCTGCCTCCACTCTTCATGCTCACTTAATTCTTTCCTGGCCTCTGCCGCTGAATGCCTCCATGCATTAAGCTGTGCCCTATCAGTGCGGAAGGACTGCATGATCTTGGAAAACATGTCATCGCCTCCTAATCTGTGATAACCTCAGGGATGGAGATGATAGGGGCAGCATAGAAACATTCTTCACTCTACGATTCTGGGGGTACTACATGGTCATCTGTGCTGCTGAGTGCTGCTGAGTTCACCACGCTGACCAAATAGGAAATGAAATTCAGAAGTTCACAGGGATTTTCCTGTGTACATGGCTAGTGAATCGGAGTTCAAAGTACTGTCCAGAGCGGTCACAATGGAGCACTCTGGCGTAGCTCCTAAAGGCCAATACTGTCGATTTGCATCTGCACTACCCGAAATTCGACCCAGCGAGGTCAATTTTAGCGCTACTCCCCTCATCAGGGAGGAGTACAGAAGTCGATTTTAAGAGCCCTTTAGGTCGATGGAATGGTGTTGGTTGTGTGGACGCGGTCATTTTTAAATCTATCTAATGTGGCTAAATTTGACCTAACCCCGTAGTGTAGACCAGGCCTATACTGCAACCAGGGGTGTAACTGAAGAACATTACATAGGAGAGCTAGCTTTGATCTTGCTAGCCTGAAAATTTTTGAAAAGCTGTTTAGGTTTTTTTAAAAATAGGCATTTTCTCTGGTAGTTTGAGTGTGATGAGAATCTATATGACTGATACATATAACATGGAAACTGTAACAAACATGTCTTATTTTCTTTTTGCACCAAGATGACACCAGAACACATTAGATAAAAAAGACTTTTCAAAATTCCTGTGAAAATCACCATTTTACAGGTGAAATATGTGTTAGGCAAGGAAGCCTTCATGGGACATCAAAAACATCTGCTCTTTGTTACAGTGATGTAAATCCATAGTAACTTCATATATATCAGTGGAGTTATTTCAGATATACATGGGGGTACTATGCTCATTTGTGTGCAGGCTGGGATTATTCCTAAGAAACACACATTCATAAACTAGAGAAAATTGAAAGAAATATGTCAAATCTGTTAAAAGGTGTGATTTATGAAAAGAGACTAAGGAACATAATTAGTAATTTTTGACTAAAGCAGATACTTTCCATGAAAATTTTTGCTTGCTCAACAACCCTATTTTAAAAGTTGATGGGAAATTTTCCATCAGCCCAAATGCTTAACTTTGACTAAATGGGACTTAAGCATGTGCTAAAGTGCTTTGTTGAATTGGAGTGTAAGTAGGTTGGTCAGCCTAACTGGGCACACCTACATGTTTTTTTTTTTTTTTTTCCAGCTAACATAGAACTAAGGCATGTCTGGAATCAGAAGTGAGAAATAGCAACAGGAACATGCTGATCTATTTTTACCAGCTTCTTGTTCATAGAAACCATAGTGAACCATTTGAGTTCAATACTGTTCAAATGTTTTAATTTCAGCTTAGTCATTGTGAGCTAGAGGAGGTGGAAAGTGGCTGATGACACATAACTCTGATACTTTTGAGTCACAAGAGAAAATAAATCAAAACCCCAGGTTTTTCTCATCCAATCTGCTCGCTGAGGGCACCTTTCAGCTACCCTAAACCTGGGCCTTCCATATGAGTGATAATATATCCCTCTGTAAATAACTGAGAGCTAACAGACACAGAATAGGGGAAGAATTATGTTATGTTGTTAAGATGGCACAAGATGAAATAGCTGTCTGCAACTAGACAAAGAAAAAAAATAGTTTAAATATTGGGACGGTAATCCTATAGTAAGGCCAATTAAACATAATTTCCTAAGGCGCACAGTTGGGTTGAATCATTTTCTCCCCTCTATCTCGCAAACATTACCAACTACTATCTATGACTGTTGTACCACTGCAGTGTTGTTGTAGTCATATTGGTCCCAGGCTATTGGAAACGCAAGATGGGTGAGGTAATATCTTTTTTTGCACCAGCTTCTGTTGGAGAAAGAGAAAAGCTCTTCTTTTTACTCTGTGTAGCTTGAAAACTTGTCTCTTTCACCAACAGAAGTTGGTGCAATAAAAGATATTACCTCACCCACCTTGTCTCTTAAATTGTACACTAGGCATAAGGCAAGCCTTGTGCTCAGTGCTGTGGTTATGTAATGATACTCAGCCATAGGCATAGATTGAACATGGGACCTCTGACTCTACTGCCTGAATTAAAGGACTAGTTGCATTATCTTGGAGAAAGTAGCAGATACATAAACCACAGTATGTAGTCTTTCCACTAGATTGGGACAAAGTGCCACACTACATTGGCGTGGCTCACGCATAGCTTTGCCTCTCATTGCACTGACCTACCATTTCTTCAAGGTGATCCATATTGGCTGCTCAGGGAGTGAGTAGTGGCTGTACTAGTATCAGCAGCAGCCTCATGTGTCCCATTTCCCACACCAGATATATATATTGGTCTGAGATCTTTATTCATCCAAAATCAAAACAACACACCATGGATTTAACAGGCCCCAAAGGATGCTACTGGGCAGTGATATGCAAAAGAAGACTGGGAATGAATAACTCATGATATTTTTGAAAAAGGAAAACTGACACATTTTAACCTTATGAATTGATTTAAATTTTTAAGGTTGACATCACAATGGACAGGGCCTGATTTTTTTTTAAAAGATAAAGCTAAAATCAGTCTCACAGACAGTTGAGAAAATCAAGGAGTTCTTTGGGCCTCAAAGGCCGTCTTTGTCCAGACACCATCCCTAAAGCAGTTGCAACACACTGAAGTCCTGACATTCAGAAGTACTGAACATCCATAGCTTCTATTAAAGTTAGTAGGAATTATAGGTGCTCAGTACCTCTGAAAATCAGGACAGAAAACAGATGCAATGGTGATAGGAGCCATGTTAGAGGTTAGGCAGATAGATAAAATAAACTAGATGACTAAGAAGTATCCCTGCATCTAGCCTGACCCTTTCATTTCCATCTGCTGGGGGTCAAAAATGTGTTATTTTGGCTATTGGACAAATGCAGCATCAGAAGCATGCATGGGAAAAGACAGAGGGACAGGGAATTGGCTCTTTTACCTATTTTCTCCTCCTTAATTCCAATTACCTTTACAAAGGGTGATTTGGGGATGGGCTAGCAAAATGAGGCTGCAGTCCTGATGGCGAGCCTTTCCACACTGTAATATAGCTATATTAAAATAGCTATGATGCTGGCAGACCAGGTGACAGTTCATGCCAAAGCCCCATGTGTCACTGAATACTTACAGATGCATAGCTTGAACCCAGGCCAATTCACTTGTGTCTCAGTATATACCAAAGTGCTTGTTAATATATAAAAGGAAAGAGTTTCTGGTGTTAAACATCATGAAAACTAATGGGATGTTACATGCATTGTTTTCAATTACCTGTATCCTGTTATAATGTAGTAGCAAACATTTACATTGTATATACCTCTGTAACTAAATAACCCATCAAAGAAGGAAGAAGCCTTGTGGAATGCAAATGAGGAACTTTAACAGAAAAGTGCTGATTTCAAAGCATGTGGTCACTGTGTGGGTTGATCAAAGACCAAAGACTCTAAATTCATTCCTCACCCGCTGTCCTCAAAGGAAGAGCCCACATGGACAGTGACCCTAACAGCTTGTTTTCTGTGTGAAAAAGCTATATGTGTGGCTTCAGGGAAAGATCTTTCATCTCTTGGCTGTTTGGACTCTTATAGGGGAGGGTAACAGAGTCAAAGCGGAGATCCCCATAGACAATCTGGGAATGCCAAAGAGACTTTTGGGAAAGTGGTAGTTGATTACATCACCGCCACCATTTGGAATTACAAACTGGTGACTCACATGTACATATATTTTACCCTCTCTAAACCTCTCAGTAACTCTCATTTCTTTTCTTAGCTAATAACCATTTAGTTAGTTTACTATAGAATTGGCTACCAGAATTCTTTTTGGTGTCAGATCTCAGATACCAACTGATATCCAGGGTAAGTGACTGGTGTCTTGGGACTGGGAGCAATCTGAATTTAACGTGATTTTTGCAGTAAGTGACATTTTATCACAAAGTCCAGTTTGTCTGGATGGCAAGATAGACTGGAGAGTCTAAAGGGACTGTCTGTGACTCCATGGTAAGACTAGTATAGCAATTCAGGAGTTCACATTTATTACTGGCTTGGTGAAATCTAATTATAGAACACATCACCAGTTTGGGGTGTCTGCCCTGTTTTCTCACAGTCTGCTCTGAGGTAGGCACTCCACTCCAGACATCATGACAATAGAAACATTAATAAATGGACATTCAGTCTGCACTTGATGGTTAACTTTGGCCTCTTGCCCACTGAATAATGTGCTGGTTTGGAGGGAGTGCTTTACAAACGATATTTACAATTGGCACTGTGCATCTAATTAAATGATTAGGTCTCCATTTGGTCCAATAATTATAACATTATATTCTTAAAATATTATAATCATATACAGAAGCTGCTCAGATTGAGCAACAATACATTCATAGCAATTTTGGTAGGATTTTCATATGATCATTTATTCTTGTAAATTATTTTTGCTGGTAAAATTGTGGTAGTGGGGGGGCATAATATTTCATAACCTTGTAGAATTGTAATTCAGCAGTATCTTTTGCCTACAAATTTGGCCTGAAATTGAAAAGCAGGGAATTTATGAGAACATCCTTCTAGTGACCTGCAGGACATAGCTATGGAGCATTGCTTCAATGTTTCTCTTGTCTTCTCTTGAGAAATTTTACCAGCTCATTCAGTCCTTGCAGGCATTTTACTTAAGCTGAGTTTGGCTGACAGCTTCAAAGTCTTCTCAGACTGCTACTGTGGCAGTATCTCCTTCGCTTTTATGATGCTGTACAGTTGATCAAATATATTTCATGTCCATCAGATACCTGATGGAAGTACCTGAAAAATGATAGCATATGACACAGAAGTAACAAATAACTGAATTCCCTATCAGAAAAGGGAAATCAGACTAGTTTAAAATTATGATGAAGCACATTAAGCTGATCCTGCATTTCCAGAAATATTGATGAATGCTGTAACTTTGTTTCTGGAACAACTCAAGGATGAGGTACTCTAGAACAAAGAATTCTAGTGAGTAGAATCCTACTGTTTCAAGGCAATGTTCCAGAAAGTTTGTCTTTCTTAACTCAGATTTTGGTGTGGCTGAGATAAAATTGCTGAAGAGTTCATGACAATCACAATTTTGCCTTTATTTGTAAGTATCCAGTCAGCTTACAGCAGAGCCAGATTTATTATTGTATGCTGCCAGCTTCCTTTGCAATTGAGGTAAGAGATCTTTGATAAAGCTGAGGGGTAGATTTCAATTAAAAACATATTTTAATTGTATGGTTTATTGTAAAGATTAAAGTGCATTTTTTTTCCATTTTGACACTTGCTGTTGAAAAATATTAAAACCAGCAAGACAAAATGCCTTCTAAAATATGTGTCAGTCTAGATAGTGCATGTTTTCAGAATATTAATTTCTTTAAAATGAGAATTATAGATAACAGCATTGAGGGTCCAATCTCAGGCCACACCATGTTGATGATGGAGAGGTTGCAATGGGTGCAACATGCTCCCTGTGACAGGCGTCGGTCGGTCCTCCGAGCCCCTAGGGGTGATGGAGAGCAATGGTCTCCGTGGCAGGCCTCGGCCCCACCTCCCGGGTGTTGGGGAATTAGCAGGAAGGTGTGCCGGCCGGAGTCAGTAGCGCGCCCCTCAGGCAGGGGAGCGCCGGGATAGGGGAACACAGGCCCACCCAACTCCACTGCGTTCCAGCCCAGGGCCCTGACAGTGGCGGGAGGCGAAGGTCCCACCACTGGGTCAGCGGGGCAATCCGCACCCACTGACCAAACACACGCACCCCACAGTGTAGTTGGGCCCCTGGGCTACTTCCTACCGGTCTCTCTCAGGCGGGTCGCTCCGGTCCCTCCATCTCCTCCGGGTATTCTGCTGCGGGCAGCTCCGGATCCTCCATCTCCTCCGAGTAATCTGCTGCGGGCAGCTCCGGTTCCTCTGGGTATTCCGCTGCGGGCCACCCCCGCTCCCCCTCGGTATCGGACTCACGCTGGCCCGGGCTGCAGTCAGGCCCCTCCAGGTCCTCTGGGTATTCAGCAGCCGGCAGCCCTGGTTGCCACAGGCCTTCCCCCCGGTCAGGCTCCTCCTTGCCCAAGGCTTCGCCTGGGTCAGCAGCAGGATCGTGAGGGAGCAGCCTGTGTCTGTCTCCCTCCCTGGTGCTCTCCTCACTGGGCAGAGGGCCCCGCCCTTTGTACTTCCTGTCCCACCCTTCCCCTTCCGGGGATTGGCGGAAGCTTGGCCTGGCCCCACCCACTCAGGCTCAGGGGGTGGCTCTTTACCCTCTGGTTCGGAGGGGAGCCACCCTGGCTCCCTACACTCCCCTGCATCAAACTGTGGAAATTAAAGCTGATTCCAGGGAAGAAGAAGCTAATAGTAGTAATGTAAAATTGATGCCGCTTTCCCAGGCAGAATTAGAGTGCTATCTAGTGTGGCAGAAAGCAAGGAGAAGGACCAGAGGTGCAGTAATAATTTTTCATTAATGGTATGTACACATTTTAATCACCCCATTAAGTTAAATATTTTAAGATCCTTTACCTCATTTTTTGTAGAGAATATTGAGGGAGGCATTTTTTGAATGAAGAGATGGTGTTGGCTTGGAGAATAGTTTATGAGGGTATTCCATGCACTACAGGCAGTGCGGAAAAAGGCATAGAAATTAGAGTGGGTGGGAAAAAAAGAGAGGGGCTTTGAGACTGGCTTTACAGGCAAAGTGGACTGAGGGGAATGCAATAAGACATGGCAGAGATTTAGCCTGAGGCAAACTGGAGGAGTATTTGGAATGAGAGAACAAGAAGTTTGAGTTTGATAAAAAGGGCAATGGGAAGTCAGAGAAGGGATTAAACGATGTGGGAGAGCAAGAAATGGCAGAAAGTATGCATTCCCTTATGTTATCAAAACTTGCTTCCCAGTTTTTGGTATACTACTAGCTTCAGAGCTAGTAAAACCTTGATCACAACCTATTGTAGGTCTTGGATTTTAGCTAGCTATTTGAAACGTATGCTGAAATGTTCTTCAGGATTCAGAAATCCATTTATGATTACCTTTTCTTTGGCACATGTCTTAATTACCTATAACTTGCTCTGTTGTTGAATCATACACACTTTTCACCCATTAACAGTTTAACATTTCCTGACATTTCAGCCTTGTACTTTAGTGCTCTGATATATTTTAAAAGGATACAATTTTTACATTCCATCTCTGATGTTTCAGTTTCTACATGAAGAGTACACCCTTTTGTCTTTAGTTTTCAGAATACTTCCTCCGGTGCCCCTTCCAATTATGGTCTTGCCAAAAATAATCCTGAATGCCTTCGATCCTTAGTAAACTGCTTGACCATAGGCTGGTATATTAATGTTTCCATTTGTATACTGCAGTTGTCACTATTGCTAAAGGCCTGGGTATCACAGACTGGGGTTACAATTCTGAAATTTTGTGCCAGTTTGATTTGATGGAAGCACCGCCTTATGTTCAATTTTCTGAATATCTAATATCCCAGGGTGTGCTTAAATAGCAGGGGCCAAAATTGGGTCCAAATAATCAGCAGAGTTACCCTGTTGTTCTGCTATCTGACTTGAACACATGTTTATCACAGGGAATATATTTCTGTGGTTGAAAATATCCCATTAGCTTCTGAACACCAGCATCAAAATCTTTGTCTTCGCTTGTTTATTTGAGGGTAGGAAAAAAATCTATGAGGTCAGGCCACCTGAAGTGCCACAAAAAAGACACATCTCTGAGAGGCATTTGTGATTTTGGAGGCAATTGCAAACTCTGACCAATGTCCAATGGATGTTCAGAAAGGGAAAAGAAACACTGTTATGTTATTTCCATATTATGCTGAGTTGCAAATCTGTTTTTAAGATGCAGTTAGAAATAGGATTTTGGCACTGTCACTTTAAACTGTGTAATACAGAGTGCAAGGTCTAGATATCTTTGTTACCCATACAGTATATTGCAGACTTGAGAGTCTAATTAAAATTATTATTGATAGCTACATCATCTCACCTTGAATGAGGAATGGGAGGAGCATAAGAACAAGAGTGGGGAACTTGGAGTTCTAATCATGACTTGGACACTGATTTATTTTGTGGCCTTGGGTGAGTAATTTATCCTCTCTGAGATGAATCATAGCTTTAAACTACAGCCTTTGGGATGATATGACAGTTCTTCACCTCAGTGGGAGCTCCCAAAGATATTGCTCCTGTGGCAGGCACACTGCCTCAGCGAAGCTTTGAGGAGTGCAGTCAATGTTATGCCCTTTGAAAAAGTGAGCAGTGTTCACTTCCTCTGTCCTCAACCAGAGAAAACCATTTCTAATAAGGCCCACAATTTATTTTTGAGAAATTTAAATTACTCCTGAAAAAGCATCGTAGATTTGTTGCTTAACACCAAGCATCAAGTATATTAAAAGAATGCTTTGTGCAGTTACTTAAAAGGGCTTTATGAAAAAAGTGAAGGTAGAACCCTGCAATATTATGTGGAAAATGTTCTGTTATCATATATAGGTCCTACATTACATTCTACCACTCAGAAAACTCCAGCTGAGTTATTTCTTAAATGCCAGTTATGAATTAATAGATTTGATTTATTTTGATCAGATTTAGTAGAAGAACCAGATGAAAAACAGCACAGACCCAGGATGTCGCCATCCAGAGTTTTGTGCAGAGACCAAAGGGACTTTCTATGAAATTACAGGAGAAAAGGAAGTGTGTATATGTGTATGTGTATGTGGAAAAGGTGTTGTATAGAGGGTACTGGGATTTGTAGTTTACCGAGCAGACGTTAAAGGGAGCTAATGAAGAATCTTATTGACCAGCTGTCGCAAGACAAAGGTTCAGAAAGGATAAAAGGCGAGGAAATTGAAACTGATGACAATGCAATCACTGGAAAAGAAAATGACTTTGCTTTTTTTTGTCCTAATGAAATACATGAAGATGTTGCTCAGGAAGATAAATTTCATAATATGGAAAAGAAACTGGAGGAAGAGGAAGGGCAGAATGACCGTCCTGATAGTTACCGCCAAGAACAATTTTAAGAAATGGCAGGTCAACACTTAAAGCTCTGCAATGGCACAGCCGTGCTGCCGTAGCACTTCGGTGAAAAAGCTACTGTGCCTACGGGAGGGGTCTCCCATCAGCGCAGTTAATCGACCTCCTCGAGAGGTGGTAGCTATGTCGATGAGAGACGACCTCCCATTGACATAGCCGTTACTATGTCCGTCTAACCTCATGAGTCAGGGGTGTGAATTGTTCACACCCCTGGCTAACATCGTTATACTGATGTGTGTTTATAATGTAGTCCTGGCCTCAAAGACAAACAAACGAACAAACAAAACCCAACCCCCCACGCCCACCCCCTGAGATGGAGTATAGTGTATGTAGCTACGTAATTGATGAGGACATGCTATGATTCTGTTTTCTGCTCTGGAGCTGTAATTTTGCTTTCTGGACTTAAATGCCAGGGGCTAGATTGTGCATGGGGTTCCTCACCTGATTAGTCCCAGAGCAGGAGGGAAGGGAGGTGTGGGAATGGGTCAAGCTTTAGTTCCAGCCCTTTCATTTCACTGGCAACAGCAGCCTAGCTAGCAAGAAAGCAGTTTGGAATTTACAATGTAGGCAAGCAGTAAATTACTCACCTCTGGGAGGACCGACAAAACAGGAAAGGAAATATGTTTCAGACAGATGTGTCTATGTCTCAGTGCCTTCAATGTCTATTCCAGCAGTGGGGCATAAAATGCAGCACCCCTTGTTCAGGTCTGTGCCACAAGGCATAATCTAGCCTAAAACTGTATTCACAGCTAATTCCAGGGTCAGGGTTTTATATGAAAAGTATTGAGCAGCCTCTCTCAATTCAGGATTGCTTATCACTATAACAACACGTTGTGGGAGGGCATCTCACAAAAGTTTACCAAAATGACAGGGAGTGGTAAGTTCTAAACTGGCTAGAAATTCAGGTATGCACTCCTTCTATTTGTTTTTTTACATGAAACACCTTTTAGCTAGGAAGTTTGATTTTAGTACATGGAACATTTTTTAAAACCTCTATTTAATCTTTATACTCCATCTCACCTAGTTCCTTTTTTTATTATTTCCCCCCTCCCCACCCCGCCAACCCAGGAAACCTCTTCACTGGTTCTTCACTTTCTCTGATGTCTCTTGTGTTTTTTACAATCCCTTCCTCACCATGTGTAATCTGAAGTATTCCCATACACTGAGGGCAAATTTGAATATGAATGACTTCTATCTTTGGGGTTTGTACTGACACCCATTTCCGTAATAGTTGATTGCCTATTATTTAGAGGAAGTGGTGCAACAAAACACTAAAGAGCGCAAATAAGGTCACCATCAGAAAGCACAGAGGGTGTCTCCTCTGTAACATGCTGCTTTCCTAAATGGCAGCTGCCTTTGGCAAACAGCTGACTCTTAGATGTTTACAGCTGGAGTGGCACAGAATAGAAAACCAAAACAGTTGCACAGACTTGTTAAGCTTCCTGATTGGGCCCGTAGGCTTCTATTCTCAGCACTGCTACTGTTTAGGAGATTAAATCTCCTGATTTTCATAGCTAAAGAGACACTCAAAGTTGCTTTGCCGTGGTTAGAATTGCTCTAAGTGTGATATCTGGGATTAGAGAGAGTCCTATAGCTCCTAATTTTAGAGAGCCAGCCGGGAAGACTCATAGCCTAGAGCAATCTATCCGTGCCATAGAATGGACCTATATCTAGAGCAATGCTGGGCTATGTACTAGCCATTTACCTCTCTAGTTGCAGAGTGTGCCAGCAGTAAGCTTGGAATAAGAGGCAGCCAGAGCCGCCGCAGCAGAAGAGCAAGAGCCAGCAGTCCAGTCAGCACATTCTTCCAGCTGATGGAAGGAAGCAGCTAGAGTCTCCTTCCAGCTCAGGACAAGCAACCACCAGGGCAGGACTAGCAACCCATCCACAATATAGGACAGTGCAGAATCAAGACATCAAGGAGTCACCAGAGTTATCTGAACACTAAGCCAATGAGGGACCAGGGCTAACCAGCAGCATAGAAATTTCCGTGTTCCTAAAGCTTGTTCCTTGTCAGACTGCTGCCTGCTGATCAGGATTAGAGCTGGTCGGGAATTGTTAAAAAAAAAAAAAAAGTTTATTGTTGGAACCAAACCTTTTCACAGGAACATACCAGGCTTGATGAAACCTTCAGGTCCAGGATGGAATTTCTGCTCAGAGAGAGAGAGAGAGAGAGACCCTAAAATATCCCCCCAATATCCTGTTGAGACTCACATAGGGGAGTATCCTGACCGCCCACCAGGATATTGGCTATTCTGGAGTGGGTCTCTTCAGTTAAAGTTTTACTTTTTTTATAAATAACTAAATATTGACTGGCAAAGGAACTTGAACCAGGGTTTCTCACATACCACATGTGTGTTCTCACCAAGGGACGTAAACAGTTCCTCACACAATGCTCTGTTTTGTTTTTTCCAAAAATTGAAAAGGTCTTGGGATTGTCCCAATGTGGGACAGGAACATATTAAAATCTCAAAGAGTCTTTTGGGACAAAACAGCATTTCCCACCCATGACATTTGCTGTCGTTATGTAAACAAAGTAATGCACACTCGCCAAATATCTCCATAAAATCAACAATTTTCTCAGCCTTCTCAACAATTACATAGGGTAGCTACATATATTAGACTGTTTCCTAACTGGTTCCATGTACCTCATAATCAGAAAGGAAGTTAAAGAAATCACGAAAGCACTGAATTTCTGAGAGAGAGAGAGGGAGAGAGAGAAGATTAGAAAATTTTCTATCTGTTCCTTTTTGGGCTACATAGACATTTCCTGAGGCATCTATGACAACAGACACTCTTCATTACTTAAGAAAGCAGTTCTCCTGGACTTTTATCTCCTTGTGTGAAAATTTGCTTTGGAGGGAGGTTCAGTCCCTCCTGCTACAGCAGCACGATTGGACTGATTTCTCCAAGACTGAGGAGGCTCACACTTACATGTGATTATTGAGTGGTGGAGCTGGAGAAAAAGGTTCACCTTTGAGAAGCCAGGGTCTGACCCTAGTAGCATTGATTTACACTGGCGCTCTGGGCAAGCATAGCTAGTCTGAAGTTTGAGTGGAAAGCTTATTTATGCTGAGGCTGGAGGTGGGGGCATTCATCTGTGGGAGTAGATAAGGACTGTCCAGAGTGTGTGTATGTGTGTGCATATAAGAAAAAGAGAAACAGAAAGACAGCGAGCCTGAATAATGTCTCTATGTATATCATTTTAACTCCTGTCGTGTTTGTTTGGCAGTAATAAATTCCCTTGGATTGAAAGAACAAATGTTGATACTTTCCAGCCCCATCAGGCTATTCACTGGCTTCAAGGGGAACAAAACACATTTGTAGCAGGCAGCACAACCAGAGACCCTAGATCAGTGCTACTCTATATAATTAGATTTAGGGTTCAAACCAGATAGATATTTTCCACAATGGTACTTTAGGTACTAGAATTTTTAATTGCATTTGAAATAAACTAATCTCAGTTTTTACCCATATTCTCAGACTTGTTGCAGCAGATGCATTTAAACTCAGGTTAATGAGCAGACAAAAGGAAATATTTAACAGCAAGGGAGAGTCAGGCAGTCTAAAAACAATAGAGTAAAAAAATAATCTATGGCAAAACGGTCAAACTAGAATCGAGAGATGCCTTTAGATAGATTTAGCAGCAACAATATTTCATTTCAATTTACATGAGACAATAAGCCCCCAGCATGAAAATGGGACAACCACATTTTCTTGTCAGACAACCACATTTGAAATTTTAGCTAAGAACGAATAATAGTTACTTATACAGAGGCTGCTGCTAGCCCACAATAACCAAAGATTTTGCACTGTACCAGAAAATCATGATGATAGAATACACGAGCCCTTGCTAAATTCCTGGGAGTTCAGATGGAATTATTTTTAAATATTGTAAGCTGAGTGGACTGAAGAATGCCGTTAGAAATTTTATTATGAGAAAATTAAAATTTCTAACGGCATTCTTCAGTCCACTCAGCTTACAACATTTAAAAATAATTCCATCTGAACTCCCAGGAATTTAGCAAGGGCTCGTGTATACTATTTTAGTAGGTGCTGAAGTTTATGCAACAGTTCGCGAGTTGTCATTATCACCTTATGTAAAACCTGGCAAGAGCATATTGAACATCTGGCTGTTAACTCAGTGCAGCCAATGGCAAACTACACATGCAGGAAAATATAATTTGGACTGCAAGAAACTCAGTATATAAATTGTGGTAGGCCATGGTCTGGCAAAAATTATAGCTATCTATGACTGACCACCCCCACAAAATAAGGAACAGATGAGGTCTCTCTTTTGAGTCACAAGATATTACAGAAAATGTGTTCCATTTTATACCCACATTTTATACTCTGCTCTGACAAGACACATTAAGAAAAAAAAATAAACCAAATAAAATACAACAGAACGAGCTGTGACAAGACTTTTTCAGTCATGGAACAAAAATTATGCTCAGAAATGGTACTTAGGAGCTTAGAGTTTAATTTCTCATTTCTCATTCAAACAGAGGCTTTGGACATATGTATTGGTGTAATATTAAGCCTGGTATTTGAAGGTGATGTGTAACTTGTTTTATTTAGCAACAAAGCAGTTGTTATCAAGAGAACAAAACTGTGCTATTGTAGAAGGAATGAGTTTCCATAAAATGCCCCTTAAAAACAACTGAAATATTATTTACTGGGTGGGCAATTTACAATGGTGAATGACCTTTAACATGATTATCGTCCTTTAACATGATTATCGTCTATGAAAGCAGTAAACTGCCTGTTGACGTGACAGATTTTTTTTATCTTTCGTTCTTTTAAAAATTTGCTGTTAAACATAAATCTGTGAAGAGAGGGAATAGGCAATTATCAGCACTCTGTCATGAATACAATCTGAGCCATGTGAAAGGTTTATGCTTTCAACCAGAGGTAGGGATGAGTATAAAACAAAAGTGCTGTGCTTTATTTAAAAAATGACACTGTTTAGGGGATTGTACAAAGTCTGAAGGAGTATGTGTTTTAAGATACCTTGGAGAAAGCGTGTCTATGGCTTATTTCTGGTCTACAAATAAGTAAGCCTGTTCATACACTTTTGCACTTAAATGTTATTCTTTTTTAAGGTGTAGATTCTTTCTTATTTGTAAAGCAAGTAGTGTTGGCTAGGCTATTTCAGTGGCAGAAGAAAAAGGAGAGTGAAGGGTCAGAGGAACTGCTATTAGGTAGACCTTCTGAGTCCTCCTATGCTGAGGGAGGCACTATAGCTATATAAAATACTATTTGGCTGGAGTAACCTACACAGAGAGGCTCCATTGCCACTCCATAGGCACAGTAAGAGGATTCCTTTCTTCTTCCCCTCACTGTTCTCCTTAGCAACCATCTGATATACTTGAACTGAGAGGCTTTCTTTTTTGAATGTAGTCATCATGGAAAATACCAGACTATTAGCCCTCTATCTTATTTGTCCATGGAGCTCATGAAGCTTAGTAATAGCCATGAATAATCATCCAGATCTTGCTCTGCCAATGTTCGTTACTCCTCACCTGGAGAGTTAAGATAGTAGGTATTGTCTGTACCCATTTAGTCCCTTGCTAGCCAATGCAGGGCAAGTCCCATAGATTTGTATATGTATCCCATTTAAAAATTTGGCATACCTGCTTATGCAGACACTTCGATTCAAAATTTCATCTTTGTATATGTGCAAACAAAACACATTGTTTTGAAAATCTAGTCCATTGTGTATTTTAGGGTAATGGGTTTCCAAAAATATATAAAACTGTAAGTGTATCCTTATGACCTTAATTTCACTGTCTTTTGTGTCTGTTGTTTGAATTGAACTATCCAAACATTATTCAGTTGACTATGATTTAGAATCATTACTTTTTTTAGCTAAAGGCAAATCTGGAGAACTAGTGCATAAACAAATCTGAAGTAAGAAGTTTCACAGCTTTTCATACAATGGCTTTTAAAATTCTCTAAAACCTCTATCAGAAGTCTATTTAATTCAAGAACGGAGAGCACAGTTGAATGTTTAAGAAGATGATACAAATAAGTTTAATTTTTTGAAAGCTGTGCATTTTTCTAAGACAATATCTCATATATTTTATTGACTTTAGCAAGTGTGAAGTCATTGAAGCTATAACGAACAATTTATGATTGAGTATACAAGGACCCCTTGTATTTATAAATGACAGATCTGCAGAACAACTATGAATCAAAATGACCCCAGGTAACTGAACATGACTTGTGCTGCAGGACTATATTCAGCCAAATAATTAAATGAAACCCACAAAGGACTCTGAACATACTTGACGTGAGATATTTTATGATTGCTGCTGGAATAAAGGAAGGGACATACCGGGTTCTCACAGTTTCATTACAGGCTATGATAGATGTTGTATCTAAAGCAAAACAGTAGAGAGCTATTTCTAATGTATATTGGCTCATGTACTTGGTCTATCAAATTAGGTGTTTGTACAGCACTTACAACATTTGATTGTCTACAAGCTTCATAAATATATTTGTCACAAAGCACAGTAACTTTTAAGGCAAATCTTGTTTTTTTCTACTCTAAATATTCAGACACTGCTGATAAATGCTCATGGCTCATTCATGTGACCTGGCATCAGATGGATTATTTTTCAGAAACTGCATTATATATGTGTGTTCAGCCTGTCAGCCTGCTTGACAGAGTCACTGCAATGAGATTTATTACTTTTATTTATGAGGAAGTAGCATGGTATTGTCAAAAGGGGGAGGAGGGGAAGCCCAAGAACAACAAAAGATACCACACCGTTTTTTCTCATCTTTGCTTCTTGTGGTAAGTCTTACATATTTTCTTCCTCTGAGATTTAACATCAATTTGACTGTCCTTATCGCTGAACTCTCCACTGCCACCATAAAGCAGCAGAGACCACACCCGGTGCCAAAAGATGACTAATAGCCACATTCAGCAAAAGCTTCTTGGAGCAATCATCCTTCAGACAACGTGTGAAATTAAAGTCTCTGAGTTTGCTGTGGGTTGAGTGGGATTCCATAAAAGCCAGATGGGTTTATATTATTGAATTGAGTGCAATGGGTGGTGAGAAAAATAACTTGTTGGAAGGTCAAATATCTCATATATTGTCCCGAGGAAGATCTGTGTCCACCTTTTGAGCTGGTGTCATAATTTTTTTATGTATGCAGTGCAACTGTAGCTGTGTTGGTCCCAGGATATTGAGATAAAAGGTAGTTGAGGCAATATCTTTAATTGGACCAACTCCTCTTGGAGAAAGAGACAAGAGCTCTTCTTCTACCTTTCCCAAACCAGAAGAAGAGCTTTGTTTTGTTCAAAAGCTTGTCTCTTTCATCAGTGGAATTTGGGCCAATAAAAATATATATTTTATATAGTGCTGTTAAATGATGAAAAAAATTAATTGTAATTAATCGCACGATTAATTGTGTGATTAATCACCTGCTAAACAATAATAGAATACCATTTATTTAAATATTTTGGATGTTTTCTACACTTTCAAATATATTGATTTAAATTACAACATGGAATACACAGTGTACAGTGCTCACTTTCTATTTATTTTATTACAAATATTTGCACTGTAAAAACAAAAGTAATAATATTTTTCTATTCACATAATACAAGTACTGTAATGCAATCTCTTTATCATGAAAGTTGAATTTACAAATGTAGACTTATGTGCAAAAAATAACTGCATTCAAAAATAAAACAATGGAAAACTTTAGAGCGTACAAGTCCACTCAGTCCTATTTCTTGTTCAACCAATCGCTCAGACAAACAAGTTCGTTTACATTAAAGGATATAATGCTGCCTGCTTCTTGTTGAAAATGTCACCTGAAAGTGAGAACAGGCATTTACAAGGCACTGTTGCAGCTGGCGTTGCAAGATATTTACATGCCAGGTGCAATAAAGATTCAACGTCTCTTCATGCTTCATCCAGCATTCCAGAGGACATGAATCCAGACTGATGACAGATTCTGCTCGATAACAATCCAAAGCAGTGTGGACCGACTCATGTTCATTTTCATAATCTGAGTCAGATGCCTCCAGCAGAAGGCTGATTTTCTTTTTTGGTGGTTCGGGTTCTGTAATTTCTGCAATGGAGTGTTGCTCTTTTAAGACTTCTGAAAGCATGCTCCACACCTCATCTGTCTCAGATTTTGGAAGGCACTTCAGATTCTTAAACCTGTGGTTTAAGGTTTAGTGTAGTGCTGTAACTATCTTTAGAAATCTCACATTGGTACCTTCTTTGCGTTTTGTCAAATCTGCAGCAAAAGTGTTCTTAAAATGAACAACATGTGCTGAGTCATCATCCGAGACTACATGAAATATATGGCAGAATGTGGGTAAAACAAAGCAGAAGACATACAATTCTCTCCCAGGGAGTTCAGTCCCAAATTTAATTAATGCATTATGTGTTTATAATGAGTGTCATCAGCCTGGAAGCTGGTGGAATGGTGGCTCAAGCATGAAGGGGCATATGAATGTTTAGCATATCTGGCATGTAAATACTTTGCAATGCTGGCTATAAAAGTGTCATTCGAACACCAGTTCTTACATTCTGGTGACATTGTAAATAAGAAGTGGGCAGCATTATCTCCCATAAATGTAAACAAACTTGTTTGTCTTAGTGATTGGCTGAACAAGAAGTGGGACTGAGTGGACTTGTAGACTCTAAAGTTTTACATTGTTTTGTTTTTGAATGAAGTTATTTTTTGTACTTAATTCTACATTTGTAAGTTGCATTTTCATGATAAAAAGATAGCACTACAGTACTTGTATGAGGTGAACTGAAAAATACTATTTCCTTTGTTTATCATTTTTACAGTGCAAATATTTGTAATAAAAATAATAATATAAAGTGAGCAATGTGTACTTTGTATTCTGTGTTGTAATTGAAATAAATATATTTGAAAATGTAGAAAAACATCCAAAATATTGAATAAATTTCAATTGGTATTCTATTGTTTAACAGTGTGATTAAAACTGCAATTAATCATGATTGTTTTAATTGCCATTTTTTTTAGAGTTAATCTTATGAGTTAACTGCGATTAATTGACAGCCCTAATTTTTTAACAATCTGCAGTATTGCAAATGTTGTAGCTGTTCCCATTTCAGAATTTTGCTTAGGCATGATATCATATTGCAAGGGTTACTACATAGCATGCTATGATAGTCACAGGAACTTAGAGCCCTTTTAGTAGGAAACAATCATTTTCTCTTTCCATGCTAAATTTTAAATAAATAAAAGCTCAGAAAAAAAATCAAGCGGGCTAAAAGGAAAAAAATATATTTTAAAAAATAAATATTTTAAAAGTCCATTTTTAAAAGTCTGAGAAAATGCAACACACACACACACACAAACACACACAGAATAAGGCTGTTCTATAATCATCTCAGGATTCTGAGCTTAAGCTCTCTCCGTTATCACGCTGTTACTGTTGGCAAAGCTTGTCAACGTATGTATACCTTTAAAAAATCATATGTATTTACTTTTGAAGTACTTTTAAAGCATTTTTTATCTTGAAAGCACTTGCTGTGCTTTCCAACAATTATAACTTCCACTTTACAGGCGAGGAAACAAAGACCCTAATCCCATCATTGGATCTGTGCATAGAGAACCATTTCAGTTTGTGGGGTTTTCCACAGGCACAGAAAGTTGCCTAAATGGAGCCAATTGTAGGAATGGAGCCAAAGTGGTGGTCTGAAATGTAACTCATCTGCCAGGTGAAAATCATAGAATCATAGAAGATTAGGGTTGGAAGAGACCTCAGGAGGTCATCTAGTCCAATCCCCTGCTCAAAGCAGGACCAACTAAATCATCCCAGCCAAGGCTTTGTCAAGCCAGGCTTTAAAAACCTCTAATGATGGAGATTGCACCACCTCCCTAGGTCCATTCCAGTGCTTCACCACCCTCCTAGTGAAATAGTGTTTCCTAATATCCAACCTAGACCTCTCTCACTGCAACTTGAGACCATTCCTTCTTCTTCTGTCATCTGCCACCACTGAGAACAGCCTAGCTCCATCCTCTTTGGAACCCCCTTCAGGTAGTTGAAGGCTGTTATCAAATCCCCCCTCACTCTTCTCTTCTACAGACTAAATAACCCCAGTTCCCTCAGGCTCTCCTTGTAAGTCATGTGCCCCAGCCCAAGTTGGCATGTGCCCCAGCCCCAGTCGGCAGCAACAAAGGTTGGATTCAATATCTAGAGGTTCCTCGTAACAATACAAAACATAACTGGTTTTGAGAACTGTCATAAATATAAAGGGAAGGGTAACCACGTTTCTGTATACAGAACTATAAAATCCCTCCTGGCCAGAGGAAAAAACCCTTTCACCTGTAAAGGGTTAAGAAGCTAAGATAACCTCGCTGGCACCTGACCAAAATGACCAATGAGGAGACAAGATACTTTCAAAGCTGGATGGTGGGGTGGGGGGCGGAAACAAAGGCTCTGTATGCCTGTGTGATGATTTTTCCGGGACCAGGTCAGGAATGCTCTTCAGAACTTCTGTTAAGTTTGTAAGTAATCTAGCTAGAAATGCATTAGATTTCCTTTTGTTAAATGGCTGGTAAAATAGGTTGTGCTGAATGGAATGTATATTCCTGGTTTTGTGTCTTTTTGTAACTTAAGTTTTTGCCTAGAGGGATTCTCTATGTTTTGAATCTGATTGTAAGGTATTTACCATCCTGATTTTATAGAGGTGATTCTTTTACTTTTTCTTTAATTAAAATTCTTCTTTTAAGAACCTGATTGTTTTTTCATTGTTCTTAAGATGCAAGGTTTGGGTCTGTGTTCACCTATGCAAATTGGTGAGGATTTTTACCAAGCCTTCCCCAGGAAAGGGGGTGTAGTGCTTGGGGGTATATTTTGGGGGGAAGACGTCTTCAAGTGGGCTCTTTCCCTGTTCTTTGTTTAACATGCTTGGTGGTAGCAGCATAGGGTTCAAGGACAAGGCAAAGTTTGTACCTTGAGGAAGTTTTTAACCTAAGCTGGTAAGAATAAGCTTAGGGGGTCTTTCATGCAGGTCCCCACATCTGTACCCTAGAGTTCAGAGTGGGGAAGGAACCTTGACAAGAACCCACGCAGTAATCTGGAAAAACCAAAACACCAATCCTGGGTACTTCCTCACTCACAAGTTCTGAGTCTGTGTATATGAAAGAAAACTTTCATTACAAGGAAAAGTGAACCCGGCATTACTTTGGGAAAACAATGCAACCACAATTCTAAAACATGAAGCACAAGAAAACACCCTCTCCATAGTGTTCTTTGCCTCAGTTTTCCACCTTTTCGTGTGAACGTCTGATGAATGAATCTCCCTTTAACATGCCACTCCCGTTTCTTTGAGCTCCATCCCACTCATAGTTGGTTGTCCTTAGTTAGTGACAATCCAGAGTTCAGAGGTGGATTCACATGGGTCCATTTCCGATCCCTGAAAATAGGATGGTGGCACTGAGCAATGCCTCTGCAGCTGCTGCCACTGTAATTTCTGCTGCTTCTCACTGGTGCTGTTATCTCTGCTGCCACTGGACACTCGCTGCCACCTCTCATCTCTGCCACTGCTATCACTGCCACTTTTGGGAGGTCATGTTCTGAGGTTCACCCTCTTAGTCCAGTTCTTAGTGATTTCTGCTCTTATTTATTTCACTGGTAGCAGGGAACCACTATGCCAGTGCCTCTGCTGTCTGTCACTGCCACACTGTCCCCATACCGGGTCATAAAGCTCAGCCCTTAGAGCTGCTCATGAATGATTTCAGCTCTAGCAATCCACTGAACAGAAACACGGACTCTCAATTTGAGTCCAGTCAGCTCTATCTTTAAACACTGGAGAGGGAAGAGTCAAATGGTGCCAGGACTCTGTGGGCAGACCCCCATACCATCAGTTAGGAACACCTGTCTCCACTCCTTCTCATCTTCAGTGAGATTTGGCATCCTCACCCTGCTTAGTAAGTGAGGCTCAGTATAGGATGACCCCCTCAATCAGTGCATGCTAAGCGCAGTTCTGCTGCCCGTTACTTGTGCAATAAGGATAAGAACATTTCATTACCAAAGCATTCAATGCCAAAGTGATTTGTAACCCAAAACCAGCCAAAATTGATTACTTTGGTAAAGCAGTTCTGTCTGCTGAACACCTAGGTAGAGTAGGTGTGTTCATGCAAATATGCAGTGCTCCTGAAGTCTTTTCCCCTATTGTGTCACTAGATGTCAGGAAAGAGCTCAACTCAGACCCTTCTTACAGATAGGCATAACCAATTGTCAGACCACACAACAAAGACAGGTGTGCAAAACATTGCACTCAAAATCTGCCCTGTTTCCCATTTAACCTGCATTAGCACCCTTACTGTGGGTTAGTAAAATTAATTTCATATTCATTAATTTGTTGTCAATACTGGATACAAATTCAGTGGGACTCTGCACAGGAGCACAACACCTGTGTGAGTCTCTCCTTCCCAGAATCAATCATTTCACTCTTACAGCATGGGGTGTGTTGTAATAGTTGGGCCCACAAATTTACCTTACTTGTAAAATCAACTGTGAAAAGTGACTGAAAGTTCATAAAATGTCACGGTAACCTATAACAATAAACATTGATGGGAAAAGTTTCAAAAGGGAGATAGGCTACACTAATCAAAAAAAAAAAAAAAAGAAGAAGAAGAAGAAGAAAAAAGATGGCTGATATAATCCAAGGACTGTGTTAAAATCATGCTTGATAAACAAGAGAGATGTGTAACTGGAAATCAACAAACCAAAATTTAGGCCTATATTTTGGACAAAATAATGAGGGTACGAGCTATTCATCCAATTGCTCCCTTTGGGGGTTCTTGTAAGAAAATACTTTTTGGGGAAAAAAATCAAGAAGAAGAAGCCTTCTGACAATGACTGCTGGCTGGGAGAGGAGTGAACAGGAAGTTGCACTCTTCACCATCATGGCAGCCACTCCCACTGTCTTCTGGGGCCCCAAGATTCACTATGACACTGATGGGCCTTTGTCATCCTAATCCTGACCAGACTGGGCCAAAAGAGGAATCCAGGTGACATCACCACCTCCCCTGGCTCTGGCTAAATCCTGACCACCACCTGGGATGTGAGACTTTGTCACTTCACCCCTCCACCCTCATGTGTCCTTTCCCTTCCCCATCTTATTTCTTTTCCTTCCAGTTGGCTTCTGTTTAATCAGAGTCTGGCTTAGTTGGCAAAGACTGTAGATTTTGCAACCCTGTTGTAAGTCTGTGACCAGAAAGAGGCAGATAACAGCAATGTCTTAAATAGCCCAATGCTGATCCAATGTGCCATGTCTCAAAGTGCCTATAAGACTATGTATTTCTCCAGCAGTTAGACTGCAAATGAGAATCAATGCCAGAGACAGAAGCTGTGTTTTCTATCTTTGCTGTTCTTTTCTTTCCTCTTTCTTGTGTGTTTGTCTTATTTTATCTTCTAGGAAATGGGATCAGACTTCAATAGCAACAGCAATAACAACAGTTCCAGCCCATTTCAACCAACTTCTTCTCTTTTCATAGAAAAGACAGTTATTGTCATCTTTATAGTATCTAAAAGACTGTCAAACAAAGAATGTTTCCCTATGAAAATGTTAAAGAGCTAAAAGAAAAGGGAACAAGAGTTATCATTAAAATAAAAGCCTTATTTAATACTTTATGTTTGAAAAGCTTTAACTGCTTTTCCTTCTTTTTCTGTATCTTTAATAAAATGTTAAAAGGATATTTAATGCTGTGTTTGCCATGGTACTAAGCAGGCCGAAGTCTCTGTATACCAAACCCAGACGTTGTGTAACACTGTTTAGTATTGGACAGTTTCAGGGTCATGTTAGCACCTTTGACTCTTTGAGTCTATATGTTCTATCAACATGAATTTAACACAGTGAGACTCCTAGTTAATATAAGAAGCCCCAGCACTGCACTCTGCCTTCCCACCAATCATCACACCTAAATCCAGTCCTGCTACAAACAATGAAAAACCAAAACTGAAGATTTTCTTCTTGTTTAACCCTTCCCCCATTTCTCCCCTTGGGTTCTGCTGTGCCATTTGAATAAAAGCAATATGATCCAATACATTTATTTTCTTATTTTTAATTCAGGTAAATGTAACACATTCTAGACTTTCCCTTATACCTTTCTTCTCACATTGTCTTGTGAAGATGTTGAGAGAGATAGTGAGTAAGGATTTCAGGATCAGATCCTAAATATGCATACAGTTTAGCCAAATGACTTCTAAGGCAGGAGACAATAACTGATTACAAATATCTGTAGGGTATTCATTTAAAAAGGGAGATAAAATGTCTTGCAATGAGAGGTGTGGAGGCCCAACAAAAGCAACCTAGGAAAATCATTGAAAAATATCCACCTACAGTCCTCAGTTGAGAATGCAGCAGATGTTTGAAGAGAAGACTGAGATACAAGACTAACAGTAGCAGCAAAATGGCAGCTTCTATTTGGCTGGATAGCCTGGGAGCTCACGTAAGGAAGAAGCAGTCTAAGGTGCATGGTGACACTGGACCAAGAAAGATGCGTCTACAGTGGCAGAGCTCAAGGAAGAAGGAACCTGATTTTCTCTGGCTTGGTGGAGCATAGCCTGAAGGATGCAGCCCATAGTGTAGGCAATCATGTGAGAGGTATAGACTAAGGAAAAACCCCTGTCTCCTTCTGTTTTACAGGCCCTCCTGAGGCCCCTTCAATTGCTATTATTTACTCTGTTTGTTAGCATCCTTTCAGTTAATCAAGATTCCCCATTTATATTGGCACCTCAAGCCCTACTTTGGGCATTTTATACTGGTTTTCAGTTAGCCATATGGTGCTGAAATTAAGGTGAGCTAAATTATTCAGATATCAGAAATTCCACTAAACTTTTGTACTTAACAACTTATCTATTGTTGTGTCAATTATAGGTAATTTCCATTTTAAAAATAGCATGTTCCTGGAGCAGTGTTGTTGCTGTTATAATATGCTGATGGTATTTTTTTTTGTTTAAATATCTGAGGTAACTTACAGAGCCCAATTTTACATTCCTTGCGCACTAAGAACTCCTGTGAGAGTCACTGGGAATTTTGAATGCAAAGAATAAGACCTGCAGCATTATGATGCCAAGTTGCAGCACTGAAAAAGGAACAAATTAAGTTTAAAAATTACTAAAAAGGAGCCATAGTTAACTTTTATAATTCTTTGTACACTACATTACAAACATGTAGTGCTGCCAAGTTTTTTTTGAAGAAAAGAACACCAGGCTTCTGCATAAACCCTTGTTTGATCTTTCAAGCTTTAACAATTATTTGAAGTACAGCAAACAATGCAAGTTCAGCTGAAGTTTAGCAGATGCAATAAGTCTTTGTCACGAGCTGGGTGGTAGTAACAAACTCTAGGGAATATTGAGAAGTTATTCATTTCCCTAAGTGTTAAAGTAGGTCAAGGCCAAAATAAAAAGGTCTGTCTCTTTCATGAAGAAATTTCAAGTACAGGTATAGTGGTTATTTACAAGGGAGGCAAACTGAGCTTGTAGCTGGCAGCAATAAGATAGACTATGTAAGCAATCCTTCTTTCCAGCAGAGGACCTAAGATTCTCTTTGACACTGATTGGACATGGCACCTGGCACAGTAAACAATGCTACAATTAGTTATGTTTTCTTGACAAAATAAAAACAATCCCCTGTGGTATTTTTAACATTACCCTGGGCCCAGGCTGATCCACAATAATAACCATTTTGTGGGGCTGAGTTTGCCCGTAAATAATTGAAGACTGCAGATGAGGAAGCAACATGATCATGACAGTCTGGAGAAGTTGGAAAGGCTAGACAAAAACAGAAAGATATTGATTCCTTAGCTTGCTTGCATAAGATTACAGTGCTGGTGTGAAATGTTTTCTCTGTTCAAAAGAAAAGACAAATGATAATGATAATTAGAAAAAACAGAGATGGCTTCCAAAATATTTGAGATTTTTCTGACAATTAGTAAATTTAGATTTTCTACTGCATGGTGTAGTTCTTAATCTGTATGTGCAGGTTTTCTAATGCTTTAGATATGTTACTTTTTAATATACTGACAGATATTTTAGACATTTCAGTGTTTACTAAGGCTCCCCATTCAGTAAAAATATCCCATTTTATACATGTGTAAACTCTGGTGTACAGAGCTTAAGTGATGCTTCAGCTTCATTTAAGCAACATTTCCTTTGAAACCAAACTTTAAATCCATTTTGATAGATTCTGTGAAGAAATGTTAGTCCCTGAGAGATCTGGAGAGAAAGCAACAAATGTGAGCAGAGGAGAGGAGAATATCACAGAAAAGAAGAGGATAGAGGACTGTCACAGAAGGCAAAGGGGAGTAGCTGTGAAGATCAATCAAGCATTGAAGATGATCAAGGAACAGCTATGTGGACCAAGCAGGAGCTTGGGAGAGGGGCAGGGAGCATTAGAGAGAGCTGCAGGGCATCAGCAAGGAGGATGTTATTGAAAGCTATTATTTTCTCAAATGATTAGTGATTTTGGGTGCCAAATTTGAAACATCTTATAGTAGTTTGATTTCCAGATAGTGCTAAGCACTATCCTCTGAAATACAGGCTCCTTCTATATATTTAAAGATAGGCACCCAAAAGCCCCCCTCAAGCACCCACAACCACTAGTCACTTGAAAATCTTGGCCTAAGTGACTTGCCCAAGTTTACACCATAAGTCAATATCAGAGTTGAGAACCAAACCCAGGTCTCTTAATATACCTAGAGCTAGTCTTGCTTTACTCCACAAAGTCATATTTTGCTTTTAGTTAGAAGCACTGAAATTACCATCTACATTCTCTTTTGGCTATAAATGTTATTATCGATCATTCCCAGTTAAGAGATTTATTGTATTTATAAGATAAATATTTTTCAAAATTTCTGCCGGTGATTTTCTATTTAGTCCAGTCATCTTCTAGACACTACATCACTGAAGTACTCTGTAAGTTTCACACAAGTGGAATGTGCATGATGCCACAGGATTTCAGCACTTGTACTCTATATAATAGCATTCGTTACCTCAGGAAAGCCTGCATCTTGCTTACTGATCTGAGACTCTCTTTCATTTCTTCCCAACTGAAACTCCTGCAGTATACACTGCAAGACAATCACTCACTCACTTATTGAATGAAGAATTGGATTGGGACCTATATGTACAATTGGATTGGGACCTATGTGTACAAACCCTGTCCTTTTGTGAGAGTGTTTTGTGGACCCGCCTTTAGATATGTTTTTCATGGCCCTTTTTTCATTCTTAGGACTAGGATATGTTTGCACTGAATTGATGAGTCCTGGCTTCTTCAGTTTAAAAGTTGTATATATATATACACAAACATATAGTGCTGCCATGTATATTAGGATCCTGTTCATAAAAATGCTCTCTTCTACATTGTTCTCTACCCATCTTGCTAAAGGATTCCTACCTAACTCAGTACCCGTGAGCTCCAGTTTCTTACATGGAGGATCATGCAATAACTTCAACTTTCAGAGTGAGTGAGCTTCAGGCCCTAGTGATTGACCTATTTTATACCAAATTTTACAAGGCTAAGGTGGCACCACAGATTTCTCCAAGATTCCTCTCCAAAGTGGTTTCAGACATGCTCCTTAATGAGCATATTTTCCTGCCCAAATGCCCATGCCCATGCTACCTTTCTTCATGCACTTAAGGCTGAAAGGTGCTCGGGTGCTATTTTGAAAGCCTTTGTCAACCAACGTTTCGCTTCATTTGACACCAGTTTCATGGGCAATGCCATTACCAAGAAGACCAGGTCTAAATTATTGTCTGATTGGCGTAAAGCTGAGAACCATGTCAAGGAAGATTAGAACTGAGGCACTTCATTGCATGCCTCAGGGATATTTCCATTATAGATGTCTGCAAAGCAGTCACATCGTCCTTATGCCATACATTTACAAAGCAGTAGTGCCTGGATTCAACCTCTAAGGTTGAAACACTGCTTCGAGGTCTCAGCCCTACAGACTCTGTTTCCAAATTAGGGATGCGAAAACTTTCTCTCCTTAAAGTTTGTTCTTCTGTGATGTCCCATAGTGGAGTTGGTGGGTTTGGGAGATGTCTTAACCTACTGCTGGTAAAGGACTGAATATGGTCCACCCTGCACCTCATATCAGTGTAATTTTTCAGGAGGATATCCATATGTGGAGGACAAGAAGGAAATGTTGGTGAATGCCAGAGAATATATTCCCAAAGGTATGGAATACTGGAAATAGTCTTGGAGGAGTTGGATGAATGCACAGAGTACAAGTGTGGTGGTCAAAAGTGCATAAAAAATGCAATTTATTCCACAGCCCTCAATTCTCATGGTTCACCTCCAATCTATGCTTCAGTGTGTATAGGCCAATTCAGGCCTCTTCACCTGCATGGAAAATCCTGAATTTTACTTCTTTTCTGGTCAGTTCCTGGATTTTTGGATTGGAGCCGCCTGTTTACAGATCCAGCTGAAGCAGGAGAATCATTGAATTGGTTCATGGTCAGCTCATGTGTCTTATTGATGGAAAGCCAATTTGCCCTGCAACTCACCCAATTGGAGCTAACAGCTCCCTGAAGAACTGCTCTTTCCCTGATAAAAGGCTGCTTTGCAGGGAATATTCTGTGCCAACAGTAGTGAATAGAGCAGAAGGAGATACATGATAGTGATGGACCTGACAGAGAGTGATCCTTGCTCTCACGCTGAAGAGTGGAGAGTCTTCTGTTCATTTCTGCTGACAGGAAGGTGCATTAAAGAAGCCCGTAGAGTGATATTGGGGTATGCTATCCACGGAGTTGACTTTGGCGTAAGAGGGGAAATTGTGTTGTCAATTTTAAAAAATACTAAAACATTAATCAATGAGCATATAATAGCCTGGGCAATAACTTCTGTTTAAAGCGATATTGGGGTAAAAGTTACAAGTGGGGGTAAGAAAAGCAATCAGACACTTAACAATATTTGGGAAGAAGGACGTTATGGAATAGTTTATATAAAAATAATAAAAAGGCATACTAACAAGACACATGCTTGACATCACCCTGGTCATTGTGCTCATATGTTTTATTTTCCCGCCTCTCCCTGCCAGTTCCTGAAGTCATGAATAAACCTGAATCTCAGCTTTCTTTAAAAAAATAAAAAGTAAGTTTTTAGTCCTCGTGGTTGTGGAGAAAGATCAGGAAAATATGAACCCTAAAAGTTGACACACCGGAGGCAAATAAAAGGACCCAAGAGTTATTTTTACAATTCTTGTGATTTTTCAAGCCCACTCTCATTATTTTGGGAATAATGATTAGTGACTTCTGAAGGCCTGTGGTTTGGGAACACTGCACTACTATTAGTATTTATTTCTATTGAGATAACTCCCCAAGTCCTCAGAGTTTACAGTTTAATTAATGAAAAGACATCACAAATTATTGTAACAAACCATAGGTGGAAAAAGTAAAGGAGGACAAATATATCAGGAATAAAATCAAATGATTCAATAGTCTAGCCAGGTGCACAATGTTATAGATCCAAACCATTTTTTTAGAAATTTTGCCTATTTCTATTTTCCAAAATACCACATTCTATTTAATTATCTTTACCTTTTTCACTATACTGAAACCCTGCTAAAATAACCACTTATCCTTGATCTTCTCTCCACTCCATGTTGTCCTCTCTCATGACAATGAAGACAACTTTTCTCTCATTGCTCTTCCTATGCCTTCCCGTGCTGAATGAAAGTGGTCTCGTGAGGGCAGAGGAAAGGGGATAGCATGCCCTGAGCTCTCCAGCTCCTGGTAAAGTTGCTGTTGCAGACACAGAGGGACTGTGGTACTTGAATCAACCAGGGAGAGAGAAAGTCAGAGAGGATGATATATCATCAGAGCAGATAGATATTCAGAACTAATTATGGAATGTGTGTTGTGCTGAAATTATTACTGGGGTCCAGAAGTCACAGAGGCTGTTCATCCCAGCTCTGCTGATGCAGGGTCATAGAATCATAGAATATCAGGATTGGAAGAGACCTCAGGAGGTCATCTAGTCGAACCCCCTGCTCAAAGCAGAACCAATCCCCAACTAAATAGAACCCAGCCAGGGCTTTGTCAAGCCTGATCTTAAAAACCTCTAAGGAAGGAAATTCCACCACCTCCCTAGGTAACATATTCCAGCGTTTCACCACCCTCCTAGTGAAAAAAAGTTTTTCCTAATATCCAACCTATACCTCCCCCACTGCAACTTGAGACCATCATTCCTTGTTCTGTCATCTGCTACCACTGAAAACAGTGTAGATCCATCCTCTTTGAAACCCCCTTTCAGGTAGTTGAAAGCAGCTATCAAATCGCCCCTCATTCTTCTCCTCTGCAGACTAAATAATCCCAGTTCCCTCAGCCTTTCCTCATAAGTCATGTGCTTCAGCCCCCTAATAGTTTTTGTTGCCCTCCGCTGGACTCTTTCCAATTTTTCCACATCCTTCTTGTAGTGTGGGGCCCAAAACTGGACACAGTACTCCAGATAAGGCCTCACCAATGCCAAATAGAGGGGAATGATCATGTCCCTTGATCTGATGGCAATGTCCCTACTTATACAGCCCAAAATGCTGTTAGCCTTTGTCAGGATTTCCTCCCCACTCTGAACTCTAGGGTACATATGTGGGGACCCACATGAAAGACCCCCTAAGCTGATTTCTACCAGCTTAGGTTAAAAACTCCCCAGGCACAAATTCTCCCTTGTACCTTGGATTAAAGTAACGCTGCCACCACCAAGTGATTTAACAAAGAACCAGGGAAAAGGACCACCCGGAGTTCCTCTTCCCCCAGCAATCCCCCCAAGCCTTTACACCCCCTTTTCTGGGGAGGCTTGAGAATAATATCCTAACCAATTGGTTACAAAATGATCAAAGACCCAAACTCCTGGGTCTTGGAACAATGGAAAAATCAGTCAGGTTCTTAAAAGAAGGATTTGATTTAAAAAAAAAAAAGAAAGGTAAAAATCATCTCTGTAAAATCAGGATGGAAAATACTTTACAGGGTATTCAGATTCAAAACACAGAGGATTCGCCTCTGGGCAAAACCTTAAAGTTACAGAAAACAGGAATAAACCTCCCTCTTAGCACAAAGAAAATTCACAAGAAAAACAAAAGATAAACTAATCCACCTTGCCTGGCTTAACTATGCTGGCTGCAATATTGGAGACTTGGATTTGGATGGGTTGGAGAAGATGGATTTCTGTCTGGCCCCTCTCAGTCCCAAGAGAGAACCCCCACACAAAACAAAGAGCACAAACAAAACCTTCCCCCTTCCCAAGATTTGAAAGTATCTTCTTTCCCCATTGGTCCTGTTGGTCAGGTGCCAACCAGGCTATTTGAGTTTCTTAACCCCTTACAGGTAAAGAGGAATTCTAGGCTACCCTTAGCTGTATGTTTATGACAGCCTTCTTGGCAACAAGGGCACACTGTTCACTCATATCCAGCTTCTTGCTCACTGTAACCCCTAGATCCTTTTCTGCAGAATTGCTGCCTAGCCGCTCGGTCCTTAGTCTGTAGCAGTGCATGGGATTCTTCCGTCCTAAGTGCAGGAATCTGCACTTGTCCTTGTTGAACCTCATCAGATTTCTTTTGGCCCTATCCTCTAATTTGTCTAGGTCCCTCTATATCCTATCCCTACCCTCCAGCCTATCTACCACTCCTCCCAGTTTAGTGTTATCTGTGAACTTTCTAAGGGTGCAATCCACACCATCCTCCAGATCATTAATGAAGATATTGAACAAAACTGGCCCCAGGACTGACCCTTGGGGCACGCCATTTGATACCGGCTGCCAACTAGACATGGAGCCATTGATCACTACCTGTTGAGCCCAATGATTTAGCCAACTTTCTATCCACCTTATAGTCCATTCATCCAGGCCATACGTCTTTAACTTGTTGGCAAGAATACTGTGGGAGACCATGTCAAAAGCTTTGCTAAAGTCAAGGAATAACATGTCCCCTCTCTGAGGAGAGGGGAGGGAGGGATTAAGGCTATGTCTACACTACAGTTTATGTTGGCATAATTTATGTCACTCAGGGGTGTAAATAAACACCCTCTGAGCGACATAAGTTACACTGAAATAAGTGCTCATGTGCAGAGTGCTATGTTGGTGGGAGCTTCTCCTGCCAACATAGCTTCTGCCATTCACAGAAGTGGTTTTATTATGCCGATGGGAGAGCGCTGTCTCCTGTCAGCATAGAGGGTCTTCACCAGACACGGTGGGGTGGGGCAGTTGCATCGGTACAACTGTGCCGCTGTGGCACAGTGTATGTAGACATGTCCCTGGCTGCCACAAGGGAAGGGGAGAATTCATGGAGCCCTGTGGTGAGGGAGTGGGGAGGTTGTCACAGAATTGTGCTTCCAGGATCTAAAAGCATGTCTATCCATGGGTTTTTTAGAAGAGCTATTCCTAAATAACTCCACTCTGAACTTTTCTTTCCTTTTCTTTTTTTAAAGATACTTCTATCCCTCCTGGTTATGAAGAGAACATTGAAAGTGTAAACCAATGGAGTACAGCCTTTCTGAGAATGCAACCAGCCTGAAACACGACCTTTGGGAGATGTGAACTGCCTCATTCTTTTCAATAGTTTGTTAAACTCTGAAGCATAAAGATGAACTTATAGAGTGGGGTTTTCAAAAGCAGCGAAGAAAGCTGGGCACACGGGCGTTGAGTGCCTAATTCCCCTTTATGAAAATCTCACCCATGAGTTTTAACACTGTTAACTATTTCACTGCTGATCAATTTAACAGGAACATCGACTTAATGTACTTTTCCCATAATCCTAAATTGTTTTTCACGCTTCCCTGGGTTTCCAAAAACCCTAGAACTCTTTCTTACCCAATTGCCAGCAACCCCACAAGCTTCTCTGATGCAGTTCTGCACTGTCAATATAAAATCTACAGTATATCAGACTGTAAATATGAAACAGAATAAAAATACTGAATTTAATATGAAAGTAAATAGCCCAGCTGCTCTACCAGTTGTATAATTCATTTTCACATGAAATTCATTAATTACATCCCTTACTCTTCCTTCTCCTACCCCAAGTTTGTAAAATGGTGTCAGAATTTCCAATTTTCTGCACTAGAGGGATGCAGAATCCAGGGACCCTGTCACACAATTTAGGTCCAGCTTGCCTCAAAGTAAACAGGTCCTTTCCAGGTATTTGTACGTGGGGAAAATAGTCAGCTGTGGACAAACACTTCTATATTTGCCACATCATCTGCTACTCTCATGGCTGATTTCACTTGATACACTCAGTTTCTTGACACAGTGCATAGTACTCTGATTATTTAGACTTCTTTTCCAGTCTGTCTCCAATAAACAAAAATTTGCTGGTTCTTGATATTTCAACACAATTTAGAATTTTTTTTTTTAAAGTGGGAAAAAATGAAAACATTTCTGTGAATTTTTCCCCCTTCCTGTCTCTTTCTCTCCCAACTATCTCTAATATTTAATAGTCATGTAGATATAAAGATATTTTGCTACATTTCTGCTGGAATGATTACTCTGATTCTACAAACTAATTTTACATTACATCCTGAAAGGTTAGTTTTGCTCTAGGGAAGCAGAAAGCATTGAGTCTGCCAATCTCTTTTTCCAATCCTTAACACATTCTGGAGTTCCATATTTTTGGCAGTGTTTTTTCTCTGATTTGGTGTCACAGTGAATTGGACAAAGCTCTTCCATAATTGTCAGTTTCCACAGTTATTTATAATGTTCCTGCATCAGTCATATTTAAAGGTTGTCTAAACATGGAACAGCAACTACCAAGGTGTTATTAGACACATGTTCTTCTTGGAAATTGCACCTAATCATGCAAAGTAGTCTTTATCATCACACTGGCACACATTTAAGCTCTTCTACTTATCAGGGGAACAAGTGCTTTGCAATTAGTAAAAAAAAAAAAATTAAAGAACCTAGAGCAGAATATTTTAAGATATTTAGGAGCCTAAAGACAGTGCCTAGTGTGATTTACAAAAGCACATTGGCACCTAACAGCCATTGAAATCACTAAGCTAGTTGTAGCTTTAGGCATCTAAATACCTTTTGAAATTTGGCCCTTAGTCCTCAAATATTTTGCAAATTTGCATGTCCATTCTCCAGCAAAACACCTCAGAATCTGATTACAGTGAATCTCAGCAACATGCAGCTTGCTTCAGCTGAATTTGTGGAAAGAAGAATTGGGAAAAAAACCGTGAACTAAAATGCTTAAACTTAATGGAGTTGAGAAAGCTAATCACTGCATTTCTGCATCCGAATAACTCCAAGTCCGGTGATATTAGTCATTTTGGCTGACTCACTGGGCCTCTGAGTGATTGGAGAATCCAGACATGGACATATTTCACACAGCTCCTTTCATTCTGAAATATCCCAGACCACTTCACTATCTGCATATATATATAACCACCACTCAAATGAATGCAGACACTCTATGAAATCCCAGTGTCTGCTAGGACTGGAAGACATCTCTACAGTTCCTTAATATATTTCTGCATGTCCACTATGGAGGAAGCCCGGTGCTTGCCACTTTTAGAATTAGACTGCACAAAACACTACAAGATGTTTCATCGGGAAGGATCCTGTATACCTAGAGGATGGAAAATTTTATCTAAAATTTATTATCCACATATAACTACTATGATTAAATGAATATTATGAGTGTGCAATAGTACTAGTCCTAATACACAGATACAGGAACATGCACTTCCAAAGGTTTGCTGTTAGCCTAGAAGGGATCACAGAAGGTTGTTATGAGTATATTAGATAAGAGGAGTTTCACTCTGTTGAATGGGTGGGAGTTTGTTGTACTGAAATACTAGGTCCTTTCACAAGTTTCATCAAAGTATGTAATGTTTCGGACAGGTTGGTATATATCTGCCTAGATACTGAATCAACAAAACTTGTTTTAGAGTAGCAGCCGTGTTAGTCTTTATTCGCAAAAAGAAAAGGAGGACTTGTGGCACCTTAGAGACTAACCAATTTATTTGAGCATAAGCTTTCATGAGCTACAGCTCACTTCATCGGATGCATGCTGTTGCTCACGAAAGCTTATGCTCAAATAAATTGGTTAGTCTCTAAGGTGCCACAACAAAACTTGGTAATTTGAGAACTGATACATTTATCTTTAGTTTTGGTTAGATACTACCCTTTATAATTAATGTTCTCCTTTGGACTGTCTAAGATAGACTCAAAGAAGGTTTAAACTAGGAAGATTATGCAGATTTTGATGCATTAATTTGGATATAGTAATAGCATCAGTTTTTGCAGCAACTTTAAATCAAATTTCAATATAACTGCGTGAACAACTAGGAAATGGTTATAGGCAGCCCGTTTGATGTAGCAGGAGATTGACGAGGGAAGCAAGAGGAAAGGCTTTGTGGACTGCAGTCTGTTCTACACAGGAGAATCCTTTGTCTTATGTTGCTTCATGAGTTTTTGTGTTTCAATAATATATTGTGTTCTGAGGCAAGGGCCTGAAATAGACTCAGGCACGCCACTGATCCTTTCCTGGGCTGGTGAGATAGCCCACCAGTTTACACACTGAGTCATGACTCACTAAATAATCTGGTCAATTGATGCATGAAAGAATGATATCATCCCTTCCACACGGCCTAACTTCTCTCACTTCCTGTATGTGATATACAGCTATGAAAGTACCTGTTCTTGAAAAGGATATCTTATCCAACTTGCAGCTTTTGGCCATGTGGCCTGCAAAATGCTAATTGTAATTTCTAGGAAAGTTCTTGTTCTGAGACCCCAGTTCTTGACATGTTCCTACTTTCCCATCTCACAGTTGTCAGCTAATACATGCAGAACCTTTAAAAATATTTATTTTGTATCCCCCAGGCTTATGGTTTGTCTGGTATAAACATGCTCTCTCATGAACCAGGTTCTCTATAGCATATTTTCTGCAATATTATATTTTATCATTACATCTATAATTAGCCATTCCTTATAGCATTTACAATTTTTCAGCTTTATTATAAAATGGAGCCATGACTACTGAGAAGTAAGTAACAAGAACAATTTAATGACAAATTATATATTGGTGCCAGTCTTAGGCAATGCATCTGACCTCAAGAAGTCATCTTTCCATATCCTTTTATTTTGAGCATTCTGAAATGATTTCAGCCTATCATTGAATCAGTAACATGTGATTGGCACAAAAAATAAAGCTATTTTACTGAGAAGACCATCTTCACACTGGAGCCTGTAGAGGATTCATCTGTACCTCTTAAGTCCCTGGTCATGCAAACTGATCCAGGCTAATGGAGTCCTACATTACTTCCGTGGGGACATACAGTTCCTCTCATGTGGATCTGTTTCCAGGATCTAAAGCTCCTCCTCATTATGAAACTGTGCATTTTTAATTAGCAGAGAGAATTATCAGAGAGGTAGAAAGAGAGTGAGAGAGAAGTCATACAGTTTTGGAACTTCATTAGCACCAATAAATCCTGTTGCATGCAAATGAGCTAAAAAACTCCGAGCAATTAGCCTTTCCTTTTAGCTTGAGTGTTTTAGTGCAGATTGGTAGCTAATCAAGCTGGGAAATTGAAATAGAGTGTGTAAAAAATTGTTTATGAGTAATATTGTAAATAAGCATTGCGATAGCACTGTACCTGTTTTAGTGCTATAATAAAATAAGCAGTGAAATCAGCATTGCATCCATTTACGTATAATTGTTCAAATTGCTAGCTAATCAGACTGAGAAAATTGAACCAGAGCTTGAAAGAACAATACGATGTGCTATTAGCTTAGTGTGTTTAGCTATGTATTTAATGCATTTGAGTAAATACCATGGAAGAGATTTTTTTAAATACAATCGATTCTTTTATTATAAAAGACTGTCCTGATTCTGATCTCAGTTACACCATTGTAAATCAGGACTAATTCCACTGACATCTGTGGAGTCACACTGCTATAAAACTGGTGTAAGAGACAGGAGAATCAGAGCCTCTTCATTGTTGTCTGCTGTGTTGAGCCATAGGCATTTCATTAAAAATGCAAAACGGTCAAAGGCATAAAATTCACAGAAACAAATATCTCGATTTATCAAGCCAGCTGCAGTCAGCTGTTCAATGCATTTTGACATGCTCTACACAGCAGGGACATAGAGCTGTGCAAGCCTGGCTCAAAGGCTTGTGAACTTTTCAAGAGGTTCAAAAAACCTTAACAAATTTGTGAGACAGAGAGGGATTGACTTGATGCTTCTTTCCTGTAAATTCTGTGTTCTTTAAGTTTTTACACGCTCTAGTGCAGTACATAAATGTGTGAACTATCCAGCCCTGTGGATGTAGCCTGATATACTTGAATTTTAAAGAGGTGTGATACAAAGCAAAACTTCCCTATATTTGACCAGGTGAAAACATTTAGGCTTGATCCTCAAATGCACTTTGTAACTTGAAGTGCTCTGCCACCTAATAGAATCCACATCCCTGAGTTATATGCCATACAGGTGTGGGGAGAGTTATGCACTTACAAAAGCCAGCACACTGATCAGGGAGCTGCCTATGCTAGCCAAGAGGAGATGTTAAGGAGAGAGGTGTGTGTGACATTGGCAGACCAGGTGCCAGCTCATGCCAAGGCCCCTAGGTCTCAACTGAACACTGACAAATGCATAGCTGGAAACCAGTTTGGCTCACCTGTGTGAAAGTATTGTTAAAATAATTATTAGATTTGTAAAAATGTGTTTAGTCTTTATGAAATTCATATATGTTGCTGCATGTATTATCTTACTTATTACATCTGTGCCCCATGTTATAAGGTTATACTGAATGTTTGTATTGTAAACCTCTGTACCGGTGAACTCACCAAACAGGAAAGAAGCATTAACTAATGTAAAATTCTGTCTTGCTAGATTTCAGAGTAACAGCCGTGTTAGTCTGTATTCGCAAAAAGAAAAGGAGTACTTGTGGCACCTTAGAGACTAACCAATTTATTTGAGCATGAGCTTTCGTGAGCTACAGCTCACTTCATCGGATGCATACCGTGGAAACTGCAGCAGACTTTATATATACACAGAGAATATGAAACAATACCTCCTCCCACCCCACTGTCCTGCTGGTAATAGCTTATCTAAAGTAATCATCTTGTGAACTCTTGATTACTTTAGATAAGCTATTACCAGCAGGACAGTGGGGTGGGAGGAGGTATTATTTCATATTCTCTGTGTATATATAAAGTCTGCTGCAGTTTCCACGGTATGCATCCGATGAAGTGAGCTGTAGCTCACGAAAGCTCATGCTCAAATAAATTGGTTAGTCTCTAAGGTGCCACAAGTACTCCTTTTCTTTTTGTCTTGCTAGAGAAGTTGTTAGGTCCTGCCCCTCAAGAAAACCCATTGAAACCAAATGTGCCATTGTGAAATAGCAAAGAACAAAGACTTTGTTAATTACTGCCCACCACACCTATGAAGAGGAGATGTGCATGTGGACTCATCCCATCAGCTTGAACTCTGGGGGAAGGGAATCAACATCCCTGACAAGAAGAAACTGTATCTTGGTCTCCGAGGGGCAAGGATTACTAAGCATAAGCAAAAGATATGCAGTGCTGGCCTGGCTAGCCATAAACGACATATAGAGCATGCTTATTAGAGAAGTTTCTACCATCTTTTGAAATCTAAGACTTTAACTTGTATGTGTATGTTCGCCTGCCTCAATCTTGTAAATAACCCTATTATTTCTTTTTCTTAGTTAGTAAATTTTTAGATAGTGTATTACAGGATTGGCTACAAGCACTGTCTTTGGTGTAAGATCTAGAGTGCAATTGACCTGGAGTAAGTGACTGGCCCTTTGGGAGTAACATGAATATTGTTGTCATTGGTGTAAGGGACCATCTATCCCAAAGGCAAGCTTACCTGTGTCGCAAGATAGACCAGAATATCCAAGGGGACTGTCTGTGGCTCCATGTTAAGGGTGTTGTAGTGTCTAAGGCAGAGGTGGGCAAACTACGGCCCGCAGGCCACATCCGGTCTGCGGGACCCTCCTGCCAGTCCCCTGAGCTCCTGGCTAGCCCCCAGCCCCTCCCCTGCTGTTCCTCCTCCCCCAGCAGCCTCAGCTCACTGCGTTGCCAGTGCAATGCTTGGGAGGTGGGGCTGCAAGGGGTCGGGCAGTCAGAGGGCAGGGAACAGGGGGGTTGAATGGGGGCAGGGATCCCGGGGGGGCAGTCAGGAAGGAGAGGGGGGATAGGATGGGGCAGCGGGGGCAGTCAGGAGCGGGGGGTCCAGGGGTGGTCAGGGGACAAGGAGGGGTAGATGCGGCAGGAGTGCTGGGGGGGCCATCAGGGGGCGAGAAGCAGGGGTGGTCAGATAGGGGGTGGGGGCCGGGCCACACCTGGATGTTTGGGGGGGCACAGCCTCTCCTAACCAGCCCTCCATACAATTTCAGAAACCCGATGTGGCCCTCAGGCTAAAAAGTTTGCCCGCCCCTAGTCTAAGGAGTTCATGCCCTAGTCCAGACAATGTGACACACACCTGTTGCTCTGTTGGTGAAATCTATGTGTAGAACTCACAACCAATTTGACAGGTTTCAGAGTAGCAGCCGTGTTAGTCTGTATCCGCAAACAATTTGGGATGCGTACCCTGCTTCTTAGTTGGTATCCATGCCTTTGAGCCACTCCAGGCAGCTTGACAGTGTGTGCTAAGCCCTGCTCCTCAAAGAGGCGTAGGTGTCTACTTCTGCTCAGGATTCTACGCTGTGAACCCTCTCTGGGGGTTATAGGCCTCGCCCCTTCTCACAAAAAGGCTGAGGAGCAGGTGCACGTCTTATCATCTTTATCCAATAGTTAGAGGATGTGGGAGACCCTGTCTTCCTGATTTAGACTAGATACTTTAACCCAGGTCACCTGCCTCCATGGTGAGTGCCATATCCACAGTTGAACAGAGTTACTCTCACTTTTTCTTTTGCCCGATGACTCTTTAATTATTTATACAAAGTAGAACAGCTTCAGCAGGAGAGAAACCCACCCTCAAAATCCCATAACCCAGTGACTAGGGTACTTTCCTGAGACATGGGAGATATGGGTTTTCCACATCCTGAGTGAGTGTTCCAGTCTTCGGGCCAAAGATTATAAAGTGGGCACCACTGTTACCTCTTCCTCCAGCTGTGTTTTGTGCTGGGCCTGATCTAGTACGTGTGTTCTAAAGTGGCCAACTATACTGGGCTCTGCAGGCTGCTCAGTTTAAGGATCATACTGGGGCTTAGGCATGAGCTAGGCAGCCAGGCATTAGGATTTAGGCAGCTGTCCACATGCTCACTAACAGATTTTTAGGTGTCTAGGGGACTTTATCAGCAGAAACTTAGGCATTTTAAGCATCTACAGGGTTAAGTAGCAGCTGAGCAATTGTTTTGATGATATAATTTTAGATTTAGGTGCCTAAAGGGGCAGGTAAGTGTATAAATCCCCTTGTGAATTTAGTCCTTAAATGCTAGTGGCATTTATCTATCCTATGCTAGAACTGTTTGAAAGGCCTCATTGCTCCGATAAAGCCCCCTTTCCATCTGTTAACTCAGTGATGCTCACAGAAACAGTGTAACAAAATTATAAGAATTACTAAAACGGTAATAACTTGAATGAGGTTCACTCTAACGTAATCCAAAAAACTTCACAGTTCACTGTCTCTCTCTCTTCAGGTTGTATACTTCTGAGTCACACATCGTCTGGAAAATGGAAGTTAGAATATTCACTCCTTTGGGATGGTTTAGAATCCCTTAAAAGTGACTTCAAAGCAGAAATAAAAGTTGAGTTGAACCCAGTTTTCTTTGCTGAATGCCTCAATTAAACAGGCTTTTGAAGTATTTAGCACAGAAATAATAGACCTGATTCTCATTACTCCATTCTCATACTTGGGGTATTTTGGGGCAGCAAGGAATTTGTTTGAACCCCAGTGTAAGTTAAGAGTAGTCAAGACACTCCTCTAATTTATGCTTTGTTTCCCATAGCCCTCTGTGAACCGTGGGAAGCAAAGAATAACCTATGTGTGGTATGCTTGGGCAAGCGCCCCCTCCCTGCTCTGATGGCTGGAAGAAGAGCCAGCATGAAGCCCTTATGGTAACTCTGTAGCAGCCAGGGAGATCTCCTGCACAGAGAGTATTATCGGGAGATAATATCTACTTCCTTTACATTTTTTAATTCTTCCAGAGGTGTATAAAGAAGCCTTAATGTAACTCAGAAAAAGTCCCAATTATTTTAAATATAATTTCCCTCCTTCCACCAGAGTGCAATATTATTGGTTCTTCCTGGTTTACTGAAAATTTCATAGACTATGACATCACTGTTGCAAGTATCATTGCAAGGGAATCATGTAACAGAATAGCACATTGTGACACATTCTATATGATTTTATAAAAATATGCTAATGAGTGTGACTATAATGTAACTGGAATATGCTTCATGCAAAAGGTCTCTTGTAAGGTATCATTACAAAGCGTATAATCTACTGAGTGTGGTCATCCTATTTGTATGAATGTATCATTCTTGTACCTGAAACTAGAAATATGAAATATAACTCTGAGGGCCTATCGTAATTATGCAAAGTGTGGGCCACTAATGGTGGTTTGGAATCTTGATGGCTCCCAATCAGCAGGACAATTGACTGTAGATGGCTTTGTTTTACTTGTTTCAGAGTAGCAGCCATGTTACTCTGTATTCGCAAAAAGAAAAGGAGTACTTGTGGCACCTTAGAGACTAACAAATTTATTTGAGCATAAGCTTTCGTGAGCTACAGCTCACTTCATTGGATGAGAATGCATATGATGAAGTGAGGTGTAGCTCATGAAAGCTTATGCTCAAATAAATTTGTTAGTCTCTAAGGTGCCACAAGTACTCCTTTTCTTTTTGTTTTACTTGTAAGTCTTCCTGTATACCTGTGTGCTGGCAAGTGGGTACTGGAAGTCTTACAGTGACATGTTATCATGCCACCTGAAATGGAATCCATCTTTAACCTAGTGCTTTTCCATTGAGAAGGAGAGTGGGAACCCAGAGGGACAAAGGATTCCTGCCTTATGCAAAAGATATATAAGTGAATAGAACAGAACAAAGGGAGGCAGCCATCATGAGAAATCCCCTAGCTACCACCTGAGCTGGAACAAGGGCTGTACCAGTGGAAAGGATTGTGCCCAGACTAGGAAGGCATCCTGTCTGTGAAAGAAACTTATTGAAACATCCCTAAGGGTGAGATTTTATCTGTATTCAGTTTTATTACTGTACTAGATTTAGACTTGCATGTTTTATTTTATTTTGCTTGGTAATTCACTTTGTTCTGTCTGTTACTACTTGGAACCACTTAAATCTTACCTTCTGTATTTAATAACATCACTTTTTACTTATTAATTAACCCAGAGTATATATTAATATTTGGCCGGGAGGGGGGAAGGGAAGCAGCTGTGTATATCTCTCTATCAGTGTTATAGAGGGCAAACAATTTATGAGTTTACCCTGTATAAAGCTTATACGGGGTAAAACGGATTTACTTGGGGTTTGGACTCCATTGAGAGTTGGGCATCTGAGTGTTAAAGACAGGCACACTTCTTAAATTGCTTTCACTGAAGCCTACAGCTGTTAGGGGATGTGGTTCAGACCTGGGTCTGGGTTTGTAGCAGGCTAGCGGGTCTGGCTCAAACCAGGCAGGGTGCTGAAGTCCTAAGCTGACAGGGCTGGAAAGCAGGAGCAAAAGTAGTCTTGGCACATCAGGTGGCAACTCCCAGGGAGTGTCTGTGATCCAACCCGTCACACACATCCTGAAATATATTCAAGAGACAAAAGAAGCAAGATCTGAAAACTGAACTCAGTTCTCTTCTCTGGTACAGAGTGCTAACAATAGTACCATTGGTCCAGGCACTAACACAACTTTGCAAAACTTACACAAAAATTTACCAGCCCAAACACAAAATCCGGTCAGTTGACTTTTTTCAAAATCAGGGACCCATCAATTCTCTTATTCTGCTGCTGTGGAATCCACGATTGGTTCATTTTCGAAGTTAATGAAAATTGAATCAAATGTGAACCAAATCAATGATGTCTTGGCCCAGAGTGGAATCATGAAATTCACCCCACTTTTTCTCCGTCACCAGTTTACAGTACCCTCTGTTTACCAACTGTGTTTCCTCAGCAGGTCTAGCTGGGTTTGGCCTCCTTCTGTTGACTTCTCTCTAAGAGCTGTGACCAGCTGGTAAACACTTTGACATATTATGCTTTAGTTATCCATAGGAATATCAGAAGCAGAGAGAAAGAAGTTAAAATAACAAAAGAATAGATGCATGTTTTCTTACTTATATTTAGCATTTGCCTCATGCAAGTAGGTAGGCCTGATTTAGCCTGGGTATCCCTGACTTTTCTGGGCACTAAATTAAGCTGTGTCTACACTTCAGTTTATCTTGACATAACTTATGTCGCTCTGAGGTGTGAATAAATCACCCTCCTGATCAACATAAGTTACACCATCATAAATGCCAGTGTAGACAGTGTTATGTTGGCAGTAGAGTTTCTCCCACTGACATAGCTTCTGCTGCTTTGGGGGGAGAGGGGAAGCTGGAAGTAGTTAAGCTGACGGGAGAGTTCTCTTCCATCAGCTTAGAGTGGCTACATTAGAGAGCTTACAGCAGTGCAACTGCATCCACTCCTGTAATCTCTAGTGTAGCCGTGCCCTTACTCTCTGTTTCTCTGTAAGCCCTCTGTCTCTGACTGACTGACTCACCAGAGGATCAGCTTTTTAACTGCTTTCAAGCTCTTTGAAGATTCTCACCTTGAAACCCTGGAAACTTCAAGATTGGAAACTCACCCCCATTCATCATGGGGCCAGCCAGCCCCTGATTCCACATTAGTGGAGGTAAACCTACAACGAATTATCAGCTCCATTGTCTGAGTGCTGGCCACTGGAGCTGTCTACAGCCATTAACTTTTGGATCCTGCAGATCCAAGTTAACTAAGGCTGATTTAACTTTTAGTTACCCATTACCCAGCAACACAATAACCTCTAAACCTATATATATATATATATATATATAACATTCATAAAACTAATGCAGATAATTTCCACTTTCTTCACAATAACGATATAAATGTCCATGTTGTTAACTATTTTACTGTGGATCATTTTAGCAGGAACAGATGGATTATGTGCTTATCTCTCAATCCCAAACTGCCTCCCAAACCTCCTCAGGAGCCAATAATTTAAACCAGCCCCTACCCAGGTGGCACAACCTCCGGTTTCCCTCTGCAAACTTTCACAGTGTAATCGTGTACTGGTTTTTATATACATATGCAGCATATTAACAAACGGAAATGTGGAAGAACATGAACTATTTTGAATGTAACACTACAGTCATTAAAACAGAGGCTGCTATACTGATGGTATGATCTATTTCTTAATTAATTAATTAGCTCCCCCCCCCTTTTTTTATTTAACTGAAGCCGACACAAAATTTTGACTACCATGAAAATGAAAAAAAAATTGACTACAATGAATAAAGATACTGAAAAAATTAATTGACATCGACTCAGTTGACAATTTTTTTGAAAACACCTGCTCAGGACAAGTGGGCAAAAAGAATTTTGCAAGGATGTATTTACCTCTTACAAATAGGTTTGGCAAAATGAAATTTTCTTTTTTTATAAATTCAACAGATAATATCAATGTTTGTTTTTAACCTTTTTTGGTTTTTATCAATGTAAATGTTCACAATTGCAGGAAATTAGGGGGAGATCCGCAATCGGGGGACACACAACAATTATTTAATGACAGAAGACGCTATTAAAAGTTAAAGTTTGATAACCATTAAAACACAAATTGTAAACATCGTATGTCAAAATATACAGAGTAAATATCCTTGAATAAAACAGTAATAAATTCTCTAGTAGTATTTTTCTTACTTTGCCTTTCTGTAAATTTTTATTACTATCAATGGAAATATTTTTTCATCAGTTTGTGTGTGTAGGTGAAGTCAACATTTACTCATAAAAATCTCCAAAGCCTACTTACAATCTGTTGGTAAATGCTAATGGCCAAATATTGCCATCAGTGATGCCTGTGTTACTCTACAAAGTATTTACTCTACTTTGCGGGATATGGTATATTTTCTAGACTTTCACAGTTTTAGATGTGTTTCTCTTTTTCTTGGCCAGGCTACCTTTGAACAACTTCGTCAGTGTATTAAACTCACACAGAATTGCTTTACATTTCACATTCATTCCATCTAATTTTCCAAAACATATGTATGTTAGCAACTGCAAGATAAATTCTATTATCTGATTTCAGGAACTGTACTCCTTACAATCTCTTAGGGCAGATCTACACTTAAAACACTGCAGCTACACCAGTGTTGCTGTGCCACTGTAGCACTTCAGTGAAGACGCTACTACTCTTACATGAGAGCTTCTTCCGTCATCACAGTTAATCGGTCTCTGCAAGAGGCTGTAGCTATGTCACCAGTAAAAGCCACCCCATAGCGCTGTCTACTCCAGGGGTTAAATCGGTATAACTGCATCACTCAGGGATGTGGGTTTTTCACAACCCTGAGCGATGTAGTTATACTGATGTAAGTTTGCAATGTAGGCCTGGCCTGAGGGTAGTGATGGAATAAAGGATTTTGCTCATACCCTTCCTACAGCTTAGGTATACTTTTTGGAAGGCTCCACTTCCAGTCTGCAACACTGTAGAAAATGTGATAGAGATTCTTTCTCTTTCCAAACAATATTTATGTTTTTGTTTTTTTTAAAGTGGTGGCAGTTGATGATATACTAACTATCTTCAACTTGATTGATGTGAAGACCTAAGGCAGTGCCACGGGAACAGTGTGTGATGAGAGTTCTTTTTCAGACATCAGAAGTGGACTCGTGCTTGAACAAACTGTTGAGATGCTTGCAACACTAAGTACTGGTGAATGACTCCATGAGGCTCCTATGAAGAAGTTTGGCATATGACATCAGAATTAGAACGGGCCAAATTTTTTCAGACAAATAGTTTATTTACTGAAAAATGCAGTTTCAGTGAACCCAAAACTGTTTGTGAATTTGACGTAATCTCACTATATAGTTTTAGTAAAAAAAAAAAAAATTCAGGCTAGATTCCCAAAATGGCCAGAGGAGAAAGTGGTGCCCACTTTATAACTATTAGCTCAGTGGTTTGAGCACTCACCTAGGATGTGGGAGACCCACATTCACTTCCCATCCCCTCTGCTTAATGTGGAGCAGCAATTCTAACTTCGGTCTCCAACCTCCCAGGAGAGTGGCCCAGCCACTGGACTATGGGATATTCTGGAGCAGATTTCTCTGTCTCTCTTGTTGAAGCTGTTCCACAGTATAGAACTAATTAAATAGTCACTTGAAGCAGGTACTTGAAGTTGGGTCTCCCACATCCCAGGTGACTGCCCTAACCACCGCGCTATAGAACGTGTTCATTCTCTGTCCCAATGACAGTAGTATATAAAGAGGAACAGCTTCAACAGGAGACACTGAGAAAGAACCCCATAGCCGTGTGGTTAGGAAAAACTGGGACAGGTATAGTGAGTGGGTCTGCAACTATGCGGATCCACCAGCCAACCCCAACCTGCACATCCAGGTCCACCAGCCAACCCCAACCTGCACATCCAGGTCCACCAGCCAACCCCAACCTGCACACAGCTGCTACCAGAGCATTAGCAGTGCCATCTGATGACCTGAGTCTCCTCCCTAACTCCAGTGGCACTCCACTGCACACAACTAATTGTACTCAACATCCGAAGATTCTACGAATTGGCCCATAGTCAAGAAAGATTTCTCCCACTCACATATTTATTCAAATGTCTCAGTATCCACACATCATCTCTGAGCTAATATACTATGAAGGTGCTATACCATATAATACATAAAGAAGAAAGGTAGAATAGGGTGAAAAGACAAGAGATGATCTTTAGTTATCCAGTTAAAAGAAAAGATGACAGGACAGGAATTAATCTCTATAATGTAATTTTAAAAGGATCTTAAATTAAGCTTTACAGAGACTTCACTTTGGTTCTGGCAAAGGGTTGGCTCAAAAATGAAGATGGAGTTTGGCTCTCGAGGAAGATATCTTATTACTCAGAATCTTCTGGACTTCTGCAAGTAAATTAATACTGATGCTTTCAGACTTGCAGTGTATCCTTGTTCCCACTGCTAAGGGGAACTAGCTGTTTTTTATTATATTATATATATTGATTATGGGGTTTTTTTATTATAATAAAAATGCACTATATCCCGTATGTTCTATCTTGCCACCAAAACCAAAGGACCTCGCCTCAAGGGCTAAGCTCTGGGGGGGCTTAGTTCCGGAAGTGGCAAAGTGCAAGAGCAGCTGATTATACAGAACAAACCCAGAGAAAGTCACCTTCTCATTTCGTGCACATTAGCATTTGGGCTTGCCCCAGCTACTGTACTAGGTAATTGAATTGTTTAATTTTCAGCTGGATCGTTTTAGCTGCTCTTTTTCTCATCTCTCATTACTGAATGATACTTAACTCCCATAAGAGTCATTTAAACTGAAAGTCTGTCTTTGCTTTGCATAGCACTAAGCTCAGTTGCTTTATAATGAGTAAATAAACAATCCACTACTTTAATCATCGTTGTTATACACCTGAAAACTGCTATGTAAACTACATAAACACCTCTATGCTCTGTTACATATGTCACTTTAATTTTCTGCAGTAGGTGTTTAATTAGGTTGGCATCTGAGAAACAAACTGAAATCCATTTCCTTTTATCTGGCATGAACTAAACATTAAATTAGATCTCTGAATACTAAAAAGCTTGAATGATTAGGATAAGCCGCAATGAACAACAAAAGAAAAGAATTCTGATACAGTCCTGATTACAAAGGGAAAAGGTTTACATGATGATACCAGTGAAATACACATGAAGCAGTATTGCATTTGCAGTATTCAGTCAGAGGACTGGGTTTTTTTATTAACTCTACTGAGTTGCTGCACTGAATCTACATGATTTTAGTCGTACAATATTAAAGAAAACCAGATTAATGGCTTCGTAAAGGTGTATTATGAGGGGAAGAGTACAGATATAACATTGAATAAAATGCCACTCATTAGTGTTCATTAGGAGGCAACAATGATGGACTGAACATACAAGAGCTAAGAAAAAATTACAAGGGGTCATTCTTTGATTAATGCTAACATTGTCAGAGGTTTACTTTACAATTTCACATACTTCTACCCTGATTGTATTTCCTGTGTAATGTGGGACCTTGTAAATTAAATAGCTGCACTCTGAAAACCAATTCACCATGCTTTGAATATACAAGGCTGACAAAATGCCTTGCTGAAGCTTGAGAGGTATGTTGAAATGGAAATAACCTATCCTTGGTACAATTAAATGAAACATAACACCCGGTGACACATTAGAGGATCATTCATCTTATCTTAGAAAAGCACTGAAATCTCATTTGCAAAATCTAAATGTTTCTTTAGGAGTTTCTCTTTCACTGTGCATTCTAAGCAGTTCAGATGAGTGCACACATCTTGACTAGATAACAAAGCAACAAGAGTCTGATTCTCCATTGCCTTGCACTGTGTGTAGTCATTAACTCTCTGAAAACGGGCACAGAGTGGGTATAAAATGCTACCAATCTGATACAGTAGTACTTACCCCCACTTTGCACAGATGTGAGACCTGATCCAGTAACTGTCCTGAAGAGGGGTTGATATGTCTGCACAAGATGGAGTGAAGAATCAGACCACACAAGGGTATGAATCCCTTTTCTGTTGTCCTGTGCTGCAGACATGAACTAGTTTATAAACCAACTTCTTAGAATATTGCTGGTATTTGAAGAATATTTTATGCAGCAATTTGATACAGAATCTCTGAAAGTTAATTTCCATATAAAGTCTGTCATGCAAATAACTAAACGTTCTCTCTTTCAAAAATGAACCAAGCCTTCTAGCTGCACAAGCCCACAGAAGCTGCAGCAATTATGGTTGGTTGAACCTACTGGGCATCAAGGTCATTTGGACTACAGTACTTAGTTGTGAAGTTCTGCATGTACTGCCTGCAGGGAGCTGCAAAAGGGTAAGGTGCTCATGCCAATGAGTTCATTGTCTCTACAGGCCTTTATGCTTTAGTCACCCAATGATTAACAATTTGATCTGTACAGCAATTATTATTTAAAGGTAAAGGCTTTACAGCTGAAGGCTTAATGCACTAATGTAACCCTATATCATCTTGATTTTAGTAGGAGACCTGGTGTAACTGCCCCATCTCTAAGGCCTGGAGGTCTCTGGATGTCTTCTCCTTACTAATCATGGACTCAACATCCTTACTGGCAATAGAATTATCATTTGAGTCTTTTCATGGAAGTGATTGCTAGCAACTCATGTTTCAGCTTGGGAGAGCCTTACAAAATGCAGCAGATCTGGCTATCTCTATAACGCAAAATATAAAATACCATTGTTTATTCTTCTACAATGAAAGAAATCCATTCAGTAAAACAATGAAATTCCTGTACCACTTCAGAAACATAAAGTGCTGACATCAGAGTCTGGGCGGACTAATGTGTATTGCTGCCGGTCCTCTGTATTGCATCAGTGAAAACCAATGAAAACCAATCATCAGAAAATTAAAAAGATACTTTTAGGCAGAATCTGTTTGTGCAGTTCTGCCTAATAGTATGTCTTCATCTCCTGAGACAGGTGAGCATTATGATTATGAAGTAATAAGAAACACTGTCTATTAATAATATATTTTAAAAACCCTAATGTTAATCCTCTAAAGATAAGGTTTCCACCCAATAATAACAAGTAACCAAAGAATCCACTGAGGCAGGGAGAGCCAATCTTTGTAATTATGGCCATGATTCATCAAGATGTTAATATGATGGGATTCCTCACCTGCTTAAAGTTAGGCACATGCTTAAGTACTTTGCTAAATCAAGGCCTACATCAGGAAATTCTTAGGAACGAAGTTTAGTGAGTAGATCACGTAGAAGCTATCAGCAATCTATATAGTCCTCTTAGATTAGTAAAACTGAAGAGATTGTTGATAAAATAGCTAAATAAATGTATGAGACTAGGTGCTGATACTCTTCTTCATCTTCAGTGGGACCACTTCTTGTATTCTTGGTGATATTCAACATGAGTATGAGTAGAACAGAATCTTTTACTAAATAAGGCTCTATTTATATCCTCAGAATTAGCCAAAATTTGCATTTATCTCCAAGAGAGCTGAGCATACTTTCAAGGGCAATATTTGGCAGAAAGAATTTGTTAAAATATAAATTTTCTGAACAAGTGTAAGAAACACCTGCCACCATTGCAATTTTTCATAACTGGAAAATAATGTTGTCACGTGTGAGAGCTGCCAGTTTAATACTTCTCCAGTAGCTGGTTCTGATGATGTGATTTAGGAAGCAGAATAAACATCTCACCATCTGAATATGTGACTAAGCACAAGTTTAGAAGTTGTTGCAGAACTTTTCAGAAAATCAAATTTTTATTGATTAATATAGCAGTACGTGCTTTACTAATCTCCTCCCGCCAGTTGTTTAATTAATTAAAATTTACTGTACAACAACCTTGGTTGTTTTCCGCATTTGTCATTCATTCACTTTTTGAGCTGCATTTCTTGTGTCCTTCATTATATTTCAAGATAGCAGCTTCCTGTTGATGACAATGATTGTTCTTTATTATAGTGGTGGTGCTGGAGAGAGGGCTTTGGATTCTTGAACCGAAGAATGTTTTTCCAGGAAGAAGGATTGCTAGGAAGAGATAGGATCCACCTAATGAAGAGAGGGAAGAGCATCTTCGCAGGCAGGCTTGCTAACCTAATGAGGAGGGCTTTAAACTTGGTTTGCTGGGGGATGGTGAACTAAGCCCAGAGGTAGTGGGAAAGTGGGATACCGGAGGAAACACAAGGAGGGGGGTGTAGAAAGTAGGGCAATCACCTAGTTATCTTAGGTATCTGTACACAAACACAAGAAGCCTGGGAAATAAACAGGAAGAATTGGAAGTCCTGGCACAGTCAAGGAACTGATGTAATTGGAATAACAGAGATTTGGTGGGGTAACTCAAATGACTGGAGCTCTGTCATGGATGGGTATAAACTGTTCAGGAAGGACAGGTGGGGAGAAAAGGTGGAGGAGTTTCACTGTATGTAAGAGAACAGTATTATTGGTCAGAGCTCCAGTATCAAACTGGAGAAAAGCATGTTGAGAGTCTTTGGAATAAGTTTAGAGGTGAGAGCATCAAGAGTGATGTCGTGGTGGGCATCTGCTATAGACCACCAGACCAGGAGGATGAGGTAGACGAGGCTTTCTTCAGAAAATTAAGAGAATTTTCCAGATCACAGGCCCCGGTTCTCATGGGTGACTTCAATCATGCTGATATCTGCTGGGAGAACAATACAGCAGTGCACAGACATGGCTGGTGCAAGGATATTTTGTGCCCTAGGTGAAACTTCCACCTTGCGCCCCACCCCCTTCCCGCCTCCCCTGCACATTGGTTCATTGAGGGGCACATCCCAATGAGCCTTTAGAGAGCCCGGGGCCAGCTGTGCCCAGGGTCTGCTCCCCAAACCAGGAGGTCCCCACCTCCCCGCCCCCTGAAATCCCCTGGAGAGTGCACAGCCCCCCCCCGCGAGCCAAGCTGAGCCCACCCCACCCCGGCGGCCCCCACCCTGCATCCACTCACTGGCTTTGCCAGGCTTAGGACGCTGCAGCAGCTTGGCAGGGAGGAGCTGCCTTCCGGAGGCACTGGAGATCCAGATCCTTGCAGAGACGGCGAACCCCAGCCATGGAGGAGCCGGCACGGTGCAGGGGCAGCAGCCCTGCAAAGGTGGCGGGGCCACTAGCAGGGAGCAGCCATGCCCCCCATGGGGGTGGAGAGCCCCACCCTAGCCCTGCCCCAATCCACTCCTTCCCCCTTCCCACCCCCTGACTGCCCCCCTCAGAACCTCCAACCCCCCTGCTCCTTGTCCCCTGACTGCCCCCTCTTGGGACCCCTGCCCCTAACTGCCCCAAGAACCCACCCCCTACCTAAGCCTCCCTGTTCCTTGTCCCCTGACTGCCCCCTCCTGAGACTCCCCAACCCTAACTGCCCCACAGGACCCTAGCCCCTACCTGTCCCCTGACTGCCCCAACCCTTATCCACACCCCCGCCCCCAGACAGACCCCCGGGACTCCCACGCCCCATCCAACCACTCCCCGCCCCCTGACAGGACCCCCAGAACTCCTGACCCATCCAAACCCCCTGCTACCTGTCCCTCGACTGCCCCGATCCCTCTCCACACCCCTGCCCTCTGACAGGCCCCCCCCAAAACTCCTGACCCATCCAACCTCCCTGCTCCCGACTGGCCCCCAGGACTCCCCTTACCGTGCCCATGTTGCTCGAGCCGCTGGCTCCATGTGCACAGCCCCTCCTCTGCAAAGTGCTGAGGCAGCAGGAGGGGCAGCGGCGGGAGCCGCAAAACCCGAGCTCAGTGAGGGGGGAGCTGGGGGCACGCCTGCCCTGGCTGCAGCCTGGTGCCCCTCTCCCCCAGTGGCTCCTGCAGAGGATGCATGCAGGCGGTGGTCCCCATGCGCCCCCCAGCTCTCCCCTCACCGAGCTTGGGCTCTGCTGCTGCCACCGCTACCCCTCCTGGAGCAGGCTCAGGGCCCCGCGCCCTGGCGGCGGCTCACATGACCGGGAGCCACAGAGCCCGAGCGCGGTGAGGGGGAAGCCGGGGGGCGCATAGGGGCTGGCGCCCGCATGCATCTCCTGCAACCTGCAGGAGCCACCTGGGGGGGTGCCGAGCTGCATCCTGGGCAGGACGGGTGGGGAGCGTGGCTGTTCCCCGCTAGTGATGCCGCTGCCTCTGCAGGGCTGGTGACCCCCCTGCACTGTGCTGGATCCTCCATGGCTGTGGCTTGCCGTCCCCGCGCAAGCCGACGCTTTTTGGTGCCTCCCAACCACTTGGCGCCCAAGGCGACCACCTAGTTCGCCTAGTGGTTGCACTGGTCCTGTGCACAGACAGTCCAGGAAGTTTTCATAGAGTGTTGGGGACAACTTCCTGGTGCATGTGCTGGAGGAACCCACTAGGGGCTGTGCTCCTCTTGAACTGGCGCTCACAAACAGGGAAGAATTGGTAGGGAAATTAGAAGTGGGTGGCAACCTGGGCAGCAGTGACCAAGAGATGGTTGAGTTCAGGATCCTGACTAAAGGAAGAAAGGAGAGCAGCAGAACATGGAACCTGGTCTTCAGAAAAGCAGACTTAGACTCCCTCAGGGACCTTGATGGGCAGGATCCCCGGGAGGCTAATATGACAGGAAAAGGAGTCCAGGAGAACTGGCTGTATTTTAAAGAAGTACTATTAATAGTGCAGGAACAAACCACCCTGATGTGCAGAAAGAATAGCAAATATGGCAGGCGACCAGCTTGGCTTAACAGTGAAATCTTCGGTGAGCTTAAACTCAAAAAGGAAGCTTACAAGAAGTGGACACTTGGACAGATGGCTAGGGAGGAGTATAAAAATATTGCTCGAGCATGAAGGGGGTGTAATCAGAAAGGCCAAAGCACAACTGGAGTTGCAGCTAGCAAGGGATATGAAGAGTAACAAGAAGGGTTAGCAACAAAAAAAAAAAGGTCAGGGGAAGTGTGGAACCCTCCCTGAATGGGGGAGGCTAGTGACCAATTATATGGAAAAAGCTGAAGTACTCAACGCTTTTTTTATCTCGATCTGCACAGACAAGGTTAGCTCCCAGACTGCTGCACTGGGCAGCACAGTGCGGGGAAGAGATGATCAGCCCTCAGTGGTGAACAGATTATGGACTATTTAGAATTGCTGGACATGCACAAGTCCATGGGTCTGGATCTAATGCTTCCAAGAGTGCTGAGGGAGTTGGCTGATGTGATGGCAGACACATTGACCAATAACTTTGAAAATTTGTGGCAATCAGGTGACGTCCTGGATGACAGGAAAAAGGAGAATATAATGCCCATCTTTAAAAAAGGGAAGAAGGAGAACCCGGGGAACTACAGATCAGTCAGCCTCACCTTAGTCCCTGGAAAAATCATGGAGCAGTTTCTCAAGGAATCCATTTTGAAGCACTTGGATGAGAGGAAGGTGATCAGGAACAGTCAACACGGATTCGCCAAGGGCAAGTCATGTCTGACTAACCTGATTGCTTTCTATAATGAGATAACTGGCTCTGTGGATATGAGGAAAGCAGTGGACATAATATATCTCGACTTTAGCAAAGCTTTTGATATGGTCTCCCACAGTATTCTTGCCAGCATGTTAAAAAAGTATGGATTGGATGAATGGACTGTAAGGTGGATAGAAAGCTGGGTAGATCGTCGGGCTCAATGGGTAGTGATCAATGGCTCCATGTCTAGTTGGCAGCCGGTATCAAGCAGAGTGCTCAGAGGATCTGTCCTGGGGCCAGTTTTGTTCAACATCTTCATTAACAATCTGGATGATGGGATGGATTGCACCCTCAGCAAGTTTGCAGATGACACTAAGATTGGGGGAGGTAGATAGGCTGGAAGGCAGGGATAAGGTCCAGGGTGACCTTGACAAATTTGAGGATTGGGCCAAAAGAAATCTGATGAAGTTCTAACAAGGACAAGTGCAGAGTCCTGAACTTAGGAGGAAAGAATCCCATGCACTGCTACAGGCTGGGGACCAACTGGCTAAGTGGCAGTTCTGCAGAAAAGGACCCAAGGATTACAGTGAACAAGAAACTGGATATGAGTCAACCGTGTGCCCTTGTAGCCAAAAAGGCTAATGACATATTGGGCTGCATTAGTAGGAGCATTGCCAGCAGATCAAGGGAAGTGATTTTTCCCCTCTATTCGGTACTGGTGAGGCCGCATCTGTAGTACTGCATCCAGTTTTGGGCCCCCCACTACAGAAAGGATGTGGACAAATTGGAGAGCCCAGTGAAGGGCAACGAAAATGATTAGGGAGCTGGGGCACATGACTTACGAGGAGAGGCTGAGGGAAGTAGATTTATTTAGTCTGCAGAAGAGAAGAGTGAGGCAGGATTTGATAGCAGCCTTCAACTACCTGAAGGGGGGTTCCAAAGAGGATGGAGATAGGCTGTTCTCAGAGGTGGAAGATGACGCAACAAGAAGTAATGGTCTCAAGTTGCAGTGGGGGAGGTCTAGGTTGGATATTAGGAAACATTATTTCACTAGGAGGGTGGTGAAGCACTGGAATGTGTTACCTAAGGAGGTGATGGAATCTTCATCCTTAGAGGTTTTTCAGGCCCAGCTTGACAAAGCGCTGGCTGGGATGATTTAGTTGGGGCTGGTCCTGCTTTGAGCAGGGGGTTGTACTAGATGACCTCCTGAGGTCTCATCCAACCCTAATCTTTTATGATTCTATGGTTCTATGATAGTAGGACTCTTATTTTTTCTGGTGACTTGTTCTTCTGTGTGATTAGATCTAGTTTTAGAAATATCTTTTCAAATGATATTTGAGTTTTGCTTTAAATAGTCAAAATGGGCAAACAGAAAAGATCTAGCTAGTTTAGAGAAGGGTGATCATTGATTGTATTAAAATTCCAAAAGATTAGGCTCTGTAAGTGACAAATTTCTGCTTAATAGAGAGTTTGGGACATTTTTAGTAGTTTGAGGCCCCAAATCTGCAACTGGCTTCAGGTGGACTCCTTTGCCTGGCTGAAGCCAGTTTTAGAACTGGGGCTTATCAGAGCAGTTATAAAATGGCAATAGAGGATTGAGTGGAGAACTGGAAGTCAATACTCCTAAACTGTATTCTCAAATATTCAAGTGATATCTGCTAGGTTATTAGGCAAGTCAATTAGGCCATCATTTGCAAACTTGTATGCGCATTTAGGCATCTAAAAAGTGTCATACACTGCATATTACCAGGACCAGAAGAAATATATTGTAGAACCAGAATTAAATAAATAAACAAATAAATAGCAAATTAAATAGCTGCCCATCTGTAGAGTTATTCATTAAACTAAATTCTCTTCTCTGTAAAGTAGTGCCATTAAATTTAGGGGATTTAATCATGATTTCCATTGGCATAATAAATAAGAAAATTTTGCATAGCATATAAAACTTTGAGCAAAGGTGCTTTATAATCAACATACATTAAATGATTAAAAATGAGTAATACAAAACAAATGTTTAGCCCTCTTTTGTTGTAAATACAAATATAAGGGATAAAGGAAATGCACAGTTTGAATTTCCAGTAAGACATATGACTTAGAGATAAATTGTGAGAGAGTTATCCTGAATGGTCTGCACCCCTTATGCTGTGACATTGTCAGACATTACAAACTGAGCAGGGGCAGAAAGGTTCAGTAAAGCAGTGAAATCTCTGAAGAAACCACCTAGCTGCAGCAGATGGTGATTGGAAGGTCATACCCTTTCTTCTAACTCAGTACTAACTTAATGCCCCAGCATGGCATTAAAATGACAATGCTGCATAAGGCACTGTCTTTTGGATAAGATTTAAAACTGAAGTCCTGAGCACATATGCATATTAAGTGTCTGACTGTGCCCGTTCTTGCTCAGATGCCCTAGGGGAGCGGAGAACCCAGGAGCCTCCCCCAACCACTGCAGCAGCAATGTTCACTTGCAGTTTTTTGAGTTCAGGTGCATAATGCCAAAAGTTGAAGAGTCAGGGAGAGCTGGTGAAGTCATTACTCCCAGAAACCTCTCAGCCTGCCTTCCTCCAAAGTGAAACTGACAATCCAGAGCCCTTACTAGATAAGATACTACTCAACAGGAACAAGGATGGCAGATCTTTCCCTAAATAAATGATGCAGTAGGTGTATTTGTGCATTGCTATGAATGTGCTGTGCAGACACATCCCTTAAGCATCTGTAACAAATTACTCCATAACACAAAGGCCTGTTACATATATTACTTGAGATAATTGCCTGGACACTCAGTCTGATTCACCATTGCCCCTAACCTTTTTACACAGGAAAAAAGGGGTCATAAAGCCAGTGGGATCTGGAAATTCTGCCAGTGAAGTAGGAGTCTCTGTGTTACATAGAACCAGTATTACCCTATTCCTCCCAAATGGTTCATCTAGATAGGTCCTTTTTACACCTTCAGTAAATTAATCAACACCATTTGTATATGGAAAGTGCTAGCTGAATGTTTATAGCACCATTTCTATATATTCATTCAAAAGAGCAAAATGGAAGATACGTACTATATTTTTCAGAGACTGAATTATTTTGCAACAAGATTTTTTGGAGTATATATAAAGGAGCAAAGCTGAATTATATGAATCCTGTTCAGGTATTGAAAATCATGAGACTGCTGGAGGTTTAGAAGTGAGGATTGTCTCAAATTGACAAGTTTGATGTTTTTTCCTTTGTTTGAGCCAATTTGTGCAAACTAGCAACTGACAGTATTAAACACAGAATAAAAATGTACATAAGCTAGGCCCTGACAAGGTTTAGTATTTATAGCCTCTGGATCAGTAGTGGATTTTTAAGAGTTTATTCATGTGAACACTGCAGCTAACAAAAACACATCAGAATGGAATCTAAAAATCCTTTTAATCTAGGACAAAAGTGAAGACTGATCACCAACCAATGAGCAATCCAGTGCTTTAATCTACAGTGAAGAATTTCCACTGAAGATAACATGTAGATTTTCATGCCTGATTGAAAGCACAGTAGGCTGGACTGAAAAAGTGGTATCCTACTGACTGCAGTTTAGCATTTTCCATAAAGAATGAGTGAGGAAAAATATTTCTGCAATTATTTTAGTATCTCACAACAATGAATTAGAGATTTCACCTTGGATGTAACCTCAGCTATGGTTTTGTGTAATTAAGGCTGAGCCAAATATAAAATACAAGCCAAACCTCCTTTATTCAATTGTTAAGAGCCAAGTATAAAATATTCACTTTGTTTTGAAATTATTTAAACTATCTATATCTATATATTGTGTTCCAAATAAAACAGAAGAATGCAAGTTAAAATATCAATTGCACTTTAAATATTTTTGCATGATATTTTAACAGGCCTCAGGAAAATGTTACTGTAGTTAATAATGAAGACTCCTAATGAAACTGGTAAACTACCCAGTTCCTACTAAAATTCTGTACCCAGAGTGGTTATCGGTTACCAAATGGGATCCCACTGTAAGTTTAGAAGACAAAACTAAGACATTTCACTGTAACTGATGGTTATAGTAGAACCTGACACTACTTCATTGCTGCTAAGGCATCTGGATACTTTTCTTGGGAGACAGGTCTGTCCTTGCTTACAGACAGCCCCCCTACCTGAAGCAAATACTCACCAGCAACCACACAACAAAACCACTAACCCAGGAACCTATCCTTGCAACAAAGCCCATTGCCAACTGTGTCCACATATCTATTCAGAGGACACCATCATAGGGCCTAATCACATCAGCCACACTATCAGAGGCTCATTCACCTGCACATCTACCAATGTGATAGATGCCATCATGTGCCAGCAATGCCCCTCTGCCATGTACATTGGCCAAACTGGACTATCTCTATGTAAAAGAATAAATGGACACAAATCAGATGTCAAGAATTATAACATTCAAAAACCAGTCGGAGAACACTTCAATCTCTTTTGTCACTAGATTACAGACCTAAAAGTGGCAATTATTCAACAAAAAAAACTTCAGAAACAGACTCCAATGAGAGACTGCTGAATTGGAATTAATTTGCAAACTGGATACAATTAACTGAGGCTTGAATAAAGATTGGGAGTGGATGTGTCATTACACAAAGTAAAATTATTTCCCCATGTTTATTCCCCCCCCCCGCACACACTTTTCCTCACACGTTCTTGTCAACTGCTGGAAATGGCCCACCTTGATTATCGCTACAAAAGCCGCCCCCTCCCTTCCAGCTCTCCTGCTGGTAATAGCTCACCTTACCTGATCATTCTCCTTACAGTGTGTATGGTAACACCCATTGTTTCATGTTCTCTGTGTATATAAATCTCCCCACTGTATTTTCCACTGCATGCATCGATGAAGTGAGCTGTAGCTCAAGAAAGCTTATGCTCAAATAAATTTGTTAGTCTCTAAGGTGCCACAAGTCCTCCTTTTCTTTTTGCGGATACAGAGTAACCCGGCTGCTACTCTGAAACTTCTCTTGTGTCAGGATGTGATCTCACTGTGACTCTTTGAAAGAAACATAATGTACCTGTGATCAGCCCTAACATGTTAACTTTAGGGTCTATTCTTGCACTGTTTACTCAGGCAAAACCCCCACCCAAAACAATGGAAACTTCGCATGAGTATGCCCCCTAATTAGGCATAATTAGAGAGGGGTCCAAGCCATGAAATCAGATCCAGATGCAAATGTTCTGCAACTTCAGGCAGAATGGGTTAACTGAGATTCACAGTTCTGGACTGGGCTCATTCTGGAGACAGATCCAGGCCATTAATTATTGGATCAGAATTGTTACTTTTTAAAAACTTGATGTGTGTGTTTCAGATCTGAGTTCTGGCTTGCACCAAGCACCAGCAGTAATCACATCCAGTGTGAATATAATTCTATGGGAGACACTTCAATAACATTTATTAAAATCCAAGATGAAGCAGGGATTCATATTTAACACATTCATAATTATATAAAACCTAGGGACTGCCACGTGCAGGGAGGAAACTTAGGGTGTTGTTTAAGTGATACAACTGAGCCAACCCGACAGGGGTACGAGTTTGAGCACTACTGCAGGGTTTGTGCACTCTGCTGAATATGGGGTGCGGACCCAGCGCATTCCATGTCTGAACGAAACAACTGTGGATTCTTCTTGCCTAGCAGGGCTGGCCTTACCATGAGGCGAATGGAGGTGGCCACCTCAGGTGCCAGACTAGGGCGGTGGGGGGGGAAGTCGGGGGGGGAGGGAGGCTCCACGAGGACCCAGAGTGTAGAAAATTGTGTCTGCTGCTGGCGCATGTTTATTCTCTCTGCTCTAGATGCACAGAGATGGTGGAGTGCTGTGCTGTAGGAAGGAGGGCACAAGAAACATAAGAGGCAGGCAGGAGAAAAGGTGAGAGGGAATAACGGAAAGCAGCAGGAGCTGCAGGGAGAGAGAGAAGGAGGAGCCTCTTATGTACCTCTCTAACACCCTCAGGAGCCTGGACTGATTAACACCAGCTTCTCAGGGAGCTTCCTGTTTCCTGCTGCTTCCCTGAACCCACTTGAGGAGAACAGGCAGTCTACTGAAGTAGTAGGAGCCAGTTAGGCCCTTAGGGATGCTGATATCTTCCCTCACTTAGGCTCTGATAGCAGCCTGCTTATTTGTCTCCTTCAACTGAGTGTTTGAGAGCCACTATAGCTGGCATAGAACAGCAGTCATCAGTGAAAGGAGAAAACGCCCCTCTGGGGCAGCATTTAGAAAAAGAAAGCAAAGGAAGCTTTTCTATCTAAGCAGGAAGGAGCTCTCCTGAGATACATAGACACAAACGTTCACGGTGAGCCTTCCAGCCCCAGTGAGGATGTGAGTGGTGAGGAGATGCCTGATCTTCCAGTTAGTCAGAGTGCAGGTGACCTGGCAGCTACTGCAGCATCCATATCTCCTTCTCAAATGGATGTAACCATGCACATTCCTGAAGAAAAGTGTAGATCAGAGAAGAGTATGGTGGAGGCACAAGAAACAGCTGCTGCTGAGTTTAGTTCCTCAAGTCTAGATGATCCAGGACTGTGGACCCACTTGAGCAGTAGCCTGATGGACTTCCTTGTACTGCATGGGCCACAGCAAGTGAAAAACTTCATGTTCCCCAAAGAAAATGAAAATAAAAGTTTCCATCCAACACATTACTGGCGTGAAATCCCCAATGGTGACAAAGTGGAGAGGCCATGGCTTATGTACTCAGAAACCCAGAATGCTGCATACTGTTTTTGTTGCAAACTCTTCCAGTCTAATGTTCCAGCCACATTACGTTCTACAGGAACAAAGGACTGAAAAAATCTGGCTAGAAATCTGGCATGCCATGAGAAGGCAGCAAATCACCAGAGAGAATTCCATAGGTGGAAAGAACTTGGGATGAGACTAAGGTTAAAGGCCACCATATATGATCAGCACCAAGAGAAGATTGCATCAGTGTCTCTTTACTGGCAAAATGTTCTGAAAAAGGCTCATTGCCATTGTGAGAATGCTTGCTACCCAAAACCTAGCACTGCGTGGCACTTCAGATGAGCTGTATGTGACAAACAATGGAAACTTTCTTAAAATTGTGGAGCTGATAGATGAGTCTGATGCTGTACTCCAGGAGCATCTAAGAAGAGTCACCACCCAAGAAATGTACATACACCACTACCTTGGAAAAACAATTCAAAATGAGATCATACAGTTACTGGTAACAAAAGTCAAACAGAAGACTGTGGCAGATCTGAAGTCAGCAAGATATTACTCTGTTATTCTGGACTGCACACCTGACATCAGCCATATGGAACAAATAACTTTAATGACGCATTTTGTAACAATAGAACCTAGTGAAAATGTCCCTGCAATGGTGACTGTCAGAGAGCATTTTCTAGAATTTATTGACATTGATGATATTACAGGAGCTGGTATGACAAATGTGCTTCTTAAAGAGCTGGAAGATGGGGAATTGCGATAGCTGACACAAGAGGTCAGGGCTATAATAATGGTGCCAACATGAGAGGAAAGAACAGAGAGTGCAGACACCGATCCAAGAGTTAAACCCTCGAGCTTTTTTTGTCCCATGCAGTTCTCGTTCATTGAACTTGGTGGTCAGTGATGCAGCATCAGCTTCTAGTGAGGCTGCTGAATTTTTTAACGTAATTCAAAGCATCTATGTGTTTTTCTCTGCATCAACTCATCAACGCCAAATTTTGAAGCAACATCTGGGAACATCCTCTCTGACACTGAAACCACTAAGTGCCACACAATGGGAAAATTGAGTGGAGGCGATAAAGCCTGTCAAACTCCAAACTGAGAAGATAGATGATGCCATAGTTGCCATTATGGAGGATAATGCTATGACAGGAACTGTTCATGGGAGAACAGTGGCAGAGGGAAATGGAATCACCAGAAACATACATAACTTCAAATTTCTGTGTGGCTTAGTATTGTGGCATGACATACTGTTTGAAAATGTTGTAAGCAAGAGACTCCAAGGTGTTGACCTTGATATATCTGGAGCAATGTAACAACTGGACAAAGCAAAGTCATACCTACAGTCTTACCGGTCAGATGAGGGATTTCAAAATGTTCTGAAGAGTGTACAGAAGTTGGCAGAGGAACTTCACACTGAAGCTATTTTCCCACCCATTCAAGAATACAAGAGTCACCGAAGAAGATGACATTTTTATTTTGAGGCATGGGATAATCCCATAAGAAACCCCAAACAACAATTCAAAGTTGAGTTCTTTAACCAGGTGCTAAATTGTGCAAAACACTCAGCTGAAGAAACTTTCATGCAGCTCAAGGGACACAGCAGTATATTTGGGATGTTGTCTGATATTCCAAAACTCCTCATTATACCTGAAGAAGACCTACACCAGCAATGCAGGGCACTAGAGATAGTGTTGACACATGATGACATGCGCAATATTGATGCGAGTGATTTAGGTGATGAACTGAAAGCCCTTTCAAGATACATTTCAGCAGGATCAACTCCAAAGACTGTTCTGGAATATATGTGCACAAATAAGATGACCACCCTCTTTCCAAATGCTTTTGTTGCTCTGCGCATACTTCTAACACTTCCTGTAACAAGTGCCAGTGGAGAACGCAGCTTCTCCAAGCTGAGGTTAATAAAAACACATCTACGCTCCACAATGACACAGGAGAGGCTGGTCGGCCTTGCAACCATCTCAATAGAGCATGGGCTGGCCCAGACTGTGGACCTTCAGGAAGCAGTTCAAATCTATGCAACCAGGAAGGCATGGAAAACACCACTTTGATTATTCAAACAGATAAAAATGCCAGTATTTACTATGCAGACAAGAAAAGTTACATTTCCTGTTCAGGTGTTTGAAAGTTAAGTGTTACTTAAAAATTTTGAACAAGGCATTTTAAGTTGTTAGTTCTCCTTTATTGGGGTAGGTAGCAGAGCAGTAGAGGAGTAGAACAGGAAGAAGGCAGAATTGAGACCTTTCAAAGTTTTGGCCCAAGCAAGGAGGCATGGGGGAATCATTTGAGCTCCCCGCCTCAGGTGCCAAAATATTGTGGGCCGGCCCTGTTGCCTAGAGATAACATAAAGGATGACTTAGAGATAGTGTGGCTCTCTTGCAGTGTAGGTGATGTGGCTAGTGAAGGGGACATGGCTGCTCTCTGGTAGTCCTGTGCTGGAACAATACCTCTAGTGAGTTGTTACTACTGACAGTTTGAAAAAGCCTGAGACTGCTTTAATTTGTGCCAGGAGTTGAACTGGCCCCTGGTTGTCCTCAGGACTTGTGCATGTGAGTTTGTACAAATGGCCTTGTGAAACCACCGATGTTCCACCTACCATGCCACTCTCTCTCCTCCTCACCCCATATTTGTGTCAAGCACCTGAAGTTATAGACAATACATACATTATTTTGACTCTGAGAATGACTGATAACCTAATTTTTACACATAAACATTATCTAAGATGATATAATAATAAAATGTTGACCTTTACTGATATAATTAAAAAAATACTTTTACAAAGGTTCTTGGATAATGACATACAAAAATAAAATATTTCTCTTTCTTTAAAATATTTCTCTTCTGTGACTTTCTTTATTAAAATTGAACTTAAGTACATACAAACCTCCTTTTTCCATTACTGGAGATTCAATGGTACTGGGTGCCTCAGAGAGACAGAACGTAAATTCTGATCTGAGAAGCGGTGACCATCTAGTCATAGAGAAATGTGTGCAATTAAGTTAGTGAGGGCTAATGTGTGCAAAGGGAGTGCCATATACCTAAGGAATGCCAGGGTTTGTTATGATCTATAGCTGACTCCCTAAGTAATCTATTTCCCTATGTTCCTTATTTTAATATCCAGCTATAATATGCTCCATTTCTAAAGGTAGTGTTCTACATTAAATTTAGACATAAAAATATGCCAAACAGTGATGCTTCAATTAAAGGTAATCCTAACTTTATTGAAAGCCCTTTTAAAAAAATAAATCTCCTCTGAGTATTTTCACAAGATATATTGTATATTTTTGGTCCTTTTCCCACATTTTAATTGGCTTTGCTTAGAGCTGTGTAATGGTTCTGGCCAGAAAATATTATCTGGTGAATAGCTTTTAAATGTTATCTCACTAGTGCTACCACATTCCTTGCCCTGTTTTGTAAAAAATCAAAAGGTTTTCCAGGTCTTTCACTAGCAGCACTGTTTTTACTACCGCCACTCTTCCTCATAAATGCAAACAGAATTGGCCTCTTCAGCCCCTGTGTTTAAGATTCATTTTTAATCTATAGCAGGATTTATTTACAGGCCCAAAACTCACTTTGGCTATGAGCCATGTAGTTATATTATGGAGCAAGGAAGCTCACAAATGAGCAGATGTAGGGCTTCAGAGCCTTTCTGAGCCTATAGAGGTCTCTGTGGGACAACCCAAATGGCTAAAGCACTGTGGTTCAGGGGCAGCAGGCAAAAAACAGCATTGTTCCCACCGAAAAAGAGAGAACTACTGAGATAAAATGACAGAGATAGAAATCCTGCTGGAAAAAATAGGGGGAAATAATGTCATGAAAAGCAGCATTAATTCTCTCTACGCATCTTCCTGTCCTTTCACAGAGTTTTTTCAGGCCAGTTTCACTTTTATTTGGTCCTTCCCCAGTTCACAATAGCGGGAAGATAGTGGAGACCCAATCTTGGAAAGACTCACATGCTGAAATTTTGAACACCATTGGACTAGCCAGGGCAGAAAAGGTGGGGGAGTTGCACTGTATGTAAGGGAGCAGTCTGACTGCTCAGAGCTCAAGTATGAAACTGCAGAAAAACCTGAGTGTCTCTTGATTAAGTTTAGAAGTGTGAGCAACAAGGGTGATGTCATGGGGGGAGTCTGCTATAGACCACCGGACCAGGGGGATGAGGTGGATCTGGCAAACACAGAAGTTACTAGATCACAGGCCCTGGTACTCATGGGAGACTTCAATCACCCTGATATCTGATGGGAGAGCAATACAGTGGTGCACAGACAATCCAGGAAGTTTTTGGAAAGTGTAGGGGACAATTTCCTGGTGCAAGTGCTGGAGAAACCAAGTAGGGGCAGAGCTCTTCTTGACCTGCTGCTCACAAACCGGGAAGAATTAGTAGGGGAAGCTAAAGTGGATGGGAACCTGGGAGGCAGTGACCATGAGATGGTCGAGTTCAGGATCCTGACACAGGGAAGAAAGGAGAGCAGCAGAATATGGACCCTGGACTTCAGAAAAGCAGACTTTGACAACCTCAAGGAACTGATGGGCAGGATCCCCTGGGAGAATAACATGAGGGGGAAAGGAGTCGAGATGAGCTGGCTGTATTTTAAAGAATCCTTATTGAGGTTACAGGGACAAACCATCCCAATGTATAGAAAGAATAGTAAATATGGCAGGCGACCAGCTTGGCTTAACAGTGAAATCCTTGCTGATCTTAAACACAAAAAAAGAAGCTTACAAGAAGTGGAAGATTGGACAAATGACCAGGGAAGAGTATAAAAATATTGCTTAGGCATGCAGGAGTGAAATCAGGGGGGCCAAATCACACTTGGAGTTGCAGCTAGCAAGAGATGTTAAGAGTAACAAGAAGGGTTTCTTCAGGTATGTTAGCTACAAGAAGAAAGTCAAGGAAAGTGTGGGCCCCTTACTGAATGAGGGAGGCAACCTAGTGACAGAGGATGTGGAAAAAGCTAATGTACTCAGTGCTTTTTTTGCCTCCGTCTTCACGAACAAGGTCAGCACCCAGACTACTGCACTGGGCAGCACAGCATGGGGAGGAGGTGACCAGCCCGCTGTGGAAAAAGAAGTGGTTCGGGACTATTTAGAAAAGCTGGACGAGCACAAGTCCCTGGGGCCGGATGCGCTGCATCTGAGAGTGCTAAAGGAGTTGGCGGATGTGATTGCAGAGCCATTGGCCATTATCTTTGAAAACTCATGGCGATCCGGGGAAGTCCTGGACGACTGGAAAAAGGCTAATGTAGTGCCCATCTTTAAAAAGGGAAGAAGGAGGATCCTGGGAACTACAGGCCAGTCAGCCTCACCTCAGTCCCTGGAAAAATCATGGAGCAGGTCCTCAAGGAATCAATTCTGAAGCACTTAGAGGAGAGGAAAGTGATCAGGAACAGTCAGCATGGATTCACCAAGGGTAAGTCATGCCTGACTAATCTAATTGCCTTCTATGATGAGATAACTGGTTCTGTGGATGAAGGGAAAGCAGTGGACGTTTTGTTTCTTGACTTTAGCAAAGCTTTTGACACTGTCTCCCACAGTATTCTTGCCAGCAAGTTAAAGAGGTATGGGTTGGATGAATGGACTATAAGATGGATAGAAAGCTGGCTAGATTGTCGGGCTCAACGGGCAGTGATCAATGGCTCCATGTCTAGTTGGCAGCCAGTATCAAGTGGAGTGCCCCAGGGGTCAGTCCTGGGGCCGGTTTTGTTGAACATCTTCATTAATGATCAGGAGGATGGCGTGGATTGCACCCTCAGCAAGTTTGCAGATGACACTATACTGGGAGGAGAGGTAGATACGCTGGAGGGTAGGGATAGGATACAGAGGGACCTAGACAAATTAGAGGATTGGGCCAAAAGAAATCTGATGAGGTTCAACAAGGACAAGTGCAGAGTCCTGCACTTAGGACGGAAGAATCCAGTGCACCGCTACAGACTAGGGACCGAATGGCTAGGCAGCAGTTCTGCAGAAAAGGACCTAGGGGTTACAGTGGACGAGAAGCTGGATATGAGTCAACAGTGTGCCCTTGTTGCCAAGAAGGCTAATGGCATTTTGGGATGCATAAGTAGGGGCATTGTCAGCAGACTGAGGGACGTGATCGTTCCCCTCTATTTGACACTGGTGAGGCCTCATCTGGAGTACTGTGTCCAGTTTTGGGCCCCACACTACAAGAAGGATGTGGAAAAATTGGAAAGAGTCCAGTGGAGGGCAACAAAAATGATTAGGGGACTGGAACACATGAGTTATGAGGAGAGGCTGAGGGAAATGGGAATTTTTAGTCTACAGAAGAGCAGAATGAGGGGGGATTTGATAGCTGCTTTCAACTACCTGAAAGGGGGTTCCAAAGAGGATGGATCTAGACTGTTCTCAGTGGTAGTTGATGACAGAACAAGGAGTAATGGTCTCAAGTTGCAGTGGGGGAGGTTTAGGTTTCTATATTAGGAAAAAAACTTTTTCACTAGGAGGGTGGTGAAACACTGGAATGAGTTACCTAGGGAGGTGGTGGAATCTCCTTCCTTAGATATTTTTAAGGTCAGGCTTGACAAAGCCCTGTCTGGGATGCTTTAGTTGGGGATTGGTCCTGCTTTGAGCAGGGGGTTGGACTAGATGACCTCCTGAGGTCCCTTCCAACCCGAATATTCTATGATTCTATGATTCTATGACTACTCACTATGCTTAAAGGTAAGTATGTGCATAAATCTTTCCAGGATCAGACCTCAATTTGTAGGCCTTTAATCAGGTAGAAGAACAAGGCTTTTAAAAAAAAGTTTGCCTTCAGTAAGCTTCTTCCATAAAGAATCCTAAATTAACTCCTTGTTGAAGAAAGAGCCCATCTTTTAAACCTGCCAGTATCTAACTGTCAGGCAGACTCTTGTACTGCATCTGTGAGATTAAAATCTTAGCTCTGAACACATACTGTATGGCACTGGTGCCAATGGAAAGGGACATGACTCGGTGTTTCACGGACAGCTCCTCAGTCATGACTGCAGTATATTTTAAATCTGATTTCTTACAGGTTTCACTCAGAGATCTGTATGCATGTAATGTACAGGGAACCCAAGCAATATTATGGACAATGACAGAATACGCTTCTCCATCCTGAAATTCTCCTCAGAGAAGCAGCAGTAACTGCCTCTGGGTGTTCTTGGTTCTGTTTAACCTGTTTGCCAGCTGGGGAAGCATAAGAAAATCAATACATCAGATTCTGGAGGTTATTCTTTAGAAGTTATTTCTTTTAACAAATGAATTGTTTTCCTCCATTTCCTCATAAATACAAACAAGGGAAATATATTGTAACTGGTAGCAATGTTGGTAACTAAATACTGCAACTTTGCTTTGATGTAGATAGAAAGGTTGTAAACCTTGCTTGACAGTGTCCAGTCACAGCATGAAGGGCAAATTTTTCAGAGTCTGCATTAGTGTGATATATGATTCTCTTTGCCCCCAAAATAAATTACCTTCATTCAAGATAAATGTAAATATAAGAACAAGCTGTAACATTACTTGATAATTTAATTCTCCTTCACCATGTCCTTGAAACTTCCCACAAAGCACTGCAGTCTTTTTTGAGTAACTTAGTGCATAAAGTATCAAACTACTGAGAGAACCCAATAGTTTCTCAAAATTAGACAGGCATTGATTTTTAACTGCTTTTTTTCCCTTTTCTTTATTAACATCTTCCTTTGTGTTCAAAAGAAATTTTGAAGGAAAGCAGTTGTCTGTAGTCTTTAAAATTATAATACTGATTGTGGTGTTTATTGTTAAATAGTTAGAATTATTCTTTGTAGTAACTTTGACTACAGAATTATTACGTGCTTCCCCTAAAATTAAAGATGCACATGCTAATTCATTTTCAGTTAAGGATGAGCAAAATGGTTTTAAATACCAGACCCTGTTGACCTATGCTATCCAAAACCCTCCAACTGCACAAAAGACTAACCTACAATATTTGAAAATATATTGGGAAATTTCAAGACTGAGAGGATGTATTATGCTGAGACCTTTCTATTTGCATTAATTAGGACATATGTTTTGGGCCTAATTACTGAGGCCAAACACCTTAGGATTTCAGCCGGAGTCAGTGCCTTAAGGGTCAAAGTCTGCCTGCATTTTTCGTACCTCCTTTCCTGCCCTCTTTACACCAGAGATCACAGGCAGTGGGTTGGAACAGGGCCTGGCTAAGATTCACGAAGGTTTAGGTAGATCCTACAAGCTGCTGCTATGTAGAACATCTGGTCCTCACCCACACGGGTGTCCATGGATACCGTTCCAGCCAGTTGGTGATTTTGGAAAAGGATTCCTCCCCTAGCAAACTGCACAAAGAAGTCTGCTGGGGACTACTCAGGGTCTGAAATGGTTATGGGACATGTCCCTGGCCTAATGACTCAATCTGACTCTAAACTTGATACGAAATATATAGAACTGATACACACACTTTATAATGTACTTTTTTTGGTGGTGAATGCCTCAGGGAAGCATAGGGGCCAGCTTTACAAAGGTATTTCAATGCCTAAAGTTGCAGAGCGGCATCTAGAGCAATTTACAAAAGTGCCCAAGCAGGTTAGGTGCCTAACTCTCATTTCAGTCAATGGGAGTTAGGTGCCCAACTCACCTAGGTACTTTTGTAAATCCCCCTAGGTATGTCTCTGCACCTTTAGGCATTGAAATAACTTTGTAAATTTGGCCAAGGGGCTATACCTATGCCTGCTCCATGTGCAGACAGTGGAAGAGAGGAAGGCTCTTTGCAGCCTTCTCTTGACACTAGGTTATGAATTTGCACAAGGCCCCACTCATGGAATCCGCAACTTTCACCTCTCTCATTCTGCACATCCTGCTCTATTGAATCCCATACTAGATTGATGCTCTTGTGAGAAACTCCCACTCTTGAAGACAATTAGAATGGATTTTCAAAAGCCTACCTCTACTCCCAATGAAGCCAATGGAAGCTTTAAAATGGGAGCAAAGTGAGGCCAAACCTGAGCACATTTGAAAACCTCACCCCTTACACGTAGATAGGACACTAACCGTTTTGCACCTCCTCATTCACTTTGGTGCAAGGGTAGTAATGGTGAAGGCTCTTACCATAACAGTCGAAGAGCCAAATTGAATTGAATGGAGTTGCCCTCAATTACCCAGAGGCTGAATTTGACCCAGGGGTTCTTCAAAAGCTGAGCACCAACTATAAGCATATATCACCCTGTCCTTTTTCTTGTAAAGAGATGTTGAGCTTACTTGATAACTGGGCTTGGAGAGTGAAACCTCCTGAAGCAATGAAAGACCTGCCCCTTCAGGTGAGGGAGGGGCAACAAATCCATACAGACAACACCGAAGCATGTGTATCTCTGTTTATCCATAGAACAGGCACAGTAAAGTCAAAAGCACTACAAACTTCCCTATCCCACCATGAAAAAATACCTCCGTCCTGATCTGGATAGACCAAATGCAAAAATAAGAAGCAATTTTTATGCCTGTTCAAATCTTGACCTTCCTGTCGATACTACTAACAATTAATGACAAATTTGAAGGTGGTTTTTATCATATGGATATCTGTCCACTAAAAACTCTTTTTAAAAGATTTCTTTTTAAAACAAGGTTTCTTTTTGTATGACTGATGAAGTATAATTTCTATTTGTCTTTCTTTCTCATTGTTAATGTCATAGCAATCACAACAGACCTGTCAAGAGGTACATAAAGCACATTTTCTTCATTAGTTCTAGTAGTGAAAATAAACTTACATGAATGGATCCCATTCTTAACTCACATATAATATGATTGCCTTTGGGGACATCATAATACATATAACACCAGATCCTCAGCTGATGTAAATAGAATTAGTTCAGTGGATATAATTTACACCATCTGAAAATCTGGTTCTAATTTATAAAGAAATCATTCCTATGTAATGGTATATGTTACTTTTTTTTCCAGTTATGGTGGCTGAGTTATAGCCACCAGCAAAGGACATGTGCTGACAGAACATAAAAACAGATTACCATTGCTTTTATGAAAAGGCAGTTTTGTTGATTGGGGGGAATAATTCAACAATATTTTTCTAATCATGAATATTCACCTGTACCTTCAGCACGATGTTGGGTGAGGGCCAACAGAACCCACATGACAAAAATCAGAGCTGTGCTTCTCTAATGAGAGCTGTTCATGACCCAGACTCATGCACAAGACTTGGATCTTTAAAATGTTTATCATATTTATTCTTGTAATAAATCTACTATTTTCAGTGGGCAAACACTAGAGATTAACTTGGTCCAATAAATTCAATATCCTGAACAGAGAAAAAAGCTCTTAATCAAAGAAGAAAGAGACACATTATAAACTCTATGTATAACAATAATAACTAATAAATGATACTGTAACAGCAAACAACAAACTCTGACTACTTATAAAATCTAAACATCTTCTGGCTCTTCTTAACTCTGTTGTAATCTCCATGTTCAGAATTAATGATGAGTCCAATAAAGCCCCAGCACTGCACCAACTACATGATCAGAAGGCGGGTGCACTCAGTGGAGAGTGAGATCAATGTTTTGGCCAGATCCTCAAATTGTATCCTCCTGTGTTGTCAAAGTTGAATTGGCACAAGGTGCTTTTTATCCCTCACCTTTTAGGTACTGTACCAAAGTTGAGAGAATGATGTATAACTATCATCAATGTATTAGTGGTGAGAACATCAAATGTAGTGACTTCCTCTGTAATTGTCTTCAAGACCCCAAGTAAACCTGTTATAAATCTATAAGGCCAGTACATCACTGACCTTTTTCCTCCCTTTTCTCACCACTTCTTCCACTGTCTAGAACTTTTCCAGTTATGATCAGTTTTGTTGGGATGGCTGGTTTCTCTGGGCATTCAGTGAAAGTTTTATATATTATGTACAATGCTCCTGATTCTGTTTTTCAGATAGGTGCTTTATAAATATTAGTATTATTTATGTGATGTACTGAGGCAAAAAAACTTTGAGCTGATATAGCAAGCATCCTTGCAAATGCAGGGAAAAGAAAAAGAATTTTCATGGCACTAGGTATCTCATCATCATCATCATCATCATCACTCCCATTACCACAGTGGTCATTGGGGCACCATCACTGATGAGCAATCAAGCAATTGTCTCCACTCCTGACGATTGTGTGTCAGTACTTGAGTCTCCATGAAGTCCATTCCTGTCCATTTTATTATGTTGTCAATCCATCTTTTCCTCTGGCTACCTCTTCTTCTCTTCCCTTGTAGGATGATCTTGGACAGGCTATATGATCTTGTTACATGGCCGTACCACTTCAGCTTGTGCTTCTTTACCGTCATGAAGAGGTCTTCATATGACCCAGCGCATTGGGCGATGATGTTGCAGACCTCTTCATTAGTGACATGGTCGATATAGGAGATGCCCAGGATTTTAGGGAAGCATCTCATCTCTACTACCTGAATTTTCCATTCAAGTTTTGCCGTAAGGGTCCATGTCTTGCACACATACAGAAAAATGGAGATGATCAATGCGTGCAGCAGTTTCAGTCTGGATTCCAGAGACATATTCTAATTCCTCCAAATTGGCTTTAGCTTTGCCGCTGCTGCTGTTGTTTGCACAATTCTTGCCCGAATTTCTGCCTTGGATACTTCATCAGTGATGATTGCCCCCAAATACTTGAACTGTAGAAATTTATAGGGTTCAAATAATGGAACAACAGACCACTTTATCCATTGTGCCTCTTTACCTAAATCTTATCAAAGGTGATGCAATGGTTGCAACCATAGTTTAGCACCCAATGAGAATTTAGAGGTCAGCTCTAAAATATCAGGAATCATAGCTCATTTCTCTTCTTCTCACATGCCTAGGAAAGTGCTCTCTAATTTTACTGAGTGTTTAAGTAGTAGGACTTATAATTAGAATATGTGTTTTGAATAGTATAAACGGGTTGATAAATGACAGGGCTATATTTTGACTGGTTTTCTCAGTTGTTTCTCAGGTGTTACTTAACATGAGTCTTGTTAATATACTGATGACAGTTATATGTTAATTCTTAGTACTTGTAGCAATTATGACATCTGTGAGTGAAAATCTCTCTAGCAAATTTATACATTTTATATTATTCTTAAATATGCTGGGTCCTCATGTAGTCATTTTATTTATATTTTCTCAGTTACATCATCAATAAGAAACTGTGTTGATTAAATGACAAGCTTTTGACTATACAGTTGTAATGGATTAGGTCTATATAATAACAGCCTTCTCCTATCGGACTAAGGTTATGTCTACATTTAAAATGCCACAGAGTTTCTCCCATCACTATAGTTAATCCACCTCCTGGAGAGATGGTAGCTAGGTTGATGGAAGAATTCTTCTGTTGGCTTAGTGCTGTCAACACTGGGGGTAAAGTCAACATAGGTACGTCTCTCACAGTGTGAATTTTTCTGATGCCAATGTAAGTTTTCAGTGTAGACCAGCCCTAAGGTTTGTTCTGCTGGGTCAGCTCAATCTCTGAGGTTTATTTCCAAGGAATTCAGGGTAGCTATTTCTTAACAGGGGTAGTTACTTTAATTGAGCCTTTTTAACAAAGCATAGTCAAACCCTTGCAGACTCTTACCTCAAAGTCTGCACCAGACTAGGATATCCCGGCCAATGAGAGCTCAGGGAAGCAGTGCAGGCCACAGGGATGTGCTAGCCGCTGTTTCCCTCAGCTCCCATTGGCCGGGAATGGCGAACCACAACCACTGGGAGCTGTGGGCGGCCATGCCTGTGGATGGTCAATGTAAACACTGTCTCCTGGCCCACCAGCAGAGTACTCTGATGGGCCACGTGTGGCCTGTGGGCCGCAGGTTGCCCACTACTGTTCTAGCCCCTTTAGTGTATTGCTATATGTGGGTCTATTGTGCCTGAGATAGGGTAATTCAGGAAAAAATGTCCTAGACATTCTAAACTTTCCCTCATTTGAACGACATATTTTAGAATATTGGCAGAGTGGGTAGGGTGGGCTTCCCAAGACTCCTTAACCAAGTCTAATTCTCCTCAGGACTGTCTCCTATAGAGAAGCTCAAAAGGAGAGAAGCCCATAGAGATCTATAATATTTCTCATACTGCAAACAAGAGACAGGGGAGCAGATGGTTCCTGTCTTTGGCCTCTGTCTCTACAATCATCTTATCATATTCTAGAAGGTCTTATTGAACTGCTCCACCAGACCATCAGTCTGGGGGTATAGACTGCGGTCTGGAGTAGTCATACTTTCAATAGTGCCCAAACTTGTTGGAACATCTGGGATAAGAAATTCTTCTCTCGGTCCGTGAAAACTGCTGAGGGAAGACTAGCTCATGAAAACACTTGGAGTAGATCTTGCACTATAATGGAGACAAAGGTGTTTCATAAGTGGATTTCCTCTGGATATCATGTGGCATTGTCCACAAACACCAAAATGAACTTCTGACCTTTATGATCTTCTCTAGTGGGCCTATTATTTCAATCCCTATCCTCTCAAAGGGGGTGGCGATGAGACGCAGGGGGATTAGAGGTTCCCAGTCCCATCCCCTTGGGCCTACTTTTTGGCAATTGAGGCATGACAAGCAGAAAATCAGCTTCTTCTTTATACATTTCTGACCTAAAAAATTGGGCCAACAAACTTTCTGGGGTTTTCACCTTACCTAAGTGTCTTGCCAGGGAAGAGAATGGGCTAGCCAAAAGAGATCCCTCTGGACAGGTTTAGGACCAGGACTTGATATTTGGGATCTTTAGTTTGGGGTTGTCTCTCTACTCAGTACAAAAATCTTATCCCATAATTCAAAGTGAGAAACTGATGAGATGTGTGTTCAGGAGTCACCACTCTGTTTATAGCAGCCACTGAGTTGAAAAATTCCTGGAGTGTTTGATTTTCTTGTTGGGCTAGCATAATGTCAAAGGTGCCACTCAAGACACTGTAGTCTAGGATGGGAAGGGGATCTGAAGTGTCCATGGGTGAAGGGTAAGCTGCAGATCATTGGGATGTTCCCTCCTGAACTTCAACTCCTCGGGAAGGTTCCTCTGCAGACTCCATGCAGTTAGTTCTGGCACAGGCACAGGCTTTTCCTCCCTTCTTAAAAAACCCATCATCCAGCCCTTGCCGACTCTCCAAGGTCTGTGCAAGCACAGCAGTCCTTTCCCCCAGATTAGTCTCTCACAGCAGTAATGCCAGTAACCAGATTTCCTCGCGCTCACCTCAGAGCCTCAGCAATACAGAATTCCCAACCCATCTCCTCTCATGTTTGGTTTTCTGGAGCAGCTTCCCTCAGCAGGAATTCTAGGAGCAAGTCACTGGGGGAACACCTCTGGCCCCTCAATTTCCTGGAGGATGTTGAATTTCTCTCCTTCCACCCCTTCCTACTGCTCTCTTTATATAAGGCTGAGCTAATTACATTTCACCTCTTTCTCAGGTGCAGAGGGTAGGAATAATCAGACAGCCAGGCCAGCTCCAGGCCTCTGTCCCCAAAGGAAAGGTATCCCTTATTCCTTCACAGCAATAAAGATTTAAAAAGTAACAAACTTGCCAGGCTAAGTCCTTCAAAAATTATGAGTGAGAAAGAGACAGAGATAGATACAAGAATGCAACAGGGTAGTTGTCTTCCATTTCCATACCAATAACTTGGTCTACAGATGTTTAATAGCTTCAGTGATCTAGGGAAATAGAATGTACATCCAGTAAAGTGCAAGTTTATGGCTCTGTAGATGCAGATCCAGACATTCTATTATAAATGAACAACGTTGTGTTAAATTGCCATGGCCCCTTGCTGTATACCACTTTCTGACATGTATAAAATATGACTTCTTTTTCTTACCCTTTGTGTCAATGACAGTGGCATATCCCATTGCCAATAATTAATTTACATCAGGGAACACCAGCTTCTTTCTGAAGTATGGACAGTGCTCATGAAAGGAGCCAGACTGGCAATCTGCCCCTCCATTTATTAACAGTATAAGAAAGCCCAGTTTTTAATGGGAAATAGTTAATATGTAAAAAATTGGGAAGTCACCTTGTCCACCCAATTCCACTCCTTAGAGCTACTCATCCCTGTTGTGTGAGGATGTGATAAGATGGGATGCTGATTTACTATAGGCAGTCTGTACTGAGCATATCATATTGTACAATTTTTCTGAATAAAATATGGAAACTTAGCTTGAAAGGCTTGAATATTTTTTAAATGGAGTCTTAAATTTTGTCAAAAAGACAGGTGCTCCCTAATTTAATAAATACTTTACAGAAGCTTATGGCATCAGGTAGGACTTTTCTGCTGACATCACATCTCTGAAATTTATTATATTGGTTTAGTGAAAGAGCTACAATCCAAAGTCTTTCTCTTTAACTTTGTATCTTACAATTGATGTAGACTTTGGATTGTAGCTCGTTTACTTAACCAGTGTAATATATTCAGAGATGGGTCCTTCTCCCTATTCCTAAACAGAATTTTAAGTGCATCTCCTGAATGTCTTTGCATTGCCTTATAGGCATATGCTCAGTGTTTTGCTCTTTCATCAAAAAACAATGTAACTTAATAAAATTATGGGAAAGAATTTAGATCATCCACAAACACATGCAGATCAGAATTCAGATATCATCACTGTTACAAAATAGAAATAAACTGTAAAACACATTTGGGGTACGAGTATGAAATGAATATACTAGTCATCTTCCTTTATTATTTATTTATGTACTTTCTTCTTTTTTGGGGGGTGGGGGTTTAAAAAGTACAAAAGTTTTAAAAATACACAAAATAAATAATCAGACCCATCACTTCACTCAGGCCAAATCAATTGAGTGACAGCATAAATATAACACAAACTGACTCCCACCCAAATCCTCCGAATTTACTTCACTTCAGTATTTCTCTTCTGTAGCTTCTGGAATTTCTCTATACCAATATACCAAAGTTTGGATCAGACTTAAGCGAAACCTTCAAATCTTCATCTTACATTTCGTTAGGATTCTTGGGCCTACATTCAGAATGTCTAAAATGTGGATCAAAGCCACAGATACATACTGCAGGTAGAAAACATTGGAACAGTGGTGAGGACAGAAATAGCTCTTAGGCCAAGGGATATTATAGCAAGTATCACTGTTCACCATACCCTTGCTACCCTTGAAAAATGTACTCTGGATACATCTATACTGCAACACCAATCAAACAAATCACAGCAGTGAGTTTCACAACCCAGGTCTATTGAGTCAGGCTTGTAGGGCTTGCACTACAGAGCCAAAAACAGCAGTGTAGACATTCTAGCTCGGGCTGCAGCCTGGGCTCTGAAACCTGAGGAGAGGGGGTGGTCTCAGATCCTGGGCTCCAGAATGAGAAAGAATGTCTACACTATTGTTTTTAGCCCTGTAGCGCAAGGCCTAAGAGCCCAACTCATTTGTCCCAGGTTCTGAGACTCACTGACGAAGGGTTGGGGTTTTTTTCAGTGTAGATGTACCCGATAGTTCTTCTAGCATTCATAAAAACAAAGTGCAATAAAACTAAAGGCAAATACCAGAAACTAAGGTGATGGAATGTTTTGATTATACCTTGTTTTTGTTGTTATGATTAGTGCTTAATTTGAAATGCACTTTCAAGTATTTTCCTGGTATGTAATTTAATTGGACCAGAGTGTACCCACCTTACTCTCATTGAATAGCACCTCACTCCACACATCATCCTGTTAACTAGAGCAGGACTGCTCAAGAAGTGAGGTACTACTCCAAATGAGTTGGGTGTAGCTGGTCATATGTATAAAAGCCATATATATAGGTAGGGCAGAGGTATTCTAAAAGTGTAACACAAGGACCTTTGGGCTTATATGATAATTACCTTAGCATCTTCAAGGAATAGCATCTTCAAGTAGCATGCCATAGGAACTAACCATTAAAAGATCCTACATCACAAGATGAGTATGACAGTAAACAAAATTGTTATGTGCTGGGAAAAGGAGGGGTATGGAACTGCAAAAATATATTTCTGGAATTTTAGGGAGAGTTTAAAGGATGTTGAGCTTAATTGAGACTTACAAGTACTAACTGCGGACATAGCATGGCAATTAATTGAAATAAATGCTAATGAGTATAACATAAATGGCTAATTGACCCATTGATGTTAGGAAACCCAATATTACTGAAGTGCGGAAGTATGTGCAAGGAAAAGAGTCTGAAACCATAACTGAATATGTATAAAGTACGGTGGGTTAAGGCATAACCCCTTATAAAATGTGAAACCTAGTCTGTAAGCAGTGGAATACACTGGAACACACTGCCTTATGCAAGCTTTTTTTTTCACCTTACCTACATTGGGGATGGACCTCAAGGGATGTTGTGTGTAATGCAAGTGCATTCTTTATTGTGCTTGTGATTTTTTTGTTTTCCTAATAAAGATTATAACTTAGCTAGTCAGAGAATACACAGTGGATTGTTGCTCCTTGAGGGCCTCATTCTAATGACAACCTCACCACTCAAGCTGAGATGGAGGCAGAACACGCTCAGACCCTTCACAGTAGATAAATTTAAATATCAGTTTATAGATCAGGGTACAAAGGACAGCACAGTCTAGTTCAAGATAAATATTAGAGAGGTACAGAAGGTTGGAGAGGTTTAAATTCTTCAAAACATGAGGCTTACATATTTACCCAGAGATAAGGAGGAGCCTCTTCCTTCTGCTTAGAGATTAGATAGTTCTGGCTCCTTTCCAGCAAGCAAATAAGTACAACACAGCCATTGAAAGGTATAGGATTATTAATTTATTAAGTATATGTCCAGTGAGCATGTGAGCTTGGCTAACTTTCAAATGGGTGCCACATTCAATAATTGGCTCAACCGGAAAAATCCAGCCCCTCAGCTTGTATTCACAATGTTGTTCTTGCAGTCAATGGATGGTACAAGATAACTGGAAAACTCAGTAATGGGCATAAATGTTATAATTTAGACACCAACCACCTGAATTGCAAATGAAACTATAGTTGCACTCCTAAAGTGGGTAATTCTGTCATTTATGCTTGATTTAATTGTATTTGCAATGTTTGGGGCACAAAATCAGAGGATGTTTGTGAAAATGTGACTCTGTTTAAAGCTCCCTATCATTCCCACCATACAGCAACTAGAATTAGGCAAAACCAGGACAAATTCTCAACACTGGTTTGAAATTTGCAACTATTTCATTTTATGTCATTTAGCATCCTCTGGATTTTGTGGGCCTGGACAGTATTTCTAACAAAAATGGCTGTTCAATTTTTTTCATGCAATACTGTTAACAGAAAGTTTAAATTATTTACCATGGACTAAAGTGAAATTTGTTCTGTGTTTGCATCTCTCAAAGAGGCAGAATAATCTAGTGGCCCACAGCACAGAACTTGGAACCTGATCTAATCCTGTCTCCCCCACTGTCTCAAATAATACTTTGTATTTGTATAGCACTTTAAGGGAGGCATAATTTGGTTATGCCTCACGATGCCCCATGAGCATGGTAGATATCATTAACCCTGTTTTAATGATGTGGAAATTTGTTAATAAGGTCAAAGTGGGTTGCCTAGTAGACACTGCAGTCTAGCAGACTGTGGTTCCAATATTATCCCTGACACTGACTTGATATGGGACGTTGAGCAAGTCACTTAACCTCTCAGTTTCACCACTAATAAAATGGGATTAATGAAGTTGACTTACCTCCTACAGCTGTTGTGAAGCATAATTAAATAACATTTTTAAAGTTTTATATAAGTGCAAAATCTTATTAAGACCAATCAATGGTAGACCTGGGCGTTGAATAGGGAGCATACTTGGTTTTATGTGGGTTTCATTATATTGTAACTTCCCCCAATCAGCCATCATGTGGTCCAGAATCTCAGCTTCAATGTTTTTAAAAGGAATTTTCTGGACCTTATGCTTGTAAAGAAACCCTTTATACTGTGAATTCAAGGGTACTATATGCTGTGATTTCAGAAAGCCGGAAATAATAGGTTTAAGCTGCCCCTTCTCCTCTCAATGAGCTGTTAAGTCAGCTGCCTAATTATGTAATGTAAATATTATTAACTATTTCAATGCTAATCAAAGCATGAAAGAAAGAAAAAGGATTATTGTATTATTATATGCATTATCTGCTGTGAGTTTGGTGCAGTGAGTGGGTAGTACATGGCACAGTTCCACAACTCTTTTTCTTTCCCCACAGTAGAGAAGAAATAAAGCAAAAGGAGACCAATAGATGCCAGTACAGGGACAAGCCAAGTAACTCACCATGGCAGCCATGCTCCATTGACTCCAGCACGAGTTGAGTTAAAATCAGAATCACAACTTGGGATGAGTATACTGTCACAGCTAAAGGCACTACACCTGGATTTCTCCTAAGTGGTTCAGCAAGTGCACCCACTCTCCGGCTTCTGGCTCCTCAGCCACTGCTTTTCTTGGGTGGAGAACTATGTCTCACTCCCTTCTGACCAGTTTATTTCTAGGCTGCATAGTCCCCTGACTATATTGTGATATCCCAGGAAAAGATAGGCCACGTAAGCAGGCCTGCTTGCTTTCTCTTCAAGGATGGTTAACAGTGTGACTTCCCACAGTTATAGTTACCACGCAGTTCTTTTTATGCAAGCCTACTTTTTCTTAACATAAAAACATTACAGAGAATGTATATAAAAAACAATAAAGGAATGTAAACACATGTTAATCAGCTTATCAGAGAGCACTCCAACCCTAACATGGACTCTGGTGGTAGCATTCCTTCAACACCCCACCCAAGTGGTTTCAAGTTCATCACGCCTTCAGCTCAGAACAAGCATGCGGTCTTATGGGGCCTCCATAGGCCCAGTACTCCCAATCCTTTCCTAAGGATTGGGGTGCTCTGTGGACCAGGGGTTCTATCCATTTTCTGGATCCAGAAGAAAGCCTTGACCCTGTGTAAAACCAGGCTATTCATCTAAAAATCCTTTCTTTGACTGTTGGTCCCTGGAGAATCCAGTCTGAGCTAGTATATGCAAATCTCTCCAGGGGATAGTTTCAAAGGGGCTGATAACTGGAGGAATTACATTAGCATTCCCCTCCTTCTAAAGGAGTTATGTATAATTCTACAATAACACATACACAATTACATTTTTAATAAAATGGACCCCAGAGGTATTAAACCTCAATGAACAAGGTTTAACTTAATTCAGTAAAGTTTATTTTATTTCCATAAGGTTTGTCCAGGACACTGCAGAATATCACCAGTCTGGCACATCTGCCACATGAGCAACAGACTGATTGGGACACCACTGTCATGTAGCCAAAGTACCTCTGAGGTGATAATCCTTTCCTGTAGTTTGTAATGGACAATGCTCCCGTCTTCTTCCCCCAAGGCTGTAAGATTATAATTTATGTTTTCTGACCAAGTTGCAATGCAACCTCTCCATAAACATGCTAAAATCTATGTTTGCATCATAAGTAAATTTTGTTTGAAAGTGGACCATCATTCTTACTGATCCTTAATTATTTTGTTTAGAAACAAATGGAATTGCAAACCAGATCATTTATCTCTCTTTCCCCCTTCTCCTCAGGAGTAATCATCTTTACTTAGTCACTGAGAAAACCTACCACTTGCTATTAGGAACTGTAAATTGAACTGCATTACAGAATATGAAATAAAAGACTCAGGTGACAAAGACTGACTGTAATTATATTCACATAGTAAAAACCACAATGGGAAACTGTTAAAACTATATCATAAAAGCAGGGACATTTAGCCTTGAATGAAACACCACATATGTCTTCTAATCCACCTGGGCCACTAGACACATTACCAAATTCAATAACCTGATAGTCTGCTGTGCTTGGATACTGGTTGATATGGGGATGAGTTAAATACATGTTTTTACGTTGGCTTTGCCTGCAATTATGAGAAAGCAGCGTGGTCTGGAGCAAGAGGTGTCAGAAGGTTCTGGTTTCTATGTCTGCTTCTGCCGCTGACATGTCTGTGTGACTGTAGCACACTTTCTGTGACACTTTCCCTTTCTTTAAAATGGGAATTACCCAGTTACCTCAAAGAATCATAGAATATCAGGGTTGGAAGGGACCTCAGGAGGACATCAAGTCCAACCCCCTGCTCAAAGCAGGACCAATCCCCAACTAAATCATCCCAGCCAGGGCTTTGTCAAGCCTGACCTTAAAAACCTCTAAGGAACGATATTCCACCCCCTCCCTAGGTAACACATTCCAGTGCTTCACCACCCTCCTAGTGAAACAGTTTTTCCTAATATCCAAAATAAACCTCCCTGACTGCAACTTGAGACCATTACTCCTTGTTCTGTCATCTGCTACTACTGAGAACAGTCTAGATCCATCCTCTTTGGAACCCCCTTTCAGGTAGTTGAAAGTGGCTATCAAATCCCCCCATCATTTTTCTCTTCTGCAGACTAAATAAACCCAGTTCCCTCAGCCTCTCCTCATAAATCATGTGCCCCAGCCCCCTAATCATTTTTGTTGCCCTCCGCTGGACTCTGACCAATTTTTCCACATCCTTCTTGTAGTGTGGGGCCCAAAACTGGACACAGTACTCCAGATGAGGCCTCACCAATGCCAAATAGATGGGAATGATCACGTCCCTCGATCTGCTGGCAATGCTGCTACGAATACAGCCCAAAATGCTGTTAGCCTTCTTGGCGACAAGGGCACCCTGTTGATTCATATCCAGCTTCTTGTCCACTGTAACCCCTAGGTCCTTTTCTGCAGAACTGTTGCCTAGCCACTTGGTCCCTAGTCTGTAGCAGTGCATGGGATTCTTCCGTCCTAAGTGCAGGACTCTGCACTTGTCCTTTTTGAACCTCATCAGATTTATTTTGGCTCAATCTTCTAATTTGTCTAGGTCCCTCTGTATTCTATACTACCCTCCAGCATATCTAGCACTCCTCCCAATTTAGTGTCATCCGCAAAATTGAAATCCTCAAAAAACCTCAGAATGGTGTTTTGAGGATTCATTAGTAATGTCTGTTAATGCTTTGAACATATAGTGTGATATAATAGTAAGTATTATTATTTGATATTGTAACATTAGTTTTCCTTTAATACCTGTGCTCATTATTTTGGTTGGGTGTATTTGTGGGGTGGGGTGCAGAGGAACTTAACCACACAAAATCAGGCAAATGTTTTTCATATGGTGTACAGTTTACTGTAAGTACATGTTCAGTCTGTGCATGATGTTTCTTCTAACTTAAAGTTTTCTCTAGTCTTCTGTTGCTGTAAATGGAAATTATGTATTATTAAGAGCAGAATAGAAGCCTTTGTTCCCAGAGTTGAATTGTTCTCCTGATTAGCACATCTAACTCCAAGCAGTGTTGTTGAGAGTTTTGTGCCTACATAAAGAAAAGAATATTTCCCTAAAACACAGTGTACTATATATATTTTAGTCCACAGAATCAATTCTGTCTGTCAAAATACCAGAGTTAAAATATTGTCTTTCACTCTTCATGGGCACTTGAAAGGGGACATGATCATATGAGCCTGTGCGAGGGGTCAGGAGTAGGCTTGAGGAGAGGAATGGTCTGGTGAATTTGCAAAAATAGGTGTCCATCTTCCAGTCCTCATGCAGAGCGGGCCAGAATGCAGGCCCTGATACTGCTTTCACAGCTGGTGGTGGAGAACATTCAATTTCATTTCCACCTTCATTGGCTCTTGCTTCCGTAGCTCAATTACTTGGATTGATCATTGGGGCCAGAATTTGCTACTGTATAAATAACCCATGGACCATTAAATTGCTACACATGGACAGATAGTTATTTCATGTTTGCTAGGCACACTTTTATACAGGTTTTCCATTTTTGGCTCTTCTCCTCTAAAGGCCTCACATCCTGGTGCCTTTCATTTGGCCAGGAGGAGAAGGCTTTCCCTTTTGGAGTCCATCAGTGCTGCCAGTCCTATAGATGTTAGAGAGGAGTAGATTCAGGATGCTCCCTCTATCTGAAGGGCTGAATATGCTGTCACAATAAATCTTCCAACCCGTGATGGACTGGGGAATGAGTGATCCGACTGGGGAATTGAATGTGGATCTCATATGGCAATGCGGAGCACTAACCACAGGCCCACTATTAATACATAGAACCCCACATATTTTAGTTTAAATGCGAGTTCCAATAGTTAAGAAACAAATCAATCCAGACCATGTTGAAATTATAAATGAAATATACTGCAGTTCTGACATATAGGAACAGAAGTCAATGGAGCTATGCCAATCTACAGCAACTGAGAACCAGGTCCATTATTATTATTTTATACTTGTATCATTTATATACCCTTAGCTATTTTTTTCACATTTCCCCCCAAACTCTTAGACCGTGTACAATACATTTTAATTTCATTTGGGAGAACATTTGCAACAAGCAGATGTGTACCAGCTTCTATAATAGCAGTTCTGACACAACCTAACCCACTGCATCAGAAATACATTATAATTAAAAGAAGAATCCATGTATTTTTTTTTTTTTTTTTGAAAGCAAGGAATAGGTGGTTAGTTTTGCTAGGAAAAAGAAGCTGAGTAAATAATGCGTATAATGAATACTTACAAGTCATTAGTTATGGTGCATAAGCAATAATTATGCTTAAATATAGCCTTCATCACAGGAGTACAGACTTATTTCTTGGGTGTTGTTTTCACCCTTTTTTCACTTGTTTAGTGAAAAAATATACAGAATATTAAAACATGTTTCTGTCATCCATATGGCTTTTTTTTTATAAATGGTGCTCTGGAATAAGGCTGTGATGATCATTTTTACACTAATCACAGGTTATTGTATTGTGGCCGACTGAAGCCCATTGTGTGCCCCTTGGATGAAATACTGCAATTGAATGTGTATGTGTGCGCATGTGTGTGCGCAAATGACAATCAAGTAAGTGGGCCTTGCTTTGCACATTCATCAGAAAACCAAATTTGTCCCATCAAATATAATTCATATTTCCTTCTAATGTGCAGATTCCAGCCCTTCAAAAACATTTGTAGAAATCAAAGATCTGAGTCTGCTCTTACTTACTCATCAGAGTACAATGTAGTTATGGTCTAAAATCAGTGGCTATTATGGTTATTTGAAGTATAGCATCTCTGATGACAACAGCATGTCTCTGAAATTAGTCATTTTTTGTTACCCACTGTTGTTGAGACATTACTTATTTGTTGACCCCTCAGAAATGGTGACTTTGGAATACAATCATTCTTGCTGAAGGGGGAAATAACTGAAAGAAATAGCGGCGATTATATGAATATCTCTGACTGAGGCCTTGTGTCCACCATTTACTGTTAAAGTTCACAACCTGAGTGTCTTGTTAGATCCTCATCAGTTTGCAGAGAACCAGGTAGGGACAGTTGCCAATAGAGCTTTTCATTATTTGTGTGGAAGGAAGGTTGTGACCTTTTCTTTCAAATATGAGACTTTGCTAAAGTTATCTTAACCTTTGTCACCTCAAGATTAGATTTCTGTAGTTGATATATGTCTGCAAAGCAATCAGAAGAATGTAGCTGCTTATCTGCACTGGCTTTCAGTTGATTTCCAAATAAAGTTTAAAATGTTAGCTTTGTTCTATGAAGCCTAAAATATGTTAGTGTGGTGTACTAAGGACTGTATTGGAATTGCAAGCTCTTTCTTTAAAAGTATGTGTGTGGGTTTCCTGGTCCTTCTTGCAGTCTTGGGTGGGAAGCTCCAAAGTGAAGTGTGTGATCTGGGAGCAACAATCAGTCTGGAAAAAGCTAGCCTAGAAAGAGGTGACGAAAGTTGTACCTATCAGTTTTGGGGAGCAGCCTTCTTTGTCTCTCTCTGGTTTTGGATTTTTGTGTGTTAGGATTCTGAATTCTAAGAAATAAAGTTATGTTATGCTGAACCCTTCCAGCAAGGGCACTTTATGTTTTTAACCTAACGTCTCTAATGCCATGAACACAACAGTTGGGTCCTAGATAACTGAGGAACTACCTCTCTCCCATTGTGATACTGTGGTAATTGCAGTAATTTGGGGCACTGAACTTAACAGTCCCCTGGTTGAAAATGAAGGAGTGCTAGTGTTCTCGGAGAAGGATAACCAGTCTGGAATTCACTTCCCAACTTGATCTGGCAGAGCCCAGATCTGGTGAACTTTAGATCATACTGATGGACTTGACTGCTTTTCATAGGTCAGGGATGATTAGGTTGTGGGGTGAATGGCAGGGATGTATTTGTTCTCAGAGGTAGGAATGTCTTTTTTTTTTAAATATATTTTAATGTCTTTTTGATCTGCAAATAATTCATTCACTCTTTATGTTGTTCATTTTCTATGCACCTATGGCCTGATCCAATATCCATTTATGCTAGTAGGAATTCTTTTGTTGTCTTTGACAGGAGAGGATTTAGGCCCTAAAATTTTAATAGGTACAATGCATAAATCTAAATAAAAAATAAATATTAAGTGCTGTGATAAATATAAAGGGAAGGGTAAACCCCTTTAAAATCCCTCCTGGCCAGAGGAAAAATCCTCTCACCTGTAAAGGGTTAAGAAGCTATAGGTAACCTTGCTGGCACCTGACCAAAATGATCAATGAGGAGACAAGATACTTTCAAAAGCTGGGAGGAGGGAGAGAAACAAAAGGTCTGTGTCTGTCTATATGCTGCTTTTGCTGGGGATAGAACAGGAATGGAGTCTTAGAACTTTTAGTAAGTAATCTAGCTAGGTATGTGTTAGATTATGATTTCTTTAAATGGCTGAGAAAGGAATTGTGCTGAATAGAATGACTATTTCTGTCTGTGTGTCTTTTTTGTAACTTAAGGTTTTGCCTAGAGGGATTCTCTATGTTTTGAATCTAATTACCCTGTAAGGTATCTACCATCCTGATTTTACAGAGGTGATTCCTTTACTTCTATTTACTTCTATTTCTATTAAAAGTCTTCTTGTAAGAAAACTGAATGCTTTTTCATTCTTGTTCTCAGATCCAAGGGTTTGGGTCTGTGGTCACCTATGCAAGTTGGTGAGGATTTTTACCAAACCTTTCCCAGGAAGTGGGGTGCAAGGGTTGGGAGGATTTTGGGGGGAAAGACGTGTCCAAACTACGTTTCCCAGTAAACCCAATTAGAGTTTGGTGGTGGCAGTGGATATTCCAAGGACAAAGGATAAAATTAATTTGTACCTTGGGGAAGTTTTAACCTAAGCTGGTAAAAGTAAGCTTAGGAGGTTTTCATGCAGGTCCCCACATCTGTACCCTAGAGTTCAGAGTGGGGGAGGAACCTTAACAAGTGCCCTATTTGTCTCTTATTAACTTCAATGAGAATTCATTGCATGCAACTGAAGGCAGATTTTAATTGATTCTTAGATTTTAAGAGCAGAAGGAACCATTGTGCTCTCCTAGTCTGACCCCCTGCATAGCACAGGCCATAGAATTTCATCTAGCCATTTCTACATAAACTCGTTAATTTCCATTAAGGTAGAGCATATCTTTTAGAAAAAAAACAAACATCCATTCTTGATTTAAATGCTTCAAGGGAGGGAGAATCCACCACATCCCCGTTGGTTCTATTATATTTTCAGTACACACACGCATATAACAGCCATTTGTATTAACAAGGATTATTTGCACTGAAGAAGAGGTGAATGGATAACAAATCTTAGACTTCAGAGGATTTTCCCTCCAGTGTATAATGTTTGATTTAGGAGGTTACATTTTGAAATTACATTAGTAGCAGCAGTAGTAAGAGACAATGTATATCCTGACAAGATTGCATCCTCATTTTAAACAAGCCACAAGTGAATGTGACTGTAAAAAAGGAGAGAATGGGGTGGAAAGAGGACAGAAATAATGAAAATAATGCAGTTGCCTAAGTTAGTTGTTGAATTTATTGGTTCCTGATGGTTCCAAATAATTGTTAAAGATAAGTAAACAAAAGCTGAGAAATAAATGTGCAGGCCAACTGTCTCGTCATTATCAGCTGGCAGTTTACTATAAGCCTCACTGTCAAAATGAGTCTTGAGAAATGACTCAGAGGAAGGCAGGTCAGTAGACCTATGAAGAATGTTCCATGCATGAGTACCAAGTATACTATACTGGAGTGTTCATTTTTAATATGTATATTTGGAATTCAAATCTTGTAACACTTTTCAGAAATATATTTTCAACTTCAGGGGATGAGTCAATTTAAATAATGACAATTTACTTTATCTATGTTTAATACGTTTATTGGTTGTTTTCCATGGAAACTGGTACAGACACTCGAATGTCACTTGATTTAGGTTGGATGTGTTCCAGGACAAGTCAGAAAAAGGAGATGGTGCTACTTTCTTCTGACCAGCCAATAGAAGTTTCTGTTTTCATTATTAATTATTTTTCAGTTCAAAGGCTTAGCTTTGTAAGGTACTTCAAAACTACTAGGCAAATTCAGGATATGAGGGAAGTCACTTGGTCCACCTAGTGCACTTGAGGTGGCTAAGATTCTCCATGGGTCTACAATGTTTTGTTTTAGACTTGTGGCTTTGAGACCTGCTGGGCTACCAGTGTGGGTTTAGGAGGATCTTCTAAAGGATCTAGGGTGAATGGGAACAAGATCCATCACGATAGGTTTTTTTCTTTAACTGGGGACTCATTTGACTCTAAACATGTAAAGCGCATAATATCTAAAGTCTGGATCTCACAAATATTTTAAATAGTGGGTGGAGAAGAAGTGCTCACTTGCGAGTATCTATTATTGGCATCTATATTTTTGCATTTGTAACCAAAAAACAGATGGCTCAAAATATCTGAAGCATCCAGACTTATTAGGCACCAAAAGCAGTCTTTGAAATGTTTATGTTCTGGCAAATTGCCGACACTCCTGTGATGGGTCCCGTGCTTTCTCTTCTTGTGTGTGTGGGGGGTCAGGGTGCCGTTTCTCGCCCCTGATCTGGGATATTCACTGTCCCACTAGTATCCCAGAGAAGGGGAGTGGAGAGGGAGGGACCCGGGCCTGCCCTCTATTCCGGGTCCCAGCCCAGGGGCCCTAGGGATAGCGCCAAACCACTTGAACTAGCGATTCCTTCCCCTGGGCTACTTCCCACTCCTGCCCTTCAGTTTGTGGGGCTTCCTGCCCTCTCTCTCTGCTTGGGCCAGGTTTTCCCCAACCCATGGTCTGTGGAGTCCCTCTGCTCTGCACAAGCCGGGTTTCTCTTTTCCTACGGTCTTGGTCTTCTGGCCAGGCACAGCACTTCCCCAAACTCTCCACTGCTTCCCTTCAAACTGCTGTCTTTCAAACTGCTCTCTGCTCCAACACCAAACCACTCTGCTTCAACTCCTCCAACTGTCTGATTGAAGCAGGGGGGGTTTATCAGATGACTGGCTTCAGGTGCTCTAATTAATCTATAGCAACCTCTCTTCCCTCTACAGGGAATAAGGCTGTCATCATCCTGGGGCTTACATATCTTCCCTCCATCACCCTCCTGCTGCCCTCTGGCCATGCTGTATCACAATGTGTAAAAATAATGTACTGTAAAAGAAACACTGATCCTAGAAGATTATCACACATTTTCCTATTTTTACACAGATGGCTTTTGATTGGGTACTAACCTTTTTTCTTAGTGCAAGTTTAGACCTGCCTCACTAGAGTGTTGTGAGGATTAATTATTTAATGTTGGCAAAGCTCTCCAAAGGTGAAAATTACTATATAAAAACAAAATTGTATTTTTGTTTGGTAAACTAATATGATTGTTAAAAAAAAATGAAGAGGATTTACAGTAGACAAAAAAGGAGTATAGGCTGGTCATAACTATTGATAGTCTCTGTGCAATTTGGTATTATACTTTTCATGCCTCCATTTTCTCATTGCAACAATGTAATGACTATTTACAGAGATCTGACTCATCTACAGAAAATTCTGCATAAGACCTGTTCCCGTAACCACTCTGGGTATAGAACTGCCATTGATTTTAAAGGGAAATGCAAATGTAGAGTGCTTACATGATTCGTGGAGCTCAGTCCTGTACCGTATGTATGAGCAAAAAGACAGCTGAGCTAAAGCATACTTTAAATCTGACTAAGTGAAGATTTTTTTTAAAGAAGTATTTTTCAGGCTCATATAGTGCAAAGGTCAGTTTTTGGTATACCATGCATCATGTAACCAGTATCACTATGTATGCATACAGGAAATTGGCCAACATTTCCCAATGTAGCAATCCCAGCAGAGCATGGCACAAGAAGGTCTGATGGCAAAAAATCCTCCCTTCTAAGCCACAGAATGGTAGCACAGTCAATAGCCTCTCCACAAGTCATGCCCTTCTTTATGCTGGGATGTATGGTTGGCAACCTTTGTAGTCAAAGATCCTCCCAGACATGGAGTGTGCAGGCTTTGCCCCAGAGAAAGTCCATTTTGAAAGTGTCATGGTTGATTTGGTCATGCTTATGGTACATTTTAATTCTTAATGTTTCTTTCCATAAACCAATAGCTGTTTTCATTTAGGAATTATTGGCTGGCGCTCTATTTTTGATTTGTTTCAGCACGAACACCTGTACAAAAAATCCTAAAATTGTGGTGTATGTTTAATATCTCACAATGTCTGTAAACAGAGATAGTTTTATTTCTTCTTAATAATCTTCTAGCTTTTTCACTGTAAATAGGGCCAGCATTTTATGAGGATGATTTCTTTATTACCAAAAAAATGTTTGTTTGTCTTATTATCTATAACTCCCTTAATTTGTGCAGTGCAGTCTGTTCATAAACAGCTTTCCCTCTTAGTAATGAAATATAACACACTTAAAAATTTAATGTAGCCTGCGAGTTGGTATATATTTGTACTAATGTACTAATGTCTGGGAAGGATAATATCCACGTACAGAAATTATCATTATCATTATTAGATTAAAACAATCTATATGTAACAATTCAATATTCTCTTCACCTGCTCTTAAATATTTAAACCACAATAAATGTGCCTTTGGAGCGCTGCTAGGGCTCAGGAACTAAACCCTGTGATATTTAGGAAAAGGAAGCAGGAGATTATTTAATAACTGCTTCACTCCTGTGAATTCACAGCAAACAAAAGAATCAGTGTTACATGAGAACAGTTTTTAATGAGGGGTCTTTTGACTCTTCCACCCATCTCTGGCCCCTCTGGGGTGATCTTTGTCCCCAAGCTCCTGAGAGGGTGCAGTCCCTGTGCTCAGGTTGCAATTGTCCTTGTTTCATTTGCAGCGACATAGCAGGCAGGTGGAGCTGCATAAAACAGAACTTTATTAAACATGGCTAGGGGCCATTTTTACACAGGGGCTTGTAATGAGAGACCTGGGTCCCATCCTCACCAACCTAGGTCCCTCAAGAAATTTGACCAGGTTATTCCGGTTCCAACCCTGATATTACAGTCATTGCATTTGGTCACATGGAGAGAGGGAGGAGTAGACCAAGGAGTGTCATTGCACAATTTTCCCCTTTCTTTTCCTATTTCATTATCATATGATGTTAATTGAATCAACAGTTACGTTCCATATTTTCTGTTTTGTAGTCAGTTTTGAACTCCCAGAGCCATATTGAGCTATTGACTTTTAAGCAGAACTGCCCAGTGAAATAACTCACTGGAAAATCCGGCTTAAAAATCAAAGGTATGACGTGACTATCCTATCAGTGCGTACTCCAAAGCAGCTTACACCAGTCTGAATTTGCCCCTGCATTTTGATCCTGTTTTCTAAATATCTTCCCTACATTATTGATTTTGTTCTCTCCTCAATGATAAAGAATCTCCACCCATAAGAATATGCAGGGTTTTATTAATATCAAACTGAAAATATAAGACTAAATGTTCCAATATCAAGCGGCAGAGTGCTTGACTTATCAGTATTTTTTTTTTTACAGGAAGTTCAGAGAAACCATGCTAGACAGTAAATCTAGGTTAGAGGGGAGAGTGACCAATTATAGATAAAGTGCAGACTGAAAGCTTTGCAAATGTAAGTAAATTACACAGATATAACATATAACTTTGTTAACTCCCCAGGTGCCGTGCCTGTTGGCCGTGTCATTTTGAATGATATTTTCAGTTGTATTGTAAGGGTACACAGCATTAAACATGTTTTGCTGGATCACTACTAGGCTTCTGTTTTGTGTTTCTTCATTATCTCCTTCTTTCTCTTTTTTGGTGCAATATTTTACACCACCAGAATAGGAAGTTGACAGTGTTTGCCTTAAACATGCTACCTTGTTTACAGGTGTTCATCCTGCTACAAAATTGGGAAATGGTCTCTGCTGCCTCACTGGTGTAGGTACCTTGTTAACTCACGAAGTTATAGGAGAAGTGGGAGCACTTTACTGGGGCGGAGAGGATTTAGGGTGTGTGTAGACTAGCAGTTCTCAAACTGTGGGTCGGGACCCCAAAGTGGGTTGCAACCCTGTTTTAATGGGGTCACCAGGACAGGCTCAGACCTGCTGGAGCCCGGGGCCAAAGCCTGAGGCCCACCTCCCGGGGCCAAAGCCAAGGCCCAAGGACTTCAGTCCTGGGTAGTGGGGTTCAGGTTACTGGCCCCGTTTGGGGCTGAAGCCCTTGGCTTCTGCTTTGGTCCCACCGCCTGGGGTGGTGGGGCTTGGCCTTTGGCTCCCTCACCCAGGGCAGTGGGGCTCGGGCAAACTCAGGCTTCGGTGCCCCCTCCTGGGGTCATGTAGTAATTTTTGTTGTCAGAAGGGGATTGCGGTGCAATGAAGTTTGAGAACCCCTGGTGTAGACCGATCCTGAGGCAGACATGATTTGTGTTCAATTTTTCATAGTCAAGCTGTACGTTAACAAAGTCAAAAATATATTTGTGGAATATATTTGACTAACAGATACATCAAAGGAAGTTGCAATTTCCCCAAATATATTCCAAATGTAGTCCCTTTTCTGCTTTTATCAAATGGAATATTTGTTAGGACTTATTTGTCCCACTTTCATCTGCATATTAATATGTTTTTCCTGTTTCATAGAAGTAGTTTCACTGGTTTACAGGCACTAAGGAGCTTTAACATAAATGAATGAAAATGCGCACCTCACTGAGGAGCATGGAAATAAATTGCACTTTTACATATCTCAGCCTGCACAAAAGTTCAGGCCACAGAATTCTTCTTTCAACTTTCCAAAGAGATAATTTAAAATATGTACTACATAAAGGAGAACCATATTGTACATATACAATGTTGAAACATTCAGATATTTAATAAGCAATAGATCATTTTTTGAATATTCACACATGACTTTGAAATTTACCTTCTGCAAATATAAGGAGTACTAGTGGCACCTTAGAGACTAACCAATTTATTTGAGCATAAGCTTTCGTGAGCTACAGCTCACTTCATCAGATGCAACAAATATATGTGCCAGTAAAACTTGATCACTGGATTGTTCATGGAACTCAAACAGAAAGGAGCCAAATCAAATTCATAAACCAATTCAAATGAATATTAACAGAAATATTTTTACATTATTGCTCCAGCTCTAATGCTGAAAAGGGGCTGGACCTACACGTTTTGAAAGTAGATGGAAAGAATCCCATTGACTTCAGTAGGTTTGGATCAAGCCCATGTAGTTGCACTTCACAATTTATTCTGATTTTAGAGGCACTGCCCATTCCACGGAACTTTAGAACTTCTTTTGCAATGCCTAGAGAACATTTTTGGCACACCTTTTTTTAGCAACTTATTATGAGAGTTTCAGTTTGCTTCTTTTTTCCCCCTTCTGCCACTTTTCTCAGATATCTTTTTCCATTTCACTCCTACTCTCCTAACTTCTGTTCTGTTCTTCTTTCCTGCTTGTCTCTGTCACATTTTAAAAGCAGGTTACTAGAGTGTCTGGCAATTACAGCCAGTGTTACTTTCCTCTTGTCTTCATGTTGTGCTGAACCAGCTTTTAAAAGCCCCACCACCTCTCAGCAGGTGACTGCTCACTTGTGATGGGAGAAAGGCACAGCTTTCAGAACAGGCAGTCAATGCCAGAGGAGGAAAGATGGTGTGTGGCAGTTTTAATGGTTTAAATTGAATTGCTATATTTGGACAGTGGAGAAGGCCTGGAAATTACACAGCTGATTAAGAACTGTAGAATCCAGGATTTTATTGATTGGAGAGTGCCAAGTGACTCTTGTTAGGAAATTAGGACAATATATCCAGAAGCATGGAAATCCATGATAGATGCTCATTATCAACGTTGGTACAGTGGTGGCTGGTGAACTTTGGGAAAAATAGGATGTAGCAGAAAAAAAAGAAGAAGGCTGGTGCCTGGGTAACTACCAACCTGGGCCCTGGAGCCTGTGCTAATTGCACTTGGGGCATATGAAAGCTGGTCTCTACAGTCTGTGTCTGGTGTTGTAGAGCACTCTAACATGTTAAGCTCTAACTGTCCCATGTAGACCTGGCTGGTATTCTCTAAAAGGTACTTGGTCTAGGTACCTTACAGACAGAGGTGAAAGTAAGATGGTACACCGCGGTATGGCGTACCGGCAAGTGCCAGTGCGCCGTACCAGGACCAGCTTTCCCAGAGGGCAATTTAAAGCCCTGGAGAAGTGGCAGCAGGGTCTGACAGGGATTTAAAGGGCCCCAGAGCTCTAGCCACCGCTACCGCCCCGGTCTTTTACATCTTAAATCAAGATATAAAGGGCATGGGGATTTAAGGCCCTGACTCTTCCAGTTGAGGCCATGCCTCTTCCAGTTGAAGCCACGCCCCTTGCTCAGGACTTCGGCGTACCGGTAAGTCCTTTAACTTACTTTCAGCCCGGCTTACAGAGTGTGTCAGCAGGATCTACACTGGGCATTCAGAGAACTGAATGTTAGAGCACTCTACAATTGCTACAGTCTCTGGCTTGGGTAGTGAATCCAGCACCCCAAACCCCACTGAAAATCATTGTGGTTTTACCTCCTGTCAAACCCTGGAAATCAAAACTGAACATGTACCACAGGAGTACTGGAAAAGAATGTTCTGCTATGAAATGTGAATTGTAAACACAGCAGACTGCTATAGATTTGCTGTGTTTGCAATTTGTATATGGTGGGGAAGGGCCCCAATGCCCCTATACAAGACCTGCCACTGATACATATTTTTGACCAAAGTTCAGTGTTTAAGTACATAGCTGGATGCCCAAAATGTATACACTAAGTCCCAGGAGAGTATCTACTTGCTGTTCCAATTTGTAGTTCCAGACAATAAATCATTGACATTTTATTCCCATAATACTAGTTAGTTGTTTTCTAAGGTAGTGGTTGAAATAATACTTTCCAGTGACTTTCACACAAGTCTGCTGAGGAATCTCCTCAGACTTCAAAATACATTTTAGAAAAGCTACTACTTTGTTATTAAGAAATATTTTTGAAGTATGCACACTAGCCTCTCTTCGTATAGGGATAGATTGCCACAGTCCTTACTCTGCTGTATGGAATGGTTAGGCCTTCCATTAACCCTCCACACTTTTATGTTTTGGCCTTGCTCAGACTGTAGTTTGGGGGCCAAATCCTCAAAGGTATTTAGATGCCCAACTCCCAATCAGTCAATGGGACCTAGATGCCTATAACTTTGAAGATCTGGGACTTTGATGCTAGGGGGAGAGTGGGACTCTTCACTGAATGCTCCTCCCTGTGAGCTAGTAGGCAGGGAGTGGGTGAAAGGGGTGGGGCCTGGGAGGATCTCCTGTTGATTGGCCATATTGCCTGGCAAGCCACATAGTGGTGGCACAAATTGTTCCATGAAAAGAGGTGAAGTAACTTACTCCACTCTCAGAAAAAGATGGGAACAAGGTAGGAAATTCTACTGAGTCATTATTTGTTCTCCGGTGTGCTCCTTTGCCTTTCAGGGTAGATTGTAAAGTCACAATCTAGACCAGTAGTTCTCAAACTAGGGCCGCCGCTTGTTCAGGGAAAGCCACTGGCGGGCCGGGCCGGTTTCTTTACCTTCCACGTCTGCAGGTTCAGTTGATCGCGGCTCCCACTAGCCGTGGTTCGCCGCTTCAGGCCAATGGGGGCTGCAGGAAGGGCGGCCAGCACATCCCTCGGCCTGCACCCCTACCCGCAGCCCCCATTGGCCTGGAGTGGCGAACCGCGGCCAGTGGAAGCCGTGATCGGCTGAACCTGCCGACGCGGCAGGTAAACAAACCGGCCCGGCCCGCCAGGGGCTTTCCCTGAACAAGCGGCGGCCCTAGTTTGCGAACCAATGATCTAGACCACGGAAACTACTCTGAGGTCCCTCATTGGCCTTTCTTACTTGGGCAAAGCTGCCACTGCTTTGATGGCAGCTTATCTTCACTTTTCTGGCTGTGCGGTATCAGCAGAAAACTTGTCAAGAGCTCAGAGAAATAATGTCATTACCAGATTCAGGTGCAAAAACAAAGAAATGAACCAAAAATCAAATAATGATTTAAGAGTTACTACAGAAAGAAAGAAAGAAAGAAAGAAAGAAAGAAAGAAAGAAAGAAAGAAAGAAAGAAAGAAAGAAAGAAAGAAAGAATTTTGCAAAAGTTAAATAAAAAAAGCCCTATGAAAAATACTTGACAGTATCTTTTTATAGAGAATTCAGAAACTGTGATGAGCAGAATATTATAAATACATAGATTGCACTGCTGGAAATGGCCCACCTTGATTATCACTACAAAAGGTTCCTCCCCAACCCCCCGCTCTCATGCTGGTAATAGTTCACCTTACCTGATAACTCTCCTTACAGTGTGTATGGTAACACCCATTGTTTCATGTTCTCTGTGTATATAAATCTCCACCACTGTATTTTCCACTGATTGCATCCGATGAAGTGAGCTGTAGCTCACAAAAGTTTATGCTCAAATAATTTTGTTAGTCTCTAAGGTGCCACAAGTCCTCCTTTTCTTTTTATAGATTGCATAGATATATTTAAATTGTTAACCAAAGCACTATGCTGGCAGATGTTATGTAAACAAAACCATGCTTATTGTAAAGATGAAGACTGTTATCTTGGCCAACCCCAGGACTTGGCTCAGGGACCTCCAGAGTTAAAGCATGAGACTCTACAGCTTGAGACAAAGGATCCAGCAGCACAGATGGGTGTTATAGTATGCTTACTCACTAAGTGTGCAGTCACAGAGGAGAATAGATAACACACTGAGCAATGGGTTACATAAGCAAATGGCATTCTTGCCAGCTATAACATTTGAAAGATTATGTTGAATGTTAGGTTCCAGTTTGATCCTCCCCTCACCTAATTTTTGGGTATCTGGCCAATCCCATCAGAGGAAGCCATCGTGGATCAATTTATTTCCATCTGTATTTCTCATTTAGTTCTATTTCAGCAAACACATTTAAAGAAAAATAGTTCTCTCATTGCAGTGTGCATTCATGTTTCCCAAGTCAAGTAGATATTTGCTAAGTTGGTTGCAATTTATAGACTGGTGTGTTGTGGGTATCATTATTTCTACTAAAAGAATGCTTGTATGTAGCACCCAGCAGAATACAGTTAATAACCGTTGCTTAGTATTTTGAATAATTTCAACAAGGGAATAATTCTAATAGTAAACTTTTCAGAGAGTTTCCCCCACAGACCCTCTTTATGATTGCTCATAAAATCATCATGTGTCATAGTTCACTTATCTCCCCTGATCTTTCCGTAGTATGTGCAGGGAAAAATGGGTGGAGTTGAAAAAGTTCATTCCTAGCCTCAAAGTGAAATTTAGAGTTATTTATTGAAGGCACATTGCTTAAAAATTGTTTCAATAAAGGTTTATCTAATTTGTGGAGTTTTGCTGGAATTCACCCATATGTAGAGGGTCAGCACAAAGCTTATACACTGCTTATATGCCACAGAGGGTACGTCTACTGCACAATTAACCCATGGGCAGTAGGTTAAAACCTGGGCTCTGTTTTATCTTGGGTAGTAGCCCACACACTTTGCAGTGAGGATGCAGGCAAAGTCACCCTAGTGTGGATACTCCTACAGTGCCCTTCCCACAATTTCCCCCAAAGGACAGACAAGTTCTCCTGCAATTGACTGGGAAAGATTCCTGGAGCATCTCAGCACAAAGAACTGGGAATTGCAGAAACAATGATAACATGGGTAGGGCTTTGCACTAGGGCAACCTGGGGTCTGTGGGCCACATGTGGCCCATCAGGGTAAGCTGATTGTAGGCCATGAGACATTTTGCTGATGTTGACCGTCCGCAGGCACAGCCCCCTGCAGCTCCCAGTGGCCGTGGTTCACTTTTCAAGTCCACTGGCAGCTGCAGGGGGCAGTGCCTGCGGACAGTCAATGTAAACAAAACATCTCGCGGCCCGCAATGAGCTTACCCTGATGGGTCGCACGCAGCCTGCGGGCTACAGGTTGCCCATCACTGCACTACGTCCTTTCACACCTGGGCTAAACTAACCCTGGTGCTCAGACCTGGGTGCCAATTGCCCAGGTTAACTGGTGAAGGATAGATGTAGCCTTAAGCCCGGGGTGGGCAAACTTTTTGGCCCAAGGGCCAAACTGTATGGAGGGCCGGGTAGGAAAGGCTGTGCCCCTCAAACAGCCTGTCTCCACCCCCATCTGCCCCCACCCACTTCCCGCCCCTTGACCGCCCCCCTCAGAACCTCCGATCCATCCACCCCCGCCCCCCACTCCTTGTCCCCTGACCGCTGCCTCCCAGCATCCACCGCCCCTAACTGCCCCCCGAGACCCCGCCTCTTATCCAACCCCCCCTGCTCCCTGTCCCCGGACTGCCCTGACCCCTATCCACATCCCTGCCCCCTGACAGGCCCCTCGGGACTCCCACGCCCTATCCAACCCCCCCTCTTCCCTGACCCCTGACTGCCTCCCCCAGAACCTCTGCCCCATCCAACCCCCCCCCCCCCGCTTCCTGTCCCCTGACTGCCCCCCGGGATCCCTTACCCAACCCCGCTGCCGCATGCATGACGCCACCGCCCCCTTACCATGCCGCTCAGAGCGGCAGGAGCTCGCAGCCCCACTGCCCTGACGGAGCCAGCTGTGCTGTCCACGCAGCAGCGTAACTGCAGGGGAGAGGGGGCAGCAGGGGTGGGGCTGGGGGCGAGCCTCCCCGGCCAGGAGCTCAGGGGCCGGGCAGGACGGTCCCAGGAGGTGGCCCACGGGCCGTAGTTTGCCCACCTCTGCCTTAAGCTCTCAGGTAACGTAAACAGAGAGCCCTGGTACCTAGAGATCACAGTGGCTGTTGCCTTCTAAGTGTCCAGATCAATTATGATAGATAGAGGAGTTCTACCTATCTCAGTACGTAAAATGGATATCACTCAGCTCCAACTGCAGCACTTTTCCGGTCCTTCATTGCTTTAGTTTATCACTAACTCTCAACATTATACTTACATTATGGGCTCTTTGGGGCAAGGCTTGTCTTGACATATATATATTTGTACTGTGCCTAGCACTGGGGAGGCGGGAATTCCTGATTGTGACACAATACAAATAATGCTGAAAAGCTGACGATTTAAATCCCCCATGAATGATACTTTTTATTCTGCGGCAATATTTGTAATCTAGTTATTCCAATTTCCATTAAGTTGATGACATCATTGTCTGGTCATTTCAGTTAGAATGTACGATGTCATACCAAAAAGACAAGTGAATATTTTCTTAAGCCCTATGATATTATTTATTATACAGTGGTTAAAGTCAAAGTAAAATTTTAAGTACCCAATACTTTAAGATGACACGTAGTAGTAAATGGACCAACATTTAATTTTACGCAATAGAGAATGAAAAAAATTGCTTCTTTCTTGTATTTGCACAGTCTGTGTTTATGAGTGAGTGGTCTATAAATATAATGGGGGACAGAATTATGTACATGTGAAAGGAATAGACAAAGTTTAAACTGCCTACACTACTAGCCCTTTTGGGATAACTATAGCTGACCGAACTCTGTTCCTTTGTATTATGAATCATAATATATATTTTAATAATACAAGTACCAAGCTGGCCCGAGGTGACATAATTCTGCAGTATTTTCTCTTTGAAGTAGAATTATTAATCCCTTCCCAACTTAAATATTTTTTGCCTCTTCCCTTCTAACATTTTATTCTTTGAAGAAATTACAGCACTACTGATTCAGCAGTGCCTGTGGTGTAAAAACATGCCCAGGGATTCTGTCTGCAGGGGATGATACATCTGGAAACTGGACACAAAACCATGGTGCCACCTCTGTGGGTGGGTGAGCCAGCAAGGTTGAAGTGTGCACCTAACAATGGGTCAACACGTACTGAATGTCCATGATCTGAAAATCTGATTTAAACCAATGAAAACAAAGGAATCCCAACTTGATACTACCACTATGATCTCAGCTATTTGTAGCTACGTTTTGAAGCACTTGTTGGTAAATAGAAAAAAAAAAGTGGAGTGCTCTGAGGCTCTAGCAATATCCCTACTCCCCAAGGGGAGTTAATGACTGAACACTGGACTAAAATGGAAATCTTTTAGCGTTTACCATTTTTTAGTGGAACCCTCAATTTTCCTGCAGCTTTGACCCTTGTACCTGATATTCCCTTGCTTTAACAACAACACAAATCTACAGCATTTTTTTTTCTTGACTGCCGCAACTTGTTGGGCCTGAAAGCCCATCTTTTTTTTCTATGATCCCTGAGTATCTTTCTCAGTCAGTAGACTATCGAATTTTTCAACTTAGCATATATTCTCTGTTATAGGCTACAAGGTATTTAATTATTTACTGCCTTTCTTATAGCATTTATCAATGTAGTACCTCATTACATTAATGAATTTAGCCTCATAACATCCCTTAGGTAGGCAAATATTGTTGCACCATATTAAATATGGGAAACTGAGGCATGTGTGATTATTATTAATAGTTTTATTATTCAGCTAGTACCTACAGTATACTAAGTACTGGTCATGTGCACACAGAGTGACACAGTCTCTAAATGTATACATACAGAAAGTAAATCTTGGATGCAGGGCTTTAGGAAGAGAAGGTCATAGCTGTACTACTGTGGGGGAAGAGAGAGCTCCTACAGGAAGGATGCAGCAGATCTAGGAACAGAACCCAGATCTTCTAAGTACAGTGCCTTAACTACAAGACCATGTATGAGTTTTACCTGTTTGTTTCAACTTTACCACTGCAGTCAAATAGAGATGTTAGGATATAGATATTCAGGCCTGTCTGCAAAGGCCTGTACTCTAAGAATTTAGGTGTATTCTTATCACTTGGCTAGTGATAGAGGTATAAAAGAAAGAATCAAAATCACTGTCTGCTGGTGTAAGGGCCTTCTCTTACTGTGACAGTCTGAGGCCCTGTTCTTAGGCTAAGGCCTTTGGCTAAGCAGCAGAGGCAGCCATAAGCTGGGAAGCAAACAGTCACATCCTCACATTCCAAACTAGTCACACTGAAATAAGGTGCTATTCGGCTGTTAGGAATACAATCCTGTCCTGATAGTTCCTATCACCTCCAGAGAAAGGGAAGTGCCTAGAAAATGTAAAAGGAAACTTAGTTTGATAGCATCCTGTCTGGCAAGAACTCACTTATCAATAGCTGGGATGTGAAATCCTCGCTTCTGTGTTGTCTTGTCATTGTAGTTCCCACTTTGCTATTGTTTGTCTGTATAATCTCTGTCTGGTTCTGTGATTGTTCCTGTCTGCTGTATAATTAATTTTGCTGGGTGTAAACTAATTAAGGTGGTGGGATATAATTGGTTACATAATCATGTTACAATATGTTAGGATTGGTTAGTTAAATTTCAGGAAAATGATTGGTTAAGGTATAGCTAAGCAGAACTCAAGTTTTACTATATAATCTGTAGTCAATGAGGAAGTGACGGGGTGTGGGTGTGGGTGGGGGTGGGCATGTGGGTGTGTGAGATGGGAACAGGGAATGGGGGTAAGAAAATTGGAATCATGTTTTGCTAAAGGGGGAAATGGGAACAGGGAATGGGAGTAAGGAAGTTGGAATCATGTTTAGCTAAGGGTAGGAATGGGAACAGGGACACAGGTGTAAGGCTCTGTGGTGTCAGAGCTGGGAAGGAGGATACTAAGGAAGGAAACTGGAATCATGCTTGCTGGAAGTTCACCCCAATAAACATCGAATTGTTTGCACCTTTGGACTTCAGGTATTGTTGCTCTCTGTTCATGCGAGAAGGACCAGGGAAGTAAGTGGGTGAAGGAATAAGCCCCCTAACAAGAGAGACCAATCTCTGGCTCCTGCATTTGCTTGACTTTGATGACATCACACATGACTTTGTGTTATGACATAATGCTGCAATGCAATATGTGATACAAAATGCGCAGCAGGGTCATGGGTGATATCCAGTCCAGAAGAAAAATGCAGAGCAGTTACTTTTAAAAAGTTATCTGTATTATAAAAGGTTACGAATGCCACAAGTAGGTGATTGTTTGAGCAAGCTTGTGGGAAATGGGTCCCCCCAAAGGAAATTATGAGCTTCTCATCAAAGTCAAGCAGTTTGATAAATGAATTTGTTTAGCATTTAGTTATTGTTTGTATTTAGTGTCAGTTTGTATTCATTTTACTGATTGTTCTGCTTTATTTATTTAACATTTTGCTTGTTACGTTGGAGAGTTTTGCATTAACCTGTGGAGACAAATTACAAAAGAGCTCCGGGCCTCATTTTCTAATATCCAGAACCTACAACTGCAAATTTTCAAAAGAGCTCACCCATTTAGACCAAAATAATGACAACATTTGCAAAGGCACCCAGCACCCAGCAACTCCCATTTTGGCACCTGAGCTCTTTTAAAAGTCCAGCCCCAACTCTAGGTGCAGTGCTCTCCAGAATAGTAGCCCTCAGCATTGTAATATGTGAGGGACAGTCATGGTGTTGATAGGAGGAATGCCATCATCTCATGGGTGGCATATCAAATGTATGTGTTAATATTGCATTGAGTATTTAATGTGTCTAACTAACTCAACTCAACTCAACTCAACTCAACTAAATAATAAATACTTATATCTGCAAAGTACTCAGGGGTTCAGGTCTCCCTTCCCCAGGGAAACAACATGTTGGATGGAAAGAGTTTGCTGGAAATTCCATGGAGTTCAATAGGGATGAGTTTTGGATATAGGACCCAGTGGTTCTGGAACTAGGGTTGCTCCCACACCCCCTTGCTTGCAGTAGTAATAATAGACACCAAATACATGGTTTCCATCTTCAGCACCCCCACTATAAAAATTGTTCCATCACCTTTGATAGGATCTGGAAACACCAAAGAGACTAGGACTCCATGGGGAAAATAAACGGCATCCCCACAGATCACTGGGCCAGTGAACTGGTCCCTCATTACAGCTTCTTTGTGGGTGGAACAAGCACATATGAATTATCATTAGCAGGGGAACTGATTTATGTTGTGTTGCTGTCTGACCTTGCCACAATCTCTGTCACAAAAAGAGTTAAGCAAGCTCAAATTCAAGTTCAGCAAGGATTATGACCTGTTCAGAAAGTGGCACAACATAAATCTATTCCCCTGCTAAACAATATTCCTATAAAAGTGACCTCTAGACCCTTGCCCCAGATCTCATGGAGCTGCACAAGCAACCTAAAAAAATGCTGTTAATGGCATCAGAAAATAGATCTTGTAAAGTCAAATGTAATATTAAAAGTCAAGCATCAATGCAATGGGACATGAGGGTAATGGTGTAGGTGTCCTACACAAACCTTGACTTATCAAAATGACAAAATTCTGGGGATAAAAAGTGTTCAAGTTCTTTAAAGGCATTTCTCAGAGCCTCTATTGAGATCAGGGCATGCTACAAACACAGCTCATTCCCATAAGACTCTCAACACTGGTTTATCTCAATGTTCTAGAAGCCCTAGTAAAAGCTAAAGGTGATGGGAACTGTAAATAATGAGTTCCAGTCCCCATCCTGAATGCCCTTGGTGAGTTGTGTTGGAAGTAGTGATGCCGGGTACTGAAGGTTTAGATATATGCTTTCAATAGATCATTTCTAGAGCCTTTCCATTAACAATATGAATGTATTTTCTAGAAAAATAGTTATATAACAACTGAGGGATTGGAAGGCTCAGGTGTTTTGTGATTAGCTACAGAGCCTTTCATATATTGGTTATTCATCAATTCAAATCTAGCGTGAGTGGTGTCCACATGTTTTCCCTTGATGATTTTTGATGGCATATGTCTATGAGTGGCCTCTATCCATTTCACATCCCTGTCCCAAAACCATAACATATTTGCACCCTTGTTGGCGGTGTCAACAAAGCAGCCATGGGCTGAATGGAGGTGGAAACTGAACTACTCTTTCGTCCAGAGAAGAGAGCCTCAATGTGAAGTTGGAGGCAAATTTGAAGGACAATCCAAGAAGCTTGGCCGACAGCTACACATACCGTAAATAAACAGGAATTCAGCTGTTGAACCAATATCTCAAGCACAACAACTCCCTTTTTTTTTTTTGAGAGCAGCAAATAGCACAATACAGTGATGAGAAAAACACCTTGGAAAGAGAAATACATTAACCATTAGATCTCAAACAATCTTTAAAGGGAGAAGTATAGCTGGCAGGCTAGCATCATATGTTTTCATTTATATGTTTTCCGAGAAGGCTTCCTGGTCAGAAACCTCCTCATTAGTTTTATTTTCTATTTTCAGAAAGCATTTATGATACCCCTTTACTGCATTCAATTTAATATGCCCACTTTCAATTTATTTCCTGACTCTGCAATTTAGACAATAACCTCCAATACAGAATTTTGTTGAACATTTTCAGAAAATGTAAGTGTGTGGTGTGCACATCTCCTTTGTCTAGTCTGACAGCCATATCCTCTGAGAATTCCAATGCGTCTTTAGTTCCCTTGTCTCTCTTTAGGCCCTTTTTAAATAATGGCATTATGTTGGCTACCTTCCAGTCCTCACAGATTTCTCTTGATCTATTTTGAAGAGCACAAGTATATAAAAATGTCTGCCAAAGCTTCTTCAGTTTCCATCCTTATTTCCGTAACCCTTCGTACACATATATTGTTTGATCATGGCCCTATAAATTTCAAAAGTCATTTTACCTTTTAATAACCATGTCTGATGCAAGCTGTACCTATCTTAATTCCCTATCATCCATCTCCATAAATCTGATTTCAGATGTAGTCAAATATCTACTCTCATCTTTTATCAGGACATATATAACAGGCCCTCTTTCCCCTTATCTTCTTTCTAAGGGCTAGATTGTGACATAACAATCTTCCTTTTGTGAGTCTCATAGTTGTGCTGCCCCTGGAGCAGGCTAAGGAATGAATTGTGGCTCAGAGGCACAATTCATTTTCTGGTTCCCCCCTGTTCCAGGGAGGAAGTAATCTGCTACTGATATATACCAGTAGTAGATTATTTCCCTGACTGTGTCAGCTTAACTACAGACTCTGCAAAGTTGCCCTGCATTCAGAGCCATGGGGTATGTAACCCATGCGGGGAAACAAAAGGTGCTTTATGGCCCCTTAATTTCTCTGCAAGGGCATGTAAGGAGATTGGCAATCTGGCCGTAATTTTCTTCCATCATTCTTATAACAAGATTTTTTAAAACATGCATGCTACTAAATCTGTTATGGCTGAGGACTGCCCCATTATCTGGACGGCCTGTCGTCAGTGGGGTTATACTCCCCATCATCCAGAGTCCCATCTTCATACAAGGTGCTGGCGATAACCAGGCGGAATTTGTCACCTGAACCACACAATAGAGAGCAGGAGATAAAAGGCAAGCAGTGTTGCAAGTTATGGCAGTCTTTGTATTTTTATTTTAACTTCCATGCTGTTTTATTTTAATGCTTATGTATATGAGGGGCTGAGCCCAAACTGCTCATGGAATGCCCTGTACAAGCTTGAGCCTGATCCTGCCAAAACTTACAACGAAAGGAAATTGCTCAGTGGGAGTTTTTCCGCTGAAGTAAGCTCAACACCTGGTTCAAAGTATTTGTTTATCACTCCCCAGGCCACTTCAAACTCCCAGTGAAGCTTAGCTGCAGCTGCTTTTCCAGTTCTGAGCAAAGACGGCCATTCTGAGATAGTTTCATGATGTGAATATAACAATGCTGCTGATTGGATCACCTACAGGTACTGAGAAACTAGAACCATGAGGCACCACTGCCTCAGTCAAAGATACCAGTGCCACTAGTTTGGGATCCACGGTAGACTGATAAACCTCTGTATGTGGCCCAACCTCTAGAGGGGGACAAAGAACCACACTATGTTACTAAGTGTTATATGACCAAATATCACTAGGTACTAAGGGCGAGTTCCATAGTATGCATCCGATGAAGTGAGCTGTTGCTCACGAAAGCTTATGCTCAAATAAATTGGTTAGTCTCTAAGGTGCCACAAGTACTCCTTTTCTTTCCACAAAGAGGACTCAGGCTCAGCATTGCACTGCCTAACTTTTGGCACCTGGCCACTCAGTCAAATCATCAGCCCTGACTTAGCTGTCCACACTTATTTTGCAATGCATGGGGATAGTTAGGTACCTAAGAATGGATTCAATAGAAGCCTAAACCCCACCCCTCAAAGGGAGCTAGGCACCTGCATCCACTTGGGATTCAGAGCCATGAACCCACTCCTGCCTAGAGCAGGTCAGCCCTGTTTTATAAAACAAAAACAGTGGTGGTGCTCCCCGCCCCCCCCAGCCTAGTGGTTGAAGACCTCACTTGGGAAATAGAAGACCTGGGTTAAATCCAAATCTCTCTCAGGTAAGTGGTCTAACCACTAGGCTATAGAGTATCCTGGGGTGGGGTGCGGGGCAGCTCTGTCAGTCTCTCCTGTTGAAGCTGTTCCACCAGTGGTCCAAGAGACTATGCTAATCACTGAGTTATACACTCATTCTCACACTCTCTTGCTCAATGATTCTTTAAGTATTTTATACAAAGTGGAACCGCTTCAACAGGAAAGACTGAGAAGCACTCACTCCTATAGCTCAATGGTTAGGGCACTCACCCAGAAGGTGAAGCACATAGAGTAGTGACCTAAACCTGGGTCTCCCAAATCCATATCCTAGGTTAATGCTCTAACCACTGGTTTATGGGGGCTGTGCTCTCCTCCAGCTGTGTATTGTGCAGGGCCTGTTCCAGTAGGTGAGCTCCTAGGAAAACTCTAAGAATGCCTACTGGATTGGGCCCAGCAGGGAACACCTAATTTGAGGAACCTGCTTAGGTGCTGTCAGGAATCAGGGACTGCACCAGAGCTAGTCTCCAAGCAGCTTCATCAGTACAGCTGGCCTGCAGCAGGCTGCCTGACTGGATCCGTCAACTGATTGGCTGGGCCAGCCAGTGGGATGATTCTCAAGCCTGCAGCAGTAAAAGCAACTTCCTGACTATGTCCACTACTACCACTGTGGCTTCATTTGTGTAACCTTGCTCCTCCTGCTGCTGCTGCCTTCAAGTCCTTCTTGCCTGCTATCCTGCTTGCTCCAGTTCCTGAACACTGGTTTGACCCAGGGCTCTGGCTTTTGGCTTCAGCTTGATCCTTGGCTCTGGCTTCTGACTCTGGCTTCACCCTTGGCTCCAGTATCTAGCTCCTGATATCCAGCTTGATGCTTAGCTCCAGTTTCCAACTACTGACTTTGGCTCTGGCCCTAGTTGTTGGTTACTGATGCATGCTCTGACCATTAGGCTAGATCATCTTTGTCCCACTTGGCTGACAGGTACTGAGTAACTTGATGGTGTCAGGATTTAGGTTGCTGTGCACATGCCCACTGGGAGAAATTTAGGTGTCTAGGAGACTTTATCAGTGGAAACTTAAACCCTGCAGCGCTAAGTAGCAGATTAGCAGGGGTTTTGAAGAAGTAAATTTTGGGCTTATGGATAGAAAATGGTAGGTAGGTGCCTAAATTCCTTTGTGGATCTATCCCTATGTAAAGACTAAACTGATTTCACTGAAATATAACCTAATTTTCTACAGGTGAATTCTCAAATCCTGGTTGGTGTAAACTGGCATTACTCTACTAAAATCAATAGAATTATACTGATCTGAGATCATGAACTGATGGCAAATATTCAAAATATGAGCTGTGTTCCTCATAGTGACTGATAACATCAATTATATGCTATAGTTTCTATTTCCTCAGTGGATGAGCATGCAAGCACTTTCAACATGAGTGCTGACATTTGCTTTGAAATTCACTTTCTATAAGTATCATGATAACAGACTGGATTGCTTACGTGTGGAGAAAAAGGGCATGTACATGGCCAAAGCAAATCCACTAAAAAAAATTTAAATGAACAGGGAAAATGTTCTGTACTATTCATCCATCCCCAAGGAGATGCCAAATATCATATAACTCTGTGTTTGACTTTTCCACCAAGTTATTAAAGTCACAGTGAGAGTAGATGCTGCAATTTATTAGGATTTGTACTTTCTTCAGTGAACAGAGAGATCTGCCAAAGTTTTCTGCACAAGTCACATATAAGTCATAAAAGACAGAATCTGGCCCTTAAGAATTTATGCTGAAAAGAAAAAGGGGAGAGGATTCTATCTGAAGGAAGCTTTCAGACTCCCAGTGCTTCTAACAATTATTTAGAAATGATCTGTGCTTTATTCTCCCTCTGACTCCTGCTAAGAAGATGTGCATTTGATTTGTTCCTATTAGAATCATGAAGAGTATAGGAAAAATGTCAAATTTACAAAGATAAAATTTGTTTGATTAGGTAACACAATCATGCATCTTAATTATGTCAGACATTTTCACCATTATACAATCAGCTTCCCAGAAGAACAGGGATTCATATTCTGTCTCCTTTAAGAGCCCTTTATAATGGAAACTGGTTAATGCAGTCCTCTGAGGTGATGTAGGTGAAACATTATTTTTTAAAGGTCTATATGCATCATCATCAGCAAAATAACCTACCATCATATCTGATAACTATAGCTCAGACCCCATTTTTCTTGAAGGGTTATGAAGTAGAAAACAGGAGATATACAAACAGAAGTAATATAAACTTTTAATACACGGAAAGATATAATGGGCTTTCTCCTGTCCCCACTGAAATCAATGGGAGCTGGACCAGATTCTATATGTTTGTGTTAGGGACATTTTATTTATATGGGAGATGACGGGAGGGGGAAGAAAACCAGGAAAAGTGCCTATTCCATTTTGGAAGCATACTTGGCAACTATTTAAAACGATATATTACAACAGAACTAAGACATGCTGCAATATACATATATCATTGCATATGAAATATACCTTCTGACATGAAACAAATCAAAGACAAAAAACAGTATTTACCCAGAATTGCCACATAGTGGTACTGATATACTGAGTAGTTGACCATACCAAAGATTAAATATCTATGGTAACTCAGATACCACAGCATGCTAAATGTGGGTAAGGTTTGACTTTTGAAAGATGATCAATCTGCTACATAAAATAATATTTTTCAGATGCTGTTTTCCACATAGGCATAAACCAAAACTCCAGTGTGAACCCTCCCAAACTTTATTAGTGTTAGAAATTCATATGGAGAGCTGGAAACAAATAAATGAAGTTATAAAGCTAAATGGGTGCAATGTCTACCTTGAAGAACGTGCAGAGTACTGTGTATAGGAAAAAAACATGAATAAACTTTAATATACATTAGATTATAACCCTGCAAACCCAACATTTCCTTTTCAAAAAATGTGGCAGAAAAAAATTATTCCCTCAAAAGAAAGAATGCTTTTTAAAAATTTCCCCACTATTTTCAGCTCAAAGGAATTTAGGGCTGGATCCTGGATCTCTCTTAGACCACCACAAGAGATAAATCTGCAGAGTAAGCCTCATCCCCATCAAGTCATGCCACTCCTAAATCTTCTGTAACATGAAATGTTTCTTTTACTTAAACCATTTGAGAAGCCAAGTATATATGAAGAAGCAAAATATAATAGATTAGAAAATGATTGACTGGGTGTGGGATGATATAAAGTTAGGAGAAATGGAGACGAAGAGTGATCTCGTGGTTAAAGCAGTGAAGTGAAATACAAGAGATCAGGGCATAGAATTTCTATTTGACCTTGGCGATTCCAAGTTAATTTGTTTACACTTCAGTTCCCCATCTGTAAATTCACCCTGTCTCTGTCTAGTCTAGTTAGACTGTAAGCTTTTTGCTGCAGGGACTGTCTATTACTGTGTGTGTTTGCACAGCACTTAGCATAATGGGGTCTCAAGCTTGGTTGGGGCCTCTAGAGACTACATATTAATATATTATTTTTAATAATAATGAAATCAACACAATGCATGCTTAAAATGCTAATAGAGATAAGATTTAGCTTTTGAAGTACTAGACAGCTCACCAACAAGTGTTCCAAATAGAAGTTTTGAGTGACAGGAAATACTACAACAGACCAGACAGACAAATTCCTACCAGAAAATGCATGTCTGGCATTTTTAAAATTGAACCTGCCAAGTTTTAATTACACATAGAAGTTTACACCTCCTGGAGACACTGTGTCTCTGTCTAATGAATCCAAGGATGACTAAAATAGGTTACACTGTGTGGCACAGACTGGTCTCTTCTATGTCTTTGTTCCATGTGGAACACAGAATAATTTGCCATCATGCTGGAACAATTTGAAGGATGAAGTTGGTCCCCTATCATCATTTGCCCACTCACTTTTACACAAGGCTGTACGATAACTCTATTTGCAGAACAACAAATGATGATTATTTTACCATCAGGGTAACAATTCCTCAATTATGGCAAACAATTAGAAATCTTAAACATAAACAAATCCGTTAGAACCTTCTTTGAAAAGTACCTTTGGTGTTTTCCATTCAGCACTACATACAGAGAAATCAGAGAAGAGTAGAAGAGAAGACCTATTTATAGTGGATGTCCAAAGAAGTTCATTGTAGGAGCACGGTCTATCTACCAGAGTGATAGACTTAAAGGTAAGGGATGAAATTCTCCAACAGAAGGACTTTACACCTCTTTAGGGAGATGATTGGTGGGGTGTCTGTAGAGGGGTGTCTGTGCATGTCTTTTGTGCTGAGGGAAAGTCTCTGTGCCATCTCTGCATAGACGGGCACAGAGGAGCACAAAGGGGCCACACACAGTGGTTCTAAAACACCGCACAAGTGCAGCTCTGAATCCAAAGAGTCTCTCCACTGACTTCAATGGTCTTTGCATTCGGTTCTTGGAACAAAAGAAGGGCTGTGGCCAGTGATGAGCTGCCAAAATCTTAACAATCGGTTCCCTCCTCACCCCACGAAGGGGTCATTGCCCACCCCTGCCCCCGGGACTCCTGCCTCCGGGACTCCTGCCCCATCCAACCCCCCTGCATTCCTTGATGCCCCCCCAGGACACCTGCCCCATCCACCCCTCTCCCCAGAACCGGGCAGGAGGATCTCGTGGGCCACTGTAGTGGGTGCTCACCCCACCCCCTAAGAGCCAGAGGCACCTGCCTGGGAGTGAGGTGGGGAGTCCCAGCAGTGCTTACCTGGGGCAGCTCCCAGGAAGCATCCGGAAGGTTCCTCTGGCTCCTAGGGGTGGGGGAGCATAGCTGGGGGGGAGTAGGGGGAGCAGCCACCTCCCCACTGATCACATCAAAAGTGGCGCCTTAGGCACTGACTCCCTGGGTGCTCCGGGGCTGGAGCACCCACAGGGAAAATTTGGTGGGTGCAGAGCCCCCACCGGCAGCTCCCAGCTCCGCGCCCGGCCCCAGTTCACCTCCACCTCCTCCCCTGAACGGACTACCCCACTCTGCTTCTCCGCGCCCCCTCTCCCCCCGGCTTCCTTTGAATCAGCTGTTCGGCGGGAAGCCGGGAAGGACTGAGAAGCAGGCCGCGGCTTCCCACTCAGGCTAAGGGTGGAGGTGGTGAGCTGGGGTGGGGAGCGGTTGCCTTGTGTGCCCCCCCCCCCGCCCAGTTATCTGCTGCAGTGCGGGCGGCCCTCCTTGCCCCCCCCTCCCCCCGCCTGAGCTCACCTCTGCCTCCCTGGGCCTGAGCGGGAAGCCGCCGCTTGCTTCTCAGCCTGCCCTGGCTTCCCGCGCGAACAGCTGATTCACAGGAAGCTTGGAGGGTGGAGAAGCAGAGCAGGGCAGCGCGTTCAGGGGAGGAGGTGGAGGCGGAGTGGAGTGGAGGTGAGGTGAGCTGGGGCTGGGGGTGGGGCGGGGCAGGGAGCTGCCGGTGCGTGCTCTGCACCCACCAAATTTTTCCCTTGGGTGCTCCAGAGCTGGAGCACCCGTGGAGTCGGCACCTGAGGTGCCACTTTTGGCTGGTTAAATTTAGAATCCCTTTTAGAACTGGTTGTTCCCCGCGGAACAGCCAGTTCTAAAAGGGCTTCTAAATTTAACAACCGGTTCTAGCGAACCGGTGCAAACCGGCTCCAGCTCACCACTGGCTGTGGCACATAGACTAGATTAGCAATGGTTGTGGGAGGCGGGGTTGGTAGCCCTTTCTGTTTTGTTTTCTATTGTTTTGTTTTGGGGGTCGAAGTAATGGCAATCACTTCTACCTTCCCTCTGCATTCCAGTCACATGGAGCCCAATTACTAGCAATGTAAGAATGGAGTGAATTTCACCCACGGTGACACCCAGATTTAAAAAAAAAAAAAGTTTTTATTCCCATCAAATAAACAGACTTTTGTGTTCTTAAAAACAAAGGCATTTTTTAAACAGTGCATTGGTGGGAGTTTTCCATCATGTGGATTTTTCAGTCCAATCTGTGTGCCACTTTAAATTCCTCTGCAGTTCTGTAGCTACGCCTTCTGTCTGTGAATATTTCTATACCTGTGTATAAGTACCACAGAATGAAAAATGATCTTTCAAGGTTTACTTCATTGTTTTATCTATTGTGTTGTTATGCTGTTGATTTAAAAAAATTCCCAACATGCTTTTAAATAAATTCTCCTTTGATGGACAATTTCAGTGTTTTCTATGGGGAAGGATAAGTTTAATGCTTATAGCACCTTGAACTCCATTGCATTCACACAGGCATAATTATAATTTATTTGTGGGTCAGATCTTGCAGTGGGACTTAATAGGTTCCCACAATAACTTGAGAGTTTTGACTAGTAAGAACTGCAAGATTTGGCCTAATGTTTCTAATATTATTGTTTCTTTTATTTTCAAGTAAATAAATTCATTCCAAAAAGAAAAAGAGTACTTGTGGCACCTTAGAGACTAACCAATTTATTTGAGCATAAGCTTTCGTGAGCTACAGCTCACTTCATCGGATGCATACTGTGGAAAGTGTAAAAGATCTTTTTATACACACAAAGCATGAAAGGAGAATTTATTTAAAAGCATGTTGGGGATTTTTAAAAATCAACAGCATAACAACACAATAGATAAAACAATGAAGTAAACCTTGAAAGATCATTTTTCATTCTGCAGTACTTATACACAGGTATAGAAATATTCACAGACAGAAGGCGTAGCTACAGCACTGCAGAGGAATTTAAAGTGGCACACAGATTGGACTGAAAAATCCACGATGATGGAAAACTCCCACCAATGCACTGTTAAAAAAATGCCTTTGTTTGTATAAAAAGATCTTCTACACTTTCCACAGTATGCATCTGATGAAGTGAGCTGTAGCTCACGAAAGCTTATGCTCAAATAAATTGGTTAGTCTCTAAGGTGCCACAAGTACTCCTTTTCTTTTTGCGAATACAGACTAACACGGCTGTTACTCTGAAATTCATTCCAGTTGTAAGTTAAAATATCAATGCTATAAACTTACCTCTGTCTTACTATGTGCAAGTACCATGCCTACCACAATTGGTTGGGGCCTCTAAATGTTACTGTAATAACAATAGTAAGAATATTCTTCAGCTCAGGACCACCTTTTCTCCATTTTTTTGCTGCACAAAGTCTTCCATCCACAGTGATTTTAGACACATAAGAATGGCCAAACTGGGTCAAACCAATGGTCCATCTAGTCCAGTATCTGTCTTCCACTAGCTGATGCCAGATGCTTCAGAAGAAATGAATAGAACAGGACAATTAGCTAATGATCCATCCCCTGTCATCTAGTCCCAGCTCCTGACAGTCAGAGGTTTAGGGACACCCAGAGTATGGGGTTGTGTCCCTGGTCATCTTGGCTAATAACCATTGATGGACCTATCCTCCATGAATTTGTTTAATTATTTTTTGAACCTACTTATACCTTAGATACCAATAAACCTTGACACATACAATGTGCAGCTATGTGTATGATAATTCTATTTGTTACAGCAGTTTCAACCAATTTGTCTGGTACTGAAGTTAGCCTTAACAGCCTCTAATTGCCATGCTTGCCTCTGGCCTTTTTTAAAAAAATCAGTGTTTCATTAGCTATACAGAGGCTGATTTAAGTGCTAGGTTAAATACCACATTTAGTAGTTCTGCAATTTCATCTTTGAGTTCTCTAGAATACCACCTGGTCTTGATGACTTATTACTGTTTAATTTATCAATTTGCTTCAAAACCTCCTGTGTTGACACTTCAGTCTGGGAAAGTTCCTCAGATTTGTCACCTAAAAAGAATGGGTCATATAAGGGAATCTCCCTCACATTCCCTGATGTGAAGACTGATGCAACTAATTCATTTAGCTTCACTGCACCTCCTTGGCTTCTTTGCGTACTCCTTTAGTATCTCGATTGGCCTGTAGGCCGCACTGATTGTTTGGCAGGCTGCTTGCTTCTGATGTAATTATTTTTTTTTAAAGTTAGTTTGTGCCTCTTTACCAGATTGCTCTTCAAATTGTTTTTTGGCCTACCTAATTATACTTTTACGCTTGACTTGCTTGAATTTATGCTGCTTTCTATTTTCCTCAGTAGAATTTGACTTCCATTTTTTAAAAGCAATGCCTTTTTGCCTCTAACTACCTCTTTTAATCTGTTATTTACCCATGATGGCATTTTTTTTGGTCCTCTTTCTGTTTTTGGATATGGTGTATGCATTTTGTTTGAGCCTTTATTATGGTGTTTTTAAATAGTTTCCATGAAGCTTTCAGGCATTTCACTGATTGTTCATGACTGTTCCTTTTAATTTCCACTTATCTAGCTTCCTCATTTTTATGAAGTTCCCCATTTTGAAGTTAAATACTACTGTGGTGGATTTCTTTGCCCCATCCCCCCTTACAAGGATGTTAAATTTAATTACATTGTGGTCTTTATTACTGAACGGTTCAGCTATATTCATCTCTTGGACCAGATCCTGTGGTCCGCTTAGGACTAAACCAAGAATTGCCATTCTCCTTGTGGTTTGCAGACCTAGGTGCTCCAGGAAGCAGTCAATAATGATGTCTAGAAATATTATCTCTGCATTCAGTCCTGAGGTGACATGTCCCCAATCAATAGGCGGATAGTTAAAATTCTCAGAATTTTATAACACAAGATTCAGCTGAGGGATTACCATTTTTTCCTCACCTACTGTTGTGTAGGATCCCCTCCCTACATTCTGTCAGTATACCTCTTCCTCCTGGTGGTGAGAACCTCCTCATTTCAGGAAGTGCAACTGATTTACAAAGTACTGTCATGTGGAAGTGTAATGTGAAAACTCATTAATATGTAGACAAATGAACAGTCCCAGTCTGCATTGAAAAGGTCCACTTGGGGAGTCCTTAATGTACCAATCATTAGCACAATAAAATAAACTGTTATGATCTATTATGTAATAGCCTTCACAGGGGCATTTTAATTTGCAAATTATTGGCACAACGAACCACCATAACTCCTTTGGAAATCAAAGTCTGACAGCTGGAGAACTTCCGTTTCTCTGCAAAACTACTTTTAAAAAGTAAAACAAAAACAACTAACTAACTAACTAACTAAGCATACTGTTAGGGCTCATCCGTTACCTTGGCTCAGTTTCCAAGTCATCTGAGGCCAGCCAAAGGTAATTTGGATAGTTTTTGACATGCTTTCTATGATCCAATTTGTACTCAAAATGAACACTTAAAAACAAGAAAATATATCCTCAGTCAGGTTTCATGAATCACACAAAGCCCTTTGGAAATAAGGAAACATCAGTGCTTTCTGGAATGGAAGGAAATCAATTCAGAAGAGGTAAACCAAAATGTATCATCATCCCTCCCTGCCTTTTTTCAAAAAATCACAATTCCCATTGGTAGGTGTTTCTATATAATCTCACTAAGAGGGGGAATGGTCTAATGGAATTTACATAGGCATAAATTAGGAGCAACTCTGTTGTACCAGTTCAACTGAGGGCAGTATCTGGCCCTCTCTGGGATTGTCTATATGGTGCTGTCAAGGTTCCTTCCCCACTCTGAACTCTAGGATACAGATGTGGGGACCTGCATGAAAACCTCCTAAGCTTACTTTTACCAACTTAGGTTAAAACTTCCCCAAGGTACAAACTATTTTACCCTTTGCCCTTGGACTTCCACTGCCACCACCAAACGTTTATCTGGGTTTATTTATTAGGAAAGCGTTGTTTGGAAAAGTCTTTCCTCCCCAAATCCTCCCTTGCACCCCACTTCCTGGGGAAGGTTTGGTAAAAATCCTCACCAATTTGCATAGGTTACCACAGACTCAAACCCTTGGATCTTAAGAACAATGAAAAAGCATTCAGTTTCTGAAAAGAAGGATTTTAATAGAAGTAAAAAAGAATCACCTCTGTAAAATCATGGTAAATACCTTACAGGATAATTAGATTCAAAACATAGAGAATCACTCTAGGCAAAATCTTAAGTTACAAAAAGACACACAGGAATATGCATTCTATTCAGCACAACTTAATTTCTCAGCCATTTAAAGAAATAATAATTTAATGCATATCTAGCTAGATTACTCTTACTAAGTTCTAAGACTCCATTCCTGTTCTGTCCCTGGCAAAAGCATCACACAGACCTTTGTTTTTCTCCCTCCTCCCAGCTTTTGAAAGTATCTTGTCTCCTCATTGGTCATTTTGGTCAGGTGCCAGCGAGGTTATCCTAGCTTCTTAACCCTTTACAGGTGAGAGGATTTTTCCTCTGGCCAGGAGGGATTTTAAAAGGATTTACCCTTCACTTTATATTCATGACAGGTGCCTTAACCGCACCAGAATGGTGTAAATTTTAGCCTGACCTAGTGTGTTGTACACTAACTGGCCCTTGTGAACTCCGCTGGCATGTGCTAAAAGTGTGCATTAATGCAGTACTGTTAACATGTACTAGACATTTTTGAATGTGCACCAGCAGGGTCTACATTGGCCACTAAGTGCACAACATGCTAGTACGGGCTAAGATTTATACCAGTCTGGAGGGGCAAAAGCATCCTGTAGGCAAGCTCTTAGTCTCAGTTTTCCTATCTGTAAAATGAGAAGGATAGTATTTACTTACCTATTGTACGGAGTGTTGTGAGGAATAATCTATTAATATTTGTACTGTGCCTTGGAGATAACATATTATTAACACAGGACTATCAGAACAGCAGGCAATTTTATTGTATATATATTACGTGAGCCATGAAACCTTGGCATAATATGATGAGTTAAGGGTGGCATGTAATTGAAGTTATAAACACCAAAGTGGGAAAGAGAGAAAGGAATTATTTAGGATTGCCCAGGGGTTATAACTAGGAATAATGGGATAAATCTGAGCAAAGAAAAGTTTTAGACTGACTATAAAGAAACATTTCTGAAAAGCAAGAGATGTATTAGACTGTAAAATAACCTCCCCAGGGAGGAGGTAGAAGTCCTATTATTTGAGTTATTTAAAACTAGGCTGTGCAAAGCATTCCCAGAATACATTGGAGAGAACAATACAGTATTAGTGAGGAGATGCACAAGATAATTAGGGATGGGAAAGACCTGTTGGGCCAAATCTGGTGCTGATTTACATCAAGTGCAAACCTGGTGTAGTAAGTGAGCTCACATACAGTCCATGTCAGGGCAGAATCTGGCCCATTATTCTAGTATATCTGTCCCACCTCTGCAAGTGCAAAACTGTGCTCTCCAATACATTCAAGAATTTTTTTTTTCTACTCTTGCTCCCATCTTGCCCTTCACATCTTCTCACTGTGTTTTAATCCCTCTAAAGCCCATACCACTGAGGAAAGGGCCTCAATTCATAATCAAATTCATACTGAAATCAGTGGGTGAAATCACATTGACACCAACGGCAAAATGTCCATTGACCTCAATGAAGCTAGGATTTCATCCAGTGAGGCTGAGAACTGGAAAAAAAAACAAACAAAAAACGCTAGGTCTTTTCCCCCTCACTTCTCTTTTATTCTGATTTCAACTACATTACTTTTGAGTAAGTGGTCCAGTCATATCTTCCACATGATATAGTTACAGTTAAACAAACTGAAGGTATTCATTTACAAGAATTTACTGGATAGTCCTGGTGTCTATTTTTAATATGGTTTTTACAATAGTTCTAGGGAGGACACTGGATTAGGAACTCAAGGAGTCTGGGTTCTGTTCTAGCTCTGCCACTGATCTGCTCTTTGACCTTGGGAAAGTGACTTCATTTCTCTGTGCCATACTTTCCTCATCTGTAAAATGGGGATAATAATACATACCCACCTCTGGAATGAACTCATAGATCTAGGAATGAAAAGTGATATGGAAATGGTCACACTGGCCACAATAGTTCATTGACAAATTAATTTTTAATACTTAATTCCAGATTTTGTAGATATCATGGCAAACATATCTTCTTGCAATACTATTATTTCTTTTACTTTTTCAACTTCAAGAATTTTGATTATTTTAAACATTAAAAAAAACCCTCTCAAGTTGGTTTGGCAGCATGTATTACTCATCACATTTAAGGCCCTATGACTAGTAATGGGCAAAATATAGCAATGGAGAATTTTAATGAGAAGGCTTACAGCCCTTACACTATAGAAGCAATGCTGAATGCTGCTATAATTTGGAGAACAGCCAGCTCCTGTATTTCAAATTACATTCACTAGACAAATTCATTCTTTGCATTCTTTATGTCAGGCTCATGTGAGTTAAGACCATATAATCTAGTGCCAGGTCATGAATTTTGTAATATGAAACATGACAAAACCACCCAACTTATAATTTAAATTATGTACAAACCAATCACCATGGAGTAATTTTCCATATGCAGAGAATCATCTAATTTACAACCTACAGAAGCAATGCTACTAATTTTCTAATTTTATTTGTGATGCTTAACAATGCTATAACCCGTGTAAGTGTTTTCTCTCGGTGCTAAGGCAGGATCAATATACATTGGATGTGTTTGAACTAGGGAGTCTTCAGAAAATATATAATCTATTAATGTTCATCTGTATACATTTGTAAAAGCAAACTGTGCAGATTTGGTAATTTTTAAAAAAAACCACTGTATTGAATAGTTTCAACTTTCTTTCAAACAATGTTTAGCTGTATGCAGAAGAGCTTTCAAAGCAGGTGTCAGCATTTTTAAAAATTAAAGATGGAAATAAAAAAAGGGGAAAGGAAAAATACATACACTCATGGGCCCTGATTCCCCAAATTGCTTTCTAAGGGCAGACCCCTGAGATTATGACTTCAATAAAAATGTTTAGCCGGGGGGAAAGGGGAGGGAAGGGATTAGATATTTTGCTGAGGAAGACTTACTGTGCATGAACAATAAACACTTTCTATATACATTTTAAATATGCACACTTGCTATACTTGACTATGCAGTTGTAATAGATTCCAAAGTCAGAAAGGACCACTGTGAGCCTGTAGTCTCACCTCCTTCATAACACAGGCCACAGGACATCTCCAAATGAACTCCTGTTTGAACTCAAAGCATATTTTTTTAGAATAACGTGCAATCTTGATTTAAATATCCAGTAATGGAGAACACCACAACCCTTCATAAATTGTACTCTCACTGTTATAAACGTAGCCTTATTTCCAGTCTGAATTTGTCTAGGTTCAACTTCTTTTGACACTTTTATCTACTAGATTGAAGAGCCCATTATCAAATATTTGTTCCCCAAGTAGGTGCTTACAGTCTATGATGACGTCACCCCTTAACCTTTTCTTTTTGTTAGACTTAAGGAGTTCAGTCTATTTAGCATATCACTATAAGGCATGGTTTTCCATCCATTAATTATTCTCATGGCTGTTGTATTTAGTTAAGTAGATACTTAATGTAGTTATTGTTCATAAATATCTTTCTTTTGCTTTCGTTTTGTATTCCTAGTGCAGTTTAAACTGTATTTATCTCTGCTTATTCTGTGAAGTATGAATAATCCAGATTAGATTTTTTTAAATGAAATGAACTAAATTAAATGGATCTGGGGATCCCCTGGATTTATGAAATGAATGTTAGAAATCCTTCACTGCTCTCACTAAGGGCTAGCTTATCCAAATTTACATCTTGTTGGCAAGCCATGAAGGGCACAGGTAGCCCCGGAGAAGTAGATGGAAAATGCTTACATGAGTGAGGGTTGCTCAGTCTAGCCCTTAGGCTGGGAGGGAACTGGGGATTGAAAATGCTAGATTTAAATCCCTGAAGTAATTTATGTGCATGGAGCTGGTTATCTGAGGGGACAGGTCAGTTCTTGTTTAAAAATGACATGGTGTTCAATCCTAAAAACAGATGCATTGTAAAAGTAGCATTTGTATAGATCGCACATGACCTTTGAGTCAGAGAATATGTCTACCTCTCTGTTTGAAAAGTGCCCTCCAGCTTCTGGGTGCTACCACAATCTAAGTACTTAATAATACTAATGAATAGAAATGATAATATTTGCATATGTAGGCAAAAGGAGGGGAATTAAGAGACAGGATCCTGGACATCTGGTAAGAGTTTCACAGTCATAGTAGCCACCATGACATTACATTGTCATTATTATCCCTGGTCTACACTAGGACTTTATGTCGAATTTAGCAGCATTAAATCGATGTAAACCTGCACCCGTCCACACGATGAAGCCCTTTATTTCGACTTAAAGGGCTCTTAAAATCGATTTCCTTACTCCACCCCTGACAAGTGGATTAGCGCTTAAATCGGCCTTGCCGGCTCGAATTTGGGGTACTGTGGACACAATTCGACGGTATTGGCCTCCGGGAGCTATCCCAGAGTGCTCCATTGTGACCACTCTGGAAAGCACTCTCAACTCAGATACACTGGCCAGGTAGACAGGAAAAGAACCGCGAACTTTTGAATCTCATTTCCTGTTTGGCCAGCGTGGCAAGCTGCAGGTGACCATGCAGAGCTCATCAGCAGAGGTGACCATGATGGAGTCCCAGAATCACAAAAGAGCTCCAGCATGGACCGAACAGAAGGTACGGGATCTGATCGCTGTATGGGGAGAGGAATCCGTGCTATCAGAACTCCGTTCCAGTTTTCGAAATGCCAAAACTTTTGTCAAAATCTCCCAGGGCATGAAGGACAGAGGCCATAACAGGGACCCAAAGCAGTGCCGCGTGAAACTGAAGGAGCTGAGGCAAGCCTACCAGAAAACCAGAGAGACCAACGGCCGCTCCGGGTCAGAGCCCCAAACATGCCGCTTCTATGATGAGCTGAATGCCATTTTAGGGGGTTCAGCCACCACTACCCCAGCCATGTTGTTTGACTCCTTCAATGGAGATGGAGGCAATACAGAAGCAGGTTTTGGGGACGAAGAAGATGATGATGATGATGAGGTTGAAGATAGCTCACAGGAAGCAAGCGGAGAAACCAGGTTTCCCGACAGCCAAGAACTGTTTCTCACCCTGGACCTGGAGCCAGTACCACCCGAACCCACCCAAGGCTGCCTTCTGGACCCAGCAGGCGGAGAAGGGACCTCCGGTGAGTGTACCTTTTAAAATACTATACATGGTTTAAAAGCAAGCATGTGAAAGGATTACTTTGTCCTGGCATTCGCAGCTCTCCTGGATGTACTCCCAAAGCCTTTGCAAAAGGTTTCTGGGGAGGGCAGCCTTATTGCATCCTTCATGGTAGGACACTTTACCACTCCAGGCCAGTAACACGTACTCGGGAATCATTGTACAGCAAAGCATTGCAGTGTATTTTTGCTGGCGTTCAAACAACATCCGTTCTTTATCTCTCTGTGTTATCCTCAGGAGAGTGAGATATAATTCATGGTCACCTGGTTGAAATAGAGTGCTTTTCTTCAGGGGACACTCAGAGGAGCCCATTCCTGCTGGGCTGTTTGCCTGTAGCTAAACAGAAATGTTCCCCGCTGTTAGCCACAGGGAAGGGGGAGGGTTGAGGGGGTAGCCACGCGGTGGGGGGAGGCAAAATGCGACCTTGTAATGAAAGCACATGTGCTACGTATGTAATGTTAACAGCAAGGTTTACCCTGAAAGAGTGTAGCCACTGTTTTATAAAATGTGTCTTTTTAAATACCGCTGTCCCTTTTTTTTTCTCCACCAGCTGCATGTGTTTCAATGATCACAGGATCTTCTCCTTCCCAGAGGCTAGTGAAGCTTAGAAAGAAAAAAAAAAACACACTCGATATGAAATGTTCTCCGAGCTCATGCTGTCCTCCCACACAGACAGAGCACAGACGAATGCGTGGAGGCAAATAATGTCAGAGTGCAGGAAAGCACAAAATGACCGGGAGGAGAGGTGGCGGGCTGAAGAGAGTAAGTGGTGGACTGAAGACAGGGCTGAAGCTCAAATGTGGCGGCAGCGTGATGAGAGGAGGCAGGATTCAATGCTGAGGCTGCTGGAGGACCAAACTAGTATGCTCCAGTGTATGGTTGAGCTGCAGCAAAGGCAGCTGGAGCACAGACTGCCACTACAGCCCCTGTGTAACCAACCGCCCTCCTCCCCAAGTTCCATAGCCTCCACACCCAGACGCCCAAGAACGCGGTGGAGGGGCCACCGGCCAACCAGCCACTCCGCCACAGAGGATTGCCCAAAAAAAAGAAGGCTGTCATTCAATAAATTTTAAAGTTGTAAACTTTTAAAGTGCTGTGTGGCATTTTCCTTCCCTCCTCCACCACCCCTTCTGGGCTACCTTGGTAGTCATCCCCCTATTTGTGTGATGAATGAATAAAGAATGCATGAATGTGAAGCAACAATGACTTTATTGCCTCTGCAAGCGGTGATCGAAGGGAGGAGGGGAGGGTGGTTAGCTTACAGGGAAGTAGAGTGAACCAAGGGGCGGGGAGTTTCATCAAGGAGAAACAAACAGAACTTTCACACCATAGCCTGGCCAGTCATGAAACTGGTTTTCAAAGCTTCTCTGATGCGTACCGCGCCCTCCTGTGCTCTTCTAACTGCCCTGGTGTCTGGCTGCGCGTAACCAGCAGCCAGGCGATTTGCCTCAACCTCCCAACCCGCCATAAACGTCTCCCCCTTACTCTCACAGATATTGTGGAGCACACAGCAAGCAGTAATAATAGTGGGAATATTGGTTTCGCTGAGGTCTAAGCAAGTCAGTAAACTGCGCCAGCGCGCCTTTAAACGTCCAAATGCACATTCAACCACCGTTCTGCACTTGTTCAGCCTGTAGTTGAACAGCTCCTGACTACTGTCCAGGCTGCCTGTGTACAGCTTCATGAGCCATGGCATTAAGGGGTAGGCTGGGTCCCCAAGGATACATATAGGCATTTCAACATCCCCAACAGTTATTTTCTGGTCTGGGAATAAAGTCCCTTCCTGCAGCTTTTGAAACAGACCAGAGTTCCTGAAGATGCGAGCGTCATGTACCTTTCCCGGCCATCCCACGTTGATGTTGGTGAAACGTCCCTTGTGATACACCAGAGCTTGCAGCACTATTGAAAAGTATCCTTGGTGGCTTGGTGCTCCAGTGCCAAGATAGAGATATGGGTTCTGTCTATGGCCCCACCACAGTTAGGGAATCCCATTGCAGCAAAGCCATCCACTATGACCTGCACATTTCCCAGGGTCACTACCCTTGATATCAGCAGATCTTTGATTGCGTGGGCTACTTGCATCACAGCAGCCCCAACAGTAGATTTGCCCACTCCAAATTGATTCCCAACTGACCGGTAGCTGTCTGGCATTGCAAGCTTCCACAGGGCTATCGCCACTTGCTTCTCAACTGTGAGGGCTGCTCTCATCTTGGTATTCATGCGCCTCAGGGCAGGGGAAAGCAAGTCAAAGTTCCATGAAAGTGCCCTTACGCATGCAAAAATTTTGCAGCCACTGGGAATCGTCCCAGACCCGCAACACTATGCGGTCCCACCAGTCTGTGCTTGTTTCCCGAGCCCAGAATCGGTGTTCCACAGCATGAATCTGCCCCATTAGCACCATGATGCATGCATTGGCAGGTCCCATGCTCTCAGAGAAATCTGTGTCCATGTCCTGATCACTCACGTGACCGCGCTGACGTCGCCTCCTCGCCCTGTATCGCTTTGCCAGGTTCTGGTGCTGCATATACTGCTGGATAATGCGTGTGGTGTTTAATGTGCTCCTAATTGCCAAAGTGAGCTGAGCGGCCTCCATGCTTGCCTTGGTATGGCGTCTGCACAGAAAAAAGGTGAGGAACGATTGTCTGCCTTTGCTGACGGAGGGAGGGGCGACTGACGACACGGCTTACAGGGTTGGCTTCAGGGAGCTAAAATCAACAAAGGGAGTGGCTTTACATCAAGGAGTATTTCAGGCAGGACTTCACGGAGGGTTCCAATAAGAAATGGTGCACCTAAGTTATTGTTCTTATTGGAACAAGGAGGTTAGCCTGGCCTCTGATTGATACATGGCTAGATTTACCTCGCTGCACCTTCTCTGTGAGTGACTGCAGTGTGACCTAGAGGAATGAGTCCCCTAGACAAGGGAGGGGGGGAAGCAAATGAGTACAAAACAAATCTGGTCTATTTCTTGTTTTGATCCACTCCATCTATCTTTTACATCTTTGGCTGGCAGCAGACGGTGCAGAAGGACTGCATGCCATCCACATCTCATGGCTGCTCGGCAGAAGATGGTACAGTATGACTGCTAGCCATCCTCATCTCTTGCCTGCCCAGCAGAAGATGGTACAGTACGACTGCTAGCAATCCGTATCGCCTGCCTGCACACCATAAGATGGTTCAATAGGACTGACTGCAGGGCTAAAGAGAATGACCTGGTTAAGTCACTCCAAATTTAGTCCCTGCGCCCATGTCTGCCCAGGCGCTCCCAGCCGACATGGCCAGGAGCACCTCGGACACGACGAGGACGGCTACCAGTCGTACTGCACTGTCTGCTGCCAGAAGGCAATGGGTTGCTGCTACTGTGTAGCAATGCCGTACCGCGTCTGCCAGCACCCAGGAGACATACGGTGATGGTTACCTGAGCAGGTTCCAGCGTCTGCACAGGTAACTCAGGTAAAAAGGTGCGAAACAATTGTCTGCCCTTGCTTTCAAGGAGAGAGGGAGGGAAGGGGGGGCCTGACGATATGTACCCAGAACCACCCGCGACAATGTTTTAGCCCCATCAGGCATTGGGATCTCAACCCAGAATTCCAATGGGCAGCGGAGACTGCGGGAACTGTGGGATAGCTACCCACAGTGCAACGCTCCGGAAGTCGACTCTAGCCTCGGTACTGTGGAAGCACTCCGCCGAGTTAATGCACTTAATGCACTTAGAGCATTTTCTGTGGGGACACACACACTCGAATATATAAAACCGATTTCTAAAAAAACGACTTCTATAAATTCAACCTTATTCCGAAGTGTAGACATACCCTTATTAAAATCAATTTTAAAACACCACAGGGGCACCAACCTGGCATAAGACCAAAGGGCCTATGAATCTGGAGGTTGTGGGGTGGGGGGGGGAAGAACTTTTTGTTCTGTAGATTTTAAGCACAAAGTTGTTTGAAACAACAAAGATTTTCTGTGCTCATTTGTAATGAATGATACTTTAGTTTTTAAAAATACTTTTCCATCTGGACTGAAAACCTGTGTGCCAAGTCTCAGCCTAGGGGGAATTTTTACTCTGAAAGAACAAACCTTTGAAAAGAGGGCTTCATAGTGAAAACACTGACATGTTTTCCCCTATAAATCTCAGGAGAGAATGTGAGAAAGAGAGATATTTTTACTTTTTTGCTAGATTATTATTATTGTTATAATTCTGTGCCTCCTGGGCATAGTAGGCCTTTAATGGGGTTGTTATTCAGGTAGCAGAAATGTTCCTACGATGGGTCCTGAAAGGCTGGTGGGGGGTTTGGTGAAAGGGAGCCAGCTCTGTCTTTCAGAACTCCTACTTTGAATGTCAGCTATTGCACCAAATAAATGGTAAATTTGGGGAGTTCAGGGATTCAGAATTAATTCAGGAAATTACTTTTTTGGGGGAACGAACAGAGTTAATTGAGACAGAGTGACATCTTGGGGATAGGGAATACAAAGAGGGATACTTGGAGATGAGCAGAGAGCGTATGGGCTGATAGATGGATGAAGAGAGACTTGGGGAGGTCCTTAGGGATGGCAAACCCCACTTTTCTCCAACTCCTAGGAGAGAAACAAAGAGCCTGAATAATTTCCTGTTGAAGGGAACTAGGGAGATGCTCTACTCTCCACCATCCTCGAAGGGGGAGAAATGTAGAAAGTGGCACTTAAAGATGACAGAGGGCATAAGAAGCCTACTGCTCCTTCATAAAGACCCTAAGACGGAGAGTAGGGGATTGCAGGCCAATTCCTTTTATATGATTTTTCAGTCTTCAACATTTTGTTTCCACAGAATTTTAAGGGAGCAAAAATTCCAAAAAGTTCCAGATGTCTTTTTGGTTTTAAGTTTTGTGATTTTGCAATTTGGATGATTTGAAGTTTTAGCATGGCAGCCATCCTTGGCAATTTGGGCTTGTGAAGAGGAGACAAGGAGGTATATGGTAGCTCTCAGAAAGTTTTGCACACATTTATGTATTACATTCACACTCACAAAGTCTCACACAGGTGAAAACAGAAGAGGACATAGCTTTGTGCACCATGGTTTCATCTCTAAGTGGCACAGGATGTGTAGAGTGCTGCAAATAGCAGTTGAGGAACCACATGTCTTTAAACCAACATTTTGTAAAACAGGAGCATAGAAAACAAATTTGGATGTATTTACAATAGTAAACTTTCTTGTATTAATTCTCCATCTGTGGTAGTAATTGTGAAAATTGTGCTGTAAGCAAGGTGATTGTGTTTTGCTACCAACTCATCAGACAGCGCTCAGGTTGTCTAATCTATGCTACAACTTCCTCCATTGATACCATTGGTGGAGTTGCACTGGTGAAGAATTACTGCACAATCCTTGTAAATGAAGACAAGGCTTTTAGGCTGATATTAATATTGCTGATATTGTTACTACAATTTGGCAACAGATAGGTTAACCTGTTCCTACCACTTTAGCTAAGCATAACTAATTCTTAAAATGGGGAGTGGGGTTAGGGTTAATTCAGGCTCACAGAGTTCTCTTCAGTCAATTAATGCAATTAATTATATTAATGCAAACTAGGAACATCTCAGTTCATCCCCACAGTATTGACACAGGGGAGCTACTCCACAGCACTTTGGTGCACACTGCTATTCACACCCCTGTATTCCGGGGTGGGAAGTATAGACAAGCCCTAACTCTCCTTTGTACTGATCTCTTAGGGTATATCTACAATTAAACTGCAATTAATGCAATTAAACTCGTGGCTTATCTGTGCCAGCTGACTTGGACTCAGGGGTCTCAGGCTAATGGTCTGTTCGCGGTGTAGAAATTTAGGCTCGGTCAGGAGCCTGGGCTCTAGGACCCTGTGAAAAGGGAGGGTCCTAGAGCTCAGGCTGCAGCCTGAGGCTGAACATCTATACCACCTTAGCCCAAGCCCAGCAAGGCTTAATCAGCTGGCACAGGCCAGCTGAGAATGTCTAATTGCTATGTAGACATATCCTTAGGGCACAGCAGACTTAAAAGGGTTATAACAGGTCCCTTGAGAATTACACCAAAGTAGGAGGAACCTTGAGTAGCAACAAGGAGAATGGGGCTGGATTAAGGATGGAATTTTTGCTTTTTATTCTGAATTTCCTAACCGGTAGCAGTTTTAGTTAGACTCAATGTAATTTGAATGCAATTTTGTATTTAATTGTAACAATAAACTCCTATTACATACAAAAATGTGTCTAAAGTCACAGATCAGGCTAGATAATTAATTATCTGGAGGATGGAGTGGACTGCACCCTCAGCAAGTTTGCAGATGACACTAATCTGGGAGGAGAGGTAGATACGCTGGAGGGTAGGGATAGTATACAGAGGGACCGAGACCAGTGGTTCTCAAAGCCGGTCTGCCGCTTATTCAGGGTAAGCCCCTGGTGGACCAGACCGGTTTGTTTACCTACCGCGTCCACAGGTTCAACCGATCGCGGCTCCCACTGGCCGCAGTTCGCTGCTCCAGGACAATGGGGTCTGTGGGCAGCCCCCATTGGCCTGGAGCGGCGAACCGCAGCCAGTGGGAGCCGCGATTGGCCGAACCTGCAGACGTGGCAGGTAAACAAACCGGTCTGGCCTGCCAGGGGTTTTCCCTGAACTAACGATGGACCAGCTTTGAGAACCACTGACCTAGACAAATTAGAGGATTGGGCCAAAAGAAATCTGATGAGGTTCAACAAGGACAAGTGCAGAGTCCTGCATTTAGGATGGAAGAATCCCATGCATCGTTACAGACTAGGGAACGAATGGCTAGGCAGCAGTTCTGCAGAAAAGGACCTAGGGGTTACAGTGGACGAGAAGCTGGATATGAGTCAACAGTGTGCCCTTGTAGCCAAGAAGGCTAACGGCATTTTGGGATGTATAAGTAGGGGCATTGCCAGAAGATCGAGGGACGTGATCCTTCCCCTCTATTCGACATTGGTGAGGCCTCATCTGGAGTACTGTGTCCAGTTTTGGGTCCCACAGTACAAGAAGGATGTGGAAAAATTGGAAAGCGTCCAGCAGAGGGCAACAAAAATGATTATGGGACTGGAACACATGACTTATGAGGAGAGCCTGAGGGAACTGGGATTGTTTAGTCCGCGGAAGAGAAGAATGAGGGGGTGATTTGATAGCTGCTTTCAACCACCTGAAAGGGGGTTCCAAAGAGGATGGATCTAGACTGTTCTCAGTGGTAGCTGATGACAGAACAAGGAGTAATGGTCTCAAGTTGCAGTGGGGGAGGTTTAGGTTGGATATTAGGAACAACTTTTTCACTAGGAGGGTGGTGAAGCACTGGAATGTGTTACCTAGGGAGGTTGTGGAATCTCCTTCCTTTGAGGTTTTTAAGGTCAAGCTTGACAAAACTCTGGCTGGGATGATTTAGTTGGGGATTGGTCCTGCTTTGAGCAGGGGATTGGACTAGATGACCTCCTGAGGTCCCTCCCAACCCTGATATTCTTTGATGATTCTATGTAAGTGGCTTTACTAGCAATGACCCATGGACAAACACCAATGAGCTCAATGAGCTGTGAGTCAATATTGGCTTTATATGCTTTGCAGAATAGGATTTTTATAAACGTTTGTACAGAGCACTAAACTGTGCTAGTTCCTGAATGACACTAATGACCCATACATAAAGAGTATACCAAATAGCTCCCAGTTGAAAATTAGCCTACCAACATTGTGGTACACTGCAGAAACAAAAGTATGTTTTATGTCACTGAAATGATGAAATACAGCAAAACTCACAATGAACATAGAACTCAATATGGTGGGTGTAATCGGATTACAGAACTACCTTCTGGCATATGCAATTTAGTATGACTGTCAATCATCATTGATTTGAGAGTCAAAAGCTGACTAGCATTTGTGAATAGGTCAGAAGAACCAAATGCACTGGCAGGGCTGAGTGTGGAATACCATACAATATCTGACCCAATGTAAGTTGGAGCTCTCAATATTTTATTTATTCAAACATATCTTCATATCATGCAATTTTTCTTTTACACAACATATGGGTGCATTGGCTGCATAATACTGATCATGAAGAAATTAAAAAATGTGTGTGGGCAGTGTGCTGCTCTGTTGGCAGACTTTGGTGGAACATACGCTTGTATGTGAATTCCAGGCATGAAATACTTTCGTTTTTGTAAACACTTACATTTAAATGTAAACTATATATTTTATATGTTATTCAACAGCGAAGAAGGAGCCTGCACCCTTGTATAGTCAGAAGAGAAAGTTAGACCCAGAGCCCTGAAACAGAACCATCAAAACTGAGCATTGAATTCTGTCCTTTTGTGAATTGGCACATCTCCCCGGGAAGTCTCTGGTCAAAATTCTGCAGTGATGTAAACAAAAGGGCTGGGAATGTTCCCTCCCCCCTCTCAAATTTTGCAATTCTAATGAAAATTTTCATGGAAATGTCTGAATATAGCAAACTTTTGACATTTTCATGCCTTCTTCTGGCCATTTTTCAAAGAAAGTGCTAGTTGTAAAAAATCAAATTGCAAAATTACAAATAAAACTGTTTGCATTTTGACAACAAATATTTTAATAAAGTGCTTGATCTTTTACCAGCATTTCAACCATCCCTAAGTAAATGGTAGTGTAAGTGCAACACTGCGGGCCAAAGCCTGATGTTGATCAAACTGACCGCAATGGAGATCAGTGTTTCTGTGAACATTTGCAAAACAGTGAACACAAAAATGGGACTATCAAAGTAAATTCATTTAAAAAATCAAACAGATGTCCATGGATACATTCTGTCAGTGTTAGCCCAGCCCATGCATTCTCATGACATTTGCTGTTCAATCCCTCAGGCCTCCCCACTCTCTGTTTTTTCTGCTTTTCACCTGTCTGGTACTGGCTAATTTACTTTTCCTCTTCCTTTGTCTTCTATGAGGAGTCACATTGAGTGCCACACAGTTCCTTGTACAAGACATCATTTCTTTAGTTGCTATATATGGTCTCACACTCTCCTGAAGACATAAAACTGCTTCACCCATATATGTTGCATGATTTATGCTCTCAGTCTCCTTTATTCATTGCTCTAGGCACAGAAATATGTTTCTGAGTGGGTATTTACAGATCTCTGCCCTTAGGAAGTACCACAGCAGTATGCAATAAAGGTCCAATATTCTAAAACTTTTAATAGAAGTTCTTCAGCACTTTGAATAATTACTGTGGTATATTGTCTACTGGGGAGGCATGATATGAAATATTTGGATTTCCTGAACCACACGTATTTTGGTTTATGGAAACTTACAATCTGGAACCTTTCCCCATGCTTTGGTTTATGTATTTTTTCTCCTTTGCTGCTCACTCACACCTCACTGTTTACATTATCTTCTTTACTTAAGAATAGCAATCTCATGGTTCCACGCTTATTGTGACTGGGCTCTTCTGTCCCTGGTGTTACAAGCTGTGTTCAGCTCAAGCTATTTAGACTGAAAGAGACTCCATGGGCCTCTACTGCTTTTGTGAAATGGTCGCTGAAATGAATGGAATTTGCACATGTGAACTACTGCCAAGAGTCCTTGGATTCACTAAAATGAAAAAGTGCTTGTGTACTCTGGGTTCTCTCAAGAAGTAAAAATAAGAAACTGTTTTCTCTTATTCTTGAACAGTGTAACTTGTTTTGTGAAAGGATAGTTTAGGTTGTATTTCCTTCCCATCCTTCTGGACACTTTCAGAGTTAGCTGCTCTATCTTTATGTTGATACTTCTGCTGGGTATTAGTCCATTCAAGGTTGCTAAGATGTTAAGAAGTGACATCAGATGTTGTATGTGGACAACCAGTGAACTGCCAGCAGAAGAAATAGATGTGGAGTTGTGGCTGCAGTATCACCCACTCATCCCATCTGACTGGCAAGAAATGTTTTGATGTCACCACAAGATGACTTGCCAGACCAGTGCTGCACCATTCTCTGCTTCCTCCTCTGCAGCAACATGTAACTTCTTGTGTGTCTTCCACATGCTTGTAAGCACTTGCATGAGAGGATAGATTAAAGGTGGAGTATCATGATCACCTTCCCTCATTGACCCAGGATGTGCTCCAAAAAGCACTGACATCAATAAAAAGACTCCCATTGACTCCAATGGGCTTCGGATCAGGCTTCATTTCACACACTGCATTCAGCACAGCATGGATTGGATTGACAGAGATCACAGAAATTTCTTTGCATGTCAGTGGCATAACAGTTTTGTTCTAACCACTCATTTGATGTTATACCTATGGATCAACAGGAGTCACTGAGTAGAACTGCTGGCATCACTGATTGGCTTTGTTGGTCCTGGATTGTAACCCTTTGTGAATTTGGTAATGAGTTATAACTGTAGCAGTATTGACTACAAAACAAAAATTCTGTTTCTCATAAAAAATTTGGAGGTTTTGACATTTGTTTCCATTGGAATGAAAATTATCCCCTTTAAACATTATATGCTGTGGTAAAGGCACTCACCTACTATGTGGGAAACACAGGTTCCAGTCCTTGTTCTGCCTGATTCAAAGCAGGGACTTGAACAGGGGTCTCCCACATGAATGTCCAATCCACTGGGGTGTAAAGCAGTCTCAATTGTTCCTGGTGCAATTGTTTCACTTTGAATAAATAGTTATTCATTAGGCCAGAGAGAGAGCAAGAGAAACAGACTCTATATCCTGGCCATACTGGGGTGTCTCCCTCTATGATTTTGACCAGAAATTGCATCCTAAAACTGAGACAACTTTTCTGAAGAAAGTTTTGTTGAAACTGATACATTTCCACTAAAAGCTTGAGTTTCAGCAAGTTGTCTTTGTCTCACCAAAAAAGAAAGAAAAAAAAAATCCCCAACCAGCTCTAATCTGCATCCTGTAAAAGATTAACTGCACTGGGCGGGGGAGGGAAATACATATTCCCAGACAACCGGCATTGTCACATTTTCCGTATTTTTCTCTGTGTTCTCTTGTTCCTTGTTGGTATATCTGAACTTGAGACAGATTTCATTTCAGACTGTTGTCAATGCTATTAATTATTAATTAATTATTATTATTATTCTTTTGTATTGTTAGAGCACCTAAGAGCTGTGGTCATGGACTAGAACTCCACTGTGCTAGGGGCTGTACAAACACAGAACCAAAAGATGAGCCATGCCCCAAAGAGTTTATGATGTCCGTGTAAGACGAGAGACAACAACAGGTGGATACCGACAGATGGGCAAGTACAAGGAAACAGTGAGGTAATATTGGTCAACATGATAGACAGTGGTCATGGCACACCAGTCACCTAAGAGAATTGGGATTGACTTTCATAATATATGCATGTTTAGCAACTACTGTCAACCCACTTTAGGGGATGACTAATTTATTTGTGCTGCTCCACAAATACACACCAGCCAGTATCTTTACTGCCTATACTCACAGCAAGTGCTAATGGCCATTTGTCATGTTTGGAAAGGTAGACTGTTATTTTGTATGGGACAATGAAGTTGGAACCGGTCTTCTTTTAGGCAGGACAATGAAGCATGAAATTGTACAGAGATGCCAGTGCAATCAATGCATGCTTACAGAAGATACAGATTCCTCTGTACTAGACAGCAAAATGTCAGTGCTACTCTATTTTCTTTCTGCCTTTTTGTCACATGCACGGTGGGCATTACTGTCTTTCAGAGCTCTTGATTTACTTTCATTAGGCCAGAATATTTTAGGGAAGATTTTATCTAAATTCTTTTTTGAAAACTGTCCTAAGATGGTTTTATAACAATGGAGAATTCTTTATATAAATAATAACAAACAAACATTGCACTGATAGTCACATGAAATTTTGGCCCGAGATTATGTAAAGTTTTGGATAACCACATAATCTCCTTTCTTTCCCCCCATCAACAGGGCACTGCAGGTTCATGATCATCCTACCTTATCTGTTTTTCCTTCTCATCTGCAGGGTCACAGTCACATCTCTTTCTTTCTGATGTTTAGTTTCCCCCATCTCCTATATTTGTGGAGGAACATAGTTCAGGTGGCTTCCCAATTCTTCTGTTCCTGATCTCTGCAAGAATATAAGGTGTAGTGCTATACAGAATGTGGAAGTAGAAAAGCCAGATTTTTCATATAAACTGAGAATATCAGATAGCTACCTGCCTACCTGCTAGCCATGGAAAGTGCTTCCAATGTGCTATACTGAATAGTCTGTGTAGCACAGAGAAGACCAGTGTGTGAAAGCTGTGGACACCAGAATGAGATGCCAGGTGAGATGCTGCTAATACCAATCCCAGCTGGTATTGGCTCAATAAGATTCCTATATTCTGAAGTGAAATTTAAAATTCAAAGAGGGCTGACTGTTTGCAAACCACTGATGAACTTAGTGGCTAGGTTGAATTAGAAACAAAGTGAGTTTTATTGGAATTTGGCCATTCACTTTCATCAATGCACTTCATATGTGCCTGAAGTTAAAGTGTATCTACCTTTCTTCAGCTATTGTGCTCACCAGTGCTTTGTATGCTGATTTTTTCCATAAGAAACCACACTGGACACACTGCAGACAGCTAAATTTAATACTTATAGGAATGTGTTGTCCATCTCAACAATTGAATGGGGTAGGATAAAAGAGAAGTCTCAGAAGGGAAGCAACAGAATAATTTTGGGCTTTGACTGCTTTTGCTGTTAAAAAGCTATAACACTTGGGGGAGTTGTTTTGTTTTTTTTTTTTAATTACAAAAAGAATATAGTAAGGGGACAAATCATTGTTTAACTACCATATTTGTTTTACCATCTCACTTACCTAACAGATAATGTAAATAGATGTGACAGGTCTTCTATCCTTTTTTTCCCCACTTTTATTCCTATCATTGTGTGAGTGTATGACACATTCCTTTCCTCACTCCTGCATTCCAAACTTTTTTCAAACATCTATTAGCCCCATTGATTAGTACAGTTGATAACACATAGAAAAACAGCCACAGGTAGATTCTTTGTGCTCTCTTTCTAATAATTCATGGCGCTAGTAAAATGTGGCGAGAAACCCCCGCTTCCCCCAAATCAAATTGGCTAGCTTCAGTAAGTCTGCTTCTGCTTATATTCCACTTCAATCAAAATCATATCAAATTTATCAGATTATAAACAATGTATAATGCCTGGCACATGAATAGTGCAGAAACAATTTACTTTGGATAGAGAAGATGTCCTTGGATGGTGGTCTCTGAGCGCCATACAAAAATCAACACAGGCAAGAAGAAAGGGAACTTCCTACTTAATCACCAAAATCAAAAGTTTCATCTAGTTTCTGCAGAGACAGTTCTAGAAATACTCATTGTAGTGGAGACATGAGAAGAAGGATGGGATAAATAAAAGGAAGAAAACCAAGATCAAGCCATCCTTTAAGCACCATGCAGTAAAGGAAAATCACTTTGCAGGGTCTCCTGCTGAGTTAGGGCTGTTCTACACAGTTTTTGTACTGATTTAATTACACTGATTTAGAAACTGCTATAGTTAAATCATGAAATACCCGGGTGGGGAGCAGTTTTCCCAATATAAACACCTTTCTACCAGTATTGCTCAATTGCCCATAAGGTGTCTCAGAAATACCTAAAGAACAATATACATATTTAATGGCAAACCAATACTGAGATATTAATCAAAATGATTTCCATATAAAGCTCTCAAAATAATTTGAATACTCTCACCTGCAGCTAAACTAAAATTCCTTGAACTCATCATTAAAATATCTTATTTGTAACCTTACAAACTAACTAAAAACTGCTTGTCACTGGCTGCTGAGCCTATTTTTTTAGCAAAGCCAGAATACCAATTATTCAAACAATAAACAAAACTCTGTTTTCTGTGGTGTCAAGTCACCATTCGTCACACCAACCACAGTCCTACTCCCCCGAAGGCAATAATCAAACTCCCATTAACTTTAATGTTACAGGATCAGGTCAATATTGATTTTAGAGATATTATGAATATTTATTTGAATATTCTCAAATATAGCAGTGACGGCTGCCTCAGAAAAGTAATGCTAAATAACGTCTATAGAGAGCAGAGCATCTCTGAATAATACACACTTCAATGCTATTTAGGGTGACCAGACAGCAAGTGTGAAAAATCAGGACAGGGGATGGAGGGGTAATAGAAGCTTATATAAGAAAAAGCCCTAAATATCAGGACTGTCCCTATAAAACTGGGACATGTGGTCACTCTAATGCTATTACCATAGGACCAAGCTGTTCTAATCTTTTGGCATTGTTAGAATAATGTAAATAGAGAGTAAATAATGAGTTAAAGATCATCAGTAACTTAGTATACTAAATAATTTATCTGAACTCTGCTCATTAAAAATTATATATGCAAAAGAATTTGCTCCTTATGTCTTTTATGTATGCCTCAGAGGTAACTGACTGTTTTTAGTCATCATTAGTTAAAAAGCTACTTGTGGCCACCTAAACTATTCTTCCTTGTTCTTTTAATGAGTCATTTCTCCAGTACTTGTAATCATCATTTTTATCTGTAGAGGCAGATGTATCATCACTTTCACTTCAGCAAATCAATCAATGACATTCAATATCTTTTGAGAAGCACTTTTCCTTTCTTCATCGCAAGACAGGGTAAAGTTATCCCCAAGTAGACACTGAAGTATATACAATACCTTGTCATCTTCTGACTGCTCTGTTTTTCATGTCCTTTATATCATGTATTCATTCTTTTCTGTTTAATTTCGATTTAAAATAAATTACTAAAAAGGAGGAAGATATTTGCGAGACTGTATAAACCAGTGATTTGTCCACATGTATTTTTCTTCCATTTCTTGGGCAAGTGTATAGAGAATACTTACTCCCCTAATGCCAAAGTAGTGTCACTGAATAGAGACCTGATTTCCAACAGGTAATTTTATCATATGAATCCTTTAGATACTATTTAATTCCAGGAAAACAAAGATCAGTCAAAGGAAATGAATGACAAATTAATAAATGTGGGCATTCACAATGGGAACATGATTTAGTAAACGTATGGCTAAGCAATTCTGTTAAAGTAAAGAGTTACTGAGGTAGACCAAAGTTATAAGATGACAAACTTAAATGGCAACTCAAAATCGTATAAACAAATGTAGGTCCTCTGGTTTAAACCAGTATAAATGAGACCAGAATTTACATATTAACTCTTTGTGTGTGTATTAGTATATTGTAAGACCAAATTTTGCTCCTACTTAAAATGATGTAAACCTGAAGAAACTCCACTGACTTTACTGGAAATTCCACTGGAGTAACTGAACAAAATCTGGCAAGAGCTTTTATTTTTTCTCAGCTCAATGTGTGAGAATTTATTTCTGAAACTCCCCACGCATTGAAATGATAACATAGCTCTTAGAATTTCAACCAGATCTATTACAAAAAGTAGCTAGACTGAGTATAATAAAATGTAGGAGTTCGAAGTGTCTCACCTGTAATCACACACTATTAATGTCCAAAAAGCTAGTTTTATGTTCATGTCATATTGTGAATAAATATGCAGCTGAGTTGACTTAACAGTCAGGGATCAAAATCCTGCTATTTTTATTTTGATTCAGAGCTTTGAAGACACATTACCATATAGTATGTTAACCAAAGCTAAACCACCTTGCTTGCTGAGAATAAAATAAAATGTGGTCATTGTTTGTTAAATACTTTTAATTCATGGCAAAAAACTAATGAGAAATCATTTAGGATAGTGCCATCCAATGTAGGTTCTCTCTATCAAGAGACCTGTTTAAAGCTAGGTGAGAAACACATCTTACTTCACTGAGGGGAAAACAAACAGATGGTCTGTGCATCTACAAAGAATCCAAAATCCTACAATATTCACAAAGTCAAAGCCCTTTAGTGATTTTCTCTTAAGGCTTCCTTGCATTGCATGATATCCTAGTGCATTTATAAAAACACTTCTTGGCTTATACAATACTTAGAGTAGTTTAATTTTGTTTATCACAAAGACAGACATCCATGCTCAGACTTCTGAACTATAATCTTTGGATCACTTCTCTTCTTTGTTGTTTTTGGACAGTATGTTTCATTAAAAAAACAGCCCATTAATAATGAGTAGGTCAGATCAGTCAAGCAGTTTAAGCCATGTGTTTTCTTTTCTGCATTCAAAGATGTCAATAATATTTAAAGTTGCTGTGGAACAATAGGGCTATTAATTAATTTTTATATCTGAGTTAACAATTCACAACATATTTGATGAATTTCACCATATTTTTGTTCTAAAGTTGTCTACAATTAGCTTATTAGTTTCTCAAATATATGTGCTATTTGAAATGTACTGAATAATTCTGGTGAATAATTCTTGGGGTTGTAGATCATTTGAATTCAGTTTAGTACTCAGAATTTGATGCACATTGGCTAATTTGATTAGACATTAGGCCACTTGACATATTTTTCTTCCCTAATTTGATGTGCATAACTCTTAGAAGGGAGTTTGCAATACAAACACAAATTGATGAATTCAGTATTCACTTTCCTTGCACAATATTTAATAGTTGCTTAAAATTCACTATATCTGTGAATATTCCTTCAAATGGGGGCATGACCATTTATAAACGCATGCTAATACTCGCAGAAGACATTGTTGAATATGCACCCAATTCTATTAATTTCCAATTGACTAGACTGTGAGATTATGAGTTTTCCAGTGAAAGGCGCATCACATTTTCACATTGTCCCTGGAACCGCCCAGGAGGGAAATTGTGACTTGAGATTGTGATTGCTTTCCTAGCTGCTCTGTGGAGAGAGTAAACAAGGACAGGTCTATATTCAACACAGTATATGCTCCTTGACATGTCATTGCAGCTACATTAACAGGTATATTGGGGAAGTTAAACCAAAGCTCTTCCCCACTGCTGCCTGCCACTTGCCCGGGGAGGGGAACATAGCAGCTTGGCCTGTGTAGCTACCATTGGTAGGTACCCAATAAAGGAACATAAGGAAGCCATGCTAGCCAGGCCAAAATTAGCACCACATGAACCAGATAGTATTAGTGACAAGTTACTCTCCATAGCTCACCATGAAATTTTAAAAATTTTCTTCCTTAAATTCAGTATGGCATCTTTTGACCAGATTTGATCCCTTTGCTCATATTGACTAATATATTATATCAAGCAGCATCCTGGCTGAAGTCAGATGGATAATTTGTGTAATAAAGTATCTCTCCTTGTAGTCTAGTCCAACCTTTACATTCTTCATGAATTTTCCAGATCAGATGTTTTCTTGTCTGTATCTTTAACTAAACAATGTAAGCAGTGCATAGGCCAGCAGTACTTCCAGAATGGTATAGCTGAGTCCTCTGATAGTGCAGTTATAATTTAAAAAGGGGCTGGTTCCTCAGTGACTTCCAGTTGACATTCTAGTGACTTTCCAGTGATTTCAGAATTTGCTGAATATTGAAATAAATCCCTTCCGTTTTGGCCTAACACAATTATATTTATTTATTTATTGTAAATGAAAGTAAAATGGAATATTCCAACTTTATCTTTGTCAGTGTCTTTCCTTTACTTTCTGCCCATCATTTTCTTTCTTTTTTGTACTCTCAGACCATTGCCACTTCCTTCTTTCCATCTTCCTCTTTTAGCTACCAATCCCTCTTTCTGCACTCCTACAAGACTTCCTCCACCTCTCTCTCAAATGTCTCTTTCTCCTTCCATCCAGTTCTCCCCAACTATGTTTCTCTTCCCCATGTACTTTCCACAAAATTCTACTTCCTCCCAGCCTACGTCGACTTCCGTTGTAGAAGTTACTCCAATCACAGAGGGAAAGAATAGGACCCCACATGCACTTTTCCCATTATGTCTCATGATCAGTTAAGTAGTATTTTAACGCCATTCAGATACTGAAATGCTTCTGAAATTGCACAGATCTTGAGACCAACTGTAAGCTCTTTTCAGACTAGCAGCCATGTTAGTCTGTATTCGCAAAAAGAAAAGGAGTACTTGTGGCACCTTAGAGACTAACTAATTTGTTAGTTAGTAAGGTGCCACAAGTACTCCTTTTCTTTGTGTAAGCTCTTTGGAACAACTGTCTTTTTGTATAGCGCTTAGCACAAAGGAGCCCTGGTCTACAACTAGGGATCAGAGGTGCTACTAAAACACAAATAGTACATAATAAATTAAGAAACGTTTTTAAGACCAGTTATATTAACTCATTATATTAAAGAGCAGTTGTATGTTCCTACTCGTGTGTATTGTTTGTAGAGTGTCAACAATATGTGCTCTAAGTCTCAGGTACTCCGTGTAGAAGTTACACTTTTGTACTATGTTTGTTATTTTTTTTCTCTAAGTCTTTGTAGTGGGAATTGTAACAAATATATTGTCAAAAGGAGACCCTGGTCAAAAGAAACTTAGAAAGGAAGAAATGCTTGAAGAATCAGTAAAAGTGCTTTATTTTTCTCTAACAAGAGAGAATTAGTATGATTTGAGAAACTGGGAAAGTGAGACTTTGAAGTTTTGTTTCTGAGTAAGTCTGACTTTGATGTGAAGATAGCTCTTAGATGATTCAGGATGGATTTATAGCCTGCTTGAACAAGAAAAATTTGCCACAAACCTCGGTTTATGAAAAGCTCAATGCAAGTAAAACATGAAGAAAAATATTGATCAAAAAAGTGAAGCACGAACTAAGAACAGGGATTGGAATAAATGCTTGCAATGAAATAAGTGATAATATTTAAGACATTATCATTCAGAGTATACATTTATTGAATTTGGTGATGTAAAATTGTCTGTTTTCCAGAATGAAAATATTGCAGGACACTGTTACTGTTGTGCTGTATGACTCATGAATGCTAACATATTTTTGGAGCCATTCAGTTGCTTCCCACAGTTCCATACAGTACATATCACCTTAGTAGTAGTTAATCCGCTGTCCTGAGTTTTGATGACCTTACTTGCTGCTGGATTCTACTCTCAAAGACACACCAAGGATCTCTGAAAAGTATAATGAGGAAATATCCAATTTTTACTAGGTAGTATATAGCTTCTAGTAGATAGCTTACAGTAGCTTCTTTTTATGAGAGTCAGTTTAGGTGGCTGAGGTTAATGATTTTAGAATAAGGAAAGAAAGGGAAGACACCAACAGAAATCCAATTATAGAACTCATCTTCGAATAGACTCAAGACGGAAAAAGAAATACCAAAAGACAATTGAGAAGCATATAACAATGTTCCAGGCTCTTTTGAGCAGACACAACATACAAGCAGATCATGTCTTTGCATTAGCCATTTTATCAGAGCTATAAGCAGTTCTGCATACAAGAAAGTATTACAGTATTAGTTAGTTGACCCAGGTGTTTCACAAAATCACCCCCCCCCCTTTTTTTTTTATTCTAAAGTGATGCTGAGGTCCCAAACTTTCCCTAACTTTTTGAAGAAGACCATTGTAAGTTTCGTAGAAAAAATAAAAACAGGTTGTCAAATTTATTTTCAATGTCTTCTGTAGAAGGGTTTCCCTTTCTGATGTAAATCTGGAATTAATCATTTCAAATTAATTTACTCCCGATCTACACTGATGTAACTGAGATTAAAATATGATCCAATCTCTCTCATCTGGGACACTTATTTTTCTCCTAAAGCATACGTCAAGGTTCCTCCCCCACTCTGAACTCTAGGGTACAGATGTGGGGACCTGCATAAAAACCTCCTAAGCTTACTTTTACCAGCTTAGGTTAAAACTTCCCAAAGATACAAATTAATTTTATCCTTTGTCCTTGGAATAACCACTGCCACCACCAACCTCTAACTGGGTTTACTGGGAAACATAGTTTGGACACGTCTTTCCCCCCAAAATCCTCCCAACCCTTGCACCCCACTTCCTGGGAAATGTTTGGTAAAAATCCTCACCAATTTGCATAGGTGACCACAGACCCAAACCCTTGGATCTGAGAACAATGAAAAAGCATTCAGTTTTCTTACAAGAAGACTTTTAATAGAAATAGAAGTAGATAGAATTAAAGGAATCACCCCTGTAAAATCAGGATGGTAAATACCTTACAGGGTAATTAGATTCAAAACACAGAGAATCCCTCTAGGCAAAACCTTAAGTTACAAAAAAGACACACAGACAGAAATAGTCATTCTATTCAGCACAATTCTTTTCTCAGCCATTTAAAGAAATCATAATCTAACGCATACCTAGCTAGATTACTTTCTAAAAGTTCTAAGACTCCATTCCTGTTCTATCCCCGGCAAAGCAGCATACCAACAGACACAGACCCTTTGTTTCTCTCCCTCCTCCCAGCTTTTGAAAGTATCTTGTCTCCTCATTGGTCATTTTGGTCAGGTGCCAGCAAGGTTACCTTTAGCTTCTTAACCCTTTACAGGTGAGAGGATTTTCTTCTGGCCAGGAGGGATTTTAAAGGGCTTTCCCCTTCCCTTTACATTTATGACAGCATAATAAATGAATGGCCATTTATGTATAATATCACTCATTGTTCCCTTGCTTAGTCACCTGTTATACAGAATAGGTTTGTTATTAAATTTAAATCTGGAGATTTGCCATGGTAAAACCCAATGAATTGTGAAAGTTTTGAAGTCAAATTGATTAACTTATTACAACCCACTCTGGAGGTGTCCCATTAGTGGGGTGCATCAAATGTAGAGCTGGATAAATAATTTATAATGAATCATTTATTTCATGAAATGTCCTTATTTTCAGCTTGCAAAGTGTCCATCAACAACTTGAAACAAATGTATACATTGTTGACAATTATTTTCTTGATAATTGTATTATAGTCTATTTAATATACAAATATTTTGTGCATATTCAGATTTCATTGGTTAGTTTTGAGAGGTCACATGTTATGTTTGTGGTCCGACAGGATTAGCATTACCCTTAACATCAAATTTTCAGTGCCAATATTTGTGTTTATGGATTCATAAGTAACTTTTCACAATGAATATTCTCCAGTGTTTGCTTTCAATACCCTTTTGCCATGAACATACCTGTGAGTAAACTGTTTACTGGAGTACTCATGGAAAAATCGATACAAAGTGATGTGAAAGAAAATTTGTTTAACAAGCTAAATTACTATTTTTAGATTTTCTTATTTCAGGCAAAGGAAGAAAACAGACACAAACAAAATTAAACAAACAAAAAGTGCTTTACCTATTTAAAACCCTTTTGGAGCCAATATTTTATAATTCAGACAACTTTGGTTTTCCAAGAGGAAAACTGTCATTCTGTTAAAGTACATTTCATACCAGACAATTCTGGCAATATATCTCCAAATCTACCCACTCTTCCAGAGTCTGATTCTGATATTAATTACTGAATTCAGTGGATTTACTCCTGATTTACTCTGAGTTACATTTGACTAGTATCAGAGCAACTAAGTCAAGATAATTACATACTGTGTATGCAGAATGAATTTGGTTTATTTGTTTTACTAGCAGCAAACGTCCTAATTTACGTAATTTACAGCAGCATCCTTTTAATTGCCAAAAAAGTTCTAATTACAAATTTAGTTGACAGACTACTTTATTATATATATATATATATATATATATATATATATATATATATATATATATATAAATAAACCTGCCAAAACTAATATATTTAACCATAATATTAGACAGATGTCTTGGCTGGCTCATCAATGTATTTTTGTGATGGACGATAGAATAAGATGAAATTGATTTACATTTTTGAAAACTGCAATTCAGACTTTTGAAGTTTGATCTCCAATCCTGTTATGAGCGCCATACAAAGAGCTGCTCACAAGAATACATTTGCAGTGCACAACAAAGTATATTGGTCCTCTCAAACCCTGGAACTATACTACATATTCTTGAGCCCCATATATTGACAATTTAGCTATTTACGTAAATACAGACATAGAATATCCTGTAATAACCCCCATAGTGCTAAATCATATAGATATAGGTAGATGAAGACCTGACTTTCTGTCTGCTATTGTGGATAGGTGGATTATAACTGTTGAGAGTTTACCCTGTATACACAATACATTGTACTCTGGATCTTTGTAAGTAGGTTTTTTTTTACATAATAAGAATATCTGCACCTAAGTCATGGCCAAATTTTCCTTTTGCATGTTCTTCACTTGTTTCAAACTTATAACTCATGCTGACATCAGTGGAGTGTCCATTATCCAACTAATCCCAAAAATAAAAGCCTGCTGGCATTGATTGAAATGGTATATTCAGAATGAGGACAGACTATACTTTACACCAGGGATTGGCAACCTTTGGCCTGTGACCTGTCAGGGAAATCTGCTGATGGTCCAGAATGATTTGTTTACTTGCAGCATCCACAGGTTCAGCCAATCAGGTCCCTCTGGCAGCAGTTCGCTGTTCCAGGCCAATGGGGGCTGAAGGAAGCAGCAGCCAGCCCACACCACTTCCCGCAGCCCCCCCACCCCTTTGCCTAGAATGGTGAACCGCAGCCAGTGGGAGGCGCAATCAGCCGAACCTGCGGATGCTGCAGGTAAACAAACTGTCCCGGCCTGCCAGAGGATTTCCCTGATGGGCTGTGTGCCAAAGGTTGCCAATCCCTGCTCTACACACTTACAACAGGGACAAGAAATGCTCAGTGTGGATCAGAGAAGAGCTTTGTTTGGCAGATTCTGATTACAACTGTTTCTCTGCTCTAGCTTCAGTGGAGTTACCCCAAATTCATACCAATATAATACAAGTATGAATCAGGTCCAAAGTATTCAAACTATACAACTTTATTTTATGTAGTATCTTACACATAGACTCTATAACAATATTCTGTACAGAAGTAGGTCCTTAAATCCAGGCCGTGTAAATCTTGCCAATATTTTCTGCATAACATCTTTAAGGTACAGCTCTTCTTACTCTCTGCATGGCTAAGTCTCTCATCTAAGCTCTCATCATCTTGTGTCTCACTTATTGCAACTCCTTCTCTCTGACCTTGGCAAAGGCAGACTTGCCCTGCTGATATCCATTCAGAATACTGGTGTAATGATCATTTTCCTGAGACAGCACTTTGACCATATCATCCCTCTCTTTGCATTCCTTCACTGCTCCCTCTCTCTATTGCATCAAACTGCTTGTCTTCACTTTCAAGCCCCTTCACACTCCGTCACCACTTTTACCTACCACCTCTCCTTGGCTATCAAGTTGTCAAGTCTTGCCTCTGATGCCTCCCACTCATTACATTTTCAAACAAGCACCTTTATGCTTTCTCCCATGCTGCTACTCATGCTTGGGAGAAACTCCCCATAGACATCTGACATTCACTCATTATCCTCCTTCAGAACCTTCCACAAAACTCTCCTTTGCCATGATGCCAGTAGCGCACTGAGATCACTGCCTATCATGCTGACCAATACTGTCTCATTGTTTCCTTATTCATTTATTATTCTTGTATTATACTTAGATTGCAAGCTCCTTGGGGCAGGGACCATCTTTTTGTTTTGTGTTTGTGCAGCACCTAGCACAATGGGGTCCTGGTCATGACAAGAACTTCTAGGTTCTATGGTAATACAAATTAATAATAAGTAAAATAATAAATAATGCTAGAGGAAGAGAGCATTATAAGAAGTATACGCAAGTGACAAACAATCTTCAGTAAACTGTTATTACTTTACTATACCCTATTGCAGGGGTCGGCAACCTTTCAGAAGTGGTGTGCTGAGTCTTCATTTATTCACTTTAATTTAAGGTTTTGTGTGCCAGTAATACATTTTAATGTTTTTAGAAGGTCTCTCCATAGGTCTATATATTATATAACTGAACTATTGTCGTATGTAAAGTAAACAAGGTTTTCAAGATGTTTAAGAAGCTTCATTTAAAATTAATTTAAAATGCTGATCTTACGCCGCCGGCCCGCTCAGCCCCCTGCCGGTCTGGGATCCCAGCCCTGCCCACACAGAGTGGATTACCTACCTTCTCCCTGGTTCTAGCCCATTCTCTTCCTCTCTCTCTGCACTGAGCTGAGGGTGGGAGTGCACTGAGCACAGGATTGGGGGTGAAGAAGCAGGCTGGGAGTTGGGGTGTAGGATCCATCCAGGAGCTAGAATGGGGGAGGGGGCTCAGGGTTGGGGCAGGAGGTTTGGATGTGGAGTGCTTACTTGGGCAACTCCCATTTGGTGCAAGGATGCAGGTGGGAATTGGCGGGGAGTGCAGGAGCTCCCGTTTGGTGCTAAGGGTGGGGGTGGGAATGAGTGGGGTGCAAGAGTCAGGGCATGGGGGGCCGGGTAAGTGTGGGGGTGCAGGAGTCAGGGCAGGGGGCTGGGAGTGTGTGAGGATGGTGCAGGAGTCAGGGCTGGGGTTGTGGGGAACCCAGCACACTGGGGGAAGAGGGAGCTTGCCTGCCCTGCAGCAGCAGCTGGCAGGACCAAGCTTCTTCACCCTGCCCCCACGGGCGGGCAGAGAAAAGCAAGCCGGGGCAGGCAGGATTTTTAATGGCCCACTGCTGCCTGCCGGGGTCCCGGCCTGGGTTCGGCAGCGGGCTGAGCGGGGCCAGCAGCTGGGACCCAGCAGGCAGCAGCAGGCCATTAAAAATTGGCTCATGTGCCCTCTTTGGCACGTGTGCCATAGGTTGCCGACCCCTTCCCTTTTGAATCCCCACCTGATGATATCCAACTAGAAGGGCATCACTGAAGTAGTTATAAGGATGTTCAGATAAACAGACAGGGAGACAGCTATTTAAACATGCTACAAATCATTTCTGCAGTCGATGCTCTAGAATTTTGCAATTAACTCCCTTGGTGGTGCAAAGGGACCTTAGAAGTGTCTGAGGATCTAGTCTTGGGTTTCTGAAAATAAATTGGAAGATGTGGGTATGCCTGTGTGTGCAGTGAATTATTTTCTCCTGTGCTTTGCAAGTGATATAGGTGGTTAAAATATACAATAGTTTGCCCAGTATTTGTGGCTTGACCCCATTTTTCTGTCTTTGAGTGACTTCTTTGCAACAAATATTCGCTGATAGTTAGGCTCAAAAGCCATCTTCCTTTATAGTCCCCAGTGCCAGTATATGTGAGTGAATCACAATACCTCTGCGAGATAGGAAAGTACTATTATCCCCATTTAATGGATGGATAACTGAGACACAGAAAGTAAGATTCAGATTCTCAAAAGTATTTAGGTGCCTAACTCACATTGAGTTAGGCCTAAGGAAGTATGTGGCAGAACAGGGCCTAGTACTGGCATCTCCCAAATTCCAGGCTAGAATTGTAATCACTGGACCATCCTTCCTTTGTGGGAAAGGCTGGGGTTTTCAAAGGAGCCTACTGGAATTAGACATCCACTCTTTTTGAAATTCAATGGGAATGAAGTATCTAGCTCCCCTAGACTCCTTTGAAAATTCCAGCCAAAATAAATGAACCCGATTGAGGAGCTCGAGCAGTCTCTTGTACTGCAGGCCAAATTCATATGTGGAGTAATCAGGTGCAACTCCATTAATAGATAGTGGGTCTGAATTGGGACTTTTATGTCTGCTCTGTAACTCTCTTTAGGAAGATATGTTGAATGTCAATGCTCATTTGTTACTTCCCTCTTTTCTATGTAATTTAATGTGAAATTGGGATTCCCATATAATCTTTAGTGAAAGAATGCTTTGAACGTTTTGTTATTCTAAAAGAATCATAAATATCAGTCAGTTTTGAACCTGATTAGTTACTTAGTTAACTAACATCTACAAAGTGCTTTAAATATGTAAAAATTTTTGTAACTACTAAATATTATTACATTTTACATGGCTGTATTATTAACTCTAACAACTTACATATTTTGAGGCCTTAGAATGCTCACTTTTCATACCCCCTCCTGTTTATTTGACTGCTGTTAAAAAAAATCTTTCAAAATGACTGGTGCATGCCAGAAAAGTTGAAGCTGGAGTAAAAAATCTATGAACCAAAACACATGCCAAACTACAGGGACTGACTGTACACAAATGAAAAGGGGGGGGATATAAAGCGATCTGATCACCATGACTGCTAAGAAGTTATGCCAGGATATTTTCATTGGCATAGCTGTTGCTTTGTTGGCCTCATACATGGATTCTGAATAAATAAAACCCCCATAAATTTCTGTCCAAAAATAAAATTGAATTCTCTTTGGCTGTGTTTATGTCCCAAGCATATTAAATTTCCATGAACATTCAGGAAATCATGTTCTTCTCACCCATATATCACCAGAAAGAAAATAACACATTTGCACATGCAAGTATCTAAAAAAAGATCCATTTGAAACAGAGAGGCATCTGACTGTGACATTCCCAATTTAGGCAGTATACCCACATTCAATTATTTTATGAGAAAGCCTCTGGTAGTGACAGAAATTTACAGACTAATATACGCAATATTTCATGGAGTCTGGAATCCTGTGTGGTACCCCTCACCAGGGCCCTGGCACAGAAGAATTTAAATAAACAATTAAATCTTCCTGCACCCTCATATCTGAGAAAACACATGCATAAACTATTACTCTGTAAATTGGATTAGACAAAATTAAATTTATATTATGGTCTCAGCCAGAAATTCTGGTAGTAGCTCTGGGATAGGGTATATAAACCCCATAGTGGGCCTGAAGGGATTAAAGGACAATATTGGGCCTAGGTAGCCCTACCCCTTTGGGCCTGCAGAGCATGCTCCAACTGGAGGAGCAGGTTAAAAGCAACTCAGAAGACCAGACATGGGGGAAAGAGTGAATAGGCTTGGGGAGAAGACAGGCCTTTCTCCTGAAAGCCACATATAAGGTTTAGCCAGAGATGGGATCACAGTGATGACGAGCCCCATAGATAGTGCCTTCTCCATCCCTCCTCCCTTTTTTTCTAGGGCTGGTGGGTCTGTGATGGGGTGTGACTCACCACTGTGGCACCTCCTGCTGGCTGTCCTGGAGATTAGTTCTGTTCACCAATGCGCCCTCCTCTGGTGGTGTCTTGCTGCCATCACTTTTGTATCAGGACCTGCACCACTCCCAGGACTGCAGAGTCCCCTTCAGTGACACTGCCCTCTGGCTGTTCTCCCCTTCCTGGGTACCTCTATCTCCCTCCAGTGACTACCTCCATGGTAATTTCAATCCTTTGTCCTGGGGCCACTTCCCATATGGCTCCAGCACCCTCTTCTGCCCTTACCTCAGGGCCTCAGCCTGCAAGCCCTAGCAGCCAGCCAGGAGCTCTCTCGAGCTCCCCCGCTCCCTGCTTGCAGCCCTGCTTTGTCCCAGGTGCCAGTAGTCCTTCCTCCAGCTAGGAGCCTGATCTTCTTTCCTCAAGCTCCAGTCAGATACTGAACCATGCTCTGCCCTGCAGCCCTTCTTATATGAGCCTGCCGGGCCATGACTGGATACTCCTATAAGTCCTTCTGTGATTGGCTGCCTCCTGAGCAGCCTCCCTAGGGATCTATTAACCCTTTATGGGCCAGTGTGGGGCACACGCCCCATCACAAGGTCATACAAGGCTCTTCTCATTTGAACTCTGTTAAACTCCTGATTGTTTGAACTGTAGGGGACCATACCCCAAGCTGAAGGTGAGTATAGGCAAGAAGTGGCCCAGGGTAGCAGACCTGGATTCTTGGTATGACGGAATTGGGTGGTGCTGCTTCCCACAGGGCCCTGGGCTGGGACTGGTGGAGAGGGTAGGTATGAATCCTTCCTACCATGCCCCACTTGAGAGCTAGGCCTTGAGGTGGGCCAAGACAGTGATAACTCTGGCCTAGGGAAGGGGCCAGGTACCTTTACCCCTGTCATAAACATACAGTATCATAAAATCCCTCCTTACCTGAAAAGGGTTAAGAAGCTCAGGTAACCCGGTTGGCACCTGACCAAAAGGACCAATAAGGGGAGAAGATACTTTCAGATGTGTGGGGGAAGGTTTTTGCTTTGTTCTCTTTGTTGGTTCTCTCTGGGTCAGCGAGCAATCAGGACAGGGAAAATACATCTCCCAAAGCCCTACTTGAACTAAGCATCTAGATTACAAAAACTGTAAGTAAAGCGAGGAGATGCATTAGTTTATCTTTTGTTTTAGCTTGTGAATTTTCCCTGTACTAGGGGGAGGTTTATTCCTGGTTTTTTGTAACTTTTAAGTTTTGCCTAGAGGGAAATCCTCTGTGTTTTGAATCTGATAGTCCTGTAAAATTACCTTCCATCCTGATTTTACAGGGGTGCTTCTTTTACTTTTTTTTCTTTATAATAAAGTTCTGTTTTTTTAAGAATCTGATTGGGTTTTTAGTGTCCTACAAACCCAAGTGTCTGGTTTGTGCTCACCTTGTTTATTTTTCAAGCCTCCCCAGGAAAGAGGGTGTAGGCTTGGGGGATATTTTCTGGGAATAGGAACTCCAAGTGGTCCTTTCCCTGATTCTTTGTCTAAATCACTTGGTGGTGGCAGCATACCTCAGTCCAAGGACAAATAGAGATTTGCTCCTTGGGGAAGTTTTAACCTAAGCTGGTAGAAATAAGCTTAGGGGGTCTTTCATGCAGATCCCCGCATCTATACCCTAGAGTTCAGAGTGGGGAGGGAACCTTAACAACCCCCGTTCCTTTCTGAGCTGAGAGACTGGAAACCAGATATGCTAACCACAAGCCCTTCTGAACCTCTGAACGCCCTACAACAAGACCCATTTTTGTAGAAATGATTCCTGGTGTTAGGGCTGTATGGGCCAGAAAGAAACAAGTACATTTTTCTAAACATGTCTAATTATGTCTTATCTGTTTCATCTTTATGAAAGAGTCAAAATCCTGATGGCTTCTTTAAGTCGTCCTGATTATAAGAGTAATGCTCATCCAGACCCTACCCCACTTAAGTATGTGCTTAACTTTAGGCACATGAGTTGTCCCATCAAAGACAATGAAGACACTGGGACTAACATGATTCAATTTAAGGAAATGATTAAGTGCTTTGCTAGAAGGAGCCAGTCAAGGAACAGAAACACTAACGTTAATCGAATAAACTATTCTTTCTGAATTATGCATTCACCTCTATTCATAACTGAGCAAAAGCCAGGCATTTTTATTTAACACTGTTTCTATATTCACAGTGCCTGTTCCATACTTTCCTGCTAAGCTGTCCCACATCATAATTTTGATGGGCAAATCACTTTAAGTATTTCAGAGGTTTACTTCAGTTCCCATAATTCTCACAAATCTACAACCCCCAAATACCAATCTGTATTTCTGATAATGCTTCTCTATTGCTCCTACCTCTCAGTTTAATCTGGTTTCCTTACTCTGACTCTTATACTTTCAATTCCCACAACTCCTCCTTCATCCTTGAAATTTCTTTTTCTTCTCTCCCTCAATATACTATAATTCATAGTTTCCAATGCCAGAAGAGACCATTGTGAGCATCTGATCTGATCTCCTGTATAACACAGGCCATAGAAATTCCCCAAAATAATTTCTATAACATATATTTTAGAAAAGCATCCAATCTGGATTTTATATCTGGATTTGTTGGGGTGGATAATCCATCACAATCCCTTGGCAACTGTTCCAGTGGTTAAGTATTTTCACTGTTTAAAATGTACTCCTTATTTCTAATCTGAATTTGTCTAGCTTGAACTTCCAGCCACTAGACTGTGTTATGCCTTTCTCTGCTCGACTGAAGAGCTCATTATTAAATATTTCTTCCCCATATAGATGTTGATAGATTGTAATCAAGTAACCCTTAATCTTCCATTTGTTAATCTAAATAAATTGAGTTCTTTGAATCTGTCACTATAAGGCCTGTTTTATATAGTAAACAATAGAATGATCAGACACTTAGCTGAAAATGATAACTTGGAAAAGAGTCAACACTGATTTTGTAAAAGGAAATCATGTTTCACCAGTCTATTAGAATTCCATCTGGGGACAGATTAAAAAGACTTGTAATGGTCATCTTAGAAAACACACGAAGAGCAGATATGATGGAGGTATATAAAATTAAGAATGGTGTGGAGAAAGTATAACTGGTTTCAAAAAAGAATTAGATAAATTCATGGAGGATAGGTCCATCAGTGGCTATTTTCCAAGATGGTCAGGGACACAACCCCATGGTCTGGATGTCCCTAAATCTCTGAACCAGAAGCTGTGATTGTAAGATGGAGGATGGATCATTTACTAATTGCCCTGTTCCTTTCATTCCCTCTGAAATGTCTGGCACTGGCCACTGCTGAAAGACAGGATACTGGGTTAGATGGACTATTGGTCACATCCAGTATGACCATTCTTGTGTACTTATGTTTCCAGTCCTTTAATCATTTGCATGGCTCTTCTCTGAACCCTCTCCACCATACTTCTTGAATTATGAACAACAGAACATTATCCCAGCAGCGGTTGCTCCAGTGCCCAATATAGAGGTAAAATAACCTCTCTGTTCCTACTCGAGAGTCCCCTCTTTATGCACTCTATGACACATTAGCTCTTTTGCCAAAGTGTCACATGGGGAGCTCATGTTCAACTGACTATCCACTACAACCCCCAAATCTTTTTCAGTGTCACTGCTTCCCTATTTAGAGTCCCCTGTTGTGTAAGCATCGCCTACCTTCTTTATTCCTAGTTTTATACATTTACATTTAGCCATATTAAAATGAACATTGTTTACTTGCACCCAGTTTACCAAGCAATCCAGATTGCTTTGAATTAGTGACCTGTACTCTTCATTATTTACCACTTCTCCAATTTTTGTCATCTTAACAGTGATGATTTTATGTTTTCTTCCAGATCATTGATTAAAAAAACCCCAAACATTAAATAGAATAAGGCCAAGAACTGATCCCTCTGGGACCCCAATGGAAACACACCCACTCGATAATTTCTCTAGAAGATCTCTATGGCCTGTAATAAATGAATCCTCCTCTCCCTTATGCTTCTCTTTTCTTGTACTTCTCAGTAAGCAGAAACTACAGTCTCATAGAATTGATATAGCCCCTTCTTATATTCCACAAAGTTTACTGTGTCTATCATGTTAGAGCCACTACTCAAAGTGGCCAGTAGGAACCATATAGTAAGGCAGTAAGTCTATGTAAATAGGAATTAAAGACAGTCTGACCTACACACCAAGTCCAACCACCCTTTCCTTGGTCTCTGTAATCTCTGCTGTTTCAGCATGTCTGTCAGTGTTTGCTGGATTATCTGTTTTTCTACCAATCTCATATCTGGCCATGAAATACAACAACAACACTGAATGTATAAAGTGCCACTCACATTTTGTGCCTTGGAGCACTGCATAATGTAAATTGTCAGTGATCAAGAACACTTAAATGCAATAGCAAACATATCATTCTACTTTCAAATTTTAACACAGGCTGGAAATTATAGATAATAGGAGAAGTCTGTTCCACAGCTGATGGGCATATTTACAAAAAAGCCCTTGCTCCTGCTGTTTGAAGTGCTTCAAGATTATATTCAGGGCATATTAAATAGCCAGTTAACTCAGACCATAGCAATCTTTGGGAATCTCTCTGAAAAGAAGCTCAATCAAATATGATGGGTTATTCCACTAAGGGTCAACTCAAAATTCAAAGGCAAATTGCTAGCATGGCCTTTACCATTTGACTGTGATGTGAGTATTTGCTAGTACATGATGATAAGAATACCAGTACATATTGGAGGGAAGAGGTTTTTGGAACCTAGGGAGAGAGCAGGCATGAAGAAGGGTATGTGTGATGGAATAAGAGGAAAATGGGAGTCCGTGGGTTTGGAGATTAAACAGAGAACTAACAGTACTGAAGGAAAGAATCGGAATTGTTAGGTGACTAACCATAAGGTCATAGGTGAGAGAGGGAAGATTGAGGTAAGGGAAAAAGATTTGTTTGATATGGATTTATGGGCAATTGATTATGCTGGATTATTAGTCATTAGTTTAATCTGCCTCAAACCAGTGACATTCAAGTCAGCAAAGCCTAAACTTTGTGAGTTGGGGGCTGGGGTCAGAGCTGTCCATGCTCCAGGATCATATCTATGGGAAAGCAGGGTGTAGTGAGGCTTCATCATGGGGAAATAACCCAGAGAGTTTGCTACCTGTGAGTCCAATGAGGGGAGATTCAGGGGTCAGTTTTAAAGAGTTGCAGGAAGTTTACTTAGCAGTAAAACAGGAGCACTGAGCTTCCAGTACCTATGAGTAGTGGTACTGTGAAGAGTAGGTGCAAATTACTAAAAACAGGGCATATTTCTTAGTATGACTTTTATTACTACAGGACAACAGGGATAGAGAGAAAAGACAGAAGTGGAGGGGAATAGGATAAGGAAGGGAAACAGAGAGAAAGAGAAAGGGGAAGGAGACGTGTTTTTAACATTATACATTTTCAAATAAATTGAATTGTTTCTTTAATTTCTAATTTTTGCATAGTATTTTTTTTATTGTCAGTACAAAAGCTACAAGATCTCAAATCTCTTCTGGTTCACTCACCCTGATGAACATTTTGATCAGCATTCACATTTTCTGGGGGTCATTTGTTTCCTATTGCAATGCAGCCATTACTATTTATGTTACATGTTGCTAGTTATGATCTCATTACTGGGTCTCCTCTTTATGGGAAGTCTCATTGATAGCCTTATGAGAATTACACTCTTGGAATCAAAAGGCTATTGGATTGTAACTATTGATAAATATCCTTTTGTAGTTACTCCATTAGTATTCAGTCAATAGATTTCAACAAAGAGTTTTCAGACTGAAGAAAATTACCAACTAGAAATTACAGTTGTGCTAAACCTCAAAACTATAGTTCGCATTAACAAAAGGAGACTCACGGTAAGAGAATGTGGCAATTTTTGACAGATATTACACATCTATAACAGATATTTCAGGCAGAAAGGCACTAAAAAAGACCACGTTTAAATTATATAATACTGGATATTGTTATCAGATCAAAAACTTTGCTGAATAACTGTTATAGAATAGGTCTGGCTGAAATCCACCAGAGGAAAGACATTTCATGTTGTAGTGTAATTGCTAAACACAAAGGGATGGAGTACGGACGCAAGGGGAATTTGAAAATGTTGCCATCTTAATTTTGTGGATTGAGGCTCCCAGTTTTACTGGAATAGAATATGGGTGTTCATATGGAGGGTTTTAATAGTAGTTTAAAAAAATATTTCCAAAGGCACAGCATGAAACACCTGTAATCTACAAATCATTACATAGTACAGCATTTTGTCAATTGAAAACTGAATATTTTTAAAGTAGTACAATATGTAATCAGTATAGCACATACATGCATGGTGCTGTGTATACAGAAAAAAGAAAAGGAGTACTTGTGGCACCTTAGAGACTAACCAATTTATTTGAGCATGAGCTTTCGTGAGCTACAGCTCACTTACTCTGAAACCTGTGTATACAGAGGAATTGTTATGTTACCCAACTGCAAATAGCAGCAGTAGCTGGGGGAGAGAACTGTGTTGACCAACTCCTCTTTTTTACTCCACCAAGTGGTGTTTTGAGAGGCTTCCTGGGACAGTGGGTCTCCATGACCTGCCCTTTGCACTCTAAGAGGCACCTCTCCACTTCCTGCAGGCTCTGGAGAGGTCAATAAAAGTGTCCCCTGCTCCTTTTCTTTGGAAGCTCCTCTGTGGGTATTCTGTACCTGGTGAGGGAATGAGGGAGCCTGGGGGCTGGCCATTCTCTGCCATATTCACCTGGCCCTTGCAAAAACAGTGGAGCACAACCAAGTCTGCAGTAATTTGTTCACCTTTGATTATGGACTAAGGGAGCCAAGATTGGGAAATGGGGTTTACAGTGCAGTCTTACAGAGACCTGAGCTCACTGGCAATAATTTACAGTCTTTGTTAATTACAGGTGTGATTAAAGATTCCTTGTGATAAAGCCATCCAAATGCAATGGTGGTCAAAAAGAGTAGCTTTAGTGGGGGAGAGGATTACCTAAGGTCCAGAAATATCCTGTTTTTTACATCAGTCATTTTCATGCTACAAAAGCACCAAAGAAGTGCGTGCAACAACAAAATTAATTCCTTCCAACAGTTTATAAATTAAATTGAAATTAACCTACTCACATAGGAAGATACTACTCAAGATGAGTAAGAGTGGTAGGATTGGGCCCTAAAGTAAGAAATGTAAACCAATTTTAGTAATATCAACAAGAACAAGCAATTTCCCTGCATACTGAGGCTTTTTAAGCCAAGTTTCAACTTGGAATGAATTTATACAGTTGAGTCATAAACCCCAGGAAGGACGTTGGTTTATGATGGCAAGACTGAAAGACCCTGGAATACAGCAGTGCTAATGGACATCAAGATAAAGATAGTGTTTTGTGTAGAAGAATGCATCACAAGAGAACTTTAAAATCCTATAATTAACAAAGACTGTAATGTATTGTGATACTTTCAGTTCTATATAGGGCTGTACTATGTAAAGTACCTCTATTGATTAACACAAAACCTCACTAACAGTTTGATTTGTGGATACTAATTATTGTGTTACATATTTGCATTTTATATTGTTTCTATCACCACATCTTACAATTGATAGTAGTTCTCCCACCAGAGTATGAAAAAAGAATAGTGAGGAGGAGGGTAATTTTATTGCAGTATAAGAACAAAGGACAGCCTCAAACACTCACTTTTCTACATATCTTTAAAAAATAATTCTAGCCATTCAGATACTTGCAATAGGTTGATTTTTGTAGGTGGATGTAATGTGAAATACAATCAGCCTTAGTCTGCATTTAGAAAAAGTTGGATGTTGAATATATATTACAAATAGAAAACAGCTATGTGAGATGAAGCCTTATATTCCTTTATTTGGTCAGTGGCATATAAGGTCTTAAACCTGCAAATGTGTTCATATGCTTAAATTTAATCATAAGAGTAGTCAATGGGACCACTCACATGCTTAAAATGTAGGCATATGCATAAATGTTTGTGGGACCAGGGTCTAAGTGTGTATATTCTATATTTCCTATGAATGCACAAATTACTATCTGGGGTCTAATACAGAGCCAACAGAAACTACTTCTGCTTTTCAAACTCAAAATGTGTGCCTCACAGCAAGGAAATGATGGGGCTAAAAGTTAAAAGAGAAATTCTACTTGCTGTGACAAGTTTTCTTGAGCAGAATCATACACACCTATCAGAATCACCCACTCTCACAGTTGAAATAGTGTGGAAAGGGAAATAATGTGTGGATGCTTATTAAGAGCTTTGAGAAATACCCAGAGATGGTTTGAACACTGCAACATTGGCTCTGCTGCCTACATTTAATATATATACTTCATTCTGTTTATAAATGAATATTGCTGTAGTCCATACCATTTTCTGTTTTATTTTTATAGAAATTTAGGGGGTGCCTCCTTGTGAGAAGCAAAAGGGAGATGTGGAGTATTGTGATGGGAGCAACTGGTTGTCCTTGAGTTTCTAATACAAGAATAATCATCCAAAAATAGAAAGGAACATCAAAATATGTGATAGATTATCAATTATGGGATAACATAAAGACAGAAAACTACCCATTAAACCTCAAAAGAGGTTCCCCATATTTTCCTTCCCATAATGTGCAACCGCTCAGATTTTGGCAGATCTGTGCACTACTGAAAGAGTATGTGTAACCCACACACCTCCTGGGTGTAGTGTTCTGTCCTATCTAGTGGCACCAAGACTACTTAGAGAGAGAGAGAAAATGAGTCTGCTCTACAGCCTTGGCTACCAGTCAGTTGGCTTTTAGCTCATGCAGTAGAGGTTCATGTACTAAGCTCCAGAGGTCCCAGGTTTGATCCCACTTGGCAATGACCGGGGTCTGTCGGTGTTACACATGCCGCAAGTCTATTTGAGGAGGCATACTCGTTTTTTTAAAAAATAGGTCAGAACGTCTCTATTATTTTATACATACTAGTCTGGAACTCTAAAAATCCTTTAAATCACATGTGTTGCAGTGATAATATAAACCCTATAAATAAAATATAGGTATTTCCTGAATACATTATGTTTCCAGAAGTGCATTTTCCTCTCTTGTTCCTTCCTTTGAGCAATAGTATGTCTTGATTCAAACTGGAAGAGTGCTATCTACTTATCCATCTTAATGTTTGTATAGTACCTATCACCATAGAATATAAGCACTGTAAGATTTATGTTGGAAGATACCACACCCTTCATGATCACAAACATTGCATCAGGAATTAATATGTTTTTTGGAAGCTCTGCTGCTTTCACTGCAATAGTGCTGTCAAAACATTATTCTAATAATGTTTTCTCTCAGAAGCACAGATATTTGGACAACTTGAGATGCACATGTTTACCAGGTGTTTAATGCTTTAATATGTGCAAATACTGCTTGGGGGTCTCTCTTGTAACAATTATTAGGAGCATAATAGCTGAAGAAACTACTCACTGTTATTAAAATGAATGGCAAGTTGGGCTCATAATTACGGTAACAAAACTTGAACACACAGAGCCTGATTCGCCATTTCCCTGCAGGTTGTGTGCAGGGTAAATGTAAATTCTTACCATTCTGATTCAGTGGAATTCAACATCCACTTCTCACTCACTTTGCAGTGGAGAAACAGATCCATTGACTTTCACTTAAGGGAAAAATCAGCTTTCCTCAATCATGTATGTATATCACTAAAATAACTGATCAAGTAACCCATCTCTAATGCTTAAAAAAAAGTGTTTGGTATTCAGATTCAATAGAAAAGTCACATGAAAATAGAAGGGAGGGGCCATTCTTCACAGCTAGAGTTTGTGTGACAGGTACAGATGTATAAATAAACTGACTTAAATAATAGGTAAGTTTTTGTGCATAGAATTGCTCACAAGTGCTGCAGCAATGGGTACATTGGAAGACAGATGGATTTTCTGTTCCCAGAAACATTCTCCTACTCGTATTGGGTCAAATGTTCTGCTTTCTTAACTTCGTTGGCTTCAGTAGAGTTACACCATCAAAGCTTCCCGCAGCTCCAATTGGCTGGGAACAGTGAACGCAGCCACTGGGAGCTGCAGGGGGCCATGCCTGTGGACGGTCAATGTAAACAAAATGTAATCCACTGATGGGCCATGTGCCAAAGGTTGCCGACCCCACAACTAGATAATCATGACGGTACCTTCTGATCTTAAAGTCTATGAGTCTAAATCCCCAGCTGATGTAAATGTCATAGCTACATTGGATTCTACTCTGATTCACACCAGCTGAGAATCTGGCCAACTGTTATAAAGTTAAGAACATGGCTGAAAGATGTTGATGGTGGTACATCTGGGTGACTGTTTCCTGAGGCAACGTAGATGTCCTAAGTGTGTGTAATGGAGAGTTTGTTTCTCTAATTGAATAATGAATCTAAATTTTCAAACTGCGTAAGTCCATAACATCTTTGAACATTGGGTCTGAATAAGGGCATGTCTACACCTACCTCTGGAGCGACTGATCCAGCGGGGGGGGGGGTCAATTTATCACATCTAGTGAAGACACGATAAATCAACCGCCGAGTGCTCTCCCGTCGACTCCAGTACTCCACCGGAGTGAGAAGAATAGGCAGAATCGAGGAGGGAGCATCAGCAGTTGACCTACTGCAGCAAAGAAACTGTGGTAAGTAGCTCTAAGTACGTCGACTTCAGCTACACTATTTTCGTAGCTGAAGTTGCGTAACTTAGACTGACTTAGCTCGCCCCTCTCCCAGTGTAAACCAGGCCTGAGAAACAGTTGGATATGGTTAGTTGTTAATATAGAACAGAAATATTTAGTCTCCTCAAATTACATTCTTCAACAATGTGTGCATATATACCACGTTCACATTAATAGGAATTACATATGTGTATCAAGGGGAGAACTGAGACTTTAGGGAGTAGAAATTGAGCCTTTGAGAGATCTTTCTTTGACTGATCTCTGTATAATGCAGTGTCAGCTATCAAAGAAGGATTGGGATCAAATACAAGATATGGGATTAGAACTATTAAATCCCTTTGTACAATATGTCTATAACTCTTTCAAATGCCAGATTGCTGACAGCTTTTCTTTATCATGAAAAATGAATTCATTGAATGAATCAGCAAACAAAACTAACAACTGGCTTTGAAGTGATATTATAAATAACATCCTTTTTGCTTTGCTATTGTTACATTTGTGTTGTGTCAGTACTTTCCTTATGTAAATCCTGTTTTCAGGGGGTTGTAACTCAGTCATAAATATTGTCTCTTAGCTGAAATGTCACATGACATTTAGATGGGCCAAACTTCTCATTTGCTATTTATCCCAAGGGATATACCTAATGCGCTGAATTCAGATCACAGAACATGTGAAACTTCCCCTTTCTCCCCTTCCTGCAAGGGTTGTAAGACTTTCTTCTTGTCTTCCTCCCACCTGGTCCCCATTCCTCACACTTAAAATAGGAGTACTTGTGGCACCTTAGAGACTAACAAATTTATTAGAGCATAAGCTTTTGTGGGCTACAGCCCAGAAACCTGTCATTATGCAAGGCACTGAATTTAGCGGTATGGAATGGAAATCCATCAACTTCATGAAGCTATGCATCTGATGAAGTGGGCTGTAGCCCATGAAAGCTTATGCTCTAATAAATTTGTTAGTCTCTAAGGAGCCACAAGTACTCCTGTTCTTTTTGCGGATACAGACTAACTTGGCTGCTACTCTGAAACTTATAAAATAGGGGCCCAACAAGTCTGGAAGTTTCTCAGTGGAGCCCAAGTGGACCACTCACTGCCAGTCTCTTGAAACTCTGAATTCCCTAATAACTGATCCCCACAGAGCATAATTTTGTCTCTGATAGGGAATTCTCCTGTGCACAAGATTTCCCACTCCAGGGATTCTTACCAGCGTGGGATGTGGTGTAGTCTTGGGCAGAAGTAATACTGAATTCCCAAAGTGCTAGTAAATTTAGAGTCAGTGGTACACTGGGGCGTAGCAGTGTAAAGTTGCCAATAAATCTGCTGGGTGCCCATCATAACAGATAGAGGTAGGGGGAAAGAAGTAAAAGGGAGAGTTCTGGAATAAGGTTGTGAGTGGAACCAGAAGTAGGTTGGGACTGAATAAGAAAGACTATAGGACTATGCTAGCCTCAACAAAGGGTTGGATTCCGTTCAGGTGATGGGCAAAAGTATTTACTGTGTCTGAATCCATTTATTCATCCCTGGTAAAAAAGAAGGCACAGATGTTTCTACATCAGAGATAGATATTCTTTTTCAGTGACAAATCTGAAATACTGTCCCAAATTGATGGATCAATAGAAGAGGATTTAGAAAAAAATGATAAACTAAACAGTAATAAGTCATCAGGACCAAATTATATTCATCCAAGAGTTCTGAAGCAACTCAAATATGAAATTGCAGAACTACTAACTGTAGTAAGTAACTTATCAGTGAAATGATCCTCTGTACCAGATTACTGGAAAGTAGCTAATGTAAGGCTGATTTTTTAAAAAAGGCTCCAGAGGAGATCCTGGCAATGACAGGCCAGTAAGTGTATCTTTAGTACCAAGCAAACTGGTAGAAACTATAGTAAAGAACAGAATCATCAGACCCATAAATAATCATGATATGTTGGGGAACAGTCAGCACTGCTTTTGTAAAGAGAAGTCATGTCTCGACAATCTATTAGAGTTCTTTGAGGGTGTCAACAAGCATACAGATAGGGATCATCTAGTCCAGTGGTGGGCAAGCTGGGCTGCATGCAGCCCATGAGGGTAATCTGATTGCGGGCTGTGAGACATTTTGCTGACATTGACTGTCCGCAGATATAGCCCCCACGTAGCTCCCAGTGACCTCAGCCCACTGCTTCCTGCAGCTCCCATTGGCCGGGAACGGTGAACCCTGATATCTGCTGGGAAAGCAATACTGCGGTGCATAGACAATCCAGGAAGTTTTTGGAAAGCGTAGGGGACAATTTCCTGGTGCAAGTGCTAGAGGAGCCAACTAGGGGGGGCGCTTTTCTTGACCTGCTGCTCACAAACCGGGTAGAATTAGTGGGGGAAGCAAAAGTGGATGGGAATCTGGGAGGCAGTGACCATGAGTTGGTTGAGTTCAGGATCCTGACGCAGGGAAGAAAGGTAAGCAGCAGGATACGGACCCTGGACTTCAGGAAAGCAGACTTCGACTCCCTCAGGGAACGGATGGCCAGGATCCCCTGGGGGACTAACTTGAAGGGGAAAGGAGTCCAGGAGAGCTGGCTGTATTTCAAGGAATCCCTGTTGAGGTTACAGGGACAAACCATCCCAATGAGTCGAAAGAATAGTAAATATGGCAGGTGACCAGCTTGGCTTAACGGTGAAATCCTAGCGGATCTTAAACATAAAAAAGAAGCTTACAAGAAGTGGAAGGTTGGACATATGACCAGGGAAAAGTATAAAAATATTGCTCGGGCATGTAGGAATGAAATCAGGAGGGCCAAATCGCACCTGGAGCTGCAGCTAGCGAGAGATGTCAAGAGTAACAAGAAGGGTTTCTTCAGGTATGTTGGCAACAAGAAGAAAGCCAAGGAAAGTGTGGGCCCCTTACTGAATGAGGGAGGCAACCTAGTGACAGAGGATGTGGAAAAAGCTAATGTACTCAATGCTTTTTTTGCCTCTGTTTTCACTAACAAGGTCAGCTCCCAGACTGCTATGCTGGGCATCACAAAATGGGGAAGAGATGGCCAGCCCTCTGTGGAGATAGAGGTGGTTAGGGACTATTTAGAAAAGCTGGACGTGCACAAGTCCATGGGGCCGGACGAGTTGCATCCGAGAGTGCTGAAGGAATTGGCGGCTGTGATTGCAGAGCCATTGGCCATTATCTTTGAAAACTCGTGGCGAACCGGGGAAGTCCCGGATGACTGGAAAAAGGCTAATGTAGTGCCAATCTTTAAAAATGGGAAGAAGGAGGATCCTGGGAACTACAGGCCAGTAAGCCTCACCTGGAAAAATCCCTGGAAAAATCATGGAGCAGGTCCTCAAAGAATCAATCTTGAAGTACTTGCATGAGAGGAAAGTAATCAGGAACAGCCAGCATGGATTCACCAAGGGAAGGTCATGCCTGACTAATCTAATCGCCTTTTATCATGAGATTACTGGTTCTGTGGATGAAGGGAAAGCAGTGGATGTATTGTTTCTTGACTTTAGCAAAGCTTTTGACACGGTCTCCCACAGTATTCTTGTCAGCAAGTTAAGGAAGTATGGGCTGGATGAATGCACTATAGGGTGGGTAGAAAGCTGGCTAGATTGTCGGGCTCAACGGGTAGTGATCAATGGCTCCATGTCTAGTTGGCAGCCGGTGTCAAGTGGAGTGCCCCAGGGGTCTGTCCTGGGGCCGGTTTTGTTTAATATCTTCATAAATGATCTGGAGGATGGTGTGGATTGCACTCTCAGCAAATTTGCGGACGATACTAAACTGGGAGGAGTGGTAGATACGCTAGAGGGGAGGGATAGGATACAGAAGGAACTAGACAAATTGGAGGATTGGGCCAAAAGAAATCTGATGAGGTTCAATAAGGATAAGTGCAGGGTCCTGCACTTAGGACGGAAGAATCCAATGCACCGCTACAGACTAGGGACCGAATGGCTAGGCAGCAGTTCTGCGGAAAAGGACCTAGGGGTGACAGTGGACGAGAAGCTGGATATGAGTCAGCAGTGTGCCCTTGTTGCCAAGAAGGCCAATGGCATTTTGGGATGTATAAGTAGGGGCATAGCGAGCAGATCGAGGGACGTGATCGTCCCCCTCTATTCGACATTGGTGAGGCCTCATCTGGAGTACTGTGTCCAGTTTTGGGCCCCACACTACAAGAAGGATGTGGATAAATTGGAGAAAGTCCAGCGAAGGGCAACAAAAATGATTAGGGGTCTAGAACACATGACTTATGAGGAGAGGCTGAGGGAGCTGGGATTGTTTAGCCTGCAGAAGAGAAGAATGAGGGGGGATTTGATAGCTGCTTTCAACTACCTGAAAGGGGGTTCCAAAGAGGATGGCTCTAGACTGTTCTCAATGGTAGCAGATGACAGAACGAGGAGTAATGGCCTCAAGTTGCAGTGGGGGAGGTTTAGATTGGATATTAGGAAAAACTTTTTCACTAAGAGGGTGGTGAAACACTGGAATGCGTTGCCTAGGGAGGTGGTGGAATCTCCTTCCTTGGAAGTTTTTAAGGTCAGGCTTGACAAAGCCCTGGCTGGGATGATTTAACTGGGAATTGGTCCTGCTTCGAGCAGGGGGTTGGACTAGATGACCTTCAGGGGTCCCTTCCAACCCTGATATTCTATGATTCTATGAACCCTGATGGGCCGCATGCAGTCTGTAGGCCTCAGGTTGCCCACCACTGATCTAGTCAATATAGTGTACTTGGATTTTCAGAAAGTATTTGACAGGGGACTTCCCAAAGGCTCTTAAGGAAATTAAGTAGCTATGGGATACGAGAGAAGGTCCTCTCATGGATCAGTAATTGATTGAAAGATAGGAAACAAAGGGTAGGAATAAATGGCCAGTTTTCAAAATGGAGAGAGGTGAACAACTGGGTCCCCCTAGGAATCAGTACTGGTATCTGTGCTGTTCAACATATTCATTAATGATCTGGAAAGGGAGGTGAACACTGAAGGAGCAAAATTTGCAGACAATACAAACTTATTCAAGACAGTTAAATCCAAATCAAATTGTGAAGAGTTACAAATGAGCTCACAAAACTGGGTGACTGGGCAACAAAATGGCAGATGAAATTCAATGTTGGTAAATGCAAAGTAATTTACATTTGAAAAAATAATGCCAACTATACATACAAGATGAGGTCTAAATTAGGTGTTAGTATTCTGATGTCATCATTCTGAAAAATTCTGGTCAATGCACAGCAGCAGTGGAAAAGGCTAACAGAATGGTAGGAACTATTAGGAAAGGGAGAAATAATAAGACAAAAAATCATAATATATAAATCCATGGTGTGCCCACACCTTGAATATTGTATCCAGTTCTGGTCATCCCATCGCAAAAAGGATATTGTGGAATTGGAAAAGGTTTAGAGAAGGCCAACAAAGATGATCAAGAGTATGGAATGGCTTCCATATGATGAGATACTAAAAAGATTTAGAAAAAAGAAAAGGAGTACTTGTGGCACCTTAGAGACTAACCAATTTATTTGAGCATAAGCTTTCGTGAGCTACAGCTCACTTCATTGGATGCATCCGATGAAGTGAGCTGTAGCTCACGAAAGCTTATGCTCAAATAAATTGGTTAGTCTCTAAGGTGCCACAAGTACTCCTTTTCTTTTTGCGAATACAGACTAACACGGCTGTTACTCTGAAAAAGATTTAGGCTTTTCATCTTACACAAGAGAAGACGAAGGGTAGAAGTGATACATGTCTATAAAAATCAAGAATGGTGTTGAGAAATTGAATAGAGTAGTGTTATGTACCCTTTTACACAATACAAAAAGCAGCAGTCACCCACTGAAATTAATAGGCAGCAGGTTTAACAGAAACAAGAGGAATTTTTTTTTTTACACAACACACATCTAACCTCTCATTGGCATGGGATATTGTGAGGGCCAAAAGTATGACTGGATTAAAAAAAGAATTAGATAAATTCATGGAGGATAGGTCCATCAATGGTTATTAGCCAAAATAGACAGGGATGCAATCCCATATTCAGTGCAACACAAACCTCTGACTACAAGAAGCTAAGAAAGGAAGACAGGGGTGGATCACCCCATAATTGCCCTGTTTTGGTACGCTCCCCATGAAGCTCTGGTGGGCCTTTGTCAGAGACAGGTTACTGGGGAAGATAGCCTATGGCCTGACTTAATATAGCAACTCAGGTTGGGCAGGGATGGTGTCCCTAGCCTCTGATTCCCAGAAGCTGGGAATGGGTGACAGGGGGTGGGTCACTTCATAGAATCATAGAATCATAGAATATCAGGGTTGGAAGGGACCCCTGAAGGTCATCTAGTCCAACCCCCTGCTCGAAGCAGGACCAATTCCCAGTTAAATCATCCCAGCCAGGGCTTTGTCAAGCCTGACCTTAAAAACTTCCAAGGAAGGAGATTCCACCACCTCCCTAGGCAACGCATTCCAGTGTTTCACCACCCTCTTAGTGAAAAAGTTTTTCCTAATATCCAATCTAAACCTCCCCCACTGCAACTTGAGGCCATTACTCCTCGTTCTGTCATCTGCTACCATTGAGAACAGTCTAGAGCCATCCTCTTTGGAACCCCCTTTCAGGTAGTTGAAAGCAGCTATCAAATCCCCCCTCATTCTTCTCTTCTGCAGGCTAAACAATCCCAGCTCCCTCAGCCTCTCCTCATAAGTCATGTGTTCTAGACCCCTAATCATTTTTGTTGCCCTTCGCTGGACTCTCTCCAATTTATCCACATCCTTCTTGTAGTGTGGGGCCCAAAACTGGACACAGTACTCCAGATGAGGCCTCACCAATGTCGAATAGAGGGGGACGATCACGTCCCTCGATCTGCTCGCTATGCCCCTACTTATACATCCCAAAATGCCATTGGCCTTCTTGGCAACAAGGGCACACTGCTGACTCATATCCAGCTTCTCGTCCACTGTCACCCCTAGGTCCTTTTCCGCAGAACTGCTGCCTAGCCATTCGGTCCCTAGTCTGTAGCGGTGCATTGGATTCTTCCGTCCTAAGTGCAGGACCCTGCACTTATCCTTATTGAACCTCATCAGATTTCTTTTGGCCCAATCCTCCAATTTGATGATTACCTGTTCTGTTCATTCCCACTGAAGCACCTAGCTTTGGCCACTGCTGGAAAACAGGATACTGGGTTAGATGGACCATTGGTTTGACCCAGTATGGCTGTTCTTGTGTTCTTATTTTCTTATGTACTTACTGCCATTACTTCATATAGCACCAACGGAAGAAATTTTACTGTTGGGAAATCCACAACAAAAGGATGAGTATGGCTGTATTTGGGTATAATCTATATATTTCACACACAAAATATGTATGGTGTTAGTAAAACGCTATATTACCGAAAGGCTGGACTTTGATTTGGCCTACACATTCATGCAGGGGAGACAGAGGGAAAAAGAATCACACTTACACCCTCAGGTCCAGGTGTGCAGGAGTCACTGGGACTATCACACATTCAATCCCTCCCTGGAGCAGGCAGGTGGGAAGTGAGTGAGGAATGGGAGAAGCATAGTCTCCACCATCTCTGCTCAGGCCAGAGTAACTGAGCCAGTATATTTTGTGTGTGCGGGTCTGTGTTGGGGTGGGGGGGAGAGAGATGGGGGGGTTGGTAGTGATTTACTGTTGGTATAGGCCAGTAGTAAATTACTACCCCTTGAGAGCAAGGAGGAAGCCTAACTGGAATTCTGACACACAGGATATCTCTGAGTCAAAATCCTCCTGGGACAGCACAGTTTATGCACCAAAAAGTCAGATTTTAACTTTAACAAATTAACAACCACCCTGATCACTGCACTCATAGCTTATTGCACTTTCTTCTTCCCTTTGCTGTTTGCATAGGAAGTGAATTCTTCATTACAGAAACCACAGCTTTTTTGTGTTTGCTACTGACAAACAAAAGCAATACTAAGAAAATTATTAATTGATAGCAAAATTGAGTGAAAGGTGGAATGGTAGCTTCGGCATTGACTTTTTTGGCACAAGTCAGTTCATTATAAGTGTACTTACTTCACTTGTTTTGTTATTAAATAGATTTATTAGTAAATAGAAAAAGTCAGTGATATCAGTTATTTCTGTATGCAACTATGTAAAGTTGCTTGCTATTTAATGATTCTTATTCCTTATTACTCCCTTGCATGAATGTGCAGCCCAAATCAAAATACAGTTACTGTATAACTATGCAGCACTCTGTACAGGAGGGGGAATATTTTGGATATGCAAGAAATAATACTTTGGGGGTATGTTAAATGAAGACTCAATTCCATCTCAATTATCTTCCACGTAAAGATTTTCTCAGACTGATCATTTTTCCTGGTGGTGTTCTACAAAAAATGATTCAAAGGCACATCTGAAGTCTTTTGAACAAGAAAAAGACTACTCAGTCTATCATATCCTACAAGCAGGTCAACCTCAAAAGGAGATGGGAATCTGAAGAAGGGCAGAGACAATGTAGATAACTCCTTGTTGGATACATAGATAACACCTAACTCCTTGTTGGATACCACAAGTGTCAAGGCAAGGACTGTTTTGAAAAGAGCTTAGTGACAGCTCAGTTCAGAAAGTGATACCAATCTGAAGTGGAACATTTTGGAGTTACCTGGAGTAAAATGCACAGTCCTACAGAAACCTTGCTTCCACTGACCCAGGTACCTGCACCTGTGGAGAAAATAGTAGGTGCAGGGACAGACTCTACTATAATACTGTGCCAAGAAGCATTAATTTAGGTGTAGATATCCAACAGATTATCTTCTGAAAAAAAAAAAAAAGGTGAATGCTCGGAAAGTGATTCCTTCTCAAAGTCTCCGGAGCCTGATCCTCCATCATGAACCTGAGGAGGGAATTTTAGGTGTTTGTGGAAAACAGGAAATGTATCCTGTTTTCTGGTTACTTGGGAAAAATGTGTTTGAGGAGAGTCCCCGTTGCTTACAGAAGAAGTTGGAATGATTGGGACCACAATTCTTCATGGGCATGTACCACTTTAGTTCTCTCCACTGGTTCTTATGCATTCATGTGAAGGGTTTAAAAATATGAAAATTAGGGCTGACAACTTAAAATTTATCTGTTTGAAGAATTAGAATTCCCCTCTAAAGGTAAAGGGAACCTCCAAACCTGCAAAGGATGACCTCAAAACAATACAATACAATTCTGTTACTAATTTCATTAAATTTCTTTGAAGTCCCCTTCTTTTCCTTGTGCATTTTGTGAGGGTATGAAGGGCAGAGTCAACCAGCCACAACCAGTTGCTTCACCACTGTGTGACATCAGGACTCTGAAGTAGCAGGGATGGGTTTGGTATATGTATGTTGACTACACATCTGAAAACACATCCATTACTGGTAAACATCCATAACCTATTTTTGTTCTCTGAGTGCTAGTCTCTATCATTTCCCACTGCTGGCAACATCTAAGCAATAGCCCACATTGGGGGTAGGTACGAGGAGTCTCTATAAACATGGATTGTAAGAAACACCTTCCATATCTTCCATCAGCCCTGACTGCTTTTACCAATGTGTAGAGCATTGTGAATGTGTGTATGGACAACAAGGTTGCTGTTTTGCAAATATCTTGGATTTATAGGTTCTGTTGAGAGGTCACAGAGGTGGATTGTGCCCTGCTGCGTATGCTCAGATTCTGTCAGAGGCTACCTGTCTACTAGCCAGTAACATGACCTGATGCACTGGGCAAACCAGTTCAATATTCTTTGCATAGACACAGCTTGACCTTTGATACTCTCCATGTAACCCAGAAACAGCCGGGGAGTTTTCTGGAAGAGTCTTGTCCCATCCAGGTAGGAAAATATGGCTCTGTGCACTTCCAGCATGTGAAGCTTTTGTTCTGTTCTCTGCACATGGGGCTTGGGAATTCTGACACCACTATGAAAAACATTCTGGGATGTGGTCTCATGGATATTTTGTCACCTTGAATGACTGTATAAGGTTGCTCCTCCTTTAGAGCTCGCAACTTCCCAACTCTCCTGACGGATGTGATTGCCAAGAAAGAGGTCATTTTTATGGAGAGATAGGGCAACGAGAAGGTAGCCATAGGTTCAAAAGGAGCATCTATCAGTTTTGAGATGACCAGGTTAAGGTCTCACCCTGGGGCTAGGTCCCTGACTGGTGGGTACAATCTTGAGATGCTCTTCATGAACCTCTTTCCCATGGGTGGGAGAAGACCAAGGACTGGTCCATCAGTGTGTGGATAATGGAAATGGCTGCTAGCTGAAACTGGAATGAGCTCAGTGAGAGGCCAGAGTGCTTCAGGTGCAACAATTAGTCCAGGACCTCTTGTATTCCAGCATGTATGGTAAATACCCGGTGCTGTGGTATCCAGTTTGTGAATGTCATCCATTTACTGAAGTAGGATAACCTAGTGGAGTTTTTCCTGCTACTAATACGGATCTGAGGAACATCTCACGAGCAGGCTCCGTCCACTTGTGTCAACCAGTGGGCATCTGCACTGTGAAGTGGACGAAGTTCAGGTTCAGGTGCAAGACTGAGCCCCCATTTCAAACTAGGAGGTGAGGTATCAAGGGTAGGGAGATTGCTAATACTGCAGAGAGGTTATGGGGACCCCTGAGCCAAGTTTCCCTCAGCCAGGGAAGGGCTATGAGGATTACTCTGGCTTTCTCCTGCTTCATCTTCCACAGCATATTGGGCAAAATGGGAATGAGAGTGAATGTGCAGAACAATCTGTCCATTTATGGGAGGAGAAAGGCACCAGAGAGAGAACAATGATTTTGCCTCCATCTATGAACAGAAGTGGTGAGACTTGTTGTTCTTCACTGGCATGAAAATGTCCATGTGGGGAACCCCCCCATTGCTGGAGAATGTCCTGAAGGACTCTTAAATCAATTAACCATGCATGATTGTTGTAGAAATGCCTGCTCAGGTTGTGTACATTCACGCTGTCCACCACAGAGAGACAGAGCTTTGGTAAGGTGCCGTATGGCAAAATCCCAAAGCTGGATGGCACAAGTCATGTGACCTGGCTCCTCCCTGCCTGTTTAGGTAGAAGACTGTTGCCAAATTGTCTTACCTTATGAAGATTCTCTGGCTGAAAATGTCTGGAAGGAAGGCTGCACATGCCCTGTATATGGCTTGAGATCTAGGACATTGATGTGTAAGGCCTGTTCCATTTTGAACAAACCCTGAACTGGGAGGTTGCCAATTTGAGCCCCTCATCCTCACATGGCAGCATTGGAGATCATGGTTTGTGATGGTAAACTGTATCTTGCAAATATTGCCCAGGTCCTTACACCGGTCTAGCAACCAGTGGGCTACTGGGGTGGAAGACCCACCACCTTTGTTGAGGTGAGGTCTTGTGGCATGGTAAACTGAAGAAAGTGTTGCCTGAAAATGCTGGAAGTGGAGCCTTGCATATAGACTAACAAATGTGCATGCTGCAATGAGACCCAGCAGCCTGAGGCAGGATCTCACTTGTGTGATAGGATGGGAATACAGTTAGTTAGAATCTCCTGTGACTAGTGGCACATGGTTAACCCATTTTTCCCCACTGTCTGTCCAGAGCAAGATGTCTTACTCCATCATAAGTCATCTCCATGATGGCAGCATCCTTTTCCACTTATCTCGTGATAAGTCAATTATTTACCCTCCAAGTCTTCTCATCCCTCCAGAGGGAATCTAGTCTAAGATATACCTTGTGCTTCTGCCCAGGGAGTAACCTGATCATATGACTGAGTCACTAGAACTGTCTGCCTCATCACTGAGAGTTCAGTCTGCTGACCTGTGTGACGTTGTTATGGAAGACACTGGAAGCACAGTAGAATGCCTAGGCCACTGCCAGTACTAGAATATAAATTATTAAACTTATTGGCAAAAACACCTGTAAGGCCTTTGTAGCAGCCTTAGCATAACTAGGCAGGGCAGGAGAGGAGCAGGAGTGGCCATGAGAATTGAGCATCATCCTGCGTCATCCTGTCTTGCTTCTTTAAAACTGCTGAAATGTGTGTGTGTGTGTGTGTGTGTGTGTGTGTGTGTGTGTGTGTTGAGACCCATGAGACTTCAGACTCTGCAAAAACACATATGTATAACTAACAGCTTGAAACTTCTTGCTTAACAAACTGCTTCTTCAGTGGTTATTGGTGATTGACAAGCTATGTGACATTTTGAGCACAGAAAAGTAAAGAGGTCTTAGTGATTTGGATTTGACCTTCTGGACATCTCTTGGACTTCTCGGTGACTGGCAGATAGCTGGCCACTTGAACCTTGTCGTTTGACCACTCAAGACCCCTCCAGACCATGGGTAACTATTATTTGGGGGCACTCTAACCCTTTTGCATATCTGTGTGTGCTTGAGATCTAATAAAACAGTAAATTTGGATGAAAGCACTTTGGGTTTGTTGCAATCCTTAATCAGACGGATGCATTGTGTCTCCCTTTGATTTATTCCTGATACTGCCATGAAAAGAGTACTGTTACCCCAAGCTTTGGATTCAGAGAATGGAGCATTTCTTTATTGGTTACAGAATCTCTCCAATAAATTCCCAAGATTTGTCTCAAACAAATCTGGTGAAATGCATTCAGCTTCCTGTGGTATACTTACACCGTCTGCCATGAAACATGTCAAGTAGTAGATAGGCAAGAACTGTCTCCACATTGAATATGGCCCCAATTAACTCTATGTGTTCCTCAGGGTTTAATGTGGATTTCTTCTTGTTCACCAGCAGGCGGAGAGCATATGAACAGCTGGAGAGCTGATGCAGTACTGACCTGGATCTGAGACTCTGAGTTGACCCCCCACCACCCAATCATCAGGAAGATCTGGATACCAATCCTTCTGAAGTAGGCCGCCCCACTGCAAAGCACTTCATAAATACATGGGGAGTTGTAGAGAGACCAAAGGGCAAAATCCAGTATTGGTAGTGATTGTTGTCCAACACAGACCTCAGGAAGCATTTATGTGACTGTGAGGTGGAAGTGCGCACCCTTGAAGCCAAGCACAACATACCAGTCTTTCTGGTCTAGGGAGGGGTGGATGGATGTGAGGGAGACCATCTTGAACCTGAGCTTAGCTGTTGAGGTCTCTGACATCTAATATGGGAAGAAGCCCTCTTGCCTTCTTGGGAATGAGGAAGTGCCTTGAATAGAACATCCTTCCCTTTTGAAGGCACCTCCTCTATCACGCCCACAGCAAAGGGGAATTGCACTTCTTGTTAAAGCAGGCTCTCATGGAAGGGATCTATCAGAGGGACAGAGATGGAGGGTGCAGGGGAGGAGAAAGACAAATTAACTGGATGGCATAGCCTTTCTGAACCACCAGCAATACTCAAAGGTCTAAGGTGATATTGCATCAGGTCTGTTGGAAGTGAGCCGGATGGTTGTCAAATGGAAGGCAAGGATTAGGGAATGAATGGTATGTTGTCCTCAGGCACCAAATCAAATCTGCTGCCTGGTTGGTGCCAAAGTAGGGTGCTACAGCTGAGAGGTAGACCCTTAGATGGACTTTCTTCTTGAAGACCTCTGCCTGCAGCCCAGGGATTAGGAGGTCTATACTGGAATAATTGCTATTGTTTATGGGGTTGTGGTCTAAAATTCATTCTTCTAGTGGCCAGGGAATCAATCCCCAGAAATCTAAGGGTGGCTATAGAATCGTTGAGAGATCTCATTGCCTTGTCAATCTTTTCATGGAAAAATGAGAAACCCTCAAATGGTAAATCCTTAATAGTTGCTTTTAGTTCCCAAGATATGCCTGTAGAACCCAGCCAGAAGAAGTGGTGCATGTGACCACCCTAGCCATCACCTAGGAGGCAGTGTCTGCTGCATCTGAAGCAACCTGCTGTGTGGTTCTGACCACCATGTGATCTTCCACCATGATAGACTGGAAATCATGCCTGCAATCTTGTGTCTGCTTGTCAATAAATAGTTGTAAAGCACATCAACTAATGTGGCTGTATTTTGGCAAGATTGCCTGGTAGTTTGAGATCTGCATCCAGAGGCCCAAAGTGGAGTAGGATTTCAGGCCCACTAGATCAAGCCCCTCCACCCTTGTTTTGGACCTCTGACCTTCACCTCAGTCCCTGTTTTTCTCATTAGTTGTTCCCCGCATTCATTTGGTCCCTGGGTCCAGTGGTCCCTCTCGCTAGGCTGGGGGAGGGGCCTTTAGAAGTGGGCAGGCTTGCACCTGCCCACCTCCAGGGTTTTCCAATAAAACTAGATCATGGCACTGTACCTCCTTGTCCTTGGGGGTTGGTTTCTGGTGGCCCTGACAGGTTCTCTCATTGGCCACCACTACCATCTGGTACAAGAACTGTTCATATCCTGTAGCCGGGATCTGGTACCATCTATCTGCCTGTTTGGACATTGGTGCCAATGATGCTGGCCTGTGCCATAGGGCTTTCATGGGCTCCAATAGCCCTTCATTGATCAAGATCAGTGAGTACCTCAGAATGCAGGATGTCAAGGAGCTTGTAAGACATATCCTGCACCTCCTCAGTAGTATTGCCAAAGCCTTTGCTCCCTTTCTCGTGAGGTCTTGGAGCAACTTGTAGTCCTCAGTGTTAGTAGTCAGCTGATCTGGGGCAAGGGAGATGACAAGGTCATGGTCAGTACTATCTTTCCCTCATCCTGGACCTGTTGCACTGGAGCAGCCTGCTCCTGGTTCTAATCCGGGAGAAGCAGCAGGGAAGTATCCAATATCTGGTGCAGGTGTGTGTCACAAATGCAGTGGAGAGGCTGGTCTTGGGTGGCACTGAGCTCCACATACTTTCATCATATGGCACCAGACACCAGTCCTGGTACCAGAGTGGGTCAGTATCACACTCTGCCATCAACTATTGGTATTCATCTCTTATCTCCCAAGACGAGGCTTATACCACCAAGCCCTGGGACCTGGATGCGGATGGCTGATGGTTTTCTTAAGAACATACGAATGGCCATACTGGGTCAGACCAAAGGTCCATCTAGCCCAGTATCCTGTCCGACAACTGTGGCCAATGCCAGGTGCCCCAGAGGGAATGAACAGAACAGATAATCATCAAAGAACAGGTACTCATCATCTTGTGAGTCAGAAGGCATGAAAGAACATGGGAAGGGTCATGTTCACCATGTGGGTGTAGGAGGAGCCTGACTGGATGGCTGGAGAAATGAAATTGCTGGGCCCATGAATCTGGGAATCATCAGTGGTGAATGCTGCTCCAGTAGTTGTAGAGGTGCTGGTCCTTATGACGTGGCCCCAGGCAGTGGAGCACCTGCAGATTGATGCAAGGGAGACTGCATTGGAGCTGGTGCCAGAGGCAATAGAAAGACTAGTACCAGAGGCAGGCTTCTACTCAGTACTGCATTAGTCAGCAGTCTCTCAAATTGCCTCAGTACAGAAGCTGCTAGAACAGCCAGGTTTGCATTATATGGAGCCTCTATTATTGCGAGATTCACTCAGCTGGTACCATCTCCAGTGTTCAGGGAAGTTTTCCTAAGTTTTGAGGTAACTTTATAGTCTAACAGCTTGGTAATCTTATTCAGCCTCAGAATTGGATCTGGGGAAGGCAATCGTTGCCTCTTTTCCTTCAAGGATTGTGCTGAATCAATTTTTTTCTGTGCTTCAAGGATAAGGAAGCTGCAGGCCTTAGTGATCTTTCAGCTGGTTTTGATGCTGAAGCGGGAGAAGATTTCAACAGTCTCCAATCTCCCAAGGAGTCTGGTGTGTGGACCCCAGGGCCAGAGACAGGTCTGATTGCCTGCTGCATGAGGATGGTCTCTCTCAGGTGAGCATCCCTTCAGCATTGGGTTTGCTTCAAGAAGGACCAGTAGATTTCATGGCACTCTGGCACATGCCCCTCACTGAAGCAGAACAGACACCTCATATGTCCATCATTCAGAGGTACACCCACCTTGCAGGATCAACAGTTCTTAAAGCCTGGGGACTTGCCAGTGATGATGGAGGGGAAAAGCCCTTTTCCCCCTGCGAAGTCCCGTAGACCTAACTAACTAACTGAACCGAACTGCTAACTAATAACACTAAAGTAGATGTAAATCCTGAAGAGAGTTGCTTCAATACATGGGTGGGAGAGAAGGAACTGGGTGAAGCAGCATAGCTCCACCCTTTATACCTTAATGAAGTACACAAGGAAAAGGAAGGTGCATGCACTGTCCTGACAGATACTGCTGACTAGAAAATTCTATGTGTACACATGAGACATGTGTTCACCAACTGTGGAATAAGTATATGGACTAGCACTTGATGAGGAACTTTCAGATTGCAAAAATATCGTTGCCTAACTTAAGTTTACATTTCATACTGAATCAGCCATCACAATTAATCATAGTCTTTTTTCAATATTTCCTTTAAATCTCTGATTCATCATTGCAATTCTTCAGCCTAATTTATGTTTGCCTTTTACTTTAGTTTAAGCAAATTGATTTTCCTATAGGACTTCAAGCTACAGAAAAGTTTAATGCCATTGGAAAATAACTGGGAAATTAATTAGTTATGTTTAAAAATCTGTACAGGAACTGTGGGAATAAAATGAAAAGCCAAAATATCAAGGTCACCCATGAATCTGCATGTAAATTTCATGTTAAATAAAGGCCAAGATCATGCTGAAAAAAAAATGTTGTTTTTACTATTCCAAACTGCAAAGCTTAGTGGTGGTGGTGGTGGGGGGGGGGAAGCAGAGGGTAGTGGGAGGGGGAGGGGGCTGGGTTTATAGAGTGGGCTATTGTCATCAGCCTGCAGATCTGAGGGAGAAATAAATCCTGATGAAGACAGCCATGTGCAGAAGGATTCTTCAGTGAACAAGATGGCACGTATTTTCTTATCACTCACATCAGCATGTCATGATGACTTGAAGAAAAGACAGTTTTACAACCTTGCTTGGCACAAAGGTTAGACACTAATCAAAGTGGAATGCAAACAGTTTAGTTGGGAATTTTATACATATAATTCTAGCCAGTTTGGTTATCCTATTAGCGCAATTTGTACAAATCATATTATCTTTCATAGCTGCCTTCAAAAAAAACAACCCCCCACCCGCAACCATCAGATACTTAAATGCAAAGGATGAGCCCTGGCATTCGATCTTTTCTGTAATTGAGACTCCAATTATTTTTATGTCATTTTCAGACACCCCTTTTCAATGTTCTGCTACTTTCTGGTAGCAAATCAGTATTGCAGCCATGTGATGTATAAAGTACAGGCAGAGCAAGATGAATGTGGCCATTCTCGCTAAATGGGGCACTGTTTGCTATATGGAAAGAAGATGTATTACTGGTGCTGAATGATGTATATATTCCACAACATCCTGTAACCACAGTCCATTAGAAATGATTTCCATCACAATACAGTATGGTCCGAATTGATTCATATTTCTTTAGAGCACAAAGGTAAGAAAGAGGCCAGCTGACTGGATGACCTGACCGCGGTCTACTTCACTGCCTGACTTGTGTCAGTAGTAATCTAAATCAAACCTGCAGACACCCTAATATCAAGCAGGGAACTTTTAACATTTGTGGCTTTTTGTTACAGCACAAGAGCTAAAAATAAAGACAGTATATCAGTGTCACGGCATGAAAAATTGTATTTTGCCAGAGTTTATAAGAACCAGGGGTCTGACTAATGCTTTACAGTAAAGTTTTTCTGCTGCCATTGGTTCAGTACATTGCGCAGGGTTGGCAACGTTCTACTCTGATAATTTGTCTCTTTCTTTACCACTTGTGACAAATGGTAGAGGAATAATTTTTTAAAATAATGTTTACATACTCTGATTAAACACATGCTGAATATGTACAAAATAAAGTTTTAGGAGAATATTAGTCTGACATATTTACCTGCTGGCTGTGGTGCTTTCAGTATATATATTCAGTGTGTGTATACATATATAGGTTCGATTTCAGTAGAAATGAGTAAACCTCAATAAAGGTGCCCCCAGATTGGACTAAATTTGTACCCAAGCATGTAGCAAAACGTTTAATTAAAAACAACCTAAAAATATCCCAACTACAAATTACACTGGGCAGCTGAAATGTTCAATTTTCTGAGCTAATCTGAAGCTGTAGTCAACTGGCTGCAATACTCAGTTAGTCCAAAATTTGAACAGATTAGCTGCCTAACATGGGGTAACTTTTTTTCAGTAGTGCTTATGGCAGAGAATTTCAAAGTTCACTGGATAGGGTGGGAATCAAAATAGTTTATAAAAGGGACCACAAACTGTGAAAAGTCAGAGCTCTGACACTGCAGTTGGATGGGTTAGGAAGGTGGTAGCTTTCACTTCCTCAATTAACTATCCGGCCAAATGTAGTTTATACAAGTGTGGAAAAGGAATATTGATTCACTAGATTTATACAATCATTTTAGGTTTGCATAACATATTATGATAATTATTAAAAACTTTATGCTAGTTTTTATTAAATATCAACTATTTTTCTGTATCTGGAACATACAGGGCCTGATCCAAAGTTGTCTGTAGTCAATGAGAATATTTCTATTGATTTCAATAGGCTTTGAGTCAGGCAGGCTCACGGAGACTGTGTTATATCTTCAAAGTAAAGGGAAGAGAGACAGAGAGAGGGAGAGAGAGAGTTCCTAGTGGCTGCACACATAAAGTGCTGTCATTAAAGGTTGGGTAAAAAATGTCCAAAGGATCAATCACTATTTTTTTTTTTTACATCCAGACATTACGAATATATTACTGAATCAGGCTCTTGTTAGTTGTATGCGATATTTTTGTGTGAGGGTGCGTGGGAGCTGCAATGTTAATAATTTCATTTTATTTAAAGGTTTACTAACAGATAATATTTGCCGATGAAAATACATCATTTGGATTAAATACCTGGTAGAGAATAGCAAAGACCATATATAGTACATTTTTAGCTTTAATAAAATATTTCAGGAAATATCGATAGATATACAGTTTAATTACTGATAGTTAATAGCAGAATTTTACAGAAACATAAAAAAAACCATGTATTTTCTTTGCATGATTACAAACTTCTCCATCTAGCTCTCTTGATAGAATCATGGGTAGCCACGTGAGGCTAATGACTCACAAATAATGCCTCTCACAAATAATGGCAAGGACTGCTTTCCTCCTGTCTGTGACTGTAAGTCACAATGAGACATTTTTAACAATCTTGCATTATTAGCATACTGCATATGGGTGTACAGGACTACAGACATACGGTGAAGGGTGTCAAGTATCAGAGGGGTAGCCGTGTTAGTCTGTATCCACAAAAAAACCAAGGAGTCCGGTGGTACTTTAAAGACTAGCAGATATATTTGTGCATAAGCTTTTGTGGGTAAAAAACCCACTTCTTCAGATACACGGAGTGAAAATTACAGATACAGGCATAAATATATTCACACATGAAGAGAAGGGAGTTACCCTACAATTGGAGAACCAATGTTGACAGGGCCAGTTCAATCAAGAGGTGTCAATACCAAGAGAGGGAAAATTGCTTTTGTAGTGAGCCAGCCACTCCCAGTCCCTATTCAAGCCCAAATTAATGGTGTTAAATTTGCAAATTAATTGTAGCTCTGCAATTTCTCTTTGAAGCATGTTTTTGAAGGTTTTTTGTTGAAGTATGGCTACTTTTAAATCTGTTATAGAATGTCCAGGGAGATTGAAGAGTTCTCCTACTGGTTTTTGTATGTTACCATTCCTGATGTCTGATTTGTGTCCATTTATTCTTTTATGTAGAGACTGTCTGGCAACATACTCAGGCCTAAATCTCATTGACCTTGTTCTTGACCTTAGTGGGATTTCAACCTTGACCATTAATAGTTGTGGAAACAGTTTTCCTGTCCTGTGCATTTTTCCAGTAAGTCAAGACATTTATGGGGGTTCAAATCATGCAGGCTTTCCTACTTTCCCTTTCTACGATTGTGGAAGCATGTGGGAGGCAGATATCACTCCACCAGTGTGTCTGGGACCTGATCACTGTGGTCCTAGAATCAATCAATAGTATGTATATTTAGAATAATTTGAAGATGGTTCTGTCTTTGAAGTATATTTTTCAATGTAATATATGTGTATCTTTACACAGAAGTGGTGGTGTGTGTCTTTGAATGGAGGGGTGGATTCTTCAAATGGCTCTCAAATGCTTATTTTTATTCATTTGTGCAGGGAGAGGCAATTGCTTCTGAAGCAGTTGCCGGAGGTTGAGTATTCAAACCAGGTAATACTGGCAGCTCCTCCTTCTGTCCTCTGGTGTGACTGAGTCTGCAGCCCTGGTCTGAGACTTGTGTCACATTGGTTCTAGCAGGTATTTGCCTGAGTGTGGCTGTAGAATCAGGTCATGTCTTTGAAAATGTTAACATTTCGTTCTCACTGTCTTTCTTCTCACTGCCCTGCTGTTGGCACTGATCATACAAAACAGGAAAATTAACACTTTTATATCAGAGAAATTGATTGAAAAAGCCCTACAATGAAGTCTGCTGTCTCTACAGTATGTAAAACCATAAACAATTGAGAAGCCTCTACAGCTTAGGATTAATAAAAAGAATAGCAATCTTAAATATTGTCCTCATTTTACTATTTTATAAGTTTATATTAGACACAAGTGGAATTTTATTGTATTTTTTCCATTCATAAACTTATTGAGTCAAAAATGATTCTTTCCCAAAATGTCAGTTAAGTGACATTGACTATAAAGAGTTAATACACTTCCCACCCTCACGTTGTTAATTATATGAGACGAAGAATATATAAAAACCTGTATTGTTTACGTGTACATAAAAAAGAAAGATTGACTATGGCAAATTGAGAAAACTATTTGTCAAACACTGTGATCTTGTACCGAACTAAAATAATAAAATAGGTCTAGTCTTCATGCAAGGCAGCCATGTTCTAAGTAGAATAGGAAAATTGGCTCAGTTCATCTCTGAATGAGGGAAAAGTGGGAGAAAGTTAATATTTAAACACAAAAATTATAAAAAACTTTTGGAAGGATATTAATTGTTTAGTTGTGACCATATACAAGATTGCAGCTATCATCACACATACTGCTCTGATACAAGCCCCACAGGGTTATTAGTGATACCTTACTTTACACTAGTTACCCTTTCTAAACATTCTTTTGTTTAAGAGTTTAACAGTGAACTGGGATCAATATGATCTCTGTGGGGATTCAAATTAATTTGTGAAAACTATTGGTCATAACAGAACAACAAATAGAAAGCCAATGGATAGTGGGACAGACATTTATGTAAGAGTAAGGTATTATCTACTCTCCCCCCACCCCAATTTGTAATGGTGGTGGATGTGTATTGAAATATCTAATCTGTTGAAGTGCCAGAAATTACCTATTGGTATTTTATAAGTGTTACCCTAAAAGTACAAAAATGAGTGTACTGAAGTACACTCTCAATCCTGCAAACACTAACACATGTAAAAGTATTCATATACATGAGGAGTCCTCTTGAGTTCAACAGGACCAACCCTATAAAGTTACTCATGGGCATAAGTGTTTGCAGGACTGGGCTTTAAGACCAGGTCTATACTAGAAAGGGATTACCTGTATAACTATACAGGCAAACTCCACTGGCAGAGATACAACTTACATGGCAAAGGTTTTTTTTTTTTTGCCTGTATAGCGGATACCAGTGCCCTGAACAAAAACTATACCAACTAAATATTTTTGTTAATATAACTGTGTTTATAGTAGGGTATTTTACTGGTATAAAAGTGTCAAAGAATCACACCCCTAATTAACATTCTTTTATCAGCAAAATTTCTGTTATACACCTGGCCTCTGTTTGCATCATCAACTTCAAACTCCAAAGAATAAAAGAGAAAAGCCATACAAAGAAACAAAAACAAACATTAGGAAAAGATAATTTCAACTATACTTGTGGTTCTCTCTCTTATTGACACTCCCGCCATCCCCCCGCCCCCCAACCCATGCACCCTTCATTCTAAATCAAGCAAGTGATATGCCACAGCATATTCTACAGACATATTGGTAGAGGTATCCATAATGTAAGAAAGCAATAATGTTTGCCTCAGCCATATTTTAGGTAGAGAGAATCTAGATTTTCATGTGTTGGAGGGAGATCATTTACAATGGAGGCTGGCCAAAACACAACATTTCCTTTTCATAGAAAAAATTGAGGATTTGGAATTTGTTTCATCCTGGAAGAAAACTGAGCCCTTTTCAGAAGGCAAAGAGGGCCCCACCCCAGAGTAGCCACTACTGTGATGGTTAGGGAACTCACCTGGGATGTAGGAGATCCACATTCACATCCTTGGTTAGTATTAGACAAAGCAGGGAATTGAACCTGCACATTCCACATCTCAGGTGCATGTGCTCAACATGAAACTATTGAATCACCACTACCTCTCTCAAGCTCTCCTGTTGGAGCTGTTCCACTTTGTATAAATAAATAAATATGTATTGGGCCACAGCACTACAGATAGGTTTCAGAGAGACTCCATAGCCAAATAATGAGCGCATGCAATGAGGGTGGGGGAGATCCAGGTTGCGGTATCTCTTTTGTCTAAGTCAGAGCAGCCACTTGAACCTAGTACTCTACATGCCTTCTAAGAGACTTAACCACCGGGCTACTGGCTATTCCAGAATGGGCTGGCCTCTAGTGTTGGCGAGAGATTCCATCCTGACCAGAAACACCTTCCGGATTAAAGTTTCATTGAAAACAATGCATTTCCACAAAAAAGTTTCAGCATTTTCTGGAAAAACAAATACAATCCCCCCAAACACATATCTCACCAAAAAAATTGACAAACCAACTCTATGAGACCACCAGTCATTTTCATAGACTCTTGTTTGTTTCGTCTTATGACATGTAAACTAGAAGGACACCTGTAGGACAGCTCAGGAAGTTTTCCTGATATTTCTTCTGGAAAGTGAGACACAACACTTGTGGCAAAAGAGAACATAATTGCCTTTACCAGCATTGAAGATACATGCTGAGTAGCTGCTGGTTAGTGGATAACTCAAGCAGAATAACAGTCATTGTCAGGTGGCTCATAGCCAGCTTTTTAGCTTCCAATATATAGAGCTATCCATTACACCTTTTAGCCCTTTCTTTCATTACAGATTAGACACAGCTGGAGTTTGCCGAGGTAGTTCTACACCCTTGTGAGATACGGCAAGACCCCTAAGATATCCATATGCTCTCTAAAACTCATCAGAATTCTCCTGGAAGCACTAAATTTTTGCTGCTTCTGATGCTCCTACAGGTTTGTGTGGTTTCAGTGAATTTATGTTTCACTAGTTTATTTTATCCTCCCTAATTTTCCTAGAGAGCATTTCATTTTATGAGGTGTATGTGGTTTAAAAGCTTCAGAAAAAGACCAGGAGGATGAGATACTTTCCCACACTTTGTTTAAAAGAACATATTTCAAATTATCAATAACTATATGGGGTGAATATAGGATACAAATTCTGTACTCCAAGTAATATTGTCAACATATATTCTTCCACTCCAAGCATTACACTAATTCTGCAATCTGAGGATAATTTAGAAACTAGCAGCCAGATTTTCAAACTCCATACATTGTGTGCCTAAACTAGCCGATTAGCATATAGATATCCATGAATCATCTTGGGTAGGAACTTGAAAGGATTTTCTGAAAATCCAATCACATAGTTGTGTACCCAGATACTAGCAGCTGTCTGGTCAGATGCTAAGTGCCAAGGGAATAATTCATGTGCGAGATATTCCTAGGGTAAATGGAAGCACTTTGTAACCCATTATTTAAATGTTATTTGTAGGACCACCAGGATGGTCAGGAAGTGGCATGTTATAAATAAGCTTCTCTCACATCTCTTGGAACGATGTGCTATAAATTTACATTTGCAATTCTCCATCCCCTCTTTTTTCTCTGTGTATAGTTTTGCACTTTATAATCACACATCTTTACCTGTATTTTCCTGGGCTAATCCTTCCCTCCCCTCCTCCAAAAGTGTCTTTGGCATATTCCCACATTCAGGCTTTGAACACTGTTCTTTTCAGTCATTGCTCTGTGCTACTTAGAGTCAAGGCAGACGTATCCAATTAGGCAAACACACCCCAGAAATCACTACTGAATTATGTTAAAAACCTCTTAAAGGGGTTCTCGAGATCCAAAATTGACTGTGATCAAGGCTAAAATTCTCTCTTCATATCTCCTCAGGAAAATATGAACACAATATAAACAGTACAATTATCATCCATACTACTGCAAAAATGAAGAGGCCAGAAAAAACAATTTAAAGAAATCTGTGAAAATGTAGTTGACATTGTACTACCAAAATATATAAATAAATAAATTAAATAAATAAAATCCCAAGCACTTTAACTTTATTCCATTAGAGTCATACATCTTAAAGCAGCCACCTATAAATTATACTTTTTTAAGAAGATTCTGTGACATGATTAATAATTCTTCAAATTCTGAAGGAGGGCTTGAGTGATCCTTATGACTAACACATCAGAAGCTGTATTATTGTCTCAAAATCCAGGAGAAAAATGTAGTATCTCCTTTCGTTGTTGAGACAGCATGTAAAATAATGAGAGAATTAGAAAGAGTGAGCCTGATTCTCTTCTCCTTTTACATGGGTTTTACACTATATAAATCAATTGACTTAAAAGGAGTTGTTTCTTATATATGAGTATGACTGAGATATGGAACAGACTAGGTATCTCAGAACTAAGTGAGTCTGTAATTGATCCTCCCACACAACTTTCTCTATGCTACAGTCTTTGAAAAGTACAAGACAATTTTCAACACATTTCTAATTTAATGATGTCTTGACCTTACCCATACAAGAATAGTCTGTAAAGGGGGAAAATGGCAGCAGATATTTTATCACAGGGACATTGGCACCCTCTCAAAACATTTTATTTAATGAAGCATGGTTGATAGAGGTAAATAGCAAAGGACAGCATTAGGGCACAAATCTTAAAATGTCTTCTTTAAATATAAGTTCTCCAGTCATCAGGTAAAGAGCAAGAGCATCAGCGAGGCACCAAGGCTGACATGTGGTATTAATTAAAATATTCAAAAACATTTTAATGGCATTTCTGGAGGAGGTCTAAGCATACGAAGATACAATATGAGAACAAGGGAAGTTTTCCCCACTTTATTGCCCTGCAATATACAAGAATTAAAAAAGTATCAAAACATACTTGTGTGTGTTCGGAATAGTGTTGGTCATATTCCAGTCACAGTCTAAATCACCATTATTTCCTGGTTCATATAACTTGTTTAATAAATCTGGGTGTGTTTACTAAAGGGGGAAGAATGGTCTTGAGGGAAGAAGGTTTTGTGATTAAAGCACAAGACTAGGAATTAGGAGAATTGGTTCAATTCCTTGCTTTGCCACAGATTCCCTGCATGACCTTGGGCAATTCACTTAGAGTGGGATTCATGTGGGGGACTTAGGCATCCTGCTACCAAGTGGAATTCACAGCCCTGAGACAGGAGTCCAAACTCTCTATTCAGTGCATGGGGAGAGACAGGCACCTGAGAATGGGATCTACAAAAAGCTAGTGTGCCTAGTGGGAATCCATCTAAGCTAGGTAGTAGGAAATGCTGAGGAGGGGGGTGTAGCCTAAACTTTGTATCTTCAAGAGGGTTAGGTACTTACATCCAGATTGGAGGGCAGCACCTATCGCTGGCCACGATTCCCAGCTGTGAACCCTCTCCTGAATGTAGGCACCTAAATCAAGTTATTTTCTTCTGAAGAAAACCTGAGGTGGTTCTGGTGCTGTGCCCCTCCCACAATAACCTTTAGCTCGCTGTTACAGCAATCACCCATGTGGTTGATATGGGCTCAATTTCCCTCTCTGCCTGATGGGGAGAAAGGATTAGAACTCTGGCCTCCCACAGCCTGGGTGAATACACTAATCACTCAGTTGAAAGACTAAGGATGGGGGGTGTGGTGGGGACTCTACCACCTCCGTGTCCAGCCATTTTGTGGGGGTTTCAACATGTTTTGAGAATACCTACCAGATCAGGGTAAAAGGCAAGATAAAAGGGAATACCAAGTTTGTAAACTGGGGCTTAGGCATGAGTTAGGTGCCAAGCTGGTAGGCACTGTCATGACTAAGGTAGCTGTGCTCATTCCCCGTTTTCTAAATGTAAGCACCTTGTGGACTTTAACAGTGGAAATCTAGGCATCTACGGACTTTAGGAACCTACAGGTGGCAGCTAAGTGGTGAATTTGTAAAAGTCAGTAACACCTAAATGTTGGATTTGGGAACCTAAAGTGGCAGCCAGGGTCCTACATTCCCCTAGTGAATTCTACCTTCAGTGCTTCTCTCTGCCTCATTTCCCCATCTTATAAATGAGGACAATGGTAGTTTTTCCTAACACACAGGCATGCTGTGGGAATAAATATATTACAGAGTGTGAGGAGCTCAGATACTATGGTGATGGGGCCATTCCTACTATAAACAGGCTTCACAGATCTTCCACAGACTGACTATGGGAGTTTGTAAGTTATTTTGGTCCTGATTCAACCAGGTGCTTAAGCACATGTGCCTAAAATTAGGCATGAATTGTCAATTGAAGTCAATAGGATTATTCACATGCTTAAAATGAGGCACACACTGAAATACCTTACTGTATTTCTGAGTGCCCCAGTTGCCATATCTTGAATGGTCAGAATGCTACTTCCCTCACACAGAGTAGAGTTATGAGGATAAATTCATGAGTGATTATGAAGCATAAAGATATTTTTGTGCCTGGGCCACACCTTCATCTAGACAGAAATGGACAAGAAATTACACATGTACAACTCTGTACTTGCAAATGCAGTTTCGGCTTTTGCCAACTTCGTGCAATCCACTGTGGTGGCTCTTTTGAAAACCTGACCCTAAGAAATTTAATAGGTGAACATGAATATAACATATACTAATATATCATTTCCACCCTGTAAACAAAGGACTAAGAAGTCTGATCAGATAAACAAATGCAGCAAAGGCTATGCATGTAACATATTCCTTTGTATTTAAATCTGTTATGAAAATATAATAATTCTTTGACCTCATATAACATATGAGTTCCATTCATCTAATGATCTCAGTCACTTATTAACATTACTTAATCAAAACCTTCAAACGTCCTTATGGACTAAGTAAGTGAATTATTATGATAAGTGATTATCACTTATTATGGAAGTGTGGCCAAATGTGGTACGGTGCATGGCTGTTTTCTAACTGCATAGCAACACCACACAATAGTAAAGGGAAAGAAATCAAGAAAACCATGTTCCATGGAATGGAAACGTTAGCCAGACAATAACAATGTGATCTAGAGTTTTGCCAGGAGACCACAATCAACACACTGTCTCTACAACAGTGCCAGTGGATCACAAGACCTCAGATTTATCTTTTATCCAAAATATAGTAACTCGAGGAGAGCAGTCACCTGTAACATCATGCTTATTTAATAGGATGAGAATGATTCTGAAGCATACATATGATTAGGGCCCTACCAAATTCATGGTCCATTGTGGTCAATTTCACGGTCATAGGATTTTAAAAATAATAAATTGTCATGATTACGTCATGATTACAGCTATTTACATCTGAAATTTCATGGTGTTGTAATTGTGGGAGTCCTGACCCAAAAGAGGTTGGGGGGACGGGTCACAAAGTTATTGTAGGGGAGTTGAAGTACGGACACCCTTACTTCCGGTTGCTGCTGGTGGCGGCACTGCCTTCAGAGCTCGGTGGCCAGAGAGCAGCAGCTGCTGGATGGGTGCTCAGCTCTGAAGGCAGAGCCACCATCAGCATCAGCATAGAAGTAGGGATGGCCTGGTATGGTATAGCCACTCTTACTTCTGTGCTGCTACCTGCTTAACTTTGTCAGTGGAACCTAAGCATGTGTTGAAATGGTTGGATGATTATAGGCCATGGTGCATGCATTCACAATAGCTGTTTTCTGGATATGGAGATATATATGTTGTGGAATAGAAACTATTTGTGTGTGCAATTTTGTAGTCACTTATGTCTTAATAGCCTTATATAAATACATATCTTCATTCCTTTTTGGAAACTTGTTGGCTCTGAGACATATGAACATGAAAAACTTTGGGATCATATATGGTTTATTATTTAATAATTTCTTATTTAATCAAAATTTGTTCACAAATGACAGTAGTATTTCAAATGGTCTAAGCAGAAGAACAGAAGAGACAGGGACTACTGAATTCTTAATCCTGGCCTGTACACTGACTCCCTCTCTGTATCAAGTTTCCCTACCTATATGGGTCTGCTTACCTAATTCACAGGGTGGGTGAGAGAGTTAATTACTCACTATTTGTAGAGATGCTTGAAGATATGGCAAATACAATAAACTACAGTAACTCCTCACTTAATAAGAAAAGGAGGATTTGTGGCATCTTAGAGACTAACCAATTTATTTGAGCATAAGCTTTCGTGAGCTACAGCTCACTTCATCGGATGCATTCAGTGGAAAATACAGTGGGGAGATTTATATACATAGAGAACATGAAACAATGGGTGTTACCATACACACTGTAACAAGAGTGATCACTTAAGGTGAGCTGTTACCAGCAGGAGAGCACGAGGGGGAGGGGCGGGAAACCTTTTGTAGTGATAATCAAGGTGGGCCATTTCCAGCAGTTAACAAGAATGTCTGAGGAACAGTGGGGGTGGGGGTGGGGGATAAACATGGGAAATAGTTTTACTTTGTGTAATGACCCATCCACTCCCAGTCTCTATTCAAGCCTAAGTTAATTGTATCCACAACTACAATACCCACCTGCTGAAGTGAAGAAACAGACTGACAGAGCCAGAAGAGTACCCAGAAGTCACCTACTACAGGACAGGCCCAACAAACAAAATAACAGAACGCCACTAGCCATCACCTTCAGCCCCCAACTAAAACCTCTCCAACGCATCATCAAGGATCTACAACCTATCCTGAAGGATGACCCATCACTCTCACAGATCTTGGGAGACAGGCCAGTCCTTGCTTACAGACAGGCCCCCAACCTGAAGCAAATACTCACCAGCAACCACACACCACACAACAGAAGCACTAACCCAGGAATCTATCCTTGCAACACAGCCCGTTGCCAACTGTGCCCACATATCTATTCAGGGGATACCATCATAGGGCCTAATCACATCAGCCACACTATCAGAGGCTCGTTCACCTGCACATTTACCAATGTGATATATGCCATCATGTGCCAGCAATGCCCCTCTGCCATGTACATTGGTCAAACTGGACAGTCTCTACATAAAAGAATAAATGGACATAAATCAGATATCAAGAATTATAGCATTCAAAAACCAGTCGGAGAACACTTCAATCTCTTTGGTCACTTGATTACAGACCAAAAAGTCGCAATTCTTCAACAAAAAAATTTCAAAAACAGACTCCAACAAGAGACTGCTCACTTAAAGTCATCGCGGTTAACTTTGTTTCATTGTTACATTGCTGATCAGTTAGATAAGATGCTAATTTGAAGTTGCACTGTGTTCCCTTATAACATTGTTTGGCAGCCACCTGCTTTGTCCACTGCTTGCAGGAAGAGCAGCCTGTTGGAGCTAGCTGGTGGGGGCTTGGAACCAGGGTGGACCGGCAGCTCTCCTATCAGCTCCCCGCTCTCCTAAGTTACCTGTGCAGCAGCCTCCCAGCAGGCTATCAATTGCCAGCAGTTCAGCTGTCCCGCCCCTGCACTGCCATGTGCTGCTCCTGCCCTCTGCCTTGGAGCTGCTGCTGGGAGCCTCCTGCTTGCTGTACAGGTGGGGGGGGGGAGGGGCTAATGTCAGGGTGTCCCACTCCTCCCTGCTCCTGCCTCCCGCTTACTCCATCTCCATAGAGCAGGGGGACATGACAGGGCTCAGGACGGAGGGAGCTTACTGGCAGCAGCTGCTGTCTCAACTTGCTGATCTACTTTAAAAGGCAATGTACTTAGGGTGGGGTCAGTGTACTTAAAGGGGCAATGTGCATCTCTCTCTCACACACAGGGTGTGTGTCTCTGTCTCTGTCTGCCACGCTGTCTGCCCTCCCTCCATTTGTGATGCTCTGTAGAGTGTGAGGCTACATTAACAACAATGTGTTAACCCTTGAGGGCTCAGCCAAGTGCTAGTTCATCATTTAGCAGTAAGACATTCTTGGGAAATATCCCACCCTCTGACTTCACCACCTCAACCAAGCTTCACAATAATCATTGCTATGTACAGTATTAAATTGTTTATTTAAAACTTATACTGTGTATATATATATATATATATATATACATACACAAAACACTATAGACAAAAGACTTATACTGTGTGTGTGTGTATATATATATATGTATATAGACAAAAGACTCTCTCTCTCTATATATAATATAGTCTTTTGTCTGACCAAAAAAAAATGTCCCTGGAAACTAACCCCCCCTATTTACATTAATTCTTATGGGGAAATTGGATTCGCTTAACATTGTTTCACTTAAAGTTACTATTTCAGGAACATAACTACAATGTTAAGTGATGAGTTACTGTATGTGTTCAAAACTGTATCCCCAACTACTAGAGTTACTAATTGTCATCCTTCCTTTGGGCAAAGTCCTGTTCACCGTTCTCATGCAAGAATCCCATTCACAACCAGCTGTTGGCCTTACACCTTGCTTTCAATTGTTTTGCTCACTGAAGCAGTGTGTTTAAAAGATCAATTTTTGTCATTATAAATAAAATTAATAATCTTCAGCCTGACTCTTCATACCTAATAGTCCCAGCAGGGAATCATTTAAGATTCTTTAAATCAGTGCACAGCCTGATCAGGTGAACTGTGCATTGGGGTTTATTGCAATGCCTAGGAGGTGGGGAAAGGAGCAAGCCCCTGGAGCTGGATGGTGGTAGATGGTGGAGCTGGTGGTGGATGAACTATCTTTGCTAGTACAGAGAAATCCACCTCCCAGGGCTGGTGGAGCTTTGTACTAGCAAATCTACCAGCCTCCTCTCTATACTTTCCTGCATGACAGCACACAGAGAGCACCTAAAGATCATGGTACTTCAGTGGTTTGCCTGCTTAGTGGCAGCACAAAGGTTCGTCTGGTTCCACAGCCTTCTGTGGAGGAGGGGACAGGATTTCCCCATTAGTGCTGCCCTTGTGGACTACCCTGTTTCAAAACTGGTTGTTAAAAATGACATTTATACCCACCTCGAGGCTGCTTAACATTGCCAGAGTGGCACAGAGCACCCTTACCAATATGGATCAGGCTCCTGGGCTGTCCTAACATTTTGTTCTTAATTTGTCCTGATAAGCAGTCCCTCTGTATATACGAGATCAGTCTATAAAAGCAATACAATCTTTTCCAGCATGAAGTGGAAACACACAATTGTCTCTTGAGAAACTAAATTTGGGTAGTTACAAAAATGGCAGGGACTAGAGGCCAGTTCTACAAGGTGCAGAGCACCTCCTCCAGGAAGCTGAGTTCATTTTCCTCCCATTGACTTTTATAAGAGGGGAGGATAATCAGAACCTGCAGGAAATGATCTGTACTTTGTAGGAGGGAGACCAGATATTGCTTGCACAGACAATAATTTAAAGACTTGGCAGTTTCATGTTTTATAGATTGTGTTGCCAGAATTGATACAGACAGGGAAACAATTTTACTTTCTACAATAAGGTCCCTTGCAATAGTGTGCTCAGAGGCCAAGTGGCCTACCAGTTAGGGCACCTGGCTTCCAGCCTCTTGCTTCTCAGAGCAGGTGGCAGAGGTGCATCCTTCCAGACCTTAGGCTCAGATCTTCTGGCCTCCACCCACATGTGGGCCTCAGCACTTAAGGGGTGTGGTAGGAGGATGCAGGCCCTCCTTCTCCACCAGGACCCAACCCAAAGACCTGTAGGAAGCAATATCAATGGGGTCTTCCCATCAGAAAGTCTAAGCCCTCTGCCCTACGCTACTTCCTACATATGTATCTTTAGTATGGGGCATGGCCCCTATAGTCCAAACAGTCTGTACTGGCTCAACTCAAGTAGTACCCCCTTGTGCAACTTTTGAAGCATCCTGCCATGACCTCAGGTCCCCCTGGGCAAGAGTGGAAAGATTGGAGAGGCCTACCCCCACAATGTCCTTACAGTGAAATTGTACAGTTCACTCACTGCTGAGTGCTCCCCAATCTTTCTCTCAAACAGAGATACAGTACTTCTCCCCCAGAAGAATTGCCTCCTGCCTCTTCACCGGTCAGCCCTGAACTGATCCATGTTCTCTCCTTTTCTTCCCCCTCAGGCCTGGCATTGGCTGCAGGCATAACAGGATGGGGCTAGCTGGGCCCTTTTCTGCTCGTGTGAGATTTCTCTGCTCCACCACATCATCATTCCCCCTGTCTGAAATATTTTTGTCTGCTGTTAAGTAGCCAATCAAATGTCAGAAAAGCAACAATCATTATTGAGTCAACTTGATCTCTGCAATCATTATAAAAATGTATTTAACATTAAATACAGCCATGTCTTATCTGAGATAGTTATTGGCACTGGAAGTACTTCAAATTATTTTTTACTAGCATGATGCTTGATTAACTTGCATACTAACAAATAAAAGGTGTACAAGCTGATATAATTTATAGTTTTATCAGTTTATGGGGATAGCCCAGCAGTGTTCTGAAAACATCATGTCAGTGCAGTGGAAGGCCTTTTGCAGCAGTCTCATATTTTTATTTATAATTTTAGACATCGATCAGGCTAAGAGGCCTACTGTAAAGATGCTATTCAAGCATGCATCAGTTTACACAAGAGCCAGTGAATTAATCCCAAGATATTTAAGGCTTAAAGCAATATGGCATTTTAAAGAATTAAGGTCCATGACAGAATTTTTACATTAGGATACAGAATGCATCATGTTTATATTACAAGTAAGAATAGTAAACAGCCCGGTTGAAAGCATCAGATATAGAATTGTGCTGACATTACACACAGCTGTTGATGTTGGAAGGTAATTAAAAGAGGGGTTGATAGTATATTAAGGAGCACATTTTCAAAATACTGTCTCCGGAAAAAAAATTCCCTCCCACATTCTTTCTTTTCCCTCATTCTTCGTCTCCTTTCTCATCCTCCCTGCAATCCCTGTGCTCTTGTACTCTTTCCTGTTGTCTGTTCTGATATTATCTTGCTTTTCCCAACAACTGTTCTTTACCAGGGGGTAATAGGAACAAACACAGAGCATAAGGACATTACAGAGCCACTAAAACAATCTCTTGGTGTCAACCAAGCCAGACAAGGATGGGGCCCCATTGTGTGAGGTGTTGCACAAACCTATGGAAAAGGATAGCCCTTGCCTCAGAGAGTTTACAGTTTTAAAAGATAAGACATAATTGGTGAATGACACAAACAAGTAGGCCAGCCTCGGTGTGGGGAGAGATGGGATAACAAAAATAATAGGACATGAGAAAGTCTTAGGTAAGCAGTAACCCTGTTTCCTTTTTTTTTTTTTCTTTTTCAGCTGCCCCATCCCTTCTTTCTCTCCACGATAATCTCTTGATCTCCTATTTCCCACTAAGCTGGCCTCTAGAAATCTTGCTGTTCTCTAGGGCAATGTTCTTCCTCCTGCCCCAACCCCCATTCCCTGTTTCTTGCCATATCTTTGTATAAGATGAATGTAGTTGGGTGGCGTGAGAGGGAGCTGTCCTCTCTAGTTTTACAGTATCTCCCTCCCCTTACTTAGAGTAGAGGTGCTAATGCACTAACAGCTATGAAAGTGCCTCCCATCTTTCTACTGAGTCATATTTTATCAGAAAAGCACGGGGCACCTCGGCTTATGCGTATACTTACAGTAACATAGCTCACTGAAACAAAAAAAGCAAAAAAAAGAAAAAAGAGAGAGAGAGAGAGAAGATAGTGTCTGATTGAGTGGCTCTCTTATAAGGGAAGGGTTAAGCAACTGTGGAAGGAGAAGCAGGAGCCGAGAATTCCAGTGAGAGGAGCTATGGAGCCATCACACAAGTAAAGGGAAGGGATAGGAGTCATTTTGCTAGTATAGTTGGTACACCCTGCTTGCAAACGTGCCAGTAAGACATAGTGGCCATATCAACTCAATTTGACCTCCAGGGAGGTTATAATTTTTTTTCTATTTTTGAATGTAAATCTACATTCTCCTTTATGGCTAGAATTTGCAGCACCACCTGGACATAGGATTGAGTAGATTGTTTACATATCAGTGAATATTTCAAGCTTACGTTTTGCTAACCAGTTCTTTATATATATATATATATATATATATATATATCAGAGGACACAGGAGGAATAGTTTAAACCTTTTGATCATAAATTCTGTATCTGTTTCACATTTGAAATGAACACCTTAAGGAATATCATAGATTTATATCAAAATGAAAGATTTCCAGCTGGGAAGGATATATATTTATTATGCGCACATATATTATGTATGTGTTTCCTCTATTTATTTTTGTTAGATTTTGGTCAGGTTCATATTATTGGAATCAGTAAAACTGACAGTTCTAACAGGAAAATGAGATGCACAGCCCTAGAAATGTTTATTCCTTGTAGAGATCTCAGAGCAATTCTGTTGGTGTGCAGTTTTACCATCTTCCCACTCAAACTTTTTTTAATATAACTAAAGATCATAAAAGGTTAATTTGGGAAAAATCTGTGCAAGCATTAAAATCAATATACTTAGATGAAAAACTTTGCAGCAAGCATCTTGGATGGTTTACTTCTAGTTGGCACAGCTGCCTGGAACAAAATAAATTATTTCCCATTAAACATGTGACCTTTGGGAATAGAAATACATTGAGTTTTACAAAAGTATGTGCCTAGGTGTAAAAGTTAACAGCCCAATACACAAACTAAGTTGTACTGTAAACTGAAAAAAGCCCAGTTGGTTAACTTTATTTCAGGTACATGAACTCAGGATCCCATATTTGGTCTCATAGAAAATAGGTATATAAGAGAAATGATACAGTTAGTCTCCATGAAGAATGGGGCTGTGTGTGTGTCTCACAGCTCCCAGTCAAGAGCCCCCTGTTGGCTACTTAGACTGCTATCAGGGAACACAGGCACAGAGTCCCTAGGTGTTTTATCCCTCCTCAGCCTGAACACAGCTCAGCCACTGCCTTAGTCTTTCGTGCCCCTAAGCACGCTCTTGGGAAACAGACCTTCTATTTAGCATCCCCTCCTGACAGCTGCACCCCGATATCTAGCTGGCTAGCCCCCAGGCTCAGTGCTGACCCTTCAGACTCCCCTGCAGCTTAAACACTCCCTCTCCCAGAACTCCACACCAAAGGTCTGAGCCTTTTAGTTTACAATTCAACTCTCTCAAAAGGCACTTGATAGTTGTGAAGTGTGTAACATACAAAAACACTGTGCACAGAATAAAGCATAAAAAAATACAAATAATTTGGAACAATACACATCCTAAATGCAATGTCCTTCACTATCTCACTCTTCCCATGGAAGTCCTTGTGGGACCATCTGTGTTCAGGAAGGTAGGAATAGTCCTTTGAGTCATCATGAAATAATAACCATTGGAAATGTAACCCCAAGTGTGAAGACAGCCATACTGGCATCAGTTCTAAAAGACACGGAGGAACTTCAGGCATTGCAAAGATCAGCATTGCATCACCTAACTCCCAGCAGAATTCACAGCCCTGAGTTAGGTGCCCAGGCTAAGGGTTAGGACCCAAAAAAGGGATTCTCAGAAGCCATTACGCTGAGCAGGGAGCACCTAAGCTAGCCACAAATGGGGGAGAAGAAAGGGGCAGGGCTTAGGGCCCAAATGCACTAAGGTTCTTAAGTGACTAACTCCCATCAATTGGGACCTTAGGCACATATCCATTCCACATTCTCAGCCATGAACCCTCTCCTGGAGTTAGGAACCTAAGCCAGGTCATCCTTTCTCTCATGAAAAAACAGAGAGAGACCCTGACCCCATTATAACTAGGTTTTTTATTTATTTTTATAATTTTGACAGATAATATTATTTTAAAGCATTTTTTGTGTTTTTATCAGCTTTATTTTTTATGGTTGCACAAAATTATAGTTGCACAAAATTATGGGTTTTTATCAATTAAAATTATCACACTTGTGGGTAATTACGGAGGAGGTCAGACAATGAGGGGCTCAGACAATGATAACTTACAGTAGATGCTGATATTTTAAAAGACAAAACTTTGTTACAGTTAAAACACAACTTGTCAATAGTTATGTTAACATATACAAAGTAAATATACTTAAATCAAACTCTAATAAGTTCTCAAACTCTCAAACAGCATTTTTCTTAAACTGTCTCTAAATTTTGGCTGTCAATGGAAATATTTATCATTGTTTTTTTGTATACAGTGAAATCAACATTTACTGACCAAAAAAACGAATTCTTCCAAGCTTAATTATAGTCAACAGCCAAGTGGTTAGGGCTTTCACCTAGGATAGGGTAATAATTGGCTCAGAGAGAGAAAGCGTGAGAGAAAGCGACCTACTGACTCTGTAGCCAGGTACTTAGAACACTCATGTTGGAGACCTGGGTGATGCCAAGAGATTGTTTCTCTTCACTGTAATATCCTTATACTCTGTGATTTTCATTTTACTTCCTAGTAGCCTAAATGAGCAACAGATTCTCTCTCAGGCTACCAACTTCTGATATTTATAAGGAATATGTTCGGGGCGGGGGTGTCAAAGTTCCTCCCCCACTCTGAACTCTAGGGTACAGATGTGGGGGCCTGCATGAAAACCTCCTAAGCTTACTTTTACCAGCTTAGGTTAAAACTTCCTCAAGGTACAAATTAATTTTATCCTCTGTCCTTGGAATATCCACTGCCACCACCAAACTCTAACTGGGTTTACTGGGAAACGTAGTTTGGACACGTCTTTCCCCCCAAAATCCTCCCAACCCTTGCACCCCACTTCCTGGGAAAGGTTTGGTAAAAATCCTCACCAATTTGCATAGGTGACCACAGACCCAAACCCTTGGATCTGAGAATAATGAAAAAAGCATTCAGTTTTCTTACAAGAAGACTTTTAATAGAAATAGAAGTAAATAGAAGTACAGGAATCACCTCTGTAAAATCAGGATGGTAGATACCTTACAGGGTAATTAGATTCAAAACATAGAGAATCCCTCTAGGCAAAACCTTAAGTTACAAAAAAGACACACAGACAGAAATAGTCATTCTATTCAGCACAGTTCTTTTCTCAGCCATTTAAAGAAATCATAATCTAACACATACCTAGCTAGATTACTTACTAAAAGTTCTAAGACTCCATTCCTGTTCTATCCCCAGCAAAAGCAGCATATAGACAGACACAGACCCTTTGTTTCTCTCCCTCCTCCCAGCTTTTGAAAGTATCTTGTCTCCTCATTGGTCATTTTGGTCAGGTGCCAGCGAGGTTACCTTTAGCTTCTTAACTCTTTACAGGTGAAAGGATTTTTCCTCTGGCCAGGAGGGATTTTAAAGGGGTTTACCCTTCCCTTTATATTTATGACAGAGGTTGTTGGCTTTTGCTATTGCTCTTCAAATTCTCTTTGGCCCTCTTAATTTCTATCTTATCTTTTAACCACTATAGTGTATTTTTTATTGGCATCAGTGAACCTGCCTATGGACATTTTGAAGGACAACTTCTTAAAATGAGGAAACTCTTGTAACCTTACCATTTAAATGAATTTCCTCCAGGTCACATAGTGCCCAGTGCAGAGATGGAAACAGAGCTCAAAACCTGTATATGCCTACATATATATTACACATCCACACACATTTACCCAACTACATATTTACTTGTAAACTCAAATAAACAGTTTTATGAGGTCCTTAGTAGCAACAGTCTTTGGCAGAGTTTCAGACTATAAATCCTTTGAAAACTGGAAAATGAGTTTGGAAATACAATTATGACTTACTTAGGCAGTAAACTGAACATTATTCTAAAAAACATAAACAAGGGTAGTGTGGGCCCAATTATCCTAAAATGTAAAGAGGTCCTCATGAAATGGAATATATTGAATCTTAGCCTTTGTAGATGAATTAGTGCACTAAAGATGGTTGTAGCTCCATATCTAAAGAGTCTGTTTCAGTAGTTCTCATTCTGCAGACTATTTCATAAAAGAAAGACAAGTTTATGGATCACCTCCCCTTACACTGTTTGGTTCCCAAAGCATTTCATCCTGTGACTATTAAGAAAATCTCACTAGACCACTGATGACACATGGACCACAGCTTGATAATGTCTGTTCTATTCCAAATGCTGACATATTGTGTCAACATATTTTAAACATCTAAACAAATTTTAGATCTTCTTGTGAAATTATAAACCACCTAGATTACCAATCTCATATCTTTGTATTGGTACTCTTAAATTCAGCTAGGTCAAGTGGTCTTCAATCCACTGAAAGATCACAGTTGGTGGTATAGTAATTTAACCTATATGCCTTAGGTCAAAAAAGACAATGAAAACCAAAGAAGATGACTCTTATCTGGACTACTAGTTTAATCTACCAAACCTTGAAAGCATAGAATAAATTTAATCATTTATTAAAAGTATCATGGGGAATTAATCTATACTCTCACACATCAAGAAATTTGTACATTTCAAGAAAGAAAATTGTTTGGAAGCAATGGATAATTAAATGCCTATTAATTATTTTTGATATCTGAAAAGGTATCATATTTGTGATCTTCACAGACTTAGAAGAAGCAAAATCTAACCAAGTGGGTCTACAGCAGGACCTTTTAATTCTTGTCTTTGCTCAGAAGAGTCTAGCCAGGATCTATACTGAAGATGCTATAAGGAGCATCATTTTGGTATAACTGGTTATTAGATCTAAACTCAAATATATCACATAGCACAAGGCAGTTTTGTGGTGGTGATTTAAATTCATCCTACTCCGAAGGTGAATGGAGCAACCTATTAAATGTGAACTACAAAGCTGTTTGGGATGCAAACTGGAAGCTGACACATTTTGAGAGTGAGCTGATTATATTACACTGGACACCTGAGAAGATGAGTAAATTGGGGTTTAGAATTATCAATTTGTGCTGACACTACTCCTAAAACCCCAGAACATAGTCATACATTTTAATCTTGTAAGGAAGTAAATAATTTCTGGGACAATTTGCCAGATAAAATGAGACACATATTGAACTGAAACATATGCATGTCACAGTCCCTCTGTGTACCAGACAATTACAACTCATTTGAAAACAGTTGCAAGATGGGTGATAAAACTGATCAAAAATAAGCTTCCTGGCAGCAAAAAAATAATTCTTAGACCCTGTCAAGACCTGTTTTTACCTCCTCAAAAGGAATGGATATTAGTATTGTCAGAAACTGCTGCTTAGGAGGGGGTAGCATACAGATCACAAGAAAAACAAAAATACTCAATAGAATCTGGGAAACATCTTTAGAACATAGAAAATCATGAAATGGTAAATATCTAATACCTGATCAAGCATCCATTGGAGACATGGGTAAATCTTTCAGTTCGTTAAATTCATTCAGAATCATGCCCCTTATCACCAATTCTGCTCCTTTAATCCACCTGCTGCCCACTGCCTTTATTTCTGCCTTTATTATTTCTGTTGTGTATATTTTACAAATATTAACTGAAGTCATAAATTGACTGATGTGCTTACTTTGGAGTTAGCTGCATCATTTTCCCTCTGGGAGGTGGACTCTAACCACAGCAGATGGAAATGTGTATTTGTAGATAATCTGATACATGTCACTTTTTTATTTCCAATTTATTTTAAAAGAGGGACTGAGGAACAAGCAGATAAATTGAGAACAGTAGTCGATCAGTACTCCCTGAATGATTACATACCTCACTCTATACTAGTAATGTTTATGCTCTGTCCTGATCAGGTGGATAAGTGATGGGAAAGGGCGCAAGGAGCTGTGTCTTCTATCCTCTTGGGTCCCAGTGCATGTGCTGGACACAGGTGGAAACAGTCACAAAAGATGGGGAAGTTGAATGAGTTCTTTCCTGGGTTGGGAGCTAGTCTCTCACTCGCCTCCTTTGCCTGTTTAAGCCTGGAACCTAAAAACTTCTGGAATAGTGAGGGGTGGTGACATTATAAAGAAACACATCATTATGGAGAGGAGACAAAAAGGGCTGGAAGAGTGCTTTAAGGTGAAGGTGCAGTATATGCAGAAGGAATAAGAGTTAGTAGTCCAGTGCTTGGGATATCTTAGTGGTTGAGGGCCTGTGACACTCTGCACCCCAAAGCAATACCCTGGCCCCCCCGTATACACCACTGTCATATAATTATGTTTTGTACAAGGTATGCCTTGTGAGGTATGATTTTAAAAGTCTTGATTTGTTAAGTATTAATATCCTGTTGGATTGTATGTGTTATTTATGTGAAGTTTTGCTATATATGTGTTACTGAATTGTATGTAAAAAAAATGCATTAATTAAATTTGTAACTGAACTTCTTGGTGGAGAATTACTGAAATACGATGTGTGGTTGGGAACACCAATAAGCAGCCTTTCAGTTACAACAATGAAGAAGCCAGTTGGTGCTGGTGGCCCATTAAGGGGAATACACACACTCACAAGTTATTAACCCAGGAACTATACAATGGAAACCTCTCAGAGATAGCACGTACACAATGGAGGCTGTTTGTCTCATATCACAGCAATGGATCTTTCCAGCAAGCTGGAAGAAGCTATAAAAGGGGGAAGTGATATCATCATTTTGGCCTCACTCCCTCCCCAACTGAACACCTGGAAGCATGGCTGGAGGAAAAAGACTTTGAATGGGAGAGGGAAATCTGCTCAGGAACAGGGGCTGGTGCATTGTCCTCTCCACTCTGAGGGAAGCTGGGTAATAAACTTATACTGGTCAGGCTTCTCACCAAGGCAAAATGGTACAGCTCTGGGGTCCTGGGCTGGGGAGCTGTGGGAAATTGGCTGGAGCCTTTCTATTGTTGGTTCATGAGTGGTTGTCAAAAGCATTCATGTAACTCAGCTGGGTGTGACACTGCCTGTACATTGTAAGTGCAGGACCTGGAGGGGTTTGTAGCATGTCACATAATCACAGTGTCAGAGGGAGCCCAGGTTGGTAAGACAGAGGGCTCAGCAGTAACCCAGTTCCAAGTTGCACCCCAGAGAACCCATCACAGGGCCTATCTGGAAAAATGATTTACTTTAATTTGGAATAGTTATATATTCTAAAATATATATTTATAAGTGCCTAGAGCATCAGGATTTGATCAGGGACTTTCCCCCCTCATCTCCCCAAAATTTTAAAGGAAGAAGTGCATGGGGAAAAGTCCCTGATCAAATCTAGATACCCAAATGTTAATATCCTCTTTCAAATCTTTCCTTTTGACTCACTTCAGTTGTGATGCCTACTAAACCCAACCTGTCAATCATAACTAAGCACATGGCAATCTATGATTATTTCTCATTCCTTTACTTTCTTTTCCTACTCCCTCCCCCCATATTCCTGTCATTCTCCTTCACATGACCTCTAACTGAATTAAACAAAGAGAGAAATAATGAACTAACAAAACTTTGCCAATCATCACTATGTTCATTTGCTTGTGTGATATATCCCTATCTCCAACCTTCCATTTTTTTGTACTTTCTAGACTGAAGCTCTGTAGGATGAGAACTGTCTTTTTATCTGTATTTGTACAGTAAACAGCACAATCTTCATTGAGATCTTTGGGTACCTAACATCTTATATTTAGGGCTGTCAAGTGATTAAAGAAATTAATCGCATGAATAAAAAAAATAATTGTGATTAATTGCACTGTTAAACAATAAGAGAATACCATTTATTTAAATATTTTTGGATGTTTTCCACATTTTGAAATATGTTGATTTCAATTACAACACAGAATAAAAAGTGTACAGTGCTCACTTTATATTTATTTTTATTACAAATATTTGCACAGTAAAAACCAAAAGAAATAGTATTTTTCAATTCACCTAATATAAGTACTATAGTGCAGTCTCTTTATCATGAAAGTTGAACTTACAAATGTAGAATTATGTGCAAAAAAACTGCATTCAAAAATAAAAAAAAATATAAAATTTTAGAGCCTACAAGTCCACTCAGTCTTATTTCTTGTTCAGTGAATTGCTAAGACAAACAAGTTTGCTTACATTTGTGGGAGATATTACTGCCTGCTTCTTATTTACAATGTCACCTGAAAGTGAGAACAGGCTTTCACATGGCACTTTTGTAGCTGGCGTTGCAAGGTATTTATGTGCCAGATGCTCTAAAGCTTCATATGTCCCTTCATGCTTCGACCACCATTCCAGAGGACAGGCTTCCATCCTGATGATGCTCAGTAAAAAAAAAAAAATGCATTAATTAAATTTGTGACTGAACTTCTTGGTGGAGAATTGTATGTCTCCTGTTCTGTTTACCCACATTCTGCCATATATTTCATGTTATAGCAGCCTCGGATGATGACCCAGCACATGTTCGTTTTAAGAACACTTTAACTGCAGACTTGACAAAATGCAAAGAAGGTATCAATATGGGTTTTCTAAAAATAGCTACAGCACTTAACTCAAAGTTTAAGAATCCGAAGTGCCATCCAAAATCTGAGAGGGATGAGGAGTGGAGCATGATTTCAGAAGTCTTAAAAGAGCAACACTCTAATGCAGAAACTACAGAACCCGAATCACCAAAAAAGAAAATCAAACCTTTTGCTGGTGGCATATGACTCAGATGATGAAAATGAATATGCATCAGTCTGCTCTGCTTTGGATTGTTATCGAGCAGAAACCCACCATCATCCTGGATGCATGTCCTCTGGAATGGTGGTTGAAGCACAAAGGGACATATGAATATTTAGCACATCTGGCACGTAAATGTCTTTCAACGTCAGCTACAAAAGTGCCATGTGAAAGCCTGTTCTCACTTTAGGTGACATTGTAAATAAGAAGCAGGCAGCAGTATCTCACATAAATGTAAACAAACTTGTTTGTCTTAGCAATTGGCTGAACAAGAAGTAGGACAGAGTGGACTTGTAGACGCTAAAGTTTTAAATTGTTTTCTTTTTGAGTGCAGTTATGTAACAAAAATCTGCATTTGTAAGTTACACTTTCATGATAAAGAGGTTGCACTACAGTACTTGTATGAAGTGAATTGAAAAATACTATTTCTTTTGTTTATCATGTTTACAGTGCAAATATTTGTAATACAATAATAATATGAAGTAAGCACTATATATTTTATATTCTGTGTTGTGATAGAAATCAATATATTTGAAAATGTAGAAAATATGCAAAAATATGTAATACATTTCAATTGGTATTCTATTGTTTAACAGGACAATTAATCATGATTTTTTTTTAGTTAATCACATGAGTTAACTGTGATTAATAGAGATCCCTACTTATATTATTAACATTTATTAATAATAATGAATACATATTCTGTTTTAAAAATTGGAGATATATGCGTTGCAGGACACATCTTTCTGGGTCTTTGGACTGTGAATTCTATTGATGTTTCTTTGTTCTTTTGCCCCTTAGAGACTTTGAATAGTTCAGATCCTGTTTTAGAGATCATTCGGTGCAAGGAGACTCTACTCTAAATCCATATGTTCCAGGAGTTATTTTTAAAACCTCACAAAAAAGAAATAAAAAACGGCACTTGGCCATTTCCCTTATCCTCTTCTCTGGGGCTTGTTATACTTTCTTTAAAGACTACACTTTCTAATTTTGCAGCCGTAGTGACACGCAACTTAGAGATGCTGCTCTAGCATTTTGACATATGCTTGAATCAGCACACCTAACTGATAAAAAGTTTAAAAGGTGAAAAAGACGATGGCTGATTTGGACTGCCTGAGGGTATGATGCAATCAGGGAAGAAGTTTGGAAGCAATACAGAAGGGTGACCAATGGGCATAACTCACAAGAAAATCACTAGAATTAGAAATTTAGGAAATTCATCTATTTCAGGGTAAGCTCAGGTGAATTATATTAATAGATTCCTCAGGAGATAGCATATAAATGTATTTAGCCAGGAGGATCCCTATCAAAAAAGATCTGACTACTTGAAGTCCCATTCATTTTTTTTAATGACGTGCAAAACTATATTTAGGTGAAAATATTGAAAGCAGCAAGAACCCAAGATAACTGGATTTTATAATGATAAAGATAAATCTTTAGAAAGATAATTTGTCACAGTATTCTCACCTGTAAAATGGGGATAATTATACTGACCTCTTTAGTAAAGCACTTTGAGATCTAAAAATGAAGAGAGCTGTTAAGAGCCAGGTATTAGTCAATCATTAGCTTATTTCTGGATAGCATTTCCAGGTTAAATAAAGAGGTGATGGTTTATAATCAAGATTTATTTGACAAACTAGCCATTTCCTCAGTTGGTCTTTATTCAGATGGACTCAGAGTAGATTATGTTGGACATGTATATATGTGTATATATATTCATAGCTTTAAGGTAAGAAGAAAGCATCAGATTATCTAGCCTGATCTACTGAATAACAGGCCAAAGCATTTCACCCCACTACTCCTGCACTGGGCCCAACGATTGGTGTTTGGCTAAAGCATATCTTTTAGAAAGATTGATCTGAAGACACCAAGAGATGGAGAATCTATCATTTCTCTTGGTAACATGTTTCAATGGTTAATCCCTCTCACTGTTCAAAAACGTGTTTTTATTTCTAACTTGAATTTGTCTGGTGTTAGCTTCCAACATTGGTTCTCATGTCATTCTCCACTAGATTAAAACGCCCTTTAGTAACTAGTATTTCTCCCTGTGAAGGTAAATCAAGTCACTTCTAATTCTTCTTTTTAATAAGCTAAAAGATTGAGCTCTTTAAGTTTCTCATTATAAGACATTTTCTCTAGCCCTCAAATAATTTTTGTGGCTATTTTTTGCACCTGCTTCAATTTCTTAACATCCTTTTTAAAATGTAGATACCAGAGCTGTATGTAGTATTTCAATATCCATCTCACCAATGCCACATACAGAGGTAAAATCATCTCCCTTTTCCTAGTCACTACTCCCCTGTTTATACATCCAAGATCACAGTAGTTCTTTTTGCTACAGCATCACACTGGGAATTGCTTGTCCATTATGATCCTGAAATCATGTTCGCTGCTTTCCAGGATACAGTCCCTCATTCTGTAGGTATATCCAGCATTCTTTGTACTTAGATATAGGACTTTGCATTTGGCCTTGCTAAACACAGTTTATTTCAGTGGGAACAGTTTACCAAGCAATCCAGATCACTCTGTAGTCTCCCAGCCTTCCACATTATTTCCATCTCAAAAAGCCCCTTTTAGCCATGCCATCCTGGCTGTGTCCTGTTGAAACAGATCTTTAATGGCCTATGGCTGGGCAGATTGTTTCCAGTACTAGTGAAAATATGCTGTGCATTGAGCCAACTGAATCCAATTCATTTGAGAAAGAATCACACAAGCAGTAAAAGGTTATAATATGTCTTCCTAATTAGCCTCAATTCCTAAAGCATAAACTCTCAATAACTATGTTGGCCCTACACAGTAGCCTGATTGGCAAACAAAGCAAGCATAGCTACCAGTCCTAGATGGAGACTTTTTCTTTTCTTTTCTTTTCTTTTCTTTTCTTTTCTTTTCTTTTCTTTTCAAGTACTTGGTCTGTCAAATGTTCCCTGAAGCAGGGCTGTGGTTACCCCGAGGCCCTCTGGTTCAAAAGTCCTACAAAAGTCCCTCATAGTAGGGTGTTGGTGACCTTGAGACTCTCTGTCTTACAGCGTCACAGACCTCTTCAGATATTAATTGAACTAACACTGCACATATGATATTGTTAGTACTTATACCTTTTGTTCTCAAAGGAATCACATGTCCCCAAAATATGCCCTGTGTGTGTTTCATTAATTGTGTTCCTAATTAATATTTTGGAAGGGACAATGAAAAACAGATCAAAGATCAGTTGACGTGTACTTACTCATCAATCATTCACTTCAGCTCTTAATGTGGTGCCATCCTAAAGGGGTCATTATGACCCAGGTCAGTTAGTACCAAGCTCATTGTTTATATATTTCCTGCATATTTACTTAGTGAACTGGTCATCGACTGACCATGATCAAAATTTCCAAGCTGAAATAGGCACACACACATACACACATCCAAAATCTCTGATTAACTATTCAAATGCAATTTCAGCACTTAGTAAATTTCCAGACAAACGGTCTGATACTAAGAGAAACTTGCTCCCAGAATCTTCTAGCCAGTTCAGACCTATCAAGCCATACCAAACTCATGTTCACCATATTGATTCATATCAATCATAGTAATTCATAATAATTCGGCATCATCACAGCATGTCTCCTTACACTGTCTTCTATAGGCCATGCTCTCCCCCCACAACAAAACACTTTATCAGAAAATGTCTCTCCTTCCCTTGTCCTAGCCTGATGAACCAACTGTGGTTTATTGGCTGAGCCCCTTTTCTAACACTACTCCATTGCTCTCTCAGCAGCATTGGCCCATTATTTTGCCATCCCCTTGATGATGCCTCCCTAGCCATACTCCCTCAAGCAAATACTGACATTGCCAAAATATTAGACTATCCTCCAGGCCTGAGATTCTGATTTTTGACCAGGTCTAATTGTTATGCTGGTACTTGCAGCTAGCAATCTATCTGCAGATGACAGGTAGGCCATAATTAGAGAAGGAAGGGGGTATTTTTAAGTGAGGGGATGAGGCGTGTGGGGTCCAGACTTCTCTGCTTTTCCACCATTGTTGCCTCTTCTGAGCATGGCAAAGGGACTTCTGTTAAGGTGCTGCTCTGTTATCTGAATCCGTAATGAATGTATCATAATCTGGCAGTATTACTGGTCACAGATTACTGCCTCCTGGGAGCAAGAAAGGAAGGAACTGTTGGAATTAACATGTTGGGCTGCTCCTGGAGCAGCAGGGCAACGTGTTACCCCTTAGTCTGGGGTAGTTGTGAGCAATTCAGTTGTAATATATATATATTAAAGGAGAGGGAATGGTGAAGTAGCAACATTTGTGGATCACACAAAACTATTTAAATGAGTGAAGATTAGAGAAGACTGTGAGGGACCTAACCTAGTTAGATGAATGACTGAGACACCTGAGAATTTGAGGGAAAGTCAAGAAAACAATATTTTGCTTATTTACCTTGGTATATTTTCATAGAATCATAGAATAACAGGGTTGGAAGGTACCTCAGGAGGTAATCTAGTCCAACCCCCTGCTCAAAGCAGGACCAATCCTCAACTAAATCATCCCAGCCAGGGCTTTGCAAGCCTGACCTTAAAAACCTCTAAGCAAGGAGATTCCACCACCTCCCTAGGTAATGCATTCCAGTGCTTCACCACCCTCCTACTGAAACAGTTTTTCCTAATATCCAACCTAAATCTCCCCCACTGCAACTTGAGACCATTACTCCTTGTTCTGTCATCTCCTACCACTGAGAACAGTTTAGATCCATCCTTTTTGGAACCTCCTTTCAGGTTACTTGAAAGCAGTTATCAAATCCCCCCTCATTCTTCTCTTCCGCAGCCTAAACAATCCCACTTCCCTCAGCCTCTCCTCATAAGTCATGTGTTCCAGTCCCATAATCATTTTTGTTGCCCTCTGCTGGACGCTTTCCAATTTTTTCACATCCTTCTTGAAGTGCGGGGCCCCAAACTGCACACAGTACTCCAGATGAGGCCTCACCAATGTCGAATAGAGGGAACGATCACGTCCCTCAATCTGCTGACAATGCCCCTACTTATGCATCCCAAAATGCCATTGGCCTTCTTGGCAACAAGGGCACCCTGTAGACTCATATCCAGCTTCTTGTCCACTGTAACCCTTAGGTCCTTTTCTGCAGAACTGCTGCCTAGCCATTCAGTCCCTACCTAGTCTGTAGCGGTGGATGGAATTCTTCTGTCCTAAGTGCAGGACTCTGCACTTGTCCTTGTTGAACCTCATCAGATTTCTTCTGGCCCAATCCTCTAATTTGTGTAGGTCCCTTTGTGTCTTATCCCTACCATCCAGCATATCTACCACTCCTCCCAGCTTAGTGTCATCTGCAGACTTGCCGAGGGTGCAATCCACAGCATCCTCCAGATCATTAATGAAGATATTGAACAAAACCAGCCCCAGGACCGACCCTTGGGGCACTCTGCTTTATACTGGCTGCCAACTAGACATGGAGCCATTGATCACTACCCATTGAACCCGATGATCTAGCCAGATTTCTATCCACCTTATAGTCCATTCATCCAGAGCATACTTGTTTAAATTGCTGGCAAGAATACTGTGGGAGACCATGTCAAAAGCTTTGCTAAAGTCAAGAAATAACATGTCCACTGCTTTACCCTCATCCACAGAGCCAGTTATCTCATCATAGAAGGCAATTAGATTAGTCAGGCATGACTTGCCCTTGGTGAATCCATGCTAACTTTTCCTAATCTCTTTCCTCTCCTCTAAGTGCTTCAGAATTGATTCCTTGAGGACCTGCTCCATGATTGTTCCAGGGACTGTGGTGAGGCTGACTGGCCTGTAGTTCCCAGGATCCTCCTTCTTCCCTTTTTAAAGATGGGCACTAAATTAGCCTTTTTCCAGTCGTCCGGGACTTCCCCGGATCGCCATGATTTTTCAAAGATAATGGCCAATGGCTCTGCAATCACATCCACCAACTCCTTTAGCACTCTCAGATGCAGCGCATCCGGCCCCATGGACTTGTGCTCGTCCAGGTTTTCTAAATAGTCCCGAACCACTTCTTTTTCCACAGCGGGCTGGTCACCTCCTCCCCATGCTGTGCTGCCCAGTACAGTAGTCTGGGAGCTGACCTTGTTCGTGAAGACAGAGGCAAAAAAAGCACTGAGTACATTAGCTTTTTCCACATCCTCTGTCACTAGGTTGCCTCCCTCATTCAGTAAGGGGCCCACACTTTCCTTGACTTTCTTCTTGTTGCTAACATACTTGAAGAAACCCTTCTTGTTACTCTTAACATCTCTTGCTAGCTGCAACTCCAAGCATGATTTGGCCCCCCTGATTTCACTCCTGCATGCCTGAGCCATATTTTTATACTCCTCCCTCGTCATTTGTCCAATCTTCCACTTCTTGTAAGCTTCTTTTTTTGTGTTTAAGATCAGCAAGGATTTCACTGTTAAGCCAAGCTGGTTGCCTGCCATATTTACTATTCTTTCTACACATTGGGATGGTTTGTCCCTGTAACCTCAATAAGGATTCTTTAAAATACAGCCAGCTCTCCTGGACTCCTTTCCCCCTCATGTTGTTTTCCTTTTTTATGCAATAGAGTCTGATGTTTTCTCTTAGCTATGGCACCCACAGTAGGATAACTTTCCTTCTTTCGATCATTCAGTGTGGTATCAGTCTTTCCCTACAAATGATAACACAAAGTCAAATATTAACATGTTTAAAAAACAACTGGATGAGTTCAGAATCACATCAAACTATTCACCTAGCCCCAAATGTGAATTTAAATACACACATATATTAGCTGTAGGGATTCTAGTCACAACAAAATGGATTTTTCATGCACACATCAATAAATGGGCATTTCAATGTACAGTGGAGAACCTTTTCATTTCTTATTGTCAAAAAATGAAACAATAAAATAAAATCTAGGTGAGCAACTGACCCATGTACAAGAGTTTGGCTGTTATGAAGCTATTAAAGGACCCAAATACAAATACAGATCTCATGAGGGTGTGGTTGCAAAGAAACACTCACCAGGGAATGAAAGTACACAAGTTACATTCAAAGGAAAATGACATTTATGAATCAAATGACAGTGACATGTAGGTAGATACTGCAGCTCAGAAAGCTCATCAGCAATGTATCTGCATGACAATCTGAGTGACAACTCCCAAACTGCCAGCCCAGATGCTGGAGAATTCTGCCAGGGAGCCAAAACTGTTTTGCTTAGGAAAAATATCTTCACAGTTTGACTTCTATAAGCTCTGCAAGAAGATAAGGAGGATGAGAACTATAATGAGCTTAGGTACAGTACCTGTACATGATGTAGGGAACTTTTCTATTTTCAGTGGACAGAAAAGAGTTGTGGAAAAATTAAAAAAAAGGAAAAAAAAGAAAAAAAAACACAGGTCAAACACACATTAATATGTTGGACTGCCTAGCTAAGATTTTGCTAAGGCACCAGTCACCATGGTATCTAGGCATCTATGCCTAGGGACTGTAGTGTAAGATATGAAGTAAGTTAAATAGGTTACTCTGAATATTTTCCTTCATTTTCTTTCAAAAACACACAACCTTATTTCACAACTGTGTTCTCTTAATTTAATTTCATCTGCCTTTAAAAGGTACAGAGCTATAAAACAAATACAGAAATCAATGGACTATTCCACATCACGGAAGCTCTTGCAGTAACTGTTAACATGTCAGTACAAAAATGAGTCCTGTTTATTGTTAAGATAATGGCTCCTCTTCAACCAACATGTCAATATGCTGTATTTTTATTGACAGCATAATCAGCCTGTCAGTGCAACTATTTCACATTTATCAATATAATGGCACCTTAAAATGACAACAGTTTGTTTTTCATTGAGGGTCTGAGTGAGTGGGTAATTTTAACATAACACTATGTCAATGGAATTATTTCAATTTCATTGTGATGTGTTATCACCATTAAAGCTAAAGCTAAAGCATAATAAAAAAAGTATCTACTCTCTATTCCCAGTAGCTGCTTTTCAAAGCAACACAACAAACTTTGCAATTACTTTTAAAGGTAAAAATCAGGTTTATACGACATGACTAAATAGCTGAAATCTGAATTAAAACAACTAATAAAGACCTCTCTTTTACTTATATTAATTAAAAAAAATATTAGAAGGAAAATGTTTTATTGCTCCATGTCTACAGAAAGTTTTACCCATTTTCAGACATGTTTTGGGAAGAGCTGACAACTAGTATGATCTCAAATGAAAAAGTCAGGTTATAAACTTTTGAAAAGCAGGCTTCACAATGGAAATGACAAACTGACCTTTTACTTTATCAGCATTAATGAGCCTCACTCTAATCACTCACTGTGAGTAGCTATGTGAAAACAAATGTTTCACTAAGAATAAATGTTTTGGAACATTTAAAGTAAGGATTTAAAGTAAGCATATGTTGGACATCATCCAAGTACTTGTGGTGCAATGTATTTATCGGGATTTATAATGTCCTCATATTAATTTTCTATGTAATGATGATGCTAGTTATAAGAAGGTATGTATAATGAAAAGTAGTAAGGTGAAACAGCGGATAAAAAAACACTGATTTTTTCAGACAGGAAAATTGTGCAAAGTGTTGTAGCTCTCAGACTCAATAATACACACAGCTTGATATTTTAGAAGCCGTGCAAAAATCATTCCGTCATCTTGTAGGAACATTTCAAGAATAGTAATTCATCAGTTTAGGATCTCTGTAAAACTGAATAACTATTCTTGTACATTAATGATCACTGTTGTTCAATTTGTTTGAAGTGAGACTATTATTTTGAAAACCATGGAATCCAAAGAAGTTTCAACTTTTGCAAAAGTTTGCAAGTAAGTCAGTAAGCTGAACTTAAAGGGAACATTCATTACATTGTGCACTAGGGAAGCTAATATTAAAGAAGTGGGACAAAGAACAAGCAGCATTAACACAAAGCGAGGTACATTACAATGATTCGAGAACTAGGCAGAAAAAAAATCTCAACCTTCATCAACATGGATTCTATGAGTCTCCTCTCCTAGCAATGTAGATTAGGAGGAATTCCACTTATGACAGTATGTAAAATTGAAGTTAGATCACAAACATACCCATAATGTGACTGCATATAATTAATATAATTAAACACATATCAATGGGTAAAATGTGATGTAAATGTGACAAAAATACTGACTACCAACTGATATCACCTCAGAGTGATGTGTACTCTCACTCTTCATGCCAGTGTGTGTTATACAGCACCTTGCTTACTATTTAATCTATTCCAGACATGCATTGTTTTATGCAGTGTTGTGGTAGGCGTGTTGGTCTCAGGATATTAGAGAGACAAGGTGGGCGAGGTAATATGTTTTATTGGACCAACATCTATTGGTGAGAGAAACAAACCTTCGAGCTCACTTGGAGCTCTTCTTCAGTACTGTCAACTCAAAAACATCTTTTATTGGTTAGGCCAATAAAAAATAATTACCTCATCCACCTTGTCTCTCTAATACATTGTTTTGGTATTTGTAATGGGTCTATCACTTTAGTATCTAAATGCTTTAAAAAAAATGAAGCATAAGAGACCCAAATAATTGGAGTTGTCTTTCTCTGATTCCCTTAAAGGAGAAAATCTGGGAGTACACTCTGGGAATTTGGAGACATTTTAATGATGAGGTTGGTAATATTAGTTTGAAAAATTGGACCCCAGCTCTGGATGGGCAAGATGCCTTGGCACTCATAATTGAGATATTTGCTCAGTCAGGGGAATATTCAGAAGTCAGCTGTCAAGGGAGGCCATGACAATTGTTACCAAATGCAAAGTCTTTTTGCTGCTCTTGGTCCCAGTCATTCAGCAGAAAGCCATGCAAGGGCTAAGAGGTTTTGTCATATATATAAAGGGAATGGTAAACACCTTTAAAATCCCTCCTGGCCAGAGGAAAAATCCTTTCACCTGTAAAGGTTTAAGAAGCTAAGACAACCTCGCTGGCACCTGACCAAAATGACCAATGAGGAGACAAAATACTTTCAAAAGTTGGGAGGAAGGAGAAAAACAAAGGCTCTGTGTCTGTCTGTGTGATGCTTTGGCCGGGGACAGAACAGGAATGGAGTATTAGAATTTAGTAAATAATCTAGCTAGATATGTGTTAGATTATGATTTCTTTAAATGGCTGAGAAATTAAGTGTGCTGAATAGAATGGATATTCCTGTCTGTGTGTCTTTTTGTAACTTAAGGTTTTGCCTAGAGGGATTCTCTATGTTTTGAATCTAATTACCCTGTAAGGTATTTACCATGATTTTACAGAGGTGATTCTTTTTGACTTTTTACTTCTATTAAAATCCTTCTTTTCAGAAACTGAATGCTTTTTCATTGTTCTTAAAATCCAAGGGTTTGGGTCTGTGGTCACCTCTGCAAATTGGTGAGGATTGTTACCAAACCTTCCCCAGAAAGTGGGGTGCAAGGGTTGGGAGGATTTTGGGGGGAAAGACGTTTCCAAACAACGCTTTCCTAATAAATAAACCCAGATAAACGTTTGGTAGTGGCAGCGGAAGTCCAAGGGCAAATGGTAAAATAGTTTGTACCTTGGGGAAGTTTTAACCTAAGCTGGTAAAAGTAAGCTTAGGAGGTTTTCATGCAGGTCCCCACATCTGCACCCTAGAGTTCAGAGTGGGGAAGGAACCTTGACAGGTGTGAATAAAAGGAAGAATCCACACAGATCCAGGAGACTTCCAGATATTAGAAACCAGAATGGTGCTGAGCTGCAGGGGGACAATCCTTCACAAAAGTGCTTGCTCATGAGAGGCATGAAAAATATTGGAGAAAAGGAATATGCAGCATATTACTGGCTACCGGTACTGAAGTACACTATGACCAAAGTATAGAAGTGAGTAAATGAACCAACTGAAGCCAATAATGTTAAGACAAGCCAGACAGTGGCACAGTACTGTATTGATTGAATTCCTGCCATAACATAATTATTTATGATCATCATCAAATCTTGAACACTTTATAGTAGCTTTAACTTGATAACAGAAACTAAATTGAGCACACTTCATACATCACTGTGTCATTTACAATATCAGCCTGATTCTCAAAGCTAAAGATTCTGGCAAAGAGTCCAAAAAGTAACCACTCTTGTTGATAGCATATATACCTTTAAAATACATTCAAGAATTTCTGCATTCATAGTATACCAGCAGTAAGACTTAATTTTCTTCTTGATATTGATTATGACACTAAGGAGGAAAGTTCTCAGAACTGTCCTGTTACTCAGTTAAATAGAATGGAAAACTGCAAAAGAACAAGAAAAAGGAGGAATTATAATCCAAATTAAACCAAGCAAAGATATTGTTGCTCATTTGAACATCTCTCATCTCTGCTTGTGCCTTTTGGTACAAAGCAGATAAATCTTCATAGAGGCAGATCACATCTGTTTCTGTTAACTTGGCCAGAGGCTTAATGATATGTATAAGCCTCTGGTCAAGTCTACACTGGAGAAAGTCTAAATGGAACTGAAATTGTTACTTTTGTTGTATTCCTTGATATTACAAGAATTGGGTAGCGAATTACAAGAGCTTTCAACTCCTTCATTCCTTCTTGTCCATTGTAGAAGCCACAAATCACTATAGATGTCCCAGAAAAGGTGAGGGGACAGGTATATGGGAGCCATAGTAGTAGAGCAGCTGACGAACTTGAAGGCCAGGAAAAGGAAGAGCTGGGAAGGCCTATTCCTGGAAATGCACAAAGACTTGAAAAGGGAGATTGCTAGTTTGTTGAACCTCAGTTTAAGTGCCCATTATGGGGAAGGGAGAGCAATGGTCCATTGAGGAGGCTGTGGAGCAATATCATAAGGGAAAGCAGGGTGTGATGGGGACCCATCTGAGAGGTCTTTCCTATGGACGTAGGAGTGGGATAACAAAGCCTCAAGTGGAAGATGGCGAACATATGAGGTTTTCTCCATATTTAGCATAGGCTCAAAGAAGGACATTCCAGAAATAAGGCACAGGGATGCTAGGTTCTATTAAGTGAACTCTGAGAGCTAGTACCACGGACCCTGCTTTGATAGCAGATACAGGCTTATTTTCTTCATTGGAATCTCTCTTTATACCCACTTCCCTCCATTCTCACCCAGTCTCTATATTATTTTATTCCATCTGCTCACTGCTCCATTTATTCACCCTACTTTTTTAATTAGATTTTTCTTCCCTCCACTCCCTGTTCCTTTTTTCACAGTCTCTTTTAAGTGGAAGTCAAAAGCAATAATGTTCAAGTCAAACTTCTGAACTCACACTGTTCACAGTCAGGTATAGCAGGGTTGGTTGGTTTTCAAGCAAGCAATAACCAGACCTGTGCTTGTTTAGCTGGTGAAAAGGATGAATGTCTCCAGTTTCACTAGAAGTGTGTATTGTTTTGTATAGCTTGGTCACTACTTTATAATTGTTCTTCTAAACTATTTGGCCTGAGTCCTAATTTAGTCCATCCAAAACACATTAAGGTCTACTGTGAAATATCGGTGCTGCATTGTACATATAAATCTTCCAAATTATAACACACTTAAGAATTTGAAGTGCTCCAGTAATTTTAAATACTGTAGTTTAGTTCAAGTCCACATCCCTAATCAAACTTGAAGAGCTAATAAACAAATGATGCAGCCTGAACCTTATATATTCCAAACACTCTGCATATGTTCAAACCCTGAGTTAGTTTCTAAATTTATGATTAATACTTTTCAAAATTCCAAGAGTAAAAGATGCATGAGTCAAATGCCCAGAGGTAGCACTAGTCTCCTCTCCATTAAAAATAGTGTGTGACACCAGTGATGTGTCTAACTGCTGTGAGGGAAGTATGCCACACTAGGGACAAACCCAGGTGGGAATGCAAATAGCTGTGGCCCTCCAGGGCAGAAAATACAGCATAGATTTGTAAAGTGTTTATCTATAGTCACTATTTATCAGGAACAGATTATGTCCCTGCATGGAAATGCTTGATAGGCACCAGGACACTCCATAAGGTTCCCACTACAAAGTTCTCTCTCCATTTCTGAGATTTTGGGGAAGGGGGAGGCATAATATTCTGTCTGAGGAAAGAAATACATTAGATTCTGGCGCTCAAACCATATGCCCTTCCTAAGATTTGCTGGGGTCACTTAGTAGTTTTGTGGAAGCCCTGTATATCTACACTGACTTTGGGCTGTGCCACAAAGGAACATAGTCACGTAGAAAATCACTGGGATTCACAAAGCCTGAGTTAGGCAATCAGGTTTCTTATACAATTAATGGAGGGATGTAGGGTTTTCAGAATGGGATTCAGAAAAGCCAGCACACTAGTAGGCTCCCATCCTAAACTACTCCATGGGAGATGCCAAGGGAAGGGGTGTGTCTTGACTCCCCTCTCCTCTCTGAGTTTGGCACCTAAAACTTGGTTGCAGGAAGATGTCTCACTCTGCTTGGGATACTCAACTGAAAATCGTCTCTTGGCATTAGGAGCCCATACTGATTTTGCAAGAAGAGTGTGTGTGTGTGTGTGGGGGGTAGGATGGTGGTGGTAGAGAACAATCCCTCATAAGTTTTAACCCAGTGGCTAGGGTACTCACTGGGAATGTCAGACACACCTAGTTCAAGTCCCCCTTATGTATGAGGGCAAGAAAGGATTTGAACATAGATCTGCTACCCCACAGATGAGGTTCTGAACTGGGGATAAACATTGAGAGTCACTGGGCCAGAGAGAGGGAAAGAGAGAAAAAGCAAAAGCATGAGTGTAGCCTGCTGGTTAGAGCACTCACATGGGAGGTGGGAGACCCAGAACCCCTGCTCTAATGTCTTTTAAAATTATTTATTCATAATGAAACAGCTTCAACAGGAGAGACTGAAGGATCCCTACATCAGAATATCCCTTTGCCCAATGGTTAGGGCACCCCCTGAGGGTGTGAGATCCCTCTTCAAATACTCTCTTTCCATTAGGTGAAGGGGGGGACTTGAATCATGGGTGAATCCCTCACCATTAGGCTGAAAGCTTGAGGGAGGTAGTCTTCCTCTCCCCCCAGCTGTTTTGTGCAAGTTTGAAGAAGGGTCCCAATCCTGTAGGCAAACGTGGAGCACACTTACCAGATTGAATCCCTCAGGTGAGCTAGAAAGAGGACTTTTTATCTTCCTCCAGTTCATGCATTGCACTGAGGTATAGGTGTCTGGACTCCTAGGGCTTGTTTACACAACATAATTAGGTCAACTTAATTTAGGTCAACCTGCAGCCACAGCTGTTGGTGTCCTCACCAAGAGCTCTTGTGTGACACACACATCTTCTGGGTGTGGTGTTCTGTCCTATCTAGTGGCACCGAGACCACTTAGAGAGAGACAGTCTGCTTTACAGCCTTAGCTAACAGCCAGTTGGCCTTTAGCTCATGCGGTAGAGGCTCACTCACTAAACTCCAGAGGACCCAGGTTCAATCCTGCCCACTGATGCCCAGGGTCTGTTGGCATTACAAAATGGGGACTCATCCAGGATTTCAAGTGGGAAGACTCTGAAGCTCGGGACGTGGTTTCTCAGCTAGGGGAAGTATGTAACCCACACACCTCCTGGGTGTGGTGTTCTGTCCTATCTAGTAGTACCAAGACCACTTAGAGAGAGAGAGATTAATGAGTTTGCTCTACAGCCTTAGCTAACAGCAAGTTGTTTTTTAGCTCATGCTGTAGACACTCATGCACTAAGCTCCATAGGTCCCCGGTACAATCCTGCCTGCCAACAGACCTCCTGAAGTGGGGCATTGTGGGGGCACTGATAGCCAAGTGTGGCTCACCGGTGGAGCCCCTGTCCCACCCCCAGGGTGGCAGCCCAAGTTGTGAGCCTGGTGCAGGCTCAATTTCATAGCAGGGAGCCTTACAGCCGTGAAACTGACAATCTTGTCTGTTTCTTGGCAGCCTCTGGCTCAGAGGAGCAGCAGGAGGTTCACAGCTGAAGCCAAGAAACTGGCAAGAATGACAGCCAACAGCCAATGTAAGTAAAGTGTTGTCTACACGGACACTGCATCGCCCTAACTACACCCACATAGGCCCTATGCTTCTCATGGAGGTGGAGTTATTATGTCAGTGTAGCAAGTCATTTACTTTGGCGGAAACAACATTCTAGTGTAGACAATGACATAATTAGGTCAATGTAAGCTGCCTTACATGGACCTAACTTTGTAGTGTAGACCCAGCCCTAGTGTGGGGCTGCTGCATGCATGCCCAGAGGCAGAAACACAGGCACCTCATTTTACTACCTATTTTACTTCAACTATTTAGACACTGATTGAGTTTAGACACCTACAGTGGTCGGTGGCACCTGAACAGGGGTTTGTAAATCCCAGGGAATTTTGAAAGGTGCCTAACGCCTTTTGTGAATTTGAGTTGTGAATGCCCTTTGAGTCCCCTACCTGCTTTGTCCCATCATCCTATCAGGATAACTCCACTGAAATCATGCTGCTGGGATTTTGCAGCTGGAATCTGCCTTGGGGAGTCTAGTTAAGGGAAAAGCCCAGAGAAGTGACTGCTCCTCAGGAAAGCTAATACAGTATTGTTTATAATCGTTTGGGTGCTGACAATGTGTGTCAACTCACTGATGCTACCACACATGCCCACACCTAGCCTTGTCCACCCTCTGCCCACACACCATTTCCAAACCAACAGGGGCCCATGACATATGAGGAGAGAAAGTTTTGTATGCAGTGGGGACCCTCCCTGTAGACTCACCAGGGCAGGGTAATATATTGAGACAATATACCAGTCTGCATCAGCTGTTTGTATTTCAAAATACTAAAGCTATCTGCAAAAGGTGATGGCTGATTGTAATTCCCCATCCCATCAACAATCTCTTTGACATTCCAAGGACTTCACTAAGTTAATGTTCTAGAATACAGTGTCAACAAATAAAACAAATATCCTTTTTGTTATACATTAGTTTTTACTAAATACTTCCCAGTCTACTTTGCAGACACAGTTATACCATGGTATAATATAATACCAATTAATCCCACTTGTTAATCACCTTTTAGTTTTTCATGGCGGATGGGGGATGTAAAAGGCTGAAGCTGGCAAAATGTCATTATATCACGATGAGTCCTATCGAAATTTTAGGGTCTACCATGAAAGTGTCAGCCTGTCTTTGCTGTTCTAGGGCTACTGTCATTGTATTATGATTTATGAATCAAAGTGAACTCAGTGTCATCTATTCTTATTACTCAGAAAGACATGAAATGGAACATATGGGTTTAATTTATTTGTGACTTTGTCTGGATTTCTAATATTTCATTCAAGGGAATATTCAATGTGTTGAACCAAGAATTTTTTAAAATTGTAGCTAAGACTCCACTATTTGCTGGATGAAAAGCAGTTGCTGCTCATTTAGATGGCTGAAAAATTGCAAATGGTTATAGTCTTTAAATACCATCCTTTTCTAAGTTCATTTGACTGCAAAAAGAATTAAATTGGCCTTTGGTAATGCTGATCAGCTGATTTCTCTGACCTTTTCAACATATCCTGTTTGGAGTTAAGATGAAAAAGAAAAATTCAAATATGTAATGAGAACTGGCATATTATGACATTTAATTTCTGAGTAGAGAACACTGTAAAAAGTTTGATTATAATTAAAACTAATGTTATATGGTCACTTATGCTCATTTCCTTGACTTTACCTAATTTTCAGGCCAATATTAAAAACTATTGACTAAATATACTTTACAGCAGGTTGGGACAGCTTATATTAAAAAGGGACATTTTCACCTTAGCCACTGATTTGCATATTTGTCAATTAAAGACCATGGAGACACCTGCTCTTTCCTTAATTACAGAAACTAAAGGCACACAGTACTCAGATTTCCCAAGCCAATGAACTAAATATTATTTATTGAATCAGCTTAAATGGCTGTAATGTATCTGAGATAAGGCTATACAGATAAATTAGATACTGTAAAATCAATTAACATGAAAACACAGCATAGGTGAAAATCCTGATACTTAAATATGCATCTCTTCCCCATTTCTAGACAGGTTATCCATAACTATTGTCAGTCAGAGACTGATCAATGAGCAATCACTCAGATGTTCACAGAAAGTGAACACAAAGGCGCACAAGCACAGCTGAAGTGAATGTATTTGTTTTACTTAAATGAACATTCACGGACATAGACTGTCAGCATTCACTCAATTCTAGTATTTAGAAAAAGTATATGATGTCCTGAGGGAATCTTTATTTTTAATATAGGAAATCAGATGAATGGTTCCAGTGTAGGGTATGGGAAGCTTATAAAAGATTCTTGCCCTAACAAACTATGAATGAACAAATTAATATACTAACATAGTTTAGAACTAATATTAGTATCAGTGGGATAAGTGCCGACTCAGTGGGTGCTCTGGGGCTGGAGCATCCATGGAAGAAAAATAGTGGGTGCTCAGCTCCCACCAGCCACAGATATTCAGTGGCACCCCTGATCAGATAATTGGGGGCACCTGTGATCAGTAGTACTGTTACTAATATCAGACACTAGATACTAATAGGGTATATGTAGGCTCAGGGCACCATACATATTACACAATGAAATATAAATAATTATTAAGTAAAACCCTGATGAAATAAAATAATTAATTAAAGTTAAGATTGTTTTCTCCCTGTCAGTGTAATGTTAAATTGGAACAGTAGAACAATCTATCAGTTCCACATATGAGGCACCAGATATGCAAAATTATAGTATTAAGAGCATTCAATAATCTAGCAATCTAATTGGTTGAACATCCCAAAATGTTTTATATTTACTGTAGTTGGAAGCCAAGGTATAAAGTGTACCCATGTGCCAGAAATAGTGGTATAAGGCAATTCTGAGAGGAGACTAGAATGTAATTACAATAACAATTTTTTAAGCACAAAGAGAAACGAGTTGAGTTGTCAGAAAAGGCACAACTTCCCTGCTTTTGGTGTGTTCTTTGTATGAGAATGATCTATTAGCCATCATATCTGACAACAAGCTAATTTTCAATCATTGCAGGAGGAACAGGAAGAGGGCCTCAGAAGGGCAATGCCCCTAAGATCCAGGCTCACATGAAAGGGCTGGGGACTGGAAGTGGAGTGTCAGATCTGTAGATGGGCATGGGCCCCCAGAACACATAACAGGGGATGGAGAGGGGCTCAGACTCCCCAGTGGGACAAAAGCCCTGAAGACAATAGCTATGACTTCAACTCCTGAAACTCCTCAGCCTCCACAGAGTTCCTACCAAAAGTCATCCTCAGGCTATTGCTTCTGGTTTTCTACTAAGCAGAATTACCCATAGTGCTTCAGTTCCTGTTGAATCCTTACTGCTCCATCTATAATTATTTACAGTGTCTCATGGCAGTTGCTTTCAGGAAGTACCGATTCCTCAGTGGATCCAGACTTACTGAGGAGAAGAAGAGTAAATTTCCATTTATACCGGGGCCAGATTGTGGCCTCCCAGATTCCCAAGTTGAATAGACCTTCCAAATACAGATATCCTCCCTTCCCAACTTCCTATAACCTTGGAAGGATCTCTGCAAGGGCCAGAATACATGTGGGGAGAGGACTAGGGGTTGGGTAGCCCGAAATGGGATGTGGATAAAGATTGGTACCTTGTTTCTTAGGCAACTGCACCATCTTTATGGTGTTATCCCACTTATGGTGGGTCTCTCTCTTTAAGGTGGGTCCTAGGGGCAGCAGTGGCCAGAGGAGTTTCTGGTAGCACAGTTCCATTGGATCTGCTCTGTCAAGGAGTATCAGCAGGGGTTCAGGTAGCACAGGGAATTTATGTTCACAGCGCTGAACTCCTGTGGATCCCCCAGGATCCTCCAAGCTGGGGGTAGGCCTTGCAATTCCTGTGGGAGAGCAAACAAGATCACTCATATAACACAATGATTATGGAAAACTCCATGAGGGGATCCTCACTGAGATTTTCTCTGCATCTTTCCTCAGTCAAAGGGGGAAAGAATGAGATGCAATGGCAGTGCAGATGGACAAGACAGCGGTAGAGTCAACAGAAAGAAACCTATAGTATACTGATTTTACAGTGCTTTTCAAAAAGCTACACCATTGCACTCCTCTAAGCTAAATAGGTCTCATCTTTCCCTTTATACTCTCACATTCAGAAGCCGAATCATATGAAGTTTCAATGGATACAAATACTTTTAGTCTATTTTTAAAAAGTGCTGACACCCACATCTCCCACTGAAATCAGTTGGGGCTCTGGATTTTCAGGCCGTACCACTGAGCTTCTCTCCAGCCCCAAAACATGCACTGCCACACACAGTCTCAGTCAAGAAGGTTTAGTTCTTTATCAGAGGCTATCAAGCAAACAGAAAACAGCTTTAACTTCATCATTAGCTCCGAGCTTCAGGGCCATCCCTCCCAAGGGTCTCTGGCACTTCAGCTTGTCATAAAAATAAAGGGAAGGGGAAACCCCTTTAAAATCCCTCCTGACCAGAGGAAAAATCCTCTCACCTGTAAAGGGTTAAGAAGCTAAAGGTAACCTCGCTGGCACCTGACCAAAATGACCAATGAGGGGACAAGATACTTTCAAAAGCTGGGAGGAGGGAGAGAAACAAAGGGTCTGTGTCTGTCTATATGCTGCTTTTGCTGGGGATAGAACAGGAATGGAGTCTAGGTATGTGTTAGATTATGATTTCTTTAAATGGCTGAGAAAATAGCTGTGCTGAATAGAATGAATATTCCTGTCTGTGTGTCTTTTTTGTAACTTAAGGTTTTACCTAGAGGGATTCTCTATGTTTTGAATCAATTACCCTGTAAGGTATTCACCATCCTGATTTGACAGAGGTGATTCTTTTCTTTTTACTTCTATTAAAAGTCTTCTTGTAAGGAAACTGAATGCTTTTTCATTGTTCTAAGATCCAAGGGTTTGGGTCTGCGGTCACCTATGCAAATTGGTGAGGATTTTTACCAAACCTTCTCCAGGAAGTGGGGTACAAAGGTTGGGAGGATTTTGGGGGGAAAGACATGTCCAAATTCAGTTTTTTCAGGAACCCAGATAAAGTTTGGTGGTGGCAGTGAAAATCCAAGGGCAAAGGATAAAATAGTTTGTACCTTGGGGAAGTTTTAACCTAAGCTGGTAAAAGTAAGCTGAGGAGGTTTTCATGCAGGTCCCCACATCTGTACTCTAGAGTTGGGAGTGGGGAAGGAACCTTGACACAGCTACTGGCATCTTCCTAGTCAGCTCTGCTCCCTTATTGGATCAGCAGCCACAGAGTTTCTTCTCTGTCCCCTTGCACTGGGGACTCACCCCACAAGTCAGTTCCACTCTAGCATGGTTTTCCCTCCTCAGGGCTCAACCTGTTTCAATCCTTCCTCTCCAAGCTGCCTACTAGCAGCCCTTTATACGCACAGGTGTAGCCCAGCTTTCTTTAATTTGCTGGATTAGGCTCACCTGCTCTGATCCAGGAGAGCTGGCTTAGTCTATTACCCATTACAGGCCACTTATTTTTAATTTAAAAACAAAGATAAGGAAACTGAGGGGAAGAAAACTTGTATAACTATGGCTTTGCAGCTGGAATTCTATGACCTTTGCTTCTTACCTTAATCGTAACTGTCTCACGGATAACTGGTGATCTCACCACCTGTTTCTTGTATGAACCCAACCCCCATCTTATATTCTTAAATTCTGATCTCTTTGAGGCACAGACTATATTCTCATAAGTATGTACAGTATCTAGCACAATGGGGCACTTATACCTAATGGAGTCCTTTAGATATTATCATAGTCTAAATGAATAGTAATAATATTTGGTTGAAGCTGCATTTCATTAATTTCCTTTCTTCAGTATTTTCCACAGATTCTTCTTATGATCTAAGTGAACCAACAATAGGATAAATAGGACTCTATTTGCATACATTTTTCGATTAGGGTGGACCATTACGATCATCTAATTCTATGGTACAGGCCATAGAAATTCACACAGTAATTCCTGCATCGAGACACTGTCATAACAGTTACTTGCATAACTTCCCCATAGTTTCACTATACTCTTAAGAATATACTCTTAAATATAGGCAGAACTATATATCCTAAAAATAGTGATCATTCTTTTTCCTACATATATAATGGACATGTCTACATCTTAAAGGTTTTGGAAAATATTGCTGATGTAATGTTACTAGTTGTTTTTGGCACATCTTTCTTTTTTTGGATTATTGCTTAGATACGTGTGAAAATGAACTCATCATATGTGATGATCATTTGGATGTGTGGTACTTAGCTTTGCACATTGTTGGATGTAGTCTTGAAGACTTCATTGTTGGCTTCTTCTCCTCTTGCTTGAATTGACTTTGGAAGGTCTGATATTTCTCTCACATTCAGTATCATTCTCTGTTGAAACACCTCGCAATATACAGGTTACTCGATTCTACTTTATATTCTTTCTTAAGCAGATTTGTAAAGGAAATGTTGACAAGAGCAGTCTGGTGCATTGTTGTAGCATATACAACAAAAAATATTTTTCCTCATTAGCCTAAACGTACTGAATTAAAGTCAATGGATGATTTGAAAGTCATGAAAAATTCAGAATAGTAAAAAGGAAAAAAAGAGTAATTGAAAGCAGTTCAAGGAAAGCCTGAGGCATCTGAAGACAGACATCATTGATGCAAGTCAAGAGATATATTAAAGATAGGTAAGGCCATGTGGGAATTATAATTAGCCAGCAAAGGAATGTGGTTGCCTAGCTTCTAACAGCAATATAAACAATTGTAGACGGGCTTAAGTGTTTCCCTTGCTGATTGATATCATTGATAGGAATGTAAAAATTTCTCATGTGCCAACTTGGCTAGCAAGGGTACTCTTTCGCTTTATTCTTTGACCAACTATAATTAATGCTTAAATTTGATCTACAGTCAATGAAAAGAAAGTGCGGAAAAAGAACCCATAATATATTATGATATTATAATCCAGTGTGGCCAGAATTGTCTGTCACAGTTGGACCTATCATCATAAGAAGTTACAGCAAGTCAGCTACTATAAGCACCTGATACAAACAATAATATATGGATAAAAAGGAGAGAAAAGAAAACTGAAATTAAATTTCTCTTATGGCTCCTGATCCCAAACCCAACCTATAGAAAGCAACTAGCTTATTGCTGGATCTACAGATGAGTCAGCAGTGGCACCCATACAGCTGTAAGTATTTGGCGTATAGTTGTTTGATCTTCAACTTGCTACACTGACAAATTTTGGAGGAGGAGCTGTTGTAGAGAGTCCAAGCCTTGTCTACTGACAGTAACTGTAATAATTCTCATCAACAAGAAGCTGTGTTCTTGAGCCAAGGCCACTGCTCTTACATTCTGCACCTGGCTCTGAGTCACTATCAGACTGCCTTCCATTATCCACAACTGAAGTCTCTTTGGAAAAGATTTAGTCTGACTGGAAGTTGATGAATACAGATGGTACTGTCACAGTTATAGGGTAACTGCACTTGTATTCCCCCTCCACAGTCCCTCGAAGGCAGACTTACAGGTTTCTGATATCCCTCTCTCCTGACCAGTGATTTTAAGGCTCAACAGCTCCTTGGATTTACACTGTGATATCCCCAGCAAACCAGATTGCCTAAACAGGCCAGCGCCCATGCTCCATTTTCTTTCTGACAGTTGTGACTTGCATATTGCCTGCAGTTGTAGGTTATCAGACAGATCCTTTCAAACAAGCACATTTATTCTTAATGAAAAAGCTTTGCGGAGAAAACATATTAAAACAATAAAAGCCCCTGCACAAATGCTAAAAAGCTTACCAGAATCAACCTCCAACTCCAATCTGGGTCTCTGATAGGTTTTAGTGCTTCAAAATCCACAACTGGATATTCCTCACGGTTATAAGTTCATCTGTCTTAGATCCAGAATGAGAATGAGGTCTGGGAAGAACATCCATTTATTTATACAGCTTGGTTCTTTGATCTTGGCCTTCTGTAACAAATAATCAGCAGACCGATCTCCTTTGGGTATAGCTTCAAAAGCCTAGTTTTTTGCATAACTGGAGCTGGGTAATTTGCATTAACCTCTCCCCAGGGATCGCCCAGGAAATTAACTTAACATTTACTGTCCCAAAACTTCATACTTGTCTGCTAGATTTTCAATATAATCTTTTGATCTCCCATATCTTACATCTGCCATATCTCCCCCGTAAAGAGGTTACATAGACTAATACCTTAAATTTAGTAGAATAAGGTCTTTCAATGTGATGGCAAGAAATTGCCCTATTTGTTACAGGTACTGCCATCTGGCCATTTCTTCATTCTTGTTGGCCCTCCAAGAGGTTTGGGTCTTTTGCCATTCATTCAATAATACAAGAGGAAGAGAAACGGACAGTGTATCCTTAATGGTGCTAATTTATTGTGTCTATTGTCTGTTCAAGATGATATTCAGCACAAACACTGTGTTAGACATCTCCATAAGAATACAGCAGCAAGGACACCAGGAGTGGAAGTGGAAAAGTAAAGACTATCACAAGTTTGTTGTTACAAAACCCTGAAGTGGCTGTGATCAGCTTTCTTTTTTGTAGCTTTCCCTTTTTCATTATGCGTCAGTCTCTGAAATCCTTACTCAAACAAAACTCAGTGGGCTCAGTTCAGCACTTCCAGCAGAAAGAGTCCCATTGATTTCAGTGGGTGTTTTGCCTGAGTAAGCACTACAGGATATGTTTCCATGTTCAGACTCCTGCTCTCATGTTGTTTTTAAGCTTTAGTCTGGATTCCAGTTTTGTCTGAAGTCTTTCCAGGCTGGTAGCAGAGGACTCCCTGTAGAAGCCCAAACCTGTGGAACATACTTACCACAAATGATCTGAAAGAACCCATTTGTAATAGGACCTGGACATAACGTAAAGATTACTTATTTGCTATGTTTTTTTAACTTTCATTGCGAAAGTGCCCCTTTATGACACAAAAAGACACCTGGTGAGCTATAATAGTGATTTACCTTTCTACCCCTAGGTACTGATTATGTATTTTTGCATTTGACTATGGTAAAGATATTACAGCATGTGTGCTGAAGAAAAAAGAGCAACAGTAAGAGTAAGAGTAATGGTAATAGTTCTGGTAATTAACAAAAACTATTCAATAACATTTGTAAAATGCTTTGGGATCCACCTGCATGAACGGGTCTGGCTAACTATAAGATCATTATTAGTTTAATACTTAAAAAAAACAAACCCTTAACCATCCCAATTGAAATGTCAAGGCAAATGAACAATGCTCCCTAGAACATGGGAGAGAGGTAGGGACGAACACTCACATCTACGGTCCTCAGCCCCAAGTTAGACCCCTCTTCTGGTTTAGGCACCTAAATCAGGTCCGTCCTTTCTCGTGAAAAACAGAGGAGGAGAAGGTAGTGAGCTCCCATATACCCAGTATCCCAGTGGTTAGAGAACTCCCCTGGGATTGCCCCTTTGTATTAAATAATTAAATATTAGAGCAGAGATTAGAATCTGCATCTTCCAAGAGTTTGCTAACCACTGAGCTATAAAGTCATTCTCACTCTCTCTGGCCCAGTGACTATTGAAGTAGTTCATACACAGTAGAATAACTTCAGCAGGGGAGCTGAGAGGGTCTCCTTCCAGAAGAGGAGTGTTAGCCCAGTGTTAGATTACTCACCAAGGAGGCAAGCAATCTGGGTTCAAATCCCTCCTCCAAATCTGGCAAATTGGGGATTTGAATGCTGGTCACTATATCTCAGGTGAGTCTGGCATGGAGCAGTTTTGGCTGGACTTAAATTTCTGCTGGTGCACATGAGCAAAGCACTCTAAAAAGTTCCTAGGGACTTTACTGGTGGAAACTTAAGAGTCTTGGGACTTAAGGCACCTACAGGGTTAGGCACCTTAAGGCACCTTAAGGCTTAACCGTGGTTGTGGGGATCTAAATTTTGGACATAGGCCCCTCAAGTAGCATTATGGAACCTAAATTCCTTTGTGGATCTAGCCCTATATATCCAAGCTTTACATTTTCTTCTCTTTAGAGTCTCCATCTATGTACCTACATTCCTAGGTGGTGCATCTCATACAGTATATGAACACTTTTTCTTCCGTCTTGCATTTTTGGTTGAACCTACATAGAGCAAGCCTAGCAGATGAGACAAGGGAAACTCACATGCAGTAAGGTACTTACAAGCAGGGCAAGTTTTCAGAGCCATTCTAATTCTTGTGCGCTTTGCCAAAGCAAGTACAGATGATGCTGATTGTATTAAGACTGTTTAAGGTAAATCAGCTGCAGTTCTTACAGCAGATTCAGAATATTGCTTCTGCATATTAAAGTGAGCTTACATTTTTAAAGTGTTTGAAGTGAATTATACTACTTAAACAATTTCAGGCTGCTTGAACCAGCCTAGTGCTGATGGTGCTTAAGTCAACAAAAAGAAGATAAGACTTACTGCTATAGTTTGTTGAAATATTAATACCGGTTTCACCTGTAAAAATAATAAATTCTTTAATAAAGATAGCTGTTGTTTACAAAAGTTTGCAGAAGATGGATTTTGTCTGGGACAACTAAAATGTGAATATCATGTAATGTTGCCCTTAAAAATTTAAATTAAAGTCAAAATTGTGGCAGCAAAAACTTCTTGTTCATTTGAAATCTCAATTCCCAATTCTTTTAAAAAATGGATAATTTAAGTACCGTACTCCTCTTATGATTGTTTGCACACTAAACATTTATCTGCAGATATATATCCTCAGATTCAGAGAGGCCAAGCAGCTACATGAGTGACAAAAGGCTTAAAATGTTAAACGGTTGAACTGAACTTCAATGATAGAACCAATGGGCACTTAGTGCTTGGCAGTGAAATGCTGTGCCATTCCCTGTATGTATGCTGATAATCAAAGCATTGTATAGAGTGAATGCCACTTCAGTTTTATGAGCTTTTTATGTGACGTGGCATATCAAATCTGCCAAGCAAAGGACAATCTGGAAACGGGTCATCAGAATGGACTCTGACACTGTTTGACAGACAAGAGTGAAGACAAAGAACAAAAAAGAAAAAGGAACTGGCCTGCATACCAGTAGAGACTGACTAAAACAAAAGCACATTTTTATTCCATGTACTGGAATAATATGTAACTTAATAAATGCAGGCAGTGGTTTCCTTGAGGGATTTAAAAAATGTACTACTTTGTTGAATTTCTGCTTCTGGCATGCTTGTTCCTTTCAGACCATTACCCTTTTTTCTCTTCCCTTCTTCCACCCAGATAAATAAAAGTGATCACAAAAGTAATCTTTTAAAACTAAAATGCCTGATACTACTCCACACACACTGTGGGAAAACCCATAGAAATTTCTGATAAGCAATCTGAAACCATTACACTCTACAGTGGTTCTGATGGGAAGATATTACACAATCATTTATCACTGCACAGTAAACTTGTTCTCTAATGTCATCAAGTTGTTAAAATACTAAAGCTGTTGACAGTCTAACCTAAATGAAGGGCGGTCATCTCATTGCTTTATTGTTGGCTCTTACAGGGAGACATCATTTATACTAGCATGCTCATCAGGAGAATAAAGAATCTCACTATTGGAATGGAAGGGTTAATGTTTCCTGTTGTTGTTGTTATTTATTATTATTATTATTATTATTATTATTTGTTGAGGACTGAAAACATGGTCTGTGCTGTACATAATCCTTATCTGAAGGAGCTCTCAACCTAAACAGATAAAAACACAAAACCCATAGGGACTCCTAAAGACAGGCCTTGATCCTTTAACTGAATTAATTTGGGTAAATATTTACACATGAATAGAGACCTATTTAAGTAAATGAGACACCCCTCACATGGAGCTGAATGCAGTGTCAGGGCCTAAGATTCAACCTTAGACCCTTTTTAAAGAGCTCTTTCTTTTTCTCCATTTGATGTTCCAGAGAATGAGTGTTTGTGGGCTTTCAGGAGGCAACAACTTACAATGACGTCTTTGATAGGAGAGGGTAGTTGGAAGAAGGAAAAATTTGAAGGTGGGAGGTGAGAATCATTGCTGAATTAGCTTGAACAATAAGATGAAAACATGAATTTTAACTCCCTGCGGTAATAAATTGGGAGAGGGGGGCAGGAATGGAGGGGGGACACTTTTTTCTCCTATCTTTATAAATAAAGATAAATAGTTTTAAAGGAAAATTATAACCCTCCAAGATCTGAAGCATCCTTTGTTCCTAGTACAATTCAGGTCTGTTCTTAAGGCTGTCTGTGTAAGTATGATTTAGGTAGATGTATTAGTACAATATAATAGCTGTATAACATGCTGATAACTCCAGACATGTTAGTTTCTTGACTAAGAAAGTATTAGGTACATTTTATACTGAGGGTTTTTTTTTTTTCATTCTTACAATAAGTTGTTTCATTGTAGAATTAATTATCTAATTTTTGAGAGCAAATACAGTAACTAATACTCATTTAATTTATGTACTAAATAATGGCAGATTAAGAATGTATTAAGGAGTGCAAATTCCCATTTCAGTCCTTTGAAGTAGCTTTCCAGTAAAAAGCTAAATGTCATGAACAATTATAGAAATATCAGAAAAATTCTCTGTTTTGAGGTATTCTCTCAAGAAGTCATGGAAATAGTGGGCAATAATTGCAAATCTTTTTTCATTAGCAAATTAGCATTTATTGGATTGTCCTTAATTCTTTCTGAGAACTTACTCTTTCATCTTTTTACAGGTTTGTGAAAAGTCTTATGTGCATGGATACTCAACACTAGGTCAGGTTACCAGCTCATTATGCTCCCCAGGAAGTGTAACTTTTTTTTTTTCTTGTAAAGAAATTCTGGAATTCTATGATGTAAAAAGCACAAGATAAGATGGCTATTTGGTCCAGATGTTAGATTCCATGCTGCACCCAGCTTCAGCAGAGTAGGAGAACTGTCAAATTATGGGCCCCAGATTTTTCAAGCTATGCTCTTTAAATTGCATCAGCTGGCTATATCCCAAGAGGCCATACACCAGCTGGTTTAGCTATAGTGCAGTGCCCCCTGGCCATTCCACCTCCTTGCCCTTGGGCACCTCCTCCCCACCCTTTGTACTACGATTTGTGGAGAGGTAGGCATGGGAGCCATTTATTCTGGCTCACTGTCTTCTGAAATCTCCCACACACTGGGGGAAGTCCACAGCAGAGGACTTGTCTGATAAATGCAAAAGGGGCAGAATGGGGCAAAGCCATCTTCCTCTTTGTACATCTGGAGAGTGGGAGAGAAAAATGTGAGCAATTATACAATCATAGAAGATTAGGGTTGAAAGAGACCTCAGTAGGTCATCTAATCCAATCCCCTGCTCAAAGCAGAACCAACACCAACTAAATCATCCCAGACAAGGCTTTGTCAAGCCGGGCCTTAACCTCTAAGGATGGAGATTCCACCACCTCCCTAGGTAACCCATTCCAGTGCTTTGCCACCCTCCTAGTGAAATAGTGTTTCCTAATATCCAACCTAGACCTCCCCCACTGCAACTTGAGACCATTGCTCCTTATTCTGTCATCTGCCACCACTGAGAACAGCCGAGCTCCATTGTCTTTGGAACTCCCCCTTCAGGTAGTTGAAGGCTGCTATCAAATCTCCCCTCACTCTTCTTTTCTGCAGACTAAATAACCCCAGTTCCCTCAGCCTCTCCTCGTAAGTCATGTTCCCCAGCCCCCTAATAATTTTCGTTGCCCTCCGCTGGACTCTCTCCAATTTGTCCACATCCCTTCAGTAGTGGGGGGACCAAAAATTGACACAATGTACAATATGTCTTGGGCAACTGAGCCAGGGAGAAATAATTGCAGAACAGAATATAAATATGGTTGTGACAGGTAGGTAGCTAAACTGAGAGTAACAGAAGAAAAACACAAACGAAAACAAAAAGATGGTCCAATCATCCCCCTATCCACGTTGCTGGTTTGCTGTATTCTCCTTCCACAGCTTTGGTTTTGTTGTCTGTATTTTTATCTTTACACAATAGTAACAATCCTTGCAGCTCTTCAGATACTTATAAAAGGTGCTTAAAAACAGTCATACACAGTCCACAAACCAGACAAGTGCCCATATAGATGGGAAGAATGGTATTATTTATCTAGCAGTAGCACCCAAAATAATCTAGGCAGTGTCCAGACATAAATAAACAGCCAATGCCATGCCATTCCACTGCAGTCTATTGTGTAAAGATAGAAACAGACAACAAAACCAAAGCTGTGGAAGGAGAATACAACAAACCAGCAACATGGATAGGGGAATGATCGGGCCATCTTGGTAATTGTAGTTTGTTTTGGTATAAATCAATATAGGAATTAATGTTGTTGTTGACCCATTTTGAGTATATGTCATGGCAGACAAGGATTTTAAGGAGGGATTTGAGTGAAGTGAAGTTTGTCTGTCAATCTAAAGTACTTACATACTAAAGTAAAGTACCCGTATATGGCCCACAGCACCATAGTATATGATTGCCTGATGACCTTAACGTATTTATCCTCCCAACACAGCACAACATCCCTGTGAGGTAGGGAAGAACTATACATCCCCATTTTACAGACAAGTATAAAGAGAATAAATGACTTCTCTGTGGTGATATGAAGAAGTCTGTGGTAAAGCAGAGAACTGAACTCCTGTTTTCTAAGTGTCACAGTGACAACCTAAGCCATTCCTGGGACAGTAAAGGCATTCATTGCATAGGGGTGGCAAGGAAAAAAACCCACAGTGATAATTGATGGAGAAAGTGACAAGCAGAATGCCAAGGCTGGAATCTGCAAAGCAAAGAGCATGTCGGGAGCAACACAATAATGGACACAGTGGCCTAAACAGGAGAGGTAGAGTTACAAAGTGTCTGAAAAGCAGGGAAAGGAAATTTAAATTTGATGTGGTAGAGACACCGGAGCCAATGCAAGTATTTAAAAATGGGGCCAGAACAATGGGCCAGACACAATAACCTAGCAGCTGTTTTCTCTATTTTGGTGGAATAGTGGGTGATGTGGATAGCAGGGAAGCCACAGAGGCGGAGATTTCAGTAACCTAGATGAACATGATGAGGGCCTTGACAAGACAAGGCTGTTTGAACAGAAAGAAAAAGGTAGGTTCTTAGACATGCTGTGCAGAAATTAGGACAGGATTAGGACACCATCTTAGAGTTTGCAGCAAAAGTGACTTCCAGGTGACAGGGAAGTGTGGTACAGTCAGGAGTGGCACAGAAGTAGAGGGAGTATGAAGGATTTAAGAGGAAGAATAAGAACGATAGTTTGGCCCATGTTACGTTTGAGCTGACAGTGAGTCAGGCAAGAGGCAATATCAGAGAGACAGGCTGAGATGTGGGTTTGGTTAGAAGGAGACAGGTGAGGAGAGGGAAGATAGAAATGTGAGTCATCAACAGAGAGACTGAAGTAAAAACTATTGGAAGAGATGAAATCATTAAAGAGGAGAAGCAATTGAGAGACCCAGTGAAACCTCCATAGGGACTGGGAGATGCACCATAATCTATGAAAAAGCTTATGAACAAATCTCCACCATGCTCAAATGTTTATCCAAGGTTTTATTTAAAAATAAATCAACTCTATGATATTATCGTGTTATTTGAAAAACAATGTACTCATATAATAAAGAGCTAACACTATGTCTACACTGAGTTAGGGGTTTGATTTCCCTGCGTGTGTACACATACTCATGTTGGCTCTCATAGAGCTAGTGTGAGTATGAATAGCAGTGTAGCAGCAGCGAAGGCATGGCTAGTCTATATCAAGTATGTATCTACTGATTTCAGGCAGGTACGTACTCAGCACAGCTAAGCCATGCCTCCTCTTCCGCTACCCGTGTTACCAAGGCTACATGGCTATTTATACACACACTAGTTCTCTTCAAGCTAGCATCAGTCTGTGTACATAGGCAGGGAAATCACACCCCTATGTAGTGCAGACATAGCCTAAATCATATTGCATGTGGGAAAAGAGTGAAAAGTTAATGTTGAACACACTGTCTTAATTTCACCAATTCCTGACTTTCACTTTGAAAGTGTAATGTTCTTTAGAGTAAATGCACCATGTGTACCATGGAAATAGCTGTTTGAAGGGCTAGCAATTATAAGGAGTACTCAAAAACTCTGACTTCTCTACCATGATTTTCCTTATTTACCTTCCAATCCAAACAATGGACATGCACTAGTCAGCTTACTGGATATGGAACTTCAGGAAGCTTCTTCATAAAGTAGGTCTCTGTGCTAGGTTTTGTTTTTCCCCATGAACAAGATATTCAGCTTTGATAGTGCACAATTAAATTTAAACTTTGGGACAATGCCAAATGGGAAACAACCAAGCATGAAAGAAAGGATGCTTCCCTCTCCCCATCCCCATCATCCAATCTAAAACAGCAGAGGACAAAGTAGAATCCCAGCCTGCACCCAAGATCGATTTACACGCAGTATGGACAACTAAACCAAAGGAATTAAAGACAATACTCAACATTTAATGTTCATTGGAAATCTTCGTGACAGGGAGTCAAAGAGCAAGTGAATGCCCACAGTTCAAGTGCAAGTCTTCAATCACACCAGTATTATGGCTGTTTGGGTTTCTTTTTGTGGCTGTTCAGTTTCTGAGTGCATCTTGAGAACAGATATCATTCATTCTCATGCAGGATTCTATGCCAAGCAGATTGGAAGTAGTCCCATATATAATACCCCCACAACTTTGTAAACATTTAATTTAATTAGGTGTTTTTGGTGAATCATACTCATTTAATTGAATAAGGCATAAACTATGAATCACTAAAACCATATGTTTGATCCCTTCATTATTTATCAGAGTTCAGAATGTAATTATCTTCACCAGTTATGCAAATCGCATACGCACTTGTCATCTATGAAACATGTGATTGTGAAATACCACAAATGGATGAAGCTCTCCCTCCTACATACAGTATGTGAAAAAAAATCATGACAAAAGTTGGTTATAAAAGTTTCTTCAGCCTGAAGCTTCTGTAACTAATCCCTTGATTTATATGTGATTTTTATGCTCCTAGTTTCCTCACAAGTTATGAAATAATCATACCCTGGTTACTCTAACCAACTGCCACATTATATCTTACTCACACTACACAACTAAAGCTGTGCAGGTATACAAATAACCACATTTGCAGAGCAGGTACTGAATGTTTACTCACAGCTGGCAGGTCAACTCAAATTATCTGCAAAAATCCACATTAGTCATTTATTTGACAAAAAGACACTATAAAGACACACTACATGTTGGTAGAAAAAATATAAGAAAAGATGGGAAACAAAAGTTTTCTGTGTCTGACCTAGTGTATTATGCTCCATTTTGGATTTATCCTGAAAAGTGCTGAGCACCTTCATAGCCTTATTCTCAGTATCGATACTGTTGTCTATTTTTCAGATGCCTAATAAAGAGATGTATGGTATCTGTCTCAAAAAGAAATTGCCCAGACAACCAGCAAGAAATACATGTATATATTATATGCCTAAGAAGGAAAAAGACAACAGGAAACGGATTTGTTATTAGGTCTAGCAAAACAACACATTTCCTTTTAGGAATTATTAATTAGCTAATGTTTGTAATGTACTTGAAAAATATAATTCTCTGCTTTTTGTAAATGCTACAGGTTATCATCCTTATTATTATGACCTGGGAAAATATATTCATTAATTTTGGAGGCCACCTAGACACCAATTAGATGCACAGGTCAGCTAAATGTATATTTTTGTATCTATTATGTAGCATATTATCATATAAATAGAGAAAAAAAGGACCTAGAAAGTAACCTAGTCTATTATGCTGCCAGTACAGAATTGTTCCCTGCTGTATATTTCCTAATGCATTGCATATATGTGCAACTGAGCCAAAAGCTATTACCATTAATAATTCATATTTATATACTGCCCTAAGTATATTAAGGGGGAGATTTTCAAAGGCAAAAATAGGAAGTTAGGCACCAGCTTGCATACAGACTTCCAAGAGAATTAGGCATCTAACTCCCATCGGCTCTTTTGAAAATCCCAGGCTGTATAGTCCCTGCCCTGAAGATTATATAAAGTATAATTGTGCCTATTAAGTAGAGGCCCATACTGGGAAAAATGTGATCTGCACTCTCACCCCCTTCCCACCCGCTCCCCCACTTCAGGAGATCCAGAAAGCATTATACCTCATACAGCTAATGATCAGGACCAGTAGTAGATTATTTTCCTCAAGATCAAGAGGGCACAGTTCCTTTCCTGGGCTCTTCCTGGGGCAATGCACCTCTTATTAAAAGTTAGATTTTAAAGCACTTCCTTGCAGATAATTTATATACATAAAAGCATGCTAATTTCACTAAATAAATTAATTGCAAATTGCTCCCCCAGCTCTACTCAAAGTTCAGTACTATAGGTCTTAACGATCCACAATCTAGCAGCTCTTTGTCCTTTTTTAGGTTTAGGGCAATCACAGGCCTGATAAGATTAGGCTTCAGCCTATAAAAATGACTTAAACAGAATTCTGCCTGCTATCCAACTTCATGATTTTTCTGCCTACCTTGATTTAGTTACCTTTAACTCTTCCTCCACATGTATGGAGTTTAGCTTATCTTTTTGTAGCTTATGAGTATAGACAGTTAAAGGCTTACAAGAACACCTTCATTTCAGAGTCTGAAATCTTGAGTTGTGAGTTTAGTAAAAGTCATGCTGGTATCCACAAAGATATGACTATTTTTGGAATGATTTGTGTGGATTTGCCTCAAACTGCACTTGATGACAGAGATGCTTGTGCATCTTTGTCCTTCTGTGTAGGACAGGAATATTTTCCCTTGTCCCCATGTGCCTAGTGTCTCTGATTGGTGTATCTAATTGATTTTTCTGTTTCAGAGATTTGGAGAATTGCCAGTTTCCTGGGGCTGTCTGAAGCATTTTTGTAGATCTATCCACTCCCCCTTACTTTCTTTATGAGCTTTCTCCAATTGTCAGATGTGCTGTATTTAAGTAATTGTCTTTTAATTTTTGTCTTGTTTAAGTGGGACATTGAAGGGAAGCATTTCCCTCAGATCACTGCTTTGATGTGCTTCCCAACTAAGAGAGGATCCGTATTCCTCCTTAGAATGGGGGATAAATACCAGATGAAGGACTTGCTCCATAGATGTCACAAAGAGCTTCAACAGGAAAAACTGAGGGAGCTCCCCATCAGAATATCCCATAATGAGGTAGGATCAGAAGCTAAAATGGGAACAGAACAAGTTAAAAATTACTTACACATATTAGATGTCTTCAAGTCACCAGGGTCTGATGAAATGCATCCTAGAATACTCAAGGAGCTGACTGAGGAGATATCTGAGCCATTAGTAATTATTTTTGAAAAGTCATGGAAGACGGGAGAGATTCCCAAAGACTGGAAAAGGGCACTATATTGCCCATCTATAAAAAGGGAAATAAGGACAACCCATGGAATTACAGATCAGTCAGCTTAACTTCTATAACCAGAAAGATAACTGAGCAAATAATTAAGCAATACATTTACAAACATCTAGAACAGTGGTTCCCAAACTTGTTCTGCCGCTTGTGCAGGGAAAGCCCCTGCTGGGCCAGGCCGGTTTGTTTACCTGCCGCATCCACAGGTTCGGCCGATCGCGGCTCCCACTGGCCGCGGTTCGCTGCTCCAAGCCAATGGGGGCTGCTGGAAGCGGCAGCCAGTACGTCCCTCAGCCCGCGTCACTTCCAGCAGATAATAAGAGGCTAGAAGATAATAAGGTGGTAAGTAACAGTCAGCATGGATTTATCAAAAACAAATTGTGTCAAATCAACCTGATAGCTTTCTTTGACAGATTACAAGCCTTGTGGATGGGGGGGGGGAAGCACTAGAGGTAGTATTTCTTGACTTTAGTAAAGCTTTTTATACTGTCTTGCATGACCTCCTCATAAATGAACTCAGGAAATGCAACATACATGGAGCTACTATAAGGTGGGTGCAAAACTGTTTGGAAAACTGTTCCCAGAGAATGGTTATCAGTGGTTATCACAGTCATGCTGGAAGGGCATAATGAGTGGGGCCCCACACAGATCAGTTCTGGGTCCAGTTCTGTTCAATATCTTCATCAATGATTTAGATAATGGCATAGAGAGTAAATTTATGAAGTTTGCAGAGGATACCAAGCTGGGAGCGGTTGCAAGTGTTTTGAAGATAGGATTAAAATTGAAAATGATTTGGACAGACTGGAGGAATGGTCTGAAGTAAATAGGATGAAATTCAATATGGAAAAATGGAAAGTACTTCATTTAAGAAGGAACAGTTAGTTGCACATATAAAAAATGGGAAATGACTGCCTAGGAAACAGTACTGTGGAAAGGGATCTGGGGGTCATAGTGGACCACAAGTTTGAGTCAACAGTGTAACACTGTTGCAAAAAACGTGAACATTATTCTGTGATGTATTAGCAGGAATGTTGTAAGCAAGACACGAGAAGTAATTCTTCCACTGTACTCCATGCTGATTAGGCCTCAGCTGGAGTATTTTGTCCAGTTCTAGGTGTCATATTTCAGGAAACATGTGAACAAATTGGAGAAATTCCAGAGAAGAGCAACAAAAATGATCAAAGGTCTAGAAAACATGACCTGTGAGGGAAGATTGAAAAATTGGGTTTGTTTAGTCTGGTGAAGAGAAGACAGAGAGGGGACATGATAACAGTTTCCAGGTACATAAAAGGTTGTTACAAGGAGGCAGGAGAAGAATTGTTCTTCTTAACTTCGCGGACAGGACAAGAAGCAATGGGCTTAAATTGCAGCGAGGGAGGTTTAGGTTGGACATCAGGGAAAACTTCCTAACTATCAGGGTGGTTAAGCACTGGAATAAATTGCCTAGGGAGGTTGTGGAATCTCCATCATTTGGAGATTTTTAAGAGCACATTAGACAAACACCTGTTTAGATAATACTTAGTCCTGCAATGAGTGCAGGGGACTGGACTGTATGACCTCTCGAGGTCCCTTCCAGTCCTATGATTCTATAACCTGTGGTTAGGGCACTGAGGTGGTGGAGCCCATTTCAAATCCCTTCTCATCAACCAATGGGGGAGTTGTTTTGCGTGGCATAGGCAACCTCTAACCACAGCCACCAGATCGAGCTCTGCTGGTGAGATAAGCAGAGCAGTGCCTATCTTCTCCCAGTTCATGAATCATACTGGAGCTTAGGTATCTGGATGCCTATAGCAAGACAGAGGTGCGCATGCCCAGAGGCAGAAACATAAGCACCTGGAGAACTTTTACTGAAAAAAATTAAGTGCTGAGTGAGCTTATGTACCTACAACATTAGGCCTCAGATGAGAGAGGGTTTTATGAATATTGGTGGCAGATAAACCTTGGACTTAGGTACCCAAAGTAGCACTTAGGCACCTAAGTCCCTTTGTGAATTTAGTCTTAATTGTGTAGCTTGATATGGATACTAAGCAAAACATTACAGTCCTACTACCCCACTGATAGGTATAAGGAGGTAGTGACTGTAGCTCCCTACAGGCCTACACTGGATAACTGAGAGGTAGGAATAATATCATTCCATCCCAATTAATCTCCACGCTCCTTTGCCACTCCTTCCCAGACCCTTTTGCAAATTTAGCAGTAAATTCATTCATGGGAAGAGAGAGGTTGAAGAATGAAGTAATCAAATATTGACTAGTTGCTATTTTTTCCCTTTCCCCTTTGCTTGTGTTCAGAATAGTCAATAAAATCTCATCAATTTATTCTACATCTATACTGTAGAAAGTTCTTCTCCAAACAGTAGGATAGGATTTCAGTACAAAATAGATTAAAGTCATTTAATTGGCTCTGGCCAAGCAATAATTCACAATCAGTAGACAGCTGATGAAGTGTATTGTTGAAATAATAAGAACAGTCAAACTTATTCTTATAATTTCAAGTTGACTAATCATTTTACATGTGTTGCATTATCAATAATACATTAAATAATAAATTGATATAAAATCCCACAAAAAGCTATGGCATTCATCAAGAAAAGGCAGCAGTAATTTAGGATTTGTCTGCCTTAGTGGACAATACTAAATTTCATGGAGAGTTAAATTTGTCATCTATGATATGAAATGAGGGTTTTTTTTTTGTTTTTAAGTAAAGCTATCCAGTGCTGAAGCATGTAACCATGCACTCATCTAGAGTATGTAAAACAAGATTGTGTAGAGCCTGTGACTTCAGAAAGGGGAGCTTGTTCTCTGCAATGTTATCTGAAGCCTCTCCAGGTGGTTCCACTGATCCCCTTCATCTCTCTAGATCTGAAAGAAGGTCCTCTTCTAGGTTTTTCCACACAATCCTGGTTTCCTGTCTGTTAGGAAACCTCTTCTGGTGGTGGTACTTAAAGCTCACAGGCAAACCTTGGAAAAGCCAATAGATTTGTCTCTGCAGATCTCAGCTTTTACCCACAAACATTAAAAGTCAGAGCAGGCGTCAAGGTTCCTTCCCCACTCTGAACTCTAGGTTACAGACGTGGGGACCTGTATGAAAGACCCCCTAAGCTTATTATTACCAGCTTAGGTTAAAACTTCCCCAAGGCACAGATTTCTCTCTTGCCTTGGGAACCAGCTTAGGTTAAAAACCTGGTACACTGCCACCACCAAGTGATTTAAACAAAGAACAGGGAAAGAACCCACTTGGAGACGTCTTCCCCCCAAAATATCCCCCCAAACCCTACACCCCTTTCCTGGGGAAAGCTTGATAATAATATCCTCACCAATTGGTACAGGTGAACACAGACCCAAACCCTTGGCTCTTAAGAACAATGAAAAAATCAATCAGGTTCTTAGAAGGAGAATTTTATTTCAAGAAAAGGTAAAAGAATCACCTCTGTAAAATGAGGATGGTAAATACCTTTCAGAGTAATCAGATTCAAAACATAGAGAATCCCTCTAGGCAAAACCTTAAGTTACAAAAAGACACAAAAACAGGAATACACATTCCCTCCAGCATAACGATTTTCACAAGCCAAAAAAACAAAGAAAACCTAATGCATTTTCTAGCTAGATTACTTACTAACTTTACAGGAGTTGGAAGGCTTGCATCCTTGATCCGTTCCCGGCAAAGGTATCACACAGACAGACAGACAAAAGCCTTTTCCCCCCCCTCCAGATTTGAAAGTATCTTGTTCCCTCATTGGTCATTTTGGGTCAGGTGCCAGTGAGGTTACCTTAGCTTCTTAACCCTTTACAGGTGAAAGGGTTTTGCCTCTGGCCAGGAGGGATTTTATAGCACTCTATACAGAAAGGTGGTTACCCTTCCCTTTATATTTATTACAGCAGTACAAAAGAAGGAGTCCATGGAGTATTTACAGGTTACTGTAGTGTGAGCATTTCTGCCAAATTCAACCTGGAACAAATAGATTTCCCACAGAAGACCTTAGTCCAAATTTATTGGTGACATACACAGTAGTACAGTGTGGTGGCCACCATTAAAATCTTGTTGATTCTTCCTTTTGCTTAATTAGCAATACTACAGTATTAATAATAGGACTGCTGTACCACAAGTCAGATGTAAGTTAGTAAAATGAGGGGCACAAATGGTTAAAATATCAACACTGGTAATCATTTGGAATTCAGTGGATTTGCAAAATGACTAATATACACATAAGGGGGCTAAAGGGATGGTTGGACAGAAAAAAACAACTAAAAAGAGGTTGAAGATAAAGGTGAGTCACTCGTACTTAATTTTGGCATCATTCCCAATACTCCTTACAATCTTCTGTTGCACTAAATTACTCATGTGATGCTATCTTACACCTACCTATTGGTTGCTCATCCCGATACACCCCCTCTGTTTCTGCCTTTTGACATGTACATTATGATCATTTTGCACACTCACTGATCCCTGAACATACCTTCCTTTCATAGCTACACCTTGTAACTGGCAAACTTCTACACTAGATATAACTTACTCCAATGTTTACATACTCCAGGATTTGATTCCTAATTTTGAATATTACATTTTAGACAAACAGTCACAAAAATTATTTCTGGAGTGGGCAGATGTCTAACTTTTCATGAAGAAACTAGTAGCTGCTTTCTGTATGAGCTAATCTTTAGGGTTTTTGTTAGAGCCAGCTACCAAGAAGTTGCAGTCATGTGCAGATTTGTTAGAATGCAGTTCTGACTTAAAAGTGACCAATAATGACAGTGTAGGGTTCCATGTTTAATGTCACAACAATTTCCAGGTAAAAAGATGTCTTTACTATCTGGCAGCCTTGCAAAATGAACCTGGGATTGTGGGTCAAGCTGTGTCATTCCCTCTTACCCATCATCAGCAGTAACAAAGCTTGTGCAAGCCCAGTAATACCTTCAATGGCACCTGTGCAACCATATGGTCTTCAGATTATGGCTTCTGCAACAGCTGTGCAAACCCATTGCTTTTAATGGATTTGCACAGGTGTAAGTGATTGGCCTTGTAATTAGAATTTAGTAAACAATACTGCTGCTGATGTTGAGAGAGGAATAGAATCCAGTTTATTCCCTCTGTTACAGACTTTTGTTGGCTCAGGAGCGAAAGATAGTAAAATACTTTTCAACAAAATAGGCACATGTGGCTTTTTAGATTGTAATACATTCAGGGTAGGGTCTGTATTTTTCTATGTTCCCTTCACACTATCTAGGACATTTTGGGAGCTACTGTAATAAATAATACAATGAGCCAATTTAATGAGTAAGAAGGTACTATTTGTTCCATGTCACTTCTCGGCGTAGACCCCACTCCCCTCCAAGCACATACTTTAGCCAAGCACCAAAGATCACTACAGAATGTGATGCTTGCACATATGAAAAAATGTTAGCGGGCAAAGTCTGTGCATGTTTTGGATGGGTATTCTGCCTGCATTTCTTCAGTCACATTTCAAAGGGAGACAAAAATCAGTAGCTGTTTGGTTCCCTCATGAACTGAGCTGGTTCTACCCACTTGTAGTAGTCCATCAGAGAAATGACAGCGCCATGGGCAGAAAGTTGTGAATGAGATGGAAATGAATACACAGAAGTCCTCATACACAGAACTAGGGTCATGAAGAGGGGATTAGAAAACAGACATTTTCATAAAAGATAGAGCATGAGTTAATGCAACTCCCAGGAGTCTTACTACTAAAACAGGAACAATTTGTCAACCACACCACAGATAAATAATGAGCAGCAACAAGCAGCTGGAAATGAGTTTAGGAACAAGAAGCAACATTTCTATCTTCAAAATTATGTGTAAACTCGCTGATTTTTCCATGTTTAAAATGAGAGGTAACTTGTACTGTAGAAGGCACAGACTCCAAATCATGCAAAGATAACTTCACAGTTAAAACTACTAGTAAAATGAACTTTAGCATAATTGAGTCTGGATAGAATTTTAGAAGATACACAGGGCTGGATCATCCTCAGTGATCAACAGAAGCACATGTAGTAGTAGATCAACAAAATCAAAGCTGCATGAGCCACAAAATCAGCATGAAGCCTCAAGTCATTACAAACCCCATTGAGATTCCCCTTAGTGTTATGACTAGACTTCAAACTAGACTGAAATATACTAAATAATTGATTCTTAGTAAGATTGGTTATCCACTTGCAGCATCCCCTTTCTTCTGAAAACTTTACTAAGATGCATGGAATCGTTTGATATTGGGAGATTTTTGGCAAGCTAATATATTCATATGGGTTTATTTCCCCAAGAATGGAGGGACAACTGTAGACTTGCAAGATATCTCAGATGCCAAGGAAGCAGTTGGAATCTATAGGTCAGATTCCTTTCTGGTGTAAATTGATGTAACTATTAAAAATGGAATGACATTGATTTACATCAGCTGAGGATCTGGAGCATCATGACTACTGGAATAATATCAGAAGAGTAAGAGAAAATGCTGCTAAATATAGACTTAGAAAGCAAATTACCAAACACATTAAAAGCAAGTTTTTAACCCCTTCCACTTACATAATTATTTATCCAGTCAACACATGCCTTAGAGATGGAAGTTGGATTACTGCACTGCATTCTAACAAGTTACCTAAAAACCTGCCCCTGTGACTTCGCTGAATGCAGAGAGCATGCTTGCTGTCAGGGATGGTAGTGAGGTTGAGGGTATGGCTCAAGGGGTGAGGATGAGATTCTCCCTGCGTGTTGCCATGCCTGCACTGGCTCCATGCTGGTGCTACATTGGTTGATGTATGTTGAGTTTATAGTTCATGGGCCTTGTTCTCCCTCTGCAGGAAACAAGAATAACTTTTATGAATGGAAACAGGAACTAGCTATTAAAGCCCAAAATGTTCTTCGATATGTTGCTTAGTTTCTTTTTCTCTTAAACTGAAGATGCTGGGCCTAAAAGTTGATGACTATGTTTGTGCAGAGACAGTTTGGAAAATGTGAAAACTTCAAGCTAAATAATTGAACAAAACAGTAGGGTTCCTAGTGGTACTGCATCATCTATATTTAGTGTTTTTTTTAAAGGGCATATGTAATGATCGCAGTGTTAGGGAGAGGAGGAAGGAACACTGCTTCTGTGCCACTGGATCTGTGGAATGCCCTAATTTTAACACAAGAGTGGTTGTGGATGATATCTTAAAGAACTCACTCAAAACTTGTCTATTACAGAACCTGGCATGGTGGAAGATGGAGTATACATTTTATGGGATATTGATTATTTTAATATTGTACTAAATATGACACCTCCCCTACCGAGAGAAACATCCTGGGTCACAGACAATAAATCCTTATTCAGAAAAAGCTGCTGCCGAGGCTTCCATATGTTTTCTAAGTTCCAAAAAGTGGTCCACTTTGTGTTTTGTTTTGTTTTTTTAAAAAAACCTGTTCTTCACACAGTGGATGATAGGAAGTTAACTTTCCTAAAACACATCATGGATTCGTTGATCAGCTTTCTATTTGCCTAAATTATACCCTTAGGGAACTTCATCACTACATACACACCAGTAGCTTCATAGCACACTTATTTTAGATCAGATTCTAGTCAGCCTCTATACAGTTTTGCAAGGGGAGAGGCTGCAACAACTTATACACAATTCTACTATGTGCAAGAGATGGCCAGGATCCTGTTTCAGGGAGTAGTCCCTTCCTCCTCCTAATGCTCCTTGCAGAAGCTGAGTACTTGAAATGAGTGAGGAAGATGAGGTGAGTGCAGGGCATTGGTTCCTTTTCCCTCTACTCTGCGGCTCAGCTTTGGAAAGGGAAGGAGTTAAGGCCACCTGATGCCCCTTGGGGAAGGACAGTTCCACTACAGGTACTCCCAATCGTACTTTCAATAAAGAACAAAACAAAACACACACTCACTCTTGTTGAGGACTCCTTTGTTTCCATACAAACTTCAAGCCTGCCCAGACCTTAGTCTTCAAGAAAGGTCCAATTGCCAAAACTTAAAGGTTCTTATATGACTCTAGTTGTTTGCTGTCCACCCAGACTCTTCCCAGAGCTCATACAGCTTGCCCTTCTGGGTAGAGAATCACCCAATTTCCCTCATAAGTGAAGAAGCTTAAACATCATCCCCCTCATAGAGTTAAACAAGTCCCACATACTTAATATCCACCCCTCTTGAGCACCTTTTTAATTCTAACCTGGTTTCCCCCTGTACCCTGTCTTTATGCAGGGCAGCAGGCTCCAGGGTAATTCCACTGGACCTTTCCCGTTTCAGGGTCTTTTACTATCCAGTCCCATGGCCAGCAGAGCAGATTCTACGGCAGTTTCCCTAGAGTCTTTTCTTCTCACATTTTCTCAGCAGCACTTCTCTACTTCCCTTAGTCCTCCCCAGAAATCTTCCAGCAACTACCTCCTGCTTGCTCACTCATCTGGGGAAATCTGTCAGTCCTCCCCCATTGCCCCAGCTTGACCTTCACTGCTCCAGAGAGGGCTTGCAGAGACTGTCCTTGCTCTCCCAGTAGCTTTCATTTACAAAGCTGAATGCTTTTCTTTATGAGAAGCTCCTACGCTCATATCCTCAAAGGTATTTAGGCTTCTAACTGTCTAGGTCTCCTTCCTCAGGATATGCACCCTACATACCAGGCTATAGTCATCCTCACTTTCTCTCAGTTCCAGTGGCTCTTGAATTATTATCCCATGTGCAATAGACTCAATGGGAGAGACCTAGGGAGGTATATACCAAAGCCACCAATTGCTCAGTGGTTAGGGTGCTTGTCTGAAAGATGGGAGACCCTTGTTGAAATCCCTGCTCCCCTGCAGGTGGAGGAGGGAATTAAAACAGAGGTCTCCCACACTGCCAGTGAGAGATATAACTACTGGGTTGAAAGTTAAGGCATCTTGTGCTTCTGCGTTTCTTGCAAGAATGGCTTAGAACACCTCCACTCCCTGAATCTAAGAGGAATTTCCAGCTTCTGACCACAAGCAAAGATGTGTGCTTCTCTGCAGCCTTCACTTTGAGAAGCAGGGTGACCTGTCTTTTTGGCATCTCCCATTGGCTAGTTTAGGGAGGGAGTCACCTAGCATGCTGGCTGTAACAGTCCCATTCGCAGGCACCTCTCTCTCCCCACATATTGTATTGGGAGATTATACACCTAACCCAGGCATTGTGGATTCCAGTGATTTTTAAGGTGCCTAAATGTTAGGTGTTTTCACACTTAAGTCCCTTGGTGGATTTGGGCTCTTGTGACAACCCTCTTGAAGGTGGTATATACTGCCTGGGAAGCAATTCTGGCTGCATCAGCTAGAATCTCACCTGAGCCCTCCAGCTTCTGGACAATCCTTCTTTAAAAAAAAATTGCAGTTGTACTTACATAACCATTCAAATCAAGAATGTTAGTCTAAATGTCATAACATAAGGGAATGGCATTGTAATAGTCCATGAAGGAGCCAGGAAGCCCTTGTCAACAGATGAAGTCTGCAAGTATGTGATCTGCATCTTCTAACTGTCCACAGCAGCAAAGGGGAGAGTCACAGAAGCACTAATTATAGTCATTTGAATCACATCCAATCACTATACATCAGAAGCAATTGATCTTTGTCCTTAGATGATGTGTGTTATATCCTTGGGAGCAACAGTTTTAGGAAGAAATCACTGGACACACAGAGAGCTGTATCCCTTAAAAGCAGGCATTTATTGCCACACACTGAACTAACCAAAAACCAGCCAAAACTGGCTGGGCTACCCCCTAATAATCTAACTCAGTTGCTATAGCAACAACAAGATTCTATTACCACGACAACCAAAGACAAAACATATTCCTCCCCCCTTAATGAGAATGTCTCCTAAATAAAACAAACACTAAACTAGAGAAGGAGGGTAGACTGTCTCTGTTCCCAGCTAAACCCTGGGGATTATTTTGCCCCATAACCATGGGTTCGCCCTAGCTAAAGATCATAGAATCATAGAATATCAGGGTTGGAAGGGACCTCAGGAGGTCATCTAGTCCAACCCCCTTCTCAAAGATCCAGCCATTGAGGAGGCCTTCTGTCTCTAGGTGGATTACGGTGGACTTCTGGTGTTGTTGCTCCCAAAAGTGTCCTGGGCGCAGGTCAGACAATGGGCTCAGGGTTCATAGGGTGAATGGGCGAGGATGTGGTATCAGCTTGTTCCAGGCAGGGGGTTATCTCTGCCACCAGCACTAATGGAGGGGGAAAGTCAGGAATAGGTGACTTTTGATTCCGTGTCTCACCAGAAGTGGTAAAGTCAGGCAACTCAACTGAAGATGTGTCCTGAGGACTGGTATGACCTGGCAGCAGTTGATTTACATGTCGCCACCAGGTGAGATCCTCTGTAGTCCAGACTGTGTAGGAAACAGGCCCTGTTTGAGCGATGACAGTGGCAGGGACCCATTTAGCTCCAGAAGTATAATTCTGATCCAAAACCGGATGCCGGGCTAAAGGTTGGGTCTTTTGCTCTGGGTGTATGCCTGATGACTTGATCTTGCTGCTGACGTTGCACAATTTGTCGGGGTTCAGACAGTTTCAGCAGATCAAAGCAAGTGTGCAGTTGTTGTCCCATCATTAGAAAGGCCGGGGATGCCTTGGTTGTAGCATGAGGTGTGTTTCTGTAGGATAGTAAGAAGGTGTCCGGAAGCTTTTGAATGCATAATTGTCTCCTTGCTCATTTCAAAGCTTGTTTCATTGTCTGCACAAATCATTCAGCTAATCCACTGGTGGATGGATGATATGGTGCTGAAGTGATGTGGTGTATCCCATTTGCCTTCATAAAATTTTGAAACTGGTGAGAGACTAACTGCGGTCCGTTGTCACTCACAAGTCGTTCTGGCAGACCAAAACGACTAAAGAGTCCTCGTAGTTTTTGGATAGTACTCTCTGCAGTAGTGGACTGCATTATAGAGACTTCTGGCCAATTAGAATGGGCATCTACCACCACCAAGAATATGCTCCCTTCAAGGGGGCCAGCAAAGTTAACGTGAATACGTTGTCATGGGTTTTCAGGCCAGTCCCATGGGTGTAGGGGTGCTCACTGGGGTGCATTCCTCACACCCTGACATGACATACAAGCTCTTGCCTTCTCTTCAATAGCACTGTCCAATCCAGACCACCAAAAATAGCTTTGTGCAATTTCCTTCATGCACACTATTCCACAGTGACCGGAACGTAGCTGTTCTAACATCTGCGATCTCAGTGGTGGTGGGATAATGACATGTCTCCCCCACAACAAACAACCAGATTGGATCAATAACTCCATCCTCCTGGACATGTTGGTAACAAGGTCAGATGATACCAGAGAGGTTTGTTGAGATGTTCCATGCATCAGCAGGTCCATAACTTGGGACAATACTGAGTCAACTCGAGTTGCTTTCTTTACCTGAGTAGAGGTGATGGGTGTATTCTCTACCTGTTCAAAATAAAAGATTTCCTTCTGGGCAATATCTTGACATTTGGACTGGCAAAGGCAGCCTTGAGAGACCATCCACATTGATGTGCAGAGTGGATTTCCTATATTTGATTTCATATATGTGTGCGGAAAGCAACAATGCCCAACATTGCATATGACTAGCAGCTAATGCGGGAATGGCTGTGTGGGATACAACAATTAAAGTCAGAGGTCAATGGTCTGTGAGAGGAGTAAACTTCTGTCTGAACAGGAACTGATAAAACTTCCGAATTCCAAAAATGATTCCCAATGCCTCGCATTTGTTTTGGGCATAGTTAGTTTCTGCTTTGCTTAGAGTGCATGAAGCAAAAGCAATAGGTCTCTTTCTCCTGAAGGCATAACGTGTGACACAACTGCTCCCACTCCATAAGGGGAGGCATCACAGGCCAATTGTAGGGATAAGGATGGATCAAAGTGTGTCAGAACTTCAGAATTTAGCAATGCATCCTTAACTTTGTTAAATGCAACATCACAGGCTTCAGTCCACTTCCAGGCCTTGTTCTGCCCAATTTGTTCGTGAAGTGGTTTTACCAGTGTGGCTAACTGTGAGATGAACTTTCCATAATAGTTCAATAGTCCTAGAAATGAGCAAATCTGGCTAACATTTTGAGGATTGGGAGCCTTCCCAATAGCCTTAACATTTGTGGGGGTCTTACAAAGACCTGTAGCATCAACAATGTGTCCCAAATTTTCAACAGAGGGCTGGAAGAATTCACCCTTGTCTTTGCAGACTTGTAGGCCATACTCTTCCAGTCTTTGAAGGGTAGCCTCTAAGTTGTTTAGGTGATCCTCCTCATTCCTTCCAGTGACCAGGATGTCATCCAGATAGCACTGGACTCCTGGCAAGCCACACAAGATCTGATCCATAGCCCTCTGGAATAGGGTGGGAGCAGACATTATTCCGAAAGGTAGACGACAGTATTGATAAAGCCCCTTATGCACCACAACAGCTCTTGGGACTTTTCATCAACATGCATCTGTAAGTACGCTTGACTCAGATCAATCTTACTGAACTTTTGTCCCCCAGCCAGGCCTGCAAAGAGGTCATCAATGCGGGGAAGCGGGTATTGCTCTGCACACAACACCAGGTTGACAGTGATTTTAAAATCACCGCAAATCCGGAGGGAGCCATCTTTCTTCACTATTGGAACAATAGGAGTTGCCCAGGGGCTATGGGTAACTGGTATTAGGACTCCATTTGTGACCAGACGCTCCAAGTCCGCTTCAACCTTCGGCCTGATGGCATATGGCACAGTTTTGGCTTTCAGATATTTTGGTTGACTGTCAGGTTTAATGTTCAATGTCACAGTGATTCCCTTCATACTTCCCAGATCCTCTCCAAAAACAACAGCATGTTTCCTTAGTATAGTGGGCAGACCGGTTTCTTCTTTAGTCATTCGGTGCACTTCTGCCCAGTTCAGCTGAAGCTTCCCAAGCCCAGACCTACCCATTAAGGCTGGGTAATTACCTCTCACCAAAAACAGTGGCAATTTAGCAGCCTGTCCATTGAGCTCCACCTTAACATCAGTAGTGCTCAACATGGGCACAGATTCTCCCGTATATGTCTTCAGAACAGTTTTTGTTGCTTTAAGCGGAAGATGCTGTAACTTTTCTTTTTATACACAGACTCGGGGACCAGTGAAATGGCTGCACCAGTGTCCAATTCCATGCGTATAGGTTTGCCATCCAACAACGGATTACCCAGTATTCATGTGAGCCCACTGCCAAAGACAAAACGTGCAGTGGCACTTCTTCTTGTGATGAGGTGTCTCCTTGGTCATCCTGGGTCTGCTCTAGGGTATACTGGTTTCCCTTTTGGTCGGCCAGGCCACAGGCCTCTTTTTCTTTTGTTTACAGGCACACTCAATGTGTCCCTTTTTGCCACAGTGTCGACACACCAGGTCCTTACACCAGCATTCCGATGCCTGGTGACCTGGCTTACCACAGCGGTGACATTCCTGACTCCGCACAGTTTTGTGGGTATGTTCTTGTGACACTTTATGCACCCTAGGGGATGCACCGATGTATTGAGCCTCCTTTGTTGCCAGTTCCATGGAGACCACAATATCAACAGCCTTCTGTAAGGTAAGCTGAGCCTCTGTCAATAGGTGCTTCCATATAGCTTCACTGTACAGGTCACACACTAGCCTGTCTCATAGGGCGTCATTTAATATCTCCTTAAATTCACAATGTTCTGCAAGCTTTTTCAAAATTGCTACAAATTGTACAATTGTTTCATCTTCTTTCTAGTCTCTTTTGTGGAACCTATATCTTTCAGCAATTACCAATGTTTCTGGAGAAAAATGGGACCCCAGGATTTCCACAATGTCAGTGTAAAATTTGGTCTCTGTCTTAACAGGGTGTAGTAAGCTGCGAAGCAGGGAGTAGGTCTTAGCCCCTACAACACTTAAGAATATTGGCAACTTCTTCTATTCTTTAATGTCATTTTCAATAACAAAAAGCTAAAAATGCTCAGCATATATATGCCATTGCCCTAGAGTCTCCTCAAAAGGTTCCAGTGGCCCTGTAAGTGTAGCCATGGTTTTAGTTTCAGTCTGCACACTCAGTGCAAACAAGCCAGTTCTCACCCCCTTCCAGCAGCAAAAAGGGTTTTTTTTGTACCTTGACTTCTACTTTCTTCTGTTGCTGGGGCAACACAGATATCCCATCCTCGTTGCCACGTTGTTATATCCTTGGAGGCAACAGTTTTAGGAAGAAATCACTGGAGACACAGAGAGCTGTATCCGTTAAAAGCAGGCATTTATTGCCACACACTGAACTAACCAAAAACCAGCCAAAACTGGCTGGGCTATTCCCTAATAATCTAACTCAGTTGCAATAGCAACAACAAGATTCTATTACCACGACAATCAAATACACAACAGTGTGGAAGGTCAAAACCAGGGAGATGTTGATCTGTCATGAGATAGGTATTGGTTATATTTGAAACTTATTTTTGCCACCTAGTACACCTGGGGATGACACTGAGGTTCTTTAAAGGAATTGTCTAAATAGTGTGCCTTGACCTAAGAGAGTAGATTGATGGATTAGACACATCTTTAAACAGGGGTACATGTGGCATGTCTTGCACCTTAATGAGCAGATTCTGCAAGGTGACTTGTCACCTGATGTCAGAAAAGGCAATGTAGTACAGGACCAGCAGCCAGGCCAGGTTGGTTGGTCTCACTGTACAAGTTATTATACACATGATTTCATTCAGATGAGTGTCTACTAGTCCTGAGTGAAAGGAGACATACTGGGGAGCAATGCTCTGCTACAGAATAGCACAAGACAATTCCAGAGCTTCTTATTGTCTGCTGTTGGCTCCCCTACTTGTAGTTTGCTGATCTGGTTGTTTCTCGTCTTCATTTTCAGTAAGGTCTTGATAACGTGTTTGTTTGAAGTCCAGCTGCGGTCAAGTGTAACACCTAGATAGACAGGCTTTGGGTCATGGTCCAGCCTCTGGATGTTCAAGAAGATGTTGAGCTCTTTATTGGCCTGTGTGTGGTTTAGATGGAAGCACCTAGAAACTGTCTTTTTTTTACTTGGTTTAAGTCTTCCTCTTTTACAATAGTGGGCCGTTTCTCTTACATCTGCATTCAGGACTTCTCTTAAGTGAGTGAAATCCTTATCCTGTACTGCCAGGCAGATGTCATCTGTGTAGGTAAAATACTTGGCAGTAGTGTAGGGAAGGTCACTTGTGAAGAGGCTGAAGTATTGGTTTTAGAACAAATCCCCCAGGCAGACCATTGTTTGGGAACTCCAGAAGCTGATTTTTGTCCAAGTGAAACTTGAAACTGGCAACCTCTCAGCAGCAGTTCCAGAGCCATGACAACCCATTGCTGTAGGACCAATAACAGTTGGTACAAGAGGCCTGTATGCTAAATTGTGTCACACGCAGTAATAAGATCTAGGAATAATACACCTGTCTCTGCCTGGCCTGTAAGCCATTCTGAATGTAGATGGTGTGTGCCTGCATATATCACAGCTTCTGTGGTTTGTTCTGGAAACTTGTTTATCTATGCTCAGGATATCAGCAGCAGTCCCTCTGCACCCCTGTAACTTGCCTGATAAACATGCTGGGCACATGTACCCCTGTCTGAAGTATAGCTTTCTGATATATACTCCAATCTGTAAGTGTAAAATCTGTATAGAACTGAAGGTGAGTTGATCTTGACACTTAAATACTTTATATGTGTGTGACAGAGTGCTGAGCAGTAGCCACTGATTCAGCACTCTGGTAACTGGAACTCCAATTAGTTGTTCTAGAGTAGACCTGATTAAGAAGACCTATGCCTAATAGATGGATTGGCATGGACTGAGGAGAGCTGAGAGGCTAATTAGCCCATTAGGCCGAAGGTAGAAAAGATATAGGAAGGAAGTACAGTGAGTGAAATTATAGAGAGAGAAAAAGGCAGGCAGAATGAGTCACAGTTCAAAGGATTTCCCGGGGGGAAGGCTGTTTCCGTCTCTCCCCTCCTTGCTAAAGGAAGCTAGGGATTGTGTATTGTAGATGCAGGGCTGCACAAGTCTGTAAAAGTGTCGGGGAGGACGGTGTGAAATAAGCCACATAAGGTGGTTACTAGAAGAAGGTCTCCAAGCTGTTTGTGACTTGAAAGAGACAGGAGCAGAAACCTGTCCTGTCACAAGGTCCATCCCAAAATTAGTGCTATTGCAAGCATGCAAAATTACTCCTGCTAATTAATATGTTTTCCAAATGGAGTATATTGTTCTATAAAATCATGATCTATCTGAAATTATCTATTGTATGAAAAAAGAAAAGGAGTACTAGTGGCACCTTAGAGACTAACCAATTTATTTGAGCATAAGCTTTTGTGAGCTACAGCTCACTTCATCGGATGCATTCAGTGGAAAATACAGTGAGGAGATTTATATACACACAGAACATGAAAAAATGGTGTTATCATGCACACTGTAAGGAGAGTGATCACTTAAGATGAGCTATTACCAGCAGGAGAGTGGGGGGGGGGGCGGGGAGGAGAAGAAAACCTTTTGTAGTGATAATCAAGGTGGACCATTTCCAGCAGACATTCCTGTTAACTGCTGGAAATGGCCCACCTTGACTACCACTACAAAAGGTTTTCTCCTCTCCCGCCCCCCGCTCTCCTGCAGGTAATAGCTCATCTTAAGTGATCACTCTCCTTACAGTGTGTATGATAACAGCATTTTTTCATGTTCCGTGTGTATATAAATCTCCTCACTGTATTTTCCACTGAATGCATCCGATGAAGTGAGCTGTAGCTCACGAAAACTTATGCTCAAATAAATTGGTTAGTTTCTAAGGTGCCACTAGTACTCCTTTTCTTTTTGCGAATACAGACTAACACGGCTGCTACTCCGAAACCTGTTGTATGAAAGTTTCAATACTCTTTCTCCTTCCTTCTTTGGATCAACCATGTGATTGTATTTGCTTTGAGTGAGATTCCAATACACTTGCTCATGCTGCTGCACCTTGCTCCTTGAGTAGTTTCATTTATTTTAATGGAGTAAGTAAAGTGTCACTTAGAATGAAAACCAATGTCAGAATCTGGCCTTCAGATATCAGGAAAGATGTTCTATAGAGCGCAAAGAGCTCTTCAAAGCAAAATGCAAGCTGGTGCACCTAGGGAAGATCAGTATGCCAACCAAACATATTGAAGGTATAGAATACCATAATACTATTTCTATAACATGTGGTGCTGAATACAGCATATATGATGATGCGGCATGGTTTAAGGCTTTTATTTGTATGCTTTCAAAATGACTTGTGTACTTACTCATGGCTTTACCACTTGTGAGTAACATTACTGATCCTGAACCCTTGCTTAAGGCTGGTCAGAAAACTGAATTCTGTTTTACAAAGGAAAAAAAAGTGTTTTCAATTTTTCTTTTCATTCCAGTGAATAACAAAAGTAAGTCCCTTCAATATTTTAAGAAAGAGACCCCAACACCCCACTGACCTTGGCAGTAGAAGACTTAGATTCAAATATCTGAGTCAGAGCAGGGATCTGAACCTGGGTTTCTCATATTTCAGGTGAATGCCATTACTATTTAGGTGTTGTCTGTCTATGTCCACTTTGGTCATGCTGGACCTAAGAAACTTTTGTCTATACTGATACATTTCCACTAGAAGGTTAGGTCTTGACAAATCCAGATTCCCCCATGAAAATTTTTCTTGTTAAAAAATTCACAGCCAGCTCTACTTATGCTGATAAAGGCTCAGACACATCATTGCCCTGAGCCTTCCATAGTCATTTAAATCAGTGGAAAGTGAGTGCAAAAGACTACCATTTTGATCTGATGGCATTTCACACCCACTTCAGACTGAATTTGCAATGGTGTAAATAACTACACAAGAAGTAGGGCAATTGAGAAAAGAGCCTATAACCTTTACACCATGCCACATCAGCATGTGTTTTCTCTACACAGCAATGAAACTGATTCCCAAAATGCCTCATATTATTATGTTGACACGCTTGAAAACATATCTGAATATTGGAAGGGAAGGTAAATAAAATTAATCAGTGAATGAATCTTCAGTTAATGATGTAGCAGTTTTTTTGTGGGGAAGAGAGATAAACCAAGATTTTACTTTCTTGAGAATAAACTTTTATATTACATTACAGGTACAAATTGTCCCCATATGAAACTTTGTAACTACAAGTTATTACTTTGTGGTAGTAAGACCACAATAAATATTACTTTTCCTAATTACCAGTCTATGCAAAACTCTGTGGATTACATACAGTTCTGATGAAAAACTCCTAAAATATTTAATGTTTCACAACATATTTGATACCATCCAAGACAGAACTTTATCTTGTTTCCTTCTAAGAGTAAGTCTTCTTGATTAATAAAAGGACATTTGCTCTTATTTGAACATAATTGTCTCTAATTATTATTCATTATCCTGCTGCTCAGTTAACAAAATCACAGAACAGCAATCCACAAAACTTACTGAAGTATAAGTAAGTTTTATGTGATAAAATTGGGACATTTTTATTAGTTGTTAATTAATTAACAAGCATGGAACCCTAATTTCTTATCTGCAAAAACATTCATACTTTAGGAATGCAAATGTCCTAATCACAAAGTTTTTTTTGTAAGATGTGATTTTTAAGGAGTCTCCTTGAAAACAAAAAACAAGTTGCAGACCATATATTAGAAAAAAAAAAAATAAAGGAGCATGGATGAGTAAAACTGTAGTAAGAAGTTCTATCAAAACTGTTACTGCAATTTGTTGTTTACCAAAAATCAGGATATTGTTAAACAAACAAAAAAACATATTATCCTCCCATATTATCTGAAGGGGAGGACTAGATAGTGACCTTATTAGAGGGCCAAGTCACAGACAGAGGTGCCATGGTGCAAGCAACTAGCAGAAGGGGGCACCAGATAGTAGTGAGAGCTAATTCCCAAAAGTAGACAGAAGGAGGCGCACTTGTGCGGAGTGAACCCCTTCACAGCCACCCAAAAGACCTGTTTCAATAGAGAAAAGAGAACCCCGTGGAGACCACATTCCTCTAGTTGTCATCAACCACCCCACACTGGAACCCCTGTGGAGTATCAAACAACCATACTTGATGGGGACCACATCCTAAAAAGAAATCTTTCCTGAATCCCTTCCTCTGGCATTCTATGCCCCACCCCACCCCACCCCACCCCTGCAAGATGATCAATATCTCCCCAACAAACCTTTCAAGATACCTAGGTCCTATGAATGCCTATCACAACATATGATGTATCTAATCCAGTGCACTAAACGCCCCAACAGCAAGTATATGGGTGAAGCCAGACAATCACTACACTCTCGAATGAACACACAAAGAAAAATGATAATACAAAAACACCCTATCACCCATGAGAGAATATTTTTCACAAAATGATCACTCTATATATGACCTATCAGTCCTCATCCTCAAGGAAAACCTGCATGGTACCTTCCAAAGACTAGGATGGGAATTTGAGGTCATAAGTCTGCTAGACACTAAAAATTGTGGTCTCAGACACTGGTTTTATGACTTGTTACAAAATTTGTAACCTACTAGACTATGACTGCAGAGATGTTAATTGTCTACTTCATGTCAAGTGGCTTCTTGCAACATGTGTTAATCCCTTATGCTTAACAATCTGTCCTATCTTGTATTTAGCTGTGAGTCTCTGGTTACATTTTCCAGACCTGAAGAGCTCTGTGAAGCTCAAAATCTTGTTTCTTCTATCAGCAGAATTTGGTCCAATAACAGATATTACCATAGGTGCTGACTCCATGGATGCTTCAGCCCTGGAGCACCCACAGAAAAAAAAAAGGTGGGTTCTTAGCACCCACTGGTAGCCATCTCCCCCTCTTCCCCCCAGTACCTCCTGTGTGCCGGTGGTTCCGCCAATCACCTCATCCTTCTTTTCCTGCTAGTGTTTGCTCTAGGAGATAGATCAGATTCTCAAAGGATATGTGAAACTGATAAATAAGCTAGAAATTATTAATTGGGCTAGGCTGCTCTTAATGCCTATCATGTACTCAAGGAAATCAAAGAACCTAACTCATAAAAACAAGAATGTAAATATGGAAAGCAAAGAAAAAAATTAATATGAGCATCTGTTTCATATCTAATTGAATGAAAGGATATAAGCATTCATTTTAGCACAGCATAGGGGGAGAATTAAACAAAAAGTCTCACCTAAGCCCGATTCTGCTATCTATATCACTGAACCACTGAATTCAAGACTACTCCCAGTGTAAGCTAATAGTTGACATGAGTAAGCATGACAGAATCTGGCCCTTAGAAATTACACATAATTTCCCCAGGCCATCTGTCCCACTCACTTGAAGATTGTTTCTACCAAATTCACAAATGTAATTCAGATCTGCAGGAACTTTTAAATGACTGCTTTTAAGTCAGGGTTTCAGAAGAATTTAGGATGAAAATGTACCTAAAATCTCAGATGTTGCACTAATGGTCTGATGAAAAAGATTCTGAAATTCTAAAGGATAAAAAGAATAGCTTGCCACACACAGCAATGTGTTATTTTTTAAAAAGGCTTATGGGATCTGTAAAAGAGAAATGTCTGTCTTTTCTGCTTTCAAAAGCACTAAATTTACTATTAATCTTAAAAACCCTATTTTGTGAAGCACATATAGTTCTTTTTTTCCCTTCTGTCTGTGCTGCACCCTCTCTCTCTCTCTCTCTCACACACACACAGCCCCACTCTTCAAGTTCAGTAAATGTCAGACAGTCTTTTTCCAAAATCTGCCATTTTCTAAGAAGTCATTCTCTATAGCTCTAAATGGCTCAGAAGAAACCTCAGCCTCAACCCAGCTGCCATACAGTTTTGCACTTGTGCCTGTTCACTTTGTTTGTGGGTGAGAAGTAGGGGAACAAGGAGTGGGAGGTTGTGGATGATTTCTATCTGGAGGAAACTTTATGGAAAACTGTAGAGTTCTTTTATCTGACAGTGATGTAACAGAGTCTGACATGCCTAGCAGTGGGCAGAAGCAGCTGTCAGTACTAGTATAATTTATTAGTGTCTCTTTTTGAATAAGAGGGCTGACAAGCTAACATGGAAGCAAAGGGGAAATCTGCCAAGTCATTGCCTTGCACCTCAGGCTCAACCTGCTGATACCCCACTGCAGAGTGTGCACACCATTAAGTCCATACTGATTAATTTAGTGGCACAGTCCATTGACCCTGCTGTCAGTGATGAGGAAAATAAAAATAGTTCGACCCTAAGTTCAGAGAGAGTCCAAAATACAGTATGTTGTCTGAGAGATGGCTCGAGCATTGACATTTAGATTAGTTTGTAAATATGAAGATCCTGAAGAAGGTGACTTCCTGGCATATTGTTACGGCAAGGAGAATCATAGAATCATAGAATATCAGGGTTGGAAGGGACCTCAGGAGGTCATCTAGTCCCTGCTCAAAGCAGGACCAATCCCCAACTAAAGCATCCCAGCCAGAGCTTTGTCAAGCCTGACCTTAAAAATATCTAAGGAAGGAGATTCCACAACCTCCCTAGGTAACGCATTCCAGTGTTTCACCACCCTCCTAGTGAAAAAGTTTTTCCTAATATCCAACCCAAACCTCTCCCACTGCAACTTGAGACCATTACTCCTTGTTCTGTCATCAGCTACCACTGAGAACAGTCTAGATCCATCCTCTTTGGAACCCCCTTTCAGGTAGTTGAAAGCAGCTACCCAATCCTCCCTCATTCTTCTCTTCCGCAGACTAAACAATCCCAGTTCCCTCAGCCTCTCCTCATAAGTCATGTGTTCCAGTTCCCTAATCAGTTTTGTTGCCCTCCGCTGGACTCTTTCCAATTTTTCCACATCCTTCTTGTAGTGTGGGGCCCAAAACTGGACACAGTACTCCAGATGAGGCCTCACCAATGTCAAATAGAGGGAAACAATCACGTCCCTCGATCTGCTGGCAATACCCTATATATACATCCCAAAATTCCATTGGCCTTGGCAACAAGGGCACACTGTTGACTCATATCCAGCTTCTCCTCCACTGTAATCCCTAGGTCCTTTTCTGCAGAACTGCTGCCTAGCCATTCGGTCCCTAGTCTGTAGCGGTGCATGGGATTCTTCCGTCCTACGTGCAGGACTCTGCATTTGTCCTTGTTGAACCTCATCAGATTTCTTTTGGCCCAATCCTCTAATTTGTCTAGGGCCCTCTGTATCCTATCCCTACCTTCCAGCATATCTACCTCTCCTCCCAGTTTAGTGCCATCTGCAAACTTGCTGAGGGTTCAATCCACACCATCCTCCAAATCATTTATGAAGATATTGCACAAAACCGACCCGAGGACCGACCCTTGGGGCATTCCACTTGATACCAGCTGCCAACTAGACATGGAGCCATTGATCACTACCCGTTGAGCCTGACAATCTAGCCAACTTTCTATCCACCTTATAGTCCAAGTACATAGAAGAGAACATAAGAGGTGGATAAAGAAGACAACAAATTAGGGACGGATAAGGAAAGGAAGAGTTAAAAACAAAACCGGTCTAATAATTATCTAAATAAACATGGAATAGGTAAACCTGTCTGTTTGGTAAAAATGTGTTGCCACCAGAGGAAATCTGGAGTGGGCACCATCAAAATGGAAACTAACCTCCTAAACTAGTCAAATTTCTATACTAAAATAAGGGAAAACTGCAAATATACAGGTAAAGGGAAACAATAGGGAGCAATGAACAAACATTTTTAATGGTTTCTACTGTCACTTTGGAAAGTACCAGCAGCACAACTTAGTTCCATAAAAACACTCCCCAACTCATCTATAAACACTGAATTGTGTGTTGCTACTAGATAACTAATCATTATTACAAAGTCATCATCTACCACACGCTGATATTTGAGATATCATGGTTTTCTCTATTCTGGCTCTTGGATCAAAAACTGTGGTAACTCCACGGTATCTACTGGCAAGTGTTAAAATTTAATGGTGGGTATTAAACCTGTGATAAAGAGGGAAAATCAGGACAGAAAAGAGACTGAGATTTTAGGAATTCACACCTCCAAATATCCTCAGCATGATTATGATCAGGAACTACTACCATTCCAACACTTCAGGATCATTATCTCAGCGAGTGTATTGTAAACCTTTTAAAGTCTTTGCTAGGCAACCAAGGAAAGAAACTGAATTAACAACTGGCTGAACTTAATAATGAAACCAAAGAACAATTTCTAATTCAATCTCTTGTTAATTTATATTGTGCTACTGGTGTAAGGGAAAAGGGTAGTCCCATTTAGTATTGATTTAGCTTATGTTTAGGGAATGTTTAAATGATAATTGGTACATTTGATTTTCCCTTGTCCTGTAAAAATACTGTATACTTGTACTGAACGATTTTTGTACAGTTCTGACCCTCTAATCTTCTTCTCAGCCTGGGGAAAGTGCGTGTCTTTAATGTGAACTATACACAGTTCAGTTTTCTTTATGCACTTTTCAGTCACCTTCTGAAATTCAATGAGACACCCTAGAAGGGTGCTCTTGATTCCAGTTTGCTTGGAGGTCCAGGCTACACAGATTGCCCCAAGTCCCATAAGCAGGCAATGCTGATTCTGCATTAAATTTTCTGCAGTCCCCTGTTGTGCCATGTAACTCTGCCATTTCTTTTCCCCATGTCTCTTAAAGAGGCACAGAATTACACTCATTTTATAATTCTATCAAATAAAGCAAACCAGTTGTAATTTTTCTATAACTGAAATGTTTCATTGAAATTTTGATGTTTTTCAAGTTTTAAAAAGGAACCAAAACACTAAACAATTTCAGGAGACTCATGGGTAATATTTTGCTAATTCTCAAGCTAGCTCAATTTCAGGGAACAAAGTTTACCTTCAAATATTGGGAGTTAGGAGGAAATTTTCTCTGGGAGCAGTTTGTCATATAACTGCCCAATTTAAGCTTTCTTGCACTTCCCTTTGGAGTAGCTGGTAGTGGCTATTACTGGAGACTGGACCAGGTTTTTACCAATGAATGACTGACCTGATCCAGTATGGCATTTCCTATGTTCCCAGAATTACTTATTTTTAAAATGAATGGTAATCTGTTTTGTCCATTAGAAATGCTACACTATTTGAATATATACTTCATAGAAAGCAACAGCTTTCAGTATCTGTGACTCATAGCTGTCAAGCTGTGTTTGTCTGGGGATCTCCAGTGATATTTAATGGAAGCTCTGTCTCCAGATTAATGGGTTACAGATGTGTCACAATCCCTACTGACTACTGCAAATACAACTGCTGTCTCTGGGTTCATACTGAGAAGTTTCAAATCTTGCAATTCACATGAGAATTGAAGCCAAGTGTAATGCAGGGGACTCACCACTTGAGAAACTTCTATCAGCTGGGTGTGGTACTTCAGTCCTTTTCTCACCTCTGGAGCCCCCTGCAGGCTGCCAGCTGACCTTGATGGGTCTTCCAGGGCTTGGCACTCTAGCACTGATGAACCAGGGTTTGATGTGTTACAGATCTTGGGACTGTTCACTGAGAACACCCTTCTGCCTGCCCGTGTCAATTTAAACAACATGGCAGTCAGCTCAAGTGCCTCAGACAATTGCTACTGCCAAGGTGTCACTTGGGAAGAAGTAGGCAGGACTCTAACTGCTTTGGGCTTCATGGATCAAAATCAACACTTTAAATTTCAACAAAACCCTCAGTTTCAAACTGAAGTGATATGGAGAACACTTCATCAGTTAATTGTGTTGATATAATTTTGGGGCACTTTTTATCAGATACTGAGATAATTTTTTCTGGTTGGCGAAAGTGTTTTCAGGATTGAGATTCAGCCAGCAAACTCTTATCCATATCCTAATCACAATGAGACATTAGACAAGACATCCCACAATAATGGCTAGGCCCAAATGGTCAGAAATAGACAACTCAGTCTGAACATCATTCAGAGCTTCTATGAAAAAATGACAAGCCAAGTATAACAGTGAACTAACTAAGCCATTTGAGGTTATGATGAGTGTCAGTCTTATGTCATCCATGATCTTTTTACTGGCAGTGGATTGAGTAACGAGAAAGACCACAAAACAATCAAGGGGCATACAATGGACTTTCTCACAGAACTTAGAGGACCTTGACTTTGCAGATGACATTGACTTGCTATCCCATGTCCCTGAAGACATGCAACCAAAAAAGATGATCTCCAGGCAAATGCACAATTAGTAGGCTTGAAAATCAACATCAAGAAAACTAAAACCAAGAGATTCAACACACAGCAAAAAACACCTGTAATGCTCTTGGGATTTAGAGACACAACCCCTTTAAAACCTCATCCTGAGGCAGAAGAAGTGCGAGGAAGAGGATGTGCTCATTGTTCCAGGGCCAGAAGAGTGGAGAGCAGGAGAGAAACAGTGTGTGTGTCTGTAGCTTCAGACAGGAAGGCCTACAGTGGCCCCTACAGGCCCCTCATGAAGTGAAGCAGTCGAACACCAACCTGAAGCCTATGAGGAAAAAGCAGCAGACCAGAGACGTCCCAGGACAGGAGCCAGAAGAAGCACTGTGAAAAGGGTAAATTGGACCTGTAGCCAGTATCACCATCACCCAGAGCTGTATGGGGCCATGAGTAAGAGTACTGGGGTACCTTGCATTGAGAATAAGGTGGGAAGCTGTCGCTCTGCATGAGTTTGCAGAGAGCGGCAGAAGATGGAAACAGAGGGTTTTTTTGGAAAAAGTTTAATGGCGCGAAGATGACTAGGAGCACCCAAGACTCACTGTGAGACAGGAACTCTGCCCAGGATTTCTGAACTCTGAGTCTGAACTCTAGATGCAGTGCTCAGCAACTACCTTTTTATATTGTGGTACCACTGGGCCCGTGGGTCATTGTGTTGAATGTGACCCTGTTTACTGCTTACCCTATCTTCTCCTACTGTTGTTTTACTTCATTAATCCCTCTGTAAATAAGTATTTCTCTTTCCTATACTCATTGTACTATTCTAGAGTGTCTGTGTGTTTACTCCGGGGGGGTTGGAACAAGTGCTCCTAGGGTGAAAAGGAGTTTCCCTGCTGCATTCCTGTGCATGCCTTTTTTTGGCTGTAGCTGCCAGCAGAGCAGACTCCATCTTGGCCACAAGGGTGCTATAGTTACACAACAATAATACTTTTTGGGACTGACATAAAAGAGGTCCACTATTTCACATATCTTGGTGGCATTCTAGGTGGAACACACAAAGACACTGAAGCCAGAATAGCAAAAGCCAGACATGTCTTTGTAACTCAAAAGCTGATCTGGAGAAACAGAAATCTTTCCCTCCAAGCTGTGCTGCCCAGTGCAGTAGTTTGGGAGCTGACCTTGTTTGTGAAGACAGAGGCAAAAAAAGCGTTGAGTACATTAGCTTTTTCCACATGCTCTGTCACTAGGTTGCCTCCCTCATTCAGTAAGGGGCCCACACTTTCTTTGACTTTCTTCTTGTTGCTAACATACCTGAAGAAACCCTTCTTGTTTCTCTTAACATCTCTTGCTAGCTGCAACTCCAAGTGTGATTTGGCCTTCCTGATTTCACTCCTGCATGCCTGAGCAATATTTTTATACTCCTCCCTCGTCATTTGTCCAATCTTCCACTTCTTGTAAGCTTCTTTTTTTGTGTTTAAGATCAGCAAGGATTTCACTGTTAAGCCAAGCTGGTCGCCTGCCATATTTACTATTCTTTCTACACATCAGCATGGTTTGTTCCTGTAACCTCAATAAGGATTCTTTAAATACAGCCAGCTCTCCTGGACTCCTTTCCCCCCTCATGTTATTCTCCCCGGGGATCCTGCCCATCAGTTCCCTGAGGGAGTCAAAGTCTGGTTTTCTGAAGTCCAGGGTCCATATTCTGCTGCTCTCCTTTCTTCCTTGTGTCAGGATCCTGAACTCGACCATCTCATGGTCACTGCCTCTCAGGTTCCCATCCACTTTTGCTTCCCCTACTAATTCTTCCCAGTTTGTGAGCAGCAGGTCAAGAAGAGCTCTGCCCCTAGTTGATTCCTCCAGCACTTGCACCAGGAAATTGTCCCCTAAACTTTCCAAAAACTTCCTGGATTGTCTGTGCACCACTGTATTGCTCTCCCAGCAGATATCAGGGTGATTGAAGTCTCCCATGAGAACCAGGGCGTGCAATCTAGTAACTTCCATTAGCTGCCGGAAGAAAGCCTCATCCACCTCATCCCCCTCGTCTGGTGGTCTATAGCAGACTCCCACCATGACATCACCTTTGTTGCTCACACTTCTAAACTTAATCCAGAGACTCTCAAGTTTTTCTGTGGTTTCATACCAGAACTCTGAGCAGTCATACTGCTCTCTTAAGTACAATGCAACTCCCCCACCTTTTCTGCCCTGCCTGTCCTTCCTGAACAGTTTATATCCATCCATGACAGTATTCCAGTCATGTGAGTTATCCCACCAAGTCTCTGTTATTCCAATCACATCATAATTCCTTCACTGTGCCAGGACTTCCAGTTCTCCCTGCTTGTTTCCCAGGCTTCTTGCATTTGTGTATAGGCACTTAAGATAACTCGCTGACCGTCCCTCTTCCTCAGTGTGAGGCAGGAGTCCTCCCCTCCTGCGCTCTCCTGCTCGTGCTTCCTTCCGGGATACCACTTCCCCACTTACCTCAGGGCTTTGGTCTCCTTCCCCCAGTGAACCTCGTTTAAAGCCCTCCTCACTAGGTTAGCCAGCCTGCTTGCAAAGATGCTCTTCCCTCTCTTCATTAGGTGGAGCCTGTCTCTGTCTAGCACTCCTCCTTCTTGGAATACCATCCCAAAGTCAAAGAATCCAAATCCTTCTCTCCGACAGAACCTGTTGACTTCCACAATTCTACGGTCTCTACCCGGTCCTTTTCCTTCCACAGGGAGGATGGATGAGAACACCACTAACGCCTCAAACTCCTTTTTCCTTCTTCCATGAGCCACATACTCTGCAGTGATCCACTCAAGGTTATTCTTGGCAGTATCATTGGTGCCCACGTGAAAAAGTAGGAAGGGGTAGCAATCTGAGGGCTTGATGAGCCTCAGCAGTCACTCCATCACATCGTGAATCCTAGCTCCTGGCAAGCAGCAGACTTCTCGGTTTTCCCGGTCAGAATGGCAGATAGATGACTCAGTCCCCCCGAGGAGGGAGTCCCTGACCACTACCACCCATCTCCTCCTCTTGGGAGCAGTGGTTGTGGAACCCGTATCCCTAGGATAGTGCATCTCATGCCTTCCAATCGGCGGAGTCTCGTTCTGCTCCCTTCCCTCAGATGTATCATGTAGTCCACTCTCCGCATTAGTACCTGTGGAGAGAACATGAAAACGGTTGCTTACCTGTATCTGCATTGCTGGTACATGGACACTCCTCTTTCTTCTTCTGGAGGTCACATGTTGCCAAATTTCTTCACCGTCCTTCTGTTCCCTCTGTGCAGCCTCCTCTGAATCTTCAGAATGTTGTGTCTGAGAAGCATATCCTGATGTCTGTCCAGGAAATCTTCAGTTTCTCTTATGCAACTGAATAAGACTGTTGTGTTGCTTACAGTTCTGCCACTGCTGAAATCCTGAGTGTTGTGATGCACTCTTGAGGGTTTGAAAAAAAAATCTCACAACTCCCTGTATCTCAGAGCCATAGCTTAAGGATAGACAGCTGTGAATTTTACCCAGGACTGTGATAAACAAGGGTAGGACAAACCAAAACTGGATACATACACATTGATACTGAATTGCTTTTCTTTTATGTGTTTTCTCTTTTCAGGAGGATCAGAACCATTTGTGCTTTTGTCTTTCTCGTGCTTGCCTGCAGCATGACTCTATTGAAGAAAAGGTGCTTATTTGTTACACAGTATGACATATTATTTTTTGTTTGGAACTTGTCAGTTTCTCACGAACACTTAACAATCAGCAGCCAATAGTCTATAGGAATCATATTGCCATTTTAGTTTTGGTAAGATGATAAATTACTTTCTGAAGTGAAGGTAAAAGGAGATTGTATGTTGAGTATTAGGGTAGTCCTGGGATTGGTGTATGAGTGTGTGTGATATTGAAAGTGTAAGATGAGTGGCCTGTGAAAGTGCTAAGCTATTAATAGTTAGGAATTTTCAGAAGGCTTCTAAAATAAGCTAAATTGCTGATGAGCTGTGATACATGATGGGGAGGATAGTGCCATTCTTTTTCAAGTAAGAAAGAAGGAACTCTCATTGCCTCTGCCCAATCTGTACCACTTCAGTGGGAAAAGGTCATCTCACTGACAATCAGCACCTGTCACGGTCACAGACAGTTGAGTTGGTAGCTCAACTTTCTTCCTCAAGTTTTGTTCTTCCCTGAAAAAGAGACTTTTAAAATATCATGTAGTTTCATATTTAGTATCTCTTTACAGTAAAAAGGTTGAGTTAGATGTTATTTTCCTAATTGACAGGACTGCAAACTCAACCTAATATCTAAAAATTAAGCTTAGTTGTTTCTTTCTTATGCATCATCATCTAGTTTTAAAGGTTTGGCAGTGCAATGTATGCCCTCATTTACCCCCATACAACCTATGGCAGAGGGCCTGGGGAATATCAGTAATTTTATGGCATGGAACTTGATATATGTACACTATTTCTGTGATCAGCTGAAATAGAAACTGGATACATCCAGCTAGAGGGCGTGATCTGACTCTTACACATAAATTAAAAGAATACTAACGTGAAAAGTCAATCAATTTGACTGGGGCTCTCTTTTTCAAAGCAATTAAAGGATCAAGCCCCAGACACATTAATGACCAAATTTCTGCCTATGAATCAGTATGTCAGATGTGCTCTTCTGAGCCAATGCACAGAAGACCAGGATAAAGTGTGTGAGAGCTCAGGACAAAGCTTTCTCAGTTGAAGTGATTTGGCTATGGAACAAACTTCGCTCAGAAGAGAAGGTGAATCCAGATCATCTTTAAAAATGCTGGGAAACCTTCCTTACCTAAAAGGTCTTTCACCATAGGGATGATACTGACAAAGTTTACACCCCCTACTGCCCCAATATCCCACAGTAGATATACCCACAAAACATACCCTACCCCAAGCAGAATTTTTACCTTAAACAGGAAAAATGCCACAGACCCTGTGAAGTCCACTAGGGACTTTTCTATTGGAACAGATTTTATGTGGAAGGTGCTAAGCTGCTATGGTGATGACTGGTAGTATAAACCCCTATGTTGAATAATATGGTGTCTAAGGAAGTGTAGGGCAAAGCGGCTTGTGAAATGCTAGATTTGGAGACATGAAGCTAGGGGAACCTCCTAGAGGATGATTAGGGGACAATAGTCCATGTATGGGGGACATCAAGACTGTTGCAGTGCCTCCAGGTGGTACTCCTGATCAAACTTCTTGTAGAAATCTTGATGTGACCTCACCCTGATAAGATAATAAGCTCTAATACCAATGCAAAGTATATTAGGTGAAGGTTAGTGGGACATCTATGGACCAGTAAGGAAAGACTCGCAGGACTGATCTGGGGATGAGCATTGATTGCTAGCAATGTGGAGGAACAAGATGGGGAAAGGAGTCCAGGAGAGCTGGCTTTATTTTAAAGAGGCCTTATTGAGGGTGCAGGAACAAATCATCCCATTGTGCAAGAAGAATAACAAATATGGCAGGTGACCAGTTTGGCTTAACAGAGAAATCTTTGATGAGCTTAAAAACATAAAGGAAGCTTACAAGAAGTGGAAACTTGGACAGATGACTAGGGAGGAGTATAAAAATATTGCTTGAGCATGCTGGGGTATCCCAAGGAAGAAACCCAAACTCTCAAGTCAGCTGTTTTGCTAGCAGTATTCATAATTCTATGTGCTTCACAGCCCTTATCACTGAACAACTCCTCATACCCAGATATTGTTTAGGGAGCAAACATTGTTCTGTGAGAGAGGTTGCAAAAGGTTACTTTAGCTGAAAAGGAAGAAATGGTGTTGCAGATATAAAGATACTAGCTTCACATCCTGCTGATGTCCCATGTGAGGGATGGGGGTTTCAATATAAGTACATCTGAAGGCATTTCTGGATATTGTTAAAAAGAAAAAGTGAAAAGAACAAACAAACAAACAAACAAAAACACGACCTAGGAAATTACACACCAAAAAATTTTATTACAAGAACATTATGGTTGCAAAATTAAACACCCAGAGATCAGGAAATGGCAGAATCACGGTTGCCCATGCAGTGTTAATCCTGCCCCCTTGTGCATATATATTATGAAACATTCTTTAATTAATGGGTTCTATTTTTCTTCAGGACCACTGCCACTTTCATGTTAAAGACTAGACAGTGGACAGTCGATGCCTGCACTGCACCTAAATGGGGGAATGTTGTCCAGGATTGCTGGAGGAAGGTAGCAGTGTTTTACAGGTGTGTGGGGGAAGGAGGTTAGAAATTGCTGCAAAAAGGTGTGTGTGTGTGGGGGGGGGGCAGCTTGGCAATGCTGACTCATCCCCTGGGATGTAAGGGCAGAAGGTTTAAAAGGTGCAAGCCAGGGTGTTAGAGACAGGCAGCAAGCAAGGCAGCAGCAGATGGGGAGCTGAGCATTCAAGCACACTAGGCAGCATGGTTACACATGGACGGTGAGAGTGGGGAGGAAGCAGGGTAACATCCCCCCTTCCCGTGCAGAGAGGGACAGCCAGAGTCAGGGTAGAAGTGGCAGACAGAGAGGGATGAGTCAGTGAGTGAGATTGCTTGGCACTGGATATGATCACTGGGCACTGGGAAGCAGAGGGAGAGGGGAAGGAGCTTAGTTCCTCTGTGCTGCAACCCTGCTGTGAGTAGAAGCATGGGGGACCAGGTTTCACTTTTTTTCCTGCTATGTGCAGGTTAGGGCTGGGGGGAAATGTACCTTCACTAGGAGGGGGGAACAAACACTGCACAGGGAGTCCAAGTGGGGTTGAAGGGGCAGATGGTGACCCAGGGGTAGGGTCATCATGACAGGGACAAGGGATTGGTCCCAGCATGGGGGCTGATGGAGACCAGGGTACTATGTTGGATAATTGGCAGCCTCATGGAGTGAGCACTGGGGATGCTCCAGGGGAAGCAACCACACATGTATGTGAGCTGGCTGAATTTGCTAGTGGGACAATCAACAGTGATCTGATGCAAGTGGTCAGTGATGTAGTTTCTGAGGTTGTTTCAATAGCATTACAGGGCTCCCAAAGTGTAGTGGGTAACCCAGAACCGGGACAGTCTTCTCCACTGAATGCAGGAGATGGGGGTAATGCTGATTTTGAGGGTGAGTGTGATCTGCAACAGACAGAGGTTGAGGGGACAGGTGATACTCTGCCACACAGTGTGGCAGCTGGAGGCAGTAGCGGGGCAACAGTGAGGTGTGGGGTCTGGGCTCCATTTGGCCCATTCAGCCTGCTCTTGCCAGAGTGTTAGGGGACGGTCACATGGGGTATACAGGATTGGGGGTGGGTCAAGTGCCAACCACAGGTTTGGCTCAGCTGGAGCAGGTTATGGGTGCACAACATGAGCAGGGGAGGGGGGACAAGCTGGGGGTGATGCAATGGGGACAGGCACCATCGCAAGTTCGGTCATAGGTGTTAAGCGTTTTTCTATGGGATTACCTAACAGAGGAGATGGGGCGGATTTGTGGAAGAGGTTTACTGTGGGATTTTGGATCCCCTTTTCGGGGAGTAGGACTCATGTGGTGTCAAAAAATTTGAAGTCAGTAGTTGGGATGGGACATTGTTCAAGAAAAGATTACATGGGAATTAAATGAGGGCAGGGTGGCAGGGCCATTTGATCAATTACCTATAGAGAACATATAGGTTTTCCCCCCTGGGTTTGGTCCCCAAGGAGACTCCAGGGGAATATTGATTAATTCATCACCTGTCGCACCCATGAGGTGGCTCTGTTAATGATGGGATAGATCTAATGCTGTTTTCTATACACTATTCCTCCATTGACAAAGCTGTTTGTATCGTTGGTGTCGTGGCCCAGGGCCACTAATGGTTAAGTGTGATATCAAGTCTGCTTTTCAACTGCTACTAGAGCATCTGTAGGACTTCAAACTTTCAGATTTCTCTTTTGAAAGAAAATTTTATTTTCACAAGGCTGTGCGGTATCCAGTTCAGCATTTGAAAACTTTAGAACCATGTTGCACTGGGCAGTGGTGCGGGCAGCTAGACTATACCCAGTAGTGTACTGTTTAGATGACTTTTTGTTAGCAGGACAATCTGGGTCAGATGAGTGTGTTCATCTCTTGGACACATTTCAGGGCCTGGCTAAACAGCTGAGGGTACACATAGCATAAGAGAAAACATAGGGCCTTTCCACTACACTGACATATCTGGGAGTTGAGCTGAACTCAAGGCAGGGCATATCACAGCTCCCTCAGGATAAGTTTTGGGAGCTAATGGGATTGCTCAGGAGAGCTGTAGGATACAAGAAACACACCATTCTGTGCCTGGCTTGCCGTGACAACAGCGGAAAAAAGCCAGGTCACACCATTACGTATGAGTTAACAGAGAGATGAAGGAAGACTTGAAGGTGTGGAACAGTTTTTGAGTCAATTTAATTGGGTGTTGTTGCAGCGGAATGAATGGCTATTAGAGGCAAATTTGAAAATCCATTTGGATGATTAAAGGGTATGGGTTTTGTGGTGTTTTACAAAGACAGATGGTGTGTCCAGAAATGGCTTGCCATCTGGTAGCAAAGCAGAGTAGTGCGTGACATGACTTTCCTAGATTTTTTTCCCCATTTTAGTTGCAGTGATTACTTGGGGACCAGAGTTGGCTAATAAAAGAGTGTGCTTCTGATGTGCTGCAATGTTTAAGCCTTAAAATCTGATTTTTTTTCCCAAGCATGTGCCCGGGGTGGATAATGGCATAGTCGATGCCTTGTCTCATTTTCAGATTGACAGATGTCAGGAGCTTGCACCAGGAGCGAGCAATGAACCGGAGTGGATGCCACTGGTGATATGGAGTCTTGCCATATGATGTTGTTGGTGGAATGGAGATCTTTGTCTATGGGCACATGGCTGAGCTATGAAGGAAATTTGAATGAGTTCTTCCAGTTTCAGGATCTGGAATGCTGGTCACCGATGTGGCCCATCACAGAGGGGTGGGTGCTATGGTACATGGTCATTGGCAACCCAGTTGCTGGCATCTTCAATTATCCTGACATGGAGCAAAAGGGCAGCCAAGTTCTTTCAGGAGGATGGGGGTTCACCTGTCAGACCTGGGGGCTGACATGTTTTTGGCTGCTATATCAAAAGCTATTGGGAGTTGTCTGGCAACACAACTGGGTTGAAGGGGCAGGCAGCCAAGCTAATTGTTGGTGCCTCCTTGAGGCAGATGTCCAGTACAGGTACTCCATAGGGAAGGCATCCAGTGACCAGATAAATGGTCTGGTAAAGGACTTGCTGGTTAAAGGAATGGAATGGGGTGGGGGAGTCGGGCTCCTATGACTGATATGGCAGGGAGCCAACCCCCCTGTCTTATAGCACATCTTAACCCTCCTAAGAAGGGAGGTGCATAGGAAGGTACAAGCCATGGGTTGGCTGGAGGATCTGGATGGAAAATGAAGGGGGACTGGTGGAAACCCCAGGTAGTTACCTGAATGAACATGGAGTTGCCTGCACTGTACACTTTTATCTGCCAGGTAGTCCCAGACATCTAATAATAAAGTTGTGGCCTGATTAAAATCATATCAAGGGTCTCCTGTCCTTCTTTCGGTAAAGCCGGGTAAGGAGGCAGCTGTCCAATATTAATTTTTTAGCCTCACTTTTCAATCCGCAACACTTGCACACACCATTTCTCTGCTAAAATAATAAGTCAAGTTTGTCCTGCCCTTTGGCTGCTGTCCTCCACTTCAACCCAATCAACTTTAAAATGAGAGCACTTGTAAAAATGAACCATGCTGAAAATGTTCTTGATGATGTTGCTGTCTCCTGGTCTGCTCATTACGCATCAAAATGAAGAAACACATACATCCTTAGAAAGTTACTGAAATGTGCCTGTATGGAGGAATGTGGTGGCAGGTGCAAAATGAGAATGTTTGAGACTGGCATGCAATGCTGCAGCTGCCAACAGTGACTGATGTCTATCATTGAATAGTATTAGATGCAGTAAAGTGAATAATTATATAATACATTGCACTGAATAAGTGAATTTGACTGGACAGTTATTTCTGTGAAAATAATGGAGGTCTATCAAAGTCAATAAGATATGATGACAGAATTTCTGATAACCTTACTATATACATTAAAATAGGTTTCTGAGAACTCATTTAAGAATAATTAAAATAATTTTTAAGTTTGTAAACGATTCATAAATGACAAACTTCTCATTTATTCACAGTAAAAGCAAAAATATATGCCTGCTAATAGTCAACTTAGAAAATTCGACATCGTAGGAAATTAGTGAAAGTGTAAATAGTTAAAGTAAGCATTATTTCTTCTTCCAGTGGTCCAAAAGCAACATCATTGTCTAATTATGGTTGATGGTTGTATCAACATTTGATTAATTTTTGACTGAGTCTGTTTGATTACATTTCCATTTCTGTTAATCTGAGTACTTTTAATGAATGATCACCAAAAAAAATTCCACTCGTGTATTTTATTTTAAAATACAAATATGTGTGCTTCCTAATTTATTTATTTATTATCATTGGTTCACCTGAAAAATGCATTTAAAAATCATTTCCTTCTTGTTTATTACAAAAATGTAAATACAATGTAGGATGGACTTATTTTTATTCATTTACTGTTAGGAGTTCACCATTTCATTTCATTTAATCTATCTAATTATAGTTTTTTCCATTATTATTTATTATTATTGTTTCTAGTGCACCAACAGAAGGCTAGGTGTTTTACAGACAAATAAATGATGTGGCCATAAACCTGAAGAACTTGCAATCTAAACATAGAAGCAACAAGAATGACAAGTTCAATAACACTAAAAAAGGCAGGAAGAAGTGAAGGAGACTGGGGAATATGAAATAAGAAACAATGGTAATTGTTTTGCTGTGCTCTGCTTTTAATTTTTTAAAAACTCATTTTAAAGACCTTTGGTCAATTTTTTCAACTTTAGGAGACTAATCTTAGGTACATAAATCCATAACTTCTCCTTGAATGGTCCCTTAGACTATGTGCTAGCTACTTATGCTAAACTATCTGTTCAACTTAATTTCTGACACTCTTGAGTACCTTTTCCAGACCTGAAGAAGAGCTCTGTGTAACTTGAAAGGTTCTCTCTCTCACCAACAGATATTGGTCAATAAAAGACCCACCTTGTCTCCCTAAAATACGGAAAATACATTCTGGCATTTACAACATTTTAAAACTGAATTTCTAACTAAAATGTTCCCATGCACAAGAAAAAGGACTTACCTTAAATTATTGATTTTTCCATTCATTTCTCCCTCACATTACAATTCCTTTATGTTTTACCCTATTCATCTCCCCATCAAACAGCTACGGCTGAATTTACTGCACAAGAGTCTGAAAGCACTACAGAACTTTCTTAACACAGTGGAACATGTACATTCAGAATTTCCATCCTACCAGCATAATTGCCTCTTTTTACCTGCCAGATCAGGATCAGGATTGAAGCTTCCAAAGTTTGTGAAGTGGACAAAATAAAGACGAAAAAGTCCACATCTCTTTTCATTATTGTTTCCAATACAAGTAATAGTAGCAGAGCTTATATAAAATGTCCTGTAACAGTACTAGAATCCTTTTAATTGACACGTCCCAGTGGAAATAGAGAGTGCCAATTAAATAATCATCCCAATTATCAGCAGCTCATGGGACTACACTGTACTGGTTTATAATCATTTTCATTTCATGGCTTACTTTAAAAAAAGGCAACAGTATCATCTTTACAGCTTAATTCCCTAATACAGATGATACCAAAACATTTATTTTATAGACATAATAAAACTTTTTGCCCTTTCTGTGACGAAGTTAGAACCTGCCTCATGCTAAAACTAATGAAATTGATTGTATAGTATTTGCCTCAATAAAATAATGCCCATTCACTTTTCCTCTGGCACAGATGAATTCTTTATGGTTGATGAAAACTCAGTGGTATAGGTGGAATCAGAAGAATGTATAACAAAAACATAATTGTTACAGTAATATCTTCCAAAATCAATGAAAAAATACATATTGAGCTCCACCCAGATCCCAGAGAAGTCCATGGGAGCTTTGTGCTTGACTTCAGTGGAAGAAGGATTATGCTTTATGTGTTAATCCTACGTTAGACATAGGGGGTGAAATCCTGGCCCCATTAAAGTAAATGGAAAAATGCCCATCAACTGCAAGAATGTCAGAATGTCACTCAGAGAAATGATGGAATGAAGAATACTAAAAAAACACAGTTAAACCAACCTATTCCTTTTCACAACACTGAAAGCCCAGTATCTGGGGAAAAAACTCAGGGTGACCTAATCTTAGGGTAAGATGTGTTTTTCTTAATTTAAAACCAAAACAAAATTTTAATCTTAAAGAATTTTTTTGTGATTAACAGCACTGTGTAACTGTTTTAGATTTTTCAAAAAAGACAGAAGGTTGTGGAAAATAACTTGTGTGACTGAAACAAGCATTCAGTACATGTATAAAAACATTAGATATTGAATGTATCAAGTGTTGTGTCCCTGGTTTCTAAAAACTCCTTCAACCAAGGCACTGAGAGGCAACAATGAGGCATAAAACTATAAGTTTTATAGTTCATGTTTACACTGTAGAATCATTCAAACAGCACTTCCTAAACTGCAAAAGTCTTGACCTAGTATGCAATAGACTATTAGTGTTGAAGGTAGGATGGACTTCTTTAAAGACAGGCCTTACTTTGTGTTTTCCAAAATCTTGCTCATAAATCTTGCACAGATATTTTCAGAATAAATATATCCAGTTCTATCCCCAGAGGTAATAACTCTAGGATGTTGCATCATGGACCAAAGAATCAGTAACTAAATCATTGTGTACCTGAAAAAGTGTTGGGACAAAGAACTATGAATGCTGAGATGAGAACTGGAATGGAAGCAGAACCAGTGATATTTTTACAAATTTATACCTGATGTAAATTTAGTGAGGTCAATGGAACTACACATCAAGTGAATTTCGCTCATTACATTTGCTTAAGGAATGCTAAATTACAAGGAATGTAACATGCAATATTTTGCACACTGTTCTGAAGATATGAAGTTCTGAATAGATTGTGATTAAGAAACTGAAGGGCTAAAATCCATATGCTGTTTATGTTACAACCTGATATATAGACTGTGTCAGCTCTTTTTACAGGCCCCAAAATCCAGAGTTTGGTCAAGAAGACAGAGGCCTAGCAAATAGTGAACAATATTAGCAAAGAAGCAGAAGAAACAAAGGACAACCTTGCTTTTTGCTAAGATAAGCTTGGTCAGTAAGAAGCCAGGTAGAAATTATAATTGGGGGCTTTATCTCAAAGTTGCAAACAGACCAAAGGAATGAAAGGGGCCCTGTTTCTTCTGTAGAAGAGGTGCCTTCCTACACACCAGCCTTGAGTTATGGAAGAGGTTCAGACATATCAGTATGAGATATGATATCCTCCCTCTCACAGATGTGCACCTCTCCTCCAAGCCATTGCCAGTACCTATCTTAAAAACACAAATGAACAATTAAAAGACAATCTTTATTGCTATATGCTTTTCATTTGTCCTTTTGCTTTAACTCCTAGGTGTGTACCTGTCGGACAATCAGGGGAGCTACTTCATTCCTATGGATCCCAAATCAGAATTCAACATATATATTTTATACTAACACAGTCTATATATTGTTTAATGGAAAACACCTGTGTACTAATTGTCATGTGTTAACCTGAAACCATGGGCGGAGACATTATGTAACCTTTTGACCATTGGCTACTGTGCTTATCTTGTCTTGCTGCTAGACCTATCCAGGGGTTTGGGACTGCCTACCCCGTCATTTCTCTCCGCCCATGGAAAATCCATATAATCCATTGTAATCAGTTGTTTGGCAGTGTCTCTGAGCCTAATAAGCAAGGTGACATTCCGCCATCGCTGTGCGTAATAAACCCAAGTGCTTGATTCTACACGGTGTCCATATTTTGTTCCTTCAGAAACAATAACTTATACTAGAAAAGTTCAAAGCAGTAGTCACACTTCCAAACTTTTCAACTGGGCTTAGATAAATAGATATTATATGGTGCTGTATACATCCATTCCGAAATTTCCATCTTTTCCTTGTCTTTCAAGAAAAAATGTCTTAAGGGAAGCCTTCTATTCATGGTAATCCAAGAACAGCTGATCTTACTTCTAGCCCTCAGCAATTTAATGTTCCCTTCCAATCCGAGAGGTGACAACCTGTTCCTTTTATCCCTTATGTTTTATCTTTCTGTACAACTGCTGCTTCTAGTAGTTTTTTCTAACATTATTGCTTATTCATGTAGAGCCTTCTTTGGAATGTAGCATGTTATCAGTTAAATACAGTTCCTGAAATTTCATTTTTCTTTTCTCTCCAGGTATCAAAATCTAGTTAAGTAGTCCATTACAAGAGTTTCACTCTCATGGTACGTTTCATGGCTTTCATGACTCTTAAGGAGAAAATTTTCAGGGTGATGAATGGGGAATTAGATGAGAAACTCCTATTATTGTTAATGGAAATGGTGGTGTGATTTCCTGCACATTGCACTGACAATTTACCCTTTGATGTCTAGGTCATGCTTCAGGGCATGAATAGGCTTTCAGACATTATAATTGACAGTGGAAAAGAAAAGAAACAAATTTGTGATTTCTTAACTCCAAGATACAGTGCTTTTGATTGACTTCTAGGATATACAAGAAGCTATGCAGATGATATAATTAAAAGGACACCAAAATAATATTTCTAATACCTATCTAACGGTTCTAATTTCTAATATTTTCTAATCTGAAAATTATTTTAATTTGTTAGGTGGGTGTGCTTTTGCAAACCTTTTTCCGAATATTTTCTTATTATTTAAGTCAAACCCTGAATATTCACAGTATCACTTCATTTCTTAAAACTTCAGTTAATCAAAGCTAACATTGATTCTTGTTAGGAAAATATCCTCTATAAGCTATTATAGATAGAAAACTATTTTTAAAAGAAATTTCTGTAGTGTATTGATTTCCTGAAAGAAATTATGCACTCAAATTTTATTATTTATTTTTTAATTTGATGGGAATGCCAAACATTCTCTTTTTGCTAAGGATGAATATAAAATTATAGCACAAGCATGTATGGAGAAAGTGAGAAAAGGCTAAGGCACAAAATGAGTTACACCTATCAAGAGACATCATAGACAATAAGAAGAGGTTCTATACTGATATTAGGAGGAAAAAAAGGAAAATAGAGGTCCACTGCTTAATGGCGAAGGACAACTAATAATAGATGGCATCAAAAAGACTGAGGTGTTGACTGTTTATTTTGCTTCAGTCTTCACTTAAAAGGTTTATTGTGCTCAGATACTTAACACATTTTATATTAACAACAAGGGAAAAACAACACAAGCTAGAATAGAGAAAGAACATAGTAAAGAAAATTTAGATAAGTTATCTATATTCAAGTCACATGGCCTGATGAAATTCACCCTTGAGGACTTAAGGAACTAGTGGAAGCAATCTTGGAACACTTATGATTATCTTTAAGAAGTCATGGAGGACAGGTGAGATCCCAGAGGACTGCAGAAGGGAAAAGATAGTACCTATCTTTAAAAGGGGAACAAAGAATTATAGACTAGACAGCCTAACTTCAATACTTGTAAAGATACTGGAACAGATTATTCTATAATCAGGATAATAGAGTAATAAGTAATAACCAACATGTATTTGTCAAGAACGAAACACAGAAATGTAGAGCTGGAAAGGACCTCAAGAAGTCTTTAAGTCCACCCCCCACCCCCATGCTGTAGCAGGACAAAGCAAACCTAGACTGTTCCTGGTAGGTGTTTTTCCAACATGTTTTTAAAAATCTCCAATGATGGAGATTCCACAGTCTCACTTGGAAGCTAATTCCAGAATTTAAGTACTCTTACAGTTCAAAAGTTTTTCCTAATAACTTGCTTGCTGTAGATTAAGCCCATTACTTCTTGTCCTATTTTCAGTGGACCTGGAGAACAATTGATCACCATCCTCTTTATAACAGCTCTAACATATCTCAAGATGGTTAGCAGGTCTCCCTCAGCCTTCTTTACTCAAGACTAAACATGAGCAGGTTTTTTAACCTTTCCTCATAGGTCAGGTTTTCTAAACCCTGTTTTCACTTTTGTTGACAATAATCAAGTCAGACCAAACTAATTTCTTTTTTTGACAGGATTACTCACCTGGTGGATGGGGGGGAAGCAGTAGAAATTATATATTATTTTTAGTAAGGCTTCTGACACAGTCCCACATGACTAGGGAAATGAGGCCTCGATGAAATTACTAAGGTGGGTGCAAAACTGGTTGAAAGACCATATTCAAAGAATAGTTATTAATGGTTCTCCATCATACTGGGAGGATGTATGTAGGGTACTACTCAGCATTTCCATTAGTGATTTGGATAATGGAGTGGAGAGTGTGCCCATAACATCTGTAGATGATACCAAGATGGGAGGGGTTGCTAGCACTTTGGAGGACAGGATTAATATTCAAAATGACCTTGACAAATTGGAGAATTGATCTGAAATCAACAGGATGAAATTTAATACCAACAATTGCAAAATATTACATTTAGGAAAGAAAAATCAATTGTACAACTACAAAATGGGGAATAACTGATTAGACAGTAATATTGATGAAAAGGATCTGTGGATTATGTTGGATCACAAACTGAATATGAGTCAACAATGTGATGCAGTGAGAAAAAAAGGCTAATATAATTCTGGAGTGAATTAAAAGGATTATTGTATGTAAGACGCAGGAGGTGATAGTCTCACTCTACTTGATACTGGTGAGATCTCAACTGGAGTATTGTGTCCAGTTTTAAGCAACACACTTTAAGAAAGATATGGACAGTCTAGAGAGAATCCAGCGGAGACCAAAAAAAAAAAAAAAAAGGTTAGAAAACCTGTCCTACAAGTAAAGGTTTAATCCTGGGGGAATTCTGCACCAACAAATTAAAAATTCTGCATACAACATTTTAAAATTCTATAAATTTTGGCATATTTTATTTGTCAAAAAAAGGCAATATATCCACACTGGTTTCAATTATTTAGGTAATTTATTTAAACCACAATACAATGGATGCAGAATGGGAGTGGGGAGCACTGGAGGAAATATCCAAATTCCCTTGCTTAATAGTAATGTAGCTAGGTTTGAACCTTTATTTCTAATTATTAGTCAAAAATATATGAAGCCATATGCTCAGTGTTACATCATAGGCAACTCAAGATCAAGTGAGGGCTGGGGCACAGTTCATGGATCACATTTTGATAAGAATTTTTTTCAGCTCAAAAATTTAGACTGGTTCTAATCACTAAAGCACCATAAACATTTAAAAGGCCACGCTGTCCTTTACACCACTCTGGCCATGTAAAGGAGCCTTAAAACTTTTACATCTGTTTTATACTCCTTGGGGAATTCACGAAGACAATGGGAGCAATTCACTAAGCAGGCAGGCTGCTACTTCCGCTCTGCCAGAGGGAACAGCTTGCCCCATGCCTACCTTCTCAGAGAGATCCGGAAGCCCTGCCCCTCCACTTGAATGTGCCACAATAGCAAGCAAGAAGGTCATAGTATCACTCTCTCTCACACGCACAACTGTCCACCCCTCCACACATACCCTGACAGTGATTTACACCTCTACTGGCTGTTCCAGGTACCAAACTGACCTGCCTATGCTGCCGGGGAGGAGTGCATGACTGCTCTTCTGGCTTCCTTTGCTTCCCTATCAGAAGTCATTTTTCTGCAGGGAAGCAAAGAAATCTGCACATCCCTCGACCCACACAACTTCCCGCAGCCCCAATTGGCCTGGAGCAGCAAACAGTGGCCAGTGGGAGCTGTGATTGGCCAAACCTGCAGACACAGTAGGTAAACAAACCGGCCCGGCCTGCCAGTGGGCTTACCCTGGTAGGCCGCATGCCAAAGATTGCCGATCCCTGGTTTAGACACAATAAATCCTGTATCTTGGCTGGGGGTAGACTTATGATCCCTTCTATCCCTATGATTCTATGTCCGCTGAAGGTAGAAAAAGAAGTGTTTCTATCATTCTTTAGAAGCTAGATTTGCCAAGCCAGTTTAAAACTGGCTTTGATAAACAATGACTTGTTCATCTCTACATAATTAAAAGGAATTTAGATGGGGAAACTCCAATTCTCATAATATTCATTTTAATATTAATAGAAATATTTCAAGTCCCTGCTCCAGCAAAGCACTTAAGCACATGCTTAACTCTAATAACTTCAGTGGGACTATGGGCTTGATGGTAAGCACTTGATAAGTGCTTTTCTAGATCAAGGTCTAACTGATTTACAGTAATAGCAATTTATATTTAAAATCAAATTTACGCTCAATGCCCCTTTTTTGTACTAAACACTGCATGCAGGATTTCTACGCATTTTACTAATAATTAATTTTTAATGCAAGTTGTTTTGTTACTGAATGCAGAAATTATATTTTACATCTTGAAATCTAAAAAAAAAAAAAGTCATGATATAAATTGCAAGACTATAAAAAACATACTGAACGTATAATCCAATATGCTATTATTTTACGTGCTTAGGCAATGAAAATGAAAACATTCATTACCCTAAAATTGCTTACTAAAAAAACCCAACATTTTGCACTGAAAATTATATATATATCATACTCTCTATTTTCTTTGCAACAATAACAGATATTTTTACTGATGTAGATTCTGAAAAAAAGCAGCAAAAGCACTTTCGAGGATTCTGTCTACCACTTTCTCTAGTGTAATTAGTTTTTGGCATCATTGGTGGTCTGATTTAATGGTACCATACTTAGAAATTGCACTACTATTGTTTTCTTGTAAAACAAAATGCAGGGATCAACAATGATAATAAATGACAGTATAAATCAGTAGTATCTCCACTGAAGTCACTAAAGTTACATGTCCTTTACACTAGTGTAAGTGAAGACAGGAATCAGATTTCTGTCTATAAATTCATCAGTGGGACAGAACCATAGGAAGTCCACATCTAAAAACAACCAAAATGTGAAATTCCCTGCTGCACATATAGTCAGCCCTTTATCCTTTATTTTAATGTTTTAAGTAGGACTGAGGCAGGATGGCCTAGTGGTAAGGGAACTAGCCCAGGACATGAAAGACCTGGCTTCAGCTCCCTACTCTACTAAGACCCCCTGGGTGACTTTGGGCAACTCAGTTAATTCCAGATACACAAAGGTACTTAAGCATCTAGGGCTACATTCACAAAAGGACTTCTATGCCTAGGTCCCAGATTTAGGTGCCACTGGTCTTCCCCAAGCCCCCACTAAGTTGCTGCCTAAACTTCACTTGATGCCCCACACCCCAAATCCAACAGCTATTTTCTTTGTCTTCTTAGGTGCCGAGAATATGGTGGGCAGGGAAAGAGAGAGGAAAGCTGTTACTTTTTCTTTCAGCTCCATGGCTTGCCAATTGTTAGCTTCCTGCTGCTGCTCTTCTGTCTGCCTTTCTTTGATTTTCATCTCTGCTTGCCACTTTTGGTGTTCATGTTCTTTGTCTTTTTCTTCCTTCTTCGATCTGGCCAGTTCTAGCTTAGCAGTCAATTCACTGATGCTCATGATTATGCTTTACTCTTTCTATGTCCCTGAGCTGAAATAAGCAAACAGAAAACAACAAATTGTAACCTCTCTTTGACTGTTTCCAGCCACCACACTTGAGACTCACTTAAAATTGCTATACCAGTGCTTGGAGTCTATATCTCATTTAAAATAACAAGCTGTCCATAAACCCTAGTTCACTGTGCCACTGTGACATACCAGGGTACAATCCAGACCAGTGTGGAGCTGTGTCACGCCTGCCCTGTGACCTGGGTGCATTGCAATTCCTTATGGTTATAGTCTTCAACGTGGACTGCTTACAACCAGCCACCAGCATGCAGGCCAATCCCAAATGTGTTTGTGGAACTACAGCCTGACAGTCATACCTTGCATCTCACCATCCTTGGTTATATTGCAGGGGGACAGTTACACAAACACATTTAGGAGTGAGCTGCATGCTGGTGACTTGTTGTGAGCAGTTCAGGTTGGAAGCTGTAACAGTAAGGCATTGCAAGGCACCCCAGATTACAGGGCAGGGGTGACACAGTTCCCCACTAGTCTACATTGTGCCCCGGTATGTCACAGGCACCTAAATCACCTGATGAGAATTCCCATCTGTGGACTGAAAGCAAAGATAGAATTTGATGTCTAAATCCAGGTTGTCTGAAGGTGTCTGTTAGAAGGGTGGGAATTAAAACACACCTATCTCCTCAGCATGATAAGAGAGGTTCATAGAAAATGAGCTAGGACTAGAACATAAGAACATAAGAATGGCCCTACTTGGTCAGACCAAAGGTCCATCCAGCCCAGTATCCTGTCTTCCGACAGTGTCCAGTGCCAGGTGACCCAGAGGGAATGAACAGAACAGGTAATCATCAAGTGATCCATCCCCTGTCGCTCATTCCCAGCTTCTGGCAAACAGAAGGCTAGGGACAGCATTCCTGCCCATCCTGGCTAATAGCCATTGATGGACCTATCCTCCATGAATTTATCTAGTTCTTTTTTTAACCCTCTTATGGTCTTGGCCTTCACAACATCCTCTGGCAAGGAGTTCCAAAGGTTGACAGTGTGTTGTATGAAGAAATACTTTGTTTTATTTGTTTTAAACCTGCTGCCTATTAATTTTATTTGGTGACCCCTAGTTCTTGTGTTATGAGAAGTAGTAAACAACACTTCCTTATCTACTTTCTCTACACCAGTCATGATTGTATAGACCTCAATTATATCTCCCCTTAGCCATCTCTTTTCCAAGCTGAAAAGTCCCAGTTTTATTAATCTCTCCTCATACAGAAGCTGTTCCATACCCCTAATCATTTTTGTTGCCCTACAAGATGTCTCTTCAAAGTAAGAGGGATACTAATAGGCACATAGTTATTTGACAAAGTGGAGATGATAAAATATTTTTAAAGGGCATTTAACACCTTCCTCTGAATCTTAAACACCAACTGGAATCTGAAGACAGGTTATAATCTGAGTTTCTGTTCAAAATAGGTACTGTTTAACAGTCAAAACAGTTCCTTGCAAAAAAGATTAAAGTTACAGTGGGGGTACAGACAAACTACAGATAATGTTGGATCCTTTACAATGGGGTTTCTCAACCTGTGGGTCGGAACCCAAAATTGAGTCACCAGAATGTTTCTAAGAGTCGCGTGGCAGGTCCTATCCCACAAGGCTGGCTGGCTACCCTGCTCCAGGCACTGCAACCTCTGGGGTCCCAGAGACACTCAGTTTTGGCTCAGCTGTCATGATGATGTGAGTCCGAGTAGGCCAAATGTGAGTGAGTGGTACTGCAACCCCATGAGCCAGGTCACAACTCCACTCACACAAATTTGGTTCAGACAGGGGGACAGGGCCAAATCAAAGTGATGCTGCAACTCTAGAGGTTGCAATGCCCAGAACCAAAAGCCAAGCCCAGACAGCCACACAGCACAGCAGCTGCAGTTGCTGCTACTGTTGGGTGAGTGCCAGGCAGGACCCAACTACCCCACTGGAGGGAGAGCAGGAGCCAACCAAAACCACCCACGGACTCCACCTCCAGACTATTTACTGGGTTGTGACAGGCCATAAACATATACAAATGGGTCCTGAGTCCAAAAAGTTTGAGAACCACTTCTTTATAACATCATTGAGACCTGCAAAATTAGGAAAGGCTATTTTTTGGGCTCACCATATACAGCACAATGATTTGTTAACAGGATGCTCTAAGGCATCTGCATAATCTTTTCAATGGCATATTTGTTGAATGTTCCAAAGTAGCAGACTGATGCACATCATCAAAATAAATTACTGAGAATCTGTGGAACAATTTTTGGTTAGTAAACAAGCTTAGGTAGACTTTGAATATTAAGATTAATGTGAGATCAGGATTATTTGTTTTTTCACGTTGGCATTTTTTGTTCTTTTGTGATCTGAGAAATGTCAGCATGTATTTGAAAGTCATTCCATTCACTTGTTATAGGGATTAATCTGTACCCGATCTATTCAGAGGCACAGACTGTAAACCAAATTAATTTCTTACTTGTGCTGCTGGCTGTAAATCAAGAGTATTCCACTGCATGGAGTTACTCCTGATTTACACCAGAGTAATTTGGCCCTGCACCTGTTTTTTGCAAGCAGTGCCACGATCTGTTTCTGGAATTTCATATTTAAAGTAGGCAGTCAGACACTGGTATCCAATGCTTTAGGCAAATTCACTTACATTCCAGCTGTCCATCAAGTTTCATCTCAGTTTCAGTACTTTTAAGGTTAAGAAAAACAATCATGATTCATTACATTTCTGAGTATCTGTCAGAGGTACCTAGAATGTTCAGAAAGGTATTTCTAGTTATTTCATAAATCTAAATAAATACAATGCAATTCAGACTCTAAATCAAACAAGGACGCAAGCACTGAAAAGGACATAGGGCTCTCACTGAGCAGAAAGAGTAGCAAAAAAAAAAACCCAAAACCCCCCACTGATTGTGACAAGGCCCATCATCAGTGTGGGCAGTGGAGTTTGTAGAATTTGTCTGGAATGTCATTTAAATATATGGAAGAATCCCTTTAAGGAATTACAGAACATTTTTAAAGAATTCTTGGAACTGACTCGAAGTGAACTAGTAATAATAGTTTTCTGACTTTTTTTCATTTCACCTTTTGAACTGATTCCTGGAACATTTTTGAAATGTCATGTACTCCACAGCTTGGCTGGGTCTTGGCCTAAAACACCATAATTTCATTAGAAATGGACTCTGTATGATACTGGCTGATGAAAAGTTACACAATCCTTCTTGTGCCATGAACAGACAGGGATCCTGTGTCCTTCCATGGGTGTAACAGACTGTACTCTTATGACAATCCCTTTTACAAGACTATGATAAATCTTGTACTGTGAGGTATCATTCGAAAACTCATAACTCACTGAACATCACCATCCTGGTAAAATATGTGTGACAACACTGTATGTAAAGTTATAAGGTTTTATTTTATAACATTGCTATAACATGCTCCAAGTTTAGGAAAAGCAGGCCTAAACCAGTTTTTCAAAGAGAAAGACACACTGGTGCGCCAGCCCAATATCAGTGTAATCAAATGAACTATGATAGACTATCACCTAGTTAAGTGGCCACTCTGTGGTAGGAAGAAAGGTGTAAGCAAGAACGTTGAATATTGACAATAGAACAGCTGGGAGCTTCAATATAAGCTGACTACCTGTCTCCTGAACCCCCAGGGAGATAATCCTGATACTGGGGAGAAGAACTGAAGACACACACAACACAAATTACTTCTCTCCTTTCATTTCCCCTCATGGGAGGAACAATATTTAAAAGTAATTGAACTGAGGGGGGGGGGGTGTCCTTGGCTGAAGTAATTCCGCCAGACTGCTGTAAGCTTTTTGTGAGAAAACCCTTTTTGCTTTAAAGTCCATTTGACTTGTTAAATTAGATATTAGTTTGTGATTTAACTTTTTTATTTTCTTTGTAACCAATTCAGACTTTTATGCCTCATTACTTGTAATCATTTAAAATCTATATTTCTGTAGTTAATAAACTTTTTTGTTTATTTTATCTAGATCAGTGTGTTTGAATTGAAGTATTTGAGAACCTCCACTTGAGATCAGGGTCTGTGTATATCATTTTCTACTGATGAAATAATGGACTTTCTATGAGCCTGTATTGTCTAGGAGGGTGCTGGATAGTACAAGATACACATTTCTGGAGGAAGGTTTGGGACTGGGAAGTTTCTGGTATCACACTGTATGTAATTCAAGAGTGGCTGGCCAGGGCATTCATGTAATTCAGCTGGGAGTGATTTTGCATGTCACTGTGTGTGAGCAGGACCAGGAGTGGTTAATCTCAGAGCAAAGCAGTGTAAAAGTCACCCCAGGTTTGAGATTTGAGGTGATAAAGCTGTCCTAAAGTCAAGATTATACCCTGGAGAATGTCACAATTAGCCTGCAGGAAAAAAACTTACCAAATACCTGAACATGTTTCTTTTCTAAAGTAACACCTATTTTTGCCTGCAGGCAAAAAATAAACAAAACAAAACCAAACCTCAGCAGGCTTTGATGTTCTAAACTGCCAGACAGAATCTTAAGAAAATTTAGAACATTTTTGATCACTTTCAGTGCTAGTGAAATATATCACTTTAGAATAGGAAGAAATAAATTTGATAGAGCTTTTGTGTATCACATAATGCTTCATGTAACAAGTCACCAACTTAAAACAAAAACAGAAAACCACTTGGAATGGCCAACACCCATTCCCAATTATTCATTTGAAATAATCAAAAGGGTCACTATATCTTAAAGTGCACTTCATTGACTTGATTTTCACTGAAGTAAGATCCAGTATGTATATAGAGAAGGTGCCTAATCTTGCAACACTTTTGTAGGTAGACTCAGATCCACAAAGGGACATGGACACCTAAACCACAGATTTAGGCATTATTGTAATACACAAAACCTCTGCTCATCTACTGCCTAATCCTGCAGGTGCCTAAATTTTCATTGAAAAAGTCTGCAAGGCACCTAAGTTTCTCCCTCTGTACATGTACATAACGCCTCACTCTAGACATCTGGATACCTATTTCATGCCTAATTCCCAGGGTGAGCCTCTAGTCAGAGGTAGTTAGGTGAGGGAATGTACAGGAGCACACCTACCAGATCAGGGAGCAGGCCTAGCAAACCAGGGCTCATTCAAAAATTTGCCTGGAAGTAATGCCTCCCTTATAACTTGGCCAAGTGGTAAGAGCATTCACCCATAATGTGAGAGACCTGGGTGAAATTTCCCCTTCTGCATGATCAGTAAAAGATCTGAACAGGGGTCTCCCATCCCACTCCGCTCTTATTATTGAACTATGGGATATTGAGATGTCAGACTCTCTCGGTCTCTTCTGTCGCAGCTGTTCCTCTTTAGATAAATAATCAGAGTTATTGGGCCAAAGAGTGAGAATGTCCCTGCAGTCTGGTAGTTAGGGCACTCATCTGGATGGTGGAAGAGCCAAGGTCCAGTAATCCCCCTGCTCCAAAGACAACTACTTCTCTGGCTGGATTTTCAGTAGCTGCTGATCTACCTCCTCTAGCCAGATTTTGAATGGGCTTTCATCCTGTAGGCATACTCTGAGGATTGGAGGAGTCAATCCAAACTAATAACTATTTGGCAAAGCACTGTAGCTGCATTCTTAGCAGTTTTAAGAGCAGAAAAATCAAAAATACAAAGCAAAAGTCAGAATCCTACAGAAGAGCTTCTAATGGTTTTTCCCTCCAGAGCAGTCATCCTCACTTCTGATCAGCAGAACAAAGGTACCAACCTTCCATCTACTGAACATAACACCCTCCTTTTGAGGCACTGAGCCTATTTGGCTCATTTTCACTTAATTAGCTCCCAGATGACCATGCCTCCTTGAGCTGATTCTGAAATCTGACTGGGGAATTAATTCCCAAACCTCAGGGTATTAGCTGAATTAACAGGACATCCTTACAGGGACACTGGAAAGGGAGGGTATGGTAGGGATCAATTACATGAGAAAGGGGTTGCAGGATCAGAGCCAGAGTAAAATGACCTTTATCTAAAATGCTAACTAAACTATTTTTGAGGTTAAAGAACAAGTCTTTAACTTCTTTGATCCTGTTATTTTTTCAGTTTTGTGTGCCTTTCTATTCCCTGTTTTGGGCTGGAGTCAAAACCAGAAATTCTAATATACTTCGAAATAGATTGTTCTTTTGTTATTTCTGAACCAAACAATAGAAAAAGTAATGGAAATCTATCAGAAAAGTCTGTCCAAGTGAGATTTCCACATTAATTTTACAGATACAAGAGGCTAAAGGTGACCTACAATGGACTTTTTTAAAAATTGGGCTTCTGCCATTTGGGGGATTTTTTTTACAATGTATAAAGAGAACCTAATTTTTATTATTTTTGTAAAGAGGTATTTGATTTTTTGGCTTCTTATCTACCTTAAAAATATTATGTATGCTAATTCTGGCCTACCCTGGTATTGCTGGAGGACAACTTCTGGGTTTCAGAGCATGTACATTGTGAGCTCTTGCTACTTAATTTGAGATGGGCTTTTGAATCTTTAACTTTCTTTTTCCACAATGTTGATTAGCCACTAAAGGCAAATAGTTGTTAACACAAGCAAAAAGTATTTCAAACAGCCTGACTAAAACTCACGTCCATTTACAGTTGTTTAACTCCTTTGATCTTGTGATGTCATTAACCAGTTACTAGAACGTCTCGTAGAATAAATAGGACCTGATTTTATAATTTAAAGGTCAAGCAAAAAAAAGAAAAAGAAAAAAATAATTCCGGGCCTTCTTTGTTATTCATCATAAAGAAGCCAAAAAAAGAGCAGGTCCAGTTTTTCATCTTTATACATCTTTCTGAGTCTTGATGCATGTAGGCTCAAATCCACAGTGAACAGAAGTATATTTACTATTGTCTGTTACCTGGAAATAAATTGAATCTCTAAACCCATCACTAATTTTAATCCAGGAGTGAAGCAGTAATATGTCTGACTGAAAACAGAATAATATTTGATTTATAAGACTGACTTTCTGTACAAAACCTTACCCAGTAATTCCTGTATCAAGCGCATAACTTCAGTTACCTTTGGGTTAAACTGAAATATTCCTTGCCGTCAATTGTTAAACTACAGTAGAGGTTGGATTGTCATGCAGAAATACTGATACTCCCATGATGCTCCAACACAAACTAAATATAGATTTAAAAATATCCTCCTGTGACACGTATGTCTCTTTGCTGTCTCTGAAACTGGCACCTGATTCCTCACTGTGCCACTGCTGGCACTGAGAGGAGTACCGACGAAAGGCCCTGTGGTGCTGGGACCAAAAATGCTTGCTGTGAAGTCCCAGTAGTATTATCAGGGCCTTAGCAGAAGAATTTAGGAGAAGGGCAGTGATAGCAGCAGCCCCCTTCCCACTCGCTGGAAAACAGCTGTTTGGAGCTCTGTGTTATGGCAATGTGTTTGTCTCATCAAATTTGGCTATGGCCCAATATTTTTTACATATTGTCCCCTTTGGAGTTTATTTTTGCCATTGGTCAGACAATGACCAAGCTCTAAAAAAATTCTGAACTAAACCCTGCATAATGTGAGTCTTATTGCTTTCTCATACTACAGGTTTCAACAAATGCAGAAGTTGTTTTAAAACCAATTCAGCCTTCATAAGTCACATACTGTCAGTCTTTTATAATTCTGTCTCAAATTGGAAATATCTCTATATCCATCATCACAGAACTTCCCTGTTCCACCCTTTCCTTGGACAGCTTTGCTTGCCAGCCCCGTCCCCCAGTGCTGACTGCAGTATTTAAACATCTGTCTGCCTCTGTCATTGATTACAAGGTTATAATTTTAAAATATTTCCCGACGGAGAGAACCAGTTAGAACGATCCCCACCCCCACTTTCATTGAAATATGCATACTTCTGGGGAAAGGTTCATAAAGAACTGCTTTTGATGAAAGAGCACAAGGAAACATAAATTATGTTTCTAGATGATAAATGACTATATAATTATTAAGCAAAGGGTTCTGGAAAGGTTGTTTCTATTGTGGATGAAAGGGGCTGACATATTGCATAAGTCTAATCTTTTCAGACTGCACCTGCATTATCTTCAAAGATGACTGTGTTTTGGGGAATGGAGAGCTTCAGGTAAAAAGCCTTAGCTTGGCAGAAAATCAGTATGTAGCAGTTTGGATTGTTTCCCAGATTTGCTGTACCTTTCATGCTGTATAGTGACATCAGCATTTTATACTTCAATATTTATTCTAGGGAAAAAATAATTCTCACAGCAAAATAAACAATATCATTAAATTGGCAACTTTGTTGCGGAAGACAAATAGTGAGTTGCTATATATAGTATATGTGGTATGGTTTGAAAGAAGTAGACAGACGTATCAAAAGGAATTGCCCTTTTTTTCCAATCCAAGGTGTTTTATCAATTTTCATAACTGTGGTGATTCATATAAAGGTTATCGAATTTTGATAAGAGGTGTTTGATCCCATCGCAAGCTGGCAAAATGTAAAGTAATGAGCTCTGATCTTGTTCAAAGGCTAAGTTCTTCCTGGTGCAGCACACACAGACTGCCTGCCTGCATCGAAGAAAGCAATGTTAGCAACAAAATTACAAAAGACGGTATCCCTTAGAGTCCTGACACATGACTGCTGCAAAGTCATAGAAATGATGACAATACTTGGACTAAGTCTGTGAGACTGAGACTAGACACCTTATGTCACTTTGGGTTGTGATTTAAGCAGAGCCAGGCATGGCCATTAGTTAGACTGGAATCATCCAAGGCATTCCAAGCAGAGGTGCAGTTGATTCAGCAAGCCCACTCTTTCTCTAAGTACTCAACCAGTGCTCCAGTATGACGGCATTGAAGATAATGTATTGCTTAAGGTACTATAGATAGGTGAGTCATAAAACTGAAGTTGTGATCACATGTGCTTTTAAAGATCACTTAGCACTTTGTTATGATGTTGTAGGGGAGGTTGGCCTGGTGTGGCCTCATTTCTGACTGGGTAAAGGGATTCTGCCTGAATATTTGGATAAAGTGCTCCTTAGTTTTTGCCCCAAAGTTTTGAGCTGTGTTTCTATGCTCTGTTCTAATGCTACTGGGTTTCTAAGGCCATAGGTGCTGAGTTTCTAATCTGCTGTGGGGTGCTCCCCCCACTGGCTCTGCCCAGGCTCTGCCCCCACTCCAGTCCTTCTTGTAAGGCCCCATCCCGCCCCTCCTCTTTCCAACCCTGCCCAGTTCCGCCCCCTCCACCAGCACGCTGCACCCTCGCTCCTCCTTTGTCCCCCGCAGCGCCTGCAGACACCGCAAAACAGCTGATCTGCGAGAGACGCTGTAAGGAACAGGGAGGTGCTGATCTGCGGGGCCCACCGGGGGGCAGGAGGTGCTGGAAGGAAGGAGAGGTGCTGATAGGAAGGCTGCTGGTGGGTGCTCAGCACCCACCATTTTTTTCCTGTGGGTGCTCCAGCCCCGGAACACGCATGGAGTCGGCCATTATGCCTAAAGCCGTTGTCTTTAAGTGATTAGTGAAGTAATTCTTCTCTTTATTTATGTGTATCATATATCCAACTTCTTCTTTTAACATGAGAAAAACCTGCTTCTCCTGAAAATGGGAATGCAAGAATATCCACCAAAACACAGCTTGATTTGTGCATAAATTCTGGCCAGCATCAGGTTGTGTGTATCAAGGGGAGCCATGCCTCTGCTAACTTAGTCAGAGAATTTAAGGCCAGAAGGCCACCACCACTACCCCGCACCCATCAGGCAAGCATCTGCACCTCCCCTGGCCTATTATACCCATCTCCCATGCATTTAGCAATGCTCACTTTATTTCTACATTTCTTGATTCTCAAGATATAGCTAACTATGCTGATCAATTCCTTTCCCCATTCCCTGTAGGAACTCTGCTGATCAACCCCTTTTTCCATTCCTTATAGGCTCTCTGCTTTCTCCTAAACTTTTTTGTTTTGACGTGGTTACTCATCCAGTTGGGTCTGGAGCCTTTCCCTACAGGTTCTTTTCCTCTTGCTTGGGATGCAAATTGCAAATAGTTTTTGTATGGTTGATTTTAAAGACATTCAAAGAGTCCTCAATTAATTTACTGAAGGCTGTGCTTTTGACATAAAAAAACATAGTTCATTACATGGTTTTGATTATCCTTCCATTTAATTTAAATTGAATCAATGCTTGGGTGTGCTATCCAAAGTTATTTCCTATGACCAGATCTTCTATGATGTCCCCATTACTTCCTAATACCAAGTCTAAACTCACTTAGCCTCTTGCTGGTTCAGTGGCTTTTGATGAAGAAGACTGTCTTCTATCACATCCAGGAATAACTGGGCCCCACTAGTATTAGTAGCATTTATTCCCCCATTATGATGCAATTCCAAGAGGTATTTATTTCTTTAATATTATTAAAAAGCTCTCCATCCATAGCAGAGTCTAAACTTGGGAGTCTATTGCAGACTGTTATCACTATCCCAATAGAATGTCCTTTACAATCCTTCCCCAAAGTGATTTTGACTCAAGCAGATTCAGTTTTGTTGATATTATCACTTATTTCTTTAAAGCTTACTGCCTTGCTGATTTACACCATCACCCCACCAATCCCTTATTGCTATCTCTCCTAAACAGCACATACCCTTCAATACCTCTATTCCAGTCATGAGAACCATTCCACCATGTTTCTTCAATCCCTATAATATATGTTTTTACCTCCTGAACTGGTAGTTCCAGTTCATCCATTTTATTGCCCAGACTCCTTTCATTTGTGTACTAGTATCAGCAGTTTCCCTTGGACATCACCCAGTTTTCCAGCTAGGTTAGTTACAGTGCTTTCACTAACTGTATCTTCTACCTGAGTATTACTCCAATCAATATTTCTGCTCTCTGTGCTGCCATTATTCTTACCTTTACTGCTGCATCTTGCCAGTACTGCTGCATTTTCTTTACCACTCACTACATCTTTGTTTAGCAGATTTTCCTTCTGTGTATTAAAGTCAAGGCATGGAGATTACATGAGTCTTTCCCAACTTTCTCCTCTCACCTCTAATTAAAGACCTTCTTCTCAATCATGCTAACCTTGATCACAGAAGGTTAATACCTCAGCTGCGGTAGTGGAGTTCATCAGTCAAGAATAGTCTTTCTGTGAATGTCTTCCAAAGGTTGATCACCCACAAAATTTCCTCATGAGCATCTTACCCATCCTTGGTCCATTCCAGCTGGACTCTACCAGTGTCATTGGCCCCAGCGTGGAGCACAGTCAGTGGATTTTTCCTGAGTCCTCTCACAACCCTTTTCAGCCTCACGCCCACAAATCATATCTTGTTCCTGGCACACCGGGTACTCTTCTTTGAATATGGTGTGGTGACTGGCCTGTTCATTCTTATTTACTATGAAGTCCTCAGTCCCATAGACCTGTCTCTTCCTGATGTTGACCTGCATCAGCCTTTTTTTCTCTTGCAGTTGCCTATACATAACCCACATTTTGCCTTGGGTTCTGTTCCCTAGTTATCTCCATCACCTCTTTTTCTCTTCTGCAGGAACTGGCTTCCCTTCTTTTCTTCCTTGCCACCCCATCTTCCTCCTCTTTATCCTCCTTGTTCCCCAGTGCAGCAAACCTCTGTGACAGAAAGCATCCTTGATCACATCCTACACACTGTGAGGTATCATTTGAAAACGAAAAACTCACTGGTCAATAATATCATGTTGAAATGATGAATGTAGAAACAATATATGTAAATTCATGAACTTGAGATGAAGTTATGACTGAAATATTTTTACCAGACATATCTGGGGAATGAGTAAACCAGTTTCCTGAAGACAAAGGACAAGCCTCTAGCCAGGTGTCATCAGCGTTGACTGGCAATTACTGGTCAAGTGGCCATTCTTTGGCAACAAAGGAGGACAGGAAGACATCAATTTGGAACCTCTTTTACCACAAGACCTTGTGTCTCCATCTTCACAGCTGGAAGAAACTTTAGGGATAATCCTCAAGAAAATACATTTATTTCAAAAAGTGACTGAAATATAAAGGGGAGGGGAAAAACACCCCATCTATGCTCTCTCTCTCTCTCTCTCTCTCTCTCTCTCTCCTTCACGTGAGAAGATAAAGGAACCGGCCTTTGGACTTTGGTAGGGGTTCTGACCTAAGAATTTGGTCAGCCCTGTTGCTGGAAACATGTGGCAAGAATTTTAGTTTGACCTTAGTTTGACCTTAGTCTAGTTTTTTAAGTTTAGTAACTAGAAAGAGCTTTATCTTTATTTCTCTTGTAACCATTTCTGACTTTAATGTTTTATGATTGTACTCTTAAAATATCTTTTTCTTTGTAATTGAATAAACTAGTTTAATTTTTTTATCAAAACTAATCCAGTGTTGTGTTTTAACTGAATTGTTTGTTAACTCTAATTAAAAGAGCAAACTGTTGTATTTTGACCCATTAGAGGGATAACAGACCTAAAAATCCAGGAGAACACATGTTTTTTGGGGGAATATCCATGACTGGGAGTATGTTAGAGTCACCGTGCAAGTGGTAACCAAGGTTAGTGGAAGCCAGAGTGTGACTGCAGGGTGCCGGCAGGCTGCAGTTATTCACAGACACTCAAGATGTGACCTCCATGCTGGCTGGCTGTTTGTGAGGGGCCCAGGTTGGGAGCTACAGCAGCAAAGCATTGTGAGGCACCTAAGGTTGCAGGCTAGGTGGTGACACAGCCCCTCAAAAGTATGGATTTCACCCTGGCATGTGATAATCTACTAACCAACTCTTTCCCCTTCCTTAGCCAGTCTCTTCCTCTGCCCTATATTTGTGGTCACATTCTTCTGTGGTTTCAGAGTAACAGCCGTGTTAGTCTGTATTCGCAAAAAGAAAAGGAGTACTTGTGGCCCCTTAGAGACTAACCAATTTATTTGAGCATAAGCTTTCGTGAGCTACAGCTCACTTCATCGGATGTGAAGTGAGCTGTAGCTCACAAAAGCTTATGCTCAAATAAATTGGTTAGTCTCTAAGGGGCCACAAGTACTCCTGTTCTTCTGTGGATCACCCTCTTCTGGAAGTCTTCCTTCCAAGTCCTTTTGGTTTTACAAATCTTGGTGTCTGCAAATCTTGAGTTGTCTTTACCACCTCCACTCTCCTCTCTGCCCTTATACTTTCAAATCTCTGTCCGAATTTCATTATCTTCAGCTGCATCTCTAATCCTTCTCTACCATGAGCTCTATCATGCATATGTAGCATCAGATACCCATTGAAGAATAATGTACACCCCAACTTCTGCATCCAACTACCTTCTTTGTCTCCTCTCATCCTTGTGCACTTGTTGTGCTGCCTCAGTAGCCATTGTCTTCTCTTCTCTTCCTAATCCTGACTCCTAGAAAAAAAGCTGTTTGCATGTGACAGCTACAAAATTTACTTATGCACATTCATTACTCCATATAACAAAGGCAGATTATTTAACCATTTTGCAGAGAGAATAGGGTAAAGTCTGTTAACAAGGACCTATTTGTGCTCATTCAAATGTGGGTAATACCCACACATTGCTTCTTTGTCTTCCACTGTAAGGTTCAAATTTAGGGTGGAATTGTGCCAGTGAGGCATAAACATGCATTGGGGGTTGGTAGTAGAACTGCGCATTTCAAAGGGGAGCACTGAGAGGGAGAACGTGCACTCTCCCCAACAGCCAACATCTCACTTTCTTCTCACCAGCCTCCTCTGATACATGTGCACAACTGAGCTCTCAAGTTTTGTTTAAGGCAGATCCATTATTAGCTGTTTTCCGCATTCACTTTTTTTCCTGGAGACAGCCTATACAGATTTCCTGCTAAAGTCTGGTCAGTATTTAAAAAAAAACACTTTGTATTCTTTGGGGATGAAAGGAATATATGTAAGGTTATTAGTGATGGGTGATGCAATGCACAAAAGACTCAAGGGTAATTGGTCTGGCACAAATAGAATTACTGACATTTTGAAAAAAGTTACAATGCTGAGGAACTCTATCAGTCCAACCTATTGTGTTTTGGAGCTAGAGATATGTTGTTTTCAACTGACTGTCATAAGGAAGCTGTATGAAGATTCAGTTGCATATTCTTAAAAGTATAGATTTTTTTTTAAAAGCATGCATTGATTTTCCGTTCCTGGAACAGAAATACATAATACACTGTGAGGTTGAAAGTAACAAATGATGAGATGTATCATTTTACATTCAACCCAAGAATACCCAGGGACGTTGTAATCTACCAATGATAGCTGTTAGTATGTTCATGTGTGCTTTATTTTAAAACCATTTAGTTAGCACAAGATGTAATACCTCTGAGACACTATAAAAAGCAAAATTTTAAGTATTTATTGCTTTAGTGGCTATTTGAATTTCCACAATAACATACTTTTTGCAAATAAAACATGCTGCATACAATACTAATTTCCTAAGAAGGTCAGACTACTTACATTTTGCAAAACACACAAACAAAGGACCATATATTTGGGCTACTCTGATTTACAGACGCTTCCCGACTTACGCAATCGTTCCATTCTGGAAAGCCTTGAATAACTCAAATTTTGCGTAAGTTGGAAATGTATACCCGAACGTTACTCCAAGTAAGAAAGAAAGAAAGAAAGAAAGAACTCTTATTTCTAGCTTATGAAACGTTTCCCATAAGTGCGAATTTGCGTAAATTGGATCTTGAATAACCCAGGGAGCATCTGTACTATAAATCTAATTGTAAAAGAACAAAACAGTTATGTAACAAAAGGATTAAGACACAAACTTTCTTAAAAACAAAATGAAGGGTTTTAGTTATTTTTCTTTCTATTTATTACAGTAGTATATCCTCAGAACATGGACAAATTCTGCCATCCCATAAACCAATGAAAATTGCATACCTGCATAGCTGAACTGGGAATCCCTGAATTGGGAGCTGTGCTGTGCTGTTTGAGCTTTACACAACAGAAACCTACCCCACAAAGTATTAAAATAACTATATCTAGATACATACATAAATACATTTGGATAAAATACACAAAGGATAGAATAGAAAAAAAATAACTATATATGGATACTGATATGGCACAGAACAGAAATACTAAGAATAAGAAAAAGCAAAGTAATACAATAATGTCCTCTTTAGGATACGACCAAATGTGGCTGAAATGGAAGATCAATACATTTATATCCCATAGGCACAGTTGAGAAAAGTAACATAACATCAGATTCAGCAATTATGTAAAATTAAAATTATATTAAAAACTATGGCTACAATCCTGTGAAGAATATTTTATGCTTGATTCTGGGCATTATGAGCAAATTGTGGAGTTCCAGAACCAGGGTGGATAACTTCTGGTGTACACTTCTTCTTCTGTCTGCTCGTTTTCTGGACTGTACTTCTGCATATATGCCAGGTAGGATTTGATATATAGAATACAGATCTAGGCATTATAGCCCATTCTTAGTTAACTCTGAATTCTCTTCTATACATATGGAAGTTTTTGTGTCACCAGGAGAACAGATAAGAGTACAGTGATGCAGTGTGGTCTAGAACAGTGGCTCTCAACTTTTCCAAACTACTGAACTCCTTTCAAGTGTTTAATTTGTCTTGTGCACCACCAAATTTCACCTCACTTAAAAACTTACAAAATGAGATATAAAAATACAAGTCACAGCACACTATTACTAAACAGTGCTTACTTTCTAATTTTTACCATATAATTATAAAAATAAATCAATTGGAATATAAATACTGTACTTATATTTCAGTGTATAGTATACAGAGCAGTACAAACAAATCATTGTCTATGAAATTTTAGTTTGTGCTGATGTCAATAATATTTTTATGTAGTCTGTTGTAAAACTAGGCAACTATCTAGATGTGTTGTTGTACCCCCTGGAAGACGTCTACGTACCTTCAGGGGTACATGTACCCCTGGTTGAGAACCACTGGTTCTAGCAGATAGGACATAGCTCTTGAAGTAAGAAGACCAGAGTTCTACTTTCCGCTCACCCTCTGAGCTTATTCTGGCAAGTCATTACACTTTTGTGCCATTTTCAGAAGTGACTTAAATGCCTTCAAAAATATGTCCCTAAGTACCTAAAGATGCAGATAGGTGCTTTTGAAAATCTCACTAGGAATCTCTCTCTAATGCCTGGAGGCTGAGATAGGCTAGGGGGTAGTCCAGAGCAGAAGTCAAATGTGTGTGGCTGCTCACGTAGCCCAGAAGGCAATGGTCTATTGCTCAGACAGCTTCCTCTACCTGTTGGGGCCTTTGTATTATCCAGTTACCCATGAGAGTGCTGCCTGTCCATCTAATTAGGCCTGGGGCAAGGCTGCTGTGGGTCTGTTGTTCCAAGGCTGTTGGTTGGGGCAACAGTTAAGACTTCTACATCAAGATCTGGTGAGCTTGGTTTCAGTAGCATGATCCTAACACTTCCACTAAACCTTTTTGATTGATCAAAATCAACTTTTTTTCTTAATTTTATTTCATGGAGAATTTTGAAATCTTGTCTCATTCCTGTTTAGAGAAAGCCAAATTTCAGAATCTCAGTTCTTTACAAAATGGAATGTCCATCCTCTGCTGAGCGCTAATGGCCAGCATGTAATCTAGGGATTTTTCTATTTGGTTTATCACTGAGGAGCCCTAGTCATGTACCATGACCCCATTGTAGTAGGTATAAATACAGAGCAAAAAGATGCTCCCTGCTGTTTCATCTCTATTTATACTTTATATTCTAATATATACAAATATAAAAATTAAAAATTAATTAAAATGTGTTCCAGAACGTCAAAAGGGATGTTGACATTGTTGGAAAGTTTTCCACTTTCTTCTAAACAAAATTTTGGTGAAATTCACATGATTTCGTGAGGCATTTTGATTACAATGGAATTGCATTCTCTGACATCAAAGTTTTTCTGACCAGTGGTACTGGCTATTTATGAAACAATTCACAAACAAATATGTTTCTGGGCAGAAATCAGCTGAAGAGAAAAGACCCTAATCCATTTTAAAGACTTCATTGTGCAAAGGACCATCTAGATTCCAGTAAATGATCACGAAAGTACAAAAGTACTCACTGAACATGAAATCCAGGCTTATAGTGACTGATCCATCTCAGGCAAGAGGTCACTGCTGGAGATACTAAAAAAGTAGAAGGAAAGAACTGAAAGAGAAGAGGAAGAAGAAAAGCAGGCAGAAAAGGAAGCTCATTTAACACTTTAGTTAATGATTATGAATGCCATATTTTGTGATAGATAAACAAATCCTAATTTCTGATGTATACTTATATTCTTTTGAAGGGTCCATGCCATTCTACCCTATGTCACCTTCAGTTATCAGAATTTTATGCCACTATGTACCTGTTATACACAATTGGTTTTTGTTAATTGAAAGGGGATTAATGATAGTACTTTCTCAGCTGCACTAAAGGATAGTGCTCTCATTGTTTCTGTTCTCCTGCTTGATTGTGGAAAAAAGGAGTTTGGAGAACAGGAATGCCTGGGGCTTGGAAAGAGAAGTTTCATGTCAGGTTCAGGTGATGAGGGTGGAAACTGGCTGGGAGAAAGTTTCACTATGTTGTAACCTGGTGAAAATACATTGTCTGGATCATTATATATCTTCCAGTGCTGTCTTAATTACATTCATGTAAAAGTTACCTTAGTTGTGTTCCTCACAGAATATCAGATGTGTGTATTTCCATAGACGATTGGTGCGTCCATATACTAGAGGGACATAATCTAAAGGGGAGGACACATGATCGTCACATGTGACTCCCCTGCCCAGTTATACGCCCACCCTCCCACATCTTGTGTCCAGCTCAGGGCCGCTGCACTCTTCCCACCCCACATTGCCTGTGAGTGTGTGGGTTCTGTCCTCTCCCTGTGCCTCCCTGCCACCTGGCTTGTTCGGCTGCTCTCCCTGACAGCCAGGTGGGGATGGGGAGTGCGACTGAGCTGCTTCTGCCTGAGAGAGCCTGAGAGGGAGGCAGTGGTAGCCCACTCCCTGCCTGGGCTCAGCTGCTGGGGATGGGAGAGGGCTCCAGCTCACTTGGCCCCTGTCCCACAGCAGGGCCCGGTTGGGGGGCAACCCGCTGTCTCTCCAGCTGCCGGAGACAGGGGCTGACTGAGCTGGAGCCACCTCTCTCACCCCACAGCAGCCAAGCCCAGGCAGGAAGCAGGCTGCCACTGCCTCCCTGCCAGTCTCTCTTAGGCAGAAGTGGCTCTGTCCCACTCCCTGCCTGGCTGCCAGGGAGAGCCCCTCTCCCTCCCGATCCTGGTAGGCCAACTGGGGGCAGGGGATTCTTGAAACCTCATGCTTCCCTTACATGTTGTCTCCAAAGATAGGAGTATCTAATATTTATGGGTAAGGCAAGCATTCACTTAACTATTCAGGACTGTTTTGTGCATCATTCCCAGTCAAAAAGATATGTCCTTATGGGGATGTCTATCAAGTCCTGGAAAAATAGATAACCCAAAATAATGTTTAGGATTTGTTTATTATTTTGTGTAATATAAAAGCTTTATTAAAAACTCTTGTCCATTGTATAATTAAAATTAACAGATAAATTTCACTAAATATACTTTGCCTTTCTCACAGTGCCAGCTAAATTATACCCTCTTTCTTAATTTGTACTAACTACATTCCCTCCCCCCACCTAATAAAGAAGGCTCATAAATGCTGAAAATCCATGTGGGCTGCTTTTGCCTAAGACTCTGTAATATATTGATGTGAATTTAAGACAGAAGACATTAATTTTTTCTGTTAGAGGTCAATTAAATAATTGTTTGGGTTTTCCCAACATTTTACACTTATTTAAAGAGGTTAAACTGATTTAATATCAAGAGATTCATATAGTTTTGTGCTAGGAAATTAAACTAGTCACTGTCTAGGGAATGAGTTTAAATTATAACACTGCTACGAAGTTTGAGATTTGGACTACAATGATTTCTTATACTAATACCATAAACTCTCAGATAATAGTGAAGAGGTAAAGAAAAGGCTGGTTCTCCTGTGGGAGAATTCCCTCCTCAAACTTCAAAAGAAGGTAAGTGTTACTCTGGATTTACAAGTACAACAAAGAGTTTCAGACAGAGTTTGAACACTGAGCTAACGGATGTGTCTATACATGTGGCCACCTACAGATTCTTTTTTTAATCTGATAAAAAGAAATGTTCACTAATACCTTTTTTGAAAAGATGTTGAAACAAGCTATCATAGTTGGTACAATCTGTGCTGTCAGCTGTAGCTGCTGCTGACATTAAATATGTTACTACTAATAGAGTGACCTTGAACCTGAAATGATAACCAGAAAAAAGTAAGTTACATTAATTACTATAAAGTATCTAGATACATGATGTACCCTGCCAAATAGGAGGTTCCAACTAGCTTGCAGGAAGAAAAATCCAATAACTGAAGGCTGCAGGGAGGACACGGAACAAATTTGTTTAAACTATCAGAGGTCAATCTGATTCATTAACAAACTGTGTGAGAAACACTCTACTACAGGTGACTGGGAAAGAAGCACACCACAGAATAATTTAATCAGATACTTTTTTACCCTTTGCCACTCCAGACTTTTAGCGGAATTATGCCTTATATGTCCGGACAGATATTGAATAAATTAGTGCTTCAAAACTAAGCAGATGAAAAACAAGTGTATACCAATGATGGGTTCAATCAACCTTTTGAGACACTTCCCAGTGTCGGGGAATAACAGAGCAAAATGAGTCCAGGAACCACCAGGGAGCATGCCCATTGCTATTACCCAATAAGGAGTGGAGTTTACAATCCTTTCTGTGGCATAGGGGAGGTCAGGCTAAGGCCGCACTGACTCCCTGCTGTCCCATTGTAGAGTAGTTAGTGCAACGAGCTAGGAGCAATTCTTGCTCTCATGGAGTGCGGTTTTTGTTTGGCTCATACACAGAAAGCCTTTCTTCTCCCTCCTTGCACATCTGCACCGAGAATTGTCACAAACTGGCCCCATGTCCCCAGTTCAGGAATATACTTAAGTGCACGTATAACTTTAAACAGTGTTCAGTCCCATTGACTTCAGTGGGAATACACATGTGCTCCAAGTTATAAACACACTTAAGTACTTTTGCTGAATCAAAGCCGAAATGAATAAACAGTAGTATAAATAAATACATGCTAGGGAGCCAGTGTGTGTATAAATATATAATTTTCCTTGGCAACTTGACCACAGTAAAAACCTACATGGACAGACAGATACAATATGTACAGAAAGCATGGAGACCTACAGCAAAATCCATTTTTAGCTGTATAATAAGGCAAGTTTTTTGGGGAATTTCTGTTGGCAATATAAATCAAGAGAGCAACGCGTCAATGGGTTAGACGCTTTATCATCACAACATTAATGCAGAAACGTAACAGTGAAGTCCTATACAGTATTAAAGTGTACAGGATAGGAATATAACTTATTATATTATGAAGTACAGTACCAACAAACACCAGATGTAACACTTTTAAATTATTTATTAAAGGTGACTCAAACTATTGTCCCTCACTGTATATTTTATTTATTTGATCTAGAAATGCTTCTCTCACTTATGTCAAAGTAAACATTTAAAAATTTAGCCACAATTTTGATTTTTTGGATGTCTCAATTTTTGGGTGTCCAAACTGGCACAGCTTCAAGGGGCCTGGTTTTCAGTGTGGATGCTCTGTACTTTCTGACATTCAGTCTCCACAATGTCTCCATTTGGGTAACTATAAATGGAAGCATCCCAAATCAGTCAATTTTGAAAATCTTGGCTCTTGTTGAGTGTCTAGGAGATTTATGGACTTGCCATGAGGAAAAAGAGAAGAGTTGTCTCAGAAAAAAAAAACAAGGGAAAACGCAAGCTGGTCAATGAAAGATCAATGCATGCCTGAAGGAGACTCAGAGCTATTGTGATTATTTAGTCTGATCTCTATTGACTGAAATATGCAGCCAATTGTTTGATTACACTCATGGTTAGTTTCTAAAAAAATATTCAAAAGACCATATTACCAAACTTAGCCAAATGTATTGTCTAAAGGCAAAACAGTATAATACAAAAAGGAGATATACACACCTTTGTGACATACACAGGGATCAATCCAGACTAATGAGTATTTGTATCACCCTTGCCCTACAACCTTGGTGACTTACAATGCCCTGCTGAAGGATCTCCCACCTGGGCTGCTCACAAACAGCTTTCCAGCATGCAAGCCATATCCTGAGTATCTGTGTGTAGCTGCAGCCTGCTAGTCACATTTGGGTTACACTCTGGCTCTCACCAGCCTTGATTGTATTGCAGGGTGATCACCAACACACTGCCAGTCCTGGATTTCCACCCAGAAATGTGTGTCCTATACTGACCAGCCCTCTCCTGGACAATACAAGCTTATATAAATCTGTCGTTTAGTTAATAGAAATGATATGCTCATGTACTGTTACCCCAAACACTTTGATTCAAACACATTGTATTAGATAAAACAATAAAACAAGTGTATTAACTATAGAGAGCTTTTAAGTGAGTACAAGTAATGAGGCATACAAGTCAGAAATTGTTACAAGTAAAATAAAGATAAAACACAACTTGTGCTTAATGTAACAAACTATGTTAAATTCAAAGAAAGGGTTTCTCAACACATCCTTTAGTTGCTTACATGTCAAATTCTATGGTCAGGACCCCTTCCCCAGTCTAACACTGCTTCCTTTGTCCTTCAGGTGCTGTGGGCAGATGGAAGGAGAGGGGTGCTCTTGCAGTATGTCACCATTCTTTTTATAATCCTCTCCATCCCCTTTGAGCAGCATCTTCAGCTGGGAGCATGGCAACAGGCAGTTTGTGTGGACAGGAACCAAATACTGTTTCTTTTCTAAACTGTGATTTTTTTTTTGCTCGTGCCCCCTTTCCTGCCAACAAATGGCCATAGAGCAGGTAATGGCCCATTGACCTTGTTTACACCTGGCTGAAGAGTTAGCTTGCCCTTTGTCTGTGAGAAACTGGTTTGGCCACTCCCCAGACTTGAATATGTTGTATTAACATCATGCAGTGGAATTCTTATAGCTTTACATACAATGTTTCCAGATACATTTTACCAGAACAATAATGATCAGCAAATTATGAGTTTTCAAATGATACTTCACAAGGCATACTTTGTACAAAGATTATTACAATAATGGACACAGGGATATATTCTGTTACAGACCTCCTTCTGGGAAGCAAAGTCTCACAGAGTGTTCCTCTTACACAGAAGGTGTGCTTCAAAGATACAGATTTCAGCTAATAGTATTTATAATTTGATTTTACATGTTACAAAACTTTTGTATATCACTAAAAGTTTAAATTTAACCCAGTAGTTTGTGCCAGATTTGTCCTTAGTACCTTCCTATGTCCTTGTACCTCCCATATCTTATTTTGAATACTACATTCCAAGTGTTGATGAGCCATGAAAGCACTCCCCCTGTTTGTACTTGATACAAAGTATTCATGCATCTTCGCTTTGACAAGGTCCTTATTTTCTAATGCCAAAGCTTACTTCAGCTTTGCAAAGTGTTGTGGGATGATTGACATGGGTGAACAAAAATGTGGGAAGAACGTAATTAGTTAGTGAATGTAACTTCCTAACACCAATATATAATGTATATTAATGTGGTTTATAGTATATATGTATTGGCTAACACCTGAAGTCTAGCAATAGAACTTCTTAACTACTGGGGAGGAACAAATAGCATTCAGAAATGCTCATAAAGAAAATCAAGTAACAATTAAATAATTAATAAAATTTAATAATACAGAATTAAATCTGACAGTGGAAAAATGTTCAGAAAGACAAAGACAGAGATTTATCAGATGTCTAAAAGGTTAAAATAAAAAATTGTAATCTGTAAAGAACAAAGGGCCAGGTACAGATCCTGCAGCACTTTTGAGATATGAGAACAGTCAATTGTCAGGAGAAGTAACTTCACTAAAAAATTACATAAATTCTTTACTTAATTGTTAACATAGAAGAACAGTGCAAAAGCAGGTTTACATTTCCCAGGAGCATGGGAAGAAACAGAGGAAAATCAGGATCAAAACTAAGCCTTGGTCAATCAAAATATCTAAAGTTACACAAACCCAAGGGTTAGATAGGATTCACCGAAACATCAAATAATATTGGGGAACACCTAGATGGCTGTTCTCCAATATCCTTAGAAATCTAGAGGAGGGATGATTCATTAAGAAATAAACAATACTATAAACCTGACAAAGGATGTGGAGCAGATCAAACTCCAGACCCATGATATTGACCCCTTCTCCATTGAGTTTCAGTATGGTGTAAGAAAAGGACAGCACTCATTGTTGCTGAAATGTCAATAGACTTAGGCTTGATCCCACAGAACCTTGCTAATATAAATACTGCTTACTCATGCAAGCAGTTCCACTGACTCCAACTGGCACTACTGTTGGTGCATAGGACTATTTATGAGCAACAGTATGTAGGATCAAGCCTAAAATTAAACTCAACGGGGCTAATTCTCCACTTCACTGGACTGATTTTATATAATTCCTTTGAATCCCATGGTGTTACACTGGTGTGAAATTTATATAGTGGTCTGGACTGTTGCAGAGCTTATTCCTTCACTCTCCCACTTCCCTGGTCCTTCTTGCATGAACAGAGAGCAACAATACCCGAAGTCCGAAGGTGCAAACAATTCAATGTTTATTGGGGTGAACTTCCAGGAAGCTTAAATCCAAGTTCCTTTTTCCTTATTTTCGAATCCCACCTTACTTCCTGTTTGCCCCTAATTTACATAGTAATAATCTTAGCTATACCTTAACCAATCATTCTACTGAAATTTACTTAACCAATCCTAGCATATTGTAACATGGTTAGCTAACCAATTATATCCCACCATCTTAATTAGTTTACACCCAGCAAAATTAATTATACAGCAGACAGAAACAATCACAGAACCAAACAGAGACCAAGCAAATAAACAATAGCTAAGTGGGAACTATAATGACAAAACAATACAGAAGTGAGCATTTCACAACTACATCTATAAAGACATAAAGGTTTCCCAGCTGTGTCTATTGATAAGTGAGTTCTTACCAGCAGAAAACTATCAGCCTAAATTTCCTTTTACATCTTCTAGGCTCTTCCCTTTCTCTGGAGGTGATAGATTGGATCACCTTCCTTACAGCCCCAGATTGACTAGTTTGGAATGTGAGGATGTGACTGGTCGCTTCCCAGTTTATGGCTGCCTCTGCTGCTTAGCCAAAGGCATTGGCCTAAGAACAGGGCCTCAGACTGTCACAGGGAGAGAAGGCCCTTATACAGATTCTTTCTTGTATACCTCTGTTACTAGCTAAATGATAAACATATACCTGCATTCTTAAAGTATAGGCTTTTACAGGCAGGCCTGAATATCTATATCCTAACATGGACTTTCAACCTTCTAGTTTGTAGTGGACTGCATTAAAAGTTATGCCCATGCCATGCATACAACAATACATACATGGCTTGATTATTTTATGGGGCAAGGGATGGTTTCTCCTTTAAATAAATTTTCTTAATTCTCAAAACCTTGTAAAAAACCACTATACCAAAACTTACTTGCTGCTTTCTCTCTACAGAGTTATATAAGTCGTCAATGGGTTTACACAAAAGTAAACTTCGCAGGGTCAAATCCTCAGCTTGGATATCAAAACTTTTGTGTTTCTGCATAGAAAAAGAGATGGCGGACAGAGATGACTAAAGATCAGATTCTGATGCCTGTAGGCTATGTTTATGCTGCATCTGGAAGCAAGCCTCCCAGCTCAGGTCCATTGGCACTGTTGCTCTAAAACCATGAGCATCAATGAAGTAGTTAAGTTTGACTCAAAATGACAGAAGCTAATTCAATTAAATAGAGTAAATGATGTACCCCTACGTTAAAAGGAATTACTCATGAAATGAAGGGACTTTAATTTACATGTTGGTTTTTCTCTCCTTTTTTCATGGCTACTGATTTTTGACTCCCTTAGATTTTTCTGGGTTTCCCCAGTGAATTACTTCCCCCCCACACAAGTACTGATATACTTTGGCTATTTTAACTGCTCATGGTTGAAAGTCCTCCACCTTAAAACTTAGAACATTACTATATCAAATCACTTCATTACTGTTGAAGTGTGTGTGTGTGTGCCTTGTCTTGTACCTTCAGTTACACATCAATACATTAACTGCCTTCCAAAGGATAAATGAATCTCCAGAGATCTCTCTGATAGAATCTCTTCCTTCTTATGGATCATTTCTTTTGTAAGAAAGGTGGGGTGTTCAGCAGAACTCCAGAATGTTTTTTTTAACTAATATAGTGATTGCCCCAGTCACACTTAAACCAGTTAAATAGATTTGTCTACTCTCTGGTTTTTAATAGGCAACTGAGCTCTGGCGATGACAGCGCACAAACTTAAGCACTGTCTTGCAATTGTCCTGATAGTACATCGAATTGCAATGTTATTTCTAAATAGTATAATGAATAGAGAAAGACAATGAAGGTGGTAAGAGATAGTTAGTATTCAGCTATCATGGTTGATAGATTGAGAGAAAATCCCTGAATCTTATTTAAAAACTCAGATCAGTTCTTTTTTCCTAAGGTCAGTAAAGGGACAGTTCAGACTGCATCTCCGGATAGATATGAGGCATTTGCCCTTTTCTCTAAGGATCAGAATAATTGAAAATTCATTAACTTCCCTCCCCATGTCTCTTTTACAGGAATAAACTGCCAGGTTACTTGATATAGTTCTGTACTAAGGGTTTTCAGTTTCAGTGCTGTATCACATAAGATGCAATCGCTGGAATCTGACTAAACAGAGTCTCATGTAATCTGACAGTTTATTCCTTTAGATGAGACACAAGAGGTTAAGGAATTTTTAATTATCCTGATTTTACCCTTAGAGAAAAGGGCAAATTCCCGATACCTACATAATAGAGAAACTAATCAGATTTATATTCTTACAGTTGGAACTCTATGAAATCATAATACATTTCTGACATGCTGGTTGTGGAAGATTCCCCATTTCCATTCAAAGTGGACTCTGTCAGACTTTTTGGTTGCACCTTAACCCAGTGATGTGCACCACTGTGCCAGGCCAGGGCCTGAAGCTGGCTTAGGAATCACAGGTATTTGTCTACCAGAAACATGACCATTTTGTATTGTAGGTTTCATTGTTTCTAAATAAACTTGTGGTTGGTTGATGGCCATTCATCACATATTCATGTGTCTATGTCTTATTTATATGACCAAACTCAGTAGTGGAGTGCATGTGGCACTGCTAAATTACTGTCAATAGTATTATGTTGTACTGTTATTCGTTTAGGCCTAGATCATGCCATTAAATCTGCTTGCACAGACTCCTGCACTCATGTGGCATCCCACTGACTTCCAACTGTAGGATATAGCCCATATTGTGTCATCTTCTCCCTGACCCAGTCTTTGTTTTTTCTTTAACCAAGCTATCTGGCTAAATGACTACAAATACACATTTTATCTACTAGGAGTGCAGTCTTGCTGTGCTTCAAAAATATATAAATTTCAACATTTTACTTTTGCTTCCTACTTGCTATAGTGAGGATTAATTAATACTTGAATATAAGAAGTTCTCCATGTAATAGAAAAAAGCATTATAATTATATCTATCAGATCTTTCATAGCAGTCTGTCATTTGTTTTTGCACTATAGAATGAAATAAAAAACCTCCAATCCTTTCTGGTGTCTCTTTGTATCTGTAACTGCATGTACTGCAAATCAAAACTAAATGGCCCCATGCTGTTCTGGCTGAAAACACAATTTTTTCAGTGCCAGCTTTATCTTTGGAGATTGATAACTTTGCTTTGTGTTTGCATTTTTTCAGCCTAATATAATTTAGGAGATTCATAGTTTTGCTTTCACATGTACACACATTTAATTTTATTAACTACCCGAGTTATACCAGAAATATTTTTTACAGCTGAAAAATCCATATGCATTTATTTTTGTGCTTGAACCTCTTTAGTAATATTGTCAGATTTTTTTAAAAAAAACAATATGCTGTAAATTCATTTGTGACTAGGTAAAGAAGTTCAAGTCAAGTTAAGATATATGTTAATACCATCAGAGCTGGAAGTAATCATAACAAAATACAACTGCATATTTTAACATTTTAACTATTTCAAAATTCTCTTGCAATAATGTAATTTATTCATGCTCTGTCTTCTGTGTGCCTACAATAGATGCACTGTTAGTATCAGATCTCATTAAATTAAACCTTTGAAACTAGCAACCAAAAAAAATGTCAAGAGGCATTTGAGCTACATTATTTAAAATGTTTGATCAGAGCTGTATTTAGATTGTAGTACTCATGTTTTTAAGGCATACTTAATTTTTGCAAAGCCTATTAATAAGAGACAAAATACTTTGGTCAAATGCAACATACTTTGTTGTAATCATGGTTTTACATTTGGGGACAATGTATACCTTCAGATCAGCAGCACTGCTATGGGTACCCACATGGCCCCACAGTATGCCAACATTTTTATGGCTGATTTAGAACAACGCTTCCTCAGCTCTCGTCCCCTAAAGCCCCTACTCTACTTGCGCTCTATTGATGACATCTTCATCATCTGGACCCATGGAAAAGAAGCCCTTGAGGAATTCCACCATGATTTCAACAACTTCCATCCCACCATCAACCTCAGCCTGGTCCAGTCCACACAAGAGATCCACTTTCTGGACACTACAGTGCTAATAAACAATAGTCACATAAACACCACCCTATACCGGAAACCTGCTGACCGCTATTCCTACCTACATGCCTCCAGCTTGCACCCTGACCACACCACACGATCCATCGTCTACAGCCAAGCTCTGCGATACAACCGCATTTGCTCCAACCCCTCAGACAGAGACAAACACCTACAAGATCTCTGTCAAGCTTTCTTACAACTACAATACCCACCTGCGGAAGTGAAGAAACAGATTGATAGAGCCAGAAGAGTTCCCAGAAGTCACCTACTACAGGACAGGCCTAACAAAGAAAATAACAGAACGCCACTAACCGTCACCTTCAGCCCCCAACTAAAACCCCTCCAACGCATTATTAAGGATCTACAACCTATCCTGAAGGATGACCCAACACTCTCACAAATCTTGGGAGACAGGCCAGTCCTTGCCTACAGACAGCCCCACAACCTGAAGCAAATACTCACCAGCAACCACATACCACACAACACAACCACTAACCCAGGAACCTATTCTTGCAACAAAGCCCGTTGCCAACTGTGCCTACATATCTGTTCAGGGGACACCATCACAGGGCCTAATAACATCAGCCACACTATCAGAGGCTCGTTCACCTGCACATCCACCAATGTGATATATGCCATCAAGTGCCAGCAATGCCCCTCTGCCATGTACATTGGTCAAACTGGACAGTCTCTACGTAAAAGAATAAATGGACACAAATCAGATGTCAAGAATTATAACATTCATAAACCAGTCGGAGAACACTTCAATCTCTCTGGTCACGCAATCACAGACATGAAGGTCGCTATCTTAAAACAAAAAAAACTTCAAATCCAGACTCCAGCGAGAAACTGCTGAACTGGAATTCATTTGCAAATTGGATACTATTAATTTAGGCTTAAATAGAGACTGGGAGTGGCTAAGTCATTATGCAAGGTAGCCTATTTCCCCTTTTTTTTCCCTCCCCCCCCCCGACGTTCTGGTTAAACTTGGATTTAAACTTGGAGAGTGGTCAGTTTGGATGAGCTATTGCCAGCAGGAGAGTGAGTTTGTGTGTGTGTGTGTGTGTCCCCGGATAAAAGGGAGGGGGGTGAGAAAGCCTGGATTTGTGCTGGAAATGGCCCACCTTGATTACCATGCACATTGTAGGGAGAGTGGTCACTTTGGATGAGCTATTACCAGCCGGAGAGTGAGTTTGTTTGTGTATGGGGGTGGGGGGGGTGAGAAAACCTGGATTTGTGTTGGAAATGGCCCACCTTGATTATCATGCACATTGTAGGGAGAGTGGTCACTTTGGATAAGCTATTACCAGCAGGAGAGTGAGCTTGTGTGTGTGGTTTTTGGAGGGGGGTGAGGGGGTGAGAGAACCTGGATTTGTGCAGGAAATGGCCCACCTTGATTACCATACACATTGTGAAGAGAGTTGTCACTTTGGATGGGCTATTACCAGCAGGAGAGTGAGTTTGGGGGGGCAGAGGGTGAGAAAACCTGGATTTGTGCTGGAAATGGCCCAACTTGATGATCACTTTAGATAAGCTATTACCAGCAGGACAGTGGGGTGGGAGGAGGTATTGTTTCATGATCTCTGTGTGTATATAATGTCTGCTGCAGTTTCCACGGTATGCATCCGATGAAGTGAGCTGTAGCTCACGAAAGCTCATGCTCAAATAAACTGGTTAGTCTCTAAGGTGCCACAAGTACTCCTTTTCTTTTTGGTTAATACAGAGAGTCAAATTATCAAATCCTCACAAAAACACTAGGCTGAAACAATTAAGTTATATAATCCAAGTACAATGACACAGAACTATAATGCTTTCCTCACCACTACAGTTTATAGGAGTACCAGCATTCAATGATACATGATAGGCAGATGCAGAAGCTGCTCATGCAGAAGTAAATATAGCCATGGATACAGTCCTATTACTCTCTGTTTTGAGTGCACTTACAATGGTAAGCTAAGAAACAGATCAATGTAGAAAAGTGATAGTAAAGCCAAAATTATTATGATTTGGAAAATTTTACAGTGGAAATTCAGTTTAAAAGGCAGAACATTTCAGAGGTTTTTAAAAAAAATCACTGTTCATTTTATTTTTTCCCTTTTATTTTCACTTATATTTTTATACAATTTTCCTGAGAATGTAGTGTTTGGGTGTCTGACTGCCATAAGCCCCAATGTTGCAACTGACTCATGAGTAGATCTGTGCCCCTACATTAAGCCCCATTTACTGTGGTGGATTTATATGTGGGCATGTTGATCTGGCCTTATGATTCTTTTTTGCAGATTTGGGTCCACTACTGTCCTCTATCCCTACAATATATGCAGCCCAGTATTGATAGCGCGTGCTTCTCTGCATTGTCCTACTAAGATACTTCAGTCCTGGCCAGGAGCTTCCACCTTGAGGTTTAAGATGATGGTTCACTTTTCAAGCTTATCCTACTCCTGCTCTGAATGCTGAAATTTTCAATAAGTGGTTGAAATAAGTGTAATTAAAAGTGCCACACCACTCAATCAGCTCTCATTCCCTCAAGACCCAGTCTGCTACTCCCTCTCCTGAGACAACCCCATATCTTTGTCCATTCAGAGCCCTTTAGCTGCAATTCCCTCTAGTTGGGGAGCATCTTCCTCCTCTTAGTGCTCCCTAAAGCAGCACATCCCTTCACTCATGAACCCTTGCCTCTATCTATTTTTCCTCAGGATCCTCAAACTATTTCTTCAAGACAGGGAAACTATCCCCCCACATCTCCATTTAGGGCTTTCACTCTTTTATGCTGGAAGAAATGGAGAAAATAATATCTTCCAGTCTGCTTCCAGACTCCTGTTGGTCCACGTTGTGGGAGTGTGGAGCTATGGATACTTTGAGCTGAGTGTCAGCCACTTGAAGAAAAAGTCATGTCTGGGATTCCCTAGAATAGTTCATTACCACCAGCAGAATTTCTAGAATCATAAAAAGGAGCCAAGAGAATAGTAAATTCTGTTTTCATCCTTTGACAGAGCATGACCTGCACTGAGAAGAATGCTCAGTGGCTATGGTATTTATGCTAGAGAACCAAGTACATGTGACAAATGATGTAATCTCTTCTCAAATTAATCTTTTGCAAATGGTAAGTGAAAATGAATACTTGTTCTGCAGCTTATTTCTCTTCTGCACATATCAGATGTTTACTGACAAACTGTTTGTTTGAGGTATCCAATGTTTTGGACATAAAAGTGACAAGATTTGCAGCTTCTATAAAATCAGACAACTGTAGATAATTACAGGGGAAACTGAAAAAGAAAGCCAGGTACATGGATTGCTTCCATGAAGATCAGATTGTGCTTGGCACCCATACATTAACAAAGAATAATTTAATTAGTATGGTGTAAAATTGTTTTGAAAAGAACAGTCAAAGAAATGTTTGAAGTATATGAAAATGTAGAGTTTTACATTATCATCTGGATATGATCTCTACAGTGAAACTATCGTTAACGTTACACCTTAATTATCAAAAGCCGTAGGACGCTAGAGATGAACAAATATAGACCTACTTGGTTAATGAACTGGGAAGTCTAACTGTAAGGATCTCAATTAGGAGTACATTAAGTATCTTCACAAGATGTCCAATCATGGGAGTTTTGATAATGGCTTGAGAGGCAATAAAATAGGCTGTGGAACCTAGAGGGAACCTCATTGGTTTGGTTGGCATTTCCTCTTCTTGTCCATTTTTGAGCAGTCTCAAATCTAGGAAAAAAGCAAAATAAGTGGAGATTAAGGCCTGATTCTCCATAGACCTGTGTCATTTACACCAAACAAAGGGATTTGATAGTGGGTGTAAATCCTTAATACATTAGAATGGTAGCAATTTTAACCTACTCTGCACTAACTTTGGACTGATGTAAATGACTATTCAAGATGTAGGGCAACTGAGTATCAGGCCCATAGTCTGAATATAACCCAATCAAGGAATTGCATTCCCTTTTTTCTGAAATGAGTTCCAGAGTCTCAACTACATACAAGCACAGCTTGTGCAGCTCTGTCACCACAAATATTTTTATGCAAGTGGAAATTCCCTCTTGAAATGGAGAATTCTCCACTGTGAATCTCTGACCATTTTAAGGACATTTTGTGCTTGTATTTACTTAAGCAGGAGGGACAATCTGACCTTCAGTGATTTGCTGTGTATGGACCATATTCGGATGAAGTCCATAAATCATTCAGCATGAAGCCCTAATGCAAACCAATCATTTATGTACAGTATGCTTGAAAAGAATTAATAAATTCAACCCATTGCCATTTAATAAATATAAATATAGTTGTAGAGAAGGATCAGATTATAACTTTGATTCTTGGAAAAGTTATAAGGCATAAAACTATGCAATATAACTTCATTAGCATTACATACTAGGTCATTGGTGCCTTCAATTTCAGGTAAACAAGATATCATAAGCTATCTAGAATTAAGGTAAAAGTGGATTCTACAATGCATCCTCCCTTACTCCTCAATTTTCATTTATTGCCGTATTAGTTCAGATGTGGCTCTTTTCCACTTTTCCAATATCCAGTAAACTAAATTAATCAAATGTGTTCTGTGTGTGTTTATGGGGTTGCAATAGTTTTCAGAAGGATGAAGCTAGTAAATAGTAAATACATTTACTTCACAAATACAAACATAGATTTACTTATGATGAGTACATATATATTTTCTGGTTTCAGAGTAGCAGCCATGTTAGTCTGTATTCGCAAAAAGTAAAGGAGTACTAGTTGCACCTTAGTATCTAAGGTGCAACTAGTACTCCTTTTCTTTTTATATATTTTCTAATAGTTACTGTGATGTAGAGATGTGGGATGATTCTGCTACTTTCAAAAACAGAAGTCTAAACATTGATTGAATCCCAAATATTAATCTGCATAACATGATTTAAGGATTTAAACTGTCTCAGTGAGATTCTGGCCGGCTTGAAGTCAATGGGAGCTTGGCCGTTTATATCAATAAGGTTAGGGTTTCACCCCCTGTCTGCAATGCTTTAAGGAGCTAAACTGATTTGAAATCTCATTCTATACATTTTTATTTTATTATAGCAGTGATTCCAAACAGCCTGAGAGGCTAAATTAAACTGTGAATTTATGCCATGCACACCTATCATACTCTATTCCTTAAATAATAAGAACAATAATCTGATTTGGGCATTTGTCCCATGACTAGCATGGAGTATGAGTTTTAAAGGATGGCATCAGTTAACTGTCAAAGATAGTTCTCTGTTTATTCAGTCTTAGGAAAGCTTATTTTATTTAAAAAAAAAAAATCCAAACTGCAGTTCTGAAGAAAATGGAAATAATTTTCCTTCCTATAACATGAAAAATATTGGATCAATTTTATATTTGTCACAGATGAAAATACTGACAGTATCTACATGCCTCTGTATAATCCACTTGATTACAATACAGAAGCAACATTCTCCAGAAAGCATCACAAATACACATAATAGGCCAAGTTCAACTTTGCAATTTCATGTCAGTGTATCTCTGTTGGTATCAGTGGAATTACACTGGCATACCAGTGGAGTAACGCAGTGGTGAATCAGGACAAATGTTTCTGAATGATACATTTTCCATTTAGATCTCTGATATAACTTGAAAACTCCAAGTGACTACACATGTAGGGGTACTGAAAAGCATGTTATTCCAGTAAAGTTTGATATTAATTTACAGTAAAAAACATTCTTGCTTACCTGCCTTTTTCTGAAGGACTAATATAGCAAAGTAAATGTGCAGCAGGCCTGATTCTCTGACCTGTCATATTCCATAACATCTGAGTAAATTGTGTTGGAGCCAGAGCTTGTCAGGAAGTAAGTTTTCCAGTGAAAAACATTTGATAAGAAAGAAAAACTTTCATTTTTTTTTAATTTAAAAATTATTTGAAAATTCTTTGCAGCTTCATAGAAAAGCAATCTTTGAAAGTTTATAAAGTGTCAACAGAAAACTTTCAACTACTTCTAGTTGAAGTCTTAAAGACGTGTCTACTGTGATGGATGAACCAGCTCAGGGGTAAGAGGCAAAAACAAACAAGCAAAGCCCATCAACATTCTCCTATTTCTACAAACCAATTTGAATGAATTTTTTTTAATTCTAGAAATGTTTGGATACTTTTTTCTTCCATACCCATGGTCTAGAGGGTGTTAGAATCCTGCAATAAACATTGTCTTCCTGAAATACACAGACCAATTTTGTTAGTCTCAGGAGATTCAGATAAATTTCAGATAGCATCCAAACCTGTAAAATTTACTTCAAACCAAAGCAGAACTCCAAACCTTTTGAGATTTTTCCATTAAGTGATACTTGTATATTAATAGTATTGAGTATACTACTTCAGACTGTAAATCTATTATTTATATATATATATATATATATATAGTGACAAAATTGCTCCTCTACCTTGGTCGGTCCTGCGCTTATATGTGGATTTTCTCACCTCAGAGGTTCACGGCAGCCCTCGGTTTGGCCACTTTCATGGCTCAAATCTGCCGTTCACTCAGTTAGCCTCATCACTGGCCAGCCTGGGGAAAAGGAAGAAGAACAATCCCTGCAGTCTCTGCTGATCCACCTAGTGGATCGGGGAACAGGCCAGAGACCTTCCCCTCTGGTGGAACCCACAGTCCAGGTCAACTCCTCCAGTATCAAGTAGGGAGTTGGGGGATGGGGGGATAGGGGAAACCTGGGCCCGCCCTCTATTCTGGGTTCCAGCCCAGGGCCCTGTGGATTACAGCTGTCTACAGTGGCTCCTGTAAAAGCTGTGTGGCAGCTACAACTCCCTGGGCTACTTCCCCATGGCCTCCTCCCAACACCTTCTTTATTCTTACCACAGGACCTTCCTCCTGATGTCTGATAACGCTTATACTTCTCAGTCTTCTAGTACTATGCCTTCTCACTCTCAGCTTCTTGCGCCTCTTGCTCCCAGCTCCTCGCCATCTGGCCTGACCCTATCACAATATATACACACATATACATACAAATAATCAATACTGCTGTGAAGATCACTGTCCTAGCCCATTGCTTTGACAGACTCACTTTTCTTCACATCCCTCTTCTTCCTCCCCATTCTCTATGTCATCAAACATCAGTTGCATGCCTACACTTCAAGGCCCTTAATGGTCTATGCCCAACCTACCTATCATCTTTCATTCACTATCAAGATGACAACTCTCACCTCCAATCAGTTCAGGAGGCCAGCCTCTATCACCCACTTGTTAAATTGTCAGACTGACCTGTAAGGATCCAGGGAGAACTGATGTTCCCACACTGCCACTAGGAGGCTATACAAAGCTACAGCTAAGGAGCAGTGTGGAGAGTAGGTGCCACAGGAAGTACTGCCAAAGAGACTCAAAATGACAGCACCCTGCAGGCGTCTGATTGGCCAAGCCCCCTATTTAACCCTGGAGGGTGGCCCAGCAAGTTGTATCGGCAACACACAGGCTTTGAGGCTCTGGTGGCTCGAGACCTTACTTTGTCTCCTGATGCCTGACTCTTGCCTCCTAACTTACTCATGGTTCCAGCCTTGTACAACATCGGCTCTCTGGTCTTTGACCTTGGCCTGACTTTAACTCCAACTCTTGCTTACTGAATCCTGCTCTAGTGAGTCATCTGACTACAGTCCCTGATGTGTTAACCCCAGCCCAGCTGCGACTACTAGGCAGTTTCAAGAATGCCTATGCCCTGTCCCTGACATGATCTTTGTGCTGTTTCCCATGCTGCCCCTCATGCTTGGGAGAAGCTCTCGATAAACATGCACAAAGATGTCTCATTATCCACCTTTAAATCCCTCCTCAAAAATGTCCTTTGCTATGATGCTACAAAAAACTTACAGCGGTTAGGCCACAAGTGTGGTGAGACTACTGACTGTCATTCTGACCATCACTGACTCATTGTTTTCTTGTACTTCACTGTCTGTTTGTCTGTATCCATCTGCTATCTAATCTTATACTTACCTTGTAAGCTTGTTGGCACAGTGTCTTTTTGTTCTGTATTTGTGCAGTGCCTAGCACAATGGAATCTTGATCCATGACCCAGGCTCCTGGGTGATACAGTAGTACAAATAAATAATAACAGTAAATCTTGTACCTACTATGAAAGGGATGGTAAAATCCATGATATTCCAGTTCTTCTCTGATTTGGAAGACAAAAACCATATATTCACCCATGGATATTCACAGACTTGAGAACATGTAACAACATTTATAAAGAATAGTGTGCATCCAAAAGTTTCTTTTCTGGTCAACTCCTAACCCATGCTAGTTTTATCTGCAGGTAGTTTGGCAGTAAAGTGGGAGTTATACAGGTTGTCTGTAAAATCTTATGAATTAATTTACAGTGTAGGGCTTGATCCTGACCCCACTGATGTTAATGGGAGTTCTCACATTTCTTCAATAGTAGCAGCATCAGGCCTTAGACTTTTAAGACAAATACTCTTCCAAACTCATGAGAGAAAGTGTATAACTCCTACATTTGTTGTGAATGGAAATTGCATCCCTTAGCAACTTATAGTAGTGGCAAGGATATGAAAAGCATTACAATTCGGCTACAATAAATAATGTCCTTTATGAACCTTACAATTGATTTTATTTTCAGAATTCGTTTGGATTTTCATCATGTAGACAACTTGACAGAGGATTTTTTTGTTTGTCAAACGTTGGTCCTAAATATCAGGGAGGGTAGGTAATTTCCGTTGTTCTTTTAAAAAAAAAAAACTTCATTTTTTTATAGACCAGACTAAAAGCCTGAGATAAATACAGAAATCTGTCTGATTTCTGAAGGTGGTGAGTCTGCTGAAATGATTGTATTTATAGTTATTTAAGGATGTGGAAAGTGAGAGAGATGTTCTCATTCCAAGTCTTGAAAATTGAAGGTTCTGTTGATACTTCTCAAAGACTTACAAACAGTGTAACAGGAGATTGAAAGTTTTAAAGCAGTGACTCAGAGTACTAGGTTGCACACAAGAACATAAATAGAAAACAACTTCAGGGAAGTGCTGAGTTATGGGTATTCAAGAAGATTTGGAGTGTGAAGTCCCAGATGTCAATATCCCATGATTATTAGATATATGTGTTTTTTGGGGGGATTCAGTACTTGAGCCACTTTTACAGCTGCAGCAAGGATTTCAGATCTAAGGGTTGCCAATTGTTTGAGTAGTAACGATTGCATGGAGTAGGATGAACCACATGTGACAGATGTTAGTCACATCACTTTATATGGTACAGTGGTAAGGATGGTATTAGAGGCTATATAGAAAAGAAGTTGCCTCAGATTCATACTCTCACTGGTTCTTTTTTCTCCCTCGACAATAAAAAATGAAGTTTTTGTCAAAAATGAGAAAAGAGTTGTTTTCCCAGGTACACATTTATGTTCTCTGATATATAATGTACATCTCAGGAGATGGAAGTTGATTTATTAGCACATGAATGAAGCTGGGAGTAGATGTATTTTATCTTCCAAAACTCCAGATCTGTTAGGATGGCGAACTTATGAATGGCTGTCTTGGGAGATTGTGAGCCAGACTGTACCCTCATTTACACCAGTGTAAAGTAATAGTGTTTAAGCCTTGCCATTCTCCCTCTATGTACTCACTTCCATCCTTTTTTAGCTATATTGAGCATATTAAGTGGGGAAAGATCATGGGATGAGCAAACCCTGTGCAGTTCACTGAAGCATATATAGAAGCCACTGCTTCACTATGTTAATTACTTTCTTGCCACAAGTGGCTGAGAGTGAACAGCTCAGATATGAAATGAGCAGCACTGTATGTCTAAGAGGGACAGATTCTGTTATCGAGTTAACCCCGTGTAAACCTGGATAAGTTCTGCTTAAGTCAATGAACAAGATACTCATATTTGACTTCAGGGGAACTATGCTGGGGATCTGACCCAATGTATTTACTCTGAATTTACATTAGTGTAATTGAAGAGAGAATCTGACTTGTGTTCAGACCCATAGTATATAAAAATGAATGAAGCAGCATAAAAAAAGAAGCTAATCTCTTGGATTGTAAGGAAGATCTCTTGGTATTTTATTCATCATTCAGTTTATTAAGATAAAACTACAATTTATTCTAAGACCAATGATTCTCTGTGCAAAGCTCAAGCCAGCATCAGGATAAATTAATCAATATTGTTCCATATGTATTCAATTTACAAACGAATAAGATAAAACAATGAGAAAAGGAAGTAAATAATATTCATATAAAAAATAAAATAATTTTAACTAGGTGCACAGAAAAGCATTGAGTCAGGATTATGAAGTTTAATTATTTACAAAGACACACATTATTTGTTTCTATAGGAATATTCCAACTGCATTTCCAGTTCACTGAATGTTGTACGCAGTAGTAGCCATTAGAATCTTTACAATTATTTGTAATTAACTTTACCGTGGAATTAACTGTAATTAATTTACTGTAATTAACTTTACTGTGGAATTCCCTATTAATAAATAAAGGAAATATAACAAATGACACAAATGTTACCTAGGAAAAAGGTAACACTAACAATTATTATCACAATCACTGTTCTCATAGACTATTATCATCTGTAGCATTTTTTCTTCTTGTGGAATATCTGCAAACATCACAGTTTTCTCAGATATATTCATTATTCAAATATATTCATGTGATTTCTTGCCAACAGTTTGCTCTGAATATTCAATAGCTGATATTCAAAATTCAAATTATGTTGATTAGTTGTAATTGGTCACATGAATCATATATTAGCTGTTTGCTAAATGAAAGGGTCTAACTCTTGTAGTCTGGAAGGGGTTTAAAGAAAGAACTGGGATGTTCAGTTCACATGAAGAGGCAGCAAGTAAACAGAATTAGGGAATTTTAAATATGTTCCTGCCTGGGACATTGTAGGCTGCATGGCTGTCCCTCCCTTTCAGTCTCTGAGGGAGGCCATGCCTCTTCGCTGTCACATACCTGTAAAGGTGAGCCCAAAGGTGGAATTAGCTACACCCAGTTCTCTGGTCCTCCAGACGGGCAGAACAGTAAGGCAGTCTATGAGTCCCGGGCCCTCGGTCAGGGCACGACAGCAGTTAGTAGGCTCTTGCCTGCAATCAGGGCAGAGCAGCTACGCAGTCTAGGAGCCCCCAGTAAGGGTGAGCACTAAGAAAGTGTAAAGGCTCAGACGGGGTGCCTGAGGAGCGCAGGCCTCCTTGCCTAAGGAGGGGAGTACTGCCACCCCAGGGGTGGGGTTGTAGGGGGCATGCAGGCCTGCCCAACTCCACTGCATCCCAGCCCCGGGCACTAACAGTGGTGGAGTAGTCAGCTACTGGATCACCGGTGATTTGCCTGCAACACACTAACCTTGTATCAGTCCAGTTCCCAACCAGACTCTTGCCTGGTTTCCCTGGGCTGCTTCCTACTCTCCCCCTCAGGGTCTGTCATCTCAGGGAGCTCTGGCCACTCCACAAGTGGCAGCCCCAGCAGTTCCTCAGCATCTCGGTAAACCAGCAGCCCAGGGAGATCCAGCCAGTCCTCAGGCGGCAGCCCTGGTAATTCCCCAGTGTCTTGGTTGGCCAGCAGTCCTGGGAGCTCTGGCCAGTCCTCAGGAGGCAGCCCTGGCAGCTCCTATGCAGGATCCAGCACCAGGCAGGATGCATTCGTCTCCTGTTGCCGGCTCCAGCCCAACTGAGCTGCAGGGCCCACCTTTTGTACTTCCCCTTCCTCTCCCACCCCTCGGCTTCTGGTGGGGCAGACAGGGCTCTCCTGGTTCAGCCCACCAGGGCGTGTGTTGTGGTCCCTCCCACTCACTCTCTGAGGGAGGCCACGACTCCTCACTACAGACATATAGGTATAATTCCTAGAAAAACTTGGCCACTGTAAAATGTCAATACAGAGAAATGTGATTGTCTTTATTCACAGTCACAAAAAGTAATTGCATGTGCATATCCGCTTAACAAAATGCAGTCACACATTCTTGTTTAGCTCATTTGTGTACCTCTCTGTAAGGCTCTGGCAAGGGGTTTTGGGAACCCTGTGCTCATGCTGTGACAGCAGTGTTCAATTACACTGCATTGCATTTAATGGTCTGTAATTTTCTTTTATCACCACAGTCCGTGTCACAAAGTAACCAGGTGCAGTCTGATCCTTGGCCTTGAATATGCAATCATGAAGGGTTAAACTTCATTTTTATGAGCATTCATGTGAGTAAAACTCAATTGGTTGAATATTCATGAAAAACAAACACAAAAGAGACATGAAAATAGATGAGACCTCATTTTTAAATTGCAAGCACCTACTTGAAAATATTTTGAGGTACTTGATTAGCATTTGTTTGTGATTCTATATTCATATTAATTGTTTTTTTTTCACCTGAAATGCAGTGATTTGTAAATTAAACATGTTGTTTTATATAATAATAATGCTTAGCACAATACATTTTTGCAATGTTACACAAATATTAAATAAAATATAAAGTAAACAAGCAATTAATCCTCTCAACATCCCTCAGTGGTACGTAAAATAGTTATCATCAGAAGTAAAGAGAAACATTTTCAAAACTGTCTCATTTTAGACACCTAAATCCATATTTTTGGCAGACAAATGGTTTGAATCACCAACATATTGAAAACCTGCAGCTTCTGAATGGCTAGAAAATAGAGAGGAGAAAGTCAAACAGAAGTCATACTGAAGCCATTAGTTTCTGCAGGGCTCAGCAACTCTGCAAATCAGGGTGCTTTAAAATCTTGGTGCCTAAATATGGATTGAGTGGCTAACTTTAATTTGAAAGTTTGAACATTTTGATCTAAGCGACAAATCTGAAACTACACAGTGAGCAAGTGGCCTAGCTAGAAGTGCAACTTACTGCCTTGCAATCAATCCCATATGTTGCACTACCTCCCATGAGTCAGGTCTAATGGCTTGTGACAGGTCAATTAACACGAGGAAACCCAAGCTTTGTATGGCAGTTTGGTTGTTTATGAAGTGAATTGATATGTGTCCATAATGTAGTATACTGAATGTTTAATTTATTATAGTTATGAAAATGACATTGGTTCGTGTACATTGCACTGGTTTGTTGGTCAAAGAAAAATGGGTTGTTGATGGACGTTTTGATTCTAGAAACTAGGCCCTGACTCTGAAAAGGGATCTATATAAATACGGGGATTGGTATGTGCGGATCTTATTGCAGGACTGAGGTGGGGTGGAGAGAGATGATTGCATAGTAAGTAATAGGTGGGATTGGGTGGATGGGTGAGGGAGGTAATTTTAAGGGATTTGATAATTAGTCAAAGTGTTGGTCTGGCCTGGGACTCTCTATTAACTGGGACTGAGCAAACAATAAGTGTCAGTCCTTTAGGTAGTCTCCTAGCAGGACAGAGGCAGGATTGCTTTGCCAGGATCAGTATGATGCACATACTATGTCGATGACATACAGTTTTGTCTTTCATCCTATCTGACCTGAACAGAGTGGGGGGGGGTGTGGTGTGGGGGCACAACTTAGATGAAATATAGATCTAAATATAGATGAGATCTGTGATTCTATTCAGAGAAGACTGAGATAATGTTGGGTACTTTGGGGAAAACTGCCAGAAGAGTTGTTAGCTTTTATAATGTTACTGCACTACTGAAACTCTGACTACCATGTGTAAATCAGGTTCCCACCTTGAAGTGATTTTAGATGCTGGTCTGCTCCTGGAGGACCAGATAATACAGGATGACCATATTTCCAAAAGTAAAAATGGGACACTGAGCAGGGCCAGCCTGAGCCATCTGGCATCACTACTTGCCTAAGCAAGTCTCACTCCCCACATGGGGCTGTGTGAGGGTCCCCCCACGTTCAGGGCTGGCCCAAGTTCCTCCTCTGCACAGGGCTGGGCTGGCCCAAGCCCAATGCCATCTGGGGATGGGGCTGACCACCCAAGCTCCAGACCTCCCAGGGCTGACTGCCCAAACCCTGTGTCATCTAGGGCTGGGACTCACTGTCTGTGCCACTCAGGGCTGACTGCCCGAGCCCCAGGCTGTCTGGGGCTGACAGCCTCAGCCCTGCTGCCCTGCACCTCTCATCACCACTCACCCCCGCAAAAAACATCCCTCTGCATCGTCCGTCTGTCGCCCCATGTTCCCCACCCCCTCCCTCCCCGAGGGGGACATATACCACTTTTTGGAAAAAACAGAAAAATGCCTATTTTAGCCAAAACTGTCAGGTCTTTCTGGACAGGACTTAAAAAGGGCACTGTCCCAGCCAAAACATACTGACACCTAAGATAATGGCTGTGGTCAAGAATACCTTTTTCTTCTGCTTCCAGAGAAAAGAATGCAACCTTTCCCTCCTTTGCAGACCTTGCCACTATTATCCCTGCCCTTGTCACCCTGAGATTAGATTGCTATAAAGAGCACTACATGGGTCTTCACCTTGAGACAACTTCAAGACTGAAGCTAGGACAAAATTTGACAGCATGCTTATTAAATGGAGCTTCGCATTAGGACTGGAGCACATAACACAGAGATCTGGGATCTGTGCTGGCTTCCAAAAAGCCTCAGAGTTAGTTCAAAGTCTTGATGTTAGTCTATAAAACCCTAACTGGTTTTTGACCAGTTTATCTGAGAGATTACCTATCCACCCCGGACATGTTGCTTTAGCTGAGATCAGTTGAAGTGCATGAGGTGGTGCTCCCTCAGTACAGATGAGATGCACCTGCTGACAGGGTGTTCTCTGCGATGGGTCCTCACAGTCAGAGCTCATTCACCGCAATTGTTCACTAGAGCTCAGTTTACCTTCTGTGCATGCTACAAAGTTCATCTTTTTTCCTGGTCCTTTGTGGCCTGGGAGTTTTGCTTATATTTGGTGGTGTCTATTTATGTGTTAATGTGGGAACAGAAATCTTTTCTATTACATTTTGTTGTACATTTTAATTCATGGGATGGCTGCCTATAGTATTAGATGGGCACCTGTACAGGGATAATGAATCTAAATAAACGAAAACAAAATTTGTTTTTTGTCTTGGGAGGAAGACACAAGAATCAATTTTCAGACATGTTTCCTAATAACAGATATAGAAAATTAATAAAGTCAAATACAAATTAATCTGCTTTTTCAAGTCTATGGAGCAAATTTTGATCTTATTTACACCAGTAAAATATGGAATAACTCCAATGGAGATCCTCTGTATTTAAACCAAAGCAACAGATCAGAATCCACCTCTGCATATTCATTTTGCAAACCAACATCCTGCTATTAAGACATTTAAAAAATATAATATATCATATGTCCTGGATACAATATTATAGTGCTTTAAATACAAAATAAATTCTAAAGAGAGCAACATGGAACCTTTCAAGATGGCACCATCAAATTTCTAGAATCACTTTTTGACATTTTTCAACTTCTCCTGTCACAAATATAATTATATACATTTTGAAAAGCCTGTGGGTTTTAATAGTCTGTCAGTCATCTTCTCCTTCTTGCTTTTTTAACATGATCTTTTTAATTGAAATAATTTAATACTAAATTACTTTGAAAATAAAAGGAAGAAAAGTGGAAAGTAGCTTTTACTGGAAAGGGGAACTTTCAGCATGCCAGAGTAGAGTTATTTTAATGCAATTGTAGTCTTCCTCTCCTAATGCTTGTTAAATGTTCGTAATAACAAATATTACACCAGTGTAAAACATGTACTGTATAAATAAAGCTTCAAAGACCTGCATGTGGGGCCTAAACCTATGACTGCCTCCTGTGAGGTTTTAAGCACTTTCAGTTCTCATTACAGTCATTTGGCATTGAAGGTGCACAGTACTGCTCAACAGAAGAAGGCCATAGTCTTATTATCATAGTCAAAATATTATCAAATCACTTTTAATACAGTTGTATCAGTGGAACTTAATAAAGATCTGAGCAACATGTCAAGTGAGTTTAATTCTTGTTTAAGCATAACTTTATTTGAACATTCTTGTTCAAAAGTGTTCAGCATAACTTTATTTCCGTTGGCAATGATATGAAACTCATTTTCGGGATCATTGGAGACTCCAATAAACAAACAGGGATTTGGAGAAGGATTTTCTAAAGCATTCAGTGTTGGCCTAGCCCAGTTCAATTTGAAATCAATGGGCGTTTTTTTCAGAATCGCCCAATGGCTCATCATACTTGCCCCCAATCACCAAGCTCAGAAATTCACTTCACCAGCATAAATCTTGAGTAATTAATTTGTATACAAATGAAAGACAAGTTGGTTAGGGAGGTGAAATCTGCCCTTTTCACCACCCTTGTGTTAGGGTAGGTCTGCAGCACAGTTTCCTTGTAGTCACTCGTCTAGTTTATGGGCTGGATTAAGAGTGCTGCTACTCCTCCCCACTTTTCTTAGGTGTTGGTGTAACTGGTTTTATATACATTTGGATCTGCTGAAACATTCCCTGGACCATCATAAAGTCACCTTATATGCAGGGTCAGTACGGTTTTTATCAAATGTCTCATTATCTTCAATATTTGTTGTATGGAACCTTAAGGCTGTTGTGTAGACTATGAATTCACATCCACAGATTATATAAATTGGCTTAGTTCCACTGAAGTCAATGGAGCTCTATTACTCAAAGTTTTCTGAACCCAAAGCTCTTGGTAACTTTTACTCTTAGTGAGGTGGTGGCAGGAACTAAACCAATGGGGAAACAGCCATCCAACTCATAGATGTGTAACCCTTCTGCCCATCAGAGTTGGCAGCAACAAGGGCTGGGTTCAGTATCTAGGGGTTCCATTCCAATAACACAATGCAAAACCGGCTCGAGCCCCCACCCAGTGACCTGGGACAAAAATATACCATCCCGCTGGGTGCCTCAAAAAGGCACTACTTCCCCTCTTGCGAGCACAGAGTCTGAGTGTAACAAAAGCCTTTTAATAACAGAGAGAAACAATGTGGCATTATGTTGGGGAAACACCACTAACAGGATTCATAACACAACCCATGAGCCAAAACCCACCCAAAGCAAATTGGGCCATGTCCTTTCCCTTTGGCTCTTGAGTCCAGCAACCCAAAAGTCACCCGAAGTCCCAAAAGTCCAACAACCCAAAAGTCTCTGTCCCTGGTCAAAAGTTTATCTGCAGAGTTTTACCTCCCAACCTGGGTGGAAATGGGGGGAGGGGTTAAGGGGCACCTTACGTGGTCCAAAACTGACTGCCCAACTTCTCCATGGGGCTCCACTCTGCTCCGCTCCACCAGCCACCCCACGAATTGCTCTGTTCTGCCAGCCGCTCCACTCTGCCAGCCATCCTGTGAGCCGCTCCCACCGTCCCACGAACTGCTCTACTCCATCAGCTGTCTCATGAACTGCTCCGCAGTATATCTTCAGGCCCCCCCACTACTTAACAGAACACTCAGTGATTTCTGCTCTTAGTAATTTTAACTCTTTAGTGATTTCAGCTTGCAATAGGGGAACCTCAGTGCTGGTACACCATTGGCCCAAAGTGAATTCAGCTCAGCAGCCTGTAACTAGACTCATAGTGAAATCAAAACTAGCTCTGATATTCCACCATGGAGAGAGGAGACGGTTCAATTGACACATAGTACCCTCAACAGATGGCCCATATCACCAGGTATTAATACCTATCTCCAGCCTCTCTCAATTCACTGGGTTTTGGTACCCAGGACCCTTGCCTAGCAAGTGCTGCGTAGTTGATGGTGAGTGCCTCCGTCATAACAAAAGGCCAAGTCCAGTTCCACTGTCCTTGATTCACATAATCAGGATAATAACAGTTTATTCTTCCTGCCCCAATAACAGAGAAACTGGGGCTCCTACAGCAGCCAAAGTGACCATCTAGGCGGGGTGGGTGTGCCTATGCAAATTATATCAGACCCTGAACTGCTTTTCCACAACCCACCATGACTCGCCACCAGATGTCCGGGTAGAGCTCATCCTGACTCTGCTTACAGATGAATACTCTTACTTAAGCAGTAGAAGAATACTCTTACTTAAATCTACACTTTATTTAGTCTCAAGCACTTACACACGTCCACAACACGTTAGTAAAACACCCCAACCCTCAATAATTACCAAAGTCTGGAGTGGTACAGTGACAGCCATTTGCTGGCCAATCTTTAGTCTGCTGGTGGGGACCCTAAGATGTGTCCACAAAGTGATTCATTAGCTCAAAGTTCTCCTCCCTTATTTATTCTTGCTAGTATGACAATAACATGTCAATAAAAAAATTGTTAAGCAAGCAATTTCATAGACTAATCAAGAGATTACCTCAGACTGTTAATTAGACAGATGTGTTTTTGCAAAGTCCCCATGCTTAAGGGCCTGACAAACATATCCCAGAGGGCAAATATAGATAAGTTTTCTGTTTTCTAAAACACATTCCTCAGCAATTTCAACAGAGATCTTATCAGGAAGGATGCAGGCTCCCTTCTTGTGGTCGCTCAACACTCTCCCTGCCCCCTCTCCCCCATGGTTTAGTTATGCTAAGGCTGCTTCAGAAGCCCACTAAAGATTTACTTGATTGCTTTTGCCAATAAGCATGATAACTGATATTCCAGCTACCAGTAGTAGTCCAGGCAATTTATTGATCCATCAAGATCTCCCCGTTCAGCTACACCGGTTTACACCAGATGAGGATCTGATCCAGTGTCTTGCATTAATAGATCTGGTCTTATTTTCTTCAAAGATCTGTACAGATATTTTGGGGACATTCTGTGTGGAAAGATCACTCCCAGTGAAAATTCCACTTCCTTCTCCGATCTTAATGCTTGTCAAGTATGAACTGATATAAATCTTGTTTTAAATGTGTATAATATATTATTAAAAAGAGGCAGTGTGACCTAATGGATAGAGTATTGAACTAGGACTCAGAAGACCTGAGCTCTATTCTGAACTCTGCCACTGGTTGAGCGTGAGCTAGTCACACCACATCTTTGTACCTCAGTTTTCCCATCTATAAATGATTATTGCTTTAACAGCAACATATGTGGTATGTACAGTGTTATATAAATAAATAAAATGCCAGATCCTTGTGCTGAGTTGCTGACAAACCAATAATGCCAGCAAGAATGATTATAATGGAAAATATAAAGATTAATCGGGTTTTAGACATTCCTGTACCATGAAATTAAGCACATATTTTCTGTTCTCTTTGAACATGACCTACAAAGGATTATAAATGAGCCACCCAAAAATAATATTTAAAAAGGCTGCTACGTAACTTCTATAAGGGGAAAGAATAGTTGTTTTTTAAAATGTACCCTTGGTATTTTATTGTTCCATTTTATTAGGTTTACAGTGTTGCCTGACCTATGGAATATATGATTCAGGATATGAACGAAAGACATCGAAATGGATAGGGGCATATAGGCAAAACATTTGTTTCAGTAGCACTGATATGGCCAATTATGCCCATTTCCTTTGATCTTTTTTAGAATTAGGACTCTTTAGTATAGGACTGACCCTTTCCTGGAGAGCCATAGGGGTAGATTCAACAGCACAGTTATGAAGAGAGGATACCAGGAAGCTGTCAAAATGCACCCTGGCTCCCGATGTATGAGCTAATTGTTCTATTGGCACAGCTGGTAACAGTGATAATGGGTATCCTGGATGGGTTCCTTGAAAAGGGAGACTCCTTTAGAGACCAATAAACTGATTATAATGTAAATATATAAATGCAAATGTATACATCTAGGAACAAAGATTGTATGCCCTATTTACACAATCGGGGCGAGGGGGGGGTATCCTGGGAAGTAGTGAGTCTGAAAAAGATGTAGGTGTTGCTGAACAAGAACTCCCAATGTAAGACTGTGGCCAAAACGGCTAATGCAATCCTTGGATGCATAAACAGGGGAATCTCAAACAGGAGTACAGAAGTTACCTTACCTCTGTATTTAGCTCTAGTGCAATCGCTGCCAGAATAGTTTGTCAAGTTCTGGTGTCTATAGTTAATGGAGGATGCTGGTAAATTGGAGAAGTATGAGGATCTGTGGATCTGGAAGCTAGATTTGCTGATGCTTGGGTGACTGCCATGTACATACAACCACCTGACATCTCTGGTGAAGTGGGAAACAGCAGCCTATGAGTTCAAGTATCACTACATGTTCCACCCACAGAGGCTCTAATTGGAGGAGCCTACTGCACTCACTGATTAGCCCACACATGCTATTTAAGGCCGAGGGAAAACACTTGAAGATTGTCTGTGCAATTAGATGGATCCCTGGCTTGCTGCTGCTAAGATATCCTACTGCACACTCCTGATACTTTGCCTTCCTCTTGGTTTCTGATATCAGTCCTGCTCCTAATATCTAGCTTTACACCTAGTTCCGGGTACCCTGCTCTGGTCCTGACACCTCACCCTGTTTTTGTTCTACTAAACTTACTTCAGCTGACTTACTTGAGGAATGGAAAACCTGTCTTATGAAAGGAGACTCAAGGAGCTTGGCTTGTTTAGCCTAACCAAAAGAACGCTGAGGGGAGATATGAGTGCTCTCTATAAATATATCAGAGGGATAAAAACCAGGGAGAGAAAGGAATTATTTAAGCTCAGTACCAATGTGGACACAAGAACAAATGGATATAAACTGGCCATCAGGAAGTTTAGACTTGAAATTAGAGAAAAGTTTCTAACCATCAGAGGAGTGAAGTTCTGGAACAGCCTTCCAAGGGAAGCAGTGGGGGCAAAAGAATTATCTGGCTTCAAGATTAAGCTCGATAAGTTTATGGAGGAGATGGTATGATGGGATAACATGATTTTGGCAATTAATTGGTCTTTACCTATTCATGATAAATAGGCCCAATGGCCTGTGATGGGATATTAAATGGGGTGGGATCTGAGTGACTACAAAGAATTCTTTCCTGGGTATCTGGCTGGTGAATCTTGCTCACATGCTCAGGGTTCAGCTGCTCGCCATATCTGGGGTCAGGAAGGAATTTTCCTCCAGGGCAGATTTGAAGAGGCCCTGTGGTTTTTTTTGCCTTCCTCTGCAGCATGGGGCACAGGTCACTTGCTGGAGGATTCTCTGCACCTTGAAGTCTTTAAACCACGATTTGAGGACTTCAATAACTCAGACATAGGTGAGAGGTTTATTGCAGGAGTGGGTGAGTGAGATTCTGTGGCCTGCATTGTGCAGGAGGTCAGATTAGATGATCATAATGCTCACTTCTGACCTTAATGTCTATGAGTCTATGAGTCTTTGAACCAGTATGGATCATGACCTTGACTATGACCTCATCCTACAATATAACATTAGTACTGACTGCTGCTCCTGACTTTGACCCTATAGACTGAACTTGGACTACATCCCCTCCAACCCAGGCCCCGGCCTTGACCCACGCCCTTAGCCAGGGTCCTGATAAGACAATTCAGAGCAGAGCAATGAGAATGTTTAAAGGAAAATATGCCTTATAGTGATAGACTCAAAGAGCTCAATGTATTTAGCTTAACCAAGAGAAGGTTAAGGGGTGACTTGCTTATAGTCTATAAGTACATAGATGAGGAACAAGCATTTAATAGTGGGTTCTTCAATATAGCAGAGAAAGGTATAACACAGGGATCGGCAACCTTTGGCATGCAGCCTATCAGGGTAAGCCCCCTGGTGGACTGTGCCGGTTGGTTTACCTACCGTGTCCGCAGGTTCGGCCGATCGTGGCTCCCACTGGCTGTGGTTCACCGTTCCAGGCCAATGGGTGCTCCAGGAAGCGGTGTGGGCCAAGGAATGTGCTGGCTGCCACTTCCCGCAGCCCCCATTGACCTGAAGTGGCGAACCATGGCCAGTGGGAGCCACGATCAGCCGAACCTTCATATGCAGCAGGTAAACAAACTGGCCCAGACCACCAGGGGGCATACCTGGCAGGCCATGTGCCAAAGGTTACCGATCCCTGGTATAACATGAGCCAGTGGCTGGAAGTTGAAACTAGAGAAATTCAGCCTGGAAATAAGGTGCAAATTTTTAATGGTGAGACAGTAAATAAGCACTGAACAACTTCCAATGGTTGTGGTTGATTCTTCATCACTGACAGCTTTTAAATCAAGCATGGATGTTTTTCTAAAGGATATGTTTATAGAATTCTTTTGGGAAAATTCTATGGCCTGTGTTATACACGAGGTCAGATGAGATGATCACAATTGTTCCTTCTAACCTTGAAATCTATTAATAATTTTTGCTTGTTCTTTGTACAGAGTAGATGACCATATCACAAGGAGTATCAGCTCCTATCTAGTGCAGCATTTCTGACAGGTAGATCCTCAACATGATCAAAGGCTTTCTCTCTCCTGAGCAAGTTCACCATATAAAGCTCCTTGGCTTCCTTACCGTTCCTGTGACATGGAACAATCACTTTAAGAATATTAACATTAAAAAATTCCCATTTAAACCAATATTAATTGCTGTAACAAAGTGGACAAATGTTTTTCTACCTCTCTGACCAACACTTTAGGTAAAGTATTAAAATAATAATTGAGGAGTAAAATGAAGAAGGCAGAGAGTACATGGCTCGTTTTAGTAGTACTGAAATTGTGTCTTCCTTAAGTGACTCCAGTAGGGTTGCCAACTTTCTAATCTCACAAACCCAAACACCCTTGCCATGCCCCCTGTCCTGCCCCTTCTCTGAGACCCCAACCCCACTCGCTCCATCCTTCCTCCCTCCATCACTCACTTCCCCTCAACTTCACTCACTTTACCTGGGCTTGGGCTGGGGGTTGGGATGCGGGAGGGGGTGGGGGAGAGGGCTCGTGATGCAGGTGCGGGTTGTGGGGTGGCGGTGCGGATGAGGGGTTTGGGGTGAAGTAGGGGGCTCCTGGATCGGGCCAAGGAGTTTGGAGTGTGGAGGCAGCTGGGGCTGGGGATTGGTGTGTGGGAGGGGGTGAGGGCTTCAGCTGGAGGTGCGGGCTCTGGGATGGGGCTGGTGATGAGGGCTTTGGGGTGCAGGAGGGGGCTCAGGGCTGGGCAGGGGATGCAGGAATGGGTTCAGGGTTCAGGCTGAGGCCTGGTGGTGCTTACCTCAGGCAGCTCCCAGAAGTGACGGGCATGTTCCGCTCTTAGGCTCAGAGGCATCCCAGTGGCTCTGTACACTGCCCTTGCCGTAGGCACTGCCCCTGCAGATCCCATTGGCCATGGTTCCCCACCAATTGGAGCTGCGGAGTTGGTGCTCAGGGCAGGGGCAGCATGCAGAGACCTCCTGGCTGACCCTGCACCTAGGATCTGGACATAGCGGTCGTTTCTAAACCTGCCTTTACTCCGCTATGCCGCTGACCGGACTTGTAACAGCCTATTAAAATCTCCTAGATTGCTTTTAGTAGTCACCAGGACATTGATGCCAATTCCAGTAGACTACTGGCCAATCCAGGAGGTTGGCAACCCTAGTCTCCGGGCTTGACCCTTTTCATTCCTGATACATCCCAGATAATATGGAAGATATTTGAGTTTCACATTAAAAAGAAAAAGAAAAAAAAAAGAACTTCAAGGAACCTATGTGATATTTATTTTATTTGCTAATTTACATTTTCTTGATCTTGGAAAGACTTGCAAATTTTTCAACCTCAGGAATAACCTGGGGCTGGTCTCTCTTTTAATGAGCAGATCAGTAGGGATATTAATTTATTTCCTCATTTGTACAATCACTGCATTCGCTTACTTAAAAAAATATTTTGTTTGTTTTTTCATAAGATTCTGGTAGCGCCAGTTTTCCCATCAGGAATAAAACAGGGAAAGGAGAGGTATTTCCCTTCCCCCCACTTGCTGGAAGATTTTTGTTAGAGAAAAATATGATATCCATGATTTCTCACATTTTCCTTTTAGCTCTATGAAGTGCCTTGTTTGCATGTTTAAAGAGTTTGAGATACAATAACAGAATGGATACATGATCACTAGTTTTGCCCATAAATCTGGTTCTCTAGAAAATTTTTCTAGAGCTCTATCATAATTGCATTGTAGAATTACTGCCTTTTTTGACTGGTCCAGTGCTGGGTTTGGGATAAGTGGGTGCCCTGTCTATAGTAATTGCGTAGGAAATGTCTCCAGAAACATATTTTTTTGTACTGTAAGGTTATCCTATAGATTTTGAGCCCTCAGGCGGACCTAAAAGACACATATTATTTCTATTTGACCTGTTCTCCAGGTCATTATGTTTATCTTTACACCAAGCCAGAGTATTTTTTTTTATTTCAATTATTTCTTTTTCTCCTTGTTTTTTTTCAATTTCTCCAAGGTACTGACTTATACTTCAGTTTAGAAGAGCTGGTTCTCCAGAGGTTTCCAACATCCACATATAGTTAATTGTTATTGACTTTGGGCTTGGCCTTTTTCTTCTCTTCGGCATTCATTTGTCCTTCTTTGCTTTGCAATCCAAATCCTCCATCCCAGACTTCCACTGGGGGCTAATTCACTTTTAGGAGTTTCACGATTAAGTGACCAAAATAGACTATCATCTTTTGTGTCTCTTCAAAAATGTCAGTGACAACTTTAAAGCTCAATGGGCCTAATCCAAAACCCATTGAAATCAGTGGAAAGATAACAGGTAAGCCCCATGTTTTTAAATTCCATTAAATGTTCCCAGGATATGAAATGTGGGTTAAAATTCCTGGTGTGAAAGCCTTCACTCTAACTACCGCACGGATTTCTCTACAGACTCAGGAAAAGTCAGGGTGCTGGTTGTAGGTATGTTGTCAGATATTCCAAATTGTTTGCTTTTGGGAAATGACACTGTGGCTTTGAAAGCAGAATAGGTGAATCAGACCTCTTCAGGAGGCTTCCAGGTGACAAGGGACTGTATTAGCCAAAAATGCAATTGGAAGCCTTGCCAGGGAACAGGAGGGGTGGATTCCCCCTATCAGAAACAAAGCAGAATCAAATTATATTCCTAGTATATGCAGACAAATTCTGGAGTTTGTGAAGGGAGCTGAGATTACTTCCTTGTCTGGGGAAAGGACAAGACCTACTGACTTTAAGGGGAATTTACAAGGTCCTAAAGCCCACACCAGGGGAATAAGTTCTTTTCTCAACATTACCAGGACCCAGGGGCAGTATCAGCATGGTGATGGAAGTGTTTCCAGAGAAAAGAAAAGACACTGAGGCAGTTGCAGTCCACTACCAATTCTGAGGCACCCATCCCTGGGTGGGAGATGCCTGAGCAGAGTGTAAGACAGTTGCTTGGGAGATGAGAAAGGTAACTACAGCCATGAAGGAGGGGGGTCTTCTTCCCGTTGTCTCCAAGTGCTTGATAGTCTATGAAAGTGAAAAGGATCCTGAACCAAGTGGAAGAGAGAATGCTGCTCACCTTGACTCAGTGTGTGGGGAATGAAAGGCCACCCCAGCGGAATGGGGGATCAATACTTCCCTTCCCTCGGGAGAAATTGAGGTTAGGAGAGAGGAGTCCTTAGGTCCAAACATCATGGGAGGTGGGGCAGAGACAGAAATTTGGTTAAGGGCTATGTCCGAAGACTGTCCCTTGCCTGACACCTCTGCTTTGAAAAGCAGTGCATGTTTGAGAGCCACTTCACAGGGCGGCAGCCCTATTTTTTGTTTCCCTTTGCTCCAAAGAATGGCTGCTTGTAATACTTTCAGGGAGGCTGGGGAACCTCAACTCATCACTGAGAGAGCTGACCTCTTGGGAAACAAAGGGACACCACGTACACTCCGTAGAAACAGCATGAAAGGGCAAGGTTTCAAGTTTACACCCAAAGGTTTTGCGGTAACAAGGGTAAGAAGCATGTGAAAATTCGGCCCCAGAGGTTCTAAAAAGAAATCATGCAGGATGGTCTGACAAATGACTCTGTATGGATTTTTGAAGGGTATATGCTGTCTTGCTAGCAGAATGTTTATTATGTGCATACTTGAAATATGAATTTATGAAAGGTAACGGCAGAAACATCATCAGGGGAATAAACCTATCCAAGAAATAGGTTAAGGGTTCTCCTAAGATGCCTCTCAAGCAGCCTGCTTACACCCACTTTTTTAGGAGGGAAATGTGACAAACATAACAATATCCTGCAATACCCTGGACAATACAATACCATTGTATTAAAAATATTTTTTATGTGTTACTGTGAGACTGTATGCAACCTCTCTAGGAGTAGGGAAGATGCTAATGTAATTCCTCTTACACAGAACATATATTTATTTATTTATCTATCAACGCCAGTGACTGTTATATGTTGTATATGGTTTTTACTCCATTTAACAGGTTTATTTCTCTTCCATATTCATTTAAAATATTTTAATTTTGAACACAGGACTGGTGATTTGTGTATAGCAGATTTTTTGCACTAACAAGTTTATTCTTAAATCAGCTATTTATATACATGGATTTCAATGTTCTCTAGAGTAACCATCACTGATTCATACTCCAACATATATTATCAAATACTAAATCAACAATAACTGATCTCTTCCTAATTGTGCTGATACATAAGACTGCCGGAGAATTCTATAATTTACTGAGCACTTCCTAGATTTCTGCTCAAGAAATGTCAATGTCAAAAATCTTGAAGTTATTGCAAAAACAAAGCTTGAGATATATATTTTTTCTGTATGAAAGACTATGCTTAGTGCTGTATGTCTTTAATTCTCAGTATAGCACTATCCCCAAAATGTGTTGGATTTCAATTCCTGAGTTCAATAAATGAGCATGAAACTAGAGAAAATTGTGAAAGAAAGAGATTAATCATAGAATTGTTGGATCTGATCTTTTGGAGACTTTAGGATTCCTCGTGGTGTACAATTTGGCAAGTTAAAAAAAAAGAAAGAAAGAAAGAAAGAAAGAAACGGACACAGAGATGAACTAGGATGACAAATGTAAAATATTGAAAAGTAAAGCATAATTCCTTCATAAAGGACCATGCTCTAGATGCCTGTCTAAAAATCCCAGTTACTTCAGTGGATTTTCCATTCATGGAATAAGGTAGAGTACGATCCCTAAAGATTAAAGTTAAAGATTAAAGTTCCAGATTTAAACCACAAAAGGAAAGTTACTGAATATTAGATAAGCCTGAGAAGTCAATTTTTCCTGGTTACTATGTATTGTGTATAAATTTGCATGCATAAAAATACGGACATATCATCACAAAAGCTATAATCAGCTTACTGTGGAGTGAAGAAAATCTCACGCTGCCTGTGCAAATCTGTGTGACGTGTTCTAGTGGCTATTAGAAGCTAGAGCTTCAGGGATTATTCAAAAGATGGACAGTTGTGATGATGGGCAGGTTTAATAATACGTCCTTTCAGCTCTTAGCACTACATTTTCCCCTCAATCTGCTAGAGCAATTCCAATTAATGTTATAGCATGCTGATCAGGATGTCAATGGAGCTTTCTTAAGATTCTGGGCAGAGACATCCCCCAGTCTCAAGGCCAGACTAAAGAGATGCATATTGTTGTGATTACAGTTCCAAGTTCCAGTCTAATCTTTGTGGACTTTGGCAAATCACTTACCTCCTCTGTTTCAGATTTCCTATAATATTTACTTAGCTATATGAAAAGGGTCTTGTGAGGGCTATTGGAGTTTGCAATATTAGCAAGGCACAAAGCACTTTGTAAATTCTTAGCATTAGAATCCACATTCAGGAATACATTAGCTAGTTTCTTTGTCCCATAGGATATTGCCATCTGAGTCTTTTAAGATTTTTCTTTCGCTAAGGTGTTCTCAAACTGGGGGTTGTGACCGCTCAGGAAATCAGTAGGCTATTAAATGGGGGGTCGTGAGATGTCAGCCTCCACACCCAAATGCCACTTTCCCTCCAACATGTATAATAGTGTTAAATATAAAAAAAAGAGTTTTAATTTGTAAGGGGGGGTCGCACTCATAGGCTTGCTGTGTGAAAGGGGTCACCAATAAAAAAGTTTGAAAACCACTGCGCTAATCCAAATACATTCCAGGAAAAATTCTGTATGTATCAAGTAAATCTTACTAATTATTAGTCATAAGTTTCATTTATCAAGAATTGCTCAATCAAAAAGTCCATTGCTCACCAAAAAATAAAATAAAATTAGACATATATTTTGTCCACAGATGACTAGTTGTTACATCTATGCACTCTTCTCCCTGATTCACAGTAATTGGGCTACATAACAGCCCAATATTGAAAATGTGGAGACAAATTATCTACTAGTGTAAATATTTAAGACTCACGATGCAAAGAGCTACAAATGTGCATATGTTTTAACATTTCCATGCACTGTATTACATATCCTGACATATATATCGTTGTGGACCTAGATGTTTGCAGAAGAGATATTAGCAGACCCCTAATTCTAGATGTCCTAGTGGGCCTCCCTGTTAAGCGCTTCAGTACAACCAATGACATCAACATGGTGACCGACCACCAATTGACAGCATCGTGGTCTAAAAAGCAACTCAACTGATGATCTTGAGCAAAATGGGTCTTGATGCCTCTAGTGACACCACAAACTGTCCTTTATGATTTTCCTCATTTCAAGTACTGTCTTGTCATCATACCTATTGGCCTCCAGGTCTTCCTGATTATATCACTACCAAAACTGCGTTGGAACTTTAGAAAGGCTACTTGGAATGGCTACATGGAAACCAAAGAAAAAGGGGTTTTCCAAATACTAGCAAACATAGCCAATTATGACAGGTTCATCAACCTCCTTAAAGTGGTTGAAAAAAGAAACATTCCCATAGCTACAGGAAAGTCTACTCTCTCTAGTGGTTGGCAACCAGTGAGGCACTCTTAAAGAAGTACAGGTCAACAGATAACCACGTTGCTGCAATCATACTTCTGAAATCACTGAACTCTACCAGATGAGAGAGATGGGTAAAAGCTATGGAGAGCCTAGATTTCAGTTACTCAAACAGGAAAGCCTGGAGGCTTCTCTGTAATATTGGAGTTGCTTCCTCCACCCAAAGCCAAATGCCATAGGTCACAGCCAATGCCATTGTTACCCAAAGGCTCCTGAATTCCAAGGCTCAAACAGATCAGCCTCACAAAAGGAAAGTGAAGAAAGGGAACAATAAAGCACTATCTGACTGCACAGCAACATCAAATCTATCAAAGCCATTTACTGGAGAAGAAATGGACAAGGCCTTAACGCTCACAAACCCTGGCAAGGCTGCAGCCTAGGTGACATGTTCCCAGAATTTCTGAAAAACCTAAATCAGCAAGTCAAGACTGGCTGACTCATTTCTTTTCCAATGTGCTTGGTCAAGCACATAAGGTATAGGAAGAGGCAAAGGTCCATGTCATCCTGAAACCAGGGAAAGGAGCCAAGAAACTACCCTCACTATCACTAATATGCATACTGCACAAGTTAGTGGAAAGGATGCTACTCCAGAGATGAGTTGAGGTGAGTATCTTTAAGGACTACATCCCTAAAGAGGAGAGCAATCTGGGCTTAGATTGGGATGAAGCACCTACAAGTAGGTAATTACACAGACTACCTACATCAAAACTGGTTATCAACACAGGCTCAAAACAGCAGCAGCCTTTGGGAATTAGTCTTCAGCATACGACATGGTTTGACACTTTACCTATTGACAATTATGCTCACCAAACACAAATTTCACATAATACTAATGCAAGAGACCACCAGACCTCATTACTTAACAACAGGCTCCCACAGGGATTGGCCCTTCCACCATCTGCCTTCTTTAAGATTTATATCATCAACTCAGTTACAGAAATTTGGATACACAGACTATCCAAGCAAGTACTTTCACCCACACGGAATGTATCCTCATAGACAATCGGATAAAAATGGAAGCATAATATTGGTGCTGGAAACCCTCATGAAGCCCTCAGAAACCAGCTGCCTCCACATTCCACCTGATCAATGAAGACACAAAGAAGTGCTTGAATGTCACTTTCTGCAACATCAAAGTCAAGTATGAGGATTTTCTGAAATATCTTGGAATGGCTCTGGATCACAGCCTCACATACTGCCAACATCTGATGAAGACCACTGCCAAGGTAAAGGCTAGGAACAATATAACACAGAAACAAGCCAGAGCCAGCTGGGGAGCAGGTGTTCACACCTTGCAGACAGCCACCTTAGCCTATTCAGCTACTGAATATTGCTTGCCAGTATGGGCAGGCAGCTTACATACAAAACTTTTTGATGAGCAATTGAACAGTGCTATAAGAATTGTCACAGGAATGCTGAAGTCAACACAGACAATCTGGCTCCCTATCCTTGCCCATATCTAACCATCATCTCTCCAAAGTGAAGCAGCAATAATGTGAGAATAGGACCATGTCATAACAAACATAGACTTTCCCATCTATGAAGATCTCCAACCTACCCCAAGATGCCACCTTAAGTCCAGAAACCCATTCTGGTTAGCAGCCAAAGTTCTTAAAACCTTGGTACTGTCACTAAAAGACAAGTGACAGAGGCATTGGGAAAACAGCAGGATCACGAATCAAGACCTGATTACAGATCCTACAAACCAACCACCTGGCTTCACCATGCCATTTAAGATAAGGATCACAGTGAAGTGCATCAAAACCTCACATGAGCATTGCAAACACCTACTACACAAATGAAAAATAAAGATCACCCCATTATGTGAATGTGGAGAAGACATCCAAACCATGGAACACATAGTTAACCACTGCCCTCTAAGGTCCTTCTTTGGAGTGTCAGCCTTCATTCATTCCATGTCACCGGAAGGCATAGAGTAGATGACAAACTTGGATGTTGACCTTTATTGTTGCTTTCCAAGTTGCCATATGAAAAAAGAAGTGGTGTTATATAGAACAGGGCTTCATTTTGGATATAATACTAAACCCCACTGAAGTTGAGAGGAGTTGTTCCATTAACTTAAATAGACTTTGGATCAAGCCCTGGAACTCCATATGCTGGAGCTAAGTCTTTTGAGGATTACATAGAAGAATGGTTTTGGATATGTTACCCTAGAATATCTGTTATATATACATAAAAGGAAGCTTTACAATTAAGATGAACTGCATCATTATAAATCTAACAAATATAATTAATTCACAAGCAGTTCTTGGATGCAGCAAATCATGTGGGGTTATAGGTGAGAGGAATGTTTCTTTTCACAAATACTCAGTGTACATTGATCACTCACTTCCAATCATTTGAAACTGTAGGCAACTTTAGCAATCAATACATATGGTCTAATTTTACAACTCACAATTAATATACCAATAAAAATAATTGAAAAAGTGTCTTAATAAACAAGATATATGAACAAAAGGATCATCTGGCTGATAACAGCACATTGTCTCTCTTCTAGTTTAGGAAAGCCATATAACTAAGTGCAATGAATTAAGATAAAATGCTTGAACATTCTATGATAAATTACTTTCATATTTTCTTTAAATAAGCAATCATTGTTTTCATCACTGGTACTCCTTAATCTTCATTAATTGAACATGGAATGTTAAGTCTCTGGAGACCAGCAAATAGAATTCTAACACAATCATAGAACCTGACTAATTAAAAATATTTCTGCTATCTTGTCCAGTATATAGAAAGGGCAAAGCAGGAATTGTGAGAGCAAAGAGAGAAAATAAGGTCAATACAAGGAAAATACAAATCAACCTGAATAATATTCTTGACAGGGTCTGAAAACCTCCACTTGCATAAGGAAGTGCCATCAGCTTCTGCAGAATCTAAGCTTTAATTTAAAATTTTATATTTCAAGTCCTTACGGTTGCGAAGAACACCTTCCAAATATGAACCAAGAACAAACCAATCCAGTGTTGTCATCATTAGCTTGCAGACACATAGCAGCAGTACCTCTGCTCTTGCTCCTACCTTTCAAGTGCTGCAGCCCCTTGAAAACTGACCAGTCATCCCTTTTCACTGGTGTGATTCAGAAGCTTGTGGGCAGCTTTGAAAGTGACAAGACTCCTGTCGCTTTCACTTTACTGCTTCTTGGGCAGAAGCAGAGGCAGGCAGTAAAGCTATTCATTTGGAAGGAGGACCCAAAACTGGAGCCTTGAGCAGATATAAAATACCCGTAACAATCCTCCTACAGGAGCCAGGCCTGATAGGGCTAGGAGTAGAAATGGAGATGCTCTGGGATGGATTAGGGAGAACAGGACAAGAGAGAGAAACAATGGTCTTTTTTGTGGAGGAAAGGAGAAGCTTTCAAATTTCTTAAACGCCCACTAACCAGGAAATGCTACAAAAGATTGAGACCCAGATCCACAAAAGGACTTAGGCACCTAAGTCCAAAATTTAGGCACCTCTGAGATTCTCAGAGCTGTTGCTCAGCTGCTGCTCAGCCATGGAGGTGCATAAAGTCCCTCAGCACCTACATTTTCACCATGAAAGTCTGGCTTTCTATGTGTCTGCCTCTGGCATATGCATGACTCAGTCTAGGCAGCTGGGCACCAATCTGATGTGTAAATTGCTACAAATCAGGTGAAGATAGGTGTTCTCCTGCATATCGCAACTGAGGGGCACAATATGACAGATTCTTAAACGCATGCCTGAGTCCAAAAGGGAGAGGCGGAGGCTGAGCATGCCTCCCTTATAAACTTTTACCTAGTGGTTAGGGCACTTAGCCAGGCTATGGGAGTCACTGATTCAGTCTTCCCCTCTTCCTAATGAGGTAAAGGGCTCTGAGGTTGGGTTTCTCTCTTCTCAGATATGTGCCTTAACTACCATCTATTCTGAGATGCTACACTCTCAAACTCTCCTGTTGAAACTGTTCCACTGTGTAGAAATAATTAAGTATGCATTTAGGCCAGAGGGACTCTATATTCCAGTGATTAGAAGGCTCACCTCCAGAGATAGGAAATCCAAGTTTTAACCCCATTTCCTTCTTAAGTATAGGTGGGAATTGAATTGTACTCTCCTACATCCCAGTCTCTTTCTGAATTTGGGCCTTAGCCCTTGTGCAGAGACTAGGGACAGGTAAAATCCCAATATGTATCCATTTCCCAGTTGTATGTGTATATGGGGGGAGGAGAAGAGGAGTGTTAGCTTCGCACCTGGGCATTGCCTTTGGACAATGGCCGGTCCTCTTGATAATAGGCAGTTGATAAATTTCCCAAGCCCTCTATCTGGCTAAGTGTCAGGAGAGTATGTGGATGGATGCTGAGGGTGGCCACATAAGATGATAGAAGGGATTAATAGGATAAATTACAAAACAGAAGTATAACATAGTCAGAGAGATTTGGGGAGAAGAAATGGGAGAAAAAGGAAAAGATAAAATAGAGGGGTGTAACTAGGGAAAAGTATGAAAGAGAAAATTAAGATGGGTTGTAGGCATTGATGGTAACTCAGGAAAATATACATCATAACCATGGGAAAAACAAAGAAAAGATGGAGTGTGGCCAAGAATAAAAAGCCCAAGGGGTATAGTAATAGACCTGCTCATATATTATTTGGCATAGTTCACCAATATTACTTATTCAGTTTTACAATATTCAGTCATATCAACATCTGGCCAAACTACTTTTCTTAGGTGCATACATAGCCCCAGTACTGAGTGCCTCAAAATCTGTAATGCATTTATTTTCACAACACTTTTGTGAGGAAGGGAAACATGATTACCCCTATTTCACAGATGGGAAACTGAGGCACAGAAAGACTAATTAACTTACCCATAGTGGCACAGGGATTTGAACACCACTCTCCTAAATTGTAGGGCAGGGACCCAACCACTAGACCACATTTTCTCCATCTACAGTAACCAAATTATTTAATAAATCCTTTTTGGAAATGTGTTGAATACTAGAACTGAAAACAAATATTTTTCTGCTATTTCACCAGATCTCGTTGTAAATTACATTTAAAAACAAATATTAGACAGTTGTTGGACAATGTGTTACAATTAAGCACAGCACATATTTAAAAACACACTACTGTTTAATTCCTTTAAGTTACAGGATTATAGAGAACATGTAGGCACAGATATTTTTTTCACCCTAGCTATAAAGGTTAGTCTGTATGCTCCTAAGTGTGGGGAAACTTTTCAAGCCCTGATCACTGGACAACCCACACCTAATAATCTAAAGTTTTGCTGGATCCTACTCCTAAAGAATGTAGAGGCACTTTTGCTGTTTTTCTGTAATACAAATGATATAGTAAGATACATGCAATTATCAGATTTTTACATAATAAACATTAAATATGGATTCACAGACTCACAGATTCTAAGGCCAGAGGGGACCTTTATGATCATTTGATGATTGATTGGCGATTCCTCAATTCGAGGATGATCTCTACCATGGATTTACATCTGTGTCCTAAGATGACTCAGGAGTCCAATCCTGGAACCTCAAATCTGCCCGCAGTAGGTACAAAGATTTTGTGGCAGGCCAAGTGCCTGCTAGAGGAAAGTTTTTTCTTTTTCCTTCCTTCTCTTTTTTCAGCTTCAAGGTCAAGGTGCTACTCCTCGAAGTAGGCCACTGCCTGATGGAGTATATAGCTCCATTGGAGTCGGTTGGTGGCTTGCTCCTCTTAGCTTGTGATGTCCACATCAGTTTTCTTAAGATATGCTTTCAGTGTGTCTTTGTAGTGTTTCCTCTGACCACCATGGGATCTTTGACCATGGGTGAGCTGAGAGTACAGCACTTGTTTTGGGAGGCAAGAGTCTGGCATCCATACACAATGTCCAGACCAGAGAAGTTGGTGCAGGAGGATCATTGCTTCAATGCTGGTGACATTGGCTTCAGCAAGGATGCTGGTGTTAGTGCAGTGATCTTGCCACTTGACGCAAAGGATCTTCTGGAGGCATCGTTGGTGGTACCTTTCCAGACTCTTGAGGTACTGTGATAGGTCACCCAAGTTTCGCATCCATAGAGGAGTGTAGGAACAGCAATTGTCTTATAGACCTGGATCTTGGTGTTCTGCTGTAGGTCACAGACCATGAAAATGCGTTGGAGCAATTTCCCAAAGGAATCACTTTCACGCTGGATCCTGTGCTGCATCTCATTGTCAATTTTTGCTTTTGAGAAAGTTGGCTACCGAGGTAGCAAAAGTGCTCGACTGTCTCCAAAGTCTGTCCCTCGAAGGTGATTTGGGGACCATCACCTTGTTGTGGTGAAGGGGCTTGCATATTCCGATGAAACTCAGAGATAAGTTGTTGAGAGCTTCACGTTCCTGGTAGGGTCTCTTAAGCCAAACAGGTCTGAGGGGAAGTCCCAGACAAAGCACAGTCCAATCCCCAAGTCCTCAATGGCGTGTCACACGGAAGAGGGTCCTCGGATCTCAACAGCTGTGCAAGTGGATGAAGGATGCAGCAAACTGGAGATCTCCATTTGTCTTGGACTTTCCCTGCCACTGGATCCCAGACCTCCAGCTTGTCATGTTCGTGTGGTTGCTGTAGGTGCACCAGCTTCACCATGTTAAAAGAAATTACACACAGGCTTCTACCACAGGAAATAACATCTTTCCAACCTTCCAAGCCCTGTGGCGATGGACTGGTGGTGACAGGGACAGGATTACTGAATCTGGCCGTCCTTAGCCACAAATCTGCATGTAGGCAGTAGTAGTTAGATGGTCATCTGGCACCTGGATTGAGATGGGGTGCAATTTGGCAGCTACTGTTGCAACTAAGCAGCCCTCTTTAGGATCCCTTCTGCTCACCACACAAGGAGAGAGCACTAGAAAAGGTGTCCTAAACCTAGGCTGCCTCATACACTCCTGGCTGGATGAGCGCATGCTGTGGGATGCTGCCTGCAGTCGAAGCTACAAAAAGACAGTGGCTTTTGTATATGGAATGTTCTCACCCTGATGGATAACAACAATAATGTATGACCAGAAGGAAGAACTGCTATCTTCGCCAGGGAACCTGTGAGATATAACATAAATGTCGATGCCCTGAGAGAGACAAAGTGCCCAGATGAAGGTCAACTGAGAGAAGAAGGTGGAGGCTACACCTTTTTCTGGAAAGGAAAATCTGCAGAGGACAGGAACATTCATGTTATTGTTTTTGCAATTAGGAATAAGTTTGCCAGTCAGTTTACAGAATTTCTTGTAGGAATCAATGAATGCCTTCTGACTCTGCATCTTGAGCTCAGCAACAACCAGTTTGCTGCTGTCATCAGTGTGTATGCTGTTAGGATATAGATATTCAGGCCTGTCTGTAAATGCCTATTCTCTAATTTAGGTGTATTTTTATCACTTAGCTAGTTAGAGAGGTATAAAAGAAAGAATCAAAATCACTGTCTGCCGGTGTAAGGGCCTTCTCTTTAAGAAATCTTAATCTTAATCTTAATCTTATCTCTTAATCTTTAAGAAAAGAGATAAGTCGGAGTATGGAAACTATCGAGGCATTGCCATGCTATCTACAGCTGGGAAAATTCTTGCCAGTATCCTCTTAAACTGATTACTCCCCCCTGCTGAGGAAATATTGCCGGAATCTTAGAGAAGTTTTAGACCATCCTGTGGGACAACCAACATGATCTTCGTTACCCGCCAAATCCAGAAAAAGTCTCGAGAGCAAAATCAGGACCTGTACATGGCCTTCATTACTTTGACAAAGTCCTTTGTCTCTGTCAATCATGAAGCCCTGTGGAAGATGCTAGCCAGATCTGGCTGCCCTCCAAAGTCTTCTCCATGATCAGATGAGTGCCACAGTTCTCTGTAATGGCCTGGAGATGGAGCCTTTTATCATTAAAACTGGGGTAAAGCAAGGATGTATTATTGCCCCAACCCTGTTTTCCATCTCTTTAGCAGTCATTTTGGTCCTCATTAAAGAGCACCTCCCCAGCAGAGTTGACATTCAGTACAGAATGGATGGGCAGCTCTTTAATCTTTGACATGTCTGCTCAAAGTATAATGTCCTCAGGGTGCCCATTACTGATCTTCGGTATGCTGATCACTGACCTATCCTCACACACACTCATAATGACTTTCAGTCCAAACTGGACTTTTTTGCACAAGTTTACCGAAGCCTAGGACTTTAATTCAATATTGAGAAGACTAAAGTGCTCTATCAACCTGCTTCAGGCCTGGCACATGACCCACCACAAATCATGATCATCTAGTCTGACCTATATAACAAAGGCCATAGAACCTCCCAAAAATAATTCCTAGAACAGATCTTTAGAAAAAAAATCTAATCTTGTTTTAAAAATTTCCAGTGATGGAGAATTCATCGCAACTCTAGGAAAGTTGTTCCAATGGTTAATAACCCTCTCCATTAAAAATTTACTCCTTATTTCCAGTCTGAATTTGTCTAGCCTCAACTTTCAGTCATTGGATTGAGTAGCTCCTTTCTCTGCTTGATTGAAGATCCTATTATTAAATGTTTTTTGTTCCACATGCAGGTACTTATATACTGTAATCAAGTCACTCCCTAACCTTCTCTTTGTTAAACTAAATAGGTTGAGCTCCTTGAGTCTATCCCTATAAATTATATTTTTTAGTCCTTTGAACATTTTTGTGGCTCTTCTCTGAACCCTTTCCAATTTATCAACATCTTTCTTAAACTGGGAAGACCAGAACTGGGCATAGTATTTCATCAGGATCGAATTAGCTCTTTTGGCCACAGAGTTCATGTTCAGCTGATTATCCATTATGACTCCCAAATGTTTTTTTTAGAAACACTGCTTCCTAGGATAGAGTCCCCTATTGTGAAAGTAGACCCTACAGTCTTTGATCCTACATGTATACATTTGCATTAAGCCATATTAAAATGCATATTATTTGCTTGCACCCTGCTTACCAAGCAATCCAGATTGCTCTGTAACAATGACGTGTCCTCTTCGTTTTTTACCTCTTCCCCAAATTTTGTGTCATCTGCAGACTTTGTCAGTGATGATTTTAAGTTCCTGGGTCATTAATAAAAATATTAACTAGCATAGGGCTAAGAACCAATACATGTACGACCCCCTTACAAACACATCTGTTCAGTGAGCCCTTGTTTACATTCTCAGACCTATCATTTAACCAACTTTTAATCTATTGAACATGTACCCTGTTCATTTTATAGGCAGGCCGTTCTAGTTGTTTAATCAAAATGTTGTGTGTTACCAAGTCAAATGCCTTACAGAAGCCTAAGTGCATTACATCAACAAAATGCCTTTGTCAATCAAACTTCTAATCTCATAAACATCAAGTTAATTTGACAGAATCCATTTTCCATAAAGCCATGTTGATTGGCATTAATTATATTACCCTCCTTTAATTCTTTATTAATTGAATGTCATATCAGCCTGCCTATTTTCCTGTCCATTACTGATGTCAGATTGATAGGCCTATAATGGTTTAGCCTTTATAAATATTGGCACAACATTAGCTTTCTTCTGGTCTTCAAGAACTTCTCCAGTGTTCCAAAACTTATTGAACACCAATGGTCCATTGAGCTCTTTAAACAGCTCTTTTAAAACTCTTGAATGGAAGTTATTTGGACCTCCTGATTTAGAAATGTCTGATTTTAGTAGCTGTTGCTTAACATCCTCCTGAGACACTAGTAGAATGGAAAGTGTTATATGATATGACTACATCATCTGTTTTTTTTTCCAAACAGAGAACAGAAATATTTATTGACACTTCCACTTTTTCTGCATTATTATTGATAGTTCTACCAATTCCATCTACTAATGTATCAATACCATTGTGAGGATACTTTTTTCCCCTAATATGCTTAAACAACTCCTTATTGTCCTTAACTATACTGGCCATAGATTTCTCCTTGCGTTCCCTTCCTTCCCTTCCCAATGTTCTACAGTTCCTAGTTTCCAATTTATATTCAAAACTATCAACTTCACCTTTCTTCCATTAGTTATATATTATTTTTATAGCTGCCTTCACTTCCGGCCTAAACCAGGTCTGTTTTTTAACCAATATGGCCTTATTTCTCAATTGTGAATTGTGGCTTTTTGGGCATCCAATAGAGCAGTGGCGGGCAACCTGCAGTCCGCAGGCTTCCCACATCTCCCATTGGCCAGGAACAGTGAACTGCAGCCACTGGGAGCTGTAGGCGGCCATGCAAATGTAAACAAACTGTCTGTCAGCCCGCCAGCGAATTACCCTGATGGGCCACATGCAGCCCTGAGGCCACAGATTGCCCACCACTGCAATAGAGTGTTCTTAAACAATTCCCAATTATCATTCACATTTTACTGAGTACATTCTTCTTCTCAGATGGTTTGACTTACGATTGTTTTCAGTTTTATGAAACTGGCCACTTTCAAAGCACCATGTGTTTGCACATGATAAATGTGATCAAGTCATGATCATGGATACTTAAGTTACCATTAATTTTTTAGTTCTGTGATCAGTTCCGCTTTATCTGTCAAACAGGTTAAGCCCTGTTACGTTCAACAAAATATTATTTATTCCCTTATTGCCTTTGAGGACTGTAGTCTTTTATATATATTCAGTCCTATCCTCAGTTTCTGTCCATGATTTATATTTTTAAATGATTCAACATCTCAAGCATTTAAACATGTTGATTTTCAGGAAATTGATCTCTCTCCTCTGTCTTTGTAAGCCAGTCATTAGAGGACAATATAATCAGTGCACGTAGGCAGGTCTGACTTTCAACTCAGCAGAGGGCACTGATGCACCCTAACAGCTATTTATGAGCTGCAGTAGTTGACTTGTTACCAGGGGATGAGCAAATATTAGAGGCTATTTGTTTAACAATCAGCAATTCCCCTTCTGACATGAGCCATTTTAAATTAATTAATATTATTTAATAACAAAATATCTATATTTTAAAGATTTACTTTATTTTAGGACTATGTTGCCGTGTGCTGTATCTGAATTATATGCTCCCTGAGACCTATTCCTGACAATTTTGCTAATTGGAGATCATAGAATCATGGAAGATTAGGGTTTGAACAGACCTCAGGAGGTCATCTAGTCCAACCCCCTGCTCAAAGTAGGATGTCATTCTTTGATTTGGTACATTGGAAACTAAGTTTTAAATTGAAAGCAGCTAAAATAGAACAAAAGAAAAAACAAGGCAGGTGTGTATAAGCTGCTAAAAAACATACATAACAGTAATCCAGGATATGTAGATATCACCCTCACAATGTAGAATGATAAATGTCTTCACACTGCCAATTTCATAGTATATATTTAAGTTAAGTTTGAAGTCAGAAAATATGAAAGTCAGGTAAAATGAAGAGCCTTAACTCTGCCCTCTAGCAAATGTGTGTCTAAGATAATACGTGATTATAAATTTAAAAACTGAATTATAATGCATACCAGTCCCTTTATCAGTATTTCTAAAGCATGTTTTACCATAGTATCTATGCATAGTAAATAGGATGTACAAACCAGTAGCCTCTGCCCAGAAAAATCATCTCATCCAAAAATGGGAAAATTCTGAAAGCAGTTGGTTGCCTCTGCTGTTAAATCAAGAGCCTGAGTCTCACTCAGTTACAACAGTTTACCCTGGTGTGTGGTGACGAAATCCCATTGATGTATTGCTCCCATATTAACTAGGGTAGTGGCTAAACTCTTGTAAGAGATGCCCCCGCTTGCTGTTCTGCCATGTGCTTTTATAGGAGGAAATGATCTGTAATTTAAATTTTCCTCATCATCCAGTCATCCCTCCCCATTAGCTTGCATGTGCTGTACACTGCAAGGGTAATTCCTCACTTCTCTTTAATTAAAAAATAATTTCCCTTAATCAAACTATAATCTTTAAAAAGAAAAAGGAGTACTTGTGGCACCTTAGAGACTAACCAATTTATTTGAGCATAAGCTTTCGTGAGCTACAGCTCACTTCATCAGATGCAAACTGTGGAAAGTGTAGAAGATCTTTTTATACACACAAAGCATGAAAAAATACCTCCCCCCACCCCACTCTCCTGCTGGTAATAGCTTATCTAAAGTGACCACTCTCCTTACAATGTGTATGATAATCAAGTTGGGCCATTTCCAGCACAAATCCAGGGTTTAACAAGAACGTCTGAGGAGGGGTGGGGGGGTAGGAAAAAACAAGGGGAAATAGGTTACCTTGCATAATGACTTAGCCACTCCCAGTCTCTATTCAAGTCTAAGTTAATTGTATCCAATTTGCAAATGAATTCCAATTCAACAGTTTCTCGCTGGAGTCTGGATTTGAAGTTTTTTGTTGTAATATCACAACTTTCATGTCTGTAATCGCGTGACCAGAGAGATTGAAGTGTTCTCCGACTGGTTTATGAATGTTATAATTCTTGACATCTGATTTGTATCCATTTATTCTTTTACATAGAGACTGTCCAGTTTGACCAATGTACATGGCAGAGGGGCATTGCTGGCACATGATGGCATATATCACATTGGTGGATGTGCAGGTGAACGAGCCTCTGATAGTGTGGCTGATGTTATTAGGCCCTGTGATGGTGTCCCCTGAACAGATATGTAGGCACAGTTGGCAACGGGCTTTGTTGCAAGAATAGGTTCCTGGGTTAGTGGTTGTGTTGTGTGGTATGTGGTTGCTGGTGAGTATTTGCTTCAGGTTGTGGGGCTGTCTGTAGGCAAGGACTGGCCTGTCTCCCAAGATTTGTGAGAGTGTTGGGTCATCCTTCAGGATAGGTTGTAGATCCTTAATAATGCGTTGGAGGGGTTTTAGTTGGGGGCTGAAGATGACGGCTAGTGGCGTTCTGTTATTTTCTTTGTTAGGCCTGTCCTGTAGTAGGTGACTTCTGGGAACTCTTCTGGCTCTATCAATCTGTTTCTTCACTTCCACAGGTGGGTATTGTAGTTGTAAGAATGCTTGATAGAGATCTTGTAGGTGTTTGTCTCTGTCTGAGGGGTTGGAGCAAATGCGGTTGTATCGCAGAGCTTGGCTGTAGACGATGGATCGTGTGGTGTGGTCAGGGTGCAAGCTGGAGGCATGTAGGTAGGAATAGCGGCAGTAGATTTCCGGTATAGGGTGGTGTTTATGTGACCATCGTTTATTAGCACTGTAGTGTCCAGGAAGTGGATCTCTTGTTTGGACTGGAACAGGCTGAGGTTGATGGTGGGATTGAAATTGTTGAGATCATGATGGAATTCCTCAAGGGCTTCTTTTCCATGGGTCCAGATGATGAAGATGTCATCAATATAGTGCAAGTAGAGTAGGGGCGTTAGGGAGCGAGAGCTGAGGAAGCGTTGTTCTAAATCAGCCATAAAAATGTTGGCATACTGTGGGGCCATGCGGGTACCCATAGCAGTGCCACTGATCTGAAGGTATACATTGTCCCCAAATGTAAAATAGTTATGGGTAAGGACGAAGTCACAAAGTTCAGCCACCAGGTTAGCCGTGACATTATCGGGGATAGTGTTTTTGACGGCTTGTAGTCCATCTTTGTGTGGAATGTTGGTGTAGAGGGCTTCTACATCCATAGTGGCCAGGATGGTGTTATCAGGAAGATCACTGATGGATTGTAGTTTCCTCAGGAAGTCAGTGGTGTCTCGAAGGTAGCTGGGAGTGCTGGTAGCGTAGGGCCTGAGGAGAGAGTCTACCCCCAGCTACCTTCGAGACACCACTTCCTGAGGACACATTTGCAAATTGGATACAATTAACTTAGGCTTGAATAGAGACTGGGAGTGGCTAAGTCATTATGCAAGGTAACCTATTTCCCCTTGTTTTTTCCTACCCCCCACCCCTCCTCAGACGTTCTTGTTAAACACTGGATTTGTGCTGGAAATGGCCCACCTTGATTATCATACACATTGTAAGGAGAGTGGTCACTTTAGATAAGCTATTACCAGCAGGAGAGTGGGTTTGTGTGTGTGTGTGGGGGGGTGAGAAAACCTGGATTTGTGCTGGAAATGGCCCAACTTGATTATCATACACATTGTAAGGAGAGTGAACCCTTTAGATCAGCTATTACCAGCAGGAGAGTGGGGTGGGGGGAGGTATTTTTTCATGCTTTGTGTGTATAAAAAGATCTTCTACACTTTCCACAGTATGCATCCGATGAAGTGAGCTGTAGCTCACGAAAGCTTATGCTCAAATAAATTGGTTAGTCTCTAAGGTGCCACAAGTCCTCCTTTTCTTTTTGCGAATACAGACTAACACGGCTGTTACTCTGAAACCTATAATCTTTAATATACCCACCACCCATAACCACCAGTGCCTGTAACAAAATGGCCTACAAGTGACAAAATTATATTTTCAAGAAAGCCACAGACCTAAGACCCAACTACCCTCAAAAATGTAAAAAGTCCCAGTTTCTGATCATATCTCCATTATACAGAGTGCTTGGCTGCAAGGACGGCAGTAACGGTATATTCCAGCTTCCCATCACATTGAAAACTATTATTCATTCCATAAGTAAAGCCATAGTTTACCACAAACACAATAAAATGACATTTAGGAATAAATAAATCATTATATTGTATACCATTTCTCCAGCATGATATAACATTAATTTTACAATCTGGTTATTTATTGACTTTTTCTCCAAAAGAAAGTTACAAAGATTTGTAAACATGTTTTAGTTCTCCCTGCCTGAAGATAAGAACTTTCATGTTTCAATGTTTCTCAAGGACATCCCCTGAAACAATAAAAACCATTTACAACCATTCATTCACATATATGCTCCATGTCTACTGACAATATTTGAGTTTTCTGTAATAAGTATACCTAGCTCTTCATCCAAGCAGATATCAGATACAAGGGGTAGGATTTTCTGGTCCACTAAGATCATATAAACATCGCAAAGTGACTTTGAACTACCTTAAAGTGACCAGTGATTGCCAGTAGGGAATTCCCCTTGTCTAATGGAATTCTGTGCTGGTGGAAAACTGGCAGACATGGCTCCATCATGTCCTGGTGCCAGTGTGAGAAGAGAGAAGAGTGTGTGTCAGGGACATCCTAAGTGTGAGGCATTGGTAGGATGGGGAGAGGGCAGGATAGAGCAGAGCTTTGCTACACCAGATTCTCCACTACTATAAGGACCATAAGGATCCTAGTATAAATGAAAACTGCTCTCCTACAAGTTTTAGCTCATGCCAGGGTGTTATTTTACAGTATACACACAGAGAAGTTATCTAAAAACATAAAATGCACTTGCTGGAAGGTTTCAATCTGATAGTACTTTATTTCTTAGAATTCAGAATGGAATTCTGAAACTCAAACCAAAGAGAAACAAAGCAGGCTGTTCCCTAAAACAGAATGGAAAATTTTCCCTCGATCTTTCTCTATGGGGTCTGTTTCATATTCTCTGTGTATATATAAAGTCTGCTGCAGTTTCCACGGTATGCATCCGATGAAGTGAGCTGTAGCTCACGAAAGCTCATGCTCAAATAAATTGGTTAGTCTCTAAGGTGCCACAAGTACTCCTTTTCTTTTTGCGAATACAGACTAACACGGCTGTTACTCTGAAACCTGTCTGTAGACTGACTCTGCTGAGCCCAGATCGCATACATCCATACTGAGTCCCCTGCTTGCAAGCAGAACTAGGAAAACCTCAGCATTTCAAGTTATAGCTTATACTTTTAATACCGTTTTCAATACATAATACAGGTCTGAGTGGTGGAATATTAGGGACCTCATGGTGGCAGGGCTGTCCTTAGGCATAGGCAACATACTTGGCTGCATAAGTCACCTGAAAATTTGGGGCACCCCTGGGTCCTAGTGTCTACTTTCCCTTCTGTTCCTATCCCTGTTCTGACCCTTCCTGCAGGCTCCAACCACAGCTGGCTGCTGCAGCCTGGTGAGTCTTCCTCTGGAGGGGATCTAGTACTTAAAAGTGAAAAAGCCTTCCAGCCTGCCAAACCTATTAGCACAACACTGAAACTGTTAAAGAGCCATTCAAGTGGTAATGAAGCCGTTTAACAGGCATTTGCCAAGCCCCAAGAACATACTGTCAGTTTCTGAATTTACTGACAAAAACAGTTGTGCATTACTGTAATATTTACTCGGAACAAGTTAGTCTACAGGACCTTAGTTTAAAATTTGCTTTAAAAATATTTCATTAGTGTGTTGCTGAAGATTATTAAATCACATCTCTAAAAAATCCTTGCATAGATTTTTAGATGCACAATCTGAGTATTCATCTTTCGACTTAAATGCTTGGACCTTCAGACATAGTTTTTTAAATAAATCCTTCAAAATACCACCCTTATCTAAAATGCATATGCGAGCCCGGGCTGCCATCGGGCATAGGGGCACCAGTTTAATAATACTGAATAGAGCTCCATAAAGCCTTCCTGGTGGACCCCCTCTCCACTACATCTGAGCAGAGCTTGCATATTTTGGGGAAAAAACAAGCTCATAATCTTCAACTGGTGGAAATTTAACTTAGTTCAATTAAAGCTCAGTTTTAGAATAATTTTGAATAATGGTGAAATATGGAATCTTGCAGTTGGGTAGGAATATAAAAGGATATTTTAAAAAGTGCCGTATCTTTAAGAGGATGTATGGAAGTCAGTGGTCACACATCAGTTTACAATAGCTGAGGATCTCATGACCAATAAGTACTTGTATGAAGTAGTAGAATTACATATGACAGGAAACTGAAGTTATTGCCAGGATATATGTGTGATGCATAAAAATGAATGGCTGTGAATATTTTTTTTAAAATTGATGTCAATAAGAATTTGGCATTTTAAACCAGATGAGGATCTGGCCCAAAGGGTTGGGTTTATAACAGCATTTGAGACCTATAGTTCAGGTCTCAAAATGTTAGTAATGTCTCTCAACTGTACTTGAAAGCTTGTGCTCAGCTAACTCAGACCTCCAAGGGAAAATCCCTTCTCCTGTTTCATTCCTACAACTGCGCTCAACAAACCCTCCTTACTATCTCTGCCTGGGCCCTAGGGGGTACTCAGTGATCCTTTCCATTTTGAGGAGTTTTAGGAGTGCTGCTGGGAAGGGCTATTGCACCTTTCCAAACCTAGAAATTTCTAGCAAGAGTCCAAAAACATTCTACTGTTCCCTCCACCCTAGGGGCAACTGAAAATGTTTACTTTCCCTGGTTATAAATACGTTACTTGCAAAGCATTTTGAAGTTGCTTCTGACTTGCAAGTGCTTATAATTTGATATCTCCTTCCAGGTTCTTGGGGAAAAAACTGTTTGATACTAAATGTCCATAATTCCTTAATAATTTCCAGGAAAGAAAAATATATATTCCATTAGAAAAATATTATACAGACAGAGCGTATGGCAAGGTAATAAAAATGAGTCCTATGTTGATTCTTTAATTCCACATATATAGAAATATGTTTGTAAGATAACACTGACTACATTCCAGTATATAACTGTATAAAATATACAACATGCACTTCCCTTTCAGATTCCACATAGAAAATATTCCATTTAGCTGCTTTTGAAAAACATTTACTGAGATAGATGAACAACCAGATTTTCATTATTTTGCCATTATTAGATTATGCTGATTTTTTATGTGACTTCTGATATAGTGAGGCAAAAATTGGATGCGATGCACAATAATTTGTTTCTCTATTAGACTTTGTACTACTTTCATTGTACGGGGTAGAGTTAGGCAGATTAAAGTGATCTCACTACCTTCACAAAGATTCTCAGATTAATGTTCATGTTCTGAATTGTAGTGCCTATCATTATCACGTTATGTGATGAGCACAAATTTAGAATACCAGTATATACTTGGTTTGAAATGATGAAAAGAGACATACAGTGATATTTAGTTAATGCAGCATTGCAATTTTTCAGTGAATTTTGCTATTTGAAGTTTGTTGTGAATTGTTTTAATAATTCTTATGCAGTAATTCCCACGTTTTGTTTAATGAAAAAATGATACTGCATTCTGACGAGTTTTCTTTAGGCTTTTGATATTTATGAAGTAGAGATAGATTATATAGATGAAGTAACTGATGGTATAGTAAGTTCTAATGGTTTTATTGATATTGAATTATTGAGTTGGGGAATTATTTGAAAGTGACAGGGGTATATACAAAAATAGCATACCTTTTTGTAACAACATCTGTGCTCCTGTTGAGGTCTGATCTTTCAGAGGTTGCATTATGCCCATGCAGATAGGTGGAGGACTCATATCTGTCCTATTGGACTTGGGCTGAGTTGCTTCAAGCATGGGATCAGAACTTATTCTGATCAACTGTGTCCACAATTACCTCAGGGCATATACCTAAACTACAATCTACTTCTGAGTAAGGTGTCAGGTGTGCTGACTCTGAGTGGGGAGTATCCCAATCATTATCCTGTCCAGTTGTTTTGTGGGAGACAGGGCAGACTTTTAGTTCCTCCTTTGCTGCAGTGGCCCATCCCGGGATCTTGGAACTTGTCTGTGGACTGAAAAAGGTAATAGTAGCTGAGAGCAAGGAAACTAAATCCTTTGGTAGCAGCACAGGACTTTGGGTATTGAATGGCTTGGAGGGGGAAAAACAAATAGAGAGCACAACCTAGGCATTGCTCTAAGAAAAATGGTATGCAACAGGATGGAGATTTTGGTACCCTGCAATCAGATGCAGGATACCTCAGTTGAGACATCTTGTTATAATCTGCTTAAACCCTGGAATAGAATTTTAGGTGTATTTAGTTAGCTCCAACCAGGAAACAAAAGAGGTTGTACTCTGTTTCAGGGGCAGAGGAAAATCCTAGGAGTACTGAAACATGGGGAGACACGTAGGAAGAGGTGTGTATAGACAGAAAGATTACCAGTAAAGCCAAAGCCTCAGTAGAGGTAAATTTGGGTAAAGGCCAAGATTTTTGAACACAAATGCCTACATTTAGGCTTTTAAATTTAGATTTGGGCACCTAAATAAGTATCCTGATTCTCAAAAGATTTGTGAGCTCCCAACATCTTCCATTATTAGGAGCAGAGGAAGACCTGAAGCTGCTTAAAGTTTAATATAACTTTGAGGGTCATCTGAATTTATTACTGCTCATGCAAAAGTACTTTCTTTTTTATTTTGCTATACTGTAATACCTTATAATTTATAGTAATCACCTGTATTGCACATGAAAGATACAATGATATCATATTTGGTCCTATGATTTCTAAACTAAATACTACAACCTTTACATTGCAAGCAGAAAAATATATTAAAAAGGTCACTAAATGTCCTTGTGTGCATAGAAATTATTTTCCAAGAACCAGCAATCAAATATCATTGACATTATTAAAAAAATAACTGTCAACAATAGTAAAATGCTATAATGAAGTAATCAGTAAAAAGCACAATGAAATGGAGATGTGATAATCCATTCTTTAGCATATGATTTTTAACAATAACCCACAAAAAAGATATTACCACTAATGGAATATTTAAGACATTGTACCATATCTCATTTCTTTAATTCTTTTATAAAACCATCAATATTTTATTAGGAGTGATTGCATGACTCTTTTATTAGGAGCAATATGTTCAAGAAGCCCTTATGTTAAAGTGGTATTTTGTACACTCTCTTGTCACTGATATATATTCTTGCGGAAAAGCAACATTAAAATAACATTAAACGTCTAGCTTTAACAAAAAAAATAGACTATAAATTTAGAGCTAAGGCAGAAATTGTATCTATTATCCATTCGTTGTGTTTGGACATTTCTGTGCTCTCCAAATCATGAGTGATTTTACACACCAGTGTGCTGCCATACTAGGGTTTTATGAAATATTCAACACAAACTAAAAAAAAAGGAGTCAAAATCCACATTTCTCTGAGTTCAAACTACATCCGCTAACATCAGAACTTTTTCACTTCAGTGGACATGTTAGTGAAGTTGGTCAAGATATTTTTGCACTGTCTGTAATTATTGTCAGGCATCAGGTTGAGAGGTGGGATTAATTTAAAACTGATTTATTGCATTTATTGTAGTTAAATGGTTTTCTTGTTTTTTTTTTCTAGTTTTTAATAATTATAAATGAAAAGGAAAAATAAAGGCAGGAAATAGTGAGGGGGAAAATGTCAACTGGGAGGAAAGAAAAGAAGTGAGGGGAGGAGTTCTATGCCAAAAAGCCTGTGTCAAATTCTTGTAAAATAGTTTACCCAGTAAATGTTTTCATTCATGTAATATAGCAATTAATTTTGAAACAATTTGTTTAAAATTTTGAGTTTTCAAGATATGCCAAGCACTCTATCAGCTGTAAAATAAACAGAAAACAATTGGAAAGATATTTCAAAAAAAGTTTTCCAAACATTTTTCACAAAAAAATCAGCAAAATATACAGGTTTTTTTTAAATTTCAACAATTTCTGTTTTTCATGCTTGCTACTGTATACATGCATATGAAGCATAGTAAAATATATTGTCCTTGAGAAGTAGTTACTGCTCTATAGGAACTTTTCAGAAACTTAGGCCCCAATCCTGCAAACGCTTACACAGCTCCTAACTTTACTACCATGAGTAATTCCACTGAAATCAATAGGACTATTCACAGCAGTAAAAGTTAAACATATAAGGGTCAACACAAACCTGATCCCTTATGCTTTGAGTACAAGGTGCACTTCTTTGACCTTGCCTTTTCTAATATGAACACATAGCAACACATACGTTTTAAAAAAATCTCTCAAATCAACACACTTCCCTGTGCACACAATTCTCTCCATGGGGAAAGGATGAAAGAAAGAATGAACCCCATGTAACAGATGTAAGTCACATTACTTTATGCAATACTGGAGGGTGCTCAGATATTATGGTGATGAGGTTATATTAGAACATATATAGAATAGTAAGTATTTGTAGGATCAGGGCCATAGTTTGTATTTTTAGATTGAGTTTTAATACCAATATTAGGCAGAATGTGTTATTCACTAATCAATAGGCACATTTCCTTTCATTGTGTTTTTTAATTATGAACACCAAAAAGCAAGCTTAACCATTGGTACAGTATGCAAGAAAAATAAAAGATTAAAAAGTAGAGACTAAATAAAACAAAGTAAATTTCCTCACCAATGTAAGAAGTGGTGAATGTTTCTCCCCACTCCTATGCTAAAGGAAGGCAGTGCTTACCTCCAGTCTGAAATTTAAGGGGACAGTCCCAACACACACACACCATCTCTGGATAATAAAACACTGGAGGAAAGGTCTTCTTGGTCTATAGGAGAGGTCAACAAATGAGTAAGAAGCTATCCAAAAAGCCAACAAAGAAGCAATAAATGCTGCCTGATTTCTGATATACTTATTTAGAAAAACATAATTCACAGCCTGTGGTGAAATAATTATCATCACTGGTGGAACAATTACTCTAATCCAGTCTTTAACAGAAGATGATGGCAAGTGCTCACAATAACAGCAATGCAGAGGAAAACAAAACCTGAGAGGTAAAAGCAGCAGGCATGAGTCATCTACACTGCAGTAGGACAGAACAATGCATAATGTAGCACAAAATCCTATTCTGACCATGTAGAGAGCATTTTGCCACTACGTCAGCTCAGATCATGTGAAGGATATCATCATATCTTTTCCCCTAGACATTTTTATCACCTTTACTTCCCACTATTGCCTTCCACTCCTGTCTGTTTACTCCTCCTATCTCACTGTAGCTCAGTTATCAAAATGTATATGATTCACCTACTGGAGAGTGACTAATATTTATTCCAACCCTCCTTTTCCACATCCTTTGTTTAGGGCTTGTCTACCTGTATGATGCATCAGCTGTAGTGTTCTAGTGAAGACACTACTACACCGACAGGAGAGCTTCTCCCATTGGTGTAGTTAATCTGCCTCTCTAAGAGGCAGTAGCTATGTCAATGGGAGAAGCTCTCCTGTCAACATAGTACTTTCTACGTGGGGTATTAGGTCAGTATAACTACGTCTCTCTGGGGTGTGGATTTACACCCATGAATGACGTAGTTATACTGATATAGGTCTGTAGGGTAGACCTGGCCCTATTGTTGTATTTTCCTTTACATGTAGAATATCTAAATATGGAGTCCATGTATAGCCAGAGGTAATTGTGTTTCTTATGCAAATTAGGACAGGAAAATTTTGTTTCTTTCCTAACTTGTTTCTGTCTAAAATGCTTCACATCCTGTCCTCAAAACATTCAGTGCATCTTTGAGTTCTTCAGGCACTCCTGTTTATAAAGGTAAAGTATCCTCAAACAAGCAAGAAAACCCAGATGATGTGATTTAGGAATCTAGTCACCCTACAAATTGAATAACCAAGTCCAAATATATGATCATGAAAGTATTCACTGAAGAACTACAAACATTGGACAAATTGATCTCTAACATAGGGCCTGATTTTCAGAGAAGTTGAGACCTGTATTTCCCATTGACTTCACTGGGAGCTACAGGTGCTCAGCTCCTCTGAAAATCAGACCCATAATTTATTCATAGACAAGTGGCAAACAGAAAGAGGGTAAAACCTGACAGACTGCAAAGAACAACAAAAAGACTTGTGAGTACTGTGGAGCTACAACATGTTGTATTTAAGAGAGGCATTTTGATATGACTTTGACTGTGCTAGACTTTATTGTCCAGTAATTGAAGTATTTAGGTTTGGGAACTGGTTTGCTATATTGTTTCCTCACAAATTCTTCAGTGCTGCATGTTTCCACATCTGTAACTACCTCATGCAGGTTTCTTATCATTTACATAGAAATTGAAGTTTAATAGCATATAAGTACAAGTGTTATGAGATATTTCTTGTTTTATTTCTATCTACAGCTGTGTAATGACTTACATTACTCTCTTATTTTACATGGATGATACAGTTTTACTTCCTTTATCGCCAGTAGGCCTGCAGCAAACTACAAATGTTTATTTTTTTTCTTTAAGCTTGCAGTAGTTTAGATATTTTTATAAATTACAAGGCAACTAAAGTTGTTGTCTTTAACTCCTGTACAAATAGTCATGTATGGCTCCTACTTAGCAATGGGATGTAACTGACATGTAGTTCTAGCTCTTTGGGCCAAAGTGTCCATTGCCTGTGTCATGGCTCCAACATATATATTGAAAAAACTAAGATGACATCCTATGAATAGTATTCTTAAATTATCTTTCAAAAATGTAGGTAATACCGTTGAATCCTGCTGCCTTATGCTTCTTCTTAAATAAATACTGTTCAGCCGAGTATCCACTGCAGCTGAGTGCTATGGGGCAATGGATTTTTTTTAAATAGGACAAAACATGTCTCTATCCATTTATTCGGTATCAATATCAAATACCTTTGATATCAGAACTTGATGCATTTTTGAGGGAAAATATGGCTGTTAAAATACAAATATTGACCATACTAAACTGTAGCAGGAATATATTCCAAAGACTTTGTTCAAAGAGGGTTTGGAAAGGATAACTAAAAATAGAGCAAGTGGCATCTCTTTTCAAGATGATACAACAATTATGTGTGGTAATTCAGTTTCTCCTTTTATGAAAAAAATTACATCTGTCTTCAAAAATATGTATGAGGTTAACCAGAAAAAGAAAGTAAAAAATAGCTGTTTTAAGGTCTCTGGAACAGCTGGAATCTGCTATTGAGAAGCTCCTTTCCATATATCGCTCCAACCAATAATAAATAAAACAAATATGCTACTACAAATATGTCTTGCACATTTATCTGAAAGTTAATCCGCCAATGTTCTGGTGCCTCACTGGGAGACAGTTCTAGAGGTGAGGGCACTCCACTCAGAATTCCCTTCCTCACGCCTACAAATGTGCACATGTAAGAGATGTCAATGAGAGCACCTCATCTTATTTTCAACTGCATCTCAGATCATGTTGGATTATAGAGTAGAACCAGCATCGTGAGCTGCATGCAGAAATAGATGGGAAACTACTGGTAGTACAGATCATAGGAACATAGGCGCAATATTCTCTCGTCAGCTCACTCTATAAAATTGATGGTCTGCTGCTCTAGCTGAAGTTTCTGAATTATCTTCAGAGGTAACCACAAGAAGAGATTGTTGCAGCAGTCTAACCAGGAGATTATAATGCAATGAATAACTATGTCAGGATACATATTATATCCTTATTATATCCTTTCCTCTAGTTGCTTCCCTTCAAGCCAGCATCACCAGCATCCTTTTCAGGTGGTGTCTGAGCCATTTAATTCCAATCTAACTCTCTATATTGGATAGACTTTGAGAAAGCAAGGAATTTGTACAGTTCAGATCTGATGAAAATAGAATGATATTAAGCACACACACAACATAGTATCTTTACTGTAATTAGTGATATTGTATCTCCAAAAGACTCACAATATCCCCTACTAACTGTACAGAAGCATTAAGCAAGAAGAATGACACAATGGTCTCTCAAAGACTCTGCACTGTGAGCTCACTCAAAAAAGAAGGAAATGAGTATGTGAAGGATGACCTCATACACCCCTCTATACTCCTCAGCAATATGTTATGATCAATTTTGTCTAAGATTACTGTTATATCTTACTTACTCAGTTGGGACCCTTGACCATTGCCAGAAGAGAATAATCATTCAAGATATTAATATTCTCTGTGTATGTTTCCCAGACCTTAAACCAGATTAATAATCACAGAAGCATAGAAATGGCGAGCTGGGAAGGACCTCAAAAGGTCTTTTAGTCCAGCCCCCTGCAGAGAGGCAGGACCAACTATACCTAGACCATCCACAACAGGTGTTTTTCTAACTTTTTTTAAAAAACGTACAATGTTGGGGATTCCACAAAGTTCGTTGGAAGCATATTCCAGATGTTAAGTAGCCTTATAGTTAGAAAGTTTTTCCTAATATCTAACCTATATGTCACTTGCTGCAGATTAAGACCACTACTACTTGTTTTACCATCTATGAACTGGGAGAACAGTTGATCACCATCCTTTTTATAACAGCCCTTAACTTATGTGAAGACTCAGCCTTTTCTCAAGATTAACAGTTTTTATAAATCCTTTCCTTATAAATCAGGTTTTCCAAACTTGCTATCACTTTTGCTGCTTTCCTCTGGAATTTTTTCAGATAGTCCACATCTTTCTTAAAGTGTGGTGCCCAGAACTGGATACAATACACCAGCTGAGGCCTTATCAGTGCTGACTAAAATGGGTCAGTGTTCTCTTGTGTATTACATATAGCACTCCTGTTAATACACCCCACAATGATATTAGCCTTTTCCACAACTGCATACTTTGTTGGATCATATTCAATTTGTGATCCACTATAACCCCCAGATCCTTTTCAGCAGTGATACTGCCTAGCCAGTTGTTCCCCATTTTGTAGTTCACGTGAGTTATTTTTCTTTCTTAAGCATAGTACTTTGCACTTGTCTTTACTCAAATTTATCCTCTTGACTTTAGACTAATTCTCCAAATTTTCAAGATTGTTTTGAGTTCTAATCCTGAAGGGAATCAGAAAAAAATGAAGTGAACCTTAATTGGTTATGTTTTCACCCTCTCAATAGCCTTCTCCAGTAAGCAATGTTTGAAGGAGGATTATAGATGGCAGTCTTTAACGTGAATTGATGGCTTTTTGAGCAAGAGTATAACCACAGCTTCATTTTGGGTGGTTGAAATTTTGCTCTTATGGAGATAAACATGAACAATCTCTGCCATTAATCAGCTCATGACCGTCCATGAGTGAAATGGGTTCACCTTGTAGGTCATAGCCTGCAGCTGCCCCAGCACATGTAAGCAATATATATTTGGAACCAGATGAAACTCACAGTGAAGATGGTATACTTTGCTGTTGCAAGAATTATTTCTAAAGGCATTTTTTTTTAAAGTTAGGTTAATATAAAGCTGCTTTTCATGGGAATTACATGGTATTTCTGTTCAAAAATTGAATCAGCTTATGGGTGTTTAAAATTTAGTTACATGCATAGCTAATATTTTAACTCTTATACATATTTAAAGATAACTATGGAAATTTAGCCATACAACTAATCTGAATTTAATGGGAAGTCAGAAAATGTATATTAGCTAATAACACTCATGTGAGAAAAAGGATTTTCTCAGGTTAAGTGTATTGTGTGATATCTTTCTACCCTAGAGTTCAAGAAGGAGGAGTAAAACAGGAGTGACAGCAGGAACAGGAGTGTTTCCAGCCTCGCTGTTTCAAAATGAGCAGATAGGTACCCAGCATATATTGAATAGGAAATTAAAAGAGACTGGACCCACTGACCCTAAAAGAACTGGGATGGTGGACCAGACAATAAAAATGTCCCCTGGAGAAGTCAAAGAGAAGTGGCTAGAAAGCCCTAAGAGACTCCATATAGAAGAAAAATAAAGGTGATGAAAGACCAGGAGAAGTTTGCATGACTTGCTGGCAACAATTAGGCATTTTTTAAAATCAATGAGAGTAATTAGCTATTGGAACTCTTTACCAAGGTTTGTGGTGGATTCTTCATCGCTGACAATTTTTAAATCAAACAGTGATTTTTTTTTTTCTCAAAGATATGCTCTCACAATTATTTTGGGGAAGCTCTATGGCATATATGGGAGGGCAGACTAGGTGATCACAGTGGTTCCTTCTAGCCTTGGAATCTATGAATCTGTGAATTTCCCTGATTGTGCAATCCTTGTTCATACTGAATAGAACCATAAGTAACACAGCATGAACAACAGTTGTAGAGTCAATCCCTCAATTATTCAGATTTTGACAGTGATATGTTGATATTTTTGAGAGCTGATCATTTACTTTTTTATATGGTATTCCAATTAACTTGCAAATGAAGAGGTTAAAATGGAAGCTTTATATGAATCAAAATGATGCCCAGCATTGTGTTTTTCCTCCTGTCATAGTATTATTGGACTGGGTTTTTGTCTGATTTAACTCAGTTTTTGATTAAGGTAATATTTTCCTCTTTTATGGTTTGATATGATGCTTTTCATTCATTTTTTAAAAAAATCTTAGTGAAAAAATGTGGTTACTAGCTTTAAACATCTATGCTTAAGATGTGAACATATCCTTTTCACATTTCAAGAGGGACAAGGATTTACTTATGTAACTCCTTGCACACAGAGATGAAATGTAAATTGTTTGCCATATATTGAATGGGTAAATTTTCAAGTTCTAATTTCCAGTTGAAACTGGACTCACAAGGTATGCATGCACATATGCACAAATGCATTGTACACTTCATTTCCTATTTTCATGTGCATGCACAAATGTTATGGGTACAACTGAGGTGCTGTTTTTTCAGAAAGTATCCCCAAAGTTTCAAAGGTTAAGTCTGGATCTTAGGGATAATGGTAGCATGACAAATGAGAATGAGGATATGGAGGTAGATATTACCATATCTGAGGTAGAAGCGAAACTCAAACAGCTTAAAGGGACTAAATCAAGGGGCCCAGATAATCTTCATCCAAGAATATTAAAGGAATTGGCATCCGAAATTCAAGCCCATTAGCAAGAATTTTTAATGAATCTGTAAACTCAGGAGTTGTACCGTATGATTGGAGAATTGCTAACATAGTTCCTATTTTTAAGAAAGGGAATAAAAGTGATCCGGGTAACTACAGGCCTGTTAGTTTGACATCTGTAGTATGCAAGGTCTTGGAAAATATTTTGAAGGAGAAAGTAGTTAAGGACATTGAAGTCAATGGTAAATGGGACAAAATACAACATGGTTTTACAAAAGGTAGATCGTGCCAAACCAACTGATCTCCTTCTTTGAGAAAGTAACAGATTTTTTTGACAAAGGAAACACAGTGGATCTAATTTAGATAGATTTCAGTAAGGCGTTTGATACCGTGCCACATGGGGAATTATTAGTTAAATTGGAAAAGATGGAGATCAATATGAAAATTGAAAGGTGGATAAGGAATTGGTTAAAGGGGAGACTACAATGGGTCCTACTGAAAGGTGAACTGTCAGGCTGGAGGGAGGTTACCAGTGGAGTTCCTCAAGGATCAGTTTTGGGACGAATCTTATTTAATCTTTTTATTACTGACCTGGGCACAAAAAGGGGCGAATGGGGGGCAAATCAGAGACTTACAACAGAATGGGGGTGTGGGGAATGGTAGTGATGAGGGAATCAGGGACCTAGAGTGGGAGAACTGGTTGGATGGGCATGGACGGATGGACCCAGATTTGGGAGAAGAGGAGTTAGGGAGGGGAAAGAGGGGATCCAAGGGGAAGCATGGAGATGGAGAGGGGGAAGCAGAGACCTTGCCATGGGGTGGAAGGGGGGAAATGGGTGGGAACAAAGAGACCCTGGCATGAGGGGAGACAAAGATAGCCCTCTGGTATTTGGGGAGGGGAGAATGAGGGCACACATAGCGTTCCTGCCATGAGGGACATAGAGAGTCCCTGGATATGGGGATATAGGGAATCTCTGATGCGAGCAATGTGATTGTACTACAGATGCTATGAAGTATGCAACCTCAGTATGTGCATTATTTGCCACTGACATAGAGAGGGCACAAAATTGGAAAGCTGGTGGTTCAGGTACCTTTTATCTATTGTCTATTAATTAGGAGCCAAGTAAACCATCCCTATTTTTGGTTTCACAAAACAAAAATCCAACTGGTGGCCAATATAAACATAGCATTCCTGGCACATCTCTGCTTGTTATCATGTTGTGTAAATTGTTCAATTAAATTAAAACTGTTGTAAAACAGTTTAAGTATCAGTAAAGGTACTTAAAAAGGAACATGAGCTCCCAGTTCCATTTATCTATTTAAACAATTTTCTTCTTTATTTACAGTTTCCATAAAGTCTGGGAGAAAAAACATGTCATTGTACTGACTTTAGTGTTACAATAACAGCCTTTCTAGAGGTATTTTTGGCTTTATAGCTCCTCTCCTGACAGGAATTAAGAAATGTAAAGAATGAAAGAATATGGTGGCCATTCTTAAAGAGTCAGCATTTACTAATAGTAACCAGACAGCGGTATCTGAAATACCCCAAGTATTTCCTTATGCTTATGCTTCTATGCTCAGGGAAATATTTGTGGCTTCTCTGGCACTTCTGTTGGTAACTCCTGGCTTTTCTGTGGTATCTGTACATTGATACTATGCAGCAATTGTCTTCCAATGTGCTCAAAATACTTTTAAAATGATAAGAAGTTGGATAGATTAGTATATATCCATTTCATAGATGTGCAAAATTGAAGTACATGGAATTGAAGTGATTTGCAGTAAATCAATGGCAAAGCTGAGGAAAAAGAAACAGGTATGAAATTCTGGCCCCACTGATGTCAATGGGAGTTTTATCATTGATTTCAGTGGAGCCAGAATTTCACCCCAGGCATTTGGACTTGCAGTCGCCTGCTGTAATCCCTAGACCACACTCTGTACACTACAAAGCAAACCCCCAAGCAAACCAAACACACATTAAAAAAAAGCTTAAGCAACATTCTCTGATTCTTAAAAAAAATGTTTCATTTCACATTTCATACCAAAATTTTGTTTTAACCCACATAGATTTTCCCATCTCTACACAATTGTACAAGAATCTTAGTTTGAAATGCAAAATGTTGTACCATAAGGTGGCTGTCCTCATTTTCTTAAGAACTGAGGTTCATAATTATTATTATTATAAAATGCAATTAATGTTCTTATCCTTTGAAAGGACTCATCTGGCCCCCATTATCCATCATATCTGAACACCTCACAAATGGTAGTGTATTTATTTCCTTGTGTTGTAGGGAAGTGCTATTATTCCCATTTTATGCATGGGGAACTCAGGCACACATAAAAGCTATGGCAAAGCAGGAATTTGAACAAGGGCTCTCCAAACCCAGACTAGTGCGATAAGCACCTGATCATTCTTCCTGTCCTAGGATAGCATTTGAACTTGACCTATATCATTATAATTTTTCATGATATTATTTTAATGAAAAATACTAGACTTTGATTTTTCTTCAGTCCTTAAAATTAGGTGCCAGATCCTCAGCTAGTGTTAAATGATGTTAATGAAATAACTCTGTGTGCAAGGTATTCTGTTATATATGTATCTATATATAAACTGGTACCTGGGTGTAGTGCTCCTGAAATTTGCCAAATTAACAGTTCTGGAGAATGAAGTTCTCTGTTATCACATAGCAGAGGCCGCACAAGTGCAACTTTTTCTGCCTGGCCTTGCTGATATGTATTTTTTTAAAAAAAATCCAGTTCCTTGTTTCTGACATGATGAAAATTATAGAATTATAGAGTTAACCTAAGGGTTCATAATTACATTTAGCTAACTCATTTCCCATTTATTTACTCTTTAAGGGTTTAACAGGGCTACCCCGGGTCACCTTTGCAACTGGACTTTATAATAGAGCCCACGAGTACTGAAAAATGGAAATTAAACTAAGGAAGTTGTTAAGATCACATTAGATGCTGATGACAGACTATTATAATGAATAACCCTGAGACATCAGATTAATGTGACTGTTCAACATTTTGAAATGTGGCTTTAACAGGAATAAATCAGTGGTCTTTTGTGTATAGGATGGTACAAAACCACTCCTGTCAGCTGCCTATTCAGTTTTTGCAAAGCTGAGATGAGCGATCCAAGGCATCTTTAGAACCACATAAATATAGGACCTGAAGAAGTTTAATTGCAATCCTGGCTCTCATGCACTTTGGGGTTTGGCTATGTGAGTGAATGGTTGGATGCATGTGGATGTTCTGCTGCTCACAATTATATGAATCCCATAGTCAGAAACAAAATGTTTTGTTGTGTCAATTTCTCTAAACAGCACTATTGAGAATGTTATTCTAGCAAAAGTTCTTCCTGTCAGGAACTCAGACCCTGATCCTGTAAATTACTGGGTGTGGGTAGATACTGGAGCCCATGTGAAGTCCATTCACACTGAGCAGTTTGAAGGATCAGGGCCTTAGACATTGTTCCTATAACTGTTAAATCTAAAGCCAGTCTCAATCTCAGTTTTATTACACCAAGTGGCTTCAGTGTACCTCTGGATAAGCCAGTGTCTGTAGAGCTTGTATTACTGTGAGTGGTAGTTGATATTTTCCTTTTGAACCAGTGCTCTCTAATAGAAATACTCTAATAATATGTCTTCTATTCTGTAAGGAGGATTAGTAGTTAAGTAAAAGAATGGCACATAAGGCTAGGTGCTGGCTGCCCCTGTGCAAGCACACAAGGAGATTGTGAGAAGAGACAATAATACTTGGATCTTATGTACCTAGTGCTTCTTCATTTGCAGATCTCAAATAGTTTACAAAGGAGGCAAAAATCATTATCACCTGGGACAGAGTAAACTGTCACTGGTGAAAAAAGGAGGAAAAAAAGGAAAACCCAAGCTCTGTGAGAAGCTGTCCTTCCCAGGAAACAGGCTTTAGAAAGTTGGCCTGTCTGTCTCTGCGCATTGTTCCTGTTACCTGGTGGGGCGTGTCCTGCTGACAGAAAGAGAGGGGAGCAATTAGTATAATTTTAACACACCATGCTGTGACTGCAAGGATCTGGAACCTATAAAATTCAGCCTCATCCACCTCCCTTTGTGTAAGGAGAAACAACACCAGAGAGGGGTGTGAGGAGAGGTAGTACCAGAGAAAGAAAGCACTGGACTTGGGAGTCTTTGGACACATAGGCTAGGGTTTGCCTATTTGAAGAGACTATGGACTCTTCTGAAGTAAAAAGGCTTTGGACATACTATTCACTAAAATATGTGGGAAAATGGGGTTGAATGCAACTGGAGTAATAAATATCTATGTGTTTTTAAGAATTCATTCTGTGGCTGGCTGGTCATCCTGGTCTAGCATTGAGTATCAGGTGATATGACCATTTCACAGAAGGAGAAACTGAGGAGTGAGAGGTGATGTGATTACCTTGCATGCCAGTTGGAAAATATGGGAATGGAACTTAGGCTGAGATCCAATCCAGTGTCTGTTTTGGAACAGTTTGCAGGATCAGAGCTCTAGCCAATTTAGAAACCATTAAATGTGTATCAATAGTTTAAATCACTCTAATGTGCATTACTTTGCACTTGTCTATATTGAACTTCATCTGTCATTGTGCTGGCTATTTGCCTTACTGTGCTGGAATTCTGAGGTTCTCACACTCCTCTCTAGTCTTGACGAAACAAACTCATTTTGTCACAGGCAAATTTTGCCACCTCATTGTTTGCAACCCTACTGCAGATCATTGATAAATATCTTTTTGCTTTTTCTTGGTGGTAATGTGAGAGGCAGGAGTTTCTAAGTGGGAATTATTATTTGGTGATGGGAGACGAGATTTATTGCTGTTTTGTCTCAGTAATTATTTTTGAATTAATGTCATGTGGAGCCTTGAGCTCATAGAAGTGTCATTTTGTGTTGTAGTTAAATCTAAATAAATGACGAACAAATAAATCCTTGGGGCATCTCATCATTAACCTCCCTTCTTGTTGAAAATTTCCCACTTATTCATACACCTTTGTTTTCTATCTTACTTTCTATCTAACTAGTTTCTAATCTATGATAGATCTTTTGGAGGACTGTCATATTGTTGTTTCCTCAAGAGGGCTCAAAATATATACAAACTTTTACCATGCTGCAAATCCAGGTAATTTTTCAATGCTGGTAAACTCAATTTTAGTGCTAGTATGAGAATACTTTCTATAGTATGTGCTTAGGCAGGTTGGTGTATAAACCTCTTCTTTTTCTGGTTGTCTCTGTTTCTGCAAAATCACCAATGAACAAGGTCATATTTAAGAAAAATGGAATTCACTATTCAAAGTTAAATGAAAAACCCAGTCCCCACCCAAGCTTTACCCCCATACTACCACAGAGAAATGTACCTGCGCAAGTATGTATCCAGGGGTCAGGTGGTATTATACACAGGGCAGCTGGCCCGAGGGGCCCCCTGTACCGCTGCAGACACAGTGCTATTTTTAGACGCTAGCTTGAGCACCTCTAGGCAAGCTAGCAGTCACACCTCCCAGATCAAATGTAGATGGTCTCAGATTCTATGCTAGTGAGCACCGAGATAAGAACTTGAATAGGCAGATGGATAGGGTCAATCACTAGCTGACATGCCTGACAGAAACTTAAATTTAACCTTGAGGAAATGAAAAGCTCAGATACTGGCTGTTGTACCACGTCATAGACACTACAGACTTGTACAACAGAAAAAAATGAGCAATTGCTTTGTCATTTCATACAAATTAAACATCAGCAGGTTTGCTAACTCAGTTGATATGTACATGTTAGATATTTATACTCTTTTTTCCCTTGCATGTGATGTACTGTGCGCAAGGGAATGGTCAGAAAATAGTAGTGGCTTAGTTTTAAAATATAAAATAATATGTATTACTAGAGAAATTTAACCTATTTATTTGCCACTTTCTTGGTGTCCATTACTGGAGTTATTAACTGAGTTTGGTGGTAAGCCTGTTTCAGTAAAGTCCATAAAAGATAGTACAGCCTGTATCATTCTATCTGTGTCAGGAGGAGGATGCACTGCTCACCTTTCAACTCAAACATGTAGCTGTAGGCTAAATGTAGCCTTTCTGTTTTATCAGAGCTGCCCTCATGCAGTGTATCATGTATATTATGCTTCCTTTTTAACCCTGGAAGAGCTTATTAATTTGAAATGAGTTTTTCTTTTCTTTTCTTTTTGTTGTGTTTGTATGTGAGTGTTCTCATATCTACTTCCCTTTCCACAGATATATCTACAGTGTTGGTGGGGCCATTCCAGTTACAGCAGCCAGCTCTAATATGACAAAAGCAGCAACCTATTTGCTTTGTCAGTGCAGCAGCATCAGCTTGTTCTTCATCTTTGAGGAGAGTTTATTATATATTTAAAGTGTAGTTCCACTACCCTCTGAAGTGCTTTTCATAAATTTGGATCTGACAGCTCTATTCCAGCTGCCATCATCAATACTAAAGAGACCTTATTTAGGTGTGTCAGACATCTTTATAATTTCAATTCTTGACATACTGATGATATCCCTAAGATCTCCATTGAAAATTATTGACTCATCATAGAACAGTTTCCAGGAAACAGATAAATCACATCCTGTATAAATAAAGTAGATAAATAATGCTTCAACACTTCGTTAAAGGTATAACCAGGCTTTCAAAAAAAATCTCTTCATATGATCAGAATTGTCACTCTGTATATACAATGTATTCACTAAAAGTGTATGGAATATTATCTAATTAGCTTTATAGTAACTTAAACTAATGAATAATATGCTACTTCACATTCAAATTTTTAACATGTCATTTACACAGATTATTCAAATGAATATATATAGTGAGGTTTCTACAAATAGCAATTAGTTTTTCATTAATTTGCAATACTATTCTCATAAATGTGACTTTGTAAACCAGGCAAAGGATACTGTACTTATACAGAATTTCAGTTAGAAAAGTTTAGTGCCCAGCTTGCAGCTAGCTCTGCAACTTTCAATGTGGATAATAGCTGAAACTTTAGAAATAAAAAAATGAGAATTGAGAATCACAACATTTGAAATGAGACATTTGTCAGTGCATCAAAGCATTGATCAGACATTAGAGAGCACATTGCCTGACCCAGGTCCCACAATGCGACAAAGGGAATGTAAACAACCCGTAAGTCCCCTGTGCAAGACTTTCCAGCAGGCAAAAAGCTCATGGAGCAGGGTCCTCTGGCACTCTCCCTGAAGCCATGGCACATGTGGCATGTCAAAGGCAGGGAAGGGCATACGGGGAGGGTGGGGGCAGGACAAGGAGTGGCAAGAGCATGGTGTGCTCTGGCTATGCCCAGCTGGTGTTTGTTCCCTAAGAGATCATACCTAACTGGCACAAACTGACACAGCTCCCAGGCTACACTAACTTGCACTGGGACAGGGACAAAGAAGCAGATAATCATAATTGACTCCCTCCCACTGCTGTGCCCGGGATGGATGGTTGCTAATAGGCTATGGAGGATTAAGAATAACCAAATGTATATGTGTTTGGTTCACAACCGTCCCACATTGGTACTGACTGATCAGAAGTCAATGTCCATGGAGACTCCATGGAGGCTTGAAGCATGCTGCTGCTGTGGGGCAATATGAAAGAGTGCATATGAGTGGTGCCTCTTCTGTACCAATTTTGTGGATAATTTCCACCTTCCAGAAGTAGTTAAAGGAGCAGTAGTAAACAATTTATAAGATGCTTCTTCATTTAAAAATCCACTTCCTTTAATCATCAGCCCATGTGCAATCATGTGCAGTGATAACAGTTTCATTTTTTCGGGCAATGTGATATATGGGTCAAAGGCAGGGAAGGGCATACTTGGGGGGTGGGGGCAGGACAAGAAGTGGCAAGAATTCAGGCAAACTGGTTTGGGAAAAAGTAAGAACTGACACAAATCATTATCTAAACTTAAGTCAGTCCCAAACTGAGCCACTTTTCAAATTCAGAGTTGTTCAGCTAGCCTTCAGACTGTACGTTGGTTTTCATTTTCACGACTGACCACTTCCTAATTCCAGCCAGGACCAGACACAGAAATGTGTAAATAGTGTGAGGTGCTGGTATCACAATGTTTTCAGACCAGCTGGGAAGTTAAATAGCAGATATATGAGCTATTGTTTCTGGATCATATGCTCCATTCTCTTACTCAGTGCAAAGGGAAAGAGTTTGTAGGAACTTGCTGCATGAGTAGTAGCACCCAAAGTGCAATGGCTGTGGCAGGACATACTCTGTATCCCATGGAATGCATATAGATTTGTAGATATTCTGGAGTGGAGCATACCACAGAGCTGCGCTCCATATGATGTCCCCTAAACATTGTGGAGGTTACTTAGGCTGGAAAATACTGAATTAATGCTATTCCAATTAGCACAATTGCCCTGAGCCCACAAGAGGGGGTGACAAACAGAGAGATCACTAAAAGCAGGGCAGGCACCTGAAGAAAGCTAGTGGCAGCATGGCAGTTGCGCAAGTATTCTACTAATGCATGGGGTGGGGGAGACTCCTGACTGTTTGGAAGCATGACAGAGGCACGTATATAGCTCGGGATACAAATTGGTGGGAAGTCTCTATCCACAGGTCTTTAGCCTCTGTGTGATTTACACTAGCCATCAGAAGTAATGGACATTTTCAAATAGTTTTTTTTCTTTTACATGGAAGGAGCCTTTTAACAGAGAGATTATTTCTTCTTGGTTGAAAGGCAACTTGAGACACAGAAGTGCCAGCCCAGGAGATATTATAATGGTCATATCATAATATAACTAGATCAATCCATGGTATACCCACACCTTGAATCCTGCATACAGTTCTGTTTGCCTCAACTCAAAAAGATATATTAGAATTGGAAAATATACAGAGAAGAACAACAAAAATGATTAGGGGTGTGTAACAACTTCCATATGATGAGAGATTAAAAAGATTGGTACTGTTCCGCTTGCAAAGAGATAACTGAAGGATGATATGATAGAGGTCTATAAAATAATGACTGATATGAAGAAAGTGAATACGGAACTGTTTTTTACCCCTTCTCATCACATATGAATGAGGGTCACCCAATAAAATTAATAGGGAGCAGATTTAAAACAATCATAAGGAAGTATTTCTTCACACAGCACAGAGTCAGCCTGTGGAACTCGTTGCCAGGAGATGTTGTGAAGGCCAAAACTATAACTGTGTTCAGAAAAGAATTAGATATGTTCATGGAAGATAGGTCTACGAATGGCTATTAGCCAAGATGGTCAGGAATACAACCCCATGTTGGTGGGAGGAGGGTCTCTAGAACTTTAACTGCTAAAAGCTAAGACTGGATGACAGGCATGGATCACTTGATAAATTGCCCTATTCTGTCCACTCCCTCTGAAGCATCTAGCATTGGCTACTGTCGGAAGACAGGATACTGGGATAGACGGACCATTGGTCTGAATTAGAATGGCCAGTCTTATGTTTTTATGTCCCCTCATATTCACAGACTCCTGATTTCCTTGCCAAAAAACACAGCGAGCATGAAGTACAAGAATAGTACAGTGTTACGAGTTAAGTTAAATGGTGCCTATTACAGCGCTGAAAGACCTGAAATAAATGGCATGGGCTAGAAACACAACAAAGAGCACATTCTGAGAACCCATGTGAGTAAGACATTTACTGCAGTAAATCAAGTACAGACCCCTGTTGTTGTAGTTGCTTTTAAATTACAGTATATCAACAGGGATGAAATACAATGTTTTCTGATAAATTAATCTTTTTTCACCTTATTTTCTTTTCTAAAATGAAATAATCCACTTCTTCACTTTAAATTTACCTGACTACTTGGAATGATTACAGTATCCTAACTTAGTTCTCCATAGTATAAAAATATTTTATACTGGAACTAAACAACTCTGTATTCACCTACTGGAGCAACAGTAATAGTAGTGCATAGAAGAGGTGAGTTGTAGGGGAAGACACAGTGCATCCCACAACATAACTATAGAAATAAGGAAGATAGAGGATTAACTGTCTGTAGGACTTGGAGTAACACCCTGGAAGCTACATCAAAGGGGGAGGGATAGCTCAGTGGTTTGAGCATTGGCTTGCTCAACCCAGGGTTGTGAGTTCAGTCCCTGAGGGGGCCATTTAGAGATCTGGGGCAAAATTTAAAAAAAAAATTGAGGGTTGTGACCTTCTGACAGCCCTTGCAACCCTGATATTCTATGATTCTACATATGCAACAAACAAGACACTTCTATTTGCTTACACAGCATTTCCCTCTATGAAGTTTTTTCACCCACATGCCTCTTCATAAAACAAAGGCATTTGGAAAAGAAGTCAAGCAAATGAGGGCAAACAGGATTTTTGTCAATGTTCAGAGCTATTTGGAGACCAAAAGAATGTATACTACGTATATGTCCATCAGTGGCTTCCAGTTCTGTCTTTCACAAATTCCATAGGTTCTGTGTTTTGTTTTTCTTTCCCATGGGCTCTTTCTAGTTAGCATCTGCTACTGAAGTTGAAGGCAGTCTGGGGTGTCAGAAAGCACCAGAATAAGTGTTGCTAGAGCCCTACAGTATAAGTATTTTTTCCATTTGGATGGCAGGGAAGCAAGTTAATTGTACATATTAACTTACATTTGCAGAGTGTCTTTTATTCATAAGGACTAAAAATGCTTTGCAAGTTATCATGTAAAATGTATAATATAGTATGAAATATTTCACTACTGGCGTGAAACTCAACAAGTCTTAACAACATACTGCAGCACTACACAGTAACTTAGGAAAGGAAGTCAAGATGAATAACATATCTACTTGAAACTGCAAGATTTTAAATGACAGCATAATCCATTCCTAAAATTGGAATTTGGCCAGTACAGCAGCAGGACACTTCTGCTCTTGCAAAGAAATATCATAGGATCTTTAATTACCATGAGTGACCAGGACCCTGGTTTTACAACTTCTCTAAAAGACATTAAACGTGTGTTTCATGCTGAAAATTGAGCTGCTACTGACTAATTAAAGGAATGACTGTGGTATAAATTGGTGCTGTAGCTACAGAAGGAGACACAAGGAAAGAGTTGTGAGTGTGACCAGGGCAGTTCTTACATAGGAACATAATGCTAGAATCACGGTGAGATAGGGAAGAAGGAGAAGGCACTAAGAGGCTAAGATTTACCATGAGAAATGTGCTTTGCTGCACCTCTGAGGATCTAAGTTATGGGAACCTTTAGAATCAGGAGCCCTGATGTCTGGCAGTGATACTGGTAAGAAGTATAAAGAGGATCAATAACCACTCATGGTATAATTAATGGATAGGCAAGTAAGGTAATTAAGTTCAGCTATTTCAATGGAAAATAAGCAAGAAAAAAGGGAAAAGGACGAAGTTGCGTTAGAAATAGCCCTTTGAAACATCAGGCTAGAGATCTAGGAATAGAGAGTGAGTTAGCAGGTGGCTAGTAAGAGGCAATAAGGTAGCACAGGGCTCAATTTAACGGATCATTTTGTAAACAGATTCTAATTAAGGCCCTGATCTTGCATCAAAATCTGCTACTGTGGACCCTTGCACTGGTGCAGAGTCTCTCAAGAAGTACGCTCCGTACTTTCTATGCAAAGTAACTAGAATGGTACATGTGTGAAGATGGAGATGTAGCATAGTAATGGGATTCAGTGGACCACATGTAAATGCCAGAGGTAAAATGAGAATGGTGACTCTAGGGAGAAAGATGGGTAAAATACTGAGCTAAAGAGGACATTGTTGGAGCTTCTGATTTGATGAGGGAAGAAAACCAGAAATGTGGAACACAGAATATTTACTGACAGCAGGTGCAACTATAAAGTGAGGAAGCTGGAACCAGTTCCTAGCAGGTGGCCACACCTTCATTCTCAGTGTGAATGTCTGCAGAAATCTGTTATATGTAACCAAAAGGATCAGATTAATGTAATCATCATGAAAATGTTATCAACAAATGACTTTGATCTCTAAAGCTTGTGTGGGGATGGAGAAGCGCCTTGTCAAGCAATGAATCTCCTCTCAATTCATTTATCATTTATAATGACCAGGAATTAAAGTACTCTTTTAAATGCATAATAATTATAATAAAAGAATGCAATACTACCTTCAAAATGCCTTCACAGAACAAATGCTTATCAAGTATATTATCCATAGTATTTGTCATTGGGATATAAAATTGTTCAATATCGTCTATAAATGTTTTCTCCTAAACATAAATATCCATATAAGGACTTTTAGTTCTTAATGTAGTTTAATAATCAATATTATGAAATGGCATTATAGCACTGAACACAAATGGAGCTTTTTGATCGTCTCCCAGCATCATAACCTTGGCAATACGTTTTTGATATGTGCTGTCTTCCTTTCTTGACAAAATGTGCTGTGTATTTGTAATGAACAGTGGCAATGTGTATTCAGAAACCAAAGGCAGTCAGTTGACTATCCCCTCAAAATTCATATAGCCTCTAAAATGGAACTCACATGGGCTTTGGATCCAAAAAACAAAAGTGTTTACTCAGTGAACTAAAGGAGTAAACCCACTAGCTCAGCAAGTAGAAGGAAATTAAGCCTTATAGTAAGATTCAAGGATTGTCACTCTGTGTGTCACTCAGAACCCTAGAATATCTGATGACTCAATGTGAAATGATAGAAACAGCTATAAGCATGACTGAGGGCTCTTTTGATTAAGAAATCACCAGATTCAGTCGTTACTGAGATTCACATATTCTTACCCTTCAATTTTCAGGACCGACCCCTGGGGCACTCCACTTGACACCGGCTGCCAACTAGACATGGAGCCATTGATCACTACCCGTTGAGCCCGACAATCTAGCCAGCTTTCTACCCACCCTATAGTGCATTCATCCAGCCCATACTTCCTTAACTTGCTGACAAGAATACTGTGGGAGACCGTGTCAAAAGCTTTGCTAAAGTCAAGAAACAATACATCCACTGCTTTCCCTTCATCCACAGAACCAGTAATCTCATGATAAAAGGCGATTAGATTAGTCAGGCATGACCTTCCCTTGGTGAATCCATGCTGGCTGTTCCTGATCACTTTCCTCTCATGCAAGTACTTCAAGATTGATTCTTTGAGGACCTGCTCCATGATTTTTCCAGGGACTGAGGTGAGGCTGACTGGCCTGTAGTTCCCAGGATCCTCCTTCTTCCCTTTTTTAAAGATTGGCACTACATTAACCTTTTTCCAGTCATCCGGGACTTCCCCGGTTCGCCACGAGTTTTCAAAGATAATGGCCAATGGCTCTGCAATCACAGCCGCCAATTCCTTCAGCACTCTCGGATGCAACTCGTCCGGCCCCATGGACTTGTGCACGTCCAGCTTTTCTAAATAGTCCCTAACCACCTCTATCTCCACAGAGGGCTGGCCATCTCTTCCTCATCATGTATCTATTGTCATGCAAAGAGCCTTAGTCCATTGCACTTTCAGAAGTAACTCAAGCAATCATGATCACTACTCTACAGTTAACTTGCAAGCAACAATTTCATTGGTTGTATGAGGGAGACTGCACAGATAGTGGATTACTTGGCCCAAATGCCACACCCATGCAACAACACAGAGTTTCTACTAATATGTGTGTATGTGTGTGCATATATACATATATAAGCTGGCTTCAGCACAGATCCACAAAGGAGTCTAGATACCTAAACGCCAGATTTAGGCACCTAAAAACCTGCTTGGCTGCTGCCTAACCCTGTAGGCACCTAAACTTAATTGGTGCCTACATTTTCACTATAAAATGTCCCTGGGTACCTAAGTTTCTGCCTCTGGGAATCTGCACTGCTGTCTCACTCTAGGCATCCGGATACTTAGCTCATGCCTAAACCCCCACAATCCACAAACCTGGAAAGATATTAGCCTTCAGGGCCCATTCTGGTGAGCATTCTCTGAGCATTCCTACTGGATCAGACCACATTCAAAGTGCAGTTGGATGAGGAGGATGCAGTAGTGCCTGCCTTATAACTGTTAACCTAGTGGCTAGATCACTCATCTGGGATGTGGGAGACCCAGATTCAATTCCCACTTCTGGTTGATGGGGAGAAAGAAGTTGAATGGGGATCTCCCGCCCCTAAGGAGAGTGTCCCAACCACTGGCTATGGGATATTTTGATATGAGGCTCACTCAGTCCCTCCTGTTGAAGCTTTCCAATTTGGATAAATACTGAAATAGTCAAAGAAAAAGAATAGTTTTATAGCTGGTGATTAGGTCACATACCTGGGAGTCTCAAGATCCAGTTCCCTCTTTCAATGACTGTTCAATTATTCATCCAGCTTCAACACGAGAGATTGAGAGATTTATATCAGAACATCCCATGGTATGCACTGGTTGCCTATAGATTAATGGGTGGCATCTAATTTGTTTTAAAACGTTCTATAAAACCCTCATGACTTGGACCTACTTTCCTGAGAGACTGTGCCATAGTGTTGAAGTTGAGATCAGTGCTAGCACCTGATATGGAGTTCTGTTGGCATAAGAGGGGGCTGCTAGCAGGATGTCATCTGCAAGGGAACCTTTGGGGTTGGAGTTTGCTCTCTGCCCCAAACTATGACTGATGTAGCCTATGTTTCTTGCTCTTCAGGAAAACTGGCAAAGTTAATCCTCTTCATAGGAGCATTTAGAAAGTATGAAATTCAATAAGGATGAATGCAAAGTACTCCACTTAAGAACGAACAATCAGTTGCACACATTGAAAATGGGAAATGATTGCCTAGCAAGTAGTACTTCAAAAAGAGATCTAGGGGTCATAGTGGATCAGAAGCTCAATATGAGTCAATGGTGTAACACTACTGCAAAAAAAGAAAATATTCTGGGATGTATTAACAGGAGTGTTGTAAGCAAGAGAAGAGAAGTAATTATTCCACGCTACTCCACACAGATTATGCCTCAGATGGAATATTGTGTCCAGTTGTGGGTGCCAAATTTCAGGAAAGATGTGAACAAATTGGAGAAATCCAAGGAAGAGCCACAAAAATTATTAAAGGTCTAGACAAAATTACCTATGAGGGAAGACTGAAAAAAATAGGTTTGTTTAGTCTGGAGAAGAGGAGACTGGAAGGGGACATGATAACAGTTTTCAAATACAAAAAAGGAGGAGGGAGAAAAAAAATTCTCCTTAGCCTCTGAGGATAGGATAAGAAGCAATGGGCTTAAATTGCAGCATGGGAGGTTTAGGTTGGACAGTAGGAAAAATTTCCTATCAGGGTAGTGATAAATTTCCTAGGGAGATTGTGGATTCTCCATCACTGGAGATTTTTAAGAGCAGTTTAGAGAAACGCCTGTTAGGGATAGTTTAGATAATATTTAGTACTGCCATGAGTGCAAGGGATTGGACTAGATGACCTCTTGAGGTTCCTTCCAGTCCTACAATTCTATAATTACCCACTCCACTACCAGCAAAAAGACAAAAAAGCACCCTTGTCTGATGCCTCTAGTAATCTTGAATGGCTTAGTCCACTGTTACGTTTTACTTGGCATGTCATATTTTCATAGGAGCTCTTAATGATCACAAATTTCTGAGGGGTTCTGTAGTGGGATAGCAACTTTCATAAAACTGTTCTATCCACCATGGCTAAGGCTTTTGGAAAACTATTTTTCTTTCTTTTGCTGTAACGTCTGGCTGGTTACTATTGTATATGGTCAAGTTTGCTTTTGGTTTTGTCTTCATGCTAAATTGTTATTTTATTGGAATTAGTGGCCAGTGGAAAACATTATTTTAAGAGATTGGTGGTGCACAATCCCATTCTATCAGAAGTTGTCTGAAAGTCACGAATAACTGTAAACTAGTGAAATACTACTTGGTAAAGGTCTTATTAAACTTCTAATTTATACCAGTCTTTTTTTAGTTTTTCCCTCATGCCATTTGTTCTAATATCTTTTTGATATTATTGTCTGTAGATCTAGACTCCTCCTTCAATGAAGTTGTTTCTACCAAAGTCTTATAACATTTTTAAATGAACTCAGTAGACCAGACCCACAGCACTGTACAGAGACGTTAAGGCTGCAGGCAGCACGCCAAGATTGCAGAATTGTAGCTGGGACTAGAACCAGGCCTTTCACTTAGCAACAGATGGGGATCATGTTAGACAAAACAACAAGAACAACAATGAAAAGACCAGGACAGAGCACTGACAGGCCAAGAGACAAACCTTAAACATTATAAGTTTTTACTTAAGGTTCACTCTTTAAAATTTAAACATCATCTGGAGCTGTATTTCATGGAATTTTGTCTATTTTCATCTGTCACCCAACTCGAAATGTGTTCATGATATTATGAATTAAATGCAGCAATTGGAGATTTGATCTTACAAGTAAAACATTTCTATGTAATGCATGTGGATCTAGAGTGATTAGTAAACTTTTTAGCCTTTACATTTATTGTTAAACACATGGGTATAATTAAACTTACTTTAAAATGAACTCTGAAAAGTTAAACATGAATTGTATATGACTGAGCCAGACACAATGGTATAGCTTTGAAAAAGCAGTGTTGTAAAGATTTTTAAGACAAATAAATAATTCCATCTTGTAATTTTTGTGTTCTAACACTGATATTTTTAGATCTATTTTCTATAATTAGTACCTACCCTGGATAGCTACCTTGTAACACCATCCTGAAACTTATCTGATTTAGCTCCAGCATTGGTATGTCATTACTTGATGTAATGTGTTGATGTTGTGCTTTATTGTTTCTCATATAAAAGAGAAAATATAATTTTTTTGAAAATATTTGTTGATACAAATCACAATTAATTGTGAAATATGCAACAGATGGTGGAACTTATAATCATTCTATCAGACTAATAGTATACTGTCTGCATTTCAGAATTTGCTTTTCCCAAAAGATGCTGTTGGGCTGAAGCCATATTGACAGCTGGTATGTTCCTAATGTAGTTAGTTTGATATACCTCATCTATTAAATCCTGTGCATTTTCCAAAATAACAGATGACAAGTGCAATTGACCACCTGGGAAAAGGCATCTTCAGTAGAAAGCTTAAATTGATCTTCTTTTTTGTGACTGTAGAGATGTACTCCTTTTCTATTTTCAGTGACATTATAAACTACCAGCCTTCCAAAACTACTTTTCTACACAGACAATGATAAAAAATAATCTTGGGACAACTAACAGGTGCTATAACTATCATGCTTTTAGAAAACTAAGCCATGCTTATTGGCATCTTGCTTCAATTGGAGTAGTTAGGAACTATGTTGCAAAGTTCTAAATTGAATTATCAATCTGATGCAGAATTGCTCTGAAGTGAATACAGAAGCATCCCTCAGAGAGCTGTATAGGATATATTCATTAACAAGGAGCTACATAATTATTGGAACAGATATGTGTTAAAATATTTATTGGTGTTAAATATTTAACACTTTCAGTTTGAACAGGAAATCTACTATATATTCTTCATGGTCCCAAAAGACAAAGGGAATTATAGCATCCATTGCTTTGAAACCACATGTTGTAAAAATTACTGGCTTTTTGAGTTAACTTGGAGATTCAAAATGCTCTGATAATACCTTTCAAGGGGATGCATAGCACTTCTAAGATACCAAATATATATATATATATATGTATTCTTGTGGTAGATTTTTGCTTGTTTTTTACCCTGTATATTGCTATTGTAATAATCCCACACCATAGCTCCTTAATGGGGTGGAAATCTTGAGCCTTTCAATTCCAGAACATAGGTCTCTACCACTACAACTCCAGGAGCTGTCTCCATTAGCTAGAAGCAGTAGTAGGTCTTTATCATGTCTTCAATCCTCTCTTGAGAAATACACAACACATTTAGACAACATGACACATGTGGAGAACTTAGGGGTTGTCTACACTTAAAATGCTACAGTGGCATAGCTGCAATGCTGGAGTGCCACAGCTGTAGTGTTTCAGTGTAGACACTACCTCTGAGAATAGGAGGGGTTCTCCCATCAGCATAGGTAATTCACCTCTCTGAGAGGTGATAGTTAGGTTGACAGAAGAAGCTAGCACTGTCTACATAGCGATTTAGGTTGGTTTAACTGTGTCGCTCAGGGGTATGGATTTTTCACACCTCTGACTAACATAGTTAAACTGACCTAATTGTCTAGTATAGACCAAGCCTTACATTTTAGACATGAATACATGATGCACTGGTGGTTCACAGTCCAGATACAGATACATAGTCCAGATACAAACACAGGCCACAACTAACATAACTGTCCAGATTCCCCTTTCTGAGAACCAAATTCCAATGCAGCCAGCCACCTAGCCAGCCTCATTCTTCACTCCCACCCAAGTACAAGTGGTCCTGGCTGACCCCATCAAAGATGGTAATAATCATGGTGAGGGAGTGACAAGGGTGTTGACCTTGCTAGGAGTGTGGAGTAGTGCTGGCCCTGGTGTGGAAGAGGTTCTCTCCATGCTCATTTTGCGGGTCAGGGAGCAGGGGAAGTAGTGATGTTGGCATGTGTGTGCAAGTAGGCCCAATTGGTGTGTTGGGAGATGAAGATTCTGGTCCTAGTAAAGATTCCTGGTGCTAGAGAGAGTGTTTGTGATTAAGAGTTAGCCCTGATGTGGACTGCTGATTTTGATCCTGGTGGGTCAGTGTCAATGCGGATGCAAGGAGAACTGTTCCATTTGCTGTGTGGTAAGTTCCATGTGTCATGGCATATGGCGATTGAATATGGAACTTGTTTTCAGGTACAACAAACCCTTTGAGAAATACTGAGAATAATTGTTTTTAACTAAAACAAACTACCATTTCCTGTTTTTTGGTTGGGTTTCTTTTTTTCATTGTTTTGTTTGTTTGTTTCAAAGAAGTATTTGTCTATTTTGGGAGAAGAGAGGCAGAGAGAGAAGGAAGGTTATTATGAAAGAAATCTTCAACCTTCAAATTATGGAATTGCAATGGATGGGGGAGAGGGCAAAGAGTGAGAAAGATCACAGTTATGAGGATCCAGTTATACAGGGAGAGAAGATAATAATCAGTGAGCTCACCAGATTACAAAGCTCTTCTATAACTAAAGAGCTAAGAGGTAATTTAGACAGGAGTTATCATTAAAATCAATGCATTAAAAAAAGTGACATTCTATTTTCCAAAACTCTGCCATAAAATCTTATCTCTGTTAAAACTTCAAAGTCTCTAAGTGAGACCTAAATGAAAATTTGGATTGGACTGAGACTTTAATGGAGACATTTTGCAGCAGTAGTGACACCAATTCAGAGTTTCTGCTCTTGCCGTTCTTCTTAGCGTATGCACAATGTACCTCAGATGGCATGTGACCAAGATTCATCATCAAATCTGGTCCACTGGTTGGATTATTAGCTTCCCTGGTTTGGGCCAGGTACTAACGGGGAGTGCAATGTGAACGCTGCTCTATGCCGCCTGCTCTATCATGTTTGTGCTGTTTCCATGAGACACAAAAAAGAAGTTCTACCTATGCCTAGCTGCAGAAGAGCAATGAGTTTCTCAGTCAAATCATGCTGTTTACTTAGAGGTATCAGCATCACACAATATTAAGGGCAGGATTGTGCTCTCGTTTCATCATCACCATCATCATCACTCCCATAACCACATTCGTCGCTGGGGCACCATCATTGATGAGCAGTCAACCAATTGTCTCCAGTCCTGATGATTGTGAGTCAGTGCTCTCATTTACAACAGTGTAAAACTGGAATAAACGTTGATTTTAGTACAGATATTCCAGATCTGCCCTGGTATTAGATCTGAAAGTGGCCCTAAATGTAGCAATGAAATATTAAGGACCTGATAGTGGAAGTTGTAGAGAAGGTGATGAGCTGCATTTACTCATGCAAGTTGTCTCATTAAGCTAAAGGGATTGGTTGCACAGTCTGGGTATAAACAACACCACACAGCAGGCTTTTAAAACAGCTAGTATTTCTTTTGTTGAAGATTTTCTTAACCTTCTTCATTTGCTCAAGTTGTATTCTCCGCAGACCAAGAACTCAAATGACACTCTCATTACTTGAAGGATATTGAGCAGATACACTCATTTGTTTTTACATTTCCCCAGGCAAGGGGTGTGTAAGAACTAACTGACTAGCTGCTTATTGCCATGCTTTCTCCCCTCCATTCTTTGCAGTATGACGCAGTTCTTTTAACATAAAGAAATGGTTTTAAGTATCATTTTTTCTCATAAAGAATATCAACCTTAAAGGGCAGACCTCTGTTTTACTACCATCTATCATTAACTGAACTGACTGATTCAACACAACTTATTATTGAGTGGGGGAAGGGGAGAAGGCTACTAGAAGTAGAAGAGTAATACACCATACTATATTCCTTTTCTCGCTTAATGTCAGTCCTCCGATTGTTTTGAAAGTCAATAGAAAATATTATGTAAAAATCTGTCCAACAGTACAAAATATTTCTTTCTGTCTCATGAAATTGTTTTGGACTTCTTGTTAAATGTAATTACAATGTTGTATTGAATTAAGGGTAATTTTATTCTAAGAGTTTCATTTTCTTGACAAACAAAACAAACAAAATCCTTTTTATCATTTAAAATCTCTGCATTATCATCCCCATAAGTGCCCATCTCCCCAAAATTTTCCCATCTATTAGGTTCCACTTAAGCAATAACATTGCTTTTATACATAATAGCTAGATTTCTGTGGATCAATAAGTGGAATATCAAGGAGTCAAAACTTAGTATTGCATGTGACTGGGGCATGTGAAAAGAAAACAATATTAGGAAGCCTATTTCTGATCTTACTTACATCTATATTAACCAGGCATAACTCTGTTGGAGTAAAACTGGTGTGAGATCAGAATCTGGTCCAAGGTCATTCAGTACTAATGCCATAGTATGGACATTGCAGTGTTGTTCTAGTGGTGTTTGTCTCAGAGTATTAGAGAGACTCGGTGGGCGAGACATGATGTTTTATTGGACCAACCTCTGTCGGTGAGAGAGACAAGCTTTTGAGCTTACACAGACCTGATGAAGATCTCTGTGTAAGCTCAAAAGCTCATCTCTCTCACCAACAGTAACACAGAGAAGGTGTGGTGTTAATGAGGCACTTAAATACTATGATGGTAGGGGTCAGTAATTGAACATAGATAGAAGGATGATAGAACACTTATGCATTAATGCTGTCATCTCCTTTAGTATAAGTAGCTATTCAGCAGGGTTGAGTGGCAGCTCTAATAAGTTTGTTAGTTTGTTCCAACTGATATTCTCAACCATACACCACAGCAAATCATAACTCCAAAGCCATTATTGCAACGGCAATGAAGGGTGGGTGCTGAAAAAGACAGAATGAGAAAACAGAAAATAGTTTGTTTTTTTTTATGCCTGCCAAGAGGTAATCAGATATTCTAATGATGAACACAGTATCCAAATTTGGATAGATGGATAGTTATTTATCACAGCCTGGAACAAAGCTTACTGTGATGAAAATTAAAGGTAAAATTTAGATACGTCATCCACTGGGTGAATATCAGTAAAATGTAGTATTCAACCGAGCTGAAGTAAGAAAAAAAAACTGTTTTCACATTTAAAAACTGTTTCTTTTCCCTCCAGCATAGTGGCACTGCTGCAAAGTGGGATGTACACTACTACGGATGTTTTCTGAGAGCACATTTGGAGAGTTTATCTAAATCTTAATGACTCCATTTCCTGGCAAACAATACTTTGGGCCTGGTTCTTCACTGTATTACTCCAATTTTATGTTGGTGTAATTTGATTGGACTCAGTGGAGTTTCACAAGTGAAAAATTAAAGTAGTGTATTTGAGAATCCAATGTATTGTTTTTAATGTTCTTTCTGATGGAAATGTCAAGCATAAGAAGATGAGGTTTTCCTGACAAAGAATGAATAAAAGTCACTAAGGGAACCACTGTACTCTCCACAGATAGTAGCAAAGGGTATAAGCAGTCTAATGTGGTGCATTGCACCATAAGAAAAACATAAAACAAGGTTCTAGATATCAGTTTGTTGATCTGTTATACATGTGACTGTTTCTTAAAGAAACAACCACCTAATTTTTAGTCAGAAAGGGCTTGAGCATGCTGGGAGATGAGCAGTTCCAGTCACTTATGGACAGATTTGTACTAGGGCTGTCGATTAATCGCTGTTAACTCACGCGACTAACTAAAACAAAATAATTGTGATTAATTTTTAATCATGATTCATCACAGTTTTAATCACACTGTTAAACAACAGAATATCAATTGAAATTTATTAAATATTTTGGATGTTTTTCTACATTTTCAAATATATTTATTTCAATTACAACACAGAATGCAAAGTGTACACTGTTCATATTATTTTTGTTTACAAATATTTGCACTGTAAAAATTATAAATAAAAGAAACAATATTTTTCAATTCTCCTCCTACAAGTACTGTAGTGCAATAGCTTTATTGTGAAAGTGAAACTTACAGATGTAGACTTTTTTCGTTACATAGCTACACTCAAAAACAAAAATATGCAAAACTTTAGAGCCTACAAGTCCACTCAGTCCTACTTCTTTTTCAGCCAATTGCTAAAACAAACAAGTTTGTTTACATTTACAGGAGACAGTGCAGCCCTCTTCTTATTTACAATGTCACCAGAAAGTGAGAACAGGCATTCACATGGGACTTTTGTAGCTGGTATTGCGAGGTATTTATGTGCCAGATATGCTAAACATTTGTATGCCCCTTCATGCTTCGGCCAGCATTCCAGAGGACATTCTTCCATCTGATGATGCTCATTAAAAAAATAATGTGTTAATTAAATTTGTGACTGAATTCTTTGGGAGAGAATTGTATGTCTCCGGCTCTATTTTACCCACATTCTGCCATATATTTTATGTTATAGCAGTCTCGGATGATGACCCAGCGCATGTTGTTCATTTTAAGAACACTTTCTCTGCAGATTTAACAAAATGCAAAGAAGGTACCGATGTGAGATTTCTAAAGATAGCTACAGCACTCGATCCAAGAGTTAAGAATCTGAAGTGCCTTCCAAAATCTGAGAGGAATGAGGTGTGGAGCATGCTTTCAGAAGTCTTAAAACTGCAACACTCTGATGCGGAAACTACAGAACCTGAACCACCAAAAAAGAAAATCAGCCTTCTGCTGGTGGCATCTGACTCAGATGATGAAAATGAACGTGTGTCGGTCCGCCCTGCTTTGGATTGTTATTAAGCGGAACCCATCATCAGCATAAACACATGTTCTCTGAAATGGTGGTTGAAGAATGAAGGGACATATGAATCTTTAGCGCATCTGGCATTTAAATATCTTGTGACGCCAGCTACAACAGTGCCATGCGAACACCTGTTCTCACTTTCAGGTGACATTGTGAACAAGAAGCAGCATTATCTCCTGCATATATAAACAACGTGTTTGTCTGAGCGAATGGCTGAACAAGAAATAGGACTGAGTGGACTTGTAAGCTCTAAAATTTTACATTGTTCTATTTTTTGAATGCAGTTTTCTTTGTACATAAGTCTATGTTTCTAAGTTCAACTTTTATGATAAAGAGATTGTACTACAGTACTTGTATTAGGTGAATTGAAAAATACTATTTCTTTTGTTTTTTAACAGTGAAAATATTTGCAATAAAAATAAATATAAAGTGAGCACTGTATACTTTGTATTCTGTGTTATAATTGAAATCAATATATTTAAAAATGTGGAAAACATCCAAAATATTTTAATAAATGGTATTCTATTATTAACAGTGTGATTTTTTTAATCACTTGACAGCCCTAATTTGTACTAATAAAGGTGGAACATCTAAGGTTCCTTTGCACCTCTTAAATCCTTTCATAGAGTAGCAGCCACAAAGCAAGTTCTCTGTACACTTCATATACCATGGAAAAGCTTGCACTGGTGTAACCCACACACCTTCTGGGGGTGGTGTTGTGTCCCATCTAGTGGCACCGAGACCACTTTGAGAGAGAATAAAATTAGTCTGCTCTACAGCCTTAGCTAACAGGCAGTTGGCTTTTAGCTCATACCGTAGAGGCTCATGCACTAAGCTCCAGAGGTCCCAGGTTCAATCCCACCTGCGTCGTTGTTACACTGGCTCTGAATCCATAAGCTTATAAAGGTTTGAGGGGAGGGAAAATTAGGATTGGTGAATGCCCCCAAGCCCCTGCAGAGCAGTGTTTTAGCCTTGCAGACTATCCACAGATTTAGAAAGTTTCCCCACTGGTTGCTTAGTTCCCTGCACAAAACATAAGTAACCAGGCTTTGTGCAAGGAGGAGTGAATCTTTCCCTTTGTGCAGGATATGCACCTGAGCCAGCCCTGTGAGTCATTGCATCTTCTTGTTTAGGTATTTGTGTCTGATGGAGTTTTTGCTACCACAAATATCACACATACAAAAAATCAATTCCAATCAATTGCAAGAGTCTGTGTGTGTATATGTCCAGGCAGCCTATTTCTTCAGCTTCTTACAAAGCCCATGACTTCAGCAGCTTAAAATGATTAAATGGCAATAGAAATACCAAGGAGTCAAATGGAAAGAAAAAATACGAATCGCAAAGAAAAATTCACTGTCCCTTGGCTCTATCTGATACTCTATATGTTAAACAACTTAATTGTAATGAAGAGAGGGATGCTTACTCTGGCTCAAATCCTGTCTAAAGTTGATCCTTAAAAAAATCAGCCAAGTAACAAAGTTCAATATTTAAACTGGAAGTGTACACAAAACAAATTAACCTGTACAGAATATCAAAATGAATATCAGCTTCTGCTGCCACTGTGGTAAAATTCCCATTGATTTCAATGGTCCAGGATCAGGCCTAAATTGAACATTAATTAATAACACTCCATAGGAGTCTATCACAGAATGTTCAAGAAATGTATTATGTTAGCTATTGAAAGACATGTTAGCCTGAAAGCAAAGAAACAAAGCAAAACAAAACAAAAACCAAAGGTAGCAAAAAAACAACCAGAAACTTGTAAATTCAGATCACCAGCCTTGATAGAGTTTTGAAATTTTACTCAACAGCACCTTCTCCAAAGTCCAGGATCTGCAGTTTTCAGGAACATTAGGCAGGTTTTGCAACAGGCTGGGATGCTTCTTCCTCTCTCCCTGTAAGGGCCTGCAGGGATGGAAGTATTGGGTTCTGAGCTGCTGATGCCTCTGCATAACCACTGGAGGCTTAGGTTAGGCTCCTATGGGAGGATCCTGTGAGGCAGGACTCAGCAGGAATTACTGCCCAACAGGACCCAAGTGGTAGCCCCTTACAGCCCACTGATTGACTGGTAGCAGTACTTACACCAGGATTCCATGAAGCAGAGCTCTCTGAGCAACAACATGGACTATCTGCCTGTCTCTGTTCCAGACCCTGCCTGAGATAGACCCTAGACTCTGGCTTCTGACACTGGTTTCTGCTTGACTCCACTATTTAATCACTGTCTGTAACCCGGTAACCTGACCCCACCTGCCTCCTGTTGCCTGGTTCTTGATTTGCCCTCTGGCCTGTCTCAAACTCTGACCTCCCAGTAACCTCATCCTGGCTGCCTCCTGACACCTGACTTTTGGTCTGCCCTCAGGCGTGTCTTAGACTCTGACCAGTGCTTAATTTGTGCCAGGCCTTGCCAGGGCTGAGCCCTGGCACGTCTAGGCTTGGCAGTTCCTAGGCCTTGCACCTCTGGGTTTGTCCCATCAGTTATGATTGTAAAAAAATTGCATAAGCCTTACCCTAATTGTTTGTACCCTGGCACTTCTTTCATTACAAAGTAAGCACTGACTCTGACCTCCTGGCCTCTGCACTGGCCTGACTCCAGCTCTAACCACTAGGTCAAACTGCCCATGTCCCGGTCATGAAACTCTGCCCACATGGTACACCTGTAAAAGGACTAAGGACAAGCTATGTTACATTCAGTTTTCATGAGTAAAATCACAAAAATGCAGGAAATGCAAAGTTAAATCCTCAAAATCAACATTAACTCATTGGAAGGAATTTCAATTTATGTATTTCAATGGCAATCCCAATTTATCCCTCATGTATACTGTCCTGACAGCAACTTGAAGGGAAACACACATACCTCCCAGGCTGGCAGGCTGAATGTGTGCTATGAGGTTTCCAGTAAGGATGGGGCTTTATTAGGTTTTATCTTAGAACCATTAGCAATTATCTTTGAGAACTTATGGAGAATGGGAGAGACCATTGGCTGGGAATGGCGAACTGTGGCCACTAGGAGCTGCGGACGGCCATGCAAATGTAAACAAACTGGCGACCCGCCAGCAGATTACCCTGATGGGCAGTTGCCCACCACTGGCCTAGAGGGAGACGGCAAACATAGTACCTATCTTTAAAAAGGGGAAAAAAGAAGGACTTGAGGAATTATAGACCAGACTGCCTAACTTCAATCAGTTTGTATGCATCTATAAAATAATGGGGTTATAAATAATAGCCACTGTGGATCTGTCAAGAACAATTTATGCAAAACCAGCAAAATTGCCTTCTTTGACAGGATTACTGATTTACTGAATATGTAGGTCGGGGGAAGCTGTAGACATAATATATCTTGATTTTCCCAAGGCATTTGAGAGTCCCACATGACATTCTTATACACAAACTAGGAAAATGTGGACTAGATGAAATTACTATAAAGTAGGTGAAAAATTGATTGAAAGACTGTATTTAAAAGGTAGTTGTCAATGGTTCATCATTAAATGGGAAGAATGTAGGAGGTGGGGTCCAGAAAGGGTGTGTCCTGGATCTAGAACTAATCAATATTTTCATTAATGACTCTAATAATGGATTGGAAAGTTCACTTATAAAATTTGTGAATGACATTGTGCTGGGAGGGGTTGCAAGTAGTTTGGAGGACAAGATTAGAATTCAAAATGACCTTGATAAATTGGAGAATCGGTCTGAAATCAACAAGATAAAATTCAATAATGGCAAGTGAAAAGTACTACACTTAGGAAAAACAAATCAAATCAAACAAACTACAAAATGGGGAATAACAGGTTAGACAGTACTACTGATTAAGAGTATCTGAAGTTTATAGTGGCTCACTAATAGAATATGTCAGCAATGTGATGAAGTTGGAAAGAAGGCTAATATTGTTCTGGGGTGTATTTACAGGAATATCATATGTAAGACACAAGAGGTAATTGTCCCACTCTACTTGGCATTGGTGATGACTCAGCTGGGTCACATGACTCTGTGTGCCATATCTTTAAAAAGATAGAGACAGGTTGGAGAGATTCCAGAGAAGAGCAACAAAAATGATGAAAGGTTTGAAAATGTGACAATTGAGGAAAGATTTAAAAAAACTGGGCATGTTTAGTTGTAAGAAAAGAAGACTGATCAGGAACCTAGTAATAGTCTTCAGATCTGTTAAGGGCTGTTATAAGGAGGACTGCAATTAATTGTTCTCCATGTCCTCTCAAGGTAGGACAAGAAGTAATCAGGTTAATCTCCTGCCTGGGAGATTTAGGTTAGATATTAGAAAAAAAAAACTTTCAAACTATAAGGATAGTTAAACACTAGAGTAGACTTCCAAGCGAGTTTCTGGAATCCCCATCACTGGAGGTTTTTAAGAACAGGTTAGACAAACAGCTATCAGGAATGGTCTAGGTATAGTTGGTCCTGTCTAAGTGGAGGGGGCTTGACTAGATGACCTCTCAGTGTCCCTTCCAGCCTTACCATTCTATGATTCTATGAAAATTTTAAAGATAAAAATTTAGCATACACAGAAGTGTTGTTTTAAATTTCTTATTATTTTATTCTTCAACCTGAACCAATCCAAGAATCACCAGCAAGGATTATGTCCTTTTCGAGTTTCAAACTTCAGATGTTTTTGCTGTAGCCTTGTTCAGAGTAATGTGGTTGAGATATTTTTTGCAAAGGGAATTAAATGTTTTTTCCATTCTCATAACTCAAAACAAATTTTGAAGGAACTTTGGACAAACTTAAAAAAGAAAATAAAATCACCTTTAGGCAAAGATCAAGCATAGAAAAAGTCAGACCATATCAGCCCTATATATATATATCTTGGCTATTTTTTTCCTTTTTTTTTTATCTTTTATCAGTTTGCAATCCTAATTATACTGGGTGATACCAGTTGCCCATTTTAATACTGCCAGTGCCATTTCTGGCAATTTAACAGTATCGCTGAAAAATAATGGTTCTGTAATTTTCATATCAAGTGTGAAAGTTACATATCTAAAAGGGCTATCTATAGGACCAGAGGGTCAGTTTACACTGTTACGAGATACCCGTGGCTGGCCCATGCAACTGACTCAAGTTTGTGAGTTCGGGCTAAGGATCTGTTTAATTGCGATGTACACATTTGGGTTTGGACTGCAGCCTGAGCCTTTGGTCCGTCCCATCCCTACAGCCAGGCTCCAACCCAAGCCTGAACGTCGACACCGCAATTAAACAGCCCCTTAGTCTGAGCCCTACGAGCCTGAGTCAGCTGGCACAGGCCAGCTGTGGGTTTTAAGTTGCAGCGTAGACATAGCTATACAGAACATGGCTGTCCAATAGCCTCTAAACTCCAATAAAGTAAGCCCCACAACTCCCCTGTGAGGTAAGTATCTCCTCCATTATTCAGAGAATGAAACTGAAGGATAGAAAGATTAAGTGGCTTATACAAAGCCACAGAGCAAGACAGTGGCAAAACCAGGAACACAGGCCAAAAAATGTTTAAATATCACTCCTGTGTTTTAAGCCCCTGGACCACTCTTCCTCTCAATTTTCTTGTACAGGTGAGTTTTCTCTTTTCACTTCAGTCTCTCTAATATTGATGAGGGGAGAGGATTATGTATTGGGGGATGACGAAGAAAACATATGTCATAGCCAGAGTAGAGTAATTGCAAAGCAAAGTTCAAAACACTAAGGATCAGATTAAAATAGTAGGAGATGAAAGTAGAAAGTTCCCTCAAGTCTAGAAGCATTTGTATGCATCCGTACTATTAGCAGAACTACGACTGAGAAAAGGGAAGAGACTTGGGCTATTGTAATTCACTTGCACCAAGGGCATGCAGCCTGAAAAAGGAAATGTGTATTTTTGGTGTCTGTAACATTTCCCTCCCTTTCTCTTAGTCCAAACCACAACAGCAGCACAATCTGCTACTTATGTGGGAAGATTGTCAGTACAGAGAAGACAGCTACAATGTGGGGAAAATAATCATTGGAAAGAGGGAAATATCTGTGCAACCATGCTGCAGTAGAGCAGAGGTGGGAAGAGGAAATGGTGGAGCCAGTTTTGCAACTGAGGTGGCAATGGGCCATTAGGTTTGAACGGATGGGACAGGAGGGTGATGCACATCCCACAATGGTGGCTCCTGTGGTTTCTGTCCCACAGTCTGGGTGAGCTCAACACTCTGCTCCGGACATCATGACCTGGCTCATTGGATTGAAGTGCTGCTAAGGTTTAGCCTAGCCATCCCTTCATCATGACTATGATGATTGGACCTATATCGGAGTCACAAATTATGTATATTACTAAAACTGAACTAGTTCCCTTTTAGAACATCTTGGCAAGGATTCTCACCCAACAATGTCCTGTGTTTATCAGGATGCATCAACATATGTGAACATTTGAAAAATCCCATACTTGAGTGAGTGCCCTACAAAAGCATAATGAGTTCACCAAGCAGTGAACTCCCTGCTCTCTTTTCCCTGTGTTGCAATAGCAGATAGAGATTGTTTTTCTCCAAACTATTAACCCATCCAGTCAATTTTTCCACCTAAGCAAGAAATATTCCCTGTATACATTTTAAACAGTTTGAGCTATTCTTAGTGATCAGCCATCCACAAATTCCTCGGAGGATACTTCTACATTCTAACAGAGATCATCATCATTGGGTTTTTCCTGATATTTAGTTTCAATTTCCTATTTTTAATTGTATCACATTTATTTTAGTGTTTTATACTGCTGCCCATCGCCAATTAGTTCCTTTTAAAATAAACTGTCAAGGAGTGAAGTCTCCATTGAGCTGCTTGGAGTTCCTCACTCTTCTCCCTGTTTGGATAATAGAAAGCTTTGCATAGTGTAGGGTATTTTTTTTTTTTAATATTCTTATTTAAGGGGATAGAGAGAGGGATGTTGACAGAGTTAATATCATCCTGGTTTCTGAAAGAGTAAGATTCTGCAGAGTTTTCTAATAGTCAGATTTTGGCTTAGTCTAATCTCCTGTGGAAGTTTGTTCCAGGGAATCCCTTTGTTATTACTGGTTATGCCTCCTTGCTCTGCCTAAAACATGATTCTGATCTACTGCTTATATTCTTTCAGTATTTGGAGACAACTTTAATGTCCTATTCTAATAATATGATAACCAGATGTGTACTGTAACAAATTTGGAGTCACTTGGGTATTTTATGGTTGTCACTGTCTGTACACCAGGCCCAGCCAGAACTCCATTGCTGCAAAAGTAGAATTCAGACAGAATTCAGATCCTCCTGTGCCAAAAACAATGGGTGCCCTCATCGTCTTTCAATTCCAATATTTTAATAACATGAGCTGGTGTTGCTGGGGAGTTCCTGGAATCTCTCCAGCTGCTGTATAAAGGCAGGAAATGTTTCTTCTCACACTTCTATTCCTTGTCATTAACAAGTTCCTGTCCAATAATCTTTTCACTTATCTGTCTTCTGAACTCATATATATTCCCAAATAGAGTCTTGCTGTCAACTTGTATGGTCATTCCATTCTTTTCCGTGAACTTTACCTGGCAGTGTTGAAATTCTCAACTTTTGCTACACCTCAGTTTTGTCTTCTCATTCATAGCTTCCAGTGTTATTGCATAGAAGCTAGTTTTATAAGAACAAAGTACCTATAAAAGTAATTTTCAAGTTATTAGTTTTATTGTAGCAGTGTTCGTCCCAGGATTTTAGAGAGACAAGTTGTGTGAATAATATCTTTTATTGGACCAACTGCTGTTGGTGAGAGACAAGCTTTCGGGCTACACCTGAAGAAGAGCTCTGTGTAGCTCGAAAGTTTATCTCTTTCACCAACAGAAGTTGGTCTAATAAAAGATATTATCTCACCCACATTATCTTTCAAGTTATGAGTTAATAAGACATGAGCAAAAAACTGGATATTGGTTTTAATTCATTTTCACAACAGAGAAGCTGATTGAGAACTATAATAATTTCATTGTTTTGGGAAGGAGGTTCTATAACTTATGCATGAGCTATACAATACAACACTGATTTTAGAAGATGTTACAATTCAATAAAGAATAGATAATAATTAAATGTATGACTTAGACTTAGAAATGCATATTCAAGTTTGATGAATGATTAAAATTTTGGCCTTTTGTGAGAGGTGAAAGGGGAGAATTTTGAAGAGAGAATCAGAGCTTAATTAGTTCCTACCATTTGAACACAGAAAAAACATAAAGCTATATACCCTTCAGAATTTTTTATTGTGCAAGCATCTCAAAAATTAAAGGAAAATCAACATTGCTCAATCAAAAGACAAACGTGCACATTGAATCTTACAGGTAAAGAATATGAAGGACTATATTGGCCAGTGTTGCACCTGCTTTATTTTGGGTGCTGAATACTATTAAGTGGTTGGAATGACCAAACTGCTTCAGATTATATATTTGCCCCTTGCACACTTCAGCTGAAACTATACAAAAGAGTTTTAAAGAACTGAACATGTTTGGAGTTCAGGTAACATTTGGTTCAATGGGATTTTCATTTTGTTTATTTTCTGATTAATTTTTAAATAAACATATTTCAGTCTACGGGCAGCTTGCAAACTATTCACTTTTGTCATTATCTCAGCTATTCACTTCAATCCTGAACCAACCCACACTAAAGTCAACAGAAAAACTCCTACTGGCATTAGTGGGCATTGAACTGAACCTTGCTTCAGTCTTAATAAAGGGCACTCGCTACCTTAGGATGATACTGAGAAAATATTAGGCCTTACAGTCAGAAGTACCCCTCCAATGTCTCCTGCACTCCCCCGTTGTTCTGGCAGGGAAGAGGGTCTTTTTATATTTTATTATAGACTTTTACAGGATGTAACTTAATCCTCTCTGTCATAAATATAAAGAGAAGGGTAACCACCTTTCTGTATACAGTGCTATAAAATCCCTCCTGGCCAGAGGCAAAACCCTTTCACCTGTAAAGGGTCAAGAAGCTAAGGTAACCTCACTGGCACCTGATCCAAAATGACCAATGAGGGGACAAGATACTTTCAAATCTGGAGGAGGTGGAAACAAAGGGTCTGTCTGTCTGTGTGATGGTTTTGCTGGGAACAGATCAAGAATGCAGTCTTACAACTCCTGTAAAGTTAGTAAGTAATTTAGTTAGAACATGTGTTAGATTTTCTTTTGCCTCCATTTCCATCTGTCTGAATTCTATCCATCTTTCATGTACCTTTTGTCTCTCCTCAGCCTCAAATCTGGCTCATTCCAGTTTCTGTTGAACATTGCATTCTGTCATCCTAACCTCTCTGTTTTTAACTAACTTTACACCCAAGAGTTAGAAAGAAAACAAAACAAAAAGAAACCTGGCTTGTAAAATGGTGCTGTGCTGTAACCTGATACCTTTTTTCTCTCATAGTTTTCTCAGCCTACAGAAAAATCCTTTTGTTATGCCTGCTGCTCTGTCCCCCAGGCAGAGAGACAGAATCTACAGCTGCAATCACCTTTTACAAAACCTTCTAAAATCCTTCTGTGCTTCTGGTTCAAAATGATCCCACCGCTCTGCCACCATGTCAAGGTTGCTTCCCCACTCTGAACTCTAGGGTACAGATGTGGGGACCTGCATGAAAGATCCCCTAAGCTTATTCTTATCAGCTTAAGTTGAAAACTTCCCCAAGGTACAAACTTTGCCTCGTCCTTGAGCTGTATGCTGCCACCACCAAGTGTTTTAAGCAAAGAACAGGGAAAAAGCCACTTGGAGACGTCTTCCCCCAAAATATCCCCCCAAGCCCTACACCCCCTTTCCTGGGGAAGGCTTGATAAGAATCCTCACCCATTGGTACAGGTGAACACAAACCCAAACCCTTGGATCTTAAGAACAATGAAAAATCAATCAGGTTCTTGAATAATTTTAATTAAAGAAAAAGTAAAAGAATCACCTCTGTAAAATCAAGATGCTAAATACCTTACAGGGTAATCAGATTCAAAACATAGGGAATCACTCTAGGCAAAACCTTAAGTTACAAAAAGACACAGCTTATTTTACCAGCCATTAAACAAAAGAAAATCTAAAGCATGTTCTAGTTAGATTACTTACTAACTTTATAGGAGTTGTAAGGCTGCATTCCTGATCTGTTCCTGGCAAAAGCATCACACAGACAGATAGACCCTTTGTTCCCCACCCTCCAGATTTAAAAGTATCTTGTCCCCTCATTGGTCATTTTGGGTCAGGTGCCAGCGAGGTTACCTTAGCTTCTTGACCCTTTACAGGTGAAAGGGTTTTCTTCTGGCCAGGAGGGATTTTATAGCACTGTATACAGAAAGGTGGTTACCCTTCCCTTTATAGTTATGACACCCTCCATAATTCGCAGCTATCTGTAGCCATTATATCAGGGGAGAGGGAGCATGACTCCAACTCTCCTCATGACTCTCTGAACAATTTTTCAACAGAAAAGCTTCAAAATCAGACTCCAATGAGAAACTGCTGAGCTTCAATTAATATGCAAACTAGATAACATTAACTTGGGTTTGAATAGAGACTGGGAGTGGCTTGGTCATTACACATATTGAATCTCTTTCCCCATGTTAAGTATCCTCACACCTTCTTGTCAAATGTCTAAATGGGCCCTCTTGATTATCACTACATAAGTTTTTTTCTCCTGCTGATAAGTCTCTAAGGTGCCACAAGTACTCCTGTTCTTTTTGAACACTTTGGTCACTTGCTCAGGATGGAGAATTACTGGACAAAGAGTCCATTCGCTTTCCTCCCCACTCACAGCTGCAATGTGAAAAGGTCTCACATGGCCATGCAGGGGTGATATTTGACACCTTTCTCCCATACCTTCCTGTGCAACTGCATAAAGCCATGGCCAAATCCAGAATTATTGATGCCTCATCATTTAAATTATATGATATTGTTTCTTTTCCCAGATTTGATATCACATGATAGAAAAGCATTCAGAGAAGAGCCATGAGAATTATTGAAGGGTTAGAAAACATAACTTAAGGAGATCAATCTATTTAGTTCAACAAAGAGAAGGTTTAACTTGATTAGAGTCTATAAGTACCTGCATGGGGAAGAAATATTTAATAAACGGATCTTCAGTGTAGGAGAGAAAGGTTTAACATGATCCAGTGGCTGGAAGTTGAAGCTAGATAAATGCAGACTGGAAATAAGGCATACATTTTCAACAGCGGGAGTAATTAACCACTGGAACAATTCATCAAGGTTTGTGGCAGATTCTCCATCACTAACAAGGTTTAAAGCAAGACTGGATTTTTTTCAAATATATATATGTTCTAGGAATTATTTTTGGGGTAGTTCTTTGGACTGTTTTACATGAGGTCAGACTAGGTGATCACAGCAATCCCTTCTGGCCTTGAAATTTATCAATGATAAAAGAAATATAAATAAGATCAGAAGAGGTATGCAGATTTCAGAAACTCTGGAGTTCATAGTTTCTCTTGGGATATCTATGCAAAGTTACCCAAACCAAGATGTACCAAGTTAACCAAACCAAGATGTATTAAAATATAGAGCTAATTAAATTAAAGATATAGACATGATTTACTGAACATATCTAGAATTGCACCTGTCATAAGCTAAACATGATAAGGCATTCCCAACTAAGAGAAAAAAGGTAAATAGTCTGCATATCTTAAAAGCGATCCTCTCTCAGCACTCTTTGGCTGGCCTGCCAGCAGCTCTTGCTGCCCAGATATCAATTAACTAACTCTTGCTGTGTCCTGGAGCTGCTTTTTAAGTCCCTCTAATAGAATCAGCTTCCATGTCTAGGCATTACCTTGTGCATGCTTCATGTATCTTTCAGGTGTTAGAGTGCATTATCATATCAAGGTGACATTACATGTATACCCATGGGTCTTTGATGAAGACGGTTATCTCCTAATTACCTCAGGGAGTTTCCTGAACATTTTTTTTTCCATTTGTCTTCAAAACTGGCCTATAAAAAGGATTTCTGTGTCTTTAGTTCAATGATCAACTTTTCATCTGTTTCATTGTTGCTTTCTATAAGAGCTATTTCATGCCTCCTGCTGTGCTGAAATCATATCTGTAGAGATGTTCACCCACATGACATCACTTGGAGGATCAGGGACTTAGTTTGCCATATAATTCATTTGAGATTTTTACAATATTTTTTGCAGAAATCATTTCATATCTAAGTGTTCTAGCATGCATGTGCATTCACATTTCTATATTATGCATGTTAGTAAAAAAAAACCACACCCAACAGCAGTAGTTATTTTTATCTATTTAACTTTCTTTCTTTATTCAATCCCAGACCTTTCATGTTAAAAATGTATGTTTTTTGCAGCCAGCATAAAAGCATATTCTTCACACTTCAGTGCATTGAACAATAGTTTATAGCATTCGGATTTAGTCTTACATTTGAATAAACTTAATTGTGTTCCTATTTTATTTAAGCTAGTTGTTTATCAAGGAAACTCATTAAGGTTGTACTTGCTTCTTCCTAAGGCAAGGCTTGGCCATATTTCTCCAATTACTTTAATCAGCATGACAGAAATACTAAAGATCTACTTCACATGGAGTCATTGTCTTCCTGTAAAATGGGTCAGAGAAACTAAAATATGTAGGGAAGCTATTTTCTAGTGTTTGTGAAGTCACTGTTTTTTTTTTTTTTAATTAGGGAATTTAGTACGTGGAAGAGGTGTTATGCTGACAGCTCTGAAGTCTTCTGTTTATCCACCTCAAAGGTTCAACAGAGACTGCAGTCATACAAGCTTCCTTGTGCCTCCATGACAATGTGCCTCAACTCAGACCGGGGGAGTCATCTAGCTCTAAGACTGGAGTTGTGTCGATAAGTAGGAACATCTCAAAGGATAATGTCAAATTAAAATAATGGTTGTTACTAATAATACTTTGGAATACTGCTAATTAGTTACATTTCAAAATAGAATGTACTCTTCAGAATTTAGGTCTAACTTCTGAAAACAAGTACTATTGGGCACCTTATTTTTAGGGTACCCCAGCTTTCAATTCTCTTAAAGGAGCCTGAATTTTATAGGGAAGGACCCAGCTCCTTAAAATTATTTAGGAGTCTAACTCCCAGTGAAAGGTGGACCGTTTAGATGCCTTTGAGGTTCTGAGCCTAGGTGATCAGCACTTTCTGAACATGAGGCCCCTTTAAGATGCCTCAAGTTGGGCACTGAAAATCTCTTTGGAAAATATGGGCATTATTGCAGTTTATTTACTGTTGATGTCCATTCAGATTTTATGTGGATCCAAATATACCCCAAAGTTGTGGTATTTGGGTACATATAAATATATCCCCAATGTCTCTAGTCAAGTCCCCAAATATTTGCAGTGCTTGGGGCCTAAGGTGCAGAGAAGCAGTGAAGAGATTGCAGAGGTAGCAGTGCTTCTTCTGGTTAAATGCTTAGTCTCCTCTGTGCCCATTCCATTCAGTAGACTCTAGTTGCCAAATTGTCAAGGGCAGAGGCTAAATTTATTCATGTTTGTGAAGTGTTTTGAGATCCTTTGTAGGAAGATGCTAGGTAAAGGCAAAGCTACAGTGGATGTTTATAAGATGTTGCCATTTTCAGGGGATTTATGTCCCATTATGTTTTCATATTGGTCATAGCTGTCATTGCATCCCAATTACAGCAAGAGAGAGTCCTGTTCCCAGTTGTGTGATAACAAAGTGCTAGCTTCATATCCTCCTGCATGTATAAGAGATATTATTATTTTACCTACTGATCTTTTTTCTCCTCATGTGATAGCAAAAACAACAACAACAACAACAACAACAAAAACAGCAAAAAACTCACAAGCAGGAACCTCTATTGACAGCTACTTAATGGTGTAAGTAGGGTTGTCAAGTGATTCAAAAATTAATCATGATTAATCGGGAAATTTAAAAAAAATAATTGCAATTAATCACAGTTTTAATCACACTGTTAAACTATAATCAAATACCATGTATTTAAACACTTTGGATATTTTCTACATTTTCAAATATATCTGTGATGGTTTGGACCCCCCTTTCGGGATGCCACCAGATGTTCTGGGGCCCACTGAGCCCACCTGGTCTACCAGCCTGGGTTTCCCTCACTTTGTGCTGCTGTGACCAGCTCTCAAGCCCCTTTCCAGCAGACGCACAGGTAGGGACACACCCAGCTGCGGAATCACACAGAGTCTGCTATTAGCTTTCTGTGGGAAGGCTGAGCTAGGGGAATGTCCAGTTCTCCTGTGTACACATATTCTGGAGTATAAACCCAAAATTACATTGTCTTGCGCTGTATAGAGAGATCTCTACCATGCAAGCTTATAAAAATCACCCCCTCCCTCAATGTGGAGGAAGATATGCACAACTTTTTGCCCCCCCCCCACTCCACATATAAATTGCACAAACTAGGTTTTAGTATAAAGAAGAAATACATTTATTAACCAAAAAAGGTAAATTTTAGTGATTATAAGGAATAAGTAAACAGAACAAAGCAGATTACTGAGCAAATAAAACAAAACACGCAAACTAAGTTTAATTCACTAAAGAAACACATTACAATTAGTAATTTCTCACCCTAATTGTTGTTTTACGCAGGTTGCAGAGTTTCTGCACCTTAGAATTCCAGTTATTTCTCTTCACAGGCTGGACTCCTGTCTCTTTCCCCAGCTCAGTTCCTTTTTCTCTTCAGGTCCTTCCTTCTTGGGCGGTGAAGCAAATGGAGAAGAGTGCTGATTGACTCACTTCCCAGCCTAAAATAGAATTTATATAAGGTGGGACTCCTTTGTTTCCAGTGGGAAAATATCAGCAGTGTCCAAGGTGGTACTCCATACTAGGTGACATCATGACATGACCCTGCATTGTCAAAGCAACATCTCAGGAAGCTTCTCAGGAAAGTGGGAGATTAGTAACTTCAGAGTTCTATTGTCCTTCTTAAATGGCCCATTCAGGCTGATTGTCTACTGTCTGGTGGGCGTTCCCCCAAGTACACACACAGTTGTAATTGTTACACAGTCAATATTCCTTACTTCTGATACAGAAACGATACATGTATACAAAGAGGATAATCATATTCAGTAAAACATAACCTTTCCAATGATACCTTACATGACCCAACTCATATAAAACTTGTCTTAGTTATGCCATGTTCATATTACAATAATATTTTATGAAGAATATGGGGCGCAGCATCACAATGTTGATTACAATTATAACACAGAATACCAAGTGTACAGTGCTCACTCTACATTATTTTTATTACAAATATTTATATTGTAAAAAAGGTTAACAAAAGAAAGTATTTCACCTCATTCAAGTGCTATAGTGCAATATCTTTATTGTGACAGTGCACCTTACAAATGTAGGTTTTAGGGTTTTTTTTACATAACTGCATTCAAAAAAACTTCAGAGCAGTGTTTCTCAAAGTTTTTGCACTTGTAACCCCATTTTCACTTTAAAAAAATCATGACCCTCCCCCCCCAAAAACTGTGATCCCCTACCTTCAGCTCTGTGGGGCTTGGGGCTTCACCTGCTCCCACTTGGGGCACTGTGCTCTGGACTTCATCCTCCTGCAGGGCTCCAACCTTCATCTCCCCCACTGCCTCCAGAGATCCTGGGATGAGGACTTCAGCCCCCATCAGGGTGAGGGGCTCTGGCCTTCAACCCCCCTCGAGGCATGGAGCCCTGGGTGTTAGCCCCCCTACCCCCCGCCTCCAGGGCTCGGGGTTTCAGTCCCCCTTGTGTCTGTATACTTCAGCCCTGCTCAGGGCTGGGGTTCCAGCCTTCAGACCTTCTCAGGTCTCCAGGCTTCAGCCCTACTTGAGGCATGGGGGTCGGGACTCCAGACCCCGCCCCCCCCCAGAACTCCAAGGCTGGGGCTCCAGCTCCCCAGCTGACCATGAGCTCCATGTCCAGGGCTTCAGCCCTCCCCACACCCAGAGTGCTGTGTCTGAGGCTCCAGTCTCCCCGCTGATTCTGGAGTGTAATTAACTCATGAAAAAAGTTTACGTGTTAATCAAGCTGTGAATTCATCCTTAATTGTCAGCCCTAGTGCAAAGTGAAAGGTCATGGGGACTTATCAGTTGGAAGTAAAAGAGGAGGAGTAAGACCTGGGTGTATTGGTTGATGACTGTGAGATGCCAATGTGATGCAGATGTGAAAAAGGCTAATTTTATCCTAGGATGCATCAGGCAAGGTATTTCCAGTTGAGATAGGGAAGAGTTGGTACCACTGAACAAGGCACTTGTGAGCAGTGTTATCTCTAATTTTTTACCTCCATGTGCGGAATAAATTTTGTTATGTGAACAAATATAGAGGTGATGTGTGACACATCACCTTCATATTGGTGCAGGTAACAAAATTCATGTGGTGGGGGTGGAGCTGAGGGGTTTGGAGTGTGGGAGGGGGCTCAGGGCTGGGGCAGAGGGTTGGGTGCAGGGAGTGAGGGCTCTGGTGTGGGGCTGGGGATGAGGAGTTTGGGTGCAGACTGCCTAGGGGCTGCAGTGGGGAGAGAGGACTTCCCCCGGCTCTCTCTCACTGCAGCAGCTTAGGGCTGGGGGAGAGTCACCTCTTCCTAGCTGCGGTAACTCCTGCGGTGCTGGGGTGGGCCGAGGGAGGGGCTCCTCTCTCCAGCAGCTCCGGGGTCTGGGCGAGGCTGAGGGAGGGGCTCCTCTACCCTGGTTGCAGCAAGTCCGGGTCAGGTCCATGCTCGGGCCAGCTGCGAGAGGTGTCTCTATCCCGGCTGTGGCAAGTCCGTACTGGGGCCTGTGAGGAGGGGCATCTCCCACCCCTGCAGCAGATCTGTGCTGGGGCCGGTGAGGAGCGGCATCTCTCCCCGCCACAGTCATGAGCACCTGTGTGGGGCTTAATACGCAGCTGTGCGGCTGCATGGCCGTGCAGCTTAAAGGGAACTTAGCTTGTGAGACCTCATCTGGAATACTGGGAGCAATTCTGGTCTCCCATGTTTAACAGTAATTAGTACTAACAGGGCAATCAAAACTGCAATTAATCATGTTTATTTTTTTTTATTGTGATTAATTTGTTTTGAACTAATCACTGAGTGAACTGTGATTGATTGAGAGCCCTAGGTGTAACCTAACAGAGATTTACACTTCGAGCGGCCTGGATTTTCATTTGGGCCAGATTTCTGGTCCGCTCCCAAGTCTCTGACAAGACAGCCAGGGAAGAGCTCATTTAGGCCTCAGCACTCAAACACATCCAGTAGTGTTGGTTTAAAAAGCAATTAAAAATTCAAACAATTTTTTGAAAGTTTTAGCCATTGTTTCAAAATCTGAAATAAAAAGGTGAGGTGTCAATGAAAATTTTCAAAAAAATAAAAATGTTAACCTGATCTAGCCACCAGAAACATACTCCTGCCATCTATTTTGTGTTCAGTAAAATCACTTTGCACACCAATCCTAATGTTTTACTTGTCCAGTGGTGAGACTTGAGCACAAACAGTTACTTCCCTATGACAACTTGCCTGACTAGGGACAGGATTCTATATATTGAACAATCCCATCTAAAGTGATAGAGGTGTGTAGGAATAGTCCCTGTTCTAGCTGAACCCATAGAGCTGAACCCATAGATGCCAAATCTGACACAGCTGAGTAGGAATGCTCTTGGCTCTAAAATGATCTGAGCTAAGAAGTTGGTTTAATGAGGCAGCTGATCCAACTACTGGTTTCAGAGTAGCAGCTGTGTTAGTCTGTATCTGCAAAAAGAACAGGAGTACTTGTGGCACCTTAGAGACTAACAAATTTATTAGAGCATAAGCTTTCATGAGCTACAGCTCACTTCATCGGATGCACAGAATGGAACATATCGTAACATATCGTACATATATATAGTGACAAAGCTCTGTCCTTGCCGCCGTGGGTCCCACGTTTCCTGGCATATTTCGCTAGCCTCGGAGGCTCACTGTGACCCTCCACGTAACCCTTCTCTCTCTAGAGACAAGGGTCACAGTCTACTGAGCCATTTTCATCATAAGCCAGCGAGGGAGTTAAGGAGAAGTTATCCTTCCTTGCACAGTCTCTGTTGTCTCCCAGTCTCAGTGATTAATCAGGAGGCAAAGGTGTCGGGGGGGGGGGGAGCTAAGGCCCACCCTCTACTCTGGGCTCCAGCCCAGGGACCCTAATAGTATCAGCTATGGTAGCTGACCTTTTAGAAACATGACAAGTACAATTCCCTGGGCTACTTCCCCCACAGCAGCCCTCACTTCCTCAAGCTCCACTTCACCCTTACCTCAGGGCCTCCTTCCTTGTGCCTGATATGGTGTGTACTACTCAGCCTCTCCAACAGCGCAACTTCCTCCCACAGCTTCTGACATGCACCCTCACCTGACTAACTGGGAGGCTTTTAACTAGTTTCAGCCAGCCCCTGATTGGCTTCAGGTGTCCCAATCAATCTAGCATTCTCCCTGCCTTCTGGAAGGTTCTTAATTGGCCCCAGGTGTCTTAATTGACCTGGAGCAGCTGCCATTTCACTTATCCTGCTACCAGGGATTTGTTTAGCCTGGAGCTAATATATCTATCTCCCCCTACTTTTCTATAGCCATCTGGCCTTGCCCTGTCACAATATATATACAGATAAGTTGGAAGTTACCATACAAACTGTGAGAGGCTAATTAGTTAAGATGAACTATTATCAGCAGGAGAAAAAAAAACCTTTTGTACTGATAATCAAGATGGCCCATTTAGACAGTTGACAAGAAGGTGTGAGGATACTTAGCTTAGGGAAATATGATTCAACTACTGAAATCATTAGGTTTAAAAGAACTTGAATCTCAATGAAAACAGAACAAAACAAAAGGATAATCTATTTAAACTACATATTAATTTCATCATTATCAGAAGATCTGTTAAATTTTCATGAAAAGGTCACAATGTACCTTTTAAAATCCTTTAAGCCTTTAGATAAATATAAACAAATCTATTTTAATAATCTGGTATTTTCATATAATGGAAGGAACTGTATTTTCTTCTACACATAGATAATCAGTTTTTGTATTGCTACACTTATAAAACCACTTGGATTACATTCCTCTTGTTGCACATCCCCCTTTCTTAGGGAAGATTATTGAGAAGGTTGTTGCAAAGTAAAGATTCCCTTGAGTTTTATTCGCTTGACTTCTTCAATCTGGTTTTCATGTTTGGTTTTGAAACAGTAATTATGCTGGTTTCATTAGTCAGTTTGATCGATCTCTTTCTGGAAGTGGGTGAAGTTCAAGGTGTCTGTGCTGATGTATTTAGATCTGCTAAAATACTTTAATACGGCTACAATCCTGCCAACATTTATGCCAATGCTTAACTTTACATACATCAGAATTCATAGAATCATAGACTTTAAGGTCAGAAGGGACCATTATGATCATCTAGTCTGACCTCCTGCACAACACAGACCACGGAATCTCACCCACCAACTCCTGTAACAAACTCCTAACTTATGTCTGAGCTATTGAAGTCCTCAAATCGTGGTTCAAAGACGTCAAGTTTCAGAGAATCCTCCAGCAAGTGACCCGTGCCCCATGCTACAGAGGAAGGTGAATTACTCCCATGTATAAAGTTATGCATATGCATAAGTGTTTGCAAAATAATTTGTAGTGTCTGAACAATTTTGTTAATTATGTTGACAACTTAGGAGTCTGATCCTCAGCTGTTTCTGGATGTATTGGTAGAAGCAATGGTTGAGATTGCTTGTTGGCCATCTGTGCTTGATTCGGAGGTTGTGACAGTTAATCTCTAGAATATAGACTTTACCACAGGTATACACGCTAACCAGATTACAGTAGTTCATTGCAATGCATTCTTCCTAGGGCTACATTTAAAGTTCACTCAGATACTTCAGCTCATACAGAAGGCAGCTGTCTGATAATGCTTACCTCTCACATGTAGTGTATTTCACCTATGCCCCAAGACTTCCATAGCCTCCAGTTGATTTTGGAGAAATTTAATTTTTTTTGCCATAGGAAATCCCATTATCATCTGTGACCTGCATAGTTTAGAGCTTATTCTTTGTTTCTGTGGAAATTAATTGGCACCCTTGAGTAATACCCCTATGTATTCCAGAAAAGGTTGGATTCAAATTCTATAAAAAGCATTTGCTTATGGAGCAGGAGTGAGCTGCAACAGGAGCAGAGGGAAGGGAGACAAATGATCCCTACTCCCTCTGCTTATACTCATGCTAGATCCAAGCAACCACTGGATTTTGATGGATATTTTTTCTCTATAGTCTCAGCTGGTGGGCTGTGACCCAGCAGGCCATGCCTTACAAGCAACATGCAGGTTATGCTCCATGTGTTGGAAAGTTCTGATGTAGTGCTCATAGAGAGCTACAATGTGCTCATTGTAAGTCAAATGAATAGATAAATATAGTAAGCCACCAAGGAGGCACCAGTGCTCCATCTGATTGCTGAATAAATTTGTCTTGTTTATTTCTGCAATATACAGGATTAGGCACATTTTTGTGACTTTTTTTTATTACCATTACAACCATTTTAGCTTTTTTCTCTGTGAAACTAATCTCTGTGAGCTGCATCTTGATTTGTCATGTTTCATAATTTCTTAAATTTTTTAAGACTTCTGGCTTCTCACAGAAGCTGTAATTAGTGTGTGTATGTACTCTAATGACCATGCTACTTTACTTCTTTTCCACTCTGAGTTCCCTATTAACTGGTGATCACATTTGATAATTAGTGCACTAAATGTTTAATACCTTTTCTGCTAACTACTGTAGGACACGTAATAAAGTACAACTCTTTTCTAAAAAGGATTTAATGTAATTAATGTATCTGTTCTTTTGCCAAAAGAGGTATTGCTAAGTCACTAATACACCAAGTTAAACTAACATCTTTCTTCAAGAACTGGAATAGTTGTATGGTTCTATTCTGTATCATCTATAGAAATCAAAGACATTCTTTCAAGGAGGGTTCCTAGATAGACTAAATACAAATAATAATTTGCAGAATGGTGAGTTCTAACTCCATAAAATTCATAGTAAATTCCTCCAATGCAAGACTCGTTATGAAGCGTAAAATCAAAGTCCCCTTTAAATAATCATTTAAAATAATACCAACACATTTGCAATAATATACTTAGGAATATGGCAGTGTTTCCATTTACTTATGTATTCATGGTAAAATATTTCCTAAATTGAATACATGTTTTCAGCTCCAAAATTGATGTATTTCATTTTAATGAGAACTAAGAAGACAAATACAATTCATTTTGCCAGAACCTCTGCTGCATCAATGGAGCTGTACAAATTTATGCCAGTTGAGGATCTGCACCATAATTTTAGGATTTCCCCCTCCGGCCCCCCACCTACCTAGAATTAGGAAAAACTCTTTATATTAGCCATTTGAGGACACTGCCTCCCACTATCACTCTCACCTGTCACCCTTTCTCCAATATGGCAGTGGAGGACAAAATCATGGACTTCACCTATATGGGAAGAGGCAGAGCTGGGCAGCATCATAGTAACTCCATACTCACTGCTTATTGGAAGCCAAAACCCCTTTTAAATTAAGGCTGTGTGTTTATAGAGCAGCAGGCCAGAAATTGACCTTGAAAAAATGGATGACACCAGGGAACTAGAAAGCCTTAACTTTAAAAAGGAACTTTTTATGAGGGAAATTTTAAAATGTGGCTTAGACAGAATTGTCAGAAAATAGACATACCTGGGACAAAAATTATTATTATTGTATTTTATAGGAATTGGGTAGTATCCTTTTAAATAGTTTGTGAGACCTCTTGTGGTATTCACAGTGTTGTATGTTTTAGAAGCTAGCCAGAACAACAGTATATCTATGTAACTAGTATTTGCATGTTTTGCATATTTAGTAAACATAGTTATGTGGACCCATCATACACAAGTGACTTCTTCATACTAATATTGTTGTGTAAAGAGCAAAAGACACAACAGTTATTTTTAACATTATTGTCATCAATAGTCCTTGGTCAAGGTCTTGGCAACACTATGTTTGGTGCTGTGTAGACACAGAGTAAGAGAGTCCCTGCTCCAGAAATATAAATATAAGGAGAATAAATATTATTTAATTATATGTTAAATTGGGAGGAGGCACTCATTGATGGAATCCAAAAAGAACATGGATAAATAGAAAACACTGAATGGTATCCCACAATAGTCTGTTCAAGGTCCAGTACCAGTTGGTATTTTCAGTTATTTGGAAGATGGATAGGAAAAAAATATGAATCCACTGTTTTGATGTGTAGTTTGAACCACAAATACATTAAAGGATAATATTAAAACTAGTGATGATATGTAAATAATTGTTGAAATAGACTATAGCTGGGATCCCACCCTCACTCTCCAAACAAAGTAAAATTTGGGGAAAAAATTCAGACAAATAACTCATTGAAAAATAAAGTTTTTGTTGACCCAAAACTAATTGCAAATTTGACATGAATAGTTTCAGCCAGTCACAAAATGGCTGTAGGAAGTGGTCGTGCTGTTGTCTCTCCCTCTTCAACATTAGGGTAGTTAGAACACTCACTGGGGATGTAGAAGGCTCAGGTTCAAACCTCTTCTCTAGAATAGACTTGCTGTGGACTTTTTCAATTCACCGAAATCAGAGCAATTTCAGATTGGGTTTAATTCAATTTTTTTTTTCAATTTTTCAGACTTGCCACAAACTGAAAATCAGTTACTCCCCCATCTCTAGTTCAAAGCCACTACAATCCCCCTGAGGAACTAAAAAATACGATTAGAGGTCAGACGTGCAGCCATCTTTCATTCACTGTGCATAATGTTAGCTGATGTAAAATAAATAAAGCACGGTTTTGTTCACTGTGTATCTTGCCTCATTCATCATAGTTAATGAATGAAATAAATAGCCCAGATTATGCAATACTGTATAGGCAATGAGGCAAGCTCCCTCATTATTTAGTGAACAGCATACACAGGAAGACAGGGCTCCAGATGCACCAGCACCTCGTGCATTTTGGAATGGTCCACCTCCTGTATGGTCCACCATTGGCCAATCATTTCTGAAATATTTTTCTTTCAAAATATGTACGTAAGAAATTCCCTTACAAAAATTCAAAAACCTGTTAGAAGAATATTAAGTATGAATGATTGCATTCATTTAATAGATTTTTAAAAATAGAAATAGAAATAATAGGCAATGGAACAAGCTTTTAAAGGAGGTTATAGAATCAATGTAATTGGAGATATTTAGGGCTAAAATAGATAACTGTCTTTAAAGAACCATTTAGTATACTTAAATTGAATGTACCATAATGCAAAGAGATAAATTATTAACTAGAGCTTCATTTTAACTCTAATGAATCTGAATCATAAAGGTAGGGTTCAGTTCTCCTGATTTCAAATGAGACTTGATTACAAAATGACAATTTGATCACATTCTGTATCTTGCATTTCCAGTATGGCTAGAGAAGGGTGCATCTTATTGATCTGTATACTTCCTTGTCAATCACCAAAAATGAATTCATTGACATTTATGTCTTAAACAAAATGTATGTATTTGCTGTCAAGTGTTATTTCACAGTACAAATATTTATCTGCCATAACACTGACCATATTAACATAATCTGACAAATAATCAATATTTGTCTGAAACGCTAGGGCCCCTACTGCTAATGTTAAATAGCATGATTGGATGGAGAACCATGAAAATGGTTTACCTGATAGTTGATATATTTCCAAAGTTCCACAATTGCTGTCTATCAGTTATTAACTGTTAGGATCCTGGAATTTCAACTGAACATTGATTATTCTTCAGTACTGCCATTCAATCAGTAAAGTGGTCAATGGCACTGCATATGAAAGAAATTACTAAAATGCAGGATCTGTGTATGAAAGGTAGCATAAGACTCATTGTAAGAACAAAATGTAGAAATAAAAGCTATGTACCAAGTTCTGTCTTTGGATATGTGCACGCAATATTATTGGGTTACACCTTGAATATATGAAGATAGAATAGTTACCTTCTTTTTTGGTGTCCAACATTCTCAGATTAGAATGTTCATTAAGAATGTTCAGCAGCGCTGCAAATCAATCCCCTGGCTTTTACTAATAGATATCCAAGAATAGGGGTACCCAAACTTCGAGGCTAATTTTGAAAATGTAACCTGTAACAACTTGAAATGCAGATTCAAATGTGTTTTGCATTTACAGATTAGAGGGACCTCTTAATTAATTATCAGATGAAAAATTAGAGGCCTTTAAAAACTTTTGGCCCTATATCTAAACACCTTTGTTCAGATCCTTGGGTTCAGCTGATATAGGATTGGGGGAGCATTGGTGGAATTTTGCCACCCCACACCTTCCCTTCACTACACCAATCCTGAGGACACAATTTCAAGTGGCCAGAGGCACAAAATTCGGCCAGAGAGGCATTCTAATCACACTTCTTCCTAGTCCAAGAATGCCCACTGCACAGGGAAGAGGAGGCATTAAAGCTGTTTCTGTCTTCGAAAAATTAAACAAATTTGAACTCTGCAATTTGCAATGGAAAATCAAAATATCTATATTTTCAATGAAAATTCTGAAAAGACTTGAATCCAAAATATCAAAACAGAAAATGTTGACAATTTTTATCAAAATGAAATGATTGAACATGTCAAAAAGTAATTCTCATTTTGAATAGACATAACAAAAAAAATCAATTTTCCTGATTGATTCCTGGAAAAAATAAATTAATTTCACATAAATCAACATTTTCCCACAACAAAAATCAGTTTTGACAGAATCACATTATCCAACAGGAAATTTTTTCATGTGAAAAATTCTGACCAGCCCTAAATGGATTAGAACCTGCGACACTAAGGTTTTGCCACTGTGGTTCACCCTCTGAATGGTGAGCATTTAAAATCCTGTTCTAGGAGTACGTTTGGATTTTATAGATCAGGCCCATCTCCACTGTGAATATACAATTTGTTCATATGGATTAAAATGGCAATTTTCTCATAATCTGTATTTACGAAAAATGTTAAATAAAAATAATTAGTCTCACCACAGAAGGTAGTTGAAGTCAAGCAAGAGTGAATCTTTTCCCTTTTAATATACATATGTATGACATTGCTTAGCTAAAAGGCTGTTCTGTTAATTGTTTTAAAAATATCTTGCAAATATCTTGTAAAAATAAATGCCACAGATTACAAATAGAATAATGAACAGCTGCTCACACACTTTTAAGTTTTACCATTTGTCATATTTAATAGAGATGCAGCTAGACAAGAATTTGTACAACACCAACCTTCAATTCCTTAAGCTAATAATTCTGTCATTAATTTGCATACTTAAATTATCTCTTGTTACATGATTCAAGAGAAACCTTAAGAGCAGCAAGACTTTCATATACTTAAAAAAAAAAATCTCTCTCTTTATTAACTCAGCTGTTCTGAACTCTCACCTGGCTGCTGTATGTAGTAGCAGAGTCATGAATAGTGAAATGATAGAATCAAATCTGGCATGCTATTGATCAAAACTTTATTCTAGTTCCTGACCTCAGACAAACTATTTACCATTTCTTTTTGTAATAACTAACCCACATTTTGACATGTGACATATTCAGTGTCTATTTACATTTAATGGCCTTTCTTATATTTTGTTAGCCATACCATGTTTTCAGCAGAAATAGACTTAAAATGCAGCATTTGGATCTGGGGGTGGGTCCTAGGTTTTGGAACTCTAGGGGGTTCAGAACTAGAGCATTTGGTTCGGTTTATGTCAGGTCTTTCACTTTGGTTTGGATCTGGTATGGTTTGGTTAGGGTTCTCACTAGCACCTTGGATGCCTTGGATCGGACCCTTAATCCTTCCCCAGAAGTGGTATGTGCAGCTCATATTTCCTAATTCCTACATTATTTAACCTTCATTGTCACGCTGCAGCTTCCAAGCAAAGTGTCTTCATAAAACACATTTGGAAAAAAATTAAACACTGGAACAAATGTTGCCCTGCCATATACTTTGTGCAACCCCAGTGAATTCAACGGGAGCATACGTACTCCAACTCAGTGCAACATTTGGCCTTTTGTGTCTATCTCATTAAAACTTTATAACAAAAAATTCTGTCAAAATTGTTAACTATAAAAGCTATGTGACATTAAATAGAATAGGGATCACCTTAAAGTGTAATTTATCTGCAGTGGGAGTCTGTCTTTCTGAAGGAGTTTAATGGAACACTAGATAATTCTTCACACAGGACAGTAACATGTTATTTATTGTGGTAGCATCTTAAGCCCATTTCAGGGCCTCCTTGTGCTAGGCACTATACATATACATAATGAACGATAGTCAAAGAAGAGAAGCAAAGGCCTTACAATCTCAATTTTTGAGTTACTACTGTTGAATACAAATTCCACATCTCAGTATCACTTCCTATTATAAAGTGTCATGGAACCTAGAACTTATGTTTAAGAATCACCAAACATCACCCTCACCATCACTGAAGTTGCTCCTCCCACCCCATTTTAGCTAATTTCTCCCCTTCTTCATTTACCCCATATTCATGGCAAATATGACATCTTGGTCCACCCTAAATCTCTATAGCCTTTGGCTTCATCTCCCATTGTCCCAAACATACTCAGCATGTCTCACTGACCCCCTTCCTATCACTACCATCACTACCATCAACAGTGAAGCAGGGTGTGTACAACTTCACCCTCTCTCAGACTGTGTCCACACCTTCCATTTATTCATATAGAAGTTGATTGTAAAGAGAGATTGAGGAAGAAATATTGCATTTCTTTTTGCATTGAGGAAGAAATATTGCATTGAGGAAGAAATATTGCATTTCTGCACGGGGTTCTGCTTCTCTGGCCTGGAGACATGTTTCCTGGGCCAAGGGAGCTTTTAGCCCTTAAACACTAGTATCTATAAGATCTCCTGTAGTTGCGTTGGTTGTTGTGTTTGGCCTTGTTCATGGTTAGCTTTTTGGTTTAACTATATTTTTGTGTTTATGGTGGTATATCTTTGGTTCTTTATGTTTTTTTGTTTGCATCAGAGAAACTTATTTTATAACATGTTCTTCACATATCTGTCCTTGAAACCCATTTCTTTCATGAAGATTTCCAAAGGTTTCTCCACACAGATGGTAGTTCCATACATTCCATATTTGAACTGTTGCCCCATTTTGTGTGTGCATCTAAATAGGATTATGTAACGGTGGGTATCTTCTTACTCATTATGAATTCTTCATGCTGCATAAATCTTGGAGAATTAGATATTGTGTTTTAAAATATACATTATGTTAGACTAAAATTAGCCAGGAAACAGGGTCTATGTCAATTTGCATAGAAATGAGGCAATTTATTCAAAGATGTACCAAAAGAGAGGCTAATGAAATTTTATATGAACCACCTGCTGGTCGCTTCCTTTCAACTAAATGCCTTTGAGTTAAAGGGGTAAGCATTTTTTATTAAACAGAATTCAGTATTAGTATTCAGGCAAAAAGTATTCAGGCAAAAAGTAAGAGGACACAAAAAAAATAATGCAAAAAATTATATTTTTTTAAAAGTCTCTTTTGAATGTTATATTAAATGTGAACTGTAACCATGGATTGCCTACAAGACAACATTGCACTTCTGCCTAGGGATGCCAAGGGCAATGTACCTGTCCACAAAAAAGATATCTGGATTGTGTAAAGACAGCATTTTTAGATTAAGTAGTGAGCCAAAATATCTCATGAGGTGCTTTACCTGGATTTTGCGTTAAAGTCCTGATCCAGTAGAGTACATAAGGACATGTTTAATTGTAATCATTGGATTAGAGCCATTGATATTAAATAGGGACTGAATGATTAATCCACAATCTGCTTTAAAAATCTAGAACCATTTTAATTTTATGTTTTGGGCAAAAACAGGTAGATAAAAAGATTTTTAAAAAGTTTTGATGCTAACCAATAGCTATTTTGTTCTATTTAGATGACAATCTTTTTAAATTCTTCCTTAGCAGAGTCTAAATTCTATCCTTGCCTACAAAGGCAAGTAGTGTATAGGTGCTAAATAATGGTGCATTATGGTTCAATTTACTAATAACTGCTTTGCAGTGAAAATAGGAGGAAACTGAAGTTTAAAACTAAATGTGTTTGTAGACAAGCTAACATGGTATTGCAGGGATCCAGCCCAATGGAAATGGAATTCAGTAATGAGCTGTTCACAGTCTGCTAAAATAAAGATAATTGAAGTCTAGCAATAATCTTCAAAGGATATGAGCTATTGAGAATTTTCCAGATATGATGTTCAAAACTTCATTCAGAAACCCCAAACAAATCAGGTTCCTTACTGTGATTGTAGGTAGAATTCATCAACATTAAATAGTCATTTGACAGAAACTTGATGTTCACAGTCTTCTAAAAATTCATCTGAAATTGCAGTTCATGTGTGTGACAGATTTTGGTCTTAAATAATGCAGCTGATAAACTTTATATTGAACAATCTTTCCTGACTTTAGCTGCCATAATGGAGGGCTACCTGGGAGAATTACTTGTTAACTTTTCAGATTATTCATCTGAATGCTAGAAGCAAAGGAAGAAGATCCAACCTTCATATATAATGCAAAGACTGTCAGCTCTCCAGCCACTATGGTAAATTGCGAATGCGTACTATCAGTGATGAGCTGCCAAAATCTTAACAATCGGTTCCCTCCTCACCCCACGAGGAGGTCGTGGCCCACCTCCGCCCCCCGGGGACTCCTGCCCATCTAACCCCCTGCGTTCCTTGATGCCCTGCCCTGGACCCCTGCCCCATCCATCCTCCTCCCCTTTCCCCTGACTGCCCCCAGAACTGGGCAGGAGGGTCTCGTGGGCCACTGTAGTGGGTGCCCACCCCACCCCTAAGAGCCAGAGGGACTTGCCGGGGGGCGAGGTGGGGAGTCCCGGTGGTGCTTACCTGGGGCAGCTCCCAGGAAGCATTCGGCAGGTCCCTCTGGCTCCTAGGGGCGGGGGAGCGTAGCTAGGGGGGGAGCGGGGGAGCAGCCGCTCCCCCCACTGATCACTTTACAAGTGGTGCCTTAGGTTCCAACTCCATGGGGGCTCTGGGGCTGGAGCACCCACAGGGAAAATTTGGTGGGTGCAGAGCCCCCACCAGCAGCTCCAAGCCCCACGCACAGCCCCAGCTCACCTCCACTCCGCCTCCGCCCCTGAACGCACTGCCCCGCTCTGCTTCTCTGCCCCACCCCCCCACCCCCCGGCTTCCGGCAAATCAGCTGTTCTTGCGGGAAGCCTGGGAGGGCTGAGAAGCAGGCGGACGCTTCACGCTCAGGCCCAGGGAGGTGGAGGTGAGCTGGGGCAGGGAGTGGTTCCCCTGCTTGCCCCCCCGGGTTATCTGCTGCGGCACAGGCAGCCCTCCTAGTGCCTCCCTGCTCCAGCCTCCCTGGGCCTGAGCGCGAAGCCGCCGCCTGCTTCTCAGCCCCCGCAGCTGGGACTGGGCGCTGGGCGGAGTGGGGAGCTGCCGGTGGGTGCTCTGCACCCATCAAATTTTCCCTGTGGGTGCTCCAGCCCCGGAGAACGCATGGAGTCGGTACCTAAGTCACCACTTTTGGAAGTTGTTAAATGTAGAAGCCCACAAGGACAACGGGTTCTAAAAGGGCTTCTACATTTAACAACTGGTTCTAGTGAACCGGTGCAAACTGGCTCCAGCTCACCACTGCATACTATACATATCAGTGCAGGAAACATAGCCCAAGAAGGTTTACTCCTGAAAATGAGAGACGACTTATCTTCTTTAAGGTCAATCAAAATGGATTCTTCTATAATCCAAGACAGAAACCATAAACTAAAAAGCAAGGATGAGCATCCCCAAGGCACAACTATAAACAGTTTACTATTTTGGTGACTCTTGACATTAATGGCACTGACATTTACCTCTGAAGTTCTTAGGTTGCAGGTATCTGCATAGCACTTAAACTGCCCCATGACCCAGGGGTGCAGAAGAATTACAAAGACACCATATATGCTTCTCAATTAGACTGGAAAATCAGATCTTGTTGAAAATTTCCAACCAATCACTTTTGTGTTGGAAAATACCATTTCATCAAACTCAGAACGTCCTGTGGAAATGTCCTCATTGTGCATTAAGCAGTGGGGCTCTTTGTCCATCTGAACAAAGAAAGTAAGTTGCCCCCTTTATCTTCAGGGATGGGGGTTTGTCTGGTAGGAAGGGGGTTGTTGCCTTTTTAAGGCCTTCCTCCTCAGAGGATTACCTGTTCAGGTGAAGAAGCAGGAAGCAGTATGCCTAACCAGGTTGGTGGGTGGGGAGAGTGTAGGGATGCTGCACCCTCCCCCAGCTGACTGGAGGAGAGGGTGGTATCCAGTTCAGTTCCAGAAAAGCTCTCTTTAACCCAGATCATGTTAGCAGCAACAACAGCCAATCTGCATCCATGGCTGTGCCTGGCATCTATGACAGAATGGTGAGACGGGGAGAGGGAAGAGAATACACCCCCTTCCAGACACAGGAGGGTAGTTAGAGCAGGAAAAAGGGGGAGGAATCTCCAACCCCAGCGTGTGCAGGACAGAGTGGGGCTTGGGGAGCCAGTTGAGCCTGGGGTGGTGGACTTCTCTCAGCATGGGCAAGAGGAAGCATCCAGGACCAGGTTGGCAGGCCACAGGGTGGTCTGTCCTCCCACCAAGAGGATTCCCCTCTACTAGGGAGTAACATGGGTCCTGGAGAGGAATACCCTTCCAGTGCTGAACTAACTGCTAGACATTGCAGGGAAGAGGGAAGCCAAGAATTAATTCAAGTTGTGCATGCTGTTGATTCAGAGGTTTCATCAGCAGCACTACCAGGTTTGCAGAGTGCTGTGGGTTGCACACAGCCAGGAGGTTTGAAGGATCTCCCTGCAGGACAGAGGTGGAGGAAGAGGACAACATCTGTGATAGACAATGCTGACATGGGTGAGTGTGCTCAATGCCATGGATGGTTGCAGAACAGCAGATTTTAATAGCTGGTGGAAACATGATTTTGCACTGAAGTGAGAGCTCTGGGCATGGGGAATGTAATGGAGGCTGGAGGAGGCTAAGCCTCCCCAAAACTTGTGCTGCGGGGGGCGGGGGGAGTCGTCAGGGGGGTAAGTGGCATTGTGTCTATGCCCAGGGTCCCTGGCCAATTTGGGGCCACTTGAAAAATCTCCCCCCATTATGGCCCCAGGGCTGGAGGAACTCTCTTTCCCCACCCAGGGCCCTGCAGCCATGGGGGGCACAGAGCTTTTCCGGTCTCAGGGCAGCAGTGGAGTAGAAGGGTGGAAAGGAGCGAGTGGAGGCTGGGCCTCGGAGGGAAGCGGCACAGTGGGGGTGGAATGGGGGTGGGGCACCATTGGAAGGGGTGGAATGGGGTGGGGACAAGGGTGGATTGGTGGTCCTGGAATGGCACCACAGTCCCGACTGGGGCTGAGAGCTGGATCCTGGCTGGGGCTGAGCCTCTCATCCCACCTCCGTGGCCCCGACTGAGCTCTCAGTTCCCACCCACTTCCACCCTGGCCGGAGCTTCCACCATGGCTTCGACCAGAAGAGTTAGGGCAGGAGATTAGCCTCCCCAAGGGGAAGCTTCACCTGCCATCCATGACTCTGGGGTTGGGGAAGCACATGATTGTGAAGTGATCCCATCACCTCCAATGCAGCAGTTGGTGAATGTAGAGAGTTTGTCAGTGGGGCTCACAGAGTATTCACTTCTCCACGCAGGGGAACTAAGCAGGAGAGTGGATAGCAGCTGTTTAACCCTCCCTGAAGGACAGGAGACACCAAAGCAAGTGGGGCAGCAGACTTAGCAATTAGGTTAAGGGAGGCAACTGGTGTCCTCGGAGCTGGGTCTGCAACGAATGGGGTAGGCACATCCTCTACTGAGGTAAATGGCATTACACAGCTGTTGCGGGCTAACCTCCAGTGGTTGCAGAAGCTGGAATTTCCATTGGTCAGGACTCTGGAAGGGGTAGTCATGGACATCCAGAAATGGCAGGAGTTTGGGACACAGGCAACAGTCAGATGGGGCAGACCCCTTGCCATGGGGTAGGAGACCTTAATGTTGGGGAGGTGGATGAGCAACCTACGAATCACCCGCCAATGTGAATTGGTGGGAATGTGAATTGGTGGGATAAAATCTCTGCTCCAGAAGTATCTGAGGGCAGCATGGCACTGAAGTTTCCATGGTGGTTAGTCAGGAGTGTGGTTATGCCAGAGTGTCTGACCTGATAGGAAATCACTTTCTCAATCCCACTGAAGACAAGATTTTGAGAGCTGAATATATAGACATGTGTTCACTGTTAAACAGGAGCTGCTGATGGAGAGTAAGCCGGGATAGGGTAAGCCAGATAATGAAACATCTGAACTGCCAAGGGAGGCTAGAATGTGGGAAAATTGGGTTACTGCCTTTCTTATTCTATGCAGGTGTTATTGCCGAGGCATACTCAGACAGACGCCCAGCATTATTCAAAGGTATTATATGCCTGCCTTATTATATCCATATATTTGGGGGCATGGCCTGGTTCAAATTGTGATGAACAGCTTAGGCTGAGGGCTGCAATCCAAACTGGAATTCAGTGGGACTTACCACATCATATACTTTGGTTGGAGTGCATGACACCATGGGGGCACAGGTTCACACTGACAGTGGTCTGTTCATTCTGCAGCAAGCCTGGCAGATGCCCCAGGCATGTCACAACATTTGCTGGCCATTTAATTAAGGTTCATGTTTTCAAAGTGTCTGCAAATTTAGACATGTTTGTAAAACGTGCATTGAGGCCCATACAGCCCACAACTGCTGTAGCAGTTGGGGGAAGCAGCAGTAGGTTAACAGACTAGGAGGTAAATCAAACAGAAACACCCCCAGAGGACAGTGGTTTCCCATTTACATTATTTTTAAGATCTATCAGTTAATCAGAGTCTAATCCATTTAATAAGGGCAACATAATTTTTATTTATTTATTTATTTATTTTTGTATGTTTTTTTGTTTTTAATCCAAATTCCATGTGGTGTAACTAAGTCTGATGGCTTACAGAAATCTAAGTGTAATATGTCAACACAGATTTAATCAACCAAATTTGCAATCTCATCAAAAAGTGATATCAAGTTTGTTTGACAATAACTGTTTTCCATAAAACCATGGTGATCTATATTAATTTTGAAACCATTCTATTACTTAACTATTACATCACATATCAGCCTTTCCATAATTTTACCTGGATTTTTTTTTAGGTTAACTAGCCAATAATTACTCAGGTTATCCCATTTTCTCTTTTAAATTATTTGCTCAGCACACTATTAAGGTGACCAGACATCCTGTTTTTAATGGGACTGTCCCCTATTTAAGCACTCAGGCAGGTGTCCTGACTTTTTCTTAAAAATGGGCAAATTGTCCCCAATTTTTTTGCATTCCCCCCCATCAATATTGGTGTGTCCTGCTGTTGGCCGAATTCCTGCTCATCAGCCGCCTGCCACAAGTGGTGAGTGGGGGGGGGGGTCCAATGTCCAACAATAGGGTTGGGTGTGCAAGGGTGGCAGGGCGAAGCTGCAGCATGTGGGGCCAGGCTGCTCCCTCTGCCGGTCCATCAGCTCAGTCCCTGCTGCATGCCAGCTCTGGAGTAGAGGGAAGTGATTTCTAGCCTGTTCCCTCCCCTGAACCTCCCCTAACTCTTCCCCCCGCCCACGACTCTGGCCAATGGGGGCTGTGGGAAGCAGCATGGGCTGAGGGATGTGCTGGCCGCTGCTTTCCACAGCCCACATTGTCCTGGAACGGTGAACCACAGGCAGTGGGAGCTGCGATTGGCCGAACCTGCGGACGCTGCAGCTAAACAAACCGTCCTGGCCCGCCAGTGGATTTCCCTGACGGGCTGCGTGCCAAAAGTTGCTGATCCCTGCCTTAAAGATAAGAAGTTGAATTTGGGCTCATAAATCACATAGGCACTTGTCAAGGTTCCTCCCCCACTCTGAACTCTAGGGTACAGATGTGGGGACCTGCATGAAAAACCTCCTAAGCTTATCTTTACCAGCTTAGGTCAAAACTTCCCCAAGGTACAAAGTATTCCACCCGTTGTCCTTGGAATGGCCGCTACCACCACCAAACTAATACTGGTTACTGGGGAAGAGCTGTTTGGACGCGTCCTTCCCCCCAAAATACTTCCCAAAACCCTGCACCCCACTTCCTGGACAAGGTTTGGTAAAAAGCCTCACCAATTTGCATAGGTGACCACAGACCCAAACCCTTGGATCTGAGAACAATGAAAAAGCATTCAGTTTTTTACAAGAAGACTTTTAATAGAAAATAGAAGTAAATAGAAATAAAGAAATCCCCCCCTGTAAAATCAGGATGGTAGATATCTTACAGGGTAATTAGATTTAAAAACATAGAGAACCCCTCTAGGCAAAACCTTAAGTTACAAAAAAGATACACAGACAGAAATAGTTATTCTATTCAGCACAATTCTTTTCTCAGCCATTTAAAGAAATCATAATCTAACACATACCTAGCTAGATTACTTACTAAAAGTTCTAAGACTCCATTCCTGGTCTATCCCTGGCCAAGCACAGCATACAGACAGACCCAGACCCTTTGTTTCTCTCCCTCCTCCCAGCTTTTGAAAGTATCTTGTCTCCTCATTGGTCATTTTGGTCAGGTGCCAGCGAGGTTACCTTTAGCTTCTTAACCCTTTACAGGTGAGAGGAGCTTTCCCCTGGCCAGGAGGAATTTCAAAGGTGTTTACCCTTCCCCTTATATTTATGACACGCCCCCCAAATCTCAGCTAGGGTGAAACACTGGCTGGGATTTCTTCCTGGAGCTCTAGGAAAAACAGAGTTAATAAGACACATGCATCTCTAAATATACTACCAAGTACATAAAGACTAACAATATTTTCCACATCTTAAGGACGATTTTAACCAGTTGATTCTGGGAAACTTTCACGGGAGAGTGCATCAGCCACTTTGTTAGAAGCTCCTGAGATGTGTTGGATGTCGAAATCAAAATCTTGGAGAGCTAAACTCCACCGAAGAAGCTTTTTGTTAGTTTCTTTGACGGTGTGAAGCCATTTTAGTGCAGCATGGTCGGTTTGCAGGTGGAAACGCCGTCCCCAAACATATGGGCGTAGCTTTTCCAGAGCGTAGACAATGGCATAACATTCTTTTTCAGTGACTGACCAGTTGCTTTCCCTCTCAGACAGTTTTTTGCTGAGAAACACTACAGGGTGGAATTCTTGATCAGGTCCTTTCTGCATTAAAACTGCTCCCACACCACGCTCGGATGCATCTGTGGTTACTAGGAACGGTTTGTCAAAGTCTGGGGCCCTTAGTACAGGGTCAGACATGAGTGTCGCTTTAAGCTTGTTAAAGGCCTTCTGACACTTTCCGGTCCACTGAACAGCATTTGGCTGTTTCTTTTTGGTTAGGTCTGTCAGTGGGGCAGCGATTTGGCTGTAGTGCGGTACAAATCGTCTGTAATAACCAGCCAAGCCTAAGAAGGATTGAACCTGTTTCTTTGACTTTGGGACAGGCCACTTTTGGATAGCATCCACTTTGGCCTGTAGGGGGCTGATAGTTCCTTGACCCACTTGGTGTCCAAGGTAAGTCACTCTGTTTAGGCCTATTTGACACTTCTTAGCCTTAACAGTTAGTCCTGCCTCCCTTATGCGCTCAAGGACTTTTTGTAGATGTTCCAGGTGGTCTGCCCAGGAATCCGAAAATATGGCCACATCATCAAGGTAGGCGACTGCATATTCTCCTAATCCCGCTAGGAGACCATCTACAAGTCTTTGGAAAGTGGCGGGTGCATTTCGCAGCCCGAAAGGGAGTACATTAAATTCATACAGCCCGAGATGTGTGATGAAGGCTGACCTTTCCTTGGCAGATTCATCTAGCGGTACCTGCCAGTACCCCTTTGTTAAGTCCAAGGTAGAGATGAACTGGGCCCGTCCCAGTTTCTCTAACAGTTCATCTGTGCGTGGCATTGGATAGTTGTCTGGGCGAGTTACAGCATTTAGCTTACGGTAGTCCACGCAAAAACGTATTTCCCCATCTGGTTTGGGAACTAGAACCACTGGAGATGCCCATGCACTTTCAGAGGGGCGGATTACACCCATCTGTAACATATCGTGGATCTCCCGTTCTATAGCAGTTTTAGCTTGAGGAGACACCCGGTAAGGTTGAACCCTAATTGGGTGAGCATTACCTGTGTCAATGGAGTGGTATGCCCGTTCAGTCAGTCCTGGGGTGGCTGAGAACGTTGGCGCGTAGCTAGTGCACAGCTCCTGGATCTGCTGTCGCTGCATACGCCCAAGGGTCATGGAGAGGTTCACCTCTTCCACACCACCACCACATTTCCCTTCGTAGTAGACACCTTCAGGCCACTCAGCATCATCTTCTCCTTGGGCTGTAAACTGACAAACCTTTAATTCTCTGGAATAAAAGGGCTTTAGAGAATTAATATGGTACACCTTAGGCTTTCGGTTGGAGGTGGGGAATGCTATGAGATAATTAACAGCTCCCAGGCGCTCCTGGACCGTGAATGGCCCTTCCCACGATGCTTCCATTTTATGGGCCTGGAGCGCCCTTAAGACCATGACCTGGTCTCCTACTTTGAAGGAACGCTCTCTGGCATGTTTATCATACCAGGCTTTTTGCTCTTTTTGAGCATCCTGTAAGTTTTCTTTAGCAAGGGCTAAAGAGGTTCGGAGGGTGTTTTGTAGGTTGGTTACAAAGTCCAGAATGTTAGTTCCTGGAGAAGGTGTAAATCCCTCCCATTGCTGCTTCACCAACTGCAATGGCCCCTTAACCTCACGGCCATATACAAGTTCAAATGGGGAAAACCCTAAACTGGGATGTGGTACAGCTCTGTAGGCAAAGAGCAACTGCTGCAACACTAGGTCCCAATCATTGGAGTGCTCATTTACGAATTTACGTATCATGGCCCCCAAAGTTCCATTAAACTTCTCCACCATGCCATTTGTTTGATGGTGGTAAGGAGTGGCAACCAAGTGATTTACCCCATGAGCTTCCCAAAGGTTTTTCATAGTTCCTGCCAGGAAATTAGTCCCTGCATCGGTGAGGATGTCGGAGGGCCAACCTACCCTGGCAAAAATGTCTGCTAGTGCCTGGCACACACTTTTAGCCCTGGTGTTGCTTAGAGCTACTGCTTCCGGCCATCGGGTGGCAAAATCCATGGAAGTCAGTATGTACTGCTTTCCTCTGTGTGTCTTTTTCGGAAAAGGACCCAGAATATCCACAGCTACTCGCTGAAATGGAACTTCAATGATGGGGAGTGGTTGTAGAGGGGCTTTGACCTGGTCTTGGGGTTTTCCCACTCTTTGGCACACCTCACAAGACTGGACATAGGTAGAAACATCCTTTCCCATTCCCTCCCAGTGGAATGACCCCCCCAAACGGTCTTTGGTCCTGTTCACCCCAGCATGGCCACTAGGGTGATCGTGGGCTAAGCTCAAGAGCTTGGCCCGGTATTTAGTTGGAACTACCAACTGTCTCTGAGGATGCCAGTCTTCCTGGTGTCCACCAGAAAGAGTTTCCTTGTATAAAAGTCCTCTTTCTACAACAAACCTGGATCGATTAGAAGAGCTGAGAGGCGGTGGGTTGCTCCGTGCCGCTGTCCAAGCTCTCTGGAGGCTTTCATCTGCTTCCTGTTCGGTCTGGAACTGTTCCCTTGATGCTGGAGACATCAGTCCCTCATTGGATTGTGGACCTAGGCTTGGTCCCTCTGGAAGCAATATAGGGGATGGAGCTGTTTCTGTTGACTGTGAACCGCTCTCCGCTGGTGCACTATGTTGGGATTCAGGCTCCGGCTGAGCCTCTTGTGTAGGGTTATCGGCTGCTGCCAGTTCAGGTTCAGTGGAGCCCTCTGGTGTTGAGGTTGCAAGTACTGGATTCAGTGCTGACACAGGGTCTGGTGTTGGTTGTTCGGCTGGTTCCGGTTCTGGGACTGGTTCCGTCTGGGTCTCTGGGACTGGATCCACTACTGCTGTTGCAGACATTGGCCTAAGGTCCAGGTCCATCACCTCTGACTGGGTCCTGATAGCAGTTTCCGGAACAGAGCTAGGCCTCACGGCTTGTTTAGCCTGGCTGTGGGTGACCGTTCCCACCCTCTTGGCCTGCTTCACATGATTGGCCAAGTCTTCCCCCAACAGCATGGGGATGGGATAATCATCATAGACTGCAAAAGTCCACATTCCTGACCAGCCCTTGTACTGGACAGGCAACTTGGCTGTAGGCAAATTGAAAGAGTTGGACTTGAAGGGTTGAATCGTCACTTGGATCTCTGGGTTGATTAAATTGGGGTCCACTAAGGAAGCATGGATAGCTGACACTTGTGCTCCGGTGTCCCTCCACGCGGTGACCTTCTTCCCGCCCACACTCACAGTTTCCCTCCGCTCCAAGGGTATCTGGGAAGTATCTGGGCCTGTGGACCTCTGGTGTGATTCCGGTGCAATGAACTGTAATCTGTTGGGGTTCTTGGGGCAGTTGGCCTTTACATGCCCCAGCTCGTTACATTTAAAACATCGTCCAGCTGACGGGTCACTGGGGTGAGGAGGGTTGCTGGAGAACGGGGTGGCAGGACGATAAGGGGTCTGGAGGGTTCTTTGGGAGGTAGGTGGGGCCTTGGGCGGCCCCCGGTAATAGGGTGTGGTCTGGGGTGGTCCCTTCTGGTCTCCGCTCCAACTGCGACCAGTTTTCTTCTTCTCTGCCACCTCCACCCATCTGGCTCCAATCTCTCCTGCCTCGATTACAGTTTTGGGTTTCCCATCTAGGATGTATCTTTCTATTTCCTCAGGAACACCCTCTAAGAATTGTTCCATTTGCATTAGGAAGGGCAAATTTTCTGGAGATTCAACACTTGCTCCTGATATCCAGGCATCCCAATGTTTCACAATGTGGTAGGCATGTCGGGTAAATGACATGTCTGGTTTCCACCTTAGGGCTCTGAACCTCCGACGAGACTGCTCGGGTGTTATCCCCATTCTGACTCTCGCCTTGGATTTAAACAGTTCATACTTGTTCATGTGTTCTTTAGGCATTTCAGCTGCCACCTCAGCTAAGGGTCCACTGAGCTGCGGCCTCAGCTCTACCATGTATTGGTCAGTAGAGATGTTGTACCCAAGGCAGGCCCTTTCGAAGTTTTCTAGGAAGGCCTCAGTATCATCGCCTGCCTTGTAGGTGGGGAACTTTCTGGGATGGAAAGTGGTACTTGGAGAAGGATTACTAGGGTTTGTTGGGATATTCTGCTGAGCCTTTATCTTCTCCATCTCCTCCACATACTTCCTCTCTTTTTCCTTCTCCTCCAGTTCTTTGTCCCTCGCTTCCATAGCTCTCCTGTGAGCAGCCGCTTGGTGGTGTTCTGCCTCCCTTTCTTGTTCCTTCTTCAGCTGCATGAGTTCTATCTGTCTTTCATGTTCCCTTTGTCTTTCCTCAGCCTGAAATTTGGCTAATTCGAGCTGTAGTCGAGCTGAGGATTTGGTCATTCTAACCTCTCTGTTTTAACTAACTTTACACCCGAGGTTTAGAAATAAACAAACAAAACTTGGCTGTAAAATTTTGCTGTGCTGGAATAGAATACCTATTCTCTGATAGTGATTGTCAGCCTACAGAAAAAGACAATTCCCTTGTCTCTGCTCTGGGCCCAAATTAAAGCAAAAAACCTCCAACTACTTGGAAACCTGCTTACCCAGCCCAAAGAAAAAAAAATTCCCTTTCAAACCTGTGCTCCTTGTAAAACAAAAAAATCAAAATCCTAAAAAAAAAACCCTGCCACTTTTGTCTCCAGGCAAATGGGTAGAGCACACCCCCCCTATTTACTTTTAGGAAGAAAAGAAAAAAAAAACTCTGGGTTGGAAGACTGTGAATTTCCCTGCAGGAGTTAAGTACCCTGCCTCCAGGCAAAGAAAACCTGCAATTCACAAGATAATCCCCTTTTGTCTCTGCTTGGCCACAAAGCAGAGAAAAAACAATCTGCTTTCAGTTTCAACTGCTTTCTGGACTTCCTTTCCAAAGGAAAAAATAATTTCTTTTTAAAATCTGTATTTCTAGTTCAAAAAATCTCAACTGGATCTCAAAATGATTTCAGGTTAATCCCACCACTATGCCACCATGTCAAGGTTCCTCCCCCACTCTGAACTCTAGGGTACAGATGTGGGGACCTGCATGAAAAACCTCCTAAGCTTATCTTTACCAGCTTAGGTCAAAACTTCCCCAAGGTACAAAGTATTCCACCCGTTGTCCTTGGAATGGCCGCTACCACCACCAAACTAATACTGGTTACTGGGGAAGAGCTGTTTGGACGCGTCCTTCCCCCCAAAATACTTCCCAAAACCCTGCACCCCACTTCCTGGACAAGGTTTGGTAAAAAGCCTCACCAATTTGCATAGGTGACCACAGACCCAAACCCTTGGATCTGAGAACAATGAAAAAGCATTCAGTTTTTTACAAGAAGACTTTTAATAGAAAATAGAAGTAAATAGAAATAAAGAAATCCCCCCCTGTAAAATCAGGATGGTAGATATCTTACAGGGTAATTAGATTTAAAAACATAGAGAACCCCTCTAGGCAAAACCTTAAGTTACAAAAAAGATACACAGACAGAAATAGTTATTCTATTCAGCACAATTCTTTTCTCAGCCATTTAAAGAAATCATAATCTAACACATACCTAGCTAGATTACTTACTAAAAGTTCTAAGACTCCATTCCTGGTCTATCCCTGGCCAAGCACAGCATACAGACAGACCCAGACCCTTTGTTTCTCTCCCTCCTCCCAGCTTTTGAAAGTATCTTGTCTCCTCATTGGTCATTTTGGTCAGGTGCCAGCGAGGTTACCTTTAGCTTCTTAACCCTTTACAGGTGAGAGGAGCTTTCCCCTGGCCAGGAGGAATTTCAAAGGTGTTTACCCTTCCCCTTATATTTATGACAAAGTTGAATTTGGGCTCATAAATCACATAGGCACTTTTGAAAATACCAACTTTCATGACTACCCTCCATTAAGTTTCTAATATTTCCAAATGTAAAGTTTCTTTCAAACCTGTGGCATCACTGTTTATCTGAGGAGATGCATATCCTTCACAGTGAGTATTGCAATTTGATAGTACTCCTAGAAAGGATGTTTATCTCTGTGTGAAAGAGATTACAGTATTTGTAAATGCATCGGTAACAGTAATTTCATAAACCACACATCTCAAGTACTATATATGAATGGTGGTTTCCTACCTAAAATAGGTTTCAGAGTAACAGCCGTGTTAGTCTATATCCGCAAAAAGAAAAGGATTACTTGTGGCACCTTAGAGACTAACCAATTTATTTGAGCATGAGATTTCGTGAGCTACAGCTCACTTCATCGGATGCATACTGTGGAAACTGCAGAAGACATTATATATACAGAGACCATGAAACAATACCTCCTCCCACCCCACTCTCCTGCTGGTAATAGCTTATCTAAAGTGATCATCAAGTTGGGCCATTTCCAGCACAAATCCAGGTTTTCTCACCCTCCGCCCCCCCAGGACACCTGCCTGAGTGCTTAAATAGGGGACAGTCCCATTAAAATAGGGGACAGTCCCGGGGCGGAGGGTGAGAAAACCTGGATTTGTGCTGGAAATGGCCCAACTTGATGATCACTTTAGATAAGCTATTACCAGCAGGACAGTGGGGTGGGAGGAGGTATTGTTTCATGGTCTCTGTGTATATAATGTCTTCTGCAGTTTCCACAGTATGCATCCGATGAAGTGAGCTGTAGCTCACGAGAGCTCATGCTCAAATAAATTGGTTAGTCGCTAAGGTGCCACAAGTACTCCTTTTCTTTCTACCTAAAATAAACCATGCTATATTTCCCAGTTTCTCCAGCACCATTAACATCTTATCAGAATGTACATCAAATCTTTATATTGCCTTCTCCTCACTGACTAAGAGACAGCCACATTAAAATATAACCATTTAAAGGAAATCTCTAGTCTATTATGTCCTTGATTTAGCTACGATTGCTCAATTTATTTCTCACAAAGAGGTCACAATTAATATCTAAGGGTTTGTCTACACAGTGCAACAAGGAGTCTGGTGGCACCTTAAAAACTAACAGATTTATTTGGGCATAAGCTTTCGTGGGTAAAACAACGAGGTGTTGAGGGTGTTTTACCCATGAAAGCTTATGCCCAAATAAATCTGTTAGTCTTTAAGGTGCCACCAGACTCCTTGTTGTTTTTTGTGGATACAGACTGACACGGCTTCCCCCTGATACTCTACACAGTGCATTAGTCCATACTAGAGGGATGTACATTCTAGTGCACACTAATATGCTGCATACTAAAAGTTATGGACCCTACTGGCATGCACTAAGAGATCCCTCGTGCCTTACTATAGTACTATCTGACTACATTAATGCACACTACATAACTTTTAGTTCATGCCAGAAGGGTCCACACAGGCCAGTTAGTACAGTATGCAGCACACTAGTGCGCACTAGAATTTACATCCCTCTAGGGTAGACTAATGCACCGTGTAGACAAGCTTTAATTCTTTGCTTTTGAAAGAGTTAAACTATAAGTGACAATGACAGTATTTGGAAGACTAAATCATATGACTACATTGTTTATTTGATTGGTAGGTTTCTGATTTTATTTTATGCTTCTGGTATGTGGACAACACCACCACTCATTTCAGACATACCATTGAACAGGCATCAGAGTCACTCACTTACATTCACTCACTACTGAGCTGGGTGGGTTCAAATTGGTCACTAAATGGTGAAAGGTTCAATCACATCAGCCAGGATTTTTTGTTCAATTATATCATTTCAAATGTTCAGGCAACTTGCATATAAACACCTTTGAAATTATTATTATTAATTATTATTATTATACATTTTATTTATTGTGTATGTTAACATAAAACTTGAAGTCTATGACAAACATTGTAATAGTAAAAATAACTGGGGGTTAGAAATTATATGAATGAATCCAACATCAGACTTCGGAATCTGATAATCTAAATTTGCAAAACTAAAAGTAATGTTCATTCTGCTACTGTTTTCTTTAAGAAAAGTACAGTATTTGTATCATACACCACTATGCAAGATTTTACTGGGTTCTAAATTATGAATTTTACTTCTGATTAAAAAAAAAAGAAAAGATTGTGAAAGAGGGATGCAATAGGAACACTGCTGGCTATGTAACAAATGTGCAGATTTCTGCAAAGGACATACAGCCTTTTAGAAAGTTATTTTTAGTAATTAAAGGCTTCCTTTTGTGTATATTTCCAGATAAACTGGGGGATAGGAAGATAATTCTGGCTAAAAAGCACAATTTTCCAGACCATTTTCAGCTTTTATTTGGGATCATGCATTGCATAGTTCCACACTATTATTAGTTAATTGGCATAATAAGAATGTTTATTAAGACAAACCATAGTAGCTGAAAAATATTGTATATGAAGAAGTATTAGATAAATTCTATGCTTAATTTCAGTGAAACATTAACTGGTAATTGCTAGTTTAAACCAAATAAAAGATGCTTGAATTACAAATGACAGTGAAATTATAATACTCCTATGGACATAATTTTCACAGAGCTTAGACTTCAAGGTCTGGTCTACAGTATGTGGTTATTTCAGAATTAGCCGAGTTAATTTGAAATAAAACGGATTCCGTCCAGATGACAAAACCATTTTTTTTTTCGATTTAAAGGGCTCTTTAATCCAATTTCTGTATCCCATCTCGGCAAGTGGAGTAGCACTAAAATTGAGATCGCAGTTCCAGCTTACAGGTACCGTGGACGCAATTCGAAGTTATTGGCCTCTGGGAGCTATCCCAGAATGCTCCCTCTGGGAGCTATCCCTGACCTCTCTGGACAACACTCTCAACTCCGATGCACTAGCCAGGTAGGAAGTAAAAGCCCCATCAGCACTGGAGACTATCAGCACAGTCCACCATCACAGGCGACCATGCAGAGTCCACCATCACAAGAGACCACGCAGTCCCGGCTTCATAGACGAGCTCCAGAATGGTCTGAACGGGAGGTACTGGATCTCATTGCATGTTGGGGAGAAGAATCTGTTGTGGCAGAACTACATTCCAAAAAAAAAAAAAAAAAACGCAAATACGTACGCTAAGGTCTCCAGGGCCATGACAGAAACAGGCTACTCCAGGGACACAGGGCAGTGTTGTACAAAAATCAAGGAGCTCAGGCAAAGGCATCAAAAAGCCAGGGAGGAAAATGGGTGCTCTGGGTCACAGCCCCATACATGCTGTGAGCTGCATGCAATTATGGGGGGTGATGCCACCACTTCCCCACCACTGTCCGTGGACACCTGCAAGGGGGGAGTTGCATGGAGCAAGGAGGATGAGTTATTGGAGGACGAAGAGGAGGAGGAGGAGAAGGAAGACAGTGCACAGGCAGCAAGTGGGGAATCCGTTTTCCCCCCTAGCCAGGAACTGTTCTTAACGCTGGACCCAATAGCCTCCCCCCACTCCCAATGCAGGGTCCTGGACCATGACCCTTGTAATAAATAAAAAGGGAAGGGTAGCCAACTTTCTGTATACAGTGCTATAAAATCCCTCCTGGCCAGAGGCAAAATCCTTTCATCTGTAAAGGGTTAAGAAGCTAAGGTAATCTCGCTGGCACCTGACCCAAAATGGCCAATGAGGGGACAAGATTCTTTCAGATCTGGAGCGGGGGGCGGGGAAAGGCTTTTGTCTGTCTATCTTTGTGATACCTTTGCCAGGAACAGATCGAGGATACAAGCTCTCCAACTCCTGAAGAGTTAGTAAGTAATCTAGCTAGAAAATGCATTAGCTTTTCTTTGTGTTTTGGCTTGTAAACTTGCTGTGCTGGAGGGAATGTCTATTCCTGTTTTTGTGTCTTTTTGTAACTTAAGGTTTTGTCTAGAGGGATTCTCTATGTTTTGAATCTGACTGCCTGTAAGATTATCTTCCATTCTGGTCTTACAGAGTTGTTCTCTTATCTTTTTCTTGTTCTTCTAATAAAGTTCTGATTTTTAAGAATCTGATTGTTTTTTGGGGCCTTAAAAATCCAAGGCTGGTTTGTGCTCATCTGTTTATTCTCAAGCCTCCCCAGGAAAGGTGGTGTAAGGGGTTGGGGGGATATTTTGCAGAAATAGAAACTCCAAGTGGTCCTTTCCCTGCTCTTTGTCTAAATCACTTGGTGGTGGCAGCGTTTTACCTAATTCAAGGGCAAAGACTTTGTGCCTTGGGGAATTTTTTAACCTAAAGTGGTAGAAATAAGCTTGGGGGTCTTTCATGTGGGTCCCCACATCTGTACCCTAGAGTTCAGAGTGGGGAAGGAATCTTGACAACCCTGGAGAAAGCATGTCTGGTGAGTGAGAGCCTGATTGGAGCCATGAGGTGGGGGCGGGCTGGGGAACTAAGCCGCCCTGGGTTGTTCGCATTTAGTTTAAAGGGCTCATCCCTGCTCAGAGCCTCATCGGAGCCATGCGGTGGGTGCGGGGGCTGGTGGTGGTGCTGTGTGAAGCGATCATCCCAGAGAGCCCGTGGGCCCTCCTTTTATATGGCAAACCCACAAGGCATTGCTTGTTATGGGAAAGGGGGCCTGGCAGTTTGAAAGCATTGAAATGAATGTGGAAGAAGCAGAACCCCGCATGCCCCTAGGGCTTATCATGGCTGCCCACAAGCTGAATTCTGTTTCCTGGCCGCGTATGATGGCTTACTCACACCAGAGTGGCAGGCACTTCAGTATAAGAGGCAAAATGCAACCTTGTACAGAAAGAACATGTGCTGTGTACTATGAATTGCTTGTTTCACTGAGAAAGTGTCCCCTTTCTTCTCTAAAATGTATCTTTTAAAATACTACCCTCCCTTTTTCTCCTCCCACAGGTATAAATATTTCAACGCGGCCTCAATCTACTCCGTCCCAGAGGCTGGTCCAGATTAGAAGGCGGAAAAAATGAACTCGGGACGACATATTCACCGAACTCATGGAGTCCTCCCGCACTGATAGGGCGCAGTTGAATGCGTGGAGGCAAACAATTGCGGAGTCCCGTAAAGTGTTAAATGAACACAAAGAGAGGAGGGATGTGCGCGATGAGAGCAGGCAGGATTCTATGGTCAAGCTCATAAGGGAACAAACTGACATGCTCTGCTGTATGGTATATCTAATGCAGGAAAGGCAGCAAGACCACAGACTGCCACTTCAGCCCCTGTATAACCACCCTCCCTCCTCCCTAAGTTCCATAGCCTCCTCATCCAAATGCCCAAGAACACGGGGGGGGGGGGGAGGGGAGGAGGCTATGGGGACCCCCACACACAACCCCAGAGGATTGCACAAACAGCAGAAAGCTGGCATATCCGAAATGTTGATTTGGTTTCTGGACTTGTCATTCCCTCCTCCTCCACCCCCTACCCCACTACCCTCCTCCCTCCCCTGGTCTACCTTCTCATTTCTCTCAATGTGTTGTGCAACAAATAATAAAGAACAGTTTTTAAACAATTGTGACTTTATTTCCTTTCATATATATAGGGGGTGGGTAACTTCAAGAGAAACAAACACAACTGTCACACCGTAACCTGGACAGTCATGAAACTGGCTTTCAAAGCTTCTCTGATGCGCAGAGTGCCCTGCTGCGCTCTTCTAATTGCCCTGTTGTCTGGCTGTGTGAAATTGGCTGCCAGGCGAGTTGCCTCAACCTCCCACCCTACCATAAACATCTCCCCCTTACTCTCACAGATATTGTGGAGCACACAACAAGCAGCAATTACAATTGGAATATTGGTTGTGCTGAGATCTAACCGAGTCAGTATACTGCGCCAGCGAGCTTTTAAACATCCAAAAGCACATTCTACCACTATTCTGCACTTGCTCAGACTATAGTTGAACTGCTCCTTTCTAGTGTCCAGGGTGCCTGTGTATGGCTTCATGAGCCATGGTATTAAGGGGTAGGCTGGGTCCCCAAGGATAACTATAGACATTTCAACATCCCCAACAGTAATTTTCTGGTCTGGGAAGTAAGTCCCTTCCTGCAGCTGTTCAAACAGATCAGAGTTCCTGAAGATGCGAGCGTCATGCACCTTTCCCAGCCATCCCACTTTGATGTCGGTGAAATGTCCCTTGCGTTCCACCAGTGCTTGCAGCATCATGGAAAAGTATCCCTTGCAGTTTATGTACTGGCCGCCCCAGTGTTCTGGGGTCAAGATAGGATATGAGTTCCATCCATTGCCCTGCCGCAGTTAGGGAACCCCAGTGCATTAAAGCCATCCACAATGATCTGCACATTTCTCAAAGTCACTACCCTTGATAGCAGCTGGTCTATGATTGCATTGGCTACTTGCAGCATAGCAGCCCTCACAGTAGATTTGCCCACTCCAAACTGATTCTCGACTGACCGGTAGCTGTTGGGCATTGCAAGCTTCCACAGGGCTATGGCCACTCGCTTCTCAACTGTGAGTGCTGCTCTCATTTTGGTGTCTTTGTGCATCAGGGCAGGGGACAGCAAGTCACAAAGTTCCATGAAAGTGGCCCTACACATATGAAAGTTTCTCAGCCACTGGGAATCATCCCATACTTGCAACACTATGCTGTCCCGCCAGACTGTGCTTGTTTCCTGGGCCCAGAATGGGCGTTCCATGGCATGAACTTGGCTCAACGCCACCATGATCTCCCAATCGCCACATACCATGCTTCTAGGAATGTCTTTGTCCATGTCCTCATCATTATCGTAATCACGCTGTCATCGCTTCCTCGCCCAGTTTTGCTGGTACTGCACATACTGCTGGATAATGCGTGAGGTATTTACAATGGTCAAAACTGCAGTGGAGATCTGAGCGGGCTCCATGCTTGCCGTGCTATGGCGCCTACATGGGTAATCCTGGAAAAAGGATGTGAAACATAGGAGAGCAGCGTGGCAGTGGAAGAGGTGCTGTTCGGTTCACGAGAGCTGAAAAAAGGCGGGAAATGGTTGTCTTGTGTAGTTTTCACGGAGGCAGGAGCCCAGGACAGACAACATGGAGAAGCTCGGTAGTGTGGCAAGAGCACGAGAGCAGAGTTGGCGGCAGAAGCTGTGCTGCTCAGTTCACAATGGCCGAGCAGAGTTGGCAGCGGAAGCAGTTGATAAGGAAGAGAAGGAGTAGATACTTACAGAGATTACATAGAAAGACGAGAGGACATGCGAGGTGGATTCATAGTACCAGGAGAGAAGCGGTGCACCGTACTGCACCACCTGCTGAAAGCAGTATGGCGTCTGCACACCAAAAAAGGTGCGAAACGATTGTCTGCCGTAGCTTTCATGGTGGGAGGAGTGACTGATGACACACACCCTGAAACATTCACGAGAATGTTTTTGCCCCATCATGCACTGGGAGCTTAACACAGAATTCCAGTGGGTGGCGGGGACTGCGGGAACTGTGGGATAGCTGCCCACAGTGCACCACTCCGATATTCAATGCTAGTCTCGGTACTGTGGACACACTCCTCCGAATTCACGCGCTTTAGTTGGGACACACAAGACCGAATGTATAAAATTGCTTCTGAAAATTCGAATAGAATAATTTCAAAATAATTTCGTACTGTAGACATACCCTTAGTTGTGAAGGCCCTACATTTTCTCCAGGAAGAAGCAAGATTGTGCATATTGAATCCTGATAGCAGGTGACAACCGAACACTGTTAAACCCAACTTACATGTAGAGATTCTATTTGGTACAGTTGGATGATGGGAGAATGTTTAGCTCTTATCATAGACAGTTGCTCACATTTAGGAAGTGAATTTAATCCATTTGGTTCTAATTACAATTCATGGAGCCTTATTTCCTGGCCAGGTGTTAGAAGAATCTGTCAATACCTCTGATCACACCAAAAAATTTGTTACCAGAATCCAGAAAGAAAGAAACAAACAAAAAGGATTATGAAACACTCATGTTTTAAAGCTACCCAAGAAACTTAATTTATAACCATTTCTTATAAAGTCAATATTGAAATGTTGCTTTCTGAAATTAAACTGCAATGTTCTGAAATATTTTGTAGAGACAATTTTTGCCTCTTTTAAAAACTTTTTATTAAAACAAAGTTAAAATAAAACACTAACATACTAGACTGTCAATTAGTTATTCACGATCAGGTTAATATTCAAAAGAACCTGGCTAAAGATTCCAGCTTGCTGGCTGGAGAGCCCTCCTCCTCTGAGTATGCTAGAAAGAGGGACCAAATTTCTAAATACCCATCCTGTTTTTGGCACTTCTCTTGTGTATGTACTTGTGTAAAAGTTTTATCATTACAAGGATAGTTCATGTTCTACCAGACCACAATTCCATAGGAGGAAGGGTCACATTTTTCCAATAATGTACAATATGAAGGCTAGCTGCTAACGAAAACAAAGCAAAACAAAAGATGAAATTAATGTTTTGATCTGTTTAAAATGTAGGTAAAGAAACACTCAAAAAAGCTTGGCCTTGACTGGGAGCATGCGTAGGCTAAAGTGAGAAACTTATCTTAATTGAAATATATCTGCCCTTTGTATCTATAAGTTGTGCTGAAACTGTTAGCAAAGAGTATTGCCAACCCTCTTCTGTTAGATTGTCCTGGAGAGACATATCATAGATGTATTCAGGTATTTATTATCTTTTTCTTTAAGTGAGTTTCCTGTAACTATATCATACTAGTAAAATTCTTTTTTGTGGAGCAGAAAACCCTTTTCCTTTTTGTTCGATTGTCCATCCCAGCAGTAGGGAACACTCACCCTTGGAGCGTTGCCATGCATGTGTGAGTAATGTCACTGGTATCCTTCACTCTAGCACTTCCTGCAGGCCTTCTGCGTATCACATGGTCTTCTGTGAGGGCCAAGCCACATTATATTCAAACCAATGCTGGGGTAACCAAAGGTCCAAATGAAAATCCAAACAAATCCAAATAATTCTGCTGCTCCCTGAGGCTACTGACGGTTTCTGCTTCAACTTGCAAACCCTGTCTCAGGGGTCCCTCACACAGGCGCCTACTCTGATCCCTGTTGGTTTATATTCAGTAGAGAGTCATGCCTCCTTTAGAGTCTCTCCCTGGATCTTTCCCACTTTCCAGGGCCTGTCACAGGGATCAGTTCTAACTAGAAAGCTTCCTCAGTCTGCCAACCCCAGGCTTTTTCCAGAGAGAGGGAGGGAACACCCTATATCATCTCTCCTGGGTCTTCAACCTCAGCTGAGTTCAGCTCTGTTTAAGTACTCCTCCGCATATGAGGTCAGTCTCACTAACTCTGTTATGCCCAGCTGGGATTCCTACTTTCCCCAAGACTGAGGGATATCTGCTAGGTCCTGGGCCAGGCTGAACCCAGCTTGTCTTAAAAAGTCAGCCAGCCTGTGACAATCCCCTTAAAATTAACATCTCTTTATCATTTTAACTACATGAATATAATTTCCATTATTTATTGTAATAGATTAGCCCATATATTAATTATGTTCTTCTACATCTAGACTGGTTCTTCTTCTCTCATGCCTGTCCTATTGTTTTGATGATGCTTATTTTTGAACTATTCTGGCTCTTTTTGATCTCATTGACTCCAGGCGATTTCTTGGTGAACTGTGAGAGCAATGCCTTTGATCCCATTCAGATTGTTCATGAGCTGATTCACATATTCCCACTTTCCCTCTTATGGATCTCAGATAGACATATCTGTTCTTCTATTTAAAGGACAATTTAAACAGAAACCCTCCTTTTTACCTTATCAATATAAGGTATTATCAATATAATATAATCTTTCTAATGATTATGGTCACCTGGTATAATTCTTATCATTTTCTAAGGATTGAAATTGCCAGATCTGGGAAAACAAATTGTACAGGCTTGTTGAAAATCATCAGTCGTTCAGAATTCTCCCTAATTGTGCTCAGTATTTTATCCTTGTCTTGATAGTAGTACAGATGGATAATCACAACTTTTCATCTGGAGCTTGCTGGAGGCCTGTGGAAAAGAGATGTGTGAACTTCTCAATATGAATTTGTTATTTGTTGTCCACTTTCAGTATGTCATGGAAAATATTATTCAATGAGTCCAGCAGATTTCTCCCTTCAGTCTCCTTTGGAAACCTTTAATTCTTATGTTGTTCCTACATTCTCTATTTTCTGTGGCCTCAGCTTTAATTCTATTTCTTATTTCTTTTCTTTTTTTATTGCTTTTTTGCAATTATTTGGATTCTTTCACCTATATTAATAATGCTGTTTGATTGTATATTTAATTGTCTTTCCACATCTGATAAATCTCATTAATTTAATTATCTATATTTTTAATGCAAACCTGGATTCTTCCCTCAAATCCTCATGCATATTTCAAATTTCTAACAGCAGGTCCTCCACGTCAGCCTGTATGACCATTTCTCCATTTGCCTCTCTAGTCAGTTTGCTGATTGGGGGTTACTTTCTGTTGCGGTTACTTTCTTTGGGTGGATAGATCTTTATATTGGAGGTTTTATTTCCTTTCCTAGACATCTAGATTTTGTCTTTCCTCCTTGCTTGTTGTGCCTCTCTCTCAAGATGGCTGCAAGCATGCTTCCTTTCTCCTGCAGAGATCTCTAAAGATGGCTGCCACCACATTTCTCCTTTATTTGTCTGACCTTTACAAAATGCCCACTCCTCACTATCTCCTCCACCCAAAGTAGTACACTTTATTATGTATTTATTTATTTATTTAAAATCTCATTACATTCACCCATGGTCTCGTTATTGGATAACGAAGGTACAGTTCAACATCTCTGGGTTTGCAGATTCATTTTTAATATGTTCTGTAGGCTGATGGCACTGGATTCTGTTGCTGAATTTTCTCGTCCAGAGCCTACATTCTGGGACTGAGATCCGTCAGCTTTTTCAACTTTCTTTTAAAATCTTGGTTCACTGGTGGTTTTTCATATTTAAGGGAAAGGCTTGGTTGTTTTTTTATCTTCTTAAATCACTTTAATTTATTCTCCTTTATTGCAGAGAGCTGGATTAAGCCATCATCTTGTTTGCTGGTTTAGCCATGCCGCAATTTCCTCTATTTCTCCCCCTCCCTGTGTAACATTCCTGGGATAGAGTAGAAGGTGCTATTATCAATAATTCTCCTTATCTGAATGCACAGAGTTAGGTCTTGGAGAAATTCTTATTATCAGCTGTGATACAGTTCTTTGTACAAGATGAGCATATTACTGGTAAACTCAGTTCTGCCAGTCTCTTTCTCTATGAATCATGTTTAGTTACAGCAGTTTCCTACAGGTTATACTCACACAAACAAACAAAGAAAACATTACTTGGAACCAAAATATTACACCTCTGGGGCTCCTACACACATGTCATGGGACAGCAAGAAGCAACAGTCTATGAGGGGAGACAGTTGTTGCTGTTTATTTTCTGTGATGTATATGCCTAAAAAGGGGATAAGTGCTTCAGAACACTTTCCATGATATACCCTACTGGGTATAAGTGTGTATCTCTGTTATGTATGTTACTTTTTTATATAGCCACAAGGGACAGAGAAATCAAAACAAAACAGGAAGATATTGCTGTAAAATCACAAAACTACTTTTTTTAAAAAATGACCAGGACTCAAGTTGATAATTCCTCTTAAAAACAAACAGACAAAAGGAATAATAAAATTCCTCAAGATAATTATTCCAGCTCTAAATATTATTTAAAGTTATTATTTAGGCAAACAGCTAAGGTTTGTTTATGGTTTCATTTTATATGAATGAGAAGTAACTGCAATTACACTTCCTAGATTACAATTACAGGGTCTAACATATCTCATACTTCAGGGCTTAAATTTATTACCAACTGGGGCTCAGAAGAAATTTCTTCTTTCCATATTATTGCACAGTTAGGTGGATTGTAGAAGATTTGCACCTAACTCTGAAGTATATGGCATTGTCACGGCTAAAGACACAATATACCAGAAAATGTGGACCACAAGTGTCTCCCATTAAAGCAATTTCTATATTAATTTGGGGTGGGGAATTCTGGATTCTTAGTACTTTGGAAGACTAACATATCTATTTTGCAAAACGTCTCCTTAGAAAAAAGGATATGTGAGAAAAGGGTTGGTTTGTTTCTGAAAAACTGCTTTGCAATATACTGGAGAAGGCAAAGACAGTTGAAGTATAAACATGTCACAAATATTTTTATATATATTTGGAAAAACATTATTTTTTTCTTCTGAGGTTTTGCCAATAACAAGAATTTTAACAGCTTTCCTAACCCACATAATTAGAATGTGAAATTGGTATTTTATGTGGAATTACTGCAGGAACCCAGATTTATACACATCCTATTTGGCTCAGTACTTTGGGCAAGATCTTCAAGTCAGCTCCTTACCAGAGGACGTTGTGAAGGCCAAGATGATAACAGGGTTCAAAAAAGAACTAGATAGGTGAATAGAGGATAGGTCCATCAATGACTATTAGACAGTATGGGCGAGGATGCTGTTCCTTACCTCTGTTTGCCAGAAGCTGGGAGTGGGTGACAGGGGATGGATCACTTATTGATTACGTTCATTCCCTCTTGGGCACCTGGCACTGGCCACTATTGGAAGATAGAATACTGGGCTAGATGGACCTTTGGTCTGACCCAGTATGGCCATTTTTTTTTCTTATGTTCTTAGAAATTGTAAAAGTCCCACCAGCTCTACCTTCCTTTCCCCGCTCCTTTACATGAGGCTGTTGCATCTAACAGCATCTAGGGAGATCCTGGCTCCTGCTTGGTCTACATTTAGAAAGTCTCTGGATGTCCACTGGACCCTAGTCAGGCCTTCTTTTCAGGGCAAACATGAGAGGCCTCCTTCCAGTCGGACATAACCAAGATGAGCTTTTTACCCCTCCCTTCAGGCTTGAAACCTCTCACTAGTGTAATGGCGTGTGATGGATATACCAGGCCTTTGTGGCCCACTCCTGGAGGCCCTTCTACTCTGCTGCACCCTGTCCCAGGAAAAAACTCTCTGAGAGGAAAATAACAGCCATCTTGGGAACCAGTGAAATCTGGTCCTCCAGCAGCTCGAAGGGCTGGAGATCAGCAACAGCCAATCAAGACGCAGCAGCATGAAATAAAATAAACTGCCTGCTGTCAGAAAGGCAATTCCTGGTAGGAGCCAGAGGAACAAGGAGAGGTGCAAAGGGAGCCAGGGTGGGCTAGGACCCACTGCTAGCCACAAGCAGTGACAAGAGTTCTAAAGGGACTCTGCTGATTCAATTCTAGAGAGGGAATTTAGCCCAGCTGGGTAAGGAACTATTTTGTTTATAATTGGCCCTGAAGAGCCAGGAAGTATTTCTATTTTGAGTGCATTATACCCAAAAGAGGTTTTGGACTACCTGAGAGGGCAGAGCCAGTGAAGACCTGCAGAGGCAGGTTGATAGCCAGCAGGAGGTACTGGGCTCTGAAGAAAATGACAGCAGCTTGCCCAGATATCAAGAGGGCAGTCAAGAGGTGAGTGCAACCCATCACATAGGGTGAGACTGATTGAGCCCAAAGACTCTCAGTAACCCCTTCCTGGTGAGTGTGGCATCTGCATGCCCCACCACACGGTCTACTTCCATAGATGATACCTCCTTATCTACCTCTCAGTGCAGGACATGTGTGATTCCACTGAGAGGTTGGGAGGCTGGTCTGTTCCCAGGCCTTCCTCTCCTTACCACCAGCACAGAATGTGTATGGATCTTCTGCTGGAGAAAGGAAGGGGAAGAGGAGGATAGAATTGGACAGTCATTGGACAGAACCCTAATAAATGCCTGGAATTTGGCAGAGGTAAGAGGGGCCGTGACCATTAGCCCTCCACTCACACTAAGTGGCCTTCAACTTTAAAATCCATCCCTGTTCCCTTTTGTTCTCCCATATGTCCTATGCATCTCCATAGTATAGGTCTGATTCTCCAAGCAAGAGTACTTCCATTATAATTAATGGTGGTGTATCAGTGTAAAGTTGGAATGGAAGGAGAAGCAGGTTCCTCATTTGTGAATTTCAACTTAATTCAGAGCTCTAATCTGGATGAATAGTATGTAGAAGCAACACCTCAATAATGCAGGTTTAGTGTTTTTAACACTCTGAAACAAATAAAGTATCTGAGACCTGATGCATTTTAAACATAAATGAGGATTAGTGAAGGCTGCTTTCAGTCAGCTAAAATTTTCCTTACCCATTCTCCATTGCTAATGGTGATGCCTCCTTCTTGTTACAGAGGCCTTTAGCCGAATATAGTTTAAAAAAAACAACAACAGCTTTTGGCTGAATAGCACAATAGTGCTTCATGACAGGCAGCAATGCTCTTAGGAGAAATTTCTTTGCCTGGTGCTTTGAGTTATGAAGGCTTACCGTCATAAATTATAGCCACCACTGGTGCTGTGGTTGTAATCCTGAGTGCTCGACACACACAGGACCATAAGCAACTTGTTTTAGTACAAATGTGAATATTTGTTGAAACACAGTCACTATTGGGGATTGCACTAGATACGTATAATCATATGTGAATGCAAACAATGAGGGTCAGCATACATCTGTGCCTTTAGCATTTTGTGATGCTCTAGCAATTGCCAGAGGTGAAAGTAAGCCGGTACGCCCCAGTACGGTGTACCGGTAAGAGCTGGTGCGCCGTACCAGGACCGGCTTTCAGAGAGGGCGATTTAAAGCCCTTGGGTAGCAGCAGCGGGGCTGCAGTGGGGATTTAAAGGGCCCCGGAGCTTCAACCGCTGCTACACCCCCCCCGGGCCCTTTAAATCCCGGCCTGAGCCCTGCTGCCCAAGTCCTGGGGCAATGGCGGCGGGGCTCTGGCAGGGATTTAAAGGGCCCCGGAGCTCCAGCCGCCACTACTGCCCTGGAGCCCTTTAAATCCCTGCCAGAGCCCCGCCGCCACTACCCCAGGGCTCGGGCAGCAGGGCTCAGGCTGGGATTTAAAGGGCCCTGGGGGGGTGGGGGTAGCAGCGGTTGAAGCTCCGGGGCCCTTTAAATCCCTGCCAGAGCCCTACTGCCCGAGCCCTGGGATGGGGTGGGAGGGCTCTGGCGGGGATTTAAAGAGCCGCGGAGCTGCAGCCACGCCTACTGCCCTGGCCCTTTAAATCCCCGCTGGAGCCCTGCTGCCAAAGCCCTGGGGTAGCGGCGGTGGGGCTTTGGCAGGCATTTAAAGGGCCGGGGCGGCGGCTGGAGCCCCGGGGCCCTTTAAATCCCCGATGGAGCCCGGCCACCACTACCCCAGGGCTCGGGCAGCAAGGCTCCAGCGGGGATTTAAAGGGCTTGGGGCTCCGGCAGCTGCTACCACAGCAGAGCCCCAGGCCCTTTAAAGCTCTGCCAGAGCCCAGAGCCCTGGGGTAGCGGTGGCAGCCGGGAGCCCCCAGGGCTCCTCAGTGATTTAAAGGGTCCTGGGCTCTGCTGTGGTAGCAGCAGCTGAATCCCTGGGCCCTTTAAATCGCCCCCGTGCCCCGGGGCTCCCAGCCACCTCTGCAGCTGGTAGCTCGGGGGTGATTTAAAGGGCCCCAGGCTCCCAGCCGCCAATATCGCAGCTGGAGCCCTGGCCCTTTAAATCAAGATTTAAAGGGCCTGGGGATTTAAGGCCCTGCCTCTTCCGGTTGAGGCCCCGCCCCCTGCTCAGGACTCGGGCGTACCGGTAAGTCCTCTAACTTACTTTCACCCCGGCAATTGCTATCATATTTCACAAAGTTGAAAATTGTTTAAGGTAAGGTGAAGGCAGACACTAGTTTGTACTAGATTTGAGATGAGCCAAAAGTCCATTGCATTAAACCACTCTGCTTGTTAAGTCACTGAAGCAATTAATGTTAAACTGAAATTCCCAGGCTGCTCATATATGCACTCATTCTTGCGATTTGTTCTTAAATCTTCTGTGTGCTAACCCTTAGGGAATGTACTGAACTGCACAACTAAGTCTTCCATATGAAATGGCTGTTTTTAGTATAACCAAGCTCATCACATTTTTAAGAGAAGAGTATTTTTTTAAAAATTATTGGTTAGTTGAAATCCATTTTCTATTTTTTTCTACCTTCTCCTTTGCATGAAAAGTTAGCTTCAATAAATATAGGCAAGCAATTGGCTGGATTTTGGCAAAGCAGCCACCAGCCACTCAGATTTACTGAGCTACCATCTTATTCTCTCTTAAAACCTCACTGCCTCCAGTGCAAACACCACACAAGCTTATACAAATAACTTAGAATTAAAATATTGTTGTTCCCAGGCATGGATTTCAATGAATCTATCTTTTCTGTAAATACCTTTTATTTGAGTTCTCCAGGGCAATGACTTGTTTCCCTGAAACGCTGTAAAGTGCCAGGCTCATTGTTGATACTAAACAAATAGTATTTGGCCAGATTCTACCACCCTTGCTTAAAGTGAGTAGTTCTCTATTCTGAAAATCTCAACCAAATAATATAATTGGGTGGATGATTTGGTCACATGACAGAGGCTTAAATTGTTAGGTTACCTCATTGTTGTTGTTATCCTTTTCGGGCTTGTTTTCATGGTGAAGTATGTGCTCTATGGCAGGGATTTCTAAAGCACACTGTGATGCACATTAATTGGTCCATGTAGACCATGCTGGTGTGCTTTAGCATAGCACTGTTTGAAACAGTACTACATTAAAGTGCTCCGGGGAATCTTTAGTACACACCAGAATATTAACTGATGAAAATCGCTTTTTAAAAAATAAGTATTATTATTATTATTATTACTCCTTTTTCCACTGAGCTTTTAGGAAAAGATAATATGGTTCTATCTGACCATGGTTTGTGGTGAAATCCTGACTCTGTTTAAGTTAATGGGAATTTTATTATTGATTTCAGGGGGGCCAGGATTTCACTCTTGAACTGCAAAGCAGATTTCGTCTCATCATGTCACAAATATATTACTGTTCCAAACTGAAAGGGTTAGGCTGCTGAAGTGGATTAATTCTTGATGGGAGAGAAATACACTGACAGACCTATTCAAAATCTCCAGAAAAAAATTGCTTCTCTACTTACACAAAGTTCCTTCTTGTCTGCTTTGTCACTTTCCATTTTACCCCTGTCCCAAATACATTAAAAAGGCACTTGGTCTGTCACTCAAAACCTGGTGCCAGGCTGCCTAGCCTAGTAAAAGAAAACTATTACAACTTATTATATTTGAAAGAAGCCTTTGCTTTTTGACACAATGTTCAACTGTTCCAACCGTTTAGCTTGAATTATTACGGCCAACCCATTCAGACATTCAGCTATTTCTCTTACATTTAACCATTTTATGGAGATTTTTATTTAATTTCCATAATCCATTTCTTTACTATCTGTATCAGATACGTTACTAGGGTGAGTATCAACCACACCTCTAAAGATTTGTTTCTTTTTTAAATTACGGCAGATATATTAGGAAAAATATGGTATTACATGAACTGCCAGAAAACACCACAACACAGATAGCACAATAGGGTGTTGGCCCATGACTAGGGTTCCTTGACAGTGATGCAAAGAATAAATAATAGTTACAATGGAAAAGTCTTGCTGAACTTCAGTTAGATTCAGGTTGTGATCAGGCTTTAAAAAAAGATTAAATGCCAAAGCCACAAAGAAAGTGAGAAGTAATAGAACCACTTGCAGATTCCAAAGGGCAAATGAGGCTGAACAGGTGCAATTAGTTGTATATAAAATATTGCATATGATGAACTCCCCAGAAGATCTCATTAATTGATGAAATTTACCTTTTTGAATGTATTCATTCAGATCTATTGCTCTTGATTTCTTTGTTACAATTGTATAGTCTGAGATTAATAAAATTAGCACATTTATGAAAAGTAATAGCATTAACTCTATATTTTAGCAAAACCAATACTTTCTAAGTCTTCCCCCGCTTCATCTGATTTTAGTGTTTGTTTTGTGTTGGCTTTGTTGGTGTTGTACACAAATGAGACTAATACATCTTTACATGTTATCTGTTCTTTGATTCTTTCATAATTGTCTATATGAACAAACATTTTTATATGGGAAACTTTTATAAGACTTTGTGAGTCAATGTGTATTTCATTAGCTAGAGGGGACTATAATTTTATGGAGAAGGACTTGCACCTCTGTTGATATGTTGTGTTGGAAAAGCAGCAGATCCAGTGTGATCATCCAGAATGACTGGGTGGAATGAAGGAGGTTGTGAAAGAGAGGAAGCTCAAATGCCTGTGCACTTAGTCTATGAGGATTCATTGATAGTTTAATCTAGAGGTGGGAACTACGGCCCACAGGCCGCATCTGGCTCGCCAGCCACTTGAAGCCGGCCCTCAAGCTTCTGCTGGGGAGCAGGGTCTGGCATGGCCCCCCTCCAGCTCCTACGTGCTCCAATAGCCCCTCTCCAGGAACTGTAGTGGCTAGATGAGAGAATCCTGAAACTGCTTGAGGAATCTTTGCTAGGAGCTGCCTGCATTGTCTGAAGCTAGTGCACCTGTGAGGGCTGCATGTATATGTGAAAAGGAGACTCCTCCCACCTCCAAAATTACCTTTTGTTTGAACTTAGACACTTTTTACAAAATGTTTGACAACAGACTAAAATGTGAGCCATTCTAACACACATTCACAATCCCTGCATTTTATTCTTCAAATGGCGGGGGGTGGAGGGGAGCCTGTATTATGTCTCCATTTACATTGGTTGTTCAATGCAAATAACATGATGTTCTGTAATTTGTGAATAATATTTCTGAAATCATTACACTTTACTGGAATGCAATTTTACTTGAGACAGAAATAAAATATTTGGTTATGATTCTATAGGTTGTGATTCTATAATCACAAAGAACAAATAGCTTGATGGGTACTAAACCAAAAACAGTATTATACTCACACTTATCAGTGTCCCAGCTGAACTCATGGCAATACTGAAGACTTATTCAAAGAAGTGAATGAAATGACACATGTATTTTCTCTGTGAAATGACAGAGATGTTCGATGCATACTTAGCTGTTTACAACAGCATTTGTGACACAATAAAATTATTATGACATTAATTATTTTTTGTCTCTCAAAGCAGTTGGGTTTTCCATGTTAGATTCTATTGCTGTTTAGAAGGAAGCAGAGGCTAGGGACTCAAAGGAGTCTGAATTGAGTGCCAAACAAAGGAGCTTTCTATAATGTCCTTTGGACTATGTAATGTCCCTTGTGACTTTTTCAGAGGTTATTAAACAATATTCTGGACACCATTACATAGTTATTATGCTTCATTTACCTTAATATCACTTGCGTAAAATTTAAGGTATTTAAGAAAGAACCATCATATTCTGATTAACATTTGACACACTCAAGCAGCTAATTTTAAAAATACTGCTAAAATACTGTCATTTTAAAAAGCAGGTGCTTTTATTTGCATATGAACTAAACTGGTCTTAAAAGAAACCTTTCAGAGAATCTTAATTGTTAACAAAATTCACATGTATACTTAAATGTTATAACTTGATGGAGTTTTTTTTAAAAAAAATCCATTCCTTTCTTTATTTAACTGCTATGACCAAAAATAGATGGAATCATACAGAACACCGAAGAATACAGCTCCCAGCTCTGTTTGGTTTTTATGGTAGCAGCTCTTGCAGAATGCTGAACTGAACTCCACTATTCTTGGGTTCATGCTCAGAAATCCAGCTCCTGGTGCAACTGCTACCGATTGACAAGCCTTTTGAACTCTGCCAGTCAAAAACACTCCAGCTTATAAGCAATAACCCCACACAGTTGCTGCACTACTTAAAGCTCCTTATTTGATATGAATTGTCTCCAATTATTCTCCACAGCCTCCAAGGAAGATTCCTTTCAGGGAATTATTGTTGAAGTCCACAGCACAATAACAGATTACTTGGGTTCTGTGTAGGGAACAGGATTTGCCCGACTGGATTTTTCTCGAATTTGTCTCTAATTATGAAACTTCAGGAAGGAAGGCATCAGTTCATTTGGAGTGAAGGTAGCTTCTTGTTTTGTGGGTTTTTTTTCAATTTTGTGCAAACGTAGTGCTTTGAAAAGGAACTGGAGCTACTCTTCTGGGTTCTCTTTATTCACAGAACAAGTATGTCAAGTGCGGAATAGACATAGAATATTCAGGCTCTGTAACATAGCTTCACCAATGTACCTGTACACTCAACAGGAGAGTCCGCACTGTCTTTACTGCACTTCTCTCAGCCATTGACCTTTAGGCTGAGGTTGCCAACAATTTTTTCAGAGAGTTTAAGGCCAGAAGGGATTATTGAATCATCCACTCTGACTCCAAGAAAATGGAGACGCCAGGAACGATTCATGTTATCTAGGTCATTTGTTAGTGCTAATAGTAGAGATGGTTTCCCTGTGTGGAAGCTTATCCACAGAGAACAATACTAAGACTCTCATCTGATGAGAGCAACTTTTGGTATCTACAGTGTGGGCTGAAGAAGGTTGTTTCTAGCACAGAGTGAGGCTCAGAAAGAGAAGTCATTGATAAGTTAAGACCCGTGACGTTGTAAGTCTCAGCTTTTATATGGCACTTGTTGAAAGAATCACTGTGCATATAACAGGTACCTGGAAATCTGTCTGCCTGCACTGATTCCAGCTAAGTATTGTAGAGATGGGAGTGCTGCTATATTGTAGAAATATGGTACAATGAGATTGTTCTCTTATTTTAGATAGAATCTCTTTTAAAAGTAGGAGAATGTTATTGTCCATCATTAAGTGATAGAAATCTTCTATTAATAGCTCTATAGAAGAAAGTTAATTATTCAAACCGGTCATGCAATCTTAGTGTCTTTAGAAATTCTATAATCACAAAGAACAAATAGCTTGATGGGTACTAAGCCTAAAACAGTATTATATTCTCACTTATCAGTGTCTCAGCTGAACTCTAGGGGTACTGAAGACTTATTCAAAGAAGCGTGTTTTGAGACTTGAGGTAGGCTCTTCATGAAGCAAGAGAGCAAGGGCCTTTCATCAATTTCTCTAAAGTCTTAACAGATTCCGTATACAGGTATCTAGTAAGATGTAAAACTAAAAACAGCTAACTATTATTTCAAAAATACTACAGCAATCACACCAATCCCTACGGTAGCATTATTTTAGTGGTATGTTTTGGACCATTAAAAGCATAAAACTGTAGTAATCTTTCTTTTTTTATAAGAGACCTATCTTCTTTTCTGAACTGGACAACATGCCTCTGCGCAACATTCTATGGTAGAAGTTCAAAAAGAATATTTCAGATATCACATCCATCAGGTAGAAAAGTCCAATGGAGTGAGGTTTGTTTGGAATTTAGTTGTTTCAAAGCCACTGCTAAAGTATACAAAAAAAAAAATATAATTGATCATAATGGTCCCTTCTGACCTAAATATCTATGAATCTATGAAATATTTCAGCTGTGGATGAACATTTATATACACAGACACTGCCTGACAACCTAAACATAGAGGTTTTATGCTCACCTGTCACTTAAACTCTTGATCATGTTATCAGTAACAAAAGCAAAGAATTCTTGAAAAGCTTGTTGGGTACAATGTTAGCTAGATATTGACAAAATGCTTCAGGAATGATAGTAAATGTTCTGTAGGGAAAGGATCAAAACAGAAACCTTAAGGACCTTTGAGACTACCTACTTTCTGAATTACGATTGAAATAGTTTTGTCCTATCTCTTTAAGCGACTCTTAAACCATTTTTAGTATCAGTGCAGTAGGGTGGTGCTGAAAACCTTTTCAGCAGTGGTTCAATTTCCTAGTGTAAATATGGCTTTCTATAGGTTTTTGTTGATGTACAGAGCTTTCCCTCAATCAGAACTTGGTAATCATTTTTACTGATCATCGTGGATCAGTCTGCTAACCTGTCAGCATGTTTTAACAGATTCAGATTATCAGAAGAATTTCTTCCCCGTTAAGAGATTTATTGTGAATCTGATGTTTTCAAGACTATTTTTAAGATTTAAGACCCTAAATATTCCATTAGAGCCTTAATCAAATCATGTGGTGAACTGATTTCACTGGACTAAAAAAACTGGTCTCACTGTTTGAAGACAACAGTTAGTGTTTATATAGTGATCCCAACCTTACTTTTGGCTGTACTGTAATCTCTTTAGGTATGTCTTCTCTGAAGAGTTCACCCTGAGTCTGAGCTCCTGGATTAGTATAGCCTGAGGGTGAGCAGCCACACTACAAAGCCACACCTGAGTTAATTATTACTTGTATTATCCTAGCATCTAGGGCCCCTAGTCATACCAGGACACTGTGTGCTAGGCACTGTACAGACACAGAATAAAAGACAGTGCCTGCCCCAAGGGGCCTACATCCATGTAAAAAACAAGAGAACAAATGGGGGCTATGGGGAACCACATCTTCCATAATTTTTCAAAGACAATCACATGGCTATAGAACGGAAGTACAAATAAACAATGAGGTCATATCAATCAGCATGATAAGCAGGGTTTTTGTCCTTACTGGTGCTGAACTCCAGTTAGATGTTAGGGCGTGTGGGGGCATATTCCATGGTGTTTTGTGCGGCAGTAAGCTGAGTTGCTCTGATTCTTTCCCAGTGGATTGTGGGAGAACTTGTCTGTCTCTCTGGGTACTTGGAGGGGCGGGGGGGATTGCAGGAAGGCACTGGAAGACTGTTTAGCCTGCCTCTTTCCTGGAAAGTGGATGGGTTACCAGTCTGAGTGAAAACTTCACTGTTTTTTAGCCTGTACCCTCTATCCAGGTTGAAAATTTGGTGAGAGGGTTTTGTGTGTGTGTGTGGGAGGAGGGTTAGGGGCAACACTTGAGAAAGAACCTGGGTTAACCCTTTAGTAAAGACATAACTTTTATGCTGTGTCACCAGTGCAAATCAACCCGGAAGCATGAGTAGGCTGCCAAAGGAAGATCACCCCAGGATGATGGTTTAAGCCTTTGATGGTATAAAGCTGGCATAATTGCTCTTACACAACCCCCTATCTGTGGCTGATATGGCTTCTTGTGCCTGTGCCCTGGTGATGTTATTAAGGAGTCATTGGCAACTGGCACCACTAAAAACAGATTTCAGGATGTTGTATCTATAGTGGGGGAGTTGGAAATTGCATACCTGGCCCAGAGTTAAAGCCACCTTTATACCCCTCCTCCTGAGTTGCAAATTATTCTCTTCTGCCACAAGCCAGGGTCAGGACCATAATATTTAATTTCTAGTCTACAGTCTGCCCTAATAGTAGACAAACTTTCAAATCACCTAACCTACAGTATTTCCTTATATCTGAAGTACTAGGCAAGAACTGGTATAGATACTCACATGTCCTACACGAGGGCAGTTACACCCATTGGGGGCTCCTTTCTAATATCTATCTCTCTATCTATCTCAGACAGAGGCTCTGAACTGAACTGAAATCCAGTCCTCAGCCAATAAGCAGTGCTGTTCAGAAAGTTTTTCTCTCTCAGCCCCGCCCCCTTGGAAAACTTTGATTTTTCATTGGAAAATCAAACCCCAAACGTTTTCTGTATTCATCTAAAAACTTTTGAGTTTTCAATTTTTTGTTGAAAAGTTGAGATTTTCTGTGCTAAGCAGGCACTGGAAAAAAGTGTTTTATTGAAAAAAACAATTCTCTGTCAAAACAATTTCACCAGAAAATTTTCCACCAATCCCACTGAGAAGCATTATCTAACACTCCAAGATTCTGCTCAGCCAGAGTCTAATGATTTAAGCTGCTGAGAGCTTAGCACCTGCAACTCCCACTGAAATCATTGGGAAGTAAATATGCTCACCATCTAACACTCAGTACCTTGCAGGATCTGGTCCCGAGGCACAATATAACTGAGACTTCTAGGAAAGGAGGGAAATAATTTGGTGGTGACTTAAGTTACTGCATCAAAGTGTTAGTACCTGTTAGTAAATATTAATCCTTTTAGTCCTGTTTTTTTTTGTCTATGCTTTAGAATTTTTGTGATATTAACAGAGTATGTTGAATTCTAAGACCCAGAACACTGGTCCTTGACCACTAGGTAGCCCTATTCAATTGAGAACGTATAGAAATGACATCAGAACACATTTGTTTAAAATCCCTATATAATGACACTGGTGTGGCAACTTAGTTGGGGAATGAATTGCCGGTCCCACCAGATTCAGTGAAGAAGAGATACAGACAGCTTTTTATCTTAAAAATCAGGGTGGAAAGGTATCTGTTTTGTCTATTTTGTATAGTGCTGTGCTAATCTCTGATAATCTTTCATTAAATAATTCCAGTTCAGCCTATTTGACAATCTTGAGTTGTCCTTAACTCAGACAGACAACAAAAGGTAACCATAGCTATATAATCAAGATATGCCAAATTCTAAATCTCATGTGTTCAGTCAGAATTTCAAATGTTTAATTTGAATATATATAATTTTGTCAAATCTTTGTGTCAGATCAGAATGTTGTGAAGAACGTAAGACTTTAGGAAACTTTAATTTGATAATGCACTAACCTCTATCAATCGAAAAAAAAAATTATACTACAAAATTCACCAATTCACACAAATTTGTGATTGAGCTCTGGAGTTAAAATACATGTATTATCAATATGAAAAGATCTCCCCAAGATTAAGCATGTCATTAAGGTTTGTAATACCTCATCTCACCATTCTTGTAATCCCCCAACACAGGAAAAATCAACATGAAAACCTAATTTAAAAATACAAGTCTGTTTGAGACTAGTATTTTGTTCTGATACTCATTGGGCAATCTGACACTCATGACGCATCGATCACCTTGAAAGCATACTTGAATAGCTTTTTCAAATTTTAAGTTATTAAAACCTGTGCCTATGTGGCATGAAAATATAGTTCTATTAGAGCTTGTGTGAGGAATAAAAAAAGGACCCTCTTGGAAAAGAAATAAGTACATTTTAATTAGAATGAACATAAGACTAACAGATCAAATACATTGTCCTGTATGTCCATTATATAGAAACTATTGAGGCCTTAAAAAAAGTTTCAGTTAATTAAGCCAGACATAAGATGTGTGAGCAAGGACAGAGAAAGAAAAATGTGTGAGAATGACCTGCTATAGCTATCAGTTCAAGGAGGTTTCAGTTGCATGTACGTCATCCACCAACGCACTAATTGTTCTAATGGCAGGCACACCACGCACATTCTCTTTTGTTTTGTTTTTAAAGCAACCGAAAAAAAAAATAAAAAAGCTGTTCCATTACTACAAGTAATTACTTATACGTTTTAAGTTCTGCCAGGTATAGAAAAATCAAGACTGTATTGTACCAGCCTATAAATGCATATTTGAACCATATCTGCATTCAGATATGAGATTTTTCTGCCATCACCGATAGTTTAGGTTTTTTTTCTCTTTCTGGGAAGGAGAGGAGACATCAGGACAGAGTTGATAGGGAAATAAAATAGACTGAAAATATATTGCAATGTTAACACCCCCACTTTGTGTGTCTGGTTACATTCTTATTTATCTGATTCTTTTACAGTGATTGGCAAGATTAGAAATGGGTTAAAATAAATTAGTAATTGATACATTTTACTAGAAAGCCTGGTGAATTCTTGATTTATTCCACCTTCTAATAGCCATAGTATATTTGCTCTGCTTTATTATACCTGTGTGACCAAAAAACTGGTAGCAGACTTATTACAAATAAAGTTTTATATAAGATTTTTGCCAAAAGCTGGGAATGGGCGACAGGGCATGGATCACTTAATGATTACATGTTCCGTTCATTCCCTCTGGGGCACCTGGCACTGTCCACTGTCAGAAGACAGGATACTGGGTAAGATGGACCTTTGGTCTGACCCAGTATGACCATTCTTATGTTCTTATGTTAAGACAGTAAACACATGGAAAACTGACAGATCAGGTCACATCCTTCCTATAGTAATAGTATATTCAATAACAAGTTTTGAGTATTTGGCCAATAATAAACATGTAAATCCTCTTTTGATTACATGAGGAGGAGGTAATTACAGTACAATGAACTATCAACGTCTTGAATGGTTCCTTCTTTTTGAAACGCTAGGCAGTTGTTTTAAGTGGAGGGTTAATTTATGGGATAGGATGATGTTTGTCTTACTTCACCCATCAAGACTTTTGAAATCATGTTCTCTTCTGTATGCAGCCAATCCTACGAACACCCACATATGAATAATAGCACTCCCAATTAAGTCAATATGAGTACTAACACGATTAAAGCAACCTACATGTGTAAAGCTAGGTCTACACTAGTGACTATACATGCTGACACGTGTATTATTGTGCCATAAGCCTTCTATTGTCCACATCTGAACCCCAGAAGCTTCAGTGTGGAGGAGAGTGTGTGACAAAAAAGCTAGCATGCATCAGGGGTGTCGGTATGTACACACCTCTACTGTGGTATGGTCCTGTGTCCCTGCTGCAGTGCAGCGTGGATAGTGGCAAAGGGCATATACCAGGTCCAGATAGTCTAAAGGCCTATTATCACAATGCATTGAATCATTTCCTGCCTGACTCTTACCCAATGTATAAAATCCTCACCCTCCCCGCCCCATTGTCAGTGTCAGTAACGAGTTGCACCGACTACTTCAGAACAGTTGCTACACTCTGATCAGTACAGTTAACAGGGATCATGTTCCCAGAGCTGCTGCCTGGTCCACCAGACACACCCAAGTGCTTATCAGTGTGTGATTGGAGTACACTGTCCTCCAAAACTTTGTCCAATGCATCAGGAATATTCCCATGTACCAGAAGATTTCACAGAGGCTGGAAGAGATAGGCATTTATTGAACTCCATACAAGTTCCAGGAAGTCATGAAGAACCTGAGGCTCCTGTACCTGAAGATGAAGGACTCCAGGAGGGATCTTCTTATACACCCATGATACAACAAGATGAACCAGGTACTCTCTAGGACTCCCAATACAGAGCTTGAAGTGGCATATGACCTTCTCTGCAACCCCACCAGCCAGAAAGGACCTCTGAGGAAGTCCCGGGAAATCTGGAAGAAGAGAAGCATGTGATTCTACATCTCTACCTTGTGGAGCTGATTGAGCAGCCCTTTCCCTCCCTCCAGGAGCCCAAGGAGACCTCTGAGCCACTGCAGGAACTAGAATCTGAGACTGGTAAGTTTTACAATAGAGCCCCACTCTCCCTGCCAATATCACTTCTTGCTCTGATGCTGCATTTATGAAGTGCAGCCACCCTCTGTTCAATCGCAAAATGATTCCTGCGCAAGACTCTGCTATAAATCAATTATTTTGTAGAAATGCCATGAACCACTCTTGTGCATTTAGTGGAAACTATAACAAATATTATTGATGAACAGTCATTTTTTCCCCTGTGTCTGTGCATTTCTTGGCCTGCATGCAAGTAGCAATGGTCCTGGGGCTGTGTGGGCCAAGGAAAAGGGAGGGAGGAGGTCAGTTTGGAAAGGCTCTGGTTGTAGGACAGTTGTAGAAAACTTGTGGTTGTTCAAAAATTGACTCTCCCCTCACCTCTGTCTTCTTGTCTCTTATGAGCAGGAGCTTCATGGAATTTGTGGGGTAGGGGCTGAGTGGGTTAGGTGTGAGCTCACTTAGGTCAGGGAAGGGAAAGGGAACGGGAACCCTTTGGTTGTCCGATGAACATCACAGCAGTCTTTTCTTCCTGTGAACATTAGAAATGTGTGCGTTTTATGGTTCCCAGTGCCTGATGTCTGGCTGCTCCCTTCTCTGAGTCAGACTGTAGAAACACAATGCTGTTTCCCTTTGCAGTGAAGAGACAAATGGCTTCCAGTGTTCATTGGAAAATTCAGGGAACACAATACAATTGTGGTGTGACTTTTTCCTGTCCCTTTTATCATTGTTCTCTGGACAAAGGGACTGGATTTTCTGGTGATGTGGGGGGAGGTTAGGCAGTGGGTCGGGGGATGTTCTTAATAGTTTGCTTTTCCTTGTCCATGGGAACTCTGTTTACTAGTTCAGAAAACCGTCATTTTATTCTAATTGCCTCCCAGTCCTGTAACCATATCTCAGCTAATTTTTGATGGAACAGAAATTCAGCTGGTTCTTCAAGTTAAATGGCAGTTCAAATGTACTTGGTCCAACTTCATAGGTGACCATACCGCTCCATTCAGCTTTATGTACAGGTTGTGACCATTAGCAGAAACATCTCTCTGACATAGATTTCCAAATCTCCGCCCCCCCCCAGGGCTGGAAAGCACCTCTCTTTTCCATTCTGGTACCATGGAAACTGCTATGTTCTCCAAATGATGGCAAGCTTTAAAGAAGAAATCATAATTGGTAATGTAACTTTTAGAAATAATTGAACCCCACTCCAGCCACGGTCTTGATACAGTGCAAGCAATATATATATATATATATATATATATATATATATATATATTGTAATTACTATAGGTATCTTACCATTATTATTCTCTGCTCCTTTCTTGCAGGCTGCAAAAGTTGTTTGAGAATGAAGGAGAGTGTAACAGTTGCATTCCTGAAATGCTAAAAAAAGTTATTAATATTGTGGGCTTTGGCAAGATAGCTATGGAACTGTGTCAAAACCAGCCACAGCCCAAACCCATAACCAAAGCTAATGCTCTAGTGGAGGCACCCTCACACAATTGTCTGCAGTGAATATGTGTAAACATCAGTTGCAGAGGCTCAAAATACAAAGGTATGTGGGCACACAATGTGCCAGTGTAATCTTCCACTTTCCCCACTGCAGCATAGGGTGACATGTCCCTCAGCACACTCATAGAAGTTGCCTTCTTGTTCCTGGCTGAGCATACAGCTTCCCATATTTCCCTTGCCTGCTGGGAAGCAGGATCATTGTGCATGTGGGTGGAATCTTGTTCTTTGTACAAGCTCTGCAAACCCATTTGGTCATGTGCCCACTCTATTCAGAAGTATTCCCCTTTTCCTTCACATATATTAAGATGGGCACAGCACACCACAATTATGCAAACCACATTGGCCACATTGGTGCTCAGGCATCACCAACAAGCTTTCAGACACCCAAAAGCACACTCATCAACCATTCTGCAGGTATGCTGTAGTTGAATTCCATTTTGGCTGGTCATTGATGCCAGGGTATGGCTCCGTAAGCCAAATTAGGAGCAGGTATTCAGGGTACCCCAAAATAACTGGCACACTGTACATAACCATGTTTTTTTTTTTCCTGGGGATTAAACTACAACTACAATACAGATCTCCTGAGCACCCTGGTGTCATATGGAATTTTTGTGGGTGTCCAACGTTGATGTTTCTGCACTGACACCTGTGGTCCACAAAGCCTTGCAGAATGAGTGAATAGTAACTTTTTTGGTTCACATATTTACTTTTTTTATTTAGGTGGGCAAAGTATGGGGCTATTCATGCCATCCATAGCTCCTACACACTTTGGAAACCCCATTCACTGCAACAGAGCTATAATTTCTGGTACCTGTGTTATAGCAATCACCCGTAGGCTGATGAGTACTGATAGCTTGGCAAACTTGTACAACCATCATGCTGATGCTGAGAGTGAGTTTCCTGACCCCAAACTGCTTTGCAACTGACATATTTCCCAAATGATGTGATCACATCACACCATGCCAGTTCTCCTGAACCGGAAGCAATGATCCACCTATGGGCACACCATGGCAATTTTGGCAGTGACAACATTGGCTCCATGGGACCACAGTGTATTATCACTCACCCTTTTGGTCAGCCATTTGAGGCATGTCAAAGTTCTGACTTGATTCCATCACGTATCTAGTGTATAAAGTACAAGACCTCATGAATATTTTCCCCATGACAAATAGCAGAAGCAGAATCACATCATCCAGCACTGGATCCACATCTTCTGCCAGAAGAGAAAGGTGAGTGGAAGTTGTCAACGCCAAATGTGTGAAGGCAGCAGATAAGTTCAGTGACATGCAGCAAGGTGGTTCCTAGAGTGTCTCCTGTGATACATAGAAGTCTGGGATATTGCCCCTGAAATGGTAACACTAACATCACTTACCAACTATCAGCAGTGTGAACATGGGTATATGCATGTATTTAGTTTGCACACGTGCCCAGCGCAGCATATGCAGTCACTTGGCACAGCTTCGGGTTAAGTGTGCTATCAGTATATGGACGACTACCCATATATGCTCAAAAGTGTAGATGTCTCCTAAATGTTTACAAAATCAAGCCCTATATTATGAGTTGTGGTAGCTTGTTTAGCCTTAAGAGAAGAATTTAGCAAATGGAAGAAAAGAAGCTATAAACAGATGAGGGGAAAATGACTGTTTTGTGTTTGAAAGAGAACACTGAGTTTATCCAAGGTTAATTTGGAAGGGAAATCTTTGCTGTAATTCAGTGAATATGCAAGCATGAATTTTGGTGGTATTTCCACCCTCTGTTCAAATTCTGTAAGCAAGAAGGATATATTTGTAAATAAAAGTAGATTAGGATAATAAAATTTCATGTGCACTGTGCACTCATATTTTCTAATTGAAACAACCCAGTTTTCAAGTCCTAACATACAAACTGTTTGATGCTCTAACTTAAAGTTAAATTTGAGACCTTGCAGACAGGCAGCCTGATCTACTAGATAAAGCATGGCAGGACCAGACCCTCTGCTTCTGTAAAGTGACATCACTTTATTGAACTCAGCCAGCTGAAAATGAGGCCATAGAAGTTCCAATCCCACCACTACTACTGACTTGCTTGCTGTCTTTCGGTCAAGTCACTTTAAAATTTCTGGACTAAATTTAGCTTTGGTGTAAATTGGCATATTTCCAGCAAATTCACCTACTTACTCACAGGCATGAGTAAACATGTTCCTCTGCATTCTGTCTTTTCCCCAGCCTGTAAAATGGGGCCATTAATTTCCCATTTGCAAGGCTATTGAGAAGATTGATTAATCATTGTTAGATGAGTGCTATGAAGATGCAAAGTGCTAGATAAAGGATAACTATTACACAACTATTCTTACTGCAAGTGAAAGCTATGTTTTGTTGGATGGATATAGAATTTTTTAACTTAATTCAGTTTGGTGTGTTTGTTTTTTCCTTTTTCTGGCCATTTAAAATCTTCACACAACTCATTTTTTCATCAGCTGGAACATAAATGCTCCCATGTAAGTACAAAGAGATGCTCAGATATATTTTATTTTTAAAGGCACATTGAATACATTATGGGAATCTGTTTTTTCACAATGGATATATTCTATATTAGGTAAAGTAAATCATTTTCTCACTGTTGTCCACTATTAGGCCAAAATAGTTTGAGCCCCCCGGTGAGACTCATCTGTATGCAGAAACTGAATTCTTGATGCTTTATGGAGCGCATTTTCAAACAAGCATCATTCTTACTAGATAAATGAGATTTTATGAAATTGCAAAATGTGCCTTAAAAAGCATAATGGTTTTAAAACATTTTAATTAGCTATTTAGTCTACAGCTGTTGATTTGCCATCATCAAGTATGCATAATTTCTCTACTAACAATAGTGTCTGGACATTTTAAGAGCTCATAACACTGCCTTGTACTAGTGTGTTAATACACCATTGATTGTAATTGTAATGCAATTTGTAACAGTTCTAAACAGTAAACTTTCAAACAGTGAAGTTCTAAGTAAAAAAACCCCTATGCTTTCCCCTTAATCTACGCCACTGAGCCCTACAGTGAGATTCAATATTAACAATTATCCCTCAGAAACATCATAAGAGTTATACCATTAGGATCAAATTTGTTTGTACCGTTGAATTTAGATTTGCTAAACTGTTCATATATCTGAATAACATTACTACCATTGACAGCTATGTCAGTCTGTATCCGCAAAAAGAAAAGGGATACTTGTGGCACCTTAGACTAACAAATTTATTTGAGCATAAGCATCTGATGAAGTGAGCTGTAGCTCACGGAAGCTTATGCTCAAATAAATTTGTTAGTCTATAAGGTGCCGCAAGTACTCCTTTTCTTTTTACTACCATTTTTTTCATTCGAAGAACAGAAAACACAGCAGGAATGCCACAAATTCTCAAAACCAGAGAATTTACAGTTGAGGTACCTGGCCCAGTGCTTCCCGAACTTCCCAAGCATTGGGAACTTTTACCTTTTCACAGTTTCCCACTTTTATTATTGGCCAGCAAAATTATGTAGCACCCCCCTCCTTTTCCAGTCTTATTGGTGCGGATGTAAAGCCTCAGCTACAGAAGTGCTTTTAAAAAAAAAGAGAGAGAGAAGGGGTCATTTTGGGCATCTGCAAAGTGGCTTGGTCTTTTGAACAATTTATGAGAGTTCAGAGAATTTTGGGCATCTGCTATTTGGTCCAATGTGGTTCATTCCAAAGGCAGCACAAAAATAAGTAAACAAATAAATAAATAAATACATAATATTTTAAACTACTGTTTAGAAATGCCTAGCTACTGTGCAAGAAGGGATTAGTAGGATCTGGAAAAAATGAAATCTTCCCTTTTCTTTCTCAAACAAAAGGACCAGAGAGGATGTGCAGGAAAACTCCTGGGAAGTTCTTACAGCTCCTTGGGCGCTGTGGACCCTGGTTTGAGACTACTGACTTAGCTGAACAGCTCTCCAGCTCTTCACTTTGAATCTCAGGTGATCTACAGAGAGCTGACTGATCCTGTGGTGCTGGCTCTCCTCTTTACTTCCAGCAGATAAATTACATTAAAAGAAGCCAAAACTATGTCCATCACTTTTTCATGCAATCAATTGCTGTAGTTTCCACAGGAAAGTGATATGATCATAAATGGGAAGAGCCAGGGCCACAGGACTGTGAACATAAGGTGCCACTTATCAGGCAATCTCTCTGTAGAAATACATATCACAGTTCCCAAGCTAACTGCACTCTGACCTCTTCATTCTCTCCTTGACAGTTCCCTTCCTCAGATCTCAGGCCTCTACCCAGGGGCGGCTCTACCGATTTTGCTGCCCCAAGCAGTTGCCGCCGAATTGCCGCCGCTGCAACAGCGCCGGGGCTGCTGCCGAATTGCCGCGGCAGGACACGGACTGCCACCCCATTCTGAATGCCACCCCAAGCACCTGCTTGGAAAGCTGGTGCCTGGAGCTGGCCCTGCCTCTACCCATCACCTCTCTGGGGTCAGGAACTCACATCCCTCTCCCTTTGGGCTGGAGATTTAGATTGCAATTCTTCCTGTGATAAATTTGGTAAATCTAAGGTTACTTCAGGACTTGTGGTCCACTTATTTGTCAGGAACAATAACAAGGTTTACCAGTTAACAGCCAGCTTTCACAAACAAACAATGCATTTGTTTAGGACAAAAGTGTTTACAAGGTAAAAGTATCATAAAGCAGTAAATAGTCTACACACTTGCTAAGCTTACCAGGTGTTACCCATCATCAGCATGAGATCCTGATAAGTCTGGACACAAACTAGTCAGTTCTTTGTTCCACAATGAGTCTCCCCAGAGTCAGCTCTGGCAGACCGTATGTAGAGTTTGGGGCCTTAGTCTCCTGAAACAGGTAAAACAAGTTAAGACCCCATTTCCCAAAGGGATGAACCTTCAAAGGTCTGGTTATCTGCATGTCTTGCACTGGGAATTCACATTAAATATTGCCCCATTCCGGCTTCCACAGAAAACCCACTCAGTGAACCAGGAACACAAAGATATATGTATTTATTGATACAATAGTCATGAATATGCAATGTGCCAATGGCATCTGGCATCTCTAGGTACAATAGTCTCTGAAGTTTTTATGCTTCTAAGGTCTCAAAACTGTCACAATGTGAATCACACTGTGAAAACTTTGAGAATCCCTGGTCCAATGAATATCCTTGTCAGTTCATGGTAATTTCTGCCGTGGTCATTTCTGCCATATGTAAAAAAGGGATCCTCTCTGATCTTTTCTTATTGAGTAGGATGCCAGTGTAGAATTCACTGGAGTGCTGGTACCTCCCCAGTTTTATATTCAGACATTGTTTGTCTTTTATACTTCAGCCTCGCTTCCCCATAACTAGCCATTACACATGTGGCTACATTTCTTCCAGAAAAGAGCTGTATGCATAATTGGTATAGAGATTTTTTTTTAAAAGGATGAATCAGATTTACTTTTGTGTAGAAAATGATTATATCTACACACATTCAACTAAATGATATGGGATAGAACTTCCAGCATGGTGTGGCTGATTTACACTGAATCCACCCACCAAATCTGCCTCTTTAGCTAACTTAATTGATCCAAAGAACCTGAATGTAAGGAGAACCTTCAGGGATACAGAGCCAGCACAAGGGTTACTGTAGTATTTGCCTTCCTTGCTGTTGGAGAGCAGGTAAAAATAGATGGAGGCAATGGATATGGCAGGGATGCCCCTGAACCATGTTGATCCTCTACTGTTGTTTCAGCCAGTTGGGATGATTAAGACACCATACGGCTCTAACATGGCATAGGGAGACTGTTCCTGTACAGAGGCTGCACCAGAATCAGAAGGCAAAGGTGGGATTCCCCTACCAACCCCAACCCTTGATTTGCAGTCCACTGATCTTCAGTCACATTCCCACATTGGTCTGTGATCTACAGATTGTAAGTGAGTGAAGAGGATGGCTTGTTGATAGAGATGTGAAGAGGAAACGCTTTTTAAAAACTAAAAATACTTCTGCTCGATATAATAATTTTAAAAGCACTGAGCTACCTTTCAGAACATTGTACATCTTTTTTTTTAAAAAACAAACAAAGTCTTGAAGGAATGAGGGTTTACCCATCTTCTATGGGTAAAATATGGTTATACATATTTGAAATTCTATTGAGCAGGGGCCTGGACTAGATGACCTCCTGAGGTCTCTTCCAACCCTAATCTTCTATGATTCTATATTTGATGACCTGTTCACTTTGGGTCTGCTTTGGTGGTCAAAGCTTTAAGTGTGTACATGCAAAACATTCAATGACTACATGGAAATCAGTGATTTAAGCATACCTTCATAAATTCACAAGCTCACCTTATTGGTGTATGCATTTAATAATGTGATTAGCAACCTCTGCACAGAAACTTTTTGAAAAAGTACACCTGACTGTATTAAATGGGAGCAAGATTTGGCCCTTTAAAAAAAGAGATGCTCTACAATGGTCAAAACAATGAAAAGCCTGAGTAATGAATCCTATTATATATTACATCTTAAGCCATTATGAATGCATTTAATTATTTATTGAACATAGATAGGGATATGTGCACTTGGCTAGCATTCTGTGTAGGTCTTTTGTATCTATCTATATGTTACATTTTCAAAAGTTCATCTTTTATGAATTCCGATTTCTATATCTTGTTAATAAAATATTTAAGCACACATTCTTTTAGTCACTGCATCATCACTGGAATGAGATCACATGTTTCCGACTAACCCTGCAGTAAAACAGAGTATAATAAAAATTAAAAATATATGATTTGCTCAAAAGTATCTTCTGCTGTCTAGTCTATGTGGTTAAGGACATGATGTAATTTTTTTTGGAAGTTTTAAAATTTCTATTGTAAAAAAAATAGGCAGATAAAGAAAAGGTTTCCTATAAACTACATTCTAACTGCTTCATTCTTTGTGAAGTTACACTGAGGGAAAGAGCTTTAGACCTGACACTACTCACAGCTCATAAAGTTAGTCTCCACTAAGAGCTCCATAGGAGCTCTGCCAATGGAGGCTAGAGCAGAGGTGTCCTAGAGGCACATCTACTGTACCTCCTCTCCTCCTTCAGTGGCTGTGGAGAGGAGGTGGAGACTACTTTCTGGCTGCTCCATCTTCACCCAGATTCATAGATTATAAAGCCAGAAGGGACCAGTATGATCATCTAGTCTGACTTCCTGTATAACAAAAGCCATAGGGATTCTCTGCTGGAGCATTAGCATACCATAAACCTGGCATGAGTTTATTCTTCTGAGTATGGAATTTTGGGAAGGGTTTTGCTCTTTAAAGATGATTCCTAAGTGCACTCTTTGAATTTATAAGATGTTCTTTAAAACATATTAAATTATGGAAGTGGTAGATGAACTCTGAACTTGGAGCCACCATCTTTTTGTCCATTTTTTTCCACAGAAAGGGTCTGTGAACAAAAAAGAAATTAACTTACCACCAAACTTGGGGGAAACATTTTTTTTGAAAATTTGAAATTCTATTAGGGAAAATGAAGTTGAAGAAAATCTGAAGAAATTATGTGCTAGGCACTATTTCAATGGAGCAAGCTGATTTGTGGATTAGCAGTAATGAAACAAAACTGTGTAATCCAGGCTGGGGTTATTTGGTACTGGAACAGTCCAGGAAGAGAGGTACATAAAGAAAAAAGGACACTATTAAAGGATTCATCACTGACCACTTACACTAATGGGGATTGGGACTATCTGGTAATTAGTATGCAATCCCTGCAGGTAGATAGACTGAACAACCACAGTGCATTTTGTAAAGAATACGTTGCTCCAACCCAGTCTGTGGACCTGAGCTAGAGCTGAGAATCCCATTTTGCTCAATGGTCTTTGGATCAGGCCCTATGTACAGTAGGACTTGTGGGCAAAGAGGCTGTCTTGATCTTTGCATGTACATTGTTGTGTTTTTTTTCCAAATGGAATGTACATTCTAATCAAATTCATGCAATGAGGTGAGGGTTGATTGTGTTTCTATATGCATTTACATTACTGTTAAATTGCAAAATTATCTTTGGCCCACTGATCATTTGTTTATTAGTTTAAAGTAATTTCTTGTTATTCTTAACTTGCTCCTGCAGAAGACGGTCTGGCAACCAAGAAGGATGTTTGTTAGGGGGCTTATTCCTTCACCCACTTACTTCCCTGGTCCTTCTCGCATGAACAGAGAGCAACAATACCCGAAGTCCAAAGGTGCAAACAATTCGATGTTTATTGGGGTGAACTTCCAGCAAGCATGATTCCAGTTTCCTTCCTTAGTATCCTCCTTCCCAGCTCTGACACCACAGAGCCTTACACCTGTGTCCCTGTTCCCATTCCTACCCTTAGCTAAACATGATTCCAACTTCCTTACTCCCATTCCCTGTTCCCATTTCCCCCTTTAGCAAAACATGATTCCAATTTTCTTACCCCCATTCCCTGTTCCCATCTCACACACCCACATGCCCACCCCCACCCACACCCAGTCACTTCCTCATTGACTACAGATTATATAGTAAAACTTGAGTTCTGCTTAGCTATACCTTAACCAATCATTTTCCTGAAATTTAACTAACCAATCCTAACATATTGTAACATGATTATGTAACCAATTATATCCCACCACCTCAATTAGTTTACACCCAGCAAAATTAATTATACAGCAGACAGGAACAATCACAGAACCAGACAGAGATTATACAGACAAACAACAGTAAAGTGGGAACTATAATGACAAAACAATACAGAAGTGAGGATTTCACATCCCAGCTATTGATAAGTGAGTTCTTGCCAGACAGGATGCTATCAAACTAAGTTTCCTTTTACATTTTCTAGGCACTTCCCTTTCTCTGGAGGTGATAGGAATACAATCCTGTCCTGATAGTGCCTAACAGCCCAATAGCACCTTATTTCAATGTGACTAGTTTGGAATGTGAGGATGTGACCGGTCGCTTCCCAGCTTATGGCTGCCTCTGCTGCTTAGCCAAAGGCCTGAGCCTAAGCACAGGGCCACAAACTGTCACAGTAAGAGAAGGCCCTTACACTGGCAGACAGTGGTTTTGATTCTTTCTTTTATACCTCTATCACTAGCCAAGTGATAAGAATACACCTAAATTCTTAGAGTATAGGCCTTTACAGACAGGCCTGAATATCTATATCCTAACAATGTTCTGTCCCCTTTGAATCTTAAAGCCAGAAAGGGTATGTAACATGGATAGTGGACAGTAAGTGGGGTTACAAGTTCAATAATCATACTTCACATTTAAAGAGTTCTTTTAACATTGAATTAAAATACATAATTTCTATTCATATAATCATTTTTGGTGGGAGTGAGGGATTCATCTTGAGCTGGATCTGTGTGGGGTGACTCCAGTGCCCACACAAAGCACTGCTGAATTAAATGGGTGTCTGCAATGCCACAAGCATTTGCCCACATGGATCCAATTGCAGTATCAAGGCCTCAGTATTTTCCTCTGGTTTCTTACATCTTGATTTAAAAAAATAAAAGAAAAGTCTTTAAAAAGTTCAAATAAGAAGAGACAAAGGATGAAATTAGTTTTAAATTAATTTCATCCACATTGAAAACATAAGTACGGCATCTTTTCTTTTTTGAACGTATTTACATCCCATCCAGGGTAATACACAGTTACATTTTCACTTGTAGCTTTCAGTTTAGCTTGATTCTAACATTCATTGCATTATGTTTAAGGGACATTTGCTATATGATATCATTAATTGACAGGTTAGATTGTGTGAACATTTTTAATTTTACAGGTTACAAACAATAAATAACTTTGTCAATCTTTTTCCTTTCTGATCTATAGTTGTGTCTCCTATTCTTCTTCTACTATGTCATGGTTAAGAGAGCCACTCTAGTTAGTTATCCTGCTAACTCATACTCCCAGGGCTTGCTCTATCTAAAAATAGGTGAAGGAACTGAAACTCCACAGGCTACTCTGTGCCTTGTTTCAAGGCTTGATCTTGCACTCACTGTAATCAATGGTACAGCTCCCACTGATTTCAACAAGGCAGGATCAGCCAGCTAAGAAGGAAGCCCCCTTCCCTAGGCACAGCCCCAGTGAGCCTCTTGACAGAAAAAGGCACTTTTTTTCTTAGCTGATTGAGAGATTGAAAATTTTAAAGAAGCTGGCAGCCTTTTTTCCTTGAGGGAGGCCAGCAAGAGGAAAAAAGTGGTTTGAGGATTAATTTCCTCCTAAAAACCTCAGAGGTGAGGGAGACCAGTGATGTGGTCCTTTTCAGCCACAAGAGTTGAGTGGTGATGAGTGTAGCAAAATGTTTTACTCTTCATATTTCAATAATAATACTAGTCACTTAGAAAATGGATTCCCTCTGTCTGGGGTCATAATACTCTTATGTGCTGTGATGGATTGCTCTGAGAATTTGAAGGTACAGGATGAAATCCTGGATACATTGATAACAACAGGAATTTTGCCATTGATTTCAATGGGCAAAGTACTTCTCCCAGGAAGTGTGAGATGGAGACTTGTTGACCCTTCATGTCTTTCTCCCATTCTCATCACTTTCTTCTACTCTAAACCAGCTAAGGATTGCTTCACCTGTGACAAGCAAATATTCAATTAGTGCATGAAGGCCGCTTTAAGCAGCAGCTCAAATGGAACCCAACAGGAGTTAGGGATCTGGACAAGGACTTCCACCCATTCACACCGATTCAAGGAAGAGAGATCTGGGACTGCTCTTCCCTCCAGGAACCAGGTAAAAATCAAACTAACAAAAATTATCTCCCAAAAAGAGAGGTAAATAAAGTTGTAGAGAAAGGAGAGAGAGAAGTAATACTTGTACTGGATAAAGTCACAGACCCACACTAGTTCTGGTGTGGTGTCCTCTGACGATTTACATGAAGTTGCATCAATACATGAGGAATCTGAGTCAAGGCAAAGAAGAAACTTAGCATAAAGACATTGCACAGTGTAATAATACCAGTTTGTTGAAACAGTGTAAAAACGTTACACTGAGATTATATTGTAAGTCTGTGTACCTCCATTTGACAGTGAAATGGCTTTTCAGCTGTTCAGTCTTGAGTACATCTGATGTAAAGAATGTATGTGCAGAGACAGACATATAGATAATCAATAAAGCTGCAATATTTTCAACGGAGTTTGTCTAGAAGCTGTCACTTCAACACATTCAACCTATTATCCTTGAGTCTTTCACAGTCCCTGAGTTTGGATGGGGTAGAATGATGCATCCTGTTGTGATTTAATAGTAACAAACATAAGTAATGGTAATGCCAATATTTATTATGCTATATTTTGAAAAAAAATAATTTAATAACTTCAGCAATTTCCTAACTCCAATGCTAGTACGTTTTTAATTTCCCAGACTATTGAAAATAAATGGCTTGGCTGTCAATTGTCATACTCATAATAAACAAGTCTTATCTTGCTTCTTGGTTCTCCTCCTGTTACACTGTAGTCTTGGTATCTATATGCAATTGAATAACCTTCAAAACTCAAACTCTAAATCTTTTTTAAACTCTCAGACATTATTGGACTTGTATAGATGCCTGTGAATGAATTTATTTAAAACATAAGGCAATCACAAGCCTTATTTTATTAACCTAGCTTTTGCAGACTCTTCCGAGATTTTTCTTTTCATTCACAGGAATGTGATTAATTGGGACTTTTTTCTATTCAGACTGCATGAAAACTACTTATTATTTAACTGTAACTTTTTTTAAAAAATGTTCCTCCCATGAGCTTTCCACATTATCCTGAATAAATATATTATCAAATCTATATTTTTCACTATATACTTTTTAATTGAAAATTGATTTTATTGGTCATCACTGTCATAAATGCAGTCACAGGCCCTGATTCAGCAAAGCACTAAAACATGTGATTTGACCCTCATGCTTAAAGTTAAGCATTTGCTTAAGTGGTTTGCTGCATCAGAGCCACAATTATTTGTTATAAAATAAGATACATTCCTCTAACATCTTTATTACAGGAGATAAATGTTTAAGCAGTCCATTTTAGTATTTCTTTGCATGTATATTTGCATAAATATGCATACTTTTCATAGGCAAACAATTATGTTTACTTTCATTTTTTACGTTACTGGTGACAATCCATGGAAAAATGTTGATAAAAAAATCAAATCCCATTCACTTTATTTACAGAAGTTGTTCCATTTGGATCAAACATTTTAAAATGTTGGCTATTGTGACAGGCACACCTATTAAACTGACAATATTATTAAGTAGTTCAGTCCAGGTTAGGGCCAAATCCAACCCCCATTGAAGTCAGTAGAATCTTTCCATTGACTTCAATGGACATTAGATCAGGTCCTTAGTAATGGTACGTTGCATGTCCAGCTTATCACTGCCCATGCTACCATGGTTAAAGTATTATTCTAGCACACTAGCTAAATGAGAACTAGCATGAGTGTGTGTGTGTGTATATAATATGAATATGATCTGGAAATCATACACCCCAGGTCCAACTGTAGACATAGCCTTTGTACAATTTTTGCCCCACATGCTTAGTTATTATCCTTTGAATGAAACAATACCAAAAAACGCAAGAGTATTCTATATCCTGTGAATAAAATACCATGGACAAAAACAATCCTTGTTTATTCAAATAGACATTACTTATGATAAATACTATGGTGTTTGCAAGATCTGCATAATAATGGTATCAGATTGTCGAGAGGAATTGCATGGAGTCTACATCAACAGAGAATTTAGTTTATGTTCCTAAACAATGGAAAAAAATCCAGTTCCTTAATATGAAAGTGTTTAAGTGTAGAATCCTTTCATTGCTGTAAAATATTTAAGAAAGGCACAACCATAGTCTCTGCATATCTGGAGTAGAGAACAGCCTCCTAAAGGATGAAAAGTTCTTTAAAGACTCACTTACATGAAGAGGCAAGAATTTCCTGCCTGCCGGCATGAGCCTTTTATGTTATGTCAAAAAAGTTAATTTTAAGGAAAGAGCTTCATTTAATTAGAACTCATCTAATGCAAAGAACAAGGGTTTGACAATACTGTCCAGATACCTCTGATTTTCTTGTTGTGAATCTTGATGATAACCTGAGAATCTATTTGGTAAAATGGATAGTTATATAGTGTTTGAAGTACTTTAGCTATTATAAGCTCGGTTAGTGAAAAAAGAAAAATCCTTATCCCTTTGGAATATTTCCTTCCTGACCCTTGAGAAATATTACCCTCTTTTATAACATTGATACAATTTTTGAATGGAAACTTTAGTTAATGAGTATTAGAATCACATACAGTAGTTAATGAGTGTTAGAATCACATACAGTGGATAATACAGCCGTTCAAAAAACTGACATTTTTCACTGCTTTTTTTCATTTTGGTCACAATTTTCTAGTTTTCAGAAACTGAAAACTGAAATACTTTCTGTAAATATTTTTAGCTTTAAGTTTTCTGATAATTTTTTAAAAAAACTATTTTTCCCCCGAAAATTGATTTCAAAACTGATTATTTGTTTGTTTGTTTGTTTTTCAGTCTTGTTTTTCCATTGACTATCTGAAACAAATTTCCCAGGATTTTTTTTTTGGGTGGGGGGATATGAATTTTAAAAAATCCTGTGGAAGAATTGGCATTTTACAACAAGCTCTGGTAACAGCCCTTAAGAGGATGTCATAATATATGATATTTTGCTTCTCTAAGAGAAAGGGGTGGATGTCTCTGTAGTTAATTCCTTTTGATTCATATTGAACTACTAAAACCAGCCATCCCAAGGCTTTCTGTCTCCAAGTCATGGGTATGGATGGGCTATATAATGTGCCATCAAGCATGCATGTTACAAATCATGGTCGTGTATGGGTTATGTGGTTTTTGGGGAAAAAAAGAGGATTCCATAGGGATGAATTGAGGGTAGGGTAGCAGAGCCCTTCACACAATATCCTGTACAGAACTTGCGGTTTTTCTCCCTGGGGCTTGGTCCTTAAATAGGCTCCAGGATAATATCAGTTACTTTATTACCTTTTCTGGGGTTGATACTGCCATAGAAGACACCTTGTCTCATTTTTAGATAACAGGTTTTGGGAGCCGGTACCAGCAGCCAGCCAAGAACCTGATTGCATTCTACTAGCTACATGGAACTTTGGGATAGGATGGTTATTAGTGTAGTATGGAGGGAGAGTCACTGCCTCCATTCACATGGCAGAGCTATGGGACAAGTTTGAATTAATTTATGCAATTACAGGAGTGGGAAAGCCAGTCACCAAATGGCCCATTAGAGAGGAGTGAGTGCTCTGGTAGTGGGAAGGCCGGTCACCAAATGGCCCATTACAGAGGAGCAAGTGCTGCGGTACATGGTGTCACTGGCAACCTGTCAACTGGTATCCTCAATAATCTTGGAATCACCTCCCAGCAGTTACATTTGTCAGTGGGCTAAATGGTTATCCATGTCCACAGGGCAGTTTTAACTCAAAGGTTTCTGGTGGGATGGTTCTATTTCGGTGGCCCCATGGAGCAGTTATAGAATTGTAGAATCATATCAGGGTTGGAAGGGACCTCAGGCACATCACAGTTCACATTCTCAGGAATCTAGGGGTATTGCTGGGTTGGAACTGTGTGATGTACACTAGCAGGGGCAAGCATAGATATTAAACTTGCGATGGTCAACGACTGATCAAGGAAGCTGGGGAGAATCTGTTATCCTCCGGGAAGGCAGTGAGCTTGGTTCTGCCCCATGGAATTTGGTTCCCAATCATTCAGAATTAGGGCCCCAATAGTAGCCGTACAGCTGGGTATGGGAGCAGTGACAATTCTGACAATTGGGCATTGGCATTTGGAAGCATACAATATGTGTGTGCAACCTTGGGTGGTGAGTCAACACTAATTTGTTGTGATTTCATTCCAGATGTTGGAAGACCAGCCATGAAGACGGTGATGTGGATCTGAGGGCACAGGATTGTTTTTTATACACAAAGGCGTGCATCCTAGTGGCCGTGAGGAGTGGCAACCAAGGTCCAGTGACAGGGCAAGCCTGAGTTGGCATGAAAGAAGGAGCGTGTTATTGGACCAGCTGGTGACACTTCTGTGGCCATAGGGGCCTGTCAGCAGTCTCCAACATAATGTGGCACACCTTGGAAAACACTGTTTGGGATGTGTAAAGGGGTTGAATTACTTCCCAGAACAAAGAGGGAATTAAGGCAGATCCTTCAATTTTCCAGGAGAAAATAAAGATGGAGTGGTCAGATATGCATTGATGCAGGGTCTGGCACCCAGGGGGCACCACCTGGGTGGACAAGGCCAGGCAGATGTGAACAGGGGTATGGCTGAATTCTTTGGGGTCACAAGAGGCTAGACAATTTGGGCATCCCGGAACATCAGAATTATTCAGAAAGAATGAGGTTCCCCTGTCAGGATTTCGTGCCAATCTGTTGGCTGATGTAAAAGGGGACAGTAAGACATGTCTGGGAACCTGACTGGGTTTGGGGGAGAGGCAGCCACGTTAATTGTTGGTGCCTCTTTGTGGCAGATGTCCAGTGCAGGTAATCCATAGGGAAGGTATACAGTGACCAGATAAATGGATTGGAAAAGGACTTAAAAAAGAGGTGTTCATTAAAGGAACGGAATGAGGTGGGGGAATTGGGGACTCCTATAATTGGTACGGAAGGGAGCCAACCCCTTTTCTTATAGTCCACCTTAACCTTTCTACAAGGGGGGGCGGTGGATGGTAAGGTCCCAGCAATGATTTGGCTGGGGGGACCTGGATGGAAAAACAAGGGGAGCTGGCGGAAGCCCCCCGGGTAATTATGGAATAAACATGGAGTTAGCTGCACTGTACACTTTTATCTGCTGGGTAGTCCCAGGCATCTAATAGTAAATTTGTGACCTGATTAAACACATATCAAATGTTTCCTGTCCTTCTTTCAGTATAGCTGGACAAAGAGAAGTAGGTATCTATTTATTTAATTCCTTTTGATCCATATTGAACTACTAAAATCAGCCATCCCAAAGCTCTCTGTGTCCCTGACAATTTGTAAATAGACAATTATCCTATTAAGTTAACAGACTTCCTTGTTAAGTTTCAGTTAGCAACTGATTAGCATTTGTATTTGTAATAGATGTAATGCTTTGGACATAAGCAGTATTCAAAGATTATTGTAGCAACTTCATAAATGTTATATGTATCTTTATGAACTGGCTAGTAATTGTATTTCTGGCTCAATGAGTGAGCTAAAGCAGTGGTTCTCATCCTGGGGTTTGTTGGGGGGAAAAAAGATATCATCTTTATAAACTGAAGCCAAAAAACTTTGGTGTCTTTAATTTGGTGTTAGATTAGAGGCTTGCGATTTAAGCGGGATGCCCTCGAGTTCTTGAAAGAGTCAGGGGTACAGTTATCACAGTGACACCATTATACATGGATTAAGCCTTTCCCCCTTCCACCAGAGTCTCCTTTAGATCTTTCAAATCTTCCTCTCTGTAAAGCCTGAAGAAATGCCCTCTATTTGCCTCAATTGGTGGGGAAATTGAGGGGCCCAGAAGTGAAGACGGACAGTCCCAGCATGGAGGAATGGGACACTCATTAAGGAACACCAGCTAGCTTCTCCCTCCATGGGTCTCAAGCATCCATCTGCTGGCTGGGGGGTGAGGAGGAGATGAGTGCTGACTGGACAACATTCTTCAGTCCTAGGATTTAGCTTGGAGAGGGAACCATGTGGAGCCTCTTTTGGCTCTGTTCCAGCAGTCCCACCCAAACTAGGAGTGGGAACCCAGTGTGACTGATGATGCAGGTCTAGACAATCACCTGTTTGGGGGTCAGAAAGGATGTTTTTCTTCCCTAGGCCTATTGGAAGATGACCAGGGAGTTTTTTCACCTTCCTTGCAGCACCTTCAAGCCACAGTGGGTTAAGTAGAAATATGCTTAGTACCTGAGACTTGGGTTGAATTATTAATTTGTCACAACTTGCAGCCAGTTTCCAGTGCAATTCAAACGATAAAATGAACAGTCCGCAGGGGTGAAAGACCTGGCATTTGGTGATGGGCCTGAGGCTCATAGGATAGGGTAAGACCTTGTGGTCTTCCTGGGCCAAGGTCAGACCTTGTGGCCCTTATGGGCTGAGTTCCCCACCTTTTTGCACCCTCTGTCCCCCTTATGGGGGGAGGGTGCTAGTGTAACCCACACACCTTCTGGGTGTGGTGTTCTGTCCCCTATAGTGTCACCAAGACCACTTAAAGAGAGAGATAAAATGAGTCTGCTCTACAGCCTTAGCTAACAGCCAGCCAGCTTTTAGCTCATGCTGTAGAGGCTCATGCACTGAGGTCCCCAGTTTGATCCTGCCCACTGATGACCGGGGTCTGTCAGCATTACACTAGGACTTAGAGAAAGCCTAGTCCTGTGGGGCCAGTGCTGAGGAGAGCCTACCCTGAGCTATGGATGATATGGTAAGGAGTCCTGTAACCTCCCAACTGGAAAAGATTAAATGCCCGCTATAGAGGAATATGACTGATGTGTGGGTAGCAACCTCCTCCTCTGTGCTAAAAATTAATAAAACCTGTGACCTCCTGGTTAATTCCATGCCTGTGTCTATTCTCATTTTTCCACCATGTCTGTATCAAAAGATAGGCTTCATATCATACACTGAAGGTCAGCAAACCTCCGTTATACTGCGCTGAGCAGTTGGTTAAGATGAGTGAATCCATCAAATATTCATTTTTATCTTTACTTTTACTATCTTATGCACTTTTTAATAATAGGTCTAGGTTAACTCAGTAGATGACAGAAGTTTTAAAATTGAAGATTTCTACACAGACTCTATTTTTAGATCTGTGAACCCAGTCATGACTTATCACCATCATGTTCTGCCATTTCTTCACCTGTAACAACTGCAAAATGTGTAGTGTTTTCACTTAGTTATGACAGTCACCAGTTTTGAAGGCCACCTCTACCTTCTGGGTGTCTAATTTCTCAATCAGATTTCTCAATCAGATAGAGAATGTCTGAGTTGGCTAACAAAACTAGTACTTAACACAAGGGAAGCAAGCATAGAAAATGATGAAAAAGTGGTAATCTTTCAAAACAAGCTTGGAACTTTCCCCCCATGCTATGAAATTATATGAAGGTCCATTTCCCCTTCAGGAATGTACAGATAATTCCAAGGGAGACCCCTGTAGACAAGAGAAGTGTATCTACTTCTAAAGGGACACAAATTGGTAGGTATGATTTTTACTATGATGCTGGCATTAAGATGAGATGATGTATTTGAACCAAACTGCATGCAGTACAATAAATACACTGTAAAGAGCAGAAGGATGGTTTGGGTTACTGACTGTTTCCCATATGACTGGTGGTGCTGGAGATAGTCAGAGGGGACTAGATGTTCTAAAGAAGGCTGACAGAGTTCTGGGAAAATTCAGAACAAAATAAGAGTACTAACAAGTTCAGTACATTGTTTTCTATGGCAAATAGTTGTGGACTCAAGCTTTTATTTCAGGGAGAGCACAGACAATAAAAGACAATTTAAGATCAGTCATTTCTATTACATCTAAAGCCAATTGATCACATTACAATAAAACAAAATCACTGTTCTCCTTCTAGCGCCTCTCTGGTTTTCATCTTCATGAACCTTCATGCTAGCCTGTCAGTTGTACTGATTTAGATGAAAAAATACTTCAGGCAACCATTCTACAGTAAGAGAGAGTAATACATTGGGGTACTGAGCAGCTGCCATTTTTTCTTCCATCTGCTTCCTGCATTCTTTAGTCTGGTTTGTATTGGGAGATCATAAATGCTACATTGGGATATGATAACGTCTTGAAAATTAAGTGACTTAAATTGATAATTAGAAATGCAGTTTAGGACTCCTTTTATAGCAAATAAAGTATATTCATAAGTGAAATAAAGAATTGGGGCAAATAATATTTCAGGATGATGAGATACAGTCACTTCTTTCATAATATAGATAATGATCCAGATTCCGAACACAGTTATGCTCTTGTAAATTTAGAATAATTCCACTATAGTCAATGGAACAATTCAGTATTTGCACTAGCTAAAAGTAGAATTGGTCCAATGTTTTTTTCTTCCCCTTTGAAATTGCAGGCAGTGGTATTCAAACAGTGAACAAATACAAGCACACTCTCCACAAATGACACGTCAATGATGATGTCACTGCACTTAAGAAGTGATTCATTTCTTAATGGAAAAAAGGTATCATCTTTATAAACTGAAGTCAAAAAACTTTGGTGTCTAAAGTTAGGTGCCAAAATCCACATATTGGTGTCTAAATATGGATCTAGGTTCCTAATGCTAGGAAACCAAATCTGAAAATTTTGGCCTGACCATTTAAGGGAATCTAGGGTCACAGTTTTCCATATCTAGTTTAACCACTAGTTTACATTTCCATGGGCTATACTCATTTCATATGTGTTAAAGTTAGAAAAATGCTGAAACTTTAAAAAAATGTATGCAAGTTAAAGGATGACCAGGAATGGGAGTCAGGCACAAAGTAAATCATTTAAGACCAGATTTTGCAACTTTTCTGAATTTTGAGAATTATTTTACTCTGTGGGTAGCCCCATTGGTTGTAGTGGAGTTATAGTGTTTGTACAGTGCCTAGAATAATAGGGCCTTACTTAGTTGTGGCCTTTAGCCACTACCACAAAATACATGTTAAATATTAATATAATAACAATAGTAAGATACTACAAACAAATAAGAGTGGTAGAATAAGTCCCTTACTGAATGTTACCTTTTCTGACATGTAAGAACTAAATTATAACTTGGACTACATAATTGTATAGAGGAATAAGAGGAGTTCAAACTTGGTTGGATATCTGGATCTTGGGTCCAGGCATGCATGAGAAAACAAGTGAGTGTGTATTTAGGGATTGGAAATGAGCACAGCCTAGTCCAGGGGCTAATATATACACTAGATGATTAATGGTATAGATTAACAGGAAACTTACTACCTTCCTCAGACCAAGAGGAAAACAGGGAAGGAATTATTCCTCATGTTTGAGGAATGTTTGAGGAACAGTGCTTCCCAGAGATACTTCTGGGGTGGAGTCTAACCGTTGCTTTGGTTAGACCTGTGTCTAAAAGCATAATCCAGCGTCCAGGTAATATTCTCCCACTGATGTGGTAGTTACAAATAGAATTAATTTCAGTGCAAAATATGTTTTCATATTTGGAACTGCATTCAAATAATACCTTCTCTAATGTTTAATAAAGCCTAAATTACAATGTTTGAGAGTTTCAAAAGTTTCTCATTAGATTTGGTTTTAAGCACTGTAGATAATTTTCTGCCAGGTTAGAAATTTTCCCAAGACACACCATGTGATGATCAAGTCAACCATGTCCCTACCGGATTGGTTGTAGCCCGAGTTAATAATGACCATGCCAACTGTCTCCCACCAGGGCAGATGCAACTTGTATGCTCGTGGTGTAACCTCAACAAAGAGGATCCATGGAAGAAATAAGAATAGCACTAAGGGAGCTGATAAATACAGAGAGATTGGCAGAAAGATCAAAAAAGGAATGAATGTAGCCAAGGAGATATGGATTGAAAAACAATGCTCTAAAAATTGAAGAGTTTATCAATAATAAAAATAGCAAATGAGCCTTCCAGATTGTAAAAGATCTGACAAAGGAAAGATGGACCAAAGCTAATGCAATTCAAGACAAAGAAGGGAACAGTCTTATAGAAAATAAGGACATCATCAATAAGTGGACAAATTACTGCTCTGATTTATACAATCACCAGAAAAATGGAGATCCTAGTATCCTAGACTGTCCGGATTCAGTAGAGGAGGATGACTTTCCAGTACTGCATGAAGAAGTGGAGACAGCTGTGAAATCACTCAAGAATGGAAAGGCTACAGGTATAGACAACATCCCAGCCAAACTGATGAAATTCAGAGGAGAAATAGTAATAGATGTACTCACCAAGCTCTGCAACAAGATCTGGCAGACCAGTGAGTGGCCCTCCACGTGGACACAGTCACTAATCATCACTCTGCCAAAGAAAGGCAACCTGCAACTGTGTCAAAATGTCTGGACCATAAGCTTAATTAGCCATCCCAGCAAAGTGATGCTGAAAGTCATATTGAACAGATTGAAGCCACAAACAGAGAATATCATCACTGAAGAACAGACTGGCTTTAATGCTGGAAAAATATCACAGAACAGATTTTCAATCTTTGTGTTCTATGTGAGAAGTACTTACAACACCAGCAGGACATCTACTATGTCTTTGTTGACTTCAAGGAGGCATTTGACAGAGCAGGGCACGAAGCTCTCTGGGCAACCATAAAGAAGTAAAGTGTTGGTTGTAAGCTTATTCTTACCATTCAACAACTGTATGCCAAGGCCAGCAGTGCAGTTCTCGTCAGTGGCACAATAGGAGAGTTCCTTCTTTCGCCCACACAGTTCAACATCTACTTGGAACGCATAATGACTGATGCCCTGCAATATCACATATACACAGTCAGCATTGGGGAGCAAACAATCTCAAATCTTCGGTTTGTTGATGACAATGATGGACTGGCAGGTAGCAAAGATGAACTTGCCAACCTTGTGAAACAATTGGATGAAACCTCCACAAAATATGGTATGGAAATCAGTGCAGAGAAAACCAAGGTGACGACAAACAAATGTGATGGGATCGGTTCACATATCACTATCAGTGGACAAGAGCTGGAAATAGTGAAACAGTTCAAGTATTTGGGGGCAGTCATCACTGATGAAGGGTCAAAGGCAGAAATTCTGGGAAGAACTGCACAAAAACCAGCAACAGTGGCAAAGCTAAAGCCAATTTAGAGGAACAAGAACATCTCCCTGGAATCTAAACAGAAACTGCTGCACGCACTGGTCATTTCCATTTTTCTGTATGTGTGTGAGACATGGACCCTTATGGCAGAACTTGAACGAAAAATACAGGTAGTAGAGATGAGATACTTCTGTAAAATCCTGGGCATCTCCTACTTCGACCACGTCACTAATGAAGAGGTCTGCAACATCATCACCCTACACGCTGGGACATATGAAGGCCTCTTGACGACCATGAAGAAGCACAAGCTTAAGGGGTACGGCCATGTAACAAGATCATCTAGCTTATCCAAGATCATCCTCCAAGGGACAGTACAGGGGAAGAGAAGAAGAGGTAGACAGAAGAAGAGATGGATTGACAACATAAAAAAATGGACAGGAATGGACTTCATGGATACTCAAGCACTGACACATAATCGTCAGGGGTGGAGACAATTGGTTGATTGCTTATCAATGATGGTGCCCCAACAACCAATGCAGTTGTTGGAGTGATGAGGAGGAGGAGGAGGATGACTGTAGATAATCATAGTACACTCCTGCTCTAATTTATCTAGTAACTTCTAGAATAAATCTAAATAGGAATATAGAGCTCTTTGGAATATTTGCACTGATGTAAAATGGTCTTTGAGAGGAAGCAATAATTCTACTAACACAGTATTCTGCTTTCTAAAAGAAGCCAAATTTCTGATGATGGAAAGTACTTTGTCTCATCAGACTGCCAGGATGATAGCTACTTAGTTGATTGTTAATTGCTTTTTTTTATTATCCTTAGACTAATTTTATCAGATCTTTGTAATTAAATGTAGGTTTAGAATATATTTTATATTACACTGCAGAGTTCTTTTAATATGTAATCAGAAAGCATGAAGGAAATCTTCACGTTTTTTTTCTCCCACAAGTCACTGTCTGAAATATCCATCTTATTTGAAATTAGGTCTTTCTTTCAATTCCTTTCACTCTGATCCTGCAAAGCTGTACAATTTGTCTCATTTAATGCTATGTGAAGGAGTTCTGTGAGTAAGGATTGGGCCCTTGCTGTCTGAGAGCCTCCATAGATTCCTGTGAAACTCCCAGATGCCACTTCAGCTTTCTAAAGAAAGTTAGGTTCACTTCTTGCCATAAGAACATAAGAACCACCATACTGGGTCAAACCAAAGGTCCATATAGCTCTGTCTTCTGACAGTGGCCAATGCCAGGTGCCCCAGAGGGCATGAACAGAACAGAGAATCACAAAGTGATCCATCCTATGTCACCCATTCTCAGCTTCTGGCAAACTGAGGCTAGGGACACCATCCCTGCCCACCCTGGATAATAGCCATTGATGGACCTATCCTCCATGAATTTATCTAGTTCTTTTTTGAGCCCTGTTATAGTGTTGGCCTTCAGAAAATTCTCTAGCAAGGAGTTTCACGGGTTGGCTGTGCATTGTGTGAAGAAATAAGTAATTTTGCCAATACATTATCACAACATAGTGGCTATATTCAGGGGTCATATTTAAAAATTTGCTAATATTTCCTTTAAAAAAATAGTTACCTCAGAGTTTGGAGGTATTGCCTTGTTGCTATCTATAGTTACTACAGGGAATACCAGAATACTCAGGTAACATTTAATACAGTAATCGAATTCAGAGGCAATTGGGAACCTTTTAATTGTGGCAACTGTACAAATGTCTACGTTGATATAGAGTGGCTGACATTAAAGTCAACCACACATATTTGTATCTGAGGTACCACGGCTTTTCCTGATTTAGGGTTCAATCCTGCAAGGTGCTGAGCATTCTGGTTCTGATCTAGTGAACCACATGTTTGACTTTAATCACTTGAGCAGTGAAGATGATTCCTGGGTTCAATCCTAAACCCATTTAACTCAACCGGAGTTTTGTTATTGATTTCAATGGAGACAGGCTCAGACCTCATGTCCTTAAAATTAAGCATGTGCTTTAGTGATTTTCTGGATTGGGGCCAGAATGTGGAGTAGCTTTTAAAGGTGTATTGAATTCTGCTCCATTGAAGTCAATGTTAGTTTTAATGTATTGAGTTAAATGAAAGCAGGATCAGGCCCATAAGGATAGGAAATAATTGTTGAATATCAGCACTGCAGAGTCACTTTAGACTCTGCCTGTTTGTGATGGGGCATCTTCCCTACACTAGCCCATAAAAGGATTAATAGGACCCTAGGGAGGCTGCACAACAGGCAGCCAATTGGAGAAGTCCCTTGGGAGGCTGTGAGGAGACAGCCAATTGGAGAGGGCTATGAGAAGCAGCCAATCAGGGCTGGACAGGCCCTTATAAGAAGAGCGGCAGGACAGAGCAGGTCAGTCGCTCCCTGGAGCTTGGGAAGGAGGAGGACTGGCTGCTTTGCAGGCAGGGGGCAGCTAGCACCTTGGATAGAGCAGTGCTGGGCAGGATCAGGGGAGCAAGGGTGAGACAACGGTGGAGAAGGTGCTGGGGCTATGGGGAAGTGGTCCAAGGAAGTAGACTGCGGTTGGAGGGGATGCAGAACGTGGCTGGCATCTACAGGGTCCCTGGGCCAGAGTAGTGGGCGAGCCCAGATCCCCTCCCCTAATCCCCACTTACCACCGACAAAGTGGCTGGACAGTGGACTACGGTTCCCCTGGAAGGGGGGAGAACAGACTGTGACACAACCGGAGGGCTCTGTCCTGAAGAGGACACTGTGTTCTTTGCAGACAATATGCTTCCTGGAGCAGATGTGATGGCAGCGAGACGTCACAAGATGAGGGTGCACCGGAGAACTAAGCTAATTCCCAGGATAGCCAGCAGGAGGCACCACAGTGGTGAATCGTGCCTTGTCACACTGTTGTATATACTTTTGTATCTACAGCTATCTATACCACATGTGAAAGTGATGCTCATGTGTTACATTTTGTATCTATGATATAAATTGTGTTTACAATGAACTTGTAATTTCCATGCCACCACTCTGTGCACTAATCTCTCTCTCACTGGACTAACATTCCAAATCAGAGAGCTTTCAAATAGTTATGATTAAAATAGTAGTAAGAATTAATTAATTTTAAAAAACCACACAAAACAGCAACCAGAGTATTTTTTTTTCTCTCAGCTGTGGCATTTCCTTCCATAATTTAACTGATCTTACATGGAAGATGGGCAATATTTAGTTCTGCATAATTATGAAGTCCAAAATCTTATGATCCATTAAGGATAGAAATTGGAAGCTGTACAAGAATACTTGAAAACTGTAACATTCTCATTGCAGGTTGCAGATACAATAGCTTTCTTATTGTGGGCTTGCAATTCTGGTTTGTTTAGACCCAAACAAAAAACCTTCGTTTTTAAAGGAAAGATGTCATTTGACCCCTTGCTCAGAAAAAATAAATTACAGCTTCTTATTAAATACTTAGAATTGTACCGAGCAGAAAATAAATGATCCATGAATTAAAATTCATGAGTAATTCACACTATCCACACTATTCACCTGCCAAACGTTTGGATCAAATGTTGGAAATCTATTGTCATAGAAGGTATTCAGAATATGTTTTATGTAAAGCGCCTGAAACACATTATTATACCATGTAATATTCTCTTAGTTAGGCAGAGGTTATAATATGCCATGATGTGAAAAATCGGTTTTCAAATCAGATACCTCCCATCAGCTGGACAGTGACTATCCATCCTTAAATACAAGTAGTAGGCTCAAGTGAAGGGTAAAAGCAAGTGTCTACTATGCTTATGAGCTTTAATTGTATGGCTGCCTTTCCTTCTGTTGTTAATTAATACAAACTTACTGTGCAAATTAGAATTCAGTAAATTACCCTATATTGGCTTATGCTGTCAATGACATGGTGGAGCCGGATAACCAAGGAGTGACATTTAACAGATTATCAAATTTGGAACTGCATCAGCTCTGTTGAAAAATGAATACAAAGCCCAACTGAAGGTTCTTGTCATCTTCAAAAAATAAGTTGGCAGAAACAGTGGTCAGAGGAGACACTCTGATGTCTCTGTGTTAGTTGGGGGGTAGGTTTTCTGGCAGGTTTAACAGATTGTAATCAAGTTGTTACATAAAAGTCACAGTTACCTTGAATGCAATATCACTTCTGGCACTGTAGCATCAATGAATGTAGCATTACTGTTTCCTGTGTGTGTTTTGTAGTACAGTACGTTATTTAGATGTTCTAACTCTAATACATTGTACTGATATTACCATTATTGAAAGGCATACAATGTATTTGTAAAAGCAGCAAAGAGTCCTGTGGCACCTTATAGACTAACAGACGTACTGGAGCATGAACTTTCGTGGGTGAATACCGACTTTGTCAGATGTGTGTAGTGGAAATTTCCGGAGGCAGGTATAAATATGCAAGCAAGAATCAGGCTAGGGACAATGAGGTTAGTTCAGCCAGGGAGGATGAGGCCCTCTTCTACCAGTTGAGTTGTGAACACCAAGGGAGGGGAAACTGCTTTTATAGTTGGCTAGCCATTCACAGTCTTTGTTTAATCCTGAGCGATGGTGTCAAATTTGCAAATGAACTGAAGCTCAGCAGTTTCTCTTTGATGTCTGGTCCTGAAGTTTTTTTTGCTGCAGGATGGCTACCTTTAAATCTGCTATTGTGTGTCCATCAAGATTGAAGTGTTCTCCTACAGGTTTTTGTATATTGCCATTCCTAATATCAGATTTGTGTCCATTTATCCTTTTATGTAGGGACTGTCCCATTTGGCTGACGATCATAGCAGAGGGGCATTGCTGGCACATGATGGCGTATATTACATTGGCGGACGTGCAGGTGAATGAACTGGTGATGGTGTGGCTGATATGGTTAGGTCCTGTGATGGTGTCGCTGGTGGAGATATGCGGGCAGAGTTGGCATTGAGGTTTGTTGCATGGATTGGTTCCTGAGTTAGAGTTACTATGGTGCAGTGTGTAGTTGCTGGTGAGAATATGCTTCAGGGTGGAAGGTTGTCTGTGGGCGAGGACTGGCCTGCCTCCCAAGGCCTGTGAAAGTGAGGGATTGTTGTCCAGGATGGGTTGTAGATCAGTGATGTGTTGGAGTGGTTTTAGCTGAGGACTGTATGTGATGGCCAGTGGAGTTCTGTTGGTTTCTTTCTTGGGCTTGTCTTGCAGCAGGCGGCTTCTGGGTACATGTCTGGCTCTGTTGATCTGTTTCTTTATTTCCTCATGTGGGTATCATAGTTTTGAGAATACTTGGTGAAGATCTTGTAGGTGTTGGTCTCTGTCTGAGGGGTTGAAGCAAATGCAGTTGTACCTCAGCACTTGGCTGTAGACAATGGATCGTGTGGTGTCTCCGGGGTGGAAGCTGGAGGCATGAAGGTAGGCATAGCGGTTGGTGGGTTTTCGGTATAGGGTGGTGTTAATGTGACCATCACTTATTTGCACCGTGGTGTCTAGGATGTGGACCTCCCATGTAGATTAGTCCAGGTTGGGGTTGATGGTGGGGTGGAAGCTGTTGAAATCATGGTGGAATTCTTCCAGGGTTTCCTTCCCATGAGTCCAGATGATGAAGATGTCATCAATGTAACATAGCTAGAGAAGCGGTGTGAGTGGACGAGAGCTGAGGAAGCGTTGTTCCAGGTCAGCCATAAAAATGTTGGCATATTGTGGGGCCATGCAGGTGCCCATAGGAGTGCCACTGGTCTGGAGGTATATATTGTCATCAAATTTGAAATAAATTGTGCGTGAGGATAAAGTTACAGAGCTCAGCAACCAGTTCCACTGTAGCATCATCAGGGATGATAGCTTGTATTCCATCTGTGTGTGGGATGTTTCTGTAGAGAATCTCTACATCCATGGTGGTTAGGATGGTGCTTTCTGAAAGATCACCAATGCATTGTAGTTTTCTCAGGTAATCACTGGTGTCACGGAGATAGCTGGGAGTGCTGGTGGCATTGAGTCTGAGTAGAGAGTCCAAATATCCATACAGTCCTTCAGTGAGAGTACCAATGCCAGAGATGATGGGGCATCCAGGGTTTCTGGGTTTGTGGATCTTGGGTAGTAGATAGAATAACCCCAGTCAGGGCTCTAAGGGTATGTTGATTTGTTCCTGTGTTCGTGTAGGGAGTGTCCTGAGTAGATGGTGCAGTTTCTTAGTGTATTCCTCAGTGGGATCTGAGAAAAGTGGCCTGTAGAATTTGGTATTGGAGAGTTATCTGGCAGCCTCCTTTTGGTAGTCAGGCCTGTTCATGATGACAACAGCACCTTCTTTACCAGCCTCTTTGATTATAATGTCAGGGTTGTTTCTGAGGCTGTGGATGGCATTGCGTTCGGCACGACTTAAATTATGAGGCAAGCAATGTTGTTTTTCCACAATTTCTGCCTGCGCACATTGGCGGAAGCATTCTATGAATAGGTCCAGACTGTCATTTCGACCCTCAGGAGGAGTCCATGTGGAGTTTGTAAATCATATTCATTTATTTATAGAAGAATTAAAGCAGGTTCTTCAATTCACCTCTTATTATGGTTATCCGCCGTCCTACTTTCTTAATACAGTGGATTGGCATTTATGATTATAAATGCTATGTGAAGTCCATAACTTGAAGGAATCGCAATCTAATCAATGCCCAAAACTTTAAAAAATTAGTGCTGAAAGTTAGGCTCCTAAGCCAATGATTAAGTACTCTGATAATTCACAAGTATTGAGTACCCTGCAGCTCCCATTGGTTTTTGGCACCTACTTTGAAAATCTCAGCCAAAATATTTACTGTACTTCACTTTTGTACCTACTGACACTATGACACATTTACTGAAGTGTTTATTAGACAAACCCAACCCAGCTCACTACCAAAGAAGAAACTAAACTACAACTATGGTAGAGATTTCTCATTTTTAGTGAAGATATACTTTGCGCCTAAAAACTGCAATTGCCCCCCAAAATACATTATCTTTGAGTTTTTATAAAACATTCATTCATTCATTCATTCATTCATTCATTCATTCATTCATTCATTCATTCTCCTGCTTGTGGAACACTTCAGATCACCCATTTCCAGATAGCCCCATCTCCTACCAATGTTGAGACTTGGTTCATTAAAGCTGAGGTGGGCAAGGTTGGAAGCTGCAACATCCCTCCAGCGAATGTGAGGCTATCTTCAGGGTCTTCTCCATCCAGCTTTCGTTGGATTGAACATATAAAACTTGCAGGCTGGTATAGATTCTGGCATATGGAGCAGATAGCCAAACCCTCTGAGCTGATATTGAGTCAACTGGGAAGACATTGGAAGCTCGTTAGTCCAAAGCCCAATATCTTCGTTTGTAATGTGATGAGACTACTATATGCCTTTAATACATCATTTCTGTTTCATGGTGAAAGTGTACTTCTGGAGTATTTACATCTCTGTGATGGCCCAGGTTTCAGAGCCATACAAAAGGACAGAATTCACTGCTGCTTGAGAGATAGGCATCTTAGTTCAGGTTGATATGTGGCTTTGACGCCATAGAGACTTCCAAAGAACATGCATGACACCTGTAGCCTTGCTGATTCGATGTTTCAGGTCAGCAAGGCAACCTCCTTCCTTGGGGATAAATTCAAGTTCTTGTCCATTGATTATGATGGGAAAGTGTAGAGGTCCATCAGCCCCTTTTATCAGTTTGGTGTTCTTTCAATTGACTTGAAGACCAAGTTTATTTATTCAGGGCATTGATGAGATTAGTATGTAAGGATGTGAATATAGCCTTGTTATCTGCATATTCCACTTCTGTTATGCAGAATTCATGCAGCACCACCTTCAGTATGTGGCTACTATTGGATTCCCATCATTTGGTCAATAACAGTGTTGAACAAATCAGGTCATCCATGCACCTTTAATGAACACTGCTGTTGTACTCAAACCAGTTGGACATCCTAAGCAGACATGGCTCTCATTTGGGCAATAGTTCTATCAGAAGGTTGAGGAGCTTGCTAGGCAAACCAGCACTTGCAGGCTGAGCCAGAGGAGCAACAATCGACAGAGTGAAAGACAGTTTTTAATCAATAAGTTTACATACATCTCATTATTGCTTCACTGAAATTCTTGGGCTTTTTCAGTAATTTAATGGTAAAAATTTGCTGTGTGTTGATCAGGCAAGCATAAACCCAGGTTGCTGTAGACAGGGTAGATTCCTTGTGGCAGGGTTAATGTGCTCAAGAAGAACCAGCATGGAATGGAAAACCAAATGATAACACAGTGGCTGGAATATGCCATCTTTCCAAAATGGGAGAATAATCCCATGACTCCGGTCACTGGGTATTTTCTCATGAATCCATACTTTGTTGCTGATGTGGGTCAGCAACTCCAAGATGAAATCCCTGCTGTGCTTGATCAGCTCAACAGCTGATCAGCTAGACCACAAATATTGGCAGCATGGCGATTCTTGAACTTTGGAACTCCTTGACATGACATTCTCTACATTACACTGAACTCTTCACATCCTTCTAGAGCTGCAGGTCTGATGGGTAGTTACAAAGCTTCTAAAAGTGTTCTTTCCATCTACTCAGACATTCTCCCTTGGTGGTCAGTATGTTACTGCATCCATCTACACTATCACTTATGGCGGCAAAACGTATGTCACTCAGGGGTGTGAAAAAACACACCCCCAAGCAACATACATTTCACTAGCATAAGTGGTAGTGTGCACAATGCTATGTCAATGGGTGAGCTGATACCACCACGCATTGGGGATAGTTTAATTATGTTGATGTGAGAACTCTCTTCTGTTGGCATAGAGCAGCTACATGATAAATCTTACAGCAGAGCAGCTGCATTGGTACAACTGTGCCCCGAAAAGTTCTCTACAGTAGACGAGTCTTAGTCTAAACAACTAATGAAAGATTTGGTTTGAGTTGCCTTCTGCTTCAGTTTCACCATGGCCATGAGCAACCTGAGGTCAATATAGCAATCAGTATAGCCTCTCCACCAACTGGACATAAGAATGTGATCTAGTGCTTTGTGGGTTCACCCATCATTTGAAGACCAAGTCCGTGAATGTATGTATTCCATTGGGAATCGATATCAGAAACATGGAATCTAGTTGCAATACAGAGCTTGAGCATTCGCTCACTGTTATCATTAGTGGTCACATCTATAAAGAAATGCCCGATGCTTTCCAGCCAAGCTGTTCTAGCACTGGTTTCTAGAATGGCACTGGCATCTCATACCATAATGATAATGTTGTGAGTGGATACTCTACTGATGATATCATATGTGGCTCATGCATATTATTCCTTGTCCTTCTCATCAGACAGGACTAAGTATTAACTAGACCACTCCTGACTGGTGTTTGTCTAGACTGTTCTTAAAAATCCCCAATGCCACAACCTTCCTAGGCAATTTATTCCAGTGCTTAACCACTCTGACTGGAAGTTTTTCCTAATCTCCAACCTAAACTGCCCTTGGTGCAATTTAAGACCATTGCTTCTTGTTCTATCCTCAGAGGTTAACAAGAACAATTTTTCTCCTTCCTTGTGACAACTTTTTATGTGCTTGAAAATTGTTATGTCCCTTCTCAATCCTCTCTTCTCCAGACTAAATAAAATCAGTTTTTTTCAATCTTCCCTCATAGGTTATGTTTCCTAGACTTTTAATCATTTTTGTTGCTCTTCTGTGGACTTTCTCCTATTTGTTCACATCTCTCCTGAATTGTGGTGCCCAGAACTGGACACAATACTGCAGTTGAGAATTACGTCTCATGTCATGCTTACAACACCTCTGTTAATACATCCCAGAATGATGTTTGCTTTTTTTGTACCCAAATATTACACTGTTGGCTGACATGTAGCTTGTGATCCACTATGACCCCCAGATCCCTTTCTGCAGTACTCCTTCCTAGGCAGTCATTTCCCATTTGGTATGCTGCAACTGGTTGTTCCTTCCAAGTGTAATACTTTGCATTTGTCCTTATTGAATTTCATCATCTTTACTTCAGACCATTTATCCAGTTTGTCCGGATCATTCTGAATTTTAATCCTATCTCCAAAGCACATGCAACCCAACTCAGCAATTGTCCACAAACTTTATAAGTGTACTCTCTATGCCATTATTTAAATCATTGATGAAGTTATTGAACAGAACCAGACCCAGAATTGATCCCTGTGGGACCCCACTTGATATGCCCTTCCAGCTTGACTGTGAACCACTGAAAAATACTCTCTGTAATGGTTTTCCAATCATTTATGCAGCCACCTTATAGTAGCTCCATTTAGGTTATATTTCTCTAGTTTGTTTATGAGAAGGTCATGAGAGATAATATTAAAAGTCTTACTACAGTTAAGATATACCACATCTCCTGCTTCCTCCACCATCCACAAGGCTTATTACACCGTCAAAGAAAGCTATTACGTTGATTTGACACAATTTGTTCTTGACAAATCCATGCTGACTGTTACTAATCACCTTATTATCTTGTAGGTGTCTGCAAATTGATTGCTTAATTATTTGCTCCATTATCTTTCCAGATACTGAAGTTAAGCAGACAGGTCTGTAATTCCATGGGTTGTCCTTATTTTTCTTTTTATAGATGGGCACTATATTTGCCCTTTTCCAGTCCTCTGGACTCTCTCCAATCTTCCATGTCTTTTCAAAGATATTCACTAATGGCTCATATCTCCTCAGTCAGCTCTTTGAGTAGTCTAGTATGCATTTCATCAGGACCTGGTGTCTTGGAAATATCTAACTTGTCTAAGTAATTGTTATCTTGTTCTTTCCGTATTTTAGCATCTGATCCTACCTCATTTTCAAGAAGGATGTCTGCCACTCCTCTGAGATGAATTTGATTAATTTTAAAGTTTGTCAGAGCGTGTACTAGCCAGGTACACTGTAGTAGGCAGAGACTAGCAATGAATCTCTGCAGGATGTTTTCTGGTGAGGAAAAGACTCTATTATCTTGCTGTCTCAAAAGTGGCATATGACTGATTAATACAAGAAGAGAATTAGAACACATGGTGTTATATTTATCACATCTGCATTAGCTAAAAGGGATGGAATTGTACCTACACTACACTAGGATAATTAAAACCTTACAGAATTTAGTTCTGAGGATGAACTCTTTCACCTTTCCGATTGAAAGGATACTTGTTTATTACAAGTATTACAAGTAATTACAAGTAATTAGAGTTTATTACCATTAAGATTTTAGAAAAATAACTACAAGTAATTACAAGTAATTAGAGTTTATTACCATTAAGATTTTAGAAAAATAACTACATCTTAAATGAATGCCTATTTAAATGTAACTATATATGAACTTTGTACAAACTTTCTGATGACTATTTCTGGGAAAAATCAATCCTTTTTTTATCATGTACTGTTTTATTGTTGTTTTTTAGTCTTATTTTATTGGTCTTCAGTTTAAATACCAGAGCATCTCTAGCTTACCACTGCTATTAGGTGATCCCTTTAGTCATTCACAAATCAAACTGTGATATACAGCTTTGGCTTTTTTATGTCTGAATCAGAATATAAACACCACTTTATAAGGCATATTGTGAAAATCATATCTGACTCATGTTTCTCTAGAAAATAGCTAGACTCTTATAAAGAGCCTTACAATTTAATGTTTATGTATAATTTGACCATTATTCACTCAAATAATGACTTTTCTAATGTTTAAATACAACCTAACTCTTAGTGTTAAACCTAATATTATGCTAGGAAAACCATTATAACTCAATCATGTGAAAGGTGAATGTAAATTGTCAGTCTCTCATAAAAACAAAGACCTCAGAAACAAAGTGGTGTGGAAGAATTGCTCTCATCTATCTTTTGGCTCTGATGAAGGGTAGTATGAAAGGGAGGAAAACTCCCTTTATCATTTAGCACTTGGTATAAGAAATGTGGAGAGCATCCTCAGAAAATTAAATATTGTGTGAATAACACAGGACTGAAAACAAAAAGCAATTTGTAGTGCGTGATCTTTTTCTCCCCTTGTAATTCTTGAAAAACAGCTAAACTTTTTAGGAAGGTTGGTCTAGCCAGAAAGGATGGTTGTGTAGTTAAGACACTGGTTTAGGACTAAAATGATCTGGGTTCAATTCCAGGCTTTACATCGTGCTCTCTGTATGACCTTAAGCAAGTCATATGGGCACATACTCTAGAAAAGTATTTAGACCCCTAGCTTCTATTGATTATAATGGAAGTTAGGAACCTAAACACTTGTGAGAATATGGGCCTTGATCTATCTGTGCTTTTGTTCTGTAAATGGGGGGAATGCTACTTCCTTTCTCCCACCATTTTTCTATCTTACCTATTCAGATTTCAAATTCTTTCGGCAGGGATGGTTGTTTCTTCAGATTGCTTAGCATAGTAGTCTCATTTGGGACCTCTAGATGCCATTACAATGCAAATTAGTAATAATTAATCCTTAAAAGTTCTGGTAATTTTGAGAAAAGAAAATAATACATTATTGTGATTTAAGTTTCAGAATACTTTGTTTTTACTTGATACGATAAGAGGTTTGTTTGTTTTTAAATGGAAGACAATATTCCTACCCCAGCATCCACTTCTTAAAAGCGGCAGAGTAAAAAAGCACGTTGTGACCATTGGGCCTGTAATTTTTGCTTGCTTGGAAAGTAACTATGGAAAGTAGGTCAAGATGTTTTCAATAATGAATGTTATAAGCAGGTGCAAGAGAATCAGAAAAAGAGACTGAATTAAGTCAAACAAAAAGACATATTGATATGGCTCAAAGACTGTGTAGAGGTCAGACTTAATAAATAAGAAAATGTGGGAACAAAGTTACTTATGCCAAGTTTGGCTTTATGGGAATAGGATTAATTGTGGAACAAAATAATGATGGGATGGGCTATTCCACCTACCATTGTCTTTGTGGATCCCTAAAGAAAGAGACTTTGGAGGGAAAATATGAAAGAACAGAAAGGTTACTGGAGCAAGCTTAATCATGATGGCTGCCATCCCGACCACCTGAATCTTCTTTGTCTTAATCGGTCCTCAGCAGAGTGGTCCTCTACCCTCCCAATCACCACCTGAGATGAAATGGGATTGGACTTTAACAACAACAGTACCAACAACAGCTCCAGCCCATCTCAACTCACTTCTTCTTTTGGCCCCAAAGGACAGTTGTTACCATCTTTGATACCATCTAAGAGACTGTCAAACAAGGGTGGCGGTTCCTTCTAAACTCTCTCCAGCTAAAGGGAGAGGGAACAAGGGATGTTGTTAAAATGAAAGCTTTATATTATACTTTGCACTTCAAAAAAACAGTTTTTTTTCTTCTTTTCTTTGTCTTTAATAAAAGGTTTTAAAGATTTTAATGGTGTGTTTGGTGTGGTATTAAGCAGGATGATGAATACAAAACCTTGAACCTTGGTTGACATTGTTTAATGTTGGACAGTAACAGGATTATATTAACCTCTTTGGGTCTCTCTATTTCATGTAAATTAATAAAATTCCATTTTTGTTAAAGAGTTTTCTAATTCAATATTTCTATATTCACTATTTCCTGTGCAGGGAGAGCAAAATCATACTCATTTGAAAACTGAAATTAATTATTTTCATTGTGATACAGCTCATTTTGTGGCCCACTCTCACCATGGGTCATTTGAACGTGTACCATTTGGAGAACTCTCACTGACACAGTTGTATCCTTAACACAGAACAATAATAGCAGGATCATGTTTAGCACAGGCTTGTAAATAAAAATATATTGCACTGAAAATTTGGGGCCAAATTCTTAGCCCTTGTACAGTCATATTGGGTTACAAAAGCAGCACAAAACTCATGGAAAACTGCCCTCCAGAGGCAGATGAAGATTCTCCCAGACACCGAGGAACCTTCAGGTGGTGTCGAGACACCATAAGTGGCTCTATGTGACTGGCTTTCCCACACATGTAGGCAGCAGGAGGAGTGGGAGTGGAGTGCATGGCCCTACACCTGATCTTGAACAGTATAGTGGTCTCTATGGTACTTTTGCAACCAACTTAACTTAGACCAGCCCTCTGACTCCTCTACATTATGCCAGGAACCTAACTGGTGTCAGCCAGTCCAAGACCTAGGGAATAAAAAGATGGCACTAGGGGACCTTTCCTTCTTGCAATTTAGAATGATAGAACTCTTGTCTAGTTCAAACACATCATATATAAAACTTAAATATATGATATGTAGATAATAGATTTAATAGATAAGCCATAAAAATATATATTCTAACACTTGTGTAGTATCCTCAAATCAGAGGAACTCAAAGCAATTTATAAACACTAATGAATTAAGCCTGGTTGCTATTATTGACTGTGTTAAAAACTGATGTGCAAGTTTCTTGAATACTGTTGCCTCCCATTTTTTGTTGTACAGCTAGGGTCAAGCAGTCCCACCAGAGACTCTCTATCAGAAAGCAACCCGATCCCCATCCCAGCTCAGGGCAGCCACAGCCCTTCACCCAATCCAGGGCAATGTGCTTCTGAAGGCAGAGCCTAACCCAAGAAGAGACCAGGGCCAACCAGAGACACATCCATTCCTGTGGTTCTAAAGCCCATTCCGTGCCGCAGGCTTGTCACGTTCAAGTTCTGGGCATTAGGACATTTGTGTAAATAAGGTAAGACATACGCATCCAATATGCAAAATACGACACTTAGCTATTTGCATATAATTTCCAGTTTTCTAAATCTTTGGCCTTGATGAGTATGAAATTTGGGAGAGGGTTCATTTCCATTTTGTTTGTGAAATTTTGCTAAAAGTGGAATTTAACCAACACCTCCAGTGTGAGTTCTGTGAGAATTAATGAATTAGGGAAAATCCTGTTCTGTGTTCCACAGAGACTGAGATGGATTCTCATTAGTGCACTCAATGGGGAGTAGGACAGAACTCTAAAACTACTGGAGAAATATCATTTTACTCAGTGAATCTGCTCCTTGTATTAATTCACAGTGACACAAAAGTTTTACTGCTTTTCATCCTCTTATTGCTGGAGAGCCAACACAGCTAAAGCTGAGCTTTCTAGAGTCTATTCCATTGAATACTTCATCAACAGATCACTTACTACATTTCAGTCAGTTTCACCTGTGCAATCCCATTAAACAATTACATAGGAATCACTGTGGAAATAATATGGCCTACTGAAACTTTGGTACTGATGATAATATGTGAGAAGAACTCAGTTTGATTCGTGGAGGACAGATTGAGTCTGCAGGGCTGGCAGATAGAAGATGGGGGGGGGCATTTGCTATCTGTAAAATGAGGATAATAAACATAGAAACCCACAAAAAACATGGAAGTCCACTCAGAAAAGTGATTGGGCTTGACTAACACAGCTGCTAGAGCTACATACACCTAAATGTGTGTGGTTTATGCCTGCCAGCTGGCTGACAAACCACCAGCCTCCTAACTGCATGTTGCAGTTAGCAGATTGGAGATACATGCTGCTCACTTTTGGAGTAGGAAGTACAGTGTTGGAGTGCACAGGGCTCAGGACCCCTAGAGCCACACCATCCCATTCCATGAGGATATTTTTAGATGCTAGACCCAACTACTAATATTATACTCACCTAATGCAATATATTTCTAATAAAGTGTTGTACCCCATCATTATTCCCATTACAGACATTCCTACCATCATCCCTCGCTCATATGTTTGCTCTGTGCATTTGGGAATGGTCTACTTTACTAATTCAATGAGAACAAGTCTCATTGTTAAGACACTCAAGTGAGTTTCAGAAGATCTTGTTTAATTCCTGGCTCTTCCACAGACTTTGAACTTGGACAAATCATTTTATTTTTGTTACTCAGTTTCCCTATTGGGATAATTACAGGGATATTGTAAGCTTAAATTAATGTTTACAAGAGGTTCAGGTACAGTGGTGATGTGGCCCATAGGGCAAGCCCAGATAAAAGTTGGCATGTTATGGGATTCAGGCTTTCTTTGAATACGTTTGCAGACATGTAATCTAATATTTTCACACATGCTTTTTATCATGTGCAATAGCCTGTTAGCATAAATGACAATACGATAAGTTATTGAGCTGAACATGAAGAACTAGGTGCTCAGTTTGTGCTAGCAACTTGCCTGTGTCTCTGTGAGATAGGTGAATAACTATCTGCTGAAAAAATAGTATGACCCTATGAAGTCTTCCAGGCTGAACATAATGACTGCACAACTAGCAAATCTAGGCTGGAAAAAAGATTAGTCTGCTGTATAAGACTAAAGTTATGTCTTCACTAGAGCTAGAAGGTGTAATTTCCAGCTCCAATATACATCTCCTCACTAGCTTCTCACCAACTAGTCATGGTGACGTAAACTGTGGGATTGGCTAGTTTCCCTGAGTACGAACCTGTCCAAGATGCGAGGTACTTAACTGGGAGGCTTACACTGTTATTTTTAGTGCACTGGCTCCATCAGAGCTGGGATGGGTATTTCTGCTCAAGCAGGAAATTACATCTTCCAGCTCCAGTGAAGAAATACCCTAACAAGTGGGGGTGGCGACCACAAGAAAGATCTTCTAATCACAGCAACGCTCTAGCATTAGCTCATGTCTCACACACCTCACATAAACTATAGTATTATTACGAGAATAGTGTATCTCCTATGAATCACATTGCTGGAGGAATGAGTGGGGAAAAGGATGAGTTTTAGCATGTTTTCAAACAAACAGTAAAATATAGGGGACTCCCTCTTTTCTGATTACTATAAAGCATCCCTAACATTCAAAAAAAGCATTCTGCAGAAGTCAATGGGTAAAAGTGTCTGACAACCTGGCTTCATCTTTTTTTGTATCTACAGGAAAAAATGCTGGTATATGTCCTTTCAAAACAATTAGATAGGCAGTGTTGCCAAGTAGCTAGTACTCAGGAAACCCAGGTTCTGTTCCTGGATCTGCAATGGCATGTTGGGCGATCTTAGGAAAATCACTTCACCCCTCTGTGTCTCAGTTTACCCCTCTTAAAATGGGGATAATGATACTGGCCTCCTTTGTAAAATGGTTTGAGATTTACTAATGAAACACTATATAAGATCTAGCTATTATTATTTACCTGACATTGTTACATTTTGTGGAGAAACTCCAGTGTAAACACAAGAAAATCACTCAACTGCCACAGCAATTCATTAATCATCTCAGAAGAATGATGAAGTAAATACACCTTGACATTAACAGCTAATGAAAGTACTGACACTGATCACCATACACACAGAGCACAGCCCTGTGTTGGTAGTGGTGTAGTTATGGTATGTATTTGTCCATTGAAGAATATTTTGGAATGAACAGCCAGAATGTACTAGGCCCAAAAGCACGTGAGGAGATAGGGAAGGTTTAAACATGGACTATATTTACAAGAAATTCCAAGAGGGTCCATAGCCTGGCTCCTAGTGTGCTGAAAACCAAATCCTTCATGCTGACTGATATTGTTTCATGGTGTCTTTATTCCATATGTTTGTATTAATCTTCTGTCGCTTGTCTTATTTGTAAGCTCCGTGGGGAAGGGACTGTCTTTTTGTTCTGTGTTTGTACAGTGCCTACCACAGTCGGGTCCTGGTCTATGAGCAGGGATTATAGGTGCTATGATAATACAAATTATAAACAAACACAGACCTACAAAACTTAAAAAGGACAATCCTATACAGTATTGATTTTGCAACCCTTTTAGCATCCAGAGGTCCTATACCATGTTCTTAATTGCTTTTTCATCTTCAAAGTAGCAGAATTTTGCTTATAACTAACACTTCCATGAAAAAATATTTTGAATGCAAGCCAAGACCCTGTCACGTGAGACTGGAATTATCATTAAGAAGAGAACTGCTACCTGAATTTTCTGTGGGAGCTACAGGTGCTTCAAGAGTGAGAGGCTTTATAAAAAGTACTGCTGATTGCTGCTGATTGGTTTGTGAACCAAGTAAGACCCTGCCAAGATTAAATTGCTGTGCATAAGGCCTGCAAGGGAAACTGTTACTGTAGGATTGTTGTCTAGTCTGTGCAAATGGAAGTACAGCATTTCAGTTGTGATAGAGTTGCCTCTTTTCTGATAAGGGATGATTTTTAAAGGAAAGAGTTATAGAAATAAGTTCCCAACAAATAAATGTACACCTTAAAGCCCTGATCCTGTAAACATGTGCACACCTGAGTAATTTTATGCACATGAGCATTCCCATTCAGTTCACTGGGACTACTCACATGCTAGGCTCTAGAGTTCTGTGGAGGTGAAGTGTGGTTCAGAAAGAGTAAAGAGATCCAGATCCAGAGATCCCCATCTCCGAGTCACAGGAAGGAAAGAAAAGGAGTGCTTGTGGCACCTTAGAGACTAACAAATTTATTTGAGCAGCTCACTTCATCGGATGCATGCAGTGGAAAATACAGTGGGGAGATTTTATATACATAGAGAACATAAAACAATGGGTGTTATCATACACACTGTAATGACAGTGATCAGGTAAGCTGAGCTAATACCAGCAGGAGAGTGGGGGGAAGGGACCTTTTGTAGTGATAATCAAGGTGGGCCATTTCCAGCAGTTTACAAGATCATGTGAGGAAGAGTAGGAGGGGAAATAAACAAGGGGGAATAATTTTCCTTTGTGTAATGACCCATCCACTCCCAGTCTAATTCAAGCCTAATTTAATGGTGTTCAGTTTGCAAATTAATTCCAATTCAGCAGTCTCTTGTTGGAGTCTGTTTCTGAAGTATTTTTGTTGAAGAATTCCCACTTTTAGGTCTGTAATCGAGTGATCAAAGAGATTGAAGTGATCTCCGACTGGTTTTTGAATGTTATAATTCTTGACATCTGATTTGTATCCATTTATACTTTTATGTAGAGACTGTCCAGTTTGGCCAATGTAAATGGCAGAGGGGCATTGCTCGCACATGATGGCATATATCACATTAGTAGATGTGCAGATGAACGAGCCTCTGATAGTGTGGTTGATGTGATTAGGCCCTATGATTATAACATTAAAAAAACAGTCGGAGAACACTTCAATCTCTTTGGTCACTCAATTACAGACCTAAAAGTGGCAATTCTTCAACAACAAAACTTCAAAAACAGAGTCCAATGAGAGACTGCTGAATTGGAATTAATTTGCAAACTGGATACAATTAACTTAGGCTTGAATAAAGACTTGGAGCGGATGTGTCGTTACACAAAGTAAAAAGAAAAGGAGTTGTCATAAATATAAAGGGAAGGGTAAACACCTTTAAATCCCTCCTGGCCAGAGGAAAAATCCTTTCACCTGTAAAGGGTTAAGAAGCTAAGATAACCTCGCTGGCACCTGACCAAAATGACCAATGAGGAGACAAGATACTTTCAAAGCTGGGCGGGGGGGAACAAAGGGTTCTCTCTGTCTGTGTGTTGCTTTTGCTGGGATCAGAGCAGAAATGCAGGTCAGAACTCCTGTAAAGAGTTAATAAGCATTCTTGTTAGATATGTGTTAGATTCTGTTTGTTTAAATGGCTGAGAAAATAAGATCTGCTGAATGGAATGGATAGTCCTGTCTTTGTGTCTTTTTGTAACTTAAGGTTTTGCCTAGAGGGATTCTCTATGTTTTGAATCTGATTACCCTGTAAGGTATTTACAATCCTGATTTTACAGAGGTGATTCTTTTTACTTTTCCTTCAATTAAAATTCTTCTTGTAAGAAAACTGAATGCTTTTTCATTGTTCTTAAGATCCAAGGGTTTGGGTCTGTGTTCACCTATGCAAATTGGTGAGGATTTTTATCAAACCTTCCCCAGGAAGGGGGATGCAAGGTTTTGGTGAGGATTTTGGGGGGAAAGACGTTTCCAAACGGGCTCTTTCCTAATAAAATAAAACTGGTTAGACGTTTGGTGGTGGCAGCAAAGTCCAAGGGCAAAAGGTAAAATAGTTTGTACCTTGGGGAAGTTTTAACCTAAGCTGATAAAAGTAAGCTTAGGAGGTTTTCATGCAGGTCCCAACATTTGTACCCTAGAGTTCAGAGTGGGGAAGGAACCTTGACAGGGCTCTTTCTGTGCTATATTTGTTAGACGCTTGGTGGTGGCAGCAATAAGGTCCAGGGACAAAAGGTAAAATAGTTTGTACCTTGGGGAAGTTTTAACCTCAGCTGGTAAAAAATAAGCTTAGGGGGTTTTTCATGCAGGTCCCCACATCTGTACCCTAGAGTTCAGAATGGGGAAGGAACCTTGACAGGAGTACTTGTGGCACTTAGAGACTAACAAATTTATGTGAGCATAAGCTTTCGTGAGCTACAGCTCACTTCATCGGATGCATGCTGTAGCTCTCGAAAGCTTATGCTCAAATAAATTGGTTAGTCTCTAAGGTGCCACAAGTACTCCTTTTCTTTTTGCGGATACAGACTAACATGGCTGCTACTCTGAAACCTGTCATTAGGAAGGAAAGAGGGATCTCATTGTGCTATAAAGTTTTAAACCTAAGTAGGAAGTTTAAAGTTGATTTGCATCCTGTACATCTTTGTGGTGCACTCTTCCTGTTGGCTCACACAGAGACAAGAATCAGTAGTAGAGAATGAGAGAGAGAGACAGTATAACCAGACAAGATTATGGCAGAATCAGTACTGGACTCTTTGTGTGAGTGTGTGTGTGTGTGTGGTTAGTTTAAGTAAATAGATGAAATAAGCTAAAATCTGTTTCAATCATCACTAGAAGCAGAAAATAGAGACCTCTTACCTGTGAATTTCATCCCATTGGAAGAAGGTGCAAGTGGGTGGGAATAGAAGAAAACGCAAATGGAAGACAGGGATGAGAAAATGTCTTAATTCATCTCTGGAGATTCAGGTGGGCTATGGTCTATAAGGGCTGGGAAGTGGAGAATTGGGAGATATCATGCGGCAAGGGCTTTATTTCTGTAAATAGAGCTCCCTGAAGAAAAGATTTGGGGTCATGAGGAAGGAAGAGACTTAGGACCATATGGATGCTGTGCCATGGTGTCTGGGGTTTGAGGCAACAGCAGCTGAGGTGTTGTGAATCTGGGTCTAGTTGAATATAAGTGTTGAGAGCAAGGGTGTTGGGAGCACTGTGGCCTGGCAGCAAGATAGAGTATCCAGTAGTTGGAAACAAGCTGGGTTAAGAAAGGATCTCAGGCACATGGAAGAGCAGGAATTGAAGACATTGTGGAATCACTGTTGAGGAGGGAAAGGAATGTGTAATTAAATATGTTGGAAGACTGATTGGAAGGTAGGGGAGAGGGCAGGGCCAGTGTTGCTGTAAGTACTGATAAAAAGAACTTAACTTTTAGTGCCAAGTACATCATTACAGAAGTACTTATAAGTACAAATGTAAGACTACTGCAGAAATAGTATTTATATATAAAAGTGCAAATACTTTAAATTCCTGTATTTTCTACAATTCTCTGGTTAATACATAATAAATAAATAAACAAAATAAATAATAAACATAATGGAAGAGAAAGAAAAAGATCAACAATTATTTTTTTTTCCATATACACAGGTAAGAATGGAATAACAATGAAAAAAACTCTTACAAAAGTGAATAGATTTATAAATTTCATTTCTACTATATACTAGTGGCTGGTTGGAGTTTCCTACCTCACCTTGCAGGGGATGCAGCTACTGGGCTTGTTCTCTCCATGTGGGACACTGGGAGGTAAGTATCTGCTTCCTCGGTCTCCATCCTCCTGCAGTGACTCACCCTTCCACCGGACTGGGTCTGGCCACACAGTGAATTTCCTCACAGCGGCTGGGCTGGGGAGTGAGTCTCTCTAAGGCTGGTTGCAATGACCAGTGTGGGGCCATCACATCCTTGCCAGTGCAACAACAGAGCCAACAGGAGGGGAAAAAAAAAAGCCATGGCAGCAGGAACTCATGACCTGAAGCTCCCAAGCTGCACGTAGTGGGTAGTGAGGGCCAACCAGAATTCGGGACATTTGGAAGGGATGTGATTTAAATTTTTTTTTTTTTTAAAAAAGAAGTTGTAGATAAAAAAAGTTACTTCTGTTTGAAGTACTTTAAAAATGTACTTATGTGCAAATGCTAAGTGCAGATTATTTAAAGTACAAGTCATGTAGAGTGCTTTGAAATACTTAAGTGTGTACTTAATGTACAAATGTATTTAAGTACATGAGAACACAGGGTGGGCCTCATGAAGAGGGTGGAGCACTCACCAGAAACTTCATTTCCTGGTATTTGGGATTTCAAACGGATTTGGAAACCTTTTCCCCTGAAATCTGACCTAGTTCCAAGATAATGCTGCGGTACCAACAGGGCTACAACTAAACTTCATAGAGAACCAATACGTTCATTAAGAGGATGTGGAGAGCACTTTGTTGAGAAACTGGTGTGGGATTACTTGCGCAAAAGAGTTAAAATATTTCTTAATCTTGACATAACTATCAATATACTGTAATTTATTAAGTGCATCTAATAATGCTAACATGTACACAAATTCTGCAAAAAAATCCTCTTGAGTGTGGTCTGATTCTGCAGCCCTTATTCAGACCGAACTCCCACTACGCCAGTGGACTGGAAAACTGCATCCTTAATAGATACATTTATATAAGAATCTCAGTCATGGGTGGAATCTGCTACTGAGCAAATTCCAAATAAAATCTCCCAGACATTTCACAATGCTTAAAGAATTTTAATTTGAGAATAAAGGTGTGTAACTTATCATAAATCACAGTTCAACTCCACGATATAACTTTCCCTGCAGCACTGAACACAGTTTTGTATGTATCATGGTCAAAAGAGCAGACTAAACTACTTTTAAAGCAATTCTATCAACTTTTGGTGAACAAATTCATTCAACATATTTGACATTCAGAACAAAAATAAAGGTCAAGCCATTCCCTGAGGTACCTGAATTCATTCAAATATGGTACTTGAGAAATATGTTTCCATAGCTGCAGCTTCATATGTGTATTTTTATTTCTAGAGCTTGATACACAATCTGCACTGTTCTCTTGGTACTCCCATGCAAGCAAAGTGTTTAAGAATATATCTAACTTTAAGCATATGAGTAATGGAATTTAAGTAATTTCCTGAACTGAGACTTGACTGTGCTTTCTTTCACCTGAGTTGGTCCACAAACTCTTTTGAATTCCTTCTGAAGATGTATAGCCTGGTCTACACTTAAAATTTAGGATGATCTAACTACGTAGCTCAAAGGTCTGGAAAATTCCTTGAAAAATGTAGGTAGGTTGACCTAAGCCCTTGTGTAGCTAGATCGATGGAAGAATTCTTTCACTGACATATTTACCTTTTCTTGAAGAGGGGGATTTACTATGATAATGGAAACCCCCTTCTGTTGCAAGTGTCCACTCAACAGCATGACAGCAGTGTAAATGCAATGCTGCAGCAGTGTTGTTGCAGCACTTGTAGTGTAGACATAACCTGCTTCTTACGCAGTGTCCACAAAGAACTAGCTGATTGAGTTGTCTACCAATCTAGTTTCTTCACTTATCTTATGATTTGACCATTCATTCAGGTGGAAGTAGACGAAGGGGTATATGATAGTGGAAATGAAGTAGGAAGTTGGAGGGGGGAAGGAAGAGGGCAGAGCAGAATTTAGTAAAACTCTTCAAAAACTTGAACAATGAACCCCACTTTAAAGCTAAATATATAACTGTGGCATCTCTGTATAGAACACTTGGCAGAAAAATATGAAAACAAGGGTTGCAAAGTTGGGTTACTTTGAAAGGTTTTAATTGTTGAGAATAGTTGATGGGGTTGGTAGTTTAACAGAAGATTAGAAAGAGGAAGGAATGTTGTTTAGAAAGAAATGGGGGGCATATATATGGGAAGAGAACATAAACCTAAAGTGTAGGAAATCTGCATAGCCCCCAGATTTCCTCAGTGGTTCAAGAATAGGAATGGAGGCAGCAAATCACAGAATCATAGAATATCAGGGTTGGAAGGGACCTCAGGAGGTCACATCTAGTCCAACCCCCTGCTCAAAGCACGACCGATCCCCAACTAAATCATCCCAGCCAGGGCTTTTTCAAGCCTGACCTTAAAAATATCTAAGGAAGGAGATTCCACCACCTCCCTAGGTAACACATTCCAGTGTTTCACCACCCTCCTAGTGAAAAAGTTTTTCCTAATATCCAACCTAAACCTCCCACACTGAAACTTGAGACCATTACTCCTTGTTCTGTCATCAGCTACCACTGAGAACAGTCTAGATTCATCCTCTTTGGAACCCCCTTTCAAGTAATTGAAAGAAACTATCAAATCCTCCTTCATTCTTCTCTTCCGCAGACTAAACAATCCCAGTTCCCTCAGCCTCTCCTCATAAGTCATGTGTTCCAGTCCCCTAATCATTTTTTTTTGCCCTCTGCTGGACTCTTTCCATTTTTTCCACATCCTTCTTGTAGTGTGGGGCCCAAAACTGGACACAGTACTCCAGATGAGGCCTCACCAATGTCGAATAGGGGGGAACGATCACGTCCCTCGATCTGCTGGCAATGCCCCTACCTGTACATCCCAAAATGCCACTGGCCTTCTTGGCAACAAGGGCACACTGTTGACTCATATCCAGCTTCTTGTCCACTGTAACCCCTAGGTCCTTTTCTGCAGAACTGCTGCCGAGCCATTCGGTCCCTAGTCTGTAGCGGTGCATGGAATTCTTCTGTCCTAAGTACAGGACTCTGCACTTGTCCTTGTTGAACCTCATCAGATTTCTTTTGACCCAATCCTCTAATTTGTCTAGGGCCCTCTGTATCCTATCCCTACCCTCCAGCGTATCTACCTCTCCTCCCAATTTAGTGTCATCTGCAAACTTGCTGAGGATGCAATCCACACCATCCTCCAGATCATTTATGAAGATATTGAACAAAACCGGCCCGAGGACCGACCCTTGGGGCACTCCACTTGATACCGGCTGCCAAATGAGGTGGAAGAACCTAGATTAGGAATTGGGTGTGGGGGGCAAAATGATACGAGTAAGAAACAAAAAGTCAAGATTGAAGAGAAGGATATGAGTCAAAGGAGACAACATGGATTTATCAGAAAGAAGTGAGTTCTGGGACAAAAGAAGGTTGAGAGCAACAGAGCAATCAGAGATGTTAGGTAACTCGAGAGTATTAAAGCAGCGAGTGACTGAATGAGGCAATGGTGGTCAGAAAGGGGGAATTCAGAGACAGAAAGATCAGGAAGACTTTCTTTAAAAAATCTCTTGTGCGTTTGCAAGTTTGTTTTGCAGGAAACACTTTCATCGTGTGCGAGAGTTGAGTTTCCATTTATTGAATACAGTATTGCTTGTAACATACAAAATCAGTTTTTTAGAGTTATACATCATACTGTGATAGGAGGATGGACTACTAGATGCTTTAGTGAATCTTATGCACCTTTACGGTCTATATAATTCTGTATAAAATATTTATGGCTCTAACCAAAGCTCTAATTATAACACACAGAAGTTCATTTTAGAAATAGATCCTTGCTAGTCTTCAGTTGTCATAACATCTTTCGTATTGAGGGATTGGAGGATGGGAAAAGGAAAGAAGTTCAGAAAGTGCTAAAATCAACTAGAGAAGCTAGCGATAATTAATTTTCTTTAAAATAATGGTTCACAAGTAGAGATGGACCCAACTGTGGCATGTAGATCATAGATTTAAAACATCAGATTTTAGGATAAAGGTTTGAGATCCCATCTTTACCAAATGTAAAGTCTTTGCTTAACAAATATTTCAGAAGTCAAAACTGTTCTATTTTCAGCAAAACACTAATAATAACTTACCCATATTCTTTCTACTATGCAGAGGTTCGTCAAATATCCATCAGATTTATGTTTTCTCCATTATCTTCAGTATTACATTTTCCTGGTAAATTCCCATATTTGTAGGCTGCAAATTGAATTTAAACCAACATAACTAAGAAACTGATGCCTGAGGCATTTCTGAGGAGTTTCTAATTCCTTCAGTACATTTGTATCCACTCCATACCCCTCCTCACAAATATACCCTTTTATCACTTCCAGTAGATAAAAGTTAAGCGCATAGCTTCAGAACTGACATAAATAAAATGGAATTTAGAGATTAGTCTAAATGATATCAATTGTCCCCAGGAATTATGAAATACAATGTGATGTGTAGAGATGGTTAAATTTAAGAAAAAATATATTTGTCAATTTTTAGCATTTTTTTTTTTAAACAAAAGTGATGTTCCAAGAAAATACTGAATTGACAACCACGGTGCCTATTTGTTTTTAGTGGTCTTATTTGAGGACAACATAATGAGGCTAAGCACTAATCAAGATACTGAAGGCAAGATTTTAAAAAGTATTTAGGCGCCTAACTCCCATTGATTTTAATGGTGTTCAGCCACTTACATAACATTAGAAATCTGAATGTCAATGTCTTAAGCCTACACAAATCTGCTATAGTCAAAGAACTCTCTATTTTACTGTTAAAAACAATATTCTATCCATTAATCCAGAGTGAAAAAGATAATATTTTAACCACTTCTTATAGAAAACACCCCCCCAAAAATCCTTCTCTAATTGTACAATGGAAAAGCCATGTGCCCCATAATACAATGCAAGAAAAATGGATTTTTCATTCAATTCTAGATAGGTTTTTATATTGTGCTCACCACTGTAGTTTCTGAGTATCTTCCATTAGTGCATTAAGCAATGTGACTACATATCCAGAACTTCTGGAAGGCCGATTGGACTCCTTTACAGAGTATTTAGAACAGAGCGTGGTAACCATCCCACTAAACATTATCGCCATGGAAGATGCATACTGTCATTTCTGTTGTGTCATTTTTAAAGCTGCAAGTGAAACAACTCCACGCAGCTTCCAACCACTATACATTCCATTTTTGAATGAGATTATGCAGACTCACTGAGGCAATATGAATTGTCAGGTGATCTGGAGATTGCAGACCATCTTTTAGACTCAGGGGATGCCACTCTCCGGGCTCGATGGAAGGAAGTAGCAATGGTGCTTGACTTTACACAGTCAAGACAGAGAAGCGGGAGTTTAATTCATCAACTACATGCGGCTCAACATCCTTGTGCACAAAGCAGGCTGGCAGTTAATCCAAATCAGACTGCCAAAGTTCCTGTTAAGAGAGGTGTCAAATGACCTGTACATGAAGAGTGGTGGAGTTCCCTAAGAAGTAATCCAGCCAAAAGTAAGATGGAGCCATTCACTAGTCTGCAGTTGGATAAAGTGCTGAATGATTTGTAAACAGGTGTAACCCCCAGATATGATAGAATTGCACCTGAATTCATGAAACAGCTGGGTCCTGGCACTTGGGAATGGCTTGCTCATTTTTTCAACAGAGTTTTGCTGGAATCAAAACTGCCTTGAACTGCTGTCAAGTAAAGACCATTGCCTTGCTGAAACCTGGGAAAGATCCACACTTGCCTTTAAGCTACAGACCAATTTCACTGAGTGTCTGTGAAAAGATGCTTGAGTGTCTGATTTCACAAAGAATTTCACCATGTGCGGAAGGCGTGCTGGCACAGAGCAAGCTGGTTTTTGCTGTGGTCTTTTTATATGTGATCAAGTGCGGGCACTTACAGCTTTCATCAGAAATGGATTCCAACATAAGCTGAAGAGTGGTTCAGTGTTTCTTGACCTGACCGCAGGATACAATACAGTCTGGCACACAAGCCTTTTGGTAAAATTGTCTAGAACGATGCCAAGTTGGTTTGGATGTGCAATGGCTCTATTTTTGAGAAATTGCCATTTCCACGTGCATACTGATGATAGAACAAGTGCTTGGAGGCACCAGAAGAACAGCCTCCCACAAGGATCAATATTATCTCCAATGTTATTCAACTTATATTCAAATGAACTACCATATACCTGGTCCCACAAGTTTGTTTATGTAGACAACATATATTTTGGCACTCAGTCACATTCCTATGACATACTTGAGAGTGTTTTGAATGCAGATATGGTGGCTATGGACAATTATTGTTGCTAACGGAGCCTGATACCAAGTGGAAGTAAGATTGTGTCTTCTACTTACATCCTGCACAAGAGGGCAAAGAGCTGAATATAATTCTCAATGGTCAGAGAATAAAGCATGATTCACTCCCGGTCTATCTAGGTGTCACGTTAGATACAACTCTCACATATCATGACCATCTACAGTCTAAAGCAGACTGTAGACTAAAAAGGGATCTCACAAACTTGGGTGACTGAGTAAATATATAGCAGATGAAATTCAATGTTGATAAATGCAAAGTAATGTAATGCAAAGTAATGCATAATCCCAACTATACATATAAAATGATGGGTCTAAATTAGCTGCTACCACTCAAGAGACAAAACTTGCAGAGAGGAAAGTGTAGCAAAGCACTTGATGAAATTGCATGATATGCCACATCTACCATTAACTAAAGACTTGTTTAATCCACCATATGGTCATCTGCCCTCATGACACCCATTATGGATAACTTTACCTGGTGACAGGTTTCAGAGTAACAGCCGTGTTAGTCTGTATTCGCAAAAAGAAAAGGAGTACTTGTGGCCCCTTAGAGACTAACCAATTTATTTGAGCATAAGCTTTCGTGAGCTATAGCTCACTTCATCGGATGCATACTGTGGAAAGTGTAGAAGATCTTTTTATATACACACAAAGCATGAAAAAATACCTCCTCCCACCCCACTCTCCTGCTGGTAATAGCTTATCTAAAGTGATCACTCTCCTTACAATGTGTATGATGGAAATGGCCCAACTTGATTATCATACACATTGTAAGGAGAGTGATCACTTTAGATAAGCTATTACCAGCAGGAGAGTGGGGTGGGAGGAGGTATTTTTTCATGCTTTGTGTGTATATAAAAAGATCTTCTACACTTTCCACAGTATGCATCCGATGAAGTGAGCTATAGCTCACGAAAGCTTATGCTCAAATAAATTGGTTAGTCTCTAAGGTGCCACAAGTACTCCTTTTCTTTTTTACCTGGTGAGGGATTTACGATAGAGGACGTGTGGTGAGCTTCATGGTCCACAGAGAAAGTGACACATAATTATCTTGTATCAGATCTCACTCAATGTCAACCCGGGTTTGATTTACCATGAAGGCAACAGAGTCTTCTTAACCAGTTTCATACCGGACATAGAATTTGTGCAGCATCAGAATTTTGGTGGTGTTTTAGAGACAGCCCACTAGGTCAATGTGAGCAGCCACAAACCAGTACATACATTGTTGAGGACTGCAAAAAGACACAACTTCCTGGAGATCTTCATGCCTTAAACGTTGGTAAGATGTTTGATTAGCTTGCATATGCCAAATAATAATAAATAATATAACTACATATCTGTGATATGTTTGTTCTCTAATCCTCTCCCTAGTGGGAATCGCATGTGCAGCAGAGTGGTTTGTGCTGGTAGTCTATTTATTTATAACATACCTGTTGCTCTCTGTTTGTGTTAGATAAGACAAGGTCAAAGAAATGTGCTTTGCACTTGGAGTAGGAAGCAGTGGGAGTTGTGATGGTCCTTAGCTCTTGGAGAAGTTTGTTTCACAGTCTCTGACAACACTTTGAGAATATTGTAGCTCCATCACAGATGAGATTTACTCTTATTGTTGAGAATTCTATCGTGCCAAAGGAGCAGAGATGTCAATCATTATCTGTGTCCAGAGCTTTAGACAATCTTTTAGATATCCTGAGCCCACATCATGGACCATTTTGAAGATAAGAACTGAGACACGCCAAAATTTGTCATAAGAGTAAGGGGTGTGAGAAAGATCCTCAATGCCCTATTCAAGACCTTTCACTCTCCCTGCATTCATCCTTTCTTTTAGCTATTGTGGAGGCAGAATTTCAAGTGAGAAGGAGAAAATATTCCATAATTTTATTCGTGTATGTCATGAATTCCAAACCATAACCACCTATGGCATTGCATTTACAAACCTCACTCCTCTTTTTGATCATCTTTCCTTAAAATGAGCTTCTTAGAAAGATTTTTATGGCTAGGTTGGAAAACATTCTCCATTGTCTACTTCACTTATTTTGTTTTTGTGTTTGCTTTATCTTAGAGAACAAGGCTCAAAGATCAGAAACATATTTTAAATGACAAACAGAAAGCGAACAGAAGATCCTTTTCTAGCTGGCCTTATTGATCATTCTACTTTGGCATATATTATTTGATAGAGCTACTGGTAATGTAATTAGTAGTTTTGCTTCTGCTTTTTGCTGTATTCCTTGGCTTGAATTCCACAAAATAATATCTTAAGAGCAGAAAACTGTTGCCTGATAACACAGGAAAAAATATCAGATGTAAACAACCTCTTTCCTGCCTCTCCTGAAAAATCGTAATGAAAATACCAAATATAAGACTATATGTAGTGCTACACAGTGGTCAACAGGCAGAGTGACAGTACCAACGTAAGTAAGTGATAGTCCTGCACTTAGAAATGATAGACTGAACAGACACTATACTTTGGAACTCTTGACACCTTCAGAAAGTGAGAGAACATTATCAACAGACACTGAATCTGTTTCTATCATGTTGTTACATTTCCAGGGTGATGAAAAAATTATAGGAGCAAGGGAAGATGAGAAAATGGCCATGAGCTACTATAAGTGTGGCTGTCTTGCACATGATTTGCTGTTTATTGTTTAGCTTTAGTATATATTCAAGGCTGCATTTGTCACTGATAGTATCTGAAAAACACTAGTTAGAGGTGCAATGTTTGGGTTGAGCCATATTTTTCTTGACAATCATTTCAAGTTTCTCAAAACTACATTTATTCCTACAAATTTACTGTTTAGAGAATTGAAGTACTGACCAAGATAAACAATATAAATATGTCCTTTGTATAGCAACTTTGATGGATCCCAAAGCTTGCCGTAAAGAACATATGAAAATGTTACACCCATATCTTAAATGTGTGTGTGGTGATGCAGCTTCAGCATATGTGAAATTATTTGAAGTATAAATGGTTGTGGAGTCTTATTATATTTAGGAAAAGCCATCACAAAAGAAATGTTGTTTTTTTCTTCTTTCCCCTAAAATTACTCCATTCTTCCACCTAACCCTTCAGAGCATAGGAGCAGCCCTGAAGAATAAAAGCATGTTGCTCAAATTTTCTTTCCGTTTTCTAAATTTTTATTGTTATTTTTCAACCATTCTTCCCAAATCATAAAGTAATGGATACTAAAACAAAACCACTTAAGATTTTGAAGGTAAATTCAAAAAAAAAGACTAGATCCAAGGACTTTTAAGTAGTTTTCTCAGAATTATATCTAGTTTCATATATAGAACCATCTAAACAGGGAGAAGTTCAGAGTTTCAGCACATGGATGGGAAGATGATGCATCTTCAGGATTAGTTCCAGGTAGAACATGTTAAAATAGCCTAGACTAGAAGTAATAAAGACATATATATTTTCATGTATATACATTTATAAAAAGCTGTATTGGTGCTCATTACATTCTCCTACAGCATAGCCTTTTAAATAAAACACACAATATTAAAGGACTATGCACCCTATTTTTGAATATAAATAAATATCTACCACTTATAAAGAGTATAAAATAAATCCCAACCTCTGTTACCTGAATTCTACCTCCCCCACAAAAGCCTGAAACAAATTATTGAAATGACAAGGCCTAAATCAGAAAAGAGAAAGAACAAATTTAACTGACATTGGCTTGGAATAAAATCTCTGTGTAGGGAATAGTAGAGGAAAAAGCAAGGGTGGTAAGTGAAGGGTCTTTCCTCTTTTAAACTCTCCCTAGTCGTTTTCTTCAGGGAATTTGTGTCTCACTGAAAGCAGCCAGGAGCAAGAACCCGATTCTCTGCATCTTCTTTCATATTTCATCAAATATCTTCAATAATGACATACATGCTGTTTGACTTCTGCCCCTGCTTTGTCTCTCCAAAGATCCTCCCTCCACTCGTAGTGCTCCATAGGCCATCTCCTGGTAAGATTCACATAGCGGCTGCAATGCTCAGCACTGATGCAAATCAGGAATTTGAACTTGGCTCTCCAGTCTCCCAGGAGATTGCCCTTACCACAGGGCTAAACATTACATCATGTGCGGTGTATGACACTCCCCCCTCCTTTGGTGTCTTTGTACAGGCTTAGGTATGCTCAGAATACACTTACAGGATCAGGCCCTGCAGGCAAAAATAGATCTGGGGAGAATGCCTCGTATGATGATCCCATTGGGGCACATGTGAGATAGGCATCTGCCAGTCTAGAACTGAGGACACTGTGTGCTTGGTCACTGGCAGAACATAGGCACCTAAGGGATATTAGTGGTGGCATGGATGTTAGGGTTAGGCAGCAGATGGGCAGCAGGTTTGTGAATGGCAGTTATATGTCTAGGTCCTTTTGTGGATGTAGCTCCTAGGAACTTTGGGCACCTAGAGTGGTTGGGTAGCTGCTGAGCAGAGGTTCTGTGAATGCCAGTGGTGCCTAAATGTTGTTTAGAACTAAATGTTGAGACATCCATTTTGATAGTTTTCCTTCACACAGGGAATAAAATATACCAGGTGTGTGTTTGTGTGCGCACACACATGCACATGTGGGTGGGAGAGGAGAGGGGAAATCAAAGAAAATATAGGTAGCTTGTAAAGTCAGAATGTGAGTCTGACCCACTGACATAGCAGTAGCATCCCTCAAAGCACTTATAAATATAATGTTACAACCTAGCGGAACCCAGGTAGCCCCCATGTCCACAAGTAGATAAAGGTTCTATTTACTACAAATATTTCTTTACTTTAAAATCTTAGTGATTCATATAAAGAAAATTTTTATGGCAAGCCAGGTTCTTTACTAGAAGAGATAGAATCAAATTTAAACTACTATTAATTATCTTTATTCTAGAGCAGTGGTTCCCAAACTTGTTCCGCCGCTTGTACAGGGAAAGCCCCTGGCAAGCTGGGCCAGTTTGTTTACCTGCCGCGTCCACAGGTTCGGCCGATCACAGCTCCCAGTGGCCATGGTTCGCTGCTCCAGGCCAATGGGAGCTGCTGGAAGTTGTGCGGGCCGAGGGACGTACTGGACAAAAAACGGTGTGGGCTGAGGGACAAAAAAGCGGTGAGGGCCGAGGGATGTACTGGACAAAAAGTGGCGCGGGCCGAGGGACAAAAAACAGTTGTGTTTTAGGACACTTTGTGGAGATGGATCTATTCTGCTTTACTTACCGTGCTGCTCAGCCCTACTGAAAACTAACTCAGCAAGTGAAAGAGATGAATAGTTGTTTGAGGGGAAAGAACCATAGGAGAGACAGGAAGACTTCCAGGGAAAGTTTGCAGAATAAAGGCAAACCCTTAAAATGGGGCAAGACCATATTGCCTGTGTGCATTATGTGGGACAATGTTGTGGTATGTTAGCAAGAAATTGATTACAGTTCTTTGAGGGGGTCACCAAGCATGTGCATAAGAGTGATCCAGCTGAAACAGTGTACTTGGATTTTCAGAAAAAAATGATGAGGTCCCTCACCAGAAGCTCTTAATGACACTAAGTAGTCATGGGATGAGAGGGAAGGTCCTCTCATGGATTAGTAACTAGTTAAAAGACAGGAAACAAAGCGTAGGAATAGATAGTTTTCACAATAGAGAGAGGTAAACAGTGGCGTGACCCAAAGATCTGTATTGGGACTTGAGCTATTCAACATATTCATAAATGATAAGGAAAAGGGAGTGAACAGTGAACTGGCAAAGTTTGCAGATGATACAAAATTATTCAAAATAGTTAAATCCAAAGCTGATGAGAAGAGGTAGAGGGAGAATCTTACAAAACTGGGTGACTGAGCAACAAAATAGTAGATGAAATTCAACATTGATAGGTGCAAAGTAATGCATATTGGAAAAAAATAATCCCCAATACACCTATGCAATGATGGATCCTAATTACCACCCAAGAAGGAGACATTGGGTCACCATGCATAGTTCTCTGAAAACTTCAGCTCAGTGTGCTGCAGTGGTCAAAAATGCCAGCAGCATGTTCGGAACTGTTAGGAAACAGATATAAATTAAGTCAGATAATATCATAATACCATGATATAAATCCATGGTTCTCCTACACCTGGGGTACTGTGTCCAGTTTGCCTTGACCCATCTGAAAAAGGATAGAGTGGAACTGTTAAAGGTTCAAAGAAGGGCAACAAAGATGATCAAAAGATGTAACAGCTTCCATATGCAGAAAGACTAAAAATAGTACGGTTTTCAGCTTAAAAAAAGAGACAACTGGGGGGAATATGAGAGCAGTCTATAACATAATGTGTAGTGTATAAAAAATGGATAGAGTAGCATTATTTTCCCTTTCCCATAAAAAAAAAAAATCCAGGTGTCATCCAATGAAATTAATAGGCAGCAGATTTAATACAAACAAGGAAAGTGCTGTTTCACACAAGACAATTAACCATGGAACTTATTGCTATGGGAAGTTCTGATGGCCAAAGTATAACTGGGTTCAAAAAAGGAATAGATAAGTTCATGGAGGATAGGCCCATCAATGGCTAACAGCCAAGATGGTCAGATATGCAATCCCATGCTCAGGGCAACCCTAAACCTCTGACTTCCAGAATTCAGCAGCAGAAGATGGGGTGCATCACTCCATCTGCCCTCTTCTGTACACTCCACCTGAAGGTCTGGTATTGGGGTATATGGAACATTGGTCTGACACACAAAAAAAGGAGTACTTGTGGCACCTTAGAGACTAACCAATTTATTTGAGCATAAGTGAGCTGTAGCTCACAAAAACTTATGCTCAAATAAATTGGTTAATCTCTAAGGTGCCACAAGTACTCCTTTTCTTTTTGCGAATACAGACTAACACAGCTGTTACTCTGAAAATTGGTCTGACACAGTATGACAGTTCTTATTTTCTTATGTATGTTGTTGGTTTTAGCCTACAGAGAAGAAAAGGGCCTTTCATTGGCAACAACTGACAAAGATCTTCCTTTAAACTCAACTGGTAAAATTTTGAAGCTGTGGGATCACATTCTAATCCAACTGTGGAGATTTACGCATCTGGTTTTGCTGTTCTTCTTACTTTTTCAGTTCGAAGAAAACAGGTCAAATGCTTGCTGAGTACAGGCCATTGAAATTAACCTTACAACAAAGATGCCTGAAGGAGATATATTGTAGTTAAACTATGAAATGGTATTCCAATATAAGCCTTGTCTTCAAGTACTTTGTTCCCCATACACTTCCTACACTGCTGTATGGGGAACAAAGTACTTGTAGCTACTTTTAACCATTTGTGATGATTAACTTTACTAAATAAAATAAAACTGTAGTGTACACTGAATGTAAAGTTAGTTCATTAAATAACTGAACCATTATGGATGCTTTAAAATGACACTAATTCAATTTGACTTAGTATGCTACTTCTTGGGAGGTACCCTCTCCTGATTGAAAAAATCACTTGATTTTTAATATTTCAAATCTTACTAACAATTAGATCTACTGAAACAGGATATTTAAAAATATTTAAAACCACTTATTTATTAAACATTGTTCTGGTGAGTGATGCAACTTTTAAGTATCTCCATAGCCCCACATGCACTGTTGTATTAATTTAGATTAAATATATGGGCTAAAGATGTTAACATAATACAGGCACTGTCCAACATTAAACAGTGTTAAACAAGGTTCAGGGTTTGCTATACAGAGACCTCAGCCTATTCTGCACTATTAAAAATATTTTAACCTTGATTAAAGATAAAGTAAAGAAGGAAAAACAGTTAAAGATTTTGAAATGTGAAGTTTTAAATATGGCTTTCATTTGAACAACGTCCCTTGTTTCCTTTCCCTTTAGCTGGAGAGAGTTTTTAGAAGGAACCCCCCCCCAATGTTTACAGTCTCTTAGATGATATCTAAGATGGTAATAACTATTCATTAGGGGAAAAGAAGAAGTTAGCTGAGATGGGCTGGAACTGTTGTTGTTGAAGTCAGGGATAGTGATGTCACTGAGTCCTTCTCTCTGGCCTACGTGGTCAGGACATCTCTCAGGGTCAGGATGAAGATGGTTGGGGGATTCCAAGAGATGGGAGTGGGGGGTAGGGTGCATGTGGCCAATATGCTCAAGTTCACTGCAGTAGCCAATTTTTCTCCTTAAGGTTTTTCTTTAAGGATCCCAAAAAGGAATGGGGAGTGGGATATCCCATTCCCCTCATTATTCTGTCTACCAGTTGGGCCTAGTTTCTGATACACCAATTTTGATTCACTGATTTCTGGTTCCACCCTTCTATTTATCAAGCATGATCTTAACAGTCCTTGAGTTATACCTTTGTTTGGACTAATTTATTGCTATAGGTTTTTGTGTCATCTCATGGCCTTTCATATACTTTTTAGAGTTGAGCTCACAGTTAAGGTAAATTTGTAAGCCCAATTATTACAACAGCATTTTCCACGTCTATGCAGAAAAGGAGTTGGAGCAGAGAATAGGATTCCCATGGAACTTTTGAGTTCCCCACAACAATAGAAGGAAAGGGACACTAAGCTGGGCTGCCAGTCTCTTGCAAACCATGGCTCTAAAAGTAAGGACCAGTTAGAGGTAGACAAGGAGTCTACAGAATGCTTGAGTTTGAAAATTAGAGTTGGTTCAAAATTTTTGTTTGAAAAACTTTCAGTGAAAAATGTTTTCAGTTACAAAAACAAAGCCACTAAAAATATTAAAATAACTTTTCCACTGAAAGTTTTCACCCAGCATTTTTGGGGTTTCTTTTGAAAGCCTGAAGACTTTTAAAGACAATATAAACTTTTCTCTTTTTGTCACAACTTTCCTTGGAAACAAACAAACAAAAAGATGGCTGCATCAGAAAATATATCTATGTGTGGCTAACTGATTTTCAACATCACAGCAGTTTTATAAGCTGAAATGCATAGACAACAAAAATATTAAAATTGGGGGCAATTTTACTGTAAGTGGCAAATCTGTCATTTAGCCAAATGATTAAAGCATCCATAGAAGATACAGTGAACATAATATTTACGTACAGATGGTGTGGCTGATGATGATGGTAGTGTGAAAGCAGTGGGCCATCAGTTTCCATTTGTTTTGCTTTTCCCAAGCATTTGTCAAATTCATTTTAATTTGATGTGATTCTTCAAAGATCCATTTTAGCCACCTCAATATAGCTGTTTACCACAACCAAGTTAGCTCCAGTGCATTGAACTCCAATATTGATAAATTTGTCTCTCACTATGTCTGTTTAGTTAGATTACTAGAATACTTGGATCTCTTATTGTGTTACTACTTTTAATGTCCTCAACTATCCAACATGTATATAGAATATGTAATTTCCCCCCAAAATCAAATCAAAAAGTCCAATTACTCTAAAAGAACATTAAGGCAGGCAAAGTCAATCATTCAAATGTTAGGAAATGCCAAAATTAAGGTTGTCCATAAAACCTTATTTTTTCCCTCTTGTCAATATGGATTATGATACAGTTTTTAATTACATAACCACATGCTACTATTTATACAGGACCCCTCCCTCATCCAGTGAATGAGGGACAATGATTATGAGTCTGGCTAAGATTTGGGGGTGGGCCTCAGGCCTACTCTAAGCCACTTCTATATAAATTATTTACTTACCCTTGCATATGGTCATTTGGTTCCCTTGTTCAATTAGCCTTGAGCTTAGAAGACTTTGCATTTCCCAGGTAAGCATCTTAGAGGACCTACCTTTAAATCTTTTTCCTAATAATTTACATTTAGCTTCCAGGCCTCCTCCTACAATTCTCTTAAAGATTGGTACTGACATACCACAGCCACAAAGTTCTGAAAAGTTGTTTGTTTGTTTTTTTAATTACTTGCAAGCTGTAATTTTCTGTGAATGTATATTTCAATGATTCTTTTAGGAATGATGAAATTCAGATACAAAGATATTGTATTGCTTACATATTTAAGAAAATGCTTTCTTTCTTTCTTTCTTTCTTTCTTTCTTTCTTTCTTTCTTTCTTTCTTTCAGAATTATTTTGAGGGATTTTTTAGGAAGAAGCAGCCCATTGTAAATCTAAATCAATCTTTTATCAGAGTTAAATTAAAATAGGATTTTCAATGTTATTTTTCCTCCTGACTTGAGATTAAGTTGATTAACAACCTGTTTATTTAATATAGTACAAGCAAATACATTCTCTTCACCACTTTTGTCCAGAATGTTTGTCCTAAACTTCTGACCATCCAAAACAACAAGAATATCACACAATAATGTTTGAATCTTGGTTCCTTTGTCTTGGACATGTAGTGAGACAGACAAGATGTAAGGGATATGGTTAAATAGTCTGCAACTTAATTAACTTAACTCATACGGAAACTAACCAGCAATGTTTTATACCGTTCAGGTCATGAGTTCTTCTTTAATCATTTCTACCTGTTTGGCGGCTGCCATCATTCCCCTGGCCCCACCACAGCTAGTTTCAGACCATTGCTGGCTCCCTCAGCCCTCCTCTTGTAAAAGGAATAAGGGGCTGAAGAACCAGACATTAGAAGCCCCAATACCATTTTTCAGCTTCTTTAGAGGATGCCTTCCCCTATTCCAATAAGAGTAGTTGGGTCAAAAAAAATAGGTTTCCAGAGGGAGCTTGATATATTTATGAATGCCAAGGTTCTCTGCAATAGCCAAGTACTGGATTCACACAGGCGATTCCTTCCAGTTCTATGTTCTTACATCCACTTCCAATTATGGTTTATAGGGAATTGGACTCGGGATGGAATGAGTACCTGCACTGGACACCTGCCCAAGGAAATGCCAGTGTTTAGCTTTGACCACTTTTTCCACATCCCAAGCCTCGTTCACAGACAGTTAACAATTCCCTCCCCAGTACTGGACAAAAATTATCTATGCTCCTCAGATACCAAATACGATATTTTTCATGGATAATTACCAATTTTCTGCTTCTAATCCAAATGTGAGGGGGGTCAAGCACAAGGGACAGAGTTTATACACTTTCTCCCAGGTGCAGAGTGACCAGTGGCTTATCTAAGCCCCACAGGTCCTCTCACTTGCTTAGCTGATGCCTTGCCTCTCTCTCAGTGTCTGAGGACCCTTTTTTCCCCACCAGTCCAGACAAAGACCTTTGCAGGAATTACTTTCTCTCAGAGATATACCTGTTAATATGTGAAAGAGAAATAGCTAATCTAATGCTTACTCAGAGCCCAAATGAAAGGCTCCTTATAACTATTATCACTAATTGACATTTTGAGTGACCAGCGGAGACAGAGCCCCATTAGTCACCAGTGAAATGCTGTCAGAATTATCTTATATTCTGTCCTTTAAAGCAGAGCTTTGCTCTTGTGTTTCAATGCACTTTTGTTAGTAAAATACTGTATGTAAATTTCATTGCATCGTCACTGATTTATCTATTTCAATTTTAAGATGGGTTAGAATAGGAAACAAGTTGCAGTCACTGAAAAAGTAAGTATTGATCCAGACATGATGGCCACAAAGGCAGACAGAGGAATGGATTTTAAGTGCAGGCCACAACTGTTTTGAACTTAAGACAATGGAGGGGCACTACCCACCCTGTCACCCACACTCTCATATACCAAGCAGTTTAAGTGGCTCCTATTCAGAGGTCACAAATCTCCTACCATATAACCATTTTAGATTCCATAAATGCAGAAATACTGCTCTGGGTGGCAACTGTGCACCTGTTAATTCCAGTGTCTGCCTGAACATGTCCGTTGTTGCCTGAGGCATGAGCTCACTTACCTTGAAAGCACCAAAGAAGGCCACACTGAATGCTGCCTTAAATAAAATGGCCTCCATGCCCAAACTGCATAACCTGGGCAGAGTATTCAATAATCTTGTAAGAATTTCTATGGTTATGGCGTGCCTGACATCCATCCTGTTCCCATCACCTCTTGATCTGCCCTACAAGGGCTTCCGTACTATGAAATCTCTTCAACATCTGGGAAACTTGCTAGCTTATGCCAAAAGACTAGCCAGCTAGTCAACCTGATATAGTGAATGCAAATAACACATGATGCACCTCTGACACCATTTTTCTTACCACCAGATGGGCCACAGATGCTGGACCCAATTTCCCCATTTCCATGAACTCAGTAAGGCAGGCTCTATAGTTTGTACATCCTCAAGACAATTGTGTTCTTGACTAGTTATATGGCTGTGAGAAGTCAGGATTCCCCAGCTAGGTGGGGAATCACGTGTGGGTGGCAAATGGGGCAAGCTCCTGGAATCAGCCGTCCTGAAATCAAGACAGAGAGTTGGCCATTCCATTGCCTATAGCTGCAACATGTACTGCACAGAAAAGAATGTTAAACAACAGACAGTGCAATATGAAAGTCCTCCCTAGCTTCATTACCTGAACAGACTTAGCCACTTGTTTAATCACTATATGAACAATAGCCTTGTTGTCATACCAGAAACCAACCTTTTTAGTCCTGAATGTGTCTCCCCACATAGTCACTGCCACCAATACTGAAAAGAAAACAATGTAATGTCTCTTGTGTAAGCGGGGGAATAGTCCCGCTATTGTGGGGAACTTTCCTGGCTTCTGCACTACCCCGCTGAAGTGGGCTAGCGAAAGAATCTGAGTTCTCGCTCCCACTTCCTTTACCCAGTGGCCTCCCTGTCCTTGAGGACTCCCCTTCCACTCTCCTGTCTGGCAGAGTCCTCGTAACCCCAACAAGGCTGGACCCAGGATTCCTGGGGGGCTCGAACTCCAACCCTGCTGTGGTGACCTAGGACAGGGGCTAGGGTGTCCCCACTCCGGGGTACTCTCTCTGCACTGGACACTTCTCTGACCCACTGACCATTACATACAATTTAAAGCAAATTCAAGTTATTTAATCAACAATTAATTTTAAAAAGAATAAGGAAAAATGGGAACGGTTAAAGGAAACACATCACCCCGCTCTGTGGCAGGGAACATCACAAACAGTGTCTCTGGAATGTCAGGCCAGTTCGCAAGTCTGAAGACTTCACAGTTGTAAGTCCCAGGCCTTCTTCTCAGGCCCTGGCTGTGCTGCAGGGATGCTCTGGGTTGGACACTTGCTCAGGCTCAAAGTGGTAGGACCCTTCTTCCCAGTGTCGCCCCCACCCTGTCGGGGTTACGATCCAAGCCTGGCCTGCCGAGCCTCTTGGCTGAGGTGTCTCCCTGTACTGGGCCTGCGGCCCAGGGTCCCCCTTGGTCTCCCCAGATGCTCACCGCACCCAGCTCCAGACTGCTCCAGCCCCAGCTCCACCACTCTGTCTCAGCACTGCTGCTGCTGCTGCTCTGCCTCCAGCTCCCTGGGCTGCTTCTTTGGCACCTCTGCCTCTGGTTGCTGAAGCTCTGCTCCCAGGACAGGTCTGCTCTGCAGACTGCTTCTGTGACTCTGCTCCCAGCACTGACCTGCTTCGTGGGCTGCTTTTCTGGCCCCTCTGGCTCTGGTTGCTGCAGCTCTCCTCCCAGGGGCAAGTCTGCTCTCTCTGGGCTGTGCCTCTAGCATTGGGGCTGCAGCTCTGCTCCCAGGACGGGGTCTGCTCTCTGGGCTGCTTTTCTGGTCCCTCTGGATCTGGCACAGCTGTGCTACCCAGCTCAACTTGGGCCCCTGCTTTCTCCTTAGCTCGGCCCCACTCTGTCTGACCTAGGCAATTCCAGCTCACACGGAGGACGGGACCTCGCTGGCCTCCTGACTCCCTGATTAGCCTGCCCGCCCTGTAATTCAGGCTGACTTGGAGCATTGGCCTCTCCTGGGACTGTCAGCCTCAGGGTCCTGATTCCCCATCGATCCTTCCCCCTTTTTAGTACTGGGAGCTAGCAACTAAAACACCCCCACTGAATGTTAGTAAGGGGGCAAGCGTCCCCTTACATTGGAATACCCTGAGCTACCCAGTCCTCTTGCTACCTCTGAGCAAACCACTCTCCTTGATAGTACATCCAAAGACCTACTCACCATGATGGATTGAATTGCACTTGAAACTTTCTCTGCAGCATCCACTCCGATCACCAAATTGAAATCTCATTAAATTGCTCAAGAAATGTTTCCAATGCCTCAAAATCTTCCTTAATTTCCCTGGTCACTGTAATGATGCGTTTTTTTCACTCCAAAGGTGGCTGCCACCAAATGGTCTTCATCTGTTCCAAAGTTCTGTTCCCATCTAGAATCTCTCTCCTCATGGTGTGACACTCCTAGGCCCACAGTGGCCTGGCAAAGCTGTGTAAAGGAATCCTTGCCTATCTCAGAGTTGGCCATTCCTAATGCGGCCGGCCTGAGGCTCTCCAGGGCATGAGAGGGGATACTGCCTCTACAGCTCCTGGCTGCTGCTGTACCCCTCCTTCCTCCAGCAGTGCCAACACCCCTGTAGCTGCAGAAGTAAGGGCTGCTGCAAAGCTAGCAGTCACAGCTGCCCGCTTCCCCAAGATCCCTTGTGCCTCTCTCTGGTAGGTTCAGACACCCCCCCCACACACACACACCATAGCAAAGAATTTGTTTGATGAAGAATTTGTTTTTCTATAGTTTGCATTTAAAGGATCTAGAAAGGGAGAGGATTGTGCTGAAAGATATGTTTACATAGAATATTTTTTAAATCCTTTTCTGCATTTAAAACAAACAAACAAAAAACCTAACTTTTTTTCCACTGTGGGATTTGGTTTCTCTCCACTGTTCAGGATCTGATGCAAGCTCAGATCCTGGAAACGGAAATTATTCTTCCATTTGACATATATGATGAGATTTAGCTGGACCCTCAAAAATAGCACCTGTACTTTTGTGCCCACCCAATGAACTGTGGAAAGAAATAGGAGCATCTGTGTTTCTACCTACCAAATCTGAACCTTTAATTAGGTACTTATAGAAGCACAACATCTCAGATTTGTGTCTGCATTTCCTCCTACACAGGGGAAATGGAATTAATAAGGGAATTATGTACCTTGAAGAAGTCAAACCTCAGACTCTTCAAAGGCTTGAGGAGCTGGAAAGGTAGAAGACAGGACTGAAAAAGATTGGTGTAAGCTTCTGTTTTCAGCATCTATAGGATTACTGTGGTTTATATGATTACTTCCCTACCCTTCATGAGACTTATTTCCTCCCCTTTCCAATACTGAAAGTTTTAAAAAACATCACTGCAAACTAGTAACAGATCATCTCCTCATGCTCACCTACACAATTTTATTTTCACACCCTTGAATCACCTTCAGTGATTTCTTTTCCCTTTGTCTTGACTGCTTAATAACATCTTCATCTGCATGAGATTGTGATTTAAGTAACAATTCTATTCAAGTGAAATGGGGATCAGTGTTCTTATTAAAGAGTTCTGAAGGGGGACTGGGTGTCTTATACATTTTATAATGTGATACAGAGATAGCCCTCTAACTCTTAGTTGCCACTTCAAATCCTTCTTATTTTGGTACTAATTTATTTTACTATGATTTTTAAATTACTTATCCAGTGCTCTGAATGAGAATATATTAAAACAAATCTTATAAATAAACCAGTAGTAAATCATGAACTATCCTCACGCCAACACTTGACAAGGAGTACTAAATATAATTCCCCTTCAACACACCTATACTCCCTTAAACAACACCCTTCTCAACTAGCCTTGGACTTCTGCAGCTTGGCAAAAGGTCACCAGATTCAGGCTTTTTCAGACCAAGAGAAGACTCAAGTTCTAAAGTAGAGTGCCTTTCTTGAAAAAATGCTTTGCCTGATAGTCCTTCATGGTAAAACTAAGAATCTATTAGCTCATATCACTTCTCTGAACTCAGCCACATAGAATCAAATGAGGAGAGGAGGAATTTCACCATTTATTAACATATGGCTATTTGATTGTGTGATAGTATCAGTCAGTTTCCTGCGAACAGATGATCTCTTCACAAAAGCCACATATGCTTATATGCTCTATGCTTCTTCCAAGAATTTACAAACATGAATTAACCCTCTGAGTTAGGTCAACATGCATGATTGTCTCCCCTTTTTTCTCCAGGGAAACAGAAAAGTTAAGGCCCACATTTTCAAAAGTGAGTTCTGATTTTGGGTGAGGCTATTGTTGTATGTCCAGCTTGAGACAGGAGCAAGACAGATGCACATTGCAGGGCAGTGTGGATGTCAAGAGTGTCCCAAGAGTTGAAAGTAAAAGGGCAGAGAGATAAGGACCTGGATGAGGGTTTCTCTGTCTGGACAGATCTTAGGAATGTTGAGAAATGAACACTATTTTTACTTTAAATAGATTTACAGATGCATTTTCAACTTTCACTCCAAGTTTCCTCCAACTCAGATTAGAAATGGCCAAGATATTAATCACAAGATAAATATTTATAAAATAATAGACAACTCAACTTCAACTATAGCAGTGCTCACACTGCCTCTAAACGTCAACTATTATTCTCACTTGGTATTAAATAACATACTTTCCATTTTGTATATGGGCTTACAGAGCATGATAAGCATACTTTTTCAAAAAAAAAGGAAAAGTAGAAGAAATAGGAAATACATTGAGGGCTAAAGTGTGGTAGTGAAGTTTTAGGACCTGATCTTGCAAGTTGTTCCACAAGACCAGACTACTGCACCTGTGCAGAAGTCAAGTGCTCTGCCTGGGTGTAAGAGACCCTCAGTGCAGAACGACTTGCAGAATGAAGGCCAGAATTATTAGATGAAAACAGTTGTAGTATTTATAAAATTAAAATCCAGCTAACCACAGAAAAACAAGGTCAAGGACACAATAGAAATTCATTTGATAAAGTTAGGGTAATGGAAAGCCTGGATAGTTAAGAAGGGAGTTTGAGATCATGAGTGAACTAAACTGGAGGAGGAAAGGGAGAAAAATCTTAACGCATTACATTGCAAGAAGATGAATGCTGCCAGTTATGAAGTCAAGTGGGATAAGTACTACTTGCAGCACCAAATAACTAGACCAAAGAAGCTATTTATTTATTTTATTTTATAAGAAAATATCTGAGCCAGATACCTTCCACCAAACTCTTAACATCTTAGGTGATATAACTGATTGAATTATTTGTTGCAAATATATTATCAGACAGATTTACACTTTTCATCTGTTAGAACCATGCATGAACCATTTCTGATTTCTTGATTTGTTTATTTATGTATATTCAGTGAATACTTTGAGAATAAATTTCAGCCCATTGGTTGTTTGTGAACCAATTGCTTTCACTGTTCATTATTTGCTGTGTGTGACTAATTGCCTAACTCTCACAGTATTGTTTCTGCTCCGTGACTGGATGATGGAAGTTTTAAACAGAAGAGTAACAGGAGTGGACTTTAGGGAAAGAAATTATGTGGAGCCAGAAAGGGAGGACATTACTATCCCTTCTTACTATGAAGAACATGTAAGAAGGGGTAGAGTGGGATAGTTTTTAAAATGCAAACCTAGAATAATAAGTATACCTACCATCACTTCAGTCTCTGTGTTTTATCCCTTTCTTCCCATATGGATTATAAAACCCATTGTTTCAGGGACTTTCTTCCTATGTGTTTGTAGAGCACCTAGAACAACAGGACTCCAAAACAATTTGGAATATATCGGAACTATGTAATATAAATATTAAATAACAACAATAATAAATGTTTTAACTTATCTGCAATCACTACAACTTTGAATACAATTTATCACAGCAGTTTTAAGAAAAAATGTTCAAAAAGTTTAATTAGAGTCTCTGCAATTAGAACATTTATTCACATGTACAATCCTATTGACTGATATCCAGACTGCGTTTTCCCTTTCTTAGTTCACAGTCTCCTAAATCTTTCCTTGGTGATAACACTTGTATTCTTATAGACTGTTATGGCATTTGCTCATTGCTTGGAACACAGGAAATTCCATACCAGATTAATGCAAGATACATCTTGCCCAGTTTCTTTTTCCTGTCAGTAGCCAATTGTCAAGGTTCCTTCCCCACTCTGAACTCTAGGGTACAGATGTGGGGACCTGCATGAAAGACCCCCAAGCTTATTCTTACCAGCTTAGGTTAAAAACTTCCCCAAGGTACAAACTTTGCCTTGTCCTTGAACCGTATGCTGCCACCACTAAGCGTGTTAAACAAAGAACAGGGAAAGAGCCCACTTGGAGATATCTTCATAGAATCACAGAATATCACGGTTGGAAGGGACCTCAGGAGGTCATCTAGTCCAACCCCCTGCTCAAAGCAGGACCAATCCCCAACTAAATCATCCCAGCCAGGGCTTTGTCAAGCCTGATCTTAAACATATCTAAGGAAGGAGATTCCACCACCTCCCTAGGTAAGGCATTCCAGTGTTTCACCACCCTCCTAGTGAAAAAGTTTTTCCTAATATCCAACCTAAATCTCCCCCACTGCAACTTGATACCATTACCCCTTGTTCTGTCATCAGTTACCACTGAGAACAGTCTAGATCCATCCTCTTTGGAACCCCCTTTCAGGTAGTTGAAAGCAGATATCAAATCCCCCTCATTCTTCTCTTCTGCAGACTAAACAATCCCAGTTCCCTCAGCCTCTCCTCATAAGTCATGTGTTCCAGTCCCCTAATCATTTTTGTTGCCCTCCGCTGGACTCTTTCCAATTTTTCCACATCCTACTTGTAGTGTGGGGCCCAAAACTGGACACAGTACTCCAGATGAGGCCTCATCAATGTCGAATAGAGTGGAACGATCACGTCCGTCAATCTGCTGGCAATGCCCCTACTTACACATCCCAAAATGCCATTGGCCTTCTTGGCAACAAGGGCACACTGTTGACTCATATCCAGCTTCTCGTCCACTGTAACCCCTACATTCTTTTCTGCAGAACTGCTGCCTAGCCATTCGGTCCCTAGTCTGTAGCGGTGCATGGGATTTTTCCGTCCTAAGTGCAGCACTCTGCACTTGTTCTTGTTGAACCTCATCATATTTCTTTTGGCCCAATCCTCTAATTTGTCTTCCCCCCGCAAGATATCCCCCCAAACCCTAAACCCCCTTTCCTGGGGAAGGCTTGATAAAAATCCTCACCAATTTGTACAGGTGAACACAGACCCAAACCCTTGCATCTTAAGAAAAATGAAAAATCAATCAGATTCTTAAAAGAAGAATTTTAATTAAAGACAAGGTAAAAGAATCACCTCTATAAAATCAGGATGGTAAATAACTTACAGGGTAATCAGATTCAAAACATAGAGAATCCCTCTAAGCAAACCTTAAGTTACAAAAAGACACAAAAACAGGAATATACATTCCATCCAGCACAGCTATTTTACCAGCCATTAAACAAAAGAAAATATAACACATTTCTAGCTAGATTACTTACTAACAGAAGTTCTGAGACTGCATTCCTGATCTGTTCCTGGCAAAAGCATCACACAGACAAACAGTCCCTTTGTTTCTCCTGCCTCCTCCCGATTTGAAAGTATCTTGTCTCCTCATTGGTCATTTTGGTCAGGTACCAGTGAGGTTATCTTAGCTTCTTAACCCTTTACAGGTGAAAGGGTTTTGCCTCTGGCCAGGAGGGGTTTTATAGCACTGTATACAGAAAGGTGGTTACCCTTCCCTTTATTTTTATGACACCAATACAAAATACAAGTCCCCTGGAACAGACCATTGTGAGATAAACTGTCCAGAAAGGAAATTTCTTCTTAACCCTCATTGGAGGCTGCCTTATGTCTTGAATCAGGAGCATTTATAGCCTTTCCAAACTTTTGTTTTTATTATTTAATAATCCCTCTTAATGGATTTCTTTGTAGGTATCCTCATTATCCATATAAATATCTAGTCCTTTTTTGAATCCTCTTAAGCTCCTTGCCTCAGTTGTATATGTGGCAATGTGTCCCACAAGCTAATTACGCATTGTGTAAATAGGTGTTTCTGTTTATCAGTTTTGTATTTGCGACTAAGCTATGCATTCTGTTAGTAAAGTTATGCATATTTAGCTCTTTTTGACCTTTCTTCTTAAATGATTTTCTGCAGCAATCTAAACATGATAGTTGCACTTCTCTGACCCCACCCCCTCAATTTGTCCCTTTCTCCTCTTTCCCTGCCAATCTGATATTGAGATGCTGAGAAATGAATATAGTGTTTTACGTGTAGTCTTAACAGAGTCTTACAGTATATGTCTACACTGAGGCTGTGATGTGTGATTCCCAGTGTGGGTAGACAAACTCGCACTACCTCTGCTTGAGCTAGGAAACTAAAAATAGCACTGTGAATGCTGTGGCACAAGTGATGGTTCAAGCTAGCCTCCTGAGTCCAAACTCACTGGACCCCATGGGCCTTTGTTCAGTTTTAGTGTGCTTCTTCGAGCAGAGCTAGCACAAGTCTCCCTACCCATGGTGGGAATCATGGCTGAAAGGTAAACATACCCATAGATAGTGACAAATGCCTCTCTGATCAATTACTTCATGTTTCTGCATATGATATCCAAAATTGCATTGGCCTTTCCCCCTCTGTGTTATCTCCTTTAGAACTAAGCATAAAATGGTTTTCATATCATAGGAGAAAAATTTAGATTAAAAAAAAAGTCCTGCACCAATTGAGACAAAAAGGTTACATTTCAAACAAAATTGTAAACCCACAGCCTGAAAGAATTTCTGGCTTGGGTCAATCAAAACATTTTGTTTTGATTTTTACATTTAATTTTTTTTACTATTATTAGCTTAATTTTCTAAACAAAATTTCATTCTAAACTGTAAAAATGGAATTTTTCATATTGAAAAAGAGTGGGACATTTCACCAATTTCAAAACATTTTTCCATAAAAATTTCAAAACAAGAACTTCATCAAAACTGACCCTATCCTGTGAACTGTTTTGATTTTTATGAACTCTCGTTTTCCAATGACAAATGAGTTTATTTGAAAAGGTCTTGACTAGCCCTATTACTTTTCAAAGGCATATTTAATTGTTGTCCCACTTTTCAACTCTACTGTTTTCCAGTTGGTTCCCTCTGACAGACTATCTGTTTTGGATTGCTCTTCTCTGGATGAAACTTCAGTATTTTCAAGTTAAAATTCTCTTTAAAAAAAAAAAAAACAAAACAAAACACTCTGTATTCCTATCCGCTTTAGTTTCATTTGTATTATGACTCAGTTCTCAGAGGTGCTCACTATACCGTCCAATTGCAAATTTCATTAATGCACTCTTTACTTGCACTTTCAGATGTTTAATGAAGTTGTTAAATAAGACCAGACCCAACACTGACCTCTGTGGCAATACATGACACTTCCCCTTAACTTGATACATTGTTGTTCAACATTATACTTTGTTTGCAGTCCCTCAGCCAATTTAATTCAATGAGTGTTCATATCCAATTCAATTTGAATTAATTATGTAAGATTTCATGAGACACTTTATCAAATTCTCTATTAAGACCAAATGTATCACATCCACTGTATTTCCTTCATCTTCTAATTATCTAATTCCATACACACAAAACCATTTTTTTCTGCTATGACATGGTCTTCATAAACACATGCTGCTTGTTCTTCATGGTTCCATTACCATGCTTGCACCAAATTCATATTACTTCATGTGGCCCTAAATCTTTAGTATTTATTTTTTCCTTAACAGTGGCTGTATTATTTTATTAGAAAAAATATGAAGAAAAAGTTAGACTTATAAGAGAACAATTGCTAAGATAATTTTATTTGTTTGTAAAAATCTACATCACATTTTGGTTTTAGGGAGAAAGTACAGTATTGTGGTTAAAGCAAAAGACTGGGATTAAGGAGATGCAAATTCAGTTCTGGCTTTACCACAGACAACATTCTATGGTAAAACTGGGATAACACCTATCTGCTTCTCATAGCAGTTCAGAGTCTAAATTTATTGACCAGACCCACACCTGTTGTAAATCAGCATCCAGGCCCTGTTTAGCAAATTACTTAAATACATAAGTAGTTCCACTGATGCCAATGTGACTTCTGGCAACAAACTTGTGAATCTGTCTAAATTGTGTTTATTGCAATGTTGTAGCCATGTTGGTCCCAGGATATTACAGAGACAAGGTGTGTGAGTAATGTGTTTTATTGGATCACTTTCTGCTGGTGAAAGAGGTACACTTAGGGAATGTCTTCACCACCCACCAGATTGGCGGGCAGCAATTGATCCAGCGGGGATCGATTTATCGTATCTAGTCTAGATGCAATAAATCGACCCCTGAGCGCTCTCCCGTCGACTCCTGTACTCCACTGCCGTGAGAGGTGCAGGCAGAGTTGACGGGGGTGTGGCAGCAGTCAACTCACCGTAGTGCAGACACCACGGTAAGTCAATCTAAGTACATCAACTTCAGCTACGTTATTCACATAACTGAAGTTGCGTAACTTAGATTGATTCCCCCCCCGCTAGTGTAGACGAGGGCTTAGTGTTTTTCCTAGATCTGAAGAAAAACTCTGCATACACCCAAAATCTTGTCTTTTCCAACAACAGAAGTTGGTCCAGTAAAAGATATCTCACCCACCTTGTCTCTGTAATATCCTGGGACCAACACAATACTGCAAACATAAATAGTGTTTGTCACAATCTGCACCAAAGCAAATTTCCAAAACCTCATGCCACTAACACACACTATTATTTTTTAAAGAGAAAAATCTACAAAGATGTATGGCCTGCTACTGTATTTATGCTCTAAATTAACATTTATTTAGAACAGTTTATAATTTTCTTAAATACTGAGAGTTGCATTCTGAGATTCCTACTATAAAATCATAGGAATGCCATAGTGGACCAGACCACAAATCAAATTAATCCTTTTTTTGTCTGTGATAGTGGCAGCTGCTTCAGAGGAAGGTTCAAGAAACTCTGTAATTGGTTAACATGGAATAACTTGTGTTCAGGGAAAATTTCTTTCTAACCTCAAAACATTAGAGGTTGTCTTGTGCCGTGAAGCAAATAAGTTTATATTCCTTTCCAAACTTCTTTTTAAAGTTATTATAATAATTCTGGGCATTCTAACTACCTTTATAAATATCTATCAGCTTTTTGAGTCCCTGGCCTCAGTGATAGATAACCTGTTGCAATGATTTGTACAGGTTAAATTGTGCAATGTGTGAAAAGCATTTCCTTGAACAGATTTTCATTGGATACCTTTCACTTTCATGGAATGTCTACTTGATTTTACATTATCACAGTCCCTGTCCCAAAGAGCTTACACTCTAAATAGACAAGACAAATATTAGGAGAGGGTTCACACACAAGCAGAGTGAACAATGTAATGGCAGCTAATAGCATATTAGTTCCACAATTTTCCCCCCAGCTAAATGGACAGGAAAGGGAAGGGAAGAGGCTAGGACGACAGGGCCGGGAAAAGAGGGACAGGCGTGGAGTTTACCTGAAGTGAAGAGACTGTAAGGGACTGGGAAGGAGAGGCTTGCTGCAATCAGTACAGCCAATCAGTACAGGGTAAAGAAAGTCTAGTCAAAACTGTAGAAAGTTCTCCGAATGTCCAGGGTACAAAGGTTCCTGCTTTGGGTGCTTCTGCCCCTATCAGCTAGCATTTTTGGCTGGCTCCTTTTTGGGGGGAGACGGGGGAGGGCAAGAAGAAGAAAAGGGAGGTATCACTTGAGTCCTTGTGCCCCCAGAATTTTGAGGTGGGGGCCATCTCCCCTCACCTACCTTCTCTATAACCATTCATTATTTTAGACATTCTTGCCATGTTCCTTCGTATTAATTTCCTCTTTCAGGTAACCTATTCCAATCTTTTCATTCTCTCTCCATGCCCACAATTGTTCTTGCCATCCATCTCTGAAGCATTCATAGTTTCAGTCTAAATATGGTAGATAGTCAAATGGGCTTTATTTGATTTCTCTTATCCAGATGATTGAAGAAAATAAATGGATAATTATTACAAAAATGTTAGAGCTACAGGAGAGAACATTACAATTTTAGGTTCTAGTCATGCAAAGGTTCAAGTCCACACCTATCTTTATGCACATTGAGCACATTTAAACATAAGTAAAATTTTGCTGGATTTGGGCCTTAGTCACTGTATATGCATTCTTTTTCTATACAAGAGAAGTGAAAAGCTCTAAATCTGATGCTGCACCAAGATAAAATGGGAAAAGAAAAGAAAGTAAATATAAATCTGTATGGCACTGTAGTACAAAATGAATGCCCTACAATGCTGAAAAATCATGCTTTGACATAAGATCTATGAATAAATAGTATTTCTGATAACTCCCCCTTCAAATCCCTTCTCCAAACCCACTTCTACTACCTACTAAAAATCAGCCACGAATGATGGCTCGGCTGAAAGGAAGTTCATTTTAGCTATTATTAATTTATATAATATAAAACTTAAGAAATCAGCAAATAATTAAGATATAGTCTGCTCTATCCCTCAGATTTTTGGTATCTTTCTTTGTTTTCTTATATTATAAGCTGCCTAAGGCAGGGAGTATGAAAAGTGTGGGAAGAGAAGTTGAATTTTTATGACTGGTTTAGTCCTTCTTTATAAAACACATAGAATAATAATGGATTTGGAAGAATATTGAACTATGCAACAAAGATCCTTCTCTAGTACTGATGATGTCAGGTTGAGTTATATATTCAGAGGACAGGATAATGACATAAATTTGTATGAAAGAAAAACAAAGACTGAACAAAGACCAAGAACTATTTCTTCATGCAGAGTATCATAATGTGTTAGTCTTACATAATGGTATTCAATCTGCTTGAACCAGAAAAAGTGAAAAGAGGAGTTACTGAATGACCCATTAAATCCTGGGGGATTAATAGAGTTTAGAAAGGGAATTGACCAAATAGCTTTCCCTATCTGTGGGAAACTTCAGTTTAAATGGCTAAGGCCTGGATGCACAAAAGAAGTTAGCGGTGTGATGCTGAGCATCACAGCAATTGGAAAAATCACTCTGATTCACAAAGCCTGAGTTAGGCACCTAGTCTCCCTATGGAATAAATGGTGCGAGATAGGTACCTTAGATTTCAGAGTAACAGCCCTGTATTAGTCTGTATTCGCAAAAAGAAAAGGAGTACTTGTGGCACCTTAGAGACTAACCAATTTATTTGAGCATAAGCTTTCATGAGCTACAGCTTATGCTCAAATAAATTGGTTAGTCTCTAAGGTGCCACAAGTACTCCTTTTCTTTTTGTACCTTACATTGTGATCCACACAGTCAGCATTTCCTCAGATGCTGAGAGAAAGCCACCTACGTTAGCCAGTGAGAGCTGCCAGTGAGAGAGGTGCATGATAAGCCATTTCCCTCTCTCATAGAGGAACCTAAAGCGGGGTTGCAGGGAGGCACAATTTCTGCTTAATATTCACAACTGGGAACCCTCTTTGGAGTTAGGCATCTATGTTGTTTTTGCAAGAGGTCAAGGAGAAGGACCACTTCCCCCATAACTTTTAGCCCAGTGGTTAGGATACTGGGATGTGGGAGACTCCTAGTTCAAGTGCCCACCCCCATCTTAGAGAAAGGAAGGAATTTGTATAGGGATCTGTTACCTTTCAAGTAAGCGCCCTAACCACTGGGTTATAGGATATTCTGATGTGGGGCTCTTTCAGCCTTTCCTTTTGAAGGTATTGCACTATGGATAAATAAGAAAAAAGTCATTTAATCAGGGGGACTGGATTTGGGGTCATGCACATCACAGTTGAGTGCTGTAAGCTATAGGCTAGAGAATCACTCATGCTTTGTTTGCTCTCACTCACTTTCTCTCTCTCTGCCCCAAATGACTCTATTTATCCAGAGTGGAAAAAGCTTCAGCAGGAGAGACTGGGCACCCCCTACATCAGACTATCCAATAGCCAAGTGGTGTGGGCACTCCCTTCAGCAGTGGAGACTCCCTGTTGAAATCCTTATTCTCCCTTCGGGAACTTCAGCAAAGGGTCTCTGATATTCCAGGTGAATACCCTAACCACTGGGTTAAAAATTGTAAGGAATGTCCTCCTCCCCTCTGCCTGTTTTTTGTGAACTTGTCTGAGCTGCTCAAAGGGCACCTAGCTGATTGGGCACTGCATACAATTTAGGCAGCTAATCTTTCCTCCGGTTTGTGCATCACTCTGGGACTAAGGAGGAGATAGGCAACAGGACACCTAGCAGAAGGAAGCAGTGTAGATGCTCACAGGCAGCAACATAGGCACCTAGAAAGTTTTTACTGCAAAAACTTAGTTCAGCGGAAGTTTTGTGAATCACACTGTAACCTAAAACTGGGACTTAGGCTCCTAAGTATTTTTGTGAATCTAAGCCTAATTTACCATACTAGTCTGTATTTTTGATCAACGGCGAATCCTAGGTATTTCTGTGAAATACAAAGAAATAGGTGAGGAAAAACTATAATAATCCTTATATAGCAAGGAAACAAACAATACAAAGTCAATTTATTTATGTTATCAAATACATTGCAAAAATTAGTGTATGGCACTAGTATATATAAAATACAAATATCACATTGACTTTACATTAATTCCCTGTCCTGTCCTGTTGCTTAATGTGTAATTATGCCACTATACCAACACTTTTGAGACAAGATAGGAGATGTAGTCATTCTCTGAAGAGACAGATAAGAATTGCCTAAAACTATCTTTTTAATTGAGGGGGATAGTAAGTTATTCATTTTTCACCTTCCCTCTACTCTATGAAAAAACTTATGAATATAGACTATTTCCCACTCTTTTTTATTTACTTTTTTATTGGTTGATATTATAACATACATGCTTATGCCTTAAAATGTAGGCTCTGCACAAGACATGTGCAATGTGGTGCATAACTATTGTGCTATAAAACCAGATGCTTGGCTGGAGTAAATCAGCACAGATCTCCTGAGGTCCATCACTAAAGGTTTTTCTAAACTAGAGGTTTTTTACCTCAAGTTAATTGATTGCTATTTAACTCAAGGCAGTTAACACATTTGGAAACGTTAGTCTGGATACTCCCGACATGTTTGTTCCAGGCTTCTAACATTTGCATTTTCCCCTCGGGATCAGCCACATAAAATGTGTTTGAACATAATATTTATTTAGGTATGTCAGAACAGCCTGAACAAATACACCTTCATGATTACCACTGTTCCCAGTTTGCAGGAGGAACTTTCATTCCCCTGTCCAGAGGCAATGAAATGGATCATGTTGATTATGCCATCTGTGCTGGCCAAGGACAAGGCTCTGACTTCTTATGCCTGGCCTACACACAGGTTTTGTACCCGTATAACTATTTTTGGTTAGGGTGTGATTTTTTGTTTAACCTCTAAATAATTCCACTGGTACAACCATTAGCACGGATGCAGTTATACCAATATGTGAAAAACCTATGCACTTTTATCTTAGTATGACTGTGTTCACACAGTTGTAATGCTTTAACTACTCTGGTACAGTTAAAATGGTAAAACTTTTGTATGTAGATGTATTCTTGCATCAGTTTTGCAAGGCTTGAGTCTGTAAAACCTGTCTAGACTAATTCTAATTCTCTGTGGCAGTGACCCAGCACACATCAACATTTAACACCAAAATTGCAACAATGAAATGCATATTGTACTCAGAAATGCCTTCCGGGATTAATGGTTGGCTTAGATTCTAGAATGGTTAGCACAGATGCTAAAAAAGACAGTACAATGACTGCCTTGAACTCATAACTAGAATGGATTCTAAACTGCTTTAATGGTAACCGGTGCAAGTTATCAATTCTAGATGTTTCACCTACTGAAGGTTATCTTCAGACTATCCTTCTCGGGTCTTCACTAGAGTATTGTAAAAATTAATATGTTCCAAAAGTTTACTTGATGCCCTATAAACAGACTTATGCATGTTTAGCTACAGTTGAACATCACATTTTTCTGCTAGTCTATGAAGTTAAATAGGCATTTATCTTATAATTCTCAAAACTCAGACACCGTATCTAACTTTTCTCTTTTAGAATTAATTCTTTGTATATGCCCAATCCTTGCATTGGTGTAGGCCTTGTATTAATAAGTTATATAAAGGCAAGGTTAACATGGCTTACTTTGTAATGAATTCTAGTGACACCACGGGTTATTCTGTAGTGCAAACTATTTATGTTTAGATAATAGAAGACTGAATAACCTTGCCTAGTCTACAGCACTGTGTTGGAACAACTGTTGTAAGCCCCTGACATGCAATACTATGCATCCATACAAAAGCACTTGGAATGAATCCTGAGAATTCACATAACCATTGTTATCACACTTGTTTTGAGCATCATGTCACTGTACTTCATTGTACTGCCAATGTAGACTACAATTGCTGATGTAATAGTTGTCATTGTGCAAATTAGTCCTCCCAGGGCAATCCCACAATGCTCCTGTCCACCCTTTAACATCAGATTTGACATCTTGGAACACTGTCTCTGTCACCCATTGAACCATTAACCTTATGATTGCATGTAAGCCTGAGAGCAACTGAGGTGGTATTTGGCTGGTATTGGCTTTGACTGGTTCCTTCACCCAGTGTACACATTATTACAGTATAAATGTATTTCAAAACATTAACAAATTCCTTTCACAATTAACCCCCACAAATTTTTCAAAATTAAAAATATTTTATTTTTCCCTTACGTTTTGCAACCCTGAGCTCCTGAAAAACATAAACGCAAGATAGAGTGTTCAGTAAATACACATGACAGCCACATGGGAAGGAGGGCCAACACTGGCATCACAAGAGGCAGTAGTTTCACCTGCACCTCGAGTATGAATAGGAAAAAAATAGGGACTGGATAAAGAGACCTTGCTAAGAATCTACACATATACACAAGGCAATCCCTCCAGTCCCTCAAGTATATCCCACTGTTCTACTTACCTCCCAGGCTTTTTGCATTGCATTCCCCAGTGGTCTTCTCAGCATGCCCTAAGGCCCTTAATACATAAGGTGGTGCAGGGGAGGTTTGGGTGAACTAAGTGGGCCTGTTGGAGAAGTCAAGATGGATCTCATCCCTCCAGAAAAAGGCCTGGACCACTCTTGTCTCAGCATTCTATAGGAAGGGGAAAGAGAGAAAATCAAAACATGACATCAGCAAAAAAAAAAAAAAAAAGCCACCTTTAGTTCCTGATCCCACAAAGAATTTAAGCATATACATACCTTTAAGCATCTAAGTCATCCCATTGACTTCACAGAGATACATGTATGATGGCCTTAATCTGTTAATTAGAAATGGTATAAATGTAATGTGCGTTCTTGTCAGGGAAAAGTGGATAATGTCATTTTATATAGCACTCCTAATTGTTCAGGTTTCTTTCACAATGAGAAAGTTCACATAATAAGGCATCCCTAGCTGCTTTCTTTAAGCAAATTTCTCTTTCAGTATGGATTATTCAAGACATTGTTTGCTGCCTAGACTACAATAATCCTAACTAAGAGTCAGTGTTTTCTGAGGTGTGTTGATATCTTTTGGGGTTTTTATTCAGTTACTATCAGTAAGCCAAGTATTGCCATGTCTGTAATTTTTTTGGATGCTGACATGTGAAGGACATTTTGGCATTGGAATTGCCCTGTAGGAAACAGTTTAGTGACCTTCCATTAACTAGATTGAGCAGGTAATCATATTAGGGGCTATGGGCCATATTCTCTGTTGTATCCCACTTCCACTGGGTAGAGCAAAGAGTGCTGAGGCTTTCAGGGAGCTGTTTACAATTTCCTGATACTCCTCCTGGCCCCAGTACTGAAGCAGGATACAGCTGCATCAGTTTAGTATAATTTCCAAGGGACCATATACCAGCTGAGGACTGCTGGATCACATTCTAATCTGGCTACTCCCGCTAAAACTCCTCTCCACTCCTTGTCTGCTTCCAATACACCGCCCCTCTCCCCCATCCCCCGCACTGGAGGCTGCAGGGACTGAGGACTAAGAATTAACTAAGCTGGCTCTAAGCCTTCTGGGAACAATTCTATGCCAGGGCCCCTGTGTGTGGTTTCAGATCGATTTGTGCTACTCAAGTAGAGCAAAGGGAGTGGGTCAGGGCCCATAATATAGCCCTGTGTTGTTGTTTTTTTCACTCAAGCATGTTCACATAATATATTTCAAGTAACATTACATAGTGTGTGACCTTCCAAAAGATAACCTCCTAATGTGAATTGTTAAGGTATGTTGAATAATTTAAAAAGAGTAAACAAAGAATTTGTACTTTGAGTCCAAACATACACACAGACATACACATAATTCCATAATGTCTTGACAATTTTTGATAGTCGATTTCCACAGAGTAAGATCAGGGCCAGGTTAACGCAGGGGCTTTAGACGCTCCTGCCCAGGGCCTCAGGATAAGGGGGGACCCACAAAAATAAATCCATAATTATATACAATTCAGTGGCCACCAACCCGTCGATCGCAATTGATGTGTCAGTCCTGGAGCCTCTGACAGCTGATTGCAATATCTCGACTGCTAAAGTCCAGCGGCGCAGCAGGGCTCAGGCAGGCTTCCTGCATGCCATGGCTCCACGCCACTGCTGGAAGTGTCTGGCTGCGGAGGCGTTGCTTGCAGGCATGGGCAGTGCATAGAGACATGCTGTCCCCGTCCCGCTAGGGGAGCGCAGAGACATGCCAGTAGCCGTCCACTTCTGGGAGCGGCGTGGGACTATCACAGGCAGCCTGTCTGAGCCCTGCTGCGCTGCCAGCCAGGAGCAGCCTGTGGTAAGCACCTCCAAAACAGAGCCTACACCTCACACCCCCTCTGGCACCCCAACCCCCTGCCCCAGGTCAGAATCCCCTCCTGCACCAAACTCCCTTCCCTTACCCCTCACCCTCTCCTGCACCCCAAAACTCTGCCCCAGCCTGGAGCCCCCTCCTGCACCCAAACTCTCTGAGAAAGAAACTAATAAAACAGCTGTTCTAAGGTAAGCAGTAGGCTATTTTGAATTAACTTAACTATATTCTACATGTTTTAAGACTGAAATGTAACCACAGAATGGCTTTATACTAATTAAAAGGCAAGTTTAGTATAGCATTAATAGTCTCCATATGATAATTGTGATAATTTTTTTCAATTAGAAAAAAGTCTTGTATACAGGGGCCCCACAAAATATAATAGCCCCGGGCCCACAAGAGAGTTCATTCAGCCCTGAGTAAGATCTCCTTGTGGTAACATTTAGTTACTAGTTACAGTGCAGAGAAAGAAAGTGGTATAAGGTGTCCCCTTACTTCCCATACCTTCCTTTTTAAAAAGTGTGCCTTGCAGCATGTCCTGAAGGTCAAGAGATTCAGGCTACTATAGAGTAGGAGAGAGGAAAATACATTCAAAATTAAAGGGGCCCCTATGGAGAACACCCAGCCATCACAACCTCTTTTCTTTTATACTGTGGGGGTCCAGCTCATATGCCTCTGCTACACTCAACTGTGGGACCGCAGCACAGGGCCATACGTGGTTTTTGTGGTAGGCAGGAACTAAGGGTCAGATTTGAAAAGATATTTATGCAAGATATTTATGATTTCCCACTGACACGAACACTAATGTTAAAACCTTAATCTCCAGCCCAAAATACCCAGGCAGCCAGTGCAGATGACGGAACACTTGTTGAATATTGAAATTATTAGGGCTGCTCAGTGCTGGAGTACACCAGCCCCCTAAGGCAACAATAATACTTATGCCAGGTACACTGCAACTCAGAGACAAGCTAGCATTGTAGGCATTTTACCAGATAGGCCCCATAGGCGCTAGCCCTAGCGAGTCTCAGTAGTCACTCAGGTACATGGCTAAGTAAAAGGATATTTTGTTAGGGTTGTCAGGAAAGGGAAAGGCTGAAGATTCCCTAGCTATATTTGTTTAAGCAGTTCCAGTTCAAAGTGAGCAATAGTGGTTCTTGTTTGAGCTTCTGTGCAGTCCAAATGAGAGTTAGGCCTCTTCAGGCCTAGTGCCTGAGGTGTCTTCTCCAGTCCAGTCTTTATTCCAGTAAATGGCAGCTTGCAGGTTTCCAGGCTAAGATGAGTTTTTGTTTCTTATTGGGGCCCCTCTGCATTAGCTCCCTGCTCAGACACTGCTGCTCCTCAACAAGTCCCACACAGACCTTCACCCAGCTCCAGCAGTCAGAGCATGTTTCACATATATCTCTTTTCCTGGGGGTTCCTGACTGCATCTAATTTCTCTAGCTCTTGGCTCCCTGTGCAGCTACTGCTTGCTCACAGGGCCTGGCGATTTCCTGCTTTGAGACCCTTCCCCTTAGCTGTGCAGGGAGAGGAAAGAGCAGAGGTAGGGGGTGATGGAGTTATAATCCCCTGCTTAGCAGATACATCACAATCTGTAGACTGTCTCATTCTGCACTAGGTTTAACTTCTGAAGAGATCTCAGCCATAACTCCAAGTAGGTAAAGTGCTTTGCAACAGTTGTCTCAAGCTGACAAAAATATGAAAGTCAATTATGAAGTATGCGCCAGAAAGGAAAAATTACATAAGCGGAAACGACATCTTCAGCTACAGCTGAAAGATAATTTTCCAGTTCTAAGTGCGAATCAGACCAGTCTCCCACGCTGTAAACATGAGTAATAATCAGAAGGAACACAACATCATTTGGTGGGACAGATATAGTTTTTGCCATATATTCTGTTGTTTTTTCCCCTACCCCACCAATATCACTTCCATCTTATTTAGCCATAGCTTCTCCCAGTTCTGTCTCATTCATGCCTTAACCTTCACCGGAAGTTGGGAAAATTATGGGTTTGGTGCATGAACCACTTAATAATGTTCTATTACCTGTGTGATGCAGGAGGTTAGACTGGACAATCATAATGGTCTTTTCTGACCTTGTAATCAGACCTGTGCAAGTCACGTACCTGCTTTGAGCAAATATTAAGGCAAGTCTTTTGGGATACTTTAATGAGAGTTTATATAACTTCTTTTTTTACTATATGTAAGTTATACATGAGTTGTGATTAATACATAGAATCATAGAATATCAGGGTTGGAAGGGACCTCAGGAGGTCATCTAGTCCAACCCCCTGCTCAAAGCAGGACCAATCCCCAATTAAATCATCCCAGCCAGGGCTTTGTCAAGCCTGACCTTAAAACTTCTAAGGAAGGAGATTCTACCACCTCCCTAGGTAACGCATTCCAGTGTTTCACCACCCTCCTAGTGAAAAAGTTTTTCCTAATATCCAACCTAAACCTCCCCCACTGCAACTTGAGACCATTACTCCTTGTCCTGTCCTCTTCTACCACTGAGAATAGTCTAGAACCATCCTCTCTGGAACCACCTCTCAGGTAGTTGAAAGCAGCTATCAAATCCCCCCCTCATTCTTCTCTTCTGCAGACTAAACAATCCCAGTTCCCTCAGCCTCTCCTCATAAGTCATGTGTTCCAGACCCCTAATCATTTTTGTTGCCCTTCGCTGGACTCTCTCCAGTTTATCCACATCCTTCTTGTAGTGTGGGGCCCAAAACTGGACAGAGTACTCCAGATGAGGCCTCACCAATGTCAAATAGAGGGGGACGATCACGTCCCTCGATCTGCTCGCTATGCCTCTACTTATGCATCCCAAAATGTCATTGGCCTTCTAAGGGCACACTGCTGACTCATATCCAGCTTCTCGTCCACTGTCACCCCTAGGTCCTTTTCCGCAGAACTGCTGCCTCGCCATTCGGTCCCTAGTCTGTAGCTGTGCATTGAGTTCTTCCGTCCTAAGTGCAGGACCCTGCACTTTTCCTTATTGAACCTCATCAAATTTCTTTTGGCCCAATCCTCCAATTTGTCTACGTCACTCTGTATCCTATCCCTGCCCTCCAGCGTATCTACCACTCCTCCCAGTTTAGTCTCATCTGCAAATTTGCTGAGAGTGCAATCCACACCATCCTCCAGATCATTTATGAAGATATTGAACAAAACCGGCCCCAGGACCGACCCCTGGGGCACTCCACTTGACACCGGCTGCCAACTAGACATGGAGCCATCGATCACTACCCGTTGAGCCCGACAATTTAGCCAACTTTCTACCCACCTTATAGTGCATTCATCCAGCCCATACTTCTTTAACTTGCTGACAAGAATACTGTGGGAGACTGTTTCAAAAGTCAAGAAACAATACATCCACTGCTTTCCCTTCATCCACAGAACCAGTAATCTCATCACAGAAGGCGATTAGATTAGTCAGGCATGACCTTCCCTTGGTGAATTCATGCTGACTGTTCCTGATCACTTTCCTCTCATGTAAGTGCTTCAGGATTGATTCTTTGAGGACCTGCTCCATGATTTTTCCGGGGACTGAGGTGAGGCTGACTGGCCTGTAGTTCCCAGGATACTCCTTCTTCCCTTTTTTAAAGATTGGCACTACATTAGCCTTTTTCCAGTCATCCGGGACTTCCCCCCTTCGCCACGAGTTTTCAAAGATAATGGCCAATGGCTCTGCAATCACAGCCACCAATTCCTTTAGCACTCTCGGATGCAACTCGTCCGGCTCCATGGACTTGTGCACATCCAGCTTTTCTAAATAGTCCCTAACCACCTCTTTCTCCACAGAGGGCTGGCCATCTATTCCCCATGTTGTGATGCCCAGCGCAGCAGTCTGGGAGCTGACCTTGTTAGTGAAGACCGAGGCAAAAAAAGCATTGAGTACATTAGCTTTTTCCACATCCTCTGTCACTAGCTTGCCTCCCTCATTCATTAAGGGGCCCACACTTTCCTTGGCTTTCTTCTTGTTGCCAACATACCTGAAGAAACCCTTCTTGTTACTCTTGACATCTCTCGCTAGCTGCAGCTCCAGGTACGATTTGGCCCTCCTGATTTCATTCCTACATGCCCGAGCAATATTTTTATACTCTTCCCTGATCATATTTCCAAACTTCCACTTCTTGTAAGCTTCTTTTTTATGTTTAAGATCCGCTAGGATTTCACGGTTAAGCCAAGCTGGTTGCCTGCCATATTTACTATTCTTTTGAGACATCGGGATGGTTTGTACCTGTAACCTCAACAGGGATTCCTTGAAATACAGCCAGCTCTCCTGGACTCCTTTCCCCTTCATGTCCTTTCCCCTTCCCCTTCATGATACATCTTGTATCATATGGATTTGTACTCAAAAACATGGGTTATTTTACTGTGCAATACATTTAAGATAAAACATATGAGAGAAAATATGGCGTAATTTTAGCTGAACTTACATTTTTAAAATGTACTTAAGTAAGTGACTTTTGCTTTCTGAAGGCTTTATATTTTGTTAAATTAGTATTTCCTAGTATTTATGTTGTAGTTAGTATTAGGTTGCAGAGTAACAGCCATGTTAGTCCGTATTCGCAAAAAGAAAAGGAGTACTTGTGGCACCTTAGAGACTAACCAATTTATTTGAGCATAAGCTTTCGTGAGCTACAGCTCACTTCATCGGATGCATACTGTGGAAAGTGTAGAAGATTTTTTTATATAAACACAAAGCATGAAAAAATACCTCCTCCCACTCCACTCTCCTGCTGGTAATAGCTTATCTAAAGTGATCACTCTCCTTACAATGTGTATGATAATCAAGTTGGTCCATTTCCAGCACAAATCCAGGGTTTAAAAAGAATGTCTGAGGAGGGGGGGGTGGGTAGGAAAAAACAAGGGGAAATAGGTTACCTTGCATAATGACTTAGCCACTCCCCATCTCTATTCAAGCCTAAGTTAATTGTATCCAATTTGCAAATGAATTCCAATTTCAACAGTTTCTCACTGGAGTCTGGATTTGAAGTTTTTTTGTTGTAATATTGCCTATAATATTTTTTGTTGTAATATTGCCTACAATATTGCCTATAATATTGTCTATAATCTCGTGACCAGAGAGATTGAAGTGTTCTCTGACTGGTTTATGAATGTTATAATTCTTGACATCTGATTTGTGTCCATTTATTCTTTTATGTAGAGACTGTCCAGTTTGACCAATGTACATGGCAGGGGGGCATTGCTGGCACATGATGGCATATATCACATTGGTGGATGTGCAGGTGAACGAGCCTCTGGTAGTGTGGCTGATGTTAGTAGGCCCTGTGATGGTGTCCCCTGAACTGATATGTGGGCACAGTTGGCAACGGGCTTTGTTGAAAGGATAGGTTCCTGGGTTAGTGGTTCTGTTGTGCGGTATGTGGTTGGTAGTGAGTATTTGCTTCAGGTTGGGGGGCTGTCTGTAGGCAAGGACTGGCCTGTCTCCCAAGATTTGTGAGAGTGTTGGGTCATCCTTCAGGATAGGTTGTAGATCCTTAATAATGCGTTGGAGGGGTTTTAGTTGGGGGCTGAAGGTGACGGCTAGTGGCGTTCTGTTATTTTCTTTGTTAGGCCTGTCCTGTAGTAGGTGACTTCTGGGAACTCTTCTGGCTCTATCAATCTGTTTCTTCACTTCCGCAGGTGGGTACTGTAGTTGTAAGAATGCTTGATAGAGATCTTGTAGGTGTTTGTCTCTGTCTCAGGGGTTGGAGCAAATGCGGTTGTATCGCAGAGCTTGGCTGTAGACGATGGATCATGTGGTGTGGTCAGGGTGAAAGCTGGAGGCATGTAGGTAGGAATAGCGGTCAGTAGGTTTCTGGTATATGGTGGTGTTTATGTGACCATCGCTTATTAGCACCGTAGCATCCAAGAAGTGGATCTCTTGGGTGGACTGGTCCAGGCTGAGGTTGATGGTGGGATGGAAATTGTTGAAATCATGGTGGAATTCCTCAAGGGCTTCTTTTCCATGGGTCCAGATGATGAAGATGTCATCAATATAGCGCAAGTAGAGTAGGGGCATTAGGGGACGAGAGCTGAGGAAGCATTGTTCTAAGTCAGCCATAAAAATGTTGGCATACTGTGGGGCCATGCGGGTACCCATAGCAGTGCCGCTGATCTGAAGGTATACATTGTCCCCAAATGTAAAATAGTTATGGGTAAGGACAAAGTCAAAAAGTTCAGCCACCAGGTTCGCCGTGACATTATCGGGGATAGTGTTCTTGACGGCTTGTAGTCCATCTTTGTGTGGAATGTTGGTGTAGAGGACTTCTACATCCATAGTGGCCAGGATGGTGTTGTCAGGAAGATCACCGATGGATTGTAGTCTCCTCAGGAAGTCAGTGGTGTCTCGAAGGTAGCTGGGAGTGCTGGTAGCGTAGGGCCTGAGGAGGGAGTCTACATAGCCAGACAATCCTGCTGTCAGGGTGCCAATGCCTGAGATGATGGGGCACCCAGGATTTCCAGGTTTATGGATCTTGGGTAGTAGATAGAATATCCCAGGTCGGGATTCCAGCGGTGTGTCTGTGCGGATTTGATCTTGTGCTTTTTCAGGGAGTTTCTTGAGCAAATGCTGTAGTTTCTTTTGGTAACTCTTGTGGGATCAGAGGGTAATGGCTTGTAGAAAGTGGTGTTGGAGAGCTGCCGAGCAGCCTCTTGTTCATATTCCAACCTATTCATGATGACAACAGCACCTCCTTTGTTGAATTGGAATTCATTTGCAAATTGGATACAATTAACTTAGGCTTGAATAGAGACTGGGAATGGCTAAGTCATTATGCAAGGTAACCTATTTCCCCTTGTTTTTTCCTACCCCCCCCCCCAGACGTTCTTGTTAAACCCTGGATTTGTGCTGGAAATGGCCCACCTTGATTATCATACACATTGTAAGGAGAGTGGTCTCTTTAGATAAGCTATTACCAGCAGGAGAGTGGGTTTGTGTGTGTGGGGGGAGGGGTGAGAAAACCTGGATTTGTGCTGGAAATGGCCCAACTTGATTATCACACACATTGTAAGGAGAGTGATCACTTTAGATAAGCTATTAGCAGCAGGAGAGTGGGGTAGGAGGAGGTATTTTTTCATGCTTTGTGTGTATATAAAAAGATCTTCTACACTTTCCACAGTATGCATCCGATGAAGTGAGCTGCAGCTCACGAAAGCTTATGCTCAAATAAAGTGGTTAGTCTCTAAGGTGCCACAAGTACTCCTTTTCTAGTTAGTATTAGGAATCTTCAAACGTCAGGTTTTTTTGTAGATCATTTTTCTATATGCTGATGAAGATGCCAAGAGATAGAGTCCTGCGCTAGGACAATTGGGCCTGATTTCAATACCTTTACTCACAACCAGCAATACCTTATGCTACAATAACCCTATTGCCTGATTGTAGTGCAGTGATTGTAATGGGGGCTACAAGTCCATACTGAGATGAGGCAGGAGGAGAAGGGGAGCCTATGAGGTCTCAGACAAGCAGCTCTGCTGCACCCACAGGCAGCTGCCAGAGCTGCCAATAATACTCACAACTGCACCCCCTGGAGGAGATAAGGCCTACTACAAAAGAGGGAGTATAGAGCAGGAGGAGGTAGAAAGGCCTGGGACAGCAAAGGGGCAACATACTTGCAGTTTTTATACATTTTCTTTGTGTGTTCTTTTTTGCCTGCCATACAATAAAGGTTTTTGGGGTTCTTCTTGTGGATATATTTCAAACAGCCACTTTTACCTCTAAGTGGATTGATCCATAATCAGATTTTGCTGGTCTATGTTGTATTTTCTTAGTGGAATGATTTTTTTAATCACTTTGTAAAAATTTCCATAATTTTTCTTGTCTTTTATACATTTGTTGCCAACGGTAGCTAAAGAATACACATGAAATGTATTAAGTTACATGAGGCATACCTGTGCATTTCAATTATACCATTTTGTTTTTTAAAATATAAATAGGTGTGTGCTATGCATCTCAATGTGATTTTTTACATTTTAGCTGAGGTTTCTCTCAGGAACAAAATGAGACATCTAAAAGTATTTTAGTGTATAAGTCCCTTTTCATCAAAATGACAACACTCATTTACTGTATGTCTCCACTGAACTTCTCTCTAACTATGATTTCCTCTTTGGCAGAAAACACAAAAACAAAATAAGAACAATGACAGTGCTGTTCCCTTAGCCAATGGGATTTCCACTGTCTCAAAGCCAGTACCATTGGTAATAAGTATGAAAATCATGCTGCTTTCACTGCTACAAGTATTATTTTCCCCAAAGCATGAAAAGCAAACTCACTCAATATAAACATGATGCACCAGCTTCAGAGAGCACTCTGTAAAAATACAAGGCTTGGTAAGCAGCTGGCATTGATTATAATATTTCCTCTACAGCATATATGTTTTCATCCTTGGGATTTCTTATTTGCAGATTTCCCCTAAAATTGCAAATTCAGTCAAACACAGAAAATGGCATATTAATTATGACAGGATACTAGTCCACTAACTAGTAACTGGACTTTTCCCATGAGGTTTGAAATAGCTAGAAGAAAAAGTAAGGCAGCAGAAAACAAGCAAACCCCAATGGTCAGCAGTGTGGGAAAGAATTATAGAAGCCAGACTGAGTTAACTATGAAAGATGTAATGGTACTAAGTGACATGAATAATAACAACAACATATAGTACTTGGTACCCAGTGTTCTACATCTTTAAAGTGACATATAATTATTGGCCAATCTATCTTCTCAACTATGTGACATATGACATATTTATTACAATGCTGTATTAAAACTGCAGTCCTCTCCAGGTAGAACCGGGTTTTTCCAGTAATGCTGATAATGTTACCTACATTTCACACTGATTCACCTTAAGCTGTTTTGTCACCATTCTTCCATTATGATATAAAGATAATTCTTTCTGCAATTAAAGTCAATTTAAGTGTTCCTATTAACTTTAAAGGGAGCAAAATAAGGCCCTCACTTCAACCATTCTCTAATCTCAACAAAGGAAGAAATTTCACTTTCTCACATTGATAAGGGTATCAAACCATTCCATAACTCTTTAGGAAATATCTGTAGCTTGTTGTCTTTTTCATTAAGCTTAAGGCTGACTTTTCTGAAGCTACTTATGGTACTTGGACGCTTACAGTGAACAGGGCCTCCAGTTCCTTTAGGCAGCTTTGAAAATCCTGGACATGGTTTGTCTTTTAGCTTTGAAGTATTAAAAATATTGAGCTTGGAGGAGAAAATAAATAAAATAAAATAATAATAATAAATAATTAATAAAAAAGAACAGTGAGCAAGATTCTGTCCTTGCTGTCACTGAGCATTGCATTTGTGTAAGTACAGGCAAAATTGAGGCCAGTATGCTAAAGGAGAGCATCTAGCAGCATAACTCCTTACTCTTTCAAGGACAAAGGGTTCATTGCAGTGCACCAACTGGTCATAATATGACCCTGAGAGAAGCTGTATGCAAAGAAACGTAAGTGTGTCACTCTTGCAGCAACATCAATTACAAAAGAGGAAAAGCAGCAGTGGCAGTAGCAGTCTATGCCGCTTCACATTTTGGCTGAGAGATGACTTTTCACACTCTCAGTAAGTCATGTCATTGCACATGTCATCAAATGTCATAACAATGTGATATAGTTAACAGACAAAACTCTGGTTCCTTACTGAGCATTTAAAGGGACTGAATATAGCTCTTTTGGCTGGGAAAGTGGCTGTCACTTGACTTTAAAAGCTAAAAAAGCCATGCAAAACATAAGCATGTTTGCTACAGGCAGGTTGCCTCCTTCTCTCCAGGAGAGATAAAAATGTAAATGTATGATGTTACACCCTCGCTGCTCCTTTAATCTCTACCCCTTAGAACATAGAAAGTCAGACAGAAGAGGCCTCTCTAGTACAGATTTTTAGGAGCAGAACAAAGATACTGTGAAAAAAAAGTAAAAGGTGTTTCTTCCTAACTTCCAGCCCTGAAAATAGTTTGGAATGTAAATGTCTATTTGGGTTCTTTGTACTTGTAAATCGAGTAAATTTGGTATGCAAGTCATCCAGGGATCTTTCCTTGGGGGGTGCCCCTTGATGTGGTGGGAAGATTTGACCTTGAGAGACAATGACCTTGAGAGCTATGCTGGCAGGTGTCTAACTCCTTGTAGGGCCATCCCAGCCAAACAAAGAGTCAGACCAGACAAAAAGCAGTCCATTGTTGGGGTAGATCAGCTGGTCTAGGAGATCAGCTGGTCTAGGAGAAGGCACACTTTGTATTCAAACTGTTATGGCCTATGGACTTCAGAGGAGCAGCCACTTTCTGTTTTAGTCTGCATTGGCAACCAAGCTTTGTCACTGCTGCACAGCCCAGGCACTGGGCGGTGGTTACCTTTGCATTCAATGGTAATTGTCTTGCCTGCACCTCACAAGGAATTGCATTTTTGTTTGTCAGCCTGACATTCTGCACACCAGTGGACAAAATGTCCATCGAGAATGAGGTGAATGTGATTAGTTATGCACAAGCCAGCATCACTTAAAGCAACTCTTTGTGAAGGTCTGCAGTCCTTAATCCTTGCTATCTCCTCAGGCCCCACAATAAGTTGAGTGTAGTTCATCCATCAAACTTGACTGGAGACTCCATCATTAATGAGTGATGGTAAACTTGGATACCCCCGTAACTCCATTTTTATACTCTCTTGTCAGAAAAAAAACACAGGAGAAAAGTAACGTGGACCAATAAGTTTTATATCAGACTCCCAGGAGAGTGGAAAACCTAAGCGAGTTCAAGGTGAATCACAAGTGAATTTAGGGAAAGTATTTTGCTTCTCACATCCAATTAATTATAGCATTCTTCCAATACTATAATGCCAATCTATTTCTTTCCAAATCCTAATACTTATAATTGTTACTGTTGTGACTTATGTCTGGGTCCTTTGAGATTAAATTCTGTGGGTTGTTTTTTGGTGGTTTTTTTTGTTAAATTATCCTCTTTTCCTCAAGAAAATCCATTTTGTCATAAGCAAGTTGGGCCTAAGGATCCATGGGACCAGAAACCTAGATCTGCAGAGCCTGGGGTACTGATGTTACCACATGACTACTGGGCAGCTAGACTAGGTTGTCTCCAAGGAGCACTGTGGAGATTAGGCACCACAGGAAGTACCACCCAAAGGGACCAGAGCGTCAGCACTATGTGGCCCTATGATTGGCCCACACTTAATATTTAACCCTACAGGGCGGCCCAGGAAACAGTCCAGGCCCCTATGCATACTTCTGGCTTGCTGGGGCTCCAGGCTCCCTTTGCTTTTACCCTTGGTCTCCCATCTCTGACTTTGTCCTGACTTTGAACTTGACTACTGAATCTAGCTACTCCTGGATCTCTGACCTTGGCTGGAATCTGACCCTGACTCTTGCCTAGGGTGGCCAGATGTCCCAATTGTATAGGGAAAGTCCCAATATTTGGGGCTGTGTCTTATATAGGGTCCTATTACTCCCCACTCCAGTCCCAATTTCTCACACTTGCTATGTGGTCACCCTACTATTGCCTATTTATTTCAGCTCTCACAACTCTGACACCTACTTGCCAATCACCACCTCACGGCTGCCCCTTGACTCCATGGCACTAGCTCTGTTAGATGCCTTATCATCTGATATACTTTACCTTTAAAATAAAAGAGATTTCCTGATGTCAGGAACTTTTTACCAACTGGTACCAACATGAAATGAACAGTGTTAGAAACATGACCTTTGTTAAATATTAACACCTAATTACCACATGTATCTTGTTCTAACAATATAGGGCCACTGTGGTATCTCAGATACCTGTATATGGTAACTGGTGATAAGCTGATGTTACAGTTGTAGGCATAGCTATTTTAGAAGTTTGCTGCAGCACACTTGTATTTATATGGGGGAAATATATCTCAGAGGTCATGTGGATCCAATAGTATGTTATCACAAAATAAAAGAGTTCATGATTCCAAGGAATGGTAGAAGGGAAAACAGCAGAATAAAGCCTATCGATTTCAAGATGGCAGACTTTATGAAACTTAGTGAATTGGTAGGAAATATTCCATGGGAAGCAAGTCTAAAAGAAAAAAGAGTTCAGGAGATTTGTTAGTTTTTGAAAGAGACATTATTAAGGGTGCTAGAGAAAACTATCCCAGTGTGAATGGACAGAGACCACCCCAACTTAACCAGGAGATTTTCAATGACCAGAAACTCAAAGGAGATTCATACAGAATGTGAAAACTAGGTCAAATTGTGAAGAATGAATATAAAAAATCAAAACAAAACACAAGCCCATAGGGACAAAATTAGAAAGACTAAAGCATAACATGAGATTAAACTAGCTAGCTTCATAAAGGGTAACAAGAAAATATTTTACTAATACTTTAAAAGCAAGAGGAAAACCAACGACAGAATAAGCCCATCATTCAATGAGGAGGGAAAGACAGCCAGGGAAAATGCAGCAATGACTGAACTGTTAGATGCCTTTTTATTTCAATTTTCACCAAAAAGGTCAGCAATGATTGGACGTCTAACATAGTGAACATCAGTGTAAATGGGGTAGGATTTGAGGCTGAAATATGAAAAGAACAAGTTAAGAATTATTAGGCAAGTTAGATGTCTTCATGTCGTCAGGGCCCAATGAAATACATCCTAGAATTCTAAGGCACTGACTGTAGAGATCTCTGAGCCATTAGCTATGAGAACTCATGGTGAATTGGAGAGATCCCAGAGGACTGGAAAAGGGAAAATATATTGCCCATTGATTAAAAAAAAAAAGAATAAGGGCAACCCAGGGAATTATAAACCTGTCAGCTTAATTTTGGTATCTGGAAAGATAAAGGAGAAAATAATCATACAATCAGTTTGTAAGATCTGGCAGATAATAAGATGATAAGTAACATTCAACATGGATTTGTCAAGAACAAATCATGTCAGACCAATCTAATAACCTTCTTTGACAGGAAAACAATCCTTGTGGATGGGGGTAAAATGATAGATGTAATATATCTTGACTTTAGTAAGGCTTTTGATAATCTCACATGATCTTATCATAAGCAAACTATGGAAACATAGCCTAGACAAACCTACCATAAGGTAAGACCACAAATGGTTACAAAACTGTACTCAGAGATTAGTTCTCTATGGTTCATAGTCAAGCTGGAGGGGCATATCAATTGGGGTCCTGCAGGGATCTGCCCTGGGTGTGGTTCTATTCAATATCTTCATAAATGATCTGGATAATAGCATAGAGAGTACACTTATAAAGTTTGCAAGATGATACCAAGCCTGGCAGGGGTTACAAGTGCTTTGGAGGACATGATTAGTGATCATGTGATCACAATGATCTTGACAAACTGGAGGAATGGTCTGAAATAAATAGGATGAAATTCAAGATGACAAATGCAAAGTACTACACTTGGGAAGGAATAATTAATTGCACAAATACAAAATAGGAAATGACTTCCTAGGAAGGAGTACTGCGGAAAAAGATCAGGGGATTCTAGTAGATCACAAACTAAATATGAGTCAACAATGTAAGACTGTTGCCCAAAAAGCGAACATCATGATGGGATGTATTAGCAGGAGTGTTGTAAGCAACACATGAGAAGTAATTCTTCCACTCTACTGAGCATTGATAACTAGAGTATTCTGTGCAGTTCTGGACATTACACTTCAGGAAAGATGTGGACAAATTGGAGAATGTCCAGAGGCAAGTAACAAAATTATTAGATGTCTAGAAAACATGCCCTATGAGGAAATATTGAAAAAACTGGGTTTGTTTAGTCAGGAGAAGAGGAGACAGAAGGGAGACATTATAACAGTGTTTAAGAACAGTATATAAAAGTTTTTTATAAAGAGGAGGATGATAACTTGTTCTTCTTAACCACTGGACAAGAAGTAATGGGCTTAAATTGCAGCTACGAAGATTTAGCTTAGACTTTAGGAAAAGCTTCCTAACTGGAAGGGTAGTTAAACACTGGAACAAATTACCTAGGGAAGTTGTGGAATTTCATCGCTGGAGGTTTTTAAGAACAGTTTAGACAAACATCTGTCAGGGATGGTTTAGAGAATACTTCAATCTGCCTTGGTGCAGGGGACTGGACCAGATGATCTATAGAATTTCTTTCCAATCCTACATTTCTGTTAGTACAGTGAATTTAGTTTATGACCATTGAACTTCTGTGTACATCACAAGAACAAGTAGAATCTGTCCCTGTCTGATTATGTAATAATTTGCGTGTACTGTGCATTAAAATGTTTTTCATACTTTAGAACTCCAGACTGCATGTGAAAAATATATGACATTACATCGTTAATCAATACTGGGTTCTTTGAAAGACTAAAAAGAAAATCCACCGTGCTAAAATCTTACTGTACTGTTGCCGGCACCCAGTGCCAGAGGCGAACAACAGCAGGGGGTTCGTTACCTGGTGTGCGTCACTCAATAATCACAATGGGGCGGAGAAGCAGAAAAGTTTATTTGCAGCTGCAAACAAGGTAAAGGGAGAATAGAATCTCAAATCCTGCACATCAGAGCAGGTCATTACACACACTTTTATATTCCTTAATGCTACTGCACTACACATCAGCCAAATTAAAACTTTACACAAATACTCTGCCTTCCTTATATGGGTTATAACAATATTTATTTCCTGCAACCTCTAACAAGCATTCCTAGCAACTTAAACAACCAGCACATCCTGCCTGGCCTTGTAGCTGTCTCTCCTGTTATCTTTAACTTGGCGTCAGCAAACCTTACACTATAAGGCTTTATCTACAACTGCAACATTGTTTTAAGAGCAAAAGAGCTTACTCAAACCAGCCAGGCCTGAATTCTATTAAGGGGGGTTGAGAAGAAGCCCTTAGGCCTTCAGCAGGGAGACCTCCTCGACCCTTATGGCCTTCCATCCCCTCAACTTAACTAGTGGCCATGCCCTGGGGTCTCCATCAGTACCTTCCACAGATGCTTACAGAATGTTTTTACAGAAGGGCATGCTGTTCTTTCCAGAATATATAGACCAGTTTTCTTGCTCAGATATTCACGGGGTGGTTGACACTTCCGGTGAAAAAGTTGTGAGTAGCAAGAAAAAGCCTTAGGAAACAAGACCCATAATGTTGTGTCAAGATATGAGGTAGTACTCTTAAAATCAAGGATCTCCTTCCCCCTCCCTCTCCCCCCCCGCCCCCCCGCATACATGCAGAATGATTTTTAAATCATATCTTCTGTATTTGAAAGGGTATTTAGCAATGCTATCTACATCAGCAAATTGTGAGATATTCCTTTATATTACTCCACCTTCTTCAAATCTAGAGTGTCAAATCCTATAAGTATCTCTAAAAATAGCAGTTTATTCCTGGTGTAAAGGATACACACACACATCCTCAATCTCTTTCTGAACTTCCTAAAACTTCTTGAACTGGTTTACTTTACTTCCTGGTTTACTTCTGAACTTCCTAAAACAACAATGGATAGCTGTCTTGTGACTTACTGAGACTGGAACCTGGTCATCCTCCAGAAGGGTAGAATAAGAGACATACCACTGGAATCCTCAGACACCAACCAGCTTCTGACTCTTCATGTCCCTTTCCATCAGAGGTTTCTCCAAAAAAAATTACCCCATTTCATTCCCAGAAGCTGATAGAATCTAGTTTTTGTAATGCACATTGATTCAGGATTACCAGAATCTGTTTTCCCTAAAGATGAGCAGTAAAATGAGTGGGCTGATCCTGTGGAGAAGAAGCCAAAGAATATTTGGTACTGTGTTAGAAGGGTAACCTTTCTTAATCAAAGGACACCTTAGAGGTGTCTTTGACAAATGACTGAAGTTGTGTAAATGATGGGTATTTTTTGACATCCTTTAGTTTCTTTTTCCCCCTCTTCTCCTATTTTCATTGTGTTATCATTCCCCTGAATAGTGAAGTCGGATGCTGTCAGAGTATAGTGCCTTAGTATGAGAGCAGGTGTAACAAGAAAACTACTTGGAATGACTAGCTGTTTATTCATTTTAGATTTCCTTGCCATTGGGGCTTTGGCATAGGTCTCCTGGTACCCCTGAAGATTTTCTTGCTCTATCTGAATGGAAATGGTCTGCTTGGTATAAATACATTCACACCAGATGTTGTTGTTTTTCAAATTTAAGATTGTTTAATTTACATAGATATACATGAAACAAACCCAAACTTGATGCCACAGACAGAAAATTGTTAATATATTTCACAAGGTTGTTCCCAGCTGCTTCCAACTCCTAAATTGGATTTGGATATTTGAAATATTTCCTCCTTTTCCAGGTTTTTCAAAATTCTCTCAAAATTTTTGGTACATCATCTCCCTTTTCTATTATATGTATCCCCATCCCCAGATGTTCCTTGGTTCAAAGGAAAACATGTGCTGCTTATTAGCACTGGGTAGCATTCCTGCACTGATACTTTACACATCAGTATTCAGATGAGGCCAGTTCCTCTGAGAACAATGCTGTTCAGGAGCTGCTATATGATTCTCATAGAGATGAAATCTACAGGATTTGAGGGAACGAGATCTGTGAAGAGAAGGGAAGCTAGCTGGTTGGAAAATAAAAACATTCACAAAAGGTTCGCTGTCCAAGAAATAACGAGAAGTACAAAGTAATAAAAAGCCTACCAGTAACAGCTATCAGGTTGTCTAGTTAAATTACTGATTCTTGCTGTACTTTAATTCATACTGTGAGTGCAGTGTTTCAGTGAGAACTAAAAAAAGAAAAGGAGTATTAGTGGCACCTTAAAGACTAACCAATTTATTTGAGCATAAGCTACAGCTCACTTCATCGAACTGAGTCACTTAAGATAACCTATTTATTTAACTAGCTACACAAAATAACTTAGTCAATAAAACCAGTACTGTTGCTCCTGTAAACATTACTTGTTTTGGTCTCTGCAACAGGCTCTTGTCTCCATGCATTGTGAGAGTCAGAGTCAATAAAAAGTGTGGCACTGCATAGTGTCCTGTAGAATGCATGGCAACTTTAAACTTATTCCATCATGGAGCTTAATTCCATATATGACACTGAATACACCCTCATGCTATAATACTTTTTACACAATTATTTTATTCCCCTCAGCCTCAGCTATAAAAACAAAAGAGTGTGGAGTGCTGCCTTTGTACCAATCATGGTATTTTTAAAAGGACAATAGACAAGCGATGTATGTATAACTAACCTGTACCAGCTTTCATTGCTACTGTGTCTCTAATTTTAGTGAAGTCTAGATCTCTAATGCATTAAGGATAGAACTTACTTCAGATGGGGAAAAAATAAAAATTATACCTAATTATGTGATGGGCTGGCTGGCTCTTGGAAGGCACTAAATGAAAGATAATCCTGAAATACCTAAAAGGATAGATAGATTTTGTGGACACTTGTGATATAAATTACTGTCAGCAACTCACAGCACATGAACCATTGAACAATTGATAGATATCAAAAATGTAGATTTGTTTGAATTAATTGGCATTCTTACCAGCCATCTTCAGGATTAAATAGTCAAATAGATTGAATTACCCTATAATCTCTAGAAGTCTTGGTAAATCTTGAGATATATTAGCTGAGTGAAGAGGATTATACTACGCCTTGTCTGTGGAGAGAGAACTTATTTCAAAGATTGACAATCTTGCATCTTTCATGAGCACTAGATACACTTAAGACATTTAAAAAAACTTTTGCTTTTTCTCATTTTCAGGCTTATATTATGCATCTTACACTTAATGAAAGTTTTAAACCTGATCTGAATTATTTTAGACACTCAGTGAGAAAATAGTGGTATTTGTCATCATCTTAAGTACAACTAGTGGTAAGAGATATTTTTACTTCTGGGTAACAAAATATTTTGTTTTAATGAAGAGAAACCTATATCTTAGAGATATTACCAATGCCTTTAAAGTCACAAACTGTCACTCACCAAAGATATATATATTGGTTTCATACATTCAAAAATTACTCATACAGGGAACAAATAGGAGTTTACTAGCTGATTGACAGATTATCTTTAAACAGAAAAGGTAATAAATAGAAAAATAGAGATGAGGAATAATAAGCATTCTTTACATAAGCAATTTCCAGAAAGACTTTAGAAACTACAATAGAAAGCCTCCCTGATGAACTTTAACTTAAATATTTTATTTTATACGTCTCTTACATGCTAAAACATTTACACTGGCCCAAATAATCTCTCTATTACACCTCTGCAACCACTCTGAATTCAGTGCTATAAAGATTAGAATTTGACCCACTGAATTTAAATTTGAGACAGAATAAAAATATTTTAAAAGCAAGCAAGAAAATACTGCAGTTGTACCATTAGAATATGTAGTAGGAGTGACATGCTCAATGGAGATGATACGGTGTTTGAAAAGAAATAATGGAAGAAAAAGGATCATGCTTTAAAATCCATTCAGCTCAGTTCTTCTTGAAGAAGATTGTAACAACAAGCCTTCTTCCCACTACATTGATTAATGGATTCTGTTGCAAAGTTGGCCTTGATTTAAAGAATGTCATTATTTTTTTCTTATTTGTTTTACTTTTAGAATTGTACTAAGCAACATAACATACATAATGCACATTATATTTATATTCTGTGGTTTGAGGCCCTACTTCACCCAATAAGGGCAGACACTGGAACAGCTATTACTCTTCGCAGGGGATTTCTCTAACACATTAAATATCTGTTACATATTAAGTATGTCTTTCAAAGAGGTTTCATTATATGATGTTACTGGAAAAATTTAGATACATGATACTTTTTCTCTGACACCGTACCTGGTAAGATGTGTTGTGCTGGTTTGCTATTTATATTACCACTCTTTGCTGAAAAGATACAAACAAAAAACAAATCCACTCCATTATATATTGCCTTTTTATCCTATCTATTAGATTTCATTAGAGTGTGAACCAACATGTTTATTCTACACATAGCTGTCTTTCTGTTTCAGGATCTGATCCAACTCTCATTAAAACTGCTGGAAAAAACATCCATTGACTTCAAAGAGAATTGGCTCAATGCCTATATTTGCAGAGCGAAACTATGGAGATGACCATGATATGTTAGTCAGTTATACCACCATATAACACATTTTAAAATTTCTCTGTCCCCTTCATATACATACACACAAACAAGGATGAATTTACTCCCAATAAAACATTCAACTTTTCTTTTAAAAGCTTAGAACATGAAACTGCAATATAGTATGTAATAGAAAAGAAAAGATCACACAAAATTTACTCAGATCTGTGTGTGCATGTAAAGGGGACAGAAGTGAAGAAAAGTGTTATATAGTGGTAAAACTCTATGTGCTTTTCTGGAGACTCTTCTCAATACTTTACTTAGATGCAAACAGTGAACAAGCTCTCTAGATCACAGGTAAATCATTCCAGGACAGTCTATGGACACAATCAATGGCAAAGCTCTTAGAGACTTAAATGGTACATAGTCAAGTCGTACATGATCCATACCTTAGAATGGAAAGTAATTTTTACACCTGTTTTATTGTAAACAAAATACTTTTTCCACAGTAAGTACTGAGCTTGGGATTGTTTTTAGGCGTTTACAGAGATGAGTGCAGTATAAGAACCTTAAAGCAATAGAATAGAGTTTACTATATCCATTATCATTCTTACTCTTTTTGAGGGGAGAAAGTTCCTACTTTTCTCCTTGCAATTTACCACAGTTAGTTTCACATTCTACATTTACAAGAAACTTAATAAGGAAATATGTAATCAAAGTAATGTAACTTCATGATTATCTTGTTAAATTACTACCTTTCAGTTTCATTTGGTCATTATTAAATTTCCAGTTTAGAATCTCTATCTCCTGAGATTCATCTAAAGAAGAAAATATTGCAAATCTAGCCCATTTATTCAGCAATTAAAGTTTGTGAGTTGTAAAAGAGTTACTGGGTAATTTATTGTGGAGTGACAGAGACTGGAAGGGGCAATAAGCAGAAAGAATGATTCATTTGTGAGCTTACAATAAAGCAGCTACTTTCCAGCTGCTGTTCTGTTCTGAGCTGATACTGACTTAATGCATTATCAATACTGACTGCCGAGATATGGGGACCAGTCATCTGAAACAGAACATGATCTGTGGTGATCAATGGGAATGTCATTGCTCATTGTAAACATAGGATACATTATGCTTAGTACTGGGCCATTCAAGATGAAAGATGCTCTGGCACTCAATCATACTTCATCACTGGAAGGCAGATTAGCTTAATAGAAAATATATTAACCATGCTATCGAGGACTTTTCTACTCCCCTGGTAGTGTAATAGTCAAAGTCACCCTAAAAAACTGGATTATATTTGTTAGATAAGGGATAACAAAATATGAGTAACCTTGACATTTCTTCCAAGGAAGATATATATATATATATATTTTAAAGCAGCACATGACAGTTATTGTGGTACCTACTTTTCAGTCAATGATTCCTTTCTGTCTGTACTGCATTTTTGTAAATATTAAACATGTGCTATGTTTAGCTAGTTAACAAAAAGCATCCAGTCTTCAAATAGCTTAGTGGCCACTTGGATCCAATAATGCATAACTTTATAGACCACATGCTCTTCCTCTCTATGCCTAGCATATTCTATAAATAATATTATGCGGTTGTGCACTTAAGTATTCAATACAAACCAAAACCAGCTTAAGATACATTAAGTCTGATAAAGATATGATTGTCTGCCATGGGAATTTATAGCAGTGTGCTGTCTGAGTTAAACACCACATTCCTCAGTCCTTCAAACAACAACTCACTGAGCTTCTGAAATTAATCAGCCTGAAAGCCAAATGAATCCCTTGGTTTTGATTCTTCTCATGCTGAAGATCCTTGATTTGATTCAAGTCAAATTTTTCATTTAATGGTTTGAACAAATGAAAGAAAGAGATGTGCCAGACAATGGACATGAGTCATTGCTCTGACAAATTTAATTCCTGAAATAAATGAAGAGCTCTGGCACTGAACCTTGAAGCACCTGGTTATGTTTTGACTTTGTATTGCCCTCCTGATGTTTAACAATGGAGTTATTCAGTCTCTCTTCTGTGACACTCAAATGTTTTAATAGAAATAGGAGACTTTACGAAGTCCGTATGGTCAATATTGCAATTTGGTCCTTGTTGATTTATTTTCTCCTACTGTCTTCTTAGTTTCATAATGACTTGTACTGGAAGTATTTTATTTTGTGTCTGTTAATCAAGTGCTGAAATTCACCATGTGTATCATAAACAAAAAATAATTACTGTGTACATTTTATCTCCCTTCAGGAGTGTTTTTGTTATGTAAAATGCTCAATTACAATTTCACTTTTTACAGAAAGCTCCGCTATTGTGTTTCAAATTCTTTGGTGGTTTAGTGATGTAATTTCAGAGCAGTTAATAAAAGGGCATTGAACAACTGTACCAGGAACTCAATTTAGACAGAAGCCTCCCAATTATATGCTTCTATTTGGCAGGTAGGCAGTTGTGTGGGTTGATTGCTACCCTCTGAATTTTATAATATTTATTTAAAAATTTCATCGGCTTCTCCCTCCGCTTCTAAGTGCTTTGTCTTTCTCTTTCTCTCCCAGTCTTCTTTGATAAGCCTGCAAGATTTGATCTAAACTTATTATGACCCAAGTTCAAGTGAGAAAAAATATTTCTCTCCTGATACTAAGTCTGTGGTATGTGCCTGTTTTGAAACCCCTACTGGCTTCCATCTACCTTCCACATCAAGTCCACACATCTTGTCGTAACCAGTCAGCTCCTCTTGACATCTTAACGCTCATTACTTTCTATTCCCCTTCATGTTGTGTGTTCCCTTGCTAATAAGGAGCCTTGCACACCTATTGTTCTATATACAGAATTAGTGTTACCTATTTTTTAATCAGGCTCTTATTTCTCTTTCTATATTTTAAACAATGTGCATCAAGTATGGGGGTTCAGAAGGATGATTTTACTTTCTTGTCTTTTTTTCTTTCATGCAGCAAAATTTTACATTTGAAATGATTTTTATGTGGAAAGAGAAGTCCAGACTAATTTCTAATTTGTTTAGTATTAATTTTATCCCACTTTGGAATAATAATCTGTTCAGCAATTAAACAAATATAGTACAACTAACTGAATCTGTATGATGGATATGGGTTATACTATATAAAAGATCTGTTTGTCTTGACAGTGTTCATTTTGTGTATACGAGTAAGGAGAGTGTCAAGGTTCCTCCCCCACTCTGAACTCTAGGGTACAGACGTGGGGACCTGCATGAAAACCTCCGAAGCTTACTTTTACCAGCTTAGGTTAAACTTCCCCAAGGTACAAATTAATTTTATCTTTTGTCCTTGGAATATCCACTGCCACCACCAAACTCTAACTGGGTTTACTGGGAAACGTAGTTTGGACACATTTTCCCCCCCAAAATCCTCCCAACCCTTGCACGCCACTTCCTGGGAAAGGTTTGGTAAAAATCCTCACCAATTTGCATAGGTGACCACAGACCCAAACCCTTGGATCTGAGAACAATGAAAAAGCATTCAGTTTTCTTACAAGAAGACTTTTAATAGAAGTAAAGAAATCCCCTCTGTAAAATCAGGATGGTAGATACCTTACAGGGTAATTAGATTCAAAACATAGAGAATCCCTCTAGGCCAAACCTTAAGTTACAAAAAAGACACACAGACAGGAAAAGTCATTCTATTCAGCACAGTTCCTTTCTCAGCCATTTAAAGAAATCATAATCTAACACATACCTAGCTAGATTACTTACTAAAAGTTCTAAGACTCCATTCCTGGTCTATCCCTGGCAAAAGCAGCATGCAGACAGACACAGAACCCTTGTTTCTCTCCCTCCTCCCAGCTTTTGAAAGTATCTTGTCTCCTCATTGGTCATTTTGGTCAGGTGCCAGTGAGGTTACCTTTAGCTTCTTAACCCTTTACAGGTGAGAGGATTTTTCCTCTGGCCAGGAGGGATTTTAAAGGGGTTTACCCTTCCCTTTATATTTATGACACGCCCCCCAAATCTCAGCTAGGGTGAAACACTGGCTGGGATTTCTTCCTGGAGCTCTAGGAAAAACAGAGTTAATAAGACACATTGTCAAGGTTCCTGCCCCACTCTGAACTCTAGGGTACAGATGTGGGGACCTGCATGAAAAACCTCCTAAGCTTATCTTTACCAGCTTAGGTCAAAACTTTCACAAGGTACAAAATATTCCACCCGTTGTCCTTGGATTGGCTGCTACCACCACCAAACTAATACTGGTTACTGAGGAAGAGCTGTTTGGACACGTCTTTCCCCCCAAAATACTTCCCAAAAACTTGCACCCCACTTCCTGGACAAGGTTTGGTAAAAAGCCTCACCAATTTGCCTAGGTGACTACAGACCCAGACCCTTGGATCTTAAGAACAATGAACAATCCTCCCAACACTTGCACCCCCTCTTTCCTGGGAAATGTTGGATAAAAAGCCTCACCAATGCATAGGTGACCACAGACCCAAACCCTTGGATCTGAGAACAATGAAAAAGCATTCAGTTTTCTTACAAGAAGACTTTTAATAAAAATAGAAGTAAATAGAAATAAAGAAATCCCCCCTGTAAAATCAGGATGGTAGATATCTTACAGGGTAAATAGATTCAAAACATAGAGAACCCCTCTAGGCAAAACCTTAAGTTACAAAAAAGATACACAGACAGAAATAGTTATTCTATTCAGCACAGTTCTTTTCTCAGCCATTTAAAGAAATCATAATCTAACACGTACCTAGCTAGATTACTTACTAAAAGTTCTAAGACTCCATTCCTGGTCTATCCCCGGCAAAGACAGAATATAGACAGACACACAGACCCTTTGTTTCTCTCCCTCCTCCCAGCTTTTGAAAGTGTCTTGTCTCCTCATTGGTCATTTTGGTCAGGTGCCAGCGAGGTTACCTTTAGCTTCTTAACCTTTTACAGGTGAGAGGAGCTTTCCCCTGGCCAGGAGGGATTTCAAAGGGGTTTACCCTTCCCTTTATATTTATGACACACATGCATCTCTAATTATACTACCAAATACATAAAGACTAACAATATTTTCCACATCTCAAGGATGATTTTAACCAGTTGATTCTGGGAAACTTTCACAGGAGAGTGCATCAGCCACTTTGTAGAAGCTTCTGAGGTGTGTTGGATGTCGAAATCAAAATCTTGGAGAGCTAAACTCCACCGAAGAAGTTTTTTGGTATTTTCTTTGACGGTGTGAAGCCACTTCAGTGCAGCATGGTCGGTTTGCAGGGGAAAACGCCATCCCCAAACATATGGGCGTAGCTTTTCCAGAGTGTAGACAATGGCGTAACATTCTTTTTCACTGACTGACCAGTTGCTTTCCCTCTCAGACAGTTTTTTGCTGAGAAACGCTACAGGATGGAATTCTTGATCAGGTCCTTTCTGCATTAAAACTGCTCCCACACCACGCTCAGACGCATCTGTGGTTACTAGGAACGGTTTGTCAAAGACTGGGGCCCTTAATACAGGGTCAGACATGAGTGTCGCTTTAAGCTTGTTAAAGGCCTTCTGACACTTTTCGGTCCACTGAATGGCATTTGGCTGTTTCTTTTTGGTTAGGTCTGTCAGTGGGGCGGTGATTTGGCTGTATTGCAGTACAAATCGTCTGTAATAACCGGCCAAGCCTAAGAAGGATTGAACCTGTTTCTTTGACTTTGGGACAGGCCACTTTTGGATAGCATCCACTTTGGCCTGTAGGGAGCTGATAGTTCCTTGACCCACCTGGTGTCCAAGGTAAGTCACTCTGTTTAGGCCTATTTGACACTTCTTAGCCTTAACAGTTAGTCCTGCCTCCCTTATGCGCTCAAGGACTTTTTGTAGATGTTCCAGGTGGTCTGCCCAGGAATCCGAAAATATGGCCACATCGTCAAGGTAGGCGACTGCATATTCTCCTAATCCCACTAGAAGACCATCTACAAGTCTTTGGAAGGTGGCGGGTGCATTTCGCAGCCTGAAAGGGAGTATATTAAATTCATACAGCCCGAGATGTGTGGTGAAGGCTGACCTTTCCTTGGCAGATTCATCTAGCGGTACCTGCCAGTACCCCTTGGTTAAGTCCAAGGTAGAGATGAACTGGGCCCGTCCCAGTTTCTCTAATAGTTCATCTGTGCGTGGCATTGGATAGTTGTCTGGGCGAGTTACAGCATTTAGCCTACGGTAGTCCACGCAAAAATGTATTTCCACATCTGGTTTGGGAACTAGAACCGCTGGAGATGCCCATGCACTTCCAGAGGGGCGGATTACACCCATCTGTAACATATCCTGGATCTCCTGTTCTATAGCAGTTTTAGCTTGAGGAGACACCCGGTAAGGTTGGACTCTAATTGGGTGAGCATTACCTGTGTCAATGGAGTGGTATGCCCGTTCAGTCAGTCCTGGGGTGGCTGAGACCATTGGCGCGTACCTAGTGCACAGCTCCTTGATCTGCTGTGGCTGCATACGCCCAAGGGTCATGGAGAGGTTCACCTCTTCCACACCACCAGCACATTTCCCTTCGTAGTAGACACCTTCAGGCCACTCAGCGTCGTCTCCTCCCTGGGCTGTAAACTGACAAACCTTTAATTCTCTGGAATAAAAGGGCTTTAGAGAATTAATATGGTACACCTTAGGCTTTCGGTTGGAGGTGGGGAATGCTATGAGATAATTAACAGCTCCCAGGCGCTCCTGGACCATGAATGGCCCTTCCCATGATGCTTCCATTTTATGGGCCTGGAGCACCTTTAAGACCATGACCTGGTCCCCTACTTTGAAGGAACTCTCTGTGGCATGTTTATCATACCAGGCTTTTTGCTGTTTTTGAGCATCCTGTAAGTTTTCTTTAGCAAGGGCTAAAGAGGTTCGGAGGGTGTTTTGTAGGTTGGTTACAAAGTCCAGAATGTTAGTTCCTGGAGAAGGTGTAAATCCCTCCCATTGCTGCTTCACCAACTGCAATGGCCCCTTAACCTCACGGCCATATACAAGTTCAAATGGGGAAAACCCTAAACTGGGGTGTGGTACAGCTCTGTAGGCAAAGAGCTGCTGCTGCAACACTAGGTCCCAATCATTGGAGTGCATGATACGAATTTACGTATCATGGCCCCCAAAGTTCCATTAAACTTCTCTACCATGCCATTTGTTTGATGGTGGTAAGGAGTGGCAACCAAGTGATTTATCCCATGAGCTTCCCAAAGGTTTTCCATAGTTCCTGCCAGGAAATTAGTCCCTGCATCTGTGAGGATGTCGGAGGGCCAACCTACCCTGGCAAAAATGTCTGCTAGTGCCTGGCACACACTTTTAGCCCTGGTGTTGCTTAGAGCTACTGATTCCGGCCATCAGGTGGCAAAATCCATGAAAGTCAGTATGTACTGCTTTCCTCTGGGTGTCTTTTTCAGAAAAGGACCCAGAATATCCACAGCTACTCGCTGAAATGGAACTTCAATGATGGGGAGTGGCTGGAGAGGGGCTTTGACCTGGTCTTGGGGTTTTCCCACTCTTTGGCATACTTCACAAGACTGGACATAGGTAGAAACATCCTTGCCCATTCCCTCCCAGTGGAATGACCCCCCCCCCAATCGGTCTTTGGTCCTGTTCACCCCAGCATGGCCACTAGGGTGATCATGGGCTAAGCTCAAGAGCTTGGCCCGGTATTTAGTTGGAACTACCAACTGTCTCTGAGGATGCCAGTCTTCCTGGTGTCCACCAGAAAGAGTTTCCTTGTATAAAAGTCCTCTTTCTACAACAAACCTGGATCGATTAGAAGAGCTGAGAGGCGGTGGGTTGCTCCGTGCCGCCGTCCAAGCTCTCTGGAGGCTTTCATCTGCTTCCTGTTCAGTCTGGAATGGTTCCCTTGATGCTGGAGACATCAGTTCCTCACTGGATTGTGGACCTATGCTTGGTCCCTCTGGAAGCGATGTAGGGGATGGGGCTGTTTCCGTTGACTGTGAACCGCTTTCCGCTGGGACACTATGTTAGGGTTCAGGCTCTGGCTGAGCCTCTTGTGAAGGGTTATGGACTGCTGCCGGTTCAGGTTCGGTGGGGCCCTCTGGTGTTGAGGTTGTAAGTACTGGATTCAGTGCTGGCAAATGGTCTGGTGCTGGTTGTTCCGCTCGTTCCGGTTCTGGGACTGGTTCCATCTGGGTCTCTGGGACTGGATCCACTACTGCCGTTGCAGACATTGGCCTGGGGTCTGGGTCCATCACCTTTGACTGGGTCCTGATAGAAGTTTCCGGAACAGAGCTAGGCCTCACGGCTTGTTTAGCCTGGCTGAGGGTGACCGTTCCCACCCTCTTGGCCTGCTTCACATGATTGGCCAAGTCTTCCCCCAACAGCATGGGGATGGGATAATCATCATAGACTGCAAAAGTCCACGTTCCTGACCAGCCCTGGTACTGGACAGGCAACTTGGCTGTAGGCAAATTGAAAGAGTTGGACTTGAAGGGTTGAATCATCACTTGGATCTCTGGGTTGATTAAATTGGGGTCCATTAAGGAAGCATGGATAGCTGACACTTGTGCTCCGGTGTCCCTCCATGTGGTGACCTTCTTCCCGCCCACACTCACAGTTTCCCTCCGCTCCAAGGGTATCTGGGAGGTACCTGGGCCTGAGGACCTCTGGTGTGATTCCGGGGCAATGAACTGTAATCTGTTGGGGTTCTTGGGGCAATTGGCCTTTACATGCCCAGCTTGTTACATTTAAAACATTGTTCAGCTGACGGGTCACTGCGGCGAGGTGGGTTGCTGGAGAACAGTGTGGCAGGTAATGTGTCTGAAGGGTTCTTTGGGAGGTAGTTGGGGCCTTGGGCGGCCCCTGGTAATAGGGTGTGGTCTGGGGTTGTCCCTTCTGGTCTCCGCTCCAACTGTGACCAGTTTTCTTCTTCTCTGCTACCTCCACCCATCTGGCTCCAATCTCTCCTGCCTCGATTACAGTTTTGGGCTTCCCATCTAGAATGTATCTTTCTAGTTCCTCAGGAACACCCTCTAAGAATTGTTCCATTTGCATTAGGAAGGGCAAATTTACTGGAGATTCAACACTTGCTCCTGATATCCAGGCATCCCAATGTTTCACAATGTGGTAGGCATGTCGGGTAAATGACATGTTTGGTTTCCACCTGAGGGCTCTGAACCTCCTACAAGACTGCTCGTGTGTTATCCCCATTCTGACTCTCGCCTTGGATTTAAACAGTTCATACTTGTTCATGTGTTCTTTAGGCATTTCAGCTGCCACCTCAGCTAAGGGTCCACTGAGCTGCGGCCTCAGCTCTACCATGTATTGGTCAGTAGAGATGTTGTACCCAAGGCAGGCCCTTTCGAAGTTTTCTAAGAAGGCCTCAGTATCATCGCCTGCCTTGTAGGTGGGGAAATTTCTGGGATGGGGAGTGGTACCTGGAGAAGGGTTGCTAGGGTTTGTTGGTATATTCTGCTGAGCCTTTACCTTCTCCATCTCCAGTGCATGCTTCCTCTCTTTTTCCCTCTTCTCCTTCTTCAGCTGCATGAGTTCTAGCTGTCTTTCATGTTCCCTTTGTTTTTCCTCAGCCTGAAATCTGGCTAATTCCAGCTTTTGTCGAGCCGTGGATTTTGTCATCCTAACCTCTCTGTTTTTAACTAACTTTACACCCGAGGTTTAGAAATAAACAAACAAAACTTGGCTGTAAAATTTTGCTGTGCTGGAATAGAATACCTATTCTCTGATAGTGATTGTCAGCCTACAGAAAAAGACAATTCCCTTGTCTCTGCTCTGGCCCCAAATCAAAGCAAAAAACCTCCAACTACTTGGAAACCTGCTTACCAGCAGCCCAAAGGAAAAAAAAATCCTTTTCAAACTTGTGCTCCTTGTAAAAAAATTCAAAATCCTAAAAAAAAAAAAAGCCCCTGCCACTTTTGTCTCCAGGCAAATGGGTAGAACACCACCCCTATTTACTTTTAGGAAAAAAAAAAAAACTTCTGGTTTACCAAGACTGTGAATTTCCCTGCAGGAGGTTAAGTACCCTACCTCCAGGCAAAGAAAACCTGCAATTCACAAAGATAATCCCCTTTTGTCTCCGCTCTGGCCCCAAAGAAGAGAAAAAACAAGCTGCTTTCCAGTAGCTCCAAAGGAAAAAAAAAATTTTTAAAATCTGTATTTCTAGTTCAAAAAATCTCAAATTGATCGCAAAATGATTTCAGATTAATCCCACCACTCTGCCACCATGACAAGGTTCCTCCCCCACTCTGAATTCTAGGGTACAGATGTAGGGATCTGCATGAAAACCTCCTAAGCTTACTTTTACCAGCTTAGGTTAAACTTCCCCAAGGTATAAATTAATTTTATCCTTTGTCCTTGGAATATCCACTGCCACCACCAAATTCTAACTGGGTTTACTGGGAAACGTAGTTTGGACACCTCTTTCCCCCCAGAATCCTCCCAACCCTTGCACCCCACTTCCTGGGAAAGGTTTGGTAAAAATCCTCACCAATTTGCATAGGTGACCACAGACCCAAACCCTTGGATCTGAGAACAATGAAAAAGCATTCAGTTTTCTTACAAGACTTTTAATAGAAATAGAAGTAAGTAGAAGTAAAGGAATCACCCGTGTAAAATCAGGATGGTAGATACCTTACAGGGTAATTAGATTCAAAACATAGAGAATCCCTCTAGGCAAAACCTTAAGTTACAAAAAAGACACACAGACAGAAATAGTCATTCTATTCAGCACAATTCTTTTCTTAGCCATTTAAAGAAATATGTATAATCTAACACATACCTAGCTAGATTACTTACTAAAAGTTCTAAGACTCCATTCCTGGTCTATCCCCGGCAAAAACAGCATACCGACAGACACAGACCCTTTGTTTCTCTCCCTCCTCCCAGCTTTTGAAAGTATCTTGTCTCCTCATTGGTCATTTTGGTCAGGTGCCAGCGAGGTTACCTTTAGCTTCTTAACCCTTTACAGGTGAGAGGATTTTTCCTCTGGCTAGGAGGGATTTTAAAGGGGTTTACATTTCCCTATATATTTATGACAGAGAGCTATCATCATCACAGACCAAACCAGTCTGTTTAAAGACCTGGTCATCAAGATACTTAAGCACAAAGGCCTAACTGGAAACCTGTGTAATCCCACCTAACTCAGCGGGGTAACTAGTGTTTAAAGGCTCCAATTCAGCCAACCATCCCTGTTCAGTTAACCACTTCACTATGTGCTTGAATCCAATTAAAGTGGGATTTAGGCATATGCTTAACTTTAAATACAAGTTTAAGTGCTGAATAAGGATAGACTTAAGCATGTCCTTTAAAAGATACACTAAAGTGGAACTATGCACTTGCTTAGTTATCTTGTTGAGTTTGGACCTAATTGTCCTTTCCTGAACAATTTTTTTGTCTGGATAAATTAGATTTGTACAGCAATAGAAATAAAACATTGCATCCAATGTTCCACTTTTGGATAGTAATTCATAAACTGTAGGTGAGTGCATTAATCTCGCTCTCCATTCTATATTCAAACTTCACAGTACATTGAAGAAGTTGGTCTTCACTCCTGAATTCATTTTTACCACTGGACTTAGACAAACCAAATTATGATAACACACTGTATAATAAATTTTAGACTGAGATTAGTTATGATGGAATTAGGTAGTTATTTATGAATGAATACATTAATCTCTTTCCAGTGCCACATCTACCTTAGTATATTTGCAACTCACGTACACATCTGAGAACCCAAATTAAAATAGGTAGTGGGGGACGAGAACAATTTATTTTTGTACTGTGGGTGAGGAGCTGGATCCCTGATATATACCAGCTGAATTCTATTTATTTCACAGATAAATTGTAGCATGATTGATTTATCCTATGATTCTCTATTATTTGACTTATGTCAAATATAATATCTATTTAATGTAATTGCTGTAAATAGTTTGCTCAGTCAACATATGAACTACAACAAATTATACACAATGGTCCAGATCCTGTTTTCAGTGACAGATTTTAAATGGAGTCACTATGGATTTGCTCTTGCTTAAATGAGGGCAGAATTTGGTAATGAAGAGTTTGAACTCCTATATTCAAGAAATACTGCATGTCCTTTGGACACACATTTTCCTTATCTTAGACATTCTTAGTCACAGCATAATATAAGTACACGAGTAAAAGGATCCTGGTTAACACATCTATATTCCTACTAACACAAGATGTGTAGTTTACCTTTGGAACAGAATAAATATAGGGCCTGATTTACCATTGCTGTGCACTTTGTATAATAATTTACACTAGTGGAAAGTAAAAGCTACTAGCCTGATATAGGAGCCTTTTTACATCACTTGCATACTCACTTTGTTCTGGTGCACTTTGCACAAAGTGCAAGGAAATGGTGAATCAGGCCCAGAGAATCTCTAAAGAGTGGTCAAACGCTCAGTTTTGTTTGAATCTCTAAAAAGTGGTCAAACACTCAGAAGGGCTAGCCTATTACTCATAGTTTGGACTATGGCCCTAATCCATCAAAGCATATAAATATGTTTAAACCCCTCTTCAGCAAATCATTTCAACATCTTCTTAACCTGAATTACATGTTTAAGTCGCATTAAAATCAGTGGGACTTCAACATGTGTCAGTATTTTGCTGGACAGCTGAATTTAGGGCTATTATTCTATATTGTTCCTAAAGGAGGACCCTTTGTAAAAGCCTTCCCTTATATTAAAATCCATTCTGTAATTTTGTTATTATAATTTGTGAGTCTATTCTAAAGGATTATATAATCTGTTTGTAGCCCTGAGACACAATTCAATTTGTCTATAGGATTTATTCCAAAGTGGATAATGTCACATTCCCCACAATTAGATACAATATTTTGCTATTTCTTCTAACATTTGTAATGGCATTGTTTGAAAACCCCTCTTATATTTAAGTGTCTTTGGAAGGCATATGTGTGTGGTGAACTGTACATGGGGCATGGTAGCAGGGGGAAGAGAAGTTCTTTCAAAGTAGATCTAGCTCTCTACATGCCCAGAAGAAGAAAGAAAATAAATAAAAAGTGCAAATCCAAACATCCCTCAGAGTTCATTTTATTTTTAACTTTTTTTTGTCTGAGACTTCTGTGCTCAGTGATGTTTTCTGACTGCATCTGAACAAAACAGTATAGTAAATTATAAAGCATATGATAGTTGTGATTGAAAAGTGGTGTCTGTATTCTTTCTGTGCACTGGGCAGAGAGCTTTCATTTCATATATCATTTATAACTTGCTTCAGTGATTCCACAAAGTCAGTAAAAATCTTTTACACAAAGAAAATCAGATGAATATATTTGTTCAGAATGGCAAAAGCTACAGATAAGGTTATGTTTGAGAATGTCTTTATAACCCCTGTTTTCACATGCACAGCACAACTTCCTAAAAAACTTCTCTTGTCTTGGCTGAAATGTTTTCGGAATTAATTTTAGTGGAAAGTGGTTGGTAGTTAGTTGCATTTTTGGAAAGTTTGAGCAAAATCCACTTTATCATTATTAAGTTGAATGACATTAGGAAATGTTTTTTGCTGTGAAAAAAAAATTACTTTTCCCCCCATGAACTCATAATTGAAGACCAGCTACATTTTAAAGTTTGAGCACCTGCTATTCCATGTCTTCCACCCACACAGAAATCTCATTGGTGTCAATGGGATATGGCCTTCAACTGGTGAATAGAATTATAGCCTGGAAATTAGCCTTCACTAGTCTCTATGCAATTTGTGGGACTATGAAATAATCCTATCCACATCTAAATTATCTCTCAACTTCATTATTACAGCCCCATCCTCGACCTCCTAACCACTACGAAGACCTTCCACCAGTCCCTCTAATATGTCCATTAGAATAACCTTCTTGCACATTGGTGTGATTCTTTCCCTTGCTTAACCCTTGAACTCTTGTACTGACTCCCCTTCTCCACTGCATTCAGTTTAATGTTTTTCATGTCTTTCAAGTCCCTAACTTGTATGTTACCTAGATCCAGCCTAGACTTTTATCATGCCCTCCCTTCCTTCACCCTTTGCTCCATCAGAGGTGCTAGCCTTGATGTCCGTTTGTCCAATCCTTTCATAACACTCTCCACGCTTTCTTCAACAATGCTTCTTATGTGTGGAATTCCTCCCAATTCCTACCCACCAAACCACTTCACTCTCTTCATAGAATTCCCTCCTTAAGAGTCATGACTTCTGTGGTCCCCTGAAGAATCAAAAACAATTATTTTAAAAATATAACTCCTTTGAACTGAATCAAGCCATGCAGGTGTCATATATGAGTAACTGCATTATTATTACCAAATAGAATTAGATTAAAAATTATTTTGGGGTGAGCCATATTTTCGTGTTTGTACAACTGTGGGTGTTGTCAATACAATTTGTAATAACTTACTAAAAAGCTTTAGATTATCCCTGAGGATCAATGCATGGAATTGATCCCTTCTCAGCAGATCATTCCCTGGTTATGCAGAAGGGAATGAGCATAATTTCTGTGAAACAACTGTCTACATCTCTATTATGAATTGTTATGTATTATTTGTATCACCATAACATCTAGGAGCCAAAGCCAAAGTCTGCATAGCACTATATCTTGCAGAAGCAAGGATGTCTGCAGGGAAAGCCAGGCAGGCAGTAATATCATTCCAAAGTGTGTTATCTCCCTCTGGGTCCTTTTCAGAGCTGCCTATGTCCCAGCCAATGTCAGGTCAGCTCCTGCTGAAACTTTGCTGCATGTTTGAGCAGGGGCAGGAACAAAGCAGTAGTCATGCCTGCTAGATTTGCAAAATCCTCTCCTGCCTTTCCCCTGTAGACCCCTAGAACCTTGAGAGTTCATGGCCCCTCAGAGCCCTAAGGCTAAAGGGGATGGTTCCAGGATAATTTGATTAAGTAAAACTTCCCTTACAGATTTTTTTTTAAATAGCAATTTTTGAAGCTACTTGGAGATCTGGATGCTAGAATAATCATTTGATTCATGATTTGGGGGCAGAGAGTGGGTGATGTAACCAACAGACCAATTTATTAGGTGATTACACCATTTATCACAATGTTCTGTAATTTTATATGGATATCAACTCCATATATGCAGTATAGATATAGATATACACAAACACACAAATAAATAAATGATACAAGTTAATGTTTTATTTTTTTTTTTAAGTAGGATTCTGCACAGGCACAAGAGTTAATACTGCAGATGCCAATGAATAACTGGGGTCTTAAAATTTGTTTCTGGCTCTTTTTATGTTTTTTTTCAGTTGAACTGATTGGAACTAAGGTATTTAGTTGGTTGTGCACGTAGGGGAATCCAATCATAGTTCCAATGAAGTGACAAATCAGCAGGTGTAAATCAGTGCAGCTCTATTTAAGTAAATCAAGCTAGTTTAATTTAAGTCTGTTGAGATTCTGGACCCAGATATTTATAATGTCTCAGACAATCATAACAATTTGCTTTCGGTCTATATTACTATATTACACACACAAGTAATGCATATATTAACATGGAGCTAAAAAAAAGAAAAACCCTTGTGCATTCAAGCATCTCTGATTTTGTTGAGTCTTTCGATTCTAAAGCCAAATGAATAGACTGGGCCCATCTCTAACAGCATGTTCTATCTTTGCTTAACACAATGTTTACAATAAGTAAAGACAAAAAGCTATTTCTTATTTGAAAGTTTTGTCTGAACACATCGTGCACATATTTCACTTGACTCTGGACAAAAAGCTAGCTCAGTAATAATCTACCAACACAACCCTGTCCCTTTCAGGTTTTCATACATGCTTTTGTGTTCTATATTTCATTGCAATCTTCTCTCCTAAGAATATTGCCATAGGCTGACAGTCAATATCAAAGCTCAGTCTCATCATGTCAAACATAATGAAAAGTAAAAATAGCAAATGAGAAAGCTGGAACCAGACATTCCTATGGGTCCCACTTGTACAGATTCTGTAGGTTCCTCTGGTTTATCAAGCAACTCTGAGTTAGAAAGATGCTTCGTCAGCTCTACTTGTATCACTAGAGTATCATCCATCAAAAACATCTAATGGAAAACAGCATACTAACCTAAGAAAGATATTCAAACTATATTATTGAATGCCATAGGGAACCTACCATTCCTTTTTTTTTTTAATCTCCCACTAATAAATAAACCCAGGGACAAAACTAAGGCCTGTTTTTAAAAATAAACAAACAAACAAAAAAACATAAGACTAAACCACATGTCCTGTTGGTGGTGAATATGCAGTTATTGAGTGTTACAACAGTGGTGCTTGTTCCATGTTTCCCACTTAAGGAGAAGAACTCAGGGAGAACATGAAATCCTCTGCTATGTAGTACTGAAGGTCAGTACTGGTGGTAAATGGGGTCACTAACATTATCACTTACATACTGGGTCTTCCCTTACATGAAGCAATTTTGTCTAAATCTTTCAAGTATAAATTGTTACTCAAAGTGTGGATCCCACTTAAAACTGGCTTTTTATTGATAGGGTTGGTGGTGATGTTCTTGATTTGCAGAAATTGCTGTCTTATTCAGCACAGTACTGACACAGCTGGGAGCACTGCTGACTTCTTCTGAAAGATTGTTCATGTTTTCCCAGACATTTGAAGTAGCAGCCATACAAGGTCTAGTAGCTCTTTAACACAGAGTCAGAAGATACCATGTGCCCGTTATTCTAGGATAGCTTAATTTCTTTCCATTAATAAAAAAAATACCAATCGTTTGGTTTAGAATGCTCAAGACCTTTTAAAATATTAGTGTAATAGTATTTTTGTATATAATAAAAGAAGGATGCCAGAATGCCTCTGTGATAGAGTGCTTGGAAGGCCAGTCAATGTAGCAGATAGTGCACCTGACTTTCAGTTCCCTTCCTGGCTGCGGTACCTGGTTCCAAATAGTTAGCCAGGAATCTTCTGGCCTCCACTCACATCTGGGCCTCAGCCCTTAAGCAGGTATGGTAGGGGGACACGCTGTGTCTCCACCAGGTCCAGCCCAAGAGAAGTAACACCAGCAGAGTCGTCCCAGCAGAGAGTCTAAAACCATTGTCCTGGGCTACTTCCTCCCTCCCTCCCTTCAGTTTGAGTCATTGCCTCTATAGTCCAAGCACTCTATAGTAGCGCCCCCTTGTGGACTTTTTGCAGCATCCTGCCACAGCCTCAATTCCCTTTGGGCAGGGGCAGATGTAAGTCTTGAGGAGCCTAGCCCCACAATGTCCTTACAGTTAAATAGTACAAGTCACTCACTGCTGGGTGCTTCGCAGTGTCTTCTACCTTGAACGCTCCCTTAGAATACGTACTAGCTACTTATGCTACACAATCTGTTCCACACTCAGAGGACCTTTCCCAGACCTGAAGAAGAGCTGTGTGTAAGTCAAAAGCTTGTCTCTCTCACAAACAGAAGTTGCTCTATTAAAAGTTATTACCGCCCCCACCTTGTCTCTTTAATATCCTGGGACCAACACAGCTACAACTATGCTGCATACCCCAGTGTCCTCAGCAGTCTGTCTCTGAGTCAAAGGTGCAATGCTTCTCCCTCAGCAGCTGTCAGGCTTGTAAGTCACACTCCCCCTCATATAGACAGGCAGAGCTACTTCTTGCCTCTTCACCAGTCAGCCCTGAACTGAGCTATTGCTCCTCCTTTTCTTCTCCCTGTAGACTTGGCATTGCTGCAGGTATAGTGGGGCAGGGCTAGCTGGTCAAATAGGCTTTCTTTTTCCCTTTTCCTGTGGGTGTGAGGTTTCTCTGCTCCATCACAGTCTTGTCTCAAAATGCTGAGTCCTATTCCTCTCATTCCTCCACTAAACCCTCCTCTGCTCAGCTAACCAGTGATTACAATGAAGTAATGAAATCCACAAATAAAAAATAATGAAGAAAACTGCTTTATCAGAAAACCAAGTTGTTGTTGTGATATCAACAAACACTCACTTTTCATCTTCTTTTTTTCCCCTCACCTAACAAGGTTTTTAGTGATTGTAGAAAAAATAGGCATTTGTGCTGCTATAAACCCAACTTAATTTCACATACATATCTTTTCCCCCAGTTTTTGGTTGAATTTGCCATTGAGGAATGTGTTTGATTACCTTGGGAGCAATCCCCATCCCTATTGCAACTTTTTTCCTCTCCAATTAATAAGTCAAAGCTCTAAAGCAGGGGCGGCAAACTTTTTGGCCTGAGGGCCACATCGGGTTTCCAATATTGTATGGAGGGCTGGTTAGGGGAGGCTGTGTCTTCCCAAACATCCAGGCATGGCCTGGCCCCTGCCTCCTATTCGCCTGCTTCTCGCCCCCTGATGGCTCCCCGGGGACTCCTGCCCCATCCAACCCCCGGGTCCCCTGATGGCCCCCTGGGACTCCTACCACATCCACCACCCCCTTCTCCCTGTCCCCTGACCACCCCCAGACCCGCCACCCCTGACTGCCCCCTGCCGCCCCATCCAACCCCCCTCCTCCCTGTCCCCTGACCGCCTCCGGAACCTCTGCCCCTGACTGCCCCCCACACCCCATCCACCCCCCCTTCCTCACTGCCCCCCCAGACCCCTGCCCTATCCAACCCCCCTGTTCCCTGCCTCTGACTGCCCCGACCCCTATCCACACCCCGCCCCCGACCACCACCCCCAACGCCCCTGCCCTCTATCCAACCCTCCCTGCTCCCTGCCCCCTGCCCCCTTACCGTGCTGCCTGGAGCACCGGTGTCTGGCGGCACTACGGGCACACCACCCGGAGCTCCAGGTCAGACCGGGGCTCTGCAGCTACGCTGCCCGGCCGCTCAGAGGATTGCACCGGCGGCGCGGCATGCTGGTGCTGCGGGGGAGAGGGGACAGTGGGGGAAGTGTCGGGGGCGAGCCTCCCGGGCCAGGAGCTCAGGGGCTGGGCAGGAGGGTCCCGCTGGCCATAGTTTGCCCACCTCTGCTCTAAAGTCGCTAACCTCTGACTTTACAATTCTGCCAAGTCCAATCAAAATTTTAACTATATGTGAACAGCTGTTTCTGCATTTACAGCCTTTGGGCCAAATTTGTAAAGATATTTAGGCACCTAAAGATGCAGATAGGTGCTTAGTGGGATTTTTCAGAAGCAACTAAATCCCACAGAAATCAATGTCCACGTGCTTTTGTAAATCCAACTAAGTGGCTATCTGCATCTGTAGGAACCTAAATAAATTAAAAAATCTGTCCCTTTATTCTTTATTTCTCCTATAGAATCATAGAATCTATCAGGGTTGGAAGGGACCTCAGGACGTCATCTAGTCCAACCCCCTGCTCAAAGCAGGACCAATCCCCAATTAAATCATCCCAGCCAGGGCTTTGTCAAGCCTGACCTTAAAAACTTCTAAGGAAGGAGATTCTACCTCCTCCCTAGGTAACGCATTCCAGTGTTTCACCACCCTCCTAGTGAAAAAGTTTTTCCTAATATCCAACCTATGTGCATTTCCAATTAGAAAATAGTGTGTCTGCTGACACCAGCTTCCGACCTGCTAAAAAATTCAACAAGCAGCACCAAATATTCAAAGAGAACTAACACCACAGGTCCCACTGAGATGTCACATGTCTTGGCAGTCAGAAAAGGGGCATGAGTGAAGACACCTTAATTCTGTTTCCGACTCTTAGACTAGGTAGATTCTCAGCTACACCCAATGTGAGCTATGTGTAGATCAAGAGGAAAAGGAAGTGCTGAGTGTGTACAAAATACCCTTTTGTGGCTCCCTGATTCTGAGGTTGCTTTTGCACTGACTTAGTCCCTAGCATAGTTTAGAGAAGCCTAAAGGCCACATTAAACTTCACTGTCTGAGGGATGTCACACTGCCAGCTACTGGAGAACTCCTCCAAACAAAAAAGAATCTCCAGCTGGCTGGATCCACTGACTGTAGAGCTCCTTTGTACTGGTGGACCAGCAAAAAGGGTCAACACCATGGCACAGAGATTAGTCCGCTGTGTGCCCATAAGCAGTTAACCTAAATGTCAATTGTAGCTTGAGATGCAGCCTTTGATAGGGTGGAGGAAGAAAGTTCATAGCAGAACTGTGCAGAAAACAAAAAAGGAAAAGAACAATGGATACATTATGCATGCAGAAGTCTCCCATTTTAGTGCTGCTGTTCATTTGCATGGAGCTAATGTCCATGAAAAATTCCCTTCCCCTTTTATGTTTTTGATTCTTGCAGCAGAAGAATGAATATATGCTGATACAACACAGTTATATACAGAACTAGAGTGGTGAGGGAAATGGAGACTCTGAATATAACCAACTGTTGTGCAGAATCCCAATATTTTGGACTCAAAGATGCAGCCCTGCTCGGACCCTTGTAGAACAGCTGGAACAAAGAGCAGATCCTAAAGTCCCTGTATCTGCCAAAAGGAAGATCCTCCCAGCTCATGCACTGTGGGAGACAGTCATAAGCCTGCCTCCTCCGGAACTTCTTGCACATCCTGGAGTAGGATGGGTGCTGTGAATGGGGAAGGCATGCTGAGGTTGGTGCCTTAAGATGTAACACTAAGGCCTATAGGACTGCCTGAGCGTGCTGGTGTACATTTACACTTCAAGCTGGAGGTGTAATTTCCAGCTCAGATAGACAATGCACACTAGCTTTGATCAAGAATACTAAAAATAGAAATGTAGCCATGGCAGCACAGGTAGCTGGATGGGCTAGCCACTTCAGTGAGTATCTAGCGATCAAGACAGAACTGCACTTAATGTGGCTAGCCCGTCTGACAGGCCCACTCCTGGAGCTATACCTCTGTTTTTCTCGCCCTATCTCAATCAAAGCTAGTGCCCATACATCTACCTGAACTGGAAATTATGCCTCCAGATTGAAGTGTAGACATACCCCTAGAAAGCCCTCAGAATCGTCTATGTCAGGGGCCACTCCATCCCCAGAGTAATCCAGGATCAGGAGGGTGCAATGGTGGTGGCTTAAAGCCATCTGAACCCTCAACCTCTGTCTGTGCTGCATTGCAAATTTCGCTGTTATTGTATATTTCTAACTCAAATGATGGATTTTGTTACGTTTAGGAAAAAGTTAAAACATTTCAGAGTACGAGAACATTTCAAATGATATTAACTTCAAGCTTTCAAAAGAAAATGAAAGTGACACTCTAGCAACAATGCTAATATGAAAGAACTTCCAAGAACCTGTATTTTTGTGTCTTCCAGTTAGGGCAAGGGATGTCTTCCTGTGAAATTAGGAAAACACTTACTGCAATATACATATATTTGAATTAGAAATAGGATTATAATAATTTATTTTAAATATCTATATGTAATCCTTTTATAATCCACTCTTAAAGTATACTGGACACATCTCCAAGCAAACATTATTCAAGATAGCAAAACATCATAAAATTAGACAATTGTAAAAGGAGAGAGACTGAAAAAGCTAACAGTTGGCTAAGTGGGTGTTTGCTGATTCACTGATACCATTCAGCATTTTCATTGGATATGGCTAAGATTTGTAAAAAAAAATAATGATTTGGGGTGTTTGAGTTTGGGGGTAAACAACCTGAGACACCTGACAGTGGTCTGATATTCAGAAAGGGTTGTGCACCTCTCTTCTCAAAATCAAGTCCCTCTAGGGGGTCCTGCGTTCTCCCCCACATGCCCAATAAGTTTACCAAAGGCACAGCCCAAAAATTCTCTATATCTTTGACTCCAAGATTTTCCGTATCATTTTCTAATGTTTCTTAATACTGGAAATCATGTACTATTATATAGCACGGCTGTAATTTGACTCTGTAGGTCATTTGAATTAGTGAAATGTATGAGTGTATATATATTGTCTCCCTCCAACATTGCTACAGCTGCTTGCGGGGTCTGAAGTAATTATGTCAACAGGAAAGCTCTCTTCCATCAGCTTGGAGCATCTGCAGTAGCAGCGCGACAGCAGCTCAACTACATTGGAGCAGCTGCACCAATATAAGCTCTGTAGTGTAGCCATAGCCTAAGGGCATGTCTCCACTTGCCATTCAAAGTGGAAAAAGTCCCTTTTTTGCGCAAAAACCATGGGAGCATCTACACTTGCCAATGACTTTTTGCAGAAGTTTCACCGCAAAAAGAAAACTGCCTCCATGAGAGGCGTACAGCTCTTACTGGCGATGCTTTTGCGGTGATGTGCAAGTGAAGACATGTTCTTCCTGTTTCCACAGCTTTTAACCTCCTGAGGATATCCCACAGTGCCTAGGTGACCGCTCTGGCCAGCAGCTCTGCTGCTCTGTTGCCAGCTAAACAGACATCCACCCCTCCCCTGTAAAGCCCAGGGAACGTTGAAACTCCCCTTCCTGTTTTCTTGGCAAGTGATCACTTATCATCTGGCCAGGTGACAATACCTGCTGCACAGAGCAAATGACCCCTTGCTTGGAGCAATTCTGAGCTACTGGAGCTTATCAGTATTTGGGGAGAGGAGGCTGTGCAGGGACCCAGGATGTCCCATGATCACCCACCCCCTTCCCACAAGACCCATCGTCAAAATGGAGAGAGCTCCACTGTGGGATAGCTTCCCTAGAGCGCTGCTCTCATTGGTGATGGAAGTGCTGCTAATGTAAACATTCTCTGATGCCTGAGGAATTAAGTGAGTACACAAATCAGCGCTTTACTTTCGCCAGTTCCCTATCACCGGTGCAACTTACAGCGCAAAAACTCTTCAAGTGTAGACATACCCTAAGGTACTTGCTCAAGATCACACAAGAAGTCTGTAGTGGAGTATGAAATTGAACGTCGGTCTTCAAAGTCCCAGGCCAGCAACAGAAGTGGAACTTTCTCCCTGTATGTAGTATAAAAAGGAATTTAAAGGCACCAAAGCGGATAAAGTGAGAATCAGCCCAAATCTTCAGTCACAACTTGAAATTAACCCTTTTTAATTCTCAGAATATTTATTTATTTTCAAGTTCTCTAGATTTCTAGGTTTTGGTCTGAGACAAAAGCATAAGTGCTTCTAGAAATATGACAAGTAATCTGTTCTCATTAGGGCTGAAGACCCGTATTCAAAACTCTTGATTCTTGAACAGTTAACATTAGAGCTGGATGGACACTGGAAAACATACTTATCCAATATTTTATCTGAAAAAAAATCATGACGTTTATTGGCTAAATCAAATTTTATGCAATCCACTTTAGGTTTGAGATAAGCATCAGAACTATGGGGATTTTATCAAAACCAAACCCCGCTGAGGTTCATTGATCTTTATGTTTTATCTTTGTTACTAAATACGTGCATAATGCAAAACATCTTATAGAAGATGTTGCACATAAGCAATCTTCTGTTATTCATATTCCTGCCTTGTACTATGTACTTTGATTAAAGAAAAGAAAAATTAGAGGGGGGGGAATAAGCCTCAAGAAAAAGGATTGTAGTTCATCTGAAATAAAACAGGGATGTATAATATATTTTAAAATCAGTGAGACTCTGTGTAGTTTAATTAGTAATAGTGAGAAAACTTTTAATACTGATAATTTACAGAACAAAATAATTCCAGACTAAATTCTGGGGAAAATGAGTTTGATAATGAGATTTCTACTTTCATCCGGAACAGAGTTACAATGAAACATTATTATTATTTGCTTTACTAACTAGTTCAGCTGTCTTATATTAAGTTTCCATTATGGGCCGTACGAAATGAGGGGGGAAAAAAGCAAGGTAAGATGTCTGCCTAAAAGAATTGCTCGATTTTGGGGAAAATGGGGAATTCCTTCATTATTTTGATTAAGGGGATCTGCAAAATCAGTCAAGATTATGCACAGTGTATGTAGTTAGTAGGAGGCAGCTTAATTTGGGAGCTGTAATACAGTACACAAGTTGCCAAAGTGTCCATGTGTTCATCTACTTTTTATTGTGATTGTCTCTATGTGGACATAGAATGTTTAAAAAATCATATAATATCATAGTTATTTAAGAATTTTCTATCTATGGGAATACATTTGGCAAGATAAAGCCCGCAGTGCAACGCAAACTTCTTGTACATTACAGTCTACACAACAACAGAAATGCTCTGAAGTGACAACTGTAAAACTGTAAAAAGAACAAGGAGTACTTGTGGCACCTTAGAGACTAACACATTTACTTGGGCATAAGCTTTCGTGGGCTAAAACCCACTTTATCAGATGCATGCTGTGGAAAATACAGTAGGAAGATATATATATATATGCCGAGAACATGAAAAAATGGGGGTTGCCATACCAACTCTAACAAAACTAATCAATTAAGGTGGGCTATTATCACCAGGAGGAAAAAAAAATTGTTTTGTACTGATAATCAGGATGGCCCATTTCAAACAGTTGACAAGAAGGTGTGAGTAACAGTAGGGAGAAAAAATTAGCATGGGGAAATAGTTTTTAGTTTGTGTAATGACCCATCCACTCCCAGCCTAATTCAAGCCTAATTTAATGGTGTCCAGTTTGCAAATTAATTCCAGTTCTACAGTTTCTCGTTGAAGTCTGTTTTTGAAGTTTTTTTGTTGAAGAATTGCGACTTTTAGGTCTGCAATTGAATGACCAGGGAGGTTGAACTGTTCTCCGACTGGTTTCTGAATGTTATAATTCTTGACGTCTGATTTGTGTCCATTTATTCTTTTGCATAGAGACTGTCCGGTTTGGCCAATGTACATGGCAGAGGGGCATTGCTGTCACATGATGGCATCTATTACATTGGTAGATGTGCAGGTGAACGAGCCCCTGATGGTGTGGCTGATGTGATTAGGTCCAATGATAGTGTCCCTTGAATAGATATGTGGACAGAGTTGGCAACAGGCTTTGTTGCAAAGATAGGTTTCTGGGTTCGTGTTTTTGTTGTGTGGTGTGTGGTTGCTGGTGAGTATTTGCTTCAGGTTGGGGGGCTGTCTGTAAGCAAGGACTGGCCTGTCTCCCAAGATCTGTGAGAGTGAGGGATCGTCCTTCAGGATAGGTTGTAAAACGGTAGTTTATAAGGAATAAATGCACACTAGAATTCATTTTTGAATATGCGCAGCTTGCTTTTGTTTTGTTTGTTTCATTGTTGTTGTTTTAATTTACACTTATCTTTATTTAGGTTTTCTTTCATAGCCACTTAAAATATATGCATTCAGTCTGTAGAAGCATATATTCCCAATGTTATAGTAAACGACAACCCTTGAAAAAATTCTTGCTTTTCCAAAGACTCTTTTCCATGCAGTTGACTAACGAAGAGACATGCCATTATAATTAATACTGTCAAATGGGTTTTTTTACAAAAGCCCTCAACATTTATATTTCCTGTTGACTTCAGAGCTAAGCAAAAACTGCGTGCTTTTGAAAATCCCACCTCATCTGTATAACATTGATATTATATTGAATTTGTACTTTGTTCATGACTCAGAGACTCTAAGGCCAGAAAGGACCATCGTGAACATCTAGTCTGAGCTCCTGCACGTTGAAGGCCATCAAATCTCACCCACCCACTCCTGTAATAGACCCAGAACCTCTGCCTGAGCTACTGGATTCTTCAAATAATGTTTTAAAGACTTCAGTTACAGAGACTCCACAATTCACCCTAGTTTAAATCAGCAAGTGACCCATGCATGATGCTGCAGAATGAACCCCTCACAGACTCTCTTCCCATCTGACCTGGAAGAAAATTCCTTCCTGACCCCAAATGTGGTGATCAATTAGACACTGAGCATGTTGGCAACACCCACCAGTCAGACACCTGAGAAAGAATTCACTGTAGTAACTCAGTGTCCTCCCCAAACTATTGTCCCAACTCTGGCCATTGGGGAATATTTGCTACTAGAAGTCATGATGGGCCACATTCCATTGTAGGCAGTCTCATCATACCATCCCCCCCATAAACTTATCAAGCTCAGTCTTGAAGCCAGTTAGGATTTTTGCCCCCAGTGATTCCCTTGGAAGGCTGTTCCAGAACTTCTCTCCTCTGATGGTTAGGAACCTTCATCTAATTTCAAATCTAAAGTTGTTGATGGCCAGTTTATATCTATTTGTTCTTGTGTCCACATTGTTTAAGTAACTCTTCTCCCTCCATGGTGTTTAGCCCTCTGATATTTTCATAGAAAGCAACCATATCTCTCCTCAGCATTTGTTTTGTTAAGGTAAACAAGCCAAGTTCCTTGAGTCTCCTCTTGAAAGGTAGGTTTTCCATTCCTCTGATCATCCTAGTAGCCCTTGTTAGGACCTGTCCAATTTGAATTCAACTTTCTTAAACATGGGATATCAGAACTGCACACAGTATTCCATATGAGGTCTCACCAGTGCCTTGAATACTGGTATGAACACTTCCCTATCTCTGCGTGATATACTTCGCCTGATGTATCATAGGATTGCATTAGCCTTTTTCACAGTTAAACTTAAGGCCCCAATTGTACAAACAGCTCTGGAAGGTTACTGGCCTGGCTAATTGCATGGAATTAGGGTGTAAGTGGTTGTGTAATTGTATGACACGACACAGCACATGTCAGAATCAAACCTATTGGCTAATGTTGAATTAACCTTCTTCTCCGGTTCTGTTAGGATATGTGTACGCTGGAGCTGGCTGTGTAGTTTCCAGCTTGGGTAGACATATGAACCTATGTTTTCAGATCAGATAATACTCGGGGCAGCTAGCCTGTCCTGCCATTTGTGCTGCTGCAGCCACACTTCTGTTTTTAGAGTACTCGCTTGCTCAGAGCTAGTGTGCGTATGTCTACGTGAGTTAGGAATCACACCGCCCAGATCAAAATGTAGGCATACCCTTAAAAGCACTTCACTCCTAATGAAAAAGAATCTAAACCAGTTTCTAAGCTGGTTTCATTGTATTATTATTCGTGTTGTAGTTGAACTTAATGACCCTCCAAACTAAGGCTTGGTCTACACTACATACTTACTTTGGTATAACTACGTCACTCAGGAGTGTGGATTTTTAACACCCCTGAGAAACTTAGTTATCCTGACCTTAACCCCCACGTGTAGACAGAGCTATGTTGGCGGGAGAGCTTCTCCTGCCAACATAACTAGCACCTTTCATGGAGCGGGGGATATTAAACTGATGGAAAAGAACTCTCATGTCAGCTTAGAGCATCTTCACCAGAAGTGCTATAGCAGTGCAGCTGTGCAGACATAAATTTGTAGTGTAGGCTCTGAGATGAAAGCCCTATTGTGCTAGATAGTGTGTATACACATAGGAAGAGATGGTCCCTGACCCAAAGAGCATACACATGTAAGCAAGGCAGACAAATGGTGGAAGAAAGGAAATATTATTATCCCCATGCAGACCTCAGGCAGAGAGATATTAACGCTTTTCCACAACCGCAGGAAGTCTGTGCCTTAACCACAAGAGAATCGTCCCTCATGTCCCTCATGTTCTCATGTAGAAATTCATGGATAGTCTGATATTTGCCTTCAAATTGCAACATACAAAAATTCTGTGGTCCAATCACTGTAAATGAGTAAGAGTCTGGGTCTGAAATATTACATATCAGAAAGAGTGGAACTGGAGAAATTAATTTCAGCTTTATCTTTTTAATACACCTACATTGTGATCCCCATATAGATATCCTCAAATAGGTATACTGTGGTAATGAAAGCATCCCCATTATGTCCCACCAGTGTGCTTCATCCTTTATCTGACAAGAGAGCCCTCAGGATGAGAAGGTGATCCAGTGTCCAGGCTATCTGTTTCAGAGTAGCAGCCGTGTTAGTCTGTATTCGCCAAAAGAAAAGGAGTACTTGTGGCACCTTAGAGACTAACAAATTTATTACAGCTACAGCTCACTTCATTGGAGGCATTCAGTGGAAAATACAGTGGGGAGATTTATATACATAGAGAACATGAAACAATGCGTGTTACCATACACACTGTAACCAGAGTGATCACATAAGGTGAGCTATTACCAGCAGAAGAGCAGTGCGGGGGGGGGGGGGGGACCTTTTGTAGTGATAATCAAGGTAGGCCATTTCCAGCAGTTGACAAGAACGTCTGAGGAACAGTGGGGGGTTGGGGGGGGGGGAAATAAACACGGGGAAATAGTTTTACTTTGTGTAATGACCCATCCACTCCCAGTCTCTATTCAAGCCTAAGTTAATTGTATCCAGTTTGGAATTAATTTGCAAACTGGATACAATTAATAGAGACTGGGAGTGGATGGGTCATTACACAAAGTAAAACTATTTCCCCATGTTTATCCCCCTACCCCCCCCCACTGTTCCTCAGACGTTCTTGTCAACCGCTGGAAATGGCCCACCTTGATTATCACTACAAAAGATTATCCCCCCGCCCCGGCTCTTCTGCTGGTAATAGCTCACCTTAAGTGATCACTCTGGTTACAGTGTGTGTGGTAACACCCATTGTTTCATGTTCTCTATGTATATAAATGTCCCCACTGTATTTTCCACTGAACGCATCCAATGAAGTGAGCTGTAGCTCACGAAAGCTTATGCTCAAATAAATTTGTTAGTCTCTAAAGTGCCACAAGTACTCCTTTTCTTCATGCTATCTGTAATTTCCTGAATGACACTTGGCTGCATTGTCAGAAATGGTCAGGGTCAAAACTAATCTTATAAAAGCTACTGAGTCTTTTTCCAACATGCATCTTATATTTAGATAGAAAATGTATTTTATTAATACAGAAATGTAGATAAGGACCCAACCTCCAAAAGATAAGCAAGAACAACATGTAAGAAAATGGTCTTTTGCAAAATTTAAGCTACATGATTTTTGCTGCAGCCTATTCTGCCTGTATTTATTATTTTATTTTATTTTCACCCCTCAGCATTATATCTTGGGGATTTTTTAAAACAAATAATCTTCCCAACATACAAAATCGTTAAGCAAAAAATGGGGAAAGCTGCTGGCTAAAATGTATCCCCATGAGTCATCAAATCCTGACCATGAACCAACTCCATAGATTTGGGTAGTCAAGAATATTTAGGTGCTCAAATGTACTCATTCTAATTTGACTTACCTTAATATTTTCACAGTGTTTAAGAGTGCTGTTTTCTGGAGGTCACTGATCATGGCACTCCTGAAGTGTTCTCGAGCTGCTCATTCATACCCTCAGGGATCACTCTATGTGCTCCAGTAATCACTGGGATCATCTTTATTTTAGTTTTCTATAATCATTCCACTTTGTGCCAGAGTTCTTCATACTTTGCCATCTTCTCTTCTTCTTTTTTTTGTGTCTGTCAACTGGTATGGCAATATCAATTGACATGGTCTTGTCTTCTTTTCTATAACAACAATGTCCAGTCTCTTTCCCTGACCATTCCATCTGTTACAATTGCCAGATCCCATAAAATCTTAGCCTCGTCAGTCTCTAGAGCACTTTCAATTTGGTGTTCATAATACCACATAGTTCCTTTAAATCCATATGTGCCATAGTGACTCCAATGCAGACACCTGGTGACCTCATTGTGTCTGTTTGAATATTCTCCCCCAGACAGGCTCCTGAGAGAGAATATTAACTACTTCTTATTCTTTTAGATGTCTAGGTGTCTCTAATATACCTCCATATAGATAGGAGGTATATTATAGCTCTATTATTACTTTGTAAAATGAATGGCATATTTCAACCAGCTGGACTTTAAAAGCCCTTACATAAATATATAATACAATATAAAATTATATAAAATTATATATTTTATATTTATAAATTTTATAAAATTTTCTATGATTTTTACTTGTGTTTATTTTAAAATTGTTGATTTTTGAAAACTATTTTTGGTATACACTTTATATTTTCACTAAAATTGTTTGTTTTTCAAAAATTGAAAGCCTAAAATTTTTCAGCCAAGCTTTTCATGAAAACTTTCACTTAGGTTAAAAACCCATTATGAAAAATGTTTTGTGTACCAGCTCTATTTTGAACACTGATTTTACCTCATGTATCAAAACTTCAAAACTTTGAGTCTAAATCCAGTGTTCAACCTGCGCAAAATAGCCAATAAATAAAATAACATTTATTCTTTCTGGTGGGATAACTGTGTTTCGGTCTCAAATGTAGCAGGAGTGCCGGAAATATATTTTTAAACTGTCTAGAAGGTGTTAATTTCCTTTTTTAAAAAAAACAAAAATAAACAAACTATATTTCTTTGTTTCTACAGTCTTTGTACTGCAGAAAAGTGATTGGCCAACAAGTTATAAATATATATGACCTAATGAGCCGCAAAATAAGATTGTGATGGACATGAAGACAACTCTGGGCCTGACTCATTTCTCCTCAGGCCTGGATTCAGCAAAGCACGTAAGCACTTCCTTAGTTTTAAGGACATAAGTAGTTCCATTGAAGTCAGTGCTTACACTTGCTTAAACTTCAGCACTTGCTTAAGTATTTTGCTAAATAGGAGCCTTTCATTACAGTATTGATGTCATTATAACCACACCAGATTTTTCACAGTTCTAATCAGTAAAGTATAAAAGTTTGTTTCTCATCTTTGTATTATGCAAAGTTCTGTTAGTATTTGGGTTCAGATATGAAAACTGAAGTAGCAGAATATTGAGTTTATCTTTTTCAGGTTCCCTGAAACATTCAGAAAAACTCAAAATGCAAATATTGCTGTCATTGCACACAATGCAATTTAAAAGGGGAAGTATATGCACATTTTACACTTACAACTGAGTTTTATTGTGTTGTCATTGAGTCAAATCATCCAATTTAATTTTTGATGTTCCATTCTGGTTCAGAAAAAATGGTAACAGGTAGAAATCCCTGACATCTCTTGCCTGACACCCTTGGAAAAGGGGAATATTCATGGTGTGGCTAGGAAGATGGGGACATGTCTATAAGGCTTTTCCAGGCTGCTTCAGGGACAAAACTGGACTCCAGACTAGGGGAACCACAAAGAATCCTTTGCTGTGCACCCACACCTTTTGACACATGTCAAGGTTCCTTCCCCACTCTGACCTCTAGGGTACAGATGTGGGGACCTGCATGAAAGACCCCCTAAACTTATTCTTACCAGCTTAGGTTAAAAACTTCCTCAAGGTACAAACTTTGCCTTGTCTTTGAATCCTATGCTGCCACCACCAAGCGTATTAAACAGAGAACAGGGAAAGAGCCCACTTGGACACATTTGCATAGGTGAACACAGACCCAAACCCTTGGATCTTAAGAACAATGAAAAAGCAATCAGGTTCTTAAAAGAAGAATTTTAATTAAAGAAAAAGTAAAAGAATCACCTCTGTAAAATCAGGATGGTAAATACCTTCCAGGATAATCAGATTCAAAACATAGAGAATTCCTCTAGGCAAAACCTTGTTACAAAAAGACACAAAAACAGGAATATACATGGGATAATGGGGTAATCATCATAGACTGCAAAAGTCCACGTTCCTGACCAGCTCTAGTACTGGACAGGCAACTTTGGCTGTAGGCAAAGTGAAAGAGTTGGACTTGAAGGGTTGAATTGTTACTTGGATCTCTGGGTCGATTAAATTGGGGTCCACTAAGGAAGCATGGATAGCCAACACTTGCGCTCCGGTGTCCCTCCACTCGGTGACCTTCTTTCTGCCCACACTCACAGTTTCCCTCCGTTCCGAGGGTATCTGGGAGGCACCTGGGCCTGAGGACCTCTGGTGTGATTCCGGTGCAATGAACTGTAATCTGTTGGGGTTCTTGGGGCAGTTGGCCTTTACATGCCCAGCTTGTTACATTTAAAACATCGTCCAGCTGACGGGTCACTGCGGCGAGGTGGGTTGCTGGAGAACAGTGTGGCAGGACGATAAGGTGTCTGGAGTGTTCCTTGGTGTGTAGTTGGGGCCTTGGGCTGTCCCCAGTAGTAGAGTGAGATCGGAGGTTGTCCCTTCTGGTCTCTGCTCCAACTGTGACCAGGATTGTTCCTCTCTCCTCCCTCCACCCATTTTGTTCCGGTTTGCCCTTCTGATATTCGCCCCAACTGCTATTAGTTTTTTTCTTTTCTGCCACCTCCACCCATTTGGCTCCAATCTTCCCCACCTCGATTACACTTGTGGGCTTCCCATCTAGGATGTATCTTTCTATTTCCTCAGGAACACCCTCTAAGAACTGCTCCATTTGCATTAGGAAGGGCAACTCTTCTGGAGATTTAACACTTGCTCCTGATATCCAGGCATCCCAATGTTTCACAATGTGGTAGGCATGTTGGGTAAATGACACGTCTGGTTTCTACCTTAGGGCTCTGAACCGCTGATGGCAATGCTCAGCTGTTGGCCCCATTCTGACTCTCGCCTTGGTTTTAAACAGTTCATACTTGTTCATGTGTTCCTTTGGCATTTCAGCCACCACCTCTGCTAATGGTCCACTGAGCTGCGGCCTCAGCTCTACCATGTACTAGTCTGCAGAGATGCTGTACCCAAGGCAGGCCCTTTCGAAGTTTTCTAGGAAGGCCTCAGTATCATTGCCTGCCTTGTAGGTGGGGAACTTCCTGGGATGTGAAGCGGTACCTGGAGAAGGATTGCTATTCTGCTGAATCTTTGCCTTCTCCATCTCCAGTGCATGCTTCCACTCTTTTTCCTTTGCCTCCATTTCTCTCCTGTGGGCAGCCTCTTTGGCTTTTTCTGCCTTGGGTTCTTTCATCTTAGCCTCTCTGTTTTTAACTAACTTTACATCCAAGAGTTAAAAAAAAAAAAAAAAAACTGGCTTGTAAAATTTTTGTGCTGTAATGTGATACCTATGTTCTCTGATAGCTATTCTCAGCCTACAGAAAAATCCTTTGTCTCAGGCAAATAGACAGAAAAACCCTCTAGTTGCTCTTAGCTAAAAACAAAAACAAAAACAAAAACCCCTCTTCAAGTCTGTGAAAAACTTGTGAATTTCCCTGCAGGAGGTTATTTACCCTGCCTTGAGGTAGAGAAAACTCCAGCTCAAAAAAGACAAATCCCTTTGTTATGCTTGCTGCTTTGGCCCCAGGCAGAGACAAAAAAACTCTAACTGCTTTCAGCTTAAGACTTGTTTCCAAGCTGCCCAAAGGGGAAAAAAATGTCCTTTTAAAATCCTACTGTACTTCTGCTTCAAAATGATCTAAAAAACCCCCTCAAATTTATCTCACTGCTGTGCCACCATGTCAAGGTCCCTTCCCCACTCTGAACTCTAGGGTACAGATGGGGGGACCTGCATGAAAGACCCCCTAAGCTTATTTTTACCAGCTTAGGTTAAAAACTTCCTCAGGGTACAAACTTTGCCTTGTCCTTGAACCCTATGCTGCCACCACCAAGCATATTAAACAAAGAACAGGGAAAGAGCCCACTTGGAGACGTAGTCTCCTGAAAATATCCCCCCAAGCCCTACACCCCCTTTCCTGGGGAAGGCTTGATAAAAATCCTCACCAATTTGCATAGGTGAACACAGACCCAAATCCTTGGGTCTTAAGAACAATGAAAAAGCAATCAGGTTCTTAAAAGAAGAATTTTAATTAAAAAAAAGTAAAAGAATCACCTCTGTAAAATCAGGATGGTAAATACCTTCCAGGGTAATCAGATTCAAAACATAGAGAATCCCTCTAGGCAAAACCTTAAGTTACAAAAAGACTCAAAAAGAGGAATATACATTCCATTCAGCACAACCTATTTTACCAGCCATTTCACAAAAGGAAATCTAACACATTTCTAGCTAGATTACTTACTAACTTAACAGAAATTCTGAAGAGCATTCCTGATCTGTTCCCGGCAAAAGCATCATGCAGACAGACATACCCTTTGTTCCCCACTCCCTCCTGCTTTGAAAGTAACTTGTCTCCTCATTGGTCATTTTGATCAGGTGCCAGTGAAGTTATCCTAGCTTCTTAACCCTTTACAGGTGAAAGGGTTTTGCCTCTGGCCAGGAGGGATTTTATAGTTCTGTATACAGAAAGGTGGTTTCCCTTCCCTTTATATTTATGACAACACAGCTGGAGACTTGTTCCAGCATTTTATTCTCAAGTAGCATCATATAATGTTTGTATGTGCATGCCATTCATATACGTATAATAAATAGTATAGGAAAACCAAATGAGTTTCATGAATTAATGTCCTATACAGAGTGGTCATGTACGGGGAGATCTTGGCAAACCAGTAATGTGCCTGAACCACAACTGCTTATTGCTAAAAATAGTCAAGCTAGCAGGCTGTAAGTGGGCCTATGCAGCAGCCTTAGTATGACTGAGTCAGGAGGTGAAGGGGTTTGGGTGCCAAACAAAGGGCAGCTTGACCCCGCTTCCTCCCTGATGAGATCTCTGTTGAAATTGCTGAGATATGCATTTTAGAAAAACAGGAAGCTTGTTTATATGTGCCCTCAGGGATGTGTCTGTCAGGTCCTCAAAGCATGCCAGCTCTGAAAAAACACATCTGGCTAATTGATGATCAGAAGGAAACCTCTTGCTTAACTTTTGAAATTGCCTGCTTAACAAGTTTTCTTTGAGTGACATGTTTTGTAATACTAATGAATAAATAAGGGAAGAAAGTTTGGAGTAGTGGAATTCATCAGGAACTCTCCCTCTGGACACAGCTTGTGGTCCCCACCAGCAGACTGAAGATTGGCCATTGGAAGGCTGTTGCTATGCCACTCAAAAGCCACACCCAACTTCCAACTTTGGTAATTATTGAGGGTTGGGTGTATTTTACTAACCTGTTATGGACGTGTGTAAGTGCTTGAGACTAAGTAAAGTTTAGCTTTAAGTGAAAGCACCCTTGTGTTGTCCTGTTTGTGCCAACCATCTATCGGTTTGATGGCCTTATCTCCCTTGATTTATTTCCTGACACCACCTCGCACAGAGTAAAGTTACCAAGAGCTTTGGGATGAAAGAACCCCAGGTAACAGACATATATAAAATTTTCTCTCCATTTTTAGAGGCATAACTGATTCCAATAGTATTCCTCATTTTAGGTACAGGGAGTAAGTCTCAGGTGGGTAGAATCTTTTAAAACAGAAGACTCTATAATAAAGTGCAAACACTGTACAGACTGGATATATACTGGCATTTCAAATTCGTATACATTTTAGGTTTAGCCAAGATGTACTGCCTTCCTCCTTGTGTTCAATGAAGGAACGCCACAGGATAATAATTTGTGAAAGATTCTTTTGAGCAAAACAGAAATTTACCAAGGCAACAACATCTCAAATATGATGAGACCAATCTTGTAGAGAAGGTGCCTCAGAGCATTTCCACTCTAAGGTATTAGCATGCCTGGAAACTGTCCAGCTCATGGAAAGCTTGGTTCTCTAGAGTAGTGCTTGTAGACAAACAACTGATATTGCTTAGATGGAAGATCAGGTTGCCTCCAGGGTTGGAAGCTTGGCAAAGCAACTTAACTGATGTGGCTGATGAAGAACAAGTAATGTTTCTGAGAAGAGAGACCTCAGACAAATGTGAAGTTATTTGGTCTGACTTTTTAGAAATCATTGAATAATCCCTAGTGGAGGGAAATGGAGATGTCACTGACCTTTCCCTACTCTGTCTCCTTTCCTTCCTTTCCTTTCCCTCTCTTTCCATTCCTTTACTTTTTTGTTCCATTTGCCTTTTTGTTTGTTTTTGTTCTCCCCTTATTTTTTTGGGAAGGGGTGCTCAAAAACAAATACATAAATAAAATATTAACAAACTTAGTGCTCATTATCAGATGGGAACAAGGCTTCTTATGCAGCATAACTTCAGTCATATTTGGGAACTGGCCCAGAAGCTAGCTGGGCTTAATGGGAAATTCACCTTAATAATTTGAAAAAGCAGCTTTCTAATACTGTTCCTCCAAAAGTAAAATTTTAGGAGATACCCATCAACGGTGAAAGTATATCCCTCTTCTCCCAGATGGTCATAGTAGTAGTGACAAATATTTTCCTGTAATTCCATTTAAGCAAGTTGGAGTTAAATATATACACTATAGCAATAGCAGAGCTAGGATTTTGCAGTAGGATGTATGGAACCAATATGCAAAGCATTTGCATCTTTTGGAAAGAGGATAATGTTTACAATGAGAAATAATCTTCAAAATCCAGACTGGCTTGCAATATGGTGAATTGTAATTTCTATTAGTTTCTTCATGACTTGAGTGAGGTCTCAATGAATAAACATCAAAGCTAGTCTATGTTAATATATTGATAGTTTTTCAGGTAAACGGGGGGCGGGGGTGGAGCCCAGTAGCTGTAGTCACAGGTAGAATAACAAATAGTCTTAACAGTATGTGAACAGTACAAAATAATATTAGGTCATATTGGGACAGATTTTCAATAATAGTACAAGTAGCTATATCGTCTTTCCGCAGACAATATTTCCTTTAATTCTGATACATGATAGATTTCTGACCTTTATTTTCATTAGGTAAATATGGTTAGTAGTGGGCAATAAACTGCTCACTGCCGTGTATTTGATTAAATGCACAGGCAGCAAAACAATAAAACAGAAAGCGACATTACTTGAAAATTGTGATATTGCTTCATGAGGAAAGCATGCATAAATGGAAGAAATAGTGGAAGTCTATCCAATTGCTCTGCAAAGTCTTATGGCACCTTCTGCCACTTTTGTTGCTACTTGACATGAAATAATGGCAATTTTAGGAAAACAAACTTCCTATTCTGTTTGCAGAACTTTGCAAAAAGTTTATTCTCATTTTGAGGCCAATCATGATAGCTCCATTTGACCGTTTCAATACACTTGTTTGCCACAAGGATGTCACTTATGGCATCCTGTAAACACGGTGCTGACACTTTTTTATCCCTCACACAAAGCTATTCAAAGCTGTTTTGTGAAATAAAAATAATTAGAATAGGTCCTGATTTTTGAAAATTAATTAAATCAATATGGCCAAGTAGTGGTCTGGCTTGTGCAGCAGTCCAAGGGAGTAAGGTGGAATAATGTGCCTTGTTCTAGGTACCTGCATCAACAATAACATCATGGGAGGGAAGGAAACATGATGGAGCTATTATATCAGCCATACCCTGAGTAGGTGGGCAAAAAGAGACAGAGTGGGTGGAACTTAACTCCTCCCCCTACACACCTGAAATTGGAGCTGGACTATGCTGTGTCAAGCGTAAACCCTGAGCATTTTGTTCCCTTCCAGTGTAGCAACCTGCAATGAACTTGGAGAGATGACAGGGATTCCACAGCCTCCACTCAATGCCTGTTCCAGTGCTTAACTCTCTTTACAGTTATTTCCTAATATCAAACCTAAATCTCTCTTGTTGCAGATTAAGCTGATTACTTCTTCTCAGAACTTCAGTAGACATGGAGAACAATTGAACATCATCTTCCATATAACAGCCCTTCACATATTTGCAGACTCTTATCAGATCCCACCTCCCAGTCTTCTTTTCTCAGGACTACAGACTGTTAGTATCTGTTAGTAAATATTAACCCTTTTAGTTATTTCTTTCTGTATATTTGATTCATTTATATATATCAACTATTCTTTAGAATCTTTATCTTCAACTAAGAGTATGTCTTAGGCCCAGAACACTGGTCCTTGACCAATGAGTAACCCAATTCAGGAATTTTATGCATTACACTGTATTTAATCATCTTGGGCATCTCCATGTCTACAAAAGTATACACACACACACAACACACACACACACACAGAGAACTTACATAAGAATATATAGACTTGGGAAACTAATAAGGGATGATTGTTGCAGCAGATGTTTTCTGATGGGGAATCAACAGGGAAGAATGACTGTGGTGTACAAAGGACTCACTGACAGATATTATCTTGAAGAATTGTTAGTCCTATCAGCTGTAAATAACCATGCCTTCACATATGAATCAGGTAAACTGAAAATGTATAGAAATAACATCACAACATATATTTCTTTGGCAAAGAGGTCTTCTTTGTTTAAAACCCTGTATAATAACACTAGTATGAGAACATAGTTAGGAAATGAAAACTGCATCCTTCCAGATACAGTGAATGAGAGACACTGAACCAGCTCTTGATCTGACAACAAATGGTAATAAATGTATCTATTTACTCTGTATTCTTTATAGTACTGTACTAATCTCTGATCGATCTTAGATTATATAATTCAAATTGAGCCTGCTATTTGACAGTCTTGGGTCATTAACTCAGACACACAACAACATGCCCATTTTTTTTAACCTTTCTTCATATTCTGGGTTTCTACACCTTATATCATTTGTGTTGCTCTCCTCAGGACTCTCTCCAATTTGTGCACATATCTCTTAAAGTGTGGTACCCAGAACTGGACACAGTGCTCCAGCTGAGGACTCACCAATGCCAAGTAGAGTGGGACAGTTGCCTGCTGTATCTTACATAGGACACTCCCGTTAATGCACACAAGAATATTAGCCTTTTTTGCAACTGCATCATATGGGGATAAATATGAGAAAATATTTTTTTTTACTCTCATTGTTGAAAAGGAAGATAAGTGAATAAGACAATGTGGCCAGGGATAATGGCTAAAACACCAGAACAGCTGATATAGGTGTTTCTTGCGCACTGTGTCCCCAGAGAGAGAGACTATAGAGAGATATAGGTTTTATTAATTTATTATTTATTATTATTAGAAACCAAGAAGCAGAAAAGTGAATAGATACTTATGTTCCAGAGCTGAGAACTCTGACAACTGCACATAACTATGGAGACATGCAGGATTCCCTTAGGGGCAGGATCATTTGTGGGACATGTGATTTCATTTTACAGGAGAGACTCTTAAAAGAAACAACTCTAACCATAGAGAAATGCTTCCAAATAACAATGGCAATTGAACTCTCCAGGAAAAGGATCAAAACGGTGACAGCCACTAGTGCAGAACAAATACAGAGGTTCAAGCTAAGGGAACCCAGGAATCAGCACATAGACTGTCCAACCAAGAATGCAGGTGTCATGGTCCAGTGTCTATATTGTGGAAAGCAATATGAAAGGCAGAAAGAAAATGCCCAGCCTTTGGGAAACAGAGAAAGAAGTGTGAGGAACAGAATTATTTTATGTCCCAGTGCCACAGCTACCCCAGGAAGAAAAAAAGCAGCACAATGATTGAGCACAAAGAGATTTTCAATGAATGGGCTGATATCTGCAATAAGTGCACTGCAGAAAGAAGGCTGCCAGCCATCCCATATCTGCAACTATACTACTAGATCAATGTCCAAATATATTCCATCTGGATTGTGGAGTCAGCTGCAGTGTAATCCCAGCAACACTGAGAAGCACAATATTACATGGAGGAAAGGTGACCTGCTGCTGGGACTGTACAATAAAACCATTCTGTAGCCAGTAAGACAAGTCAAGCTGCCAGTAAGAAACCCAAAATATTTAAGACATTATTTAATGGAGCTCATAATAGTTCACACACTGGAGTACCAGCCACTGCTGGGCAGCAGGGCACTGCAAACCGAGTACTTGATTGTAATAAAACACTAGAATATATGCAATATGAGAGAGGAGGGAGAACAGAAAATCTGGGCCCTGGACATGCAGAGGGAAGGAAGATAGAAATAAACCCCCTTGCACAGCAAGTGAACTAACTACAGAAGGTACTCGCAAACCTGAAAAGAAGCATCATTGGGGGTGGTAAACTGAGGATGTGCATTGGCCTAAAAGCACAGCACATTGAAAAGAAGTTACTAACCATCACCAGTGTTTGAGGACATACAACCCAGTTTATCCAGGGCCGCTGTTTGTGATGTCAGGAATGGGTTATGGCATACTGAGTTAGCCAAACCATTCAGCCACCTAGCATCCTTTGCTGCAACTTTGGCAGGTATCTCTGGTAGAAAGGCTGTGGGCATCAGCCAGAGGTGTTCTAATGTTCTAGTGAAAACTGAACACAGCATTAGAGGGACTCCCAGGCATTAAGACTGTAGCTGATGACATTTTTTCTGTAGGAGAAGGAGATGTCAAGGAAGAGGCAACGCAGAACCATGTTACAAAGCTGTGACAACTCCTAAGCAGGTGCCAGGAGCGGAATATTAGACTAAATGTGGACAAGCTGAAGCTGAAGAGAATTGGGGTCTCCTATGTCAGACATCCATTGACTTCTGAGCATCTCTGGCTGGACCCTGAGAAACTGAGATCCATTATGGAAATGCCAAGACCAAAGGATGTAGAGTCCAGAGATGAACAGGTAGGGCCAACTATTTTTCAAGATTCTTATAAGAAGCCTGTGGTCCCTTGAGATACTTAACACACAATGATACAGCTTGGGAATGTTCATACACCTAATGACAGGCATTTGAAAGAACAAAGAAAATTGTAAGAGAGACATGGTGCTAAAGTACTACAATCCCGCAGAGCAGCTACAGCTACAAGATGCCTCAGAAAGAGGCCTAGGAACTGCATTTTTGCAAACTCAGCAAACTGTAGTATTTGCTAGTTGGGCCTTGACAGACACAGAAAAAGGATATGCTCAGATACAAAACTAGCTACTGGCTGTGCTCTTTGGAGTGGAATGATTCCATCAGTTCACCTCTGGGAACAAGATGGATGTGAAATCCGATCAACAAAACATGAAGCCACTAAGGAGTGCAACTGAGTGACCACTGCACATTATTGCTGCTTCAGCACTATGATAGGAGGAATGGATAAGATGCTGCCCAGAAAAGTCACTACTGGTGATAATTATACTGAGCAGGGTTTAGCTTCCAGAGTACAACACAGATGGCTCTGTGGAACAGGAGATACAATCAATTAACATACTGCAATCTCTGATGAGATGTTCCAGGCAATCCAGGAAATCACTGAACAAGATGGGGTTCTACAGACAGTAACTCATTTCATACTCTAAGGTTGGTCAGATAGCAAGGGGCAAGTGCCACAGGAGGTTACCCTATACTACCAAGTGAGGGATGATCTGTGTGGGCAAGATGGCATTTTGTTTTAAAGGGGACCAAGAAGTAACCCCAGCAGATTTAAGAGCTGACATAATGATGCACATTTCATACCATGAAATGGAGACATGTCTGAGATGAGTGTATCTACATGAATGCCCAATTGAGAGTGTACATGGAATAGTTCAAGGTGTGAAAAGACTATAGTGATCATCAACAGAAGGTTTCAGAGTGGTAGCCGTGTTAGTCTGTATCAGCAACAACAACGAGGAGTCCTTGTGGCACCTGAGAGACTAACAAAAGACAAACAAAAGACAAAGCATTCTTAAAACTACAATACCCACCTGGTGAAGTGAAGAAACAGATTGACAGAGCCAGAAGGGTACCCAACAAAGAAAGTAACAGAACGCTACTAGCCATCAACTACAGCCCCCAACTAAAACCTCTCCAGCACATCATCAGGGATCTACAGCCTATCCTGAAGGATGATCCTTCACTCTCACAGACCTTGGAAGACAGGCCAGTCCTCTCTTACAGACAGCCTCCCCAACCTGAAGCAAATACTCACCAGCAACTACACACCACACAACAAAAACACTAACCTAGGAACCAAACCCTGCAACAAACCCTGGTGCCAACTCTGTCCGCATATCTATTCAAGTGACACCATCAAACATACAGTCTCTACACTAAAGAATAAATGGACACAAATCTGATATCAAGAATTATAGCATTCAAAAACCAGTAGAACATTTCAATCTCTCTGGACACTCAGTAACAGACTTAAAAGTGGTAATTCTTCAACAAAAAAACTTCAAAAACAGACTCCAATGAGAGTCTGTAATGTCAGACTCCCCTCTTTGGCCAGTTAGAGGACTTTGTTAAGCCTTAGTGGTAATTGTTGATAACCCAAGTGACTGAGGCCAGGCATTCCAGGCACTGAGGTGGGTTGCCAGCCAGAGGGTAACTATGCTGCTGAATTTTGGAGTCTGATGGCTGACACTGAATGGAGTGAGACTGTGCAATGCTATCACTTCTGGCTCAATGAGCTCAAGGATGAGTGGCATGGGTCGAACACCTGACTGCTCTGAATGCCTTGATTGAACTATGTATCAAGATCAATGATCTCCTGTCAAAATATGGCCAAGATAGGAGGTTGACTAGAAAGTGCCAGCCAGGCAACGTCCCTCATCCATACTACAGCTTGAATCCTTGCAGCTCAACACGGCCCAGTCCCCTCTCTCCAATGCAGAGAACTGTGCCATTTTTCCTCAGGATGCTCTGTGAAGCCCGATATGCATCGGGCCCAGTATTTGCTGAATTATTGATGAACATCGTTGTATTTGCAATTGTACCAAACAATTACAATCTGAAATTCTCATTAGATTTACCGATAATCACATTTAGACAATGACTTGAACAATGGACACATAGTGCGACTCACCATTCACTGTAAAAAATGTTAACCCTGTCACTGTACAATATCTTTAACTCTCTGGGCCCATTTTTCTCTGTCAAAATTAATACAACAGTATCCATGCTCCAGAAAATATCCACTCATTGCACTAAATGCATCATCCCTTTCCCCCCAAAATAGTAGTCCAGTAAGATCCAGTCCTAAGGTTCTCAGCTCAGTCAACCTCTTCTCTGTTGTGCCTATTCCATCATATCAGTTATTTCTGTGAACTTGTGAAAGTGATCTCTGATTACATGGCTGTGCAAGTTAACTAAAGCTTTATTTGATCCCTTTTCTCTTTTGTCAGGTGTTGCTTCTGCAAGCACACTAACCACCCAATTTCTTGACCACTACACTGAATCATTTAATTGTAATAGTTTATATAGTGTGTATTTTGAAATGAGATTTTAAATAATTCCTCAACTTCCTGTAGCCAATGTCACTAAACGTACAGATAAATTCACACAGATTCCACAGTTCTGAGCTTCATCCACCTCAATGGCGGGACCATCATTTCTGCTTTTGCCAGCTCTGTTTTGTTTTCATCCAAAAGTAAATCCAAGACTTTACTAAAGTTTTTAAAGGTTTTTTTTTTTCACTAACATCCCTACCACCAGTAAACCACAAGTCACTTCCTACTTCTAAACTTAAAGATGTTTGAAAAAAAAATATTGGTAATTTTAACTCACATAGCTGGGGATTAGGAAACTCCAGTGAACACAGTCTACTTTTGCACTCTCTCCTCATTTTAATCCCTACTTAAATCTCAGTTCCCCTTGATGAGAATCAATAAACAATGAAGTTTATTGTTAATAAAAAAATTTGTTCCCACTATTGCTGTGAGAAATCACTAGAATTACTAGAACTGAAAGACAAAGGAAAAAATATTTCTGTCAGTTTCCTTACTTTGTGTAAAGGCAGTGTATTGTTTTTTATTGATGGTCAGTTGTACTTCCTTTCTCATGCACCAGCATGTTGACACCACCTCTCATGCACTCATGCTCTGATCTAGGAGGCACTGACTAAGGCTACTGTCAAGGTTTCTCCCCCACTCTGAACTCTAGGGTACAGATGTGGGGACCTGCATGAAAACCTCCTAAGCTTACTTTTACCAGCTTAGGTTAAAACTTCCCCAAGGTACAAATTAATTTTATCCTTTGTCCTTGGAATATCCACTGCCACCACCAAACTCTAACTGGGTTTACTGGGAAACGTAGTTTGGACACGTCTTTCCCCCCCAAATCCTCCCAACCCTTGCACCCTACTTCCTGGGAAAGGTTTGGTAAAAATCCTCACCAATTTGCATAGGTGACCACAGACCCAAACCCTTGGATCTGAGAACAATGAAAAAACATTCAGTTTTCTTACAAGAAGAATTTTAATAGAAATAGAAGTAAATAGAAGTAAAGGAATCAGCCCTGTAAAATCAGGATGGTAGATACCTTACAGGGTAATTAGATTCAAAACCTAGAGAATCCCTCTAGGCAAAACCTTAAGTTACAAAAAAGACACACAGACAGAAATAGTCATTCTATTCAGCACAGATCTTTTCTCAGCCATTTAAAGAAATCATAATCTAACACATACCTAGCTAGATTACTTACTAAAAGTTCTAAGACTCCTGTTCTATCCCCGGCAAAAGCAGCATACCGACAGACACAGACCCTTTGTTTCTCTCCCTCCTCCCAGCTTTTGAAAGTATCTTGTCTCCTCATTGGTCACTTTGGTCAGGTGCCAGCGACGTTATCTTTAGCTTCTTAACCCTTTACAGGTGAGAGGATTTTTCCTCTGGCCAGGAGGGATTTTAAAGGGGTTTACCCTTCCCTTTATATTTATGACAGCTACGATTTAGTCATGGGTATTTTTAGTAAAAGTCAAGGACAGGTCACGGGCAATAAACAAAAATGCAAGGTCGTGATCTGCCCATGACTTAGACTATATATACTCCTGACTAAATCTGCGGGGGGGGGGCACTGCTGAAGGGGGTAACCTGGGGGGCTGTTGCTGGGGGGGGCAGCATCACCAGGTGCTGGGGGCCACTGACCGTGGCTGATCCGGCCACCCCAGGGACAGCTGCTCAAACGGTCCCCAGGGCCAGCTGCACAGGCCCCTACTCAGGAGATCCCTGGGGCCAGCTGCCCAGTACTACCTGAACAACAGCTGGAGTGGCTGGCTGCGGGGCGGCACAAGCGGCTGGCTGCACAGCCACTCCAGCTGTGGCCGGTCTGGCTGTCCCCGGAGACACCTGTTTGTGTGGCCCTGGGGTCAGCCACACTGGCTGCTGCAGAAGTCACGGAGGTTGTGAACAATCAAGGAATCCATGACTTCCGCAACCTCTGTGACAGACATGGAGCCTAGCGATGACATCCCAGAAACCTGCAGGATATTTCATGGCAGCAACAAAGTTGAAACTGAAGAAGCAGCAGAAAGTTGTGCACCCAGAACACAGGAGGATGGAAGAGGAGAGCAGCTCTGACTATATTTAGTAGTGCTGCTCTTCAGCCCATCTAAAAAAATCCATCTGAGCAGCAGGGCAGAGATGTAATTATAGATATAGAAATCAGGGCATAATGTTTAAAGGGTGCTCTATTGGAAAAAGTACATTTTTTAATTAGTCAATTGAAAAAAATTCAAGTTGACAGTGCCCCTTTAAGTGAAAATAGAACAGAAGAATTCAAGCAGAAGTATTGCACTCTAAAAGCACTAAACGTGAGGAATAAGATGTCAGGTAAGTCCACTGAAGTGCATACTATAAATGAATTAAAGAGACAGCTAAATGCTTTTATAGAGCTAGAGGGGGAATTAGAAACAGTGACAAAACAGGAAAAATAGGGTGAGCTAAAACACATAAAGGATAAGTTTTCTGGTTCTTTTCCCATCCAACATTTCCTTATGTTCATTACTGAATGTATTTTGTAACATATTTTTATATGATAGAGATTGGCATGAAAAAGAACTCATTTGAGGTACTCAGATGATCCCAGTGTCCTAGAAACTTCACTCTCTTCAAAACTTAACATCTAGACAGAGAAGACTCTGAAAAGTAAAAGTAAATCTTGAAGCCCAAACTTTATCTAATTTTTATTGTGTGAAGCTAACCATGAACTAGGAATCTCTGTTTTCCGAGTGGCAGCCGTGTTAGTCTGTATCAGCAAAAAAAAGTGAGGAGTCCTTGTGGCACCTTAAAGACTAACAAATTTATTTGGGCGTAAGCTTTCATGGGCTAGAACCCACTTCATTGTATGCATGAAGTAAAAGATACAGGAGCAGGTGTAAATACATGAAAGGATGTGGGTTGCTTTACCAACTGTTAGGTCAGTCTAACGAGATAAATCAATGGGACACTCTCTTACCACTTCAAAAGTTATTTCTCCTACCTTGGTATCCTGCTGTTAATTGATTTATCTCGTTAGATTGGCCTCACACTTGGTAAAGCAACCCACATCCTTTCATGTATTTATATCTGTTCTTGTATCTTTTACTTCATGCATCTGATGAAGTGGGTTCTAGCCCACGAAAGCTTATGCCCAAATAAATGTGTTAGTCTCTAAGGTGCCACAAGGACTCCTCATTTTTTTTTAGGACTCTCTGAGAGACCAGCAGAGGGGCAAGGGTGGATAAAAGAGACTGACTATTGTTGCTGCCCTTTGTACCCTATGCATTGTTTTAAGAGTGATATTTTGTGCATTGCTTTTCTTCTGTAGCATTTTCAGTTCCTATAACTGCATCAATATTTCCTCATAATGGGTCCAATCCAGCCATCATTGAAGGCTCCTATTGATTTAACTGGGAGATGTATAATTTACAGCATGTGGTCCATTTTGTAAATAGCAAAATAAGTAGTAGAGCTGGTTGAAATATTTTGAATAAAACTTTTTGTTGGAATGAAAATTGACATTGTCAACATTTTTCATGTATCTCACCAAAATGTATGTTTTTATTTTTCCCCATTTTTATTGAAAACATATTAAAATGTTATCAAAATGCTTTGTGTACCAAAACCCCAGTTTTCTCTAAAACAAATCAATAACCAATTCAAATATGTTTTTGATAAATTCCCCCCCACAATAATTAGAAAAATATTTTAATACATACAAATTAGTTTCATTTTGAACCCTTCAAAATGAAGAAAAAAAAACTCTTCAAAATTCAAACAGTTCAATAATTAGGGATTATTTTAACTGTGGGATGTTCACCACACTTTCAGCAGCTTCAGAGACATGCTACTGATTCCTTTTCCTTCAGGTTTTTCTTCCAAAACTTGCCAAACTTTTATTTCAAATAATTTTGAAGTGTATTTTAGAGTTATATAATCACTTATAGAAAAGGAGTACTTGTGGCACCTTAGAGATAACCAATTTATTATGCTTTCGTGAGCTACAGCTCACTTCATCGGATGCATACCTGTCATAATCAGTTATGTGTAACTCCTCTCCATAATATGATTCAGCAACAGACAGATTACCATTAGAAAATGGAACATATAATTACTATATTTTATGTTACCGGCATATGCAGGTTAATAAAAAAAGATTTAACGTCATTAAAGTAAGATAAGTAAAGGTCAGCTGTGTCTTAATGTATTTAATTATTTGCACACTTTATTGTAGTTTATATGCCAAAGTATAGTGCTACGTAATCCTAGTACGGTAAGATTACCTATAGGGGTTTTACAATAGATCCATTTGACTGCTTTCATAGAACGTAGAGAAAAAGGTATTTTACAACGAATATAGTGGTATTTATTATGTCTTTTTACTCCATGAGAGGAAAACATTCTGTGTTATGAATGATGAAAAATCTAGAAAGATTAATCCTGAAGCTCTTAGGTTGAACTTCTCATTTTCCAGATGCAATAGGCCCATTTCTTGATTATGACCTAGGAGCACTCATCACACATTGGAAGGTGATGTGAAGGTGCCATTAAGCATGATCTTTCACTCCTCCAATCCTACTGTTGCTATGTTCACAATCAGTCCCTGGTATAAGTTTTCTTGTCCTGTTGAAACTTACAATGGCTGCTAATGGCCTGAAAGGGGCTGAAAACACAACTGGGGATTGGTACAGTTATAGGCATTCTGGCCATACCTCTAAAGTGATAACAGATGGTGGGGTTTGGAAACTCTGTGCTGGTTCTTCACCCCCGAAGTACAGTAAAAAGTGTCTGCTCTGCACTGAGGGATCTTATGCAAAATGTTAAATACCAACCATTACTTTAAGAAGCAAATCATTATAGATACTACTTCACTGGGAATTATACTATAGAGTAGCAAATTCCAGCATAGTTCTATTCTATAATTTAGTTTTCAAGCATATTCTTTCTTTCCAGTTCAATCACAGCTACAATACCTTACTGGTTTCCCAGAAGCCAAAAACACAGCTTACTTAAAGCAACCCAGCCTTGGGCTCTCACCCAGACAACCAAATCAAACATGATGAGAATCTTGTTCATCACGTAAAAAGTTCGATCAATCCTACCAGGTCAATGAATATTTCAGATCTCACCCAAATACATACTTACATCCAATTCTTATTAACTAAACTGCAATTTATTAAAAAAGAAAAGAGAGACAGTACAGGTTTCAAGATCACTATATATAGAAATATGAATAAAATTCTTAGGTCTGCTTCATAGTAGAGATTCTGAGCTTCAGAGCTGCAAAAAATTCTTTCAGAATTAGTTGTAGAGGTTATAGTCCAATGTCCAATATCAGGGTGATCCAGACTGGAGCTGGAAACCTCAGTCTTGTGACTCAAACTTCCCCTGATGAAGCTTAAGTAGATCTGAGATAACAGGATCAGGGCCCTTGAGTTCTTTTTATAGTTCTCTGGCAGCTTCTTGATAGCAGGTGATCCTTGAGTGAAGCATTGTGGGTTTGAAGTAAAACCTTCTATTTCCTAAGCACCACCGGTAATTAGCTGCATGGATTAGCATAAGGCAACTGCCCATCTCCCACCATTTACAAATAGTTTTCTACATACTTTAAAGAGATATGGAGACAATGATATTAGTACATTCAGAGTTCATCTAAATGTTAACACGTCCTTTTGATCTCTGAACTAACAGAATACAGTGACAGACAGGAAGTGTTTGGTTACATTGTCAACCTCTGACAATATAACATGCATCCGATGAAATGAGCTGTAGCTCACGAAAGTTATGCTCAAATAAATTGGATAGTCTTTAAGGTGCCACTAGTACTCCTTTTCTTTTTAAAAAAACACAATCATTGTCTCCTAATGTGTCTGTAATGGTTGAATCTGGTTTAGTTAGCCTGCTAATGCTTAATCCCTTCTGGCTCAGTGTCACACCAGTTTTTGACGCCATTGATTATAACTGACACTTTTACTAGATATGTGTGGATTTAAAATATCCAGATCTGACGAGGGTACAAGAATAGACAAGTAGGTTATTATCCTGAAAATTATGAAATGTTCATTATTTCATATGGTCCAGAGTTACACACTTGTATATTTATAGCATGTGCATTTTAATATTATGTTCAGAAGATTGTTATGCAAGTTATAAAAATACTGTAGCTTCTACAAGTCCTACTTATGGATGAGGGCTCCATTGTGCCAGGCACTGTACAAACACAGAACACAAATAAAGTTTATAATCCAACTATAATATAAGACACAACATACGGCAGAGTACAAGAAAACAATGAGACAATATTGGTCAGCACGATAGGTGGTAATATTTAATTGTATATAATTTCTCTATATTTTGTAAAATAGGAGCCTCTCTGGAGGGGCAGTGATAATGTCTATAGTAGTGGTTTTCAGCCTGTGCTCCACAGACCCATGGGGGTCCACAGACTATGTCTAAGGGGTTTGCAAAAAGTTGTGGTTACCATAGAACAGAGGGTTTCAACCTGTGGTCCATGGACCCCTGCGGGCCCGCAGACTGTCTGAGATTTCCAAAGGGGTCTGCACTTCCATTTGAAATTTTGTAGGGGTCAGGAAATGTAAAAAAATTGAAAATCATTATAGGCTATGAGACATTTTGCTGATGTTGACCGTCTGCAGGCACGTGCCCCCCCCCCCCCCCCCCGCAGCTTCCAGTGACCGGGAACAGCGAACCGCGGCCACTTGGGAGTTGCGGGGGGCCGTGCCTACAGACGGTCAACATCAGCAAAATGTCTCATGGCCTGCAATCAGATTACCCTGATGGGCCGTCTGCGGCCTGTGGGGCACAGGTTGCCCACCACTGGTCTAGAGTATCCTTAAGGGGTTTGGGTTTAGCTAGAGTGGAGAGGCAAACCAGCAAGACACAACTGTGGCGCCTATTGCGGCCTTTCCTTTCACTGCTCCTCCTCCCCTCTCACTGCTCCCCCTTGTGGATGTCATTTGCGGGGCGGGTAGCCCACATGACTGCCTGAATACAAGCTCCATAGAGACATCTTTTGGCCAACCTGGGGGAACTGCAACTCCTGCCTGTAACTCAGTCTGATGTGTGAAATTCAGGCTGAGCTGAGAGCAGGCATGACACGTCTGTCAAATGTGTGAGCGTCATGTGAAATGCTACATGTGTGAGGCTTAGCAGCCCAGCATAACTCACTTATGGCTTTGCCATTTGTGAGTAATGCTCCCATCACACACTTACGTTGATAAAACATTTATACACTGCTGATGTTCAGCATAGATTACTGTTTATTTTCTCTCATTTAAGCTAAGTAGGTTGCCACAGCTTTATGTCATGCACTTGATTCTTTAGGCATTTTGCATTATTCCAGTTTTACTCTGCTGAAATGCAGAAATTAATTCAGTGAAATTATATCATCATAAACTCAGTGTGATGTAGTGGTTAATTAGGCCCCAAAATATGTAAATGATCAAATATGTGCCATAAGAGGAGAATATAAGCGAGAGGGACTGAGAGAGGGAGTACATGATGTGTTATAAAAGTTTTATCAACATAAGTTCAAATGCACACATTACTCATAAGTAGAGATGCTGGAGTCATTTATACAGGTAATCCAAATGAGCATCAGTAAAACCTTTATGCCACATCACATTGAAATCAAGGGATTTAAACTGGCATTAAAACTGGAATATCACAATGATGATTCAGTCCCTTACGTCCTCCTCCTCACCTATATACACCAGGAAAAGCCATATACAATCTGTCCTTGAAAGATATAGATCAGCAGTTCTCCAGCTTTTTCAGTATGTGAACAATTTTGTATGATTCTACAAATATGTCACGTTACAGAACATGAAAAAGGGCTCAGCAGACCACTGCTTGAGAATGGCTGGTGTATGTAATAACTGAAATGTAAAAATATGCTGTCATTCCCCTCAATGAACAGAACTACCCATTCTTAAAATCAAAAGTAATCTGTTCTTTTTTCCTACTGTCATTATACATAGTTCAGTTCTCACCTTAATTTGTTTTAATCTACAAATATAAAATATGAATATAATTAACCATGCACTATAACTCAGGGATGATAAATATCATATTTATTGGAGACTTCATGTTATCTGACCTAAGAATGTGTGGCAGCTTTCAAAAATGTGATTGCTTCCAGCGGAAATTATGGCCCAAGCAATAGAACCGTTGAATGCTCTAAAATGCATTAACAGTGTTGCATTAAATTGAGATAACATTCTTTAACCTCTGGATGCCACTCCAGTTAGATAAGTGAAAATCTCGCTGCATTTAGAAACATTTTTTTAACTTGTTCTAAATATTTTATTTATTGTGAACGTTAATCAAAATAATAAATGAACAAAAATAAAACAAAACAATAACATAATAGATCATTAAAAAGAGAGAGAAAATATAACCTTCCAGTTTTAGTCAAGAATGTAAGACTAGTATTAAACTTGAGAGAAGAGGGAAATCATATGAAAAATCCATATAAAGCCACACACAGAAGCATATCTCCTATAGTTGTCGGATGCCATTTTAGTGATGGGCACTCAATTCATACTGCCCTTTTATATAATTCTTTGCCAACAAATAACATTGTTAAGAGGAGTATCTGTCACTTGAGAAAATTTGTAAATAGAGCTGGGCAAAAACTCAGATCTGGGTTCAGTTCCAGCTTTTGAAATCCCTCCCTGCCAAACCAGAGTTCATGGGTGTAGGAATCAGGCTCCTGGTTCACTCTACATCACTATATCAAAGTTGAAAAAAAATTAGGAATGCTTGGAACTTTGATCCAGAAAGATGAAACGCATTAGAATTCAGGGAGATAAGATCAGCAATATTCTCATCTGAGAAATCAGCTGCCGTTGCTCTATCCTGTTCCCAAAAGACAACATTTTCATATCCAAAAATCTTCTGGCATCCTCCAAAAATATGTATTAACACATTTTATTCAAAATTAAAGAGAACTGAAGCCTGTGGCATCAGCTCAAATTCTGGGAAGACAGATTCCTATTTCATTAAATCATATTTATATTTCCTGAATTTCTTAGCTTGAGCCAAGTCAGGAATAATATGAAGTTATTGCTTCAGAAGATGAATATTTCCTCCCACCTCTGCTTCCCCCAACAATATTTTTTTAAAAATAAATACAGCGTGGCCACTGTAAGCGGCAAATACAAAACAAACAATATCAACATCCCAGTTCATGGGTGTGTAAACATCACAGACTCCCACCTTTGGATCGAAGACTTTAAAAGTTTTCCCACCTATTAAGGAAATTCAAAGTAGAAGCTAAACTCACAGTTACACTCTGGTTGCTTTTTACTACATTACACAATGCATTGAGAAGTCTTAGGCTGTATTATAGTGCTATGCCTTTACCCCCTTGCAGTGGGAATCTCCCTAGAATTGGGTCAACTGGGAAACCTGTGGCAGTGTGGCTCCAAGCTGTGATGCCAGAGGGCAGCAGAGCTACCAAGACCACACAAACTCCAGATAGATGACCCTTGGCTCCCACAGCTCCCAGAGGATCAAGGGATTTGTGATGGGGCATATGTCCAATGTAGTGAGGCGGTGTGGCTCCCCGCCGCCCCAGAGAGGGACAAGCCCATCCGGAGGCCGGGGTGGGCAGAGCTAGGGAGCTCTGAGCCTGCCCCTCAGAGGGTCAGGCGGCGACCCGGAAGTATAAAGGCTTGCCCTCAGAGCTCACTGGAGAGCCAGTTGCCGAGGAGGTCAGACACCTCCAGCCTGGCCTGTGACTGGGAAGTCCCTGTGACCCAAGGTGCCTGCCAGGACTGGCCCAACTTGCCCTGTGCCCACTACCTGGAGGAGTTGCTGGGCCTGCCGCTCGCCTTCTACTCTGAGGAACCCATGGTGCTGGACCCCCCAGAGGACAGCACCATGACTCAGGTACCACAAGAGGGGGAGTCAGGAAGTAGCCCGGGGGCAGCTGACCCTAGTCTGGCTGGAACACTGCCAGAGCCCACGTCAGTGTGTTGCGGCCAGGATCCCCACTGACTCAGCAGCAGGTGTTCTACCACTGCTAGGGGCCGGGGCTGGGACCCAGTGGAGTGGGAGGGCCTGCATTCCCCTGTTGGGGACCATGGGGCATGGCCACTAGGTAACTCGAGGGGATGGAAGACCACGAGTGTCGATGAAGCCCCCTCGCACGAGGCCCAAGTGTTCTTGGCCCCCCTCCCACCTGGAGGCACTCGCAGCAGCTCTGCGTACTAGGCCCAAGTGTCCTTGGCCCCCCCGCCTGGAGGCACACACAGCAGTTATGCTGAGGATCTGCAACAATATGTTGCAGAGTCAGACTGCCTGAAACTAAGCAAGGCCAAACAGGGCAGATATGGAAGAACAATGCTGAATAAAGCAGCTTTATGTATAGTTTAACAAATGATACAGAGAACAAGGGAACTAGCTGGGAACTGGATTGGCTGGCTATATGGATACTTAGGGCAGCTTGCTATTGGATAAGTATGCTGGGAAAAAGGATGTATAAAAGCCTGTGTAACTTCCTGCTCTGTGTGCAGGATTTGAGATTCTATTCTCCCTGTACCTTTTTGCAGCTGCAAATAAACTTTTCTGCTTCTCCACCCCGTTGTGATTATTGGATGTAGCACAACAGGTAGCGAACCAACCCAAGCTGTTGTTTAGCCTCTCGGCACTGGGTGCCGGCAACAGCTTTTGGCGTCTCTGGGTGGGCCACGAGGCTGCAATTTAGCCTTGCCTGGGCCCCTCCTGGTGGTCGAGGATTGCGGCGAGAACCGACGCCCAGCGCGCACCTGTGAGTTCATCGGGGGCCTCGGAGGAGACGCAATTTGATCGACCCCGGAGGGCACAACGGTGCAACATACTCATATAGTGGAGAAGCAGTTGTGGATGACGGTGGGGAACCGGTCCCTTGGACATAGGGGAGGAGCAGCTGTGGACGACGGTGAAGAACCGGTCCCTTGGATAAGGTAGGAACCTTTTGAAATCCGGATTGTATGCTCTGTTGGAACCTGGGGACACCCAGAGTTACCCTGTAGGTATGGGACAGGGACAGAGCTCGGGGGTTAGGGCACGGTGTATGCCCCTAGAATGCATTTTAGCAAACTGGAAGGTATTTAGTGCGGATCCCATGACTAAGAGCCAATTAAAACGATTCCAGTTTTGTTCAATATCTTCATAAATGATCTGGAGGATGGTGTGGATTGCACTCTCAGCAAATTTGCGGATGAGACTAAACTGGGAGGAGTGGTAGATACGCTGGAGGGCAGGGATAGGATAAAGAGGGACCTAGACAAATTGGAGGATTGGGCCAAAAGAAATCTGATGAGGTTCACTAAGGATAAGTGCAGGGTCCTGCACTTAGGACGGAAGAACCCAATGCACAGCTACAGACTAGGGACCGAACGGCGAGGCAGCAGTTCTGCGGAAAAGGACCTAGGGGTGACAGTGGACGAGAAGCTGGATATGAGTCAGCAGTGTGCCCTTGTTGCCAAGAAGGCCAATGGCATTTTGGGATGTATAAGTAGGGGCATAGCGAGCAGATCGGGGGACGTGATCGTCCCCCTCTATTCGACATTGGTGAGGCCTCATCTGGAGTACTGTGTCCAGTTTTGGGCCCCACACTACAAGAAGGATGTGGATAAATTGGAGAGAGTCCAGCGAAGGGCAACAAAAATGATTAGGGGTCTGGAACACATGACTTATGAGGAGAGGCTGAGGGAACTGGGATTGTTTAGTCTGCAGAAGAGAAGAATGAGGGGGGATTTGATAGCTGCTTTCAACTACCTGAGAGGTAGTTCCAGAGAGGATGGTTCTAGACTATTCTCAGTGGTGGAAGAGGACAGGACAAGGAGTAATGGTCTCAAGTTGCAGTGGGGGAGGTTTAGGTTGGATATTAGGAAAAACTTTTTCACTAGGAGGGTGGTGAAACACTGGAATGCGTTGCCTAGGGAGGTGGTGGAATCTCCTTCCTTAGAAGTTTTTAATGTCAGGCTTGACAAAGCCCTGGCTGGGATGATTTAATTGGGGATGGGTCCTGCTTTTGAGCAGGGGGTTGGACTAGATGACCTCCTGAGGTCCCTTCCAACCCTGATATTCTATGATTCTATGATTCTATGACTGGCTTCAATATCAACTAGAGGACCAGGAGTGGTGGCCACCAGGAGGGTCAATTAATTACAACACGATCCTCCAATTAGTTTTGTTTTGTCAGTGAATGGGTAAATGGTATGAATATTTGTATGCACAAGCGTTTATGGCTTTAAGAAATAGAATAGAGCTGTAATTCTACAGAGTTGTAATTTGATTCCGACTGGTTCGGTAGCAGCTAATGTTAGTCCCCAGACCCTCACACCCACTGTAATGGCAGAGCCGGTGTCCCCTTCGGCACCCACACCCCCACCTTATAAGGGTAGGATGCCTCGGGTTACAGAGATTGCCCCCTCGGTGGGACTCTATTCTTTGCTTACCCAGACTGTTGTGGCTTGCCCAGGGGCAGACTAACACTATGTAAGTTTACACCCATGTGCCATTCAATCCAATAAACTTAGCAGCTTTTAAAACACAGGCTGAAGAATTGTCAACGAACCCAAGCCGGTTTATTTCAGTCTTTGAGGAGTGCCTCAATAGTCACAAGCCGGATTGAGACAACTGTAATATCCTCCTGAGAACCCTGTTGTCTGAGGTAGAGGGATCAGGTTACAGCTAAGGCAAGGGGAGTGTCAGCTTTCAAGCGAAAAAAAAAAAAAAAAGAAAGGAAGCTATCTGTCAAGTTCCTACCCGAAGCACCTATAAGTGGCTCAGGGCATTTCTGGGTATGGCAGGCTTTTGCAGGATATGGATCCCAGAGTTTGGACTGTGGGCTAAACCCCTGTACGACTATGTAAAAGGAGCAGATCATGACCCCTTCTATTGGACCCCAGAGGCTGACAGGGCATTTAAAATCCTGAAAAGAAAGTTGATGGAAGCCCCGGCTCTGGGCCTGCCGGATCTCTCTAAGCCATTTCAGTTGTATGTACATGAACGAAAAGGGGTGGCCCTAGGAGTGCTCACACAGCTGTTAGGAGCATGGAGATGTCCCGTGGCTTATTTTTCTAAGCAACTGGATCAGGTTGCAAAGGGTTGGCCGGCATGTTTATGGGCGGTCGCAGCTACTGCCCTAGTGCTTGAGGAAGCCGAGAAGCTAACATTGGGAGGAGTTATGCAAATCTATACTCCCCATATGGTCCGAGCCTTATTGGATGCAAAGGGAGGGCTTTGGCTCACGCAGGCTCAGATTGCTCGGTCTCAGCAGAAGTCACCTTACAGCCTTGCCCCTCCCTTAACTCTGAAGTCACCTTACAGCCTTGCCCCTCCCTTAACTCAGCCACTCTCTTGCCAGAAACAGAGGAACAAAAACATGACTGTTTAGAGATCATAGATGCCCAGTACTCCAGCAGTCCAGATTTAAAGGATGTACCCCTCCCAAATGCAGATTATGAGTAGTACACTGATGGTAACAGTACTGTAATAGATGGGCAGAGGAGGGCGGGTTATGCTGTTGTGACCCTCCATGACACTGTGGAAGCTGAAGGTTTGCCTGCTGGGACCTCTGCCCAGCTTGCCGAACTAATAGCCCTGACCCGTGCACTTGAACTGTCAAAAGGAAAGCGGGTCAAAATTTTTACTGATTCAAAGTATGCTTTTGGTGTGCTACATGCTCATGCTGGCCTATGGAAGCAAAGAGGAATGCTGACAGTCCAAGGCTCCCCAGTCAAGTACAGGCCCCAAATCCTCCGGCTCTTAGAAGCTGTACAACTTCCCTCGGAAGTGGCGGTGGTACACTGTAAAGCCCATCAAAGGGAAGATCAAGATGTGGCCAGAGGTAATGATAGGGCAGATAGAGAGGCTAAGCATGCTACTACCCTGCCATCCCCTCAGACTGACAATGCCCATATGCATGCCCTTATCCCATCAGTAGGGGAGCTTCCAACCCCTCAGTACTCTGGGGAGGAGAGACAGCTAACTGACAAACTCGGTCTCTGGGAAAAGGAGGGATGGCTCCATTCCCCGGAAGGGAAAGTCCTCTTACCAAAGGGCCTAATCCGGCCAGTGCTGCAGAAACTACATCAAACCATTCATGGTGGCAGGGAAGCACTTATCCAGCTAATGGGAAAATACTTTATCACTTCCAGACTCCGACCCCTGGCTGCCCAGGTACAAGCGGACTGCTTAGTCTGCCAAAAGAATAACCCCCGACCGGGACATCCTGTGCCACCAGCTGTCCTGGAACCCACTCCGGGCCCCGGACAAGTGTGGCAAATAGACTTTACTGAGCTTCCCCGGACCCAAGGGTTCAAATATCTCCTTGTCATAGTGGATCAGTTCAGCGGATGGCCAGAAGCCTTCCCATGCCATAATTGCACTGCCAGAACAGCGGCCCTCAAGTTTGTTAAGGAGATCATTCCTTGCTTTGGACTCCCCCTGTGGATGGAATCTGACAACGGGACACATTTGACGTCAAAAATCATTCAAAGCATCTCACATGCCTTACAGATCCCCTGGAAACTCCATACGCCCTGGAGACCGCAAGCCAGTGGTGTAGTGAAGCGTACCTATGAGACCCTTCAATGGCATCTCTCAAAAGTGTGCCAAGAAGCCTCACTGCGATGGCCTGATGCTTTGCCCCTCGTCCTACTTCGTATCCGTGTTCTCCCTAAGGGTAGATTAGGGCTTAGTCCCTTTGAAATTATGTTTGGAAGGGCATGGCCTATGAATGGCACCCCGGTTCTGTCAGGGGAATGGGAGCTGGGTAATGTTTTTTGTCACAGTATATATGTTCCCTGTCTTCTGTTCTCTTGTCTCTTCACAGGTATACCGAGGATTCCCAGCCTCTCCCCTTGGACTCTCCCGTCCACTCCTTACAGCTTGGTGACTCTGTGCTTGTTCGTACCTGGAAAGATGAGCCTCTCCAGGAAAAGTGGAAAGGACCCTATACCGTCCTGCTGATCTCCCATACAGAGGCAAAGATCGAGGGACACAAGAACTGGATCCATCACTCTCATCTGAAGGCAGTACCTGCCCCCTTGTCAGCAGAACAGTGGACCGTCCAACCTACTGACTCCTCATCTAGTGACGATCTTGGGCTAAAGCTACTGTTTAAAAGACACAAATAGTGGGCACCTTAATGCTAAAATGGGCCCACCCAGGTACTGGAGACCCTGGGTTGGGAAAACTCTGGTGATAATTAATTGGGTAACATTGTTATTCTCTGTATTGGTATTTCCAAACTGTGCATATCGGGAGCATAACTCCTTTGTTTCGCTTGCGCACCATGTTGCTACTTTAACAAACCAGACTGATTACTGGGTATGTGCTCCAACTCCACTGTCCCCCAAAACGGGAATGCCCCTTGACATGCTGCCCTTGACCCTAGCAGAATTAGCCGCCACCAAAGAGCAGGAAAGAACGGACTCGCCGTTCTGGAATAAGACCTCTTTACAGCAAGCCACCTATAAGGACCAGGAACATTCAGTTGCAGTACTTACTGAGGGAGTGTTATGTTTTACCCGAAACCAATCTGATCACTATGGGCGTCCTGTGGGAAAAAGCTCCTGTGTTATTACACAGTGGGCTGATAGGTATTGGATAAAGACCAAAAGGGGAGGCCAACAGTGTGGGTGTAATGGTTCCTCCCCTTTTAGGGAAACTCTTACAAATAATCTTACCACAAAAAAAAAGAAAGGTTTGGAAATATAACTTGCCGTCCAGTTAATATCTCCAATGTAGCAAGCCAATGGTGGGTTTGCAGTGGTCCCTATGGCGAGTGTAATTTGAATAGCACAATTAGAAATGCCCCCACTTGTACCCAATCAGGAGGATGGGATGCCCCCTTAGGGGCATATGAACTGTTTGGAAAAACAGCCAAAGCAGTCTTAAATATCCCAGGAATCCCCTTAAGAAACAGTCCTTACTGGGCCCTACAGGGTCACTATTTTGTATGTGGCTGAAAGGCTTACAAGGTGCTGCCAGCCAACTGGACAGGTAGCTGTTATATAGCTCATGGAGTTCCTCATTTGTCAATAACTGCCACACTGCCCAAAGGAAAGATTAGAAATGCCCGAGACACCTCTGTTGAGTCACGAGAAAAGACCCTGCGGCAACTGACTACGGCATTGGAGGGCAATATGAAGAATTTCCTCACAACCGAGAAGCTTGTACGGTGCTCTGTACTGGGAATAGCGCCACTGTTTACCGGGCCAGCCATGGTATGCATAGGCCGCTATAATGTAAAGCTGCAAATGGTACTTGAGAAAGTGGCCTTAGAGTTAGAGGACTCGGTTAGTAATTTAAAATTAGCAGTAAAAACATTAAATAAAAAGGTACAGCAGCTCAGGATGTTTTCCCTCCAAAACAGCTGGCTTTGAACTACCTCTTGGCACCCCAAGGAGGGGTTTGTGTCCTCGTCGGGCCCCAGTGTTGTGTATATGTAAAGATAGCAGTTATGAAATCTATGAAAAGGTGGTACAGGCTGAGGCCCATGCCCGAGCCGGAGCACAGTTTGCCTATACTGCCCCAGAGAGCGATTGGTTGCAAACCTTGTTTTCAGGCTGGGGTTTGTTGATTTGGCTTGGTGGTTTATTTAGCCTGCTATTGAAACTTCTCTGTCCTGTATTGCTTGTATTACTGGTATTATGCTATGCAGTATCATGTGTCAGGGCCCTTTTGCAAAAGTTAATAAGTCATTCTCTTCAGGGCTATCACAAAGTGCTTATGCAAAGTCCTATTGTAAAGAAATGAGTAGCCCAAGTGAGAGAACTCAGAGCCAAGGTTGTTGAGTGTTCTCAAAGGAGGGAGTTGTTGGGGACACTGGGGCACGGCCACTAGGTAACTCAAGGCGATGGAAGACCACGAGTGTCGATGAAGCACCCTCACACTAGGCCCAAGTGTCCTTGGCCCCGCTCCCGCCTGGAGGCACTCGCAGCAGTTATGCTGAGGATCTGCAACAATATGTTGCAGAGTCAGACTGCCTGAAACTAAGCAAGGCCAAACAGGGCAGATATGGAAGAACAATGCTGAATAAAGCAGCTTTATGTATAGTTTAACAAATGATACAGAGAACAAGGGAACTAGCTGGGAACCAGATTGGCTGGCTATATGGATACTTAGGGCAGCTTGCTATTGGATAAGTAAGCTGGGAAAAAGGATGTATAAAAGCCTGTGTAACTTTCTGCTCTGTGTGCAGGATTTGAGATTCTATTCTCCTTGTACCTTTTTGCAGCTGCAAATAAACTTTTCTGCTTCTCCACCCCGTTGTGATTATTGGATGTAGCACACCGGCTAGCGAACCAACCCAAGCTGTTGTTTAGCCTCTCGGCACTGGGTGCCGGCAACACCCCCGACCGCCCAACTCGTGGGTGGCAGTCTCCCCCTCTCCCAAACCGTTTGGAGGCCTGGGCCTGCTGTTAACTGCTCAACCCTGCCTGAGCTCCTGACTCATTATGGGCCCACCCTGACCTGGGGCCTGGGCTCACTACTATTTGTACTGTTAGTGCTCAGCCCTGCTTGAGGGCCTGAGCTCCTGACTCAGTATTGCCCCACCCTGACCTAAGGCTGGGGCTTACTACTGTTTATATTGCTACTGCTGTAGTATTATTTTGCAGCCCCTGCCTCAGGGCGTGAGTCATTGTTGCCCTGCCCTGTCCTGACCTAGGGCCCCAGCATAACGGTACTTACAGCTTCCAGGGAAGACTTCTGTGGCTGAACTAATTCCCCAATCCTCAGCTGTGTGTAGTGACCTGGTGTGGCTCCCTGCTGCCCCGGAGAGGGTTGAGCCCCAGCTAGCCCCTTTACACCCTACAATGGCTAATAAAGTGTTAACAGAGATTTGGAAGGCCTAGTTAGCCTATTCTGTGCACCTGGAGGAGAGACAGGTTGGGAGAAGACTGTCTGTTTCCTATAAAGGAAAGTCTGCAGAGCCAATAAGGGAGAATTGGGAGCTTATGCCCAGGGATTGGCTCTGAAGGGAGAGGGCAGCAAAGGCAAAGGGTTCCAAGCAGCTCCAGAGTAGCTAAGAGACACCCAGAGAAATATCCTTAGGAACAGACTAGAAAAAAACTGCATGGAGAGATGAAAATCCAGGGAGATAGAGAACTGTAGAATGTAATTCCATAATAGATGGCTGCAAGAAGGCAAAGGGAAGATGCAGCCCAAGGACCCATGCAGGATCATAAGAAATAGATCTTAAGCTGCTTTCCAAAGGGGTCTTGGGCCAAAACCCAGGGGAGAGCGTAGACCCAGGTTCCCTTGCCATCTGCTTGCTGGAGGGTGTAAGCCTCAGGAAATGGGTGACAACTGTTGAGCCTGGACAGAGGCAGAAGGCCAGTTACACTGTCACTAAGACTTTGGGTTTTCATTGGGACTTATTTAGTTACCCTGGAAGGGAGCTGAACTGAAAGATGTCCTGGCTGGTAGGGCTAGGACATGGAAGATGCGGACTGCAGCAGAACTAGTAAGGTGGGAGTAGGGGGTGCTAGAAGAATAGGACCCCTGCAACACCACAACCTGATGCCCGCAAAGAGAACTATGATGGTAGGTGTAGCCATGAACAGGAAAGAAAATCCCATCTCCATTGGTTGAATACTGTACTCAGTGATGAAAACCTTGTGAATATTTCCTTCCCTTTACTTCTCCTGTGGATTTTCCGACAGAAGAGGGGAATTAGGCCCATAGTATTTTTGTGAGGTGAACAGGCAGATCTTCAAATAAATGTTCACTACCCTTCCACTTCATTGCATCATCCTTTCATTTTGTGTATGATTTATATTTATGACTGAGGCCCAGTATTAAAATCCTGAAAATATGAAGGAAAACATTCATACAGGAGTGCTTGCATATGGGGAAAACATAGATTGAAATTAATATTTTCAAAAGTGTCTAAGTGACTTAGGAAGCTATGTCTTATTTTCAAAATAGATTTAGGAATGTAAGAACCCAAGTCCCACTGACTTTCAAACAGACTTAGACTCGTAAGTGCCTAAGTCCCTTTTGAAAATGGGATTTAGATGCTTTTGAAAATTTTACTGGAACGTTAATGCCAATCTAGAGGTCAGGATCAGGAGTTGAGTTTCCCTAAACTTTTCATAGCACTACTCTAACAACCCAGATTTGTAAACATCTAATGTCACTTTAATATTTCACTTGAGTATAATGACATGCTTATGCATGGAGCTTCTTATCACTTACTGTATATAACTCATAACAACCATAAGACACATTGTTTTGAAGTGTCACAAGGCAGCTTAATGTTATCTCATAGGAGTATAATGATTTTCTCCATGAAATATGATTAAAAGTGAATTTTACTATTTACATGTCCCTTCTTTGCTGCTTTGTGTCTGTTCACAGTGGATTTAATGCATGTGTCAAGCCACTAATGTAATGAAGTAATAATAGCTTCACACATACTAACAGATAACAGGACGTTATATAAAGCACTGAAAACAGAAATCTATTCACCCACCAAAACTACTTTAAAAGAATGTTAATATGTATTGCATTATTTCTTTTATCCCAAGAGATGAAATGGATAATATGCTGTGCCATAAAAATCTCAGGTTATAGATACAAATCACCATAGTTAAAGATTTTTAATATTGCCTTGGAAAACACTGTGAAAATTGCAATCATGTCTGTACTCACAGAACATCAAATTCTTGTATCCTATGTGACATTACAGCAATATATAATGCTTGGAGCCCATTCTGTAAGTTGAGGGTATCATTAGGAATCCCTTTATAGTTTTCACTATTCCCTCTCCTCCCTCAGCACACCGGGCACAGAGAGTCAGTATGGTGAATCTTTTGGTAGAGAGAGGGGTTTGTATGAATTTTGTCCAGAGGGGATTGCTTGAAAGAGAAACCAAATATTATGATCTTCTCACCGATGAAGTTGCTATCTTTGTGATTTATTATTTGAATTGCGTTTTTCTGATTTAGACTGTAAGCATTTCTGGAGCAGTTCCTGCTCTTTTGTTTATGTTTTGCTAAATGGAATAGAGTTATACATACACATATGTACGCACACTATGCACATATTTTCATTCTTGGCTTAGGAATGTCTGAACTATGTGGGGTCCCACATTTTGTTCAATATGGATATGACACCACTAAGAATAATTGTGAGTAGATGTAGTTAAAAAAAATCTGTTGAAAAATGCCATTTTGTCTAATCCAAAATGTTCCATGGAAACATATCACTTTCAATAAAAAAAATTGATTGTGACTGTTTCTAAGTTCCAGGGTAGAATTTATGGTCAAAACCAGAGCGACTGTAACCGCTTCCCCATCCAGCCCCACTGAATTGCCAATAGGCTGGTGGATGGGTCTTTCACTGGGGAGGTGGAGCACCCTTAATTAAGCCCCTGCTCCAAATCAAGGGAAGTCGGAACTTGAAGTTTAGGTTTCTAACATCCCCAGTAAGTGCTCTAACCACTGGGTTATTGCAGGGTCTCACTTGTATGTGTTTTTTTTTCATGACAAATTTCAAATGGTCTTGTCATTCTACATCAGAAAGGAAACAAACTTTGAAACCTCAATTATTTTGCAAAACAGAATTGTTGTTTTCTGGCCATCTCTAATTGCGAGACATATTGAGCTGTATTTTTATCTATCGCTGGCTAAACTATTCATTGCAAGCAATTTATCTGCTGATCATAGTCCTTTTTTCGGTCTTTTGTGAACAGATGGCAATCTTTATACATTTGATTTTCTAAACTATTCTAGTAGATATTGCAAAGATATCTTAGGGTTTTTTTATGACGTGTAGCAAAGTTTTCAGTTGTTCATTCAGTATCTGGAATTTATTTTCAAGTTTTTGATTAGTTAATAGATTCTGAGATTTTAAGGTCCAAAGTGACCATTATGATCTAGTCTGACTTTTTGCAACAACTTTCAGATTCTTTACATAGGGATATCTTTTGGAATCCACTAATCAGCTACCATGAAATGAAGCTGCCCATCTTCTGAATGGGTTTGTTCCACCATGAGCTCATAACACTCATACTCAAATCTATTCATGCTGCTTCTATTTGTAATGCAATCTTTTAGTGATTTTAAATTCCTGAATGGCCTGGGACTCATTTAACTATGAGATTATCTTTTACCTTGTTCTACTTTATAACAGTTAAAACTGACTGGTACATTCTTGGTGATGTTGAATTGATTGGGCCCGATTTTGGGGTTTGCCTTGTTGAGCGGCTCCATTTAGCTATGACCAGAACCTTGCCAAGAAAGCTTCTGTGCACAGTTCAAGACATTGATTTGGTTTCACTTTTGTTTATCTTTTATTTGGTTTTGATTTTTAGTTATTTTCTTTTTATCCCTGATGTTATCAATTTGGTTTCTACCATGACTGAATTGAAAGCTTTCTATTCGAGTTAATATAGTTTTGAATCACAACTCATTTCTTCTGATGAAAGCAGTAGACAAAGATGGCCACCTGCAAAATATATAAAAGGTTGCTGTAATCCCATCTGTACAGCTGTCATTTAAGACTCTGGGTGTGTGTGAGGGAATAAATGTGTTTTAGCAAAATTGTTAGACATTCACAGCCTCTTATCTACATTTTTACACCTTTAGAAAGTGAAAATACTGATGCCCTTGAAAGTTTTCTAGGAAGCCTAAAGCTTCTTACTCCATCCAGATAGGGACAGGGATGATTCGAGTGTATCTGTCTTTCTGAAACCAAGATTAGAGACCACACAAGGACTGAACAGGAAGGCTTCAGGTTCTGATGGTTACAGAGAAAAAAATGTATAAGTACATGACTCCATTTATCTTTGAGGTACTGTCAAAAATATCTAATTATCCACTAGCATTCTAGGTTAGCAGAGACCTCAAGGAAGACAGCTCCTTTCTTATCATTAGAAACAACAACTATGTCTCACATGGGAATCTGGGATAAACAGAAGAAATTTTAATTGTAGGTCTTTTTCATTGTAAATTTTCACCATATTTTTTGTAACTGTAATTTATCTATTTTCAAATTTTATCAAATGGTTTTCATGATGATTTCTATTTTGGTGCTTTATTAATTCTGAATTGTAGTAAAAAACATTCCTTATATAGGAATAACCATAACACAAAAGCATTAAATACCTAAACAAGGACATGTTAACTTGTTCCAAAAGCTCACAGCTTTGTCATGAAATAGCTATCCTCTTTTGATGCATTCTGGGTAATATCATGCAAATGACCAGACTAGACATCCCTCTTTATTTCTGAGATGATCACATAAATAACAGATAGCAAAATCTGTGAATATTAAATAAACCAATTTGTTATAGCAGTAAACAAAAGTCCACAAAGTTGTACAAACATAAGAAAGCAGAAACAACTGTAAAAGAAACTATAAACATAAGAACAGAGAACGCTAAAAATATTTTAATTTTAAAAAAAACCTGATACATAATTCTAGAGACAGTATTTTGTCAGTGTTATACTAATTGTTCGGAATGTTTGTACTTAACACAGACTGATCAGAAGGTAGGGGGAAAATGACGGAATCATTTCTTTTTTCTACACTGCAGCCTTTTTTCCTTCTATGGCTATTTTTTAAAATCGAACTGCAGGACACAATAAGTGAGTTTTTAAAGTTGAAATGATTGATGCCCTTTAGTTTTTCAGTCTCAAAAAGAAAACTTTCAATGTTAGTCATTAGAACACAGACTACAAATTTGCAGGGAGAACCTGAATCCTCTCTGTATCTTTTTTTTAAAAAGCGTAGTTGCTGGTAATGTCTTTGAAAAGTTATGGGGTTAGAACACACATATTATGGGCAGCAGGATTACACAGTTCCTGCCCTCCTCCAGCTTCCATCCTCTTTAGTAATTATAAAAATGCTTCAACCTTTTTGTGGAAGAACCAGACTGAGGTATCTGAGTACTTCTTTATGGCCCATTTTGTACTTGGTGTCTCTGATGAGACTGCCACATGAATGTACATTTTAATGTGGACAACTGTAAAGCAGGAATTAGAACACCAAGTAATTTCATATGGGCTAATGAAGGGGTTATTGGGTGGAAATAATGTTCTGTTGTGACTAACCTGAGTTGCATTTGTATTTGTTTCTTAGACCTCAAAGGCTTCATAGCCCATTAACAGTTGCCTAAACCACCCAGTCCCCTAAAACCAAGCTGTTAAAAATAAAATCAAAGTTTTCCCATTTAGATATGCAGTCATACAATGTGGATTGTTTTCTTAATATTTTTTTCATAAAGCAGTCTTTCCAAGTGTAGGTAAAGGTTTTCAGTCATATCCTGATACCCACATTTTTTTTCTAGAGTTATGTCAGAGGAACAATCCAAAAGATGATTATGTGTGTGTGTGCACGCTGACTCAATTCAAACACTCATGTATATGTGAAAGAATGCCAGAACAAGAACTACTGTACTTCTTAAAATTTGATAAAAGAAATACATCACATAGAACCCTGCTTTCATAACAATGTCTTATGTCCAAAAATTGTATAAAACTATCTATCCATTGTCCCATTTCTCTTTCGAAGCTGGATTTATTTTATAAGAACTTTAGCTAATAATATTGAAACTATTTTAAATTATGATTAAATTACACAACAATTTCAATTCAAGTAGACTGCCTTTCATGAACTCTCTCTATGGGATAGAATTATTTAGAATTATAACCCATGCAATCCAGTTCTCTTTGAATATAATATGAAGTCATTATCTGACCTTATAGAGTTCTGATATAAATTTAGTTGAGTGGAACAGAGGAATATATATCATATTTCGGGTGGATCCCAATCTAAGATCTTAATTAAGGTTAATTAATTAATCAGGATTCAGCAAAGTTTTTAAGCATGTGTATAACTTTATATACATGATTAATCCACCTGACTTCAATGTAATAGATCTTGAATGCAGTCAGTCACCTACTTAAAACTGTGGAAATGCTTAAGGACCTTGTTGAATTGGGGCTCAAAGAACTTATTTACATGCTTAAAGCTTACCACATTCCTAAATGCTTTCCTGAATTGGTATAGACTTACGCTCATAAGTAATCACATATTTGAGTTTTTTTCTAGATCAGGGTCAAATTAGGTACCTTTTCTTAAGAGCCTATGGCCCCAGTTTATCTGAAATGCCCTTAAACACTATTCTTCTTTATTCTGCCCAACCAATCTATCTCTTTATGCACCATGGTCATCATCAGTATCTGAGCCTTTAACAGAGGCATTGAGGGAGGGTAGTGGAGATGATACCAAAACCATGGTGTATTTGGGATGAGTACTCTGTCTTGTTTCAAATAGAACTGGTCTGAACAACTCAAATTTCACACCAAATGGAAGCTGTGCCAATTGTATGATTTAAAAAGTTGATATGATAACTTTTTCATTCCCTTATACTCCAGCTGACCTCCTACATTTGTTGGTATATGAGAAATAGGAACAGTGAACATGTTCATCCATCTTAATTTAGAATAATAGAATCAAAAGGTAAGAAGGGACCTGCCAAAATGCAAGATTTGTTGTAGCTAAACCATCCAAGACAGATGGTTTTGAATACCTCCTTTTGAATACCTCCAGTGAAGGAGCTTCCACAACCTCCCAAGGCAGTATGCTCCATTGTCCTACTGTTCTTACAGTTAGGAAGTTTTTCCTGAGATTTAATCTAAATCTACTATGCTGTAGTTTGAACCCATTGCCTCTTGTCCTGCCCTCTGTGGCAAGAGAATGCCATACGAAGATGGAGAAAAATTTCTAACTTTCAAATATTTGGAGATCACCATCATGCCCCCCCTTAGTTTACCCTTTTCCAAACTCAGCATACCCATTTCCTCTAGCCTTTGTTCATATGGCTTGCATTCCATCCCTTTGAACCTCTCTGTCACTTGCCTCTGGATCTTTTCCATATATTGGTAACCAAAATTGGACACAGTGCTCCAGCTGAGGCCTAACAAATGCTGAGCAGAGTGGTACTATCACCTTCCCGTAACTTGCATGCTATGTTAATGCTCTGTTAATGCAACCTAAAATTACATTTGCTAATTTTGCAACAGCATCACATTTCTGATTCATGTTGAGGTTGTGATCCACCACTACTCCCACATCCTTCTCAGCAGTGCTGCTACCAAGTCAATGTTTCCCCCATTCTGTATTTGTGCATTTGTTTTTTCTTCCCTAAGTGTAGCACTTTACATTTGTCTTTGTTGAATTTCATTTTGTTGTCTAGGTCAGTTCTCCAATTTATCAAGATCCCCCTGAATTTTATCTCTATCTTTCAAAGTGTTGGGATTCCCTCCTAGCTTTCTGTCATCTGCAAATATGATCATTATGCTCAGTATTCCTACATCTAGGTCATTAATAAAGATGTTAAACAATATCGGACCCAGAATGGATCCCTGTGGAACCCCATTTGAGACCTCCCTCTAATATGACATCATTACATCTTTGTTTGTGGTTTGTTTTTTTTAACCAGTTATGTATCCACCTAATGGTAGTTCTGCCAACCCCGCATTTCTCCAGCTTACTTATCATAATGTCATGTGGGACTATATCAAAAGCCTTGCTGAAGTCCAGGTATATAATGTCTGCTGCATTCCCCTTATCCACCAAACCAGTTACGCTGTCAAAAAAGGAAATCAACCTGGTTTGGTGTGATTTGGTCTTGGTAAATCCATGCTGGCTCCTAGTAATTACCCCTTCATCCTCCAGGTATTCGCAAATTGAATGCTTTATACATTGCTCTACGAGCTTCCCAGCTATCAAAGTCAGGTCTATAGTTTGTTTGCTCTTCCTGTTTACCCTTTTTAAAGATGGGTGCTACATTAGCCCTTTTCCAGTCTTCCAGGTCTCTCCTGTCATCCAGAAGTTTGAAAATATTATTGACAGTGGCTCCAAGATTTCTTCAGGTAATTCTTTCAGTACACTCAGGTGAATAGCATCAGGCTCCACTGATTTGAATTCATTCAAATGGGTCAGAAGGTCTCTGAAATGTTATTTACTTAACCCAATCTGCATCAGGGATAGCTCAGTGGTTTGAGCATTGGCCTGTTAAACCCAGGGCTGTGAGTTCAATCTCTGAGGGGGCCATTTAGGGATCTGGGACAAAAAAATTGGGGATTGGTCCTGCTTTGAGCAGGGGGTTGGCCTAGATGACCTCCTGAGGTCCCTTCCTACACTGATATTCTATGATTCTATCCCTTCCCCTTTATTGTCTATGGTAACTTTGCTAGTCGTCTGGTCACATGTTAGTGAGATAACTTAAGGAAAGTAGGCATTGAGTAACTGTGCCTTCCTATTGTCTTCCATTACCAGCTCACCTTCTCCACTGACCAGTGGACCCACATCTTTGATCTTTCTTTTTTTTTTCCTGACATATTTGAAGAACCCCTTCTTGTTGTCAGGTTTCAGAGTAGCAGCCATGTTAGTCTGTATTCGCAAAAAGAAAAGGAGTACTTGTGGCACCTAAGAGACTAACAGCTGTTAGTGAGCTGTAACTCATGAAAGCTTATGCTCAAATAAATTTGTTAGTCTCTAAGGTGCCACAAGTACTCCTTTTCTTCTTGTTGTTGTTAACATTCCTTGCCAGCTGTAATGCATTCTTTGCCTTGGCTTCCCTGATTTTGACCCTACACGCACACACTATTCCCATGTGTACTTCCTTGGTGAATTGCCCCTCTTTCCATTTCCTGTATGTATCCCTTTTGGTTCTTAGATAGCTAAAAACCTCCTTGTGCAGCCACATTGGCCTCCTGTGGCTCTTCTTATCTTTCCTCTGTTTTGGAATAGCTTGATTTTTAGCCTCTAGTATTATATCTCTTAGGAACTGCTGGCCCCCTTAAACTACTTGATTGGTCTGATTGAGTAGTCCATGGTTTCTTTTATTACTATTACCTATTATCTTTTGAGTCTCCCAGAACCTGCTAACTGGCTCACAAAAAACTAGTAAAGATATGTCCCCTGCCCTGAAGAACATGCATTCTAAATTCCATATGATATAATTACTCAGGACAGTTGTAGTCCCATCTTTTCTCTATAACTACTCAGGGTCAGAATCAAGAAAAGAGGAAAAGGTGCTTGAAAACAATGGAAAGCAGGTATTTGCTAGAGATGTTTCTTGTACAAATTAGAAATTTTATACAAATAAAGGGACATTTAATCCATTTAGCCATGCAGCACTTTTGTTGCACAAAGCAGAGGTAATTTTTAATAAGACAAAACATTGGGTGTTTCTTGAAACAGTTTAAACTTTAAGCCCTTAAGTGGCCTCTTTGTGTTCTAAAAGGAAAACATACCAGACTGCATTAAGTATGATTCACATTTTTTCTTGCTTTCTTATGAATTTAGATGGAAATGCAAAGGTTAATGGTCATTTTGGAATCCCTTCTCTTAAAGCCACAATAGCATTTTCCTCTGTTTTGAAGGGCCAGACTTAATCTTTCAGCAGTGGAAAGACAAGGACAAATTGGGTCAAATTCCACCTTTGAGTTAAACTCATACAAACTTCTAGATGGTGCCTTTTGTTTACTGGATATGTATTAAAGGAATCTTTTGCTATCATCTGAGTAGCTGCAAACAAGGCATGACCTCCCAAAGAATCAATGTTTGGCCTTGTCACAATTAAGAAATTACATTAACGCTCACATACAGTTTTTTCCCTTGGGCATTTATTTTGTCCTTAGTAGCTAAGCTTGTTTGTTCCATAGATTGGGATATGAGATGGATGTAACACTTTTGACACTTATCTTGTTATGATGTTAATACCAATAACATTTTTTTAAAAAGCATGAGCAGATCCTTGGCATCTTTCTCTAATGAGGCCTGGGAGAAAATACTTTCCTAAATTAATAACTTTTCTGTCTCCAGTTTGAACAGATTTGATGGTAATTCATGCTGGGTAGTATTCATTTAAACACAACAGAAACTGAATGTGGTGGGTGAAACCTAACATAAAATATGTAGAATAAGCATAACATGATACCTTTGAGGGAGCAGCTTAAAATAAGAGTCCCCAATAATTTGGGTTCACTTTTTTTTTTTTTTTAATTGAGGGCATGGATGTCTCTGGGAGGTATTTGCAAAAGAACTCATGGCATGGTTTATCTAAATTTTACTGAATCCCATGCATATATCATATACAATCACGAAAAATACTCCACCAAATACTTAGTCCTACCATAAGTGCAAGGGGTGGGATTAGATGACCTCTTGAGGTCTCTTCCAGGCCTATGATTCTATAAAAACATTCACACTAGTTCTTAAGTGTGCCACTTATTATCTAAAGACAACTGAATTAGTGTACCCACCCTTGAGAGTTATGTCTGCAGCAGATTAGAACAAATATTTAATTTTATGTCACATCAGAGGCCACAAACAGGATCTGGCATGGGCTGCATTAACACAAATGAAAACATTGTAAGCTCTTACAAGTAGAAAAAAGAAAGTATTCAGAAGGGACAATTTATTCCGGAACTGTGATAGAAGGTACAGACATGTTTATATGATAAGTTGATTAGCAAACAAAGCTGATACAATTAGTGAAGAGCAGGACTTTGGGAGTGGGGAGGAGGGGCACCTGATAAGAGATAATAGTAGAAAAGAAGGAACAGGAAGAACTGTGTCTTGAATATGAGTTCAAGTTGCTCGAATGTTAATCAGCAACCTCTGATCGCATCCATGAATAGACTTGTGTTCTTCGTAATCACTGAAAGTCAGCTTGAGTGGAAGGTGTCTTCTGGATAGAATAATACAGTTATCCATAACTAATAAAATATTGAAAGAGAGCAGATGGAAAAGTCTATTAGGGCATTCAGTCAACCTCCTTGATGTCAAAAGATTGTTCCCTATAGAAATTCTTGTCCAGGCTTAGTTTTGTATGTTCCAAGCAATGAAGCTTCCAGTATGTTTTGTGGGAGATTATTCCACAGTCCCAATGCACTTCACTGTAAGAAGTTTTCCCTGTATTTTTCAACCTAAAGTTTCCCATGTTTAATTTGCTTTTATGCTTGTACATGAACCTAAATAACTTCTTTCCACATGTACATCCTATGGCCTGTATGTGTGGTTTACTGAACAATATTACGCTTAGTCAGTTTAATTGTATATATTTGTCATTTTAAAAATGTATCTTCTTAAAATAGTCCCTCTGGACTTCTAATAATGTTGTTACTTTTCTCTGAATTCTTTCCAGTTAGTCAATCTCAATCTGGTAATATGTTGCCCAAAAGTGAACAGAAAATACCAGGTGTGACTGCACTTGTATGGAGTCACATAGCCATGAGGGCTTTCACTTTGGATAACTTCAGAAAATGTATGCCAACTGAGAATATGGCACTTTGTATTTATTTCCCTAGACTCATGACAAATTACAATTTTGTTCAACAAAGTCTTCATTGTAAAAAAATATAAATATGATGCCAAATAAAGGTAAATTTAACAAACAGTTCTCTCCACCCCTCCAATAACATTTCTGGCATGGGTTTTAAAACATAGGATACAGTCCAGAGATAGCAATCAACATATGAGTAAAATGTGTTTGGACCTGCATGCTGGATCTGCATTCTTCTAAGCTCCCCAAGGACTGGGCAGGCTCTAGTCACAGTTTCTGGCTCTAGCATCTTGAGAACACTTTCTAACACAAATTTTCTGTCTGGTACCATTTTTAGGGAATGGGGATCTTATGGTCTAGCTGCCTTGCATCCCCAGGACCAGGGCTGACACCTACTTGCTCAAGCACACCCTCACTGAATCTCCACATTTGAGGATTTGCCAGTTTACAGTTTAACCCTTCAGAGACATGTGACAGTTGAAGCAAGTAACATACAGGGAGTCTGAGGAGAAATTTCTGATCCGAGCACACTTGCCTGTTAGTATACGCCTACTCAGCAAAAAACCAAACCAAACCAAACCAAAATGGCTGTGAGTCTTGAGTCTGGGTCAATTGACATTAGGTTCACAGGACTCCTGGTTTGTGGCTAAAAATAGCCATGTAGATGCTTGTGGTCAGGTTGGAGCTCGGGCTCTGAGAACCTTCCCACTTACTGGGTTTCAGGGCGAGGGTTCCAGCCTCAGCCAGAATAACAACAAGATTGAGAAAAGTTATTCTCTCTTGCCTCGGACGGTAGAACAAGAGGCAATGGGTTCAAACTACAGCATAGCAGATTTAGATTAAATCTCAGGAAAAAACTTCCTAACTGTAAGAAGTTAGGACAATGGACCAGACTGCCGCAGGAGGTTGTGGAAGCTCATTCACTGGAAGGTTTCAAAAGGAGGCTGGATAGCCATCTGTCTTGGATGGTTCAGACACAACAAATTCTGCATGGTTAGATGATTCTGTGGTTATTTGTAGCCATATAGTGCAAGCCCCATGAGCCTGAGTCAGTTGACTCTGCCTCTGAGACTCACTGCTGTGGTGTTTTTTTTTTTCTGTCTAGATGTATCCATGGACAAAGCACAAGACATACACAGATGTAGGCAAAATGATATGCCTCTGGACACATCTTTTGGATCCCAAGCCTCTGATTCAGACTTCTTTTCCTGGTCTTGGACGCTTCTCTGAGTACTTCAACAAGCTCCCCTTTGTTCAGGTCCTGTGACCAAAAAGTTCTCCTTTAGCTCATGCCCCTTTTTAACAGCAGCTACTAACATCTTTTGCCTTTTCCATTTCCCCCACGCCCTCCAGACAATTTGGGAGAACTGGTTTTCCCTAATCCATCTCATTGTTCTATAATGCTTCGGATTTCTCAGGTCTGGGAAGTATGTGACAAAATCCCAGTTAGAACTGGCTGATTCAGGAAACACAGAGGCATTCAATGATACACCTATTACAGAAAATCAAACAGAATTTGTAAATTTTACACAGATAAATTTCCCAAATTGTCAGTCACACACCCATTATCACCTGCGCATCTTCTGTGGAAACCAGCTGCAAAAATTGCATCTGCAAAGCACAAGGGATTCTGGAGTCTCTCTGCCTAATTTCTTTTTTGATCTGACCCGTTATAATGGCAATATACAGTTTCTGCTTATGTCACAATCCTGGAATCTCCTCCAAGTTCAGAGACACAAAAAGAGTCTTGCTAAAGATAGTGGAGCTCTGCATAGACACAAGGATCTGCCTGTGGACATCTGACTGTAGCATTCACACTTTCAACATCTGTCTTAATGGCCTTGGGATTAGATCTACAGGGTGGTGTAATGATATTACTGTACAGTAGCTACTGCTTAAAATGAAATAATCATTATTTCCATTTAATTAATTATTGATCTATCACGTTATTGCCTTGCTTTTTGATCCTTAACCAGCAACCTACATTTCCATCCAGTTATTTCATCAACTGCATTGTACAAATAATATGAACATTCTTTACAAAGAATTACACAATTTATCACTGTTTTTATACTTCATTAAACAGAAAAATGAAACAAACATTAGAGACAGAATATAGTTTTATGGTGAATGTTTTTATGTAGTAATTTAAAATGATCTCCTACACATCTGCCTAAGATGTTAAATATCTAATTATAATTTTTCCCTAACGCTATATGGTAAGGCAGCGATAAAATGCCTTCAGAAACATTTGTAGGAAGTTGTCCGTAGTAAACATAAAAGTTGAAAGGTGTGAACTTTCCAGATGATGTTTAAGTACTTCTTTCTTGCTGGCACAAGAAAGCATAAGGTTTTTGGTTTTTTTTGTTTCATCAAGGTCATACCACGTGCATTTAAGATTGTGAATCTCTTTCTGGAACCCTGCTGAGCGTTTGAAAGCTTGCTGGATTCTATGCCACAGAGGTTTTAAAAGACATGTACCTCTTTCTGGCTCTTACCCCATAAAGATAATATTCGCATGTAATTATAAGCCTCATCAGAAGCTGTGTATCTTATTTCTTTTCCCAACCTGTTTCTGTCTGAGTTTTTAATAAGGTGGTAGCCAGTTCTTAGACAATTACAGATAAGAGGGTCAGTCATATGCAAATTTTATTTGCTCAATAAATAGACAGACCTGCATACAGATATGCTGAACTTTGTCGCAAAATGGAAAGTTTGTCATTTGTATAAAAATCTGTTCAGCAACAAAACTAGTGCAAAAGAAAAGGACATCTACTTAAAAGAAAACTACACTCATTTGACAGGTTTCAGAGTAACAGCCGTGTTAGTATGTATTCGCAAAAAGAAAAGGAGTCCTTGTGGCACCTTAGAGACTAACCAATTTATTTGAGCATGAGCTTTCGTGAGCTACAGCTCACTTCATCAGATGCATACCGTGGAATGGTGGGTTTTTGGAGGGGGGTGAGGGAGTGAGAGAACCTGGATTTGTGCAGGAAATGGCCTAACTTCATTATCATGCACATTGTGTAAAGAGTTGTCACTTTGGATGGGCTATCACCAGCAGGAGAGTGAATTTGTGTGGGGGGGTGGAGGGTGAGAAAACCTGGATTTGTGCTGGAAATGGCCTAACCTGATGCTCACTTTAGATAAGCTATTACCAGCAGGACAGTGGGGTGGGAGGAGGTATTGTTTCATATTCTCTGTGTATATATAAAGTCTGCTGCAGTTTCCACGGTATGCATCTGATGAAGTGAGCTGTAGCTCACGAAAGCTCATGCTCAAATAAATTGGTTAGTCTCTAAGGTGCCACAAGGACTCCTTTTCTTTTTACACTCATTTGGTTTGTGTTAACAACTACACCTAGGTCGCTGGCCATTCAAAAAAAGTGTTTTGGGTTGAACCAAAAACAATTTAAAAAAAAACAACTTTGGGAAAGCAGCAAGAAAACAAAAATATTTGTCAATGAAAAGTTTATACAACCCAAAATGAAATGTCATATGCAGATATGAACATTTTTTAATGTTTTTGATTTTTCAAAAATAAAATGTAAGAAAATTTTGAAACAAAATAATCGGTTTTGAACCAAAAATTCAAAAGGTTTCATTTTGAAAATGTAAACATTAAATGTTTGATTTTTTGCTGGGGTTTTTAAAAGGCTTTTTTGACTAAAACAATTCAGCAAAATCAGCACAAATACATGAAGTGTTTCAGTGTTGCCAAATCTGTACTTTTTGCCCCACCTCCCAAAATTAGTGGAAATAATTTCACCTAATTCTCTCAATGACATAAAGTTACTATGATAAAATGTAGCTCTTAGTATTTATAATCTTCAAATTTCATTTCAAGGTAGTTTGATATTTCTGGGTCTTTCTTCATGAAAACCATCTTGCTAATATGGGACACCAATATCAGATAATGAATAGGAGTACTAGTGGCACCTTAGAGACTAACCAATTTATTTGAGCATAAGCTTTTGTGACCTACAGCTCACTTCATTGGATGCATTCAGTGGATAATGAATGCATACACTTACTCATAGAAGAATCTCAAAAGTTTTAGAGATATTTTCAAAGCTTGGGTGAATTTCCAAATCTAATCTGAATTATCCAACCTTGGGCTAGAGATTTAATAAACAGATTTTTCACATGCGGTTTCAGATACTTCCTTCTTTCTCATGATATTCTCACTACAGGTTTATCTGCATACATAAATTGCACTACTTAAACTACATCAGTATAGTTTAAGCAGTAACACACACATGAAGTGTGGACACAGATATACCATTATAAAGATGCTTATGGCTGTTTAGCATATTCCTATAACGGAAGACAAATAAACTATGAGGCCCTGTTAATGCTATAGCAGCACCCACACTATTTCAGTAGAAAATCACACCTCTAACTGCAACAGTTAAATCAGTAAAATATTGTGTGTAGACCCATTGTAAACAACTAGCTTTAAAGCTTTGCTTTTCACCACTTCTTCCTTGATCACACATTTTTACACAGTTGATTGGTTTACTGTTCATTGTGTTTTTAATTAGACATTCATGCAAAAGAATGGTGTAACAAAGTAATTCCCATAGGAAATATTCTTCTATCTTAGGTACTTACCACAGTCTCTTGTAAATGTACTTATCCTCACAACAGACCTGTGAGATAGGGAAGTACTGTTATGCTCCTTTTACAGGGGGGACCTGAGGTACCAAGAGAGACTGAGTGATTTGCCCAAGCTTCGATAGGAAGTCTGTGGTAGAGCTGGGCCTGAACCTGCACCTCAACAGCCAGTTCCTTACCACTAGCACAGCCTTTTTAGAAACATTGCTAAAAAGTGGTTCAAAAACAACTTTAAACCACAGGGGCATTAATTGGACACTCCATCAGGTCAATAACTCTAGCAATTAATGTCATTGTTTAGAATAAACAAAAACTCACTCAAGCACTTTGAATCCTCTTCTTTCACACCTAGAGGGTGTTGGAACTGGAGTTCTGTACTTTTCCTGATATTAAAAGTCTGAAGAATGACCCTCATAAGAAAGTTGATGATATTTTTTTTGTCCTTTGGGAAAAGGATGTTGAAAAAATATGTGAACATTGCATTTGCTTCTGGGCAAAGAGCATTAAGCTGGTGAACTTTGAAGTCATTGTTTGCCAGACTTTGTCAGGGAGACAAAGTTAATTGCAGGTAGAATTTATTTTGGCCTAATTCTGCAACTCCTATAGCACTTCTTCAAGTGATTAGTCATATTAAGTTCAGTGGACCTGATTCTCCTCTCAATTACACCAGTTTAGTACCAGTTCCACTGACTTCAGTGCAGATTCTTTGCATTAAATTGATGTAAATTAGATCAAAATCAGCTCCAATGCAATTACTTGAATGAAAAAAAAATGCTACCCAGCATTGGTAACAGCTGCAACACCAAACTATATAATACATATAATGTTTGAATCACTTTAAGTGAAATTTTTCAGCAGATTTGTCCTTTTTACTGGTTTTGCTTTAGAAGAAAATTACTCTATATTGGTCTATACAAGACTAATGTACAGAAGCAGACAAATGCCAATCATTCTCTTTCATAAATGGTGAATAATAAGTTAATACCAAACCTGATAGCACCCCACAAAAGTCTCTAGAAACTTGATTATCTGTTTCGCTCTCTCTCACACACACACACCCCCCAACCAATATTAAAAGAACATTATAAAGGTCACAAAATCAAGCAACCAAAGATAGTAAACGTAGCATACTCAGTTGCTCTGTGGGGGGGTGCATGTGCAGTCTTGTCAGCACTAAGAGCTGTGAGAGGCTCGCCACTCTGCACTTAAGCAGGGAGGCATTTGGCGGGCTGGCTGGCTGGGAGAAGAAGGCAATGCTTTCTGGTTTCGGAGAGGAGGGAAGACGTAAATCTGCTGGAAAGAGCAGTCAGCGTGGTAAATGACTCACCACGTAGGAATGTTGGGTTTAAAAGGTCAGTTGGACCTGGCCTCTCCTCCTTCACTCAGAACAGGCTGGGCAGAGCATGGCTCCACTAAACATGGCTCCACAAAAGCAGCAAACCGCACTGGAAATAGCATGATTCCAGAGACACAGAGAAGGGTAAGCTCGGAAAAAACACATCCTTTGACACAATCCTCTGCCAAATTTCAAGTCCCTACTCCAAAGCATTAGAGAACAAGAGCTTTTCTAATAAAAGGTCTCCAGGGTTGTTTTTTTTTGTTTTGTTTTTTGAAGTTGCAAAACTACATGTTATTCCCTCGTCTTATTCTTGGAAATTGATAAGCCGTTTCACTGAAAATTTTCAGAATACTACAGTTCGAGTTAGGCACCCAGCCTAGAAAATTTCATCTCAAACTATTAAAATTTAGCAAAGTTATAAGATATTGAAAACAGGGTGTCATAACGGGAAGTGTCAGGCAACCTTAATAATAGGCAAATCTACCAGCTCTTCCTATAAAATATTATCTCAGGGTTACATTGTGGCTTTGGCACAAAACCTGTGTAAGGGGCAGTGCATGGCTGCTCAGGAATAGACCTGGGACCAGATTGCAACTCATTGTGGCAAAAGGGACATTTGGTCAAGCTGTCCTGTGTTATGCTGACCCTTCATTAGGTTTTTTCAGGGTCCTGTGCCCATTATAAGTCTTTGTAAGTTAGCACAGCTCAAGATGAAAGACGTGCACAGAGCAGTACCAGGATCAGTGCAGTGCAAGTGGGAGCTTTAAGCCTATTTTGTATATTATCCCCTGACTTACACTTTGAGCATACCTGAGGATGCCGCCCTACAGTTTCATTTTCAAAAAATTCCAATCTGAGAGGACAGTGAGAAAATCATGTAACATGAGGATGAAGTGAATCCAAAAGTGTGTTTATCAACATGTTCAAGAGATTTGGAAGTAGAAAGATAGTGACACTGAAGACACTGAGAAACTGACAAGAGTCATTTACAATAAAATACACCAAGTCAGGAGATACAGCGAGGTAGATAAATAAAGATTGGAAATCAGGACAATCAAAGCCTCTTTTGAGATAGCAATGGGCACCACAAATATATATTGCTGCCCCACTGTGTTTGCAGGATATCCAGAAAATACTGCAGTAAATATTATGGGCAGTAGACTTGTGTTTTGTTTTGTGTTAATATTGCCCACCTCTAAACAATTTAAAGGGTCTAACAGGCATTGAGTTTTTATTGAATTAACTTTTTAAGCCAATTTGGAATGGAATCATTCCTGTGGAAACTTCAATTATAGTACAGCTAAGACAAGTATTATAAATTAATATATAATTGTAAAAAAGAAAATTGGCTTAGAATGGACTCATAGCAGGAGCCAATGGAAATATGTGATGTGGAAATTCTGCACTATAGAGCCGATTTAGGGTCTCTGTGGATATTAGTATTCATAATATTTTCTCCAAAGTGAAAACTTCTACCTAAATTAAAATTAAATCTTCTATCTATTTTTCTTGGGTAGATATCCTCTCATATGCAAACCAGTATATTGCTGTTTTCCTGAGTCAGCATACAAAATGAAGTGATATATTTAATAAGTATAAACGTCCCATTAATCTAAATGGGTGTTTTTACTCTGAAGCCTAAATGGTAACAATTAATAGTCAATAGTATATTCCAGCAGAAGCATTCATTTAATGCACTTCATACAAGTTGTTTGATTCATTATGGACGAACATTCTACATGAATATATTTTCAGGATTTAAAATGGTCTCTCAAATCGGAGAGGGATAGAGAAAACTTAGGGAAATGGAAAGATCTGAGGGGTGGCATGTAGTTGGCAGATATGTGGGAAGATCGTTAGGCAAAATCAATGATCCTTCGGAGAGTGGAAGGCTTATCTTCAAACTAAACAAAATAAAACACCAATTTTATTTAAAACATACAGTAAAGACACAATAATAAACTCTTCAGTAGAGCTGAGTGAAACCGCAAATGTCCATCCCACTGAAAGTCCATGATGCCAAAATTTGCTTTTGTTCCAAATTGGAACAAAATATCAACATACGTAATTTCCTGAGAAATATTTTTAAAGTTAATTCAATAAAAACTCAATGCTGTTAGACCAGGGGTCGGCAACCTTTCAGAAGTGGTGTGCCGAGTCTTCATTTATTCACTTTAACTTAAGGGTTTCGTGTGCCAGTAATACATTTTAACATTTTTAGAAGGTCTCTCTCTATAAGTCTATATATTATATAACTAAACTATTGTCGTATGTAAAGTAAACAAGGTTTTCAAAATGTTTAAGAAGCTTCATTTAAAATTAAATTAAAATGCTGATCTTATGCCGCTGGCCTGCTCAGCCCGCTGTCAGCCTGGGGTTCCACTCACCTAGTCCGGCAGCATGCTGAGCGGGGCCGGCGGCCGGGACCCTGGCTGGCAAGGGGCCGGCAGCTGGGACCCGAGACCGGCAGCGGGCTGAGCGGCTCAGCCTGCTGCCGGTCTGGGATTCCGTCCACTGGCTCCTGCCAACCAGGGTCATGGCTGCTGGCCCCGCTCAGCCTGCTGCCAGTCTGGGATCCCAGCCCTGCCCACACAGAGTGGGTACCTACCTTCTCCCTGGTTCTAGCCCATTCTCTTCCTCTCTCTCTCTGAACTGAGCTGAGGGTGGGAGTGCACTGAGCACAGGGCTGGGGGTGAAGGAGCAGGCTGGGGGTTGGGGTGTAGGGTCTGGCCACGAGCTAGAATGAGGAAGGGGACTCAGGGCTGGGGCAGGAGGTTTGGGTGTGGAGTGCTTACTTGGGCAGTGTTACGAATTACACCTGAGAGGACACGCAACAACTGCTGTGAATTATACCTGGTAGGACACGCACACAAATGCTACAAATTATACCTGGTAGGACACTCACACAAATGCTGCGAATTATACCTGGTAGGACACTCACACAAATGCTGCGAATTATACCTGATAGGACATGCACAGTTCAAATCTAGGCTGAGGCACATAAACAAAGTCCACAACTGCAGAGTTCCCAAAAGACACTAAGTTTATTACGCTCGAGCATGGTGCCCCCTTGCTAGCCAGGAGGGGACCCTGAATACAGGTTATATACTTTTTAGCAAAACATGTTGCCCTCGTGCATCGGAAACCTTAGCCAATAAACAAACCCTTGTATTATCTACCACCTATCCCTGCTTGGTGCATTCCTCGTGCTATACCAGTATGTTAATTACACAGCATGGTCCTAAAGCCATGCATCAGTAACCTTTATTATCAGGATGGGAGGCCTCACATCAAGGCCAAGAGACAGGGAGTTAGAGACTGACAAAAAACAGATACTGGGAGTCAAGGCAGGCTGGAGACAAGGAGGAGGATTTTCACAGGGATTCAGTATCTAAGGATCACTCCTCCTGGTGTATGATGTGCTGGCATTTAAACAATGGAGGGCCCCAAACCAAAATGGAGTCACATGTGCTAACTTTTCCTTAACAGTCCTCCCTTTCTTTTTGTATGTCAGTAAACTATATTGGGGCTGAGTAACCGCGCTGCAGGGTTAGCAACTGCCGACAGCACATACTGTAGCATTGTAGGCATACAAAAAATAACGCAAAAACAATAACAGTCAAAAAAAGTAAATACAAAATACGCCGTCCCCAAGTCCCCACCTCTGGTAGCCATGAGGTGAGCCAGTCCCAGACCTCCTGGAAACCGGCGTTGGTAATGTCGAGGCTGATGTGGTGGAATAGGGCTGCCTGTTGCTTGAGGATGTGGATGTTAGTTTCCACCCTATGGTGCTAATTTACAAATACACAACAGCTTGAGTTGACCAGAGCACAAACCCCGCCCTGATTTGCAAGGAGATAACCCAAAGCTAGGCGGTTTTGCAATGTACTTTGGGATAGCTGGGTGACTTCAATTTGAAGGGCAGATAGAGCATCTGCAGTAGCATTTGCCATTAGTTTCAAAGCAGCTGAAATGTTAACTATAGCTTTTTTCAGCTCGCTTACTCCCAACCATGGCAGAAACCAACACACAAAGGAGTGAAAGCCTTTGGGCTGTTGAGGAAGGGTGTTTAAAGGAATACTTCGTCGGTCCCTCCATACTAGATTGCGGATCTCTCCCCGGGTCAGGGTCTGGTGTACTGTCACGGCAGGTACTATAGCCCCTAAGGTACATGTACCACACCATCCTGCTGGGAGAACCTTATAGGCTGTGTGATTGCATAACCAATACCAGCCAGAGCCCTCGGGGACTGGCCACGGGGTCCTGGAGTAGGTAGAGGGGCCTCCCACACCAAAGCTGATTTGGGTGGTGTCCTTGCACCCACAAAATTCCGTACAAAAACTGTATTTTCTATGCCCTTAAGTCGTGACACACATAAAGCATAATTACCCTGGGCCACCATATCAATAGACCATATTTGGATTGTAACATTCCAGTTAAATGTAGTGTTTGCCCATAGCTTAGTTTGGAGTGTTCGATTAAGGGGGAAAGATACCCCTACCAATGGGATGCCCTGACCTAAATATGTGGGGGTATGAATACAAACCCAACACTGTGTTCGATTTACACCCTGTTTGATAGCGCGGGTTAAATTTAAGAAGCTATTGCCCTCCCATCCTTGTACTGGACTTGAGAATAGGGAGAGGACCCCCCAGGCAAACCATACCAATGTCGACATCCTCCCCTGTACCATACAAAAAACACTACCCCCAATGTAAGTCCAATAAACAGGAACACAAAAAGTCCTGGTAGGCTGTGAAGGTCCCAGTAGCTGTAAAGCTTAGTCCATGGGTTGGTTGTGGTGTTCATTCGTTAAGTGGCTAGTACAATGGCTTGTTAGGGTTAGGTGGGGGTCCGAGCGCCAACTTAATGTAGCTATGATGGATTCAGGAACCTTTACCTGCAAAGGAGTGGTGGCAGATGGTGGGAGTAATGTTCATGGCTGTAAGGTGTTTTTGGTATTTATACTTGCCTACAAGAACAGGTTCCAGCCTCTGGAATAAACCTACCCCACCACTTCACTTCACACTCCCAAGAATACATCCCACAACTTTTTCCCTGCCAATGTACAATGCTCCATCTTTGCCATCAAGGGCAATTCTCAGTGTCTTTTGCAGTCAGGAATCCTTGGATTTTGGTGGTTTTAGCAGAGCAGGCGTTTCTTCTTTTTTCTTGGAACAGTCATGGTTTCGCATTATACAGGGGAGAGGTTACTAGCACGTCACCCTGTAGTGCTTTGGTTTCTTTAGCAAATACTGAATGCAGGTTAGCTTTGTCAGTGGACAAGGGAAAGGTTACTACCACTTCACCTTGTTTTTTTTTCCTGATGTCCAAAAGGAGGAAAGAAAAAAAACCTAGAAGGAGGGACAGGCTGATCAGTAGCTGAAGTGAAGTCATCTCGAGGTGGAGGGGTCTTTTTGCAGTAAGAAGCATGGGTCCAGGCAGTCAGTCCTTGGCACTTCACAGCGGTGTTGGTAGTTAGCAGGACTTAATAAGGGCCTTTTCAGCATGGGGCCAGAGTAGTCTTTTGTTGATGGACCTTTATGTAGACCCAGTTACCTGGTTTTAACAAATGGCGGGTTTGCTTAGGATTCTTGAAGCAGGACTTCTTTTACCTGTAAATACAGAGACCTAACACATTTTATTAATGTCTGACAGTGTGTTGCAGATCTCACAGCTCCTTGGGCACATTTAAGCCCCCCTCTTTCTTGGCTGTTAGCCAAATCCTAGCTGTGAGTAGTGTCCTTGGGCAGGCCAGTGTCTTATCTTTGGACTGAGCCTGCCAGGTACAGCGTTGAATTAGCTCGTCCTCCATTTTATTTCTTTTCCCCTTCTTGGCTTTTATTAACCTGCAAAGGAAACTTTTACTTTTTACTTATACACCTTTGTTTAAAAAGAAACACATGTACATTGCCCATTATACAACACTTTAGTCTTATTGTATAACGTATGCCACATACACCCTTCTAGGAAAATGACTTTATTACAGAGCTTTGGAGCAACAAGACAGGACAAGCACACCCACTTTTGAGGAGTCCACTTGGTACAACCTCTGGTGTTTAATAGCTTTCCACCCTTCCCAGCCCTCTGGCTAGAAATGTGAGGTAGCCAGAAGGATCTCATGTATAATATGGGGAGTGGGTTAACCTTTCATGTCCTTGCTTCCAAAGACTGTTGGTGTGCAAATTTTAACAACAATTTTTTTAATTAAAAGATTTGGCCAATGAATTTTTTTTTTACTTAAGCAAATGTATTAAACTTTAGTATATCACATGTTTTTGATATTATCCAAACACTTTGTATTTCAAGTTGAATAAAACAAGTATTTGCATTTTGATTTAACCCTTCTATTTAGTTTTAAACTAAACTGTCCTATGAAAAATTAAACACAGCAATTCTGGCCACAAGACAAACACCAGAAGACAGGACATAGAACACAGAACAGAATTTCTATTGTGCCAGTAAATTCATGAGATGTTGATTTGCTTTTCAGCTGGCATCAGTTTTTTCTGATTTTCTGAAAGACAAAAAAACCACAGATCTACCCCTTTTGGGCAGTCAGTCATTGCTTAAAATATTTCCTTTTTATACAAATACCCTTGTTAATTGCAGGCAAAACAGAGGAATTACCCATATTTTCTTGTATTTGTTTTATAGGCAGCCCAGGTTTTAGTGGCCTTTACCTTAGCAGTTAGGTAATTTACATTAAAACAAATGCTTTCCGGCTTGCTTTTGGATCCACAGGTTAAAGATTCTTACTTTAAAAAGGGCACAATAAATTTTACCAGACTTTTGATTGCCTTTTCCTTTTAACTTCTGCTGTCAAACACACAGTGACCTGAAAAGGAAGACACCACCTATTGTAGCCCCTTGGAGCCTAATAAGATATTAATTAAGTAGCACTGTATAATTGCATTTCTTTGGAAAAGGGCCCATTTTTTCCAAAATGGCTGCAAAGAAACCAAGAATTCTTTTTCTTTCCAGTATTTCACAAAGTTTAACTGCTTAATTCTTTCCAGCAACTAAAGAGTTAACCTTTTACTTTTCTTTCTTAAATCACTTGCTTATTTCCCAAAACGACACCCAATTAACTTAGATTTTATCATTCCAAGTATTATTCCGGGATTTACGTTTTCCATTCCTGTAATTATTTACTTCTCTTTTTTTACTATGACCTCCAAGTTTCCAACCTGTTTTCCAATCTCTCTATCTGTTGCCTGCCCGCTTGGGCCCGATCCTGTTTTTTTTCTCTGAACTGTCCCTTCCATGAGCACCAGCTTTGTTTCACTACCAAATTAACAAGGAGGGTGGGCTTTTTAACTAGCCCCCAGCCCTCCTGGTCTCTTTTTTTAAAATATTTTCACTTACAAGGGCTACCCGAGTCCTCCCCACATGAGGCTTGTCACCTGGACAGAAAGCACAGCTAATTAGCAAGCAAGGAGGTGACAGGCATAAGTCAGAAAGCCGAGGGTAAGCGGAGGAGGAGCAGAAGCAGGCATAGCACAGAGCGGGGCTGGAGACCCCTGAGATGAATAAGAAAAGGAGGAGGAAAGAGGACGTCCTTTCGCATGCACATAAGCCCAGTTTTCCCATACATACCAATAATCCATCTGGGCTGGAGCTTTGTTTTCCAGCCTTTTCCTAAGCGCTGTTCATTTTTCTCCAGCAAAGGAACCATCCGGTGACCAGTCAAAAGGTGTTTGAGTTGTTAGTGCTGGCCTCTCAACCTTGCACAAGATTACAGCTTTTTTTTTACCTAACCCATGGGTACCAGAAATATTCCCCCAATTCTTGATAATTTCAGCCAAAGGGGTCCCCTTACTTACAATCTACCCAGAACCCATAATCGGCTACCAAAAGGACACCAAATGTGCCACCTTTTCGCCTAAACGATGGCTCACCCCCTCCCCTCCTCGGAGTTCTCAAGGGTGAACTCACCCTGTGCCGGCTGGAGCTGTCCAAGAGGAGGATTGTAGTCTCGCTTGTTGGGGCGAGCCTAGAGTCCCTTCGTGGTCGCCAAAACTGTTACGAATTACACCTGAGAGGATACGCACACAACTGCTGCAAATTACACCTGGTAGGACACGCACACCAATGCTGCAAATTATACCTGATAGGACACGCACAGTTCGAATCTAGGCTGAGGCACATAAACAAAGTCCACTACTGCAGAGTTCCCAAAAAGACACTAAGTTTATTATGCTCGAGCACGGTGTCCCCCTGCTAGCCAGGAGGGGACCCTGAATACAGATTATACAAAGGTTATATACTTTTTAGCAAAGCATGTTGCCTCGTGCATCGGAAACCTTAGCCAATAAAGAAACCCTTGTATTATCTACCACCTATCCCTGCTTGGTGCATTCCTCGTGCTATACCAGTATGTTAATTACACAGGTTGGTCCTAAAGCTGTGCATCAGTAACCTTTATTATCAGGATGGGAGGCCTCACATCAAGGCCAAGAAACAGGGAGTTAGAGACTGACAAAAACCAGATACTGGGAGTCAAGGCAGGCTGGAGACAAGGAGGATGATTTTCACAGGGATTCAGTATCTAAGGATCACTCCTCCTGGTGTATGATGTGCTGGCATTTAAACAATGGTGGGCCCCAAACCAAAATGGAGTCACATGTGCTAACTTTTCCTTAACAGGCAGCTCCCATTTGGTGCGAGGGGTGCAGGTGGGAATGTGGGGGAAGGGGGTGCACGAGTTCCCATTTGCTGCTTAGAGTGGGGTTGGGAATGTGGGGGGTGCAAGAGTCAGGGCACGGGGTGTGTGGGGGTTGGGTATGTGGGTGTAGGAGTCAGGGCAGGGGGTTGGGGGTGTGTGAGGAGGGTGCAGGAGTCAGGGCATGGGGTGTGGGGGAGGCTGGATATGTGTGGAGTGCTGGAGTCAAGGCTGGGGTTGTGGGGCGGTGCAGGGGTCTGGGCAGAGGGCTGGAAGTGTGTGTGGGGGTGGAGAGTCAGGGAAGGGGCTGGGGTGTGTGTGAGAAGGGTGCAGGGGTCAGGGAAGGGGGCTGGGGTGTGTGTAGTAGGGTGCAGGGGTCAGGACAGAGGGCTGGGAGTGTGTGTGGGGGTGCAGGGGTCAGGGCAGGGGGCTGGGGTGTGGGGGAGTGCAGGGGTCAGGGCGCGTGTGGTAGGGTGCAGGGTCAGGGCAGAGGGCTGGGGGTGTGGGCTGGGGTCATGGGGGTGCTCCCAGCCCCCTGCCCAGAGGCTCATGGCAGGGGGCTGGAGGGGATATGCCCTGATTCCACCCCCCATCCCCACGGCCCCATCCCCACCTCATCTCCATGTCCTCCCCAGAGCAGCAAGCATGCTGTGGCTCCGCTACTCCCCATCCTGTGCAAGGGCCATCAGCTGATGGGTGGCAGAGAGGGGGAGGGGCAGGACCCCAGCACGGTGGGGGAAGAGGTGGGGGAGGGGGATCTTGCCTGCCCTGCAGCAGCAGCCGGTAGGACCAAGCTTCTTCACTCTGCCCCGCTCGGGGGTGGAGAAGAGCGGACCAGGGTGGGCAGGATTTTTAATGGCTCACTGCTGCCTGCCGGGGTCCCGGCCTGGGTTCCGCAGCAGGCTGAGCGGGGCCGGCGGCTGGGACCAGGCAGGCAGCAGCGTGCCATTAAAAATCGGCTCGCGTGCAATCTTTGGCACGCATGCCATAGGTTGCCAACCCCAGTGTTAGATCCTTTACATTGTTTAGAGGTGGGCAATATTAAAAGAAAACAAACAAGTCTTTTGCCCATAATATTTACTGCAGTATTTTCTGGATATACAGTGGGGCAGCAATATATATTTGTGGTGCCCATTACTATCTCAAAAGAGGCTTTGATTTTAAAATGTTTCATTTCAGATTACTGGAATTGTTCTATTTTGATTTTGACTTTGATATTACATTATATTGTTGTATTATAATTCATAATATAATGCAATAAAGTCAAAACAAAATCGTGTTTTAAAATGAAAAAGTTGAAATAAAATGTTTTGACACTTATCAAAATGCATCATTTGATTTATTTCTGCATGGAATTTTGTCATAATCAACATGTTTTTGTGTAAGGTTTCAGTTTTGTCATATCAACATTTTCTGATGGAAAACTGTTCTGTTGGAAAATTATCGAGCAGCTATACTAACCAACTTCTTATTCTTTAGATAGCTAGATTATTTGAATATGTTGTGGTTGAATTTACTTTTTAAAAAATCCTCTTCTCCTAAACTTCTCGCAAAATGTGCAAGGAAAAGTCTGCACAAAATGGCACAAGCTCACCCTAGATTTCCAGTGATCCTATTCACAGCCACACCTGAAGTGCCAGCTGCCAGTCTCGTTATGTGTTATATGGTTTACTATTTTGTATTTGAATTTCAAAACTATGAAAGCATGAAGACACATTTCCTTCCAATAAACAATCCTCCAAGAGCAACATAATAACAAGCATTGACAACGTTAATAGCACCAAATTTTATAAATGTAAGGGGGGAGGGGAAAGCAAGGGGGGGAAATAGCTCAATGGAAGGAAAATTGAAAGTAGAGTTTTGTTATTTTCATAGAATATAAAGCCAGAGGGACTATTGTGATTGTCTATTCTGACCTCCTGTATATCACACAGGGGCCATAGATCTTCCCCACAATAATTCCTAAAACAGATCTTTTAGAAAATTCTTGATTTAAAAATTACCATTCATGGAGAATCCACCACATCACTTAGTAAATTGTGCCAATAGTTAATGTAGGGTGTAATGTGTAGAATGTATATTTTAGCTGTTGGGACATGTGAAAAGATACCTGCTTGTTCGGTAAGGAAAGAAGAGCCAAGTAAAATGCTGAGTCAGCAATTCAATCAGGTAACCAACTGAGTTTACAAGCTAATCTTGGTGCTAGGTAGAGAAAGAGTTTATACAATATATATATAATAACTTTCTAACAATGTATATAAAGTGAGCACCTGGATCTGGGTGTGCACTTGCATTTAACCTTGTTCTGTGCCCTGTTTTGGTGGACTGATCTCTCACTGAAACAGCAAATAAGCACTTACTTCTTTTGCTCAAGAGTCTGTGAACCTGTGCAGGGAAAGAACCTGTCAACAATTAATTATTCTCACTGATAAAAATGTAGGCCTTATTTCCTATCTGAATTTGTCTAGCTTCAACTTGCAGCCATTGGATCATGTTAGACCATTCTCTGTTAGACTGAAGAGTCCATCCTTAAGTATTTGTTCCCTGTGTAGGTACATATAGGCTAATCAAGTCACCCCTTAACCTTCTCTTTGTTAAGCTAAGTGAATTGAGCTCCTTGAATTTATCACTGAAAGGCATGTTTTCTAATCCTTTAACCATTTTTTGTGGTTCTTCTCTGAACCCTCTATAGTTTATCAACATCCTTCTTGAATTGTGGACACCATAACTGCGCACTGTATTCCATCAATGGTTGTACCAGTGCCAAATACAGAGGTAAAATAATCTCTCTTCTCTTACTTGAGATTTCCCTGTTTATGCATTTAGGACCTCATTAGCCCTTTTGACCACAGAATCACTCTAGGAGCTCATGTTCAGTGGATTATCCACCATGACAACCAAGTATCTTTTAGAAACAGTGCTTCCCAGGATAGAGTCCCCCATCCTTTAAGTGTGGACTATATTCTGTATGTTCCTATATGTATACCTGTACATTTATCCATATTAAAACACACATCTTTGCTTGCACCTAGCTTACAAAGTGATTCAGATCAGTCTGTATCAGTGACTTGTCCTCTGAAATGGTTGCCTAAGCATGAAGGGGCATACGAATATTTAGTGTATCTGGCACATAAATACCTTGCAGCTCCGGCTACAAAAGTGCCATGAGAACACCTGTTCTCATTTTCAGATGACATTGTTAATAAGAAGCAGGCAGCAGTATCTCCCATAAATGTAAACAAACTAGTTGGTCTTAGTGATTGGCTGAACAAGGGGTAGGAATTAATGGACTTGTAGGCTCTAAAGTTTTATATTGTTTTGTTTTTGAGTGCAGTTATGTAACAAAGTCTACATTTCTAAGTTACACTTTCATGATAAAGAGATTGCACTACAGTACTTATCTGAGGTGAATTGAAAAATAGTATTTCTTTTATCATTTTTACAGTGCAAATATTTGTAATAAAAATATATATAAAATGAGCACTGCACAGGTCATGTCCTGTGTTGTAACTGAAATCAATATATTTGAAAATGCAGAAAACATCCAAAAATATTTAAATAAATGGTATTCTATTATTAACAGTGCAATTAAGCACAATTAATTTTTTAAATTGCTTGACAGTCCTAATTACAGTGATTAAAAATGAGCCAAATGCAACTCTGCTGTAACTCCATTAAAAAGAATGGATTAACATTTAGCCCTCTATGTGATTTGTTTTATCTGAGAGATCAGGTAGGTGAAGCAACGTCTTTTATTGGACGAGCTCCTGTTGGCGGAAGAGACAAGCTTTCAAGCTTCACAGAGCTCTTCTTCAGATCTCTCATGTCTTGGGACCAACAGTTACAACACACTGCAAATATTTGTCTTACTGTTGTTTCTTCTTAATCTTGGTAGCTCTAATTTGTGTGTGTTTGTGTGTTGAGAGGTGTCATAAATATAAAGGGAAGGGTACCACCTTTCTGTACACAGAACTATAAAATCACTCCTGGCCAGAGGCAAAATCCTTTCACCTGTAAAGGGTTAAGAAGCTAAGATAACCTCACTGGAACCTGACCAAAATGACCAATGAGGAGACAAGTTACTTTCAAAGCTGGAGGGGGGGTGAGGGACAAAGGGTCTGTCTTTCTGTGTGTGATGCTTTTGCTGGGAACAGATTAGGAATGCTCTTCAGAACTTCTGTTAAATTAGTAAATAATCTAGCTAGAAATGCGTCAGATTACCTTTTGTTAAATGGCTGGTAAAATAGGTTGTGCTGAATGAAATGTATATTCCTGTTTTTGTGTCTTTTTGTAACTTAAGGTTTTGCCTCGAAGGATTCTCTGTGTTTTGAATCTGATTACCCTGTAAGGTATTTACCATCCTGATTTTACAGAGGTGATTCTTTTACTTTTTCTTTAATTAAAATTCTTCTTTTAAGAACCTGATTGCTTTTTCATTGTTCTTAAGACCCAAGGATTTGGGTCTGTGTTCACCTATGCAAATTGGTGAGGATTTTTATCAAGCCTTCCCCAGGAAAGGGGGTGTAGGGCTTGGGGGGATATTTTCGGGGGACGACGTCTCCAAGTGGGCTCTTTACCTGTTCTTTGTTAAACACGCTTGGTGGTGGCAGCATAGGGTTCAAGGACAAGTCAAAGTTTGTACCTTGAGGAAGTTTTTAACCTAAGCTGGTAAGAATAAGCTTAGGGGGTCTTTCATGCAGGTCCCCACATCTGTACCCTAGAGTTCAGAGTGGGGAAGGAACCTTGACAAGGGGATACAGTTGGAGTGGATGGCAATGAGGTAGAAGACTAAAATGTTGAAATTGGAATGAGGTGAATGAAGTCACTTGAAATTCTGGAAGGGGATGTGACTTCTGTACTGACACATGTATTTCTAGAAATGCTGACCAAAAACATTCTGAAACACTGATAAACTTACAAATGCTGAAAATATTTTATTTCTTCACTAAAACACTGGGAATAATGTACCAGAGAAAGAGGCAGAGAGATCTATACAGGATTTTTCTGATTCTGGAGGACAATTCATTTTGCAACTCGTTCTGCTATTAATGGGAACTTTTATCAAGGTTAAATATCTCAGTTAGGTTCTTGTCATAGCCAGCAACAAAGATTATTGGATCTGTAGGCAGGCCCAAATCCAGAATTCAAATAAGACTATATAGAACATATGCCCAATAATAATTCAGAGGATGACTCTACCATCATACATATATTAATGCACCATTCATTTCTTCACCTGTCCAGCATTTAGTTATGTGCCTACTTTCTACATTCTTACCAGGACCCAATGGATTGGAAATAGGATTTTATATTCTCTTCATCTTCTGGGTGAATTTAACTACCCTGGCCATAATTTCACTTCCTACTTTAATATCTATATCTACCTTGATCTATTCACACTATGCAAATTCTTGGTTTTGTGGGGTTTTTTCAGTTGTAAATTCAAGGGGTTTTTAAAAAATATTTCTCCCTATTTTTTCCATTATTTCAAATACATTATTACTGAGTTTGATACATACCTAGGTAGTGGACAAATAAAGACAAAATGAAATACTTGGGTGGGATTCGTCCTCCCTCTTCACCTTGCTTTGGCCTGTACATGCTTTATAGATATTGTGCATAAGGCCAAGGGGCATTCTGGCCTCCTACAGGCCTTGGAACAGGCTGTGTGTTGTAGTGTAAACCAGATGTACTGCAATTTCTTTGAGTATTAACAATCTTTTATTCAGGCAACACACACATTTTGGCAATAATCACTGTTGCCAACATCACAACCCGGGAACAGCCGCACATCTGCTTGTTTAGCTATGTGCCTATTCCCTCTAGTGACTGGTTTGTTATACAGATTATAACAGTGTGCAGTGGACATGGCTGGGGCATCAGAGAGGGAGTGTCAAGGGTTGGCCCATACACAGGATTTTACAGCCATTCCAGGTTGTGCTCTCAAGCCACAGGCAAATTTGGACAAGCTGCTATATCTTAGAGCAGCCTCCAGGGCTATCTAAGTTACATTAGGAAGTGTTTTAGACACTGGATCAGCCTGAAATCAGGAGGTCAAAAGGGAAGCTTAAGGCACTTATGCCAGCTAATGCCCAGTGTTGTGCCTTTTGTGATGGCACAAGGCATGCTGCATGCCATTACCTCACAGGGTCTGACTGTCCTGCCCAGAATAAGCAATTTTGAAATGGATAGCTGGCTATGCTGCCCTCCCACTTTCTCCTCATAAGACTCTATGGGTAAGGTGGCCCTTTCCTGGCAGTCTCAGCCCCTAAAATTCTGAGTTTGGAGAGAACGGCCATATGGTGACCTCATAACAATGAAGGGAGAAAGATGCAGGCCACCACTGTCCAAAGAAAGACAAGATGACTGCAGTGTGAGGTCTGACGGGGAGGGTGTGACACTCTGTACCTCGGAGGAACACCCTGCACCCCCATGTTCATCCTTATAATATAATTGTGTGGTATCCAATGCAAAGTTTGTCATGTCAGGTGTCTTCAGAAGGCTCATGATGCACTGTTGTTATAGTAATGTTATAGGTTGTAATTTCATGTATACAATTATGAGGCTGAAAATGTGTCCTCATGGCTTAAACAAGCTCAGGCAAAATGCTCCAGGAGCAGAGGGGCAGTCCACACCTCATCATGGCATGTGTGGGACAAACCCAGCCCAGCCTCACAGGAACAAAGGACACTGGCCTAAGCAGCAACAAGGGATCTGTTGGACTCTCCAGTGAGTCACGCCTCTTCCCTTGGTCAGTTTGGGACTATGATGAGGTAATGCTCACCTGACTCTAAGGGAGGGGGGTGCAGCAAAGTCAAGAGGGAAGAAATAACATGATAAAAGGGAGAGATGTTTGCCACGCTCTCTCCCTTCCTCCTCCATCTACAGACACCACCACCAAGCAACTGAAGTGCTGATGAAAGGGGAGAGCCCGGCTGAAGGGCAACCAGCCAGCCTTTGGTGAGAAGCATCTAAGTTTTTAAGGGCACTGAAAGTGTTAAGATCAGATTAGAATGTGTTTTGCTTTTATTTCATTTGACCAAATCTGACTTGTTATGCTTTGACTTATAATCACTTAAAATCTATCTTTTGTAGTTAATAAATTTGTTTGTTTATTCTACCTGAAGCAGTACGCTTGGTTTTAAGCGTATCAGAGATTCCCCTTGGGATAACAAGCCTGGCTCATATCAATTTCTTTGTTAAATTGACGGACTCATATAATCTTGTATCCTGTCTTCTGACAATGGCCAATGCCAGGTGTCCCAGAGGGAATGAACGGAACAGGTAAACATCAAGTGATCCATCCCCTGTTGCTCATTCCCAGCTTCTCGCAGACAGAGGCTAGAGACACCATTCCTACCCACATTGTCTAATAGCCATTGATGGACCTATCCTCCATGAATTTATCTACTTCTTTTTTTAATCCTGTTATGGTTTTGGCCTTCACAACATCTTCTGGCAAGGTGTTAGGACTCTTCCTAAAGATTACTGAGATGGGTGGACTTAATTGTGTATTAAGGCTGTGATGATTGGGTGAGCCTCTGTCAAGGTTCCTCCCCCACTCTGAACTCTAGGGTACAGATGTGGGGACCTGCATGAAAAACCTCCTAAGCTTATCTTTACCAGCTTAGGTCAAAACTTCCCCAAGGTACAAAATATTCCACCCGTTGTCCTTGGATTGGCCGCTACCACCACCAAACTAATACTGGTTACTGGGGAAGAGCTGTTTGGACGCGTCCTTCCCCCCAAAATACTTCCCAAAACCTTGCACCCCACTTCCTGGACAAGGTTTGGTAAAAAGCCTCACCAATTTGCCTAGGTGACTACAGACCCAGACCCTTGGATCTTAAGAATAATGAACAATCCTCCCAACACTTGCACCCCCCCTTTCCTGGGAAATGTTGGATAAAAAGCCTCACCAATTTGCATAGGTGACCACAGACCCAAACCCTTGGATCTGAGAACAATGAAAAAGCATTCAGTTTTCTTACAAGAAGACTTTTAATAAAAAAAGAAGTAAATAAAAATAAAGAAATCCCCCCTGTAAAATCAGGATGGTAGATATCTTACAGGGTAATTAGATTCAAAAACGTAGAGAACCCCTCTAGGCAAAACCTTAAGTTACAAAAAAGATACACAGACAGAAATAGTTGTTCTATTCAGCGCAATTCTTTTCTCAGCCATTTAAAGAAATCATAATCTAACACATACCTAGCTAGATTACTTACTAAAAGTTCTAAGACGCCATTCCTGGTCTATCCCCGGCAGAAACCAGCATATAGACAGACACACAGACCCTTTGTTTCTCTTCCTCCTCCCAGCTTTTGAAAGTATCTTGTCTCCTCATCGGTCATTTTGGTCAGGTGCCAGCGAGGTTACCTTTAGCTTCTTAACCCTTTACAGGTGAGAGGAGCTTTCCCCTGGCCAGGAGGGATTTCAAAGGGGTTTACCCTTCCCTTTATATTTATGACAGCCTCAAAGGCTGGAATGGTTAGGATCTGAATTTAAGAATAACTATGTGGGCCAAACCAGAAACTTTTTATTGTCACCCTGTAACTTTTGTGATGCCTGTTTCTTCCAGCACTGATTTAATTGTTTAATTACAGGCACATGAATCACCTGAATGAGAGTTTCTCTCAGTTATTTGTCTCCTGGTACTACTGCATTGAATTGTGCCACTCACAATCTACTGACCCCTAGAGAAAAAGAAACTTAATTTATGTTAGGGAAGATTGCAGCTAATCAGCATCATGAATTAAAGTTTAAAATTGCAAAAGGTATTTCAGGGGTTTAGGTGAAGCCTTTAGGGAAAGTTTAGTTGAATACAAACCATCACAAAACAACTCATGTCATTTACATTTCTGTAAGACCAACATCTATGTCTAGACTCTGCAACGGCCTATTATATCTTAAGTCATTTTTATGCTATTCTTTTTGCATGTATGAAAAAGAAAAAGAGTGGTCATTGTGGTGCTGTTTATTTTTAATATCCTCTATTTATTATTTATGGAGTGATTTGCCTGCATATCAGAATTATACTTTGTGTCAACACTTCCTGTGAGTTATAATATGGAATTGTGCAAGCTCTAAAATTCCTGTACGGGACATTACAGCATCTCCAAGCTCACAAACATTCTAATGTGGTATATGATATATGTGTAGGAAATAAATTTATAGTGGAGCTTCCTGAAATGAGTTTTGGAACATAAGGCAGATAGGGGGGGAAAGGTAAAAGATCACTATAATTTTTATTATGCTTCCAATAAATACTTCTGCTTTTTTTTTCTAATTAACATTCAGCAACCGTGTAGTGTCCTAGTGTAAGGAGAAAACATGCCTAAACAACTGCCCGCAGCTGGAATACCAATTGTTATGGTCATTGCTGAAAGTGGCTGTAAGACCTTTGTAACAGCCTTAGCACAAATAACAGACCAGGATGGGAGAGTAAAGTGAGTGACCACAAGGCGTAAACATGAACAAGTTATGTAATACTAACAAATTGGATATAAGAAGAGGAAGAAATCTGAGCTCGGTGGACACTTGAACATTTGGATACCTCTCAAGTTCCCCTGCAGATGAAAGGCTGGCCACTGGCTGTTTACAGTTATCCAAGCGTGACATCCTCAAGACCCTGGGGTGCTATACTAACCTGTTGTGGATGTGTTTAAGTGCTGGAGACTAAATAAAATAAAAGCTTTGGGTGAAAGCACTTTTGTTTGCCTCCTTGCATCAACTATCAATCAGCCAGACGGCCGTGTCCCATGATTTATTTCCTGCCATCACCTCACAAAGAGTAAAGTTACCGTAAACCTTTGGTTCAGCAAAACCCCAGGTAACACCATAGTGTTACACCTGATCTAACAAAGCACTTGAGCACCTATGGAACTTTAAGCTTGTGATGAGTCCTGTTGAAATAAAGTTATATGTATGCTTATGTGTTTTGCTGTATCAGGGTCCCAGCCATCAATGTTGAGTACATTGGGAACAATGGCCAGTATGCCCCAACTCATGGAGAAATTCAGGAGAGGAGCAGAGGCGACTAAAAGGCAGGAAAAGCTGAGAGCTTCTTTTGAGGCATCTACAGAAAGAGACTACTGGAACGATGGGGTTTGGAGGATGAGAGGTCTCGAAACCCAGTAGATCCTGGAATAAACAGGAAGGGGATCCTCCCACTGGTAAACAGTTCCTCCAGTCTTGATATATAATATATAGCTCAGCTCTGAATTAACTGTCTCCCATATCTCCACATAGAAATCTGGTGTGTCTTTGGAGGCTACCAGGACAGAAGGAAGAGGCTTCCTATCAACTGCAGTGGATTCAGTATTTCATCCTTAAAGTTCAAGGACTTCCGTGCAGACCAAGGATGGGGAAAGGAATGGTGATGGGGAAAAGTATTCTCTTCCATGCCGACAGGGTGAGGTTGCTTGTAATGGAGATACTACAGAGCAAAATGATGGGGCAATTCTGTACCAATTGGGGCTGCATAAAACAAAGGGATTTCATTAGGAGATCCAATAACCTTGGACAGAATAACTCATAATTGCCTAATCCTATCAAAGAATCCTTTCCTGAAAGCGCTCTGCATGTAGCATTCCTACTGACTTCAATAGGAGTTCTACAGAGGAAGTGTTTGGAGTATAGGGCCCTCAGTAATTAGCAATTGTGTGTGCTCTTAAAGGAGATGGGTTGGATACAGACTTCTAAAATGTATTTACAGTATTTTTTTCATTGTTAAATATATTTATTCATTTGTAATATAGGAAACAAAGAGTTCAGGGTCAGTGAAGAGGAATGAAGGATGACATTTACCAACTGTACTTACAAAGGTTACAGAATCTTGCATATCTGACCTGGATTCTGAAGAAAAATGGGCCATTTTCTCAGCCAGTGTAAATCAGCTTAGTTCTTTGCTGATCTACATGACTGAGGATCTGGCCCCAAACGCTCAGCCAATTTTTTTGCAACAGATATCAGTCATTCCATTCTCTGTTACTGTAACAGCTCTTTAGTGGACATGGACTATAAATGCAATTTGTTTAGTCATCTATCTGGTATGACAAATGGTAGACATGATCAAGGAACATAATGAAACGCATGCCATAAGTTGTTTCTCATGCAAGCAAAATGTGCATTACTATAGTGCAGTGGTTCCCAAACTTATTCCACCGCTTGTGCAGGGAAAGCCCCTGGCGGGCCGGGCTGGTTTGTTTACCTGCCGCATCCGCAGGTTTGGACAGTTGCGGCTCCCAGTGGCCACGGTTCGCTGCTTCAGGCCAATGGGATGTGCTGGAAGTGGCATGGGCAGAGGGACTTACTGGCCGCTGCTTCCAGCGGCTCCCATTGGCCTGGAGCAGCAAACTGCAGCCAGTGGGAGCCGCGATCGTTCAAACCTGTGGACGCGGCAGGTAAACAAACTGGCTCGGCCTGGCAGGGGCTTTCCCTGCACAAGCGGCGGAATAAGTTTGGGAACCACTGCTATAGTGAATACATTAACTAAATTCATTATATTTAGATTAACTGTTGATTCTTCAAAGAAAAATGGCAGCTTTGGCACCACTCAGACATTGTTGAAGCTGAGTGGCAGAGCTGTCTCTGTGCTGATTGTATTATGAACAATAAAACATGTAATACGTATAAATAGTATTGAATGAGAAGTAAAAGTAATTGTAAATAGTATAAAAATGCAGAATTACCTGAAGTAAGAGAGTAAAAGACTCTTATGGCACATAGCAAATGAGGAGTGCCTCAATACACAGACTATCTCCTTCTAAGCAATTAAGTATAGTATTCAGAGGGATAGCCATGTTAGTCTGTATCAACAAAAACAATAAAGAATCCTTGTGGCACTTTAGAGACTAACAAATTTATTTGGACATAAGCTTTCGTGGGCTATAACCAACTTCATCAGATGCATGGAGTGAAAAATATAGTAGGCAGGTATAAATATACAGAACATGAAAAGATGGGAGTGGCCTTACCAAGTGCGGGGGGGGGGTCAGTAATTTCCCCCCACCTTCTCTATAGATTTCTTAAAAATATAACTCCCTGAGGGACTCTATTCAGACTCTGGAGGCATAAAGGACATTGGGAATTCAGAGTCTGGATCACCTCACAGCAGTCTAGTGCAGGGATCAGCAACCCTCGGCCCATGCCACTTCCCGCAGCCCCCATTGGCCTGGAATGGTGAACCGTGGCCTGTGGGACCTGCAATCGGCCGAACCTGCAGATGCTGCAGGTAAACAAACCATCCCAGCCCACCAGCGGATTTTCTGAGGGGCTGTGTGCCAAAGGTTGCTGACCCCGGTCTAGTGAGTGGCAAAGAGGTGTGACAGGGGTATCAAGGAGGCATGCTAGAGGAAAGGAGACTTGTCCAGTGGTTAGCATATATTGATAGTCTCTGACAAGTCATTTATGTCAAAGTTTTTTTGTCAAAGTTTTAAACTGGATGCCTAAAATTAGGGACCTGAATCCATTTTTATATAAATAAATAAATGTCCTGATTTTCAGAAGTGCTGAACACCCACAATAACCATTCCAATTAATAGGAGCTGCAAGTGTTCAACACCCAGAAATTAGGCATATAAATAGATGTCCTGATTTCAGAGAGTCCCTGTGCCTGATTCTGCTACAGGATGCATAGGAGCAGTCCCACTGTATTCTATGATATTATTCAGAAGCAAACAGTTACTTGTGCACAAGTCCTTGCGGAGTGGAGTCCGAGTGTATACCTTGTTTCTTACAAGCTTTGTTGATGTAGCCTGTAAAATATACAAGGTGAGGTGCTCTGGAACAAGGAAGTTACAGACTCTGCTGGCATAGATTATTGGGACTACTAACCAAATAGTAGAGCTAGAAGTTTACAAGCTCTACTGGTAAATCTGGCAGAATTTATAAGCACTGCAAACTGAATTGCTCCACTTTCCCCCTTGCTTTTACTTTTTTATCATTTTTATATTTAAAAAAGTCCCTCAAACACAGTCATGTAAAATGAATCAGTTAAATTTAGTGTTTATCCCTGAGAATCCTTTCAATAACCCCCAAAACCACAGGGTGATCCCACGCCAAAGTGATTGTTACATCCTTGCTCCAGTGATTATTTAATTTTTATACATAGGAAAAAACCTTCAGCGAAAGAGATTGAGAGTCCTTCCCAAGCATACCACTTACTTTGGTGTTTAGGAAACTCCCTGCAATGCAGAAGACCCACATTTAAATCCTCCTCTAGTGACTATTTATAAACAGTTGAATAGCTTCAAGGAGAGAGAGAGAGAGAGAGAGAGAAGGCATAGTCTTGAGTTAAGGCACTCTTTCATAAGAGCCAAGTTCAAATTCCTTCTCCACACCATGCAGAGGAGGCAATTGAACCCAGGTTTCTCACATCATCAGTGAGTGCTCTAACCACGAGGCTAAAAGGTTGTCTAAAATGTTGCCAGGCTCTAATAATGTATTTCTGTCTTTTAGGCTATATCTTCTCACCTTTATAAGATACTTGACATTTGTGGATACAGACACATTCTTTCCTCTGGCTAATGGGGCAAAAATATCTTAGACATTTTCAAAAAAAAGAGCAACAAAAATTATTAAAGGTCTAGAAAACATGACCTATCAGGGAAGATTGAAAATAATTGGTTTGTTTAGTCTGGAGAAGAGAAGACTGAGAGGGGACATGATAGCAGATTTCAAGTACATAAAAGGTTATTACAAGGAGGACAATATGTTACAATATTCATGTAAATGTTACAATATTATCCTTAATCTCTGAGGATAGGACAAGAAGCAATGGGCTTAAATTGCAGCAAGGGAGGTTTAGGCTGGACATTAGGAAAAACTTCCTAACTGTCATGGTGGGTAATCACTGGAATAAATTACCTAAAGAGATTGTGGAATCTCCATCATTAGAGATGTTTAAGAGCTGGTTAGTCAAATACTTGTCAGGGATAGTTTAGATAATACTTAGTTTAGTCCTGCCATGAGTGTAGGGGACTGGACCAGATGATCTCTCGAGATCCCTTCCAGTCCTGCAATTCTATGATTCTATGATATACTGATGTCCTCTAATACATTTTATAAAGCTACAACTGTTTCCCATTCCTTGTCTAAGAGGAAAAGTATTCTGTCAAGATAACACGAATGACTTGGGGAAGAACAAGACATAGTGGAAGGAATTTTGACTTTGACAAAAATTCTTTCGCTTTGAAAACTCTTTCTCCCCGAAAAGTCACCTGGATATACACTTGATGGCTGCTTATTCCACTATATGTTAATGTTTTCTAATTAAGGAATTTATGACAAAGTGAATGGCTAAATACAGAAAAATGTTTTTTTCTGTTAAAAACAACAACTACAAAAAAGGTGATTCATTGAAACCAAAACTTTTTTGCATGAAAGGGAGTTTTCACAAAGTGCCTCTTTTGAAAACACTTTGGGAAAAAAGTTTCAACACTATTGAAATGTCCTGTTTTGATATTTTCAAAATGAAAGTTTTTTTTTTTTTAACTCAAAACAACTTTTTGTTTTGAAATGTAATTTATAGTAAACCGAAAACACTGAAACAAAATATGTCAACATATTTGAAACATTTTTTTTTCAGATTATTAGTTAAAGGACATTTTCAAGAGTACACCTTTTTCATCCTCACTTGAATGGGAAAGAAATGTCAAAAAATTTCCTGGGAGAGGAAATCCATTTCTCACCCAGCTCTGATATTTTCATATGTATACTTATCCAATAATACAACAATAAGTTGCTCATTTATAATCACATCAGAAAAGTCAGGGAAGAAATCCTAGCCCTATTTACACTAGGGGGAATTCTGCACCGCTGCACTTATGCAAAATTCATGTCCCCTGCAGATTTTTTTTTCTCCACAGAATATAGCTTCTGCTGGAGTGGCACTGCAGTTACTCCTTTTGCCCACCAAGTGCCAGAAGAGAGGGCAGGGCCAGGTGAGGAGGCATGGGACTGACAGAACGGGGCACACTGAGCTGCTGGGGGGTCATAGACTGGGGTTTAGAAGGGCTAGTGGGAGGGACAGACTGGGGCGTGGGCTCAGAAGCTAGTGGTGTGACAGCATTCATCCGGGGCTGAATGGGAGGGGCTGCAGGGCCACATGGGGGTAGGGGAGAGGGGATTCAGGGACACATGGGGATGGGGAGGGGCTGCAGGGACACACAGGGAGACCGGGGAGGGGGTTGTAGGAACACACAGGGGCAGATGTGCCTGACCAAATGGAAAAGGCTAGGAGACAGCCAGGGTCTGCATGGGGGAGGCTCCCCAACTCCCTAACAATCCCGCCTTCCCCAAAAAACCTGTTCCATACTTCTCCCACCCACACCCAACAACCCTTCAGGTTTATTCCCAGGCTCCTTCCCAGCAATTACTTCTCTCTCCCTTAGCTCCTCCATTACCCTTGACTCTCCCAAGTCTTTGCATTGCTTCTTAGGGGTGCAGGAAATATGTTTCTGTATCGTAGCTTAAATGAATTATTGTTCAAATTAATCTGCTATTTATTTGTGAAAAAAAAATCCTGAATCTTTGTTTTTTCCTGTATTGTTACAGACGTACTTGCTGGCACATATTTTGAAATAAATTGTATTTTGAAACATAATTGAAATTGGTATGATTATACTCTGTTGTTTTGACAAATAAAATATGCAGAATTTTAAAATACTGTGCACAGAATTTTCAATATTTTGTCACAGAATTCCCCCAGAAATAGTTATTGAAGTGAAAGGAAACTTTAACCAGTTACTTCAGTGGTGTCATGATTTCACTAAAGGTTCCTACAGAAACTTTAACACCAGCACATTGAACATATCATCTGTTTATTTAAAACAAAAAGGAATTGCTAGTGGTTCCATAAGTTAATTATCTAATTCTCTTAAGATCCTAATGTTTAACCTCATCTGGATCTGTTGATTTATATTCAGCTGACTTTATTCAATTTTTCCAAGTATTATCATAGAATCATAGAATCATAGAATATCAGGGTTGGAAGGGACCTCAGGAGGTCATCTAGTCCAACCCCCTGCTCAAAAGCAGGACCCATCTCCAATTAAATCATCCCAGCCAGGGCTTTGTCAAGCCTGACCTTAAAAATTTCTAAGGAAGGAGATTCCACCACCTCCCTAGGCAACGCATTCCTTCATTCATTTGCTTGTTTTGTGTCAATATAGGTTTGGTAGAGTGTCTACGAAATTATCATGTGTTGGTTTAGTAAAGAGTTGGAAATCATTAATAATGACATAATTGCATATTTACATGAGGGAGTTTTTTTTCATTCAGAGCTACCATTCTCTTGTTTCTCACCCATCATACGAATAAGCCATTAGGAAAAAAATGTTTTTCTCTAGCTTATTGGGGAACCTGTGACAGAGTGAACTATCACATGCAGGAGAAAAGAAAAAAAAAAAAAAAGCAGCTGACTCCAATTAACCATTCCTCTCAGAGGCTGCTGGAAATAGAAGGGATCTGAGGTCTATATAAGCCAGACCCTGAGAGGAGGAGAGGTAACTTTAGAGACTGAATGAGAGCCAGTGGGGAAAACAGTTCCAGTAAGGGGCAAGGGGGCAGAAATCACCTGGGGGAGTGGGGGAAGGTACAGAAAAATCTTTGTTATCTGACATATTGAGGGAATGGGGAGTGCCAGATAGTCAAAAATTCCGGTTAAATAAGAGTTATACTTACTAATAGAATACCAATTTTCAAAGAATTAGAATACAATAAAATGAATAAAGTATAAAATAGTATACTCACCAATCTAGTAGTAGTACTGTACTGCAGTGTGGTTGGTTTCTTGAGGCCCTTAGGTGTATACAGATAAAGTTTTCTATACAGTACGTTATTTTATGACACTACATATCACTATGGGCAGCACATGGCATACACCCAGGTCACTAAAATACACTTAACAGTAAAATTATACTGAACGTAACGTAATCTCTCTTTGATGATTCAGAAAGCACTTCAGGATCTTGCAGTGTCTCAGGATCATAATTATCAACATCAATTATCATTGTAAATGTAGAAGGTGTAGGAGATTTGGCTGAATTTGTAATGACCCTATGACACACCTTGGAAGCTGCTTTTTTTGAATAAATCCCTGATAATAGCTTGCTTACTTGCTGGCACATCCTACTTGTATTCTGCCTCTTTTGCATAAAAGTAGAGTGCAGAATATGCAATTGCATAACCTCCTGGGCTGTGTACTAATCCGGGTTATTAGACTGAAAATTTGCATTGGGAGATATCAGAAATACCTGTTAATACAGCTTTCTGGTTGATAAAGTGCCAAATAACACACCTTTTACTGTATTGAGTTTGGGGATTGTTGGGCACAGGCTGGGGCCTGGGTTTCTAGGAAACTGTGAACTTGCTTGGGAGGGAAAGGAACATAGGGAAACTGGGACTAAAGATACTGGGTAGATAACAATAAACTAAACACTCATACATCCCTTTTATAAGTTCTCCTACATTCTCTCTAGTGCCCTTTGTCCCCCAATCCTTTCTGTAGTAGTCAGGTCATCCTGGCCCACCAGGCAATGACTTGGTGACATTTGGTGCTGTGTGAGATTTGGGGCTTAGCCAGAGGCCACATAACCTTAGTCGCTATCTGTCAAACTCTCTGGGGCTGGTGATATTCCACCAGTTCACAGAATCGTATTCCAGAGAAAGATATGAGATGTGCTATAAAAATGACTATTTGTTCAATCTGGGCCTCCACATAGTATTTTCTGTTCATCTTTCTCATCTATAAAATGAGCACGTTATAGGCATCCAGAATAAAACCTTTTCTTCTGACTTATAGATGATATCATGCAAAAATGTTCTGGAATAACTAAGCAGATTATTTTATAAACTAACATTATAAAAGTATGTGTCCTAGTATTAAGCAATTACTGCTAAAATATCTGAAACAGTGATTTGCTGCTGTTTCATCTACCATAATATTTTTGATTGAATAGAATTTGTATAGCACTCTACTTCAAAACTAGTGGGTTTTTTTTCTTTCCATTCTACCATAAGCAGGTTAGGTTTGTGATACTTCACTCTAATAGATTACTTTTTATAAATATAGCCATCCAAACTTTGCTTTTTGCTTATAAAGGGCAAGAAAACTTCAGATAATAAAACATTAGTTTGATGAATAATTCAGAATGGAAATAAGATTTAGATGTCATAAAGTCACAGTTTCAATTGAGGTTTTGTGGTTGAACAACATGGCCTTTCACATCTGAAACCATGATTTGTGTTTAACCTCTACTCCTCTGTGAAATGAATTTGGCCACTCGTCCATATTAGGAAACTATTCCACAACCTAAAAGGATATTAACTGTAAAGCATCCTTTGCCAATGACACAGATTTGTATATAGAAAAGCAATTGGGTAAAATCTTTTTATTGTGCAGGAATGAGAATGATATTATTATTGGCAAAGTAGTTTGAGGGCAACAGCTACCAGAGAGACATTGTGTCTGAGTATTAACAGGCTCAACGTATGTAATTAAATCAGCTCTTGACAGATCAGGTAGGTCACAGGCTGACATAATGAGACAGAGACTTCACAGATAACATCCTCTTATGTCAGGACCTTGTAGACCTTCTAGCCTATGCTGCTCCCACTACTGGTCCCAGAAGCCTGGAGCATGAAGGTTAAAGGCTTCTTCAGTTCACATGGAGAACATTAGCATGCAGGAGATGTTTCCAAGAGTTAATTATGGAAATCGCCTAGGGCTCACCGTAGCCAGAACCAGTTTTGCTGAGAGTGCAAAACTTAAGTTAAGGCCTTCCAGCCCCACTCTCTTACTTCCCAGATTGTCACTGGGGACCATGTCTTCCTATGTGTTTGACAGCATCTCGCACAATGGGGTGCCAGTGACGACTGAGGCCTTAAGGGGATGCCACAATGCTCACATGACATTCTCATTAAAAAACAAACAAACAGGGAAATACATCCTAGAAGGAGCTACTACAAGTATAGTCATAATTCATTCCCAGAGATTAGTTATTAGTGGCTCACAGTCAAGCTTCGAGGGCATATCAAGTTGTGTCCTGCAGGGATCAGTTCTGGGTCCAGTTTTGTTCAATATCTTCATCAATAGATAATAGCACAGAGATTTAGATAATGGCATAGAGAGTACACTTATAAAGTTTAAGGACAATACCAAGATGGGAGGGGTTGCAAGTGCTTTGGAGGATAGAATTCAAATTCAAAATAATCTGGACAAACTGGAGAAATGGCCTGAAGTAAATAAGTTGAAATTCAGTAAGGACAAAAGCAAAGTTCTCCACTTAGGAAGGAACAATCAGTTGCACACATATAAAATAGGACATGACTGCCTAGGAAGGAGTACTGCAGAAAGGATTAGAGGGTCATAGTGGATCACAAGCTAAATATATGAGTCAATGGTGTGGCACTGTTGCAAAAAAAGTAATCATCTTTCTGGTATGTATTAGCAGGAGTGCTATGAATAAGACCAGAGAAGTAATTCTTCTGCTCTGCTCCATGCTGATTAGGCCTTGGCTGGAGTATTGTGTCCAGTTCTGGGCACCACATTTCAGGAAAGATGTGGCCAAATTGGAGAAAGTCCAGAGAAGAGCAACAAAAATGATCAGAGGTCTAGAAAACATGCACAATCTGGGAAGATGGAAAAAAAAAAGGGGGGGGGGTTGTTTAATCTGAGGCAGAAAAGACTGAGCGGGGATTGTTACAAGGAGGAGAGAGAAAAAAATATTTTCCTTAACCTCTCAGGATAGGACAGGAAGCTATGGGCTTAAATTGCAGCAAGGGTGGTTTGGATTGAACATTAGAAAAAACTTCCTAACTGTCAGGGTGGTTAAGCACTTGAATAAATTGCCTAGGGAGGTGGCGGAATCTCCATCACTGGAGATTTTTAAGAGCAGGTTAGACAAACACCTGTCAGGGATAGTCTAGATCAGTGTTTCCCAAACTTGGGACGTCGCTTGTTCAGGGAAAGCCCCTGGTGGGCTGGGCTGGTTTGTTTACCTACCGCATCCACAGGTTCGACCAATCGCGGCTCCCACTGGCCGCTGTTCACTGTGCCTGGCCAATGGGGCTGCGGGAAGTGGCAGCCAGTATGTCCCTCGGCCTGCACCACTTCCTGCAGTCCCCATTGGCCGGGCACAGCGAATCGTGGCCAATGGGAGCTGCGATCAGCCGAACCTCCGGACGCAACAGGTAAACAAACCAGCCAGGCCCACCAGGGGCTTTCCCTGAACAAGCGGCATTCCAAGTTTGGGAAACACTGGTCTAGATAATACTTAGTCCTGCCATGAGTGCAGGAATTGGACTAGATGACTTCTCGAGGTCCCTTCCAGTCCTATGATTCTACTATGTAATATTACTACTAGTAAGAATAAACAGAGTGACACTTGCCAAGGACTGCCCCATCCCTCCATAGCTGTGTCTGCCTCCCTCTTTAGTCTTGGATTTGGAACGTGCTCAGGTTTTCTCTGTGGAAGGCTTCAGTATTTATTCAGCACTGCTTCCCTGGGACTTCAACTTCTGTAACCGTGGCTATTGCATGAAGCATGTCTGAGGCCTTTGAGCTGAGAGCTTGTTGGGCTGTACATAGCACTGTATTACTTCTCTCTGGAGCATATTCCATATCATGAATGCAGCAGGCTCATGGAAGGTGCCTATATGTGAGGGTTTGGGATTTCTTTTATTTTTCTTCACACCAGCTTTTTATTCTTAACACCTGTCCCACATGTGCTGCCATTAGCACTGTTAGAGCCACTCTGCTTGGTCATGGCTGTCCTGGGATAGCATATACAGGGATCCCTGCTGCAGTGGTGGCTTTGCCAGCTCAAAATATCTTTTTTTATTAAAGTTGATGTTTAAAATCAAATTTACATGGGTTAGGAAGGAAGGTACTGTACATCTGGGGTCAGGCTTGAGTTATGAGGGATTACAAGTGTTGGTTACAGGGTTCATAAAATACATACATAGTACATAACCAGCATAGACCTGGATTGGGGTGCGGGAGTTTTTAAGACGTCAGTGGATAAGTAGTCTCAGGTATGCCACCACAGAATGTATTTAGAGTCCAAGTCAGTATTGGTGTAGTGAATAAGTACATGGGTGGAGTGTGTACCTTGGTTTGTCAAGGAAGGAAAGAAGTGGATTATTTCCCTGACCGGCGTTCTTGATTACTTGACCTGGTACTGACGGTGTCCCGTGATGTGCTCCATGTATATATCTCTGGACCACCTGATGGTGTTGGACACCGTGAGCTATCTCATGAGCCGGGCATAGTGTCAACTGACTCCACATGCTCTCAGCACCGGCTTGTTTAATATACATAGCACCAAATCTACCCTGGCCTACTCCATTCTCACCTCCTGCCTGCACATACTCTGGATCTATTGAACCTGAAATGGCTGGAGGCAGGATTGGTGCTGCGGAGGCAGCTGACGTGAGAAAGGGGAGATCCACAGGAGGCAATGATTCCCCTGTCACACTGTCTGAAGTGGGTCAAGACCATGAGTGCCAAGCTCAGGACAGACTGTCAAAAGGAGGCAGGCACTCCAAACTGATGGTATGTTCTATAATTAGATTTCATCAATCCAGTAACAAATGTGAACTCCTAGATCATTGTAACAGTCTTACCATGGAATCACAGACAGTCCCCTTGGGCTCTCCAGTCTTGCTTGGCAACCAGGCATGCTGGACTTAGTCGTAAATGGTCATTTATCCCCAAATCATAAAATGTTCAAATTGTTTCTACTCCCAAGAAACCAGCCATTTACCTTACATCAATTTGTACCTTAGATCTCACACCAAAGGCAATGTCTGTAGCCAATCATGTGATAAGCTAACTAAAGTTTTATTAACTAGAAAAAAGAGTTATTTGCAGGTTAAAGCTAGCAAGCATATATATGAGTTTCAAAAGGAGACAGAGATGTAGTAATCTGTCAGCACTGAATGTCTTTTAGGGCTTAATCCAGGTTGACCTTGGGGATCTCTGCTTTATGTTACCTAGTTCCAACCCTTGTAAGAGTTCAAACTGTAAATAGAGATGAAAAAAATTCACTTTAACTATTTTGATTTCCCTATTCTGGCATTCCAGCTGATGGGACAAGGCCTTCTGCTCATACTTCTCCATGGGTGGATGGGGCAATTAACAAAGCTTTTGCCCTATGATGGCCCATTTAATTTTGATAGTCTTCCTGGATGGGTGGGGGAGCCACTCTTCCTGTCTGAGTTCACAAGTTCAAAACAGGTATTTTTACAATTATAAAAGAAACTTGTATTTTATCTTGCAGCATGGAATACAGACATTACAAGTTAGATTAATGCATGCAGCAAGTTACAAACATTTTATAGAGACTAAACACATCCTTATGAGTCTAACACCTATCTTGCAAAATATTAGCACAGGGATTGGCAACCTTTGGCACGTGGCCTACCAGGGTAAGCCCCCTGGCAAGCCGGGCTGGTTTATTCCAATGGAGACTGCGGGAAGTGGCGTGGGCTGAGGGATGTGCTGGCCACCACTTCCTGCAGCCCACATTGGCCTGGAGCAGCGAACCGCAGCCAATGGGAGCCACAATCAGCCGAATATGTGGGCATGGCAGGTAAAAAAAACAGCCTGGCCGGCCATGGGCCAAAGGTTGCCGATCCCTGTATTAGCATATAGGTAAACTGGTGTGGTTTCCAGCTATGAATTTGCCAGTGCTCAGCTGATGCCTACAGATTTGCACCAGTTGTTTGAACTTGATCTTGTGAAAACATTACTACCTATTTGCATGTGCAATTGCAACTCACCGTATTTAAAGTGTCATCTTAAAATAAATCTAGCCGTAGTGTTTTACTGTAGGACATTTCAAAAGCCTACACAATTTCACTCAGCTTTTCCTCTCCAGATTATATTTTGTAAATCAGTTGAAGATTAATATAAAATTGACTAAGGGCTTTGATTAGGTAGAACTTTTAGATTAAAGAAAACAACTTTTGTTCTCTTGGGAAAAAAAGTCTATTCCCCTAAAAATAGTCTTGCAAGAACTCCTACTCATTACTGATGGTAAGCACAGCCACAGCTGAATGTTTGTGGAGGCAGAGGAATAAAAGACAATCTGAATGGAATACAAGAAAACATTTTTTCTTGTGCTAATAATATAATATCACTGCAATTGTCTTCACTAAAAAGGTAGCATTGTACTATTGCAGAAATAAGACTCCATATTTTTTTGATAGGCACTATAAAAACTTACATTACTCTGTTCCAAATTGAACCATTTAGGGAACCTGTTACTGCTAGATCACACCATTTTTTAAAAAAATGAAGTCTTGAATATCCCTAGATACTGTTATTGAAAGGATAAAATGTACTACTCTAAGATCAATGAGGGTTGAGATGACTATATTCTCATAAGCTAAAGAAGACAATCAGAATGATAATTAGAGCATGTTAATTACTCTCCATTTGCAACAAAAATGCAAATGATATACAGCAGGAAATTAACAGCAGTTACTGCTCAATATTGCATGACTTTTCCATTAAGTATCGTATGAGAAGTTGTTAAATTATGGAAAATGAGAATAATGAAGCTGGAATATGAAAGAACCTTAAGTTTCTGGTCTGGCTATGGAGAGAATCATTAGGAAGGGTACTGAGGATATGCTGCAGCCTGTATGGGTTCGGCAGACTTGTACAGTACAGTGGGGAAATCTTTATGTATTCTTATTTTTACAAGGTAGAACAAGACTGGGTATTCTGGCTCAGCTGGAAGCAGTACAGCAACCTTTTCTGAATAATGCATCTGCTGCAAAACAGCTAAGACAATTTCATCTTTTTCTTTGAAAAACAAAGATTGAAATTACAATGAGTACGATGGTTTCCTTAGAATTAGAACAACTGAGGCAAAAAAAAAAGAAGAAGAAAAAAAAAGGAGGACTGATAACTTACCATGACTTCAGAATGGTCTAAAGAGAAGGCTGGAGTATCTAACAGCCTGATGACTACTAACAGAAAGCAATGGAAGAGGTTACATGACTGCCATTTAATGCCATTATGCATTCTCATATGTACAGATAGGCTGGATTAAGGACACACCCTCTACTGTTGGCCATCTATGGGCAGCAGCTAAATAAATATTGACTTTTCAACACTTCCATCAGGTGTCCTTTTAAAAACCAAAAACCTCCCATGCAGTATTGGACTGATCCAAAGCCTATTGACATTCATGTGAGACTTTCTATTGACATCAATGGGATTTGGGATCAGGCCCTGTAACAGATCACCTTGGGTTCCATCAGTCTGATACAATTATGAAATACAGCTATGACTGACAGTGCAAGACGATGTGTCATTATGCAACAGACAAGCTCAAAGTATGAATAATTAAACACAATTTTTGCTGAATAGGGATTTATTAAGTTGATTTTTTTTATCTGAGAAAACCTGCAGTTTGAGTTTTCATTGTACTTCATGTCATTTTTTTGGAATAATTGAATTTGCCAATGCTTCAATATTCTCAAGTAGATACTTACATTTAATTAAGCTACAGGATGTAGAACATGTGCTGTATTGTACAGTGTGAATAATTTTTACTGCTCTACTTGCATTATAGGTATACTGAAAACTCCACAATCACAGAAGTTCTGGCATATGCCAATTAATACCAGTTGGAATCACAACACAGCCAGTGCCTTCTTTTCCTTGCACTGTGAGCATCATTTACATGAGCAAATTGTTCCCATTTCTAGCTTAGAGTTCTAGATTTATTTGCAAAGAGTCTAGGGACTTACCATTCTGCCAAGAGGCTGCAGTATTGCTCTGAAACAGCTAACCTTCTTCTGATAAATCATTAACCAACATGTCATCCTCCTTCTCCCTTTCCTCTTCTGGGAATTATTTAGAATATAAGAATGGTACCACGGCTTAGTACTTGAATCCTGTTTGACACTACATAACTAAAATTATTGCACCACAGAGTTATTGGCACAAATCAAAACACTCACAGCTAAATACAAGCTGATGCTGACTGCACAATAGAAGTCTTGGGTTGCCTTTTAGCTAACATCACTGCACTCCATGTAGGCAATTCATTCCTTTGGAAAACATCACTGCAAAATTCTCAGAATGATATTGCCTAGTAAATATGCATTTTATTGTCTAATGCCTTAGATTCGTTGGTATTGTCTTCATTAAAATTATTTCTCCTGCCTGTGATAACACAATACAGATGTTCCTCTAAGGTACATGATCAATATGTTCTGGAGACACATAGTGGCCAACTATTTACAAAACTTGTTTACATGTTAGTAAGTACACATTATGTTCCATACTTGGTAGTTAAAATATAAACTATAGATAAGTTAGATAAATTTTGACATTCACAAATAGGCCCAATGAAAAATACTTTATTCTGAATGAAACTCAAGTACAGTTGAGAAGAGTACATATGAATGTCATTGATACACCTCAAGTATACTTTCATTTTGTAATTTCATTTTTTATTTATTTAGTGAGATAAAAAATGAAATCATATGAAATCTAGTACCCCAAATAAATCACCTTAATTCAAGTTAGACAAGTTAGATGTCTTCAAGTACCAGGGCCTGATGATATACATCCTAGAATACTCAAGAAGCTGACCAAAGAGGTATCTGAGCCATTAGGGATTGATGATTAGGGATTACCTTTGAAAGTCATGGAAGACGGGAGAGATTCCATATGACTGGAAAAGGGCAAATATAGTGCCAATCTATAAAAAAGGAATTATCGACCAGTCAGCTTAACTTCAGTACCTGGAATGATAATAGAGCATATAATTAAGCAATCAATTTACAAACACAGAGAACTTAAACAGGTGATAAGTAACAATAAGCATGGATTTGTCAAAAACAAATAATGTCAAACCAACCTATTAGCTTTCTTTGACAGGGTAATAAGCCTTGTGGATGGGGGGAAGTGGTAGATGTGATATACCTTGACTTTAGTAAGGCTCTTGATACCGTCTCACATGACCTTCTCATTAACAAACTAGGGAAATACAATTTAGATGGAGCTATTTTAAGGAGGGTTCATAACCGGTTGGAAAACCGTTCCCAGAGAGTAGTTATCAGTGCTTCACAGTCAGGCTGGAAGGGCATATCAATCAAGTTGGGTTGCACAAGGATAGGCTATGAGTCTGGTTCTGTTCAATATATTAATCAATGATTTAGATAATGGCATAGAGAGTACACTTACAAAGTTTGCAAATGATACCAAGTTGGGAGGTGTTGCAAGTGCTTTCAAGGATAGTATTAAAATTCAAAATGATCTGGACAAACTGGAGAAATGGTTTGAAGTAAATAGGATGAAATTCAATAAGGACAAATGCTAAGTACTCCACTTAGGAAGAAACAATCAGTTGCACACATACATAATGTGAAATGACTGCCTTAGAAGGGTTCTGGGAGCTATACTGCATCACAAGCTAAATATGAGTTAACTCGTATTTTTGTAACACTGTTGTAAAAATGCAAACATTATTCTGGGATGTATTAGCAGGAATGTTGTAAGGAAGATACAAGAAGTAATTCTTCTGTTCTACTCCAGACTGATTAGGCCTGAACTGGAGTATTTTGTCCAGTTGTACATGCCACATTTAGATGTGGAGAATTTGGACAAAGTCCTAAGAAAGCAACAAAAATGACTAAAGGTCTAGAAAACATGCACTTTGAGACAAGATTGAAAAAATGGGTTTGTTTAGTCTGGAGAAGAGAAGGGGACATGATAACAATGAGAGGGGACATGATAATTTTCAAGCACATAGAATCATAGAATCATAGAATATCAGGGTTGGAAGGGACCTCAGGAGGTCATCTAGTCCAACCCCCTGCTCAAAGCAGGACCAATCCCCAATTAAATCATTCCAGCCAGGGCTTTGTCAAGCCTGACCTTAAAAACTTCTAAGGAAGGAGATTCTACCACCTCCCTAGGCAACGCATTCCAGTGTTTCACCACCCTCCTAGTGAAAAAGTTTTTCCTAATATCCAACCTAAACCTCCCCCACTGCAACTTGAGTTTACACATTACTCCTTGTCCTGTCCTCTTCTACCACTGAGAATAGTCTAGAACCATCCTCTCTGGAACCACCTCTCAGGTAGTTGAAAGCAGCTATCAAATCCCCCCTCATTCTTCTCTTCTGCAGACTAAACAATCCCAGTTCCCTCAGCCTCTCCTCATAAGTCATGTGTTCCCTAATCATTTTTGTTGCCCTTCGCTGGACTCTCTCCAATTTATCCACATCCTTCTTGTAGTGTGGGGCCCAAAACTGGACACAGTACTCCAGATGAGGCCTCACCAATGTCGAATAGAGGGGGACGATCACGTCCCTCGATCTGCTCGCTATGCCCCTACTTATACATCCCAAAATGCCATTGGCCTTCTTGGCAAGAAGGGCACCCTGCTGACTCATATTCAGCTTCTCGTCCACTGTCACCCCTAGGTCCTTTTCCGCAGAACTGCTGCCTAGCCATTCGGTCCCTAGTCTGTAGCTGTGCATTGGGTTCTTCTGTCCTAAGTGCAGGACCCTGCACTTATCCTTATTGAACCTCATCAGATTTCTTTTGGCCCAATCCTCCAATTTGTCTAGGTCCCTCTGTATCCTATCCCTGCCCTCCAGCGTATCTACCACTCCTCCCAGTTTAGTCTCATCCGCAAATTTGCTGAGAGTGCAAACCACACCATCCTCCAGATCATTTATGAAGATATTGAACAAAAGGTACATAAAAGGTTGTTACAAGGAGGAAAGAGAAAAATTATTCTCTTTAACCTCTGAAGAAGGACAAGAAGCAATGAGCTGAAAATGCAGAAAGGGCGGTTTAGTTTGGACATTAGGAGAAACTTCGTAATTGTCAGAGTGGTTAATCACTTGAATAAATTAACTAGGGAGGTGGTAGAATCTCCATTATTGGAAATTTTAAAGAACAGGTTAGACAAACACCTGTCAGGGATGATCTAGATAATACTTAGTCCTGCCCTGAGTGCAGGGGACTGGACTAGATGACCTCTCAAGGTCCCTTCCAGGGCTATGATTCTATGCTGCTGATTTTCCAATTACAGATTGTAAAAATATAAAGGCTTGGTACAATGAGGAGCAAATCAGTAGGAATTAATGTGTTCAGGAACATTTTGTTACTTTCTATGGAAAAGAATGTACTAAGAAAAGAAATGACAGTCAATAAAGGATATTTTGAAAGTACATGTCCCCAAATATAGTGGAAATATCAATCTCCATTTAGCATACTTGATAAAACATAAATTATTAGCCAGTAAATATGTACTTTCTTTATACCTATGAGAGGTATGTAATTGGATAGTAGAGGAGTAAGGGAGAGAGAAAAAGAACAGGTGATGATCTAAAAAATGACAGAAAAAGGGAACATTTAAGGGAAAGGTCTTTTTTGAACCAAGAACTGTTATCTCTGATAGATCCATCTTCTGGTTTCGCTGATAGTCCTACTATATTGAGCCTTGGCTCATTCTAGTTTAAAAGGGTGCTTGCAAAGATCTAATCTTATATCAATTTGAAAAGTCTATTTAACTTACTGTTTTCTTTCTAGTACCCTTTCTGCTTATATACAACTAAGGATATCCACTGTTTATGAGCCATCAAAAATAGTAAATTGGTATGTTTTTGTGTGATGATGTGAGAAACTTCCAGGAGTTCTTATGAAGTTTGATAGAGCAGCTTGTTTTAAAAGATTTTTCAAATATAGGAAAGAATATTATATTGTTTTAAAATATATAGTAGGACAAAAGGAAGTAGAATGAAAGTAAAACTGTTCCTAAAAAAAATAATCTTTTTTTCTGTTACTACACAGCAGACTCGGAGATACTACATTTCTATACTAGCCTAGGGGGAAAATATGCTGCCTGAAGAAGGGAGCTGCTGCTGAATTGCCGCCGCGGGCGGCCAAATTAGGGGGCTGCCGCCGAATACCCACTGCGGGGCTGTGAAGATACAAGCTGACGCCGAATTACCACCATGGTGAAAAAACCCATGCTGCCCTAATAACGCACGGACTGCCGCCCCTTTAAGATTGCCGCCCCAGGCACCTGCTTGGAACGCTGGTGCCTGGAGCCGGCCCTGCCTAAATGTATATATTTATGTAACCCTTCTGCCCGTCAGAGTTGGCAGCAACAAGGGCCGGGTTCAATATCTAGGGGATCCATTCCAATAACACAATGCAAACCGGCTCGAGCCCCCACCCAGTGACCTGGGACAAATATATACCACCCCCGCTGGGCGCCTCCAAGAGGCAATACTTCCCCTCTCGCAAGCACATAGCCTGAGTGTAGCAAAAGCCTTTTAATAACAGAGAGAAACAATGTGGCATTATGTTGGGGAAACACCACCAACAGGATTCATAACACAACCCATGAGCAAAAAAAAACCCACCCCAGGCAAATTGGGGCATGCCCTTTTCCCTTTGGTTCTTGAGTCCAGCAACCCCAAATCACCCAAAGTCCCAAAAGTCCAATGCCCCAAAAGTCTCTGTCCCTGGTCAGGGCAGCCCCAGAGTTCAAAAGTTTATCTGCGGAGCTTTACCTCCCAACCTGGGTGGAAATGGGACGGGGGTAAGAGGCACCTTACATGATCTGAAGCTGACCGCCCCATAGCTCCATAGGGGCGCTCCGCTCCGCCAGCCGCCCCACAAACTCCTTCGCTCAGCTGCACTCCGCTCCGCCAGCCGCCCCACGAACTCCTTCGCTCCGCTGCGCTGCGCTCCGCTCCGCTCCGCCAGCCGCCCCACGAACTCCTTCGCTCAGCTGCGCTCCGCTCCGCCAGCCGCCCCACGAACTCCTTCGCTCAGCTGCGCTCCGCTCCGCCAGCTGCTCCACAAACTCCTTCGCTCAGCTCCACGACCCACAAGCAGCTCCTGCCATCCACACACTGCTCCGCGTCGAACTGCTTCACCAGCCGTCCCGCAAACTGCTCCACAATATATCTTCAGGCTCCCCCACTACTTAACACAACACTCAGTGATTTCAGCTCTTAGGTGAATTCAGCTTGTAGTAGGGGAGCCCCAGTGCTGGTGCACTGTCAGCCCAAAGTGAGCTCAGCAGCCTATAACTAGACTTCTAATGAAATCAAAATTAGCTCTGATATTCCACAGTGGAGAGAGGAGGAAGTGCAATTAGCATGTAAGGCCCTCACCAAGGGGCCCATGCCACCAAGTATCAATACTTGTCCCCAGCCTCTCTCTATTCACACAGTTTTGGAACCCATGACCCTTGCCTAGCGAGTGCTACTTAGTTGATGGTGAATCCCTCCATCATAACAAAAGGCCACGTACAGTTCCAAGCACAGTTCCCATAATCAGGGTAATAACAATTTATTCTTCCTGCCCCAATAACAGAGACGCTGGGGATCCCACAGCAGCCAAAGTGACCATTTGAGCAGCTATGGTCTCATTCTAGGTGTGGTGGGTGTGCCTATGCAAATGACATCGGCCCCTGAAGTTCTTTTCCACAACTTGCCACACCTCACCACCAGATGTCAGGGTGGAGCTCATCCTGACACTGCTTACATTTATATTTAGCCGTATGAAAACACATATTGTTTGCTTGCACCCAGCTTACCAATTGATCCAGATCACTGTATATCATGACCTTTTCCTTATTTACCATTCCCCAATTTTTTCTGTCATCTGCGAACTTTATCAGTGATGATTTTATGTTTTTTTATATTGTTAAACCACATTGGGCCAGGAACTGATCCCTGTGGGACCTGCTAGAAACACACCTGTTTGATGGTGATTCCCTGTTTACAGTTACATATTGAGACTTATCAGTTAGCCAGCTTTTAATCCATTTAATGCATGCTTTATTAATTTTATATTGTCCTAGGGTTTTTTTTAATCAAAGTGTCATGTGGTATCAAATCTTACAAAAGCTTAAATATATTACATCAACACTATTAGCTTTATCAAATGAATTTGTAATCTCATCAAAAATATATATCAAATTGACTTGAAAATTATGGGCTACATCATGCCTTGAACGATGTGTTCACACTAGGGAGAAACAAGGAGTAAGATAATGTCTGTATGCTACCAAGACTTTGTGGGCTACATGGACTTTGGATTCAAATAGTTTGTGCATGATTATCTCTGTCCTACCCTGCAAAGCAGGAGTCAGTCAAGAACAGCTGAGGAATGAAGAGAACTAACGCTCTTCCTTTTTACCTCATGCTACACCGCATCCAGAACAGTTGAGCCATCTCAAAGAGTGTTACATATATTGAATCTATTTCCCTACGTTAAGTATTCTCACACCTTCTTGTCAACTGCCTAAATGGACCATCTTGATTATCACTACAAAAGTTTTTTTTCTCCTGCTGATAATAACTCAATTAATTAGCCTCTTACAGTTTGTATGGCAACTTCCACCTTCTCTGTATGTATGTATATATATATTCTTACTACATGTTCCATTCTATGCATCCGATGAAGTGAGCTGTAGCCCACGAAAGCTTATACTCTAATAAACTTGTTAGTCTTTAAGGTGCCACAAGTACTCCTGTTCTTTCTGGCACAGAATTATTACCTCTCACCACCCTGAGGCCAGGGTAAGCAAGGAAAGAATTTTTCTTCAGAAGGGTGGCTCTGAGGTCCAATATCTCCCAGGGCTACACTGAGGTAGCACTGTGCTTTCTTAGGGTTATTCCTAAAGGCAAAATCTAGCCCTGTGTGACCAGACAAGGAAGATGTTTGAATTTAGTCATTTTAAATGTTTTATTGGGAAAAATAATTATGAATCTTGTCTTCTCCTTTTGTTTTGCTGTAAACAGGAGTCGATGTGATTCACAGCCACACTCTATCTGGCAACGAACACTGCAATCAGTTCTAAATAAATGGTTTTTCCTCCCTGCCTTCACACTTCCTTCCATACCTTTTGTTTAATAATTCAGAGCCAAACCTTATATCCTTTACCAGCAACAGATTCTAAGGAAGAACACATTTTATACTTCTTTTTCATTGCAATTCTACACTGTCCAATATTTCTACTTTCCAAAGATTATACTACTTAAATTAAAAAGGGTTTTGGAAAATAAATTAGTGTTACAAATGGCTGTGGTTTTCTCTAACATAGTAAGGTCAGAATTTTGTCAAAAAGCTTGAAAAAACAGAATGAAATCATTTGCTTGGAGTGTTTTATATAACAGCTAATAAATCACAAAAGGATGGACTATGGTGATTTCTTTTCTCTCTCTCTCTCTCCAATATGTACAACACAACCACATTTAACTTAAACTTGTTCTTGTCCCACATGAGTGTATTGTAGCATTCACTGCACTCTGTCCCCTTCAAACCTCAATGCATGAAGGCCTTTCTGACCTTTGCAAGGCCAATGGGAACTTGGAGAAGGTTATACCCAATGTCCTTAGGACCCACAGAGAAGAAGTCAGATTAAAAGAGAAAGGCTTAGAAGGCAAATAAACTACAGGGACTCCAAATGTGTGACCTGAGAGGAGATACGATTGGTGTCATGTGAAAGGTACAGAAATAGCTAAAATGGAAGGAGGGATGGGGCAGTGGCATGGTGTCATCTAGTAGTAGGCTGGAGACTTGCAGAAGAATTGGGAGTAGTTTAAACCTTAAGCACAGAATTTGTTGTCACACACAGTAAAATAAATTCTTGTTTTCACTCATTTATAAGGTTTTGTGGAGGGAAACATTCAACATTTGTATTGAGCATTATAGTCATGCCGGGCTAGATAATGACTTTCAATACAACACTGAGCAAAGGATTGTGTGAGCTCCATTACCCTCAGGGTAGCCCCAAGAGACAGTATTACTCAGTCACACCTCTGAGTTACTGTTTCTTCACTATTTCCATCTTTCTTATGGGGATGATTTATATACTGCTGATCTATACGAGCACTTCCTTTCTGTCCTGTTCTGATTTAACTACTCCGGCCAGCAAGGGGGTGGAATACAGATTCTTCCCATTCCCAGCTCACTCTTCTCCCTCTTGCTACATGGAGAGAGTAAGTGGGCAAGTAGCCACGGCTGGGAAGCCATCATGTGGAGGTTCTTATTTCCTTGCATGACTGTGCTGTCCCAAGTCAGAAGCTAGACCTTTCAAATATTGTTACGGATACCTGGTAATAATCTTTGTAATGTTAGAAAGTGAATGAACAGAAAAACATGCCTGTGCTAGGTGGAGGGGCTTAGTCATATGAGCAAATTCTTTTTATTTAATAATTCATGTATCTTTAGTTCACTGGGGGCTTTGGGGCCTAAATAGGAGCTGGAAAGCATTCAGGCTCAGGTTTTGAAAGATGCGGAATGCAGGTACTTAATGAGGCCTCATACCAAAATGATATGGAATATTTTATCACCACGGAGAGAACATTGACTTGGGGTTGAACAAGTTAAAAAGAAAATAAAAAAAACCATGCTCCTCTGTGAATTAATATTCTGTTTTTGTTCATCAATAATGCATCTAGTTCTTGTGGCTACATCTCAGTGTGAGCACTATGTCCTAAATCTGAACAAAGTAGACTTTGTACCCCAAGTTTGATAAAAAGGTATATCATTTTCAGACAGAAACAGCTTTAGGCACTTATAGAACCAGTAGCTGCAGGGGTTCCCAATTCCACGTTTGGATTAATTTGCTTTGTTTTGTTTTACAAAGCTTTCCTGTCTGTGCTCTGGAAGCCTCCTGAACATTGACACTTTGGCTTCAGATAAAATACTACAAGGGAGGTTTGCAATAATATTTTCCAACAGAAAATTCCATACTGATTGCTCATATAAGTTGGATCAAATATGCTATTATTTTAGACAGTTCTGATCTTGATTGCATTTCTTTCTTTCAGGGCAGGCAGGACATCAGATGGCTGTGAGTACAGGCTGTTTAGACCTTAGGGAAGTAGGAGCATTTCCACAATTGCACAAAGTCAAAAGCCCACTCAACTTTGTAAATGACAGCAAAACAGCAGAGTAAAACACACCCAGTGTACTGAGAACACCGGTAGTACAGCAGCACCTAACTCTCAAGCAGTGAAGTACCAGTGAGCTAGATGAAGGGGTTACAAAGGCACGCAAGTCAGGATGGTACTGTAGTTGTAGTAGAGTAAGATTACCTGGCAAATGCTCCTGAAAATTAGGGAATAAACGCCTTAATAATTTAAATGTGTGTGCTCCCCTTTCGATACTTTAATGGTGTTTTAAGGTACTGGGTACAGTGTAGAAGTCTCTGGTCTCCAAATCTTGTGATCTTTCAGGAACCTGGTGCTGTTGTAAGAGCAGGTGGAGACCCCCTATTTCTTGAATGTCCTTCATAACTGACATGTTAAGAGCACTTTAAAGCATAGGAACTACACTTACATGATGACATCAGAATTTTAGCTTTCATTTGTTTTAAAAAAAAATCTAACCATCATGGCTGCAAAGAAAAGCTTCAGAACATGACTTGAGTGTAACAGATAAGGTGATGTTTGCCAGTGCCCTTGAAATAATAGCTGTAAAAGTTGTGAACTGTCCCATTTGTTTTATTGCATTGGGAGTCTCCACCAACTCTACCATAGCAGAGGACTTTGTGTGAGAGGCACCTTAGAGGGTCAAAGGTGCCATACTCACAGGATCCTCTGATTGGTATTGGGGGGGATACAACTTATCCAAAGAAGAGAGGCAGTATCCCTTTCTCCCAGTCCAGCAGATGACTTCTGTGTGGGCTCACTATCATTCCAAGCAGGGATAGTACCAAGATCCGGGGAAGGCTTCCCATGCTGGGAGCATCCTTAAGTAAAACACACCCAGTGTGTTAAGGCCCCCAAATTATCTTAATCCACCCTTGGCTAAGGGCAAATAGCTCTGAAAAGCACAATTCCTCCACCCTAGCTCTGTGAGGGACTCCTTTGCTACAGTCCTCCTTTCTCATTCATGTCTAGGTAGCGGCTAGGATACACAGCCCCTGCTCTTCTCCATGATCCTAGAGTCACGTTCAGAAGAGATCAAATACAGCTACACATGCCTTGCTTACTCCCCACTGCCCATGTCTGCCTTAGGCCCTTCCACAATCAAGCTCACAGTGATGACTGTATATTTCTAAAGGAGAAAAATATCCAAACAGACAACTTTTCTTAAAAAAAAAATGCAAAAAAAAAAGCTGGAGTTTGTATGAAGTTGAAGAATGGAGCAGAAACTGCAGAGTGATACTAAACTTGTGCAAACATTTCCCAACCCTATCTACTTCCTGCCCCTCTCGCTCCCCATACCAGATGTTAAGTTTTTAAAGAGCAATTTCCTGTGTCATTCATTGGGATATTTACAGCCTCCAACAAGCTCATATCCTCCAGCAGCCTCCATCCCAGCCCCTTCTTTGTGCTTATGTTAGTTGGGAAAATATTCATTGTGATGGGGATAGAGTCATTAAACACTACTAAAATCTTAGCGGGTGCCTAATAAGATTGCTCTTTTTTAATTGGTTACAATAGTTTCACTTTTAAAAATTATCCTCTAAATAGCTGCAGACCTCAGTGAGGACAGTGACATAGAATCATAGAATATCAGGGTTGGAAGGGACCTCAGGAGGTCATCTAGTCCAACCCCCTGCTCAGAGCAGGACCAATCCACAACTAAATCTAAGTCAACGTAGAAATGCCAAGCACCAGCCATTTGTGCTATGGATCTGTCAAAAAAAAAAGTGTTTAGATTTTTTTTTTTAGCAATCGGAAAAATACCTATTTTTTCCTTCTCATATAATTCAAACCCAGTCAAAGGAATATTGCTCAAATAAAAAAAAAAAGGAATACAGAATGGCATGATAAATGTTAGCCCTTAAGGTAAATATTTCCTAAAGTTATGAGCATCTTGAGACGAAGCCGTTACAATGAAAATGTTTTGGAACCTTAACTACAGAGGAGAGAATCACTCTAATAAGTGTATCAGCTACACATTCAGATAGATGTCTCCTGAGCATACCATGCCCCAAAGGACACCCTGCAAGTCCACCAGTAATTCAGTGATCTTCATGAGGACACTAAGGGCAAATCTCACTCACTTACTGAGAGATAAACTTTTCTGAGCAGAATCTGGCCCTATGTTTCTGGGGGTGCAAAGCTGAGAAGTGTTTTAGCATATTTAATATGAGTGCAGCCCTGCATACCACAGTCGTCATGTAGCTTTTTGACTAGGTATCTGAGGGCATTTTGCCTGTTGCATGTTTGCCAATTTAGAACTAGATTGTACCCTGTCTCCTGCCCCTTCCCCCCCATCATCTCCTGCCAGCCTTCATAAAGGAAGAGCACATTTGCAGCTAGGGTGCTTGAGAGGCTACGTGCCAGATTCTTTCCACCAAGAGCAAATGGGAGGCGAGTGGACAGGAAATGGTGGAGCTCTGGCTCCCAGTCCCACCAACACTCCTATTTCCCACTCCCTGACATGTTAGCATATAGTTTAAAGTTAAAAGTGATTATTAGATCATGTAGTCTGACCTCTTGTATATTACACACCATTAAATTTCACCCAGTTACATGTGGGAGAATCTGCTACACCCTGTATATAAGCAGAATAAATTAGTACCCCTTCCAGCTTCATGTCAGTTTTCAGGTAGAACAATACTTTACACATGTCTGTTCTCTTTATGTTAAGAACTGCTGGCATAGTCTTTCTCAATATTCACTAAAACCATAGACTCTCTTATACAGTCAATAGCTCCTCTATGGCTTGGGCAAAGTTTCTTATGCATGACCCTCCTCACTATTTAAGTCCTTCAGGTGGTGACCAGAAGAGCAGCCATGACAACTGCTTTTAGAGACCCAATCCCTACCTGAGCACTCTGGTGATGAGGCTAGTCTGCACAATATTCAAGTTGCCTGTCTGCTCTTCAGGTTGAATCATAGAATCATAGAATCATAGAATATCAGGTTGGAAGGGACCTCAGGAGGTCATCTAGTCCAACCCCCTCCTCAAAGCAGGACCAATCCCCAATTAAATCATCCCAGCCAGGGCTTTGTCAAGCCTGACCTTAAAAACTTCTAAGGAAGGAGATTCTACCACCTCCCTAGGTAACGCATTCCAGTGTTTCACCACCCTCCTAGTGAAAAAGTTTTTCCTAATATCCAACCTAAACCTCCCCCACTGCAACTTGAGACCATTACTCCTTGTCCTGTCCTCTTCTACCACTGAGAATAGTCTAGAACCATCCTCTCTGGAACCACCTCTCAGGTAGTTGAAAGCAGCTATCAAATCCCCCCTCATTCTTCTCTTCTGCAGACTAAACAATCCCAGTTCCCTCAGCTTCTCCTCATAAGTCATGTGTTCCAGACCCCTAATCATTTTTGTTGCCCTTCGCTGGACACTCTCCAGTTTATCCACATCCTTCTTGTAGTGTGGGGCCCAAAACTGGACACAGTACTCCAGATGAGGCCTCACCAATGTCGAATAGAGGGGGACGATCACGTCCCTCGATCTGCTCGCTATGCCCCTACTTATGCATCCCAAAATGCCATTGGCCTTCTTGGCAACAAAGGCACCCTGCTGACTCATATCCAGCTTCTCGTCCACTGTCACCCCTAGGTCCTTTTCCGCAGAACTGCTGCCTAGCCATTCGGTCCCTAATCTGTGGCTGTGCATTGGGTTCTTCCGTCCTAAATACGGGACCCTGCACTTATCCTTATTGAACCTCATCAGATTTCTTTTGGCCCAATCCTCCAATTTGTCTAGGTCCCTCTGTATCCTATCCCTGCCCTCCAGCGTATCTACCACTCCTCCAGTTTAGTATCATCCACAAATTTGCTGAGAGTGCAATCCACACCATCCTCCAGATCATTTATGAAGATATTGAACAAAACCGGCCCCAGGACCGACCCCTGGGGCACTCCACTTGACACCGGCTGCCAACTAGACATGGAGCCATTGATCACTACCCGTTGAGCCCGACAATCTAGCCAACTTTCTATCCACCTTATAGTGCATTCATCCAGCCCATACTTCTTTAGCTTGCTGACAAGAATACTGTGGGAGACCGTGTCAAAAGCTTTGCTAAAGTCAAGAAACAATACATCCACTGCTTTCCCTTCATCCACAGAACCAGTAATCTCATCATAGAAGGCGATTAGATTAGTCAAGCATGACCTTCCCTTGGTGAATCCATGCTGACTGTTCCTGATCACTTTCCTCTCATGTAAGTGCTTCAGGATTGATTCTTTGAGGACCTTCTTCATGATTTTTCTGGGGACTGAGGTGAGGCTGACTGGCCTGTAGTTCCCAGGATCCTCCTTCTTCCCTTTTTTTAAAGATTGGCACTACATTAGCGTTTTTCCAGTCATCCGGGACTTCCCCCGTTCGCCACGAGTTTTCAAAGATAATGGCCAATGGCTCTGCAATCACAGCCGCCAATTCCTTTAGCACTCTCGGATGCAACTCATCCAGCTCCATGGACTTGTGCACGTCCAGCTTTTCTAAATAGTCCCTAACCACCTCTATCTCCACAGAGGGCTGGCCATCTATTCCCCATGTCGTGATGCCCAGCGCAGCAGTCTGGGAGCTGACCTTGTTAGTAAAGACAGAGGCAAAAAAAGCATTGAGTACATTAGCTTTTTCCACATCCTCTGTCACTAGGTTGCCTCCCTCATTCATTAAGGGGCCCACACTTTCCTTGGCTTTTTTCTTGTTGCCAACATACCTGAAGAAACCCTTCTTGTTACTCTTGACATCTCTTGCTAGCTGCAGCTCCAGGTGCGATTTGGCCCTCCTGATTTCATTCCTACATGTCCGAGCAATATTTTTATATTCTTCCCTGGTCATATGTCCAACCTTCCACTTCTTGTAAGCTTCTTTTTTATGTTTAAGATCCGCTAGGATTTCACCGTTAAGCCAAGCCGTTGATAGAGAAGGGGAGTCGCTCTCTCCTTGCGAAACAACATGTATCCTCAGTAGTGCATGGAGTGAGCAATCCCCCTAATGTAGGGACTGCAACTATAAGTGATTCTGGTATCGGGCACTGAAGGTCAGGGCTACCCACAGAAGATCCATGCATGGTCTTGCCCTTGACAAAGGTCATGGCATTATTTGTCAATCATGTGTGAAATGTTACTGAGGTGGTTTGTCCAGCCTCAGTAATGAATATGAGTAGCATTGCTACACTGTCAATATCTTAATCAAGTTGTTATGATTTTCTACACATGATGCTAAATGGCATACTGTCTTAGTAATTATGAGGCTTATCAGCAAAATCATTATTGGCAGGAAATTTTAGCAAGATCTATTGCAGGTTTTGTCTAATGTCTCAAGAGACTTTTATCTCCCATTGTTAGCCTTCCTTTTTGCATGCTAAAATATAATTATGAAAACCGAATTACACAGATCGCATTAGGTGAACAAATTGAAGAGAAACGCCCAGAAACTGTGGAGAGTTGTACACTAAAGTCGCAACAAGCTGCTAGATCTATAGTGAAAAAACAGGCTTAGCTCTCAGTATTGCTGTTAAGATCACGAAAAGGAGTTAAAGCATCAAAACGGAAGTGATGTTAAGTCAGGAGGATCAAGTTGCTTTGTGTGACAAAGTTCAGTTATCGCTAGGAAAAACAGCAAAGTTCTGTAGAATTAGCGTAGGTGGAAAATAAAGACTGCACACAACTAAGCATGAAGGTTGTGGAAAAGGGCAGCAATAGGGAGTGAATGTGTCATTGCCCTAGGAAACAAGTTGCTTAATGCTCTGATAGGGTAGAAAATCAATTAAGACTATTGTAGTATGCATAGCTGGTAAGGAAAAAGCAGGCCCTGCATGCTTTAAAATATTTTTCCTGCTAGGTGGCTTTTCCAAAGTTACCACAGCTCAAGAAAGGATAGTAATCGAATAAAAGAGAAACAGAAAAAGAAACGCAAGCTTTTTTTTATACACACAAATCTGAAACAGGCAAGGAAATATTAAGTGTGTAAGGGGAGTGAAGACAAAGGAAGAAAGAAAAACTAGAGAGTAGGCTGGACCAATACCATGAAGTTAATTTTAGAGGGTCACATGAGCATAATTCTTTCAAGGGTTTATTATATTGCCTATATAATTTGTAAGAATAAATTGACGCTGTAGCCCAATCACTTCCGTGTGAGGGGAAAATACTTTAAAAAGCACATTTGTGAAACCAAACTCAGTGAAACAAACAGGCAACCAACCAACAAATAAATAAACCCACAAACTAATCTTTAATAATATTGATTTCATATCTGCCTCATACTGTTATCTAGGAGCTGATCTGGAGTAAGATGAATCTTATACAGGACTTCAAAAAGATGAAAGCAGCCCATTCCCATCCTCACACTGATTGGCCCTCTGTGATGTATTGTGTGTGGTGAGCTCTGTGGTCAGATGCCAAAAACGTCAGCAAAAAAGAAATCTGACATGAAAAGGAGGAAAGCAAATGGTAGCCTACAAAATAGCTTTTCCAGGGGTGATGATTTATAATGTAAGCCTTAGAAACCTGCAAGAGTAGTCCAAATTTGCATGCATGTTTTTCAATTTTTCTACGCTTACATATATGCTCTGACACTGCTTACCACTGATAAGAAAAGGAAATCCGACTCTCTTCCATGACATCAAACAAACCACGGCCATGCTTCATTCCCATTTCAATTCTATTATCTTTGGATTTGTATATGTTAATTTTAACCTCAGTTGTGCCAAACCATTTTCATTAATACTTTATTACAAATACACACTGGTGCAGTAGGATTGATGTGTCACTTCAGGAAAAGTACAGTCAATTTTATTTATATCACAGGTCAGGGGTGTATTTGAAGTATGGTTGAAGGGAATTGCAAATTATAAGGCCAACATTCATCTTAAAAGCTGGAAGTAGAGTATTTGGCCTAGTCACATGCAACATATATACATGGAATGGAATGTCAAACTATAATCTGAGAAACCAGCCTATGGGAGTCAGTAAAAACCTTCTGTTATGCACAGCCACCAATTAAATGACCATCACTTTGTGAGATTGGACTAAGAATATAGAAGCCCAAAAATGGATTAAATATAGCACTTTTAAAATTTAACAGAAAATTCTGGGGCTGTTAAAATAGCAGGCATCCAAAAGTTTCTATAGATTGTAGGAAAGTGGTGAAAATTTAAAGGGTTACCTCTTTAAGAAAATATTAAGTCCATTAATAGCTATGCTTGGTCAAGGCAGCTTAGAATGCCTAATCTATCTAGTATATGCCCTGTGGCCAGAATTTCCAAAAGTGACTAGTAATTTTCAGTGTCTCAATTTTTGGATACCCCGATTCAGCCATCATAAAGGAGTTTGATTTTCAAAAGAACCAAATACCTACCCTCTGAAAATCAATAATATGTTCAAGTTAGACACCCCAAAATTGAGCCACAAAAAATCAATAATCACTTTTGAAAATATTGGACTCCACTTTTTTCTTGCTCTGAGGGGCCAGTGGCCATGGATTCATAGATTATAAGGCTAGAAGGGACCACTGTGATCATCTCATCTGATCTCCTGTATAAACCAAGCCATAGAACATTTCTGAATTAATTCCTGTGTGAACCAGAGCATATTTTTTTAGAAAAAAAATCCAATCTTGCTATAAAAAGTTTTAGTGATGGAACCAATACTGATAAATTCTTCCAATGTTTAATTATCCTCACTGTTAAAAACATGCACCTTATTATTCTAGTCTGAATTTGTCTAGTTTCAATTTCCTTTGCTCCTTTTATACCTTTATCTGCTAGCTTTAAGAGCCTTCTGATATCAAATTTCTAATTCCTATGCAGATACAGACTCTAATCAAGTAACTCCTTAACCGTCTCTTTGTTAAGCGAAACATATTGCACTCCTTGAATATTTCACTATAGGGCATGTTTTCCAATCATTTAATCATTCTTGTGGCTCTTCTCTGCACCCTCTCCAATTTATCAACATCCTTCTTGAACTGCGGACATCAGAACTGGACACAGAATTCCAGTAGTGGTCATATCAGTGCCAAATACAAAGGTAATATGGCTCTACTTCTACTCAAGATTCCCTGTTTGAGCAACCAAGGATAGCATTCGTCCTTTTGGCCACAGTGTTACAGTGGAAGGTCATGTTCAGCTGATTATCCACTGCAACCCCAAAATCTTTATCAGAGTCAATGCTTCCCAGGAAAGAATCCCTCCTCACTTAAATATAGTCTACATTCTTTGTTCCTTGATGTATAACTTTACATTTGGCTGAATTAAAATGCATACTGTTTGCTTGAGCCCAGCTTATCAAATGATCCAGCTTGCTCTTTCTCAATGAACTGTACTCTTTATTTTTTACCACTCCCCCAATTTTTGTGTCATCTGCAAACTTTATCAGTGATGTCTTCATATCTTCTTTCAGGTTCTTAATCAAATTGTTAAATAGTGTAGGACCAAGAGACAATACCTGCAGGACCCCATTAGAGATTCACTAGTTCAATGATTCCTCATTTACAATTCCATGTTGAGATCAGTCAGTAAGCCAGTTTTTCAACCTGTTTAATGTGTAGCATGTCAACTTTGTATTGTAATAGTTTTGTCATCAAAATATTGTGTGGTGCAAAGTCAAAAGGCTTGCAGAAGTCTAAGTATATTACACCTGCACAGTTACCTTTATCAACCAAACTTGTTATATCATCATAAAAAGATCTCATGCCATTAATAATAAGTAACCAGTTTCCCAATACAGTACATGGGGAGAGTTAGTTACCTAATGAAAGGATGTACAGAAGCCGAACTGAGCAGGGAGCCCATAGGAAATGCTGAGAAAATGTGAGAAGCCTGAGCCCCACCCCAGTGGAGTTAGGCAGCTCCCTCTGCTTGGGATTCCCAGTTGTGAATACTCTCCTCAAGTTAGTGCCTAAACCAGGTTAGCCTTGTGGCATGAAACATTACAGTAATGGTGCTGCTACAACCGCTGCCCTTAAATGCAATGTCCCAGTGGTTACAGCACTTTCCCACTCTGCCTGATTTGGAGCGGAAAACCTAGGTCTTCTATCTCTGAAGTGAGTGTCCTAATTACTGGTCTATAGAGTCATTTTTCCTGTCTCTTTGGCAAACTGAATAGTTAATTATTTATAAAAAGTGGAAGTACTCCAACAGGACAGATTGAAACAGCCCCACCTCAGATATCCAATGGCCTATCTGTTCACTTGGTAGATGGGGGACCTAGGTTCAAGTTCCTATTCCAAATCAGGTTGACCAGGGATTTGAACCTATGTCTCCCACATTCTGTCCAAGTGCACTAACTACTGAGATATGGCACATAAGAGAGGCACCTCCTTTTTCATAGTTTGTATGGGTTAGGCATGCTTTGAGCATCCCTACTGGATCAGGCCCCAGAGGTAAACGGGTGGGGAAATGCCTAGTTAGTGAACTCCACTGCAGCTTTGGCGTGAGTTAGATGCTGATCATCTCCACAGTGTCAGTACTTAGGCAGGATGCCACCAGCAAAACTTAGGTGCCTAGAGAATTTAGGCACTTTCAGGGTTAGGTGGCATCTGAGCAGTGGTTTTGTGAATGCCAGTGATGCTTAAATGTTGGACTTAGGAGTCTAAAGAGGAAGTTAGGCACACACACACAAACACATATACACAGATAAAATAAAATTACCAATTTGTATTTTATTCTGATTGCACATAATGAATGTGTAATTGAGTCATGTAATCGAGCTTAAGCTACCACTAATGCCTCTTGGAGTTCAGCAATCAATAAGGGAACAAATGGACAACAGGAAAAGAGCAGAAGGGTTTATAGACAGTTGCACAGAACTTCCTGATTTTAATTAATTTAAATTGGTCAATTGTTTTTTTGTCTTTGAAATGTTAACACCAGTGTCAAAAAGCATTGAACTTGACTGGTTAAAATGGTAGCTAAGTTGTGTTAACTCTGTGAGCACAGATTGTTGTTATATTGTTGCAAATATATTTCATCTTCTGGACAAGAACCCCAGAAACTTAGCTTTGCTTGGATGAGAACCCTTAGAAACTAAACTTTGGTCCTCAGAATTCAAACAGGGCTTGTTTGGATTAGTTCATACCATGTCCTTATATGTTCTCCCAATCATTCTTATGCTATTCTTTTAGACATGCAGGTATTCTATCTCTCATCTCATCTGTATGTATACTACTTCAATGAGCAAAGACCAATATTTTCAAAAGTGACTAGGATTTTTGGTGTCTCAGTGTATAAGACAATCTTAAAACAGTCCTTATTTTAGAGGAGGAACTGTAGATGCTCACCATCTTCTGAAAATCAGGGCCCTTGAAGGTTTTTCAAATGAGGGCATTCAAAATCACTGATCACTTTTGAAAACCTTCTCGGTAGTATCTGGGATTCATGAATTCAGGAGCCTTGTCTGTTTGTATGTGATTTTTTAAAATGAATTTCCATAAAGAAACAATAAAAATACAAAAAGGTTGTCAAGGTTCCTCCCGCACTCTGAACTCTAGGGTACAGATGTGGGGACCTGCATGAAAAACCTCCTAAGCTTATCTTTACCAGCTTAGGTCAAAACTTCCCCAAGGTACAAAATATTCCACCCGTTGTCCTTGGACTGGCCGCTACCACCACCAAACTAATACTGGTTACTGGGGAAGAGCTGTTTGGACGCGTCCTTCCCCCCAAAATACTTCCCAAAACCTTGCACCCCACTTCCTGGACAAGGTTTGGTAAAAAGCCTCACCAATTTGCCTAGGTGACTACAGACCCAGACCCTTGGATCTTAAGAACAATGAACAATCCTCCCAACACTTGCACCCCCCCTTTCCTGGGAAATGTTGGATAAAAAGCCTCACCAATTTGCATAGGTGACCACAGACCCAAACCCTTGGATCTGAGAACAATGAAAAAGCATTCAGTTTCTTACAAGAAGACTTTTAATAAAAATAGAAGTAAATAGAAATGAAGAAATCCACCCCTGTAAAATCAGGATGGTAGATATCTTACAGGGTAATTAGATTCAAAAACATAGAGAACACCTCTAGGCAAAACCTTAAGTTACAAAAAAAATACACCAACAGAAATAGTTATTCTATTCAGCACAATTCTTTTCTCAGCCATTTAAAGAAATCATAATCTAACACATACCTAGCTAGATTACTTACTAAAAGTTCTAAGACTCCATTCCTGGTCTATCCCCGACAAAGACCAGCATATAGACAGACACAGACCCTTTGTTTCTCTCCCTCCTCCCAGCTTTTGAAAGTATCTTGTCTCCTCATTGGTCATTTTGGTCAGGTGCCAGCGAGGTTACCTTTAGCTTCTTAACCCTTTACAGGTGAGAGGAGCTTTCCCCTGGCCAGGAGGGATTTCAAAGGGGTTTACCCTTCCCTTTATATTTATGACAAAGGTAAACAACTTACAGCTTGTGTATGTTAACACACACCACACATTTCGCAGGTAGCCCCAATAAAATTATGCAGTTACTCACCTTGACAACTTGTCAAAGCTGCAAGACCAGACAATACAAAATCAGATATTAGACAGACATAACAAGTTAGGGTGGGGGGTAACAATACTAATAATGAAAAAAAATGCACAAACAGACAAAGATGGAAAGGAAGAGATGGGGGTAGGAGGTGAGAAGAGAGAAGGGAAAAGTGGAGAGGTCAGGTGGAATGGAAGTCTGTTATTATTTAAGCTATTTCAGCTTCCTTTATCCAAATATATCAAGAAACAGTGTCCAAATTTCTTCAAATTCATATAATTTCTCTCTGTATCAAGAAGCTATTCTTCCTTTTTCTGCTAACTCCAGCGAGGTCTGAATGCCACTATTCTGGACATAAGCCTACTCCTTCATATTTTTAAAATTGTGTGCTTGGAAATCCTTGCATCCCTCAAGAATCAAAGTTTCTGTGGTGGATTTAAACCCAGGGTAGTAGGTATATAACCTAGGATATAATTATCAGGTGAGTTTTTGTTGGTGAAACCAAGCACTATTTTCACTCTTGTGTCCTCCTCTTTCCACAGCCACCTCACTGTTGGACAGTCCCATAGCGTATGCACCAGGGTTCCTTTTTCTTTATTGCAGCCCATGAATTCAGGAGTTTGAAAGAATCCTGATATTTCAAATAGGCAGGTATATTTCTTTTTCTTAACCCCACTCAGTTTCCTAACTTACCTCTACTTCATGCTTTGCTGAACTGCTGTGAAAATATTAAAAAATGCATGTTTGGAATATTTCTTCTTGTGAAGGGCAGAATTAAAACACTAAATGCTCTATGTTCTTTTTAAAAAAATAAGAATATTTTATGAGATGGGATTTTCTTTGCTATAGAGTAGGAGGGGATTCACAGGAGATTAATAGTCAGGTTTTCTTTTAGTGTCAGAAAAGCATTAGAAATGACTGTAGGTGAGGGAGCAAAGCTGGGCAGATCTAATCAACTGGAATGCTTTAGAGGCATGCAGTGGGCTGATCAGCTTGACCTGTAATAATGCAGGATTTAAGCAGAACTTTACTTGCTGTGTATTGGAATAACCTTGAATCCACCAAGCCTGTGACATATAGCTACATAGTCTATTTTTAAATGTTCACTACATCCCACATCACTGAATTAGCATAAGTGGTGTCATACAGATCTTCTTTGAACTTAACTACAAAAGGATAAAATTAACCGAGAGCTTGCAGATATTCAGTGGCATATACAGAACCTCTGGGAGGGTATCAAGGTTCCTTCCCCACTCTGAACTCTAGGGTACAGATGTGAGGGACATGCATGAAAACCCACTAATCTTATTTTTACCAGCTTAGGTTAAAACTTCCCCAAGGTACAAACTATTTTACCTTTTGCCCTTGGACTTTATTGCTGCCACCACCAAGCATCTAACAAATATATAACAGGGAAAGAGCCTGCTTGGAAACATCTTTCCCCCCAAAATTCCCCCAAACCCTACACCCCCTTTCCTGGGGAAGGCTTGATAAAAATCCTCACCAATTTGCATCAGTGAACACAGACCCAAACCCTTGGATCTTAAGAAAATGGAAAAGCAATCAAGTTCTTAAAAGAAGAATTTTAATTGAAGAAAAAGTAAAAGAATCACCTCTGTAAAATCAGGATGGTAAATACCTTACAGGATAATCAGATTCAAAACATAGAGAATCCCTCTAGGCAAAACCTCAAGTTACAAAAAGACACAGAAACAGGAATATACATTCCATTCAGCACAACTTATTTTATCAGCCATTTAAACAAAACAGAATCTAACGCATATCTAGCTAGATTACTTACTAAGTTCTAAGCCTCTGTTCCTTTTCTGTCTCCGGCAAAAGCATCACACAGAGAGAACCTTTGTTTCTCCCCCGCCCCCTCCAGCTTAGAAAGTATCTTGTCCCCTCACTGGTCATTTTGGTCAGGTGCCAGTAAGGTTACCTTAGCTTCTTAACCCTTTACAAATGAAAGGTTTTTTTCCTCTGGCCAGGAGGGATTTTAAAGGTGTTTAACCTTCCCTTTATATTTATGACAGAGGGAAATAAAGCTTCAAATCACAAGCCATGCAATAGTTAAAACTGAGACGCTTATATAACTATGAAATATCCATTACTGTTGACTGAATTCAAATTGCTCAGCACATTGTATCTTACTGTATTTGCCTATTTTTAGTAAAGTAGAAACTGCAGTTTCAGTTAACTGGACTGACTGCCAACAGTAAAATCTGACTTGAAAGCTAATAGTTTATATGACTTTGCACTCAGGTAACTGCAGAGGAACATGACATTACCATCTGAAGATATGAGCAAGAATGGATAAAAATTATACCAGTTCCCATTTATGTTACAAGCGTTATCACCAGAATGGATTAATATTGTGCTATTTTCTGTTCTCATTAAGTTGTTTGTCAAAAAATGAGGCAAGGAATGTTAATATCTTGCAGGTTTTAGTGCTGAATATATTCTGTAGATTCTGGTGGAATATTATAGGATTTTTGCTCTTTCAGTCTTCTGCATTTTGAGTGGCCATTTTACTTCTCATAGCTAGCTTGCTAAGACTCCAGTGATTAGCTGCTCTGCTAAAGCACCAAATATTGAAAAGCTATATTAAAAATTGTGCACCTCATATTGGTTCTCAAAACACAAAAGACATTAAAGGTGTGATTTTGAGAAGCAATCTCAATTTTCCCCTCACCATGATTTGCAGGCACAATTAATGTCAGTTTCATATCTAACTGGATGACTGAGATACAAACAAGATAGTTAGAGGTCTAGATAACAACAAATGGCCCTCAAAAGACATGGGTGCAAAATAGAAACCCATGTTGAGATCTCTTTGAAAATAAGGTCAGAAAAATCTGACAGCAGATCCTGGGACAAAAAAAGTGGTAATATTGATTGACTATTATAAGAAAAAATAATGCAGGTTTATGTACAACTGTTCAAAAGGGGTTTCCAATTTTTGGGGCTCATTTTTTGGGTTCCCAACTTTAGATAGATAGAGCCAATGATTTTCAGAAGCACTGAGCTTCCACAACTGCCAACGACTACAGTTGGAGTAGTAGGTTTTGAAAATCAGTCCCACCAGATTTGAGGCAATCAAAATAAGAGGCCACTTATGAAAATTTGGGCCTTACACTATTCTTGTCCCATGCTTGGGGCCTGATTATAATTGGATAAAAGAATGTTTATTGCTGTGTAGTTTATTTTCTTTGAAAAGCTGTATGCATAAACATAACATGGTACCTGGCTCTAAACAGACACTGGTCTGGGTATATTAGATGAGAATAATTGTAATTGGGTGGCCCAATTTAAAAATTCTATAGCCACTAGGATATCTTCTTTTGTTTGATTTTTCAGAAAACATATGCCTACCATATCTTATTCTCTTCTATTAGTATTTCATTTTGCCCTTTTATTGGAAGATGTCAAGATCCCAACTGAAGAAGATTTGAGATTTTATAACCGGAGCTAAAAAGCAAATGTTGCAAAGGGAATGAAAATAAAATAAATCTTAATAAGTATTTACCACGTGTTGTGTAATGGATTATTTTTTCAATACAAGAACAGAACAAGGGAACAGTTAAACCCAAGAATGACAAATAAAATTCACCTTAACAGATGCAGATTTGCTCTAATGTTGTGAGAGAGGATAATAAAGATGGCTTGTAAAATATTAAACAGGAACAGTGTATCTCAGGTGTATGATAACACATCCAAAACTTGTGTTTTTATCAGATCAGACAACTTTCTTAACTTGCCACCATTCGTTATATTCAGAATAATAAAATCAGTAATTAAAATGACAGTGTTTATATTGTATGGTGTAGTGTATAGATAGGCCTATTTATTCTCCCCGCGACGCTCCATTTATATGGGCTCCTAAATAATAGCCATTCCTGTGATTATGCATTTTACACAGTTATACAGACTTCTTGGTGAACCAATCCAGCATTCCATAAATTTTGCTTAAACAATGAAACACAAAGAAAGGAAAACAAGTTTTACCAAGATCTGGGCAGGAAATGGTTTTTCCATCTGTCATAAATATAAAGGGAAGGGTAAACCCCTTTAAAATCCCTCCTGGCCAGAGGAAAACTCCTCTCACCTGTAAAGGGTTAAGAAGCTAAAGGTAACCTCGCTGGCACCTGACCAAAATGACCAATGAGAAGACAAGATACTTTCAAAAGCTGGGAGGAGTGAGAGAAGCAAAGGGTCTGTGTGTCTGTCTTTATGCTACCTTTCCAGGGATAGACCAGGAATGGAGTCTTAGAACTTTTAGTAAGTAATCTAGCTAGGTATGTGTTAGATTATGATTTCTTTAAATGGCTGAGAAAAGAATTGTGCTGAATAGAATAACTATTTCTGTCTGTGTATCTTTTTTGTAACTTAAGTTTTTGCCTAGAGGGATTCTCTATGTTTTGAATCTAATTATCCTGTAAGGTATCTACTATCCTGATTTTACAGAGGGGATTTCTTTACTTCTATTTACTCCTATTTCTATTAAAAGTCTTCTTGTAAGAAAACTGAATGCTTTTTCATTGTTCTCAGATCCAAGGGTTTGGGTCTGTGGTCACCTATGCAAATTGGTGAGCCTTTTTTATCCAACATTTCCCAGGAAAGGGGGGGTGCAAGTGTTGGGAGGATTGTTCATTGTTCTTAAGATCCAAGGGTCTGGGTCTGTAGTCACCTAGGCAAATTGGTGAGGCTTTTTACCAAACCTTGTCCAGGAAGTGGGGTGCAAGGTTTTGGGAAGTATTTGGGGGGAAAGACGTTTCCAAACAGCTCTTCCCCAGTAACCAGTATTTGTTTGGTGGTGGTAGCAGCCAATCCAAGGACAAAGGGTGGAATATTTGTACCTTAGGGAACTTTTTGACTTAAGCTGGTAGAGATAAGCTTAGGAGGTTTTCATGCAGGTCCCCACATCTGTACCCTAGCGTTCAGAGTGGGGGAGGAACCTTGATACCATCCCATTAACTTTTTCCATCTTGAATGGGGACAAAAAGTTGAAACCTCTAAAATTTTTGTGAACAGAATATCTAAAGAAAAACTTAAGTTGGGTGAATTGAAACATTTTTTTTTGACAATTTCAAAATGTATTTCAGTTTTGACCATTTTTAATTGTTTTACTATAAGTCACTTAAATTTAAAAAAAGATTTTTTTTTTCAAATAGAAATGTCAAAATGTTTCATTTTGACAATTTCAAAGCCTTTTGCTCAAAAAATATTTTTTCTCAAAAATGTGATTGAAATGGACCATTTCCCATCAAAAGGTTTGGTTTCGGTTAATTAGTACCACTTTCTTTGAGCTGCCCTAAGTGAGCAGGATAGGATTCTTGCAGCTTGAGGAGATGTAGAACCTGCACAGCTAGTTCCCTGCCTAACAATAGGAGCCATTGTCCCAGGAAAACAGAGGGATAGGGGAAGGGCAGGGATTGCAGAATCCACAGGATCTTTGTGTGCATGGCCCTGGGTCTCCAGTGAATCCCAGGACCACAATGGATTTGGGGTCTGTAGTTTACTTTTCACTTGGTATTGACAAACCCACACCAGTGAGAGAGTCATGTCGCACAATTTTCCCCTCAGTGCAATTCTGGTCTTAGTGAGAATTGCCAGGTTGGCTGGTGGATTGAAAGAAATATGATTGGGTTTCACTAAGGAAGGCAATTCTGCACCAGACTGACTGAATCAGGTTTGGATAAAAGCAGGTGTGTTGTCCTTTTGGCAAACATCCATGGGAAATTAGCAAGTACAGCTTGTTTTGTTTCCAGTTCATGTCTATTTCAGATTTCTCCAGGGCCTGTTTATTGTCTTAAGTTATTTTTAGATCTGCTCAGAACATAATTTTAGAGGCTTCTTTATACTTGAAGTAGAAGTGTGCTTGAGATAAAGCTATCAGGATTATGTATAAGACACAATGCAGATCTCACCATATAGAGAGCCCGCTTAGGATAACATATGCAGGGCATTACTGAACTTGTCACTGTAGATACTTCATACAACCCTGCATCTATTTTAAAAGCCTATATAGAAAGCAAAATACATTAGAGCTAGGGGTCAAATTCATTCCTGGTGCAACTCTGTTGGTTTAAATAAAGTAATGGATAGATTTGGTCTATGCTGCAATTCCAACGTTCAGTAAGAGGGAGCTACTGACCTGACTCACAAGGATAGTTTTCTTCTGGATGAATCCTGCATATAGTATGATATTTGAAAAAGGTTATGAATAGAATCCATAGAGGTACAAAAAGTATTCTGACACTGCAGATAGACTGTTTTAACCCTTGTAAATAATGGGTCAGTTCCTGAAGTCCTCACTAAGTTTTTACACAGGCAAACTCCCAGTGATTTCCATGGGTATTTGTCAGAGTAAAGGCTTGCATACTTAGAACTAGATTCACAAATGGGATTTAGGGGTTGCAATGCCTAACTCCTAGTCTCCCTGCCACCCAGCAGAATTCACAGCCCCGAGTTAGGCACCTGGGCTCCCTCTACAATGCATGGGGAGAGTTAGGTTCCAAAGAAAGGATTCACAGAAGCCAGCAAGCTGAGTGGGAAGCTGTGACTGCTAAGCAGTAGTAGTCTAAGCCTTGTCCCTCAAAGATAATTAGACATGTAAATCTGGGCCAGAGAGAGGCATCTCCCTCTGCTTGGGCTTCCCGGCTGTGAACCTTCTCCTGGAGTTAGGTACCTAAGCCAAGTCAGGTCTTTCTCTCAGGGAGAGGGAGAGGAAAAGAGAGGGAGAGATTCTTTCTCCACTATAGCCATAGTCCAGTGGAGAGTCAGGTTCTAATTCCTGTTCCAAAAAATATTTAATTATTTATACAAAATTGAACAGCTTCTACAAGAGAGACTGAGACACACCTATTCACTGCTGGTGAGGGCACTTATCTGTCATGTGGGTGATCTGGGTTGAAGTAACTGCTTCCAATCAGGCAAAGTGGGCATTCAGGCTGGGTTCTTTCACATGCCACATAAGTTCCCTTACCCTTGGGCTACTGGGAGTAATTATGAACACACCTGGCAGCCCCAAAATCCTTGCTCCCAGCTGTCTTTTGTGTGGATGAGACACATTCTAAGCATGCCTATTAGATCGGGCCCATAAAGGAGATAGTTGGGGGAACACCTAGTTTGAGAATACCTCCTGGGCTTTGGGCACCAAGCAGCTCAGCAGTATCAGAATTTAAGGATTTTTGTGTATGCTCACTGTTAGAAACTTAGGTGCCTAGGGATTTTAGGTACCTTCAGGGTTAGGTAGCAGCTGAATAGTGGTTTTGTGAATGTCACTGGTGCCTAAATATTGATCTTAGGGCCTAAAGAGACAGTTAATTGCCTTGCAGTTTTGCCTATCTGGTACTATTTGAGTTTACTATACTGTTCTCTCAAAGGAATCCCACTCTGCTGGCTGTTTTTCTTTTGGTGCATTTCAGATCAAAGTTGCCAAATACTCTATGAATAGAATTACTGCCCCGAAGCCAGAGGTGAGGTAAACTAGTTCATTGAACTACTGTACTACTTAAGCTGTGTCTGCAATTATGTAGGTCATTTACCCGCTCTATCTTACGTCTGATCTGGCAGGTAAAAAATGGGAATGATGTCATAGTGTCAAACAGAGCTAGTAGATCATTGCAAAACGTATTTGGGAATATACAATCAAATGCTAAACAACTGTTTGATTTGATTATGCTAGTGTCCCTTTTTATTTGCGATGCATCAAGATTCATTTGAACAGCTTTTTGCTTGCAAAAATGTTTCAAGAATGGCCCTTCTGTATGTCAGTATTTGCAAATATTCATGGATTCGTCTGCAGAAACATCAGCATTTGCAACCCTCTGTTCTGCTTCTTTTTAAAGGTTTCAATTATCCAGTCAGTGAACAGAAAACAATAACATGACCAATCTCTCATTATGAATAGCACATAATCAACAGTAGGCAAACAACCTACAAACTAAAAATTATATATCCAAGCAATATCATTATTTATTATATTCTATATTTTTTAGAATATTTTCTATAGACTCCTACTAGGAAATCCTACCAAATAAAAATTATATCCAAGCAATATCAGTGTTTATTATATTCTATATTTTTTTAGGAAAAGTTTCTGGAGACTCCTATTATGTTTCTAGGAAACCCTACCGATCTCATCCCTATTAAATTCCTTAGTACACTCCTTGTTGGCTGGGTATTTCAGTCTCAGCAAGGCTTTCTCCACTGTTTATTTATATTGGTATTGGGCTGAATGCAGAGATATCTTATACTTTGTCTCCTTCGTTTATATTAGATTATATATATATATATATATATATAATTATACTTTTACCTATTTAAACCCACTCACTATCTTTGATTGTGTAATATAATAAAAATGAATAGATGTCTAAGGACTTTGAGCTAGTGTAACATACAAGCCTAGTAATAAGAAGTGGATATAATTTTTCCAGGTCCTCAGTGTATATATTACCCAACCTAAATTTACATTATTATTATTTTTATTGTTGTTGTTATTATTATTTCATCATATGAGAGGTTGCAATATTTTAAGGTTTCACCAGTTTACAATGTTTCACACACCATTAGAGTGAGTGTGAGTAGCTCAAGTGGGGGCACATTCTGCTAACAGTTACATCCATGGAGTTCCCAGCAAATATGTGAGAACAGAATTTGGTCCCAGAAAGTCTGAGGGTAAAGACTTGAATTTAGTCCACTAACTGTAGTTTCAGGGAAGTTGAAATTGCACAAGCTATTAAAAGTTTTTTATGTTAATCACTTTAAATATATGATTTATTTAGCAAGTTGACTAATTAAATAGTAAGCAAGTTCTGTTTTGGGGATTGGAAGAGGCAGTAATATCTGTGCAGCACAGGAAGGCATTTAGATCCAAGATATTACAAGCACAGGGTCTGTTCATTAGTAAAGTGGTAAATAAATAAATAAAAATAGCTCATGGAAATTGGCTCAGCTTCTCGATGGCTGATTCAGCAGAAAATCACCATGCCCTTTGAATTCCGTTTCCTTAAGTTCTTTAACGTGGCTCAATCAATTTTCAGAACCAAATAGATCTTTAAAAAATGACCTGGCTTCTTGCCATAGGGGAACCATCTCCGATTGCTAGAGGGCTCAAGGCTCTTGAATCTTCTTTTTTTCTCTCTCTTTTTGGCTCATTTGAACCATATATAACTTCAAATGGCTCTCTGGCTGACAGACAAGGCCATCTCATCATATGGTAAATGGCAATACACTCCATTACACAGTAACTTTAAAATCACAGCCCCACTGAGGAGGCTGTTCTCAGAACTTAACAGCTTTCCTGGCAGATATCAGCCAGCAGCTAGATCTGTCAGCCCACCCTCCATGGAAGGGGTAGCAGTGGAACTACTTGTACGTGCTTCATAGAGTATTTTCATTAGCCAAGTTTCAAATACGCCTGCTCTCTTCCTTTAAATAGAATCTATATTTCTCTCTCTCCCACCCTCATTGGTTAGATTTTTCTTTCTCTAAATCTGCTTCCCATGCCTATATATGAATTTGCCTCCTGGCAGTATGAAAGAGTTAGTTTGTACTCATGGAAAATTCATAGGTTGGTGAAGGTGGAGTTTCCATTCTTGTCTCATCCTTCTCTTTACATCTTTTCTCCCTTTCCCTTGTGTCATAAATATAAAGGGAAGGGTAACAACCTTTCTGTATACTGTGCTATAAAATCCCTCCTGGCCAGAGGCAAAATCCTTTAACCTGTAAAGCGTTAAGAAGCTAAGGTAACCTCACTGGCACCTGACCCAAAAATGGCCAATGATGGGACAAGATTCTTTCAAATCTGGAGAAGGGGAAAAGGCTTTTATCTGGCTTTCTGTGTGATACCTTTGCCAGGAACAGATCAAGGATGCAAGCTCTCCAACTCCTGTAAAGTTAGAAAATAATCTAGCTAGAAAATGCATATTCCTGTTTTTCTGTCTTTTTGTAACTTAAGGTTTTGCCCAGAGGGATTCTCTATGTTTTGAATCTGATTACCCTGTAAGGTATTTACCATCCTGATTTTACAGAGATGATTCTTTTACCTTTTCTTTAAATAAAATTCTTCTTTTAAGAACCTGATTGATTTTTCATTGTTTTTAAGGTCCAAGGGTTTGGGTCTGTGTTCATGTCACAAATATAAAGGGAAGGGTAAACACCTTTAAATCCCTCCTGGCTAGAGGAAAAAACCCTTTCATCTGTAAAGGGTTAAGAAGCTAAGACAACCTCGCTGGCACCAGACCAAAATGACCAATGAGGAGACAAGATACTTTCAAAGCTGGGGGTGGGGGGAACAAAGGGTCGTCTCTCTGTCCGTGTGATGCTTTTGCTGGGACCAGAGCAGGAATGCAGGTCAGAACTCCTCTAAAGATCTAGTAAGCAATCTAGTTAAATATGCGTTAGATTCTGTTTTGTTTAAATGACTGTTAAATAAGCTGTGCTAAATGGACTGTATATTCCTGTTTTTGTGTCTTTTTGTAACTTAAGGTTTTGCCTAGAGGGATACTCTATGTTTTGAATCTGATTACCCTGTAAGGTATTTACCATCCTGATTTTACAGAGGTGATTCTTTTACTTTTTCTTTAATTAAAATTCTTCTTTTAAGAACCTGGTTGCTTTTTTATTGTTCTTAAGATCCAAGGGTTTGGGTCTGTGTTCACCTATGTAAATTGGTGAGGGTTTTTATCAAGCCTTCCCCAGGAAAGGGGGTGTAGTGCTTGGGGGAATATTTTGGAAGGGGGGGGAGACGTTTCCACGTGGGCACTTCCCCTGTTATTTTTGTTAGATGCTTGGTGGTGGCAGCATAAAGGTTCAAGGACAAAAGGTAAAAGTTTGTACCTTGGGTAAGTTTTTAACCTAAGATGGTAAGAATAAGCTTAGGGGGTCTTTCATGCAGGTCCCCACATTCGTACCCTAAAATTCAGAGTGGGGAAGGAACCTTGACAGTTCACCTGTACCAATTGGTGAGGATATTATTATCAAGCCTTCCCCAGGAAAGGGGGTGTAGGGCTTGAGGGGATATTTTGGGGGAAGGCGTCTCCAAGTGGGCTCTTTCCCTGTTCTTTGTTTAAATCGCTTGGTGGTGGCAGTGTACCAGGTTTTTAACCTAAGCTCGTTCCCAAGGCAAGAGAGAAATCTGTGCCTTGGGGAAGTTTTAACCTAAGCTGGTAAGAATAAGCTTAGGGGGTCTTTCATGCAGGTCCCCACATCTGTACCCTAGAGTTCAGAGTGGGGAAGGAACCTTGACACCTCGTCTCCTTCTCTCTTCTCTCCCAGTAGTAGGATTGAGACATCAAAGTTAAATAATACATTTGCAATTTTCTGAGTCTAATCCCAGGCAGAACCACAAATTGGAAAGTAGCAGAAAATGTCAAATGAAGTTTTGTAAACCTTAAAAGATAATTTCAAATGGCAGGCAATACACTGTCAGTTGTTTGTTTGTTTTTAATATATGCCATTTTTATCATCCTTAATTCCATTCCTTGTCCACGTGAAGTGCTATGGATTCCCAGCATGGGTCCACACTAGTCTCACTATAACAGTGTGGGAAATATCCTATCATTTGAAAAGTAGCATATTACCTTCTCTGTCTGAAAGCCCAGCTGCACTTTGAATAGATCCTGAATGTGGAATTACCACAGCTAGAATATGTTAAATGCATGAATGTCCCAGTACACACCATGTTTTATAATTTAGTGTTACTTACATTTATTTAGACATAAATTCATTAAACATCCACAGGTGATAGAAGGCAGGAGAGGAAAACATTTATCAGAGATATGTCAAACATTGCAGCAAGCATTATTGGCAATGGATAGACATGGTTCATCATCGAGACATTTTATTTAGGAATGGTTTTGAGCCATAAAGTTCTGATCCAAACCACATTCAAAATAGCTCACATTGTGGGTTGTTTGCCTTTTGGGGTTTTGTTTCAACTGACATTTAGGGCCAGATTTTCAAAAGAGCTCAACGACAGATTTCCAAATGCTTAGCTCCCACAATTGGGATCAGAATTTCAGAAAATCTTGGCTCTGGCATGGGCAACTATATAAGGAACTGATTTTCAAAGGAGCCCACAGACTCTGAAGCTCCAACTGTGAAATCTAAAGCCAAATTTTCAGATGCTGAGCTCTTGAGGTAATCTGGCCCTTTAACTGGAACCAAACTCTCTTGAAAATATAGCCTGGATCATGGGTGGTAAGAACTTGTAAAAATCTGGTACTTTAATTTTGATGTTGGTTAGATGTGTGCAAAACTACTACATTCTGTTTCATGACATCTACCTAAGAAAACCTCATGTACTCTTAAACAATTATGAGCATTCCCCAATACAAGTGCCTAATGGATAAGGCATTAGCTTCCTCAACCAGGGAGTGATGGGTTTGAGTCTCATCTGGGATGAATGGGTGCTTTTTCTATTATTCTATCTTGGATGGTTTAAACACAACAAATCCTGTATCTTGGTAGGGGTTAGACGAGAGGACCCTTGTGGTCCCTTATAACCCTATGGTTCTATGAATCTATAATAGAGCAGTGTAAGAGTTTGTTAATTCTAGCCAAAAACAATACAAATCCTGTAATATTTGTTTGTTACCACTTTGTCTCCAACTGACTCTGAGCCACTTGTATGTTTATTCATCTGTCCCATTTTATTTCTTAGGTTATATACTCTTTTAGCAAGGACTTTCATTTATTATATGTTTGTACAGTGACTAGCACTATGGGGCTGCAACGGAGTCAAGACTTATCACAATATAAATGTAACTCATCATCATTGTCCCCTGGATTTCTTTTAAACTCTAATTTGTGGTAATTCATTGGTTCCTCATGAAAAAAAAAAAGCTTTGTTCTTGTTGCTTAAGATTTTACTATCTCACAATTCAAACATATTGTATAGTGCTTTTATTAGCTCTTCATGCATGTAACATAGGGCCAGGGAACTCTTACTTGGCCAGTATAATATCTGAATTGTATTTTACTTTTACTAGCTAAATGGTCTAAATCAGTGGTTTTCAAACTCTGGTCTGCGGACACCTGTGGGTCTGCAGACTATCTCTAAGGTGCCTGAAAAAGATGACTATGAAAATAAACTTTCAGATCCCAGAAAAGGCATTCTGTTTTTTTGATCAATCAAAAGTATGTGAAAACCCCGACACCGGTCAAAACCCAGAAGTGTTGTCGCTACCATAAAAGCCCACAGTTTACTGAGTCAAATGCCATGCTGAGCACATGCAACGTTAATTGTTAATGAAAAAAGGTTGAAAACCATGGGTCTAAATTAAAAGTCTTTAAAGTTCCATTTCGTAAACTTAGGGTCTAATCCTGCAGGGCCTCTATGAGCAGAAAACTTACAGAATTGGATCTAGCAAATTGAGGCAGCACATTCATAAAGAACTTATGAAACACAAATCATGAATTTATTTCCATTATCACAGAACCATCTTATGTCTTGGTATTGTATCTTGCTTAGTTTTAGCAGCCCTTTTTAGAGCTCATATGGCTGGTCATAAAATTAGGCAAACAACTGTTTTTTTTTCTGTAAACAATATTGTACTTTCAGTCTGTGTCTTCAGAAGGCAATATGTAGGTGTTAAGAATGCGGCGGGGGGGGATGGTGACTAGTTGTAACCCACACACCTCCTGGCTCGCCCAGGATTTCAACTGGGAAGTCTTTGAAACTCTGGACACACTTCCTCAGCTAGGGGAAGTATGTAATCCACCCACCTCCTGGGTGCGGTATTTTGTCCTAACTAGTGGCAACGAGACCACTTAGAGATTAATGAGTCTGCCCTACAGCCTTAGCTAAGTAGCCTATGGCCTTTAGCTCATACACTAGAGGCTCGTGTATTTAGCTCCTGAAGTCCCAGGTTCAATCCTGCCTGCCAACAACCAGGCTGTGTTGGTGTTACATAGTGACTTTGATTACAATTTAATTTCTTAAGCTAATGATGCTGGTCTTTAATTGTCACATTGTAAGAAGCCTGGACTTTTAACTCTTTCTCTTAAACTTATGTGCACAGTTATTGGGCCAGTGTAGTGATCACTAGTGAAACAGTTTAGCTCTGACTCTAACACTCTTTAGTTTAATTTTGCTGGCTTTTTTTCCTCCTGAGGGATCTGCAGAACTATAGCCAACCAGAATAGTACCTCTACTTTTAATGGTTACTGCCTCACCTTTTCTGTCACAGATATATTTCCCAGCTACACTGAAAGAAGTATGAGACATTTGACATGGATTTTATCAGCCTGCAACTTTATTATTAGATGTCTGGGACTAACTGGCAAAAAAAGTGTACAGTGCTGGAAACCCCACATTTTCCCCCATAATTACCCAGGGGTCTTCCACCAGTTCACTCTCTTTTTCCATCCCAGTTCCGTCTGAGCCAAGCCATTGCTGGGACCTTACCATCCACTGCTCATTGTAGGAGGGTCAAGATGGGCTATAAGAAAGTGGGGGTTGCTCCCTGCCATACCAATCAGAGGTGTCCCAACCCCCACCCCTCTTTATTCCTTTAACGAACACCTCTTTTTAAGGTCCATTTCTAAGTCATTTATTCTGTCTCTCTATACCTTCCCTATGGAGTACCTGCACTGAACAGCCACCCTACACTTATATAATGAGTTGCGACATACAGCCTACCACACTTCGTGCCATGCATGAACAAAGCCCTTCCTGAGCCCATTGTGGGGAAGGCAAAAAAAACTGAACTGCCCCTGTACCCAGCTGTACTGCTGCTGTTGTGGGCCCAATTCCAAATGAGTGGGAACCAAATTTCATGGGGCAGAACCAACCTGATTGCCTTCTATGATGATATAACTGGATATGGAAAAAGCAGTGGATGTGATATATCTTGACTTTAGCAAAGCTTTTGATACAGTCTCCCACAGTATTCTTGCCAGCAAGTTAAAGAAGTATGAATTGGATGAATGGACTATAAGGTGGATAGAAATCTGGCTAGATTGTCAGGCTCAACAGGTAGTGATCAGTGGCTTGATGTCTAGTTGGAAGCTGGTATCAAGAGGAGTGCCCAAGGGGGCAGTCCTGGGGCCGGTTTTGTTCAACATCTTTATCAATGATCTCGATGATGGGATTAATTGCAACCTCAGCAAATTTGCAGATGACACAAAGCTGGGGGGAGAGGTAAACATGCTGGAGGGTAGGGATAGGGTCCAGAGTGACCTAGACAAATTGGAGGATTGGGCCAAAAGAAATTTGATGAGGTTCAACAAGGACAAGTGCAGAGTTCTGCACTTAGGAAGGAAGAATCCTATGCACAGCTGCAGGCTGGAACCGACTGGCTAAGCAGCAGTTCTGCAGAAAAGGACTGGGGGATTACAGTGGACGAGAAGCTGGATATGAGTCAGCAGTGTGCCCTTGTTGCCAAGAAGGCCAGTGGCATACTGGGCTGTAGTAGTAGGGACATTGACAGCAGATCGAGGGAAATGATTATTCCCCTCTATTCAGCGCTGGTGAGGTCACACCTGGACTATTGCACCCAGTTTGGGTTCCCCCACTACAGAAGGGATGTGGACAAATTGGAGAGAGTCCAGTGGAGGGCAATGAAAATGATCAGGGGGCTGGGGCACAGAATTTACGAGGAGAGGCTGAGGGAACTGGGATTATTTAGTCTGCAGAAGAGAAGAGTGAGGAGGGATTTGACAGCAGCCTTCAATTACCTGAAGGGGGGTTCCAAAGACGATGGAGCTAGGCTGTTCTCAGTGGTGGCAGATGACAGAACAAGAAGCAATGGTCTCAAGTTGCAGTGAGGGAGGTCTAGGTTGGATATTAGGAAACACTATTTCACTAGGTGGTGCTGAAACACTGGAATGGGTTACCTAGAAAGATGGTGGAATCTCCATCCTTATGGGTTTTTAAGGCCCAGCTTGACAAAGCCTTGGCTGGGATAATTTAGTTGGTGTTGATCCTGGTTTGAGCAGGGGTTTGGACTAGATGACCTCCTGAGGTCTCTTCCAACCCTAATATTCTATGATTGTAAGCTCACTGCCTTCCTAGAGGATAACAGATGCTCCCCGACATCCTTGATCAGTTGTTGACCATTGCAAGTTCATATCCCTGCTTGTCCCAGGGGATGAGTCAGTGACCAAGCTGACCCCTCCTTTCCTTTTGCAGCAATTTTCCTCTCCATGCCCCAGCAATAAAGCACTGTTCATTTGGCCAGCCAGACAAATAATCCCCTACCTAAAGGTGAGGTGTGGTCATTGTCTCTGTAATCTTATCTGCAGTCAGTGGTTCTGTATGTATGTTGACCTTGTTTTAATAGTCAGATATGGATGTTAAAATCTAATACTGTTAGGTGGGAAAAGTCATGCAAAACAAAATCTCCTCCATAAGAGCTATTTACTGAAGTGATAAAGGTATGAGGCATTATGTTCCTTCCCACTGGGAAATTACACAAGTTGTCTCTCGCAGCTGCCATTATTGCAAGTAAATTTGAGCTAGCATCTTTAAAGTTCTGTTCTGTATCACACTGTGCAGAAAATACTTGAGTTCTGGATACATAATAGGAACAGTTTGTCTGCTTATATACTACAGTTCTGCACCTTGATATTGTGGTATCACTTATATTTTATTACACACATTGTTTAACCTCTCATTCATTACAGTTTGGCTGCAAGAAGTTTCCTTTTAACCATTGTGTTGGCTTTTTCTTCTCTGGGCTATTCAAACTGGTAAGTGGCTTACTTCTCTAAATATATGTACAGCAAGTATTTCAAGAAGCACTACTGCTAATACAGATGAGTAAATACTTCACAAGAAATAATTAGCTCCTTTTTATGATGGCAGAATATCTGCAAGAAGATTACAATTTCCTTGGATGTATCATTTTTAAAATATTTTTGTGAATTTTATTTTTACCCTACAGATTCATTGTGGAAAAAAAATTGCTATGAGTTTTGATTCCTGAGGTTCACATACATAAGCTGCATGGTATTGTTTCTGTTCCTTGCTTAATCAAAATAAGTATTATAGGGCCTGATCCTATGTTCATTGAAGTCAGTGGCTATATCCCTGTGTCATAGATTCATTCATGGAGCTTAAGGCCAGAAGGCACCATTCGATAATCTAATCTGATTTCTTGACTAACACAGGCCACTAAATTTCACTCACTTACCCCTGTATTGAGTTCATAACTTCAGTTTGACTAAAATATTACTCTTGTTTAGTGAATACTTATCTTCTAGAAAGGCAGCCAGTCTTGATTTGGAAAAACTGCTACTTCCCTTGCTAATTTGTTAACAGTGACTCATCCTCACTGTTAAAAATGTGTGCCTTATTTATCATTCTAATTAGTCTGGATTCAGTTCCCAGCTCTGGATTCTTAAGTCTTTTTCAGTTATGATGTTTTTAGGTTAAAGATCCCTTTAAAACCTCTTATTTCCCTCCCATGAAGGTACGTATGCATTGTAATCAAACCATCTCTTGGTCCTCTTTTTGATAAACTAAACAAATTGTTCTTTTTAAGTCTCACATTGAGAAATCTTTTGCCAGCCCACGAATCATTTTAGGGCTCTCTTCTGCACCCTCCGATTTTTCAACATAATTTTTAAAATGAGGAGAGCAGAAATATATGCAGTATTCTAGTATCGGTTTCACCAGTGCTATATACAGAGATAAAATAATCTCTCTACCACTACTTACTACTTCCCTCTTTATAACTTCTGTGATCACTGGCCCTTTTTACCATAGCATGGTACTGGGAGCTCACATAGAGTTGCTTGTTTAGTAGTCTAAGCCCTGCCCCTCATAGGGAGTTAGGCACATAAATCAGGTGTATAAGACAAGAAACGACAAATGTTTAAAGGCTGATAGAGGAGTACAAAGAAAGAATGAGATGATATTGGTCAGTGTGATAGACAGTGATCTCAGCACAACAGATGCCTAATCAATGTGTAAGGTATTTTATGAGAAAGGGCTTAATTCTCCTGTTTTCTTTGTAGAGTGTTTTACACCTACATAAGGTTGGTGTAAAATGCAACCAGATCAAAATATTTTGTATTCACCTTCCAAATATTTATATGAAAAGGAGAATGTTTCAGATTTATAGCCATATGGAAAGCAGGTAATCATCTTGGAAATTTTAAAATAAACCTTCACTGTCACATTCAATAACAAGTAAACACTATAATATTTAACTACACGCATGCAAATGGATATACTGCTTCTATATGATGGTGTATTTATACCATAATATATATGTTCTATTGATTCCAATGACAAGGACAGCTCCAATACAACCTCTGTGGACCCATCATCTATCATCTGTCTCATTGCCTTTACAACCACTTCCAGCAGTTCACCTACAAATGACAGCTGTAACTTTTCAGCTTGCTACAAGATTTCTGGATACTTTTCTAGACATGTAAAAAAAAATGGGGACAATTCAAGGATCAGTGCAAGACATCAGGACTCAGCAATTCACTGTATGTGGGATATTTGATAATATGTAAACAACTCATGCATTTGGATATACTGGGTGTTAGTGATTTTATATTTCCCTTGTGTGAATTTGAATATTATACACAATAATAGTCTTACACTGTGATAAGTGCCTATTATGCCAAATGCTCCGAACACTGTGAGATGTGGTCAGGGTCATAGAATCATAGGACTGGAAGGGACCTCGAGAGGTCATCTAATCCATCCATTGCACTCATACAAGAAGGGCAGCCAGCACGTCCCTTGGCCCACACTGCTTCCTGCAGCCCCCATTGGCCTGGAGTGGCAAACTGCGGCCAGTGGGAGCCACGATTGGCCGAACATGTGGATGTGGCAGGTAAACAAATCCGTCCGGCGCACCAGGGGCTTTCTCTGAACAAGCGACAGACCGGCTTTGAGAACCACTGGTCTAGACCATCCCTAACAGGTATTTGTCTAACCTGCTCTTAAAAATCTTCAATGACAGAGATTCCAAAACCTCCCTAGGTAATTTATTCCAGAGCTTAGCCGCCATGAAAGTTATGATGTTTTTTCCTAATGTCCAACCTAAACATTTAAGCCCATTGCTTCTTGTCCTATCCTCAGAGGCTAAGGAGAACAATTTAACTGCCTCCTCCTTGTAACAAACTTTTATGTGCTTGAAAAATGTTATCAGTCCTTCTCAGTCTTCTCTTCTCCAGACTAAACAAACTCAATTTTTTCAATCTTCCCTCACAGCTCATATTTTCTAGACCTTTAATAATTTTTGTTTCTCTTTGGAATTTCTCCAGTTTGTCCACATCTTTCTTGATATATGGCACCCAAAACTGGACACCATACTCCTGTTGAGGACTAATCAGCGCAGAGCAGAAGAAAATTACTTCTTGTGTCTTGCTTACAACACTCCTGTTAATGCATCGCAGAATTATGTTTGCTTGTTTTGCACCCCAAGTGTTACTCTGTTGGCTCACATTTACCTTGTGATCCACTATGAACCCCAGATCCCTTTCTGCAGTTCTCCTTCTTAGACAGTCTTTTCCCATTTTGTATGTTTGCAACTGATTGTTCCTTCCTACATAGAGTACTTTGCATTTGTCCTTATTGAATTTTATCCTATTTACTTCAAACCGTTTCTGCAGTTTGTCCCGATCATTTTGAATTTTAATACTATCCTCGAAAGCACTTGCAACACCTCCCAACTTCAAATAATCTGCAAACTTTGTAAGTGTACTCTCTATGCCATTATCTAAATAATTGATGAAGATATTGAATAGAACCAGACTCAGAACTTGTGCGACCCAACTTGATATGCCCTTCCAGCTTGACAGGGAACCATGGATAACTACTCTCTGGGAATGGTTTTTCCAACCAATTATGCACCCTCCTTACAGTAGCTCCATCTAGGTTGTATTTCCCTATTTTTTTCATGAGAAGGTCACTCGAGACAGTATCAAAAGCGTTACTAAAGTCAAGATATACCACATCTACCACTTCCCCCTATTCACAAGGCTTGTTACCCTGTCAAAGAGAGCTATTACCTTGGTGTGACATGCTTCGTTTTTGACAAATCCACGTTGAATGTTACTTATCACCGTATTATTTTCTAGGTGTTTGCAAATTGATTGCCTAATTATTTACTCCATTATCTTTCTGGGTACTGAAGTTAAGCTGACTGGTCAGTGATTCCCCAGGTTGTCCTTATTTCCCTTTTTCTAGATTGGCACTAGATTTGCCCTTTTCCAATCCTCTGGAATCTCTCCATCTTCCATGACTTTTTGAAGATAATCACTAATGGCTCAGATATCTCCTCAGTCAGCTTCTTCAGTATTTTAGGATGTATTCCACCAGGCCCTGGTGTCTTGAGACATCTAACTTGTCTAAGTAATTGTCTAATTGTCTAATTGTGTGTCTCCTTCTCAGATGTTCTCCAACTATTGCAAGATTGATAGAGGTCTTACATCAGCCAAGAGCAGGTTAGGACATGTTCAGTATGCATATACTATAAAATTCATATTTAAGTACATAAATCATCCCATACTCTGTGTATAGACACACAGAGTATGAAATGGATTATGTACAGGAGTATATACTGAATAGTATAATTAATTAACCTCCTTTGTTTATAACTCATAATAGCCTCATAGTTCTAGTCATTATTGCTTTTATTTATAGACATAAAAATGTAGTTATCACACATGCTGCTTATTACATCGTGGTGCTGACCAAGGTAAACATCAACTACAACACGAAACCAAAAAAAAAAAATAGGAAAGAGAAAAGTCTTAATAAAAATACTAAGATAATCACTGGATTGGAAATTAAGTGCAAGAACATTCCATCATCTTGAAGCCAGTTGTCAAAAAGCCCTATACCTGAAAATTACACATAGTACAGATGGCATAACAAGCAATATATCCAACCTAGAACTTAGGGCTCAAGGAGCTAACATAAACATGAATCAAATTATGAAAATAAGATGGAACCAAAGAATCAATAATGTTGAATACAAATACTAAAAGTTTAAAATTTATCCCTGAGGCTACCAGGGTAATTGACTGAATAACAGTGCAAAATGGGAGTCATGAGGTGTGCAAAACATCAAGCATGCTGATGTATTCCAAATGGACTATAAATGGGAAATAGATTAAATAGGAAGACCAGCCAAGAGATGGTTACAGTAGTCCAGATGTGAGATGACAAGCACATAGGCAAGGATTTGTCCAGCTGGCATTGTAAAATATCTTCAGTTTTTTTGGAAAGATTAGCAAACTGATAATGACATGATATTTTTATGGACAACAAAGGATAAACTGGAATCCAAAAAAATTCTGACCAGATTCCTATCTGGAAGTATCCAGCTCAATTAAGGAAAAACTATCATCCACACAATGAGTCTCAGGAGCACAATACATCAGACCCATCAATCATCAGCTCTAAGCAGCAAAGTTTCAGTTTTGTACATATTTCATACCAAGATGAAACCTTTCTCAGACATCAAGGAATGCAGTAGTTGATCTCATCAGAAAACAATATACATTTGAATCATGGGTATAAAGCTGAAGAACTACTATTAATAGCTGAAGCCTTGCAATGCAGTTAAAACTCCTCAAGGTGATAACTTAAACAAATGGAACTAAACATTAACCAGATTAGTTATTCTTACTATAAAAACAAGTTTGTTAGTATGTATGTATAAGCAGCACAGCTAGAAGGCTTAATGGGAAAAAGAAACTTTCTCCTTCCCCACAGGAGAAAAGAATAGAAGCTCTGTCAGACTAAATTTACATACATTATAATTTCGCCTGAGTGGATCTTTGCACCATGTTTTTTGCGGTATTGCTTTGAGTTTGCTTTGTGTTCTCTTTTGCAAATGATATTAAATGATGTATATCAGTGTGTTTGTGAATGGGGCAAAAATTGTAAAGTTGGTGGAGCAGAGTTCATGGAACTCTGATCATGAAGACTGACCAGCTGTAGGAGTAGGCTTTGTGGGCATATAGCTGTAGAATGGAATAGAACCTGATGATGACCAAGATTTGACTAAACAGACTGAGAAGAGATGTGTCCTGATATCCACATAAACACCAATGAGTCTAACTGGATTCATGAGTGAGGTTGTAGGTAGCGGAGATCGTTTTGTGAATTTAACCCTTGTGTCTCCTCAAGCCAATTGTTTTATTTATTTTAAAAGGGACCTCTAGACAGTACTGTTATGATTGCTAATGATGATTTAAGGCAGTGTTTCCCAAACTTGGGATGCCATTTGTTCAGGAAAAGCCTCTGGTGGGCCGGGCCAGTTAGTTTACTGGCTGCAGCTGCAGGTTCGGCCAATTGCAGCTCTCATTGGCCACAGTTCGCTGCTCCAGGCCAATGAGGACTGCGGGAAGTGGCGGCTGGTATGTCCCTCAGCCCGCGCCACTTCCCGCAGCCCCCACTGGCCTGCAGTGGCGAACCGCGGCCACTGTGAGCCACAATCAGCCTAACCTGCAGAGGTGGCAGGTAAACAAACTGGCCCGGCCTGCCAGGGTCTTTCCCTGAACAAGCAGCATCCCAAGTTTGGAAACACTGACTTAAGGGAAAGAAGATAAACATTCAAATACTCAAGGCCAGAATCACAAAGGAATGTAATTGTAGTGATGCTGAGCAGCATTACCATGCCTAATTTTAGGCGCCTAGAAAATCATTGTGATTCACAAAACTTAAGTTAGGCATTTCCTTTGCAAAGATTGGAGACAGAGAGAGATGCCCTAGTATGGGATTCACAAAAACCAGCATGCTAAGTGTCATCTTACCTAAACTAGCCAATAGAGGTGCCAAAGTGAGGGGTGTCGTAAGTCCTGCTCCTCACAGAGAGTTCACCTAAATCCAGCACCTAAATCCAGGCTTCAGGGAGGCACACCCATCTGCATAGGATTCTCAGATGCAAATCCTCTCTTGACATTAAGCACCTATGCTATTTTTGCAAGAAGCCAGGGGAGGGAGGAGGACATCTGTTATAACTCTTTAAGTATTTATACACAGTGGAACATCTGCAAATACTTAAATAGTCTTGAACCAGAGACACAGAATGATTCTGTAGTCTGGTGTTTAGGAAACAGGGTCTAGACCTCCTGTTCTAGTCACTCTTTGATTATGTATCCAGGCTGGAACAACTTCAATAGGAGAGACTCAGAGATCCCCACATTAGACTATCCCATAGCTCTGTTGTTACACCACTTCTTCAAAGAAGTGGGAGACACCTTTTCAAATCTTTTCTCTGTATCAAGCAGAAGGGGGAACTGAACCCAGGTCTCCCACATCCCTAGTGCGTGCTTTGGCCACTGGGCTAAAAGTCATAAGGTGGGCACCGGCACCGGCATCAGCATCAGCACCATCTCCTCTTCTTCTGGCCAGATTTTGAACAGGACTTGCTCAGGTAGGTGGCCTCTGAGCACACCTACTGGATCAGGCTCAGCACGCAAACTAGGTAGGCAATGCCTATCTTCCCTGATTTGTGAATCACTCTGGGACTTGAGCAGGGAAGGGCATCCAACACCTAGAGTGAGGCTGCAGTACATATGCAGAACCTTAGGAGCCTACAGTAATCAGCTGAAATTTTGTAGAACTGCAATGGAGCCTAAAACTGGGACTTAAGAATATAAACACACACTTAGGTGGCGAAGTACCTTTGTGAATCTGGGCGTAAGCTACCACTCTACATGAGTAAGTGTATCACGAGCTTGGCCACAAACATTTTTTAAAAGGTCTTTGATAAACTATCTTTGACAGCTATATGAAGGTACACATAATAACGCTGTAAAATACAGACAATCAATAAAAAATCAACTGAATGGTTATTCCAAAAAATACTTTATTAATGATTTCATTTACTGCTCACTTGCACATTCTTCTACAAAGTTGTTCCTTGCCAATGCACTTACGTGCAAAGCCAGGTCAAGAAGCCTTTTAGATAAGACATAAATTTTACCTATATCACATCATTTCTTTTTTTTTTTCATTAATTTTATAAGTGGGATGTTCATGTGAAGCAATTTTTGCCATGCCAACATACCATTCTTTCAGTAGGACATACAGACCCAGCTTTTCCATCTTCTAAGGATCAAGGTCCTTGCACAGCCAAGGACTATTGAAATGCATTTAATAAAAGACTTCATACCTACATGTATTTAGGTAAAATAATGTTGCAAAAATATAGTTCTGAGTCATCTAGTAACTTATAATATCATACCATTTCTAACATATAAATAGAATGGCACTGCCAGATAATTTGTGTTAAATTACCACTTTGATTCACACACTGCCAGCACATATCATTATCCAGCCATCCACATTTGAACAAGTGTGCTGGAGTCAAATCAATCTTTGCATGATTTTACATTGTAATTTCATTGTAGCTTCACTAGCACAGCTTGTTGTAATGCCAAACATATTTAATCACTGTCTCCTGCCAAATCACTGGCTGAGTTTGCAAAGCCTACGCTCAACTTGATGGTGTTTGTCTGTCTGTCTGTAATGCAATAACTTTTGAGCACCACAGATTATCAATTCCAGAATTTCAGGGAATGTGCTAAGCATCAATGGGCAGAATCTTGTTGCTTCTGGAGAAATTTAGAAAACTGGAAAGGAGAAATGGGGGACATATGGTGTGATTATGGGTAAGAATGGAGGGATGCAAGAAGTCCCTGATATATACACTGAGTTTGTAGAAGCAATAATGTGTGCAACCCTCAAACAATGTCATATACTTAACTCTAATAAAATATAATGTCATATACTTAACTCTAATAAATAATCATATATTTAACTTCCATACCCCTCTCTATTTAGGAGATTGAAATGCACGTGTTGAAGGAAATAGTCTAAGTGATATCATATAAATTTGGGATTTTACGAGAGGAGGATGCAAGTTTCAATACTGAAAAGAGATGCAGGAGATTATTCAAGTACTTTAGATATTGAGGAATGCAGATGACTTTGCTAGCCAATGATAGGGCTAGGGGAAACTAAGAGGTTATCAGTGAACCAGCTATAGCTCCCTAATCCTCAGGGCAGAAGCAGCTAGTCAGCCCTAGTTGTGTCCTGCTGCAGGATCCTCAACGGACCATATGTCAATGGCCTCTTGGTGAAGCAGAGTGCAGCACACACCCAAACTATACGTACTGGGAGGCACAGAGACTGGCTGCAGCAGAGATGCACCAGAGTTCCTCAGGAAATCTACTGGAAGTAAAGCTGATCAAAAAAATGTCAGTGGAAAGTTTTCCCATCAAATCAAAACTTTCTGTGGAAGTGTGTCAGTTTGTTAAAATTCTGTTTACAAAAAGTAAATAAATAAATAAAATTGAAGCATTTTGATAATGTCAAAATGTTCCATTTCAATATTTTTGTAATGGAATGGTGTGATTTTTCATTTCAAAATGACTTTTTTCTTATAAATTATGATATAACATAAAAAGTCAAAATCAAAATGTTGATGTCAGGTAATAATAAAGTAGGCTCATGAATAACATAAATAAAGCAGGCAGAAAAGTCACATCCGTACCATACCAGAACTCTAGAAATCTAGAGAGGTCAGTTGGTGAAAATGTATTGTATACTTAATATTTTAGTTTAAAAAATGTGTTACTGTAGATCAGGAAAAAGTCAACCTACTACAGCAACTTAAGACTTAAATTCAAAGTCATTAATCCCTTTTAAAAATGCTATTCAATAGAGTCATCAGTTCTAAACCCAGAGTGAATGGAGAGGCCGATTAGATCATGTGCCTGAAGGAAAGACAAATATCTGAGCTAAAGCAATGTGCTCAAGGAGTTTGCATATGGGAGGGGGAAAATAAACAGATAGACAATAATAAATTGGGAATCTAGGGAATTGCTTTTTCTTTGTTTTCCACAATACACACCAAAGCATATTTTCAAATGGGATAGAATTAATGTAAAAATCAACCCCTAAAGACAAAACAATAGGGTAGAGTCTGTAAAGCACAGAGTCCTGCATTTAATCCTGATCTTCTTATTTAGAGAGGTGAGCTTACCCTGGTTTACTCAAGATCTGTGTATGGTCAAGAATAATAGAGTCATAGAATCATAGAATATCAGGGTTGGAAGGGACTTAACAGTGAAATCCTTGCTGATCTTAAACACAAAAGAGAGGCTTACAAGAAGTGGAAGATTGGGCAAATGACCAAGGAGGAGTATAAAAATATTGCCCAGGCATGCAGGAGTGAAATCAGGAAGGCCAAATCACACTTGGAGTTGCAGCTAGCAAGTGATGTTAAGAGTAACAAGAAGGGTTTCTACAGGTATGTTAGCAGCAAGAAGAAGGTCAAGGAAAGTGTGGGCCCCTTACTGAATGGGGGAGGCAGCCGAGTGACAGAGGATGTGGAAAAAGCTAATGTCCTCAATACTTGTGTTTGAGACTTTACATTTTTTCAAGAAAAGATTTTAGTAAAATTGGTATGAGACAGGCTGTTAATTGGCTTTTGTGTCAAATAGGTACCTGTCACAAGTATCATATAATTGTTCTATAATGAAAACAATCATATTTAAATGTAATTTATGCATATAAGTAATGAAAATACAGTATATACATACACACAATAACAATTCTTTTTCACCTTTGAACTAGAATCAGTTTTCAAATATTGTTTACACAATAAAAGTCATATATCAAGAAGTAAGGAATGGCCTACACATGACATGAGACATTTTGACGAATTTTCAGTCAGGAACAATTTGTCATACTATTTCCAGGCAGAGCTCTTTCAAATTATGTAAAGCATGTTTTCAACAACGATGCTTCTGTCATAGAATGCATATGAATTGGCAGCTTATTAAGAGCTCATTAGGTGTGCTGCAAACTGTGTGAAAGAAACACCTCAGTTTAAGAGTCTGTACTTGTGAATTATACTGAAAACTGATCTAGTTTCAGAATTGTCACGTCAGAGAACAGCCATTGTGCTACTATATGTATCCACAAACAAAAGTACACATTAAATAATAAAATCATAGTTAAGATAATTACAAAGTAATAGCTGAGGAAATCTGCATCAAGGTTATCCCAATGGAACCATACCAGACATACTCTCAAAGTCCCTAGTCATTAGGGAATCTGTGGGACTCTAAGGTCCTCTGTGCAGATTCCCCATGGGTTTGCATCAATTCTGGCCACTGGAGTTCCACACCCTTCTCCACTTCCTAGCAGCAGTCTAAGGGAATCATGCTACCAAGGATCATCTGGATGCCAAAGACCCCTGTAAAGGTGGAAAAGACAATCCAGTCACAGGTTGTATTATTTTTCTTAGTCAGTTCTGCAAGGCTGGAGGAGGGAATGCTGTACTCCCTCACATCATATCCCTTTCCCTCCATTCCCCACACTCCAGTCCTTCCTTGCCCACACTACTCCTGCCCCCACACCATATGTCCAGGTGCTACTAGGGCAACTTTTCCACATGGAACAAAGGTTAGTTCCACACATGGAGGGTCACCTCGGTATGCAGATCTGGGGTGCCATCTACGTATCATCATCAGGATATCTTCCAGGGAAGTGTATTTTCTTCATCCCCTTTAGTTCCTTCACCACTGAGTCTCTTCATCTGTTCTTTTACATTCTTTATATCACTGATGTATTTCAGGTCACTTTTCATTACCTGACTTGTCAGCCTCTCTTACTCCATCCAAACTATTGGTTTATTAATGCTTCCTAATCTATATTACATCTGTCAGCAATCTCTATGAGCCATCTCTGCCTCCCCCATAAATTAAGTTTTTATTTTCCACTCCACTTGACTTCTTAGATTCCCTCATAGGCATTTGTTCTGAAACTCTCACAGTCTCTTTCCATCTTTATCTCCAATTTCTCCATATATATAACTTACATTTTAAATTTTGGCTTTGATTGTAACTTTCTATTTTTAGGAAAAAATCCTGCTACTTCAAGCCTTCTCTTTATGTCTCAGTTCCAGTCATGATCCTACTGTTTCTCCTTGTCCAGAAGATAAAACCATCAGCTTACTCTATTACATGTACTCCAAGAGCAAAATACAATCTTGCTCCCACAAGGAGTCTTATGTTCTCTAGTTCTCAGACCAACATTTGCCAATCATTTGCATTATGATGCCTGGATAAATACACAGAAGTCCTTCAGTGAATGTTTTCATCCAGCGTAATTCATGTTTTAAAGTTTAATGTATTTTTCCTTGTGATTTGTTCTTCCAGTTATGAAAGAATAAGATATATGTGTGTAAAATCATACCCACACATATTGAAAAAGGGAAGGACAAAGAGAAGGAATGCCTGGGCCAAGTTAGCATGTGAAGCCAAATGAATTTGAGTCAGCGGACATAAGGACTGTAACTTCTGATTCCTGATTAATTTCCTTCCATTAGTTTTTCCTATCAAATAAACTGAAGTTTAAATTACCAGCTTTAGAGTTTAATTTATTTTTCCTAGTCAAGCAGTTAACCATATTTATAGAGTCCTTCCTCTGGTTGAGAGCAAAAATGCTGATAGAGGTACTATAGAGAAAAGGAGAAAATTTAGAGGAATGTGTCATTACATTTAACAAGCTAATGCATGACAATATTTAAATGTGTAGAAATAACTCTAATGTACCATCATTGTCTGTTAGCTGTATCCTTAGACCAGTTGACCCATTTTACCTGAAACGTTGTGAAGGATAGTATATTTGTGAACTATATACAAGTTTGCATGATAGGGGCACAAATAAAAGTGCTATAACTTTTTTAACGTTGTGTAAAGTAGAACGGATAATGTGTTAGTTTATTAACATAGCCTATGTCAACAGAAAAAAAACCTTTGCCATAAACTTTGCATACAGAAATATCTGTATAGTCTTAGTTCTATTTATACAGACCGTAAGTCTGACTCTATACTCATCACATCAATTACAAAGTTCCCAGGGATTTCAATGGTGCAAGATCTGACCCTGTAAGAACATTGTTATTCCAGGATAAACCCTTTTAAGTTTCTCTTTACTACACTTTCAAAGAAATTTTAAATGTACTACGGCATTATTTTCACACAGTTTTATTTATTGTGCCCTTATAAACAACCCTACATGGATGAAAATACAGTCATGTGTGTGGTGTAAGAGTTCTAACCGTATTTTTTAGTTTAACTTCTGTTTCAGTTGAAGGGGCTCTTATTTTAAGTTATCTTTTTGCTAAATAGTGTCATCCTAGTTCCCTATTCTCTCCTATCTAAACTTCTATATATGCATTCTTTACAAATATAGGAGACAGTCTTGACTTGTTTGAATAAATCAAGGCCAGGACACTATTTCATTGTTTTTCTGTTTCTTAATAATCATAAAACCAACTGAAGTTGCTAAATCTACCCAGCTCACACCATAAATCTCTTAAATAAGGAGATGAAATAGTGGTTTAACCAAAATTAAGAAGCGTTCTTTGCTCATTAAGGCCCTGATTCAGACTGACATCAGTGGAACTAGATATTTATTCCCTAAATTCCTGTCTGAAATGGAGCTTAAATCTCCTTCTGATATGGAAAAAATATGAAAGTATTAAAAGAACAGTTTGGAAAATAATTTCCCTCCCCCCAATGAAAGTTTGATTTTTCAGTGAAAATGTGAATACTGAAATATTAGACAAAACCCAAAACTTTTGGTCAAAAGCTGAAATATTTTGGTTTGGAAATGCTACCATGGTGTTCATGGGAGCTGGTGTTTAGGTATCTCATGCTCCCTTTCTCATCTATAGGCCAGACTCCCTGGTCAGGTTACATCTTCCATGAGGCATAATTATCTCCCCTTCTGAAGAGAGGAGGTAATACATTATGGGAATCCCTGACTAGAGTTCATCATGGAAAATGTAGGTCAGCTAGGAAGCCCAGGCCAGGGATAATGGGGACATGAGGTATGAAAGTACAATTCCCAAGAGGCACAGTAAGCAGAGTATCCAAATCTAAATATTTTGGGTTTCAGCTTAAATATTTCAGTTTTGAATATTTGGTTATTCAATTAAAAAAAAATGAAAAATGTCAATGGAAAGCAGATGCTTCTCATGAAAAAAATTGTTTAACCAACAACCCAATTTTCTGGTGAAAAACAATTTTGACAAAAAAAAAAAAATTGACCAGTCCTAATTAAAATGATTCTCTGGAGATGAGTCCTGATTTGTCTGACTGGAAAAGAGGCTTCAAATCTTCTGGTACTGTTTTGTTTTCATTGATGATCTAAAGGATATGCTATTGGCATGATTCTGCTGCTGTTTCTCACTTAGAGTAACAGCTTAATCTGTGAAAAGTAGCACTGAGTACTTGAAGTGCAAGGTACAAGTCAATGTGAGCAAGGTGGCCAATAAGGCATACTATATTCTAGACTATCTTGGTACAAACTATTTGCTCAGCTGTAAAAAATATTGACTGTGTGCTTATTTTATGATAAGCTTGCAATTAATTGTGGAATTTATACAAGAGATATCTCAGTGTCTTATCTTGCAGGAATTTAGTGTATGTATAAAGGCATTTTCAAAAATTGAAAGGTCAATGAAAAGAAGCTGGAAACATATCCAGTAAACTTTTCTTGATACTCCCTTCCCTACACAATTTTCTCACTTTTTAAAAAACAGTTCTAGTAAGACATTTGCATAGGTACTTTTAGAGCTGATAATTGCACCTTTTCTTTAGCCAGCAAACAATTTCAGATGTTTGGAAAATGTCCAGAAAATGCCAGAAAATGCCAGTTCACCAAAAGCCAAACATCTCACAGAAATGTGTCCATTTGGATGAAAGTTTGTTTCAAAGTCAAATTGAAAAGAAGTATTTTGGTAATATCAAAAACAGTCCATTTCTCTTTTTTTTTCAAATATATTTCAATTTTCTGTTTCAAAATGACTTTTTATTTTTTTATAATATAATATTGTCACAGTTTCAGGGCAACCACCCAACAGTTCCCCCACTGTGATCCATTTCAGGTGTTCCAGTCAGGTCCTAGGACTCCAGTCATATCCTGTCTCTTTGTAGGGATTTTTGCTCTCTTCCCCACTGCCTCCCCTTGGGCAGGGGGTTTTAGGGCTTCCCAGCTGCCTGCCCTATACTGTGATATCCCAAGCTAGTCTGCCTAAAAAGACCATTGTTTTGCTTTCTCTGTGATGACTATGAACTATGTATTGCCAGAAGCTACAAATTATCACACAGCTTTCTCTAAGCAAGCACATTTATCCTTAAGGTAAAAAAATTACAAAGACAGCATATAAAAACAATAAAAGAACCTATACATATATTTAAAAAGATTACTAGAAATCATTTATAACTGCAACATAGGATTCTGGTAGGTGTCAGGTTTCAGAGTAGCAGCCGTGTTAGTCTGTATCCGCAAAAAGCAAAGGAGGACTTGTGGCACCATAGAGACTAACAAATTTATTTGAGCATAAGCTTCCATGAGCTCCAGCTCACTTCATCAGATGCAATCAGTGGAAAATACAGTGGGGAGATTTATATACATAGAGAACATGAAACAATGGGTGTTACCATACACACTGTAAAGAGAGTGATCAGGTAAGGTGAGCTATTACCAGTAGGAGAGCTCACCTTACTTGATCACTCTCATTACAGTGTGTATGGTAACACTCATTGTTTCATGTTCTCTGTGTATGTAAATCTCCCCACTGTATTTTCCACTGAATGCATCCGATGAAGTGAGCTGGAGCTCATGAAAGCTTATGCTGAAATAAATTTGTTAGTCTCTAAGGTGCCACAAGTCCTCCTTTTCTTTTTTTGGTAGGTGTCAGTCCTTCGAACACCAGAACAGAGTTTTTCCTGTGGTTACAAGATGTCATAAATACAAAGGGAAGGGTAAACCCTTTTAAAATCCCTCCTGGTCAGAGGAAAAATCCTCTCACCTGTAAAGGGTTAAGAAGCTAAAGGTAACCTCACTGGCACCTGACCAAAATGACCAATGAGGAGACAAGATACTTTCAAAAGCTGGGAGGAGGGAGAGAAACAAGGGGTCTGTGTCTATCTGCATGCTGCTTTTGTCAGGGATAGAACAGGAATGGAGTCTTAGAATTTTTAGTAAGTAATCTAGCTAGGTATGTGTTAGATTATGATTTCTTTAAATGGCTGAGAAAGGAACTGTGCTGAATAGAATGACTATTCCTGTTTGTGTGTCTTTTTTGTAACTTAAGGTTTTGCCTAGAGGGATTCTCTATGTTTTGAATCTAATTACCCTGTAACGTATCTACCATCCTGATTTTACAGAGGAGATTTCTTTACTTCTATTAAAATTCTTCTTGTAAGAAAACTGAATGCTTTTTCATTGTTCTCAGATTCAAGGGTTTGGGTCTGTGGTCACCTATGCAAATTGGTGAGGATTTTTACCAAACCTTTCCCAGGAAGTGGGGTGCAAGGGTTGGGAGGATTTTGGGGGGAAAGACGTGTCCAAACTACGTTTCCCAGTAAACCCAGTTAGAGTTTGGTGGTGGCAGTGGAGATCCAGGGACAAAGGATAAAATTAATTTGTACTTTGGGGAAGTTTTAACCTAAGCTGGTGAAAGTAAGTTTAGGAGGTTTTCATGCAGGTTCCCCCATCTTTACCCTAGAGTTCAGAGTGAGGGAGGAACCTTGACACAAGTTTATGTCAGTCATAACTCTCTTTAAATCAGGAACCAGAATGAAGGTCCCAAACCAGTTTAAGCTCCCAAAAATCCTTTTTTTTTTCTTTTTGACTGGTGGTCTCTGTAGAACCCAATTTGAAACTGACTGTGCAATCCTCCCCAGAAGGAGGTTACTCTCTGGGAGTATTATCATGTGAGTAATTTGCCTTAATTGTCCCCTACTGTTTTCACTTCCTGGATGAGCTGTGGTAACCATTTCTCTATAGAGTACATACAATCCCTGGCCTATACAATATGGTCTCCCAAAGATTGTGCAGAAAGTTGCCCTATCTGCCACCAATATAATATATAAAAGTCAAAATCAGAACTTTTTTTTTTTATTTTTTTGTTTTTATTCTGCTGGAAAAAATCCTTTCCTATTAACCCACAACATTTTTTAAAATTTTAATTTGTAGAAAATTTAGTATTTTTTGTTTTTGTTCCATTTCAGAATGGTAAAAAATTCTAATTCTCAGTATGTTCCATGAAACAAAAAACCATGTCTCACCTAGCTGTTGCTTGGGTGGGTATAAATAACAGTGAAGAAGCGGTGGCATGAACGGAGGTAGCTGTATCTCAAACTAGTATGGATGTACTCGAAGCAGCTCAAATGTGCTTCCTCTATTGCTACTCATTCTACCACAGCTAAACTGCTATTTATATCTCTGTTAGCTCAATGGGAACTAGTGTGAGTATGTGTACATGAGCAGGGGAATCACACCTCTACCTTGCACTGTAGGCATAGCTCAAAAGTGAATTTATGTGGATACCTTTTTAAAGAGCTTCTGATTTTTCATTCCTCTTTCCTTTCTGTTCACTATGTGCATTTGTATAAAAATAGAATCAGTGGTTGGGCCTCCATTGGTTTCTACTGCTTTTACCACATCTGAAGTCAGAATCTGATTTATGACAGTTCATTTAGTTGCTCTGAAAATTATGATGATGTCATAAATATCAGATTATGACTTTAGGCTGAGAATAAGCAGTAGCAGCAGATGGACTCTTGAGAAACAAAGATTCGGTTTTCATGCAAATGTTCTTAGTAATAAAGAACAGTGGAAAAGAAATATAGAATAAATATATACTATATAAACAGAATGGCTTGTACACAGAATGTTTTTGAATGTCAGCTGTTCTTAAAGCAAGACAGAGTAAAATGACTCAAGAGAGATATTACATGATTCAATTACTGGCCTGTTCAACTAAGTATATTTTATGCAAATCCTAATCTGAGTCCATCAATTAAACTATATGATATGGTGCTATGCTTAAGTGTTGTAAACATATTTTAGAAGAAAACACTGCACAGCAATATCTCAAAAGAGATATTTTGGGATTGGAAAAGGTTCAGAAAAAGACAACAAAAATGATTAGGGGCATAGAACAGCTTCCATATGAGGCGGGATTAATAAAATTGGGACGTTTCATCTTGAGAAAAAGACAATTAAGAGGGGATATGATAGAGGTCTATAAAATCATGACGGGTGTGGAGAAAGTAAATAAGGAAATGCTATTTATGCCTCATAACACAAGAACTAGGGGTCACCAAATGAAATTAATAGGTAGCAGGTTTAAAACAAACAGAAGGAAGTATTTCTCCAGACAATGCACAGTCAACCTGTGGAACTATTTGCCAGAGGATGTTGTAAAGGTCAAGACTATAACAGGTTTCAAAAAAAAAAAAGAACTAGATAAATTCATGAAGGATAGGTCCATCAATGGCTATTAGCCAGGATGGGCAAGGATGGTGTCCCTAGCTTCTGTTTGCCAGGAGTTGGAAATGGGTGACAGGTGATGGATCACTTGATGATTATTACCTGTTCTGTTCATTCCTTCTGGAGCACCTGGCATTGGTCACTGTATGAAGACAGGATACTTGGCTAGATAGACCTTTGGTCTGATCCAATATGGCCATTCTTATGTTCCGATGTTCTGATGTGATATGCACAATAAATACACAATTTACTACATTATATGATCTGAAGGGTAAACTTAAATACACAAGGGATTTTCAGCACCAGTAATGTTATCAGTGAAAACATAGTTATCAACAGAGCTTGGAGAATGCTGTAAAATATTTACATTTGTTTGACTAGAAACAGATATTCACTTTGTTTGCAACTCTTTTTATTTATTTTCTTGGAATAAGTCTTAGAAAAGTTTTTCTTTTCTCTTTTTTTTTTCCCAAGCATGTTCATAGAAAGCAAATATATTCTCAATATTTGTTTGGCTTTGCAGTTGGGCAGAGGTTCATTTGAAAAGTGTTTGTGAGGCTGTCTTGAAATTTGTTCTGTTTTCCTCCTCACATTTTTTGAAAAAAGAGATACTATCAGTGATTTGAAATAACAGAATATGACAGGTGACTAGTCATACACGACAAATAACAATAGTTTTAGACAAATTCAAAAAAGAAAAGTTTGCAAACAATCCCCTGGCTGAAATATACCTGGATAAAATGTTATTTGAACAATTTTTAATAACAATCTCTGGATAATTCCTGAACAGAAAAAAGGGTACAATGTGATCAGATAATTATTTGTCTATATAACGCGGCTGCTGCAGGTCTACACGACCATAATGCCTGAGTACTTTACAATATACTGTGTTTTTCTCATTACACCCCTATGATGTAGGGAAGAATTATTATCTCTGTTTTACAGATGGAGAACATAGGCACAGAACAATTAGTAGGGCTAGTCAAAAATTTATTTGAAATATTTTTGACAAATTTTAATCAAAATGGACATTTCCATGGGAAGTGGCCATTTTCAATGGTATTTTATGGGTTTTGATAAAACAAAACAAAAAGAAAAAAAAACAGGACAAACCCTCAAAAACCTGAAAACATAGGGTTCCAGCAATTAAATTAAAAACTAAACAAATGTTGTCAGAAAAGAGATATATATTTTTTATGTTGTGATTTTCAATGAAAGCCCCTAAACTTTTGATTTTTTTTTCTTTTTTACATACACAAAATTGTCTCTCTCTCTTTTTTTAATTACTTTGTGGAAATGAAAAATATTTCACAACCAACCCTGAAAATTAAGTGGTTTCCCAAGCTCACATAGGAAGTCTGCAGCAGAGTGAGGAACTGAATCCATATTTCCTGAGTCTGAAGTCAGTGCCTTAATCACAAGTCCATCTTTCCTTTCTATTTGCTATGAATTGTAATGAAAATTCCTTTTATCTCCACCCCCTACAACCTAAGATGTGGGAAGGTTTTTTCTAGGTCAACATGAGCATAAGGGGAGGGTGATGGGGTTCCAACAATGGTGCTGGTTGAAGGGGCATGTGGCTGGATGGCTGGAGGGGAAGGAAGGGTGAGGGGATGGTTGAGGTGGTATAGATTATAGAAGGAAAATGACCTGCATTGGGATGAATTATTGCCAGATATTTCCCAGATGTGTTGTTAAAGTTGTGGCCTAGTAAACAATAATCTTTTTGTCTTGTCTTTCTTCTTGCCATGTCCAAGACAATAACAGCCGCCTATTGCTCCAACTTAGTTTCTTGATGATGTTATATTAAAAATAAAGTACATACATTAAAATAATAGTTCTTTATGTAATCTAAAAATGTTAGACGTGGTGCTGTACACCCTCTTTAATGAGCTAGTAAATGTTTAGAAAGGAGATAGAGTTTAGGAGTAGAATATTCATAAAGTAACAAAATGTTTTAGGACTACTAGTCCTATTAAAAGTCAATAGGACTTGTGTTCCTGAGACACTTACATGTTTTTGAAAATCCCATTCAGAATGAATAGATTTTTTTTCCAATTAAGGTTTATATCCACAACAACAATATTAGTTTGTAAAATTAGCAATACAGTATTTTCACAAATGAGTACACTTCTACCATTATCAGTAAGATGAAATACATCAAGGCAATGTGCATTTGATTGCATTTATTTTCTTTTATTCCAAATGGCTACTGTGGGGTATTCTGAGAACTACATTGTAGCATAAAGTATATATACAAACTCATGGTTAGTTCTGGTTAAAGTTATATAAATAATTGATTGATGAATGGTGTTGGGAATAAAAGTGCCAATTAGGCTTCATTCTGGCTTGTGGGGTCATATTATATGTTATTTATGAATATTCTGTAACTGAATCATGAAAATGTTTCAAAACCCCAAGGATTTTATTTTAATAAGAATTTTCTAATTCATGGAAAATTTGATACAAAAGTTCATTATTCTTTCTTCTTCTTTTTAAATCTTTCAGCATTCCAATAAGGCTTCATTGTAACAATATAGGCTTGCATTGGGCCTGAGTGAACTATGGTTTTAAATTGAATTTGGATATTAACATAAGTGATAGACCCAAAGAATGGTCCAGAAAAACTGAGATAATGGGAAAGAAGGTTTGTTTGTTTTAAACTTGTAATGACCCTTAAAACACCAGTGTTATCTTACTTAAAGTTTGGGTTGAGGTAATAGATATAAAGAAAATAGGGTTAATTGGGATTGAGGGGAAGTAAATAATTATTTATAGAAGTTTTAAAAGAGATGCTTAGTCTAGAAGTTAGGGAGAAACATAGCAAAACAAGATAGGAACTAAACCTAAAAGAGAGCAGGGCACAACCCAAACATTCCTTCAACTGGTTTTAGCTAAGGTACAATAATCAATAATGACATCACTTATTTATTACAGTGTATAAAAAGTAACGTTTTTGAAGGGGCTCTTTCCCAGAGCTTTAATTTACCCCTGTGGAGTCACACCATGATGGGAAGATATCTCCCAGGCCTGATCTTTTTGACCAATGCTTATAACTGTATTGTTGCTAGAATACACAGTATAAGGATATGTATCCTTATGCTGATATTTTTGATGTAACCAACCAATAGGCCTTTACACTAATAAAGTAATGCATGTGTGGAAGCTGAGTCATACTAAACCTTAATAAACTTATTAGAGAAATGATTTCCAATATCGATGCAAACAGCAAATAGTCTGAAAATTATTCAGTGAAACTATTTTGTTAATGCATGCAAATAACTAGTGCACTTACAGAAAACAGGATTGATTCCTGTGTGATTGGTTAACAAGCAGAAGAATGGTTTTAGGAGACTTCCGTTTAGACACACACTTCATTCAATTAGGACCTTTTGTCACATTGAATAGTGACATCCTCTACAAGTAGTTCCATTAATTTCAGTGGGGCTACTTGCAGAAAAAAGATATCACTTGGGAGGAGTAAACATGTCAGAATCCAGCCATCTATATCTCTGTGACTCAGATTGTCTGCTGTAAAATGGAGATGATAATTTGTCTTTCCTCACACCCTTTGTCTGTCTTCTCTACATAGATTATAAACTCTTTAGAGTAGGAAGTTCTTGTATTGCACTATGTGTGTGTACAGTGTACAATGATGCCCCAGACTTCACGAGGCCTCTGGGTAACATGGTAATACAGTTATTAAATACTAATGGTAGCAAAGGTCAGACAGATCCAGCTGCTGGCTATATTCTACTATACCATCATGAATCAGATTTTGAATACAACATTTCTCATTCTTTTAATTTATATCTTCTAAGGATATGTAAAGAGACTTAAAAAATACAACAAACAAAAAGAGGTATATTTAAAAAAAATTAAAAATCATCTTTTTAATATGATATACAATAAAAATTTACATTTGCTCTGTCTCTTTCTTAGCTAAATAATAGGAATTCCTTTTACTGGTGAGCTCTTGGTGCAAAAGAGGCTTATGCTATTACTTTACGATAGTATTTATATAATAGCAATTTGGTTCCGTCTTTGCAAAATCCTTTCATTCCCACAGGCCTTTATTGATCATTTTTCAATCAATTGACCACAGTCTTTTACAAAAACACAAATACTAGACATGATAGTGAGAATTCCTGACCCCTTTCAGTTGAATACTTGACCATGTTAAAGTGAACATGCAAAACACCTACAGCTTCATCACTAGCAGTAATTACAATCAATAAACAAGCTACCTACTAATGCACTTTGAAGGATTGAGACAAGAGAGATTGCGTAGGAGATATGAGGAGATGGGGTTATATACACTGTATATGTGACTGGATAAATGGAATTGTTGTGTCAGGGACATTTAACTGTCACACCTGAATTCTGACCTCTAAACTATCACCCTGCAGTTTCAAATTGCTGTCATTAAAAACAATAATAAACCAACCTGCTAGAAAAAAATGTTATTCTTTTACTCTGAAAGTGGATTTTTTCTTCCTCTCCTCCATCGAATTACACTAATACATGGTGCAGACATGTATAGTTGGCCTTGGACCAGTGAATTCACTGAAAAGCTGGTTGCACTCAGCACCTTTGCAAGATCAGATTCATAATGAGTATAACAGAGAGTGTATTCAAACATTTTTATCACACATCCTTTTCCCCCTCTTTCCTTGCCAGACATCATAATTGCTGGAAGAATAAATACAGTATACTGTCTTTCAGCAGATGTAGAGAATAAGAACTAAATCCTTAAATCCAGGAATACGTGGGAGATGGAAATGAAACAGGGCGGGAAGTAACATCCCTGGTTACAGCAGGAGAATATTTTCTGTCAGCATAATCTTCACATGCTATATATTTTTGCTTTTTTCCCTTTACCCTGGAGAGATGTTTTCTTATGTGTAAATGTATAAATATAAGTTTTCCCCAAAAGGGTAAGTAGAAAGACTGACAAATAAATATTGATAAATACCCTTGATAAATATGCAGCAAACCCTTTCAGTGCCATCCAGAAAAAGCTAGCATTTTCTCATGCAATGATGAACATCAAATGCCTTCCTCAGTGTTGGATTGGTCTCTAGTGAAATTATATTTGTTTCAAAATATGATAAATATTTAAAATATTCACTGACATTACATTATTTGTTGAATTAAAAAAATCTTGTAAATTTGTCATTTTAAAGCTGTACTTTGGAGAAAAATGATGCTGAACATTTATTTAGAGCATATGTAATTGTTTCATGGTTGTCATGTCAGCAGTATGGAGAAATCTGAAGTCACGCCTAGTAACAGTGCCATACATTAAGGCTGCCATGTTTGGAACCACTCTGAAGTCTGGGTTGGTTGAAGGGCAGAGAGATCAATTCCTAGTGCAGACTGATTTTAGAACCCCCAACTTTCACTGCTAAAAATATTGAAGAAATTACATCATTTTAAAATAATAGATGGGAACCCTGTACACATACTGTGAATATTCTCCAGCTCTCTCAGTCTCTAATTGTTGAACTTGTGAGCACCTACTTTCTTGCATTTGCCCTGTTTTGCTGCTTCTCCTTCTTCTTCTTCTTTCTTTTTTCTCTCCCTTTTATACTCTGTAAAACACACATAATTCTCCATCCTCATCTCCCTTAGCCTGTTAGTTACCTTTGACATTAAGACAAGGTGGGTGAGGTAATATATTTTGTTGGACCAACTTCTGTTGGTGAGAGAGATAAGTTTTAAGCTTACACAGAGCTCTTCTTCCGGTCTCCGTTGGCACAGTCAGTCATGGTCTTCTTGTTGAAATTTTGTCCACTCTTGGCTTCAGTGACTCTCCTCTCCAGGTTCTCCTCCTATCTCTATAGATGCTCCTTGAGCTTGTCCTTCAGAAAATCCTCCTCTTCTTTCCTCCAACTTTCTGTGTGAGTTCCACAGGGTTGTGTGCTTGGTCCTCTTCTCCTCTCCTTAAAAACCTTATCTCTGGGTAATCTCATCTGCAAACACAATCACACATCCATCACACACCATCTCTACTGATGACTCAAAGATCTATCTCTCTGCTGAAGATGCTTTTGTCCAAAATAAAATCTTGGTCTGTCTTTCCAACAACTCCTCATGGATGTCTAGCCTTCAGCACAAGCTCAACATGGTAAAACAGAGCTCTTAATTTTCCTTTCCCCCCCACCCCAAACCAGCATTGCTACCTTCTTTCTCAATCAACATAGATGACGCCACCATTCTGCCTGTTACTCTGGCCTGTAAACTGGCATCACCTTTGATTCCGACCTGTCTCTAGGTCCTCACAATCAGGATGTCTAAATCTTGCTGATTCTTTCTACATAACATCTCTACGATACAGTCTTTCTTGTCCAACGACAGAGCTAAAACTCTTGTTCAGGCTCTCCTCATCTCATGCCTCAATTACTGTAACATCCTTTTCTCTGGCCTCAACAAATGCAATTTTGCCCAATTCATATCCATTGAGAAGGCTGCTGCAAAGGTCATGATTCAGTTCTCCACCCATTTTCACTCACTTTGCAATGGTAAATGACTACATGATTTGCAAGGCAGTAGAAGATTAGGCACTCTGTCTCTTTTAAAGCACAACCTCTGTGGACATTCCTGTGCGCTACCCTTGCAGTGCATTCTGGGCAGCTCTCACCTAGGCAAGGAGTAACCACCTTGGGAAAGGAATAAATACATTCCTATTGCTGCCTAACCCTGTGTGGTGGGTTTGTTTCCCTTCTGATACTACAGTAGCTAGTATATTCAACTTCTATGGCCTCCTGAATGTCTTCCATCTATTGCTGCTTTAGTTCCCCCCAAATGGCTTGTATTTTTCCAAGCTTGAAGACTTTAAGGTATTCCTTCTGTTCTCATTTGAAATCCCTATCATCATCAAGCTCTTAAAATTCCAGCCACATTTTTTTCCTCTATAGACTGCATATCCATTTATTCCTAATAACAGTGAGGGAAAAAGGAAATGTAACAAAGAGATGTATAAGCAACTAATGCAGTGGAAACAGTGAGTCTCCCACTAGAAATTATCCAGCCTTTTCTTTTATGAACCACCTGGCAAAGAGAACAAAATACATGTTTTATCACAGGCCTAAACTGTGTGATGATATTTATCTTTACTTCTTCAATCTTGTAATCCTAGACATATCATTCTTTTTATTTATGGAAATAGGTTCAGACCATGATTCTACTGTCCCTTCACTCACTATATATTTAAATATATTTAAATCTTCACATTTTCTTGCCCTCATCTGCAACACTCTTTACCACTGGTTAGTTTTGTCTAATGAGTCATATCTCCAAAGAACACTAGGTTTTTTATGCTTAAGAGACTATAGCTTTGTTGATTTTTTTCCCTGACACAACCACCTACAAATACCAAGTTTAATTCAAAACTAAAACTGAGTAAAATTTGATGATTTCACCTGAGTTGCACTTTGGCATTAAACTGATGTGAACCTACAAGAACAAAAGACTGGCAAAGGAAGGGGAATTATAATGATAATAGACTGAAAACATCAAGCTGCACATAGGTTTATGGACCCACTTCTGAGTAGTTAGTGCCTGTAATGTCCATTGAGTCCAGCATGGGGTACAGTTTTGTATTGTTCCTGCTGGGTCTGTTTCTAGTGCATTAAACTGATGCTATAATAAACAATATTTCTCAGAGCTTCAAAACAAGCATCACTTCTTGAAAGCAAGCATCTTCCCCTGACATACCGGTCCTTTCATCATATAGAGGGAAAAGTGGCTATCCCTTTAAAGCCCTCATAGGAAGTACCACAAAAATATACACCTGAAACAGCAAGGAGAAGGAGAAGAAAATAAAATATATGGTAACACTTAAGGGCAAAGTCTTCAATTTCCTAATTGTCATGAAGGTATTAATTCATAAGAGTCATTTATTGTACTTCCACCCTTGGTCAGCACCTCTGCCCCCTGCTACCACCAATGGGCGATGACAGCATGGTTGCGAAGCAGTTTATGACCTTTCTAATGAAAGCAGGAACCTGTGATTAACATTATTGTAAAGGAGGAATGTAGTGATTGACTTAATAATTGATCCTCCCAAGAGCCACCATTTCAAGCTACAAAGGATATGAACAATTTAAAATATACAGATGTGATGGCAATTTCTATGATATCTCATTGCGGGCTCTTTCTTACTCCTTCATTCTGGAGCTGACTTCCTCACCTAATAAGTAAATGACTTCCTTTGCTACAGTAGCTGTGTCACATTTTCTTGTGTGAGGGTGGCATGGGTTTCCCTAAGTGAACCCGGACTACTACTCCATTGCTTAGCTCTTATAGGGAATGCTTGAAGGCTTCTGCCAGATACTCCTGTTGAACCTAAGGAAGAGTCACATAAATCTAAGCCTAGGGTCAAATTCTGCTCTCAGCTATGTCCATTCAATTGAATCTGCTGAGATTGCATAGCTATGACTGAGAATATAATTTGGCCAAAAAATATTATTTGCAACACCATAAAAGGGATGAATATATTAGCCTGATATTCTGCATTTTTTTCTGCAGACATAAAACAAAGAAAAAGTTATAAATAGAGAATAGCTTCCTTAGACTGAAACAAGACAGAATTACAATGAAAAAGTTATAATTGTGAAAAAATGTGTGTGTCGGGCGGAAGTATATACAGCGTTCAGGTGAAAAATAAGGAACAAGAATCCTCAGGAAATGCATGGGACAATGAAGAAAATCAGAAGAGAGGATGGGAATAAAAATCAAAATAGAACAACACAACAGAAGGACATTCTAATATAGGGAAAATAATTCTACATTTTGATTTTGCTGACTAATAGATTTTGTTTCAAAAAGCTTCTATGATTCCACCTGGTGAATCAAGTACCCATCACCTCACTGTGCCCCAATATTAGAATCTGGCACTTTATAATGAATGGACACATTTATCTGGATAAAATAAAAACTGACCCAAACCTTTGTATGTCCTTTGAAACCAAAACAAACTCAGATCTCTTTTGAGTTTTCAAGAAACATGGACAGATTTCTTAAAGTTTTTCATATATTCCTGCACTTCCTGATTTCAGCCAGGATAGACAACAGACATATTAAATACACAGAAAGGTAATATTCACAGTTCTCTACATACATTTATGTTGGTTTTGTTAAATTGGTTCAGTTAAATTGATGTCAGTTCCTGTGTGGATGCACTTACACCTATTTTGATTTAAGAGAAGCTTATTTTCTTTGCATTTAAGCCTGTTCCTAATCAGTTTAAGTTGAACTGAAATAAGCCTGGTTTATACAAAAATATGAGTGTCTATGCAGCCTTCTGCAGCAGTTTAACTAAATCTATTAAATATCACACTTTTTAGTTAAACCAGTCATGGCTCTGCATGCAGATGATCCGTTACATAATTTATAACCTGGTACATATTTAAAATCTTGCAAAACGGCTAGTTCCCAGGAGATTGCCAAGCTGTTTTCTTTTTTGAGCTATAGTTTTGCAAGACTCTAATACTTCAGGGAAACAGAAAGAGATGGAGATGTTCAATTGGGGCCCAGCCCAAAGCCCACTGAAATCAATGAAAAGACTCCCACTGACTATAATAAGCTTTGTTACTCACTTTGTGTCAGGCCTGAGGTGGAATAGCTCTTGAAGGTAAAAGCAAAACTAAGTTTGTAGTCTGAAAAGAGGCCAGATAGCCCCAAACTTAGAGGGGGGGGGCAATAGAAACACACACAGAGAAAAGCAGCAGCTTCATAGAAATGGAAGTACAAATTTTATGACCACAATGATTTCCCAAGATGCACACACACACATAATCATTTGAGATAGGATTTTTTTTTAATTTTGTGTTAGGCTTTTCTTTCTTTTAAAACTTCAGTGCCTTTCTATTAGTGTATTAAATAAAGGACATGTAATAGAGCCTTCTAGGCTGGGTGACCTAGTGGCTAGTTTGTTGGTCAGAGCGGGCATAGGGGTTCCTGGGACTTCCCCTTCCACCAGGTGCCATCCCTGGGCACTGTGTAGTTTAACCCCTAAACAGGGGAGATGGGTCTCCCTCCAGACCAGGGGGAAGGGAGAGGGTGCGGGGGGAAGGGGAGGTCCATGACCCTTTTCCCTGGAGTACTTCCTACTAAAGTCTCTTTAGTTTGGGACATGGCCCCACTAGTCTAATTGCCCCACAGTTGGGGCTTATCTGCAGGCTCTCCTTGGCAAGGGAAGGCTTATTTGCCTCCAGTGGCTGCATTGGCTAGCAGGTTGCAGATCCGCCCCTTCAGGCAGGCAAATAGAGAACTCCTGCCTCCTCGCCAGCCAGCCCCCAACTAAGTCAGGCTCTCTTCTTTTCTCCCCACTCTGGGCCTGGCATTGGCTATAGGTGTAACAGGGTGGTGCTAGCTGAACCCACAGGTTTTCTTTAACCCCTGCTGTGTCAGGCAGCAGTTTCTCTGCTCCTTCACAGGCAAATAATGTTCCAAATCTGCAAACAGACAAGCATTGTAGGTTTTTTTTATATTATTATTATTTCCTGATCATTAGATTTCAACGTGACTAGTTTAAGAAAAGGTCCTACCCATTCTCAGGTAAAGAAGTGTCCTAGGAAGGCTCGCCTGTGGAACTATCTCCTTGCACAATGCCAGAAAACAGATGCAAATGGTGTTCAGATATAAGCGTTTCTTAAGTTAAGTCACTCTTTCACAATGAAACTATGCAAACTTTAGCTAGTGTGAGGTTCAGCTATGGAAACCAGGCTACCTGAATACTGTGAAAATCGATATGGCAGCCCTGAATTCTTTCTTCAAAGCACATACAAAACATATTGCTGCCCCATGATAAATTTTATGGTTTTAATTGTTAATGGAATTGTGTAGGTTCCTTTTTCATCTCATAATGAAGTATATGAAAACTGGTTATGCAACATGTCATCTAGGTTAGATTTAACCCAAACAATCACCTGTAAAAGCTCACAAACCCATACTGTGCATAGAGCTTAAATAAACTCTGTTTCATTTTGAATTTTGCTTTTTTTATGCAGGGCTTGAAAGAATTTGACTCTCGCAGCGAGACTGTATAGGGGTAAACCATGCAATATTAAAACTGCAAAGAAATCCAATGACACCAGTACATATTAGAAGTGGGAAAGTCGACTCAGGTCTACTAAGAGCACAGCTAAACTGTCATCATCGTCATACTGTGTACCAAATGTTTATCTTTTCACGTACCTGTACAACATATGAATTTATTGCCAGTCTCATCAAAGGTGAAAATTTTTTATCATCTCTCGTTCTAAAATTAATGGGAGATGGATATCCAAATCCTTTAGCTGGCTTTGAAAATCTCAACCTAAACAAATAGCAATTTAATTGCAGGAGAGATTTACAAATGACATGTCTGAAAGATCATTGTGTTACTCCCGTCAGTAACATTCCACAGATGTAAAACTGCAACCACACTCTGGTGAATGAAGCTTAATGACTAGATAAATGATGGTTGAGGGTAAAGGTTAAACATTAAGTCAAAGAAGAATTATTTTAAAATATAAATTTATTTATTATATCTAAGAAAAAAATAAGCAAAGGTTAAAAAATAAACATAGAGAAAAAAATAGACTGGGATATTTAGAAATGTGTGCTGTATCCTTTCCTCCACGTGTTTGCCGGTATGTGGCTGTTTAGGTCCCACATCTGCAAACCCTTAACTCATGTGGGTCCTAAACAGCCATAGAGTAAAAGAGCTAGGGTGGTCTTGTGGTTAAGACACCGATGAGGAATTCTGGGATCGATTCCCGCCCCTGCTAAAATCCTCCTCTATGACATTGAGCAAATCACTTAATCTCAGTTTCCCCAACTAAAAAAATCAGGATAATAACACTTCTGTTGTCTACTTTGTTTGTAAGGACTTTGGGGCAAGAATTCTCTTACTATTTATGTCTTACAGTGTCTAGCACAATGGGTCTCTGATTTTTCTGGAGGCCCTCAGGCATTACCATAATATAAATAATAATAATGAAAAGACTCTCATTGACTTGAATGGGATTTGGCTCGGGCCTATGACTCCAATATTGAGGTCAAAGGGACAATACACCTAAGAGTGTATAGGGTCAGGCCCTTTGACTATTGTGACGGGGCAAGGCCAGATGGTTATAGAAAAGTAGTGGGGGAAAGATATGTTAGTTCCAGGCTAAACAAATCCCTGGTACCAGGATAAGTTAAATGGCAGCTGCTCCAGGGGAATTAAGACACCTGGGGACAATTAAGGACTTTCCAGAAGGCAGGGAGAAGGCTAGGTTGATTGGGACACCTGAAGCCAATCAGGGGCTGGCTGAAACTAGTTAAAAGCCTCCCAGTTAGTCAGATGGGGGTGGATGTCAGGAGCTGTGGGAGGAAGTTGTGCTATTGGAGAGACTGAGCAGTACACACCATGTCAAGCACAAGGAAGGAAGCCCCAAGGTAAGGGTGTAGTGGAGCTTGAGGAAGTGGGGGCTGCTGTGGGGAAGTAGCCCAGGGAATTGTGTGTGTCATGTTTCTAAAACATCAGCTACCATAGCTGATACTATTAGGGTCCCTGGGCTGGAGCCTAGAGCAGAGGGTGGGCCTGGGTTCCCTCTTTTGTCCCTCTCTGGTTAATCACTGAGACTGGGAGACAACAGAGACTGTGCAAGGGAGGATAGCTTCTCCTCATCTCCCTTGCTGGCTTCTGATGAAAATGGCTCAGTAGACTGAGACTCTTGTCTCTAGAGAAAGAAGGGTTACGTGGAAGGTCACAGTGAGCTCTGAGGCTAGCGAAATCAGCCAGGAAATGTGGGACCCACGGAGACAAGGACAGAGCTTTGTCACACTATGAACTTCTTTGTCTTGTTTTAAAGTGCTCAGTGCACACTTGGTCATTGGATAAATAATAATAAATGAATGTTAAGCAATCTGTACTACTACTTTAAAACACAAATCAATGCTTTTAAGAAAAATAAAAGGTGTCAAAGCTATATGTATGTCTTTTTCACACAATGTTCTGTAGAAATACGGACTCTCTCAAAGCCTGATTAAAAATGTTTTTTTAATTTTTCTTATGCTGTCTTGTTCACCTAGGTTTTGTGTTTACATTTACTATATCAGGAATATATTTTCAATTGTGACACAAAGAATAACCAGAGGAAGTCTTGCTGCAAAGTTGTAAACCATTAACTCTGAAATAGTCTACAAGCACATTTCCAGCAAATAGAAGTAACAAACAAACATTTTTATATAAAGTATAAAGTTAGTTGTTATAATGTGTAGGTTCTAAGATAGACTTGCTCTGGATAGTTATTTCTGTAATAGTAGCAACTCTGGAGCCTTTAAGCCGGTGACCATCTCTAACTCATAGAAAATAAAATGGAAAAGTTACCAAGGGGCAAACAAGTGCATTTCCAGGTGGTTTCATATGAATGAAATGGGAATGAGACCTTTCAAAAGGTTAGTCTCTTTCTCTCAGGCAGGTTAAGATTTTAAGTACCCATATATCTCTAATAATTCATGACTTTGCATACACTGGCTGACGGCTATGTCTCCAGATGGCTTCCAATTTCTAAGATGAGCTAGACATTTTGCTGCTTTTTTAACTAGTTTTCCCCACTTTTGAAGTTGTGAAAAATATTCCCTGAATGCATCTGAAACAAGTGCCTAGTAAAAATTGGTGAATGAGCTGGCCCAGCTTTGAAGGCCCTGAACTGCCAGAGGGAGAATCAGGTTGTGAGTTGCACCCCCTCCTGCTGTTGTAGAGAGTGCTGAGCTGACCCAGGAGTTGACAGCTGGCATGTCCCCAAACTCGAGGTTGCCTCTTTAAGTGCAAATACAGTACCAATGCTACTTTTTTACATTACCACACATCCATTCAGGAAGTGTCAGCGATTCAATCCAATCTTGTCCTTTTCCACTTGCTTTCCCTCAGTATACTGCCCACACATATGGTTGGGTGTTTTGCTGCACCCAATAGCGGTGGCAGACCCCAATCCCTCCCAAAAGCTTCTCCTTAAATGGACCTTTCCCCTGAATCTCTGCCTCTCATCTGCTAATCAAGATTGAGCACTGAGTATCTTAATCCCACCTCAGCACCACTCTCTAGCGGTGTTATGCTGGAGACTTGGTCACAATTAAATGCCCATGCTGAGAATCCTGAGGTCATACCTTTCTCATGACCCTGTTTGAGGGCCCAGGAAGCTACTTTTCCATTTGGCAGCCTTGAACAATCCACCCTCCAGAGATGTCAAATGAGCAGAAATTAACATGCCTGCGTTTTGTTTAAAACTCCAGTATAGGTAGGCACAAACCAGGCTCATCTGAAGTTGTAGGGTGTTCAAAATTGTAATCTGGATCCAGAGCTAAATTTTTCAAATACTCCTGTCTCTGTATGCAGCAAAACTAAAACCCTAAACCTGAGGCTTCCAAAATTGTTTCCATTTTTCATCATCATTTTGAAACATGTTAAATTTTCCATGCTGCTCTGCTACTGGCAATGAGCACAGTGGTCAAAGTGTTAAGTTCTAGCTGTGTAAGCTGTTTTGCTGCACTGAGGCATTTGCATAGGGTACTAAATTGGAGTGTTTGTTACAGGAGCCATATAAAGTTCTATTTACTCACTTGCTTGGTTATGTATTTTTTTCCTAGCAGATGAGTAAAATAATATTAGTTATTTTATTATGAATTTGGTAGGATATGGTTCTAGAGGTGGTTTTTGCAGATTCTCAGTCCAAGCTTTTAATAACTCTTGCTCAACACAGAGATTAAAACATAAATAGAACTTTAATAACCTCAACAGGGAAACAGAAGCTCTTACAAAAACATAATGCAAACCTTAAACAGGCTTAGCAAGAGTATAAATATGAACTTTAAAGAAAGAAGTACAAGCAAATTAAAAATATTTCCAAACAGACAGACATGCAACATACACACAAAGATAATTTATCCCCTTTATTGTCACATGTACCCATTCCTACCCGCCATCATTTCTCGCTATAAAATATATTACTAAGTATCTCATATCAGTGTTTCCTGAGCACTAGATACAATTAAAGTTAAGTTTTAGTCTTTAATGTCCATGGTCATGGTTGGATCTTTTGCTTGAATTATATTAGTTGTTCATGGTAAGTCTCCTGGGCTTTTCCTTTTCCATCCTTGGTCAGCTTAATATCTCATCCAAGAGTTTTCCTATTTCACTTATAATGTAGCAGGAGAGGTCCAGGGTAAAATTCATCCAGCCAGATGCTATGTCAGTTTTTTAATAGTTATAATTTCCTATCTACCTATTCCATGGTGAGCATAAAGCCTTTTAACATTTCACTTTCTTCCCCAGGAACATTTATCCCAGGATATGGAATGTGACCTTCAGCTTCTGTCGTACATACTAAAGCAGAGAATTCATTCAACCTCTTGGCAATATCAACCTCATCTGTCATTAACTTCTCACGCTTGTCCTTCAACAATCTAGTTGACTTCTTGTCTAGCTGCTAGCTTGTTATATAATTAAAGTATTTTAAATTCATTTATTTTTTTAGCCTTCCTGAGTGTTATCAACCCTGAAAATTGGCTAGGTGCTTTTTCACCCTCCTTTTTCTCCTGTATTATATGTTGTCTCAAGCAATTTCTTTTTGGATGTTTTGTGAACCTCTATATTCATCTAGATGTGTAGTGTTGGCCTACACTGTATTTATTACTAACCCCCTTCATACAATCAGTTTGCATTTCTTGAGCACCACCCTAGCCTACTCTGTGCCTTTCCCCAGCATTGTTTTATTTTTGACTACTATCAGTCCCTGCTTTCTATAAATGGACTATCAGTTATAAAACAAAATAAACCAAACAAAATGAATGGAACAAGAGCTGACTGAATATGGCAAACTCTATATTCCTGTTTCTTCCTTTAGGATTTGTCTATTATCCCAATCTAACTAGATTATGTCAGAGTCCGTTCTACTTTTAAGTTTTCAATCTTAGCCTCTGTTGTTACCCCGTAGGTGAAATTCTGGTGCTATTGAAGTCAATGAGAGTTGTTCCACTGATTTCAGATGAGACTAGGATTTCACTCCAAGTCCCTTTCTCCGTTGCTTGAAACATATATTGATTAAGCAAATTGTTGCCATACTGTTGTATTACAGTGGTGTAAAAATGCACTGTTCACACATGCAGAAAGACACAGTCTCTGTGCCAAAAAGCTTACAGTCTAAGAAGAAAAGCAATATACTTACAGGGATACAATCAAGCTATGTATATATATATATATATATATATACATGTGTGTATATATATATATAATCTGATTTTTATTAAATATCAGATTAATATAGTGCACAGGTTGTCAGCCTTATTTTTTTACTCCTATGCTTTCTAAGGATAACTGGTTTCCTAACCTTTCTACATATTTTTTTCAGTGTTGCACTTAATTCCTATTCCAGTACAGTACCATGAGAGATGTCCAGTCTTGCACGGAAAAATGATGCCCACTGCTACCTCTTCCATCTAAGCATAGAAGGAAGAATGACTCCCCCTACATTTGTTTTCTCTGGATCCTCTCTTTGTTGGACAACTAAATCGTCTTTCACAATAAAGCTTCCCCCACTTGTCCAGTACATTCTGCTTGACACTTCAGAACAATCTTTAATATTAATCCAAAGGTTATTTCCATTCCCCAGGGAAGTTGCAATAATTTTCTCAAATATATCTTTCCCGCTATTTCTATTCTTAACTATCATCATTTATCAACTGTGCTATTCCATTTTCTATTATTTTGAGCATGCAGTATGATGCCGCTGAATGGCCATAATGTACAGATTGTGTACTGTTACAGCCTACCACCCTTGGTTACTTGGCCAACTGAGGTAGACAGAATTGTTCTCATTATACTTCTATGGAGGCTTTCAGTAAGAGACAAGGAATAATTCCTGTTACCTTTTTGTAACCAGAAAGCCCCACTAAAGTACCTTTTTAAAAAACACACGTGGGGGCACCAATGTGATTTGTGCTACCGGGGGTTGAGTCACAGAGGCACAGGTAGTTCCAAACTCACACAGTTCTGCCAAACAATAGTGATCTTACTGCAAAAGGTACTAGTATATATGAACTTGGTACAGGAGGAAATAGAAGATTCTTTCTGTCAGAGAATAGTGATATTTTTAAATATATTTTTTAAAAACCATTTAGTTTCATTTTCTGATCTGTGTCTAATAGAAATGTTAACCTGGAAAGTAAGTTTAATTGGTATTTTGTGTGGCAATCTTCAATGAGAGGATTGTTTTGTGCTATAGAATATCAGTACTGGGCACTATGGGCTAGATAGTGATCTTAGATGGAGTAGAAGCCACACCAACCTAAGGGTTGTGCTGTAGGCATTGTGATTCAGACACACCTTTTATGGGCATCAGGTAGGAGTGAAAATAAGCTTATTCTCTCATCAGTTGCTTTAGGGAGGCAGCAAGAAGGCAAATAATTTGATATATGCCTGCACACCTGGACCCGAGGTCTGGATTGACTGTATAGGAGTATAAAGGGGAGTTCTGATGTTGGCTGTCTTGCCCAGACAAGTAGTCCATGTCACAAACTAGCCCTGCAATACGGGATGTGATTTATTAATGTGGGGCTAGAATCTAACTTTATGATTTGCCCCAGGAGCCTGTAGCTGCAGTGCCCCAGAAGCAGACTCAAAAATTCACAATTGCTTTCCTGCTCCTTCTTTGCTCTCAGAGGGGGGAGTGATTTAACTCCTTTTTGTGGACCAACTTACTTGCCCTCTGCACCTGGGCTGCTACCCTGGCTGGTGAGTAAACAGGGGGTTGGAAGGCGGCCAGGGTGTCACACAGTCCCCATCCTTCTCTGTGAGTAGGGTGACAGAGGCCAAGTTCCTCCCACTCCCTGCCCCCTCTGCTCTTTCCCCACCCATTTGTTGATGGTGGGAGTTAATGAGCGAGTAGCCACAGCTGGAGCCTTCCCCACCACTGGAGTCACAATCTGAGTAGAGCCACGGGATGGAGCAAGGGCTGTGACAATCTAGCGCTGAGTGTCTGTGCTTTGTTATTTGATAGTCTATGTTTTTATATGAGAGCTGTTTGACAAATGCAGAGCAATGGCATTATGCGAAAAGAAAACTGAAGACTGAGATTAAAGCAGAAAATGAAGGTAACTTGGAAATGTGTGTTTTTCACCTGATTTGTATAAGTTGTATAGCTATTTACTCAAATAAAAGCAAAAAAGTGCAAATTAACAGACAAACATTTGTCATTTTCATATTACAGTGTCAATTTTTGCATGCTAGTGATGGAGAAGAGATGAATAACATCCAAGGGAACAACCTACTGTTAATCCAAATGAAGCACTCAAAAAGCAAAGAAAGCAGAGTTCAAAGAGAAAGCATAACTTGAATTCTAGTCCCTGTGCAGCATAGGTCGCTCTGATAGCCTGTACAGAGTTTGAGTCTGTGTGGAATATGCACATGCAGGGCTTTAAAATGTTAAAATCTTTTTGACATGCTGCCATAATCAAGCTGGGCAATGCAAGTCATACATGGGAAATGATGGTTTTCAGAATATTATAGCTGTCCAAATGTGAACAGAATTTCATAGGCCCAGCAAAAAAACATTTCCCTGACCCAAGGGCTATCTCTTTGCCAACTATCAAAGTCCTACTGAAAACAATGTTACCATAGTTTATTTAAAAAAATCATGGAAATTGTTAGAGGTCATTGCCAGAGGTTATTGCCAGCTCCCCCTATAATAATACAAACTGGACTTTCTTAACAGTTTTATGGTAAAATACAGAGATGTATATGTTTCCCTTCTTAAAACAAATTTTGTTGAAATTCCATACTTTAAAATAATTCTGTCAGCTCTATCTGAGAGGAACTCTGGCTGAGCTAGCTGGTATCACTTCTGAGGTGCCTGCTACAGCATAGTCACTCTCCCCTATGTATGGCTGTGGCTTAAAATCCACAACTTCCCTACAGTGTTCAGACCTAGCTTGATATTTGGTTCTCACTGAGATCTATGACATAGATCACATTTGAAGAAAGTCAGTTAATTACATTCAAAGTTATAATAAACCACTGTCAGAGCTTAAATGTATTCTGCTAAATGCTCCAGCCTATACCAGTTAAACAAAATATGAACAGCATTACTATTTTTAATCATTATTTTGTAAGAGCTCAGAATTACGAGTGATATATATCACCATTGCCATTTGAGGATTCGAGACACCGCTCCCAACATCTCACACAGACAGAAGCACAAAGGAAAAGGCTGCTTAACCTGTGCTTGAGATGCATCCCAGCAATGCAGGCTGGGACAGACAAGAAGAGGCCTAACGGACATGCCCGGGAAACCAACTGCAGATCCTAACAGCTTGTACATATCTAAGACTGCCTAGGCATGTGCACTGAATGTGAACAGACACAATGTTCACAAAAGGATTCTGGGCATCAACTTCCAGCCCCAGAAAGAGATTAATTCTGCAGCTATAGGAGAGAACCCCATTTTGTCTCTAACAACTTTGCGGATCAAAGATGATCCAGGAATGGGCAACAAGTATACAATAAAAGAAAAAGGATTTCACATTAGCTTTACTAAATCATAGAACCACAGAATCATAGAAAGGTAGGACTGGAAAGGCCTTGATAAGTCATATAGCCCAGTCCTCTGCACTGAGGCAGGACTAAATATTATCTAGACCATCCCTGATAGGAGTATGTCTAACCTGTTCTTAAAAACCTCCAATGATGGAGATTCCACAACCTCCCAAGGTAATTTGTTCCAGTGCTTACAAGGACTTTTTTCCCCCAATGCCTAACCTAAACCTCCCTTCCTGCAATTTAAGTCCATTACTTCTTGTCCTGTCCTCAGTGGTTAAGGAAAACAATTTATCACCTTCCTCTTTATTACAGCCTTCTACATACTTGAAGACTGTTATCATGTCTGAGAGAAGGTCACAGATTATCTACCAAGCTCTTAGAATGTATTGGAGTGTACTAGGGTGGATTGGCCACCCACAGACCTGGAGGGGGAGGAGACATACCACGCTCAACCCTCCCAGCGGAAGTTAGTCGGCGAGACCGGAAGTACAAAAGGTGGGCTGGAGAACTCAGTTGGGAGGCAGCTGCCAGAGGAGCCAGACGCCTCCTGTGAGCTCCTGAGCTGGGAGGCTGCTGCAGACCCCGAGGGAGCTGAGGACTGGCCAGGACTGCCAGGACCATTTATAGACCTGAGCATGGAGGAGCTACAAGCACTGACAGAGGCCTTCTTCCCCGACGACCAGGATGACCCTCTACAGAGCCAGATAAACCCTGAGGAGGAGTTGGGAAGTGGCCCAGGGGTAGCCGACCCCTGTCTGGCTGCAATGCTGACAGCAAGCAAGTCAGCACTTTGCAGTCAGGATCCCCGCTGACCCAATGGCAGACTGCTCTGCCACTGCTAGAGCCTTGGGCCGGGACACAATGGAGTGGGTGGGCCTGTGTTCCCCCCTGCGACTGCAATCCGTGGGTGGCAGTCTCCCCCTCTCTTAGGCAAGAAGAATTCGCTTGTTGGCCCTCCACCAGAGCTAGGAGGCCCAACTGTTTGCTGCTCAGCCTGAGTGCAGGCCAGAGCCAGAGACTCTTTGCTGCTCTGCCCCGACCAGGGGTTGGGGCTCCGTAACTGTATTTGTTGTTCAGCCCTGATCACAGGTCCGAGCTCAAGTCTCACATTGCCCCACCGATTCCTCACGTCAGGCGACCCCCAGAGATGTAGGGGGGTGGATTGGCCCACCCACAGACCCAGAGAGAGAGGAGCTACTGCTCACAATGGACTACATTGAGACATTTTTTTTATTTCAGAAGTTGGAGAACGCTACTAGTGGAGAGACTGTTCTAGATTTGCTTTTGAGAAATAGGGAGGAACTGTTGAGAATTTGAAAGTGAAAGGTAGCATGGGTGGATTCTTATAATTAATGATTCTAAGGAATGGTAGGAGGGAAAACAGCACAATAAAGATAATAGATTTCAAGAAGGCAGCCTGTAGCAAACTCAGGGAGTTGGTAGGTAAGATCCCTTAGGAAGCAAGTTTAAGGGGAAAACAATTCAAGAGAGATGGCAGTTTTTCAGAGACATTATTAAGGGCACAAGAGCCAACTATACCACTGTGTAGGAAAGATAGGAAGTATGGCAAGAGACCACCCTTGCTTAACCAGGAGATCTTCAATGATCTGAAAATAAAAAAAAACAATCCTACAAAAAGTGGAAACAAGGGCAATTTACAAAGGATGACTATAAAAAAATAGCACAAGTATTTAGGAAAAAAATTATAAATGCCAAGGAACAAAACAACATTAAACTAGCTAGAGACATACAGGGTAACCATAATACAGTCTACAAATACATTAGAAGCAAGAGGAATACCAAGGAGAGGGCTGGCCCATCACCCAATGACGGGGGGAGAAACAATAACAGAACATGTGGAAATAGCAGAAGTGCTAAATTAATTTTTGATTTCAGTTTTCACCAAAAAGATTAGTAGCTATTGAATATCTAACATAGTGAATGTCAGTCCAAATGAGGTAGGATCGGAAGCTAAAATAGGTAAAGAACAAGTTAAAAATTACTTAGACATTACTTAGATGTCTTCAAGTCATCAGAACCTGATGGAAACACATCCTAGAATACTCAAGCAGCTGACTGAGGAAATATCTGAGCCATTAGCAATTATCTTTGACAAGTCATGGAAGATGGGAGAGATTCTACAGTCTGGAAAAGGGAAAATATAGTGTCAATCTATAAAAAGGGAAATAAGAACAACCAGTGGAATTACAGTCCAGTCAGCTTAACTCATGTACCCAGAAAGATAATGGAGCAAATAATTAAGCAGTCAATTTGCAAACACCTAGAAGATAATAAGGTGATAAGTAACATTCAGCATGGATTTATCAAAGCATGTCACACCAACATAATAGCTCTCTTGACAGGGTAACAAGCCTTGTGGTAGATGTGATACATCTTGATATTAGTAAGGCTTTTGATACTATTTCACATGACCTTCTCATAAACAAACTAGGGAAGTACAACTTAGATGGAACTACTATAAGGTGGGGTGCATACCTGTTTGGAAAACTGTTCCCATAGAGAAGGTATCAGTGGTTCACAGTCAAGCTGGAAGGGCCTATTGAGTGGGGTTCCACAGGGATCAGTTCTGGGTTTAGTTTTGTTCAATATCTTCATCAATAATTTATTTAATGGCATAGAGAGTACATTTATAAAGTTTGCAGATGGAGATTTACATTTATAAAGTCTGGGAGGGAGTTTGGGTGCAGGAGGAGGTTCTAACCTGTGGCAGGGGGTTGGGGTGAGGGATGGGGTGCAAGGTGCAGGCTCTGGCTTGGAGGCGCTTACCACTGGTAGCTCTCCACCAGCGGCGCAGCCCAGCTCCGGCTCCATGCCACTACCAGAAGCGGTTGGCTGTTGGCACATCTCTGTGTGCCCCTGCACCATCCTCACAGTTCCCATTGGCCAGGAACTGCTGGTTGCTGATTCCTGTTTTAGAAGAAGTGAGGTAAACAAGACAAAAGAAGTAATTCTTCCTCCGCACTGATTAGGCCTTAACTGGAGTATTGTGCCCGGTTCTGGGTGCCACACCTAGGGAAAGATGTGGACAAGTTGGAGAAAGTCCAGAAGAGAGCAAGAACAATGATTCTCTGGATTAAACAAACCCATTTTTTTCACTCTTTCCTCAGAGGTTATGTTTTCTAGACCTTTGATCATTTTTATTGCTCTTCTCTGGACTTTCCCCCATTTGTCCACATCTTTCCCTAAGTGTGGTGCCCAGAACTGAGCACAATGCTGAGTAGCATATAAGAATTACTTTTTGTTTCTTTCTTACAACACTCCTGATAATGCATCTCAGAATGATATTAACTCTTTTTGCAATAGCATTACATTGTTGGCTCATGTTTAGTTTGTGATCCACCATAATCCCAGATCCTTTTCTGCAATATTCCTTTCTAGGATTCATTTCCCATTTTGTATTTGTGCAATTGATTATTCCCCGTGAAGTGTAGAATTTTGCATTTGTCCTTATTGAATTTTGTCCTGTTTATTTCTCCAGTTTGTCAAGATCATTTTGAATTCTAATCCTGTCCTTGAAAGTTTTTGCAATCCCTCCCAGCTTGGTATCATCCCAAAACTTTATAAGTGTATTCTCTATGTCATTATTCAATTTATTTATGAAGATATTGAAGAGAATCAATCCCAGGAAATTCCCAGCAGGACCCCACTCAAGATAACCTTCTAACTTGACTGTAAGCAATCACATACATATCACATTCTCCTTATTTGTTTTCTAGAGAGATAGGATGTAAAGCATAACATTTTTGCAACTTTAATTTTTGCATTCAAAAACTGCCTTCCTAGTTGGTAAAAGCTTTGGTCTAGATAATTTTCTTGAGGTCTCTTCATAGAGAGGACTCTCTAAAAGTTGGCGGGAGAGATGCACATATTGTGTTGATAAGTCCATGGTGAGTAGGAGTATTGTTGGAAGGCCTGCATCATCCCCCAAAGCTCCCAAAGAGCTTACACGGAATACGTAATACAACCCCTGTATGTGTAAGCTTTTCTGTACTCATGCCTGCATAAGGGAACCCTTCTACACAGGGAGTTTTGGAGCCTGTTAAGGGGGCTGTGGCAGTAAAGTTCAGTTGTAATCAAGCTGCTGGGTATCGTGGGGACGCCATGGATTTGTAGAACTGCCACAGAAGCACAAGGCCTTCACTCAAAGCCCTTGTCTCCCCAAGGTCTCCTCTTTACCACCACAGTGGAGGTTACCTTATCACTCCTGTGGAGTGCTTCAGGAGCCACTCACAGTGACATCCACCCTCTTAGCTCCTTCCAGCTGTTGTTTCTACATAAGCACATTTGTTTTGTGGTTGGTTGGTTGGTTGGTAGAAAACTTTAGTACTAGAAATAAAAACTTCCCACAAAAGCTCTCCAGGACAGCAGTATTCTCTGGTGAATACTTACAATCCCTACATTTGATGCCATTACACAGCTGGCATGCCATTTTATTTTGCTAGCTCTGCTTACTTAGGTTTGTAATTGTTGTAGTTGGTACCTCCAAAATTCTTGCTCTATCTGACTTTATACTGTAAACTGTAATTAAAACAGTTAAATGCTGCTGAAGCAATCAGTCTCCGTCGCCACCACAGCCACCAAAAATAAAGTGTTGACATTACATGCTACCAAGCAAGCAAGCAGATGCAACTGACATCACAGGAAAACTGCTGGCTGCCTTAAAAACAAGTGCTAGTACATTTTCCACAAAAGGCTTTCTAAGCTAATTATAGTATTTCTCCATAATCCAATATCTAAACCTGCAAAACCCCTGAACATAGAACATGGTTATACACATCACTTTTGCTATCATGGTTTACATGCCACCCGACTCCTTTTTTGTAAATTATCCAATCCTGACATTGCCCCATTAAGTGCCTTTTATTCTTTCAGATGAACAAAATATGTTAGCTTCCCTTATATTGTATCATTACTCTGTTTTGTACTTGTAGAATTATCTTTCTGTCTAACCTATACTTTCTTTCACAGACAAGTGAAATAATCAGTTCCTTTTACTTGGCATATGACCCTTGTCTCCACCTCATTGTTTTAAGATGATGTTCTTTCTTGCTGAAAATTCCTTTTAGTTTGATCCAGAGATGCTTGGTCATGCCATCTAGTGCTCTACCAGAAAAAGTATGAGGATTTTCTTCTGATCTCACTAAATACAAGGGAATTTCTTGCCCATGATCCTCCATAAATATCCTGTCTTCTCCCGCAACCCCACCACACACACACACACAGTAGTGTTTAGTAGCAAACTTTAATCTTGAATATTTTTAGTAAAGGTATTTTACAAGTGCCTTATTCAACATATAATCCCAGTGTCTAAATAGAGACTGATAAAGAGCCATTGCATCAAGTGGGCTAGACCTTGAGTCTCTCACACTGTAGATGAGTGTTCTAATCACCAGGCTATAGTCTCTCTCTCTATCACCTGAAAGAGATGCTGTGTTTGTTAGGTGCTGTGTGCACTAGATAGGTTTCTGTTTCTGTGTTGTTACATGTTGTTCTTCGTTTTACAGGGTTTTATTGTTTCCTCTCCTTCTTCCCCCTGGGGGAGGATTTTTCATGGGGACCACTTCAGATGGGTTTAGCAGTGGTTTGACCTGCAGTAGGGGTTCGGTGTGTACCTGTTGTCTCCTGCACTTTGGAGGATGTGTTCTGTTGCTCTGGGTAGGTACAGCTATTGGCTCTGCGAAAATAAAATCTGCCACTCAAAAGAATGAATCTATAGTGATTTTCCTGACCCAGGAGCAGTTTGTGAATTGTTTGGTAAAGGAGGGACTCTGGATCAAGGAATTTTTTGTTCAAGTTTTTCCTCTGTTTACTCCTGCTATGAAAGTAGTTTTTTTTACAGTGTCCCTTACCTTCCTTCACAATGAGCTGCTAGTGACTGATAACTCCCATTACGGGAAGGTAGTTTCTGTTGTTAAGATGATTCCATTTAGCTGTGAGAACACAGATGCAAGGCACGTTATGGTGTCCTGATGCCAGTTTTATGTGGTTCTAAATAATCCTGAATAACCCCTGAACCTGGTTTTAAAGACAGATGGGACAGATTATACAGTATTTGCTACCTCTGAAAACATGATTTGTTTCTTGTGTGGTGACCATGGTCATTTGAGGAGTTCCTGCCCATGCACGGCTGGCTCAGTGGTCCCTGGTAAAAATGTGGGACCCCAGGGTAGTGGGGAGTGGGCTTCGACATCAAGGAAACAGAGCCTGCATCTTCAATTTCAATCAGGCCAAATTCTATCTCCCCCACTTCACCATATGTGGTCTGCCATTGTCCAGGGTTCAGACCCCCCCAGAGAAACAGTCTGTTGTGACCCTATCACTTGTTCCTAGACAAGTGAGTCCTGGAGGTTGAGGGGCACCTGACTGCAGAAGAAGCAGAGAGAGGTTCTAGATATGGGAGTGAAGAACAGACCGATGTTATGGATTTATGTGGGACTATTTCTAAAAGCACTAAGGCTTTGGAGGGCCCTGAGCTGCTAGCAGTGTCTGAGCAGAAGAATAGCATTGTGTTGGGTGGTAGCTCCATGCCTGGAGCTCCGAGTGGTATACTGTCTTCCCTGGCATAGTGATTTCTCAAGTCCCCAATCCCAGCCTTGGGAAAATAGATATGCCAGCTGCTCCTGCTCAATCTCTCTCCTTCGTGAATTATGAGAATGTTACAATGGAAACTCAATGTTCTGAGATGGTGGAGTGTGAGAGAGATGAAAAGGATGACAATGATCTCTTGCTCCTCTTTGGTTCCTGATGTCCCAGCCAGAGAGGAAGGGTGGTGTTGTATCCTTGGGGACAGCAGTTTTAGGAAATCACTTGAGGCACAGAGAGCTGTAAACCTTAAAAGTAGCCATTTATTGCCACACACTGAACTAACCAAACCAGCCAAACTGGCTGGGCTATCTCCTAATAATCCAACTCAGTTGCCATAGCAACAACAAGGTTCTATTACCCCAACAACCAAATACACAACATATTCCTCCCTACTTAATGAGAATGTCCCCTAAATAAAGCAAACACAAAACTAGAGAAGGAGGGTAGACTGCCTCCGTTCCCAGCTAAACCCCAGGGATTATTTTGCCCCATAACCAGGGATTTGCCCTAGCTAAAGATCCAGCCATTGAGGAGGCCTTCTGTCTCTAGGTGGAATATGGCTGACTTCTGGTGTTGTTGCACCCGAAAGTGTTTTGGGCATAGGCCTGACAATGGGCTCAAGGTTCATAGCACAAATGGGTGAGGATGTGGTATCAGCTCGTTTTAGGCAGGGGGTATCTCAGCTGCTGGCAGTAAGGGGGGGTGACAGTTAGGAACAGGTGACTCTTGATTCGGTGTCTCGCTGGAACCGGTGAATTCAGGCAACTCAGCTGAAGATGTGTTCTGAGGACTGGTATGACCTGACAACAGCTGATCTACATGTCATCACCAGGTGAGATCCTCTGCAGTCTGGACTGTGTAGGAAACAGGCCCTGTCATAAATATAAAGGGAAGGGTAAACACCTTTAAAATCCCTCCTGGCCAGAGGGAAAACCCTTTCACCTGTAAAAGGTTAAGAAGCTAGGATAACCTCGCTGGCACCTGACCAAAATGACCAATGAGGAGACAAGATACTTTCAAAGCTGGGGAGGGGGGGACAAAGATTCTCTTTGTCTGTGTGATGCTTTTGCCGGGAACAGAAAAGGAATGGAGTCTTAGAACTTAGTAAGTAATCTAGCTAGATATGCATTAGATTCTGTTTTGTTTAAATGGCTGATAAAATAAGCTGTGCTGAATGGAATGTATATTCCTGGTTTTGTGTCTCTTTGTAACTTAAGGTTTTGCCTAGAGAGATTCTCTATGTTTTGAATCTGATTACCCTGTAAGATATTTACCATCCTGATTTTACAGAGGTGATTCTTTTCCTTTTTCTTCAATAAAATTGTTCTTTTAAGAACCTGATTGCTTTTTCATTGTTCTTAAGATCCAAGGGTTTGGGTCTGTGTTCACCTATGCAAATTGGTGAGGATTTTTATCAAGCCTTCCCCAGGAAAGGGGGTGTAGGGTTTGGAGAGGATTTTGGGGGGAAAGACATTTCCAAGCGGGCTCTTTCCCTGTTATATATTTGTTAGACACTTGATGGTGGCAGCAATAAAGTCCAAGGGCTAAAGGTAGAATAGTTTGTACCTTGGGGAAGTTTTAACCTAAGCTGGTAAAAATAAGCTTAGGGGGTTTTCATACAGGTCCCCACATCTGTACCCTAGAGTTCAGAGTGGGGAAGGAACCTTGACAGGCCCTGTTTGAGCGATGACAGTGGCAGGGACCCATTTAGCTCCAGAAGTATAATTCCAAGCCAAAGCCGGCTGTCGCGGACTAAAGGTTTGGTCTTTTGCTCTGGGTGCACACCTGATGACTTGACCTTGCTGCTGATGTTGCACAATTTGTTGGGGTTCAGAAGGTTTCAGCAGATCAAAGCAAGTGTGCAGCTGTCATCCCATCATTAGAAAGGCCGGGGATGCCTTGGTCGTAGCATGAGGTGTGTTTCTGTAGGATAGTAAGAAGATATCCAGATGCTTTTGAATGCATAATTGTCTCCTTGCTGATTTCAAAGCTTGTTTCATTGTCTGCACAAATCTTTCAACTAATCCACTGGTGGATGGATGATATGGTGCTGAAGTAATGTGGTGTATCACATTTGCCTTCATAAAATTTTGAAACTGCTGAGAGACTAACTGCAGTCTGTTGTCGCTCACAAGTTGTTCTGGCAGACCGAAATGATTAAAGAGTCCTCGTAGTTTTTGGATAGTACTCTCTGCAGTAGTGGACTGCATTATAGAGACTTCTGGCCGTTTAGAATGGGCATCTACCACCATCAAGAACATGCTTCCTTCAAGGAGGCCAGCGAAGTCAAAGTGAATACCTTGCCATGGGTTTTCAGGCCAGTCCCATGGGTGTAGGGGTGCCCACTGGGGTGCATTCCTCACACCCTGACATGACATGCAAGCTCTTGCCTTCTCTTCAATAGCACTGACCAATCCAGGCCACCAAAAATAGCTTCATGCAATATCCTTCATGCACACTATTCCACAGTGACCAGAATGTAGCTGTTCTAACATCTGTGATCTCAGTGGTGGTGGGATAATGGCATGTCTCCCCCACAACAAACAACCAGATTGGATCGATAACTCCGTCCTCCTGGACATGTAGGTAACAAGCTTGGGTGAGACTGGAGAGGTTCGTTGAGATGTTCCAAGCATCACCAGGTCCATAATTTGGGACAATACTGGGTCAACGCAAGTTGCCTTCTTTACCTGAGTAGCAGTGATGGGTGTATTCTCTACCTGTTCAAAATAAAGGATTTCCTTCTGGGCAATATGTTGATGTTTGACTGACAAAGGCAACCTTGGGAGACCATCCGCATTGCTGCGCAGAGTGGATTTCCGATATTTGATTTCATATGTGTGCGTGGAAAGCAACAATGCCCAACATTGCATACAACTAGCAGCTAATGGAGGAATGCCTGTGTGGGGTCCAAAAATTGAAGTCAAAGGTCGATGGTCTGTGAGAAGAGTAAACTTCCATCCGAACAGGTACAAATGAAACTTCTAAATTCCAAAAATGATTCCCAATGCCTCACGTTCAATTTGGGTATAGTTAGTTTCTGCTTTGCTTAGAGTGTGTGAAGCAAAAGCAATAGGTCTCTCTTCTCCCGAAGGCATAATGTGTGACACGAGTGCTTCCACTCCACAAGGGGAGGTATTGCAGGCCAACTGTCCTGGTAAGGATGGATTAAAGTGCGTCATAACTTCAGAATTTAGCAGTGCACCCTTTTCTCTGTTAAATGCAACATCACAGGCTTCAGTCCACTTCCAGGCCTTGTTCTGCCCAAGGAGTTCATGAAGTGGTTTTAGCAGTGTGGCTAACTTTCCATAATGAACTTTCCATAATACTTCAATAGTCCTAGACAAAAGTGAAGCTGTCTAACATTTCAAGGAGGAGGAGCCTCCACAATAGTCTTAACTTTTGCAGGGGCCTTACAAAGACCCGTAGCATCAATGATGTGTCCCAAATATTCAACAGAGGGCTGGAAGAATTCACACTTGTCTTTGCAGACTCATAGGCCACACTCTTCCAGGTCTTTGTAGGGTAGTCTCTAAATTCCTTAGGTGATCCTCATTCCTTTCAGTGACCAGGATGTCATCCAGATAGCACGGCACTCCTAGCAAGCCACACAAGATCTGGTCCATAGCCCTGCAGAACAAGGCGGGAGCAGACGTTATTCTGAAGGGTAGGTGATAGTATCAATAAAGCCCTTTATGAGTCATAATAGTCAACGGCTCTTGGGACTTTTCATCGATGTGCATCTGTAAATACGCTTGACTCAGATCAATCTTACTGAACTTTTGTCCCCCAGCCAGGCCCGCAAAGAGGTCATCGATGTGGGGAAGCGGGTATTGCTCTGCACACAACACCAGGTTGACAGTGACTTTAAAATCACCGCAAATCCGGAGGGAGCCATCTTTCTTCACTATTAGAACGATAGGAGTTGCCCATGGACTATGGGTAACTATTATTAGGACTCCATTTGTAACCAGGCGCTCCAGATCCTCTTCAACGTTCGGCCTGATGGCATATGGCACAGTTCTGGTTTTCAGATATTTTGGTTGGCTATCAGGTTTAATGTTCAATGTCACAATGATTCCCTTCATACTTCCCAGATGCTCTCCAAACACAGCAGAATGTTTCCTTAGTATAGTGGGCAGACCGGTTTCTTCTTTAGTCATTCGGTGCACGTCTCTCCAGTTCAGCTGAATCTTCCTAAGCCAAGACCTACCCATTAAGGCTGGGTAATTACCTCTCACCACAAACAGTGGCAATTTAGCAGCCTGTCCATTGAGCTCTACCTTAACTTCAATAGTGCCCAACATGGGCACACCTTCTCCCATATACGTCTTCAGAACAGTTTTTGTTGCCTTAAGCAGAAGATGCTGTAGCTTTTCTTTATACACAGTCTCAGAGACCAGCAAGACAGTTGCACCGGTGTCCAGTTCCATGCGTATAGGTTTGCCATCGAACAACAGGGTTACCCAGTATTCATGTGAGCCCACTGCCAAAGACAAAACATGCAGTAGCACTTCTTCTTGCAATGAGGTGTCTCCTTGGTCATCGTGGGTCTGGTCTAGGGTATACAGGTTTCCCTTTTTGGTCAGCCAGACCACAGGCTTCTTTTTCTTTTGTTTACAGGCACACTCAATGTGTCCCTTTTTGCCACAGTGTCGACACACCAGGTCCTTACACCAGCATTCTGATGCCTGGTGACCCGGCTTACCACAGCGGTAACATTCCTGCCTCCGCACAGTTTTGTGAATAGGTTCTTGTGACACCTTATGCACCCTAGGGGATGCACCGATGTATTGAACCTCCTTTGTTGCCAGTTCCATGGAGACCACAATATCAACAGCCTTCTGTAAGGTAAGCTGAGCCTCTGTCAATAGGCGTTTCCATTTAGCTTTACTGTGCAGGCCACACACTAACCTATCATGTAGGGCGTCATTTAATAACTCCTTACATTCACAGTGTTCTGCTAGCCTTTTCAAAGTTGCTACAAATTAAACAACTCTTTCATTTTCTTTTTGATCCCTTTTGTGCAACCTATATCTTTCAGCAATTACCAGTGGGTCTGGAGAAAAATGGGACCCCAGGATTTCCACAATGTAACTGTAAAATTTGGTCTCAGGCTTAACAGGGTGTAGTAAGCTGTGTAGCCCGGAGTAGGACTTAGCCCCTACAACACTTAAGAATATTGGCACCTTCTTCTCTTCTGTAATGTCATTTTCAATAACAAAAAGCTCAGAACGCTCAGTATATATGTGCCATTGCACAATAGTCTCTTCAAAAGGTTCCAGCAACCCAGTAAGTGCAGCCATGGTTTTAGTTTCAGGTTGCACAGTCAATGCCAACAAGCCAGCACAGTCAGTGCAAACAAGACAGTTCTCACCCCCTGCCAACAGCAATTTTTTTTTTCTACCTTGACTTCTACTTCCTTCTGTTGCTGGGGCAGCACTGGGATCCCATCCTCATCGCCACTTTGTTGTATCCTTGTGGGCAGCAGTTTTAGGAAGAAATCACTTGAGACACGGAGAGCTGTAAACCTTAAAAGCAGCCATTTATTGCCACACACTGAACTAACCAAACCAACTCAAACTGGCTGTCTATCCCCTAATAATCTAACTCAGTTGCCATAGCAACAAGGTTCTATTACCACTACAACCAAATACACAACAGGCGGGTACAGTGTGAAGGAGATTAGTGACTTTCTGGATAGCACTAAAGGGAAGCAGGGAGTTACGGTTGAGACCTATTTCCCTGATTTACAGCACTTTGTTCACTCAGCTGCCCTTGTCTTGAGAGATACCTCAGCAGATTGTAGGAAACATTTCCTTCTCAAAAGTTATTGGACAAGGTGAGGAAGAATGCAGGGATTTTCAAGATATATAGACCTCCCCATGGCTTGTTTTGTTCAAAATACTTCCACTTTCCATTGTTTCTCTCTGCTGCTTGGTTCTCTCTTGACCAGAGGTCTCCAAACTTTTTGAATCGCGCACCCCAGGGCCAGTTCTGGGGAAGCAACAAAAAAAAAAAAAAAAGAAGAAGAGCTGCCGCCGGTGTGCTGCCGAAGGATCAAAGGTCCAGGAGCGCTGCTGCTCCCATGCCGGCGGTGCTCCTTCGGTGGCGCTCCTCCTGCCGCGCACCCACACGGATGGTCTTGCACACTCCCCACTTTGGAGACTACTGCTCTAGACTCTATGGTGCTGCTCAACTTTGGCTCTCTAACTATTAATAGATGCTGGGATAGTCATAAAAGGGAACACATTTTTTAATTTCTGAGACAAAAATGGGCTGATGTTGTCCTTTTGCAAGAGATGCACTCAGACCCTGGTAATCAGGGGAATTGGCTGAAGGAATGGGAATAGGAAGCTTTCTTAAGCCATGGCTCCAATGTCCCTGCGGGGTAATTGTTCTGTTTTCCCAGGATGCAGGGGCACAGATCCCCTCTGTGAACGAGATTGTGCATGGCCGGCTTCTCTAGGTGGAGACACTTATTGGCACTATTGTTTTCAATCTTGGTACTGTTATGCCCTGACTCTGGGGTGAGATCGTGTCTCCTTTCTGCAGACACTTGGCCATGACATGCCTGGCTGTGACCCTCATGCTATTATTGTCCTGGGAGGGGATTTCAGTTGCACTGTAGATTATGTTTTAGACAGGAAGCATGAGGAGTCACATCTCAGTCAGACAGGAAACTGAACTGCCTCCTGCAGACCTTTGGGCTAGTAGATGTTTGGAGATTCTCTTACTCCACAGTTAGGTAGTACTCTTGGGTGAAAGGGCTAGATTGAATTATTTTTATACCATGAAGGCCAGTGTGAATATATTTGTTTGGTCCTCCATGTCCCCCAGTCATTTCTGAGGGAGGTCCTCCTTCCCACCACTGCCCTATCCCTTCTTTCCCCACCCCCTTCTTTCCCCACCCCAGCCATTTTGTGTGTACTCACTTCACAGGCCCAATCTGGTAATAAGCTTCTGTGCATGCCTACCAGATCAGGCTCTGCAGTTGAATTAGGTTTCCAAACATCTATCTTCCTTTGGTTTGTCAATTGCTCTGGGGCTTAGATTGGATGTAAGCATCCAGACACCTAGAGTAAGGACACATAAGCATCAAAGGATCTTTTTATTGAAAACAAAAAAGCTGCTTAGTGAGTTTAGGCACCTACAGGGTTCAGTGGGAGTTTTGTGAATTGCAGTGAAGCCTAACGCTGGGATTTAAGCACCTAAACGCTTATTTAGATACCTAACTCTGGGGCTAGCGCATATAGATACCTTTCTGAATATAGGTCAGAAGGTCTACGGCCTGATCTTGGAAGCTACTGATATCCTTGGGTAATTTTCTGGTCAGAAGATCACTTGCATAAGAACCAGCTCAGAGCAATTAATAGAATGGTAATATTGTATTAGCAATATATTTTGTAAAATATTGTAAACTATGAAAAATATATGACAATGCACGGTATAATTAGCTAAAATCTACGGAGCCTCACTACACATGTAATCACCCAAAAAGATAATATTGCACCAAAACTTACTTTTTTTTTCTTTTTTCTCTCTTTTTTTTTTTTTTTTTTGTGAATAACACTTACAAATTTAGGGCCTGATTCTATAGTCTTTATTCACACAAAATGCCCCAGTCAAGGAGTCTTGCCTAAGTAACAACTGCAGATCTGACCTTTATTTGCCTATTGCTGGTTCAGCCATTAGTGTAAAATATTTTAAAAGAGTTTTCATCATGGGAAAAACCTGAAGTGGAGAACTGGTGAAATATATGCCAAAAGGGTAATTTTGAATAATACTGGCTACCTCACTTTCAGAAATGTCAATATAGACTATATTAATAATAAACACTTTTAAGATGCAGTTTGATTCCATCATAAATTCTTCAATTATAGGATCTATTTATCAGTAAAGCTATGGAATTTAATATGCCAAGGGAGATATTAATTAAAAAACCATCTCTTAATTGTACTATGTTAGATGGTATAAGACAGATGAGGTTTTCCTGAAGGCAGAAGGAGGTTTGTATTTACAATTCAGCTATGGACAGGTGCCCAGATTTTAGCTTATCTATCATTTGCTACATGCTGGGTTTGTTGCATACAAGCTGCCATTACTAATGATTTGGGACAATGCCATACAATTTCAAGTACTGTATATCTCAGGTCAGGGCAGAATCTAGTTACTGTGCCGCATGAAATCCATCCACCATTCAACTACTTAATAAAGGCTCCTAGAGATAAATTGATCTGTAACATACATTAATGTTTTACACACTCTTTTCTTGTGCTTATTACAAGTAAAAGGAGCTCTTTTTCTTATTTGCAAACCTTTTGCTTCCAATATGTCTCTCTGCTACTCTCTCCATTTTGGGAGGCTAAGGTTACACATACTGTTTAGTACACAATATACTGTTCCAATGATCGGCAAAGAATCCAGTTTTAAATAAAATTTGTACATGCCCTGTTGCAAATAAGCTGTTTTCTTATGTTCAGTACCTAATCTTCTCAAATAATTAGTTAAATCTCTCTATAGTTAATCAGCACAAAAAGACACTAGACTGCAGTGGATGCCATAATAATTGTATTTTACCAGTCACTTTAAAATTATCATTTGAACTTTAAGTTCTTTGAACTGCTGGCTTGTTTAGCAAGGGGAAATCAAGTATTACAGCAGTAACAATTTCAGTTTGGAATTTTGATATTTTTCATCTACAAAGGTAGTATATTGAGGGAGAGTGCTGTCAGAGCCATAAGACTATATTGGAGAATTGTGTGTATTACTTCTATGCATTTTTCTTTGTTGTAAAGCATCATTTTTCAGTATTAATGCTTCTCCAGATTTCTGTGTTTCAGCTTTGAAAGTCAAGAACTGGAAGCATAAAGAATGGGACTAGTTTCAAGCATTTTCTGGGGCTTATTGCTTTAAACAGTTTGCATGTCCAGGAGCTTTAATGTTAAGTTTACTAGGGAATACACAGCTCCCACACATTACTTTAGCGATTTACCCCATCAGTATCTATCTTCCCTAACATATTTTCATGCCCACTCTCATCTTCAATTTAAATGTAGTCTAAGTGGGAGTTCTGCGAGGAGAAGGTATTTGTAAGTATTTGTCTTTGTATTTGTATTGGTATTTATAGAGGCTTGTAGGAGCAGTGTGCTGGGAGAGAAGCTGAGCCCTGATTAGGGGGCGGGGCTTCTCTGACTAGGGGTCTTATAAAGGTAGCCAGCCAGTCAGACAGCAGCACAGACAGGTGCAGTGGCAGAGGAGCCAGTAAACAGAGGAGTTTGAGTGGGAGTTCTGTTGGAGGAGTTTGGGAGGAAGAATGAGAGCCAGGCAAAGGATCAGACAGGCTAGTGAAGGGAGTGTGTGGTGGTCTGGCAGTGTTTTGTTGCTTGTTGTGGGTTTGTTTTGCTGTGGGTGGTGGTGTTTTGGTTTGGTTTGTGTTTCCCAGACCAACAGGACTTAGGTGGGAAGGCTATAACAGACACAGAGGTAGCAGTGGTAGTGACCCAAGCAGTGGAAGACACAATGAAGATGACTGGATGTAGAAGCTGTGGCATGTACATGATCCTGGAGGGGGAACCTGAAAAGAATTTTGTCTGCATGAAGTGCCACCTGATAGAGCTGGTGGAAGGGAAGATCTGAGAATTGGAGATGCAGGTGGAGACTCTGGTTGAGTTTAGAAGGGGGTTTGAGCAGATGATGGAGCAAAGACATGAGGAGGCTGAAGGGAAAAGCTCAGACTTGCAGATGGAAGCAGGACCAAAGAAGTCCGAGGGGATACTGCTGGGTGAGGAAAGTGGATAGTAGAAGTATGTTACTAAGAGAACCAGGTAGAGAAAAGATGGGGCAATGAAGCAGAAATAGAGCTCAGGAACAGGTTTGTGAAGTTGGAAAATGAAAATGAGGCACAGCAGGTGGTCACTGAAGGTGAGAGGGCAAGTAAGAATCCCCTTCTAAACTCAACCAGAGTCTCCACCTGCATCTCCAGTCCTTGGACCTTCTCTTCCATCAACTCTATCAGGCAGCACTTCATGCAGACAAAATTCTTTTCAGGTACACCCTCCAGGATCATGTACATGCCACATGTACATCCAGTCATCTGCACTGTGTCTTCCACTGCTTGGGTCACTACCACTGCTGCGTCTGTGTCTGTCATAGCCTTCCCACCTAAGTCCTGTTAGTCTGGGAAACACAAACCAAACCAAAACACCACCACCCACAGCAAAACAAACCCCCAACGAGCACCAAAACACTACCAGACCACCACACACTCCCTTCACTAGCCTGTCTGTTCCTTTGCTTGGCTCTCTTAGTCTTCCCCCCAAACTCCTCCAACAGAACTCCCACTCAAACTCTCCTGTTTACAACTTTGTTTGCTGGCTCCTCTGCTGCTGCAGCTGTCTGGGTAGATCCCTGAAGTAGCTAGGAATAATAGTATTACTTAGCTCTTAGCACCTTACAAAGAAAGGCAAGTATTGTTATCACTTCACAGATGGGGAAATGGAGACACGGCAAGGTGAAATAACATGTTCAAGGTCACACAGTAAGTCAGTGGAAGAGCCAGGCATAGAATTCAGCTCTTCTTCCTAACTCCCAGACCAGTGGTCTATATACCACCTCCATACAAAGAAAGAATGCTATTTATTAGTACATTTTGTCAATTTTTAAAAAAATCCTGTTCTAGCCTCTTCATCATGAAACATAGTACATCATTTTTAATCTATTAAAAAGTTTTAGCATTTGTAAAGAAGAACAATTTTTTTTATTTGTTTGTTTTTTAATGTTGCTGTGCTATAGCAGTTTACATTACTTGGAATTTAGATAAACTAAATCAGACCAAATCCCTTCTTTCTCTTGTATTCACATGCTGTATATACACCCACCTTTTTTTTTTACTGGTCTCTGCTAAAATGCTATTAATAATTTACATGTTCAGCCAAAAACATCTTATTGAACTCATTAAAATAATAAACCATGATATATAAAAAATAAGATTCCATTCTGATAATTGATAACCTGGCCTTCACAACTTAGAGCTACTAAGTTGTCATTACTTACAGATCATACTCACAAAACTTAAGATCATCCCCTGGTACATGCTCAAGGGAAGCTAAATCAGCCCCATCACCAGCCGCTAGTTTTTATCTTCATGCTTGGCTGCTGTCTAAACAATCCTTACATAAAATGGTATTTTCCAGCCAGGTGGTCACCAGAAGCAGTCAGTCTCTGAGGCCCTCTAAAGTCAGAACCTCAAGCATTCAATTAAGACAATATTTCAAAATGCTTTATAGCACTTTTGTGTCTAGATTATATCTGTGTTATTAATGAAGTGTCTTTCTAGTACATTGATTGTTAACAGTGAAGCTGGAGCTGATGATAAAGTAGCTGCTACATGGAAATTCTGGGGCGTAATTTATGTCCTTCTCATGAGGACAGAAGGTAGGCAGCATCTTCAGTACTTTAAAAATGTTGGCATTGCCAAGAATGATGTTTTTAAAATACCTGGCAATTCTTCTGTTTAGCCAAATAATACCCTCAATATAAATACATTTAAACAGAGTAGCATTATCAGTTTCAGCGACTTTTCACCTTCCTTTTGAAAAAAAAGTCTTTGAGAGTTATTTTTATTACCATCAAAAATTACAACCGAAATCACCTGTAATTTCACTTTGACAAACTGTGCATGTACTAGACAGTATGACAGCCATAAAATATCTAGTAATTATGTTAAATTACTTAGTTGTTTCCAAAAAGTGTTAATGACAGTTAGGTAAAAGTAAATTCCACTGCCTTACATTTTTGGGGGGGCTAAGAGGGCCTGGACATATAAAAACTTAAGTACAGTGAAACGCAAAAAATATGCCAGGGTGGGGGGGAAGGCAGAGTAGTTCAGACGCTATCAGAAATTTTGTGGCATGACAGGCATGGTACTTAATAAATAATGGTGATATAGGCCAGTAATAGACAAACACACAGTAATTTTGAAATGGTTCATATTAGAACCTCTCTTTCTCTCTGTCTCTCCCCATATGTATAATTATACCTTTGCATCTGCACAGAGCCCCATTAAAATCTAAAACAAAGGCATAAGGTTCTTCACCAATGAATTTGTCTGCAGGAATGGCCTAAAAACTACATGAAATACCAACTAGTCTTTCTAATAGAAGTCCCAAATACCTGTGCTAGGGGGACACACCTACTACTCAAATGTTGTGTAAGGTGGAGTTTTTAGGGGATGAGCAGGCTATACATATAGGACCTGAAGCAATGTTTAAAATAACATATATTTATACATTTGGATAAGTCAGAGAAAATTGTATCAGAAATTGAAATTTTAAAATCTCTAATTAAACCACATGAAAATATCAAAAAGAGGGATGAGGGAACAACAAGGAGTTAACATCAGCCTTACTTGGCTTCTACTAAAAGACTCCTCCCTCCTTCAACAAAGCTAATCGAAATGTGTGCAGACTTGGATTCACTATATTCTACTGTTACCACATTTAACATTGGGCCCATATATCCAGTCAGTATTGCTTCCCTAGCTTTATTAACACATGATACACTATGCACCACATAGATATTCTTAGCTACACTTTCTCCAGTCCCAATTCTGTAAATAGCTGTGCTGGTGAAGACCTTTGCATCTGCACAAAGTCCCATTAAAATCTAAAGCAAAGGCATAAGGTTCCTCACCAATACATTTGTTTGCAGGAGTGTCCTAAAAACTACATGAACTAACAACAAGTCTTTCTAATAGAAGTCCCAAATACCTGAGCTAGGGGTACACAGCTACCATTCATATGTTGCGTAAGGTGGAATTTTTAGGGGATGAGAGGGCTATACATATAGGATCTGAAGCAAAACCCACTGACGGCTTCTGTGGAGAAGCCCTATAGTTAATATAATATGTAGGCTGCCTATAATGGGATATTATTATATTTAAGGTAACCAGTTCTTCAAATGTAGTACTACGAAAAACAGGAAATGACAAGTCAAACTTTGGGTCTGGTTCTCCTCTCACACTGATTTTACAATGTGAATGTTTACAATGTGAATCCGACACATTTAACATTGGGCCCATATATACAGTCAGCCTTTAGAAACAGAGAAAATAAATGCATAGAGGGAAAATAATCCAGCCAAATGAAGCTAGATCTTGACAATCTCTTGCCTTCGTTATTGTAATCTTCCTAATTTGATGGAAAACAAATATCACTAAAACTGCCTTTGTAACCCTGATGTCAATGTCCCCCAAGGTCTACAGAAGGGTTCCTACAGTTGTTCTGAGAGGAGAAATTTTCCTGCTGGAAGGAATAACTACTTTCTAGTCCAGAGGTTCTCAAACTTGTTCATACTGCTGACTACTTCTTAAAATAGGGTCATCTCTGCTCCCAGTTCCAATTCACAATTCCCTGTGGCAATTGCAGTGCTTTGCAACATGAGAACAGTAATGGAAAATATTGAGGAGACAAGATTTAAATAAACGGCCCCTCATTTGATGGATGATATTGCTTTAGTATATATCCCCATTTTGTATATGTGCTGTTTAATTCATTTTCTGGCATTTTACTTTACTTAATATTGAAACTTCCTAATCTAGTCACTCCAGCCTGTTTGCAGTTTGCAATGTGTTTGTTTCTCATTCAATTTTGGTATCATCCACAAATTTTGAATTTATGCCTGCCACTCAAAAGTAAAGACTTGATGCAGGCACATAGGGATAATTATTGGGATCTCTTCAGTTAGTAAAAAAAAAAATCCTCTGGAATGCTAAAAATTCTGAATTGGGCTTCATCTAGCAGGAAATATCTCTACTTGAGGATAAAGAGATATTTCACTATTGTGACAGAAGGTGTTTTGTGGAGGACTCAAGAACTTTCACTAACCATACTCACCAAGTGAACATGGATTGAGGCCAATTTTTATATGTGAGCTGTAATCCAGAGAGAAGAAAATAGCAAGTAAAGTCAAAAGCCAATTTTCTTTTATTGGGCATCTGGATCAAGAGAGATGTAAGGATTGGGATAGGTGGTATGCGGTCATGGCCTAGAGATGATGAGTTCACCTGTCTCCTATAAACTCCTTAAACTTCCAAATGCAAGATAACTGATTCAACACTTCCTTGGCTAAATCTTTTCCTCACATCACTGTGCTGCCAGAAAAGTGGGTAAAGCAATAGAAAAGGAATATCCACTGCCAAGAAGTTTGACTAAGTCAGACTTTTCTTGGATTTCCAGGAGACTCAGATCTGAGGATTGCAATGTAATATTCACTAAAAGTTACCACATGAGACAATCACGTTTGCAATGGCTTAGCTACACTTCCTCTGGGAACTCCAGCAAACATTTGAATGGGATATGGGATTCTCATCTAAGATTGTCATGTCTTTAGGAATTTTATTTCTAACTTCTCCTGTTAGAGGGAACAATGAAGTTATCAGTCTAGGTATCTAGACAAAATACTAAACAGTAAGAACAATTTTGATGTAACTTGTGTAAATACATATTAGTTGTGGTGCTTAGATATCAAGAAGCCTTATAAATACTAGATGCTCTGATTCGATTCTCTTCATGCTGTTTATCTTCATATCCTATTTCCCATCGTATTCTCCTTTCTCTCCTCCCTTTTTCATATAAAGTAACATTTCACAGGATTCGCTACGTAATGATATATACCCCATTAATATGGATTGCTGGTTTCCCTGAGTCTACTGCAAGAACTGTCTCCTACCTCTCACCCTTCTACTGAAATAAGTAAGTAAATAAATAATCAAGCTTTCATGAAATTTCGTAAGTGTCTAGACTCATCTGCTAAAATTTACCCTGCATTGGTGGGATTGTCTCTACTGGCGGTACCTGGCAAGATGAGGTGAATAATCTCCTATACAAATACATGCTGAGTCAGGCCCTGAAGCATTTGGGCCAGCCACTCATCTGCTGTGGGAGGGTTGTAAACATGGGTTTATGACTACACTAATAAGAGCAAACTGATATATTTATTCAGTCACATTAGAGTGTATCCCATTAATCAAGAAACCACAGAACACTGAAAAATTGCTGTTGCAGATACAATAAAGTATAGTTTGAATTTGCTAGATATGCCTCCATTTCATAAAAATAAGATACAGGATAACAAGCCAGTCATATTCACTGCCACTGTATCACACCATTCATCTTGAAGCAGCTTTTAAACATAGAACAGCTTAAACCACCTTTAAATGTTTATTAGTAGGTTATATATTAGTAGCTTTATAATTGATGCTATCAGCTATGTACGCACTGTAGTATGTGATACAGGAATTAAATTAATCACAAGTTGACTATGAAGTAAAAGTATTACAAGCGAAGGAACATGAGAAATGGTAACAGCAAAGAGGCAAGGAATGAGAGAACTGGGAGAATAAAGAATGTCAGAGAGTTTCCTCCAAATTCTTTTGCAGAGGATAGGGTTTGTTTCTCCAAGGAAGGATGGAGAAGTGGTTGAGATGCTATCCTGAGACCTGGGAGATGCAGATTCAGTTGCTAGCTCTGCAACAGACATGCCATGTGACCTTGGGCATGCCGTAAAGGCCCAGATCCACAAAGGTATACCACAAAGGTATCCACTCAGGGCTGCAGCCAAAGCCTGAGCAATGTATCTTTGTGGAGCCCCCTGTGGCATGGGGCCCCAGGCAACTGCCCTGCTTGCTATCCCCTAACACTGGCACTGGGCTTTTGTATGTAGAAAAACAGTTGGAGCACAGGTGGGCCATGGAGTTCTTATTTCATGGGGAGTCGGGAGGGGGGTTAAGAATGAAAAAGGTTGAGAACTCCTGCCTTAGAGATGTAGCAACAACCTCACATCTAACTGTAACATTTATGCTGTTAATAACCCACAGATGCCACACGGGGGGTGGGTGGGGAAATCTTTATTCTGTGATATCCTGATTATCTATCCTCTATTCCCTGTATTTCTCTTGCACTGTTTTTAGTTACTAGGGACATTTCCATGAAGACAGGAAATTTGTTTCTCAAACAATTTGCTTGCTCCTGCAGCTTATTTCCCTTGTGAGGTAATAATTCTCTCTATGTTCAAGGCATCAGAATCGGTTACTGTGGAAATAATGATGAGGTCAGAAACAGAGAATTATTACTTCATTTGGGAAATAAGCAGCAGGAACAGATGAACTTTTAAAATACAAAGATCCAGTTCTTATGCAAATGCATTCAGCAATTAAAAACAAAGGAAGAGAAAAAAGGGGGAAATGTATTTATACTGTGCCCTTCAGATAAAGATCTCAACGTGTTTTACAAATTTTAATAAGCTACAAAACAGCCATGCAGGTTAGGTATAATCATGCCCATTAGCAAGGAGTAACAGTTTAATGTGAATTTAGTGGTCTTAAAAGCAGCTGGATCAACACCCATGGGACTGAAGTCCTCCATATATGGAGCAGGTACTCCAGTAATGATATAAAAGTCCTCACAGTGTTTTAACCATAAGCCTTGACCCTGATCTGGCAGCAAGGCCTCTAAATGAAAGAATGTAGCTCAGTCCCCAGAGCCCAGTCATCATTATTAAGAAGGATAAATTGAAGAACAGGCAGATTAATGGCTTGATCTAAAGCTTATTGAAGTCAATAGAAAGACTGACAACTTCATTAGAAAGACAAGGTGGGGGAGATATTTTATTGGATCAACTGCTGTTGGTGAGAGAGACAGGCTTTCCAGCTTACACAGTGTTCTACTCCATGTCCTATGGGCTAGATCTACAAAGGAATTTAGGTATCTAACTGCCACTTTAGGCACCTAAATCCAAAATTTAGCTCCTCAAAACCTCCGCTCAGCTGTGCTCAGCTGCTGCTTAACCCCCTAGAGACCTAAAGTCCCTAGGTGCCTTAGTTTCTGTTGGTAAATTCCTCCTAGTGTCTAAATTTCTGAAGCTAGGCATGCACTCAGTTCAAAGCTGTAAAACCTGAGTGAGGGAAATGCATCCCTCTGGCTTGCACTTTGGGGCTGAACTCTTGTTAAGGGGTGTGGCCTAAGCCCCACTCCTGTCCTTGGCATTTCTATTGACTAGCTTAGATGGCTCCCTGATCACTTTGCTGGCTTTTGTGAATCTCATTTTGAAATGATAACTCTCCTCATGCCTTGTACAAGGAACCTGGGTACCTAATTCTAGAGTATGGATTCAGCTTAGTGGCAAGATGCCTAAACATTAAGATCTCTTCCAGTCCCATGATTCTATGGAGCAACCTTCCTCATCTGGTCCATAAAGCCACCATTGTATCCTACTTAAATCGCTCCCCAAGATGAGTTTCTACTGTGATGACTAAGTGTTACTGCCAACTGGATATAGATACTAAATATTATTAATTATTATTATTATTTCATTATTATTATTGTACTGTTATTATTATGTAGTGTCTGTTTCCTGGAATACCTGCAATGTGCTAGGTACTGTACAAACATAAAATGAATGCACAATCTCTGTCCCAGGTAGCTTATCCTGGACCTAATAGATATTTTCTGTCTCTGACATTTATGGCTCTATGAACAATTCACTAATATAAACTGCAACCAAGTAGAATCAAATTATCACAGGAATTTTTAGGATCCTTGATTAACCTTTCTGGATGAAATTCAGTCCACACAGAGGTTGAGGACAAGACTTAGAGAGCTAGTGTCTCTGGGACCCCAGGCATCCATATCCAAACCGTGCACACTACTCCAATAATCACCTTTGTCACATTTGTCCAGTTTGTCCCTATCAATCCCTCCATGAATGTTAGTGGAAGCTACAGCATTCAATTTTGTTACAAGCACATTCTTTCCATCTCTGGCCAAAGAGTTTTCTCATGGGATCGGCCCAGCGCATTTTTAGTATGCCCAGCAGTTGCTTGTGGTCTCTGGGGATCCAATCACTGGTGTGGGTTGTCCACCTATTGCCTTGCCTTCAGACTACGTGACCTGCCCATCTTCGCTTTGCCTGCACTACATCGGCCACCTCTGTATGCCTTCTGATCTCCTCATTTGGTATGTGATCATGGAGCCTTTCCATTCTCCTTTCCACATTCGCCTTTCCATTGCTGCTCCATCTTCTTCCTCTGCTTTAGTTGAACAAAATATGGCTTGTGGGGTATAATATAAAAGTTAACAATACACTGGTTATTAATTTCATTATAAAATGCATGTGTTAATGTTATATGTGAAGTTATTCATTCTCTCTGTATGATGTTTAAGATAAGAAAGCCTAGAGTAGGTAAAGATGATAAAGATGTCTGTCCTAGACAAAGGAATGTGAGTTTACCTCAATTTACATATCAACAGTAAATAGCACTATCAAGCTAAACCAGTGGGGGTTATCCTGATCTTGAACTTGAGAGTCAGAGAATACACATGGCTTCTGCACACCAGAGAGACAGGAGACTGAATCCCAGGAGGTATCCTGAATTGTAAAACAAAGGCAATCACTCTGGGACTATAGGGAATACAGAAAGAGGCTCCATCTTTCTCTTTAAGCATTTTGTACTTAGTGGGAGATCCTAACCAAGAAGGTGGTCAGCCATTTTACTGGAAGGAAGTGTGGTAAGAACCTTACCTTGAACCAAGACTGTGGTTTTATTAAGTCTTAATCACTGGAAAGAGTTTTTCACTTTTGTTTTCTTATAACCGCCTCACCTTTATCTATTGTACTTGGTGTCACTTAATCTATGCTGTTTTGTTCATAAATTTGTTTTACTTTTATTATAAACCAATTCAGTGCTGGTTTTGAATGGAAGGGTATATTTACCCCAGTTAAGTTAATAAGATTTTAGGTTCTGACTCTTTAACAGAGCAGCGAACTGAATATATTCTGTGAATGTACAGTGGTAGGGACTAAGTGCTTCAAAGAAACTTCTATGAGGAGCTTGGGGGCTGGAGTTCACTGATTGTTCCCACCTGGGCAAGGTTTGGGCCGTAAGAGCCTTGGGGAGTATGCTGGTGAGGAAGACAGACTGGTGTAGCAGGGAACTGACTCGCAGTCTAACTGCCAGTAAAACTCACTGTTGCTGAGGCAGAGAGGTAACACGGTGGCTCACTAGCTCTGGATATACCCATTAGCATATCACAGCCTTTCTGCTGGCTCTTTGCACTAGGGTGAATCTGGCATCACTGAAAAAAGGCATGACATCCCTGATATCGTATAAAAGGATTTGGTATATCGATTTTCCTGTATACTGAATGATTGAGAAATCAGGTAATCCTGGCAAATTCTCAGACTTCTGTTTATTAGATGCATTGTAGACACACACTGCACATATTCATTTTTAATTTATTTTGATTAAAGCTGTGACTGAATAGAATCTGGTTTTCCACCAGTAGAAAGTTTGTTAGAAAAAATAATATGTTTGATCCTCAACACCAGAAGTAATTCACTGTACATGGAACCACAATACCACTCCTTCCCCCGCTCCTCCACCAGTGTCTTGAAGATACCTTTTATTTTCCAGGGAAAAGGATTGATGACTCTTAGTATCCCTTGTCCCAGTTAACAGTGCCTATTACTGGACATCCACATTTAAGGGTACTGCCACAGTTAATAAAATATGCCCCATTTCTTTTTGCAAAGAGATGTAGAAGCAGGTCTAGGAAATTCATCCCTGGATCATGTAGTTCATTGGGAAAACCTGTAATAAGATATACTGTAGCTCATTGGTTCTCAACCAGGAGTACGCGTACCTGTGGGGGTACACAGAGGTCTTCCAGGGTGTACATCAACTCATCTATCTATTTGCCTAGTGTTACAACAGGCTACATAAAAAACACTACCAAAGTCAGTATAAACTAAAATTTCATACAGACAAAATGAGAAAGTAAACAATTTTTAAGTAATAATGTGCTGTGACACTTTTGTATTTCGTTTAATTTTGTAAGCAAGTAGTTTTTAAGTGAGGTGAAACTTTGGGTTATGAAAGACATATCAGACCTCTGAAAAGAGTACAATAGGCTGGAAAGGTTGAAAACCACTGCTAGCTGATGTATACATTATGCTGATCATGTTGGTCTCTGAAACAATTTCTGTGCATGGTGGCATCAAAAAAATCAATGTGTTCAAGAAAGCATTATGCACATTCTAGTCACCTTCCAGTGATCTGACCAAAAAAGCTTCTTCAGCAGCATATTTGTGTTTAAGGACAAGAAAAGGAGCAAGGAACAATGGTCTTTGTAAGGATAATGTTGTATCCATACATATGAGACAACACTCTAAATCTACCTTTGTATTAATATAGATATTATTATTGTAGCCCTTTATTTTATTTAAAGTAAATTTTACAATGTGGTATTACACCACTGTGGGTTCAGCTCTGGCTGCTACAGGTTCAAGCTTAACAGAATGAAAGTCACCTCTGCTACTTGCTTCAGATTTAGAACACAAAGACCAAGGGTTGTGATCACACATACATTCACCAGTACAAGGTCTAGTCTGTTTTACAATTTTTATTAAAGTTACAATTAACGTTATGATTACCCAAGCATATAGAAATCCCATACAGACCTATGTACTCACTTCTTTAACAATAGTGTTAGGGTCTCTCATGGCTTGATCATCAGCAGAGAGATGGTTCCTGCTGGAGTCTCCCTTAGGGAGTTCAATTTTCCCATTCTGGGCATCCCCTTTTCATAGTGTGATTCTGTCTATACCTACATTCTGTGCATGTCCATATAAGTGTCAACCCTCTTTTCTCTTATTGGTTTCTGTCCCCTGGAAACTTAAGGGACCGCAATTTTCTACAGGCTGTGTAAATTCCCTTTATTTTCACAACCTGTATCCTGTGGTTAAGCAACTTGTTGGAGACAGATGCCCCTTTACAGTATTTTTATTATCTAATATTAATCTTCTGGGTAATTTTTCACATTACCACTTATTACCACTTTTCCCATAATCTTAGGGCATTGGGTTACTTTCTGATCACATATGTCATTATTTCTTGTCTCCAAGGCTTAAAATAATACCTTTGTCTGGCTTGTCCTCGTCCATCCCTCCACGAACACAAGTCGATGTCACACCATTCCATTTTGTTACAAGTATGTTCTTTCTATTTCTGACCAAAGAGTTTTCTCACATAATCAGCCCAGAGAGTTTTTGATTTTCCCAGCAGTCGCTTGTGGTCTCTGGGGATCCAGTCACTGATGCAGGTTGACTACCTATTGTCTTGCTTGTGGACTACATGACCTGCCCATCTTCACTTTGTGTCATACATCACCTGCACTACATCAGTCACCTCTGTACTGCTTCTGATCTCCTCATTCAGTATGTGATCACAAAGTGATATCTTACACATTCACCTTTCCATTGCTCTCTGGATGACAGGAAATTTTTCTTCCTAAAACAGCTAAGCTAAAGTCTTGCAGGCCTCAGCCTACAGGTTCTTCCATTTCAGCTTGTCCTACTCATGCCTAATACTTGGTTCCTCTAAATACTGATCAATCTCATACTTTTATAATCCTACAAATTAATTCTAATTAACATACAATTAATATATGTAATATACCATATTGACTAAAATCATTGGCTACATTATATAGCAGATGTTGTAGCATTTCTTGGCTTCATGCTGCAGCTCATTGGAGTTTTGTGTGTGGATGTCTTAAAGGACTAGAGCCCACTGAAATCCATGGGAAGATGTCCACTGACATCTGCGGGTTTTGGATCAGACTCTAGGACTCAGTACAAATGATATTGGACCTGGTATTTTGATACTGGTGTTTTGATTAAATATACAGATTGTTCCCATATTTTGTCTGTTCAATGTCTGAGGCTAACAAATGAGAGGAATGTGTGTCCATTGTGGGCATAGCAGCTTCCCTTAATACATATTCCAGCTCTTTAGCTTAAAACAATATTAAAGTTTACATCTAACTGCATGACCTTCAGCTGTAACTTTTTGTGTTGTGGTCCTATCAGATCTCTCATACTAAGCAGTGTCAGGCTGAGTCATTACTTCAGTAGAACATATGCAAGGAAAATGGGGAGTGGTATCGATGAGTCGATAGAAGGCCCTGGATCCCTTGTCCTCAGAACTGAACCAATGACCCAACACAGTGTTCAGGGACTTTCTGTTCCCAGAGGTAACACGTTCCTGTAATTAGTTCAGAAAATGTTAACATTTTATGACTTTTTTTAAACAAAAGTAGGAATAAAACTTTAAAAAAATGTACAGAAATCAGCTAGTAAATGAGGACAGAAAAAAATATCTTACAGATAAATCCTTACTATTCATATTACTTTACCATGCATGGGGTTCAAGCAGGATTGGGGTTTTATTGTGCTAGGCACAATACAAACATGTAAGGGAAAAGTGGAGTCCCGCACAAAGAGCCTGCAAGCTAAAATCCAAAAAAAGGTGGCAGAAAGGGGTGCAATATACAACGTGATCAAGACCGATAGTACAAGAAAGGTGTGTGGAAAGACACAGGAAGGGTTGAGTTAATAGAATGATAGGTGAAGGAATAGGAGAGAATGGATGAGAAAAATTGGGAGGAAGGTGTGTGGGGGGGGAATAGTGAAGAGGAAGGGAGGATGGTGAGGAGCATGCAGGACAGAGTAAGTGCAGCTGATAGTGAATAAGAAGTAATAGATACAGGAAGAGGAAAACATGTCCAGAGTTCCAGCTGAAAAGATAAGAGTATGATGACATCAGTTGTGTCATGGGAGTTGTGAGAGTCTCTCTATCCTTGGGCCTTTCTTTCATGCTGCTGCTTTCCCTGGCTCCTGGTGGCAAAAAAGTAGGAATCCTTTGCTTCCAGAGCTTAGCTTTGCCTTTGGGGACTCCTATACTTCTTTCTCTCATCCATGTGTCTGGGAGAACTGGTGGCTGGGCATGGTTGTCCAAAAGTGTGTAATTGTTCTTAATGCCCCTGTGTGTGCTAAGTGCTTTACTAAACAAGGAAAAGAGAAGAGCCATGAAGATCTTACAATCTAATTTGAGAAATGGCACAGTGAGAGTGCGTAACAAAGAAGCAGACAAAGATGGACAAGGAGTTTGGAAGTAAAAGACTGTCAATAACAGGAGTCCTTGGCTACTTAATTTAGGCACTTTGATAATACTGTGAAATATTGGTTAAATAGCAGGAGTTAGGCACTAAATACTTTAAAAACCTGGCCCATATATAAATTCAGCTGAAATAAGAGGTGCAATTCTTCAGTGCTATCTGTTAATATAGGCTCCAATCATTATTATTATTTATTTGAAATCATCTCCTCTGCTTATGCGAACAGCCTCAACTCTTTGAGGAAGGATCTGCACATTCTGATAATATGTTCCTTTAAGATTTCCTTCTTTAATAGGAATTGGTTCCTGCTATACTAATATTGCCTTTGGAATGTGCTGAATAAGGCATTTCTATCTATTCTTCATCTCTGATTTGCACAGGAACATACTTTAGTCAAGTAAACAAATCTAGATGACTTTGTTCGCCTTGTCTTTGCTGCTGCAGTAGTGCTTCCATCATAAAACTAAATTTAATTCAAATCAAACTGCCCTCAATTAGAGTAAATAGAGAGGTGAATGATACCACTGTAGAATGAAACTTCCATTACACTAAAAGAAATATTGTTGATGACCTTCTTTGTACTGTAGTGCGTTGTAATTGCCAAAGCTGTATAAAGAATTAGATTTTTTTTCATTATGCTTGATATTGCAAATCAGGCTATGCAAGCTTTATCTTAATGAAACTAGCAGAGATGCTTTGAGTAGAAAAATATAATCTCCCCTTTATTCCCCCCAAGGAATGGCATTTCCTAACTTTTCTTAGGAACAAACAAAAGATTATCTACTTCTGCCATGACAACAGTGATAACAACAACAAAAAAGAGATAATGAGGTTGTGAAGATATACATTTACTATTATAATCGTTAAGAAACTCAGTTGTGATTTCTTTCAGTTTGATGTTTGTTGTTGGGTGTTCTAAATGTGTGAATTAATGAGTCATCATTCCTGGCTTATTGGCACTGTCTGTACTGACACTTGCAACCTTTCTTTTCTTAAGTAGCAGTTAAAATGTTTATATTATTTAGCCTTTTTCTTGTCAGCACTTCTGTTTGGCAGGGTTAGAATTGATAGAATCACAATTTGACAGTCCCCTTAGCTCCTGGAATAAAGGCACTTTTTGTCATATTTTCTCCAACAGGATCAATTACCACTGACACTTTTTCTTTAAGAAAAATATAAAAAGCCACTTCAGATGCCAGCAACATTGGAAGAGGAAAAAAACAGATTATTGCTTCTCCTTGTCACCCTCCCTTTACGTTTAATGAAAGTACATATAATCCATCAGGAGAGGAAAGAGCACAGTGTTGATCCCTAATAGGTGCTGATATTTTTATATGTCAAACATCACAGCCATGTTTATCTTTTACAATGCTGGTGACAACTCTTCAAATTTGAAGATCAGAGCAACAGTTTGAAAGCAGTAAAGGAAAAATAAAAAGGTTAAAATGTCATTTGCCTTGCCAGTGAAATATACAATTGGCTGTTAATCAATAGCCTCCCTGTGCTACCTGATTTTAAGGCAGTGCTCACAAAAAAATGTTCAAACATCATATAAAAGGCTTACCAAACCTGGGTTAATCAATATCAGCAGCAAATATTCAGGGTGAAGTCAATTGCAAAAGAGTAGTGATAAATCTACACCTGAAATAATTGCACAAAATAGATAATACAATTCTAAATAAGGTATATTAAATAAGTGCAAAAAGGCTAATGATGAGGAAAAATAGGAAGTATTCTTTGTTTCATGCATTTTCTTCATCTTTAAAGGAAACTATTCTTTTATGAAGTTAGTACAATTCTGAATAAACTCAGTTAATTCATTTCAGAAAGCTGATAGCATAATTTAAGATAAAAATATGTTAAATATAGTCCTCATTTAATAATTCTCTAAAAAAGAGTGTGCATGTCGGTGTTTCTATCTATCGCCAGAGGAAAACAGCTAACTTCAGTGAGCACCACAAGCCTAATGACAGAAAGCCTAGTTCTGGGACCTCAGAAAAAATCATGCTCCATTTGCTGATACAACCAATTTACCAGGTTTTAAGAACATGAAAAGTTAAGAACATAGGAATGGCCACACTGGGTCAGACCAATGGTTCATCTAGCCCAATATCCTGTCTTCCAGCATTGGCCAATGCCAGATGCTTCAAATGGAATGAACAGGACAGGTAATCATCAAGTGCTAGGGTTGCCAATTTTGGTGAGACATATTCCTGGAGGTTTCATCACAATTTTATATCATAGTGTAACAGGGTTCACAACCCATCCCTCTTCCTGGGGCCCACTTGCAGCCCCCAATAAGGCTGAGAGAGGTTAAGGTTGTGGAACACCCATGTCTTTATTTACTTAATGTTATCCCACCACCAGTATCTATCTATATACAAGCTTGACAGGATTAGTCACCTCCTTTACAGGCTGAGTCAGTCTTCAGCTAGGAGGCCTCCAGTCACTCCCTCACTCACTCACCTAGCTACCCCCTGCCTTCTGGCTCCCTCCCAGCCTTTATAGCCCTTGGCTTGTCAGGCCAACAGGTGTTGCCAGTTCTCAGGCCAGCATCAGGCCTTTTCCATCAGCCCCAATCTGTTTCCCCTGATTGGAGCTGACTGGGCAGGGGATAATTAGGTGCTTTTGCACTAGCACCCTGATACACATAGCATAATCTTTAATTAATTCCTACAATCTTGGTGGGTTGGCAACCCTACGCTGTCACCCATTCCCAGCATTTGGCAAACAGAGGCTAGGGACACTTCAGAGCATGGTTTTGCATCCGTGCCCACCCTGGCTAATAGCCATTAATGTAAGTATCCTCCATGAACTTATCTAGTTCTTTTTTGAACCCTGTTATAGTCTTGGCCTTCACAACATCCACTGGCAAAGAGTTGCACAGGTTGACTGTATATTGTGAAGAAATACTTCATTTTGTTTGTTTTAAACCTGCTGCCTATTAATTTCATTTGGTGATCCCTAGTTCTTGTATTATGAGAAGGAGTAAATAACATTTCCTTATTTAATTTCTCCACACCAGTCATGATTTTATAGACCTCTAACATATCCCCCCTTGGTCATCTTTTTTCCAAGACGAAAATCCCAATCTTATTAAACTCCCCTTATATGGAAGCTGTTTCATACCTCTAATCATTTTTGTTGCCCTTTTCTGAACCTTTTTCAAATCCAATATATCTTTTTTGAGATGGAGTGACCAGAGCTGCACACAGTATTCAAGATGTGGGTGTACCATGGATTTATATAGAGTCCAAGTGATATTTTCTGTCTTCTTATCTGTCCCTTTCTTAATGATTCCCAATATTCTGTTAGCTTTTTTGATTGCCACTGCACATTGAGTGGATGTTTTCAGAGAACTATTCACGACTACAAGATCTCTTTCTTGAGTGTTAACAGCTAATTTAGACCCCATCATTTTATATGTATAGTTGGGATTACATTTTCCAATGTGCATTACTTTGCATTTTCATCTGCCATTTTATTGCCAAATCACCCAATTTTGTTAGATCCTTTTATAACTCTTCAGAGTCTGCTTTGGACTTAAACTATCTTGAGTAGTTTTGTATCATCTGCACATTTTGCCACCTCACTATTTAACCCTTTCTCCAGATTATTTATGAAGATGTTGAACTGTACTGGTCCCAGTACAGACCCCTAGGGGACACCACTGTGTACCTCTCTCCATTCTGAAAACTGGCCATTTATTCCTACCCTTTGTTGCCTATCTTTTAACCAGTTACTGGTCCAAGCTGATAGTTTTCTTTAACTATGTGATCTTTTCTGGAATTTTATATCATAGCATATTTATTTTAGTAAGCCTTTATTTTTAGTAAGGCTGTTGACACAGTCCCACATAGCATTCTCGTAAGTAAATTAGGAAAATGTAATCTAGATTAAATTATGTTAAGGTGGGTGCACACCTGGTTGAAAGAACATACTCAAAGAGGAGTTATCTGCTGTCAAACCAGGAGGGCGTAGCTAGTGGAGTCCTGCAGGGGTCTGGTACTATTGAATATTTTCATTAATAACTTGGATAATGGACTGGAAAGTTTGCCTATGAAATGTGTGGATGACACCAAGCTCGGAGGAACTGAAAGCACTTTGGAGGACAGGAGTAGAATTCAAAACAACCTGAAAAAATAGAGAATTGGTCTGAAATCAACAAGCTGAAATTCAATAAAGACAAGTTCAAAGTACTTCACTTAGGAAGGAAAAATCAAATGAACAGTTACAAAAGTGGGAATAATTGGTTAGGCAGTAGTACTGCTGAAAAGGATCTGGGTGCTCTGTTGGATCACAAATTGAATTAGAGTCAACAATGTGATGCAGTTACAAAACATGCTAATATCATTCTGGTGTGTATTAACAGGAGTGCTTCATGTGAGACACAGGAGGTGATTCTCCTGCTCTATTCAGCGCTGGGGAGGCCGCAGCTGGAGTATTGTGTCTAATTCTGGGTTCCACATTTTAGGAAATATGTGGACAAATTGGAGAGAATTCCGAGTAGAACAACAAAAGTAATAAGAGGGTTAGAAAATCTGACTTATTAGGGTAAAAAGACCTATCTGTGTTTAGTTTTGAGAAAAATAGACTAAGGAGGGATCTGATAGTCTTCAAATGTGTTAAGAGCTGTTATGAAGAGGATAGTAGTCAGTTGCTCTCTATGTCCGCTGAAGGTAGGACAAAAAGTAATGGGCTTACTCTGCATTAGTGGAGAACTAAGCTAGATATTAGGAAATACTGTGCTTTCTAACTATAAGAGTAGTTAAATTTTGTAGTAGAGGGTTATTCCAAGGGTTATTGTGGAATCCCCATAATTTGAGGTTTTTAAGAACAGGTGAGACAAAAAGGTCTATGTTTACTTGGACTTGCCTCAGAACAGGGGGCTGGACTTGATGACCTCTTTGGGTCCCTTCCAGCCCTATATTTCTATGATTATATATTAAACTGTATGGCAATATCCTGAGCCAACTAGAAGATTTTCTTTAAATCTATGGCCTTTTATGCAATTATGCATCATAACATATTAAAATGCAAATCTAAAATACCAACCAAAAATCACACAAATCTAGATTTCTTTCAACTTTTTTACCAAACCTACATATTGTCACAGATCTGGTGCCCATGCTGACCACCCATTGGACTGCTGTGAGGGGAATCCAACCTTCTGTGTCCCTGAATCCCCTAACAGTTCAAGCCTCACTGGGTTGCAGCAGGCTGCTGCCCTGTTTCTTCCACTGGTCTCTCTGGAACATTACCTGGGGCCTGGCTCAGGCTAAACTTGCAACTGTACAAATCTCCATGTGCATGTGTAACTGCCATATTGTCCACATTTAAACCACAGAAGCACATGTCTGAAAGTGAGGACAGGGAGAGTAAGCTAGCATACCTGAGGGCTGAGGGTAAGTACACACTTCAGACTGTGGCACAACCCTGTACAGTGACAGTGTGGATGGGGACAAGGTGAAGGTATGAGGTTTCCAGTTTCAATAGTCTTCCATCCCCATTCCTACAATGTTCTGAACCTTTTCTACCTGAAGAAATTGCAAACTGGTAACGCAGCTTCTGGAAGAAACTGCCACCTCCACAACCTTCTCTCCCCCTGATCACTATGAATATGTATTTTTTTAAATAGTACATGTATCAATGTAGTACCATTAGAAAACTCAGCTCCTTTCTAACGGGCTGCAAAAGTTGTCTAACAGCCACATTTCTGGAATACTGAAAAATATCAATTTTGGTTTTCTGCAGCACAGTTATGTTATGTGAGGGGATTTCTCAGCTTCTTCTGAAGGAAAGAAACATAATGGTACACTTGTCTTTGAACCGGAAGGACATTTGGCTCCCAAGAAGGAAACCATTCCTTCAGGATGTCGGGAGCAGCACCCCATAGACAGCAGAGGCAGACAGAGAGACCTGCTCCTTGGCATGGACAGGGGGAACCAGGAGAAGTTGGAGTTTATCAGGGCATGGGAGAATCAATCTCTTCAGCAGGAAGGGACCCTGATGAACTGGTTCATGAAGCAGGAGGCACGCTATAGGGAATGGGAGCATTCCCTAATGGAGAGGCTGAGAGAACTGGTGGCCGAATAGTTAGAAGTTTGCCTGCAGCTGTGGCCACTGCACCTCTCCATGAACTGCCACCATGTCTTCCTCTTCCTTCATCTGCCCCACAGGGTTCTGCTGAGCCAGAGAACCCAACTCCCCTGCCACCCCATACAAGTGATGGGGAAGAGTCTGCAGTGCTTCCATGACCACACCCTCCATTAGGACCCCAAACAGGGAGACCCACCCTCCCGAGGATATAGGAGGGGAACAATGAGTTTGCAGGAGTCCCTGAAGCCCAGCAAGTGCCCCTCTCCCAAACTCCATGCAGGAAACATCACATTGTCCCCCAAAACAATTTTACTTGTCATTCTCCCCTTGTCTCAGCAATGGGAAATGAAAAGAGACGGTGCAGAGACATTAACATTTGGCCATTGTTTCATGGATTCAGTCCCATTTGTTTGGTTAATTTATATTTCTTTTTTAAAATATTTCAATTGCATGCTCTGTATAGTACTTCTAATAAATGACTTTCCTAGACTTGAGTGGGGACCCTCCTTCCTAAGTAAGATGAATGTAACATGTTTTCAGGTGGAGATTGGGCCCCATAATTCACAGCACTCATATTGGAATGGTTTAACTATCTGGTGCTGTCATACTGCAGACACTTTCCTGATTGTCCCACACCCACAACCCTTTGTCCGCCAGGTTAAGAAATCCGAAGTCCTCAAGATACACAGGAGGGATGGGAAAAGTGTAGTTAGCATTTAGGGTTTATAGAAAGCACTGTTAGTTATAAAAGCAGCAGAACTCACAACACAGAAAATGCATAGAGAAATGTTTTTATGGCTTGGTTCACATGCAGAAAATCGGAAAACAATTCAAGTAACAACATGGGCATGCCCCACTACCTAGTGATTAAATGGACCTTTCTTCCCTTGCCCCTCCAAAATGTAACCAAGTTCAACCTTGATATTAATGCTCTATAACAGTCATTAAGTGCGGTTAGCACAGCTTTCAAACAATGATTTAAAAAAATGGGTGCACACACACCCCAAGCAAATGTTGATCAGGTCATTAAGAGAGACTGAGTGCTCCTGATAAGAGGATTATAAATAATGGTAAAAGTTATGACAAAAGCACTGCACAATGACCACTTTACAACTCGACCACCACCTTCCACAGCATGAACCAAACCCTAAGGAGATAACCCAGTGAGGTGCCCTGTTATACTTTTCCGTAATGTGTGAATTGTCATAGAAAAAAGGGCTAATGATGTTTGGCTACAGGAAAACCCTCACAGAACTATACAGCCCCACAAGCGGGCACCAATATTACATCATGTGCTTTTCCAGGAGCTGCACAGAATGTGAAAGTGTTTCTTGACACAGGCAGACATCATCCTTTGCCTCCCTGCTGTGCAAAGATGTGTGTCCATATGACATCCTCAATTTCCCTGGCCTGATGAGAACCAAGACTAGTGTGCACATGAGTGGGATCTGGCTGCCTGTGCAGGGTCTGTAAGATAGATTTCTTCTGTGAGCACTTGGGAAAGAAGCACTCCCCTTACTCTTGAAAACAATATGGAGTGTCCAGCATGATATGACTATGCAAACAGCATTGGCCTCAATGGAATCCAGACAGATTCATAGGCAGTACCAATGAGATTTCAGCCTACCAAACGTGCATTCAATGAGCATTCTGCAGCTACTAAGTTTGTATTTGAATTTTCTTTTTCCAGGGTCATTGATGCTGGGGTATGGTTTCATGAGCCAAGTTTGGAATGGATACATGAGGTCTTCCCAAATAACAGTTGGCACAGAGATTCTGTAGAGAACCATATAATTTCTAGAGAATAAAATCCCTTTTTCCACCTTCAAGTACAAACACGATCTCCTCAGCATCCTGGGGCCATGAACTTTTCCAGTGTTTTCCACATTGTTATTCATGAACATGCCTGTGTAGTCCACTAAGCCTTGCAGAATGAGTGAATAGCAACCTTTTTTGGTTCAAATACGCATTCACCCCTTTTGGTGGGCAAAGTATTGGGATGTGCGAGCTATAGATGGCTCCTGCACAGTTTGGAAACCTGATGCTCTAATAGCTGAGTATGCTCACCAGTATAGACGCAGCCTTAGTCTGCCATCCCTTCACAGAAATGGAGCTCCTCTGCCCACCTGCCCAAGGACCCCAAGACTAGTGCTGACACTCGAGATACCTAAGTTGCTTAAACACAACCTGGCCAGAATCCCACTGAAAGATGTGATCCTTCTGGCTTACAATTTAACTGTCTCTGAAGGCTTGTAGTAATCATGAAGCATGTAACACATACAGAGGATCATGAAGCAGGTAAAATACACAGAAACCTTGCACATGCGTCTAACACATTTGCTCCTTTACTTAAACAGGTAAAGCACTGATCCTTTAGAAAACAATAAACTCCCTAACCACAATGCTTTTTACAAGTTCACTCATCCATTGGGAGACGCTCTTGGGTCAGGAAATCTGTCAGGGCTCCCTACCTTATGCGAGGCCACTCTGTCTGTCTGACGCAGGGCATTTCCAGCTTACACGGAGGACAGGACCTTTCTAACCCCCTGACTCCATCACTAACCTGTCTGTCCTGTCAATCAGACTGACCTGAAGCATTGGCCTCTCCCCATTTCCCTTGGGGACTGTCAGTCTCAGAGTCCTGGTTTCCCATCAACCCTTCCACTTCCTTTTGGTACTGGGTCCTAGCCAACCAAAAACCCTCACAGAGGCTGATCACTAAGTCCTACCTGGTGACTTCATTGTTAGGCAATATCTCCCTTAAATTCAGACTTGAGAAACTGGTTCACCCTTGGCAGTAGCCATCCCCTTGTCATTTGGGTGGCTGCTCATCAAAATTTAATGACTCTATTGTTATTCTTTTGTCACCAGTCTTTGGAATTTCAGCCCAACATGGAGGCAAACAACCAACAGAGAAGGTAAAAAGCTGAATATTCAAAATGGAATTTGCAGCTTCATGAAGATACATAGGCATTCAAGATACAGCAGTTTTAATAGAAATATTTGATAATCACTTCATAATCTCAACCAGAGTTCATAAGCTTGTAGAGACAGATATCCACATTGTTTTACATATCATTTAGTAATTAACCACGTATCTTTAATTTTGGACTAGGAATTAATTTCCTCTTTCTTCACAATCCCTTTAGCTTCTCTCTTTAAAAACTGGTAGAGAGCTCATTATGGTATTACAGGCCTGACCCTTATTCCAAATTGTTCTATTCCATTTACTATCAAAGTAATAATGAATTTATCCATATCGTTTCATATTTGTTGGAAAATAAGTGCCAATTGACATAAACTGAATAAGAGGCCTCTTAATTTAAGTAGTTGTACCTAAATGAATTGTATAGCATGAAAATAGCTTATCCGAGAAAAAACAAACAAAAAAGCCCTTGAAATGCAACTTACAAGGATAAAATGGATATTCATTATTTGTAAATTGTGAAGAAACTTTTAGTTTTCATAGCACAGCATACAAAACACTCTGTTTCAGAGTTGTGTTATAATTCTTTAAAAAAGTAAGCTAAACAAACAAGAGAGAGAAATACTTTTGATCAGCAGCTTGGTCATTTATGATTGGAATGAAAAACACTCTAATATAACAGTTCTGCTTCTGTATCTTCATATTCCTTTGTAAAGTACTTTGAGTTCAAATGGATGAAAAATGCTATAAAAGTGGTTTGTGTTATTTATTTAACTGCTTTGTGAGCTTTTGTAAAAGTTCCCACAAAGCAATATTTTTCCCTATTTTATTTGTCTTCACAGTGATATGTCTGTGTCAGTATACCCTGTGTGATTTGAGCACCATTATTTTGCAAAGCCCATGTACTATGTATGCCATTATAATACTTAACATGCTATTTTATCAAAAGCTGCTTCTCAAAAATAGTTTACAAAATGCAAAACTCCCATTGACTTTAAGGGTGCCAGGATTTTAACCTTTGTATTTATGTTTAACATAATTTATAATCCAAAAATAAACAGAGAAAAAGACCCACTGGCAGAGGGAGAGAGAGAGTTTGGATCAACCAATTATAGACAACCACTCAGATAGTATAGGAACAGTCTGAACTGAAGAGTCAGATAATCCATTTTGCCACATTAACCTAGTTCAGAATAAATCACTGAAATGGGATGTTACACAGAAAGGACTTTCAACCCGAGTAACAGGCCATACCTTCTAAACAAATTTAACTTTGCAGTATGTTAACTACCTCACTCTACAGCAACCTTGTCATGCATGCATCCAGAATTATGCTTAAATATCTCTGATTGCCTCTCCCTTTTCCTTGTCCATTTCTGATCTGGATTTGAGCAGGTGACACACCTCACTTGAATGTGCTCAGGAGCACAGGGATAATGTTTTTAGAATATTATTTCACTGATGAGTTACATTTGTGTGCAAGGATTCACATTTGTATATATTTGGTCAGAAAGGAAACATGGTACATAAATCCCACTCGTTCTATTGCATGTAACACAAGGTCTTCAAGCCCTCCATTGGAAAAGGTTGCAAGGAACTCTGTAAAACAATGGCACATCCTCTGAGTCTCCATAATGGGGCAGAGATGGCTTACAATTTGTAACTGGAACTTTCCAGTATTCCATAATGATGAATACTCCATGAGGTATAATGTGAATAAGCCTTAAGAAAGACTTCTTTTCTGGTGTTAGGTTAATATGAGGTTATATTGAGATCATCATATTTGGAGTTCACCATCCCCTAAAAATACAGATTTGTCATAGTCTTAGATAGAAACAAGACCTTCTAAGATCTTTTTGAACTCATTTTGTGCTTTCTTGTCGGGCTGAGTGTGGTCTACTTTTCCCCACATTTATTTATTTATTTATTTATATATTTTTGATCTCGCAAGGAAAATAAAACACTAATTTAGCTTGCAGCAAAATATTTACACTGTAAACCACTGCATTGTCAGCTTGCATGATCCTGCAGGGAATCATGTGACATTTATATAATAGAGCACTCTTTCCTGAAGAGAGAGATCTAATATACAGCCCATAACTCACCAACAAAGATTCTCAAATGGCAAGGGGTGACATAGGGATGTAAGAGGCAGTTTTATGACAAGTTAAAATGTTGGACAGTTGTCATAAATATAAAGGAAAGGGTAAACACCTTTAAATCCCTCCTGGCCAGAGGAAAAACCCTTTCACCTGTAAAGGGTTAAGAAGCTAGGATAACCTCGCTGGCACCTGACCAAAATGACCAATGAGGAGACAAGATACTTTCAAAAGCTGGAGGGAGGGAGAAACAAAGAGTCTGTCTGTGTGATGCTTTTGCCAGGGACAGAACAGGAATGGAGTCTTAGAACTTAGTAAATAATCTAGCTAGATATGCATTAGATTATGATTTCTTTTAATGGCTGAGAAAATAAGCTGTACTGAATAGAATGGATATTCCAGTCTTTGTGTCTTTTTGTAACTTAAGATTTTGCCTAGAGAGATTCTCTATGTTTTGAATCTAATTACCCTGTAAGGTATTTACCATCCTGATTTTACAGAGGTGATTCTTTTTTACTGTTTCTTCTATTAAAATTCTTCTTGTAAGAACTGAATGCATTTTTTATTGTTCTTAAGATCCAAGGGTTTGGGTCTGTGGTCACCTATACAAATTGGTGAGGATTTTTACCAAACCTTCCCCAGGAAGTGGGATGCAAGGGTTGGGAGGATTTTGGGGGGAAAGACGTTTCCAAACGGGCTCTTTCCTAATAAAATAAACCCAGTCAGACTTTTGGTGGTGGCAGTGGAAGTCCAAGGGCAAAAGGTAAAATAGTTTGTACCTTGGGGAAGTTTTAACCTAAGCTGGTAAAAGTAAGCTTAGGAGGTTTCCATGCAGGTCCCCACATCTGTACCCTAGAGTTCAAAGTGGCAACAGTGTAAGAGGCATACACAGTAAATCAGTGGGGAATATTTTTGAAGGTTGGTAAGACACTCTCTTGCACTTTAAATTCACTTTTTAATTATCTCCTTTATTACAATAATAGTTTTAGAGGATATTAAATTCACATGTACTGAAAAAGAGCCCAATGTTATGAATTGGATTGAATTACTCATTTACATTTTGGTGGTCCTTTCTTGGGGAGGTGAGTTGTTTTAATATGGAACAAAATCTATTGTGAATTATTTCTTCATGTATGATTGTATATTTCACTGTACTCTGATGTAATGGAGCATGTCAACTGTAGTTCCTGAATTTCCTGCTCACCACACCATCTTTCAGGGAAGATACTTTATTTTCAAGATGGCTACTGTGAAAGCTAAAAATGAGCCAGTTTACATTTGTTTACCTACACATGGTTTGGTGTAGCTAGAAACAACAAAATATACTAAGAGCAAATGCTGAAGTTATCTGTTTAATTATTTACCTCACAACTCTTTTGGATGTGATGCCAAATACACAGTCACATATTTTAATTCCCTATACATAATAATTGTCAAAGTAGAGTTCCCTATATAGTGAAGATTGTAACTTTTATTTTACAACCATATCACAATATATTATAGATAGACCTCACAATCGGTCATATATGGATGGGATGCCTCCTAAGGAAAATCCTGAGTGTTCCAGGAAGTGATGATAGTCATTAAATTCTTCTGTTGGACTTGTTATTAAACCGACCTCCCATCATAATGTGATTCTATGCTATTAGAAATATCTTCTCTCAGATGAAATGTAAAATGGTGGTCCTGAACTCTTAGGGCCATTAACGATCCTATGACACTTTTTTCATTTAGGTACCATTTTCAAAGTCCAGCTGAAAAATGAGTAGGGCACACCCATCCCATTCTCATTTAGGATGACATGCTTAACTCATTTATGGTTTCACCATTCATGAATAACATAGTCATCTCTTTCTCTTATTTCTTTCCTTCTCAATATCTAATCTAATCTATTCTAGTTGCTGTACATTGTACATTGTTAAACTGCTGTGTTCCATTTTAGAGACAACTACGTATCAATGATAGTAATGTGTCTAGTGTCTCCTACCCTGTTCTATGAGTGTGTTGCACACCCAAACAATTATGGGGAATAATAGGAGCTACGAGAGGGCAGTAGCAGGAATGGAAGAAACAGAAAGGAGAACTAAACTCATTTATTTTCCCCATTTTTTCATTTTGGTTTGACACTAAAATGTCAGATATCAGATGACTGAGAGTCTAAATCTAGTTACTGTTTGGCTGGCTTACTGTTGTAGACTTAGAGACTAAGGTGCCACATGTCCTCCTTTTCTTTTTGCAGATACAGACTAACACGGCTGCTACTCTGAAACCTGTTGTAGACTTGAAATTCTCTTTCAAAATCCTATCCCCTGCTAATACCACTGCCTGTCATGCTGTCAATATTATCCTATTGTTTCCTTATAGTCCCTCATCTGTCTGTATCAATTGGTTTTATTTGGTTTTGTACTTTAGATTGTAAGCTCATTGTGGGGGGGTAGAGAACATTTTTTTCTATATTTGTAAAATCACTTAGAATAATGCAATTCTGGTCAATAAGCTTCCAGGGCAGGGCTATTTGGGGTACATTGCAAATGTATTATTCCCATTGCATGTCCACATGGAGAGCTAACAAACCTTTGGGAAGTGCTTGAGCAATCCTCAGAGATGCCTACATAGCTTTTGTAAGAACTAATCACTATATTTCACTAATGCTATTAATAGATACCATCCAAAGCACATTTAACAGTGCTATTACCAAAAAGTCCTTATATGTCTAGAGGAAAGTAATCAGTGTGTCATTAACAACTGCTAAAGGGAAGGAGGCATACACTTAGTAATGGCTTTAATCTAGTGATTCATGGACACAGAGACACAAAGTGTTTTGAAGAAAAGTCAGTCTCTATTTTTTTAATGAATGGACACATATTTCTCCTATTTCACTGAATGAGAAATTTTATGTCAGGGCAGAGATTCTCTTTTATTTCTCATAAATTGAGATTATGGAAGAAATGGAAACCAGAGAATCCCTAAGTGTGCAGAGTGCTGTTAAGCTGCACTATATTTCCAAGAATAGCCTCCCACCCTGGAGGTTAGGGGGAGGGGAAAAAAGGAACTTGCTTGTCGTTATTGACACTGACTACTTATTATAACCATGGTGCACGAGCAAGAACTGCTCTAATGTTCTATGTTGTCTTAATGCAACCATAAGATATTACATAATACTGCAGGAATTCTGGATGCAAAAGATGAATAATGTTCTACAATACCAGTGGCATTTTTCATGGTGACAGAACTTCTCATAGTTTCCAATGCTTGATTTGCAAACTACTGTGCTGTAATTATACCTTTGTTGTGAGGCTTTGCCCTTTCTCCTTTCTTTACTCACTAGCATCATTGGAGAGCCAGTGTGCCAAAGGCTTTCCATTATTCATGTTATATGGGGCTGGTCAGTAACTGGTGTTTGTTTGCCTTCCCCAAAATCCCATCCATGAAAACGTTGAATGAAAATAAATCAGGGATTTTTGGTGAGTTTTGTTGAAAAAGCAAACCTTTTCAGTTTGAAGATTTCAAAATCCAAGAAAACATATTTACATAATGAAAGCAGGTTTCAGAGTAACAGCCGTGTTAGTCTGTATTTGCAAAAAGAAAAGGAGTACTTGTGGCACCTTAGAGACTAACCAATTTATTTGAGCATGAGCTTTCGTGAAATGAGCTGTAGCTCACAAAAGCTTACGCTCAAATAAATTGGTTAGTCTCTAAGGTGCCACAAGTCCTCCTTTTCTTTTTATAATGAAAGCAGTTTCTCATGAAATCACTTGACCCCAAAAGCTGGAGTTTTAAGACAAACCCTAAATCAAAAGATTAAAAATAAAATTCCAAGAGTTGGCAACACTCCTTAGGGCTTGATTCTCTCCTGCATCCAACAATCTCTCAATGCATAGTTGGGGCAACTATCAGGTGGCTACTTATAGTTCTGATTCTCTTGGTCAATCTGTCTTGGCCCTCGCATTTGTTACAGTAGTGACATACCTCAGTAGTGTATGGTACTTTAAGGCCAGTTGAGAATCAGTGGGCTTTAGCCTTTCCTTATCCCTTACTACTACCTATCTCCCTGCAGACCACCTAGGTTGGGGTGGAATGGGGAAGGGGTGGTTTTGGCACAGGAAACAGCTCTGCAAGTCGAAAGATCCCTTTCCCCAGCACTGGGGAAATTTTTGTCTGGCCAGTAATGGCCAGAATCCAGCTTCTGTCTCCAGAGGCCAGCAATATAGAATCAGAACAAGAGCTGAGAATCTGGCATTTGAAGGTTTGAATTCAGCTCTGGGGTGTCGGGTGTGTCGGGGTCTCTCTCTGTCTGGGTCTCACTGAGTGTCCAGGTCCACAAACTCTGAACTGCCACTGCTTAACTAGGAAACCTTTTATCCCATATTATATGATGAATGAAAGACATAGTGGTTTATATGGAGTATAACTGTTATGATTGTACAACAGCTACTCTTTCTTTAGAAGGTTCATCTGTCATTGTCCCCTTGCCCTGTCTGAACCTAGATGAGGACATGCCACTTCTAATGTGTAATTAGACTATATTTCCTTTGTCTATAGTTCAGAGAGGGGTTTCCTTTTAGTGGGAAGTTCAAGGCTATATAAACAAATTGCAATTGATACACCATATGCTATAGTTGCTGATTAGGTTCTTGTTGACATTTTCTGCATATGGGAATATCATCTTCTCACGCAAATTCATTATGCTCCTTTTCACCTACTTTGTTAATTTACATGTAACACTTAAAATACTGTTGCCAGGCAATATTCATAAATAGTTTTATTTCACATGAGAAAATGCATTCAAATAGAGGGTCTGACATTTCAGAAGCTATAACAATATTTTTTCTATGTTCAATTCAGGTCAAATAAGTTTAAGACAAGATAATATTTCTTTCTGAAAAATGACTTACAGCAGGTCTGTTGTGGGATGAAAGTTATTTATTTATATGGCATTATAATAGTACAAGGTACTTTGGAACTAATATATCACCTTGATCACCTTGATCGACTGGTCCTTCGGTCCTTGTATAGATTGCACCGATCACAACACATCTTCCATTCTTCTCATATTCTGGCCTTCCAGGCCATGTGCAGCCATGCCTTTTCACAAAAAAAAAAAACCTCTTCCCATCTCTTTTGAGGTTGAACAAGTGGTCATTTCAGTTCCAGTGAGTACCACTCGGCAACAGCTGCAGTCCATCGATTGTCAGTGAGCCTCATTATATGCCCAACCCATCACATTTTACTATGCCTGCTCTCAACAACGTCCTGCACTCCACTCTGCTGTCTGATCACTTCACTGGGGACTTGGTCACGGATTGAAATTCCCAGAATTCTTCTTCCCATAGTCGTCTCTGTGACACAGTTGCTGCTCCTCTGACTTCGTCAGCGCCTGTGTTTCGCTGCCGTACAATATTGCTGGCAGTACTGTTGAGTTAAAGAGGCTGGCACATGTTGCCTTGTTGATTTTTCCTTGGAGGACATCCTTAATAGAATTGAATGCCCACCAACCTGCTTTCTTTCTTTGCAAGAGTTAACCTTCTTGATCATGGCACATGTTAATTTCTTGGCATAAACAGACATATTTTTCAACTTCTTCTATTTGTTCTCCCTTGATTGTTACTTGGGATTTTGGCAAGGTTTCAGACCACATAATTTTTGTTTTGTAGTGGTTAATTTTCAATCCGACTTGGCCACTTTTTGTGTTGAGTTCTCGCAGCATTTTCGATAGTTTGACAGTATTTTTGGCGATCAACACAATATTGTCCATGAATCTGAGATGATTTAATATATACAACTAATATATACAAAACAAAAATAAATTCTCTTCCCTGAAAATAATATGAAGTAAAGGCACAAGTAAACTATAGCAATCAAAGACAGCGTGGTTGGTGGTATATGATATGCTTTACAAAACCAGTGGAATTTGAGAACTTCTAAAAAAAAATTTGTTCTACCCCTACAACAATTTTAATTACAACACTGTAAGTGCAGAATGCAGAAAATAAGTAGGCTACATCCTGAAGATCCTAGGATCAGATCTTCCATCACTGGAGTAAATAAGAAATTTGTCACCAACTTCACAGGGAGGAGCGTGCCAAAGCCTGAATCTACAAAGGGTGTTAGCTGTTGAATGCTCAGTATTACAGCATCTAACCTTTAGGCACCTGGTGGAATCCACAGCCCAGAGTTAGGCATATACAATCCATAATCATTTGGTCAGAGAGCAAGACAATTTACTCTATAGCCCCATGGCTAGGGCACTCACCCAGGCAGTTAGAGATCCAGCTTCCAATGACTGATCCAATGACCATTTAATTATGTATCCAAACTGGAACTGGCTAAAAGAGATTGAGAAAAGTCTACTCCTAAGAAGGGGAAGATCCAAGTTCAAATTCTTGCCTCATCAGATAGACAGCAGAATTGAACCTGGTTCTCTTACATCCTGGGTGAGTATGCTGATCAGCTGCCATTTCATCTGGGGTTAGAAATGCTCAGAGCATGCCTACTGGATTTGGCCCTGTAGGCAAGATGGGTGGAGGAAGGCCTGCTTTGGGCATACTGCTTAGGTCTGAGAGAGGCTGCTATAGGCATGCTCACTGGCACTGAGACTTAGATATTAGGCACCTACAACAGTAGGTAGCAGCTAAGCAGGGGGGTTGAGGATCTCAATGGTGCCTAAATATTGGGTTTAAGAGATTAAATTCTTTTGTGGATCTATCCACTAGTATTCAGAAGCAACAGAAGCCATTTTATTCATTGTATTGCCAAAACATTGCTTCTTTTCACACCCTCCTTAATGCTATCCAGCTCCTTTTAGACAAGAAGGTAACATAGCTGGTATTGATCATGCAACCATTTCCCATCCATGTACCTACTCTTTGGCCAGTAAACCATTTCTTTGTTTGCCATTTGACACTGGATAGACTTGGATTTTCTTTTTTTGTTCAAAAGTTGTTGTTTTAGCCTTTTACTATGTATAAAGCAGAAGAGTTATAACAGAAATACTCTCATTACATGACTGCAGAGGACATAGGATTGCAATACTTTGTTACAAGGCAAATATCTTGGTCAGATCAACAAAGCTTACATCTTCCGTATGCGCTAAGAATGCGAGTTAATCAAACATCTCCTTCAGGAAGCAATAGGTTTAGACACTTGTAACTGTTGTTTGCATCTGTGATAAACACGGTGGGCTCGCACACTTGTAGGTAAGAGCAAATGTTTCCAGAGAGCCTGACCATTTACTGTCTTTGTCTGTCTTCTCTACAGTTTATTAATAATATTTGGCATTATATGCCACAGACTTTTAACAAATCACCTGGACATCTGGAAAACCTTGTACAGTGTTAATGGTGTGTGTCAAGCTGCATAATTTCACCTCACAATAGCACAGACTGACCTGCAGAAAGTCACTGCCAGACATTACAAAGGCCTATATGGAGCACTTAGTGATGCCTGTCAACAGATAGCTGCCTACTCCTATTTCCAATCCCAAGTGTGCTGTTCATTTTTATATAGTTTAATATTTTGGAATAAATTCTATAAAGTGTAGTACTCAGGACTCTCATATCACTGGGATACTCCTAGCTAAATGCCCACATGCTAAAATATAGCTAATGCAAACAACAAATGAAAGAATAGGAATAGTCATAAAGAGGCCATGTAATTCTGATCAATATTTTCAATCAAATGTTCCTGAAGCCGTCTGACAGGTGGCGATGGGGCAAAGGTGGCTGGAGTCCGTGTTCCAGTTTGGACCCATCTCAAGAAAGGAGTGACCACAACTCTTTGTGTTTTGCCAAGAAATAGCAAGAGTGCCAGTTCCACATGACTTCTAGGAATCTGGAGCATGACTGGGGAGTTGGTGGTATCAAAGAACATCCTTTCAGATGAAACACACAGCCTTTTGAAGTCCACTTTTAAAACTTCCAGTTTGCAATCCTGAATATTAATTAGATGGGCCAGAGCTGAAATATTTGGGTTTGGAGATAAATTTCAAACCTATCTTAGTTCAGGTTATGAGGATTGAATCCAAGCTCCAGATTCAATCACTGATATTAATATAAATTTGTCATCAAATCCCCATGTAATATGAATGAGAATCACAAGAGACTCCTCAGTAAACTATCTCAGTATTTCTATGTCCTCCTTTGAGTATGAGATATCATTAGACCAAAAACAACTGAAAAGCCAGAAGAATGAAAAGTCATTTCAGATGCCAATAATCCTCTGTCAGCTCAACTCTACTCTTTTATCTTCTATTTCATCTCACACTGATTGTACTGAGTATTTTTAAACTAACCTGCTTTTGCCACATTTCCTCTATGTATCATATTCAGGGGAAAAAGAAAAGGAGTACTTGTGGCACCTTAGAGACTAACCAATTTATTTGAGCATGAGCTTTCGTGAGCTACAGCTCACTTCATCGGATGCATACTGTGGAAACTGCAGCAGACTTTATATACACACAGAGAATATGAAACAATACCTCCTCCCACCCCACTGTCCTGCTGGTAATAGCTTATCTAAAGTGATCATCAAGTTGGGCCATTTCCAGCACAAATCCAGGTTTTCTCACCCTCCACCCCCCCACACAAATTCACTCTCCTGCTGGTAATAGCCCATCCAAAGTGACAACTCTCTACACAATGTGCATGATAATCAAGTTGGGCCATTTCCTGCACAAATCCAGGTTCTCTCACCCCCTCACCCCCCTCCCAAAAACCACACACACAAACTCACTCTCCTGCTGGTAATAGCTCATCCAAAGTGACCACTCTCCCTACAATGTGCATGATAATCAAGGTGGGCCATTTCCAGCACAAATTCAGGTTTTCTCACCCCCCCACCCCCAGACACACACAAACTCACTCTCCTGCTGGTAATAGCTCATCCAAAGTGACCACTCTCCCTACAATGTGCATGGTACCCACCCCCAGACACACACAAACTCACTCTCCTGCTGGTAATAGCTCATCCAAAGTGACCACTCTCCCTACAATGTGCATGGCAATTACCATGCACATTGTAGGGAGAGTGGTCACTTTAGATGAGCTATTACCAGCAGGAGAGTGAGTTTGTGTGTGTCTGGGGGTGGGGGGGTGAGAAAACCTGAATTTGTGCTGGAAATGGCCCACCTTGATTATCATGCACATTGTAGGGAGAGTGGTCACTTTGGATGAGCTATTACCAGCAGGAGAGTGAGTTTGTGTGTGTTTGGTTTTTGGGAGGGGGGTGAGGGGGTGAGAGAACCTGGATTTGTGCAGGAAATGGCCCAACTTGATTATCATGCACATTGTGTAGAGAGTTGTCACTTTGGATGGGCTATCACCAGCAGGAGAGTGAATTTGTGTGGGGGGGTGGAGGGTGAGAAAACCTGGATTTGTGCTGGAAATGGCCCAACTTGATGATCACTTTAGATAAGCTATTACCAGCAGGACAGTGGGGTGGGAGGAGGTATTGTTTCATATTCTCTGTGTGTATATAAAGTCTGCTGCAGTTTCCACGGTATGCATCCGATGAAGTGAGCTGTAGCTCACGAAAGCTCATGCTCAAATAAATTGGTTAGTCTCTAAGGTGCCACAAGTACTCCTTTTCTTTTTGCGAATACAGACTAACACGGCTATTACTCTGAAACCTGTCATATTCAGGGGAGTTGCAACTGATTCTCTAAATTGTCTTTCAGAGGGAGTTAATGATGCAGGATCATTATAAGAAATTTTAATATACTGGCATTAAAAGAAAATTATACTGAGATGGAGCTGTCACCACCAGTCAAAGTGCAGGGACCTGAACTGTTACAAAAGCATAAGTGAAGAGGTTCCTCCCTTTCCCCCAAGTCATGCAATTCCCTGCACTTTGTCTAGTTCTGTGCATTTGATTTGCATAATCGTTGTAAGATTTTTGTTCTATCATCCAGTCCTCACTTTCTTTTCCCACCTTATGGACCCGGAAGGTTCTTATCCTCACAATAACTGACACGTTCTTGATGATTTTGGTAAACAGCCATTTAACAAGAAACCCTAAAAGTATTTTAGTTAAAATGAGAACTTATTTGATTTGTAAGTTGAAAATGTATACTTTTAGCATGTTTGCAAAATCAACACATGGAAATCTTGTCTGGAGACATTTTTTAAGGTTGCAAAATGATCATCTGGAAGACAAAGTGTAAGCTTTAAAAATGTGTTCGTGTCATTGCTGCCATTGTTATCTCAAAGTGATATTTCTTAGAGTAGAGGAATTTTTCAGACATTGGTTTTCTGAATGAGTTTATAATGAAACACTGAATAAGCATCGTCAGCTTTCACAGTGATCAAAAGATCAGCTTGGATAGTATCAAACCATTCACTCCACTTCACTCCAGGCAGCACTCATCACACTGAATACTCATTCCATTGAACTGTTTTTTTCCTGGTAAACACAGAGCAAATTCTGCTTTGCATAGTAATATGTCTTCAACAAGTAACTTCTAGTTATAAAACAACCAAAATTTCAATTGCTGAAATGAAAAACTTCAGACATAGCTGTCTTAAAAGAAGTTTTTACAATCATGAAAACTCGGCTTTGTCCTGGCAAAACTGGGACATGTGTTCTCTTTATTTTTACCAAACTATGTTTATGAATAAATGATAGTGTAAGCATTAATCAAAGAAATTACTTATGTACTAAGAATCAACAAAATTGCCTTATATTGCTGTGTAGCCATGAAGTCACTTACCCACCTGAACTAATATAGCCCATTATTCATAAAGAGATGGATACAGTTAACACTGTGCACTTTATTAAATATTCCCCATATAAAGTGTTTTATGACAATTTTGGAAAAAATTCTAAACCAGCTGAACACTGAAATTCATAGCTGGAAACCAGATCAACTCACCTATGTTAGTATTGTTCAAGACTTGTAAGAATGTGTTAGGTATTTTGACTCTATAATGCTCATAAATTGCTGCATGCATTAATCTTTCTTGTAATGTTCATATCCCATGCTATAAAAGATCTAAGTTTTGTTTTATAAAATGCATGCTCTGAACTTGTGAACCAGGCAGATATAGGGGAATCCCCTACCCATCACAAAGGACTATCAAAACTGAATGCACCATTGTGGAATATCATGCTACAGTCTTTGATGATAGCCCTCTCACAGGTATGAAGATGATATGTGCAAGAGAGCCTGTCCCATGAATTTCAATGATGGACGAAAGGGATAAAAAATGTACACAAGAACATTTTCTCTTTTTTGCTGTTTGGACCCTCACAGGGCAGGAGCTAGCAAACAGAAGCAGAGATCGCCAGGGATAACCTTGGTTAGCCCTAAAAGACCTTCAGTGCTGCAAATTACTAGAACTGTCAACATTTGGAACCATAGACGGTAACTATTTGTATATATATGTTGCCTGCTTTAACCTGTAAATAACTCTCCTTTTTCTTAGTCAACAAATCCTTTCTTAGTTGATTATAGGACTTGCTACAAGTGTTGTCTGTGGTGTGAGATCTGAGGTACAAACTGACCTGGGTTGAGTGACTGGTCTTTTGGGAATGGAAGTAATGTGAATATTTTGTGATCTTGGGTTGACGGCAATGAACTGCCACTAAGACCAGCTTGTCCAGGTGGCAAAATAGACTGAAGTGTCCAAGGGAACTGTCTTTGACTGCACAGTAAGGCCGTTATAGTACTTCAAAAATTCACATTTCTTACTGGGTTGGTGAAATCTAATTATAGAACATACAACCAGTTTGGGGTGTCTGCCCAACTTTTTGACAATCAGTTATGAACCACTCCAGATAGTGACACACACACACACACACACACACACACAAACACACACATTATGAGTTGTAATTAATACAGACAAATTACAATAGAAAAATCAAAATAAATATAAAATACAATAAAGTGGTTCGTGAATTGTTCATACTTAGTATTATATTGTGCATACTTAACCTGACAAAGACCACTGAAACACAGATGGAGGAAACAGTCAATGGAGTATACCATGAGAAGAAGTTGCTGAGCCAGGCCTCCTACACAGTTGTCTCATGCCATTGTCCAGGTGTCCCCTCTAAAGAAAGGTTTGACAACCTTTGATATACCCTTTTTCATTCCACCCACTTACATCCATATCTGATTATATATCAGCCCCTCTTCATATCTGGTATTCCAGGAGACCAATTTTAGGGTTCTGGTTGTCCATATGTGGTATTCTGTTTGATCATAACTACATTTCAGTTAACCCAACCATTCACATATTTTTCCCTACATTTAATACTTTCATAATACCATCACTGATGACTCTTTGAATGGACTAATATACTATAACAGGGTTCAAAAAAGAACTAGATATATTCATGGAGGATAGGTCAATCAATGGCTATTAGCCAGGATGGGCAAGGATGGTAACCCTAGCCTCTGTTTACCAGAAGCTGGGAATGGGCAACAGGGGATGGATCACTTGATGATTACCTGTTCTGTTCGTTCCCTCTGGAGCACCTGGCATTGGCCACTGTCAGAATACAGGAGATTGGGTTAGATGGACCTTTGGTCTGAACCAGTATGGCCATTCTTACATTATGTTCTAATTTTGTTGTTTATTGATCAGGAGTGAAATCCTAGCCTCATTGAAGTCTATGGCAAAACTCTCATTGATTTCAGTTAGTCCAGGGTTTGACTCCAGACACAAACTGATGACAGAAAATAGTTATGAACTGGGATCTTAGATTATTGTTTCTATTAAATGTTAGACATTGTGTGATTCACAGTTTTTTCATAAAGATGCAGCTAATCTGCATATTTGTTTATTTGAATACCAGTGCCCATGCACATAGCAAGATCCACGGCTAGCCAGTTGTGCTAATTGGTATAGTGCCTTTATGCTCTGGATAATGGTCAAACAAAAGTGCATAAAACTATTTTTCACTTGTGACTTGTAGGATATGAGCCCTTGTCTTCAGCAGTGAAAGGCAAATCCATTAACCCACTCTCCAATATATTATTAAAAGAAATCTTTGAAATACTAATCAATACTGACAAAACAATGTGCAACTGATTTCTTAGTATGAGTGTTAGAATGTGAAGCCAGCATGTGTTTGTAGACTATTCCATGCTTCCTACCTCAGCATGCCATCCAAACATTTCTTATCCCTCTTAAATTCTAGTACAAAATATATAATTTGATTGAAGTGAAGATGAGCTTTCCAGGTGCCATCTTCTAAAGTTGCTTTAATTACAGATATTTCACTGCAAATTCACAAGTTCCCCTGGGCAGCACTTATAATTCAATTAGTAGTGTCTACAGTTTGTTCTAAATTCTTGTTTCTTAGAACACTGTGGTATGTACACTTCATGAAGAAATTGATGATGATTTTTAACACATCCATTCTTTATATTTTGGGGTACTGTATTGTTGCTGTAGCAGTTTGTTTTGCTAACATTCAGGAGATATTTATAGCATGATATCTTTTAATAAAAATGAATATAGAGAATTTACTAACTGTCAACACTTACAGTCAGGGCACAATTATTCCTGGATCTGCATTTTCACCAACAAGCTGTGTGAACTTGGCCACAGCCCATAATCTCAGTTTCCCCATCTGTAGAATGAGGATAATAATCAGAAGTAGCTTTCAGGCATAGGCAAACCAGCTGGCTTCCAAAAGCACCAGATTCTATGGGATCCTCTCATTGCTGTTAACATCAATTACAATTTGCATGTGTGTAATCACTCAGCCCATATTTCATCAAGGTACTTCAGCAGGTGCCTAATTTTTATTACATGAGTAGTCCCACTGAGTCAATGGGACAACTCATGCACGTACATTTAGGCATCTGCTTAAGTACCTAGCCGAACTGGGTAGGGGGAGTATAGGTGATGCCAGGGAAAAGGGTAATAGGAAAATAAGGTTCAGTGACTGACGTGTTACTCCTCCATTGGTTACAGTCCTTCCCCAAATATCAAAAATTTGGGGGTGGGGAGAAGGCAGGACTTCATTAGCCAGTAGGGGGATTTCCTATGAAAAATTCATTTTTCTGAGCTCACCTCTCCACCCACAACCCAGGCACTCAGCTTATTCCCTTAAGTTTGGTGCACTGCTTTTCTGCCATGTGCTGGAAACCCATCCTTGCCACCTGTCTAAGAGCAAATTAAGAAGTTTAGGTTGTAGTGCTCCCCACTATTGAACAAGAGAGTATCTGGCCAGACACTGAGATGACCACTCTGTCCTCATTGTAAGTTCAAGGAAAGATCCTCTGTTGACAGACAAGGAGCATGTGAAGAATGAGACAGTTGTGTATTTTTATATAAATATCATATGCATCTCAGTTTACCTCTTTGATATTATGCTGCCTGAGTACATAGAGTTAAATCAAAGGAGAGTGTTGGGAGGAAGCAAACAGGAAATGAAAATGATAGATAAGGCTTCTTAAGGGAACAATGGGGATAGCTATTAACCGAGGAAAATCTCTGCCGGACTCCAGCCAGGCCAGCAAGGTTTATTCTTCCCAGCCCTGACTCTAGGATGACAGGGGAGTGCCTTAGGGTGCTCTCCCTCAGTTACCCTCTTCTACCTGTTTAGTCCACTGGTCTAGGGGGTCATTGTGAGGTTTCAGGTAGGCTTTCTTGCCTGGTTGTAACTCCATCAGTCTCACACTGCAGGAACCAGGAGTCTAGAGCCCTCCTCCTTGGCATGGTCAACATTCAAATAACTCCCTCTCATGAGAGCAGTAGACCACCATCCTCCTCTTGGAGGTGGGTTACAGCTACATGAGCCTCTTTCCCTTTGCATCAGGAGCCCACAGCACTCTCTCTCAGAGTAGGATTAGAACAGAAGCAGTTTCCCTCCTTGGACCAGGAGGTTACACCCCTCCTCTTGAGACCATGTTCAAGTATAATAAATCTTTCCTTCTTCCTTGGGCTGGGTTGCAGTTCCTGCCAGCTGAGACCTGAGGCAGCATCTCTCAAGCTGACCCCATTTTATACTCAGCCCCTTTACCTTGGAGCAGTCAGCAGATAAGCTTCTTCCTCCTGTTAGCATCCCCTTGTTGTGAGGGAGAAGGCAGCATATATACTGCCCTTCTCCCTAGGGCTCATGCCCTGGAAGAGAGGGCAGGCCTTCCTTACACTACACTACAGGGTTCCTGGTCTCTTAAAGAGACAGTCATCCTTTCCTTTCCCCGCTCCCCCACCCTCCCCATCACTAATTCCAATTGTCTGCTTCTCTCTTCCAATTCCAGCTATTTCCTAGGCCTTTTTTATTATAAGTTCCTGGAACAGGGTCTTCTGGCCCCCTCTAGACATAAAGGCCCAGTATACCCCAATACAAGGATGCTAAGCCATTGAAGAACCTCAGGTCTTGAAAACAAAGGGAGAGTGATTGGGTTGTTAGCAGTGTCTAGAGATGAGTCTGACAGACCATGCTGCAACAGCAGTCTGTTTCTACCAGCTCAGAAATGGAGGTAACTAGACTGAGGAAACTTTAGGAAGAAACTAGACTTTAGGAAAACAGAAGTATATCTATCATTATTATACTTTGCTCTGGATGCTATGTGACTTTGGGTTAATAAGTAGTTCTTTGTTTTGAAGAAATTGTTTGAGTCACTTTAGTCAATTGTTGTCAGATGTCCCTGAAGGAAGAGGACTTGTGGGCACCAAACACAGTGGGTCTGTCATGTGAACACATTTGGGAAATGGGGGATGCTTCTCAGAGACCCATTACCAGTGAGATTGAAGGGGTGAGGTCCACCCTTGAGAGCAGTGCAGGAGGCCAGTCCTGTTCCCTGAGGGGTTCAGTTGAGAGGGACTAAAAGGGGCTAAGGTACAGTTTGTCCTGTAACTGTGACAGAGCCCTATACGCTGAAGACAAAATAAATCCTCTCTTAACCACTGGATGGACTAACCAAACATTGCAGCATGTAAAATGTTGGAGTGGCTCAGTGCTCCTTAAGGACCTATAAAGAGGATACATTTCTCCCTGTCCCCACAATACTCAGGATATCACACCTAGTCCAGTTATTCAGATGGTGTAATGGGACCAGGATTATGGGAAGATATGCCCCATAATACCAGAGTAGATGTTGCTCAGAGCATGGAATTTTACATAATTTTGATCATGGATATCCCCATGAATTATAATTCCTTGTCACTGAACATTGTTTCTTTTCTCAATTTGGCACCTATGCGGAAGAGCAATATCCTTATCTGCAGGAACAGACGACTTCAGCTTAACATGGTGAGAAGAATGGATGGCTAAGTATTTTAGAAACTTGTCAGAAGGAAGAAGCAAGATTAAAACAATTAACTATTTCTTCTAAGCATTAGTGCCAATGATGGGGGCCAGGGGGGATTGCTCAGTGGTTTGAGCATTGGCCTCTAAACCCAGGGTTGTGAGTTCAATCCTTGAGGGGGCCATTTAGGGATCTGGGGCAAACATTGGGGACTGGTCCTGCTTTGAGCAGGGAGTTGGACTAAATGACCTCCTGAGGTCCCTTCCAACTCTGATATTCTATGATACCTGCTAGTTTGCCAGCATTACATTCACTAAGGTTATTAATGACTGGCAACTACCTCACATATTGAAGACACTTGTAGGAGTTGGTAGACTAGTTTTATTTGTTTCTCTCTACATTTTTCTGAATTGTGGTATCCATGGTTGGATGTTCACAATAAATGGAAAAGCAACACTAACGCAACACTAACACTCATTTTATGTGTAGTCACCTCTACCATAGTAACCTCAACAGTCGATAGTGATCAGAATTAGGAATTTTCTAACTGGACATTTTTCATCAGAAAAGGCTGATTTTTCACAGGTCAGTTTCAATTAATTTTTGGCTCTTTCTTAATATTTCATTTTGACATTTTCTAAATGAAAAATTCTGGTTTTCCAGTTTCAAATACCATTTTACTTAGAAAATTAAGCTGATTTTAGTAAACTTTGAAATAAAGATTGAAAGTGAAACAAAATTCCAAAAATGTGGGGAGAATTTCCAGTTTATGAAATTTGAGAATGACTTTTTATTCTGATTTGGGATGGGAACGTTTATTATATCAATTTTTTTGAAGATGGGGAAACCCAATTCCTCCCCAGGTCTAACAGACAGTGACAGTAATTTAACTGTGTCAGTCTAAGAATAGTTTTAGAAACAGCAGCTTGTGGATCAGGAAAGATGGCTTATGTTTCATACATTTAAAAGTAATTTAAGACTGAAAAAATAATTGATATACCTCTGTGTGATTAGTAATTATCTCAAGATAAATATCAATCAATTACGGCAGAAGTATGTTGCATGGAACTTAATACTACCAAGTTAATGAATGGAGAAAACTGAAAATAAATAAACATAAGATTCCACAACTAATGCCTGTCTGAGTTCACCAATCTGATATCTGTTCCAGGTTTCACCTATTGTACATATAAAGGCACTATATATCACTCCTTGATTATGAAATTGTATTATACCAATACCTTCTAGAAATCACTTCTCAATCTTTAATTGTAACAATTAATGTAGAAAGACTAAGGGCTCAGTTCCAGGGAGATGCGGGACTGGAGAATATTGGAGAGATGTCTGAGAAGAGTCCTTGGTGGAAAATATTACAATATCGGGCACATTTTCTGTTTTGTAGTTTTCTGCCACATCACTGAACTCCTGAGCTGTCTGTGAACATTTGTCTCAGAATATTAATTTAATAATTTTGCACCAAATTATTGTTCAAGGGATGACTGTGACGTTCCCCTCTGGTGTTATCTGGACCAGTGATCTGCTAGGTCACTCCAATCCTCGACTCTGGAAGCCAGCCTTACCCTGCTCTGCTGTGAGAACCCACACTCCTGGGCTGTTCACGCACCATGTCTAGCATGTAAGCTGCTCCCAGTTACGTGAGTGAGCACTTTTGGCCAGCCGCTGCTTGGATTGTTCAGCCGAATGACACTGGCCAATATCTCTGGTCCCAGACACAGCCCAATGAACCTCCATCTTGCAGTGTCCAGTTATGCCCACTGGACACTGCAAGCTTATATGAGTATGTCAGTCTAACAAAGAAATTGATATGTTCCAGGCTTGTTATCCCAAGGGGAGTCTCTGACATGCTTCAAAACAAACTCACTGCTTCAGGTAGAATAAACAAACACATTTATTAACTATAAAAGATAGAATGTAAGTGATTATAAGTCAAAGCACAAGGAGTCAGATTTGGTCAAATGAAATAAAAGAAAAACACATTCTAAGCTGATCTTAACATTTGCAGTGCCCTCATAAACTTAGATGCTTCTCACCACAGGCTGGCTGGTTGCACTTCAGACAGGCTCTCCCCTTTGATCAGCGCTTCAGTTGCTTGGCACTGGTGTCTGTAGACTTAGGTGGAAGAGAGAGGAAGAGCATGGCAAACATCTTTCCCTTTTATCATATTCTTTCTTCCCTCTTGGCTTTTGCCCCCCCACCCCCCCACTTCAGGGACAGGTGAACATTACCTCATCATAGCCCCAAACTGACCAAGGGAAGGGGAGTGACTCACTCAAGAGTCCAACAGATCCTTTTTTGCTGCGTAAGCCAGTGTCCTTTGTTCCTGTGAGGCTGAGTTGGGTTTGTCCCATACATGCCCTGATGAGGTGTGAACTGCCTCTCTATTCCTGGAGAGTTTTGCCTGGGCTTGTTTTAAGCCACGAGGACACATTTTCAACCTCATAACTACATAAATAAAATTACAACCTGTAACATTATAACAACAACGCTCAGTGCATCATGAGCCTTCCGAAGACATCCGACATGATAAACTTTGCTTTGGATACCACATCCTGTTATAAGGATGAACATGGGGGTGCAGGGTGTTTCCCCGAGATACATAGTGTCACAGTGACATCTTTTTCCAAATTGTTGTAATGGCAGCTATCTGGCTCAATATCGCTAGAAGCCTCTCTTCTGCTTTCACTGCCGTTGAAGTAAAAATTCAGATGCTCTGAGATCACAGATCACAAAAGACTTGGCTTTGATATCAGTCAGAACCCAAAAGAGATTTCCAAGTGTTTTGTGACCCACAATTCAACCATTGATAGAATGGGCAGGGCCATTAAATGAGCTGTAGGTTCCCAAGGGGATTGATAGACCCAGGTGGAAAAAAAACATCCTATCAGGAATGTACAATCTCTTTTTCTTTTACAGGGATGGGCCATTGACTTTTGGAAGTGTTTTTTTTTTTCTTCAAGATTTAGCTTGAGATATATTTGAAGATTCAGGACTTTTGTCATACAAATCATTTACTCATTCTCCCTGATACATTGTGAATAGATACAGATGCATTTTAATTTGGAAGATGGCTTATATTGAAATGTTTGTTGGGGTCAAATCTTGAAAGATATACCCATGGAGACCACTTTCCATACTGAATAAGCCAAATCATCCTATTACTTTTAATTAGGTCTGATAAGAAAGGTAAACATAACAAATGAGTAGGCAGAACATGTAAGCAGTTTCACAGAAAGAATTAGGAGTAAATACACTGAGCCAATTGCTAGATCCTTGGCAGAGGATCACAGTACCATTTTATCCAAATCTGAGTAAAGATGAGTCACTGATGAAGTGGAATTGGATTTCACTACTGAAGTTTATGGTTCTTCCAGTCCCACCTGAAATGTGTTTCTTTGGGTGCTTAACACTGGTAACATGTCCTTTGGTAAAGCCATCACTTTTATGTCTTTGTTCAATTTGGCTTTGCTAATACTGTATTGATAAAATAGGGATCTGTTCTCCTTTCAAAATATTGAATAATACTACTGATATGAAATGTGCCGCTATTAACAGGAGAACAAATATCTTCGGTGAAGTGTTGAAAATGAGCACTTTATTCTTAGAGCTTTGTTTTTCAGAAAGGGATGTGTAAGTTTACACCTACATATGAGCGTGAAATTACCATGGCTGCTTGCATAGATTTCATGTTTCTCTATGCAAATAGCCATTAGCTATTTTAGAAGCTATTTGTGCATTTAATATTTTACCTATATGCATTATCATAGTTATGCATGTTAGTATTTACTTGTGTTTCTGGGTACAAATGTATGTGTGGACAGACAACCTTCCTGAAAATGTGTCTGTGAATGAGAATTTTCAGACAGAGATAAATTAGGATATACTCACAAATATAAAAAGCTTATTCAGAACTGTTTCTTTGATTTTGGTACAGTATTAATGGATGAGACCCTGATTTGCCATAAAACATATCCTTTCATATACTACCTTTTCAATATTGTCTTTCAGACACTCTGCCATAAGTTACCAGCAGCTAAAATATTTATAGACTTATTTAGATTTCAGAATTCTTCTCCTTTAATCCTGCAAAGGAGAAATGAAACACACATGTTGAGAATATTATTTGTATAGTCAAGTGTACAAGTGAACTTTGCTATACTATCATGGTTATTCTTTAATCCGAATTAATTGTTCCATTTTTATAAAAAATTACAAACCTCAACCTGTTCAAAGTGAAATTGCTGTGATATTCTTATACCCCCCAAGCAAAAATATATGTTTGTTCTTAGATTGTATAGGCCAGATCATACTCAGGAGTACATTGATTTCAGTGGAACTAAACTGATCTGTACCAGCTGAGGATGTGATCCATTATTTCTATTAACAGATAAAAATTACTAAATTTAACTTAAGGTTGCATAGTATTATGATTATATACCAAACAATGTTAGTGTTTAAAGAACCTAAGTATTTTAAAGCATGAACATGAACAGTTAATAGTAGATGAATATTCAAATACATTAACAGTTTAAACAATCCAATGCATAATTGTACATTGTACAACACCGCATTTCCCCTATTTTTAAAGCGCCCCTAATTCTGCCTACATAACCCCACCCAGCCTCAACCCATAGATCAGAACTTTCTTATACCCATGCACATGGTTTTCTATAATTTTCCTATATGGGCTGGCAATTCTCAAAAACCCACACGAAAAGTATATGAACTACAGACAGCTAGAGACCCTCTTCCAGTTCACCGACCTAGTTTTAACCAGAGATAACACCCTACATATACAGTTTAGAAGATAGTCTTTACCCATCACAACTACCTACTATAGTCCAGAGACCTCAATATCACATCTTATTCTCAATATACCTTATAGAAACAATATTTCCTTCATTCTACTACAAAGCAGAAAATAAAGTCTACTCTATCCACCCTCACTTTTCAGACTTGAAATTCCCATTATACATTCCCTATTCACCCACCTGTGTCAGAGACACCTGGGTCTAGACATGACAGTTGTACTGAATACAAGAGTGATTCTTCATTCAGGCTGCTGAGCACAAAGAAACCCTGTAGATCTTAGTCTATGAACTACAAAGCCATGACCTAAACACAACTTGAGCAAGTATCCTTCATCCTGGAAGAGATTCCTGACTTCATTATAACCATCTTCATCCAATCCACTCTGCTTATTTAGGCCAAAGACGTCAGAGACCCATTCAACAATTAACTATTACATTATTTATTTTCTTATAGAGGACAGGAGGGAGTCAGTATAGGCTATATCCAAAACCCATTGAAGTTAGTGAGTTCCGCTTCATTGACTTTTGTGGACTTTTGATCACACTTTATGTTTATAAAAGCCATTGCATGTTTATTTGTAGTCAATTTACACATTTTCTAAAGCTGTGGTTGTTATATTAGTGTACCCATGTGAGATTGATGGTAGGTTTCTGTTTATAGAGTTGAGTTTTTGACTCTCTTTTAAGAGTAGGATTTGTGAGAAGTGATATTTTATGTGACTGTATGAGCTGTGAGGGTATTTGCATATTCATCTACCTTTCTATAATTGCTGATTTACTAAAGTTTTAAATGCACGGAGGGATTGTTTTGTTTTGTTTTTTTTTAAATCAGAGACTCTCAGCCATTCTAGACTACTGTACCCCTTTCAGGAGTCTGATTTGTTTTGCATACCCCAAAGTTTCACCTCACTTAAAAACTACTTGCTTACAAAATCAGGCACAAATACAAATGTGTCACAACACACTATTGTGACAGGTTCTCCCCAGGGTGCCACCTGGAAATGTGGTATCACTGAGCCCCCCAACCCACCAGCCTGGGTTCCCGCTCACACTGTGCTGCTGTGACAAGTTGCTAAGCTCTCCAAGCTTGCTCTTTCAATCGGCATACAAATATGTAGGGGCACAGCCAACTTTTGTAACATGCAGACACCAGCCCCAGCAGGGGAAGGCTAGGGCACTTACCAGCTTCTCAGGCACACACACCTTCTGGAGGGTAAGCCCAAAATTATACCGTCTTGCGCTGCACAGAGATCTGTACAGCACAAGCTCATGAAATTCACCCCCTCCCTCAATTTGGAGAGGAATAACACAGCTTTCTACTCCAAGTAATGACTCCCTCACATACAGGTTTTAGGCAAAGCAAAAATACATTTATTAACCACAAAAGATAAATTTTAATTGATTATAAGGGATAGCAAACAGTTCAAAGCAGATTATCTAGCAAATAAAACAAAAATGCATTCTAAGCTTAATATACTAAAGGAATTGGATATGAGTGGCAATTTCTCACCCTAATCGTTGGCTTAGGAAGTTTGTAGAGATTCTTGAAGGCAAGCTGCATTTTCTTGCAGTTTAAGGCCCCAGGTACTCCTTTCACAGGCTTAAAATTCCTGTAGCCTGGGTTCAGCCCTTCTCCACAGTTCAGTCCTTGTTTCTCAGGTGTTTCCAACAGTCTCTTTTGGGTGAGGAGTCTGTGAAGAAGAACCATGATGATGTCATTCCCCTTCCTTAAATAGCTTTTGAATATGGAGGAAACGGTTTGGGTCTAATTTTAGTTCCCACTCCTTTCAGTGGAAAAACACTGATATTCTATAATGGAATCCAGTATGAGGTGACCTGGTCACAGGCCTCTGTAGGGCCATAGCAGCCATGAGTCAGAGGCTGTTTGTAGCATCCTCAGGAAGGCTCCCCTGTGGGAGATCAGCATCTTCTAAGACCTATTGTTCTCCCCAGCCAGACATCTAGACTGATTGCATTCTGTCTAGTGGGCATTCCCCAGGTGTAAACACATTCATAATAGATGCATAGACAATATTCCTAACTTCAGATACCAAAATGATGCATGCATACAAATAGTATAATCATAGTCAATGAATCATAACTTTTTCAATGATATCTTACATGACCTATCTTGCATAAAATATATCATAGTTATGCCATAATCATATCATAATAATATTACTATGAAGAATATGGAACACAATGCCACAACTACTACTGAAAAATTGCTTACTTTCTCATTTTTACCAATTGGAATATAAATATTGCTCTTATAGTTCAGTGTATAATATATAGAGCAGTATAAACAGGTCATTACCTGTATGGAATTTTAGTTTGTACTGACTTTACTAGTGCTTTTCATGTACCTTCTGTAAAACTAAGCAAATATTTAGATGAGTTGATGTACCCCCTGGAAAATCTCTGCGTACACCCAGATGTATGCGTACCCCTAGTTGAGAACCACTGTTTTAAACAAACTGCACTATTCCTTGGTATACATGAGCAGTAGCAACATTAACTTAAAAGTACTAAAGATTTATTTCTTTTGAGCTCTTTTCTATATTTTTTTTTAAAAAAGTGGCATAATCTTGCCCTGAATGACTCATAATCCACTTTACTATTAAAGGCATAATTACGATTATAATCCAATTACAAAGGCCACCTGTGGCAAATCTGGGAACAGAGTCCGATCTTCTGATATTAAGGTGAGGTGATAGTCTCTCCAAACCTAGAAGGAAGCTCTGGTAGGACTCAGATGTCCACTATGAACATCACAATGAACAATTAATTTTGTCAATTAACTTTTATGGTTGTCAAATACCAGCCTGTGAGGATAATGTGCAATGATAATGATCAAATGGAAAAAAGATGACAAAATAATACCATGAGTGAGCCTTAATTAGACAAGACTCAAAAAAAAGTGGGTGGGGTTGCCTCTTCACTGCAGACATAAGTCTGCTTCAACTGTGGGGGTTTTCCCATAACATGCTGCATGTTGACACATTCATAAGGCAAAGCAAGCACCTCCCCAGAAGAATAGGGCAGACTGAGTTTATCAGAAAGACCTCTGAAATACCTAAGCACAATGGGTCAGGCTAAAGATGAGAGGTTTTTTAAACTTGTTATAGCTTAAGCCAGACCTGAAGTTATTTCACTACATTTCTTTTCAATTTAATAATGGCAATAAATATGAGTTAAATATACTGTATGTCTTCACTTAAAGATCACGTTAGATGTAAATGGCCTTACTAGCAATGACCCATGGACAAATACCAATAAGTTCAATGAGCTGTGAGTCAATGTTGTCTTTATATGCATTTCAGCACAGCATTTTACAAATGTTTAATACAGAGCACTAAACTGTGCAATTTCCCAAATGACATTAATGACCTATACTTAAAGACCAGATTTTTCCCACCTGAAAAACAGCCCTCTATGGAACACTGTTGAAACAAAACATGTGCTACACTGTATATATAGCTGAAATTAGGACACTTTCCCAGTAATGTACATGACTTAATAAATATGCCAAAAGTGAAATGTTAACCCACAGTCAGCAACAATCTCATTTATTATCACTTATGTAATGTAATCAGATCAAATGCCACTATCACCTCTAAGTACTGAATTGGGAGATATGAGCAACTGGGAAGATGGGAGGGAACAAAATAGACAAAGATGCAGAAAGATCAGTAATATTGGAGCAAAATGAGATTCAGCTAGAAAAATGCAAGTTAGTATACTAACGGAACACAGATATTCACGAGAAGGCAAAAAGCAGGAAAATGGCAATAGTAAGAGAGACGTAAGAATACTGGTGGACAGTAAGTTAGATGTGTTTACACTGTGATGTGGCATCCATAAGCGTCAATCAGTGTTTGGATTGCATAGGCAAAGATGTATCACATAGAAGCCAGCAAGCTAAGATTTCCTCTCTATAGCTCTGGTCTCAGCATACCTGGAATACAGCATTGGCTTCTGGATACTTGATTACCATTTACAAGTTGAAAAGAGTTCAGAGGAACAACACTGAGGAACATCCAGCTGCGAATTTCTGAGTAAAGGGCTAAGGTCTACATTTCCAAACTTAAAGTTAGGGTACTCAATTTACATGTAAGTGCCTTGACAAGTCTAATGAGCAACTGCAGCTTTCTTTGAATTTAAGGCAGTAGAAAATCCTCAATACTTCTAAAATGATTTTTAAGATTCATAACTATGAATTTAAATGCCTATTTTCAGAACGTAAACCCAGTTTCACTCCATTTACCCAATGTTATTAGAGGCAGAGGTGGTAGTAAGTAACTAAGGTTGCCTGACACTTCCTACAATAAGACTATTTCCAGTTGCTGATAACTTTGCCAAACTTTAACCATTCAGGCTGAAATTTCCCATGCTGCATGTCTGCCTCAGGCTTTTATGTTTAAGGAAAAAATGCTTCAGACATTTCTGGAAATAAGATGAGGGGAAAGTACATTGTTTGAGTATGTTAAATAAATTCTTATAACCATTTAATTGAGACGTGCTAGTACATCCATGCTGTGGAGCAATGTCCTGAAATTTGTCAGAGGGTTACAGATGTGCCTTGTTCTGTTCCATGGGAAAAAAAATCACAAAATTTGGCCAAGTTATAAGCATCTGAAAAATTTCAGTTTGCACATGCTCAATGGAGGCTTGTTAGAGTTTGGCAGCTAAGTTTTATGAAGATTCTGTCTTTATTGGGCATACTCCAGCCCAGGATCAGAGAAATGAAGCAGGACTTTCAATGAAAATGTTGCTACCATCTGCTGTGGCTCTGAGAGCAATGAGACTATCTCATCTGTACTCTTAGTGCTCTGAGCCCAGCAGTGAGGAGTAGGAAGTGACCTAATTCAAATTAATTCAGAGAGGACAAAAACAGTATGGGAAAGCAGCCAAGCGAGTAGATTGGAACAAAGAACATGTGAGAGAGTGCGGGGAGACAGGGGACCCAGCTGAAGGGTGTGGGGTAGAGAGTTGGAATGGGAGGTCAAAGCGGACTTGGACTCAGTAGAGATGGGGCAAGGAGACTAGGAGCCAGAAGAGAGGTATGGCGATGGGCTAAGGACTGGGAGCCAAGGGACATTTACTGGAAAAGCTAAGCACTCAGAAGTTAAGAAGTGCCAGAATTATGGTTGCCTGAGAAATCTTAGTTCAGCCCCCATGTGCATATGCATAATACAATATTTAATTACATCCCATAATATTTTCCCACAGGACCGATATTACTGAACAGGATGGATTACACCAGAGGTTCCCAAACTTGGTTTGTGGCTTGTTCAGGGTAAGCCCCTTGTGGGCCATGAGACGCTTTCTTTACCTGAGCATCCACAGGTACAGCAGCTTGTAGCTCCCATTGGCCACAGTTTGCCATTCCCAGCCAATGGGAACTGCAGGAAGTGGCGTGGGCCGGGCCACTACTTCCCACAGCTCCCATTGGCCTGGAACAGCAAACTGCGGCCACTGGGAGCTGTGAGCGGCCATCCCTGCAGACGCTCAGGTAAACAACATCTCACGGCCCGCCAGGGGCTTACCCTGAACAACCTGTGAACAAAATTTGGGAACCCCTGGATTAGACTGAAGTAGCCATGTGCATGCTCACTGTCAGAAACTTAGGGAAATTTCATAGTGGAATTTAGATGTTTGCAGAGTTAAGTAGCAAGTGATTAGAAGCTTTAAAAATGTATGTGGCATCTAATTGTTGGATTTAGACACCTAACTGACAATTTAGGTGCCTAAGTCCCTTTGTGGTTCTAACCCTCGGATGTTATAGTAAGGAGTGTGATAGAAATGTCCCTGAAGAAATGAATAATTCTGTCTCCAAAATAGTGTTTGAGTAGTGTGCAGTAAACAAGGCCTGTGGTGTCACACTGAACAATAAGATGTTTGTTCAACATCTTTACTAATGATCTAGATGATGGGATTAATTGCACCCTGAGCAAGTTTGCAGATGACACTAAGCTTGGGGGAGAGGTAGATACGCTGGAGGGTAGGGGTAGGGTACAGAGTGACCTAGACAACTTGGAGGATAGGGCGAAAAAAATCTGATGAGGTTCAACAAGGACAAGTGCAGAGTCCTGCACTTAGGAAGGAAGAATCCCATGCATTGCTACAGGCTGGGGACCTACTGGCTAAGCAGCGGTTCTTCAGAAAAGGACCTGGGGATTACAGTGGATGAGAAACAGGATATTAGTCAGCAGTGTGCCCTTGTTGCCAAGAAGGCCAATGGCATATTGGGCTGTATTAGTAGGAGCATTGCCAGCAGATCAAGAGAAGTGATTATTCCCCTCTATTCGGCACTGGTGAGGCCACACCTGGAGTACTGCATCCAGTTTTGGTCCCCCCACTACAGAGGGATGTGGACAAACTGGAGATAGTCCAGCAGAGGGCAACGAAAAATGATTAGGGGGCTGGAGCACATGGCTTATGAGGAGAGTTTGAGGGAACTGGTGTTATTTAGTCTGCAGAAGAGTAAGGGGGGATTTGATAGACGCCTTCAACTACTTGAAGGGGGGTTCCGAAGATGATGGAGATTGGTTGTTCTGAGTGGTGGCAGATGACAGAACATGAAGCAATGGTCTCAAGTTGCAGTGGGGGCGGTTTACGTTGGATATTAGGAAACGCTATTTCACTAGGAGGGTGGTGAAGCACTGGAATGGGTTACCTAGGGAGGTGGTGGAATCTCCATCCTTAGAGGTTTTTAAGGCCCGGCTTGACAAAGCCTTGGCTGGGATGATTTAGTTGGTGTTAGTCCTGCTTTGAGCAGGGGATTGGACTAGATGACCTCCTGAGGTCTCTTCCAACCCTAATATTCTATGATTCTATAGGAATAAAATGAAATATGTATAGCTTCTTATTCAGTGATTCTTCCATACTGTATACAGAAGAAGACAAGGGTCCTGTGGAAAAAATACAAAATAAGATCACATAATTTAAAACAGTTAAAATGCAGTTGCCCAGGGTAGTCAAATTAAAGTTGCATGGGGAGACTTCATTCTGATATTTCTTAACTTTTGAGTGCTTGACTTTGCAAGTTTAATATCTATGTAATGTAGATTTTTGTGTGTGTAATTTATATATATGCAGTGTTGTTGTTGATCCATAGTCAAACAATTTCAAACCAAGATGTCATGAAATTTAGTCACTTCAATTCATAATCAGGAACTAACATACTATAGTAACTATATATATACATTATACTTTTATTTATATATTTTTGCATGTGTGATAGCCATCATGTTGGTCAACACACCAAGGATGGAACTGGGAACCATCAGAACTACAAGCATGAGTTGCTACAGCTGGAGTCAGAGAGTCAGTACTTGCTACCTTGAGGTTGTAACAGCTCAAACCTTTTTTGAATTTGTAACACATTCACCAGTTGCTTCCATACTTCTGCTGCTTAAAAGTAAAACTGGCTTTTAGGATCTGAAGTCTACAGTGGTTCAAATCTCAGATGGGTCCGTTTATGTGATGATCAGCATCTTAACTGACAACAGCAACTGAATTTGAGACCTCTAGAGATAGAAGAATAAGCTGTTACAGACAGTGTGAGGTTAAGAGTGAATGCTGTATAATAGGCAGGCTGCAAAAACATGTTGACTGGACACTGTAGGAACCTGTAACACACTTACTAATGGGCTACATATGTAACGGACACACAGTAGTTGCAAGATTAAATGGTGACTTGAAGATATAAGAATCTTTCAATATTTGAAAGGGAAATGCCAGAAGAGGGAGATAATCTTACAGAGTTACAATTATTATAACTAGGAGAAACAGGTGCAATAAGAAAGGAAATGTATTGACTAAATATCAGTGATGTCTTTTTCACAGTAAGATCTATTAGATTTTTGAAATAGTCTCCTCAGGGAAGTGGTGCAAGCACCATTGCTTGACACATTTGAACTGCTGCTGTTAGCTTGGTATAGCACTTAAAAATACACTTAAAAGAATACATTGGCAATGTGATCAAGTAGCTGGCCTACTCAATCCTTCTCATATTATGATATAATTAGACTTGGCAAAATTGGCTTTTTAAGAATTTTCACAGGTGTAGATGTTTATTTAAAAATATTTTCAATTTATATATTGAAATTTTCATATTGCAGGAAATTATGGAGGGGTCAGACAAAAATTAATATAGTTGATGCTGAGATTCAAAATAGTAATTGCTAAAACAAAAATTGTCATCAAATGTCAAAATATATCAAATAAATAGCCTTCAAACAAACTCTAATATGTTCTCAAGCAGCATTTTTTTTTACTTTGGCTATCTGTAAATTTTGATTATCAGTGACAATTAACAGTTCATATATATATCGGGAAATTGATATTTACCAATAAAAATCTAATCTTTCCAAGTCTAGATATAACTTTGTAATGTGTAATATAACTTTGGTCAGTGTTTCTCTATAGTAATCATCTAGTGGTTCAAGAAGAAAAATAGGAAAAGGGTCAAAGTATAGGCCAAGTCATCATAAATCCCATTGACATCTTTTGTAATCTGTTAGGAACGGAATGTTTTTTACTTCTGTTGAAGTCAGTGGAAATGGAAGGGACTCAGTATCCCACAGGGGAGCCTATCCCCTTACAGGGCTCAGCTTTAAACAAGGAGTGCAAACTAGAAGAAAACACAGGTAATTGCTTTTTTAACTCAGTTTTCACTAAGAGGAATAACACAGTGTAAACATCAAGTAGCTTTGTGCAAGAAGCAGTGGGATTATTTGAGATAATAACATGAGGAGGTCTAGAGCAAAGGGTAGGCATGGCAATAAGATAGTGAGAGAGTTTGACAACTCTAGATCCGTTGGTCTGGATGAAATACACCAGGAGAATTTAATATATTTCCGTGAGTGGAAATAATATTTTTTAAATTTTGGGAATCCCTATAGGCTGGTTTGAAAAAAAAACAAAAAAAAAACAAATGTGGTATCTGTATTTAAGAACACTTCCCTGGATCTTCCTATTATCAGCCAACTATCCTAATGTTCATTATATGGATGAAGGGACTCAGTAGGATAAGGATGTCACTACTGTGAAGTGTGACCATTTGAAAAAAAAATGTCTAATAAGTGATCAAAAGCATTTATGAAAATTATACCATGTCAAACAAATGTGATTGCCTTCTTCAAGATAAACATTTCAAGAGATGTAAGGAATGTAGGGGGATGTAATACACTGTATGACAATATACACAGTACTGAGAGGTGATACAAATGAATAAACATAAAACATAACACAAAGCATGGATCTACATCAACTGGCTAAAATGGAAACGTTTTTTATAAAGGAAAATATAAAGAAAGTCAAAGTATATGATTCAGGGATTGAAAGATAAGACCTACAAGGCAACACAGACTTTAATTTATATACATTGATATACTGGAAAAGTGAACACTCAGCGGGGATATGATCACAGTGTACTAATACCTTCAGGGTATCAATATAAATGAAGAAAGGAATTCACTCAGACTCAGCAGACAGTAGGACAAGGAGCAATGGCCTAAAGCTAAGGAAGGAAATCTACAGTAGACAATAGTAACAAAAAAGTTCTTAACAGTAAGAAGACTGACAGTAAAACATTCAAGAACATATCAGAGGAACTTTTAGTGGGGATGGGATATTGGGAAATATTGCAATAATACAAGGGGTGAGATTCCGTGCTATACCCCTAAGAGATGCAATACAGAATTTGCAGCCCAAAGGGTGAAGCAGACTAATGCCCCTTTACACTCTCACAATTCCAAACTGCTCTGAGCTCAGAGCAGTCCCCAATGCACTTCTCACTCCCCCAAAGGGCTGAATAAGGTAATGAACCTGTCTATTGGCAGAACTGCCACTCAAGGTGTCTCAACCCCTGTCTTGAAACAGACCACCAGCCCTTCCTCTAGCTTGCCCCAATACTGGAGTTAACTTGAGGCTGTATTCATTAGTTCCTGCACAGGAGGAGTTCTCTTAGCCAGATCTGGCCCCTTTACCCAACATACAGAAGCCGACACAGTGTTGAGAATCTCATCCAGGGTGTTAGACTGCATAATCCAAGTGTTATTTCCTTACCTTCCTAGTAATAATGGTGAATCTTATGTCAGATCTATTGTTTGAAAAATAGTTTGCATCTTAATATACTGCTTTAGTTACTTCATAGATAGTAAATATGAAGATACAGTGGCTAAAGTCAGGCTACATTTGAAAAGTCACACATTTTTTCAATTACATTCAGCAAAAGAAATGTTCATGTGTTTTAAGATTCATTGACTGAATTGCTGAACTGCAAAAACCTGAATGTTTTCAACAAGAAGTTGTAGAAAATTCAGAGTTGCTATCAAATGTTGATCTTTTTTTGAAAATTTCAAATTCAGATCATTTAAATATTTTGCTAATTTAAAACCCCTCAAATGCTGTCAAATTTTTGTCAGAAGATTTTGTTTCTTCCTATCAAAAATCAAATTTAGGTGAAATATTACATTTAAAGAACTTCTCTCTGCCAGAGTTTCTACCTGTAAAATGGGGGTAATTATATTAATCTACTTCATAACTAAATAAGAGTGCTCATTTAGTGCAATGGCCAGTCATAATAGACTTGGGAATAGAAACTGGGACCCTCTGACTTCCAAACTTATGCCTAACTTGCTAGAACCTATTGCTTTTGAACTATGTAGCTACTCCTGCTTCAGTAGGTTCTTAAAGATTTACACAGTAGCTGGTAAATCTGTGTGAAATTCAAACCCTCAAAATGTCAAGGATCAAACGCTGAATAGAAGAGTGCATTCATCATTGGAGTGTCCCCTCATGACTGGGCATGGCAAGCAGGCACTCTTCATCTAACACCCTTATCAACAACCACTCTGGCCCTGTTGTGGTCCTGGCATGACTCAGTTCTCCAACCAGGTCACACTTTAATCCCACTGCTTCTGGGGTAACAAAGTCCAATATACAAAAATCCAGTAAATAATTGTACAACCTTTTATCAGGCCTTAGGTCCCTGACTCTGGGCCCAGTCATCCTTATACTCTTTTCTCTGGGCTTTGAGTTGACTTACATCAGAGACTTCATGCTACCTTCCCAGTGGCTGGTAGGGGAACCCAGGTCCTCCCTTTGCTTTGGGTTCCAGTCCAGTCACCCTAAGGTGAATAATCAAAGTCTACTCTGGCAGACACTTTGCCACAGCCTCCCTGGACTTTATTCCATCGTTAACCTTTGTTCAGGCTTTTCCCCCAACCCTCTTCATGCACTCTTTGTAATGAGCAACAACTCCCAGGGCTTCTCCCCAGAGCTCTGGTTCCTACCCAGGTCAGCCACAGGAACATGTTCTAATCCTGTATCTTCACTGTCTAGTGTCCAGAAAGTGACGATGGAGTTCTTCCCTCTCTCTCTGCAGCATCTCAGATTCCAATCCAAGCACCCCTTAGACTTGACCATCACTACCTCTTGGGATTCACTGTCTTCAGCATCCTCCTGGCTCAGGACAATCTGCCTCTGGCCCCAGAGTGCACTCACCCAGGTTTCCTCCTGTCTCAAGACTATCCAGTTCTGGCTTTAGACCCCAGGCTTGTCTCAGCCTTTGGCACAAGAAATATCTAGGAGACTTCTATACTGCAACAAAACACCCACAGCTGACCCATATCAGCTGACTTGGGCTTGTGACACTTGGGGTGTGGGGATGTAAAAATTGGAATGTAGAAATTTGGGCTTGGGCTGTAACCTGGGCTTTGGGACTGTGCTCTATCATGTGGTCTCCGAGCTTGAGTGCCAGCCTAAGTCCAAGTGTCTATGCCACATTTTTATAGCCCTGTAGCCCAAGCCCTACGAGCCTGAGTCAGCTGACCTGGGCCAGTGACATCTGTTTGTGATAGGATCCCTGGGGTACAACCTGGAGCTGGGGTACCACTGTGTCCTCTTAAACTCTCCACCCTGGGCTGTGTCTCACAATGATTTGCTAGTGACAAGCGGCAAACCCCTCCGGGCACTGTTATCACTCATTACAACAACATGTGGAGTCCCACATCCAGTCAAATTGCATGAATGCTCCCTGAGCCACTCATGAAACACACAGAGAAAGGCACCAGCCAATTCCCCCCAGCTCCCAGCCTTGTATCCCAAAGCTGCACTGTCTTGCCCTGGTCAGAAGCCTGACCAGGGTGAGTTTATTACCCAGTCTGCCCCTCCCTCAATGTGGATAGGACACACACTAGCTTTTTCAAATTGAGCTAAGATTTCCCAAACACTTCAACCAAAACACACTGTTTTAGGTAAAATATAAAACAGATTTATTAACCACAGAAAGATAGATTTTAAGTGATTATAATTGGTGGGCACAAAAGGTCAGAGGAAGTGACCAAATAAAGTAAAAGGTAAGTGTACAATCTAAATCTTAAACCTAATTACTCTAGACAGTATTTGGATCAGTTTTCTCACCCCACTGGATGTTGCAAGTAAGTTATAGTTCTTAATAAACAGGCTTTCCTTGTACGCCTGAGACCAGTCTCCTCAGTTCAAGTTTTTGTCTTCTCAGTATTTTTGTTGCTTTCAGCATAGGTGGGAGAAGAGAAAGGCCAAAACATGATGCCACTGTCCCCTATTTTATATCATCAGTTCATGTGCCCAGAAGACACTAACCGAGACATATCCTGGTGGGATTTGCTGCATCACAGAGTTAAACAATCCCCTATTGTATGATGCTTGCACATCCTTCTTACAGCATTGTGAATACCTTGTTTACAACTCCCCTGCTGATAAATCATTGTTTAATACCCTCCTGGGTGTGGATCACTTCCCTTGTCACCAGCAACCTTACAACATTTCAGTAACAATCATACAGCAAAATCTCATAATTTCATACACACCAATGATATATATATATTGACAAAACAGTGGGTTTCAGCAGATCATGACCTTTCACATGATATCTTACATGGCATGCTTTTTATGAAATATATCATAATTATATGACTGGGTGAATAGGGGTTTCCAGGGTGCTGTTTTGAGGTACAGAGTGCCACAATGTTTAATTGCAGTGCAGACATATGCCCTGCTACCTCTCACCAAGACTTTCTCTCTGACCATCCCTCCCTGCCCTGTGGGCTTTCTTTATGAAGACCTAGCTGCTCTCCAGCTGGGTTTGGTCTCCATATTTGCCTTAACACCCCTGCAGGTGCCAACTAGTGAGCTAATTAAACTTAGGCTGCTGTTAACCCATAGATAACGAGTGTGGTGTATGTACACTTTATCACAGTTCCTACTCTATTTTTATTCAGTCCTTACTTAGACAAAACTTCCATTGTTTTTTAATAGGGATTCCAGCCTTTGGGGAAAGACTTCAGGATTAACTGTACTAGAAGGTGATATTACAAGCCAATCTGCATGAAAATAAAATGCCTTAGAAATTGCACAGACAACTTTAGTTTTTGAAGTCTCAGAAACCATGTAAAAAGAATTGGTGAAAGTGTGTGAAGTATTTTAGAGATTTTTCATCAATTTTAAGCAGCACTAATAAATATAAACAAAATCATCGTTGCATCTGTTCTTGCTGATAGAACCTTAGCTAAGAAGGAAGGGCCTTGACATAGTTAAATGTATAATCATTCTAATAACTTTGAGGAATCCAGTTGTGTCTATTTTTCACACACAATTTCTTTCCCTTATCATTATTTTTGATTTCTCCAATGTAGTCTCCCAGAGTTTATCATGCAGATTACAATACCATATTAACTGTATTTTTGAACAATAATAAAATGTACTGCATGATGTTTTGATGATTGTGTTTTAATCTGTTCTATGTTGCATAATCTCTTTACTAACAATCTGTGCTGCCCAGTATTTTATGAAGTTCTGCAGAGATGACAGACGCTTTTTAATTCCCCACCCTGTTTAGTGAACACTTTAGATGAGTCTTTTACATAGATAATTTTTAATGTATATTTAACTTTAAAGAATGGAAAGTTAAGATAGCACACTGGAGTAAGATCTCTGATTTGAAATAAATTTAAATGTGCAGGAAAAATGCTCCTGCTATAGTAGATAATTTATCTGGTGCATACCAGCAGTTTATCATCTCTGTTGACCTGCATCAACTGATTTTGACATAAGGACAAGCTTAGGTCAAATACAACCAACATGGGTACTCTTTAGATTTAAGAGCTCAAAAAGATATGATAGCAAACCTATGCAGGGGGAAAATCAAGATTCCTAAAATAATTATGTTAATGAGTTAATCTCCTTTATATAATTAGATAAACGTCCCTATTATAGTCTACTTATCTCCCATGTAATTGTGATGGGATGTATCAACCCTGCACTGGGCCAACAGGGGCTGACCAATCACTGTGGGCCCAAAAGTCCACGCGCCCTCTCCCGTGTGGCATATTCAAGGTGGAGGGACCAGATAAAAGGGACAGCCCAGTTCAGTTAGAGCTAGCTGAGCAGGAGGAAGGATATGTGCTGCAGGCTCCTGCAGAGGAACCATTGACTCCACAGACTTCTGAGGCCATGGACCCCGTCTATGCTGCGGAGGACCAGCTGACCATGGAGACTGATGGGGATGCTGAGCCGCTGCCAGCTGAGGAGATGCCCGAGATGGGCTTTATGGTAGGAAGTGACCCAGGGAACCTGTTAGGAGCCGAGGCTTGAACCCTTAATAAGGCGCTTACTGGCTTCATAGGTCCCAGCGTTGGAAGCCAGTGGAGTAGGGTTGGTCTTGGTTCCCTTACACCGCCCTGCACTTGCCACTAGATATGGCTGCTGAGAAATTTTGATATAGACTGCTTGTTTGCTCTGCCCCACCCAGATCAGATCCCCAAAACTGCAATAATTTGCCCCAGCCAGGAGGCCCAGGGGCTATAGACTGTTTGCTCTGCCCTGAGGATGGGTCCAGCCTGATTGTGATCGCTTGACTCATCAGGGAATCTTGACTGTGCGATGGGGTATATCAACCCTGCACTGGACAAATGGGGGTGACCTCCCACTGAACAGACTGAGCCCCCATGACAATAATATATACCATAAATGGATAGTTTTACCTGCTGCTCTGTAAAGCATCTGAAAAAAGCAGACTTTGGAAAAACTTCAACATACCAAACAAGTTTTCCATTTTACCAAGAATCTTTCAGTGTTTGGAAACCTTATAAACTAGGGAAATTTAGCTTATCATTACTTAAGAAAACACCAGCTACAGCACTGATGCACTGCTGTAATGTGAATGTATAATTCAAGAACAGGTTTAAAAGACAGCATCTTCTACTTTCCAGCTCAAAATGAGTATAGCTCAAATCCCAATCTACAATCCATTATCCAGATATACCACTTAAAATAGCTTCAAATTATTACTGAATTGATCTGCAATATCCTTTTGAAAAAAAAAAGACTCTTGTCTGCCTTTAAAGGCCCACATTGCTCAGTCATGACTTCAGACTACAATAAGACAAAATATGCCAGCAGTTTTTTCTCTCCTGCATGTACTTCTAGCAGGTTCATGTCATCAAGCTCAAAGGCACTTGTTCACCAGAGTCTGACATCCCAGTAAACTGCTAAAGTAATCTCTACTATGATATTTACACATATTGCAAGTGGCTATCCTCTCCATTTGGTATTTGTTTTTGCTGTGCAAATTCTGTACCTTGCCACTGAAAAAAAATAATTTATCCAGTATAACGTTGCCAGTTACTTTACTAATTCAGGAGACAGAGAGGCAGCAACTGAAGACATTAACAGTACTGAGGCAGGATTTTATTGTATGGCAGTAGTGTTGTGTAGGTATTATGCAGGACAGACAGCACTTAGGGAAGTGGTAACTCTGGTATGTGGAAATTCCAGCAGGCTATGTTAGAATCATTCTGCTGTTCTCTGTGGACTTATTCTAGTCTCTTTTGATTTCACAGACAGAACCAGTGTGGAATGGCCACATTGTAAAAGAGTTAGACCAACCACCATGGGCCCTGATTAATGAGGAAAGAGACTGAAAGGAAGCTGGCCCTCGAAGACTGTGAGGAAATCTGTCCCCTAACATCCTACATCCAGGAAGCCTCCCCACTGGTGGGGAGAATGTCACTCCATGCAGGGACAGAGATTGGTTACAGATCATCTGATTGGCTCTGGGCAAATGAGGTGGGACTGAAAAGAGGACGGACATAGCTGAGGCCTAAAAATGTTCTGCTTGCAGCAGTTACTACTGCAGAAGGAGTAGGTTTAAGTGCAGCCTGGATCTGAGGCTATGGAATTAGCTCAGGGTAGGCCTGGCTGCAGCCAAGCTGAGGGAACAATCTGGACCCTGCAGAGGAGCCCTGACCAGCCCAGTGACCATGGGAACAGATTGTAGGCCATCTCAGACCACATGCCTGCAAAAACCCCATTTGCCTTCAAGTAGATCCAAGCCTCTTGGTTCCTTTCCACAACTTTTGAGGAGGCAATAATTAACTCCAGAAACAAAACAATAAAACAAGATATGGTTTGTATCTAAGCAGAGGCAAACCTTCAGCTAGAACCAGGGACAATTTGGGGAGAAATCATAAGGAGTCTCATGCACACCCATCCCAGAAATAATACAATGCACCCAAATCACTGATGTTTAAATATACAGGTTAGTACCCTTTAATACCCCAGCTCTCTGTCTCATACAGGTTATTTAAGATCTATGCACTGGTCTCTGCTGCATGGCCTAGAATCTAATTTGAATGTTTGTACTGCATAGTTCTGATTGATTGCCATTGAACTTGTTGGGGACACTGGGCATGGCCACTAGGTAACTCGAGGGGATGGAAGACCATGAGTGTTGATGAAGCCCCCTTGCACTAGGCCCAGGTGTCCTTGCCCCCACCCCCCGCCTGGAGTTGCAGATGTCAGGCTGCCTGAAACTAAACAAGGCAAACAGGGCAGATATGGAAGAACAATGCTGAATAAAGCAGCTTTATGTATAGTTTAACAAATGATACAAAAAACAAGGGAACTAGCTGGGAACTGGATTGGCTGGCTATATGGATACTTAGGGCAGCTTGCTATTGGATAAGTATGCTGAAGAAAGAATGTATAAAAGCCTATGTAACTTCCTGCTCTGTGTGCAGGATTTGAGATTCTATTCTCCCTGTACCTTTTTGCAGCGGCAAATAAACTTTTCTGCTTCTCCACCCCGTTGTGATTATTGGGTGAAGCACACCGGGTAGCGAACCAACCCCTGCTGTTGTTTTGCTTCTCGGCACTGGGTGCCGGCAACAGCTTTTGGCAACCCAGATGGGACACGAGGCTGCTATTTAGCCTTTCTCGGACCCCTCCTGGAGGTCAAGGATTGTGGCGAGAACCGACGCCCAGCGCGCACCGATGAGTTCAGCAGGGGTCTCGGAGGAGACGTGATTTGATCGACCCTGGAGGGCACAACGATGCAACACACTCATATAGTGGAGAAGCAGCTGTGGGCGATGGTGAGGAACCGGTCCCTTGGACATAGGGGAGGAGGAGCTGTGGGCGACGGTGAGGAACCAGTCCCTTGGACATAGGGGAGGAGGAGCCGCGGGTGACGGTGAGGAACCGTTCCCTTGAATAAGGTAGGAACCTTTTGAAATCCATATTGTATGCTCTGTTGGAACCTGGGGACGCCCAGAGTTACCCTGTAGGTATAGGACAGGGACAGAGCTCGCGGGTCAGGGCACGGTGTACGCCCCTAGAGTGCATTCTAGCAAACTGGAAGGTATTTGGTGCGGATCCGATGACTAAGAGGCAATTAAAACGATTCTGTACAGTTGACTGGCCTCAATATCAACTAGAGGACCAGGAATGGTGGCCACCAGGAGGGTCAATTAATTACAACACGATCCTCCAATTAGTTTTGTTTTGTCAGTGAATGGGTAAATGGAATGAACATTTGTATGCACAAGCGTTTATGGCTTTAAGAAATAGAACAGAGCTGTAATTCTGCAGAGCTGTAATTTGACTCCGACTGATTCGGTAGTAGCTAATGTTAGTCCCCAGACGCCCACCCCCACTGTAATGGCAGAGCCGGTGTTCCCTTCAGCCCCCACACCCCCACCTTATAAAGATAGGATGCCTCGGGTGACAGAGATGCCCCCTTGGTGGGACTCTATCCTTTGATTACCGAGACTGTTGTGGCTTGCCCAGGGGCAGACGGACGTCAGGCTACCACTATGCAAGTTTACACCTATGTGCCATTCAATCCAATAGACCTAGCAGCTTTTAAAACACAGGCTGGGGAATTCTCCCTGAACCCAAGCCGGTTTATTTCAGTCTTTGAGGGGTGCCTCAGTAGTCACAAACCGGATTGAGACAACTGTAATATCCTCCTGAGAACCCTGTTGTCTGAAGTAGAGCGGAATCAGGTTACAGCTAAGGTAAGGGGAGCGTCAACTTTCAAGCAAAAAAAAAAAAAAAAAAAGAAAGGAAGCTATCTGTCAAGTTCCTACCCCAAGTAATCGTAAGCAGCTCAGGGCATTTCTGGGTATGGCAGGCTTTTGAAGGATACGGATCCCAGAGTTTGGACTGTGGGCTAAATCCCTGTACAGCTGTGTAAAAGGAGCAGATCATGACCCCTTCTATTGGACCCCAGAGGCTGACAGGGAATTTAAAATCCTGAAAAGAAAATTGATGGAAGCCCCGGCACTGGGCCTGCCGGATCTCTCTAAGCCATTTCAGTTGTATGTACATGAACGAAAGGGGGTGGTCCTAGGAGTGCTCAAACAGCTGTTAGGAGCATGGAGACGTCCCATGGCTTATTTTTCTAAGCAACTGGATCAGGTTGCAAAGGGTTGGCAGGCATGTTTATGGTGGTCGCAGCTACTGCCCTAGTGCTTGAGGAAGCCGAGAAGCTAACATTGGGAGCGGTTATGCAAATCTATACTCCCCATATGGTCCGAGCCTTATTGGATGCAAAGGGAGGGCTTTGGCTCACCCAGGCTCGGATTGCTTGGTATCAGGCTAAGCTGTTACAGAACTCTGAAGTCACCTTACAGCCTTGCCCCTCCCTTAACCCAGCCACCCTCTTGCCAGAAACAGAGGAATAGAAACATGACTGTTTAGAGATCAGAGATGCCCAGTACTCCAGCTGTCCAGATTTAAAGGATGTACCCCTCCCAAATGCAGAGTATGAGTGGTACACTGATGGTAGCAGTACTGTAATAGATGGGCAAAGGAGGGCGGGTTATGCTGTTGTGACCCTCCATGACACTGTGGAAGCTGAAGGTTTACCTGCTGGGACCTCTGCCCAGCTTGCCGAACTAATAGCCCTGACCCGTGCACTTGAACTGTCAAAAGGAAAGTGGGTCAACATTTTTACCGATTCAAAGTATGCTTTTGGAGGTGCTACATGCCCATGCTGGCCTGTGGAAGCAAAGGGGAATGCTGACAGCCCAAGGCTCCCCAGTCAAGTACAGGCCCCAAATCCTCCGGCTCCTAGATGCCATACAACTTCCCTCGGAAGTGGCGGTGGTACACTGTAAAGCCCATCAAAGGGAAGATCAAGATGTGGCCAGAGGTAATGATAGGGCAGATAAAGAGGCTAAGCATGCTGCCACCCTGCCATCCCCTCAGACTGAGAACCCCATATGCATCCCCTTTTCCCATCAGTAGGAGAGCTTCCAACCCCTCAGTACTCTGGGGAGGAGAGACAGCTAACTGACAAACTCGGTCTCTGGGAAAAGGAGGAATGGCTCCAGTCCCCGGAAGGGAAGGTCCTCCTACCAAAGGGCCTGATCCAGCCGGTGCTGCAGAAATTACATCAAACCACTCATGCTGGCAGGGAAGTACTTATCCAGCTAATGGGAAAATACTTTATCACTTCCGGACTCCGACCCCTGGCTGCCCAGGTACAAGCGGACTGCTTAGTCTGCCAAAAGAATAACCCCCAACCGGGACATCCTGTGCCACCAGCTGCCCTAGAACCCATTCCGGGCCCCGGACAAGTATGGCAAATAGACTTTACTGAGTTTCCCCGGACCCAAGGGTTCAAATATCTCCTTGTCATAGTGGATCAGTTCAGCGGATGGCCAGAAGCCTTCCCATGCCATAATTGCACTGCCAGAACAGTGGCCCTCAAGTTTGTTAAGGAGATCATTCCTTGCTTTGGACTCCCCCTGTGGATGGAATCTGACAACGGGACACATTTCATATCAAAAATCATCCAAAGCATCTCACATGCCTTACAGATCCCCTGGAAACTCCGCAAGCCAGTGGTGTAGTGGAGCGTACCAATCAGACCCTTAAACGGCATCTCTCAAAAGTGTGCCAAGAAGCCTCAATGCAATGGCCTGATGCTTTGCCCCTCATCCTACTCTGTATCCACATTCTCCCAAAGGGTAGATTAGGGCTTAGTCCCTTTGAAATTATGTTTGGAAGGGCATGGCCTATGAATGGCACCCCGGTTCTGCCAGGGGAATGGAGCTGGGTAATGTTTTTTTGTCACAGTATATGTGTTCCCTGTCTGCTGTTCTCTTGTCTCTTCACAGGTATACAAAGGATTCCCAGCCTCTCCCCTTGGACTCTCCCGTCCACTCCTTACAGCCCGGTGACTCTGTGCTCGTTCGTACCTGGAAAGACGAGCCTCTTCAGGAAAAGTGGAAAGGACCTATACCATCCTGCTGATCTCCCATACAGTGGCAAAGATCGAGGGACACAAGAACTGGATCCATCACTCTCATCTGAAGGCAGTACCTGCCCCCTTGTCAGCAGAACAGTGGACCGTCCAACCTGCTGACTCCTCATCTAGTGAGGATCTCGGGCTAAAGCTACTGTTTAAAAGACACAAATAGTGGGAACCTTAATGCTAAAATGGGCCCACCCAGGTACTGGAGACCCTGGGTTGGGAAGACTCTGGTGATAATTAATTGGGTAACATTGTTATTCTCTGTATTGGTATTTCCAAACTGTGCATATCGGGAGCATAACTCCTTTGTTTCGCTTGCGCATCATGTTGCTACTTTAACAAACCAGACTGATTGCTGGGTATGCGCTCCAACTCCACTGTCCCCCAAAACGGGAATGCCCCTTGACATGCTGCCCTTGACCCTAGCAGAATTAGCCGCCACCAAAGAGCAGGAAAGAACGGACTCGCCGTTCTGGAATAAGACCTCTTTACAGCAAGCCACCTATCAGGACCAGGAGTATTCAGTTGCAGTACTCACTGAGGGAGTATTATGTTTTACCTGAAACCAATCTGATTACTATGGGCATCCTGTGGGAAAAAGCTCCTGTGTTATTACACAGTGGGCTGATGGGTATTGGATAAAGACCAAAAGGGGAGGCCAACAGTGTGGGTGTAATGGTTCCTCCCCTTTTAAGGAAACTCTTACAAATAATCTTACCACAAAAAAAAAGGGTTTGGAAATATAACTTGCCGTCCAGTTAATATCTCCAATGTAGCAAGCGAACGGTGGGTTTGTAGTGGTCCCTATAACGAGTGTAATTTGAACGGCACAATTAGAAACACCCTCACTTGTACCCAATCAGGAGGATGGGATGCCCCCTTAGGGGCATATGAACTGTTTGGAAAAACAGCCTTAAATAACCCAGGAATCCCCTTAAGAAACAGTCCTTACTGGGCCCTACTGGGCCCTACGGCACTATTTTGTATGTGGCCGAAAGGCTTACAAGGTGCTGCCAGCCAACTGGACAGGTAGCTGTTATATAGCTCATGGAGTTCCTCATCTGTCAATAACTGCCACACTGCCCAAAGGAAAGATTAGAAATGCCCGAGACACCTCTGTTGAGTCACGAGAAAAGACCCTGCGGCGACTGACTACGGATTTGGAGGGCAATATGAAGAATTCCCTCACAACCGAGAAGCTTGTAGGGTGTTCTGTACTGGGAATAGCGCCACTGGTTTCCGGGCCAGCCATGGCATGCATAGGCTGCTATACTATAAGGCTGCAAATGGTACTTGAGAAGGTGGCCTTAGAGTTAGAGGACTCGGTTAGTGATTTAGGATCAGCAGTAAGAATATTAAATGAAGAGGTACAGCAGCTCAGGACGTTTTCCCTCCAAAACAGGCTGGCTTTGGACTATCTCTTGGCATCTCAAGGAGGGGTTTGTGTCCTCGTCGGGCCCTGATGTTGTGCATATGTAAATAATAGCAGTTATGAAATCTATGAAAAGGTGGTACAGGCTGAGGCCCATGCCCGAGCCGGAGCACAGGTTGCCTATACTGCCCCAGAGAGCAATTGGTTGCAAACCTTGTTTTCAGGCTGGGGTTTGTCGTTTTGGCTTGGTGGTTTATTTAGCCTGTTATTGAAACTTCTCTTTCCTGTATTGCTTGTATTACTGGTATTATGCTGTGAAGTATCATGTGTCAGGGCCCTTTTGCAAAAGTTAATAAGTCATTCTCTTCAGGGCTATCACAAAGTGCTTATGCAAAGTCCTATTGTAAAGAAATAAGTAGCCCAAGTGAGAAAACTCAGAGCCAAGGTTGTTGAGTGTTCTCAAAGGAGAGAGTTGTTGGGGACACTGGGCATGGCCACTAGGTAATTCGAGGGGATGGAAGACCATGAGTGTAGATGAAGCCCCCTTGCACTAGGCCCAGGTGTCCTTGCCCCCCCACCTCCCCACCTGGAGGCACTCGCAGCAGCTCTGCGTACTAGGCCCAAGTGTTCTTGGCCCCCCCCGCCTGGAGGCACTCGCAGCAGTTATGCTGAGGATCTGCAACAATATGTTGCAGAGTCAGACTGCCTGAAACTAAGCAAGGCCAAACAGGGCAGATATGGAAGAACAATGCTGAATAAAGCAGCTTTATGTATAGTTTAACAAATGATACAGAGAACAAGGGAACTAGCTGGGAACTGGATTGGCTGGCTATATGGATACTTAGGGCAGCTTGCTATTGGATAAGCATGCTGAAGAAAGAATGTATAAAAGCCTGTGTAACTTCCTGCTCTGTGTGCAGGATTTGAGATTCTATTCTCCCTGTACCTTTTTGCAGCGGCAAATAAACTTTTCTGCTTCTCCACCCCGTTGTGATTATTGGGTGAAGCACACCGGGTAGCGAACCAACCCCTACTGTTGTTTTGCCTCTCGGCACTGGGTGCCGGCAACAAACTTGCTTGAAAATGAGCAATTTTACCAGGTATTCCGTATTCAGCTTTGGGAAATATACTCACCCGAAGAGGAATTAGTCACACGTATATTGCCCACATTTGCATGTGCTTGTAGGATCAGGGCCTAAAATCCAAATACTAATAAAATGAATAGGAAAATAGATAGGGCAGGAAAAATAACACTTTATTTTAAAAAACCTGAGCACAGAAATTGGTACTAAAAAAAAAAAGTGCAGTTTTGGCTCCCATACAAATCAAAATGACAGGGGAGCAAACACTTACATATGTGAACGGCCTGGTTGAATGGGATGCCTCGTGCATAAATTTTCTCACATGTATGTTTGTAGGAGTAGAGCCTTAGATTATAAAATCTTCAGAGCAGAGACCTGTTCTCTTACAGGTTTGTAAAGCACTTGGTGGCTTTTGTGTGCAATCAAAATAATAAATATGTATTATTTAAACTTTTTGGTAGTAGCTATATATATATATATATAAGGTTAAGAGAAACCTCAATTTTCAGTGTTTATGAATTTATTTTTCAGGCTTTTATTTCCAAAGTGAACTTTTTTGGAAAGTTTTAGAAACATATATTGATTTCTCTAATTTGGTGGAGCATATAAAACCTTTTTTCTCATGAAAGGTACAAAGAAATCTACTATGTTGTTATTTTGCTTATCTAAAAAAGGGGAAACATATGAAAACTGCACCAATACAAAGTAACTTCCATCTCCTTCATTAAACCAGATCCTCAGCATGTATACATTTCTATATTCCATCGGCTCTAGGATTTGGCCAAATTTATCTAATGATCACAGACTTACATAACGATTTACAGGTGGACCAAAACTGGATCAGTGATTACATTATTCTTTGTATTTTAAAAGAGAACAACAGGGGGTGAAAGTTTATTTTGCAAATTCCTGGATCTGAACCAAACCCTACAGTTTTATTTGTGTGTCCGACACAAAACTGGAAAGGAACTCTTTCCTCATCTCACTTTTGATGCTCCTGATATCTCCTCAAAAATAGGATGAGATCCAAACCTGACTCTGAGCCTTGATTCATTCTCACATTCAAATCAATTGAGGTTAAAATTCAGAAAGGGAAAGTAACACTAACACCCTTAAGTCATGAAATATTCTACAAAGGGAAGTGGGAGATTTTTAAAACTAGACTAGACAAAACCAATAAAGAAACATAGAAAGGGGAGTAATACTTCTTTGGCTGGGAGTTTGGCTAATTCCGCAAATATCTTTTTTAATCTATCTAGACTGATGGCCCTGTTCCTCTGGAATATTAGAACATTTTTCTGATGCTTCTCCACTGGTAAACTGCCCCCATATTAGCCTAAGTAGCCTCTGGGCTACTCGGACAAGTTGCACTTGAGGATGAGTCCAGTGCAAGACAGTTTTAGGATCAGGGGAGCACAGAGATGGCTTAAAATCTCCAGGTATCAACATTATCTAATTTCTAGTATTTTTCTCCTACTCTCCCATACTGGTCAACAATAGACTGCCTATCCAGCAGGGAAGGGGAATGGGGTCTCAGGTGCTAACAGATTCCCTGCCAAGCTGCAGTTGGAATTCTGGTCAGTTTCTTCCTGAAAACTATGGAGCAGATCCCATAGCTGTTCTCTGCTACACTTTAACCTTTAAAGTTTAAAGACTGGTGTGCTTGTTGGCATCTGCACAATACTGAAATTCAAGTACAGCTCTCCTAAAAGCCGCAGCAATAATGCAGTTTCAGTGTGTGTGGTCATGACATTGCCCCTTCCACGCTCTTCAGGTTCTTACGTTTTCCTCATCATTGTGGAATCTATGTGATTTCGCAGCATCTTTTTTCTCTGGTTCTTCAGCATTTATGTCTGCCACAAAGGCAACCACATGGAATACAACTCCCACTGCAACATTAATGTTGAGAATTTAGAATATCAAAAAACAAAACAAAACAAAAACACACCCGGGGAATTCTAAAGCTGCTTCCCATAAGAAAGTTATCAGGCCACACTTGTTCATACACTACATATGGTAAAGCATAAACCATATCTGAAAATGCTGCATGTCTGCAATGTGGGGAAATTACTTTTCTATTTGAATGTTAACTTTTAAATTTCCTGATGTGTGTGTTTAAATTACCAAACTTAACACTACATTACTTTAAGTCTCATCATATGATTTAAAACCCCATTTGTGAAGCCTCTGTTTATTGTTGCCATAAGGAAACTTGGAAAGATTATAGTTACTAGACATTCGGTAATCTAAATTGCATTAAACTGCTTTTAGCAAGGTTAGCCTTAGGGATACATTTGGTTATACTTGTCCTTATATCTTTAAAGAGGCCATTGTCAGCTCAAAAACAGCTAAACTTTCACTAATAAAACTTCAACAAACTCAGTTACTTGCTTTTTAATTTTTTATTATGAGGTAAATGTTATCAGTTTTTACTGCTTAAAGGAGAAAACAATACCCTACAGCAATGGCATGTGCTATTGCGTAAATAACATACATCTAATAGTCTGAGGCCAAAGAAACTGATATTGTGATTTCTTTTCTCAAGCATAAGTTTGCTTGTTAAGATCTGTTGATTTTGCTGTGTGCTGTTATAGAAAGGTCACCCAGCAATGAACAAATTCCTGAAAGCTAAAGTGACATCTTTCCCTCAGTTTAAACTCTAGTATGGTGTTAATTAACCTTTCTTGGTTTATTTTACAACACTTATACTGTATAGAAATAAATCTTTTTATTGTCAACTTACACAACACCTTAACGTTACTGGTTCATACACAGCAAACTTTACCCAATATATGTCTGGTGCTCATAGAGAATTGACATCATAATTCCTAACCTGCCATACATAAACACAATCTAACATGGGTTTTTTTGCACTTTTTTGCATTGTGTAATTGTTATAAAAAGTGAACATTAGTGTATTGTTTACTGATCCTGATTTTGTAGCCTTTTTCAATGGGCTTTGGATCAGGCCCAATAAGCTTATTAATGGTATCTAATTTGAATGAGTTTCATCTCCAAATTTATTTACAGTAAATACAGAATACGTCAGAGTTTTTATATGCTTTACATGTCATTTTAAATCAAAAACAGGCTATATATATATTGTTTATCTATTTTAATACATTACTTTGCCCTTTTAAAAGTTCTCTATTTGTGGTTTATTGGTGTGAAGAGAACAACACAGAATACTGTGCCAATTGACAGTCCCCAAAATTATGATAAAGCATTATTATTATTAATCACAGAAATTGACTAGCTAAACACATGGCTTCTATGTACCAAATCTGCCAGACTAAATAATCACATTCATGTGGTTACCTCTAGTTCTTGTGCTATGAGAGGAAGTAAATAACACTTCCTTATTTATTTTCTCCACACTAACCATGATTTTATAGATCTGTATTGTATCTCCCCTTAGTTGTCTCTTTTCCAAGTTGAAAAGTCCCAGTGACCCTATGAAATTAATAGGCAGTAGGTCTAAAACAAACAAAAGGAAGTATTTCTTCACACAAAGGCAACCTGTGGAACTTTTGCCAGAGGACATTGTGAAGGCCAAGACTAGAACAGGATTCAAAAAAGAACTAGATAGGCTCATGTAGGATAGGTCCATCAATGGCTATTAGCCAAGATATTCAGGGATACAACCCCATGCTCTGGGTGTCACAGAATCATAGAAGATTATGATTGGAAGAGACCTCAGGAGGTCATCTAGTCCAACCCCCTGCTCAAAGCAGGACCAACACCAACTAAATCATCCCAGCCAAGGCTTTGTCAAGCTGGGCCTTAAAAACCTCTAAGGATGGAGATTCCACCACCTCTCTAGGTAACCCATTCCAGTGCTTCACCACCCTCCTAGTGAAATAGTGTTTCCTAATATCCAACCTAGACCTCCCCCACTGCAACTTGAGACCATTGCTTCATGTTCTGTCATCTGCCACCACTGAGAACAACCTATCTCCATCATCTTTGGAACCCTCCTTCAAATAGCTGAAGGCTTCTATCAAATCCCCCCTTACTCTTCTCTTCTGCAGACTAAATAATACCAGTTCCCTCAAACTCTCCTCATAAGCCATGTGCCCCAGCCCCCTAATCATATTTTATTGCCCTCTGCTGGACTGTTTCCAATTTGTCCACATCCCTTCTGTAGTGGGGGGACCAAAACTGGATGCAGTACTCCAGGTGTGGCCTCACCAGTGCCGAATAGAGGGGAATAATCACTTCCCTCAATCTGCTGGCAATGCTCCTACTAATGCAGCCCAATATGCCGTTAGCCTTCTTGGCAAGAAGGGCACACTGCTGACTCATATCCAGCTTCTCATCCACTGTAATCCCCAGGTCCCTTTTTTTGCAGAACTGCTGCTTAGCCAGTTGGTCCCCAGCCTGTGGCGGTTCATGGGGTTCTTCCGTCCTAAGTGCAGGACTCTGACTGCCAGATGCCGGAACTGGACAACAGGGGATGGATCACTTAATAATTGCCTTGTTCTCTTCATTTCCTCTGAAGCATCTGACATTAGCCACTAGCAGAAAACATGATACTGAGCTAAATAGACCAATATGGCCAGACTTCTGTCCCTATATATTGTGATTCAAACGTTTCCTTCTTACATGTTTTAGTTAAATCATCTTAATACAGATTGATACTTTGGATCTACCATAGCTTACTGCTTAAAAGAAACTTGCTGGATGGCTATTTGATATTTCTAATTTAAGAGGATTAATGTTTTTGAAGGAAAATCTACTATAACCCATGCCACAGAAGCTTAAAGTAGGAACATTAAAAAAAATCACGTCTTTCTCATTTAGTTGTAGAAAGACTCAAGAAGAGATTTGCAATATCCATTTCATCCATCATTGAAAAAGTGAAGATGTTCATATGACTGTATCAATCAGAAAGATTTTTATTTACAGCCCACATTATATCTGAAAGTAAGGAGGCTGGCTGCCTAATCCTTACTGAAGTTGTGAAAGTCTCTATATTTTAGAAATGTCATACTGAACACAGAGGAAGGTTGTATTCTACAGAATGGTGTCAAAAGGTAACATAATCAGCATTGTATTTACAAATATCCATTCTCTTCTCTTTACTTGTACTTTTGTTCTGCTCACAGAAGAGTTTAGGAGAGAACTTCTAGAGTGTATGTGCCCAAATTCAAGATTCATGTTAAATTAGGTTCTTGGCCAGAAACACTCATCATTTAACCCAGTCTCTGAAACCTTGCAGTTAGGTCCAAGCTGGTTTATTATCTTCCCTGGTAGCATCCCTGAGCTCTGCTGAAATCAAATTGCTCCTTTCCTTAAGGCACAACAGCCACCAAAGGATTACTAGTTGATTTTGTTTGGGGAAGATTTAAAAGAGAGAGAATTTTTACAGCACTGTAGCAATAACTGATTTGATGTTAAAATGATTCTAAACTTGAGATGCCTTTTGTTATTTGGAACAGAGATGAGAATCTCTTCTTGTTATGGGAAACTTGCTGGACTCCTTTGATTTTCAAAAAAGGGAAGAAACACACACTTGATAAAGAAATACTTGTAGCACTAAATGTGACTGTATGTTCCAGAGGACTTGGCAGAAAGCTTTGTAAACCAAGAAAGCTAAATGAATATAAGACCTTTGTTTTAGACAGCTAGTCAGCTAAAAAAGTACATGAAAACTCCTCCTTTTTGGCAGTTTGCAAATTATGGGTCTGACTCTGCTACTCCTACCCATGTTGAGAAGTACCTTACTCCTCGGGTAATCCCAGTGATATCAAAGGGACTATTTCCATAATAAGATACTACTCAATGGGTGAAATCCTTACCCCACTAAAGTAATAGCAAAACACCTATTGACTTTGATAGGGGAAAAATTTGACCCTGCATAACTAAGAGTGGAAGAATCTTGCCCTATATATTTTTTTTCAGAAAAAACTTTGTCTTATTTAGTATTTAAATTTATGAGATGTTATCATTTGTGTGTAAAATCAAAGGGCAATGCTGACACCACCTAAACTGTACAAGTCCACACTGATAGGACCTTTCTTATACTTATTATGATGAAACAAGAGGGGTTTAATTGAGTGGTAAATAATGGAAATTTTGAATAACATGCAAATAGCCTTTGCTAGGAGAAGATACAAACTAGTATCAGAGTAACCACAAATGAAATTGTCTGTTTAAATTATTCAATATGGAACTTCATAGAGGTAAACTTTTATTATATTTTGACATACAAACAAATCTGATTTTTTGCCATAAAAGAAATCTTTGACAGTGGACTCCATATAGTACAGAAGAGCACACAATTCTTTTTATTTAAAGAACCATTGTACGTCTTAATTGTAAATTAGAGCCACAGATCTGAACCGCAGGGTATGAATCTTTAAAATGTTACAGATAATTGAAAAAGCTGGAGGCCCAATAAGACTTTCAGTTTCTCAAAAATCAAATGAAAAACAGGCTTTATAAAAGAAGGCTGAATTCCTATACACACGGGGATGTTCTCTGGAGCAGTGGTTCTCAACCATTTTTATCAGAGTCCCTTTGCCCCCAACATGCTATAAAAATTCCACAGCCCACCTGTGCCAAAACAACTATTTTTCTGCATATAAAAGTCAGGGCCAGTATTAGGGAGTAGCAAGCAGGGCCACGGGGCCCCCGCAAAGCTAATTGGTCAGGCTTTGTCTTCAGACCTGGGTGCCAGGACTCAGGGCCCCAGGCTTCAGCACCACACAGAGCAACTTAAGCTTTCTGCCCTGGGCCCAAGCAAGTCTAATGCCAGACTTGCTTGATGGACCCCCTGAAACCTTATTGTGGCTCCACAAGGGAGCCCAGGACCCCTGGTTGAGCCCGCTGCTCTAGAAGGCAGTCCTGTGACTCCTCTGTCATTGACTGTTAACAAGATCTAATCAAATCTACATGGGTTTTTACAAAGATTTTATTGTTAATTATTGATTCATTCTGTTTTTGGAGATCTGGATGAATTTGTCTGAAAATTGTTTAACACAATGTTCACAATCATTCTCCACTACCAAGAGAATGATTTTATTTTGGCTTTTATTGTCTACAAATTCTTTTGCCAGTCATATTTTTACAGTTCAGAAAAAGACCTGAGTTCTCATATATTTACATTACAATTTCTATGCTACTGTAACTTACAAATTCTCCCTCTTCCTCTCTGCTCACCTACATCTTTTTCTATACACATACACACATGCTTGAACATGCACAAGTATCATATCACCCACCAATTAAATGTAATCACCTCCAAAATGTAACATACAGCCAGGCCTTCTGAGGTGGGTGGGGGCTGGGGGGGACAGGACAATTGCCCCAGGGCCAGGGCAATTTAAAAGGGCCCAGGGGCCCCCAGCCACAGCTGCCACCACCAGCAGCACAGTGGAGCTAAGGCAGGCTTCCTGCTTGACCTCGCTTCGCACCACTCCTGGAAGTGGCTGGCAGCACATCCCTGTGGCCCCTGGGGAGTGGCTCTCCGCATGCTGCCCTGCCCCAAGCACCAACTCCTCAGCTCCCTTTGGCCGGGAACTGTGGCCAATGGAAGCTGCGGGGGTAGTGCCTGCAGGCAGTAGCATGTGGAGACCCCCTGGGCCACCTGCCTAGATGCTGCTTCCAGAGGAGTGTACCGGTTGCTTTTGAGAGCCGCCCGAGGTAAGTGCTGACCCTCTGATCCCCTCCTGCACCCCAACCCCTTGCCCCAGCCTAGAGCCTGCACCCTGTGCCCAAACTCCCTCCCACAGCCCAAACTCCCTCTCACACCCAATCTCCCTCCCAGAGCCTGTACCCCTCACCCTCTCCTGCACTCAAACTCCCTCCCAGAGCCTGATGGCTCACCCCTTTCTGCAACCAAACTCCCTCCCAGAGCCCACACCCCACAGCCCACACCCTCTCCCACACCTAAACTCCCTCCTAGAGCCCACACCCTGAACCCCCTCCCACAGTCAAACTTCCTGCCAGAGCCTGGCCCCGCACCTCCTCCTGCACCCAAACTCCATCCCAGAGCCCGCACCCCCTCCTGTACCCCAACCCCCTGCCCCAGCCTGGTATAGCGAGCGACAGAGGAAGGGGGGGATGGAGTGAGCAGGGAGCTGAGCCTCTGAGAAGGGCCAGGACAGGGGCATGGTCTCAGGGAAGGGAATGGGCAAGAGGTGGGAAAGTATCTTTGGGTTTGCATGATTAAACAATTGGAAACCCTACTGGATGGCCATGTGGAAGCCCTGGCCATGCTGAAAGAGCATACCCAGCCAGTGTAGCCGGCAGCTCACTGGACACCAGCCAGTGCAGCACCGCCCAAATGTCAAGCGGACCGCGTCCACACAGGCGCAGCTTGTGCATAGGTGGGGGACCCACTGATTGTTCTGCCCTGGGGCCCAGAATTGCTGTCGGCAGGGCTGCATACAGCTGTTGAACAATGCAAAGTACATAAGGCCCTGATCCTGCAATTAGCTGCATGCATTAGCTCCATACTCTTGCAAAGCTCTGATGAAAACAATGGAGCTCTGTGTGAGGGTGGACATCTGCCTAGATATGTATTGCATGACCAAGGCCTAGGTTAGGACAGGTTGGGAAGAAGAATACCACATGCAATTGAAACTGCAAGGGGAATTTCGGTAGATACAATTTAACTATCAAAACTGGAACTGGTCATTACAATAACTGAAAAATGCGCAAAATTCTCTTACATTTATTGGTTTAAGATTATAATAGATTTCAAACATTACTAACTAATCTAACAAGAATGTAACAGCAAAACCTATGGTATGTTAGTGATTGAACATAGATTCTTAATTTCTTTTTTTATTTTCTCAACCTTAGTAACACCTTCAAAGTCTGTGTGGAGGGAGGAACTCCTTTGAAAAATGAGGGATTCAATTTGGCAGCACCATCTAAAAAGGACTCATGCTTTGAAGCATTTTCTCTATAATCTTAATCACTGCTATGCTTGCAGTATGATGAAAGCAAACCTCTGTCATCTCATTGTTTCTTATCTCACAGAGGCACAAAAGAAAGTGTTAGCATAAAGCAAGCGTAAAAAAGGTACAGTGGGAGTCAGCTTTTGTTCAGGAACAAAACTGGTGCTGCATCAGTGTGTAGTCAGCAGAATAAACTAGAAGGGGTTAATGAAATGCATGCCAAAAATAGAAAATAAGTTTAAAAGGAATGTTTCAGTTATGAGGTTTCCTACTGGATGTGGGAAAATAGATATGGCGTTATTTTTATTAACTTACTCTGTTTTAATATTAGAATTATTAAATAGAATATTCTCTTCCTTCATGACTGAAACAATTCTAGATTTTTTTATACTATGTAATCTCCACGGACAGAAGAAATATTGTTTCAATGGCATGTTTTTAAAATTTAAAATAAAAATACAATTAAAAGTTTTCTTTTGAAATGCTTAAGTGCAATTTTCTCTAGTCTTTACTGAATGTTTCCAGATGCAATATGGTCATAGGTAAACGTCAGTATGTACTGTTAAAGATACAAATGCAAGATCTATGGAACTTGTCCAGCAGGATAAATAATAGCCCAGAGAAAGTGGCAAGAGAGGGAAACTATTTAAAGAGAAATCAAATAAAATTAATAGGTAAAATTCAGTACAAAGAGCCAAGAGGCATCCTACAATTGGCATTTACTGTATTTACTATGGAGTTCACTATATGGAATATGTATTAAAAATATCAAGATGACTTTGTCCTAAAGGTGAATTACAAAGGCAGAAAGTAATTAAATACTAATGATGCAAAACTGGATTAGGCTGTTTAAAATAAATCTTTCACTCTTGCAGTATATACAGTTACATCTTTCATAACAGCATGCTAGTGATCCACATGACATCCCAGCTAGTTACTAAAAGATGAATACAGATGTCACATGTATATTAGTTACACAGAAATTATCTTTTTCAGCCATGTGGCTATTTATTTCCATTTAAAATATGGTAATGCACCCAACCAAACTATGAAACAATACCTTCAGTCAATACCTTGTAAAATGTGATCCAATGCCTACTGAGATAAATGAAAGTCTTTGCATCAACTAAAATGGGCAGTGGATTGGTTCCTGTACTTTTTGACTTACTCATGGAATATTGTTTTATTTTCAAAGTCCTTTTTGATTGCTATATGTGAAAATAAATAATGACTCATGTCATAACAGAAATATACATCTGCAAGAAGGGGACATTTTCTTTCTCATTCTTATACATCATGGATGAATGTTATAGAAATTCTATTCATTCGTAAGCTTATGCCACAACTGCACAATTATATTGAGAGACATGCATTGCAGTTGTGTGGTGAACTCATTCTCACTTCCACTATTTGTTTACAAAAAGGCCTTCAGCTTGGCCCTTAAAAATTAATGTCTATGAAATGTGTATTTGTACTTGTAATTTTCTCTTTCAAAATTGAAATTTGAATATCATTGTATAGCTTTGTATTATCATAGTGGAGAGTAACAATTGTATATTATGCATCATTCCATGGATATAATATTTTGAAATCCACAAATCAATATTGTCTTATACTATCTCATATCTAAAAACAAACTCCAAGGAGACTGCAACTTTAGGAGGATCCTCTTCTAGAATTCCTTCTGCCTTGTTTCTTTTCTTGCCTTGAAACAAACAGGGGTCAAGCCCGAGCCTTCCAAGATCACTCAAAGAGAAAGACTGGCTAAATTCCCATTTAAATCAATAGAAAGACTGATTATCTCATGTGGAAGTTGGACTTATCCATTTAGAGACTTTGTTGCCTCTTCATTCCCTCTTGGCTTTTTCTTACCTCCTCCAGCTACCTAATAAACTAGCTAAGTCTTTCCTGTCAGCTACTGACCCCAGATTTCATCTTGGGTTGTTCAACAGCATTGATTGAAAATGCACAAAAGTTAATACTAATTCCATCTTGTGTTGAGTTCTGGGTGGAGTGATGGGGGGCTATGCTCAGAGACTTTATCTCCTCCCAGCTCAACCTTTACACACAGGGAGAAATAATAATGCTACAGAAGCAGCACATGCAGCCCTAGTGGAGAAATCCACTGGACTTTCATCCTGTAAGAGTGGATGAGATAAGTTGGACATAATTGTGAAAAGTAATGAAAAACAGTTATATTTGTCTTATATCTCACAATGTCAGTTATTCTGTGGAAAGGGAATCTGATTGTTCCTGGGCCCATAGACCACAAGTAAAAATGGAATTCCTTATTCTGAACAGAATCAGCTTGTTACCCCTGCTGTAGAAGAAATAGGAAGCAAGGAGGAAAAGCCAGCTCCACATGAGTTGCCAGCTCTCTGTGCACCACCCAAAGCCCACAGATGACAGTTTGGGAAATGCAGAGATAGATGCCTCGTGTGAAGTAGTTGGTCAGAAAAGGGTTACAAACATGGAACCAATATCTGAAGAAGTAAGCGTAGTACTCCTAATGATTAAAGGCAAAATGTACATCTCCTGAATAAACCTCTCATGAAGTGCATAAGGATAAAATTTAATCCTCCAACCCAGGGTAGGTGTGGGGTTCCAGCACAGCACCCGTGCAGAGGCTACTTTGGCCTCTGGGTCACTGAATCAGTGTGATTTTTGGATCGACTAGTCCAGCCAGTTGCAGTGCTGACCTCCATGACAGCCTTCCGAGAGCCAGCATAAAGTCCAGTCTCCTAGCACTCAAGAGGATAGGAACCGCGCATGTGGAGGCTGTACTCACACCTCAACCAGCATATTACATTTGTGGTCACTTATATTTGCATACGCTCTCAGTACTGGGGTGAAAGTCAACTAACGTGCTTAGTTGCTTTCTCCTAACTGCCAACAATTCAATGAAGGTCCTGAACTGATAACCTGGAATTCATCAAATTGGAAATATCTGAAAGTAAACATTAAGGGTTGAGTTTGTTTAGAAAAGAAAACCTCACTTGGGATTGGTTTGTCTACTTTCTGATGGCTAATCTCTTTAAGAACTGGGCAAGTTTTTCCTATTTCTTTTGTAAAGCTCTTAGCACACTTTAAAGAATCAAATGATAAAACAGCCATGGATTTTAAGTTACATAAATCTCCTAAATGAAACTAGATTATTCTGTTTCCAACCACTTTGGCTAGAAAATTGCAACCTAATATCCATGGATATTAATCCTATGTTTAGCATAAAACAGAGACACTATGACAACATGCTGTCATAAGAGTATTGTATCTGATCAGGATATCTGTCTTTTGGCATCTTCTTCTATAAAGGGCTTTGTTAGTCTCATTAATGGCTCTAATATAAAGCGATGGACCTCCTCTGTAAAAAAACATATTGGATGCTTCTCAGAATAAAATATATTCAGTGGACTCTATGGGATTAGTCTCCCCAGACAAGCTGCCTTTGCACTTCTAAGCAAAGCTTAAATGTGGGATCACTGTATATGGAGGGATAAAGTCTACATGAGATAAACTACAGTTTAAAATTAATAGGATTAAGTGTCAGAAAGATTAGAACATGGTCACTGAGAGCACTGTTCAAAATAGTAGGCCAGAAATTTGATTCAAGATGGAGTCAGAATTAAAATACAAAGATAGTGATGTGAGAATAAAATGATAGACTTGGGAGAAACACTTTTTGTATGTCTTCCAAACAGTGATGAAGAAAACATCCATAGCTGAAAGTAACTATACTTGGGAAGTTCCAAATATTAAAATTCTCTCATCACTCCGAACTTGGTAAATATAAGAACTGTAACAAACTGTTCAGAGAAATTGCAAACCTTGCCAAAATCTGTGAACTTAGGGGCTTTTTTCTATTCATCCAAAAAAAGTATATTCTAACGTTTATCTAGAGTCACCCATTAGTGGCCTGATCCAATTCCTATTATATTTCATGGCAAGATTCCCAAATAATTAAATGAGAGTTACATTAAGCCCTGAATTCCTAATGAAGACCCATTTATACAGAATATGTTGCTTTACAATTTCATGTGTCCAAGTGAGGCAGCTGAAATGTCAAGGGTGGCCTCATGCAGGACAATTTTAACATTTACGTTAGGGACCCAGGGCTGAAACAATGTGATGACCTAGTCAAAGCCTGAAAAACAAAAGAGGAGGGAAGAATTTGGGTTAATCTCAGCACTTCATTTTTGTTTTGTTTTACAAAAAAACTACAAGGCTGCACAGTGGAATATGAACTTCAGAGCTCTTCTCAAAAACCCCAAGCCCAATTTTAATATTATTGTCTTCCTGATGTACAGCTCAAAAGGTCAGAACATGTTTCAAAAATGGGCAGCAAGACTCTCTATATAGCTTTTTGAACAGTGATAAGAGAAGTTGAAAAATTATAAGGTTGAATAAAGTTTACGTGAGTAATAAAATATATAGACATTTATCAAATCCTTAATTTTTGATGCCTAATGTCTCCCTCTGCATAACTCCCTGAAATTCCCAGGTTCTTGTTTCCATTACTGCCCTACCACTTCTAACATGTTTCCCTACCTCTTTACAAAATCCATTCACCTCCCTAACAGTTCCCCAGATTCTATGAACCCCAACTTCCTCAAGGCTATCTGTGAGTCCCTAGAGAACCTTTCACTATCTCAGGATCTCCCTTCCTGTGACTCCTAAGAGGATGCTTTTCCTCTCTTCCTGCATGAACTCCAACCGAGAGAACACATAGCTAGTACCTTGCCATGACTTCCTCTCTCTGTGAACTTTCAGCGTGGGTCTGGCTCCTTGTGAGGATTCCTCTCGAAGTCCTTCACCGATAAAATTATACTGTTCAGAACGTTGAGCAGCCTCTCTGCTGGGAATTAGCATTTCTAGGTTAAAAGTCCTTTGGTTAGGTTCCTAAAGTGGGTTAAATTAGCATAGCTCAGTTGAAGCTAAAGAATAAATAAGCCTTGAAAATTAAAGTGCCTTCACCAAAATTCCTTCCTACAGAGACTAAGAGCTGTGCTATACTCTGTGCTGGGCCCCTAAGATCATAAATCTAGTGTTTTTTGGCTTGAAAAATATTCTAGGGTGGAATATACACATGAAGGAAACTATATAAAATAAGGACTCAAAAATTCAGCTTCTGTAAATCAGCAGAGCTCTATTGACTTTGGATGGCCTTGGGGTCAGGTCCTTAGCTGTGAAGCCCTGCATGTAGAGAATTTTGATGGAGGGTTGTATTTTTCCATCTACATTTAGATTTTTTAAATGGCTTACAATTAACTTAGATCAGAGCTTGATCTAAGCTTGGGGAAAGGCTGGTAGTTATTATATCTTCACCAGTGGAACTATCTCTAATTTTACAATTGGATCTGTGACAAATAGGACAAACACAGGCATATCTTGAGACCGCTCTATTGGGATTGTATTCTACACCATGTGGGAGGTTACCACAGATCCTTCAGGAACTAAAAATGGTATTGGGTGAGTGGGGTAATTACTTCAGCCCTGGGACTGAAAACAGCTCTGGAGAAGTATAGGCCCTTGGATTGGTTTGCATATACTGGTTCAGAAAGGTCCCAAGGAGATGCAAGACACAAAGAAAGGGCTAGGGGAATAAAGGGAGAGTTTGAGCTTGACAAGGGAGGACCCAACCCTGATGATGGTTTGGACAGACTAGAATCCTCCAGGGTCTCAAAAGGATTATCAGGAGCTACTGGTAAAGAGTTTAGATCCTGTTGCTGTTCTATATGGTTTTTTTTTTTCCCTTATACTCTTGTCCTTAAACAAATGTACTCTGCTTTGAAACATCTGTGTGGTCACTGGTGAAACACTGTCACTGGCTTCGGAGAGAAAGCAAAGAGCAAGGCTGGACTTAATGAGACCTGTTTTGGGATGTGCAAGGTGGCTGCAAACCTAAACCTCTGGAAAGGAAGGAATGAGATATTGGTCTCCACCCACAGAGAGGTATAAAATAAGGCTGATGAAAAAATTTCTATCAAAACATTTTGATGAAAAATTGGGTTTTCAATTAAATATTTTTTTTTTAATGAAAGCATCTGTTTTCCATGGGAAATTTCACTTCCTGGTTGACAAACTGGATGCTCAAAAACTGGAGATAAGGGGGACAAAGGAAGGCAGAGCGCGCACCTGTGATTTTTCATAGAATCATAGAATATCAGGGTTGGAAGGAACCTCTGGAGGTCATCTAGTCCAACCCCCTGCTCAAAGCAGGTAGAGAAGGGAAAGAGCCGTGGCTTCATAGTGTATTTCTTTTACAAAAACATTGTGACAACTAAGTCACCACATGACAAATTCCCCCAAAGTGTCACTGGTTTGAAATAAGAAAATGGTTGGAACTCACTTTCCAACATGCATTATATTTAAGAGATACAAGAGGTCTATTGATCTCTCATTGCCTCTTTGTATTACAATTTGCACTTGGAAAATGGTCTGTTCCAATGTTAAGGTCTCTTCCATGCAGGCTGCTTTCACTTCCATTTGGATCCTTCTGTGCAATGGATCCTTCTGACATTCCAACCAGAGGGACAGAGAGATGAAAATGAATGATCAGAGTAAAATGAGTAAGTGCTTACTTCAGCAGAAAATTGCTTAGCAGTGCCACTTACTTCCCTCTCAAACAAGACCAAATATAATCTGTATTGTCACTTCCTGATCTCCCCAGAGTATTTAGCTTTCCAGTTACATTGTTTCATTACTCAAATAGGAATTAAGTAATTACTAATTCACAAGATGATTCCTTTTGAATTTCTGCTTTTCAGCCCTCTATTTCCCAATTTCCAAATAATTCCCAAAGTATACATCTATCCGGCTGACAGCTTAGAAATTCTGTGGGGATGCCCAGAGCAAAGTGGGAAAGGGAGCTAAGGATTCAATTAACAGATTGTAGTAAGAATGGTAGCATACCTGAGACGTATGATACTGCCCTAAATCTGTTAGAATGCCAGTATAAAATGACATCACTCTTGTAGAGGACTTCTGAAAGGTTATCCATAGGCATTCAAACAGAAATTAAAGGGTATCTTAGAAGTTAGAGATGGGAAAGGCCTATTACATCATCCAGTCTAATGAAAGATTGTTTTCTAAGAACATTTTCTAGTCTTTTGTCCAGACTATTTTTAAAAATCCCAAGTGACAAGGCTTCCACCCGTTCCCTTGAAAGAATATTGCACAGCCAAGTATATCTCACTGCCAGCAAGTATTTCCTCATATAAAGTATAATGTTCTCTTCTCTTCTACTTATTCCTCCATGTACCACATTAATAGTTCCCCATTCTTCATGTTAACAGCCTTTAAATATTTGTAGAATATCATGACCTACTCAGTTGTCACATACCCAATTTATACATATTTAGTTCTTTTAATCTTTCCTCAAAAGTCAGTTTCTTCATCCTTCTAATCTTTGTAGTTGCTGGTTTTAACTTGCAGCTCTCTGTCAGAGGAACATCTCACATTTTTCCTGTTACACTGGTTCTAACAACAATTCTCATGATTCCCCGAACTTGATACATTACTGCTTATCATAGCCTTATGTGTATGACCTTTCAGCAAGTTTTCACTTCACAACTGTTCCTTTCCAAGCCTGCCTGAAATCATTTTTCAGATTCTGTGAGGCAGTGTATCAAGCCCTGTCTTTGGGACATGCCACGAAGTGGGGCTGAGGGAATGAGAGGTATGTTGGGGGTTTGACTGCAGCACACAGGGCTGCAAACGTTCTGGGTAGCACTGCAGCCCTTAGGGCAGCTTCAGGAAGGCTGCCTTAACATCAAGAAGCCCCCAGGTCAATGTGAAACTAGGGGTTCTGGAGCAGCCTGGGATGGGGAGCATGCAAAGATGGCTTAAAGTTATGTTAGTCACCCCCTTCCTCTGGGGTATGAGTTCTGTGTTTGTGCTTCTTAATAGCTCAGCAAAGAACGTTACCCAAAATTTTTATAACTCTAGCCAAAAACCCACAATATCTGCCAAGAAAAAGGCTGGCTATACATAACCAGGTTGCCTATAAATCTTGGCTCCACTACTCTATAAGCTCCACTGTGAACCATTCTCTTGAATAGAGGGCACAGTCACACCCAGTTCTCCTTGTCTTTAGTGGAACCACTCATATAGCACTTTCCCTGTGCTCCTCCTAGCTATATATCCTTCAGTCATGTCTCCTCTCAAATCTTCCTATTATTTATTATTTTCTAATTAAGTGATTGTCCACTTGGGGTCACAGCGCAAAGGTGGGTCATGAAGCTGTTCACTTTGGAAGGAGATATTTCGAACAGAATCTAAGCTTCACGGGAATAAAAATGCTTCTGTCATTCAGGTTGCAATGATAACCTTCCCAATATACTAGAAGGCTACCGTCAATCCACTGGATCATTGTGCACGTGTAAAAGGTCTAGTCAGGTGCCTAATGAATCTGCTTATGGCTGACAAGCCCAATTCAGAAGAGACACAGCTTGTTACAAATTTCACACATCCATGAGTTATCTGAGTTGGAATCCAAGAATATCATGCTGCTTTCTTCTTTCTCGCTTTGCTTTCATCCTCTGGATCAAAGTTGCTTCGTGTTGAGCTACACCCAGTGTCAAATATTCCCTCCAGATTGGACAGGATTCTGTCCACGCCTCCCAGTTTTCTACACTGATGTTGAATGACTTTATATGTATATGGCTGCAGTAATAAGGTTTATAAAATATATAACATTAGGAAATGTACAGTTTGGGAAAATTCCAATACGAAAGTATATATCTTTTAAACATGAAATTATCACACTTATCTCTGTTCTGAACATGCCTACTTAGGTTATATATCGTAGAATCATAAAGACATTGAATCATAGGACTGGAAAGGATCTCAAAAGGTATTCTAAGTTCAGTTTGTTGTTCTCAAGGCAGGACTAATTATTATCTAGACCTTCCCTGGCAGGTGTTTGTCTAACCTGCTCTTAAAAATCTCCAACGACAGAGATTCCACAATCTCACTAGGCAATTTGTTCCAATGCTTAACCCCCTTGACAGTTAGAACATTTCTCCTAATGGCCAACCTAAATGTCCTTGCTGAACTTTAAGCTCATTGCTTCTTGTCCTATCTTCAGAAGTTAAGGAAAACAATTTTTCTCTCTCTTCCTTGTACAACCTTTGCTGTACTGGAAAACAGTTATAATGTCCCCCCTCAGTCTTCTCTTCTCCAGACTAAACAAACCCATTTTTTTCAATCTTCCCTCATAGGTCATGTTTTCTAGACCTTTAATCATCTTTGTTGCTCTTCTCTGGATTTTCTCCAGTTTGTCCACATCTTTCCTTAAATGTGGCACCTATAATTAGACACAATACTCCAGGTGAGGCCTAATCAATGTGGAGTAGAGTGGAAGAATTACTTCTAATGTCCTGCTTACAACACTCCTGCTTATACACCCCAGAATGATGTTTGCTTTTTTTGCAACAGTGTTATATAGTTGGCTCATATTTAGCTTGTGATCCATGTGACCCCCCAGATCCTTTTCCGTAGTACGCCTGCCTAGGCAGTCATTTCCCATTTTGTATGTGTGCAACTGATTGTTCCTTCCCAGGAGGAGTACTTTGCATTTGTCTTTATTGAATTTCATGCTATTTACATCAGACCATTTCTCCAGTTTGTCCCAATCATTTTGAATTTTAATCCTATCCATCAAAGCACTTGCAACCCTTCCCTTCTTGATATTGTCCACAAACTTTTAAGTGTACTCTCTATGCCAGTGGTGGGCAACCTGTGGCCCATGGGCCGCATGCAGCCCATCAAGGTAATCTGATTGCGGGCCATGAGACAGTTTGCTGATGTTGACCATCCTCAGCCATGGCTCCCTGCAGCTCCCAGTGGCCAGTTGTAGCTGTGGGAAGCAGCAGGCTGCAGGGACATGTTGGCCGCTGGTTCTCACAGATCCAATTGGCTGGGAACGGCAAACTGCGGCCACTTGGAGCTGTAGAAGGCTGTGCCTGCAGATGTTCAATGTCAGCAAACTATCTCGAGGCCCGCAATCAGATTACCCTGATGGGCCACATGCAGCCCGTGGGCCGCAAATTGCCCACCACTGCTCTATGCCATTATCTAAATCATTGATGAAATTATTGAACAGAACCGGACTGAGAGCTTATCTCTGAGACACACTTGTTATGCTCTTCTAGCTTGATTGTGAACCACTGATAGCTACTCTCTGGGAACTGTTTTCCAAGCAGTTATGTACCCACCTTATATTAGCTCTATCTAGGTTGTATTTCCTCAGTTTGTTTATGAGAAGGTCATGAGAGACAGTATCAAAAGCCTTACTAAAGTCAAACTATACCACATTTACCACTTCCTCCCTATCCACAAGGCTTGTTACTCTCTCAAAGAAAGCTATTAGGTTGGTTTGATACACTTTGTTCTTGACAAATCTAATCTGACAGTTACTTATCTCCTTATTATCTTCTAGGTGTCGATGTGATTTCTTAATTATGGCAAAATTTAACTTTTATAAAAGAATGTTTTGGAGTTTCTTGGAAGATTGAAACAGTGCAAATCATTTTGGGTTATGGGGTACAAAGGATTATGAGAGCTGAGGTCACAGGAGAAAAAAATGCATGGTGCTGGTGAAACTAAAGTTGAGTGTCTCTGTTGTGATGAATACAACCACAACATTTATATAATTCATAACCTCTGCAGATAGCTACACTGGTAATCTTTTTTTTTTCATTTCCAAATATTCTCCATATAACATTACACTCAGAAAAGTTTCTAATGTTATAGGTGTGGCCTGAATGGCTCTCTGCACATGACCATAATTATTTGGATGCAATCAAATAGTAATGTATTATTTACAGTAGCTGAATTAAGGAAGTAAGAAGCCATTTGCTCAGACCCAGTTTACTTAAATGTCAGATTTTATCCAAGAAAATCTATGATTCTTGGGGAGAAGTACTCAAAGGTGATGTTAGTTCAGGTATAAAAAAATCTTAGTTCTTATAAGTGGGAAATGAATCCCATATACATTTTATATAACTATTTTGTGTTAAAGCATTAGCAGGCTAAAGAAAGATTAATTACACAAATTCTTTGTGTCCATGAATCCAATTATATACTGTAGTATAAATCAGATAAAGGAGATATAACTGAAATTACTGTGAAAAAAGACTATTAGAAAACCTGAAACAATGAACAAAGTATAAGAAAATTAACATAGATCAAAAGGAAAATAGTCATTGGAAAATAAAGCACCCATATCTGAGCCTAGATGTACTGTAAGCGATAACAGGCTCACTTTAACAAAACTTTATATTAATGTTAATAATCTGAATAACTACCAACAACAAAAACGTCAAGTCTCCCCCCTCAAAAGAAAATCTAACATGACTCATGTCAAATTGCAGAGTGATTCTTGCTGAACAACATTAGAGAGAGACAGCCATGTAGGAGAAAAAAAGAAAAATTGTCACAGCGAAACACTGTGATAAAGAATCCAAAGAGAGAGAGAGAGAGAAAGAGAAAAAAAATAAGAACTACAAATCCTACAGGAAAAAGGCCCATAACATGGCAAGATTCAGTAAGGAATGGAGAGATTCAACACAAGGAGAAGCAAAGAAAGCAATTTCTGCATTGGCTATGTTTCAGTGAAATTTGTGTCCTTCTAATATATATATATATATATATATATATATATATATATATATATATATATATATATATATATATATATATATATATATATATATAAATAATATTTCATATATATAAAGTGATTTAAATTTAAGAATACATTTACACAGCTGAAACTATGAGTAATCACATCATTACTCAACTGATACCAAATAATGTGAATAGTGTATTCTATAATGCTGTAGGTTGTATTTAATTTAAACTGAAAATAAAATTGTGAAGATATAAATATATGCAATCAGTCAAATCTCTATATTTGTGCAATAATAGTTTATCTTCAGACAATATTTCAATTCCCCACTTGAAAACCAATATAATCTGTGAAATGGTGACTTTTTTTCCCTATCAATATTTCCAGCATTTCATTTAGCTTGATTTTTTGCCCCTGAAGTTTTGCCTTTACTGAAAATGGTTCCACTAGGGTTTTGGCTCCATCTTGAAAAATCCATTTGCATGTGTTGTTGTTATTTTTGAGCCAGATTATGCCCTCTTAAATGTAGCCACACCAAGTAGAAGAAGGAAGAAAGGAAGGAGCCACCCCTCTAATATTACTCAAACCCACATAAGGGCCACCCCGTAGAGCAGCCCCATCCAGAGTAATGCACCAATGTGTGGCAGCCAATGAAGCTTTTGGGCTGTAACAAATTACTGTCCCCCAGTATTTCCAGTGAGCTCTAAGAGGCATTGTGCTTCCTGAAATGTCCCCTGAGGTGATGTGACTCTGCAGTATTTAGAGTGGACTGTGCCTTAAAGGCACAAATCCAGCCATTATTAATAGCGAAGATGTTAAATGATCCTAAAACAAATTCCCCCTAAAACATTCTATCCCTGTTTAAAAACAAATCTAACAGAATTAATACAAATTCCTGGTGTGCCCCACTGAACATATCCCCATCTTGTCCTTTATCATTGCTTATAACCAGGTTCTAGTCCACATGACAGCATATCTATCCAAGCTAAATTAAATTAATTTTTAAAGCTAGACATTGTGAGATCGCCTAACAAATGATTTACCAAAATCCAACTATATTACATCTAATACATTATCTGCAAACACTAGTAGATATAATACTAAGTCCCACTCACTTCAGTGGAACGACTCCCCGTACTAAGCACTACACCCAGGTGTACATGTTTGCAGATCAGACCATTGGGCCTAGACCCACAATGGGATTTGGAAAATTAACTACCACTTTAAGTCCAAAATTTGGATCCTCAAAATTCCCAGTCAGTGGCCATGGAACTCTGTAGGCATTTAAATTCCTTTAGGTGACAAAATTTCTGCTAGGAAGCATATGAAAACCCATCTAAATCTAGATGGCACTGAGCTACTTGGTACCTAAACTCCTGCAGGAGCTTCAAATTAGGCATTCCTCTGCCTACCTGCAGGGCCAAATCTGGGAGCTGTTTTCAGAGGCCACCTACAAAACTGGGCCCTGCACAAAGGAGATAAGGAGGAGGTGGTGTCCTCTTTAATTCATACAAAGTGGAACAGCTTCAAAAGGAGAGATTGAGAGACACAGAGCAGAATATCCTATGGCTTAGAGGTTAGGGCATTTGCTTGAGAGGTGGGAGACCTGGGTCAAATCACTGCTCCAACTCAGGCAAAGTGAGGACTTGAACCAAGGACTTGCACATCTTGGGTGAGTACTCTAGGCTATAGTTATAAGATGGGGATTCTCCTCCTGGTTTCTATTCCACACCAATAAGAGATTAACTTGGCTTAAGCCCCTAGCTCCGGGAGAAGGTTCATGATTGTGAATCCTGAATAAAGGGAGGTGCGTCTCTCCAGTCCAGAATTAGATGCCTATCTTCCTTTCAGGGCCAAGACTTAGGCTACATCCCTCTCCTTGGCATTTACTACTGGCCAGTTTGAGCCACTCCCCACTCAGTATGTTTGCGTCTGTGAAAGCCTAATTCTCCCAATGACTTGTGTAGAGAGCCTGGGCACAGGGATGTGAATTCCACTAGCTAGCAGGGTACTTAAATATTAGGCATGGCAATGATGAGTCGAAGACCCCTTTGTGGATCTAGACCTTAGTGTCTAGAATACCAACTGATTCATATCATTAATCCAACTTCTGTTCCATTTGATTTAAAGTGATTGCAATTGATTCTAAGGAAATATTTAAAGGAGGATTTGGCTCAACGGGAAAATTGTTAGAGGAATCAATTATTCATGGAAAGGCTGTACTAATAGAAAATGCTACCAAACATGTCCCACTACTGTGCTTGGGCGGAAATTCCGTTGGGACAGGATGCAGTAAATGTCCAGTGCTATAGACTCATTCATTAAGAGAACAGTAACACAAAAGTTAATGGAAAACAAAATTTCAATACATAAATCTCTCCCAGAGAGGAAAAATATTGTCATTGTCATCCTTTATCTCTCCTTTGCAAATAAAGAAACAAAAGACTGAACGAATTTTTAAAGAATGTCGCATACGTTATTTAGCAACAGGTTTCATGAGGTCAGCAAAAGGCAGAGCCCAGACAGCTTCATCACACAGGCTCTGGGCAAAGAATGTTTCTGATCGTCCTCAAAGTGACATCATCAGGGCAGAGGAATGATTCATAGATTCCAAGGCCAAAAGTGCCCATTGTGATCACCTAGTCTGACCTCCTTTATAACACAGGCCATACAACTTCCCCGGAATGATTTCTAGACCATATCCTTTAGAGCAAAAAAAAATCCAGTCTGGATTTAAAAATCGCCAGTAATAAAGAATCCACTGCAACCACTAGTAAATTGCGCCAATGGTTAATTATTCTCACTATTAAACATTGTATGCCTTATTTCTAGTCTGAATTCCAGCTTCAACTTCCAGCCATTTGATTGGGTTATACCTTTCTCTGCTAGATTGAAGAGCCCAGTATCAAATATTTGTTCCCCATGTAGGTACTCATAAACTGTAATCAAGTCACCCCCTAACCTTCTCTTTGTTAAGCTAAATAGATTGAGCTCCTTGAGTCTATCACTATAAGGCAGAGGTTCCTTAACTTTTTCTGCTATGTTCCCATTCAGAGAGTCATGTCCCCTCTTTCTAAGAAACAGTATTTCCATAGATGCGTGGGGTCTTGGAGTCCATCCTGGCAAGGCACGACACTGCTCTCTGGGCCACAAGCATCCTCTGCCCAGGACATTCTCCAGGGGGGTAGCCCCTGCAGGCACAGAAAGCCAGACTGTGCCCCTCTCCTTGTGCACCCACGCTGCAACACTCAGCCCCTCAAAATCACTCACAGTCCACAGACTCCTCAGGCCCTGGCACGATCCACACCATGCATTCGCAAGAGCCTGTGTGGGCACAGAGGAACTCTCTGCCAAGAGATCACATGTGCACCAGCCTCTATAGAGGCAAGTGAGCTATAAAGCCCTCCTCTCTCTCTCTCTCTCACACACACACACAGAACTCCTGTTCAGGGAGAGGCCACCCCACCCCTCATTTCTCATCCCTCTCACCTCCTTGTTTTCCCAGCCTGACAGAAGCAGTGGGGGCTGGAGCAGGGGGCCGAAGAGGACAGTCAGGTCCTTGCATCTGCATCCCAAAGTTTAAAAACCAGTGCTGCAAGGCAAGTTGTCTAATCTTTAATCATTCTTGTGGATCGTCTCCAATCCGCCTCCAATTTATCAACATCCCTCTTGAGTTGTGGGCCCCAGATCTGGTCACAATAATGCAGTAGTGGCCACACCAGTTACAAATACAGAGGAAAAATAACCTCTCTACTCCTAATCCATTTTCCCCTGTTTATGCAGCCCAGGATCACAGTAGCCCAGTTGGCCACAGCATTCCACTAGGAGCTATGTTTTGCTGATTGTCCCCTCACCACACCAAAATCTTTTTCAGAATCACTGCTTCCTAGGAGTAGGGTCTATGACAATCTAGCTCAAAGAATTTCTAAAACCCCTAGGAAAGTTCACTTACATGGTTTAACTCTGATTTTTGGAGTTGTGATTTAGTCAGAACACAACTGAATCAATCCTTCTCTTTATTTTAGTGATATTATTAAAAAAAAAAACCTGTCATTTTTGACATTCCCCAAAAGAATCACTACTTATGCTAAAAAGAGCATATTTCCCATTTTTCATTTGAAGAATAATGAAGAGAAGAGAAGGAACTTCTCTTTTAAAGAAAGCACAATAAAAAATCTTCTATTTATACAGCATAAAGTTGATGATGGAAGAGAAAATTCATATATTTGAATAATATTACGATCAATTCTATCTTTATTTAATGTTTGGGGTTTTTGATCTCCACGCCACATTATGCTATACCCCAGGGAAATTCACACAAATATAGTATGGCCATAAATATAACATACACAAATAATTATATGAAATTAGAGCTTTACAGGAAATGCTACACTGCCTGGGAATCCAATATCTCAAATATTCCCTGATAGATTTATCACAATTATCTGTGATTCATGGCTTAAAAAACTGATAGGTTTCTTCATTATGACTTCTTTAGTAAGAACTGTCAAGAATGATATATTGACAACTGTTCATTTTGATTTTATTACAGATGGCTTATTTCAGGCCATAGTTTTCAAGAAACAGCTGTGAGAATTTCCAGGCATCCCTTCAGTCCAAAAAATTGGTTAGCTTTTAGAGAGTTAAAACAAAGATGATGTAGAGACAATTCATAATCAATACCTTCTTGCCTAAAGTAAACTAAACAATTATATGTGTGCATATATGAGCATTAGGGATCAGATCCTGCAATTAACATGAGCCTCTGCTCCTGAACAAAGCCCCACTGATTTCATATTAGTGGATATGATGGCAGGATAGGGTCTAGAAGAATAAAATACAATAGTTTGTAAAAACAAAATGCAACCAATCAAAATACAGTTTACTTTACTCTCCTCAGATATGTTGATTGGATCCTAAATGCAAGGTATCATTTCTCTCTCTGAATGACAAATCTGTAAGATACCCATACCTTGAAACATAAGCATCAACCCACAACACTGAGTTTGCTGTATATTCTACAAAATATTCATTCAATAAAATTACTTGAACAAGCTTTCAGATCAGATATGACTAATAATGTATTCAACCAAACCATAAATTTGGTCAAATAAAGCAAAACCCCCAACCTCCCACCCCTCTCCTCCTATCCAAAACAAAGCTCTGGAATAAATTCCAGAAATGGATAAAAACTGGCTAAATTTGTCATTTACCATATACAATAATTAGAATTCAACCATCTCTGACACAAAGTTTTGGGCCCAGTTTGGCATGTATGGAAAGCAGATTCAACATATTCAAAAGAAAAAACCCCACACTATGGTAGGTTTGAAATATGCTCCTTGCATCAGAAGAATAGTATTCTTATCCTAAACCGTCATTCAGGAAGCTTCAGTTTATACTGCAATTCTTAGAAAATAAGTTCATTTGTCAAAGATCTTGTTGTTCTCCTGATGAACTGGTATTTGTCATTAAACACAGGGCTACATGAGGAAGTGGACTGCATGTCTGCACAGAGGGGAAATAAGTCCCACACTTACGCTCCAACACAGCATCCATGAAGAGGTGGGGCGTGGGTGGAGCCTTGGTTCTACCCTCAACAAGCTGACAAGCATGACTGAGCTGGCAGGGTGGGTGGACTAGTAATTTGCTGCTGGCAGGCTCTGAACTACTGGGCTCTTTCTGCTGCTGAAAAGAGAACTCTTTTTCTGAAGAGGAGAACTGAAAATTACATTTATGAGGACTGGTGCCAAACAGAGATTTGAGGATTCTCTGTCAGGGATTAAATTCAAATATAAAACTAATGATACATAAAATAATGTAATTGATAATTATGGCTAGATTTGGAAGGATTTGATTTGTAAATGTCAGTAAATGTTGATTTTATTGAACACACACAAACTGACAAAATATTTCCTCAATAACAATCTAAATGTATAGATAGGATTTTTTTTTTTAAAAAAAGCTGCTTGAGATCTAATTAGAGTTGAATGTAAGGATGTTTACTTTGTATATTTTGTCATATGATGTGGACAATTTATGCTTTAGTGGTTATAAAGGTTTAACTTTTTTATATCTCAGTGTCTACTGTAATTAAATGATTATTGTCTGCCTCCCCATTTTCTCCCCCCTTGTAATTCCTACAACTGTGAAAATTAAAAAAAAAATGCTTAAATGAATGCTGATATTATCTGTGGAAATTATAAAATTATAAAATCAAATTCTGCCAAGCCCGCATATGATCAAGTACAGCAACATATTATTAAGGTTAAGACATAAATCATTAAAAGCAAGAACAAATATAGGAGTGAGTCCCAAAAAGTACAGTATGTGACCCAGCTGGAGAAGGATAAAGGTTAAGAGGGTTGGATATTTATCTGGAGCTTATCTTGGACAGTAAATTGAGCTGGAAAGTTAGTGAGATCAAGCTTGCTTTGGAGATTTCCACTGCTGCTTGCTTTCAGATAGGTTAGAAATTAATGTGAGACTAGCCCTTCTTGCAGTACTGATAATGATCTTAAATAGAGCCTTTCATCTCAAAATACTTTACAAACTTCACTAACTGGAATATCAACTCATTTCACCCAACACTGAAAGGTAGCCACCTGAGACATGAAACACCACAAATGTTTAACCACACATAATGCAACTATACAACAGTTTAGAGTAATTCATGTCACTTCCTCAGCTGCTGTACATCTCATAGCTCCATTAATTTCAATGGTGTTTCTAGATGGAATAAAGCTGTCCCCCTAGTTTACCTTTATTTAGGAGACCCTGACTCAATTCCTCACAGAATATAGTGTCAATTTCCTTCCAAACTATCTTGCTTTAGTAGTTTTGTGTGTCTTTCAACCTTGCCATCATTTTTATGGATTAATTAAAGACAGTCTGAGTTACTGTTCCTCATGTGCATTAGAAGCCCATAAACCCTATACATGCTTTCAGTAAATTTCCTCTTTTATAACCACTACCAACTGTAGTTAGCTCTCAAACGACCAACATCTCCCCAAGACTGACCTTTTCCTCTGAAAGGCTTCTGTACTCATGTGCTTCATGGCCTCCATAGTTTTATCTTTAACTAATACACTTTCATGCTTGTTGTCAGGGGTTCCTTCCCCACTCTGAATTCTAGAGTACAGATGTGGGGACCTGCATGAAAGACTCCCTAAGCTTATTTCTACCAGCTTAGGGTAAAACTTCCTCAAGCCTCAAACTTTTTGCCTTTGGAGGGTACACTGCCACCACCAAGTGATTTAACAAAGAATCAGGGAAAGGACCACTTGGAGTTCCTATTCCCCCAAAATATTCCTCCAAGCCTTACACCCCGTTTTCTGGGTAGGCTTCAGAATAATATCCTAACCAATTGGTTACAAAGTGATCACAGACTCAAACCCCTGCCTCTTCAGATCATAGAGAAATCAGTCAGGCTCTTAAAAGAAACAAAACTTATTAGAAAGAAAAAAGGTAAAAGAAGCACCTCTGTGAAATTAGAATGGAAGATAATCTCACAGGCAGTCAGATTCACAACATAGAGAATCCCTCTAGGCAAAACCTTAAGTTACAAAAAGACACAAAAACAGGACTACACATTCCCTCCAGCACAGCGAATTTCACAAGCCAAAAACAAAAGAAAATCTAATGCATTTTCTAGCTAGATTACTTACTAACTCTATAGGAGTTGAATTGCTTGCTTCTTTGATCTGTCCCCGGCAGAGGCCTCACACAGACAGACAAAGCCTTTCCCCGCCCCTCCAGATTTGAAAGTATCTTGTCCCCTGATTGGTCATTTTGGTCAGGTGCAAGCCAGGTTACTTGATCTTCTTAACCCTTTACAGGTAAGAGGATTTTGCCTCTGGCCAGGAGGGATTTTATAGCATTGTATACAGAAAGGTTGTTACCCTTCCCTTTATTTTTATGACACACACCCCAAATCACAGATAGCGTGACACACTGGTTGTGATTTCTTCCTGGAGCTCTAGGAGAGAACAGAATTAATAAGACACATGCATCTCTAGATATACTACTAACTGTATAAAGACTAACAATATTTTCCACATTTCAAGGATGATTTTAACCAGTTAATTCTGGGAAACTTTCATGGGAGAGTGCATCAGCCACTTTGTTAGAAGTTCCTGAAATGTGTTGTATTTCGAAATCAAAATCTTGGAGAGCTAAACTCTACCGAAGAAGTTTTTAGTTATTTCCCTTGGAGGTATGAAGCCGCGTTAGCGCAGCACGGTCGGTTTGCAGGTGGAAACACCATCCCCAAATATATGGGCGTAGCTTTTCCAGAGCACAGACAATGGCATAACATTCCTTTTCACTGATTGTCCAGTAGCTTTCCCTCTCAGACAGCTTCTTGCTGAGAAACACGACAGGATGGAATTCTTGATTCGGTCCTTCCTGCATTAAGACTGCTCCCACACCACGCTTGGATGCATCTGTGGTTACTAGGAATGGTTTGTCAATGTCTGGGGCCCTTAGCACAGGGTCAGACATGAGTGTCGCTTTAAGCTAGTTAAAGGCCTTCTGACACTCATCAGTCCACTGAATTGCACTGGGCTGTTTCTTTTTGGTTAGGTCTGTCAGTGGGGCTGTGATTTGGCTGTAGTGTGGTACAAATCACCTGTAATATCTAGCCAAGCCTAAGAAGGATTGGACCTGTTTTTTTTTTTTTTTTTACTTTGGGACAGGCCTCTTTTGGATAGCATCCACCTTGGCCTGTAGGGGGTTGATAGTTCCTTGACCCACCTGGTGTCCAAGGTAAGTCACTCTGTTTAGGCCTATTTGACACTTCTCAGCCTTAACAGTTAGTCCTGCCTCCCTTATGCTCTTGAAAACTTGTTGTAGATGCTCCAGGTGTTCTGCCCACGAATCAGAAAATATGGCCACATTGTCCATATAGGTGACTGCATATTCTCTCAATCCCTCTAGGAGACCATCTACAAGTTTTTGGAAGGTGACGGGTGCATTTTGCAGCCCGAAAGGGAGTACATTAAATTCATACAGCCCGACATGGGTGATGAAGGCTGACCTTTCCTTGGCGGATTCGTCTAGCGGTACCTGCCAGTACCCCTTGGTTAAGTACAAGATGAACTGGGCATGTCCCAGTTTCTCCAATAGTTCATCTGTGTGTGGCACTGGATAGTTGTCTGGGCGAGTTACCGCATTTATCTTATGGTAGTCCATGCAAAAAAGTATCTCCCCATCTGGTTTGGGAAATAGAACCCACTGGAGATGCCCATGCACTGCCAGAGGGGTGGATTACACCCATCTGTAGCATATTCTGGATCTCCGATTCTACAGCAATTTTAGCTTGAGGAGACACCTGATAAGGTTGGGCTCTAATTGGGTGAGCATTAGCTGTGTCAATGGAGTGGTATGCCCGTTCGGTCCGTCCTGGGGTGGCTGAGAACATCGGCACATAGCTAGTGCATAGCTCCTTGATCTGCTTTCGTTGCATATGCCCAAGGGACATGGAGAGGTTCACCTCTTCCACGTCACCATCACTTTTCCCTTTGTAGTAGACACCTTCAGGATACTCAGTGTCATCTTCTCCCTGGGGTGTAAACTGACAAACCTTTAATTCTCTGGAATAAAAGGGCTTTAGACAATTAATATGGTACACCTTAAACTTTCAGTTTGAGGTGGGGAATGCTATGAGATAATTAACAGCTCCCAGGCACTCTTGGACCATGAATGCTTCCCATGACGCTTCCATTTTATGGGCCTTGAGTTCATTTAAGACCATGACTTGGTCCCCTACTTTGAAGGAACGCTCTCTGGCATGTTTATCATACCAGGCTTTTTGCTCTTTTTGAGCATCCTGTATGTTTTCTTTAGCAAGGGCTAAAGACGTTCAGAGGGCGTTTTGTAGGTTGGTTACAAAGTCCAGAATGTTAGTTCCTGGAGAAGGTGTAAACCCCTCCCATTTCTGTTTCACCAACTGTAATGGCCCCTTAACCTCGCGCCCATATACAAGTTCAAATGGTGAAAACCCTAAACTGGGATGTGTACAGCTCTGTAGGCAAAGAGCAACTGCTGCAACACTAGGTCCCAATCATTGGAGTGCTCATTTACGAATTTATGTATCATGGGTCTCAAAGTCCCATTAAATTTCTCCACCGGGCCATTTGTTTGATGATGGTAAGGGGTGGCAATCAAGTGATTCACCCCATGAGCTTCCCAAAGGTTTTCCATGGTTCCTGCCAGGAAATTAGTTCCTGAATCTGTCAGGATGTCAGAGGGCCAAACTACCCTGGCAAAAATTTCTGTTAATGCCTGGCACACACTTTTAGCCCTGGTGTTGCTTAGAGCTACTACTTCTGGCCATCGAGTGGCAAAATTCGTGAAAGTCAGTATGTACTGCTTTCCTCTGGGTGTCTTTTTCGGAAAAGGACCCAGAATATCCACAGCTACTTGCTAAATAGAACCTCAGTTATGGGGAGTGGCTGAAGAGGGGTTTTGACCTGGTCTTGGGGTTTTCCCACTCTTTGGCATACCTCACAAGACCGGACATAGGTAGAAACATCTTTGCCCATTCCCTCCCACTGGATGGACTTCCCCAAATGGTCTTTGGTTCTGTTCACCCCAGCATGGCCACTAGGATGATTGTGGGCTAAGCTCAAGAGCTTTACCCGGTACTTAGTTGGAACTACCAACTGTCTCTGAGGATGTCAGTTTTCCTGGTGTCTATCAGAAAGAGTTTCCTTGTATAAAAGTCCTCTTTCTATAACAAACCGGGATCGATTAGAAGAGCTGAGAGGTGGTGGGTTGCTCTGTGCCGCCATCCAAGCTCCCTGGAGGCTTTCATCTGCTTCCTGTTCAGTCTGGAACTGTTCCCTTGATGCTGGAGACATCAGTTTCTCACTGGATTGTGGACCTGGGCTTGGTCCATCGGGAAGCAATGCAAGTGATGGGGCTGTTTCCATTGAGTGTGAACCGCTCTCCGCTGGTGTACTATGTTGGGGTTCAGGCTCCAGCTGAGCCTCTTGTGTAGGGTTATCTGCTGCTGTTGCCAGTGCAGGCTTGATGGTGCCCTCTGATGTTGGAGCTCTAGATGGGTTTGCAAGTGCTGGACTCAGTGCTGGCAATGGTTCTGGTGCTGGTTGCTTCACCAGTTCCGGTTCGGGGACTGGCTTTGGTTGGGTTTCTGCGACTGGCTCCACTACGGCTGTTTCAGTCTTGGCAGGGGATCCGGTTCCACCACCTCTATCTGGGTCTCTGGTAACACAGATGGGGCGCTGGTGGAAGGCTCAGGAACAGGGATAGGTGGGAATGCTTGCTTAGTCTGGCTGCGGGTGACCATTCCCACCCTCCTGGCCAGCTTCACATGGTTGGCCAAGTCTTCCTCCAGCAGCATGGGGATGGGATAATCATCATAGACTGCAAAAGTCCACGTTCCTGACCAGCCCTTGTACTGGACCGGCAACTTGGCTGTAGGCAAGTCAAAAGAGTTTGACTTGAAGGGTTGAATTGTCACTTGGACCTCTGGGTTGATTAAGCTGGGGTCCACTAAGGAAGCGTGGATAGCTAACACTTGTGCTCCGGAGTCCCTCCATGCTGTAACCTTTTTCTCACCCACACTCACAGTTTCCCTCCACTCTGAGGGTATCTGGGAGGCATCTGGACCTTTGGACCTTCGGTGTGACCCTGGTGCAATGAACTGTAATCTGTTGGGGTTCTTGGGGCACTTGGCCTTTACATGCCCCAGCTCATTACATTTAAACCATCGCCCAGCTGACTGGTCACTGGGGTGAGGTGGGCTGCTGGAGAATGGGGTGGTGGAACGATAAGGTGTCAGGGGTTTTCCTTGGGGTGTAATTGGAGCCTTGGGATGCCCCCGGTAGTAGGGTATGGTCTCAGAGTGTCCCTTCTGGTATCCCTTCTGGTGACCCGGGTTGTTCTTCTCTCCTCCCTCCACCCATTTTGTTCTGGTTTGCCCCACCTCTCTGGTCGTCTGGGACTGCTCGTATTGATCCGTATAAGAAGCAAGACTTTCTGCTGAGTCCATTTTCTTATCCCATAACCACTGTTTTACATCATCATTGGACATATTCAGGAACTGCTCCTGTATCATCAAATCCCACATTCCTTCAAAGCTAGTGAGGTATCCTTCCTTTGAGCCATTTATCAAACAGATCCTTCATCTGGTTTACATAAGCCACATTACTTAGTCCAGCCCCTCTCTCAAGGGCTCTAAACTTTACTCTGTAAGTTTCAGATGTAATATGAAATTGCTTCAAAACCAAATCCATAAATTTTCCATAGTCAGAAGCATCATCAATAGGCATCTTATTGAATATGGCCAGAGCTCTTCCAGTCAATTTTGCTACCAACGTGGTCATCTTGTGATAGTCAGGAATTTTATGTAGTGTGCACAGTCTCTCAAAAGTGAGAAAATATTCAGCAATATCACTGGATTCATCATACTGTGGACCTAGTCACTCCCATTTGTGGACTGTTGGGGAAGGATTGTTAGGGTTAGCTGGTAGATTTAGCTTAGCCTTTTCCAGACCTGAACACTTCAGCTCTAACTCCGCCTCCAAGGGTTTTGCCTCTTTCCTCTCCTCTGCTTCCAACTCCAAGCATTTTAAGGCTGTCTGTCTGTCATGCTCTTTTTGTCTCTCTTCAGCTTGTCTGTCATGCTCTTTTTGTTGCTCTTCAGCTTCAAATTTAGCTAATTCTCATTGCTGTTGGATGTGGTGTTTCACCATCCTAGCTTCCACTTACCTAACTCACCCAAGAGCTAAAAAGAAAAAAAAACCCTGCTTGTGAATTCCCAATTCGCTGTGTTGTAATCTGATGCCTTTGCCTCAAGCTGTTCCCAGATAACAGAAAAATCTTTTTTGTTATGCAGCTGCTCTGCCTTCAGGCAAAGGGACAGAACATGCAGCTCTAACCAGCTTTAAAAAACCCTCCCTGTTTTTCAAGCAGAGAGAAAAATTTGTCCTTTTAAAAATCCTGCTGTGCTTTTGGTTCAAAAATGATCCCACAGCTCTGCCACCATGTCAGGGGTTCCTTCCCCACTCTGAACTTGAGGGTACAGATGTGGGGACCCACATGAAAGACCCCCTAAGCTTATTTCTACCAGCTTAGGGTAAAACTTTCCCAAGCCTCAAACCTTTTGCCCTTGGAGGGTACACTGCCACCACCAAGTGATTTAACAAAAAATCAGGGAAAGGACCACTTGGAGTTCCTATTCCCCCAAAATATTCCTCCAAGCCTTACACCCCATTTTCTGGGGAGGCTTCAGAATATTATCCTAACCAATTGGTTACAAAGTGATCACAGACCCAAACCCCTGTCTCTTCGGATCATAGAGAAATCAGTCAGGCTCTTAAAAGAAAGAAAACTTATTAGAAAGAAAAAAGGTAAAAGAAGCACCTCTGTGAAATTAGAATGGAAGATAATCTCACAGGCAGTCAGATTCACAACACAGAGAATCCCTCTAGGCAAAACCTTAAGTTACAAAAAGACACAAAAACAGGAATACACATTCCCTCCAGCACAGCGAATTTCACAAGCCAAAAACAAAAGAAAATCTATTGCATTTTCTAGCTAGATTACTTACTAACTCTATAGGAGTTGAATTGCTTGTTTCCTTGATCTGTCCCCGGCAGAGGCCTCACACAGATAGACAAAGCCTTTCCCCGCCCCTCCAGATTTGAAAGTATCTTGTCCCCTGATTGGTCATTTTGGTCAGGTGCGAGCCAGGTTACTTGATCTTCTTAACCCTTTACAGGTAAGAGGATTTTGCCTCTGGCCAGGAGGGATTTTATAGCATTGTATACAGAAAGGTTGTTACCCTTCCCTTTATTTTTATGATACTTGTGCTCAACAGAAATGGCCAAAAGGTCTTTAATTGACCCTTACAGAATTAGATACCTGAGGACTTTGTTGATAGTATTCTGCTTTTCTGTATATTTCCTCATTTTAATATTATTCTGTCATGAGGCCAGACAGTAATATCTTCCTGATCACTGAGAACTTACAGGTTGGTATGGAATGGTTGGTATGGAATTCAAGCAGGGAACAGATGGGAGTTAGAGATATGGGAGGACATTAAGAAGACAAAAGAAGGAAGGACAGATGGTAATGGAAGTTATATGTAAGGAAGAGCCGAACAAAACACGGGACATGGGAATAGTATGGATGGGAATAAATGCAAAATAAGCCAGGAGAGAAGAAGTAGATGAGAAGGGCAGAGAACACAGGGAATGAGAGAAAGAGAACAGAAAGCAAAGGGAAAGGTGTAGAATACTGAAAAGGTGTTGCTGTGTAATGGAAGAGGAGCAAAGGGGAAGTTAAGTAAAAAAAAAAAGGATTAGCTTCTATTTCTGAAGACTTAATTTTCAGATAGAAACTTTTATAGAATTCCCAGATTAGAACAATTTAGGTTTTTACATCCATTTGAGCAAAGAGGGGATTTCTGCATGCTTGCTTAAACATATTCTTTTTTCACATACAAAGATCTTCATTTACACTTAACTGGTAAGATATAAGTAAACATTTATCATTAAGAGATACCAGAAAATGTTTAAGTGCATTTTTGTGTTAAAGAATATGAAGATAGCACCAGTCTGGATATTCAGTGCTCATAGTAATTGTGGTTGTGCTGACTCAAAAGGATTTCTAATTGTAAGGGTTTATAATTCAGTGGGTTATATTTTACTCTTTAATCTTATTAACTCTTAGGTCAGTAGCAATGAGTGTTCTGCACTGAGGACCTGTAGGTGAGTACACTCTTTTCAATCCCATAGCTCCCTCTTCCAGTGTTGTTTTGCTCCCTTATTCTCCTGAACAAATTCTGTCTCATGCTTCATGCCTGTCTCACCTTTCTGCCAGCCAAACTTCCTTGGATAATGCAACACTCTATTCATGGACAGTTCTTCCCTGTCCTAATCTCATCACCAGATGCACTCAGCCTTCTGTCCCAAAATCCTGTGTGACAGAAGGCTGGGATTGTGGGCCAGGTATTGTGAGTAATTCCATGAGGAAGGGTGACCATAGCCTTTCATGAACCAATAGTCTATCATCTCAGTATCCTGTCTTCTGACAAAAAGAAAAGGAGTACTTGTGGCACCTTAGAGACTAACCAATTTATTTCAGCATAAGCTTTCGTGAGCTACACCTCACTTTATCGGATGGATTCAGTGGACTTTCTGTATCTGTACGAGTTTTTTCATGAAGTTGATAGATTTCCACTCCATACAGCTAAATGCAGTGCCTTGCATAATGACAGGTTTCAGTAGCCCACTGAATGCATCCGATGAAGTGAGCTGTAGCTCACGAAAGCTTATGCTCAAATAAATGTGTTAGTCGCTAAGGTGCCACAAGTACGCCTTTTCTTTTTGCGAATACAGACTAACACGGCTGCTATTTTGAAACCTGTCTTCTGACAGTGACCAGTGCCTGGTGCTTCATAGGGAATGAACAGAACAGGCAGTCATGGAGTGATCCATCACTTGTTGTCCACTCCCAGCTCTGGAGGATAGGGACACCAGAGCATGGGGTTGCATCCCTGACCATCTTGGCTAGTCATTGAAGGACCTATCTTCCAAGAACTTATCCAATTCTTTTTTGAACTCCGTTATACTTTTAGTCTTAACAACAACCCCGTGGCAATGAGTTCCACAGGATGATTGTGTGTTGTGTGAAGTACTTCCTTTTGTTTGTTTTAAACCTGCTGCCTATTAATTTCATTTGGTGACCACTGGTTCTTGTGTTATGTGAAAGAGTAAGGAGATCTGATGTGGAAGGGGAAAAAAAGAACTCCCATAAATAGTTCCTGAAGTTAAATCAGAAATTATAGGTTGAAGATACAGTATTAGGTTTATGGATTAAGTAAAGCTTCTGCTTTTGAGGAGAACCCATTTGTGGCTACAGTGATGTGTAAGCCAGTGTCTGAATGAGCTCTCATCTGACATCTAGTGATGAACTGGGAGCAATGACTTCAGGAGCAGACTGTATTTGCATAGATACACCTCACACCTACTCTGCTTAGCCATTTGGAGCTGCTTTGCTAAAGTGAACAGTTTTGTCTGGTTCTGTTTCAATTCACTTTAGTTTTCAATGCATTGGTAATGAATGTTTTATGCTTCATTGCGTCTGGATCTTCTGCCACATAAGTTCTCACTCTGACACAGGGTTAATTAACAAACTCCAGCTTTATTGTGGCTGCTTACAACATGGCTTCTTCAGCCTCCTGGCTTCTCAGATGGTTCCCCAGGTGGTGTTGCTTCCAAACATCCTCCCCACCCCAGGAAACAGTATGCTTCCCGAAGGTGTCTGCAATAACTTTCATATTGATACTTCCCTTCTCTTTTAAAGAAAACTGTCAAATATCTCAGCAATAACTGATATAATCTAACATATCCATTTCAGATCTGATGGTTCTTGAAGTTACTGCGTTCATCACCTTATCAGTTTGTCTAGCTATATACCTGTGCTTCTAGTATGATATGGTTCACTGGTGCTTCCCTGATGCTGTCTTCCTCCAGTCTGGTCAGCCACAAGTCTCTAGACTTGGTGTTGCTGGAGTCTTCATCAAAAGGCCCTCTTCCTCGTGTTGTCCACTTCTAACAACTCTGGCTTGGGATTCTCCTGCTGTAGAAGTCTAAGATGTATGTTGTCCATACTGTCCTCAGAGGTTTCGTGACCCATGCATTACTTGATATGATCTTTTGTTTCCATTTGTGTCACTGTAGCTTTTTGCCAGAACTCATCCTGTTTTGTTAATGGTTGTATATGTGCTTTATCACCTGGCTCCAGATCTGTCAGGCTTCACACTGATCTGTTGTAATAATATGCTTGTCTCTTTCATTGATTTCTCAGTAGTTCATCAAGTGAAGCACCTGAGTCCCCAACTTCTGACAACCTTCTGCTTGTTGTAAAGAGTGTTTTTGTTCTCCAGTTCATCAATCTCTGGGCCAAATTAGAATTTAGGACTTGCGAGGGAGTATTCCTGTGATCCAGTAGTGCTAACTATGGGTCAGCCTTTGCAGTTTTTGTTTTTTTCAACAGTTTCAAAAATTTCTTAATAGTTTGTGCTGCCAATTCTACTTTCCCATTGCTTTCAGGATTTCTGAACTTCCAGAACTCTCCTGAAACAAACTGGGGTTTGTCATCAGAAGACATGATATCTAGTATCTCATACCATGCAAAGTGTACTTTTATTTTCTGTATGACTATCCTAGACTTATTCTAGATCAGGAGTCCAGTAAATAGTCTATCTCCTATCACAATGTCCTCATATTCACTATTTGTTTCTGTATGTACCCTGGATTGGTTTTTCTTCTCACTGGACACACACTTGGCGGCAAAATGATTAAATTTGTCACAGATATGGCATTTTCCCTCTAAGCTGGGCACTTCTCTTTCTTTCTCATATGTTTTCTCCCACAACACTTGCATGCGTGTGTATCATTTTCATCTACTTATGTTGTATCTTGTTTCGCTTACTCTTTCTTATGTATTGCATGGGCAATTTCTGATGACTGCCCTTCCAGGATTTTAATTCTCTCTTTGGATAGCTCTGCAGCCCTGCATATCTCCAAGCTTTTCCACAAAGTTAAGGCAGCTTTCCTCAGCAACTGCTCTTGTATTTGCGAGTCTTGTATCCCACACACTATACAGTCTTTTATCGATGAATCTTTAATATTTCTAAAATTGCCACTGGCTGCTAGCCCTTTTAAATTGGTGCTGTAGTCATCTATATCCTCTCCAGCTGCTTGATTCCGAATAAAGAAATAATATCTTTCCACTGTTTCATTCTTCCTGGGGTTACAGGGAGTATCAAAGCAGCCCCGCTATTGCTTCTTAAGTGAGTTGAGCTTGGGGAATTTCTGCATACAGAGTCTCACTTATCTCTCTTCCCCTTTCTCCAATCAGGTAACAAAACAGCTTTATTTTCAAAGCATCTGCCCTAACAATATCTACATAGAGGTTGTATTCCCCTTTACAGCTCTTCCAAACCTGAGCTAATTTCTTAGCTTGCAGGTTTAAAGTCCCTGGAGGCTCAGGCCCTCTGTTATCAGCCTTGCCTTGTAAAACAAACTGTACTCCCTTCTAGAAGTATTCTGCTCTTTGCAGTGGAGCTCTGAGTGGTCTCTCCTTTTGTCTAGGACTTAATTACCACTGCCACTATGATTTATGCTTCATAGTGTCTGGATCTCCTGCCATATAAAATCTCATTCTGACACAGGGTTAATTAACAAACTCCAGCTTCATTGTGGCTGCTTACAACATGGCTTCTTCAGCCTCATGACTTCTCAGCCAGTTCCTCAGGAGGTGTCATTTCCAAACAGTTCCCCCTAGAAAAGCATATGCTCCCTGAATGTGTCCGCTAGCAGTTTCATATTGAGTCAATAAAATGTTGTTATCCTTATTGTATGAATAAAGGGCAGCAGAACTGTGATTAGCAGGTCCTGATTGTGGGGGATCACTCTAAACTGCCCCTAACTTGCTAAACAGGGAATAGGGATGCCTAATAACAGAGCGAGTGAGAGGGGGTGGGAACAGGTGTTCCTACCAGATGGTGTGGACTCTGCCTCAGGAGTCCTAGACACCATTTGATTCTCTTGTCTCCAGTGTTTAAAGGCAGAAATGATTGGATTCAATTGATAATCCTTGTTTCTGTTCAGTCATTCCCAGAGCTGAAGTCATTGATGAGCAGGTCTAAGGGCTAAATTTTAGTCCTGGTGGGGGGACAGAGTTGCAATAAAAAACAATGAAGAGGCAACAGCTGAGGGGTTCCCTACTGTCCATGGAAATCACTAATAGCTGGGCTCAGCGGTGAACCGTCAGCAGTGATAACAGCAGCAGAACTGAGCAGAAGTAGAGGTTGCAGAAAATGGCAAGCGGCAGCAGAGATAGCAGCAAGAGCAGCAGAGCGTAGCAATCACAGCAGAATTCAGTGGCACACAGGGAAAAAGATAACAGCAGCAAGCCAGTTGCAGCAGCAGGAGCAGCTGCAGCAGAGACATTGCTCATTGCGCTCCCCCTCCCAGGGGTGGAGTGAACCCATGCACTTCTGAACTTTGGGTCCTTGCTGACCCAGGATAACTAACTGTGGTGGGGGGCTGCAGCAGAGGGAAAGGGGAGTGGTGTGTTAAAGGGACCCTTGTTTGTTGAAATTTCACACCTCCAGGTGGGAAATTGAGGCAAAGGACATTGCCCAACATAATGTGGGGTGGGCACTTGCTTATGGTTACAGCTTTTAAAGCATAGTTATGGTGTTTTCCCAAATTAATGCTTTCCATTTTAATACATTTTCTTTTATTATACAGAGACCCAGAGCTTGTGAGTGGGGAAGTATTGCCTCTTAGTGCCACCCAGGAGTGGTGTTTAGTTTTCCCAGATTACTTGGTGGGGGCTCCAGCTGGGTCTGTTTTGTATTGCTAAGAGAAACCTGTAGCTATTGAACTCACCCCTTTTTGTTGCTGACTCCACCTGGCGGAACAGTTACAGATGCATTAGATTGGAACAGATATACAATTTAAGACATAACATTTGTTTTCAAAGTAGATGCATTCAACCTAATCTTATGCAGTATCAAAAATTCCATTTCCCCAGACTTTATGGTAATCTAAAGCATTTATGAATGGAATTTAAATCGGGATCTGGGCCAGTTTGTCCAAAATGTTAAATCATTATAATCTGTACACCTGGAAATGGAAACTTCAATGCAACTATCACTGTTCATGCTCCAATTTCTTCAGTGCCTATAATAAAGATCTAAAGAACATTGCTCTCACATTCCATACTACACCTTTGCCATGGCAAGCCTCAAAGCTGTGTTGTGTTTCATAAGGAAAAAAGAAGATGATTCTGAAATTATCATTCTAAAAGCTAACAGAAGGACATTTTCCAAATAATTTTTAATTTTGTAGATCATACTACTTGAAATTGTAGTATGTGAAAAAGATATTCAGCATACATTGAATCCCTTTCTGGTAAAATTTTCCAAATGTTTAATATAAAGATATGTCATATCACTTATGCTCAGAACAATTTAGAAGTAAATTCTGAGAAGTTATAATGATATGTGTGCTCTAGGTTTTCTTTTACAGGTTTCTTTGATATTTTTTTTTAAATAATAAGAAACATGAAATTTTGAACAATCTGTACAATCTAAAATCCATCTTTCTTCTTGTATTTAGGAATTTGTAAACCATATATATTTTTTCAGCTAAACAAGGTACTTATCTTGAGAGATAAAATAATAGTTAAAGCTTGCTTAATTTTGCAGCTCAATGTAAAATTCATGCAAACAGATTTCTTAGAACTAGATGGAAACCAACCACAAATTCAAACAGCTAATAATGGGACTTTGTATTAAAATAAATTTCTGCAATGTATTCTGTTTGTTTATTTCAGTATTCATTAATTTATTTTGGATTTGTTTTGTTCACACTGTTCGGACAAATGCTTCCTTTACTGTGAAACCTGTAAGAGGAAGCAGTCAATATATCTGATAAGAGGAAACTTTAATCCAGATATTTTCAAGGTCTCAGGTGTTCCAACTGAAGAAAAATCATACTTTTGTGAGAGAGCTCTACTTTGTGTGTGTGTGTGTGGTTAAATTATGTGTCATTTAACCTTCAAAGTTGTCAACTATTCTAATGGAAATGTCACCTGTGTTATGAGTTCAGCAGGTCTCCCAGTGCTGCTGCTGCTGAAATTATATAAACATGAGACACATACCTCATAAGGACATTTAGAATAGTTGGACAAGAAAAGGTCATTTGGCCCAGCATGCCTGTACTCTTTAAATTTAGCTCAATTTCACATCCCTGTTCAATATTAAAGAACTGAAAATGAATATTCTCATTAGAGCGCTACAAAATATTTGACTTTAATTTCAAGCATACAAAATGTGTCCTTTGGTGAGTTCAAGGAGCTTCCATAAAACACTTCTTGTTAGGGAGGCACACTTATGTGTGTGTGTCAACCACAACATATTTCTTTTCAGTCTCTGTGTGCAAAAAATTAATTGCAGGTTTTTGTGCTACATTTTGATTCTCAGGCTAGGGTTGCTGGGTTTCATTGCATGGAATTTCTTTAGGCTCCCTAAATGGCTAGGCCTACCCCATATGATCAGAGAAGGGCAGGAGAACATGTGTTTTGATTTGTTTTTTCAGGCCTGTGTGAGTGGTTGCAAGGAGGAGACCCTCTGTCCCCATTATGTCAGAGTTGGGAGCGGGTCTATTGTTCACCAAAGACTTTCTACCAGGATAGCAAGCAAGTAACTAGACCTCTTCCTCAGAAACACAACACAAGGTAGAGTACCTGTGTGGAAAGGGAATCTTGAGATAAGGTCAGTAACACTTCCTGTTGGGGAAGAGGGACTGTGTGATGATGGATGATCGGGGGACCAAGTAGGGTACACCACATTTTTAGATAGTTCAGATAAGCACCAACATTTTTGGATATTTATCCAGATTGAACTCCAAAGGCATGATTCTCCCTTGTGTCTAAGTTCCATAAAGTGCAGGTGAGAGGTGAGGGGGCTGTCAGGAAATTAGTTAGAACAGTCCAGGAGCTCCTCTAACTTATACAAGCTGAGGATCAGTGAGGAGCAGCAGATGACCATCATATGTCTGCTTACCCTCTTCCTTCAGCATGCTCTCTATGGTGTGAGTGGAATGTGGCTGACACAGCAGCTGGTGCTGCAAGCTTTATACCTGTGGAGAATTCCATTCCACAAGGTAAATTCTTCAGTGGCCATTTATAGCCAGACTCCAGAGTTTGGCTGAAACCAAGAATCTAACCCTGAATGTTTTGTACATGGATAGGTACAACTGCCTTCAACTCTTCTTTTGATTCCCATTACTTTGAATGTATATATACATATGGTTTGTCACAGAAACTCACTTTGTTCCCTGAAATACCTTTGGTACCCTGCTGTGGAGAGGACCAACTTATTTGTTCCTGATGCTTCTAGCTCCTGGATGATATTATTATTTTTTTAAACAAATTTGTTCATCTGAAACCCCTGTTAACTCTCTATTTGCCCTGGAAAGCCTGCACTGGTCATACTCAGTAATTCTCTGACTACACATTACAATCAAAAGTGTAGGGATTCTGGTGGGGGACAAGTGCAAAAGCAACAGAGACAGAGTTAGGCAGATGGCCTTTCTAATTCTGTCCTTTCTGCCCCTGTGCAACAGGTGCATACATCTGCTAGCATCTGTATGGCTGGCATTTCCTTTTTAGGGCAAGTTTACAGGGGAAAGTTATACTGGAACAACCTAAGATGCGAATAACTGATATAGTTAAACTGGTATACTCCTCTCCTCATGTAGACATTTACTCCAGTATTACAGTGATTTTTTTTCAGATTAGCTTATATCATTTGGGAAGGAGTTTAAGCCCAATTTACCCCTCAGCCCCTGCTACAAACACTCTATTATTGGAATAAGGGTTACCCCAGAGGGGTTTACACCAGTATAATAATAATAATTAATAATGGATTAACTATACTGGTAATAATGGTAAAACTTTCCTGTGGAGAAAAGCTCTTAATAGAGTATTGGTTTGGACTCCTATGCTTGAGATGCATCCTCACTACCACAATCCATCAGCATGGCAAAGATAATGGCTATTCTCCTTCTTGAATACTGTTCCTTTAATATTATTGCCTTTTCTTCTGACACCAGTGTCACATTCTGATACCAGTGTCACCCTTTTATCAAGCAGTAGCAGATGCCCTGGGCCTAAAAGGTCACCTTTGCAGTGGAGGAGATCAGTGACACAGAGTCTGGGTATATCCTAAGTGAAACATTTGTGAAAAACATGTCCAATTTTTATTGAAAAATTGTGAAAATCATTTTTTACCAGCTCTACCCACAGTCTGTGAGAGACCCCTGCACTAAGGATCTTTATGTCCACACTAGAGCCTTCCATTGTACCACAGTCAGAGAATTGGTAATGGTGGTTCTGATCCCATACTGTGAGGTGATCTTGTGTTCTAGGCCCAGTTCATTAAGATTCTTAGAGATAGAGACAGAGATCTTGAATATGATATGATATTCTCTAGGGAGCCAGTGCAATGTGAGGAATATAATGGAAAATAACATACCTAATAATATATGGTAAATATTAATGAGGACAGGGCAGTCATACTGAGCAATCTAGATTGTTTGGTAAGATGGGCCCATTCAAACAAAATACATTGTTGCTAAATGTGTGATCTTCCATTTGCCTGTATTACAAAGAATACAGGTCATACCTACAGAATGGGGAACTGTCTCCTGGAAAGCGGTGCCTCCGAAATACGATTTAGCAGTTAGAATAAACAGACAACTCACTCTGAGCTCCCAGTATGATGCTGTGGCAAGAAGGTCTAATCAGAACCTTGGATGTATAAACAGAAGTAGTGAATAAGAGGATGGAGATTATCATACCTCCATATGGGCATCATAAGACTAATACAGGAATCCTGCATACAGTTCTGGTGTCCATATTCCACAAAAAATGCTGAAATATTGACAAGGGTCCATAAAAGAACCATAAAAATGTTTTGAGGCTATAAAAATGCCGTACAGTAAAAGAGTTCAATCCTGTTTAGCTTTATAAGAACCTGTGATGGACATAAAGACCAAACAAATTTAAATTAGAAATTAGGTGCTTATTTTAACAGTGGGGATTAAAAACTAAAAGGGGAATGGTGGATTCTCCATCTCCTGATAGCTTCAAATCAAGACTGGAAGCCTTTCTGCTTTAATATGTGCTTTAATCAAACACAAGTTATTGGGCTCAAAGCAGCGGTAATTGGGTAAAATTCTATGGCCTGTATTATACAGGAGGTCAGACTAGATGATCCTAATATAGGCCTTAAAATCTATAAATTAATGAGCAGAGGACAGGTAACCTGTATTGCTGAGGAGATAGGTTGCTGCATTCTGCACCACTTGTATTTTCCTCAAGACTGTAGCTTTCACGCAAAGTAGACTGCTTTGCTCTGAAACTTCTACCCTACTATCTTACCTCCACCTCAGTTGCATCAGTAACTTCCTCTTAACTCTTCCTTGCTGCCCATTTCTTCCATTACAAAAAAGGGATGTACGAGAATGTATATATAATACATGTCCTCCACACTGTCTCAACCTCCTTCTGTTTTCATCACAAAAGAATCAATTCTAAAATAGCTATATTTTCACTTCCACCCAAAATTTTGCAAGCACAAAATGTGTGCAATGTCTTTCACGCTTCAACCCTAAACTACTCATTACTCCGACATTTTACAAGAAACACTATTTTGGAAGTGTGGAATCACTTTAAATGAAATTGAGATTTTGTGTATGTAAAACTTAACAACAAACAAATTCCCTTTATGTTCACACAACACTAATATTCTTCTTCAGAGAACTACACTGAAGAACTGAAAACAAGTCAGCTTAGTCCATTGACCTTTTCCCCTGCACCAAATACTCCAGATATCATCAGCTCTTACGACTTTCTGCTTTTTTCATCTCCCACCAACAAAACTACACCTTTCCAACCCCCATTCTCCTCATAAAAGAAGCAGAAAAAAATAAAAATGTTGTTAAATAACATTGTGATATTCAATCTATACGACACAGTGCAAATACACAACAAACAAGTTTTTGCTGTGCATTGAACAAATCTCTTATTTTCATTTTATTAGTTTGAACATTTAGATAATTAATTATGGAAGTACAGAAATCAGAGATGGAAAAGCCGTATTTGATAGGCCAGCTCTCAATATTGATTGCTCACGATAATAGTTTCTAATGTTTTGCTCAGGTTAGTTTTAATTGTCTTAAGTGACAGAGCTTCCATCATTTCCCTCAGGTGTTTATTCCACATTCTAATACATCTTGCTGTCAGAAAGTTTGGGTTTATTATTTTTTTACCCCTTGACATTCAAACTAAATTTGCTTATCAGTAGTATTTAATTGCCATCTTATTGTCACTTATTTGAGATGGTTTTAGCTATATTCTCTATTTATGCTTTGGGTCTGGGCAGAGGCAGAGAGAAGAGGAAGAAGTACCATACTGAACCTTAAGTTAAAATGTAAAGTGGTTTTGCTGCAGTTAAAAACTTTAAATGAAACACTTCAACAGTTTAACTGAGCCACTGAAAAGTAGCGTTTTTTTGCACATCATGAAGCGTCCACTCAAATTATAGAATGTTTTGACAATTCATAATTTGATCAGTTAACTATCAGGAAGTGATTTATGATGCTAATTTATAATCACCAAATATAATTGTATATTCTACATTGGTTATAGTATACCTCACTTTCAAAGTGTGAGCCATCGTTTTCTCAGAGGCAGGATTATCTGATGAAATTATATAAACTGAGTGAGAACACTCAGGTGCTACTCTCATTATCTGCATTAAGCGCCTCCACTTTATCGTTTCAAAGAGTAACCTAGACTGAGTCAGTGGGAGCCAGGCAATTAAAATATTGCAAATTCAGGTGTAGTTAACTACAGAAAATCTCTAAAATGTTCAGTCCCCATATACTTCAGTTCATAGCTTGAAGGGGGAAAGATTTTTCTTTTAAAAGGAAATTTTTCCATGAAAGGAAGACTCCTTTCATTAGAAAGCAAGTCCCAGCACCTTGATTGCCATTAGAAAACCTCAGTCCACCTCAGGCCTTAGCCAACACAGCTAGCTCAAGGGTTATCAACAACTCTGCAGACAGCTCTGAAGAAGCTGTGGTAGACCTAACAAAGTCAGCCTACAGATGTGAGGTATTTTACAGCACATGAAGGGATCCTGCTGACAATCCAGCTCAACTGGTTAAAAATTCCCCTATATGCCTGTTCTCAAATCTAGATTATATGATAGTTCTTACAAAAAATTAGTCTCCAGTGTAAGGGTTTACACTATTTGTTTCATTATCTGAATAAGGAGGGTGCATATTATGGAGCACAAGTTGAAGTGAGTGTCCCATTATAAACTTTTCAATGCTGCACACCCAAATTTCCCTCCAAAATAAAATGGCACATCTCATCCCAAGTAAAGTTTAAAAATCAAAAAATGAGTTTTAAAGTTAGTGTTTTAAAAATGTACCTGAAGTCCACTTTTGAACTTGTTTCTGACATATTTGGTTCATAGTATCTCCAAAGTGTCTTCACCTAGAAATTCCAATTTGTTTGTACTGGCTTTGCTGAAGAGAAGCAACTTTTAGCATTTTTGAGATGGTTTCTTCTTCTTCATCATCAATCATCATCAACTGAGACATATATTTTGCTATGCACATACATAGTAAAAGATTGTCTTATCAAACAAGGCAGAAAAAGGGCAGTATGGGAAAGGGAGATTTGGTTACAGCAGTTGCTTCCTAGCATAGCCGTCTGAATGCTTAGCAATGCAGGCACCAATAACATATCATTTCAGTGTTTTGATACGTTCACTGACTTCTGGTGGTGTAAAAGACTAGCTCATAGGCATGGGAACCAGAGGTTCGGGGATTGCTGCAGCACCCCCAGGTTTTACAAGGGGCTCTGCTCCCAGCCCCATACGTGGGGTCCATGCTTGGGGCTCTGCTTCTGCCCCCCCCATGTGGGGTCTCAGCTGCAGGCTCTGCTCCAGGCCCCACACGTGTGCCGCTAGCCCTGCACCCAGGGTCCCAGCTGCTGGCCACGCACCTGGAGTTCTGGCTGCCGGTCCCATGCCTGGGGTCCTGGCTGCTGGCCCTGTGCCTGGTGCTCCATTCCTGGCCCCATGCCTGCCTCCAGCTGTGGTCCCAGCATTGGCCTCCTTACCCCGTCCGGTTCCCCAACCCTTCCTGGAGACACAACCCTGCTCCCAGTCCCACCTCTGGGGTGGGGGCACAGGCAGGGGTAAGGGGGTTGGTTTTCAACACCTTCAATATTTAAAAGTGTGAAAATATTAAAAGGACCAGCTTCAAGGTTTTTACAATCTAATAAGATGTTGTTGAAACCAGTTCAAGTTACCTGAGGGGCCAGCCAACTTTGCACGATTACAAACTTCCATGGAGCATCCACCATGACCCTTGATAAATTGTTTCAATGGAGAATTACTCTCATTGTTAAAAATTTACACCTTACTTTCAGTCTGAATTTGTTGACTTTCAACATCCAGCCATTGGATCATGTTATACCTTTCTATGCTAGATTAGGTCTATTATGCTAGGTCCATTATCAAATATTTGTTCCCCGTATGGAAATTTATAGATTATAATCAAGTCAACCCTTCATCTTATTTTTGTGAAGATAAGGCATGTTTTTAAATCAAGATAAATACACCAGGAATTATCTGGGGGAAGTTCTACATCTGTGTTATACTGGTGGTCAGACCAGATGATCACAATGGTCCTTTCCAGCTTAAAATTTATGAATGAATCTATTAATTGTAGTTATTTTTCATTGGGACAATTGAACTGTCAACCTCAAAAATTAAATTCCTGTGTAGAGGAGAAAGAACTTTCCGAGCAACTGGTCCATTATTATGGAATTCAATCCCAGAAAATATCAGGATGACGGATTCTCAGTGCCTACCAAGCAAATGCTAAACCCACTTCTTTGACTTAACCTTTGCACAATAAAAACACATTAACACCACATCAAAATCAATAAACACAGCCAAAATATATAATTGGATTCCAATCTCTCTTGACTGGGAGGAAGAGACAGAGAGAACACAAAATAGGTCTGTGAACACTGCATAATTTGGGAAGTCACAGCACCTGACTGGCTGCTTATTTTTTCCTTTTTCCCCTCTCACATACACAGCCTGAATCCATATCTGTGGGATAAGAAGGACTGGCTCAGTAGTGGTAGATCATATTGGCTGAGGTACATAGAGAAAGGGATATGGTGGGTGATGAATGGTTTGGTGGGGGAGAAGGGATGGCTAAAGATATAGTAAATAACAACGGATAGTCCTGTGATATTTCATTTGTGTTTTGACTGCCTTCTATTGTTTGTCTGTCTTATTTATTTAAATTCTAAATTCTTTGAATGGGGAATGTGTCTATCCGTTTGGAGAGTTCCCAAGCCAATGGGGCCCCTGTTTTATTTGGGTTATTTAGGCATGCAGTAAAACAAATATTGAATAAAAGTATAGAAATAATAATGAGCTGTGAGTAACCGGCTGACAGTAGAGTTTGCAAACCTCCCAATGAATTTAATCAGAATATATAACTTTCCCTTCTATTCTCTAATTTGCTTTTCGGTTTGGAAAATTTCAGTGACATCTGATGAGTTTCTGTTGCCCTATCTCTCTCTCTCTCTATCTCTCTCTCTCTTTCCCCCCATTGCAATATTCAAATGTAACACTTGCAATAATCATGTCATAAAAAGAAAGATTGGTTTCCAAATGTTTTTTTCCAGTATCCTGAGAGAGCAGATGGTGGAAAAAGAGGGTCTCACTCTTGGCTGCTCATTGGAGCAGCAGAGAAGGAAGAAGGAGGGGAGTACTAGCAGCCGGGTCCCATCAAGCAAAAACAAGTTCCAGGAGAATGAGTCATAGCAAATGAGGGAGGGAAACAGAGTGTCCAGTTTCTTCATCTTATTTGTTACATGGAAGAGATTGACTGCACTCTTTCAGGGCTAGGTGTGAGGAAGCAAGATAGTTTTGTGTACTACGCAAAGGGTATATCAAATATAGCAGTTTTCAAAATTGCCTACAACCAAAATAAAAAATAAACCTATCCAAGGCATGCATGTGCAACTTCAACAAATTCTGCATTGGTGTCTTGGATTAGGGTGTAGTACCAGCACTTCCATATAAACAAAATGTTTTGGGGAACATTTATTGGCTTTTTAAGTTGCTTCTGTATAGATTTTAAAATTGACCATTCAGTTCCTCCACCACAATGTACACCTTATCAATAGATCTTAGTGTGTTATGGACAAACAGGCTGAAATCAAGTAGAGGAGTATGCAGAATCTATCTTTTGACCTAAGGTTCCTTCTGGTCACTTCTCTGTTCATTGCACCAAAACACGTTTGATTTGTTTTTACTCATGGTGAAAATGGATGAAATAGAAGTAATTCAAAGCAATTTTCTGGGCTTTTTGCAAATAGCCCAGATGCTCCTCTAGCTCAGTCTCATAGGGGGAAGCAAACTATGTCACAGCCGTCACCAAGGAAGGAACATGTAGGCATCTGCAAATTTTTGGGAGGGGTAGTTGACATACAGTATTTTCCTCTGGGGCATGTGTGAACAGCTGCACAGGAGATTAACACTTATTGTCTCAGCGTTCATTTTCTCTCTGTGGCTTCTATTTATCCCAGAGGTGGCTACCGTAGGGTAGAAATGGGTGCACAGCTTTTCAGGATGCCTTATAGAGGGAATGGATCCCCTCATGAATGTTTTGGGGTTTGGACTCGACCTCCCTGTAGATTCTTGAACTTGCAGAGTCTTCCCTGCCCTTTCTAATGCTTAGTTAGTCACAAACTATTTATATTTTTGAAAAAAATTAAAGCAAATTGACCCAGCTGTGTCTGACTCATCAGGTAGTGAAAATGTAACATGTTTCTGGCTTAATTCACACACAAATTAAGAGGATAACATACAGTGGAACAGATTTAAGTTGGAATTTTGGAGGTTCATCATCTTTAAAATTTTAAATTATTTGATGTTATTTTAGGAGGAATAAGTTCGGAACCTAGACTGAAATTTAAAACACTTTGTGTGTGTTTGACTGAGCTGCAGCCTGTCCTTGCTTTGTGTACATAATTTTTCATGCAGCTTTTGAGGAATTTTTTTTTTGAATGATAGATCGAATGGTGGCTGTGGGAAAGCAAAGACTACTCCTCCTATAATGTTTGGGTTGAGTTGGGCTTGAGTGGCCATGTTTTTGCTTTAGTTTTAGATTAGATTCGTCTTTCTTTCATATGTTACATTTTGGGGTCAGATTGTGACTGGTCCTTTCACAAGTGCAAAGGGGAAGAATGTTCACGCTGCACCCTACAGTGATCTGTCAGTATTCTGTTTGGAGAGTGCCGACTCTGCTTCCAGGTAGAATCATAGAATCATAGAATATCAGGGTTGGAAGGGACCTCAGGAGGTCATCTGGTCCAACCCCCTGCTCAAAAGCAGGACCAATCCCCAATTAAATCATCCCAGCCAGGGCTTTGTCAAGCCTGACCTTAAAAACTTCTAAGGAAGGAGATTCCACCACCTCCCTAGGCAACGCATTCCAGTGTTTCACCACCCTCCTAGTGAAAAAGTTTTTCCTAATATCCAACCTAAACCTCCCCCACTGCAACTTGAGACCATTACTCCTTGTCCTGTCCTCTTCTACCACTGAGAATAGTCTAGAACCATCCTCTCTGGAACCACTTCTCAGGTAGTTGAAAGCAGCTATCAAATCCCCCCTCATTCTTCTCTTCTGCAGACTAAACAATCCCAGTTCCCTCAGCCTCTCCTCATAAGTCATGTGTTCCAGACCCCTAATCATTTTTGTTACCCTTCTCTGGACTCTTTCCAATTTATACACATCCTTCTTGTAGTGTGGGGCCCAAAACTGGACACAGTACTCCAGATGAGGCCTCACCAATGTCGAATAGAGGGGGACGATCACGTCCCTCGATCTGCTCACTATGCCCCTACTTATATATCCCAAAATGCCATTGGCCTTCTTGGCAACAAGGGCACACTGCTGACTCATATCCAGCTTCTCGTCCACTGTCACCCCTAGGTCCTTTTCCGCAGAACTGCTGCCTAGCCATTCGGTCCCTAGTCTGTAGCTGTGCATTGGGTTCTTCCGTCCTAAGTGCAGGACCCTGCACTTATCCTTATTGAACCTCATCAGATTTCTTTTGCCCCAATCCTCCAATTAGTACCCCTGCTGCAGGTACCCCCTCCAGTGCCCTCCACCCCTCCAGCACCCTCCAGATACCCCATCCTGATCCTCCTCTCCCTCCTCCCTGGTAGCATCTTCTATTTGGGAACTTGAAATATGGTAACTCTAAGGGTTGCTCCGTTCTCACAGTCTCGCTTTCCAGAGCTGATGGGAGTGAGTCTGCCCTACCAGCAGCCACCTGCCCCCAGTGCCTAGGCTGAGCATTGAGCTTGCATGGCCAATCTTAGAGCTCAGGCTCGGTGACTGAAAGCCCAACAGCCATGGGTCTGGGTCAGGGCAGCCAAGGTGGGGCAAAGGGTGGTTCCGCTCTGTGCGCAGGGAGTGTGGGGAGAGCAAACAGGGTGTGACCAAGCTGCTGAGAGACAGGTGCCCAAGGGGGATGAGTACTCAGGGAGCATCTCATGTCAGCCAGGCTCCATGGGCAGAGCTCAGCTCCAGGGGGTGTCGGCAGCCAGCACCAGACTCCTTTGGAGCAGAGGCAAGAACATGTCAAGAGCGCAGCTTGGAACTGTGCCGGCTGCCCTGCCTGGGGAGTGTCCAGCTGTGCAGAGACAGCCGGCTCATAGAGCAGGGCAGGGAGGGCTGTCGGGCAGCCAACTTGCTCCCACAGAGAGCCTGGAGCAGAAACAGTAAGACCTCCTTCTAGCAGGTCTGGCTACAGCATGGGCTCCAAGTGTCCTCTCTAACCAACCTCTCGATAAAAAAAATCCCAGAACTGGCCTTCAGATTGTAAAATGCTTGGCACAGTGAGTTGGTCTTCTTACCTGTCTATGAAGTATCTAACAAGCTGTTGGTGCTATAAAAATATAATAAAACAATAATAACAAATAGATTCACAAGTTATTCCAGTTTCTCTTCCCTACTCGTTATATCTACCTAAGAAATCATAGAATAATAAAATATCAGAGTTGGAAGGGACCTCAGGAAGTCATTTAGTCCAACCCCCTGCTCAAAGCAGGACCAATCCCCAACTAAATAATTGCAGCCAGGGCTTTGTCAAGCCTCACCTTAAAAACCTCAAAGGAAGGAGATTCCACCACCTCCCTAGGTAACCCATTCCAGTGCTGGGCAGACTCAGAGAAGCATAGGAGAGCTCCAGCCTGTTACCTGCCAGGCTCCGGGATCTGACCAGAAGGGCCTAGAGGGTGCAAAGGGTTCAGACAGGAAGTGGCCCAGGGAGAGTGGAGAGACGAGGGGAGAGAAGGAGGGCAGGGAGGCTGTCGCTAGAGGGTACCTGGGTCAGGAACCAGAGTAGTGGGTGGGCCTGGGTCCCCCACCCCTTCCCCCTTATCTTACACCTGGCCATGGGAAGTGGCAATCCACGCCATCCTCCATATAATTAATGAAGATATTGAACAAAACCAACCCCAGGACCGACCCTTGGGGTACTCCGCTTTATACGGGCTGCCAACTAGACATGGAGCCATTGATCACTACCCTTTGAGCCCGATGATCTAGCCAGCTTTCTATCTACTTTATAGTCCATTCATCCAGCCCATACTTCTTTAACTTGCTGGCAAGAATACTGTGGGAGACCGTATCAAAAGCTTTGCTAAAGTCAAAGAATAACATGTCCACTGATTTCCCCTCATTCACAGAGCCAGTTATCTTTTCATAGAACGCAATTAGGTTAGTCAGGCATGACTTGCCCTTGGTGAATCCATGCTGACTGTTTCTGATCACTTTCCTCTCCTCTAAGTGCTTCAGAATTGATTCCTTGAGGACGTGCTCCATGATTTTTCCAGGAACTGGAAACAAGCTCCTTCTCGCCTTTAAATATATATTTTTTTACTTTAGCCCAAGAATTAAAAAAAATAAATAAATAAAAACCACAAAAACCCAAGGCTCATCAATATTACTTATTCACATGATGTACACTAGCTTACTGTAAGCCATTTAAATTCTATGGCCCTGTATGGTTCCAGAGATCTTCCAGCAAAAAAAGTTCATTGCAAGATCAGGATTTATAGTAGTTTCAGGTAAACAGGACCACAGATTTAGCAAAAATGCTGGGCTGGTTTTCTGCATACTGTCACTAGGGGATAGATGTGAGGGAGAGGGCATAGATGTAAAATGGTCCCTGTTGTGCTCATACCTGCCCCCCTCACATCACCCTCCAGATGATCTCCAGATCCAGAACTGGGGAGACCTTTTACCCAGTCTGGCCTTTGTGCCCTTTGCAAAGGAAACTGCATAGGAGTTGCTAGCCAGAGACTCAAGCTGGCATAGCAATTGCAGAAAACAGTTCAAACCGGGACTGACGGACACTGATGATGTCATCAATAGACTGCCTACGGTAGTTTTCACTCTGAACATCCTATCTCTGTGCTTATTAGCTTCTTGCTCCAACTCCTCCGGTTCCCACCCTCACAGTCTGTAGCCCCCCTCCTTTGTCTTTCCATTCTAACATACCCCTTCTGAAAGGATTTAAATAAACACAACCAAAAAAATCATGGAATTAGAACACAATTCAGACCAAAGGTCCATCTAGCCCAGTATCCTATCTTCCAACAGTGGCCAGAACCAGTTGCCCCAGAAAGAATGAACAGAACAGGCAATCATCAAGTGATCAATCCCCTGTCGCTCATTCCCAGGTTCTGGCAAACAGAGGGCAGGGACACCATTCCTGCCCATCCTGGCTAATAGCCATAGATGAACCTATATTCCATGAATTTATCTAGTTCTTTTTTTAACCTGTTAAGGTCTTGGCCTTCACAACATCCTCTGGCAAGGAGTTCCACAGGTTGACGGTGCATTGTGTGAAGAAATACTTCCTTTTGTTTGTTTTAAACATGCTACCTATTAATTTCATTTGGTTACCCCTACTTCTTGTGTTATGAGAAGTAGTAAACAACACTTCCTTATCTACTTTCTCTATACCAATCATGGTTTTATAGACCTCAATTATATTTCCTCTTAGCTGTCTCTTTTCCAAGCTGAAAAGTCTCAGTCTTATCAATCTCTCTTCATATGGAAGTTGTTCCATACCACTAATAATTTTTGTTGCCCTTTTCTGAACCTTTTCCAATTCCAATATATCTTTTTTGAGATGGGGTGACCACATCCGTACACAGTATTCAAGATGTGGGCATACCATGCACTTATTTAGAGGCAACATGATATCTTCTAGGGACCGAATGGCTAGGCAGCAGTTCTGCGGAAAAGGACCTAGGGGTGACAGTGGACGAGAAGCTGGATATGAGTCAGCAGTGTGCCCTTGTTGCCAAGAAGGCCAATGGCATTTTGGGATGTATAAGTAGGGGCATAGCGAGCAGATCGAGGGACGTGATCGTCCCCCTCTAATCGACATTGGTGAGGCCTCATCTGGAGTACTGTGTCCAGTTTTGGGCCCCACACTACAAGAAGGATGTGGATAAATTGGAAAGAGTCCAGAGAAGGGCAACAAAAATGATTAGGGGTCTGGAACACATGACTTATGAGGAGAGGCTGAGGGAACTGGGATTGTTTAGTCTGCAGAAGAGAAGAATGAGGGGGGATTTGATAGCTGCTTTCAACTACCTGAGTGGTGGTTCCAGAGAGGATGGTTCTAGACTATTCTCAGTGGTAGAAGAGGACAGGACAAGGAGTAATGGTCTCAAGTTGCTGTGGGGCAGGTTTAGGTTGGATATTAGGAAAATCTTTTTCACTAGGAGGGTGATGAAACACTGGAATGCGTTGCCTAGGGAGGTGGTGGAATCTCCTTCCTTAGAAGTTTTTAAGGTCAGGCTTGACAAAGCCCTGGCTGGGATGATTTAATTGGGGATTGGTCCTGCTTTTGAGCAGGGGGTTGGACCAGATGACCTCCTGAGGTCCCTTCCAACCCTGATATTCTATGATTCTATGATTCTATGATTCTGTCCTATTATCTATCCCTTTCTTAAATATTCCCAGCATTCTGTGCCGCTGGACATTGAATGGATGTTTTCAGATAACTAACGACAATGACTCCAAGATCTCTTTTTTGAATGGTAACAGCTAATTTAGACCCCATCATTTTATATGTATAGTTGGGATTACACTTACTTAGAATTTATCAACATTAAATTTCATCTGCCATTTTGTTGTCCAGTCACCCAGTTTCGAGAGATCCTTTTGTAGCTCTTCACTGTCTGCCTTGGTCTCAACTATCTTTAGTAATTTTGTATCATCTGCAAATTTTGCCACCTCAGTATTTACTCCTTTTTCTAGATCGTTTATTAATATGTTGAATAGGACTGGTCACAGAACAGACCCTGGAGGACACCACTATTTACCTCTCTCAGTTCTGAAAACAGACCATTTATACCTACCCTTTGTTTCCTATCTTCTGACCAGTTATCAATCCATGACACAGAGTTATCAATCTCTTATCCTGTGGCAGCTTACTTTGCATAAGAGCCTTTGGTGAGGGACTTTGTCAAAGGCTTTCTGAAAACCTAAATTCACTATGTCCACTGGATCCCCTTGGTCCACATGCTTCTCGACCCCCTCAAAGAATTGTAGTAGATTGGTGAGGCATGATTTCCCTTTACTAAAACCATGTTGACTCTTCCTCAACAAATTATGTTCATCAAAATGTCTGACAATATTGTTCTTTATTATAGTTTCAACAAGTTTGCCTGGTACTGAAGTACGGTTTACAGGCCCGTAATTTCTGGGATCACTTCTGGAGCCCTTTTAAAAAATTGGCGTCATATTAGCTATTCTCCAGTCATCTGGTACAGAAACTGATTTAAATGATAGGTTATGGACTACAGTTAGTAGTTCTGCAATTTCACATTTGAGTTTCTTCAGAACTCTTGGGTGAATACCATCTCATCCTGGTGTCTTATTGCTGTTTAATGTATCAATTTGTTCCAAAATCTCCTCTAATAATACCTCAATCTGGGACAGTTCCTCAGATCTGTCACCTAAAAAGAAGGCTCAGGTTTGGGAATCTCCCTCACATCCTAAACTGTGAAGACTGATGCAAATAATTCATTTAGTTTCTCTGCAATGGCCTTATCATCCTTGAGTGCTCCTTTTGTACTTGGATCGTACAGTGGCCCCACTGCTTGTTTAGCAGGCTCCCTGCTTCTGATGGACTTAAAAAAATTGCTATTACTTTTTGAGTCTTTGGCTAACTGTTCGTCAAATTCTTTTTGGCCTTCCTAATTGTATTTTTCAGTTTCATTGCTCCTTTTTGGCGCTGTACCCTTTAATTTCTGTTTAATTAACCTCCTCATTTTTTGTGTAGTTCCCCTTTCTGAAATTAAATGCTACAGTGTTGGGCCGCTGTGGTGTTTTAACTGCCACAGGGATATCAAATTTAATTATATTATAGTTTAATTACCAAGCGGTCCAGCTATATTCACCTCTTAAACCAGATCCTGTGCTCCACATGTAAATCAAGAATTGCCTCTCCTCTGGTGAGTTCCAGGACCAGCTGCTCCAAGAAGCAGTCATTTAAGGTGTCAAGAAACTTCATCTTGCATCCCGTCCTGAGGTGATATGTACCCAGTCAATATGGGGATAATTGAAATCCTCCATTATTATTATTGAGTTTTTTATTGTGATAGCCTCTCTAATCTCCCTGAGCATTTCACAGTCACTATCACCATCCTGATCAGGTAATATTTCCCTATCACTATATCCTTATTATTAGAGCTTGGAATTTCTATCCATAGAGATTCTATGGTACAGTTTGATTCATTTACGATTTTTACTTCATTGATTCTACACTTTCTTTGTCATATAATGCCATTCCCCGACCAGCACAACCTGTTCTGTTCTTTCAACATATTTTGTACCCTGGTATTACTATATCCCATTGATTATCCTCATTCCACCAAGTTTCTGTGATGCCTATTATATCAATATCCTTATTTAATATGAGGCACTCTTGTTCACCCATTTTATTATTTAGACTTCTAGCATTGGTATATAAGCATTTTAAAAACTTTTCTCCTTTTAGCTGTCTGCCATTACATGATGTAATTGAATGGCACTTTTTTTTTATTTGATCTTTGCGTCTTTGACGTTTGCATCACTTTAACGCGACATTTGGATCATTCACTCTGCTTGTGTGCTCTATCCCATTTCCCCATCTGCTAGCTGTCTTGTCTATTTAAACTGGAAGCTGTCCAGGGTAGGGACTGTCTCTTATTTTTTGTTTGTACAGTGCATAGCACAATGGGGCTCCATTCACACTGGACCTCTAGGCACTATTGTAAAAATAAATAATAAAAAATCATAACGGCAAATGACACCAAAATTGCACAGCCACATAGACAATAGTGGAACTTAAAAAGCTTTGGAGTTTAATTTGAATAAGTAGTTGCTCATTCACTATCTCAATTTATGAAGGCTCCTACCAGTTTTGGTGGCTTTCTAACCCTTCATAACCAATTATCTTCAACACACCTCACATGACCACTGTCCCCCTGACAAGAACCCATCACTCCTACTTGCTGTTGTCTTCTAAAGGGAAGACCGGTGACCTTATTCCCATTCTGTGATCCTCCCTGCCATCCAGCCCCTGTGGCACTTTTCTTCTCATGTAACCACACTATCCTTTCCAGTATCTAGGTCCACATCCCCACATCCAGGCTTCCCTTGCCCCACTTATCCTTAATGTCCTAAGAGAGGTGTTCTAGTACCCTTATTTCTGTCTCATTCTTCTCAATCTCTTGGGGAGAAAGGAAACAAATTGGCTGCTGTTCCACCGCACCAGAATTTCCTGGGAGCTGCCAACTCAAGGTTACCTCTCCTCATCTATAGCTCCCCATCCAAAGAGTCTTCTGAAGGAGTGGTAGGAACTCAGGTCATTAGCCTGTAGTCAGCCAGGAGACACCTACATCAGGGAGTCCAAAAGTTTTCATAACCAGCTCTATTTTTAACAGACTAATACTTTCATCATGTGACTGAATATATGTGATTTATTTTTAATATATTTTTTCACGATTGACTTACTCTCATGTAAATTAATAAGTATAAACCTGAGTAGATCTCCTCACAGAAATGTTATCTTATGAGCTGTCTGCTGTAGATGAGAGGAATAAGAAATAAACCTTAAAAATGTTGTCACTTGAACTGTAAATGAAGTTTATGTTCTTACCTGATAACATGATACACTGAAATAATATTATTGCTCCCCAATCTTTTTGTTATTTTATACTCTCAATTTGCAAAGGTTTTTTTAGTCACAGAATAGTATAGTTTCTTTTATTTGAATCTCATACTGGAATTAGGGGGACAATCTTACATAAACACAACTTTCTGTACGAGTAAAGAGTTTGGTGCATCATTTCAATTCAGTTTTTTTTTTAAAGTCCCTCTTTTGAAGCACTGAAGAGAGTCCCTAATCAATCCCCACAATTGCTACATCATGGCCAGTGCTAACACAAGCTTCTCAGTGCCACCCCCACAACACTTATCTCTTTGGGGTGAGAGTCTCCATGCCTACTAAATCCTTGGACTCTTTTTAAGAATTTCAAAAAATGCCAAGTAGCGATTTAATTATTTATTTATATAGTGACTTGAGTTTCTAGTCGCCTGACTCAAAGACAATTGCCGCCAATGAGAATCTTTCCATTTACGTCAGTGGCCACTGAGTCATGCATTTGCAGCTGGAATGAGAGTGCTAAATCATTACTGATTAGCAGCATCTATGATGAAGATTGCTTGACACTTTCCATTAAAAGGCCTTGTCGTCAGGTGCTTAGACCTTGACTAAATTTTAACCATTTGGGCTCATATTTTCCATCTTGGGGTGTCTGTCTCAGCTTTTTTTTTTTTTCAAGTTTCAGTTAAAATGTTTCAGTTGATTCACATAAAAAAGGGGAAATAATACATTGGGGGAAATTAGTTGTTAAAAAGTGCCTATGAACATTTCCTTGAGAAACTCTAGGGCCTCCATGCTTTGGAGAAGGGACTTGAAATTTGGCAGGGTAGTTGGCCTGGTGTCAGAGATGTGTTTCGTACTGTTCTCATTAAAATCTTCACAAATCAGCCAAGTTACAAGTTTCTGAAAACCACAGCCAAGATTTTTTAGAAGCTGGCAGCTAAATTCTATGAAGATTTCATCTGCAATGAACATGCTCTCGTCACAAAGTTCCTACAAGGGACCAGACTGCATATGCACCATCTGCACAGAGTGAAAGAAAATGTTCCATTCTCAGGCTTCAGGGCTCTCGGGGTGCCTATGGAATGAAGAAGGGGTCCGCTGGAAATAACAGTATTTGCTCTTGTAATTAAATACTGTATCATAACACATACATTCCAGGGGAACAAATTAAGATTGCACAGGCAATCTTCATTCTTGCATTTCCTAACATATGAGTGCTTGACTTTGCAACCATATCTTGAGGCAACTGGCTCCACAAACAATTATTAGTCTCCTGAGCCATTCATACTCCACTAAATGAATGACAACAATCACTTTCTAAATTTTTTGAATGCAAAACAAAACAATCAATGTGGTATGGTAAGAATGGCTAAGAAAAATTGTAAATAGATATTGCTGATACTCAGAAAGGAAATGCTGTGTAATACATTTACAAAGTCAAGAGGGGATTTATTATTATTTATTTATTTATGCTTCCCTAGAGTGCTTAACAATATGCATATCAAACCTCTGACTATATGTGACAAGAAAGCCCCTCTCTGAATGGACAATAAAGGAAAAAGATTGAACACATTAAAGACTCCCAAATAAATAAATGAATATTTTATTTGCAAATTTCATAAAACAGCTAATTTATATATTTTTAATACATTACAGCTCAGATCTATTTGACTATGAGTTCATGAGAGACTTGGTTAAGTGGTAAATCAATTAGGACTCAGATGAATACAAGATTTTTCACTTTTCTGGGATACAGCTGAGCAAACAGATTTTCTTTTAAATAAATAAAATATTTAATGGTATACTGTTTGTTCCACATAGAAACTTGGTAGGGGTCATTAAAAGCAAATGTAGTCTTTGGGACAGGAGTACAGCACACGTGATCTGTCTTTTTTCTCAACTGAGTCTTGGCTTGTTTAATTTGATAAGCCAAGTATTCTTAGGCAGTAATTGTTTTCAAATGGTTCTCTGAACTTTTAAATTTTATAACATATTAGACTTTTTTAAAATCCACATGAGTTTTATACTGGCCTAATCTGAGCTGAATTATAGAGCTGTAATTTATTCATCCAGAAACAACTCCACAACTTTTAAGGAGTATCAAGGTTTTCCCTTGAATTAAGTTGTTTATATGAAAGCTTTGAGTTTGAACTAGCTAACACATACTACCAGGCATGGTGCTTGCTTCTGTGAATTGACTTCAGTGGGACTACACAAGGGAGCAAGTACTACACCCCATAGGAAGTGTTTGCAAGATTGGGGCCTTTGTGCAGGAAGCAAAGAACCTGACCCAAATCTTTTAGCCATGGCATGTAAGGGGGAAAGGGTGTGGCATGGAAGAGAGTGGGTCAGCTGTTGTCAGGCATCCTCATTACTGATGCTAGAGGTGAAACTGGTGGAAAGTGTTGTCAGAAACACAAGACCTGCATGCTTGGAGTGCAGCAGCAGCAAAGCCTAATGGTAAGCTGTCTGCATCCAGGACTGGATTAGTGCTAATGTACTTAGCTACCCCTTGTGCCCTGATGTATCTTCCTTGAGCTTCTTGTTGTTACAGCATATGATCCGAAGTCAGCCAGCAAGAAAGCAGGGAACTTCCTGATTATATAGGTATAGAATAGAACTTGGCCTAAGCCCCCATGAAAGGGAGGATAGCACTGTCAATCCCAAATATTAAAAAATGATGAGTCAGGACTCAAAAATTCGTGAGATTGGTTTAAACATTGTGAATTTAAAACATGGGTGATTTTGATTTGTCTTCAGCTTTCTAAACCTTTCGGGTGCACCTGGGTCACATTTTCAATCTTTTCTCCACAATCATGAGTGCTAGAAAACTTACTTCTTTTTAAATGGAAGTTGCGATCTTCACCTAAACAACTGACTCAGGCACTGGGGCTTTAAGGGAAACACCAAATGTTGTCTGTCAGAAATATAAAGGAACGGGGTTAAGAAGCTCTGATACAGTACTATAAAATCCTCTTACCTGTAAAGGATTAAGAAGCTCAAGTAACCTGGCTGGCACCTGACCAAAATGACCAATAAGTGGACAAGACACTTTGAAATCTGGGGGAGGAGGGAAAGGCTTTGTCTGGCTGTCTGTGTGATGCCTCTGCCGGGGACAGATCAAGAAAGCAAGCCATCCAACTCCTATAGAGTTAGTAAGTAATGCTAGAAAATGCATTAAATTTTCTTTTGTTTTTTGGCTCGTGAAATTCGCTGTGCTGGAGGGAATGTGTATCCCTGTTTTTGTGTCTTTTTGTAATTTAAGGTTTTGCCTAGAGGGATTCTCTATGTTTTGAATCTGACTGCCTGTGAGATTATCTTCCATTCTAATTTTACAGAGTGTTTCTTTTATCTTTTTTTGTTCTTCTAATAAAGTTCTGTTTTTTAGGAATCTGACTGGGATTTTAAGGTCCTAAAAACCCAAGGCTAGTCTGTGCTCATCTTGTTTATTCTCAAGCCTCCCCAGGAAAGGGGGTGTAAGACTTGAGGGGATATCTTGGGGGAAGACATCTCCAAGTGGTCTCTTCCCTGATTCTTTGTTAAATCGCTTGGTTGTGGCAGCATTCTGAATCCCAGATACGGGGAATTTTGTGTCTTGGGAAAGTTTTAACCTAAGGTGGTAGAAATAAGCTTAGGGAATCTTTCATGTGGGTCCCCACATCTGTACCCCAGTGTTCAGAGTGAGGAAGAAACCCTAACATTGTCATTCTCGTGATACAATCGTAACAACTGGCTTTGCTGGTAAAGGGAGGATTAGAGGTCTGGGCTACCTGGATGTTGGGTTTTTGTTCACAGGGGTAGGCAGGTACTTCATGTCCACTTACACTTTTTGCTCCACAGGGAGAGGGAGATGCTGGCAGAGGATGTGTTGTAATTTGCTACTGCGGTAGGCCAGCACTTATTATTAGCCCTCTGGAGCAAGCGGGGAGCAGGGAGGAAATTGAGGGAACCAAAGAGAGTAAGTGCTTTTGAGGCACAGTGCCTCTTGGGGACACTCCGGAATGCAGCTTACACATCAACTCTTACCCAGGTCTTTGCCAAAAGCATAATGTAGTTCTTAGTGATTTATCCTTTTATTGTATTTAACCATGTTTAAACACCAATTTATCTGTTTCACAATAAAGCAATTATAACATATTAAACTAATTGGCAGTTTTCCTTTAAGAAGGCCCTGAATCAGAAAAGTAGGAGTGGGTGTCATAGGGCAATTGTCCCCTCTAAATTTGTGTCCTAGATTTCCACTGTTCAGGGGTTATGAATGAATCAGAAGCACGATGAAATCCTTTGCTCTTCCTATCTTACTGTATCTCTACTGAAGGATAAGGAAAAGGACCTAGGGGTGACAGTGGACGAGAAGCTGGACATGAGTCAGCAGTGTGCCCTTGTTGCCAAGAAGGCCAATGGCATTTTGGGATGTATAAGTAGGGGCATAGGGAGCAGATCGAGGGACGTGATCGTCCCCCTCTATTCAACATTGGTGAGGCCTCATCTGGAGTACTGTGTCCAGTTTTGGGCCCCACACTACAAGAAGGATGTGGATAAATTGGAGAGAGTCCAGCGAAGGGCAACAAAAATGATTAGGGGTCTAGAACACATGACTTATGAGGAGAGGCTGAGGGAGCTGGGATTGTTTAGCCTGCAGAAGAGAAGAATGAGGGGGGATTTGATAGCTGCTTTCAACTACCTGAAAGGGGGTTCCAAAGAGGATGGCTCTAGACTGTTCTCAATGGTAGCAGATGACAGAACGAGGAGTAATGGCCTCAAGTTGCAGTGGGGGAGGTTTAGATTGGATATTAGGAAAAACTTTTTCACTAAGAGGGTGGTGAAACACTGGAATGCGTTGCCTAGGGAGGTGGTGGAATCTCCTTCCTTGGAAGTTTTTAAGGTCAGGCTTGACAAAGCCCTGGCTGGGATGATTTAACTGGGAATTGGTCCTGCTTCGAGCAGGGGGTTGGACTAGATGACCTTCAGGGGTCCCTTCCAACCCTGATATTCTATGATTCTATGATATATCTGTGAACATAGAATTGTTACGTCATCCAGTCCATCTCGTGCTAGTGCAAAATTGCTCCCTATGGTATATTTTCTAGTGCTTATGTAGCAGTGACCTCTTGTGTGACACAAGGGTTTCATCTGGGGATCTCCAGAGCTGAAAGCAGGACTAAAAGAGCTAAGGTCTGAAGCTGAGAGCTGTATCACACAAACATGCTTTGTAGATCGGGCACTAGGGAGGGGGATGCATAACAGATGCTGATCACGGGGTCAGATTTGTCCAATCGGTTTAATCCATAAAAAATATACTTAGTACTGTCATAAATATAAAGGGAAGGGTAAACCCCTTTAAAATCCCTCCTGGCCAGAGGAAAAATCCTCTCACCTGTAATGGGTTAAGAAGCTAAAGGTAACCGCGCTGGCACCTGACCAAAATGACCAATGAGGAGACAACATACTTTCAAAAGCTGGGAGGAGGAAGAGAAACAAAGGGTCTGTGTCTGTCTGTATGATGCTTTTGCCGGGGACAGAACAGGAATAGAGTCTTAGAACTTAGTAAGTAATCTAGCTAGGTATGTGTTAGATTATGATTTCTTTAAATGGCTGAGAGAAGAGCTGTGCAGAATAGAATGACTATTCCTGTCTGTGTGTCTTTTTTGTAACTTAAGGTTTTGCCTAGAGGGATTCTCTATGTTTTGAATTTAATTACCCTATAAGGTATTTACTATCCTGATTTTACAGAGGTGATTCCTTTACTTCTATTAAAAGCCTTCTTGTAAGAAAACTGAATGCTTTTTCATTGTTCTAAGATCCAAGGGTTTGGGTCTGTGGTCACCTATGCAAATTGGTGAGAATTTTTACCAAACCTTCCCCAGGAAGTGGGGTCCAAGGATTGGGAGGATTTTTGGGGGAAATACGTGTCCAAACTACGTTTCCCAGTAAACCCAGATAAAGTTTGGTGGTGGCAGTGGAAATCCAAGGGTAAAGGGTAAAATTAATTTGAACTTTGGAGAAGTTTTAACCTAAGCTGGTAAAAGTAAGCTTAGGAGGTTTTCATGCAGGTCCCCACATCTGTACCCTAGAGTTCAGAGTGGGGAAGGAGCCTTGACAAGTACTTCCACAGGAATATATATTTTCTAAATACTGCACAAACATTAGTTATTTTTGTAATTTTGTAAGCTAGGCAGCAGTTCTGCAGAAAAGGACCTAGGGGTTACAGTGGATGAGAAGCTGGATATGAGTCAACAGTGTGCCCTTGTTTCCAAGAAGGCTAACAGCATTTTGGGCTGTATAAGTAGAAGCATTGCCAGCAGATTGAGGCACATGATCATTTCCCTCTATTCGGCATTGGTGAGACCTCATCTGGAGTACTGTGTCCAGTTTTGGGCCCCACACTACAAGAAGGATGTGGAAAATTGGAAAGCGTCCAGCCGAGGGCAAGAAAAATGATTAGGGGGCTGGAGCACATGATTTATGAGGAAAGGCTGAGGGAACGGAGATTATTTAGTCTTCAGAAGAGAAGAATGTGGGGGGGGGGGAGATTTGATAGCTGCTTTCAACTACCTTAAAGGGGGTTCCAAACAGGATGTACGTAGACTGTTCTCAGTGGTACCAGATGACAGAACAAGGAGTAATGGTCTCAAGTTGTAGTGGGGGAGGTTTAGGTTGGATATTAGGAAAAACTTTTACACTAGGAGGGTGGTGAAGCACTGGAATGTGTTACCTAGGGCAGTGGTGGAATCTCCTTCTGTAGAGGTTTTTAAGGTGGGGCTTGACAAAGCCCTGGCTGGGGTGATTTAGTTGGGATTGGTCCTGCTTTGAGCAGGGGGTTGGACTAGATGACCTCCTGAGGTCCCTTCCAACCCTGGTATTCTATAATTCTAAGATTTTAATCTTCAGAACAATCTCATAAATTGTAAGTATCTACTTAACTTTTCCTCTCTCTGTTTTTCCTATATGTAAATGGGAAGTTATATAAGTATTGATAACTTCCAATTTACAGATAGGAAAAACAGAGAGAGGAAAAGTTAAGTTCAGAATTTTCAAACTTGTATGCCTACCATTAGATACATAAATCTATATGTAGGCATGAAAATAAAAGTGGTCTGACTCTCAGAGGTGCTGAACATCGCAGGGTATTTCAAATTTCAGTGTGAACAATCAACCCCTGTGCAACCTTACAACTCTCTTAATTTAGTATTTTTTCATGGAATGTAGATAAAATAAAATATACAAGTTACAAACTGCTTGTAGGGGTTCATCAAATACTACCATGCAAAGGTATTCGATGACAAAGTATCTTAAGATTTCTAATTATACTTAGTGAGACTGCAAAGGGCAAGATCTGTAGTATATCTTCTGTCTGGTAGTTGTTATATGGTGATATAGAAGGAATAATGAATGAACTGTTTTGCGTATGTATTTTTATTACAATTTTAATAAATGGAAAGGGAACTATAATCATCTGATAGACATTCTTTTAAACTGTTGCTGAATATCAGTGAATAAATCATTAAATATTTTGTAATTTTTATATAGATCAGACTGGAGTCTACTTTCCAAACCAGAAAACAAACTTAAGAGTCCTAATATTTGAATCCCAAACATGTACAAGTTCTGCAGTGCTGCCATTTAACTGACCTGTTTAAATTCTCTAAATGCTGATGATGCTAAGCAAGTAACTACATACAGTCAACACTTGCATATTATTTCAGTTCAGTAGTGCAATTCCAATCCAGATTTCCAGCATCTGGCTTCTTTCCCTTAATCAATACAATTCCCCAGGACAGAAAACATGAAGCAAGTTGAAACACTTGTGTTAAATTATGTGTTTAGTTTTGTGTTTAATTGCTGTGAGCAGATAATGGATCAATTATGTTTTAATTGTAATAATTCTTGGTTAATAACACTTAAGTAATGTACCATTTTAGCACTACTTCTTGATAAAGACATGGTATGAAATATGCTGAACTTGGCAAGTTTCTGGTATTTCATTTAAATTTAGATGGCCACCTTTAAAAGAAACAGATTCTGAAATCTGCACTCTACCAACCATCAGAAATTTACCAACCTGATCACTGGATGTCACTGTTGCGCTACCAAAGTACATTGAAAAGTGCATTAATTTTGTAGTCAAAAATTGACTCTTAAAGAAAAGAATTTGACTTTTAATGCTTGAGGCAATGCAACATAATTTCTTGACCAGCTTTACAAGTACTTTAGCATAGAATCAGTGGTAATTAATTCTTTTAAGGCCTTATTTGGGCCTTTATGTATATTAGATGTTCATAAGGTTGTAGATTTATTGTGCATCTAAAAATGGCTTTTAGAACATAAATCTATTTCCCTCTTCCTACAAAAGGATCTAGGTATACAAGAATGTTCACAAAATATACAAGAAAATATGCACAACATTTAATGAGTAGAGTACAAAATGAAGTGAGGAGAGGGCAAGGGTACCATTTTATATGAAAAAATGAAACCTTCAAAGAAATGTTCATTAGTGTGAATTAAACTAAGGAAGGAATTTAATTATCTACAGATTGGTTAAAAAAAAAACTAAACAATTTGACACCTATATGAAGTCCATTTCATTACTAGACACGTGAATCGTGCCAGCAAAAAAAATCCATAATTCGTTTGCTTTTTGAAAACAAATTTACTATACCTCGATTTGCTCTATTGTTTGTCCACTTTTTGTGAACATTTTGGAGTTCAGGTTTTATTTCCACTACTAAACACATTTTGAAGTTTGCAAACTCAAATACTTGTGGAAACATTTACCCCAAAATTTGATTATCAGAATTATGCTGATCCAGTATGCATAATAAATCCAACAACACAAGGTGACTTACTTGACCACTTATGACAGTACAGTTCACATTTTGAAAAGCAGGGTATGTGCATTAAAAAAAATATGAGTGGGGAGACAGCAAATAATTTCATATACAGAATACATTCCAGGAAAGTTGTAATATGTCGGTGGGCATTCTGTGACCAGAAAAAGATCAAATTTGACATCATGTAGTCATTGCAAACTATTCACTCAACTCTCTTGGGGTCTGATCCACAGCCCTTTGAAGCTAACTGGAGTCTTTTAACTAACACCAATGTGCTTAGTTATTAAGGACCTGATATTGCAGTAGGTCCTGTACAGGTGTACCCTTGCACCTGTCCAGACCTCTATTGAAGAAAATGGTACTTCATGAGGTCAACCTGTGTTGAGTTAATTGCAGAATTGGAACTTATGTTTTCTATATTGCTTTTGATTAGAAGAACACCTTCACAAAGCTCTGAAGGCAAGATCCCATAGGGATAAATTGATCACAAGTTGCTTGTCCATTCAGCCAAGAAACAGGGTTCACACCATGTACAGTATTTATGGTACACACTAATTTGGATTTCAGTAATAGAGGAATCAAACACTTCAGAGCTATACCCTATCTGGATGGGGAAAGAAATTCTCCATACAATGGGGTGTACAAGTCTGATGGGGATTGAGGGTTTATGAAAGTCTCAATCAGATTTATTTTTTCATTTGATTTTTTTTCTCTTAGTCTCCTCACAGTCTCAGTGTATTTATCTGCCTGTCAATACAAGGCACTCTGCCCACTTATGCCCTGCATTGGGGCTGCATGGGTTTTTTGTAGCTGGAGATGCCCTACAGGGGTGCTTATGATCCACCAGGGAAAGGATTATCAGCCTGTTCCCCCTAAACCAGTAGCACAGGCTACAGTGAGGACTGAACCAGGGGAGGAACATCAGTACACCTGTACTACACATACATAGATTCAGAGATCCTATTACTCCGTGTGACTGTCATGAAGGAGTTGCAGCTCATATGTCAGCCTGCAGGTTGGAATGGTCTTTGTGGGGGAACTATATATTAGCCTCACACCTTGGACCTGGTTTGGAAGGAAGAATGAATTTCACCCCTATTACTCCTGCAGATACACAGGGAAGCATTTTTGATGGTATGGATAATAGTGCAAATTTACTATACTATATTTGGATTCTCAAGTCAGGGAGGATGATGGAGTTTTTTGGAGTTGTGCTTCACTCTGAGAAGTCTCTCTAGTAACATTGCACTCTTCTGTAGTGCAATGCACCTGCAAATTCTTCGTTTAAATTTGGATTTAAGTGGTTTGTCGTGTCAGATTATAAAGCTTATTTCTCTTTGCTCTTCTGTAATGGTGAGAAATCATGCCATTAAAATATTTATATTTAGAGTTAACAGTTGCATGCTCACTAAACAAGCACCATCAATAATTTTCACTTTGATGCGTTTTATGATAATATACTGTAATTGGATTCAGCAGTAAATCCAAACACAGCTCTGAGGCATTGATTTTTTTTTTCCCAAACGGTCCTGTCAAAATTATGCAGTAAGAAATGAAGCAGCAGCTTGATGAGGCATAGCATAAAATGATTTTAAAATATGCTTATTGAGCAGAAGACACCAGGAAGTTGATAGTTTGTTTCTTAAGACAATCTTGCCAGGAATATTCAGATATTTTTGATAAGAAATGGTGTCATTCCTATACTAACCCTGTTAATGTAAATTGGCAGACAGATATGGTGTATTCTTTTTTTCTGCAACTGACAGGCAAAATGCTTCTGAGTTTAATCATGGTTGGCAAAAGAAGTCAAATTTTGAAAAACAAACAGACAAAAAAACCTTATTTTTGTGTGTGTTCATCCCCTCCCACTGCAGGTTTTAGACCATAACTAATGAAAACAGGTGGGTCATCTTTTATACAGTGAGACTGATACGGTTTTTATATCTGCTATACACAGAACATGGTTTATCAGTGCTGTTTGATTTATAGTTTCTGTACATACCTGACGTGTATTCACTATTGTTATCTGGAAGGCTAACACACATGCTTCCTAACTCCCGCTGTTTATTGGTGAGACTCAAGGAACTTGATTGTCCTGCCATATACACTTGGTAAGGTCCTCATTCAGAAAAATGTTTATGTATGCTCATACGTCCATCCCCATTCAGCAAAACACTTTTTGAACTGGGGTTTACGTAAGCATGTGCTTAAGTACTCTCCTGAATTGGGGCCTAAAGCAGCATGATTCTGACTGAAATCAATGGTGTAAAATTGATGTACCTAGGAGAAGAATTGAGCCCAAGAATCAATTCACTGACTTTGTTTTATAATATTCTTAGTTACAAACTAAACCTTTCCTATGATTCTTGGTGGGAATTTTAATCTTCATGTGGCTTGTTTGGTTTCCAAGGAGGACAGGATATTTTTCACCCTTTCCCTTGAACATAAAGGGAACATAGCACTGGCATGCTACCACAAATCTCACTTTTCCACTAAGTTGCATCAGAAAGGCTGCTGCATTCCAGTGAAATGACAATAATATTTTATTTGAAAATAAATAGAGTGTGGTGTTTTATTAAATCTTTAGCTATTTTTTTGTAGATGTTTACTTATTTCAGTTCTGAGAAGATTATGTCCGAAAGATATTTTGGTCAAAATATTGTTAAATCCATCTTCTGGAGTGATATTAATAGTGATTCTTCCGAACATGAGACTATTGCAAATTATGGAACTAAAATATTTAAGTTTCAAGAAGATTTATTCTTCCTGCTTCCTATCATTTTGTGAAGACCTGTATGAAATTAGTTAGTGAGATAGAGCTAAAACAAGATTGAATCATAAAATATATAATAATGTTAGTAAAGAAGGAAGAAATGTCATACAGAATCTCTGCAATGATTAGATTATTACAATTAAGCCTGCAGATAAAGGGGGCTCCATTGTCATAATGGATTATGTTAAATATAAGAGTGAGATTCTTCAACAACTAAATGATCAGGATTGTTATTTGAAATTAAATATGGATCCCACTTTTAATTATGAGAACAAGACTAATGCTACTTTGATGAGAAAACTTCAAAATTTTCAAGGAATTTTCAAGATGACCTGTCTTGATCCCTTTGAGCTGTCTATGGTTGAATCAACAAGAATAAATTCTAGTATGCCAACCATCTAAAATAAATAATGGTGATATCAGTAATTTCTGGGTGTACAGGTTTCCACATTTTATAATAAAATCAATACTCAGTAGAGTGTAGAAAAGAACACTTCAAAAATATGTTTTATTTTAATAGTCTTTGTCAAGGTTCCTCCCCCACTCTGAACTCTAGGGTACAGATGTGGGGACCTGCATGAAAAACCTCCTAAGCTTATCTTTACCAGCTTAGGTCAAAACTTCCCCAAGGTACAAAATATTCCACCCGTCGTCCTTGGATTGGCCGCTACCATCACCAAACTAATACTGGTTACTGGGGAAGAGCTGTTTGGACGCGTCTTTCCCCCCAAAATACTTCCCAAAACCTTGCAACCCACTTCCTGGACAAGGTTTGGTAAAAAGCCTCACCAATTTGCCTAGGTGACTACAGACGCAGACCCTTGGATCTTAAGAACAATGAACAATCCTCCCAACACTTGCACCCCCCCTTTCCTGGGAAATGTTGGATAAAAAGCCTCACCAATTTGCATAGGTGACCACAGACCCAAACCCTTGGATCTGAGAACAATGAACAAGCATTCAGTTTCTTACAAGAAGACTTTTAATAAAAATAGAAGTAAATAGAAATAAAGAAATCCCCCCTGTAAAATCAGGATGGTAGATATCTTACAGGGTAATTAGATTCAAAAACATAGAGAACCCCTCTAGGCAAAACCTTAAGTTACAAAAAAGATACACAGACAGAAATAGTTATTCTATTCAGCACAATTCTTTTCTCAGCCATTTAAAGAAATCATAATCTAACACATACCTAGCTAGATTACTTACTAAAAGTTCTAAGAATCCATTCCTGGTCTATCCCCGGCAGAGACCAGTATAAGACAGACACACAGACCCTTTGTTTCTCTCCCTCCTCCCAGCTTTTGAAAGTATCTTGTCTCCTCATTGGTCATTTTGGTCAGGTGCCAGCGAGGTTACCTTTAGCTTCTTAACCCTTTACAGGTGAGAGGAGCTTTCCTCTGGCCAGGAGGGATTTCAAAGGGGTTTACCCTTCCCTTTATATTTATGACAGTCTTCATCCTGAATTTATAATTTGAATGTTATGTCGCCCTCTCATGAAAGGTTTATACATAGTTGTTGGAAGAAAAATTATTAGAGGACTTGGGAGGTACTTAAATTAAATATGCAGAATTTATTAAAATGTGAGACTAAAATTAAGAATATTGGCATTCTGTTTGTTACTAGAAATCCCATTTAAAAAAAATAATAGCAATACTTAATCAATAAAAAGATACCATAGCTGATTTAAGGAATTGCCTTTGACTTTTTAAAAAAAGAAATATGATGTATATGACATGTTGATACATTTAAAATGTTTTGATTATGTAAATAATCTTCTATATAATCCTACTGCTGGTAATCTTTCTTGTCTGTCATGTAGCAATTGGAACAATATTAGAAAAAGTATCCATTTAAATCCACCATTAACTGATAGAAAAATCACCATTAGTCTAAATATAGCATGTGACACTGATTGTAAACTCAACTAGGGGTTTCTCCAGGACTTTTATGAGGTGTACACCAAATATCATATCAAGAATGACTCAGTGCAATAGGAAAGGGTGTATTTTATTATTCCTCCAGTATGCAAGCTACATGCTTCTTAAGAGTTCCAGGCAGCCTCTCCACTATGCCATTTCCTTGGGGATGATACACAGCAGATTTATAGTGCACTGTGCCAATACTCAGCAGAAAGCCTTCAAACTCTCTTGATACAAAAGATGTCCTATTACCTGAAGAAAGGCTCTCTGGGCTTGTTGCAACCTTTACATGAGGAGAAGAAATTCACTCTAGCACAAAGACTGTAGACAAGGCTCAACCACACCTTAAGTTTCCAAAAAAGAACATACATGGAACTTACCTGGTACATATGCTGGGCCCCTGCACAGGGGTCAATTTCATGATTTGGAGAGCACATGCAAATAATCCCATGAAATCAACTACTCTGTTCAGTGCTCCCAAAGAGTGTAAAGACTGCAGATATAATGTATTGGTTCAAATATCCTTATGCATTATCAGATCAGATCACCAGACATCTGAAATTATGAATTACATAAGGGTGAGATTAGGCCTCCAAATCAGCAAAGTCCTTGAGCACATGCCTGTCTTTCAGCTTGCAAATAATCCCATTGATTTCAGTGAGACTACTGAAGAGCCATGAATCAGGCCCTTATGTGGGATGAGATATCCTCAACTATTGTGAGACACTTTATAGGTGAAATCATTCTATTAGTCCACCACGTTTTATGGGAATTGAACATAGTTTTAAATCAAACAGAGAAAATGATGGAATTAACAGACTTCCCATAGAACTTTATCGCCTCTTGAACCAAAGGAAGATCAGAATTTGAGTTCCATTTTGAGGAACTGATCCAATATCCAATCAGCAAGATAGCAGTAGTCCTGCACAAGGTATATTTGTTTAACCTGAGATGGTTAAATGATGATTCTTTGTGTGCTATACATCCTGGCGGGAGTTGTGGTTGTTTTTCTATTCTTTTTTTTGTTTGTTGTCAGGGGAGGAAGGGAGGGGTTGGTCCCCAAAAGCAACTTTGGCTCTTGATTTTAAGTGACCATTTCATTTAGCAAAGTTCTTCTGGTTGTTGTTTGCCTTCTTGATTTGGGAACACATTCCATTTGCTCATCTCAGTTGCCTGCCCTGGTGTTGGTTCACCACTGCATGAAAAACAAACACCTGTCAGACATCCTTTGTTCCTCATTTTCTCATCCTCCCTTCAATGATTTCCTTCTCCAGATGTAAATCCTCATTGACTTTTGTCCCCTTTATGCAGATTATCAAATTAGTCTTGATGATAATCGGTCACGAACTGTATCTTAATGAAAATGACAGTATATTTAATTAACAGGAAGACAGAAATTGCCATATTAACTCAGACCAGTGTTCTGTGTAGTCCAGTATCTGATATAGGCAGAACCAATAGGACAGATCTTCAGCTGTAAATCAACATAGCTCCATTTAACTCAATGGAGCCACACCAATTTACACTAGAGGAGCATTTGGCTTATGGAATCACAAAATGGAATGCTACCAAATCAGAAAGGAGGCACTTTACACTCACTTATCACTTTGTTGGGGAGTAAATGACTGCACAATGGCCAACCTAGTTTAGAATCAGGCTTATCCCCCCCCCCATCTCTATATGGTACATATGGTTTTCCTTTTCCAGTCTCCATATTAAGCATCTCAACCTGTTTATTTTATCAAACAGAAGGTTGAGATGATTTGATTATGGTGTAAAAGTACCTTCATAGGAAGAAAATACCAGGTACTAAAGGGCTCTTTAGTGGAGAAAGGCATAACAATGGCTGGAACTGAGGCTAGAATTCATGAAGTATACATTTTTATTCACAAATTCATGAAGGTATACATTTTTAACAGACAGGGTAATTAACCATTTGAACACATTACCAAGGGAAGTAGATCCTCCATCTCTTGATTAGATTCCTTTCTGGAAGAGAACTTGTGCTTAGCTAAAGTATACTGGACTGAATGCAATCTGGTAAACTGGTGAAATTCTGTGGCCTATGCTAGACAACAAGTCAGATTATGTGATCTGAAGGTCTTTTCCGGCCTTAATATCCATATACAGTCATTAGCCTCCTTAGGCTTATGCCAAAATTGTATTGGCCATTGTGAACTACAAGCAGGACAAGAATAAGGATAATTGGCCAAGTTCTGCCCTCAGTAACACCTGTGCCATAGGGTGTAACTGAGAGTAGAATTTGTACCAATGTATATGCTGAAATAGTTTGCTTACAAGAAGTCATGGGGCATATAGTGCAAGATGATCCATTCTCTGCTCAATAAAATGGTTGAACAATGATTCAAAAAAAACAGATGGATGCAAATTGGATCTCCACCAGCAGTGAAAAATTCAGCATATGAAATGCAGCACCACCAAAAAATGAGAGAGAGAGCGAGAGAGAGAGAGAAGATGGATCACCAGAACTGTGAATCTTGAAAATAAGCTTCACTGTAATTAGGAGAAAATGTAAGTATTCCATCTTGACCAGGCTATCTCATCCAGCTTTTCATTATTCAGACAAAGTATTGTCACCACAATGAATTCATCAATGTAACAGAGACAAATGATCCAACATGGAACAGACAGAACTATCTTCCTGTTCTTATGAGGAAAATTGTCTCTTTGTACCATTATATCAGTGACAAAGATGTCTGGACTTTATAAGCATCTCTTTCTATTTAGTCCGCCTTAAATATTAATGCCACAGTGATTTAACCTCTCTACAGTAGGTTCAAAAAGTGCTTAAAAAGTACTATTAAGGAAGAGGACTGTCTGAAGCAAAAAATAATCAAATTAACTTACAGATCTGGCCAATTCATGTGAGCTAGAGAACATTAGTCATCCTAAATAAAAGGTATATTAAAAGGGTGCGGGAAAAGAGAATACACAGATGCTATTATAATGTAGCTTTTGACACAAAAAATAATAATTTTTGGAAATTTCCCCAAGTGTAGCTTATGTGAATGTTTATAGTTTAACAGGCAAACAATACAGAATCGCCTCTAGTTCACTAACAAAAACATTTGCTCAAGCATTAAAAGTTCACCATATTGCAGAGGGGAAAAAAATAGTCCTAGGTACATTTGACTGTTTCTTCCACCTAAATTTTCCAACTAGTGCAAGTATGTTGGCGGTAGCATTAGTGAACTGTGTACACAAGACTTTTGTTGCTGCCTGTGTTTTAAATACCACATCATCAAGAGCCCGTCTGAGCAGAGTTCGAGGTGATTTGGTACAATGTCACTGACTGCCTGGAGGCCTTCCTATGCTAGTTCTCCCACCATTGTTACCTCCAGTGGAGCAGCAGGAGTAGTAGAATAGTGAAAAATGTTGGTGTACAAAAGGTAATGTAGACACAACCTTCAGGTCTTTAAATTACAAATTATGACTGTGGTTCTGGTGAATATATAGAATGGGAGGGTCAAAGGTACTGAAAGAAGAATCTTCTCTCTAAAGGGTGACTGTTCACAATAGAGCAACAGGAATACAAAGCAGCAACTAGAAAGGAGGTAAGCAGAAACAAGGAAAAGGCATGATCATGCAGGCAATAGAAATGGAGGGATTTATTTTCACACTGTGGGACTCCAGGACAGTCCTGGAGAAGCATGGTCTATTTCCTTTCCTGGGAACTCTTTCTTTCTTTCTTTCTTAAATATGACTTCTTGAGTCACTAAGTAGGAATAGAAGATTGAAGCTGGACGGGACTCCAAGACACTAGCTCCATACTTCTACAGTAATGAGTGATCTTGCTCATTGGCCCTGCATTTCCATAACTTGGTGAATAAGCTGGAAAACATGGAAAATGAGAGATGGGGGAGGCATCAAAGTATAGGCATATTTGTATTTTTATTTTACTAGACTATTCTGCCCAACTGTAGAAGGAATTAAGGTAATTTACAGATGCAAAGAGGCAGCTGAATGTGGAAAAATATCAAATGGGCGCTGCTCAATCCTTCTATTTTACGTGAATTCAAAGGAAATGCTACTTGTGGTTTTCAAAAGCTAGTGGAAGCAAGGGCCTTTCTCCTACTCACCAAGGGTATATAAGGTGATCTGGCAGAAGATGCTCATTATGTCAGGTGGCGCTGAGCCTCAGAGCCAATTGGTGATGGAGAGTTCTTGGTGATTCAGTAAAAATCAATTATGGTTTGTATAGGGATCTGTCCTAGCAGACTGCAATTACACCTTTTTTTCATAGCAGTATCTTTACTAACTTCCATGACTGGTTTGTATATAATTGCTTTGGCTTAGAGACAATTAGGTTTTGGGCCATGTCTCACCCTCTTGATTCCATCGTCATTGAATGGTCTGGTTCATGTTAATGTTTTTCCCCTCTCCAAGTCAGGAAGAAATGTGACACTTGGAATTGAAGGTAATGTTGGATATGGTGGATGATGATATGTTAGAGAGTATAATTACATTTTATTTCAACCTTTGTTCAGCCCCCAAGATGGGAATTCTTGTTACATCCTTTTGGTACTGAGTTCTCTAAACATGGAAACTACTGACTTGGAGACCACTATTGTTTCTTACATTTAACCTGAATGAAGTGCATCTGTCACACTCAGAGTTTAAAGGATTTCAACCCAACCTATAGCAATAGTTACACTATATGTGAGCTTTGATGTACAATTTACAGCTTGTGTAGAAGTACCCATGCTAGTTCTGCTCAGACTAGTGCATTAAAATAGCCAGGATACGATGGTCAAGAGCTCGGGCTAGCCATCGAAGTACATACCTACTTGTAGCCCAACCTGCCATCTGTGCTACCCTGACTACCTTGCTATTTTTAGCAGATTAGTTCAAACAGAGCTAGCATAGATATGTTTACGCTTGCTGGGAATCATACAATCAAGGTCAAATGTAGACATCGTGAATAGGTTACACTGTTCTTCACATGGCAGAAAATGAATCTGTGGAATTTGCTGCCAATGGGAGGCTGAGACCTCAAGTCAAACATCATAGCTGAGTTTCCAAGTGGTCTGGATAATTTTATGACATGTATTAGTATCTATACTTATAAGCATTTTAAGATACCGATAATCACATTACATATTTAAGGGAGATCACCACAGAGATCAGAAAGGAATTATTTTCTCTCAAAGGATTGTTCAAAAAGATCCAAATTTGAAGATGAACTGAGTTAGGTGATTTGTTCCTGAGTACAAAATAGACATGTTCATCCCCCTTTGTTTAAAAAAACAAAAATAAAAAACACACACACACACACACACACAAATCTGTTCTGTTATTTAAAATAAATACAAAATATCAGTGTAATAAGAACCATATTTAGGGAAGTGATACTAGTGAATAACTGCAAATAAATCAAATTACTTTATTAGAGCACAAATAATAGACTATTTTTCTTAAAGGTTTATATGGGAGAGGTTATTTACTGCTGACCAGTGTGGGAGTGGGAGGAAATATAGGGCCTCCCATACAGCTTCATAGCTTGTACAAGGGATAGGTGGCATGAACTGGACTGCTCTCTACTTCTCCTCAGGGTGCACCCCAAAGGGAATGGACAAGGGTAGAACAGGGTGGAGCCACAGTCACCTCTGCAATAGGGGCATTTATCTGGTCTTAAGGGCAGGAAAATATCTTCATAAAAATCACAAATAGGGTCTGATCCAAAACCATATAAATAGAAAGAATAACTATTTTATCTAGTTGATTACACTGAACATTCTCCAGTGTAACTAAGGGCAAAAATTAGCCTATGGACTGTTAGCATGAGTGCCTCAGCTGATCTCCACTACAGTGATAATGCAGGGAGAAAAGGCCATTTCAGTTAACCAGGACGCTAACTCTAAGTATTTTTGCATTGTATAAATTGCACCAAAATGTATATAAGAATAAGTTATTTTGCATTTATAAGCCAAATTGTTTGTGTTCCTTATTTGTAACTGGACCTACAGTAGTACAAATTACCCTATTACATGTGGTCCCATAATGTTACAGATTGTGATCAATCAAAGTTTGTGCATGGAAACTTCTTTTTCTACATTTGTCCAGATTATTATAGTTTTGCATATTGTACTTTTTTATGTAAAGAACAAATGTTGTTTCCACATAATAGTAACTGGGAAAAAATACAAAATAATACATCAAATGAAGGAAATAGAATAAAGCAGTCAACAGAAGACTCCAGCCATGAAGCCCTATCTGTATGCCACCAATGATTTTGCTCAGAAACTTGTGCTTAGATGTGTTATGTAAAGTAAACAAACTTCCATCCTGGAACCAGTCATCATGGAAACTGGCCAGCTGCTCACCAATTTGAAAAACCCAAGCCACTTTTGACAGCTACAGATCAGGAGTTTCTGATTGCTGTATGCTGAACTGCTAGGCACATGCCACAGGTTTATTATGGAAAATCAATTTTAATGGACAAGCAAGACACATAAGAATTTTTGTTTTATGTAGAAATAAAAAAACCCTAAAGCAATCTATTTTTATCTACAGTTTCTGATGTTGTCATTAAAAACCACAAGAGAAAAGCTCAAGCAATGCAAGCTGAAGATAGTCATGCAATTTTATAGTCTTGACATATTTATTGGGTTAAAGAAAACTAATTTAAATCTTACAGTTTGCATTAAATAATTTATCTTATGTACTGTATTTCTTATTGTGTTTGATCTTCTACACACTATCTATTCTTCTGAAAAAAATGAGCTAATAAAATAGTAAATCTGAGTGCTTTTTAAGACGGGTACAGCAATATATTTATACATTTTTAAATGTTTAGCCTCCTAAATGTGACAATTCTGTAATGATATATAAAGTAATTACAGATTGTTATACTGTACCATAAACTACAATCCTGTAAAAACTTCTAATTTATAAAGACATATGTATGCTACATATGTATGCTACTATTTATCTATCAATGGGCTCTAATTTAAATAGTGGCTACCTTGAGAAAATGTCAGTCTTGCATTTGGATGCTCGGAGTGGCAGTTCTGAATCTAATACAGGTTTTGTTACATGTAAATTGGAATAAAATGCAGGATATAAAGCACCCACATTTGAAAAATGATCACACCCTCCTGGCTGGGATTAACTGAAGATCATTTCAATTCAGAATACTTTTTCTCTCCCTTTTTTATAAAGGGGGCAAACGTAACGTGTGTCTATATATACCTATACTATTGCGTAGCCTAGTACCTCAGAACATGTCTATGAGGAGGTTTATTGATTTAACAGGGGCTGCAATGGTGTGAAACTAGTGTTAGTGAGATCAGAATCAGGCCCTATGAAGTAACCCAACAGTACAGTAACAAACCATGTACACTGTCTGAATCATGAGCAGCCCTACAATAACGAAGGATGCTCAGTCTGGTGCTCCAGTTATCCCACAGGAAATAAGGGGAAATAAACAGTGCATGCTGTCTGACAATCATGAGCAACCCTACAATAACAAAGAGAAGAATTTGTGTACAATGTATATACAACACAAATACATATACATATACAACACAATGCAGTGACAGGGCTAACTGAATAATTCAGACCTGCTGAAGGAGGGAGAGATTATCTGAAACAAATTATCTTCCTATATTTGGGGGACGTTCTACAGTATTTCCCCAAGAGGGCTCACAGACCTGGGGATGCCATAAATCTCATAACGAAGCTCTGTAGGAGGATGGACAATTTCCTGCATTTTGATACTTATCCAAAGCACATTGCAATCAATGGAAAGTGTTTGTCTCCCTTACTCACTTCTCCATTTATTAATTTAGTCAGGTTTGTGGCTGATCTATAATTCTTCTGTTGCTGAACTGGTAAATAATACAGACCATTTCCTGGAATACTGGGAGACTTACTTAGCTCGGTTAAGATGTGCATATTTTAAAAGCTATTTTGAGGAAGAAAGAAAGCTAATATATTTTATACTAGTTAAAGGAATTTAATTTTGTTTTTCTTTCATCTGTTGCAGTGAATTAGTTTGTCTTTATGTAATCTGCTCACAATTAGAGCCTGCTCAGATTTTAAAAAGGCTATTGCATTGGTATATAATCTAAATATAACATAAAATGTGCTGTCTTTTTCCTTACTCACCAAAAATGCATTTACTCACCAAAAATTCTGAGACATATGTTTTTCAGTGTGCACGATGTGCAAAATAACTTATTGCACCAAAATTGCACCAAATTGCACCAAAATGTATATAAGAATAAGTTATTTTGCACATAAGTTATTTTAGTTCTCCCACGTCTGTGATATCCTGCTTACTGGATATTCTAGGGTCTCTTTAATATTATTTCATGATAAATGTTGAAAGCTCTCATGTTCAGTCTGATATGGAATGAAAACACATAGAAATCCTGTTTTCTGACGAACCCTACTATCTGAATCACAGAATCATAGAATATCAGGGTTGGAAGGGACCTCAGGAGGTCATCTAGTCCAACCCCCTGCTCAAAGCAGGACCAATCCCCAACTAAAGCATCCCAGCCAGGGCTTTGTCAAGCCTGACCTTAAAAACTTCTAAGGAAGGAGATTCCACCACCTCCCTAGGTAACCCATTCAAGTGCTTCACCACCCTCCTAGTGAAAAAGATTTTCCTAATATCCTACCTAAACCTCCCCCACTTCAACTTGAGACCATTACTCCTTGATCTGTCATCAGCTACCACTGAGAACAGTCTAGATCCAGCCTCTTTGGAACCCCCTTTCAGGTAGTTGAAAGCAGCTATCAAATCCCCCCTCATTCTTCTCTTCCGCAGATTAAACAATCCCAGTTCCCTCAGCCTCTCCTCATAAGTCATTCATGCCTTGTTTACATCTTGGGTTGTGTTCCATAACCTTTGTATGCTGGTGATTCTTAGTACACTAAACAACTATATCATTGTTGAAAAGCCATTTACATTCACTGAAGAGCAGCAGGCAATTGTTTTCAGAAAACAGAACTGAGAATTTGCCAGTGTCTTCAGTTTTCAAAGACAACTTTGCTTTTGACCTGTGTGCCTGTGAGCGTAAATGCTAATAATTTAAAACTACAACTAAATTATTGAAACAAAAAATGGTCTCAGCTGCCTGATTATGTCCAAAAAATGACTGTCTCATGTCTTATTGCGATAGATAGCTGCACTTCAATGCTTCAATTATGATGCTACAAGCCAATAGGGCCTTATAATACAACAGAATATATTTTATCTGACTAAACTGTACCAGTGCTATATAAGCTTTCAACACAACTTGGCCAGAAGATTCCTCATACATGCCTTATACATGTTATATTAAGATACAAAGACATATTAAGGTTTAAGAAAACCAATCAGTGCATATTTATGTTTGTTTAGGGGAATCAGCTTATCTGTTTTCAGAAGTCCAGTTTGTATACAAGATATTACACTAGAATGTCTGTCTGTCTTCTTCCGATTGTAGAGCAGTAAAGAATGTTGATTTACTAAATACTTTGAAAATGAATTCAGAATGGCTTCACTAACTCTCCTGGGGACCTAGGGATTACAGTGGGCAAGAAGCTGAATATGAGTCAACAGTGTGCCCTTATTGCCAAGAAGGTTAATGGCATATTGGGCTGAATTAGTAGGAGCATTGCCAGAAGATCAAGAGAAGTGCCCTCTATTTGGCACTGGTGAGGCCATCTGGAGTATTGTCTCAAGTTTTGTGCCCCCTATTACAGAAAAGATACGGACAAATTGGAGAGAGTCCAGCGGAGGGCAACGGAAATGATTAGGGGGCTGGGGCACATGACTGAGGAGAGGCTGAGGGAACTGGGGTTATTTAGTCTGCAGAAGAGAAGAGTGAGGGGGATTGGATAGCAGCCTTCAACTACCTGAAGGGGGGCTCCAGAGAATAGAGCTAGACTGTTCTCAGTGGTGGCAGATGACAGAACAAGGAGCAACGGTCTCAAGTTGCAGTGGAGAGGTCTAGGTTGGATATTAGAAAAAAACTATTTCACTGGGAGGGTGGTGAATCACTGGAATGGTTTACCTAGGGAGGTGGTGGAATCCCATTCTTAAAGGTTTTAAAGGCCCATCTTGACAAAGCCCTGGCTGGGATGATTTAGTTGGGGTTGGTCCTGCTTTGAGCAGGGGGTTGGACTAGAAGATCTCCTGAGGTCTTTTCAAACCCTAATCTTCTGTGATTCTATGATTCATTGCACTAATCTGCAAACACAATTATCACAGATTTCAGAGTAGCCGCTGTGTTAGTCTGTATCCACAAAAAGAAAAGGAGTACTTGTGGCACCTTAGAGACTAAGAAATGTATTTGAGCATAAACTTTCGTGAGCTACAGCTCACTTCATCAGATGCATTCACATTATCACAAAAAATCTAGCTCCCTTGACTGACATTTCAGCAATAATTTAACCATATGGTACTGTGGAGAGGTTTCCTATTGCTAAGACTTCATTACTGTACAATCTAAACTACAGCACATCTATTAGTAAACCATGTAACATTATCATAAATCATTAAAACTAAACTACATTTGTCAAAATAAATGATCAGAGTGCACTCTGTGTGGCAGTAATCCTAATTTTTTTAACATATAGGTCTGCTTACTCATTATTTTGCAGAATATAAACTCTATAGCTCCCCCCCCCCCAGCCATTAATATGATATATAAAGTTCTGCTATAGCATTAGAGAGTGGGAATAACCAGAGTTTTGCATATACCATTCCCTTCTAGAGTCCTCCTTTGTAGCTAAATATTGTGTGGGATTCAGAATGTTGTGGGATTTAATGTACCATGTTTGTTGCAAATATCTTGAGACATTTGAATGAGTTAAAGCTATTCACACCATGAACTCTGAATTTCATACTCTTGTGAGCTACAGTAAATCCTTTTTATAAAAAAGTGATTTCAATTGTTTTTAATTGTCTTGTAAAAATAAAATTCAATCAGATAAACAAGTACTCTGAATAAACATGATATAAAAGGAATTCACCCATTCTATGCATATACAAATATGCAATAAAATATTCCATGGTATGTATACACTACATATTCATCAAATTTCAGTAATTATATACTTAACCTAACATTAATATAACATAATAGCTATTTTGCTAAATGTTTTAGAGTTTAAGCTGTAATAGTTTTTCCTTTTACTTGTTTGGATACTTATGAGGTGATTCCACATATGCATGCCTTGATAGGCTGTCCATATGCTATTTTCCATAAATTATAATGTGTAACTTGTTTGAATTATAGAGTTGTCAAGGTTCCTTCCCCACTCTGAACTCTAGGGTACAGATGTGGGGACCTGCATGAAAACCCCATAAGCTTATTTTTACCAGCTTGGGTTAAAACTTCCCCAAGGTACAAACTATTTTACCTTTTGCCCTTGGACTTTTTTTTGCTGCCACCCCCAAGCATCTAACAAATATAGATAACAGGGAAAGAGCCCGCTTGGAAATGTCTTTCCCCCCAAAATCCTCTCCAAACCCTCCACCCCCTTTCCTGGGGAAGGCCTGATAAAAATCCTCACCAATTTGCATAGGTGAACACAGACCCAAACCCTTGGATCTCAAGATCAATGAAAAAAGCAATCAGGTTCTTAAAAGAAGAATTTTAAGTGAAGAAAAAGGAAAAGAATCACCTCTGTAAAAATCAGGATGGTAAATACCTTACAGGGTAATCAGATTCAAAACATAGAGAATCCCTCTAGGCAAAACCTTAAGTTACAAAAAGACACAAAAACAGGAATATACATTCCATTCAGCACAGCTTATTTTCTCAGCCATTTAAACAAAACAGAATCTAACACATATCTAGCTAGATTGCTTACTGAGTTCTAAGACTCCATTCCTTTTCTGTTCCCGGCAAAAGCATCACACAGACAGAGAGAACCTTTGTTTCTCCCCCCTCCAGCTTTGAAAGTATCTTGTCTCCTCATTGGTCATTTTGGTCAGGTGCCAGCGAGGTTACCTTTAGCTTCTTAACCCTTTACAGGTGAGAGGATTTTTCCTCTGGCCAGGAGGGATTTTAAAGGTGTTTACCCTTCCCTTTATATTTATGACAAGAGTAGTTTAATTTTGTATTTTTTTAAAAAAATACAGGACCCATCAATAACAAATTATTGACTTTCTACTGTTCTGTTCTACTCTCTCACATTCTGATGTCAGAAATATTGGTGAACAGCAGGAAACCTTTATGACAATGTTTGAGTAAGCTACAGAGTATGCTCCCCAGTAAAAGAGACACTTGCTTTTAAAGGAAAGAAGGGGATGAATTTCTTAACTATGGGATGCAAGGATTTCCAGCTGTCTTTTCCAGGACTGGAGACACCATTGTAGAATTTTTTCAGGGCTTCAGAGAAGTTAGAGTTGAATGTGTATATCAGAGAAACACAAAATTAAAGTAATTAGGCCAGATTATGATCTCAGATCCATTTGTGTTAAGTTGCAATGACTCCAGTGATTCAGAGGTTTGTCTCTGTGGACAGATCAAGGGGGGCTAACTTGAACCCTTCATAAAGAATTCTGAGTTCTTACCATTGGGAGTCAATAGATTAGTGCAGGCCCATTTCTTCATGCTAATAGCAATGTTCAATAACGTGTATCTATACAAAGAGACAAGGAGGGTGAGGTAATATCTTCTGTTGGTAAGAGAGACAAGATATTACCTCTCCCACCTTGTCTCTCTAATCTCCTGGGACTGTCATGGCTACAACTACACTGCAAACTTCTCCAAATGTCAGTTAAGAGTTGTTAATTGCATTCATATGCCTTCTGGGTATTAGAGTTCACAAAAAGGCAAATTATTTTTCACAAGAAATTCCTAAGTTTTCTTCAACCGTTTTCATTTTTGGATTAAAAATCAACCTCATCCCTACCTCACCCATTGATGAAAAAGAGTTTTCAAAGAATCTTTAGTCAAACCTTTCAGTTTTGAAAACCACAAATCAAATAAAATACCAAATTTTTGTTTCCTGTTTCTTTTTTGTTGAAAAACAAGAAAATTTCAACCAAAATGAAATTTTTCTGCAAAAATTTCAAAATGTCATTATTATTGAAAAGACATTTTTCAATAACAATTCAGCTAGCTCTAATTATGTGTTTCATGCCCACTATTGTGCATCTTCCTTCAGTTTTTTGCTTGTCTAGCACCAGTACTCCTGAATTATTAACTTTCTCTTACACAAGGCTGATCTGATCAAAGTGACCTCCTCTTACCTGTCTCAACTAACCTGCTAAATAATGCAACAGTTTGAACAGAAACTAAATGACAGATGGTTCAACTTTCCTTGGTGCAACAGACCCATCTACTACATTTTGATACTTTCCATAATAAGAAAGGTCATGAGGATTCCACCCTCACATATTCTGTGTCTAAAGAAGGCATGAAAGACCTGCTGCACCCACTTTTATTTTCATAATATAGCAGCATGAGTGTCTGAGTGAATGAAGCAAAATCACCTTATCTTAAACTCAAAAGAGCCCTTTTTAATAAAACCTGAGCAGGACTGGCCTTGTGGGTGGTTGATGTGGGCCACCGCCCGGGGTGCCATGGTCAGGGGATTTTGTGGTCAAGAGCCAAGGAGTTGGGCTGGCCTGAGGTGTGAGGCTGCAGAAGGGAGCTCAGGGCAATGGGAGTAGTGATTGGGGAGCCCAGGGAGGCAGCAGGGGCCAAGGGCAATGGAGGGATGGGTGGGGAGCCAAGGGAGGCTGCGGGGGCCAGGGATGCCAAAATACAAATTTGCCCAGGGCCCCATTTTCTCCAAGGTTGGCCCTGATTACTTGAGCCCTCACAAGCAATGTCTGTATCCCCTACTGCTGGCTATAGACAGCACCACACCTAAGAACTATATCTCTTTCTGCCTCTCCAAAACTACCCACTAGCAACCCACTAGTGTGTGGAGGGGTCACCATTACAAAATGTTAGAGAACTGACTCACAAAGATTCTTTTTTCCAACTTGCAGTGTGAACGAAGAAGCATTTTTTTCTTCAGTGTCAGAATGTTGTGGATAAAAATAATTTATAACTTATCTAATATCATTCGAACTACTGTGAATATATTAAATCCTGAAAACTAGTTGCTCTGAAACCAGATTTTGCTACAATAAATGGAGATATAGAAATCCCACTCAGTGCCAAAATGACAGTTTTCTATAAGAATAAATGTATTTTTATTGCTTTGATGTGAAGTGATTCATGAATTGCCATACTACAGATCCTGAAGGCACAGTATCATCAAATGCTAACGCCTTACATGAAGATGTGTACAGACTTCTAGCCTATCAGGCTAACAAGAAATGTTTGTACCAAATCTGATGACATTTATCCTAATCAAAATGGGAAAAAAAATAAAAAACAGAATTGATATTGCTGATGTCAGCCATGAGTTTTGCTACTGAGCTCAGATATTTTGTATATTATATGTCTTGATATATAAATGGTGCTATTTCAAAAGCACTCCAAACTTTGTTCTCACTGCAGTCAATGGGAGCGGAGTTAGGAACGTGGTGAGTGTTTTTGAAATACTACTTAAAATTCTTGAATCTTTGCTCCAGAGCTTGTTTTAGGGGCAGGCACACAGGGTGATCACCTCAAGCACCCTTCTCCAGAGGCACCACACTATTGTGGTCCACTGGTTGATGAGTCTTTGTTTTGCTCAGCCACTCTGAGATGGAGAGCACTAAACAAGTTTTTTACCCTGGCTGGTAAAACACCTGGGGCTGTCCTTGCTTAGGTCCACTGAAATCATGGCAAACGTCCATTAACTTAACTGGCCTAGGATTTTACACCAGATATATTAAGAATAATATTGCATGATTGTATATAAAGTTTTAAAAATGTTCACTCTGCATTCACATATATGGGGCACGGGAGAGGAATTGGGACATGCAGGGAATCTACACCAGGTTTCTTAGTGGAATCAGCAGTTAAATATGTGTTGGGTCTGCAGTAGAAAGGCAATCTCTTGGGCCCCAGATATCAGGGAAATTACGGTAACTCCTTAGTGGGTTAAAGCACTCAGCCTTCATCATAACATCTTCCAAGGTGTACAATAATTCCCAACCGGTTGTGTCTGGTGGCTTAATTACACTCTTGAGAGATGTGTCTCATATAAATACTGGCTGCTGTGACAGCACAAAATTTCATTAACAGCAAACAGTTTAGGGCTCAATCTCTCAAGGTGCCCAGTGGTGCACCCTTAGCTTGCACTGAGATCAGTAGGAGCTGTCAGAACTCAGCACCTAATAAAGGAGGCCCTTGTCTCAGTACTGAGTTTGAGAACACAGGCTATCCCATGAGACAATAAATAAATACATAAATAAATAAAAATGCTTGTCTACTTCTCTTTCTTCAGCCTTGCACAAAAAGGCCCATTATTTTCCCTTTGAGTTTGTGTATCACTAAACAAGATAGTTGAACTATATGCTAGTTAGCTGCCTTCCTCTAAATGGTAATTTTTCATCTCCTTTTTCTCTCCCATAGAGTGTTAATCTCAGAAACAGGCTTTCTTTTCTTTTTTTTTTTTTAGCTAAAAATAAAAGCTGGTATTTTTACTGCCATTTTTTGTACTATATATTTGTCTGTCTTGAAGTCACACCTTATCTTTGTTACTTCAAGGCCATTTCACGCTCAGCAACTTGTTTCATTTCCAGTATGAGAAATGTAGAAAGAATTTTAGATACTTTTGTACTTTGTTTTTCTTTTTCTTTTTGTGTTATTTGTTATTTTTCACCTTTCTCCTGTCATTTCCCACTGCACTGAAATCAGAAATGCAAACTGTGGGGCTTTATGTGGTGTATCTTCTTTGCTATCTATTCTGAATTTTCTCAGTGCATTTAACTGTTCTTTGATAAGCAGAGTTTATCTTATTCATGCATGTATAAGATGTTTCTTTGAATTGTCTGACAATGTAGCTTTGTAAATGATTTTGGTATACCTTGTAAAAATACTTTTGACCAATTTGCAATTGCTTATTATCAGGGCTAGAGATTTGGATTCTTGATTGTCTCCATTCAATGTCTGTTCTTTATGGACTTCCTTCCTGTGTTGGTCATATGCATTTTGCATCAAAGTTTTTTCCTTTGCTGTATTATATGATCATGTCCACAGTACAAAGCATAACATTTCTTGCATGTACATGTGTAAATTTCCGTGTAATTCCATTAATGCTGTATATCTACAACCAGTCACAACTTGAACAACTCATGCATTTTCAATATTTGTTAATATATCCCTCTAGTGGTTAAAAATCTGTTTGATATAAATATAGGTTGATGATGTTTGGAATAATACTTTGTTTTATCTTTCCCAGTTTGATGAGATACAATTTGTGTTCCATTTATTGTTTCAGGGTCACTTGAATGTATTAATATAGACTGGTATATTTGGGTTAGTGATGGGATGTAGAGTTAAACCGTATAATTTTGGAGGTTGTAAATATGGCTTTGGCAGTGGATGGGATTAATCAAATATCACATTGTCCTAGTAATGGGTCAAATCCTCAGATCCTGACTGAGGTTTATGCAGTCCGTCGAGCATGGGACGGAATACAATTATTGAGATTGTTCAGACGATGTTCATAGAATTCAGATAAAATACTCAGACCTTTGGATATACAATAGCAGCTGCTACCTCCTACAGCAGCCCCATGTGTAGCAAAACAAAACCAACTTATTTGCCGCCCCCCAAAAAATAAACTGCCCCAAGCAAAGATTTTTATATCTTGGAAATGGAGAAAAGCCAGAGTCTCCATGAATTCCAGTGGAGAAGGACTTTGCTGTTTCCAATCTAATTCACGTGGAAGGTACACATATACTGTACTATGGTAATGGGTAACCGTACAAACCCTAAAACAGATAACTGTATATCTGAGTGAACTTCTAGCCCCAGTGAAGTCAATAGGAGTTTTGTCATAGATTTCAGAAGAGACAGGATTTCATCCTTAGTTTCATTAATCCAATGGGACTTCTCATACAAGTGAAGACATATTGGATAAGGGCCCAGATTTTCTCCTCACTTCCCTCCATTGGAGAAACACTTAAAATTAACAAATAATGAATATGCAGGAGATGGTGAGTTTGTTTGAGATTTCACTGCTTGAAGAGTTACAGCTGCCAGTTATGTAATCGTAATGACACCGGGGAGCCATGCTTTATACAGTGAAAGTGATTGTGTATGACAGCAAGCAGAAACTTTGATGCAAAATATACATGATCGCCACAGAAGGAAATCCATATAAGGGTGGGAAAAAAACATTGCACAGAGAAAATCAAGAAGCATCAGATCACCTTAAAGTTAAATGGTTTCAAAAATCTGCATTAAGGAGAGCAATAGCAGAGATGTGACTTAAAAGACCTGCTTGTACCTTGAGGGAAGATATAGGAGTATTCAGTAGTAAGAAGATATAGTGTAAATTGGAGATGACACATCTCGACAGACAGATAAAAGGATTAGAAAGAGAATCAAGCAAAATGTAAGTTTAGCTACATTTTAGGGTCTGATAGGGTCTTGAATGGAGGCACTTGTGCTTCTATATATGTATAAAGTGAGGTCAATTATGGAGGTGGGAGAAGGAGAAACAGAGAGTGTTGGATTACAGATGGATCAATGGGACATGAAATGCGTTGCTTTGATGCCGTGGTAACATATATTCAGATACAAGAATCCGCATGTATCTTGTATCTTTTTAAACCAACAGAGGGAAGAATGTAGCATACTCCTCACAATGCTTAATGCAGAAAGGGATAACAAAATTACTAATGTGAATAAATTAGTCACTGATTTAAACATGCAAACAATTTATTTGAGGAATATTGGTCAACCAACTATAAATCTGTTTGCATAATGGAAACTGTCATAAATATAAAGGGAAGGGTAAACCCCTTTGAAATCCCTCCTGGCCAGGGGAAAGCTCCTCTCACCTGTAAAGGGTTAAGAAGCTAAAGGTAACCTCGCTGGCACCTGACCAAAATGACCAATGAGGAGACAAGATACTTTCAAAAGCTGGGAGGAGGGAGAGAAACAAAGGGTCTGTGTGTCTGTCTATATGCTGGTTTCTGCCGGGGATAGACCAGGAATGGAGTCTTAGAACTTTTAGTAAGTAATCTAGCTAGGTATGTGTTAGATTATGATTTCTTTAAATGGCTGAGAAAAGAATTGTGCTGAATAGAATAACTATTTCTGTCTGTGTATCTTTTTTGTAACTTAAGGTTTTGCCTAGAGGGGTTCTCTATGTTTTTGAATCTAATTACCCTGTAAGATATCTACCATCCTGATTTTACAGGGGAGATTTCTTTATTTCTATTTACTTCTATTTTTATTAAAAGTCTTCTTGTAAGAAACTGAATGCTTGTTCATTGTTCTCAGATCCAAGGGTTTGGGTCTGTGGTCACCTATGCAAATTGGTGAGGCTTTTTATCCAACATTTCCCAGGAAAGGGGGGGTGCAAGTGTTGGGAGGATTGTTCATTGTTCTTAAGATCCAAGGGTCTGGGTCTGTAGTCACCTAGGCAAATTGGTGAGGCTTTTTACCAAACCTTGTCCAGGAAGTGGGGTGCAAGGTTTTGGGAAGTATTTTGGGGGGAAGGACGCGTCCAAACAGCTCTTCCCCAGTAACCAGTATTAGTTTGGTGGTGGTAGCGGCCAGTCCAAGGACAACGGGTGGAATATTTTGTACCTTGGGGAAGTTTTGACCTAAGCTGGTAAAGATAAGTTTAGGAGGTTTTTTTCATGCAGGTCCCCACATCTGTACCCTAGAGTTCAGAGTGGGGGAGGAACCTTGACAGAAACGTATTAATAAATGATGTATTCAGCAATTGATGGGAAAATATGTTGAAGGATATATTCAAGGACAGTCTCATGCCATCCTGTCCTCTCGACTCTTGCAATGATGTCTGCTTTGATACCCCATTCGTCTGCACTATCCACAAGTTATTCTGTGCTTTCTTTTATGCCACCCATAAGCAGCTAATGCCCTTACTAAGTTGTTCAATAATGCCACTCTTCTCTCATCAATGCACCCTGATTCTGCTTCACTACACCTTTTAAAGATGCCTCATGGAGTCTCCTCTAAGACCAGATGGATGGCTGGGCCCCATTTTTTTTCCATCCCCACTGGGAGAGGTTTCACCTCCAGCAGGCTCCAGCCAGAAGTACAGTCACACTCAAGTGAGCCCAAGAACTGTAATGTTGCCTACCTGGCTCCTGTGTGGTAGCACAAATCAGAGGAGAGGCTACATGTATGCTTCTCCCCATTGGTGTGCCTTTGGTGGGCTTAAGCAGTACCTGTCCCTCCCACTGAAATGTGCTGTCCTCAGATACACTGACCTCATCAGTATCAACTTGTGAATGGATAAAAGCTTGCATGACATCCTCTATCCAAGGTCCTCAAATGGTCCCCATTTACTGCAGTATCTGAGAATCTCACAATTGTTAGTTAGCCTCACAGCGCCTCTGTGTGGTAGATACTATCTTCATTTCACAATAAAGAACTGCAGCTCAATCAGATTTGCTCAAGATCACACAGGAAATCTGTGGTGGAACAGAGAATTGAGCCCAAGTCTCTGGTTAGCACCTTAACCATCCATCCCAATATACACAGATGAGATCCCACAGTTCTGCCTGGTTTTCCTAGTCAGAATGTATAAGCAAGACCCATATTAGAATGCACTATATTCTGAAGTGAAGTGACAAGTTGCAACGACACAGCTATGCTGGTCCTCATGTTAGTACTGCTCACTTGCATTTGCTTTGGTATCTAAATGTATCTTTGTGGCAGATCCATTTCTTACTCCACTGCTATGATTTCTGCTCTTCTTGTTTTCATGTGTTCCATTACTGAATAACCGTGTTAGCTGATTATCAGCACATCTTTTATTATTACAGTAGAGGAATAGATAAACTTCCTGCCAGAAAAAAAAACCCTGGCCAGAGCTCTGGCACAGCCTTCAAAGGTATACCGGCACATAGGGATACACTCATGTTGTGATAATGTGATGAGAGAAAATGGAAAGTTCTGAAGTCCATCTAGCTGTTTCCCCTCTATCATTAGAGATTCAAAAATCAGTGGCTTCTTAAAGCCCCATTCCTATTTATAGTAGCTACACTTATCAAATATGGGGAAAGAAATAATAGGTGACCAATCATGTCAACTTAACAAAACCAACTAAATTGTTGACCAACATTAAGTTTCCACTCTCCCTTTTCCCCTCCTCTGACTTCATGCTCTCCATTTGAAATAATATAACTCCTCCGCTGTGGAAAAATGTAGAGGATTTGAATACAAGGAAAGATAGTGAGTACAAGAGAAAAACATTATATTAGTTGAGTGAGAGAAAGAGAGCTGATTAGGAAGTTAGATGTGTTGTGGAAGAATCTGTGACATGGGTGGCTGCCCAGACACTTCAATAAGAAAAAAAAGTGGGTGAATCATATAGAAAAGTTTAGTTGAAATTATTTTCATGTAGTCTCACTAACCAGTCAGGGGTATTATGTGGCATTATGCCAAAGAAGTCAGCAATCTGGCAGGTCTTTTTTACATCACTCCAGCAAATGTGCTACACCATTTGCACCATCTGCTGCATAGATCTCCCTAGAGGATAGGACAGTGGTGGACATCTGTGCTGGACTGTCATTTAGGAGCACCCACTATCTAGGGGGAAAAGGCAACAACAGCAGCAGCAAATACACTTGGGTTGCCAAGAGACAAGAGCTGGTTGTAAGAAGGAAGAACAAGCATAAGTGATATTTGTTTTGGATTGCAGTTCTACAAAGCAAAGAAATACAATTTGAATGTCCAATTCTATCAGCCCTTGTCATGTGGTACTCTCATTGACTTCAATGAGAATTCTTTGTATTGTGTGGCTATGGAATGTGTGTGTTATTTTGCATAGAATCTTTCATACAAACTCTATCTGAAAATGCCTAAATTATTGAGCTGGTGAAAACAATATTTCTCATTTTACTAGTCCTACAACTGGATGAAAAATTTTGCATTTCAATGAAAAAAGAACAATTTTTCCCCACAAAATCCCCCCCCCCCCATTTGTCCTTTTTTTTAATTAGTTCTGCTAAAGGGCTGTGATTAGTAACACAGTTCAAGAATTACATTGTGCACAGTAGCAGTGGAAAAAATAAAAAGGTGAGGGAAGCAAATGGGGGAAAAGAGGTGTTTTTCCAGCTGAGATGTGACACAAGAGAGGATAGCTGTTTTGGAGTGTCTGAGCTACAGAGGAGAACATTTTTGTGCCCTCAGTGGTGAAAATGAGAGCAGGATCGATTTAGAAAAAGGCAGGTAGGAAGAAGATAAGAGAAGAAGACAAGGTTGATAAATAGTCTAGAGCAAATCCACATGGGTTTTGACAGCCAAAAACGAAAATTTTAACTGGATGCTGGAGCGTTAGGCTTGTTTGAGGACGGAGATGATGTTTACAATCTGCTGCCATTATTCTACTCTTCCCAGACCTTATCAATTGCAATCAACAAACACCCCCTCTACTGAAAGTATTGTAACAGTAACTGAGGATATTGTTTGGCCTCTAGAACATTGAGCCATAGAATGTGAAGGCACCAGAAAACATTAATTCAAGTGATCTTGCAAGAATATTATTGTTTGACATCTGAGAAAATGACCTATGCCACCACAGTAAATGTATACTTGTTCTGAAGTGTAAATGAGTGGGAAAGAATGGAATAATAATAAAATAAAATAAAATAAATAAAATGGGAGAGTGAGTGGTGTCCTCATTCTTAACTGCCAAAAAATGTAGGACCATCGTTATAATAGAAGAATGATTTGTTGGGGCTCCAGCACGTGAGGGTGGGACTTCACTATTGTGAACCTCTCGATGAAATTATAGTTATTGGCTTTTTCTTTCCAGAATTTCTTCACTGTCATTAGAGCCAGAAAAACATCCACAAAAGTAGAAATGGGCCCAGAATCAAAAGCCTGGATCTATTCTCAGTCCTGGAGGAAGGTGACACAAAACTAGGGGGAGTTGCCAACACTTTGGAGGATAGAGCTAAAATTCAGAGGGATCTTGATAAATTGGAGAACTTAGCTATAGACAACAAAATGAAATTCAGCAAAGACAAATGTAAGGTGCTACAGTTACGGAAGAAACACCAAGTGCACAAATACATAATGGGGTTAACTGGCTTGCAGCAGCACCGTTGAGAAGGATCTGGGAGTTTTGGTGGATCACAATCTCAGAACGAGTCAGCAATGTGATGCTGTTGCCAAAAAAAAAAAAAGCAAATACAATTTTAGGTTGCATTAAAAGACGCATAACATGCAAGTCATGAAAGTAGATAGTACCGCTCTAGTCAGTGGTGGTTAGGCCTCAGCTTGGAGTACTGTGTCTATTTTTGGTCACCAATGTATAGAAAGGATGTATATCAAAGGGATGGCATGCAAACCATATGAACAAAGGCTGAAGGAACTGGCTATGTTTAGTTTGAAAAAAAGGGGATTCAGGGGGGAATGATAGTGGTCTTCAAATACTTGAAAGACTGCCATCAAAAAGTTGTTCACAAGAGGCAATGGGTTCAAACTACAGCATAGCAGATTTAGATTAAATCTCAGGGAAAAAAAAAAAAAACTTCCAAACTGTAAGAACAGTAGGACAATGGAACAGACGGCCTAGGGAGGTTATGGAAGCTCCTTCACTGGAGGTTTTCAAAAGGAGGCTGGATCTGTCTTGGACGGTTTAGACGCAACAAAGCCTTCATCTTGGCAGAGGGTTAGACTGGAACAATATCTGTGGTCATCTCAGCTATGCAAGGCCCAACGTGTCATTTCAGATCCCACATCTATGAGAGACTGACCTATTTATCAGAGATGTCTATCTGCCAGTCAAGTCAATTAAAAAAAATCAAAGCGGTTTCATTCCCAAATTCTTCTCTGACACTCCACAACACTTCATTCCTGGTCTTTCTGTAAAGCTTCCAAAATACATTCATGCTGTGAATAGAATTTACTCCAGCTCTAGGCTTGAGTAATTTTCCTGTGTGGCCAGTAGCCACAGAGTTGTGGTGATACGTGATCATGGCATCCAGTCATCAAATGTCTTTTTGTTGTTTACTTCTCATTCCACTTTAAACTTTTCCATCACAGTTAATGAGGGAAAGTGATAGAGTGGGTTCCTGCATACTGATCCAAGTCCACTGAAGTCAAACAGAATTTTTCCATCAATTTCAGTGGGCTTTGGATCAGATCCAGAATTGCCAGTTTATTTTTTAATTTTTTTTCTGACTATACAAGATTCTTTCTGGGTCTTAATTTTCTCATAAATCCATTGATAAGTCCTGACAGAGAGATCTATTGTCTCTTATTGTTCCATAAATACTAGCAGTTGCATAGTAGAGGCAGGTAGGCCCACTCTTCAGTGCCTAACAATAATCATCACAATACTAGATAGTGCTGGTTAGGCCTCAGCTTGGTGTACTGTGTCCAATTTAGATAGTGATGTAAACTGAAACAAGAAGACGGAACTGATAGTGTTCTGAAAGTAAAGCAAGCTTAATAACTGTAAAACATGGACAAATCTTTCCTTCCCAAAAAGTAATAACTAACGTTGGTTGAATTATTCATTATCTGGTTAATTTAGGCCTTGTTTCTAATTGTGAAGCATTCGTGAGCTGATCCTGAATTCTGCAAACATACTTGTCATTCCGACGCATGAGGAAACAGTAAGACAAATTTCAGCCTGTGAGGTGTTTTCAAACTATTCATATTAACAAACTATTTCCTATTCAGGGCTGGGGTGACTATACTTCTAAGTTACATGGTATTTTTCTGCCTCCTGCCTGGATAATTGAAATTTATTAACAAGAGAATAGCGTGACAATGTTCCCAAATGGTGACTATTCAGGGTACAAGTGGTCAAACAGAACATTTGTTCAGATTTCAAACAATTATGCATGAACATTATTTTACACTGCTTAATCAGTTACAGAATTTGCTCATGGATGCCAATGCTGTCCTCACACTGGTATTAAAATCAGAGTAACTCGGTTTGAGTTGTTAGGCTTATTTTAGATTTGCGTTAGTGCAACTGAGAGCAAAATTTGGTCATGTAGTCTAAAACTTTCTGACTGCTTTGAAATCATCATTCTTTATATGGTAACATAGTTGAATGGAGCATGATGCTGTTATGGAGAAATAATTGCATGGACTGCCTAATAAAGGATCTAAGCCAGTACCTTAAACATGAGATCATCCTTCCTTTCCATGGTCACAGATAAACCCACCCAATGCAACATTTTCAAGAGCTTCAAAACACTTTTTATGCTTGTGTGTAGAGAGCACCCTAAGAGACTAACTCCAAGGCAATCGGGAGGTATTACCATCCTACACAAACTCTTCAAATGCTTCCTTCCATCAAACTACTGCCACTGCTGCCAGGGCCCCTTAAGTCACAATATCTATATTTGCTACACCTCCATTTATTAATGGGAGTGACACAAATTTGAAGTCCATGGAGCTAATTGTGTGATTAAGATCTACAGGATTTGAGCATGCACACTGCTGCGTCCCTGTGGGCATCGGAGTGGGTGCCTAAGTTCCAAAGCAATTCATACACCAGGGAAAGATAGGCATTCAACCACCTAACTTGCTTGAGGCACCCAGTCCAGTAGGTGTCCTCAGAGGTTGCCTACCAGATCGGGACCCACAGGCAAGTTCATACAAAACAGCCTGGGGCATCTTCCCTCATAACTTTAGGCCAGTGGTTAGATATTCACCTAGGATATTGGATGCATTCCCTTAGCTCCCCATCCCCAGCTAATAGGGAGAAGAGATTTGAGCAGGGATCTACCACCTCCCTGGTGAGTGCTCTACCCATTGGGTATGGGATATTCTGATGTGGGGAAATCCCTCAGGCTCTCCTATTTAAGCTGTAATACTCTGGATAAATAATTAAAGAGTAATTGGAATGCGGGGGGCGGGGGCTGCACCTTGCGTCTCCCACCTCCTGGGGGAGTGTGCCTTTGCTCTTGCTTGCTCTCTCTGGCCAAAAGATCTTTAGAAGAGAGATCACAAGCATCAGAATGACTCTATAGCTTGGGATAGGGTTGAGGATAGAGCACTCATTCAGGATGACCACCCAGTTCCCCTGTCCCAATCACTATTTATCTGTAGTACAGCAAGAGAGAATGAGGGACTTCCTCATAGCCCGATGGTTAGTGCATTTACCTGAGAAGTGGCAGCTGTCCCTTCCCCCTCAGGTAGATGGAGGATTTGAACCCGGGGTCTCCCACATCCCAGGTGAGTGCCCTAGCTACTGGGTTAAAAGTTATGAGGGAGCTTTGCCTCCTCCTTCAGTCCCGCTGCATCTTTCTAAAATGTCATAAGGTGCCTAGCTCCAAAATGGTTCCTTTCTGGGACTCGCAAGCACAAATAGGTAACTCTCTACAACCCAGACTTGTGTGCCTGTCTCTCTGAGAGAAGTGGGGCTGGTTGGCGTCTCCCGTTGGCTATCTTAGGCCTTGCCTCGCATGCTGGCTTTTGTGAATAGCAGTCTAAGATGCCTATATTTCTCCTTTCATTATGTAGGGTCTTAGGCAACTAAATCAGGCTTTGTGGATCACAGTGATTTTCTCAGGTGCCTAAGGATTAGATATGTGACTTTCAGCATCACAAAACCTAACCCCTTTTGTGCATTTTGGCCTCAATGACTAAGATGTTCACATTTTCAAAGTAGCTAACAGTATGTCGCTTCTGATGTAAATGCTTTGGTTAGCATTGTTACTGTGCATCTGTAAATCCTTTGGAGCAGTCATGGTCTAGTAGGTCAATAATCTGCTTTTCTGAAATATCCCTAAAGTATTTATTTACATGAGAGTGTAATCGCTACAAAGAAGAAATCATGACTAAGCAAGTCAATAACCCACATTTTAAAAGTCCAGAGATGGTTACACTGTATTCTAATAACTTGCAACCAGAGAATTTCTATTAAGCTATTTATTTTACTTTTCATTTTAAACTACGTTGGCAGGGAATGAACATAAACACATTTTGAATTTGAGTAAGTGTCCCAATCCAGCTCCCACGGAAGGCAATGGAAAGATCCTAAAGAGTTTATGGGATTTGGAGCTGGCCTAAATAGCACAAGGCTCTGAAAACAGCCAAAAGCACAACAGTGTGGAGGTAAATATAAAAGCTTTTTCTCTACATTTAATTCACCCTATGATGATCTGTGGGATGCAAGGTCAGGTAGATTAGATGTCACATAAGCAATGCTAAGGTATTGTGACAATGTGATAGATAGATAGGTGTTATGTGTGCTAAAAGGTAGGCACTGACACTATATTGGCAAATAAAACCAGTTAAGAAAGAGCTCCCTGCAAACTTCCATCTTGGTGTTTGCTTGTTTTCATTAGTTTCAGATCACAGTTACGGTTTGGTACATTAAAGAGCATTTTCCATTGTTCAGAGGCAGCAATAAGGAGCTACACATGTTTATTAAAAGTCCTCCCTTCCACCACTATTACTGCTAAAACTAGATTTCCATTATTTATTTGAATTCATAACATAGAGCTATGGGTCTCCATACCAAAGCTTAAAACATACAGAACTAATACAATAGGACTGACCAGGAATATAAGCAACCTAGCTCACAGCTCATGACTCCTCAACAGCTGAGAAAGACGTAGGACCCAAGCAGTTCTTCTGGGTGGGGGAGGAGCCAAGCCAGGCTATAGATGGAAAAGTAGCATCGGTCCTTGCCCATCATAGTCCGTACTAGAAACAGCCATTTGTATCTCTAACCCAAAGCTATCTATAATCAGTTCTGATCACATACTTCTATTATAATTTTCAGTATAATTGACTGAAAACATTTGTATTAGGTATATGCAGATTATTTCAGTTTTACCCACATCTTTTTGTGGTTTCCTTTTATGGGATTGCATCATGGTAAATGCATGCCTTAGCAGGAATACGTTGCTGAGAAGTCTAGTGTTCTGAATGCTTTTTGCAGATAAACTGCCATTTGTAACCATTTTCAGACTTGGCACTTTTGTATCTTGCCTTTCCTGAAAGTCTCCATTCAGTCCCCCCTTGGATGTTTGCCAGAACGAAGCAAATTCTTCTTCTACTTCAAATGCTTCACCTCATATACGTGTGTGTGTAATAGGTAATAGATCTGAATTTAACTTTACAGGCTGATGAGCTAGGCATATCTGTCTCACTGATCCATTAGACACTGGGGAACACAGATCACTGTAGCAGACACACTCAGTTGATGCCTTCCCATTCTGCTAATACTGAGCTTCTAACTGACATCAGCATCATGTGGCAAAATTGCTTCTAACCTCATTTAAACAGCTGCACATTTGAACAGCCTTAAATGATGGGGTTTAGTAAATTGGTGAAGCATAAGTTTGCAGAGGCATAAATTAACTTGGCCAAAAGCCAGCTTTCAGGAAATCCATTCTTATTTAGCTGTCCAAAGTAAATGTATTGTCTGTAACCCTGAAGGGAAAGGAGGGAGGACTCTTATTTAGTGTCCTATTTGAACCTCACAAATGATGTGCATCATTGGTTTGTCCAAGCCTGTGGACTGAGCAGCTCAGCACTGACCTACCAGCTCAGAACTCACAGCTGCTCCGCTTTACTTTCTCAGTGCTCAGTGAACTGAAAGAACTCTTTGGAACTCCTGCCCGATTTTCACAGCCATCCTATGGCAGTACAATATCCACCGCTGTTTCCCTTTCATTGAAACACGTCTTCTTTCATTTTTCCCCCTTTTCTCACCCACACAGGCTTCATTCTCTCTCTCTTTTTTTTTTCACAGAAATTACTCTTTTGCAGCGTTAATGCAGACAGCCGCCTTAGATTTCTAAAGCTCACAAAAAGAAATCTAAAGCAAAATATGTGGCCAGTCACACAACATGAAAGATGCCACCAAAATCTCACTGGAGAATTTTATAGTGATTTTTTTTCTCAGTCACTCATTCTTCAAAGAGCTATCATCATCCATTAGAGGCCTAGGAAATATTTTTCATTCTTGTGAGTCACATAGAACTGCGATAATCTTGCAAACAGAAGTTAGGATACATTGTGATGCGCATCTTTTGTATTGCACTTTGGGGTGGGTGAGCTTTAATGCAATTGCATTTGTAAATATTAGCTTCCTAGTTTTTTCTCAATGATAAATGCTCCATCTAGTGGCCTAACTGAGTACTGGTGAAACTTATCACAGGTGGAATCCCTTTAAGATTGTAAAAAAAACCCCAAAATCTAGAGAGAGAAACAGACAGTTTTCACAGTGTACAGAACATAGATAATATTAAGCAACAATTATTGCATTATAAGGCATCCGGAGACATTAATCATCACACAAGGAAATACAGCTATTCAGACAATTGATGCCATGGTAAAACGTCATCATTTTCTATCAACTACCTAAAATAGCTGCAGATCACAAGGTAACTATTTTTTCCAATGATTATTATAGCTTTTTTTTAAAAAAATCACAATAAATACATCAATCATAGCTTTCTAGCTTGTCAGAATGTCTGCTTAAATTTGATGATCAGACCAAAGTTTTTTTGCATTTTCCCCTTATAATGAAATGTTTACCATATTGTATAAAATATCTAATTGAAATACATTATTATTTACATAGTTTTCTGCATTGACCAATAGCTATTTGTTTAATCTAATGTGTACTGTGAATGTGAGCAAGATCATAATGCTGGAACAATGTACTGTGGAGCTGTGACATGTCTATGAATTTAGTCATTACTCCTGTCATTGTTTATAACATGATTTTCAGCATGGCTAAACACTCAATGCCCTGATGAAAGGAAAATGCAATATTAAATTTAAAAGTTGTAAAGAAAAGGTGGTTCTGAATGCTAGGGAGTGTTACAACCTTATATAGTAAAGAATATTTCACAGGGAAACAGTGCATTCACCTACAATGTCACCTACTCACCAAGGTGCTCACCTCAGCAGCGTGATTGAGAGCTGTCATCCATGACAGGGAGCTTAAAAAGATCTGACAAGTCATGCTTAAAATGATGTCATGACACCAGGGAGTGCAAAAATCGTACCACTGAAGAGGCATTAGCAAATTATTATTGCTAGGGAAGCCATTAATATTTTACAGAAAACAAAAAGAAAAACGAAGCAGCAGCATTTTCTACCTCCTGCAAAATCCTTGCCTTTTCTGGTTGAAAGGCAGCAGCTTTGCTATTTCTATTAGATTTTATCTTTTCTTTCCTACCCATCCTGTTTTTGTGACTAAATTCTCCTAACTTTATGTGCCACAAATGCACAAAATCAAAGACTGTATATATTTATATATTCACTGGGAGCAAATTTTGTATTGTGATTACAAAACAGCATGACAATGTCTCTGTTGTTTAAACTCAGCTTTGATACATGTGCACTACAGCCAGGCAGTAGTGCAATGCTGGCTTATCAGGAACTTGTGCTGTGTTTTGTGATATAATGTGGTCTAAAATATCTAATACATTAGCATTCTGCTCAAGCCCCACATACATAATGCTGCAGACTCTATAGCTATCAAAGCCAAAGACATAAACAGGCTTTAGTGTCCTGAGAAAAAAGCATTTGGGAGTTGACGACCCTATTCATTGATATAGTCATCTTTGTTTGCTGAGCGTGAGAGGATACTTGCGGAATAGAAAAGACTACATTCAACATTCATGAGATGGGACATTTTTCACAAATGACTCACAAAATGTATGTTTTGTGCATGGAAAAGCCAACTGAAGGAAAATCTGTTCTTAATATAAGCTTATCTAAATTTCTTACAGACTGGTTGGTGTTATATTAACATGCTCAAGTAAATCCCACGAAAGGAGAAAAATATAAAAGAACACTAAAAAGCAGGGGATCCAAGAAAGATTTATTTTCTTTTTTCCTTTTCTTTCCTCCTCCCCCTTATGTTTGTTTGGCTTAAAAGGTATACTTTTTCATTATTTAGTTTTAGGGTACCATATAAGCATACTTTATTATCATTCAACATTTGCATGGTCAGTCATTACAGATGAGGTTCAACAAGGACAAGTGCAGAGTCCTGCACTTAGGATGGAAGAACCCCATGCACCACTACAGATTAGGGACCGAATGGCTCGGCAGCAGTTTTGCAGAAAAGGACCTAGGGGTTACAGTAGACGAGAAGCTGGATATGAGTCAACAGTATGCCCTTGTGTGCCAGTGTGCCAAGAAGGCCAATGGCATTTTGATATGTATACGTAGGGGCATTGCCAGCAGATCGAGGGACGTGATCGTTCCCCTCTATTCAACATTGGTGAGGCCTCATCTGGAGTACTGTGTCCAGTTTTGGGCCCCACACTACAAGAAGGATGTGGAAAAATTGGAAAATGTCCAGCGGAGGGCAACAAAAATGATTAGGGGACTGGAACACATGACTTATGAGGAGAGGCTGAGGGAACTGGGATTGTTTAGTATGCGGAAGAGAAGAATGAGGGGGGATTTGATACTGCTTTCAACTACCTGAAAGGGGGCTCTAAAGAGGATGGATCTAGACTCTCAGTGGTAGCTGGTGACAGAACAAGGAGTAATGATCTCAAGTTGCAGTGGGGGAGGTTTAGGTTGGATATTAGGAAAAACTTTTTCACTAGGAGGGCGGTGAAACACTGGAATGCGTAACCTAGGGAGGTGGTGGAATCTCCTTCCTTAGAAGTAGTTTTTAAGGTCAGGCTTGACAAAGCCCTGGCTGGGATGATTTAGTTGGGAATTGGTCCTGCTTTGAGCAGGGGGTTGAACTAGATGACCTCCTGAGGTCCCTTCCAACCTTGATATTCTATATTCTATGAGAGCAGACACATTTCAAAATAAAATTAAATCCAAAGATTTCAGTGCAACGCAGATAAAAAAAACATAGTCGTGAAAGGCCTCATAGAGAATGTGTCTACATTTCTATTTTATTCATGCTTTCTGAACATGTAGTCCACAAAATAGAGATTGATGCAAATTATAATATGTGAAATCAGAATCGTGCCATTTGCAAAACAGAAAATTGGATACAAACATGAACTTTTCCAAAGTCTGGACCTCTTTGGATTTGGTGTTTTAGTTTTTCCCATAGAAATTGGCCTGAATCACAAATTTTAAAATCAGATATGGATTCAGATATGAACTTCCCCAAGTCTGGGATTGTGGGAGGAAAGAGTCAGATCTGGTGATACAGCTTGGGGTTACCTCTAAAAAACAGATGGTAAAACAACAAATATTTTGTAAAAAGGAGACCATAACCATGCACTTACTGTGACCATGGAAAGGACACTGTACTATACTATACATGATGTTATAAAGGTGACATAATAGATATTAGGAAAAGCAATACCCACATACCCAGTTCTGGTAACTTAGACAGACTTTGGGCTCTCTATGGGAGCAGTGGGCAAATGAAACTGTCTCACCTAGTCAGTGGAACATTAGCAGAGCTGCTCCACACTCACTACTCTACCTTTAAGATTAGCATATCCTCCACAGCACCTGGGGTTCCTGGTATAAATGGAACAGTCCCTTTGGCTTCAGTAGGCTTTAATTCATGCCCTTGAGCCCCTGCCTTACGTCTGGTGGATCTGTCCAAAAGAGAAGTACGTGAAAGATTTGCTCATAATGAAGTTGGCTATCTTGCTATGATATTTGAGATGCCATTACTAATCATTTTTTCTTTGTTTGTTTTTTTGGGGGGAGGAGTTGCTTGTTTTTTGTTTAACTAATGTTCTGATTCAGCAGTCCATCCGTATTCGGAAAAGCACTGAAGCATGTGTTTAAGTGCTTTGTTGAACAGGAATGGACATAGATGTTTCATCACTTAGCTGAACTAAAGCTTACATGTTTTGATGTGGGCATGGAAACAATGAAACTCAAACATGACAATGTGATTAAATACAGAGGCTGCAGTCTTATTTAACAGCTTTTACCTAACTGGAGTAACCATCTGAAACTACACAGTAGGACTGCCCCAGTGAGGATTTCTACTGGAACCCATGAGCGGTGGGTATCAAAGGCCAGGAGAGGCTAAGCCTCTCCTAACCTAGGCTGTGGCCAGGCCCACACTCTACCCTGAGGCCCTTCATCTTTCCACCGAAGCTAGTGGAGGGTCAGATTGTGCCAGCAGCCTGGAGCTGGGGCTTGACCAGAGGCCGGGGTGGCTCGGGCCAGCAGGCAGCCTGGGCCAGCTGGCGGCCCAGGGCAGCTCAGGCCAGAGGTCAGGGTGGTTGAGCCAGTTTGGCCTGGGTTCCTCCGGCTGGGAGGATGCAGGGTTCTGTCGAATGAGGAGGGCAGAAGGAGTGAGGCCAGGGGCTAGCCTCCCCAAAGGGGCGATTGATGCGCCACCCATGTCCCCTTTCATACAATCATAGAACTGAAAGGGATCTCAAGAGGTCATCTAGTCCAGTTCCCTGAAGTCATGGCAGGACTAAGTATTATCTAGACTTTATAGCATCAGACCTTCCAAAGGATCCTGACTTTAATCCGCAGTTCTGACCTGTTTCTGTCCTTTATGCTGGAGGTAGGAGAGGTGAGATTAAATGAGATGAGGGAAGTCACAGTCTGTGCAAGATATAGAGACAAACCCTCTCCTCATGCATTGTGAGTTCTTACAAGCAATGCCCAGCCAAACCATCTCAAACAGACTTTTCTGAATCCACCAACTGCACCACAACTGACCAAAGTTGTGACAATTGTAAACTAAACCCCAAACCAGACCTCCTGGGTGTCAAAGTGCAAAAAACCCACAAAACAGTTTACCAATTTTGCCATATGGGAAAAAATCCCTTTCAAATGCCAAAACTAGTGATCAGCTTGGGCCTCAGCATCAACAGAGTTCCAGCAACTAGATTAATGGTGAAGGATGAGGCTGAAACAGGGAGCCCACCTTGCCTAGGCAGCAAACTGTATCACTTACCCTCCCACTCTATCCCACCAGACTAGAGCCAGCCACCCAGGCCCGCACCATCCCCACTGCCTAGTGACAGCAGCAGTGGAAGGGAGAAGGATCACAGCCTGGATCCAGATGCAGAATCTTACCCATTCTTCCCACACCACGCAGCATGGGGAATGAGGAGGGGAATGGCAGGGTGATGGGGAAGAGCGAAGCAACATCCCCCAAATGCCCCAGATAAAGGGAGGGGGAAAAGTGAGGGGAATATGTTAAACACTGCCTCAGTTACTCCCAGCTGAGATTTTCCTACATATCAATAGGATGTCTCCACGGCTCCAAGTCACATCAAAGCACTTATTGTACAGAGCAAAACAAAGAACAATAAGAGTTACAATGAAACAAAAACCATACAAAGGTAAGTAGTATGAAAAGCTATCTTCCAATATTTTGTATTTGTTCACTGCTTTATGCTGCAACAAAGTACAGAAAAAAAGGACTGTGAAAAGAAAAGAGAAACCAGGGGATGATGATACCTAGAACATAACATTCTAGAGCAGGGATTGGCAACCTTTGGCATGCGGCCCGTCAGGGAAATCTGCTGGTGGACCCAGACGGTTTGGTTCCGTGCAGCATCCTCAGGTTCAGCTGATCGCAGCTCCCACTGGCCCCGGTTTGCCGTTCCAGGCCAATGGGGGCTGCGGGAAGCGGCAGCCAGCACATCGCTCGGCCTGCATCGCTTCCCGCAGCCCCGGTTGGCCTGGAGCAGCAAACCACAGCCGGTGGGAGCTGCAATCGGTCGAACCTGCAGACGCTGCAGCTAAACAAACCAGCCCGGCCCGCCAAAGGTTGCCGATCCCTGGGTTAGATAGAAGAAATACCATGCATAGCCTGGAAACAGTCATCTCAGAACAAGGACACGGGCCTATAATTGTATCCTATGCTCTCTAATCCATCTGATCAACAGAGCTACCTGCACAGCTACCACTGGGAGGCCTGTCTCAAGAGGAAGGCAATGTAATACATTCTATACTTACCTGTCAGTCAGCAACTTTAACAATAAAAACCAAATGTCATTACATTTCTGGAGTTCTTTCCTTCTTTGATATGCTCCTTTTTTTCAAAAGCTGCCATGACATTGTACCAACTTTCTGTCCTAGGAGATGTAAGTGATTTCCTGTGTTGTAGTTTCAGTCATTTTGCTACCAAAGATGATAGAATCAGTAAATGACAGCTTTGGGTTTGTGAGACTCGGCAGAAACAATTCTGGTTGGAACAAAATACAAGTGCCTAATATTAAATTATTTTAAGTATACCTCTTCCAAAGAGCTCAGTTTTTGAACAGTGCCATAATATATGGAGGAAGAAACCAAAGATTGTCTATATCACAAACACTTATCTTTACTATTATGGATTTTTGAGTTAAAGCTCAATGGATGAGAAATTTCCTTGTACTCGTTTCCTTGCACTCCCTCATGTCTCTATAGCCATCTGTTTTCCTTGGCTTATACTTAGATTGGAAGCTCTTTGGGGCAGGGACCATAGGTTTGTTCTTTGTGTGTACAGCACCTGAAACAACAGAAATCTGGTTTATGATTAGGGCTTTTAGGTGCTACAGCAATACAAATAATGATAATAAATCTTCTGGTAAGATATATGGAGAGAGAGCTCCACTGAGATGTTTTTATTTGTATAATGTCCATTTTTTCCCCATGTTTGTGTGCTCAAGGGAATTCCTGACTCAATTTACATTGAAGTGCCTCTGTGGTCTTCTTTAAATAAATTTAAATGTGTATTGATTAGAGCTAGCAGAAATATTTCAACCAAAACATTTTTTTGCTCTTCCAGTGAAAATTTCAACATAAAAGAAAAATGAAAAAAAATATTGGTTTGGTTTATTAGAAACAAATAAAATTTCACATATTGGATTTTGTTTTCTCCATTTTCATAATAAAATATAAATAATAAACATAATAACTTCTTATTAACAAGATGTAGCCAATCAACCCCATTACCACTATATTTTCATGTTGTTGTTCTCCATCTTGCCTTTGTCTCTTTGACTGTATTTAGTCTGTGAGGAACTTTAGGCATGGCCCATACCTTCTTTCCTGTTTGGAAATAATCTAGCATGTTATAGGTGACACTGTACATAGATAATAAAATTAAAACATCAGTAATAATAATAGTTTGATAAGATTCATGGCAAAACTCCCAGGGACTTCAGTGGGCTAGGATTTCACCCATAATAGATAGAGAGAGAACACAGTTCTGGTATTTTTCTATTCTTTCTCTGTCTACAAGAAATGAAAATACAGTAGACACAAATGGATAGAGGAACATACGTTTATAGTAACAGAGAAACCCAGCCTAACAATCAGGGTATATTATTTGTTTCCAGACAATTTTGATTATTTTGATTATCTTTCCCAAAACATACACAAAGGAATGGAACACACAACAAAGAAACAGTAGTAGCTTTTATTATGTTTATTATAGCTTTCATCTATATATAGATAGAAAATAATGACAATATCTCTGATAATAGCATGTGTTAACTATTGATAGAAAGTAGGATTTTAATGACACCCACTGTATTAGACATCATTTTGGAGTCACAGAGAAGTATTTTTTCTTTGGATAATACATAACTCTAGACCAATGACATTCAGTTAACTACTGACTGGAAAATAAATAAAAAATATGGGGTGGGATTTTCAGGTATCTTTAAGTGACTTACGAGCAAAAGTTCTATTGACTTGGAAAATCTCACCCATGATTGATTGTACCAAATTAGAATGCAGTATTATTGTATGCCAAACTTAGCGGTGTGCAACCTTTAAATAAATAAGCTTAGCAATTTAAATAAAAGTAATTTGTTATGGAATGTGCAGCAGTTACTTAAAGTTTGGAACACTCTGTGGTACATTGAGTTTTAAGCAAAGTCAGTGACATTCTTAAAATTAACATTAATATTGATTAGCTGAAGTGACTGGCAGATATCAATAAAATCCATTATTTAGAAAATGCAACTTGGCTGACGTTCCATCCTGACACTGCATTTCAGCACAATTTTTAATCTGGATGTAGTAATAAGGAGGGAGACAGACATATTAATCAATTGATTGGAAATCTTAAATTGAAAATAAATAAATAAACAAAACAAACCCTGGTAAACCAATAAAATGAACCATTTCATTGTTTATTTCCTAGGTGCATAATGCAATCAATAAACAGTATGTCTAAAATTCTCCTTTGGAATTTCAACAAGTAACGCAGAGCTGTTATTTATCTAACCTCAGTAATGCCTGTTTGCTGTTTTGTACTCTGACTTTGTTTTGACCAGGCAGCAATCCCATTCACCATGTACCAGGACCACAGTGTGTGTGAGCTGTCACAGAAAAATAATGGTAACATAATTTTTGGTAGATATAAATGAGTTCTGAAACAAGCAGAGAAAGAGATTCAACTCCCTGAACTCACTAGAGATCCAGAGAGGTTGTTTAAAGGGCCAGCTTTCTGAATTGATTGTTCACACACAGGTCTTTGTAAAAGGATTTTACCTAGAATAGGTGTTCTCAACAATTCTTATATGCTAGTAATAGTATGGATAATCATAATACTGATCTTCACTTTTTCTTTCATGAAAGTATTTAAAAATACTTTACAAAGGTAGTTAAGTACTATTATCCCTATTTTGCAGAGAGGGAAACTGAAAGACTTAAAGGGTAAACCCAGCTGTCTAAAAGATACTGTATATCTCAGAGAAGGATCCTCATTTATGAAATCTATAGCATTCCATATGCTTATATATTCATAGGGTGAAATACTGGCCCTATTAAAATCATGACAGGATTTCACCCCCAGTTTATAGAACCTTTGACATATTTGCAGTGTACATAACCATCAGTTCTAGTTTTAAGAAAAGTGTTGCGAACCTTCTGAAGGGGTTGCTGGCTAACCACACAGTTAATTCGGAGTTGATTTCCTTTAAACCTATGGTTGTATTTTATCTGTAGTTCTTGTTCATGATATCAGACAGGGTTTCTGAAACCAAGACCAGATCTTTTTATTCCTTGTTTCTTGTTAGGACTTAGACACTATAGAATGATAGTTGGAAACTATAGAACAATCTAAGATACATGGTTTCTTGGACTGTTAGCATAAGCTTTCTTATACCATATTTATTTAGTACTGTGTTTTGAACCTAATTCTTCTTATTTCGGACCCAGTTATTGTTTTATCTAATATAGGAAAATTCACATGCTCCCAACTTCACTTATTAAATGAATACAAATAGTTTGTATTGTTCCCTATACAGATATATCTGTAGCTGTACTGGCTAAAAAAGGAAAAGTTGTTTATTTTGCAATCTCTAAAACAGCTGAGTTGTTGGCACTGACTGCATCCGCAAAACTAACTGAGCGCTGAAATAGTGTCATGTTCTTTCTTTCATCATTTAGGGCCTGCTTCTGTTCCCATTTAAGTCAGATGGAGTTTTGCCATTGATTTCAGTGAGAGTAGGAGCAACTCCTCAGTATATTATCATTTTCCTCAGAAGTTTCTATCGCAAATCATTCTACCAATTGAACCAGGCTGTCCTCTACTGTCTTTTTATCCCTATTTTCTTCATCTCTTCCACTCTGATGACTGAGCCAGACTGTTCTGTATTCTGGCATTTTAGCTCTGTATTTTCACTTCTTTTAGTATTGCAATTCAGTATTCACCAATTGGCGCTGCTGCTATTTTTTACTTGTACAGTGCCTTTTATTAAACAACCTCAACTCCCACTAGACATCTCACCATCATCCAATATCTATGAGAGGTAGTATAATAGCACTCATCAGTGACATATATGAGGACCTCTCTAGACTACATATTATCTCCATTTCACAGATGGGGAAACTGATGTACTTACTCAGTAGCTTTAAACCAAAAATCACAAAACACATTAGAGATCTATCTATTTAAGTTCTTTTTTTGATACCCACCCTCCTGTACCTGAGCACTCCCACATAATATTGCATTGTCTTTATTTTACAGGTGGGGAACCTGAAGTATACATGGGGTAAGCCACACAGCAAACCACTAGCAGATGCCAATCTTTTTTAAACCTGCATAGCTAAACATAGGCTCCTTCATCCATGTTTAAGCAGCACCTTGGGTGAGGTTTCAAAAGAACCGATGCAACTTAAGAGCAAAAGTCCCACTGAAAATCAAAATTTTGAAAATTCGACCTGAAAATTGAAGTGGCCTGATACTCAGAAGTACTGAGCTACCTCTTCTCCCATTGAAGTCAGTGGGAGCTGCAAGTCCCCAGCACCTTTAAAGATCAGGCCACTTCCACACAGGCACCTAAATATGGATATAGAAACCCATTTTTATGCACCTAAGCGAAAACTGTCAAAGGCACAAATGGCAATGAGGTGACTAGCTACCATTTGAGTCTTTGAAAAAAAATTACACTCTGAGGTTTGAAAAATTTGGCCATAATCAGAAACAGAGCCAAGTTTTCTAACTCTTATATCCAATTCTCATTGCTAAACTATGTATCATATCATCCATGCATCACGTTGTTTTGGTCACCAAGTCACAAGGTGTTTTCCTGTAACATCAGCCACTACTTCAATATATGATGTAGTGATGCAAACTGTTATAAAAAAAACCAAAAAACACAAATATTGTAAGAGTCCCAGGTCCTGGAGTCATGTAATTACATTGCATATACAGAAAAAATAAGCTCCTCACCCTTGTCTTGCAGAAACCAATTTGAAAATGTAACCTGAGTTCACCGTAATGCTCAAAATCTGAAAAGCAAAGACAAAGAACACCACAATGATTTATTTATTTTAAATCTCATGACGTTTAAACCACTCTCATGATTTTGGGGGGCCTGACTCGTCACGTTGAATGCTTGTGGCTTGAATGATACGGTGTTCTGGATTCCTATTTCCCATGGCCCACAGGGCATAATGTGTTCAGCATCACCAGAGAGGAGATGTTGGCTGCCAAAGAAGTTTTATCACTACTTTTATGATTGTTTCAAGGATCACAAGTGCTGTAAAAATTATTCAAGTAAATTATTATTATTCAGACCATAAAGCTGTCATCTGATGTAGCATTTTCATTTATTTAAAAAAAAATTGCATGTTTTTTCCTCTCCCTCACCCTTCATCTGTTACTTGTCTATTTAGTTAGTGAGTTATTCATGGTAGATGCTTCTTCCCATATGAGTCTGATAGCACTTAGCACAGCGTGGGTGTACCGTCATACAAACAGAAAACAATAATTAATCAAGTAGCCAAAAATGCTGAAAGGAGGAGAAATGAGTTTCTTAATTGTTTCTATATACAAACACATGCAGATATCTCTCTAGGTATATTATTGTTCCATTGTTGAGTGGCAGCAACATTTTACAAATCAGTGATGCATAGTCAGGTATTTTCTTAGTGTAAGTTGTTTTCTTAGAAATAATACACAAATTCTGATTCCTTCAACTATGGTGGTAATACATTGCATACATGCAATCCCATTTTGCAGAAACCTCAAGTAAGACATGTATTCCTTGATCCCAGAAGCAGCTTCCTTGCATCCCTGATTCTCTCCAAGGCCTCAGACAAGTTTCACTGCTTAATAAACTTGGTGTCCCTTTTCCTCCTGTAACACCAGCACATTTAACCTGGGGAAACCTCTAGTTCAGGGTTCCACATGAGGAGAACATAGCCTAGAAAGGTAGCCTGAGCATCTCCCCTCCTTTTCTGCACCTGCTTTGCAAAACAAAGGCCCAGTCAAAGAAGAATGCTTTAGTCCACAAAATAATCTTTAGCAACTCTCTGGGTCCAGTTAAGGCATGATATCTTTGAGTATGTTTTTAGGGTGGTCTACACTGAAAAGTTACATCGGCATACCTACATTTCTCAGAGATGTGAGCTGCACATTCCTGACAGATGTAATTAAGCTGACCTAAACCCTGGTGTAGACAGCACTAGGTCGATGGAAAAACTGGGGAGTTGGATTACCTACAGCAAAGGGAGAACCCCTTTCGTCACTATAGTTAGAGGCTACATTGCTGCAGCTGTACCACTGTAGCGTTTTAAAGTGTAGACATAGCCTTCATTGAAGAAATAATGGCTCTTGTGTGTTTTTCTTAACCAGACTCCCATCCACACACAAAAACCTCTGACATGAGTCTAATTGTTTCTATGGAGAGTTTCACCCATGGTGGTTATACATGACTGACGGTAATGTGGAAGCCATTAGCCTCTCACCATAACATAATTAGTTTCACTCCAAATTTGCTCTGAATTGACTCTTTGTTTTCAACATTATTATGAATGTTTCCCTTTGCAAATATAACCAAGAGTCTAGCTACACTACTGATTCACATTCTACTTTCTTGGAACATAGTTTTAGAGTAGAGTTTTACTGCAGCTGAAAAAAATTTGAAATAGAAAACTGTAACTCCCATTTTAATTATGCTACAGTGTTAATGGTACCCAAAATCTAAACAATATGGTATCATTACATTAACTTTGTAAGGCATCATAGAATTTTAGTGGAGAATCAATTTAACTTTATCATTCAGGATCTTTAATGAGCATTAAATGGGGATGGAAAGGATTGTAAGATAAACTTTGAATTAGACTTTCTTGGCCTTGGCCTTTACAAAGAGCTCTCAAACCATATTAGATTTGTCATTCTGATTACACTTTTCAGCATCACTTTCTGATTCAGCGCTAAGTGTCTTTTCTTTGGAAAGAATTGCATTCTATGACCACTCTAGACTATTCATGATTGTTTCTGCTAACAAACCTTTAATGAGCCTGTAGTTTATACATGGCTATGCAGAGCTTGCCATGCCAGGACATAATTTCATTAGCAGAAAAAAAAGAGATAGTGAGAAATGAAAAGAAACTCTTGAATCGTAGAAAATGGAAACAGGGAAAGTGAAAGAGAAAAATGGATATGGAATAGTAAAAAGGTTAGATATTACTATAATTTAAGTGATTTTTGCAATATTTCTGACAATGATATGAATACAAAGGAAAAATTGTATATTATTAGCTTAGCTAGTTAAATTCTATTTTAAGGTCCTATTTATATCAAATGCATAACCAGCATTTGTCTGCAATTTTTTTTATTAAATCTTATAGATCAATAGGCCGTTATCTTGCTCAGATTTTTGAAGTGCATGCAGTTTATTTATGCTATCTATTATCACTCCATCACACTGTCTTCTGTTTCGTAAAACTGCAAAATCTTTTGCTTTGTAATTTTTCTTATTTAGCGTCTCGATGCACACTGAAAGGAAAGATAGCACTAGTATTGCTTTTTCATTCATCATTAGCAAACATTGCATTTTTTGCAGTATATTGCATGTGATCTCATAGGGTCTGATTCTTCACCAGGTGAGGGAAGTGGCAAAGCACCTGTTGATTTCTGTGATTCCAGATGCAGCCCATCCACACAAAAGTTAGGATGTTCAAGTGAATGGAAGTTGTACTCTTCAATGGGAACAGAGTTACGACATTGCTGAGTGCTTATGAAATCCCCCTTCCATCACCCTACCCCCAATGTTATAAGATTTTATTGAACACTAATTGAAGTCTATGGAAGGGACAGTTGATAGTGAAGCTTTGAATTCCAGGTGGGATATTTTATGATCAAATAATGATTGAAGACTTTCTGGGTGCACTAGAGGGAAAAGAGGCCACTGGGGACATTTACTCTTCCATTTATATTTATTGTGATCTACTTTCCCATTTTTCCATTTGTTATATATTGCTTTTTTATTTCTAATTGCTATGTTCTCTTCACCATTGAATCAGATTGAGCTTTTAGCCAAAGTTCCTCTCTTTCTTGAGTATGGAATTGTGGCTTTTTGGCTAGCTAATGCATTCTTCTTAAATAACTCTCATTTTCATTCTTACTTTTGTCTACATTTTTCCTCCCAATCAATTTTGCTCATAATTTTCTTCAGTTTGGAGAAATTAGCCCTTTTGAAGCACCACACACACACACACACACACACTTGTTGGGACTGTCCTCAGTTTGTCCATATTAGATGTAATCAGGTCATGATTATTGGTCTCAAAGCAACCATCAACTTCCAGTACAGTGATTATTCTATCTTTATCCATCATAAGGAGGTTCCAAATAGAGTTACCTCATGTTGGAGGCAATAACTTTTGTGTTAGAAAATTACCTATAATTTTTAGAAAATGATAATGTTTTATTACTGGCTGCATGAAAATTCCAGCAAACTAAAGTTTTCCATAACACTACAATTTTTCTTTTCATAAATCATTGGAATGTGCTTAAGGAGTAACTCGTACTATTACCGGTTTGATTTGTGGGCTGTAATAGCTCCCCCATCAATATATAATATACCTATAAGGTTAGTACCAACCTATATTGCCAGCAATGTCATAGACAATTATGTATAAACATATATACAATCTAAAGCAATATGATGAGGGCACATGAGTCTTCATATTTCAAAATAAGAAAATCCATTTCAAAGGAAAAGGAGTACTTGTGGCACCTTAGAGACTAACCAATTTATTCAAAGGATGAGACATCTCAGAACAAAATTGCTAACTGCCTCTGGGATGGTAGAGCCAAATTCAGAGTTAATGTGTTATGTAGTTTTAGTTGCTTTTCTTTCCTAGCTACTCCTTTCTGACTACTTAGGATATATAAGCTGCACCATCTTGGACTAATTTAGAAAACCTTACACTCAATAAGACTAAGCAGACCAAATTCAAAGAAGATACCTTAGGGACTCTAGACAGAGAAAAAATGTTATAGCATACAAATTGAATGGTCTGGAAAAGGCTGTAAGTTACATCAACTTATACTTTCCCTAAATGCTCTTAGGTTCATTTAAACTCACTTTAGATCTTTCTGAAAAGCTATAGCTGCAGATTTTATGAACAATTCATGAAAATAGTGTATTATGCTGACCCTCTTTATAGATAAGAGCTTCTTATCATCTTTATCCAATATTAATCAGGTGTTTTAGATAATTTCCAAGGCAAAATAATCAATCATTATCACCTATGTGATGAAAAACAATTTTGTTTAAATTATATGAGAAGACTGGCTAAGTTACAAGAGAGATATATAACATGATTTTTCTATGTAACGTGTGAAAAAAGACGAGGATGAGTACTTAGCTGTTTCAAAATAGAACTTTTAATTAAATTTTTCTGCAGGCAAATTTGATAAAGTGCTTTGAAGGAGATGAAATCCTCTCTCCTCTTAGTGGGAGGGATGTTGATCAGACTGGTAGGGGAAATATAATCCTTGAAGTACTGAGAGAAGGAGGGAAGGGAAGGGCAGGGCTGGCTTGGCTTCTCTGGGGCCTTCTCACCACCTCACCATTCAGAACACAGGTGAAGATCATGGAGATAATTTTTCATTTCAGAAGGTGGAGAAGGCTACCAGGGGAGAGGCTATTCTAGATTTGATTTTGACAAATAGGAAGGAACCGGCTGAGAATGTGAAAGTGGAAGGCAGATTGGGTGAAAGTGATCATGAAATGCTTGGGTTCATGATTCTAAGGACTGGTCATGGGGAAAACAGCAAGATAAAAATAACAGATTTCAAGAAGGCAGACTTTAGCAAACTCAGGGAGCTGGCAGGTAAGATCCCATGGGAAGCAAATCTAAGGGCAAAAACAATTTGAGAGAGTCGGCAGTTTTTCAGAGAGATATTACTGAGGGTAAACTATCCCACTGCATAGTTGGCAAGAGACCACACTGGCTTAACCAGGAGATTTTCAATTATCTGCAACTCAAAATAGTCCTACAAAAAGTGGAAATTAGGTCAAATTAAAAAGGATGAAATTAGGTCAAATTAAAAAGGATATATATTAAAAAAAAATCAGGCATGTAGACACAAAATTAGAAAGTCCAAGGCACAAAATGAGATTAAAATGGCTAGAGACATAAAGGGTAATAAGAAAACATTCTATAAATACATTATAAGGAAGAGGAAGACCAAGGACAGGTTAGGCCCATTAGACAATGAGGGGGGAAAGACAGTATCAGAAAATGTGGAAATGGAGGAAGTGCGACATGACTTTTTTTGTTTCAGTTATCAGAAAAAGGTTAGTAGCAATCAGACATCTAACATAGTGAATGCCAGGGAAAATGAGGTAGGATCTGAGGCTGAATTAGAGAAAGAACATGTTAAAAATACTTAGTCAAGTTAGATGTATTCAAGTCATCGGGGCCCGATGAAATACATCCTAAAATACTCAAGGAGTTGAGTGATGAGATCTCTAAGCCATTAGCAATTATCCTTGAAAACTCATGAAAGATGGGAAGATTCCAGAAGACTGGAAGAGGGCAAATATAGTGCCATTCTATAAAAAGGAGAATCAGAACAACCAAGAGAATTATAGACCAGTCATCTTAATTTCAGTACCTGGAAAGATAATGTAGAAAATAATCAAGAAATCAATTTGCAAACACTTAGAAGATAATAAGGTGATAAGTAATAGTCAACATGGATTTGTCAAGAACAAATTGTGTCAAACCAAACTAATAGATTTTTTTGACAGGGTAACAAGCCTTGTGGATGGGGCAGAGCAGTAGATGTGTAATATCTTGACTTTATTAAGGCTTTTGAATCTGTCTCTCATGACCTTCTCATAAACAAACCAGGGAAATATAGCCTGCTTGTAGTGACTGTAAGATGAATGTGTAACTGGTTGGCAAACTGTTCCTAGAGAGGAATTATCGGTGGGTCACAATCAAGCTGGAAGTGCGGTCCTGCAGGGATCAGTCCTTGATCTGTCTCTATTCAATATTTTCATCAATGATTTAGCTATTGGCCTTATAAAGTGTGCAGATGATTTCCCCTATACTAATTTCCCCCTACTGTTACTCACCCCTTCTTGTCAACTGTTTGAATTAGGCCACTCTCATTACTACTACAGAAGTGATTTTTCCTCCCTTGGTATTCTACTGTTAATTGAATTGTCTCGTTAGGTTGAATTGACCTCCCACTTGGTAAGGCAACTCCCATCTTTTCATGTGCTGTGTATTTATACCTGCTACTGTATTTTCCACTCCATGCATTTGATGAAGTGGGTTCTAGCCCACGAAAGCTTATGCCCAAATAAATTTGTTAGTCTCTAAGCTAAATATGGATCAATAGTGTAACACAGTTGCAAAAAAAGCAGACATCATTCTGGGATGTATTAGCAGGAGTGTTGTAAACATGACATGCAAAGTAAATCTTTCATTCTAGTCTCCACTGATAAAGCCTCAACTGGAGTACTGTGTCCAGTTCTGGGAACCACATTTCAGGAAAGATGTGCACAAATTGGAGAAAGTCCAGAGGAGAGCAACAAAAATGATTAAAGGTCTAGAAAACATTGAAAAAAATGGAGTCAGGAGAAGAGACGATTGAGGAGGGACATGATAACAGATTTCAAGTATATAAAAGGTTGTTACAAGGAGGAGGTGAAAAATTGTTCTCCTTAATATCTGAGGATAGGACAAGAAGCAATGGGCTTAAATTGCAGCAAGGGAGGTTTAGGTTGGACATTAGGAAACACTAACTGCCACGGTAGTTAAGCACTGGGACAAATCACCTAGGGAAGTTGTGGAATCTCCATCATTGGAGGTTTTTAAGAACAGGTTAGACAATCACCAGTCAGGAATGGTCTGGTTTTTACTTAGTATCCCCTTGAGTGTAGGGGACTGAACTAGATGACTTCTCAAGGTCCCTTCCAGTCCTGCACTTCTGTGATTCTCTGATTCTAAGTCAGTGTGATGAGAGAGCAGAAGAGGAGGAAAGAATTCTCTCTCTCTTCTTGTTCACCATTGGCTAGGCTGTGGGGAGAAGAGAGGAGTTGATTGACTCTTGTGTCCCTCCCTTTCTTGTATGTCAAGACTTCAGGGCACACAGAAGCCATTTCACTGAGGTGCATCCTTCCTGTTTTATAACAGAGGCATAGTTTGAATTGTGTTTCCACGATGCTGTGGGTCTGACCAGTCACCAGTGCTTGGGCTCAGGAAGGAATTTTTCCCTTTGGGTAAGATTGATAAGGTGTTTGGGGGGAGGGAGAAAGGGAAAAGAGGGAGGGAGGGTTCACCTTCCTTGCATCACCCTGGCTTTAGGTTAATTAGGAGTAAGGACAGGATTTAAAAATTGTAACTGAGTTTGTAATTTCATTGTATCTTGTGGCCAGTGCAGGTGATAGGCTCCAAGGGGCTGGCTCCCGAAGGTAAACCTGAGATTTGGGAGATGACTGGTATATCTTACTAGCCTGGAGGAAAAAAGGGAGAATTTCTCTCACTGATTTAGGTACTTTTTCATGTGTATCCCCATTCTCTCTTATATGGTAAGGCCAAGAGAATTCAAAGATGGTTTGAATCCTAGACATTAGACTGAAGGGAACCAATACTGAATATTGATTATTTTGTATGGCAATCATTTAACTCTGCAGTGGACCCAAATAAAAGCCTGCTATCTGGGGAAAGAGGTAGGAGTGTGATATATCCCCTTGCTACCCCTTAAAGTTAAAAGTTAGTGAAAGTTTTGGCCTTCCATTTTAAATTCTATCCCTGTGTCTCTTTCATTCTCTTGTGTGTTTTGATCAATACTATTCTGCTAATGCTTTTATATGATATTTGTCCAAGTACAGTGTTAGGCTTCCTAAGACAAAAATCAAGGTATATACGATATGATTGTTCAAATCTGCCCACTCCACATGAGGGGGATTGAGGATACACATGAAATTTCCTCAGTCTCTGGGTTTACTATAATTAAAGAATAATAGAAATTAGGGATTGGAAAAACCTGTTATGGAAGGAGTAGTTAAAGTAAGACCTGGGACCCAGGATTCATGTGATTTTATCCTGGTTCTACCCCAGCTTGAATTTAACCTGTTGTTACCCATGTTAAAAATGGGTTTATTAATTCTTATTTATGGGGATGGTATGTAACTTAATTAATTAATGCTTTTAAAGCTCTTTGGTGATCCTTGGAAGAAAGTCAGATACAAATGCAAAGTATATTATTTTAGTTATTATTTATCCTACCCAGTACAAGTTTGTTTCCAAAACTCTTACAATTTAATTTCTATGATGCTATCACTAGTGAGTCATGAAGAATTTGAGGAGTAACCCATTATTGTTCTCTTATTATACGGGCTTGTGTTGCAACAGTGTTCAGCCCCTTATTTGGAAATCTACCCATTTCACCTCAGTGTTGTCCTCACCATGATTATGGATATCCTTGCTTGGCAGTTACAATCAGCCAGAGTGAGTCTGTTCTCAAGGCTTGATTCTCCATTGCACCGTGTAGTTACTAATAGTGCAAGATAGTCGCGTTCTGATTTAGTAGTATTTTAAACCCAGTTTGCACTGGTGTCAATGACTGCCCCAGGTGCCAGGCAACAGGGAATCAGGCCTAGATTTTCCAGGTGCTGTCCAGAGCTTTTTTCATCTGAAGATCCCTGGTTGTGTAACATTCTCCCAGAGGAGATTTGGCAAACACGCCTGCTGGAGCAGACACAAGAGATGGGACTACCACCATTGTCCTCGGAAATCATCCCACCATCTATTACAGAGGTGGGCAAACTACAGCCCACGGGACCCTCCTGACCAGCCCTTGAGCTCCTGGCCCCGGAGGCTAGCCCCCGACCCCGCCGCCGCTGTTCCTCCTCCCCGGCAGCCTCAGTGCGCCATGCTGCTTGTGTAGTGTATTAAGCTGCTCTGCATAGGAATGTGCTACAGGTAGCAGTTATGGACAGCAATTTACTACACTACACCAGCGCAACACTCAGGGTGGCCGGGTAATGCTCTGGGCGGCGTGGCTGTAGCACGCCAGCCGCTGGTACTCGGTGCTGCGCAGTAAGGGGGCGGGGAGCAGGGGGGGCTGGATAGAGGGCAGGGGAGTTCGGAGTGGTGGTCGGCGGGGGTGGATGGGGTTCAGGCGGTCAGAGGGTGGGGAACAGGGGGGTTGGATGGGGACAGGGAAGTCGGGCGGGGGGATGGGACAGTGGGGGACAATCAGGGGCAAGGGTTCCGGGGGTGGTCAGGGGACAGGGAGCAGGGGGAGGATGAGGCAGGAGTCCTGTGCAGGCAATCAGGGAACAGTGGGGGGTTGGATGGGGCACGAGTCCAGGGGCGGGGCATCAGGGGGCAAGAAGCAAGGCGGGGCGGATGGGAGAAGGCCCTCCATACAATTTCCAAAACCTGACCTGGCCTTCAGGCCAAAAAGTTTGCCCGCCCCATATCTATTAGATCTAGTGTTAGAAAAAAAAATCCTGATATGACAATAGTATACAAATATAATACCTTCTAAATCTAGCTCAGCAACAACCAGAAGAGTATATGGTGGCTTCCGCACGCATACACTGAATGGTTTACAGATTGAACATCATTTATATGTCTTGAGGCAAAGTTTCATTTGCATGCTGAAAGAGAATATCAATATATTCATTTTATAGCTGGAGAAAAGGATTTTCCCAGTTGCATTTCTTCTGTCTCATGAACACATTTCTTCTCTGATAGACGGATGGTTTACTAGGAAACCTTTTTTTTTCTTGGCCAGTAAGAATCAGTGAAGGAACTGGATTAATAAATACACACTGATTGGAGAAAGTTTTATTTATTCTGTTGCCTTTTAGCAACTCCAAAAAGCAGGCACATGTGTCACATATTGTTTCAGCACTTGACTGTCTTGTCATTTATGCCTCTATGCACTTTCTCAGTTTCCCAGCAGGTTCCTCTAGCACTCTCAATGCCACTTACAGAATAACAATGCAGACAGGAGGAGAAGCATTGTTCAGGCTGTTTGGTTATTAATACTATATTACCATATGTGCCTCCAAAGTTACAATATTCTCTGGGTTCTTTACACTTTATCTGCTTTCTGTATTATTTTCCAAAATAATGCAAACATTTTGCTTAATCCACATTACCAAACACTTATTGAATAGACAAATTCTTAGGTATTGTGCACAAAATATACAGACCTCTTATTGTTCAGCACCCTCAAGTTTTTCTCACTGTTGTATGTATGTGCAGGCTTTCCCACGTTTCCTAACAATCATAGTAAAAGAATAATAATGATTCCCATGAATATTCATGGACATTCCTCTGTTATTCTAGCATAATTTTCATGGAATGTTTGTTCTTTGTACCATGAAGTAACTGAAACCATGTAAAACAAGAAAACTTGTAGTGTTCACAAAAACAAAGAAATGCTAACAGGCATTAATGTGACCAAAATTGTTTGGATAGCATTTGTTTCTAATGACAGTACGTCAAGAAAATTACTTGTAATAATGGTTTATCTATTAACACTTCATTCAGAAACTTTTTTTATAAAAGTATTAGATACATTATATTTATAAAGAATTTGCTTAAAGTATGTATTGCTGTATTTATAATAAGCTAAATGGATTAATCAAACACTTGGATTGGCTTTAGTTCTCTAGAAATACCCACTTCATACAAAAGAAAACTACTGCAACCATAAGATCCTATATACAGTTGTCATAAATATAAAGGGAAGGGTAACCACCTTTCTGTATACAGTGCTATAAAATCCCTCCTGGCCAGAGGCAAAACCGTTTCACCTGTAAGGGTTAAGAAGCTAAGATAACCTCCCTGGCACCTGACCAAAATGACCGATGAGGAGACAAGATACTTTCAAAGCTGGAGCGGGCGGGAACAAAGGGTCTGTCTGTGTGATGCTTTTGCCGGGACCAGGTCAGGAATGCTCTTCAGAACTTCTGTTAAGTTAGTAAGTAATCTAGCTAGAAATGTGTTAGATTTCCTTTTGTTAAATGGCTGGTAAAATAGGTTGTGCTGAATGGAATGTATATTACTCTTTTTGTATCTTTTTGTAACTTAAGGTTTTGCCTAGAGGGATTCTCTATATTTTGAATCTGATTACCCTGTAAGGTATTTACCATCCTGATTTTACAGAGGTGATTCTTTTACTTTAATTAAAATTCTTCTTTTAAGAACCTGATTGCTTTTTTCAATCGTTCTTAAGATCCAAGGGTTTGGGTCTGTGTTCACCTATGCAAATTGGTGAGGATTTTTTACCAAGCCTTCCACAGGAAAGGGGGTGTAGTGCTTGGGGGGATATTTTGGGGGGAAGATGTCTCCAAGTGGGCTCTTTCCCTGTTCTTTGTTTAATACGCTTGGTGGTGGCAGCATAGGGTTCAAGGACAAGGCAAAGTTTGTACCTTGGGGAATTTTTAACCTAAGATGGTAAGAATAAGCGTAGCGGGTCTTTCATGCAGGTCCCCACATCTGTACCTTAGAGTTCAGAGTGGGGAAGGAACCTTGACAACAGTAAAAGCTTTTTAACCGGCATGCTGGGTGAACAGGGGGAGCTGGTAAATTAAAAATGCCGGTTAACTCAAAGAGAGGGGTTTGCAGTACGGGGTGGGGGAGAGTCAGGGCTCTGGGAGGGAGTTTGTGTCTCAAAGGGGACTTGGGGCAGGGGCATGGAATGGGGCTCGGGCTGCCGGATGGGGGGGGGGCACACACCTCCAGCGGCTCCCCGTCCCTGCTGCTCCTGGCAAAGGCATGCTCAGGGAACTCTGCAAGCAGGCAGGCTGCCTCCATCTGCACGTACTGCCCCCTGAAGCTCCCACTGGCCGTGGTTCCTCACATGCGGTTCCTCACAAGCCCTGGTGTAGGGCATGTGCTGGGATCTGGATTGGGAATGTAAGAAGGACTTCAGAACAAAGAACTGAGAAGATTTTGGGCAGTCCTGTGGTTCACAGGGCATCCTGGGGGGACAGCTGTAATTAATATAGGCCCCCCATCCCTGTCTAAGTTATGTTGGATGCCTTTCCAGCCCCTGGAGCAGCCCATGATCAGGAGGGCACAAGGGTGTCTCAGAGTCACCTTAGCCATCCACCCTTCATTGTCCCATCCAAAATATAAATATATGCTTGGGGAAGCTAGCCCCTCCAATCACTTACACTGTCACGACTATCCCTATTTTTAAAATACCAGCTCAGTGAGAGCCCTTCTATACAGTGCTATTCTCCCAAACAGTCTGGGCTTCCTCCAGTTCCCCTTCAGGTCCTGGTCATCCCTCCTACATTGGCAGATCCAGCTGGCAAGCGAGCTGCATTTCAGGACTGCAATGAGGCTTTTCCCATCAAGAAAGGCAGAGCTCTCTCTTCCTTTCTAGTCAGCCACCAACTGGCCTAATTCTTCTCCTTTTAGCTCTCCACTCCGCACCTGACTTTGACTGCAGGTGTAGCAGGGCAAAGTCAACTGGGTCTGCAGGGCTTTCCCAAAGCCTCTCATTGCTGGTGGAGAGAATGTCAGACTTCTTAATCCCCTGATTGCCAATCTGGGGACTCTGCACCCCATCACTGTGTTATATGGTGTTTTTCTTAAAGCCCCCCGCCGCCACCACCACCACTGCAGAATCAAGAATTTGCAAGAGAATCTTGACTTTCATGATTAAAAACAGTATGTTTTTAGCCCTCATGTTTGCACACAGAACCTGAGTGTACTCTAGAGACTCAGAAACAAGAAGGTTAGTGAAAGAATGAAAATGAGTTTAAAGAACATCTCATGATTTTAACCCAATTTCATATTTTGGGGCCTGACTCATCATTTTTCAATATGTAGGCAATACTGTGAAACAGCTGAGATAAGCCACAGGAAATGGCCTTCAGAGAGTTTTTAATTGCTTAAAATAAGGTTTTAAAAGTGTATCATTATTAGATTGCAAGATATTTGGGGAGTAACTGTGTTTACCTTTGTGTACATGAAAAGCCGAGCACAATGGGGCCTCAATCATAATTCAAGTCTTTAGACACTAGAGCAATATAATATTAAATAATTAATAGTACGGTAACTAAATTGTATTCTGTAGGATACTAAACAGATAAGTTTAGTATTCTACAGAATCCAGGGCACCTGATGTTGTCAACAGAAAAGGAGATCCTGAGTATCCCAGTCATGAAGTTGGATAGGTGGGAATCCTTTATTCACCCCTCTGCTGCAGTCCTTTTACATATAAAGGAAATTCATCTTGGTGGTGCTTCCACCTGGCTTGGCCTTGTACACACTCACCGGTGTGCCTTGGGTGCCTTCAGGAATAAACCTGAGCTAATCTGTGCAATGGGTCTATCTCAAAAGTACCAGTTATAAACAATATACAACCAGTATACACTTAGATTAGAGTTAACACATCTTTACTTCACAATGTAAAAACCATGATGTAGCAGACTGATATTAATTAAAATGGCACAACCAATTTAAATCATCAGGAGGCACTTCAATAAATCAATTAATAAATGAAGTTTACAGTAGTAAATGAAACTTAACCAATTTACATTTACACTGCCCCCACTTACCCCACCTGTGAGTGCACATGCCTCTGAATGTCAGAATTCTAAACCCTTGTGTGGCTGCACTTGAAGATCTTGAAGCTGGGGGCAGCACTCTGTTGGTCCTGTAACACTGACCAGCCAAGGCAACAAGAGGCAGAGCAATTCTAACCTGGGATCATTCCAAGCTTCACAACCCCTCTGAAGATGGGAGTTGTAGAAACAAGAGGTAGGCAACCCTGGATTTTGATAAGACCACTTCATCTCTTCTCACACTCATGCAATCCCTTAAAGTCTCTTCGCTGTCCCCATTCCCGTGCACGTACTTTCCCAAACAACAAAGGTGTGGTTACTCACACTGACTTCACTGCAGGTCAACCTGACTCAATTCTGGGCACAGCAACAGTCTCAGCCCTGACTCCAATGAAGCCCCAAAATAGTCTCCCTAGTTCCCTGCATTGAAAAAACCCCAGCAGCTTCTGGCATTCTAGAGCAGCTCCTGGCTTGGACAGAGCTCCACAAAGCAATCTTAGCTCCCCTAATCATGATCTCAGCTCCCCACCCAGATGGAGCTATCACATGCTCTCTCTTTCTGCCTTCTCTGAAAGTGGAAGGCTCTTTCTTCCCCCAAGATATCATGGGAGTTGTAGTCCCCAAGGCTGGATTGCAGCACTCAGGATCTTCCTGATTGGAACACTTCCAATTAAATTTAGAGTCCCGCCTAGTGGAGAGTGCACACATTAGCAGAGACAAAATCCACCTTTGCTTAGCTCTTCTTGTCCTTACCCTCAGTCTTCATTGAAATGAATCCAAGTTTTGCCTGATTCAAAATTGTAAAATTGGGTTCTGTGTCTTACTGCTGCTTATAACATTCAAATATGTGCACTTCCTATCAAATCAGATTGGGTCCAGGCAGCAAATGAAATGTTGTATCATTCCTTGGACAGGCTGTTGTCTCTGACATAAATAGTGTGTATGCAGCTTGCCTCTATAACCAACAGAAGTTGGTCCAATAAAAGATATTACTTCACCCACCTTGTCTCTATAAATAGTTTAGTCAGCCATTTTGAAGGGACATAAATTAGTCTTTTTTTTTGAAAAGCTAATGTGAAATTATGGGAAAATAGAGTCAGTCTTCTAATATTATGAATGGATAGATTTTCAGGTAAGTTGGGGATGTTAAATAGCCATTCTTAATCACTGCTAGAACAAAAAGATCCTTTCTGAGTGAGGATAACCTCAAGTTTCTGCATCTTTCTCATCAGTGGTGGTCTCAGATATACTTTGAATTAAAAAAAAAAACTACAGAAAGGAAATATGTAAGTGAAATGTCTGATAAATATGAATTGGATAGGTCTTAGAGAGAGAGCAGAAACAGACCATCTGATTTTTTTCTAGAAAAAATGTCCCCATCGATCTACAATAATAAATGGAGGAGCCTATATATCGTTTGTTTGAAAGATGTGTGTGTGTATATATATATATATACATATATAAAGATGCTGCATTTTTATTTAGAAATCCATGATGTGAGAGTTAAGACACATTTTGTTAACTCTTCTAAAATGAATTATATTGTTTGAGAAGACTATTTAATTTTATTTTTTAATTGACCTAAATCCTAGGGGTTAAATTTAAAATCTTTGTCCCTTATAAGCATTTCTGAAACAGAATTTGCAAGTGGCAAGAGAGGAGGAGCACAGCTCTCGTAATTTGTTTTAAGTTCTTTGCGAGCTGTCCTGAAACATTCAATTGGAGTTAATCATGTTCTATTGTAAAGAAAGGAATAGCTTTTACTTAAGTAAGTACTTAATGAGGTGTATGTTTTATCTTTATCCTAACTGCTATATACAAACATTAGAATCCCTGTAGTCATTTTGAAATTGTTAGATCTGTCATTATATGTTACAATGCACATGGCATAAGGTTAATAGAGCTGTTTTATAAATACCTCTGAGAGACATTTTAGGCAACAGTGGGAGGTACTAATGAGTGTTTTGCATTCCATTAGACAGCAGTGATTCCTTTGTGGATGATGGTTACCCTATATGGTTCCCTCCGGGAGACAACTTTTATGCCAAAATTACTATATCCATTTCTACTGACCGCTCAACCTTTTCCCTTGGTCATGGAAAAATAAAGATTTCAGTGAAAATATTAACCACACGTTGAAATGTTTCTATGCACTTGGTTTGAAAAGAAAGCACCAGTGGATTAGTGGATGAGGAAATATAGATGACGTATGTGACAACAATCTTTTTATTACATTATTCATTCTATGCAACTATTGCAAATATTGAAAATTTTGGTGTTTTAATAAGAGCATTACAAAAATGATTTTTGAATGAATTGTAAATTGCATGATAAAATAATTTCCAAAACCCAACTTCATGCTGTAAATGAATGACACTGGGATTATGCCAATGTTTAGAAATGTTCTGGATATAATTATCCAATATTCTTCATAACTTTTTCATTTATGCCGAATCAATATGTTCAACCAAGTTAAAGGTAGTGAAAATACTTGAAAAGGCAGTAGAAATAGTCATTTAGTGTAAAACAAAAGAAACAAAAAACATAACCATAAACAAAGAAACAGTCACATTCTGGGGTTCTGTTCTCATTCACACTCATACTCATATTGAATAGAACCTCACTCCATAAACAGCCCCACTGATGACAACAGTGCTATAATAGAATAAAGTGTTACCCAAGTTGAGTCAGGCTAACAGAATCTACTCCTTAAGGTCAGTTGTGAATTGTGTACAGAACTCTTATTAAAAGGTTGTTTGGAGAACAACAGTAGATGTTGTTCTCAGGAGTCATAATTTATCCCAGAGCTCTTCAATGAACACAGGGATTACATGTTCAGCACCCTCCATTAAAATGGTGCAGATTGCTACATCCGTGCACTAGCACTAATGTTTAATGGAAAATTTTTACTCTTGAGAGAGCAAAGGATTCCCCCTTCTGCACATGATCAAAGGCAGGGTGAAATGCAGCTCATAGTACAGATGTAAAAGAGTGTAACTCCACTGACTACATCTCCACATTTACATACATTCAGAATTTGGCCCTGTTATGGTCCAATTGGTTCAGGGTACAAACCTAGACCACTGAGGGGGTTGTATCTCCACTTGCCCTGCAATACTTGGTGACTTACAATGTCTTGCTGCTGTGGTTCCCAGCCTGAGATGCTCACAATCAGCAAAAAAAAAAAAACATTTTGTGATAAATGAAGGGGTGAGGGGTAGCTCCCTTTTATGAAAAAGAAAAGGAGTACTTGTGGCACCTTAGAGACTAACCAATTTATTTGAGCATAAGCTTTCGTGAGCTACAGCTCACTTCATCGGATGTGAGCTGTAGCTCACGAAAGCTTATGCTCAAATAAATTGGTTAGTCTCTAAGGTGCCACAAGTACTCCTTTTCTTTTTGAGAATACAGACTAACACGGCAGTTACTCTGAAACCTCCCTTTTATGGACACCCAGCCAGCCAGTAGCTATAAAATCCCTCTTAAGGATTTCTCTAAACTGTTCTCTAATTGCTCTATGTGTAAAGGATTAAAAAGTCTCACTGCTATGCATAGGTAAAAGGAAGTGAGTGGGCACCTGCCAAAAGAGCCAATGGGAAGGCTAGAACTTTTAAAATTGAAAAACAACTCCCCTTTTGTCTGTCTGTTGTTGTTCTCTACGGAAGAGGCGGACAGGGCAGAGCTATGTTGTAAGAAGCTTGGGCCAGGTATGAAAAAATCATCAGTATCATACGTAGAAACTGCCCATTTAAAAACCCACATATGTAAGTAGATCAGGAAATGTATAGAAAGACATGATTAGGTTTATCCCTTTTATTTCTTTATGGTATGTGGATTCCTCTGTGCTAACCCCCAGTGCTTTTGTTTTGCTTGTAACATTTATGCTGGACCTCAAGAAAGCTATTCTTGGTGCTTAATCTTTGTAGTTGATTGTTGTTGTTTTTTAGATCTAACAATAGCCTGAGTTCCCAGATGTATTTTCTTCCTTTTTTAAAAAAAGAAAATTTACCTTTTTTTAGAACAGAATTGGATTTTTGTGTCTTAAGAGGTTTGCGCACATATTGTTTAATTAGCTGGTAGCAACAGCTGATTTTCTTTCTTTCTTTCTTTCTTTCTTTCTTTCTCAGCTCTTCCCCAGAGGGGGGCTGAAAGGGCTTGAGGGTACCCCACAGCAAGGAATTCTCAAGTGTGCCTTCTTGGGCTCTCAAGGGGGTTCTGCACTTGGGTGGTGGCAACATCTACCAATCCAAGGTCAGAGAAAAGCTGTAACCTTGGGAGTTTAATACATGCCTGGAGTGGCCAGTATTTATTTTTAGAATCCTTGCGGGCCCCCACCAAAGTGCCAGTGTGGGGAAGTAGCCTTGACACATGTAGGTCACACCCTGAGTTTCTGTGTGCGTATACAATCTTGATAGAGCATCTCTGACCTCAGCAACCTGTCTACAGCCTCCTGCTCCACTCTGGCTTCCATTATCTTTTCTGGTTACAACCAGCAAGATTATCCCAACACTCGCCCAGTCCCAAATTTCCCCAAAACTGTGTTGCCCGAAAGTAAGGACATTCCACACAAGAACAAGGTGCTGGCTTCCCTTGTCTTCTTAAGAGAAAGATCTTTACCTAAGAAGGTTTCTCACCTGTATTCAGTTCCAGAAACTTTAACATCCTTTGGTTGAAGGATCCATCTTTTTCAGCATGCAAGGAATCTGTTCCCTTGTGTCTGTCTAGTGATGGATGCCAAAGATGGCTTCTGTCTTTGCTTATATCTTCCAAAGTTTTATTACATTGTTTCAAGAGGCAGTATAACCTCATTCTGTTCTTCCCTTACTGTGGGCATCCCATTTCTCTGTAAGTAAATGGGTCTTCCATTGTATTGATTCTACTATTCTTAATATATATTAAGGGGGGGAGGGATAGCTCAATGGTTTGCGCATTGGCCTGCTAAACCCAGGGTTGTGAGATCAATCCTTGAGGGGGCCATTTAGGGAACTGAGGCAAAAATTGGGGATTGGTCCTGCTTTGAGCAGGGGGTTGGACTAGATGACCTCCTGAGGTCCCTTCCAACCCTGATATTCTATGATTCTATATAGGAGACAGGTAAATAGTTTCCCTGCCTCCTCTCAGGGTGGGAACTGTTACTTCCTTTGTTCTGCTTCACACTTTAAAACATATTATCAATGAGCATTTCATAATTCCTCTATAGTGTTAATACATACATTTTACAATAGGGTGACCAGATGTCCCAATTTTATAGGGACAGTCCCAATATTTGGGGGTTTGTCTTATATAGGCACCTATTACCTCCCACCCTACTCACAGAAATGTATTATTCTTTATGAGAGTAACAATTTCCTCACAGTGTAAAAAAGAGATGGAGAAAAAACAATTTAATGTTATATCCATTTGTTTTTGAAGAGGTAGAAAAAAACCCTCTGAAATAAGTTTCATACCTGGGCTCCATCATACCATCTATACCTGGGCAAAACTTGATTGAAGTCAACTGGAGTTTTTCCAGATCACAGGATCAGGTCCTATGTGTATGTGAATAATAAAACACAGTGCTTGACTGTTCAATAGAAATAAAATAAAAGTGAATTTCCCTGATAGGAAAAACTTGAAAGTCTATGACAACCTGCAGGGAAATCAGGGAAATCTGCATTACTATGCAATGGTTCCTACAGGACAGAATCTCACAGAAGCTCAGCTAACATGCAGAAACACTTAGAATACAAATAAGTTTTCAACAGAGAAATACATAGCTGACTTTTTTTTCCTGGCTGATTGGCTGATTAGTCAATAAGTTTCATTATAGATGTTAGATTTCAGTAGTATTAAGAAAGCTCAGCATGCATTTTGGTAGACCACAAATAATGCTTTTATTCAGTGAGATGTCTAATTCATTCCATCTTCTAAATCATATTTTAATGAACACCCTCTGCTCGAGTAATGGTATAATATGGCTATAAACTTGCATTTTTATATTCTGAAAACCTGACAAAAACCAATGTAGGGAAATATCATTCCATTATGGAAAAGAGTTCATAGTGAAAAAATAGTAGGCAGAAATGACCCACTTCCTTTACATTATTTTGTATCTAAATTTTTCTTTCCTTTTTTTTTTTTGTTTTGTTTTTTTGCAGCTTTGGATTCTGATTAACTCCTACTGTTTCTCCTACTGTTTCTACCTTCTCCATAGTGCAGTGGATGTTTGTTGAGCAGCTCATCACTTGACTGGTTTTAAGTTTTAGCCTGTCCAATAGAAAAACATCTTAAAGGAACTGATCCAAAGCCCAATGGGAAAGAATTCCACTGCCTTCTATGGGCTTTAGATCCATGCAAATCCCAAAGCTTCATAGCCATCTATAAGGAACTTCTAAATAAGAAGCAGGCAGTGCTGTGAAGCATGGAGGGTTTAAAAGCAGCTTTTTTTCTACTTTGAAGCTACTCAAAAGCTGCTGCCTCCCTGTCTTTAGCCTCCAGTAATGCTTTCCTGACAGCCCGGAATTCTAGTGTCTTTTTGAAAAGCTATATTGGGAGGGTAAAGCAACACTAGATTTATGTCTTGGGAGACTGGGGGGAAAATGGGGAAAAACAATGTAACACTTTTTGCAGGAAGACAGCATTTTACATTAGTTAATGCTTCTTTCCTATATGTTGAGTTACACAGTTACAGAAGTGTATAATGCAAACACTCAATATAACTTTATAACATGAGATACAGATGCTATAAGTGAGATTAATAGATTCAGCAACTTAAAAACATTTAACAAAGTCTAAACACTTTTTTAAAAAAAATCTAATACCTATTTTAACAATACCAATACACAGGTGAGCCAGATTGGTTTCCAGCTATGCATTTGTCAGCGTTCAGTTGAGGCCTAGGAGCCTTGGCATGAGCTGGCACTTGGTCATATATATGCACTTCCTTAAGACTGGAGTTATCAATTGATAGGTCATTCAGGCCTTACCCTGTAAATCCTAAATCATATGAGAAGGTCCAACTAAGTCAATGGGACTCCTGGCATTAGTAGGGACAATTCATGTGAGTAAGGACTTGCAGATTTGGACTCCCTAGTGTCTAACATGTCTGTTCCGCATTAGCCTCTCACAGTTTCTATAGTAACTTCCAACTTATCTGTATGTATATATAATCTTACCATATGTTCCATTCTATGCATCCGATGAAGTGGGCTGTAGCCAACGAAAGCTTATGCTCTAATAAATTTGTTAGTCTCTAAGGTGCCACAAGTCCTCCTGTTCTGCATTGTCAGTCCATTTTAGATTGCAATCTCCCAAGGCAATCAACTGTGTCATCCTCCTTCAGTTTTACAGCACCAGTACATGAGTGGAACCCAAAGGGTAACAATAACAATTCTGGGCCAGATTCCCCAACCTCTGTTCCCACTGGGGGTATGACACCAGGGCTATAACAGTGTACACTGCAGTTGTGCCACTGAAGCACTACACTGTAGGTACATCGTACATTGATGAAGTTAGTCCACTAGTCCAGGAAGTGGTAACTAGGTCAACAGAAGAATTCTTCCACCAACCTAGCTTCATCTCTAGGGGGGGCTAGGTCAACCTAACAATTTTGCACAGGGTGTGAAATTTTTCACTGCCCTTAGCAATGTCATTATGTCAACATGCATTTTTGATGTAGACCAAGCCTAGGTGTATGGGGAGATTTTGGCAAACTAGTAAAGTACCTCAAACCACTATTGCTTATTGCTAAAAGCAGCCATGGCAGCAGTCCATAAATTGGCCAGACAGCAGCCTCAACTAAGGCAGGAGGGGAGGGGGTTTTGGGTGACACAGAAAGGGCAGCTTGACCCCACATCCTTCCTGTTAAGAATTGTGTTAAAATTGCTGATACATGCATTTTAGAAGAACAGGAAGCTTGTCTATGTGCCCTCAGGAATGTGTCCATCAGGACTGCAAAGAGCACAAACTCTGAAAAAAACCCACACCTGGTTAATTGTTGATCAGAAGGAAACCTCTTGCTTGACCTTTGAAACTTCTTGCTTAACAAGTTTTCTTTAGGTGACATGTCATGGTATTACTAATGTATAAATAAGGAGAAAATGTTTGAGGTAGTGGGACTCTCCCTGTGTATGCATCTTGTGGTCCCCACTGGCAGACAGAAGATTTGGCCACTAGATGGCTGCTGCTGCGCCATTCGAGAGCCACACTCAGCTTCAATAATTATCAAGGGTTGGGGGTGTTTTACCACCTGTTGCAGACATGTGTAAGTGCTTGAGACCAAGTAAAGTTTAGCTTTAAGTGAAAGTACTCTTGTGTTGCCCTGTTTGTGCCAGCCATCTATCGGTCGGATGGCCGTGCCCCCCTTGATTTATTTCATGACACCACCTTGCTCGGATTAAAAGTTACCAACTTTGGGTTGAACCATAAGTAGCACTTTTTTGATGTAAATCCATTTTGCAGGGGGGTTCAGCATCTGGTCCCTGATTAGATTTATATCAGAAGGTCACTATCAGAAATATTTTCCTGGCTGTATCCTTTTCCTTATGAATTAACTTTTCTAGTAGGAACTAAAGACTAAAAGTTGCCAATTATGTAGGAAAGCATTTTTGGAGGAAGAGAGGTTTAGATGTTCCTGATCAGTTGAGCAAGATAACAGCTGGAGTCAGGTAGTTGGTGCACTTGAGTTTTTCTTGCAAAAAAATCTATTAGGAACTCCTTGAGCTTAGTCTACTACCCTGCTACTATATTTGGGCCACTATCATTGTCTCTCAACTTACATCATTTAATTGTATTCAGAATGTGAATGTATAACAGTTTTGTTTTTCTTTAGTCTTCAAGAAAGGATGCAGTTACAGCTCTGGAGAAAGAGGTCCTCTGCTACCCATGCAGTGGATACAGACCTGGCAGTGTCAATGCAAATTTCCTCTGCATTTATCAACACCTCAGTACTGATCAACTGGAATCACATTTCTTCCATGAGGTGTGTAAATCCTAATTTGCCCATCTTAATAATAGTATAGTTAGGTAACCCTCAGTATCTTCATATTCCCAGCCAAAACAATCACATGATTTTATTGCTTTTACTGTCCCATCTTTCTTTCCTCCAATATTTTTTAAACTTATGTCATCATGTCTTTTCTGAACTCAGATTCTTTGGGTTTGATTCTCCTCTCATTTACATGGGTTTTAAATGTGTGGAACTTCACTGATGGCAACAGAGTTACTTCTGCTTCATGGCATAAAATTCTGATCCAATAAAGCACTTAAGCATGTTTAACTTTAAGTACACCAATAGCCTTATTGACGTCAGCGGGGTTACCCATATGGTAAAAAATGTAAAACATATTTCACCAAAAAAAGAAAAATGTGAAAAAATGTTTCCTGGATTTTTAACCACATCTCCTGCTGTGTTGGTTACACTTTATATTGGTGGTGGGCAGCCCGCATGCGGTCTATCAGGGTAATCCGCTGGCGGGGCCAGACAGTTTGTTTACATTTCCATGGACCCCCACAGCTCCCAGTGGCTGTGGTTCATTCCTACACCCCTGTTGCCCACCACTGCTCTATATCCTTCCCTATGTAATGTGTATCAGATCCTTCACTGTCCAGATGAGTCAGCACTTGACAAGTTCAATGATTTTTCAACCCTGATTTTGGAAGTGGAAAATAGTTCCCCATTTTCAATATTCACATAAATGATCTTGCAACATGATAAAGTACATGTGCCCCTCAATGTTTTTGTTTGTTTGTTTGTAAAAATCTTCAAAGAAAGATGAGCTGGCACATAAAAATGACCTCATGACAACCTGCTTAATTAGACTAAATTAGCAGAAAATATTGTTTTAACAGAAAAGAATCACTAGAGCTGACTTTAACAAGGCACTTAATTACATTCATCAAGGGGAAATTCTTAAGGGACCTTTCTTTTCTTCGTCTAAGTAACTCACTTAACACAGTTCTTCATTCGCAAATGTGATTGGGGAAAAAGATCTAATTAGATAAATTAGATCTAATTTTATCACCCATATAACTTTTGTAAAAGTTCCAGCCAATCAAGAGGGGGGAAAATCCCTGGGCTGAGCTTGCTTTTGCTGACAGTTGCATTTCATATTTGTTATATTTTAGTTGAGTGACTAAATGCAGATGCAAAAAATGAATGATTTACATGTGTCGTTGAAGGAGAAATTGTTACATTCATCTGCTGTTTGCTTGCCATTCAAATTGTGCAGAATCATAAATAGAAAACACAAATCAGAAATGCTCAATTTTACTTTTCTGATTTTCTTATTTACTGTGTAACAACACTGCAACAGGAGTAAAGAGAGCTGAACCCTATTCAATGACTTGCCGCAGACTCACCGTGGGTGTAAAGAACAGACATATTACAGTGAAGGACATAAGGTCTGGTCTTCCTCCATAATTTACATTTTAAACAGTGTCTCTATATAATAAAATTTGCTTTTCAGATACTTTTTATGTTTCAAGAGAAGTAGAACCCTTATATCTCCCTCCCTAATTACACCTATGGTAATATATACCCTGGTGTTTTATGGTACCTTCCCCAGTCCTTATCAGACACAGCAAGTTATATTACAGAAGCTGTCAAGAAAGAAATGACCACAATACATTGTTCAGCTTCTGGACCTCAATTCTGCAGGCTACTAGTGAAGTTTGGAGAGAGAAAGAGACAGTACTTAGGACTTGGTTTTAGTTCAGGACCTGTGCAGAAGAATAAGGAGTTACCATGTTAGGTCAATGTAGCGGATAAAAAGCTAGTTTAAATAACCAGTGTAGGAGTTCCAAAATTGCACAGAGCCAGCATCGTTAACTCTATTCCACTTACTGTACTTGGCCCCCTTCCTTCCACACCCTGCATGGAGAGCATGGTGAAGGCATGTCAGGAGCATACTGCATGCCTGACCCATGGCCAGTGTAATGAGCGTAGAGAACTATTACAATCAGGCACAAATTAAAGTAGTCCTGATACTTGTAATGATTTAATCCCCTTATTATACGAGTCAGTCTATGTTTCACAAATGCATCTTATCTCCTTGGTGCCAAAGGAATAATCAGCCTCCTCTGCTTCTACTGTAAGTTGGTTCCTATTTAAGGAAGTTTGTCCCTCCATTCCTGCCTGAGACACTTCTGTCATGGCACAGGCTTCTTGGATTGGAGAACAGTCATTTCTGAGCTGGGCCGGCTTGGAAATGCTCTTATGTATTGTCTTTCTGTAATTCTGTCTCTTTCCTCTTCCATCTTCATAGGATTGTCTTTCTGTAATTCTGTCTCTTTCCTCTTCCATCTCCATCTTGCCAAATTTGAAGGGAAAAAAAGTGGTGCTAATGTGATGTTTGCCATCCATGATCCTAATCATGCTGCTTGCATATTACATCCCTTTCCCCCACCCACTGTCTGCCTTGTCTCGTTAATCTGTAAGCTTCTCGGGAAAACTCTCCACTACTCTATGTTTGTGAAGTGCCTAGCACACTGAGGCCCCATTCCCAGTTGGCCCTTTATTATTATAATAAATATAAATAATATTACTTGGCATCTGAGGGTCATGATAGGCTTGTACTGGGTGAATCTGTGTACTTGTTGGTCAGAAGACAAGCAGCCATAAATGTTGCAGTATACTGTATAGCTGTCATTCTGATTAATCTGTTGCTAGTCTTCTAACTATATATTTAAATGCAATCCTCTGACTGTAAATGTCAGGAGTAGTAACTATTTTCAGGAGTTTCATTTAGTCCTTTTACCAGCTAGAAGTAATAATATACTTGGGAGGACTTAGGTGCTGCACTTAGGAATAAAAATGAGAACAGGATAGTCGTGAAGACGATCCACTCATATAGAATGTGACTAAGGGCTTTAGTGAAATGGTATCCTGAACAGTCACTTCAGTGTTGTATCATATGTCCTGGTATGTTGTTCAGGCCACACTGCTCACTCCTCTCAGCTTACTTCACTTTAGTGAACTGTGAATAAGCAAGCATAATACTCAGCCATCTCTACTGGTGACTCAGTGCTGCTTTCTGACATCACTCATAAGTGATTGAGCTCCTAATGAAGATCAATTTCAGGTAAAGAAATATTTTTCCAGCACCAATTTAATAAGAAGTAAGACTGCTTGGGAACTGGTTTGACTCTGCTTTTCTAGAAAAGATGCTATTTGGGGAAAAAATAATTGCAATGACAAAGAAAATAGCTACTCTGGTCTTGGTATTCCTTTTCTCAGCCTTTGAGATTGTCAAGGTTCCTTCCCCACTCTAGGGTACAGATGTGGGGACCTGCATGAAAACCCCCTAAGCTTATTTTTACTAGCTTAGGTTAAAACTTCCCCAAGGTACAAACTGTTTTATCTTTGGCCCTTGGACTTTCTTGCTGCCACCACCAAGCGTCTCACAAATATATAACCAGGAAAGAGGCTGCTTGGAAACATCTTTCCCCCCAAAATCCTCCCAAACCCTACACCCTCTTTCCTGGGGAAGGCTTGATAAAAATCCTCACCAATTTGCATAGGTGAACACAGACCCAAATCCTTAGTTCTAAAGAACAATGAAAAAGCAATCAGGTTCTTAAAAGAAGAATTTTAATTGAAGAAAAAAAGTAAAAGAATCACCTCTGTAAAATCAGGATGGTAAATACCTTACAGGGTAATCTGATTCAAAACATAGAGAATCCCTCTAAGCAAAGCCTTAAGTTACAAAAAGACACAAAACCAGGAATATACATTCCATTCAGCACAGTTTATTTTATCAGCCATTTAAACAAAACAGAATCTAATGCATATCTAGCTAGATTACTTAATAAATTCTAAAACTCCATTCCTTTTCTGTTCCCGGCAAAAACATCACACAGACAGAGAGAACCTTTGTTTCCCCCTCCCCCGATTTGAAAGTATCTTGTCTCCTCATTGGTCATTTTGGTCAGGTGCCAGCGAGGTTATCCTAGCTTCTTAACCCTTTACAGGTGAAAGGTTTTTTCCTCTGGCCAGGAGGGATTTAAAGGTGATTACCCTTCCCTTTATATTTATGACAGAGATGCTTAGGGGAGAAGATAGTACTAAGAGTTTAGAGTTTTAGTTCATACAATTTCTTGTCCCAGTCTTGATAACAGTGTTAACACAGTCGAGTATGATAGCTTGTCACAGAAACATTTCCAAAACTCATGCCCAGAACAAGGTTAGGACAAAGTAATTTAATTCTGTCCATTAGCTTATGTTTTTTGCATTTCTCTTTAATTCTCATGCTTGGAAAAGTTTGAATTTCCTGCTGACTTGGAGACATGATTTTCAATTTTCCCTTTACTTGGCTCACATTTCCTGATGAGTACATTCTATCTGCTTACTACACAACTGACAAATAGCTTTCAAATTAATGATAAAAAAACTGAGAGGAACTTGTTCACTAGAGTTCATAACCCAGCTGAAGTGTTTGCTGGAGTTCCAGACATTTTTAGATGGTCTAAAATGTGGACAGAATAACATTTTAGCCCCTAATGGGTTGGACAAAGGAACCACTTTTGCAATAGGTCTAGCTTTGGTCAAGATAGGTCAGTAGAAAATAAAATAAGAAGACTGTCACTATTCAGCATATCAATTTATCTTTTGCAGAGTTTGAGAAAAAAAAAGATATTGAGTCTAAATCTTTTGATTAGTGGCCTCCATATTATAAAGAGGCCCTCAAAATTCCAAAGAGTGGACAGAAATTAACCAATATGATGAATAAAACTAGAAGAAGGGAATTTGACATTTTATCTTTTCTTCCATCTCCCTTAGTATGTCTGTCTCTCTTAGCTAGGTAGATATATACATACAAAATAAATACAGAATGGATACATAAAAGGATGGACAGGTTTCAAAAGAACTCTGCACCCAACAGCTTCCAGTCAAGCACCTAAATAAGGCCTTCTCTACATGACAAACATAGGTCGATGCAAGTCACTTTGCATCAACTTATTAGTGCGTGTTTTATATTGAAAATTGTCTCTGCTGATATAAGTGCTCCGTTACAGCAATGCAATAACTCCACCTCTCCAAAGAATGCTGAGATATGGTAAATGCACTGTGGTCCATACAGTACGAGTGCAGACACTTCATGACCTATATCAACCCTAACAGTCCTCCAGTAGTTGTCTTACAATGCCCAACAGTGACCACTCCAGTCACAATTGTGAACTCCACTGCTGAGGGATCACAGAGACTAGAAGCCACTTGCCTGTTAAAACCCCCCTGTAGTTTTGAATTGCCTTTTCCTGATTGCCCAGCTTGGCAAGAACCCCTAGCAGCTCTCCCCTACGATGGTCAACTGCCCAACCAAACAATCCAGCTACACATTCTAGATGTGCTCTTGCCTGGAGTATACAGGAGATATTGGATCTTCTGGGCCTGTGGGAACAGGAGGATATGCAGGCTCAGCTACGAACCAGTCATAGAAATGTGGACATCTATGAAAAGATTGCATAGTGGATGCAGGTGAAGGCACATAACAGAGATCAGCAGCAGTGCTGTATGAAATTGAAGGAACTGCAGCAGGCATACCACATAGGCAGGGAAGCCAACAATCAATCTGATGCTAAGCCACAAACCTGCTGATTTTACAACAGTCCCCACCAGCACTCTCCATAGAACAATGGATACTTCTGAGGAGCCCAAGAGAGAGCCCCCCATTATAAACAGAGAGGAGGAGGAGGAGGAGGAGGAGGGGGGAAAAAAAAGAGGAGAGACACACGAATCAGGGAGTCCAGCTATGCCACAATAGGATCTTTTTGAGACTTCAACACAGTCTAGTCAGTCCCACCAGCCAAGGACAGGTGAAGAAGTATAGGTACAACAAACAGAGGTAGAGTTTCAGTCCCCTGTAGGGGTAGGTGCCATTGAGAGCAGGGTGTGGGTTTTTGTGTACAGTCAATGGAGAACTTCATTTCAGCAGCTCCTTATACTCTCCAATATTCCATTTGGCATCATGGGCCACATCGCTACCCTTCTACCACACCACACCTGGGGATAGTAAGAAAGACCACAGCTTTGCATGCATTGACCTGTGAGAGTCATGGTTGGTTTATGTTTGGCAGAAATGTACTGAAATGGACACCAAGGTTTTCTGCTGTTCCAATTTTAAGGTTTTGCTCCATTAATTTAAATTTGCACTGTACTGGTTTTTAATTGCACATTAATGTTTTGTACTGTTTTTGGTATACAATATTTTTTACTGCATAGAAATAATTTCATCTTTATTACTTGATAATATATTCTCCACAATTCCTAGTGCAACTCAAAGCACATATTATTTGTAAAAGAACAGGACCACATAACTCATTGGTTCAGTTAGGAACACAGTATAATAATTATAAATATACAGTAAGTGCCACATAATTCATAGTTTCATTAAAAGTGTGATATTCATAAATCTACATCAAACACTACACAATTCATAACAACCCCCCAAAATTCAGCGCCAAGGAGAGCACTGTGCAGCATAGCATATTACTCTGGCTGACTGTTAAAGTGCTCTTTCAAGACCTCCCTCAACTCCATAGATCCAACTGATCTCTTCTAATGGTCCTCGTGTGTAACTGTTCAAAGTCAGCAAACAGCTACTCCACCTCCACACTCCAACATGGAGGCAGACTTTTTTCCCTTTGCCTCACAGATATTATGCAGGACAAAACTGGCAGTTATAATCATTGAGGGTTTGTTTTTTTTTCTCATGTAGATCTAGTCTAGTGAATAAACAACACTATTGTCCCTTCAGTCTGCCAAAAGTACATTCAACTATCATTCTGCAACTGCGAAGCCAATGGTTGAATCTTTCCTTGGAACTATCCAGGTGGCCAGTATACTGCTTCAGAGCCAGGGGACCAAAGGGAAGGCTGAGTCCCCCAGAATAACTATTGGCATTTCAACATCACCAGTGGTTATCTGCTGGTGGGGAAAAAATGTCCCTGCTTGCAGCTTCCTGAAAAATCCTGTGTTCTTAAAGATGTGTCCGTCATACACCTTCCCTGACCAGCTCACACTGATATTAATGAAGCATCCTCAGTGATCCACCAATACTTACTTAACCATAGAAAAGTATCTCCTTCTGCTATTGCATTATGTGGCAAGGTGGGCTGGGGCCAAAAATAGGAATATGCGTGCCATCTATCACCCCACTACAGTTCAGGAACCCCGTAGCTTCCAATAAGTCCATGATGTCCTGCACATCATCTAGAGCAGGGGTCGGCAACCTTTCAGGTTTCGTGTGCCAGTAATACATTTTAATGTTTTTTAGAAGGTCTCTCTCTATAAGTCTATATATTATATGACTAAACTATTGTCGTATGTAAAGTAAACAAGGTTTTCAAAACGTTTAAGAAGCCTCGTTTAAAATTAAATTAAAATGCTGATCTTACGCTGCCGGCCCGCTGCCAGGCTGGGGTTCCGTTCACCTAGGCTGGCAGCAGGCTGAGCAGGGCCTGCGGCCAGGACCCTGGCTGGCAAGGGGCTGGCAGCCAGAACCCCAGACTGGCAGTGGTCTGAGTGGCTCAACCCGCTGCCACTCAGCCTGCTGCCGGTCTGGGGTACAGTCTGCCGACTCCTGCCAGCCACGGTTCCGGCTGCCAGCCCTGCTCAGCCCGCTGCCGGTCTGGGATCCCAGCCCTGCCCACATAGAGTGGGTACCTACCTTCTCCCTGGTTCTAGCCCATTCTCTTCCTCTCTCTCTCTGAACTGAGCTGAGGGTGGGAGTGCACTGAGCACAGGGCTGGGGTGAAGGAGCAGGCTGGGGGTTGGGGTGTAGGGTCTGGCCAGAAGCTAGAATGAGGGAGGGAGCTCAGGGTTGGGGTTTGGGTGTGGAGTGTGGAGTGCTTACCTGGGCAGCTCCCATTTGGTGCAAGGGGTGCATGTGGGAATGTGGGGGTGGGGGGCTGCAGGAGCTCCCATTTGATGCTCAGGGTGGGGGTGGGAATGTGTGGGTGCAAGAGTCAGGACATGCGGTGTAAGGGGGGTAGGTATGTGTGTGGGGTGCAGGAGTCAGGGCAGGGGGCAGGGGGCTGGGGGCATGTGAGGGGTGTAGGAGTCAGGGCATGGAGTGTGGGGGTCTGGGTATGTGTGGGGGTACTGGAGTCAGGGCTGGGGTCGTGGGGGGTGCAGGGGTCAGGGCAGGAGGCTGGGGTGTTTAGGGGGTGCAGGGGTCAGCACCCCAGCACCCAAACAGCACCCCAGCACCCCCATTTCCCATACGAAACAGCCATTGGGTTGGCAATTTAAAAGGAGGGGCTGCAGTTTTTGGATTAATGTGAAGCACAAACCCAACTAAATCCCCCCCACACACACACCCAATTATCTGGGATGATCGCTTCACTCCTCCCCACACTGTGTGGTTAACAGCGGGGAAGATTTCTGTTCAGCCACAGGCAAACAGCTCAGCAGGAACGGCCACCTCTGAATGTCCCCTTAATAAAATTACCCTATTTCAACCAGGTGACCATGAATGATATCACTCTCCTGAGGATAACACAGAGAGATAAAGAACGGGTGTTGCTTGAATGCCAGCAAACACCGGGACCATACGCTGCCATGCTTTGTTATGCAATGACTCCAGACTACTTGCTACTGGCCTGGCATGGTAAAGTGTCCCACCACGGAGGACGGAATAAGGCTGCCCTCCCCAGAAACCTTTTGCAAAGGCTTTGGGAGTACATCCAGGAGAGCTTTATGGAGATATCCCTGGAGGATTTCCACTCCATCCCCAGACACATTAACAGACTTTTCCAGTAGCTGTACTGGCCGCAAATTAATCATTAAACTGGCTTGCTTTTAAACCATGTATTATATTTACAAAGGTACACTCACCAGAGATCCCTTCTCCACCTGGCGGGTCCGGGAGCCCACCTTGGATGGGTTTGGGGGGTACTGGCTCCAGGTCCAGGGTGAGAAACAGTTCCTGGCTCTCGGGGAAAACGGTTTCTCCCCTTTCTTGCTGTGCACTGTCTTCATCCTCCTCCTCCGCCTCATCGTCTTCCTTGTCCCCAAAATGCGCATCCCTGTTGCATGATAATGCATTGACAGAGTCAAAGCAAAGGGGTGGGGTAGTGGTGGCTGCACCCCCTAGAATGGCATGCAGTTCATCATAGAAGTGGCATGTCTGGGGCTCTGACCCCGAGCGGCCATTTGCCTCTCTATTTTTTTGATAGGTTTGCCTGAGCTCCTTAAGTTTCATGTGGCATTGCTGTGGGTCCCTGTTATAGCCTCTGTCCTTCATGCCCTTGGAGATTTTTTCAAATGTTTGGGCATTTTGTCTTTTGGAACAGAGTTCTGATAGCACGGATTCATCTCCCCATACAGCGATCAGATCCCGTACCTCCCATTCGGTCCATGCTGGAGATCTTCGGCGATTCTGGGACTGCATGGTTTCCTGTGCTGATGGGCTCTGCATGGTGACCTGTGCAGGTGAGCTCGCCACGCTGGCCAAACAGGAAATGAGATTCAAAAGTTCGCGGGCCTTTTTCTGTCTACCTGGCCAGTGCATCTGAGTTGAGAGCGTTGTCCAGAGCGGTCACAATGGAGCACTCTGGGATAGCTCCTGGAGGCTAATACCGTCGAATTGCGACCACACTATGCCAAATTCGACCCAGCAAGGTCGATTTCAGCGCTAATTCCCTCCTTGGGGGCAGAGTACAGAAATTGATTTTAAGAGCCCTTTAAGTCGAAGTAAATGGCTTCATCGTGTGGACGGGTGCAGGGTTAAATTGATCTAACGCTGCTAAATTTGACCTAAACTTGTAGTGTAGACCAGGGCTGGGACTTAAGATTTCTTAAAGATCTGACCCACAATTCTTTTCCTCCTTGCTCTTCCTACAGAGTGGAAGATTTCAATGTTAAAACTGATGCTGATGTTATTTTTTTAAAGAAAATCACCTCTTTTACCAGAGCCTCAGCTGAGCAAATTGCTGGTGTGGTGGGTTGTTACTCCTGGGGAGCAGTCTGGGAGCTGTGGGAACCGCTGTGCCCCTCTAAGACACACAGCTGAGTTGAGGACACAGCCAGCCTCACACAGGCCCTGTTATTACCTAACAAGACAGCAGGTGGCGCCACTCACTCTGGCTCGGTTACCTGAACGCAAACAGGAGACACCCGTCAGTTTCGCAGCTCCCTATGCACACACCCCATTATAGAGTATAACTGCAAAATTATACCGTCTTGCACTGCACAGGGATCTGTACAGTGTAAGCTCATTAATATGTCCACTCCTCCCTCAGTGTGGAGAAAAATATGCACACTGGTGGTGACCAAACTGCGTTTTTTCCCCAGAGACTTCACTTAAAGGCACACCGGTTTAGGTTAAAACAAAAAACAAGTTTATTAACTACAAAAAGATAAATTTTAAGTGATTATAAGTGATAGCAAAGAGATAAAAGCAGATTACCTAGTAAATAAACAAAGCCGCAAACTAAGCCTAAAACACTAGAAAGATTGGATAAGAATTAACAATTTCTCATCCTGACTAATGATACAAGCAGGCTTGCAGATTCTCAAGGCACAAGCTGCACTTGTTTTGCAGCTTGGGATCCCCCGTTCCAAGTCCTTTTCTTTCAGAGCTTCTCTCAGGTGTTGGGTTGTGGTGAAGTGAAGAACAACAGATAATGTCACTCCCTACCTTATATAGCTTTAGCATATGGCAAAAACAGTTCCCAGCCCAGTTTGTGGAAAAATACAGGTACCCAACATGGAGTCCAGAATCATGTGGTCTGGTCACATGCCCTTGCAAAGTCATAGTAGCCATTACTTACAGGCAGTCAGGAGCATTCTCAGGAAGGCTCACCTGGTAGGGGATAAGCTTCTCCTAAGGCCTATTGTCCTCCCTAATGGCCCATTACTCTGAATGGGCCCTTCACAACCAGCTATTTAGACCGGAAGTGTCTTGCCGAGTGGGTGTCACCCAAGTGTGACTACATGTGAAATACAGATACAGTTTCAATATTCATAACTTCAGATACAAAAATGTTACATGCCTACAAATAGGATAATCATATTAAGCAACTCATAAGTTTTCCAGTGACATTTTACATGTCCCGTCTTGTACAAAATGGATCATAATTATGCCATGATCATATCATAATAATATCACTATGAAGAATATCGGGTGCAGTGTCACATCTGGCTCTCTGGCTTTTTCCCATCCGCCCATGAAAATCTCTGTGGGTGTTGCATGGGAATGGGCTCTGTTGATGGTGAGGTAGGGTAACCAGATATCCCAATTTTATAGGGGTATATATTTTATATAGGCGCCTATTACCCCCAATCCCTGTCCCGATTTTTCACACTTGCTACCTGGACATCGTATGGTGGGGGGGATGAGCCTGAAACAAGATATGGTAGGTCTGAGTTTGCCTTTTAAACCCCCAGTAAAAACGGGATTGGAGACAACAGCCAATGGAAAAACCATGGAATCATGTCTTCTGTTGAAGCCATACTGCTGTCAGGCCTGGGGGTGGGAGTGAGGGAGATACAGGAAATCTTGCAAAGGCACAGGGCCTCAATATTGAGGGTCAAAACATTGGTTGTCCTCTGAATCCTGCACAAATTTCAAGAGATCCACATGTATTCTCTGTGGGGAAAACCCTGCTTGCTGTCATCACCTCCCCCATTTTCTCCAAGGGGAAGTTAACATAAGATGGTTGCTACATTTATAAATCTCACAGACCAATTATTTAGAATCATAGAATATCATGGTTGGAAAGGACCTCAGGAGGTCATCTAGTCCAACACCTGCTCAAAGCAGGACCGATCCCCGACTAAATCATCCCAGCCAGGGCTTTGTCAAGCCTGACCTTAAAAACTTCTAGGGAAGGAGATTCCACCACCTCCCTAGGTAACGCATTCCAGTGTTTCACCAACCTCATCGTAAAAAAGTTTTTCCTAATATCCAACCTAAACCTCCTCCACTGCAACTTGAGACCATTACTCCTTGTCCTGTCATCTTCTACCACTGAGAATAGTTTAGAACCATCCTCTTTGGAACCACCTCTCAGGTAGTTGAAAGCAGCTATCAAATCCCCCCTCATTCTTCTCTTCTGCAGACTAAACAATCCCAGTTCCCTCAGCCTCTCCTCATAAGTCATGTGTTCCAGACCCCTAATCATTTTTGTTGCCCTTCGCTGGACTCTCTCCAATTTATCCACATCCTTCTTGTAGTATGGGGCCCAAAACTGGACACAATACTCCAGATGAGGCCTCACCAATGTTGAATAAAGGGGAACGATCACGTCCCTCGATCTGCTGGCAATGCCCCTACTTATACATCCCAAAATGCCATTGGTCTTCTTGGCAACAAGGGCACAATGTTGACTCATATCCAGCTTCTCGTCCACTGTCACCCCTAGGTCCTTTTCTGCAGAACTGCTGCCGAGCTATTCGGTCCCTAGTGTGTAGCGGTGCATTGGATTCTTCCGTCCTAAGTGCAGGACCCTGCACTTATCCTTGTTGAACCTCATCAGATTTCTTTTGGCCCAATCCTCCAATTAGTCTAGGTCCCTCTGTATCTTATCCCTACCTGCCACTGTATCTACCACTCCTCCTAGTTTAGTATCATCCTCAAATTTGCTGAGCATGCAATCCACATCATCCTCCAGATCATTTATGAAGATATTGAACAAAACCGGCCCCAGGACCGACCCCTGGAGCACTCCACTTTGATACCGGCTGCCAACTAGACATGGAGCCATTGATCACTACCCGTTGAGCCCGACAATCTAGCCAACTTTCTACACACCTTATAGAGCATTCATCCAGCCCATACTTCATTAACTTGCTGACAAGAATACTGTGGGAGACGGTGTCAAAAGCTTTGCTAAAGTCAAGAAACAACACGTCCACTGCTTTCCCTTCATCCACAGAGCCAGTTATCTCGTCATAAATGGCAATTAGATTAGTCAGGCATGACTTGCCCTTGGTGAATCCATGCTGACTGTACCTGATCACTTTCCTCTCCTCTAAGTGCTTCAGAATTGATTCCTTGAGGACCTGCTCCATGATTTTTCCAGGTTTCAGAGTAACAGCCGTGTTAGTCTGTATTCACAAAAAGAAAAGGAGTACTTGTGGCACCTTAGAGACTAACGAATTTATTTGAGCATGAGCTTTCGTGAGCCACAGCTCACCTCATCAGATGCACACCGTGGACTGAGGTGAGGCTGACTGGCCTGTAGTTCCTTGGATCCTCCTTCTTCCCTTTTTTAAAGATGGGCACTGCATTAGCCTTTTTCCAGTCATCCGGGACTTCCCCCGTTCGCCACAAGTTTTGAAAGATAATGGCCAATGGCTCTGCAATCATAGCCGCCAATTCCTTTAGCACTCTCGGATGCAACGCATCCGGCCCCATGGACTTGTGCTCGTCCAGCTTTTCTAAATAGTCCCTAACCACCTCTTTCTCCACAGAGGGCTGGCCACCTACTCCCCATGCTGTGTTGCCCAGCGCAGCAGGCTGGGAGCTGACCCCATTCGTGAAGACAGAGGTAAAGAAAGCATTGAGTACATTAGCTTTTTCCACATGCTCTGTCACTAGGTTGCCTCCCTCATTCAGTAATGGGCCCACACTTTCCTTGGCTTTCTTCTTGTTGCCAACATACCTGAGAAACCCTTTCTACTGAAAGGGCCAAATTCGGACTGAAGGTGCAGTTCCAACTGAATGTAAAGGTAGCTAGGCACATAAACAAAGGGCCAAATTTAGCTCAATAATTAAAGAATCAACCCCCTGCTCAAAGCAGGACCAATCCCCACCTAAATTATCCCAGCCAGGGCTTTGTCAAGCCTGACCTTAAAAATATCGGAGGAAGGAGATTCCACCACCTCCCTAGGTAATGCATTCCAGTGTTTCACCACCCTCCTAGTGAAAAAGTTTTTCCTAATATCCAACCTAAACCTCCCCCACTGCAACTTGAGACCATTACTCCTTGTTCTGTCATCAGCTACCACTAAGAACAGTCTAGAGCCATCCTCTTTGGAACTCCCTTTCAGGTAGTTGAAAGCAGCTATCAAATCCCCCCTCATTCTTCTCTTCTGAAGATTAAACATCCCCAGTTCCCTCAGCCTCTCCTCATAAGTCATGTGTTCCAGTCCCCTAATCATTTTTGTTGCCCTCCGCTGGACTCTTTTCAATTTTTCCACATGGTTCTTCTAATGTGGGGCCCAAAACTGGACTCAGTACTTCAGATGAGGCCTCACCAATGTCGAATAGAGGGGAACGATCACGTACCTCGATCTGCTGGCATTGCCCCTACATATACATCCCAAAATGCCATTGGTCTTCTTGGCAAAAAGGACACACTGTTGACTCATATCCAGCTTCTTGTCCACTGTAACCCCCTAGGTCCTTTTCTGCAGAACTGCTGCCGAGCCATTTGGTCCCTAGTCTGTAGCGGTGCATGGGGTTCTTCCGTCCTAAGTGCAGGACTCTGCACTTGTCCTTGTTGAACCTCATCAGATTTCTTTTGGTCTAATTTGTCTAGGTCCCTCTGTATCCTATCCCTACCCTCCAGCGTTTCTACCACTCCTCCCAGTTTAGTGTCATCCCCAAACTTACTGAGGGTGCAATCCACACCATCCTCCAGATCATTTTTGAAGATATTGAACAAAACCAGCCCGAGTACCGACCCTTGGGGCACTCCACTTGATACTGGCTGCCAACTAGATATGGAGCCATTGATCACTACCCGTTGAGCCCGACAATCTAGCCAACTTTCTATCCACCTTATAGTCCATTCATCCAGCCCATATTTCTTTAACTTGCTGGCAAGAATACTGTGGGAGACCGAGTCAAAAGCTTTGCTAAAGTCAAGGAACAACACGTCCACTGCTTTCCCCTCATCCACAGAGCCAGTTATCTCCTCACAGAAGGCAATTAGATTAGTTAGGCATGACTTGCCCTTGGTGAATCCATGCTGACTGTTCCTGATCACTTTCCTCTCCTCTAAGTGCTTCAGAATTGATTCTTTGAGGACCTGCTCCATGATTTTTCCAGGGACTCAAGTGAGGCTGACTGGCCTGTAGTTCCCTGGATCCTCCTTCTTCCCTTTTTTAAAGATGGGCACTACATTAGCCTTTTTCCAGTCATCCGGGACTTCCCCGGATCGCCATGAGTTTTGAAAGATAATGGCCAATGGCTCTGCAATCACATCCGCCAACTCCTTTAGCACTCTCGGATGCAGCGCATCTGGCCCCATGGACTTGTTCTCGTCCAGCTTTTCTAAATAGTCCTGAACCACTTCTTTCTCCACAGAAGGCTGGTCTCCTCCTCCCCATGCTGTGCTGCCCAGTGCAGTAGTCTGGGAGCTGACCTTGTTCGTGAAGACAGAGGCAAAAAAAGCATTGAGTACATTAACTTTTTCCACATCCTCTGTCACGAGGTTGCCTCCCTCATTCAGTAAGGGGCACACTTTCCTTGACTTTCTTCTTGTTGCTAACATATCTGAAGAAACCCTTCTTGTTACTCTTAACATCTCTTGCTAGCTGCAACTCCAAGTGTGATTTGGCTTTCCTGATTTCCCTCCTGCATCCCCGAGCAATATTTTTATTCTCTTCTCTGGTCATTTGTCCAATCTTCCACTTCTTGTGAGCTTCTTTTTTGTGTTCAAGATCAGCAAGGATTTCACTGTTAAGCCAAACTGGTTGCCTGCCATATTTACTATTCTTTCTACACATGGGGATGGTTTGTCCCTGTAACCTCAATAAAGATTCTTTAAAATACAGCCAGCTCTCCTGGACTCCTTTCCCCCTCATGTTATTCTCCCAGGGGATCCTGACCATCAGTTCCCTGAAGGAGTCTAAGTCTGCTTTTCTGAAGTCCAGGGTCCGTATTCTGCTGTTATAACTAACTCATTAAAAAAAGAAGAAGAGGAATAGAGGTATAATCCTGGATAAACAAGTATGTATACATGCAATTCCCATTACTAGCATACAGTAAATCCCACATCATGATGAGACTACAGTCCCTAATGGGAGAAGCCCAGTTCACATTAGCTCTGGTTTGCTGGCATAATGGTTAGCTTTTGCATAATAGAGACACACTATTTCTTTTTGTTTTGTTGAAAAGCAGGTAGTTGGGTAATAACTAAAATAGTCAAGATCAAACTACTCTAGATATTTTCCTAATACTTTTCATCATGTCACGTTGCTAGTCTAGTAATCTTCATCAGACTGAATATAGTGGACAGAGGCTGTAGTGCATCACCTTAAAATTCACAGCTTTACTTTGTTGTGTATTCCACATATCCATATATCTGTATGGACAAATGCCTCCCTCCTGATCTGCTGTGAATTTGACCATGTTATATTCATTATATCCTCCCTTCTCATCTTTGAGGAGCTAAAAATAGTAGCTCCACTTGATATCATCTTAGCACTTAGATTGTATAAACTTCTATTAAATCTCCTCTTAAGTGTCTTTCTCCCTCTAGGATACATAGATTTAGGCTATTCATAGCATAGCTTCTGCTTTCAGATCCTGGGATAAACTCTATTGCATTTCTTTTCACAGTTTCAAGTGCCACAGTATCTTTTTGAGACGGTTGTAGCAGAATGGAATGCAACAATCTGTGAGTGGTCTTTTATAAGAGCTGTATAATCGTCTTATCTCCTTCTGATTTGTGTTCCTCTGTCATTTCACTTTATCCTACCATCCTGAGAGTTTGGGCCTGTTTTTTTAATCATTTGGTAAACATTGCTTTAAAGCCCAACCAAAAAAAAACCCGTAAAGCCAGCACTACTCAGTTTATTTGAAATAATTCCTTCTCTGATTTGATTTAATTCATTTTCATTTATTTTATTTTCATGTTGTCTGCACTTAACATTAATATTTTCCTATTGATCATTTATTGCAGGTATGCAGATAATAAATTTCCCCTCACCCTCTGTCTCCTGCCATACTGTGTTGAAAGGCACGAAGAAGCATTACTTCTGCAAATGGTGTCCACAACAGAGAGGGACATGTAATTATCCCCCAATATCTCAGACGCAGGATGGGATCACTAGCCTAGTGCCGGCTGTGCCCCTGTTTTTGGAGGTCACTAAATCACATGATATTTTCAAACAGAATTCCATTTAAATAGTAATGCAGTACGTCCTCAGTTGTGGAGCAGTGCAGACCACAGTCCTTTTTAATTTTACTTGCTGCTTGCTCTCTGGTTCATTGCTTTCTCAATTTTGTATCATCAGCACATTTAGTACGTTTACACATGATATTTTCAAACAGAATTCCATTTAAATAGTAATGCAGTACGTCCTCAGTTGTGGAGCAGTGCAGACCACAGTCCTTTTTAATTTTACTTGCTGCTTGCTCTCTGGTTCATTGCTTTCTCAATTTTGTATCATCAGCAGATTTAGTACGTTTACAATTGGTCTGTCCTTATGTTAATTAGATTACAAGTAGCAGAGCACTAAGTAATGAGACAATTCAACTCTAGTTAATATTTCTCCAAACTGGCATTATTTCTCTCACATCCCAGTTGATATTATTTGTAGCTTTTGTGTAACCCCTCCAGTCCCAAGTCTCATGTGGATTCTGGGGCTCCATCCTCTGAGGTCGTCTCTTATGTGTTAATCTTCACCATCAATCCAGTGAATGAGAACATCATATAGTCCAGTGACATCAGTAAGGTGGCCTCTCATTACTGTGTTAATATAGCAGTGATTAGTAGTGCCACATTTCTGTGGCTAGTGGTCTGTCAGTATTTGTATTAAAAACCACTATTTTGCAATGTATTTGGAGTATCTCAGCAATTTACAGTCACTTCAATCAAAACCTGCTATTCAGGTTGTGAGTCTCCATATCATTTTTAGTATATATTTATTTTTAAAGTGACATTCTCAGTCAGCTTGGGCCAAAATAAAACCAACAGAACTTTCTTTGAACAGCTCCAATACCTTAACGCTGAAAAATATAATTTTGTGAGAAGTTAGGACCTAGTTATGTACTCATATTACATGCTTAAAGTTTGGCAGAATTTGACCCTTAGCACATAGAATGGAAAGATATATTTTTTAATAAAAAAATTGATCAAAACTAAATATGTTGTAATAATTTAGAAGATTATGCACTTCTTGCCCATTATTTAGTTTTCATAAAGTGTCTTACCATGCATAGGCTTGTTATGCAATATAGATGCAGGATATTTTATTAAGGACTTCTTCAAAAAGCTCACATGGAACATAGGACCTGCTCAAAATTAGACAAGGTTCAAAACTTTCCAGATCTCAGCTTTTGTTGAGGTTCAAAAAGGCTCCCAACCTGGCCTGATGCTGATTGCACAGATGTAGTCCCTCACAGCCACTCACCTACTTTTGCTGCCATCCCTGACATATTCTGATATGGAATGTCTGGATGGCATGTGACTTCCACAGATTTCAATTGGAGCTGTACATGAGGATCAGAGGGCATTATTTATCATATGGACCTAGAGGTACTAAGTGAGTCTGTAGTTTCTCATTTGAAGAAACAAGATGTTCCAGTGCATACTTCCCAGAACATCAGATCTATACATAGATTGGATCCTCAATGTAGCTCCATCCCACTTGGATGGTCAAACTATTGTATTCATGGCATCATCATCTCCATCCTTGGATGCCACCAATGTTCTACAGGGCTGGGTATTAGGCATGTAAGTAAAGGGGTAATTTTGGAAGTTGTGTTCATGATGAACGTCTTTCCCCAATGTGGAAACCAACAGGAAATATACTGAAAAGACAGATTCAGTTGAGGTTGTATTATCATTCCTGCTAAATCCCTACTGTGCCAGAAAAAATATCTGTAGAGGGAGTAATGGGATAGTAGCCATTTGCCTGGGATCTGCCTGAGAGGAGGTATGTTAAGGTCTGCATTAAAGAGGCTGTGTTGGTGAGTATCTGAGTGTTTGTTGTGAGGACAGTGTGACTGTGTGCTGTGTGCTTGATTGGTTGTTTGAAAAGGGCAGGAACTGGGTGTGCTTTGTTCCAGGTGAGCCTTAAGTGGGCCTGACTGCATAAAAAGCCAGTCAGTTGCGAACCAGCTGAGCAGCGAACAGCAGAGCAGCTAACAAAAGGAGTTTGCCTTGGAGTTCGCCTGGGGAGAGCCCACTGAGGCCTACATCTTGCCAGATTCTCTGAATAATTACTATAACTCCTGAGGAAGCTCGTAGAAGGAAGGTAATATGGGTGGGGGGTGTTCATCTGTTGTGACCTGCACTGGATGTGCTATGTTTGTCTTTCTTCCACAGGACAGATGCGACTTTGTCTGTACAAAGTGCAAGCTGGTCTCCATACTGGAAGAGAAGTTTCAAGGTCTGGAGCAACAGGTATTGACCCTGCGTTGCATAAGAGAAATTGAAGATTTCCTGGACGGATGTCAGGATAGGCTTCTACGGGCACAAGATTCTGAAGATTCAGAGCAGGCTGCACATCGGGGACAGAAGGATGGTGAAGAAATTTGGCATCATGTGACCTCCAGAAGAAAAAAGGGGAACATCCATGTACCAGCAGGGCAGACACAGGTAAGTAACCGTTTTCATGTTCTCTCCACAGGTACTAATGCGGAGAGTGGACCAGATGATACGTCTGAGGGAAGGGAGCAGAAAGAGACTCTGCTGATTGGAAGGCATGAGATGCACTGTCCTAGGGTTGGTGGTTCCACGACCACCGCTCCCAAGAGAAGGAGGCGGGTGGTGGTGGTCGGGGACTCTCTCCTCAGGGGGACTGAATCATCTATCCGCCGCCCCGACTGGGAAAACCGAGAAGTCTGCTGCTTGCCAGGAGCTAAGATTCACGATGTGACGGAGAGACTGCGGAGACTCATCAAGCTCTTGGATCACTACCCCTTCCTGCTTCTTCACATGGGCACCAATGATACTGCCAAGAATGACCTTGAGCGGATCACTACAGACTACGTGGCTCTGGGAAGAAGGATAAAGGAGTTTGAGGTGCAAGTGGTGTTCTCATCCATCCTCCCCATGGAAAGAAAAGGCCTGGGTAGAGACCGTCGAATCGTGGAAGTCAATGAATGGTTATGCAGGTGGTGTCGGAGAGAAGGCTTTGGATTCTTTGACCATGGGATGGTGTTCCAAGAATGAGTGCTAGGCAGAGATGGACTCCACCTAACGAAGAGAGGGAAGAGCATCTTCGCAAGCAGACTGGCAAACCTAGTGAGGAGGGCTTTAAACTGGGTTCACCAGGGGAAGGAGACCAAAGCCCTGAGGTAAGTGGGGAAGTGGATACCGGGAGGAGGCACGAGCAGGAGCGCGTGAGAGGGGAGGGCTCCTGCCTCATACTGAGAAAGAGGGGCAATCAGCAGGTTACCTCAAGTGCCTATATACAAATCCACGAAGACTGGGAAACAAGCAGGGAGAACTGGAAGTCCTGGCACAGTCAAGGAATTATGATGTGATTGGAATAACAGAGACTTGGTGGGATAACTCACATGACTGGAGTACTGTTATGGATGGATATAAGCTGTTCAGGAAGGACAGGAAGGGCAGAAAAGGTGGGGGAGTTGCACTGTATGTACGGGAGCAGTATGACTGCTCAGAGCTCAAGTATGAAACTACAGAAAAACCTGAGAGTCTCTGGATTAAGTTTAGAAGTGTGAGCAACAAGGGTGATGTCATGGTGGGAGTCTGCTATAGACCACCAGACCAGGGGGATGAGGTGGACGAGGCTTTCTTCCGGCAACTCGCAGAAGTTACTAGATCGCAGGACCTGGTTCTCATGGGAGACTTCAATCACCCTGATATCTGCTAGGAGAGCAATACAGCGGTGAACAGGCAATACAAGAAGTTTTTGGAAAGTGTAGGGGACAATTTCCTGGTCCAAGTGCTGGAGGAACCAATAGGGGCAGAGCTCTTCTTGACCTGCTGCTCACAAACTGGGAAGAATTAGTAGGGGAAGCAAAAGTGGATGGGAACCTGAGAGGCAGTGATCGTGAGATGGCCAAGTTCAGGATCCTAACACAAGGAAGAAAGGAGAGCAGCAGAATACAGACCCTAGACTTCAGAAAAGCAGACTTTGACTCCCTCAGGGAACTGATGGGCAAGATCCCCTGGGAAAATAACAGGAGGGGGAAAGGAGTCCAGGAGAGCTGGCTGTATTTTAAAGAATCCTTATTGAGGTTACAGGGACAAACCATCCCCATGTGTAGAAAGAATAGTAAATATGGCAGGCAACCAGCTTGGCTTAGCAGTGAAATCCTTGCTGATCTTAAATACAAAAAAGAAGCTTACAAGAAGTGGAAGATTGGACAAATGAACAGGGATGAGTATAAAAATATTGCTCGGGCTTGCAGGAGTGAAATCAGGAAGGCCAAATCACACCTGGAGTTGCAGCTAGCAAGAGATGTTAAGAGTAACAAGAAGGGTTTCTTCAGGTATGTTAACAACAAGAAGAAAATCAAGGAAAGTGTGGGCCCCTTACTGAATGAGGGAGGCAACCTCATGACAGAGGATGTGGAAAAAGTTAATGTACTCAATGCTTTTTTTGCCTCTGTCTTCACGAACAAGGTCAGCTCCCAGACTACTGCACTGGGCAGCACAGCATGGGGAGGAGGTGACCAGCCCTCTGTGGAGAAAGAAGTGGTTCGGGACTATTTAGAAAAGCTGGACAAGCACAAGTCCATGGGGCCAAATGCGTTGCATTCGAGAGTGCTAAAGGAGTTGGCAGATGTGATTGCAGAGCCATTGGCCATTATCTTTCAAAACTCATGGCGATCGGGGGAGGTCCCAGATGACTGGAAAAGGGCTAATATAGTGCCCATCTTTAAAAAAGGGAAGAAGGAGGATCCAGAGAACTACAGGCCAGTCAGCCTCACTTGAGTCCCTGGAAAAGTCATGGATCAGGTCCTCAAGGAATCAATTCTGAAGCACTTAGAGGAGAGGAAAGTGATCAGGAACAGTCAGCATGGATTCACCAAGGGAAAGTCATGCCTGACTAATCTAATTGCCTTCTGTGACGAGATAAATGGCTCTTGGATGAAGGGAAAGCAGTGGACGTGTTGTTCCTTGACTTTAGCAAAGCTTTTGACACAGTCTCCCACAGTATTCTTGCCAGCAAGTTAAAGAATGGGCTGGATGAATGGACTATAAGGTGGATAGAAAGCTGGCTAGATTGTTGGGCTCAACGGGTAGTGATCAATGGCTCCATGTCTAGCTGGCAGCCGGTATCAAGTGGAGTGCCCCAGGGGTCGGTCCTGGGGCCGGTTTTGTTCAATATCTTCATAAATGATCTGGAGGATGGTGTGGATTGCACCCACAGCAAGTTTGAGGATGACACTAAACTGGGAGGAGTGGTAGATACGCTGGAGGGTAGGGATAGGATACAGAGGGACCTAGACAAATTGGAGGATTGGGCCAAAAGAAATCTAATGAGGTTCAACAAGGACAAGTGCAGAGTCCTGCACTTAGGACGGAAGAATCCAATGCACCGCTACAGACTAGGGACCGAATGGCTCGGCAGCAGTTTTGCAGAAAAGGACCTAGGGATTACAGTGGACGAGAAGTTGGATATGAGTCAATAGTGTGCCCTTGTTGCCAAGAAGGCCAATGACATTTTGGGATGTATAAGTAGGGGCATTGCCAGCAGATCGAGGGACGTGATTGTTCCCCTCTATTCGACATTGGTGAGGCCTCATCTAGAGTACTGTTAGGGACTATTTAGAAAAGCTGGACGTGCACAAGTCCATGGGGCCGGACGAGTTGCATCCGAGAGTGCTGAAGGAATTGGCGGCTGTGATTGCAGAGCCATTGGCCATTATCTTTGAAAACTCGTGGCGAACCGGGGAAGTCCCGGATGACTGGAAAAAGGCTAATGTAGTGCCAATCTTTAAAAAAGGGAAGAAGGAGGATCCTGGGAACTACAGGCCAGTCAGCCTCACCTCAGTCCCTGGAAAAATCATGGAGCAGGTCCTCAAAGAATCAATCTTGAAGTACTTGAATGAAAGGAAAGTGATCAGGAACAGCCAGCATGGATTCACCAAGGGAAGGTCATGCCTGACTAATCTAATCGCCTTTTATCATGAGATTACTGGTTCTGTGGATGAAGGGAAAGCAGTGGATGTATTGTTTCTTGACTTTAGCAAAGCTTTTGACACGGTCTCCCACAGTATTCTTGTCAGCAAGTTAAGGAAGTATGGGCTGGATGAATGCACTATAGGGTGGGTAGAAAGCTGGCTAGATTGTCGGGCTCAACGGGTAGTGATCAATGGCTCCATGTCTAGTTGGCAGCCGGTGTCAAGTGGAGTGCCCCAGGGGTCAGTCCTGGGGCCGGTTTTGTTCAATATCTTCATAAATGATCTGGAGGATGGTGTGGATTGCACTCTCAGCAAATTTGCGGACGATACTAAACTGGGAGGAGTGGTAGATACGCTGGAGGGGAGGGATAGGATACAGAAGGACCTAGACAAATTGGAAGATTGGGCCAAAAGAAATCTGATGAGGTTCAATAAGGATAAGTGCAGGGTCCTGCACTTAGGACGGAAGAATCCAATGCACCGCTACAGACTAGGGACCGAATGGCTAGGCAGCAGTTCTGCGGAAAAGGACCTAGGGGTGACAGTGGACGAGAAGCTGGATATGAGTCAGCAGTGTGCCCTTGTTGCCAAGAAGGCCAATGGCATTTTGGGATGTATACGTAGGGGCATAGCGAGCAGATCGAGGGACGTGATCGTCCCCCTCTATTCGACATTGGTGAGGCCTCATCTGGAGTACTGTGTCCAGTTTTGGGCCCCACACTACAAGAAGGATGTGGATAAATTGGAGAGAGTCCAGCGAAGGGCAACAAAAATGATTAGGGGTCTAGAACACATGACTTATGAGGAGAGGCTGAGGGAGCTGGGATTGTTTAGCCTGCAGAAGAGAAGAATGAGGGGGGATTTGATAGCTGCTTTCAACTACCTGAAAGGGGGTTCCAAAGAGGATGGCTCTAGACTGTTCTCAATGGTAGCAGATGACAGAACGAGGAGTAATGGCTTCAAGTTGCAGTGGGGGAGGTTTAGATTGGATATTAGGAAAAACTTTTTCACTAAGAGGGTGGTGAAACACTGGAATGCGTTGCCTAGGGAGGTGGTGGAATCTCCTTCCTTGGAAGTTTTTAAGGTCAGGCTTGACAAAGCCCTGGCTGGGATGATTTAACTGGGAATTGGTCCTGCTTCGAGCAGGGGGTTGGACTAGATGACCTTCAGGGGTCCCTTCCAACCCTGATATTCTATGATTCTATGATTCTATGATACTGTGTCCAGTTTTGGGCCCCACACTACAAGAAGGATGTGGAAAAATTGAAAAGAGTCCAGCGGAGGGCAACAAAAATTATTAGGAGACTGGAACACATGACTTATGAGGAGAGGCTGAGGGAACTGGGGATGTTTAATCTTCAGAAGAGAAGAATGAGGGGGGATTTGATAGCTGCTTTCAACTACCTGAAAGCGGGTTCCAAAGAGGATGGCTCTAGACTGTTCTCAGTGGTAGCAGATGACAGAACAAGGAGTAATGGTCTCAAGTTGCAGTGGGGGAGATTTAGGTTGGATATTAGGAAAATCTTTTTTCACGACGAGGGTGGTGAAACACTGGAATGTGTTACCTAGGGAGGTGGTGAAATCTCCTTCCCTAGAAGTTTTTAAGTCAGGCTTGACAAAGCCCTGGCTGGGATGATTTAGTCGGGGATTGGTCCTGCTTTGAGCAGGGGGTTGGACTAGATGACCTCCTGAGGTCCCTTCCAACCCTAATATTCTATGACTCTATGATAGGGGAAGCTCTAACAATGTGAAAATCAACCCTGTGTAATATCATAGAATCATAGGGTTAGAAGCGATACAAAGGGTTATCTAGGCTAACTCCCAGCATAGGGCCTTTGCACCACATAAGTCACACTTAAATCCCATTTTGTTTCACAATTAAGCAATAGTCCTTACAGTTGTGGAACTTTCTCAGAGGATCAAGTACTGTGCTATGAACACATCAGACTCATCTTCCAAGTGGCAGAAGAAAATCCACACATGGGGTTCAAATTGTGCTTAGAAACCTCAGTAATGTGTATGGGCTAAGATCCTGAACAAAATATAGTACTGTAGAATAGGTCTACTGTTTCTAGTAAAGCCTACAGAAAAAAAGAACTATAGATTTTATAAATTCCAGATACAGTGATATTGTTAAGAACCAAGTTATGTCTTCAGCTTCCATGCAGCTCATGCATCCAAGGGCAGAGGTTGAGCCAAACCTCTTTTTACTGCAGGAACTTTTACTCTCAATAGAAAGATTTTCTGCCTTATTGAATAGCAAGCCTCCAAGAAATACAATCTGGTTGTTCAGCTTTTTTGGAAAGTTTTATAATACACTATCAACTTTGACATTATTTAAGTGCACATAATCTCAGATAAACTGTCAAGGAACAAGTGGTAATATTTTAATTTTAGCTTGATGGCATTAAGAGCTGAAGCTATTTTTTTTTTACTACAATTCCTTAAATGAAACAACATAAATATGTCATACGTTTAACATATGCTGGTATAGCTCACACAGTTAATATATTTTGCTTCCTTCCTCTACTTGCCTATATATCTCAAGTAAAAATTATCACAGACCTCATCCTCCAAAGTACTTGAATAATCACTTAAATCTCATTAAAGCCAATGGGAGTTAGGCACAAACTAAACGTTAAAAGCACATACTTAAGTTTTTGCTGAACAAGGATGTTCTTAAACGTGGTTAACGTTAAGGATGTGTTTAAGTGCTTTGAGAGTTAGGGTCTAAAAGAAAACAGTCTATAAAGAATTATTTATATTTTTGATTTGTGATACTAAAGGGGGTAGCTTAATGGGAAACTTATCTTGATTATTCGCATATATATTTTTACAAGACACAGCAATTATCTTCAATCATTTCACTAGTCACTGTATTGCAGACATAAAGCCAGAACTCCCTTTGTCTTGGCAGTCAATATGAACTTGACAATCTTGTATTTTCTCATTTCTCAGAGGTCAGAATGATTAAAAAAAAGAGAAGTCCACCAGCCGAGATAATGTTATTTTTTTAGGATTAAAGTTTGGAAGTGATGATAAAAATGGTCATTTGAGTGTGATACTAAATGTAGAAGACACCCTCTAGAGTTCTGGCTTCATGCCTAGTATTTCAGAAGATATTAGTGGCTTTGATTAGGTCCTTGAAAGAAAGAATAAGGTTACAATATTTTTGGAGGGTGGTAAGTGGGATTTAGAGTGTTATTTAAATGTTTTATTTTGAGCTTTATAGGTTCCTATCACAAGTTATATTTTTTGACAGAATATTGATTGATCTTTCTAGTAAGGTCTGTACTCTTAAATAAAGGATCTGAGTGAGATTATTTTCTCTGCTACATGGGTGAAAATACAAAGTAACTACCTTAACTTCATGTAAATTATTCTATATTTACCTCAGTGTATCTGAGACTAGGATTTAACCCTAGACATTAATACAGAATAGATCAGCCATGTAACTTTGAAAAAGTTTGAGTAAGTCATGGGGATGGGGAGGGGAGGCATAACCAATTAATCAGAGAAAAAATGAGGAAACAAGGAGTTTATTCTCATTTCCATGCACTTGAATTATACACATAATTTCCCATGTGTTAATTAGAAGATGAAACTATCACTTTTAGCTGACACTATTAAAAGACAATATTCAATGATACATTTGTCCATTAATGATAATTTTAGAGATGGATACTGAAAATGTACACATTGCAACCTTTATGTGAGAGGGTCTTTGACCAGCTACCTGAAAGAAAAGAGGCATTGACCCTTTAAGGGCTCCCTTGCAACTGAGAAGGTAGGGGGAAAGCTTACAGGGATGGAGAGGAAGGGCGGGATGCAGTTACAGCTAGGTCAAGGTCACAATATTGCCCTTCTTGCTGACTGCAAGAATGAGAGAGGTATTTCTACTCCAGAGAGGCCCTCTTTATGAGGCAAGGGAAACTGAGGAACAGCTAAACATTGAGGTAGCCCAGGATCTGATAATAGTGGTAAAATATTGGCACAAGTAGGAAATGGTGTAGGCCAGGATTCTACTAGAAGCAGGCAAAAATTACTGAGTGAGGTGTGACACTGACCACAGGTGCTGGAACTTGTTTTGCTGGGGGTGCTGCCACAATGATGAGGCCACGACACACCTGGTAGCTGAGCTTTGTGACTTTGTCCTCACCCACAACCATTTCAGATTTGGGGACAACTTATACCTTCAAGTAAGTGGCACTGCTATGGGTACCCGCATGGCAACATTTTAATGGCTGACTTAGAACAACGTTTCCTCAGCTCTCATCCCCTAGTGCCCCTCCTCTACTTGCATTACATTGATGACATCTTCATCATATAGACCCACGGGAAGGAGACCCTTGAAGAATTCCACCTGGATTTCAGCAATTTCCACCCCAACATCAACCTCAGCCTGGACCAGTTCACAAAAGAGATCCACTTCCTGGACACTACAGTGCAAATAAGTGATGGTCACATAAACACCACCCTATATTAGAAATCTACTGACCGCTATACTTACCTACATGCCTCCAGCTTCCATCCAGGACACATCACATGATTCATTGTCTACAGCCAAGCCCTAAGATACAACAAGATTTGCTCCAATCGCTCAGACAGACACAAACACCTACAAGATCTTTATCAAGCATTCTTAAAACTACAATACCCACCTGGGGAAATTAGGAAACAGATTGACAGAGCAAGACAGGTACCCAGAAGTCACCTACTACAGGACAGGCCCAACAAGGAAAACAACAGAATAGCTAAAACCTCTCCAGCACATCATCAACAATCTACAACCTGTCCTGGAAAAGGATCCCGCACTCTCACAGACCTTGGGAGACAGGCCAGTCCTTGCTTACAGACAGCCCCCCAACCTGAAGCAAATATTCACCAGCAACTACACACCACACCACAGAAACACTAACCCAGGAACCAATCCCTGTAAGTTAACCCTCATTGCCTACTCTGTCCCCATATCTACTCTAGCGACACCATCAGAGGACCCAACCACATGAGCCACACCATCAGGGCCTCATTCGCCTGTACATCTATTAATGAGATATATGCCATCATGTGCCAGCAATGTCGCTCTGCCATGTACATTGGCCAAACTGGACAGTCTCTACATAAAAGGACACAAATCAGACATCAGAAATGGTAACATACAAAAGCCAGTAGGAGAACACTTCAATCTCCCTGGACAGTCTATAACAGATTTAAAAGTAGCCATACTTGAACAAAAAAACTTCAAAACCAGAATTCAAAGAAAGAAAATTAGTACTTGTGGCACCTTAGAGACTCACAAACAAATTTGTTAGTCTCGAAGGTGCCACAAGTACTCCATTTCTTTTCGCGGATACAGACTAACACGGCTGCTACTCTGAAAAGAATTCAAAGAAAAACTGCAGAACTAAAATTCATTTGCAAATTTAACACCATTAATTTGGACTTGAATAGGGACTGGGAGTGGCAGGCTTTACTCCAAAATAACCTCCTCTTCAATTTATCATGAGTGGACTACATCCACCCTGATTGAATTGGCCCTGTCAACACTGGTTCTCCACTGGTACGATAACTCCTTCTCTTCATGTGTCAGAATAATAATGCCTGCATCTGTAATTTTCACTCTGTGCATCTGTAGAAGTGGGTTTTTTACCCATGAAAGATCATGCCTTAATAAATCTGCTAGTCTTTAAGGTGCCACCGGCCTTCTTGTTGGCTTGAAGTGGGTTCCATTATATACAGGGTTTACAGTTTGGTTTAATGGCTCTCAGCGCCCCCACTATACAAATTGTTCCAGCACTCATGACATTGACATAGCTAAGAAAATCTGTGGGCCAGAACTCAGCTGGGAGGAGGGCAGATTCAGAGTGGTAAGAGATCTGGTGTCATGCCTCAAGGGGTGAGAGAACTCTCTACTGGGTGAGGGAAACTGAGGCACAGCTAGAAGGTTCTGTAGCCTAGAATCTGCTAGAAGCAGTGAGACCCTGGTACAACTAGGAAATGCCATGATCTAGCAATCCACTTGGAGCAAGAAAGACTCAGGGTGGTAGGAGATCTGGTGGCACACGTTCAGCGGTGAGAGAACTCTTTACTGGCCTGGGCCATCCAGATGGGTATGAAGTAACTGCTGGGGGAAGTATGGGTATTAAAAATGGGGAAAGGATCCTCTTAATCTATGGGTTTAGGGTGGTCATTTCAGGGAAAATTAAACATATTCAGTGGTTGGAAAACGACACAGCCAAGGTGCTATCCAGAAGAATTTTGGCCAGTGGCCAAAACTCCAGCATCGGACTGTCAAGGATGGTGTGACAATAAAGGGTCCAGACACCCCACATGGAGAACCAAAGATTAATCAATTCAATGATCTGGTTGTACATGGACTGTGATTATTAATCTGCATATTTATGTACACAAAATAGTATGCGCATGACTGAAACTACAATGCCAAGTACACCTCACAGTAGGGAGTTTACAGAACCAGCCATTTACACAGAACTAATTTCAAGTACCCATTCATTGTCCACACAGGAAAAGACAATGGTGGACCACTAGAGTTAATGGGAAAACATTGAAACAAGTTGAAACTGAAAAAGAAGTCCCCCCGCCTTGGAAAACTAAGAGAGGAAGTACTTGGTGAAGTTTTGAAGCACTTGAAGGAGAGGAAGGGGATCAGGAACAGTCAACATGAATTCACCAAGGGCAAATCATGCCTGACCAACCTGATTGCCTTCTATGATGAGATAACTGGCTCTGTGGATATGGGGAAAGTGGTGGATGTGATATATCTTGATTTTAGGAAAGCTTTTGATATGGTCCCCCACAGTATTCTTGCCAGCAAGTAAAGAAGTATGGACTGGATGAATGGACTATAAGGTGGATGGAAAGCTGGCTAGATTGTCGGGCTCAACAGGTAGTGATCAATGGCTCGATGTCTAGTTAGCAGCCAGTATCAAGCGGAGTGCCCCAGGGGTCGGTCCTGGGGCCTGTTTATTTCAACATCTTTATTAATGATCTGGATGATGGGATTAATTGCATGCTCAGCAAGTTTGTAGATGACACTAAACTGGGGGGAGTGGTAGATATACTGGAGGGTAGGGATCGAGTCCAAAGTGACCTAGACCAATTGGAGGATTGGGCCAAAAGAAATCTGATGAGGTTCAACAAGGACAAGTGCAGAGTTCTGCACTTAGGAAGGAAGAATCCCATGCACCACTACAGGCTGGGGACCGATTGGCTAAGCAGCAGTTCTGCAGAAAAGGACCTGGCGATTACGGTGGAGGAGAAGCTGGATATGAGTCAGCAGTGTGCCCTTGTTGCCAAGAAGGCCAATGGCAAATTGGGCTGTATAAGTAGGAGCATTGCCAGCAGATTGAGGGAAGTGATTATTCCCCTCTATTCGGCACTGGTGAGGCCACACCTGGAGTATTGCGTCCAGTTTTGGTCCCCCCACTTCAGAAGGGATGTGGATAAATTGGAGACAGTCCAGCAGAGGGCAACGAAAATGATTAGGGGGCTGGGGCACATGACTTACAAGGAGAGGCTAAGGGAATTGGGGTTATTTAGTCTGCAGAAGAGAAGAGTGAGGGGCATTTGATAGCAGCCTTCAACTACCTGAAAGGGGGTTTCACAGAGAATGGAGCTAGGCTGTTCTCAGTGGTGGAAATAACAGAACAAGAAGTCATGGTCTCAATTTGCAGTGAGGGAGCTCTATGTTGGATATTAGGAAACACTATTGCACTAGGAGGGTGGTGAAGTACTGGAATGGGTTACCTAGGGAGGTGGTGGAATCTCCATCCTTAGAGGTTTTTAAGGCCCGGCTTGACAAAGCCTTGGCTGGGATGATTTAGTTGGTGTTGGTCCTGCTTTGAGCAGGGGATTGGACTAGATGACCTCCTGAGGTCTCTTCAAACCCTAATATTGTTTATTCTAGGAGGGAATTTCCCCTAGGATGAATCACCATGATCTGAAAGAGAGAGAGAGAAAAAAAAAAAAACATCTACAAACCCAAAAAAGAGAAGGGATATGAAGTGAAGGACATTTAGAAACTGAAGGCCAGCATGTAGGCAAGGTACTGTCTGTGAAACACTGTATCTCCTCTATGACAAAGGGCATGTTGGAGAACTCTTCAGAGGTAAGAGATAACTCATATTAGAAAAGGGAATTAATCTAATATAGAAGTGTGAAACTTGAAGTTGAGTCTTTATGTTTATTTTTGTGTAACTTGTATGTGTTCACTTGTCCTTACTATTTCATCTTTGAGTCTATGATTTTTCTATTAAAAATAGGGTTTTTTTATTTTTACACCAGACAGGTCTCTGGTGTGCAAACTGTCTGGAGTGTGTGTCCCAAAGTGAACTGCTAACTGGGGGCTGTTCTCACACTTGGAGTGTGATGAAGTAAAGGGGAGAAGTTCAAGTGTCGGGTGGATTAGGACTGGATGGCCTGTTCAGGTCACCCTGCTAGCAGTAACTACGCTAGTGGAAGACAGGATGAGACCTGTCTCGTAGGCTGGCTACTGGTGTCAAGGCTCTGAGTCATAGCATCATAGCATTAAGGCACCCAAAGTTATAAGGCAGGTTGTGAGAGAACCCCTTACTGGTCAGGGTGATCCCCAAAACATCACAGCCGTGTCATCATTAAAGGATTTGCAACCTATATCAGCAAAGTGAAGTACGCTATGGGACCAGTTTCTGCACCTTATCCATTCTTTGGCAGCCTGGGAGTGGACACTGGATGCAAATATGGTTCACCTTGGTTTAAAAATAAAAGAATCTGTGGATTTCTGGAACAGCCAAGCACATTGCTGGTGCCTCCTTGTGGCAGATGTCCAGTACATATACTCAGTATGGAAGGGATATGATTATCAGATAAATTGGATAGGAGAAGTATTTGAAGGATAATCTCTTGTGGGAGCTGAGAAAGGGGGGCTTGGGGTTCCTATAGCTGGATCAGCAGGGAGCCAACCTCTCCTGCACTGGACAATTTGTTGCTGGGAACTCCCAGATTTATGAGTGAATAAAGGTGCACCCTAATTAAACCACATCCATGGCCTCCTGTCTTTCTTCCAGCACGGACGAAGAAAGGAGAAGTGGTTGAGCTTCATTCTTCAGGGAAAGAAAAAAAATAAAAAGTGAGGTTTATATTGCCCACGTCACTGATGCTATAGGCAAAGAGAGATTCCAAAATCATTAAATAAATAGCACAAAACCTTTGAAAAGGTGTTTCTTGGCAAAGAATCAGGTGTAATCTAAAGGCATAGCTGTGCTCAGACAAAAAAAGGAGATTGTCTATAGAAATGGACAGGAAACAACTAGAGACAATTTTATCTCTTACCTTTCCTTTTGCTTTTTGAGAGATTAAATAAAGGAAAAGAAGAAAAAGCTTAGAAACATTTTATGCTTTTCTGCAGTATCAGTTACTTTTGCAAAATAGGTTAGTTTTGCTTTGCTATCTTTGTAAACTCCTCTGATCAGTGCTGTTTTGAAGTGCCTATTGTTATGCTATACAAAGCACATGGGATCTTTTATAGGAGTGAAGGCAAATATGCAATATTTATTGAAAATACAACAGTTAGCATATGCTTTTCAGTCACACACACATTCACATCATGCACACAGTCCTGCCAGTTGATGTTTTTTATAGTTACCAGTCTGTTGTAGCTCAAGTCAATCTAATGGCCAATTAGATTGAACACGAGTGAGGAGCTGGGTTGTGTCGGTCGCGATCCAATGTGCCGAGGTTTTGCAGGACTGAACCCAGAGTTCCATGGCAAAACACCCCATCTTTATAGCTGTAAATTCCCATTTGAGTCCATGCATTTTGCAATGTCATCCTGTAATCATTAGTCCTTAAGTGGTGGTAATCTTGGGGTTTTCCGCTGTTATTATTTGATGGTTATTGTCGGACTTCCCATTATTATCTCCTATTTGTTGTCTTGCCTTAGGGGGTGCCTGCCTCACCTCTGAGGTCGTCAATGCTGCTAACATGTTTAGCCTTGGATACAATGGATATTTTCTGATTGTCTCCTGGTGTTTCCAAGTCTCTCACTTTTTCTTGACCATCTGGACATTTGGAATGGCTTTCACACCTATCTTTTCCTGATACATGCATTCCTCATTCACACAAACATCTCACACAGAAACCTTCAAAGGTATACAGAATACATTGTAAATTAAGTCTTGCTAAATCTTATAACTAAAACAATTCACACTGGGGCTTCAGGCCCTCAACATTTCTCTTATCTATTTATCATAAACACAATACAAAATCCTGTCTTTTACTTACTAAACCTTAAAATAAAGAAATGTATATTTAACTAGAGTGCCTAATTTGTAATACATATAGGAAACCATAGTAGACATTATAACTCATCCTAAAACAAAAGGGTGATCATAATCAGTCATAAGGATTGTTCTGGTCTGTCCCTGCCTTAACATCAGTACAGACACTGGCAGACTGTCAGATGCATTCCTACCAATGTCCCAGAGGATCATTCTTAAAATGAAATCAAGACATACATTAGTACCTCTATTCTTATAGTACAATTATAAAATCCTGTCCCTACACTATCTCACTGCAGTTTGAAAACAAGATGGAGGGCTGGCAGAGTACAGTTCCTTACCAGTTTTAATCACATAGTGAAAACAGAGTAAAACATCTGAGACCCACAGATTGTACCTGTTGAAAAGTTTTATCTTACAACCGAAAGCTGATAATATCTGGGGTGCGATGAGGTGGGTTAAATTCAGTGTTGTTTTTTGTTGTGTTGTTTTAATAAATGATATATGTGGTTGGTTGGTTGGTTGGTTGGTTATTTTGACTGCAGGCTAGAATCACAGCTTCTACTATTCCAGTGCTCAAAGCAAGTGGAAACATAGGAGTCACAACAAATCAAAATTAAACTTAATGTTTCCTTTTTCCATTACACTGTTGGTTACAATGACAACAACTCCAATCTGAAAAATCATAGGAGCCCTCCTTGCATCTTTCCTTGCTATGAAGACATAACAACAAGATTATTTTAGAGTTTGTGGATTTCACAGAGTTTATTAAAAGTTGAAAAATTATGCAGCAGAGAAACTCAGTAATGACAAAACACACTTCACTGGAAAACCCACTTGAGCCATGCAGTTTATAGAACACAAAGTTTAGTTAGATTTCCCAGTTTTAGAGATGTATTGATCCCATATGTGTAATTGAAATAGTTAAGAAACAAGGTAATTTGCCAGTTTGCTGATAACAATGCATTTGATGGCTGGTGGCACTTTATACCTGTCTTAAATTTCAAGTGCAGTACTACACTGGTAGTGTAATCAAATTCAATTGATTATTTAACTTTCTTAGTAGAGCAAGTACATACAGAAAAAGCAGATGCCATGTTTGGGATATTGATCAAACCACTCTTAAACCAGAGTTCAGTTGTGATTAGTTTTCAAAACCATCAAGAAAGCCACTATCAAGAAAAGAAGGACATAAATAGATGTTTCTGCAATACAAGTGTGGTCCTTTATAATCATGGTTGTACAAGAGGAGGAATATTCTTCAGTACTGGTATTTTCCATACGAATTACATTTAGAACTAAGACTTAGAATTTTCACTCCCTAGTCAGAGACACTGTTGTATTGTTCAGGTAAACTCATTGGTGTCTGGAATGAACACAACTGGTAAGTTTACTTTTCCATAGAGGTAGCTCAGATAAAACAGGAATAGCTCTGATAAAATAAGAACATGAACTTTCATACAAACCCAAACTAAACTTGTTACCTTAAAACTGAAAAAATCTTCCAAAACCATTGGAGCTGTTTGAGCTATTTGTTATTATACCTATGTAATACATTCAGCCACTTCTGTCTGAAAATTGTCTGGGAACAGATCATAATTGCTTTATAAATTTGTTCATTATTTAAAATTGTTCACCAAGGGGTATCAGTGAGCATATTGGAGCTGTGGACTGTTCCCAAAGTACTCAGTCAATTTCTTTTTATATTCCAGGTTGGCTAATCAAACTTGGGGACTAAATTACATGGTATTGTTTCTCTTCCCTGCATGGATGATCTAACATTTATAAACTTTTGCTTCTGCCTAAAATTAACTTAATTTCATCACAACAAAAATTAAACAGATAGGAATTTTGCTTTCTGCCAGTATTTGTGCTAAGAATAGCTCATGTGTTTCAATTAGCTTCCCCTATTATATGCTGATCACAGAGGTTCATCAGTACATAACCAGATTCTTACACCTATACTAATAACTAAGTAATAGCAAATTCATCTTTGGACACTTACCAGATTAGGTTTGTGAACAAATTATCTCAAATATCAAGCATTCCTCATAAAGCTTACCAACAGGACACTATGTAAACCATTGATACTCAAACCTCAGTTGTTCTGTAGCCAAATTAGTGATCAAAATTACCCAAAAGAGTTACAGTAGTGTGAATTCATGGTTTCATTATTTTTTGTGTATATATATATAATTTTCACACAAAAATGACCTATTATTATTTTATCAACTACAATTAGTTCATAAGTGTGCAAGATTAAAATGGACAAAGGTATTGTCAATGTTAGGCCTCAAACTTCCAGAAGCTTCAGAAAGCAAGCTTTGCAGAATTAAACTGAAACTTGTGGTCAGGATGCGCTACAACCAGATAACACTTTAGGCTGGCTCATACGTATGAAGATAAACTACGCACCTGCACATAGCTTATAATATTAAAGCTACGAAATAAGGTTGATTTTTATAGAACTTGATTTTTAGAAACCGATTTTATACAGTTGATTGTGTATATCCACACTAAGTGCATTAAATTGGTGGAGTGCGTCCTCACTACTGTGGCTAGCATCGACTTACTGAGCAGTGCACTGTGGGTAGCTATCCTACAGTTCCCGTAGTCTCCGCTGCCCGTTGGAATTCTGAGTTAAGTTCCCAATGCCTGATGGGGCAAAAAACATTGTCGTGGGTGGTTTTGGGTACATGTCGTCACGCCCCCCCTCTCCCTCCCTCCGTAAAAGCAATGGCAGACAATTGTTTCACGGCTTTTTTCCTGGTTACCTGTGCAGATGCCATACCAGAACAAACATGGAGCCCACTCAGCTCACTGTCACCGTATGTCTCCTGGGTGCTGCTGGCAGACATGGTAATGCATTGCTACACAGCAGCAGTTCCTTGTCTTCGCGGCAGGTGGTGCAGTAGGACTGATAGCCGTCATACATCTCCTGGGTGCTCCTGGGAAACCTCGGTGAGGTTGATCGGGGTGCCTGGACAGACATGGCTATTCTCCTCTTACAGCATTGAATAGGAGCCAGAGACTCCAGGTCATTCTCTTCTTTAAGTTTTGTCTCATAGAGATTCAGTCCTGCCTGGAATATTATGCGAGCTGGAGGCTTCTGCCTCAGGCTGCTCTCCCAGCCAGAGCACCATATGGTTGCACCTACCCCAGCCTACCCCTTGCTCCCATGGCTCATGAAGCCTGGACAGTAGTAAGAAGCAGTTCAACTATAGGCTGAACAAGTGAAGAATGGTGATAGAATGTGCCTTTGGATGTTTAAAAGCTCTCTGGCACTGTTTGCTGACTAGGTCAGACCTCAGTGCAACCAACATTCCCATTGTTATTGCTGCTTGCTGTGTGCTCCATAATATCTGTGAGAGTAAGGGGGAGACGTTTATGGAGGGGTGGGAGGTTGAGGCAAATCGCCTGGCATCCGATTTTGAGCAGCCAGACACCAAGGCAATTGCAAGAGCACAGCAAGGCGCGCTGCACATCAGAGAGGCTTTGAAAACCAGTTTCATGACTGCCCAGGCTTCGGTGTGACAGTTGTGTAGGTTTCTCCTTGATGCAAACTTGCCTCCTTTGTTGATTTTAGTTCCCTGCAAGCCAACCACCTTCCCCCCTTCAAAATAAAGTAACTATTGTTTTGAAACCATGCATTCTTTCTTTATAAATTAAAAAAAAATGAGATAACGGACAAGGTTGCCCGGGTGGGGTGGGGAGGAGGGAAGGACAAGGTCACATTGCTTATTGTAGCCACACTAAAAATCAGATTGTTTGAATGACAGCCTTCTGTTGCTTGGGCCATCCTCTGGAGTAGAGTGGCTGGGTGCCTGGAGCCTCCCCCTCCCTGCATTCTTGGGTGTCTGGGTGAGGAGGCTATGGAACAAGGGAGGAGGTTAGGCGGTTATACAGTAGCTGCACTGGGAGTCTGTGCTCCTGTTGGTTTTCCTGCAGCTCCAACAGACACTTCATCATGTCCGTTTGCTCCCCGATTAGTCTCAGCATCGCATCCTGCCTTCGATTTTCGCGCTTACTTAATTCTTTACTGGCCTCTGCCACTGAATGCCTCCATGCATTAAGCTGTGCCCTTTCAATGCGGGAGGACTGCATGAGCTCAGAAAACATGTCATCACGAGTGCTTTTTTTTCACCTTCTAATCTGCAATAACCTCAGGGATGGAGATGATGGGGGAGTGCAGAAACATTCTATGCTCTACGATGGAACGGGGTTGGTTGTGTGGACGCAGTCATTTTTAAATTGATCTAATGTGGCTAAATTCGACCTAACCCCATAGTGTAGACCAGGCCTAAGATTTCCCTACTTCTATCCAGTGCGTAGTTTTCTCTAGCATTTTGACTTTTTGTGGTCCTGAAGGTGACCAGTAACAATGCCATGGTTTAAGAATTTCTGGAACTAATTGAACAAGTAGACATCTCTCTACCATCAAACAGGGCATTTTCTCTTTCCCCCAGATGACAACTGTAGGAGACCAAAATTGATTCTGTTCTAACATAGGAAGTTTACTCTTATCATTTGGTATTTGTTTGGTGGCAGCAATGTGCTCAGTGATTATATAAAATCCCCCAAAACAAGCAAAGTCAGTCCCGGATCCCAGGAATGTACAACCTAAAGTCCTAATCGGAAATTAATTCCATTTAGGTACACTTACCAGAGAGCTCTGCACGGGTCTGCCCCATCCTGCTCTGGTTGAGTAGTATTGTACTCTGTGAGTAGTCTCATAGAAATATATTCTGTATTTACTTTTGATATTTATATACACAGATACTGGAAAGTGCTGCTAAGAGATTTCAAAATGTAAGTATTAGAAATTGTGAGCAGTGCTTAAGAAATAAAAAAAAAATAGAAATGTAAGAAAATGTAAATGTTAATCATCCTAAAATGTTAATATACTTTCCTAAATGTAGAGTTCCTCACAGTAAAAACTCATCATATTAAAATGCTACCTTTTTTAATCATATGACCGGCATATATTATCAAATACTTGATTAATTATATTTCTCATCAGTATAACAGTCATCATTTCAATAGATACGTGCGGAGGCTAGAGAAAGAGTGATGTCAAGGTATTATGCAAAATCTACTGGTTCTTCAGTATAATCTCAGTGGATTTATAGAAGACTACGTCCATCAGAGTGTTTAGATTTACTAAAACAAAGGCAAAAATGAGATATGCTCAGAATAAAACGTTAGGGGGTCTTATTGTAAGGTTAGGGCCTGATTCTCCTCTCAGCTCCATTAGCCTCAATGAAGCTACTCCTGATTTCCTTTTTTACTCGTGTTAAAGAGAGGAGAGTCAACACATATTAGTGTTCAATTCCAGTAATACTTCATAGTGTGAAAAAGGTGCCTCGTCATTATCTACTAGGATTTGTTTCTTCACTAGATTTATGACCCCAGGTGACGTTATTAACATGAACTGTGACCGTATAGATCATTGTTGCAACCAAGATCCTATAGTTGCAGCGAATCTCATACAAAGGAGGTCAAGGTAAAGTGTCTATCAAAAGATTGTAATTTGCTGGTTATAATTATGCTGTCTGTATGTATTTCATTTTTGTATTTAAAGTTATAAGTATTGGCCCTATACTGTCTGTATTTCAAACTTGTGCTATGCTTCTGGGTGACACCCCAGATAATTTGGTATCAGCTCTGTCTAGCCCACTTGATGGTCCATTAAGGACCATCAGCTATACAACTGACCCATTGAGAGAAGGCAGATACACCTTGTGACTCAGCAAGGCATGCAGGGACATGCCTATGGACAGAATCTTAAGGTTTTTCCATGCCATGTGGTGAGTAGCTTGTGTTTGGAACAAAGGAAGCACATGCCACATGGCAAAAGGACTATAGACAGCTGCATCATCTCCATTTTGTCTTCAATCGTGCTTCTTATCTCTGGAGGAACTTTGCTACACTGAAGCTCTGAACAGAGGACTGAATGACCCATCCAAGCAGTGGATGTACTCCAGAGACTTTATTTGTGCCTGCAGTTTATTCCATAACTGCTACAAGCCAGAACCAAGAACTTTGCCATTACTGTATGTAATTGATTATTTTAACCAATTTTAGCTCTCATCTATATTTCTTTCTTTTTATGAATAAACCTTTAGATTTTAGATTCTAAAGGATTGGCAACAGCATGATTTGTGAGTAAAATCTGATTGGTATATTGACCTGGGTCTGGCGCTTGGTCCTTTGGGATCGAGAGAACCTTTTTTCTTTTACTGGGGTATTGGTTTTTATAACCATTCATCCCCATAAGGAGTGGTGCTGGTGGTGATACAAGGGAACTGGAGTATCTTAGGGAATTGCTTGTATGACTTTGGTTAGCCAGTGGGGTAAAACTGAAGTCATCTCTGTTTGGATGGTTTGGCATGCCTTAATAGTAAAGGAACTCCAGCTTTGGGTTGTAACTGCCCTGATCTAAGCAATTTGTCCTGAATTGATACTCTCCGTTGTGTCTCCCGCCAGAGGCTGCATCATTACGACACCATCAGTATTTTCTTTTTTCAATATGAAGCCCTCCCAAGAAGGGAATGGATTATGAGCTATGGAGCAGGTCAGGTTCCCATGAACTCCTGCTTTTGTGGGAACCAGACTCTCAATGTGTCTGTTGAACAGCTCTTCCGGTGGAAGGTGCACGTGGAATCGTCCAAGCTGTATCTAAGTAGGTCGCCCATCATCCCCTCATAGAATTCTGTATTTCTAATGGTACCCCCTGAGGAAATACTCCCTCTATATTGCTAATGACTATGACTTGGTGGGAAATGTTTTTCCCTTCCTGGGAGAATTTTCAAGATTTCATTTTTTTTTCTTGTCCGAAATCAGGAAAAAGCGTCAAGATCTCAAAATTTTTCATGAACCGACAAACCAAAAAATGTAAGAAAAGAAAAAACTAAAAAAAAAAAAAACAGTTTGGGTCAATTGAAACATTTCATTTAAATAATTTAGAGAGATTTCATTTCAATGTCAACCTTTTAAAAAATCTTTTAAAAAATAAGTTAAATTTTGAAACAAAAAGCCATTTCGAAGCACAAACCAAAACATTTTGTTTCAGAAGTTTTGAAATCCTGCATCTTGGCAGGGGGTTTAGACTAGATGACCCTGGTGATCCCTTCTAAACCTATGATTCTATGAAATGAGACATTTTTACTTTTTTTTTTCCTTCAAAAAAAAACTTCTTTTGAATTGGGAAATTAATCAAATGCAACCCTTTAATGCAATCATTTTGGTTTTGATGAATCAGCCTTTTCTCACAAAAAACATTTCATTGAAACATTCCCGCCCAGTTCTACTTATGAGACTCTTGGCCCCCCGACCTAAAAAGCAAACTCAAAGAGTTACAATTCACTGTGTTTCCAGATCCACATAGGCATATTGTAAACATTATTTGTTTCCACAGCTATTAGAATCATAATAGTACATAGGCAATCTATAAATAACCAGAGAATCAGAAAATCATAGAATATCAGGGTTGGAAGGGACCTCAGGAGGTCATCTAGTCCAACCCCCTGCTCAAAGCAGGACCAATCCCCAATTAAACCATCCCAGCCAGGGCTTTGTCAAGCCTGACCTTAAAAACTTCTAGGGAAGGAGATTCCACCACCTCCCTAGGTAACGCATTCCAGTGTTTCACCACCCTCCTAGTGAAAAAGTTTTTCCTAATATCCAATCTAAACCTCCCCCACTGCAACTTGAGATCATTACTCCTTGTCCTGTCCTCTTCTACCACTGAGAATCCTCTCTGGAACCACCTCTCAGGTAGTTGAAAGCAGCTATCAAATCCCCCCTCATTCTTCTCTTCTGAAGACTAAACAATCCCAGTTCCCTCAGCCTCTCCTCATAAGTCATGTGTTCCAGACCCCTCATCATTTTTGTTGCCCTTTGCAAGACTCTCTCCAATTTATCCACATCCTTCTTGTAGTGTGGGGCCCAAAACTGGACACAGTACTCCAGATGAGGCCTCACCAATGTCGAAGAGAGGGGGACGATCACGTCCCTCGATCTGCTCGCTATGCCCCTACTTATACATCCCAAAATGCCATTGGCCTTCTTGGCAACAAGGGCACACTGCTGGCTCATATCCAGCTTCTCGTCCACTGTCACCCCTAGGTCCTTTTCCGCAGAACTGCTGCCTAGCCATTCGGTCCCTAGTCTGTAGCTGTGCATTGGGTTCTTCCGTCCTAAATGCAGGACCCTGTACTTATCCTTATTGAACCTCATTAGATTGCTTTTGGCCCAATCCTCCAATTTGTCTAGGTCCCTCTGTATCCTATCCCTGCCTTCCAGCGTATCTACAACTCCTCCAGTTTAGTATCATCCGCAAATTTGCTGAGAGTGCAATCCACACCATCCTCCAGATCATTTATGAAGATATTGAACAAAACCGGCCCCAGGACCGACCCCTGGGGCACTCCACTTGACACCGGCTGCCAACTAGACATGGAGCCATTGATCACTACCGGTTGAGCCCAACAATCTAGCCAACTTTCTACCCAACCTATAGTGCATTCATCCAGCCCATACTTCTTTAACTTGCTGACAAGAATATTGTGGGAGACCGTGTCAAAAACTTTGCTAAAGTCAAGAAACAATACATGCACTGCTTTCCCTTCATCCACAGAACCAGTAATCTCATCATAGAAGGTGATTAGATTAGTCAGGCATGACCTTCCCTTGGTGAATCCATGCTGACTGTTCCTGATCACTTTCCTCTCATGTAAGTGCATCAGGATTGATTCTTTGAGGACCTGCTCCATGATTTTTCCGGGGACTGAGGTGAGGATGACTGGCCTGTGCTTCCCAGGATCCTCCTTCTTCCCTTTTTTAAAGATTGGCACTACATTAGCCTTTTTCCAGTCATCCGGGACTTCCCCCGTTCACCACGAGTTTTCAAAGATAATGGCCAATGGCTCTGCAATCACATCCGCCAATTCCTTTAGCACTCTCGGATGCAACTCGTCCGGCCCCATGGACTTGTGCACATCCAGCTTTTCTAGTCCCTAACCACCTCTTTCTCCACAGGGGGCTGGCCATCTATTCCCCATGTTGTTATGCCCAGCACAGCAGTCTGGGAGCTGACCTTGTTAGTGAAGACAGAGGCAAAAAAAGCATTGAGTACATTAGCTTTTTCCACATCCTCTGTCACTAGCTTGCCTCCCTCATTCATTAAGGGGCCCACACTTTCCTTGGCTTTCTTCTTGTTGCCAACATACCTGAAGAAACCCTTCTTGTTACTCTTGACATCTCTCGCTAGCTGCAGCTCCAGATGCGATTTGGCCCTCCTGATTTCATTCCTACATGCATAGAAATTGTGTAATAGAGCAGTATTCACATCTGACTACAATGGGAAACTGAAAACTCTAAGATTTTCCTCTCCTACACCACTTAGGTATCATATGTATTTGCAATTAAAACAAAACAAACTTAAAACAACCTGTTATCATACAAACTTCAAGTCTTTTGTGCACCAGATATACACTGTACCAACTATAAGTGAATCCAGACAATGGGGGTTCAAGAACTCAACAACTGTCCTCTTTGCATCAGACTGGACCCTGTATTCCCCTTCTGTTTTAGTCAATGTCATATTCCTCTTCTACTATACCTGTGGCCATGGCACCAGGAGCACTCCAGGCTGTGATACCCCTTCCCTCCCCCCAAATCCTGAGATTTTACAGTACGTCTTGAGGGCCTGAGAAGTCCCATACCAGCCAAAATACTGAGATTTGGCTTGGTGATAAGACAGTAAATATACATTTAGAAAAATACTGTAGGTCATGTATGAAACTGCAATATGCAATCAGCAATTATAATTTATATGTCCATCCTATATGTGGTATGCAGGTCAGGCTAAATGTTCATAGTGATCCCTTCTGGCCTCAAAATCTATGAATCTATAACTGACAGTTGTGTTAAATTCCCAAGTTTCTACCAAGTGTCTATTGCATCTCCAAGCCATTTCAATGAATTATAGTCTTGCAATCACTACCTTTTTCATTAGCCTATATATCATCACCCTGCAGTGATGCTGGAGTATTTTATCCCCAGTCACTCAGGAAAAGTGCTTGACTGTTGGCATTTTTATGGCAAAAATACAACCCAGGTTTTGTCAGGTGAGATATTCACCGTGGGCTAGAAAACAAGTCTCCCTATAGAAAACATTTCCTTTCAGATCTATTTTTAATTATAGATTATGCAACACACTAGCTAGTGGCATCTGATCCACTGTCTACAACAAGGCTGTATGTGAGACATGTTCCCCCATGTAAGTAAATGATATTCTTCTTCAAGTTAGTTGGGAAGGAATTTAAGAGCAAAAAGACTTAAGGTATAGCCCAACTTGTGAAGCTCATATGGAATCATTTAGAGTACATTATCTCTTTGAATAACCTATATCCCATTAATTTAGGTGTAAGAGATATATGTATGTAACATTACAGATCATGATAATAAAATAGTAAATCCAGATTAGTCACTTGATTTTTTCAGAGGTTGGTTGCCAAAATGAAATAAAATCACAGTCAGGTGTTTAAACTGAATTTTAAAAAGGGTCTTCCTGTTTCCCCAGATCTCAAAAAAACTAACAACACAAAAACAGGGATTTGCATAGTCCATGTTCAGAGAGTTTCCAAACTGATAATGATGTACTGCCACTATTTAACAAGGGGCTTCCATGAAAATTCCCCTTTAATCATCCATGTGTCCCAGTGGTGCACGCACTTGCAGATAGGATGCGTGAGAGAATAGAAATCTGTTTGTTTTCTTATTGAAACAGAAAAATGCTTTCTCATACCCATTACTAAAGAGGGAGGCAACATATCTTGGCATTCAAAAAGACATTAAGTGCATTTACTGGAAATGTTTACTTTGTCTTGGAAAAACCCTTACTATATTGATAGTAAAGAAAAGTGTCTTTATGCTATTTGAATTGGGAACTGAGAAGAAAGCATTTAAAGGGGCATCTGGTGTACTTTGCCCTGGAGAATTTTAAATACCTGCCATTTGATGTAACTTTAATTCATTCCAAAAGCCAAGTATTTGCTCTCCAGAACAGTTTTCTGAGCCTCAGAGATATCAATTCTGGTAGGGATGATTTAATAGCAGGCAGAGAAGGGGTGAACTTTATTAGAGACAAGGAAATTGCCCCACACTTTCCTTCATTTGGGTGAAAGACTTTAATAAAGTTACCACCCTAAAGCCTCCTCTAGCCCATCACTGGGGAAAAATACCTACCCTAGCTAACATGTACCTTTTCTTATAAGGCAGCTGTAACCCATACTTCACATTAGCACAGAGTTCTCAGAGCACTGTCTTATGATGATGGAGTCTCATGCCAATGTCAAAGTCAACATATGAGGATTCAGTAAACACTACAGGTGAACATATATGTTTCAGGTCAGACCAAAGCAAGAACTGCAAACATGGTTACATGTGGAACATAACTGTTGCAGGCTGTGGTATCCTGTCTTTGCATTGTTCATGTTTTCCACATAAGGTGTTAATGGATGTTGCTTCAAAGTGGTTAACAGAGACATGACAAGTCTGCTGCCATCTTGCTCTGTCATGGGCTCTTGTTTCCCTGTTACTGGGATGCCTTGCTTTAGTGATCCATAAAACAAGGCCTTGAGTGTGTTTTATGAATGCGATCCTGAGACCATTGCAGTTTAGCTTTTACGAGCACGCTTTGAATGTCAGCCATCCGACAATGATTTCAATATTGGGGACCTTATACCAAAGTTTGACCCTGCAAACACACCAAAGACAGCACATATGGAACAGATCAAGTTTCCTAATATGGTGGTAATCCATTGTCCGTGTATCACAACCATATAGGAGCATGGTAACCACAGTTGCCTAATAGTCATTTAGCTTAGAGCTTATTTGAATTCTCCTATTGTTCCACAGATAATATGACAGCATTCCAAATGCAGAGCTGGTCTTGGATATATGATAGTAATCTCATCATCAATAGTGGCATTTGTAACAGCATACTGCTTACATACCAAAACTTCTCCACAGACTTGAGAGAAGCATTGTTGATCTTATTGATTGGATAGACATGATCATCCCCTGGCACAGGTTCGTATAGTATTCAGTTTTGTATAGGCTGATTGAAAAAAAGCAAAACATGGGAGCACGGAAGCGCTGCAGATTGAACTACTTCCTATTGCTATGGAACTGGATAAATACTCCCTTGTCAATGTCATTAAATGCATCCATGAGTGTAGCAAAAAAAGGAAAAAAAAAGGGGGGGGATGGAAAAGAGCATGGGAGCTGGCATGCAACCAGGTTTTTTCCCATTAGTAACCTGAGAGAGGAACAATATCTCACCAGAAGTAACTCTGGAAAAATTGAGGAACCATGAGAGGTTCCAGGTATAGTGAGAGAAGAACAGAAATAGAAACTAAAAAGAACATCCCTTTGTATCATATGGCCCTTCCCTTGGCCCCTTTCATGTTAATAGGTGTTTTGTAAGGGTCTTCAAGTAGAATAGTGTTGGAGCCTATTGTCCAGTGTGCAAGCCCACCAAGAGACATTTGGGACCCTGGTACACGATGTTCACTGGGGTCTCACAATCTCCCATTTCATCCCCATTTCACCCCAGTTATACGCTTTGGGTGAGGGCCCTGAGCTGAGATCCCTGGTACAATTGTCCTCCCTTTCTATCTCTCATCAGCCCTGCCAGTGTGTATCATGATTAGAACTGGAGTCAGAGGGCCCATGTCTTGGAAGGGACTGTTGTTGAGACACAAGTGTAATAGGTGAGTTAGGCTGAAAGCAGCTAAGCCACATAGAGCAGACAGGGATGCCAAACACATCTAGAACTGTGATTTGGAGGAGACAGCAGGGACCAAAACAAAAGGGATTAGAAGAGCTGGAACTGAAACCAGCAAAAACCTGCTCACTTAGTTCACTAATGCTCATCAGAAATGTAATGCTGACAGATACAGTGAGCACTAAACTTACCCACCAAAGTTCTGAGGATTTAGGATGATTTCACAGAGAATGGCCAACCAAACTTCTTCTTGCCTCTAGTCTGACCTCCCACAGCCATGGATCCTGGTACTTGGGAGCCTTCCATGGGGTCAGGAGAAAGCGGGAATGAAGTTGTGGAGCAGCACTGCCCCCTGCCATATGACCCCTGACTAGCTCTGCAGATTTCCCATACCTCCCAATACCAATTCCCCTCACCCCTGTCAGCATGGCAGAGGAGACAATTAGGCCTTTTATGCTTGATAGGCCAGCAATTTCAATGGGAAACAACTCAGGCTTAGAAAGAAAGTAAGCTTCCCATCAGGAAAATTCACATTCATTACTGTTCTTTTCTCATCAATTAAATATTAATCAAATGAAAACATTCCTAAAGCATTAAGTATGCAGGAATTTCAGCAAGCATAATTATTTCATTGTTGGCCTCAGTGCTTTCTGGGCAACTGGATGCCTATTAACTCTTCACAGTGGGGTATGTAACATAGCAATTCTGTGTAGAAAAATCTGGTTTAGTCACAATTGGCCTTTCCTTGAAGTACTTAACCTGAGAAATCATAACTAAACAAATATCATTAAACTTGCATTACAGTTCACTGCAATTTATTTTGCAAATTGCACTATAGTTTACAACCTGTGTTTCAAACCATTTCACAAACCTTCCTCAGAGTGAAATAATGAACTCAACAGTTATTATATGGAGTAGATTAAGAAAATCTCTGTTTTATTAAATATCAACATACACACCTGTTAGTCACACAACACTTTCTTATTGTAATCATTCCTGAACCATAATGCATAGAAGCAAATCTTGATGTGATTATGCAATCCTCCTAGTTGCCTTATTTCCATATTAAGGAATTCCTGTGTTTATAGTTAATCAAATGCTAATTCTGTTACATAAACCTCACTTGAAAGCTGTTGAGTTCATTATTTCTCCCTGAGGAAGTATTGTGAAATGGTCCAAAACATTAATTATAATAAATTCCTAATTTAAAAAACATACTACATCTTTAATACAGTAAGTTATGTATAGTATGTTCTGTTTATCGTTTTACCTTGCAGCAAGCTATCAGTTATATGCACAAAGCATGCAAGCAGTAATCTAAAAAAGGAACAAACCTAAACACAGATTTTGATTGCTGTGTTGATTATTTTGCTTATGATCAATTACTGTAGACTCAGTGATATGAGAGCTGCCAGCCTTGAGGATAGGCTCTGTTGACAGTCAAACATCCACACAGTGGGAAATTCAGTGAGGAACTGCTACAACATGTGTGTGATTTACAGTCATTAAACTGTATTCCCAAGAGGGCAAAGGCAACCATCAGTAATACAAAGATTTGTAAAGTACCACCAGGAATAAAAATCGAGAAAATACAAGTCTACCTGAGAAACTAGATTTTTTTATTTTATGTTGCAAGAAATGATAATGTGTAAAATTTTTAAAAGTACCTCAGTAATTTAGGAGTGCTAAATCACTTTGCAAAATGGGATTTAGGCTCATAAATCACTTTGGTGTGTTTGAAAAAAAGGTGGCAAAAGGATTTTAAATGACCCAAATAGGAGTCTCTGAAAATGTTGGCTTTGAAAAGAGCTTTTTCTTTGTTTGCTTGCTTGTTTTCTTTTATTAACTTGAGATCAAATATTAGCATTTTAGTATAAGTACATAAACTTCAAATTTGAATGGACTACTGTCAGTAGCATACAGATTGGCTATCTGAACTAAAATGTAAATATTCCCTTGACAGGATAATTTTATTTTATTATTGTATTACAATTATGTAAAAGATATAATTAAAAGAAATAATGAAAGTATTATTCTAAAACCTGTTTTTATTCTACTGAACATGAAGTTGATTGCTAAACCAAGAGTAAAATACCTGCAGTTGAAATCTCAAGTAAAAAAATGGCAAGTTATATAAAATATAACTGAATAGTGTAAATAGAGAACCCAGGAGTGCTATAAAGGTCCTGATTTACAAATGGATGGGAACTATTCTTGACCCCACAGTATGGGGGCTAGGAATCCTTGCACTGTGACTAACACTCAACTGTATACTGTATCTTTGACTTAATAGGGTACTGGTCTGATCCTGCAGTCTTTTTTCCTGTCCATAGAATAGCCCACAACATAGGCTAATTTTAGCAGAGCTCAGCAACAACAAAAGCTAGATTTTTGGAAAAGTTCAACTCCAATTTAGGTATCAAAAAAGTAGCTAGATTTTCAGATGAGATCATTGCAATGGGTGTTATAAGCCATGTTTGTTTCTATATAAGTTAGTCTAAACAATCTATGCAATTTAATAAAGAATGATGTCCTTCCTACTAAGGTCCACAGAACAGCAATAGATTTCCAATAGGAGTGTTCCACAAGGAAGAGAGAACAGACATATGTTTAAATCAGGAAATTAACACTTAGTTGGTGGTCTAATAACAGGTATCACCAGCTCTGCCTTGATCACCTTTTATTAGAGATCAATACAGTGTTAAACCTTTTCTGCATTTAAATAGATACAATTTGTTTTCTGTACAACTTTCTCATGCTCTTCATCAGAAAACTCCTTTTATGAAGTGTACACATGGATTGCCTTTGAAAGAGGAGCTGGTGGAAGATGTATTATTTAGCTGTCAAGAACAGATCAAAATCTGTATCCTGTTGAACTATGGTGTCAAGGTTCCTTCCCCACTCTGAACTCTAGGGTACAGATGTGGGGACCTGCAAGAAAACCTCCTAGGCTTACTTTTACCAGCTTAGGTTTCCCCAAGGTACAAACTATTTTACCCTTTGACCTTGGACTTCCACTGCCACCACCAAATGTTTATCTGGGTTTATTTATTAGGAAAGCGTTGTTTGGAAACGTCTTTCCCCCCCAAATCCTCCCAACACTTGCACCCCACTTCCTGGGGAAGGTTTGGTAAAAATCCTCACCAATTTGTATAGGTGACCACAGACCCAAACCCTTGGATCTTAAGAACAATGAAAAAGCATTCAGTTTCTGAAAAGAAGGATTTTAATAGAAGTAAAAAGTAAAAAAGAATCACCTCCATAAAATCAGGATGGTAAATACCTTACAGGGTAATTAGATTCAAAACATAGAGAATCCCTCTAGGCAAAGCCTTAAGTTACATAAAGACACACAGACAGGAATATCCATTCTATTCAGCACAGCTTATTTTCTCAGCCATTTAAAGAAATCATAATCTAACGCATATCTAGCTAGATTACTTACTAAATTCTAAAACTCCATTCCTGTTCTGTCCCCGGCAAAAGCATCACACAGACAGACACAGACCCTTTGTTTTTCTCCCTCCTTCCAGCTTTTGAAAGTATCTTGTCTCCTCATTGGTCATTTTGGTCAGGTGCCAACGAGGTTATCCTAGCTTCTTAACCCTTTACAGGTGAAAGGATTTTTCCTCTGGCCAGGAGGGATTTTAAAGATGTTTACCCTTCCCTTTATATTTATGACATATGGTTTCAGGTTTCCCCTTAAAATCTGAATCTAGAAATGCTGCCAATTCATTAGCTGATCAAATTATTCTCCTATTCCAACTCCTAAATAGATTGAGAGCTATTTCTTTTTTCTTTCTCCTTCTTCTTTGCTGGTGTTACTGTATAAGTGTCTCATTTGTTTTCAAGTTAGGTCTGTATTTCTCCAGCAAAACTTGTACCTGCTAAATGTGTTCTCAGACCTAACATAATGATACATGAATGAATTTACTTCTCAGGTGACCATTTCAGATGAATGGAAAAGATTACCAAAATGGCTATCAGATTAGAATGAGCAGAGGTCAGGATAATATCTACCTTGTCTGTCTTGTACTTCCCTATGTATTCAGCTTTCTAATTTACGGGGTCATTCAAGCACATAATAAGTAGATTTTCAATGAGTTGTAACCTGCAGCATTAACTGATGTTTTAGCATGATTTTCTGCAGCTCAGTCAGGGATGTTCTAGCTTTTTTCCCCCAAAGTTGCTACAGTAGTAAAGTGACCACAGTTTTTTCATGTGATTTCAAACAGGCTTTTTGTGTCTGCTTATCCACAGTCTTTTCACACCTGCAAAATGACCTGCAGCATTTATTAATGACAAATGTACTTGCTTGAGGGTCCCACATTGAAGGAATATGTGTAGTTGTACTGTGGTACTTACATGGCTCCAAGCACCATGGTGTTTGAGCACCTCATAATCTTCAAGGTATTAACTTCCCCCTACCCCCACCCCACCCTCCATGATGATGATGATTAGTATGTAGCCCTTCTGCCCATCAGAGTTGGCAGCAACAAGGGCCGGGTTCAATATCTAGGGGATCCATTCCAATAACACAATGCAAACCGGCTCGAGCCCTCACCCAGTGACCTGGGACAAATATATACAACCCCCACTGGGCGCCTCCAAGAGGCAATACTTCCCCTCTCGCAAGCACATAGTCTGAGTGTAGCAGAAAGCCTTTTAATAACAGAGAGAAACAATGTGGCATTATGTTGGGGAAACACCACCAACAGGATTCATAACACAACCCATGAGCAAAAAAAAACCCACCCCAAGCAAATTGGGGCATGCCCCTTTCCCTTTGGTTCTTGAGTCCAGCAACCCCAAATCACCCAAAGTCCCAAAAGTCCAATGACCGAAAAGTCTCTGTCCCTGCTCAGGGCAGCCCCAGAGTTTGAAAGTTTATCTGCGGAGCTTTACCTCCCAACCTGGGTGGAGATGGGACAGGGGTAAGAGGCACCTTACATGATCTGAAGCTGATCGCCCCACAGCTCCAGCAGGTGAAAGGGTTTTCCCTCTGGCCAGGAGGGATTTTAAAGGTGTTTACCCTTCCCTTTATATTTATGACAGGGCCACTCACCTTCAGGCAGACAACCAAGCCCTGCAGGCCTGGGTCATCCAGCTGACCTTAGAGAACCAGCTCTTGCAGGAGCAGGTGAGACAGTTGCATTCCAAAAACGTCGTACTCCAGACACATCTCACAGAAGGCTGTTCCTTGATACATCTTCCAGAATGGTTTGATGGTAATCTCCAGCAATTCTTCGGTTTTATAATCCAGTGCCACCTCCTGTTCATGATGCATCCTCAGTCCTACACTACTGATCATGGAAAGGTGAGCCTGGTTATCAGTCTGACTTCAGGTAAAGCACTACGGTGAGCCTCCCTCTTCTGTCTTCCTTCAAGCCAGGCTGGTGCCATCTGATGATCTGCATCAAGTGTGAACTGCAGAGGCTGCCCTAAGAAAGCTCTTACTGGGGCAGGAAACTGTAGCTGTCTATGCAGTGCAATTCCACCACCTCACAGCCATACAGATTGGAACAAGGGGGCACAGTTGTACACACAGTTCGGGGGAGGCCCGTGAGGAGAAATTAAAGATGCATTGGCCCAGGTGAAGATACCCATGATGCCTTTGTGGATCTCAACATCTGTATAGACAATCAGTTATGGGATAAGGGGGGGGATACAAATATACCCATAATCATAATTTTAATAAAATAAAATAAATAATCATAATCAAAATCAAAATCAGGATCCATTTACATTTAATCTTCCAACTTGCCCTCGGTAAATGAATGAAGCTTTCATTTGTACATTTAAATTGGGGATCAAGCACATTAGCTTTTCAATGCTCAGATTCCCAACATGAAGCAAAACTGAGTCTTTCCAACTCTGAATGAGAGATCCATGCAGTCTATTCTTAGAATTCCCTCTCATGTCCAACAGAGTCCAATTTATCAGACTTACTAGAAGGATTTATTTTTCTGAGACCTATAGAATCTTTTATTTCTAATAAAACAGCCCCTTAAAATGGTGCTAGAATGCCCCCCATCCTCCATCTATTCATAGCTCTCTGTTGTGTAGTTAGTTCTGTGGGGAATGTTTGTGTCCTTGCTGAGTTTCACAGTGGAGTAATTCCAACTTCAGTTGCTCCAGACATTTTATTTTTTGGACCACAGAACTCAGAATCAGAAATTATTTGTACTTCTTTGTTTAATGGAGGTTACAGTGGCACTATACAGTGCTACATAGTATCATTACAAATCTCCTTTTATAAACATCCATTGTATTTTCTGAATTTTCTCCTAGCGATTGGAATTCCCTCAGGTTTCTTGTCAGCATTCTGTTACTAGCAGAGGAAGTTTTCTGTTGCAGATATGAAATGGTGAAGACTCTATCTCTGGGAAAGATAAGATTTGCTGTCATTTCCCAGCTGTGAAGTTTTAATTGTGGGAGGGTGAGTGGGAGAGAGCATATAGTCATATGTCATGAACAGTTATATTCTTGCTTTTATCTTTTAAAATAATAACTGCTGTTGACTTGAAAGACACTAGTGTGAGATGAAGACTACCTATGAAAACTGCTCAAGGTTTCGAACAAATAAATCTATAAAAAGCCAAAGGAAATGTTAATATAGGCAGAGATAGGTAGCACCACATTACTTCAGGTTGACCAGCACTTCCATTAGAAGACTATTTTAAGTCGTTTGCCAAAACTTTAACCACTCAGCCTTCAATTTTCTGTGACAGGTATATGCCTTTATTTTATTTTCTTTTTTGAAAAGTGTCAGTTGTAACAGTTCAGCCATTTCTGAGGCTATGTCTACACTTAAAATGCTACAGCAGCGCCATTGTAGCTTTGCTGCCGTAGTGCTTGAGTGTAGAGACTACCTACATTGACAGGAGGGGTTCTCCTGTCGGCATAGGGAATCCACCTCCCTAAGGGCAATAGCTAGGTCAACAGAAGAATTCTTCCATCGACCTACTGCTGTCTGCAACCGGGGCTAAGTTGGTTTAACAACCCTGCTTAGAGATGTGGATTTTTCACACTTCTGGCCAACGTAGTTAAACTGACCTAATTTTCTAGTGTAGACTAGGCCTGAGAATGTGGTAAGGGGAAAAAATACATAGATTTACCTATGCTAAAATGTTAATTCAACATTTTGAATCTCAGGTATGTCCATGCCTTAGGGCAAGAATTTGAAATTTGGCAGGGAAGTCATCCTAGTGTCAGTCAAATGCGTTTTACTTTTTCCATGAGAAATACCTCATATCTGGCTAAAGTTATAAGACTCTGAAAAATAGCTGTTCACACACACCCGGTAGAGACTTGTTAGAGTTTGGCAGTTCAAAGAATTTAAGTTTCCATGAGCTCTGGGCATGCTCTATCCCAGGTCTTCAAGGTCCAGCAGGACTTACCCTGCAATTTCTGCTGCCAGCTGCAGTGTCACCAAACTGAGAGCAGGGAATCTCTCTCTTCTGTATTCTCAGTGCTTTTGTGGCTGGTGCCCAGGTATTGTGAAGAAAGAAGAAGCAGTCTGAGTGAAACACAGAGGAGACAAGAGCTGGATGAGGTAGAGGGAGAGACTGAAGTGAAACAGACACAAACAGAAAGTGTTAGGCTTGGCAGAACAAGGACAGAAGGATCTATGCCCACTAGAACACACTCCCTTTCAGAACCAGGAACTGAAGCCAAGATTTGAGTCCTACCATTCCTGTCCTGTTAGCAAATATGAAATACACTGGGAAAGTATGTGTCACATCCCTCATTTGTGCTGATCCATATAGAGGAGGAAAACCTACCACTGCTATCAGTTATTCCATTGCTTAAGTGCCTGCATAAACTTCATTTGCCCCCTTGTGCATATTCCTACGATACTGTCTTTATTTCCATGATCAAAAACTATGTTTTTCCACAGGACCCCTGACTCATTCAGTGCCACAGATAGTCAGTGCTCAGGGACTGAATTAGGGTTGTATAATAAATAAGGCAGTTATCTGTAGGACCCCAGCCTCATTTGTGGTAGAAATTAGAAGGTGTGCAGTGAATGAGGAGAGGATTGTAGGATAAGAAAGGATGGTTTTATGGTTAAGGGAATTGAATACCACCTCTGGAAAGTTTGTTTCTGCTCCTGCCTCTGCCAAAGAATTCCTTTGCGATGCTAGGTACATAACTTAAACCAAACTCAGGTAGCCACTAATTGTGTGTTCCTCATTTTTCATATGTCCAGCTTCAGAGACCAGGGACTGAGTATTCATAGCTGCAGTTGAAATCAACAAGATCTGTCATTTGAATGCATAAAGTGCTATAAATTGCTTGCTAAATACTCTGAAAAAATCTGGTCCTGAGCTTCTCAAATTAAGCAGCTAAAATTAGTGGATACTTTTAACTTTAATCTGTCTCTGCTTCAGTTCTCCATCTGTAAAATATGGGCAATAATACCTCCTTACCTCACAGGTTATAGTGAAAATGAATTCATTAATATTTGTCAAGTATTCCATTCTATAATGTTGAGTACCATAGAAAAGCCTATGGGAAAGGCCCCAAATAGCTAAAAGGGCACCTAAAACTCTGGTATGATGAATGAGGTCAACAGCTACGCTTCTCTGGTGCAATGGAACTCTCTACAATAAGGGTAAACCTCATCTGTGCAGGAGACAGAACTTTTTTGGAGCCTGGTCCAAGACTGTGGAATGAACTCTCCCAAAAACAAAAGACCATAACAAGCCTCACATTGACCTTGCCTTCTCTAACAAAAGTACATAGCAATAGGTATATTGAAAACAAAAACAAAAACAAACTTGACATTCTATCAAAACAAGACACTCCACTACACGTTTCTCCTTCTGGAGAGAGGATGAGACAACTAATACCACGTGATAAATGTATAGTGGTGTTGCTTAATGCGCTACTGGAAGGCCTTCAGATACGACAGTGAGAAGAACAGCATGGGTACAAATATAGAATAAAAAAATAATGATCTTTCTTCAGAGTAAGGTTTGAATAACATGCAGTAAATAAGGTCTGGGGCCACACAAATAAACAATGAGTATGAAACAAGCTATTGAATAGTTTCTGATATTGTGTGCACAAAATGAGGCAGAGATTCTGTGGAAAAATATAGTATGTGATCAGGTAATTAAAGACTATAATGTAATTCATACATACAAGGGGCCCTAACTAAGGTTGGAAAGGCAACCTTAATTCTGACATTTTCTAATTTTTCAGTGCTTAAATATGCACCTTTAGCATTCTTTTAACATTTTTATGTGAACGATTTTATACAGCAACATGACGTTCATTACACTTTACATCACAAATAAGAGACAAAGTGCCAGCACTGAGATCATTCCAACTTTGTCCCCAACTCGTTTTACACACTCATGTTAGATGCTTATTCTGCTTCACCCCCTCTTCCGGCCCTTCAGCATGAAAGATGCCTCTATTATGCACAACTACTTGAATTGGTATAAGTTATACTACTTTACCATTTATAACTATTTTCTGACCAATCAACTTCCAGTAGGTAACTTACAACACTGTTTACATCACTTCAGCAGATAGCCAGGGATTACTGTTTTACATGTTTATATTGTGAAACATAACTTCAGTAACTGGAAAGATAATGGAACAAATACCGAGAAGATAATAAGGTGGTAAGTAAGAGTCAGTATAAATTTGTCAAGAACAAATCATGTCAAACTAACCTAGTAGCTCTCTTTGACAAGGTAACAAGCCTTGTGGATAGGGGGAGAAGCAGTAGATGTGGTATATCTTGATTTTAGTAAGGATTTTGATATTGTCTCACGTGACCTCTTCATAGACAAACTAGGGAAATACAACCTAGATAGAGCTACTATAAGGTGGGTGCATAACTGGTAGGAAAACTGTTCCCAGAGAGTAGTTATCAGTGGTTCACATCAAGCTGGAAAGGCATGTCAAGTGGGGTCTCACTAGGGTTGCCAACTCTCCAGGATTGTCCCAGGCTCTCCAGGAATTAAAGATTAATCTTCAATTAAAGATTACGTTGTGTGACGAAATCTCCAGAAATTCGTCCAACCAAAGTTTGCAACCCTAGGTCCCAATGGGATCAGTTCTGAGTCCAGTTCTGTTCAATATCTTCATGTATGTATGTATTATTTACTAAAAAACCTGCTAACTGACTCTCACACACAATTCACTGGCACAGCACTAGATGTTTAATCACATTAATAAGTCTTCACACATTAGTGTCTAGCGGCATTGCTTGATGATTAGAGTGGGTGTAGTCACACTCTCTCGGCCAGTTTCAACCATCTGAACTGTTGAGTTACTGTTATAAATATGTTTGATTTTTTTTTTTTTGAGTTTGAAACTGTGGATTGATATGACTTTTCCACAATTTAAATAATATACTCTTCTGGATCCACAACACTTATACACTGAATCCTCTTTAAAAGTGAATATTTAGCCCAACAGATCATTAAGACAATACATGTGGAAACATCTATGTAGTATATTAAACCAATACCAGGAGACGCCCCCCAGTAGCAAATTAAGCTGTCTTTCTGGCTGTTGGGGGGCATTTTTTCACTGGAGTGCTGCAAGACAGCTAGAGTAAGGTCACAAATCTGGTCCGTTTTATTAAATGACCCAAAATAAGCTGCTTTTCCTTCTAATGAAACCAGATTCATACCTAAACATAAAACATTGATGTGAGAATTCAAAGAGCCAACAGTGCAAAATTGCAGGCCCTGGACAATGGAAAAAATAGAAAAATAGTGTTGTTATATATTAGAAACAATACACAAAGCAAAATCTCATCTCAGGTATGTGCTGCCTGAACAGCATCAATTAGAAAAGAGATCTGTAGGCTCAGATCTGTATAGGCCTTAGCAGACAATTCTGTGTTTCACTTTAGGAAATGGACACAAGTGTGGCTGAAGTGTTGCCTCATTTCTCCTTAGCCTAGAGAATGAAAGGATTTGGGATTTTCACATGAAAGCTTTTTTGGGTAGGTTACCAATGATGGCTTTGACTTATCAAACCAGACCTGCTCCTTGACAGGGTATGTGACATATATGCAACTGCTGGACTAAATAGTAACTGGTAAAATATTTTTTTCAGCCAATTTAAAGGAAATTCAGTCAAGTTAATATAGGTAGAACCTGATCCTGCAAACACTTATATTGCAAGTAGGGCCAATGAGTGCAACAGGACTACTCACATGAGTAAAAGATACTTATGTGAGGGTAATGTAACTGTTTTTAGGATAAGGATCCCACCTATAGAGTAGTCCAGAGCTTGAATAGTAAACGTTTAACACAAAGAGTGCTTTTTATTTTGTCCTCATTCCACCTGGATCTACATCATACAGATAAAACTGGTTTACTTCATTCCCCCTTCATTATAAATAATGATTATTGTTCCCTGTCTATCGAAGAACACTAAGCATCTAACCTCTTTTCCTTCAAATCCCTCTTCAAAGTCCACTTATAGTACAAAGACTAAGAATGTTATCCCTCCAACCCATTCACCATTATATTAAAAACAAAGAAAGGAATCAAATGAAAACACTGTAACACAGCACCTTCCTCTAAGTCCCCCACTGGGATCAGTGTTGTCTGTCTGTTTAGACGTTTGTTAGTAGTGTGAGTAGTAGTATAGTATAGTAGAGGTAGCATAGTTTAGCCTAGAAGCCATAACTGAGTTTGGAGCCCCATTGTCTTAGGCACTGTGCATGCAGGTAGTAAGAAACAATACTTACTCCCAAAGAATAATCTAAATAGACAAGACAAATGATGGGAGAAACAGAGCATTTATCCCTGTTTTAAAGACTGGAGAACCTAAAGCAACATGAGATTAAGTGACTTGCTCAAGATCACATGAAAGACCTGTGGCAAAGCCAGGAATAGAACCCACCACTCCACTGCCCCAGGTCAATGCTTTAACCTGACCATTCTTCTGTTTCTGTTCTGACTATTCTTGAAACACTGTTCAATGAGCTTATAACCACATGAACCTAAGAAGAAACATCCATGTTTTTCAGAACAAAGAAAAATTGAAAAGACTTGGGACAGAAGGAGATAATGAGCTTGTCTATTACCAGCTCCAAGATGCACAGTCTTGGACAAGATGTGATTCAACAAGAACTCTATCCACTTAATTTTCTGTTTCTAAAGGAAAAAAAGTTTCTTTTCACAGTGAAAGAAAATATGCACCAAGAACATTCAATTTGCTGAAAAGTATACACCCAATAATGTGGAGGAAATATCTTCAGAGAATGTGTCAGCTATTTATTACCACCCCCTCTCAGTGTCTGAATCATTCTGCATTGTAGTTCTTTGAATTTCTCTGAAGCACAGATCGTCTTAACAAGGTGTTAGCTATGACATGCAAAATTTGCAGCCATTGCAGACAAGCTACAGCAACTTGTCAAAATTTGAAAGAAGGTTGAGAAATGTGGGCTGCTATTCATATACTCAAAGAGGAGGGTCCCACGAGATGGAACTGTACCTTTCACATTTGTAAAAGACTCTTTGAGCTACACAATACACAACCAGGAGGGAATAGGGATGTGAGTCTCAGTCAGCAGCCATAGAAAGCATGAAATTCTGAAACCCGTGGTAGAAAAGTATTTATAATGAATGAAAGCACAGCCATGCCACTAATACAGAGGTTGAGTCAAAGAATGGCAAAGGAAAAATGCAAAGAGAAATATATAACTGAAGACTTGGATATAAGAGTACTGGGGCATCTGTCCACATCTCACTTAGTGGATGCTAGGAAAGCAAGGATGATGCAGTATATTATTTGTCTGAAGTTGGTGCACTTACATTATTCTCTATTAATTTTTCTGCTATTCAAATTACATGGATGTCATGACAACTAATTGTTATACCACTGAATTGCTTTTCCTGTAAAATAAATAAGGAGGTGAACAATAAGTGAGAATTAAAGTCTCTGTTGTGGTATTATCTATTGCTACATAGTCTCTGTAATTGTAAGTATATGCCCTTGTGCTGTATTATGCTAGGATTACCATGCCAACCATCCGCTGGGTGGAAAGAAAGTCACATTTTTAATGTGTAAAATGTATCAATTTGAAATCTACATTTCATTTCCCACAGAGCCCGTAGAACCTTTATCAGCTTTTTCCATGGTCTATGATTGGCTCACCTTCTGAACATATCAGGTTACAGAGAAGAATGTGGGTAGAGTTGTGGGTAGAATGTGGATAGAGTTGATTTCTGTAACTGTGCATAGCAACAATTATTGTCTGTCCTAGCTAGAACCTAGTCTCCATAACAGTTTGTACCTTCTTTTGTATTATTGTTTTTTATGATCATGATGTCTAGGAGTCCCAGGCATGGAGCAGGACCCTGCTGTGCTAGGTGCTGCACAAACACAGAGCAAAAAGATGGCTTCTGCCTGAAAGAGTTTACAATCCAACTATAAAACAAGAGAACTCAGATGGACAGTGTCATGCAGGATTGGTGTCTTCAAAAGCCAGTTGTTATCGTCATGTTTAAGAGAACATGAAACATCACAATACTCCTCCCACTGAGATTCAAGAGCTGGCAAAGCCTGGTTTAGGGTCCAAATCCTGAACTTCAGATTTGGCTTCAGAAGGTCACAGATGGTTCAGCTCATCTCTAGTCATCATTACATAAAACACACATTGACTTCTATACTCCTTTCAACAATAATCCTAAATAATGCCACCAAAATACTTACAAGGTGTATCATTATTACTTTTACATTCTCTAACGTCTCATGCTGAATTAGTGGTTCCACCTACATGCCTAACTATGGAATTTGATGCTTTAATTTAGGAACCTAAGGAAAATTTTTCAAAGGTAACAAATAGCATCTAGATGCCTAAAGGCAATTTGAGCCTTTGATAATCCCACCCCAAATTTAGGAAAAATGTGGTCAGAAACAATATAGAGACCACAGTTTTCTTATTTCCAGCTTTGATTATTAAACCATGAACCATATCATATCTATATCACATTGCTGTGGTTACAGAGTCACAAAGCAGTCTGTTGTAACATCAGCTATTCCCACCTCAGTAAGTGAATATGGTTTTAAATGTCTGATAAGGACATCCAGAGCACTGGATAGGCACCCTTCAGTTTGGAATTTTTTTTCAATGAAATCTAAATAAATGTAATTGTAATTAACTCTAAAACAGATAATGGACATTGCATAGGAGAGAGTGATGAGGGCTTCTCAGAAAGAGCATCTGAATAAAGAGCAGATCTGGTTACGAAATTATTTTCCTGACAAAAATGTTGATGATTTTATGTGGTTGCTAAACTTTTTCTTCAGAAGTTTCATCAAAAAAATTGTAAGTTTTTTGACAGCTCGTTTTTTTTATAAACATAGAATGTATTTATTTATGCATTCATTTATTAATTTTGGTGAACGTTTCTCTTTCACCAAAAATCCATTTTACATACAAAAATACAAACCAAAACAAAAATGTGGATGGCAAAATTTTGTTGAGCTCTATTAAATGCCTTTATGAGGGAAATCTGAAACAGAAGCCATTTAAAAAATGTTAAAAATAAATGTATTCCATAGACACAATGTTGCACAGCCTGCCAAATGTAAGTCATTTATTAATTATTATTAATTTATTTATTCTTGTCAAATCCTTTCTGCCAAGTTAAAAACCCGGTAAAATAAGGTATATAATACAAATAAGAGTTTAGGATGAAAGTGCTTCCTGCCTGACAAAACAGTGGTACAAATACTATAGGTTAGTGTAATTCAGTGCTCTGGTAAAAGTTAATTTCAGTGTATGAAGATCATAATAATTATGACTAATTTAGGACACTATTATATATGTGGTGTTTATTTTTCCTCAAAATGCTCTGAAATACCAAAATATATTACATTGTTTTATCTACAGAGATTGCTCTCCCTTATGAAAAATGACACTGCTTACTGTATTTATTGTAGCTGAAATCAGGAATGGACTGATGCACCAAAATACAATAGAGAAGGCATTTTTCAATATATTCCCAATACCAAGTAATCCAGGACACTCTGTAACAATCGCCTGTACTCATTCTTAGTTACTGCACTACTGATCTTTCTGTTCTCTGCAAGATTTTATATTTTCTTCCAGGTCACTAATTAAAAAGTTAGCACTGGTCCAAGAGCTCTGGCCAATGAGCACCCCTGTGGAAACATACACTTTAATGATGATTCCTTGTCAGCAATTTCATTTTGAGATCAATTAGTTCACTAGTTTCTGGTCCATTTGATGTGTGCAATACTGATTTTGTATGACACTAATCATATATAAACATAAATAAATATATAAAACATGCTTGTACATATCTATTTAAGAGGAAAAAGTACTAGAAAGATAGAAGGCTCACTAATAAGGGCCCATTCCTCCTCCCATTTAAATCAATGGTAAAACTATCATTAACTTTACTTTGGCAGCAAATGAGTTGGAAATTAAATTAATGATGACCCTTCAAATCACTGAGATACTGAGGTTCTTTTCATAACATGAAAACAAGGAAGCGAGACTTGGACAAAAAATAAGCAAGAAAGACTCTCTAAAAATAGCTATTGACAAAAAGCAAGTAATGGTTTAAGTGACTAATTATGGTACATGCAAATCCACCAGTCCTGGTGAAATAAATCCTGAAGTGTTAAGGAAATTATCTAATAAACTGACAAAAAAAAATCCTGGAAAACTGGAAAGGTACCAAAGGATCACAGTGATTACAGCTTACTAAATCTAATTTCTGTTCATACCAAAATAATGGAATAAACATTAAAATGGAAAAAAAAATCTCTAGGCTTCTACGAGGTATGATTTTTAAAGGTATCTCCCAATGCAGAGGAAACATTTTACTTACAGTTCTGCAGACTGGAAACATGCTGCTTTATTCAACTATATACAAACAGAGTGGGGGAAAACACATACTAAGTAAACAGGAATAAGAGAAGAATGGAGTATGGCTCCAACTCACAAAACTCTGGGACAGCAAGTAGGAGAAGTCTTGGCTCCACCTAATACAGCAGCTAAGCTAACATGGAAGGAGGAATAAGCTAACCCAGGAAAAGGCCTTGCACCAATTACCAGAGAAAGGGAGAACAATTAGGTTCTTGCTGGGCAGGTATGCACAGCACCTTACTCAGGCTGGATTTCAAGGTGCTAATCCAGCCCCATGTTAATTAGAAATACTTTGGATATGTGATTTGAAAGCTGTCTAATGATGGTAAACAGAGGGTAATGAAAAAGGGCAAAGAAGTAAATTCCAGGGGAAGGTGAATATTGCAATAACATGAGCATCATTGTTAAAGCTGATCTGATTCAATATTTTATTAATGATCTGGAAGAGGTAGCTGGTAGCATATTAATGAAATTTGCCAATGATACTATATAGAGGGACTTTGTAATCACCAGCTAGGACAGATATAAATTTCAAAAGACCATAGATAGACTAGGAATTAACAAGCCTTCAAGATAGAAGGGAAGCTGCATCATTTTGCACCATTGTAATCTTTACTGTGTTCACATTTTAGGCATATGCATAAACAAGAGGTGACTCAGGCTCTGTGCATCACTAATTTATGTGAGTGATTCCCCCCTCTGCTATGGCCCCTTCACACTGCTATCTCAGAGCTGTCCTCGGAGAATTCCCTCTGGTGCAGACTGTACACAAGGCAGTTTGCATTACTCTGCATTCGCCGCCTCCCCCATCTCCCTCCAACGTGTGGCAGAAGGAATATATGGGGACAGGTCTGGAGAGGGAACAAGCAGGCCAAGGATGTGAGGGGCTAGGCCACAATGAATAGTGCTGTACTGATTCTGGATCACACTGCCACCCCTAGGTTATTTAAATTATACTGAGGGGTCTCATCTGTAGAAACCTGCATGGAACTTGTAAGGAGGAGCTTGGGTTGCTGGAGGGAAGATTTTGGGAAAGGAATTAGGAACTTCCTAATAGGAAGTCAGTATGTTTGCACATGGCATGAATGCTAGCTGTAGTTGCAGCATCTCTGTAAATTGTTCTCTAAATAAAGAAACAGTTTAGTTTTAGAAACATGGAGTCCTGTTATGTTATTAGCTAGCATGTGGTACATTAAATATAGTGTCAATGGTCAGTCTAGTGAGACCCACTAAAAGGAAGAGAGTTTAATTTAACAGGCAAACAAGGTAGCACCTAAAATCAGAGCAAACAACTGCTGGAACAGCTAACAAAAAATGTTTGATGAGTATTGTGACCCCAGACAGAATGAGACTGTAAAGAGAAGATGGGGGGTGGGGGGTTGCCTGAAACTAAGAAGCAGAACACTGAATAGATACTTTCATTACAGAGCTGAGACTTCTGGCATCCTCATATAACTTTAGAGATATTAAAGGTTCCCTAGTTAGAGGCAGGATCATTTGTGGGACACGTGAATCCAGATTACAGGAGAGATTGTTGAAAGGGACAAATCTAACCTTAGAGAAATACCTCCAAATAGCAAGGACAACTGAGCTGTCCATGAAGATCAAAACAGTGATACCCACTTGTGCAAAACAAGTACACAGGCTCAAACTAAAGGAACAGGACAGAGACTGACCAACCGAGAATGCAGGCATCATGGTCCAGCGTATGTACTGTGGAAGGCAACACAAAAGGCAGAAAGAAAAATGCCCAACTGATGGGCAACATTGCAAAACATGTGGGAAACAGAATTATTTTTTATCCAAATGCTGCAGGAAGGAAAAAAAAGAGCAGTGCCGGTAGTAATTCAGGCTGTAGAGCAGTGGTAGGCAACCTGTGTCCTGCGTTCCCGGCCAATGGGGGCTGTGGGAAGCTGCGCAGGCTGCAGGGACGTGCTGGTCACCACTTCCTGCAGCTCCCATTGGCTGGGAACAGTGAACTGCAGCCACTGTGAGCTGCGGGCGGCCATGCAAATGTAAACAAACTGTTTTGCGGCCCGCCAGTGGATTACCTTGACGGGACGCAGGTTGCCCACCACTGCTGTAGAGGATGGGAGGATGGATATCTGTAGTGTGATGTTAGCAGTTCCAACGACTCTCAGTATAAATGGACTGCAGAAGAAGGCTGCCAGCCATTCAAAGCCCATATTTGCAACTATATTATTAGATCAATGACCAACTAGATTCCAGCTGGGCTGAGGAGCCAGCTGCACTGTAATCCCAGCATTGCTGATAAGCAGTGATATTAGGCTGGATAAATGTGTGAAGGTTCAGGTGATGTACAATAAAACCATTCTGAGGCCAGTGAGCAAAATTCAGGTCATCAGTAAGAAATCCATGAAACAAGAGACTATCCCTTGGAGTTTAGAGTAGTTGAAACACAGGAGTACCATCCACTGCTGGATAGCAGGGCAGTGCAAGCCATGGATTTGATTGTGGACAATACCAGTATATCTGCAAAGTGAGAGAAGATGGAGAACAGTCACTGTGGATCCTGTCCAACATTCATATAGAATATAAGGACATATCTGAAGGAGATGGAAACCCGGAAAGCAAACTGAGGTTAGAAACAGACTCCCCATGTACAGCTATGACACTATGAAACTGCAGAGTTCCGTTAGCCCTTGTGAATCCACTGCAGAAGGTGCTGGCAAGCCTGCAAAGAAGAGCATCATTACACCTATTGAAACTAGTACAGACTGGATCAGCAGCCTAGTAGTGGTAAGAAAAAAAAAACATAAGGTAAACTGAGGGTCTGCACTGATTCAAAACTACTGAACACAGCATTGAAAAGAAGTAATTACCCATAAGTAGTGATTGAGGACATAGTACCCAATTTACGCAGGGAAAAAGTGCTCACTATTTGTGATGTTAAATTGAGTATATTCACATATTAGGTGAGACATCCAGTCCCAACTGACTGTCTTTACTACATCTTTTGGCAGGTTCCAATGCATAAGAATGCCTAAGGGCTTCAGTCCAGCCCCAGAGGTGTTCCAATGTAAACTGAACACAGCACATCATTCTGCAATGTGTGACTGGGAAATGGTCAGAGATCCCAGAACAAGCATTTGAAAGAATAATGAATATCATAAGTTAGGCACTCGTCCTAAAGTATTAAAACCCTGTGGAGAAGCTAGAACTACAGGAGTTGCACAGTAGCAAATCCAACAGCTCATAGCATGTGCTAGCAGAGCCTTGACAGACACAGAAAGGAGCTATGCTCAGATAAGAACTCCTGGCTGTGCTCTTTGGAATGTAATGATTCCATTAGTTCACCTTTGGACACAAGGTGGATGTGCAGTCTGATCACAAACCATTAGAAAGCATCATAAAGAAGCCACTGCTGAGCAGGGTCTCACAGGGTTTTTTTCGGGCCCAGGGCACAATCAGAAACTGAAGTCCCCCCAACCCTTCCCAAAATTACCATGTAGATGAAAGAGTTTAAGAAGAGGGGAGTGGTATGAGAGGGCGCAGACCTACAGGGTGACTAGGCACCATCTTTGGATGGGGACCTCTGCCCTGCGAGCGGCCGGGGGGCTGTTCCTGATCCTGGCTGCCAGGAGGAGTGCCACAGGAAGTTACCCCCTGCTCCTGGATAAGGGCTGAGCTGTGTATGCACAAGATAGGATTTTGTTTAAAGGAGGCTGGGCACTAGTCCCAGCAGATTTAATGGCCGACATCATGACATAGATGCACATTTCACACCTGGGGATAAAGGCATGCCTGAGACAAACCAGGCATCTACTGGCCAGGCATGAATGCTCAACTGAGAGTGTACATGGAACAGTGAGAGGTGTGCAAAGACTATAGTGATTGAAAACAAGAGACTCGACAAACTCATGAAATCCCAACCTGACCCTCTGAACAGATCTGTTCACTTTTAAAGGCAGGAATTATATAATCACTTGGAATTACTACTCCAACTTCTGGGAGGTGGACTATCTAGTGGACACTCAGGCAAGAACTGTGATCTGGAAACTGAAGGCACATTTTTCAAGATATGGGATACCCAATGCACTACAGTGAGACAATGGGTCACCATATAGTGCAGTAGAATTCAAATGATTCAGCACCAAATGCAAATCTGAGCCCAAGACATCTGACCTGGCTACACAGAAAGCAAAAGGGAGATTGAGTTATCAGGAATGAAAGCCACAACATTGATGGCAAAGGCAGAACTGACAGGAAGGATACCCTAACTGAAATGTTGGTCAATCACAATACACCCTCCTAAGGACTAGACAGTAGCCTAGCACAAGGACTAATGGGCCTGAGAGCCAAGAATGTGATTCCCACAAGGAAGCCCAGCAGGGGACTGACAGACAGAATACAGAAGCAGTTAAGACAACACCAAACTAAAGAGGCAACCCACTAAAACAGTACCTTCATTAGCCATGCAGTAAGATGGAGTTCATCCTGATCAAGATTAAAGTAACTCTCCTATGAGCCACAAGTGCTGGAACTGAGAGGCTTGGTCGCCCAACTCATAAATCTCAGTGCAGAGTACTGAAGATGGGCTCCTTTCCCTACTACATTTTACCTGAGTACTTGAGAGTTTCCTTGCCTGGCTGATGGAGCTCTGGCAGGTAACTTTCCAGTAAAGTTCCAATGTAACATTAAGAACATGATGAACCCTATTAAGTTCCTAAACTTTTCATTTAGGACAAACCATAGATTTACAGCAAAATCAATTCCTAAATGAACATTTTTCTTTCTCTAATTGTACTTCCAATTTTCTTTTTAGATAGTGCAAGTCAGATAGAAATTAACTATGTCCTCTAACTTTAATGTCAAGTAGTAATTCAATTAACTAAAGCACACACAGGATATGAGATGTTCCCTTTTGAATGCTTATAGTCTGTAGAATCAGTTTCTATCCTCTCCCCAGTTCAAGTATCACACTCTTATCCTGTAAACTTCTTCCATGGCTAAATGATATAAACTTCCCCTGTGTTAGGTTTTGCCTGCGCTTCCTGGGCTCTCAATTACCCAATGATTGTGTTATGTGCAAGGCAGCTGCACCTCCGTAAAGTAGTCATTAAACCTTTCTCCTAGTGTACTGCAACCATTCTATACTATTTAGGTCATTTCCCCCTTAGCTTCATCTTCCCTAATCTATTTTTTCTTAAATTCCCACTGTTGCAATCTCTATATTAAACTCTACAGAGTGGTAGTCGCTGTTGGATTTCCCATATAAACACAGCACTGGCGATTTGGTATTTTAGCCACCTCTGAGGCAAGGTTAGATGGTGGAAAGATTAAAACACCATCATCCTGTCTCCACTAGCTCTTCCACTATCACTACCACTGGGGAAATGCACTGATGGTGGTAATAGTGGGTTTTTAGAAAAACTGTCTTGTGGAGGCACAGTCCTGGGAAAAGTAAGTGTGGCTGCAGCTAAGTTGAGAGGCTATTGGAGGGGAGCTGTAAGATTCAAAAGGGGCATGGCTAGCAATTATGTACACTACACATATTCTAAACTATGTTGTTACCTCAAGAGGAATAAGGCAATGCTTCAGTAAGGAAAACTTTAGAAATGGGAAAAGGGAGATAAAAGGAAAGCCCCTTTTCTCAGAATGTGCAGACTCGACTCCCTCCTGTATCTGTCACCAGTGGATTTAGCTTACAATAAGGGTGTCCCTCCCTCCTTGTGTAACGTAAATAAAATAAAGAGAAGACAAGGTGATATGGTGCAAACAAAGGTAAGTGTCTTCAGGGTAAAGGTACAGACAACTGGGAGAAATGAGTGGGGGGAGAAGAAACACAAACCTAACCAATAGAATGAAACAGTGACTGGCTTTAGGAGCTTGAAGCTCAGATCCACAAAAACCTCCCTTGGTGTTCAGAAAAATAATAAATGAAACCCCAATAGAGAAACCTCTCCTACTATATTCAGGCACAGTGGATGCTATGCACAGACATGAGTCCCAGGACCTTCAACTCTTTGGCTGATTGGAAGGCTTCAGGGAGGACCACTGGGGAGTCCTGACAACTGGTGGACTTTGTCGCAGACGGGGAGACCCTCTGAGATGATGGACACCAGGAAAGCTGCAGGATTCCCTCACAGGTAAGATGGTTTCGCTGTGGTGGGAATGATGATGATGATGACAGGCGTCGCCTTCCCCTCTCTCGCTTCGGGATAGACGATGTTCTTCTCGCTAGCTCTGGAACGTTGGGAAGACCTGACCGTGCACACGCTGCTGCTGGAATGGACAGCCCCGCGCAGGTGCTGAGCAAGATCTTATATCATCTTTAAGGCGGGAAAAATTCTGTTGGAATAGAGTGTTGGGGGTTGGTCTTGGCAGGAAAAACTGGACTCCAGTGTCTAAGTTGTAAACAAATTCGCTTACAGAGATGGAGACCAAGGGTCACAGATGATATACTCCATATTGGATTTAATTAGAGCCAGTGATTTACATAAGCTTTATCTTATATACATTATTAAAACAACTAATTAAACAAATTTAAACAATACCAACACAACATTTTTTTCGAACAATGTGTTTAGGTAAGGTAGGTGTAAGTGACGGGTATAAATTGGAGTAGCCCTGAGGCTGTTCTAATCACAAGTGCAAAGCTGCCATATAAAGCTGCACTCTCAGAAACAGCATCTAACAATATAATGCTCCCTGACAGCCCTTCTGCCAATTTCCCTTGGGCTAGACATGGCTCTTGACATGCTCCCTTTTCTTTTTATCGAAGAGTGTTAAGAGCATGTAATCTGGCATGAAGACAATGTGTAAACTGGAGGTTGCCCACCCTCAGAACACATGTACCTGGGTGAAGCATGTGAACTTTGCTGAGGAGCAGTACAATGAAAGGGGGAGATGAGGCGTGGAAAAGAGCGGATTATCAACTGGTAGGCTGGGACCGTCAATATCCAGTCAGTGCTTGTCAAGACTGGGCAAGAGTCAGTTTGCAAGCTAATAACTAAGTACTGCACAAAGGAAATGGGGGGGGAACTTTACAGTGATAGGTTTCAGAGTAACAGCCGTGTTAGTCTGTATTTGCAAAAAGAAAAGGAGTCCTTGTGGCACCTTAGAGACTAACCAATTTATTTGAGCATGAGCTTTCGTGAGCTACAGCTCACTTCATCAGATGCATACCGTGGAAACTGCAGCAGACTTTATATATACACAGAGAATATGAAACAATACCTCCTCCCACCCCACTGTCCTGCTGGTAGTAGCTTATCTAAAGTGAGCATCAGGTTAGGCCATTTCCAGCACAAATCCAGGTTTTCTCACCCTCCACCCCCCCACAGAAATTCACTCTCCTGCTGGTGATAGCCCATCCAAAGTGACAACTCTTTACACAATGTGCATGATAATGAAGTTAGGCCATTTCCTGCACAAATCCAGGTTCTCTCACTCCCTCACCCCCCTCCAAAAACCACCCCCATACACACACAGACTCACTCTCCTGCTGGTAATAGCTCATCCAAACTGACCACTCTCCAAGTTTAAAACCAAGTTAAACCAGAACATCTGGGGGGGGGGGTAGGAAAAAACAAGAGGAAATAGGCTACCTTGCATAATGACTTAGCCACTCCCAGTCTCTATTTAAGCCTAAATTAATAGTATCCAATTTGCAAATGAATTCCAATTCAGCAGTTTCTCGCTGGAGTCTGGATTTGAAGTTTCTTTGTTTTAAGATAGCGACCTTCATGTCTGTGATTGCGTGACCAGAGAGATTGAAGTGTTCTCCGACTGGTTTATGAATGTTATAATTCTTGACATCTGATTTGTGTCCATTTATTCTTTTACGTAGAGACTGTCCAGTTTGACCAATGTACATGGCAGAGGGGCATTGCTGGCACATGATGGCATAAATCACATTGGTGGATGTGCAAGTGAACGAGCCTCTGATAGTGTGGCTGATGTTATTAGGCCCTGTGATGGTGTCCCCTGAATAGATATGTGGGCACAATTGGCAACGGGCTTTGTTGCAAGGATAAGTTCCTGGGTTAGTGGTTCTGTTGTGTGGTATGTGGTTGTTGGTGAGTATTTGCTTCAGGTTGCGGGGCTGTCTGTAGGCAAGGACTGGCCTGTCTCCCAAGATTTGTGAGAGTGTTGGGTCATCCTTTAGGATAGGTTGTAGATCCTTAATAATGCGTTGGAGGGGTTTTAGTTGGGGGCTGAAGGTGACGGCTAGTGGAGTTCTGTTATTTTCTTTGTTAGGCCTGTCCTGTAGTAGGTAACTTCTGGGAACTCTTCTGGCTCTATCAATCTGTTTCTTTACTTCCGCAGGTGGGTATTGTAGTTGTAAGAAAGCTTGACAGAGATCTTGTAGGTGTTTGTCTCTGTCTGAGGGGTTGGAGCAAATGCGGTTGTATCGCAGAGCTTGGCTGTAGACGATGGATCGTGTGGTGTGGTCAGGGTGAAAGCTGGAGGCATGCAGGTAGGAATAGCGGTCAGTAGGTTTCCGGTATAGGGTGGTGTTTATGTGACCATTGTTTATTAGCACTGTAGTGTCCAGGAAGTGGATCTCTTGTGTGGACTGGACCAGGCTGAGGTTGGTGGTGGGATGGAATTCTTCAAGGGCTTCTTTTCCATGGGTCCAGATGATGAAGATGTCACCAATATAGCGCAAGTAGAGTAGGGGCTTTAGGGGACGAGAGCTGAGGAAGTGTTGTTCTAAATCAGCCATAAAAATGTTGGCATACTGTGGGGCCATGCGGGTACCCATAGCAGTGCCGCAGATCTGAAGGTATACATTGTCCCCAAATGTGAAATAGTTATGGGTAAGGACAAAGTCACAAAGTTCAGCCACCAGGTTAGCCGTGACATTATCGGGGATAGTGTTCCTGATGGCTTGTCCATCTTTGTGTGGAATGTTGGTGTAGAGGGCTTCTACATCCATAGTGGCCAGGATGGTGTTATCAGGAAGATCACCGATGGATTGAAGTTTCCTCAGGAAGTCAGTGGTGTCTCGAAGGTAGCTGGGAGTGCTGGTAGCATAGGGCCTGAGGAGGGAGTCTACATAGCCAGACAATCCTGCTGTCAGGGTGCCAATGCCTGAGATGATGGGGCACCCAGGATTTCCAGGTTTATGGATCTTGGGTAGTAGATAGAATATCCCAGGTCGGGGTTCCAGGGGTGTGTCTGTGCGGATTTGATCTTGTGCTTTTTCAGGAAGTTTCTTGAGCAAATGCTGTAGTTGCTTTTGGTAACTCTCAGTGGGATCATAGGGTAATGGCTTGTAGAAACTCGTGTTGGAGAGCTGCCGAGCAGCCTCTTGTTCATATTCCGACCTATTCATGATGACAACAGCACCTCCTTTGTCAGCCTTTTTGATTATGATGTCAGAGTTGTTTCTGAGGCTGTGAATGGCATTGCGTTCCGCATGGCTGAGGTTATGGGGCAAGTGATAGTGACATAGAAGTGAGAGCTTTCCAGAGAGGTCTTTTGCCTCCGTGGTTTTACGCAGCACTATATTTGTGCATGCATCTATTTTTACTTGGAGCCAACTGAGTTCTTTATTATCCTTGTAGAGCTCTCCAAATTTCCTGTGTAGAGGTGAGAGGATTACAATATCCCATGAGCTGCTCCTGCTGCAGACACAAGAGAATGACAGGCTGGCTGAATGGCCCGCATCATTGGCTCCTCCAGGTAGCCAAAAGAGCTCATTTTGGGCACAAAACCAAAACGCAGAGGCAGTGTGCTGTATTTTAGTCAGTCAATACCAGAATTTCCCACAGAACTGCAGCTGCAGCACTTGCTGTACATGCGCTACCCAGAATCAAGTGCTCTGAACTTCCTCAGAGGAGTACAAAATAGCGTGTTGGACTGGGCAGAGTTAGTCTGCATGTAATAAAGGGCAACGTGAAATTCTTAATTGGCCGGTCCAATACAGCAAGGGAAAGGAAATTACATTTCCACTTCAGAATAGTGAATTTCTCTTCCAGCTATAGAGGAATTCATAGGCCAGCAGCTGGGAAGGCTAATTTCAGCTAGTTCAGCTCCTTGGATAGAGGGGGACTGAATACATTCCTCAGATTGTCCCAAAAGTAATTTAATGTTCATTTATATAAACTGAGATGAATGACTAATTCAAGTTGCAGCACTCTTAGTTCACTTTGGCCTGTATTCTTTTGTAGTTCATTACCAAAGAAGCACAACGATACTGAAAACATATTGATCATCAGTAATTTGAAGACTGAATCCACCAATCCTTTGAGTAGGATTTCTCTTTCATGGTTTGGCTAATAGATAGCTCTGACTATATCTAAATTTTGTTATATAATTCAAACAATGTATGTGAGTACATGGAACTAATTAGTTATCAGTGATGAAGAAGCACTTCTTCTTGGCCAAGGATAATTGCATTTCCATTATCCCCTCAGATTTATTATTGTTTCTTCTTTCTTATCTTCTGCATGTCCAGGCGAGCTGATTAAAACAGGAAGGACTTAAAATGTCTTTGAGCTAATGTACTACCCATTCAACATCTTGGACATTTTAGCTGCTAAGGTTTTTTGACACTTTCATGTCTCAAGCATACAATAGTATCATTGTTGGTACTGACATGACCTAGTGAGACTACAATATGCACTCAGATATTAGAGGAATATAGTGTGTGGGGGGAGGAGAGGCTTGTGTTATACAATCTAGCCTAGTGGTTTTCAAACTGTGGGTCGTGACCCAGTACTGGGGTGCAGAATGTAAGGCACTGGGTTGCGGTGGCTCTGATCAGCACCGCCGACAGGGCCATTAAAAGTCCCATCGGCGGTGCTGCCCGGCTAAGGTATGCTAGTCCTTACTTGTTCTGACAGTGGCCAACAGCATGTCCGGCTCCTAGGCGGATGGGCCATATGGCTCCTCGTGCTGTCCCTGCCCTGAGCACCGGCTCTGCACTCCCATTGCTCGGTTCCCGTCCAATGAGTGCTGGGGGTGGCGGTTCCTACGGGCGAGACCCAGGAGGAGTCGCTTGTGGGTCTCCACCTAGGAGCTGGACCTGCTGCTGGCTGCTTTTGGGGCACAGTGCAGACCGCGGTACCAGGACAGGCAAGTAGCCTGCCTTAGCACTTCCGCTGCGCCACTGACCGGGAGCCGCCTCAGGTAAGCCCATGCCCTAATCCTCTGCCCGAGCCCTGAGTGTCCCCTAAACCCAGAGTCCCCACCTGCACCCCAAACCCCTCATCCCCAGCCCCACCCCACAGCCCTCACCCCCACAGCCCAATCCTCTGCCCCAGACCTGAGCCCCTCCCACATCCCAAATCCCTCATCCCAGCTCTGTTCGGTCACGGGCATCAACAATTTTCTTCTACTGGATCACCAGAAAAAAAGTTTGAAAACCACTCTAGCCTACATTTCCGAGATGAGCATTTTAAACAATGCAATTGTGGCAATAGTGAAAAACTACGCACATTGAAAACAAATGATTCAAACAAAAATGCTCAGTACAACTGAAAATAATTACATTTCCATGAATGTCAGATTTTGCACAACCACTATTGTACACACAATCTCTCATAAGAGTTTAACAAAATCTAGGGACCTAGGACCAGGATTTTTTTGTTTGCAATTGCACATTGATCAATATTCCCTGACTCGTCCATGTACATGTCCTGTCCAGTTGGCACAAGGTAAACAACTGTTATCAGCTCCTTTGTCCTTTTTATTCTAACAAACAATAGCCTTTGCAACCAAGAGAAATATATGCAGTAGGTGGAAGCTTGTTTTTAATGATGTTGGGACCAAACTGTTATTAAAGTATGACTATTATTTCTCTAGTCCTCCTTAATTACACTAGAATTAATATCTGTGGGTATCTCACCAATATGTCTGAAATACTTGCCTTTCTTACAACTACCCCTTTATCTGAATACTCTAGTAACTTGGAAAAAATGATTTCATTCTTTCAATACATATTATTATTATTTATATGATCACAGAAATGTTCGTGAAATTTTAAAGACAAATAAATAAAGAGTATCTTTGTCAAATGACAAGTTTCAGAGTAGCAGCTGTGTTAGTCTGTATTTGCAAAAAGAAAAGGAGTACTTGCGGCACCTTAGAGACTAATCTCAAATAAATTTGTTAGTCTCTAAGGTGCCACAAGTACTCCTTTTCTTTTTGTCAAATGAGTTTACAGTCTAAGTACATATTCTGAAAAAGTGATATTTCTGCGACTTGAATTTGCAGATATAGCAGCATGTTCATGACCTAAATGTTCAGAAATGATTGCTTCTTCAATTTGTCATTTCTCAACTTGAGGCATTTTTAAGTGTCCTGATTTTCATAAAGTGCTGATCCCATATTATGAAAATTGAGTCTCTCCAAGGTGTCACCTATTGGAAACCCAAAATCACTAGTCACTTTTGAGAATTTAATCTACACAAACTTTGAGATGCCACACGCATATTTTTCTCTTCAGGAATGAACTTCAGTCATTCTTTGTGAAATATATATGACTAAGGGTGTTTCTCTTGTAACTCTGTTCCTTGGGCATGATTTCATGGCTATTACTTTATAGAGTAGTTTTCACACTTTTGATGGCTTGATCGCATTTCTGTGTGCATATGTGTTTGAATTTACAACTCTTTATTGCAAAGGATTTTTGTTAAATGTACACACTGGGCCAAAATTCTCTGCTGATGTAAATGGATGCAATCCCATTGAAGTGAATGAAATTGCATCCATTTATACCAGCAGAAAATTTGTCTCAGTTTCTAAGTATGTCCACAAGCAAATATACCCCTCAACAGAATATGGAAAGCACACCATTACACTTTTCTTACTAATTTATAATTCCTTAAAAGTTGAAAAATTAATTGCCAAATTTATGAGTTCTCTGAGCACTTAACTCAGTTGAAAATACACTGCTTTCATAAATAGCTAGACTGCAAACACTGCAGTGATGTCTTTTAGGCCTTAAAGTAAGTTCTGCTCAGTTAGTAACACTGGGAATTTTTTTCAAAATGTCCCTAGTGTAGATAAGGCCATGGTTTCTGTGAAATTGCCTCTGGTATAACTAGGTTAATCCTGCAGTTCTGTGTTTAGAAATAAAGCTTCTGGTTTGAGGGCTTACTTGGTATTACTTATTTTTCTACTGTCCCCAAACACTGCATTTAACTGGATCACTCATGTGAAAAACAAAACAAAACATGTTTTTAACCTCCTCTTCCTTCTGAAATGAAGAAGTGTAAAAAGGCAAGTTAAAAGATGGCTGTCACTGAGTCATAGGAATGTTCTATCTTAGCAGGGAGATTGATTGGGTGAAACAATTAGCCTTTTGGGACTTTAACTTCTGTGATGTCTATATTTCTCCTTTTGCCCATATACATTCTACATTCTTGGAGTTTATACAGCAGGGGTAGAATATAGGTAAATTGCTCTTATACACAAACTTCTTGCCTGCTTGAAGCCTAAGTACCCAGAATTTGGGTAAATCCCTGAGGATGCAGTAGCTTCCACTGGTCTGTGATGGGCATATCTACTGGATTTTTCCACCACTGTCCTGCCTCAGTGTGCATAACGTAGGGGAACCCCCTCTGCCCCAAGAGCTGATAAGTATGTTACATACATATGTGTTCCTTCACAATATGTACAGGAGGGAAATACCTCTTGCAGGTGAGCCACCCTGCTACATTTCCATGCAAGGGGTATTTCCCTCCAGTACATATTGCGGCGGGACACATGCATATATAGCATATTTATCAGCTCTAGGGGAGTCCCCCTACATTATGCACAATGAGGCACAGAGTGTGGGGGTGGGGGGAGGTGAGAGGGAACATATAAGACATGCCTCACAGACCGATGGAGGCTACCACAGCCTCAGAGATTTACGCAAATTCTGGGTACTTGGGCTTCAAGTGGGCAAGGGCTTTTGGTTATATATAAAGGCAAAAACTTACCTGTATTCTATGCCTGCTGTGTAAACTCCAAGAATGTAGAATGCATATTGGCTGGAGGGCTAAGCCACACCTGGAAAAGATCAAGGTGATTGCCCTATAAAGAGCAGCAGGATGCTGGAAGTGTGGGTGGGTGCTTCGCTTGTGCATTAGAGTGAATAAGCTCTAGCAGAGAGCGCTGGGAGTTAGGACTGAGTAAAACCTTTGTTTTGTGTGGACTTTCGTATGGACTCGAAAACTTTATTTTGAATGTGTGTTAATTTAATGAAGCAGAACCTGAGAAGGGGATGGGAACGGACAAAAGTGTTTCTTTAGTTTATTGAACAGTCCAAGAGGAGAATCTAAGGCAGGCTATCTGTGCTGTAACCCTAGACTATGAGGAGATGCTTGATAGGAGGCTGACCCCACTCAGACTCCACAAATCTTGTTTTAACAGCAATGGTATGGAAGAGTGTTTTGCTGCACCTGTGGATATCTGCGTTGTTGTGGGCAGAATTTGGGACTAGGAAATAAATAGTTTCATAATAGGACTTATTGCCTGTTAAATGTCTTCTGAAGGACTAATTGTATTTTTTCTAAAGATTCATTGGCATTGCCCACAGAACCACAGGGATATTTAAAAGTGATTAACAGAAAAGAGTCTAATGGGGCCAATTGCTAAAATATATTGTTTTGTTTCTAAATAACAAGTGCTTAAGGACCAGCAATTACTTCATTTCTTTGAAAAAGCCAGCCTGATTTTTGGACTTTGGATGGTTTGCAACAGACTCTGAAGGTTTTGCAGGTGTGTGAGTTTAGCAATTTTCTCATAAGTATGGCTTGCTCCATCGAAGAGTGCTAAATCCACTACTATTTTTGTACTTATTCCAGTCTTTCCCAGCTTCAGCTCAGATCAGCTGTTGTCAAAATGAGGTCAATGTCTCAGTGGACTAAAAGAGGGCTATCCATTCATATACAGAATGCTGAGATAATAACAATGTACATTGTAGCAAAGTACAATTAAATTGTAATTGATAAATGGGGGGGAGTATATGAATTATTTAACAGTTAATGAGAGTTAAGATGCTAAAGCAAATAAAAACAAGCATGTCAAAGTATAAAAGGTAAAAATAAGCTCTTTTTAAAAGGATATAGACACTAATTACATTGAAAGATCAATACCTAGAATGCATTCCCTACCTTTCAAACAGCCAAATCCCGAACTCCTTACTTAGATCTTACTCAGGCAAGCTTCCAGTCTAAATCTTTCTTGACAGCTCAGAAGTTAGCACAATGTAGAGTAACTAATCCAAAGGGCCATATCTAAAGTTCTTTGCTGATCTTTTATGCCCTGATTCAGCAAGGTATTTAAGCCCATTGGAATGACCAGGCTCAAAATCAGAAAAGTGCATATGTACCTTGCTACAGCAGGATCTTCCTGTGTCCTCCAGACTCCAGCACTGCAGACTCCAGTAAAAAAATTGATAAGGACCTCAGACACTATACTGGCAAAGTCTACTTGAGTAAATATTGATTTAATCCACTCCTCTTTGAACACATCTTAGTGACTGGGCCCTGTAAACATTCCCATAATGAGCGAGATGATGTGCCTGTAAATCTCCCTGTGTTTGGAAAGCAGAAAGCAGAAACACAAACACAAGGTATGGCTGTGACCGTATACCCCAGTGACCCAACAGTAGAAGAGGAGTGTTAAGGTGGACACTCATTGTACTGTTTTGTTCTGGATCATTCCTGAAACAGTATTTGAGGTTACCCCCTTTGATTTGATATGTATTTAGGATAATAGGAGTTAGAAATAGGAAAGTCCTAACAGATCATTGAGTCCATTGTAAGGCATTTCCTAAATGGTGGATATGGATTTAAAAATCAATATAAAAGATATGGTCTTACATTTTCAAAAGTAACTAGTGATTTTGGGTTCCTCCATTTTTTTGGGTAGCCAATTTAAAACACACTGGAACAGCCTGATTTCCAGAGGGTAGATATTTAGTACTTTCTGAAAACCAGGTTCCTTTCAAGTAACTCAATTTGACCATGAAAGACTGGGGGGGGGGGGGTTATATAAAATGGATTAATCATTTGAATAACTTGTTCATGGCCTATGTTGGTAAAAAAACTGACTATATTTTTAAATTTTCTGCTAACAAACTGGAGAAGTAATTACATACAATTGCATCCACAAGAGATCAGACTGGACTGATTTTTATTTATTATATTTTTCTGTCTTGAACTAGCATGTAAAAGTCACATGAATAAACCAGCACATAGGTAGCATATAAACTTGAACTGATAATAGTAACATCAGGGAAGAAGCAAAACTATAAGTATCCATAAATGCCTTAAAACGAGCAATTAACAAACTAAAAAATAATAATAATATACCCAGATAGACTTGAATGACAAGTGGAGAAAGATGTGGAAAAAAGACAGATGAACTGTGGAAATGATAAAAGGTTACAGGCTGCAATGTTACAGTGATGTAGATTGAGACAGGTTTGCCAGTTCAGGAAATCAACATGTTTGTGATTACTTTTGAGGTCTGCTATACACAGTGACAAAACCATTTTGACAAAGGTGAAAATACTCTAAAACCAGGAAGAAAAACTTTGAGGCAAATTATTCTGATATTCATCCCATATTTATGCTATATAAAAATAATATAATACTAACTGCAAGGTAAAGGATATAGATACACACACACACACACACGCACTTAAATGGTATTGCAAAGGATTGTCAGGGCAGAATATGAGCCTTTAAATTTGGAAAGGACTGAGGCAGATAATGCAAACGATTTCAGGGATGCAACTTTATGTTCAAGTAGACAATACTGTACTTAGGAGGTCTTCAAAACAGTAATGGAATAGCATCTACCAGGGACTACAGGAGACCTAGCCAGACAGCTACCTAAGAAACTACTGGAGAGGAAATAAAGCTCCATATCTGCCTGATCAGACAGACTTGTGTGTGTGTGTGTCTGTGTGTCTGTCTGTCTGAAGGAGGCGGGGACAGAGAGAAGAACATCTGTCATAAATATAAAGGGAAGGGTAACCACCTTTCTGTATATAGTGCTCTAAAATCCCTCCTGGCCAGAGGCAACATCCTGTTACCTGTAAAGGGTTAAGAAGCTCAGCTAACCTGACTGGCACCTGACCCAAAGGACCAATAAGGGGACAAGATACTTTCAAATCTTGGAGGTGCGGGGGAAGGCTTTTGTTTGTGCTCTTTGTTTACGTGGTTGTTCTCTCTTGGGACTCAGAGAGCCCAGACAGAAATCCATCTTCTCCAACCCATCCTAATCCAAGTCACCAATATTATAACCAGTATAGGTAAGCCAGGCAAGGCAGATTAGTTTATCTTTTATTTTATAAAAAGAAAAGGAGTACTTGTGGCACCTTAGAGACTAACCAATTTATTTGAGCATAAGCTTTCGTGAACTACAGCTCACTGCTGAGCTGTAGCTCACGAAAGCTTATGCTCAAATAAATTGGTTAGTCTCTAAGGTGCCACAAGTACTCCTTTTCTTTTTGCGAATACAGACTATCATGGCTGCTACTCTGAAACCTTTTATTTTATGTGAATTTTCCCTGTGTTAAGAAGGAGGTTAAGAGGGGGATCCTCTGTGTTTTGAATCTGAATACCCTGTAAAATATTTTCCATCCTGATTTTACAGAGGTGATTCTTTTACTTTTTCTTTAATTAAAATTCTTCTTTTAAGAACCTGATTGATTTTTCATTGTTCTTAAGATCCAAGGGTTTGGGTCTGTGTTCACCTGTACGAATTGGTGAGGATTCTTATCAAGCCTTCCCCAGGAAAAGGGGTGTAGGGCTTGGGGGGGATATTTTGGGGACAGACGTCTCCAAGTGGTCTCTTTCCCTGTTCTTTTTTGAAAATGCTTGGTGGTGGCAGCATGCTGTTCAAGGCCAAGGCAAAGTTTGTACTTTGGGGAAGTTTTTAACTTAAGCTGGTAAGAATAATCTTAGGGGGTCTTTCATGCGAGTCCCCACATCTGTACCCTAGAGTTCAGAGTGGGGAAGGAACCCTGACAACATCCTTTAAGAAAATTTAAGGAGCTCATCAATAACAGGGACAAGAGTCCCAGACTACCATCATCTATAACAAAGGTTTCTTCACCAACCAAGAAGAACAAGAAGGTTGCAGTTTAGTGGTAGGAGGTGATATGTTGGTGGATACTAGGAAGTGAAGTCTTACATGTAATGTTGCTTGGTGAGAGGAGAATATACTACTTTTTAAGGAGTCCAGCATTGTATTATTATTATTATTTATTTGTATTACTGTCTCCCCAAGATGCCCCAATCGAGATCTGACTCCCCTTGTGCTAGGCATTATACAAACACATAGTAAGAGAGACTGAGGCCATGTCTGCACTGCACTTCTGACTTTAAAACTTTTGTCACTGAGGGGTGTGAAAAAACCACACCCCTGAACAACAAAAATTTTAAAGATGAAAAGTGCTGGTGTGGATAGCACTTTTTCGGTGGAAGATACTCTCCCAGGGACAAAGCTATAGCCCCTTGTTGGGGGTGGTTTTATTTTGTTGCCAGGAGAGCTCTCTCCTGGCAACAAAGTGTGGCCACACAGCACACCTTACAACGGCGCAGCTGCAGCGGTACAACCATGTCATTGTAAGGTGTGCAGTGTAGACCTAGCCTAACTGGCCCAAAGAACTTAAATTGACAAGACAGACAGAGGGAGGAAGTGGAAACAGACAGAGAGGGGAATTAATTTGTACCAGGTCACGCAGCAGGTCATTAGCAAAACCAGAAATGGAACCGAGGCCTTTTTCCAAGATCCATTTGGTGCCCTTTCCACTGGACCACATTGCATCTGAATTAGAAAGAGTATTTATAAATTATTATTAAAGATGATTTCTAGGTGGTCTGGGAAACAAGGGGACAGGCTAGGAGGCACAATTCACCACACCCCAGATATTTCATAGAAAAAATAAAACAGCTATAAGTTTTAATAATAGTAACTCTTTGTTGTAGGCCCACTTCCACAGTGGACCATAAAGGGGTAGCCTGGAGGCAGCTATGGCTCAGGGAATCCTGGGCAATAAGATTCCAGGAGTGTAGACAGAACCACTAGAGGCTCTAAGCAAATAACCCAGTGGCTCCAACAGAGGTTGGGGATCTCTGGGGCTTATGAGCAAGAACGTCTTTTACATTCTCAGGTGGACGGAGGGGGGCAAATCCTCACCATCTATGGAAGAATGCAGAGGGAACCTCATGATGGGAGCTTCAGAGTTATCAATCCCTCATGTAGATATTATTTCATAGGGGTCTGATCTGGCCTTAAGATATTACCCCGTCTTTACTCAGGCAAAAGTCTATAAAATCCTTCAATAAGGATTTTAGGTCTTCAGGAGTAAAGGACTGAATAAGGACTTCAAGGTATGACCCACTGTTATACAGTTTACAGATGATTCTATAATAAATGTATTGGGGATTTACAATTGAACTCTTTGGGCAAGATAGAGTTTGACTGGAAGAAGTACTGAGCTTGTATCTGATTGCTTGTCAGGTGGCTGAGCTGAAGTTTACTCCTCTTGTCTGACAGAAAGTACTTATCAGTGATCCAAATACTTGCAACACACAAATTAAGACAAAATAATTAGCATATTTATCTGATTATTTGAGCAGTTACATTTTCATGTACAAGTGCAAGATGACTAAACAGATTTAAATGAAATTTTTGAGGCTTCATTACACGATGTGTCAGTTTTAAACTAATATATTAAATACTCAAAATTGCTGAGCTGAAAAATACAGTCATAAGGTCTGATCCAAACCCCATTGACGATAATGAGTGTTTCCACTGACTTCAATAGGCTTTGAATCTGTCACATAATGTCTAAAGTTAATGAGTGAAATTCTGGTCCTATTGGAGTCACTGGAAATCTTTATTGAAGTCAATGAGACTCTTGCCATTGAATTCAATTGGGACAGGATTTCACTCTATTTGATTCTGAATACGTATTTGAACACAGAGATCATAAATTATCTCATGGGTTTCCCTGTGACAATATACAATTCATTTTCAGTATTAAATGCGTGATAAAGTAAACCCCACCTAGCTGCTCATATCCAACTGCATGATTTGTATGCTTCAAGCTCAAAGTAAGGTGCAATCAACACACTGTAAAAATCTGCAATAAAAAAAGAGATGAGCCTGCATAGATACACAAATCAGAACAGAGCTATACTCAGGATGGAAGCTTAAAGAATTCTATTCTCTGTTCACTTGTTGTAATTTATATGCTACAGTTAATATTGACTTGATGTTTCCACCATAAAACCCTCTACTTCTTGGCTGTTTTGTTCACTTTTCCCTAAAAGGAGGTATATATATTCTCAGGGCTTGAATATTTCACTCTAACCCTCCACTTCTAATTTAAGTTTACTACAATTTAGTATTACACAGGATATTTTTTATTATTTGAGTTGGATGGGAAACAGTTTTCCCATCTCACTTGTTTTTTTTGAGATTTTTCCCATTACGCATCAAGGTGAAAACTAGTCATTTTCATTTTTTCCCCAATATTTATTGGTTGGGGGTGGGGAAAGAAGAAGAGAGAGACAGCATGCAACAGGTGACCACACAGTGCAGACACAATGTAGTATAGTAGTTATGTTTGGAGGAAGGGATTATCCATAATTATTCATTTAACAATAGTGCAGCTTCTATAGGCAGGGCAGAAAAGGTGGGGTAGTTGCATTGTATGTAAGAGAGCAGTATGACTGCTCAGAGCTCCAGTATGAAACTGCAGAAAAACCTGAGAATCTCTGGATTAAGTTTAGAAGTGTGAGCAACAAGGGTGATGTCGTGGTGGGAGTCTGCTATAGACCACCAGACCAGGGGGATGAAGTGGACGAGGCTTTCTTTCGGCAACTAACGGAAGTTACTAGATCGCAGGCCCTGGTTCTCATGGGAGACTTCAATCACTCTGATATCTGCTGGGAGAGCAATACAGCGGTGCACAGACAATCCAGGAAGTTTTTGGAAAGTGTAGGGGACAATTTCCTGGTGCAAGTGCTGGAGGAACCAACTAGGGGCAGAGCTCTTCTTGACCTGCTGCTCACAAACCGGGAAGAATTAGTAGGGGAAGCAAAAGTGCATGGGAACTTGGGAGGGAGTGACCAAGAGATGGTCGAGTTCAGGATCCTGACACAGGGAAGAAAGGAGAGCAGCAGAATATGGACCCTGGACTTCAGAAAAGCAGACTTTGACAACCTCAGGGAACTGATGGGCAGAATCCCCTGGGAGAATAACATGAGGGGGAAAAGAGTCCAGGAGAACTTATTGAGGTTACAGGGACAAACCATGTTGATGTGTAGAAAGAATAGTAAATATGGCAGGCAACCAGCTTGGCTTAACAGTGAAATCCTTGCTGATCTTAAACACAAAAAGAAGCTTACAAGAAGTAGAAGGTTGGACAAATGACCAGGGAGGAGTATAAAAATATTGCTCAGGCGTGCAGGAATGAAATCAGGAAGGCCAAATCACATTTGGAGTTGCAGCTAGCAAGAGATGTTAAGAGTAACAAGAAGGGTTTCTTCAGGTATGTTAGCAACAAGAAGAAAGTCAAGGAAAGTATGGACCCCTTACTGAATGAGGGAGGCAACCTAGTGACAGAGGATGTGGAAAAAGCTAATGTACTCAGTGCTTTTTTTGCCTCTGTCTTTCATGAACAAGGTCAGCTCCCAGACTACTGCACTGGGCAGCACAGCATGAGGAGGAGGTGTCCAGCCCTCTGTGGAGAAAGAAGTGGTTCGGGACTATTTAGAAAAGCTGGACAAGCACAAGTCCATGGGGCTGGATGCGCTGAATCCGAGAGTGCTAAAGGAGTTAGCGGATGTGATTGGAGAGCCATTGGCTATTATCTTTGAAAAATCGTGGCGATTGCGGGAGGTCCCGGACGACTGGAAAAAGGCTAATGTAGTGCCCATCTTTTAAAAAGGGAAGAAGGAGGATCCTGGGAACTACAGGCCAGTCAGCCTCACCTCAGTCCCTGGAAAAATCATGGAGCAGGTCCTCAAGGAAACAATTCTGAAGCACTTAGAGGAGAGGAAAGTGATCAGGTACAGTCAGCATGGATTCACCAAGGGCAAGTCATGCCTGACTAATCTAATTGCCTTCTATGATGGGATAACTGGCTCTGTGGTTGAGGGGAAAGCAGTGGCCGTGTTGTTCCTTGACTTTAGCAAAGCTTTTGACATGGTCTCCCACAGTATTCTTGCCAGCAAGTTAAAGAAGTATGGGCTGGATGAATGGACTATAAGGTGGATAGAAAGCTGGCTAGATTGTCGGGCTCAACGGGTAGTGATCAATGGCTCCATGTCTAGTTGGCAGCCGGTATCAAGTGGAGTGCCCCAGGGGTCGGTTGGTTTTGTTCAATATCTTCATTAATATCAGGAGGATGGCGTGGATTGCACCCTCAGCAAGTTTGCAGATGACACTATACTGGGAGGAGAGGTAGATACACTGGAGGGTAGGGATAGGATACAGAGGGACCTAGACAAATTAGAGGATTGGGCCAAAAGAAATCTGATGAGGTTCAACAAGGACAAGTGCAGAGTCCTGCACTTAGGACGGAAGAACCCCATGTGCCGCTACAAACTAGGGACTGAATGGCTAGGAAGCAGTTCTGCAGAAAAGGACCTATGGGTTACAGTGAAGGAGAAGCTGGATATGAGTCAACAGTGTGCCCTTGTTGCCAAGAAGGCCAATGGCATTTTGGGATGTATAAGTAGGGGCATTGCCAGCAGATCGAGGGACGTGATTGTTCCCCTCTATTCGACATTGGTGAGGCCTCATCTGGAGTACTGTGTCCAGTTTTGGGCCCCACAGTACAAAAAGGATGTGGAAAAACTGGAAAGCGTCCAGCGGAGGGCAACAAAATGATTAGGGGACTGGAACACATGACTTATGAGGAGAGACTGAGGGAACTGGGATTGTTTAGTCTGAAGAGGGGGGATTTGATAGGTGCTTTCAACTACCTGAAAGGGGGTTCCAAAGAGGATGGATCTAGACTGTTCTCAGTGGTAGCAGATGACAGAACGAGGAGTAATGGTCTCAAGTTGCAGTGGGGGAGATTTAGGTTGGATATTAGGAAAAACTTTTTCACGACGAGGGTGGTGAAGCACTGGAAGGCGTTACCTATGGAGGTGGTGGAATCTCCTTCCTTTGAAGTTTTTAAGGTCAGGCTTGACAAAGCCCTGGCTGGGATGATTTAGTTGGGGATTGGTCCTGCTTTGAGCAGGGGCTTGAACTAGATGACCTCCTGAGGTCCCTTCCAACCCTGATATTCTATCATTCTATGATTCTAACAGGATGCTAATTATCATATTACCTTTCATTGTCATTAATCATTATGGGCGGATATGTCTGCTAAGATTTTAAGTTAAAGTAACAAAAGCGAAAACATTGTGTTACGAAGTGTCTGAAAAAGAGGAGAACCCACATACAGTGATGTGGGATATTTGTCTCCACCAAAAACAAAAACACACTATTGGTCAGTTCCTGGTCCCTGGGCCCAGTCTAAGTAAATCAAATGTTCCCCAATACCCAGAGCTAAGAAATTGTAGTTGAACCATATTGAATACCCTCTTGCAACCTTTTAGATCCAATAGCCTCTGAGAGTTTTAGTAGGTGGCTGGCTGGTTAGGGTGACCAGATGTCCCGATTTTATAGGGACAGTCCGGCTATTTGGGGCTTTTTCTTATATAGGCTCCTATTACCCCTCACACCCTGTCCTGATTTTTCACACTTTCTATCTGGTCACCCTTTGGCTGGTGGATCCATGGAATTTCACTGGCTATGACCTATACCCACCTTGCATGCTAAGATGTGTGAAAGGAGCACCTAAACAGCACAGATCTATATTGTACACCTGGTACAGGCACCTTGCACATGCTTCCTGTATCCAAATCACAGCTGCACAATGGAACTATGGCTCAATTATCTATTGGGTCTCCAATTTTCACTAAAGTGAGAAGAGAGGGCATCATACATACCTAATACACACAAGAGGATCTATCTTGCATAACATCCCCCTTTCCTTACCTTTGAGATTGCTTCCAAAACCTCCCTTTACTCTCTGCATCAGGATAGGCCCCCGGCAGCTACAATCAGCCTCTAGAAGACCATATCTTCACTCCACCTCAGCCACACTGAGCCTTACTTCCTTCCACTCCCTCAAAGGAGCAACTGCGATAAGGAGAAGTCAGAGATTTCTCTTCATCCTTCCCTCATGTATAAATAGTGATAATCATGATGAATTATAGACCAAATTGGGTCTAAGTAAACAAAAATCTCTTTGAATTTTAGCTCAGTTGGGGTATCCTACCTATTTCCCCCCCCCTTTTTTTTTTACTTTGTTCTATGAAGACACACTGAACCTAAGCATGCAGTGTTCTTATTGTGCCATCAGCAGAGAACTGGAACTGGCAATAGGAATTGGCACTTTCTGCAGAGAAAAGAAAATAGGTTGATGCTTATAAAAAGTGGCACCCTGAAAAGATCACATCTGGCTAGTCTGAGGAGTTAGTGAAGGAAGAACTTCTCTTCTTTTTGAATCAGTAAGTGCTGCTTACTTCCTGCAGAAGACATATTGTAATACTTCAATGGAGGGTGGTATAGCTTCACCTTAGTATATGTTATCCCTTTTCTGTCCTGTATCTGTATCTGTCCTTTGCTACTTTTTTCCTCCAAATGTAACCTCCTTGGGACATAGGTACTATAATCCTTTGTATTTGTAGAGCATCTAGCACTTTTTGAGATTTACTGTAATATGTAATACTTCATAATTTGTAATAACAAAACTTAAAAGAAGGGAAGAAATTGGATAGGCAGCCCCAAAACCACCTAAATTAAAATGGCGGTGTGGTTGTTTTATTGTCTGTTTTTGTTTTAAACAGACAAAAATTAATCCAACTTCTCATGTCTCTTTTAATTTTATAAAGTGATGGTCAATAAAATAAAGACACCAATGAAGCTGAAAGTGCCTAATCCAATTTCTATACAGTTTATTAGGTATAGAGGAGTTAGGTTGGGTGGTCCTATTTACCCTTTCCCATAGTACCAGGATAAGAGGACAGTAAACAAAATTAAAATGACAACAATTTTTAAATTGGTAACAATAAATACTTGTAAAGGAAATTAGCTTGTGGAGCTCATCACCATATAATAACATTGAGGACAAGAGTTTAGTAGGTCTCAAAAGAGGATTAAGGTTAGGCATTTATAGTGATAATAAGAGTATCTATGGCTAAATTATGCAGAAGAAAGAATATATGGATGTTCTCATTATATATTAAGAGAACATTAGGCACATCTATATTAGATATACTTATAGATGATGTAAACCCTTATGTTTCAGGGCTAAACCAACAAATAATTTAGGTGGATTTAAGAAAACACTTTTCCTGTGGTTAAATTATTCCTTAATTGTGCACTATGGAGTTTCTTATTTCTTCTTCTGAAGCAACTGGTAGTAGTTATTGTCCGAGATATTGCACTAAATGACCCACTTGTTTGATCACACATGGCAGTTCCTATGTTCCTATTACCACAGTTGGGTGGATATATCAATCATATGCAATGCGTTCTTCATCTGCACAATATGGCAGGCAATTCTCAGCAGCCCATTGTTCCAGTCTTCAGTAACTGGAATTCATTGTTTACCCATTGTACATTCACAAGGGAAGATAATGACTCCTGGTGTTATATGTGCTGTCATAACCATACTAAGGGTAGCCTAGAATTCCTCCTTACCTGTAAGGGGTTAAGAAGCTCAAATAACCTGGTTGGCACCTGACCACAAGAACCAATGGGGAAAGAAGATACTTTCAAATGCCGGGGGGGGGGGGGGGGAGGGAAGGCTTTAGTTGTGCTCTTTGTTTGTGTGTTCTCTGCAGAAGCAGAGAAGCATCAGGTCAGAAAACTCCTTCTCCTAAAATCATCCTAAAATGAGTCTCAATATTGCAAAAAGAGTAAATAAATAAGGCAAGGTGCATAAGATTATCTTTTGTTTTTAGCTTGTGAATTTTCCCTATGCCAAGAGGGAGGTTTATCCCTGTTTTTTGTAACTTTAAAGTTTTGCCTAGAGAGGAATCCTCTGTGTTTTGAATCTGATTACCCTGTAAAGTTACCTTCCATCCTGATTTTACAGAGGTGCTTCTTTTACTTTGTTTTTCTTTCTAATAAAGTTCTGTTTTTTAAGAATTTGGTTTACCTATTTGGTTGGTATATTAGTCTCAAGCCTCCCCAGGAAAGGGGGTGAAGGGGCTTGGGGGGATATTTTAGGGAACAGGAACTCCAAGTGGTCCTTTTCCTGAATCTTTGTCTAACTCACTTGGTGGTGGCAGCAATACCTATCCAAGGATAAGGAAGGATTTGTGCCTTGGGGAAGTTTTTAACCTAAACTGGTAGAAATAAGCTTAGAGGGTCTTTCATGTGTGTCCCCACATCTGTACCCTAGAGTTCAGAGTAGGGAGGGAACCCTGACATGTGCATACCAGAAAATATAGAAAGTTATATAAGTGGTCATCAGACTAATACTATGCTTATGTTTGCATTTCATTTGCTTTCATTACTTCCTCTGTAATAATCTCCAGAGCTATAAACATGAGTAGTGGTGTACTGAAATACTTATGCAAACTCCCACTGGTGTCCTGCCGATGCCTGGAATAAATGTGAAAAGGATGTACCTCATGTTCTTTCAGTCATTTCTACCACCTCTAGAGGGCCAAATGCTCTAAGAAATGTAATCCACTTTTACAAATCAAAGACTTGTGCTGAAGCTTGAGTGTCTGAATTTTACAACTCAGCAATGGTGCAGGAAATCAGAGCTCTGCTTCTGACATCTTCATGCTAATGTCTGTGTATTACACTGCTGCAGTAGTTTGATTGTATTGACTTCAACTGAAAAGCCAGTTTATACACAAAGGAATAAACAGCATATATTGTGCAGACATTTAGCTTTTTATAGTACTCCTTTCTCTGGACTTTTCCAACAATGAGAAAAAAAAATGCTCTTCTATGAAAACATCCATGTCATATTTGCAATAAATATTGCACAAAACATTGTCATGCAATTAAATAATGTAGATAATAATGAATATTATTATGAAGCAATGGTATTTTCTCAGTAGTTAAGATTAAAATAAAGGTGGGTAGAATACCGTTTTTCCATTTTATGAAAATGTTAAGGAAGCACACTATCCTTCAACTCAGAACAGTTTACAAAACACGTTTTTCTGTCTTTGAACTCTGCCAACACGTATTTAACAACAAATAACCTACAAGATCCATGTTTTAATTAAAAGAATAATAATCCTAAACTAGCACAGAGGAAGCACTAAGTATTCTCTCTCTCAGGTGTTTGCCTGGGTGATTCTCTCTCACATGCTCAGGCTCTAACTGATCACCATACAAGGGATCAGCAAGGAATTTTCTCCCAAATCAGATTAGCAGTAAACTTGGGTGTTTTCACCTTCCTCTGCCGTGGGTGGTGTTAGTATATAGATATTCAAGCCTGTCTGTAAAGGCCTATACTCTAAGAATTTAGGTGTATTCTTATCACTTAGCTAGTTATAGAGGTATAAAAGAAAGAATCAAAATGTCTGATCACTGTCTGCTGGTGTAAGGACCTTCTCTTACTGTGACAGTCTGAGGCCCTGTTCTTAGGCTAAGGCCTTTGGCTAAGCAGCAGAGGCAGCCATAAGCTGGGAAGTGAACGGTCACATCTTCATATTCCAACCTAGTCACATTGAAATAAAGTACTATTGGGCTGTTAGGAATACAATCCTGTCCTGATAATGCCTATCGCCTTCAGAGAAAGGGAAGTGCCTAGAAAATGTAAAAGGAAACTTAGTCTGATACCATCCTGTCTGGCAAGAACTCACTTATCAATAGCTGGGATGTGAAATCCTCACTTCTGTATTGTTTTGTCATTATAGTTCTCACTTTGCCATTGTTTGTCTGTATAATCTCTATATGGTTCTGTGATTGTTTCTGTCTGCTGTATAATTAATTTTGCTGGGTGTAAACTAATTAAGGTGGTAGGATATAATTGGTTAAATAATCATGTTACAATATGTTAGGATTGGTTAGTTAAATTTTAGGAAAATGATTGATTAAGGTATAGCTAAGCAGAACTCAAATTTTACTATAAAGTCTGCAGTCAATCAGGAAGTGTGTGTGGGCAGGGAAATGGGAACAGGGAATGAGGGTGGCGAAATTGGAATCATGTTTAGCTAAGGGCAGGAATGGGAACAGGGACACAGGTAAGGCTGTGTGGTGTCAGAGCTCGGAAGGGGGACACTAAGGAAGGAAACTGGATTCATGCTTGCTGGAAATTCACCCCAATAAACATCTAATTGTTTGCACCTTTGGACTTCGGGTATTGTTGCTCTCTGTTCATGCGAGAAGGACCAAGGAAGTACGTGGGTGAAGGAATAAGCCCCCTAACAGGTGGGTGCAGGTCACTTGCCAAGATTATCTGGGTATGCCTCAATTAATCAACCCTGCCATTGTGGGGGCCTCAGGCACTGTTGCACTTGGCTCCTCCTATTTCCTGCTTGTGGCACATAATAGTTTAGACTCCTATAGTATGATTTCAGTGGTTGGGCTTACTGTGCAGGTGTTCTTTCTGGCCTTAACTGCTATGACTATCTTTCAAAAGTTTTCCCATTCTGTGCTGCGACAAAATAAAACATTCAAAATTTCTCCTGAAAAACCAGAGCACAAAAGATCCACTCACTTGTAACACAAGAGATGAAGGTTCAAGTCCCTGCTCTGCCTGATTCACGCTGGGTCTTTGTCAATCCCTTCTGTTGGAATTGTTGCACATTTCAAAGATAAATATTAATTGAAGTGGGAACTTTTACCAGGGTTTCCTTTAACCCAGGTGAGTGACCTACCACTGGGCTTTGCATTCAGTCACAGGCTGGATGAAGAGTTATAGAAAGTTCAGTAGATCCAACAGGAGAGTTTGTGAGCACAAGATCCAGAGACTGATTCTATAGCCTGGTGGGTAGGGATATAATGTCTCCATATTGAAGTTCCTGCTCTATTTCATTTGGAGCAGGGACTTGAATGGGGGTTGCTCACATCCCTGGTGAGTGCCCAAACCACTACTGAGAAAGCTTAGTCAAAACTGAGGTGTTTTCGCAAAAGCTTTAGTTTCCATGATAAACCTTTTCATTAAAAAAATTTCCAAGCGGTTCTAGTTCACACTAACATCCAATTATAAGACAGATTTTCAACTCTCCCTTCTAACTTCCCCAAAAAGAAACCAATTTTCTTGAAATTTTGTGTGCCACAGATCAACTGAAGGTAGAATTTTTCTTAAAAGTGTTAAATTTGGGGATGGATTAACTGGTTTGCTGTGGTTGCTCTGCCTCTGGACAGATCCTTACTTGGGACCAAGAATGCTGCAATTACACTGCATACTTATTCGTTTCCAGACATTCTGAAGTTTGGGCTTTTTAAAAAATATTAGATTTGTTGTGAGAAGGGTAACAGTGTGTTGGGTGCTCCTGGACTCCAATGAAATATCATTTCAACTTTAACACTTTTTTAACAAAGTTTTCTGTTTGCAAGTCGATATTTTTTGTTGATATTCAGGTCTTGTCCTTTGTGCTTTATTATTTTTTTTTAAGGGAAATATTTTTAAAAGGGTAAACACCAAGAATGTTGGGTCTAGATTATCTGAACAGATATAGTCTCTTTGCACTTTCTAGGCAGCACACATGACCTGATATCTGGCTGCAAATGCCCAATAGAAAATTGCTCTATGTGGGAACTCCTCGCTGATGTAGATATTCCAAAGCTCAGTCTTGCACCAGCCAGCCTTTGCCCATCAACATTCGAGGGGGCACATCAAGAAAGGAAAAAAGTAGGGAGGGAGCACAATGGAGTGGAGTTCTAATATTCAGATATTCTTCTGTTTTATGGTCCACTAAGGACCCTACCCCTGTGTTGTATCATGGAGAAGCCCATCTCCAAGCATCACTGGGGCTGGCACAGACCAGCTCTCAATATGAAGAATCCATAACTGGTTTTCTAACTCCTCACCTCCGTCCTCTGCTGCACTGAGCAGATCTCAGGCTCAGGAGAGAATATGGCCCTTCAAATTCCTGCTTGAATCTATTTCAGTGGAATCATTCATTCTTATTTTTGGACCACCAAAATCCGCAATATTTGGCACAAATAAATAGTATTAACTAAAAGTCGGATCTCTAACTGTGTGAGAGAGCTGCAAACTTTGTTATCTAAAGTCATTTAGCCTGTGACAACCACAGATACATCTCACATGAGAGATTCCCTCCTTCCTAAATACGATAGCTAGAGGTGACTGCTCTGCATCTTCAAAACTTGCAAATTAAGTGAAGATAATTTTGGCCCACTAATACATTTCTTCATACATAATCCATATTGACAACATTCCCTGTTTCCAGACATAGGGCCAAATTAATGATAGGGAGTCTTTATTTACTGATTCCTGTCCCAGTGTGTTTTTTTAAAACAGGCTGAACTCAACAATTCATGAATTTATTGAATTTTGATAAACATTTTAAAAATCTTTCTGAAATGCAGTCCAGTACAATAATGAATCAATTTCCATGGAAATGAACTCATTATCTTATTGGTCAAACTACAGACGTTTTCCGATGTCGGCAAAGTCCTGGACATGCTGTGCAGATTGATATAACACTCTGAAAATGTCTTAAGAGTCTGGGCCAAATCCCATAGTCCTTACTCAGATTTTATTTAGTCCTTACTTTGGCAAACTCACATTGATTTTTATTTCAATGGGCATTTGCCTAAGTAAAGACTGAGAGAGAAATGAATAATAATCTCAGGATCTGACTCCCTATGATTATAAGTTTTCAATTACTGGACCAAATTGCAAGCAATATATACAGTTGCATGGTCTTTATAAAGTGATTTGCACAGTAGCATAATAAAATACAATGGAGTTGTAATTGTAAAGAAAATTGTAATCTCTCCTGAAGTGTCTGCTGTGCCTCAGTTTAAGCAACCCTTTACACACTTCATTTTCAAGTCAGCACCACTGTCCTCACTCTTCACAAAGAGGCCAAGGATTGAATGAGGAAGGGGACTAAGCCACCCTCCTAACGTAAAGATACAGGGCTTGAATACAATTTTGATTCTATTCCCAGCTTTGCTTCTTTACAACCTTGGAAAAGTCACTTACATTCTCTATGTGACACTTTCCAGGGATATCCAGGTTTATGGGACACCTCGCTACCACCTGCCCTTAGACTGAGGAAGTCTTGTCTGTGTGTGGATCAGCTCCCTGACTCCACCAGCCCCTGGGAACACAAGCACGGCCTTCCAGACTTCGCTCTCGCCGTACAGGTTAGCAATAGGCACACACCAACTACCGCATCCTACAACACTCCCTCTGGACGGCTCAGATCCTATTCCACTGAAAACTCCAGGGACTCTCAGCTTATCATCATCAAAGAACAGAGATTTGATTGATAGTGAATAAAAATATTGGAAACAAATGGTTATATTTAAAACAAAATCATAACATGCTCTATAGACCTAAACTTTACTTTCAAGACATTTTCATGTCCGCTACAGGATTCTTACCGCCACCTCCTTTTCCCAGCATTTTCATTCAGGATAGCTCAAATTCTCCTTTCATGAGATCAAGCCCTTTAGCAGCTTGTCTTCCCAGGCTGAGGGATGCCTGGTGTATCTCCATAGCCTCATTTGTATCCCCAAGAGTTGATTGTCTTTACTTGTGAACAAATAACCCCTCCTATTTTTTTCTTTTTCCTGCTGCACTCACAATCTATTAATTAACATTTGACTCAATGTGCAAATAGACTTCCACTGTAAGATACACAATACTCAGTAGTCAGAGAAGGAGAGAAATGCCTACCACCTCTGTCTGGAGAAACCTGTTCTACCTCTGAGTGACCTGCCTTTAATTGCCATGGCCTTATGAATGTAATTTTCACTATCGTACATAACTCCTTACACATTATCTGCACATACATTTCACAATGATTATGATGATCATTGTGACATATGCTTTCAGTAGATGCCTTAAATGACCCCTTTTTGTGAACCCAGGGGATCTCTGTAATCCTGTGTACTAAGCAGGCCAGAGAACATCGAGTCCTCCCTCCCATTAAGTCACTTAATGCCTCTGTACCTCAGTTTTCCTCTCTGTTAAGCAGGAATGGTTGTTGTGAATGTAATTAATGTTTGCAACGTACTTTGTGGTTCAGGATGAACAGCGAATTGTTATTAAGTATAAATGTGAGTTCCTGCTAGAATTGAGATGTGTTGTGACCCTGTGTAGACACACATGCTACCACTGCCTGTACTGTTTCTGTGGATAAATAAAGGAGTTCAGACTCCTTTACGTAAGCATTACATTAATTGAAAAAAGGAGAAATCATCTGCACAGGAATAGAAGTAATGATCCAAAACATTGTTGCTATTTTTTTTTCTATTTTCACTGTTAATTTGAGATCATCCTTGTATAACATTTGCAGTGTATACGCTGATACAACAACATCCCTATTTTTCCTTTTGTTCACATACTTACTTGTTATTTATGTCCTGTAAATTGTTTAATTAAACTTGGCATTACTGAAAAAGTAGTTAAGAAGAAGCCATTCATATTCATTTAGAGAATAATTAAATGGTTATTTAATTATTATTAAGCAGGCTTTGATTTGAAAAATGCAATATTTCATTTGCTACGTGGATATTTCACATTTTCTAAGATGCACAGTAAGTAAACTTCTCTTGACTGTTTACACACGAGCCCATTTCAGAGAAGATGTTGTGCTTTTTTCCCTATGCAGCTGAAATAATTCAATAATCTACATATGGGAAAAAAACACTGTTAATGCATTATGGAAGAAATGCTATGTAAGTGCATGCCTTTCTCTGCTAGGATGCATTAGGAATATTCCATTTTCTTATAAAGTAGAATACAAATCATAGTAACAGGGTACATGTAACAAGTAAATGCATAGCAATCCACTGGTTTTATTTAAGTGTATCTACAAATAGACTGCACTTCAATACACTTACATTGCAGAGCTTTATCTCTAAATACTCAGAATATTTTACATGACAGGGTAAGTTAGAATAGGCCCACAATCAGTGTATGATGAAAGAACTGTTGATCTATCTGTGATCATATGGGGCCACTCAGGATATGCAAATACATCTGTCAGGGGAATTGAAGGGTCACTGATATAATAGAATTGAGGCCCTGGTGCATTCCCTTGATCTTTTCAGATCTTTTGTTAATAAACTGAAAATGCAAAAACATTATGGTAAATTAAGATCTGAAGTAAATTCAAGACAGCAAGGGAAAGAACACCTTTTTGATGTTTAACTGAAAAGACTGTGCTGAGTGGCAAGACCAGATGCTGTAGATTGAGCACACACCACCCTAAATCTACAAAAAAAAAAGGAGGACTTGTGGCACCTTAGAGACTAACAAATGTATTTGAGCATAAGCTTTAGTGAGCTACAGCTCACTTCATCGGATGCATTCAGTGGAAAATACAGTGGGGAGATTTATATACATAGAGAACATGAAACAATGGGTGTTACCATACACACTGTAACAAGAGAGTGATCACTTAAGGAGAGCTATTACCAGCAGGAGAGCGGGTGGGGGGGGTGAGGAAGGGAGAAGAACCTTTTGTAGTGATAATCAAGGTGGGCCATTTCCAGCAGTTGACAAGAACATCTGAGGAACAGTGGGGAGTAGAGGGGAGGAATAAACATGGGGAAATCGTTTTACTTTGTGTAATGACCCATCTACTCCCAGTCTTTATTCAAGCCTAAGTTAATTGTATCCAGTTTGCAAATTAATTCCAATTCAGCAGTCTCTCGTTGGAGTCTGTTTCTGAAGTTTTTTTGTTGAAGAATTACAACTTTTAGGTTTGTAACTGAGTGACCAAAGAGATTGAAGTGTTCTCTGACTGGTTTTTGAATGCTATAATTCTTGACGTCTTATTTGTGTCCATTTATTCTTTTACGTAGAGACTGTCCAGTTTGACCAATGTACATGGCAGAGGGGCATTGCTGGCACATGATGGCATATATCACTGTCAAGGTTCCTCCCCCACTCTGAACTCTAGGGTACAGATGTGGGGACCTGCATGAAAAACCTCCTAAGCTTATCTTTACCAGCTTAGGTCAAAACTTCCCCAAGGTACAAAGTATTCCACCCGTGGTCCTTGGAATGGCCGCTACCACCACCAAACTAATACTGGTTACTGGGGAAGAGCTGTTTGGACGCGTCTTTCCCCCCAAAATACTTCCCAAAACCCTGCACCCCACTTCCTGGACAAGGTTTGGTAAAAAGCCTCACCAATTTGCCTAGGTGACTACAGACCCAGACCCTTGGATCTTAAGAACAATGAACAATCCTCCCAACACTTGCACCCCCCCTTTCCTGGGAAATGTTGGATAAAAAGCCTCACCAATTTGCATAGGTGACCACAGACCCAAACCCTTGGATCTGAGAACAATGAAAAAGCATTCAGTTTTTTACAAGAAGACTTTTAATAGAAAATAGAAGTAAATAGAAATAAAGAAATCCCCCCTGTAAAATCAGGATGGTAGATATCTTACAGGGTAATTAGATTCAAAAACATAGAGAACCCCTCTAGGCAAAACCTTAAGTTACAAAAAAGATACACAGACAGAAATAGTTATTCTATTCAGCACAATTCTTTTCTCAGCCATTTAAAGAAATCATAATCTAACACATACCTAGCTAGATTACTTACTAAAAGTTCTAAGACTCCATTCCTGGTCTATCCCTGGCCAAGCACAGCATACAGACAGACACAGACCCTTTGTTTCTCTCCCTCCTCCCAGCTTTTGAAAGTATCTTGTCCCCTCATTGGTCATTTTGGTCAGGTGCCAGCGAGGTTACCTTTAGCTTCTTAACCCTTTACAGGTGAGAGGAGCTTTCCCCTGGCCAGGAGGGATTTCAAAGGGGTTTACCCTTCCCTTTATATTTATGACACGCCCCCCAAATCTCAGCTAGGGTGAAACACTGGCTGGGATTTCTTCCTGGAGCTCTAGGAAAAACAGAGTTAATAAGACACATGCATCTCTAAATATACTACCAAGTACATAAAGACTAACAATATTTTCCACATCTCAAGGACGATTTTAACCAGTTGATTCTGGGAAACTTTCACGGGAGAGTGCATCAGCCACTTTGTTAGAAGCTCCTGAGATGTGTTGGATGTCGAAATCAAAATCTTGGAGAGCTAAACTCCACCGAAGAAGTTTTTTGTTAGTTTCCTTGACGGTGTGAAGCCACTTCAGTGCAGCATGGTCGGTTTGCAGGTGGAAACGCCGTCCCCAAACATATGGGCGTAGCTTTTCCAGAGCGTAGACAATGGCATAACATTCTTTTTCAGTGACTGACCAGTTGCTTTCCCTCTCAGACAGTTTTTTGCTGAGAAACACTACAGGGTGGAATTCTTGATCAGGTCCTTTCTGCATTAAAACTGCTCCCACACCACGCTCGGATGCATCTGTGGTTACTAGGAACGGTTTGTCAAAGTCTGGGGCCCTTAGTACAGGGTCAGACATGAGTGTCGCTTTAAGCTTGTTAAAGGCCTTCTGACACTTTCCGGTCCACTGAACAGCATTTGGCTGTTTCTTTTTGGTTAGGTCCGTCAGTGGGGCAGCGATTTGGCTGTAGTGCGGTACAAATCGTCTGTAATAACCGGCCAAGCCTAAGAAGGATTGAACCTGTTTCTTTGACTTTGGGACAGGCCACTTTTGGATAGCATCCACTTTGGCCTGTAGGGGGCTGATAGTTCCTTGACCCACCTGGTGTCCAAAGTAAGTCACTCTGTTTAGGCCTATTTGACACTTCTTAGCCTTAACAGTTAGTCCTGCCTCCCTTATGCGCTCAAGGACTTTTTGTAGATGTTCCAGGTGGTCTGCCCAGGAATCCGAAAATATGGCCACATCGTCAAGGTAGGCGACTGCATATTCTCCTAATCCCGCTAGGAGACCATCTACAAGTCTTTGGAAAGTGGTGGGTGCATTTCGCAGCCCGAAAGGGAGTACATTAAATTCATACAGCCCGAGATGTGTGATGAAGGCTGACCTTTCCTTGGCAGATTCATCTAGCGGTACCTGCCAGTACCCCTTTGTTAAGTCCAAGGTAGAGATGAACTGGGCCCGTCCCAGTTTCTCTAACAGTTCATCTGTGCGTGGCATTGGATAGTTGTCTGGGCGAGTTACAGCATTTAGCTTACGGTAGTCCACGCAAAAATGTATTTCCCCATCTGGTTTGGGAACTAGAACCACTGGAGATGCCCATGCACTTTCAGAGGGGCGGATTACACCCATCTGTAACATATCCTGGATCTCCCGTTCTATAGCAGTTTTAGCTTGATGAGACACCCGGTAAGGTTGGACCCTAATTGGGTGAGCATTACCTGTGTCAATGGAGTGGTATGCCCGTTCAGTCAGTCCTGGGGTGGCTGAGAACGTTGGCGCGTAGCTAGTGCACAGCTCCTGGATCTGCTGTCGCTGCATACGCCCAAGGGTCATGGAGAGGTTCACCTCTTCCACACCACCAGCACATTTCCCTTCGTAGTAGACACCTTCAGGCCACTCAGCATCATCTTCTCCCTGGGCTGTAAACTGACAAACCTTTAATTCTCTGGAATAAAAGGGCTTTAGAGAATTAATATGGTACACCTTAGGCTTTCGGTTGGAGGTGGGGAATGCTATGAGATAATTAACAGCTCCCAGGCGCTCCTGGACCATGAATGGCCCTTCCCACGATGCTTCCATTTTATGGGCCTGGAGCGCCCTTAAGACCATGACCTGGTCTCCTACTTTGAAGGAACGCTCTCTGGCATGTTTATCATACCAGGCTTTTTGCTCTTTTTGAGCATCCTGTAAGTTTTCTTTAGCAAGGGCTAAAGAGGTTCGGAGGGTGTTTTGTAGGTTGGTTACAAAGTCCAGAATGTTAGTTCCTGGAGAAGGTGTAAATCCCTCCCATTGCTGCTTCACCAACTGCAATGGCCCCTTAACCTCACGGCCATATACAAGTTCAAATGGGGAAAACCCTAAACTGGGATGTGGTACAGCTCTGTAGGCAAAGAGCAACTGCTGCAACACTAGGTCCCAATCATTGGAGTGCTCATTTACGAATTTACGTATCATGGCCCCCAAAGTTCCATTAAACTTCTCCACCATGCCATTTGTTTGATGGTGGTAAGGAGTGGCAACCAAGTGATTTACCCCATGAGCTTCCCAAAGGTTTTTCATAGTTCCTGCCAGGAAATTAGTCCCTGCATCTGTGAGGATGTCGGAGGGCCAACCTACCCTGGCAAAAATGTCTGCTAGTGCCTGGCATACACTTTTAGCCCTGGTGTTGCTTAGAGCTACTGCTTCCGGCCATCGGGTGGCAAAATCCATGAAAGTCAGTATGTACTGCTTTCCTCTGGATGTCTTTTTCGGAAAAGGACCCAGAATATCCACAGCTACTCGCTGAAATGGAACTTCAATGATGGGGAGTGGTTGTAGAGGGGCTTTGACCTGGTCTTGGGGTTTTCCCACTCTTTGGCACACCTCACAAGACTGGACATAGGTAGAAACATCCTTGCCCATTCCCTCCCAGTGGAATGAGCCCCCCAAACGGTCTTTGGTCCTGTTCACCCCAGCATGGCCACTAGGGTGATCGTGGGCTAAGCTCAAGAGCTTGGCCCGGTATTTAGTTGGAACTACTAACTGTCTCTGAGGATGCCAGTCTTCCTGGTGTCCACCAGAAAGAGTTTCCTTGTATAAAAGTCCTCTTTCTACAACAAACCTGGATCGATTAGAAGAGCTGAGAGGCGGTGGGTTGCTCCGTGCCGCCGTCCAAGCTCTCTGGAGGCTTTCATCTGCTTCCTGTTCGGTCTGGAACTGTTCACTTGATGCTGGGGACATCAGTTCCTCATTGGATTGTGGACCTAGGCTTGGTCCCTCTGGAAGCGATATAGGGGATGGAGCTGTTTCTGTTGACTGTGAACCGCTCTCCGCTGGTGCACTAGGTTGGGATTCAGGCTCCGGCTGAGCCTCTTGTGTAGGGTTATCGGCTGCTGCCAGTTCAGGTTCGGTGGGGCCCTCTGGTGTTGAGGTTGCAAGTACTGGATTCAGTGCTGGCACGGGGTCTGGTGTTGGTTGTTCGGCTGGTTCCGGTTCTGGGACTGGTTCCGTCTGGGTCTCTGGGACTGGATCCACTACTGCTGTTGCAGACATTGGCCTGGGGTCCGGGTCCATCACCTCTGACTGGGTCCTGATAGAAGTTTCCGGAACAGAGCTAGGCCTCACGGCTTGTTTAGCCTGGCTGCGGGTGACCATTCCCACCCTCTTGGCCTGCTTCACATGATTGGCCAAGTCTTCCCCCAACAGCATGGGGATGGGATAATCATCATAGACTGCAAAAGTCCACATTCCTGACCAGCCCTTGTACTGGACAGGCAACTTGGCTGTAGGCAAATTGAAAGAGTTGGACTTGAAGGGTTGAATCGTCACTTGGATCTCTGGGTTGATTAAATTGGGGTCCACTAAGGAAGCATGGATAGCTGACACTTGTGCTCCGGTGTCCCTCCACGCGGTGACCTTCTTCCCGCCCACACTCACAGTTTCCCTCCGCTCCAAGGGTATCTGGGAGGTATCTGGGCCTGTGGACCTCTGGTGTGATTCCGGTGCAATGAACTGTAATCTGTTGGGGTTCTTGGGGCAGTTGGCCTTTACATGCCCCAGCTCGTTACATTTAAAACATCGTCCAGCTGACGGGTCACTGGGGCGAGGAGGGTTGCTGGAGAACGGGGTGGCAGGACGATAAGGGGTCTGGAGGGTTCTTTGGGAGGTAGGTGGGGCCTTGGGCAGCCCCCGGTAATAGGGTGTGGTCTGGGGTGGTCCCTTCTGGTCTCCGCTCCAACTGCGACCAGTTTTCTTCTTCTCTGCCACCTCCACCCATCTGGCTCCAGTCTCTCCTGCCTCGATTACAGTTTTGGGTTTCCCATCTAGGATGTATCTTTCTATTTCCTCAGGAACACCCTCTAAGAATTGTTCCATTTGCATTAGGAAGGGCAAATTTACTGGAGATTCAACACTTGCTCCTGATATCCAGGCATCCCAATGTTTCACAATGTGGTAGGCATGTCGGGTAAATGACATGTCTGGTTTCCACCTTAGGGCTCTGAACCTCCGACGAGACTGCTCGTGTGTTATCCCCATTCTGACTCTCGCCTTGGATTTAAACAGTTCATACTTGTTCATGTGTTCTTTAGGCATTTCAGCTGCCACCTCAGCTAAGGGTCCACTGAGCTGCGGCCTCAGCTCTACCATGTATTGGTCAGTAGAGATGTTGTACCCAAGGCAGGCCCTTTCGAAGTTTTCTAGGAAGGCCTCAGTATCATCGCCTGCCTTGTAGGTGGGGAACTTTCTGGGATGGGAAGTGGTACTTGGAGAAGGATTACTAGGGTTTGTTGGGATATTCTGCTGAGCCTTTATCTTCTCCATCTCCTCCACATACTTCCTCTCTTTTTCCTTCTCCTCCAGTTCTTTGTCCCTCGCTTCCATAGCTCTCCTGTGAGCAGCCGCTTGGTGTTGTTCTGCTTCTCTCGCTGCCTCCCTTTCTTGTTCCTTCTTCAGCTGCATGAGTTCTATCTGTCTTTCATGTTCCCTTTGTCTTTCCTCAGCCTGAAATTTGGCTAATTCGAGCTGTAGTCGAGCCGCGGATTTTGCCATTCTAACCTCTCTGTTTTTAACTAACTTTACACCCGAGGTTTAGAAATAAACAAACAAAACTTGGCTGTAAAATTTTGCTGTGCTGGAATAGAATACCTATTCTCTGATAGTGATTGTCAGCCTACAGAAAAAGACAATTCCCTTGTCTCTGCTCTGGGCCCAAATTAAAGCAAAAAACCTCCAGCTACTTGGAAACCTGCTTACCCAGCCCAAAGAAAAAAAAAATTCCCTTTCAAACCTGTGCTCCTTGTAAAACAAAAAAATCAAAATCCAAAAAAAAAACCCCTGCCACTTTTGTCTCCAGGCAAATGGGTAGAGCACACACCCCCTATTTACTTTTAGGAAGGAAAAAAAACAAAAAACAAAAAACCTCTGGGTTGGAAGACTGTGAATTTCCCTGCAGGAGTTAAGTACCCTGCCTCCAGGCAAAGAAAACCTGCAATTCACAAGATAATCCCCTTTTGTCTCTGCTTGGCCACAAAGCAGAGAAAAACAATCTGCTTTCAGTTTCAACTGCTTTCCAAAGGAAAAAAAAAAATTCCTTTTTAAAATCTGTATTTCTAGTTCAAAAAATCTCAACTGGATCTCAAAACGATTTCAGGTTAATCCCACCACTATGCCACCATGTCAAGGTTCCTCCCCCACTCTGAACTCTAGGGTACAGATGTGGGGACCTGCATGAAAAACCTCCTAAGCTTATCTTTACCAGCTTAGGTCAAAACTTCCCCAAGGTACAAAGTATTCCACCCGTGGTCCTTGGAATGGCCGCTACCACCACCAAACTAATACTGGTTACTGGGGAAGAGCTGTTTGGACGCGTCTTTCCCCCCAAAATACTTCCCAAAACCCTGCACCCCACTTCCTGGACAAGGTTTGGTAAAAAGCCTCACCAATTTGCCTAGGTGACTACAGACCCAGACCCTTGGATCTTAAGAACAATGAACAATCCTCCCAACACTTGCACCCCCCCTTTCCTGGGAAATGTTGGATAAAAAGCCTCACCAATTTGCATAGGTGACCACAGACCCAAACCCTTGGATCTGAGAACAATGAAAAAGCATTCAGTTTTTTACAAGAAGACTTTTAATAGAAAATAGAAGTAAATAGAAATAAAGAAATCCCCCCTGTAAAATCAGGATGGTAGATATCTTACAGGGTAATTAGATTCAAAAACATAGAGAACCCCTCTAGGCAAAACCTTAAGTTACAAAAAAGATACACAGACAGAAATAGTTATTCTATTCAGCACAATTCTTTTCTCAGCCATTTAAAGAAATCATAATCTAACACATACCTAGCTAGATTACTTACTAAAAGTTCTAAGACTCCATTCCTGGTCTATCCCTGGCCAAGCACAGCATACAGACAGACACAGACCCTTTGTTTCTCTCCCTCCTCCCAGCTTTTGAAAGTATCTTGTCCCCTCATTGGTCATTTTGGTCAGGTGCCAGCGAGGTTACCTTTAGCTTCTTAACCCTTTACAGGTGAGAGGAGCTTTCCCCTGGCCAGGAGGGATTTCAAAGGGGTTTACCCTTCCCTTTATATTTATGACAATCACATTGGTAGAAGTGCAGGTGAACGAGCCTCTGATAGTGTGATCTTGGATCGTGCGGTGTGGTCTGGATGAAAGCTGTAGGCATGTAGGTAGGAATAGCGGTCAGCAGGTTTCCGGTATAGGGTGATGTTTATGTGACCATTGCTTATTAGCACCGTAATGTCCAGGAAGTGGATCTCTTGTGTGGACTCGTCCAGGCTGAGGTTGATGGTGGGATAGAAATAATAATCTACAATGATCTTTGTTTTGACACTTTTTCTTCCCTTAATCCTTTTGGTACCATTTGTCAAAAGCTTCCTGCCACGAAGATTTCAAACAAATATATGTTCTGACAACTTACTTAGGATATTTTTTTATAAACAGTCCTGGTATCAGACTAAGTCCATGTTACCTTTCTCGTATTGATAGGCTACCGGTGTCTTCATTATTTATTTCCATTCATTTTAAAAGCCTGTCTGTCAAGACACGTATCCTTCTTTGGAATGACTAAAGACTGAAGACAATAGTAATTAAGATTCTTTCTTCTTGGCTTGTTTGATTAAAAATCTTGATTTTCTTCTTTATTTACCAAGAATTCCTTCTATATTTCAGCTCACTAATTGTCAAGGCTTGCTAGGCTGGCACTGCTTCCCTTTGATTGAAGGATAATATTCAGTGGGAAGAAACAAAACAGAGAAGAAAAAGCTGGGCACTGATGTAGCAGGCATTGTTTAATTTGGCTCTTTGGGGCCTACCACAAATCCTCCTCATTCTGTGCTGTTGTAAAGATTACAAGTCTGGAAACAAGCAAGTGAAGAAAGGAAATTTCATTTCTGGTTATTTAGTTTTTTACGCAACGGATGACATGCACTTTTCTGAGCTTCTGCCTTTGCTTGATTAGGTAGCTGTTAAGTCTGTGGCTTTATCTCTTTGATCTGATGGCTTCATAATATTGATTATATTAAAAACACACCTGTGAGGGCCGTACATGCATTCATGTGAACAGAAACAAAGAGCAAAACAAAACATTAGGGCTGCACATTGAACTGTAAGGTGAAATGAAATTAGCAAATGGCCCTTTATTAGCACCAAATTATACATCCGGTTTTCAAACAAAAGAAGGAACAGAAACCATTTAAGTATTCATACTCTGGCCTGTGTGCTTGAATTCAGAATTTGTCAGCTTTGAATGAAAAACACTTTACCTTAGCATGATGTGATAAAAACATTTTTGGCAGACTGTACTCAGACAGATTGTGGTGATTCTCTCCCTCAGCAGCAGGATCCAGAAAAGTGTGATTGTTTTCTCCCCTGTAGAGGTTCACCCCCCCGAAATGCCGAGGGAGGGTGAGTTGAACCCCTTAGGACTCTGTGAGTTGATACCTTGCTTTTCTTGCCCCCCTTCCACAATTCCACATACAAGAGCATGTGCAACGTAGGAGGAGAGCAAGAAGAGCATGTGCAGGGGTTAAGAGAAGCCCAGAGGTAGTCCACTGCAGCCACAACAGGAGTATCAGGAGTCAGAAGACAAAGGGCTAGTGATTCCTGGCAAGGGCAAGGTGAATGATTGGGCTCCCCCTACCACAAAGCAGTGAGTGGATGCCCCCTTGTGGAGGTGCTGTCTGGGCTCCCCATACCATACAGAAGTTCTTGTTGCGGGCTTGCTGGGGAGCAGTGTCCACCCACTGCAGAGTGAGAGAGGTCTGACAGAGTGTGGGGCAGTCCATTGTGGCAGCTAGTAAGGAACCACCTGGATAAGTGGGCCACACTGGCTGAGCTCCTCCCATCATCGAATTGTGAATGTGGCACCTGGGAGAAGGGTGTGTCTGTGCTTCCTCCACAGACATAAAGCTGTGAGGAGCAGGAAGGAGAATAGGGGAAGAGTTTGGAATTTCTGACCTGGGATTCTGCAGCTCCTAGTGTCCAGACATTGAAGAGCAGGCAAGAAACCCTATTATCATCCTGCAGGCAGGAGGGGTAAGGATGCAGATGGGATGGTGAGCATCACCACACCCAGTAGAAATAAGCGAAGCTGTGGCAAAGAGCAAGTGGCTGTGGCTAAGAACAAGGCCAATACTGGGAAACAAACATTTGGGAAACAGAGACATGGCTCAAGATAGCTGTAGCTAAGAAACTGAGGCACCACTCGGGGTAATTGTGGTCAAGATTCCAGCAGAAATTGGGGACCAAAATTGAGGAAACTGAAGCCCAACCTAATGTGGCTGTGGCCAAGATTCTAGTGGAAATTGGGAAAACTGGGGTAGCCCTATATTGCTGCATCTAAGAGACCAGCCAAAATTGGGGTAACTGAGACATGGATTCTCTGATACTTGTGCAGAAACCTTGAGGCTGTGGCCTATAATAAAGGACCCTTTGCAGTTGGTGGTCATGGATATTGGGGGATATCTCGGTCAACCGAACCTGACTGACAGCACACAAAGATTGCGCAGAGAGAGGAAGCTGTCCTTAAAATGGGGATATGGTTTCCTTGTACACACAGAGCCCAGAGACTGACTCCCAGATGCCATAACAGGGGGAAAGGCATATATATTTTCCCCACCTCACTGTGGGTAATTGAGGCCCAAGTGTCACAGCTTTGATTAAGACCAGCTTTGCATGTGGTAGGCCATCTAGATACACTCTTATTTGCAGCAAGCGTGGAGTCAAGAGAAGATACAAGCCTGTTGAATTCATTGTATGATAGCTGGTAGGTTAGGAGTACTGCCAGCAAACAAAAGAGATGCCCTTCCCCCATTATCTCTGCTCCCCAAAGGCTTGCTTGTTTGGAGCCAAGTCAGAGACATGCAGTTATCTCTATTCACTATAATACTCTGGCAGGATTGTAGCAGTTGGCTAGGATGACATTCAAGAAGATTAATTTGGAAGAACTACAAGCTTGGTCATCTTCAATTACACACTCTAGGTCAACAACAACCTGGGGATGGTTCACACTTAACAGTTGGTTGCCACCTCCATAATGGCCAGACTCAATTTATTGAGGAAAAATTAAGAGTTAAAGGGTTTTTTGGGTGTTGGACAACACGTTAGTCAGTGCAACAGCGTTTTCTTACAGGGAAGATTGGACCTGAAAGTTGTATTGCTTATTGGAGCTGGGAAGGGATGGGAGCATAACCCTGTGGGAACTCTTTCCTGGCTTAGTGGCAGTCACTATCTGCAAGAATGAAGCCAGGGATGAGAGAGGTGATTCAGGCAGGAATACACATTGGTAATGGTCAATTCTTCAAGTTAGTCAGAGTATGAGGTGTGTGGAATTTGACAGTTGGTGTAGGGAACCAATGCAGAGCCCATTAGGGTACAGCAGAACCTTGAGAAGTCTGGTTCTTTATTGACTAATTTTGTCTTAATGTAAAGCAAATATCACCGTGACCATTCAGATATTTATTGGGGATGCTAAGGAATTTACTGTACTTTTCTATTAGGGTAAATAAGGAGTTTGGCAAGGAAGGATTTAGATAGGGCTTTGGAATTTGGGGATCTGCAGGAAAGAACTGACACCCTAACTCTGAGTGCCAAAAAATAATTAAGGGATGGCAAGATTGGTCATAATACTCCGAGAGTGTAGGGAATCTAGGGTTGGTTTCAGGGGTGGTCTCTAGCCGGGTTAATAATGGCTTCAGTAAGGAAGGATTTAGACAGGGCTTTGGAATTTATGGATCTGCAGTGGTGAGAGACCTCTCACCCTGACTGTGAGGGTCAACAGTGCAATTAAAGACAGCAAGAAAAATCACACTATTACAAGAGTGAGGAGAGGCTGGGATTTGCCCAGCCAATGCAGTACAGACTTGAATAGTGTAGGTGTCACTTGTTATTCACAGGGAAGACAATTACTTTGGAGAAAGTAATTTTGGTTCATGGCAATGTCAAAGAATGTGTATTGCTGAGATTCCTCTGGTGAATTCATTCAGGATTGCATTGGTTACATCCACAGCATGGCTTGGAATGGAAGCCCAATAAATCAAGTATATCAAGGGTGGTATTCAAATATATATATAGGGCTGGAGTCCCCTATTAAGTAGGAGAATTCAGTGGTTTATGTGCTAAACTCTTCAGGTTTATCCCTTCCTTCAGAACCATGTGAATGGGCACAGGAGTTGCTGACTAGATATGTGAGCATAATATTATGCATTTGGCCCACAGGTTTACTGCGGAGCCTCAATGACGATGCCACACTTATAGAGGGGTGCTACACAGGAAGCAAAGGTCATGAGTCAATGTTTGGCTCTCCAGTTCCCTTGGAGATTCAGAGCAAGGCTTTCGTGGTGAGGCAAATCTGAGTTGTCATGGTAGGCGAGACATGCTCTGAGACCAGGCGATGGACTTCTGACACTTTTTGTACACCTAGATTAAAAAAACAGTTTGGATTTTGTTAGTGGGCTGACTTAATCATTGGATTATAGATAGGTTTAGGGTAGATCCAGGACCTTTCACTGGGGTGACTGTAAACTGGTCTGAAATGCTGTAGTGGAAGGTATTCAGAAGATCCATCAGCCCTCCATGGCATGAGAAGGCCAGAAGATGGAGAGATCTACCTCATCATCCCCAGAGAACTCAGATAGTGATTATGATTTATCCCACACTCAATTAAAAATAAATCAATAAATCATAATCACTATCTGAGTTGTCTGGGGATGATGAGGTAGATCTCTCCATCTGAGGAGTGGATATATTTTGACAGATGTTAGGGTGGGAACAGTTTACAATCTGGGAACCTAGATGGGGATTGGGTGAGAATGTAGTCAGACTAATTGTTGGAACTTCTTTGTGGCAATTAAGACAACTGCAGATACTTGTTACAGTTCACTGATAAACAGAAGTTGTAAGTGCATTTAGGAGGAGGCATCCTCTAAGGAAGCTGGAGAAAGGGGAGTTGTGTGAAATGGGCTGGCTGGGACCAGTTCTGGGAAGGGAGAAGGCTGATGGCAGCCTCCCGAATAGGTAGAAAAAATTAAGGAATGAATGATGACCTAAACTGTACAATTTATTCCCAGGTATTCCCAGATATGTTAAGTGAATAAGGATGGGGCTTCATTAAACCACACGTATTGCATATTGCCTTTATTCCTGCACAGCTGGACAATTAGCTTATCCTTGTAGGTTGAAATGTTGTTTCCTCTGGCTAGAAGTACTGAAGTAGATTTACTGATGTGCTCAATAATAAAGAATTGATCATCCTGCCCCGATTCATGAGCAAGTTTGCTAATCTCCCACAGGCACATGTTTAGATAGTGGGTTTTAATTTTCTTAATCTCTGCTTGCATTCTAAGCTACAAAGCAATATAAAGAAAGTTGTTCTAACATTTGTTTTGCATAGCTTACAGTCTTTTAGCTACCATGAGAGGTGGTACCTGAATATGGAAGTGCTAAAATTGACTTGCTAGGATTTGATTCTGAAACCACTGGAATCAAAGGCCTGTTTCTAATGGTGTGGGTTTTTACTTTTCAGTCACTCCATTGCTTATTAGTTCTGCCCACTGACACTTCAATCTGTTCAGTACAAAAACTGTTCTGGGCAAATCTATTTGGATAAAGCAGGAACTAACTCCACTCTTTGCTTGGCCTGTCATGCAAACCCCACTTTTTTTTTTTCATTTCAAAAAATTAGTTTAATTTCTCATATTCTTCTGCATGTCATGGCTTTGGTCAAAGCTGAAATGGAAATAGTATGAGAAAAGCTATTTCTGTAGCATTACCAAATTAGTCCAAACCAGAAAAGTACAGATAATAAAACACATCTAATGCAGAAAAGCAATGCAGTAGCATCTGTGACTTAAGAGGCCAGTAGATACAGATAATTTCTTTTTTCTGAACTGACTATAGTGCTAGACTGAGAGTTCTGGAGACTGAAGTCTTGTGTTTAGCTACAGAAAGAGTTCTCTCTTTATTGCTTCTTATATGGGTTCCTAGTACATGGTATCTAATATCTGGACACTAGATAATGCATGTTTTTCTATGCTGGGCCAGTCAAAGTGCCTCAAATCTATCCTGGTGTGAACAATTCTTTGCATTCAGGAATAATAAAGATAATCTTGCACTTGCATTATTGCTCAGACTAATTTGATATCTCTTTTTCAAGTTTGGTTGATAAAGTAATAGTGTTGATGTAATATACTTAGGCATCTGCAGGACATTTGACTTGGTATCTGTGACATTTGTTAGAGGGCTTATTCCTTCACCCACTTACTTCCCTGGTCCTTCTCGCATGAACAGAGAGCAACAATACCCGAAGTCCAAAGGTGCAAACAATTCGATGTTTATTGGGGTGAACTTCCAGCAAGCATGATTCCAGTTTCCTTCCTTAGTATCCTCCTTCCCAGCTCTGACACCACAGAGCCTTACACCTGTGTCCCTGTTCCCATTCCTACCCTTAGCCAAACATGATTCCAACTTCCTTACTCCCATTCCCTTCTCCCATTTCCCCCTTTAGCAAAACATGATTCCAATTTTCTTACCCCCATTCCCTGTTCCCATCTCACACACCCACATGCCCACCCACACCCACATGCTCACCCAGTCACTTCCTCATTGACTACAGATTATATAGTAAAACTTGAGTTCTGCTTAGCTATACCTTAACCAATCATTTTCCTGAAATTTAACTAACCAATCCTAACATATTGTAACATGATTATGTAACCAATTATATCCCACCACCTCAATTAGTTTACACCCAGCAAAATTAATTATACAGCAGACAGGAACAATCACAGAACCAGACAGAGATTATACAGACAAACAATAGCAAAGTGGGAACTACAATGACAAGACAACACAGAAGTGAGGATTTCACATCCCAGCTATTGATAAGTGAGTTCTTGCCAGACAGGATGCTATCAAACTAAGTTTCCTTTTACATTTTCTAGGCACTTCCCTTTCTCTGGAGGTGATAGGAATACAATCCTGTCCTGATAGTGCCTAACAGCCCAATAGCACCTTATTTCAATGTGACTAGTTTGGAATGTGAGGATGTGACCGTTCGCTTCCCAGCTTATGGCTGCCTCTGCTGCTTAGCCAAAGGCCTGAGCCTAAGCACAGGGCCACAAACTGTCACAGTAAGAGAAAGCCCTTACACTGGCAGACAGTGGTTTTGATTCTTTCTTTTATACCTCTATCACTAGCCAAGTGATAAGAATACACCTAAATTCTTAGAGTACAGGCCTTTGCAGACAGGCCTGAATATCTATATCCTAACAACATTTCCCAGGGATACCCAATGTTGTGAGGCACCTCCCCACCTCCTCCTATTAGCATGAGGGAGGCTTGTCTGTGCCTGCTATGGATCAACTCCCTGAAATCATCAGATGCTGTCACCACAAGTACTGCTTTCCAACAACCTCCAAGTGTGCCTTTGGAGTACTTGGCCCCTGTTCCACTGATGCTCACAGAACTCTCAGATTCACTATTCCCAAAGGAATAATACACATCAGCTTGTAAGATTCAACTTGATTGCCCTTTTACTTACTTACTTACTTACAGCACTTAGATATATGTATAGTGAAAACAAGACTGAGTTTATTATCAAAGAACAGAGATTCAAATGATAGTGATAATTTTGGAAACAAATGGTTACATATCAAACAAAATCATAACACACTCTTTAGAGCCTAAATTTAACTAACAAGGCATTCCCCTATTTCCTTTTCCTCAGCATTTTCAACCAGTTTGTCTGAGATCCCTTCTCATAATTTCAAGCTCACTGGTGGCTTGTCTTCACAGATTGAAGGAATGAAGGTATACCTCCACAATCCTCAGTTATCCCCCCCAGAAAATGCATTGTCCTTACATGTCAACAGGGTTCTCTCCTGCTAGTTCACTTCTTCCTGTAAATTCTCTCTCTGAATCTTTCACAATCCTTCATTAGCATTCAGCTCAGACTGTAAATGGATGAACAGTGTGAACCATACAATACTTGATTTACATGTAAATAGACCAGTAGATAAACATTTCTTGCCTGAATTAAAATCTGCTTTTCACCTTTTTGGTGACCAATCCCTAGATTCAGAGCTTAAGATCACAATTTTCAATATATATATACATACGTCCTTATGCAACATCTCTACATGTGATTTGCAATGATTACGCTGACTAGTGTGATACAGGCTTTCATTATAGACCACAAAGGACATGCTTTTAGTAAACCTGGGGATCTATATATCACTATGTACACCTGTGCCTTCTGCCAGTTGGCATCCAGAGGTTCTTGGGTCACAGCATCACTTAAAATGTTGATTGAAAAACTAGACCAATACAAAATTAACATAGCGCACATTAAATAGGTTAAAAACTGACTAACTCATAGGTCTCAATATAGCTGTAAATGGGGAATCATCATCAAATGTGAGTGTTTCCAGTGGGGTCCTCCAAAGATCAGGTCTTGACCCTACTCTATTTAGCAGTTTGATCAAAGACCTGGAAGAAACCATAAAATCATCACTGATAAAGTTTGCAGCTAACACTCCCCTAATTGTTGTGTCAAGTAACAAAGAGGACAGGTCACTGATACAAAGTGTTCTGGGACACTTGGTAAGCCGGACATAAGCAAATGATACTTGTTTTAAATATGGCTAAATGTAAATGTATACAGAATGGTGGACTCTATTTTGGGAAACAGTGACTCTGAAAATGATTTGGGGTGGGTGGTTGATAAGCAGGTGACCATGATCTCCCTGTATGACACCATGGCCAAAAGGGCTAATGCTATCCTGGCATGAATAAACAGAGGAATCTCCAGTAGGAGCAGAGAGGTCATTTTAGCTCAATATATGGCACTGGTGCAATGGCTGTGTCCAGTTCTGATGTCCAAAATTCAAGAAGGATGTTGATAAATTGGAAAGGGTTCAGAGAAGAGCTGCAAAAATGATTAAAGGATTAGAAAACATGCCTTATAGTGATAAACTCAAGTTGCTCGATCTACTTACCGTAATAAAGACAAGGTTGAGGGATCACTTGATTACAGTCTATAAATACCCATATGTGCTGTATACATACCTACATTTAATAATGGGCTCTTGGGTCTAACAGAAAAGGTACAACATGATCCAATGGCTGGAGCTGAAACTAGTCAAATTCAGACTGTAAATAAGGCATACTTTTTTTTAACAATGAGGATAATTAACAACTTGAACAATTTACCAAGGGTCATGGTGGATTCTCCATCAGTGGCAATTTTTAAATCAATTGGATATATTTTTAAAGGTATGCTCTCGTTGAAAACAAATGATTTTGGAGACAGATTTCAAGAGGTCAGTCTAGACTATCACAGAGGTACCTTCTGGCCTTGGAATCTATGAATCCAAGAACTTCAAATCACTCTACATACCTGTATCCCCTTGCACCTCTTTTAGGATTAAGCAGTGAGAAAAACATGAATATCCTTCTGGACACATGAGCACAAACTCACATTTACCTCCGTCCAAGGCAATGAAAAAACAGAAGGAAATCCATATCTAAATTTGACTTGAACAGTCTAATTCAAGGAATACCTAGGGAACACTAGCCTCCGCATCTGGATGGAAGAGCATTACAGCTCCCTGTGCTTCTTCCCCTAAATATAGGGGAATGAAATCCTGTCTCCACTGAAGTCAAAGTCAAAACTCCCATTAACTTCAATAGGTTTAGGATTTTATCCTGAATAATTATATTTAGAAGCGTTCCTATAAAGCGACAGATATTACAAAAATAAACAAACACCACTTACCCACACCACACACATAGTACATTAAAAAATAGCCCACAGCAACCCAGAGATGCAATTGCAGGATAGCAGTCAACTGCAGTTGCAGGGTAGCAGGCTGGGTACTACTGTGGCAAAATTACCAATTTCATTATAAATCTAATAGCACACAGCTTGCAGGGCTTGGCGAATATGGGTCACAAAATTCCAGCCTACAGTGTTTTGTACAAATTCATTGGTATGAGATCAACCCCCACTTCTCATGGATATTTTGGTTTATGCAGAATTATGGTTAACAGATTTAGGCTTATATTTACATGTCTGAGTTGAACCAGAAACCTATTTTCATTTTGGTTCAGATATCTACCTTAGATATTCACATTGCCCTATCTGTAAAGCAATTTTGATACCAAGAATATAAAATGTGCTATAGAAAACCAAAATGAATCCCATTATTTCTGAAGTACTGCAGCCTAACCGTGTGTTTCGGGTTACTTTAGTGGTACAGCACAAGTGCTTCATGATACCAAGCAGGAGATTTGACTGTGCGACCTAAGCTCAGAAGCTTACTTTCCTGGGAGAGTGCCAAAGGTGGCACTTATACCTGCAGGAGAGGGAGGATTCTGAGATTCTGAAACAGTTCCTATCATTGAACTGAGAGCCATTCGGTTGAAAATGTTTCATAGACCAAAGGAGGCAAAGAGGCCTGGTAATATAGATAAGCTCTTAGAAATCTTTTATGACTGAAGGAATCCTGTTTCAGATGGTGTGTGAGTGTTCAGGGACTGAGCTATTCTGTTCTTATTCACAGATATTTGATGACTTGGTATTTTTGTTCGAGTGCTCCTTTAAATGTGCTTGGCACATCAGAAACAAACAGAGAGTCTGTTCTGCTCTAAAGAGTATACAGCATACAGTCTGTCTATACTGCAATCATGGGGTATGATTGTAGCTTAAGTAGACATACCTGACCTAACTTTAATCTAGCTAGCTCAGATACTGGAGAAATGAAGCTGCAGCAATGTACACTTCAGGGTGGGCTTTACAAGCCGATCCAGACCCTGGGTGATTATATAAGCAGCTAGCCTGCGCCGAAGCATGAGCCTCTATGTCTTCACTGCTCCGGTACCTGAGCTTGATAGATTATAGCTGGCTCACGTATGTCTATTTGACTGCAGATACACCCTGTGATTGCAGTGTAGACATATCCTTAAATTCATCATGACACATTTAGTGATGCTCATAAGTGGACAAGGAGGTGAAAGGAAGATCATTGTGGCAATCATAGATCACAGTTTCTTAGTGACGCATGTATATCTTGTTAGTTTTCTTACTTGTTTTAATTTTTGTCCTGAGTATTAGTGCTACTGAAAGACTATCAAGGACTTTGAAACACATGAATACAACAAAGCCAGTTGCCAACTGTGTCCACATATCTATTCAGGGGACACCATCATAGGGCATAATCACATCAGCCACACTATCAGAGGCTTGTTCACCTGCACATCTACCAATATGATATATGCCATCATGTGCCAGCAATGCCCCTCTGCCATGTACATTGGCCAAACTGGACAGGCTCTACGTGAAAGAATAAATGGACACAAATCAGACGTCAAGAATTATAACATTCAAAAACCAGTCGGAGAACACTTCAATCTCTTTGGTCACTTAATTACAGACCTAAACCTGGCAATTCTTCAACAAAAAAACTTCAGAAACAGACTCCAATGAGAGACTGTTGAATTGGAATTAATTTGCAAACTGGATACAATTAACTTAGGCTTGAATAAAGACTGGGAGTAGATGGGTCATTACACAAAGTAAAACTATTTCCCCATGTTTATTTCCCCCCTTACTGTTCCTCAGTCATTCTTGTCAACTGCTGGAAATGGCCCACCTTGATTATCACTACAAAAGGTTCCCCCCGGCCCCCGCCTCCAGCTGGTAATAGCTCACCTTACCTGATCACTCTTGTTACAGTGTGTATGGTAACACCCATTGTTTCATGTTCTCTGCATATATAAAATCTCCCCACTGTATTTTCCACTGCATGCATCCAACGAAGTGCGCTGTAGCTCATGAAAGCTGATGCTCAAATAAATATGTTAGTCTCTAAGGTGCCACAAGTATTCCTTTTCTTTTTGTGGATACAGACTAACACAGCTGCTACCCTGAAACCATGAATACAAGTGGATGCCAGGATCCGTAAAGTAATGGAAGATGTGCCAGAGTAAGGACTTTAACATCCTTCTGGGAATGAAAATACCAAAGAAGCCCACCACAGCAGCAGTTAGCTTCAGAAAGAGGAAGTGCACAAAAATGATGAAGCTAATAAAACTGTACAGTCACAAGAGTGAAATGCCTGCAGGCTGTATGGAAACTTTTTAAAAACACCATAATAGATGCTCAAACTATATGCATACCCAAATTTAAAAAAAACCCAACATAGTAAGAATGACCAAAACAGTTCCACTATGGCAAACCAAGAGAGTAAAATAAGTTGTTAGAGACAAAAAAGCATCCTTTAAAAACTGGAAATCAAATCCTAGTGAGGAAAATAGAAAGAAGCATAAATTCTGGCAAGTAAAGTGTAAAAGGATAATTAGGCAGCCCCCCAAAAAGTTTGAAAACCAAATAGCAAAAGACACAAAAACTCACAGCAAAAAATGTTTTAAGTACATCAAAAGAAGGAAGCTTGCCAAACAATGAGTGGGGCCACTGGATGATCACAGTGCTAAAGAGCATTCAAGGAACACAAGGCCACTGTGGAGAAGCTAAATGAATTCTTTTAATCAGTCCTTACTGCAGAGGATGTAAGGGAGATTCCCATATCTGAGCCATTCTTTTTAGGTGACAAATCTGAGGAACTGTCCCAGATTAAGATGTCAGTACAGGAGTTTTTGGAACAAATTGATAAATTAAACAGTGATAAGCTACCGGGAGCAGATGTGGTGTAACTGTGGTACGTAACCTATTGCTTAAATCAGCCTCCAGATGACTGGAGGATAGCTAATGTGACACCAATTTTTTAAAAAGTCACCAGAAGCGATCCAGGCAATTACAGGCTGGGAAGCCTGATTTCAGTGGCAGGAAAAGTTGGTTGAAATGATAATAAAGAACAGAATTATCAGACACATAGATGAACATGATTTCCTGAGGAAACAGCAACAAGGATCTTGTAAAGGGAAATCATGTCTCACCTATTCTTGGGGGGAGGGTCAACATCATGTGGATAAGAGTGATCCAGTGAATATAGTGTACTTCAAAAAGCCTTTGACAAGGTCCTTTACCGAAGGCTTTTAAGCAAAGTAAGGGGTCATGCAATAAGAAGGAAGGTCCTCTCATGGATCAGTAACTGGTTAAAAGACAGTAAACAAAGGCTATGAATGATGAATTTTCAGATTGAAGAGAGATGAACAGCACTGTTCCCTTGGGATCTGGACTGGGAACAGTGCTGTTCAACATGTTCATAAATGTTCTGGAGAAAGGTATAAACTGTGAGGTGACAAAATTTGCAGACAATACAAAATTACTCAAGATGATTAAGTCCAAAGCAGACTGCAAAGAGTTACAAAGGGATCTCATAAAACTGGGTGACGAGACAACAAAATGGCAGATGAAATTCAGTGCTGATAAATGCAAAGTAATGCACACTGGAAAACATAATCCCAACTATACACAGAAGATGATGGGATCTAAATTAGCTGTTACCATTCAAGGAAGATCTTCGAGTCATCATAGATAATTCTCTAAAATCATCACTTGATGATTATCACTTGATGATTACCTGTTCTGTTCATTCCCTCTGGGGCACCTGGCATTAGCCACTGTTGGAAGACAGGATATTGGGCTACATGGACCTTTGGTCTCACCCAGTATGGCCATTCTTATGTTCTTATGTATGTTCTTAACCACTCAATGTACAGCAGCAGTAAAAAAAGCTAACCGAATATTAGGAACAATTTGGAAAAGGGATAGATAATAAGACAGTAAATATCATAATGCCACTATATATGCATGGTAAGCCCATACCTTGAACATTGCTTGGAGTTCTGCATACCCCATCTCAAAAAAAGATATATTAGAATTGGAAAAGGTACATAAAAGGGAATCATGAATGATGTGGAGACAGTTAATAAGGAAGTGTTATTTACCTGTTTGCATAACCCATGATCCAGGGGTCACCCAATGAAATTAATAGGCAGCAGGTTTAAAACAAACAAAAAGAAGTATTTCTTCACACAACACATACTCAACCTGTGGAACTGGTTGCCAGGGAATGTTGTAAAGGCCAGAGCTATGACTGGGTTAAAAAAAGAATTAGATACATTCATGGAGGACAGGTCATAGAATCATAGAATCACAGAATATTAGGGTTGGAAGAGACCTCATGACATCATCTAGTCCAATCCCCTGCTCAAAGCAGGACCAACACCAACTAAATCATCCCAGCCAGGGCTTTGTCAAGCCAGGCCTTAAAAACCTCTAAGGATGGAGATTCCACCATCTCCCTAGGTAACCCATTCCAGTGCTTTACCGCCCTCCTAATGAAATAGTGTTTCCTAATATCCAAACTAGACCTCCCCCACTGCAACTTGAGACCATTGCATCTTGTTCTGTCATCTGCCACCACTGAGAGCAGCCTAGCTCCATCCTCTTTGGAACCCCCTTCAGGTAATTGAAGGCTGCTATCAAATTCCCCCTCACCTTTCTCTTCTGCAGACTAAATAACCCTAGTTCCTTCAGCCTCGTCTGTAAGTCATATGCCCCGGCCCCCTAATCATTTTCGTTGTCCTCTGCTGGACTCTCTCCAATCTGTCCACATCCCTTCTGTAGTGGGGGGACTGAAACTGGATGCAATACTCCAGGTGTGGCCTCACCAGTGCCGAATAGATGGGAATAATCACTTCCCTCAATCTGCTGGCAATGCTCCTACTAATACAGCCCAATATGCCATTGGCCTTTTTGGCAACTAGGGCACACTGCTGACTCATATTCAGCTTGTCGTCCACTATAATCTCCAGGTCTTTTTCTGCAGAACTGCTGCTCAGCCAGTCGGTCCCCAGCCTGTAGCGGTGCATGGGATTCTTCCTTCCTAAGTGCAGAGTTCTGCACTTGTCCTTCTTGAACCTCATCAGATTTCTTTTGGCCCTATCCTCCCATTTGTCTAGGTTACTCTGGACCCTATCCCTACCCTCCATCATATCTACCTCTCCCCCCAGTTTAGTTCATCTGCAAACTTGCTGAGGGTGCAATTAATGCCATCATCCAGATCATTAATAAAGATGTTGAACAAAACCGGCCCCACGACCGACCCTTGGGGCACTCTGCTTGATACCAGCTGCCAACTAGACATGAAGCCATTGATCACTACCCATTGAGCCCGACAATCTAAACACCTTATTGTCCATTCATCCAATCCATACTTTTTTAACTTTCTGGAAAGAATACTGTGGGAGACAGTATCAAAAGTTTTGCTAAAGTCAAGATATATCACATCCACTGCTTTCCCATATCCACAGAGCGTTATATCATCATAGAAGGCAATCAGGTTGGTCAGGCATGACTTGTCCTTGGTAGATCCATGCTGACTGTACCTGATCACCTTCCTCTCCTCCAAGTGCTTCAAAATCGAATCCTTGTGGACCTGCCCCATGGTTTTGCTGGGAACTGAAGTGAGGCTGATCAGGCTGTAGTTCTCCAGCTTCTTTCTTCCCTTTTTTAAATATGGGCACTATATGTGTCTTTTTCCAATCATCCAGGACCTCCCCTGATAGCCAGAAATTTTCAAAGATAATGGCCAACGGCTCAGGAATCACATCAGCCAACTCCCTCAGCACCCTTGGATGCACTAGATCTGGACCCATGGACTTGTGCACATCCAGCTTTTCTAAATATTCCTTAACCTCTAAACAATTTCTAAATATTCTTTCACCACTGAGGGCTGCTCTCCTACTCACCATTCTGTGTTGCCCAGTGCAGCAATCTGGAGCTGCCCTTGTCTGTGAATACCGAGGCAAAAAAAGCATTGAGTACTTCATCTTTTTCCACATCATCTGTCACTATGTTGCCTCCCCGATTCAGTAAGTGTCCCACACTTTCCCTGAACTTCTTCTTGTTGCTAACATACCTCTAGAAACCCTTCTTGTTACCCTTCACATCCCTTGCTAGATGCAACTCCAACTGTGCCTTGGCCTTCCTAATTACACCCCTGCATGCTCTAGCAATATTTTTATACTCCTCCCTAGTCATCTGTCCAAATTTCCACTTCTCGTAAGCTTCCTTTTTGAGTTTAAGCTCACCAAAGTTTCCACTCTTAAGCCAAGCTCATCACTTGCCATATTTGCTATTCTGTCTGCACTTCGGGGTGGTTTGTTTCTGCACCCTCAATAAGGCTTCTTTAAAATATAGCCAGCTCTCCTGGACTCCTTGCCCCCACATATTAGCCTCCTAGGAGATCCTGACCATCAGTTCCCTAAGGGGGTCAAAGTCTGCTTTTCTGAAGTCCAGGGTCTGTACTTTGCTACTCTCCATTCTTCCTTTTTTCAGGATTCTGGACTCAAACATCTCACTGCTGCCCAGGTTGCTATCCATTTCTAAATCCCCTACCAATTCTTCCCTGTTTGTAACCTGCAGGTCAAGAGGAGCACGCCCCCTAGTCGGTTCCTCCAGCACTTGTACCAGGAAGTTGTCCCCAGCACTCTCCAAAAACTTCCTGGATTGTCTGTCCACTGCTGTATTGCTCTCCCAGCAGATGTCAGGTTGATTGAAGTCCCCCATTAGAACCAGGGCATGTGATCTGGAGACTTCAGTTAGTTGTCCGAAGAAAGCATCATCTACCTCATCCTTCTGATCAGGTGGTCTATAGCACATGCCCACCACAACATCACCCTTGTTTCTCTCTCCTCTAAACTTAACCGAAAGACTCTCAACAGTCTTTTCTCCAGTTTCAAACTGGAGCTCTGAGCAATCATACCACTCTCTTACATACAATGCAATTCCTCCAACTTTCCTCCAGTACCTGTCCTTCCTGAGCAGTTTATACCCATCCATGACAGTGCTCCAGTTGTGTGAACTGCCCCACCAAGTTTCTGTTATTCCAATCACATCATAGTTCCTTGATTGTGCCAGACTTCCAAATCTTCCTTCTTGTTTCCCAGGCTTCTTGTATTTGTGTATATGCATCCATCAATGGCTACGAGCCAAGATGGTCAGAGATGCGACCCCAGGCTCTGGGTGTCCTAAATCTCTAACTTCCAGAAGCTGGGAATGGATGACAGGTGATGGATCACTTTTCTGTTCATACTCTCTGAAGATAGGATATATGCTCTCTGTTGGAAGATAGGATACTGAGCTAGATGGACCATTGGCTTGACCAAATATGGCCATTCTTATGTTCAAAGGACTAACGGGCAAGATTGCATGTTTCTATTAGCTGATCCTTGTTTTTTGCCTGATCCACAGTGGTAAGGAAATATGAAATAGAAATGTCTCTCTTGGATACAGTAAGAGGATTTCCAAGAGACAGGAGCAGTCAGTGCCATATTCCATTTTCCAATTTTTTTATACCAAAAATTTGCAGCCTTTCCACTGATTATTTGTCTTCCTGTTTTAGAATTTTGTATGACATTGGGACTATGAATTTGGCAGGATCAAGCCTTGAAATTGCGCTTAGAGTCACGTGAGTTATAATCCACCCTCTAAGAAACAGAACAGAAAATTTGTGAAATAAAAAGGAGTTTCATAGGTCAATTTACATGGGTTAATCAAAGTTTCTGTCTGTTAATTTTACATCCATTACAATTTTATTTTATTTTTTAAAATCTTTGTTTCTTGCATGGCTACCTCATAATATTCAAACCACTCTGCAATTTTATCAGATGCAGGATTTCCAAATTATTTGGTGTCGTCAGATAACATAAGTCCATTAAATGTGTGCATAGTGATCTTTACTTTTGGGATTCTCCATCCAAGCCCTTCAATTTCCCAATACAGCTTTAATAACCAGCAATTTTTTTTTGGTAATTAAGGTTTATGTTGCTAAATCCCTCAAGATTTGCTATAAAGTCTGCTGCTTCTCAAGCAAGTAGTAGCCTCCTAAGAGACACATTGTTGGTGTGAGAGAATATCTTAACCCCAAAACTCTAAAGCCTAGAAGACATGCATCTTTCAATCCCTTATTTCACCCCAAACTTCCTGTAACTCACATTTTTCATCCTTGATAATGAAGGAAGTGAAAGACTAAGTCAAATCAAATGATTTGTTAGAAATCATGCACCTACACTGGCTTGCAACTCATAGAGCATCAAGATGTATGTATTCATGCATGTCTCTTTCTTGTTCAAGGGAAATCGTAGGAATTTTCCTTTAAAATTTGCTAAACAACAGAGAGCAAGTAATTAGCTCTGCCTGATGCACGCTCTTTCCATGGGAACTTGATCTATGTAGCGGGGGGAGCAGGGGAGAGATAGAAAAGAATGCAGCCACAGTTTCTCACTTTGCTGATTTGTACATTTGTGTATTAATAGTTCCCAAGGATGGATTCTGCATTTCTTCAGATGTTTATGTACTGTATTGTAAAAGAATCTGTAAGGTAACATTGCTATGCCACTTTAGGTAAATGTAATGGAGAAGGGTTTTTTTTTTTTTCTTATACACTCATCTGATCTGATATGTTTAAATAGCTCACTCAGACCTACCTAAGAAATGGGAGTTACTGAACTTTCCCTGCACCTCCTTTCCACTCTTCCCAGCTGCTGGTGACATCTGCTGTAATCTGGCCCCAAGCACATATCCACACCTACCTCTCCCTATTAGCATCTCTGTCTCTATTGCATGCTCTATTTTCTTTTAGCTTATTCCTATCCCCTGCTCCACCTCTTTCCTGTTAAATTATTGAACCAGTGGGTTTCAGATGAAGGGAAGAGTTTATGAGTTAGTTACTCTTGTGTACAATTGACTGCATACTTTAGAGCAGCGGTTCCCAAACTTGTTCCGCCACTTGTGCAGGGAAAGCCCCTGGCAGGCCGGGCTGGGCCCTGCCGGTTTGTTTACCTGCTGCGTACGCAGGTTCTGCCAATCACGGCTCCCAATAGCTGCAGTTCACTGCTCCAGGCCAATGGGAGCTGCGGGAAGCAGCACGGGCTGAGGGACATCCTGGCAGCCACTTCCAGCAGCTCCCATTGGCCTGAAGCAGTGAACCACAGCCACTGGGAGCCGCAATCAGCCGAACCTGCAGACGTGGCAGGTAAACAAACTGGCACAGCCCAGCCCGGCCCACCAGGGGCTTTCCCTGCACAAGCAGAGGAACAAGTTTGGGAACCACTGCCTTAGAGATGTTGATGGAAGTCCACTGTTATCAGAGATAAAAGCAGATTTAGAAAGAGGGAATATATTGATCTCCTAAAATGATGTAGCCTGTTAAACCTTTTAATTTAGCTTATTGCCAAACCACCACTTTGAATAAAAGTTAGAAAAGTCTTCTCATATGACATAAAGCAAAATAAAAAACAAAAATAAACACATTTTATCTCCCAAAGGGTGAAGGGGAGCTATAGGAATCCATTCTTGGAAAAATATTATCTAGGGCTCCAGTCCTGACTTTGATTTAGTAGAACGACTCCCAGCCTGTACAGTTTGCACAAGTCTTTGTAGGACCTGGGCCCAGGGATTTTATTCCTATTTGTTTCTAAGAGTGGCCACCAAGTGGTAAGTGCTTTGCTGTTTAAGTAGTATAAACAGAAAAGACAATATGGTCTCTACCCTGAAGAGATAGTATTCATTGAAGTTTATGTTTAGAGCCTTTCCAAATCACTTTACAAACTAACTAGTTAATAAAGTAAGCCATACATACATTAAAGTAGGTAAATCTTGTCCCCATTTTACAGATGGAGTACCTGAAGCAGAGAGGTTAAGTCACTTGCTGAAAGTAATAAGAGGATTCCATATTGGGGAATGATAACTCAAGAGTCTCCAACTCTCACTCACGTGCTCAGATTGCTGGACTACACTTCTGTAGAAACAATCCCTGTTTTTTTGTGTTTTCCCTTCTGATTGATTTAGCCAGTGTTCTGGTAAAGGAAAAACAAAGGAGATGATCCAAAGCCTCTTGAAATCAGTGGGTGTCTTTTTATCGACTCCATTGGGCTTTGGATAAGGTCAAAAACACAGGCCATGCTTCAAGAACATGCTAAATCTCTTACTAAGTTCCCCCCACCCCTAAGGGCCCACTTAAACATGTGTGTGCATGTGTGTGTAAAGTTATATCCAGATATAGAAACTTCACACATTAAAAATGCTACAAAAGTAAAAATACAGCAAGAATACCTTGGAGAGCCAAGTCATTATACATTTTAGCATTTAATTCCAACTGAGTTTCAAGACCTCAATCATGTTGATTTAAATTTTTTAAAAATCAAGACTTTAGTATAAAAGACCCATGTTATAGTCTGACTTACCTTTTTGCATTCTTCAGTAGAAAGAGTTGAACTTCTGCAAAGAGGAGTAATTATGACAGACACCTTGCAATAGTTTCAGGATTGCAACATTGTAAGGTTTGAAGTATGTCATGTCAAAAATGTAAGAGGAGGCATTTTTTTATAGCCACTTGGCACTTTACTCTTTCATGTGCAGAATGTTAAAAGGAAGAAAATGCACCTGTGTTGCACAACTTGAAAAGAATATTGAAAAATGAATGTTTAATTTTGAGTTTATATCCAGTATGCTAGCTTATGTTTGATAGGTCTGGTTATTGACTGGACAGAATAGTAATACAGGACAGTGTTCTAGGAAGCTGTGCCTGAGTCTGTGATTTGAGGAAAGGGTCAGGGAAAATCATAATTGGACAGATGTTATATCTTTTCAGTGCTGTACCTAGCCATGTTTCTACACCATGCTAGCTGAATTAAATAAGAATATTTCTGGTGCCAGTGACATGGAAGACTGTGCAGCTCTAAAACTCAGATTTGTCAGGTCCTGGGGGCTGAGTATATTTAAATTAATTTGCCCTTCTGAATGGACTGAATACAAATTATATTTTATAAAATATGACATCATGGAAGTATTGAAATACCTGCTATATTTTGTTGATTCAGGAACACTGTATCGAAAAAACATTGGGCTAGTTAACTAGCACATCTCATATTGCAGTGCCAATGCAAAACAATTTCAAGTCAGATATTCCTGCATCTAATACTCAAGAAGAACATCCTGAGTGTTCTTATTTTGCTGATTCCTAGTGGGCAATCTAAAATCTGTACATACATATGAGTTACAGTTTTCCATTTCAGACTTTTCTGGAATTGGATATGTAGAAGAAAATCTCTTGGTATATTGTATAAGGTGTCTCTTTAATGTAGATTAGGAATGGGCAACCTTTGGCATGCGGCCCTTCAGGGAAATCCGCTGGAGGGCTGGGATGGTTTGTTTACCTGCAGCGTCCGCAGGCTCGGCTGATTGCAACTCCCACTGGCCATGGTTTGCCATTCCAGGTTAATGGGGACTGCGGGAAGCAGTGGCCAGCACATCCCTCGGCCTGCACTGCTTCAGCTATATACCTTTATTCAACTATGTTCATTTATTCAACTACTCAGGCATATATAGAGGGAAATAACACAGCAAGGCACAGATTATCCAACAAGTTATTGGAATGTATTGGAGACAATATTTTATTGCAGAAGGTGGAGAAAGATATTATGTTCTTATGTACTAGGGGAGAGGCTGTTCTAGATTTAATTTTGAAAAATAGGAAGGAACCGTTTGAGAAATGGAAAGTGGAAGGCAGTTTGGGTGAAAGTGATCATGATTATAAGGATTGGTAGGTGGGAAAAGAGCACAATAAAGTTAATGGATTTCAAGAAGGGAGACTTTAGCAAACTCAGGATATTGGAAGGTAGGATCCCATGGGAAGCAAGTCTAATGGGGAAAACAGTTCAAGAGGGTTGGAAGTTTTTTCAAAGAGACATTATTAAGGGCACAAGAGCAAACTATCCCAACACATAGGAAAGACAGGAAGTAGAACAAGAGTAGCTACCTTAACTAGGAGATCTTCAATGACCTGAAATGCAAAAGGAGTCCTACAAAAAGTGAAAACTGGTCGAATTACACAAGTATGTATGGACAACAAATAACACAAGTATGTAGGGACAAAATTAGAAAGGTCAAGGCACAAAATGAGATTAAACTAGCTAGACACATAAAGGGTAACAAGAAAATATTCTACAAATACATTAAAAAGAAAAGAAGTACTTAGTACTTAGAGACTAACAAATATATTAGAGCACAAGCTTTCATGAGCTACAGCTCACTTCATCGGATGCATACAGTGGAAAATATAGTGGGGAGATTTTATATACACAGAGAACATGAAACAATGGGTGTTACCATACAGACTGTAATAAGAGTGATCAGGAAAGGTGAGCTATTACCAGCAGAAGAGTGCGGTGGGGGGAGGAGGGGGGGCAACTTTTTGTAGTGATAATCAAGGTGGGCCATTTCCACAACTTTACAAGAACAGTAGGAGGGGAAATAAACAAGGGGAAATAGTTTTACTTTGTGTAATGACACATCCACTCCCAGTCTTTATTCAAGCCTAAGTTAATTGCAAATTAATTCCATTCTTCAACAAAAAAACTTCAAAAACAGACTCCAACAAGAGACTGCTGAATTGGAATTAATTTGAAAACTGGATACAATTAACTTAGGCTTGGGAGTGGATGGGTCATTACACAAAGTAAAACTATTTCCTCATGTTTATTCCCCTCCCACCCCGCAGTGTTCCTCAGACATTCTTGTCAACTGCTGGAAATAGCCCACCTTGGTTATCACTACAAAAGGTTTCCCCCCCTCCGCCCCCCCACTCTCCTGCTGGTAATATCTCACCTTTCCTGATTACTCTTGTTTACAGTCTGTATGGTAACACCCATTGTTTCATGTTCTCTGTATATATAAAATCTCCCCACTATATTTTCCACCATATGCATCCGATGAAGTGAGCTGTAGCTCACAAAAGCTTATGCTCTAATAAATTTGTTAGTTTCTAAGGTGCCACAAGTACTCCTTTTCTTTTTATGCATAGAGACTAACATGGCTGCTACTCTGAAACCTGTTATTATGCAAGGCACTGAATTTAGCTGTATGGAGTGGAAATCTATCAACTTCATGAAAAAACTCGTACAGATACAGACAGACATCATCTTCCTTTCCAAATGCAAACAGATGGAAATAATACCAAAAGTTCTGAAGGTAAAAAATTCATTACAATCAACATACCACACAGACTATGCTGACAGCTTGTGCCACATACTCTCAAAGAAACTGCAGAACCACCTGATCAACATCCTCTACAGCAAACAGGGAAAGATTAAGAATGAGCTCTCAAAACTGGATACTCTCATAAAAAAACAACCTTCCACACAAGCTTCCTCGCGGCTGGACTTTACAAAAACTAGACAAGCCATTTACAACACACACTTTGCTTCTCTACAAAAGAAAATGGACACTAAACTGTCTAAACTACTACATGCCACAAGGCCCTCCTCAGGCCCTACGCTATCAGTAGTCCCAGCTATCTTCAAGACACCACTGACTCCTTGAGGAAACTACAAACCATCGGTGATCTTCCTAAAAACACCATCCTAGCCACTATGGATATAAAAGCCCTCTACACCAACATTCCACACAAAGATAGACTACAAGCCATCAGGAACAGTATCCCCGATAATGTGATGCAAACCTGGTGGCTGAACTTTGTGACTTTGTCCTCACCCATAACTATTTCACATTTGGGGACAATGTATACCTTCAAATCAGTGGCACTGCCATGGGTATCCGCATGGCCCTACAGTATGCCAACATTTTTATGGCTGACTTAGAACAACGCTTCGTCAGCTCTCATCCCCTAATGCCCCTACTCTACTTGCTCTACATTGATGACATCTTCATCATCTGGACCCATGGAAAAGAAGTCCTTGAGGAACTCCACCCTGATTTCAACAATTTCCATCCCACCATCAACCTCAGCCTGGACCAGTCCACACAAGACAGTCACTTCCTGGATCCACTTCCTATGGAGCTAATAAGCGATGGTCACATAAACATCACCCTATACCAGAAACCTACTGACCGCTATACTTACCTACATGCCTCCAGCTTTCATCCAGACCACACCACACAGTCCATTGTCTACAGCCAAGCTCTACGATACAACCGCATTTGCTCCAACCCCTCAGACAAAGACAAACACCTACAAGATCTCTATCAAGTGTTCTTACAACTACAATACCCACCCGCTGAAGTGAAGAAGCAGATTGACAGAGCCAGAAGAGTACCCAGAAGTTACCTACTACAGGACAGGCCCAACAAAGAAAATAACAGAACACCACTAGCCATCACCTTCAGCCCCCAACTAAAACCTCTCCAATGCATCATCAAGTATCTACAACCTATCCTGAAGGACGACCCATCACTCTCACAGATCTTGGGAGACAGGCCAGTCCTTGTTTATAGACAGCCCTCCAACCTGAAGCAAATACTCACCAGCAACCACACACCACACAACAAAACCACTAACCCAGAAACCTATCCTTGCAACAAAGTCCGTTGCCAACTGTGTCCACATATCTATTCAGGGGACACCATCATAGGGCCTAATCACATCAGCCACACTATCAGAGGCTCGTTCACCTGCGCATCTACCAATGTGATATACGCCATCATGTGCCAGCAATGCCCCTCTGCCATGTACATTGGCCAAACTGGACAGTCTCTGTGTAAAAGAATAAATGGACACAAATCAGACCTCAAGAATTATAACGTTCAAAAACCAGTCGGAGAACACTTCAATTTCTTTGGTCACTCGATTACAGACCCAAAAGTGGCAATTCTTCAACAAAAAAACTTCAAAAACAGACTCCAACGAGAGACTGCTGAATTGGAATTAATTTGCAAACTGGATACAATTAACTTAGGCTTGAATAAAGACTGGGAGTGGATGTGTCATTACACAAAGTAAAACTATTTCCCCATGTTTATTTCCCCCCGCTGTTCCCCAAATGTTCTTGTCAACTGCTGGAAATGGCCCACCTTGATTATCGCTACAAAAGGTTTCCCACCCCTTTCCCTCCCAGAGGTAATTATGAGTGGTTCACAGTAAAACTGGAAGGGTATATCAAGTGGGGTTCTGCAAGGATCAGTTCTGGGTCCAGTTCTGTTCAATATCTTCATCAGTTATTTAGGTAATGGCATCGAGACTACACTTATAAAGTTTGCAGAGGATACCAAGCTGGGAGGGGTTGCAAGTGCTTTGGAGAATAGGATTAAAATTCAAAATAATCTGTATAAATTGGAGAAATGGTCTAAAGTAAATAGGATGAAATTCAATAAGGACAAGAGAAAGTACTCCACTTAGGAAGGAACAATCAGTTGCACACATGCAAAATGTGAAAAGACTGACTGGGAAGGAAAGGCTTCTGGGGGTCATAGTGGATCACAAGGAAAATATGAGTCATCAGTACAACACCGCTGCAAAAAATGGAAATATTCTGAGATGTATTAGCAGGAGTTCTGTAAGCAAGACACAAGAAGTAATGTTTTTGCTTTACTCCAGGCTGATTAGGACTCAGCTGGAGTATTTTCTTCAGTTCTGGGTGCCACATTTCAGGAAAGATGTGAACTAATTGGAAAAAGTCCAGGGAAGAGCAACAAAAAATGATTAAAGGTCTAGAAAACATGACCGGTGTAGGAAGACTGAAAAAAATGGGTTTATTTAGTCTGGTGAAGAGAAGACTGAGGGGGGACATGTTAACAATTTTCAAATACATAAAAGGATGTTACAAGGAGGAGGGAGGTAAATTGTTCTTGTTAACCTCTGAGGATTGTGCAAGAAGCAATGGGCTTAAATTGCAGCAAGGTTGGTTTAGTTTGGACAGTAGGAAAAAAAACTTCCTAACTCTTAGGGTAGTTTTGCACTGGAATAAATTGTCAAGTGAGGTTGTGGAATCTCCATCATTGGAGATTTTTAAGAGCAAGTTAGACATGGATGGTCCCTTCCAATCCTACGATTCTATGATTAAGCATAGAAGAACTTGTTGAAGAACACATGGAGTTGTTCAGGGAGGCTCTTGTTACTCAGAAAGGGATTACTGGCAGAATTAACGTGGATCCAGTTGCTAAACCACATTTTTCCAAGCCTAGTCCACTGCCACGTGGCATAAGTTAAACCAAAAACTGGACCAGTTACAGGCAGCTGGTGTTATTGAGCCTCTCCAGTTCTCAGACTGACTGCTTCTATTGTCCCAGTACTGAAATCAGGCAGGAGATGAGGATATGTGGGAGTACAAGTTCATGGTCAACCTCGTGACCAAGGTGGCTATATATCCATTCCCCAGGATTGAAGACCTGTACGCTACCTTATCTGGGGGGAAAACTTTAACAAAAAAATATTTAAGTAATGTGTACCACCAAAACCCTCTGTACAATAAATCTACATCCTACACAACAATCAGTACTCCCTAAACGTTATTTTGTTACAACTGCCTCCCATTCGGAGAGTCATCGGCTCTAGGTATTTTTCAAAGAATGATGGACAATTTTATTCCGAGGCATGCCACATGTCTGTGTATATCTTGATGATATCCTAATTACAGGGGAATCTGAGTGAGAACACCCAAAGTACCTCCTTACTGAACTACTGTCCATTTTTCTAATTGACACAGCACAAATAAAAGAGAGAGTGAGAGAGAGAAAGAAAGAGAAACCTATTTTTGTCTTGAGTGCTGAGAATTGTTACAGATGGCTGGACAGTGAGATTAAGGACAGAGCTCCAACCTTATCACTCCTGAAAGGAATATTCAGCTGTCCTGGATGGGTGCTTATTATTAGGATCCCAGTGACCATGCCTCCAGTAAGTAGACCAGTGATGCTGAAGCTGTTACGTGGAGCACTTCTTAGCATTGTATGCAGGAAGGGGATCACACACAGTTATGTGTGGTGGCTGGAAATGGATTGGGAAATTGAGATTGTTGTGTGGCAATGTGTGATTTGCCAGTCAAGATGCCATGCTCTAACAACAGTTCTTTGCTCCCAGGGGAGAGGCCTCAGCGACCCTTGGCAAGGCTTTATGTGGACTATGCCAGTCCATTGATGGGGAAAATATTTTTAATAATAATTGATGCTCATTAAAAATGAACTCATCCCAGAATTGTGAGAATAAATGACATAAAGCCACTTTTTCCACACACTGTGCCTGAGGTCCTAGCCAATGATTACAGCTTGGCCATACAGTAGATTGGGGCCAATATATTAATATTTATTATAGGCAGTTTAAGACTTAAATTTTAGTGTCCTTATTCTAAGTGTTTGTAATGATGTGACAAGGAAATCACACACCCCTTAGATATTATTTTAAATATTTTCTATTTTATTTTACAGTAGATTTTTTTCTACTCTATGGTATCCGTTGCTAGTATCAGATTTTTAGAACCATTTTGATCTAACAAGGTACTATTGATACCGTAAGTTTGCTTCACTGCCACAGCATATGTTGAGTAGCTCCAAAGTACAGCAGAGCAAATCTCTTGGATGGAATAACATAAGGTAAGATGGGTTTTTATTTAGTTTAATTTGTTTATTTCTTGGGCTAGGGATATATACCATTCAAGTGAGTAGCTATGCCAATTTAAAGTACTTGAAAGTAATTCAAAAACTTGAAATTGATGTACTACCAGTTTGTGAATAGCACGCATATTTTATCCTTGACAGTACTTCCAAATGTAATAAAATAATAGATTTGGATCACATGCTAACTTTCTGCATTCACAAATAATCTTTCTACATTAATATTAGCATCTGATCCAAAAGAAATGCTTTCCTAACAAATACCCGACATATCACAAAGCGCATTCTGCCTATGGGGCCATTACAGGATCCAAGGATCAGTGAAGAAATCCCCCTCAGATGACCTGTTATGCCAACTTTCTGATCCTTTTGCACCACATGAAACTAACTGAAATTCTAATTGAATTCTAATTTAAATGCAAAGTGTAAAGTTAGGTATAGGCTCAAAATGGATTGTTTGTCTCACTGAAGAAGCTGAAGGTGAAAATCCCTTTCATTGTGTATATTTAGAAAAGTTCCATTCTATACAGAGAAGTTCTCATATTTTAAAAAATATATTAATTCAGCTGCCACTTAAAAGTCTGACAAGACCCAAGAAACTCAACTATATCATACCTGCCCTTGGGAATTCCAACTGATTATATCTCCATACCAACCTCATAGCCAAACCCAAAGAAAAAAATGCAGAAATTGGGCTTGTTTTTGGCTTAATTGGCTTGTGAGTTGCTTGTTGGCTAGTTTTTGGCTTGTACCTTGTTGCTTCTTTGGCCTGTAGCTTGTTGCTTCTTTTTTTTTATCAGCTCCCAGCAAGCAGGGGCAGGGGGTGCAAGTAGGGGCAAGGGGCAAAAAGGGACCAGGCGGGGAGAGAGTCAGGGGTGCACAGCAGGCCCACCCCAGTCCCAGACTGCATGCCAGGGGGATCTAGTCACTTAGAGTGTTGGGGTTCTTAGGGATTGGCTTGTTTTGGCCTTGTTTTGAAATGGGATTAGCTTGATTTTTGTCTTTTTGTGAAAGTCGGGGTGCTTATTTACCGCATGAAAGTTGGCAACTGTGCTCATAACAACAATATTATCTTCCCAGAGTTGTAGCCAAAGACTCAATAGCAAAAGAAAATACATTTCTAGTACAGCTGGTTGGTCAGAAATTTTCCAACAGAATGTTTTTCCATCAGAAAATGTCAGTTTGTCAGACGTTAAATATTTTGCATGTCAATACTGAGAAAATTTCATTTAAAGAAATAGAGATGTGTGGTAAGGTTGAAATGTTCCAGTTTGACCTTTTTAGAATGGAGTGTTTTGATTTTCCATTTTGAAATAACATTTTGTTTCCATTTTTTAAGAATTTTATATTATATAAGAATATAAAATGTGACAAGGCAAAATGAGAATGAAAGGTTTCAGTCGGGAAACAAAACATTTCAATTGACCTGGAACTCCCCTCCTCCCTCAAATTTCATTTCATGGGAAATTTCCAAATTGCAGCATTTCCTACAGAATGGAAAATCTGGTTCCTGCCCAGCTCCAGCTTCTAGTGCTCAGTATTCTCACACAGGAGTCCTCACGAACATCATTTCAATCCAATGCTGCCTATCTTTCACATAATTGTATGTAATGGGTATTCACAGTAGGGATCACTATGAATACTGTGGTAATGTTAACTACACACAAATGAAAATTATAAAGATTTAATTATGATAATCTCTGTAGCCAAATACTGATTGTAATTGTGCCTGTTATGTCCAGCCCTGGGTAAAGCACAGTACAGAGCCACCTGGCTCCAGTGGAAGCACTTGGAGATGTGCATCAAGAAGGAGCTTATGCCAGCAGGAGAAGTTAGAGCAGGACCCATCTGCTCTAACTTCTGCAGGTACTGAGGGCTGAAGACCAGAGGGCTAGAATTGATTTTCTGCAGACACCACCTTGCTGTATATATAAGTTCAGCTAGGACATAATGGAGAACTGGGGCCTGTTTCTGCTTCTTGCATCCTCCCATAATGTGTAGCATCAGGGCTGACTGTTGTCCATAATGAAACAATAAATATTACACATAATGTTGGAATATTTTTCCGTAAATGTGACATTACGCACTCTCTGAAACTAGTACGGAAAGTGTCTTCTCCTAAAGCCTTTTAAATTATCCTTTGCAAACTTAGCTCTAAATAACTGTTCTTTGCCATGGAAATGAAATAATTAGTATTTGGTTCTGATTTCATTTTGCACTAGCACGGTATCTTTTGTGAAGTATGAATAACAAATCCCTGTTTTACAGGTTATCTACTTTGTTTCTAAATGGATTAGTTTAAAGAGGAAGTGCTGCTGTATTGGTCCATCCAGTCAATGCTTCTAAACCATTTTGTTTGTTCATTTGTTTCGCTAGTCTATTAGAATTATTTAGACTAGAGTTTATTTCAAGTAAAAGAAGAAGCTAAATCACTGTTTTACATTTTGATTTTTGTTTGTTTCTACAAGACTAACATGTTTGTGCCACATTGTCATCCCTTCTACTATTGTACTTTAAATATTTTAATTTAATTAGTGCTACAGTTACATATCCTGATTCTTGCTCTTTTTGTTCAGCAAATTAGTGGTTGATTATATGTGCCTAAATTGATATGTTATCATACTGATGGCTAATGTGCACTATAATAATTGTTTTAAATTAATAAGTTAAGAATGGTATATATTGTTATGTGTAGTAACTTGTAAATTAATAACAAGGAGTCCGATGGCACATGAAAGACTAACAGATTTATTTGGGCATAAACTTTCGTGGGTAAAAAACTCACTTCTTCAGAAGCATGTATTTACCCACGAAAACTTATGCCCAAATAAATCTGGTAGTCTTTAAGGTGCCACCAAACTTCTTGTTGTTTTTGTGGATACAGACTAACATGGCTCCCCCCTGATACTTGTAAATTAATGTTATTCCATTGTAAAATGAAGTTATAAAGAGGTTATAATTCAGCTCTACGGTATCCATCCAATTATGCTATAGAAACATGGACATGGATTCTGAGTTGAATCCTGATCCTACTGAAGTCAAAAGCAAAATACTGCAGGCCTAATTCTCCATTGCCTTCACCTTGTGTAAATAGATGTAATTTTATGTGCATTATGGAGAAACTGAGTTGCTCTGAGAATCATATCTTTCATTTCCTATTTGTTTATAATCTCCGATTTAAATGTGATATGAGCATAATTTTATATTTAACAGTCTCATGCTTTTGTTAATTACCACATAGACATACACACACACGCACACACATATTGTATACATACAAACACATATTGTCCCATATAAATATATTGGAATAAAATCAGTCTGATGTAACTCCATAAAAGTTACCTCAGACTGATTTTGTCCCAACATATTTATATGGGACAATATAAATTTTATATATATATACACAACACCAGATTAATCCTACTGTATCTTGATGGACTTCTATGGAGTTACATCAGACTGATTTTGTTCCAATATATTTATGAAGATCTAAATCCTTTTGTGTCTTTGTAGGGCCAGATCCATAGCTTGAGTAAATTGGCATAACTTTATTGAATCTGATTAGTTGAGGATGTGGCTCAGAGTACCTTTGCATTGTAGGTATAAATATGTTTAATAGAGCTGGTCAGAAAAAACAACATTTTCCACACCAAAATATTCAAACCAGTAATATTTGTTTATCATTTTTTCCAGGGATTTTTGTTTGTTTGTTTTGTTGTTTATTTTGTTTTCCACCGGAAGTTTCAGATTAATTTGAAATGAGTTTTTCCCCAAAAGTCACAATTCAACTATGTCATCTTTTTTACCAAAAGCACTAATTGAAACAATCCTAAATTGTTGTTTTGGAGGGGTTTTTTTTGGAAATTTTGATTTGAAATGAAAACATTGGTTTCAATATTTTCCATGTGAAAACTTAAAATGTGTAATTTGATCTGACATTTTCCTATAAAAATTAGTATGGATGAAACTGTATTTTTCAGCTACAGACTAGGGACCGAATGGCTAGGCAGCAGTTCTGCGGAAAAGGACCTAGGGGTGACAGTGGACGAGAAGCTGGATATGAGCCAGCAGTGTGCCCTTGTTGCCAAGAAGGCCAATGGCATTTTGGGATGTATAAGTAGGGGCATAGCGAGCATATCGAGGGACGTGATCGTCCCCCTCTATTCGACATTGGTGAGGCCTCATCTGGAGTACTGTGTCCAATTTTGGGCCCCACGCTACAAGAAGGATGTGGATAAATTGGAAAGAGTCCAGCGAAGGGCAACAAAAATGATGAGGGGTCTGGAACACATGACTTATGAGGAGAGACTGAGGGAACTGGGATTGTTTAGTCTGCGGAAGAGAAGAATGAGGGGGGATTTGATAGGTGCTTTCAACTACCTGAGAGGTGGTTCCAGAGAGGATGGTTCTAGACTATTCTCAGTGGTGGAAGAGGACAGGGCAAGGAGTAATGGTCTCAAGTTGCAGTGGGGGAGGTTTAGGTTGGATATTAGGAAAAACTTTTTCACTAGGAGGGTGGTGAAACACTGGAATGCGTTGCCTAGGGAGGTGGTGGAATCTCCTTCCTTAGAAGTTTTTAAGGTCAGGCTTGACAAAGCCCTGGCTGAGATGATTTAATTGGGGATGGGTCCTGCTTTTGAGCAGGGGGTTGGACTAGATGACCTCCTGAGGTCCCTTCCAACCCTGATATTCTATGATTCTATGATTCTATGATTCAGTAGGAATTTGACCAGCTCTAATATGCTACTACTGTATACAATAGTGTTTCAATGCATATGTCTAGGACTGATGTGGGACATCAGCCACGCAAATCTTTGAAAAACTGTGAAAAACTTTGCCATGAAAAATAGCAAGCATTTTTGCAGTCATAGGAACAAGTGCAAGATGCTGGCAAATATATGTGTAAATTGCTCCACAGAAAATGTACAGTACTAAGCACCTCACAGTGAGAGAATCATCCAAGCATGTGTTATCCTGTCCTGTGATAGCAATTTCTCTTGCAATGTTTACACCTGATAGAATATGCAAGTATGTGCTGCTCTCTACACTGTGTGAACTGCCAAGACTTAATCCTAAACAGTTTGGGCAATAAATAAGGAACATATAAATAAGGAACATATAACAACTTTTTTTTTAAAAAAAAGACAACTTAAATTGTACATAAATATCATTAAATCATACAGAATTACACTGATCATATGAGCTGACTTGGAACAACTCAGGAAAAGAACAAGGAACAGTTGGTTTAAACCTCCTTGCGTTCCTCCAGTCCATCCAGCACCAGGCTAGTCCCCAATGTAAACCAGAGCAGACTAATGGTATGTCTATACTATGGACTCTACACATGTCCAGACATGCTGTTGTGCCATAACTCCCCTATTGTCCACATTGAAACAGCTGAAGTGTGTCTCAAGATATAGATCCCAAATTAGCTAGCTCACCTGAGAGATGTGGATAAGTGCATGAATTAGCTGTGGCATGACCCCATACCCAGTCCACTTTGCAATGTGAATGAGATGAGGATCAGGTAGCAGGTCTCAAGTTTCAAAAGTCCTCCACTCCCATTCCCACAATGCACTGTACCCATATCTTCCCGACCCTGATACAATTTATAAAGGTCCCTTCCCTCTCTTTAAAGTGGTCATAGTGCACTTCACTGACCACTTCTCACCTGAATTCTGCTTCAGTGTGTAAAATTCACTACTACGTGTGAAAATGTCTACAGCTTTGAGAGCAGTTAGCTAGAGCATACCAGAGTTTTAATAAATATCTGGATTGAATACAGCATCGTGCACAATTTTGGCCAGAGTAACAGGAACAGAAGAAGAGAAGAAAGGCCATTCTGGGTCAGACCAAAGGTCCATCTAGCCCAGTATCCTGTCTTCCGACAGTGGCCAATGCCAGGTGCCCCAGAGGGAATGAACAGAACAGGTAATCATCAAGTGATCCATCCCTTGTCACCCATTCCCAGCTTTGGGCAAACAGAGGCTAGGGGTGTCCCTGCCCATCCTGACTAATAGCCATTGATGGACCTATCCTCCATGAACTTATCTAATTCTTTTTTGAACCCTGTTATAGTCTTGACCTTCACAACATCCTCTGGCAAGGAGTTCCACAGGCTGACTGTGTGTTGTGTGAAACAATACTTCCTTTTATTTGTTTTAAACTTGCTGCCTATGAATTTCATTTGGTGACCCCCTAGTTCTTGTTTTATGAGAAGGAGTAAATAGCACTTCCTTATTTACTTTCTCACACCAGTCATGATTTTATAGACCTCTATCATATCCCCCTTAGCCATCTCTTTTCCAAGCTGAAAAGTCCCAGTCTTATTAATCTCTCTTCATATAGCAGCTGTTCCATAACCCTAATAATTTTTGTTGCCCTTTTCTGAACCTTTTCCAATTTAAATATATCTTTTTTGAGATGGGGCGATCACATCTGCACGCAGTATTCAAGATGTGGGTGTGCCATGGATATATCTATATAGAGGAAATATGATATTTTCTGTTTTATTATCTATCTCTTTCTCAATGATGCCCAACATTCTGTTTGCTTTCTTGACTGCCACTGCATATTGAGTGGATATTTTCAGAGAACTATCCACAATTATTCCAAAGTCCCTTTCTTGAGTGGTAACAGCCAATTTAGTCCCTATCGTTTTATATGTATAGTTGGCATTATGTTTTCCAATGTACATTACTTTGCTTTTATCAACAATGAATTTCAGCTGCCATTTTGTTGCCCAGTCACTCAGTTTTGAGAGATCCTTTTGTAGCTCTTTGCAGTCTGCCGGATTTAACTATCTTGAACAATTTTGCATCATCTGCAAATTTTGCCACCTCACTGTTTAGCACTTTTTCCAGATCATTTATGAATATATTGAATAGGACTGGTCCCAGTACAGACTCCTGGGAGACACCACTATATACCTCTCTCCATTCTGAAAACTGACCATTTAACATGCACCTGTGCAGTGACATTACAAAGAAGCTGGTGTAATCGGACATTCACTGTATTCCTGTTCAGTGCAGGGAAAAAATGAAGCAGCTGAAGTGCAGGTACAGGAAGGCCCATGACTCCAAGAGTCAATCCAGGAGGGCTTCTGCCACATGCCCATTGTATGAGAAAACTTAACCATATGCTCTCAAGGGTCCCCAGTATTAAGCATAGAATCATACTATCATAGGACTGGAAGGGACCTCAAGAGGTCATCTAGTCCATTCCCATGCACTCAGAGCAGGTTTAAAACTTATCTAGACCATCCCTGACAGGTATTTGTCTAACCTGCTTTTAAAAAATCTCCAGTGATGGAGATTCCATGACCTCCCTAGCCAATTTATTCCAGTGCTTATGTAACCCTCTGGGTGTGGTGTTCTGTCCCATCTACAGGGGAGACCACCATGTCCCCCCTCAGTCTTCTCTTCTCCAGACTAAACAAACCCGTTTTTTTCAATCTTCCCTCACAAGATCGTCTTTTCTAGACCCTTAATTATTTTTTGTTGCTCTTCTCTGGACTTTCTCCAATTTGTTCACATCTTTCCTGAAATGTGACACCCAGAACTGGACACAATACTCCAGCTGAGGCCTAATCAGAATGGAGTAAAGCGAAACAATTACTTTTTGTGTCTTGCTTACAACACTCCTGCTAAAACATCCCAGAATGATGTTTGGTTTTTTTGCAGCAGCGTTACTTTGATGACTCATATTTTGCTTATGCTCCACTATGACCCCAGATTCCTTTCCGCGGTACTACTTCCTAGGCAGTCCTTTCCCTTTTGTATGTGTGCAACTGATTGTTCTTTCCTAAGTGGAGTATTTTGCATTTGTCCTTATTTAATTTAATCCAATTTACTTCAAACCATTTCTCCAATTTGTCCAAATCCTTTTGAATTTTAATCCCATCCTCCAAAGCTCTTGCAACCTCTCCCAACTTGGTATAATCCACAAACTATATAAGGGTACTCTCTATGCCATTATCTAAATAATTAATGAAGTTATTGAACAGAACCAGACCCAGAACTGATCCCTTTGGAACCCCACTCGATATGCCCTTCCAGCTTGATTGTGTATCACTGATAACTACACTCTGGGAATCATTTTCCAATCAGATATGCACCCATCTTATAATAGCTCCATCTAGATTCTATTTCCCTCGTTTGTGTATGAGAAGGTCATGTGAGACAGTGTTGGAAGCCTTACTAAAGTCAAGATATACCATATCTACTGCTTCCCCCCCAATCCACAAGGCTCGTTTCCATTTCAAAGAAAGCTATCAGGTTGGTTTGTCATGATTTGTTCTTGAAAAATCCATGCTGATTCTTATTTATCACCTTATAATCTTCTAGATGCCTGCATATTGATTGCTTAATTATTTGCTCCATTATCTTTCCAGATACTGAAGTTAACCAAACTGGTTTGTAATTCTCTAGGTTGTCCTTTATTTCCCTTTTTGTAGATTGGCACTATATTTACCCTTTTCCAGTCCTCTGGCCTGTGACAATCTTCCATGACTTTTTGAAGATAATTGCTAATGGTTGAGATATCTCCTCACTCAGCTCCTTGAGTATTCTAGGATGCATTTCATCAGGCTCTGGTGACTTGAAAACATCTATCTTGTCTAAGTAATTTTTAACTTGTTCTTTCCAAATTTTAACCTCTGATTCTACCTCATTATCATTGGCATTTACTATGTTAAACTTCCAATCACTACTAATCTGTTTGGTGAAAACTGAAAGAAAAAAGTGATTTAGCACTTCTGCCATTTCCACATTTTCTGTTATTGTGTTTCCCACCTCATTGAGTAATGGGCCTACTTTGTCCTTGGTCTTTCTCTTGGTCTAATGTATTTGTAGAATGTTTTCTTTTTGCCCTCTTCATTTCAGATAGAATTCAGCATCTGACGGCTGCTCAGGCCTAGCACCAGCTCACCAGCCACCTTCTCCTCCTCCTCTATCTGAAACCCACAGTGCTACTACACCAGCAGCTCTGGGGCCCAACATCCCTCCACCCAGCCAGTATGGTAACACTGGGTCTATGGGAGTGATAGGAAATATACAGTTACCAGCCCCTGCAACCCAAATCAGAGAAACCCCCTTGTGGTTCCACGAGCCATCTTGCCTCAACATTCCTCCTCGTTGAAAAAGATAAGAGTTATTCAAAGAGATTAAACTGGGGGCACACTTCAGAGCTCATATTTTTGTAGTTTGAAAAGCATTTTGTTGTTTGGTTTACAATATCTTGCCTTCTCACATATTTTACAGGAAATTGTATCTGGGAAATTGTGATGGTGTAGGGGTTCTTTTGTTTCTTTTTCCGGTTGTCGATTGATCACAGTTAACTCACACAATTAACTCAAAAAATTCATTGTGATTTAAAAAAATAATTCTGTTTAGTTGCAGTGTTAAACAATAGAATATCAATTTAAATTTATTAAGTATTTTTATGTTTTTCTACATTTTTAAAATATATTGATTTCAATTACAACACAGAACACAAAGTGTACAGTATGCACTTTATATTATTTTTATTACAAATATTGGCACCATAAAAATGACAAATAAAAGAAATAGTATTTTTCAGTTCACCTCATACAAGTACCATAGTGCAATCTCTTTATCATGAAAGAGCAACTTACAAATGTAGATTTTTTTTGTTACATAACTGCATTCCAAAACAAAACAATGTAAAATTTTAGAGCCTACAAGTCCACTCAGTCCTACTTCTTGTTCAGCCAGTCACTAAGAGAAACAAGTTTGTTTACATTTACAGGAGATAATGCTGCCTGCTTCTTATTTATAGTGTCACCTGAGAGTGAAAATAGAAGTTCACATGGCACTTTTTTAGCTGGCATTGCAAGGTATTTAAGTGCCAGATATGCTGAACATCCGTATGCCCCTTCATGTTTTGGCCACCATTTCAGAGGACATTTTTCCATGCTGATGACGCTCGTTAAAAAAAAAAATGTGTTATTTAAATTTGTGACTGAACTGTTTGGGGGAGAATTATGTGTCTCCTGCTCTGTGTTTTACCTGCATTCTGCCATATATTTCATGTTATAGCAGTCTCGGATGATGACCCAGCGTGTTGTTCATTTTAAGAACACTTTCACTGCAAATTTCACAAAATGCAAAGAAGGTACCAGTGTGTGATTTCTAAAGATAGCTACAGCACTCAACACAAGATTTAAGAATCTGAAGTTCCTTCCAAAATCTGATCAGGTCAGAGTGTGGAGCATGCTTTCAGAAGTCTTAAAAGAGCACCACTCTGATCCAGAAACTACAGAAACTGAAGAACCAAAAAAGAAAATCAACCTTCCGCTGGAGGCATCTGACTCAGATGATGAAAATTAACATGTGTTATTCTGCACTACTTTGGATCGTTATCGAGCAGAACCCATCATCAGCATGGACGCATGTCCTCTGCAATGGTGGTTGAAGCATGAACGGACATATGAATGCGTATCTAGCATGTAAATGTCTTGCAGCACCAGCTACAACAGTGTCATGACTGTTCTCACTTTCAGGTGACATTGTAAATAAGAAATGGGCAGCATAATCTCCTGCAAATGTAGACAAACTTGTTTGTCTGAGCAATTAGCTGAACAAGAAGTAGGACTGAGTGGACTTGTAGGCTCTAAAATTTTACATTGTTTTATTTTTGAATGCAGTTATTTTTTGTTCATAATTCTACATTTGTAAGTTCAACTTTTATGATAAAGAGATTGCATTACAGAACTTGTATTAAGTGAATTGAAAAATACTATTTCTTTTATTCTTACAGTGCAAATATTCATATTAAAAATAAATATAAAGTGAACGTGGTACACTTTGTATTCTGTGTTGTAATTTAAATTAATATATTTGAAAATGTGAAAAACATCCAAAATATTTATATAAATAGTATTCTATTATTAACAGTATGATTAATCCCAAAATTAATCACAATTAATTTTTTTAATCGCTTGACAGCCCTATTTTTTTTTTTTTCGCATGTTGCTTTGAGAAATATGTTGCTGCCAGTGGGACATCAGCAGAATTGTGTGTTTATGTGGTAGTGTGATTTTCTATCCAAGTTACAATTGAGTTAGACACTGAATTCCTTGTATTTTTTCCATTTATAATTTTACAATTTGATCACCTAACTTGCAGCATCATTCACATTTAGATTTTATTTCACTGTCTCTTTTTTCCTGTCAATATTGTACATTTGTGAATTTAGGTATAAGAAAATATTTCCTTAATGTGGAAATTTCAGAAATTATGCCCCTCAAAGAGAACCATAACATTTCTCCTTGTGCCTAATTCTTTCCCTGAATACACAACAGAGACAATAATTCAGTAAGGTTAATGAGGAAATTAACTAATGCGCTCACTGACCTTATTGTTCACCTTTGTATGGATTGTTAATTGTAATGGTTTGTAATGTTGCCATGTTCCATAATGTGTTCATTCATTTTTCAATGTACTATTGTGCATGGAAGTGAACAGTACAATCACTTAAACTGAGTTGAACACACAATCATCCAAAGTCCCTTGTGCACATTGAAAAGTGACATGATTTATACAAAGCAGATTTCTGCAGCTACTTTATAGGTAACTTTACAATCATTCATTTATGTCATTGTAAAAGTGAGAAGTGGATGAGTGCAAAGCTCCATGTTGTCTTGTACCTTTAAGGATTAATTTTTCTTCTGTGCACTGAAGCGTAGGGACAGATCAAACCATATATTATGATACACAACTGCATTTTAAAAGGTATTATACACTACACATTTCAAATATGTGGAGTAAAGCCCATGACAGCATTACTTAATAGTTTCAGTAGGTCTACTTCAGTGTTGTACTTTCAGAACACTGCAATCCTGCTTTGTCTGTGAAGGGTGGAAAACTGGCAAAATTGTTATAGAAAGAAACACGCTTGTGCTGTTGTCATGCATCATGTGTTCTGGCCATCCTCAGTATGTGCATTACAAAAATCCACTCTCTAAACTCTAAAGGTGTTCACTTGTACTAGAATGAGACCTAAATGTTGTATTTTATATCATCGAATGGCATAGAAAATTTTGCAAGGATGACTGTGAATGTGTTTCTAAATCTCGCTCAAAGTTCAGAAGCATCTGAAGTCTTAGATGTACACAAAAGGGATGGAGAAAGTTCTGGATATGTTTTTGTACTTGAATAATTTATTAATTTTCCACATAACTCAGGTCCTCAACATGGTAAACAAAGGGCAGATTTCTGTATTTTTAAATGTTTTTGCTGCACATGGTCTAATAATAATTAAAATAAATTAAAAGCAAATAAAAAAACACTGAAGATACAAGCAATCACACAGCAACTGCTACTCCCCTACCTTATCCCCCGCCCCCACTCTGGATACACTTTAAACACACACCAGCATATCAGTAAAAAGGGATCTTTAACTGTTGTGAATCGTGGTAGACACTGGGGACAATGAACAGCCAAAACAATGATATAATGGGTGTTTCTCACCCTTACTCTCCACATCTTAAACAAGTTTCAAGAAAACCTGTTAATGGGGGTTCCAAACAGGTGTGAACTGTAGCAAAGGCACTTAAAATAATGAAAGGAATCCAGTCACATGATAGCTGGATTTGTCCCCACCACTAGATCAACTCCCAACCATAAACACCTTCCAGAAAATCTGAGATGAAGGTGTCCCATTGAGCTATGAATTGAAATATTCAGCAGAGGCATTGACTTATTCAGTAGACCCAGTATGGCTATTCTTATGGTCTTATGTTATCTCTTTATAGTTAGTAAACTTGTTTTATTGCTTTATCTAATCACGTGTGTTTAAGATAAAGCATCTGGGCGGGACAGGAGCAAGACAGAATCCTGGCTGGACAAGGCTAGGAGCAATGCAAACACAGGAGAGATCACAGCTGCTGGCAGGTGCATTGAGCAACCACTGGCAAAGTACTACTGCTGTGCTCTAGAGCAGTTCTGGAAATGTTGCTCAGCCAATAAGGAAATCTGGGCAATTGGGGATTTCAGCTGTGGTTGGCTAGCTCATCCCAGATACAGCTGCTGTCCCTCATGCATTGCCAGCCCACACTGAAACCTGTATCACCATGTCTTCACTGCTATTTTCAGCAAGATAACTAAATTAAAGATAGTGTGTGTATGCTTAGAGCTCAGTGAAAAATAGATTTTTTTGGTTTAGGGACTAAATCAAAAACTCCATAAAAAAATCCAGTTCCATTCAAATTGAAAACTTTTTTTCTTTTTTTTTTCAAATTATAAAGTTTTTTAAAAAAACACCCTACAATTCTTTTGACTCAAGTGAAATGTTTGGAGTTGGTGAAAAACATTTGGGGGCTTGGGGTTTTTCAGTTCATTTCGAGGCAAACTAAACATCCTGGTTGACCCAAAATAATTTATTGTGGGAGGCAAACTTTTTCATTTTGCTTCAGGTGTTTTTCACCTTTGTTTGTGTGTGTGTGTGTTTTATTTTAATGGCCAAATCGGAAATCAAAATATAATTTCAAATTGAAGAGTTGAAAAGAAACATTTTTTTTTCCAAAATGAAACGTTTTGAAAAAGATTTTGCCAGGCTCTAGGTATATCTATATGAGCTCCAAATCACACCTTCAATGGCAATGTAGATGTAGCCTGTGTGCACTTCTGCTCTAGTCAAGTGTAGAGTGCTGGTTTTTTTTTTTTTTTGACAGAAAGCTCCACTGTTATAGGTTTCAGAGTAGCAGCCGTGTTAGTCTGTATTTGCAAAAAGAAAAGGAGGACTTGTCGCACCTTAGAGACTATATAAATTGGTTAGTCTCTAAGGTGCCACAAGCCCTCCTTTTCTTTCCACTGCTATAGTTGGTCATAACATATATTCTGGGGCCAGGACTGCAACTATCTGACTTACAGCACCACCACAACAGGTTCAGGGCAAAGCAGAAATTATTTTGAGTAGATAAGGAAAACATTATTGCACTTCATCCCCCCAAAACATACTGCTTTTAATTGCACTGCTAAGCACGTCCCAGGATTGGGAATTTATTGTTCAGCAAGAATAATTTTTAGTGCATCAAGGGAATTGGTGTGAGCACCCTGAGATTACTACCCCCACTATGCCCCATACCACCAGATAGTGTGAATCATCACCACCTCGAGGTTATTACATGATAGCATGCTACCTGATACTCTATACCTCATTATCTGTGTCAAACTACTTTCCTGCTGCTACTCGGGCTATTCCAAGCCACTATTTATAAGAGTTAGCAGCAGTATTCAGAACAGCATTTGTTCCTTAATGGCTACTGAAGCCAAAAGAAAGTCTTCAGTAGGCTTTGTATTAGGCCCTATATCTTCCATTCTCTTCTTTCATGATCACAGTTAGAAATAGACAATGCAAAGCCAAAACAACAGCAGCAACAGCAGCCTCTGTTCTGACAACTGGTACTATATTGCAGTACTTTCATGTCAAACCCAAATATAGTTCCTTTTTGTTGCTGCACTGATAATTAGAGAGATGAGGGCACTGGTGTTACCCAGGGTTCTTTCAACCCAAACCTCTTGGTAACTTTTACTCTGTTTGAGGTGGTGTCAGGAAATAAATCCAGGGAGGCACGACCATCTGACTGATAGATGGCTGGCACAAACAGGACAACACAAGAGTTCTTTCACTTAAAGCTAAACTTTACTTAGTCGCAAGCACTTACACACGTCCGCAACAGGTTAGTAAATCACCCCCAACCCTCAATAATTTACGAAGCTGAGTGTGGCTCTCGAGTGGCACAGTGGCAGCCTGTCTGTCGGTGGGGAACACAAGATGCATCCAGAGGGAGAGACCAGTCCTGAAGAGTCTCACTACCTCAGACTTTTTCCCCTGATTTTATACATAGTAATACAATGACATGTCCCTCAAAGAAAACTTGTTAAGCAAGCAGTTTCAATGGTCAAGCAAGAGGTTTTCTTCTGATTATTGATTAACCAGGTGTGTTTTTTTCCCAGAGTTTGCAGCCTTGAGACCCTGTTAGACACTTGCCTGAGGGCACATCCTGCTTTTCTAAAATGTATGTATCAGCAACTTCAACACAATCCTTAACAGGAAGGACAAGGGGTCAAGCTGCCCTTTCTGTGGTACCAAAACCTCCTCCCCTCATTCCTTGGTTAAGCTAAGCCTGCTGCATGGCCACTTAGGGCCTGCTGACTTGGCTGCTTTTAACAATACACAATAGTGGTTTCATGCACTTTACTGGTTTGCCAAAATCTCCCCGTACACTGGGACTCATGCCTTTTTGAACAGTAGTGCAGACGAGGACTGGGCTACACAGAAGTAAATATTCTGGAATAATTATACAATAACTATTTTAGTAAATGTCGAAGTATAGACAAGCCCTACTTTTAGGTGACCAATGGATTTATTTTACCAAAGGAATGAGATTACCAAAAGAAAGGGACCAAAAGGTGGTTCAATGGTCTCAAGACTGTTGGTGAAAGGCCCCTATTTTCATATATAAAAAGGCAGCTGGCTAAAATTAAAAAAAAAAAAAAATCCTAACTAGACAAATGATGTTTTCTAATAAGGAAAATCTTGTTTAAAAAAAATTCTAGTAATTAATGCTGTAGCCTTCTATTTAAGCAACAGTGTAAACTCTTACTAAAAAGCATTAATAGACATTGTTAACTTCAAGACTAAGCTGTGATTGGCCATGCCAAGTGTGATCTTAGAGTTAACTCAACAGCATTTTCTGTTTGTCTGTAACGCAATAACTATTGAATTCCACATCCTATCAATTCCATAATTTCAGGGAATGTTCTAGGCATCAATGGGCACAGCCTATTGATTTTAGTGGAAGCTGGAACACCAGCAAATCCTGATTCAGAGGAAAATCAGGGTCCTCAGAGTGTCCAGTGCTGCAGGCAAAAGAATATCTCTACCACTCACTGCTGCTGCCTACACATATCAAAGGCAGCAACTTAACTGGCTGCCTTGGAAGATTATTCATACCTTGGATTCAAACAGAAAAAGAGCCTTATGAGGAAGATTTGTAAGGAGGCGTGTTTGCAGGGACCCTGTGGGTAGAGATAAGGGGGTAGAAGAGCAGCAGGGACTGTAGGATGGAGTTGTGATGGCTGAAGAAGCAGCAGGGATTGGAGGATAGAGCAGTGGCAATGGAGGAGTCAAGGACCCAGAGTGGGGAACTGGGTGGATTGCATGGAAGCAGGGACCAAGAGATTGAGAGTAGAAATCAGAGCCCAAGTAGAGGGAGGTAGGAGGAGGAAGATGGAGAAGGGAAAGGTGGGATTTGGGGTGAGGGGAGGGAACTCAGGGGGGATAAAAATAGGAAGGAGAGAAATGGCAGTTCACACGGAGTCCCTTGCATGTGCTGGAGGGGGGCATGAGACACTGCATCCAATGAAGTGAGCTGTAACTCACGAAAGCTTATGCTCAAGTAAATTTGTTAGTCTCTAAAGTGCCACAAGTACTCCTTTTCTTTCTTCCAGGGGAGTAATAGTGGAGAATTGTAAAACCAAACAATTGCTGCAGGGCTGGAGCACCTGGTCCATTCGCTGTTGGAACGTTGTTGGAGACCCATGAAGACTAAATGGCATGGTCTGGAACTGATAGAGGCCTAAGGACTGACAAAAGCTGTTTTTACTTAGGATTCCTGAGTGAGTGAGATTTGCCAGTATCCAGCACCAAACTTTGTGATGGATTTGACTTTTCTAAAGCCAGTGCAAACTTGGGTGGTCCCATCCAGCTTAAGGACCAACATGACTGGACTCCTTTAGTCACTATGGGCCTCTTCAGTCACCCCAAGGATCATCACAGGTTGGAGTTCCTCTTTCACAAATGCTCTTCTCTGCAAATGCACAAATACAGTCTATCACTGCCATTACACTGGGGATTCCAATAATATCAATAAGGTCTTATTTCATTTCTGCTGATGCAATGGAATAGTACACATATAATGAAAGTCTCAAGTTGAATTATGGCATCAGAATTACATAACCCACTGTCAGAAACAGATAGATAATTAATCTGAGTTACACATCTGCCTAGCTTTCATGGAAATCCTTTATATCATAGATGAAAGGCACACAGTAGTTTCTGAAGAATAGTAAGTGAATGGCTCTGTCCTGACATACTTATTAGCTACAGGCTGATAAGGTCACATATGTCCATCTAATTAAAATGGAAACATCAGATGTCTACCCTTCCTATTCCTAGATTTTAAGTCTTTAAAGTCATCTCTTTGGACTCTTTAGTCTATCACCTCAGGATTGCATAAGAAGCAAAAAAGAATACTTAGCAATTTCATAAAAAGAAAAGGAGTACTTGTGGCACCTTAGAGACTAACAAATTTATTAGAGCATAAGCTTTTTGTTAGTCTCTAAGGTGTCACAATTACTCCTTTTCTTTTTACAGATACAGACTAACACGGCTGCTACTTGAAACTTAGAAATTTCATAGCCTGTGTAATCTTTAAAAATACTTTGAAAAGATTAATTCATTCTCATAACAGAGGTTGAATGACTTTCATGCCACAGATAAAGCCAGTCACAGAGCCAGAATCTGAATATAACATTCTCAAAAAAAAAATCTATCTATCTATCTATGTCCTGTAGATCATGACCTGAGGTCCATTAAAGCCAATGGAAAGATTTCCATTAACTTAAAATGGACATTGTATCAGGCCTTTGTTCCTGACATAATGATGAGGGTAAAATCTAAACCACCATTGTCTCATATTCGGTCATTTATATGTAAATATGTAATCTCAAATTAGGTTCAACTGTTAGGTTTGTGAAAAGTTCAGGACACTGATACACAGTTATCTGAATCCTTTATGAAAATTGAGTAGAACAGGGATCAGCAACCTTTGGCACGGAGCCCATGAGGTAAATGTGCTGGCGGGCTGGGATGGTTTGTTTACCTGCAGTGTCTGCAGGTTTGGCTGATCACAGCTCCCATTGGCTGCAGTCTGCCATTCCAGGCCAATGGGGGCTGCGGGAAGTGGAGTGGGCTGAGGCATGTGCTGGCCACTGCTTCCCACAGCCCCCATTGGCATAGAACGGCGAACCGCAGACAGTGGGAGCTGTGATCAGCTGAACCTGCAGATGCTGCAGGTAAACAAACCATCCTAGCCCACCAGCGGATTTTCCTGAGGGGCCATATGCCAAAGGTTGCCAATCCCTGGAGTAGAATATGGGAAAGAGCATCCGATGAAGTGATCTGTAGCTCATGAAAGCTTATGCTCAAATAAATTGGTTAGTCTCTAAGATGCCACAAGTACTCCTTTTCTTTTTGCAAATCTTTACCCTGAACTTGCTGAACTTGACTGTTTCCAGTACTGCTCCCACCAAACCTTCTATCCCTACCTCTATTTCCTTCTATCTCAGAGAGACACTCATATGTTTTATATTCCTGGGTTGGAACTAATAGGATCTAGCTGCCAGTGTGAGTCAGTAAAATAGCTTGGAACCTCTGTGCAGTATCCTGTGACTTGACATCTGATGAGTTCAGCATCTTTATATAGTGTCCTAGAAGCTGACACTATTCCACTGATATATGTCAACTGGCAACAATACTCTACTGAAGGGTTTTCAGCCTCAGTAATCAGTTTCAATCAGCAAGGTCTTTTCCTCAAGGGTTAGAATTTATAGCAAGAAAGTAAAAGAGCTATCACATATGCAGAAAATTCAAGCATTTTCAGAAAATGTAATACAATTCTATGACTAGAGTAAATGGAGTGCTACCATCCCAAGGATATTTTACCCCTGCTGTCTCCCAGTCACTCTTGAAACTCTCCCAGTGAGCACTTGTGCAAAATGAGGGGAACGATGGCTTAAAGTTAACTCCTTGTTTCCAAGGGATCAGATATTTCTCCTGCACCTAGTACAGGGCTGCTTATAAGAAAAATATAAACCCAAACATATTCTAAATATGTAAATCTATTGTGGGAATTTATCGCAAATTAGAGGACATTTCTGTTACTTAAAAACAAAGGAAATCTGTAAAAGGCTGTAATCATGAGAAAAGTACCACAACACAAGGTATTTCATTATCTGGACTTCAAAGAGGTCACAGTCTCCCCAATGGGTCTTCAGTTTGTGATTGTGTTACTAGATAATGGACTTTTAATAATTTGAGAGACTAGGAGGATTAGTGGATTAATGCACCAGTCTTTGGATTCTGAAGAATTAGGTTAAGAGATCTGCTTTAGGTCAAAAGAGAAATGAGTTTGATAATCTCTCCTTAGTCCCTCAGAAATATTTGTCCAAATTAAAAAAACACCTTGTAGCATTTCCTGCTATTGGAATTCTTTACTTATAAAGGTCAGAACTGGTGTTATGTGCAAACAAAATCACCCTGTAAGGTTATGTTTTTCTGATTGAAACTGAGCTGCAGTGCCAAAACAGACTAAAACATTTGGATAATACCCAGGTGTATTATACTGTTTTGTGTATAAATCAAATGTTTCAGTTTTAATATTGATATTCTATCAGTTTTCTTTTGTAAAACACATGCATTCTTTGTACTTGTTATTTTTGGAAACAAATAATAGTGATGAAATCAGGAATATTGACCAAACTTTGAATTAGATTTAAATCAAGCTTTAGAAAAATCAGGAAAACTCAAAAGGAGAGAGACATCTAGATGTCACTATGAGCATATTTATTTGTCCATAGTGTCATGAATGTAAGGGGCTTGAGTTGCCTTTAACTTGCTCTGGGATATACCATAGAATTATAGAAATGTAGGCTTGGAAGGAACTTTGATAGATCATCTAGTCAATTTCTCGGTGCAGGACCAAGTATGCCGCAACCATCCCTGATACATATTTGTCTAAGTAACCTATTCCTAAAAACCTCCAATGACGGGGATTCTACAACCTCCTTTGGAAGTCTATTTCAGAGCTTAACTACCCTTATAGTTAGAAAGTTTTTCCTAATATCTAACCAAAATAACCTTTGCTGTAGATTAAGCCCATCACTTCTTGTCCTACGTTTAGTGAACATGGAGAGTAATTGACTACCATTTTCTTTTTATCAACCCTTAAGATATTTGAAGACTGTTATCTGGTCCCCACTCCATATTTTCTCAAGACTAAACATACCCAGTTATTTTTTTTTTAATCTTTCCTCATAGTTCCAATTTTCTAAACCTTTTACCATTTTTGTTGCTCTTCTCTGAACTCTCTCTAGTTTGTATACATCTTTTGTGAAGTGTTGCACAAAGACCTGCACACAGTACTCCAGCTGAGGCCTCACCAGTGCTGAGTAGAGGGGGACAGTTACCTCCTGCATCTTACATAAAACACTCCTGTTAATACACGCCAGAATGATATTGGCCTATTTTGCACCTGCATCACATTGCTGACTCATGCTCAATTTGTGACCCCCTATAACACCTAGATTCTTTTCAGCAGTAGTACCACCCAGCCAGTTACACAGTTACAAAATGGGGACTATTTGATTTTTCCTTCCTAAGTGTAGTCTGTTGCATTTGTCTCTATTCAATTGCATTTTGTTGATTACTTACCAATTCTCCAATTTGTCAAGATCAATTAGAATCCTAATCCTGTCCTCCAAAGTGCTTGCAATCCCTCCCAATTTGGTGTCATTCACAAATTTTGTAAGCAAACTCTCCACTCCATTATCCAAATCATCAATGAAAATGTTGAAAAGTACCAGACTCAGCACTGACCCTGTGAGATCGCACTAGATATGCCCTGCAAGTTTGACAGCAATTCACTGACAACTGCTCTTAGAGTACCTACCATCTTTCAACTAGTAGTTCACCCACTGTGACACTCTGTATCTCGTGGGAGTGCCCTGTAACCCTCATATTCATCGTTTATATACAATTGTGATATTTCATATAAAGCATGTCATGTAAGGTATCATGGGAAAGATTATGATCCACTGAAAACCATAGATCTATCTAAATATGTATATCATTATTGAATATGAAGTCATGAAATTGTGTTGTATGGTTGTCACTAAAATATACTGTGAGTTGGAGAATCGCCTTGATATTAGATACCCAGAGACAATAACAAGGGAGGTAACAATGCTCAAGCGGGTATCAAACAACCATCAACAGCCATTGTTCAGCAAGGGAGTTACAATTCAATGACTCACCTGCAGAAGGTCACAACAGGGGAATTGCTCAACCTTGCCTGGTGACTCAGCAATGCCCATCAGACATGCCTGGATTTCTGTTCTCCAAGCACATGGAATGAGGATATAAAATAGAGGATGGGGGCTGCATGGTTTCTCCTTTCTCCTCTCCTACCCATGCTGAAGGCAACAAGAACACTGGAGCTGAGGAGACTGGTCTCCAGCCTCTCAGGGAGAGCCTGCATATGAAAGACTGTAACCAACTTACAGTATCCAGTGGGGTGAGAAAAATTGCTTAGTCCAAATATTGCCTAGTTTATTAAGGTTGTGAGAATTTAGACTGCGTGCTTATGTTTTATTTGGTAAATCTGCTCAGGTTACCAACGCTGGTGTATGCCCATTTTCCATTGATGAACTGGTGAACCAATTAATAAACTTGCATTGCTCAAGAAAGGGTCTTGAGCAGTGCAAGATGGTACAAGGTTGGGAGCTGGGGGGCCGTGGCTGACATCTTTCTCTATGTGATTTGTGAGTACCTCTGGGAGCATTGTAGTTGGGTGTGGGGCTACACATGCAGTTGTATTGAGTGGAAATAGCACCTGGAGGGATTTGCTGATTGTCACCAGTAAGGCATTGTGAGAGACAGCACCGTTTAGTGAGTTAAGAAGACACAGCAGTTCCATAGTCCCAGGTTGCACCCCAGGGGTTCCATCATACCCACCTTATAGTAATTTAATTTAGACCACATTTCCTTGGTTTGCTTATGGAGATGTTGTGTGGGGCTGTGGCAAAAACATTAGTAAAATCAACATATAACACATCTACTGCTTCCCTCCTATCTCCTAGAAATAATTCCATTGTTAAACCACTATAAGGCTCCAGGTCAGCAAATCACTTAAGCGCATGCTTAGTGCCTTGTCTGCATGGGAAATTTTTTTTTCAGTATAAGGTAAGGTTTGAATTTAAAACAACATAATTATAATTATATAAATCCCTCTGGTGGATACTCTTTTAAGGTAAGCTAAACAAAAAAGCCAGACATCTTCCCAAGCAAGATAAATGCAACTAATAAAAGACGCTCATATACAGGAGTAAGAATAATTACAATTTACATTCAGACCTTAGATTGTACATTCCTATGTACAAGAAACATTCCTGTATAGACAAGGCCACAGTCTATTCAAATACTTTCCTTTAACCCTTGAAGTCAGAGATATAAACATGCAGGGGACTGGACTAGATGATCCCTCAAGGTCCCTTCCAGTTCTATGATTCTGTGTGCCTAAAGTTAAGAATATAGTCAAGTGCTGGCTAATAGGGAGGGACTTCTGATTCAGGGCCAATATGAGAGGGGAAATCAAACCTGAATTCTTAAAAATAGTTTCAGGAACTGTTATGATCACTCACTGAGATCTTATGCCAAATACAGGCCAAAGTATTTCAGACTGTAATTACTGCTTCAAGCCCACACCTTCTGGTCAAGCTTTTAGGAAGAACTAGAAAATTACATTGCTAGAACTGTAAACTTGGAATTAATGCATCACAATATTAGTCTGGAAGAGAAGCACAATCTCTAAAAGTCAACAAGCAGGTAAGAGTCACCATCCCTAAGTCATGGTGATAATGTTTCTGAGCTGGGATACTCTTTATTAATTGATTCTGCAAACTTCAGCTGGTCACCTTCACAAATATTTTTAGCGCAGTGAAAGCTGTATTTGAATCTGACAATAAAATCCTCACTCTTGCATTCAGTTCTTGCTGTTTAGAAATGCAATAAAGTTTGTTTTGGCTTCTGAAGATCAGCCATCAATCAAGATTTAAATAGTGTGATATCACACTGTGAAGTAAAAGCTTATTGTATTGATATGGAGCTTTAGTATACTCTGGAGTTACCTCAGATTCACAAAGCAATTAGCCAATAATGTTAAAAAGTTATGGCTAATTTAACTAATGGTTAATGGAGCCGAGTAAAGCTGTCAGGGTTGATGAGCCCAGTGAGACTTTGTGCAAGAACACACATTAAAGTTAAGGTCCTTATCTCATTTTGGCAGTTTAATCAGTATCTTGAATTATAAACTTTCTTTCTAATTATATGAAAAATATGCTTTTTTAAAAATCCCCTTTAAAATTTAAGTATGTGCAGTAACACATGGATTTTATTCTTTAAGGCACTGCCAAAAAAAGATGCACAATTTAATATTGTGGCTATTGGGACAAATATTGCCTAAATAGTTTTGTATTTTATGGCTCTCAATATTCTAGAACTTTTGTAACCATGATTGGTGTTGTTGAGGTGCATGAATATTTGTAAAAGAGCTTTTTGAATTACTTGCTGGATTCAATGAAAGTATCAATTATTCAAACAAAACTAAGCAAAAGGGCATTGTAGAGAGGTAATTTGCACTGCAAGGTCTCCTGAAGAGTTAAGAAAAAATGATGATGTCTCTTATACACATCAGTTTGGATGCCCGTAGTCTAAAGGGCAATGAACGTTCCTGAATAGGTTTCATGTTTTATTCATTAACTGTTGTGAGCTTTTACAAGCTGTTATGCTTTTCCACAAAGCTCATGTGACAGCATAGATCCCCTTCCTTTAGAAAGCTCAGAACCCCACTGTGAGAAGTTCACATTCTTCCAAGCCTAAAAAATGCAAATAATGAATCAGACATCGGAGTTATATGAAAAAGAGAAACTTCCTGAAATAAATAAAAAAAAAATCAGTTGGCATGATCTTTAAAGGAAAGATGGCAAATCAGTTAGAATATTTGATGAAAGTTATGGGACATTTCTGTTTCAGGGGGAAAAATAAAACTGTCATCTCAACGCTGCCTGCTGATATCAATACTTTGCTATTGGGATTGAGGATTATGCTACTGTACATAGTTGATTACATTTAGGGATGAAAACTGAGTGATTCTTTTTAAATTGTGTACTTAACTGTGAGAAGAGCATTATTGAAAGAACTGCTGTTGGAGTTTATATGCTTTTGAAATCAAAATAAAAAATTCTTATAATATAATTTCATACTATTTTTCTTCCTTTTGCATTTTCTAGTGTGCTTTAAGAAACTGTGACATCCCGTTGGCAATAAAGTCAGTGGGAGTTTTGCCATTGTCACAGAAAGGGAAACGAGACTATACAATGAACAGATGGTACTGGCAAAATAGATACAATAGAAAGTTATTATTATTCGATTCCGTATGAAACTGAATTGTGTCAAATGAAAGCCAGATGTAAGGCACTCATCTTATTTCTCCTGCAAAAAAGAAAGAATCTCATTTTAATACAACAGAAATACTGTGAATAAGAAAACAGACCGGTGAGACTCTTAGCTGGAGTTGATTGTAACAAATAGCAACTAACAAATGAGGAAGCAGTGGAATACATGACACCAATAACAGCAAAGGACATGCCAACACTGGAAGCATTTGTTTTTTTTTTTTTTCGTAAAGAAATGTTACATTAGCACATGCTAAAGGATCTTAATATGCAAATTAGCAATAGAAATAGCGCTGAAAAGAGGCCTTAGGAGAAACTGTGATTATCTGGGGTATTCCAGCAATTAATAAAGGTTTGGGGTATTTTTTTAACCTTTTGTACTTTCCTCCGCCTGTTCCCACCCCCTCCCCACCACCACACACACATGTTCACAGTCTAATTTCTAATTACGCCACATGATCACTGTGTTTCACTGTTGAATATACAAAGTTTTCCCTGTCTGAGTCTTTCTAGAATTACACAGTGCAGTCACTCACTACTGAGCAATTTTAGGAACTACTGACTTGTGGTTTGCAATACCTGCTAATGCCCAAAGTGCTCATAAAATCACTTATCAGTTCAACAGATGTCCAGTGTGCCAAAGATTACACACATGGACACACAGAGGAAAATACAAATGGATATCTGAAAAAGGAAGAAATTATAGAATAGAAGAGAACTTATAGTTCAATACCCAAGGAAGAAGCAATAAGAATTAAGGTGATCACTTGAGATTGTAAAATCCTGTGGGCAAGTATTGTGACTTGTGAACCTGGTCAAAATGGAATTCTAAATCTATCCAATCTACAATATTACTTCTGCTCAGGAATATGTATAGATGGTTCCAGCAGGGAATACAATTTGGATACAAAACCATCAATACAATAACTAAAACCACATATAAGATTTAAATCTACTCTTTCTCCTGAATGATCTCACAAAATTAAACAAAAGATGTCCAAAAACTGGGCCACATTCTTCAAATACTTGCATAAGCAAGGCTGACTTTACGTGTGGGCCATGTGGGTGATCACCGGGGTGCACTGGTCGGGGGGCACCGTGGTCAAGAGGCAAGAAGTGGGGTGGCCCTGGGGTGCAAGGCCATGGAAGGGAGCATGTGGGGGGGGGGTCGCTGATAGGTGGGCAGCAGAAGCAGCAAGTAACTGGTCTCTGCCTGGTGCCTGCCTGCACTCACCAGCCACCGCAGACCGCAGCTCACTAGTGCCAGCTGGAAATGGAACAGGAGACAAGGGCCTGGTGGCTGAGAGCAGGCACGCAGCGGAGGCTACACTGATAGACTAGCACTTGGAGTGGCTGGCCCCGTGTGCTGCATTTTTCCCCGCTACCAGTCTTGCACACCCACCCCCATTGTCAGCCACTGGACACCCCCACTCACCGCTGGAGGGAGGGTGGCTGGCAAGCAGGGATCTGGCCAGCAGGGGGACCCATCAGTACAGATGGAGAGGAGACAGAAAATACAGGATAATTTGCCTGTTTTAAAGAAAAAGTCGGGGCACCTGCAGGAGGGCTTAAATACAGGACTATCCTTTTAAAAACAGGACGTCTGGTCTCTCTAGGAAGCGGGGCCTAGTGCGTGATAGGTGGGGTGGAGAGACCAGGGAGGCAGCAGAGGCCAGGGGGGATATATGGGGAGCCTGGGGAGGCAGCAGGGGCCAGGTACCAAAATACAAGTTCGCCCAGGGCGCCATTTTCCCTAAGGCTGGCCCTGTGCATAAGTAAGTTTTACTCAATGTGAGGAAGGGTTACAGAATCTGGATCAGAAAAAAATATGGAAGAAAATGAAAGGATACTGTAAATTTAACTGTGCTACCTCCTAAGATCATATTCAAAGCTAACCAACACTCAATTTACTGCGGCAAATCAGATGCCTTTATTTGAAAAATGAGTACATACTGTTTTTAAAGTTTTCTATGATTTTATTAAAAATAAAATGGTACCATGTCATTTTAAAGGAGAAACAATTCAACTGAATATCAGGCATTTCCTGAATATGGTTTCTTTTGAGCAAAATACCTTATCTGCTCAAAATCAAATAAGGACTGAACCATTCAAATCAAGAACCCTTGAAAAAAGCTCCTTACCAATACGAGTCCACATAGAAAAATATTATATTATGTTAGGGAACCAGATGTTATAAGGAGATAAGCAAACAAGGGACTCATGGCTGACATGAAAACAAGTATCTCTGCAGATGGATATATAAGACACTTCAGTTCTATAATGTTTAATCTACCCAAATATTATCAATAATTTTATATACATATATATATATACATATATACATATATATATACAATTAATTTATTATGCAGAAATGGTTATCCACTCTCTTTCATGGAAAGCAAATACGTAAAAATAAATAAATTAATTAATTAAATAAAAAGTTGGGCAATTACCTTCATTTCTGAATATGCAGTGTTATAGAAAAAACTGTTATGAAGAGTCTGATGCACAATTAAACTACAGATAGCTACCTGCAAAAGACATTTGAAATGTATTTGGTAAATTCTGTTTCAGTAACAGTTTAATTGGTTATTAATCTGCCTTTTTTTTCTTTCTTTATTCTTTTTTTTTTTTTTTTTTTTGCTCACCGGCATTGAGTTAACTAGTCTCTTTACATACCTTCTCTAAATAATTAATACAATTAATATGAATGTGAGGACTCATGAACAATTCTAAAAAGGAACCAAAGGGATTTCCATTTTTAAATCAGAATGTCCAGCTACTGTCAGGTTTCAGAGTAGCAGCCGTGTTAGTCTATGTGACCAGCGAGAAGGACTGTGCAGTAATGGGGTCCCCTTGGGGACTGCGGTGAGCAGTCTTGGGGTGGAGGAGCCTATGGCTTGGACCTGGAAGAGAGAAGGACTTTGGCAGTAACTGGGTTCCCCTGGTGATTGGAGCGAGTGGTCCCAGGGGTGGAGGAGTCTGCAGCTCAACCCTAGCAAAGAGGTGGTGACCTCGAGAAGGGCTGGCACACTAGAGTTTCTCCCTGGAAACCGTGGGGAGCTGAGAGGGCACAGGCCTGTGAGTCCACAACAACTTGGGAACAGCGAAGTGATGGCCTCTCACCATCTCCTTAAGAAGGACATTGTAACCCTGTGCAAAAAGAGAGGGTTGTGCACTGGAAAGTTCACCAAAGCACAGTTAATCGTGCAGCTGGAGGAGGATGACTGCTCTAAGGAACAGATTCCTGATCCAAATGGGGCTATAGCAGAATCTGGGAGCAGCTGGAGTGGTAGCCAGGCATCCCCAAGACTCCTGTCCCCGACCAGATGGGGGTCTTCACGATCGGGTTCCCCATCAGGCGATCAGAGACGGACGGGATTGGAGCTGAGTCCGAGAGAGCAAGAGGACCGTGAGAGACAGCGAGAGTCCAAGAAAGAGCTGCAGAAGCAGCAGCAGCATGAACTGGCGATGGTGGAGCAGAGAGGCATAGGGGACCTCCCAGGGGTGAGTGGAGATAGACCCCGGGGTGCCAGTTCCTCAGGGAACCTCCATACTAAATTGCTGCCCCTGCTTAAGGAGGGTGGGGGATGTGGATGCCCACCTCACTGCCTTTGGGCAGGCTGGCAATTTGAACAAGGGGGACCCTGCGGAAAAGCCCCGGTGTCTAGCTCCCTTGCTGGGTCCCTAGAATCCGTCAGCCAGATGGGTGGGATGGTGGACAAGCTCCCACTCCTGGCCCCAATCTATATGTCTACGTGGAGTTTCCTGGGCTCAGGCCCCTCGGACCTCCAGTGGGAGTGGAAGGTGATGGTCAATGGGGAGAGATTCCTGGGGTGACAAGATCCTGGGACAGAGAGAACTGTTGTGGGGCCCCAGGTGGTGCAGCCCCACCAGATGCTGAGGGGCTGTGTGACCTGGGTGACGGTCCCAGGGGTGAAGCCCCTGCCCTAAACTGGACAGTCGCTATGTAAAAGAAAAAATGGACACAAATCAGACGTCAAGAATTATAACATTCAAAAACCAGTCGGAGAACACTTCAATCTCTTTGGTCACTCGATTACAGACCAAAAACTGGCAATTCTTCAACAAAAAAACTTCAAAAACAGACTCCAATGAGAGACTGCTGAATTGGAATTAATTTTCAAACTGGATATAATTAACTTAGGCTTGAATAAAGACTGGGAGTGGATGGGTCATTACACAAAGTAAAACTATTTCCCCATGTTTATTCCCCCCGCTGTTCCTCAAATGTTCTTGTCAACTGCTGGAAATGGCCCACCTTGATTATCACTACAAAAGGTTTTTCCCCCCAGCTCTCCTGCTGGTAATAGCTCACCTTACCTGATCACTCTCCTAACAGTATGTGTGGTAACACCCATTTTTTCATGTTCTCTGTGTATATAAAATCTCCCCACTGTATTTTCCACTGAATGCATCCGATGAAGTGAGCTGTAGCTCACAAAAGTTTATGCTCAAATAAATTTGATAGTCTCTAATGTGCCACAAGTCCTCCTTTTTTTTTCCAGCTACTGTGTATCTCACACAGAAAAGGCAAATATTTCAACAGATAATGTTCTATTATGTAGCTTTGCCTACTTCTGCCACAATGGGCTCCTACTTAAACCAACAGCTTAGGCTGCCTTCTGGTGGTTTAGAAAAAAGATCATATAATACATTGAATTGTGTATTCTTTTCCTTTCATTCGACAAGAAATGACCGAACACAGACAAGGCAAACCCCTTTTTTTGCTGCAATAAGTCACTAATTCACATTAGCAATTTGTGTAATGGAAACTGAACTAATAAACCACATACCTTTCCTCCCTAGAATTATTGTATATGTTCATACTGTTACTCTTGAATAACTTTCATATTAAAAAAACCTGCTGCAATCCTGCAGCGTGTTTAACTAAACAAAATTTTAGATCTGTTGGAAATCTCATTTGTAAATGGCCTGTAATTCGACATTTGCATGCCAGCTTTTGGGATACTTTGCCTTGGATATAATATTGAAAGGGGTTATTGAGGATGAGGATTTATATAGTCCCTAATCACCAATAATGTGCTGAGTAAAGATCTCTTTCTTCCCCTGGAACTCTCTAGGCAACTGTCATCAAATTAACTAATTCCATTTATTTCCGTATAAGTTTTACAAGTACTACATTCATGTACGTAGGATTCATATTCCTACTTACCCATCCCACCAGTGGCAAGTAGATTGAGTTCAAGTCGGCAAATGTGCTACTTACTTACATGGTGGGAGAAGGATATTAATTTTTAATATGTTCATGTTTTCCTCAGACACAGAATGGCTGCCTTGATTAGAATTTGCTGCTTGGCTGGTTTACTGTAGGATGCTGCTGGGATCTTTTGAAATATTTTGAAATAAGAGATATCGCGTCACCTCCCCCTCTCTGGGTAGCTTTCTCAAGGCTCAATTTTTTCCACTCTCATGTTGAGCTGAATCTTATTTCACAAGCATTTCCATTGAAATCAATCACTATTTACAAGACGGTAGTATACTATCTTTCCTGTAGATTTAATTGAGCTAAGCTGCTCTATGTGTGTATAATGGAGGAAGGGCACAAGAAGTTTTTGTACTCCCTGTACTTCCCCCAAGCTATTTAGATGCACAGGAGGAGCACCGTGAAGAACACAATTTCTCCCAGAGATACCCTTGTTTTCCAGCTATCTCCGGAGTAGTGATGCACTGCACCATTGTCAATATAGTCCAGTGCCTATAATGAATTAATGAGACCTATTTGATCTGGATCTCACTGCTGAAATACAATTTTCTTTGTCTAGTCATTCATTCTTTGGCTATATGGAATTTAAGCTTTATACTTTTCTCCTAATAGCAGTCTGGCCTTCATATATATTTTTAGGGTTCCTCCAATGCCACCTCTTCTGACTTAGCCTTTGTACAGCCGTTTTATATAAGGTTATTAGTAACAATGTCAATGCTTTAACGTTAATTATACTAAAATTTACAAAATCATTTGCAGCTCAAGAAAGCTGAATCTTTTTTACAGAGTTTCAATGTGTGGTCGGCTAGTGAGTTAAACAGGTATAATATGATTAAACTTTGATTCACATTGGACATTTTCATTCATGTTGGACATAGGCTTGGCTTGCAAAGCCTGAGACAATCTTAAGGTACATTTGGCATACTGACTATCAAGATATAAGATCTACACTGTATTAATAAATGTTTGTATTTAATTTTTGGTAGTTTCTTTTTTGAGGTAAATCACAGTACTTGTATTTTACTATTAACCTAGTTTTAGTTCTTGTTTAAAAATTTGGTCTTGTTTTGCATTTTTATGTTGCTCCTATAATTTGGGATACTGCAGGACACTGGGCTCTTGAGGAGTCACTAAAGGGGAAATTTTCTAAGGCACGTATATGAGTTGGGCACCTAAATCCCAGTGACTCTCTGTGAATGTCATAACTGCCCTTTGTGCCTTAGAAAATCTGGTTCTAAAGCATGGATGTGCAAGAACATTAATACTCTTCCTTGTTCATTGATGGTCACTCACTGTGCTGCTGAATTCACTATACTACTACTGACTACAATATGGAGCGGTCTGCTTCAGCTGTTGGGCCACATGTTGCTTATCAGATGAGAACTAAGTCCTATTAAGGAATTGAATAGCTGTGGAGTTACCAATCATGGTGGTGCCTGGCACTTTTCATTTAGCCTATGAGGTAATGCTGCTCAGCAGTTGAAATGAGTTTCAATGTAGATGAAACAGAACATGCAGAGTGAAAGGGGGTATTTCTGGAAATCACAGGAGAAAGTATAATTCAAGCTAGTAAGGAATTGTGAACATGGTAACATTTTACATTAAGGTTCCATTGATATGCAGTTTATGTGGCCAGAAGCCTATGAGAGAAGGGAGGTAACCAAGGTAACTCTGCTAGCATCTGCTGGACTGAGGGAGGCAGTATTTCATTTGCATATTAACTGTTTGGGGACACTGTTGTATAATTTGGCTAAATTTTGTGCTTGGGACCAATAGTTTGGAGATTACCCTGGTGGGAAGTGGCTTGAGAAACCTGAGACAATGTGTGGGCTTGGGGTTACCCTCACCCTGATGATTACTGAGGTTAGCTCATTGGTCCTGAACAAACCCAGAGAGTTAGAAGAGACTGTGAGTTTCCAGCTTGTTGCTGGGATTGCCTCTATAAGTAGTAGGGCTCTGGTGAGTCTAGACCAGGGATCGGCAACCTTTGGCACACAGCCCATCAAGATAAGCCCCCTGGTGGGCTGGGCTAGTTTGTTTACCTGCTGTGTTCACAGGTTTGGCCGATCATGGCTGTCACAGGCCGCAGTTTGCCGCTCCAGGCCAATGGGGGTGCAGGAAGCGGCGGCCAGCACATCCCTTGGCCCCCATTGGCCTGGAGTGGCGAGCCGCAATCGGCTGAACCCGTGGACGTGGCAGGTAAACAAACTGTCCAGGCCCACTAGGGGACTTATTCTGGCGGGCCATGTGCCAAAGGTTGCTGATCCCTGGTCTAGTAGGTCACTGTTCCCCAATGCCCTTACACTGCAAAGAGTACAATTACCTTATTTGGACAGAGCACAGCAGTGATCCCACCCAGCTGGCCACTGGTAAATGGAGCTCAGCAATAGCTCTGGTCACCTTGGCAGCAGTGAGCAGTGGAAAACCAGCAGTTCAACCCACCCACAGTCTCCAGCAGGAGAGCAGCTGTGTGGACTATGATGGGAGTAGAGGAGTTTTCAGTGTCAGTCAACACCAGACTCTGATGAGGCCTCCCTGTCCTAGATGCTGAAATTATTCTAGCTGGAAAGGTGGAAGAGCTTCAGAGTTGCCTGAGAAAGAGGGCCCCTGGTTTTCTTGGGTCTCTTAGAAGCACTGAGTGGGGAAGCTGGGGACCCACAAACTGTCAGTGGGGTTCTGGGAGGCAGAAACCCTGGCAAGACAATGCAGATTATATGCCAGGGCCAGGCCATTAGCAACCTGTGTGCTCAGGTCAGCTGCTAAATTGGAGTCAGGAGTCAAGTAGTGGTGTCAGAAGTGAGCCAGATCAGAATACCAGGAAGTCAGGGTCAGGAACTAAGTTGCAGGTGACTGGCAGATAGCAGGGTCAGGTTTGAGCCAGGTCTGGATATAAGGGTCAGCAATCAGATAGCAAAGTCAAGGACAAACCAGGGTCAGAAGCCATTATCTAGGTCTGGAGCAGAGGCAAACAGTCTGTATTGCTACTCAGAGAACTCTCTGTGAAGGGTTCCTGATTAAATACTAGACTCAGCCAATCAGTGGGCTGTGGGGGACACACTACTCAGGCCCTGCTGGGTGGAACTTCCTACCTTCACAGGGTCCTCTAGTGGAAAGCTAGCCTAAGCATCTAGTGGTAATGCAGAAGTGTCAATGGCCCAGAAACTCCATGTCCCAGGTTCTTACATCATAGCTATGCAGAATTTAACATTTAGAGCTGACTTGGACTCAGGCTGTAAAATTGATGTGTAGATGTTTGGGTTTAGGCTGAAGCTTAAGGTCTGGAGCCCCTCTAGGTGAGAACTTCCTAGCCCAAACAGCTATACCACAATTTTACTGCCCTGCACGCTTGAGTCAGCTGACCCGGGCCAGCCATGGGTGTCAAATTGCTGTGTAGATATACCTTGAGGGTCCAGTTGTTTGGGACTGTGACTCATGGATCCTGAGATATTAAGTAGTACATAGTGTTAAACTGCAAAGTTTATCCAAGTTCACCCTGTTTCCCCTTTAAAGTGTGGTTTTGTTTTTGTTTGTTTGTTTTGTTTGTTTTTAAATCAGTTTGCAGATGGGTACAGATTTGCCTATCAAAATGCCCATAACTGATATACAGGAGGGCTCAAGAATCCTTTAAAAAGAAGGACTTGGCCCGTGTTGCTGCTGATGGCATGGGCAGAAGCTATAATAATTGATTTACCATTTATTTAAACATCTATTAATCATTAATTAACCCTTTATAAAGTCCACCAGGTAAACAGGTTGCTTATAACTATCCATACGATTGTCTCCTGATGGGCTTATAACCATCTAGAACACATTACTCATTTCTATAACATGTTCATAATATACATTACCCATTTATTAACCCCTTATACGTGATTTATACACTGAACCTGAATATAAAATATGACTGATTTTCAAACATACACATCTTAATAATTGTAATCTTTTTTTAAGATAGCAATACTGAAGTCATTGCAAAGTTATGCAAGATTAACTATTGACCAAAATCTGTTTTACTTTGTCTAAACACATGCAAAGCTCATTGCTTTTTATTTTTTAAATTGGAAAACATATAATATTTGACTGTTCTGTCCAACTGACTGAATTTTCACTAATATTTTACCTCTTTTTTTAAAAGAGATATTAAAATATATAATAGAAAAGCTTCCATACTAATGAAGTCCTTTTTATTTTAAGGTGTAGGCATGTGTGCATAAAATTGATTTTAAATCAAATACAATGAGAGACTAGGTCTCCAGGAATATAACATGTTTTAACAGGGAAGAACATTAATATAGATAAATATAGCTATCTTGTAAATAATATGTGCCTATTATGTACCAACCACGAAGATACTTCTATTATGTATGTGTTTAAAACATGAGACCAATACAAGTTCCAGGAACACTGGAGCTTTGATGAGGGATTGAGATTAGAATGCCCATACTTGGTCAGACCAATGGTCCATCTAGCCCAGTATCCTGTCTCTGACAGTAGCCACTACCAGATCTTCAGAGGAAATAAACAGAATAAGGAAATTTCGACTGATTCATCCCCTGTCATCCACCCCCATTTTTCTTGCAGTTGGAGATTTAGGGATACCTGGACCATGGAATTGCATCCCTGACCATCTTGGCTAATAGCCATTGTTGGACCTATACTCCATGAACTTATCTAATTCTTTTTTGAACCCATTTATACTTTTGAACTTTTCAACATCCTATGGCAACAAGTTCCACAGGTTGACTGTGAATTATGTGAAGAAGTACTTCCTTTTATTTGTTTTAAACCCGCTGCCTATTAATTTTATCAGGTGACCCCCTAGTTCTTGTGTTATGTGAAAGTAAATAACATTTCCCTATTCACTTTCCCCATACCATTCATGACGTTATAGACCTCTATCATATTCCCCTCCCCTCTTACTCATCTCCTTTCTAAAATGAACAGTCCCAGTCTTTTAAATCTCTCCTTGTATAGAAGCTGTTCCATACCTCTAGTCATTTTAGTTAACCTTCTCTGCATCTTTTACAATTCTAATACGTCTTTTCTGACCTGAGATGATGAGATCAGAATGCATGCAGTATTCAAAGTGTGGACATACCATGGATTTATTTAGTAGTATTATGATATCTTCTGTTTTATTATGTATCCCTTTTCTAATGGCTTCTAACATTCTGTTAGCTGTTTAGACTGCTGCTGCACATTGAGTGGATATTTTCCCGATGAGTATTAGATGTCTTTCTTGAGATGTAACATCTAATTTAGGCCCTATAATTTTGTAAGTTTAGTTGGTATTATTTTTTTCCCCCGTATGCATTATTTTTCACTTGCTGCATTGATTTCATCTGCCATTTGTCACCCAGTCACCCAGTTTTGAGAGATCCCTTTGTAATTCTTTGCAGTCAGCTTTGGACTTAACTATCTTGAATAATTCTGTACTGGGTGCAAATTTTGCTACCTCACTGATCACCACTTTTTCCAGATCATTTATGAATATGTTGAACAGCACTGGTCCCACTACAGATCACTGAAGAACCCTGTAAAGCTGTCCTGCAGTGATTCAAGAGCATGAGTACTTGCCTAAGGGCAGACTGTTAAGAACCAGCCACAAATCCCAAATTGGATGTGAGTTCTATACTTAGATTTCACCAAACAATTATTGTGTAAACTCCTCAGGCACTAGAATAGCCTTAACATGGAGTCACAGATAGTCTTCTTGGGTATTCCTATTTTTGTTGCTATCCAGGTAGGACCTACGTTTGTGATAGAGGAGCCCTTATCCCAAGAATCACAATAATATTCAGATTACACCCAGTCCCAAAGGGTCTTAGATCTCCCACCAAAGACAAAACTTGTAGCCAATCCTATAATAAACTATCTAAAGATTTATTATATAGGAAAAATAAACAAGAGAATTCTTTAGAAGCTTAAAGCATATACACAAATGAGTTACAATCTTATGTTTCAAAAGAGAATAGAAGCTTCTATACTAAGCAAGTTCTATATGTCCCTTAGGGCTAACCATGGATAAGCAGCTGGGGAGCTCTTGTTTATGCTTCAAAAATCATAGAATCATGGAATATCAGGGTTGGAATGGACCTCAGGAGGTCATCCAACCCCCTGCTCAAAGCAGAACCAATCCCCAACTAAATCATCCCAGCCAGGGCTTTGTCAAGCCTGACTTTAAAAACTTCAAAGGAAGGAGATTCCACCACCTCCCTAAGTAACGCATTCCAGTGCTTCACCATCCTCCTAGTGAAAAAGTTTTTCCTAATATCCAACCTAAACCTACCCCACTGCAACTTGAGACCATTACTCCTTGCTCTGTCATCTGCTACCACTGAGAACAGTCTAGATCCATCCTCTTTGGAACCCCCTTTCAGGTCGTTGAAAGCAGCTATCAAATCCCCCCTCATTCTTCTCTTCCACAGACTAAACAATCCAAAATTCCCTCAGCCTCTTTGTATAAGTCATGGGTTCCAGTCACCTAATAATTTTTGTTGCCCTCCGCTGGACGCTTTCCAATTTTTCCACATCCTTCTTGTAGTGTGGGGCCCAAAACTGGACACAGTACTCCAGATGAGGCCTCACCAATGTCGAATAGAGGGGAACGATCAAGCCCCTCGATCTGCTGGCAATGCCCCTACTTATACAGCCCAAAATGCCATTAGCCTTCTTGGCAACAAGGGCACACTGTTGATGCATATACAGCTTCTCATCCACTGTAACCCCTAGGTTGTTTTCTGCAGAACTGCTGCCTAGCCATTCGGTCCCTAGTCTATAGCAGTGCATGGGGTTCTTCCATCCTAAATGCAGGACTCTGCACTTGTCCTTGTTGAACCTCATCAGATTTCTTCTGGCCCAATCCTCTAATTTGTCTAGGTCCCTCTGTATCCTATCCCTACCCTCCAGTGTATCTACCATTCCTCCCAGTTTAGTGTCATGTGCAAACTTGCTGAGGGTGCAGTCCACAGCATCCTCCAGATCATTAATGAAGATATTGAACAAAACCGGCCCCAGGACCGACCCTTGGGACACTCCGCTTGATACTGGCTGCCAAGTAGACATTGAACTGTTGAACACTACCCATTGAGCCCGACACTCTAGCCAGCTTTCTATCCACCTTATAGTCCATTCATCCAGCCCATACTTCTTTAACTTGATGGCAAGAATACTGTGGGAGACCATATCAAAAGCTTTGCTAAAATCAAGGAATATCACTTCCACTGCTTTCCCCTCATCCACAGAGCCAGTTATCTCATCATAGAAGGCAATTAGATTAGTCAGGCATGACTTGCCCTTGATGAATCCATGCTGACTGTTCCTGATCACTTTTCTCTCCTCTAAGTGCTTCAGAATTGATTCCTTGAGGACCTGCTCCATGAATTTTCCAGGGATTGAGGTGAGGCTGACTGGCCTGTAGTCCCCTGGATCTTCATTCCCCCCACCCCACCCCAGAATGCAAGCAGGATAAAGTTCCTTCTTATTCTGGGTTTTTATTCCCCTCCTCCCATGTGTTTTGAGCTGCAAATTCAGCTGATGAGAAGAATTCACTTGCATGATTCATTTTAATGGGGGAGAACAGCAGAGCAAAGTATTTTGTCCGCTTTAATCTTCCACAGTAATCCATCTGGTGTGGATGGGCCTTCCCAGTTGGCCAGGATGCAACAGCTTCTGTTGCCGACCCAGTATTTATGCTAGTTAATGTCTGTCTCCTGACTGATGGTTTTCACAATCACAGATACAAGAAAAGACAAATGATCAAATATTACCTTACAATATGGGATACAGATATTGTAAGTGAGATTAATGCAGGAAGGAACTCACAATCATTCAATAATGTCTTAACACTAAACACATTCTAATAATTCTAATACTTTAAAAAAAAAAAAAAGAAAACCATACTCACACACATGTGAGACAGACTGATTCCAGATATGTATTTGTCAGTATTTAATTGAGGCCTGGGAACCTTGTCATGAGCTGGCACTTGGTTTTTCAGCATCACAGATCCCACTATTTACCTCTCTGCACTCTGAAAAAAGACCATTTATTCCTAGCTTTTGTTTATTGTCTTTCAACCAGATATTGATCCATGGGAAGACCTTTCCTCTTATCCCATGACTGCTTAGTTTGCTTAACTGTCAAAGGCTTTCTGGCAATACAAGTACACTGGATCCACAGGATTGTTACTCCCTCAAAGGATTCTAATAGATTGGTGAGGTGTGATTACAAAAGCCACGTTGATTCTTCCCACCATGTATCACGTTCATCTATATGTCTTATAATTCTGGTCCTGGTGACTTATTACTGTTTAATTTATCAATTTAGTCCAAAACCTCCTCTACTGACACCTCAATTTGGGACAATTCCTCATATTTATCCCATAAAAAGAATAGTTTGGATATGGGGAATCTCCCCCATATATTCTGCAACAAAGACTGATGCAAAAAATTCATTGAGCTTCTCCACAAAGGCTTTGTCTTCCTGAGTTCTCCTTTACCACTTAAATCAAGTGGCCCTACCAACTGACTGGCAGACCTTCTGCTTTTGATGTACTTTTTAAAAAAAATGTTAATTTTTGTGTCCTTAACTTTGTTCAAGCATGACATTTCTATCCATAGAGATTCTGTTGTACAATTTGATGGTAAAGTGAATCTTCTACTCAAGAATTCTTGGTAGCTGAGTCTTAAATAATGACTGAAGTCTCACATTAAAGGGCTAAGTGAAAAGGCAAAATTGAACAGTGTAAACTTCAGAGGAGTACACAAAAAAGATAGAAAAGATTATGTTTTCCTTTAGCTTCCAATCTGGGACCAGAGAACTTTAAGGGGCAGAGAGAAAATTTGGTTTAAGGTTCTATATATGATCTTCATCACCAAACTGAATGACTTCATTTGAAAAGAAAAGAAAAATTGGTGTTTCCATTTGCCCAGACAAGCAAGAGTATTCGGTGCATCTGCTCAAGAGTGGAAATAACACACTCGGAGACCAAGAATGTATATTTTCATCTCCAAAGATTAATGTTTTGCAAAGCTATGTCTGTTTGAAAATAAAGCTTTTCAATTGTAACCTTTTTGCAACTTTAATCACAAGGGTCAGTACATCGATTGCTATGTTTCATTAATTTAATTAGAGAGCAAAGTGGCAATTATTACAATTAAGGCTGCTTAAGACTTTTCATTCTACAGGTCTTTTTCCAATTGCTTATTACTCAGTCCCACTGCCTCTTTTGCTACAGACCTCCGGTCCAGCTAGCACAAGGAGGTTGAAATTTCTCTCTATGCAGACAGCCAGCAAAAGCTGTATGCATCAATTAAGTTTCACTTGAGCCAGTCCTCCACACAGGGATGAATTCCACCCAAAATAAGGCAGGGATTCTGCACAACCCTCCCCAAAAACATGACAAAAACAATCAACAACTTGTATTGATCATCTAATTAAAATTGTCATAATTCTAGCTTTGTCAGTCCCAGGAAAAGGGACTAGAGAGACAAGATAGATGAGGAAATATCTTTTATTGGACCAACTCCTGTTGATGAGAGAGATGCACTTTCAAGCTGCACAGAGCTCTTCCTCAAATCTGGGGAAGCTACTCAGAGTGTCACAACTGAATACATGATCAAACAGAGAGTTTAGCATAAGAAGTAACACATAATGTAAGGGACCATTCAAGGTGAAATGGCAATAGGACAAAAGGCAGGAAGGGAGGGTTAATGGGTTATAAATTGTTATACTATGCCACAAATCTAGTATCTGCCATAAATTGCACTCTGTGGAATCTACATTCACTCCTTCCCAGGGGAAAAAAAGGCACATTATCATGTGCTGAGACCTGAGCAGTACACCACAGAAGAAAATGGCTGCAGGGCTAGATACCAGAATGTGAATCTGAAGTTATCATTTTTCATAGGTCGCAGCTATTTAATGGTGGCATGGTCCATGACCAGGATGAAGGGCGATTCCAGGAGGTAGTATTGTAACGATTCCACTGCCCACTTAACTGGGACATTCCTTTTCTATCACAGAAGAGTTCTTTTTCTCCCATGGGAGAAAGGGGTTCTACTGAGATATATTAAGGGGTATTCTCTGTCTTCCATAACCTGTGGTAGAACTGCTCCAAGGCCCAATCAGAATCATCAGTTTATAATATGAATTCTTATGTGAAATTTGATCTCAGCAGCACTGGTTTACTGCACAAGCTATTCTTGACTATGGCAAATGTATCTGTACAAGGGGAGCCTTGTTCTTCAGGAGGCCCATTAAGGGTGGCGGGGACTATTACAGTGGAAGACACTGTGACTAAGCACCTGTACACTGCAAACCCCAGGAACTATTTCACCTGCCTTTTGGTGGTAGGGATGGAAACTCTAGTTGGGCTAAGGGTTGTATTTGCCCATTCACCAGGGTATAGCCTAAGTACTTATTTTCAGTGCTATTCACTGAAATGATACTAAGGAGGTTTCTTAGGACATGAATCCAATGCCCTATGAATATTTAAATAAAGTCCCTTTTATTTAGTGTTGTTTTTACTTCATTGCCCATTGATCAGAAAAAAATGGTGTGCTATTACAATTTTCTTCAAGAGTACTAATTTTAAAGTTATATAGTTTCTTATTCTTCCCTAGTGTATTAAACAATGAATATTGACATTGATATTACAATATAAAGTGAGTTATTCAAATTAAGCAGTAAACAATACAATGTAAAATTGGATAACTGCAAAGAGAATAATATAAGACCAACAATGGGTCAAGTTAGTGCATAAACACAATCAGTATTCAAATCACAAAATTAACATAACACCAATGATCAAATGACTTCATATCATATTTTAACCTAGGTTAGTTGATACCTAAAGGTAATTTACATTATGGGTTTATATACATGTGCTATTACTACTAACAGATACTCTCTACTCTCTCTCACCCTATCCATTAACCTTTGAAAGGTGGAAGACGCCATATGGAGTCCAGATGGGAGGGTTCAAATGTTGATATAGGCCAAAAGGGGAAGCAAAGACAGTCTAATCTTTTGAGTCCAGTCCCAAAGGACTTTGCCAATAGCCTTCTGTTCTATAAAAGTCTATGACACACTGGTGATTAATATCATTGTGAAATGTATGTATTAACACTACGTAAGGAATTATTGATTCTCATTAATATTATGCTTTACCATCTGTGACAAAGGGAGAAACAGTATCTATCAGATATGAGGGAACATCACAACTATCTACCTGTCTCCAATGAAATTAAACAACATGTGACCCAAAAATGGAAGCCCCATTTACATTCAAATCAGCAGGAGGTGGAAAGACACAGGAAGGGAAGAACAGCATTCTTCCTCTTGAAACAAGGTTGTGACACTATATGGAATATGCGGAACACCTTGCGATGTTATTGATACCAATATTATAAAATTGCGGAACACCTTGTGATGTTATTGATACCAATATTATAAAATTGCAATGAATCTGACCAGACATGCCGTGTAAGGTATCTCCGAAAATGTTATAATTTACCAAGTATGATCATCTTGTTTATATGTTTGTGTCATAAACATACAGCTAAGGGTAGCATAAAATCCCTCCTTTACCTGTAAGGGATTAATCAGTTCCATTAACCTAGTTGGCACCAGACCAGAAGGACCAATGGGAAAGAAGATACTTTCAAATCTTGGGAGGGAGAAGGAGGGGGAGTTTTTGTTTGGGCTCTTTGTTGTTTTCTCGGAGACAAAGAGAGATACCAAGCAAGTGTTCCAGCTTCTACTGAAATGATACATCTAAATTTACAGAAATTGTAAATGATAGCAAGGAAATGTGTTAGAGTATCTTTTGTTTTAGCTTGTGAAATTTCCCTATGCTAAGAGGAAGATTTATTTCTGTTTTTTGTAACTTTAAAGTTTTGTCTAGGGGGGAATCCGCTGAGTTTTAAATCTGTAAAGGTACCCTGCAAAATTATCTTCCATCCTGATTTTACAGAGGTGCTTCTTTTACTTTTTCTTTATAATAAAGTTCTATTTTAAAAACCTGATTTGTTTTTAGTGTCCTAAAAATCCAAGGGTCTGGTCTGTGCTCACCTTGTTTACTCTCAAGCCTCCCCAGAAAAGGGGGTGAAGGTGCTTGGGGGGATATTTTGAGGAAACAGCAACTCCAAGTGGTCCTTTTCCTAAATCTTTGTCTAACTTACTTGCTGGTGGCAGTGATACCGTCCAAGGACAAGGAAGAATTTGTGCCTTGGGGAAGTTTTTAACCTAAGCTGGTAGAAATAAGCTGAGGGGATCTTTCATGTGGGTCTCCACATCGGTACCCTAGAGTTCAGAGTGGGGAGGGAACCCTGACAGTTTGTATCACTTTTGTATCGTATTATGAGTTATAAATATATATAGGGTATACCTCAATTTCAAAACTTGTGCTGTGTTTCTCGGTGACATCCCTAGACAGATTGGCATGAGAACTACCTAGCCTATTCAATGGCTCATCAAGGGTCATCAGCTGTACAATGAACCCATTGAAAGGAGCTAGGAGATACACCTTATCAGTTAGCAAGGCATGTAGGGACATGCCTATGGACAGAACTCTAAGGCTTTTCCATGCCATATGCAGTGAAGCATGTGTTTGGGACACAGCAAGTGCAAGCTACATGACAAAAGGAATACAAAGGGAAGCTGCATCATCTTCATTTTGTCTTCATTCCTGTTTCTTACCTCTGGATTAACTTTTCTACAAATGAAGCTCTGAACAAAGGACTGTCTGACCCATCCAAGCTTTGGATGTGTTCCAGAGGGACTTTCAAGCCAGAAAAATCAACAATACTGCTAAGAACCTGATATATGGACTTTGAAGTCTCTGTATGTATCTGATTGCTTTACCATTTAATAATTCTCTTGTTCTTTTTTTTCTTTACAATAAACCTTTAGTTTTAGACACTAAAGGATTGTCTGGCAGCATGGTATTTTGGTAATATTGACCAGGTAATGTGGATGACCCTTTTGGGGTCAGAATAACATTTTGTATATGTGAGCAGAGTTTTTAAATAACTTCTCACTGTACTGGACCTATGTGCCGATTGGGAGCCATGGAACTGGAATGACCTAAAGGGGCTGTGTGATAACCAGTGTGGGGGATCAGAAGCACAGTTTGTGATTAGTTGTTGAGTTTAACATCAGTGTTAACCACCAGTTTTGGGAGTATCTTCTCTCCCTTTTGCAGCCTGCCCTGACCTTGACATTATCCGTTAGGGCTGCCCCATGCCCACTGGGTCACAAAAGTCATTTAACTTTGAGAGATATAAGTAGAGACAGAAAGCTATTTTGGCATCCATTGCTAAACAGGCATAGAGGTCTTACAAAATGAGAAAGATGATCTTTCAACCAAGGGTGGGAGAAGTCTTTGAGAACTGAATATAGGTGAGAAACCTGCTTTGGCAAAGATCTTTCACCTAGGAAGATAAGGGAAGCCAGCACCTTGTACTTCTGTGGAAGGTCCTAACTGAGGGAAAGTCAGCCATGGATGAGAACATAGGTGGTCGGTATAAGAGGCCAGGGGATGCTAAGCTTCCCTAAACTTCTGGCCTGCTTTCTTTGGAGCGTACTGCCATTGAAAGGGTGGGGGCCATGGCCAAAGCACTCTGCCCCGAGGCCAAGCATCCCACTTGCCCTGAGGCTCCACCTCTTCCCATCTCTGCTCTACCTGCATGGCAACCTCTTGGGAAAGTATGAAGAGGCTCACGCAAGCAGTGAGCAGGTGGCTGGCTGACGGGCAGCTGAGGCTTGGGGGAGGAGGCAAGGAGGCATGAGCGGGGTGAGAGGCACAGAGGAGGGGACTGATTGGGATCAGGGGTGGAGGATGGGCAGAACTTCAGAAGTAGGGGGCAGGACTCAGGATAGAGCCATGGTCTGGGCGCACGCAGCCTCTCCAAAAGGAGGAGTCACACTACCCATGGTTGAGAAGAAGAATGATTGGTGAGTATCACCAGCTTGAACAAAATCCATACCTTGTTAGATTAAGTTTTAGACTTTTAGATGCATGTTTTCACTTTTTTCTTGTAACCCTTTCTGACTCTATTCCTTTTACTTGGCATCACTTAACCTATGTCCTATTGTTAACAAACTTGTTTTATTTTTACTATAAACTAATGGATTGCTGTATTTGATTGGAAGGGTGTATTTACCCCAGTTCAGTTAATAAGCTGCAATGTGCTTTTGCCTCTTTAAAGGAGCAAACAAACCTAATTATTTCTCTGAGTGGTCCATGAGAGGGTTTAACATTTCTGGGCACATGGTTCTGGGAATATTTAGGACTGGGTGGTGGTGCGGGGGGGGGTGTTGGAGTCAACCTGCAAGTAGTAACCAAGGCTGGTGGAAGTTAGTCTGGGGTTGTTGTGCTGTAGGCAGGCTGCTGGAGACAGAGTTGCTGATCCAGGAATGTATAGCACACAGACACTCAGAGTGTGACCTGCTTCACTGCTAGCAGCTGGTGTCCAGGCTGTGAGATAGAGCAGCAGGGCACCTGAGGCACCCAGGGTTATAGGGCAGGCAGTGACACTCACTGGTATGGATTGCACCCCAGAATGGTGACAGGAAGTAAGCATCTCCCTCTAATAAAAGCTTGCTCTCATCTCTCCCGTACTCACATGAGAATCTGGGGGCCTGGTTCAATGCTGCCTTGCCCTTGAGTAGTCATTCACACCTGTGCAAAGTGACATGATACACTAGCATTCTGATTCAGTTGCACTAGTGCAAATTCATATAAAGCTGTAGGGCAGCAGACAATCAAGCCCTTGGTGTTTATGATATTCAGATTGTGGCTCAAAAATGCGATTCACATTACAGAACTGGTGTTCATTTGTTCTCTTTTGCAAATCTAATCATTCTTCTAAACCCAGGTTCAGGATCCTACTTCTGTCCGTGGTGTGTTGGAAAAATATTATTTCTGACATTTTTGCTTTTATTGACATATTTCCGATCTATCTCCCTCCTAGCTAGCACAATGTTATCCCCATATCAGTAGAAAGAGCATTTTTATTTTTTCCCTTGCTCTTTTCTGGGAAGCATACATTTCAGATGCATCCTTTTTTATTACAGTTTATACAGCACTGGAATGGATGCCTGACCCACTTCCATAGCAGTAGCAAATGTCAGGCTCCTTAGCTGTTTGCTGTTTCCAATTTGCTGTTCGTCTTTTGATATGGTACATATTTTATGGACATTGCCCTCTGTCTTGGCCTTGAATATCATTCTACTGCATCTTAAGTCACAGTTTCCATAGCCACTGTAATTTCAACACCATTTTTAGATGGGAAGTCTGCTCCAGTCAGAAGCATCTTTTGTATACTTTTGTTATGGATTCTGCGTGATAATCTATCCTTCAGGCATCATTCAATCCATCTCCAAACTACAATATCTTGGCATTCATTTATTTATTTATTAAATGTTGCTATATGGGAAGAAATAGATTTTGTTCACATTGATTCTCCTATGAGATCAGAATCTTTTTGCTATAACAAGTTGCTCTGATGATAAGCAGTCCTACAAAACTTGCCCTAGGTGCTAATGTTGAAATTATTGGCTTCTGAGGGATCATTGATATGCATAGTAAACTATGTATGTTTCTTCCATTGCATTCAGTAGACTGGAAATTTATGTATTAGTTTCTGTATCATTAACCTAGAAATATTGCTCCAGCTCCTTCCATGTAAAGCATTATTGGCTAATCCCCAGCTGGATTGTCAAAAACATCAATATTTCCAGTGTTCCTGAACATAATATATTGTCAAGCTATTTGATAGTAGAACAAGCTGACAGCAGGAAGGAGGAGTGCCAGCACCTGGACAGAACAGTGCAGCCAGCAGGGACCGGGGAAGCTATAGAGAGCTCCTGGCTAGCTGCTAAGACTGGCACGCTGAATCCCTGAGGTAAGGGCAAAGAAGGTGCTGGGGGCCACAGGGAAGTGGCCCAGGGAAATAAACTGAGGAGTCAGAGGGGTCGAAGCAAACAATGGCCATCTACTCTGGGTGAGGACCTGGAGTAGTGGTTGTCTCCCCGCCCCTACCACTGAGGAAGTGGCCAGACAATGGGGTGCAGTCACCACTGATGGAAGTGTCTGGACAGCCAACTTGCAGGTCCTACAGAAGAAGGGAGCACAGAGTGAGGCACAGCTGGAAGGTGATGTCCTGAAGAGGACGCCGCAGTCCTTGGAATGACATGGGTCCAGGAACAGAGGTGATGGCAGATGAGACACCACCAGAAGAGGGTGAAGAGCTAATTCCCAAGACGGCCAGTAGGAGGCACCACAGTGGTGATTGAACCTCATCACAGCTGCCAGATTCAGACTTCCCACAAAGCAAGGTTAGCTCCACTGAAGTCCATAAAGTTTCATGCATCAGCCCGAGATCTAACATTGACCCCATTCTTTATAATTAAGAGTGATAGGTCTTTCTAGTGATATAGGTCATCTCCAGTTGGTGGGATTGTATATGTTTGTTTCACAGCCCATAGACTCCCTTTCATACATTTATCTCCTGTCTTTAAAGTGTCTTCATTATGTAGTATCTCCCAGCACACAGAGGAATCATGACAAGGTCCTTTTTAGTATTATTATTAAATTGAATACAGCTCATTTCCCAGCCCATTAACTCCAAATGTTTGTCATCCTTACAGGTCCAAAATATACATCCCTAACATTTGTGGTATGTAGAACAATGCCAACAAGCATAAGTGATGTGGGTGTTCTTAATAAATTAATGTGTTCAGCTCCTTGATAGATCACTGGGCATTACAGGGTATAGGAAAATTAAAGTGGATAAATGCTGGACAGAGTAAATGCAGTCCTAAATAGGGCTGTACAAGCAAACATCTGATTAAAGGTTGGATTCCTTTAGTGTAAATTTTCAAAAGTGACTAAGTGGCTTAGGACCCTAAAACGCATTTAGGGTATGAGTTAGGGTATGTTTACACTTGAAGCTGGAGGTGTAATTTTCAGCTCAAAGAGACATACACACACTAGTTCTGATCAAGTTAGCTACCTAAAATAGAAGTGTAGCTGCACCAGTGGGGCTAGCTGCCTGAGTACGTAACTATTGCCGTAGTTAGGTGGCTCGCCCATCCAACCACTCTAACTAGTTCACTCAAAGCCAGTGAAGGTATGGCTCCTTGATCACTGGCCCTAATGTAAATACTTCTCTGCCAGGGAAATTCTCAAATGGCCAGGTATGCCCAGATTAGAAGGGAACCAGACACTGGGTCTCCTATCTCCCAGTTGTCGGCCCTAACCACTAGGCTCAGTGACTATTAAATTATTCACTCCAATGACTTCAATAAGAGAAATTAAGAGAGGCCCACATCAGAATTGTAGTCCATTGGACTAGCTTACCTTTATTATATTCACTGCTTTGCATTATATTCTGCTTTTATTATATTCAGCAGTAATGCAAGGAATTTACAGGCCTGTATCCTGTAAAGCATTAACATCAGCAAGGTAGCATAAGGCTTGAGGCTATGAACTTTGAACAGATACATTTGAACCGGTATCTGGCCCAACAGAAAATCCGAAGTGTTGTGGATATGAAAATAGAGTGTTTAAGCAGAATTTCTGACCACAGGAACATGACCCAACCACAAGAGTATCACAGCAATGAACTAATGTACATAACAGTTACATGAGCTACATCTGCAGATATCTAACCCAAAAGTTCCATGGTAACAAATTGACATATATGATAATAAGCTGAGATCATTGATATACTACCCTATAGGAGAAAGACTCTAACATTGGTAAGGTGATGATATACAAATGAAGAAAAGTGGGGAAACCCCTACTGAATATGCATCAGACATAGCGCTGTCAGCGTAACTTATTATAAAAGTGGCATCCCAGCCTATGGGCAGTAGGAGAAAGAGACATAGTCCTTGAGAGGTGCCAGAATGATGGCCACTAGTGATGATGAGGAAGGTGATGGTGATGAGGAAGATAATGGCCAACATTTCAAGTTATTCTGCAAGGGATGGTGTCAGTATATTGATGTGCGGATGCATATTTTGTAGTATCTCTAGCTACCTTCCTGAACTGGGGTGTTTATGACTCTGCTAAATTTATTAATAAACTATTTGTAAATATAGATGAGATCCTGTAGTATGAGTGTTGCAGCTGTGCACATTGGGGTTTCCAACTATATACTAATTTGAGTAATACTGGGCCTGGTCTTGGGACAAGAACCTGTCAGCTGTCAAAGGGATAATTTGGAATTCTTAAGTAATCGATATAATTAATACATAATTTATAGATTGAGCAACAAAATATCCCAGTGAATTCCTGAGAAATGAGAGCCCCTGTTCAACTTGGTCAGAGGGGGGAACTGAAACTGGATCTCCAACATCCAGGTGTAGTGATCTATCCACTGGATTAAAAGTTATAGCAAAGCTACCACCTCCAACTCCTCCAGTATTTCTTGTGTAAGCAGGATCTGAATGAATGCTTCCTGACAACTAACGGGGAGGGGGAGAGACTTGGGTGTGTTTATGTAAATATAGGTTGCTCCTACTCTGCTTACATATTGAGAAAAAAGTGATCAACTTTGGCTGGTGCTGGGTACAAATCACCTTAGTACTGAATGCAGGGGTAGTGAAATATGATTACCAATGTTGTAATTATTGTCGGAATACAGGAAATCATGACTGTGCTTAACCTGTCACCCTCTGTTGAAAGAACCTTGTTAAGCAGGGGCTCAAATGTCAGAGCCCTGTGAAAGGAAGGAAGGAACAGATGGATGGGTATCTCCAGCCAGGAGGCTGTACACCCTCAAGAGTCCTTCCTAGATTGGTTTAACATGTTCCTCTCTACTGTTTAAAGAATAGAGCTAAATAGGCTTCTTTAGGGGCCTCTTTGTTATGTTAAATGCCCAATCAGAGCTGAAATCAATTGTGGTAAGACTGTGTTTCTGCCCTGCCTGCTAAGAGCTAAAAATCACTGAGAGCTGAAATCACATGAGATGGAGCAGTGTTCTGCCCAGCCTGCAAAGAGCTGATAATTACTAACAGAGGGATGTGCAGAGGTCACAGCAGGGTGGCAGCAGGAGGTAACTGACAGTCAGCTGGTGAACGAGTGGCTGGTGCGGCGGAGAGGCACAATGAGTGGCCACCAGGGCATCAGGTGGAGAGGCGTGGTGAGCAGGTGGCCAGCAGAGCGGCTCAACAAGAGGCTAGCAGGGTGGCTGGTGGAGAGGTGTGTCAAGAGCTGTGAGCAGGCGGCCGGCAGAGAGGAGCGGCGAGCGAGTGCCCAAGCAGCGGAGCAAATAAGGTACTTCTTTACCCCACCCAGCGGCTGGGGGAGGTGAACTCTGCAGATGCACCTCTGAACTCAGTCTCTTTTCTACGCTTAGACTCTGTGCTTGCAAGTGGGGAAGTTTTGCCTCTCAAAGGTGCCCAGGGGTGGTGTGTAAATTTCCCAGGTTACTGGGTAGGGGCTTGAGCTGGTTCTGTGTTGTATCGATAGAAAGGAACCCCTAGATATTGAACCTGGCCCTGGTTGCTGCTGGCTCCACGTGGAAGAAGGGTTACACTTGCAAGAAAGCTTAAAATGCCTTACTCCAGAAGAAAAGTTCCTGGCTGTGGATGAGTAGAGGTAGGGGCCACTCTGTGCAGCCAGCACTTAGGCACCTAAGTCTGAGTGGGAAAGGGCTTAGGGCATATCCTTTTTGTCAGCATCTCCCTTTCTCTAACATAGGAAGCTCCCCAGCTAGAATTCTGGCTTTTATGAATCCCACTCTTTGCCACCTATGTCTCTCCATTCACTGTATAGGGAACCTAAGCACCTCACTCAGACAACCCATAGCTGTTCTAATGATTTTCCAGGAATCTAAAAGTATGTATTGCAGTGCTCAGTGTCACAATCCCTATGTCCCTTTGTAGATCTGGGCCAGAATTAACTGTCTGGGAACCTAGCTTGGGATGAGTGGAGGCAGCCAAGCTAATTGTTGGAAATTTCGTGAGGCAGGTATTTAGAGCAGGTATGCATTCCATAGCGAGGTCTGGTTTCTTGATGAACTGGATTTGGAAGTGGAATTTGTGGAAGGTGAGGAATGGGTTTAGAGCTCCTAATGTCCCATACAGTGAGGATCCAGCCTTTTAACTCTCTTACTGGGGAGTGCAGTGGAGTCCTAGCTGTGGAGGAACTGAGAGCAGCTCTCCACTGGATGGAAATGGTTAAGGAATAAATACTGACCTGCACTTGTAGGAATTATTGCCAGTTAGTTCCCACATGAGTTTAGTTTAGAGAGTTACAGACTAATTAAACCACTGACCTTGCATCTTGTCTTTCCTCTCATATTGTCTGGGAGAACAACAACAAAAATATAATATCCCATAAATTCCAGCAAAGTAAATTTATCCTGTTTATGTTTTGGGAATTTTCCTTCAAAAAAATCATGATCTTTGACAGTGTTTGCCAGTTGACAGGAAAACAATCAAAAAACAAAAACACTAAAATGGTGACATTTCACTACTGTATTCTGGAAGTACCCTTACACTGGTGAGGTCATTAGAGAACATTTGAGCAGAAAAGTCTGTTGAAGTTTTCACAGTGTATGATAGTGTTTAATTAAATAAACTATTCTTCTGGTGCTGTAAGAGAGATAAGCTATATATAGAATAATATTTATACTCACATCTCTGTCTCCTTTAGCCATAATCAGTGGAGTTAGAAACTAGAAAAGGACAAACAAATCTATTGTATCATTTAATGTTCTTATTTCCAGTGCAGGAAAGTTGGAATTTATTTGTCATTTAAATATATTTATTCAACATTTTGTGAAGCCCTGATCTTAAAAAATACCTAAAATTTAATAGCAACAAATTTTCAATGAACTACTGGCATTGACATACAGTATCAGACTGCACCAGGTGCAGTCAGGTGAGTTACATTTATATACTAACATTATGCTGGGGATCGGGGGTGTTAAATGTGCTTGCAGTTCAGCACCAATAATTAGTCAGAATGCAAAACTGTGTTTCCGATATTGGAACTCTGTTTTTAAAATTTGGCCCTAAATGCCAAATATAAAAGTCAAATATATCTCATGTCATAGTTTTTGTCGGAGTCAGTGAATTATGTGGAATTCATACTATAAAAGAAAATAATGAATATATTTCAATAATGGCTCCTGTATCTAATCTAACTTTTTAGAAATGTTGACTATTTTACTTTCAATACTGAAGTTTTTCAGTGAAATTAATGTATTTTATTAAATTCATTTGTTCTATTTTATGTGGAGGCAGATGTTAATTATGCAATTATTTACCAATTATTGTTCCCATGATTCTTTTAAGATCCTGGAAAAGGGAATATCACTTTCCTCTCAGGAGCTGTGTTGTTTGTGGCCCTTACAGCAGAATATGAACATACAGATTCATTTATAATCATTGCCCTTTAAATCTCAGAACTGTATTCTTAAATCCAGATTTAAAGATTTCTGATACTTTCTTTCACTCAGATAATTACCCTGCAGTTGTCGCTGTTCCTTGAGTGAAGAGCAATCATGATAATAATAAGCAACTGGGACAAATTATCCCATACTAATCCTTGTTTCCCCATGCATCATACTCAAATATTCCGTTTTCTCAAGGAAGTCTACCCGGTCACCAGTCTGAGATGTGTACAAATATGCTGAACCTCATTTCAAATATGAACAAGAAATACAATCCAGGTTTTAATACTTTAAGGTACTCATCCATATGTTATTTTCACACATACCAATCCAGTCCCTCACCTTTTCTATTAGATTAAAATTTATGAACTATTGCATAGGCTTTGGCTAACGTGTACCTATGCTTTCCCTGATTTTGATATGAACTCAAAATCTTTTAACATACTTGTAAATATCTCAATTTCCTGCTTATTATCAGATCTGGCCATGTACAATATAGGCCTTCATATCATCTCAGAGAAGATGCAGTGTCAAAGAGCTCTGACACAATTCTATTCCCAGGACAACACCTTGGATGGAGAGAGTGCTAAAAAGTTCCAAAACAATGTCTTTGTAGTCCCAGAAATGTGGACAATGGTCTCTACTATACAGTTTAAATGCATAATCACAATACTTTCTGACCAGTAGACGGTCTTTACGAAGTTTTCATATCAATGTGGGAAATCTTTCTCTGATCCTGTTCTGTTAAGTTCTCTGGATATTTGGTTTAGATGTAAATATAGTTAATTGTGTCTGTAGAGTCATTGGCTTAAGTTGTTTTTTTTTTCTTTTATAGGCTAATGAGAAAACAAGAAAAGATTTACACAGGGAGACAGTTATTTAATAAGCTGTTTCAAGTGTTTAATTTCTATGTAGTATAATAGGGCTTGATACTTACTTGCTTTTTGGAATATATATTTCAGAATCACCTTACTATAATCAGAAGTTACTTAATGTTTGATGCTGCTTATGTCTTTAATGTAACAATATAGTTTCTTAATTTCTGTAAATTGCCCACAAGATTTTAGCTGGTAGAAACTATGTTCCTTTTATTTGATTAGCTTTATTTTCTTAAACCTTCCAAGCTAGTTATTAGATTCATGGGTAAGTGATTAGCTTACCCAGGTCTATGCCTACACTTCTGTTTGAATAAAAAGATAATCGATTTTAGAACTGGTCAAAATTTTTAAAATTGATCTTTTTCCATTGCAAAATCCATTTCATTAAAACTGAAACTTTGTGGGAATGAGTTTATTTTGATGGAATTTTGTTTAGAAAAAATGCCATGTATTATAGTAATATTGAAACATTTTGTTTCAACATTTTTGGAATGGAACTTTTAAAATTGGTTTCTAAATGACTGTTCTGAATTTTACTTTATTTTTTTTCTATAATATAGAAAGAGCTCAAATACAAAAAAGACAGAAAATATTTCATTTTAGGTAAATCAAAATGTTTTATTTCAATAAAATCAAAAGCTTTCATTTTGCAGGAAGTTTCAAAATCATGAAATATACAGCACAATTGAAATTCCAGTTCCTGAACAGCTCTTGGAGATACTTGCAATTTGTATTTTTATTTTGGGAGCTAGTTTGATTACATTTTGCTTGTCTCAGCAGATACAATTTATGAATGGTTATTAAGTTGACAGCTACATGTCACATAATTAGCTTAGGAACCAATATATCTCATTTGCTAAGGGAGTATAGATCACACCCCCAAAAAAACTAAACCACTAGCTAATATAATCTAATGAACATTTGATTATTCAGTCAAGAAAAAAAATACAATAGCATGTTCAGATACACATCAGCACTGTTACATCCTATTTCAGTTCCCTGACCCATAGTGTCACTTACATTATGTAATTCCTGTACCTATCACCTTGAAAAACATATTTCTATTGATAACACGGTTAAAAGGGCTAGCTGTCATTAATGATGTTACTGTTGGAAAACATGCCTTTTAGAAAAGAGTATTTAAAGTGACATGTTGTATTTCTCCAATTATTATAGAGGGAACATGGGCACTACAGCACTTTCACGATAATGGTAAGGTTTTCAAAAACACTGAACTTGCTGTATACTGCACTTGTAAAGAATGTACTGCACTTGTAAAGAAAGCTTCTCATCCTCCCACCATCCCAACAAAGGCAAAAGTGCCATTTACCACCCTCCAGGAATGCTGAAAACTGCATAGCTACATTTTAGCTTGTGAAGTTCAAATGTTCTCACTTGTCAACCTCATTGAATTTGTGCAGGCTGTAAACATGCTCTGCTCCACTACCTTCATACCTTTTGAAAAACTGCCTGCTAATTAAGCCCATTTTGTCCAGTCTTGTTAATACTTCACTCTTCTCTGTGATTATTGCTAATTCATTACCACTATCATCTGGATAATCCATCTCTCTTTCTAAGTAGCGTTGCCAGTCTCTGCCCTAGTTTCAATGCACCAACTGTAGTTAAGCTAAAGGAAAATATAATATTGAACTGAAGAAACAGTATCTGTTTGACAATGATTAATATGAAAAGTTTGTCTACGTTTAGACCATATAATATTGTAAAGATTGTATACAAACAGTTAGCATTACTTGCTGCCAATTCCAGGTTCAAGTTTAGATATACTACATGTGTCTACCTGGGATGCTTATATGTCCCCTGTTACCATAGCATCTGAGCATCTCACGATCTATAATGTATTTGTCCTCCCAATGCCCCCATACTATTATCCCATCTTTATATATGGGGAACTGGGGCACAAATAGTGTAAGACACTTGCCTAAGGTCACAGGGGAAATCAGTCCAGCAGGGAACTGAACCAAGGTCTTCCATATCTTGAGCCAGCTCCCCAATCAGTAGACTCCCTCATTTGCTCAAAGGGTTATTATAATGATTCTATACCTACAGTGGTAAGTAAAGAAAGGACTCAGGTCTTTATGCAGAGCCAGGCCACTATAACTTTACCTGAAGTAGATTTTCCCCATATTTAGGCAAGCCGTGCCTGTGGTTCACAGGCAAAAACAACAACAACAACAACAAAAACCCAGGAACAAAGCACCATTATGTGGCTGGTGAATGCTGCTGCTGGAAAAAATGGTTTAAAAAGTTCAAACTTAAAATGGTTTAAAAAGTTCAAAGATTTGATGGACAGCCTAGCAAACAAAATAATTAGTTGGAATCTTCACAGCGAGTTTAAAATGAATGTTAGAGAGTATTTTACAGAAAGAGAATCTGACATAAGTAATCATGAATATTCACATAGGAAACCTAATTCTAAGTGTGTAACTCATTTAGGTAGTGAAAATGAACATAGCATGTGATCTGTGTGTCCAATCTAAACAGCACCAATTTCAAATTGTGGGTACCAGATACACAAAATAAATGACTTGTGGATGAGCTACAGACTAGACATTGCTGGATGAAATGATTCACTGATTAACACCAAGAAAATCACAGACTGTCTCCAGACAATTCATGAGAAAAATGGGAGAGAAAATTCATTGCAAGTATTATCGCTGCTCTGCTTTATTCATTGTGATGATCCAGAATGAAAAGCCTATGGTCAGATCAGGGCTGGCCTTACCATGAGGCGAACTGAGGCGGCCACCTCAGCTGCCAGACTGTGGGAGGGAGCCACTAGGACCCAGACTGTAGAAAATTGTATCTGCTGCTGGTGCATATGTATTCTCTCTGCTCTAGACGCACAGAGATGGTGGAGTGCTGTGCTTGAGGAAGGAGGGCACAAGAGACATAACTGGCAGGCAGGAGAAAAGGTGAGAGGGAATAACAGAAAGCAGCAGGACCTACAGGGAGAGAGAGGAGGAGGAGACTCTTATGTACCTCTCTAGCACCCCCAGGAGCCTGGACTGATTATCACCAGCTTCTCAGGGAGCTTCCTGTTTCCTGCTGATTCCCTGAACCCACTTGAGGAGAACAGGCAGTCTACTGAAGTAGTAGGAGCCAGTTAGGCCCTTAGGGATGCTGATATCTTCCCTCACTTAGGCCCTGCTAGCAGCCTGCTTATTGGTCCCCTTCAATTGAGTGTTTGAGAGACACTATAGCTGGCGCAGAACAGCAGTCATGAGTGAAAGGAGAAAACGCCCCTCTGGGGCAGCATTCAGAAAAAGAAAGAAAGCAAAGGAAGCTTTTCTATCTAAGCAGGAAGGAGCTCTCCTGAGATACATAGACACATACGTTCACGGTGAGCCTTCCGGTCCCAGTGAGGATGTGAGTGGTGAGGAGAGGCCTGATCTTCCAGTTAGAGTGCAAGTGACCTGGAAGCTTCTGAAGCATCCATATCTCCATCTCAAATGGATGTAACCATGCACATTCCTGAAGAAAAGTGTAGATCAGAGAAGAGTCTGGTGGAGGCACAAGAAACAGCTGCTGCTGAGTTTAGTTCCTTAAGTCTAGATGATCCAGGACTGTGGACCCACTTGAGCAGTAGCCTGAGGGACTTCCTTGGACTGCATGGGCCACAGCAAGTGAAATCTTCATGTTCCCCAAAGACAATAAAAATAGAAGTTTCCATCCAACACATTACTGACATGAAATCCCCAATGGTGACAAAGTGGAGAGGCCATGGCTTATGTACTCAAAAACCCAGAATGCTGCACACTATTTTTGTTGCAAACTCTTCCAGTCTAATGTTCCAGGCACATTGGGTTCTACAGGAACAAAGGACTGGGAAAATCTGGCTAGAAATCTGGCATACCATGAGAAGGCAGCAAATCACCAGAGACCATTCCGTAGGTGGAAAGAACATGAGATGAGACTAAGGTTAAAGGCCACCATAGATGATCAGCATGAAGAGAAGATTGCATCAGTCTCTTTACTGGCAAAATGCTCTGAAAAGACTCATTGCCATTGTGAGAATGATTGCTACCCAAAACTAGCACTGTGTGGCACTTCAGATCAGCTGTATGTGACAAACAATGGAAACTTCCTTAAAATTATGGAGCTGATGGCTGAGTTTGATGCTGTACTCCAGGAGCATCTAAGAAGAGTCACCACCCAAGAAATGTACACAGACCACTACCTTGGAAAAACAATTCCAAATGAGATCATACAGTTACTGGCAACAAAAGTCAAACAGAAGATTGTGGCAGATCTGAAGTCAGCAAGATATGACACTGTTATTCTGGACTGCACACCTGACATCAGCCATACAGAACAAATGACTTTAATGGTGTGTTTTGTAACAACCACAGAACCTAGTGATAATGTCCCTGCAATGGTGACTATCAGAGAGCATTTTCTAGAATTTATTGACATTGATGATACTACAGGAGCTGGTATGACAAATGTGCTTCTTAAAGAGCTGAAAGATACGAGAATTGCAATAGCTGACATGAGAAGTCAGGGCTATAATAATGGTGCCAACATGAGAGGAAAGAACAGAGGAGTGCAGACACAGATCCAAGAGTTAAACTCTTGAGCTTTTTTTGTCCCATGCAATTCTCGTTCATTGAACTTGGTGGTCAGTGATGCAGCATCAGCTTCTAGTGAGGGTGTTGAATTTTTTAGTGTAATTCAAAGTGTCTATGTATTTTTCTCTGCATCAACTCATCGATGGCAAAATTTTGAAGCAAGATCTGGGATCATCCTCTCTGACACTGAAACCACTGAATGCCACACAATGGGAAAGTTGAGTAGAGGCGATAAAGCCTATCAGACACCAATTGGGAAGATAGATGATGCTATAGTTGACATTATGGAAGATAATGAACAGGGACTGTTCATGGGAGAACAGTGGCAGAAGGAAATGGAATCACCAGAAACGTACATAACTTCCAATTTCTGTGTGGCTTAGTGTTGTGTCATGACATACTGTTTGAAATAAATGTTGTAAGCAAGAGACTCTAAGGTGTTGACCTTGATATATCTGGAGCAACGGAACAACTGGACAAAGCAACGTCATACCTACAGTCTTACCAGTCAGATGAGGGATTTCAAAATTTTCTGAAGAGTGCACAGAAGTTGGCAGAGGAACTTCACACTGAAGCTATTTTCCCACCCATTCAAGAATACAAGAGTCACTGAAGAAGAAGACATTTTGATTGCGAGGCAGGGGATAATCCCATAAGAAACCCCAAACAACAATTCAAAGTTGAATTCTTTAATCAGGTGCTAGATTGTGCAATGTAGTCAGTTGAAGAACATTTCATGCAGCTCAAGGAACACAGCAGTATATTTGGGATGTTGTATATTATTCCAAAACACTGCTCACTATACCTGAAGAAGACCTACACCATCAATGAAGGGCACTAGAGACACTGTTGACACATGATGACATGCACAATATTGATGTGAGTGATTTAGGTGATGAACTGAAAGCCCTTTCAAGATACATTTCAGCAGGATCAACTCCAAAGACTGTTCTGGAATATATGTGCACAAATAAGATGACCACCCTCTTTCCAAATGCTTTTGTTGCTCTGCGCATATTTCTAACACTTCCTGTAACAGTTGCCAGTGGAGAACGCAGCTTCTCCAAGCTGAAGTTAATAAAAACACATCTACGCTCCACAATGACACAGGAGAGGCTGGTCGGCCTTGCAACCATCTCAACAGAGCTTGAGCTGGCCCAGACTGTGCATCTACAGCAGGAAGCAGTTCAAATCTTTGCAGCCAAGAAGGCACAGAAAGCACCACATTGATTATTCAAACAGATAAAAATGCCACTGTTTACTATGCAGACAAAAAAAGTTACATTTGCTATTCAGGCATTTGAAAGTTAAGTGTTACTTAAAATTTTTGAACAAGGCATTTTAAGTTGTTAGTTCTCCTTTGTTGGGGTAGGTAGCAGAGCAGTACCATGAGAGGAGTAGAACAGGAAGAAGGCAGAATTGAGACCTTTCAAAGTTTTGGCCCAAGCGAGGAGGCATGGGGGCGTCATTTGAGCTCCCTGCCTCAGGTGCCAAAATGTTGTGGGCCAGCCCTGGGTCAGAACAAAGGATCTCCATTACCCATAGTTGTAATAGGGATTTATATGACACTTTTAAAGAGTGGATTCCATCCAAGAACAATATTTTACATACCTACACACAACTGTGATCACAATATACAATTAAGATAATACAGAATATAAGTAGGAACAATTCAAGCATCATAGCAATGTCTCAGATGGCATTCTTCAAGTCATTTGAAGTATCTTCTTTAAAAGGGCAACAATTATTTTCTAAAAAGAAACAGACCTGTTTCTGCTCATCCCGGGGAAGGAGAGTGATTGCAGAGTGGTAAGTACTGGCAGCCATATTTGCAGTACTATCAGACCTCTTGCTGGGGAGGGCTCTTTGTAGGATGTGGGTGGGAAGGGTTGCGTAGAGGGCTGGGTTACGTATCAGGAGGGATCCTTTGGGAGGGATTCAGATTCTATGAATGCAGGGGCTGCTGAGAGTCATTGAACCAAACTGTAAATCCTGTATATGATGGAAACCACTTCAAACCAGGGGGTGTGGCAGCACTCCCAGCACCTCTAGTTCCAGAATCTATGTATGAAAGAGAAAAAACAAATATTAAAAATCTCATTCTCATTCACACCATGGTCCTTTACAACAGTGGTGGGCAACCTGTGGACTGCGGGCCGCACACGTCCTGTCAGGGTAATTTGCTAGTGGGCCGCCAGACAGATTGTTTACATTGACCTACTGCAGGCATGGCCGCCCACAGCTCCCAGTGGCTGCGGTTCACTGTTCCCAGACAATGGGAGCTGCAGGAAGAGGTGGCCAGCACGTTTCTGTGGCCCCAACTGCTTCCCGCAGCTCCCATTGGCCAGGAATGGCGAACCGTTGCCACGGGAGCTGTGAGCGGCCATGCAAATTTAAACAAACTATCTGGCAGTCCACCAGTGGATTACCCTGATGAGCCACATGTGGCCCGTGCACTGCAGGTTGCCCACCATTGGTTTACTGTATAGCTCCTTTAAAGTGATGTAAAAGGCCTTTCATGTAAATGCGAATCAGGCCGTGGACTGGTTCTAAATTTATAAAGTTATTTAGTATTTATTTTACCTTGTTCCTGACTTGCATTAAATATTTTGCCTTTCTAACAGCCAAAGCTGTGATTCTTCTCTTTCAAAGCCACCTCTCAGATTGAAAGGCTGACTAGAAAACTTAGTGATTGGAACCTCTGATTTTGATTTTCATATTTACAAACTACTTTTTCCCTAGTGAGTTGTTAAGAATATTCATCAGCTTTTCTATAAGCCAGGCTATCTTTTGAAATCTTTCAATATACAAAAATATCATTTCTTTTCTTTTCTGCAAGCCAAAATATAACTTTGATATATTTTAATTGAATAGGGCTTTCATCAATTGTCTTTGGCAAGCAAAACTTCTGGCCTTATTTACAATGTATTCCCTACCATACTTCTAGTATTATACTTTAATTAGCATATCACTCACAGTTTCACTCCAGGAAGGGTGGGGAGGGCTCTGAGTTACTACAGAGAATTCTTTTCCAGGTGTCTGGTTGGTGTCTCTTTCCCATATTTGGGGTCGGGAAGGAATTTTTCCCCGGGTCATATTGGAAGAGACATTGGGAGGGTTTTGTGTTCCTCTGGAGCATGGTGTATGTGTGACTTGCACGTTTAAACTAGTGTAAATGGTGGATTCTCTGCAACTTTAAGTCTTTAACCCATGATTGGAGGACTGCAGTAACTGTTGAGAGTCTATTACAGGAATAACAAGGAGTCCAGTGGCACCTTAAAGACTAACTAATTTATTTGGGCATAATCTTTCGTGGGTAAAAAAACCACTTCTACAGATGCAAGCATTATTATACTGACACATGAAGAGAAAGGAGTTATCTTACAAGTGGAGAATCAGTGTTGACAGGGCCAGTTCAATCAGTGTGGATGTAGTCCACTCCCGATAATTGATGAGGAGGTTGTTTTTGTAGTAAGCCTGCCACTTCCAGTCCCTATTCAAGCCCAAATTAATGGTGTTAAATTTGCAAATGAATTTTAGTTCTGCAGTTTCTCTTTGAATTCTGTTTTTGAAGTTTTTTTGTTCAAGTATGGCTACTTTTAAATCTGTTATAGAATGTCCAGGGAGATTGAAGTATTCACCTACTGGCTTTTGTATGTTACCATTCCTGATGTCTGATTTGTGTCCATTTATTCTTTTATGTAGAGACTGTCTGGTTTGGCCAATGTACATGTGTGATGTTATTGATATAATATGGGACCGTATAGATCATTGTTGCATCCAAGGTCCTGTAGTGGCACCAAAATCTTGTATAAAGGAGGACATATGAGGTGTCTACAACAAGGTTAAGGTTTGCTGGTTATGATTATTCTATCTGTTTTCATGTATCATTTTTGTATTTAAAACTATAAGTATTGGCTCTATACTCTCTGTATTTCAAACTTATGCTATGCTTCTGGGTGATATCCCAGACAAGTTGGTGTCAGTTCTGCCTAGCCTTCTTGATGGCCCATTAAGGACCATCAGCTATACAATGATCCACTGAGAGAAGGCAGACACACCTTGTGACTCAACAAGGTATGCAGGGACATGCCTCTGAACAGACCTCTGAGGTTTTTCCATGCCATGTGATGGACAGCTTGTCTTTGGAACAAAGAAAGAAAGACCACATGGCAAGAGAATATAAAAAGCTACTGCAGCTCCTGCATCTTGTCTTCAATCCTGCTTCTTACCTCTGGAGGGACTTAGCTACAAATGGAAGCTCTAAACAAAGGACTGATGACCCATCCGAGCAGTGGATGTACTCCAGAGACTTGATTTGAACCTGCTGTTTATTCTATCACTGCTGCAAGCCTGAACCAAGAACTTTGCCATTACTGTATGTAATTGATTCCATTTAACCAATTTTGGCTCTCATCTGTATCTTTTTTTCCTTTTATGAATAAACCTTTAGATTTTAGATTCTAAAGGATTGGCAACAGCGTGATTTGTGGATAGGATCTGATTTGTATACTGACCTGGGTCTGGGACTTGGTCCTTTGGGATCGAGAGAACCTTTTTATTCTTTTACTGGGGTATTGGTTTTTATAACCATCTGTCCCCATAACGAGTGGCACTGGTGGTGATACTGAGAAACTGGAGTGTGTAAGGGAATTGCTTGAGAGACTTGTGGTTAGCCAGTGGGGTAAAACCAAAGTCTTCTCCGTCTGGCTGGTTTGGTTTACCTTGGTGTACATAGATCCCCAGCCTTGGGGTGTAACTGCCCTGCCTGAAGCAATTTGTCCTGAATTGGCACTCTCAGTTGGGTCCCACCAGAACCAGCATCTTTACCACATGGCAGAGTGGCATTGCTGGCACATGATGGCATATATCAGATTAATAGATGTGCAGGTGAATGAGTCCCTGATGGTGTGGCTCATGTGATTGGGTCCTCTGAGGGTGTCGCTAGAGTAGATATGGGGACAGAGTAGGCAACGGGGGTTGTTAACTTACAGGGATTGGTTCCTGGGTTAGTGTTTCTGTGGTGTGGTGTGTAGTTGCTGGTGAGTATTTGTTTCAGGTTGGGGGGCTGTCTGTAAGCAAGGACTGGCCTGCTTCCCAAGGTATGTGAGAGTGAGGGATTGTTTTCCAGGATAGGTTGTAGATTGTTGATGATGGGCTGGAGAGGTTTTAACTGGGGGCTGTACATGATGGCCAGTGGTGTTCTGTTATTTTCCTTGTTGGGCCTGTCCTGTAGTAGGTGACTTCTGGGTACCCATCTTGCTCTGTCAATCTGTTTCCTCACTTCCCCAGGTGGGTATTGTAGTTTTAAGAATGCTTGATTGAGATCTTGTAGGTGTTTGTCTCTGTCTGAGCGATTGGAGCAAATCTGGTTGTATCTTAGGACTTGGCTGTAGACAATGGATCGTGTGATGTGTCCTGGATGGAAGCTGGAGGCATGTAGGTAAGTATAGCAGTCAGTAGGTTTGCAGTTAGGGTGGTGTTTATCTGATCATCATTTATTTGCACTGTACTGTCCAGGATGTGGAACTCTTGTGTGGGCTGGTCCAGGCTGAGGTTGATTTTGGGGTGGAAATTGTTGAAATCCAGGTGGAATTCTTCAAGGGCTTCCTTCCTGTGGGTCCATATGATGAAGATGTCATCAGTGTAGTGCAAGTAGAGGAGGGGCAGTAGGGAATGAGAGCTGAGGAAGCGTTGTTCTAAGTCAGCCATAAAAATGTTGGCATACTGTGGGGCTATGCGAGTACCCTAGCAGTGTCGCTGACGTGAAGGTATAAGTTGTCCGGAAGGTATAAGTTTTTGTGGGTACAGACTAACACAGCTATCCCTCTGATACTTATTACAGGAATGGATGTCAAGGTTCTGTGGCCCACAATGTGCAGGATTCAGACTAGATGATCATGATGGTCCCTTCTGGCCTTAATGTCTCTGAATCTGAGTCTATAATTTTCCAGACAGATCAAATAGTTCAGCCATAACACAGTCTGCTCTCTCACCAAGAAACCAGTGGCAATAACTTCTACTGACAGAGCCTAACTTGGCTTTCCTGATCACAGTTGATTGACACAGCCAATCAAGGACCTAAGTGAAATACAATTTCAATTCCATCAGGTGATTGGCTCATGGAATCTATCCACAAAAACTAGAGATGGGATGAGGCAGTGACGTTTTGATCTATGGCTGGTGTGACAGGGTCGGACCAGATGGTTATAGGAGAGTAATAGAAGGCAGATATATTAGCCCCAGGCTAAGTATGTCCCTTTTCCCTGGGTAAGGTAACAAGGAAGGTTCCAGAACAGTCAGGAACCTTCTGGAGACAATTAAGACAGGCTGATTAGAACACCTGCAGCCAATCAAGAAGCTGCTAGAATCAATTAAGGCAGGCTAATCAGGGCACCTGGGTTTTAAAAAGGAGCTCACTTCAGTTTGTGATGTGCATGTGAGGAGCTGGGAGCAAGAGGCACGAGGAGCTGAGAGTGAGAACATGGACTATTGGAGGACTGAAGTGTACAAGCATTATCAGACACCAGCAGGAAGGTCCTATGGTGAGGGTAAAGAAGGTGTTGGGAGGATGCCACGGGGAAGTAGCCCAGGGAGTTGTAGCTGTCACAAAGCTGTTCCAGGAGGTACTCTAGACAGCTGCATTCCACAGGGCCCTGGGCTGGAACCCGGAGTAGAGGGCGGGTCCGGGTTCCCCCCAGATCCTCCCAACTCCTGGTCAGACACAGGAGGAGTCGACCTGGACTGTGGATTCAGAAAAGCGGCCAAGCTGAGGGCTGCCGTGAAGCTCCAAGGCGAGCAAATCCACCAATAAGCGCAAGATCCACCAAGGTAGAGCAAGAACTTTTTCACAACTGGTGTCAAAAGTGGGATCTGGTGTTTACAGTGTGGCAGAAAAAGGAAGGTGTTTGGAAGGGGAAAAAAAAAGGGAAGAGGATCTATTTTTATTTTTTTCATCACAATGGACAAGGTAGTGTGGGCACTGATACAAGCCATGGCTGCCCAGCAGGAGGCTACTCGTGTCCAGGCAGCTGCCCAGCAGGAGGCAGTGTGGCTGCAGCAAGAGACTAATGGCCTGCTGATGGACCAGGCTGCTCAAGACCGGGCTATGTTGCAGGAACTGGTAAACCAGGTAAAGGTCCTTACAGAGCTGAACCGCGGCCATGATGGGACACAGATCATGAGGGCCAGCAATTGGCTGCAGAAAATGACACGGGGAGGATGATGTAGAGACATACCTCCTGGCCTTTGAGAGGACAGCCCTGCGGGAGGCTTGGCCCCGAGAACAGTGGTCTGGCATCCTCGCTCCATTCCTGTGTGGGGAGGCCCAGAAGGCCTACTATGATTTGCCTGAAGAGGCTGCAGCAGACTACCTCCAGCTGAAAGCAGAGATCCTGGCCAGATCTGGGGAAATGACCACAGTGCGGGCCCAGTGATATCATAAGTGGAGGTACCAGGAAAACAAAACCTCGTGGTCCCAATTATATGACCTCATCCATCTTGCACAAAAGTGGTTACGAACTGAGTCCCGGAGTCTGGAGGAGATACTAGAGGTTCTGGTCATCGACCGGTACATGAGAGGACTACCCCAGACCTTTGCGCCTGGGTAAGCCAGAACGAACCCTCCAGCTACGACGAGGTTGTCACGCTGGTAGAAAGGTGAAGGACGGCGAGGGAGCTGACCCGACCAATTAAGGAAGAAGCACCCTGGGTTAAACTAGCAGCACCAAGCCCTAGAGCTCAGGTGACGGGGCCACCAGGAGAACCCACGTGGAAAAAGAGAGGAGCACAAGACCCACCAAGGTAGAGCAGGAACTTTGTCATTCTGGATAAAACTAAACTTTAGCATCAAGGTTTGAGGTTGAATCCTGTTGGATTTTAAACACTGACGTTTTGCAAAATATTGGCCCAAATGGGTGGAAATTTCACAAGATTTAATTGTGCTCTTGAAGTTTTTGCTAACTTTGTCAGAAATCTTGTGAAAATGGTTGTTCTTATGAGATTTCAGCTGCATTTGAACCATAACGGGGAAACAGGAACCTTACAATTCGGATCCAAATGAAACCAAAACCAAAGCAAGGGTTCAGATTTGGGTTTTTAATCTGAAATCCAAACAAACAAAAAAACTTTCATAGGCCAGAACTCCTTTCTCTAAAATGAACTAGAATGAAACATAAAATACACTACAAATACTTGAGTAGCCTGACAAAGGTAGACAATAACTAGATTACTGATAGATTACTGGGAACTAAATTCACAAACTTAATTCAAGTATACCACTGATGTTACACATATATATTTGGTCTCAAACCAAGTCTCTTTGTGAGCACTTTTGTAATTTGAGTCAAACAGTTCACAGAGCACTAGTGTTAACATTACAAAGGAAATTTTATTAATTTTAATAGTTGAAACACCAGAAGAAATAGTAGTCATGCCATACTGTGATTCACACTGAGAAATATTTTTCACAGTATTTCTTGTAGTCTTGCACTGAAAGTGAGAACTGTACAGTACTTTTTGCTTCTGGAGATTAATTTGTTCCATTTTAAGTGCTTAAAAACAAACAGACACACACACACACACACACACACACACAATTATTGATGTCCAGGAAAGCTCACACTTGCTCTAAATACTTCAACCCAGCACAGATGAGTAAATCTGATTTTCTAATCTCAAAGCTGCCGCATGCACACTCTTAATAAAGGCATAAGATTTGAGACTGCTATTTCAAAAGGTATGGCTTTCTTAGGGTATGTCTACACTACAAAATTAGGTTGATTTTATAGAAGTCGATCCTTAGAAAACGATTTTATACAGTTGATTGTGTATATCCCCACGAAGCGCATTAAGTCAGTGGAGTGCATCCTCAATACCGTGGCTAGCATCAACTCATGAAGTGGTGTACTGTGGGTAGCTATCCCACAGTCCCCACAGTTTCTGCTGCCCATTGGAATTCTGGGTTAAGCTCCCAATGCCTGATGGGGCAAAAACATTGTCGCAGATGGTTTTGGGTACATGTCGGCAGACAATTGTTTCACGCCTTTTTTCCTGGGTTACCCGTGCAGACGTCATAGCACGGCAAGCACGGAGGCCACTCAGCTCAGCGCTGCTGTTGTGAGAATTGTAAACACCTCACACATTATGCTGCAGTATGTGCAGAACCTGGCTAGAAGAAACCAGCACGAAGACGATTGTGAGGAGGACATGGACACAGATGCTCCTGAAAGAATGAAATGTAGCAATTGGGACATCATGGCGGCAGTGGGGCAGGTAGTTACAGTGGAATGCTGATTCTGGGCCCGGCAAACAAGCACAGATTTGTGGGACCGCATAGTGTGGCAGGTATGGGATAATTCCCAGTGGCTGCGAAACTTTCACATGCGTAAGGCCACATTCCTGGAACTTTGTGAGTTGCATTCCCCCGCCCTGAAGCACATGAATACCAAGATAAGAGCTGCCCTGACAGTTGAGAAGTGAGTGGCGATAGCCATGTGGAAGCCTGCAACACCTGACTGCTACCGGTCAGTCTGGAATAAATTTGGAGTGGGCAAATATACTGTGGAGGCTGCTGTGATCCAAGTAGCCAATGCAATCGCTGACCTTCTGCTAACAAGGGTTTGAGCATTGGCCTGCTAAACCCAGGGTTGTGAGTTCAATCCTTGAGGGGGCCATTTAGGGATCTGGGGCAAAAATTGGGGATTGGTCCTGCTTTGAGCAGGGGGTTGGACTAGATGATTTCCTGAGGTCCCTTCCAACTCTGATATTCTATGATTCTATGACTCTGGAAAATGTGCAGGTCACAGTGGATGGCTTTGCTGCAATGGGGTTCCCTAACTGTGGTGGGGCAATAGACGGAACACATATCCCTATCTTAGCACCGGACCACCTTGCCAACCAGCATGTAAACCGCAAGAGGTACTTCTCAATAGTGCTGCAAGCACTGGTGGATCACAAGGGATGTTTCACCAACATCAATGTGGGATGGCCAGGAAAGGTACATGAAGCTTGCATCTTCAGGAACTCTGGTCTGTTTGAACAGCTGCAGGAAGGGACTTACTTTCCATACTCGAAAATAACCATTGGGGATGTTGAAATGCCAATAGTTATCCTTGGGGACCCAGCTTACCCCTTAATGCCATGGCTCATGAAGCCACACACAGGCACCCTGGACAGTAGTCAGGAGCTGTTCAACTATAGACTGAGCAAGTGCAGAATGGTGGTACAATGTGCATTTGGACGTTTAAAAGCTCGCTGGCTCTGTTTACTGACTAGGTCAGACCTCAGCACAACCAACATTCCCATTGTTATTGCTGCTTGTTGTGTGCTCCATAATATCTGTGAGAGTAAGGGGGAGACATTTATGGCAAGCTGGGAGGTTGAGGCAAATTGCCTGGTGGCCGCTCCTCCTGGTGGTCCATCAGCAGAGCCCCCACTGTGTGCCGGCTGTCAGTCAGCAGGGCCTTTTCCCTGTCCAGTTTCTGGCCAGCACTGGCTGTGCGCTGAGAGCTGTGGTGGCTGTTGAGTGCAGAGAAGCGCCAGACAGTGGTCAATTACTTTTTGCCTCTGCTGTCCACCCATCAGTCCTTTACATTCTCCCCCTCTCACTGTCCTCTCCCTGCTTTGCCCCACCCCAAAACCCCACTGCTCCTCCATGTCCCCACGGGCTGGGTATGTCCCGCTCCCAGTGCTGTACGGAGAAACAGCCCCTGATTGGAGCACTCAGCTCACCAGCAGCCTGGCTGGTAGGCTCCTTCCTTCCCCCATTGCCTCTGGCTGGGCTGGCACCCTGGGAAAGCCCAAGACCCTCCAGACCGGCATGCTGGCGAGGAAGAGCCAAGCCCTGCATGTGCCAACGTGCTGCATAGCGCTGGCATGGGGAAGCCCCTCCGCCCCTCAAATAAGCGCTGGAGTGGCAGGGGAAAACAATTTCCAGCCTGTTCACACCCCGAACCTGCACGCTCCACAGTAGCCCCCGGTGCAGGGATTTAGCACCCTTTTCACTCGCCCCTTCTCCTCCAACCCTGCCCTGGGTCCTGCCTCCAGGGAGCACAGGGCTGCTCCGTCCCCTAAATATACTCTCCTGCTGAGCCACCTCTCTGGCTGGGTTCACTGAAGCCCCTGAAGTCACGTTCCCTGGATCCTGGTGCACAATGCATCCTTAGGGCTTAACTCCTTTCTGCCCATGGTATAGCCAGAGGGACAGGAGGTGGCTGGGTTATGTTCATGGCTAGCAGCAGCCTGGAAGTGTTAGCTGCCTTTCGACACTTTGCGGACAGGAAGAGACAAGCTGCTTCCAGCCATGGGTGTGGAGCGGGGAGAAGAGATGAGCTATGCAAAGACATGGACCAGGTCACCCCTTCCCCACTTCCTCCTCCCCTGCAGCTAGAAGCAGCTCCCATACTTTCCCTCCCACACAGTGCCAAAAGGCTGGCCACATTCTGGTGTGAACCCTGACATAAATGGGAAGGAGGGGATGTGACCCTGCGTGCCCCCAACGTGTTGCCTTGGGAAGACACGGTACCAGGTATCAGTAGAGATGGGTCCATCCCGGGGGCCCAGCCAGGCATGGAGGGCGGAGAGCAATGGGCATGGATGCTCAGGTCAGTCAGTGACACCTCCCACCCCATGTGAGAGAGGTGTAAGGGAGTGTGGGAGGGAGGATGTAGTAGTGTCTGTATGTCACCCTTCCCTGTGTGAACCCTAAAGCTTTGAAGATAAGAAGGTAAATAAAAAGAATCCAACTACACAATATTTCTTTTTAATGGGGGCTCAGTCAACTTGATGCTAATTTGAACATTTGTACTGCATAATTCTAATAGACTGCCGTTGAACTTGCTTGAATATGAGTAATTTTACCAGGTGTCCCATAATCAGAATAGAGAATTATGGTCACTCTCCCTATCTAGAATAACTTATGCTTTTGAACAGCCATGTATGCTTTAGACAATGGGGAATTGCCTGGCTACCTGTACACCCACCTTAATTCACCCACCTTAATTTACAAAAGTTATCTTTTATGAATGTGTGTCAGCTATACATGTTCACAGAAAAAAGCAAAAGGGTCAAATGGGTTGTCATTGGGATTAAGGCCAAGAATATAGTTTCCAAACATATTAAACCAATTTATTGAAGAAAAAACCCAAACATCCACATCTCAGAGCTATTTTTTCAGGCTGTCCACAGCCGCAGGCAGACATCACTGCATTGGTTACACTCAGATAATTTTATCAATGTTTTCTTAGCAACTGCAATAGCTAGGAAACATTTTTAAAAAGTTAAATGAGATTCTCATGTCAACCCATGGCACCACAAGACAGGGCCCTAGATATATGTCTATACTTAACCAGCCCTACATGGATAATTAGTAACATAGATGTGCCAGCCATCACTATGCACTCATAATGGTAGACTATATCTAATCAGACTAAAAGCTTAATGATGTGTATATGTATGCTGCATGATTTTATTTCCCATATACCTCTCTCTACCTCCTTCCACACTTTGGGGCTTAGTGCATTAGTTTTGTTTATCCTTCCGCCAGTCATCTGTATATTTTAATCAGTTACTACTCACTCTATGGGAGGGGAATCTGAAGATGGAGAGCACTGGTGTTGCTTTACCCCATTTTAGCTCCCAAGTAGTGCTGCTCCCCTGGCTGTTCCTTTATTAAATAGAGCCTTAGCTCTGGATTTCCCAGCTTTTCACATATACTTTTCGGTCATTTTCATACAAGACAAACTCCTTAAGGCATTTTCCAAAATGGTTAGTTTTATGTCCACTCAAATTTAACTCCACTTTCATGAAGTTGTTTGGCTGGGGATAAGCATCTATGTTTGTGACTTGAATTCCTATTTTGTAAGAGGCCTTAACCTCTTGAAAGGAATTCCATAGGCTGGAAGCCCAACACAAACCCAGTTTCTATACCCAAGACTGCCTAAATAATGACCCACAACAGGCCACATCTTTCTCTCAAGAACAGTCTCATTGACTTCAGTGGGGCTACAAGTAAAGGGCTAAATTGTGCCTAGACCTCAGCAAGGGATGACATACAAACCGCGCTGACTGAGATATCCCACTGAAGCATAATTCCTCTGGTGCTTGCACGTTATTTTTCCCCAAAGTAAGAGACAACAGCCTTTTATGGGGCAGAGTATACATACTAGCTCCTCTGCCCTCCACTGCTCCCACTTGCTTGTTCACTGAGAAGGGTATGAACATGCAGTGTCTAATGTCTACACTACAAAATTAGGTCGAATTTATAGAAGTCGATTTTTTAGGAAGCAATTTTATACAGTCAATTGTGTGTGTCCACATTAAGTACATTAAGCACACGGTGGAATGTGTCCACAGTACCGTGGCTAGAGTAGACTTTTGGATCGTTGCACTGTGGGTAGCTATCCCACAGTTCCTGTTGTCTCCGCCGCCCATTGGAATTCTGGGTTAAGCACCCAATGCTTGATGGGGCAAAAACATTGTTGCAGTTGGTTTGAGGTACATGTTATCAGTCACCCCTTCCTCTGTGAAAGCAACGGCAGAAATAGTTTTGCACCTTTTTTCTATGCGGACCCCATACTTCTTTCAGCAGACAGTGCAGTAGGACTGCTAACTGTCGTCATCGAACCACCGCTTCCACTGCAACTTTGCTCTCTTGCTCTTGTCTTGATAGCGAATTTCTCCATGTTGGCTGTCATGGACTCCCGCTTCCACTGCAACTCTGCTCTCCTGCTCTCATGAATCCACCTCAGAGGTCCTCTCATCGTTCTCTATAAATATCTATTCTCATGGCATCCGTCGTCAGCCACTGTTTCCGCTGCAACTCTGCTCTCCTGCAGATACCATACCACAGCAAGCATGGAGGCCACTCAGTTCACTGCAGCAGTTATGAGCATTGTAAACACCTTGTGCATTATCCTGCAGTATGTTCAGAACCAGAACCTGCAAAAGCAGGTGAGGAGGCGATGGCAGCGCGATGATGAGAGTGATGAGGACATAGACACAGACTTCTCTCAAAGTATAAGCCCCGGCAATTTGGACATCCTAGTGGCAATGGGGCAGGCTCATGCAGTGGAATGCTGATTCTAGGCCCGGGAAACAAGCACAGATTTGTGGGACCGCATAGTGTTGCAGGTCTGGGATGATTCCCAGTGGCTGTGAAACTTTCGCATGCCTAAGGCCACTTTCATGGAACTTTGTGACTTGTTTTCCCCTGCCCTGAAGTGCAGGAATACCAAGATGAGAGCAGCCCTCACAGTTCACAAGTGAGTGATGATAGCCCTCTGGAAGCTTGCAATGCCAGACAGCTACCGGTCAGTCAGGAATCAATTTGGAATGGGAAAATCTGATGTGGGGGCTGCTGTGATCCAAGTAGCCAGTGCAATCACTGAGCTGCTGCTATCAAGGGTAGTGACTCTGGAAAATGTGCAGGTCATAGTGGATGGCTTTGCTGCAATGGGGTTCCCTAACTGTGGTGGGGCGATAGACGGAACACATATCCCTATCTTAGCACCGGACCACCTTGCCAACCAGCATGTAAACCGCAGGAGGTACTTCTCAATAGTGCTGCAAGCACTGGTGGATCACAAGGGACGTTTCACCAACATCAACGTGGGATGGCCGGGAAAGGTACATGAAGCTCACATCTTCAGGAACTCTGGTCTGTTTGAACAGCTGCAGGAAGGGACTTACTTTCCATACTCGAAAATAACCATTGGGGATGTTGAAATGCCAATAGTTATCCTTGGGGACCCAGCTTACCCCTTAATGCCATGGCTCATGAAGCCACACAGGCACCCTGGACAGTAGTCAGGAGCTGTTCAACTATAGGCTGAGCAAGTGCAGAATGGTGGCACAATGTGCATTTGGATGTTTAAAAGCGCGCTGGTGCAGTTTAATGACTCCGTTAGACCTCAGGAAAACCAATATTCCCATTGTTATTACTGCTTGCTGTGTGCTCCACAATATCTGTGAAAGTAAAGGGGAGACATTTATGGTGGGGAGGGAAGTTGAGGCAAATCATCTGGCCACTGATTACATGCAGCCAGACACCAGGGCCGTTAGAAGAGCACAGTAGGTCATGCTGCACATCAGAGAAGCTTTGAAAACCAGTTTCCTGACCGGCCAGGCTACAGTGTGACAGTTCTGTTTGTTTCTCCTTGATGAAAATCCACCCCCTTGGTTCACTCTACTTCCCTGTAACCCAGCCATCCTCCCCCTTCGATCACCACTTGCAGAGGCAATAGTCATTGTTGTTTCAAATTCATGCATTCTTTATTAATTCATCACACAAATAGAGGGATAAATGCCATGGTAGCCCGCGATGGGTGGGGGAAGAGGGAATCACCGGGTGGGGTGGTGGAGGAGGGAAGGACAAGGCCACACTGCACTTCAAAACTTATTGAATGCCAGTCTTCTGTTGCTTGGGCAGTCCTCTAGGGTGGAGTGGTTGCCCCCCCCCCATGTTCTTGGGCATCTGGGTGAGGAGGCTATGGAACTTGGGTTGGTTACACAGGGGCTGCAGCAGCGGTCTGTGCTCTTGCTGCCTTTCCTGAAGCTCAACTATACGCCAGAGCATATCAGTTTGATCTTCCAGTAGCCTCAGCATTGCATCCTGCCTCCTCTCATCACACTGCCGCCACCTATCATCTTGATCCCACCACTTCTCCTCTTTCTCCTGCCTCCTGTCCTCACATTCATTTTGTGCTTTCCTGGACTCTGACATTGCTTTCCTCCATGCATTCTTCTGAGTTCTTTCAGTGTGGGAGGACTGCATGAGCTCAGAGAACATTTCCTTGCGAGTGCATTTTTTGCCTTCTTATCTGTGCTAGCCTCCGGGACTGAGATGATAGGGGGAGCGCTGAAACATTTGCAGTTGAGGGAGGAAAAAAGGGAGAGTAGTATTTGAAAAGACACATTTTAGAGAACAATGGGTAGACTCTTGCATGATGAACCAAGCTGTTGACATTACATAGCACATGTGCTTTTGGTACAAGGTCGCCCTCCCCCCCCAATTATCTGGGATGATCACTTCACCCCTCCCCCCACCGCGTGGCTAACAGCGGGGATGATTTTTTTTCAGCCACAGGCAAACAGCCCAGCAGGAACGGCCACTTCAGAATGTCCTCTTAATAAAATTACCCTATTTCAACCAGGTGACCATGAATGATATCACTCTCCTGAGGATAACAAAGAAACAAGAAAGATAAAGAAGGGATGTTACTTGAATGCCAGCAAACATCGGGACCATATGCTGCCATGCTTTGTTATGCAATGATTCCAGACTACATGCTACTGGCCTGGCATGGTAAAGTGTTCTACCATGGAGGATGGAATAAGGCTTCCCTCCCCAGAAACCTTTTGCAAAGGCTTTGGGACTACCTCCAGTAGAGCTTCATTGAGATTCCCTGGAGGATTTATGTTCCAACTCCAGACGTGTTAACAGACTTTTCTAGTAGCTGTACTGGCCGCGAATGCATCCCAAGTCTTCAGGTCAAATTAATCATTAAACACGCTTGCTTTTAAACCATGTATTATATTTACAAAGGTACACTCACCAGAAGTGCCTTCTCTGCCTTCAAGGTCTGGGAGCCCGCCTTGGGAGGGCTGGGAGGGTTTTTGCTCCAGGGTGATAAATAGTTCCTGTCAGGAAGAATGGTTTCATCCTCCTCATCATCATCATCTTCCTTGTCCCCAAAGTCCTCATCCCTGTTGCGTGAGACTCCCCTCTTGCAGGATTCCACGTACGGGGTGGGGTAGTGGTAGGGACACCACCTAGAATTGCATGCAGCTCATCATAGAAGCGGCATGTCTGGGGATCTGACCTGGAGCGGGCGTTTGCCTGTTTAGATTTTTAGTAGGCTTGCCTGAGCTACTTAGGTTTCACGTGGCACTACTGCGGGTCCCTGTTATAGCCTCTGTCCTTCATGCCCTTGGAGATTTTTTCAAATATTTTGGCATTTCATCTTTTGGAACAGAGTTATGATAGTACGGATTCATCTCCCCACACAGTGATCAGATCCAGTACCTCCTGTTTGGTCCATGCTGGAGCTCTTTTGCGATTCTGGGACTCCGTGGTCACCTGTGCTGATGAGCTCTGCATGGTCACCTCTGCTGATGTCCTTGTGACACTGGCCAAACAGGAAATGAAATTCAGAAGTTCCTGGTGCTTTTCCTGTGTACCTGGCTAGAGCATCTGAGTTGAAAGTGCTGTCCAGAGAGGTCACAATGGAGCACGCTGGATAGCTCCCAGAGGCCAATACCATCGAATTGCATCCACACTACACCATATTTGGGGGTCGGGAAGGAATTTTCCTCCAGGGCAGATTGGAAGAGGCCTTGGAGGTTTTTCACCTTCCTCTGTAGCATGGGGCACAGGTCACTGCTCCTTGAAGTCTTTAAACCACTATTTGAGGACTTCAGTAGCTCAGACATAGGTGAGAGGTTTTTCGCAGGAGTGGGTGGGTGAGATTCTGTGGCCTGCGTTGTGCAGGAGGTCGGACTAGATGATCATAGTGGTCCCTTCTGACCTTAGTATCTATGAAAAAATTCAACCTGGTAATGTCAATTTCAGTGCTAATCCCCTCGTTGGGGTGGAGTACAGAAATCGATTTTAAGAGCCCTTTAAGTCAACAAAAATGGCTTTGTTATGTGGACGGGTGCAGGGTTAAATCGATCTAATGCTGCTAAATTCGACCTAGACTCGTAGTGTAGACCAGAGCTACAGAACTCCGCTAGCCGGTGAAGAGGGTTTACTCACCTTAGGAGCATCTCCTCATAGCCAGGCATGGCATAACAACGGTCTTCCAGGCTGGTGCCTCCTGCTGACAATTGCTCAGTTGCTGTGGTGGTCTTTCTTCCTGTAGCTCAGACTTATGCCCAGGTTATGACTTAGTCCACTCCTTTCAGGGCAACAGAAAGCCCAACATAAAGTGGTCCAATGTCCTCACAACAGGGTCTTTGACCCCACCTCCAGACCCCTGGTCCTCACATTCTTGCATCAGTGGTTTCCAGTGCTCTTCTACCCTTCTCTAGACTCATGCCTCCTTGCCAGTGTCTGGTAGGGGAATCTGGGTCCTCCCACTACACTGTTTTTCTAGCCCAGGGACCCTAAAGCTAGCAGACAAGTTCTGCTCAGTCCCACTCCTTGCTGCTGTTTCCATGGGCTCCTTCACTCAGTCTTTCTCAGGTCACCTTCTCCACAATTTCTCTAGATTGACCCAGGGCTTTGTCAGTTCCCATGGCTTCCTCCTCACCTCATCCCACCCTTCCAGAAAGTGACTGTAGATTGTCTCGCTACTGACACCTTCTCCCCCTTTTTTTTTATACAGTGAGGAGACTTGTCTGAATAGTCTATAGTTGCCACTCACTATAATTCCTCAGTACTGAGCAGATTCTATTATTTCGCTCCGCCGTGTGTCTTTCAGGTAACGCAACAATGTCTTTTTAATAATGTTCAATTTCCCCAATGTTTTTTCTAAATAACAATGTAATTTTTTGTTACCTTAAGAAGTTTGAGGTCCTCAGAAAGCTTTTCCTTTCCTTTATCAAAGCCCTTACATATCAATAAAAGGTGATTCTTTCTTCCACCCTACAGAATGCACATAGTCCATCCTTGTCTCTATTTATTCAAAAATATTTTTGTTTAAACCACAATGGCCAGTTAGTAATCTAACCACAAGCACTTCATTAGTCCTATCCAGGTATGTCATTATCTTCAGCTATAGGGCACAATTCAAAAACCTTCTTCTTCCTCTTTTTCATTAATCCATTTTTTTTTGCCATTCCTCTTAAAATTTTCTGTACTAGGATTTTCAGTTCCTGTGTACTCAAATGTATTTCTATGTCAGTCCTGCTTTTTACTGCATTTTTAGTTACTTTGTCTGCCATTTCATTTCCTATTATCCCAATATGTGCTCGAATCCAACCAATGCTGCATACAGGGCCAGATTTAGGGGCAGGTAACCCAGCTCACCACCTGGGGTGCCAGGCTTGGGGAGTGCTGGGCTCAGGTTGCTGTTTTTGTTGTTAGCAACAAAAGGGAAAATATAATGTTTGAAGTAAAATGTTTCAGGTTTCAGGTATTCCATATATGGATTAAGCTTAGAGGAAACATTTCTTTATTTGCTTATATATAGCATGAATAAATACAGATGTACAGATCCTAGCATGCAAGTTGATAGTCTTATATGGCAAGGATAAATCATGCATGCAAATTGTGCATCAAAGACAAGAAATGATCTACAAATGCAATAAAAATAAGGTATTCAACATTTTAACAAATGAGGGGGGCACTGAAGACACTCCTCACCTGGGTTGCCATTTGGTCTAGGGACAACTCTAGCTCCATGTATCCCTATCTGTAATAACTAACAATCATTAAAAATATAATTCCATTGATTACATCACTTCTACATACTGAGAACGCCTTTATCATCATAAGCCCTGAGGATTGAATAAAAAAAAGACCACTGCTGCTGGGTGTACATCCCAGATCCAACTTAATGCTAACATTATTACTACTGGTTCAGCTGTCATGACAGCTACATAATCAGATATTCTTTTAGAGGCACTAACTCCCAATTTTGGTACACAATATGCCATCCCTACTCTTCCTGTTTTTGTTTATTTTTTATTTTTTCGTTTGGATCCATCTGTATATATTGGTAAAACCAACTCCACTTTTCATCTATCCACTTGCACGCTTCATTAATGCCTACTATCTCTTTTTTACTCATACGTTTATAAAATAAATCTAAATCCACATTTGGACACACAACTTTCCATCTACAACTATTTTTCCCTATGACAAAGTTTTGACTTTGTTTAGCTTTAACTTGTCTTTCAACTTCTTCATCCACAATTGAACTCAAACAGCACGTTGAGTTTTAGCATCGTATGCTATAGTTTGCTTATCATATTCCCAACCATCCTCATATATTTGTTCAGGACTTTCATCATTGCAGTTCCCATTAACTTTAGCCCATAATCTTAAGTACAGTAGTTTCATTTACAGTAGTTTCAGCACTACTATTGGTATTGGTAGCACATAGCGGTGATGTAATAAATGCATCACACACAATTGGTATTGCCTGTGATTGTATTCTTTAAGTTCTGATTTTGATGCTGACTCAAAAGCTTGGCAGCCTGATTAAGTTTCTGTACACCACCTACAATATTTTCTGATCTGCCCTGCACCCAATTAGTCCCAGCAAGACTTTTAACCAGGTTAATCCTTCCTGTACATTTATCATTAACATAGTTTATATGCTCTTTCCAAAGTCATTTAGTATCAAATATTACCCTTAAGAATGTGAACCTTTTAACTATATCCATTTGTTCTCCATACAGACACAGTTTACATTCCTGTGTAACTTTCCTTTTTGTAAAGATCAGGCCTTTGCTTTTAGCAATGGAAAACTTGAAACCCCCTACATTTCACCTGTTAGAGGCCTTTGTTGATTCGTTATTCTGGCACCTCAATATTCCTGCTCCCAGCACAACCATCTGAAAATAGACTAACACCTACCCTAGCACTTATTTGTTTGGGAGATCATTTATCATAATATTAAATAAGGTTCAGCTTCCCTGTGGTGTATCACTTTTAATATTATATCTATATCTATATAAATCAATACACACACACACATTTGTCATACCTTTACCAATTTTGACCGACATGGTACTTTTACTCCAAAATTCTCTCATCCACCCATACATTCTTCCCCTTATCCGTAATGGACCTGCTTTGTACAATAAGCCTTCCCTCCATAGTATGCCATATGACTTTTCAATATGTAGAAACACAGCTATTATGAAAACCCTTGTGCTTCATACTTTTTTGTATTTGTTTCTAATTTAACAATGTGATCAATGGTGCTTCTTTCTCTCATAAACCAACTCTGCACTTCAGCTAAAATGCCATTGTTTTCCAAATGGGCAACACATGTTCCATTCACCATTCTCTTCATAATTTTACCCAGAGAGGAAATAAGGGTAATTGGTCTAGAGGCATCCACTTTTGGGGACAGTTTGCCTGGTTTTCATATTGGAATTACTACTTCATATTTCCACCCGACCAGCATCATTCCTTTTTCCTCATATAATCTTACACCATTCCAAGAGAATGTTCAAACTGCTTTCAGAGAGATCTTTAAATATTATGTTACATACATTATCTTTAATCGGGGTTCTTGCTGATATCAATAGCTTTCTCAAAAGTTCTTCCATACAAAACCATTCATTCAGCATCATACATTCATGTTTACCCCAAGTATATAATTCATTACTGTCTCCAATGAATTACCTTTTAATCTGGTGGAAAACTTCACTTTGAGTTGCATCATTACTTACCCATTGTAAAGTTTCTGCTAAAAAGTTCTGCTTTCTTGTTATCAGAAATTCAAACTATGCTGTCAGTCTCAATAAGACCTGATGTGGCTACTCTTAGTAAAAATTCCATTCATTCTTCTAATATGCCTGTATATTTCTGATGTCTTGATATTTTCATTTATCTTCTCACAATACTTCCTCCAACTCTCTTTCTTTGATTTTTTAAAAATAATTATTTGTGCTATTGCCTTATTTCTTTCATACTTCATTAGATCATCACTATTCATTGTGGGATTTTTGTGTGTGTGTGGTTTTTTTAACAGGCTTTGTTCCTTTCTTTAACTTCAATTTTGAACTTCTCATTCAACCATGGAATGAGTTTTTAGTTTTGGGGTACTTCAGTATCCTAGGTTTGGCTACAGTAGCTGCTGCTATTAATCCCTTTATTACATTATCATTGAAATTCTCTATATCATTACTCACACAATGATTATTCAAAAATTCAGCACATTTACTTGTAAATAGATCCCAGTTAGCTTTCTTAAAATTCCAGGTGGGTAATTTTCCATTACCTGCAACCTTACAGTGCCCTTGAAAAGTAATAAGTGTAGGGAAATGATCTCTCCTTCATTCCTTCTTCCTTATATATTTCCCAGTGGCATTTACTTGCAGTATCTGCTATTATAATTCCCAGATCTCAGCAGAAAACACTACCATCTGCTGCACTAAATCTAATTGGGATGCCATCATTTAAAATCCACTAGATTGTTTTCATCAATGAACTTTTCTAAGCATGCACCTTGTCTATCAGTTGTCTTACTTCCCAACAATTTATTAGACAATTTAGTTCACCACATATAATATATGGTCTTTTAGCATTCTTCACTATTGCTTGTAGCTTTGAGGTTTTTTTATTTCCTACATGGGTTACAGATATAAATCCTTAAAGAAATATTTCTCTTCTGCATTGGGATCCTAACAGCATTATATTATAAGCTTACTTCTTCATTCTCTACTGCTATGTAGTTTATTCTTTCCCTTATGAAAGTACAAAAGCTTTCTCCTCTTCCTAGTTATCAGTTTTCCTAAAGGCAATATACCCTGGAATTTTAAAAGCAAGCTTTTCAACTAACCATATTTCCTGGATACATATGATATATAGTTTAGTTTTCATTTCCAGGATTTTTTTTAAACTTCTTGACCATGTGCTATTAGACTGCACACATTCCAACAAAAGACTGTGATCCCCATACTAGTCATATTTCACCATGAAACTCATTCAAAATTGCATGAATATGGTCCATTGACAGATTGATAACACAAATATTTTCCTCTGCCCTGGCTATAATTTTCATTTTTTTCTGATTTTTCCTAGTTTGTGATATATAATTTATCACTTCTATTTGATATACAATAAACCTTTCTTTTTCCACTACTCATATATCATTGCTTATTCCTTCTGCATTGTTTATGATATTCTTTATATAATGAGGTTGTGTCTGCAGTTCCTTTTTTCCTGTGCTGGTTGTCTCTTCCTTCTCTACCTGCTGCTTTTAGAATTTCCTTACCGCTTCTGCATAAGATCCGTTATTAACAATTTTTGTTTTTAAGTTATCTTGCCACAACACATCCTCTATCTGACAGACTGTGATTACCACCATAGTTACTACATTTCACCTCCCTTCCTTCCATACAGTTTTCATAAGAATGTCTTCCCCACATTTACCACATCTCATTTTCCCTTTACAAAGACTTGCTACATTCCCACCCCACTGGCACTTATAATACTTTAGGGGAGTGGGGAATATATGGCTTGGTTCTCAATATCTGAAACTCTAGTCTTACTTTCTCAGACAGTCTGATCCTTAAATACAATTGCTACAGCTGTTGATGGCTAGCTTTCTCATCCTTGTTTACTAATTAGTAAGTGACTTACTAGCACTTTGTTTTCTCCCATGCTTTTGGTTATTTCACCATTCATCAGCTCTAATGACATTCCATACATTATCCCCTTCATTTTAGTCAAATACTTTGGTAGCTGGTAATGTATTTTAACTTTCCCTAGCATTTCACTTTTCAGCAGTTTTCAATTTGCTCTTAGTTTTTATATTTCACTAAAAAATCACCATCTTACAGACTCCTGGCTCTTACAGTATCTACTATGGTCTTTTTTTTTTTAAAATCCAATCAGCTACTTTCACAGGGTTAACATCACCTAATCTTATTTCTTTGGCTAGGAATCTTTCAATTATAACATTTTGGTTTATTTCCTTCCTCAGCTTTGCCTTTTTGCTGATGTCATCATCCTCTGATTCTAATTCTGCTTATACTCTTCTTTTATACACACACACACCTCAGCCTCGGCTCCTTCATCAGCAATCCAGCCCAGTTCTGCTGCATACTTCCTCTCTTTATACTAGCCAGCCTGCTCCTGCCCGCTGGAGCAGGGTGGTTAGTATTAAAGCCTGGCTCCCATTCTTGGTGCAGTCAGGTAACATAATTGGTCTCAGGCCCACATCAACCCATTCATTGCCTGTGTGGTATACATGCCCCATCACAGAGTCACAGACAGAAACATATTTAAAAAAATATTACTAAAATATAGTCTACTGTCCACTCTATTGTTAAGTGCCTAATTTCTAGATCCTTTTAGGACAATAAATTTCTATAAATTGCTCATTTTTCATCCTTTAAATTTCTTGAAAATCCTAAATAAATTGAGGCAGGTGGTGACTTTAAATCACTAGATATTATCCTACATTCATCTTGAAATGTCTTAGTGAAAGTCTTATAAACTGTAATAATTAGAATCGACTTTACTTTTTTGTTCCCACTTTCATGAATTATATCTATTATGCACATAGATCAAGGAGGTATTTAATCCAGGCACCATATTACTCAATGAACAGATGAATGAACCACACAATTTCTAATGTCATAACTCATTTTTTTACATTCCTACAAGTTGGGTAAACCCATTTGAAAAACACTGTAATTCCTTTGACACTGAAATATACAGTTTATATTTTAAAAAGTACACTCTACAAATCATCAGTGAATAGGAAGACAAAGAACTACTAAGTGAATGATTGGCTCCCTGGCATTCTTTGAAAGGTGGACAGTAATTTAATTGTGAGCTACAGAATTAATAGCTGGATACTTGAGGTCACTTGTAAATTCATGAAGACTATGGATCCATGATATTAATCTCCACCCAAATATTTTCCACACTGACTTTTGGAAACCACAAAAGATAATTGTATTAATCCTCACAGAAGATGCTTAAACTAACCTATTCTGAAAATACATATATTTATAAAATTAAACTTGATCTTTCTGTGAGATTAAAGACCAAATCTTTGTCCCTGGCTCAACTGCACAGAGCAGAAGTCAGATGCAAGGTACAAAGGGTAGCTTACAGTCTACATTTACCCTGCTGTGATCTGGGACCTGTGCCCTTGAACTGATTTATAACAGCCTGAGGGCTGCTCTAACCTGTGATGAATCTGCAAAGAAGCACCCTCCTCACTGTGCATCCCCTTCCTCCTAGGTAAGCAAGAATTACATTTCCCATCAGCATTCTCCCTGTTGCACTTCATCTTCCCCTGGACAGGCAAATGAAAAGGTCCTGAATCAGGAAATGGTTGAACTCACTTGGGGGGGTGGGTTCTGTATGAAAGCAGAGTGCTGCAGAGAAGCCCCAGAAACTGTGACTTATGGGGAAACAGCAGTGGCTGGGCAAGGAGCCAGTGTGGAGCAGCCCCAATGAGAGACAAAAGCTGAGTGTGGCTTAGACACCTGCAAATGCTTATTTGCTTGAACAGAGACTAGACTGGAGAGGGCATCCCAGGCATTAGGCCTGAAGAGCCCTGACTCTCAACTGGGCTGTCCTAGGGACCCAAAGAGGAACCGCTGTTGCTCATTTTGAACTGTAATTGCTTAAACCTTTGTATCTAGAGTATCTGCAAACTTTCCCCTTTCCTGCCAGCCCTAATAAAAAATTTTTCCTTAGCCATGTATCTGAGTCATTATTGAGACCCACTCAGGTTAGTGCCTACAAGGCCTAGCTGATGAAGCATCTACAATGTTTGCTTCCAAGATGCAGATGACAGCTAGATATCAATAGGGTATAGGGACATCATGGATATGCCCCCTTCGTCCGGACCTGCCTCATTTTTCTTGCTTCTGGCATAAGAGCATATATGTGAACTCTTCACCACTGGAAGATCACTCTTACACTGGACCAATTCTCATAGAACCAGATGAACCCCATGAGAGATTCTGTAATACACTACTCAAAGTGATTTTAGTTCTTAACTATTTGGGGTGAAATCCTACCTCCACTGAAGTCAATTGGAAAGCTCCCATTGATTTCATTAGGGCCAGGATTGCATCCTTTATGCATAGATAATTTGTGGTAAGGGCACAGAAAAATCCCTAGCACTAAAAGGTTCAATTCCCTCACCTATGTAAAGTAATTTACTGTTATGGTTTCCATAGGTACTCAGGGCCTACAGTCTCCATGACTTCAATGGATTTGCAGATGCTCACCACTCCTGAAAATCAGGCCAAAATATGTATTTTCCTTCTGCATGATTCTTCCTTCAGATTTCTTTTTTCATTCAGAAAATGAAGAGTGAATAAATGTAAATACCCATGACAACACAGAGTATTTCTCTTGCTTTATAGGAAAAACATCAGTGGAGTCCTGGAGTCAGGGCCTTGGAAGTGGTACACACTGAAAACCTGATGTTTCCAAACTCTAGTGTGGATCACCACCCAGTTCTAGATATCAAATCCATTAAATCTCTTTATGAAAATTTAACTCTTTTGCATAACTGGTAACTTGTCAAGTTTTCCTGGTGAAAACATTTTATTTATAGATTTATATTGTATAACTTTAGATTTATAAAAATCCTAAAGTTGCTTATCCGTATTCTCTAGTTCTCTTGATATAATTTACAGACACACACATCCTAAATACAGCTGTACAATTTGAAATATTCTACCACTAATAACACAGGCAGCTTAAAAACTCAAATTCCCTTCCCCTTCAAACAATTATCTACCCTTACAATTCCACCAGCATCTTGGACTTTGTAATATGTCCTGAAGATCATCAGCTTTGGGCTATTTTGGATGAAAGGGGAAGCTAATTCCAAAGCTGTGGAGTTCTCAGAACAACATTTCAGCTGGCCCTTCTCATTTATACCAATGGGACTCCAGCTCAAGCTCTTCTGGGTTCAATTGTGATGCTCAGGCACAGGCAGAGAGGTGACCTTTCACGCATAAGCAAAGGTTTCCTTAGCATTCCCATACACTCCCAGAAGGGTATTAGGGGAAAGAAATCATTCTTTGTCTCTGCATTGACCTCCACCCAATGAGGTAATGAGAACAGTCATTCATCTCCAAAGGCAAACTACGGACTGTGGACTGACCATCGGTGCCAACTCCATAGGTGCTGCGGAGCTGGAGCACCCACAGAAAAAAATAATTGGTGCTCAGCACCCACCAGCAGGCCCTGCCGATCAGCTCCTCCCCCCACACTCCCCAGTGCCTCCCACCCACTGCTGATCAGCTGTGCAGGAGGCACTGGGGGAAGAGGGGGAGGAGTATGGGCAGAGATGGAGTGAGTGGGGGCAGGGAGAGGTGGGGCAAGGGGTGGTGCTTTGGGGAAGGGGTGAAGTGGGGGCGGGGTAGAACAGGGGTCGAGCACCCTTGGGGAAATCAGAAACTCAGTGCCTGTGGGAGTGACAGTGAACAACAGAACACATGGTGATAGTCTGGGAGGGGGCTGGCTGGTCACACTGCTCTGGCTCATCTTATTTTCAGCTGCAACACTACATTAAATACAGTTACAAATACATTAAATAAATACTTTCCTTACACTGCTTTTTCATGCAAACAATTGCTGAGGTTGCCACAAGGATGTTATGGATTGTGAATGTGAGGGAAAGTGGCCCACATAGGGTCACCCTGTGAGGAAAAATGTGGCATTATTGATCAAATAGTATCAACAGTTTACCATTGATTTAAGAACTGATCATTCAGTAGGAAGAAAGTTAGCCACAATATTTTCCTCCAGCTGCTATTTAACAATGGCAACTGGAATGAATGTTATCTCCCAGCCTGCCTTGCCAACTGGAAGCCAACAATGGCCATGTCATGAGCTTCCCATCACTGAGTGAAGAAAGGAGCTGTAACTCACCCTACTGCAGAAATTCCAAGCTTGGATTCTAAAATCATGGCCAGCAGGATGGCCTGGTAACCCAGCACCTGCTTTCCTGAGACAACTGCCTCTCCCCTCAGTGACAATGACCACTGTGAAGGGATGATACAATGGGTTATGACTAGGAGTAATAGAATGAAATTGGGAAAGGGAAAATTGGACTGAATTTCCTGACAGTGAGATTTGTTAGAGGGAAATAGTCCAATTCTTCAAAGGAAGTGGTGGAAGCTCCATCATCTGGAACATTTAAAATTAGACTGGATAATGAGCTTGTGAAATGTAGTGTATGAAACAATCCTATATTAGCAGCTGATAGGCTACATTTCCCAGAAGTTCTTTTCAATCTCCAATTTTTGATTTTATGAAGGCTCTAAAGATATTGTATAGATGCATTTATACCTACAAATATATATATATATATATATATATATATATCACTGTACTTCTTTGTGGAATAAAATATGTGCAAGTGTCAAATTAAAATGGAGGGCTGTGAAAGGGAAATGTGTTGAATGATTTTTTTTAAAGAATTTGTATTAAATATACTAAATAGGAATATATGTTGCAGGAGTTGAAACCACTATGAGGCACAGTTAAAAAATCAGAAAGCCCATAAAACAAGAAATACAAGTGATGGGAATGGTGCCAGGCCAGACACATTTTATATGGTTGCAAGTTAAAAACATCAGGTAAAGAGCAAGTGACTTCCAAAGCAAATATGAGAAGCAACGAGTGTCAGTTGGTATCAGCTGGTCCAGGAGCAATTTATAATACACAAAATGAAGATTAGAAATGCATATGAACATGCTGAATGTGTAAATATAGGCTAGATCCTCTCATCATCAAAGATAAAGATAAAAGAAGCACAAAGAGCAGACGGACAATTTTTACAAAGATTCAGTGGTGAAAAGTGATATTGAACAGCTGTAACATTTCTCACTGGCAAAGAATGGACCCAAATTAGTGAAAACACTGGCAGTAATTTTTAATGGAACGTACTGAGAGATACTTTTGCAACTGGAGTAATCAGGTAGCAATTTCATTGTGATGATGACCCAGTAGTTGGTAATCTGTTTTCCAGTTCTGTGGCTGTACCTATTCCATTGACGGTGGGAAGAGGTTATTTTTCTAAAGAGTCTAATGAAGATGACAGGTCTTAAATTGATACTTATACAAGTAAGGGTGGATGAATGAATCTGTTTGTGTTAGAGTGCCCCCTTTAGGAGCTATGTGGGTAGCATAATCATGTAATTCCAACTACTCCCACCCCAGGAGGGGGTCTGGGGTGTGTCTTCTAGTGGGCCAGCACTTCCAGCCTAGGCCTCTTGGCTGTTTTGTTCCCTTTTGGGGTCTGTGGTAAAATGACAAAACAGTCTGCAGACAGCAAATGAGGTTAAACAAAAGAAAGGAAAAGAAAAACCTGAAGGTAACTCCCCACAGGATATGGGGCCCTGGGTACATCATTGGCCACTTCAAAGCTCACGGGGCTGCAGCGCAACTCTGAGCTCAGGGAATCTGCACCCTCCTGTGAGGCTAGGCTTCTGCAGGCTATCAGCCCTTTTTTGAGGACTGGAGAAGCTCAAACAGCCAAGGTTTTCCCCCATCTTTGTTTGTCTTTTGGTGCCACAGCTTAATCATCTGACTATGATCATCAGTATCTTCATTCATTTTTAGCCAAGGATATTTTGTTGTTGTTGTTTTAATCCTTTCACTTGTCTAGTATCCTTAAGGAAACACAACAAGGCTCCTCCCCCCGCCCCCCACTATTTTATTCCCTGACATTCTCACTAGTCCCTTTAGGGAAACATTTTTGATTCCAAACTGGCTCAATTTTTCACAAAGAAACTTTTCTCCCATAAAATATTTTCCACAATTCCATAGAACATGATCAACAGTTTCTTTGGTTTTGCACACATTACACAGCCCAGCTTTATGTCGCTTTAAAAATTTTAGCTTATCATTTAAGGCACAATGCTCTGTTAACATTCTAAAAATGGTTACTTCACTTTTTCTATCATGAGGGTGGAGTGTAGTATTATATTCAATTTTTGAGCATACATCAGAAAACCTTTGTCCTTTTGTTTTCTCATCCCATAATTCTGTTCATTCCTTTGCAAGCTCCTTTCTGACCACACTTTTAAATTGTCTTCCAGAAAGACTGTTCTTATTCTAACCATGCTGTCAACTTTTGATCCATCAATAGACTTGGCAAAGCTGGCCCTATTTTTCATAAATAAATTCAGAAATTTCATTGGTCATAATGTGTTTTTTCCTTTACTCATTTTGTTCATACAATTTCAAATCCAAACAGTTAAATAACTGCCCAGCCGTAATTTGATTTCCCATGTCTAATTTTTTTTAGTTCTCCCAATTTTTCTTTTTCACCTATCTCCTTTACTCATTTTTGCCCCTAATAGTATGAAGAAGTGGGTAGAAATCCATATAATTTTGTATATTAAACTCCCAGAAATGCTCATAAAGCTGTTCCATACTTCTGTTTTCAAAATTCCATTTTACCTTTGTCCAAAAGGTTAACTCTAATATTTTCATCCTTAGATTTATAGCTGTTTGTCCCATGGCTAGTTGCAGCATGCACTCAGGTGTTGTTATCATTGTGTTGCATGCTAGTTGCAGAGCTTGGGCCTGAAGTAGTTCCAAGTTTTTAAGCATCAGTTTTGAGGCTGAACCAAAAGTATGGCATCTGTTGTCTAAAACTGATCTTATCTATGCTCTATACATCATCACTAGTAGTACCTTCTTATCTGCACCTCATTTGTTTCCACCTATACTTTTAAGTCAGATGATCCTACTTTTACAATGTTGTATGATATTATCTATGTGACCTTTTCATGTTAATTTATTATCAAACACTACTCCTATCAGCATAAACTCTTGAACTATCTGAATTTTTTCACCATAAAGAATTGCCAATCTTCCCTAATCTTCTACCTGATTAAAAATATTCTCTTAGTTTTTGCAAGGGACAATTTAAATCCACAATCATTTCTCTACTTGCAAATTCTCTGGCCTTTCCACAACTACTTTAAAGTCTTCTATGCTTGGTCTATATAGCACAGTCATCTGCGAAAAGGGAAATATTTTTCCCATCTTCATGGTTTCTAGGAGGTTATTTGTCATAATGCAAAACAAAGTAGGACTGATAATACTCCCTTGTGGTATTCCATTTGTAAGCTTGTAGGTTTTTGATAAAGCTGTTCCCACTTTGACATGTATAGTTCTGTCACAAAAAAAGTCCCTTATCCACCAAAACATTATCCTTTTATTCCAGTTCTGACTAGTTGATATAGGAGGCCTTCCCTTCATCACATGTCAGATGTTTCTTCAATGTACAAGAAGACAGTTATAAAATTTTCAGTCCTTATGCTTTTTTGTACTTCAATTTCTAGTCTCATTATATGGTCAACTGTTCATCTTCCTTTTATTAAATCAATCTGTACCTCAATTATTGTGACAGTCTGTACCCTATGTTCATCCTTTTTATAAGACTATAGTAAATTTTGTACAAAGTGTGCCTTGTGAGGTATCATGGTAAAACTCATAATCTGCTGAGCATTCTTTTCCTGTTAAAATGTATGTTGCAACATTGTATGAACTTGCATTGTCTAGGAGAGTGCTGGGCAGTATAAGGCACACATTTCTGGGGGAAAATCTGGGAATGGGAGTTTGCTGGCATCACCCTTAATGTAATTCATGAGTGGCTGTCTATGATACTCATACAATATAACTGGGAGTGAGATATATGCTGCAGGCTGTGTATGAGCAGATCGAGAGTGGTTGCTCTCACAGTGAAGCAGTGTGAAAGGTAACCCAGGTTGGAGAATTGAGAAACAACTGTCCATCTGCCTGGATTGTAACCTAGGTAATGTCACAATTATTATATCATTTTTCTCCAACTATTCCACTATTCTTACATTTATATTTTTTTCCATGACTTCCCCCACATATGATGTGGGGGCAATAGGCTTATATGAATCAGATCTTGTAAGAACTTTGCCTGGTTTCCTAACTGCTATCACCAATACTTTTTTTCCCCATTCTATTGGCAACAATACTTTCCCGACATATCATTATGTAATATAATTGTAATGGAATCTTTAGACTCCCTTTTGACAAGTGTTGAAGCATTTAATTACTTATATTATCTTTAACTGGAGCTGCTCTTTTCCTTTTTCTAATGTCTGCAATAAGCTCCCACTTACTAAATTCTGTGTTTAACACATCATCGGTATATTCCCTCAAACCATTTAACATCTTACTGTTTTCCTCAATAAACCTCTTTTTTTTCCCTCAGGAAACTCATTGCTTTGATTCATATCACTAATGCCTTTTAAAATTCTTTTGCTGAAACAGCTGCCTTTCCTAAGCTGGAGACTGCAGTATCATTGTTCACAATAAGGCCAAGTATGGGTTTACTTTTACTTCAAATTCCATTCATTCTTTGAATTTGCTTCTATATTTCTGAAAGCTTTGAATCTTTATTCAATTTTCCCCATCTCCTCTTCCAATCCTGGCAATGATTTAGAGGTGTGGAGGGGACACTTCAGCCCAAAGCAGCTCCTTAACCCCTTCCATTCCAGTGTGGGGCGTATACACCCCATCACACCACACCATGATAAAATATATCATACCTTGAGATGATCCTTAACTTTGTCTTTGTCCAGTTAAAAATAAGCTATTTTTGGTCCATTGCATGCAGATCCATTTGGTTCATTTTGTCTCCTGCAGTTATTTGAATGGTGATATCAGAGGAGCCACTTTTCACCAATAAATCTATGTCAAACACAATTAAAAACTCTAATATATCCCAGAGCCAGTACATCAATGTATTTTAAAAAACTCCAGTCTTTTTTGTATTTGAGAAGCCAATTTGTATAAGCAACAAAGGGAAGCTTTTTATTAATTTGTTTCTTCTTAATATAAAGAAACTAGAAAGCAAGGTAAATGAAACATTCACATGCTATCCCGTGGTGAATGAAAATACATGATTGTAATGTATGTATATGGGATGTAAAGGAGATAAAACTGATTTTTTATATTTTTAAACATTATTGTAAAGAACTACATTTATCAAAGTTTGAACTCCTTGGTTTGCTAGTAATGGACTGCACTGAATTTTACTGCTGCATCTTAGCTATGTCTGGATAATAATTCATTGCATTTTAAAGTTTCATCAAGACAGAATAGAGCAAACGGATAGGCACTTTTTACCATGTACATATTTAAAGAAATAGTTATATAAACACATGTTTCTTTAGGTCTTTTGGCTCAGCAAGTGCACAAGAACCACCTGTCAATATCTTAACATAATGAGAGTTTTTATTATTATTTGAGACTCTCATTCTGATTTATTCACAACCATTAGTCCATCATTATGGAGCAGCGTGCATCTTGGAGCCTTTTAAAGTTTTTGAATCACCCGCCTTGATGAGTGTGGCTTCACTGAAGTTCCTGTTTGAAATTCCCTGCATATCCCTTGGCAGACCATCACGTCAACTAATCTAGTTCTTTGTAGGCAACAACTTTTCCTGGGGCCAGGTCCTGCAAACACTTACACAAGTAACTTTACTCATGTAAACAGGCCCCTGGATTTCAGTGGGATTACTCACATGTGTAAATGCCCTTTGACTTTTGTGGAGCAGGAAGACTGAGTCCTTTATCTGCTGATACTGATATGATAATTCTGCAATATAGATGGTAAAAAAATATCACTAGTATTTCTGAAAGGAATAAGAAAGATACAGTATGACTCTTGAATTAGAGGTTAATCAGGTTAATTGTAAAAATGACAAAAGGGAGTTGAAGATAACAAATACAGTGTAGTCATATAATTAAGTTAGTTATACTAGACCAGAAAATCTCAGTGATTTTCTGCTCTGAACATTCTCATAAAGCAAGACACTGCAAAATACTTTATTTCCATTTTTAAGCCTTTATAAATTGAATTACTTCTAAGAAACCAGGAAATAAATTTCCTTTCCTTAACACTTTTCCATTTTCCAAGTTTGAACAAAAAAATTAGGGCTGTCAAGCAATTAAAAAAAATAGTTGTGATTAATCATGCAATTAAAAATTAATCATGATTAATTGCACAATTAATAATGCTGTTAAACAATAATAGAATACCATTTATTTAAATAATTGTGGATGTTTTCTACATTTTCGAATATATTGATTTCAGTTACAACACAGAATACAAAAAGAAAAGGAGTACTTGTGGCACCTTAGAGACTAACCAATTTATTTGAGCATGAGCTTTCGTGAGCTACAGCTCACTTAAGCTCATGCTCAAATAAATTGGTTAGTCTCTAAGGTGCCACAAGTACTCCTTTTCTTTTTGCGAATACAGACTAACACGGCTGTTACTCTGAAACAGAATACAAAGTGTACAGTGCTCACTTTATATTTATTTTTATTACAAATATTTGCACTGTAAAACAAAAGAAATATTATTTTTCAATTCACATAATACAAGTACTGTAGTGCAATCTCTTTATCATGAAAGTTGAACTTACAAATGTGGAATGATATAAAAAAAACCCTGCATTCAAAAATAAAATAATGTAAAAAAAATGTAAAACTTTAGAGCCTACAAGTCCAATTAGTCCTACTTCTCATTCCAGAGAACATGCGTCTATGCTGTTGATGGGTTCTGCTCGATAACAACCCAAAGCAGTGCAGACCAACGCATGTTCATTTTCATCATCGGAGTCAGATGCCACCAGCAGAAGGTTGATTTTCTTTTTTGATGGTTTGGGTTCTGTAGCTTCTGCATCAGAGTGTTGCTCTTTTAAGACATCTGAAAGCATGTTCCACACCTCATCCCTCTCAAGTTTTGGAAGGCACTTCAGATTCTTAAATCTTGGGTCAAGTTCTGTAGCTATCTTTCGAAATTTCACATTGGTATCTTCTTTGCATTTTGTCATATTTGAAGTGAAAGTGTTCTTAAAATGAACAACATGTACTGGATCATCATCCAAAAAATAATATATGAAATATATGGCAGAATGCAAGTACAATAGAGCTGGAGACATACAATTCTCCCCCAAGGAGGTCAGTCACAAATTTAATTAATACATTATTTTTTTAACGAGTGTCATCAGCATGGAAGCATGTCCTCTGGAATGATGGCCGAAGCATGAAGTGGTGTATGAATCTCATGACACATAAATATCTTGAGATGCCAGCTACAACAGTGTCATGAAAACACCTGTTCTCATTTTCAGGTGACATTCTAATTAAGATGTAGGCAGCATTATCTCACATAAATGTAAACAAATTTGTTTCTCTTAGTGATTGGCGGAACAAGATGTAGAACTGAATGGACTTGTAGGCTCTAAAATTTTACATTGTTTTGTTTTTGAGTGCAGTTATGTAACAAAAAACCCTATATTTGTAAGTTGCATTTTCATGATAAAGAGATTGCACTACAGTACTTTTCTGAGGTGAATTGAAAAATACTATTTATTTTGTTTATCATTTTTCAGTGCAACTATTTGTAATCCAAAATAATATACAGTGAGCACCGTACAGTTTGTATTCTGTATTGTAATTGAAATTGATATATTTGAAAATGTAGAAAAACATCCAAAATATTTAATAAATTTCAATTGGTATTCTATTGTTTAACAGTGAGATAAATCACAATTAACTTTTTTGAGTTAATCATGTGAGAGAACTGAGATTAATTGACAGCCCTAAAAAAAAAAAATTCTCCCCCTCTTGTGTTGTCAATGGGAGCTATGGTGTTGTTTTCACTATTTCCTTGTTTGTGATAGAGTCATGAATGACGTTATCTCATCATTAAGGAATGACCTCACCATATATTAAGTGATTGTGGCCATTGTCTTGCTTGTCAGAGAAGATGGCCCATTTAAAGGCTAGAGAGCCAGAGAATAACTTGCTACTGCAGCTTCAGACCACATCAGCATCCTGCCACCAGGTGACCGGGGCATGTGGGGAAGGGACTATTTAGGAGTACCCCAATGCAAGAAAAACCTTCTTTAACCTGGACCAGGTGGGGCAGCACCCACCTATCACCCATGAAACTAGTGAAATATCAGATTTTGTCACGATGTGCTGTGGGCATTACCCTAGTCACTCCTTTTTTGGTGGGGGCTGGGAAGGAAGGGGGTGGCAAAGCTGAGAGCATCTGTGCAGACAAGGCATTCATTGAGAGTATTCATATGGAGACGTCCAAGGCTGAGGAAGCTATCCAGGTGGAGAGGTCTGCTGTCATGTCCCCAGAAGAGGGTGATATAGTTCTGTCACAGGGAAGACACTGGCTGCTGGTTACTTCTGGCAGCAAGCAGTGCTCCACCCCCTACTCCTAACCTACCCACCATAATGATGAAGAACCATTATGCTGTCCTGGAAATGATCAATGAACAATCTCCCCCAAAGATGGAGGAGGAGAAGCCATGTACCACAAAGGCTGGGAGGATCAAGAAGAAACATAGGGTAGTTGTGGTTAGTGACTCTCTCCTGAGGGGGAAAGAGGCACCCACCCATTTGTCAGTGTGACATGGCATCCTGGGATCCATACAGGCCCCTGTATCTGAGAAATTATGGAGGGATTGTCAAGGATCATCCAGCCTTCTGACTACTTCCCTATGTTACTCATCCATGTGGGGATGAATGATACTGCGAGGTATGACCCTCAGCAGATCAGAAGTCATGCTCCAAATCATGGAGCAGGTCCTCAAAGAATCAATCCTGAAGCACTTGCATGAGAGGAAAGTGATCAGGAACAGCCAGCATGGATTCACCAAGGGAAGGTCATGCCTGACTAATCTAATCGCCTTTTATGATGAGATTACTGGTTCTGTGGATGAAGGGAAAGCAGTGGATGTATTGTTTCTTGACTTTAGCAAAGCTTTTGACACGGTCTCCCACAGTATTCTTGTCAGCAAGTTAAAGAAATATGGGCTGGATGAATGCACTATAAGGTGGGTAGAAAGCTGGCTAGATTGTCGGGCTCAACGGGTAGTGATCAATGACTCCATGTCTAGTTGGCAGCCGGTATCAAGTGGAGTGCCCCAAGGGTCGGTCCTGGGGCCGGTTTTGTTCAATATCTTCATAAATGATCTGGAGGATGGTGTGTATTGCACTCTCAGCAAATTTGCGGATGATACTAAACTGGGAGGAGTGGTAGATACGCTGGAGGGGAGGGATAGGATACAGAAGGACCTAGACAAATTGGAGGATTGGGCCAAAAGAAATCTGATGAGGTTCAATAAGGATAAGTGCAGGGTCCTGCACTTAGGATGGAAGAATCCAATGCACCGCTACAGACTAGGGACCAAATGGCTAGACAGCAGTTCTGCGGAAAAGGACCTAGCGGTGACAGTGGACGAGAAGCTGGATATGAGTCAGCAGTGTGCCCTTGTTGCCAAGAAGGCCAGTGGCATTTTGGGATGTATAAGTAGGGGCATAGCGAGCAGATCGAAGGACGTGATCGTTCCCCTCTATTCGACATTGGTGAGGCCTCATCTGGAGTACTGTGTCCAGTTTTGGGCCCCACACTACAAGAAGGCTGTGGATAAATTGGAGAGAGTCCAGCGAAGGGCAACAAAAATGATTGGGGTCTAGAACACATGACTTATGAGGAGAGGCTGAGGGAGCTGGGATTGTTTAGCCTGCAGAAGAGAAGAATGAGGGGGGATTTGATAGCTGCTTTCAACTACCTGAAAGGGGGTTCCAAAGAGGATGGCTCTAGACTGTTCTCAATGGTAGCAGATGACAGAACGAGGAGTAATGGTCTCAAGTTGCAGTGGGGGAGGTTTAGATTGGATATTAGGAAAAACTTTTTCACTAAGAGGGTGGTGAAACACTGGAATGCGTTACCTAGGGAGGTGGTAGAATCTCCTTCCTTGGAGGTTTTTAAGGTCAGGCTTGACAAAGCCCTGGCTGGGATGATTTAACTGGGAATTGGTCCTGCTTCGAGCAGGGGGTTGGACTAGATGACCTTCAGGGGTCCCTTCCAACCCTGATATTCTATGATTCTATGATTCTAAGTGACTACAGGGCTCTGGGGGTAAGGGTGAATGAGCTGGTGTTCTCTTTGAACTTTCAAATAAAGGGTAGAGGCCCAGGCAGAGACAGATGCATCCTGGAGATGAATACCTGGTTGCAAGGTATGGTGTCACCTGGAGGGCTTTAGCTTCCTTGACCATGTAATTCTTTTCTGGGAAGAAAGATTGCTAAGCAGAGATGGGGTCCACCTATCAAGGGATGGGACAGCGTATTACGATAAAGACTGGCTAACATAGTGAGGAGGGCTTTAAACTAGTTTTGATGGGGGCAGGAGACAAAAGTCCACAGGTAATTAAAAAAAAACTTGGTGACCTGGCATAAGAGTCAGAATCTGGGGGGAGCATGGGCAATTATAACAGGCATAAGGGAGAGAGAAGAGAGAACATGGAGGGAAATCAAATCAGTATCTTAGATGTCTGTATACTAATGCAAGAAGTATGGGGAATAAATAGGAAGAACTAAAATGCTAGTTAATAACACAACTATGTCATAGCTGCCATCATAGTTTTGGTGGGATAATACACATGACAGGAATATTGGTATAGTATGGTACAGCATGCTCAGAAACGACAGGCATGGGAAAAAAGGAGGAGGTGTTGCTTTATATATCAAGTATGTATACCTTTGGTCTGAAGTTGAGATGGAAATAGGAGACAGACTTGTTGAAAGTATCTGGTTAAGGATAAAAGGGATAAATAAACATGGGTGATGTCATGGTAGGGGGGTCTACTGCAGACCATCTAACCAAGAAGAGGATTTGAATGAGGCTTTTTATAAACAACTAACAAAATCATCCAAAGCACAGGACTTGGTGGTGATGGGGGACTTCGGCTACCCAGATATCCTTTGGGAAAATAACACAGCAGGGCACAGATTATCCAACAAGTTCTTAGAATGTATTGGAGATAAAAAAAAATATTTCAGAAGGTGGAGAAAGCCACTAGGGGAGAAGCTGTTCTCTATTAGTTTTGACAAATAGGGAAGAACTGGTTGAGAATTGGAAAGTGGAAGGTAACTTGGATGAAAGTGATCATGAAATGATAGAGTTCATGATTCTAAGGAATGGTACGAGGGAAAACAGCGCAATAAAGAAAATGGATTACAAGAAGACAAACTTTAGCAAACTCAGGAGTTGGTAGGTAAGATCCCTTGGGAAGCATGTCTAAGGGGAAAAACAACTCAAGACAGTTGGCAAATTTTCAAAGAGACATTATTAAGGGCACAAGAGCAAACTATCCCCCCTCTGCAGGAAAGATAGGAAGAATGGCAAGAGACCTCTGTGGCCTGAACCTGATGATCTTCAATAATCTGAAACTCAAAAAAGAATCCTACAAAAATTAGAAATAAGGTCAAATTATAAAGGATGAATATAAATAAATAGCATAACTATGTAGGGACAAAATTAGAAGGACCAAGGCATAAAACAAGATTAAACTAGCTCGAGACATAAAGGGTAACAAGAAAATGTTCTACAAATACCTTAGAAGCAAGAGAAAGAACAAGGACAGTGTTGGTCCATTACACAATGAGGAGGGAAAAACAATAACAGAAAATGTGGAAATGGCAGAAGTGTTAAATTACTTTTTTGTTTCAGTTTTCACCACAATGTTTAGTAGCAATTGGACATCTAACATAATAAATGCCACTGAAAATGAGGTAGGATCAGAGTCTAAAATAAGGAAAGAACAAGTTTAAAATTATTAGGCAAGCTAGATGTCATCAAGTTGTCAGGACCTGATGCAATACATCCTAGAATGCTCAAGAAGATGGCTGAGGAGATATCTGAGCCATTGCAATTATCGTTGAAAAGTCGGGTGAGACTCCAAAGGACCGAAAAAGGTCAAATATAGTGCCAATCTATTGTAACTTTAGTGCCCTTGTGGCCAAGATGGAGTCTGCTCTGCTGGCAGCTCTGGCCAAGAGAAAACATGTGCAGGAACGCCACAGGGAAACTCCCTTCAACCCCAGGGGCCCCAGCTCCAAACCCCCCAGAGTGAACACACACACACACATACACTAGAAGAGTACAATAAATATAAGAAAGGGAAATATTTATTTACAGAGGGAAGAATGGAGAAAAGCAACAGGGGAAATATAGCAGGAGCAGCAAAAGAGAGTTGCATTCAACTCAAGGTCCCACAGGCCCAATGGTACCACAGTCTGAAAGTGCAGATACAGAGCAATGTGCCTCCAAACAGAGTTCAGGAGTCCTGGGCAGAGTTCCAGTCCAGTGATGAGGTTTGGATGCTTCTGGTCATCATTGGCGCCAGGGAACTTTCGCCAACAAACCCCTCCAATGTCCTCTGCTGTCACTCTCTGCAAAGCCACACAGAGCAACAACCTCCCCACTTAACTAGCTAACAGCCTCCCTCCTTATTACCAATGCAAAGTCACAATCCGCAGTACTCACGGACCCATACAGCTCTGGGCAGCAGTGATACTGGGTCCAGCTCTGGTTTGTCCTTCTCAGGTGATTCCTCCCTAGCACAGTGTTCCTCCTGGATACTGTCCTGGGGCATCCCCAGTCAGCCGTTGTCTCCCTCCCAGGCTTCAGGCAGTTTCTTGACTATTTCACTCTGTGAGCATCTGCTTGCTGCAGCCCTTCTGTCTGGAACTCCAGACATACATCCCTGTTGCTTTCCCCTCTCTTTTTCTCTGCTCCTCCTCCCGCAAACAGCACTTCCTTCTTCTGGGACAATCAGCACTTCCCCCCTCAGGAAAAAGATTTAAAGGGACCATGCTTTCTGAACGCCAAGGAGGTTACACCATAAAACTGGCAATAAGGACAACCCGGAACAGCCATCTTAACTTCAGTACCTGGAAAGATAATGGAACAAATAATTAAGCAATCAATTTACTTGCTTATCTTACCTTGAAGATGATAAGTAACAACATGGATTTGTCAAGAATAAATTGTGTCAAACCAGCCTAATAGTTTTCTTTGACAGGATAACAAGCCTTATGGATAGAGGGGAAGTGGTAGATGTGGTATATCTTGACTTCAGCAAGGCTTTTGATATGGTCTCACATGACCTGCTCATAAACAAACAAGGGAAATACAACCTAGAGGGAGCTACTATAAGGTGGGTGCATAACAGATTGTAAAACCATTCCCAGAGAGTAGTTATTAGTGGCTCACAGTCAATCACGAAGTACATACTGAGTGGGGTCCTGTAGGGATCAGTTCTGGGTCTGGTTCTCTTCAATATCTTCATCAATGATTTATATAATGGCATAGAGAGTACACTTATAAAGTTTGTGGATGATACCAAGCTGGGAGGGATTGCAAGTGCTTTGGAGGATAGGATTAAAATTCAAAATGATCTGTACTAATTGAAGAAATGGTCTGAAGTAAATAGGATGACATTCAATAAGGACAACTACAAAGTACTCCACTTAGGAAGGAACAGTTAGTGGTGCACATACAAGATGCAAAATGATGGCCTAGGAAGTAGTACTTCAGAAAGGGATTTGGGAGTCATAGTAGATCACAAGCTAAATATGAGTGAACAGTGTAACACTTGTGCAAAAAAAGAAAATATCATTCTGGGATGTATTAGCAGGAGTGTTGTAAGCAAGACACAAGTAGTAATTCCTCCACTCTACCGTGTGCTGATTAGGCCTCAACTAGTATTTTGTTCAGATCTGGATGCCACATTTCAGGAAAGATGTGGACAAATTGGAGAAAGTCCAGAGAAGAGGAACAAAAATTATTTAAGGTCTAGAAAAATGACCTATGAAAAAAGATTGAAAAAACTTGGTTTCTTTCATATGGAGAAGAGCAGACTGAGTGGGGACATAACAGTTTTCAAGTACATAAAAGGTTGTTACAAGGAGGAGGGAAAATTGTTCTCTTTATCCTCTGAGGATAGGACAAGAAGCAATGGGCTTAAATTGAAGCAAAGACAGTTTATGCTGGACATTAGGAAAAACTTCCTGTCAGGGTTGTTAAGTGCTGGAATAAATTGTTTAGGGAGGTTGCTGAATCTCCATCACTGGAGATTTTTAAGAGCAGGTTAGACAAACACCTGTCAGGGATGGTCTAGGTAATACTTAGTCCTGCCTTGAGAACAGGGATGTCATCTAGTCCATCTTGAGGTCCCTTTCAGTCCTATGATTCACATTCTATTTTGAGCATGTTAGCTTGAACAGAGATAGTACATGTCTCACCAGTCTTGGAGACACACTCGTTGCAGTGTAGATGTACCTTGTGACAACAACCTTCCCTAGCAGCTTCTTCCACCAGAATCAAGAAAATATCAACATGAAGGGTGAATCTCATGGGAGCTGTGGACAGAGATTTCTTGGCAACAGGCCCAAGACTTTAGAACTCATTACCAGAGGAGATTAAAATAACCATTAATCTCACAGCCTTCAGAGTGAAGCGTAAAATAAATTTCTTCGATTTTGCATTTCAGCAGTTGCAGCTAAAAATCAGAAGTGAAGGAAAGAAGTGGAAGAAAAGGGGAAGGAGGCAAATGATATGGGAGGAGGAGGAGGAGAGGAGGAAGAAGGAAAAGCAGGGGAAGAAGGAAAAAATATTTTCCTTATATTGATTTTGTATATATTCATTTTAAAGCACCTGTCCAAAATGCTTCAATGGAAATAAGGAAGAAAGTTAGGCCATTGACCTTTTATAGTGCTAAACTCTTTGTGAGGTGCACAGATACTAAATATTTTGGTGTGCTATTAAAACCTGGATGGCTAGATAAGTAGAATGGCATCTCTTGCTCTTTTGAAAGCAAAACGAAACAAAACAATAACTTATAGTCTCATATGGACTATATAAAGTCCACTCATTTGTTTCATGTAGTCAGCCCAAAAACACTGCATGACTGAAATCCTTGTAGCTAGGGCTGTCAAGTGATTAAAAAAAATTAATCGCGATTAACCGCAGGATTAAAAAAATTTATAGTGATGAATCACACTGTTAAACAATAATAGAATACCATTTATTTCAATATTTTTGTATGTTTTCTACATTTTCAAATATATTTATTTCAATTACAACACAGAATACAAAGTGTAGAGTGCTCACTTTATATTTATTTTTATAACAAATATTTGTACTGTAAAAATAAAAAAATGGTATTCTACAATTCACCTCATAATAGTAGTGTAGTGCAATCTCTATCAAGAAAGTTGAACTTACAAATGTAGAACTATAAACAAAAAAACTGCATTCAAAAATAAATAAATGTAAAATTTTAGAGCCTAAAGTCCACTCAGTCCTATTTCTTGTTCAGCCAGTTGCTCAGACAAATGAGTTTGTTTACATTTTCAGAAGATTATGCTGCCCATGTCTTGTTCAAAATATCATCAGAAATTGAGAACAGGTGTTCTCATTGCACTGTTGCAGCTGGCGTTGCAAGATATGTATGTGTCAGATGCGCTAAAGATTCATATGTCCTTTCATGCTTCAGCCACCATTCCAGAGGACGTGCATCCATGCTGATGACAGATTCTGCTCGATAACAATCCGAAGCAGTGCAGAACAACACGTTCATTTTCATCATCTGAGTCAGATGCCACCAGCAGAAGGCTGATTTTCTTTTGTTGGTACTTCGGGTTCTGTAGTTTTCGCATTAAAGTGTTGCTCTTTTAAGACTTCTGAAAGCATGCTCCACACCTCACCCCCTCAGATTTTGGAAGGCACTTCAGATTCTTAAACCTTGGGTCGAGTGCTGTAGCTATCTTTAGAAATCTCACATTGGTACCTTCTTTGCGTTTTGTCAAATCTGCAGAGAAAGTGTCCTTAAAATGAACAACGAATGCTGAGTCATTACTATAACATGAACTATATGGCAGAATGCACACGAAATAGAATCGGAGACGTACAATTCTTCCCCAAGGAGTTCAGTCACAAATTTAATTAACACATTATTTTTGTAACGATCTTCAGCAGCATGGAAGCATGTCCTCTGGAATGGTGGCCGAAGCATGAAGGAGCATATGAATGTTTAACATATCTGGCATGTAAATACCTTGCAATGCCAGCTACAACAGTGCCATGCAAACACCTGTTCTCACTTTCTGGTGACATTGTAAATAAGAAGTGGGCAGCATTAGCTCCCATAAATGTAAACAAACTTGTTTGTTTTAGTGATTGGCTGAATGAGAAATAGGAGTGAGTGGACTTGCAGGCTCTAAAGTTTCACATTGTTTTGTTTTTGAGTACAGTTATGTAACAAAAACATTACATTTGTAAGTTGCACTTTCATGATAAAGAGATTGCACCACGGTACTTGTATGAGGTGAATTGAAAAATGCTACTTCTTACATTTATCATTTTTACAGCACAAATATTTCTAATAAAAATAATATAAAGTGAGCAGTGTACACTTTGTATTCTATGTTGTATTTCAAATCAATATATATGAAAATGGAGAAAAGAATCCAAGAATATTTAATAAATTTCAATTGGTATTCTATCATTTATCAATGCAATTAAAAATTAATCACAATAATTTTTTGGCGTTAATCATGTGAGTTAACTGTGATTAATCGACAGCCCTACTTGTAGCCATTACTATTTTTACGATCCAATTTTATTACTATGCATATGCAGATCCTTACCTCCACGGGGTTATGGTTTTTTGGTTGTTTTTTTGCTTGGTTGGTTGGTGTGACATTCCCCTCTTGTGTTATTCGGAATGGTGATCTGCTAGGTCACTCTAATCCTTGACTCTGGGAGCCAACCTTACCCTGCTCTGCTGTGAGAACCCCCACTCCTGTGCTGTTCACGCACAGTCTCTGGCATGTAAGCTGCTCCTTGGATTGTGCAACCAGATGATACTAGCCAATATCTCTGGTCCCAGACACTACCCTAGGAACCTCTGTCTTGAGTGTCCAGTTATGCCCACCGGATACTTCAAGCTTATATGAGTTCATCAATTTAACAAAGAAATTGATATGTACCATGCTTGTTATCCCAAGGGAAGTTTCTGACATGCTTCAAACCAAACACACTGCTTCTGGTAGAATAAACAAACAGATTTATTAACTATGGAAGATAGATTTTAAGTGATTATAAGTCAAAGAATAACAAGTTAGATTTGGTCAAATGATATAAAAGCAAAACACATTCTAAGCTGATCTTAACACTTTCAGTGCCCTTACAAACTTAGATTCTTCTCACCACAGGGTGTCTGGTTGCTCTTCAGCCAGGCTTTCCCCTTTGATCAGTGCTTCAGTTGCTTGGTGGTGATGTCTGTATATGGAGGTGGAAGAGAGAGGAAGAGCATGGCAAACGTCTTCTCAATTTATCATGTCTTTTCTTCTCTCTTAGCTTTGCCCCCCACCCTTTAGAGTCACGTGGGCATTACCTCATTACAGTCCCAAACTAACCAAAGGAAGGGGGGTTACTCACTCGAGAGTCCAACAGATCCTTTGTTGTTGCGTAGGCCAGTGTCCTTTGTTCCTGTGAAGCTGGGCTAGGTTTGTTCCATACATGCCCTGATGAGGTGTGAACTGCCCCTCTGCTTTTGGAGAATTTTTGTCTGGGCATGCTTTAAGCCATGGGGACACATTTTCAGCCTCATAACTACATACATGAAATTATAACATATAACATTACTATAACATTATTATAACAACAATTACTATAACATTACCATAACAACAATGCTCAATACATCATGAGCCTTCCGAAGACACCCAACATGACAAACTGTGCATTAGATACCACACAATCATTTTATAAAGATGAACATGGGTGTTCTCCCGAGGTACAGAACATTGTAATTGGGTGGTTGTTTTTTTTTGCCCATGGTGGCAAGGATGGGGTCCTCATTAATATCACCATGGGTAACTTCAATGGAAACTGGTCACATGGGATTTCCTGCCCTCTGACTGGTTAGATTAAACCAGACAGGTCACAGGGATCTTTTTCAAATGGCAGTAGGGACAGAGGCAAGAGCTACACTCTGCGATGGTCCCCTTTCAACGATGCTAACTGTAGCTCTTGGAAGGAAAAGGATCAATCACCAATATACATAGAAAGTCTCCAGACTTTGGTCTGGGAACATGAAAGAGCTAAAATAGTGCCTTATTTGTGGCAGGAATTTTCTCTTCATTTCTAAATTGTCTGTCATGACTCTAGAGTCAACAATAAGACTGAAAATAAATTTCCAAATATGGCTCAGAAGAAATTGGCTGAATTTGGAGAGGCAACAGGTCCACTTGGGGAAGTACTGTTGTCTCAGCTATGGGTTTTCCCAGTGAGTTTGATGTTCAGGGAAGCACTGGGGAAATTCCAAGTGATCCATTATTTTTATATGCCAAAAAGGAGATCTGTAAATGATAGCATCAACCCTGCTCTCTGCAGAGTCAAATATGCCTTCCTTCACTATGCTTTTTGCATGATTTGGGCAGCTAGGTCCAGTGCTCTGATGGAAAAATGCAAGAGTGCATCTGTTTTTGTCTCTTGGGTGGCAAGAGTCCTTGGAAGGTTGCAGGGGTCTTGTGCTAATTGTTAATCTGAGTGAAGGTTTTATATGGTCAAATACAATAAAACTGCAGCCAAAGGCCTTTAAAGGAAACCAAGATGGTGTGAGTTTTATTCACACTGCTTGCAGGTGGCATCAGCAGTGTGCTATGAATAGTTTACTGTGGAAATTTCCATTGTAAGGTACATAAGAAGAGACTATTGTTATTTTCTTCCTACTGTAATAAGAATACAATGTATTATCACTGGATAGTGTTGTAAATAAAAAGATGCTGGGGTGGATTCTCAGATGCACTAAAGTTGGATTTAGCATAGGTGAGGAAAGCCTGCAGTAAATATATATAATTTGAACTGCCATAATCTGAATGACAAGATTTGTGCTGTGATATTAACATACAGTAATATAGTAGTATTATAGGTGGGTGTGGCAGTTCAACCTATTATTAAGGTTGCTCAACAATTCCCATTTTAAGAATCTGTTTTCAGTTACTTATAACTTTGCCAAACTTTAAACATTTAAGATGAAATTTCTCATGTCTAGTATCTCCTTCAGACTGAATTGTTCTGAAAAAAATTATCTAAAACAGTTCAGCTGTTTGTGAGAATGAGGCTAATGGAAATATTCTAACAATGTTCTTTTGATGTATAGTTTTTGTGTGTGTTTGTGTAATAGTATGTTGGAATGTGTGAAAATATACAGAAGTTATTATGCAGTAAGAATACATTTTTTGCTGTTGTGTCTTATGGGATCAGTACATTGTTCCGTGAGCAGCTGAGGTATTCATTCCATTATGTATTACTTTGTATTATGCAGAGTTCCCTTGACATGAATGGGAGACTTGCCTCATGGATTTCAGTGGGACTTTGCTTAGTAACAATGATACATCGAAATGTTGCATATTAAAGTGACTCAGAGAAATGAAGCAATATGGTTTGCTCCCAGCTGTGCGGTTATCACAGCACAGAATTAATTTGCTAATAACAATTCTGTATAAAAGAGGATTGCATATTTTGTTTTTAAAAAATTTAAATACATTTTGACACTGAAGAGTAGTGACATTCTAGAAGTGAAATTTCTGTCTAGAATTATATAAAAGTTAATAAATGACCTGTTTTAGCAAGAAGAACATGATATTTCTAAACTGCAAACCCCCGCACAACTTTATAGACACAATGAATTAAAATCAATTGACACTGACAAAACAGAAGAGAGCAGAAATAAAAAATACCATCCATACTTCATACTGGGCCATTTCAATTTTAAATTATTAGTTAAAACAAGACAAAAATATACTGTTGATTTTAGTAATGTATCATTCATTTACCTTTAATAAGGTTTTATTTTCTAACAGTCATACTGAATGCACTTACAGAACAGCATATAAAGTATACAGAGCAACAGAACAAGAATAAACAGATATTTATAGAGCTGTTTTTCAAGAGGCAGATTAACCTATTGTCTAACAGGTTGAAACAATTAGGACCTAATTCTTCTCTGGTGTAACTCCATTGACTTCAACCTTGACCTTTTAGCCTTGATTTAAAGGTAGTTGCTCCAAGATGAATTTGGCTATAATGCTCAGGAAGAGAAGGGAAAGACAACCACACATCATGAATCTCAGAGACTAAACCAATGTCAAGATGAATCCCTCTTCTACTTGCATCCTGATACAAACAGGACTTACTTTAAGAAAAGACAAGTGCCTGGATAGCCAGCTGCATTTCACCAGAAAGTCAAGTCTGAGGAGGGGAACTGATTCTGAGAAATTACACACAGACAAACACAAGTGATATGATTAAATTATACATTAGCTGTGCAACAACTGTCTGTGAGGAGCATGGGGAAAACAAATCACAAACATGCCCCTGAAATTACCTGAAATATCCATAAGCATATATCTGAATGCTCGGGAGTTTCTGTATATCCCATTACAATCTGTAAGAAATATGTAGCAAGTTTACCGCTGAACCCATTTTCACTATGAAGCCATATAGATTGTCTTTTGGAAAGCAGGAGAAATTCGGAAAGCAAAATTCTTTCCCAAATCATTTAAGCGCTGTGATGCACCAATATCTCATAATGTAAATCTCACAGTATGCTAATCACAGCTTAAAGAAGTCCAGCAGACCATTGTTTGGCAGTGCTGCCCAGGAACCAGGATGACACATAATGTATATGACAGGCTATCAAAAGTAATCCTCTCTTCTAAATAACTGGTCAGGCAGGCTTGCTAGGAAAGTGATTTAGCTTCATTCTTGAAAGTAAAACCCCACAAAACAAACAAAAAAAACTTGCATGCATTTAGATTTGTGTGCCAAGAACTCATATTAAGTAGATCAGAGAGGTTTTAGCATGGTGCCAACCCCAGGACAGTATTACCACCTAGTGAATGTCTATACATTTTCCAACTTGACATATATCAGTGATTATATCCAATTCTTTATATAAGAATTTAAATATATTTCTTTCTAGATTGTTTATAATACTATCAAGAAAAATTGAAAAGCAGACTTTCACACGTCATGTCTATTTTTACTCTCTGCTATGAGAGTCCCTTCTGCAGTGTGTGCATTGCATTTGAATGCATAGCCAGCTTACCAATAAATATGGAAGTACCTTCATATTTCATAGTTGTGATGTCATCAGAAGGTTGTATTTCGTGTCCATCTAGTGATCCCATGAAATATGATTTCACTCAGTTTCAAGTTTTAATTAACAGATTTCTGGTTGGATTTCAACAGTGCTTCCTCTGCTGCCACTTTTGATATTTTGTTTGTTTACAAAGCTTAATGGTATAATTTTAATTAATCTTGTAAAATTTATAAAGACCTTCATTAAATGCTATTGCAACAAGAAGCAATGCACACAAAGAAAGACCTTCTTTCTCTATGGGGCAAACCTGTGTCTGAGGATTTGCCCTTAATATAGAGCTGGTTCAATTCTAGTACATAAAGGATGTATGGAAAGCTTTTGGCTGGCATTCTGGATGGGAATAATGATGGCTAGAGAATCTACTAATCCCCCCACTCTGTCCCCACCAACAGAAGTACCCTGCAGGCAGGTTGACAGAGAACACCTGCAAACATATGCTTTACAATGTGCAGGTTTCCCTGAGAGACATCATACAAATGAAATCTCATGTGATAACCATATAAGCTCCACTGTTGCTAGAGTCCTCTCATTTTAGTTGAGATAGGAATGGCCTCAATAAGATTTAGGATGCTGATTTGGTTTTTAACAGTAGCCTCCAGTTTTTGGATCATAAAATTATTCTTCTATATAATTTAGGAACCTATTAGATTACACATATTTCATTGCATTTATTACTCACAGTAAGGTGATTGTATTTTCAAAATAAAACCCAGAACATATAGTTTTGATACATAATTCCTATTCTCCACCTCCTTTATTTTTGTTTTTTTTTTGTTTCTAGCTCTCTTATTTAGATTACACACATCTATATTGACAGAAAGATTCCTACTTTATCATCTCCATCATTCAGCATCACTTCCACTTCTTGCTCATTTCCAATATTCCTAGCAAACTTATATACAGTATATTTAATACTCTATGTATTTTCTATATTTACTCTATATTTTCTATTTCAAAACAATTCTATCTTGTCTTATTTTTAAGTTTCGATACATACTAAGCTATTTAGTTTAAATGAAAAGTACCCTTTGCCCTGTTTTCACTAAGTTTGAGAACCATCTGACATATCTTTTAATCTAGGATGTAGGAGCCTCCTCTGAGTATATGGAGAGCATTTTGATAGCCTGTGAATGCAAAAGCTTCATATGTTCCATTTGTTTATCTATCCGTCAGTCTCCTATATCAGTCTTCACTTCTCTTTACTTATGTTACTAGGATCTTTGAAAGTTTACTAGTATGAATGCAATGTTCAGTTCTCTTCTGCAATCTCTTTAGTCATTCTTTAATATGTTTTTTCCTTCACTGTTATCATTTGTTTCCATATGGATGACAACCAGTGGGAATAATTCAGAATTATTCTCGATTGCCATGTCATACTGTTCTCGGCTTTCTGGGCGATTTCTGTCATCTTTTCTTTTAATTTCTTAGGGGAGTCACTGCCAAGGTCATCAGATCTCCAATGGAAGTCAATGAAGAACAAAACCTGTCTTTATTCTTTGTCTCCTTATCCCTCCCCTCAAAATTTGAAGTAGGGAGGTACCTCAGTTATTATAAGCCACGTAGAGCCATTTGTTTAACTTCCTCACTGTTCCCTAATATGCCTAGTACTATGAGCTTGGTGAACCATCTGTTCTGCCAACAAAGTATCAAAGATACACAAGTTCATTGGAATGTCAGTAACATTATGCAGGTCATAGTAATCCCTTTACAGTACAATTACTGAATGGAAGACAAGCTTTGAAGTGAATGTATGATGAGCTGTCCTATACATTTCCACAGCAGATGTCCATATTTTTTCACCCTACCAGAGGAAGAGCTCTTTTTTCTCTTCTTTCTCCCCATCCACTTTTCTCTGTTCTTACATTCTATTATATTCTTCCTCACGTTTCTTCTACTGCTTATTCCTTCTTCCTCGCCTCTCTTTCAATTTACTCATCCAGCATTTTTTAGTGAACAACACATTTTTGGAGGGTTGGGAGAGTTAGAGGAGTATTGATCACATAAAGGATTGACTTCAATGATTGTTACCATAATTTGATCATGTTTACTTAAGTGTACAGACTTAATTCCAGGAGTTACAAACAGCCTAACCCAGTCTGATGTGTTTTGATTGCAAAGGCTTATAATACAGAAATAAGACAATATATTTGTTCAAAACTCTCTAATAAAATTATGTGGCTATAGTAACAATATCAATAAAAATGCTTATATATACTTGATTAATTTAAACTTTAAAAGTGTTCAGAAACTGAAAAATAATAATAACATGAGACTGGCCATACTGGGTCAGACCTCTGGTCCACCTTCCGCAGTATCCTCTCTTCTGACTGTGGTCATTGCCAGATGCTTCCAAGGGAATGAACAAACAGAACGGGGCAATTCACTGAGTTATCCATTCCCTGTCATCCATTCCCAGGTTCCAGCAGTCAGAGTTTAGGGATACCCAGAGTATGGGGTTGCATCCCTGGCCATCTTGGCTAATAGCCATTGATGGACCTATACTTCATTAACTTATCTAATTCTTTTTTTTTTAACTGAGATATGCTTTTAGACTTCATAATATCCCCTGGCACTGAGTTCCACAGGGTGACCGCACGTGCGAAGAAGTACTTCCTTATGTTTGTTTTAAACCTGCTGTCTATTAATTTCATTGTGTGACCTCTGGTGCATGGGTTATGCAAACGGGTAAATAACATTTCCCTATTCAGTTTATTCCCACCATTCATGATTTTATAAACCTCTTTCATATCTCCCCACCCCCACCATCATCTCTTTTCCAAACTGAACAGTCCCAGTCTTTTTAATCTCTCCTCAGATTAAATCTCCACACCCCTAATTATTATTGGTGCCCTTCTCTGTATCTTCTCCAATTCTAATATATTTTTTGAGATGCGATAATGAGAACTATACTCAGTATTCAAGGTTGGGCATACCATGGACTTATATAGTGGCATTATGATATTCTCTGTCTTATTATCTATCCCCTTCCTTATGGTCCCTAACTTTTTGTTAGCTTTTTTGACTGCCGCTGCACATTGAACAGATGTTTTCAGAGAACTATCCACAATGACTTTCAACATGATAACAGCTTATTTAGTCCTCATCATTTTGTATGTACAGTTAGGATTATGTGTACTACTTTTCATTTATCAGCATTGAATTTCATTTGCCAGTGTCTTCCCGAGTCACCCAGTTTTGCAACTCTTTGCAGTCTGCTTTGGATTTAACTATCTGGAGTAATTTTGTATATCTGCAAACTCACTGTTTACCCTTTTTCCTGAGGCTGTTTATGAATACTGTATGTTGAACAACACTGGTCCTGCTGCAGATCCTTTGGGACCCCACTATTTAGCTCTCTCCACTTTGAAAACTGACTGGTTATTCCTATCCTTTGTTTTTCATTTTTTAACCAGTTACTGATCCATGAGAGGACTTACCCTCTTATCCCATGACTCCTTACTTTGCTTAAGAGCCTTTGGTGAGGGATTTTGTCAAAGGCTTTCTGAAAGTCCAAATACACTATATCCACTAGATCAACCTTGTCTACATATTTATGGACACGCTTAAAGAATTTTAATAGATTGAAGTGGCATGATTTTACTTTACAAAATGATTAAATGATTAAACTACATCAAGAAAGCAGTTCAAGTTTAATAATGCCAGCAGTTGGACTCATGGATTATGACTGATCAGTGCACTTGTTAAAATTGATAATGCACATACCAATCCAAGACCATGGTATATTGCAGTGTCTGGTATGGCACACAATTGTGAAAAGTAACAAACATTATCAACAGTTATATTGATAGTTAGTAGAAAAGTAAGAAGACTGTTAAATTTTAGTGGTTTGGCTTTACAATTTTACTGTTTCTTGGAGGTGCTGACAAGTGTCAGAGGAGATAGCTCAGGACATCTCAGGTGAGCTGCATAATAATCCTCTCTGCATGCCCTTTAATCTGTCCTGACTTTTGATGACATTATATTGAGCAGGGTGACTAGGAGGCAGAAAATGTCCTTATTCAAAGAAGACAAAGGGCAGATCAGTGAGATACTCTGTAAAAACAAGGAGTCCTTGTGGCACCTTAGAGACTAACACATTTATTTATTTATTTACTCTGTAAAGTTATTCATCAGTGTGGTCTAACCTGAATTGCTACAGGAGTGGAAGGGAATTGCACAGTGTACAACATTCAGCAGCCATGCAGCTATCATTCAATGTCCGGACCAAATTTTTCAGTCTTAGATTCTACTTTATCTCCCCTACAGACATGGTCAGTCTGGCCTAGCAGTCACAGCTGTGCTGGGGTCTGCACATCAGGGACTGTAGTTGCTGAGCAGGAGTCAGAGGAATTACAAGAGCTAGGTTCAGTAAGCAAGAGTTGGGATCAGAGTTGGGCCACAGGTCATAGGTAGTACCAGGCTGGAATCAGGAATCAGGGTCAGAGTCACACTGGAATCAGACACCAGAAGACAAGGCAAAGTCTGGCATCACGGCAGGCCAAAGTCTATGTGGTTCCCCAGACAACTTTCTGGGGCAAGCCCAGGTTAAGTGGGCACTTGGACTATCAAAGGGCCACAGTGTACTGTCACTCTGGCTCCCTAGGGTGGTACCTACTCTCCACAGTGCTCCCTGGCTGCAGGTCTGCAGTACCTCCCAGTGCTATTGTGGGAATATCAGCAATCCCAGGCTCTATATATCCAGCCCCTTATATATATCCTTAGTCCCTTACACAGACCTTCTGAAAGTGCAGAAGGAAAAACACATTAAGTTCTGCAGTGGTTTCTCTCAGTCTTTCTCGACATAAACCTGTAAAATGCCACTATGAGCATGTCTACATTGCAATATAAGCTCAGGCTCAGAATCATGCTTAAGCCCTTACTGCCATTCTGTCTACACACAGATCTCTCAGGCTCAGTTCTAGGACCACGGGAAGGCAGAAGGTCTGAGCCTGAATCCAGAAGGGACAGGGAGCTCAAGCCCTATTATTTGGAATGTACACACAGCTGCCCAGTCCCTCCGTCCACACACTCTGGTCCTTGGAACCTGTCAGAACTATTCCCCAATGCAAACTTCTTTTGTCCTCTCTCCCAAGAATTGCAAATCAACTCCAGGGAAATGGAAGCACCTGTCCCACACCTTCCCCACATATACTTGTTCTAGTATAGCAACTCGGTATTTAACCCTTCCATTTTATTCTGAGTGAAAATGCACCTTAGGAGAACCTTTGGTGTTTGCAATGGATATCGACTAGTATAGTACTTTACAAAGTATACTGCATTGTGGTCACTGGAGCACATTCCAATTTTAGTTAATTTCTGGCGCAAGGCCAGCAAAACAATCGATTTTAGTCAGAGTACCAGGAATGACAATGCATTCAGCAACTAATGCAGAAGTTGTCAGTATTGGAAATTTACCGGATCAGTGACCAGTGCAGGGAACGGATTAAGCAACTCACGACCAAGTACCAGAAAACTCGGGACCACAACCACACCTCTGGCAACTTGCTGACATCATGCACATGTTATGATGAGTTTGACTTCTTATTGGATCTAGAGCTTGCCAAGCCAAACTGTGGCAGCCTCATCAGCGAAGTGCAGAGCCCTAAGACCACCATCAAATCTGGTCAGAGGGCAATCATCAGTGATGTGTGATATTGACAGTCTTTGGCCACAGCTGTACTAACCTAAGGACTTCCAGATTTTGTGTGCCAGGGGACTAAACATTTTCAGAATGATGCCTGAGTCACTGAAGGTACTCACTGAGAGCTTTGTACCTTGGAGGGCTTCTGTAAAAGCCTCCACAGGAATCTGGCTTGGATGGATTCAATCCAGGGAGCCATGGAGAGAGACACGGGATGCCTGTGCCAGAAACCCAGTCTTGGAGGCAATGGGCCTGCCCTGTGGAGCTGTGTGGGTCCTTGCCACACTTAATGGCTCACTCCCAAGAGACTTGTGCATAGACCAGAGCCTGTGAACAGAGGATGATTTTTATCCATCAACATGTGAGCGATATACCTAGCACACTTCCACTGCAACACTGAGTTTGACTGGGTGCTGGAGATTGCACTGAGCCCTGAGCCACCAGCAGTGCACTAGTCAGCCAGGCTAGTAACCTGCTTGTCCCAGAAGCCAACATGGAAATCAGTGGGAGCCAGCAGCAGGCAGCAAATGAAGCAAATGAATAAACTGCAAGCTTGGAATAAACTTGCAGCCCCCTCCCTTTGCCAATCAGGCACAACAAGAACTGTTATTTCCCCCAAAATGTGCAATATTTGAAATTATAGAGGAGGTTCCCCCAAACTCCATTTTTTTGGAAAAATAATATAAAATGTTGTGATTTTTAACTTACCATTCTCTCAGCACTTCTTTCACTGAGATTAACCCAGCTGTGTTCAGGGAGCTTTTGTGGTGTGAAGCAGCCCTCTGGCAATCTATTGAAATTCCGTTTCAAACAGTAACATTTTCTGTCCCTGAAATTCCAAAATTATTTTTTTCTGAGCTCCTACCCTGAGCTACTAAAGACAGTAACGTTCCGTGTCCTGTCCTGTTCCAGGCCCCTCGACCGCCACAGGCTGCAGTGCCTCCACAACTCACCAAACCTTCACAGACCCTTCCAAGAGGAAGTGTTTATGGGATGAACTTATGCTTGAAGTTCTGGACAGGGCCAACCCTCAGGTCAAGTACCAAAGGCAAAGGGACTTGTAGCAAGAGGAAAGACAAGCCCAGAGGAAAGAGGAAAGGTTCAGGCTGGCTTTTCAGCTTGAGGACAGGGTTGAGGCACAGGAGCAGGCATTTGCTTTGGAGTTCCTGGAACAGGAACAATAGTTAAGGGGGGAAGGCAAAGCACAACAGAGAGAACTGTTTGGGTGGTGGCTGTGTCTAACAGCCACAAGAGTTTAGGCTCCCGCTGTGCCCATACCATGTCCCGCTGTGACCCCTCTGTGGAACTCTGATCTGCATTCCAGAAACAGCTTGAACAACTGGCTGGGTGGCCCATGCAATTGGGCCCTATGAGCAACTGGACAGAGAAAATGTGCCCATGCAGTCCTCAGTGCTGAACCCTTCCCCCTTGGATATCTCCAACCCCCCCTGAGCCAACACAACTGCATGGCAAACATGGAAAGTAGGGAAAGGAAAACCAGAGGCCGGGGATAAACAATAGTAAGCAAATATACATAGTTTTACTGTTTGTGGTTGTTTATGCACTTTGTTCATGGTTACTTTTAAAGCTTTTAAAGGGATTAGGGGTGCTAATGGCAGCTGGTCCACAAGGCAATGGATTAATATTGTACTTTTTCAATACATGTGCAAAAATAAATGTTTTTACTTTATAAAGAAATTATATTGCCATCACTGCATATAATGTGTATGTCAAAAATAAAGGTAAACACATGATCAGGGACAACTGGTAAGTTGTATGCAAAACCCATGTCTTGGTACAGCTACAATCCATACTGCTCCTACCCTCCCTGCATTTCATTAGTGGTCACGTCATTCAAAAGTACAATGCATGTCAATCAACAACTGCACTCACCCAAGCACATTCATAAAGGTACTGTTCTCCATCTTCCAGTGCCCCATAAAAGTCCATAATGTTGGAATACAAAGCATACATGAATACAAAGCCCTGGGCATCCAGCTCCAGCTGGGTTAGGTGCCATTTTGGGCTGAATGTACCAGTTCAGGGGCCTCTCACAGTTATAGGTCCATTCAGGGAGGAATGGCTTACCTTTGTCTTCACAAAGATTGTGAAGAGCACAGCAAGCAACAGTAACATGGACAGCATTATTGATACTAGAATCCAGATGAGTCTGTATTAGGGGTGTCGATTAATCGCAGTTAACTCACGCGATTAACTCAACAAATTAATCACAATTAAAAAAATAATTGCCATTTTAATTGTGCTGTTAAACATTAGACTACCAATTGAAATGTATTAAACATTTTGGATAGTTTTTTACATTTTCATATATATTGTATTCTGTGTTGTAAAAATGATAAACAAAAGAAACAGTATTTTTCAATTCACCTCAGACAAGTACTGTAGTGCAATCTCTTCGACGTGAAAGTGCAACTTACAAATGTAGATTTTTTTTGTTACATAACTGCACTCAAAAACAAAACAACGTAAAACTTTAGTGCCTACAAGTCCACTCAGTCATACTTCTTCTTCAGCCAATCACTAAGACAAACATAAGAACATAAGAATGGCCATACTGGGTCAGACCAAAGGTCCATCCAGCCCAGTATCCTGTCTACCAACAGTGGCCAATGCCAGGTGTCCCAGAGGGAGTGAACCTAACAGGTAATGATCAGGGATAGCTCAGTGGTTTGAGCATTGGCCTGCTAAACCCAGGGTTGTGAGTTCAATCCTTAGGGGGGCCATTCAGGGATCTGGGGCAAAAATTGGGGATCGGTCCTGCTTTGAGCAGGGGGTTGGACTAGGTGACCTGCTGAGGTCCCTTCCAGCCCTGATATTCTATGATTCTAAGTAATCTCTCTCCAGCCATCCATCTCCACCCATCCTGGCTAATAGCCATTAATGGACTTAACCTCCATGAATTTATCCAGTTCTCTTTTAAACCCTGTTATAGTCCTAGCCTTCACAACCTCCTCAGGCAAGGAGTTCCACAGGTTGACTGTGCGCTGAGTGAAGAAGAACTTCCTTTTATTTGTTTTAAATCTGCTATCCATTAATTTCATTTGGTGGCCCCTAGTTCTTTATATTATGGGAACAAGTAAACAACTTTTCCTTATTCACTTTCTCCACACCACTCATGAGTTTATATACTCTATCATATTCCCCCTTAGTCTCCTCTTTTCCAAGCTGAAAAATCCTAGTCTCTTTAATCTCTCCTCATATGGAACCCATTCCAACCCCTTAATCATTTTAGTTGCCCTTTTCTGAACCTTTTCTAATGCCAGTATATCTTTTTTTAGATGAGGGGACCACATCTGTATGTGGGTGAACCATGTGGGTGAACCATGGATTTATATAAGGGCAATAAGATATTCTCTGTCTTATGCTCTATCCCTTTTTTAATGATTCCTAACATCCCGTTTGCTTTTTTGACTGCTGCTGCACACTGTGTGGACATCTTCAGAGAATTATCCACAATGACTCCAAAATCTTTCACCTGATTAGCTGTAGCTAAATTAGCCCCCATCATATTGTATGTATAGTTTTGGGGTTATTTTTTCCAGTGTTCATTACTTTATGTTTATCCACATTAAATTTCATTTGCCATTTTGTTGCCCAATCATTTAGTTTTGTGAGATCTTTTTGAAGTTCTTCACAGTCTGCTTTGGTCTTAAGTATCTTGAGCAGTTTAGTATTGTCTACAAACTTTGCCACCTCACTGTTTACCCCTTTCTCCAGATCATTTATAAATAAGTTGAATAGGACTGGTCCTAGGACTGACCATTGGGGAATACCACTAGTTACCCCTCCCCATTCTGAAAATTTACCATTTATTCCTACCCTTTCTTCCTTGTCTTTTAACCGGTTCTCAATCCAACAAATTTGTTCACATTTACAGGAGATAATGCTGCCCTCTTCTTATTTACAATGCCACCAGAAAGTGAGAACAGGCATTTGCATGGCACTTTTGTAGCTGACATTGCAAGGTATTTATGTGCCAGATATACTAAACATTCGTATGCCCCTTCATGCTTTGGCCACAGTTCCAGAGGACATGCTTCCATGCTGATGACGCTTATTAAAAAATAATGTGTTAATTAAATTTGTGACTGAACTCCTTGGGGAAGAATTGTATGTCTCCTGCTCTGTATTACCTGCATTTTGAATATACCTGATGTCATAGCAGTCTCAGATGATGACCCAGCACATAATGTTCATTTTAAGAACGCTTTCACTGTAGAATTGACAAAACACAAAGAAGGTATCAATGTGAGATTTCTAAAGATAGCTACAGCACTCGACCCAGGGTTTAAGAATCTGAAGTGCCTTCCAAAATCTGAGAGGGATGAGGTGTGTAGCACGCTTTCAAAAGTCTTAAAAGAGCAACACTCCACTGTGGAAACTACAGAACCTGAAGCACCAAAAAAGAAAATCAGCCTTCTGCTGGTGGTATCTGAGTCAGTTAATGAAAATGAACATGCGTTGGTCCGCACTGCTTTGGATTGTTATTGAATAGAACCCATTATCAGCATGGATGCCTGTCCTCTGGAATGGTGGTTGAAGTATGAACAGACATATGACTCTTTAGCGTAAATATCTTGCAATGCCGACTACAACAGTGCCATGTGAATGCCTGTTCTCACTTTCAGGTGACATTTTAAACAAGAAGCAGGCAGCATTATCACCTGAAAATGTAAACAAACTTGTTTGTCTGAGCAATTGGCTGACCAAGAAGTAGGACTGAGTGGACTTGCAGGCTCTACAATTTTACATTGTTTTATTTTTGAATGCTGTATATATAATTCTACATTTCTAGGTTCAGCTTTCATGATAAAGAGATTTCACTACAGTACTTCTATTAGGTGAATTGAAAAAATATTATTTCTTTTGTTTTTCTATAGTGCAAAGACTTGTAATCAAAAATAAATATAAAGTGAGCACTGTACACTTTGCATTCTGCGTTCTAATTGAAATCAATATATTTGAAAATGTAGAAAACATCAAAATATTTAAATAATAATTATAATAAAATATGCTATTATTGTTTTACAGTGCGATTGTGATTAATTTTTTTAATTGCGCAATTAATCACGATTTTTTTAATTGCATTTCAGCCCTAGTCTGTATACATTGCCAGTGGGATTTCAATTAGCCCAACGCACATTCAACCACAGTTCTACACCTGCTGAGTGTATAATTAAATATTCATTTCATAAGCCAAGGCAACAGGGGATACACTGGGTCCCCCAGTCGGGACAGTAAGTCCGTTTATGTCATGTGGTGGGAATAGTGTCCCAGCCTATCTATAAGTATAGACTGTTAATCATCAGAAGACCCTAGCATCATGAACTTTTCCAGTGCAGCTGACAATAAGTTCATAAATTGGCCTCTTTTGCCCACAAGTCCTAGGTTCTGAAACCTGGGCTGAATCAAGTCCTACTAACTCTGGGCTTACATTGCATGTAGACTAACCTAAGATCTATACATCTGTGCAATAGAGTACTAGCATTTAACACCAGAAGGGATCACCAGATTGTTTAGTTTCAGTTCCTGTATGTCACAGTCCACCAACACTACCCTGCACCCACACAATAAACCCAACAACCATAAGACTACCTTGTGTAACCCGAGAATATTAACCAAACTTCTTTTCTTATACCACTGTCTCAAAATGTTGCATTTCACACAATTGAATGTTTTCATTATTTGAAAGTATCATGGAAGAGGAGGGATAGGAAAATAATTGGGGAGGAGTTTGCAGCTGTGCCATGCAGCTAGCCACTATTTTGAGCAAGTGGTTGTTTGTTTGTTTTTTTTTAAGGGGTGGAGAGTGAGAAGAGATTGCTAGCAACAACAGAAGAAGCGAGGGGAAACAAAATTAGTAGATGGGTTTGTGGCCTCTGTGGCGTAGACTTGTAAACAGTCAGTGGTTGGGGCTTTAGCATGAGACAGAAGCAGATTGCCCGGCTGTGGCACACACCATTTTGAAAATCTATATGTGGGGAAAAGCTGTGAAAGGACACTGTGGGCCAAGGAAATGACAGAGACTCAGAAGGGCTTCCAGTTCACATCTGCCAAAACTGACTGTGGCCTTGGGACAACCGGAACGGATACTGGAACACCAGTTTAGTATGACACTAAATTGTGAAGATGGATAGTTATATGCTGAGATTCCCTCCATAGGATCTGCCTTCTCAGTCCCGGGCTGTGTTTCTGGCTGGGAATTCCAACATGGCTGAAGTCAGGATCTTGAGTCCCAAAGAAATCTTGACTTTCTGGGGAGGGGTCTTCACTGCCCTCCTCGTGTACCTTCTCCAATGACTCTTTCTGTTCATCATGTTCATCATGACAGGTGAGGGATGGGTAGCAGGGTCCACAACCTCCTTGGCTTTGGTAATAGTGTAATTGATAAAAATCCTGTCCAAATCCTGAAAAAAATGTTACATTTCCACTGCCAGACATCTTCCTGGCATCTCTCTATATTACTCGTGATGATTTAGTATGTTGCTTTTCAAACTGTCAAACAATTGAGCATTTTATTCTTTGACCATATGTTTGGATCAGCTCCTCCTTAAACTCCTTCTGTAGCATCTTCTTTACATCTTTATAATTTGTCTAAATAACACCTGTGAAATTACATGTAGTTTCTTTGTAGGGTAGTTACTTCACAGTCCCTACATATAATTTAGTAACTGTTATAACCTTGCATTTTTAAGGCAAAATGACTAAAATGATTTACTAAAAGTAAAAATCACTTTTTAAGAAAACAAAATAGAAACCTTGATATAAATGAATGATTACTATGGGAACAAAGGGAACATACATTTTGAAAAAAGGATTTTTTTTTTCAGTAGTAATCAGACCATGCCACTTAATGATCTATTTGATATATCTACAGAGCCCTTCTGGATAATAATACATCACCATTCAATGCATTCTAAACTGAAGAACACCAGTTTCCTTAGGGATTTCTATTTCCCAGGATAAACAATCTCACTATTTGACATATTTGCAGATAGAGCAAAGCATACCAAAGAACACAGGGCATGCTCATTAGATTGCCAACATTTGAAAAATATAGTTTGCATACAAAGGTACGGATATAAGGATCAAAGTGTTAGTACAGGTGTGACTATGTGTAATAACCTTCTCTCCCTCTTTCCCCAGGTTTTTGAAAAGGTTTGAATCGATGATGTTAACATTAATGCACATACTTCTACCACTAAAGGTGCAAAAGGAGTAACTCCATCAGCTGGCAGCAGTAGTAGGTTATGTCTGTATATATACAATGTGGCCTAGCTACCAGAGGAAGATAAACACACTATACAAACAAGCTGAATATGCACATAGAGCTGAAGCAATGCTAGTGTATGAGGGACTAGGGAAGCTGTTCTCAAACTATGGGGCAGGCCTCCCAAGGGAGGCATTGGAACGTGTCAAGGGAGGTGCGATTTATGTGCTTTTTTTTTTTTTTTAAGAGCTCTGGCTGTCAGTCCCAGGTGGTTGGGGATTGTGTGGAAGGGCAGTGCATACTCAGGAGGTGGGGATAGAGGGGACAGTCGGAGCCCCACCACCCAGGCTCAGGCTTTCCTTTCCCGCCCTGCCAATCACTCACCTGGAGGTGGGGGGGCTCTGGCTGTCAGCCCTGGAGGTGGCGGGGCTCTGGCGGGGCTCTGGCTGTCAGTGGCAGCAGCAGTGCACAAGTAAGTGTGGAAATGGGGTGCTACATCTGCTGTGAAAAGTGATATTGACAAATATCACTTTTCATATTAAAAACAATGAGGAGTCCTCGTGGCACCTTAGAGACTACAAATTTATTTGGGCATAAGTGTTTGTGGGTGATAACCAACTTCATCAGATGCATGGAGTGAAAAATACAGTAGAAAGGTATAAATATACAGCACATGAAAAGACAGGAGTTGCCTTACCAAGTGCGGGGTGAGTGCTGACGAGGCAAATTCAGTCAGGGTGGATGTGGCCCATTCCCAACAGTTGACAAGAAGGGGTGAATATCAACAGAGGGAACATTACTTTTTCTAGTACTAATGAGGCCAATTCATATTTCATATTCATACTTTTCATATTGCATCCCTTACTTTTGTGCTGTTGCACCCTTATTTCTAAATCTGCTGAGAAACTTAAAACTGATTAATATAACTTTTCACATTGCCACCGTTACTTCTGTGTGGCTGCTGGCACACACTGCCTTCGAAGCTAGGTGGTTGGCCAGAAGCCACTGCTCTCCTTTTTGCTTTCAGAGCTGGGTGGTGGTATATGTACTTGTGGTGAGGGGGGCGAAAATGACTACAGACATAAAAAAAATCAATCAAATAACTTTGAGAACTACTGGACTAAGGTAAATGCCTGTTTCAAACTTCAGAGCATGCCTACTGTGAAGTTGATATTTTCCAGAAGCAAGCTCAGAGTTCTCCTGCAATTAGGAAAGTTCTGAACCGTCTCTCCACCCAACCTGAATCTTGAGTGATTATTAAAGATTAAAAGAGACATCTTCAAATTCCACTGAAATACATTTATCAGCACTATTTTTCAGAGATACAATGGAACAATTATACATATTTTCCTAAAAAGTAATGACAGTCCTTCTGAATAAGGGCAGTTGATTTGTAGGCACTTAGTTTTAACTGGAGAGGCAAGGAAGTTTTTTCACCCTGGCCCAGCTCTACAAAACAATGTAGGTGTTTCAATGCTCAGTGTCATAGTTCCTATTTTTTAGTCATCTAGAAAATCACAGACACAAAACTGTGATGCACAAAGCCTGAGCCTAGGCTTCCTGTACGATGAAAGGAAATGGAAATGGTCCTTGGAAGTTAGGTGCCTGTTTTGGCTATTGAGTCATGAACCCTTGTCCTGGAATCAGGAGGCTTACATGCCTACAGTAGAAGGAGCTAGGCAAGCCCCTGGTTCCACACCAAATGGCTGAAGAGGAGGAGGTAGTCCCACCTTGTAACTTTTAGCCCAGTGGTTAAAGTACTCATCTGGCATGGTGGAATTCTAGGTTCAATCTCCCCCTACCTGACAAAGGGGAAGAAAGGATTTGAACAGGTGTCCCGCACAACTGAGGAATGGGTTCTAACCTCTGACCTATACAATATTCTGATGTGCAATTCCTTTAGACTCCTGTTCAAGCTGTTCCAATGTGGATCAATAATGAAAGGGTGACTGGAGTAGGGGGACTGAATCCTGCGTTTCCCACCTGGGTGCCCTAACCACTGAACTATAGAGTTATTCTCACTCTGTCTGGCCCTATTACTGTTCCACTATAGATATATACTGAAATAGTCACTGGGCTAGAGAGAGAGAGAGAGAGTTATGAGGTAGGCACCAGCACCATCACTTTTTCCTCCTCCTCCAGACAGTTTTTGAATAGAAACCCGATATGGTAGGCAGCCACTGAGCACACATACCAGACTGAACCCTGCCCATGACTTAGGTGGATGGATTGCCCAGTTCATGAATCACTCTGGGGCTTAGGTGGGAGATAGGTGTCTAGATGCCTAGAACAAGGTGGCAATGCACATGCCCAGAGGCAGAAATTTAGGCATTGGGAGGACTTTTACCCTGATAATGTAGGCACCAAGTGAGATTAGGCACCTACAGAATTTGATGGGAGTTTTGTAGATTGCAGTGGAGAATAAAACTGAGGTTTAGGACCCTATGAACCTTTGTGGACTCCACCTCTTGCACCTACTGCAGTTTTGATTCTGGCATCTTATCCCCACCTTTGAAGGCTACTTTTAGTTCATGAGACCGATTTCCTCACCTGGCAGATAAGAGCTGAGAGTTTGGCAATGGGCTTTCCCTAAACCTGCTGTATATGTAAATGATTCTATCTCCCTCTGTTCTCCTTTCCATCGTGGGCCAGCTCTGAGAGAGCTAACTACTTGCCCTATGCATGCCACTCCTTGGCATGCCACTGCACTCCTTGCGGCAAACTAGGTAACTCTCACCCTTATTAATCTGCTACTAGTCGCTTATCTTCATAACTATTCTTGGGTTTTATTTGCAACAAATTACTAGATTGATCTAGCTATTAACTTTAAGGTAGAAACTAAAGCTTATTTATTTATCTTATGAATTTTTCCTTTAATCCACTAAAAACTAACTGATCCGCCTATTCCCCTCATTGCCAAATGTCCATGCAATCCAAACTCAGGTCGTGGTAGATAGCCTATCCCTGCTGAGCCAATGGAGTTATACCAAAGATGAATTTGGCCCAAGTTGCTTTAAAAGTAAGATTATATACCATACTTAAGTGCATGACCTACAATTTACAATGGTCACCAGTTATTAGGTTTGTATTAAAACATTCACAATATTTACAATATTGCAAGCTGATCATTCTTTTTTTCTTACAATGTGAGAAGGCGTGTGTGTGATGTCTAACTTGGGAATAGGTTTTGCAGTATGAAAAGTAAATCTAATGGAGGTGACACATTGTGTCCCTCCTCCAAGTATGTGGGAGTGGATGTTGTCTGCTTTACTCGTCATGTTACTGATATTTTTACACTAACATATGTTAATGTCTGGTAATTTGCTGTTAATTTGTTTTGATTTGGATTTTTCTTCTGTCTGAGCCACAGGCTGATGGAACTGGTTGTAACTTCAACTTAAGGGGAAAAAATGAAATGCCTAGAAGGAATGATGGAAACTGTTCAATACAGCAAAATCAGTATCTTATTTAGTTATAAATGGAGAAAACAGTAAGAGAGCAGATATTGCATGTAGACAGAAGCTCTGACTTAAGAAAATGGAACAATGAGAATTAAACAGCATGAGTTTCAGATATTTATTAACTGAATAAACAGTTAACAGCATTTATTAACTGAATCTGAGAGTAATATTTATCAACAAAAATGTCAAGTTTGTACTCAACAAGTTTAATTAAGGACAGTGAGGGCAGCTTTGTAGTATTACAAGCAGCATTATATACTACACCAATCACAATACTTGTAACAATACAAATTGCAATGTAATAATGCCACTGTTGTGTACCAAAATCTATGACTTGTAAGCCAAAGTAAGAAAAGTGAAATTGGAACTACAGCAAGAAATCCCTTCAAATAAGACAAATGCAGAACAATAAAAGGATATATGTGATAGGATCTCTTGGGACCCTGAAGTAATGTAATGATGGTTCTACCATTTTTGCAGACTATCAGAAAGCCACACAGTGTCTGACAACTTGTTCTAAGGTGGATGGCAGAGTGGGAAGAATTACATGGTGGTGAACAATATATTAAAACTTATTTTTTTTAAAGATTTAGAGATCTTAAAAGATCCAGTCGGGTCTAATGGAGGGTAAAGCAGAGTTTCATTGTGCACAGCATTTTATTAGCAAGTCAGAGGTTTGGTCACACATGTGTAATGTTGTTAATCCCCAGTGCGAATTACACATACAGTTAAACAGCAGTCCATTTTAATAAATGGAGTTTTAGCATTAACACAAAGCAGTGCAATTTAGTGTCTAATTTACTATTGCATTACTTCAGGTTTACATCAGTTTCACTCCAGTGGAGTGACACTGGAGTAATACAGGTGTGAATCAGGTTCTAAACGTGTTAATGGATGTGTCCCTTTCTCTCTAATGCTGTTGAACAGTGCTTTAAACATGTAAAAGCACAAAGTGTTAATTAGTATATACAGTAAAATCTGTACTAGAGAGGCCTTGTATTAGGGATTTACATGTAATCCACATGCTGCAAACAGACACAATTACTATATAAGTGACACACCAGCAGAAGTGGAACCCTGGTCTTTCATCTTCAAAACCATACACCTCTACCACTTGAGCTAAAATTATCTCTCCTAGCTACTGCTAATAGGTTTCCTATCCCCTCTGGGAAAAGAACTAGAGAGTAATGCTGCACATATATAGACAGTACATTATACTACCTCCTGCAGTAGGATGTCACCATAACAGATCAAATAGTTCCACTCCACCTTCACTAAATGAACACATCTTTTATTTATCGGCTTTTTCAGGTGATTCATCACTGGAGTATCTCAACTGATATGCACAGGCTGATATATCCTGTGCATATCAGAATGAGATTTATGTTTTTTTTTTATTGGGGGGAGGGATAGCTCAGTGGTTTGAGCATTGGCCTGCTAAACCCAGGGTTGTGAGTTCAATCGTTGAGGGGGCCATTTAGGGATCAGGGGCAAAAATCGGGGATTGGTCCTGCTTTGAGCAGGGGGTTGGACTAGATGACCTCCTGAGATCCCTTCCAACCCTGATATTCTATGATTCTATGAACACCTCACAATCATTGATGAATTGAGCCTTGTCATCCCTCTTAGGTAGGGAAGAATTATCCTCACGTTGAGGATGCGAAATTGAAGCAACAAAGGTTAAGTCTCAGATCCTCAAAGGTATTTAGGTACCTATCTCCCATTGAAATCAATGACAGGTCCCTAAATACCTCTGAGGATATAGGCCTAAATATAATGCCCAAAGTCAACCATCAAGGCTGTGGCAGAACTCCTAATTCCAATGCCAGTGTCTTTAACCCCAAGAATATCCATTGGTTAAGCATCCAAGTTTTACTCTTGGGCTGTTTGTACTATTCCATAATACACATACGCTTGAAAAAAGTACTTGTTCTTCCTTCCTAAGGGCTCTCGCACACAGAGTAGCACCAACATTTGTCCTTTCTTGCCTCTGTTTAATGACCATCTAGTGTTGCTAAGGGAGACAGTGAGACATTTTGGCCTACAGCACCATCTATATGTGGATGGCAATAAGATCTATCTGTGCCTTTTGTTGAACATTTATATTGCAATATCTGTTATTTCCCAAGTATCATAGGGGTAGCCGTGTTAGTCTGTGTCCACAAAAACAACGAGGAGTCCAGTGGCACCTTAAAGACTAACAGATTTATTTGGGCATAAGCTTTCATGGGTAAAAAACCCATTTCTTCAGATGCATCGAGAAGAAGTGATTTTTTTAACCCATGAAAGCTTATGCTCAAATAAATCTGTTAGTCTTTAAGGTGCCACAGGACGCCTCGTTGTTTTTGTTATTTCCCAGTTTCTGATAAGGGGAGGGAAATGGATGGGAGCAGTCTAGCTTCTGATCAACACATAAGATGTAGGAAAAAAATTACGATGACTGGATTACGTCTGTGAGTCTGCCTTTTACCACTCTAAGTCTCTATTAACTTCTCATTGAGATCAGTGAGAGCTAGAGTTGGCCCATAGTTTGTATTTTTCAGGTCAGTGTGAGTTACAGCCTCCACGGAACAGGTACTGTGTCTTTTCCCTTTGCTCTACAGTACTGAGCACATTCATGACTTTCAGGGGTTTGCCTAAGTCAGCATAGCAAGTCTACTTAAATCCTATTGTTTACAGACATGTAGCTAATCAATGGGTCACTTTGATCAATAGATCACAGTTTCTGTCTTTAAAATTATTATAAATCTTCTATAATTTAATATTTTCATTGTTTTTAATGTGTATAAAGCACGTCTCTGACAATGGACAGCATTACAGATTGTTTTCAGTGTTGTAGCTGTGTTGGTCCCAAGATATTAGAGAGACAAGATGGGCAAGATAATATCTTTTATTGGATTAACTTCTGTTGGTGAAAGAGACAAGCTTTCAAGCTACATACAGCTCTCCAGAGTTTATCTGTGTAGATAAACGGTATTACCTCACCTGCCTGGTCTCACCCTTGCAAATTGAACAGTCAACAAAAAGTGTATTCCAATTATTCCCAACTTTGCACAGTGTTTTCAGCATCAGCATCAGATAAACAGACTCAGGTAACACTGATTTATTTAGAACTGGATTCTCTATTTCAAGAGCACAAAAAGCAACATAATTTTCTGTAGCTATAAGGTTAAAATATAAACAGATTTCCCCTTATCCAAGAGAGGATGCCACCTGGAACCTAAAGGAACTTATTTACTGTGGCAATAATCTCATGTAGAAATAGAACAAGTCAACCTTTTCCCAGCATTTATTCTTGAGCTCTGACCTCTATTAATCAATCTTTTTAAGAGACACAAACAGCAAAATATACTTTATAGAGCCTTCTGTTCCCAAGTTGTATTTACAGAGGGCTGCTTTTTCTACCTGGATAGTAGCTTTGCCCAGGTGCTTGTGCTCAGTAATTCAGCACAGCTAGGGTCAAATTCCTTGCTTTCAGGATCTGAGTAGCTGCAGTCTGCCGTCACCCTTTGGTGACCATAAACTCATAATAGTATTATGCTCCATTGTAATCTGAATTACAGTCCAGTATCCATATGAGTAAGAGTGGAGAGTAAAGCTGTAGGAAACTTATTATATGTTCTTATTCAAAAGGGTTGAGTAAAAAATAACACAGCATTCATAATATTTATACACACACAAACCTTTCCATATGAAATTATATATTCTTCTTAGTTTTTCCTAAATTCTGTGTGATGATTGGAGCTGTTCTCTAACAATGTTGTTCTCTCTATGTTGATCCAGTTATTGGGACATTTATTGTATGAATATGTTGGGATAGTTAATAGGATGGGGGAGTATCAGGGAAAAAAGCAGGAAGAGATACAGTGGCTCTCCACAAACAATTGGGGATTGTTAATAACTGAACTGTTAGTGTCAAAGGTTTTACTTCCTCTACAGCCAACCTACAAAACCAACTGTTCTCCAGAAGGTTGAAGCTTGAAACTCACAAGAACAAAAGTACTCTGACAGGATTAGATGGGACCCCCTCACAAGATGGGGAGGCAGTTGTCTGGAGGAACTGGAATGTGACAAACATCCATTGGGATAACTGAAGAAGTTAGACATGTCTAGCTTAACATCAGGGTATGATAAGCCTTTAGGTAATATAGATGCAAGGGAACTCTTTATTGTTTTGTCATGGAATACCACTGGTTGCAGACTTCCAAAGGGAAGAACTTCATGTTGTCCAAACTCAGTTAGACCAGCAGGGTAAGCCTGGTTGATACACTGGCTCCTGTAGCCCCTCTAAGAGTGGGAAAATTGCAGAATTCTACCATAGGATAGGCAGAGGGGCCTGACATGCAAGGGGGTTCACTCAGAGTGACTAGGAAAGGGTCAGAAGTGCAGTTAGCCCTGTAACCATGACACCCTATTACTTCAGCACTTTTAGTAATTTTTCAGAACCCAATTACTTGCTATAAATTCCAAAGAATGGATCTAAGCCACCATTTTGGTGGAAGAGCAGTTTGTTGGTTCTGTGTTAAGCAACAGTGTGTCAATAAGGAGTTCTGATCAAAGTGATACTAGAAACACCTTCTCTGTCTTTGGCAAATCCCTCTTTGCCTGTTTCTAATTTCACTTTGCAATAATTTTACACTGGTATAATCCATTGACACTGCTTCTGATTTATACTGGTCTAACAGAGAAGAAGCAGAGTCCAGTGTCTCATTTCCCTCTCTCTCTAAAATGATACTCCTACCTACTTATATACTACTATCAAGGGTGATGTGATAAGAAAGAGCCCAGTCCTCTTCTGATTTAGATCACTGGGAGTTTTACCATGTCATCAATGGCATTAGAACAGTATCCATAAAGTGATTTAAACATGAACAGCACTATAGAAGTGCAAAGCATTATTATCTTGAATGTGAAATACTGCTGTTGGAAAGAGGAACAGAAGCAGCAGCATCCTCCAGAACTAAAAGCATTTTTTTTTTTTTGAGGGAAGGGAATGGAGTTTGATTAAAATAACTAATATAGCAACTACGTCTTTCCAGTTGTAACGAGAAGATTCCTAGAATCAAGCTTAATTTGTTTAGTGATACTGTAACACCCAGTCTAGGCTCCCAGCTCCTAAGCCATCACCTCTCTTGGGCAGAGACCCATGTCTTTGTCCCTCCTGACCAGGATATTTCCATATTGCACAGCTTCCTGCCTATACTGTGTCCTCCCCAGAGAAGTCAGGCTTCTAAGCCAGCCTCCTTTACTTTTCTTGTCAGAGACAATACACCAGGTAATTGCCACTGTTAAGCTACTACACAGCTCTTTCTAAGCAAGCACATTTATTCTTAAAAGTAAAAGTATTACAGAGAAAACATACTAAAACAATAAAAGACGCTACCTGCATGTTATTAAGCTTACCAGAGATCACCCCTGCCTCCAACAAGGGCTCTAGATGGCACACAGTCCTTCAAATCCCACTCAGGAGTTTTCCTGTGGTCCATGACTACTTTTGCTCAGAAAAAAAAAAACACTCAATAGTAAGTCAGCTACTTTTTTATACAATCTGTCTTTGAAGCTTCGTCCTCATGTAACAGGTGGTAGCAGACAAAGGATGAAGCTTCAAAGGCTGAGTCCTTAGGTGGCAGTTTGCAATTCCCTCCTCCCAGGTACATCCTAGGAATTCCACTTCCCAAAATATCATTTGTGTCTTCTACATTGTTTAACAGTCTTTTGAAGCTCACTGTACTTCCTAGGGATTGCATTAATCCTGTCTTCTGCATTAAGAAGTTCCATGCTATCACCCAATAATACACAAACATTTACATTTTTAAAACAATAAACTCTTAAAATCACATTTAAGAAGGTACAAATTCATTTAATATTTTTTCCCAGGCTACTGAAGGAAATTGCTATAACTGTCACAAGTGTAATCTATGAAAATGATAACAGTTAACTTTTTAAATTATGTATAGTTTTGCTTCTTGATTGTGTATTTACCCTTTGTTTATATCAGCATAAGTGTGGCTGCTATTGTCCAGGAGAAGAGCCGTGCCATACAAGTGAAAGGTTCCTTGCCCTTTGGAGTTTACAATCTAGAGAAACAAACTGGAATAATGTGGACTGATACAAAACAAGAAAATAATATAAATACAAAGTGTCATGAAACTGGTGATTCACTGACCAGATTATATTTGATAGTTGTTTTAAGTAGGGTCAAATGTAATTATAATGTGTAATATCCCCCCACACTAGTATTTAAAGTAGATATCCTAGACTTGATATATTACTTTTGTTGAAATATATGGGTCCATAGAGCTAAAGGTGTTAACATAACCCAGGCACTCTCCAACATTAACAATTTTAAAGAAAGTTTTGTATTCAGAGACCTCAGACTGCTTAGTACCATGGCTAATATACCATTACAAACCCTTTTAATGTTTTATTGAAGAGACAGAAGAGAAGGGGAAAAAAAACATTGAAAGCATTTCAAATATAAAGTATTAAATAAGGCTTTCATTTAACTTCCCTTGCTCCCTTTCCCTTTAGCTGGAGAGAGTTTTTAGAAGGAAAAAAAAAACCCTTCTTTCACAATCCCTTAGATGGAAATAACTATATACTTTTTAGAGAAAAGTGAAGTTACTTATGACGGACTGAAGTTTTTGTTGTTGCTGCTGTTGTTAAAGTCCAACCTCATTTCCTAGAAGACAAAACAAGACAAAAACATAAACAGGGGAGAGAACAGAACAAAGCTAGAACATGCAGCTTTTGTCTCCGAGGTTGACATTCACTGGCAATCTCACTGCTGGAGAAACAGTCACAGCACATGGTTTTGCAAGCTACTCAGGGTACGTCAATACAGTGTTTTGGAGCAAGCCTCCCAGCCCACATCGACAGACTTGGGATAACAGAGCTTATGCTAGAACTCTAAAAATAGCTGTAGAGACAGCCGTCTACCAACCCAAGACACAACTTTAAAGTACTGTCTCTATAGCTATTTTTAGAGAGCTAGCATGAAACCCACAAATCTGTTGACCTTGGCTGGGATGCTCACTCTAAAATGTTGTGTAGATATATTCTCTGACACCTGACAGGCCAGTAGAAGCATAGGGCTCTTTAGGGCATTGCATTTAGGTGACTCTTTCTGGTCACAGGTTCACAGCAATGATGCAAAATATACAATCTTGGTCAGCTAAGCCACACTCTTATAAGGCAGAAGGAAAAAGGAGAGAGCTAGGAAAAAGAAGAAATAAGATAGGGAAGGAAAAGGACACTATTTAGGGGGCTTTGAGTGGAGTGGGATGGCAAAGTATTACAACCCAGGTGGTATTTTGGATTCAGCTGGAACCAGTAGAGGTAGCAATGTCATCCAGCTCCCTCTCTCTCTGGCCCAGTCTGGTCAGGACCTCTTTTGGGAGTATAATAAAGAAGGTCAAGTGTTGTCATACTGAATGCCAGGGTCCCAGGAGATGGTGGAAGTGGGAAACATGATAGAGCTTGCTTCTTTAGTCATCAACTAGTGCCAACACCAGATTTCTCCCCGAAGTCTCTTTTCAAGGATCATGACAGGGTAGAACAGCCCATCGCCTCATTATTTTGTCCATCAGTTAGGGCTAATTTCTTACACACTCATTTTGATTAATTGATTCTTGGTGTCACACTGTGCTTGTTTACCAGTCATGATCTTAATACAGTCCTAGAATTATACCAGCAGGCCTTTTTGTTTGGACTAATTCAATCTGCATTGCTTCTGCGCCTTTCCCATCAAAAATTGTTGTTTTAGGTTATTCTGACATTCCATGACTTCTCACTCACTTTTCACTGTTGCATTCACAATTAGGGCAAAATTGCAAGTCCAGTTATCACAACAGTGTATCTTCATTCACCCCCAAATACCTAAAATTTGCTAAGAGTAAACTTGAAAGGAGGTCAAATATATGAATTTGTCAGAGTGGCAGTTAGATTTTAAAGCTGAAATCTAAAAGAGTTTACCAATATATAATAGGATCCAATATGATAACCTGTTTTTATTGAGTCCAGGGAACATTAACTTACTAGTTTAACACTGGGTTCTTTTCAGGTCAACTTTTAACTTTAACAGTATTTCTCGAATCATAATGCTTGCTTATTTTTAACCAACCAACTATGTATTAATTCAACCAGAACTACATTAATATATAATCAACTGTTCACCTTTCAAATGTGCACACAACCAATTATGTGTACTATGCACTCAAAATACTGTCTTGAAAGTAATTATCACAGACTACAGTTGTGGTTCAAAAGTTATAGCAAGGAACAATACAAATTACTAAGACATCTTATTACTTTCACCTATGATCAGCAATTTTCAATTCTTTAGTACTAGCAAATTTTTCATTCTTCTGACGCTGCATTTGTCTTTAAGGCATTTTAAAGACTCTGGTTACTTCTCCAGATCGGCGGGCAGCGATTGATCCAGCGGAGACCCCACAGCGCTCTCCCATTGACTCCTGTACTCCAGCGCTGCGAGAGGCATAGGCAGAGTTGATGGAGGAGCGGCAGCAGTCGACTCACCACGGTGAAGACACCATGGTAAGTCAATCTAAGTACGTCAACTTCAGCTACATTATTCGTGTAGCTGAAGTTGCGTAACTTACATCAATCCCCACCCCCAGTGTAGACCAGGGCTGGATTGGCCCCAAAGGGGTAAATTGAGAATATTAAGAACAATTGCCTAAAGCAATTCTTTTCAATCTCTCTTAAGCCAATTTTCTTTATGAAAGCATGAAAATCTTCATATGGTTACTGGAGATCTCACTAAAGAGTGCAGACTCAAAGAGATAACATACAGGTATTTATATTAAAGAATATGAGGAAATACAATCCTTTAAATGAAATCTCACCCCTTTTTGTTTTCATCTTAACCCTGGAATGGGAGAGAACCCTTTCCACATAGCTGGGCCAGGCATTGGTTGCACTTTGTCAGCTTCTTATTGGGTTCAGTCAACCCCCTTGAGCACATGGTGACTTTAGTTTATATATGCTAGTTTCAGGGCTTTCAGGATGGTGCCACCCTCTTATTCCCATTGGGCAGCATCAACTGGAAACTGCAGCAAAACAACCTTTTGCTTTAATTAGATATCTAATAAGTCACTTAAATGAGCAGGAAGAGTCGGAAGATCAGGGACTGTCTGCACTGCTGGCATTAAAAAAAATTAAACCTCACAGATACAGCAAAAGAGGAGCATACTGAAACAACTGAAATAGAAACAATTCAGAAATAGTATGCAGAAATAGTAAAATTGCTTGAAATACAGTTCAGGAAAGCAAATAGAAATTACAAGTCAAGCTCCTGTAGAAAATGTGTCACCTACAGCACTGAAAACAAAACCAATTATATATAAAGACATTAAAATAACAGGATAGGAAATTCTCCTCAAAAGTTCAGATTACTAGGGTTTCCAGGTGCCCAGTTTTCAAACAGAAAATTGATCGAAAAGGGGACCTGCCAGTGTTGATCAGATGTACTGACCAGATACCAAAATCCAGTTACCATGGGCAGAGGGTGGGGGGAGGTACCAGGTCATCAGCCCCCACCAGCCCTTGCATCTCCTAGGCAGCAGGCTCTGTGTCAGGCTGCAGCCCCAAGCTCAGCCCTGGAGAAGAGGGAGCCCAGCTGCGGGAGGGGAAGGAAGGTGGAAAGGATCCAGCAAGGAGACACACGGAAGAGGGAGGGGGAAGAGCAGTTAGAGATGGGGGGATGGAGCAGAGGAGTGAATGGGGGCAAGGCCTTGGGGGCAGATGTGAGGCAGGGGGGTCTGGTTTTCAGCAAGGAGTGAGTTGGGAATCCTGGGTTAAGCCTAATCAGTTTGGCTTATCAATTTGAAAGGCCTACACTGAGGCTGAGGTAATGGACGTTGTAATAAGGGGCAACTTGGGGGCTAGGGTAGGTGAAAAACAACCTGAGCTTATCAAAACCGAGGAGAATCTTATGGTCCTATTATTGGAAAAAGATGCAACTGAACTTCACCGGCTGCTATCAAATGCAGTGCAAAATCCAAAAGAGAAACCTCAGGGTTTCCTAGTCAGAACATTTGATTTGAGACATAGTATGTTTTGCTTCACAAGAAGTTGACTCTGACCTAGATTATGACCCTGTCCTTGTAGAAAACATGTTCCTCCTTTCACTGCTGATGGGACTGCGAAATAACAATATTTGGACTGTGATGCAAGTTTTTTTTTAAAGATTATCAGGCTGCAGATGTGACCCTGGCTGTGTCTATACTAGCACTGTTATCAGTAAAACTTCTGTTGGTCGGGGTGTGAAAAAAACACCCCTCTGACTGACATAAGTTTCATTGACAAAAGCGCTGGTGTGGAGGAGGTAGGAGATGCTCTCCCGCTGACATAGCTCCTGCTCTTTGTTGCGGGTGTTTTAATTATGCCGACAGAAGAGCTCTGTCCTATCAGCATAGAGCAGCTACACAGGAGACCTTACAGTGGCGCAGCTGCACTGGTACAGCTGTGCTACTGTAAAATCTAAAGTGTAGACATAGCTAGAATTTGAGAAGCTACACACTGCTGTAAGTGATGATGTAGAGAAATAGCAGAAGCTGGGGAATGGAGCCCCTGATAAGACTTTACAAAAATTACAAAAAGTAATTTTCCCTTTGTTGATATTCACCCCTTCTTGGGAATGGGCCATGTCCACTTTGATAGAACTGGCCTCATTAGCACTGACCCCCCCACTTGGTAAGGCTATTCCCATCTTTTCATGTGCTATATATTTATACCTACCTGCTGTATTTTTTACTTCATGCATCTGATGAAGTGTGTTATAGCCCACAAAAGCTTATGCTCAAATCAATTTGTTAGCCTCTAAGGTGCCACAAGGATTCCTCGTTGTTTTGGCTGATACAGACTAACACTGCTCTGAAACCTGCTAAGACTGTAATTCGGTGCAATCACCCTACAGAGGTCAGAAAGCACCTCCCTGGCAAGGGAAAAGAAGCCTCAAAAAGTGACTAATTAATTAATGAAATAAGGGAACTAAAACGCAGTACTGATTAAATCAAAGGTGTGAAAGCCAAAATTAACATATTAAAGAAAGCTGTCTGAGTGCATAACAAAAGCACAGCTAATGGTATGAGCAGTCATTCAGGCAGGCAACAAAAGAGAAAAGGATGTGCTAGCTGCAGGCCATCTGGCAGAGGTAGTTCTTGTGACCACTGTTTCAGGTGTGATAGCAAAGGATACTACCTGTCAGCATGTCATGCCAGAAAATAACAAGAGAGCAAAGACAAAGCTGCCACTGTATCTGATTTACCAACAGCAGCCTACATGTGCCGTTTGACATCCCAGCAGCAAACCAGAGTAGCTAATTTAGTGGGGAAAAGATGTATGATGTGGTGTTGCCTCAATGAAGTAAAAACTCAAGACATAGAAAATAGGTATGCATGGTCTTTACACATGCATCTATCCCATGGTATCTGAGTGCCTGGCTATAGCTGACACATTTCTTGGTATGTTTGGGGTGGTTACTGGATCTCTGAAGGCAGGTGTAGTGATCTGTGGGTTTCTTGTATATAGCTGTTTGTAGGGTTCCACTGTTGAAAATGATTGTTGTATTCAGGAAGTTGATGCTGGTGTGGAAGTGTTCTAGAGAGAGTTTAATGGACAGGTGGCGGTTGTAGAAGTTCTGGTAGAAATCTATGAGAGACTTTAAGTTGTTCGTCCAGAGGATGAAACTATCATTGATGAATCTCAGGTATATCATTGGTTCATCAGAAATTCTTCAAGGTGGACTATGTAGAGGTTGGCATATTAGGTATACATCCTAGTATCCATGGCTGTTCTCAGGGTTTGGACAAAGTGTTTGTTGTTGAATGTAAAACTGTTATGGGTGAGGATGAAATGGATGAGTTTGGTGATATGTTTGGGGTGGATATTTAAGTGTTATTCATTGCCTTGTGAGGGATGTTGATGTATAGGGAGGTGACATCCATCTTGGTAAGGATGGTGTTCTGAGGGAGATAGCTAATGTTGCAGAGTTCTTAGAGGAAGTCAGTTGTGTCCTGGAGGAGGCTGGCTCTTTGCATGGTGAGTGGTTTGAGGATGGTTTCTATGAGTCCCGATATTCCTTCAGTAAGAGCGCCATAGCCATATCTAACAGAGCTGCCTGGATTGTTTGTGTATCTTGGGGAGCATGTCTAAGGTCCCTGGGTGGGTTCGTGGGATAAAAGTTTTTCCACTTGTAGAGTCCAGCCTTGTCATTACTATCTAGATGTCACTGGTGAACTTGTAATTTGTAGTATCAAAGCAATTTTAAGGCTCACAAAAGACAAAACAAAGTGTTTTACAAGTTATTCTCAAGGTTCCTAGAATTAAATGAGACTGCAGATTTTCAGCCTGCAGAGAGGCCACAACTCTTTTCAGCCTAACTTGAGTTACTAAGAAACTAAACACAACTGCTTGTTTCTCATAGTGTTCTAGTACTCATTATAAAAAAAGAGCCTAAAGTGTTTTGACTATCCAAGAAGATATGTTTCTAACCAATGTGCACAAGTTTCAGAAGGAGGACATTAATTAAAAGCAAATGATTACATTAAAGAAGTTTTTCCACTGCGAAAAAGGAGCATTATGTAAGGAATATTTAAATATTCTATAATGTGTAAATAAGCAAGCAGTAGGCAATACTTATACAACCCCTAGATCTATGGAAAGTTGGATTAATAACTGAACGTTAAAGGCTAGTAGATTACATATTATGACCAGAGCTGTGCAAAATAGAAGTTACATTTTTGCAGAGGTTTTCCAAAAGTGAAATATTACCAAGAAGTTTGTCAGCGAATATTTCAGTGAAAGTCAGTGTGTGGGTTGTTTTTTTGTTTTTTATTAACAAAGAAAAATACATAATTTTATTCAGAACTACCTTGATTGCAGTTTAAGGGAGGAATGACAAAAAATATATATATAAGAGGGAATACAGCATTGCTGAATTTTTTCATAACTTTGCACTAGTACAAGGAGCACAGTTAAGACGCAACTGAGATTTTCAAAAGCATTTGGACACATCTTGGGCTCAATCATGGTGCTCTTTTACCTAATTGTGTCAGGAACTGGATTACACAAGCAAGCAGAGATTAGGATGCTCATGAACCACTCATGGATTTCTCTGCAAATCACAAACAAAGGAAGCCTGCTCCATACTCATTAGAAAGCTATGAACACTCAGGAGAACATGGTTGAAAGAGAGAGCAGGAGAGCTTTCAAGTAATTTTTGGCCTTCGTTTAGGCTGCAGACATGGGCAGTAGACTAGTCAGGAACAAAATAGCTTTGTTACTTCTCAATGGGTGTGCATCTGCTACTGGTTGTGAGAAAGTACTCAAATGAATATTTCTTCCTCGCTTTGGGTCATTGTTGATTCAAGCTTGGACAGGAAAGGGCTGGGGTTCAATGGGGGTCTTATTTTAAAATCCTCAGAAGCAGTTGCAAGAAGCTATTAAGCTGCGGCCTGGGCTTCCTAACGTTGCTGTTACAGTTCTGCTAACCACTTAAGGACTTCCACCTTCCTCCCATCCCCCTTTACATAAAGGGTGTCCAGAAAGTCTACTTCTAGTACCAAAGGTGAATGTGGAGCCCCATTTCTGCTCAAAACAGCATGAATACATAGGATTTGTGTCCCAAATACTCCTATAATTAACTGTTAAATGAAATAAAAAGTTTAGACACTGTCCCTGGCTTTGAGCCACTACGCATTCTCTGTGAGTACAGACCTCATTTCTGACATCCCTCTTGGCAGGGCAGACCACCACAGACCAATTGTCTAGGCACTGAAACTAGAGCCAACTCTCCCACATCTCCCAAACAGCTTTTACATGTTCCCTAGAATCCCAGCAAAAGTGTGAGCCTTATCGTTTCTCTCTTAAAGGATACATGAGAGTGACAGTCAGACACAGGCAGACTTTGCACAGGATTCTAAAACACCATTGTTCTTTACTTATGTAGCACAAAAATACACAAATCTATTAAACATAATGAACACACATATGCATTTCCTGATCAGCCTCATCAGGTGATCAAAATCTCTTACCAGATGTTGCTTAGTTACTACCCTTCTAGAATTCAGACTTGAAAAGTTGGTATTCCCTTGGGGATCAGTCATCTCTTTGATCAAAGGGAGCTCCATTTAAATGGTTGATTTTCATAGTGTAATGGCCCTCAATTGTTAGCCCTGTGCCAGTTGTAAGAATTTCTTCTGTTTCCTCCTCTGGGTTTTAGCTCTATATGAAGGCAAATTACAGCAGAGAAGGCAAATGACAGCAGAAAAAGGAAAAGATCAGCCTTACAGTCAACATGGAATATGTAGTCTGACTCAGATACACAGAGTCCTCAATATCAAAAATAATTCATAAGCTCTACAAACATTCCCCAAACCATCACACAAGCCTATCCCTGTCCCAGACTGTGTGTGTCTTAGATACACAGTCAACCCTTTTTTGAATTATTGGGTTAGGTTTTATGGACTACACCCACTTTGGTGCCCACATCTCAGTGTATGGTCCTAGAGCTGGAAAACAGGGTGTTTCAGAAAAAAATAACTCTGCATTTGTATGCAGGGTCTTTGAATCCATTGCCTTGTCATGCAGTCATATCCTGATTTCAAAAGGAAAGAAATATTGTAAGCTATGATGGTGATCAAACTTCTACCAGTGTTTACCCTTTCACAAATATGTGTGTGACTCTTCAGATATATGTGGCTAGATTTAGAACTTTTTTTGTGAATTCAAGGTTCTTTATTATGAGCTTGATCCACACGATGGGTTCTGTAATAAATTTCTTCCCTAAAAGCCCATTGATCATCTCTTCAACAGAGAATATCATTATCTGAAGTACATTGGTGTGCATGTGATAAAGCCAGGGTTTCACTGTGTAATCTGAAAGATCGTTTCTTGATGGATTAGCCTTGACAGTATTAATTAGAAATGTCACATAACAAGTATGGGCCAACAGAATATAATGGAAAGTTGCCTTTGGCAGCCTAACATTAGCAGCATCATTGTTCTGTAGCTAGAGTTGTAACAATAAACAAACAAACAAACAAACAAACAAATAAATAATAAGAAGTGTGCAATGGCTATGCCACAGGAACAGACTGTTGTCCTTTCTATATTTTAAATAGTGTATCACTAGAATGCTTTCTAAGAATGAATTTCATCATCCAGCAAGAACTTCAGTGACACACACAGAACCTCTCACAATCTGATTCTGATTATTTTTACAAGAAAAGTTGGCTCAGTTCCCCACTTGAGGAGTCCAATAGCGCAAGCCACCTACAAAACTCATTCCTCCAGCGGGCCGGGACCTGGATGGCACACCCTCAAAAGCAGGCAAGGACCGCCTTGAATGTGGTGACTTCAGCTTGGGCAGCACACCTGTCCCAGGCACCCTCTGTTTGTGTGGCTAATATGAAGATCTAACAGGATCGTAAAGCTGTCTTCTTTTAAAGGCACTCTCATCGCCCACCTTTGGAGGTGAATTCAGAAGGCAGTGACACCAGGACACAACGTCAGAACACTGTCCTCTCTGTGCTTCTGAGAGTGAATCTGACCCTTCACATGCTAGTAGTATCTGTAACCATATGGGCTCTTGTAACCCAACAATGACTCAGGTGGTGCAATGCTTTCTGGACAGCACATGATCCCTAAATACCTACTTCCTGTTTTTGAGACAGTTCCAATTGATGACGGAACCCTTCCCACACCTGGTAAGTATTCCACATTGGCTGTTATGGCTGGAGGGGAATTTGCATGTTGCAGTTGCACATTTTTACTGTAACTTTCTCCTCATTTTAGCCAGCAAGACGTTCATCAGACATATCAAACATTTGCAGTTTGGTGTTTTTTTGCTGGTGCTCTCCATTCCTGCTCCCTTATAGTATTTCAGGAATGGAGTCTGAGTTTATGAAAATTTATTTATTTCACTACTAAGACATACCTTATAAGGTAAGACACAATATTGATACGTCTGTAGTCTAGCCTGCCTGTATTCTCTGTCTCAGTATCTGCAACCTGTGAGAATCAGAGTGAATGGGAAGCATTGCTTTGAACAGTGTCCTGCAGCAACTTTAAATTTCCTGCTGAAGATTAACCCTTTCACAAAACAGCAGGCACAAGATCTGTGATGGAAGATGCTTGTGCGGCTGGAACCTCTGCTACCTACTGGCAGTCAGTGGAGGCCACTACATTAATAATACCTCTAGACCAGACATTGGTGGTGCTCGTGCACAGGAGCACTGAGAATCTGCACTGGCAGCTCCAACATCACCCAAGGAGCAGCAGAAAGGAGAGGAAACAGAGCCAAGAAGCTGGACAGTGGTAAGAAGCAGCAGCTTCAGTCTGGAAGGGAAGCAGGAGCCATTGTTAGTTTGCAAAAGTAGTGAGGTGTATGTATGTGTGTGTATGTGCAGACTCTGCATGGATGTATGTAAAGCAGGCAATAGAAGGAAGATATGTGAATCATTTGACATTACTTATAAGTCTTCTAGACCAGGGGTGGGCAAACTTTTTGGCCTGAGGGCCACATCTGGATATGGAAATTGTATGGCAGGCCATGAATGCTCACGGAATTGAGGATTGGGGTACAGGAGGGAGTGAGGGCTCCACGTGGGGTGCAGGCTCAGGAGTGGGGCCAGAAATGAGGAGTTCAGGATGCAAGAGGGGGCTCCAGGCTGGGGCAGGGGCTTGGAGTGTGGGAGGGGGGAGAGGGCTCTGACTGGGGTGCGAGCTCTGAGGTGGGGCTGGGGTTGGGGATGCAGGAGGGTGCTCCAAGATGCGACCGAGGGTTTTGGACAGCAAACTAAAATGATGTTTGAATCCATGATAATTAATTATTCCTGTGTATGTAGTGATCTATACAGGCCTATCTCATATTCATAATTATCCATGTGCTTTTGGTACTATTATTATTTTGGTGACAGCTGCTGCGTATCGCTTTCAGCCTGTCTCTTTCAATGAAGCAAACCATTGAAGACATTGTTTTCTTCTGTAGAAAAATATGTACTGGGCTCGTTGCTGGAGCTCAACGGAACAGAAGAATTATCGTTTTGCAAGCCAGACGAGAAACAGAAAACAGCTTAGAATGTTTCCACTTAATCCCCAAAGTGTGTCTTCCATAATATAAATATTTATTTATAAAATTTTTGTTCTCTTAACTGTATTCACAAGGCTTTAATTACAGCGTACATTTAAGATCCTTTTGAAATACACATTTATGTGTGAGCAAGCTACCAATGGCTTTCTGATTAGATTGTAAATTCCGTTACAGACAGGTCCACAGACAGCTCTCACCATTTCAGTATTTTTGTGTTTCTTCAGATTAATAAAGCACCATTAACAAGTGACCAGCTGAGTATGTTTGAAGTGTATGTTTAATCATAGGTGGTAATTTAAAAGATGTTATATATTATATTAAATACAGTATTCCATTTTTATCTATTTCAGTTTATCTACTCACCTTTCTAATTATCCATTTCAAATTATATTAATTAGTAACAATACAATTCACACAACTGAAATATTTTTATACACAAATTGAACCCTTGGGCTGATTCTTAGTCAGACTTTTTGTTATTAAAAAAATATGGGGTATAGGCATTCAAAATGGCCATCAATAGTTCACTGCAAATTTCCAGAGGAGAGACCACACGTGCAATTCATAAACATGAGATCACATATCTATCTTTAAAAAAGAGTGTTAGGCCTGACCCTCAGAATCGAGTCATACTTCTGTACTGAGTACACTGGTTAAAACTATCATGAAATATTTACTTATTAAAATCTTAGGCTCACATGTTATGTTATAATAGGAACAAGCTAGCTGAGTTTCTGTAAAGGTAGACTGTTTCTCCTTTACTGTGTAAATTCATGGGACATGTCACTAAAATACTGGATAAGGAAGAACTGATTGGTTTGTATATATTGTTTTCCAAAAAAACTTTGTCAAAGTCTGTCGTAAGAAGCTGTTAAGAAAACTAAGTAGACATGGCATGAGAGGCAGAATATAATGATGTATATAAGAACAACAACAACAAAGAAAGAAATAGTTAATTTTCAGCATGGCACCAGGTGGAGAGTGAGAGGCTACAAGGTTCCAAGGTAGAATTGATATTGTTTAATATATTTATTAATTATATGGAGAGAACATTAACAGTGAAATAGCATCATACAGAAATGATTCAAACTGACTTAAGTTAGTCAAGACTGGAGACAGTAAGGAAATTTTTGAGGCTTCAACAGCACTAGAAGAATGGGCAGCATGATGGTAAATGAAATCCCGTATTAACAAACATAAGGTAATGCACATTTTAAGAAATATTTCAAACTATTTTGAAAATATTTTTGCTGAGTTCTAAATTAGCTATAACCATTCAGGGAAGAAACCTTGACATCGTTGTGGAAAGTTCAGTCAAAATCTCAGTTCAATGTACAGTAGCAGTTAAAAATGCCAAAATAAAATATATAAATAAGAGGTGAAATTCTGCTCCTAAGAAAATCAGTGGGAGTTTTGCAAATGACTTCAATGAGGCTAAGATTTCACCCAGGATATACAACAAATGAGATAGAAATTAATATGGCAATATTGTAATCCTATTACAATGGTAGTCCCTCTTCTGGAATAACTGTATGCAATTATGATAACATGCATCATAAAAATATATTGCAGAAATAGACAGAGTACAGAAATAGACAATAACATTCAAAGAGACATGGACATACTTGTGTTTGAGTAGAAATTGAAATGATTGGGGCTGCATATTAGAGAGGAGACAACAAGAGGGGAAATGAAAGTAGAAACATTACTAAATCACAGAGTGTAAGAAATATTGTAGAAGAGGTAAATTGGGAAGACCAGTTTACATTTTCTCATATTACAAGAACCAAGGAGTTGATGAAATTGAAAGGCAACAAATTTAAAATGGATGAAAGGAAATACATTTTACATGGTGCAGAATTAACCTGTCGAACTCATTGTCACAAGATATATCCAACACCAATTGTTTAGAAGAATTCAGAAAGAATTGAATTTATATGGATTTTGAGAAAAACCCACAGTTATAATACATAGGATAACAATTTAAAAGGGACATAACCCTTGTGCTTTAAGGCATATATTAACCACAAAACAGATTGGGGTAGACATAAACTTCCCCTTTGGACAGGTTATTACCTGTCCACTTCAGGATTTGTTACATCTGTCTCTGAAGCATCTATTATTACTGGTCAGAGATAGGATTCTGGTTAAATGGAACACTGGGCCGCTGTGGTAGGCAATTCTAAGTTACTGAATGCTTTCTGTCTCTTTTGTCCTTGGTTTGATGTTCTCTTACCAAACCAAGAACATAATTACTAAATAAATTATATTTGAATTAAAAGTATCTGTGTTCTCTTTGTTTCTGGAAAAACAAAACAGGGGATAAAGAAGATTTAGGGATAGAGAAGATTCATTATTTGTGAAGTTTACCAATCTGCTAATGTAAGATTCAACTCTGCAATGCATACAATAAGCATACAGTAATCTGGTTGTGTATTTCCAAACCTACTACAACTTTTAATTTTACTGTGTAAAAATTCAGCTATGAAGTCAGGAACAAAAATTGTATACTCTGTTGGAGCAAAAGAACAGATTACATAGAGGACATGTGGTGTTACTGTGTCTGCTATTCCTTCTGCAGGAGTTAGCAATAACAAAGGCTGCACCACACAGAACATAACTTTCTAAGTTCTCAAGACAGTTCTTGACAGATCTTTATTTTTCACCAACTGGTTACTGCACACAAGGGTCTAGAAGCATTACAGAGCAGATAGAAATCTTTCTATATTTCTTCATACTGCAGATAATGATACAAGAACATAGAAAGCCTGGGAGCATATGCAACATGTCACACTTGGAAATACCAACCGCCAGGATTCCCCTTAACTATTGTTTTTCAAGCTGCATAATTTTGTAGTTGAGGTAACAACATAATGTTAATGTTTATCTTTTTAATTAGACCAGAGATATAAAACCTGGGGTTGACTGTTAAGTGAAATTTTAGAATATACTTTGTTCTATGTACACTTGTAAGGAAAAGGCATCCATTGTTGAAAAAAGCAATAGCATAGTTATTTATTACTTACATTTTCTGATCAAACTATTAACAAAAGGTTCTTCAGATTTTACTGCTGTTGGACTACAAAAGATCACCTCGTTTTAATTTTCCGAGAGCAGGCTGTCTTATTAGTTCAAACACTGGCCTTCCATCTTTTGAATCATACATCATATCCAGTATGTAAGGTCCTAATTAAGTTTGATGATATCTGCTGAGTGTTTAGCAGATAATTTACATCACAGATCCAACACATCTAACAGTCTGGCACAGTTTGCCTCCTTTGATCAAGAAAGGCTCAGAGCTGAGATTGCACAAACAGTGAATTATATCTCATCCCTTATGAGGAGACCCGTTATGTTCAACACTGGGGTCAGTGACAGGATGCTACAAAGCATTCTCAGTTGGACTTTTTAGGAACCACTTAAGGTGACTTACAGTGTCATTATTATTTAATATCTTTTGTAGAAGTGTACTGAACTGTTTGGCACAGTGTTACTCTAAACCTGGGAGGAAGTCTCCATTTAATGACATTCAGATTATTTCTAAAACCTGCTAGTTTTACAAAATCATTAAATGTAAATTCAGAAAAGGGGAACACTTTGAGCTGTGATAGTTCCCTAGTTCTTTGCCAGACAGTCACACTGTACTGAACACAGTCCCTTTGTCTCTCACCAATACTAGCCTATCATAGACGCACCCAGACCATGATCAAATGGAAAAAAATTACCCCCAAAGTTGTCATTCTTTTTGACAATAGGGTCGTTGTCTACTCCAATTTGTAGTCTCAAAATCAAATGATCCCTTCCTTTCCCCTGAATGATGCCACCTTTTCCCCTACACTTCATCCTAATACTCAGCTACTTAGTTTTATTTTGAAAGACTGTCCTGTGGCATTCTGTGTAGCATTACCAGGGCCTCCCGTACCACCACTATCTTTCTGCCAAATATTATCAAAAGCCTGTTTGAAGTTTCTAAAGTTGTTGTAAGTTTGGTGGTTTTCTACGTACTTGATATCTATCTTATCACAAATACCTGATCTGTTGTACTTTGTCCTGGTCTAAATCTGGCTTATTCCTCAACAAGTACCTCTTCACTCTCCTGTGCAACATCTTGTTTAATGCTTCTCCCAGCATACTCAACAAGCTGATTCCTCTGTATTTCTTGCATTCACTCTTATCTTCTTTTTTTATACTTGATCATTACCTGTTAGGTCCACTCCTTCTGGGGCACCTGGCATTGGCCACTGTTGGTAGACAGGATACTGGGCTGGATGGACCTTTGGTCTGCCTCAGTATGGCCATTCTTATGTTCTTATATATTGGTACTATTATCACTATCTCCCATTCACTTGGCACTTGCTCTTGTTTGTTGAATAGCTTATGCATCACCTCTACTGTGCGTGTTCTTCACCTGCTGGCAGCCACTCTGTGGTTATGTTGTCACTTCCTGGTTTTAATAGCATTTGGCAGAAAGGGCTATTGGCAAGTTTTTAGAATGTGTGACATCCCCAAGAAATTGATCAAGTAGATAGAAAATTCTACAGCAAGTCAGTGAATGCTGTGAGAGTAGACAAAAAGTTGATGGAATGGTTCAGGGTGACCATAAAAGTGAGACAAGGATGAACACTATCAACAGATTTGTTCTGTTTGGTACTGGAAGCAGTTATGGCTCTAATACTGAGAGAGGAAATGGGAGGAGTCACGTGTATGTGGGAGGACAATGAACAATCATTAGGAATCATTAAAAAGGGGATAGAGAATAAGACGGAGAATAACATATTGCCCTTATATAAATCCATGGTACGCCCACATATTGAATACTGGGTACAGATGTGGTCCCCTCATCTCAAAAAAGATATACTGGCATTAGAAAAGGTTCAGAAAAGGGCAACTAAAATGATTCAGGGTTTGGAATGGGTTCCATATGAGGAGAGATTAAAGAGGCTAGGACTTTTCAGCTTGGAAAAGAGGAGACTAAGGGGGGATATGATAGGGGAATATAAAATCATGAGTGATGTGGAGAAAGTGAATAAGGAAAAGTTATTCACTTGTTCCCATAATATAAGAACATGGGGCCACCAAATGAAATTAATGGGTAGCAGGTTTAAAACAAATAAAAGGAAGTTCTTCATCACTCAGTGCGCAGTCAACCTGTGAAACTCCTTGCCTGAGGAGGTTGTAAAGGCTAGGACTATAACAGGGTTTAAAAGAGAACTGGATAAATTCATGGAGGTTAAGGCCATTAATGGCTATTAGCCAGGATGGGTAAGGAATTGTGTCCCTAGCCTCTGTTTGTCACAGGGTGGAGATGGATGGCAGAAGAGAGATCACTTGATCATTACTTGTTAAGTTCACTCCCACTGGGGCACCGGGCATTGGCCACTGTCAGTTGACAGGATACCGGGCTGGATGGACCTTTGGTCTTACCCAGTATAGCCATTCTTATGTTCTTATGTTAATCTTAGATTCACAGATGTTATTGACCTCATAGCATTGACTAAGGAGGATTTACAGAAAATATCTTACAAGGTAGACCAGGAAAGCAGAAAATTTGGACTGAAGATCAGCATGGAGAAATTATGGCAATTGTAACACAGGAGGAAGAAGTAAAGATCAAAGTCAGAGACAAAGAACTAGAACAAGTGGAAAATATTGTATAACTTGGACTACTGTTATTGAATAATGGGAATTGTGAAGATGACATAAAAATAAGAATAAGACTAACCCCTACTGCATTTGGAAAAACTCTGCAAGATCTGGAAGGCTGAAGACATTCTGATCAAAACAAAAATGAGTGTACATGAGACAATTGTTGTGCTGATTCTGCTGAATGCTTTGGAATGCTGACGTAAGAGGAAAGCCAGCAAACAAAAGATATTGACATCAGAAATGAACTGGGTTAGGAGTATACTGAGAGTTTCCAGACCAGAAAATAAAAAATAATGAAGTGATAAGAAATGGGTAGGGCAAGAAATAATATTTTTATAGACGATTCAAGAAAGACAAGTGACATAGTTTGGGCACATGTCAAGAATGGACCCAGAAAGAAAAACGTACATGGCAATACATACCAGTGTGCAAGGATCTAGAAATTGAGGAAGACAAGAATGCATTGGATAGACACAGTGAAAAATGGCAAAACAAAAAGATTTAAAGATGAACTAAGCTGTGAAGCTGGTGCATGACAGAAAGTGATGGAAAGACTTAATTTCACCCCATCATTGCTATTGAGCTGAGAATCAAAGTAGAAAGGAGATGACTCCACTCCCTGCCTGCCATTTTAGTAAGTTCAATAAATAAGCAGGATGACATTTGAGGTTTATAGTTCCTACCTTGCTGCTACAGTGAAGTCTCCCACAATGTGATCCAGTATTTTTAGACTGAGAAGATACTTCTGAGAGAATAAAAAAATTAACTCCTTGAAGAACTGAGAACCCAGATGCTCAAGATCATTTTTAACCCTTTGTAAAATTGCATGTGGGAAATAAAATAATCAGAGACATCGGCTAGTTGATGAACTTTTGAAAAAAAAAAGTATCTTAGGCCAAAAACATTGGCAAGTTTCTATGCTTTATATAAGGGAATCCAAGTAGATTATGCCCTTTCACAAACATGGTTCTCACTCTGTAGCTCTGGCAGTGGGGGCATTTAATAGATTGGCACTTCAAAAATACACTATTAGTGCTTAGTGTTCAGCTTCATAAGACTTTAAAAGTTGTCTCACTCTGGCATCTGAGAGATCACAGGTACTATCATATTTTCTCAGGAAGATGAGGTCACTTTGTGTGATCATCAGTGCCTTTAAAGCTTTAAGTGATCCCTTTGGTGGGACCATGTGAAAGGCATAGTGGGTCTCGATCAGCAATAAGGGGGCTTTTGTAGTGGTTCTAGAAGGATGCAGCCAGTGTGTCTAATGTGTCTCGGATGGAATTTCACACAGAGCTTTTGAACTCTGAGTTATACTCAATAAAAGGACAATCATTTGGCTATTTTGGATCTGAGATCTCTTCTGAGGAGACCATGAAAGTTGTGCTGCTTTTACTATTAAGATCCATTTCTGTTCAAAACCCATCTGCAGAAGTTGCACATGGAATTATAAATCAAAATAGATTAGGATGAATTATTAATTCAGTGTCCAGGATTTTATTTTTCCTCCTAAAATACGGTAATTAGCAAACTCTGGTGTCCAAACTTCTACATAATTCTTCCACTTCTTTATAGAGCCACAGTCCTCCAGAGAGTGTCCCAGAGCTGCACGTTGTTCCTAAATGCTACATTTTCCATATTAATCTTTTTCTTTTTTTTTCACGGAGAAATAGGAACAAACAGTGGTCTGGCAACTCAGTAAAAACTACACAACTGCAGATTCAGAAGCAAGGAATTTTTTCTGGTTTAGAGTGGAATTATTAAATGTTGGTCAAATTCTCTTCTCCTAATGTGCACTTTTCTAAAGGCATACAGTAGTGTTATTTAGTATTGTATTTTTATAACTCAGTCTACTTTTGATCAGGCCATTGTCCTTTATAACCCAAATTGGATGATGTTGAAATCCAGAGATTTATTCTTTTTTCCTCAAAAGGTCACATTTCTAATGTAGAGTTCATAAAGAAATACATTAATGTTGGATCATATTAAAGAAGTTCTGTATTAAAATCACAAATGAGTTTGATTCCCCAGAGTTTAAATTCCAGGGTATTACTAATTAAGAGGTCTCTTGGTTTTTGGTACTGTTTCTCTCCCTCTATGTGTGAAACTTGCAAGCTGCTAATTGTGTTAGTACATTCTAAGACAGAGTCTGTTCTCAAAGCAATTCTTTGTAACAACAACTACTCACACAGAGAGAGACTCAAAAGCAATACTCTCTAACAATAGAAACAGCACCCAGAGACTCCCCACCCTTTTGTTGTATTCATCTCGCTTTGTTAACAATTGTGATTAAAATAGAGATAGAGGATGTATGTGGATGGATGCTTGATGTGGATAATAACTGAATGATCGGGGAGGTGCCAGCCTAAGAATGCAGTGTCCATCGGCTGAAGAAGGCGTCAAGTGGAAATAACCAGAGGACCCCGGGAAGGCAGACTGGAATCCACCCAACAGCCTCAAGAACGGGAGAACCAAAGAACAAGATAACATCTGGCAGCACGGAGCTGTCAGGAATGTGACATCTGCTGATAGATTCAGTAACAGCATGATGAAGCAATTCCCATAGACTGGCATAGGAAGAAATTCCTATAAAAATGGACTCTAGAAAGTGAGAACGTTGGGGTCTGATTCTGCAAGCCAACTTCCAGGAGCATCAGATGTACATCTGACAAGGCCCTGCTCCCTCCTCATGTCCAGGCCACCTGGCCAGTGGCTTGGCATAAGCAACTCTAAGGCTGGTAACTATGATAACAACCTTGCAGAACCTGTGTGTGTGTGTGTGCATGAATGAATGTGTGAATAAATATGAGACTGAATGGAATGTTATAGCTATAACTAACTGCTTACTCTGATTCTTTCTATATTCACAATAAATGTGGTATTTTGCCTTTTCCACTTTAATAAGATCCTGCTGGTTTTTATTTTATTGGTATAACATTAAGATAGCCCATGTTAGTGCATTGTGATCCATAATGGAGATTTTGTAATAGCAGACTGCTCATATATTCAGTTGAGTTCTCTTTTCTAATTTGTTCAAAACCCCAAACAAATACAATATTTTGAATGGAAAATTTGTTGTAACTAACGCAAAACCATATTAAAAATATCTAGCTGCCTGGGTTAAAGATCCACTGCAATGGAAGAGAAAAGAAAACAATGTAATGCAGGGGTGGAGAGGATAAGAACTGGTAATGAATACAATGAAATCCTCAGAGAGTCCTTAAAGATTTGCCACTACTTCTACAGCTGTGCATAAGGGAGGAATTTGTGGGAAATGCTACTTTACTACCATATACATCCACAGGCAGTCTCAACTGCCCACTGGAACCAATTTGTATATTGGGAATAAGATGAAAATTCACCAACATAAAAAACTCAGAAAGTTTGGACTTGAAAATAACAGTAAGTCTGTAATAGACAATTTTGAAAGTACTGGAATTCTAATAATTGTGCATCTTTGAAAATATCTAATGTAATGTGCCAGATTATCCCTCATGTAACTCAGAAGTCAGAGTTTTACCAGGGATGATTTGGCTCCATATGTCTAGAAAGTCAGGATTTACCTTTTACAAGTACATTGCAGAGAAACATGCCATCTGAGAAAGAGACGGAAAAACACAAGAAAGCCTCAGATCAAAAGATAATCTTACTTCCAAGAAGAAAATAGGATCTTTAAGCTCTGGGGAGCTGAGAATACCCAGGGGTTGATATATGGTCATATTTACTGCCACAGGTCTGTATTCTGTGAGCAAGTGAAAATGGAATTGTAAGAAGTGAGATGACAGTTCCGTATCTCTATCATATTCATCTTAAAGTGCAGTAATATACGATATAGATATGATTTTATTTCTGCTAGTAGCTCTGGACATACTCAGGCTTGTGAGTATCTCTGTCTACATGACCATAAAAATAGGATAAGTTAAAAAAGGGCTTTGAGAAGGCACGAAAAGCTTGATGAAACATGGCTGCCAAAAGGAAAGAGATGAATACCTGGTAGCAGACTCACACACATAATGAGCTATGAGATGATGCAGAAATTTAATGCCCATTATGCATTATTTAATGCACATTATTTAATTGACACATATTGTAAAATGGCAAGGCCTAGTGTTACCAGATGTGCCTGTTACTTTGGGGTATACTCATTTATTAGGTTTACTTTTCTGGGGGAGAGGGATTCTGTAATTCTATCAATGTACTGCTTGTGTCACTTTGTGTTTTCATATGGAGCTCAACTTCTCCTTTCTGCAAGTCCCCTCCCTATGGAGTTATCCTGCAGGACCTAGGTTCCCCAGGGTTGGGTTCCTCCAGCCCCAGAACTGGATGTACACACACACACACACACATTAACAGAGCAAGTCTGAGTGGACCGGGTCAATCAGCACTTTCAAGCTGACCCCTTATATGTCCCTGGGCTCAGTGGGCTAAGCCAAGTAGCACTTTCAAGCTGCCACCCTTATGTGCCACGGGTACCGCACTGGAATAGAGTAAGCCTGAGCAGGCTGGGTCAAACAGCAGTTCCAGGCTGCCACCGTTATGTGCCCCTGGACTCAGCGGACTGGGTCAAGCAGCACTTTCAAGCTGCCACCCTCGTATGTCACAGGTTCAGCATGTCCCTATCCCCACTTTCGCGTTACTATTGTACTGGTAGTAACCCACTTGATGAGCAAACCCCACAGTATTTTGGGGGGCTACAGGGATCTTTAGCTTAGGTAAGAGAAGCATTGCTGCAGAGTAAATGGGAAAGCTAAAAACACAAAAGAGTAAAGTTCAGAGAGAGAGAGGGAAGCAACCAGCTTAACCATAAAAGTTATTTATTGACTAATATTGATAACTACACAAGGAGAGCCTAAACTAACATAACAGTTACATTATTAAAGGTTACAAAAGTCATATATAGAAAAGCTGAGGTAGAAAAGAAAACAGAGAGAGAGAGAGAGAGAGAGCTGGGATCTCACCAATCCATGAAGCTTGAACTGGTCAGGGTTCCCAGGTGAAGGCGGTAGCTCAAGATCCTGAGTGCTGGAGACAGGCAGATCCCCCAGCTTGATCAGTCAGGAGAAGATGAAATCCCAATGGAACTGATGCAGAGTTTAGATCCATGTATCAGAACACTTACTGGAGTGTGGGTAGTGTTTTTTGTAGAGAAACAACAATGGTTCAAGGGAGAACACTAGATTTGTTTATGGGTAAACTTATGACTCAAGAGTTTTCTTTAGGCTAGATAATAGGAGCTGATCACTCTTGGCTAAGGGTGGTGTTCCTTCCAGGGAGCAATAAAGTTGAAGAGAAATCATAAGTAGAGATATAGATTTTTTTCAGTGTGCACCCCCCAGTTCTGACCATTTCTCAACATATTAGATAATCTTCATAAAACAGCTTTGTATTCCCTTTGTTCCTTTTGTGGGAAATTCTATCTATAAAGCTGTGCATTCACAGTGTTATAGTAATATTACATCAACACCAATACCCTGAAAAGGAAATGTTTATAAATCCTCCCATTTTAATTCCATAGTACTTTGATCATGTAAGAACATTAGGAATCTTAAGATATCATAAAGGCCAGTAGGCCAAGAAAACCTATTTATTAGTGTTAAAAAAAGACACAAATAAGCACCTTATTAATAAAATAAACATGAAATGCAGATTTGTCATATACCATATATACTCGTTCATTAGCCCATTCGTTTATAAGCTGACTCCCCAAGATGGATAGGTAAAAATAGTAAAAACTGTATGACGCTTTCATAAGCGGACCCTATATTTCAGGGGCTGGCAAACTTTGGCTCCCGGCCCGTCAGGGTAAGCTGCTGGCAGGTCGGGACGTTTTGTTTACCTGGAGTATTCACAGGCACAGAGCCCCTCAGCTCCCAGTGGCCACAGTTTGCCGTTCCCAGCCAATGGAAGCTGCGGGAAGTGGCACCACTTTCTCCAGCTCCCATTGGCTGGGAACTGCAAACCTCAGCCACTGGGAGCTGAGGGGCTCTGTGCCTGCAGACGCCCCAAGTAAACAAAACATCCCGACCCGCCAGCAGCTTACCCTGACAGGCCAGGTGCCAAAGTTTGCCAACGCCTGCTATGTTTTAAAAGCTGGTGTCACAAGAAACACTCAGAAGTTTTGCTAGAATTATTTTAATGTAATCTAACGAAAAACCTGTTGTTGTTATAATAATAACTTAACAAATATGTATTCATTTTCAAAATTACAGTCAATATTTAAAATCAGTAAATTCATATTTAAAACAAGTAACTTAGAACAATATGAGACTTTAAAAAGTCTTAAAATCCTTCAAAGTTTGAATCAGTCTCTGATTCACCAAACAGTTCATTAAACTTGGCTTCAGTCACAGCTGCACCTACATTGTCATCGTAGATGTCCGCAGTGTCGTCTTCAGACTCAGATTCCTTCTCATCATCAACCTCTGTTGTGCCATCATCAAATATGGCATCATCTTCTGACCCATTGAGTGCATTGCTGATACAGCATTTCCTAAATGATTTTTTTATCATTTCTGAGAGAATGAATAGCCACGTGTCCTTGATCCACTGGGCGACCAGATTGATTTTGGGCTTCATAAGATTCCTGCCTTTTGTCAACTTCACCATGCCTGAGCACATCCATTCAGACCACATTTTGTGTAGCCTGCCTTTAAAGGGTTTGTTCAGACAGACATCAAGTGGTTGTAGAACTGAAGTTAAGCCTCCAGGTATTACAGCCAAAGTAGTTTTCATATTTTTGGCCACATTTTTCATGTCACCCATCTTGTGTGCCCTGAACATGTCCCAAACAAGCATAGCAGATTTCTTGAAAAGTGCTCCTGGTCTCTTATTCCACACTTTTTACAGCCATTCAATAGTCCCACTTTCATCCATCCATCCCCTTTCGTGTGCACGTAGGATGACACCAGCAGGAAATTTCATGTTTTTAGGCCAGGGTTTTCTTTTAAAAATAACAACAGGAGGGAGCTTTGATTTGTTTACCAAACACAATAAAACCACCATAAAATGGATTTTTTCATGGCCAGTGGTTTTAATTAAAACTGTTTTTTCACCAACACTGGTTACCGTTCTCTGCTTGGGAGATTGAATGCCATCAGTGTTTTGTCCATATTTCCTATTTGTGACAGTTCAAATGCATATTCCTTTCAATATTTTATAATAAACCTTTGGAAAGATTCAATTTTTTCTTCCAGAACTCTCGGCAGTTTTTGCACTATCTTTGTTCGCTGACGAAGACAGAGACTATGATCGTTCATGAAGCAAGTACACCAACCCCCTGATGCGACAAACATTGATGGCTTTACTGACTTGTATTTGTCGTCTTTCGACATTTGCCGAGCACATAGACGAATTCCAATTCTAGTGATGACATACCCATTTTGTCGACATTCAACAACCCAATTATTAAGATCTTTCTCCAGCTCAGGAAATGAAGTGCACCTCGGACATTTTTTCTTGCTTCTTGGCATGTCTTTTAGTGTTGTTTTATTTTTTCGCCATTCTCTTACTTGCTTCTCATTGATACAGAATTCACGAGCAGTGGTGCAATTATTGTTTGCTTCTGTATATTCAACAACTTTAAGTTTGAATGCTGCATGATAGGCAGACCTTTCTCTTTTGATTTCACTATTGTTCATTTTAAATACTAGTATGAAAATAGATCATTATTATTATTGTAATTATAAATTTTGTAGGACTTTATATAGGAATGTCACCTGCTTTATCACTGTGAAATTATTATTGTTCTTTGTTTATTTCAAAGCAGCCCTTTAGATTGGCATGTCTGTGGGGATAACAGGCTATTTCAATTTTATTAGAGATTCCATCGATTCTGCACATTATATTTTCATATGGGCTCAAGACTTATGAGGTCCACTGGTAGAAATGCATGAAGAGATCAAATTACACAGTAGTGGACTGACACCAGTGCTATAGTACTATTGTTCATTGTATTTTTCTGATTGGCTTGTAAGGCGTAGCATTTTGTGAAATGCAGGGTTCAAATGTCATGCAGATCTGCAGCACTGCTCTGTTAGTATTCCTTTCAAGCCGATGTAGTCCACTAAATAAAGCCTTTGCAACTTTAAAAGGCTGCAGTATTGACATCAATAAATGGGTCAGCAATCTTTGGCTCCCGGCCTGTCAGGATAAGCTGCTGGCAGGTTGGGATGTTTTGTTTACCTGGAGCATCTGCAGGTATGGAGCCCCTCAGCTCCCTGTGGCAGTGGTTCGCTGGGAACGGCGAACTGCGGCCACAGGGAGCTGAGGGGCTCCATGCCTGCAGACGCTCCAGGTAAACAAAACAACAATACCTTACTTTATACATTTTATTTTGTTTTATACATCCATTAGCACCTAACTCAATTACTTTTTTACTAACACCAGCCTCTGTCCCAGTGTCATCCATCTCCCTCCCAACAGTGAAATCCTTTATTCACACAAATGAATTACTCACTAGATATGGAACTGATTAAAGCATGCAGGCTCCCAGTGGCTGGTAAGGTATGTCTCTGTTGGGAAAAAGGCAGCTGGGAGACTAAGGGAGTTAGCCAGGTGGTTCTCTGTAAAGAAGAACCAGCAATGGGAGGAACACGGCATGTCACCAACACCACTGCTAGCTCTTCCTGTGCCTGGACCTGTGGGTCCCCCTGCCAGACAAGCATCATGACCCTGGAGGCTTCCACCCAGATCCTGGTCTTGACTAGCTGGAAATGCAGCCTGCATGTCCATGCTGACAAAAGGCAGGCAGGGGGAACTAGCCAGTATGAGAGGTGTCTGTTGGTGGAGTCCCTTAAGAAGCAGTTATGAAAGCTCCAAGAGGAGATGGCTCATCAGTGTAACATCTGGAAATGTGAGGATGTCATCGACAGAATGCAAGTGGAAACCTCTGGCATGGAGGATGCTAGCCAGCTTTAGATGAATACAGCAGCACCAGAAAAGGAAGAACTGGCTGTTATATGGCAAGGATACTTGCTCCTGGCACCTTGGGCAGTAGAGAGTGCTCCACACTGGTTCCCCAGCCACAAAAGAACAAGTATGCTGCACTGGCAACAGGAGGTGAGGAGCAAACCCAAGGACTGAGGAGGAAGAGACACCTTCCCCCAAGGCTCAGAGACTTACGGTCACTACACCCAGGAGGAGGAGTTGTAGTGTGCTGTTGTTTGGGAACTCCCTTCCGAGGGGGACAGAGGCCTGATGATCTGATTTGGTGTCCTGATAGGCATGCTGACTGCCTAGAGCCCACACCCGAGATGTTATGGAAAGGTTGCCGAGGCTCATCCAGCCTTCTGATTACCACCCCAAGCGGCTCATCCATGTGGGCTCTAATGAAACTACCAGGTATTAACCTGAGCAGATCAGCAGTGACTACAGGGCTCTGGGAGTAAGGTGAAGGAGTCAGAGGCACAGGCTGCATTCTCATCCATCCTCCCAGTTATGGGTAAGGGCCCAGACAGAGACGCGCAAATCCTAGAGATGCATGATTGTGCTGTTGGTCTCAACAAGAAGGTTTTGACTTCATTCACCAAGGGATGCTGTTTTGGCAAGAATGTCTTTGGGGAAGGCATGGGATTTACCTGACCAAGTAGTGGAGAAGCATCTTCACTCACTGACTCACCAACCTAGTGAGGAGGTCTTTAAGTTAGGCTGAAAGGGGGCAGGTGGAAAAACCACACAGTTAAGCATAAAAAAAGGCAACCGTAAGTGAGGGCAAGACACTGGAGTGGAACATGGAAATTTACAATAGGGTCACAGGAGCAATAAGAGGGAAATCAGTGGGGGAAATCTACTCATCATCTTAGATATTCATAGAGAAATGCAAGAAGTATGCAGAATGAACAGGAAGAACTGGAAATATTAGTCCATAAGTTAAATTATGACTTAGGTGTCATCTCAGAGACTAAGTGTGATAAATTTCCTGACTGGAATATTGGTATAGAGGTCCATAGCTTGTTCAGGAAGGACAAGCAGGATAAAAAGGGAGGAGGTGTTGCATTATACATCAAAAATATATACACCTGTGTAGAGATCCAGAAGAAGGTGAGAGGCAGACCACTTGAAAGTCTCTGGGTAAAGATAAAAGGGGTAAAAAATAAGGATGGCATCATGGTAGGGATCTACTATAAACCAACAAATCAGGCAGAAGTGGTGGATGAGGCATTTCTACCACAAATAACAGAAATATCCAAAACACAAGACCTGATAGAAATGGGGTATTTTATCTACCCAGACAGCTGTTGGAAAAGTAATTTGGCAAACCACAAAATTTCCATTAAGTTATTTGAATGCATTGGGGACAATTTGTTTCAGAAACTCGAGGAAGTAAGAAGGGGGACAGCCATTTTAGATTTTATTCTGACCAACAGTGATGAATTGGTAGTGAATTTGATGATGGAAGGCAATTTGGATGAAAATGATCATGAAATGATAGATTTCATTATTCTAAGGAAAGGAAGGAGAGCAGCAGAATAAGAACAATCAACTTTAGAAATTGCGATGTGTCCAGAGAAGATCAGCAAAAAAGATAAAAGGTCTAGAAAACAAACAAGGCCTATGATGGAAGATTCTAAAAACTGGGTTTATTTAATCTGGAGAAGAGAAGACTGAGAGAGAGCATGATAACAGTTTTCAAGTACATAAAAGGTTGTTACAAAGAGGAGGGGAAAAATAAATCTTTCCACAGTTGAAGAGTCTTTTCCCCACAGTGATTCCAGGCAGGGTGGGAGACACTGAGTCCTCCAGGTGCACAGTGTTTTCCTAAGGCTTAGCCTACCACTTAAATTGTCCTTGATACATTTCTCCATGCTCAAGAGATGCAACTTAGCAAAGCAAAGGATATTCTTAGCTAAATACACATACTCTGTCTTCTTACCAAGACAGTGAGTAAACATGCTGCTATGTCAATTCTGGGAAGGCTACAGACTCCTTAAATAATTGAACTGTTTCCAAAATCTCTTTTTTTAAAAAAAAAATCTCACATTGTCACTTTGCAGTTATATTTTAGTAGCCCTTTCAGTGAATGGAGTGTTTAGATGGGTTTGGTAACTGCAAGAATTCTTGGCTTATAGTTAGGGGGCTGTCAGGGATTTGTTAAGAATCTGCTCTTCTCCACCCTATCTTTGGTGTATGGTAACAGAATAGGGTTATATGCTAGTTCCCCGCTTTTCAGATCAGGCTGCAGGGTCATCCCTGTCCCACTTCCCCTTTTCCTCTATGGGAACGAATCTGGTTCTCTCCTCCAGCAGTTGCTGCCAACCAGAATAAATACACAGAACCACACCATGACTGAAGTCCCTACAGCCATAATCATGGTGGCACTCTATGCTCCCACACAGCACATCTGTTCTGACTGGCAATATTTTCTGGAGGTGGGAATTGGCATGCAATGATGGTGATGCTATTATCACTGTGGCTGTGTCCCCAAGCAGTTTCCAGAGTTACAGCAGCAGAAGAAATTGCACAGTGAGAAAGAACACTTCCAAATAATTATATCCTGCCATTCTGTTGTTTCTGTCACTTCATTTTTATAATGACTTCTCTGGCTTTCCCATCTCATTGCTGCTCATCCATCTGATTTCAAACACACACACACACACACAAACACACATACACACACAAAGAAAGAGAGAGAGAGAGAGAGAGAGAGAGTTTGCACATGATTATACATAACAAATCACGAGAAAAGAAGATAATTAGTTTAGACAAAAATAACTTCCAATGACAAAGGATTAAAAAAACAGTAGAATAAATAGCACTGAAGTCTCACTGGGGTTGACAAATTACATTATAAAATAACACTCTGAGGCCAATTTATAAACTACTGTAATGTTAAATAGTTTTTGAAAGACAATGGCCCAAAGCCACAGTCAACAAGAATATTATTAATTACTCAAATTCTACAGTCTTGTATTATTATGTGGTCTAAAACCTCAGACACAGTTCAGCAGACAGTTGATTAGCCTGGCACAAGAGCCCATACTTGGAAAGGTTGCAATGCTTTCTAGGACCTTTATTAGAAGAAGATGAACTTATAGCTAAATGATTGATAAAGAGGTGGATTTGATGAATATTTTTGTAACAGGTGCTGTGAAAGTTCTGGAAACCTAGTTCTGGAAAGTACATACTTTCAAATGATTTTGAAACTTCATGTTGTGCCAACAGCTAACCTATTGACTGCCCAATCTTCCTGGGCCTTATTCTACCATCCCTATTTACTCTGAATGGTGCTGTGCTCTCAGATTAGTCCTATTGACTTCTGGGCATAGAACCAAGCCCAGAAGTAGGGAGCCACCACCAGATATTTTATAGCTCCTACTGGGTGCAGCTAATAATTCAGCTCCCCCTGATCAAGCTTGAAGTGATGCATTCCTTGTGTGGGTGTTTGTTTTAATGAATACTGCATGCCTGAATACATTACCTGGAATTGCTTTCCATACTAAATGTAGTAACCAGGAGGTTCACAGAATCATAGAATCATAGAATATCAGGGTTGGAAGGGACCTCAGGAGGTCATCTAGTCCAACCCCCTGCTCAAAGTAGGACCGATCCCCGACTAAATCATCCCAGCCAGGGCTTTGTCAAGCCTGACCTTAAAAACTTCTAGGGAAGGAGATTCCACCACCTCCCTAGGTAACACATTCCAGTGTTTCACCACCCTCATAGTGAAAAAGTTTTTCCTAATATCCAACCTAAACCTCCCCCACTGCAACTTGAGACCATTAGTCCTTGTTCTGTCATCAGCTACCACTGAGAACAGTCTAGAGCCATCCTCTTTGGAACCCCCTTTCAGGTAGTTGAAAGCAGCTATCAAATCCCCCCTCATTCTTCTCTTCTGAAGACTAAATATCCCCAGTTCCCTCAGCCTCTCCTCATAAGTCATGTGTTCCAGTCCCCTAATCATTTTTGTTGCCCTCCGCTGGACTCTTTCCAATTTTTCCACATCCTTCTTGTAGTGTGGGACCCAAAACTGGACACAGTACTCCAGATGAGGCCTCACCAGTGTCAAATAGAGGGGAATGATCACGTCCCTCGATCTGCTGGCAATGGCCCTACTTATACATCCCAAAATGCCATTGGCCTTCTTCGCAACAAGGGCACACTGTTGACTCATATCCAGCTTCTCGTCCACTGTAACCCTTAGGTCCTTTTCGGCAGAAAAGATTACACTTTGGGAGATGAATATAGATTAGTGCAGAATGTTCAGTACAGAAAGTTTTATCCTCAATTGTAAAGAAAAGTTAGCAAATCAAATGAGATTATTAAACAGGGGAATGTGATTTTAATTCCCTGTAACCCAACCACTCTGCCGCCTTCAAAATAAAGTAACTATTGTTTTGAAACCATGAATTCTTTCTTTATTAATTAAAAAAAATGAGATAGCGGACAAGGGAGCCTGGGTGGGGTGGGGTAAGGTCTGACTGCCCTTGCCCAATGGATCAGGTACCCAGTTTTTATGTGGGTCAACAGGAGATGGCCTTTGAGTATGCAATCAAGAGAAACTTGAAACCACAATCTTCAAGATTGTAGTCATAGTCAAGTGCCTTAACCTCTCAGCCACTGCACCTCTATAACCATTAGCCTCAGTTCCCATTATTTTCACTGGAAACTGAGGAGTCTTTGCACATCCCTCAAGATGCTGAGGATCAGACAAGATCAGGCACCCTGTGTATTTCATCTAAGTATCAATTTCAATAGCTCAGATGATTTATGGAATTATTTAAATACAATTGGAAAATAATTATCATGCCTGAATTTGAAAATAGAAGAATAAATGAGATGGATTTATTTCTATGGCTGTCTATTGATTGTGGTATAACTGTACACAGTTAAGGATTAAATAGTATACTGAGATTGCTAATTGATCACAAAATGTATCAGAAATGTATACAGGATTTACAAGGTGCTTGGGACTGAAGCAACTATGCTTGGGAATGAAGGGGGAAATGAATTTGCCATGAATAAGGCTGCTGCTCTCCATTGAAATGTGTAAGCCTAATGCTGATGAAAACCCCACTCAAGCAGTACAGCTACAATATAAAGATTAAAGTCACATGGTACAATAAAGCACTCGGTGTCATGGTTCATGTATTTAGATTACTATTGTTGGGAAAAAGCTGAAAATATGATGAAAAATATGCTAGGTAATGAACTATGTGTTATAGTAGATTGTCTGAATAGTTAGGGACAAAAAAGGATTTTGCAGAGACCTTGTTAGAAGAAAGAGAGTACTTAAAAATATTTTTAAAGGGTTTGCAGCGCTAATGTGGGACCTTGCCTACACAATACCAGAGTGCAAACGTTGTTTGAGGTCATGTCTAATTTTTATAGGAAGGTACAAATTGGAAATATTGTGTTGTCTAGGTTATTCAATGTGTCTTCTCTTTTCTTTGTTTGTCTTTGAACTTGCAAGCAATTGAGGCCAGGGGCAGTCTTTCTTTTATCACTTGCAAAGCACAGAACAATCGCTGGTTCGTACAAAGTAACAAATAGTTGTAACATAGTAGAATGTGCACAGGGAAAGTTATAGTTGGCACCGGAGCCCTGCAACCTGATCCAAACCCAGCAGGACCCAGATTCAAGAGTTGGAGTCAGGTCAGGTGGGAAAAACAACTGGATCCATTTGGTGATGGTTTGGGTCTCCTCCTCATGCCCATGGGATTGGCGAGGTCGTGATTGTGTGCCTCTATTCTACCAGCTCCTGCCCCTACACTGTGTGTGCTGTGGAATGAGCATGCCGAGGAGTTGCAACACCTCTCCCTCTGCAGAACGTACCAGACAGCAGGGCACACACAGCCACTGGGGCACCCCTATAGGCATGAGGAGGAGGCCCAACTTCAGGGACAGGTGGTGGTGCTGCCTCAGGTTTGGGGAAATGGTTGGGTTACAAACATGGGCATAGATTGGGGAGGATGGGGGGCATTGCCCCTCCAAACAGAGGTGAGACATGGGCGGCATAAGGGGTTATAGTCCACTGCCTCCTCTCCCCTACAATTTCTGCAAGCACAGAGCTGCCAAGGGCTTGCTCTGCTCGGCCTGCTGGGGGGTGGGACTCCGGTTGTTCCCACACTGCTCCTCACCCCCAGCACGTTTCCAGCTCACTCAGCCCCTCTCCCTGCAAGTCAGGCCCAGGCAGGGAGTGGAGAGGATGGGACCGAGCAGCATCTCCTGTCAGGTGAGGGAGAGTGGCCACTCCAGCTCACTGACTGTAGAGTTGGATGCCACTACCTGGGTCCTAGTGCTGGTGAACTTCCCCTTCTATGTGTGCTGGGTTCTCTACATGGCCACCATCCTGTTTTCTGTTACAATGGTGAGTGTCTGTGGTGGAGCAGGGTGGGGCGGGGGAGAAGGAGAGGGGGAGGTAGTGGAAAGAGAATGGGGTGGGGAAAGGGACAGGGGAAAGGGTATGTGGGATGGAGGGGAGGGAGATGGGCACGGGACAGTGGTGAGAGGAAGGGGGAGGGGATGGGGCAAAGGGCAGCGAAGAAGGGGGATGGGATGGGGAAGAAATGGGAATAGGGGATGTGGGAAGGAAGCAGGAGCCCAGCATGTGGCATCCCCTCAGCAACAGCAGCAGCTGGGGCTCCCCAGTTAAGTAGGCCCACCCCGCCCTCATCACTGGCAGCCCAGATACAAGGGACACACATGTGTACACAGACCCCTCCCCCTCTCCACACCCTTCCCCCCAATATAGCAGTCAAGCTACGCTTATGGTCAGAAAATAACTCGACCCTGTTTGGCTCTGGTTGGGTGGGTTTGGTCCAGTTGAGGTCTGATCAGGCCTACAAAATAGTCCTAGAAGATTTCTAGTTGGCACTCTCCTCCTTGCAGAACTGCTGCTTGATCAGGGAAACCGGGCAAGAAAAAGTGTCGGAGAAAACCATTGTTATTGCTTTAGGCCCAGTCTAGCAAACAATGCTTAATTTTATCCATGAGAAGCTCCATTGAACTCAATGGGTATACTGACCACTGAACTCAGTGGGACTACCCAAGTGTGTAAAGTTATATATATGCATGCTCGCTGATTCGCTGCCTTAGAATGTTACTATATAGTTATTTTACATTGTGTCAGATTGCCCACAATCAAACCATGTGGTGTTAGACTTGTGAACATGTTCATTTTATGTGTGCATTATTTTACAGTATATATTTCTAGTACAGTTTCTTAAGAACTCAAAAAATGTGTTAACTTCACTTGTGGTTTAAATTATTTAGTGTGGTGGAAAAATTTAACCATGTGTTGTGTTTGGATCAGAAACAAGCCCAAGGCTTTGTTATTGATTAAAAGCACAGGGGGGTAACAGCTCTAAGTAGCTGCCCCCCGATGCAAAGCACACACAGCTTTTTAAAGCTTAAAAGCACAGACAAATTACACATACTTTTGTCTTAATTACCTTATTTGGAATATAGCAAAACAAGCTTTTCCTGTTATCGACAGGTGTTTGTTTGCGGTTAACGTTTCTTAAGCTGTGCTGCAGCAATTGCCTTACAATAGAATTTGCCACACTCTCTTCTTATGCTTCATATACACAGTTAGCTTGACCAAAGTTTTAGGCCTACTTGGGTCCACTGAATTTTTCCTCCACATTAGGTATGATTAAAATTTAAATATCAATAAGGGTCACAGTGTTGTTTCTTGACTTTAGCAAAGCTTTTGACACTGTCTCCCACAGTATTCTTGCCAGCAAGTTAAAGAAGGATGGGCTGGATGAATGCACTATAAGATGGGTAGAAAGTTGGCTAGATTGTCGGGCTCAGCGGATAGTGATCAATGGCTCCAAGTCTAGTTGGCAGCCAGTATCAAGCGGAGTGCCCCAAGAGCCAGTCCTGGGGTCGGTTTTGTTTAATATCTTCATAAATGATCTGGAGGATGGTGTGGATTGCACCCTCAGCAAGTTTGCAGATGACACTAAACTGGGAGAAGTCGTAGATACGCTGGAGGGTAGGGATAGGATACAAAGGGACCTAGACAAACTGGAGGATTGGGCCAAAAGAAATCTGATGAGGTTCAATAAGGACAAGTGCAGAGTCCTGCACTTAGGACGGAAGAATCCAATGTACCATTACAGACTACGGACCGAATGGCTAGGCAGCAGTTCTGCAGAAAAGGACCTAGGGGTTACAGTGGACGAGAAGCTAGATATGAGTCAACAGTGTGCCCTTGTTGCCAAGAAGGCCAATGGCATTTTAGGATGTATAAGTAGGGGCATTGCCAGCAGATTGAGGGACGTGATCGTTCCCCTCTATTTGACATTGGTGAGGCCTCATCTGGAGTACTGTGTCCAGTTTTGGGCCCCATACTACAAGAAGGATGTGGAAAAATTGGAGAGAGTCCAGCTGAGGGCAACAAAAATGATTAGGGGACTGGAACATATGACTTATGAGGAGAGGCTGAGGGAACTGGGATTGTTTAGTCTACAGAAGAGAAAGAATGAGGGGGGATTTGATAGCTGCTTTCAACTACCTGAAAGGGAGTTCCAAAGAGGATGGATCTAGACTATTTTCAGTGGTAGTGGATAACAGGACAAGGAGTAATGGTCTCAAGTTGCAGTGGGGAAGGTTTAGGTTTCTATATTAGGAAAAACTTTTTCACTCGGAGGGTGGTGAAGCACTGGAATGCGTTACCTAGGGAGGTGGTGGAATCTCCTTCCTTAGAAGTTTTTAAGGTCAGGCTTGACAAAGCCCTGGCTGGGATGATTTAATTGGGGATCAGTCCTGCTTTGAGCAGGGGGTTGGACTAGATGACCTCCTGAGGTCCCTTCCAACCCTGATATTCTATGATTCTATGATTCAGTGAATCTAATTTGAACATGGACAGTGGGTGAACTAGCAGCTGGGGGAGGCTAGCCCCTGCCCCCTCCCCTTCTACTTGAGGCCCCACCACTTCCCCTCCCATTGTGCCCCCTCCCACATTGGAGCCCTGAGTGGCAGAAGCCCACCGCAGCCACTACCCCCCTCCCACACACCTCTCAGGCCAGCACCCCTGACCTCAGCCCTAGCCTCCCCAAGTTCTGGCAGCAGGCCAGCCTGGGCCACAAAAGAGTGGGAACTCACAGGCACTCCTGGGGGCAGAGCCACACTGGGCTTCTTTGTGGAGGCTCAGCCTCCCCCAGCCTATGATACCCATGAATCACCTATGAATTGAAACCATTAAAAAGATAGGTTCACTGGGGAAGGAGACCAAAGCCCTGAGGTAAGTGGGGACGTGGGTTACCGGGAGGAAGCATAAGCAGGAGAGCGCAAGAGGGGAGGGCTCCTGCCTCATACTGAGAAAGAGGGGCAATCAGCGAGTTATCTTAAGTGCCTATACACAAATGCAAGACGCCTGGGAAACAAGCAGGGAGAACTGGAAGTCCTGGCACAGTCAAGGAATTACGATGTGATTAGAATAACAGAGACTTGGTGGGACAACTCACATCACTGGAGTACTGTCATGGATGGATATAAACTGTTCAGGAAGGACAGGCAGGGCAGAAAAGGTGAGGGAGTTGTAGTGTATGTAAGAGAGCAGTATGACTGTTCAGAGCTCTGGTATGAAACCGCAGAAAAACCTGAGAGTTTCTGGATTAAGTTTAGAATCATGAGCAACAAGGGTGATGTTGTGGTGGGAGTCTGCTATAGACCACCGGACCAGGGGGATGAGGTGGAGGAGGCTTTCTTCCAGCAACTAATGGAAGTTACTAGATTGCAGGCCCTGGTTCTCATGGGAGACTTCAATCACCCTGATATCTGCTGGGAGAGCAATACAGCGGTGCACAGACAATCCAGGAAGTTTTTGGAAAGTGTAGGGGACAATTTCCTGGTGCAAGTGCTGGAGGAACCAACTAGGGGTAGAGCTCTTCTTGACCTGCTGCTCACAAACCGGGAAGAATTAGTAGGGGAAGCAAAAGTGGATGGGAACCTGGGAGGCAGTGATTATGAGATGGCCAAGTTCAGGAGCAGCAGAATACAGACCCTGAACTTCAGAAAAGCAGACTTTGACTCCCTCAGGGAACTGATGGGCAGGATCCCCTGGGAGAATAACATGAGGTAGAAAGGAGTCCAGGAGAGCTGGCTGTATTTTAAAGAATGCTTATTGAGGTTACAGGGACAAACCATCCCGATGTGTAGAAAGAATAGTAAATATGGCAGGCGACCAGCTTGGCTTTACAGTGAAATCCTTGCTGATCTTGAACACAAAAAAGAAGCTTACAAGTGGAAGATTGGACAAATGACCAGGGAAGAGTATAAAAATATTGCTCAGGCATGCAGGAGTGAAATCAGAAAGGCCAAATCACACTTGGAGTTGCAGCTAGCAAGAGATGTTAAGAGTAACAAGAAGGGTTTCTTCAGGTATGTTAGCAACAAGAAGAAAGTCAAGGAAAGTGTGGGCCCCTTACTGAATGAGGGAGGCAACCTAGTAACAGAAGATGTGGAAAAAGCTAGTGTACTCAATACTTTTTTTGCCTCTGTATTCACGAACAAGGTCAGCTCCCAGACTACTGACCGGACAGCACAGCATGGGGAGGAGGTGACCAGCCCTCTGTGGAGAAAGAAGTGGTTTGGAGCAGGGAGTTGGACTAGATGACCTCCTGAGGTCCCTTCCAACCCTGATATTTTATGATTCTATGAAAAGGCAATTACTAAACAGATCACTTTCATGCTTTTAGCAGGGGGTTGGACTAGATGACCTGAGGTCTCTTCCAATGGTAAAATTCTGTGATAATACCTTAATAAACAAAGTTGTGACTGGTGTGCATGAAGGTGCATATTTTGAAATAAGAAAAGGAGTACTTGTGGCACCTTAGAGACTAACCATTTTATTTGAGCATAAGCTTTCATGAGCTACAGCTCACTTCATCGGATGCATAAAAGTGGAAAATGCAGTGAGGATGTTTTTATACACACAGATCATGAAAAAATGGGTGTTTATCACTTCAAAAGGTTTTCTCTCCCCCCACCCCACTCTCCTGCTGGTAATGGCTTTTCTAAAGTGATCACTCTCCTTACAATGCGTATGATAATCAAGGTGGGCCATTTCCAGCACAAATCCAGGGTTTAACAAGAACGTCTGAGGAACGGGGGGGAAGAGTAGGAAAAAACAAGGGGAAATAAGTTACCTTGCATAATGACTTAGCCACTCCCAGTCTCTATTCAAGCCTAGGTTAATTGTATCCAATTTGCAAATGAATTCTAATTCAGCAGTCTCTCGTTGGAGTCTGTTTTCGAAGTTTTTTTGTTGAAGGATAGTCACTTTGAGATCAGAAATCGAGTGACCAGAGAGATTGAAGTGTTCTCCGACTGGTTTATGAATGTTATAATTCTTGACATCTGATTTGTGTCCATTTATTCTTTTACGTAGAGACTGTCTAGTTTGACCAATGTACATGGCAGAGGGGCATTGCTGGCACATGATGGCGTATATCACATTGGTAGATGTGCAGGTGAACGAGCCTCTGATAGTGTGGCTGATGTTATTAGGCCCTGTGATGGTGTCCCCTGAATAGATATGTGGGCACAGTTGGCAACGGGCTTTGTTGCAAGGATAGGTTCCGGGGTTAGTGGTTCTGTTGTGTGGTATGTAGTTGCTGGTGAGTATTTGCTTCAGGTTGGGGGGCTGTCTGTAGGCAAGGACTGGCCTGTCTCCCAAGATTTGTGAGAGTGATGGGTCGTCCTTCAGGATAGGTTGTAGATCCTTGATAATGCGTTGGAGAGGTTTTAGTTGGGGGCTGAAGGTGATGGCTAGCAGCGTTCTGTTATTTTCTTTGTTAGGCCTGTCCTGTAGTAGGTGACTTCTCGGTACTCTTCTGGCTCTGTCAATATGTTTCTTCACTTCAGCAGGTGGGTATTGTAGTTGTAAGAATGCTTGATAGAGATCTTGTAGGTGTTTGTCTCTGTTTGAGGGGTTGGAGCAAATGCAGTTGTATTGTAGAGCTTGGCTGTAGACAATGGACCGTGTGGTGTGGTCTGGGTGAAAGCTGGAGGCATGTAGGTAGGAATAGCGGTAAGTAGCTTTCCGATATAGGGTGGTGTTTATGTGACCATCGCTTATTAGCACCGTAGAATCCAAGAAGTGGATCTCTTCGGTGGACTGGTCCAGGCTGAGGTTGATGGTGGGATGGAAATTGTTGAAATCATGGTGGAATTCCTCAAGGGCTTCTTTTCCATGGGTCCAGATGATGAAGATGTCATCAATATAGCGCAAGTAGAGTAGGGGTATTAGGGGACGAGAGCTAAGGAAGCGTTGTTTTAAGTCAGCCATAAAAATGTTGGCATACTGTGGGGCCATGCGGGTACCCATAGCTGTGCCGCTGATTTGAAGGTATACATTGTCTCCAAATGTGAAATAGTTATGGGTGAGGACAAAGTCACAAAGTTCAGTCACCAGGTTTGCCGTGACACTATCGGGGATAGTGTTCCTGACGGCTTGTAGTCCATCTTTGTGTGGAATGTTGGTGTAGAGGGCTTCTACATCCATAGTGGCCAGGATGGTATCTCCAGGAAGATCACTGATGGACTGTGTAAATAAATGGACACAAATCAGATGTCAAGAATTGTAACATTCAAAAACCAGTCGGAGAACACTTCAATATCTTCCGTCACTCGATTACAAACCTAAAAGTTGCAATTCTTCAACAAAAAAACTTCAAAACCAGACTCCAAAGAGAGACTGCTGAATTGGAATTAATTTGCAAATTGGATACAATTAACTTAGGCTTGAATAAAGACTGGGAGTGGCTGTGTCATTACACAAAGTAAAACTATTTCCCCTTGTTTATTTCCCCTCCTACTGTTCTTGTAAAGTTCTGGAAATGACCCACCTTGATTATCACTACAAAAGGTTCCCTCCTGCCCCGCTCTCCTGCTGGTAATAGCTCACCTTTTCCTGATCACTCTTGTTACAGTCTGTATGGTAACACCCATTGTTTCATGTTCTCTGTGTATATAAAATCTCCCCACTATATTTTCCACTGTATGCATTCAATGAAGTGAGCTGTAGCTCACGAAAGCTTATGCTCTAATACATTTGTTAGTCTCTAAGGTGCCACAAGTACTCCTTTTCTTAATATGGAGGTTGTGTTTAAAACAAAAGCTCTCGTTCTTCAGGGGAGACCCAGCTTACATGCTCCTCTTGGAGAAAGTCAAGTATTAGATAGATATCTTTGTGTATTACAATCACATAAATTCATTCAGTAATTACTTAATTACAAGCTGTCAGAAAATGATTGAAGTTATTTATAATATATTTGTAATTATATAATTTGGCATAATTACAGTTATAAAATGATAATTGGATATACTTTCTTTTCTCAGTTTTCAAGAAAAAAAGTTTTACAATTAAGAAATGAGAATAAATGTTTAGTTCTTCCTGTGTGCCAATGCGTCACTGTAAATCAAACAGAAAAATGAGGCTAGATCGCTCTGAAGTTTTTCATCCAACTCATATGGTTAAGGCATGAGGGATCAGACTCCATGGTGGCAACTGGGACTTTAATAGTTATGAGGTGCAATCTATAGGGTGGCCTTCAAATGTACTTCACCCCCTTATTTTTACATTTACAATGTTGTAAAAATTATTTGATTGATCCTGAAAAATGAATCACTAAACAATGTGCATGTCAAATCCCCCTCCACTGTGCATTTGCTTGGCTAAACTACAACTTCCTTATAAACAAGGACTGAGATAAAAACTGCAGGTGGGGGAACATGAAAAGTTTGCAGACTGGACCCTGACTCCGCAATCTGTTCCTTTTGAACACACTTCTGTTGAAATCAATGGTGCTCCATATACGGTATGTCTATGCTACAATAATAGGTGTGATTGCCAGCATGGGTAGGCAGAGAATTCCTACAGTGAAGAATTATAATGGATGGTCCAATTGTTAGGGTTACAGTTACAGACTAGTTACAGAGTCTGGAGACCTGGGCTCAATTCCTTGTTCTGCCACAGACTTCTGGGATGACATTTAACCTCTCTTTGTGTCTCAGCTTTCCTTCTGCAAAACCAGCAAAATAGTACATGGCTACCACACAGGGACATTGTGAGGCTTCATACATTGAAGATGGTGAGGTGCTCAAATACTATCATAACAATGGCCATATAAGCACCTGAAAGATGGACTCCAAAAGCCTGATTCTTCAATGCTTCATCATGCCGGGTAGTACTATCACAAGTAATCCTATTCCTTACTTGGTATGAGTAAGAGGTGCCAAGTCCAGCCCCCAGCTACATAACACATATACATGTACATATACATAAGCAAAATTATTAGGTATACTGCATTATCCACTACTGTAGACCTACAAGATCCCTTGCTAAACTAAACCAGGAAAGCCCAACTTCTCCTCTCTCTGTGCGCTCCATCCTTCTGATAGACAAAGGCAGAGTGTGAGTGAGTTAGAATCCCAGCCAGTCATTAGGAAAAACAGAAAACTCAAGTATTTCTGCAACTGGTTGTGTGGCGGGATGAAAACAAGGCCTCTGGTGTGGCATCTCCTGCCTCTCTGCTGTGTTTGGCAACTCTGGCTCCTCCCCTTCCTTGGGAATGGTGGATCTCTGTATTTGATGAGAGGATGGCCCGAGGGATATGATCCTTTATTCAAATATCTTACTGTGATATGCTTTACAAGTTTTCATATAAGTTGTAATTAAATATCCTAATGATATACTACTCTTAAATTAAATTAGCTCTTCCCTAATAGCTATCAGTTGTTGCAGTAAATTAGCACAAATAATAGAAAACTAACCAACCATATTATTACATTTTTGTTTGATTTTTTTTCTCCTTCAGAATGTCAAAATAATTATGCACATAAAGGAAAAATGAGCATCCTTGTAAGCTTACTTTCTACTTTTAAAATGCATATTGCATATGCGTTTCTCTTAATCAAACAGGTCATGTCTGATCTTTCTTCCACTAAAGTCAGTGGCAAAATTATCATTGACTTCAACTGTAACAAGATCAGTTCTATACTGTATTTTCTTTCATTAGCAACAAATATTGTGACTGTCTTGGACATCAGGATTTTTTTAACTATGATGCAAAGTATAATTCTGTGAAATGTCCCTCAGGAAGTTTCTTTTGCATTCTTCTGTTGGCCAGGATTTGCCTCCTTTTTCAAGTAGCCTGGAATTCAGCACTTAAAACCTGCAAGACATGTTTCCTCTGACCCTCTCATAGGGCTAAACTTCACTCTCCAACTTCCTGAAATCATGACTGTAAAGAGGTACACTTAGAAGACTCATCCACCATGGAGAGTGGTCCTTGAGAAAAGCAATGTAGCCTTAGGCTGATCTCCTTTGTTCCTGATCACTGTGTGGATGATGCGCATCTCTGGCACTAATCTTGGCCTGCCAACTATTCCCCTTATGTTTGTGATTATGAGATGCTAAGATACTATGGTGATAAGAGCCATTTAAGGATCTAGATGGATGGGAACATGATTGCCACTGTACAGTTGACAATTCATTTCATTTCTGTACAACGGGTAGGAACCGTGGCCATCCCTGAAAGGGTCACAAGAGCTGAACAACTAGTTCTCATCCTGGACAGAGATACTGACAGTAGACTACAGCTGAGTCTAGTTGTTCTGGAGACAAGGGTGCATCTGCCTGTGGATCCAGTTAGTTCAAGGACAGTGGGAGTTCTTTTGGGTAACTCCTTTTCTGTCCTCTCTGGCATTTCTGCCCTTCTTTTCTTTAGAGAGACAAGGTGGGTAAGTTAATTTCTTGTAAAAGATCAACTTCTGTTGGTGAGAGAGATATTGTCTCTCTAATATCCTGGGACTGACATGGCTACCACAGCACTGCATACAACATTGGGAAATATCTGCTTTTCTTTGTCCTTTTTCTCTTAGGTATCTTGCTGATGAGTGTTGAAAACAGAAGTAGGAGCAGCAAGCTTGTTGAACACTTTTTCCCCCATTTTCATGGACAACTCTTTATAAATCCATAAGGAGTCTCCCTGTCTCTTGTTCTTGTTCTGACACACAGAAAATTAAACTTGGTCTCAGGCAGACTGGAGTAGCGGGTACCCTGAAAGGTGGGATGTGGATTCAAGGACGTGCCTTTCGTTTTACCCCATTTTGGAAAGTGCCACAGGTCTGGGTAAGAGGGCTAGGATAGGCATTCAGATGAAACTGACAGACTTCAGATTCTGAAATTTCTCCTTTCTAAATGCAATGTCCAAGTCTAGAAGATTACTTTGAATGGGACTCTAAGGGTATATCTGCACTGCATAATAAGCCTGGGTATGTTGGACCCAGGTTTCTGGACTTGCATTTCTAAGCCCATGTTTGAGAGTTTACACCACAATGGAAACTTGGGCTATGTAAGTGTACTGGTGTATCCATACTGGACTATGCAGACCTAAGTCAGAACTTCAGCTTCTGTGGGTTTGGACTATTGTATCCCAGATTTCCTAGCACCTTTGCCAGCTGAAGCCACTCTGGGAATTTTTCCAGAGTGAGTTGTGGGAGAACTTATCTGCCCACCCTGTGCAAGTTGTCCAGAAGTGTTTTGGGTGGTTTTAGCCTTCACTGTCATTTTGTGACCATGACCTCCCTGCAGCCACAGCCAACAAAGATTCCACTCCAGTGGAATAATTTCTCTACCTCTTGCTCTTAATCCTATTTCAGGACACAGATGGAGCATCTGTGAGACCCTGGTGGGCATTTTGTTTGCAGTTCATGAACTGTCAAAGGCACCTCTCAGAGAAGGATATTAACATACCAGCTGCAAGCCAGCTGATGCTGCTCGTGCATGTTGTTGCTTTAGTTGCACATTCCCCTTGTGTAGATCAGCACTCCTGGAGAAGGGCCACAAGCACGGAGTAGTTGGATCACATAGTCACGCAGATCTGGGATGACCAGCTGTGGGTCCAGAACTTATAGATGAAGAAGCATACGTTCCTGGAGGTTTGTAATCAGCTTGCCCCTTACCTCCAGTAGCAGGACACCCACATGAGGGAGGCCATGCTTGTTCAGAAGCAGATTGCTATAGCCATCTGGAAGCTGGCGACTCCAGACTGCTACAGGTCCAAGGCTAAACAGATTGGAGTTGGCAGTTCAGCTGTGGGAATTGTTGTAGGAGAGGTTTGTCAGGCCATCAGGACTGTGATTTACCCAGAGAGTGTGGGCATAAGTGTTAGGATATAAATATTCAGGCCTGTCTGTAAAGGCCTATACTCTAAGAATTTAGGTGTATTCTTATCACTTGGCTAGTTAGAGGTTGTCATAAATATAAAGGGAAGGGTAAATCCCTTTAAAATCCCTCCTGGCCAGAGGAAAAATCCTCTCACCTGTAAAGGGTTAAGAAGCTAAAGGTAACCTCGCTGGCACCTGACCAATGAGGAGACAAGATACTTTCAAAAGCTGGGAGGAGGAAGAGAAACAAAGGGTCTGTGTCTGTCTTTATGCTGCTTTTGCCGGGGAAAGACCAGGAATGGAGTCTTAGAACTTTTAGTAAGTAATCTAGCTAGGTATGTGTTAGATTATGATTTCTTTAAATGGCTGAGAAAAGAATTGTGCTGAATAGAATGACTATTTCTGACTGTGTGTCTTTTTTGTAACTTAAGGTTTTGCATAGAGGGATTCTCTATGTTTTGAATCTAATTACCCTGTAAGGTATCTACCATCCTGATTTTACAGAGGTGATTCCTTTATTTCTATTTACTTCTACTTCTATTAAAAGTCTTCTTGTAAGAAAACTGAATGCTTTTTCATTGCTCTGAGATCCAAGGGTTTGGGTCTGTGGTCACCTATGCAAATTGGTGAGGATTTTTACCAAACCTTTCCCAGGAAGTGGGGTGCAAGGGTTGGGAGGATTCTGGGGGGAAAGACGTGTCCAAACTATGTTTCCCAGTAAACTCAGAGTTTGGTGGTGGCAGTGGATATTCCAAGGACAAAGGATAAAATTAATTTGTACCTTGGGGAAGTTTTAACCTAAGCTGGTAAAAGTAAGCTTAGGAGGTGTTCATGCAGGGCCCCACATCTGTACCCTAGAGTTCAGAGTGGGGGAGGAACCTTGACAGAGGTATAAAAGAAAGAATCAAAATCACTGTCTGCCAGTGTAAGGTCCTTCTCTTACTGTGACAGTCCGAGGCTCTGTTCTTAGGCTAAGGCCTTTGGCTAAGCAACAGAGGCAGCCTGTCAAGGTTCCTCCCCCACTCCTTCCCTTTACATTTATGACACAGCCATAAGCTGGGAAGCGACCGGTCACCTCCTCACATTCCAAACTAGTCACATTGAAATAAGGTGCTATTGGGCTGTTAGGAATACAATCCTGTCGTGATGATGCCTATCACATCCAGAGAAAGGGAAGTGCCTAGAAAATGTAAAAGGAAACTTAGTTTGATAGCATCCTGTCTGGCAAGAACTCACTTATCAATAGCTGGGATGTGAAATCCTCACTTCTATATTGTTTTGTCATCACAGTGCCCACTTTGCCATAGTTTGTCTGTATAATCTCTGTCTAGTTCTGTGATTGTTCCTGTCTGCTGTATAATTAATTTTGCTGGGTGTAAACTAATTAAGGTGGTAGGATATAATTGGTTACATAATCATGTTACAATATGTTAGGGTTGATTAGTTAAATTTCAGGAAAATGATTGGTTAATGTATAGTTAAACAGAACTCAAGTTTTACTATAGAGTCTGCAGTCAATCAGGAAGTGGGTGGGTGTGTGGGTGTGGGGGAAATGGAAACCAGGAATGGGGGTGGGGAAACTGGAATCATGTTTTGCTAAAGGGGGAAATGGGAACAGGGAATGGGGGTGGGGAAATTGGAATCATGTTTGGCTAAGGGCAGGAATGGGAACACGGACACAGGTGTAAGGCTATGTGGGGTCAGAGCTGGGAAGGGAGACACTACAGAAGGAAACTGGAATCATACTTGCTGGAAGTTCACCCCAATTACATCAAATTGTTTGCACCTTTGGACTTCGGGTATTGTTGCTCTCTGTTCATGCGAGAAGTACCAGGGAAGTAAGTGGGTGAAGGAATAAGCCCCCTAAGAATAAGAAATGTATCTAAAATAATTGCTGGTTTCTACAGATTTTTTTTCTCCAAACTGCACTAGGGCCACTGATGAGACTTCATGTGCCTATAGCTTGAAATTGCAAGGAGAACATAAGTACATAAACCACAAAGGGCATTATATCATTTTGCAGGCCTTGATCAACGACAGGGGCAGATTTGTGGACACTAAAATGGAATGCACTGGCAAGGTGCATGATGCCAGGGTGTTCCAGAGATTCTTTCCAAATGAGATTGTTATAAATGGAGTCAGGGACCCCACTATTATTCTAGGGGACCTGATTAACCCCTGTTGCCATGGTTTATGAAACCGTTCTCTGATTTCAAACATTGATTGCACCCACATAATAGATTTGCACAGTCCCATGGATGAGGGGAAATGAAATGTTTTTTGAGGTTGTTCTGTGTGTGAGTGTGGGCCAGCTGTAGGAAGTTTTTTTTGTAAATCTATTGCTATTAGGTATCATGAATTCTGTAAACACTTTCATGAAATGTATGGAGATATTTGTTATGTGTTTAATGCATACTGGCACTGTACTGTCATTCACAGTTTATGAATTACTGTGATGACAGTGTGTACATTTTTATTGTGAGTATTTGACATTGGGCATCTGATGACTTCATCAATGTTTGTGGCACTTTTATCATTACAAATAATAAATTGTAGCCCCATGTGGAAATTCAACATTTTATTTTACATGGATATTTACATGCTGTATCAACCACAAGTGGTCTAGTTACAAGCTATGTTTGTTCAATGATGTCAGGCAGGACTAACTCTTGAGAACACTCATATTCTGGAGGTTCTCGAGTGGCAGCATGAACTTCTTTCCAGGCCAGTGGAAAACAGCCATTTGTCTATGCTAAGGAGCTATTTCGGCATCTAGTGACCTAACAGCATATTGCTGAATGGAGGGAGCTCGTGAGTTATAGAAGTAGCCCTAATAAATATTGTCTGCCCCAGAATGTAAGAGACTATCTGAAGTTCCTACTCCATGAGAAATTTGCTTTTACCACTGTGACTCTGTTAAACCAAATGCCAACCCAGGAGAAGGCTGTAGGTGTTAGCTAACAAATTCATAGCTGGAAAGCAACCCAATTCACCTGTATGTTATTTTTGTTAAAAATAGGTATTTGTCGAATAAGAATGTATTTATTATTTAGACTCCATGAAATTCTTGCAAGTAGCTGCATGAATTAATTTCACTTGTAATGTCTCTATTCCATGCTGTAAGGAAATAGGTAAGTTTTGCTTTATAATTTTGAAAATATTTGCTCTGAACTTGTGAACCCAGGCATGGGAATCATCTCCTCCCTCTCCCCTCTCAGCCAGAAGGCCTATCAAGATTAAACTGGCCATTAAGGAACACCACAATAGAAAGGATTGGTGAAGGGCACTATCGTACCTTGGAAATGCTACATGCAAGGGAGCTCATCTCATTGACTGGAAGCCCAAATGTAAAAGATAAAACAGGGTCACAAGAAAACTGTTAATCTCTTTTGCTGTTTGAACTCTCACAGGGCCAGAGACACTAAACTAAGGCTAGGTCTATTATACAGACTTATATTGATATAACTACATCACTCAGCAGCGTGAAAAATTCAGGGGTGTGAGCAACGTAGCTATACTGATCTAACCCCTGGTGTAGTCAGCATTATATCAGCAGGAGATCTTCTCCTGCTGACATAGCTACCATCTCTCAGGGAAGTGGATTAACTACACTGAAAAGAGAAGCTCTCCCATTGGTGGAGCTTCTTCACTTTCATGCTATGCAGCTGCGCCAACGTGGTATTTTAAGTGTGGACCTGCCCTAAAGCAGAGATCTCCAGAGTTAACCTGGGTCCCCCTGAAAGACATTTTGAAAGGAGAGACTACTACATCTCTGTTAACTTTAGGAACCATAGATGGTAACTCGTTTGTGTGTATGTATTTGCTTGCTTTAATCTGCAAATAGCTCTCATTTCTTTTTCCTAGTTAATAAACCTTCAGATAGTTTATTACAGGATTAGTTACTGGCATTATCTTTGGTATAAAATCTAGGGTACCACTTGATCTTGGATAAGTGACTGGTTTCTTGAGACTTCAGGCAATCTGAATATTTTGTGATTTTTAGAGTAAATGACCATTTATCACTAAACCCATCTTGCCTGGGTGGCAAGATAAACTGGAGAGCCAAAGGGACTGTCTGTGACTCCCTGGTAAGACTAGTACCGTGATCTAGGTGTTCATATTTGTTACTGGGTTGGTTAAATCTAAATACAGAAAATACCATCTGTTTGAGGTGTCTGCCCTGTTTTTGACAGTATGCTTTGAGGTGGGCACTCACAGTCATGAGCCACTTCAGACAGCATAGCAGTCATCAGCCAGGATTGGGTGAAACTGACATGATCTTCACGGCACAACAGATTCAAAAGAAGCTCAGAGAGCAACACCAGGAACTGCTTATGGCATTCATCGACCTAAACAAGGCCTTTTTTTCTATCAATCATGATGCCCTATGTAGGGTGCTGTGTAGGTTTGGATGTCCACAGAAATTCATTTTCATCATTAGATTACTCCATGATGGGATGACTGACACCATTATGTGCAACGGCTCAGACACCAAGCCATTCATCATTCACACTGCTGTCAAGCGGGGCTGTGTCATTGCTCCAAGAATCTTCTCTGTTTACTTTGCCGTGATCTTGATTCTCATCCATGACAGCCTTCTTGGTGGAATCAGGATTGAGTATCTTATGGATGGCCAAGTCCTCAATCTCCGGCGTCTCCAAACAAAATCTAAGATAACGAGAATTGGCATCACTGAGTCAGTATGCAGATGACTGCATCATCCTTGCACACACAGAGGCCAACCTGCAAAGCACCCTCAATTTTTTTTCAGATGCCTATCACAGCTTGGGTTTCTCTCTCTCAACATCAGGAAAACCAAGGTACTCTACCAGCCCTCACCTGCAGAAACTACACTTCATATGCCACAAATCACCATCAGCAGAGAACCCCTGAAAAATGTGGCCCATTTTCCTTATGCTGGCATCCACCTCTCCCAAACAACCAGTATTGATACAGAAATCAAATACAGGATCCGCTGTGCCAGCACATCCTTTTGAAGACTATTCAAACGCATCGTCAATGATAAGGATCTGCAAATAGGCACCAAAATCTTGGCTTACAAGGTAGTTGTGATCCCCATCCTTCTCTGTGGGTGTGAGACGTGGGTAACCTACAGATGACATCTCAGGCAGGTGGAGTGGTTGAAGCAGCACTGCCTCAGCTGGTCAGACCGACACACTAAGATCAGCATTCTCTGTGCAGCCAGCCTCAGCAGGTCATGAAACACCAACTCTGCTAGGCTGGCCACTGTGTACATATGGCTGAAGCTCATCTCCCAAACTCTTCTCTCAGTTAAGTCAGGGAAGAAGGGCTCACAGAGGCCAGCGGAAGCACTTCAAAGACATACTGAAAGTAGACCTTAAAAAAGGAGGCATCAACACCCCAAAATTGGGAGGACTTGGCATGGAGCAGAACACAGTGGTGCCACACCATACACCAAGCCACAGTCCACTTTGAGGAGAACAGACATGCTCATGAGAAAGAGAACCAACAAAGGAGGAAAAAAAGAGAACAATACTCCAGCTAACAACTATGTCTCCTCAAAGATGTCACTTCTGTGGAAAAATCTGCAGGGTATGAATTGGGCTCTTCAGCCACCTGAAAATTCATCAATGAACCTCCTTGGAAGTCTTCATCCTCGCATTGATAGCCAAAGAATGGGTGAAAATTCATGGTAAAATCAACAAGAAGGTGAATTACCACAGAGATGCAGTACAGCCTCCTTATGAGCACCCTTCACCCATGACTCACTGCCACCCACTGGGGCTCCTAACACAGACAGACCCTCTGCTGCAGTCATTCATACATTAAAGCCAACAATGGACCATATATACACTCAGGTTTTATTTGGACTCGTAACAGCCAGTCCTGAACAGTGCCTGCTTGGCCAGTTTGTAAGTTCTGCTGCACTACATGGGAAGGGTATATGAGACTATGAATTGTGGACTCCTGGCCCATAAATATACCAAACAGCAGTTAACAAGTAAAAATGTCATAACAGTTTGTATAACTTTTTTTCTCTTTTTATTGGTGTCCTTTTTGAATCCCACATTGTGGTAGGGACAATAAAGGGGTGAGGGCACTAGGGTAATGGGATGGGCCCCACCCTGAACAGAATGGCCTTTGGGTCTCCCCATCTCTTCCATGTTTAGTCAAGGTCTTTCCCAGGCCTCTCTGTCTGTAAAGCTTTCCTCAGTCTCTGATGGGTCAGGATCCCTCCCAGGCCTTCCTGCCTGGAACTTTTCTCCCTGCTCTGAGCTTTCTTTTCTGCTCTGAGTCTCCTCCTGAATCAGGGATTTGCAGGAGCCTTTTTCCTCCCTGAAGTCTCTTCCATCCAGGTCTTTCCCCAGGTAGGCCCTGTCAGCACTTAAACCTGGCTCCTTTTGTACAGTAATCACCTGATTCCTCCTGGGTGGAGCTTATCCTGTCATCAGAATTGGGTTAGCTGCAGTTTAGCCCCAGACCCAGTTTACCTCTAGCCTCTTCACCCCAGAGGCAAGTTCTACTCCTATCTAAACTTCATCCATCTCATCAGTGTTGCTGGCTATGTTCTTGTACAGCCTGGGTCCTCAGCTTCTCCATGTCCCCTTCAAAAATGCTCACCATAATTAGGAGGCAATCTTTCTCTTCTTCAGTGTTCTGATGTTCCTCCTGCAGTAACTCCTTCTCATTAACAGCTGCTTGCAGAGCCTGTTCTAAGGCCATTAGCTTCTCCCAAAGCTCTTTTTCCTTCTGCCACTGCACCCCATATAACCTTTTCTGTCAGGATCTGGGTACCAACCGTGGACTGTCCCACACTTGTGTTCATGCCTTCTTCCTTCTGTTTTGTCTCTGTGCCCACCATTTTGTGGCTCGGCTCCCTGCAGCAGCCTACCAGGTGTCAGTTAAGCATCTGCAAGGTCCATGGCCACCTGGTCTGCCTCATGAGCATCAGTGCCACGGGACACCATCTCCTTTTTAATTTTAACCTTCTTGGGGCCACAACTCTATTTCCTAAGTGGGAAGTGTCTTTATATATTATCTGATTTTCTACCCCCAAAATAAATTACTCTTGTCTGCATCTTTGCATTGGGTCATGCTTGTATAGGTATTCTCCACTCTCTTGGAGAGATTCTCTGGTCTCTTGGGCTAAGCTTCTTAGCAAAGCTCATATATGGGCAAATGCTTCTTATGTGCCCTTTTTGTTCACAGCCACAGCAGACCCTGGGTTGTGCCTCTGGGCTCCTTTTCCTACTTGAACCCTGTGCCCACAGATTATTTTTCCTTCATAGAATGTCTAATAAGTATTGTTGCTGATCTTCCAAGGCTGCTTCCACAGCTCCACCTGTACCTCCCATTTGCTTCGGCCGGTTCTCCAGGAGCTGCTGGAGGACCATTAGGATCGTTTTTCCCTGCTTATCTGGTGGAATTGAAGTGGGAATTCTGGGAATTCAGCTCTGTCCTTGCATATAGCCACTTGAGAGGATGGAACTTACTTCTCAAATAGAGCTTCCATCCTCTCTGCTTGATGTGAACAGATCCTGCTGACTGCAGAAGTCTGTGACAGGTTGGCCATCTCCCATGCATCCTCTCATGGTAAGGGGTCCCTCTACTGTGTCTGCCTCTAGTAGCCCTGCTCTTATGGGTCCCTTAAGAACTGATATTTTAAAATTAACATTGAAAATATTTAAATTAAGGCAAATGACAAACTGAAAGTTGAAGCCAATGACTCCAAATTAGATTGTTTTGCTGCTGGAAGACATTTGTAAAGTAGATTCAAAATGCTAATGCCTTCATGAAGGAAATTGTTATAGATCAGATCCAAATGGAAATAAACTAATGCATTTGTTTTAATATAGATCATTAAAAAGCTGTGATTTACTTAGCAGTAGTTGCCATTCAGAGGTTTGCTGCTTCCTTTTTTTGTTCTTGAAATACTTTTGACTCATAAATTGTACCTTCTTTGCTTCCTTCCAGGAGGAGGGTTCATTAATGTGCATAATTACTGCAGTTCAATTGAGCAGAACTATTTATTTGATAAATATCAGGTTTATAAAGTGAAAATTAGCTGAGTCTAAATAAGACAAAGATATTTGATTTGAAATTGCGGTCTGTAAAATGTGAGATATATGCTTATTTATAATCAACTTTAATGATGGCTATAAATGTAAATTTTGCTAATTCAGCACTGAGATAAAGCATTGTAGCCAAGTCCTTATTAATTTGCTAAGGATTAACAAGAATAAGTTTTAAACAAACTTCAGAGGGATTTGAATGCAAAAGGAAGACTACAAAACCAACTACTTCCAGCTTTGGAGTGTTTTTCTTTACAGGTTAGAAATTTGCTGTTGAAGGTAAAAAGAAAGGAGGACTTGTGGCCCCTTAGAGACTAACCAATTTATTTGAGCATAAGCTTTCGTGAGCTACAGCTCACTTCATCGGATGCAAGTTGAACGTGCAATTCATGAGTCAAAAGTATTTCAAGAACAAAAAAAGGAAGCAGCAAACCTCTGAATGGCAACTACTGCTAAAGTAAATCACAGCTTTTTAATTATTTATATTGGAAAATATTCTACAGGCCTATATATTTTGGAAAATTTGAAAATCAGTGTAGCTGAATCAGTTTTAAAACCAATTCAAAAATTGCCCCTTTATAGATGAAAGACAAATTCTATCATTATATGTGTATATGATTATAACTCCTGCTGAATCCAATCAGAATTGCACAGTCAATTCTCATGGAAGAATTATTAAATAATATTAATTGTTATTGTTATTATTTATGGTAGTATCTCGAGGTCCCAATCAGGACCACACCCCATTTTGGTAGGCACAGTTCACATAATACAACAAAAAGTCAGTTCCTGCCTCAAAGGGAAGTGCCATGACCTACCAATTTAGGGGCTGAGTCCAACCAGTAATTACTCTGGTCAGTCTAAAATAGACCCTCCATTCACCCACATTACATTTTACAGAGTGCCTCCTGCAGTCTCAGAGATGTGGAGGCTTCACCTGGTGAAGCTAGAGAAAGAAAACCCTTGAGCCCTTTGAGGATTGTACTCCCTTGTTTCCTCCCCTCTTGGGGATCCAGTCTCTTCTTCAGCTTGAGGAAAATAAATGTGTTGCTCGACAGAAGGGTGCAATGTAAGCCTTTTGGCCCCCTCCTGCTCAAGGGGAGCAATTATAAGCCCTTCACTCTGTCTGGGGTGTTGCTTTTCACCTTAGGGGAAAACTGAAGCGAGAAGGCAGGCAGCAGAAGAGTGTGCCATGGCTACACGTGGCTGTGGTACCTCATGTGGGGTTGGGCATCACCAGGTTCTCAGTAAGAATGCGCTGGAAATTACTCCAGGAATACAACAGAAGCAGCCAGGGCAGCAGTGGAGAGCACATGTGGCAGGCAGGAAGCCCAGTGGCAGTAGTGGTCCTCCAGGAACACAAAGCAGTGCCAAGAGCTTTTGGGTGACATGAACACTGCTTGCTCCAGGCAGAAGCAGAGGAGGATGGAAGTGAGTGATTTTTCCCCCATATAGTGTTTCCCCTTTGACAGGAATGAGTGAGTAGGCCCTAGAGGACTGTCTGAGCTGTCCCCAGTCTCAGAGGTGGGAAGGGCTGGACAATGGGGCGGGGAGAGTCAGGCTAGACTGAAATCACTGAACTGTGGGAGAGCATAGGGTCCCACCGTAGTGATCTTGTAGGAAAGCTCTGAAATAGGCCTGGGGCAGCACGTGGGTGAGTGGGTCCTGGAGTGGAGAGTGGTTGTTGATATAGCCAGAGAGAGAGAGACAGAGTTTAAATATGTATATCCTCTCCACAATAGGCTCTCTAGCTAAGCATGTTGAATAGGTTACTTTCTTGTAGCCATCATGCTCAAAATAAGGAAGGAGAAGAGAGGGTAATTCCACTGTAGGAGAGAATAAGGATTTCAATTTTTCATGAAAGTGAGGAGATCCTGACACTGACCGAGCCTTTCATGCACACATAACACCCTTATCACAGTAGAACTGGTATGGGTCTGCTACATGGATCAGAGAGGGTGTGCAGAATCCTGGAATCCCATCCAGAAAGTCCTTTGTGTTTGTCACAAAGCTCAGGATAGTTTGCAAAGGGAGCATTAAGGCAAGTATAACACAATGGGTCCGCTAGGTACACTCCAATCCTCATCAGTGGGAAAGGGTTTTGGCTAAAATGCTTATACAGTAACAATGACAGAACAATAGAAGTGTCAGGAAAACGGCTTCATCTTTGCCCCAGTAGAAATCCATAATGTTCAGTCCTGTTATTTGGCTTAACATTTGGATTAGTATATTCAAACAGACTTCTTGACCTTTGTGTGTATTTAACACTATTGGTACCCCTTCACGTAGGAAATAGACACCAAATAGTAATAGAGATTACAGAAGAACTCAAAAAATAACAAATGAACACTCAGATATATTATGTTAGCTACAGGAATGTAATCTATTTCTTCACTAAGGGATCATTTTTTCCCAACTCTTCAACCAGGGAAACATTTAGTCCAAACTGAGATGAACATTAGAACAATGACCCTTTTTTTTTTCACCCCTTGGAAGAAACAGTACTTGACAGAAAATCAGTTATACTTATTTAAAATGGAGAAGTTTTGTAATTACATCTCACAAAATAATAGTTTGAATATTACCATAATATTTACTGAAAAGTGAAGATTTCAGATCCTTATACAGATCTTTAGTAAAAGCAGTAGGCCAGTTGTGCGGCGTCCTGATGGCAATATGTTTTACAAATACCCATTTAACAGAGTCTATTTTAAAATTATATTGCTCTTCTCAAGGACAAAACAAAACAAATCAAAACAAGTACATGAGTAGCTAGATCAGAGGATGGATGTTAACTTGGTCACACATGCTTCCCTACTTATACCTAACACTCTGAAGCATTTCATACTGTTCATCCTTGATCTTGCTGTTCTTCCTCAGATGTGACAGTGATTAATGGGACTGAGCTGAAATATAAGAGTGGGTCTGGGCAAAATAGTGGTTACAAATTACAGGGAGTCCAAAAATTTTCAACCAGCTGTAGTAAAAATGCCAGTGTCTCATTTACTAATAATAAGACTAACAGTCTTGCTGTTGTTACAACAAATGGAGGTGCACTGGCAGGATTGCAACAATGGGAGATTTCTCCAAGACTGCTAGTACAAACACTCCCACAAAAGTCCATTCCTGAAGTGTGAAGAGAAATCAGAAAGAGAGACAGAAATATTCCATATATTTATTCATATATTTTATAATTTCATAAGTCCATTTAAATGCCACAGCATTGTGTTCTATATAGGAATCTAGATAAATTTAGGGCCTTCTACAAAGGAGAGATACAAGAACCATGCTGTCTTGCAGAATCTTTACTTTTGTTCTTTCTTGTGTTTAGCTTCACATAAAAACGTACCTTTATGTCTTGTTCCAAATTCATAATCCACTCTTTTTCACCACACTCTTAAAATAACTGGGTTAGTCTTCACTCTAAATTTATTGAATTAAATAAAAATAAGATCATTTTTGTAACACCATTACTCAGTTTCCATTGCTGCCTTTATTGTCACTACAGTGGCAAGCCATATAGTTTTAATATATAGGGTTTAAACAGTAAAGAAATATTGTTCACACAAATATTTAATGCTGGCGGTTCTAAAGGCAGTCATTTGAAGTTATCCAATATATATTCAAAGACAAAATATTAAACTGATAAATTATTTAGTCTTACATCCAGGTAGCAAATTGAATAGATATACTTATTTATTTGGCTCTCATCTAATATTTCAGCATAGGAAGTGAAAAAGGAAATGTGAAAGTTTGTAATTAAACTGAATTTTAATATCACTCTGAACTTTCAGTAGCTGATAGCTAAATGTGACAATGAGGAAAAAACAGTTTAATTTGTACCCAGTTATTAACTGAATGCATGAGCTGCAGTCCAGCAGAATCAGGAAAACAATAGTGATTCGTGGGATAATATATTAAAAGGCATGATGAGGAGTACTGGTGTCCATATTGTTTGCAAACGCTGTATATAGCAGGGCAACACAGTAACTTTTTCAGAAGTGATTATTACAGCTCCTCTATGAGAATGGGAGAACAGCAGCCACCTATTTAGAAGCATTTTAGGGAACCATAATAATTGACCTACTGTACCCACAGATTTCAAAATTATGCTTGGATTCACAGGTGCCCACATTTAACCACACTCATCTTTAATTGCTGTTTTGAATATTAAAATCAAACAGTCAGTGATTTGTCAAGGATTAATAAGGTCAGCCTCGTTTATGATTCTCTTTCATTGGATCGCCACTGGCAATGCACTATCTGCAATTGTCAAGAAGAGACAGATTTAAATCTTCTTATTTTGTTGAGTATTCACTAATTCCCAATGTGGAAGTAAAAAAGGGATAAAGGGGATTTGGATGCAGACATCTTAGTTTTCTTAGGAATAGAGCAAGAGTCAGGCTAACTCTAACTCTAATAACGCGAGACTTTAAGGCAGGGCCTGGGCAAGTGGGAAGCGAGTGAGAAAACTGTAAGAGATGCTGTTTTGACCTTGTGTTAGATAAGAATGGAACGCAGACTGTAGCAGGAACTGCTGAGAAAAAGTAAAATATCAGGAAGGAATAGGTATAAACAAGATGCAGCAGTTGATCATTATTGTATGTAACAAAAGGTATAAATGCTTGCCCTAATTGTTTATCAGGCGGAGACCTGCCTAGGAAGGGGGAATCCCTGTCCATGAGCACTCTCCCCCTTGCAATTGCTTGAGATACATTGTTTCTGACTTCTTACAAACAACCAAAGAGTGAAGACTGTGGTTTTCTTCCACACAACCTTAATATATTTTATTTCCCTGTTCGAAAGATATGCATTTTTAGAACTTCTTCTCTATGTAGGTAGGTACATGGCCCCCATCATTGTAAATTCTGAACAACTCTCAGGTATTTAAAAATGGAAACAACAATAAAATGACTCTCAATCACTTTCTCTTCTTTCCTAGTCTGGATTAATTTTGTGTGTGTGTGTGTGTGTTTAGAATGTTTATTTACTGATGTTTCGCAGGAAAAGCCAATTTGAAAAGATGAGTTCTGCATTACATTTGAAGGTGGGGAAGTTGTGGTTATTTATTTTTATTGTTTCATCTGGTATTGAGTACCAGCCTAACCCCAGCTACTGTGGAAATTCTGTCTCCAATGGTCACATGCCTCTCTCTTTTGGTCAACAGCTTTATAGTTTGAGGGGAATATATGCATGTTCAGAATCATGGTCATGGAAAGAAAAATAGAGCAGTATCTAGAGCTATTCCACAAGGGGCCTTGAATTTCAGTATTAAACTCTTGAGCTGAACTTTGGATTCAATAGGGTGACAAGAGGACAGATAGCAGAGGACAGGAGTGATTTATAAATAATGACCTGTACTAAGCAGAAGAGCTGCAGCATTTTGTTGTAACTGGAACTTTTCCATGGTGTGTTCTAATTCAGAGACCCCTTATCCAATTTGTTTTTGGAAGACCTGCAATAGTAGCTGTATTCAAAAAACATATGTCAAATAAAATAGTTCATCTTACTATTATTTTTGTATTACATACAGCCTAATCAAAGATAAGGTCCACACCATACTATATTAGCTTATACTAGGCTCTGTTCCAAAGAGTTTACAGTTTTGGCTAATAATAGACAAAATGTAGATGAGATTAATAAACAGGTTGGGGAGAGAGAAGGAGGGAGCAATAATGCTTTTATGTAGACTAGTTGTGTGCACAATGTGGCTCACCACTATTATAACCTGTCACTGTTCTCTAGCTTCAGGGTAAGAATAAGACATAAGGAGAGATTGGAAGATGATAATACAGAGGTATGATGAAGTTAGGAGGGAATTTGTGCCATTCATATAGGGTGTCATGAGAGAAATAAGACAGGAGTTCTCCCTTTGAGACATACACAAAGTAGAGGAACAGATACTTGTTCTAGCGTGGCAATAAAATCCTGGTACAGTACTAGCTTAAAATAGATTTTAAAAAAACAACACTTTAATGACCATGTAATCATACTTTCACTAATTTCACTGTTTACTTCATCAATTGCATTGTAATTACTGTATTTAACAACTTGTAAGTTAATGTTAAAAGTGTTAAATAAGAGATCATTAAAATGCAGATAAGAATTATAGAAGATGGAGATGAAAATGACCTTATGGGTTATAGAGTAACAGCCGTGTTAGTCTGTATTCACAAAAAGAAAAGGAGTACTTGTGGCACCTTAGAGACTAACCAGTTTATTTGAGCATGCTCAAATAAACTGGTTAGTCTCTAAGGTGCCACAAGTACTCCTTTTCTTCTTATGGGTTATCTAATTCTTCTCCCTGCTAGTATTGGCTTGTTCCTTATTGTGTGTGTATATAAACACACACTGTGATAGTGCTTTCTCAAGTCTTGTTCTGAATAGGATTTCTATCACTTTCCTCAGGAGACTCTTCTATAGCTTAAGAAATCTTACTCTAGAAGATTTTACTAATATTCACTTTAATTCTCTGGAGTTTATACACTCCAGATGTCTGCAATGGTTAATAGTGTCTCTCCATGCTCATCTCTCATCCAAGGCTATATATATTTATGAATGGGTAGAAAGCCATTTTTGTTCACAGATGGATATTCACCTAATCCTTTATATGACTTCAGGTAGGTGGAGCCCATTTATGTATCTAACATAAATTTACTAGAATTGCACGTATCTTATATTTTCCTCTTAAATACTCTTCACTAGACATTCAAGAAAAATTGCCAAATGAACAAGTCTCTCCTTCCACTTGCCAACACAACCTTCAGTTCTTTGTCTTTTTTCTGACTCTTCACATCTTCTTTGTCTATGAAGGAACAATCTTCTCCTGCAGATTACTTCACCTTTGACCCAGACTCTGTGTCCATGTATTTCTCTGACAATGACTTCACTACACAAATCATCAACAAGTCCTCAGAGACTAAGACTGCCTTCATTCCACCATATATCAATCCTCTTCTCTTCTTGCTTCTCCAGCTCCTGCTACAGGAATGCCAACAAAGAGACTCTGCAGAAAAAAATCCACTGTAAGACTACAGGTGCCCTTGGCAATGGCCTTCTATTATGAAAACCTTTTAAATCTGGCATGGGGTCTCTGTTTCCAGAAACATGCTAATCTACCACTTGGATATTTTGAATTTTCCAGTCTTTCCCTCCTTTGTTTCTTGGTTAGAGAACAGTCTTTTCTTAGGCATGGGCAGTCTCATCTGAGCCGGGCCACTAAATCAGAAGTCATCTGAACATCTAGAGCTTCCAGTGATTCCATAGTATCTGCATGTTATTATCCTTGGAACAGCATCATAAAAAACTCTCATACAAGAAGTGGAAGATTGGACAAATGACCAGGGATGAGTATATAAATATTGCTCGGGCATGTAGGAATGAAATCAGGAAGGCTAAATCACACCTGGAGTTGCAGCTAGCGAGGGATGTTAAGAGTAACAAGAAGGGTTTCTTCAGGTATGTTGGCAAAAAGAAGAAAGCCAAGGAAAGTGTGGGCCCCTTACTGAATGAGGGAGGCAACCTAGTGACAGAGGATGTGGAAAAAGCTAAGGTACTCAATGCTTTTTCTGCCTCTGTCTTCACAAACAAGGTCAGCTCCCAGACTACTGCACTGGGCAGCACAGCATGGGGAGGAGGTGGCCAGCCCTCTGTGAAGGAAGGAGTGGTTCAGGACTATTTAGAAAAACTGGACGTGCACAAGTCAATGGGGCCGGATGCGTTGCATCCGAGAGTGCTAAAGGAATTGGCAGATGTGATTGCAGAGCCATTGGCCATTATTTTTGAAAACTCATGGTGATCAGCGGAAGTCCCGGAAGACTGGAAAAAGGCTAATGTAGTGCCCATCTTTAAAAAAGGGAAGAAGGAGGATCCTGGGAACTACAGGGTGGTCAGCCTCACCTCAGTCCCCAGAAAAATCATGGAGCATGTCCTCAAGGAATCAATTCTGAAGCACTTAGACGAGAGGAAAGTGATCAGGAACAGTCAGCATGGATTTACCAAGGGCAAGTCATGCCTGACTAATCTAACTGCCTTCTATTACAAGATAACTGGCTCTGTGGATGAAGGGAAAGCAGTGGACGTGTTATTCCTCGACTTTACCAAAGCTTTTGACATGGTCTCCCACAGTATTCTTGCCAGCAAATTAAAGAATTATGGGCTGGCTGGATGCACTAGAAGGTGGGTAGAAAGTTGGCTAGATTGTCGGGCTCAACGGGTAGTGATCAATGGCTCCATGTCTAGTTGACAGCCAGTATCTAGCGGAGTGCCCCAAGGGTCGGTCCTGGGGCCGGTTTTGTTCAATATCTTCATAAATGATCTGGAGGATGGTGTGGATTGCACCCTCAGCAAGTTTGCGGATGACACTAAACTGGGAGGAGTGGTAGATACGCTGGAGGGTAGGGATAGGATACTGAGGGACCTAGACAAATTGGAGGATTGGGCCAAAAGAAATCTGATGAAGTTCAACAAGGACAAGTGCAGAGTCCTGCACTTAGGACGGAAGAATCCAATGCACCGCTACAGACTAGGGACCGAATGGCTAGGCAGCAGTGTAGCATTCATACAAGGTTCATGCACTTGGCAACATTCAGGGCACACCCGGAGTGTTGTGTAGGAGCAATGCACACACGGCTCCTCTCAAGGGCATGAACCTTGGAATCTCGCCCAGATGACATGAACCGTGGGAAGCCTCCCAGGACTGGGCTCAAGGCCCGAGAGCAAGGAATGCGGTAGATAGAAATTGGTAAATAAGAATGTTAAACAAAGCCAGTGTATTCCTTTTATCTGTTGGAGAATGTAATGCACGGGGGGAGAGAAAGAATAAAGGAGAGGGTGGAAAGCTGACAGAGCAGCCTGTCAGCAGACCAGCCTGCTTGCTTGCTTAAAGCTTTGTCCTGTCTTGTCATTGAACTGCAACACAGCAGTTCTGCAGAGAAGGACCTAGGGGTTACAGTGGAGGAGAAGCTGGATATGAGTCAACAGTGTGCCCTTGTTGCCAAGAAGGCCAATGGCATTTTGGGATGTATAAGTAGGGGCATAGCGAGCAGATCGAGGGACGTGATCGTCCCCCTCTCTTCGACATTGGTGAGGCCTCATCTGGAGTACTGTGTCCAGTTTTGGGCCCCACACTACAAGAAGGTTGTGGAGAAACTGGAGAGAGTCCAGCGAAGGGCAACAAAAATGATTAGGGGTCTGGAACACATGACTTATGAGGAGAGGCTGAGGGAACTGGGATTGTTTAGTCTACGGAAGAGAAGAATGAGGGAGAATTTGATAGCTGCTTTTAACTACCTGAAAGGTGGATCCAAAGAGGATGGATCTAGACTATTCTCAGTGATAGCAGATGACAGGACAAGGAATAATGGTCTCAAGTTGCAGTGGGGGAGGTTTAGGTTGGATATTAGGAAAAACTTTTTCACTAGGAGAGTGGTGAAACACTGGAATGCGTTACCTAGGGAGGTGGTGGAATCCCCTTCCTTAGAAGTTTTTAAGGTCAGGCTTGACAAAGCCCTGGCTGGGATGATTTAGTTGGGATTGGTCCTGCTCTGGGCAGGGGGTTGGACTAGATGACCTCCAGAGGTCCTTTCCAACCCTGATATTCTATGATTCTATGATTCTAATCTCTCTAATGTAAGAAAAAAAAAACCTGTTCTTTGGAGTGTGCAGAGTGGATAGCAACCTGCTTTGAGAGGGACCCTCCAGCAGGGATTTTGTTTCTTAGTTTTCCATTAACACCAGTTTTCCTCATGGCATCTATATTGTTTTCATATGCACAAATGCACAAAACATTTCATTCTTTAATAATACTTCTTTTCTCCCACCCTTTTTCTGTCTTCTCTATTTAGATTGAAAGCTCTGTACTTTCTTACTGCATGTAGGGACAGTGTCTAGTACAAAGGAGCCCAAGGTTCAAGGATGAGGCTTCAAGGTGCTGCTTTAATACAAATAATAATTAATTTATTTATCTGGCAGTATAGAAAAATCCAGCATTCATGTGGTAAATTGAAACCTTGAACAATTTTTATATCTTGGCTATTTGATACTTTTTAACAGCACCATACAGTAAAGAACATAAGAATGGCCATACTGGGGTCAGACCAATTGTCAGCCTATCCCAATATCCTGTCTCTGACAATGGCCAGTGCCAGATGCTTGAGAGGGAATGAACAGAACAGGGCAATTTTGAGTGATCCATCCCATTGTCCAGTCCCAGCTTCTGGCAGTTGGAAGTTTAAGGATAACAGCGTAAGGTTGTGTCCCTGACCATCTTGGCTAATACCCATTGACAATATCCTCCATGAACTTATCTAATTCTTCTTTTGATCCAGTTATACTTTTGGCCTTCACAATATTCCATGACAATCAGTTCCATGGGTTGACCGTGTGTTGTGCGAAGAAGCACTCCCTTTTGTTTGTTTTAAACCTGCTGCCTATTAATTTAATTGTTTGACCCCTAGTTCTTGTGTTACATGAAGGGTAAATAACACTTCCCTATTCACTTTCTCCATACCATTCATGATTTGATGGACCTCTATCAAATTCCCGCTTAGTCGTCTCTTCTCTAAGTCACAACAGTCACAATCTTTTTAATTAAGAAAATACTCAGAACTTTTGAAATTGTGTCTTGAAATTGTATCAGGTTCAGATTTCATGAAATGTCCATGGAATCTTTGCAATGTTACCTCTAAGATCTTAATGGCACGTACAGGCATGTCATGTCTGTAATTGTATTCAGTTTTTGTCCTGTTCTGGTGACTTATTTTTCAATCCTAGTATTAGCATACCTATACTCCAGTCACCTTCAGACCCTCTCTGATTGGTCCATACTTATCTGCTATCATATCAGCATAACAGCTAAATCTGACTGTCAATCAAAGCTGTTGCACAGAAAGTTTTGGTATTATGAGATGTTTATTATTATAGGGTGGTGACCTTTACCTAGTTTTGGACTGAACATGCCTGACTGACCCCTCCCTTCAGTTTTGGAGTGACCTTTTACTAACCTCAGTCCACACTCTGTCTACCAACACACTTGGCATAGGTTAAATTGCTTAAAACTGCCATCTCACTGCCCTTGACTGTGTATCAACATTGTAAGCACGCTTGAAGTACCAAACTTTTAAACTGTAAATCATCACCTTATTTCTTTAATACATGCTTAATTGCTAACTTATGCACCTTAATGTTATGGTCTACCCTGCCACCCCATTTCTTACCAGTTTAATTTAGTTAAATTCTTTCCCTATTTTCAGTTAATGGTGGCAAAGCAGTGTCTCTCAATGCCGTACTTAGAAACAAAATGGAGCAGCTCAAAATCCTTCATTTCACTTATATATATGTTCTAGTCTCATCTGGTCTGTCTTTGAATCTGTTTGCTCAGTTCTTTATAGTCTCTCCTATATTCTTCTGTCTCCAAACCATTCTCTTCCATGCCATCATTTTTCTGCCAGTTCAAATGCCTTCTCAGCTAACCATAGTACAGTCCAACACTTACTTTTCAGAATATGTGATTCACCAGTTTCATTTTATTCCAAAGTTTGTTGGGGTTGCTCTCTTTTTTCCCCTGTGCCAATGCTCAAACCCATTCTTGACAGTTTTAATTTTATGTTTGAGGCTAACAGATGATGGTCTAATCAACAGTTTGCATTTGGGAAAGTCTGAATCATAGAAGATTAGGGTTGAAAGAGACCTCCAGAGGTCATCTAGTCCAACCCCTGCTCAAAGCAGGACCAACCCCAACTAAGTCACCGCAATCAGGTCTTTGTCAAGCCAGGCCTTAAAAACCCCTAAGAATGGAGATTCCACCACAATCTCCAGCACTGCTATATCGTTACCTAGTCAATTTGGTTCTTTGTCATACCATGTGTATAAACTTCTAAGAAGTTTGGCAAAGATGGTGTTTGTAATGAGGAGGTGATTAGAATTCAGTTAAATGCCTTCCTCTTATTTTGTGCGCCCAGACTTTTTTTCCTCCATTACTTTTGTTTTTGAGAGTTTACAGATTCAACTTTTTAATTCAAGTCCCCAACGCTAAAGATAACTTTTCCTGGTATTTTTGTGAATATCTCTTCAAGTCATTCATAGAACTCAGTCATGCTATTGTCAGCTGCTGTTGTAGTGGCATAAACCTATAGGATCAACATATTGACTAGCTTTTCTTAAAAGTGAATTGTAATGATTCTATTGTTGATTGGGTTACATCCAAGCACATACTTTGATCTCTTCTTGGATAAAATAAATGCAACCCCCTTTTCTCAGATCCTGAATAGTACACTGCATATCCATCCATCATCATGAAATGACTCTTCCCCTTTCAATGCTGCTTTGAGAATCCATGAATGTCTATCACACATTTTTCCAATTCTTTGGATACAATGGCAAGTTTCTTTTCATACATACTCCTCACATTCAATGTTCCTTACTCTGATGATTCATTTACAAAGGTTAAAATCTTTCTTTTTCTTGATGCAAACATCAGAAAATGTACTTCCCAAAGAATTTGGTATAGTGCCATCATAACCACAGCCTGTATCCTTAATGTCCAGAGCCAATTCCTCCTTGGTATAATTTGTCATGCCTTCTATCCTGGAGGTATTGACAATCAGCACCACATGTGGATCAATTTGCTTTTGTTCTGCCATAATAGTTCTTTTGGGAGAAAGTACAGAGTGGTTTCCCATTGTCTTCCTGCTGCTTTGCGACTCATTGGTTAAATCATGTGTACTTAGAAGACATTCATTCTGTTCATTTGTACATGGAGAAGCTGTCTGTGCTAAAACATATATGATTTTTTCGATAAAAAGTAATTACTGTGCTGAAACTATTTACTACGTTAAGTAGCTTTCATTTTAGATTAGTGAGGTGCAAAAAGTTAACTGAAAAAAGACATATTTCATTTTTAGACTCTTAAATCTTATAAATGGTCAAATTATTCTTTGAAACTTTTCATAAAATTAAAAATTCTTCCTCTTCTTTCTTTCAGATGAGAAATTGCAAAATTTGAAATTGAACAATTTCTATGACTAATTTATAAGACTATTGAAAAGAAGGGATTTAAACAGTCATTCTTTCAGACAGTAAACAGAACTGCAAAACCAATGTACTATTCCTGAAACTGTTAGTTAGCTATTGTTAATCATCTCTTTAACTGGTAACTTTTTTCTGAAGTAATGTTTATAGTAAGAAAGTTCAAATCAACTCTTAATTTTCACTAGTAAAACTTGAAAAGAAAATGCATGCATTAGGAATGGACTACTCTACCATATCAACGATATAATCTGCTCTTCCGATTTTTGAGAAACTAGGCACATCCAGAAAGACTTTTATGATTTTTTGGGGTGCTTGGAAGGAGTAGCTGCATTATTTCTCTTGACATGTTCATGGTTTAAATCTGAAGGAAGCTTTAGACAAATACATGTGCTCTGATTTTTCCATATTGGATTGAAGAAAAACTCCCATTATGTCAGTTCCGAGTGAAAGAGAACACAAAGGCTGGTCAGGAGATACTACTGTGGTCTATGGTAAGTGTCCATTCTTTTGAAGGAATTGGACAGGATTAAAAGGAGACACATTATAGAGTGAAATCCTGGCTCCAATGAAGACAATAACAAAACTCTCATTGACTTAAATAGGGCCAGGATTTCACATATGATGTATGGAAATAATTGAAGTTAAAAGAAATTAACACATTCAATACTTACACTGTGGCACCCATCACTAAACCTTGGTCTGAAGAATTAGATTTAGTCTATCCTGAAGCTGCAAAGCTTCCCCCTGCCTTGCCATAGCTCTTACTTGTAGAACATATTGGTCTAGATCAGTGGTTTCCAAACTTGTTCTGCCACTTGTGCAGGGAAAGCCCCAGGCAGGCCAGGCTGGTTTGTTTACCTGCTGCGTCCGCAGGTTCAGCCGATCACGGCTCTGAGTGGCCATGGTTCGCTGCTCCAAGCCAATGGGAGCTCCTGGAAGCAGTAAACTCCAGCTTGGAGTACAGCCCCATAGAGGCCATAGCCATTGAAAATAGATTAAATTAATTTAGAGATTAAAATCAGACCAAAGATTAGGGAGCTGTCACTGGCTTCTTTGAAAATAGTGGGAACAGCAGAGAGTCTGGCCAAGATGCTTCGAGAGTGTTTGATTAAAGGTTCTACATAAGTGAAAATTATAATTATTAACCAAGATAATAAAAAACTAGTCATTTTGATTAGGCAGAATGTGTAACACATGTGAAAGATTCCAGTATTCAAATTACCTCTTTTTAAAATTTGTGATAACATTTCCTCCAGAGTAAGGGCATATAGATGAAGCTCAATTAGCTGAATGCATTCCAAAAGAGGAAACATTGTTTTTTCTTTGTAAATACATATTATACTGGAACCTTTTCAGTAAGTGTACTGTAAAATGTTTGTTTCCAGCAATAGGTTAATCAAACTTCTTGTATGAGCAGAAATATCCTTATAAAATAGAAATGGAGCACTAATTGCCCTAGAGAAAATGATGAAGGCAGCCATGCAAGACAATGCTATCCTTACAATAATGACTTGATAAATCTAGAAAAATCTTTCTGCTATGCATACTTATGAAGATGATAATGTAAAAGTCAGGCCCAATCCTATACAGACAAAATTCCCTTTGACTTCAATGGTGGTTTTGCCTGCTATGACTACAGGATTGGGCCCCTAATTTATGCAGCATGATGGTACTGTGTCTGATGGGTCACACTTTAATCCACCAACAAAAGCAATTACTACTTGCCATCACAAAAGTAAGTGTTTATAACTGATAGGACCCTCTTTGGCCAGGCAGCGTAATGGATAGATCGCTGGTGTGTGTGTGTGGAGGAGGGCTGTAGGGGGACCTGACCCCTCCTTCTCCCTCAGGACCTGGCCCAGAGTCCTGCATTGCTCAACCACTAAATAGGGGAGATGGATCTTCCTCCCAGCCATGAGGGGGCATTCACGGCTCGTTTTCCTGGCCTGCTCCCTATGCAAGTCCTTTTAGTTTGGGGCATGGCCCCGCTAGTCCAGTTGCCCCACAGTTGGGGCTTCTCTGTAGGATCCCCTGAGCCAGGGAAGACTTCCTTGCCTCCAGTGGTTGCATTGGCAGGCAGGTTGTCGGTCTGTGCCTTCAGGCAGGCATACAGCAAGCTCCTGCCTCTTCGCCAGTCAGCCCCGGATTGAGCCAGGGTCCTTTCTTTTCTCCTCCCTCCAGGCCTGGCATGGGCTGCAGGTATAATGGTGTGGGGCTAGCTGAACTCACAAGTGTTCTTTAAACCCTGCTGTGCCCGGCTTCAGTCTCTCTGCTCCTTCACAATAACATTTTTATGTTTTTTTGCTTTAATATGTAGTAGATATGACAAGAGAATAGTGCTGGCTACAACTTTTAAAACTGAAGTTCCACTTCACAGAAAAAAATCAAATAATTTAGATGTTTTAAGAAATGAAAAGGAGATGTGTAATAATCTTTCTTTTAAGGGTGTGAAGTAAACACTGTCAGGCAGTGACAGTTCAGGAAAGGTTCAGAAAAGGGCAACTAAAATGATTAGGGGTTTGGAACGGGTCTCATATGAGGGGAGATTAAAGAGGTTAGGACTTTTCAGCTTGGAAAAGAGGAGACTAAGGGTGGATATGATAGAGGTATATAACATCATGAGTGGTGTGAAGAAAGTGAATAAGGAAAAGTTATTTACTTGTTCCCATAATATAAGAGCTAGGGGCCACCAAATGAAATTAATGGGTAGCAGGTTTAAAACAAATAAAAGGAAGTTCTTCTTCACTCAGCACACAGTCAACCTATGGAACTCCTTGCCTGAGGAGGTTGTGAAGGCTAGGACTATAACAGGGTTTAAAAGAGAACTGGATAAATTAATGGAGGTGAAGTCCATTAATGGCTATTAGCCAGGATGGGTAAGGAATAGTGTCCCTAGCCTCTGTTTGTCAGAGGGTGCAGATGGATGGCAGGAGAGAGATCACTTGATCATTACATGTTAGGTTCACTTCCTCTGGGGCACCTGGCATTGGCCACTGTTGGTTGACAGGATACTGGGATGGATGGACATTTGGTCTGACCCAGTATGGCCATTCTTATGTTCTTATGCCACCTATCAAAATATAAACATTGCTGTAAGTATTAAGACTCTGCTTTCATGATTGTAACTACCAGTCATTAGGGTTTTTTTTCCCCTTTATTTTGGAATCTATCTCACATAATCTTTTTTTTACACAACAGTGAAATATTAACATTTAACATGCTATTTTACACACATACTAAAAAAAGAGTATTTTTACAGAATACACTGAGGAGAAAGAAAGAAAAATAAGTATTCAATTACTAGGTAAGCTTGCAAAAAGAAAAGGAGTACTTGTGGCACCTTAGAGACTAACCAATTTATTTGAGCATGAGCTTTCGTGAGCTACAGCTCACTTCATCAGATGCATACCGTGGAAACTGCAGCAGACTTTATATATACACAGAGAATATGAAACAATACCTCCTCTGTGTATATATAAAGTCTGCTGCAGTTTCCACGGTATGCATCTGATGAAGTGAGCTGTAGCTCACGAAAGCTCATGCTCAAATAAATTGGTTAGTCTCTAAGGTGCCACAAGTACTCCTTTTCTTTTTGCGAATACAGACTAACACGGCTGTTACTCTGAAACCTAGGTAAGCTTGGAGTACATAGAATTTGAAGGACTTTTTTCCTCCAGACTTCATTTACTAAAACAGCTGATCAAGCAAATCCTAACATCTCTTCTAAACGATATAACATCTCTTTGATGCAGTAATAAATATAGCTCCATAAAAATTGTTATTGGCAACAAAATGTTACAACATAATTAAATTTAAAAGAAAATTGTGACATAAATGAGATTGTGTGAAATAAAGCAATTATTAATGAAATCTGTATCTTTTAATGTTAAGTTTATAGAAAACAGTGGTTAGTTTTATGTATTTTTGTTAATTCTTTAAATGAATCACAGGGTCAGCCTTAACAATATAATAAAAAAAACAAGCTTAATTAAAGCCGTTGAACCCCAAAGGAATGGTCTCACAATTTTATTTTATAGTACAGAGTGAATTACTGAAAATATTTGAGGGGGGAAATGTATCTTCCACCAACACGATTGCGCTGACGATACTGTGAGGATGGTATGTCGTGGTTTTGTACCCATATTGGACGAGGATTTCAGTAAGACAAGGTAGATGAGGTAATATCTTTTATTAGACCAACTTCTGTTGGTGAGAGAGACAAACTTTTATGCTTACACAGAGCTCTTCTTCAGGTCTGGAGGATGGATTATTTAAGGCCCAGTTTGGATTGCTGGTGAAACAGCATCTGTTTGATGGATTGGTATCTTGCATGGGCTACAGAGATAAAACAGAGGAAAAACTTAGATCTGCTCTCCTGTCTTTCTGTTCTAGAATTGGAGGAGGCAGATCAAGCAGAGAATTATCACCTTTCCTCAATCTACCTCAGAGACCTGGTGACATTAGCTGCAATGGGATCAACACTAGAGCTGAACAAAAATAGAATTTCTGTCCCCTGGGAAACTTATATTCTGAATCAGGAAGAGATATAATATTTTGGCAGAATGTAAAATGCAGCAAAAATGTCAGTTTGGAAATGTTGAATTGTTTCATTTGGACATTTTCAGTCAAAATGAAACATCTGTACATTTTCAAATTAAAGTGTTTCATTTTGACTCAGTTCAACATGAATCTGTGTCTGAGCTTTTGCAGTGGAGTTGGTGTTATTTTTGGGTGCCTCTTGAACCCATTTTCTTCTTTGGGCTAAGCTTTCCACTAGATTACATTTCAAATGATGCAGCAGAATTGCTCAGCCAAAAGGAGAGGCCATGGTGCATCATGGGAGCTATCATCCTACCAGAGAACTCAGCCTGTTGGAAGAGAACAGGTACATGAGGCACTCAAACTACAGCTCCCATGATCCACTGTGGCAACTCAGGTGGACACAGAGTCATGTTGAACTGGCCCATAACAAACATTTTAACTTAGTTCAATCAAACTGAAGTTTCAGTTTGGGATAACCTGATTCAAATCAAAATATTTGGTTTTCAGTATTCCTAATGAAAAAATCAAACACTTGCAGCAAAAATTCAACATTTTCAATTTTACAAAGAGACATTTCAGAGGAAAATTCCTGACCAACTCTATTAAAAATCTACCTTCCCACGGAGGAGAGGGGTGAGGTAGGCCCTATAGCCACACCCCTCTCATGACCTCCCATATGATGGGCGAAAGTGGAATTATCAGTTTCCCACATTGGGGTGGAACAGAAAAAAAATCTTAATTTGTTAGCTACCACTGAGAGGCAAAGAAAATACCCATCACCTCTGCTTTCCAGATCTGGCAATGGGAAGAATGGAACACCTTTCCCTCTGTGGGGAATAAGGGAAAAACATTCATCACAAAAGTCAATGGGACCACAAAAGAAGTTATTGAAAACACACCTTTTCACAACTGAGTTTCTGCATCCCAAATATGCCCAATTTGAGAGGTGGGAATAAGTAAGTGGTAGGTGACAGAGCATGGATGGGTAAGTGGACAAAAGCATAAGGGGGAGATATAAATTTGAGGGGGGAGACATAGTAGGACAGACAGTAGATCCATTGAACTCTGATCATATCACAAGAGGACCTGGAATGTCGGGAATTTTTGTTTTGTTCATGACCCAGGTGCTGCAAATGTTACACATGACCGGGGAGAAGAATGTCCCTTTTATCCAGGGAATGAAACAAGTCCAAACACATGCATGGCAGGGAGGGAAGCTGTCCCCCACAAGCCTCTTCTTCAATTCTCTGCTTAATGTTGGCTGGGTAAAGAGGGAGAGGGCTAGTGTACTGGCTGCTATGTGCTCCCCCATTGCCTGTCGGAGCTAAGCCTGTCTAAGCTAAGCCTCTCTCTTTTCCAGTGATCAGTGAGCTGCTTGTTGATGTTGGGTTGAGTAAGAGATTGTGGCCAGACATCAGGCTGTTGGCATCACAACTGAGCTTCAAGGCTGAAGAAATTTGCCTTTGGCAGTAGATGTAGCATGAGCTGGTTCCAGCACTCACCGATTGCCAAGCTACAGCCACCTGATTTCCTGGGGACTGTGAGGTCTGCATAGGATTAAATGTAGGAACTAGGATAGAGAGAGATGTGGAGATGATTACATAGATGTGGCCTTAGCCTTGATTGATTTGGTCAGAGATGCTCGCAAGGTGAGTTAGGTGGGGGACTATTGAGCCAGCCTGCATTAGCAGGGCAAGAAAAAGTGTGAACCATGGGGGAGAAAGGGTAATTCTGAGAGGTGGAGAAGAGGGTGTGTGATAACACACAGGGATATCTGATACAATGTCCCTGAGCTCTTTAAGGAGCATAGAGTTCATTTTTCAGACGTTGGGATTGACATTTGGCTTTGTAACATTAAGGACTGGGTCAGGCATGAGATGGGTACCAATAATGGGGTGCATCCATGCTATTTACTTGTGCTCGTAGTGGCCAGTGGCAGCAAAGACTAAAGAGGGCAGCTCCAAGAAGTAAATGAGACCCAGAATTGCACAGCTGGACTTTGCACTCATAGGTAGGGAGGAGCTTGAAGTCTTTGTGTATAGATGTTTCCCCCACTCCCTTACGGCCTCTGTCACTCCTTATGTGGGGTGAGCGGAGAGGTTTTACAACTGAATTGAGTCCTGAGATAGATGTGGGGAGGGTCTACTCCAAGCTATTGTGTGGTTTGTGGTAAAAATCTGGTAAGCTACAACAGAACCAATTACATTCCTAGTACAAGAGACCTGTGATGGGCAAGATAATGTCTGTTTACAAGTTATAATTAATAAAGTTGTGGCCTGCTGTTTAACCCCATCCCATGTGTTTGTTAGTCATTTGCCTGTTTGTGCTGGTCAGCATCTTGGGGTAGAGAAGCTAACAGCCAAGTTATGAGTCAGGCTTTACACGCCAGGATGGAAGGCAGCAATGGTGCAGAGTAATGGTGCCCAAAAGGTACTGACTATGTCTCTGAACAATGTGGCCTTGGATCCTTTCTGCTGCTACCTCACACATTTCCAGCTCATGAATTTGCTCCATTTTATTAGTTTTCATTATGTTTTGATCAAGCATCTGCAGTTTTGGAATCTGAAGTTGTATCTGTATATTATCTTGCCTGCATTAGCAATGAAGAAATATTGTGTTAGGCTGTTCTGTACTGCTGTATTCTGTCCCAGGTCGTTTTTTTGCTTCTAGTCTCCTAAACAATAGTTTATGTTCTCTAGTTTGATTCTGGGTCCGTAACAGTAACAGGTCTTGGGTTTTATTAGATAGCAAAATCACCAATCACAGCAATGTAGGGCTGATAAGGACAAAGTGTCTGCTTGCCACAGAAAATTTCAATTATTTTGTAAAAAAAAAAAAATGAATACCTGAAAATACAGTTTTAAATTTGTTTCCAAAAACTGAAATATTTTGGTCAAAACATAAAATATTTTTATTTGGATATGCCATTGTGGTACTTCCTTGGAGTGGTAGTTGGATTTCTTCATCCCTGTTCTTGTCTGCTGGCTGTGCTTTCCAGCTGGACTTCATATCCCATGGTGAATCCTGTATATAGCACACTCATGATGCAACACCTCCCTTCACCGGAAGGAGAGACTGTAGTGCAGCATGGGAAATGTAGTCCTACCAGCGAGACCACTCTGTAGAGGTGAATCTGAGCATGAGGCACATAAACTACAACTCTGATGAGGCACTGTGGTGGCATTTCTAAATCCAAAATATTTGGTTTCCAGCTGAAATATTTTGGGTTTGGATTTTTTTGTGCTGAAATGTCCAAACATTTTCCACTAAAAAAAGTGCCCATTTTCAGATCAACTCTACTAGTCAGTTCTGTTTGTATCTGTTCTATAGTATCCAAAACTAAAAGGGCTGGTTCTAGTCTAAATAAAATTCTTCTTCTCATGAATTTCTCCAACAAGTCGGGATATTTTAATGTGTTCTTACATGTGTGTAAAGACTGAGTTTCAGATGTACAGTATCTGTTTTATCAAGAAGCCAAAGCTTATATACATATAGTATCAGATGGGTAGCCGTGTTAGTCTGGATCTGTAAAAGCGGCAGAGTCCTGTGGCACCTTATAGACTAACAGATGTACTGGAGCATAAGCTTTTGTGGGTGAATACCCACTTCGTCAGATGCATGTAGTGGAAAATTTCAAAGGCAGGTATAAATATGCAAGCAAGAATCAGGCTAGGAATAACATGGTTAGTTCAATCAAGGAGGATGAGGCCCTCTTCTAGCAGTTGAGGTGTGAACACCAAGGGGTGTTTTTTGCCCCACCACCCCCACAAACATGATACAGTTCTGCGGTGATCTGTCTCTGACTCAAAGAATACTTTCAAGATAACACTGAAGACCCCACTGATACACAGATACCCTTCCACCAACAGCACAAGAAGAAGAACTCCAAATGGACTCCTCCTGAAGGGTTGAAATGACAGTCTGGACCTATACATAGAATGCTTCCACCGACATGCACACGCAGAAATTATGGAAAAACAACATTGCTTGCCTCATAACCTAAGTCGTGCAGAACGCAATGCCATCCACAGCCTCAGAAACAACCCTGACATTATAATCAAAGAGGCTGATAAAGGAGGTGCTGTTGTCATCATGAACAGGTCTGACTACCAAAAGGAGGCTGCCAGACAACTCTCCAATACAAAATTCTACAGGCCAATTTCCTCAGATCCCACTGAGGAATACACTAAGAAACTGCACAATCTACTCAGGACACTCCCTACACTAACACAGGAACAAATCAACATACCCTTAGAGCCCCGACTGGGGTTATTCTATCTACTACCCAAGATCCACAAACCTGGAAATTCTGGATGCCCCATCATCTCGGGCATTGGCACTCTCACTGAAGGACTGTCCGGATATGTGGACTCTCTTCTAGGACCCTACGCCACCAGCACTCCCAGCTGTCTCTGTGACACCACTGATTTCCTGAGAAAACTACAATGCATTGGTGATCTTCCAGAAAACAACATCCTAGCCACCATGGATGTAGAGGCTCTCTACACAAACATCCACACACAGATGGCATACAAGCTGTCAGGAACAGTATCCCTGATGATGCCACAGTACAACTGGTTGCTGAGCTCTGTGTCTTTATCCTCAAGCACAATTATCTCAAATTTGGTGACAATATATACCTCCAGACCAGCGGCACCACCATGGGCACCCACATGGCCCCAAAATATGCAAACATTTTTATGGCTGACCTGGAACAATGCTTCCTCAGCTCTCGTCCACTCACGGCCCTTCTCTACCTACACTACATTGATGACATAGAATCATAGAATATCAGGGTTGGAAGGGACCCCTGAAGGTCATCTAGTCCAACCCCCTGCTCGAAGCAGGACCAATTCCCAGTTAAATCATCCCAGCCAGGGCTTTGTCAAGCCTGACCTTAAAAACTTCCAAGGAAGGAGATTCCACCACCTCCCTAGGCAACGCATTCCAGTGTTTCACCACCCTCTTAGTGAAAAAGTTTTTCCTAATATCCAATCTAAACCTCCCCCACTGCAACTTGAGACCATTACTCCTCGTTCTGTCATCTGCTACCATTGAGAACAGTCTAGAGCCATCCTCTTTGGAACCCCCTTTCAGGTAGTTGAAAGCAGCTATCAAATCCCCCCTCATTCTTCTCTTCTGCAGGCTAAACAATCCCAGCTCCCTCAGCCTCTCCTCATAAGTCATGTGTTCTAGACCCCTAATAATTTTTGTTGCCCTTCGCTGGACTCTCTCCAATTTATCCACATCCTTCTTGTAGTGTGGGGCCCAAAACTGGACACAGTACTCCAGATGAGGCCTCACCAATGTCGAATAGAGGGGGACGATCACGTCCCTCGATCTGCTCGCTATGCCCCTACTTATACATCCCAAAATGCCATTGGCCTTCTTGGCAACAAGGGCACACTGCTGACTCATATCCAGCTTCTCGTCCACTGTCACCCCTAGGTCCTTTTCCGCAGAACTGCTGCCTCGCCATTCGGTCCCTAGTCTGTAGCGGTGCATTGGATTCTTCCGTCCTAAGTGCAGGACCCTGCACTTATCCTTATTGAACCTCATCAGATTTCTTTTGGCCCAATCCTCCAATTTGTCTAGGTCCTTCTGTATCCTATCCCTCCCCTCCAGCGTATCTACTACTCCTCCCAGTTTAGTATCGTCCGCAAATTTGCTGAGAGTGCAATCCACACCATCCTCCAGATCATTTATGAAGATATTGAACAAAACCGGCTTGAGGACCGACCCCTGGGGCACTCCACTTGACACCGGCTGCCAACTAGACATGGAGCCATTGATCACTACCCGTTGAGCCCGACAATCTAGCCAGCTTTCTACCCACCTTATAGTGCATTCATCCAGCCCATACTTCCTTAACTTGCTGACAAGAATACTGTGGGAGACCGTGTCAAAAGCTTTGCTAAAGTCAAGAAACAATACATCCACTGCTTTCCCTTCATCCACAGAACCAGTAATCTCATGATAAAAGGCGATTAGATTAGTCAGGCATGACCTTCCCTTGGTGAATCCATGCTGGCTGTTCCTGATCACTATCCTCTCATGCAAGTACTTCAAGATTGATTCTTTGAGGACCTGCTCCATGATTTTTCCAGGGACTGAGGTGAGGCTGACTGGCCTGTAGTTCCCAGGATCCTCCTTCTTCCCTTTTTTAAAGATTGGCACTACATTAGCCTTTTTCCAGTCATCCAGGACTTCCCCGGTTCGCCACAAGTTTTCAAAGATAATGGCCAATGGCTCTGCAATCACAGCCGCCAATTCCTTCAGCACTCTCGGATGCAACTCGTCCGGCCCCATGGACTTGTGCACGTCCAGCTTTTCTAAATAGTCCCTAACCACCTCTATCTCCACAGAGGGCTGGCCATCACTTCCCCATTTTGTGATGCCCAGCGCAGCAGTCTGGGAGCTGACCTTGTTAGTGAAAACAGAGGCAAAAAAAGCATTGAGTACATTAGCTTTTTCCACATCCTCTGTCACTAGGTTGCCTCCCTGATTCAGTAAGGGGCCCACACTTTCCTTGGCTTTCTTCTTGTTGCCAACATACCTGAAGAAACCCTTCTTGTTACTCTTGACATCTCCATCATCTGGACCCATGGGAAGGAAACCCTGGAAGAATTCCAACACGATTTCAACAGCTTCCACCCCACCATCAACCTCAGCCTGGACCAATCTACATGGGAGCTCCACTTCCTAGACACAACGGTGACGGTCACATTAACACCACCCTATACCAAAAACCCACCCACCGCTATGCGTACCTTCATGCCTCCAGCTTCCATCCTGGACACACCACACGATCCATTGTCTACAGCAAAGTGCTGAGGTACAACCACATTTGCTCCAACCCCTCAGACAGAGATCAACACCGACAAGATCTTCACCAAGCATTCTCAAAACTACGATACCCACACAAGGAAATAAGGAAACAGATCAAGCCTCCTGCTGCGAGACAAGCCCAAGAAAGAAACCAACAGAACTCCACTGGCCATCACATACAGTCCTCAGCTAAAACCTCTCCAACGCATCATCAGTGATCTACAACCCATCCTGGACAACAATGCCTCACTTTCACAGGCCTTGGGAGGCAGGCCAGTCCTCGCCCACAGACAACCCACCAACCTGAAGCATATTCTCACCAGCAATTACACACTGCACCATAGTAACTCTAACTCAGGAACCAATCCATGCAACAAACCTCAATGCCAACTCTGCCCACATATCTACACCAGCGACACCATCAGAGGACCTAACCAGATCAGCCACACCATCACCGGTTCATTCACCTGCATGTCCACCAATGTAATATACACCATCATGTGCCAGCAATGCCCCTCTGCTATGTACGTCGGCCAAACTGGACAGTCCCTACATAAAAGGATAAATGGATACAAATCAGATATTAGGAATGGCAATATACCAAAACCTGTAGGAGAACACTTCAATCTCCCTGGAAACACAATAGCATATTTAAAGGTAGCTATCCTGCAGCAAAAAAATGTCAGGATCAGACTTCAAAGAGAAACTGCTGATCTTCAGTTCATTTGCAAATTTGACACCATTGGCTCAGGATTAAACAAAGACTGTGAATGGCTAGCCAACTACAACAGCAGTTTCTCCTCCTTTGGTGTTCACCCCTGAACTGCTAGAAGAGGGCCTCATCCTCCCTGATTGAGCTAACCGCGTTATCCCTAGCCTGATTCTTGCTTGCTTCCTCTGGAAATTTCCACTACATGCGTCTGACAAAGTGGGTATTCACCCACGAAAGCTTATGCTCCAATATGTCTGCTAATCTATAAGATGACACAGGACTCTTTGCCCCTTATATATATAATACCTTTTAAAAACATTTGATGGCATCACATTTTAGAGTAGATAGATCTATGAATATTTCAAGAGAAAAAATGCTATAAGTGAGGTACTCTGACTTGACTGCTTTATAGCTGAGGCATGTAAAGCAATGTTACATGAAATGTTTTGCAGTGCACATCTTTCCCCAGATACTGCAGTGGGCCATCTTTCACCTGCGGAGGTGAAAGTCATCAGTGGGCTTCCACTGAGAGTGATTACTGATTTATTGCTTTTCTTTTCTGCTTAATATTCTTTGAACAACTTCTGTAAATATCTGCTAGTTGGTTTTCAGCCAGTAGTTCAAATTCTGGGAAGACATTCAATGATAATGGGCCAAACATGCTAAAGAATATGAAAAACTACATTACTTAGTACATAATGCTTTAATGTTTGTTTCAGGGTTTTTTAGTCTCTGTCTCCCCATCCCTCCATCTTTCCTTTTCTTATTCTCTCTCTGTTTAACATTCTGTATTTTTAGGAATGTACTGAGTCTTATAGGCACAGTTTCTCAGAGCTTACTAGCATGCACGGGTAATATAGATGCTATGCCACCTTTTAACAGTAATAAATGGGTTCAGTGTGTGCTCCTGTTTGAGGTCAGCCAGCAGCAAAGGTGAGGATACCATGGGAGCATCCATAAACCTGCTTCCTCTTTTCTACTTTAGGGTAGCTACTACTGTCAGCTTTACACATTGCTTGTGCTTAAATTTATGGTTCCAATAGACACGAATGTGTCCATCTGTTTTTGTGCTTCTTATCTGGTTGATTGCTAAGGCCTCTGGCAATGCAAAATGTGGTTGCAATTGTTATACAAAAAGATGTGCTAGATGGGTAGAGGATATAGTGGGGTAAGGTGGTTCGTGGGTTTCTTTGTACAAATTATGCCAGCAAAGACTAGCCATATCTTGTGATCAAATGACTGCTGCTCTTCCATGCTTCTGAGGAAGCTAAATGCACATCAAGACGTCTCCACCACTTTTGTAAATCCATTATGCTTTTCAAGTGATAGCATAATTTTCTTCCTGTGCTGCATACTTAGCACGTGTCAAAAAAAAAATGGAATTTCCATCCTGTAGGAAGTATGAACATTTTGACACTTGTTTTCATTCTTCACTGGAACAAAAAGTTGAAATTTCAAAATTGCTCACAGAGTGGAAATTAAAAAAAAAAATCAGTTCAGAAACATTTAAATGTTGTTGTTTCATGATCATGTCAATACATTTCATTTTCATAAAGTAAAGACATTTTGTTTTAATAGTGGTGAAATATTACAATAGAATATAAAATACTATCTATAATATGTATAGATAATATGTTTAATTACCATTGCAATATAAAAATCTAAATGAAATTATAGTCAAATCAAAACATTTTTACCATATTGAAATGAAACATGTTGACATTATTGAAACAAAATGAGAGCCAAAATGATTGATTTCAATGCTTATCCATTGAAAGTGTCATTTATCAAAACGTCCCCACAAAACTTTCTGATTTTTGACAAAAGTGCATTTTCCAGTGGAAAACTGTTCCATCTTACATATTTGACCAACCCAGTGTATCATGTAACACAGTTACTGAGCTGGCTGATGCTATGTGTTTGATAATGTCATTTTTCCAGGGACTGTACACAACTGTGCTAATAAAGAAGACTGCAAGTTAATGTAACACTGGTAGTAGCTGGTGAGATCATCACGCAGCAGGCAAATGAATTAATGACAGTAAGGAACAGGGAAACATGCAGCAAGTAAACTCAGGAATAGGAAGATGCAGACCAAAAAGACTGGGCTTTTTTGTTTTTTTGTTTTTGTTTTTGAATGAGTTGCAAAACATGAATCAGCATTCTGAGGAAGAGAACTTTTTTGGTGTTGTTGTTGAAATACGGTGCATATGGATTACAAAGGGCTTGTCTTCACTACCAGGGTGAGTCGACCTAAATTACGCTACTCCAGATTAGGTTGAATTACCCCAGTGTCTTCATTGTGCTGCGTCAATGGGAGACTCTCTCCGGTCAACTTACCTTATTCTTCTCGGGGAGGTGGAGTACTGGAGTCAACCGGAGAGCGCTCTGCCATTGATTTAGCAGATCTTCACTAGACTTTCTAAATTGATCTCTGCTTCATCAATTGCAGCAGCATCCATCTCCCCGTAGTGAAGGCAAACCCTTCATCCTGAAAGAGGCATTACCATAGCAGTTTGAGGCTCCTTCACATGAAGTCTAGGCTGCAGCAATATTTAAAGATCAAGAATGCCACACAACAGAGACAGGGTCAGGGGTTGACCCCACTCTGCACGTGCTGTTGCTCTGCATGGATCCCGGAAGCAGTGGCATGTCCCCCTCCAGCTCCTACGTATAGGGGCAGCCAGGGGGTTCCTCACGCTGCCCCCACCCCAAGCGTGGCCCCCGCAGCTCCCATTGGCTGGGGACTGTGGTGGCGCCTGCAGACAGGGCAACGTGCAGAGACACCTGGCCATGCCTCTGCATAGGAGCAGAAGGGGAGACATGGCACGGCTTCCAGTAGCTGCTTGAGGCAAGCACTGCCTGGAGCCTGCACTCCTGCCCCCCTCTCAGACCTCAATCCCTGTCCCAGTCCTGATCGCTCTCCCAACTTCCAAACCCCTCAGTCCCAGCCCAGAGCACCCTCCTGCAACCTCAACCGCTCATCCCCAGCCAGAGCCCTCACCCCCTCTGTCATAAATATAAAGGGAAGGCTAACCACCTTTAAATCCCTCCTGGCGAGAGGAAAAACCCTTTCACCTGTAAAGGGTTAAGAAGCTAAAGATAACCTTGCTGGCACCTGACCAAAATGACCAATGAGGAGACGAGATACTTTCAAAGCCGGAAAGGGGGGGGGGAACAAAGGGTTCTCTCTGTCTGTGTGATGCTTTTGCCGGGAACAGAGCAGGAATGCAGGTCAGAACTCCTGTAAAGGGTTAATAAGCAATCTAGTTAGATATGCGTTAGATTCTGTTATGTTTAAATGGCTGATAAAATCAGTTGTGCTGAATGGAATGTATATTCCTGTTTTTGTGTCTTTTTGTAACAAGCTTTTGCCTAGAGAGATTCTCTATGTTTTCAATCTGATTACCCTGTAAGGTATTTACCATCCTGATTTTACAGAGGTGATTCTTTTACCTTTTCTTTAATTAAAATTCTTCTTTTAAGAACCTGATTGCTTTTTTATTGTTCTTAAGATCCAAGGGTTTGGGTCTGTGTTCACCTATACAAATTGGTAAGGATTTTTATCAAGCCTTCCCCAGGAAAGGGGGTGTAGGGCTTGGGGCAATTTTAGAGGGAAAGATGTTTCCAAGTGGGCTCTTTCCCTGTTGTATATTTGTTAGACACTTGGAGGTGGCAGCAATAAAAGTCCAGGGGCAAAAGGTAAAATAGTTTGTACCTTGGGGAAGTTTTAACTTAAGCTGGTAAAAATAAGCTTAGGGGGTTTTTCATGCAGGTTCCCACATCTTTACCATAGAGTTCAGAGTGGGGAAGGAACCTTGACATGGTGGGAGCAGTGGGATCCCACACCCCAACCCCCAATTTCATGAGCATTCATGGCCGGCCATAGAATTTCCATACCCAGATGTGGCCCTCAGGCCAAAAAGTTTTTCTAACCCTGTACTGACCCCTCAGAGACATGGCTAAATGAAAAGGTATTTTACTAGGGCTACCAGGAAATGGAAAGTTTGCAGATACCCTAGGTACAGTTGATTAACCAGTTACAGTTCAGAGTGAGCAATAGCTGTTCTTGCTTGTGTCTTGGGGCATTCAGTTGAGAGTCAGGGCTCTTCAGACATTGTGCCAGGGATGCCCTCTCTGGGCTAGACTCTATTCCAAGCAAATGGCCAGTTACAGATATCTAAGCCAGGCTCAGTTAGCGTCTCTCATTGGGGCTCCTCTGCACTGGCTCCCTGTCCAGCCACTGCTTCTCCTCCACAACCACACAGGCTTGCACCCAGTCACAACCTGTTCACACATGACTCTGCATATGGTTCCTGAGGAATCTGCTCTGAATTCAGGTTTTCTGCAGCTCCTGGCTAGCCATGTTGCTCTTCCTTCAAAACAGAGCCAAGCCACTTCCTGGTCCAGAACCTTTCCCCTTATCTGTCTAGGAGGAGGAGGTGGAGTGGGAGCAGGAATTGATGGGAGTTGTTGTCAAATGGTTGGCAGATCCATCACACCATGATGCCACATTCAAAAAGGAGGGCAACTTTGGCTAAAATCCCATTTTGGTTCAGTAGGGAAGTGAAGTCGACAATTAGAAATAAAAAAGCAATATATAAAAAGTATAAATTGTTGGTAAATGACACTGGAATATTTTCTTGTAGTTTATTTATGATTATTAATTATTATTATTATTATTTAAAGTGAACAAAAGAATAAAAAACTGGAATTAATATGATGCTGGCAAACCAGGACTGTTCATTATGTTTGCATGTTATGAAAAATCCACATCCCTGAGTGACGTAGCTATAGTGACCTTAACCCCCTCATGTAGAGAGTGCTATCTTGGTGGGAGAGCTCTGACCGAAATAGCTACCACTTCTCAACTCTCTCCTGTCATCTTAAAGCATCTTCACCAGATATGCTATAGTGATGTACATTTGTAGTATAGACCTCCCTTAAGTCTGCAGAAGGGGATGGAACATAGATTTGTTTTTTAAAAAAGCTGTAAAACACCTTGCTTTCACAAATCTGTTGGTGTTTATATAACTAACTGTCATTCTGATAAATCCCCCACATTTGAAGCCCAAATCCTTTGCCAAACAAAAGCCTTTGTTGTTAGAAATGTTGACTGCAGCACAATCGATTTTGAATTACAAGCCTCAATTGAATACCAATTCTAGTCAGTGAATACTTATTTCAAAGATAATGAAAACTTGTTTTGAGAAGTAACATTTGTTAAAAGTTACATCTTCGTAAGTGTAACAATTATAAGCAGCAGTCAAACAGAGGAGATTGTTCCATACAACAAGAACCCCTCAATTCATGAGTTACGGAGTTTGTGAGATGAGGAGGTGTTGAGCACCCTAAGATCCCATTTACTTCAGTGGGAGTTGGGAGTGAGAGCTGCTGAGCACCTATGAGCCTGTGAGCACCTATGAGCCTGGAGCGCTGCCTGTGAGCACCTAAGAGCCATAAATGTAAGTTTCTGTGGTTTATCATCTCAAACACCTGTAGCACTGGAGTTTTACTATTGACTTCAGTGGCAGTAGGATTGGGCCTATAATACTGAGATAAGGTTCACCAAATAGATCACATGAGCCTATGAATGTACCTTGACTAGCTCTGGATAACTTCAGTGGAAACTATTAAAATAACCTCCAAAGAGCTAAAAAATATTATTTTTTTCTGGGAAGAAAAAAGAAGATTAAGATTTCATTTGGAAGGCTCTCATACAACAAACTACATGGTACTCATTTTATATGCGGTACTTTGGATGAACTGACACTGTATAATGTAAACCTGTAGTTCTAGAGATCAGTTTTTACAAAGACAACACTTTAATCATTAAATCATTTTAGAAGCTATAAACACAATAAGTGTGTGCATTTTATTTTGTCTTTTTAGTAAAAAAATAGTTTTATGGAACATAGAAAAGACATATCCAGAAATAGAGTGGAAATGTGATTACTGTTATTAGAAGAAATTGATTAATGTCTCTGAATAGCTTTTGAGGCTACAAAAATACTTTGTTGATTAATCTCCTCCCTTGCCCCCCTTGCCCGCTCCCACTCATGAAGAGGAGACGTGCAGGTCAACTCTTCCGATCAGCTTGAACTCTGGAGGAAGGGAATAAAAATCCCTGTCAAGACAGAACTGTATCTCTACTCTGCTTGAACTCCGAGGGGCAAATATTACTAAACATAAGCAAGAGTTCCCCACTGCTTGTCCTGGATTACCCTAAAGGACACAGAGCTTGCACATTACAGCAGCTTCTATTGCTTTTTGGAATAGATGACTAACTCATTTGTGTGTGTATGTTTACCCACTTTAACCTTGTCAATGACTCTCTTCTTAGGTAACAAATCTTTACTTCATTTATTATAGCATTGTCTGCAAGTGCTGTCTTTGATATAGAACCTAATGTGCAACTGATCTGGGGTAAGTGACTGGTCCTTTGGGCCTGGAGTAATCTTGATTTTGATGTGATTTTTGGTGTAAGAGACTATCTATCACAAAGGAAAACTTGCCTGGGTGGCAAGATAGTCTGGAGTACCCAAGGGGACTGCTTATGACTACATATCAAGGCTGTTTAGTGCTTGAGGAGTTCATACTTGATACTTGGTTGATGACGTCTAAGTATACAACACACAGCCAGTTTGGGGTTTGTGTCCTGCTTCTTAACAGTCTACCCTGATGCTGGTACTGATGACACCCATGTTCACTATTGATGTAGCAGTATTCATTTCTAACCCCTATTGGCAGAAATGGATAATTTTGCTGGTGAGATTATAGACTGTCTGATTGCAATTATCATTCTTTTCTAAAGGGAAAATTAAGGTTCACTGCAACCATTTTATAGGTGATTTGAACAAACAATATTATTCTTGAGAAAGCCCTAGGAGTCATCACACATTGATGTTATGAATTATAGTTCTAAATATAAATGAGTAACTTTCTAATGAAGTTTCAGGATAAATTCTCTAGTTACAATTATAAGCATCTGCAGGGGGAGGCACAGGGGGCCATAAAGTAGTGCATGACCTTGAGACTGATAGTTCTGTCCACCAGTGGATTACCTGAAGGCAGATCTACAACTAAATACTGCACTGGCACAGCTGCATTGATGCAGCTACACTTCTGTAGTGGTTAAGTGAAGACACTCCTATGCCAGTGGGACAGCTTCTTATAGTGGCATAGTTAATCCACCTTCCCGAGAGACAGTAGCTATGGAGACGAGAGACACTCAAGCTTCAACATCACATTGTCTGCATGGAGGGTTAGGTTAGAAAAACTGCATCGCTCAGGGGTGTGGATTTTTACACCTTGAGCAACATAATTATACTGATATAAATCTGTAGTGTAGACTGGTCTGAGTTCCATGTAGACTCTGGTAAAATTGAGTATTCTCCTTGCTTCTTCCATGGGGCCAAACCCAGTTCCCTTACTAAAGAATTCAGAGGAAAATCTGTAGAGGAAACTTCACAGGGTTTTCTTGGCTTCAACTCTCCTACCCCTTCCCCCCGTCTCACATTTGTTCTTCTCTCCCCCTCCCTCCTCTAAACTAAGCACATGATTTGGCCATTTGTTGGTTGTCTTCTGTGTGCATTCGCTATGCAGCAATTCATGCTTTCAATAAAAACAAGGCTTTGCTGTAAAAATATTTCACAGCACATATAAGTAACAACCAGAGGTGATTTTACAATGCACAGCATGAAGTACAAGCCCGTGTATCAAAGAACAGGGCTGAGACTACAATAAACAAGTTAAGGAAAGACTAGGAGCAAATTATAAAGTAAGTGCGGCATAATGAAAACACACTCAAAAGGTGAATAGTTATCTTGTAATCTTCGTAAGTTACATAAATGGCAATGGCCTTATTACAGTACAAAAATTAAGGAAATGGAATTACAAGTGAAAAATGTGGTACCATTCCAAGTGTGATTTGAAAATGAAATACTTTCTCCTTGGCAAGGCTCTAGTTCGAAGTCTGTTATTTTTAGATGAAAAATTTACAGTATTGAAATTTTGTAAGACATTTTGTAAGAAATTTTGTAAGTTACTTAGGCCCAGAATAAGTGCCTAAGTCACTTTTGAAAACCATACATAAATGGTGTACAGAAAGGATGAACCACATACTGACCCTGATCTGGCTGGTTAGCACTGCACTGGTGATGCAAAGAACCTGTGACACGAGTTTAACTGGCTAGTGGGGGTTGTATTAGTGTCACGCTGCCAGAAACACAACAGGTGGCATTTGCCTCTGGGAAGTCTCCTCAAGTAAGAGTGCACCACAGGAACATTAAGAGAACCTCTGGCTGCATTAACTTTCCTTCTGGTTAGTGCTGGGTAAAGGAAGCAAGAATTCAGTGCAAATTCTCCCCAGCCTGGAACCTGTTTGCCCAGCCACTTATTTTGTCTCCCCACACCTCACCTCCTCACAGATTGCTTGTCCAGTGTAATCTGGCAGTAAGATGGTGGTGGAAGGGTGGGAATGGGGGAACAACAATGCCACAGAAGTGTCCTTCCCTTTCAAATAAGGGGAACAACCATAGAGGATTTCCCCTCTGTCCACGTATCCTTGTGGTGCAGTCTGTCCGTACGTTATTTGTTACTAGCCATGAGCACTCAGATATTGCTCTGCTATACACTTTTTCATTATAGAATGATACCAAGGGCCTAATTATCAGATGCTATAAACTGTGGTTGGTATACTGAAGTTCATTGGAAGCGGGCTAAGCTACACCTGCTGAAAAACTGGTCCAAGGAGAAGGACTAAATCAGAAAAAGTTCTTATATTTACACTTGTCTTCCTTTAGTGTTTTTCTTTGCCCTAGGACTGTAAATATTTGTGGGTGAATTCCTTCAGCCACACTCTTGGACATTATATTAAGTTTTAAAAATGCACTTGAAACATTAATGGTGCAGTAATATCTGACAATTATTGTACAGTTAATCAGTATTTAAAAAGTTACTTCACAGAGCTCCATTGATTTTTGGATTTAGGAATGTATTAGCATTGCAAAAACAATGATCATTTATTGTACTGTATGTAGAATTTTAATTAAAACTAGAGGAAACAATAAACTGATCAACACATATGGCTAACATCAATATTGCATCCAAGTAGTCATTTGAAAACCAAATGTTAGTAAGAAAAACAACTCTTTAAGCCACTGTGAGTTCAGATATCTTGCTTAGAAAAACTGTGTCTTCAGCAGGCACATCAGAAATTGGCAAAAATATCTACTAATTTAAAAATGTAATAGAAGATTGTATGGAAATTAATTATTTGTTGAGGGGGAGAGATTTGCATAAACTACAGGTATATAAAAGAATTATGTTAATATGTGTCACAGAACCTGGTGAAGCTCATATATCATCTTTGAAATTCGCAATCAAGTTTGCTTCACCTATCTAGCTCCTTAATCTCTAATTGTGCTGTCTTTTAATTCTTTTAAAGGTTAAAAGATAAGATGTTAATCAATATCCTACCATGTATTGAAAGGGTATAGTCTCTGAGCAGCTGAAAATTAATGTAGTAGAAGTATTTACTTTCTAAGCCCAGAAAATTATATGCAGAAGTACAGCCTATTCCTCTGCAATATCAGCAGTAAAGATACATTACAGAGATGCTTTATGGAGTATGTTTAATCTAAATGCATTCCCTCTCTTATTTACACTACCAATCATGTGTTGGATCATGGCTGCTTCTTTCTGTAGAGGCTAGAGTAACTTCCCTATGTGTCTCCATGAAGGGCAATCAATCAAGGAGTAGAAATGGATGTTGGCCTGGCAGGGTAGTGCAGGGAGTCCTTTCCCCTTCCCGACTTTCCTCTTTGATGGGGAGAAAGATGACTTCTCCAGAAGCCAGTTTATGGGAAGAGCCCTCAGTTGCACCTGCAGATATCAGCCATTTTTATTTTTGTGGGGATGGTTCTGACTAGATAATTCCTCAGAAAAATAGCCTATGACATGGGAATTTGCAGAAAAGTCATTATGAAGAAACACAAAAAGTTACCCTGATAAACTGATCAGACCATTTTTCCTTCCAGGAAAACCATGGTGGTTTCTTGTTGCCATGCAACTTGGGGAGAATTTTAATTTCCATTTGGAAATAAAAAACAATCTGCCCAGGAAAAAAAAAAAAGATAGTACTTACATTTCTCCCTAAAGACTTTCCTTGGAGCTCCCTGTGACAGGGCTCACTCACTCTCAGAGCACCCCCTTTCACCAGTGCTGGATGTTGCCACTATCTAAAGCTCCAGCACCTTCCATCAGCCACCTGCTTCCAACCCCACATCTTCTGTGGCTCAGTGTTCCAGCCAAGTCACCTAAGTTCAGACTCCTTCCAGGGTATCTGAAACAAGTCCAAACAAAAGTCCAGACAAACTGAATAGTTCTCCTCCCCTCTTATGCTACTGAACACTTTCACTCTCTACTTACAAACTGTATCTCAGGGCTTCCCTTGCAGGAACCTACACTCATCTATAACCTCCCCTAAGCATGAGTTTCTGTCAACCAGAGGGACATATCTCCTCTACTATCTCCCACTTCAACTGGGCTCCTTCAGTCTATTTATTATAGTTTAGCTCCGCCCCACTAGCCAGAGGCCAACTAGCTATTTACCTCCACAGGTGCAAAGCATGACTAACTGGATACCTTCACTAGCCTTGCAGGGTAAGCCCCATCACACTTCCCTTTGTCCCCTCTTTCTCAGTTACTTTTCTGGGGGCCTATGTTTTTCTAGTCTCCATGCTTCACTTTCACCATTCAGAACCCAGAAAAGAAAATCATAAGGACAGTATTTGCTTGTCTTACTAATGCCAACACTGCTTACTAGTTCATGTCACTGTTTATGCCATCTGAAATGTGAAATTTCCAGGAACAGTGATCCCTGCTACTCATCAACAATACTGGTCCAAGAAGCACTAATCTGACATTGATACAGCCAGATTAGCGGGTTGTAAGAGATGGATTAATATCGTGGTATTAAGAACATTTCAAAATAAGACACCAAGTTAATAAAGTTAGTAATAAACTTTTATATGAGGAATGTTCTTGGACTGAAGGCAAAATATAGTAGGGGGAAAATATCATATTTTCTCATGGCCTCTTTGCAATTGCACACATTATACTGTAGGTGTATATATGGTTAAAGATGAGATATTTTGCTGTGCTGATGACAGTTTAAGCACAGCAGGTTGGTTAGTGTATGTATTAGGGGAAAATTACTACGTCTCTAGTTTAGTGTACTCTTAGATTTTTGTATTATCAGAAAAGGTCCACCAATATAGGGCGGAAATGTTATCCACTGGACACTGTGGTTATAGAATTTTACACATTTAAAGATTTGGGCTCAACGTCATTGCTGAAGTAACATTATTGAGATCAGTGGAGTTGCACTAGGGATTGATTTGATCCTTCATTTGGTCTATTTTTTTCTGACAGAAGACTCAGCAAATGTGAGGACTGAATGAATTAATACACTCTGGGAATCAAGGCAGTGCAATTACCCTGAACACCAATAGTTAGACTCTCAAAACACAGGATTAAGGTTATCATTCTCTACTTTGTCTCCATATTAGTTTACCACTATCATCAATCCTATGTAATTAAGTGAAATAATGAAAGCAGCTAATAGATGAAGGGTATTGTAAAGTAGTCAGAATTAAAAAGGATTTTTTTAACACCAAAATTATTCACTCTTAGGCACACATTCAGCTAGAAGCATCTCTGTGCTTTGGGTGCCCATGCCAAATAAAGGAATTCTCCTGGGAAGGATGGGAGCATGAAGATATGTGATGTCCCCTGTCTCAGCCTGGGTTTGGGTGCTGAAGATTGATTATGGAGTAGAAACAGTGCTGAATTGGTCTCTGAATCATACAGCTCCTTGGGCTCCTTTATTGTTGATTCATCATCAGAAAAATGATCTGGCAATGAGTCTAGAATGAAAACTGAAAAAATCACTAAGAGCAGGTCCCTCTTCCTTCCTGCCTAAGAAGTCTTAGACAGGCATCATCACAGGGAGACCAAATCTAGAAAGAGGCCACATCTTATTTGCAGCCAGATGCTCAGGTGTCAGGTAAAAAACTCAGTGGTTGGTTGAAGCAGCCTCGTCACTCCTTAATATAAGGGACTAACTTGAAGTATGAGGTATCTTCCCTTCCCTAAGTTTCAAGGTTATAACTCAAAGTAAAACAAATTAAAAAACAGAATAATAAGGCATTATTCCCTAATTATGTTGGTAGGAGAAGAGTGTATTTGAGAGGTACTCATCTAGATTCTTGGAGTACCTTATATTCATAGACAGGTCTCATCCTATACATTATTTAAGTCTTGAAGTGAGCCAATTACATCAGCTCCATCTGCTCCAAGGCCCACAGTCAGAACAATAACTTTAATATTAATATAACCCTGGCATCTAAGAGCTGTAAACCAGGGATGACCAACCTGACCCTGAGAAGGAGTCCGAATTTACCAATGTACATTGCTAAAGAGCCACAGTAATACATCAGCAGCACCCCCATGAGCTCCCCTTCCCTCCCCCGCTCCCAGTGCCTCCTGCCCACCAGCAACCCTGCAGATCAGCTTCTACACCTTCCTCCCCGCACCTCCCAATCAGCTGTTTTGTGGCATGCAGGAGACTCTGAAGGGGGAGGAGCAAGGGCACGACAGGCTCAGGGGAGGGGGCAGGAAGGGGTGGAGTGGGGACAGGGCCTGTGGCAGAGCCAGGGGTTGAGCAGTGAGCACCCCCCGGCACATTGGAAAGGTGGCGTCTGTAGCTCCAGCCCTGGAGTTGGTGCCTATACAAGGAGCCGCAAATTAACTTCTGAAGAGCCACATGTGGCTCAGGAGCCATAGGTTGGCCACCCCTGTTCTAGACCATTTCAATTCCTGTTGTGGGTCATTCCTTTGCTAGGAGAGAGCACCTTGATATAGACAGAGAACATATTCTACTCTATTTTGTATAGGAACGCTCTTGAACATGAAAAGCAGACGGTGTAACAGGATGGCAGATTCTAAGACAATGCCTGAGAATGCAGAGCTGTTTGATTCAGTCATCCTGCTGTCCAGAGCTTGAACCCTACATAGAGATGCAGACATATTCTTTGCTGAGTCACTCTGAGGTGAAATCTGGTTATGATTAGTTCCAGTGTAGTAGTATAAGAGGGGTAGGGATGATCTTCTTAGGCAGAGTGAATGAGGAACAGAGAAAATTGTAGGGACCAGGCTAGGAAAGGCCAAACTCAGGGTGCTGCTTGTTATTGTTATTCATCAAACCAACCCCAAGGAACAGTATAGGTATGGACTATATGCCGTACTCTGCTTGTAGCAAGTAGTGAACTCCACCCATAGAGGTCTGAGAATCTGTCTGCCTGTTATATCCTCTCCTTTTCATGTTCAAGAGCGTTCATAGATGTAGTGGAAGGATAGTGAATTTGTTCTTCAGACACATCTCTATTCCCACTCTCCAGCCAGACTGTGTTTCTCTGACTACTTCTCTCACAAACATTGTTCAAATTCCAATCCTCATCCACCCTTTCCTTATCATCCTTCTTTCATTTAAAAAAAAAAAGAGCATGCTGTTGCCATGTAGTTCTGGGAATGGGGCACAAGGCTGTTCCTAATCAAGAGCTGCTGCTTTGTTGGGGGGAAAAAAAAGCCTACCTGAATTCAGATACTGTTTTCTTGAAATAAGGGATTTAAGTGGACTATTGAATTCTACCTATCAGGATCAAAGGCACTTTACATACCCTTAAGCAATGACACAGCATGGGAGTGAGGGGGAGACCTAAATGATCTCCTAAGGTCCCCTTCCAGCCCTACATCTCTATGATTTTATGACTGAGCTGAGAATCAAACTCAAGGTCACACAAAATCTGTGGCGGTGCCAGGAACGGAAACCAGAACTGCTGACTCCCAATCCTGTGCTTTAACCATGATTAGATAATTCTCCCTCTACTTGATAATTAATTTAAGTGTTTGGACTATCGCACAGTCTCCTGTTTTTCTGAGCCACAATAATATTAAGTTGTTTTGTCCTGTGCTCTGTCTGCTCATTCACAGTGTCAGATATTCCATTTTTGGCTCAATGGCTGCTGATGCACACTGTACATAATCTGATTTACAATTCAATACTCAAGGAATGGAGCTCTGAAATTCTCCTATGAGAATGCCCAGGGAGTCTGACTGAGGTTTATAAAGAGAGCCTTAAATGCCCCAGGTATTTAGGTTAGTAACTTTCGACAAATAAAATTGTGCTGTTTATTATTACTTTTTCCTGTTGACATTTTGCATTTATCACTTATTCTTAAACAGTTTACAAACAAAAAAGTCAAACAACTGAAAATCTGCTAGAGAAATAAAAGAAGAAAAAGGTTCAGCAGTAAGCAGTGTTTGATCCAGTCGGCCTTCAGGGCACACCTTTTTGTCTGACAGTATTCTGGGGCTTGAAATGGATTTTAATTTTCCAGTTTACCACAATCATTGCTTAACAACATCCCTATGCCTTCATTAAATGCATATTGACACTGCTACCAAATGTATTTTTTGCCTTGACATGCTGGTCTTTCCATTCATGTGGCTAAACACCCTCATGAAAACTGACCACAAGCCACTGGAAGTTTTGGGCAGAAGTGAAGACAAGAATATTTTCCCAGAGCTGAAAAGGATGAAACAGAATCAGTCTGTTGGCAACTGTAGTGTTGATATTGTTCTTTGAACATTAACTGTAATTTTGTTTTTACCCACATTGTTCGTCTGCTCTTTTCTTTTACTGCTGTGTCAGTATGTGTTGCTTAACCTTGATTCAGCAAATTACTTAAGCCTGTGCTGAACTTCATTTGAATTCAGTGAGACAAGAGTACATGGTTAAGTGCTTTGCTTAATTTGGGCCTTAAGCAACTGCCAACTTCTATCTCAGAGATGGCTGAATTTCAGTGACTATCTACAGAGTTTATTACTCATTTAGGACCCATTGGGGTGAAAGAGACTATGTTATTATTACCATTGGTAACAATTATTAGTAACAGTATATCAATATTGATAATTGGTGACTGATCCTTGCAGTGTGCCATGAAAACAAATTGAAGGCCTAAAACTCTGCTCCAGTAAAAATCATCTATACATTAACTGACCAAATTCTCTGCTCCTTCTCAGAACCTGTCTGGAGGTGGCCCCTGGCTTGCTACTGAGCTGAGGACATAACTTACTTAGCTAGCACGATTTGGGACGGTGTTAAGGGAATTTTGGAACAGGTGAAAATGGTGACAATTATGGATGACATCAGTAACAGATGTAAGCCGGAGAAAATCCTGTGGTATTGTAGATTGCTGTAAAATGTCTAGGGTTTTTGGCAGTGGAGGATTACTGATAAAATACAGACTCAACTCTCGATTCTTTTTATGAGACTAATTGTATTTCTTTTCTTTTGTTCTCTCTTTTTCTGGTATTCTGATTTGAAGATTGTATTAACCTTTTGACTGACTATGGTAACTATTATCAATACAGTGTCTTTTGAAGATTTTTCAGTTAGCAATTAATCCCTAAAAGAAGCAGCAATTAGGATACAGCTTGATTTGGGAGGAAGGATGTGAAATTCACTCGGTTTGTCTTCAACTTGGTACCAGACCCTACCCTAATCCTTTTTTGCTAAAATAGACCCTGACCCCACAAGCTGTTCTGGGACGGCCAACCTTTCCATCAGTGCAGAACCCCACTGAAGTCAGAAGCGCTCTGCATGGGCACAGAGGAAACTGGTCTTTTCAGGATCAGGATCAGGGTAATAGTTTCTAGTAATTGGGTTGCCAATGAAATAAGCATCTGTTGGCACTAATGTTAGCAGATGTATGTGTTAGTGATGATAATATAGCATTCAGACCTGTACATTTGCCTGAGATAGAATTTGGGGTTTTGTTTGCCTGTTTGACGAGCTATTACCAGCAGGAGAGTGAGTCTGTGTGTGTATGGGGGTGGTTTTTCGAGGGGGGTGAGGGAGTGAGAGAACCTGGATTTGTGCAGGAAATGGCCTAACTTCATTATCATGCACATTGTGTAAAGAGTTGTCACTTTGGATGGGCTATCACCAGCAGGAGAGTGAATTTGTGTGGGGGGGTGGAGGGTGAGAAAACCTGGATTTGTGCTGGAAATGGCCTAACCTGACAATTACTTTAGATAAGCTATTACCAGCAGGACAGTGGGGTGGGAGGAGGTATTGTTTCATATTCTCTGTGTATATATAAAGTCTGCTGCAGTTTCCACGGTATACATCTGATGAAGTGAGCTGTAGCTCACGAAAGCTCATGCTCAAATAAATTGGTTAGTCTCTAAGGTGCCACAAGTACTCCTTTTCTTTTTGCAAATACAGACTAACACGGCTGTTACTCTGAAACCTGTTTGATTTTTGATATTCTTGTATCCTTACTAACATGTGTGAACAAAGAACAAAGATACTGTGTGTTACATCTGCCCACAGTCAGACACGGTTTATAGCACAATGAGAAAAGATAAGGAATAGAGTTAAAGTGTTGCTAAGTTTGGTGGTAGTTTAATATATGAAGGTACACTTGTAGGCTGTGCGACTCCTTTCCCAAGCCAAGGTCAAGCAACCAGTCAGGAGGGGCAAGGGGGGGGGGGGGAGGGGAGAAGGTATAAGAAACTCCAAAGCCAAAGAAAAAGTGACCCTGGCCAGAACACAACCTCACTCCCTACCCTTCCCATGGGGTTCAAAAGAGGTGGTACCGAAGCCCCCAGACTCAAGACCCTCCAAACCGGAATATGATCATAAATTGTAAGGAGTGATATTACGGGTATGCACTACAGCAGGGGTTCCCAAACTTAGTTCGCAGCTTGTTCTGGGTAAGGCCCTGGCAGGTCCTGAGACACTTTGTTTACTTGAGTGTCCGCACGTATGGCTGCTTGCAGCTCCCCAGTGCTGCGGTTCACCGTTCCCAGCCAATGGGAGCTGGGGGAAGTGGTGGCCCGGATTGCTCCACTTCCCGCAGTTCCCATTGGCCGGGAACGGCAAACCACGGCACTGGGAGCTACAAGCAGCCATACCTGTGGACGCTCAAGTAAACAAAGCCTCTCGTGACCTTCCAGGGGCTTCCCCTGAAAAAGCCATGAACCAAGTTTGGTAATCTCTGCATTACAGGTAAAATTAAGCCTACTAAGAAGAAGGAGAGGAAACAGGGAAAAGCTCTACCGGTGTACAGAGCTTATGCTTGCTTGGTAACTCCAATAAACATTGCATTGCCTGCACTTTAGACTCTGGCCTACTGCTTTCTGTCTGCATGACAAAAACCAAAGGAGGGCAAGGGAAATACTAACATCTCCAAGAGAGTGCAGGGAAAGCCCTAATTGGATGCAGGTCTTTATTTTTTTTCTTTTTCTTTTTATTTCAAGAATCAGAAAAGGATATGTTTCATCCTTTCTGTTCCGACTTTTTATATAACCATGTTACTCTAAATACATTCTGAAACAAATACAAGACAATAAAACTGTGATCACATATTTCATAAGGGGCCCCCTGGCTTTACCTTAACTAATACATAAACAGAACTTGTGATCAGTCAAAAATAGAATAAGACCAAAACTAATATGTATGAAGTGTTTTTACTTTTCAACTATTTTGTGGATGTTAGGATTGTTCACCATTAAAATTCAATATTTGTGGCCAGAACCTATCTTCTCTGTGTTTCTTGAAACTAACAAGTCACACTCATATCTCAGACACTCCAAGTAACAGACTGCAAGATCATAAACAAAGAATTATGACCTCTTAATGCAATAAAACAGCAGGAGGAAAAAGATTATGAGGAGGAAAGCTTCTCAAATATGATATCTTTAACAATTAACAATTTAGAGAGTGAAATAACTATAAAACATGAAAAGTGAATTGACTAATGTGTTCATAATGCATTTTTAAAGAGTGACTAAGGTTTTATTTAAAGTTATTTTAAATTAGCCATCTCAGATTACTCAATTCCCCAGTTTTAGAACTATCACACATTACGAGAATGGCTCACTAGGGATATAAGCAGCACAGGCATTCACTTTTCTTTTTTATTTAAATAATAAACTTAATCGCTGTGCCCCAAATAGATAGTCTGAACTTTGACAAATGCACACAGATATGATGTCAAAAACTAAGGACAATATTGATCCCATAATTTCTCTTTACCTCATGATCAATTTTTGATCTCCCCTAAGGACATTAATTTAATAAAATCATTGAGAGAGACAATGGGGAAAATAAAGGTGAACCAATGACCACCCATCTGTAGTTACACAAACTCAATTATGTGGGATATACCCACATAATGCTAACAATTAATCCCTGATCAATGATCCAGGGAAAGAAAATGCAAAACAAAACAAGCCATAGAGAGAAAAAAAAATCCTTCTGTATTCACTCAGGCACTTGCATGTGAGCAAGCATCTATCTCTCTTATACCAGCAAAGTCCAGAAGAATTAATATTTATTTTCTTCTAGCTCAATAATATGGATTTTATCATATATCCTGTGGCAAGGAATTCCTGATGGTGACTACCATATGGGAAATACATCTTAACGGACAGATTAGCTCCTGCAGGTGTGTGTGTCAGGAAACTAGTACAAATTCCTGGATTCTTGGGGTTAGCTTTGCTTCTTATGATGCTAAGAGATTCTTTTGGGTAGCTCTTAGATACACCACTCAGGAAGGTCCTTACTCCAGTCAAGGATTATCCTGGTGCAGCAGAGGTCTGTCACTTCCCATCCCTACCACTGCCACAACCCTTGTGCTGGGGGTAAAGAAGGGCCTAGATCTGACATAGATGCACCAGCGTGGAGTTTCCCTGTGACAGGGGCATTCTCTGCTAATGACTTGTGGCTAGAATCCATCCCCACTGAATGCTGCAAAGGGGGAAGACATCAGAAGATATATTAGCCATTGTGAAAAAGTTCCTCCTCTACCTTGGTGGGTCTTGCGCTTATTGGCAGATTTGCTCACCTTGGAGATTCACGGCAGCCCTCAGTTTGGCCGTTTTTGTGAACCCACAGTCCAGGTCAACTTCTCCTGTGTCTGACCAGGAGATGGGAGGTTTGGGGGGAATCCGGGCTCGCCCTCTACTTTGGGTTCCAGCCCAGGGCCCTGTGGAATGCAGCTGTCTAAAGTGCCTCCTGGAACAGCTGTGCGACAGCTACAACTCCCTGGGCTACTTCCCCATGGCCTCCTCCCGACACCTTCTTTATCCTCACCATAGGACCTGGTGTCTGATAATGCTTGTACTCCTCAGTCCTCCAACAGTACGAATTCTCACTCTCAGCTCCTAAAAAAGCATCCAATGAAGTGAGTTGTAGCTCATGAAAGCTTACACTCAGATAAATTTGTTAGTCTCTAAGGTGCCACAAGTACTCCTTTTCTTTTTGTGAATACAGACTAACACGGCTGCTACTCTGAAACCTCTCAGCTCCTAGCGCTTCTTGCTCCCAGCTCCTCACATGCGCACCACAACTGAAGTGAGCTCCTTTTTGAACCCAGGTGCCCTGATTAGCCTGCCTTAACTGATTCTAGCAGCTTCTTGATTGGCTGCAGGTGTTCTAATCAGCCTGTCTGCCTTAATTGTTTCCAGAATGTTCCTGATTGTTCTGGAACCTTCCCTGTTACCTTACCCAGGGAAAAGGGACCTACTTAACGTGGGGCTAATATATCTGCCTTCTATCACTCTCCTGTAGCCATCTGGCCTGACCCTGTCACACCATGTATCTGAACTACTTAGAAGAGAATATAGAATTAATTCTTCCAAAAATAAAGGATGAGACTGGAAATGTGTTGTGTCATATTAAACAAAAACAAACAAACAAAAACATTTGACCTTTCTTTGTATGAGTTGATTGGATTCTGATAAATAATGGAACAAACTTGTCTTAAGTGTCTTAAGTGCAGCAAAATGGAACCCTAGGTGGCATGGGTGGTTAACGAAGAGCTGGTGACATTAAAAACTAAAAAAAAACCTCAGTGGGAGATTTAATTCCCCAAAGTGAGTCTCTCCATGCACAGGAAAACTGGAGAGTTGGGTTGGATTAACTAAAGTTGTCTCTATCAGTGTTCAAAGCTGTTCATTCTCAGCTAAAGTCCTACAGACATGGATATGACAGAACTGAATAGGATGGAGATGGCAGTGCCAGTTCCCCACAAAAATATAATCACTCCTGAGTGATATTTACCCAGGCCCAAGTCATTCAATAATTCCCAGTCTAGCTCTGATTTCTGCCAGACCATTTCTGTCTTCTCCATTTCCTGCTCTAGTTCTCCTTCTCCCCCAACACACACATTTCTTGAGGCATACCCCAGCTATATGTCCCTGCCTTTCCTCCATCCATCATCTCAGATTAAAAATTGTAAACATAGTGCTCTCAAAACGCATACATTTGTGGTTTTCCCCAGTAGCTATCTGATGAGGGACTCTACTTTCCCTCAACTAACTCCCAAAATGGTGGAGCTGTCATGACTCCCTGCTCTAGTCCTCTTCTTCTACTGCTGATATACCCCTTTACTCATTCTCTCATTGCCTTCTTTCCACTCTGATCCCCACACCCACATTTATTACCCGTCCCTTAAATATTCTCTTGTCTCTGTTTTCTGTCCTCCTGAATTCTTTTTTCCTATCCCCTCACATTCCCAAAATGTCCCTTCCTGTTCCCAGAGTGCCCATTTCTGCTGCCATAGTCCCGTCCTCTCTCAAACACACTCTTTTATTCCCAGATTACACTCTCCCCAATATTCATCTGTTCCCTTCAGCATCTTTTCCTGGCCTCCCACATTCATTTTCTCCAGTATCCCTACATGTCCATATCACATTCATGTGCTTCACTCAGTTTCTCTCCTGTTTCCTGCTGGCAGAGGGGCACCCATGTTCAGTAAGGACAGCCAAGCTTAACTTTTGTGCTGAGAATAATAGTGACTATTCTGAAAAAAGGCAAAAATGTGCAAGTTTTCACCCAGTCTTTCCGAGATCTTGAGAAGATCTAAAACCCATATTATGAGAGAAAGATTATTTTGTGTACAAACCAATGCCCAATTGTATTATTTCTTTAAAACTGAATTTCACCATAAAATTTTAAGCATAACCATTTTATAGCACTTTGCATTTTTAAAGCACTGTATAAACATTAACTAATCTTCAAAACACCTCTGTGAAGTAGGTAAATAGGTATTATTATTTTTATTTTATACATTATGTAATCTGAGATACTGATGTGCAGGACAAGATGAACCGCTTGCCATGTACACTAGCTCCCAGAAAAAGAACCTTACAAACATTAGGAGGTTGTAGTAATTTTGTTACAGGACCCATTCCACACAGGAGAATACCTGAAAGCAATAGGTATTAGCTGGTGAGTCTCTGGCAGTGAGGCTTCTAAACTTGTTCGCAGGGGAGAGAGGGCAGAGCCCACAAGAAGCTCAGATCAGAGCCAGTACAGAAACCTGGGGCCCTGAGGGGTTGGTTGATAGACTCAGCAAATCCCCAAGGTCCATATGGAGCCTGGGGGATCTGAGAGATATGGGCCAGAATCCTGGTTTCTTCCATAATGGGGAAAAAGGAACAAATCCTACCTTCTCTGATAAAAGGATTCAGAAGAATCTCTACAAGAGGAAACTCACAGTTTTGTAGCCTCTGGAAGAATTTTTTCAGGAACACTCTGGCCCACATATAATTGACCTATGCAGGGCCACACAGTAAGTCAGTGGCAGAGCAAAGAATGGAATTCATGAGTTCCATGCTTAGAGCCCTACACTCAGTCCCCAGATCAGGTGTGGAAAAACCCCGGTGACTTGCACCATGCCCCAAGTGACTTTTGCAAAGAAGCCATGACCAAAACTGCAGCCTTAAATAGGAAGCAATTACAGCTAAACACTAACTTTAAAAAAAATGAAATAAAGTGAATTTAATGCTATTAATATCCTTGGGGATGGTTGTTGTGGATGCACTAAGAATTATTTTGGGAATGTTCTATGCCCTGTGCTATCCAGGAGGTCAGATTCTATCATCACAATGGTAACTTCTGGTCTTGAAATCTATGAATCTAATGTCCTTTGTCCATTCATAGAACAGGGGGTATGATACATGCAACAGCAGGTCAAGCATCCTCATATTGCTTCACCACTGTTTATTTATAAAATAAGTTTCTGAAGAAATTACAAATATAGACAATGCATCTTAGAATCTTTTCAGGCAAAAGGCCTTGAAGGAACTCAGTAAGAGAAAAGTGCTGTTAAACACTACATTTAAAGGTGGCACAGTTAAAAATGGTCTCAGAGTAACAGCCGTGTTAGTCTGTATTCGCAAAAAGAAAAGGAGGACTTGTGGCACCTTAGAGACTAACCAATTTATGACTTCCCATTTGACAGTTTATATTGGTTCCAGGGGTATACCGCCTTACATTTTAAGAATTTTTTTCTTAAGCTAGTAGCATCTGTCAAAAGAAGAGAAACTTTATTTTCTGTGCCCTGCCTTGTTTTATTTGTCCTGAGGCTTTGTGGAGTCTGACAGTGAGATCCCGTAACATGAGTCTTATCATTATATACAGTACAATAATATTCAGTGTGCTACTGATCTATTCTTTAAATGGTTCTATTGCAGCTATGGTGTGTTGTTTCACTGCCTGGGATGAGTGATCAGTTAACAAAATGCTAGCAACTAGAGGGCAATCCATAAAATGTCCTTCAACTACTATCCCACCATTTTTCATCCTTTATATGGAAAAAAGTGAAATGTGATTTTTTTTCCCCATGTCTAAAATGAATTTCTGTGAGTCTGCAACCTTCCAGGTCTTTCTTTTTTTCCTTAACTATTGACATTTCTCCTGTGAAAAAGTAAATAGTGGTGCATTAACTAATGTCAAAAAGGGCCTATAAAGTCCTGGGTCTTATTCATTACTGCCTTGTATGGTCAATTACACCTGATCAAAGTGAGCCAAAGTGGGTATAAAGTCTTACCATTCCTATTTGGTGGTGTTTTACATTCAAATTGCAAAAGGGTAAATGACTGTCTGAGGGCCAAGGTAATGAAGAATTGGAGACCCTGTGTTTAAAAGAACCATAGAATTTGTGTTGGTGTGTGCCAGGAAGTTTCTCTTCTTGCCAGTGCTGATTAAATCATACCCCAGTAGCGAGCAGTCTGTCCAGCACGTGCAGGGAGAGGGCACATGGATATAGTGCTCTAGAGAACTCAGCAGTTCCAGGCACAATTAGGCTTAAGTCTCCAATTATGTCAAAGTCAAGTAAGCAAATGCTCTCTTATATTTGGGAATCAGATAGTGAATGGGTTTGTGACAAATTACTTTAAAAACAGAAAAATTCCCTTTGGTCCCAATCCTGTAAGGAGCTCTGCACAGGCTGACTCCCATTATGGCTGATGAGAAGTTGCCTGCATGGATCTCTTTGGAAGACTGGGACCTTTACCTGTGTGCAACTGGTACATTTATTATATCTATGTCTGATATTGGGATAAAAAGGATTGTTAACCGTTGGACACTGCACTTCTTGTTCTCTGTTTTTATACTGAAAAGTATCCACGTTCCTCACACTTTAAACACTTCCTTTTCAATTAGTCACCATATTGTGAGCACTTTATATGTAGCAGTGATAAATGTCATTTAAAACAAAAAAACAGATTTTTAAGGACACAAGGAGCCATTATGATCATCCAATCTGACCTCCTGCATAACACAGACCAAAGAATTTCACTAAGTGATTCCCACATCATACCCAGAACTTGTAGCTGTACTAATATGAAAAGTTGCTTTTCATTTTCTGTATTATATTCAGGATAAAACATAGTTTGGCAGTTCATCAGGCAGACCTGTCTCTTCTTTGTAATGTAATTTATGCAGCTTCCAAACTTCAGCACATAATCAACATGCATATATTTCTTTTTTTAATCAGGAAATATCTATCAGAGAAAAAGCATGAAAGTACTTAAAAATACAAGCTATTGGTTCAATGTCATCACATTTTTATTGTGTTTCTGGAAGTGAGATCCTTTCCTTTGCGAAAAGTTAGGATAATACGTAATGGCATGGGAGTATTTACATCACAGCTGGAGAATTTATTGACTTGATCAAATCTAGAAAGAATCTAGAAGAGCATACTTTGTTGGTGGATTAATGAAATACATACAGTAAAATCAATATAAAACAGCAAGATCAGACAAGTATTGTGAGTCTCAGTCATATATTGTAATGCAAATTGCATTGCTTGCTGTGTAATGCCTTCCATAAATCACTAAATTAAAGAAATAATATGAAGAAAAAACTGGGAGAAAATATGTTTCTACACTGAATTTAATTTTAAAATAACAATGATAGTCAACCTTTCTTTGTGAGTTTAAAGTGGAAGACAAAAAAAGACAAATTAATGTACAATATTGAGGCTGATTACATTAAAACATTGTTTAGCATACCTGCTCATTACTATTTACATGAACATCTTGCACCTTTCTTTTTTGGCATCTGTGCAGTGATATATTTATTATAAAAGTCTACCCAGGAGAAATGTTTAGTATTTGAGCATTTTGGTGCATCAAATTTTCATTCTCATGGGACCTTTTCTCAACAAGAGACAATATGAATGAAAAAGTAGTACAGATAATTTGAAAATTTATAATTATCAACACAGCAGCATGGCATATTTTCCTTTAAACCCATGTTGATTTTGAATGACTGAAAATGTTGTAGAGCATCAGATCTCTGCATTCAAACTAGCAAAAGAATCATTCATTTTGATGTTAAAATGCAGAGTCCATGACTTTGTCCAATGTACATAAGTAAGCAATCTAGACAATTTCTAACGTGCTCAAAAAGGAGTTTATGACACTTTGATGTATTGAGCATATAAATATGCATAAAATCAATAATTTCTTAGAGGCTTTAGAAATTAGCTTCATATTGATTATGCCTAGTTATCTGTTATGTTTGTGACAACATAAAAATGGGTACAAGCTGCTGTCATTGATTTACTGATCAATACATTATTGTTGTTCATTATTTATTGATTATAAACTTCCATAATCATTTCACTTCCTTCCTCTTTCTGTTAGCAATGTCAGGGTTAGTGCTAGAACAAGCTACTGACCAAAGTCTGTTATGCGGAATATATTCGGTACAGACTTAATTAATAGCCTCTTCTCGATACACAGAATAATACACAGAATAATACATTGCCTTTATTCTTTACTTCATTACTGCATTATGATAACACATGAAAATCAGTAGGTTCATTGAAAATTAACACAGAATCTGGTTGTCCATAACACCCATTATAATAAATAACACAAGGCCTCCATATAGCTCTTTATACCGGTAGGTCTCAAAGTATTTTACAAAGCATTGTTAAGCCCATTTTAAAAGTGAGTAACTGAGGTACAGAGTGTTAACTGACTTCCTCAGTATCATACAGTGGGTCAGAAACAGAATCGTACTTACATGGTCTGCTCCACTGTAGTAACTGAGCGCATTACAAACATTAATGAATGTATCCCATAAGAACTGAAGCACAGAGAGACTAAATGCCTACTCCAAGATCACACAGGAAGTCTGTAACAAAGCCAGGAATTGAACTTGGATCTCATGAGTCCCGTGCCTTAACTGCAGGCTCATACTTCCTGCCCTGGGGAGTGGTGTACCTGGAGTAATCCTAGCCCGGCACTAGCACCTACTGCTGCTGCTGTGGTGCGACAGCAGAGGATGTTGTCCTGGGGAGAGACACAACCAATAAGAGGGCAGCTGGGGTTGGGTGGACGCTCAGGATGCATCCAAAGGTGGCAGTTAACGGTGGGAGGCGGTTAAAGAAGAAGGAGGCAAAAAAAAAAAAAAAAAGGCTTATGACTGGTGAGGCTGACCATTGAGACACTGACAGAGAGAATACAGCTTGGGCACCTGGGGAATGGGTGTGGCCCTCCAGCTGAGGAGCTGTCACTTGCAGGTGGACCTGGTGGAAAGAGGTGCGGTCATCACATCATCAAAGCGAAGGAGGCTCACAAATCCGAGAGAAGAGACAGTGGGACAGTGGGAGGTGAAACTGGATTTTGCAGCCTGGGAGAGGAGGAGTTGGTTCTCTTTGGGGGTATCACAACCTGTTGTTGAAAAAAAGTTATTTTATTGTGATGGTAATTTACAATTTATTATTTTCCTAAGCAAATATTTGATGTTACTTTATATTATTCTTCTGTTATTTATATTATATTATTGTTCCTGCCAAATTTCAGAGTTTTTCCTTTATAAGGTTATCTCCATTGTATTGGTTTGCCTCTGCTTCTCCTCACAGTAGGCATAGCCTCGCAGAGGTCTGGATCACTGCATACAAACCTGCTGACTCTCAGCTCAGTGCTCAGTTCACCATACCACAGCAGCCCTTAATGTCCAGCTATATTGTAAGATTTCATCCTTTTTGATGTACAAGTATTCCCATTTTAGTACTGGGTATTCCATAGACATGGAGAGAATATCCTGCTTTATTCTGACAAATGAACTCCGTTCAGCAACTAAAAGATCCATTTCCCACTAAAATATCCAGCAGTACACACCACATTTATGTGGGCATTGAAGGAGGATGTGCACTGCTCCATTTTGGATTTCTCTGAGAGTCCAAAGTGGTAGAGCTGAATTATTGTCAAGGATAAGCAGAATTATGGTAGGCGGGTCTGTGAAATATGTATGGGTCATGTAATGGCTGCATAGATATCCCGCACCATGCATCAACATTGCAGGGAACGAGTCCATTATTCTGTCCCTACATAGGTCTCCTGTATAAAACCGATTTTATTTTATTTTCAGATCCTTTCATTTGGACCTTGAAGAAAAGTTTAGTCTTATTTGGTTTATATGTCTTCCTCATATCCTATGACAACTTGGCTACAACAACACTGAAAACAACTTTGGTTTATATGTGGCATTTTCTGACAAATATCTGTGACAGGACATGGTACACTATGTTAATCCTTGCTAGATATCATTTGTCTTGTGAAGAAGAAGCTCAAACATGGTGATATATATATACACACACACACACACCACGTTTGAGTTTATTCTTCAAAGCACATTATATATATATATAAATTTACAAAAGAAATAAAAATATGTCCTGGTTTGAAAAAAAGATAGATGTGAATGCTACTTTATTTATTGTTCAGTTACACCAAAAAAGCATATGTAAATACTAAATAGCATTATACATTCTCCCACAATTCCCAAAAGAAGAGTACTGTCCTTTAGTGATATTCAAAGACTTCTGTAACTTTGCGTCTTTTGGGCACTTGACTGGATCACATTTCCCCCTATAGTCAAAGCCCATGAGAACTATGAACCTATTACTTATCAACACCATACTGTAGAGGTATTTGGACACCTTTTCTACCTTTGTTATTTTAATTGTGAACTCATATTTCTTCTCTAGTCACTTACCTTTTATTTGTGCATTCTGAAGTATGCAGGGAACAGATACATTTTTCATCTCAGAAGAAGTTGTGGTTTTGTGGTTACAGCACACATGTTAAAAAAAACAGATTAAATCTCAAAGAAAAAGAAGCACAGGAATTAAATCTGTTCACTGGAATTTGCTCTGAGTAATTACCCTACAGTTCAGTAACAATGAGTTATTCCCAAAGGAACCCTACTGCCATATGGCACCAAAAACTATTCTCATACCTTAAGGAGAAAATCTTACCATACTACAAAGCAACGTTTAAAAATAACACTTTTAATATTTTATCCAAGGGTGAGTAAAAAAAAAAAAGACCTTGCAAGGGGAAAAAAAGGAACATTTCATAACACATTTTCACATTCATCTTTACAGAGATGGTTAAATAATCTCTAAATATATTCCCATTTGCTATAACAGCATTTCAGGTGATCATCATTCTGACAATGATGGTGAAAAACATAGCATTGTCCCTATTGTAATGTAAAGGAATGAGTGTTGAAATGCTGTATCTGTCCTACCCAAAGGCTAAACCATGCCATCGTTTTCATGTAGAATTCACAATTGAAATAAATAAGGAATTCTGCCTAAAAATTCATAGCAACGTATGGCCTCATTAGTCTATGGGTACCTGAAATGTGTGTACATACCAGCAATGGTGCAGATTCAGCAGCCTTTTAAGTCTGCTTCATGCAGATCCAAAGGCAGAAAGCAAACTAAGTTAGTGATCATCCATGCAAGGGAATCCCTGAGTGGTACAGGGCTGGTGTAACAGTCCCTACACCACTTTATAACTCAGTAAACATGCAGAGCTAGGACAAAGGAGACATGGCCTAGAAGCATCAACATCTGCTCGCTAGCCTGCTGCCATAACAACCTTTTGGGATGGGAGGTAGCCAGCATAAAGTAGAACAGCTCTAGACTTGTGCCAAATGTCAATATTTTCCCTATACTCCCTATTCATTTTACTACAGCCATTAGAATATACACAAATGAAGGGTTCTTGAAATTATTCTCAGACCTTTCAGCAGCCTGCAAACTCTATTCCATATCTTACATTCAGTGTATGGTATATATTTCCTTTTTACTCTACAGAATTATTAAACCTAAATTATTCCCATACTCATGCCAGATCATGTAATTTAGAATTCCTTGGCCCTACTCAAGACATTTATAGGGTCAATACCCTTCTATGTTTTTATCTCTTTCTGCTTTGTTTGCTTTACAGAGATAAATCTGTGTGAAAGAATAAAGGAAAAAAAATGAACAAAACCTTGAAATTAACTGTATAAATATATCAAGGATAAAGAGTATAAGGAATATTTGTGAATTTATCTGATCAAGTGAGAAATTATGTGACAATTAATAGCTCAGGTTGTATATACTATCACTATTATTTGATTGCTGTGCTGCTCAGGTATCTTTTTCTTCCTAAATTATATTCCTAGTATACCTAATTGAAATGCATTGATCTTTTTCTTTTTTCAATAAAAAATACACTTTTGTCAGAGTTGAAACGTTTTAGAAAAAAATCCTCCTGCCCCCTCCTCCTACTTTCACTCCCTTTCTTACGCTCCCTCTGGAAAAGGGGGGGGAAATGGAGAAAAAGACGGATGGAAATGAATAATTTCTTCTATTTTTTCTCAGAAATAAAATTAGATTTTTGACCAGCTCTAATTTTCTCTTTTTCTTTAAGAAAAAAAACACAGAGATTTTTGAGTCAAAGAAAATATCTGACTACCTCTTCTGGACAAATATCTCTAATATAGAATCAGAAATGACCCCAAAAAAACCAAAACAGATAACAACAAGATATAAGGTTGGTATCCATCTATTTTTTGACTGGGGTGGGCAAGGTGGGTCAGATAAAGGACTCATTCAGGTCTATTAGGTACTAGTCAGCACTGGGCCACTAGTAAGTGTCTAGAGGCTATAGCGGCATTAGCAAACATCAATTTTTGAACTCAGGTAAATATGAAGATGGCAATTGGTGCTTGCCCCTGAGCTTAGGATGCAATGGTGACAGGTAACATGATGACAGGAGTCTCCTGTTACCTCACTGGGCAGTAGTGAAACTTTTAGGGAACTATAGTTTGATAAGTGCTGCCTTGCTTTGACTCCATCCCAAATAAAACGCAGATGGGACTTCTATTCTATTCAAATTCTTGCACTGTAGTAGTAGAATAGCCCTCTGGGAGAATAAACTAGAGTGTGGGACAGAGAGGTCCTTAGAGAAGAACTCCAGATATAGCCAAACCTGGGGAGAAGGTTTTGGTGGGGAAAGTAACCCTATGAGCAGACATTCCTAAGATGAAGCCTTGGGTTTTGGAATTCTCTATGTCTTAATAAAACAAGATACCAGAAGGGTGACTTTTTGACTTTACACATGGGTAGCTTTTGTTTGGAGCTAGCTTCCATCAACTGACAGAACAGATGTTGAAATGCCAGAAGTCTTACCAGGGAGCCTACACTTGCGAGATTATAAACCAGTTTTGTAGACCCAAGAGTTTAATACAGTTCAGGTAAGTCTTGAGTAAGCATCCAAAGTGAACTTATACACTGTATTTCCTATTCCTAATTTATTCTACCCAGCTACTGAAGATAGTTATTTAAAAAGGAAAGTAAAATTAAATCAAAAAGAAAATAATGTGAAACTTATTTGAAGGCATGGTTAAAGCAGGAGATTTCGTTAGTACTTTAGATTTCAAACATATGACATCAGTTTAATTATCAAAACTAGCTACTATTTATATTAGGAACACTAGACTTTTATAAGACTTTTCAGAAACAAATGACTAAAATGACATGTTTTGTGGAGGTACTTGCATAGTTATAGTCCTGGCATGCACTGTAGCGCACACACACAAGCTTGCTATAAGGGTGTCATTTAATTCTCTGTGCAATTTTTAAGAAAGATATTTTTGCTGTTGTATAAATTGACAGACAGTAATAAGCTCCTTTCAAGATATTTTTTTTAAAATTATTTAGAAATGGGATAAAAACCCTGCAACACTCATCAGTAGAGCAATTGTCTAAAGTTTCCATGCATTTTTCAATAGATGTGGGAGGCAAGGAGAGAGAATATAAATTATGGTCTTTTAATTGTGTCAGAACAAAGTGTTTCTGTTGGATTTTGATGTTAAAATCAACTGTGTAAAATATGGGATATTCAGTATGGCAGCATGAAAACCAGTTTAGAAAAAACTGGGAGTAGTTTGGATCTTTGTCTAAAAACATTAATAAACTCACAAATCCTACTGGCTTTCTCAGAAAGCTCTCTCACTCCCCCCAGAAAATGCATAGAAGAATAAAGGTACTTACAATGGGGCTGGAAAGTTAATAGATTCAGGCCACAATAAGCTAAGGTGGGAAGTGAATTCCACAGCTGCAGAGCCCTCAAAGGGTTTAGTTGCAATATATATTTTCTGAAATTTCCTCGTTCCCATGTATGTGAGATCCCATTTCTTCATATCCACACTAAAACCTTCATTGCATAGGACAGCTTGGCACACTGGAGCCTTAGTGTTCTGATATTTGGATTAAGGGACAATATTTTTTTTCGCATCTGAAGTTAGCAGCAGACCTGGTTATGTCAATGGTTTAACTGACTCAAACGGGAGGTGGAATTTGAGGTGTACGGGATCACTGGGGAGAAATTACTTGTTTTTTATTCAAATTTTATATTGAATTGTAAGTAAAAGAGAAAAAAATGCATGGACATGCAAACTCATAACTCCAAACTGATATCACATTTCCCCTTATACTCTGAAAATAGTGCAAAATTATTATGATGGATATTGAACTGCATATGGAAGAGTTGAAGTTTGTAAAGAATATGACACCATCTTTCAATAAAAGAGAGATTATATTTGTTTAAGCTTCTATGACACCATCACTATCTGGATGGATTCTGATTTTTGTCTTGAGAGATTCAAGAGTAAAGTTGAACAGAACACTAAAGATTCATAAAATGTAAGACCAGAAGAGTCCTTTAGATCATCTTGTCTGACCTCTTGCATACCAAAGGAAGTTCACCCAGTTACCACTGTATTGAGCTATATATTTCTGAGATTATGGGTTACATTTCCCCCCCACACACACACACCCCACACCGCAAAGCTCAGATTTAAGTGTATGTAATATGTATGGCCATCCAGTTCTATCATAGACTTAACTCTCACCAATTGCACAAAAGGTGAGCAATTTCTCTTGCAATTTTGGCCTGATAAGTTAGATATTTTGTGGTTTATGGATTATATAGACACCACTTTAAGGACCTATAGGATGGTTTAGTTTAAGAAATAAGTAGAAGTTAGGTTTGGGGCCTAAATTAAGAGGAGGATAGGGAATTGAAATTTCTAGTGTGAGAAAAATGAAAGGAAAGATGGAGACAGAGTGTGATGGGAAAGCAAGAGCTAGTAAGGACATGACCCAGTGTTATGTTACTATTATGTTTTTATTATAATTGGTTCAAGCAAGATTTTTAATAAGCATTTTTGAGAATTGTGAATGTTTACTTAAAATGCCATCTCTACTGCTAGTATGTGAAGGACATTGATGCAGTTGTTAATTTAAATAATGTGTAATGTAACTAGACAGTAAGGAGGTGGCAGAAATATAATTATCGTAATGGGATAGTTTAATGTTAATTAGTATTATATAGGAGCATAAAAGTGTTAGGATATAGATATTCAGGCCTGTCTATAAAGGCCTATAATTTACGTGTCTCCTTATCACTTAGCTAGTTATAGAGGTATAAAAGAAAGAATCAAAATAACTGTCTGCCGGTGTAAGAGCCTTCTCTTACTGTGACAGTCTGAGGCCCTGTGCTTAGGCTAAGATCTTTGGATAAGCAGCAGAGGCAGCCATAAGCTGGGAAGCGAATGGTCACATCCTCACATTCCAAACCAGTCACATTGAAACCAGGTGCTATTGGGCTGTTAGGAACACAATCCTGTCCTGATAATGCCTATCGCCTCCAGAGAAAGGGAAGTGCCTAGAAGATGTAAAAGGAAACTTAGTTTGATAGCATCCTGTCTGGCAAGAACTCACTTATCAATAGCTGGGATGTGAAATCCTCGTTTCTGTATTGTTTTGTCATTATAGTTCCCACTTTACCATTGTTTGTCTGTATAATCTCTATATGGTTCTGTGATTGTTTCTGTCTGCTGTATAATTAATTTTGCTGGGTGTAAACTAATTAAGGTGGTGGAATATAATTGGTTACATAATCATGTTACAATATGTTAGGATTGGTTAGTTAAATTTCAGGAAAATGATTGGTTAAGGTATAGCTAAGCAGAACTCAAGCTTTACTATATAGTCTGCAGTCAATCAGGAAGTAAGTGGTGGAAATGGGAATGGGGGTGGGGAAATTGGAAACATGTTTTGCTAAAGGGGGGGATGGGAACAGGGACACAGGTAATGCTCTGTGGTGTCAGAGCTGGGAAGGGGGACACTAAGGAAGGAAACTGGAATCATGCTTGCTGGAAGTTCACCCCAATAAACATTGAATTGTTTGCACCTTTGGACTTCAGGTTTTGTTGCTCTCTGTTCATGCAAGAAGGACCAGGGAAGTAAGTGGGTGAAGGAATAAGCCCCCTAACAAAAAGGAGTAGCCTTGATAGATTGGATGAAAGCTCCAGATTGCATGACAGCTCCAAATAACATCAAAAGGGTAAGGTTAGATTCCAGAATTTATAAGGTTGTACTTCACTCTATTGTCAGAGTACTGCTTGCCCATTGATACACCATTTCATCTTTGAATGTGAGTATAATTGTAGCTTTGTGTTAGTAATTGCATGCCTGCTTAAGTAATCATATTTATTTTTAATAAAGTTTGGTTGTATCATGCAAAGTGTCACATAGTGTCCTCTACTAATTAAATTTTCTATAATCAACCTAGAGGTTCAAACCTGAAAACTAAGTTGGATGTTATTACATTCTTATCTTTAATACCTTCATATTAACTGGGAACATTTCAACATAAATGTTACTAAAGGTTACATAGCCAGTGCTGCAATCTAGATTTATTGGTTAGTACCTAAGTTTTAATTTCTGAATAACAATATCATATGAGTAACCCATCTCTTTCATTAGTCAAGGTGTGCAGAAAAATTACAAGTTACAAAACAGTCCTTATTTTCTTGAATGAGAGAAATGTTAACAGAGTTGCAACAAACATATTCAAGCTTTTTTCTTTGCAACCATGAGGTCTAGAAACTTTTGTAAATAAATTTTAAAAGCTAAGATTCTCACTAACTCACATGAATCCAGGAGCTGGGCCTTTAGGGAAAAAAAACCACTAAGTATCACAAGACTCATAATAAAATTGTGACAGTCGGCAACACTGACATCATGATATAACTTAAACTGTCTCTGAACATATAAAGTCTTAAACTGTTTCATTTATGGAACCACAAATAGTGCTTGCATAATTAGGGTCCAGTTTGGTTTTTTGACTTAAAGGATTCACTTTTTTGCACATGAGAAATAATCCTCCCCAAAATTAAATCATTTAGTCCTTGGGCACAGAATGAATCTTCTGAAGATATAAGTAAATCCATTAATTAATGTCTGAGTTAAAATTAATTAAAATGGGGTCTTTGAGAAATGAAGCACACTATGCCAAACATTTTTTGAACCAAATAATCTTAGTAATGGAATGCAGACTTTTCAAACTTCGCAAGCAGTTTAAACTCACTGAAATCATGTGTGTAGCCTATATCTGAGGATTTTATTATTATTAGTTTGTTTGTGGGAATAATGCTTATTTTTTGACATTATTCTTCATAAATGAAAGGTTCTCTCTCTCCTGCAGCAGAGACTGACAAAAAATCTTTCATGGAGTACACCACAAAGAACTTCCCTCTTTAAAAATGGCTACCATTCCTTTAGCCCTTACTAGCAATGAAGTTACAGGGCTACCATTAGCAAAAATGACCTCTTTCAAAATAGAGACAGGCTCCCACTGTTCCTAAGGAGAGTGAAGACCAGGAGCTCCCAGGGAAGAAAGTAGCCATCTTTGTTGTCAAGGGCTAATCTGTAGTGACACCATGAGGAATACAAAATTTAAAAGTCAGTTTAATCTAATGTGGGGCTGAAATAATAGTACATGGTAATCATAATTCATGTCATCACTGCAGGGAAGAATGTAATTACGGTGACCAAACAAATTTCATTGCCTTACACAAATATGTCTTTTTAATAGTTTATTCTTAGTTCTGCATTTCCTGGGTTTGTAAGACTTGTTTGAGAAATGTAATACGTATCAATTTATAAGGAAAAAGCTTTACAGAAATGTTGCAGTCTCAACTTCAATTTAACATAGTTTTTATCTAGGACTATCAGCCACAGTCTAGTTTTCAAAACAAGATCCCCAGTATGCACCGAGTTCTTTTTTTGGGTTTAAGTGCTACTTAATGTGGGTAAGAGTCCAAAAGAGATATCTGGTTTAAAACTGGCCAAAAGATGGTTTAGATTTATCCTTGGTATTATTTTCACTGCCTCATAAACAAGTCTCGTTGTCACTTAAATTCTTAAAGAAATAACTCTACCATAGAATCATAGAATCATAGAATATCAGGTTTGGAAGGGACCTCAGGGGTCATCTAGTCCAACCCCCTGCTCAAAGCAGGACCAATCCCCAATTAAATCATCCCAGCCAGGGCTTTGTCAAGCCTGACCTTAAAAACTTCTAAGGAAGGAGATTCTACCACCTCCCTAGGTAACGCATTCCAGTGTTTCACCACCCTCCTAGTGAAAAAGTTTTTCCTAATATCCAACCTAAACCTCCCCCACTGCAACTTGAGACCATTACTCCTTGTCCTGTCCTCTTCTACCACTGAGAATAGTCTAGAACCATCCTCTCTGGAACCACCTCTCAGGCAGTTGAAAGCAGCTATCAAATCCCCCCTCATTCTTCTCTTCTGCAGACTAAACAATCCCAGTTCCCTCAGCCTCTCCTCATAAGTCATGTGTTCCAGACCCCTAATCATTTTTGTTGCCCTTCGCTGGACTCTCTCCAATTTATCCACATCCTTCTTGTAGTGTGGGGCCCAAAACTGGACACAGTACTTCAGATGAGGCCTCACCAATGTCGAATAGAGGGGAATGATCACGTCCCTCGATCTGCTCGCTATGCCCCTATTTATACATCCCAAAATGCCATTGGCCTTCTTGGCAACAAGGGCACACTGCTGACTCATACCACTTTAGTTTCAATGATAAAGCTACCCTATGCCACTTTTTATTTTATATTATGAGAAATATGTGAACATTTCAGAATAAACTCAATAAAAATACATTTCTTTGAGCACTGATTTACTTTTGAGGAAGAATATAGAATAATGTTAAATGTTAGTCCTTTGGCAAAAAGCTTGTAAGCTAGAGGATTCATTTGTGAGCCTGAACATAGGATAATGGACCGCTCCTCATACACTAGGACAACAAAGTTTAGACATTTCACTTTAAAATTAAGCACTGCTCCTTAAATTTTCTATCTCTCCATGATTTTTCTTTCAAATAGTTATTACCTCTCTAATTTATATTTTCCAAGTAGACTTGAGTTTCTGGCTTGCCTCACAACAACACTTCTGATTTGCCTTTGGCAATCAGATCATAGGGGATGAAGAAAGAAAGGAGTTACTTGCTGATAATACACAATAGCTTTCCGTTTCAATGACAATCCTTTTATTTGGAGTGAACATGACTCATATGTGAAGCCTTTAACCGTGCGAGAAAAAATGAATATTGTAGTTCAAGAGCCCTTCTAATACAACTATTTCCATACAGAGGTAAAGGAAATAAAGGTTTCTGCTGAAAAAAAAATTGGCAGTTTTAATCTGTCATTCAAGCTAATCAACTCAAATGCATAACATTACCAAGACATAGCATGACTGTTATACCATTATGGTATCTACAGAAACATACATATCTGAAAATACCTTTATGCATCCTTTAACAAAATATTACACAGGATGTGATTTTGATGGTATAATTCTGTCACTCTAAATCCTACTGTACTTTTAGTTTCTTCTTTTCCTGTTTCATGCTTTTCTCTAAAATTTCACTGCACTAACAAAAAGTTCATTTTAATTTGAATAATCTTACAGTCACCATTCAGTTTAGAGTGATAATGGTACTTGGGCCTATGTTGTTTACACTTTGCCTTTTATATAGTATAAGACCGTGGAATTATAGGTCTATATTCACAAAGGAACTTAGGTGTGGGTGACACTGAGCCTAACTTTTAGGTGCTTAGAAAAAAAAAAAAACACAACACCCTGGGATCCGCAATTCAGTGCCTAGACTCCCTATACAATGAATGGGGAGAGACAGATGTCTCAGAATGGGAGTCACAAAAAACAGCTTTCAGAGTAGCAGCCATGTTAGTTTGTATTCGCACTAAGAGAAGGAGTACTTGTGGCACCTTAGAGACTAACAAATTTATTTGAGCATAAGCTTTCATGAGCTACAGCTCCGATGAAGTGAACTGTAGCTCACGAAAGCTTATGCTCAAATAAATTTGTTAATCTCTAAGTGCCACAAGTACTCCTTTTTTTTTTTTTTTTTTTTTTTTTTTTTTACAAAAAAACAGCATGTGAGGCAGGTCTTCATTTAAAATGGGAAATATGAAGCTGAGGGGTATGTGCTAACCCATGTCCCTCTTTGGGAAATAGGTGCCTCCCTTGGCTTGGTATTCTCAGCTGCAAACCCTCCCTTGGTATTAAATGTGTACGACATTTCATTAAGATGATGACCAGCCACCCTTTTAGCCCAGTGGTTAGGGTACTCACCTGGGACATTGGAAATCCTGGTTCAAGTCCTTCTTCCACCTGAAGGAGAGAAGGCATTTGAACTGGGCTCTGCTACCACTTAGGTGAATGCCCTAACTGCTGGACTATGAGATAGTCTGATGCAGGGCTCTCAGTCTCTCCTGTTTAAGCTGTTCCACTGTGAATTAAATAATGAAAGAATCAAAGGGCCAGAAAAAAGAGTTTGACCTTTAAAATATTTGTAATAAAATCAGTACATAAAATGTTAACAAAAAAAGGAATTACAAATTCAAAAACAAATGCCCATCTATAACAGTATTTCCAATAGCCCACTGCTGAATAAATGGATCCAAATCATGTGTAAACATTTAAACTCCAAACACAGGAGTCAAACAACTAGAACCCTAAAAATAAATAAATAAATAAAAAATAAAGAATGTCAGCAACTCCAGTGCTACGTAATTTTCATCTTCTGCTTTTCAAAATGGCCATCTTTGCTTGATCCAAGATAAAGTTCACAAGGTATTCAACATATCTATTTGTTTTCCTACATTTAGGTGTGAAAATATATACAATATGGGTGGAATCAAGGGATAATAACTGAAATATACAGCCACTAGTTGTTTTCCTTCAGTGTAACCTGGAACAGGTAAGTAATATATGCAAAACAGTCTCCATCCCAAAAAAGGACACAACATGGACACTTCTGGAATCAAACAATGCATAAACATTTGTAGCAGTAGTACCATGAAGAATCCTCCATTGGTGATCACTCTTCGTCAAGGCCAGGTCATGGGAAACCAGACCTAGGGGTCAGAGCCAAGGTCTACAGGCACATGGCAGGGGTCAACAGTCAGCCAGGTCAGGATACCAGGATATCAGAGGCAGGCAAGAAACCAAAGATAGGAACTACAAGTTGGATGCCAGGAATGCTAGGGGAGCAGAAGCAGGATACTCAAGGCACACACAGTCCCGATGGATCCCAGTTGCATGGAGAACTTTGTGGTCTAGTGCTGGGTTTACATAGAAGCCGTGGACCAAGTAGGAACTGTCAGCATTCTACCAATCAATTTCCAGGACTGACATCCTCTGTTGGGGTTCAGCTTCTGCCCTAGCATTTCTTAATATGTTATTGTGTGGCAAGTTGGTGCTTACTAGTGCCTAAGAATCCTGGGAACCAGGTCCCTGATACTCATACTCATTACAATCAGAGGTTTATATACAGATTAGCTGGAGTCTTCCCCCATAAGCTGAATCAGGATAATTAAAAAGTCCCTGAAAATGACAGGTCTTTCTTGCATGTATATACAATAATTTATGGCCTAAACAATCCAAAGTGAATTCATAAGAACCATTAAAAGCTAGTAAACTGCCGTGCCTATCAATATCTCAATCTATAGCAGGAGTAACAGGGAAAAGAATAGAAATGTTAGTACAATTAGGTTTCAGAGTAGCAGCCGTGTTAGTCTGTATCCGCAAAAAGAACAGGAGTACTTGTGTCATCTTAGAGACTAACAAATTTATTTGAGCATAAGCTTTTGTGGGCTACAGCCCACATCATCAGATGCATAGAATAGAACATATAGTAAGAAGATATATATATATATATATATATATATATATATATATACATACAGATATGTTGGAAGTTACCATACAAACTGTGTGATTAGTTACGGTGAGCTATTATCAGTGGGAGAAAAAAACTTTTGTAGTGATAATCAAGATGGCCCATTTAGACAGTTGACAAGAAGGTGTGAGGATACTTAACCATTAGGGATGGCTTGCAGCTCAAGGAGGCAACTGTTTAGACTGGCAATACCATCTCCAGGGAGGGCTGATTTGTCTTTTGCTAAAAACTCAACAAACAGAATGTAAACCAAGTTTAGCAGCAAGAATATCCACTGAAATCTATGTAAGATTATCAAAATCAATAAAAAGAACCAATTTTGTTATACCTGATGCAATAAGGGTAGAGACTACATTTGTACAAGCAAAAGTAAGAATACTCATGGAACAGTTAGAAATAAGGGTTTCAGCTAGCAGCCATGGGAACTCCAGACACCTGTCCTGTGGCTTTAGCTTGAAGGCCAGTTGAGTCCATGGAACAGGCTTTTCCAAAAACAACAACTGCAGCAGAATCTGTAATTGAAACATAATGACTCTGCTCAAAAGATCAGTAAGACCTTGAACCTTTTTCCACAACAGGCAGATACAAAAATGTTTTGCTCATTCAATGATGGCCATCCCAGAAAGAGTCCAAAAGGGTCTTCTGAGTTCTTATGCTACAAAACTAATATAATTAATTTAATGTAATTGTTAATTATGAACAACCAGCCTCAGAAAGAGAGTCAAGGCAAACACCACTTCCATCTCTGCAACTCCCTTCCAACATTTTTATAACTCCCTCCCAGTACTGACCCAAAATCCTCTGGTCCCAGCATAATTCCCAGTGACCTAAAGCCCTTATGACTTCACAGTAATGCCCACAGCAAAGTTCACCCAAATCCCAGCAGGAGTGTGTCACTCTTATCCCAATTAATAAAAGTTTAGGAAGCCTGCTCGAAAACGTACTGACATTCAGTCAAAACTTGAACATTGCACTCCAGTGTAATAAACAGTCACATTATCATAAAAGCAGGGACACAAGTCTCCTGTTCCTCATATCTCCAACCCCCCCTATGAGGCAACAGGATAAGAACAGCTCAGTGTTAACTGAATGGCAATAGTTTATCCCTGGTGCTCTCCTGAAGGACCTGGAGCAAGACAGGCCCAAGAAGTGTCCAAGAGGTGATGTAGACATGAATAGGCAAACCATCAATACTAGTGCCTTCCCTGGAGCAAAGACATTTAGGACAGAAGTCTATTCTGAGAGCACCAAGTCATGCTCAATCCTGTCCACATCCAACATAGAGCTCCTAGAGAGACCCTCAAGGAAATTTGAAACAGTATACAGGTCTGAGAAAAAAACCCATAGCAAAATCACACTTGGCTCAAAAAGGACTTGGCTCAAAGACATCTTCAAGTGGCCAATCACCTTCCGCTCTGCATGTTTCTTTTCCAGGCTACACACATATACAAAACTGAGCAGATACATCCATTTGAGAAAGGTCTTGCTGACAAAAACATTTAATATTAACTCTACCCACTTCCCACCATTGCCTCAAAGAGAAAAAAGCATCCTTCAGAACAACCTAGTCTCCACAGAAATAATACAAACAGTCCTGAAAATGCACATCTTGTAAAAGGAGAGTATTAAAACGCTAATATGGGTGATGGTGTTGACTACGGGAAGGGCTAGCACAAATAAGACCAGCCTATGATCTAAAATCCTACGAGGGACAATACAACTAGAAATGAAATGAGACAAATAAGGAGTAGAAACATGAAAACATTCCAAACGGGCCATAGAGAAAAGGCCATCAATAGCACTCAACCAGGTATACTGCTATACACAAGTCTGAAAATGCTGCTGCATGTCAGTCAGGTCATAAGCCTGTAAAAGAGTTAAAAGTCACTGGGCACACAGTGGATGCAGTTCCAAATGATTCCTATTCAATCTTTCACTAACAGTGCAGTTAAAAGAACCCCCAAATTAAAATATTACTCAACAAACAATTCACCAACAGAGCACACAGACTCTGGAAAACAAACAAAAACAAACAAACAAACAAACATAAGGGATGGAAGAGGTGGTAACTCTAACAGCAGGTATTCAGAGAGGCACCACAGAGACAAAAAAACCCAAACAAAACAAAAAACCCTGCACAACAATCCCCTCCAAACCATCTGTTCAACAAGGCTAAGCATGACAACAAACACATCAGCCTTGCTTATACATGAGGCATATCACATGTTTTTACACCCAGTTACAGCTAAAACACCCTCCTCCCAGAGGCAGAGTCTGAAGGCAAAATCCACACTCTGTGGCCCTGGGTCAAACCCTCAGAATCCGCAGCAAGGGAGACTTGTGGGAAGATCCCTGTTCATATCCTTTCTTCCCCTCAGGCAGTGGTGGTGACTTGAAGTGGCATTCTCCCACATCGCAAGTGAGCACCCTACCCACTGGACAAAATATTACAAAACAGAATGTCCTCCTTTTTCTTCTTCTCGCTCCTCCCTGCCCTCCTCCCACGACGTCTTACTAAAACAAGGTAGGTGGGTAACAACAAGAAAGAGGGTTTGGAGCTGAGACTCCCAAGCAGAAAGATAGGAGCTGGTCTTAATACACCTCAGCTTGGCATCTTCCATGGGCTATCTTAGGCAAGGACCTGCCTAAAATGCTGCCTTTTGTGAATTCCATTCTGAGGTGTCTATTTCTTGCCATTCATTACCTAGGGACACTGATCTTAGGCCTTGTGAATTCTAATGATTTTCTAGGAGCCTGAAAATTAGTTGTGGTAATGCTAAGTGTCACCACGCCTAAATTTATTTATGAATCTAGTCTTACCGTATTTGGCAGACCCACCAATCCATGGCTACTTGATTCTTCAGAGACAGGTGAACAAAAAAACTTAATGCACAATGCACTATCATGGCATATGTGTGTGCATATGAGGGGATGGATTCTATACCAGCCTCTGTAGGTGATATGTTTATACCAGCAGTTCTCAAACTTTAGCAACCCGAGGATCCCAATTTTGATTTAAAAATTTTTGCAGACCACCAACGGCCCCCACTCAACCCCAGGCCCTACCCCCACTTCATTCCTTCCTCCAAGACCCCATCCCTGCCCCTCCTCTTTCTTGCTTCTTTCCGTCCCCTCCCCCGAGCCTGCCCCATCCCCGCTCCTCCCTCCCAGCAGCATGCAGCTGTTCCACGGTGTGCAGGAGGCGCTGGGAAGGAAGGGGAAGAGTTGATCAGTGGGGCCAGTGGCCCTGGACATGGTTCCATCCCCTCCCTTGAGCATGCCTGGTCCCCGCTCCTCCCGCTTCCTCCCAGCGCCTCCTGCAAACCATTCTAACCATTCCCTGGTGTGCAGGAGATGCTGGGACGGAGGAGGAGGAGTTGAGGGAGGGAGGAGGAGGAGTTGATCAACAGGGCCCATGGTCCCCCCCCCGGAGTACCTTCGCGGACCCAGGGGTCTGCAAACCCCACTTTGAGAAATGCTGGTTTATACCATGAATGCCATGAAGCATGATAATTCACATTTCTTTTATCTTCTTGATCTATCAGGCATATGCATGGAAACCTGTCTCAAGCAACTACTAAAGGGACAGAAATATCCATTGCTTAAAATGGGGCTTTTTTGATAAGTGTGGGATAAAATTATATTAAATATCTTTGAGGCTACTTCAAGATGATCTCAATGAAGGAAGCTGGCTGGTAATGTGGTCTCTTGTACAGGTATTAGCTGCAAATGTTTTTCATCTTTAATTAAATAACAACGCCTTTTTGAATTCTGCTAAACTGTTTGCCTTCATGCCTCCCTGTAACAATAAATCCCAGACATTGTTTATGTATGTTTTACAAAAGTATTACTTTTTCTCTATGTTACATTTGGGATAGTGTTTATGCCCGATATGGTTTTACTATGAAATTCATTATTTTATATTCCACATTCTCTCAATCTTCTGTTTTGGGTAAAATAATTCAAACTGCTTTAATCTCTCTTTATTTGTAAATCTCGGTTTAGCCATTTACAGCTATGTCATTTTTTGAAGTAAGGCCAACAGTTTTGAAATAGGGTATACTTTGCTGGTGTACCATAGATTTGTGTAATGTGATTATTTCATACCTGTAAATGTTTAAAATTAAGCCATTTTGGAGAGTAATTTTTAATAACTAATATGTATGTATTATGATAGAAAAGTCTTGATTCAGGTTTCTTCTTCAGAGTTGTGAGAAAGCGATGTCACACATACTTGCACTTGCTTGTAGCATCTGATGTTAGTAAATAGGGAGGGACAAATTGAAGAAATCACAGAAATGTAAGATGCAAAGTACCTTTTCATCCGGTCCATCTCCCTGCTATGTAGGATTGTTCCTTACAGTACATTTTCTAGTGATTTGTCCAGACGTATTTTAAAAATCATGGAGTTTCACCCTTTCCCAGCGTCAGTTTCCTGATACTAAATTTTATTTTTCTAGTTTCCAATCCATTCCTTTTCTAACCTTTTGTACTATCCTAAATAACTCTTCTGTGCTTCTCATGGGACAATCCTCCTGGAAAAATGCTGAAGGCAAAACAGATAAAAAAGGCATCTGAGATATTGAAACAGGCAACAAATAGTTTAAACATCCTTAGTTATACATTTAGAAATACTGAACATCAATGTTAACACATACCCTTTTGATTTTAACTGGAAAGTCTCCTCAGAAAATCTTTTGATCACATTTTCTTGACTATATCATTTACACCTCCATGACCCTATTATTAATGCTATGAGTTAAGAAATAAAGTGTTCCATTGTGGAAGGTAAGGGGACCACAACTTTTGCCTTGAAAATCAACTCCTACATGAATCATATTCTAATTCAGAAATCTGTCTTCATAATGGCAGGTTTCAGAGTAGCAGCCGTGTTAGTCTGTATTTGCAAAAAGAAAAGGAGTACTTGTGGCACCTTAGAGACTAACAAATTTATCTGAGCATAAGCTTTCGTGAGCTACAGCTCACTTCATCGGATTCGGATGCATCTGATGAAGTGAGCTGTAGCTCACGAAAGCTTATGCTCAGATAAATTTGTTAGTCTCTAAGGTGCCACAAGTATTCCTTTTCTTTTTGTCTTCATAATGTAATTGGGGCAAATGAATCAATTTTTACCCTTTTTTTTAGAGTTTTTCTTGTTTCCTTTGCTTTTTGAACTCTCAGTGTAACAACTGAAATCTGTGAATATGGACCCCTCACATGTGATAGTGGTCTTTGTCATCCTGACCCAGATCATGGGACTGGAACAGGAAAGAAAATCCATTCTCTTGGGAGCACTCTTGTATAATCAGACCCTTATTATGTGGTGTCAAGTAAATTATATGGTTTAGCCAAAATTGAAGGAAGTGAAAACTCTTGAATTCTCAATTCTGCTGTGTCAGACCCTTGTTACATGAAGAAACTGTTTTGTTTTCATATACATCAGTGTTTATTCACACACAATAGTACTTTGTATAAGGGAGAATTTTCCTAAAATATTTAGGGTTCATTTAACTAATTTTATCAATTTTAGACCAATGATATTGTTTTTAGTTTTCCTTAGGCAGAAGGAATATTCTGGAAAACGTTATATATTTGCTTTTATATATGTTAGTGTTACTGACATTTTTTCTCATATTGGGTGTGCTGTTTAAGAGAACATTTTTAATAATATATTTACAGCTTTGCTCATAAAAATGTAATTATATTAATTGTCTTCAAGCTCTATACTTTACCTTTCGATTAAAGTAAGTCATAGTCTTTACGTTTCTCTCTTCCTCCCTTAAACCACTATGTAGCCATAAGCAAAATAAGATAAGTAGGAAACTTATCTGACAAATGCATGGTAAAAAAAATTTCTACCAAACGCTTTTCAATTCAGAGAAGTAAAAGCAGCCTTGGGAGATAAATCTACAGAATGTGAAACAGCTATACAGAAACTGCCGGAATAATCTCTGCATCACCCAAAGCAAGATGTAAATTAAGGAGCAATACACTATGAGTGTAATGGAGAGTGTACTCATAAGTTTAGGGTTCCATTCATCTCATGTAAACAGCTCACACACTGCACCTCACAGGAATAATTACACAACACTAAACTGTCTGAAATTATAGATATTAAGATAGAAAATACATCTTATAGATTTATTTTCTGTAAAGGTTTATGATCTTAAAAGAGGTTAATTCTTAACTGTTATATTGCCTTCTAATTGTTCACTTTCATAGGTTGAAGGTCAAAAGAATGGAAAAAGCTTTGGGCAAAATCAGCATGATATGTGTGTATGCTGTAAATTGAAAATAGATTAAACTGGCCAGTTGGCATGGCAGCAGTTTTCTGTCCTGCCATGAGGGATGTTAATATTTGGGAGAAACTTCAGGATTCCCAGTCTTCAAAGTGTTGGGGACTGGATGAATTACAGAAGTGACACTTGAACTTTTCTAGTGTGGAGGGAATTAGAGATTAGGAGTAACTTCAGGATTCCCAATCCTCAAAGTGTTGGGGAATGGATAAATTGCAAAAGTGACACTTTTTCTCATGTGGAAGGTGAAATATGGACCAATACTGAGCATATTTTATAACAGAATGGAACACCAAGGAATTCTCCATATTCTCCATCAATCAGAAGATCCTCTGAATCAATATAAACTGATTTATGTAGTAATCAAAGGAAGTAAAACCTCCATAAAAATAGAACCAAGAGTTCTGTCATTGAATCAGTGTACATTGTAAAGGTCATTCTTCAAAGTTTCATTACTATTCTTTTGTGTTATCTAATATTATGGAACCACTAATTAAGAGGTAGATTGGATAGAGGGGAAAAATAACCCAGCTAAGCAATAAATTCATGAATATAATAAGAAGCAAATTTAAGGATATAAACCATGGAAGAAATAAAAAGGATCAGATGAAACAGAACAGTAAACTGAATATCAAATTCCACTTGGTTAATCTGATTATGGCCTGAGCTAGCCTGAGCCTTTTAACCTAAAGGGTCCTATAAATCACTCTCAGTGCTCAAATGTGTTCTAGGTGACTCATACTACAATTGAAAAAAAGATTGGTCACTTTTCTGAAGAGTTAAAGTTAAGACAAGACACAAAGAATAACAAACCATGGCGAGCAAACTGGGGAAGGGAAGACAAAGGTTGCAAAATTTTGGTAATGATTTAACTCCCATTCATGTCTAAAGTTTTGGGGCCTGATTCACTATCATATTAGTCCAGTGACTCCACTGGAATTGGCATAAGACTATAATGAAACAGTGGTGAATTAACTTATTTGTGATGTATATTTGAATATACATGAACTTATAAAAAGAAAAGGAGGATTTGTGGCACCTTAGAGGCTAACAAATGTATTTGAGCATAAGCTTTCGTGAGCTACAGCTCACTTCATCGGATGCATGCAGTGGAAAATACAGTAAGGGGATTTCCCCTACTGTTCCTCACACGTTCTTGTCAATTGCTGGAAATGGCCCACATTGATTATCATTAAAAAGGTTTTTTTTTTCTCTCCTGCTGGTAATAGCTCACCTTTCCTGATCACTCTCCTTACAGTGTGTATGGTAACACCCATTGTTTCATGTTCTCTGTGTATATAAAATCCCCCTACTGTATTTTCCACGGCATGCCTCCGATGAAGTGAGCTGTAGCTCACGAAAGCTTATGCTTAAATACATTTGTTAGTCTCTATGGTGCCAAAAGTATTCCTTTTCTTTTTCCGGATACAGACTAACATGGCTGCTACTATGAAACATGAACTTATAAGTGTGTTTGTACATATATGCAGAATTAAACTACTGCAATGCACTTTTCATTGTATTGTACCTTAAAAAACACTTTAAGTCCTGGTCTACACTGAAAACTTAGGTTGACATAACTACATTGTCAAAAATCCATGCTATGCTGACCTACCAACAGTGTACAGGCAACTAGGTTGACAGAAGAATGCGTCCATCAACCTAGCTACCATTGCTTGTGGAAGTGGAGTTCTTCAGGTGATGGAAAATCCCCTTCAGTTGCTGTAGTCTGCGTCTACTGTGTGTGGTAACAGTGGCATAACTATGGTACTGTAACTATGGCAGTGTAGTGCCTGTGGTGTAGATATGGCCTAAGGCTGAAATGGGTGCAGAATACAGACGTGCACAGGGTAAATGTATCTGACAAGAAGCCCAAAACACTAACACTTGGGAATGTGCATTGGCTATCTGTTGATCTCAGGGGGGAGTTTAGGGTGCTGATGTTGACTTATAAATCCTGGGACCTGTCCGCTTGAGAGGTTGTCTACCCATCTCCTTGTGCTACATTTCCACAACTGAGACTGAGGTGCTTGTTCCCCATCCTTATAAGACAGATGGCAATACATACTCAGAGACACACATTTTTAAAACAGTAGCTATTATCAGCCGTGGAAATATGAAGAGAAAGGAGAAGGAGCATAGAAGAAACTGAACAGAGGGAAGGGAAAGGAAATGGGAAATGGTTCTGTTAAGGATGAGGAGCTGGATGATAGCAGTCACGGTGAAACAGGGGGGAAATGTAAAAATATTCATTGCACCAACGTTAGTAAAACAAGTGACAGTAAAGAGTCAATAAGCTGGATTTTTTAGTAGTCAGGTGATGGAGTACAGCAGAGTTTGCTGATGTGCAGGCTGTGATGTCAAGAAAGATGAAGGAGGTTTATGCAAAATCTCAGAAGGTCTGATGGCCTCACTGCTTCTTCTTTCCAGCCTCTATCTGTAGCACAAGTCAGAGATGGAGTCTCTGGGTGGGGGCATATTCCAGGACCCATTAGTCCTGAAATATGAGTCTTTCCTTTGACTTCAGTGGACATTGGCTCAGGCCCCAGTAGTGGTATGTCGTCCACTGCTGGATTCAAAGCATGGGGAATTAGTACTAACCAATGCCTAGGCCATATCTGTTCTGTGTGTAATGAGAGGATTTCAGCTTCCAGGACTGTCAGCCTAGTACTACTCAGTAACATTATAGTCAATTCATTTTACAATAATTCTTTTTTCTTTACCATCTGTCATGCACAGTTTTTCAGTATCTACCTGTTTAAACACGATAACTGTACACACGTGGCCAAATGAATAACCTTTGATTTTATGTTGTACTTATCTGTCTCGGTGGCACACAAGTATCTAAAAAACAGTCACAATTATTTTTCTTTCATATTTTGTGTTTGTACCTACTATTTAAGATCAGACACTGCATTTTTACTCACTCAGTAGTCTACCTAAAACTAAAACAATGTCACTGAAGTTGGTCCGGTAACATGAAGTGAGGTAGCTTCCTATAGAGATTCAACTGAAATATGATTCACTTCCTCACTGACTTTTTATGTAGATAGAACTAAGTATTGGCAATTAGCAACCTATCATTTATAATTTTCTGTTGGATTATTGCTTTCTGAGTTCCATACAACATTCACTATTGAACAGGTTAGTTGTCAGTTCTATGGACAAAATAGTTCTGTGAATTCTAACAAGCATTCTCTTGGGATAAATTAAGCAACATTCATATTTAAGACTAAAAATTATGTGCATTGAGTTGCTTGGATTTTGCAGGCAAAAATCTACTTTATAATAACATGTTATATTACAACAGAGGAATATGTTAAGACACATAGGCAACCATCTGTTAGAACATTAACTGAAATATGTGTGAACTGTAAATAACAAGTTACTTGTATAAAGGACTCCATCTCCAAACAGACACACACCGTGAGAGGGTTCGGCAGAAATAACTATATATATCTTTATAGCTTTTATCTGTAAAAAAATCTTATGAACGCAGATTACTTTTTAATGAACAGTTTTAATCTCATATGGAAAGTATTGATCATCCAGATGCCATATAATCCTTACAATCCTTCAGAGAGTTAGCATCTGAGGCTCCTACTCTCTCTCTCTCTCTCAGAGAGATGCCAGTGTATGGCAAAGTAATACATGTCATCATGGTCGATTGTGAAGGGTACAGGGGACATACAGATAAAGTAGCTGGTTCATTATTGTGTTTAAAGTGTTTTTCTAACAGCAAAGAGAATATCATTAGTGCTGGAAATGAGTTTAAAAAAATCCAAACACAGTATATTACAGACAGATTTATGACTCTCCTCTGATATTTTTTACTTAGGTATAGTATTTTGTCTAAAGAATTCCCAAAATATGTGACTGCACAAAAAATTATGCACAGGCTTTAGCCAAAGGAATGTTTAATGTAAAGATCATCATATTTGGCCATGAGTATTCTTTTATTTGACCTGATAAAGACAGTGCTAGTGTTTGACCACAATGTTAACTGTGTCCTCCTTTCCCACTTTGACAAAATCCATGGTAACAGAGCAGCAACAAGAACTCCATCACTTTCCTCACATACAGTGCAGAAATCATACATGAAGTCTGATATTTCCTAGTAATGTCCAAGGTAAACATATGTGCTGAAGAAAAGTAGGGTTTAAAAGACATGTATGAATAACGTTTGGAAAAGCCAATTTGTGCAGGGACTTTGGACAAAAGGTGTTCACAAACAGTTCATGCATGTGAAAATATGACATACTCGCTGTGAATTGCCGTGGTAACTCTGGTGATCTGCTGAACTACTGCTTGGCAGCAGAAGTTAAAATTGGCTGGCGGCTGGTGGCAGCATTACTAGTGATGCCAATATTAAGATTTTTTATAATTGGGAAAAGGGTATATGTAATCTGTTTGGGCCCTTTTACCCACTGTCCTCTTTCCTGACCCTTTTTGGCATGAATATGTACAAATTAATCCTCTAAGTGGTTAGATGAATGCACTCAGAAATAAAAGAATACCAATTGATCAGGATGTGCAGGGAAGATTTTAAATCAGAAGGCTGCAAAATTAATATCTTTAACGGGAGAACTAATCAAAAAAGGAATTTTTTTGGGTCCATTATGGTGCTAAATCATTTCAATGCCAAATAACTAATATTCAAGGTTGGCCTCCTTCAGCCTAACCCCAAAGGTTCAGCCCACCTCTGAATTCTCTCATTCTCTCTGCTGTGAGGGAGTTGAGAGTTCCAAGATGGATCCCAGATTGCAAAGATTTCTAGTCTCTCATTCTCCTTCCAGACAGACGGCCCAGCAGCCATATCCAGGTCTCATTTACCTCTGAGAGCTGGTCCTTTCAGCTTTTATCTGAACTGGATGTATATTGGGATGAAATTGAAAACTCTACTTATAAACTTACATCTTTTGAATCCTGTCCTCAGTCCTATTAACCTAACAGCAGGCTATTGTGAGACAGGCAAAAAACCCACCTGACACCTTGCAAATATTGCCTTAAATATTGCCAACCTGTGACACCCCTGTTTATGCATTGTCATAGCATAAACAAAACAACTTGTATAAGTAAGCCACACAACAAAACATTGTATTAATTTCACAAAACTCCAAGACATGAAGAGCAAAATCATAATAATGATGTCTGAAATTCAGTGTATCTAGGTACTTCTGTGAAGCTCTGTCACCATAGTATCTGAGTAAATAGAAAGAATAGTAAAGCTTTCTCTTTTTTCCAATTTTGTAGGAGAAAGAGTTAGATTAGTTTCATAGAATCAAAGGGCTGGAAGGGACCGTGAGAGGTCATCTAGTCCTGTCCCTTGCACTCAAGGCAGGACTAAGTATTATCTAGACCATCCGTGACAGGTGTTTGTCCAACCTGCTCTTAAAAATCCCCAGTGATGGAGATTCCACCACCTCCTTAGGCACCTGCTTAAGCACTGTTGACAGTTAGGAAGTTTTTCCTAATGTCCAACCAAAACCGCCCTTGTTTATAGAGACATTTTTTATCTTGTTTATATATATAAGTGTGCCTGAGTTAATAGCTTACTAAGGTAAAAAATTAGTTTTGCATTTGCTTCTGAAGGTGACAATGTCCAGGGTCATTTGTATGTCTTGTGATAATGGTCTCCATAGTCTCTAGGCGTAACTCATATATACCAATATATACCCTTTTGATCAGTTGATTATTTGTTCCTGTGGAATGTGGCTATAGTAGGCTGTCATGGTTGTGGTGGGATAAGTGAAGGCAGGTACACCAATCCCACAGAGGGTTTTGAATATCACTAAGGAGATCTTGAACTGGACCTTATTTAGCAGTGAACCAGTGCAAATAGTAGAGTGATCTTTTCATGGCAGCTTCTATTTCATCCCAGCTGGAGCATTGTCAGGCATGTGACTTCATTTTTAGATATAATGAGCTGCAGTAGTCAAAACTGCTGGCCACAAATGCATGAATCACTATGTCCAGGTCTGCATTCCATAATATAGGGTAATCGTCTGGCCAATTGCAAATGGTGTGTGTTTTTGCTGTCATGGTTATTTCACCATCCAAAAGAAAACAACTAGTATCTCACCACGCTAAAACAAATGGTCTGATTTGCATTCTCTTACACCTGTTTTAAACCAGTATAATTTCACTGACTCCAGTGGAGCTGCTTTTGGTTTATACCAGTTTAAATAGAGGGCTCAAAATCCCCAAATATTAAGCCAGGACTATTAATTTAAGCTTACACTTAATTCAGGTGAATAAGAAGGATGGTGTGAAAAGGCATTACGAAGTGCCATTTGCCTTCAAACATCAATGTATTGCTACACATGCAGCAGAGTCTGTGATCAATTGGGAGAGTCCCATGTTAACTTAGGGAAAATGTAATTAAATCAGTAGGGTTCCCTCCACTAGCATTTTGCAAGGACTCCCTGACTGCATAATGCGGTCATCAGGGGCATTTAACTTCCAAGCTATTCCTCTGATCCTGCTGCACCTGATTCACCATGTTAAATTTATTCAAGATGAGAGGTGAATCTGTTGGAGACTGTGCTACTGACTGTAACCATATCCTGGATGATCAATAAGTTAAGATCAGAAGGAACCTTTCTGACCAAACTTTCATTAATTGTATCTCCTTTTATGTCAAAAAGGAAGTGAAGAAACAGATAGAAGCATGAAGGTTAATTCCAGCAAATGGAGCATAAATCTTTCTCCAATGCACTCTCCCATGATAACTTGGTGAAGAAATGTATTTGAGTTCTATGCAACCAAACACCCATTAGAATCATCCACATTCCAGTGCATCACACTTAACTCTGCTCCCCCAGTTTGGAGGCAATTTGATATCTAAGAGTGGAGAGATGTGGAAAGTCTTCATTCCTCATATACCCTTCTTCAGCAGTAGTGGAGACTGCAGTAGTGACAAAAGCAATGACCTCTTCAGGCTTTCTTGATGCGGACTAGCCATGATAGCCTGAGCTGTCTAGCCCAGCATTCCTCAGAGGGATGGTCCATCTGTGCTCTGAAAATCTCTGTGACCACTAGTGTCACTCAGGGTTTTGCTGAACCTAAAGCTCTTAGTAACTGTACTCTTTGCGAGGCAGTGGCAGGAAATAAATGAATGGGGACAAGGCTGACCAGCAGATAGGTAGTTGACGCAAGCAGGCAAACAAAAGTGCTTTCACTCAAATCCTTTATTTTATTTAGACTCCAGCACTTACACACATCTGCAACAGGTTAGTAAAGCACCACAAATTACTCTCAGATTCATATTTACCCTGAGGAGGTCACGAGAGGATAACTGTAGACATCCAGTAGCCAGCCTTCCATCTGCGTGGGAACCTGAGAGGTGTCCAAGTGTTCAAGTGTCCATCTAGCTCAGATTTCTTCCTCTTTTTATACTCAATTTGTTAGTATTACATAGCTTGTTCATCAAAACAAACTGCTGAGCAGAAGCTAAGTAAAGTGTGGAGTTTTCCAGACTGTAGCTTTCCATCAGTTAACCAGCTGTATTTCACACAGCAATAGTTAACCATTGCCAGACTTTCCATCTTGCAAAACCACAGGCTTCAGCAAAAACTCAAGTCAGGAGGGCACAGGGTCATGTTTACTCCTCGAGGTCACTCACTTCCCCACTCCCCTCCTGGCCTGTCAGTTGTGCTCAGGTATCAGAAAGGCATCCTTTTATCTACTTGCAGCAATAAGCATAACAATTGGTATTCCAGCTGCAGGCAGTGGTCTCAGCATGTTACTGGGTTAACAGAATTTCTTCCTTATATTAGAACCTCATATTAGTGCAATAAATTCTTCTAGGAAGGGAGAGGACATACATTCTGGCAGTGCTAAGGCACTCTTGGCTTCCAGCATCTGTAATGTTTTGGGATCACCCAGACCAGTATGGAATTCTGTTACTTGGGTGCCTTTATGCTATGCAGCTTTGGTTCACAACCCTGATATCAGAAGTCTTCCCAAAAGTACAAGGTCTCATCATGGCTTCCACCAGCCTGATTACTCCATCCAGGCTGATACCAACAGCACTTGCAGTCCCAAATCTCCCCAAATCTGTCCTTCTTGGGTTCTTAACTACCAGATACTCAAAAATGTCCTGTCTGGTTTGTCACTCCTGAATGAGTGAAACCAATTATCAGGTCACTTTGTGTTTATTTTATAGAAAGATCAGATTCAAAGATAAAATAGTAAGGAATAATAAACATGTACAAGTTGCACATGAAATAAATATAAAAATGCAACCACAGATGTTACACTTTGAATTTAGATAAACTGAATGTTGCAGCACAAATTATGAGCACAGTTTTATATACGCACAAATATGTAAATTCATAATTACAGTCACTATATGTATCTCATAATAACTATCAAATTCAGAATATTACATGCTTTCATAAAATACCTTACTAACATATTTTTATTCACAATAACACTATGTACAATCAGCTGTTTCAATTGCTTATTCTTTGAGGTTCAGATGCCCTGTTCTTCCTATGGCATGAGTGGACCCTGGCTGTCACACTTCTTTCTGAGACTGATGCTGGAGTTTTTATTACTGGCCACGATGTAAGTTCCACCTCTGCTCTCTCTCTTTTCTCGACAGGGGATCAGCTACTTTGTTCTCCAACTCTGAATATGTGTAATTTCCGTATCATATTTCTGCAAAGCTATGCTCCATCATAGCACTCTGAAGTTGAGTCCTTTTATTTCATAAAGCCATACTAATGATGAGTGATCTATTAAGAGCTTATTGAACACTAAGGTGTGAGCTATTTTTCAGCCTATGCAATAGCATAACACTCCTTTTCAAACAGAGATGAATTCTGTTCAGAGGGAGTGAGTTTTTGCTCAGAAATCCAATGGGATGTTTCTTGTTATCCTTACAGGTTTGCATTAATTTGGGTCCGAGGCCTGTGCTGGATGCATCAGAACACAATTCAAACATTTTTGTAAAATCTGGATTGACTAAAATGGGTTTCTTTGATAAAATTTCTTTCAACATGTCAAAACCTTTTTGATACATGTCTGACCAGACAGCTATTTCTGGTTTTGTTTTCTGGCATAGACTAGTGATGGGAGACACAATGCCACTGAAACCACAAATTTTCAATAATAGTTACTCAGACCTATGAAAGATTGAACCTCCTTTTTAGTTTTGTTAAGTCAATTTACAATAGTTTCCACTTTCAGGGGATCTGAGTGGATTTGCCCTCCACCCACCCAGGGACGCAGTAAGGGCTCTTTGCTTCCCTCATGATAAACTTTGACACCTTAACTGTGAGGCCTGGTCCCTCGGGCTTTTCAATACCTTCCCCACATGAGTTTTGTGCTCCTTCCAGGTGTTGCTACATAGAGCAACATCATCTATGTAGCTGATAAAAAAAGTCCCTGAACCCATGTAATATCTGATTTACCAGCCTCTGGAATGTGGCTGATGCATTAGTTAATTCAAAAAGTCCTACACCAGTAATGAATGCAAACTTTTCCTGTGACTCAGCTTCCAAGGGAATTTGCCAGTACCCTTTGGTTAAATCTAGACTAGTTAAATATTTAGCAATGTTAAGTATATCTAACATATCATGTACATGAGGCATAGGGTAAGCATCTGGGACCGTAACAGCATTATGTTTTCTATAATCAACACAAAACTACTGCATGGTCTTTCTTTAGGACTAGGAAGACTATCCACAGGCTGCCTGAGACTGCTATGATTCCCATGTCTAGCAGGCTTTGCACATCCCTTTTATCTGTTCCCACATTGTACATGTTGTTCTATAAGTCCTACTAATTACTGGGGGGGGGGGTTGCCTTCCTCTGCAGCAGTGGGGCATGGGTCACTTGCAGATTTAAACTAATGTAAATGGTGAATTCTCTGTAACTTGAAGTTTTTAAACCATGATTTGAAGACTTCAGTAATTTAGACAGAGGTTAGGGGTCTATTACAGGAGTGAGTGGGTAAGGTCAGACTAGATGATCAAAATGATCCATTCTGACCTTAAAATCTATGTGTCTGTAAGCAGAATCAGGATGAGCTCCACACTAACATCTGGTGGTGAGTTGTGGCAAGTTGTGGAAAAGAACTTCAGGGGCTGATCTCATTTGCATAGGCACACCCACCCCGCCTAGCATGAGTCCATAGCTGCCCAAATGGTCACTTTGGCTGCTGTGGGATCCCCAGTTTCTCTGTTATTGGGGCAGGAAGAATAAATTATTATTATCCTGATTATGTGAATCAAGGACAGTGGAACTGTACTTGGCCTTTTGTTATGATGGAGGGACTTGCCATCAACTAAATAGCACTCGCTAAGCAAGGGTTGTGGGTTCCAAAACTTAGTGAAGTGAGAGAGGCTTTTAATGCCTGGTTGAATGGGCTGTCTGGTGAGAGCCTTACATGCTAATTGCATTTCTTCCTTTCTCCACTGTGGAATATCAGAGCTAATTTTCAGAGTAACAGCCGTGTTAGTCTGTATTCGCAAAAAGAAAAGGAGTACTTGTGGCACCTTAGAGACTAACCAATTTATTTGAGCATAAGCTTTCATGAGCTACAGCTCACTTCATTGGATGCATACTGTGGAAAGTGTAGAAGATCTTTTTATATACTCACAAAGCATGAAAAAATACCTCCTCCCACCCCACTCTCCTGCTGGTAATAGCTTATCTAAAGTGATCACTCTCCTTACAATGTGTATGATAATCAGGGTGGGCCATTTCTAGCACAAATCCAGGGTTTAACAAGAACGTCTGAGGAGGGAGAGCGGGGTAGGAAAAAACAAGGGGAAATAGGTTACCTTGCATAATGACTTAGCCACTCCCAGTCTCTATTCAAGCCTAAGTTAATTGTATCCAATTTGCAAATGAATTCCAATTCAACAGTGTCTCGTTGGAGTCTGGATTTGAAGTTTTTTTGTTGTAATATAGCAACTTTCGTGTCTGTAATCGCATGACCAGAGAGATTGAAGTGTTCTCCGACTGGTTTATGAATGTTATAATTCTTGACATCTGATTTGTGTCCATTTATTCTTTTATGTAGAGACTGTCCAGTTTGACCAATGTACATGGCAGAGGGGCATTGCTGGCACATGATGGCATATATCACATTGGTGGATGTGCAGGTGAACGAGCCTCTGATAGTGTGGCTGATGTTATTAGGCCCTGTGATGGTGTCCCATGAATAGATATGTGGGCACAGTTGGCAATGGGCTTTGTTGCAAGGATAGGTTTCTGGGTTAGTGGTTCTGTTGTGTGGTATGTGGTTGCTGGTGAGTATTTGCTTCAGGTTGGGGGGCTGTCTGTAGGCAAGGACTGGCCTGTCTCCCAAGATTTGTGAGAGTGTTGGGTCATCCTTCAGGATAGGTTGTAGATCCTTAATAATGCGTTGGAGGGGTTTTAGTTGGGGGCTGAAGGTGACGGCTAGTGGTGTTCTGTTATTTTCTTTGTTAGGCCTGTCCTGTAGTAGGTGACTTCTGGGAACTCTTCTGGCTCTATCAATCTGTTTCTTCACTTCTGCAGGTGGGTATTGTAGTTGTAAGAATGCTTGATAGAGATCTTGTAGGTGTTTGTCTCTGTCTGAGGGGTTGGAGCAAATGCGGTTGTATCGCAGAGGTTGGCTGTAGACGATGGATCGTGTGGTGTGGTCAGGGTGAAAGTTGGAGGCATGTAGGTAGGAATAGCGGCAGTAGGTTTCCTGTATAGGGTGGTGTTTATGTGACCATCGTTTATTAGCACTGTAGTGTCCAGGAAGTGGATCTCTTGTGTGGACTGGACCAGGCTGAGGTTGATGGTGGGATGGAAATTGTTGAAATCATGGTGGAATTCCTCAAGGGCTTCTTTTCAATGGGTCCAGATGATGAAGATGTCATCAATATAGTGCAAGTAGAGTCGGGGTGTTAGGGGACGAGAGCTGAGGAAGCGTTGTTCTAAGTCAGCCATAAAAATGTTGGCATACTGTGGGGCCATGCGGGTACCCATAGCAGTGCCGCTGATCTGAATGTATACATTTGATTCTATTAGGAGTCTAGTTACAGGCTGCTAAGCTGAATTAATTTGGGGCCAATGGTGCACCGTCCCTGAGGCTCCCCTACTACAAGCTGAAATCACAAAAGAGCTAAACTTATTAAGAGGTGAAATCACTGAGTGTTGTGTTCAGTAGCGGGGGAGCCTGAAGATATATTGTGGAACAGTTTGCGGGATGGCTGGCAGAGCAGAGCGGATTGAGGGATGGCTGGAACAGCTCATGGGGGTTGCTGGTAGAGTGGAGCAATTCATGGTATGGCTGGTGGAGCGGAGTGGAGCCCCATGGAGAGGTTGGGGCAATTGGCTTTGGACCAGGTAAGGTGTCCCTTAACTCCCGCCCCCATCTCCACCCAAGTTGGGAGGTAAAACTCTGCAGATAAACTTTCGAACTCTGGTGCTGCACTGACCAGAGACAGAGACTTTTGGGTTGTTGGAACTTTTGGGACTTTGGGTGACTCTGGGTTGCTGGACTCAGGAACCAAAGGGAAAGGTCACCCCCCAATTTGCTTGGGGTGGGGTTGTTTTGCTCATGGGTTGTGTTATGAATCCTGTTGGTGGTGTTTCCCCAACATAATGCCACATTATTTCTCTCTGTTATTAAAAGGCTTTTGCTACACTCAGACTCTGCTTGCGAGAGGGGAAGTATTGCCTCTTGGAGGCACCCAGCGGGGGTGGTATATATTTGTCCCAGGTCGGTGGGGGCTTGCATTGTGTTGTTGGAATGAAACCCCTAGATACTGAACCCAGCCCTTGTTGCTGCCAACTCTGACAGGCAGAAGGGTTACACATCTATGTTGTTCTGTAAGCCCTAATAATTACTGGTGTGGCTCATTGGTATCCATGTGGCATTCTCTCAGGTAAGTGAGATCCGATTTGTTAGAAAACATCCCTTTTTTACTTTGTAACACAGCAATGACTTCTCTCTTTCCCAATGGGGTTATCCCTTCACTTAAATTAATTCTAAGGGGATCTTCTCTTTACTCTCAGACATTAAGTCTAGGAGAGGTGATACTTGTGGTCCTTATCTGGATCGCATATCATGTTTACTATACTCTTTCTTTTATGGTAAACTTTCAATCTATTAATATATATAGTTTGCACTCACCATGGATCTCTGTACATGGCAATTTACTTCATTTAGTCTCAAAAGGAGTCATATCATCTTGAAAGGACCCTCGTATAAGTACTGTATTTACGCTTTTTTACAGGGGCTACTTCCAGAACCAAATGACCTCTGTCAAAGGCTCTTTTGCTTGCCTGTTCGTCATGCCATGCTTTTTGTACAGCTTGGTTTTTGTCAAGATTATGCTGTACCAGCTGCATAATGGATTTTAGCTCTACCTTGAAGTTAGATACACATTTAGTCACTGGTTTCCCTTTTGAGAAAATGTTACCTTCCCAGGAGCCTCTGACTAGCTCTAGGAGGGTTCTAACTTGCCTTCCAAACAAGAAGTTGAGTGGGGCGAACCCTGTTGACTCTTGGGGTACTTCTCTATAAGCAAACAATAGGTAGCTCAGTAGCACCTCTCAACTCCTTGCCTTCTTCTCTACATATATAGCTAGCCCTGGATTTAAGAACCACATTAAATCATTCAACTAACCCATGTATTCTGGGTGATATGGGGCAGACTTCAATTGTTTTATCCAACACCTTTTCTACAATGTAGAGAATATGCGGGACAATATTTCTTTTGGAAAACCTACACTTCTAAACATGTCAAGGAGTGCAGCACAGTTTCTGCCTCTATATTAGCTAGGTCCACTGTCTCTGTGTATCTGGTAGTGGAGTCAGCTACTGTCACTATATATTTTTTTCTACTTTTTGGACAGCCGAGGGAATGGACCAGTAATGTCCATGGCAACCGTATGGAATCCAGTTACAGGCAGTGGTTGCAATGGGTATTTGCAGATACCTGTAAACTTTTTCTGCTTTTGGCACAAGTCACAGGACTTACAGAATTCCTTAACTTGTGGATTTACACCAGTCAAGTAATTTTTTATGAAGCCTTTCAAACCTCTTGTCAAGGTTCCTCCCCCACTCTGAACTCTAGGGTACAGATGAGGGGACCTGCATGAAAAACCTCCTAAGCTTATCTTTACCAGCTTAGGTCAAAACTTCCCCAAGGTACAAAATATTCCACCCGTTGTCCTTGGACTGGCCGCTACCACCACCAAACTAATACTGGTTACTGGGGAAGAGCTGTTTGGACACGTCTTTCCCCCCAAAATACTTCCCAAAACCCTGCACCCCACTTCCTGGACAAGGTTTGGTAAAAAGCCTCACCAATTTGCCTAGGTGACTACAGACCCAGACCCTTGGATCTTAAGAACAATGCACAATCCTCCCAACACTTGCACCCCCCCTTTCCTGGGAAATGTTGGATAAAAAGCCTCACCAATTTGCATAGGTGACCACAGACCCAAACCCTTGGATCTGAGAACAATGAAAAAGCATTCAGTTTTTTTTACAAGAAGACTTTTAATAAAAATTAGAAGTAAATAGAAATAAAGAAATCCCCCCTGTAAAATCAGGATGGTAGATATCTTACAGGGTAATTAGATTCAAAAACATAGAGAACCCCTCTAGGCAAAACCTTAAGTTACAAAAAAGATACACAGACAGAAATAGTTATTCTATTCAGCACAATTCTTTTCTCAGCCATTTAAAGAAATCATAATCTAACACATAACTAGCTAGATTACTTACTAAAAGTTCTAAGACTCCATTCCTGGTCTATCCCCGGCCAAGACGACTACAGACAGACACAGACCCTTTGTTTCTCTCCCTCCTCCCAGCTTTTGAAAGTATCTTGTCTCCTCATTGGTCATTTTGGTCAGGTGCCAGCGAGGTTACCTTTAGCTTCTTAACCCTTTACAGGTGAGAGGAGCTTTCCCCTGGCCAGGAGGGATTTCAAAGGGGTTTACCCTTCCCTTTATATTTATGACACCTCTTCTTTACTCCTACATGTCCAGCAAATGGACTGGCATGGACTAAATGCTGCCCTATGCTTTTGGGGCACTAGGAGTTATTTGTAGAATTCCTCAGGTCCCTTGTCTTACCAGCTGGGGCTTCCCTGTATGTCTTACCCATACATCTTCCATAAAAACTTCCCCTCTGTAGTGACACTGCTATGAACTTCTTCTCTAATATTCTCAAAGGCTGCTTGTCTCTGGCTGTTTTGGAGGTCTGCTTCAGTGAGAGGAGCTGACACTCCCTCTCCCATTCCTGGAGATGTGTGTCCCCGCCCCCGCAATGCAGGCAAGGTGTTCTTCCTTGTTCCTTTTGTCTCTTCCTCCCCTGGTTTAGACAAAAGGGTTACTGGGATGCACACTTTTACACTGCAGGTTATCACATTAATAATTGTAGACTCAAATATGATATTTCCACCCAAAATGTCTGCTGGAACACCTAGTTCCCACTTTCACAGCATATTTCACCCCCTCCCTGCTTTCATGGCCAACACACACACTGTTTGAGCGATGTGTAGACAAGAACTACTCTTTTTTCTAGTGTAAGAGTAATATACATAATAAAAGATACTGCAAAGACTTTTTTCACAATCTGAGGCCTGATCCAAAGCCAGTTAAAGTCAAAAGGAGCCTTGCCACTGATTTCAACGGGTGTAGGATCAGACTATTGAAGTTTAGAGATCAAACTTTGATTCCATCAAAGTCAATATTTCACACACACTTACACTGACTGAATTTATCCCACAGACTTCCGTTTGCCCAATGCTATTCAGAAACAATAACAACAACAACAACAACAAAACCCACCATCCTTTCTCTTCAAAAGTTTTGTTCCAGGAAACTAACTGCTGAAATGCCTGTAGGAAATATTCTGAGGAAGGCACAACTTCTTCTCAGCACATTATCCAACAGAACACTATATTGTAAGTAGAACAAGGAAGTAAATTGTTTCCATTTTGCCTAAATTCAGACTTTACACTTGCTTCCAGTCTTAGACAAAGGGTAATGCCTTGTGCTCTCCAAACCTTCACAATCTATTCAGTGGAGCTGTAACAATAAAAGCAGTAAATATTCAGAAATAACAACCATGTCAGTAAGACTCTTGAAAGTAATTCACAATGCTAATAGGCTGTTATGAAATTTCTCTGATAAAGAAGTTGGACAGAGGATAAAAGAGAGGTTACCATATACCTTTCTGAGTGCGCTGGTGATCTAAAGAGGTAGAGTCTGAAGAGAGAACACATTCAGTGTTGCTGGTGATACCCTTTCTTCTGAGGGCCTAGTTTTGCCACCTCTCTTCACTTTGAATAGTCCCCCTGACTTCAACAGGACTATTTCTGTAAGTGCTGCTCCTCAGAACACAGCCTTTGCATAGTATGTGCCTTTAAAGTTGCCATCTTTTTTACATTATTTTCTATGCTTTTCAATGTCTCATCCATATCAAGAGGAGCAGCAGTAGCACAATGGATATGACTGTTAACTTGGAGCTCAATTGCACCATTGGTAGGGATGGCATTTATTATGAGCAGCGTGATGCTGCACATTCTATCATCTGTGAATCTGCGGAGTGCTCACACTGCGACACCCTTTGTTCCCATGTGAATGTCCAGTTCCATTGCATGACACGTGAATAAAACCAATACCATGTCATATCTTCCGGCCCTCCCACTCCCTTTGGTGCTTGTGAGAAGTTAATGAGGGAGCATTCACTCTGTTTAACTAAGTGCAGGATCTATAGTTCTTCCCAGCCTTTACACAGACCAAATAAAGGCAGAATAAGGTCCTTGACTATTCTGTGCATCTGTATAAAGGACAAGCAGAATCTGAGCTTTAGTACTTTAAAAAACAAACAAAATCTCTAGAGCTTTCTTATCCATTAGTTTTTCCCCTAGTTCTTCCCACTCAAATCTAGAATCCATAGAAATAGATATTCAAAGAGAACAGAGCAGTTAAACATAGATTTTTCCATGAACTGAAGTACAAGTTATTTTCTTTCATGGATATTCACTTCAAACGGTCAGTGGACAATAAACTTTCAATGCACATGAAAGTGAAACTAGATATGTTAGTAAGTTTTCAGTGCATCCAACAAAAGTCAATTTAGTATGACAAGGTAGCCCTCTTAAACACCTACTGTAGGCATAGATTTGTTAAAAAGAATTATTTTATTTATGGAACAAGGCAATCTTTAACAAGCATGGAATAGAAGTAACAATGCATTTCTGAAGCTGCAATACAAACTTTAATGGGACAATTAATAATGTCAAATGTCAGAAGAACAGAGCAGATTAATTTTTGTTTTCACATAATTTTTGTTTTCACATTTATTTGGGAACTGGAAGCTGGTAAATGACTGAGGCCCAATCAAGATTCATTGTCCAGCACCAAATGATATAGATTAAATATTGTAAATATTTCTTTCAGCACCCATAATGACAGCACCAATACGAGACGATTTACATTATGAAAGCTATTAATATACAGACTGAGCTTATGTCATTCATTCTAAATGCACAATCTGATTCAATTTTTCTGAACATATTGTAAGAAAGTGGAGAACTGACGGCATGTTTTATGCTGTTTTTCTTTTCTTTGATTTTACATAGAAACTTATTGTTGGCTTATTGATTTTAAGTACATCTCCTTAAGGAATGATCCTATTGTTTGTTATTAGCATACTTTATAATCTAATGAGAGATATTCCTGCCATCTAATTCTACTGTAATGTATGTTGGCTAACAGGTGTTTGAGCTTCTCTTCTTGTAAACATATTTTTATGCATATTACATATTTTATACATATTAAACATCAAGATGTAGATTTAATGAATGCAATGAAAAATGCAAGGATATTTGGGTCTGAAACATTTTATTTAATGATCAAAAATATTGTATGGGTTAAAGCAATAGTAATTGAACATCCGGCACTTTAAGACCTCAAAATGCAGGATTTCAGGAAATTACAGTAAAACTCCTCTGCTTTCAGTTTAACAGCAAAAAATCATATTTTAGAAATTGAGGGTCATAGAACAAATCCTTTAGCTCCTTTGACTGCAATGTAGCTGTGCTGATTTACAATAGCTGTGAATGTCTTTCCATATTTTCAAAAGTTCTCCACATCTAACAGATCCTTTTATTCTCAGATCCTTTGACCAGTCAAGAGGTAAATATTTTTTGTCTCTTTTCCCTCTACAGGATAATTTTTTTTCAGGTGTCTTAGTCTCTTTCTCTTTTCCTCTTTCTTTGTTCATGTCTATGTATGTGGTTGGTTGATGTCAGCCTCCTTATACACTAGCAGAAGATTCATACACATTGTGTGAAGAATCTTTAGCTTTCATCTGACCATATTTTTCAAGTAGCTAATGATAACCCTTGGTGAAAAATGATGTGTTCTGATTGACATCAAATAAACAAAATTACCTGTTATTAGTATCTAAAATAATTTGGTTTTATTAGTATTTACAGTTGCATAATTTTCTGATTTAGAAAAGGCAAAAGTTTGCCCTCAGAATATTTGCTGAGGCCAAAAATCCCTTAATTTTTCCATTTTTCTTAACAACCTCACTTCTTCCATTGACAAATGTATTAATGAAAAATGTACTACGAATACAGTGATGCAAATTATTAAGCAACAGAATCAGCAGCTTGGCTTGCTACAAAATAATCAAGACAGGCACATACTCTATATGGTCCGTTGTTTATAATGTGCCAATTTGCAACATGAAAAAAATGACTTTTGAAAATACTCTACAGGATGTATTTCTGCCTAGTTATTGTGAAGGATTTACTGTCTCACATGCCGTGGGTTGTTGCAAGGGTTGCATGACAATGTAATACTCAGATTTCTATGCAATGGGCATGTCCTCTGGCAGATGACTTTTAGTCCAATGTGATCTAAGTTGATTATACAGCTTTCTAAAGTTCAAGATTCCTGTTACACCTAACTTATTTTTCTTTTCAATGAACACAAGACTGAAACAACATAAGGCAAATATTGAGCTTTTTGCATAAAACACAATGGACAAAATTCTTCAAGAATGTAGTGGTGCAAGTCACCAGGTTAGAACAAAGTAACTAATCAAGGGTTACAAAGAAGGAAAAGGTCAAACTGTTCCACTGAAATAATTTAGATCAGGGGTGTGTGTGTGTGTGTGTGTGTGTGTGTGGTCAACTTCAGACCTAATGTAGGCAGGTAAAATTCCATTGAAAGAAATGGACTTGTGATAGCTTACCCCAGATAGGAATTCATCACAAAGAAGATAGCTGAAAAAGGAAATTGCTCCACAGCAAATTGTCATTTAGACCCATTTTTAAGATCCTGTAATTTTAGAAGCCTTCCTTTATGTGTGATCAATTTTAGACATCTTTGGCCTGATTTTCAGAGGTTCTGAGAATGAACAATTCCAACTGAGGTCAGTGGGAGCTAAGAGAACTCATTACCCCTGAAAAATCAATCTTAAATTGTTTAAAGTTGGGCCACCAAAAAACTGGAGGTAGCAAAAATCAGGGGCCCTTTTGATAATGTTAGCTTTCATCTGCTGTAGAAATAGTTTAAATGTGAAAAGTCATGACTAAGATCATGATGATCATCAATTTAAAGTATCTCCCTGCTTTAAACTGAAAGCATAGCCATCTCCTGCATAAAAAAAACTTGTACACTGAGCCCTGCATAGATCCTGTTGTGTATTAGGAAACCGTGCTACAGAGGTCATGTTCCAACAAGGGACCCTGACAACCTGAGAAATACCCAAGAAGGAAGGACACAGCATGGCATGGTCAGAGAAGTTTGCTGTTCTGGAGGCAGTATCAATGGCATGCAGCCAATGTTGTGACCAGTGATGCAGAAATACACTGGTTAATGTGGGATGGGGCAAGCTGCCCAGTCTTTGCATTGCAGGAGAGCACTAAAAAAATTGAAAGAAGAAAAGTGTAATAGGAAAAAGAAATATGTAAAGCACATTGTACAGAACTAGTCTAGAGGAAGACAACAACCAGCACAATTTATATGTAAAAACACAGTGTGTGTTCCGATACCCAAACCATGATTTAAATACAACATTAATTGGCTTCCAACATCCTTTGGTTTCTCTCTAATTTGCTGCCCAACTAGTCTGGGGATGGCAGTGCCTTAGTCAGCCCTGTCTAAGTGTTGCACAGTTGCTTTTTTGTACATTGGCCCCATTTCCTACATCTACCAGCCCTCTATGGGATTCATGCCTGCATTTGCTTTGGCAAGCCATCTTGGCTTGGGTGCCTCTCCATCACTGTCTCTGCCTTTGACATCTGCTGTTCCAGTGTCTGACAGTGTTGTCCCTGTGGGCTTCTGTGAGCTGCAACTTGACCATACCTTAGCTGTCAATCAAGTTAGCATACTACAGTTTTACAATGCACTAACTACTACAATAGCATCATTTATATCTCATCCCACAGAGTCACATAGCAGATATACTATTTCCGTGTGTCTGTTTTACACTTGGGGGCAATTTTGCTTTTGTTTTGCACTCAATTTACAATTCCATAACAACTCCATTTTTACACCCGCATAAGTTTGAGCAGACTTTGATCTATTAGTTCCCATGGCTTAAGATCCAATCCTAGAGTAAAAATGAGCAAGAATTGGGTATTGCTGAGGTAGCTAATCATAGATGGTTAGCATATTATACAAAAGTGTATATTCTAAAACTAGGGAAAGAAATATACAACAATAAACTTCAGTTGGAATCCGATGTAAGTGTTAGATCAAGGAAATGTTTGTCTGAAGAATTCTCAGTTAATCCTAAATTAAGTCTCTTATGAGACAGAAAACTAATTGCCCGTTAAAACCTAATGTCAAACAAAAATGAACAAAAAAGACATTTGTTTGCTGAAGTTTTTGGATCATATTTGTATTTCATTGAAATGGTCTGCTTAGAGTGCATTGATATATAAATTCCACTGATAGAGGCATATTGAATTCTAGAGGGAAGGAGATTGTCCAAAGCTTATTTTTAAATTAGGGAAAGATATTTTGAAAGCTATAAGTAGATGGGAAATTCTGTTCTCAAGTTAAATAGTAGCCCTTTGATGCTAATAGCTATGCATAATTGGATAACACATATTTAGATATATTTGATGATAACAGGGTTATCAGATATTATAACATGCTAATTCACAACATGAAATTTATTCAAAAATATATTAAAAAATTCCAAATCATCCCAGACATCATCCTCATCTCAAGAGAATTTCAGAGAACTTGGAAACACCTGCATAACACAATACTGATAGGATAATCGATATCTTACATGGAAAAAACCCTGCAGGTTAGAAGGGGCAGGATGCTCCAGACAGAAGCATTCATGATGTTAAGACCTGGCTCTGTTACCTCAGAGATTCCTACCTATAGCCACCTCCTACCCCCCAAAAAAATGACTGCCTAGTTCTGATATGAAAGTGAAAAAAAGAGGCATGAGGAATGTAATTAATACAGTATTTGGACCAGTTGGGAGAAGTTGTGCTGAATAGCTACAGGTTCTTTTGAAAAGCTGCATTTTTCATCTAAGAAAAATACAATTTTCTGTTTATAAATAATGTCACTACGTGGTCCAAATCTTCAGCTGGTGTAAATTGACATACCCCTTAAATTCAATGGCACTTCACTGATTTCCACCAATTGAAGATCTAGCCCATAATACATACTCATGTTATAAAATACCAGTAGGAAATTCTCATTCCACTGTAGCAATGACAGGGCAGAACATACTTGGGATGATTTATTTTCCTTTACTGAACATCAAAAATAATGTCAATGCAACTACACAATTGATGCATATTGACCAGTTGATATGAGAGATTTTTAATGATATTTCTATTTTGCAATATTTTTAAATGTTTCATTTTGTTTTGTTGTAATCAGTGTAAGCTGGGTAAATAATAAGAAAAAGATTAAACATTTATTTCCTGTGAGGTCTTTCCTTTTTAGCATCTCCCTGAGATTTCTGTGTTTCATAACATGCAGTTAACATTTATTTTGTCATTTGCTCTAGAAGCCAGCTGTCCTCTCTGCCCGCTCCAGTGTGCTCCAGTAACCTACCAATATTTGCTAAAAATATTATCCAATTGCACTTTTGCCATTGTCTGATCTATGTTTGGCACCCAGAGCTCTCTTTCTGTCCCTGCCAGTGGTGATATTATTAATGAGGTTAACATTACAAACTAAGGGGCAATAGTGGCTATTTCTAAACAAGAACACCAATACCATGGAGAGCATCCGTGGTTTTTTTTTTTTTTTTTTTAAGAGGTCTGATTTGGTTTAATGAAGAAGAGTTCCTTCATTTTTCTGTTACTAAGAATTTCTATTTAATTCTAATTTTGTTTGGTTTTTATTTATTTATTTACTTATCTATTTGGATGGGGAGGGGTCTTTCTTTGTTTTGTTTTTTGTTTTGCTTGAAGGGACAGATTTTTCAAACAGTGTCTTCCATTATTACTTCCAGCATTTGCAGAGCAGTTTTCTGTCTGTAATTATTTGCAGCTGCAGTCAGGAATTTAGCCACATGAATCCCTGGCTGCACCCACAATCAACTGATTAACATCAGAAATGGATGCCCGATTAAGGATGGGCTGGAAATTGAACCTCACATGTTCAGATTTAGGAAAACAAATTTTTATTCTGCCATTCTTTACTGTCTTGCTTCAGATTCTGTATACAAAATTAAAACTGTTTTTACTTATACATCATATAACTCTTTCTTTTCTACTGCATGGAGTGGAGGAGGACAACCTCAGGTGGAAAATTTCCTAGCCATGCAGAAAGAGGCAGGATTCTCTCTATGACTCTAGCCCAGTGTTTCCCAAACTTGGGGCGCTGCTTGTTCAGGGAAAGCCCCTGGCAGTCCGGGCTGGTTTGTTTACCTGCCGCGTCCACAGGTTCAGCAGATCACAGCTCCCACTGACGGCGGTTTGCCACTCCAGGCCAATGGGTGCTGCGGAAAGCGGCACAGGGAAGCAGCGGCCGGTAAGTCTCTCATCCCGTGCCGCTTCCTGCAGCCCCCATTGGCCTTCACCAGCGAACTGCGGCCAGTGGGAGCCGTGATGGGCCGAACCTGCGGACGCAACAGGTAAACAAACCAGCCCGGCCTGCCAGGGGCTTTCCCTGGGGAACAGGTGGTGTCCCAAGTTTGGGAAACACTGCTTTAGCCTATGGGATGATGGAAACCATCCACATGAGAATTAAGCAGTTGAAGTTCCATGGATCTGTCAATATCAGGACCTTATAGTAGGTATCTAATATAGTAGGTATGGGAACAGTCAATCCTCAGCATTGTCAAACCAGAAACCTACTTGGATTGCCCATGTGAAAGAATGCTGACCTTCCTGATGAAAGATTTCAGGAGAGCTGCAAGCAGCCAGGCCCAACTAGAATGCTAATTTCTGTGGGTTTGGCAGAAGAGGACTGGGATCCATTTTGGGAGTCCTCAAAAAAGATGGAACTGGTTGGTGAGTCTTCAAATCTATGCAGAGGCTGGAACATAAAGGGCCAAACACTGAGGCCATGCCTACACTACAAAGTTAAATTGACTTTATGTGAGTCAACATTGAGTCTTCAATTTAAGCAAGTTGGTCCTGCATGTCCACACTATACTCATTGTGTCGGCAGAGTGCATCCTCACTAGCAACGCATGGAGCACTGCACTGGGTGTAGCTATCCCACAGTGCATGTAGCTGAGTGGAATTTAGGGTTGGGCTTGCAATGCGTTATGGGACCAAAACATTTGCGAGGTTGGTTATGGGAATATGGCATTACTTCCCATGATGCACTTCCCTCGTTCCCTCCCTCCCTCCCTCCCTGAAATCAAGGGCAAAAAAACAAGCCTTTTTTGCGCCTTATTTAGTAAGCCTGGGTTACCTGCGCAGACGCCATAGCACAATAATCATGGACCTCGCTCAGCTGCACACTCTTTTTGTAAGCATTATAAACACCTCATGCCTTATCCTACAGTATTTACACAGATACAGAAGCCACCGCATGGCACAATGTGATGCCACGCAAGCAGCCCTGCTATAAGACGTAGAGCGGCGCAATTTGCAATTGCTGGTGACAGTCACGCATCACCTTGACGTGGTTGAGCACCACTTCTGGGCCCGGGAAATGAGCACTGACTGGTGGGACCTCATTGTTATGCAGCTATGGGACGACAAGCTGTGGCTGCAGAACTTTTGAATGCGTAAGACCACTTTAATGGAATTGTGTGAAGAGCTTTTCCTTGAAGTGCATCAATACTAAAATGAGAGCTGCTCTGACTGTGGAGAAGCAAGTGGCAATAGATCTGTGGAAGCTTGCAATGCCAGACTGCTACCAGTGAGTGGGGAATCTATTCAGAGTGGGTAAATCTACCGTGGGATCTACTGTGATCCAAGTTTTCAGGGCAATCAACAGACTTCTGCTAAGAAGCTCAGTGACTCTGGGAAATGTGCAGGACATAGTGGTTGGGTTTGCCGCGATGGGGTTCTCTAACTGCAGAGGGGTGACAGACGGAACGCATATCCCTATCTTGGCACCAGACCACCTTGCCAAAGAGTACATAAATTGACAAGAGTACTTCTCAGTTGTGTTGCAAGCATTGGTGGACCACAGGAACCATTTCACATACCATCAACATGGTATGTTTGGGGAAGGTGCATGAGGAACACATCTTAAGGAACTCCTGTCTGTTCAAAAAGCTGCAAAAGGGCTTTTCTTTCCAGACTTCAAAATAACAATTGGTGATATTGAAATGCCAATTGTGATCCTGGTAGACCCCTTGATCCCATGGCTCATGAAGCCGTACACAGGCAGCCTTGACAGCAGTAAGGACTGGTTCAACTATAGGCTGAACAAGTGCAGAATGGTGGTGGAATGTGCCTTTCGATGCTTAAAAGGTTGCTGGCATTGTTTGCCTACTAGGTTAGAACTCAGTGAGAGCAATATCCCCATTGTTATTGCTGCCTGCTGTGTGCTCCATAATATCTGTGAAACAAAGGGTCACTTGGAATCTCTATCCCCCCAAAATATCCTCCCAAGCCCTTTCACACCTTTCCTGGGGAGGCTTGAGAATAATTACCAACCAGTTTGACCTGTGGATGTCAAATCAAGTGCTATGCCTCTCACGGAGGTGGAGTACAGAAGTTGTCTTTACAGGCCACTTTGGTCGGCGGAAGGTAGCGTGGACACATACGTTATTAAATCGACCTAACGCAGCTTATGTTGACCTAACTTTGTAGTGTAGACCAGGCCTTAGTTCTTGAAAGTACCATTAAAGTGAATGGGGATATCTTGGGGATAAGAGTAACAGAATCCGGCCCTTGGTAGTTTTGCAACCAAATTCATTTCCTGTTCTCCAGATGAGATGACTGGATGATTCATAGGAATCTCTGAGTTTTGATTTGATGGAGTTTTCTGTTCCATAAGCAAGTTTTCCTGCCTAGGGAACAATCCGTACCAAAATGTGTTTCATTTGCTATGTTTTTCTGATGATCTTTGCTTTTGTTGTGATATGAAACATGGAACACATAAAAGTTATGTGAGGTAGAAAGCAAAGATTGTGACCTTTTTGATTTACAAAAGTGTATTTATGGAACTTTTGCCCTTTCTACCATAGCTTCTAAAATTTGCCATGACAAATCCATAGTCTTAAATTATAATTAGTTTCAATCCTTTGTTTTTCTGACTAGTTGGCATTTCAATCCCATCTGAAAAAAAATTCTTCCATTTCTCTTTCTAAATGCAGCTTTTCTTCATTGCCTCTTCTTTTACACACATTGTGTTGTTGTCACCCAGGACCACTGTTGCTGACTTATATTTATTGTTAATTATGGTTATTTTTGCTTGATTTCTATGTGTTTCTTTTCATAATTCTTCCCCAGCACTTTACCATTATTATTTATTATTAATTATTATTATTATTACTATTATTACTACAGATTGTTTTGCAGTGCCCCCAAAAATTGTCAGACACTTTATGGAATAGGTAGAAGACATGGCTCCTGCCTCAAAATGTGAACAAACTAGCTAAAAGCAAGATGTAATAACCATCTTCAAGAAAAAAACAAAGATAATGGGGAAGATGAAAGAAAGGTAAAGGTTAGAAGAACAGCACTGTTTTCAAAGAGAGAAAGAGCCTAAATTGTCATTTGTTTTGTCTGTTCATTTCTTGTATCAATAATCTACGCTAATTATTGGGTTTAATAATAAAATAATTGCTTCTGGTTTTGTTGGGTTTTTTGATTGAATGTGTTCAATCAAAGTAGTGATTCATAATATGAATATAATTAAATATAAAGGGAGCACAGTCCACAGTGGTAGTAACTCCATTCCTTATGAAAAGGGAGCATTTCTATATTCCAAATTTGGGCCCCCGTCCTGCAATCAGATCTGTTAGAGAGGATACTTGGACCTGTGCAGGTAGTGAGTTCACTGGGCCTAAGTCTCATTTACACCAAAGCCCCTTTACACCACTCTGGCAGAGTAGTTTAGGGTGTTTAGGGTGTTTGTGTAATTTAGGGTATTTGTGTAATTTATTCTGACTTTGAGGCCCCTTTACATTACCAGAGTGTTATAAAGAAGACACTGCATAAATGAGAATCAGAGAATGGAGATGTGCAGGATAAGAGCCCTATATGTATATAGACCAAACACTAGTCTGCTCTGGCTCTGGGGGGATCCTTTTAAACAGACCTTTTTGTTTCCCTTAAAAACAGCACTACAACTGCACAAAATGCAGGAAAAGGGATTTCACTTTATTTTATTGCTTTCAAACTGCCAGAGCATTTTCAAAGCAATAGCAATCATTGTTAAAGAGAATAGGACATATATATAGCTTCAGAAACAACCTTATTACTCTTATCTTTCTATAGCACCATTACTTTCTTGGTGCTTTGACACCAGCATACATATTTTAAAATGCAGAGGCAGGAGGAAGGGTAAAGCCACCAGGAATCTTTTAAAAATGTATATCACCAGGAATGTATAGCTTATAAAAATTGAGCAAACCATGGAGTAAAACTTTTTAAAGAGTCAATTTTATTGTTCAGCCACAACAATTACTTCTGCTGCCCACAGAAGTAAAATTTATTACTACATGAAAAAGTAAATAATCAACAATAGTTTTTCAAAATACACAATAAGAGGTATATCAGAGCCCATCTTGTAAGTTCTTTCCTTGTCCCAGTTGACACTTCAGGTGCTTAAATTCTAAGCACATTGCCGAGAAACTTTTGCAAAATACCAGTATCATTTATTCTCCTTTTGCTCCATAAATAATGCCCTTACCTCCATTGGGATACAGAAGCATTCATTCATATATAGGGAATTAATTAATCTTCATAAGTGTACAGTGTGTCTGTGAGTCCAGCACATCAATTAATCTTTACAGTAGCACTTTTCAGGAAGAAGGTTGTGTGCAGAGTGGCTTCTGCACCTCTTTGATGGCATGGGTGGGGATCTTTATGGGGTGACCCCATATAAACCAATGTAAGTGGACTGTGTAGAGGTCAAGCTGGGATGAACATATCAATGCTAAGAGGGTAGCTTCCACTAATTTACACCACACGTTGGAGAAGTGGCCATGGAGGGGTTGTGTTGCAGCCTAGCAGTATGTCCATAAATGGGAAATTGATTTCTACCCACTGCTAATGTGAAGTTTACTATATGGAATGAGAAAACCCAGTGGACTCCAAGGTTTTGTTAGCCACTTGAACTAATTTTCGTGTTCAAAATGATGTGTAAAGCTAGCTCAAGTTTGCAAAACTGCAAACCTTGTACAGTTACATTGATTACACTGAAGACACAAGTTGTATACATTAATAGGGATAATGGGGATAATGAGCTGACATTAACCTTCTTCGTAAAGTTCGTTGAGATCTATTGTGAAAAGTGGCATATAAGTTATTATTAGTATTATTATATATATTGACTACAATGTAATTGGCATGGCTTTTGCTGGTATAACACAGGGTTCAGAAAGCATGGAACTTGCCATTCCTTTTCCACCAAGACTCCCAAATACTACTGCTATTATTACTTCTTCTTTTTATTATTAAATGTGTGTGTTTTTTTATTGTGCTCAAAGGCCTCAGCGCAGATCAGAAGGATTGTCTTGAATCAGAATATCTGATATCTGTTCGCAGATCTTTCAGTCTTCTTTTATGATCAAGAACAAAACACTTAAGACCCAATCCTGCAAACACTTATCAACATGCTTAAGTTTAAGCACATGAGCACTTAGGAGTTAGACTATGTTCTCTACACTCAGTAGATGGCAACTGTTTGCAAAACTGAAGTGCTTATTCTCTCTAGGCTTCAGTTTTTCATCCATAAAACAGAGACAACATTTGGTAGCCAATCTAAATTATGAGCCTAGTTTTTCAAGAGAGCTCAACACCAAGCAGAAGCTGCTGGGTGCTGAGCATTTTGGAAAACCTGGCCATTTCATTCAGGTGCTGTCATGAATATAGGAGGAAGGGTAGCAACCTTTATGTATGCTTGGCAGCTGTACTGGATTGCCTTACCTGTAAAGGTTAAGCAGTTCAAATAACCTCGTTAGCACCTGACTAAAAGGACCAATGAGGAAAGAAGATACTTTCAAATCTGGGGGGGAAGGATTTGTTTTGTTGTTCTGTGGGTTGTTCTCTCTCTGGATGGAGGGAAAAGCCAGCAGGTACACTATCTCCCAAAACCATACCTAAAATAATTCAACTAAAACCATAGAAACTGTAAATAGGGCAAGGAAATGTGTTAGGTTATTTTTTGTTTTGCCTTGTGAATTTTCCTGTGCTAAAAAGGTAGTTTCATTCCTGTTCTGTAATTTTGAAGCTGAGCCCAGAGGGGAATCCTCTGTATTTTAAATATTTTTAATTACCCTGTAAAAGTTACCTTCCATCCTGATTTTGCAGGTGTGATTCTTTTACTTTTTTCTTTATAAATGAAGTTCTTCTTTTGAGAACCTGGTTGATTTCAGTGTCCTGAAGACAAAGGGTCTGGTCTGTGCTCACATTGCTAAAGAAACTGGTTGGTAATTATTCTTAAGCCTCCCCAGGAAAGGAGTAAAGGGGCTTGGGAGGATATTTTGGGGGGATAGGGATTCCAAGTGACCCTTCCCTGAATATTTTGTGTAAAATCACTTGGTGGTGGCAGCAACATTAGTCTAAGGAATTAGTGCCTTAGAGAAGTTTTAACCTAAACTGGTAGAATATAAGTTTAGGGGGTCTTTCATGTGGGTCCCCACATCTGTACCCCAGAGTTCAGAGTGGGGGTGGGAGGATCCTGACATGGTGGCAGTGCGGTGGGATCATTTTGAACCAGAAGCACAGACCTCAGGATTTTAAAAGGACACATTTTTTCCTTTTGGCTGCTTGAAAGCCAGGGAGGGTTTTGTTTTGTTTCTTTCTTTCTTTGCTGCCAGAGGAAGAACAGGCTGGCAAAAGGCTCAGCTTAAAAAAAAAAAAGGAAGTTTTTTAAGGGACACTTTTTTTTTTTTTTTAATCTGAGAGCAGCTGGAGTTTTTTTTCTTTGCCTGAGGGCAAAGTAATTCATAGAATCATAGAATCATAGAATATCAGGGTTGGAAGGGACCCCTGAAGGTCATCTAGTCCAACCCCCTGCTCGAAGCAGGACCAATTCCCAGTTAAATCATCCCAGCCAGGGCTTTGTCAAGCCTGACCTTAAAAACTTCCAAGGAAGGAGATTCCACCACCTCCCTAGGCAACGCATTCCAGTGTTTCACCACCCTCTTAGTGAAAAAGTTTTTCCTAATATCCAATCTAAACCTCCCCCACTGCAACTTGAGACCATTACTCCTCGTTCTGTCATCTGCTACCATTGAGAACAGTCTAGAACCATCCTCTTTGGAACCCCCTTTCAGGTAGTTGAAAGCAGCTATCAAATCCCCCCTCATTCTTCTCTTCTGCAGGCTAAACAATCCCAGCTCCCTCAGCCTCTCCTCATAAGTCATGTGTTCTAGACCCCTAATCATTTTTGTTGCCCTTCGCTGGACTCTCTCCAATTTATCCACATCCTTCTTGTAGTGTGGGGCCCAAAACTGGACACAGTACTCCAGATGAGGCCTCACCAATGTCGAATAGAGGGGGACGATCACGTCCCTCGATCTGCTCGCTATGCCCCTACTTATACATCCCAAAATGCCATTGGCCTTCTTGGCAACAAGGGCACACTGCTGACTCATATCCAGCTTCTCGTCCACTGTCACCCCTAGGTCCTTTTCCGCAGAACTGCTGCCTAGCCATTCGGTCCCTAGTCTGTAGCGGTGCATTGGATTCTTCCTTCCTAAGTGCAGGACCCTGCACTTATCCTTATTGAACCTCATCAGATTTCTTTTGGCCCAATCCTCCAATTTGTCTAGGTCCTTCTGTATCCTATCCCTCCCCTCCAGCGTATCTACCACTCCTCCCAGTTTAGTATTGTCCGCAAATTTGCTGAGAGTGCAATCCACACCATCCTCCAGATCATTTATGAAGATATTGAACAAAACCGGCCCCAGGACCGACCCCTGGGGCACTCCACTTGACACCGGCTGCCAACTAGACATGTTAATTAATCTACAGCAAGGGAATTCACAAGCTGTTTTGTTTTTTTTGGTTTTTTTTGTTTGTTTTTCTAGCTCTCAGGCTAGGCTACAGTAAGGGCAGAAAGGTTAGCAAAATGACTGAAAGTGAGGTCCAACAGAAAGAAACTGGGATTAGCCAGATTGGAGGATCAAGAGAAAAAGAAGGAACATGAGCCCTGGAATTAAAGGAGAAAGAATGGGAAGCTCAAAGAGTTGCTCATGAGAGAACCCTGGAGCTGAAACGGCTGGAACAAGACAATGCACTGGCTATACTGGAATGGAAGAAACAGAATCCCGATGTAGGAGGATCTAACTTTCCAAATAGCCACCAGTAGAAATGGTTGTGCCCAGCATATAAGGAGTCTACTGACATCGCTGACTATTTCATCACCTTTGAGAGACTGTGTACCATCAACTCTATTCCTGATAATCAGAAGATGACTACTTTGGTTGCAAAATTGACTGGAAGAGCTCTGGACATATTCAATAAGATGCCTATTGGTGAATTTAAGGATTTGGTTTTGAAACTATTCAAATTACCCCTGAAACTTACAGAGTAAAATGTAGAACCCTTAAGAGAGGGGCTGTACTAAGTAATGTGGCTTATGTAAACTGGATGAAGGATCTGTTAGATAAATGAGTCAAAGAAGAGGTGTAGCTAGCTTTGAAGGCATGTGTGATTTGGTTGTATAGGAACAGTTCCTGACTATGTCCAATGCTGGTGTAAAACAGTGTTTATGGGATAAGAAAATGGACTCAGCAGAAAGTCTTGCTTCCTTTGCTGATGAATATGAGCTGCCCCAGACGGTCAGAGAGGTGGTCAAATTGGAACAAAATGAGTGGGAGGTAGCAGAGAGAAACAACCCTGGTTGCGGTTTGGGCGGATACCAGAAGGGACGCCCCAAACAAATATCCTACCACCGCAAGGAAAACCCCAGACACCTTATCGTCCCACCACACCATTCTCCAGCAACCCACCTTACCCCAATGGCCAATCAGCTGGGCGATGTTGTAAATGTAATGAGCTGGGGCATGTGAAGGCCAACTGCCCAAGAACCCCAACAGATTACAGTTCATTGCAGTGGGGTCACACCTAAGGACCTCACCACACCTCAGGCCCAGATGTTGTCAGAGCGAAGGGAAACTGTGAGTGTGGGTGGGAAGAAGGTTATTGCATGGAGGGACACTGGAGTACAGGTGTCAGCTATCCACCAATCCTTAGTGGACTCCAAATTCATCAACCCAGAGGCCCAAGTGATGATTCAACCCTTCAAATCAAACTCTTTAAACTTGTCTACAACCAATTTTGCCTGTCCAGTACAAGAGCTGGTCAGGAATGTGGACTTTTGCAGTCTATGATGATTATCCCATTCCCATGCTGCTGTGGGAAGACTTGACCAACCTTGTAAAGCTAGGCAAGAGGGTGGGAATGGTAATCCATGGCCTGGATAAGCAAGCTGTCACACCTATCCCTTTTCCTGAGCCTTCTACAAGGGCCCCGTCTGTGTTACCAGAGACCCAGACTGAGGTGGTGGAACCGGACCCCATGCCAACATCTGTGACAGCAGTAGTGGATCCAGACCCAGAGACCCAACCAGAACCAGTCCCAGAACCAGAACTGGCAGAGCAACCAGCACCAGAACCGTTGCCAGCATTGAATCCAGCGTTTGCAACCCCAACCCCAGAGGGCACCACCGAGTCCGCACTGGCAGCGGCAGCTAAACCTGCACAAAAGGCTCAGTTGAAGCCTGAAATGCAACCTAGTGCACCAGCGGAGAGCGGTTCACAGTCAACAGAAACAGCCCCATCACCTGCAACGCTTCCAGGGGGACCAAACCCAGGTCCACAATCCCGTGAGGAACTGATGTCTCCAACATCAAGGGAACAATTCCAGGCAGAGCGGAAGCAGATAAGAGCCTCAAGGGAGCTTGGACGGCCGCACAGAGCAACCCATCGCCTCTTAGCTCTTCTAATTCATCCCGGTTTGTGGTAGAAAGGGACTTTTATACAAGGAAACTCTTTCTGATGGGCACGAAGACTCAAAGGCATCCTCAAAGAGAGTTGGTCATTCCAACTAAGTACCATGTAAAGCTCTTAAGCTTAGCCCACAATCATCCTAGTGGCCATGCTGGGCTGAACAGGACCAAAGACCATTTAGGGAGGTCCTTCCACTGTGAGGGATTGGGCAAGGTCGATTCTACATATGTCTGGTCTTGTGAGGTGTGCCAAAGAGTGGGAAAGCCTGAAGAATAGGACAAAGCCCCTCTCCAGCCACTCCCCATAATTGAAGTTCCATTTCAGCAAGTAGCTGTGGATATTCTGGGTCCTTTCCCTAAGAAGGCTAAGGGCCCCAGACTTTGACAAACCTTTCCTAGTAACCACAAGTGTGTCTGAGCGTGGTGTGGGAGCAGTTTTAATGCAGGAAGCACTGGATCAAGAATTCCATCCTGTCATTTTTTCTCAGCAAAAGACTGTCTGAGAGGGAAAGCCACTACTAAACCACAGAGAAGGAATGTTATGCCATTGTGTATGCTCTGGAGAAACTACACCCATGTTTGGGGACGGTGTTTCCACCTGCAGACCAACCATGCTGCACTGAAGTGGCTTCATATCGTCAAGGAAAATAACAAGAAATTTCTTTGGTAGAGTTTAGCTCTCCAAGATTTTGATTTTGAAATACAACACATTTCAGGAGCTTCTAACAAACTGCATGATGCACTCTCCCGTGAAAGTTTCCCAGAATCAACTGGTTAAAATCGTCCCTGAAATGTGGGAAATACCGCTAGTTCTTATATAATTGGTAGTATATCTAGAGGTGCATGTGTCTTATTAACTATGGTTTCTCCTAGAGCCCCAGGAAGAAATCACAGCCAATGTGGAAGATGCCTTTTTTTGTTTGGCCAGGCTTTTTCCTTAATTCTTTGAATTTTCAAACCGGCAAATGCTAGAATGTACAGCATTAGAAGAAAATATCCCTTTTTCTACACAATGGGTCTGCTTTGTTGATAAATACTGATTTAGAGTATATTGTTTAACAAAATTATTCTATATAATTTCAAGATAAAAACTCAGAAGTTGCACAGACATTTTCTGTTTATATAGGGGGGTGGAGGAGTTATAACACATTCATTTCTGTTAAGATGACCATTTATCTGTTAATCTACTAGAAAAATGTAGAGTGTGTCTATATATTTTCTATTGGCAATATTCTGTAAAATGCTCCACAAACTTGTCTGAATTCAGGCACCAGTATCTCCTTGTGCTGCAGTCCTGTCAGATTTAACAAGGTAAACTGGCTCAGGCTGAGTTAGTACTAGATTTGGAGACCTCCAAGGAACACTTCACTGTTGCAGCAAGTATGGTAGTGCTAGCGACTCAGTTGGAGATGCTCTTCTCTCTGAGTGAGTGTTGAACTAATGCCCCATCCTGAAAGACACTACGATTAAGGTGCAGTAGACTAGAATTCCTCAGAAACAGAGGAATGGAGTTAAAAAGAATTGTCCAGTGTGGCTGCAAAAAGACTTCATTAAAGATCTGAGGGTGGTTTTTTGAAAAAAATAAATAAATAAAATTCCTATTTGAAATGAGGAAAAAATGGAGGTAACTAAATGAAAATATACTAAATATAAAGGGCTAAATGGGAAAAGATATAAGCAGCAAAAAAGTGAAATTGAGTTGATACTGTAAAAAATATTTTAGGGGAGTAAAAAGGAAATAAATATATAAAGGGGGAAAACTACAAAGGAGACAGTGAAATGGGGATAACATTAATTTTCAAAGATAGTTGATCTAATTACTCTTAAATTGTCTTCAATAGAATTAAAACATACTAAAGAGGTTGAACACTTAAGGAGGAAGGAATATCCTGCTACAAAAATAAATATATTAGTAAAAGCAGGTAAGTGGATTATTTTAAAATATGAATGTAAAAATCTGTTTCTGGATTATCTGCATCCTGTGGGTACCACTGACAGTTGTTTTTAACACTAATGGGCTATTGGGGAAATGTCAAGGGATGGGGAAGGGGAAATGTAGTGCCTATTTTCAGAAGCAAAGATCCTGATCACCCCTCCCATGGAAAAGTCCACGGGGAGATGTTAAAGAGATCACCACCATGAGCTCCTTCTCAGTTATTTTCCTCCCCATTTTATCAGGTAGACATGGTTTTCCTACCTGTGAATCATACCTCAGGACAGCCCACAGGCCCTGTGAATGACATTAGGTCTGCAAAAGGCCAAGGGCATACATATACATACATGTCACCAGCACCTCTTTTCCCGGTACTGAATTGGATTGCTGCAGTGTGATACATGGAGCAACTGGTACTCACAAATTTTCAGAGGTTGATGTGCTATTGTTATAGTCTATGACACCTCCACTGCCCCTGGATCTCCTCTAGGAATGCCAGGCTCTCTGTATAGCAGTCTCCTAGCCCTGAAGAAGAACCTGAAATGTGCCCCTTTGGCAAGGAAAAGTGGCTAAGCAGGATGCTGTCCACCACAAGAACCTGAGGAGGCATCGAAAAGGTGGATGGGACTGGGATGGGGCACAGGAACATCACTAAGTTGTGGGCTTTTCCCACAAAATTGTAGCTAATCCCTAGGTAAAACCACTGGATAGTTAATGATTTGAGAGGCTTTAATAGAATTATTTACATAAATAGAGTGACCAATATTTGGCCCTAAACTTGTAATACTGAGTGCTACAGGTTGGCTACCTTACTAACCTAATTTGGATACATAATAAATAGGTCTGATGGAATAGTAGGAAAAGTATTGCTCACATTCATTATTCCATAAATACTTCTATTATTCCAAGAATAGTATGACTACCTAAAAAGTTAATCAAATATCTTAATAAATTAGTTGTCAAATTATATGATGAAAGCCATAGCATTATGTATCTGATGAGTAGACTTTGACAAGTTGTACTGATAAATCATTATCTCAACTTAAGTCTTTGTGGCAAAACTTTACTGCAACTCTTTATTACCAAACTCAGATGAAACATCAAGGAACACGCAAAACTTAGATGGATAACATAAGCTGTTTTTAAAATATGTTCATTAACTCCAAAAAATGCCAAATGAATTGAATTTTCTAACTAGGTTAATAAACTTTACTAGGTTAAAAAACTATAATAACTTAACATTGTATTTTAACACTTAATATTTTAACCACTTACAGGTAATTTTATATACAACATCTAACAATGTATGGGTAACAGTGTGAGAGAAATGGCAATTTCCTACAATATTTTTGGGAGATTTTTCTGTTTTAAATTTATGTATTACTGTGGGCCAGGTCTTGTGTGTAATTCCATGGGGGAGGATGACCACAGCCCTCCAGGAACTGAGAACAGTGGGGGGAGAGGGGGATGATTAGGCACATTCACTCAGGTTTTAATATCTCCAAATAGGTATCTTCTGTGACGTTGCATTCTGTATGTTTTTTTTATGAAAATATGCTAATGATGTGAATATAATGTAACTGGAATATGCTTCATGCAAAAGGTCTCTTGTAAGATATAATTACAAAGCTTACAATCTACTGAGTGTGGTCATCATATTTTTATAAATGTATCACCCTTGTATCTGAAACTAGAAATATGAAATATAACTCTGAGGACCTATTGTTATTATGCAAAGTTTGGGTCATTAAATGTGGTTTGGAATCTTGACGGCTCCCATCAACTAGGACAATTGACTGTAGATGGCTCTGTTCTCTTGTAAGTCTTCCTGTATATCTGTGTGCTGGCAAGTGGGTAATGAAGTCTTACAGTGCCATGTGATCATGTCACCTGAACTGGAATCCATCTTTAACCTAGTGCTTTTCCATTTAGAAGGAGGGGTGGGAACCCAGAGAAGAACAAATGATTCCTGCCTTGTGCAAAAGATATATAATGGGATGGAACAGAACAAAGAGGGTTGCAGTCATGAGAAATCCCCTAGCTACCACCTGAGCTGTAACAAGGGCTGTACCAGGGGAAATAATTGTGCCCAGACTAGGAAGGTGTCCAGTCTGTGATAGAAGCTTATTGAAACATCTCAGAGAGTGAGATTTTTATCTGTATTCAGTTTTCTTACTGTATTAGCATTAGACTTGCATGTTTTATTTTATTTTGCTTGGTAATTCACTTTCTTCTGTCTGTTATTACTTGGAACCACTTAAATCCTACTTTCTGTATATAATAAAATCAATTTTATGTATTAATTAACCCAGAGTATGTATTAATACCTGGCAGGGCAGGGCAGGGGGTGTGGGGAAAGCTGTGCATACCTTTCTATCTGTGTTATAGAGGGCAACTAATTTATGAGTTTACCCAGTATAAGCTTTAAACAGGATAAAACACATTTATTTGGGGTTTGGACCCCATTGGGAGCTGGGTACCTGAGTGTTGGAGACAGGAACATTTCTTATGCTGTTTTCAGTTAAGCCTGCAGCTTTTGGGGGATGTTGTTCAGACCTGGGTCTGTTTGTACCAGGCTAGTGTGTCTGGCTTAAACCAGGCAGGGTACTGAAGTCCCAAGCAGCCAGGGAAAACCGGCTCAGAGGTAGTCTCAGCACATCAGTTTGCAGTTCCCAAGGGGTTTTCTGTGATCCAACCCGTCACACCTCCACCTGGTGATGCTCACATATATTGGTTCAAACTGTATTCTCCAGAGACCAGTGGACAAATAAAGGACATCTGAGTTTAAACTGGCTTAGGGCCTTCTTTCTGAGCCAAAAAATGGACAGAACCTTCTGTCCTTAGGGAAAGGAAGAAAGGACTGACACCTACCAAAGCCCAAGGCTGGTGTTGGGAAGGGCAGGTGATCTCAGGTAAGCTTGTTTTTAATAGATTTTCTCAATAATGTTTTCACCTTAAGAAAGTAAAAGTTTTCAGGCACTCTGTCTTGTTGGGGAACTCACAGAGTAGGCAGGGAACTGTGCACTCTGGAAAAGAAAACCTGGTTAGGAGGGAGAAAGATATAAGTCTCCTCCCAAGAAAGGTGACTGCTTAGGAGCTGGGAGCCTGGAGTGGGTGCCCTTGCACCACAGAGGGGGAATACAGGTACAGTTGCCATGAGCTTTGACAAATATATTCAACAGACAAAATATAAAGAACCAGCAACAACCATGTGTCGAAGGGATTGTATGTGCATTGCAATGTCTCTTGTGTGACATAGTCACATTGTGATGAAGCTTAACAGGAAAATAGATTATAGATAAGATATTGCCTATTTTTTAAAAAAGTAATCATGCCTCTATGCTTTCCTAGATATTTTTGTGTATTTTTTTTTAAATACCTATTTAATAGAATTTATTTGGAACAAACATCTAACAAAAACATACAAATTGCTATGGAATGTTTTTAGAGTTGAAATTATATGCAAATCCTTATGGGCCCCAACAATATTTAACAGAAAAAACAATATTGCATAGTTTGATTGAAATTCTTTTCTGCCTGCCATACCACCTGAGTTCTAACAACTTTAACAGGGTAGATGGTGGTTATTTTTTGCCTGGAAACCTGCAGTTTTTCATGACTGAGTGCTGAAAATATCGGAACCCCATCTAGACTACCATTTACACCTTTGCAAGTTCCAGTGAAATTTTGCTATTGGAGGAGAGTGGGTAGAATTTTCCTTGTGTAGTTGCAGCCTCAGAATCATTAACAAAATATTTTTCCAGTATGGTGTAATATGCTTGTAAAGAAAACATCATAATCCTCTCTATGGTCTAGTCCATATAGACGAAAACAGTATACTGCTGCCGCCAGGTAATGAAATTATTTTAGCTCAAATGGCAGATGTCTGTGTTTTGGTAATGAACTAATGAACAATGACTGGTTCAAATCAGGCTTATGACTGGGGTAGAATTACAGTAGTATTATTACCTCTTTGATCCAAGAGCATAACCAAAAGTGGAGATTGGCTCGTTATTCCAATTAGGAGGAGTCAGGTACTTTTGATTCAATCCTGTTTATTTATAAAAAAAATTACATATACCAATTCCTGTTTCCCTAAACACAGGAGGAACCAAACAATAGGAAAGAGTTTCCTTGCTCACAGGTGCAAGCCTCTTTTATCTGGGACTAGGACCAGAACCCACAAGCCCTTTCTCTAGGCTTATCTCAGGGTCACACACTGTGCTTATCCAGGCTGTATTTGGATTATTCTGTTTCTGACTGCTTCTCTGTTTGTCTCCCATCCACCCAAAGCCTTACCCAAAATAATACCAATGAATCCCCTCCATAATTCAAATTCCTTAAATGTGCTCTAGTTTTGATTCAGAGACTGCTATTATTTCATAAAGGAAATTAACTGTTTCTACTATCTTAAATGAAGGGCAGCAGTTACATCTACCAGCTTCAAGGACATTTAACTCAGCCATTAGCAGTATAAGGAACATTATTCATTACTATGGGGTTTATTACAACGATATTAAAGGGCACTGGCTGCAATGGCACCATTTTTATTAAATATAAAGTAAAATAACGATACACTGTGTTTATTAAAGCTCTCATAGCACTTTCCATAGCTCATAGCTGAATTAGTCAAAATTCCATTTTAGATAGTTATAGTCTGCATACCAAGATTCCAACTGGATGTGGATCCAGTTTGGAATTCTTCATTCCCAGTCTCAGGCTGCTGTGAAGCGTTATGTGCACTTTTAGACAGCTACTTCACTCCCGATGAGCAAGTATTTCAAAGGGCCAGCGCAAGGGGGACCAGCGCACTGGTCCCTGCCCTAAATACAGTTAGCCCACCTCATGAGCCCTGCTTCCCTTTGTTCTCTTTGAAGGCTTTGTGCACTCCTGGGGTTCTGCAAAGTGAGCAATGTCTGTACTGTAAGTATAATTTTAAAATCCTGTTTGGTGTGCAGTTTAATGAGAAACATCATTTGGGAAAAATGATTAAGTCGTTGTGGCCTGTTTAAATGGATGGGGAAGATTGTTTCTGTGTATGCAGATAATTCTGATTGGGGAAGTTGTGTTAAAATCCCTAAGCACAGATGACTTCCATGCCTAGAAAATCATGAGGGGTTATCAATTTACAAAAGTTATTTTATCTTTACTGATTTAGGGTAAAAAATAGGCCATATCCCTCTTTTATTTTTTCCTTCCCTGCATTATAGTGACAGGAAGTCAGAAAGCATTGTTCACACAGGCAGGCACAGTGTTAAACACATTCTTTGAAATTGAGTTTGGCAGCTCTCCAGGAGATAAACTTCACAGCAGCATTGCCTATTCAAATGCATGGCTCTGCTTCTCTGTTGAAAAAACAACATAATCCTTACAAAGCTAAAATGCTCCCTCTGGCATTCACCCTGTTTGTCTGTATGTTACTAAGATGGGGCTTGGCAGACCTAGTCTCTGATGCCAAGGATGATCAGAAAAGTTGTGGTATGAATTGAGGGCAGATGGGGGCCACCTGTGTGGGGCCCTGAGCACTCAGCATTCTCTGGAACTTCTGAAAATGCCTGTGAAAATTTCCCACCCAATTAGGGATGGGTAGAAACACCCAGGAGGAGAATATTAGCATATACTAATGGACATTTACACATGTTAATGATGCATGAGGGCTCAGTAGCACCTGCATCCAAATAAAATTTTCAGCCTGTGTGTGAAAATGAACAGAACAAGCAGAATGGCCGTATATGTAGTTTCTGGATCAGACTCAGTTACTAGGGAACAGGGCTGAGATGCTGATGGTAGTAAGAGCAGTGAAATGTGTATAATAGTGATCAAGAAGCTTACACTCTTCAGCAGTGATGTCTCTAGGGCAGGCGCTCGAACTGAACAAATAAGCTCAGCCATGAGATCCAGGATGCCAGAGATTGTAGTTATTCAAATTAATGCTGTGGGAGGCAAAGGGATGACATAGAGGATCCTGCAGAGGAACAAAATATAAGATGGCCAAGAATATCACCATCTCTCCCTACTGAAGGAATATATGTACATCTCAGTCACTAAGGTTAGTCCAATATACTATTCATCAAGTATAATGAAAGATGTGTATGGAGAATACAGGGTCATGTTCCTATAGCTTCCTTCCTCATGTTGGCACATCAGTGGCACACCAGGCTACCTTGGAAGAAGCTCTGGCCATCTAGGAATCCTCCTGCACAGTCCACCAAACACCACAGGATTCCAGATCTCTGAGGGGGAAAATATACTGTCAGGAGGGTGGTAGTCCGATCTTCTGTGCCACCATCTCCCTCCTCTAGTCCTCCATCAATTAGGTCAGTTTCTGATGGTTTACAAGATATAAGGTTAGGAGTACTTGTGACACCTTAGAGACTCTAAGGTGCCACAAGTACTCCTTTTCTTTTTGCGAATACAGACTAACACGGCTGTTACTCTGAAAGATATAAGGTTGCCACCCAGACTTATTCCCTGAAGCACACACAATAATCCCACAAGATTCACCCAGTAGCAAGCACATTCCCCTCTGGCTTTATTGCTGTTTTCCATTTCCATTGTGGGTCTGCACAGCAGCTAGGAGATGAGAGCTATAACTGCAGGGGGAAACTGTTTTCTTGGAGAGCTCTGAGGGACTGAAAGAAAGCATCTAGTTATCAGACCTGCTGGGTTTCTCCAAGCAAACACTGATTTTGATCCACACAATGTTTTCTGTGGCAAATGGTGAACTACATGGGATTCAGTGCACCCTGGTGCCCACAGTATATCCACAAAGGAGGCAGACTCACTAAGTGCCTTAGTGGAGAGCGTGCATCACTGCTGTTCTAACAATGCTTCCACAGATTGCCATGCATGCTAGATATGTACCTTGTACCCTGGTGATGATATCAATACACCTCCGTGAACTGACACACTAACACCTTACCCTGTGTGGCACATACCACCTCCTACTGGTTGGGAATTTTTTGACAAAACAATTTTTCATTTGAAAATGCTGATATGTTGAAGGGAAAACAACTTTCAGGAAAATGTTGGTTTCTACAAATTTTCCATTTAAAAAAAATTGGAAAATGTTTTGTTTGGAAATAAGTGTAGCATCCAGTTTTGATTTTTTAAAGTTTCTGGTTCAATCATCTTTTTAACCCCTAAATATATAAGTATATATAAAAGTAAATATATAATAACTAAATGACACAGGTTTTTTTAAAGATCAAAAATCAAAATGATAGATTTCAAAAATACTGAAAGACAATATTTAGAATGACCTAATCTATTTTTTTTTCAGTTTCTCACTTTGTGACAAGTTTTATGATTTCAACTTAGTGTCCTGATTTGGGACAGAAATTGTTTTCGATATCTCAAAAATTCTCATATATGTCTTCCACCACTTAGGTAGGCTTATTGTCTCATAATAACATGTGCTTTTAGCTTATCTTCAAAGTAGCTGGTAATTTTATGCAACATTGTGACCATAAAAGCTCATATATGCCAACTAAGTATGCACCAACCCACTGTTGTCAGAATATTTAGGCAAACGTATGTCTTGTAAGGTATGATAACAGGTGATACGCTGGTCATAAATATCACTGTGTGATGTATGTATGGATTGCATGTAAACAGTTATGTGTGTGGGCTGGAAATATTATTAAACTATGTTTTGGAGGCAGTTAATAAACAAGCCTACCCTAGACAAGAAATGAGGATTTATGTGTCTGCTTGGATTAAGCCAAAAGGCAGATGAGAAAAGAGCATTGTTTATTACAAGCAAAGGGCAATGAAAGTACATTTACATGTAAGATAAGCTAAGTGATCAAGCCAATGAAGACCTCTTCTAGTCAATTTGCTGAAGAAGGGCCTTGGTGACTTGCACCCCAAAGAACAAACAGCAGGATAGCTTTGTATTTGTCTGGGTTTACTTTTCAGATAATACATTTCAAAGACTTTCTGGACTATAAAGGGACCATCACTTTAGGGGACAAAAGGGATCAGCACCCTCTGACTCTGTGAATGGTGGATCCTTCTGCCATGGGCTGGAGATGCTGATAGCTGGATGGAAGTGAGAAAGCTGCTTAGGTGAAGGTTGTAGATTGCTAAAGTCACTAAAAAGTGTAATTTTTGTTTTGTCTGTAACCAGATCAGTCTCTTTTTCTCTTTCTTAGATCACTTAAATCCATGTCCTTTATTAATAAACCTATGCTCAGTTTTACTATAAACAATTCAGAGTTGTTTTATTGAAGTGTGGGTCCTCAACTAAACTAACAGGCTGGTGTGTGCACTATCTCTTTGGAGGCAGTGGACTTGGTAATTTCTGTGAGCATACAGTAAGAGGAACAGGACATTGCAGAGAGATGTCTCTGGGGAACTCGGGAACTGGCATTCGCTGAATGTTGTTTGCAAGGCAAGATTAAGACTGATAGAGTCTCAAGGAGTTTGTTGGTGAGGTAGATAGACTGGTGTGCAGGGAGCTGCCGCATAGTACTGAGGCAGAAGAGTAACACAGTAGCTTATGATTTGGGGTGCACCAAGAAAGCATCAAAGTGGTATAGTTAATAGCAAGATCTACACGCAGTTTGCTGGTTGACTGAGGTTCACACTTCAAGCACTGGTAAACTAGAATTTTAAATGATTAGAGTGAGAAGGCTGAGAACAGTCAGAAAAGGTTATAGTTCTGATTTTGTGTTTGTTTATTTTTGGTGAAGGAAATAGAACAAAAGAAAACACAAGGTACATAGAACAGTAGCAAGGTCAGGAAGAACAAAGGAATGTATAGTAAATACAACTGAAAGCAGTTAGAAGAGTTGCTGCATATTCTCTGAAGAAAAAATAGGCAATGACTTGAAAAACCTTTCTTATGGAGTAGTACAAGTCTCATGAAGGGCAGATGAATCCTCAGGGCATGTGTGAGGTCCCAGAGGCTATAGCAATAGGAAGAGACAGACCCTCCAGCTTACAACTGAGCCCAGCATGGATACAGCTGGAAAGACAAACACTTCACTTGGAAATCCTTTGGATCAAAGTAGAGCAAGAAGAGAAAGAGAAGCAATGACACCATAAGCTCAAGAAATGGGAACTAAAAAAAGAAAATGCTCAATTAGCAGATAACTCTCCCCAAGTAACATCCAGTTGGGAGAAATTGTGTCCTGCATCCAAAAAGATGGATTGTATGAAAGAATACCTCATTACAGTTAAGAGACAGTGCACTGCATAAAATTCCAGAGGTCAAGAACATTCCCAAAGTTGTAACAAAGCTCTTGGGTAAAATAATGTGTTTATTTACTGAAATGGAAATTGTACAGGCTTTAATATATAATCATAGAATCATAGGACTTAAAGGGACCTCCAGGGGTCATCTAGTCCAGTCCTCTGCATTCATGGCAGGGCTAAATATTACCTAAACAATCTCTGACAGGTATTTGTCTAACCTGCTCTTAAAAATCTCCAATGATGGAGATTTTACAACATCCCGAGGGAATTTATTGCAGTGCTTAACTACCCTGACATTTAGGAATTTTTTCCTAATGTCCAACCTAAACCGCCCCCACTGCAATTTAAGCCCATTGCTTCTTGTCCTATCCTCAAAGGCTAAGGAGAACATTTTTTCTCCCTCCTTGAAACAACTTTTTATGTACTTGAAAATTGTTATAATGTCCCCTCTCAGTCTTCTCTTCTCCAGGCTAAACAAACCCAATTGTTTCAATCTTTCCTCATAGGTCATGTTTTCTGGACATTTAGTCAATTTTGTTGCTCTTCTCTGGACTTTCTCCACATCTTTTTTGAAATGTGGCACCCAGAACTTGACACAGTATTCCAGTTGAGGCCTAATCAGCATGGAGTAGAGCAGAAGAATTACTTCTCGTATCTTGCTTACAACACTCCTACCAATACATCCCATGATGATGTTTGCTGTTTGGCAACTGCTGATTCATATTTAGCCTGTGATCCACTATGACCTCCAGATCCTTTTCTGCAGTACTCCTTCTTAGTAAGTCATTTCCATTTTGTATGTGTGCAACTGATTGAACCTTCCTAAGTGGAGTAATTTGCATTTGTCTTTATTGAATTTCATCCTAATTACTTCAGACCATTTCATAGAATCATAGAATCATAGAATATCAGGGTTGGAAGGGACCCCTGAAGGTCATCTAGTCCAACCCCCTGCTCGAAGCAGGACCAATTCCCAGTTAAATCATCCCAGCCAGGGCTTTGTCAAGCCTGACCTTAAAAACTTCCAAGGAAGGAGATTCCACCACCTCCCTAGGCAACGCATTCCAGTGTTTCACCACCCTCTTAGTGAAAAAGTTTTTCCTAATATCCAATCTAAACCTCCCCCACTGCAACTTGAGGCCATTACTCCTCGTTCTGTCATCTGCTACCATTGAGAACAGTCTAGAGCCATCCTCTTTGGAACCCCCTTTCAGGTAGTTGAAAGCAGCTATCAAATCCCCCCTCATTCTTCTCTTCTGCAGGCTAAACAATCCCAGCTCCCTCAGCCTCTCCTCATAAGTCATGTGTTCTAGACCCCTAATCATTTTTGTTGCCCTTCGCTGGACTCTCTCCAATTTATCCACATCCTTCTTGTAGTGTGGGGCCCAAAACTGGACACAGTACTCCAGATGAGGCCTCACCAATGTCGAATAGAGGGGGACGATCACGTCCCTCGATCTGCTCGCTATGCCCCTACTTATACATCCCAAAATGCCATTGGCCTTCTTGGCAACAAGGGCACACTGCTGACTCATATCCAGCTTCTCGTCCACTGTCACCCCTAGGTCCTTTTCCGCAGAACTGCTGCCTAGCCATTCGGTCCCTAGTCTGTAGCGGTGCATTGGATTCTTCCGTCCTAAGTGCAGGACCCTGCACTTATCCTTATTGAACCTCATCAGATTTCTTTTGGCCCAATCCTCCAATTTGTCTAGGTCCTTCTGTATCCTATCCCTCCCCTCCAGCGTATCTACCACTCCTCCCAGTTTAGTATCGTCCGCAAATTTGCTGAGAGTGCAATCCACACCATCCTCCAGATCATTTATGAAGATATTGAACAAAACCGGCCCCAGGACAGACCCCTGGGGCACTCCACTTGACACCGGCTGCCAACTAGACATGGAGCCATTGATCACTACCCGTTGAGCCCGACAATCTAGCCAGCTTTCTACCCACCCTATAGTGCATTCATCCAGCCCATACTTCCTTAACTTGCTGACAAGAATACTGTGGGAGACCGTGTCAAAAGCTTTGCTAAAGTCAAGAAACAATACATCCACTGCTTTCCCTTCATCCACAGAACCAGTAATCTCATGATAATCTCATGATTTCTCCAGTTTGTCCAGATCATTTTGAATTTTAATCCTATCCTCCAAAGCATTTGCAACCCCTCCGAGCTTGGTATCATCCTCAAACTTTATAAGTGTACTCTCAATGCCAGTGGTGGGCAACCTGCAGCCTGTGGGCCACACGCGGCCCATCAGGGTAATCCGCTGGTGGGCTGCAAGATGGTTTGTTTACATTGACCATCCACAGGGGCTGGGAATTGTGAACCGCAGCCACTGGGAGCTGCAGGTGGCCGTGCCTGAGGACGGTAAATGTAAACAAACTGTCTTGCAGCCCGCTAGCAGATTACCCTGATGGGCCGCATGCAGCCTGCTGGCTGCAGGTTGCCCACCACTGCTCTATGCCATTATCTAAATCATTGACGAAGACATTGAACAGAACTGGACCCAGAACTGATTCCTGCAGGACCCCACTTGATATGCCTTTCCAGCATGACTGTGAGCCACTGATAACTAATGTCTGGGAATGGTTTTCCAACCTGTTATGCATCTCATAGTAGCTCCATCTAGATTGTATTTCCTCAGTTTGTTTATTTGAAAGTCATGTGAGCATTACCAAAAGCATTACTAAAATCAAGATACACCACATCTACCACTTCCCCCCATCCACCAGGCATGTTACCCTGTCAGAGAAATCTATTAGGTTGATGATTTGTTCTTGACAATTCCATGCTGACTAATACTTGTCACCTTATTATCTTCTAGGTGTTTGCAAACTGATTGCTTAATTATTTGCTCTATTATCTTTCCAGGTACTGAAGTTAAGCTGACTGGTCTGTAATTCCCCGGGATGTCCTTCCCCTGCCCCCTACCCCCCTTTTTTTTTTTAAAGATAGGCGCTATATTTGCCTGTTTTTAGTCCTCTGGAATGTCTCCTGTCTTCCATGACTTTTGAAGAATGATGAATTTTAAACAGCTGTATTGCAAAAGTTTCAAATTACCCCTGAGGTATGTAGTTTAAGATTTAGAAACCTTGAAAAGCATGGCAAGATAAATCATAAAAAATATGTATATAAGATGTGTGATTTTATGAAGAAATGAGCAAAGGGAAAAGGGGCAGAGGATTGATTGGTTGTTTGACATCTTTGCACAAGAGCATTTTCTTAGTGTGTGCTCTGAGGAGATCAGGCTGGTTATTTGGGATAAATCCCTGGGTACTGTGCAGAAAGTAACAGATCTGACTGATTCCTATGTGTAAGCCAGGGTGTCCAATGAGCGCAAACCACAAAGAGAAGATCAGATACCAAGGGTAAAAGAAGGCTCCCATCTTAATCCTGGGAGGAGGGTGGTTGGGAGCCCCTGCACTAACCTACCCAGATCTGATCCCTTGCTAATTATCATAGTCACAGATCTTCTTCACAGGATGATGGTCCAAGGAAGTGTTTCATATGCGACTTTACTGAACACATGAGAAACAATTGCCCTAAGCAAAAGGAATCTAAGCCCTCACCCTGTCCAGCTTGGGTTAATGTAACTGTCATAAACACAGGAAATCCAAAGGTGCCTGAGAGGCTTCTGATGAATTTTGCAAGGTGTGACTCATTGGATGTTGCCTCTGAATTTATTAAAGTTTCCAAAGTGAATGGGAAAGAATGCCTAAGGTGGAGGACCTGATTCCCAGATTTCTCTGGTCAGAAAAGGTGTAGTTGAGTAATATAACATGTTCTCGGAGGAGAATGTATAATTCTTAGCACTGTGGAAATGTAAAACCACTGTGCCTTTGGCTAAAGTGAGCTTGGAGTGGGAAGGTTTAGAAGGCACCCTAAAAGTTGGTTATTGGATTGCATTCCAGCAGGGTTGCTTGTAGGTGGTGATATTTTGATGATGTCCAAAGCTGTTAATATAGTGACTCACAGTAAAAAGGAATATGTTCCATTTGTCCAAGAGGGGATGGTGAAAATAGAAAAACAGTTGGAGGGGGAGGAGGCATTTCCATCCCTTGCTCAGCAAAGGAAGGCAGGATCTCTCCAGGAGCATGAGGGGAGGAGTCACTCCATACTGATAGCCATCTCAGCTACAGGGACAGCATGCAGGAATTTGGGGATGGGTCTGTTCTCTGTTCTTCTTCAGAAGTCATAAAGGGAATAATTTCTGGGAAAATGGGGGAAGGATTTTTGAAAAGGAGGGAAGATTGTATGGAGATGCTCCTGTAGGGAAAAAGAAAAAAGTCCTGCCTACCAAGCACCACAGGGAATTAGTGCTATTAGCCCATGACTGTCCTATTGCTGCTTACTTGGGATTGCAGAGGACACATGAATGATTAAAAGGATTTTTTAGTGGCCAAATATACAGATTCCTGCAGGTCTTGTGACTTATGTCAGAGTAAGAAGAAGCATACAGATCCCCAAAGGGCTCTTCTTCTTCGTCTCTTCCCTCCAACAAAAGAGGCATATGTAGGGTTCTTACGGACATTTTTGGTCCAATGCCTGAGCCTACCAACAGGGGAATGAAAAATATTTTGGTAGTAGTGCACTATACACTAGGTACCCAGCAGCAGAGGCTCTATTTAATAAGGAAGCTGAAACAGTGGTTAAAGCCCTGTGTTCAGTCAGATGGATCAAATTTCATGTCCCAAACATTCAGTGAATTGCACAGGATGTATGGGGTAAAAGAGCTGGAGTCGGCCCCATATCACTCAGAGACAAATGCTTTCAGTGAAAAGTGTGATGGGACACTGAAATATATGCTGTGAATGCTTGCAAACAAGTGGGCAGGTGACTGGGATGAAAAGATACCCTACCTGTTATCTGCATATAGGGGGGTTCCCCCACAATCCACAGGTTTTACCCCTTTTGATCTCCTGTACGGGTGAAAGGGGAAGGGGGACATAGTAGAGCTTCAGTAAAATCTGAATTGACTAGATTTGGTAGAAAAAAGATAAGATTCTGTAACTCATTAGGAAAAGTATTACATCCCTCTCTCTTGGCTAATAAAATGGACATCAAATGTTATTCAGTTAGAGTCTAATCAAATTCCGACTCAGTTTGATGGAAAGACTCCCACTAACTTCAGTGGGAGTTGGATTGGGCCACTACTGAGAGAATTAGGAAGAACATTGGGGCAAATTAATCTTTGTATTAGTAGGATTCTCCATAAACTTTTTATTTTGAAACAGAACTTTTACGAGAGGAATATGCTGTCCAGGGACCCCAGGCTGAAAGAACCTCTGCCTATGGGGCCCAGTTCTGAACGGCATGGAAGATGAGAGCCTCTAAACTTGGTTTTGAGACTGCAATTATAGTTCCAGTGTTGCTTGGATAACCAGGATTATGTTGTCTTGAAAAACTCTACCAGGAGGTTTAAATAACCCCCCACTGAAGACTTACAGAGAAAGTGTTTATCAACGTTTGAATCACAAATTCAACTGGACCTGGTCACCCACACTGCCACTGCCACATGTGGTGGTGGAGTGGAATGGAGGGAACATCCCAACAGCAGAAGGTAGCTGTCCTGGAGACAGAACGGCTACTGATTTGATTGGCAAAAACCAGGCCCAGCAGCAGCAATAAAGTAGATGGTAGTATTGCTGCAACCCCACAGTGTAAGCCGACTACCACCACGATAGACAAGTGACCAAAATAGGTCCTAAGGATGATCCAGAGGCTTTTCTAGTCAAGCTTCAGTGGTGAGTGGCTCCCAGATTGGTGGACTGTACAGCTGATTCAATACCTACCAAGTGGGGCTGAGAGCTCCTGCTGCTCTAACGGGCATGGTAAGGGGGCGGCAGTACGTGCGGCGGTGAAGGGGTTTGGGTAGCGGGTCCCGGAGGGGCAGTCAGGGGACAGGGACCAGCTGGCGGTTGGATGGGGCCAAGGTTCTGGGGCGGTCAGGGGTGGGGAACAGGGGAGTTGGATAGGGTGTGGGAGTCCCAAGGGGCCTGTCAAGGGGCGGGAGTGTGGATAGGTCAGGGCAGCCAGGGTACAGGGAGCAAGGGGCATTGGATAGGGGTGGGATCTGGGAGGGGGTGGTTTGGGGTGGAAGGTCCCAGGAGGGTGCAGTCAGGGGATGGGAAGTGGGAGCAGGTGAATAGGGGGCCAGGCTGTCTGGGGGGCTGTCAAGGTTCCTCCCCCACTCTGAACTCTGGGGTACAGATGTGGGGACCTGCATGAAAAACCTCCTAAGCTTATCTTTACCAGCTTAGGTCAAAACTTCCCCAAGGTACAAAATATTCCACCCTTTGTCCTTGGATTGGCTGCTACCACCACCAAACTAATACTGGTTACTGGGGAAGAGCTGTTTGGATGCGTCTTTCCCCCCAAAATACTTCCCAAAACCTTGCACCCCACTTCCTGGACAAGGTTTGGTAAAAAGCCTCACCAATTTGCCTAGGTGACTACAGACCCAGACCCTTGGATCTTAAGAACAATGAACAATCCTCCCAACACTTGCACCCCCCCTTTCCTGGGAAATGTTGGATAAAAAGCCTCACCAATTTGCATAGGTGACCACAGACCCAAACCCTTGGATCTGAGAACAATGAAAAAGCACTCAGTTTTTTTACAAGAAGACTTTTAATAAAAATAGAAGTAAATAGAAATAAAGAAATCCCCCCTGTAAAATCAGGATGGTAGATACCTTACAGGGTAATTAGATTTAAAACATAGAGAACCCCTCTAGGCAAAACCTTAAGTTACAAAAAAGATACACAGACAGAAATAGTTATTCTATTCAGCACAGTTCTTTTCTCAGCCATTTAAAAAAATCATAATCTAACAAGTACCTAGCTAGATTACTTACTAAAAGTTCTAAGACTCCATTCCTGGTCTATCCCCGGCAAAGACCGAATATAGACAGACACACAGACCCTTTGTTTCTCTCCCTCCTCCCAGCTTTTGAAAGTATCTTGTCTCCTCATTGGTCATTTTGGTCAGGTGCCAGCGAGGTTACCTGTTAGCTTCTTAACCCTTTACAGGTGAGAGGAGCTTTCCCCTGGCCAGGAGGGATTTCAAAGGGGTTTACCCTTCCCTTTATATTTATGACAGGAGCACAGCCTTCCCTACCCAGCCCTCCATACAGTTTTGCACCCCGATGTGGCCTTCAGGCCAAAAAGTTTGCCCACCCCTGATCTATTGTCCATTTTCCTGTCTTCATAATCTTGGTTTTCTGCACCTACTTTCAATCCAATTTTTGCTGCTTCCTATTTTACTTCTAAATAGTAGCCTGTGTAAAATGGGTAGGTGGAGTCAAGTTATACTCTTTTTATGTTATTTATAGAAAAGCATTCCTTAAAAAACAAAAACAAAAAACTTCTGAATTCATACAAGATCATTGGCTAACTCTCATGTAGGTTCTTGAAAGGACTACTTTATATGCTTTCAGGTGTGCCCTTATCCACCCTAATTCAAGCTAAGGACAGTTACTAGTTGAAGGTAGGTCGGAAACTGAAAATATGGTATGGACTTGGGGATACAATCACTAGTTTAGTTTCTCTAGTGGAAAATCCAGTAGACTCAATTTGAATTTTTCCACTGGTCTCTCTGGAAGACCAGTAAATAGGAAGAAGTAATCAAATAGGCCCCTAGCTCTCTTACAAAAAACTAATGTAAAAATTGGGAACCAGTGAGACTTTTTTAATGTGTTTCAATGTGGATAATTTGGAGGCAACACCTTTAAAAGCATCATAGGTACCAAAATGATCAGAATACATTATAGCAGTATTCTGTAAAAGTCACAGAAGTCAAATTGTTCCTACTTGAAAGTGCTTTCTGTTCGCTTGCGACAAACTCTGTGTAGCGTTCTATCTGTGAATGATCTTAACACATACCTTACTCAACAGAAAGAGCTTTCTCCATCTGTATTTCTCATTTATGCTTAAATATGTAGTTAACAGTACACTGCAATATATATATATTGCAGCCAAATCTTAGTCCCACAAGGATCATCTAAATGAGATTTTTTTTTTAAATTGGCATAAATGGGAGCAAGATTTGGCTCTTAATGCATGACTTTTGATAATGAAGTGCCAAATCTGGAGGCAATGTTGTCTGGTGTCTTGAGCAAAGAATTTGGCACCATGGAAAGTAGCCCCCATTCCCACCTCTGCCTTTCATTCACTGTATGACTTTTCAACAAGTTAACCTTTCTGTACCTTGGTTTCTTTCAAAATCTGGGGGAAGATGGCCATCAAGCCTTTAAGATGGTTAATCAAGCTCTTTTATATGCAGTTCTATATGCAGAATGTATTTTCTGTCATGTGAAAATAAGAATCACCAGAGATAATAGAGAAGCCTTAAATGGAAGGACTTTTTGAATAGAACACTGGCTATTCAAAAGTCTGAGTAATTCACCTATTGAAAGCTTTATTATGTTTCACTGATCATTTCCACAGAAATCCCAAGGTTGTTTTTCCTCCTAGCATTTATCCTTGATAGTTATTGCTCAAAAGAAAGATTAATCAAGAATGCCTACGTTATTAGTCACCTCTACCTCAAAGATAAAAATACAATGCTATTTCTTGTATGGATATTAAAAAGTTTCCCTCCTATGAAAAAAAGCTGTCAAAATATTCTGCCAGCAACATTATGATAATGCTTTTTGTAGAGAAAAGTCAATACATTTACCACAGATAGATTCCCAAAACATTATGAAGTCAACATTTGTATGTGTTTATCACTTACTTATGAAGATTCTACTGTATTTCATATTTATTCATGCTTTGATGAGCCTCATCACATAGCTAGTTTATTAAAATTACAGGTGAGTGAAATCGTGAATTTCAACATGGTTCCATTCAGAACAATCTATGGAGCAGTAGATTGGAAGCATAAAATAAAGTGAGGAGAATCATGTCATGTTCCACTGGGAGACATATTTTACCCTTCAGCAGCATATTAGAAACGCATGTTTCAGAAATTGAGGCAAGGAACAGTGTACTTTCCTCCCATGAGAGATATTTCTCTGCCTAGTGCAGAATATTCCTCTCGGCAGTGTGTTTCAGAACTGGCAAGTTCAACAGTTTAATCTGTTTAGTATTTGCATTACATGTTCCTTAATTCCAATAAATTTTTCATAACACAGTTAGGGATTTTTACACATAGTGTGAATGCACATTGACAAGATTTTCCATTTTTATTCCAAAAGATTTATCTTGGCTACTTGGGTGTCTACGTTGTTGTATGTGATTTGAACAGTATATTCACATCACATTACATCTCACATTCATATTTAGATATTCAAAATAAATTGAAAAACTGAGGCTAGAAAAGGTTTAAAATCAGCAATATTTGAATGTCACACCATCTCCATATAGTGCACCTCCTCTCAAGGTTCTACTATGAGAACTGCTTCCCCACTGACCACTTAAGGCTCTGTCCTGAGATTTTCCCTAACTAAATAAGAGCTCACTTTTCCTCCGGGATCATGACCTCCTGCGACAGCTACTTTTCAATGATGAGCAATAGGAGGAGACTCATGAGTGTAGAAGACAACTTTCACAGGGCCTGGACTTAGCACTTGTCTACATGAGAATGTTGTATGGGTATAACGTAAGGTGTGAATTTAAACCAGTACAGCTAAACGAGCACAAATGGCTGTTTAGACACTTCTATTTTGGCATACAAGTAGGTTGCTTTATTTCTGTTCCTAATCTATTCCTAACTGACTTTTAACAAAACTGAAAAAAAATCACTCAGCCAAAAATATGAGAGTCCACATAATGTTTTGCACTGATTTAACCGTAGAGTTTTAAACTCATGCTTCGTTATGCAGGTAAAACATTTTTATGTAGACAAGCCCTTAGAATATAGAACTCACTCCCAGAAGAGATGAGAACTAGCCTTCAACAGATTCAGAACTAAATGCACATCTTTGTTTTTTAGTTTTCCCTCAATAAGTTCTTCACACAGACACACAGCACATCCACTTATGCACACAAACAACTTGCTTCCTTCATACCACTTCCAAAAATAGCCATATGAACTCATTTAGTTATTTCTTCTGCAGCATGGGTGACGTGACCTGGTCGTTGGGGGAGGCTAGCCCCCGTCCCCCCCTTGTGCCCAAGGACCCGCCCCCTCCCTTTCTGTCCCCTTTTTCACTCGCCTTCTGCCCATTCCCCGCAGGAGCCCAGAGCACCCCTACCACAGTCCCTGACCCCAGCCCCGGAGTTCCAGGCGACAGGTCCCCCAGCCCTGGAGCACCAGGCAGCACAGCCAGTCCCAGTCTTCCGGGCAGGTTCGCAGTGCCGCCAGCCCCAGTGTGCTAGGCGGCTAGCCCCAGAGAGCAGGGTGGCAGTGCCTTCAGCCCTGGTGCTCCTGGAGACCAGGTGGTGCAGCCGCAGCCCCCCAACCCCCGTCCTCCGGCTGATGGTCCATCCAACCTATCCTTCCAGCTCCACCATCTTTTCCATTGGTTTGTTCACCATCTTTCCCCTAGCCCCACACAGATCCTGGACTATGAAACACACACCATGCAGTCTAAAGGAAGGGGAAATGTTACTGTGAAGGTTGTGGAACTCCACCTGTCTTATGGGAGATCTCATGCAAATGTCTCATTTGTGAATTATCATGGATATATGATCGAGGTCTTTGTCTTTACCGAGGTCATCTTTCTATTTCTATCCACATCTCATGGATAGAACTCTATATTGCACAATCTGATTATGTCTTTGAATTATGCAAGAATTCAAAACAAATGGCATTAACAATTAAAAACTATTAATTTGTATTACCTTTTCTCTACTTTTCATAACAAGTAAAGAACAAAATAGCCAGATAACATTTTAAGTAAATAACTGACTTGAATGTGAGAACTTAAAGTGTGTGATCTTTAGATGAACTGTAGAGGATGAATGATGTACAGTAGTCATAAGGCACAACCAGGCTCTGGAATATACATAGGGACTAAGATGTCTGCTCAGAAAATACTTTGCCATTCATGTCATTGCACGTATGTAGGTGGCTTTGGTAGTCAAAACAAAATGTATAGGAACATTTGGTAAAATCATGATCTGCTTGTATATATCCCAATTTTCCTTGCATAGCTATTTATGCCAGTAAATGAAAAATGAGTTTAATACTCTACTATTTTGATTTGGCAATATTTTTGCCCACTTAGTACTCACTGTACATTGGCATAAATAACCATATACAGTATGAGGCGACAAAAAATGGACCTTTTTTGCATTGCTTCAGTGACTTTATCCTAAAACCTTCATGAATATGACTAGCCCTCACTCACATGAATGTCTCATTGATGCCAATCTACTCGTGAGTAATAGTGAGAAGATCAGACTCCAGATCTCTAAACTCATTCCATCACATTAGTACACATGAAACTAACTTTAAACCTTTGAAAATTATTTATTTTTAAACAAATCCCTTGATGTATGAAAATGAATGTGTTTTATCATACAATTTAATAATGAATCTTTGTTTTAGTTAAAAATAATATTAATTCAAGGGATTTTACCTAACACACCTGCATAATTTGGATTCATAGCCTTTCCCACATTGACCTTGATCTCACATTTAGGAATTATGTTGCCCTCTGTAAAGTCAATGGGAAATGTGTTAGTAATTTAAATAAATGCATGATGTAGCTCCGACTAATTATTTGTGGGGATTTGGCAAAGTCAATTAAAATTCAGAGTTTGGCTTATTAAAGAAAATAAAAGTCAAATCTATTTTATGCATGAGAGATGATTAACCCCTGCATATGAATGCCACAATTATAATGTATTTTAATTATCAAATGACACTGTAGATCACCTGTAGATCACATAGTACTGTGTACTATGCAATACACACAGCAAATTGTGTTCTTGTTCTTCAGTACCAGAAGATGAAAAGGAAAGTCTGATCATCAAATGTCTAAAGAAGAAAAGGAGTACTTGTGGCACCTTAGTGACTAACCAATTTATTTGAGCATGAGCTTTCGTGAGCTACAGCTCACTTCATCGGATGCATACCGTGGAAACTTCAGCAGACTTTATATATACACAGAGAATATGAAACAATACCTCCTCCCACCCCACTGTCCTGCTGGTAATAGCTTATCTAAAGTGATCATCAGGTTAGGCCATTTCCAGCACAAATCCAGGTTTTCTCACCCTCCACCCCCCCACACAAATTCACTCTCCTGCTGGTGATAGCCCATCCAAAGTGACAACTCTTTACAAATTGTGTAAAGAGTTGTCACTTTGGATGGGCTATCACCAGCAGGAGAGTGAATTTGTGTGGGGGGGTGGAGGGTGAGAAAACCTGGATTTGTGCTGGAAATGGCCTAACCTGATGATCACTTTAGATAAGCTATTACCAGCAGGACAGTGGGGTGGGAGGAGGTATTGTTTCATATTCTCTGTGTATATATAAAGTCTGCTGCAGTTTCCACGGTATGCATCCGATGAAGTGAGCTGTAGCTCACGAAAGCTCATGCTCAAATAAATTGGTTAGTCTCTAAGGTGCCACAAGTACTCCTTTTCTTTTTGCGAATACAGACTAACACGTCTGTTACTCTGAAACCTGTCAAATGTCTAAGTGGATCAGAGAGAGCAGTATGAGCAGCAATAGTGTAAAATAAATGAACATTGCCTTTACTACTGCTTTATGCTTTGTTTTTAAACTGATCTCTCCAATCCGCTCTGGAAGTTTATGATCAGACTCTGCTTTCCATGCTTTAGTGCTGAGGTAGCAGTACAAATTCTCTAAATGCTTCAGGCCCAATCCTGTAACTCTTACTGAAAAAAATAGACCTTAGTTACATGAATCATCCTATTGTTTCAGTTGGACAATTCATATCGGTAAGGACTATGGATCGTATATGCCTGTGAATTGTAATACCTTGAACACCCAACTAATGTGCACTCAAGAATCACATAGCTCCATTGCATAAAAAAAAATTCACTGGATGGTGCATGGGACGGGTGGTTATAATTGCTACTTTTCTGGTTGTGCTCAGAATTAAGGAGGTTCATCCAGGATTTCATTCGAAATTGAAAATGGAAAAGCGAGGCCAGGTACCCGCCTGTTGTCATGGTGTTGTAATTGTAATTAAAAAACAAACAAGAACCAACAGAGTACTGGAAATTTGTAGAGAAATCCTATGCATTGAGTATTTTCAAGCTTTAAATGTAATATAAGAAAAGTTCAGTATTGTAAGCAGTGCTCTAGACAGAATAATTTTTCATCATATAGAGGGAAAGGGAAATTATTTAGTATGCATTTCTCAGATAAATAGGATGGAGTTTTGTCAGAGAAAGTTTGGTACTTTCTAGACATTTCTTTATATCCAAATATCAGAGGAGGTGGAGTTTTGGGTGTTTTTTTATCTTTATAAACCCATGAGACCACATCTTTGAGGAGCCTTGTAACACCAATGGCTGCGTACAGACAAGACCACTCGCTGAAACACAATTTTTATTTTATTTTTGAGATTTGTATTGGCTCAAGTAGTGTTTTTCCATTTGCTCTTTTGCATTCTTTTTCCTTGTCAGATTGGCTATAATATTCAAACCTCTCCAGACATTCTTAAATGTGTGATCAAGATGAATGCTTTATTCAGGGATCATTGGGAGTCTCATATGCTAGTGTTCTAGACAATAATAGTTTAGATGTTCCAAGAGTTGAACAGGGACTTGCATCATTTGGATGAACACATATTGAATGATAATACTATGAACAAGTTAAACAATATAATTGTCAGGCCTAATTCTCCACTGGCTGTCTTCTTGTGTAGTCATTCACATCTGCACAAAGTGGGTTTAAATTGCTACACCTATTTTGTACAGGTGTAAATGCTGACACAAGGCATTGGTAAATTGGGCTCTTGTTCTAAGAGCTAAAATAAGGCTTCTGAGGCAGAAATAAAACTGTTTCCAATGTTTTGGTGTATTTGAAACCAGAGTTTTCCCACCGTTAGCACATGATGCCTCTCAAATAGGAGTGGGAGCTGTTATTTTACCAGAATATCATGAAAGGCTTTCAGAACATCCTGAAAGGCTGTAAGGAATTGTACTGAAATACAGAAAGAGGCAATATGCATTATACCTGAAGTATGGGTCTTCAAGGAGTTGTTTGCATTGCTTGTGCGTAAGGCTGGCAATGAACAGCTGAAAAAGAGAGACGAAAGAGGGCAAGTGGAGGCTGAGGAAACTGAATAACAGAAACAGTAATGTTGTGGGAGCAGAGATGCTGAAACTAAAACCAACTGAACACAAAGGTAAAGTTATGTAGGCCCAGAATAGTGTGATGGAGGGATCAGAGCAAGGAAAAGGGGAAATCACACAGGCATGGCTGATGTAGGGGCAAAGATTATAGAGGGTTAGAGTAGGTAGAAGGTTGCAGAACCCAAGAGAAGTTGATGAAGGTGAGCTACACACTGAGGGGAAGAATGAAGAGGTCATAAAGTGGATAAGATAAATAAGCTGGAAAGAATATGAGAGTGCGGGGCGGGGAAGCGGGTAGGGGGGCAGTGAGAATTTTATGTAGGTTTTTATTGGTGTCACCATGGTTAATTTAGTACTACTATGTCAGGTAAATATAGTGAATTATTTATGAGTGTAATGGCACTTTTTAAAATGAACTTGCTAAAGAGGTAAACAAACGTCCACAGCTTCGATATATTCCTGACCTGCTGCTTTACTAATATTTTTTTTTTCAGAACAAGGGTTTGAAAGGGAAAATACTGTACATATAACACACATTGAAATATTACAGAAGAATAAGATAATTACCAGTAAATTCACTTTTGCAATACATAAGGTGTTTTGCAATACATAAATTAATTATATTTATTTGCTCACAACTTTATCTTATGTTTACATATACATATTTACATGGCATTTTACTACTCTCCACTAAAGCAGTGCCCATCCTATGCTTTGACCATTCTTGATACTTTTCTTAATACGCTAATAAATAAACAGTTATCTCCATTCTTCCAGGATCAAATAAAGTATCCCAGCAGCAAAATAAACAGAACAAAAATAATTAGCCTCACCACAAAATCCTTACCAGAGTCTAACAGCACCATGACTTGGGCTTTTCATCCCCTATCTCTTTATGGGCAATGTTGCTGTCAAAGTTCCTCCTCCCCTCTGAACTCTAGGGTACAGATGTGGGGACCTGCATGAAAACCTCCTAAGCTTACTTTCACCAGCTTAGGTTAAAACTTCCCCAAGGTACAAATTAATTTTACCCTTTGCCCTTAGAATTTCCACTGCCACCACCAAACTTTAACTGGGTTTACTGGGAAACGTAGTTTGGACATGTCTTTCCCCACAAAATCCTCCCAACCCTTGCACCCCACTTCCTGGGGAAGGTTTGGTAAAAATCCTCACCAATTTGCATAGGTGACCACAGACCCAAACCCTTGGATCTTAGAGCAATGAAAAAGCATTCAGTTTTCTTACAAGAAGACCTTTAATAGAAGTAAAGGAATCACCTCTGTAAAATCAGGATGGTAGATACCTTACAGGGTAATTAGATTCAAAACATAGAGAATCCCTCTAGGCAAAACCTTAAGTTACAAAAGAGACACACAAACAGGGATAGTCATTCTATTCAGCACAGTTCTTTTCTCAGCCATTTAAAGAAATCATAATCTAGCACATACCTAGCTAGATTACTTACTAAAAGTTCTAAGACTCCATTCCTGTTCTGTCCCTGGCAAAAGCAGCATACAGACAGACCCAGACCCTTTGTTTTTTCTCCCTCCTCCCAGGTTTTGAAAGTATCTTGTCTCCTCATTGGTCATTTTGGTCAGGTGCCAGTGAGGTTACCTTTAGCTTCTTAACCCTTTACAGGTGAGAGGATTTTTCCTCTGGCCAGGAGGGATTTTAAAGGGGTTTACCCTTCCCTTTATATTTATGACAGTTGGTCTTGAAGTTCAATCTGAATGTTAACAGTCTCAAGTTGCTATGGACTTATTTTATGTAAATTAATCAATCAATCAACAGAGATACTAAGATATATCCATGACTAAAATGAGTAACTGTGTGATTATTCTTATTCAACCTACATGCTTGTTTGCCTCATCCACTTCCTGGACACTACGGTGCTAATAAGCGATGATCACATAAACACCACCTTATACCAGAAACCTACTGACCGCTATGCCTACCTACATGCCTCCAGCTTTCATCCAGACCACACCACACAATCCATTGTCTACAGCCAAGCTCTACGATACAATCACATTTGCTCCAACCCCTCAGACAGAGACAAATACCTACAAGATCTCTATCAAGCTTTCTTATAACTACAATACCCACCCGCTGAAGTGAAGAAACAGATTGACAGAGCCAGAAGAGTACCCAGAAGTTACCTACTACAGGACAGGCCCAACAAAGAAAATAACAGAACACCACTAGCCATCACCTTCAGCCCCCAACTAAAACCTCTCCAACGCATCATCAAGGATCTACAACCTATCCTAAAGGACGACCCATCACTCTCACAGATCTTGGGAGACAGACCAGTCCTTGCTTACAGACAGCCCCCAAACCTGAAGCAAATACTCACCAGCAACCACACACCACACAACAAAAACACTAACCCGGGAACCTATCCTTGCAACAAAGCCCGTTGCCAACTGTGTGTTGCCAACATTTTGATTATAATGTCAGAGTTGTTTCTGAGGCTGTGGATGGCATTGTGTTCTGCACGGCTGAGGTTATGGGGCAAGTGATGCTGCTTTTCCACAATTTCAGCCGGTGCACATCGGCGGAAGCATTCTATGTAGAAGTCCAGTCTGTTGTTTCGACCTTCAGGAGGAGTCCTGAATTACAGACCTAAAAGTGGCAATTCTTCAATAAAAAAACTTCAAAAACAGACTCCAATGAGAGACTGCTGAATTGGAATTAATTTGCAAACTGGCTACAATTAACTTAGGCTTGAATAAAGACTGGGAGTGGATGGGTCATTATACAAAGTAAAACTATTTCCCCATGTTCCTCGCCCTCCCCCCGCTGTTCCTCAGACGTTCTTGTCAACTGCTGGAAATGGCCCACCTTGATTATCACTACAAAAGGTCCCTCCCTCCCCCCCGCTCTACTGCTGGTAATAGCTCACCTTAAGTGATTACTCTCGTTACAGTGTGTATGGTAACACCTATTGTTTCATGTTCTCTGTGTATATAAATCTCCCCACTGTATTTTCCACTGAATGCATCCAATGAAGTGAGCTGTAGCTCACGAAAGTTTATGCTCAAATAAATTTGTTAGTCTCTAAGGTGCCACAAGTCCTCCTTTTCTTTTTGTGGATACAGACTAACACGTCTGCTACTCTGAAACCTGTAGTATGACCAGGGATCCCAGCCCAAAAAAGAAGACTGGGTATCGGAGGCACCCCAGCTAAAACTCCCAGGAGTGATGGGTGTTAGGACATAAATATTCAGGCCTGTCTGCAAAGGCCTGTACTCTAAGAATTTAGGTGTATTCTTATCACTTGGCTAGTGATAGAGGTATAAAAGAAAGAATCAAAATCACTGTCTGCTGGTGTAAGGGCCTTCTCTTACTGTGACAGTCTGAGGCCCTGTTCTTAGGCTAAGGCCTTTGGCTAAGCAGCAGAGGCAGCCATAAGCTGGGAAGCAAACAGTCACATCCTCACATTCCAAACTAGTCACACTGAAATAAGGTGCTATTCGGCTGTTAGGAATACAATCCTGTCCTGATAGTTTCTATCACCTCCCGAGAAAGGGAAGTGCCTAGAAAATGTAAAAGGAAACTTAGTTTGATAGCATTCTGTCTGGCAAGAACTCACTTATCAGTAGCTGGGATGTGAAATCCTCACTTCTGTATTGTCTTGTCATTATAGTTCCCACTTTGCTGTTGTTTGTCTGTATAATCTTTGTCTGGTTCTGTGATTGTTCCTGTCTGCTGTATAATTAATTTTGCTGGGTGTAAACTAATTAAGGTGGTGGGATATAATTGGTTACATAATCATGTTACAGTATGTTAGGATTGGTTAGTTAAATTTCAGGAAAATGATTGGTTAAGGTATAGCTAAGCAGAACTCAAGTTTTACTATACAATCTGTAGTCAATGAGGAAGTGACTGGGTGTGGGTGTGGGTGGGGGTGGGGGTGGGCATGGGCATGGGCATGTGGGTGAGGGAGATGAGAACAGGGAATGTGGGTAAGAAAATTGGAATCATGTTTTGCTAAAGGGGGAAATGGGAACAGGGAATGGGAGTAAGGAAGTTGGAATCATGTTTGGCTAAGGGTAGGAATGGGAACAGGGACACAGGTGTAAGGCTCTGTGGTGTCAGAGCTGGGAAGGAGGATACTAAGGAAGGAAACTGGAATCATGCTTGCTGGAAGTTCACCCCAATAAACATTGAATTGTTTGCACCTTTGGACTTCGGGTATTGTTGCTCTCTGTTCATGTGAGAAGGCCCAGGGAAGTAAGTGGGTGAAGGAATAAGCCCTCTAACAATGGGCAGCTCAGATGAGCATGGCTTATTGCTGAACCAGGCCAAGATGAAACATTTTGATTCTGTTCAACAAACCAAAGTGAAATGTTTTGGTTTCAAAAATGCTGAATTAAAATTTTTCAGAACTTTTCATCCCAGTTCAGGATGCAAACAAATGTCAACATATCGGTATGGATCAGTCCTGTTCCCTGGTTCTTCTACGGTGAGGAGGAGGTGGTGGAAGGCAAAGTTCACTCCACTGTGACTAAAGAATACAGAGGCAAATCTATATGAGGAACTCTCACAGACTTTTTTGGTTCCTATGGGGGACTCAGAAAGCTCCAGCAAATGAACAGTCCTTCAACCTTTTCCCCTCCATCAGGAAGAGAGAAAGAGCATGGGGAGCTGCCACTGACTGAAGGAGTCAGATAAAGTCATGCATGATGTTACTCTAGGCCTCATCAAACCTTCAGTCTTTACAGGCTTTCACTAACTTGGTCTCAGTCTGACCCATTGTACAAGGATGTGTGTCTCCCTTACACTGAACCTGAATCAATGGGGTGGGGTAGGCAGGGTTTTAAAGAGGGGAACATCTAGCATTTATCCCTTGGGCTGCAATGGACAGACAGGTATGCTGGGACTGTTGGAGAAGTGATGATTTTTTCTACAAGATTTAATTTAGGGGAAAGCTGAAATATTACTAAATCTTGAAAGCAAGAGATATTTTAAAAACTGGAAAGAAGCACTGAGATGTCCCAAGCATCAGGCTAGAAATTTTGCTTACATGTGGTGTCCTTTCCCACACCATTGCAAGATTTTTGGTACAGGAACTATTTCTTCCTGTGTTTCTGTACAGAGTCTGGCACATTCTGGACACGACTATGCAAATAAATAATAATAATAATAATTAATAATTAATAATAATGTGGGTATTTCATGAGGTAGTCTTCAATGGGAGTTTTGCCTAAGGAAACAAATGAGTAAGGACTTCAGGGCTTGCTTAAATGATGTCATTTCTGTTCATGAAAGTCTCTTTGAAATTTGTGGCAATATTGTATATGGCTCAATGGCAGAATCCGATTCATGTAAAAGTATATTTCTTACACATTATTTCAAAAGTATCTAAAATGTGTTTCATACTTCTGGTCTTTAAAATCAGGGCTCAAAGATTTTCAGTTACATATATCGGAGCCTGCATTAGGTAGTTTCCCAGCGGATAATGTATTTGTTTAAAAATGTTCCTTCTTCCCTCAGATTATGAACAAATATTTCTTTAGGTTTGCCCAAGGAAGCTTTAATATGGTCTGCTGACCCAATGCCATTTGTTATCTACAACCTCTGATAGATATCCCTTGTAATCCTATTATTAGTCTGTTTGATAAAATATTCAACCAAATTTATTGTTGAGTGAAGTAATAACATTAGTGTAATCTCTGCCTCTAATTAACTGAACTGCTAGACACCACTGTTTATTGCCAGAATTATAACACCAATATTTTGTGTGGGGAGGAGGGACTGATCTTACTCCACAGTTAAACAAGAAGTTATAAAGTACTGTGAGTGCAAGAAGTTTGCAGTTCTCTCAGTGTTTCATTATAAGATTCCCATGAATCATTTTCAATGACAGATAAAGTAGTTCCAAGATGCATTGTCATACATTTTTATAACCATGTGATTAATGTGAGCAGGTTTTATCCATAAGCATTGTATAGAAAGGTTCATAGCACAGAAAGATATTTAGAAGTAATAAGTATCTATCTGTTCATCTGGCTGTCTATCCTCATGTATGTGCCTTCCTCCGTTGGTACAGAAGTCTTCATAAAGATTATTCTTCTCTCCTTAGAATTTCCTTCTTCTCTTCTAGAACTTTGGTTTTTTAATCTGTCTTCATTCCCAACACAGAGACAAATCAACAATTATATCTGATAGTTTCATTAAATGTTTCTCTGCTTATTTATATTGCCTTCCTAGCTTCGGTGCTCTATTAATTCTTAAAGACATTTTACAAAGATTGATTAGATAATAATATAAAGATAATAAAGAGACAAGATGCTAATTTATCTTCTCAGTGATGCTATATTTTTGTGGGGCATGTTGCAACTGAAGTTGGCTTGTAGTCTGGACAGCTGTGAAGTTAAATTAGTAACTTTAAAATTCTGTTGTGATCATCCAGATATGTCACAAATTGTCACCTTCAGATTTAATACCACATAAGGTTGGGATTTTTCTGTTTGGTTGGTTGGTTTTTGGTATTCCATCAACAGAAGTGGAAAATTGTGAAATAAAATGAGGTCTTGTTTCAAACTCTAAATTGCCAGCTTCCAGCTATTGTAAGCGTGTAGTTTAATCTAATTTGCTTTTTATTTAAAAAATAATATTATTGCAAGTGATATTAACTGTCTCTCTGATGTATAATACATTATTGCTACTGGACAGTGCTGTTTAAAAAGTTTAATTATGTGGCAAAACCTATTGCTTGGATCAGCTTCCTTGGGGGCTTTGAAGTGTATTATATGTATATTCAAAAAAGAAAGAAAAGAAAAAAATATGTAACTTGTGTTGTTTTTGGCTTGTGATTTAAACATTGATCTGATGTATTTTAAAGAGAGTATTTCACATATATAGTCCCCAATCCTTCAGTGATTTATCTACATAAGTAGTTCCATTGGGATGGATTGTCACAGCACTTATCCATGCAGAGGAACAAAATTGAGTAAGGCCAGCCCTTAATCCCCTGCATGACCTTGCTCAGACTGTAATGACCCCTATGGGGTAGAGAACAGGAGCTCTCCCCATTGTGAGCAAGTAGGCAGGCAGAGAACAGAGGTGGTGAATGGTAGGAGCTGTAACTCTGCCCTTCCTACTCACAAATCCGCAGGGCATGGGAGGCGGGTGAAGCCCCACTTCAGGGAGGCTAGCCCCTTCTGCCCACCACCCAGGGGTGGCTCAACCGATTTTGCTGCCCCAAACAGTCGCCGCCGAATTGCTGCCGCCGCAACAGCAGCAGAGCTGCCGCCAAATTTCCGCCCCATTCTGAATGCCGCCTCAAGCACGTGCTTGGAAAGTTGGTGCCTGGAGCTGGCCCTGCCACCACCAACCCCAATCTATGGCTCAAGCCCCGAGACCCTCTGACCCCACTGCAGCTGGAGCCCCAAGACTGCCTGTCCCCCCCTGCAGCCAGAGCCCAAACCCCCCTGCTTCCCCTTTGTGGCCGAAGCCCCACCCCTGGACATGGCCAGAGGAGCTTCGGGCCAGCCAGAGCCCTAAGTCCACTCCAACCTGCTTGGAGGAGACCCGGGTTGGCCGCAACTGCCACAGCCGTACCTCCCCTCTGCAGAGCCAAGCCACCCCGCAGAAAAATTCAAAGAAGAAGAAGAAGAACCTGAGCTATGGATATGCCCGTGGAGTCCGGGGAGATTGCTAATGAACCCAGGAAGCTGAGTAGCACATACCATCTTCTAAGCTGCCCCGGAACCTGCATGGGGCATAATAAAAAGCAAAAATTTCCCCTGCCAAACGCACAACAGGGTCCGGTGGCAGCAGCTATGCTAGAGGAGGCTGAGCCTCCTCCAGCCTATTATACCCACCGCCCATGCAGCAGGGACAGCGGAACTGGGAGTGCCAAGGTGGCTAGCACCTCTGAAATGCAAATATTGGGGGGCTCCACCCCTGCATAAACTCAAAGGGGCTGGAGTGGCTGCCACAGGGCCTGCGAAGGAGAGACCCAGGGTTCCTCCCTGTTTCCAGGCCCTGGGAGGGGTTGGAATGGGCCTGGGAGTAGGTAGGAACCCCTGGGACTGTCCTTCACAGGCTAGTTCTGAAGGTCCCCCTTGCAGAGTTTAAGTACCACCCCACCCTCTCCCAGGAGCTTCCACCCCCGCTGCTGATCAGAGTAGCTGTTGCAGTGCAGAATAAAATGCTTCACACAAAAGGGTGAGGTAATGTATTCTTCCTGCCCACATGCACACAGAAGAACAGGAGAGCAGGAAAGAACTGTGGCTCTCGTTTCAGGTTTGGGTCCTAAAAAATAGTTATATAAAACTAAATAGCATGCATAGTGCATGCTGGGTGAGCAAAATGCTTAATGAAAATCCACAGAAACATTTATTTTGACTGTCCAGCAGCTTTATTTTTCTTTGCTGTTTTAGGTTATTAATCATCTAAAGCAAGTAAATCAGACTCTGTACTTATTGTTTACCAAATGTGTGTTTTAAAAATGAAAGGTATTTTGAATTCTATTCATTTTTTGCAGTCCTATGTGAGAATATGCACATTTCATAACAGAAACAATATAAATCCTTTGAAACAAGGATCTGTTTTTTCCAGGTGTCACTATCCAAATATTTTACTGCCTATTAAGAGATGGACAAACATGGCCTCCTTTGAAATCCTACTGAAGTCTGTACTAGCTCATCTGCTTGCAGGATTTGGGCCTAGAGTTGACTTGTTCAAACCTTTACTCGAAGGATCCACCCATGTGGGAAGGCACTAAGATAGCACTGCAATGTACACTATATAGACAGGGAGGAAGGAACAGAAGTAAATGAAATATATCAATAATGGTAATGATAATAATTGCAATAACATTTTTGGAGCTTTTTATTAAAAAAAGTGCATGACATTTTTAAAAGAAAATAATAAGGGTCTATTCTATGCTCAAACATTTTGTTTTTAATTAAGTGTGTGTGTAAGTGTAAGAGGGTTGTATTTTCCACAAGTTCTAAGGATTATATACATAGATGTAATCTCACTGATTCTTTTAAATTTTCTGGACATCTTGTTAAGGCCTCAGTTGTCCTGCTCCAATAGTAATGAGTGGGTATTTTAATGGGAGTAGGAGCAGATCCCAAGTCTTGAGGTATAGAATATTGTCATGGAAATTCTCTTCTAAAATAGCCTCAAAAAAAACATAAAGGCTTCATAAAACAAAGCGTTCTAAACAACACTTGGATACTACTTTCAATATAATGTCTTCACCAGTGAAGATTTTTAACAGATGATTTTAACATGTGTTCATCAAATAAATTGTGTTCCTAGTTAAAATGAATCAATGCACCACCATGTCAAATATTGACTGTTACTTCATCAGCACAATAGGAGACCCAACAATTACAGGGCGGGGGAAATCAATCAAGAGAACAAATGCTAGAGTTTATGGAATGTTGCAACAAAATTGACCCCACCTATTCAAGGTCTACATTTCATTTATATATTAAAGTTACAGTATTCTGAGGTAGAGAACCAATTTTTCATCACGGTTACACCAGTGTAAATCTATATTTTATTTGTAGAGGTTCTTATACGATGCCACTCCTCAGGATATCTGAGGCCCAGTTTATTAAAGGTATTTAGGTGCCTAAAAATATTGAAGATCTGCTCCAGAATGCCTATAGAAACTCTACTGAAGTGAATACAGCTAATTCATATATATAGGAATCTTTCTCTTCCTTTAGGCGTACAATTCCATACTCTTAGTCTCTGTCTGTTTTTAGCTGTATTGCCCCTTGGCTTACATAAATGATAGTAATCTTATAGTTAACTGAGTTTTTGGCCTGCTTATACATACACTGATGAGTTCAGGCTTATAGGTAGCAAATGAGTCAGATAGGATTGAAAACAGAACCAATGGTGACAAGCAGAAATGATCCACCTTATCACTTTTAGCCCAGGTATTAGAGTGCTCATCTGGGATATGGGAGAAAAGTTCAACTCCCCACTCCCAGGCTAAGGGGGAGAAAGGAGACCGCACTTTCAATCCTACTTCTCAGGAAGGTGCTGTAATCATTGGCCTATGGGATATTCTTATCTGAGCCTCCCTCATTCTTTACTGTTCTACTGTGGATAAATAAAGAGTGATAGGACAGAGAAAGAGTGTGTGGGAATGAGTCTGTAGACCAGCGTATGGGGCACCCATGTGGGGGCAGGAGACCCACGGTCAAGTCTCCTGGCTCCATATCCAGATGAGTACTCTTACCATTAGGATCAAAGTTATAAGGTGGGCACCTCTGCTTCCTTGTCAAGTGATGCAGGCACCTAACTAATTCACACAAGAAACTACATAAGCACTTAAGCTAGGACAGGGGTTCCTACATATAATCTGCTAGCAGAGCGAGGCACGTCTCTGTAGCCAGGACTTAGGTGTCTATATTTGAGAAAGGAGAAAGGTTTAGCACATCAGCATCTTCCATTGGCTAGCTTATGATGGGGAACTGCCTAACCTGCTGTCTTTTATGGATCTCATTCTTATGTGTCCATTCATTGTGTAGGGAGCCTAAGCAACTAACACAGGCTTTGTGGATCACAGTGTTATTCTGTAGGTGCTGTGACACTCAACGCTGCAGTGCCTAAATCCCTTAATGGATTGCACCTTGCTGCGTGTCTGAGCTAACGACTAAATAACAGGCTCAACTGAAATGATTTAATCTAAGATTATGAATCAGAGATTAGCACAGCACTATACAGAGTACAGAAATAAATAGATACTTTATCACCCTTTATTGTCAGACTAAGAGCTGGATATATGTTTGTCCTGCATCTAGAAGGGAGGTGCAGTGTTCATTGCCCTAAGGTTTCCTATCACTATCATTATATGGGGTTTCAGGCAAAGGAAACCTAGTTGCCAAGAATATTCTCCCAGAAACACAGGTTGTGATGTCATTTCTACACAGTCTCGGTTTACCCGACTCATGTGAGAAGGCACAATTATTTACAGCTGAGAGGACTAACAAATCTTAATATCTCTCAGTGGGTCTTTCTTACCCCACAATCATTCTTCCATGTTGATTTCTCCAACAGAAAACATGTGCTTTAACAATCATCACTTGTTGGTTTCCCTCGTCTATATAAGCTTATGTCAGCATTATTATACTTGTATGCATAATGAATAAATTCCTAAATAGGGTTACTTTTTGATTGAGACCAGTGTTTTAGGCCTTAGAATTCATACATACTCTTTGTTGAAGATAAAGATTCTAAAGAAAAGTAAATATATTTTCATCAAATATATTGAAAGAAAATAACTAAAGTTATTACTGTTTCCTAACAGGTACTAACAACCATCAGTAGCCTAGATGTTTTTGCTGTTTATACTTTTGTTGTTTTTCTCTGAAGCCTGTGGCAATTTTAAAAATGCATTGGTTTATAAACCCCTCTGGAGGGGAACAGTTCTGAATCTAATAATATGATGCAGCTGATGCCATCACCCTGCAGTGTATATGTATGAATAGGATTACATGAACAAGTAACTTGTTCTGATCTCACTTTCCAATGGATGTAACTCCATTGACATCATTGAAGCTACTCCTGATTTACACCTGTTTGAGGAGAATCAGGTTCAACATCTCTTGGGACTCTCCATACTGTCACTAATAGATAGACACACCTGTGAATTGTTTAAACCAGACATCAAGCTGCAATGTCTCCAGTCTGACAAATCTGATTATCAGTCACTGACATGAAAAATGTTCATACCACTTTTACTATCTGTTCCAGCACAATCTTCCTATACCTTTACAGTAATGAAAATATTTTCCAGTAATATAAAACATGCTCCAATTTATTACAAATAATTAAATACAATATTAGGGGAAAGAAAGTGCAATTTTAGTATTCAAACAAACAATATACTCTGTTTTCCATCCCTTCCTTACTGTTGAATTGATGCATATAAACTAGTGACTTTTCCATTTCGAGAGAAACATTGTCTAATTTTCCATTAGATAAGCTGAGGTTATCTGTAAAGTCAGAAGTATTCAATATAAAGGATTAACATTCACAAAGTTTCACATACACTTTGAGAATCTCATTTATTTACTTTAAGTAATTTAGGTAACTGAAAAGCTGAGGCTGAAATGTGAACATGAATCTCTGAAGTTAAAACAGATTACTGTGTATTGCAAGTCCTCTGTTGGCAAGGAAACTGGCCCTGTTCCACTGGAAAAAGGAAAATAATGCCAGTTCCTTGGGGGACCAGGAGATGCTTTTCTGCTGAAGCCCCAGACATTGGAACAATGAGCCTGAATCTTGTTCAATTTCACTTGCATTTGGAAGGATCCACCCCCAAGACCCATCATGGTGACTTCATATAGCTAAACCTTTCTTGCAAATTTCCTTGATGCTTCTGCTTGAGGGAACCTCCAGACTTTTTCAATTTTTCTGAAGGGGAATTGAGTTTTCTAAAACAGTGGTTCTCAACCAGGTGTATCCATATGCCTGGGGATACGTAGAGGTCTTCCAGAGGGTACATTAACTCATCTAGATATTTTCCCAGTTTTACAAAAGGATACATAAAAAGTACTAGCGACGTCAATACAAACTAAAATTTCATACAGACAATGATTTGTTTATACTTCTCTATGTACTATACACTGCAATGTAAGTACAATATTCATATTCCAATTGATTTATTTCATAATTATATGGTAAAAATGAGAAAGCAAGCAATTTTCCAGTAATAGTGTGCTGTGACACTTTCATATTTTTATGTCTCATTTTGTAAGCAAGTAGTTTTTAAGTGAGGTAAAACTTGGGGTACGCAAGACAAATCAGAGTCCTGAAAGGGATACAGTAGTCTGGAAAGGTTGAGAAACAGTGTTCTAAAATATATGCATTGGATATTTGGCCTGTGACAATCCCTGTTTGCTGATATCTCTGACATATTTTCTAGTGTCAGTAGCTGTGAGGAGCCCCTAATCCACAAAAATTACCAAATATAAATCAGTATGTCTGAAAATTCTTAGTATTTGGGAATAAGGGGACCAATTTTGTGCTCTATATTTTTCCCTGTGCACCACTCTGAGACTTGGCACAGCAGACAATCTGGGTGAATGTGATTTAGGTGTTGGGGATAGTTTTAGGCAAGCCCTAAACCTCCTTCCTTTAATAATGTAGGGTTATTCCTGCTAACATGATAGTAAGTAGGAAAAAGGTTTGTTATATTCCTTATTTTTGGTATTAAGCATTATTATTTCTAGTAGTTTCTTACCACTTGTAAAATAACTTGCAAAAGTACTATACCAAGAATCTTGAGTAGCCCAAACAAAACATTAAGGCCAATTTTTTCATTAGTGATTGTGGGTATCTCAAATTTTTGAGTGCCCAATCTGAGATACCTAAAAGTAGCCTGATTTTCAGAAAATGCTGAGCACCTATATTGCAAAAAATCAGGCAGTGATGCTCAAAAATCTTTAAGGCAGTAATGCTCAACCAGTGGTACACGTACCTCTGGGGGTATGCAGAGGTCTTCTCGGGGGTACATCAACTCCTCTTGATATTTGCCTAGTTTTACAACAGAATACATAAAAAGCACTAGCAAAGTCAGTACAAGCTAAAATATACAAACAAAATGAGAAAGTAAGCAATATTTGAGTAATAGTGTGCTCTGACACTTTTGTATTTATGTGTCTGATTTTGTAACTAAGTGTTTTTTTAAGTCAGGTGAAACTTGGGGGTACACAAGAAAAATCAGACTCCTGAAAGGGATAGTCTGGAAAGGTTGAGAAACACTGCTTTAAAGTGTCACATACTGGGCATCCTAAAAGTTGTCACCCAAAATCTACAGTCACTTTTAAAAAAGGGCCTAAAGGATTATTATTTAAAAGATACTATAGTAGAGGCTCCCGAGAAAGAGAGACATCTAGATACTTGTTTCTTATTGGTGGATAACAAACCTGTTTAAAAAGGTAAGATAGCTCAATTCATTGCAGGATGAACCATCTTTACATTTTGTTGTTCTACTCCTTTCCATATAGAGAGAATATTTGACTTAGTTAGCTTAGAGTTTGGGAAATAAATGGGTGGGTAGATGAAGTTGAAAAGTCTGTTCTGATGTTGTGATAAATGAAGGAGCGGTAGCTTCCTTTTATGGACACTCAGCCAGCCAATAGCTATAAAATCCCTCTTAGCTGTTCTTTAATTGCTCTACTTCTAAAGGGTTAAAAAGTTTCACTGCTATGCATAGGTTAAAGGAAGTGAGTGGGCACCTGGCCAAAAGAGCCAATGGGAAGGCTAGAACTTTTTTAAAATTGAAACAAAGACTCCCCTTCTGTTTGTCTGTTGATGTTCTCTGGGGAGAGGCACACAGGGCAGAGACTATGCTGTAAAATGCTTGGGGCCAGGTATGAAAACATTATCAAAATCATACCTAAAAACTACTCATTTACAACCCCAGATATGCAAGTAAATCAGGAAATGTCTAGGAAGACACATTTAGATTTATCCCTTTTGTTTCTTTATGGCTTGTGGACTCCTTTGTGCTAACCCCAGGTGCTTTTGTTTTGCTTGTAACATTTAAGCTGGACCTCAAGAAACTATTCTTGATGCTTAATCATTGTAATTGATCTTTTTAAAACTAGCAATAGCCTAAGTTCCCAAATATATTTTCTTCCTTTTGTTTTTTTAACAAAAATTACCTTTTTAAGAACGTTGAATTTTTGTGTCCTAAGAGTTTTGTGCACGTTATTTAATTAGCTGGTGGCAACAGCTGATTTCCTTTGTTTTTCTTTCTCGGCTTTTCCCTGGAGGAGGGGTGTATAAGGGCTTGAGGGTACCCACAGGAAGGAATTCCCAAGTAATATATTCCCAAGTGTGCCTTCCTAAGTTCTCAAACGGGTTTTGCACTTGGATGGTGGCAGCATCTACCCATCCAAGGTCAGAGAAAAGCTGTAACCTTGGGAGTTTAATACAAGCCTGGAGTGGCCAGTATTAATTTTTAGAATCCTTTCAGGCCCCCACCTTCTGCCCTCGAAGTGCCAGGGTGGGGAATCAGCCTTGACACAGATAAACATCAAAAAGTAAAGACCACAAATTTTCTTCACTGTAGTTTCGGTCCCACATACAAGTTAGGGAAAACGTGGCACTCCACATGTCAAGTGAAATACAGAAAGTTCAATTAAATATAATTTGTGTTGAGTTAGTTTTCCTTTGATTAACTCTGAGGTGTCTCATTTCACAAGCCTTGATGCTTTAAAATCATGTTTATAAGAAGTTTTGACAGAAGACGAAGAGTCATTTCTTCCATATGTAAAATATTTATATCAATTCAAGCTCCTCACACTATTTTCCTGGTGTGGAGAAAACATAAAATTGTCCCTATGACAAAAGATATTCATACTATTAAATGCGCTATTGTTGTTCATTTTGTTTATGCCACATAGCAGAGATGGATATTTTATCTGGCCTAGCCAACAACTGGATGTTTTTTTAGGAATACACAGTGTGAGGGCCTGAGTTTGATCTCTCCTTTGCCAATGTAAAAGTCTGATTCTTCAAATGGATTTATTACTGTATGCAGCATCATGGACTTTGCATTAGTCCTGCACAGACCCAGATATAGTATCAAGGCCTAAAATTCGAATAACACATTTTAAATCGGTTTATTCCAAATTAAGTTTAATATAAGTGAGATCAAAATGAGGCTCTTACATTACTCCACCCTATCCTACTCAATTCAGCATGCACTGAAATAAATAGTGTCTAGCTTTATTTACTGTTCTGATTTTAAATATATATTCATATTTCATACTCCTTTCTCCCTGCTATCATCATGTGATTCAGAATAAATTAATATTTGTTTTATGATCCAGATCAATTGGTGGAGCATAAAAATAAGAAATGTATTAAAACTGTGAGTTAACTGTACTCAGCTGAACAGAAAGGGAAAACTTTTGTAGGATCAATTAACAGTTGCCCTTTAAGTTCAAGTGTTTTGGCATGAGCCAACTCTCAAAGGTGCAGAGGTGAATGCTTATTTGTAACAAAATAGCGGGCACTATTTCTTAGTAAGTATAATTTTATATTCATAGCATCATGCTTTATTAATGCATATGTTGTAAGAAACTTCTACATTGATTATGTAATACCATGACCCAGTACGCTCTCCAGTTTCAATGAGCCTACATATGAAATAACTTGCTTTTATATTTCTGCATGTCATTTTCTAAATGATATTTGCATACTTTAGTAAGAATAATATTACTAAAAATCATATTATTGTACATACATAGATTTATCTGAGTGTGTCTATGATCTGCTTATTGTTGGTACTTGTAGAAATGCTAACCAGGTAGTATACATGTTACTCGTTTGAAAATCATGGAAATAAGGAACTTGATCATTAAAATGGAACAATTCCTTTATCCCCCTGGATGAAAAGAATGATTTAGGTATTCTGTGAAATGAAAAGGGAAAGAAACATCTTTAAAGAAGCAATATAACAAGCAATGATGACAATCTGTGATTTTTGTATAGGTCAAGTTGTTTCCTAGGGCTGGCAATAACATGAATAAATTAGATAGCTTTTTGCTTTGCAGCCTAGCTATCAGAGAGAACTTTCATTCTAAAACCTCCATTCTCTGATATATTTCCAGCTTCTCTGTCAATGAAACAACAGAGATGCATATATCAGAGAGTAGGCAATGAGTGTTTTAATTAAAATGACTTCTTGGGTCACATTCAGTTAGGTGTACAAGGAGTTAGAAATGGATAAATCACAACACCCATTAGAGAACATCAAGAGGTCAGAACCTATGATAAGGTTATCATTAGATACTATGTAGTGAAACAGTACTGAACCTGAACCTGTGAAACAGTACTCAACCTGCTTTTCTGTCACACTGTGCCTTCAGGAGCAATAACTCTTGTTCATTCATTTGACTGAAACAAGACAAAAACATCTGAGCTAAGTAATGACCTTGGTGCAATATCTTGCAATGGTGCTTATCACCGCTTTATTACCTTTAGATGTTGTCATAAATATAAAGGGAAGGGTAAACACCTTTAAAATCCTTCCTGGCCAAAGGAAAAATCCTTTCGTCTGTAAAGAGTTAAGAAGCTAGGATAACCTCGCTGGCACCTGACCAAAATGACCAATGAGGAGACAAGATACTTTCAAAAGCTGGGAGGAGGGAGAAAAACAAAGGGTCTGTGTCTGTCTGTATGATGCTTTTGCTGGGGTCAGAACAGGAATGGAGTCTTAGAACTTAGTAAGTAATTTAGCTAGATATGCGTTAAATTATGATTTCTTTAAATGGCTGAGAAATTAAGTTGTGCTGAATAGAATGAATATTCCTGTGTGGCTTTTTGTAACTTAAGGTTTTTCCTAGAGGGATTCTCTATGTTTTGAATCTCATTACCCTGTAAGGTATTTACCATCCTGATTTTACAGAGGTGATTCTTTTTACTGTTTCTACTATTAAAATATTTCTTTTCAAGAACTGAATGCTTTTTTCATTGTTCTAAGATCCAAGGTTTGGGTCTGTGGTCATCTGTGCCAATTGGTGAGGATTTTTACCAAACCTTCCCCAGGAAGTGGGGTGCAAGGGTTGGGAGGATTTTGGGGGGAAAGACATTTCCAAACAACGTTTTCCCAATAAACCCAGATAAACGTTTGGTGGTGGCAGTGGAAGTTCAAGCGCAAAGGGTGAAATAGTTTGTATCTTGGGAAAGTTTTAACCTAGGCTGATAAAAGTAAGCTTAGGAGGTTTTCATGCAGGTCCCCACATCTGTACCCTAGAGTTCAGAGTGGTGAAGGAACCTTGACAGATGTCCACTGGAAATGCTAATATTTTGGGGAGAATGCAGATCATCAGCAACATACCAATATATCCTTACACTTCAGAAAGCACACAATATACACACATTGTGAAGTTCAAAATCCAGTATACATGTTGGAAACCCTGCAGCAAAGATTTCTTAGTGCAATAACTTCCTTCACATCCAAAATCCACAAGCAGAGGTGAACTGTTTTTTTTTTTTTTAAAAATCTCAGAGAAATACCTCAATCAAACCTCAGTTCTGTTTTAATTTCAGTTTTTATTGATTTCAATAACAAAGTCTAAGGATTCAAAAAGGCAATTAAAGGAATTGGGCTTGATTCTCCAGGCACACTGGGACCCAGATTCTACAATGGACTCCACACAGGCAGACCCTTGTTAGCCTACATTGATCCCCATTGGCTGGACATGAGCAGAGTCCCTTCCAGTATCAGCATCTGTGTAAAGCACTACTGTTAAAGACGACCTACAAAATCAGGGCCCTTTGTTAGCTTTTTGTATCTGGGAAATGAATTGTGAGGGAGGATTGCTGAATGGAATGGGCAGGGCCATCTGTTTGCCAGAAGCTGGGAATGGGCAGCAAGTGATGGATCATTTGATGATTACCTGTTCTGTTCATTCCTTCTGGGGCACCTGGCATTGGCCACCATCAGAAGACAGGATAGTGGACTAGATGGACCCTTAGTCTGACCCAGTATGGCCATTCCTGTGATCTTAATTTCTTATGTAATTTAGAAATCCGAACTTTCTCCCTCACTGTATGTGCCTTATACATATCCATTTCTATTGAATACTAAAGCAATCCCATGGCCACCTATGACTTCACTGGGGGACCTTGTTGGGTCTAACTTCACTGGAGTAAGAAGAAGGCTTAGTTCACCTATAGGTTCTGCTTTTAAGTATAAAAGCTTCATTTTGAGTAGCTCAGGGAGAGACAGAGTTAGCAGAAGTTTTGTCTAGAGAAGAAATCCACAGAAGCAATGTTCCTTATAAGAGTTTTCTCATCCCCCCCAGGAGAGGAACTTATTTATGGCTTAAAAAAATCTATGACTTTTAAAGGGGTATTATATTTTTCATGGTTTGGGACATTTTATACAAATTAAATGCTTCAGCAAAAACTCTTACCCTAATTTAAACTGTGACAAGATGCAATTCATTTAAGTCAATAGATTCCCATTGAATGCAACAGTGTTGGATTAGGCCTTAAATGTGTATAATTCAAAGCAACATATATTATGCTATATAGTTAACCAATTGAACTGCCATGTTTATAATATATTTTCCTTTAGCTGTGTATGACATGTCAATGTTGAAAGAATGGTTTGAGGGACCTCAGGAGAATAAGTTAACACTCATTAGAGTACAACTGTAAATTACCCACACACTAGACGTTTGACTTTTTTCAAAAAAATGTCCATATAGGGAGTCTCAATACCTGCCTGTTTTCATTAATGTGTATTGTCATGGCTTGTAAACTCAATGATGGACATGAGGTGCTAGTTTAACATGTCTTTGCTTGACCCAGTCCCTCTTAAAAATCTCTTGAGCTGGGCATCCTTCAGGAAAGCATCATTTTAACTTTCATGAATAAAAAAAGGTAGTAATTAAGACAACTAATTAAGAACCCTCCCTAGCTATATATATACCTTGTTGTAATATATACACTACACTGAAATACTGCCACCTTGTGCTGCTTTAGATGGATAACTAGATGTGTCAAATTTAGCGGATTTGCTTCACTAGACGTTCCTGAAAACACTTTACTTGCAATCGACATTCACGTGCAGCCCTCTAACTGTGTTTTAAAGTGTAGATTAATCCAAAATTTCAAAGCAAAACTACCGAGTTTTTTTTTCCTCTTTCATACTGAAATTGGGGAAAACTGTGAAAAATGATAGAATTTCAATTCAGACCCATAAATCTGTTGAGTGTTCTTTGAACCTGGTTTGCTTGGAAGGTGCGTGAACCTGAGTGAACTTGTTGCTGATCTGAGACTTTTTAATGAAATGGAAAATCAAACAAGTTTCAAATTGTTGTGTTTTTTTCTTACTGCAATCATTTGATTCTTCCCTCGGCATAACATGCCCCTTCCCTATATAATAAAGGTAACAACCTAATATAAGCAGAGCCAAATTAAATCAAACCATACCCTAGACACACTCCAGAATAGGGTCTCCACCTAACTATCCCCCAGCAGAGGATAAACAGGTGGTGGCAGCCCTCCTCCCCTGAGCAGTGCAGCATGGAACCCTTAGAGCATAAGGTCTACTGTGCTTTGGAGGTGGTCGTAAGATCAGGTAGATTCCTCCCAAGGTTGTAGTGGTAGCAGCTATCTCTCTGCTGGAGAGTGTTTATATACTCAGGCAGTGATTATTACATCAGCTGTGCCACTGGCCGCCGCTTCCTGCAGCTCCCATTGGCAACTGCACTCTCATGAATACAGGATAGGGCTCTCTCTATTTCTTTCTCATCACTTTTAACCATGTTGTCATATGTGCAACACTCCACACCTGAGTAGTGAAGCATTAAGCCCGCAATGTGAAAATTACCAATTCTTGATGCAGAATGCAGTAAAATGTTGGCTGTCACTCTGCCATACGGAAAGTCTTTAACTATCAGACAATTATGAATCAAGAATATTAAACTCCAAGAGGTAGGAAAAATCTTTTTACATATGTACTTTAGATGAGAGTGCTAAAACTGCTTTTACAGATTCTAGAGCCTTTGCAGAACTAGTGATGATGGAGTTTGTTGCAAGACCGTGTTGAAGTGCCATTCAGGAAGAATACTGCCAGAGTATGAACAATTTCCACAGCTGGAGGAAATCAGCATAGCTCCACTCAAAACTATGGGATGGCATAAATATTTTGTAACATTTTTATCTGTGTGTTCCTGTCCATGAGGAATATGGTACAATGTGTTGCCATGACCAGCATGGCACTGATGAAGTCATCAAGGCATACAGAGAGTACTGATTGACTGGTCCCAGAGATGTCACTAGCTGACCTTAGAATGAACCCAGAAAATGAAGTCAATAGAGCTATGCATACTGTTGCCCCTCAGTTGCGCAATAACAGATGTTGGGGCCTTGCAAGTTCGTTTCCTGTTGCAGGAGAAATCTATTATGCAGATTTTGGGTATTTTCTTCATGCAACTTGTTTGTTTTCCACCATATACTCCAATCCTTGAACAGAGATGTCCATGACATGCTTTTATCCAGCTTCAGGGGAAAATGCTATGGCCTATGTATACAGGAGGTCAGACTGGATGATCATAATGTTTCTTTCTTGCCCTAGAGTATATGACTTTATAAGAGATGATCACAAACAGCATACATGCAACATCTTCCAAGAATCCAAGGCAAAACATCAATGTTCAGTTCCCAGGGTGCAACACTGCCTCAAGAACTGACTATGGTTAGAGAGATTAATACAGAGAGCAAAGTCCCTTGCTGCTTACCACGGATCTCCAAAAAGAAACTGCATTACAAAACTAGCAATGCAGCTACACTTGAAACACTGAACAGTGATCACACTCTAAAGGAAAAGAACCTCACTATATAAATGACCCCATCTGGTGACTTTCACCACAATTTATACCAGCTGATGATCCAGCCCATAATATATTTGGACTTGCAGAAATTAGTTTTTCAGTACAAATAACTCTCATGTATTCCAAGATACCCATGGTCTCCTCCTGTTCAGTCCCAGGAGGTAGCAGAGCTATAGGATCTAAACTTCTAATGTAGAAAACTAGGTATCACAGTGAACCAGCCAAAAATAATTTTGCTTATAAAGAGACTGTTATATAACTGTGTGGATGAATGTATTCACCTTTATTTTATCATAAACTTTTATATGCATTTTTTGTATAATAAGCTTGTGAAATATATTTTGTGACCCTTAGCGACTCTGCTTTATGCCAGTGTATCTCTCCAGCAGTGCAAAGTCGACTATCACTGATTTAAATCAACAAGATTTTTATTTATCAGGCACTGCTTGTTGGCGCTCATCACAGCAACCATTAAGATGCACTTAAGTCTCCGCATTGTTAGTCAGGCTTTCTACTATGATTACTTAGTTCGCCATTATGCAAGTTAGGAAAAACAGCAGATTAAATAGCCTATAATATTTTCATTGTGTAAAATATGAAACAATAATTGATGTGGCACAGTGTGTTGAACATTTCCCCCAGACCAAGAGGTTTGATGTGCTATTATGCTCAAAATTTCAGGTATTCCTTTATTAACGTGCATGGATATTCCCAATGCTGTTGGATCCCTTCCATATTAACAATGACAAAATCAAAGAATGTTCCTGGTGAAGGTGATTATTCAAATAATTCTCTACTAAACTTCAAACTTAATGTAAAGGGTATTTTTTTTACTTATAAGAATCTATTGGGTTATAAAATCAATGTTTCAGGTGATCTCTGGCCTTTTCTTTACATCCTACTGGATTGTTGTAAGTAACTCTTGTTCATTTGGTTTAACATTTGAGAGAGAATTACTGGAGATGAATAATTATTTTTGGAGGCAGTGGAGGGAGGATGGGTGGTTTATAGCAGCAACATTCTGTACACTGAAGCGAGGTATATTAACATGGGAACCAGACTGCAGATTACAGTGGTTGAGGCGAGAGATGATGAAGGTCTGGACAAGGGTCATAGTGGAGGGCTACAGAGACGAAAATATTTTTAGAGATAATGTTAAGGAAGAAATTAGAGAATTTGGTAAGAGGATGGATATGCAGAAGAAACTTGGTAAGTGTGCAGCAGTTCCCTTCTGTTCCTTTATATGACAATTTGGGGAATCTGTTAAGTACAATTTTTGAATTCTGTTTGATATTAAGGACTCTGTGCATTTGTTTCCACTCTGTTTTGAATGTGGGTTTTGTTTACCTTCTCTGCTGTCCTTTTACATGCCTGTTGAACTGAAAATCCAAAGGGTGGTGATAAGGGGCTAACAATAAGAGGTTGTTAAATCTTGATAGTCTTCTGTTTACATGGTAGCATCCTTGAAAAAAAGAAGGCGATAAGACCAAAACACCAATCTGCCCAGGTAGGCTGGTAACTAGGCAACTGATCATCTGCTGTTGAACTTTAATCACCTGGATGAGGTAGATCAGGAAGGTAGGGTTACCATATGTCTGGGTTTTCCTGGACATGACCTCTTTTTTGGTAGGTGTCAGAGTAGCAGCCGTGTTAGTCTGTATTCGCAAAAAGAAAAAGGAGTACTGTTGGCACCTTAGAGACTAACAAATTTATTTAAGCATAAGCTTTGAGCTGTAGCTCAAGGAAGCTTATGCCTAAATAAATTAGTTAGTCTCTAAGGTGCCACAAGTACTCCTTTTCTTTTTGGTAGTCCACTCTACTTCTAGGTGAAATTTTGAAATAAGAGTCAAAATCCAGGGTTTTTGCAGAGTAGAGTATATACAGTTTACTGCTGGGTTCCTGCACCTTCCTCTATGCCTTCTTGTATTTTTATCTGGTACTAGTCACTGCTCAGAGACAGGATTCCGTGGTAGATGGTTCTGAGCCAGTGTGGAAATTCCAAAGTTTCTGAGTATTAATATGCACAAACAGGAGATAGAGTGCATGATCCTTACCTTTTGCCTGGCACTTATATTCTGATCAGTCTGCACCTATCCTGTGCTAGATCAAGCCCAAGCTTTGACATTTTGAATTGTAACAATGCAGAAGTAAACAAATAGATTTATAAGTATGGTCTAATAAAACTAAATTAACTATCCTGACTAAGGTCAGGACACTTTTCTGACTTTGACATTTCCTAAACTTTTTTTTTTTGGTTCTGTAAACTTCCATAATCATGTTCCTACCCATTAGCTTAAAAAAAAAATCACACAATTTAAACAAGAAGACTATCAAGCAGTTGTAAAAAAGTCAATTTATGGTATCTGATCAACACGTAAAAAGCAGAAAGCTTCAAATACAGAGCATACCCATCTCTGAAGATTACTAAATCACTTTTCTGCAGCATCCCAAATTTGCATAACATATATTCCAGCTACGTATGCCCTGTTATGACAGGACAATACAATAATGACAACATTGGTTTCAACTCCGAAGCTGTCACACAGTTGTCACTCAGGCAAAACTGTCATTGACTTCTTTGGTAGTTTTGCCTGAAAACTTCAATAGATATGCGGACAGAGTTGGCAACGGGGTTAGTTGCAGGGATTGGTTCCTGAGTTAGTGTTTCTGTTGTGTGGTGTCTAGTTGCTGATGATTATTTGCTTCAGGTTGAGGGGCTGTCTGTAAGCGATGACTGGCCTGTCTCCCAAGGTCTGGGAGAGTGAGGGATCATCCTCCAGGATAGGTTGTAGATCCTTGATGATGCGCTGGAGAGGTTGTAGATGGGGGCTGAAGGTGATGGCTAGTGGCGTTCTGTTACTTTCTTTGTTGGGCCTGTCCTGTAGTAGGTGACTTCTGGGTACCCTTCTGGCTCTGTCAGTCTGTTTCCTCACTTCCCCAGTTAGGTATTGTAGATACAACTGCATTTGCTGCAATCCCTCAGAAAGAGACAAACAGCTACAGGATCTCTATCAAGTGTTCTTAAAACTATAGTCACCTACTACCATACGCGCCAACTACCATAGGCACTGGCAGCTCACCTCCACCTCCTCCCCTGAGTTAGCCACCGCATCCTGCTTCTCTCCCTGGCTCCCAGCGCTTACTCAGCGAAACAATTGTTTCACGGCGGCAAGTGCTGGGAGGGAGGGGGAAGGAGGGGGAATGTGGCGTGCTCAGGGGAGGAGGAGGGGCCAGGATGGGGATTTGGGGAGAGGTCCAATAGGGGCATGGAGGGAGCAGAGTTGGGGCGGGGACTTTGGGAAAGGAGTTGGAATGGGGGTGGGGCAGGGGTGGAGTCGGGGTCGGGCCAGGACTGGGGGAGCATAAGTACCCACCAGTGCTAGGAAAAGTTGGCACCTGTGCCTACTACAGGACAGGGCAACACAACAGAAACACTAGCCCAGGAAGCAATCCCTGCAGCCACCCCAGATGCCAATTCTGTCCACATATCTATCCAAGGGATACCATCATAGGACCTAACCACATCAGTCACGCCATCAGGGGCTCATTCATCTGCACATCTACCAATGTGATATATGCCATCATGTGCCAGCAATGCCCCTCTGCCATGTACATTGGCCAAACTGGACAATCTCTATGCAAAAGAATAAATGGACACAAATCGGACATCAAAGAATTGTAACATTAAAAAAACAGTAGGAGAGCACTTCAATCTTCCTGGACACTCAATAACAGACTTAAAAGTGGCCATTCTTCAACCGAAAAACTTCAAAAACAGACTTCAATGTGAAACTGAAGAACTGGAATTAATTATGACTAGAAATACTAGAAATGTATTGCTGACAAGAAATAATGAGCAATTTGTTGAAGGATAGAATAATTGGTCACCCCCTAGAGGTTACTATGATGACCCACTAGGAGTCACTATGAGTTATGTGCTTTGTTTAAATTACCCATAAATATTAAACAAAAGAATATACTTTGGAGCTTTTCTTTGGGCAAGGACCTGAGTAAACTCCCCAGCCCATGGATGGAAGGCGGATCCATGAAAGTCCTGCTGTTGATCACTTGAAACCATTACAGACTTTAGGTAACTGTAATATTTGGGGTGCTCTGAACCTATTGCTATAGCGTGTGTGTATATATGTGTGTGTGCACGTGTGTGTGTGCTTGAGACCCAATAAAAGTCGTTTTAGGTAAAAGCACTCTGGTTTGTATCAATCATTTATCAGATGGGGGAGCTGTGTCCCCATTGATTTCTTCCTGACATTGCATGTAAGTTACCACAACTTTGGGTTCAGAAAACCCTGGGTAATAGGATTAAAAATAATTTTATTCCATGAGCAGGTTATTCCATAATCATCTATTTCAGAGTTACTGATATCTTCCTCTGAAGTGTGTAGCCACTGTTGAACATAGAATACCTGAACAGATGGACATTTTGTCTTATACAATTCATGTATTTCTATATTTCTAATGTTCCAGATATTTCAACAACTTGACAGCATGATTCTACAGGACAAAGCTGCTGATTTAACAATATACTTAAGCATATGTCTAACTTTAAGCACATGAATAACTTCAATGAAGTCAAATGCAGCTGTTTAATATGAGGCACTTTGCTGAATCAGGGCCAAAGTCAATATTATAGTTAACTGGTTCTTTAAGAAAGACCAATAGATCTTTAAGAAAAACATAAATAAGAACATGTTTCTATATTATAAAACTGGAGTCTGATCAGTACATCTTAGACTGCTTACTGAGTGGCTGAAGTCAGGGCCAGGAGATGAAGTTACTGAACAATAACTAATTAATCAGCAGTGCACCACTGGGGACTAAAATGCTAATTGAAGCAGAACTGAAACAAGCTTGAGATGAAATAACCCTGGAGTTAGACAGATCAACCACTGTGACAAAATCACTTTAAATAGAGTCTGTCTCTCATCTACCTAGGAATGCTTCTTGTTAATTATTTATTGAACAATCCCTCCCCTCAGAACTTATGTGCCCAACCACCAAGGAGGATAACATAACTTCTGTAGAACTAACATCTGCTCATTCAGAATTCAAAGCACTTCAAATACTTATACCAACAGCACCATGATAAAAAGAAACATTAGAAGGCCACCAAGGGAGCCTGAAAAGTTTTATAAACGGAGAGCAACATAGGCAATGCTGATCAGATTAATTTGCTAGGTTATACTGAGGTACATTTGTGGTACTGATTTCGCTAACTATATACTAAAGCAAACACAACAGTAAATTCAACTGAGTGACACTAATATTAGCAGATTAATTTATTTTGAATTGTTTAAAATGCACCCGTTAACTCCAGTGAAGTGAAATGAGGCTTTATTCTGAAGAACATAGCCATATCAAACAAGGAGCGTCTATAGGAATCTGGTTTTAGATATATTAAAAGGAAAGATGAAGCTGGGTAGTGAGATTCCAGGAGTCTCACTTTTTTGGTTAAGATACATTGGTTAAGGTAGAAAAGAAGGAAGTGTAAAACAGTTTGCTATTCCCAAAGCACATATGGTGGGATGGAGAACTGGAAGAGAAGAAATAAGCGGGGTCTAGTCACATCTATTGTAAGTAGGTTTTTATACTGTGCCCATCACCATAATAAGATGGGACAAGCTCTTGGAGGAACCTGAAGATCAGGAAGGTGATTTTTAATTGTTTTCACAAATAGACAAAAAAACAGTGAAGATTTCTGAGGATGGGGTAAAATGCTTCCATTTCTTGGCATAGGTGAGATGGACAAGCTGAAATCCAAATATAGAAAGATACCATTAAAAGCAATAATGAAGGAAGGAACTTTTGTAGTCAAAACAAGTTCAGGTCCAATATGGATATTCTGACATAATTTAGGAATATGCTGTGAAGAAAATACCAGTTAAACATATATTATGTAGAGTACAGCAGTTCTCCATAGTACCAGTAATTTGGAATTGCACTCTACCACTTTGATATACCTCTTTGTGAGGTAAACTACACAAGTGATCCCAAACTTTTCTCAGTCACACACAAACGTTCCTGTCACACACATATCTCACTCTAAGTGATTGTAAATTATTGACCCAGGCATGACATTCTGTCTCCATTGAAGTCAATTGCAAAATTCTCATTAACTTCAAAGGAGCCAGGATTTCACCCTAGAAGCTGATTAAAGAAGCTAAGGAGACTCACATAATGTTTCTTAAATATTGCTGATAAAGTGCCAGGTTCTACATGACCTTTTATGCAATTATACAGTGAGGGGATTGCCCATAGCCATCCCTCTCTTGTGCACCCTGTGTAAGAATCAGAGAGATCTAAAGATTCATCCATGTAGGAACCGCTCATGTTATACTGTCCTTGGGATGGGAAGGTGCATGGACAAGGCAAAAGAGAGCTGGAGAAAAGTAGGGGAGCAGAAAACTAAATTAAAGCCACCTGATTAGTTGATTCCTATAAAAGGCCAGTGCCTAAAAGGCAAAACAACAGGCAGAGGGCTTAAGGGAAAAGGACAACATTCATTCTCTCTCACAAATGCTCAAATCCAGTCTATGTACAGGTTGGCCAGGTGAGCATATCAGCACTGATTCAGGAAATTATGTAAATATGTGCTTAACTCCCAATTGATTTGATGTGACTTAAGTAACTGCTGAAAGTTAAACTTAACATTAATTATGTGATAAGTACTTTGATGAAGAGGTACACTCTCCTTCCTGTGGTAGCATGAAAATACCTTTATTCAGATTGAGAAATGTTCCTCCAAAAATACTTTCTGCTGTTATTTACTCAGCTGTAAAAATTAATTAGAGGAATGACAAATTAATTACTAATTGCCTAATTACTTTATTTATCATGGGTAAAAATGTTCTTGAAGTCTACAAAGTGTCTAGTAAATGAATGTTAGTTTTAATAAATAATTTTGTTTAAAATAATTATTTAAAAACAGGGGAAAAAACAACTCTCTGTTGTTTTTCTCCTGCCAAATGCTGCAATCAAGTAATTAAGTAATTAGTATTGAATTTTTAGCAGGAGTGACACATTTGTTATTTAAAACAAATACAACATATATCACCCATTGGGACTGCAGTAATGAAGAGGTATGGACAGTAAATAATCAAGTGCTGGATCTGAGAGGCAAGTGTTGTATATATAGCAAATCTAGCAAAATGTGAAATTTTATTGGTTCTCCTTATGCTGTTTTCCAATTTTTGTTGACATCAAAAGTGGGGTTTTACTTAACAAAAGTTAAATTAGAATAGCACAGTAAGGCTAAGATGGAAGAAAACTGAAGTTCAAACTCAGTTGTTGCATTAATTTGGTCTGGATCTGCAACTTTTTCCATTACAGAAGAAGACCTCAACCCTTTCACATATAAGCCATTCTTATTCACACAAATGTTCCCATTGAGTTCAATGTGACTGCTTGCATACAGATTGTTCACATGAGTAAGGGATACAGGATTGGGCTCATGATCCACACAGCTCACAATCACTGAATGCATCCGATGAAGTGAGCTGTAGCTCACGAAAGCTTATGCTCAAATAAATTTGTTAGTCTCTAAGGTGCCACAAGTCCTCCTTTTTCTTTTTGCGGATACAGACTAACACGGCTGCTACTCTGAAACCAATCCGAACACAGTGACCTTAGAATAACATCCCTTTAGAATAGAGACCCACCACCTAGAAGGAGCTTGCACAGGTACTGGGGAGCTCCCTGGTGTGCACAGGGAGTGAGTATGCTGCACCATCCATTAGAATGAACTTCCTAATAGCTACCTGTGTGTATATGGCAGTCTCTATAGGTGAGTGCAGTGGGTGTGGGTGGAGTTATGAATGACCTCACCCCTTTGAGGATCTGGAAGGGAGCACAGAGACTTCAGTTGCAGCTGACCCTTATGCAAACCATGCTACAGAAGAAGGCACTGTTTGTAAACACCCCAACCACAACCTGGCTCCTGAAAAGCTCATTCCTGGCCTCAGAAGAAGCACAAATCTGACCCAGAAACACATTGTTGATTATTACACAGCTATGAATACATTAAGGGTCCAGTCCTGTAATGGGAGTTTTGGCTTCTTATAGAGTGTCGGATGAGGGATCTCACTTTGCTTAGCATATTATTATTTGTTTTTTAGTAGCGGCTAGAGGCCCTAGCCCCACAGTGCTAGGTGCTGTACAATCATAACCAAAAGATGGCCATCCATGAAGAGCCTTAAAATGATGAAAAGTGGTTTGTGATTGATGTGGGAAAAGGGTGATTGAGCAGTGGGATGCAAAGAGGAGGGTGATGTGGTTAAAACAAGTCAGCTCCATGAACTTTGCAGCAGCATTCTGAATGGCTATGAATGGAACAAGATGGTATTTGTCAAAGATATAGATTGCATTTTTTCTTTCATTTTAAATACTAAGCTAAAGCATTATTAATATTTTTCCTTTCTGTTTTTACTATGTGTGTGAAAAAAAAACATATGGCAGTTTGCAAATAATTGACTCTGTCCATTTGAAATGCTACCTAATACAAAGATTGCTTTCCTCCGCTACTAGTAGAATGTTTATTGTATTCAGACAAAGTGAGCATACACACAAACATCTGTGATTCTGATGATACAAATCAAAAATAAATACAGAGATTACAAGAAATATGATGATAGGAATGAATCAGAACTCTGCACAATGTTTCAGTTCTGTTCCTTCCACTTTTCATATGACAGCAGCCAGCTAAAGTATAAAGCATATAAAGAAACAACATATAATCAAGAGAGAAAAAAGGGGGAAAAACCACTATTAAAGAAAACTATATTTGTTATAAACTGTCATTTGGGACTTGAAAGTATTTCCTAATTTTGAACAAAAATGTTATTTTAGTGTGTAGCTCTGTGGCTCTAAGGTACACATAAACCCTGAATTTCAGAGCAGTGTATTTAATTATTTGTATTTGTTGTTTTTCATTTTTTGTTAAGCACCAACAATGAGCCTTTTGCTGTACAACACACAAAAGCACAAACAGTCCCTTCCCCCCAACAAATAGCAATCTAAACAACAGGTACAGAGAGGACAAGGTGCTTTGGGAAACACAAATTTTATATTTTCATCAATATAAAATAAGTTTTGAGGGCATCACAGGAGAAGTAAGTCCTCAGGAAGGATTTTAATGAGGAAAAGGCAGCAACAGGGAAGACTTGAATTTATAGAAGGGCCAGGGTGGCAATCTCTGTAAAGTCTCTCTCACCAACATGTACCCCTTCCCCTGTCAACATCACATGCTGCCACTCTTATTCCTGAGCTGCTTGTAGTCATCCTGTCAGGGATCAAAACCAGCATAAGATAAATGTGTTTAATCAAAACTAACATACATTATTCAAATTTCAGATCTTGAAGGCATGCAGTAAATTATTCCCAGGAACACTAAAGATCATCAAGAACATTTTCTGTTAATTATTTCAAATAAACAAATCCACAAATATTGTGATCAGATATCCGTGAATACACAAATAGAAAAAGAGGCAACATTTAGCAAATTATTTGTTATTATTCATTTTTTGATCCACAGCAACGGCATCCCCATAACCAATTTAGGAACCACACCTGAATCCTGCACCAGGTCCTAAGTTAGACATCTCTTCTAAGTATGAAGTTAGGCTGTCATATACATTTTTTTCTTCTATAATGATAAATAATGAATCATTGATGGAGAGCGTAGGGCTAGGTTTGTTGCTGCAGCAGAAAATGAAGCAACGAGAGTGACTGAGGTCTTCCCTACAGTTCTGTCTTACTGGGACCAAATTATGTTCACCTTACTTTTAAGCATATTATTTTTAAGCAGTTAACATCAACAGTGAGTTGCATGAATATGGAGAGCCACTGGTATCTTTGCTATGAGTAACGGGAGTTTGGCTAAAATGAGGTCTGATTTCAGGATACTACATACACCTCATATTGAGAAATACGTAGTAGATACCTAAGTAGATCTTTCAGAGTAGCAGCCATGTTAGTCTGTATCCACAAAAAGAAAAGGAGTACTTGTGGCACCTTAGAGACTAAATTTGTTAGTCTCTAAGGTGCCACAAGTACTCCTTTTTTTAAAAGTAGACCTTTGTTTATTACTTGCACCTAGTATAGGTTTACTGCTGTTTTATTTAATGTACACACCATAGAGGTAACCTTAATGGAAAATAATAACACATTCAAATTTTAACAATCCATTTTTAAACAAAACAAAACTTAGTGTTTGTTTTAAACAAAACTGTAATGTTTGTTAGCTCTGAACATCTTTGCTTCTCTGAATTTAACTGTAGCTAACTATCCCATTGGTAAATATGGAAAAAAATGGTTGTTGTTTTTTTCCCCCCAGACACACTTAGCTGCAAAGAAAATGCAAAGCTTTATTTCTTTCTTTCTGTCACTAGCTCTTCTGATTTCTTAGTTCAGGATGCACTTTCAGCTGTTTCACTGAATCTCCTGGCGTGCTAGATATGACACAGATAAATTTCTGGGAAAGACTAGGTCAGATTAATAAAAAAAGAAGTATTTCTTCTTGACATTCCATCCTTCACTTCACTGCACACTCTGGAGGTGGATTTTCAAAGGACAAATGTAATTAAGAAACATTTATGTTAAAGATTTGCTTTGTCCTTCAATAAAAAGCCCTGCAAACATTCAAAGCCCAAAATGTACTGGACAAAATTCTTGTCAGATACACCTATGCAATTACAATGAAGCGGATCAGGCAGCCTGAACTTAACAATAAAGATGGTGAAATCATGTTGCTTTTGAAGTTAATGGGAGTTTTACCATCAACTTCAATGGGGACAGGATTTCATTATAGAACTTTTAGCCTACAGTTCACTACCAAGCAAATCTTTCTAAACCAGTTTGCTGTGATAGTAAAGAAACTTCAAACTACAGATTTTGGGAGGAGGAAAAAGCTTTGAAAGGAATTCCTTCTTCTACGCCCTTCTTTATACCTCTCCCACCACAAAATGTAAGAAGAAAAGGAAGCTCCTTTCTGCACATACTATCTCAATAATTACATTCAGAAGACAAAAGAAATTAATCAAGTGTTACTTCACTGGGGATTGCATTGGTGTAATGAGAACTGAGTATAGCCCTCCAGTTTGAAGGAAACTTTTGCCTTTCAGAAGTGCCCTGAGAATCTCAGCTCCAAATTTCTGTTCTTCATCCATGTGCAGATTTCTTCTGGAGGTTAAATTGTGTTGTGTCCTATAAGATACAGTTATATTTAATCAAATGATATGACAAGTGACTTTATTGCTGTTAAACAGTAATCCTTGCAGTGAAGTGGGAGAACAAAATACTGAATCATATGATCCATCCTGTATATTGGAGAGAAAAATTTTTCTCCTTCCTTACATTTTTTTCCTGAGAACTTTTTTTTTTAAAAAAAATGCCTTGACAAAAAATAGTTTAAATGCTCAGAGGACAAGGAAAGAAAATGTTAAGATGTGCCAGTGACACTTACAATCAGCTATTTCAACTGACTTTTGTAGAAAAGGCTAATTTATCTTATAGGAGATTATTTGGCAATTTGTTGTATTGGCTTATTACACTTAAACATTTTCTGGAGTGTAGGTCTTATGTTTTTGTATGTTGATCCAAACAACCCATTGAAAGTCAAGTTAACGAAATGTAAGGGATCATACTGGATTTAATTTGGGGAGAAAAAATAAGCTTTAAAAGCCGTCCTGTACTTTAAAATCTTTCCATTAATGTTGTGCAGGTATTTTCAAATACCTAGAGGGAAATTTAAAACCATCTGCTTCACCAGGGCAGTCTGCTTCTACCCTTCCTTATAGTGGCTTTAAACATGTCTGTCATTGTGCCATTAAGAGGACACTCACAACCTGTAAGTTCTTGTCTGGGAATCAATGTGTGTACATAATATAATTAGACAAAAATAGTAGTTTGGTGATTATACTATAAGAGCAGATAATGTCAAAGGCTTAAAATTAAAGGCTATGAGTAAGAGAGCTGGACAGATAAAAATTTCACAGAGGATTCTGAGATTTAAAAATTTGGTGGTATTCTAATTTGGAATGAAAACGAAAAAAAATTAAATTCACTGCAAATTGAAATGACCATACTCTTCCGGTTTCTACTGGGAGCCTTGTCTCTGAGACAACCTGCCTGCAGTTACACTGGAGCTAGGGATTTTGGAACTCCTGGGAGCCAGCTGTGAGGAGTTGCTAGCCTGGGATTTGGGATTCCCAGGGCTTCCTAGCTCTTCATCATCCCCTGCGAGGCAGGCTGCTAATGATCTGGTAGCCTGGGTTCCTCAGCAGCCCCCAGGTAGGCTACCAATCAGTTAGGAAGGTGAGCTGGCAGGAAGCCAGGCAGGTTTCCAACAGGAATCTGCTTGTTTTCTGCTTGATTTTCATCAAAATTGACACAGTCTCATGGAACATTTCAATTTTGACAGGTCGACAAATTCCAATGAAAAAATGTTCCATGAAAGTTTTTCTGACCTAGTCTAATTGTTAATTTTGTTGTGAAACCATACATTGGAGAAGGAGGCATAGGACAACAGGACAGGGAAATAAGGCATTTCCAGAAAAAGGTGAAAAAGCAAGAATGGTAGGAGAGTGAACAATAGAAAAAATATGGAAAATGGATATATAAACCAAAGGTGCAATAATGAGAAGTAATAAGCCACCTTTCCATCACAATCAAAATATTGCCTAAAGAATATTACTTTATTAAAAATAAATTTATTTTTTCTGGTGAAGTGATATGTATCACAAGACAATAGAAATCAGAATCTGTGTCAATAGTACACAGATGGATTTCAGAAGCTTTGTTTCACAATAGACCACTAACGAAAAGCTGGTTTATAAATGGAGAAATAAAAGCAAAATTTTTTAAACAGCTGAAACGAATGGCTAATTACGATGGTATAAAATAACTGTTCCTTTCTCTATGGTCCCAGTTCTGCTAACACAATCTGAACATTTCAGCGTTCCATGGAATTCAGTAAGACTGCCCACACACATCAAGTTACTCACATACGTGTTAGCAGAATTGGACCTGTAAATTCAAAATCCTGCTAGACGTAGCAGAACTCTTTGTAATCATACTCATTGCAACGGAGAAATATTTTTAAAAAGTGTATGCCATGTCAGATGAAAGCACTTGCTACATAATTTGACTAGGCAAAACTCTACATTACATGACAGTATGGCTTTTTTTTCCTTCTTTTTAAGACCTTTGTGCATGTAGGAACTTGGGTAGGCAGTAGTAATAAGACACCCATGAAATTTTCAAAGCAGCTTGAACAACTCTATGAAAGATTAACAAAACTTTTATTAATTTTGCTCATAAATAAAGTTTCTGTCTCTTGACGCTTGCCTTTTTTGCAACAAGTTGAAGATGAAAATGGAAAATGTCCAGTTTTTTATAAATCCATGATTTTCAGCAGGTTTTTCTGGTGATAAGAATATTTTTGCACACCTCAAAGAGGTTTGCTTCTAAGTCAGAGGTCTTCAATCTGAGGGACACTCCCCTATAGGGGTGTTTGGAATAACATTGGAGGGGGGGGGGGGGAGGTGAGGCTGCAGCCCATACCAGCTCCCACAGGGGGCAAGGAGGGAGTGCCATCCAGCTCTGCTCCTGGCCCTGGCCCCAGCTGCTGGCCCTATTCCTGGAGTCCACACCCAGGATCCCAGCTGCTGGCCACATGCCCAGGGCTCCATGTCCAGCTGTGGCTGCAGGCCTTGGCCTCAGCCCCGGGTCCACTTCCACCTCCACCCCAAGCTGCGGTCCCAGCTTTGACTCTTTACCCCTGTCCGCATCCCCCTTCCCAGAGCCACAGTCCTGCTCCTGGCTCTGTGTGGGTGTGGGGCACAGATAGAGGTAAGGGAGGGGCACCAGGTAAAAATTTGGGTACCTCTGTTCTAAGTGCTTAATAGCATAGAATCATAGAATTATAGAATATTAGGGTTGGAAGAGACCTCAGGAGGTCATCTAGTTCAATCCCCTGCTCAAAGCAAGACGAACACCAGCTAAATCATCCATTTAGACTAGATCTTTTGTCTAGTAATTTTAATTCAATATATTTCCCCCTCTACACACTCACTCCTACCTAGTCATCAACATACATATACACACACATAGAGGGAAAGATACAGGCAGTGACCTTAATTGGCTCATTCTCAGTGAGGGGCTATTGGCTTTGCTTCAGGTCTTAAGTTTTATGTCCTCACTTTCAAGATCAGTCACATCTCTGTCTCTCCCTGTTTACCCACTCTTGCCTCTTGTTGCATCACACTGCTTCCTGCTCTACTGACGATGTCGTCCTTGACTGCTTAATTGCCCGTGTCTCTTCTATGCTGTTCCTTATGCATAACCTAGGCCATAAAGATGCTACCCTTTCCTCCAAATCCCTTCTCAAATACCACTTTTATCTTGAGGCTGATAAGTACTTGCCAACTAAAACCAGCTAGATAGAGTGCCTAGAGGGACATTAAATATAAATTTATATTTAATGGTATAAATATGTATGCCAATTTGATTTTACAATTTTTCCCCTTTTTCCCATGCTCTGTTGCTTGTCTTGTCTTCTTTGTCTGTGAGATCCTTTGGGCAAGGAATGAATCTTGTTATAAGTTAAGAAAGTACCTACTCCATTGAATTCTACCATAATCCAAGTAATAAATGTAAATAATCTAAAATTCAAACTGCACTCCTTGACCCACCAGGGTACAATGCAAAGCTCAACTACTCGCTCAGGATTTCTCAAAGGTGAGGAAGTTGTAATGAGCAGATGAGGAAATACATTATTTTGGAGCCAGTTTTAAAGATTTGACTGATATATTTCAATACCAATGTGTATTCTTTAAGTCTTTGTAATTCTCCTAAAAGTCTTACTAGAAATAAATGAAAAAAAAAAAAAAAAAAACAAAGAAATACATTAATATATAAATAAATGCAGGGGTGAAAGTAAGGGAGTATGGGCCGGTACGGCGCACTGGTAAAAGGTAGCCGCCAGTAGCAGCCCGTACTGCTGACTTTAAAGTACTGCCACAAAACCAACATTTTTCTTAACTTTTACTGTTTCATTTAAGGTTGAATGAAACATAAGCTTTAATTTAGATTTTGGGCATCTTCGAGCTGTTTATGTATTAAAAGCAAAACCAAGGAAGGCTAGATTCACAAAGAGACTTAGGTGCCATTCAGAAAACTGAGATGGAAAGGCCCCCTATATCCAATAGTCCAGTAGTTAGGGCACTCAGCTGGGATGGGGGAGACCCAGATTGAAATCGCCTTTGTAGAGCAAGGACTTGAACACAGATCTCTAATATTCCAGCTGAGTGCCCTAATCGCCTGGCAGTTCAGGAGTGTGTTTTGCTTAATCTGTTAAACCTGTTCTGCTTTGTATAAAAAAATAATCAGAGTATGGATTGGACTCCAGGTGCCTCCCCATTCAATGGCCTCACAGCCAAGCTGTAATCATACAAAGTGGAATATCCTTAATAGGAGAGATTGAGTGTCCCTTCTGGTTAGAGGGCAGTCATCTTAGAATCATAGAATCTATGGGTCGTCCTTCAGGATAGGTTGCAGATCTACAACTCTCACAGATCTTGGGAGACAGGCCAGTCCTTGCTTACAGACGCCCCCCAGCCTGAAGCAAATAATCACCAGCAACCACACCCCACACAACAAAAACACTATCCCAGGAATCTATCCTTGCAACAAAGCCTGTTGCCAACTCTGTCCACATATCTATTCAGGGGACACCATCATAGGGCCTAATCACATCAGCCACACTATCAGAAGCTCGTTCACCTGCACATCTACCAATGTGATATATGCCATCATGTGCCAGCAATGCCCCTCTGCCATGTACATTGGCCGAACCAGACAGTCTCTACGTAAAAGAATAAATGGACACAAATCAGATGTCAAGAATTATAACATTCATAAACCAGTCGGAGAACACTTCAATCTCTCTGGTCACTCAATCACAGACCTAAAAGTCACAATATTACAACAAAAAAACTTCAAAAACAGACTCCAATGAGAGACTGCTGAATTGGAATTAATTTGCAAACTGGACACCATTAACTTAGGCTTGAATAAAGACTGGGAGTGGATGTGTCATTACACAAAGTAAAACTATTTCCCCATGTTTATTCCCCCCCCCCCCCCACACACACACACACTCTTCCTCAGACATTCTTGTCAACTGCTGGAAATGGTCCACCTTGATTATCACTACAAAAGGTCCCCCCCACCCCTGCTCTCCTGCTGGTAATAGCTCACCTTAACTGACCACTCTCATTATAGTGTGCATGGTAACACCCATTGTTTCATGTTCTCTGTGTATATAAAATCGTCCTACTGGATTTTCCACTGCATGCATCCGATGAAGTAGGCTGTAGCCCACGAAAGCTTAAGCTCAAATAAATTTGTTTGTCTGTAAGGTCCCACAAGTACTCCTGTTCTTTTTAAGGATGGAGAGTCCACCACCTCCCTAGGTAATCCATCATAATACTTCACCACTCTCCCAGTGAAATAGTTTTTCCTAATATCCAAACAAGACCTCCCACATTGCTCCTTGTTCTGTCATCACCACTACTGAGAACAGCCTAGCTCCATCCTCTTTGGACCCCAAACCCACTGCAGGTAGTTGAAGGCTATCTTGGATATGTAAGGTGTGGATTCACTCCCTGCTTTACCCTAGATCTCCCATATCTTAATTGAGTTCCCTAACCACAGGGCTATCTGGTGTAAGACTGCTTTATAAATAGTATCTACATCCCATTGTAACTGTAGCCCAAAAGCTTTAAACACTGCATTTAAGAAATGTTGAAATGAACCATTTCAACACTTCCAAATTATTTTTCTTTAACCAAAATAATTCACCAAAATTGACCTAAATTCAAGAAATGTTTCGGTTGACCTAAATCTAAATTTTTGGCAAAAAAAGTTTAACTCATAAATTATGCCTCAGTCTTGTTCACACCAGCAAATTGTTCCAGTTGTAAAATTGGAATTCAATATTTCTAAACATGGAAGGAGGGATAAGAAGATAGTTCTTATCAGCATCCTAAGGTTTGTTTGTTATTTCTTAGGAGGAGAAAGAGCTACACCCCTTATTGATTCAATTTTCAATGGACGTTTAATTTCTCAAAGTTGATTTTGTAATATTCTTTACTAATAAACCCAAATAGTGTTCCAAATTGTACTAGATTTGGGTCACTGTGATATAAACTTGTTGTTTTCTTCCACTGATTAAAATCAGGCTAAGTGTTGCTTCTCTCGCCCCCTCTCCCATGCTAATTAGTGGTCTAATAGTTAGAGCAGGTTCTATTCTTGAGTCTGCCATTGTCTTCCTGTATGATCTTGCTTTACTATAATGAACTCTCTGATTTACAATGGAATACAGAGATTTTTACTTCTAGGTTGCTGGTTTAAATTCAGTCCATGTTGATAGTGACTGAAAGCCATTACCATCAGACAGCTGTTGTGTTACTATATATATATATATATGAAATGAGTTAGTGTTTTTTATCTATTTACAGTAGCTCTAAAAAGTGTTACCCTCAGTAAGACCACCAAAACAAACTGGCATCTTTCTTGACATCCAAAGATGTAGAGGTCTTAAAAACATCACCCCACCACCACCTCTAGAGGTGTTGTGGTTGTCATTTGATCATAACAAAGTATAATCAGAGGATGTAGAAAAATTGTAGAAATATGGACATGCTGTATCTGATCTGTGAATAAACATAGGATTCCATATTCATTTATCTGAATCTGACATTTCTTGTAAGCACTATGAAACACTATTAAATAAAAAAAGAAATGATCTACTGCAATGGTCTAAACCATTATTATTTTGACCAAAAAAAAATGGTTAAAGGAATAGATCTGTTGAAATGAGGTGGGAAAGAAGTATATAGCAACATTTTAAGTGTTTACAGGGTGGCCTTTTGGAGCTACATTCGGGCTGTGGTTCCCATGTTTAGCAAGTGGATGCTGCTGCAGTGAAGTCTAAAAGCAAAAATGATGTAGAAGCTCCTTCTGTATTATTTCCCCCTGCGAGACATGACCAATGCTTGTAAAGAAAGGTTATTTGATTTTTTTTGCAAACCTCAAACTCATTAATAATAATGCTATTTAATGCCTCAATAATAGTACTCAGTAGCTGTGTGCAGGGATACCTCTTATGGTAAATGATTGATAGCTCTCTCCCACACAATATAATTAGTCACAAGGCACTTAATTTTGAATGTAAATGTAAACATCTAGTAGTTACATGGGTACTTTTTAAAGAATGGTGATATGGGTTACTGTGACTTGAACATCAAAGAATGAAGAAAAGCCCAGAAACTTGCTGTAATTCCATCCTTCCAAGTTAAAGCACTGGCTAATATCTCTCATGTTGTATGGTTTCGCACACATTACAATAGAAAATTTTTAGTTGCCAGAAGATAAGCAGAATACTTCTAATCAACCATAAGAGTTAGCTTTTCCTTCTGGGATGGTCTGGTGATTGCCCTCAGATACATACATTGGATTGATTGTTCTCCTCTTTGGTGTCTGTAGCAGGTCAGGGGCAATGAATAGAGAAATATTTCTTAAAATGTCTTGATACCAACTGAGTGTATTTTAGTCTGTCATTCTTAATAATGGCCCCAATTATTATCATAAGCCCCAGTCGTGCAAATATTTATTTATATGCTTAACTTTATTCACCTTCCATTGACTCCAGTAAGGCTATTTATGTAAATAATGTTAAGCCCACACATAAATATTTTCAGGATCAGGGCCAAAGCTGGCCAATCAAATGACAGTTCTGGAAAAAAAAACATTATGTATAGCTTAAGTTTGAGCTTATAGAGGAAGTGGCATTGCTGACATGTGCTTAAATTTACACATGTGGTTAAATACTTTGCTGAATTATTTCCCAAAGGAATAAGGCAGCTTTACCAATTTTCAGTCATTTTGTGAATTACATGATCAATTTGCTAATTAGATTATTTTTACAATGAAAAATTATTTTTTGATAAAACCAATAATTTGTTTGAGTGATAGTTCCAAATTATACTATGAAAATAATCCTTAGGGGGTCATTTATTTGCAAAAAATCCCATAATTCACTTTAAAAGTTGTTTCTTTAATGAGGCTAATAGTTACAGAAATGTCAAGAAGCATGGAAATACCAACAGACATTGTGACACAAATTAGAAGTATATTAATTGTAAAAAAGAAAAAGAAAAAATAAACTAAACACGACCAATTAAAGAGCCAAGGAAGGACAGAACTCAGTACCTACACCAAAAAAGCCTGTGGCCTGTGCCAATTACATAAAGAACTGAAGCAGGATAGAATAATCAGTTGATAATCAGTACACAGTCTAAAAGACATATGAAGTCATTAACTTGGATGAAGGAATAGAGAAGGTCATTCATTAAGAAAGGTTCTAAAAGAGAGGACAGGTAAAAAACAAGGATTCCTTGTGGCATCTTAGAGACTAACAAATTTATTTGGGCATAAGCTTTCGTGAACTATAGCTCATTTCCTCAGATGCACAGAGTGGAAATTACAGTAGCAGGTATATATATACAGTACATGAAAAGATGGGAGTTGCCTTACCATGTGACGGATCAGTGCTAAAGAGACAATACAGTTAAAGTGGAAATAGGCTATTCTCAACAGTAGAATACCAAGGGAGGAAAAATCACTTTTGTAGTGGTAATGAGGGTGGCCCAGTTCAAACAGGAGGTGTGAGTAACAGTAGGGGAAATTAGTATGGGAAAATTAGGTTTTGTAATGACCCTCTCCCAGTCTTTTTTCAGGCCTAATTTGATGGTGTCCAGTTTGAAAATTAATTCCAGTTCTGCAGTTTCTCATTGTAGTCTGTATCTGAAGTTTTTTTGTTGAAGAATTACCACTTTTAAGTCTGTTATTGTGTGACCAGGGAGACTGAAGTGTTCTCCTTCTGGGTTTTTGAATGTTATAATTCCTTGTGTCAGATTTGTGTCCATTTATTCTTTTGCTTAGAGACTGTCTGGTTTGGCCAATGTACATGGCAGAGGGGCATTGCTGGCACATGATGGCATATATCACATTGGTAGATGTGCAGGTGAATGAGCCCCTGATAGTGTGGCTGATGTGGTTAGGTCCTATGATGGTGTTTCTTGAATAGATATGCGGACAGACTTGGCACCAGGGTTTGTTGCAGGGTTTGCTTCCTGGGATAGTGTTTTTGTTGTGTGGTGTGTAGTTGCTGGTGATTATTTGCTTCAGGTTGGGGGGCTGTCTGTAAGCAAGGACTGGCCTGTCTCCCAAGGTCTGTGAGAGTGAGGGATCATCCTTCAGGATAGGTTGTAGATCCTTGATTATGTGCTGGAAAGGTTTTAGTTGGGGGCTGTATGTAACGGCTAGTGGTGTTCTGTTACTTTCTTTGTTGGGCCTGTCTGTTACTTTTTGACCCTAGGTCAACCTTAAAAAGAACAGGAGTACTTGTTGGGCCTGTCTGTTACTTTCTTTGTTGGGCCTGTAGTAAGCGACTTCTGGTACCCTTCTGGCTCTGTCAATCTGTTTCTTCACTTCACCAGGTGGGTATTGTAGTTTTAAGAACACTTGATATAGATCCTGTAGGTGTTTGTCTCTGACTGAGGGATTGGAGCATATGCAATTTTATCTTAGAGCTTGGCTGTAGAAAATGGATCGTGTGATGTGGTCTGGATGAAAGCTGGAGGCATGTAGGTAAGTATAGTGGTCAGTAGGTTTCCAGTATAGGGTGGTGTTTATGTGACTATCGCTTATTAGCACTGAAGTGTCTAAGAAGTGGATCTCTTGTGTGAACTGGTCCAGGCTGAGGTTGATGGTGGGGTGGAAATTGTTGAAATCCTGCTGGATTTCCTCAAAGGCCTCCTTCCCATGGGTCCAGATGATGAAAATGTCATCAATGTAGCGCAAGTAGAGTAGAGGTGTTAGGGGATGAGAGCTGAGGAAGCGCTGTTCTAAGTAAATGGTTACTCACCTTCTTGTAACTGTTGTTCTTTGAGATGTGTTGTTCACATCGATTCTAATCAGATATGTGCTCACTGGGCTGCAGGGAAGAGCTGGCCGCAGGGATGTGCTGGTCGCTGCTACGTGCAGCTCTTATTGGCTGGGAATGGTGAACCGCAGCTACTGGGAACTGCGGGGGGCTGTGCCTGAGGATGGTCAACATCAGCAAAATGTCTCGCAGCCGTCAATTAGATTACCCTGATGGGCCACATGTTGCCTGCGGATCACAGTTTGCCCACCACTGGTCTGAGGTCTTGAATAATGCCTGTCATGACTTGGAACTGGATCTCTGGCAAAGAAGCCCTTGCCTGTACTGAGTTCAGCACTGCTCCAATGAACTCTATTCTTTGGGTCAGTGACAAGGTTGACTTGTTTACATTGAGGTGGAGGCCCAGTATCTCAAAAGTGGTTCTGTCTAAACGGACTTGAGACTCCACCTGCTCCCTGGAGCGCCCCCACAGCAGCCAGTCATCGAGGTAAGGGTTTACCGGCACCTGTCTCCTCTGGAGGAAGGTTGCTATGACCAACGTACACTTGGTGAACACTCAGGGGGCCGTAGATAGACCGAATGGTGAACTTCGGCTTCACTATGAACTCATTGAGTCCTCACAGGTCTAGAGACCCCCCTTTGCCTTGGGAATTAGGAAATAGCAGGAGTACAATCCCTTGCCATTCGCTCCTGAGGAACCTCCTTCATTGCTCCTATGGCAAGGAGCGCCTGCACCTCCTGGATAAGGAGCTGCTCATGAGAGGGGTCTCTGAATAGGGATGGGGAAGGGGGGGGGAGGGAGGGAGGGGAGGAGCAGAATTGGAGAGAATATCCCACTTCTACCATGCGAAGAACCCCGGGGTCCGATGTTCTACTAAGCATGGTAGAAGAGGAAGAGATGATTCATGAAGAAAGGGGAAAAAGCCAGTGTTGTGGCAGGTGCACCATCCCTGGGCATGGCTTCAAAAGGCCTGCTTAGAGCTCAGTGAAGGTTTGGATGGTCCCTGGCCTTGTCCAGAAGGGGGATCGGAAGATTTATGCCTTCCATTCTTGCCCCTTCACCTACAGAAGTTCTGCCTCAGCTGAGGGGGATATGGGCAGTACTGCTGCAGTTGGGGCTCGAAGTGCTTGCATTGGGTTGCTGGAGTGTGCATTCCCAAAGACTTCATGGTCGCCCATGAGTCGTTCAAGCTGTGCAGCTTGGAGTCTGTCTGCTCCAGTAATAGGTTCCGCAGGTTCCATAGGGTTTAAAGCCTTGGGCTTGTGGTGTGCCCCAAAGCCCAAGGAGGAATAAGAGATTGGGGAGAAACCCTGCTCCCAAATCTTACTATTTGCACTATATAACTATCTATCTACTATGTACACTGAAGAAATACGACTAACAATAATTAAAACTACACTAACTAGGGAGAGAACGCTAAGGAAGACAGTTGCAGAGCAAGTGGTCACAGTTCCAATGACCATCATGGGCGGTAAGAAGGAACTGAAGGGGGATCGGGTCAGCAGGGTCATATATTGAGCGCTATGAAGGCTCCATTCCAGGGGACTCCACAGACGACCCAATGGGAGCTGCTAGGAAAAAAAACTCTAACAACTGTGCATAGGGTGACCAGATGTCACGTTTTTAAAGGGACAGTCCCCTTTTTTGGGAGTTTTTCTTATGTAGGCACCTATTACCCTCCACCCCCGTCCCGTTTTTTCACAGTTGCTATCTGGTAACCCTAACTGTGCACATGATGCGCGCACACCTGATTGGAATTTATATGAACAAGCACTCAAAGAAGAACATAAATTGCAGGAGAAGAGTTTGGCAAAAAATGTGAATAATCAACTTAGATACAACCTACAAATGTCTGAGTTATGGCTGATAAACTATTACTTAATCTTACCATATAATTGAGGAAATGAAACAAACAGCATGCTAGTATTAAACAAATGAGAAATCTATCTTAGCAAATGAAACAGACTTTGGATAAGACAGTATATTAAAGCCCTAACTAATTACAATGGTTTAGGAACAAACTGTGCCACCTTCATTAAATAGTAGCTTACTAAACAGAGATCCACAGCTTTCCTTAGGACTAATTGTGTACTGTGGAGAACAGGATTATATCTAAAGTCATGCAGAGATAGTCCTGTTTTGTGGAGAATTTTGATTTTTTTGGTTTTCAGTCCAAATCAGGGCAAACCAAATTTCAAAATATCAGAATCCCCCATGAAATAGAATTACTTTTCTCTCCTCAGATCTAGACAGACTCCAACTCTTCAAGGTAGAGTTCAGCTATCTTAATACTGAGACAATCTTTCTTTTCCTGCAATCCTCAGCCTAATTTGCTACATACCTTCCAATTTCTGCAACAAGTGAATCACGGGTCAGTCACAGGTAATGACTATCCTGTAGCACCCTCTGCTGGCCGAGTGTGGCAAACAGGCATTCCCTGCCTCAGTTTCCAAATTAATTAAGAGGCAAAATTAATGTTACACAGACCACTCAGAGATTTGAAGCTCTGCATAGCAGGGACTGTCTTGATATCTGTGTCTTCTATAGTTCCGAAGACATCACATCAATACACTTTTAACTGTAAACTTTAAATAACTGTTAATAAATTACTTCCTCATTTTAAGCACCTTGCCTTTACAAATGCCTTTTGTTTTAAGTGATATGCCATCCAGAATTCAGCCTACAGTTACAAGTGCTGAAATAAAGGCCTGAAGATGAAGGAGATTGTTGATCAGTTCTTTTCCCCACTACTCAAAATGCACAGGTTCACAGAAAGACTCTTCAGCAGAAGAAGTATGTCATTTTTTTTGCAACTTCAGTGAGCGATCAGTCCACAGGGTTACATGCAAGTACAAACATTCAGGTGCTTGCCTTAAGTATATTATTACAATGTATAATTGTATTATATAGTGTTTAAACAATAATTATTTCTGCCTAACACTAACATAAGTTTGCTAACTCAGTTGTTTATCTGATTTGACTGCTGACCCAGTAGTTCACCTGGCTGTTCTCTTTCCTTGACAAACAAGAAGGCATTTTTTCACATGTCCCAACACCTAAAATATACATGCTACATATCACATCCTACAGAGATCATTTAAATTTTTTTTTAAAGACAATAGTAGTAGAAATACTAATTTATTCACACAAGTCCAAGAAGGAGGAAGGATGACAACAGCAGGACTGCTAGTAAGACCACTGTGATAGAAGAAGATCATACTGTACCAGACGACTGGAGGAAGGCTCTCTTAATATTCAGAAGGGTAGCCATATTAGTCTGGATCTGTAAAAGCAGCAAAGAGTTCTGTGGCACCTTATAGTCTAACAGACGTATCGGAGCATAAGCTTTCATGGGTGAATACCCACTTCGTTGGATGCATGAAGTGGGTATTCACCCACGAAAGCTTATGCTCCAATACATCTGTTAGTCTATAAGGTGCCGCAGGACTCTTTGCTTCTCTTAGTACTGTTATAAATGTGTGACAACACGAAATGTCTGTGATCCCCATTTGATACTATATCAGCAGTAATAAAAATAGAAGCAGGAGACCAATCAGTTTTGAGAGAATATTACTCAGTACTGTAATTGGGGTGAAATGTTACAGCTTCAAAGAAATTATTCTGGAAGATAATTCAGTAGGCATCAAAATAAGAAAGGTGAGATTAACATGATTCAGACATGTACTGTAGAGAGAATGAACAGGAACAAACAATTTCTCCAATTACATTAGGAAGTGAAGACTAGGCAAGGAAATTCAAATAATTAATAAGAAAAGTAGGATAGAGTGAACTCCAGGGAATGAAAGCAAGAGGGAAGAAGCTAAAGTAAGCTAAAAGAACACTATGTGACCCTCAATTACCATCCTGGAGTATGCACATAAAGATAATGGCAAAATTGTACTTGCTTGCAATGTTTGCAAAAAACTCAGTGAAATTGACTTACTTCAGTAAAATAGTTCTACAGAGAGTGTGTTCCTTTTGTTTGAGAGCCAGTAATATGCAGTTGCATCAAGAGTGACATTTGCCCTCTCTGAGTTGTGTTTCTGTTCACCTTTTTTTCCATCTAGCTCTAGAGAATGTTTTGGAAAATTTTGGTTACCTCCCGCTCTTCCTTCTGCACACAGAAACCATGTTTATAGTATTTTTTGTCCAACTCTAAAGAAAAGGTAATAATTTGATGTAGGTAAATGTAAAAAAAAACAAAAAAACATTCAAAAATATTTATCTAACTTTTGGACAGCTGTTCACTTCAGTCATATTTGAACCTCTTGCTCATAATTGCTTTCAAACATTTGGGGAAATGAGTTCCTGTTGCATTATTGTTTCAGAAATAGATTAATAAATTATTTAAGATCAGAAGAGACCACTAGGATCATCTAGTCTGGCATCCTGCATACACAAGTGATAGAATTTTGCCACATGGTACCTTCATAAAGACCATACATTCATGTTGAGCTACAAAATATATTTTAGAAAGATATAATTTAAAGACTTCCAGTGATGGAGCATTCATCACATCCCCAGGTAAACTGTTCCAATAGTTAGCTACACTCATGGTATAATAGTTGTGTTTATTTTCATTCTGAATTTTGTTTCATTTCATCTTCCAGCCATTTGATCCTTTTATTTCTTTGTCTACTAGATTACAGATCCCACTATTCTCAGATATCTTCTTCCCATGTCTAGGGAGAAGGGATATATATGACCACAATGATCAATTTTGGCTTTACAATCTATGAATAGCAATATACTGAATTTCATTAGCTTTCTACTTCCGGGCAGGTTGTACAGACCTTGAATCACTCGTGTAGCTCTTTTCTGAGCCTTTCCCAGTTACTCATCATCCCTTTTTCAAGTATGAACAATAGAACAAGACACAGTATTCCAGTATTTGTCTCAACATAAATAGCTGTTTTTAGTGTGAATGCTCATGTTTCCATGCAAAAAAGGGAATTCACTGTTTGCTGTTGTCTTCTAAAATTGTTTCAGTGAACAGGAATCATAGTATGTGACTCAGATAACAAATCATACACCAGAAATAGTGAACAACCAAAGTGCAAAAACCCATAGGCTAAAATGTGTTTTGTATAAACTCTTCATTGAATGTATATGAATAAAAAGACAATATACATGCAAACAAGGTACAAAACTCTCAGTTTCTTTAATCTGTATTCATACCCCTTCATATTCACTTTCCCATTAAATGACTTATTTTCTTGACTCTGTTTTCTATTATTTATATGAAACTATGTCTATGTGAATAAAAATGTTTGCTATTCACTATGTTTCATTGCCATTGGGCATATAGACCCCAGGCTTTCTCAGCTGCTAAAGGGTCAATAGAGAGCCTGACTGCCTATTCAGCTGGGGCTGATTGGTGGCCTCACAACTGCTGTGGGCATAAAAGAGCTGACGGAGCCACAGGGAGCAAAATCCTTTAGCTACCTACTGAGAAGCTGCCCAGAAATCAGTAATTTTCTCAGAAAGAAATCAGGTTAATCAGGTATGATCTACCTCTGGTAAACTATGTTGCATTACATTGCCTTTACCATTAATATCTATGAATTTAATTATTCTTTCATTCACAATTTGTTCTAAAGGCTTGCATATTCTGAGGTCAAACTAACAGGTCTGTAATTGTCTGGATCACTCTTCCCCCCTCCTTCTTAAAGACAGATACAACATTAGCTACTTTCCAGTCATATGGTACTAGTCCCAAATAGATTTATTAAAAGTCCTTCTACCAGACTAGCAGTCTCATGTATCAGTTCTTTCATTATTTTGGGATGGAAATTATTTGATCCTCTTGATTTGAGTTATTAAGATCTTTCTTCTACCTCTGATACTTACTTTCCATTTCTTGACACTCACTTCTACCATCTAGTTTGGTCACAAGAGCTGAAGATCAGAGGCAACCACAGTCATTCAGTAAAGTCCTGTTTAAGCCATTCTTAGCAGAGAATACAAACAATAAAATGTAATTTAGGTGACAAGTCACACAGACCTTAAGCATGGAGTTACCACAACGCAGAGTATATTGAATGGCTCCAGGAACAGACCTGCAGACTCTGAGATACAAGTGGGTCCCTTGTCTCCTTGCTCAAAGTGATATGTAATCTACGCTGGCCTTTTATTTGACAAAATTTGCTTCCTTCTCTTGACTGACAGAACCCAAATTATTCATAGAGGTGTATAAATAATATTATTTGGGTTCATTGTCATGTTTTGCTGTTTTGCATCGAATAATTTTGATAAATATTCATTCTTGTATTCAGTCATCACAATTATTCAGTTTCTATATACATCCTACACTAATTATCTCATTTCCAAACATTTTTCTCAGAAGCTCCAGCTAACTACTTCCTGACATGTTTGTGAGCTATAGTCAAGCCTCATTCTGCACACTGAATTCTCACTGAAACCAATGGGAATTTTGCACAAAGTTTTCAATGTGGGTCTAAGGTCACATTATTTTAAGGAACAATAGCTTATGAGCAAAGCTTAGAAAACAGAACAAGGCTTTCAAGAGTACAAGTCTTGACGCAGGATTCAGGAAAATATAACAATCAATATCTTTGACAGACTGCAGTGCTTTCTTTGGTATTTTTTGCAATATACTGTGGACTGATAATATGGTACCCTGGATTTTGTATCTGGCCTGAAAGCAAACGTAAATAATTACCATATTGGTCATTTTCTTGTCATTTCATCAGTAGCTCAAGTCCCTAGGTTATCATCACCTAATGGCAAGTCATCTTGGATTCTCCTTCAATTGTGAAAAAACGTAACCATATATATATAAGGGCTGTTGATTAATCACAGTTAAGTCATGCGATTAACTAAAAAAATTTAATCAGGTTAAAAAATTAATCACAATTAATCGGAGTTTTAATCACCCTGTTAAACAATAGAATACCAATTGAAATGAAATATATTTGTATGCTTTTTTATATTTTCAAATATATTAATTTCAATTACAACAAAGTATACAAAGTAGAGTATGTTCACTTTATAGTGTAATTTTTTATTATAAATATTTTCACTGTAAAAATGGCAAACAAAAGAAATAGTATTTTTCATTTCACCTAATACAAGTACTATAGTGCAATCTCTTTATGGTGAAAGTGAAACTTACAAATGTGGATATTTTTGTTACATAACTAAACTCAAAACCAAAAAAATTAAAACTTTAGAGCCTAAGTCCACTCAATCCTACTTCTTGTTCAGCCAATCGCTAAGACAAACAAGTTTGTTTACATTTATGGGATATAATGCTGCCCACTTATTTACAATGTCACATGAAAGTGAGAACAGGTGTTAGCATGGAACTTTTGTAGCTGCCATTGCAAGGTATTTACGTGCCAGATATGCTAAACTTTCATATGTCCCTTCATGCTTCAGCCACCATTCCGGAGGACATGCTTTCACGCTGACGATGCTTGTTAAAAAATAATGCATTAATTACATTTGTGGCTGAACTCCTTGGGGGAGAATTTTATGTCTCCTACTCTGTTTTACCTGTATTCTGTCATATATTTCATGTTACAGCAGTCTCGGATGATGACCCCACACACGTTGTTCATTTTAAGAACGCTTTCGCTGCAGACTTGACAAAATGCAAACAAGGTACCAATCAATGTGAGATTTCTAAACGTAGCTAAAGTACTCGACCCAAGGTTTAAGAATCTGAAGTGCCTTCCAAAATCTGAGAGGGATGAGGTGCATGTAGAGCATGCTTTCAGAAATCCTAAAAGAGCTACACTCCGATGTGGAAACTACAGAACCTGAACCACCAAAAGAAAATCAACCTTCTGCTGGTGGCATCTGTCTCAGATTATGAAAATGAACATGCATCAGTCCACACTGCTTTGGATGGTTATCGAGCAGAATCCTTTATCAGCATGGACACATGTCCTCTGGAATGATGGTTGAAGCATGAAGGGACATATGAATCTTTAGTGCATCTGGGACATAAATATCTTGTGATGCTGGTTACAACAATGCCATGTGAATGCCTGTTCTCACTTACAGTCGATATTGTAAACAAGAAGCTGGCAGCATTATCTTCTGCAAATGTAAACAAACTTGTTTATCTGAGCTATTTGCTGAACAAGAAGTAGGACTAAGTGGACTTGTAGGTTCTAAAGTTTTACATTGTTTGATTTTTGAATGCAGTTATTTTTGTACATAATTCTACATTTGTAAGTTCAACTTTCATGATAAAGAGATTGCACTAGAGTACATGTATAAAGTGAATTGAAAAATACTATTACTTTTGGTTTTCACAGTGCAAATATTTGTAATAAAAATAAATATAAATGAGCACTGTACACTTCGTATTCTATGTTGTAATTGTAATCAATGTATTTGAAAATGTAGAAAATATCCCAAACTATTTAAATAAATGGTATTCTATTATTGTTTAACATGTTTGTGATTGTGATTGTGTTTTAAGCATGTGTTTTAAGCAATTTAAGCAGAATTGTGATTAAGCATGATTAATTATACTGTACTGCAAGGTGCTGAGTGCCTGGCAAGATAAAGCTTTCGGGTCCAGTCCTGCTCCCACTAAAGCCAAGAGGAAAAACTTCCCAAAGATTAGTTCACCCTTTTAAGGAACAGCCCTGCATCTATGGGTGGTTTGAAGCACCTCATCAAATTACCTCATGTGCCAGGAGGCTGTATGGGCTACACAATCCTTTATGTTAATTTTCTAGTCTGATTTATAGTAAGAAATAAAATGACAGGGCACAGATAGAATATATCAAACATATTAATTGTTCAACGCCAGAAATAAGATGCTAGCATAGAATGCAGAATGAAATGTATTCTTGGTATTTCCAAAATATGTATGTTATATATTTTGGTTTACAAATCAGAGTACATTTTCTAAGAGCAAATAATCCCAAATACCTACTATGTATCTCCATTACTAAATTATCTTTCTGCATGTAATTGTATCAAAGACTAAATTTATATTGCCACATTTTTATACTTTATAATCTTAATGTGGGCTCCCAGTGGGGGAAAGGAGGAAAGACTGCACAAAATACTTAAGGGCCAAACCCTGAGGATGTAGATACTTTATGCCCTCATACACTCACTGGGCCAAGTGCTCCTGGTGCTTGAGCAAAGAGCCAAAAAGGGGATCTTCATGCACTGCACAGAAGCGATATGCGGAGATGTAAATGATGTTCCCTCCCTGCAACCCCCCTGCTATGTAATTCTTCATTGTTCTTCAGTCTCCCCTCTCTCGCTATGAAAGTTACTGCTGAACTAGAAAATCAATAGTTCTTGCATTGTTGCTTCTGGGAGAAAGAGAGTATCATGAATATAAGTTTCCCCATTAGTTCCGGGAGGAGAGGGGGAAGAGTACATGCTGAGACTGTAATGTTGAAGGAGGATATGAAACGTCTTTTGTTTTTTTTCCACTTTAAGATATTTGATTCCATTAATCCTTGCAGAATTGAAGCAGGGAACCTAAAGACAGAGGCAAAGATATAAAATCTTTTTGCAATCTTCAGCTAGCCACTATCTCTACATGTGTTATATTGCAGCCCAGTGAACTAACCACACAGGAGGAAATTTGAATTTTAGGGGCCATTGAACACTGAATTTTCCCCAGTGCATCTCAATTATAGAAACACATGTGCTAAATAACTTTTTGTGCTGAGCCACTGTGAAAACACAAAATGTTCAATAGTCCTCAAAATTTCTATTTGTTACCTGCCGTGTGTAAACTAATGATTCTACACTGGGTGAGAATATAAAGATATAAATCATGTAAAGACATTTGTTTGAAGTCTCTTAACAATTTTCTTGTACTGCCTATAGTATACAGATATGATCCTTTATTATCAGTCTATGTTTCCTTATTTCAGCATTTAATTTATATTAAATGGAGATGTCATAAATATAAAGGGAAGGGTAAACCCCTTTGAAATCCCTCCTGGCCAGGGGAAAGCTCCTCTCACCTGTAAAGGGTTAAGAAGCTAAAGGTAACCTCGCTGGCACCTGACCAAAATGACCAATGAGGAGACAAGATACTTTGAAAAGCTGGGAGGAGGGAGAGAAACAAAGGGTCTGTGTGTCTGTCTGTAGTCTTCTTTGTCGGGGATAGACCAGGAATGGAGTCTTAGAACTTTTAGTAAGTAATCTAGCTAGGTATGTGTTAGATTATGATTTCTTTAAATGGCTGAGAAAAGGATTGTGCTAATGGTCACATAAACACCACCCTATACCAGAAACCTACTGACCGCTATTCCTAACTGCATGCCTCCAGCTTTCACCCTGACCACACCACACAATCCATCGTCTACAGCCAAGCTCTGCGATACAACCGCATTTGCTCCAACCCCTCAGACAGAGACAAACACCTACAAGATCTCTGTCAAGCTTTCTTACAACTACAATACCCACCTGCAGAAGTGAAGAAACAGATTGATAGAGCCAGAAGAGTTCCCAGAAGTTACCTACTACAGGACAGGCCTAACAAAGAAAATAACTGAACGCCACTAGCCGTCACCTTCAGCCCCCAACTAAAACCCCTCCAACGCATTATTAAGGATCTACAACCTATCCTAAAGGATGACCCAACACTCTCACAAATCTTGGGAGACAGGCCAGTCCTTGCCTACAGACAGCCCCGCAACCTGAAGCAAATACTCACCAACAACCACATACCACACAACAGAACCACTAACCCAGGAACTTATCTTTGCAACAAAGCCCGTTGCCAATTGTGCCCACATATCTATTCAGGGGACACCATCACAGGGCCTAATAACATCAGCCACACTATCAGAGGCTCGTTCACCTGCACATCCACCAATGTGATACATGCCATCATGTGCCAGCAATGCCCCTCTGCCATGTACATTGGTCAAACTGGACAGTCTCTACGTAAAAGAATAAATGGACACAAATCAGATGTCAAGAATTATAACATTCATAAACCAGTCGGAGAACACTTCAATCTCTCTGGTCACGCAATCAGACATGAAGGTCGCTATCTTAAAACAAAAAAACTTCAAATCCAGACTCCAGCGAGAAACTGCTGAATTGGAATTCATTTGCAAATTGGATACTATTAATTTAGGCTTAAATAGAGACTGGGAGTGGCTAAGCCATTATGCAAGGTAGCCTATTTCCTCTTGTTTTTTCCTACCCCCCCCCCCCCAGATGATCTGGTTTAACTTGGATTTAAACTTGGAGAGTGGTCAGTTTGGATGAGCTATTACCAGCAGGAGAGTGAGTTTGTGTGTGTATGGGGGTGGGTTTTTGGAGGGGGGTGAGGGAGTGAGAGAACCTGGATTTGTGCAGGAAATGGCCTAACTTGATTATCATGCACATTGTGTAAAGAGTTGTCACTTTGGATGGGCTATCACCAGCAGGAGAGTGAATTTGTGTGGGGGGGTGGAGGGTGAGAAAACCTGGATTTGTGCTGGAAATGGCTTAACCTGTTGATCACTTTAGATAAGCTATTACCAGCAGGACAGTGGGGTGGGAGGAGGTATTGTTTCATATTCTCTGTGTATATATAAAGTCTGCTGCAGTTTCCACGGTATGCATCCGATGAAGTGAGCTATAGCTCACGAAAGCTCATGCTCAAATAAATTGGTTAGTCTCTAAGGTGCCACAAGTACTCCTTTTCTTTTTGCGAATACAGACTAACACGGCTGTTACTCTGAAACCTGTATTTCTGTCTGTGTATCTTTTTTGTAACTTAAGGTTTTGCCTAGAGGGGTTCTCTATGTTTTTTAATCTAATTACCCTGTAAGATATCTAACATCCTGATTTTACAAGGGGGATTTCGTTATTTCTATTTACTTCTATTTTTATTAAAAGTCTTCTTGTAAGAAAACTGAATGCTTTTTCATTGTTCTCAGATCCAAGGGTTTGGGTCTGTGGTCACCTATGCAAATTGGTGAGGCTTTTTATCCAACATTTTCCAGGAAAGGGGGGGGGTGCAAGTGTTGGGAGGATTGTTCATTGTTCTTAAGATCCAAGGGTCTGGGTCTGTAGTCACCTAGGTAAATTGGTGAGGCTTTTTACCAAACCTTGTCCAGGAAGCGGGGTGCAAGGTTTTGGGAAGTATTTTTTGGGGAAGGACGCGTCCAAACAGCTCTTCCCCAGTAACCAGTATTAGTTTGGTGGTGGAGCGGCCAGTCCAAGGACAACGGGTGGAATATTTTGTACCTTCGGGAAGTGTTGACCTAAGCTGGTAAAGATAAGCTTAGGAGGTTTTTCATGCAGGTCCCCACATCTGTACCCTAGAGTTCAGAGTGGGGGAGGAACCTTGACAGGAGATAAAATAGATTTAAAAGATGCTGGCTAATAATATCTAAATGATGTAAAAATAGCATGCCTTCCATGCCTCAGTGGCAAAAATGTACTTTTACTCTTTCCAGTTAACAAAAATTGATTCAGTGCTTTAATGTCATACTCACATTATCTCATTCCCTCTTCTCTTGTTTTTCCCCTCCAAACTACATATAGGAGGGATAAACCATTCATTTCCTTTGGTCTCCTGGACCCAGAGTTGTTACTGCATGACATTTTGATTAAAAAACTAGAATATGAAATTGACATGGCACACATTAAATGGATTAAAAACTGTCTGACTGATAGGTCTCAATTATAAATGGGGAATTGTCACTGAGTGGGTGTTTTTCCAGTGGGGTCCTGCAGGAACTGGCTCTTGGTATGTAACATTCTTATTAATGATCTGGAAAACTTAAGATCATCACTGATAAAGTTTGCAGATGACCCAAAAATTGGGAAGGTCTAAGTAATGAAGAGGAAAGGTCACTGATACATGGCGATCTGGGTTGCTTGGTAAACTGGGTGCAAGCAAACAATGTAGTTAAATGTAAATATATATATCTAGGAACAAAGAATGTAGGCCATATTTCAGAATGAGGGACTCCAAAAGGATTTGGTGGTCATGGTGGATAATCAGCTGAAAATGAGTTCCCAATGTGATGCTGTGGCCAAAAGAACTAATGCGATCCTGGGAGACATAAACAAGGGAATCTCAAGAAGGAGAAGAGATAGTATTTTACCTATATATTTTGTACTGGTGTTATCACTGTTGGAATACTGATTCTGGCTCTGGTGCCTACAATTCAAGAAGGATGTTGATGAATTGGAAAGGGTTCACAGAAAAGCCATAAGAATGACAACATCAGAGGACCCAACCACATCAGCCACATCATCAGGGGCTCATTTACCTGCACATCTCCTAATGTGATATATGCTATCATGTGCCAACAATGCCCCTCTGCCATGTACATTGGCCAAACTGGACAGTCTCTACGTAAAAGAATAAATGGACACAAATCAGAGATCAGGAATGATAACATACAAAAGCCAGTAGGAGAACACTTTAATTTCCCTGGACATTCAATAACAGATTTTAAAGTAGCCATTCTTCAACAAAAAAACTTCAAAAACAGACTTCAAAGAGAAACTGCAGAGCTACAATTCATTTGCAAATGTAACACCATTAATTTGGCTTGAATAGGGATTGGGAATGGCTGGCTCACTAAAGAAGCAATTTTCCCTCTCTTGGTATTGACACCTCCTCAATTATTGGGAGTGGACCCATCCACCCTGACTGAATTGGCCTTGTCAGGACTGGTTCTCCATTTGTAAGGTAACTCCCTCCTCCTCATGTGCAAGTATATTTATCTCTGGTTTCAGAGTAGCAGCCATGTTAGTATGTAATTTTCACTCCATGAATCTGAAGAAGTGGGTTTTTTTTACCAATGAAAGCTTATGCCCATGTAAATCTGTTAGTCTTTAAGGTGCCACTGGACTGCTCATTATTATTTCATTATCAATCTTCACCACGTAGAGGTGAACCAAAGTTAAAATTGCCTTGAAAAATTCTATCAGCACAGAACCAATAGCTGACTTGCCAATGCCAAACTTGTTAATCACTGACTCGTAGAAGTTCGGGGTGACCAGCTTCCAGGTGGCAATGGTAAACTGCTTCTGGACAGGTCTGGCCCCTCTGATCGGCTTTTCCCAGTTCTAAGGAACCAAAGTTAAAATTGCATAGGGAGATTTGCCAGTCACTAAAAATTCTAAGCCCTCTTCACTCATCCATCTGTGCATGCAGCTCCTACGATCTCCTTACCAAAACATGATGCCACATTCTCATAGTGACAAATCACTGCCAAAATGTCCTCCATTGTGTCTCATGTCCTGTATGGCTTTGACTTCCTGAAAAGAGTTTCATTAATGCCAAAATTTAGTCCAGGTCTTTCTGAGGTGGATTCGTGACATATCAGCAGTTGGAATGAAGGGCATGGACAGAAGTCTGAAGCATTTCAAGCCAGGATTGATTTTCTTTCTTGAGTTGGTGGGCTAAGGCCACTTCTGTCCATGTTGTCGGAGAGGAGGGACAAATTCTCCCACAACATACTGAGAAAAAATTAAAAGAGACTCAGGTTAGCGCTGCATTAAGAACCATGGCATATATTCCCAGAAGTCTTCATGCCTCACGTGAAGATATAGTAGCTCAGGTATGATTTAACAGTGTGGCTGCTCTCATCTCAGTTAGGCCAATGCAAGTGGTCATACCCAAATGCTGATCACTTATGTGAACTGCACAGTGAAGACAAGGCCTGTATGAATCTATAAACACTTTTTAAAAGTGGTTTCTTTGATATTTAGGACATGAAGGAGATTAAATAAACTTAAACATCAGGGCCCAGATTATTCCTTCCTGCAGAAATAAACAGAGGAAGGAAATCTTGACACGGACCTCTTCACAGAGATTGCCCTGTTGGAGAAGTGGAGTGCCTCTTCTACTCTGTGAAATCTGATGGATCTCCCAGGATCCTTGGCTGGTCCTGTGATGAATCCCTGGCTCACTGCAAGTGCAATGCCATCAAAGCTGAACCACCAGGGATTCTGGCTGGCTTCCAGGATCCCATGGGACAGTGGGGTACCCATAGAAAAGATGATACTATATAATATGTGATTCAATATGCCCCAACACACCAACATATCAAATGTACCAGAAGGAGGGGAAGGAGAGTAGTGTGTGTGCTAAATTTTACTGAATATCCAAATGCTTCTGAAATGCTCGCTAACTATAACTTGTTCTACCTAACTATAACTTGTTCTACTTAATTTTTCCACACACATCAAAATGCTGGAACATGTAAGATGACCAATGATACTTTAATAAGAATAATACAACTCAATGCATTTAAAGAAACAAAAACAAAACAGCGATAGTATGATTTTTATATTGCTATTTTCACGTATTCTGATAAAATATACCATAGTCCTTGAGCTTTCTGGACGTTTTACTTTAGGAAAGCCTTATTTATTTTGCATCTATATTTGTACCATTTTTCCCTTCATATACTGCCATAATTTTTATCCTTGCCAAGAATCGGGGCTCATAAAGCATTCTACTCTTCCACTTGGAAACTATTTTCCCCACAGGATAGTCTCTGTATTAAGCTCCTATGAATCAAGAAGGGAAGCTTCCCCTTGAAGAAGCATTAAAGCTCACATTTGTCAGAGAAGCACCTTAATCTGTTCCTCACAGTCTGGAAGCTAAAATTGAAAGTCTGCACTGTCCCATCTCCCCTTCATTTTAGATTCTGTATTAGGGAGGAATATTATGAGGAAAAGCAATTCACTTTCAGAACTAAAAAAAGAAAGTATGGGTGAAACTCACTTATGTTCTCTCTCTGCAAAATCATTTCCAGCAATGTGTTCACAAGCTAATAGATGTGAACAGCTAGCAAGCAAATTGTCCTGAGAAGTTTATAATGTACTATCTGTAAGTAAAACAAGGACATAGATCATTATGAAAATATCTCAAAGCCCTGAAAAGACCGCATAGTCCATAAAAGTTTGGTCTTACAAACCTAAGAAATAGATATAGCTCTCATCATCTTAAGCTCTCTGACTTTAGCTAGTGCTGCCTTCTGATTCTCTACTTATCTAAAATCTCTCAACCATAAACTACTTGTGCAGACTTTATAGCTATATCTTTGTGGTAGTACAGTATAAAAATCTCTTCTGAAAGCCAGGACAATTATGTTTCCTCCTGCACCTTTTTGTACTAGTTCAGTAAAGTACTCAGAGAGCTCATGTCATTTGGTGCAGCATGATTCTCTTTTCGTGCATTCAGGTTGTGTCTCCTTTACAATATTACCTATTCCTAAAAGTTGTCTAATACCACTGTCTTCATTGTCTTCCCACAGCTGGAGTGTGACTCCCTGGTGTGTAGTTTCATAGATATTACTTTGATCATTACTTAAATATGTGAAATAAATTAGCTATCTTCAGGTCCTCTAGTACTTCTCTATCTATAGTGAACTATCAAAATTTTCAACTACATACTTTCCTGTTTCCTTTATTACTTTTCCACAATGCCAGGTTGTAATTGATCTGGTCCTAGTGTCATAATGCTTTGAATATCACTAATTTTCTACCTGATATAAGGCAATAATTTTTAAAAGATTTTCCATTTTCCCTCTGAAAACTGTAACTCTCTCTGTGTTGTTTGATTTCAGACTCTTTCATGAATTCTGAGGCAAACATTTCAATCAGACTCTCAGTGATCTCAATTCCTTTTCTCACTAATTACTCACTCATGTCCCTCTGTGCCATGGCCTCCTTTTCTGTGGAGCAGAATTTCATACAATGTACATTTATTTCCTTTGATAATTTACTGCTTTAGCTTTCTCTCTCAATTTTTAAATTCTTTTAAAAGGGTATATTTTGTCTTCTTCCCTTTTCCTCCCCTCACTTATCCTATTTAGTGTTATTTATTTATGTCTGTGCACACTCTAACACTGAGCTAGGGTCATTTCCTTTTGGACTTTTAAATGACCTGTTCCAGCACACATTGAAATCAGAGGTACTTTTTTAAGACACTTAAGTCCAGATCCTCAAGAGTATTTAGGTACCTAATGCGAGCCCAAAATACCTTTGAGAGTCTGCACCTGGAATAGAAGTAATAAGCTTGGTACTATATAAATACCTAATAGAGGTGATTGAGTATTTTTTTCTCACAAAAAATCTAAACAAAAACAATGTTTTATTTTTGCAGCAATTTTTTTTTTTACTGTTTTTCAGGTTGCTATGAAAACATCAACTTCATGCCCCCTCCCCCCCCCCGACCCTAACCAAACCAAAAGAAACTCCCATTTCAGAACTGAAGTAGTTAGTATTAAGGTCCTTGATGAAAACTTGAAAATTTCCCATTTGTTGGAACAACATTTTCTGTGGAAAAATGTCAATGAAATATTTGAAACCTGCTCTAATATCTGAACATATAGGTAGTATTATTAGGTAGTACAAAGGCATGATTATATACAAAATGGTAGACGAGAATCTGAGCTACAATGATCACATAATTGGAGTGGGAATTAAAGCTTAAAACTAAAAGTGGAAAAGAGGACATTCATAGAATGAGTAATATCCTTAACTAAGATTGAGGTATTAAGTCGCTTTTGAGATCCACAGCCAACTAACGTTAATGAAGAGATCTGGTAGGATATACAAAACTCAGTTATCTGTCAGTGATCACTCAGTGAAGACTATGACAGAGAGATGGGTTTCACATGTACCTGAAAATGATTTCTTCTAGTAGATTGTTCTGTTGACAATGCTCAGCTACAGAGAAAATTTAGTCACTTACTCCTGCAGGTTTCAATCTTCTTGTCAACACAGCCATTGGCATGGTACCACTCACAGGGAAAGGTGTTCTCTGAGAAAGCAATCCATGAATTCAAAGATTAAAACTAGGACCTTGAATTTGATCCACTAATTGTTTAGAAATAAATAAATACTATTAGTAGTCTTATGTTGCTGGGTAAGAGGGCCACTCCATTCTGGAATGACAAGAACTTCTTCAGGGCTTTTGTATTCATTGCTAAGTACATTGCAATTGTCTGTTTATGAATGTATAGGTTGAAGATGCATTGAAAATGGTTAGTCCCACAAGGAGGCAAATAATGTTAGAGCGTTTCTTTTTCCCCCTTCTCCTCGGTTAATGTATAATTACAAAGTAGTAATTATACTACTATATTTTTAAAGGTATCAGTCCATAAACATTCTTTATCATTCCTAGTTTACCTCAAAAATCTACCTTGCAAAGACTATTTCCCTCAGTTTGAATTTAGAATCTGTTTGAGCCCAGAAGAGATGATATTTTCAAAGCTAAGAGGATAACAGTAAGGGAGTCACTCTGTTAGTGACAGGGCTTCTTAAAGTTAGGATATATTTGAATAAGTATCTGAAATTTTGGATCTTTATATTTCATAGAATCATAGAATATCAGGATTGGAAGGGACGTCAGGAGGTCATCTAGTCCAACCCCCTGCTCAAAGCAGGACCAATCCCCACTAAATCATCCCAGCCAGGGCTTTGTCAAGAGCTGACCTTAAAAACCTCTAAGGAAGGAGATTCCGCCACTTCCCTAGGTATACCATTCCGATGCTTCACAACCCTCCTAGTGAAAAAGTTTTTCCTAATATCCAACCTAAGCCTTCCCCACTCCAACTTGATACCATTACTCCTTGTTCTATCATCTGGTACCACTGAGAACAGTCTAGATCCATTCTCTTTTGAACCCCCTTTCAAGTAGTTGAAAGCAGCTATCAAATCCCCCCTCATTCTTTTCTTCCGCAGACTAAATAATCCCAGTTCCCTCAACCTCTCCTCATAAGTCATGTGTTCCAGTCCCCTAATCATTTGTGTTGCCCTCCACTGGACTCTCTCCATTTTTTCCACATCCTTCTTGTAGTATGGTGTCCAAAACTGGACACGGTACTCCAGATGAGGCCTCGCCTATGCCCAATAGAGGTGAAATGATCATGTACCACGATCTGCTGCCAATGCTCCTACTTATACAGCCCAAAATGCCGTTAACCTTCTTGGCAACAAGGGCACACTGTTGACTCATATCTAGCTTCTCGTCCACTGTAACCCCTAGATCCTTTTCTGCAGAACTGCTGCCTAGCCACTCAGTCCCTAGTCTGTAGCTGTGCATGGCATTCTTCCTTCTTAAGTGCAGGATTCTGCACTTGTCCTTGTTGAGCCTCATCAGATTTCTTTAGGCCTAATCCTCTAATTTGTCTAGGTCCCTCCTTATCCTATCCCTACCCTCCAACGTATTTACCACGCCTCCCAGTTTAGTGTCATCTGCAAACTTTCTGAGGGTGAAGTCCACACCATTCTCCAGATCATTAATGAAGATATTGAACAAAACTGGCCCCAGGACTGACATTTGGGGCACTCCCTTCCAACCCTGATATTCTATGATTCTAAAGCTAGTGAGGCAACATTTCTTCACCATATAAACTATTCACACAAAGGCCACAATACCTAAGAATTATCATATTGCTAATATTATTTTTAATTATTCCTCTTCAGAAGTTTTTATTTAAAAAAAACCCTGTAATCATCTGTGCAGCTATTGACTATGACAGGAAGACATGCATTTCTGTATTAACCTCCAGAACTGTATTCATTCATATCACACTATAAAATAAGAAAAGAAGCTCACCATGTGAATTATTCAAATATAAGTGCATTTATGTCTAAATCTCTGGCAAACAGTAAGGGACTACACACTCACACAAATTATGTTATTGTTGTATTTACATACAAACTTAACTAAATGATTACAAAGAGTTACATGTGGGTTTATTACAAGTAGACATAAATTGCCTCATTTACAGGTACATTCTAGATTTTAATGACTCTAAGTTTTAAAACAGAACACGGCAAGTACTAACTGCATTTATCCAATTATTTGTATAGGTGCTTGAAATTATATGATATTTGCCAAAAATGTTTCCAGTGTGATTTCTATTTATTTTGCTGTAACATCAGCAAGGAGGAAAAAGTAAAGAAATGTTGGCAAGCACTTCTGTAAACTCACACAAAAGAGGAGGAACCAGTCACGCAAGCCAGCCTTGAGATATCAAATTTTAACAACCTATTACAATTTGCATTAATTAAGAAAACAGGTGCAAAATATTCCATTTCATTCTGCACTTACGGGGTTATGCCAAACTGCAAATACAATGATGTCAAGTACCAAAATTACTCTGAACAACAAATATAAATTATCATGTTTGTGTAAATTTACGTTTCAGCATAACAACCCGCATTCACCAGGTGCAGACAGAATAGAGAAAACAAGAACATTCTTCTAATATCAATCTGTACATTAGGTTCTCTACTGTTAGAAAAAACGTTATGTACAATTGGTGGTAAGATGGGAATAATTTGCTCCTTAACTCACAAGGGTCATAAACTTTGCTAATAATATATAGGCCATTGGACTTGTTGTATGGAGTGACAAGGCCTGCCTTTAGCAAGTTTCCTGAACTTTCCCCCTTGCCAAATAAATGCGTTTAAATTTAAAAGGGTCAGATTTTGCTGAACACAAAAGAAACTGGCGGAAGGGGGGGATAAGGTTCTCTGGTTCTCCTCCTAGCCACAGCAATTTGGGGACTGCTTTAATCTGCAACAGTTATTAACAGCTCCATTCTCCCTGCTAACCAGGCTGCAGGAAGGGAGGCATAGACATTGGCTTTGGTCAACACCCATTAGGGACTCACTCATGCAGGGATCATGTGGGTTGCAGCCGATCTCTGATTCCTTTCTGTTACTCAGGCAACACAAGTAGTGCAGAGAACATGTGTGCCACAGAGGGTGGTGTGATATCTTTTGTGGAAGAGAGTGCTGTACAGAAAAAGGACAGCTGTTGCTCAGGATTCTTTAACCTGGGCTAAGAACCAAGGGTCAGACCATTTGGGATACAGAGAAGACAAAAAAAAAGGGGGATATGATCCAGTGCCCCTTTCTCCTGCTTTCTCTCTGTGATTGGTATTTATCTGTAAATTTTGAAGCCCTTCTTTCTTCCACACAACCAGTTATTTCTCCCAAATTCTCCATAAAATCAGCACCCACAAAAATAAATCCTGCCTCCATTGAACTCAATGGAAGTTTTTCAACTGACTTCATTGGAGCCAGGATTGCACCCAGTGCTATTTAACCCACAATTCCTGAAAACATGCACCAAGATCAGCAGCACCTCCAGCAAAAACAGCTGATTAGTTATCAATATCTCCAGTGATCCAAAGAGCGCCACAGTTCCATCTAAGAATGTCTCTATCTTTCCACTAATAAAGCAACTGGAGTCACAATGCATATTCCCCAAAGTGGAAATATTCTGACACAAAACACTTACTGTTGCTCATCTCGGCCTTACTGGACAAGAGCCAGACTACGGTAAGACAGTAATCTTGAGGACTGAGTTCCAGAGTAGAAGTCTGAAAGTCCTGAGTGCTATTCCTGGCTCTCTTGCCTTAGTTTACCTGTCTGTGAAATGAGGATGTAAATATTTACTTCCCTACTTGAAGAAGTGACCTGAAGAAGAGTCCTGGGTAAGCTTGAAAGCTTGATTCTCTCTCACACCAACAGAAATTTGTCCAATAAAAGATATTACCTTACCCACCTTGTCACCCTAATATCCTGGGACCAACATGGTTACAACACTGCCTACCTCCCTACCTATCTCACAGAGCTACAAGGAGGATCGATGAGTTACTGCTCAAGCACCATTTTGTCCATAGAAGGCCAGATTTTTCACTCGCTCATCATCCACAATCAGGGTGAGGTTTTCTGAAAAGCTCACTTCCAATTTAGGCACTGAAATATGGCAATTATTCAAAAGTGCCAAGCACACAACAGGTTCTATTCTGACACTTATGGCCACATTTTCAAAAGACCTCTGCATCTAACATGATGAGCTCTTCTAAAAACCTGGCCTTGGTTGTGGGTGTTGAGCTCTTTTGAACATTCTGACCTTTAAGAATCATATAGTTTAAAAAAGGGAAGCAATAATGGGAGACAGAGCCCAGATAAACTAGCTCTGATGAGCTGTGACTCATTATTTGTGGGTCGACAAATATTGAGATGGCAGATAAGGCAGGAGCCAAGAAAAAGCTTTCTACAGATTTTCAGTGATAATATTTATGGCTGCAGGAGATGATACAGCAGAGGAGGAGACAACAATGACATCTTGAGCCCAGAGGCAGACAGTTCTTATGGCTCCCTGTGAAGTATCATTAAAGCATCAAGATAGTTGAGGCAGCAGCAATGTTTTAAGTCAGAGCTTGTGTGGGGAGCTTCTGGCAAGGAATAAATTAAACTGTTCCCAGGGCTATGACTATTCTGTGATTAAATGTTTGTTTCCTTGTTTTAAAGTCATAACTCCTAACAAAATAGAATATCCCTTTAAACTCACCAAAATTATTATTGCTTATAAAGATCCTGTAGCAAGGGAAAAAATGCCTCTAGACAGACACTTACACAAGAAAAGATGCTTCTTGGGTAGTCCCAAGACAAATTCCTCTTGACAAATCCCCAAACAGCCAGATCTCTCTATGAGCTTTCAACATGAGGCTTTTATAATTGTAAGAGCCCTCCCAGCCCAGAGACGGACTAGAAACCCCTGTTACACCAACTCAATTGAGCAAAATAATATTTCAGATAAAACTAGATCCAGCTGCTCTCTCAAATGTTGATCCTGAACTGATTGTGTTTGGGTGCATCCCTGTGGACAGTCATTCAATTAGGGCTGGTCTACACTGGGAACTGTATAATCAGAGCTCTGTCTCTCAGAAAAATCCACACCTATGAGGTAGAGCTTTGCTGACCTAACCCCCTGGTAGACATCACTAGGTTGAAAGACGAATTCTTCCATCAACCTGCCTTTCAGGAAGATGGATTACCTATGCCAGTGGGAGAACCCTTCCCATCCACGTATGTAGTATCTACACTGAAGAGCTACAGTGGTGCAACTGCAGCTGTGCTGCTGAAGTGGTTTAAATGTTGACTTGCCCTCAGAGTGAACTGCTGGTCCAGTTGTTAGGCTGCTTGCCTGGAATATGAAAACATAAGTTCAGATCCCTGTACCACCACAGACTTCCTGGATGACCTTGGGCATTTCACTTAGTGTATCTGTGCCTCAGTTCCCCATCTGTAAAATGGGGATAACAATAGTACTGTCCTATCTCACTAGGGTTAGGATAAAACTACATTAAAGATTATGAGGTACTCAGGTAATGGGGACCATATATATAAGTACTGTAGATGCAGAAATATCTTTATTTACTCATTTTTCTCTACTTATAATGCATCCCAGCACACAGAAGGAGGTACTTTCCCCTTACTATGACTCAATTGTAGCAAGAGGTCTATTTTCTACAACTATCTCAGGTCAGCAATAGTTCCACATAAGATGAATACTCATTTTAGTTTGGCTAAAAGAAAAGAAGATATTGCTGACTATTTTATAGAACACAGAGAAAAACCTATGAAATAAAGGGTATTTAAATATGAGAACAGTGTACATCTACTTAAATACAATTCAAAGCCTAATTAGGCCAGCACTACCCTTGAAGATAAAATATAATGCAAGATCACCTAGTAGTACAGAGTGGTAGAAACTTAACTTTCACCTTGCATAGTTATTTAAACCTGTGAAGAGCGAGTTTTAAGTGGGTGAACCCAATGGGACCACTCTCATTTGTAAATCTAGTCACATATGTATGTGTTTTCAGAATCAGAGACTATAATTATTTTTATGACATTTTAGTCCTGGCAGAAAGTCAAATTCCTCCATGGCAGAGAACTGAATTCTATTCTGGCATATGCAGTATCAACTGAACTGTTGATTCCAAGTAGAGTATCTCTATTACTCATGATACACCAAATAGGAAGAATCTGGCTTGACTCTCTATTTCCAGGATGAATTTGCCAGTCTGGCAGTTAGAAACAACCCTCCTTTCCCCTAAATGCAGATTGATCAAATTTGTTCTCCTTCCTTCCCCAGACTAGAAAAAAAGCTTTGTGTGGCTTGAACGCTTGTACCTTCCGCCAACAGAAGTTGGTTCAATAAAACTTAGTACTTCACCTACTTTTGCTCTCTCAGATTTGCTTTGGAATTCACTAAGCCACAACAAACAGAAAACTCCATGTAATCCCTTCACCTCATAATTTTACCATATGCTGATTTACTGCTTTCCGTTCACTCTAGAGTTAGCTGAATTTCAGTAGTACTGTTTATCTGTAAAACACTTCTGGGATAATTCAAGATAGAAAGCTCTGTTCAAAAGCAAGATATATAATAAATACTCTAATACTCCTACTATGTTAAAACTGTTCCTCACACTTTTAATGCCTTTCCTCATTCAACCAAAAGCAAATATATTCAGATCTGAGATGCAAATCTTATTTTTTGGTTTTCTTATCACCCCTTCTCTCAACCCACTTATTGAAACTGAAAATACAAACATGAGAGTAACACCCACAGGTTCCATCTAAATACACTCTCTCACACTATTGCATGTTTTCTATGTTTCTAATGTTCTTCCAAGTATACTTTCATGCAAGACATTACCCTTGTGTACTTTATAACAACTTGAAATCATGCTAATCTCTGACACAGCAGGTTTTTGATAGCTCTGTAAAAATCTGAACATCATTGCCTCAGGCAAGGTGACAGGGATAATCACCTGCTATAATTCATGTTTAATACCTGAATGCCAGGGAGGAATCATACTATGTCCTTTATCCAAAATTCTCAGCTGTGCTATATCATCCTCCCTCTAAAAAATATTTTTGAAAATTGCTAGACTTAGTCCAAGTCAAATAAAGCTGCAGAGCATTTGTCAGAATAAAAAGTCACAATTCGAATGCATGAACTGTTAATGCAAAATATATATTTTACAGTTTCTTTACAATCATGTAAACCCTCTTCTTCAACCTAAAGTTTTGATGGAGATTTCTTTATCTCTCTGCTTGTCAAGACAATTGGCGTCTGATGGGAAAGCATTGGATTTAGGATATGGTATGAAGTATCTTCATGCTTTACTTTTATAATCTGTTTTACTCTTGAAGAGGATTTTCACACATTGCAGTTTATAACACTTAGCTTTAAAGGAAGCTCTTTAAACTGGCAGTTATGATGAAAGGACAGGCATCCTTTAATAATGTTGCAAAAATATGTTCAGGTATATTTATACAATTTACATTTTACATTTCTAATCAGTCCTTGAGAGATGCTTCTTTTAAGCAGCATATGATGATACATGGACTACAATGTTTCTAGAGGAGCCACAGTGTTATAAGGTCAATCTTTCTTTAGGCTTCATTTTGAATTTATTGAATTGGGGTCAACTTCCCAAAACACACACACCTCCACACCTCAATCTTTTGAAACAATACAATACTCTTATTATCTTTAAAACGTTTACAGTTTCAACTGTTTATTATTGGAAAGGATGTTTCTTTTCTTTGCTTTGTTTTTCCTTTTCTTTTCTTAATGCTCTGCTCTTAATTATCCCCACAGCTCAACTGGATTGAAAAAAACATCAACTGCTAGAATGCATAGTTGTGGGAACTAGTGGTATGTGGGTTGCTGCAGCACCCCCAGGTTTTGCACGGGGCTCTGTTCCTGGCCTTGCGCCCAGGGTCCTGGCTACCACCCTGTGCCCAAGACCAGCTAGAATGCTGGTGTTTTCTAGATGACAAGGCAAAATACTGGATAGGACTAGGAGAATGACTTGGAGTGTAAGAGGGGCGGGGGAAACCATGAACTTATTGTCTATGTGAATCAGACATAATGGTGTTTACCAAGCCAAATCTGAACATCACCAGCTTGAGTTCAAATATTGCACTGCCATCAATTCATGACAGAATCATTGCCACATGGATGACAGGACAGAGAGCTCATGATATAAGGAAGCACCCAGCAGAAATTCCATATCCCTGTACTCTGCTTGCCCATCCCCAGAGTACAGGGAGTAGAAGACCAAATACTTCCCTATGTGGCTGACTCTGTAATCCTCAGAGTGATGTCTCTTCTGTATTTTTGTAACATCATCATTTGTACATCAGAAAGTCAACATTGTCTCACCAGTTTCTGAATTTTCTGATCTATGCAGTGTGGCAAATTGACAGCACTACTATGATGGGTCTCGCACTTTCTCTTCTTTGGGGTGGGGGGCAGTTCAGGGCACCGTTTCTTGCCCCTGAACGGGGGTATTAACTGCCCCACTAGTGTCCTAGAGGAGGGGAGTGGACAGGGAGGGACCGGGGCCTGCCCTCTACTCCGGGTCCCAGCCCAGGGGCCCTAGGGATAGCGGTAAACCACTAGAACTAGCGGTTCCTTCCCCTGGGCAACTTCCCTCTCCTGCCCTTCAGCTTGTGGGGCTTCCTGCCCTCCCTCTGCACAAACCAGGTGTCCTTTTACCAAGGGTCTTGGTCTTCTTAGCCCACTGCAGCACTTCTCCAAACTCTCCTCTGCTTCCCTCCAAACTGCTCTCTGCTCCAACACCAATCCACTCTGCTTCAACTCCTCCTCTTGTCCGATTGAAGCAGGGAGTTTTTATCATGTGACTGGCTTCAGGTGCTTTAATTGGCTTCAGGTGCTTTAACTAATCTATAGTAAACTTTCTTCCCTCTACATGGAATAAGGCTCCCTTCTAATGCTCTCCTGCTGCCCTCTGGCCTGGGCTTTCCTTACTTTTTGCCTCTGCTTTCAGCTTCCCCCCCGACCAGGCCAGATGCTCTCCCCTCTTCTTCCCCCTATTTTTTTTTGTGTTTTTGCTGTTGCTTGAGTGCCAGTCGGCTGCCAGCTGGCTGTCAGCCCCTCTCCCCCCACCCCTGCCCACCATTGGATGCTGCTACTGCTCCAGCTGAAACCCCCTGAGAGATGTGGGGCCTGCTGACCCGCTCCCCGGAGGGGGGGAGTGGAGGGACCCAGCCCCCAGACCCAGCCGCTTGCTGTTTGTTTGTGGACCCATATCCAGCCAAGAGAGACTCTTATCATCTGCTCTGGCATCCCTGGAATGCTACAGCTGCAAAGAAAGCCCGGAAAAGAAAGGGAAAAAGCCGTCCACCAGAGGAACACTGCCCGGGGAATCTACAAATCGCCGTGGAGGGGGCCTTAAGACTGAGTAACTTTTGAACTGTGCTCTCGTGTGGGGGGAGGCCTTGACTGTGTTTTTAGGGACACAGGGGGTGTGGCATGGAGCTGCCCCCTGATGCACCTGTATCCTCCCAGCCCCCATGCTACCATCTTCACAACTGCCTCCTCCACCATCTTTGCTGGCTGTCTAACATCTGCCTCTGGACTTAGCTGTTCGCCCTGATTCCACTGCGTGGGCCAGAAGCACCAGCCAACCAAACAGGACTCTGTGGACAAGTGTATGGTGGTTCATGTGCCCCCCCACCCTGAATTGTCCACCCCACAGTTTGTCCCTTTCTACCTGACTCCAACTCCTGTCAATCACCTGCCACCGCCCCCACTGGGGCATTGACAATGGAGGGCACTGGGGTGACCTCCACCGCTGCCATGCCCATCGCCTCCCCAGACTCTAGGAAAGCCCCCCAAGCCAGCGGGAAAGGCCAGGGCAAGAAGAAGGGGAAGGGCCCCACTAAAACTACCAGGCCCTCCATGGCAGGGGCCACCCCCACTGCTGCAGCCCCGCCACCGACCACGGCGTCCTCCCCCGCTGCCCCCTCCACCAGCTCTGCGGATGTCCCTTCCTCAGCCCCCAGGACATATGCCCAGGCGGCGGCAGCCCCTCCGCCTGCCGCCTCGTCATCTCTTCCGCCCACCACCTCTGCCACCATCAATAGCAGCCGGGGCCCCTTTCCCATCATGACAAGGAAGCACAGAGTCCGATGCCTCCTGCTGCCCGCCTCGCCCCACGTGGAGACCTACTTCCTGTTGTTCTCATGGAAAAAAGTTGAAGAACCAATCAACATTTCTGTGACAAGACCAATGTATGGTTTTTGCCATATCTACCAATTGTGAGAATTTTAAGGTTATATAGGACTAATGCAAGATCTCCTTCCAGCCCCGCTATTTTTCTATGAATGGTACAGAGTTTTCCCCTCTCTCCAAAAAACTGAAGCTTTTTGAGAAGATATGCACAAGTTAAAGCATCCCTTGATTATGTGCAAAGTCTGCTCAGAGCTCATACCATCAGCATTATCTAATGCAAACACCATTAAGGACAGATCAATATAATTACAATTACTATCTCAGAAAATGCTATTTGTCAAAATTAACAGCAGAAGGTAGATTAATAATTCCTATCAGTGACAAGCATATTTTGCATTCCCCTATTTAGTGAATCTAAAATGGCTGCTTTTTTCAAAAGGGACTGGAAGGGCAAACATTAACTATTGACTAGAAATGGCAGTAACTATAGACTGACACACACCACATTGATTCTAAAAATAATGAAAGGAGTCAGAGTTGAAGAATGAAGATTCTGATTGATTGCCTTATTCTTCTGTTTCCTCTATATTCTTCACATTGAGTGAAACTCATCCATGTTTAGAAAGGTAGACCAAGTGCTAAGCACCATTTAAAATCCATTTAAACCTTGTTTTGAGGACTTAAGTGACAATTAAGTTGTTCATAGTTCTTGTGTTGGCCTTCTGCACAAGGCTGAATTTTAATAATAATATTAAGCTTATCAGGATCAGAGCAATTTCTGATCTTTGATTTTTGTCCTTCCTATCTTAAATAAATACCATAGACATATTTTGGTTTTGGAGCTTTCCACTCATCTATGACATCTGGCATTAAAGCAGGCAACAGAGAACCTGTTAAAAACTGAAAACAACAAGATACCTTCCTTTCTCGTCACTTGTATTTGGGTTCCTCCATGTCTGTCTTATTGTAGAGAAGTAAACTGATGGTAGTAAGGACCATGTCATCTACCCACGCCTTGTCATGGTCTCTTTCTTATTGAAGTGTGTGTTCAGATGACTTAGTAAATGACTGAAACAACTGTTCCATTGCATATAGCAAATACAAAAATGGAATAAAGTCCTTGAGGAAAATAGACTCATGATATATTTACAGGTTTCAGAGTAACAGCCGTGTTAGTCTGTATTCGCAAAAAGAAAAGGAGTACTTGTGGCACCTTAGAGACTAACCAATTTATTTGAGCATGAGCTTTCGTGAGCTACAGCTCACTTCATCAGATGCATACTGTGGAAACTGCAGCAGACTTTATATATACACAGAGAATATGAAACAATACCTCCTCCCACCCCACTGTCCTGCTGGTAATAGCTTATCTAAAGTAATCTTCAGGTTAGGCCATTTCCAGCACAAATCCAGGTTTTCTCACCCTCCACCCCCCCACACAAATTCACTCTCCTGCTGGTGATAGCCCATCTAAAGTGACAACTCTTTACACAATGTGCATGATAATGAAGTTAGGCCATTTCCTGCACAAATCCAGGTTCTCTCACTCCCTCACCCCCCTCCAAAAACCCACCCCCATACACACACAAACTCACTCTCCTGCTGGTAATAGCTCGTCCAAACTGACCACTCTCCAAGTTTAAATCCAAGTTAAACCAGAACATCTGGGGGGGGGGGTAGGAAAAAACAAGAGGAAATAGGCTACCTTGCATAATGACTTAGCCACTCCCAGTCTCTATTTAAGCCTAAATTAATAGTATCCAATTTGCAAATGAATTCCAATTCAGCAGTTTCTCGCTGGAGTCTGGATTTGAAGTTTTTTTGTTTTAAGATAGCGACCTTCATGTCTGTGATTGCGTGACCAGAGAGATTGAAGTGTTCTCCGACTGGTTTATGAATGTTATAATTCTTGACATCTGATTTGTGTCCATTTATTCTTTTACGTAGAGACTGTCCAGTTTGACCAATGTACATGGCAGAGGGGCATTGCTGGCACATGATGGCATAAATCACATTGGTGGATGTGCAGGTGTGGAGTGGCTAAGTCATTATGCAAGGTAGCCTATTTCCTCTTGTTTTTTCCTACCCCCCCCGATGTTCTGGTTTAACTTGGATTTAAACTTGGAGAGTGGTCAGTTTGGACGAGCTATTACCAGCAGGAGAGTGAGTTTGTGTGTGTATGGGGGTGGGTTTTTGGAGGGAGTGAGAGAACCTGGATTTGTGCAGGAAATGGCCTAACTTCATTATCATGCACATTGTGTAAAGAGTTGTCACTTTGGATGGGCTATCACCAGCAGGAGAGTGAATTTGTGTGGGGGGGTGGAGGGTGAGAAAACCTGGATTTGTGCTGGAAATGGCCTAACCTGAAGATTACTTTAGATAAGCTATTACCAGCAGGACAGTGGGGTGGGAGGAGGTATTGTTTCATATTCTCTGTGTATATATAAAGTCTGCTGCAGTTTCCATGGTATGCATCTGATGAAGTGAGCTGTAGCTCACGAAAGCTCATGCTCAAATAAATTGGTTAGTCTCTAAGGTGCCACAAGTACTCCTTTTCTTTTTATGATATATTTAGTTACTATTGTTATCCCATCTAATTGTTATGATTGTTTACTGCAATGTATCATTCCGTTATGCATTCCAGGGAAGTGTTGATTTATGTCAGGTGGAAAATGCATGTAGTTATGATGGAAGCATTTATTTAAAGGATTAGGAGCATTCATCACTAATATACAGTATGCTAGCAATTTGTTTATGTTTGTCAAAAAAGTAAGAATACTCCTCTTCTAGGGATTAGAATTACTTGTATGTTTAGGAGGAATCTAAAAATTACATGCTTTGTTCACAGCTTCTTTCCAGTGAAATGAAGTGTTATACCCAGTGATAAACTGCCAAAATCTTAACAACTGGTTCCCTCCTCACCCCATGAGGAGGTCGTGGCCCACCCTCACCCCCTGGGGACTCCATCCATCCCCCTACCCTGTCCCCTGACTGCCCCCAGAACTGGGCAGGAGGATCTCGTGGGCCACTGTAGTGGGTGCCCACCTCACCCCTCAGAGCCAGAGGGACCTGCTGGGGGGCGAGGTGGGGTACCTCTCCCTCACGGGACAACCAGTTCTAAAAGGGCTTCTAAATTTAACAATAGGTTCTAGCGAGCCAGTGCGAACCGGCTCCAGCTCACCACTAGTTACACCTGCTCACATATAAAAATGAGATGAATTTATAATTAAAGACAGTAAGATAAAAAATACACCATTGTAATTAAATCTTAGATATATTAATATATCAATCATAGTGTAATTAGGTACTTAATAGCAGTTGTCTAAAAGCTTGGCAGGATATTTTTTATCAGCCAGAATTGCCATTTTAATACTTAGAGGTTGAAAAAAATATTTAGTGACACAATTTTATGCTCATTGGATAGTGAACACGGTTATTAGTTGTGAATACTCAGTGACTGGATAAATCACTGAGCTTGCTATTGTATGCAAAAAGAAAATAAAGTAAAAGGCCACACAACTTAAAGCCAGAGTATTCTTCAGTAAATGTCATTTGAGCTGTAAAACTCCCCACAAATTTATGAGTTCTAATATTTTTGTTTTATGTTTTTTTGAATTTGTTCAGGCTTTTATGGTTCTCAAAATATTTTTTAAAAAGTGCAGGTGCTCCTTATACCACCATATTTGATTGATATATTTTTGTCAGTTTGACATTTTGGTTACCTTATTTTATTAGATTGAAATAGCAAATTTAAATTATTTTAGCTCTTTTTGCTTTTATTTTTCTGGTTAACTTTTTCTTTGAAATAAATTAATAAGCAAACAAGATATTTGAAACCTTTCTCTAGAACCTCCAGCTCAGTTACATTTTCTACCTTAGTGGCACTGTATAACATACTTCAGTCTTCAAAACATATAAAATGCTTCTGAGCTTTTCATGTATATTTAATATAAGTGATAACCTACTGTTTACTGCTTCAGTGGTTTTTAATGTTTCAGAAAGATGAAAATCATTCTTACTAATTTCTTCTGAAAGCTAGTCCTCTATTGGCTAAAGTTTTGCCTTTCAAATTCTGTTAGGATGATGAATAAACATTTTAAACATACATAATGCCATCCACTCAAAGAGTAAATGCTAATGGCTGTAAGAGATATTTAACAACACTTTTTCCTCGCTTTTCAACAATTTATATGCCACTAACATGACATATGATCTTTAGTTTCACATGTCTGAGACTAGAAAAGTATTAGAGTGGATTTCCTTAGATCTGGCATTTTTACAACGACTTGTTCTATTTATTATTGTACCTTTGTGATTAACAGTTCCTTTTAGCACAAGGAAGCTAGGAAGCATGGAATAGAAAAAATATTTGTACAGGTACCCTAACTTTTTGAACCTCATATAATGTTAGGTTTGTGATCTGGGATTGTCAAGGTTCCTTCCCCCTTTGAACTCTAGGGTACAGATGTGGGGACCTGCATGAAAAACCCCCTAAACTTATTTTTACCAGCTTAGCTTAAAACTTCCCCAAGGTACAAACTATTTTACCTTTTGTCCCTGGACTTTATTGCTGCCACCACCAAGCGTCTAACAAAATATAACCGGGAAAGAGCCCACTTGCAAACATCTTTACCCCCAAAATCCCCCCCAAGCCCTACACCTCCGTTCCTGGGGAAGGCTTGACAAAAATCCTCACCAATTTGCATAAGTGAACACAAACCCAAACCCTTGGATCTTAAGAACAAGGAAAAAGCAATCAGGTTCTTAAAAGAAGAATTTTAATTAAAGAAAAGGTAAAAGATGTAAAATCAGGATGGTAAATACCTTACAGGGTAATCAGATTCAAAACATAGAGAATCCCTCTAGGCAAAATCTTAAGCTACAAAAAGACACAAAAACAGGAATATACATTCCATTCAGCACAACTGATTTTATCAGCCATTTAAACAAAACAGAATCTAACACATATCTAACTAGATTGCTTATTAACCCTTTACAGGAGTTCTGACCTGCATTCCTGCTCTGGTCCAGGCAAAAGCATCACACAGACAGAGAGAACCCTTTGTTTCCCCCCCCCCCCCCGCCCCAGCTTTGAAAGTATCTTGTGTCCTAATTGGTCATTTTGGTCAGGTGCCAGCGAGGTTATCTTTAGCTTCTTAACCCTTTACAGGTGAAAGGGTTTCTCCTCTGGCCAAGAGGGATTTAAAGGTGTTTACCCTTCCTTTTATATTTACGACAGGGACACATCTGGGTCAGAATATATATTTACTTTACATAAGAACATAGAATAGCCATACTGGGTCAGACCAATGGTCCATCTAGCCCAGTATCCTGTCTTCTAGTAATGGCCAGTGCCAGATGCTTCAGAGAGAATAAACAGAACAGGGCACTTTTGAGTGATGCAAACCTGTTGTCCAGTCCCAGCTTCTGGCAGTTGGAGGTTTAGGAGCATGGAATTACATCCTCGACCGTCTTGGCTAATAGTCATTGATGGACTTATTGTCCATGAATTTATCTAGTTCTTTTTTGAATCCAGTTATACTTTTGGCCTTCACACAATGCCATGGCTAACAAGCTCCAGGAATTGACGGAGCATTGTGTGAAGAAATATTTGTTTTTGTTTGTTTTAAACCTGCCACCTCTTAATTTCATCCAATGACCCTAGTTCTTGTGTTATGTGAATGAGTAAACAATTCCCTATTCACTTTCTCCACACCATTTATGATTTTATAGACCGCTATCAAATCCCCCTCTGAGTTATCTCTTTTCTAAGATGAACAGCCCCAGACTTTTTAATCTCTCCTCATTTAGAAGTTGTTCCACACCCCTAATCATTTTCATTTCCCTTCTCTGTACTTTTTCAAATTCTAATATACCTTGTTTGAGATGGGGTGACCAGAAATGCATGCAGTATTTAAGGTGTGGACTTGCCACAGATTTAGATAAGGTTGCTGATGTTATATGTAGATTATATATGTGGTTTCAGTGGGAACAGTATTGGGTCCTGTTATTTAATAGGTATATCAGAAATGCCTTCACCAGGTGTGCAAGTAAACATTTTTTTAATGTCACTGATAACACTATAAAGATAATAGTTGATGGCTGTGATACTACCGCTGCAAAATATGTTTGTAACTGATACAATTGAATTATGCAAATGTCATCTAAAGTCATGTGTATCCTTGAACAATAAAAGTACATGCACATAAAAAAAAGGGGGAAGTCTTGCAATGTGCTGGAAAGTTTTGAAAGTCAGGCTGAGCCTGATCTATGGCAACAAAGAATTCCACAGATGATAATCCTCCATCTAGTTTGAGCCTGGGTTCTGTAAACTGTAGCATTTCCAGTGAGTTAAGCTGCTGTAGTGAGGTGCAATCAGCTAAGCAGTCTCTGAGGTAACCAAGCCTATATCATTTATAGAAAAGGAACAGAACATTGAAATGGGCCCATAATGGGACTGGTAGACATTGTAGAATACTGCTGTATAAAGTACTTTCATCAGTGCACACTCCAACAATGCATTCTTGATGTCACCACAGCCTCGATCACTGTGGCTATCTCTGTATTTGAGGGTAAGGACAGAGGTTCCTGGCCAGCAAAAGATGAAAGAATGCATTTCTGAACATTTCTCCTACCACAATCAGTGTGTAGTAATAAACTCCAGTTACCTTGGCCACATGTGAACATATGCTTCCTGGGAGGCTACGTGGTCACAATTAAAGAAGGCTGGGAACAAGCTTTTTTCATTCAAAATTTTTGATGAAAATTTAGAAAAAAATACTTTCACCAAAATTGGCTGTGGAGATTTTCCACAGAAAATTTTGACTTTCTGGAGAAGAAAGAAAGAAAGAAAGAAAGAAAGAAAGAAAGAAAGCTTTTGTCCTAAAATGAAAATATTTTGAGAAATGTTACTACCTTGCCTCATAAAAGTTGTAGTCCAGGTGCCTCATGCTCTCATTCTTCTCTAGAGGTAATGCTCCCTGGTCAGACTACATCTCCCATGATGCATCACAATCTCTCCTCTTGGTGAGGGAAGGCAATCCTGATTTATTAGTTTAGATGGAACAAATGGGCCAAAGAGTTAAAATAACACAATCACTGTCCAACATTAAACAGTTTTAAACAAGATTTGGGATTTAGTATACAGAGATGTCAGACTGCTTAGTACCCTGGCACACACATTCTTAAAAATCCTTTGTAACTATATGTTAAAGATACAAAAACGGTGGGGGAGATGTGTGAAGGGGAAAGTGTAACGCATTGGAAATGTAAATAGTAAAGTTTCTTTTTAACAATATACCATGTCTTCTCCTTTGAGCTGGAGAAAGTCTTTAGAGGGTAAAAACCAATAACAACAACAACAAAACCTTTTTGACAGTCTCTTAGATGGTAACAAAGATGATAATAACTGTCCTTTTGGGAGAAAAGAGAAGGATTTAGTTGAAATGGGCTGGAGCTGTTGTTGCTCTTGTTAAAGTCTGATCCCATTTCCAAGAGGAAAGCTAAAATAAAAGCAAAGGTAGAAAATGCAGTTTCTGTCTCTGGCGTTGACTTTCAATTGCAACCTCACTGCTGGAAAAACATTGGCAAAGCACAGTCTTATCACCTACTCTGAGAACTAGCAAGCTTATAAATTGGGATGTTTAAGGCATTGCTTTTAGCTGCCTCTTTCTGGCCACAGGCTTACAAAAGGATTACAAAATATACTGTCTTGGCTGATTAAACCAGACTCTTATTACACAGAAAGAAAAAGGAGAGAGATAGGAAAGAGAAAAAAATAAGTTAAGAAAGGATATGGACACATTTTGGGGGGACAAAGTTTCACATCTGGGTGGTCTTTGGGATTCAGTCAGAGCAGGTAGAGGTGGCAATGTCATATGGGTCACTCTCTTTTGCCAGGTCTGGTCAGGACATCTCTTAGGAACAGGCTGATGAAGGCCCAGGGTCCCAGGAGATGGTGGGGGTGGCAGCTATGATGGTGAAGCTCTCTGCAATAGCCATTTTTCCCCACAAATTGTCTTTCTTTAAATACCCCAAAAGGGTGTGATAGGTGGAACACTTCTGCCATTATTTTGTTTACCAGGTAGGCTTATATGATGGGTTGTTCACCTCACACTTGTCCTGAAATGGTTAATGCAGGCTGAGAAGGCTGAGAAAGCAAAAGGACACAGCTGAGGGGAATGAGGTGGCCAAGTAATCCTATGACTGAGTGAAGGAGCCCCGCTCAGGAGGCACGAGCTGGGCAGGAACTATGAAGACAGAAAATTGGCAGCAGAGGGGGCTGCTGGGAAAGTCTGCAGTCACTTCCTGAGAGAAGGGAAGAGTGTGTGGAGGCTACAGGCATAAGTAGCCCACTGGGAGTGGGGAGTTAGGAGACTGGCAAAGCCAGAGAGGGGCAGACAGGGTCAGGGAAAGGCAGTAAGTTCCTGGAAGATACAGACCTTGACTGCTTGTGAGAGGGTCCCTGAGCTGGAATCCAGAGAAGAAGGCAGGCCCAGGTTTGCTTGCCAGCCACTGAGGGAATGGGACTATGAGGTAGTGAATGGGAAGATTGCCTAGGATTGCTGGTGAGGAAACACACCCATGGATAGTGACCTGGCTGGAGGGCTAAGTCATGAAAAGGAAGCTACAACTCCTGGACCAAGAGAGGCCACAGGGTGAGACAGGATGGTTGGAAGACCACCAAATCAGGGTGCAATACATGGAAAAGCTAATCCCCAGAGTGACCAGGAGGAGATGCCCACCCCTGCAGGGAGTGAAACCCAGGACAGCCTAGTTATGGACACACCAGCTTTGTTTAACTGATTTTTGATTCGATACTTTTCTTACTTACCAAGCATCATTTTAACATAGGCCTTAAGTTATATCAGAAGGCTTTTTTTATGGGGACTAATTCAGTCTTTCTGTCTCCCTTTCATACCTTTTTCCACCAGTGTTTGTTTCTATACATATTATGACCTTTTATAAATGTTTACTCAATTTTTACAGTTGAGGTCGCAATTTGGGTAAATGTGTATGCCCAATTTATCGCAATAGTGCATGATGGGAGGGTTCCTGACTGTAGTGCATGCTGGCAGATGAAATGCATAGGGTAATCACAATACAACTTCCGCGAGGCACTTTTCCACCTCATCTGAATAGAAATATATCCTTGTTTTAGCCATAATATTTCAGTTATGAACATTATTTCAGTTATAGGGTGTTCATTTTGTACTGGAAAATCAAAATTTTGCACAGAATGCAGACACTTTTAATGAAAAAAACAGTTTTGTTGGAAACTTTTGGACCAGTCCCAATCACAATTTATGGTAGTGCATCAAGGTCCTTCCCCTCAAAACCATATCAGTTCTGTCAACGCTTTAATGAAATTAAGTGTGGAGACAGAACTATAGCATTTGATGAACTGTTCTTGAGTTGGGTATCATCAGCACATTGGTGGCACTACAAACCACAGCCAGGGACAGCCCTAGCCATTTTTCTGCTAGAAAACATTTTTGGTATTTCCCCCAACCCCTCACCCCTCCAGGAACTAAACGTAACATGCCTCCCCATCACCAAAAAAACAAAACAAAAACAGCCAGCCTATCAGCAGCAGAGAGAAAAACACTGGAAGTTGACAGCCCTGCTCACCTGCCTCTAGAACTGACCTCTGCCCATAGCATCACATAGGCTCCCCCAGCAGCCTCTTCCTATACACATTGAATAAGAGTGGTGATAAGACAGAGCTTTGTGGTACTTCCCAGTGAAGGCCTTTAGTAAAGAGAAGTAGCTGCTCAGCACAACCCAGTGAAATCTTTTGAATAGAAAAGAGCAATGGTACAGATCTACAAAGGGACCTTGGTGTTGCCTTTTGGGCTCCATGAAAATCACTGGAATCCACAAACCATGGGTTAGGCTCCCTTTACAATGCATGGAAAGAAAGAGGCTCCTGAGAAAGGGATGCATTAAAGCAGCATGCTAGGAGGGAAGCTGCCCAAATTAACCAATGGGGGGTGCTGATAAGATGAGAGTGCCCTAAACACTCCCCCTCATGGAGTTAGGCACCTATTTCTGCTTGCAGTCCACAGTCAGGAACCCTCTCCTTGAGTCAGGCACCTAAGATGTTCTTCAAGAATGACTTGGGGGCCTGCCTACCTTCTCAGGTTCCCCTGTTTCAGCTGTTCCATTTTGATTCACATAATTAAAGAGTCATTTGGTTACAGAAAGAGAATGTAAATGAGAATCCCTAGTCCAGTGATTAGGGCACTCACAGGGGAGATCTAGGGTCCAGTTTCTCAGTTCTAATGACTACTCTATTTTTTATACACAGTAGAACAGCTTCAACGGGAGAACTTGAGGGAGCCCTATATCAGAATGTCCCATAGCTCAGTGCTTAGAGCATGTTCCTCAGAGGTAGAAGATCTTGAATAAATCATTTCCCCACCTTATGTGCAGGGGTGGGGACCTGAACCTGGGTCTCCCACATCTTGGCTGAGTGATGTAATCACAGGGCTAAATATTACAAGATGGAGACCAGTACTTCCTCTGGCAGTTTTCTGTGGAATGAGGCAAGCACCTAAGTCATTCTCACAAGGAATGACTTGGATGCCTAAGCAAGTGGCTGCAGGAGAGGGGTCCCTGGCAGTGGAATGAAAGCAGAGATAGGCACCTCCCTGTAGTTTGGATTTAGGGGCCTATCTGCACAAGAGGGGCTGAGCTTAGTACAAACTTTTCTCATTTGCACCTCCCACTGACTAGCTTAGGTGTCACCTGGATTACCTAGAAAGGACCCAACTGGCTTTTGTGGATCCCATTCTAAGTTGCCTATCTCTCCCTGCACTTTGTTGTCAAAGGGAGTCTAGTGCCTAACTCAGGCTTTGTGGAAAGCATTGTTATTTCCTGTGATTTCTTAAGTGCTTAAAAGTTATGTGCTATAAGGCTCAGTGTCCCAACACCTAATATACGGGGAGACTTTGGCAAACCAGTAAAGTGCCTGAAACCACTATGGCTTATTGCTAAAAGCAGCCAAGTCAGCAGGCTGTATATTGGCCATTCAGCAGTCTCAGTTTAACCAAGGCTGGAGGGGAGAGGGGTCTTTGTGTGCCACAGAGAGGGAAGCTTGACGCCGCATCCTTCCTGATATGAATTGTGTTGAAGTGGCTGATACATGCATTTTAGAAGAGCAGGGTATGCCCCAGGAATGTCTATTGGGACCTCAAGGCTGCAAACTCTGGAAAAACCCACACCTGTTTAATCAATAATCAGAAGGAACCTTTTGCTTGGCCACTGAAACTGCTTACTTAACAAGTTTTCTCTAAGGGCCATGTCATTCTATTTCTAATGTATAAATAAGGGGGAAAAGTTTGAGGTAGTGGGACTCTTTTTGGACTCTCCCTCTGGATATATCTTGCAGTGCCCATCGGCAGACGGAAGATTTGGCCACCTGAAGCCTGCCGCTGTGTCATTCGAGAGCCACACTCAGCTTTGATAATTATCAAGGGTTGGGGGTGTTTTACTAACCTGTTGCAGATGTATGTAAGTGCTTGAGACTAAGTAAAGTTTAGCTTTAAGTGAAAGCACTCTTGTGTTGTCCTGTTTGTGCCAGCCGTCTATCGGTCAGACAGCCATGTCTCCCCGATTTATTTCCTGACACCACCTCACACAGAGTAAAAGTTACTAAGAGCTTTGGGTTGAAAGAACCCCGGGTAACACTAAGTCCCTTTGTGGATCTCAGCCACAATCCTTAGCCAACTAGTATAAGTTAGAGCAGTGTGGGGACTGCTCTTACTTTTACCAGGCCTGAAAACGGAGAAGATCTGCTCTGGGAATTGAGGAGCCCAAATCAGCTTCCTGACAGTTTCCCTCCCACCTGTCACTACAGCCATCATGTTTAGTCACTTGATGTTATTACTTAGTATATTAATAATAATTTTATAGTAAACAAATAACTCGTTATTTTCTATCAGCTGTCTAAGTCACAATATCTACTGAATGGAGGGTGATCACTGACATGTATGTGATATTTTGGGGGAGTTTGAGGTAGAAGCCGAGGATATAGTCTTGTATATATGGCTTCTTTTTATTTTCTCCACAGAGATTAGCATCTGAATCAAAATGCCTTCACCCACCAAATAACATTTCACTCTACTAAGCACAATTATCATGGACCACCAAAAGCTATGAATGTTATCATCATCTCTATATGCATTACACCATTTTGTACAGAGATTATCATAATTTATTTTGACCTGAGTATACCTTTCTCCACCTTTTGATAGTCCATGCTGCTTCTCCAGTTGTAGTTGTGAAGCCTAGGATTCCAATGAAATTGGTCAATCAATAATAATTAAAAAGACTAACAGTGTTGCTGAAAACCTAATATAAATCTGACAGGAAAGCAGGAGATCTGAAGGAGAAGAAGTAGAAAAAATATCTTGGATTCTATTTAATCCAAAATTATCAATTTGAATTTCATTGGGTTTAGGTGTGTGTGTGTGTGTGTGTGTGTAAATTGGAAAGGTTTGTTTGCTGAAATTTGAATCTTAGGCAAACAGTTTAGTGCAGCTGTACTTTTCATACTTGCTGTCTATTAAATTAGAAGCCATATCCCTCAAAGACCTTTTTATAACTGTATGTGAATGTTTGAAATGCAGAATATTTCCCCACAGCCATTGATATTGTCACTTAGAAAGTTTAAGAACTCCTGGAGAAAGCAGGTTGAAATATATATCAACTTATACCTGTCTATTTCCTCCGGAGACTGTCAATTGCAGAAGTGATGTGGATGTAATGCCCTTTATTGGTATTGTTCCCGTTAAATCAATTGTGGTTGACATGTCTCACTCTTAAAGCCCTGGTGGCACTGGTATTCTATGTGAAGAAAAATGACAATAATTATTGTTTGTGATAGGACCACTGCTTTCCAGTGGAACATAACCAACAGCTTTAGGCTGGACTTTTTCCTCCTGAAATAGTCTCTAAAATACTCTTTGGTATGATCATATAGTAGTGCAGTTACTTTACTGACTATTGTTATTTGTCCCCTAAAGCTATTGTATTTTCTTTGGCTAAGTTTTTAAAAGTTAACTGGTCTCAAACACAGAAAATGAAAACATTTATCTATACAATACAATTTAATTTGTCTATTGGCATATGCTATCATTTGGTGAGTGAATTCTTACATCTGGGGTTCATTTATATTCTGAAGATGATTCTGACACTCCTATTGTATATTCTGTTGCTGACATTACCATATGAATTTAGAAATAGATTGTTATAAATGCTAATGGAAATGATTTAAATGTCATATTGTTAAAAAAAAATCACCTCTTCCTTTATATGACCTGAAAGTAGAATCAGGTCATGACTATATTTCTTACCTAGTAAGAAGCTGATTGTGGCTGGCCCTTGTGTAGGCACACAGGGTGGGAGAAAGGTTACAAACCATGTACAAAGGTTCCCAGGCTGTGGTACGTGTACCCCTGGAAGGAAGTGAGCTTGATGTTCCACCAATTCAGATTACAATATTTTTTTAAAGAAGGTGATACATGAGCCAATACAGTTTGGGATGCCATGGTAATAACAATAGCAGTTCCTCTGATCTCAGAAGTGCTCCCTTTGGAAACCCATTAGGATGCATGGTATTGCAAAAATAGAGGCGCAGGTTGCACAGTCCTGAAGGATGGGGCAACCTTCATGTTCACTGATCTACTGGGCTTCTAAGAGCTTCTATACAGCAATCACAGGTGTGATTACAGCTCAAGTAGACATATCCAAGGTAGCTTTAATCTAGCTGGCTCATGTACTGCTAGCACTGAAGCCATGGTAGAAAGGACTTCAGTACAGACTAGACATTTCAGTTCATATCCACAGTCCTGGGTGGGGCAAACCACTTGGTTTGACTACTGCTATGCATTCTGAAATATTTGTTGTGAACTAATAATAATAATTTGATTCTCCAAAAGTAGGACTTTGAGTGGAAAAAAACATTCCAGAAAATGTCAGGTTTCAGAGTAGCAGCCGTGTTAGTCTGTATCCGCAAAAAGAAAAGGACTAGTGGCGCCTTAGAGACTAACCAATTTATTTGAACATGAGCTTTCGTGAGCTACAGCATCCGAATGCATCCGATGAAGTGAGCTGTAGCTCACGAAAGCTTATGCTGAAATAAATTGGTTAGTCTCTAAGGTGCCACTAGTATTCCTTTTCTTTTTCCAGAAAATGTGTGTGCCAACCACTCCCCCCAAATACCCATACACAACGTTATACAATTTTAACATAATTTAACAGGACAAACATTTAACATTCTAAAGGAAGTAAACATTTATGTCCACATGAGAAAACAGATGTAGTCCATTGTGGCTACATATACATCAGTCATCATTCCCTAGGTCAGAATGTGTGAAGCTTTGGTTTTCCTGGCTGTCCCTGAGCTTGGAGTGGTAGTGGTAATGATGCACCCTGTGATATGCCGTGGGGTGGAGAGAGAAGTGACCATGGAGTTCTCCAAAGACTGAAAAGGGTGGAGAGTCCAGGATTTTTGGACCTGTAGGTCAACCAGGGTCTGCAGCGTTTGGGTTTATGTCCTGGTGCATTTACTGCTCCTTGTCCTGCTGGGACTCCTGGGCCTTTTTCTTGTGATCTTTCTCCATGTTGTCCGCCATTGTTGTCCATGGTCTGATGCAGCAGTGGCTTGCAGGATCTTTCAGAACATGTCCTACCAAGTCTTCTTCATTTTTCTTCTCATCAGTATCAAGTATTCTGTGTGCAGGGAGTACCCGTCAATGCCACCATGCCAAAAGCTGCTGATAAAAACATCCTGATGTACCATTGAATTTACATTTAAAAGGGAAAGATAAGTTTCAAAATGTCCCTCCCTTATTCCCATGAACTCTTTCAATAAGAAATGCTTATAGACACTTCAGGTTTGGACAGGTTTCAGAGTAGCAGCCCTGTTAGTCTGTATCCACACTGAGAAAAGGAGGACTTGTGGCACCTTAGAGACTAACAAATTTATTTGAGCATAAGCTTTTGTGAACTACAGCTCACTTCATCGGATGCATGCAGCTTTGGAATGTCTCAGTACAACATCACACTCCATCCCCAGCCTTGATAAATATGGCCCACCGTAGACAAGGGGGTGAAGGATTTTCTGTTGCATGAATTTATACATTTTGGACCCTATTCCATGGGTAAGAATATGGGGAATTGTCACTGAATATTGTCACTATTTTCTACAGGTGGTGGTGATTTTTAGCTGATTGGCTGATCTCTCACTCTTAAGGGTCACTCTTATGGGTCGCTGGCATCCTGAAGCCACCTGGTCCCATATGCTGCCAGGCTTTTGCAATGGTGCCAGCCAAACTCATCACAAGGTGGCATGGGAAAGCTTCCTTCCACAAAGGGAAAAATAAGGCAGCCATTCCTAGTAACTTTTGGGAGAGGGATGGCAGAGTATCTGCATGAAAATTTTATTGAGATCTCTTAGGAGGATAAAAAAGACATTCTTATTCACATGAACAAAATTCTCTGTGTACCCCCACTCCCAAACCAACTGGGTAATGAATAGCAGATGCCAATTCTATCTCCATTCGTTGTACCTCTACTTCTTCTTTTACAAGTAAAAAGATGTGTCTTGCTAACTTCAATATGGGCTAGGCATCATCTTTACATGTAAACATTGTAATGAAATATGTATGCACACACTTACCCGAGTACCCATCCCCTTCATCAGGATGACCCATGCCTGCTTGATGGGACTATTTAAATTGTGCCGGAGTCTCAAACAGGTCCCGGACTCATGGCAGGAGTATCCCATTAATCTCTTCCCCCACTCCTCCTCCCTCTTCAGGGCATGGGTCTCTGTCTTGGGCTCCTCTGAGGTATTTACTGTTGCCTGTGAGGTGCTGGTGAGGTTTCCACCAAGCATGGCATACAGCTCATTGTAAAAGAGGCAGACCTGAGGCACAACCCAAGATCTATTGTTGAGCTTCCTGGCCTTGTGTTAACCCTGGTGAAGTTCCCTCGTTTTCATGTGGCATTGGTGCTGATCCCTGTTGTGCCCCTTTGCCTGCATCCCCCTTGCAATTGTCTACTAAATGTCCAAATTTCTATGGTTGGGTCATAGCTGTGCTTACACAGCCTTTTCTCCTCACTAGACTAGGAGATCCATTACTTCCTGTCTACTTCAGGCAGGAATTCATCTAGTACCTCTATGTGAGTGGAGCTGCAATGGTCAGTTGGGCAGTTGCTCACAAAGGTGAGCTGCTAGATGTGCTTGCCAAGGTAGGCAATCAGGAAAAGGCAGGGGTTGGGAGAGATTGAAAGGGGAAGGTGGCTTGTGGTTTCTTTGACCCCTGGGCAATGGAGTTTAAATTGGGACCAGAATGGTCTCTATTGCAGGGACTGGGGCATTGAGGGAGAACCGCTGGAGGACTGTTAGGGTCCACACAGGTAATGCAGTGTCCACACTTGCACTTCATTGACCTCAGTAGGTTGACCATAGTTCTACAATACAATATTAGAGAATATCAAAATGCCAATATATAAATCCATGGTACATCCACACCTTGAATACTATGTGTAGTTCCTGGTCACCACATAAAGACATTTTAGAATTGCCAAAAAAAAAATACATTAGAATCGGAAAATGTACAGAGAAGGGCAACAAAAATAGTTAGGAGTATGGAAAAGCTTCTGTATGAGGAGAGATTAAAAAGACTGGGGCTGTTCATCTTAGAAAAGAGATAACTAAGGGTAAGATAAGATAGTGGTCTATAAAATCGTGAATGGTGTGGAGAAAACGAATAGGGTGGTGTTATTTTCCCCTTTGTGTAACACAAGAATCAGGGGTCACCCAATGAAATTAACAGGCAACAAGCTTAAAATGAACAAAAGGACATACTTCTTCCCACGATGCACAGTCAACCTGTGGTACTCATTGCCAGGGGATAGTGAAGGCTAAAGTATAACTGGACTTAAAAAAAAAAAAAGAATTAGATAAGTTCCTGGAAGATAGGTCCATCAATGTCTATTAGCCAAGGTGGCCAGGAACACAACCCCACCCTCTGGATGTCCCTAAGCCTCTGACTGTCGGAAGCTGGAACTGGACGACAGGAGATGAATCACTGGATAATTGCCCCTATTCTGTTCATTCCCTCTGAAGCATCTGGCACTAGCTACTGTCAGAAAACAGGATACTGAGCTAGATGTGCCATTTGTCTGACCCGGTATGGGTGTTCTTATGTTTTTATGTATTTACAGCATTTGGGCAGGTGATTTTTTTGTGTTGCTGTGATGAAGTGCCTATGTCAGCCTGAGAAAAAATTGAGTATAGACACATGCACAAGGTGACTTACATCAACCTAACTTTGCAGTGTAGGCCAGGGCTTAGGGATTGCCTTCACTGCAAGTTAACATGGGTTACTCCAGTGGAATTATTCCATTCCACCCTAGCTGGGGTGAAAGCAGCCACTCTGCATAACAACACTGGAACTATATATAGTGATTTAATTAGTAGCACAGAAGTTATTGTATTAAAAACTTCAGTGTAGAGTCTGTCTATACCAATGGGAAGGATTCTCCTATTGGCGTATGTAACCCTCCTCCCAGAGAGGTGATAGCTAAGTCAATGGAATGATTCTTCCAACAACCCAGCACTGTAAAGAGCAAGTAAAGTAGGGATATCTCCATCTTAGGGGTATAGATTTTTTATATCCATGAGAGCTGTTCCCAGTGTAGACCTGCCCTTACTGAGTGTTTGTCCACACTTCAGACACTACGGTGGCACAGCTCCAGTGCTGCAGCTGTGCTGCTGTAGGTCTTCAGTGCAGACATTACCTACACCAATGGGAGGGTTAATCCACCTCCCTAAGAGGTGGTAGCCAGGTTGACAGAAGACTTCTTCCATTGACCTAGTGCTTCCTCCATGGGGACTTAGGTCAGCTTTACTATGCCACTCAGGGTGTGGATTTTTCACACCCCTGAGCAACATAGCTGGGTCAACCGACTTTTCTCATATAGGTCAGCCCAGAAAATCAATGGGATTTAGTTTATGTTCACTGTACAGAGCCTATGCCAGCATAGCTATGTCATAATAGCGTAGATGAAGTGTACACTGAAAGAAGGAGCTTTTATGCTGGTACAGGAACTCTATCCCTCCGAATGTTAGCTATGCCAACAGAAGTATGTGCCTGTCAGCATAGCTAATGTCATTCAGGGAGATAGTATTCTACACCATCAGAAAAACTCCTTCTGTCAGCGTACACTGAACCTATACATGGAGTTTTTTTTAGCATAGCTATGTCGGTAAAGTGTGTGGTTTTTTTCACACCACTGACTGACATAGTTATGCCAGTACAAATCTTAAATGTATGCCAAACCAGGCTGCTAAGTAGAGCTGGGCAACATTTTTCAGATGAAACTTTTTTCATTAAGAAAATACAAAGCTGGGTTGAACAAAACATTTCAGGAGTTTCTGTTAAATTCACCAAATTGTTTCAGTAAAAAAATAAATAAACAAAAAAATGAAATGTTTTGAGAAGGTCAACAGAAAACATTTAGATTTTTTTTATTTGAAACTACTTTTATTTTTTAAGACGGTACAAAATCTCAAACCAAATAAAACAATTTGTGTTGACGAAAACATTTAGATTGATGTGAAGCATTTTTTTTTAAAATCAGTTAGTTGAAATATTGAAATAATTGTTTCAGATTGACTCAAAACATTTTTTTTTCAGTTATTTGATTTGGCCAGTTGACTAGAAACTCAATTATTGCACAGATCTACTCCTAAGCATCAAAGAGTAGGACTACACTGAATATTTGGTATGATTGTAGCGCTGGTAAAAATACCTGCACTAGCTTTAATCTAGATATCATGGGTAACAATAGCAGTGGAGACACAGTAGCAGACTTCAGTGAAAGACAGAAACCTAAGAATGTACCCAGGGTGCTGGTGGGCTTGTACTGGAGTAGCTGGCCTGTGCAGAAGTCCGTACCACCACAGCTTGGCTACTATTTTTACCTGGGCTAGCTAAACTAAAACTAGTGTAGCGATGCCAATCCTTGCTACAATCATACCTTAATTTTCAGGATAGACATATCCAACATCACTTTTGAAAATCAGACTGCTCAGAAGTGACTTAGGCCTTTATCTTCAGAGGAGCAATGCATGAATACCTTTAAAACTCTGGACCTGACTGACTTCTTCAACGTCAGGCAAAGTTAAGGGAAGCAGTGGTAGAACTGTGTATGAAACAACTGAGTTTTGACTCCCAGTCTCCTTCATTAACTACTAGACAACACTCCCACACTCTGATATCATAGTGTCAGGAACATGCACAAATGCCTCGCTGATAAAAACAAATGCTATTGAAATGTTATTCAAGAAAGTGTACTAATCCTTGGAAATTAATGCTTTGTCCCTTTTGTGAACAGTTATTCTGCTAATTTTCTAATAGAACCAATTCTGCTGTCTCTTTCCTTAAGCATTCATGGCATGCACATCCAAGATGAAATATAGGACTATGCTATGGGTTTTTCCCACTGTTAGAGTTGAAACAGACATTGTCTTTTTTCTGAGTAAAGAATCAGTCTGAAGATTTCACAGTGGGTCTTATCTGTCATCTTTACTTATGGTCCTATTCATGTCAGCCAAATCACTGTGTCGTAGCAGTATTTTCTAGTATTTTTCAGCAATTTATAACAATTTCTTCTATGACCACTGCTGCTGCTACTTTATTATCCCGTTGAATGCCAAGTTTCTGAAGCAGACAAAGTCCTATTCCTTTTATTGATGATGCCATCACTCACCCAGTCTGCGATTTCAGGATATATAGGTAAACCCTGGCAACATGTATTTTGGTTCAATTTTCTTTGAAACATGGCATGTTCTGTAGATCTGGGCTAGTGTAAGTCTGATTAAGAGAGATGTGTATATGATCTCAGTAACCTGACAGATAATATTCCTATCTTGGTGACATTGTATTCAGTAAATATGTTGCCCTTAAATATCAAGCAACTAGGGAGAAGGGCTGAGCACTGAAAGAAGACACTTATATAGAGGGATAATCATTCCTCTTTGCACACATCTGCCACTATGGTTGGAGGAAAGGGAACACCAGGGTTAAAAGGGTTTGTGTTCTCTTACCACCTGAGGCTTGGAGAAGGGATCACTGTGAAGATCTACAGCTGGGATCTTCTCTTCTTATCCCACTACAGTCAGGAGGAGCAACAATACCCAGCAGACACCCACAAAGAGCTAGAAGGACTGATCTGGGCTTTCCTATCACTGCTTGCCCTAATAATACTACTGCTCAGACTAAGAGATTGATTAAATGAATATACAGTTATAAAAATGCCTGGGTATTTTCAGAGAAACAATTGAAAATATTCAGTTCATTGCTTGCCACTGATGTTTGTGGCATTTGACAAATATATTGGATTCATCCACCCCTGCAGAATGCCACTGTGTACCCGATGAAATTTCATAAAACTGAAGGAATGAATCTTTCTTGCATGTAATCTGAATGTGGTGTCATGTCACCTGATTCTGTACCGGACAAGAAAGCTTAGTTACTACTGTACTATTAGTCAAGGATAACAGGAGAACACCCTTATTTCTTCCCATCACAGCAACAAAGTGGGCTGCACATGATTCTGCATGATTTTCAGGAACTGAGATCACACAGGACAGTTGAGCGTATGCAGTAATATACCTCCTGGACTTTTGAAGATTTAGCCCATTCTGACTTTTCAGCCGCAATGAAATGCAAAATGTTCATCTGAAAAGATTAAATGAACTTAAACAAATAGTATTTCCTTCTTCTCATATTTATTGTTGGACAGTATAATAAAGCACAAAAACCATGCATGAAAGGGCGAAATAAGACTAAGGAGTGATCATAAGCTTATCAGGTTAGAAAAGAGAAGTAGGATGAGTTTCTGAATTGTAAATACAAACATAATAAGGTTTACCAAGTAGAATTTGGAGGAAAAAAGACTGAATAACTGAATAACTTCAGCAAAACTGCAGTCAGTGGGAAGGATTTAGGGGAAAACATTAAAAATTTTCAAAGGTAAATTACAAAAAGCAGTAAAGGCAAACTATATAGTTAGGTATGATGTAAGAAACAATACACTGGAGACAGAAATTGCAGGCTCATTGAGAAATGGTGGGTGAAATTTGATGATGGAGATATTGCAGGAAAATTCAACCACTTATTTGCCTCAGTTAACTGGGAAGTGTAAGAAAAATAAACACAAGAAGTAAAGATTTTTTTCCTGAGGTCAGAACACAAAATATTGCTGAAGCTAATAGTCACATTAAATAAGATAAAAAGAAAAAAAAAGAGAATCCAGAAACAGATAAATATCTAAGACAAGGTGACTTATATACCATAGTTTTATATGTGATACAAGAACAAACATTTTTGAAAAAAAAACACAACTAACAAAACAACCATCCTCCCCACCAAAAAACCAACCCCTTCTCCCCCAAACAACCAAACAAATAGGAGTAGTAAAAGGCAACAGAGGAGAAGCAAATATAGTACCAGTACACGGGTATTCTTATTTAAAAACATTCAAGGAAAGTATTTGATGGAGCAGGGGAAATACTTATACATCTAACCTCTGAACAGGAAAAGATTCTAGATGAAGGATCAAATAATAATACACTTGGATAGGTACAAAGTGATCAGCTGATGGTACGGTTTTGTAAAGGGCAGATTATGTTTAATCAAATTAATTAATATTTTTGAAAAGTTCAAAATGACAAAGTAGCAAAATAAGCAGAACTCTTGGTTGTATTAGAGAGAGAGAGAGAGAGAGAGAGAGAGAGAATATAGACCTAAACAAGCAATTATGCTACTAGGAAGGAGACAATAAGACTAAATCCCTGACAGTATGTCTACATGGCAACTGAAAGTGTCACTGCAGCACATGTAGACATCCCCAAGCTAGCTTTAATTTACTATCTAGCCAGTATGAGTACCACAGGCTAGCCACTGGGGAAGCTAGGTCAGGTATATTTACATAGCCACAGTCACAGCTCTGATTTCAGTATAGACATATCCAGAGAAGGAATAATTTTTGACATTGTAAAACAAAAATGCAGAAGAATTACAAAAGGTACACAGGAAGACAAGTAAGACAAAAATAATTTAAGGATTCATTGCTATAAAGAGAATGTAGGCAAATAGGATGATGGTAATTTGAAAAGAAATGAAAGTCCAATCCCATTCACTTTATACATGGATTGATCTTAATGGGAGTTTTGCCTGTGTAAGTGCAAAATTGTGCTCTGAAAGATATGCTTGAACCATATGCAAATCTGAAGACGATCTAGAGTTGAGAGGTCAAACATATAGATATTGATATATGTATATCTGTATATAGATATAGATGGAAAATAGATATAGATGGAATGTAGATATAAATATAAATATAATGTTGAAAAATGATAGGGAACCCACAACTGAAACAAAGCAAGGATTAGGGAGTAGGAGTTGAGGCATATACAAGGAGCAATAGTCCAGCTATACTGAAAGAAGGACAGGAGACACTTGATATGGATTTAATCAGGCCACAACTTTATTATTAGATGTCTAGGACTATCCAGAAAATAAACATGTAGAGTGCAGGTAAACCCTGTTTATTTTGTAATTACCCTGGGCAGGGGCTTCCACCAACTCTCCCTCTTTTTTCCACCCAGGTCCCTCCAGCAAATCCATTGCCGGGACCTTACCATCCACATAGGAGGGGTAAGGTGGACTATAAGAAAGGGGGGCTGGCTCCCTGCCATTCCAACCATAGGAGCTCCCCCACCCCCTCTTCCATTCCTTTAACCAGCACCTCCTTTTAAGTCCTTTACCAGGACATTTATCTGGTCACTGGATGCCTTCCCTATGTCATACCTGCACTGGACATCTGCCACAGGAGGTGTCAGCAATTAGCTTGGCTGCCTCCCCACCTCCCACACCTAGTTGGGGTCCCAGACATCTTCCAATGGCCTTTTATATAGCAGCCCAAGAACATGTTACCCCCCAAGTATGATTGCTGAACCCCGCTTCCCCACAATGAACTTGGTTTCCCTTTGCACTACACAAGCATCCTCAAGGACTCCCACAGCTGGATTGCCAATACCATGTATTGCAACACCCTCCCCTTCCTGATGGGCCTTATAGGTGTCCAGCCTCCCAGATCCTCATATGCCACAGCTCCATGGCACCAGCAGCATTTACTTGAGTTAGTTGTTAGCTCCTGGTGCAGGTCCCTGCACTTTGTAGAACTGCAAAGGAGATAGGGCATCTGCTATGCCATCATCCAACCATAGGCACATGCTAGGAAGGAAAAGAGATGTTAAGGCTCAAACACCGTGACACAAATTCACTCACTAACTTCATAACCCTGTGTGAGGTGGAAGTTTGACCTGCCATGTTGTCATACCAGAAATACTTATATAGGGAGGACGCTGTAATATGCCTGCCCTTGTGTTCATTCGATACCCAGGTATGCTAATGTAGTGGAAGGGCCCTCTGTCTCATCTTCTGCCTTGGGTACCTCCAAATGTTTTGCCAGGCCGCCTGGTCCATTGTAGTGTGAACAGAGCCACCTAATGGGTGTGAAAGGTGATTATTACTCGATATTCCCTTGGAGTGCTGTGGGGTGAAGGGGGGAAACTTAGGTTCCCTATAGTCAATAGACTAATTAACCTTTTTTTTTTACCTTACATGGGTGCTACTCCCCAAAAAGGGGATCCAAAATCCCAAAGTTAACCCCCACCCTAAATATGCCACATGTGCTTTATTAGGGTAATACCATAGGAAACCCTAATTTTCCATTGCTGTTACTCACACCTTCTTGTCAACTGTTTGAAATGGGCCATCCTGATTATCACTACAAAAGTTTTTTTTTTTCCTGCTGATAATAGCCCACCTTAATTGATTAGTCTCATTAGAGTTGGTATGGCAACCCCCATTTTTTCATGTTCTCTGAATATATATATATATTTATATCTATATATATCTATATCTATATCTATCTATATATATATATCTTCCTACTGTATTTTCCACTGCATGCATCCAATCAAATGGGTTTTAGCCCACAAAAGCTTATCCTCAAATAAATTTGTTAGTCTCTAAGGTGCCTCATTCTTTTTCCTTATTCTGTGTGTTCTGTCCCAGCTTACTTTCTGTCAACACCTCCCTGTAAAAGAGGGATAATATGTCCACGTATTTCCTTCTCATAATTTTATCCTTAGTTGTACTGAGCAGGTGAACTCCCATTGGGTCACCCACCCCAGCATAACCATACTTGGGACTGACCGACAGGGCCTCCTCGGTGCCCTGTTCTTCCCCCAGGACCCTCCCCCGCCAGCTCTATTCCAGGCTGATAAGGTTATCTGTCTTAACGACAGGTGCCCAGGGGTATCAACGACACCACTGCTGCCCGACGCATGGGGTGCCCCACCTGCCTGTCTCCTGACTCCCAAACTTGTGCCCATGCTGGGCCTCCCCTGGAACCCAGGCTAGACCCCATCACCCACAGATGCCTGAAGTTATTGCAAGTTTCAGTTAATCTTTGCATCACTGTTAGTGATTAGGTAGGATAACCTTTAGTGTGAATTGTTTTAAATTAACATTTTACCACCGGACAGCTTAATGTTGTTCTGGGAGATAAGCTTAACTTACTTTGCCATTCTAAAAGTGTGAATGGTTTGATATTAAAACAACTCTATGTTCTCCTTATAAACTTAAATACTTTGAGTAAAACTGTGAAGAATGAGTTCAGATATCATGAAGCCATACTACTAATGTGGAATTCTTTTCTGAGCAAGCTAGTTAGATGTAGGAAAGAAGTAGGAGTCTAGACAGTATGGTACTACTCTTCTGTAGTTTGGTACAAACACAATGAGTCAAATTCTACTCTCCTTTATTCCTCATGAAACCCTATCATAGACAATGGATGCTTGGACTGGATTATACCATTGCAAAATTAGGAACTTTGATTCAGAACTAGGGGTATGAAGGACAATATTCCTACTTAGTATGGTAGATTATCTCAGATTCTTGCTGCAATTAATGCCTCCAAAATGGTTATTTCTGCATAGCAGCATAGAGACAAATATAAAGCATGAGGAAAAGAAGCATGGCATAGAAAAATAATTGCTTTGCGACTTTACATAAGTTATGCACATATGGCCTAATTGTCAAAGAAGTCAATACCTGCAGCCCAATATTCAGCAATGGGACTGGGAACAATGGGTATTCATCATATTTTAAAATGCATTTCTAAATCTATAAGAAGGAAGTGAATGAGAGAGGCAGTTGTGTTCTGAGCTGGTTTGTGGCATAGAGTACTTAAAAAAACCCATGCTAAAGTCATGGCACAGGAAACATAGCTTTTCATGAACTGCAGCATCAGGAAAAAGAAACCTACCAGCTGAACTATTTGATATCTCATATAGCCTGGTGACAGCCTAGTGAATCTGGGCTGTTTCCACTTGGAAACAGAATATTTCTCATTGCAAGGAATATCTCTTTCTAATACTAATCTCCCATCCATTATCCACATGCTGGCAATAACCCAATCTTGAGGTGACAACACACTTCATATGAAGCTGCCTTTGAAGGCTATTTGGAAGCTTCATCTCATGTAATTTTGCTATTTACTTACTAAGAAGTGCCTTAGGGAGTATATTGCACTTGTTCTCCATAGACTGTGCTGGTTTCTAATTCACTGCAAGGTGCAATTCAAGATGTTAATTTTCATCTATAAAGCCCTATCAAAGTTTGGACCAAGTCACTCTTTACCCTAATCTACCATTATGACAACTGCAATCAGCTGGGGCACTTTGTTTGTCTTTCTGGATTGAATGTCTGGACTCATGATGTGAATAGGTTGGCTGCTAAACACATACTTTGAAATTTGTCATTGCTTACTTATTACTTGTCTGATAAAAGAACATTGCCTGGTATTACAGCATGGTACTGAGGGGCAAGTCCTGGGATCTATTTCCAATTCTGCCCTCGACTCATCTCCTGACTTGAGGCAAAGTTGTCCATCTTTGGTGCTTTATTTTTCCCATCTCTAAAATAAAACTAATGAAAGTCACTTGCCTCACAAGTTGTTGATGCTTATTTAATGTTTGAAAAGTGCTTGGAGATCTTTGCAAAAGGGCACCATGAAAGTGTGATTATTTTGATGTTCTTTTTACTTTTATTACTAACTAGGTCATTAATTGTGTACCTTAGTATATATAGTCAGTGTAATGTGAGTAAGTTCATGTTACTAAGACAACCTGTACATTTCCTATTATTTTGTTTCTAAAAGCCAAATCCATTTTCAAAAGTCACAGTCCTGCATGGTGCTAAGTGTCCCAAACTATCAGAACTCAATGGCAACTGAAGATGGTGAGCCTTTTGAAAGATGGCTGGGCACCTTGCAGGATCACACCCAAAGTGACCCAGAGATCAACTCCTGCTTATAAGTGACAATAGTCCTTGAGCTACAAGATGTTCCACATGTACTGATTACTGTTGCCCACATAAATCAAATTTGCCAACCAGTTGTAGGATCAAGGCCTTAATATTACAATTACATCATTGGTTTACATTATAGATTATATTGGGCCACATCCTCTTCCATTTACATTAGTTTAAATCTTGAGTAACTCCACTTAATTCTGTAGAATTATTGTGGATTTGAACTGGTGTACATAAAAGCAGAATTTGGCCTATGTTATAATTCTTGAAAGTCAAAGGAATACCACATCCAGTTCTGAGGGGAGACGGAATTACTTAGAAGCTATCATGTAGGTTTGTGCACATAAGCATATATATGAAGTAGATTAAGAATCAAGATATGGAATTTTAAAAGGACTGTTTCAGATGGAAATGTCTTGGATTTCCAGCAAAAGCTCATTATAGTTCATTTCTAGTTGCAGCTGCTCACTCAGCAACATTTTACTTTGGATATGAAGCTCAAAAAAATGCCTTTCCTTAACTGACAGATGGAAATATTACATTACAGAGAAGAAACACAAGATTTTTTTTCTCTCGGAGAAGTAAGGAAACACAGCAAGTTTTATAAAATTCACTGAGGATATCAACTATCAACAACAGCAGAAATGGCAGAAAAGCACATACATTAATCTAAATAGCTGACTGCAGGCTGAGTGATGCAAGACATGTAGAAGGTTGCAATTTTCTCAACAATATAGGTCTTCAGTAAGTGAAGCTCAAATTGAGTTAGAAACTGGCAGTAACTGAGAGGAAGGAGTTGACATGTTCCATCACTTGATTTAAATAGTAGCTTGGGAATAGTGTTTTCCTGATTTCACTATCACTACTGACAGACTTCTGAAAGATACATCTATGAATAGTCTAAACCGTTATGGACATTCTGGGTATTTCCACCCTGCAGTTGGGAGGTGTGATTCTCGGGGTGGATAGACAGATTCAAGCTAACATGCTAAAAATAGCCGCAGGGACACTGCAGCACAGGCTAGCCACGTAAGCTTGGACTCAGGTGGGCTAGGATTCAATCAGTGAGCCCTTGCCCCTGCCGGTGCTGCAATAGCCACACTGCTATTTTAGCACACTAGTTTGAGCTGAGCAAGCACGAGTCTACCTGTGCTGGGATCATACATTCTAGCTGAATGTAGGCATATGCTGATAGGCCAGCCTTAGTCCCTGCGTGTCATCTCAGATGTGAGTGCATTATCTAACCACAGGAAGCTGTGTCTTCAAATATGCAGGGCACTATACTAAGGGTCAAAAGACCTGGATTCTAGTCCTAGCTCTGCCACTGTCCTCTTCTGTGACCTTCGGCAAGTCATGTTGCCTGGCTGTGCATCAGTTTCCACACCTGTAATTGTAAATTATGGTACTTACCCACCTCTGTAAAGTAGTTTGAGGTCTATGGATGCATAGAACTATCTAAGATGAATTAATGTAACTACAAAATAAACTAAAATGTGATACTTCGGTGTGCTGATCATAGTATGTTAACATTTCAATATTATGATTAGGGCCCTACCAAATTCATGTTCATGAAAACTACATCCCGGACTGTGAAATCTTGTCTTCTCCCCCCATCACCACCCCCCGCAGTGAAATCTGTTTTTTTGTGTGCTTTTACCCTATGCTATACAGATTTCACAGAGGAGACTAGTGTTTCTTAAATTGGGGGTCCTGACCCAAAAGGGAGTTGCAGGGAGGTCGCAAGGTTATTTTAGGGGGATCCTGGTATTGCCACCCTGTCTTCTGCACTGCATTCAGAGCTGGGTGGCCGGAGAGTTGCCGTTGCTTGTGCTAAGGGTCAAGCTAAATAAGCAGCAGCGCAGAAGTAAGAGTGGCAATGCCGTACCATGCCATCTTTATTTCTGTGCTGCTGCTGGCGGTGGCTCTGCCTTCAGAGCTGGGCTCCTGGCCAGCAGCTGCCGCTCTCCAGCTGCCCAGCTCTGAATACAGTGCTGATGCCAAGGGTACCAGTACACAACCCACTGTACAATAACCTTGAGACCACCCTACAGCTCCTTTTTGGGTCAGGACCTCTACATTTACAACACCATGAAATTTCAGATTTAAATACTTGAAATAATGAAATTTATGATTTTTAAAATCCTATGACCATGAAATTGACCAAAGCGAACCCTGAATTTGGTAGAGCCCTAATTATGATAAAAAAGTAGTAAGTAATTTTAAACAGTTTGTTAACAACATTGAAAAAAATACAAATTGTAAAATGATTACTCAAATTTATATAATGTTTTCATGGTATCAAGCCATGCATGGTAATGGGGGAAAAAAGAGAATTTTAATTTGACATAAATCATGACACACAAGCAGTTTTGTTTACAAGTTTACACAAAATCATATTGTTATGACCTTACAATAAGTAAATTCTCATTGTGAAGTAATTAGATGAAATCCTTATGAACAATTGTTAAATGTATTAGTCAAATTGGAAATGAATCAGCTGTACTGCATTCTGAATATAGCTCTGTTCCTTTTTTCCTTTGAAGAACAGTATTAATTTTGCAGCTAATTATGTGGTATCATAACTCTAAAGTCTTGCATCAAATTTTATATTCCTTTACTAATTTTAAATTAAGCAAGCAACTGAAAGCAGATCTCAACTCTATGCAAAAGAACTTTAAAATGGCTAGGAATATATTCTCCCAGAATATGCTTTTCAAGGAACTCGGAAAGCCCTTTGTCACAAAGAATCAGCAAAATGCCCTTGGCAAATCAAGAATCTTCTAGCTGGAACTTGACAACTAATGGGGGAAAATGTATTTAAAACCATTTACTCACTGATGACAGGGAACAAATTACCAAATGTATTATTTGTGAATGTTATATGATGGGCTCTCCTTCTAATAATTCTTAGGATTAATAATGGACAAAATATATGCTCAGAACATGCAGACGGACTCCTTTGCAAATGTGGGGGCATATTCATAATGAATAATAGGTTATGGAAATATCACTAAATACTACACATGAGTTTGGATTTGACACATTGACTGGAGTGGCTCAAGACTGTGAGTGCCCACCTCAGAGCAGACTGTCACAAACCAGGGCAGACACCCCAAACTTGTGATATGTTCTATAATTAGATTTCACCAAGCCAGGGACAAATATAAACTATACCACTATACTAGTCTTTAAGCTTCTTTAGGTAAAAAACCCACTTCTTCAGATGCATGGAGTGAAAATTATAGATGCAGGCATAAATATACTGACATACGAAGAAAAGGGAGTTACCTTACTATTGGAGAACCAGTGCTGACAGGGCCAGTTCAGTCAGGGTGGATGTGGTCCACTCCCAACAACTGATGAGGAGGTGTCAATACCAAGAGTGGGCAAATTGCTTGTTCAATGAGCCAGCCACTCCCAGCCCCTATTCAAGCCCAAATTAATGATGTTAAATTTGCAAATGAATTGTAGTTTCTCTTTGAAGTCTGTTTTGGGGTGGGGGGGTGGTTTGTTGAAGAATGACTACTTTTAAATCTGTTATAGAATGTCCAGGGAGATTGAAGTTGTCAAGATTCCTCCCCCACTCTGAACTCTAGGGTACAGATGTGGGGACCTGCATGAAAACCTCCTAAGCTTACTTTTACCAGCTTAGGTTAAAACTTCCCCAAGGTACAAATTAATTTTATCCTTGGAATATCCACTGCCACCACCAAACTCTAACTGGGTTTACTGGGAAATGCAGTTTGGACACGTCTTTCCCCCCAAAATCCTCCCAACCCTTGCACCCCACTTCCTGGACAAGGTTTGGTAAAAAGCCTCACCAATTTGCCTAGGTGACTACAGACCCAGACCCTTGGATCTTAAGAACAGTGAACAATCCTCCCAACACTTGAACCCCCCCCCCCCGCTTCCTGGGAAATGTTGGATAAAAAGCCTCACCAATTTGCATAGGTGACCACAGACCCAAACCCTTGGACCTGAGAACAATGAAAAAGCATTCAGTTTTCTTACAAGAAGACTTTTAATAGAAATAGGAGTAAATAGAAGTAAAGAAATCCTCTCTGTAAAATCAGGATGGTAGATACCTTACAGGGTAATTAGATTCAAAACATAGAGAATCCCTCTAGGCAAAACCTTAAGTTACAAAAAAGATACACAGACAGAAATAGTTATTCTATTCAGCACAATTCTTTTCTCAGCCATTTAAAGAAATCATAATCTAACACATACCTAGCTAGATTACTTACTAAAAGTTCTAAGACTCTATTCCTGGTCTATCCCCGGCAAAAGCAGCATATAGACAGACACACAGACCCTTTGTTTCTCTCCCTCCTCCCAGCTTTTGAAAGTATCTTGTCTCCTCATTGGTCATTTTGGTCAGGTGCCAGCAAGGTTACCTTTAGCTTCTTAAGCCTTTACAGGTGAGAGGAGCTTTCCTCTGGCCAGGAGGGATTTTAAAGGGGTTTACCTTTCCCTTTATATTTATGATAGAAGTGTTCTCCTACTGGCTTTTGTATGTTACCATTCCTGATGTCTGATTTGTGTCCATTTATTCTTTTACATAGAGACTGTCTGGTTTGGCCAATGTACATGGCAGAGAGGTATTGCTGGCACATGATGGCATATATCACATTAGTAGATGTACAGGTGAATGAGCCCCAGGTGGTGTGGCTGATGTGGTTCGGTCCTATGATGGTGTCACTAGAGTAGATATGGGGACAGAGGAGGCAATAGGGTTGCTGGTGAGTATTTGCTTCAGGTTGGGGGGCTGTCTGTAAGCAAGGACTGGTCTGCCTTCTAAGGTCTGTGAGAGTGAGTTATCGTTTTCCAGGATAGGTTGTAGATCACTGATGATGTGCTGGAGAGGTTCTGGCTGGGGGCTATACGTGACGGCTGGTGGTGTTTTGTTATTTTCCTTATTGTGCCTGTCCTGTATGAGGTGACTTCTGGGTACCCGTCTCACTCTGTCAATCTGTTTCCTCACTTCCCCAGGTGGGTATTGTAGTTTTAAGAATGCTTGATAAAGATCTTGTAGGTGTATGTCTCTGTCTGAGGGACTGGAGCAAATGTGTTTGTATCTTCGAGCTTGGCTGTAGACAATGGTCTGCGTGATGTATCCTGGTTGGAAGCTGGAGGCATGTAGGTAAGTATAGTGGTCAGTAGGTTTCCGGTATAGGGTGCTGTTTATATGACCATCATTTATTTATACTGTAGTTTCCAGGAATTGGATCTCTCGTGTGGACTGTTCCAGGCTGAGGTTGATTTTGGGGTGGAAATTGTTGAAATCCTGGTGGAATTCTTCAAGGGTCTCCTTCCCATGGGTCCAGATGATGCAGATGTTATCAGTGTAGCACAAGTAGAGGAGGGGTGCTAGGAGATAAGAGCTGAGGAAGCACTGTTCTAAGTCAGCCATAAAAATGTTGGCATACTGTGGCGCCATGCAGGTACCCATAGCAGTGCTGCTGACTTGAAGGCATAAATTGTCCCCAAATCTGAAATGGTTGTGAGTGAGGATAAAGTCACAAAGTTCAGCCACCAGGTGTGATATGGCCTCATCAGAGATGCTGTTCCTGACAGCTTGTAGTCCATCCTCATGTGGAATATTTGTGTAAAGAGTTTCTACATCCATGGTGGCCAAGATGGTGTTTTCAGAAAGATTACCAATGTATCGTAGTCTCCTCAGGAAGTCGGTGGTGTCTCAAAGATAGCTAGGAGTGCTGGTAGCATAGGATCTGAGGAGGGAGTCCAAATAGCCAGATAATCCTACTGTAAGAGTGGCAATGCCTGAGATGATGGGGCATCCAGGCTCCTGTGCTTCTTTTGGTACTCCTCAGTGGGATCGGAGGATAGTGGCCTGTAGAATGTGGTGTTGGAGAGTTGCCTGGCAGCCTTCTGTTCATAATCTGACCTGTTCATTTTGACTACAGCACCTCCTTTGTCAGCCCCTTTGATTATAATGCCAGAGTTGTTACTGAGGCTGTGGATGGCGTTGCATTCTGTACAGTTGAGGTTATGGGGCAAGTGATGCTGTTTGTTCACAGTTTCAGCCTGTGCACATCTGCAGAAGCACTCTATGGAGAAGTCCAGTCTGTCATTTTGACAGTCAGGAGTAGTCCACGCAGAATTATTCTTCTAGTGTTGGTAGGCGGGTTCCTGTGGGTCAGTGTGCTGTTCAGTGATGTGTTGAAAATATTCCTTGAGTTGGAGATGGCCAAAGTAGGCTTCCAGATCATCACAGAACTGTAACATGTCCGGGGGGGGGGGGGGGAGGCAGAAAGAGAGTTCCCAAGATAGGACAGACTCTTCCATCAGGCTAAGTGTGTGGTTGGATAGATTAACAATATTGTTGGGTTTGTTAAGGGTACCACTGTTGTAGCCCCGTGTGGCATATAGGAGTTTAGATAGTTTACTGTCCTTTCTCCTCTGTAGAGAAGTAAAATGTGCATTGTAAATGGCTTGTCTCATTTTTGTAAAGTCCAGCCACTTGTTTTTGCAGATAAGTGTAAGAGAGTGCATTGGTTACAGCTGTAAGCCAGCCTTCCCTTTTTGAAAATATTGCCATTGTGGTGAGAAACCACTTACCTCCTATTTCATTTGGAAATGGCATTGACACAAGCCCAGCAGAAAATTGCTGTTGACCGATGACTCATTAAATGTGGATAGTCCAGCTGATTAGTATTCTTTATGCCTCATTCACTCATGCAATGTGTGGGTAAAAGTATTTCAGTGAAGTAGAACTAGAATGGGTTTCAAATACGGCATTCATTAATTGGATGTCTAAAAATTAAAGAGGTTTCTGATGTGTGAAATCTCAGGGTTTGTTTCTACTCATATCAATTTGATTATTAATTATGAACAGCACCTTCTCTTGTTTTTTTTTTTCATTTATTTATTGAAAGGCATTATTTTCTGCTTTACTTGTGAAAGGCAGAAAAGAAAATAATGTTGGGGCTATTAAAGGTGCAACTAATTGTTTTGGATTAGGGGTGCTCTACCAACATTGTAAGCTTACTAAAACAAGGAAAACTTTTTTGTGCTTCCCTGTGAACATCCCTTGATATTATTATAATTTATTGAGTGGTAAGACCCTGTAGAAAATCCAAAATGAAATCTTAAGAGCCTTATCTTGCCACTATTTGTATATGCTTCTAAAGATATATCCTCTGAAATCAATGTTATTGATAAGAAGGTACTGGGAATGAGCTAAGGCATTCGGACCATTGAGATCTGACTTCTGTGACGCCATGTTTTCCCTGGACTGTATCTGTTGTAATTCTCTGTCGAGCAGCCACTGAGTTTGTTTATCTCTACAACTCTCCCAAAAGGCTCTTACAAATATTTTTTTCCCCTGGTTTGTTTATATGTTTGTTTACAGATTTGGTTTTCTATTACTTTATGCACTATATCCTTTCACTTTGTACACTAGAGATGCAAGAGTTTTCCACTTTCACTAAGTATTGCTTATATGCCTTACATTTTTATAGAGGTTCCCATTAAACGTTAGCATTTCTCAAAAATTATTAAACAGTGCATATGAGATATTTAGAACTGGAAGTAACTGTCATGACTGTGTAGTACTTACTGGCAAATGTTTTTTTTTTAATAATAGTAGGAGTATATATGTTACACTAGCACAAAAAAGCCCCATTCAGGAATAAGGATGCATTGCTATAGGATACATATAGGAAGGTATAAGTCTTTGTTCTTCATTGTCCTGCACCTTGGGGAGTCACATATACCAGTAAAAAGTGAATGTAAAGCACTATCTAATCAGAGTGGTAGTATTTTTCATCGCTCTATGTGTCATCTGATAGGTGTAAGTGACTCCATGGAGTGCAGGATCATGGAGAATCAGAACAGTAGTTCCTGCCCTGAAGAGTTTTCAGTCTAACACATCAATCCTGCAGAGCTCCACCATCATCAGTGGGGTTCTGCATGGCACTGGCAATGCACCTGCACACTGTAACTTGCAGGATCAGGGCCTTAAAAGACACAAAACCGACAAAGGATGTGGGGAAAGATATACTACATTCAAGCAATGTATACAAATTAATGACAGTTACATGCCATGTTAGCTTTGTGTCTTTCCCATTACTTTCCTCCTTTTAACTAAATAAACACTCAGCTTGTGTAAATTATCATAGCTTCATTAAAGGCAGTGGAATAATGACAACTTTCACAAGACACCTTGGCATGCTGCTGTGACGCTGGCAGACCAGGTGCCGGTCTTGCCAAGGCTTTAGGCCTCAGCCGAGCAATGACAAATTCATTGCTGGAATCCAGTCTATTTCATCTGCATGTTAGTATGGTTAATATAGGTATTGAACTTGTAATAATGTGTTTAGACTTCCTGAAATGCTTGCAAGTTCCTGCATGCATTAATCTCACATATCTTTATCACATGCTATAAGGTAATGTTTACATTTTGCTTTATAACTGTAAAAAATATTTGCTCTGAAACTGTGAACCCAGGTCGGGGCGGGGGGGGAGGGAGGATTGTCTCCTGCTCTTCAAGAAGAGCTATCAAAACTAAATGGGACATTGTGGGACATCACAATACAATGACTTTGTTAATTGTCAGCTCACATCATGAAGAGGCTCATCCCATCAGTTTAAATTCTGGAAGAAGAAAATAAAAATATCTGACATGAAATTTTTTCATCTCATTTGCGGTTTAGATTCTCACAATGCTGGAGCTATAAAATAGAAGCAGAGATCCCCATGGTCAACCTGGGTTAACCCTAAAAGACATTCAGAGTTGAAAGAGTACTGCAGCTCTTTTACCTTTTAAAACCATAGACCGTACCTCATTTGTGTATATATGTTTGTCTGCTTTAACCTTGTATAAACTCTCTCATTTCTTTTTCCTTTTTAATAAATCTCTAGTTAGCTTGTAGAACTGGCTACAAGTGTTATCTTTGGTTTGAGATTAAGGTGCAAATTGACCTGGGGTAAGTAACTGGTCTCTTGGGACAGGAAGGAACCTGAATATTTTGTGATTTTTGGTGCATAGCAGCAGCCCACTATCACTAAGTCTAGCTTTCCTGGGTGGCAAAATAGATTGGACTGCTTCATGGGACTGTCTGTGACTCCGTTGTAAGACTGTTAGACAGTGCTTTAGGAGTTCACATTTGTTACTGTGTTGGTGAAATCTAATTATAGAACACACAACCCATTTGGGGTCTCTGCCCTGCTTCTTGACAGTCTGCCCTGATGTTGGCACTCACAGTCATGAACCATTCGAGACAGTATGACAGCTGCAAAAAGCCATTTATTTGGCAGGGTTTCAGGGGAAGACTGATGATATGTTCTAGGGGGAAGGCACTAAAGGGGTCCATTTTGCTGCTTCGATTTATAGCCTGGCAGTGTTAATTCATTATTTGTAAACAATTAATTTTTGCTGTTGGTTAATTATCTTTTGCAAATGAAGAAATTGTTGTTGAAATCATTAAGGAACTTGGAGCTTTTTGAAGGAGTTGGTTGTTTATTGTTATTTACACCTAAATAAATAGATAAATAAATAAAATATGTTTCACATTTCTTTCCCCCATTATATTTTTCTTTCTAAAGTGCTACACAGTACACTTGTGTACTCATGTACTGCAAAGAATAAATACATGAAAAAAGAAACAACAAAACACATATTTTGTACATTTTTCCCTCAACAGATATTCTAATTGCTTTCATGAGACACTAATTAACAATGAACTCCTTTTCTAGCATCAAATATGTGCTTATAGCTCCCATGTTCTTAGTGTAATAGATGACTATACTCCCCTAAGCCCCCCTTCAGATGACATTTAAAGCAGAGGAAATTTCCATTTATGTTAATTACAATTGCCAACCATGTGGGAATAAATTAGTGATACTTTTGTTATTAGACAGAGTGAGTATGTTGCTATTAATACTTGCGATCCATGGTGCATAAGACTATTAGTCTCTCATATGTGAATGCAGAAAGTGATTACTTATCAGAATTCAGCATGTAGTTCTGCAGGGGAAGAAGGTGATGCGAGTAGACCTGAGGAAAAAAAAAATGAATTATTTTTTTGTCCATGAAAAAATGCAGATACACCACAGAAACATTTTTGTAAATTCATATCAGTTTTGCAAAGTTGTTGATGTAAAAAAAGTTCACTTTGATATATTTTCAAAATGAAACTTTGATTTTTCAGTTTGAAATGACTTTTTGTTCCAAAGTTTCCTTTAATATATTTGAAAGGATTCAAAAGCATTAAATTGCTCAACATCAAAATGAAATGTTTCATTTCATAAGGGTTTTTTGGTTGGTCGTTTGTTTGCTTTTTTATTTTTTTGATTTGCTGAACATTTTCATTTTAAGTTCAACTTGAAATGCTTTTTTTTTTCAACTTTTCTAAATTGCCAGTGAATAAAAAAAATAATAATAAAAAAAAAACCAAAACAAAAAACAAACAAACAAAAAAAATCAGTTTTTCATTTATTCAAAGACTGGAAGGAACCAGTTTCATCATCTAGCCTGACTTGTATAACAACAGGCCATAGAACTTCCCCAAAATAATTCCTTGAACATATCTTTTAGAAAAAAACATCCAATCTTGGTTTTAAAAAGTTGCCAGTGATGAAGAATCCACTACAATCCTTGGTAAATTGTTCCAATGATTAATTAAACTCATTATTCAAAAAATACACCTTATTTCCAGCTTGAATTTGTCTATCTTCAGCTTCGAGACATTGGATCAGGTTATACCTTTGTTTGCTAAATTGAAGAGTGTAATTATTAAGTATTTGTTTCCACCTGCAGGCACTTACATACTGTTATCAAGTCATTCTTTATCCTTCTCTTTGTCAAGCTAAATAGAGTGAACTCCTTGGGTCTGTCACTATCAGGTATGTTTTCTAATCCTTTATTCATTCTTGTGACTCTTTTCTGAACTCTCTCCAATTTTTAAACATCCTTCTTGAATTGTGCACACCACAGCTGGATCCAGTATTCTAGCAGTAGTCACATCAGTGACAAATACAGAGGTAAAAAAACCTCTCTGTTCCTACTTGAGTTTCCCTTGCTTATGCATCACATTAGCTTTTTGGCCAAAGCATCACAACGGAAACTCACATTGGGCTGATTTGACCCCCAAATCTTTTCCAGAGTCATGGCTTCCCAGAATAGAGCGCCCCTACCGTAAGTATGTTCTACATTTTTATTCCTAGATATATACATTTACATTTAGCTGTATTAAAACACAGACCGTTTGCTTGTGCCCACTTTGCCAGGTGATTCAGTTGTTCACCAGTCTTTCATTAGGAGTACTAGTTGTATTAGGTTTCAGCTGCTAACAGATGTGTGATAATGTTGTATGGATGAGTAAATGGTGAGGAAAAAAAACATAGGAGAAAATTAAATAATTATTTATAGGTATTACACATGAAGATGACCACTGCACTGTGTATATCTGAAAGTTATTCAGGAAAATGGTTGTTTCAAGTGTTTGCTTTACTTGCTTCAGTCCACAGTCATTTTTCAGGTAAATATTTGAAGTTTGAAAGGGGTCTAAGGCTACATCCATGCTACTGACTACATATGTCCATGTGCATGGCTGTGCCATAAACACCCCTAGTGTCCACATCTAAACCCAGAAGCACACATCTGAAGGTGAGTAGAGGGGGAGTAAGCTAGCATGCCTGAGGAGTGTGGGTAAGTACCTGTCTCAGGCTGTGGCACAGCCCTGTACCATGACAGCATACAGTGTGGATGGGGATAAGGGCTGTGTACCAGTCTCGAGTCTTAATAGTCTTTCCCCTCATTCACAGAATGCACAGAGACCTTTTCTGCCTGACCCTTACCCAAGCTATAAAGGTCTCTGGCCCCACATTTTTACTGATAGTAGTGAGCTGCACTGAACACAGTAGAAGAGCTTTCCTCTTCACTCTTTACAGATCAATACAGCTGGCTATGGATCCAGCTCTGAGAGCAACCACTTGGCCCTCTGACCATATTCAGGTGCTGATTAGTGTGTCATTGTTGTACCCCCTGACTTCTCCTGGAGCGGCATGAACATACACATGTATCAGGAACATACCACATGACCTCAGCCCAGAAATGGGAACTCATCAAACACTTGAGAGTGCTGAACTGGAGGACAAATGACTACCAATAGTCATTCCAGGTGGGCTCGTTGTACCTGCTCCTTTTCTAACAAGCTGGTCCAGGTGCTATCAAGGGATCCCAGTACAGGACTGGTCATTTTTCATAGTTTGCATCTCCCTTTGCACAGAAAATCTGTTTGCTCACTGAGTATATAGTCAATTTGCAGTCAGATTGCTTTGCAGTCCTGTAAGCATATTTCAGCAAATTTCTGGTATAGCAGAAACTCCATCTGGGTCTTGAGGCAGTGGAAAACTGCATAGTCCAGCTTCCTAGCTGACCACACCCTTCCATTCAGCAGTATGTAGAGGGTGACTTAGCAGAAACTTCTCTCTGGCATAGATTGCCAGATCTCCTCCAAAGGACTGGAAAACTACCCCTGTTTTCCATTCTAAAAAACTGCTTTGTTCTTCAAGGGTTGGTCAGATTTTAAGAAAGAAAATGCAAACTGGTACAAAGGCCCTGGAAGGAACTGCCACCACCACCCTTTGAAATGCTATGTTTGTTTGTTTTTTTAAATAGTACATGTATCTTACCATTAGTAGCCTCTGCTATCTCTTCATGGGCTGCTAAAGTTGTCCAAGAACTAAAGATAGTCTGGAATGCTGAAAAGCCATATATTATATATAATGCTACCCCTGTCTTTGAATTGACAGCTCCTTTGGCTCCCAAGAGTGAAACTGTTCACCAGGAGGGCAGGAACAGCATACCGGAGACACCAGAGGCAGATGGAGAAGGACCATGGAGGGCCTGATCATTGGCATGGAAAGTAGGAACCAGGAGCTGTTTGTGTTTTTTGAGGCACAGGGGGATCAGTCTCTTCAGGAGAAAGAGACATTAATGAACAAATTCATGAAGCAGGAGACACTATATAGAGAATGGGAGCATTCCCTTCCCCCCGCCCCATAGACTTACACAGGTCTGCAACAGGCTAGTAGAGCACGCCAAATTACCCGCAGGTCTCAAGTGGATAATTGCAAATGTCCAGCGTCCAGCCTTCCATCTGCAGGGGAACTTGAGAGGCGCCCAAGGGTATAAGTGTCCAGTGTCCACCGACCTCAGATTTCTTCCTCTTTTTATATCCAATTTGTTAGTATTACATAGCTTGTTCATACACTCCCCCCCCCCCGAAAACAAAACAAAACAAAAAAACACCCTGCTGAGAAGAAGCTAAGTTAAGGGTGGAGATTTCCAGACTGTAGTTTTCGAGCGTGTCGGGCAGGGGATTTTCCATCAGCTAACCAGCTGTATAGCAATTGTTAACTATTGTCAGACTTTCCATCTTGCAAAACTGCATGCTTCATAAAAATAACTCAAGTCAAGAGGGCATAGGATCATTTTACTCCTTGAGGTTACTCACTTGACCCTCCCCTGCTGGTCTGCTAGTTGGGCTAAGGCTTCAGAAAGGCCTCCTTTTAGCTGCTTTCAACAATAAACATAATAATTAGTATTCCAGCTGCGGGCAGTAGTTCACACATGTTACTGGGCTATCAAAAATTACCTTTGATAGCTCTGGGCTATCAAAAATTTTCTCCTACACCACCTGCCCTTAGCATAAGGATGCCTTGTGTGTGATTGTCTTGGGTGAGTTCCCCAACTCCACCAGCCACAGACAACACAAGCACTTCTATCTAGGCCTTGCAGGCCCCACTCTACAGGCCTGCTACTCTACAGATTACTGATAGTTGCACGCTAACCCTTAAACCCTCCACGTGTCTCCCTGGAGGGTCCAGCCCTTGGTCCACTGTAGTCTCACTATATTCACAGATTTGCTGCTTCCAAAGAAACAGTAAACCCCAATTTACCAATTCTTCCTCAGATAACTGTTATGCTTGGCACAGAGCACTTAAATATGCTTATAGTGAAAGCAACTATAAATTTATTTAACATAGCATACTCAAGTAGCAGCAAGTGGAAGTATTGAAAACAAATGGTTACATGTAAGATAAAAGCATAAAACATATTCTACAGGCTATATGTAATTAATAAGATATTTTCATGTTTGGTAGATTATTGCTCACCCAAAATCCTTGCAGTCCTTTACAGGCAGGTTGCTGTAACCCTCCTTTCTTGAGACAACACACTGTTAATTGCCTCCTAGGTGAAGGATCCCATATGTTTCCTTGGATCCCAGGTTATAGCAAAACAATCATTTGTCTTTATTTATAAGATGTTTGTTTCATCCTGTGAATTTTCTCTTACAGTCTTTCATTCCACACTTAGTATGCTAATAGTCATACATTGTGACACATACAATACACAATCACCATACTGGGACACAGATGTCTGTTACCTCAGAAACATTATTTTCAGGCAGGAGGTAAGTCTCCTCCTGCTGACTGTCTTAACTCTAAGAATTTAGAAACATATTTTAGTGTTGATAAATAATGCCTGAAATATTATCCTTACATACATTTTGCAATGATTATGATTACCAGTAGGCTACTGGCTCTCAGTAGAGAACTCACAAACTGCCCTTCGGTGAACTATTATGGATATATCAAATCCGGGGGTGGGGGGTTCCTGTAAGACCCCATGCATCTACAGTCTCCTCTGCCAGTTGGCACCAAGGTGCACATGAGTTACACCCTCCTTCCTAAGTATGATGAAAGTAAGATATTTTCAGGCTTGGGATTAGGCCATAATTCACAGCAATGGATTGGAATGGCATAACAGTCTGCAAATACTTTTCTGTCTGTCTCACAACCCTCTAGAAGCAGCAGACTTCACAACACAAAAATGTGTAGAGAGACATCTTTTTGGCTTGCTTCAGATGCAGAAAAATGAAATAAAATTCAGATAACAATATCGGTATCCACTATTGCATAGTGATTGCATAACACCTTCTCCTTCCCCTCTACTTCCAAACCTTGACCAGTTTCAACCCTGGGATTAGTGCTTCATAACAGCCATTAAGTGCAGCTGGCATTGTTGAGAATGGGTTAAAAAAGAATGGATTCACCCCCCACTGTAACACGGGGCCCCATATTCTTCATAGAAATATGCTTTTGATATGAATATGGCATAATTACGATGTATTTTATGCAAGATGGGTCATGTGAGATATCATTGGAAAGGTTATGATGTACTGACAGTGATTATCCTATTTCTATACATGTATCATTTCTGTATATGAGGGTGGGAATATTGACTATGTAACAATTACAACTGTGTTTGCACCTGGGGAACGCCCACCAGACAAAATGCAATCAATCTGACTGGTTAGTCAATGGGCCATGAGGAAGGACAACAGGACTTTGTAGATACTAATCTCCCACCTTCCTGAGAAGCTTCCTGGGATGCTGCTTTGACACTGCAGGATCATGTCACCTGGTACTGGGCACCATCTTGGACTTCTAGTGTTTTACCACTAAGAGGGGATGGGGGTAAAACTGGGAAAGAAATAGGATGCAAATCCTATTTAAGGCTGGGGAGTGAGTTAATCTTGTTTCATTCTTGACTGAAATCCCATCCAAGATACCTGCTGGAGACATCTAAGAAACAATGACAAAAGCGAAGGGGGAAAGAATTGAACCCAGGCTGGGAATGGTTTCTGGCCCGTGAAGGATATAACTGGTGTTTTAAGCTGCAAGCAAGAGCTGTCTGTCCACAAAGAAATTCTGCAATCTCCTTAAACAACATTTAGGGTGAGAAATTACTATTTGTAGCCAGTTTCTTTAGTGTATTCAGCTTAGTTTGCGTGTTTATTTTATTTACTGAGTAAATAAAACAAACACTGAGTACATAAAAAATGCACGTTTGACCCCAACCCCCTGCTGGGAATCAGGACTAGTGTGCCCAAGGGTGGGCTGCGACTGCCTTGACAGAGTTTTCAAACCAGACTTCTCCTGTGTCCACTCATGACAGAAACACTCCCCTTGCCCTCACAAACATATGGAGTGCTCAGCAAGCCACAATTATTTGAATGGTGATAGTCGCATTAGCATGCAGGCAGGTGATTAGTGCCAATGACCTTTCAGTCTACCAAATGTGTACTCCATGACCATTCTGTAGATGTTGAATTTCTACTTGAATTCACTTATGCCAGGGATATGCATGTCAGAATATGGCTTCCTGAACCAGGATAGGAGAGGGTATTCAGGGTCCCCCAAATAACAGATGACACAGACACACCATACAGAACAAAATCATTTTGGGGGAATAAAGTTTCTTCTTCCCCCTACAAATACAATCCTGATCACTTCAGTACCCTGGTGTTATGAATTTTTCCAGGTTTCCCACATTGTGTTCGTGCATCTGCCTCTGTGGTCCATTAAATCTTGCCGAATGAATTAATAGTAACCATTTTGGTTCACATACGCACTGATGTCCTACAATAAGGTACTGGTGCAGTGCGACATAATTATCTCATTGCTCCATGTCTTCCACCCAGTTTCACAGGAGTGAGTGGTGAGCAGGAATTGGCATCAGGAAATACGTGAAGGTTGGGAACAGTACCAGAACATACAGCAAATTGGTTCCAAGAGTGTCTCCCTGTGCGGCACAGAATCCTGGGATACTGCCCCTAAAATGATAGTGCTAACATAGCATAATAGTAGCAGTGTGGATGTGGGTACAGGCACATACACAGCATTATACCTGTGTCCAGCACAGTCTATGTGAACACTCATCATGTGTATAGGAATATGCATAAGCACATAGAAGGTCAAGTAACAAAGTATGCATCCCAGTTTAGACATAGCCTAAGTAAGACATGGTCTGATGGAAAACATCAGATGTGTTCATATCATACCCCCAAGCCCTATAGTCATCAGTGTAGTGGCTTTTTTAGAGAACAAATCACCAACACAGATAACAGCAACTGTGATAAAATAGATTGGTGATTTCAAAGACAGGTTCTGAGAACTCCTTTTTTGCAATTGTATATAGGGACTGGAGTTGCTGGAACTCAAGCGATAGTCTCTTTTAGCATGTAGTGCTCAAGATTTATTTGTGCATTGAATAGGAATTTAGTGAACTACTTCAACACAAAGAGTCTGATTCTGATCTCACACAGGTTTTATACTAGTGTAAGTCTTAAGTGGAGTAATTGAGATTAGAATGAAACTGTGTTTTCTGATATATGCCTGTTAATGTCACATTCCTTCTCAGAAAAGCTGATATTATAGCACATTCAGACTATGAGTGGGGGATCAAGTAGACACTTTGGGCTTAAGCGGTTGTAGGGTACTCATTTCCTTATCTTAGGCTCTTCTTTTCCTTTTATTAGTCCATCCTCATACTTTATAAATACCTGAACACGTTATACTCTGAGCTATAGTAAAAACTCACCATTCTGACTAGTACTAGCAGCCTCCAAATGCTGGTGTTTTCTAGTCTACAACTACATGTTTAGAATTGTCTTGAGGGGGCGGGAGGCCAGTCACCAACAATGTGCACAAGATATAGATATCGGATGGCCTATAATTCAGGGAGTTTATGTTCAAGACACACAAAGATAAGTCCCTATGGAAAATGCAGAGGAAGGAATTAACATAGGCAATTTTTAACCCATCAATCATTGGTAATGCACATTGGAGCCAAAAAATGAATCTACTCATATACCTTACAGGGTTCTAAATTAACTGTCAATTTAGCGAAGGGACCTTAGTGTAGCTGTATACAGCTCAATGAAGAACTCAGCTCAAAATGCAGCTGTGGTCAAAGAACAAAGATGTTAGGTTGCATAAGGAATGGAGTAGAAACTAATATAGAAAATGTGATACTGTCTTTTGCATAAATCAGTGGTAGGGCCTCATCTAGAATATTGTGCACAGTGCTGGTCAGCCCATCTCAAAAAGGAAATTGCAGAATTGGAGGGGTTCAGAGTAGGGTGACAAGAATGATTATACATCTGGAAAAACTCTCCTATGAAGATTGATTGTTTACCGTTGAAAGGGTATTTATAAGTAACATGATATGAGTATATAAAATAATGAATGATGTTACATAAAAGGTTGCTACAAGGAGGAGGGAGAAAAATTGTTCTCCTTAACCTCTGAGGATAGGACAAGAAGCAATGGACTTAAATTGCAGCAAGGGTAGTTTAGGTTGGACATTAGAAAAAACTTCCGAACTGTCAAGGTGGTTAAGCACTAGAATAAATTGCCTAGGGAGGTTATGGAATCTCCGTTATTGGAGATTTTAAAAAGCAGGTTAGACAAACACCTGTCAGAGAAGTTCTAGATAATACTTAGTCCGCCATGAATTCAGGGGAAAGGACTACATGACCTCTCGAGATCCCTTCCAGTCCTACGAGTCTAAGTGGAGAAGGTAGATTGGAAGCTCATGTTTAATCCATCTCATAACAGATGGACAAGGGGCCTGTCAATGACTTTAAAAGGTGGCAAATATAAATATACATTTTCCAGACAATGTAATTAGACTGTGTAACTCACTACCACAGGATGTCATTGTGGCTAAAATCTTAGCAAGTTTAAAAAGGATTGGAAATTTACATGAACAATAATAATATCCAAAATTATAATGTGGTAACAAGTTTTGGAAGAGATGTTAATACTCATGTTTCAAGGCTTAAAATAATCTCTGATTATTAGAGTTTAGAAGGTGATGAAATGTGGAGGACATATTATCCCATACTTAACATCTTCCTATGAAGTATCTGGTAATGGCCACTGTCAGAGAAAAGATAGTGGTCTAGATGGACCACTGGTCTGATGCAGAATGACAATTCCCATATTTCCCATTTTTTTTTTCATTTTTGCCTGTAAGAGATGCACTTTTTGCATTCTCCCTCTAAGAGAACTTCCTCACACCTTCTTATTCCTCAATGCAATGAAGAACAAGATTGTACTGGGTCATTTCTGTAAAAGTATGGTGGCATTGCCTACACTACCTGGGCATTCTGGGCACTGGGGCATAAACTGGATTAATAAGAATTGACAAAAGGCATTTATTCTTCACTGATTTTTATTCACTACTGAAAAGCCATCATGTAACTTCTTAAATCAGCAATTCTTAATTAATCATATCAGATATATTTAACCACTTATGACAAGAGTAAGTACAGGGAAGGGTATGTAGAAACCATGGCCTGATCTGGCAGCCCTTATTCATGGAAGTACTGCTACTGAAATCAGCAAGCAAGAGGATCGTGACATACGGGCACCACAAATTGCTCTGAACGCCGATAGACTACTCCCAATATTCAGTGTGCTCATCACTTCACATACCAGGAGGCCCTGCCAGGAAAACTGAAACAAAAAGCACCATATTGACAGTCTTTACACACATCAAGCAGTCCTGCATTTTTGCATGGCAGACTTAAAATATTAATATATTACCTATGGTTACTGTCTTTTTTCCTACAAATAACCAGGACATTGAATGTTAAATACTTTTTTTAAAAAAGTTTCAAGTTGTTTCCAAACTTTGTGCTTTTTATATGTGTGCAAACCATATGGTTTGGAAAAATCTGGACTTCAGGCAAGAAATGCAAAATTATAGATTTATTTCAATGAAAGCAAATTATTATATGCTAATTTTAGAGGCTTAATTTATAATTTTTTGTTCAGTTACTTATGGGAGAAATTTACCTGTTACAATCTCAAAAAGCAGTTTTCTTTAAAGCCTTGAATGAGTCATTTCCAAGATAAAAGGAATTATATTAATTCTAAATTAAAAATGAAGGTAAAACTGTGCTTGCCATTATTCATAGATTGTAAAATTTGATAAAAGATCATTTAAACTCATCTGATCAGATACTCAGTAGCAATTTTTTCCCAATACATTCGAAAACAAATTTATTTTATATATGTTATATATAGTTCTATTTAACAGCATTTGAAAGTGCTCTTTAAGGGGACATTCCAATATTAAATTGTCCAAAATGGATTATAGTAATTCATTGCCACAAGCTGTACTATCATAGCTGTAAAAATATTGCAAATAATAATGGAGAACTACAAATCACAGCTTTAAAAATAAATACCTACTGTTACCCCTTTTGACCTGAGTAGCTGGCCAAAAGTCTACAGAATTGTAGGTTGTTCTAGCTGGGAGGAGAAATTGATGATGGAGTCAGGTATTTCTTTGATGCAATCCTGTTTATTTACAAAGAATGTACAAAGTTCTGGTTCATCCCTTGTTCACGGAAACAAACAACAGGAGATAGACTTGAGGCTGTAAGGAAAGAAACTCTTTTAACATGTACCATACCTATCTTGTTCAGGCTGTGTGCAGCTTCCTGCACTGTCTGCTTCTCTTCCCCACCATCCCTGATTCTACCCCACACCCAACATAAACACATACCAAAACAATGACCAGCTAAGTCAGGGATCAGCAACCTTTGGCACGTGGCCCACCAGGGTAAGCCCCCTGGCGGCCCAGGCCAGTTTGTTTACCTGCCACGTCCGGAGGTTCAGCCGATTGCAGCTCCCACTGGCCATGGTTCACCATTCCAGGCCAATGGGGGCTGCAGGAAGTGGTTCAGGCCAAGGGATGTGCTGGTTCTTCAGGGCTGGTTCCTGGGGCCGGCAAACAGGATGACAATTTCCAGAGGGCGTCAAACTGCTGTGCTCCCCGAACCCTGGTTGGCCACCTATGGCATGAGCGTTTTGTTTGTGTTTGTTTTCTTCATTTTGTTGGCCTTTTGCAGGGGGGTGGATGGGTGGAGGGTACTGAAAATATTTTTCACCCTCACCACTAAAATAGCTAGGGCTGTTCTTGAGACTCACGTTAATTTCAATGGGCTTTCAATTGGGTTCTTATTCAGCATGTCACTGTTGAATGTTTTTTTCTTCCTCAAACTGAGGTTTTTCAAAGATGATGGCCATTTATTGGCAAGATCCCACCAAATGGTGCACCACTGTCAAACACTCACTAAGATGAATGAGCATTGTATACATACTATAGGTTGAGATGAAGTACACAGTTGTTTAATGAAGTTTTGTTTTGTAGCAACTGTTACTGAAGGCTCAAAGTAAATGGTAAAACTGGGCTAGCAGTCTTGTTTATCAACCACTTTTCAGTTGTGTGTCCCTGCTCTGAAGTTAATGAACTTCCAATGGACCACCGGGACTGCATAGAAATACAGGTACAAAATATATAATTAAAAATACCATCATAATTAATCTTATTTTCTTGGTGAGAATTTATTAGTTCACCACATTTTCACAAAGCCTTAGGACATATGAAGCAGCTTAAATTCAAATTATTCACCTTTCTTTAAATGGATATTCTTTGAGGGGGGATGTTCTGTATTTGAATTTAATAATGATTCAAGACTGTCAGATAACAGGCTCAAGTGAACTTGTTTAATCAAAGATTATCAATCAGAGATGAGTACAGCACTGTACAGAATACAGAAAGAATTGATACATTACCACTCTTGATCTAATGTAAAGCGCTGGCATCTATATCTCTTTCTCCTGTAACTGGTGGGATGCCAGCAGTTTTTGCACTCCCCACGTAATTCCTAAAACCTCTGTCTTTGTAGAGGATATGAGAAAAATAAATCCCTTTTTTGGAGGGAAAAATACTTTCTCACAATTATTTTCACCATGTGTCCTGTTTTGACATTTTCATTAAACTTAATTATTGATGGCACCTTAGAGACTGACCAATTTATTTGAGCATAAGCTTTCGTGAGCTACAGCTCACTGCATCCAATGAAGTGAGCTGTAGCTCACGAAAGCTTATGCTCAAATAAATTGGTTAGTCTCTAAGGTACCACAAGTACTCCTTTTCTTTTTTGCGAATACAGACTAACACGGCTGTTACTCTGAAACCTTAATTATTGATGGAATTTCTTTTTGATGTCTTTAGGTTACATAATCAATAAGGTAAATAGAATTCTAATCTGGTTACTTTTACTGTTTCATCCCGAGCAGACTGCATCTGTACTAACAATTATCCTTTATCAACCACCCAATCCATTCCAGAAAACATCTGCCATCACAAGTATTCCTTATTTGTCACCCAGTTTTGTTTATACTTCTGCAGACACTTTTAATAGTTTGAGGAGATATTTTCCCTCGACACCTGGACTCTATTTAGTAAAGTCAGAGTAAAAAGCAGGATTAAACGATTACATACATTCCATTATTGAGTTAATTTCCCCTCTACCCATTAGGTTCAAATGAAGGTCAGAGAACTTGTTAGTTTAAATATATGTAGGGCACTAAATATACACATGAACTTGCAATTCTTTTATATGCCTCTTTATTTTGTGTAACATACAAAAATCGTATGCGTTAATATTTAGTAACAAGAATGTTTGTTTGAAAATGACTCCACAGTTATGTCGCTGAAAAAAGAGATGAAAAAATAAGTAATTGCTGCTTCACTTCTCTCAAAACCCTCTATTTATCCTTTTGTCAGCACTCTCTGATATTTACTGTGAAGGTTCCCGAAACTGACGGAGGGAAGCCAACACAAATTTATCCTTCTTAAGATCCACTAGACCCAGGTCCATAAGACGATCACCTGCAAATTCAGTCATGTGAAGCATGGATAGCTTCTGTAGCAGCAAGCAGCATGCACATTAAAATCCACAATTGGACGTATGTACAGATCAAAAGAAGAAAGAACACACTAACACAGGAGTATGAGTTTGGCAGGATTGCTTCACAACACTGCCGTCTCCGACCTCATAGTTTTCCTGATTTTTATCTGCAGTGAGATTCTTTATTTGTTTAAATAATCTATGAAGGCACAGTCAGAATTTTACCAGTAACAGCTGGCCAACAAAACACTGCCTTAGGAGACTGACAGCAGACTTACTCGTAGAAATACTAATTTTACAAGTGCAATTATCATTTTTTCTCAGCCCTGGCCCCCTGCCTGTCAATAATGAACAATTAGTGAAGGGTAAGGATAGGCTAAGGGAATTTGTGTAGCCAGATGTGTATATTTTTGCCATATTTGAACAAAAATGTCTATATTTAGAGATAATCTTGTTTTCCCATCTCTCATTTAGTTATTAACCGATTTCGATAACATTTGAAATGGATTCAGTTTTTTTCTTTTTTAGAGGCCCCTCGTATTGTGAGGTCCTAAGATGTAGCTTAGTTACCTTATACCTTAATATGCCTCTGGTCATGGCATAGATAGCAAATTTCACAGATGTGTTAAACATACATGAAATATGCCATGTCTGCTGTGAATAACCCACAAAAAATGTGTGATTTCTGTGCACATTTCTGAAACTGGGGGCCCCAAAGAAGAAGGGAGATGCAAACCAACGAGGGGGTCACAGTATTGCCACGTTTACTTCTCTGCTGCTGCTGCTGCTGGCGGCGGCGCTGCATTCAGAACTGAGTGCCTGGGCCACCGCTCTCCACTCTGCCTTCAAAGCTGGGCAGCCAGAGATCAGATTTCATGGGGGAGGCCAATTTCATGGGGGGAACCTGATTTCATGCTCCATGACACTGTTTTCATGACTGCAAAATTAGTAGATCCCTAGTTATGAATAGAGGTGGGTGGGAAATGGTTTTCCCATCCTGTGAACATTTAAGATTTAAAAACTCAAACAAACAAACAAAAAAACTGTTTTCAGTTTCAATTTAGGTTTTTGAATTATTTTTTTTCCTCCGAAAATTTTGGTTATTTTTTTTTTAAATCATATAAAAACAAGTGCCATTTTTCAATCAACTCTGCTCAGTACCTTTCAGGTTTAAATTCTTAATCTGGATTTAATGTAACATTATATTGACACACATTTTTTGTGAATTATGACTTTTAAATAGTATACAAAATCACTATGAAAAATACTCTGAGTGACCCAGGTGCTGGAACAATTTAAGTATTGGGGGTGCCATTGAAGCAAACTGTAACTCTGTATATGCGGGAAACCACTCCAAGCCAGGGGTACGGCAGCACCCAGAGCACCTATGGAGTGACCACAATTAGAAAGAATAGGCAAAGTATAAAAAGCAATACTAAGTATAAAATGCAGTGATGTGTTCTTTAAAAAATGCTACCTGCATGGTTGGACTGATTTCTGGCATAATTTATTTTATTTCTTTTCATATACAATGGGTACACAATTATACAACATGAATATTAGGAAGGGGCAGATCAACTACAACAAAAATCAAATTCACAGATAAATACAGGGATTATTCTTTTTATTAGTACTTGTAAGGTGTAATATTACTGATATGGTAAAAATAAGTAATTATTCAAGTGAAAAATTGGCACGTACACAAAATTTAAAATATAGCAAAAATATTTCCAATGACATTACACAACAGTAAGATATTTTCCCAACTGTCAGTTCTAAACCCCAATTCAACAGCCTCTATCTGGGAAAACAGGCAGGCTTCACGTGTCCTGAATATCTTGAAATCCCATGAGATTTGGAGATTTTGAAAGACCTTCCCATCCCTAATCAGATCAAAAAGTCCTAATCTTGAAAATTTTCACAAACCAAAATATCCAAAAAAGGTTGGGTTGAGTCAATCAAAACAAACCATTTCAGAATTATCAAAACAAAATATTTTGATTCTGACTTTTAAAATTTGTTTTATACATGTTTACTATAACCATTTACATTTCAAAATAAAAAGTCATTTTGAACCAGAAATTGGAAATTTTGTTTCCCCAATGTAATAGCTTATTCTAGTGGCACACAACAGAGGTGTTGGCTCGTACATCAACTCCTGACTCTGTGGCCACATTTGAGGTTGTGGTCGTAGGCCATGAGCAGGGTTTTCCTGTGAAATGGAACGCTGAACTGTATTATACTGTTCAGCCACTAGGTGGCACTGGCACTGTAAGACACCTTATTTACACTAACCTTAGTCATACCCCTGATACAGCATTAAAAGGTCTTATAGTCAACAGGTCTGATGGGTATCTCCTTGAGAAGTAAACTCTGTAATCAGTCGATATCCGAGAGGGAAGAATCTGCTAGGAGAATCTCTGTACCTACAGTGTACAAAAAGTACACAACACCATGCATCTTGATGATCACTGGCTGTCATGTTGGCCCTTGAGACTATTACAAGCCAGCATTATTCAGAGCAGCTTTAAGGCTGCTATGACTTATGCTGGAAGACGAGTCTGGAATGCAGTTCACTGAGGATCAGGTGACAGTAAAAATGGCTTAAAACCTCTTTCCATCCCCCATCCCAAGTTTCCCCACACAGCGTGAGCTGAGGGTGTGGGCTGTTGCAGCAATTGGGCCTACAAATTTACCCTAATTGTGAGCTCAACTGTGAAAAATGAGTGAAAGTTCATAAAATGTCACCTTAACCTCTAACAATAAATGTTGATGGGAAGGGGTGCAAAAGAGAGATGGGCTGAATTAGTACAAACAAAAAGGACTTTTGATATCATTCAGACGGTGTTAAGATTACGCCTGATAAACGAGAGAAGTGCTGGACCAGAAATCAATGAATCAAAATTGGGGTGTCAGAAATTAGGCTTAATTTATGACCAAAATGATGAAGGGAAGTTTCACCCCGTTGCTCCCTCTAGGGGCCTTAAGAGAAAAAAAAAAAAACTTTGGGGAGGGGAAAGTGAAATCAGGTTGTGGACAACAGCTGCTGACTGGGAGATGGGTAAAGCAAAAGGAGCCAGCTGCCATGCAACGTGGATGCCAACTTCTGGGACCCTGCGATCTCTGGTAATGCTATTAGGTCTTCATTCTCCTGACCAGATCAGGCCAGAAAGAGAGTCCCAGATGGCATTTAGAGCATGTCTACACTATAATTTTAAGTCGACTAATGTTAGGTCGACTTACAGATACTGCAGTAATTGTAGCAGTGCCTGATGTCCATGCTACCCTCATTCTGTGAGTGGTGCGTGTCCTCACCAGGAGCGCTTCCACTGACTGAAGAGGGGCAGTGGGGTGGGGAGCTGAGAGCCCGGGGTCTCAGATTTGTGCAGCTCCCTGCTAGGCTTCTTGCTTCAGCTGCCCAGGGCTTCTCACCTTCCACTTTCAGCCAGGAGCAGGGGGGAAGCTGCCTGGGGCTTCTTGCTTCTGGAGGGGAGAGCTGCGTTCAGTCAGTTGTCATGCTCCTGGTGGGGAGTGGAGAGCCAGGAGCCTGGGCGGGCAGCAGAGCTCCCTGTGGGGAGTGGGGATCCTGGGGGGGCAGCCAGCTTGGTGCGGAGACATGGCAGTAGCCCAGCTGGGGAGCCAGGAGCCAATTTTCTTGTCAGCCCTGCTGGAGCCATACAATTGACAAGACAGCCAACAGCTGATGTGAGAATGCAGTGTCTACTCAGACACTGTCTCGCCCTACCTACACCAACATAAGCCCTATGCCTCTCATGGAGGTGAAGTAATTATGTTGGTGTAGTAGGGCACTTACATCAGCATGAGCAAGGCTGTAGTGTGGACATTGGCATAATTACATCAACATATGCTGCCTTGTGTCCCCCTAACTCTGTAGTGTAGACCAGGCCTTAGTTTCAGCTAAATCACAAACACCACCTCAGATATGAGACTTTGGGTCCTGATGTCATCCCTCCTTCTTGTGTGTCCTTTTACTTCTCCACCTTATTTATTCCCTTTCCTGCCCCTATCCTTTTGACTTCTCTTTAAGAAGAGAATAAGAGTCTTTCTCAGCAGTCAAGACTGTATATTTGTAACACTTCTGTAAGCCTGTGACCAAAGAGGCAGCTAAAATCAATACCCTAAATAGACCCAATACTGGTAGACAATTTCCAGGTCTCAGAGAGGCTAATCAAACTATGTTCTATATCTGTGTTTTTCCAGAAGCGAGGCTGCAATTGAGAATCAACACCATAATCAAAAGTTGCATTTTCTGTGCTTGCTGTTCTTTTCTCTACCCTCTATTTCCCTTGTCTTCTAAGAAACGGGATCAGACTTTAACAACAAATGGACTCCAGCCCATCTCCACTAGCTTCTCTTTTCCTCATAAAGGACAAATATTACCACCTTTAAAGCCATCTAAAAACTGTCAAAGGGAGGCAGGTTCATTCTAAAAACTGTCTCCAGCTAAATGTGATATTGTTAAATTGAAAGTCTTATTTAATATTTTATATTTCAGATCCCTAACTGTATGTTTAATAAAAGGATTAAAGATCTCTTTAATAGTGTGGTGTAATAGACTCCTTGGTAGGTTAGGTTGCCTAGTGGTTAGTGTACCTAATGCCCCACCCTCCTCAGTGGGCGAACCTTACAGTCCTGATCCTCTTTTGCTCAAAGGTGCAGTGATGAGGACCAGTGGCTCAAGTCGCTCCCACAGTGAGGGCAATGGCAGGGGAGCCCAGGCCCACCCACTCCACCAACCCAGGGTCCTAGAAGGGTCAACAGTATTTGGCCCCCAAAAGTGCCCTCTGAATTACCCTCCTTGGGTCACTTCCTACTGTTCCTTTTCTCTCCCAGTTTTCAGTTCTACATAAGGTGAAAAGAAAAAGAAAAGGTAACCAAACCATCAGCCCCAACCAATGTCAGCATATAGTCTCACTGCTTTCATGGAGGCTTCTCCAGCACCCTTGTCAGGAGCTTTGACGATAAGTCTGTCCTCCTCCCAAGCCTTCCCCTTTCTGAGCTGGGTTGCTCCCTTTTCAACCCCTTCTCCAGTGGGAGCATGCTCTGCAGGGTTACCAGCACAGGGATACCTGGGTAAAGTATGGTCCTTTAACCCCTTCCAGCCCAGTATGGGGTATGCCCCATTACATGTGGTTGCCATGGTACTAAGTAGCCTGAGGTCTCTCTATATATACCCCATACCTAGTTTAGACTCTTTAATGTTGGACAGTGACAGGGTTATGTTAACACCTTTGATTCTTTGGGACCATTTATTCCGTTGAAATTAATACAATAAGGCCTACATCTTTATGGAATCCTAGTAGGTTTTCATTGCGATTAAGACCTTTCTTTACTGCTAAAATAACATGACCAAGGGAACACACATACAAGTACAGAAACAGGAAATATTGCACCAGTTTGCCTCACTAAAGCAAGATCTCACAATGCTACCAATTCATTGAACTCCAACTATACCTGTGTTTCTTTCTATAAATAAATTATAAGAGCTACCACTCTACGGGAAACAATATTTTGTGCTATGGACAGTGCAACCTGCAGGAAGAAATCTTCTTGTAGAACACTTTTTCCAAAGATGTTTCTAAATTAGCCAATATTTAAAAATTTATTATGCCAATTACTGAGAAGAATTTCAAGAGTTTTCTTTTAGAATTACCCTGACTTCTTTCTTCATATCATGTAGAAAGCATCTGTATTACAAAGCTAATAAAATCTGTTATTAGGGGAAAAGTTCAAAAATTAAACTTGACTTTGAATTTATTATACTTAAAAATTAGGGAAACGACCTTGCATGAACACACTGAAATAGAACTTTTGGGAGACATGGGCTTAAGGTAATTGTATTTAATCAATATGTTGAGTAATTTATAAATATTAAAAGCTGATCATATTAAATTAATAAAAATATATTAATTAGAAAGTTGTATTTCATATTGCAATAGTAAATGTTTTAGTATTTCACCTTTCAAAAGTCAAATACAGTTCAGCACTTACAACTTCTAGTCGACAGACATGTATGGTTTTTAAATAGTAATTAAAAAAATGCAGTTATGTGTTCCGTGTAAGGTTAATTTGTTGCCTTTTAAAAGAACTACATTTCATCATTGCTACTGAACAACAGTTTGCACAAAGGAATGAAAAGATGACATTAGTTTGATTTATGTTACAATAGAAAGGGAGAGAAATCAATGTTTTGTAAAGTTTATATTGATGAATTTAACCTTTCAAATAAAATTCACTAAAGAGTCATTGTTGGTACTTGTCTTGTAACAGCATATTGACTCAATAGCACAATCCTAGTATGAATGTCATGCTTAGAAAATATATGCCCTAACATTAAGGAGGTCTATTGGTGTTGTTATTAGCAAACAGCTAAGAGGAATACAAAAATACAGTCATCTGGCTTTTTTGGTGTCTTAGTAATGAACAGTATTAAATGCATTTGTTAGAGACAAACTTTGTCTGTCTGTCTCTGTCTCTCTCTCTATATATATATACACATACAGGATTTAATATGTAGATATTATTTGGCATGGCTGTAAATTAAAATAGGGATGAAAATAGCTTTTGTATTGAAAGTCAGTGGAGATTGAAAGCTTAAAAAGTTTTACAGAGATGTCTGAGATTAGCATTATTAATACTACCATACCTCTATGAACCACACACTGTATTCTCACCGACATTTTGATGGCAGCAGCAGCCTGGGGGTCTAATTTATATTCTAAAAATATAGCTCTTTCATAATCTAATCTTCAAAGATCTTCATCCATATATGGGCCCTAAAGTTTAATATGTAATCTTCTATCCACTGTCATTATTCATTCAGTATTTTCAGTACATGTAGATTTCCATTTTATATCCTTCTTGGAATCCGCAGGTTTGGGTTATCAGCTATTGAAATAAATCTTTAAATCACTGAATTTGCTTAAAACAGAATGGGAAGAGATGTCCAAGTTATATTGTGTATGGGCATATTCTCATGTACAGGATAGTAGACTAAAGCAGATTGTCCATCAGGGTCAGACAGGACAAGCTGTCCCTGTGGACTAAGGAAAAGGTCTTAGGGAAGAAACATATCAGTGCTTAATAACAAGGCAATATTTGAAATATGGAAAAGAAACAGAGAAAATGTTTGGAAAAAATATTTGTAAAATTATTTTTCTTTTCTACACAAGGCTTAGAAATGGAAGCTTATTTCTGTGAATGCAGTGTTCTTTTTTAACCTATGTGTTTAAACAGTGTGTGGTAAGAATTGTACGTATCTATCAGACCTTTTTTCTTCTACTATGGCAATTGCTACACTGTGAGTTAGATGAGGATAAATGTTTGGAATTTCACATGGTACCTGTATCTACTGTGCTTTGTAAATAAATATTGTATACATTGCCGTTAGAACATTTCTTTGCTGAACCACTGTGTGGATTTCTGTCAATAAAGAGATATTATCAGCTTCTCCAGTAATGTTCATATTGTAAAGGTTATTGCAGTGCATGCAAGTGCATGTATGGGGCCAGAGAGTCAGAGTCACACTGCTGGAAGTGCATGGTCAGAACTACTAGTGGAGTGGAGTGGCACGCATATAATATTAGGCTTTCGTGAAGAATTTCCTAGATGACAGAAGATAGACACTGAAAAAAGAGTATTTTTGAACAGAGAGACAAGATCCATGAGGTAATATCTCTTATTGTAGCGACTTCTGTGGGTGAGAGAGACAAGGTTTCAGGTTTACACAGAGCTCTTCTTCTGATCTGGAAAACGTACACAGAGTGTCAAAGATATGTACAAGCTGGAACAGATATCTATATCACAGTATAACGGTGTCTGTTCCACCTTATATTTATCTGTGACACTCTGTACATTTCCCAGGCCTGAATATTGAAGCTCAATAGCTTGTCTCTCTCACCAACAGAAGTTGGTCAAATTAAAGATATTACTTCACACACCTTGTCTCTCCAATATCCTATCCTACGACAGACACAGCTACAACAACACTGCATGCTCATGAACACGTAATTCTTTTTATTTGAGGGAAATATTTTTTTCACTGAGCTTTAACTTGTGCCTTCAAACTGATATAATAAAGTGACCTACTGTGTGTGATTAGGTCTTCCTCTAATGGCTGACACTAGTGTGATGGGTTCGGTCACAGAGACGCCCTTGAGACGGTCACCAGACATGCTTGAATTACCTCTGAGCCCAATTATCCCTCTTCCCCAACATCTCCAAGTTCTCTTGGGGAGGAGGGAAAGCTCAGTGGTTTGAGTATTGGCCTGCTGAACCCAGGGCTGTGAATTCAATCCTTGAGGGGGCCATTTAGGGATCTGGGGCAAAAATTGGGGATTGGTCCTGCTTTGAGGAGGGGTTTGGACTAGATGACCTCCTGAGGTCCCTTCCAACCCTGAGATTCCATGATTTTCCACTGCAAGAACCCTGCCTTGTTGAGCCAAACACGTTAGTCTGCTGCAACACAGACCCAGGTCTGGTCCATGCCCCCAAAGCTGCAGACTTTAACCAAAAACTGCTCAGCAAGTCACTTGTCTCCAGCACCCAGACACCCAGTTCCCAATGGGATCCAAACCCCAAATAAATCTGTTTTACTCTATATAAAGCTTATACAGAGTAAACTCATAAATTGCCCTCTCTCTATAACACTGATAGAGAGATATGGACAGTGGTTTGCCTCCCTGCCCCCCAGTATTAATCACTTACTCTGGGTTGATTAATACAAAAAAGTGATTAAGGTTTCTATAAAACAAAATGGACTATATTAATTCCTGGTGTAATTTCTTGGGCTTCAGTTGGTCTTATTGATTTTATGCTGTCCATTCACATTTTGCTTTTCACTTGGTGTGCATGATGAAAACACTAATCAATTTCACTTTTATACATAGTCTACTTATTAAAAATACATATTTTATTTATATTTGCAGGCTTTGAGCATCAATTAGGAAAAAGATATTGTTTCTTTTCTAAGTAAAACATTGATTTTAGGGCATGAGCTTGCTACAGGAATGGAACGTGAACATTCATTATTTATATTAGTTACATGTATTACCAGAACAGAGGCAAAATACCAAAACACCTTTTTTTCAGGAAAACAAAAAGTCTATGTTTCTGTGTCAGATATTTTTTATGCTCCAGAAATGGTAGCAAGAACTCTAAAAAAAAGCTATCCTCCTATCAACCATGAGGTTTTCCTTGGTTAACATCCAGTATACTTCTAGACCACAAAATAGTATTGAGGAGCTCCTTTCTTTTCTGAAGGTTTGCCAGAGCACATTCTGATGCTTTTTAGAAGATATGAGAATTTTGTATATGGGGGGATTGTCATAATGGATCTGCTTACTTCAGTTTTATTATAAATATTATGAAGTTTAAAATCCTTACCCAATATTCCTGTCGATATAGTCTATTTAAAGTTAATTTCATTTTCATGTTCCTGGGACCTAGCATCAAGCTGAATACACTGGAGAATTATGTTTAAAGCCAACCCTGACAAGAAAAAAAAATAAATCCCACTAAAATGCATGGAAATATTTCTGTTCATTTTATTGTGTTTCACTGGGGTCCAATTTGACTTTAGAGAGTCCATTAAGAGTCCTTAAAGATTCTCAAATGCCTGTAAAATTTTCTACTTTTTTAATAGTAATTCAATCAGCTTAAGTATCTCAATGACAACTACACATCAATCAGCAAGTGCACTTTTCATATTGATTGCTATTGCTTGTAAGTTTTCTTAGAAAGCCATTGTTTGGTGTTTGTGTGGCTGCTATTCATTTTATAAATTATGGAAGATTCAGCTGCATAAAAAACAAAATCAATAATACAATAAATTTTATTTTTCTTCTATTGCAGTTAGTAAATGAATTGTTAGCTGAAATGGGGAACTTTTTCAACATCTGTAGCTTAATAAAACTGGGTAAGAGTGTAAGTCTTATTTATAGTCTGATTGCATTATACAGTTTATGATCTCAGATAGAGATGTTCATCTCATATCTGGCAGTTTTAAAACTTCTAAACAGGAGAGTATTTGCTATATATAGAATACCCTTTTCTTGATGCATACCTATCACTTTCATGAAGATGGTATACCAAAAGGAAAATATGTCCACAAATGTATATATTGGATATTATTATGAGATTCCACACCCTATTACTCCAAAAACACTCAACATTTTCTTCCCTGTAGGGGATATTAGTCATATACTAGGGTCAAAAATATCTTTAGTGGATTCCAGCTTGCATGGCATTATATGATGGATAGCTTATTCTTTCCTTGGATTGAGTCATATTTACAAGATAACTGTATACATAACTTCCAAACTTGAGATATTGACCTCCTACCACCATAGTCAATGGCCTCTCAAATTTTAATGTAAAAAAGCCTCAAAACTATATACAATCATTTTGTGCTAGATTATAACTAAACCCTAAATAGGGAGCACAGCATAAACTGCCCCACACCAGCATTAGCTGTGCACCAGAACCACCACTTTGGGACACAATCCTGTACTGCTTCCCTCATGAGGAGGAGGAGGGACAAAGAGAGAAGAATCTGTTATAGCCTTTAAGAGGTTTCAGAGTAGCAGCCGTGTTAGTCTGTATCCGCAAAAAGAAAAGGAGTACTAGTGGCACCTTAGAGACTAACACATTTATTTGAGCATAAGCTTTCATGAGCTACAGCTCACTTCATCGGATGCATGTAGTGGGCTCAGCATACCCATGCCAGTGCTTCACCACCCTCCTAGTGAAATAGTGTTTCCTAATATCCAACTTAGACCTCCCCCACTGCAACTTGAGACCATTACTCCTTGTTCTGTCATCTGCCACCGATGACAGAACAAGCTCTGTCCTCTTCGGAACCCCCTTTCAGGTAGTTGAAGGCTGCTATCCAATCCCCCTCACTCTTCTCTTCTGCAGACTAAATAACCCGAGTTCCCTCAGCCTCTCCTCATAAATCATGTCCCCCAGCCCCCTAATCTTTTTCATTGCCCTCCGCTGGATTCTTTCTAATTTGTCCACATCCCTTCTGTAGTGGGGGGACAAAAACTGGATGTATTACTCCAGGTCTGGCCTCACCAGTGCCAAATAGAGGGGAATAATGACTTCCCTCAATCTGCTGGCAATACTAATACAGCCCAATATGCTGTTGGCCTTCTTTGCAATGAGGGCACACTGCTGACTCATATCCAGCTTCTTGTCTACTATAATCCCCAGGTCCTTTTCTGTAGAACTGCCGCTTAGCCAGTTGGTCCCCAGCCTGTAGCAGTGCATGGGATTCTTCTGTCCTAAGTGCAGAACTCTGAACTTTTCCTTGTGGAATCTCATCAGATTTATTTTGGCTCAATCCTCCAATTTGTCTAGGTCACTCTGGACCCTATCCCTACCTTCCAGCGTATTTACCTCTTCCCCCAGCTTAGTGTCATCTGCGAGCTTGCTGAGGGTGCAATTAATCCCATCATCCAGATCATTGATAAAGACGCTGAACAAAACCAGCCCCCGGAAGAACCCCTGGGGCTCTCCGCATGATACTGGCTGCCAACTAGACATTGAGCCATTGCATAAGCTCCCTGCATAAGCTAGATAACGAGAGATGCCAAACGGAGGTATGTGTGCTAAGTCCAACTCCTCTTGCAGAGATAGGCACTTGAGTCCTGGCTGTAGGGAAGCCCCTATTTCTGCTTGGGCATCTCAGCTACAAACCCTCTCTTGGCATTAGGTGCCCGCGCCATTTTGAGAAGTAGCTGGGGTGATAGGTGAATTTTCCTCATAACTTTTAGCCCAGTGGTGTGGATACTTACCTAGGATGTGGGAGATCCCTGGTTCAAGACCCCCCCTTCCCAGCTGAGGGGGAGAAGGAGAAAGGATTTGAACAGAGTCCTACCACCTCTGAGATGAGTGCTCTAACCACTGGGCTATGGGATAGTCTGATGTGGGGTACCCTCAGTCTCTCCTGTTGAAGTTGTTCCACTGTGGCTAAATAATTTGTTAAAAAATCATTAGTACAAGGGAACTGGACCCTAGATTTTCCACATCCTGGGTGAGTGCTCTAACCACCAGGGCAGAAAACATTCTTATGTTTAGTCTCTCTCTCGCTTGCTCATTATTTATCCACAGTGAAACAGCTTCAACAAAGGAGATGGAGGAAACCAGCCACATCAAAATATGTCATAGCCCAGTGATTAGAGCACTCATCTCAGAGGTGGTAGGACTCTGTTAAAATCCTTTCTCCTTCTCCCCCTCAGCTGGGAAGGAAAGTGATTGTGATGAGAGAGAGCATCCTCCTTTTTTCTCTCTCCCCCTAGTTTTGTGTAAGCCGGCCTATAGGGACCTAAGCCAGTAGGTGAGCTCAGACCTCACCACCGGAGTGGGCCCCACAAATGATTTAGGCAAAAGAACAGCCATACTTGTCCATTCCATGCATCATTTTCAGGCTTAGGTGTTCTGATGCCTGGTGTGGGATGGCACTATGCAAGCTCTGGGGCAGAAACATAAGTGCCTAGGCTAGGGGACTTTTATTTCAAAAATTTAGGTGCTGTGCAAGTTTAGGCACCTATAGGGCTCACTGATTGCTGAGGCAGAGTTTTGTGAATCCAAGAGAGCTGATTCTGGGTTTTAGGTGTCTAAAGTGGCAGTTAGGTGCCTATGTCCTTTTATGACTCTATCCCTCAGTATCTCTATAGACACACATACATAACAGTTTACTTATAACTTTGCAAGAATTACAAATATTGTCAGTAACAACTCTCATTTACAGACAACACTTTCTGGGGAGCGGGGGTTTCCCCAGAGTTACTATCACAAGTTGAAATGTAAAAATATAATTATTTACATGTGCACACAGTGGCTTTTCTCTTGGAGGATTTACTTTTCTCATTCTCTGTGCAATGTTGTTCAAACCCTCTGTAGGGTGTTCCAGCTCCTTAAAGTTGGGAAATAAGTGATACCCCTTGAATTCCCCTTCAATCTCTGCAATGTCAGTCTGCAATTTGTACAGGCTACAGCAATTCTAGGCTTCCTTGTCTTCAGTGCGGTGAGGGAGTCTGTAGTCTAAATCCAGCAGAACTGCCCAAGTCCATGGAACACAATATGGGGCACCCACAGTTATTTTTTACATAGCACTCACAACGCATGGTGCCATTGGGGGTTGTGGCCCAAAGCTTCTTCGAAATAAAACTTCTGTGCTGAGCAAGAAAACACAACAAAGTCACGAACTGAGAACCATCGTTGGGACCTAGGCAAAACCTCCCTGTCTCTGCCCCACAAGACTCCCAATCATCCCTTTACTGGATGGTTTCCCTATGCAGGTAGTCAGCACACCTCCCTGTATTTGTAGCAGGACTTGAGGCTGCCATGACTGAGTCCTGTGGGCAGAGCAGAGGAGGCATGGGCTGCAGGAGGCAGGGTGAGGCCAGGCACCTCCTGCAAATAGCTCTGATGCAGGAGCCAGGCCTACAGCAGCAGTCATCTCTTTTCCAAGCAGAAAAGTCCAAGTCTTTTTAATCTCTCCTCATATGGAAGCTGTTCCATCCCACTACCTTTTGTTGCCTTTCTCTGTACCTATTCTAATTCTTATATATCCTGTTTGAGATGGGACCACCAAAACTACAAACAATATTCAAGGTGTGGGCATACCATAGGTTTATATAGTGACATTATGATATTTTCTGTCTTATTATCTATCCCTTTTCTAATGGTTCTTAGCATTCTGTTAGCTTTTTTGACTGCTGATGCACATTGAATTGATGTTTTCAGGGAACTATCCACAATGACTCCGAGATCCCTTTTTGAGTAGTAACAGCTAATTTAGATCCCATCATTTTGTATGTATAGTTGGGATTATGTTTTCCACTGTGCATTACTGCACATGTACAGTGACATTCACTCAGTTTTGGCCCTGCTGCCCCCTGTCACGAAGGAGAACCACAAGGATGAACTTGAGTGGCTGTTTGTGGCTGTTTGTGGCTGTTTGTGGGTCTGGGTGTTTCCAACTTCACAACATGTTTCAGTAACATACACATAGCAAAACTTCATAACTTCACATACAATAATAGCACATACAATCCAACAGGATATTAATGTTCAACAGATCAAAAACTTTAAAATGATACCTCTTAAGGCATACTTTGTACAAAGCAAATCATAATCATATCACCACAGTAAATATGGGGGAGCAAGGGTTGTTGCTTTGGGGTACAGAATGTCACAATACCTTCTTCCTTAAAAGTTTTTTTGGGGAGGCAGCTCAGCATCTCTTCATATCAAAAATAGCTCAATGTTGTTGCTTCATGCAAATGACACTCACAAACAGCTCTGCAAGCCTTGCCATCTCCCTGGGCTTTGAAAAAGGGCCAGCAAACAAGGGGCATGCACCAAAATGTTTGTATAATGGTATTCGAGACGCTGACAGAGATGCTTGTAAAGTTGTCAGTGACTGTCATCAACATTAAATCACAAAATGAAATAAGTGAAGAAATCTGAGGCTTCCAAAAGATTCAAATTGTGGGCTAAGATGCTAATTTTAAAAGGACCAAATCTTCTCCAAGGGCAGAGAGGGGGACAAAGTGGTTGTTCCCCACCCCATAGTGGTAAAAGAGTAAGTTCCACCTCTCTGTCAGATTCAGGTCTCCCCTTTAGAAGTTGCACAAGCTTATTTGGGGCTGGGTGAATTCAGAAGGAATTGGTGTTCTTTGCATATTATTCTCCACTTGATCCCTCGTAAAAGTTACTAAGGATTGAATCATTAACTTCAGCTTGCTCCCTCTCCATTTTGTGGAATCCCACTGAGGAGGGCAGCTCTGGGTGCACCAATCGATGAAAAAAGTCCTGAGTGAGCAGCCACGGCACTTTAACCAAACTTAAGAAGTGGGGGAGCATGGCTGCAGGAACAACCACAGAATACAAAGCCTCCAGATAGTATCCAGCAGAGGGTGACCTATGAGAATTGCACTGATTGGGTTGGGATCTATGGGTTTTCAGAGTCACATCCTCTGCTAGTTCATAAAGAGGCATTTCCTGTCCCCTGAGGGAATAATATAGAAGTAAACTCCATAAGGAGAAACTCAGACTTTCTAGTCCTAATGGTGAGATTTTACTACTCAGAGAAAGCTTTAAAGCAAAACTTGTGAGGATCTTATAGACTGTATCCATAATAAAAGCCTCTTTTAACTAGCTGGAACTACTCACATAAGTAAGAACTGCAGGATATCCACTAGCCATAAAGGACAAAAATGCAATACCACTCCTAATTCCTATTTTGAGAGAGCAGAAAGGTTATGAATGTTTTTACTACTAATCAAAACTTATAGTGCAAAGTCATTTTAAAGACCAGAGTATGGTGATATTGGTTTTCTGTGTAAACTACGAAAACCAAACATTCAACACAACATTTGTCAGCATGACAGTGTACCATATTAAATAACTGTTAGTCAATAGGATCTACATTAAATCCTTCATTCTTGTTTTCTCGATTAACTCAAATGAACTTTGGACACCGGAAAGTATATCTTAGTCATCCTGTTAGGATGCTCCAAGCACAACTTTCAAAACATCTTTTAAAAACTTTACAATGGATTTTGAAAAGTTTATTTTCAGAAAAAAAAGTTTTGTTTGCTGATACAGAGTGCGAACCAATTGAAAAAGACTGACATTATGAAAGCAACAAGACAGCTGAACAGGAAGGGTACCATACTAAATATAGTAATCAAATAATTTAGGAATCTGAACTCTTTAATCCCAGCCCACACTTCCTATTCACTTAGCAGTTTTACTGTAAGATGCTCAGAGAACAAAGACAGAATCATTTAACATTTTTCAGCTTTTTTTAAAAAATGCAACACTAAAATTCTTCACTTTGGATCATGTACCTATTAAATAAAGGTGGCCTTAAAAGGTGGGCTACAACATCACTACTGAAAACAACAACAATAATGTGTTGGTCTATAATGCCTTAAAATGTAAGGCATCTAAATATTAATCAAATTGAATTAATTATGAACCATCATTTTTGCCTCCTCTTCCTCTGACACTCACATGTTTAGCCCAGTAAAGCGTGGACCTGAAAGAGACTGAGCACCATCAACTTTCATTAACCTTCACTGAAAGTTGAATGTGCTCACCAACGTATGGGAGGTTTTTAGCACCTTGCAAGATCAATTATTAAATTTGGTGGCAATAGAAAAAATTAAAAGACCTCTTATTTTATCACCCTTAGATTTGGTCAGCGGTGACTCTCTAGGTATGGGCTTGTCTGACTTAAAATAGTTGTACAAAGGACATGAAAGCTGCTGACTCCTAGACATATGGGAGAGACGTTACTGCCCCGTGCGACAGAAGTTTATAGATTTGAACTTCCCACTCTTCTCCACCTGCAAAAGTACAATTGACAGTTTAGTAAGGGTCACTGAGCAATGCCAAGAAAGTTTGTTATACACTTTGTTGTACACTTTTAAAATTAATATTTAGGATCATATTTTTCAACTGTAGCTCATCAAGGCTTCTCCATGCATTTTAATGGAACTTCTCTTGAGAATGAGTGCCACTCATCATGAGTAAAGTTTGCAGACATAGACCCTGGCTTTTCTATACACAGTACTATTTATAACACATTACTATAAAACCCAGGGTTGTGAGTTCAATCCGTGAGGGGGCCATTTAGGGATCGGGGGCAAAAATTGGGGATTGGTCTTGCTTTGAGCAGGGAGTTGGACTGGATGACCTCCTGAGGTCCCTTCCAACCCTGATATTCTATGATTCTATGAAAACAAAGTGTATTAAAACTGCAATGTGGCCCAAACTGTCTGGGGTCTGTATACGGTTTTACTGAGTGCAGGATTTACCCATTGTGTACAATTTGATGAAAAGAAAGCTCAATGTTTGTTTGTTTATCTCAATTTGTTATGTCTCATCACACGTTTAGCAGATTAGCACTATGGGGAATATGCTGTCTTTTTATTTAATGACTGTACAATGCCTGACACAATGAGATCCTGATCTCCGACTGGGACTTCTATATACTACCACAGTACAAATTACTACTACTACTAAATAAATGTATTATCAGGGATATTAGAAGAAACAAGGCAAAACCACGTCAGAAAAGTCCAAAAAGTTTCAATGTGGCTAGAGCCCGCACATAGCGGGTCCTACCTCTAGAACCACCAACAAGTAGTTCTACCCCCAAAGGAATTGTTTTCTCAGTCCACACCCACCTACAACATAGCTACAGGTAAGGAAAGCCCCATTATACTGGCCCTCACTCAGATACATTCGTTCTCAAATGTGGTGTCTTATTCTCCTACAAACAGAGGTAGTAGTTCATGTCTAGGGGAAGGGCTTCCCCCTCTTTGTTCTCTTAGAATGCATAATATACAGACAATCCTTAGGTGGCCTGTGAATTCTTAAGAGTAGGCTTGAAGATTCGGAATGCTCATTGGGTGTCCATTGGCTGAAGGAACTGACAGCATTATTTCAGGAACAATACTGGATTCCTTTGAGACCCAATGACTAAAGCTGGCAGCAGTCCCCTCTTTGTCAGTGTTCTCATATGTAAGGGGACCCCCTGCAGTTCTATGTCCTGCCCCCTGTTGAGTCAATATTGTAAGAGCATTGATCTAGTATCCCTCTTTTTCTTAGGTGATTTGGCTCCACCCAATGTATCACATGTGAGAGTCTCTCTGGTACAGTGCAAGGACCTTTCCAGCTCGAGTTAACTTTGAAGCCCTTCCCCTCTTTCTCTTGGAAGAGTACATGCACACCTTAGCCCCTTTAGTAAAGTGTGTTCCCCATGCATGCTGCTCTTTTCTCTGGTGCTTTGACTCCGACTGCATATGCTGCCATGTAAAGTGTTAGGTCAGGTCCATCCACTCCTTCAACTGGTGAGCATACTCCATCTCAGGTTCCCTCTTGTCATCCCCAGGTGGTGTCCTTAGCAGTGGCTTGGTTGGGGTCCTTAGTTCTCTCCAATATATGCCTCCTACCTTTCCTCCTCACCCCACATTTGTCCCATAGCCGATTAAAAATGTGCATGGGTTATGTATATATTTATATACACAGAGAAACCCACCACAAGTCAAAACACCACAAAGTAAAACACCACATAGAACTGACAAGTTTGCCGGTCATCGCACACTGCTCGCTCCGCTTGTAGGTTGCATATCTGTCAAATTCCAGGTACTTAGTGACATTTATATCAAATGGAAGCAACTCCTACTTTCTCTTACTTATACTGTCACTTTTGGATTCTGTCCTTGTAGTTATTAGAATACCAATTTTCAAGGAGGGTATGTCATACATTATTCTCTTCAGACTTAGAACTTGGTCAGGACTTTGTTGCGTGTCTGAGTTAATGATGTGAGATTGTCGAATAACAGGCTCAATTAGAATTATTTAATCAAAGATTACCAATCAGAGATTAATACAGTACTCTACAGAATACAGAAAGAAATAGATACTTTACCATCTTTTGTTGTCAGATCAAGAGTTGGTTCTGTCTCTCTCCTTCACTGTATCTGGAAGGATGCACAGTTTTCATTCCCCCAACTAAGTTCCTATAATAGTATCATTATATACGGTTTTGAAACAAAGGAGACCTCTTTGCCAAAGAAACATATGTTGTGATATCATTTCTATACATTCTCAGTTTACCTGATTTACGTGTGAAGGCATGGTTATTTACAGTTGAGAGGACTAACGCTCTTCAAGATAATATCTCTCAGTGGGTTCTTCTTACCCCACAACCATTCTTTCCCAACAGAAAACATCTGTTGCAACAACAATATATCCTTCATAGTTTCCCAAGTCCATATGTGCTTATGAGACCATTATATATGTATAATTATTGTACTTTGCAATTAATGTATAAAGTATTAATTAGGTGGTTTCCAAGAATAGCTGGAGCTGTATAGACATGAAAGCATCCAAGATTGTTTAAAACTAAGCATAATGAATAAAATTCCTGAATAGGGTTACTTATAGTGAAGTACCAGTGTTCTCTGCATTAGAATTCAGACTCTTTGTTGAAGAAAAAGATTTGTTAATTAGAATAGTTAATATATAAATAAATCAAATATACAGAAAGAACAGAAAGAGTTAATATTTACTAACAGATACTAACAATTAAATAGCTCAGAAATTTGACCATCCAAAGCTACAGATGATAGAAATTGCATTGCAGAATATGATAGTCTTTTAAATATATCAACATCATTTTTACCAGAAGTCTGTTTATGTATTCTCAAACATCCTAAATAGCACAAATGAAAAACATTTAACATAGAGATACAACAGATCAAGTTCCCAAAGAGATAGCTCCTTCCTCTGACAATATCACAGGAATCAAATATTATGTAAATGTCATGATGTACATTGTAATAAGTTAGTCTGCTTTTATAATCTCATCAAGGTAGAATATATTCTTCGTCTTTGTACTCACCCATATCCCAATCAAAACACTTCATACGAATGAAAACATGTAATTGTATGTTAGTATGATAGACATTTACCCCAATCAGCCAATCTTCTCATTGAGTAAACAGCAAGATTTGCCAAATTACTAAATTCAATGCAAAATATATATATTTCAATACATGCTATTTTCATTGTTGGTTTTACAGTCACTTTGCAATCTGTAAATTATCTCCACATAGACAGAGAAAATTATAATGGACAATTTTGGCTAGACTTGTACATTCCAGAAATATCTACCGTTAAATTATTCATTAGTTTCACTGTCTTTAACAATCACTGCAGTCTCTGCAATGGACAAATAAAATGCTATCACAGTATAAGCAGTTTGTACTTCATTTTAGTAGATTCAATAACAGTATATGAAAGTTTGAATTGCAAGTCATGGGCTTCAAATCTTACAAAGTTTTAATTAATAAGCATAATTTTACTACAAGTGTGACTGCATTTCTTAAAGAAATATGGGTATAATAGGAAGAGAAGTTACAATAACACTGCTACCACCCTTCTTGACTTTTAAACCATATTATATACTAGCCTGGTGTCATTATCTGTCCTTTAGAAAATGCAGTCACATTTTCAAGGAAAGTATGTTTATCGATTACAACGTTACAAGATAATATGATGGGTGGGATTTGGGTGAGAAATGCACATTCCTTAGATGAAAAAAAGATTTTTTTTTCCTTTTACCCTCTTTTTGTTTCTTTCTTCCACTCAATTTCTAAATATCAGAACTTCTCAGTTAGGCTGGCTGCTAATAGCCATAATGGATAATTCCAAACTGAAATTCAGGTGGACATAACTCGCTGCCCTCCCCCCACACCCTTTCCCCACTCCCTTCCCTTGGCTATTCATGCAGAATACTGGTGAAAAGTCCACAAGGGGCCTGGAAGAGGGGTGAAGTAGGAGACATCATACCATACTTGTACAAGCGAAGGATTCCCTTAGGCTGGGGGGAATACTCGGGGAACTGGCTTAACTTGAGTGGAGTCTGCTTTGAGCCCCTAAGCAGGCCTAAGCAGGCTGAAATCCAGCCAAACACTTACGCGCATGCTTAACTTTAAGTATGTGAGTAGTTCCATTGATTTGAATGGGACTAGTCATGTGGTTAAGCTGGTGCTTAAGTATACTTCTATCCCTAATGAGCTGGTGCATCATCAAAGTAATGAAATGGTAGTGGCAATCCCAAATGGTCATAAAACTATTGCATAGTTCTGAATATGAGCAAAACTAAGCTAAATTTGACACTTTTATCGGATTCTGTTTTTTAGATATTCCTTGGTGGGATTGCAACACTTACAATTGTATCAGCTAAAATCTTTGCCCAGTTCTGGTGGTTTGCTCTGTCAGTCTAGCTTTACATTCAACATGCATTAAATATGTATGAAAATAGATGGAGAGGTGGAAGACCATGAAAATTCTAGTGGACTTTCCTCTGATAGATTTGCAACAGCTCGTACAAAGTGATGAAGCTTTACCAAAAATATTAATTTTGGGACAAAACCATAATGGGAAGAAAAGAGCATATTTTGAAAGTTACTAGTTTAGCTTCTTGTAATAATTCAGTTTGATTGTAATTTGAAGCAAATAGAGATCCATTTGAAATTTATTTTGAAACATAGCACTTAAATTGCACTATTACAATTTTAAAATTTTCACAGGCATGCAGTATCCCAATAAAAGAAAATACATAACATTTGTGACTGGTTGGATTTTTAGTTAGGATGCTTCTTGGTCTGTAATAGCAAAGAAATATTTAGGGTTTAAGCTCATAAACAACATACACCATGTAAGGAGAAGTTTAAATATTAGATATACTCATTATGTTCAAATATTTTGCCATATGCTATCACAGAAAATGTTATTCACATAGAAACTGTGTCAGGTATTTAATCTATCAATTAAGGGCAGAGGTTTGTCTCTGTGTCCTTACTTTTCCTTGCTCTACAGTGTGCCCTTTGCTGCCCTCTACCCAGGGCAGGCTGCATTTCCATGTTTCTGAGGGTTTACAAATTTTTTGGGGCTCCTTCTTTGTGACAAGTGCAACATAACATGTAAAATAATTTTAATAAATATTATTTTAGTACCCATTTTGTATTAGGTACTATAGATGTGAGAGTGCACCATGTTCCAAATGAACTAATTAGGGGATGTTTGAAGGTGGTACCAATTATATAAAAACTAAGGGAATCCAGGATTAAATGGTTTGGACGTGTGAAAAGAAGATCAGAAGAATATATAGAAAACAAAGTGTTGTACTTAGAAGTGGAGAGTAAGAGAAGGGATTTGATTAGCTGCAGAGTTTTCTGAGGAACTGCTTCAAGAAAGAATGGAAGGGAGAAGAAGGACTCAAAGGAATGAGCCCATATAGATGGGACTGAGGCTAGAATAATAATAAGAAGAAACTGTGTCAGCCGGTATTCTATATTGAGACTTGTTGCGCATCTCCAAAGGCAATAAATTGTAGCAGACCTGTTGATTCCAGCTAGAATACATGAAAAAGGATTGTCGTGGACTGCCTAGTGAGTAATTTCTGCTAATAAATAGAACCTTAACTACTCAGCTTTCTGCTGTGGATCCTGTATTGATTACAACAAATTGAGGTTACCCTTTAGCTGCAGTGGTTGGGCCCATAATTTTTTAATATCAGTGTCAGCATTCTAATCCTGCTGTTGCCATGAATTTACCTCTGGCTGGAAACTTACTGAAGACAATGGAAAGAAACACATTGTCAGTGGTCCTTTGTTCTGGCCTTATAGTGTAAATTGAAAATCTCCTATATGGAGCAGTATTGGGTCCCTTAGTCACAGTTAAATATATTTCTTTTATGTATCTTCACAAAATAGAATAAAACATGTTGTAGATATTTTTAAATAGACAATGTGAATGCTAATTTATGTAAGCATTTTAAAAATACAGCAATATAAAATTTAAGGTACTGTCAAAACAATCTTTTTATTTTTGTCTTTGTAGTCATCACAATTCCTTCTGTGCTTTTTTTCCAAAACAAATGCTTCTGTGCTTTCTTTTATTAAAAAAAAAAAAAAAAAATGTCAGTAACCTAGCCAGATATGGGCAATGTTACAATAAAAAATCACTGTGAATGCTCTTAAAAGGGGGGGGGGGAGGGAATAGAAACATATATACATATATACAGTTTAAAATTTCCAAACAATTACGAGTGAATTTTTTAAAACAATGTGAGACATAAAAAATGCTAAAATAATATTGTTAAAGTTGGGAATTCAAGTAAGCAAGAGCTAGGAAATGCCAGGTGTTTTACAGTTGCCTATGCAACCTTATTTTGGCATGTTTGTTATGAATGTTGATAAAGACTTTAATTACATGGTTTTTGCTACTGGACCCCTGCCTCATTTAGGCACAGATCCTGAAACACTTTTGCACATGATTAACTGTGTGTAGTCCCAAGGATTTCACATGCATATGTGTATGTAGAATTGGCATCTTGGTACACAGGATGGACAGTGCTCAACCTGTGTACTCAGATAGAAATTCAATATTTCTTCATTCAATGAGTGGTCCCTGCCCTGCTTACTGCACACCATTCAACTACTGCATCCAGTAAAGAATTTTTATACCCTAATGGACTTTTTGATTACATTACTCACTGGGGTAATCCTTAAAACAATTTATCTTCAAAACAACCCTGTTAGATAAGTAGGTATTATCTCCATTCTATTCATGGGACACTGTGGCATAGAGAGATCCACATATATTGAGAGTTGTTATAAGACTGATTTATTAGATGAAAACAGATCACAATGTTTATGAATTTATGGAAGTTGTGCCAACCAGGACAACTGATATTCCTTCAGCCAACATATCACAAAGCATATTTTCCCTTGATTACTTATAAATAATATAAATTAAATTAAGTGGTCTATATTCCACAGACTTAATTAGAACCTGTAAGGACAAATTCTGATCTCAGTTACACAGGTGCTAATCCAGAGTAACTGCGTAAATTTCAATGCAAATGTGAGCAAGATTTGGCATCTTGTGTTTTATGGAAATTGCCTATGTTTAGACAAAAAGCAGAGGAAGGTTTTCAACATGCAATCTGGAGCTTTATTAAATTTTTCCCTAGTGAAATATTATTTCAGATCTCTTTTATTAAAGAAACACATTTTGTAGTATTTTAGGAAAAACGCTAAAGCAATAACAATTACCATAATGCTTCATTTTTTTATTAAAGAAAGCACAGACACTCAAAATTCAAAACTAATATAGGAAATTACTTTGCTATTGAGACCACTTCTTGAAGTCACATTGGAAGCTCATTATGTGGCTTGGGTTTTCTCTTTCCTCTTTTCTGTTCCAGACCTACTGACTTTTTCTTTTATAGTGTACAGATTGCTAACTGGTTCAGGACTCAGCTCATCTTCCAGACCTTTAAGCTTAACTATATTAAGAGGCACTTTCAATGTTTGGTTAGTTTTGTACACTCTGGGGGATGGTGAGGTGAGGTAGTGGGGGGAGAGGAGACTATTGGGGTTTTTGGAGATAGGATTCATAGAATATTTATAACCTGATTTTCCAAAGAGTTTAGCTCCTTTATAGGCACCTAAATGAAGTGATAAGTGTTGAGTGCCCAACAGTCCCATTGTTCTGCCTGACCACTTCATTTAGAGGCCTAAATTGATCTCAGTGCGGGCTGTGGGGTGCTAATCGTTTTTGAAATCTGGCCACTTTGTTCAGGTGCCTAAATGGCATCAGAACTCTTTTGCAAATCTGGCTCTTCGCGTTTATTTTTAATGAGAGAATGTCTCTGTATGTTTATAAGGTTCATTTGAATAACCCCCACCCCCCACAAAAACTGTTTGTAATACTTGAGAGTTCTGTCAAATGTTAGTAAACTTTATAGGGATTTTCAGATGACTTATATTTCAGCAGTTATTTCTGGTGTGCTGCTAATTTAACTCTATGGAAAGCTCCAATTGACATCACTGTTTTTATGTATGGTTTTATCACACACACTTCTAAACTCCAGGAAACAGCAGGGAAATGGATTTAATGGAACGGTCCTTTCTCTGTCTAACTTTGATGAACCATAACATCAAAAAGCAGGAACTTTCTATTATGAAGCATAAAGGCAGGCAGTCAAGTCACCGATCATCCTTCCTTTGGATCCTAGGGGCATAAAGCTTGCTTGGTACATAACAATTAGTAATGAGTTGAGTGATTTGCACATTACCAAACAAACTACAAATATTTAGAAACACAATACACTGTGACTTAGCAGTTTGATGAGGTAACAATGCCTGCTGCAGAAAAGCAAGCGTGTCATCTTTTTGTGGATGTTAAGTTAGTAGAAGATACAGACAGTTTTTGAATTAGGTAAGTTCCTCATTACCACTTTTGAGATCCAGAAGCCCCATCCACACCCAAATTCACAGAAGGAGATATCCTGTTTTGTATGTAACTGTCACACTGCTTCTTCACAAAAATGCTAACAGAAAATAAATTGGAATTTCAATACAGTGAATTTATATAGGACACACAATTTTAATCTACATTAATTTTGCATCTATATATTTGTCTGTTTATATATTTCATCTAAGCCCTTTCTGTGCTATTCAGGCAACCTAAAATATGAATTAGAGAACATTAATTCTGTCACAAAGGATCAAAACTCTTCTCCCTGTTTCCATTTTAGGAAGTGTCCTATGTTCAATAAGTCTCATTTCCATGTCCTGGCAGAATAGTGCTGGAAAGACACAACTCAAGCAATTATGTTGATTCCATATCTGTCCCAAATATTGGAAGATATGGAGTTATTTTAGGATTTTCTACAATTATTTGTATATAGGTAGCTTCAATTACTCAATTCCTTCCCCCCAATATTCAACCAGCAGACCCTGTTCACAGCTGGGGAAAGATCAAATAACAGGGTTACTTAGTATTGCTTCCTTTTTGTCCCAGTGCTCTCTCTTCTAAGTTAAGGCAGTTGTGTTTGTTGTTAGTGCAGTTAAATTGGATAGAATGTTCAAGTGAAGTCTTTCAACGTCAGGAAATAATTGAATTTTTATTCTCTGTGGAAACATTTGGCCTGTAGGCTACTTTTCTTATTCTGGGTTTTATAGAAATAGCTGCTGGTGGCAAGGCAAATGACAATACTTGAGGTGTTGCTTTTAGCTCATTTCTACAAAAAGTTTATACACATAGTCAAACTCACTGTTACTTCCACTGAATTATTTTGTTCACTTTCTGGCTGTCATTTTCATGCATACTGAACGCCACTAGCGAGCTTTATTTTGTTCATAGTTACTGAGAGATAAATTCTGCCTTTATATACACAGTAACACTTACATTCACTTCAATGAGAGCTGCATAGACATAGGGAACAGAGTTTCTCACAGTGCATCCTGTACACAACAGTGTCCTCAAAGATGTCCTTCATTATCTTTGTACACAGACCCAATATCACTGAGACAAGCAATGCTCTGTATTTTACTTTGTATTGTATGCTTGTTACATTTACCGGAACTCACGATATCTACTGGAACTGTTCTTCTTTTCCAGATATTATCAGCTTTGACAGAGATTTTATATTTTTTTTTCTCACAAGGGAAATACTGAGTCATGTCAAAGATCCCTGCACCTTTAGAAAAATGAAATTGGGTTCTTCTAGTTTGTAAATTGTTGATCTGATGGACTGAGAGCTGTTGCAGTCAGATCACACTGCCATGTCAAATTATTATTCATGTTCTTAAGGTTTATTTGAAATGTCAGTATCCACAGTGTATTGGAACTCTAGGGAGAATTAAATATATGAAACAACATGAAATTTACTTGAATTCAGGCATCAGTGCAAACTGATACCTCAAATTTCAGCCCACATTCACTAGAGAGGTTCACTAAGATTTCTCAGTCTTTGACTAAACCTGGGGATAGATATCACTCTTTTCCATGACTTCAATGTAAAACCAGGTAACACCTAGGAAAAGAAGGATTATTTTGTGGAAGAGGAAGGACAAAGATTAGCATTAGGAGCTGTCATAAATATAAAGGGAAGGGTAAACCCCTTTAAAATCCCTCCTGGTGAGAGGAAAAATCCTCTCACCTGTAAAGGGTTAAGAAGCTAAAGATAACAAAGGGTCTGTGTCTGTCGGTATGCTGCTTTTGCCAGGGATAGAACAGGAATGGAGTCTTAGAACTTTTCATAAGTAATCTAGCTAGGTATGTGTTAGATTATGATTTCTTTAAATGGCTGAGAAAGGAACTGTGCTGAATAGAATGACTATTCCTGTCTATGTGTCTTTTCTGTAACTTAAGGTTTTGCCTAAAGGAATTCTCTATGTTTTGAATCTAATTACCCTGTAAGGTATCCACCATCCTGATTTTACAGAGGGAATTTCTTTACTTCTATTAAAAGTCTTCTTGTAAGAAAACTGAATGCTTTTTCATTGTTCTCATATCCAAGGGTTTGGGTCTGTGGTCACCTATGCAAATTGGTGACGATTTTTACCAAACCTTTCCCAGGAAGTGGGGTGCAAGGGTTGGGAGGATTTGGAGGGGAAAGACGTGTCCAAACTGTGTTTCCCAGTAAACCCAGTTAGAGTTTGGCAGTGGCAGTGGAGATCCAGGGACAAAGGATAAAATTAATTTGTACCTTGGGGAAGTTTAAACCTAAGCTGGTGAAAGTAAGCTTAGGAGGTTTTCATGAAGGTCCCCACATCTGTACCCTAGAGTTCAGAGTGGGGGAGGAACCTTGACAGGAGCCCTGGGTTCCATTAATTGCTCTGCCAAGTACTTACTCTATGGCCTTGGTTAGGGCTAGATGAACAAAGGCATTGAGGGTATGCCTATGCGGCTGGGAGCAAGTCCCTCAGCCTAGGAAGAAGGGCTTGAGCTAGCACATAAAAAATAGCAGTGTGGACTTTGCAGCTCAGGGTCTCAAGCCTAGGGGACTGGGTTGGATTGACAGCCCAAGCTACAACATCCACCGTGCTATTTTTAGGGCACAAGCTCAAGCCCCTCAAGTGCAAGTTTTTCAACCTTGCAGGCTCACTTCCAGCTGTAGTGTAGACATATTCTTAGGTATTTAACCACCCCTTTAGTTGCCTAAATCCAACATTTAGGTACCACTGACCTTCTCAAAACCACTGCTCAGTTGCTGTCTAAATTTCCGTCATGGGCAAATACAAAGCCACCTAAATCCTGATACTGAGCCACAAATAACAAACTGTTTATTGTGTCAGTTAGGCCTAATATCCACTTTTGGTTCATTAACTTCAGGCTCCACATCATCTGTTTTTAATAAGCATAATTTCAACAATCCTTAGATTATATCAGTGTGGAGTTTATGGTGTAAACGAAACCAATTGTTCTGTCTAATTTTCTTGCACCTGTTGTGTGAGTTAATGACTCAGTTTTGTCTGAGTTAATGACTCTAGATTGTCAAATAACAGGCTCAGTTGGAATTATTGTATCTAAGATTATCAATCAGAGATTAGTACAGCACTATTCAGAATACAGAAATCAATACATACATTACCACCTTTTGTTGTCAGACCAAGAGGCCTTAGTAAACTCACGCAATTAACTCAAAAAAATTAATCACAATTAATCACACTGTTAAACAATAGAATACCAATTGAAATTTATTAAAGATTTTGGATGTTTTTCTGCATTTTCAAATATATTCATATCTATTACAACACAGAATATAAAGTGTACAGTTCTCACTATATATTATTATTTTTTATTACAAAAATTTGCACTGTAAAATTATACACAAAAGAAATAGTATTTTTTAGTTCACCTCATGCAAGTACTGTAGTGCAATCTCCTTATGGTGAAAGTGTAACTTACAAATGTAGATTTTTTTTTGTTACATAACTGCACTCAAAACCAAAACAATGTAAAACTTTAGAGCCTACAAGTCTACTCAGCCCTACTTCTTTTTCAGCCAATTGCTAAGACGGACAAGTTTGTTTACATTTATGGGAGATACCGCTGCCTGATTCTTATTTACAATGTCACCTGAAAGGCCTTCATATGGCATTTTTGTATCTGGTGTTGCAAATTATTTACATACCAGATATGCTAAACATTTGCATGCCTCTTCATGCTTGACCACTATTACAGAGGACATGCTTCCAGGCTGATGATGCTGTTAAAAAAAAAATTAATGTATTAATTAAATTCATGACTGAACTCTTTGGGGGACAACTCTATGTCTCTTGTTCTGTTTTACCCACATTTCATGTATAGTAGTCTCAGATGATAACCCAGCACATGTTCATTTTAAGAACACTTTCACAGCAGATTTGACAAAATGCAATGAAGGTACCAATGTGAGATTTCTAAAAATCGCTACATCACTCAACCGAAGGTTTAAGAATCTGAAGTGCGGTCCAAAATATGAGAGGGATGAGGTGTGGAGCATGCTTTCAGAAGCGTTAAAAGAGCAACAGTCTGATGCAGAAACGACAGAACCCAAACCACCAAAAAAGTAAATCAACCTTCTGCTGATGGCATTTGACTCAGATAATGAAAATGAACATACATCTGCTCTGCTTTAAATCATTATTGAGCAGAACCAGTTATCACCGTAGATGCATGTTCTCTGGAATGGTGGTTGAAGCATGAAGGAACATATGAATCATTAGCACATCTGGCACATAAATATCTTGTGATGCCAGCTACAACAGTGCCATGTGAACAGGTGTTCTCACTTTCAGGTGACATTGTAACCAAGAAGCGAGTAGCATTATATCCTGCAAATTGTAATCAAACTTGTTTGTCTGAGTGATTGGCTGAACAAGAAGTAGGACTGAGTGGACTTGTAGGCTCTAAAGTTTTACATTGTTTTATTTTTGAATGCAGTTATTTTTTGTACATAATTCTACATTTGTAAGTTCAACTTTTATGATACAGAGATTGCACTACAGTTCTTGTATTAGGTGAATTGAAAAATAGTATTTATTTTATTTTTTACAGTGCAAATATTTGTACTAAAAAGTAAATATAAAGTGAGCACTTTACACTTTGTATTCTGAAATCAACATATTTGAAAATGTAGAAAACATCCACAAATAATTAAATAAATGGTATTCTATTATTGTTTAACAGCACGATTCATTGAGCGATTAATCGTGATTACTTTTTAATTGCTTGACAGTGATTAAAACATATCTATCTATCGATCGATCAATAGATAGATAGATAGATAGATAGATAGATAGATAGATAATATGTAAAAAAGATGGTTTCCTAAAATATCTGGAGTTTTATAGACATGAAGGTGCCCAAGAATTCTTAAATACAGCATAATGGATACAATTCCTGAATAGGATTACTTATCGGTCAAGGACCAGGATCTTGAGAATTCAGACATAATCAAATATAAAGAAAGAAAGAACTAAAAGTGTTAATATTTACTAACAGGTAGTAACACACCTGTTCCTAATGACAGTTTTTATTATAGATTATTGTGACATTTTATCAACGTTCATATACTTTTTACAATTGAGCTCACAATTTTGGTAAATTTGTTGGCCCTGTTTATTACACCCAAGATTGGCCCCCACTCTATTGTGATGCAGTTAAATAAAGCAGAAAGTTTACAGACTGTCCTGTGTGTAAACATTTTGTGCGCTGTTCCTTTACAAAAATGCCTCTGAAAGAGTTGTGAATTCGTAACTGTAAAGCACTTTGATGTATTCCAGTAGAAGGGACTATACAAATATTGGACCAGATTCTCTGGCCGGTTGTACCCCTCAGGTGGTGCAAAGGAGGTAGAGACTGACTATAACTCCCCAGCTGGAGATTCCTCTGCTATATAGGAATCCTTATTATGTGTCAAAGCAATTCAGCATGGGGCCTGTTGGGACAGAAAAGGGGCACGATGACTTCTGGTTATCCCTGGCTGGCAGACAGTTTCTTGAGAACTGTTGCCATCTGATGCAAGTTAGAGCAGCCTTTAGGCTTCTCTAACCTATTCCAGAATCAGGACAAAGATAGAGAATCAGGGAGCCCTCGCCATCTTCTTAACACCCATTTATTCTGCTGCAATCACCACAAACTGAATTCAGTAGAGTCTGGGCCACTAAATACTATTATTATGAACTATTATTATTACTAAAAAGAGTTCCATTAAAGAGTTGAAAATTTATGAAAATGATATTTTTTAAATATTCTAAAATTTCTAAAATTCAGTTTTTCAATACAAATTTTCATTGAAATTTTGAATTTCAAAAGAAAAGGGGAGCAATATTTTATAATTTTTTCACATTTTTCAAACGCCTCTAAATCATTGAACAAGAAAGAGTTAAACGCCACAGCAAGCTTCCAAAATACAATCCAATTTATGGCCAAGTGCCTTGAACCTAGTAAGGCCCCAATCCTGGAATTAGCTCCACACAGTAGATGTCTGCACCTGCATGACTTCAGTGGGGCTCTAAGAGCCTGCAAGATTCCACCCACAGGTAATCAATTACAGACTTGGAGTCTAAGTATGTTTAGACAGTTGTTACCACACTTTCTTATCCAGGAGAGTGTTTACAAAGATGTACTCAGTGGAACTAATTTTCTGACCAAGTGTTGCAAGACTAAATCCCTAATTTCACATTGTCAGTGCTGCTTTCATTGGTTGTTTTCCCCATATAAGGTTGTGATGATTTGGGAATCTATCTGTATAATTTATGAAGTCTCTATGTGTAGCTTTACAAAGCTGCAAATTCCATTGTAAATGAACAGTCCCCTTGCCTGCTCTTTGGCTGCCTTTCTCAATTTTGGATTGGAATCCCAAAGGCTGGTCACAAAAGAATAGCAAAAAAGGGTCATGTCTTAAAGTGCTCTCCATTTAAAAAAAAAAAAAAAAAAAGAATAGCTCTAAACAACAGAGTAGCTCTTAACCAAGAGAAATTGTGGCAATAAGGGAAATTGCAGCAATGATGTCACCTGGCAGGAATCTCTGATCACCTGAGGAGGCTCAATAGAATGTCATCTGTTGCGGGTTGGGGAAGTTATAAAAGGGCAGGGGTTGCTTTTCTTTGGGGCCATTTTTCTCCAGCTCAAGAGGAGAGAGAAACAACTCAACTTATAGTAGCCTAATGAGGCTATGGACCCTGTCTGAACATGGATGGTCCCTCAAGTACTCCTAGGAGGAGGGGGAGCTATTAAGGGACATTGCATTTAGGATGTGTATTGTTTTCTATATGATCTGTACTCTCTTGTGCTTTACCTGTTAAGTGAAAAAGCAATAGTGTTAGGTTTCTGATTAAAGTGTCTGTGTATGTTAAGCATTTATACCTATGTTAATGAGGTAAACCAGAAGGCTCACACCTTCTGATGGAGTTCTGGGAGATGGTGTGTTTAAGCTAGTGGGGTATCTTGGTAGCCTAAAACAGGTGAGCCATGGGGCTCCATTACTGTGAAGGGTAGTAGATTGAGGATCAGTGCTAAGAAAATGTGCCAGCATTCCAAGGGAAGAAACAGCTCGGCAGACTGCTAAGACCCAGGGAAGCTTAAAACAGCCTTGCACCCAGCAGTTGAATTTCCTTACAGCAGTCCAGTGAGTGACCAAGAGGGAGCACCGAAAAAGGAGCTCTGAAAATCTTTAGCACTGTTTAGCATGTCTAGGACACTATGGATGGTAGTTTGTTCTGAAATAACCCACAAAGCTTTCAATTTTCCTTTATCTTCAGCTCACCGGAACTTCAAAAATATGTGATATTAGATATGTTATTTTTTTTCTAATGTCGTCCTAAGTAGTTCTAATTCACCTATCATACAATAGCTGGACATCAAATAACAAATGAAAAATTGCACTAAATATAAAGTGCTCTGCTCTTCCCAGTCCTTGAATCAATCAGTATTGTTTAGCTTTGTTTGTTGTTGTTTTTTGTTTATTAGTTTGTTTCACCATGTTTCACAATTGACCAAGTGGTAAATCTTCATTCAGTGATATTAATTATGTTCCATTCATTTCAATACACAATCATGTAATGTTATCTCAGATGCAATAAAACACATTTGATTTGAGTTGTACTGTAATATACCTATATATTGGACAAGACTGCTCCTCCAATAGACCACTGATTATTAACACTGTAATAGTGCCTAGAAGCCCTGACAAAAGGCAGGGATGTATTATATAAACATATGGTGAGACTGTTCCTGCCCGCAAAGCATTTTTACAATGTATACAAGACAGAGTGTGTTGCATGGGAAACTGCGGTACAGAATGGTGAAGTGACTTCCCAAAGACCACTCAGTAGCAGAGCCAAGTATAGATCCCATATTTCTTTACAGCCAATGCAATGCCCACCCCACTATAACAGGCCGCTCATGGCTTATATTTTGACATCTATTCCTGTTCCATATGAATCTGGAGACAGAATTGATAATCATATCTGTTTTGGGGATTGGTAGTGCAACATATTGGTCCCAGAATAGTATCATAAGAAGAAAGTTCATTATCTTTATTTCTATCTATTTTATATCTTGCTTTTCAATATAATTTTTAGGTATAGTGGGGTTTTTAATGCTGCCATTATAAGGAAAAATAATTTTTAATATATTCTTCCTCTGTCCCTCCTATTTAAAGTATAGAAAAAATGTACCTTTTTATTGTCCCTTTAGTAATTGTTTGGTTAGTTTCCTCTGTATTTCTATGGATAACTTTTGGTCTCCTTTAAGGCTTGAGGATATCATTGTAGACCTCTTCAATCCATTTTTCAGTGAGTTTACTGTTTGGAAAGACCTAGAGTTTCATTCATGAAATGGAGGTTTTATGTCACTAAGGAAATAGAACAAGTGCTATCAAACAGTTTTATCTATTTTATATCTGAAATAAACTCTCGCTCAGTGCAGAAGCATTTGAAAAACAACTGAAAGTTACTGTAGCATAGGCCTTAACTTCTGCTCCGGCTATTATAACACTCACATAGGAAAGATTTATTTACCTTTACAAAGAGTGGACCAAGTCCCCAGAGAGGCTGTGCAAGTCAAATGGACAACACACGTTTCAGCACTTCTACTTGGGAAAAATAAAGATTCTTCTAAACCTAGATGGAAGGAATTGGTTTAGGAAACGATGGGGTCATTAGAACATGGGATGCCAGACTACCCATAGTGAAAAAATGATTTCCTTACTATTCAGACGCCATATTTCCTGGCAATAGTGGAAGTCATTTGAATCCAGTTGCAGAAGAAGTTTATTTTATTCTTCTGAGGCTTCTGCAGCTACGTTTTTTTTCATTATCTACATACAGCTGCATGTGAATTGAGATTGCAATCAGTCTAACAACACACATAAGACTATTAGGTACACTGAAGACTGAGAGAACTATAATGATTTTATAATTAAATTTGACCCATAACTTACAATATACACAAACACAACATCAATATAGATGTTCTTTTTTTCCCCTGGGCTAGTTGTGTGCATCTGTGGCTCTTGTCAGTCCTGCCACAGCTGATCTAAATCACCAGCTATCTCTTTGGGCTAAAAGCAAAATTATTCACAGGCAAGAAAAACAAATCCTCTGTTCTTTGACAGGATGGTGCTGTCAGCAAAAGCAGAGACTCAGCAGCAGGATGGCAGCTCTGCCTCACCTTCTCCACCTGTAAATGGTTCCACTCTCTGAGCTGAGAGATGTTCAAAGAAGTGAAGTGCACCAGAGATGAGCTTCAAACAAGATGTGTCTGGAAAGCTTAAGGTTAAGGGACTCAGAGATACGGACTCTGAAATACGAGCCAAAAACTTTCTGCAGAGATGAAGTTATGCAGAATGACAGGGAGAAAGAGGACAATAGAAACAAGTTCATCACCTAAACACAGTTACTGCCCTGATCAGAGCCAAACAGCAGTCTGACAGGTTAAAAAGTAAGGGTTAATTTAGCTGTAAAACCAGAAGGACTGTCATGGGTTGTAGATATGTCATGCTGGCCTTGCAACCTAGGAGTTAATGTGGGAATTGCAGGCTAATGCTGATTGGCAGCCTCACAGCAGCTGGGAGGAAAAAAGCTGAGAAGCAGAGGAGTGAGGTGGCTGCCAGAGGAGCAAGTAGGCTGAAAAAGGAAATGCCTGCCCAACAAGCTGCCCAGAGACAGCACCCAGAGAGGGGACGACGGGATCTACTGGCTTGAGAAGCCTACAGAAACCAAGGGAAGTAGGAAGGAGATCGGAGTACTGTAAGGGGTGTTGTTGAGGCCTGATTTTGCCTGCCTGGCCCTGAACTGGAACCCAGTGGAGTGGAGTGGGTGGGCCTGGGTTCCCCTACCAATCCTTCAGAGATTTAAGAACCAAAGGGGTTTCCAGACCGTCTGAGTACCCTGCCAAGTATAAAGGGGAAAACACACACACTGCGGTGGGACTGCAATGAACATTCTTCATAGTCCAAAATGCAAGAGAAGTGGACTCGCTGCCCCCCGAGCTTGAGAAATATGTTCAATAGTCTGTTTGACCAAAGAGGGTGCTGTTGCATAAGCACACCAGATCATAAGGACAGTATGAACTACTGTTCCTCAGACGTTCTTGTCAACTGCTGTTCTGCTGGTAATAGCTCACCTTACCTGATCACTCTCGTTACAGTGTGTATGGTAACACCTATTGTTTCATGTTTTCTGTGTATATAGATCTCCCCGCTGTATTTTCCACTGAACGCATCCGATGAAGTGAGCTGTAGCTCACGAAAGCTTATGCTCAAATAAATTGGTTAGTCTCTAAGGTGCCACAAGTCCTCCTTTTCTTTTTGTGGATACAGACTAACACAGCTGTTACTCTGAAACCTAATATTTGATGCTACATTTAGATACCTTCTTGATTAATTTTTTGTTGGAAGACCAATTTTTATTTTGTGAGACTCAATCCAAACAATCTTTCCAATATAACAAATGAAGTTAATAACAAAAGCTGCACGGAGCACTTTAGATTTAATTTATCCTTCATACATCCCTGGTGCAGGGCTAGATATAAGGAATTTTCATTCTGTCAACCAAGCGTTTGTTCAGTGCATACTGTAGGTGCTGTCTGTGTTTCCATTCCTTTGTCAGTAAGGATTGTAAAATAACTACTCCGCTTTATATTATAATGTCTGGTGAGGTTTTATATCATATACTATCATAAAATGATTGAATAATTGGTTATTATCCTACCGGAAAACTTAGTACTAATAACAGAAAATTTTACCTCATAAGATCAAAAATAATTGTCAAACATAGAACAACATGCCTAAGTCTGTGAGGCAAGTGGGTGTTTTTCAGTGTTGTTTCTAAGGGCTTGTCTTCACTATCTGGGTAAGTCAACCTAAGTTATGCTACTCCAAGTACGTGAATAATAGCTTAGGTCGATTTACCCAGGTGTCTTCACTGTGCTGTGTCAACCAGAGATGCTCTCCAGTCAGCTTATCTTAATCTTCTCAGGGAGCTAGAGTACTGGAGTTGACTGGAGAGCTATTTGTCATGGATTAAGTGGGTCTTTGATTGCAGCAACACCGATCTCCCTGGTGGTGAAGCCAAGCCCTAAGAGTCACTGAATTAATAGTAATAGTGAAGAACAAGAAGAAAATAAGAGGTAAATTTGGGTGATTTTGACCTTTTAGCATTATCCAGTCTAAGTCTTGTCTCTTACTGATCCATGAAGTTGAGTATGCAAATTCAGTCATTGTAAAAAGATTCAGAATGGTAAACACACTGATTTTGATGTATATAAACACAGAAAGATGTGCTTATCCAATAACCTTGGAATGCCTGACACAAATTTCGAGGACACACATTTTACAGTTGTACGTGAGAAGGATTGGAGTACATGCTCATTGAGATCATTCAGGATCCCTTGGTTCATCCCTGCTGGGGAAGTGAGGGCCACTACAACTGAAGGGACTTCAGTCGAGTGTTCCACTGAAGGAGGGCACCTTTAGGCCCCACATGTGCAACTAACTGTGTGCAGTTGGCCCTTGAATCAGTACAAAGCATAGATGAAGTCAATGGATCTCCCCCTAGGTGCAGCAGTTCTGCCTCAATCAGTTGCAGGACTGGGGTCTTAGCTCTACTGCCAGGGCTTTGTATGGTCCCCACTAATGGAGGTTGTAGCAGGGAAGCAGTGCATCTCCCAATTACCTGGCCACATTTCTGGTATCTGTTGGGGCAATGCCTCTGCACCCCTGGGGACCGTTTACTGTAGCTAAGATTTAAACCAGGTGAATTTAACAAAAGAAGTAACAGGCAATAAAATACTTTAAAGTGAAGAAAACTGCTTTTGATTTTGTGGTCTACTGCACTAAAAGGGCTTCACAAATCAGACTGAACACAGGCTACTGACCTAGTGTGTAAGAAGACAGTCATGCTTAATCAGAATATTCAGATATTTGCATTGAATTCTATGTAGCTACACCATGGGTGAACTTGGCCCAGTCTTAACCATTATTCCCAAATTAGGACCTAAACAGAAATAATTAAATAATCTACAGCAATATGCAATCAAGTTTATTGGCGTGGGTCTCTAACAAGTGCACCTGACAAGAAAAGTATCTGGACAAAAACAAAAGCTTTTAAAGGTACAAAGACAAATAATAAAGGGAAAAGAGGGCTTCTGTGGCAGGTGCCCAAACAGAAAAAAAAAGGAAAGCCAACACCTTTACGGAAAATCATTGTCCTCTGGATTAAATTTAAGAAGTGAATCTATTTAAGGAATTCAGCTTCATTGCTAAATAGATACTGTTATAACTAAATTCACTATTAAATGTCACTTTGTAGCATTAAACAAGATGATCACCCCTGAAACCTTCTGGACAAATGAGAAAGGAAAATAACCATATGATACTGGTTTAGTTCTGATCCAGTAGAAAGTCTAGTTAACATTTTTAATAGGGGAGACTGCAGTTCTTCTAGCCTCAGCTGTAGGATTTTGGTTGCGGGAGGAACAGTATTGTTAGCATGAAGGATGTAAAACTCTGCATGAGATACAATCTTGTTCCTCCTATCCCTTTAATTTAATTTAATCTAGTTTAGTGCTCATTTAAAGGTGTCAAGCTGACTGTCCTGTAAAAACAAAGTCCTCTCTAGATTCTCACTAAAATAATCTTGCCCTTGTTTCTCCCACAATGTGTTTCAGCCCTGACTGAAATGAGATGACCCACATTTTAAAAAAAGAAAAAAGAAAAAAAAAAACTGGGACATTTTAGTGTCAATATTTTTAGGGTCATTAAATACTTATATCAGAGGCACAAGGACACTTACTCTATACATTTTTTTTTTCCCTTTCAGTTCCTGGCTTCTCCTCTGTAACTGCAGACGACTCTGGTGTTTTTTGTTATCAACTGCTGACTTCTAGAAACTATTTTGTTAACATTTAAAGTCCTATATACATGTAATTATTTATATATTCATAATGTGCTCTGGAGAATGATTACTCAATCCTAATATTTATTAGTTAAGTATAAGTTGAACATATATTCTTTGTTTGTGTGTGTAATACATGTCATAAATATGTATTGCGCTGTATGTATATCATTAATAGTTAATAATGTATGAAATTGCTGGTACCAAAGTGGAATAAATCAGAATCAACATAAATATATGCTTTAATTGTAAATACAACATTGAAATTATATTAAATACCATAGGAAATATTAATTGCATCAATATGTCTCCTCCTTGTGAGACTATTTTACCATTTTCATATAATTTATTGTGTTTTGTAATCTCTCTAAATTTACAAAAACAAAGTGTCTATTGGTGCATTTCTCATTATACAGCCATTGTGCTGGCACAACTTCTGAAGATGCCTTCTTACAGTAAAGTAGGAAACATTCATCCAATTTCACACTGTATATCATGAATGTAATTAGTTTTTAAAATCTATTGTTCTGTGGATTAGGTGAAGTAGTTCATAAATGAAAATTAATCACAATATAATAACCTTCACCATTAAAAGCCCAGCAGTAATCTATTCTACTTTACCTTTGGTTTGGTTTGTATTCCAGGAAAGTGAAATGGAAAGTACTTTCTTGACCGTGTAAACTGGTGGGAAAATGAATGCACTAGTGGCAGTATTAAAGGCTTCAGCCTAAATGGCTAGCAGAAATATTGATGCAGAGCACGCTGTTCAAGTTTAATTTTTTTGTTTGGTCCTGAGCTAATTTAAGGTGTACAGCAATGGGGAATTCATCCAATTTTCCTCAATCATCATGACAGCTTGATATTATTCTGTCCTTGTAAATTCTCTTGATGTCCTGAAAATGTTGCAGGGTGGTCACATCTTTCAGCAGATGATACTGCAAACTGAAGCTAATGCAGATTTTGTTGTGCATTCATGCATTATTCCTGAGAGGCATTTGGAGATTTCAGATTTTCAAACACAATTCAAAAGATCACTCAACTTATAATTTATGAAGAAAAATACATATTTTTAAAACAGAGAAAAACCTTTGAAAGGACAGGTTTCAGAGTAACAACCGTGTTAGTCTGTATTCTCAAAAAGAAAAGGAGTACTTGTGGCACCTTAGAGACTAACCAATTTATTTGAGCATAAGCTTTCGTGAGCTACAGCTCACTTCATCGGATGCATACTGTGGAAACTGCAGAAGACATTATATACACAGAGACCATGAAACAATACCTCCTCCCACCCCACTCTCCTGCTGGTAATAGCTTATCTAAAGTGATCACTCTCCTTACAATGTGTATGATAATCAAGTTGGGCCATTTCCAGCACAAATCCAGGTTTTCTCACCTCCCCACCTTCCAAAAACCACACACACAAACTCACTCTCCTGCTGGTAATAGCTTATCCAAAGTCACCACTCTCCTTACAATGTTTATGAAAATCAAGGTGGGCCATTTCCAGCACAAATCCAGGTTTTCTCACCCCCCCACCCCCATAAACACACACACTCACTCTCCTGCTGGCAATAACTCATCCAAAGTAACCACTCTCCTTACAATGTGTATGATAATCAAGGTGGGCCATTTCCAGCATAAATCCAAGTTTAACCAGAACGTCTGGAGGGGGGGGGGGAGGAAAAAAAACAAGGGGAAATAGGCTACCTTGCATAATGACTTAGCCACTCCCAGTCTCTATTTAAGCCTAAATTAATAGTATCCAATTTGCAAATGAATTCCAATCCAACAGTTTCTCGCTGGAGTCTGGATTTGAAGTTTTTTTTGTTGTAAGATAGCGACCTTCTTGTCTGTAATTGCGTGACCAGAGAGATTGAAGTGTTCTCCAACTGGTTTATGCATGTTATAATTCTTGACATCTGATTTGTGTCCATTTATTCTTTTACATAGAGACTGTCCAGTTTGACCAATGTACATGGCAAAGGGGCATTGCTGGCACATGATGGCATATATCACATTGGTGGATGTGCAGGTGAACGAGACTCTGATAGTGTGGCTGATGTTATTAGGCCCCTGTGATGGTGTCCCCTGAATAGATATGTGGGCACAGTTGGCAACGGGCTTTGTTGCAAGGATAGGTTCCTGGGTTAATGGTTCTGTTGTGTGGTATGTGGTTGTTGGTGAGTATTTGCTTCAGGTTGGGGGGCTGTCTGTAGGCAAGGACTGGCCTGTCTCCCAAGATTTGTGAGAGTGTTGGGTCATCCTTCAGGATAGGTTGTAGATCCTTAATAATGCGTTGGAGGGGTTTTAGTTGGGGGCTGAAGGTGACGGCTAGTGGCGTTCTGTTATTTTCTTTGTTAGGACTGTCCTGTAATAGGTGACTTCTGGGAACTCTTCTGGCTCTATCAATCTGTTTCTTCACTTCCGCAGGTGGGTATTGTAGTTGTAAGAATGCTTGATAGAGATCTTGTAGGTGTTTGTCTCTGTCTGAGGGGTTGGAGCAAATGTGGTTGTATCGCAGAGCTTGGCTGTAGACGATGGATCGTGTGGTGTGGTCAGGGTGAAAGCTGGAGGCATGTAGGTAGGAATAGTGGTCAGTAGGTTTCCGGTATAGGGTGGTGTTTATGTGACCATTGTTTATTAGCACTGTAGTGTCCAGGAAGTGGATCTCTTGCGTGGACTGGACCGGGCTGAGGTTGATGGTGGGATGGAAATTGTTGAAATCATGGTGGAATTCCTCAAGGGCTTCTTTTCCATGGGTCCAGATGATGAAGATGTCATCAATATAGCACAAGTAGAGTAGGGGCGTTAGGGGATGAGAGCTGAGGAAGCGTTGTTCTAAATCAGCCATAAAAATGTTGGCATACTGTGGGGCCATGCGGGTACTCATAGCAGTGCCGCTGATCTGAAGGTATACATTGTCCCCAAATGTAAAATAGTTATGGGTAAGCACAAAGTCACAAAGTTCAGCCACCAGGTTAGCCGTGACATTATTGGGGATAGTGTTCTTGATGGCTTGTAGTCCATCTTTGTGTGGAATGTTGGTGTAGAGGGCTTCTACATCCATAGTGGCCAGGATGGTGTTATCAGGAAGATCACCGATGGATTGTAGTTTCCTCAGGAAGTCAGTGGTGTCTCGAAGGTAGCTGGGAGTGCTGGTAGTGTAGGGCCTGAGGAGGGAGTCTACATAGCCAGACAATCGTGCTGTCAGGGTGCCAATGCCTGAGATGATGGGGCGCCCAGGATTTCCAGGTTTATGGATCTTGGGTATTAGATAGAATATCCCAGGTTGGGGTTCCAGGGGTGTGTCTGTGCGGATTTGATCTTGTGCTTTTTCAGGAAGTTTCTTGAGCAAATGCTATAGTTGCTTTTGGTAACTCTCAGTGGGATCATAGGGTAATGGCTTGTAGAAAGTGGTGTTGGAGAGCTGCCGAGCAGCCCCTTGTTCATATTCCGACCTATTCATGATGACAACAGCACCTCCTTTGTCAGCCTTTTTGATTATGATGTCAGAGTGGTTTCTGAGGCTGTGGATAGCATTGTGTTCTGCACTGCTGAGGTTATGGGGCAAGTGATGCTGCTTTTCCACAATTTCAGCTCGTGCACGTTGGCGGAAGCACTCTATGTAGAAGTCCAGTCTGGTGTTTCGACCTTCAGGAGGAGACCACCTAGAATCCTTCTTTTTGTAATGTTGGTAGGGAGGCCTCTGTGGATTAGTATGTTGTTCAGAGGTATTTTGGAAATATTCCTTGAGTCAGAGATGTCGAAAATAGGATTCTAGGTCACCACAGGGTGGGAGGTGAGAAAACCTGGATTTGTGCTGGAAATTGCCCACCTTGATTTTCATACACATTGTAAGAAGAGTGGTCACTTTGGATAAGCTATTACCAGCAGGAGAGTGAGTTTGTGTGTGTGGGTTTTGGCGGGAGGGGGGTGAGAAAACCTGGATTTGTGCTGGAAATGGCCCGACTTGATTATCATACACATTGTAAAGAGAGTGGTCACTTTGGATGGGCTATTACCAGCAGGAGAGTGAGTTTGTGTGTGGGGGGGCGGAGGGTGAGAAAACCTGGATTTGTGCTGGAAATGGCCCAACTTGATTATCATACACATTGTAAGGAGAGTGATCACTTTAGATAAGCTATTATCAGCAGGAGAGTGGGGTGGGAGGAGGTATTGTTTCATGGTCTCTGTGTATATAATGTCTTCTGCAGTTTCCACAGTATGCATCCGATGAAGTGAGCTGTAGCTCACGAAAGCTTATGCTCAAATAAATTGGTTAGTCTCTAAGGTGCCACAAGTACTCCTTTTCTTTTTGAAAGGACAGTCATGATTGTAATCTCTAGTCTGTTGCAAACTGTGAGAATTAAATGGATAGGTTATAAAACAACTAAGTACAATTTGTTTATAGTATTTGTAATGTGCATAGCACATAATGTATTCTTCTTCCTTGTGCACTCAGTTTCAGTTTTGCTTTACAAAATATTTTTTTCTTTCAGTGTTCTAAAGAAAATGTAAATAAGGAATGTTATAAAAACATTCTTAAAAGTCATAGAGCTTGATAGGTACATGTAATGTACATCTTCACTGGATAAAACTAGTGATATGCCAACCACCAAATGTTTAGAGTTAGGTCCCCAGAGGTATACATTGGCATAACCCCATTGAAATCAGTGAAGCTAGCAGTTCTACCACGACATTTGTGGACAACCCAGGTGATGGGTATGAGAGAATGAGCCCCATGTGAGATTACTGTTGCAGGGTCAGTATCACCAGGGGGACCCCAGGTGTTTCTGAGGGCAGGAGATGGGGAGATTAAGATACTGTTGATGTCAATAATCTTCACTGAGATGGAGTCAGCATCTGGGAGAAGGGAACTGGAGATGGAGGTGAGGCTGCAAAGGGATGGTCTAGAGGATCAGAGATGATGATGTGCATAAATGTGGGGTATAAAAAATGAGAAGAAGGAAGAGGGCCAGGGTTGGGTCAGATATCATCTCAGGCAATGACAAGGCTGAACAGGAACAGGTGAATGTAGAATGTGTGTTTGTCAGATGAGATGGGTGGGTGAGAGAGAAAAATAGAGAGGTTAAAAAGGTGGGAAAATGTTTCTTGAAAATATTTCTCTTTTTTGTCAAAATGTTTGAAACTTCAAATTTTTTATCTAGATCTAGTGGAAAAGACAGAAGTGGTGGGATCAGTTGAAAAGGAGGATATAAGTCAGGCTTCAGCAAGAGAAGGAGAGGAGACCATGCAGAGAAAAAGTGTTGTTAAGATCAAGGGGGAATAATGTTAAACCAAGGAGTGGAAAGAGATGTGGGTCTAACTCTCAAACCCTGCAGATCCAGCGCATTGGAAGGAAACCAGGTAAACTTGCACAGAGGCCGTGGTCTCCATCCTAGTTCTGAATCCCAACACTTGGCCAGTGTTCCAAAGAACTAAACATTTATGGAAAGGTGATCACATAGCTTTGACTCTCCTATCTACAGCAAAAATGGCTGTACACATATAGCAATATAGATATAATGGTTGTTCGGGAGTACAGTAGCTCAAAATATCACTATTGTCTAGCAATAGTGACTTGCTTGGTGTCCTGAAGGCCTTCCATTAAAGGAGGTTAAGGGCCTGATCCAAAATCAACTGAAATCATAAGAAAGACTTATGACTTCAAAGGATCTTGGTTAAGCTGCTATTCTCCCAAGTGGGAATCTGCAAAGATATTGTAACTTGTTAAAGTTTCAGCTCCATGTAATGAGTTATGATGCTGTATCATGGGGAATTGGGACAAAGAGAACTCAGAACTATCCCATAGTATCCACAAATAGATGACCTCGAAAGAAAGACTTCATAAAATGCCCTTAAAATCTGCAAATACCATGGGAAGAGCGGCTTTGTTTTTACTGTATGTATACAGGGAAGTTCCTGAAGCCTCCTGGGTGTATATACACCCTCTTGAATAGAAATTCAGAACAATTTATCATTGATTATTTTACTTCCAAGAAAACCTGCAAAGTGATATTCACGGACATACCTTTTGTCCTGTGATCCTTTACAAATTTTCTAATATGTTAAGAACTGTCATCTAAATTGAAAATTCTCCATAGTGTGAGGAGGCAAAGTGGTCTTGAAGAGAGACAGAGGATTGGGGTTCAAGAGACTTGTTCTGATTGACTTGCTGTGCAACCTTGAGCAAGGCACTTTCCTGTTCCTTTTCACCCATTGTCTATTTAGATTGTAAACATTTCTAGGCAGAGGCTCTCTCAGTAGGTGTTCACAATGTGCCTAGCACATTGAAATCTCATTCTTGATTAGGGTCTGTAGGTGCTATTTTATTACTACAAATAATAATAGTGGTATTTATTACAAGTCAGGTTCTGGTTGAAAAGCTAAAAATGTCCATGATAGGCCCACAAAATAGAATGTCACTACACTTCCTTTACTGGCTTTATAGCAGCCATTAATAGAGAAACACTATTATTGAGCTGTGCTGATATCATTGACTATGTTGTTGCATATTCAAGAAAGTAAACAAAAACATTCACTTCAATTTTAATCTCATTAGAAAAAATATAAGAGTAAAAAGCAGTGCTTGCTGAACAAAATGGACTCCTAATAGGCATTTATTTTAAAGTGTATGAGGATTTTTTTAAAAGATAGTAAAACTAGGTTTGAAATAGGATGATGTTCCTTTAAAAAATTGTCATTGCAAGTCAGGGTCATTGCACGTTTTTCTCTGACTAGAAGAATTTTCCAGAAACAGGAAGAATAAGGATTATACATGATATGACATAATGTCACATGCTTATTTAAGAAATACTTTCATAAACTACTAAATTATTGAGAAGCTGGAGTTAAAGTTGTAAATAGTCATTAAGAGCTTAAAGGAGTATATCTATAGAATGATGTACAATTTAGGAAGAAACCAAAGTATCAGGGGAATGCAGAGGCAAGGTACTCCAAACAATCTTAATTCTGACCTCATTGCCTGCACCTTCCATACAGTATATAGAAATATTTCTGTAAGAAATATCAAAGTATAACTGCCCAATGACTTCATATTTTATTGGCTCAACCAGAAAGTGGTTACAGTGGAAAGTTTAAATGGTATGGTGAAGTCCTGGTCCCAATGAAGTCAATGAGAGTTTTGCCATTGACAAATGACATTGGATAGTGTTTCCCCTGTTGTGAATATCTTTATTGTATGTTATTTGTTATTTTACATTTATATAACACAATAATTTTGCATGACACTTTTACAGAATAAAAAAAAATCCCTGAACCAAAATATTAAGTATATAGTAGGTGAAAGACTATACTATCGTATGGATATAATTAATAATGTCTTTATTGTTTAATAAAAAGGAGTAGAGCCAAAAATAGCTGAGAACTTAAACTGGACCATAGCAAACTGCAAATCCCAGTGATGATTGAACCTGGTGATATTCTAAACAAAAGGAACTCTCAACTGTGCTTATAGTTATTTCTGTCACTTCACACAGACACAGACATTCTAGGTTTCAGAGTGACACACAGACAGTGACAACCAGGAATCTTACTATATAGTTTAGAAAAACATAGAAAATGAGATGAAAACAAGTTGAATGGAAGCTGATTTTCAGGAGGGATTCTGCCATGTTTTATGCATTAAATGGGTCCCAGACAAGGAGACAGAGTATTCAAGATTTAAGTTATTCTGCAGCTCCAGGGAGCTCAGCTAGTATTTACAATAGAGTATGAATTGTGATAAAATTTCTAATGTCTGGTGCAAGGAAGGTGAATAGATCTAATCATCTCTTTTCTTGACTGCTATTCTTTCTTTCTTTCAGGTACTGTTGCTAATCCTGACCCTTCCAGATTATCTTTGGTGTTGCCAACATCACCTTTCTTGTTTTTGATTTGATCATGACAGCCCTCCACTCCACCCAGTCAAATTTTGAGTCAATTCACTGGCTCCTTATTATACTGTGCATCAAAATCTTTTTTTTTTTTTTTTTTTTTTGCTTTTGATTTCAAGGTCCTGTGGTGTGAAGTCCCAAAATACATCTCTTACTTGGTCTCCTTCCATGTTTTTTCCACCCCCTGCAATCCATCAATATCATTGATATTTCCTTTATCTGTTCCTCTCACAGAAGTTTTATACTTTGCTGCATGCTGCCCCTTTACACAATGTCTTCTCAAAATTTATTCTCCAGATCATTTTCCTCTCTGTCTTCAAAGCTCCCCATAAAACTCAGCTCTGCCTCAAAGCCTATGAGACATCATTTAAAGGAAAGGAAGCACATGTACGTGAGTAGCAGAGGCACCAAGATATGCACCTACCATATACAGTAATCCTTCCAGGTGTTTTAAGGCATGTTCTTTGAGGCAGAGGCGACATATTTACATGCCCTTTCATGGATTATATATCCAAAAGAGACCACTATGATAATGTAGTCTGACCTATCTTATGTGGGAGATTCAGACTAGATCAGGGTTTCCTAAACTTGGTTCGTGGCTTATTCAGGGTAAACCCCTGGCGGGCCGTGAGATGCTTTGTTTACCTGAGTGTCCGCAGGTACGGCCGCTCGCAGCTCCCAGTGGCCGCAGTTCGCTGTTCCCAGCCAATGGGAGCTGCGGGAGGTGGAATTTTGATTTCCATTGACATACATAAATCATATGAAAGTAAAGGATTCATAATGTTCTGAAGTAGTTTTAGTAGGAAAGCAAATAGAACTGAGGTTTAATTATAAAACAAAACTGTTTTCAGTGGCATTCAGTCGCTTTCAGCATATCTAATATTTTTTGACACACCAGCACCTAGGTAATAGTGATAGTTCCTTGTGGTTGTCCATGTGTAAAAAAAACAAAAACAAAAAAACAGGTCTGCACAGGTTTGTTCTCCATATGGTAAGGCTGTATCTATACATTCAAAAATATAACATATAGCTGCTTGTCTTGGAAAGAGACATGCCAATTGTCTCAACTCCCACCATCAATATCCTGTTTATTTACTGCCATTAGCAAGTATCACTTGCTGTGCCATTTCAGTTTTTCATCTACTTATTACTATTGTTAAACAAATCCTTTAAAAGCTCTGGCAAGTCAATTCAAAATTGTCATGTCATGGTTCCCCATGGTACCACACCTTACTGACTGTAATAGGCTGAATGAGAGAGATGGTAATTATTTTTAGAGTATATTTATAAGGCACATTGAAAAACATGTGGTTGAATGTTATTTTGCCATTTTGTAACAGAATGTTTACAATAAGGCCCTTAGATTTTTTTTTCTCCTCCCACTCCACGCAGCTCTATATGTCCAAACTCAACATGAATAAGGACAGCAGAATATGGTTCTTAGTCGATGGCATTTAAATTTATTTTAAGTCAGATACAATAGCTCAAATTATGATTTAATGAAAGGTTTTGTAAAATCTATTATTTATATGTTTACAGATTTTGGTAAAATATATTAGTGAAAATGTTTTAAAGGTATTTAATATTTATGCTTTTAAATTTCCCCTGCATTAACAACAGTCTTGCATTTATCTACTTAATAATTGCATATGTAGAACTGATATTCTCTAAAGACAGGCCAGAATTTAATTATTTGGCCCATTCAGCTAATTTCCTTCAAAATATCCTCTGCCTTCCAGCCCAGGCTCCCTAAACATAACTGGATGTCCTTTTGGAGGTGCTCCTTCTTACAAGTGACAGTACTTTTTAGTGGTATGAGGACTGACTCTGATCTCAGTTATATCAATATAAGACCCCAATTTAGCAAAGCAATTAATCAAATACTTAACTTTAAGCATCTGCAGAGTATAACTGAAGTCAGAGCCTTATGGCTTGACCCTACAAGGTACTGAGCCCTCTGGCACTGGTTCAGCAAAGCACTTAAGCATGTGTATAGTCCCATTTAAGCCAATGAAACAACCTACTGTTAAGCATATGAATTATCTTCTGGTATCTCAGCATTGTCTAACACTGTAGTATAAGCAATAATGGACAAACAGATTATATCAGTCATCACCAGTCAATATGACAATGATTGGGTCTAACATTGATATCTACATACAACAATTCAGCAAACATTTTAGGTGAACAGGCATATGCAAGTTCAGACCAATATGAGAACCAGAAGTACGGGTACATGTAGGACCGACAAGATTGTCCATGATCATTGCAGGGTATTACATCCTTGCTTTGTGCTGTCCACGTTTTTCATATAAGGTGTTAATTCACCTCACTTCAAAGTGGTTAATAGGGACATGACCAAACTGCTGCCCAGCTGCTTTGTCATGGGCTGTTGCTTCCCAGTGGGTGGGGTCAACGTGCCATGCTTTCAAGTTTAAATTCAGTGTGTCTTTATATAATTTGTACTAACCACCTGAGAATGGGTGCCTTGCTTTAGATAACCATAAAATATAGCCTTGAGTATTCCCAAATTGGCCATATGCAAGAGATGCCCAGACTAATGCAACTGAGATTTTATGAGCATGCTTTCATGCTAGACATCCAACGATGATTAAAAATTTCAGATATTGGGGATCTTGTCCCACCATTTGACCTTGCAAACAGACTAAAGACAGCACATATAGAACTGATCAAGTGTCCTGATATGGTGGCAATACTTTGCCCATGTCTCACAACAACATAGAAGCATTGTGAGCATGACTGCCCAATACACATTTAGTTTAGTGCATATTTTGGTGCCCCCATTGTGACAGTATTCCAGAAGAAGAGCTGGCCTTCAGTGCAAGGGACTAGACTAGTTGACCGAATGAGTTTCCTTTCGGTCCTACATTTCTATGGTTGAGGTTTAAAAATGAAGGAAGGGATTTTTAAAAGACCTCATTGATGGCCTATCTCTGTTCCTATTGAACTCAATGTGAGTTTTGTATCACTGACTTCAGTAGCAGCATAGTTAGGCCATTGCAGAGGGAGTGTTTTTTGAAAATCCCACCCTAAAATTTTTATCATCATAATTATATATTTTGGATAATTCTTTACCTGCCAAAACCTAGCTATTTATATCATGCTCACACCATAGTATCTGAATGCCTAAAATGTTATATAAGAGTTTTGTTTTATTATTATTATTCATTATATACATTCATATTACTGAGATACACAAAGACTTGCGTTTTCTTTCCTCCCTCTTTTAAGGAGAGTAGGTCAGAAGTGTCTAGAACTTCATTTATTTCTTCTAATCTTCTGTAATTATTATTATTCCTCTCTTCTCTACATCAAGAACAGGCTGAGAAATATGGTTTGTTGACTTGCCTTTTACTGATTATTTATGAGAGAGAGAGAGAGAGGATCTTACACAGTCATATTGTTCACCATTTTGATACCTGACTGATCTAAAAGCAGTGGGTTTTGTGTCTAGTAAAATTCACATTAGAATGTTATGTCTTTGGAAATAGATATTATGGTTTAGTTTATAATCCAGATACCCATGAAAGAACACTTTCAACAAATTAATGATAATTTCTGGAACTGAACATGGTGAAAAAGAGTTTCTCTGTGTTTATGGATAAAAAAACAATATCACTTCATTCCAGATTAATAATTCTGTAAAATGAACAGCAGGTTTATTTCTATTAGTATGTAATTAAATATATAATGTTAATATAAATAATCCAGTGTATAGGATAAAAGAACTAGAGCATTCCCCCAAGGAATGCTTTTTCTCTAAGATGGGAATAGGAAAGAAACGTTTCCATTTCACACAGTATACATAGGAAACTAAAGCATTTTTCAGTAAACACCATTTTATGGGTCAGACACAGTGCCACACCAGATTCAAAAGTAGGTGAAAATTAAAGTATTTTTACTTATCAAAGAGCCTGCATACTTCCTATGGCCTGTTAACTCCCATTTCATGAAGACTGAATTAGTTAAAATGAAGACTCACGCCTATTGCTCTGTTAGCATATGCACAGTGATGTGGTGGAAGGGACCCATGGGACTCCAAAAATTAGGGTAGGAAGATTTTCCTCCCTCTTTTGGAATTCACCTAGTGTCTGTGTTGTTATTATTATAGTACAATATTTATAGAGCATGACAGGGGATTGTGGCATTTCTGTAGATGGAATAAAATGTCCCTCTCCAGAGGAGTTTATGCTTTAAGGACCTTTTCCTCCACCTCATACTCATATGAGAAATGCCAGTTAGGCCTCAATTTAAACAATGAGGGGTGGCAAACACATGAGTGTGGGTGAGAAGGTGTTTGAGAAGTGTGATTGGAAAAGTAAAATATGATATAAGCCATTGCTATGCCCCAAGAAGGAACAAACATGCAGAATTCTAAATCCTTCTTGACTGTTCAAGAGCCAGGACAATATATACATTAGGGGTGATTTTGGCCCACTATAAGCCATTGAGGTTTACACCAGTAATTACTTTTGTGCAGTTATGCTCATAACATCTGAAGGTCTAAACTCTAGATGTCTAGTATTGCAATGGAAGTGATGCAAAGATTTTTTTAAAAATACAGAAAGAAATGATATGTTGTACTCTTAATTACAATGTTTTTGGTTTCTTCAACATCTGTTCATGGATTTTTGGATTGCATGCTTTCCAAAGAACTTGTAAAAATCATTTGGACCATCATTTCTTTGGATTGATGTGGACTTGATATTCATGAAATATGAAGCTGTTTTACTGGGCTGGAAATTATGAAATAATTGAAAAGCCTGGTTAGTATGTTTGATATAGACAGGAAGCGATTAAACAAACTGTGTCATTGGGAAGTCAAAAAGAGTTCAGAAATAAAGTATGTAGGTGAGAAACAGAGTAACAAATTAGTGAGACATCTCTGAAGAGTTCATGTTCATGCTATGAGGAAAGGATGAAATGAGAAGGGATTCTGAACAGTCTCCTGCTTAATTGTGGAGGTGGGTGTAATGTTTATGTGTTGTGGATTCCTTTTTATACTGGAAATGCTCCTTCTGATGCATCCCTTAGTTAGCTGCTTTAGTGGATAAAATTATGTAGTTGGCTGTTCTGTGTCTGTGGATAACCCCACCCCATCCTTTGACAACAGAGAATTCTAAGTCATGCTGAAAGTGTGTGCGGGAGGGAAGAGAGGTCTGTAAATAACATTTCATATTGCAGGGCACTATAAAGTGCCTGATAAAGATACTGAACCAAGTTCAGCTAATGCAACCTGGAGTAAACAGGCACAAGGCCTATGGAAGTAGCTGTATCAAATTCAGGAATGACAGGGCATCTCCATAGTTAAGGTTACAACAGCTTCTATAATAAGCCCAACTTTGGGTCCTCTTCTATAATGTTAGCAAGTGAAATTTCTCAGTATCTGATACAGTTGTTGGGTATTGGGGCAGGGAAGAAGCAAGGGAACTTAACTCTCTCACGGGGCAGGCCTACTGTGAGTAGGGGGATGGGATTTCACTTTTTTCCTGATGTGAGCAGGTTAGGGCTGCGGGGAATGTACCTTCACTGGGAGGGAGAGCAGCAAACGCTGCACAGGGCAGTCCAAATGGAGTTCAAGGGCTAGAGGGGGACCCAAGGGTAGGATGATAGCTGCAGGGGCAAGGGGCTGTTACCAGAACAGGGGTTGGTGAAGACCAGGGTGGTGTGTTAGATCCTCCAAGGCAGCCTCATGGACTGAAGGATGGGGATGCTTGAGGGGAAGCAACCACACATGCAGATGGGCAGGCTGTGTTTGCAAGTGGGACAGTCAGCAGTGCTTGCAGCGAGTGGTCAGTGAAGTTGTTTCTGAGGTTGTTTCAACAGCATTCCAGGGCTTCCAAAATGTCCCAGAACCAGGAGGTTCTTCTCCACTGAACACAAGAGATGGGGGTGATGCTGATTCCAGGGGTGAGTGTGATCTGCAACAGACAAAGGTTTCAGGGGGACGGTTGGCACAGGTGATATCCTGCCTTGCAGTGTGGCAACAGGTGGCTGCTGCAAGGATCTCAGTGAGGTGGCGTGTCTGGGCTCAAACTGTCCCTCTGTGAATTTATTTGGTGGGGCCGGGACGGGGCCTGGCGGAATAATAAATAGGCAGAGTCTAGAAGCGGGAATCTCAGAAGCCAGAACAGACCCATCTGCGGGGTGCATCTCTGGTGGGGCCACTCATGGTATTACCCAGCTGCTTCAAGCTAATTTGCAGTTGCTGCAACAACTTCAGGCATCTAAGGGTGAGGGGTCTGGAAGGAGTGACAGCGTAGGCCCGGTATGGGCTCAAGTTTGGGAGGCAGGATATGGGCAGGTGGGGCAGCCCCGTTGCACAGGCATGGGAGTCCATGGTGGGTTGAAGACCTGGAGCACATTTTGTCTCACTGGTCATTAAGAAATATAACTTCATGGGACAGAGTTGAGGTTCCTGGGAGGGGGTTGTGGGGGAGCAGGGCACTGAAGAGACCCCATCAGTCAGTCCCAAGTACAGTTGTTCATAATATGTTGTAATAGTAAATTTCATATGGTGCCCCAACGTTACTCCTTTTTGCAAATTTCACCTAAGTCACAGTATGTCTATTATGGAAACACTCAGACTTGCTTTGCAGTTTTGTGGATTGGAATACCATAGCTTGCTACCCTTACTTCTGTGCTGCCGCTGGTGGCAGCGATGCCTTCGGAGCTGGGCATCCTGCCAGATGCTGCCACTCTCCAGCCACCCAGCCAGGGCTTAGTTTGTGCTGGGGATGAGCTCCGGCAGCTCTTCATTACAAATTAAGCACCGCCAAAACACCTGGAAGGGTGAAGTCATGTGGGAGTCCTCCTGGTGACATCAATTTTCTATTTTCTTTCTATTATCTTTCTCTTTTCCATCAATTCAGCTTAACCTTTTCATGGTGCAAAAAAATTATGGGTATTGTTGTGTGTGTCCTTCACTCCACCTGTGTTTGTTGTGTCAACTATTGCTTTGAAGAATAACTGAGCTGAAAGCTGGTAGCTGAGCGAAGATCGGTGATAAGTAGCACTTCCTGAAACTGAGTATCCTGTTAGTAAGGAAGTCTATAAGTTTGTTGCCGGCACCCAGTGCCGAGAGGCTGAACAACAGCTTGAGTGGTTTGTTACCCGGTGTGCTACACCCAATAATCACAATGGGGTGGAGAAGCAGAAAAGTTTATTTGAAGCTTCAAATAAGTACAGGGAGATTTGAATCTCAAATTCTGTACACAGAGCAGGAAGTTACACAGGCTTTTATACATCCTTTTTCCCAGCATACTTATCCAATAGCAAGCTGCCCCAAGTATCCATATAGCTAGACAATCCAGTTCCCAGCTAGTTCCCTGGTTCTCTGTATCATTTGTTAAACTATACATAAAGCTGCTTTATTCAGCATTGTTCTTCCATATCTGCCCTGTTTGGCCTTGCTTAGTTTCAGGCAGTCTGACTCTGCAACATATTGTTGCAGATTCTCAGCATAACTGCTGTGTGTGCCTCCAGGCGGGGGGGCCAAGGACACTTGCACCTAGTACGCAGAGCTGCTGCGAGTGCCTCCAGGCGGGAGGGGGGGCCAAGGACACCTGGGCCTAGTGCGAGGGGGCTTCATCGACACTCGTGGTCTTCCATCCCCTCGAGTTACCTAGTGGCCATGCCCCAGTGTCCCCAACAACTCCCCCCTTTGAGAACACTCAACAACCTTGGCTCTGAGTTTTCTCACTTGGGCTACTTATTTCTTTACAATATGACTTTGCATAAGCACTTTGTGATAGCCCTGAAGAGAATGACTTATTAACTTTTGCAAAAGGGCCCTAACACATGATACTGGACAGCATAATAGCAGTAATACAAGCAATACAGGAAAGAGAATTTTCAATAGCAGGCTAAATAAACCACCAAGCCAAGACGACAAACCCCAGCCTGAAAACAAGGTTTGCAACCAATCGTTCTCTGGGGCAGTATAGGCAACCTGTGCTCCGGCTCGGGCATGGGCCTCAGCCTGTACCACCTTTTCATAGATCTCATAACTGCTATCATTTACATATACACAACATCGGGGCCCGACGAGGGCACAAACCCCTCCTTGGGATGCCAAGAGATAGTCCAAAGCCAGCCTGTTTTGGAGGGAAAACGTCCTGAGCTGTTGTACCTCTTTATTTAATGTTTTTACTGCTGACCCTAAATCACTAACCGAGTCCTCTAACTCTAAGGCCACCTTCTCAAGTACCATTTGCAGCCTTATAGTATAGCAGCCTATGCATGCCATGGCTGGCCCGGAAACCAGTGGCGCTATTCCCAGTACAGAGCACCCTACAAGCTTCTCTGTTGTGAGGGGATTCTTCATATTGCCCTCCAGTGCCATAGTCAGTCGCCGCAGGGTCTTTTCTCGTGATTCAACAGAGGTATCTTGGGCATTTCTAATCTTTCCTTTGGGCAGTGTGGCAGTTATTGACAGATGAGAAACTCCCATGAGCTATATAACAGCTACCTGTCCAGTTGGCTGGCAGCACCTTGTAAGCCTTTCGGCCACATACAAAATAGTGACCCTGTAGGGCCCAGTAAGGACTGTTTCTTAAGGGGATTCCTGAGATATTTAAGGCTGCTTTGGCTGCTTTTTTAAACAATTTATATGCCCCTAAGGGGGCATCTTATTTTTTTTGATTGGGTACAAGTGGGGGCGTTTCTAATTGTGCCGTTCAAATTACACTTGCCATAGGAACCACTACAAACCCACCATCGGCTTGCTACATTGGAGATTATTAACTGGACTGCAAGTTATATTTCCAAACCTTTCTTTTGTGGTAAGAGTATTTGTAAGAGTTTCCCTAAAAGGGGAGGAATCATTACACCCACACTGTTGGCCTCCCCTTTTGGTCTTTATCCAATACCCATCAGCCCACTGTGTAATAACACAGGAGCTTTTTCCCACAGGACGCCCATAGTGATCAGATTGGTTTCAGGTAAAACATAACACTCCCTCACTGAGTACTGCAACTGAATACTCCTGGTCCTGATAGGTGGCTTGCTGTAAAGAGGTCTTGTTCCAGAACGGCGAATCCGTTCTTTCCTGCTCTTTGGTGGCAGCTAATTCTGCTAGGGTCAAGGGCAGCATGTCAAGAGGCATTCCCGTTTTGGGGGGACAGTGGAATTGGAGCACATACCCAGCAATCAGTCTGGTTTGTTAAATTAGCAACATGGTGTGCAAGCGAAACAAAGGAATTATGCTCCCAATATGCACAATTTGGAAATACCAATACAGAGAATAAAAATGTTACCCAATTAATTATCACCAGAGTCTTTCCAACCCAGGGTCTCCAGTACCTGGGTGGGCCCATTTTAGCATTAAGGTGCCCACTATTTGTGTCTTTTAAACAGTAGCTTTAGCCCGAGATCGTCACTAGATGAGGAGTCAGCAGGTTGGACGGTCCACTGTTCTGCTGACGAGGGGGTGGGTACTGCCTTCAGACGAGAGTGATGGATCCAGTTCTTGTGTCCCTCAATCTTTGCCGCTGTATGGGAGATCAGCAGGACGGTATAGGGTCCTTTCCACTTTTCCTGGAGAGGCTCGTCTTTCCAGATGTGAACAAGCACAGAGTTACCGGGCTGTAAGGAATGGATGGGAGAGTCCAAGGGGAGAGGCTGGGAATCCTTGGTATACCTGTGAAGAGACAAGAGAACAGCAGACAGGGAACACATATACTGTGACAAAAAAACATTACCCAAATCCCATTCCCCTGACAGAACTGGGGTGCCATTCATAGGCCATGCCCTTCCAAACATAATTTCAAAGGGACTGAGCCCTAATCTACACTTTGGGAGAACGCAGATACGGAGTAGGACGAGGGGCAAAGCATCAGGCCATCTCAGTGAGGCTTCTTGGTACACTTTTGAGAGATGCCGTTTAAGGGTCTGATTGGTACGTTCCACTACACCACTGGCTTGTGGTCTCCAGGGCGTATGGAGTTTCCAGGGGATCTGTAAGGCATGTGAGATGCTTTGAATGATTTTTGACGTGAAGTGTGTCCCGTTGTCAGATTCCATCCACAGGGGGAGTCCAAAGTGAGGAATGATCTCCTTAACAAACTTGAGGGCCACTGTTCTGGCAGTGCAGTTATGGCATGGGAAGGCTTCTGGCCATCCGCTGAACCGATCCACTATAACAAGGAGATATTTGAACCCTTGGGTCCGGGGAAACTCAGTAAAGTCTATTTTCCACACTTGTCCGGGGCCCGGAGTGGGTTCCAGGGCAGCTGGTGGCACAGGATGTCCCGGTCGGGAGTTATTCTTTTGGCAGACTAAGCAGTCTGCTTGTACCTGGGCAGCCGGGGTCGGAGTCCGGAAGTGATAAAGTATTTTCCCATTAGTTGGATAAGTGCTTCCCTGCCAGCATGAGTGGTTTGACATAGTTTCTGCAGCACTGGCCGGATTAGGCCCTTTGGTAAGAGGACCTTCCCTTCTGGGGAATGGAGCCATCCCTCCTTTTCCTGGAGACCGAGTTTGTCAGTTAGCTGTCTCTCCTCCCCAGAGTACTGAGGGGTTGGAAGCTCCCCTAGTGATGGGATAAGGGCATGCATATGGGCGTTCTCAGTCTGAGGGGATGGCAGGGTGGCAGCATGCTTAGTCTCTCTATCTGCCCAGGTGTTACCTCTGGCCACATCTTGATCCTCCCTTTGATGGGCTTCACAGTGTACCACCGCCACTTCCGAGGGAAGTTGTACGGCTTCTAGGAGCCGGAGGATTTGGGGCCCATACTTGACTGGGGAGCCTTGGGCTGTCAGCATTCCCCTTTGCTTCCATAGGCCAGCATGAGCATGCAGCACACCAAAAGCATACTTTGAATCAGTAAAAATGTTGACCCGCTTTCCTTTTGACAGTTCAAGTGCACGGGTCAGGGCTATTAGTTCGGCAAGCTGGGCAGAGGTCCCAGCAGGCAAACCTTCAGCTTCCACGGTGTCATGGAGGGTCACAACAGCATAACCCGCCCTCCTTTGCCCATCTATTACAGTACTGCTACCATCAGGGTACCACTTATAATCTGCATTTGGGAGGGGTACATCCTTTAAATCCGGACAGCTGGAGTACTGGGCATCTATGATCTCTAAACAGTCATATTTCTGTTCCTCTGTTTCTGGCAAGAGAGTAGCTGGGTTAAGGGAGGAGCAAGGCTGTAAGGTGGCTTCAGAGTTCTCTAACAGCTTAGCCTGGTACCGAGCAATCCGAGCCGGGGTGAGCCAAAGCCCTCCCTTTGCATCCAATAAGGCTCGGACCGTATGGGGAGTATAGATTTGCATAACCCCTCCCAATGTTAGCTTCTCCGCTTCCTCAAGCACTAGGGCAGTAGCTGCGACCACCCGTAAACATGCCGGCCAACCCTTTGCAACCTGATCCAATTGCTTAGAAAAATAAGCCATGGGATGTCTCCATGCTCCTAACAGCTGTGTGAGCACTCCCAGGGCCACCCCCCTTCGTTCATGTACATACAACTGAAAAGGCTTAGAGAGATCTGGCAGGTTCATAGCTGGGGCTTCCATCAATTTTCTTTTCAGGATTTTAAATGCCCTATCAGCCTCTGGGGTCCAATAGAAGGGGTCATGATCCGCTCCTTTTACACAGTCGTACAGGGGTTTAGCCCACAGTCCAAACTCTGGGATCCATATCCTGCAAAAGCCTGCCATACCCAGAAATGCCCTGAGCCGCTTACAATTATTTGGAAAGGAACTTGACAGATAGATTTCTTTCTTTTTTTTTTTTTTTCGCTTGAACGCTGATGCTCCCCTTGCCTTAGCTGTAACCTGATCCCTCTCCACCTCAGACAACAGGGTTCTCAGGAGGATATTACAGTCGTCTCAATCGGCTTGTGACTACTGAGGCACCCCTCAAAGACTGAAATAAACCTGCTTGCGTTCGTTGAGAATTCCCCAGCCTGTGTTTTAAAAGCTGCTAAGTCTATTGGATTGAATGGCACATGGGTGTAAACTTGCATAGTGGTAGCCTGACGTCCGTCTGCCCCTGGGCAAGCCACAACAGTCTCGGTAAGCAAAGGATAGAGTCCCACCGAGGGGGCAATCTCTGTAACCCGAGGCATCCTACCCTTATACGGTGGCGGTGTGGGGGCCGAAGGGGACACCGGCTCTGCCATTACAGTGGGGGTGGGGGTCTGGGGACTAACATTAGCTACTACCGAACCAGTCAGAGTCAAATTACAACTTTGCAGAATTACAGCTCTGTTCTATTTCTTAAAGCCATAAACACTTGTGCATACAAATATTCATTCCATTTATCCATTCACTGACAAAACAAAACTAATTGGAGGATCATGTTGTAATTAATTGACCCTCCTGGTGGCCACCACTCCTGGTCCTCTAGTTGATACTGAGGCCAGTCAACTGTACAGAATCGTTTTAATTGGCTCTTAGTCATTGGATCCGCACCAAATACCTTCCAGTTTGCTAGAATGCACTCTAGGGGCGTACACCATGCCCTAACCCCTGAGCTCTGTCCCTGTCCCATACCTACAGGGTAACTCTGGGCGTCCCCAGGTTCCAACAGAGCATACAGTCCGGATTTTAAAAGGTTCCTACCTTATCCAAGGGACCGGTTCTTCACCGTGGCCTGCAGCTGCTCCTCCCCCATGTCTGAGGTACCGGATCTTCACCGCTGTCCACAACTGCTTCTCGAGTATATGAGTGCGTTGCACCGTTGTGCCCTCCGGGGTCGATCAAATCGCGTCTCCTCCGAGGCCCCCGATGAACTCATCGGTGCGCGCTGGGCGTCGATTCTCGCCGCAATCCTCGACCTCCAGGAGAGGTCTGGGCAAGGCTAAATTGCAGCCTCGTCGCCCACCCAGGGACGCCAAAAGCTGTTGCCGGCACCCAGTGCCGAGAGGCTGAACAACAGCTTGAGTGGTTCGTTACCCGGTGTGCTACACCCAATAATCACAACGGGGTGGAGAAGCAGAAAAGTTTATTTGAAGCTTCAAATAGGTACAGGGAGATTTGAATCTCAAATCCTGCACACAGAGCAGGAAGTTACACAGGCTTTTATACATCCTTTTTCCCAGCATACTTATCCAATAGCAAGCTGCCCCAAGTATCCATATAGCCAGACAATCCAGTTCCCAGCTAGTTCCCTGGTTCTCTGTATCATTTGTTAAACTATACATAAAGCTGCTTTATTCAGCATTGTTCTTCCATATCTGCCCTGTGTGGCCTTGCTTAGTTTCAGGCAGTCTGACTCTGCAACATATTGTTGCAGATTCTCAGCATAACTGCTGTGTGTGCCTCCAGGCGGGGGGGCCAAGGACACTTGGGCCTAGTATGCAGAGCTGCTGCGAGTGCCTCCAGGCGGGAGGGGGGGCCAAGGACACCTGGGCCTAGTGCGAGGGGGCTTCATCGACACTCGTGGTCTTCCATCCCCTCGAGTTACCTAGTGGCCATGCCAGAGTGTCCCCAACAAGTTTGTGTATCTGCTTTAAAGATAGTCACAGAGCAACTGTGTGTGTGTGTGTGTGTGTGTGTGTTTCCTTGTTTTGTAAAAAGATCCAATCAAGATTGTTGTGAAGTAGTTTTGAAACTGAATAATTATTGTTGTTAACTAAGACTTTAGGGCACTGTATATGTATCTGCCGTAGTTAGTGGTTTCATGTTGTTTCCAAGTTTTAGCTGTATCCAGACAAGATTTAAATCAACTGTGCAAACTTCTTGAACTGGTCTCAGTCTACACCATATGTCATAAATATAGGAGTTTATTTTAAGTATTTAGGAGTGTTAATCAGATCTTGAGACTAATATCATTCATTTGCAAATAAGTAAAAATGGTTGACTACTATAGATCCATTGGGAAGGAGATCTTGGTGAACTGGCATGTAAGTAAATGAGTCAATTGTTCTGTATTCTAGCTTTCAATTGTTTTTCTTCTGTTGTGTTATCAACAATAGAGTTGAGAAACTAATGGCATAAGTGAGGCCCTATTCTGAGGGACTCTTATGATACATCTCAACTTATAGTGGCATGTAGAGTACAGACACTGAGTGCCCAGCTAATGCTGGTATAAATAGCAGTGTAGATGGTGAGGCACGGCTTTGGTAAGCAGAGCAGAGTGCACTAAATACTCACACCCTAGTGTATGTACCCTACATAGATGTCTGTCATCCAAGAAGTGCCTCAAAGATCTACACTGCTGTTTTTGCTAGCTTAATGTCCCCTCACCTTCCCACTGGTGGAACCTTTCCCCACTGCAGTAAAAGGCTCTGGCAGCAGAGAAAGGCTTTGGCAGGGGGAGATGCCAGAGATTTCCCCCCATTTCCTCCCCCCAACCAGACACTTCCCTTCCTGCAGTGAAAGGCACTGGCAGCATGGAGCTGCCCAGAACCTTTTCCCGCCACAGTGAAAGGCTCCAGCAGTGGGGAAAATCTCTGGGGAGGGGAGGCAGTGGATAAAGTCTCCAACAGCTCCAGTCTGCCAGAGCCTTTCCTTTTTGCCCCATCTCTGTTGGAACCTTTCACTGTTGTGTGTAGTTACACACTGCAGGGACAAGTGTGGACACAGCCTGCTTTCACTATGGCATGTAGCTACACATATTGCCTATGCTCTACACAGCACCGTAAGTATAGACAAAATATTAGTCAAAAACCTAAACAAAGTCACCCTTCCCAGAATCGTGATTGAGTATGTGTTGTTTTCTATTGTGGTTGTGTGATTTGATTCTGAAAACCTAAATAGTTATATTGGCTAATTCTCTGGTTTGTTAGCTAAATCATAGTCCAATACTATTTTTGTCTTCTTATGTCCTATACTATTCGTTTCTGTTGTTAAGATTATTTAATACAACTCTATAAAGCTAAATTAAACTCTCAAATCATTTGATTATTTAAGCAGTCAAAATTAAAAGAACCTAGGAAAGGTGGGACAGGTAATCAGATAAGCAATTGCTGCACTCAGATTTGCTTTTACAATATATTTTGTGGATCCCAGAGTTGTAACTAGTTGATCATACATGAAAAAAATTGCAAGAGTACCAAAAAGAAAAAGGCTTGTACTGTGGGCTAGGTGCTTCATTTCATTAAAGGAAAAAATTCCTTTAAATAACTTTTTTTTAAAAAAAAGAAAGAGAGCCGTAATTGTGCAGCTACAAAATCTTGCATAAAATAAAAGAATAGCTGGGGTATTTGTGGCTTATTTGTACAATGTCTATGATGTCCGTATTCTTCTTTTCTATGTGTGTAATTGACTGGTGGATTACTTTTCCAGTACTGCATGTGAGTTTTTCATAAGTTAGGTTCCTGAATGACTCTTTTCCTCATTCTTTAGCTTCCCTCTGCGCTATTGATTCAGAGGCAAGATGGGGCTATATGCCACTGAGAAAATAAGTGGTTTAGAGTGATAGAAGGAGATGATTATCAGCATCATGAGGATTCCGCTTTAAATAACTTTGTCTATTGACTTTTTATTTTTCCAGAGAAGATTACGGGGAACTTGTTACTTCTTCTTAGTTTGTTCTTTTGTTCAGATCATTATTTGTTCCTATATTTATTCTGAGTGTGGATTCTCCCCCATCCTCCTTTTTTATTTATTAATTATTATTGTTGTTATTATTTTGTTATAATATTGGGACATTTCTTTATCCAAAATAATTCCCTTCAAAAGCATTTATGGCTAATTGCTTAGTATCTACTGGAGTGCATGCATTACAACTCATCCCAAATTTATGAACAAAACATGCCACTTTATAGCCCTAATCAAGCATTGCTTCAGAGCTTGGCTTTGTGGCAGACTAAGGTTAATTTTATTACAGTTTTATGATCAAAATTATTTATATTTTATTTATTGCAGTCTCTGGACCATAGCACTGCTGCTGTCAATGTTGCTCCCACACTTTCACTTAGCCCAAGAGATCTTCTCCTCATTGCTTTGCCAGACTGCCTAGTCTGTTGGCAGTGGAGTCCACATTAATGATCCATGATTTGGTGTCTGATGCAAGGCTGAGCACTGTGGGAGCCATACCCTATACCAGTGGTTCTCAACCAGGGGTACACGTACCCCTCGGAGTATGCAGAGGTCTTCCAGGAGGTACATCAACTCATCTAGATATGTGCCTAGTTTTGCAACAGGCTACATAAAAGCACTAGTGAAATCAGTACAAACTAAAATTTCATGCAGACAATGACTTATTTATACTGCTCTATATACTATATACTGAAATGCAAGTACAAGATTTATATTGCAATTAATTTATTTTATAATTATATGGTAAAAATGAGAAAGTAAGCATTTGTTGCAATAATAGTGTACGGTGACACTTTTATATTTTTATATCTGATTTTATAGGCAAGTCGTTTGTAAGTGAGGTGAAACTTGGGGGTACGCAAGACAAATCAGACTCCTGAAAGGGATACAGTAGTCTTTAAAGGCTGAAAACCACTGCCCTACACAAATCCTGCCGACATGCTATATGTGGGGTGAAGCTGTCTGTTCTGCATACATACCTGCATATAATGGTGTGACGCTGGCAGGCCAGGTGCCAGCTCTTGCCCAGGTTGCATGCATTAGCTAAGAACTCTCAAATTCACAGCTGGAGACCAGATCAGTTCACCTGCTCAAAATAGGTATTAGTCTGATAAGAATGTTTTTAGTGTTTAGACTCTATGAAATGCTTGTAATTTGATGCATGCATTAATATCACTTGTAGTGTTGGTATTCCATGCTATAAGAAAATATGTAAGTTTTGCTTTATAAGTTTGAGAATGTTTGCTCTGAACTTCTGAACCCAGGCATGGGAATCACCCTCTTTCCCCCTGCCCCTCCAGCAGGACTATCAAATCAGATGGGTCATCAAGAAACATTGCAATACAAAGGATTGGTTAATGGCCATATGCCACCCTGGAAATGCTATGTGCAAGGAAGCTCATCCTGTCCACATGGAAGCTGAATGAAGGAAGTGAAATAAAGATACAGGAAAATTTCCCATCTCTTCACCTTTTGAACTTTAAGAGTATAGCTACACTACAATGAAACACCCACAGCTGGGCCATGCCAGCTGACGCGGGCTTGTGGGACTCGGGATTCAGGGTTGTTTCATTGCAGTGTAAACTTCTGGGCTTGGACTGGATCACAGGCCTTAGGACTCTTCCCCCCCTCACAGGATCCTAGAGCCTGGACTCCAACACATGCCAGTCCCAAATGTTCCCCAGACCATGTGCTCTGTATTTTCCAGCCCTCTCCCGGACAGCTCAGAGAAAGAATGAGGTTTCTTTTTTTGTTCTAAAGACACACAATCACATCACAGATCATTAACTTAACTGGGGCATACATACCTTTCCCTTTAAACACAAATTTGTGTTGGTTTATAGTAAAAATAAAGCAAATTTATTAACAATAGAATATAGGGTAAGTGATGCCAAGTAATAGGAAGAAAGTTAGAAGGGTTACAACCTAATACAAGTGAAAAAAATGTGTCTAAAAGTTTAAAACTTATTCTAGCAAGTTACAGGCTTTGTTCAAGATAGTTTCTCTGAATGCATCCGATGAAGTGAGCTGTAGCTCACGAAAGCTTATGCTCAAATAAATTTATTAGTCTCTAAGGTGCCACAAGTCCTCCTTTTCTTTTATCGCTCACCAATCTTCCTTCTTCCCAGCCATGGCTGACTTTCCCTCAGTCAGGACCATCCACAGAAGTACATTAAGCAGGGGTCCCTTGTCTTCCTATGTGAAAGATCTTTGCCTAAGCAGGTTGCTCACTTTTGTTTAGTGTCCAGACACTTCAACCCACCCACCCCTTGGTTGAAAGATCCCATCCTTCTCAGTTTCCAAGAGTTCCGGCCTCTTGCCTGTCTAGTGATGGATCCAAAGATGGCTTCTGTCTTTGCTTATATCTTCCAAAGTTTGAGGACTTTGTTTCAAAAGTCAGGATGGCATCATTCTGATTTTTCCCCTTTCTGTAGGTCTCTTATCCCCTTGCGTGCAAATGAAGCTTCAGTTGTTTTGATTTCACCCTGCTTAATCTCAGTATAGACAAGTAGATATCTGCCTTCTCTTTTGTCTGGGAGGAAACCTGTTGTCCAGACTTTAAAGCATAAAATTATTAAGCATCCATATTTCCTCATGTAGTGCTAATATTATACATCTATTTCACAACGTTATTAATTGTCAGTGTGTCATTAGCTTTAAGAAAAGACCTTACTCTACACATTTCTGCAATTATTAGTATTGTATACTAATACTATAGTTGATTCAATTGCTTAACACATGAGGTTGAGCCCGCCCTCTCTTTAGAGCTCAGATAAATTTTCGCTTCCCTGCTGGAAGCTGTCTCCTCCCCTATTTGTTAGTTAGTTAGTTTTGTTTACCTTTTTTGTCTCTGCCTGATGAGTGGGATGGTCAGAGAAGCAAGTATGTGCTTCCTTTGTCTACAACAGACCTGTTAACAACTCTCTTGACATGCCTGGCTTAAACACACTTCAGTAATAATTTCAAAATATATCCCTAACTCTTAATACACACCATGTACACATTATAAGGAAAAACTGTTAATGATCAATGATTTTAATTTTCAAGTGATACCTCACAAGCCACGTTTTTATTCAAAAAAATCTATATTTTTGCAGGTGTTTTTCTTTCCTTTTATCCAGGTATGAATGACAGTATTGGATAATGGATTTTCCTTTCTAATAGGCATGTGCTTCTCTCTTTTGGCTTCCTTGGGAGTTGTAGAACTGGGCCACTGGATTAACAGAAATCTGGAAAAAAGTCTGAAGAGGTTTGACCCCCCAAATGCAGAATTTTGTAGTCTATTCAATGTGAAAGTAATAAAAACATATGGAACAGGAGCATGGCTGTTGTTGTCAATCAATCTTTGGATAAATTAGTGTGGTATCTTACTAAAACCAGCCTGCAGTAAAATCCATACCCTCCATTCTCACTGTAGTGGCCCATCTGGTATTAAAACAAATTCCAGTGAGGAACACTAATTCATTTCACTTCTTTTTCAGAGACACTTACCAACGTTTGGAATTTGAAACAAAGGATAATTATATTTGGTGATAGACCCATTCTTACCAGAGGTGCAAGCAGGTGCAGTGGGGAGTAGAGAAGAACCTGAGAATGTATTCATTTGTTTTCATGTTTAAAGAAATGTTACATTTCTCATCAATGCTATTTGGAACTCGGCAGAAGTAGCAAGACTAGAACACAGAACCTTCTGCTTCAGCAATTCAGACCCCTAGCACTTGGGGTAAAGAAGAGCACGGTTAGCTATTGGAAGTACAGGGCCTGTGACATATCTGAAGAGATCATTCAGTAGTGGGCAGTTCATAATAATGTTTTGGGCTTGATTCTTGATTTTTTCTCAATTATACTGCCTTTTATCAGGAGTCATTTAGCTTACACAAATGAAAAGCTGGGTAATTGAAGCCTGAATGAGGCCCTTTGTTCCTAAAATGTAAATGTTAGCTCTTTTTCTCTAGTGCAGCTCCATTGACTTCAGTGGAATTATTCCTGATTTACCACAGTGTAACTGAACTTGGAATCTTTTCCAGAAATGTGTAAGTTACACGGACACCCACACTGAATCCCAGCTCAGTGGCATCACACTACTTTACTTATGCCCCACATTTTGCTTACCCCACTGGATTTGGCCCAAGTTTTCAGTTCCATGTTAAATGCTTAAGCTCTAAGACAATTGGACCAAGTGTACTTTGGGAGAAAAAAGTTACTATTATAAATTAATATTGCACATGTTAATATAACAACATGAAATACATAAGATTTGGGGTTATAAAATCACTTATTTGAAAAAAAATAAACATGAAATCACAAGGGCTGGATTTTATAATTTCTTTTTAGTCTGATAAGTGGTGTTTTCCTGGACATTATATAGGACACGGATAACTTAACCAGATCCAGAGAGAGCTGCCTGCTTATCGTATATTTTTATCAAACAAAGCACTTTGTAGTTAAATATACTTGTCTATAATTGTTGGAGCAGTTCATCAAAGGTAGAATTCCTTCTTACATTATGTCTACACTGTAGCTGAGAGCATGCTTCCTAGTCTAGGTAGACAGGTTTTGCACACTACCTAGCACACAAAAATAGCAATGTAGCTACGGTAGCTTGGGGCCAGCTCAGGCTAGTTACCCAAGTACACATCTGACTCGACCCCCTTAGTATGTACTTGGGTAACTAGCCTGAGCTGGTGCCAGTGCTACACCACTTACACTGCTATTTTTAGCATGGCAGATTGAGCAGAACTAGCCTGTCTGGTTACCTCCTCTGAGAAGCAGCTTTCCAGCTGCAGTGTAGACCCATCTAGAGATAACTGATTCTGACCTCATGCAAATCATTTTTACACCCTTGTGACTCCACTGAGTTCAAAGGAACCATTCCTGCCTTACATCAGTGCAAGTGGGAGAAGAACTCACCCAATGAATCTTAATTAACTATAGTATGAGGCAGATTACCTCTGCCCTCATGCACCTTCTCACCAGAAGTGCTCAGATTAGACTGTCTGAGGAATGCTGGCAGAGCATTTTCCATGAAGAACCCTTGACTCTGGACTTTGCTTCCCCAGAAGATCTGTCTGAGGGAGAGAGTATGGACCAGTGAATTAAGGCACAAGACTGGGGATGTAGAGATCTGAGGGTTAATTCTTCTCTTACATGCACTAGTGTAAATCAGCAGCACTGAAGTCAATTCAGTTAACTTGGTGTAAAAACTGTAAATAAAAAGAAAAGTTGGTCTCTGGGTTCAGTTCCCAGTTCTGCCCTTAACTTGCTGTGCAACATTGGGTAAGTCATCTCACATTCCTGCCCCTCATTCCCCCCCGCCCCCAAAAAACAGGGACAATGATCCTTAGTAGGACTGGTTGCAACCTTACATTCCCGTTCCACAGGAAATTCTGAAATATTTTTTTAAAGCTGTGCTGCATTACAATAAAGCCTCAATATTTCCAGTAGAATAGGAATTTTGAAGTTTCATTTAAAAATGGAAATGCCATTTAATTTTGACTTCTTGAAACAAAATTGATGAGGATCCCTAAGTTTCCTGGAAGCCCAGCATCCCTGCTGCCAGGGTCCCTGCCATGCATCTGGGAGATTGGCACCCCTTAAGCCCCCAGCTCAAGCCAGAGATCTTGGGACTTCTGGGCGTGGGGCATTTTAGAACCCCTGAAATCCCTGGCTTAAGCTACAGCTGCCATTCTTCCAGCTCTGCTAGGTAGCAGCCCAGCAAGCAGGCTGCCATGGAGGAAGGTGAGCTGCCAGGAAGATTCAGCATTTTCCAATGGAAAACTATCCTATTAAAAAATCTCTGACCAGTTCTAATCCTTATCTGACTCTGAAAACAAACCTTGAGTTCCAGTGATGAAAAGTGCTAATTTTGTTTGTTTCTTAGCCCTTAGGGCAGAACGTAAAGTGCATCTGTTTACTTAGGCTTTTTTGTACCTATACATAGAGTAAGGTGTGTTTTAGCTTGTGGTTGTCCATGGGGAGCCTGTTTTGCTTAGATTCAGTCATGTTACATTCCACATTGAGTAGATTTGAACATGCATCTAGAGATATTGGTATTGGTGCACTTTTATCAATTGAAAAATAAATAAATATGGGGTGAGTCTCAATACGACCCCCATATTTCTTGAAAAGTCATACCATGAAAAGAATATTGTCATTGGGAAAAGCTTCTCATACCTTAGGGAAACTATTTTCACCTTATTACCTTGAAGAATTTTTTATCACTAAAAGTGTGAGTGGGTTTTGGTAGAAGGGAAGGAAATTCTACCTACTCAAAGATTTAATAAGTGGAAGAAATTTTTGATGACCTCCTTGCTGATGGATTTAATTTTCAATTTGAAGATTTTCATGTTAAGAATATTATCTTTAAACTACTCTAATTTTATTATATTTTATTTCTTATTTTAGTAAGGGTCTCCCTGGAAAACTGTCTAGTTCATTATGGGGATCCTTTCTCAGAGATTTCAGGACAGCAAAGGTTTAGTCTTTGAAGAACTGCTTAGCATATGTAAGAGTTCTGCTTAAAACACTTCAGGATTTGTTAGCGCTTAATCATAGAATATCAGGGTTGGAAGGGACCTCAGGAGGTCATCTAGTCCAACCCCCTGCTCAAAGCAGGACCAATCCCCAACTAAATCATCCCAGCCAGGGCTTTGTCAAGCATGACCTTAAAAACTTCTAAGGAAGGAGATTCCACCACCTCCCTAGGTAACGCATTCCAGTACTTCACCACCCTCCTAGTGAAAAAGTTTTTCTTAATATCCAACCTAAACCTCTCCCACTGCAACTTGAGACCATTACTCCTTGTTTTGTCATCTGCTACCACAGAGAACAGTCTAGATCCAGCCTCTTTGGAACCCCCTTTCAGGTAGTTGAAAGCAGCTATCAAATCCCCCCTCATTCTTTTCTTCCGCAGACTAAACAATTCCTGTTCCCTCAGCCTCTCCTCATAAGTCATGTGTTCCAGACCCCTAATCATTTTTGTTGCCCTCCGCTGGACTCTTTCCAATTGTTTTTTTTTTTTTAATATTGTAGCAGAAACCCTGCAGAAAAATCTGTCTGGTTCTCTTTTTCAGTACTTAATAATAAGATGTTAAAATTATTTGAAACTTGCATGTTTGGTTTGACTCTGATCATCTCAGTCCCTTGGGAAATTAAGATTATCTATTTCAACCCTCATTCCAAATTACAATGCCACAAAAGTTTAATTAAACAAACATTAACACTTCTTTTTAATTGAGTCCACATTGTTTTTTTTTTCCTATGAATATATTATGTGGTGGTTATTAATTTGGATCTATGTTCTTTTGAACCACCATCTTACCTTAGTTTCAATGATTATTTCTTTATCTGCTTTCTCTTCTTACCTAATAATACTTTAAAACACCACTGGGTTACATATTAATGTGGCCTATTTTACAATTCTTCTAAATTTATTTAATTATTTTTGTTTCTTTGCCTGCTTCAGAAACCACTTTATTCTTGCCCTAGCAACTATATCATTGGTTTTGTCGTTCCTCCCATTCTGTTTCGTGTTTTCCACTTTTTCTCAACTATGTTTCACACATTTTACTTGCCCTTTATTCCCTGCAGATTTAGAATGGGGTTTTTTGGGTACCATTTTTTTTCAAATAGGCTTTTTTTCCATTGTTTTAGTTGCCGTCCCAGTTCAAATCTGTTCATCCAGCATCCTGGGTCCAGCGATGGCTGTTGCTTGATTATTTCAGGGGAGGTTCTGAGCATTGGTATGTTCATTTGTCTTAAAAGTTTCTGTTCCTTATCTATTGAGGGTGCAAAAAAGTAGCATGTGAGAGGTCTATATTAAGTTTGTATCCCCTACCCTTAGGTACACAGTCATGCCAACATGAGAAATCAAATTACAAACAAAACAACAATAAAACAAAAGGTACAGTCTACGTTAGGTCACAACCCCACTTAGTGCCTGTCCAATCATGGCCCCTGTTGATGTTCATCATGTGACATCCTAGGTCATGCACACTGATAGTGCCAGAAAGTATTTCAGAGTTAAGAAAATAGCCAATCATTGTAAAGGACCTGAGAAGGACTTTGTGCTCCTAGTCAATAGCCCACTAAATCTCCACGGTAAGAACAGAAGGCAGGTGATATGAACAAAACCAGTAGTGGACACCAATTCTGATGCAAAGCCATATTTTGGAATTTCAAAAACCTTCATGAAACGTAACCTCCATCCTCCAAACTGCTCTATTACTGTCCTAATCACTAGACCATCCTTCCTCTTTGTAAAGTTCCTCTAATCTTTGAGTGGTCCACCTTCCTCATCAGTCTTACTAGCTAGCTACATCCACTGATTTGAGGCATAGCTTATAATCAGAGCTATTTAAAATTGCATCACCACTTAGTGTGGATTACAGTTTACACACTCCAGGGCACCTAATTAAAGAATGCTGTCACATTGTGGCATGAGCAACCTCAACTAAAGCTAATGGGGTTTAAGACAGGGTATTGGCCCAGCTGCATATATATGGGATTCAGATACTCAGCACAATATATATTAAAAACAAGGGGGAAGGAATGCAAGCCAAAATAGGAAAAGAGCAGGTTAAAGAATATTTATAAAAGACAGATATATTCAAGTTGGCAGGGACTGATGAAAGTCATCTTAAGGCACATAAGGAACTAGCTGAAGCAATCTTGGAAACGTTAACAATTATCTTTGAGAATTTCTGGAGAGGTGATGAGGTCCCAGAACACTGGAGAAGGGCAAACATTGTTCCGCCTTTTACAAATAGGTACTAAGAAAATCCAGGGAATTATAGACCAATCAGCCTAACTTTGAAATCTGGAAAGACACTGGCAACAATTATCAATCCATGTGTAAGCACCTGGAGGATAATATGGTTGTAAGGAAGAGCCAGCATGTATTTGTCAGGAATAAATCATGCCAAACCAACCTAATTTACTTCTTTGGCAGAGTTACTGATCTAATAGATAAGCAGAAAGCAATACATGTTCTATTCATTATTTTATTAGGCTTTTGACACAGTCCTGCATGGAGTTCTCATAAGCAAATTAGAGAAAAGTGGTCTAGATGAAATTACCATAAGGTGAGTGCACAATTGGTTGAAAGATTGCACTCAAAGAGTAGTTATTAATGGTGTGCTGTCAAAGTGGGAGGGTGTCTATACTGGGGTCCCACTGAGGTCATTCCTGGGTCCGGCACTGTTCAATATTTTCATTAATGACTTGGTTAATGAAGTGGAAAATTATAAAATTTGTGGATGACACAAAACTGGGGTATGTTGATGGAAGTTTTGGAGAACAGGATTAGAATTCAAAAAGACTTTGACAAATTGGAGAATTGGTCTGAAATCAACTAGATGAATTTCAATAAGACAAGTGCAAAGTACTTCCCTTAGGAAAGAAAAATCAAACGCACAGCTACACATTGGGGAGTAACTGGCTAGATGATAATACTGCTGAAAAGGATCTGGGGGTTATAGTGGATCACAAATTGAATATGAATCAATAACATGATGCATCTGCAAAAGGAAAAAAAAAGGAGAAGCTAATATGATTCAGGGGTGTAGGTAGGACACAGGTGGTAATTATCCTGTTCTTCTTGTCACTGGTGAAGCCTCACCTGGAGTACCATGTACAGTTCTGGATACCACACTTTAGGAAAGATGTGGAGGAGTCCAAACAAGAGCAAAAAAAGTTTAAAAAGTTTAGAAAATCTAACCTATGAGGCTAAAAAAAAAAAAAGTATGTTTAGTCTTGAGAAAAGATTGGGGGTGGGGGAAAACCTGATAAGTCTTTACATATGTTAACGGCTGTTACAAAAAGGATGGTGATCAATTGTTGTCCATGTCCACTGAAGGTAGGACAAAAAGTGATGGGCTCAGTCTTCAGCAAGGGAGATTTACATTAAATGTTGGGGGAAAACCCTAACTATAAGGGTAGCTAAGGTCTGGAATAGGCTTTCAAGGAAGGTTGTGGAACCTCCATCATTGGAAGTTTTAAAAACAGATTGGGAAAACACCCATGAGAAATGATCTAGGTTTACTTGGTCCTACCATAACACAGGGGACTGGACTTGATGACTTCTGAGTTCCCTTACAGTCCTAAATGTCTATGACTCTATACTTACTGTGCAACACATGATATTTAGGATTTTGCACTCCCTATTCAACATATCACAACACTCCCTATTTATCACATCACATTTTGTTACCACATATCAAAAAAGCGAAATGTATATAGAAATTGCATTTACTGTAGTAGCAATTAAATAAAATGATTCATATGTTTCAGTGCTACAGCTCATACATAATTAATTTGTATACCACAAACAAACCATTATTCAGTGTTCGAAAGTGAAGAATAAAGAAGTTAACACAAACACACATTCTCTCATTTTCTTTATCTGGAAGAATGATACTTATTCCCACTGTTTCCTGGGATGGTACATTACTGAACAACTTCTACTTAGGACAAACTATAAAGTTATAATCTAGCCCTATAATGAATAGTAGTAGTAATATCCTGGACCCAACAGCTCACAAATATGGAAGTATTGAAACAAGCAAGCATGAGGATTATGTGTAGTGGGGTAATCTTCAGGTGGCTTCCTAGGAAGCCATGTTTCTATTTATTAACCTATCTACACAAAAGTTTCTATTTATTAACCTAAAGTTGGGACCTAAAAACAGCTGGTCAAATTTTGACTTCACTTCTGCCATATGCAACGCCATTGAAGTTAATGTATACAACTTAGCCTTCAGGAACTGTTGTAGTAATTGGGGCCTAGCAGGCCTATTCCAATTGTGAGCTCGATTGATGGAAAGTGCATGACAATTCATAAAATGTTACATTTCATTCGAACAATGAATGCTGATGGAAGTGTATGAAAAGAAATGGAAAGACTGGATCAATATAAATGAAAAGGGGTTTCTCAGATAATCCAAGGACTGTGTGGGATTGTGATTTGAAAACAAGATTGGAACTAGAACTGGAAAATAATGGACCAAAACTGATGTTGCGAAATTAGGTATACTTGGTGGACAAAATAATAGGGAATGGCATATTCTATCCAGCACTACTCTCTTGGGGTCCTTAAAAAGAGAGAGGTTGGGGAGCAAAATAGAACAGATTCCTACTAGATTCCCTGGGTAAAGATCTAACAAGGTTCTGCTTCACTCCAAAGAGTCTGTATTTCATTTGTGACCATACTGACTGGCCAGCAAGGACTTCATTGAGATATGACTCTGTGTTTCCTTCCCATGTGTGTTTCTTTCTCTCCCTCACTATCTTCTTCCTAGCCCATATTTAACTTTCAGGTTTTCACCTTATCCTGAAACCAGCTGCAACACATAGCACTAACATTGTGACATGGGATGGCCCTTCCAGCTCAGCCAAACTTTAGAACGGGAGTTCTCAAACTGGGGGTCGTGACCTCTGAGGGGGTCTCAAGGATATTACATGGGGGGGTCTTGAGCTGTCAGCCTCCACCCCTAAATCCTCTTCGCCTCTAGTATTTAAGAGTGTTAAACATATATAAAAAAGTGTTTCTAATTTTTAAGTAGGGGTGTGTGTGTCACATTCATGGGTTTGCTGTGTGAAAGGGGTTACTAATACCAAAGTCTGAGAACCAATGCCTTAGAAGTAATGGTGAAGGAGACTGTTCTGATTAGACCAGCCCAATGATGTCCCAGAGCAGAGAAGCAAACCAATGTCCAAAGCAACAGCTGTCAAGGCCAAACTGCCCGCCTACACTGTTCATCCATAACTGTCTTATATCCTGAGAATATCAACAAAAACCTGCATTTCTCTCACTTTTACTTTCTACTTCTTCTCTCTCTCTTTTGTTTCTGTTCTGTCAAAAACAAGAAAAGTAACCACTATCCACAGCAGTTAACTTTAAATTCAACAGAACTAATCTACCGTAGAACCTCAGAGCTACAAACACCTCAGGAATGGAGGCTGGTCATAACTCTGAAATGTTCATTACTCTGAACAAAATGTTATGGTTGTTCTTTGAAAAGTTTACAACTGAACATTAACTTAATACAACTTTGAAACTTTTCTATGCAGAAGAAAAATGCTGCTTTCACCCATGAAATAAGAACAAAACAATCTCCTTACCTTGTCAAACCTTTTTAAACTTTCCCTTTATTTTTAGTAGTTTATGTTTAACACAGTACTGCACTGTATTTGCTGCTTCTTCTTTTTTTTTTTTTTTTTGGTCTCTGCTGCTGCCTGATTGCATTCTTCCAGTTCCGAGCGAGTAGTGTGGTTGACCGGTCAGTTCGTAATTCTGGTGTTTGTATCTCTGAGGTTCTACTGTAATATCCTCCTCATGAAAAAAGAGCTTTGATAAATTAAGATTATTTTGCATAAGCACTCAATTTAAATTTCAAAATGCTGTATGTTTTAGTTTTGATTATTTTTGTTTTGTGAATGATAAAACAACATTTTCCAAATTTTGGAATACATTTTCTAGCATGTTTGACATGGGACTAAGACGGAGTTGGTCAGGAAACAGTTTTCCAATTCCATGAGAGTTTGTAGGATTTTAATTCTTCCCCCCGCCCCACATCTTGAATAAAGGTCAGTTTCAAGTTGCAATCTGAAAAAAATGTATCAGATCAATTTCAAAAAACTTTTCTTTGTGATTTTTACCTTTTTATGCTTTAGTATAAATGTACTTAAATTTCAAAACAAAGTGTTTCACACTGGAAGATGACACTTCTCATTCTGAAAATCTCAGAATAGAACCATCTAATAATTTCAAGATTTTTTTCAAAAAAAATTTCAAATCTTGAGGCAGCCAGTCCTACTCCCTCTCTGAGCTTCAGGGAGTGACTGCCCTGCTCTTCTTATATGGCCTGCTCAGCCCTGATTGGCTGCTCCTCGTAACCCTCTCCAATTGGCTGGCTCCAGCACAGCCTCCCTAGGGTTCTATTAACTCTTTATAGGCTAGTGTGGGGCAGACACCCCATCACACACCCTCCCCTTTAAGACCAACTGCCTGGGGGAAGAGGGAGGGTGACTTTCCCTGCTTCCCACACAGCTGTGCTTTCAGGGTGTCCCTCTCCTGTCTCAGGTTCTCCACTAGGAGAAGCAAGTTATAATTCTCCTCCCTGGTATTCCTATTTTTCCCTGTCTGTGCCTCTGTGCCATCTTGCGCTATTCACAAGACCAGCTCAGTGGCTTTCAGCCTCTCCCATAGCCCTGGCCCTTTCTCTGCTGGCTCTCCCAGTATCCCTTCTCCCAGGGTCTGAGTCCCCAGCTCCCTTGGATTGGTCTCCATATAAGTCCCCACATCCCTCAGCTGGATGTCTAAGGGACGCTTCTTTCTCTCCCGTTTCTCCTTTCTCTCCTGCTTGGCCCCTTTGACCTTCTCCACTATTTTGGCGCACGCCCTCTGGGTATCTGGCACCTCTTTCTGTTTCCCTTGCCATTCTCCTGGCTTGGGTCCCCTTTCTCATCCCTCGACAGGATGCTGTCCTTCCCTGGGGGCATGCCTGTTCTGTCTGTGCGGGCATGCCTCTTCACATGTCCTGGTTCCACACAGGCGAAACAAGCATCCCCATTTCCTGATCTCTTCCCAGGTTGGGGACCTCTCTTTCCCTTGGTGATAGACTTCTTCTCTTTCCTGATAGGGGCACCCTCTCTTGAAATGTCCCCTCTGCCCACAGTCATAATATTGCCCTGCTCAGGCTTCTGGCCTGACCCTTGGACCTGGCTTCTTTCCCCAAGCCCTCTGGCCCATGATCACCTCCTAGAGTGTCTTGAACAGATAACACCGTTCATCTGCTAGTTGCCTCAGGCATTTCTGCAAGTGTCTCTGGGCCTCCCACTATTCATAGATTCATAGATACTAAGGTCAGAAGGTACCATTATGATCATCTAGTCTGACCTCCTACACAACGCAGGCCACAGAATCTCACCCACCCATTCCTGCCGAAAACCTCTCACCTATGTCTGAGCTACTGAAGTCCTCAAATCATGGTTTAAAGACTTCAAGGAGCAGAGAATCCTCAAGCAAGTGACCCGTACCCCATGCTACAGAGGAAGGCGAAAAACCTCCAGGGCCTCTTCCAATCTGCCCTGGAGGAAAATTCCTTCCCGACCCCAGATTTGGCGATCAGCTAAACCTGAGCATATGGGGAAGATTCACCAGCCAGATACCCAGGAAAGAATTTTCTGTAGTAACTCAGATCCCACCCCATCTATCTTCCCATCACAGGCCATTGGGCCTATTTACCATGAATATTTAAAGATCAATTAATTACCAAAATCATGTTATCCCATCATACCATTGCTGCTGGTTCTCCAGGATCCACCTCATTAGAGCCTGAATCCCCCTTGGTTGCTCTTAAACCCCCTTCAGTGGAAGTGGCAACTCTGAAGTCCAACCTGGCAAAGTACACTTGCCTTCTGCCAAAAAGGCCTCAGTACATGGCAGGCCCATAGTCCCTTTACCCTTAAGCATCCCTTAAATAGTCTTTCACACTCCCCTTCTATCAAGGGCAGCTGTCATCAGTATCTGAGTGTCTCACTCAGTCCCCTTCTCTCAGGGGCAACCAAATACCTACATTCTCTACCACGTGTGATGGGGTTCAACTCATCACTGGAGTGCCTCCTGCTGGCTGACTTGGGAATCAGCTTAGTCTGCCCGTGCACCCTTGTCTGGTGATGTGTCGCCGCCATCACTTCTGCTCCAGGATGCAAGCTGTCCCAACAAACATAGTGCCCTCTTCAAGACATACCTCTGTGTCACACACTGTTCTCCCCACTTCCAGGGGAACAGTAGTCTACTGTTCAGCCACTTCCTTGGTGGCATTTGGGGGGGGGGAAAGAGGGACCCAGGCCGACCCACTACTCTGGGTCCTGTCCCAGGGACCCTGTAGATGGTAGCCATGTGCTGCATCCCCTCCCAAAGTCTATTTTCTGGGCCACTTCCCCATAGCCCCAGCACTTTCTCTGCCCTTGTCTCAGGGTCCCAGCAAGTCAGCACTCCCTTTCATTCCCCTGATCCTGCCTAGCACTGTTCTGTCCAAGGTGCTAGCTTCCCTCTGCCTGCAAGGCAGCCAGTCCTTCTCCTTCGTGGAACTACAGGGAGTGGCTGACCTGCTCTGAATGGCTGTTCCTTGTAGCCCTCTCCAGTTGGCTGTCTCCTGCACAGCCTCCCTGGGTCCTCTCTAACTGGCTGCCTGTTGCACAGCCTTCCTAGGGTTTTATTAACCCTTTATGGGCTAGTGTGGGACAGATACCCCATCGCAGTGGATTTCAACTAACAACATCTGTTGAAGCAATATTTTTCTCAGAATTTTATTTTTAACTAAATAAAAAAGCTACTTCTATTATACAGGATTCTACAGTATAGTAACTTATCCTGTTCAAATTTTGTTTCTTTTGTAATGGAAGGGTATTTGAATGAAGTGACATTTCTGGATCTTGCATTTTATTTCCCAGAGAATATAAAGACTCTGAATAGGAAGGAATTCTTCCATTCATGAGCTGGGCAAGTCTTTTCATTTTCTATACAGTATACAATTCACATATATTCTTGAAGGCATTTGTCAAAGATTTATTCCTTTAGTATTTTTCAAAGAATTTTTCAACTACAAATAAACAATACACTGTAGTATATTTATATGTGCCTGTTATCAATTAATACCATTATGAAGTAAATTATACAAAATATACTTTGGGGACATAGGGTCATCATCTTGTAAATCATAACCTGAATATTAAGAAATATTTTAAATCCATCTTATTTTGATACTTAGACTTTTTATGATTAATATATATCACATGATGAAAGTTACATTAAAATAATCATAATGCAGTATTTTAATGTTAATGTATAGGCATGAACAAATGACTTGAATAACCCTTAGTTAGCTTAGTAGGTGGGAGTTTTAGAATGCATTTGTGAGGAGAGTAATGGAATCTGCTGTTCAATTGCTATGACCTTAAAGTCATGTTTTCATACTGAATGTCCCAAAATGTGTATTACAGAACATCAAAGAGGAAGTTTGACTATTGAATACTCATCTAACTGTAATGAATAGCACAGACTTCTCTTTAGCTACAGAAACATTCCTTTTTTAATTGAACTGTTCTTGAAACAGTTTTAAATTACAGGTGCATGGACTTAACGCAAAGATAGTCAAAAATAGTTTGAGTTTAAAAACCTTGAACTTCATCATTTGTATAACTCCACAACTACACATAACTCTTATCAGTGCTACACACACACACAATTCCAACATCAGATTGAAAGTATATCAGTTTATTTTTGAAATATTTCAGAGTAACAGCCGTGTTAGTCTGTATTCTCAAAAAGAAAAGGAGTACTTGTGGCACCTTAGAGACTAACCAATTTATTTGAGCATAAGCTTTCGTGAGCTACAGCTCACTTCATTGGATGAATACTGTGGAAAGTGTAGAAGATCTTTTTATACACACAAAGCATGAAAAAATACCTCCCCACACCCACTCTCCTGCTGGTAATAGCTTATCTAAAGTGATCACTCTCCTTACAATGTGTATGATAATCAAGGTGGGCCCAAGGTGGCATGGCCCCACAGTATGCCAACATTTTTATGGCTGACTTAGAACAACGCTTCCTCAGCTCTCGTCCCCTAACGCCCCTACTCCACTTGTGCTATATTGATGACATCTTCATCATCTGGACCCATGGAAAATAAGCCCTTGAGGAATTCCACCATGATTTCAACAATTTCCATCCCACCATCAACCTCAGCCTGGTCCGGTCCACACAAGAGATCCACTTCCTGGACACTACAGTGCTAATAAACGATGGTCACATAAACACCACCCTATACCGGAAACCTACTGACTGCTATTCCTACCTACATGCCTCCAGCTTTCACCCTGACCACACCACACGATCCATCATCTATAGCCAAGCTCTGCGATACAACCATATTTGCTCCAAACCCTCAGACAGAGACAAACACCTACAAGATCTCTATCAAGCATTCTTACAACTACAATACCCAGCTGCGGAAGTGAAGAAACAGATTGACAGAACCAGAGGAGTACCCAGAAGTCACCTACTACAGGACAGGCCTAACAAAGAAAATAACAGAACGCCACTAGCCGTCACCTTCAGCCCCCAACTAAAACCCCTCCAATGCATTATTAAGGATCTACAACCTATCCTGAAGGATGACCCAACACTCTCACAAATCTTGGGAGACAGGCCAGTCCTTGCCTACAGACAGCCCCCCAACCTGAAGCAAATACTCACCAGCAACCACATACCACACAACAGAACCACTAACCCAGAAACCTATCCTTGCAACAAAGCCCGTTGCCAACTGTGCCCACATATCTATTCAGGGGACACCATCACAGGGCCTAATAACATCAGCCACACTGTCAGAGGCTTGTTCACCTGCACATCCACCAATGTGATATATGCCATCATGTGCCAGCAATGCCCCTCTGCCATGTACATTGGTCAAACTGGACAGTCTCTATGTAAAAGAATAAATGGACACAAATCAGATGTCAAGAATTATAACATTCATAAACCAGTCGGAGAACACTTCAATCTCTCTGGTCACGCGATTACAGACATGAAAGTTGCGATATTACAACAAAAAAACTTCTAATCCAGACTCCAGCAAGAAACTGTTGAATTGGAATTCATTTGCAAATTGGATACAATTAACTTAGGCTTGAATAGAGACTGGGAGTGGCTAAGTCATTATGCAAGGTAACCTATTTCCCCTTGTTTTTTCCTACCCCCCCACCAGACGTTCTTGTTAAACCCTGGATTTGTGCTGGAAATGGCCCACCTTGATTATCATACACATTGTAAGGAGAGTTGTCACTTTAGATAAGCTATTACCAGCAGGAGAGTGGGTTTGTGTGGGGGTGGGGGGCGGTGGTGAGAAAACCTAGATTTGTGCTGGAAATGGCCCAACTTGATTATCATACACATTGTAAGGAGAGTGATCACTTTAGATAAGCTATTACCAGCAGGAGAGTGGGGTGGGGGGAGGTATTTTTTTCATGCTTTGTGTGTATAAAAAGATCTTCTACACTTTCCACAGTATGCATCCGATGAAGTGAGCTGTAGCTAACGAAAGCTTATGCTCAAATAAATTGGTTAGTCTCTAAGGTGCCACAAGTACTCCATTTCTTTTTTTGAAATATGTTTACCATTAGAGCTGTGCAAAATATTTGACTCAAAACCACCCAAACCCAAAACTGGTTCAAGCAGTAACTTGTTCCAATTTGTTCATACTCATGCATACTGCCTCAAGGCTGGATGGGACTATTTTTTTTTCTTCTTCTCTGTAACAAACAACTGAGTGCAATGATTTTACCCTTAGTTTGATCTCTATTCATGTACAAAAAATTGTTGCCAAAACATGTCAACTTTAAGAAAAGTTATAGCTCAGGAATCCTGAGGTCAAATGGCCTCAAATTTGGATCAGTAACGAACCCCATTGCTCCACAAGGTACATCATATTTCAAGGAAACCAGAGTAATAGGGTGGATTTTAGAACACTTAAAACGGTCGAGCATTAAAGAGAAAGCTCATCTTCATTTTAACTATAGCAGAGCTCTGCTACAATGACAGTCCTTATCCTAAACTGCTTACAGTCTAAATGACAAGTCATAAGAGGTGGATGAGACAAACGACAGGCTGGGGTGGGGCGTGTGGGTGACACAACAACAAATACAATAGGATGTGCATGCACATTAGCCAGTCTGTAGCAATGTAGTCAGAGTAAGTTATTGACAAGACATATTTGTACTAGTGTTAGCACTTCTGAATTAAAAAAAGCTGTGCAAGAGCAAGTTAGATTCTGTTTTTAGCTCATCATCAATTAGACTGCAGATTTTATACAGTTAATGCGAGAGGGTGAATGAAAAAAGCTCAGATTGTAGATTGATTTTGCAGAGTTAGCAGTTAGAAACTTCATATGAAAGTAAATATGATAGGAAAACCATTGGGAGGGAATAAATAGGGAACCTCACAATGCCATTTTCACAGTCACTTTTCTGATTACAAGCTTATTTTCTGATTTCATTCTTTTATTGATGTTCTGTGCTCATTGATTCACCCATTAACTGAAGTAAAAATTGACTAGTGTGGCAGATCGCTGACTCACTGCCACATCTCCTCCTGCTGGTCATCTGGGAATTATAGAATCATAGAATCATAGAATATCAGGGTTGGAAGGCACGTCAGGAGGTCATCTAGTCCAACCCCCTGCTCAAAAGCAGGACCCATCCCCAATTAAATCATCCCAGCCAGGGCTTTGTCAAGCCTGACCTTAAAAACTTCTAAGGAAGGAGATTCCACCACCTCCCTAGGCAACACATTCCAGTGTTTCACCACCCTCCTAGTGAAAAAGTTTTTCCTAATATCCAACCTAAACCTCCCCCACTGCAACTTGAGACCATTACTCCTTGTCCTGTCCTCTTCTACCACTGAGAATAGTCTAGAACCATCCTCTCTGGAACTACCTCTCAGGTAGTTGAAAGCAGCTATCAAATCCCCCCTCATTCTTCTCTTCCGCAGACTAAACAATCCCAGTTCCCTCAGCCTCTCCTCATAAGTCATGTGTTCCAGACCCCTAATCATGTTTGTTGCCCTTCGCTGGACTCTCTCCAATTTATCCACATCCTTCTTGTAGTGTGGGGCGCAAAACTGGACACAGTACTCCAGATGAGGCCTCACCAATGTCGAATAGAGGGGGACGATCACGTCCCTCGATCTGCTCGCTATGCCCCTACTTATACATCCCAAAATGCCATTGGCCTTCTTGGCAGCAAGGGCACACTGCTGACTCATATCCAGTTTCTCGTCCACTGTCACCCCTAGGTCCTTTTCCGCAGAACTGCTGCCTAGCCATTCGGTCCCTAGTCTGTAGCTGTGCATTGGGTTCTTCCATCCTAAGTGCAGGACCCTGCACTTATCCTTATTGAACCTCATCAGATTTCTTTTGGCCCAATCCTCCAATTTGTCTAGGTCCCTCTGTATCCTGTCCCTGCCCTCCAGCGTATCTACCACTCCTCCCAGTTTACTATCATCCGCAAATTTGCTGAGAGTGCAATCCACACCATCCTCCAGATCATTTATGAAGATATTGAACGAAACCGGCCCCAGGACCGACCCCTGGGGCACTCCACTTGACACTGGCTGCCAACTAGACATGGAGCCATTGATCATTACCCATTGAGCCCGACAATCTAGCCAACTTTCTACCCACCTTATAGTGCATTCATCCAGCCCACACTTCTTTAACTTGCTGACAAGAATACTGTGGGAGACCGTGTCAAAAGCTTTGCTAAAGTCAAGATACAATACATCCACTGCTTTCCCTTCATCCACAGAACCAGTAATCTCATCATAGAAGGCGATTAGATTAGTCAGGCATGACCTTCCCTTGGTGAATCCATGCTGGCTGTTCCTGATCACTTTCCTCTCATGTAAGTGCTTCAGGATTGATTCTTTGAGGACCTGCTCCATGATTTTTCCGGGGACTGACGTGAGGCTGACTGGCTTGTAGTTCCCAGGACCCTCCTTCTTCTCTTTTTTAAAGATTGGCACTACATTAGCCTTTTTCCAGTCATCCGGGACTTCCCCCTTTCTCCACAAGTTTTCAAAGATAATGGCCAATGGCTCTGCAATCACAGCCGCCAGTTCCTTTAGCACTCTCAGATGCAACTCCTCCGGCCCCATGTACTTGTGCACGTCCAGCTTTTCTAAATAGTCCCTAACCACCTCTTTCTCCACAGAGGGCTGGCCATCTATTCCCCATGTTGTGATGCCCAGCGCAGCAGTCTGGGAGCTGACCTTGTTTGTGAAGACAGAGGCAAAAAAAGCATTGAATACATTAGCTTTTTCCACATCCTCTGTCACTAGGTTGCCTCCCTCATTCATTAAGGGGCCCACACTTTCCTTGGCTTTCTTCTTGTTGCCAACATACCTGAAGAAACCCTTCTTGTTACTCTTAACATCTCTCGCTAGCTGCAGCTCCAGGTGCTATTTGGCCCTCTTAATTTCATTCCTACATGCCCGAGCAATATTTTTATACTCTTCCCTGGTCATATGTCCAACCTTCCACTTCTTGTAAGCTTCTTTTTTATGTTTAAGATCCGCTAGGATTTCACCGTTAAGCCAAGCTGGTCGCCTGCCATATTTACTATTCTTTCGACACATCGGGATGGTTTGTCCCTGTAACCTCAACAGGGATTCCTTGAAATAAAGCCAGCTTTCCTGGACTCCTTTCCCCTTCATGTTAGTCCCCCAGGGGATCCTACCCATCCGTTCCCTGAGGGAGTCGAAGTCTGCTTTCCTGAAGTCCAGGGTCCGTATCCTGCTGCTTACCTTTCTTCCCTGTGTCAGGATCCTGAACTCAACCAACTCATGGTCACTGCCTCCCAGATTCCCATCCACTTTTGCTTCCCCCACTAATTCTTCCCGGTTTGTGAGCAGCAGGTCAAGAAAAGCTCCCCGCAGTTGGCTCCTCTAGCACTTGCACCAGGAAATTGTCCCCTATGCTTTCCAAAAACTTCCTGGATTGTCTATGCACCGCTGTATTGCTCTCCCAGAAGATATCAGGAAAATTAAAGTCACCCATGAGAACCAGGGCATGCGATCTAGTAGCTTCCGCGAGCTGCCGGAAGAAAGCCTCATCCACCTCATCCCCCTGGTCCGGTGGTCTATAGCAGACTCCCACCACTACATCACTCTTGTTGCTCACACTTCTAAACTTAATCCAGAGACACTCAGGTTTTTCTGCTGTTTTGTACCGGAGCTCTGAGCAGTCATACTGCTCCCTTACATACACTGCTACTCCCCCACCTTTTCTGCCCTGCCTGGAATTAGCTCCATTCCAGCACTTGGAGCACCCCCTGCTGGCCAGTTTCTCTGTTGCCTCAGGCCCACATCCCTCCTGGACCCCGGTGCCCCTTTCCCTTGGGGTTCTGCCTACCACAGTACCCCCACACTCTGGATCTTCCTTCCCAGGGGGACCCCCAACCCCCTAAGCTCACCTTGCCTCAGTGGCTACTGCCAGTCATCATCTAGCCCCCTTTCCCTGGGGCAAACTGCAGTCTATGATTGCCACTCATCATTGGCAAGGGGCTTGGACCTGCTGCCTTTCTATCTCTGGGCTTCGCTGCTGCAGCCCCAGTACCTCCTTAGGCCTTAACCAGGCCTCAGCCTGGGGTGTTGCCGGGCTGGAGCTCCCCAGCTCATCTTGCCCTTGCCCTTGCCCTTGCCCTGCTCTGCTCTAGGTACCCTGTGCTCCCATGCAGCTAGGTCCTTCCCACTCCAAGGCTAGAGTGAGACTGACCCAGTGCCTCCCTTAGCCTTTACATCAGGGCCAGCTGTGGCCTGATCAAGTGGAGCCACAGTTGTGGCTGCTCTTAACCCCTTTTCTAACTGGGTCCCAGCCACAGCCCTCTCCAAGGGCTGCTTTTAACCCCAGCTCTCTTGGAGTAGGGCAACTGCTCCACTACAATTAGATACTCAACATACATTATTTGATCATGCTACCTGGGATACAAATAAAATTATATCTTTTTCCCTTCTGAAGTACTGGACTATATTCCCTCATCTCCTTTTTCTTTTTAGACGTATCAGTCTTCCAACCAAAAGGAATTTAAGTCCTTTGGGACACACAAAATAGGTAGGTCTTTGTTTAAAAAAAATTAGCAATAAAGTTATACCATCCCTGATCTTTTATTCTATCACCACCTCATCACAAGAACAGTGGCTTTTAAGAGCTGCTTTGGTGCCATGGGGATTGATATACTGAGAATTCCTTTTGCCTCTGTAGTCTCATATCTTAAAATTTACCTCACCCACTGCTCACCGTTCTCAGAGTGGGAGGTTATACCAGCTATCATATCAGCAGAAAAAAGCAGCAGCAGCAGTTTCTTATGGATGAAAATTCTTGGGAGCAAATTCTGATTGGATGTAAATGCTGTGAATATGCCTTCAGTGGAGTTATGCTTGCTTAAATGGCTCTTTAAGTTTATCATTAAAAGTGTTAATTGCTTATACATTCAATGGTCATTAGTAGCAACATTCCTGTCTGCATTGAAAATATGTTCTGCTTAATCACCTGAAAAAAATTACCTGGAAAAGGAGTATTTAAATACTATCTTTTATGGCAAAGTTCCGCCATGCTTTTTATTTCAGACATCAGTAACCCAGGGATACTCATACATTCATATGCCCCTGGTCTTTTATTGTCTTTTAAGCTCAGTTTCTACCATCCAAAAAGCTCAAAGGGTTCCACTTAAAATGGACATTTTGGCTGTGTTTTAGAAGTAATGGAAACTACTACATTTAGCCCTGAGCAATCAGACAGAATAAAAGCTACTAAAAGAATAAATCTGGTGCTTCAGTTGGCTTCAATGGGAATTTTGCTTGAGTAAAAACTGCATAATCAGGCTCAGTATGAGATGTGTTTAAAGCAGCAATGAAAGGAAATTTTTTTAGCCATGTTGATTATAATAAAAAGGAAAAGCCATAACAGTTACATAAGAGAGGAAAAAAATAAATGCTTATAATTTCAGTACACCAGATATGAAAATGGATACCTCAGGTCTCAACATAAAAACAGGGCTTCCTTAATTTATATTATCTTCCTAGCTTGTGTACCCTTCCTAGTTATTTGTCTTTGTATCATGTATACAAATTGATCAATTTAATGAAGTGATGCTTTGTCAGTTTTTTAAAAGGTGTATTTGTCTGTATTGTCAGAAACTGATTCTGGGTATTTGCAATGTTCTCTGTCTCTCTTTCTGATAGGAAAGGGGGGCACATTTTTCTTGTGTTGCTACCTTATTTCTATCTTGGTGTTGAGCACTTTAGTCTTCATGCCAGTGGCTTCCTTTCAGCATTCACCACTGGCAGTCATATGGGTCATTGATTCCTGAAGTCCATCATACACAGCAATGGTCGATTTCTCTGCCACTGTTTTCGTAACATATTTTGTTATTTATTGGACAGAGTTGTTAACCCGTTGCCTAATCCCATACCTGGAGGACCAGGGTGTCTGTTTTTGTCTGGCCCCACCCCCACAGATCAATTTGGCATGGTTGAACCTGACAGGAGCAAAAAGCCTCCACTGGAACAAACTCTGGGGATCAATAGCTCACTCAAGCTGTCCCAGCATGACAAGGCACAGACAAAGACAGGAGCTCTCAGTCATTCTAATAACTGGTGTGGTATCAGACTTTTATCTGTGCCAAGCAAGGTATTATGTAAGATCATAGTCCAGCATATATCAGGGGAAGTTGATAGCATTCTCAGAAAAGAGCAAGCCAGTTTTCGGAAAGGATGTGGATACATAGACCAGATTTTCGCTATACAAAACATAATAGAACAATGATCAGAATGACAATGGCAACTCTACATAAACTTCATTGACTTTGAGAAGGCCTTTGACAGTATTCACAGGATAAGCCTATGGTGCATTCTACAAGTATATAGAATTCCTCTCCATATAAACAACACCATTAAAAGCTTCTGTTCCAACTTTGCATGCAGTGTTGATCACAGTGAGCTCAGTTTTGAAGTCAAAACGGGAGTACGTCAGGAGTGTCATATCTGCAATCCTCTTCACATTGCCATTGGCTGGGTAATGCAGCGTACAACAGAAGACATGCCAAGAGGCATCAGATGGACATCCTTCTCATCCCTTGAAGACCAGGACTTCGCAGATGATCTCATTCTGCTATCATACCCAACACCCTATATAAGAAAAAACAACCCGACTCAACACATTCAGCCAGCAAATCAGACTGAAAATCAACCGCAATAAGATAGATATCATGATGCTTAATATTGCCTCACCATCAGCAACACAGATAGAGGATCATGGTCTCACCAATGTAGAAACATTCACATTCTTGGGCAGCACCTTCAACAAGTGGAACAAGCCAAGTTATCCAGAACAGAATCAATAAAGTCAGAAACATCATCAGGAGCTTAAATACTGTCTGGAAATCATCAAAGTACAACACCAAAACTAAACTCAGGATTTATCAGAGTTGTGTACTTCCACTTTATAGTGCAGAATGCTGGGGAATGACAAAATATGACATGCCCAAACTGTCTTCATTCCATACAACCTGCCTCATAAAAATTCTCCATATCTTTTTGCCCAGAATAATCTCAAAAAAAGACCTATTCACACAGTGCAGCCAACAAGATATGAGCATTATCGTTTCCAGGAGGTGTTGGAGATGGATTGGCCATGTGTTTCTGATTGAAACTGATTCCATCACCAGAATAGCAATAAGATGGACACCCTTCCCCTCTTAGTTCTAAGAATTGCAAAGGATGTTTTATTAGATCAGTTCAGCTGGTCAGTAACTGAGGACAGCAATTTTAAAATGCATGTAAATGTTTAAAATATGAGCCCTTTTAGATTGAAAGCTATTTTATACACACAAAACTGGTTTGATCAAGAAAAAACAGTTTGTTCATTTATTATAACATTTTGAATCATGGGTCCTGCTGGGCAACTGTCACCATTCTCTTTCTAATGATCACTATCTGCCTGACTTTCAGAAGTATTAGGATACTTTGGCTTCAAATCTCACTCTTTTAATGAACTTGAAAATATAAGTTTTCTCATTTTCATGTCTGTGGCTTTTGTTTTTGTTTCTTTTTCTTATGGCTACTCTCATCTCAGAAGTTGAAGGAGATGCTTTTGGCACCAGCTCTCACCACAAGAAGGAGTATGCTTGAACCTGAGAAGAGTGGTTTGTTAGTTTGATTTAAGGGGCTCTGAGATGCAGAAAAGGGAAACTGAGGCAAGACCCCTGCAGAGAGATTTCATGCCATGAGGGGGCACTCAGGAGGCAGCCAGTCCATTCATAGTTGTTTATTCCATGGTATACTAATTTGTGTGTGTTGTGGTCAGCAGAAAAAAGCTATTTAGGGTAGACACCTGAAATCCTGAACTGGTTGCTTCAGAGATCTAATAAATGGCACCTGAGCAGAATGACCAAAAGACTCTGTCTGAAATCATTTGAATCTGTTTTAGTTTTGCTTGAAGGTTTTTTTTCCCCTTGGGTTTAGCACACTTTACAAATGACTGAAAAGTCAACAGATCTGCCACAATATATATATATTCAGTGCTACCATATTCTATGTATAGATGCTGCGGCCATTTTTTTGTAGTTATGAAGCTTTCAAATCTGTAACAAATGTTTGTCACCTAAACTTTCAGTCTGTTATTGTTTTAGAATGCTGTCATAATGATTCATTAGTGTATTTGTGCCTGTAATACAGTAATTCCCTGGGGAAGCTACCAGACCTTCTGTCACTGTATCACTTTCTCTTTGTAAAAAGAGTGATCAGAGCTTTACAGTTTTAAATGCCAGTCTCATATTTAGTTTAGTAAATGGTAGCATTCTTAACAAGCCCAAGGGCTTTGAGCTTGTTTTGTTCAGAAATACATTAATTGATTTTTGTAAGTCCCAATCTGACAACCCACCATTAAATTTAATATTTATAATTATATTTTAACATGTACTGAGCAAGTAGATATATCTACAAAATATACCTCTTCCTTTCTTTCTAAAGACAGATCGTACATTGATCTTTTCACATAACAGCATACAGAGCATGAAAAATTTGGTATAAATAAAAAATAAACGATAGCAAATTATTTTTCCCATTATATTAAAATGTAGTTATTAAACTATTAATAAACCTAATTCCTGAGTAACAGAAATCAGGGAAGTAACAGAAGTCGGTTTCCTAAATGTTTAAACTAAAGGAAATCTAATTTTGGTCCATTTAACTCAAGTACATATGAAAGAAGAACACTGCAAATGATAAATGTCTTCCACTGCTAAAATAAACACACCAACAATTATTTTAAACAAGTACTTTGATCGCTACTGACTTTATTTCTCATATTTATCTACTCAGATTTTCAAGTGTATGGTTTATCAAGTGAATAAAACACATTTTTACAGCAGCCAGAATAAAAAATATATACACAACAACCAAGAAAATGAGATAGTAATGTGCAGGACTTTTAAAGATTATATAATCAAATGGTTTAAAGATTGAAAATATAGAACCTGTCTGAGCACATAAACAGTTATAAAGGTAATGTAGTCCAAAAAAGTATGTCACTGTTATTTATGTTCCTCTTATGTTCACAGGAGTGGTAGTGAATCCCATTGTTAAGGTTAAATTAAGGGAAAGCCCTTTATTTAACTTATTCATAACTTTCTGAAAGCTTCAGGTTTACCAGCTCCTCAGCTGATGTAACTCAGCATAGCTCCATGGAAGTCCATGGATTGACAGCAGTTTACATTAGCTGAGGAACTGGCCCTTGCTCACTGTATAAAGGTGAATTTTTATGGACTGTTTGAACCATTTTTCAAAGGGTAGAAAGTGGTGGAAGGGAAATCAGTTATTTTTATAAGCACTTCTTATGTCTAAAAGTCTGAAAAGAAAGTTCAAATTTGGCAGGGAAGTAGCCTTTTTAAAGAGAAGCCTAAGAAATCCCTCAAATTCACCTCTCAGCATTTGTGTGAAAACTGTATTTGATTTGAACATATAATAAGACTTTGAAATTTTCACTCTATATATGAAATATATTTTGTACACCTTTTCCTTCACTAAGCTTATACTTGCCAAAATAATTAGTCCATAGTACCCTATGTTGTCTTCTATGTTGATGACTGAAAATCCTTTTTACTCATACTATTTAATTTTTTTTCTACAGCAATACATTTGCAAGGGTCACAGTGTCAGATAACATAGAAAAAACTATTAAATTTCAACATAAATAACAAATTATTACCAAAATGTGGCACTTACATTTAATTAGCTGCTGTCCATACAACATTTTTTCATAGGTGAACTTAAGAACATCTCTCCAGGAGGTAAATCTCCTCCAGTTGTTTCTGAAAACTAACTTTCATTATGAAACTTCTGAAGCTGAGCACAAATAATCCTGTGAAATATAGATGTCTTGAAATTTGAGTGTACTTAAAGGGACAGCTGTGCTAATTGTCTGGGTTCTTGTTCTTTTGGTCTAGTTCAATATAGCAGAAGAAAAAGTAAGAAATTTAAATGAAGGCATGAGGAACTATTTATCATTTTATTTTTTTTCCTTACAGGGAAGTGCTGTGTTATGACAATAGACTATTTAATTATACCAGAGTGCACAAAGATGGTTTGTCTCATGTTAATAATAGGATCAAGATCTTCTCACTCATAATGCTAATAATAACAGTCCAACCTGAGGCTGTGCTTACACAGATGTGAAAAAGAAGATGAAGGAACAAGGACTCCTTTCCTTATGCACCTGATGGTAGTCAGAATATAAATGCTTATGTTTCCTGAGCATAAGGGTTATGAGAATCAGAGGTAAGATCTCAGAGGTGCTCCAGTCCTTAAAGGGGATTTTGTCCAGGGCACCACTTCTCTTTTGCACCTGTTTGAACTCTGCAGCCAATGCAGAGGAAAGGTATGCTATTTCCCTTTAAAGGCTGTAAAGTCATTGTTGCTCCTGATCGCATTTCTCTAGTATTCCTAGATGCATTCTGCCTTTGTTAGTGCCCCTGTGCATGCTTCAGCTTTGCCCCAATGAAGCTGTGGTTTCAAAGATCATAAGCTAGCCTAACTTGGGGAAAGCGTTCAATCAAAATCATTGCTATTTCTTCATAAAGGTTACATGTGGTATGTACAAAAGTACACCAGGGAGCCATGCTATAATAACATTCCCAGAGGTCCTAGCTCAGTAGGTAGTGCCTTTGCTAATTAGAAAAACAACAAGGAGTCTGGTGGCACTTTAAAGACTAACAGATTTATTTGGGCATAAACTTTCGTGGGTAAAAACTCACTTCTTCAGATGCATGGAGTGAAAATTACAGATGCAGGCATTATTATACTGGCACATGAAGAGAAGGGAGTTACCTTACAAGTGGAGAACCAGTGCTGACAGGACCAATCAATCAATCAGGGTGGATGTAGTCCACTCCCAATAATTGATGAGGAGGTGTCAATTCCAGGAGAAGAAAAGTTGCTGTTGTAGTGAGCCAGCCACTCCCAGTCCCCCTTCCAGCCCAAATTAATGGTGTTAAATTTGCAAATGAATTTTAGTTCTGCAGTGGGTGGAAAGACTCACCTGGGAAAGGGGTTTCTCAGTCACTGTACAGCTCCTAGGATGAGACTATTCCAGCCTCCCTCCCAGCCCCAAGCATAGGAGCTATACGGGGATGTAACAGGGGCATGGACAGAGCCCACTACACTTTAGCGAGTCTTGACTGGCAGATTCCCTCAGGTGTGCAGGAACTAGGGGTACTGGTGGTGGGGCAGCACCCTCCGGCTTGAAGTGGTTTCCATCATATACAGGGCTTATGATTTTGTTCAATGGCTTTCAGCACCCCCACTATAAAAATTATTCCAACACCACTGGACTCCCTGTAAAGAGCCTAAAGCTTCTCTAGCTTAGGCTAGGGCTTTGCTGTGAATTTAGGAGACAAAAAGTGAATTAAAGCAGCCTTCTCCCCACCAATTCAATTAATGTACAGAATGAAATGGTGCATGGCAATGGAAGAAGAGAGAATTGGTACCTAGAGACTCCATTCACACATGCAAGGGCCAGAGACATAGGTGAAAATGTCTGGTTCTTAGAGCTGATTGAACTATTCATTGCAATCAAATTACCCAGAGAATTGAACCTTTCTGTCAGTTAATAAACCATCTGAAACACAAGCCTGTATTGTTTTTTTTCCCAAACGCATTGTAAATGTTCATTAAAACATTCAAGAGCTCTTCACCGTTTATTATTTGTAGTGTGTGGTAGCTTAAGTCACATGATATTGTTTCTGTTCCCTGAAGGTGCTCCAGAATTTTTAAACAGGAAAATAAAGAACAGTACATATTAAATAACAAATATACTTATTAGCACACAAATACCCTGGGTTATGTATACAAATATTAGTGCAAACTCTAATATTTGTGCAAACAATAACACATTTTTAGGAATGTTCACAAACAGTGACTAACAAGGGAGTATGAACAAGGCCTAACAGCAGTTCAAAACTCATGTCTGTAAAAATTTTGTTTTGTAGTGATTGATCAGATTGCCTGGTTAAGGAGAATTCCTAGAATTAAAATAACGTCTAAATAATCTCTGTGGCTACTTTAACCGTATTAATAGAACTGGAATTCCTGTTCTGTGGGAATTTCTGAAATTAAACAAAACAAACAAAACAAGAAAACACATTCAAAAATCGAACAGAAAAATGAAGTTTTAAATCTTCTCCCAGAACTTGAATTCCAAAATTTCACTTCAGAATAGTCAAGGTGACATTCTGGTTCAATCTTCTTGAAATGTTTCTGAGGCTCCCCAGACAACCCGGAGGCCCATCAGCTGGGGAGCCTGGGGACTGGAGGGATTCTGGGAGACGAAGCTTCTAGTCTGCTGCAGAGCTGGGGCCCTGGAAGCCCTGGCTCTAGAAGAGCCTGCTTGGGAGATGTTGGCCAGCTTGGAATCCTGGGAATTCTGGCTCCAGCATGGCCTGCCTGGTGGCCCATAGAGGAGCTTAGGAGACTGGGCTGCTGAGGAGCCGGGACCCTAGGGGTACCAGAAGGGCAGGCTGCTGAGGAGGTAGGTGGGCAAGCTGACACAAAACCAGGTTTTTCTTACAGAAACTAGCCTGGCAGGCAGGGTTCCATTAGAAAGCTGTCTGGCGTCTATAGGAATTTGTCAAAATTGACATATTTCCATAGAATGTATCAGTTTAGATGAACCAGCATTTTCCAAATGATCTGCTGGAAAATTTCTGCTCAGTTCTACATTAGTCTGCTTTATCCCACCAGGTGGTATTATGTGGTAAGTCTTTGTCACTTGTTTCCATATAGGATGTTAGCATTAATCTATACAATTTTGTAGTACCTTTTAGGAATGAAATTTGATCCAGCTTTGAAGACTGACATACCAAAATGCATATAGGAAATATTTTCATAAATCATACAAATATTAATGTTCATGCACCATTATTTCAAGTTATTACACAGCCTTCTATTAATCACTGTCAGGAATTTATGACTGCCGGTCATATAGCTAAGTACTTCTTATCTGTAGGTGTAGATTATTTCCTATAGTAATAATACTTAGCATTTATATAGTGCTTTACAACTTCAAAGCACTGTGCAAACATTAACTAATTAATCACAATTATACACATACCGATTTTCTTCTTGAGTAGCTGACATGCAGTATCCCTAAAAAGGGACAGAACCAATTAACATTAGTTTTGCTAACTCTGCACAGAAGTTATGAAGAGTGTCTCAGCATACATAAAACAGTCAGAGTGTTTTCCTGGAGATTAGAGTAGGAACTTTCAAAGTTTAGTTCAATGTATTTCAGTTACATTGTGTTTTGTGAACAGTTTTCTTCCACAGGGACATAATAATGCAGAACAATAACTTACATCTATATAATGCCTTTCATCCCAAAGGATTCCAAAGTGCATTCCAAACTGATGTATGAATTATGCACTATATTGTATAGAGATCACTTACTTTACACATCTTTGAAATGCAGCCATCTTTTTAGGTGAAACTCAGCAGTTGTTTAACAGTATACAGCAAAAAGCCCGTAACAGTTTAGTACAAGAGAAGGAAATAGACTTTTGAAATGAAATACAGGGGGATTTATATTGACACAGTGTAATTACTTGTATTGGAATTTGTCTAGCACACTGGGGTTAATACCCCTATTGTTATGAAAAAGTCCATTAGATACGTAATGTCTTCAAGAAGTCAGCACAGGATCATGGTTTTATATCTGGTCTAAAGTTATTGATGCATATTTTTGAAAGGTCTGTGGGCTGGATTCTGTTCTCACACCACTTTTACACTGGTATATCTTTAGATCCTCCTGATTTACTTTAATGTAAAGGAGCAGAGAATCAGGCCTTTTGTTTATAATTAGTAGGTAAATTTTGTTGATCCACTGAAGGCTTTCTTTAAGAAGTCATCAACCCCCCTAGTATTCTCATGATTAGGAAACTTGAGTTGCATTTTACATATTTTTTAATTTTACTTAGTTTGCCGTGGCTGTTTCCAAGAATTAAGTTCAATGGAAGTTTGCCCAAGTAAGAAATGCAGGATTCAACTTTTAATTATGAAGAATGCTCAAAATACAAATGTGAATATTAAGGGAATGTCTTGTTCTGAAGGGATCACTCTTGGATTTGAGCATGGCTCTGCCCCATTGATTATTACCATTATGAAAAACATGAAGGCTGAGTTTTCAATGCTGGCTAATGGGATTTTGAAGCCCAATTCCTTTAAAATTGATGGGAATCAGGCATCCTGAGCTATCAATGAAAATCATATGCAAAAAGTTACTGCCAGTTGCAGACAATGACCAGTGCAATTACATGGACCCATATTAGCAAGAATAGGAGAGAACTGGAGTAAGTTTCTGGATTCTAAACATTATGGGTAGAATTTTCACAAGGATATGAGGGCCAGGTTTTTAAAGGTAGGTAGGTGCCTAAAGATGTAGTTAAGTGACTAGTGGGATTTTCTAAAGCACACCTAATTCCCTTTGAATGGGAGTCAGGAGCATAGATGCTTTTGAAAATCCAACTGGGCACCTATCTATATGTTTAGGCATCAAAATACCTGTAATGTTTGGGCCCTAAGTGGCCCCAGCTGATGTGGTGAATTGATTCTTCTTGTTCGGCTGAACATATAGCATCAATTTTCAAAACAATGCAAGCAACTTAGGATCATAAACCTCATTTTCAAAAGTTATTTAGGCACTTTGGAACCTAAATGGCATTGAAAGTGAATGAAATTTAGACCTGTAAGTGTCTAGGAGCCTAACTTCCGTTTTCAGAATTCACAAGTCATTGTTGCAGTTTGAAGTTATTGTTTTCTTTTATTCAACCATTGTGTTTAAGTCAGTTGTATACGTTTTTCTGACAAGGGTGACAATTCATGAAAGCCAGTCTCAGCTATATGGTAACTTTTTATATCATCTGATAATAGTTCATTCTATAAATAATAATGCTCTAGAATGCCTTTGGTTTCCTATTTAAAAAATAAAATACCCCAAAGACTGAGACAGATACTTTTAATCCATCTTCAATAAAAGATTGTTCTCTTGAGAGAAACTCTTTTGTAGATGCCTGAAATAGGAGTCAGACTGTTTTGTTTGCCCCTGTTCTAAAGAATTAAATTTCACTAGCTCTTATTGAAAAATCTGGAATGGTCCTTAATATGTTCAGTATGATGTGAACAATGGACCAGAAATAAAATTACTAGGTTGCTGTAGGAAGTGGTAAAAAACATTGTAGTCATTGTTTAATTAATTATTATGTATTAATAATATTACACCCATCTCTTATATTGTGCTTTTCATCAATACATCTCAAAGCACTTTATAAATCTTCAGTATGTTTATGCATACAGTGAGAGAATTTAATGCTCTCGCTCTTATTTTTGTATCTGAGAAGAAACTACGAAGGGTTGTTCTGTTGAATCTTGCTATGTTGAAGAATTACCAGTGTATTTGCTGCTTTATCAGCATACATTTCAGTTATAAAGAGAATATTTTAGCTCCTCTGATGGATGAAAATGTGTTTACTTCCAATTATTATTACATATGTGAGAAAACAGAGACAGATGAACAGCATTTGATTTAATATTGTTAAAGGAAGGATATGAGGCATCATTAGAAACATAATTCATGTTATGAAACAGTTACACACAGAATTACATACTCTGTGTAATGAAGTACATTTGTTAAAGAAGGAAATAATGTATTTCACAGGGAAAATATTATCCATCATGAAATAATCATTCTGAAACATAGTGATTCATAGTAGAAAAGAACTCCTATATACCGAGCAACATACTTTCTTCCCAGAAAATACTATGTTGTTAGATTGAAAATATATCATTAAAAACAATAGAAAATCATAGCTTCCTATCCTTTTATTCCTAGAACAAAATAATAATTACAAACCCACTAGAAATCAGGAAATTCACAATTTAAGTTCCAATACCAACCTTACTTATCACTTGTAATCTGTCTGGCCTCCATTTATGGGCCAGAGTCACTCCCTTATTTTATACATGAAATCAACCAAAGCCACCCCTTTTGCATAAGTGAAGGTCATTATTGGGTATATGATCTTGAGTTGTCTAATAATTTTACCAGCATCAATTCCTCTGATATATATCAAGTAGAAGACCATCTTCAGCTTGTAATGCGATGGTGAGTGTGAGGAGGGTAGGGAAGTCAATATTTGCAAGCTGTATAGATTGAAAGTGATCTATGACATATAGATTCCTAGGGTGAAACCCTAACTTTATTAAGTGAATGTGAATTTTACTGTTTACTTCACAGGACCAAGATTTAGCCTACAGCCAGGAAGGACCATTATGAAGGTGAATTATGTTTTCACCATTTAAAATAACATGCATGGCCCTAGCCAGTGACTGCAGAAAAATGGAATTTGAACTATCTGCATTTTCCAAATATATCAATTTTCCCCTCTCAGTCTTTTGACTCCTTTTTAGATAATACATACATTTTCATTTGAAATAGAATCATAGAATCATAGCATATCAGTGTTGGAAGGGACCTCAGGAAGTCATATAGTCTAACCCCCCGCTTCAAGCAGGACCTAATCCCCAACTAAATTATCCCTGCCAGGGTTTTGTCAAGTCTGACCTTAAAAACCTCTACGGAAGGAGATTCCACCACCTCTCTAGGTAGTCCATTCCAGTACTTCACCACCCTCCTAGTGAAAATGTTTTTCCTAATATCCAACCTAAACCTCCCCCACTGCAACTTGAAACCATTACTCCTTGTTCTATCATGTGGTACCACTGAGAACAGTCTAGATCCATCCTCTTTGGAACTTCTTTCAGGTAGTTGAAGGCAGCTTTCCAATCCCCCCCCCTCATTCTTCTCTTCTGCAGACTAAATAATCCCAGTTCCCTCAGCCTCTCCTCGTAAATCATGTGCTCCAGCCCCCAATCATTTTTACTGCCCTCCGCTGGACTCTTTCCAATTTTTCCACATCCTTCTTGTAGTGCGGGGCCCAAAACTGGACACAGTGCTCCAGATGAGGCCTCACCAATGCCGAATAGAGGGGAATGATCATGTCCCTTGATCTGCTGGCAATGCCCCTACTTATACGGCCCAAATGTAGGTTTTAGATTGATATACACAATTATATTAAAATATCACATGTAAACAATAAGTTCTGATAATGACCTATCAATGAGATACTCACATATCTAGGAAATAGTGCACATAATTAATATTGAGCTATATCATAGAATCATAGAATATTAGGGTTGGAAGAGCCCTCAGGAGGTCATCTAGTCCAATCCCCTGCTCAAAGCAGGACCAATCCCCAACTAAATCATCCCAGCTAGGGCTTTGTCAAGCATGACCTTAAAAACTTCTAAGGAAGGAGATTCCACCACCTTCCTAGGTAACTGTCTTTTGTATTTAAAAATGGGGGGTGGGAGGGAGCAAATTCACAAGGCTGTAAAATTAAGGTCAACTCAGTTAACTCCTGGACTACTACAGGACCATACTAGTGTCTTGGCAATAGTATTGCTGTAATGGTTATTCAAATCCTTAGAAGAGGAGGCTTTATCTGATACATATGAATACATACTGCACAATATATCCCCATTCTCTCTGTCTCTCCGCCCCCCCCGCCCCCAACTTCACCCATATAGCAAAGTGTCCTATTTATGGATTCCATAAGTGAACATTCAATTTATACTTCATTTAGAGATAGTGATGTCTCTCCTTCTGTCTCTTTCCCTCCTTGACTGTGCTAGGTACGTTGGTAAAGCAATCGGTGGGTGGTTACTCATTTTATCTCAGAAAATTAAGGTAAGTGGCTTGCTTTTGTGATCATAGCTATGTCTAACTATGTAAGACACCTTTGCCTCACAGGAGACAGAAAGGCCATAACAGAATAATCACTATATATTTGCATAAAGCCTGTAAGTAAATTTGTGCTAATTAATAAAACTCTTAATTCTCCTAAAAACAAAAATCTGTGCTAAATATGGAGCTAGGTGGAATTTTAAACAATGGCTTTTTTTTCCAAATAAAGCATATATGTTCGCATTTAAAAAATCATTGTCAAATAAATAAGCAACAGGACATGACAAACAGTGAGACCGGCACTGATTGATGCAGACCTTGGATGTGTGACCGAAAGCCTCCAGCACAGCCAAGACGTGCATTAATCAGAACTACCACACAATCTGTGTTGGTGGATTATTATTTTAAAAGAAGCCTGAGAAAAGGAACATTGTTAAAGGTTAAAGTTCTTTTAAGTATGTTACTGTGACAACTGAGATATCATTGTTCTTATGGAGAATTTGTTTCAAAAACCCGTATTTCAAATGTTACTTCTGAACAATAAATGATTATTAATCACTTTTCTCCTTTTCAGTTTTTCAAATTGTTTACAGGCAGACCCTGATTTCTGTAAATGTCCTCTACTTTCCAGAAGGGAGGAGATTTGTTCAGAATGGCAGGGGGAGGGTCAACTTCTGGGGGGCAGGAGAGTGCCATTTAATCCCACATTGGACTCTGCATGTCCTGACCAATGTATCTGTTATAAGTAATCAATGAATAGCTTATGTAAACACATTTCAACCCATGGTTGATCAGAAACTCTTGGCTTTGACAATCACTCTGTGTAATCGGTCACTTAAATCACATATTGTTTCTTCCAATTAATTGGATGACTGAATTTTTTAAATAAGAGAACAATGAAAAATGAATGGCAAATAATAATAAATAGCAAATACTCTTTTTCATACTCAAATGCCCTTGTTTGCCTGAGAATATTGGGTCTGATCCCACATCCCCATTGGCTTCAATGTACATTTCATCAGGCCTGTGTAGAACAGCAGTTCCTGAAACATTTGTGAACAAAACCCATTCATGAATAGCAAACAGCAGGGAGAACCAAACAGCTTGCTGGAATTCAAACAAGTGTCTGTGAACATTATTTCTGAGATATATGACCAGTTCTATATTTCGGATTGTAAAGCTCTGTAGGTTTTATTGTTGTATTAAGTAAATATGGGTCACGGAAAGTGAGGGTCAGAGTAAATTCATCGAACTCCTACCTAAACATGATGCAATAAACAAGTATTACAATGCCGCACTGTATATTTGCACTTTATGTCAATGTACAGTTAGGCACCTTAAATCCTATTAAACTGTGAAGTTAATTCTCTATGATCTGATTTAAAACAATTTTCAAACTCCTTCTATGTTGATTTCAAAAGTTAAATTTAAATTTTATAAGCAAAGCAATTTTTGAGCTATACATCTTACATTTTTTTTAAGCAGAAATGGTATTTTCTTTTTCCCCTGCTCAGATAGCTATAATACAGTGCAAGTGATTTTTCTCAAACTGTCCCCCAAATTGACCTTTGAGCTGTATTTCAGCTTTAAAAAGATTTTTTTCAAGAAGTTATAAGTGAGTGAAGACAGACATTTCAAGCATAACTGCTATGTTGTTAGCTACCAGCCAACTCTATTACCAATATATGCAAAATTGTATAGAGGTGTTGTGATAAATAAAGTGTGTGTGTGGGGGGCCGGGGGGGTAGCTCCCTTTGATGGACACCCAGCCAGCCAGTTAGCTATAAAATCCTTCTTGGTGGCTGTTCTCTACTTGGTTTACCTGTAGTCCCCCAGGTAAAAAAAAAAAAAAAAAAAGTGGGCACCTGACCAAAAGAGCCAATGGGAAGGCTAGAACTTTTTAAAATTGGGAAAGAAATTTTCCCTTTGTCAGGGGTTGTTCTGTCAGCGCTGAAGAGGCAGGGCAGCAGGAATGCTCTGTAAAGTTTGAACCAGAGATAAAAATCATCAGATCATATCTAGAACTACTTTTAACAGCCCAAATATGAAGTAAATTAGGAATGTTTAGGAAGATGTGATTAGGTTTATTTCTGTTTATTTTTTAAGACTTGTGGACTCCTCTGTGCTAACCCCAGATGCTTTTCTTTGCTTGTAACCTTTAAGCTGAACCCCCAAGAAAGCTATTTTGGGTGCTTAATTTTTTTGGAATTGCTTTTTTAAAATCTAGCAAAAGTCTAAGTTCCAGATGTATTTTCTTCCTTTTTGTTTTTAATAAAATTTACCTTTTTAAAGAACAGGATTGGATTTTTGGTGTCCTAACAGGTTTGTGCATATGCGGTTTGATTAGCTGGTGGCAACAGCTAATTTCCTTTGTTTTTTTTTTTCCCTCAGCTCTTCCCCACGGTGGGTGGGGGGTGAAAGGGCTTGAGAGTACCCCACAGGGAGAAATACCCACATCCTACTTCCTGGGTCCAAGGGTTTATTTTGCATTTGGGTGGTGGCAGTGTTTACCAAGCCAAGGTCAGAGAAAAGCTGTAACTTGGGAGTTTAATACAAGCCTGGATTGGCAAGTATTAATTTTTAGAATCCTTGTGGGCCCCCACCTTCTGCACTCGAAGTGACAGAGTGGGGATTCAGTCTTGACAGGTGTATAGTGTCATCAGTGGAAAAGTTTGGCAAACTTTAGAACAGATTACAGGAACATATACGAACACAAAACTCTTAAATGGATCTCAGAGAGAATACATTGCTCCAGTAAGGTCTTTTCTTGATTGTGTATAATACTTTGTATTATACTGGTCAACAGGATCAACCATCCCTAGATTTCCCTGGCCTCCCCAAAATTGTTTTTGTCACTACAAGGCATACAGAGACTTTCTGAAATTCCCATGTTTTGCAACACCGGGGACTATCCACTATTCATAGGAAAAAGACCCTCTTGGATGCTGTTATTGGACCCTTATTGTTACAGAACTTCAAGAGGGGATGATCTGAAGGGCCTCTAGAGTCTCAAAACAATATCTACTTATCTGACGGCTCCAAAAGTATCCAAGGAGACTGTGATGCTCAAGATCCCAGGGCATCAAATATTCCTATCCCTCTTTAATTGTAGATATGAGGATGAAGATGAATTCCCTTTGGGAAGGTTTTCAATAGTTGTAACAGCTCTAAGACTGCTTATTTAGATACTCTCTGATCTTAGGCTTAGTCTACACCTAAAACTTGGGTTGACTTAGCACACCCCTGAGAGAATTCTTCCATCGACCTAGTTACCACTTCTTGAGGGAAGGGGGATTAACTACAGTGACAGAAAAAATGCTCCCATAACTGTTGCAAATGTCTACGCTATGATGCTACAGTGGAACAACTGCAGTGGTGTAGCTGTGCTGTTGTAGTGACTGCAGTGTAGACAAGCCCTTAGCCTTTTGAACTGCATTTATCTCCACTAACAAAATGCCAGTTTCTCAGGTGTTAAATATTGGTATAGTCTCTCATTGTTTATAATTATTTTGTGTTATTCTTATGATTATTTACTTGTATTGAATTTGCATTGTAGTGCCATGATTCCCCAACTAAGATCAGGGCCCTAGAGAGTTAGTAGAGATGGATGAAAATGGTCAAATAGTTTATTTGCTGAACAATGCAGTTTTAGTCAGTCCAAACCTATTCTCAAATTTGAAATGAATTCACCAAATAGTCTTGGTCAATACATTTTGGGGGGACTTTGCTAGTCACAAGATGCCTGGTGGAGGATACAGCATTCACTCCCTTCTAACTGTTAGCCAAGTGATTAGAGCACTAAGTTACACAGTGGGAGAGCCACGTTCAAGTCCCTCCTTTGACTGATAAGAAAGGATTTAAATTTGGATATTCCAGATTACAAGTGCTCTAGCAACTGGGATTTGGAATACTGAAGCACAGGGCTCTTTCGGTCTCACTTGTTGGAGCTATTTAACAGAACAGAAACAGGAATTTGGATCTCAACTGTTGCAGACAAGTACCCTAACCAGTGAGTTATACAGTCTTTTTCATACTCAGTTTTCTTTCAATGAGTATTAAAGTATTTGCTACAAAGGGGAACAGCTTCATCTGGTAAGACTGAGAGACCTACCTTCCTCCCCAGAATACTTACCTTCCTCCCCAGTGGCTAGGCTAAGCTTTCTAACACCATCCTTTTTCTCCACATCAAGTAGAGGAGATAATTGAGCCTGGATCTCTCACATATCGGGTGAGTACCCAAACCACTGGGCCAAAGTTTACAAGGAAGCTGGTTCCTCCTTCACTGTGAGTTTTGTGAATTTATCTCTTCATTTCCTTTGCTTACATCTTTAAAAGTGCCAGAAACAAAGCAAAGTATTTTATTTAATGTTGAACAAAACATTTTGTTTGACCTGATGTGAAAGTTTTGTTGCCATTTTAATTCACTAAATTGTTTTAGAATTTTCAGATTCAGTTTGGTTCAATTTATTTCCCCATCTCCAACTTTTTGGAATGTCAAGTGAACTGAAAAATCAATTATTCACGGAACGACATGTGCTAGGCACTATACAAACATACAGTAAGAAAAAGTCCCTGCCCCAAAGAGCTCACAATCCAAATTTATAAAACAGACAAAAAGTGAGAGCAGAAACAGAGAGGAAGTGACTTCTAGTACCTAACACAGAGGACTGCGGGAAGAATCTACTTCTCCTGAATGCTATGTTACTGCCATTTTCACTGGAGCATGCTACCTGTCAAATCCATACTTCAGTGTGAGCTAGCTTTATTTTTGAATAAAAAAAAAGTTTACATTCTAATGAGAGAAAGAAAAGGTTTAGACTCTATTCAACAGTATTTGTGTATGTTCATTAAAGGGACCTACTTGGACACATCAAGGGGATCTTTGCTTGCAGGATCTCATGTGAAAGCAGAAGAGATGTGATACAACCACATAGGGATTTAAAAGCAAGTCAAGTTAAATGAGATAATAAGCCCCATGCTGTGTTATGTTCCTTTACAGATTCCTAAGACTAAACATAGGAGAATTAAAACAACGACATGAGGGAATATCTTATGAATCTGAATTTTTAAAATTACAGCCTTGATGATTTTTAAAATAGCTTTTCTACAGCAGAAATTTAAGTAAAGGAAGAAGAGGTACTTTTGTAAAATTAAAAAATAATTTATTTTATACAACTGATTAAGTGACAAAGAACATATATGAAAGTTTTTGTACTACTTTATTAGTAATGCTCCAATAACAAATTGGAAGATAACCTTATAAAAAGTCCCTAGAGTCCAATATTATAGTCTATAATGTCTTCATATCAGCTAATAAAATAAATATCCTTAAGGGAAAATATGCTTCTCTCTGTTAAGAGCTAAATTAAATACTGTAACCATCTGTAACAGAGCATGAAATAGATCTTTTAGTTTTAGGACTTTAAATGTGTCTTGAATTTCTGACCTTTTATTTTATTTCACCAAACTTGGTGAGTAGCCCAAGTCAGTGTTAAAGTTTTCAGTGATAAAATAAAATACAATAAAATAAAATGTGATAGCAATTGACAGTGCCTTCCATAACAACATGGAACTGTTCAGGTTTGAAGCATTAATGACAGTCACTCAAGTCACCTCACAGCGGGAATCCAAAGCAGAAGTTCAGATAGCTTCAATCTGAAAAGAGAAAATAATCTTCTGGATATGAGAGTTACTTGAGTTAAGTACTCTGATGCTAACCTAACACAAGAGACTGTTTTACAGACTTTCTGCTTGTTATTCAGACATATATAACTTGACAATACATGGCTATTATAGCGCTCATAAAATGCTCGTTATCACATTTCACATTTATATTATTTCACAAGCTATTCTTTCACCCAAGCAATATAACTTTTGAAGCTTCTCTTCAAATCTGTCAAAGATCTGTAGTCTAGGATTGTTCTTTCCCCTCCCACTCCTCTAAAGGTCATAAACTCACTAACCAAAAAATACATCAAAATACTTTTCTCCTGCCTCTTAAGGTGTGACACACAGCACATCATTGTAACCAGCTGATACTATATGGTTTTATTTTAAAGGGTAGCACTAGAAAAGAGCAAGGTGATAAAGAAGCCACTTATGAAATAACATTAATTTTTCTACTATTTTATTAGTTTCAAATGACTATGACAACGGATATAATAGTCTGAATTCATCCCTGCACAGGAGCTTAGCTTGGTACAAAGGGAGGCAAATGTCACTGGGGCTGTGAGATGCTGGTTCAGCTCCAGTGCAGTTAGAAAAGCCTGAGGACTACCCAAGTTTACATCTGGTGGCCTGAGCATTATGCAGATTTACATCTGGTAGCCTGATCCTATTGGGCCATTGAAACATCTGAGGCTAGCTGTTATACAAGGCACTGGTGAGACCTCACCTGGAATACTGTGTGCAGTTCTGGTCTCCCATGTTTAAGAAGGATGAATTCAAACTGGAACAGGTACAGAGAAGGGCTACTAGGATGATCCAAGGAATGGAAAACCTGTCTTATGAAAGGAGACTCAAGGAGCTTGGCTTGTTTAGCCTAACTGAAAGAAGGTTATGGGGAGATAATGATTGCTCTCTATAAATATATCAGAGGGATAAATACTGGAGAGGGAGAGGAATTATTTAAGCTCAGTACCAATGTGGCCACAAGAACAAATGGATATGAACTGGTCATTGGGAAGTTTAGACTTGAAATTAGATGAAGGTTTCTAACCATCAGAGGAATGAAGTTCTGGAATAGCCTTCCAAGGGAAGCAGTCGGGGCAAAAAACCTACCTGGCTTTAAAATTAAACTCGATAAGTTTATGGAAGAGATGGTATGACGGGATAACGTGATTTTCATAATTAACTGATCTTTAAATATTCATGGTAAATAGGCCCAATGGCCTGTGATGGGATGTTAGATGGGGTGGGATCTGAGTTACTACAGAAAATTCTTTCCTGGGTATCTGGCTGATGAATCTTCCCCATATGCTCAGGGTTTAGCTGATTGCCAAATCTGGGGTCGGGAAGGAATTTTCCTCCAGGGCAGATTGGAAGAGGCCCTGGAGATTTTTCGCCTTTCTCTGTAGGATGGGGCACGGGTCACTTGCTGGAGGATTCTCTGCTCCTTGAAGTCTTTAAACCATGATTTGAGGACTTCAAAAGCTCAGACATATGTGAGAGGTTTTTCACAGGAGTGGGTGGGTGAGATTCTGTGGCCTGCGTGGTGCAGGAGGTCAGACTAGATGATCATAATGGTCCCTTCTGACCTTAGTATCTATGAATCTATGTATGAACATACCTGACAATTATTCCTTTCCCGTAAGAGTGCATCCTACACATTCCTAAGCATAAGAATCATGTAGAGCCAGCTATACTGACAAGAGCTGGGCAAATAATGGCTTGCTCAGTTTGCTGGTAACTCCAGAAAAAATAAAGTTGAAGTTCTTTTGATTTCTAGCATTTTTTTTAACATTTTAAGTTAACAAATAACATTTTTAAATAAAATTGAAATGAAAACTTTAAATATTTACTTTCAAAAATATCAAAATTAAACTTTTATTTGACATGATTTTTTAAAATCTTTTTTTCTTATTTGGCAAAAATACACAAATTAATTAATATTTTTATGTTGCTGAATCTGCATTTTTTGCTAAAGAATGTTTCAGCTAAAAAAATTTGCCCAGCTCTACTGCTGACTCAACCCTTGCCAGGGCTTCTGCTACATCAGGGCAGTTACATACAAATAACTTTATTGCTCCTTTTTGCACAGAAGTTGGAATAAATGAAATGAGGAGCATCAATTAATTGGGACCCATAAAATATTTGTATTAAAATTAGGTATACAAAGGAGGGCTGACAAACGATTAAAAAATGTAATCCCGATTAATCACATGATTAATTGCACTGTTAAGCAATAATAGAATACCATTTATTTAAATGTTTTTGGATGTTTTCTACATTTTCAAATATATTGATTTCAATTACAACACTGAATACAAAGTGCACAGTGCTCACTTTATATTTGTTTTTGATTACAAATATCTGCACTGTAAAAAAGAAAAAAGAAATAGTATTTAAATTCACCTGATTCAAGTACTCTAATGCAATCTCTTTATCATGAAAGATGAACTTACAAATGCAGAATTATGCACAAAAACAACTGCATTCAAAGATAAACTGATGTAAAACTTTAGAGTCTACAAGTCCACTCAGTCCTACTTCTTGTTCAGCCAATCGCTCAGACAAACAAGTTTGTTTACATTTGCAAAAGATAATGCTTGTTTACAATGTCACCTGAAAGTGAGAACAGGCATTCTCATAGCACTGTTGTAGCCGGCATCACAAAATAATTACATGCCAGGAGTGCTAAAGATTCATATGTCCCTTCATGCTTCAACCACCATTCCAGAGGACATACATCCATCCTGATGATGGGTTCTACTTGATAACAATCAAAAGCAGTGCTATTTGATGCATGTTCATTTTCATCATCTGAGTCAGATGCCACCAGCAAAAGGTTGATTTTCATTTTTGGTGACTTAGGTTCTATAGTTTCCACATTGGAGTGTTGCTCTTTTAAGGTTTCTGAAAGCATGCTCCTCTCAGATTTTGGAAGGCACTTCAGATTGTTAATCTTGGGTCAAGTGCTCTAGCTATCTTTAGAATTCTCACATTGGTACTTTCTTTGCATTTTGTCAAATCTGTAGTAAAAGTGTTCTTAAAAGAACAATGTGTGCTGGGTCATCATCCGAGACTGCTGTAACATGAAATATATGGCAGAATGCAGGTAAAACACAGAGAAGGAGACATAACATTCTCCTCTGAGGAGTTCAGACACAAATTTAATTAATGCATCATTGTTTTAGTGAGTGTCATCAGCAGGAAGCATGTCCTCTGGAATGCTGTTCAAAGCATGAAGGGGTATATGAATGTTTAGAATATCTGGCACGGAAATACCTTGCAACACCAGCTACAAAAGTGCAATACAAATGCCTGTTCTTACTTTCATGTGGCACTGTAAATAAGGAGCAGGCAGCATTATCACCCATAAATATAAACAAATGTGTTTGTCTTAGCAATTGGCTAAACAAGAAATAGAATTGAGTGGACTTGTAGGCTCTGAAGTTTTATATTGTTTAGTTTTTTGAGTGCAGTTATGTAACAAAAACAATCTATATTTTTAAGTTGCACTTTCACAGTAAAGAGATGGCAAATATTTGTAATAAAAATAATATAAGGTGAGCACTGTACACTTTGTGTTCTGAGTTGTAACTGAAATCAATATATTGAAAATATAGAAAAACATCTAAAAATATTTAATAAATTTCAGTTGGTATTCTCTTACTGTTTAACTGTGTGCTTAAAATTGTGATTAATCATGATTAATTATTTTGAGTTAATCACATGAGTTATTGTGATTAATTGACAGTCCTAATACAAAGTTGAATAAAATTCAGTAATACCCTTGACTGATTGTCCTCAGCATTGTTTAGTTCAGTTAACAGGCTTTGTCATTTTTATATTCTTCACAGTTATGAAAAAAGCCTTGTATAGCAAACTTTACCTAATTTCCCTCTCCTTCGAGGTCTATTTCCCCAACGAACCCCTAAAATAAGAAGTCAATATATCTACTTTGAGTACTCAAATGGTATCTGAAGCACCTCAAAAATCTTCTAATGCATTTATCCTCACAAAAGCCCTTTGAGGTGTATATTATTCCCACTTAACTCATGAACAGTGACTTGGCTCAAGTTACAGAGAAAGTGTAGGCTAGGGATTGAACCCATGTCTCCCACAGCCAACAGTAAGGTCCAAATCACTGGTCTATCTATCCTTTCCCTATAAAGAACAAGGAAAGGTGTTTGTTCTCTTTATTTTTTAAAAAACTCGAAAAAGGACCAAATATATTAAACAAAACGAATAAAAAGACCAAAATAAACAAACTCACACGAGCTGCATCTAACCAGACAACACGTCAAAATACTTTCATGCAAAACTATTCTAAAATCTACATTCTTCACTTTGTGGAAGCACAAAAATACCTATTACAAAATGGCTTCCCAGCAACTGAACTACGTTTCCCAGAAAACCACAAGAACAGGTCAGGGTTCACACTAGCATTTCAGGTATAACAACCCCCAGCTTCCAACTGTGTTGTTACAAAGCGTTTGTAATCACAAAGGCATTCTGGGTAAGTTACAATCTTTCCAGCATCTAGCCTGACATATAAGCAAAGTAATGCTCAACTTTTAACAAAATAAGATACTTTTTAGCAATATGTAGTTCACCACTTCTTTCTGAGTCTCATTATGTAAGTCTAATTCAGGGGTGGCCAACCTGAGTCTCAGAATTTACCAATATACATTGCCAAAGAGCCACAATAATACATCAGCAGCCCCCCATCAGGTATCCCTCTGCTCCCAGTGCCTCCCACCCACCAGCAGTTCCACCAATCAGCACCTCCCTTTCCCTCCTCTTCAGCTGTTTCTGGTATGCAGGAGGAGTGAGGGCACAGCAGACTCAGGGTGGAGTGGGGGCAGGGCCTGTGGCAGAGCCAGGGGTTGAGCAGTGAGCACCCCCCGGCACATTGGATAGTTGGCGTCTGTAACTCCAGCCGGAGTTGGTGCCTATACAAGGAGCTGCATATTAACTTCTGAAGAGCTGCATGTGTCTCCGGAGCCACAGGTTGGCCACCCCTGCTCTAATCAGTCCCCTTTAAGTATTTACTTTTTCCCCAGAAATCATTCTTTTGAGCTCAAAAATCCGCTTAAAAGTAGAGGACTTTTAAACATCCCTTTTGCCCCACTACACTGTCTTCTCTCAGGGTAATTATTACCTTGACTTCATTAAAACAAAAGAAAAATGTGTTGTTCTCGAAAGGAGAAAAAGATACGCACGTCCCACAAATGTCCGTATACGGAGAGTGACTGGTGTTTTCTGCTTCGTGCATTTATACCTTTCTAACAATTCAGTTATTATGTTTATAACAAACCTTGAAACAGCATGAAATTCCAAGCTAGTCAGCTTCCCTTGTTCCCCTTAACCTCAGCTCCCGGTCTCTGAACCTTAGATATCTGTTTACATTAGTAATTTAGGGTATATGCAGTGGTTCTCAAACTTTTGTACTGGTGACCCCTTTCACGCAGCAAGCCTCTGAGTATGACCCCCTCTAATAAATTAAAAACACTTTTTGATATATTTAAAACCATTATAAATGCTGGAGGCAAAGCAGGGTTTGTGGTGGAGGCTGACAGCTCGTGAGCCCCCATATAATAACCTTGCGAACCCCTGAGGGGTCCTGACCCTCAGTTTGAGAACCCCTGGTGTATAGTAGTGAGAGCGTTGTAGTTCGGGGGTATGTCTACATTGCCATAAAACACCCATGTTAGCTGACTCAGGCTCCTGGGTGGGGCTATAAAAGTGCTGTAGCCTGGGCTTTGGGACACTGTGAGGGGAGGGTCTTAGAGTCAAAGATCCAACCCAAGCCTGAATGTCTTCTCTGAAATTTTATTGCCCCACAGCCTAATCCTTGCTAGCCTGCATCAGCAGACACAGGCCATCCACAGGTGTTTTACTGGAGTGGAGACATACCCTCTGTGATCTGACACTTGCTCTGCTGATTCTTGCTAGTAGCTTTTTAAAATCATTCAGGTTCCAGGGCTTTCCCAGCTCAGAAGTGCATCAGGTACAACATGTTATTCTGCCACAGAAAAGGTTGTGGAATTTGTAAACTGACCAGACATTACCAGTCTTACTATTTGCATATGAGGGGCTTTGGTGTTGTGGGGGAACTCCCGTTCCTTTGGGGGGGAAAAGGTCCCTATATTATTTTTTTCATTATTTTTTACAAACAGCAAACACAATTGCTTGTACATTTATGATTCAGGATTTATAGGGTATAAGGAAGAGTAGTATGAAAATGGAAGATAAGTCTATTTACTGTTTCATGAGAGAGTCCATTTTAGGTATCTATTTGCCTTTCAAATATTTGCTTGTCAATTATTGCTCAGAAGGTCATCTACTTCAAAAGTGTTTTTTTTTTTTAATGAGTGAAATCCAGGTTTATATTTTAGAAACACACATTTGTAGACATCAATAATAAAAAATAGTTTTGTTTTCACTAAATTTAATATAAACATTTTTTTCTATGCTGATCAGTGCCCCTGTTGGTACCAAATGACTGGGTCTTCAGATTCTTGGGAAATAAAAGTTTAAATATGCTATCCATTATGATGCATAAATTGTCTGAGATCTGAGTTATGGATGTGCTAATATGTAATAGAAAAAAGAGGAGATGCTTGGTGTATAGTCATGAGGTGTATTTAATACCCAGGTGTAATGTTTTATGGCAATAAGTTGAAGTAATATCTGTATAGGTAAAGATCTGCAACTGGTGTAAGTTATTACCAAAATGTAATTTTGTGTGCAGTCCTGATAGGTGTTCCCATCCCTCATCCAATAATGTTTTCCTGAAATCTTGCCAGCTTTTAAGGTCTGGTAAAGCAGAGTTCCAAGCTCTTATTGTTGGTTATTATTTAACATTTTTATGTTGGTTAAGGTTAAAAATAAATTACTTAAATTTAATTTCCTGTATAGTCTAGCGTGTCTCTGGAAAAAATAAGTGAGATGAAAAATGGTAGAAAAAAATCTATTTTAAGTCTCAAATGTGCAGACTGTAGAGATGAGGGGTAGAGGAGAACTTTTGGACTGGTTATGAACTGGTGTAACAAATGCGTGTCATGGCTTGTCATTAGTAATTGAACTTGGAGCCAAAAGAATGAGATAATGGAGTAACTCCTGGAGCTGGTAACTTCTATCCTGTGTGAACCATCCAAAAAGGGAGATGAATAAAACATGCTTAGCAAGATTTTGCAAATGAACATAGTTGGAAGGTTCTGGCTTCCAACTAATTGTTGCTTATCCGATCAGAGAGAGGGTTGAATGATATTTCCCCCAAAATTAGAGCACTGTGTCACTATGAAAGTAGGCAAAAATATATATCAATTGCTTGAACAGTCATTGCTGCTTGGGAAATTAAAAGATTAGGTAAAGAACACTACAGCACATTTAAAGTTGATGAAACAAAATAACATTTTACACAACACATACTTAACCAATAGAACTCATTGCCACTAGTTAGCATTGCGGCCCAGAGTTTATTAGAATTAAACAAAACAAAACAAAAACTATTTATACTTATATTAGGAATATCCACAGTTTCAATAGATAGGAAAAAGGCAGGGCAGGAAGGAAAACCCTTATCCTTCAATGCATAACCATTAATTGACAGGGATTAGGAAGAAACTTTCCTTATAGATTGGTTATTTCCTGTGTGGTTCCTTGCACATTCCTCTGATGTACCTGGTATTAGCCACAGTAAGAGAAAGAAAATGGACTAGCAGTCTGATCCAGTAAGGCATTTCCTATGTTCTAGTCAGGCTTTTCAAATTCTTGCTGAAGGAAATAACAGAATAAATGGCTTTTGTACTGGAGGTAGCACCTGCTGTGTTCCTGAGGTTCAGTATTAGAAATAAGCCATTAATTATAACCATCTGCCACATGGCACATTGCCCATGGAACTGAAGCAAGCAGGCCAATAATAGAGTTAAATTGCCAGAATATCACATTAGTCTCATTATTGTTTCTACTTTTCATCTGATTACTGTTTCCTCTCCACATTCAGTCCCTGCCGTATCTGCATTATTGGGCACAGTCTTGGCCCATTCAACCTGATGAGCATGACTAAACATCATCTATGTGAAGGGTTTTCAAACTTCATTGCACTGTGACCCCCTTTTGACAACAAAAAATACTACATGAACCCAGGAGGGGGAGCCAAACTGAAAGCCTGAGCTGCTCCCTCCTGGTTGGGAGAGCCAAAGCTTAAGCCCAAGGGCTTCGGCCCCAGACGGGGGTTGAGGGCCTGTAACCTGAGCCCTGCCACCCAGCAGTGAAGCCCTAGGGCTTCGGCTTCAGCCCTGGGCAGTGGGGCTCGGGCTTTGGCCCTGGGCCCCAGCAAATGTAATGCCAGGCTTGGCAACCCCAATAAAATAGGGGTCAAACCCACTGATTGAGAACTGCTGATCTGTCTTGATACACTTCTATTAATACACACTTTGCTTTGGTACTAGCAGTGGCTATGACATCTTAGCTGTGGTTCCCTTGAAAATCATGAAGTAAGAAGGCTTGGGTTTGACCAAAAACCTCCACAGAATACAATCACTCTTTCCTTGTGTCATAAATATAAAGGGAAGGGTAACCACCTTTAAATCCCTCCTGGCCAGAGGAAAAACCCTTTCACCTGTAAAGGGTTAAGAAGCTAGGATAACCTCGCTGGCACCTGACCAAAATGACCAATGAGGAGATAAGATACTTTCAAAGCTGGAGGGGAGAGAAACAAAGGTTTTCTCTGTCTGTGTGATGTTTTTGCCAGGAACAGAAAAGGAATGGAGTCTTAGAATTTAGTAAGTAATCTAGCTAGATATGCATTAGATTCTGTTTTGTTTAAATGGCTGATAAAATAAGGTTTGCTGAATGGAATGTATATTCCTGTTTTTGTGTCTTTTTGTAACTTAAGGTTTTGCCTAGAGAGATTCTCTATGTTTTGAATCTGATTACCCTGTAAGGTATTTACCATCCTGATTTTACAGAGGTGATTCTTTTACTTTTTCTTCAATTAAAATTCTTCTTTTAAGAATCTGATTGCTTTTTCATTGTTCTTAAGATTCAAGGGTTTGGGTCTGTGTTCACCGATGCAAATTGGTGAGGATTTTTATCAAGCCTTCCCCAGGAAAGGGGGTGTAGGGTTTGGGAGGATTTTGGGGGGAAAGACATTTCCAAGTGGGCTCTTTCCCTGTTATATATTTGTTAGACACTTGGTGGTGGCAGCAATAAAGTCCAAGGGCAAAAGGTAAAATAGTTTGTACCTTGGGGAAGTTTTAACCTAAGCTGGTAAAAATAAGCTTAGGGTGTTTTTCATGCAAGTCCCCACATCTGTACCCTAGAGTTCAGAGTGGGGAAGGAACCTTGACACCTTGGAAGGCTGTTTATGTGGTAGTGAACCAATTCTCTAGCAGGGTGTTGTTGATGAGGACCCTGTGGTGTAGGGGATGCTATGTTTCATGGAAAATTGAGCAACCAATGCTGACCTCTTTCTTCATATCATAGAATCCTAGACCCCAAGGTCAGAAGGGACAACTGTGATCATCTAGTCTGACCTCCTATATAACACAGACCACAGAATTTTCCCCAAAATAATTCCTAGTGCATATCTTTTAGAAAATAATAATCTGATCTTAATTTTAGAATTGCCGGTGATGGAGAATTCACCACAATCTTTGGTAAATCATTCCGATGATTATTTACCCTCACTATTAAAAGAATAGGCTTTATAGTAATATAAGATATGATTGAGGTATTTTACATGTGATTCACTTCATTTTGTATGGAAGCAGTACATTTTGTAGTGGTGTTATTTTTTACTTTGGGAGTATTATTAGGTTGGCTATTTTAACCAAGCCAGCTTCGTACTGTTCAGATTGTGTGCACAGATCACCTCAGACCCTTTTCCTCCTTCTCACAATGGTACTTCATAGTTGTCAAGGTTCCTCCCCCACTCTGAACTCTAGGGTACAGATGTGGGGACCTGCATGAAAAACCTCCTAAGCTTATCTTTACCAGCTTAGGTCAAAACTTCCCCAAGGTACAAAATATTCCACCCTTTGTCCTTGGATTGGCCACTACCACCACCAAACTAATACTGGTTACTGGGGAAGAGCTGTTTGGACGCGTCTTTCCCCCCAAAATACTTCCCAAAACCTTGCACCCCACTTCCTGGACAAGGTTTGGTAAAAAGCCTCACCAATTTGCCTAGGTGACTACAGACCCAAACCCTTGGATCTGAGAACAATGAAAAAGCATTCAGTTTTCTTACAAGAAGACTTTTAATAAAAATAGAAGTAAATAGAAATAAAGAAATCCCCCCTGTAAAATCAGGATGGTAGATATCTTACAGGGTAATTAGATTCAAAAACATAGAGAACCCCTCTAGGCAAAACCTTAAGTTACAAAAAAGATACACAGACAGAAATAGTTATTCTATTCAGCACAATTCTTTTCTCAGCCATTTAAAGAAATCATAATCTAACACATACCTAGCTAGATTACTTACTAAAAGTTCTAAGACTCCATTCCTGGTCTATCCCCGGCAGAAACCAGCATATAGACAGACACACAGACCCTTTGTTTCTCTCCCTCCTCCCAGCTTTTGAAGGTATCTTGTCTCCTCATTGGTCATTTTGGTCAGGTGCCAGCGAGGTTACCTTTAGCTTCTTAACCCTTTACAGGTGAGAGGAGATTTCCTCTGGCCAGGAGGGATTTCAAAGGGGTTTACCCTTCCCTTTATATTTATGACAATAGCAATGGAACAAAAGTATAAGTACAATTTCAGAGCAGAGTGATTTAACCCAAAATCTTTGTTTCCAAAGGATGTATATTTATGTTTGTGCCTATGCATGTGTGCATCCAAATTTAGATTTTTTATGTATATTTCATTTGCAATTCCATGAATATTAGAAAATAGTTTCAGTATCATTATGAAAAAATGAGTTCTTAAAATATAGAGAAATATTTGGAGCTCATAAATGAGCTCATTTATGTGAAGAAGTTGTTTCCAGTCAACCCTTCACTCATTAGCGAGAATATCATGAAACCCTTACTCGCACTGAGTAGTAGCACCTTATTCCTCAAGTAGTGCCATTAATTTTATTGGGGCTACTTAAGGAGGAAGGAGCTACTGAGTAGAAGTAAGGATATCACGCTCTGGTCCTATGCTTGTCATAGGGTCCTACATTAAATGTTAGATCTCTGCATGATTCAGAAGTGATATAACTCACACACATTTCATAGAAAAAATAAGCAAGATTTGATACTACAGTTTTACAAGACTATACTTTTACTACAAGATTTCATTCAAAAACAAGTTCAATAGAAAACATCAAAATCATCAATGTCATTTTCATTGTCTGATAAACTTCCTCCCATGCTCTATTCTAAAAGGAAGAGTTCCAACAAAATAGATATATTTTGCACTAATCTGGAGAAAATACATAGCATTACATGCTAGCAGAAAATTCTTGGAATGTTATCTCTGATAAGTTTTTTTGTCTAGTCCTCCCCTGACTCCCATTTGCAGCACAGGATCCAATTTGTATTTCAATGTGCACATTTACACCCTAGAAAACATAAGCTTTCTCTGCATCCAGATGCATCCTTGTATACTTACATATCAAAATGTTCAGATGGTTTTCTATCATAGACTCATAGGGTTAAAAGGGACCACAAGGGTTATCTAGTCTAGTAATAGAGTTAACAAACTGCATTTGAAAAGGTAGACTTGGAATTTGGTGACAGGACATCAAATTCCTTTATTCATTCCTATATTGACCTCATGAGCAAAGCCACATTAGCTGCTTTACTAGATAGCCTGTGCTGACATTTCCCCCTTATTCAAAAGGGCTTCCCAAACAGTGTTTCAAATTCAACTTCCACTTTCCTGCTTAAGATATGCTCCATGAACCTATTCAAGCCTCAGCAATTCTGCAGTTCACTGAATTAGAAAGGCAGAATATATCTGCAATATTTTCTGTTGACATATTGTGAGAATGCTCTTTTTAGCCATATTTTATTGAGTGGTGGATTGTCCAGGACATACTGCTTCAGGAAAGCTTTCTAAAATGTCCCTTAAGATCTCAAAATGTGAATACTCATAGATCATAGGTATATCTTCAGCTGACCTTCACCCAGTATTTTGTGTTTCATAAAGGATTGGGGAAGTTCATTACTGGGAATCAGTGTTCAATCAGATTCCCATCAGTGTTGTTGGAGAGGTCCATTGATGGTTTTATTTTCAGTTTTACAATACGTATACACACTAGGTCCACAGGCCTAAATCCCAGTATTTAACCTTCAAAGACAGAGAAATCAATTACTTTGGGGTTCTGACAATCAGGGCCCGGACACTCCAGTAGGAGAACAGAAGGTTTAAAGACCCAAAATGTACAGTTAAACAAACAGATTGCATACAATGTTATTGCATTATAAAATATATATTGAATGGGGTCTTTTAGGAAGGCTTGTAATGTTCTGAATTTTTTGGTCATTCTGATATATATACTGTGGTTATGAATGTATGCATTTCAGTATACATGGAAAACGGTTCTCATAATATGTGCTGCAAACTTGAGCTCCACCTCACAGCAAGGTGGTGAGCAATGAAGCAGGTAGGGGCAGCTTCCAAGCCAGTTGTTTGCACAAAGCCAACTTCAAGTAATTTTCCATTGTCAAACACAGGAAAAGACAATGATGGACCATTAGAGTTAATGAAAAGATATTGAGACGACTGAAAACAGAAAAGAACATCCCATCTCCCAAGTCAGGAAGGTGTTTCCACGCTCTGACTAACCATTAGTCTCCATGGTCAAAGAGTGGGGAAGGAAAAAGCCTTCTAATAGCAGCCTTAGGACTGTGGGTTTTTACCCAGAACTTGGGGAACAGCCGTGAGGTGAGAGGTATCCATGAACACTGAGTCCCTCCTTTGGCCAGGGGGTATACTGGGTAACAGTTTTAAGGCAATAGATAAGTCTTATTACAAAGAGGGGATTTTATCAAACATGAAAGCATGAAGCCTGAGTTTGCATCTTTATATTTATGTTCTTTGTAACTTGTGTATGTTTGCCTTCTCTTATTATTTCATATTTGAATCTATGCTTTTTCTATTAAAAAAACCTTTTTTTTGTTTGTTCGTTTATTTTATCACAAGCCGGACTCTGGTGTGCAAACTGTGTGGCGTGTGTTTGCCAAAATAAGCTGGCAACTGAGGGTCTGCTCTCACACCTTTGGGGGTGATGAACCAAATGGGGAAAAATCAAGGTGTCTGGTAGTTAAAGATTTGGGGAGGACGTATTTGGGAAGAATTGGGACAAGAAGGGCTGTTGGTGTCACCCTGCAAAGAGTAACTGGGCTGGTGAGAACCAGGGTGAGACCTTAGGCTTGTGAGCTAGATGCTGGTGTCACAGGTCTGAACCATAACTGCACAGCACAAAGGCTCTCAAGGTTACAGGGCAGGTGCTGACAGGACCCCTTACTCATCTGGGTGATCCCTAAAACATCACAGGGGTCTTTTAATTAAAACATTTAAAATGATTAGGGGGATGGAATAGCTTCCATATCAGGAGAGATTAAAAAGACTCGGACTAGAAAAGAGATGACTAAGGTGGGATATGATAGAGGTCTATAAAATCACGAATAGCTGGGAGAATGCGAATAAAAAAGTGTTATATACCCTTTCACATAACACAAGAACCTGGGGTCACCTGATGAAATTGATAGATAGCAGGTGTAAAACTAAGATAAGGAAGTACACAGTCACAAAATACACAGTCAGCCTCTGGCACTTGTTGCCAGGAGATGTTGTGAAGGCCAAAAGTACAATGGGTTCAAAAGAGAATTAGGGAAAACTCATGGAGGATAGGTCCATCAATGACTATTAGCCAAGATGGTCAGGGACACAACCCCATGCTCTGGATGTCCCTAACCCTCTAACTGCCAGAAGCTAGGACTGAGAGGCAGGGGATGTATTACTCAGTAATTGCCCTGTTCTGTTCATTTGCTCTGAAGCTTCGGGAACTGGCCAGTGTTGGAAGACAGGATACTGGGCTAGGTGGACCATTGTCTGACCCAATATGACCATTCTTATGTTCTTATAACAGTTCCGTGCTTTGTCTGGAAAGTATATTCCCCATAGAATTTTTCATGAGAATGAGGGTTTGCCGCTTAGAACCTGGCCAGCATTTTCCGTCCTCCCATTGTAGAGCAGTTTACCTTAGAAGTAGCTGAGTTTCAGTGATGATTTATGTGAAGTAGTTGTAAAACCCTTTGGGATGAAAGGCTATATACTAAAATTAAAATGGTATTACTGTATATTCCTGTAAACTCCCCTATTGAGTATTGTAGAACTCCAACTTGAGTGACAAAAAACATGTCAAGCTTTCCCTTATATACCACTCTTTCATTTTCAATTAACACTTAGATTAAAAGATTCATAGATATCAAGGTCAGAAGGGACAATTATGACCATCTAGTCCGACCTCCTTCACAACGCAGGCCACAGAATCTCACCCACCCACTTCTGCAAAAAACCTCTCACCTATGTCTGAGCTATTGAAGTCCTCAAATCATGGTTTAAAGACTTCAAGGAGCACATTTGTCTGTCTATAACACAATAGTGAAATCAGTGATCAACGGGTCAACTATAATCTAGAGAAAGGAAGAAAACTTTGGATGATGAGTAAAGTGATCACTTTCTGGTTTCTTTACTGAAACCAGATATGTGTATGTATGTTCTGCATTTTCTCATTCTCCGGTATACAATCCCACCTTATTCTCCCTTCCCTCTACTGATTGTAGTTTTCAGACTTCAGTTCTTACCTGCTATGTTCAGCACTACTATATGGTAAATACAAGATGATTATTAAATTCATATTAGAAAATAAAAAAAAAACCTACAGACATGTGGATCTGAAATAAAACCCTGGATCTGAACATTCCAAGCATTGGGAAATCCAGAATGGGATATGGATCCAAACTTCTCAGTTTGAGTTCATTTGTAACCAGAGCTAATGTACTTAAACATGAAGAGGTACAATAATTACGTTTCTTTATGTTAGCCACTTAAAAATTGTTAGTGTTTTGAAAAAGTAAGAGTTGAGAGGTGTCTTCCAGGCAAAATGAACACAATGGTGAATGCTAATTTTATAAACTTTACATAATCAGTAAAGCCCTTGGAAGATTAGTTATTTGTCCCCACATCTCTCAGGGAGATTGTTTCACTTACATAGGTTTCTCTACCATAAATATGTTTCTTGTAACTATTTACAATAATATTATCTTGGGGAAATAAAGGATTCTGTATCTATTCCTCTTCTACTTTTGAGCATGCTACAATTGATTATTAATAGTTTGAATTAATTCTTATTTCTCATCAGCAGGTTCCCTTGTCTCTCATACTGAGTCTCTTCAGTATAATACCATCTGATGTTGTCACTAAACCACCAGCATCAGGTTTCCCTAGCAACAGAGGAGCTCTCCCTGTCTCACTGTCTGCATCTGAAATTCAGAACAAAAACAGTTAATTTGTCATGAACCCTGGAAAGACAAGACGAAATTAAGTTTGATACCCTCTATATCCGGAAACAAAATGGTAAGTTACAGCTAAAGTTTGAAATAATTGAAGTATAGAGATGTCTTTTACTTATGGATATACATGAATGCCAGATGGTGACCTGTTGTATTTATCGCAGATTAGATAGATAAAGGCTAGGCCTTATGTTAGCCTGCACATGTTCTAACAAGTTTACCTGCAGTGAAACAGGTTGCAGGGCTTTTAGTGTTGCATTTAAAAAAAAAAATTAGCAAGCTTAGTTGTATTTGATTCTAATTTGTTACAGGATAGCTATTTCCAAGATTTTACCTGTAACCTCAAAGGTCAGTGTTTTCAAACTGTTGTCTCTTTCCAGGCTGACAACTGACAAATAATAAGTAAGCAATATTCAGTGAAAAATGGTTTAAGTATTAGTGATCACAGAAATAGTCATATTTGTCTGAAAGTATATGATGCCAAGTAAATGGTGTCATTATAAATAAGCAGAATCACCATGTGGTTTTATATATAGTGGCTCTCAAAAGTAGTATTTCTAAATCTATTTTAAAAAATAGAATTTTGCTACAGAAAAAGATCATAAAGTGGAATTTGTTCTTTTTGAATGAATTCTTCATAAATATGATTGAATACAGCATTCTTTTCACTGAGCAATTCTGATCAATGCTACTCATGAAAGTAATTATATGCACTGAAATAGAACAGTTGTAGTTAGGGGATGGGATAACTGCATGGTTTAAGAAGCCATGAGACTATCTTTATGCCTTTGTACATTGGTTCCCCCACTTGCCCTTCATATTTTGTTTATTTACTGATAATTTAAGTAATGCAGGAGGGAGGGAAGAATAAAATACCATTTTCATATCATAAAACACGTTTTCCTTCTTTGTCAAAATACACCTTTCCATTTTCTTAGGAGAATAGGGTACAACTGAGAAGCAGACAGAGATACTGTAGCAATCATTAGGATGGCCTTTCCCATAGCCAGTATCTTTAGCCTTTTGTGCAGTTCCATAAGGAGTCTTCTAGTTGCATTTAATCATTTCTCACTAGAAATTATGTGCACTGTGTATTATATTTTTAATTAACTGTAAAAGCTATGGTTAGTAACTACTGTAATTTCTAATTATATTTTTGAATGATTTGTTTGTTGCTACTGGTAATTAGGATGAAGCCTCTAAGGAACTTGACACAGACAGTATGTCCATTTAATTACATGTTAAACCTCTTTTCTAAGTAATCAGAGAGGATTATCAAAACCATGTCACAGGGCCTTTTTAAAGTTACATCTCTTGGTGTGAGACTCTCTTCAGAGGAGAACACAGTAGTAAGTAGATAATTCTGTCATTTATGATCATATTTATTAATGGATATTTATAAATCTTTTAAAGGTAATATTTTAATATATGATTTCTGGAAATGTTATCCTGTATTTAAATAATAAATATGGAGGGAGATAAATATTGGGCTGGGGAAACACACGGGGGAAGATGTACATGGAGTGTAGTACATTACACAACAGATGTCAAACCCTATCTGGCTCTAACATACCTGTGCAGTGGAGTAAGGGAGTCAGACCCACACCCCCTGCACAGGTTCATGCACATAGAGGAGGCAGAGGGAGTAGAGATTGCATACCTGGTATTCCTCCCCATAAGCAGATGGACAGGGAGTGGGCAAATTAGCAATTCATGCAAAAAGAAATTAATGAAAGGAAACAGTTTATTTGGAGATTCCCCAAATTGTCCCACTAATGTGCTTCAGGCCTGACCTAGAGATACCAATAGAGGGAGGGAGGGAAGATGGTCTAGTGGATAAGGCACTGGACTTAGACAAAGGATACCTGTGTTCAACACTTCTGTGACTACAGCCATTTAATCTACTGTGTGCATCAGTTTTCCATCTGTAAAATGGGGTAGTACTTCCCTACTTGACATGAGTGTTATGAAGATAAAATCTATCAGTGACAGTGAGGTGCTCAGATAATATGGTGAGGAGGGCTCATTGAGTCTTCGGCCTTTCAGCTAAGGCTGAAAATTCATTCCGTTTGTGCTGGTGGGCTTTGTAATATGGGCGTGCATCTACTAGGAACTCAACTGAGACCACCAAACTCATTTACCTAGGCCTTTCATGAATATACATCCAAATAATTTCTGTCTCAGAAATTAATTCTGATTCTTACATGGTGACTTTATTTTGGGGTTTTGAAAATAGATTTTGTCCATAAAATGTGGCCAGAGGGATAAGGTTTATTATACAGTTAACAGGGTGACAGACACTGACTGTGATAGATGCAGTGATATGATGATTTCATGTCTGCAATAATATATGTTAGTTACTGATGCCATATCCTAAATTTGGTGGTTCATGATCCATTCTCCCATTCTCCTTTCACCAATCATAAGAACGGCCATTAGTGGGTCAGACCAAAGGTCCATCAAGCCCAGTATCCTGTCCTCTGACAGTGGCCAACGGCAGGTGCCCCAAAGGGAATGAACAGACAGGTTATCATCAAGTGATCCATGTCCTGTCACCCAATCCCAGCTTCTGGCAAACAGAGGCTAGGGACACCATTCCTGCCCATCCTGGCAAATAGCCATATCAGTTCTAGAGCTCCACACTATTGAAACTTGCTCACCTAAACAAAATTCATAAAAATATTAACTTAATTGGATTTTCCAGTCTAAAAAAACTGATTGAAAGAGATGCTTATGATAAAAAGAAGTAAAATGTATACTGGCAGATTCTTCTATACTCCATTGCAAGTATTCAATCATTTTTCTTTACAATCAGTCTGATAAGGTTAACAGATCAAATGAGCAGATGATCAATGTGAGAGCCATTGTGAAACTGCCTCTGCAAATGGAATGCAAGATTAGATTGCAGCCTGTCACTCAAAGCACTGACGACCAAGTGTATATTGTAATGCATGCCTTAGACAAAACTTGTTGTAAAAGTCACCTTGATCTTAAGATGCATTTAACATGAATTTCACATTAAAGTGTGAAAGATATTTAAGGTTAATAAAGATTTTCAAGGTACATGATGAAGATGCTGTTAATAGCTATAAATATCCTTTGAACATTGATTTTCTGGATCAGTCCAATTATTGCAGCAATTATAAATCATAATAATTATTTGTTAAATCAAAAAAGACAAAGATTCATTTTTCTATAAACTGTATTCATTGATGCTGGCTGTAAAATATCTTGGCAGCCTTTAAATTTTCAAAGTGCTATTAAGCATGTAGGTTTTTTTTTCTCTTCTTGGTTTTCCAACTTTGTATAACCCCCCCAAACCTAGTTATGACTTCAGGAATCTCCTTCTTGAAGGGAATAGCTGCCACAGCTTTAGGTCATTCAAACATGTATGTGAGTAATGTGATTGCAGTGGCACTACTCACAAAAGTAGAGTTCCTCATACGAGTAAGTGCTGACAGGATCAGGCCCTTACCCTTTCATTTAGATAAGCTACCTCACTGTTTCATTAGACATTTCCAGGAAAACAAGACGATAAATGATTTTGACAAAAAGTACATGGCATTTAGTATATGTGCAATGTTGTATAGATTTGATTTGTGTGTGTGTGTGTGCTCACCACAAACAGATCCTTTCATGGGAAAAATCGATGAGACTAACTGACATTGTTTGGGTTATTGGGATTATTTGATCAGAACATATACAGTGTGAAAAGCATTAACATTTGTACTCCTTACAAAATGGATTAGTTGCCTGAGCACAGGATAGGAAACCAAGGATTATATTCTTAATTCCAGTCTTGGATCTGTCCCTGAATCTGTTTGTTGGTTTGGACAACTCCCTTAGCACTAGATTGTGGCTTTTCAGTCACAGCCATGAACTGAGGTTCTGTATGGTGCCACAATATCCCAGAGGAGAGCCAGAGCCATTTTGCCTTAAAGGTAGAATGCCTCCCCAAACTTCTGGTGTGCGGGGAATGCAGAAGCTACTACACCCACTTTATAGGCTGCAGCTTACTCCCCTCTGTACAACTAATATGATCTGCTGCATGTGGAGATGGCTGTCCCTCTCACCCTGTCTGTTGTGACATGCCTGCCCTGGAGAATACCTCAATAGCAGCCCTGAATGCCCCACAGTGCAGTGGCTGTAATTCTGATTCGCCGCTCAGCAGCCTCACCAGGAGGGAATGAGACTCCTTAATACCTTCCCTGAAACTGTGCACTATGTCGGAGCCAACCAGATTTTAGCCCTTAGCCTCTTTGCCTTGTTTTTTTCAGCCTGCAAAATGGGACTAATACTTAACTACCTATCTGACCAGGTCATTGTGGGTATTCATTAATTCACTGTTTGTGAAGTGCTTTGAATTTAAAAAATCTCTCAATAATTTTATTTTCTCAATCTGTCATGGTTACGCTTCTGTGATCGGCAAAATCATCTTGTCAGGCATATAAACATGACACCACAGTAAATATTATCAAAATATTATAACAGTTTCCATTTTAATAACTTTTCATGTTATTAACTCTATAGTATGTCTTTGAAAGCGCTTGTTATTAACTCCATGTCAAAATAAATGACTGTGATTCATCATCCAAATGACATACCAAACTCGATAGACTTCAAAAAATGGAGTTTCTAAAACAAGTATATTTACTTTAAAAATCCTTTAATATTTTCATCTTAAAACCCCCTCTAAAATCAATTTTAAGTTAACTAACATTGAAATAAGGATTTTCCCTCTATCTACAGCATTGGTAAGACCTATACAAGAATACTGTTTCCAGTTCTGGTGTCCTCATTTTAAAACGGATGTTGAAAAATTGGAGAGGACTCATTTTATATAAGATAAGCATTCCTCTAAACCAGAGGTGGGCCACATCCAGCCTGCGGGACCGTTCTGCCCAGGCCCTGAGCTCCCAGCCAGGGAGACTAGCCCCTGGCCCTTCCCCACTGTCCTCCCTCCCTTGCTGCCATGCAGGCAGCGTGGCTTGCACCCGCCCACCTCCCAGGCTTTGCAATAAGCCTGTCCTGCTGCTCTGAGAGGCATGGTAAGGGGGCAGGGGGACGGGGGGTAGATAAGGGGCAGGAGGTCCCAGGGGACAGTCAGGGGACAGGGGACAGTTGGATGCAGCAGAGGTTCGGGGAGGCAGTCAGGAGACAGGGAGCACGGGAGGTTGGATAGGGGGTGGGGGGTTGGGGGATCCTGGGAGGGGGGACAGGGAGAAGGGGGGGTTGGATAGGTGGTGGGTCCTGGGGGGCAGTTAGGGACGGGAGTCCCAGGAGGGGGCAGTCAGGGGACAAGGAGTGGGGGGAGATTGGATGGGTCAGGGGTTCCAGGGGGCCTGTCAGGGGGTGGCGGTGTGGATAGGGGTCAGGGGACGGGGGGGTGGGGGGGTTTGGATAGGGGCCGAGGGTCCTGGGGGGGCGGTTAGGGGCAGGGGGTCATGGGAGGGGGCGGTCATGGGACAAGGAGTGGGGGAGGGTTGGATGGGTCGGGGGTTCTGAGGATGGCAGTCAGGGGGTGGGAAGTGGGAGGGGGAGGATAGGAGGTGGGGGCCAGGCTGTTTGCGGAGGCACACCCTTCCCTACCCGGCCATCCATACTGTTTTGCAACCCTGATGTGGCCCTTGAGCCAGAAAGTTTGCCCACCCCTCCTCTAAACTGCTTGTACTGTATGGTATCAAACCAATAAAGCATTTAAGCCCATGCTTAACTTTTAAGTATATGAGTAGTCAAGAGGACTATTCACATGCTTAGGTGCTTTGCTGGATCAGATTCTAAATGTCCAAGTCAAACTTTACAGCTATTTTATACCAGCAAAAGGCTTATTTTATATATCTATGTATATCTGCGTTGTGGTGGCATTTCACAAGGGAAAAAATGCTGGCCAGAAAACCAAAGTCATCTCATTTATGTGTGTACTGAATGCCTTAGGATAGTATTGTCCAAATATTGAATAAATGTCATCTGTATTTGGCAAAAGTCAAATAAAGTAATACATAAAAGTCACCAGTATTACATGTGATCATTTATTGCATCAAAATATCAGTAATAAAATCCAGCACTCTTAAATAACTTTATAGCCTCTCCATACTGAGCATATGAGTTGTCATAAATATAAAGGGAAGGGTAACAACCTTCCTGTATACAGTGCTATAAAATCCCTCCTGGCTAGAGGCAGAAAATCCTTTTGACTGTAAAGGGTTAAGAAGCTCAGGTAACTTGGCTGGCACCTGACCAAAAGGACCAATAAGGGGACAAGATACTTTCAAATCTGGGGGAGGGGGAGGTTTTGGTCTGTCTGTTCTGTGTGCTTGCAGGACACAGATCAAGGAAGCACGCAATCCAACTCCATTAGAATTAGTCAGTACTAGCAAGGGAATGTGTTAGCTTATTTTTGTTTTGGCTTGTGATTTTCTCCGTGCTGAGAGGAAGGTGTATTCCTGGTTTTTTTTTTTTGTAACTTTAAAGTTTGGCCCAGATGGAAATCCTCTGTGTTTTTGAATCTGATTGCCCTGTAGGATTCTCTTCTATTCTAATTTTGCAGAGGTGCTTCTTTTACCTTTTTTCTTTATAATTAAGTTATGTTTCTTTTAGAATCTGATTGGGTTTTTTTTTAGTGTCCTAAAAAAACCCCAAGGTTGGCCTGTGCTCATCTTGTTTATTCTCAAGCCTCCCCAGGGAAGGGGGTGTGAGGGTGTGGGGGGATATTAGGGGGCAGTAGGAACTCCAAGTGGTCCTTTCCCTGAGTTTGTCTAAATCACTTGGTGGTGGCAGCGTTACCTAATCCAAGGTACAAGGAAGAATTTGTGCCTTGGGGAGTTTTTAACCTAAGCTGGTGGAAATAAGCTTAGGGGGTCTCTCATGCGGGTCCCCATGTCTGTACCCTAGAGTTCACAGTGGAGAGGGAACCCTGACATGAGTTAAATAAAATGTTCCTAGTATAGGGCCCAATTCTGCCCCTTTATTCAAGATGAAAACGTACAGTAGTCTCTTACTCCAGAAATAGTTCCATTGAAACTAGTAAGACCACGTGCATAGTAAGGTCTCTGAATAAGAACAGCAGAATTGGTTCATACTTCAAGAACACCATAATGAAAATGCATTGTAAACGGAACACGTACTTTTGATTAAGCAACTGTACTGTAATGTTAGCATTCTCATCAGAATTAATGGTTATTTACCATTTCATATAAAGAGATGTTGGCAGTTAGATTTTTTCTGAATTGAATTGCTTTTTTCTCTTCAGAATTATTACTTTTTCCTATAAAAATATAAAACTAGGCTAACACATTATGGAGAGATTAAAGACTGTAATTTGAGTGCTCTTTTGCTTATACTGTTGAGGTAGATTGTTAAGAAAATAAAGTCAATATGATGATATTCAGATCTGCCTTTTATACCCATAGCTGGCTGATAGAAACAATATTCTCACACTTAGAGCATGCCTACCTGGAGACTTAGCGTGCAGCAAGCTAGGGTGTAAATATACAGTGCACCAGCTTGCCACTATGTCAAAGCTCACGACAGAAGGCTTTACTGTAGAGTAGCAGAATCCACACAGCCACTTAGTGCATGACAAGCTGGTGCGCCGTAGATATAAATAGGACTACATTAGTGTGAACTTAGGATCTTTAAGTTTGTGCCTGCAGAGTCTACACAAACGAATTACAGCACAGCAATTTCGTGCACACTGTTATTCACTTCCCACTTAGCCCAAACTGTGGGGGAACAATAGAAACAGCACCCAGAGACTCCCCACCCTTTTGTTGTATTCATCTCGCTTTGTTAACTATTGTGATTAAAATAGAGATAGAGGATGTATGTGGATGGATGCTTGGTGTGGATAATAACTGAATGATCGGGGAGGTACCAGCCTAAGAATGCAGTGTCCATCGGCTGAAGAAGGCGTCAAGTGGAAATAACCAGAGGACCCCCAGAGGGCAGACTGGAATCCACCCAACAGCCTTAAGAATGGGAGGACCAAAGAACAAGATAACATCTGGCAGCACGGAGCCATCAGGAATGTGCTATCCGCTGCTTGATTCAGCAACAGCGTGATGAAGCAATTCCCATAGACTGGCATAGGAAGAAATTCCTATAAAAATGGACCCTAGAAAGTGAGAACTTTGGGGTTTGATTCTGCAAATCAACTTCCAGGAGCATCAGATGTGCATCTGACAAGGCCCTGCTCCCTCCTCATGTCCAGGCCACCTGGCCAGTGGCTTGGCCTGAGCAACTCTAAGGCTGGTAACTATGATAACAACCTTGCAGAATCTGTGTGTGTATATGAATGAATGTGTGAATAAATATGAGATTGAATGGAATGTTATAGCTATAACTAACTGCTTACTATGATTCTTTCTGTATTCACAATAAATGTGGTATTTTGCCTCTTCCCCTTTAATAAGATCCTGCTGGTTTTTATTTTATTGGTATAACAGCAACACAATCAGAATTGGCCCTGAGAAAGTAGAGAAAAGTGTTTGAATCTATAATGCAGCAGCTAGCATGTGGAGGTAGAGGAATCTCCTCCTAATTCCTTGGTTTTAAATAATTATATGAAAAAAATCAGAATTTTGGATAGAAAACACCAAATACCTCTTCCAAGCTGAGACAGTTCTATCATCTACTCTCTTTTTACTGTCCCGTATTTTTTTTTATATATATAATTTCCCCACCAGTACCTGAAAAACAGCAAAGACCTTTACTCCATGGATAGTCATGTTAAAAATGGAAAAATCCAATTAAGTCATCTTGTCCATTTTGCTAAATGTGTCTTACTATATCATATTGATATGTGATGTGACAGCAATTTGGAGTGGATAGGATTTCCAAACATTAAGGTTGTATTATAATTAAAACAGGTCCAGACCCACCAAAGCTTGAGAGCTGCCCCAAATCTGTGTACTACAAAATACTCAGGGTTCTTGAACAAATGCCTTTTTTCCACTCTGGTCAGTTTCTTCCCACTCAGACTAGCAAAACCTTCTCTTTCCTCACACACAGCATAGACAGTCACTCTTGATAGAAAATGCTTTCATACCCTGCCTCCGGGAACTCAATTCTTGAATACAGAGGTCCAGGTGGTTAATATATCTTGCCTTTCAACAACAAATGTTGAGGGGTGGGGAAAAAAGCTGGAGACATATTGCTGCCTTCCCCTGGCCTGCTGCCTTCCTCTGGGAGTGGACCAGAGGAATGCAGCAGTAATGTGCCACCACAGCAAAATGGCACCTCCACTGGTCTCACAGACACTGACTTGCTCTGTAGCTGCTCATTTCCTTATGCAATTTAGTGAGTATGAAATCTGAGCAGGAGTTCTAGTCCACTAAAATTGAGAGGTGACCAGTCCATTGAGGAAGAGAAGCCTAAAGACTTAATGTGTGCTAACATCCAGGAGAAACCAGGATGAAGAAGTACTGAGGAGGAGCAAGTTCATGTGAGAAAATGCTGGAGAAGGAGGGGAAAGTGAAAGAGAGAAGGAGTAGCAACCTTCCAGACACGTGTACCTTTGAAAATATCCCTCTTCATTGACTTTGTGTCATGAGTCCCAGTCAGCAGTGTTCTAAGCAATATCATGTTCTCAGGGAGGGCCCAACAGTCAGTGAGTGTTAGGTATCTAACTGCTATTTGTGCCTTTGAAAATGTCCTGCTAAGATGGAAAGTTCTCATTCACTTTGTGTGAAAACGTTTCTCCTGAATGCAAGACTTTTCTTCACTGCTCAATGACAGGGCCAGCCATAGGTGTTCTGTCACTCGATGGAAAACGTTTTTGCCACACCCGAAATGGCCGAGCAAACAAACTAACAAACCTTGATATGGTCCCCCCTCCCCTGCCACCAGATGTTGATATGATGCCTCTGGAAGTTGGCACTCTGGGGAACCACCCTGATTGCCTGCCACCAAGGCCAGCTCTGCCTAACAACTTCAGGTTTTGACCCTCTGTATATATCAAATTAATTTCAAGTGTTTTGTTTGTTTTTAATTTTGTAATTTTAAATAATGTCATGACTGAGTGAAAAACCAGACACTTGTGGGAGGGATTACTCATCTCATTAGCATTTCTCTCTCTCTTTCCTAAGCAGTGTTACAAGAATAACTCTCTATGTTCACTTTATGTAAAGATCTAATGGCACATTTTGCATTGGCATTTTGACATTTTGCAAATCATGCAATCGTAACTCACATATGACATTTCTGACTGTTATATGTGAGTTAACAATACATGCTTGTTCTTTTATACATAAATGATGTATTGCTGAAAGCCAGTAGTTATTTATACTCATGTAAACATAAAAAGAGGCACTCTTAGGACATCTCATCATTAAAATGTTTATGTATGTCTTTATCGTTATGCAACCACACGGATGAATCACTTTCTGTAACAATGTGTCCATATTTTCCCCACTTGTCACCTAAGAAATAAATTATTTTCACTCATAATTTCAGGTTTTGCATCTATGCAGGTTGGGTCTGTGCAGTGAAAATTAAATGGTGATTTATGATATGGAGATGGAAAAGTGCTGGGGCATTATGACCTTGGCACACTAGTGAATTATTCACAGATTTTAGGACTAGATGCACAGGACAATAATAATGTTTTTCACTTTAGAAGCTTAAAGGTTACTCATGGAGATAACTAATGCTTCTGAGTCCAGCTCTTAAATAATTTTAAAAAAGTATAGTGTCTATTCTTCACTTATGTTGAATAATCTTACATTATAAGTTATTTATATTTTATCTTCAAATTGCAATTTTAAAATTTCTGTAGCCTTCTATCTATCTATAGTGCTTACAATGGTAATAGGGGCCATATGTCTGAATGCCTCACAATCTTCCCAGTGAGGTACGGAGGTACTATTATCCCAATTTTACATATTGGGTCTGGAGGCCCAGAGAAACACAGGATCACATGGGAAGTGTATGGTAGAGCAGGGCATTGACCTGGTGTCTCCCAAGTCTCAGGTTAGCACCTTAACAGTGGATCATCCTTCCTCTCTAGAGTGGGAGTATTTATGATTTATCATATCATTGACTTAAAGGGTCTGATTTATCATTTTGTTACATCAGTGTTGTACTGGTAAAATTCCATAGATTTCAGTGGCATTACTCTGGCATAAAACAGAAATAAAACAGTGGTGAATCTGGACCAGAGTATTTGGTAAACTTAACCCATCAGTTTTAATGGTCTCCAAACGATAAAAAACCAACGTGAGAAACCTAGCTAATAATAATGCTCATTTCCGAATATTACACAATTTAAAAGCCTATGCCTGCAACATAAAGGAGATTTGATATGCCAATTAATGTCTTTGATTTGCTGAAGTTTTGCTTTCCAGACTGATATAATACCATGGTGTATTATTCAGAGATTAGTCACTAGACTTCATTTAGTAAATTCTACTGATTCCTTAATTTGCAGATTGATTTGTGTTGCTTGCTGCAGTAATTGCTGAACATATAAATGTCAAAAGAACAGGACTTTCAACTTTGGATAGTGAAGACTGTGGTCAGGTTTAAGGTATCACCTTGCAATGGTGCAACAGAGAAAAGTGTGGCACACAGCAACTGTTAAAGAGCAAAAACAAACTACTTAGGACTCGGAGGCTGAGGCAAAGGGAACGTCTAACTTTTGATCCTATTACATAAATTATTTTCATCTAAATATAAAAGGGAAGGATTTTGCCAAGTCTCTCAGTTTTGCCAAGCTCTACTTTTCATCTCTACTCCCTTCCTTGCTTTACTAAATTAAAGGGCTGACTTTTTTTCCTTGCCTGTTAATTAATTTGCATAAGTAGCAGCCTTTATCACTTACAGTACAATCTCTGCATGATGATTCACTATGCTGAAGGAAGTGTAGATCCGTTTTCTATTTTTGTGACTGATAGTGTCCAAGCAGTCACCTCTCTTATGGCATTTGAAAAGGACAGCGGATGACAATATCAAGATTAGGAGAATAGGTTTAATTTTGTACCCTATTAAATCCTAGCTATAATCTTTGTTACAAGAAAAGATTCATGTTCTACAATTTCCCTTTCTCATTATAATCATTGTCATAAGAATGAGATTCAGTGTTTAATTGGCTAGAGTAATTTATGCAGTATAACTGGGTTCTAAACTATTGTAACCGTAGTAGCATTTTACTCATGTTTTTGATTATTTTAGTACTGACATTTCTACTATTTTATCAGCAGACAGGCTGATCAATCTCAGCCTATCAAAATATACAATATTGAAAGGATCCAGATAACACTTTTGACTCTCTACTCCCCACCATCACCCACAAAATGATAATGTACAGTGGAATATTGTGCATTCTTAGCCTCCAGTCAAGAGCAAATCAATGTCATCAGGTATTGAATCACAGCAGGACAGATGTCTGATGCAGCAAACAATAGTGCCATCCTGAAGTCCCTATACATGAAGCCAGCTGCAGAGTGATATTTTAAGACTGCACATTGGAAATTTTTAAAATTAAATAAACTCTTAATCAAAACAGGGAACTACATTTAATGAATAGCAAGCTCTGCATTCTCATTGCACTAAGGCCACTTTATGCTGCCAGAAATATAAAGGCACACTTACAGAGCAGTGGGTGCTGGTGTTGGGGAATTGGTTATTGGCTGTATTCCCAACATAAAACCTATAGTTTTGTTCTGTATTTTTAACCCACTTTTCAGTGTGTTCCACATCTTCCTATGTGCCTAATCCACACAGGAGATAAATCTGCTACAGGTAAGAGATAGGGAACTTAATCGTTTAGCTCAAGCTGTTGAGCTTTGTGATTTAACTCTGGACGTCCCAATTCCAATTCCTGATCATGAGCAAAATGGCAGTCATTTCATATTCTTTTTAGACAACCTATGCTGGGTACAAGGATTATTGACACTAGTAGTTACAGAAGAACTCTGCCTTTCCTCTTGCTGAAGATGAAGCACTCTGTGGTTCAGTGATGATAGTGCCTGGGGTGGTTAGCCTTTGAGACCCTATCCACTCAAGAGTATGTTGGGGTGGCTTCTGAGACTATCCACTCAGTAGCCTCGAGGAGCTTATTTACTCTGTTTCCAAGAACACAGCTCAACTCTTAACTTGTCACTGAGGTTTCTCTTTTGGCATACAAACAAACTACACATGAGTTGATTATGCTCAAGTGTAGGGGGTGAGTACAGGACATACTACACATTCAAAGTTACACAGAAGCTCCCTTCCTTTATATACATTATACATGATATTACATTTATTATACATTGTATTACATGTTTTGGGATTGGCTTGGTCACTTTGCAGGAACCAATTCCAGTACAGCATGGTCTGTCCATGTGTTGCCCATGTTCAACTTTACTCTTTATGTCATCTTTATGCTCCTGACTTCTCTTGTCCATTGTTATTTTGTTCTTAGTAAATGGTTTTCTCAGCTTCCCCCGCCCATCTTAACTAGCTCCAACATTTTGTCTTTTAGTTTACTGACCCATATACTTATCTTAGCACAAACATTCTATTTTAAGCCTGATGATTTATTTCCTTTCTAATCCTATCTTCCAAGAAATGAGGTTTCACCCATGTTTAATTACTCAGGTTGAATGAGGCCTACAGTGCTGTGGGTATAGAAAAGGAAGGGCGGGGGGGGGTCTAATACTAGAAAGGAGGGGTAGGCATCTATGGATCAGGAATGATCTCTTTGGATAGCTCTTGCTGGGGGAAGCATTCATTTATGTGCTGGTTTGTATATTGACCTGAATGCACTGAGGTGATTGTATAGGAACTGGAGATATTTGGGAGCATGTCATGCCTTGACCAATTCATGTACCTGTGTCCACTAGTAGAGCATTTTGATAGACCTGGTCTATCTCCTCTCCTGCCCCTCCCTCCACCTTTGGACACTTACCCAGGCTTTTGTGTTTGGACTCATATTCTGGATCTGTGTGCTTTTAAAATCCCCTAGATCTGGGTAGGCCCCAGATACCCGCCCTTTCTTTGGCCACTTGGCTCTTTCTCTGGGCATAGACTGTCTGTCTGATACCCCTTCTCAGAAGTGGGATGCTGTGCTCAAGCTGATCTAAGCTGCAAGACCAGTGTTGAACCCTTCAAGACTCCACAGTAGCTTATGCATACCTTTCCCAGAGTCCAATCCTCAGGTGTACTCTGGAATATAGTTTACCTCTTCAGGGACATATGATAGTTGACCCAAATGGACAGACTATGCTGAGAGATTTTTAAACCAAATCATGGTTTACTCATAGATAGTACAAGAGATACACAGATCTGGGCAAAACAATAAAATACTTGTATGCTATCTCTTGCCTCAGTTTCTTCACAACTCTTGAGTGTTATTTGGGTTTTGGTCAGTGTCTTTGCAGAATTCCAAGTCTCCTCTCCTCGGCATTATGCCTCTAGCTCAGGCTTCTCATCTGAATCATGCAGTCACCTCTATGACTTTTGCAACCAGATTCCTTCAGCTGTGGCTTGTGGAATCCAACAATTCCTTCTCTTTCAGAAAACACGCCCCTTTGTCTCTGTCTTGAAATTCTCAGACTCTATGTTTAAAGGCCTGTTCTGTCTTTATTCCTCTTTTGGGAGTGCATTGGGGATAGGATGGTAATCACAGCATAAAAGGATCGGTGGGTGAGAGAAGACAAGCAAAAGCAAAAACGGATATTTATTCTTGGTACTTCAAGAACCTTTGAGGAAAAATTCCAAATTCATCCATAATCTCTTATTTCAATTGAACTGGATTTGATGGTCTTGCCAGATATATGAAGTGCCAGTTGAATATAAAAATTACATTTCAATTGCAATTGAAGTAAGTTTTCTTTGAAAAAGTGGATAATTTATTTGAAGGATATGAAACATGAAGCATTGAACTGGTGTGGTGCTTAAAACACCCTAAGTCAAGCCTCTTGATCTTCTTTTCTTTTCCTTTATACTTTCAGAGTTACAGTTCTCTTTTGTGGAAAACCTATAGTGCTATATTGAAGATAATGGTTCAGTTAGGAACATTATTAAGATTTCAAATCCCAAGGAAATGATGCCTTAGGTGTAGAATAAAGCATATAAGAGAGGGAAAGACTCTGAGATTAATTTAAAATTGCAGTGAACATCAGTTAAGGTTTCTAAAATTTCATATTCTGACTACAGTCTTTCTTAAACTAGCAGATTAATGAGCCAGGCTTTATTCTCATTAAATTCTTTGTTGTGAGAACGTATCCGAATTATATGCCTCATAAGTCATGTGAAATAAGAGAGGATTCTGCATTGCTTCTGCTTTTCAATATTTTGTTTTGTGTCATAGCTACAGCTGCCCTAAACTTGCAGAAGAAGGGTTAGATTGGTTAGCCAACCAGCACTCAGAATAAGAAAAAGATCATAGTATATTGACTCTTGTTATTTTCTGAGCATTTCTGTGAATTATAGAAGATCAAAGTTTCACATTAATGCATAGTTGTGACAAATATAAGAATAGGAAATGGCACAAATTTTACATTTGTTACCTTCTGGAAAATGCAGTCTTCTGAACCAATTTAGGTGATGAATGGGAAGGGAAGGAAAACAGGCTTAAGAGCTGCTTGTGACCTCAAAGAGATGATCAGGAAATGAGAATTTTTTTTCCTCTTTAAAAACTTTTTGATTAAAACTATTTTTATTGACATTTTGGATTAATTTTTTTAGGGGCGGGATCGGAAAGTGAGAGAGATTCATCAAATAAAGAAATAAAATCTAAAATTTTCAACAAAAATAATCTTTTTTGTTTTGTTTTTGATTTTTTGCAACAAATTCCATTTTGCTGAAAAGTTTTTATTTATTTATTTATTTATTTGGTGGGTGTACATTGTGATGGAACATTTTAAACTGGCACTTCTTTAGTACAACATTCAATAATATTGTTCTCTTCAAGCAGACTCTTCTGATCAGATGGGATAATGAAAGTGTAGACCATACACATGTACATGAAATAAGAAAAATAATCATTTTTCACAGTTTTTAAAGGTTTTTGTAAATTCTAGTCCAGTGTTTGGTTCTTATATAAATATTAAGGAAATATGCATAAAAATTAATTTTCTTTTAATATTAGACAATAATCTGTGTGGTCCAGCTGCCTACAGTTAACCAAGGTATCTATCTTTTTAGTTGTGCAGCGTGCAGAAATTGCAGTACACAATTCCTTAAAGCCCCCAGGCATTTCTGTGAATGCCAGAAGTAGCATAATCCAGTGACCTACTCTGTAGTTCATTGGTTTCCTGCTATGACAAAGTAATGTGTCAATAAGCACTTCTATTAAGAGTTTCTGGTCCACCAAAAAAGTACTAGGTGTTTAGCAATGACATCAATATTTAAAGACTAACATCAGGAACTAGGGGAGAACACAGCAGTGAATTGTTTGTGAGAGGAAAGCTTTACAAGTTGCTAAAAGAAGCTAATAGATCCTCAGTGGAATGAGTGGAAAAATCACTCCAACCTAGGGCAGGATTAACCAGCTGGCAAGTATATCTGTGCCTACTGTCCCTGGCTCAAGTTCATGTGATGACATCACAATGATCTCCTTACTTAGTCTTCAAGAAGCAGACTGCTTCATGAAAAAAATGTGCTCCTCAAGAAATTAATGGACCAGGTGCCACCTCCTTCCCATAATACAGAACAATCACTCCAGCTTAGGTAAGCAATGGGTGCTTTGTCTCTGTTTGGGTGGGCCAGTGAAACAGAGAACACCTCAGCCTGGAGTTTACTCTTTGGATGGGCTAGAAAGCCTAAAACCTCTTTCTTCACTTGTCATGGACCAAACTGAGGCCTCCCTCCTTCCTTACTTCATTCTTTCAGTGGGCCCAGGCAGAGGAGGTCTGAAGCCCATTGTTACATTGGTTTATCTTCAGTGAACAGGCCATAGAGAAGGGAGCTAGTTTCCTGAGCCCATGTACATTGCTGCATAGCAAGAAGTCAGTGATGAGGCTTCTTGTGCAAGCATGAAGGTGAAGTGCTGAGTTGCTACTTCCAACAACTTGCAATTAATATGCACAGGGGTGGCTTGTTAGTCACCTCCAGCTCTCAATTATCTGGCATTGTTTCTCACACAGACTTGATTTCCTGTAACACCGGGGCCTTTCTCTGGGGGCAGAGCTGTCCTTAAGATCTGTGGGACTCAATTCTGCTAGGTGGAAAAGGGAGGATGGAAATCAGGCCCTGGATTACCTGCCCCTCAACTATCCAGGTCTCTCTGATACAGCTACTCAATGGCTGTGGAAAGGGAACCATAGGTCTTTTTGTTCTGTGTTTGTACAGCACCTTGCCCAGTGGAGCCCTGGTCCATGACTAGGGCACCTAGGTACTATGGTAATGCAAATCATAAATAACTAGAGAGCTACACACTTTGCTTCTGTTGAATGAGCCTTACACCCAGTGCAAGAGAGCAGCATTTAAAGCTGCTGTCTGTGATATGGGCAGGCAGCAGTAGGGGGGTGTCATAAAGATCCATTTGCCTGCAATGAGCAGGAGGTGTCATGGGGAGTGGTAATGGACATCAGGAGGGCAATGTCATGGGGGGTGATGGATACCCTAGGCCCTGCATGCAGAGCTTCTCTGTCTTTTAGCCTCCAGTTTCTTGTTAACCCTGGCTCCCACCCCTCAGCATCTGACCCGAGAAGTTCACACCAGAACACAGTCGCGTGCACACATGTGCACCTGCACACAGAGCCCTTCTTCCAGAGTCAATATTTGTGGAGATTGAGCTGACAGAGTGTTCATAATAAAGAGTTCCTCTCCAAGTCCGCATCCCTGTTTTCACTCCCAATCCCCATTCCCTCATTTCCGGCCCCTGCTTCCACATACACATCCAATTCTCCCCTCTAGTTCCCTGCTTCCCTCATCAACAACACTCCCATCTCTTTCCTCTGGGTTCCTGCTTCCCTCATCACAACTGCACTGTCATAAATATAAAGGGAAGGGTAAACCCCTTTGAAATCCCTCCTGGCCAGGGGAAAGCTCCTCTCACCTGTAAAGGGTTAAGAAGCTAAAGGTAACCTCGCTGGCACCTGACCAAAATGACCAATGAGGAGACAAGATACTTTCAAAAGCTGGGAGGAGGGAGAGAAACAAAGGGTCTGTGTGTCTGTCTATATGCTGGTCTTTGTCGGGGATAGACCAGGAATGGAGTCTTAGAACTTTTAGTAAGTAATCTAGCTAGGTATGTGTTAGATTATGATTTCTTTAAATGGCTGAGAAAAGAATTGTGCTGAATAGAATAACTATTTCTGTCGGTGTATCTTTTTTATAACTTAAGGTTTTACCTAGAGGGGTTCTCTATGTTTTTGAATCTAATTACCCTGTAAGATATCTACCATCCTGATTTTACAGGGGGAATTTCTTCATTTCTATTTACTTCTATTTTTATTAAAAGTCTTCTTGTAAGAAACTGAATGCTTTTTCATTGTTCTCAGATCCAAGGGTTTGGGTCTGTGGTCACCTATGCAAATTGGTGAGGCTTTTTATCCAACATTTCCCAGGAAAGGGGGGGGGGGTGCAAGTGTTGGGAGGATTGTTCATTGTTCTTAAGATCCAAGGGTCTGGGTCTGTAGTCACCTAGGCAAATTGGTGAGGCTTTTTACCAAACCTTGTCCAGGAAGTGGGGTGCAAGGTTTTGGGAAGTATTTTTGGGGGAAGGACGCGTCCAAACAGCTCTTCCCCAGTAACCAGTATTAGTTTGGTGGTGGTAGCGGCCAGTCCAAGGACAACGGGTGGAATATTTTGTACCTTGGGGAAGTTTTGACCTAAGCTGGTAAAGATAAGCTTAGGAGGTTTTTCATGCAGGTCCCCCCATCTGTACCCTAGAGTTCAGAGTGAGGGAGGAACCTTGACATGCACCATCTCTGTATGTCCCTGCTGCTTAGCCCCAACTCGAGAACCCCGCTTCCAGGCCCCCATACCCATGCTTCCTCCATCACTGCATCTCTGCATCACTATTGCTTCTCCATCCCCACTGCTTCTACTTTCTCCACCATACCTGCTTCTCCCCTTACAAACCATCCCTGTAAGGTTCTCTTCTTTCTGGTATAGGCTATAGAAAATCTCTACATGAGCAAGCTAAGCTGCTGCCTCTAATGTATATAGGCAGCAGAAGAGCGTACAATGAGGCAGTCTGTAGGTCTGGTTTCATGAGGCACCATGAGGCAGTCTGTAGGTCTGGTTTTCCTCCAAATCAGACATTTTTCCAGTTTTCACACAAGTAAGATACTGACCATTGGTGCTTGGAACAGTCCCTGAAAATGGTGGTGTTCAAAAGTAATCATGTTACTCACACAGACAGAGAAATGGCATGAAGCTGAGTGTAGGGCTTCACTGCCCTTGGCCAGTAATGATAGGCCCACCACATCTCGTTTTGGGGTTCTTCCTGCCACCCAAGCAGAAGGATTTCAGGAACAGCGAGCCATATGGCCAACCTCACATGCTTAGTTAGGTCCTAAAAATCATTAGATTAAAAATAGTAATAATACATTTGGGGTTCTTATTTCACTTATGGTTTCTCAGCTTGTAGTTACACTCACTTAATGTTTTCAAGCTGTTCTCTGAAACGGCATCAGGGCTAGAATTTTTTTTTTTTTTTAATGAAAGCTGAGAGTCTCTTTCAATTTCTTCATTCCAGCAATTTGAGCTTCAATAAAAACAGCCAATATTGTGAGACTAGTTATAAAATTGCAAGAGTTGACAATTTTGAGGAAACCTTGTGGGTCTTGGGAAAAGGTGTGAACAGGGAAGTAGGCTCCATGGTGCTGTTGGTTCCCCAATCTGTAGAGCAGTGTGTCTTTGGGGATACCATGCTCTACCCCTTCAAGCAAGTGTGTTCTGTCTTTGGGGTGCTGTCTTCCTATCTGTGCAATAGACTCTGTGGCTTAAGCCCTTCTTTCCTTGCATGTGGGGGTTGTCGTGCTGTCTGCAATGGCTCACAACTGTGAGTTCCAAACTCAGGTCAGATTGTCAGAAAACAGGGTAGATACCCCAAACAGGTGCTATGTTCTATAATTAGATTTCATCAAGCCAGTAACAAATAGGAATTCCTGGATCACTATATCAGTCTTACCATGGCACAAAAATCCCCTTGGGCTCTCCAGCCACTCTTGCAGCCCAGAAAAACTAGGCTTTGTGCTACTGGTCACTATACCAAATATCACATCGCATTTTGGACCCCACACTACAGAAAGGATGTGGACAAATTGGGGAGAGTCCAACAGAGGGCAATGAAAATTATTAGGGGGCTGGGGCACATGACTTATGAGAAGAGGCTGAGAGAACTGGGCGTATTTAGTCTGCGGAAGAGAAGAGTGAGGAGGGGATTTGATAGCAGCCTTCAACTACCTGAAGGAAGGTTCCAAAGAGGATGGAGCTAGGCTGTTCTCAGTGGTGGCAGATGACAGAACAAGGAGCAATGGTCTCAAGTTGCAATGGGGAAGGTCTAGGTTGGATGTTAGGAACAACTATTTCACTAGGAGTGTGGTGAAGCACTGGAATGGGTTACCTACTTACAGGTGATGGAATCTCCATCCTTGAAAAAGCCTTGGCTGGGATGATTTAGTTGGTGATGTTCCTGCTCTGAGCAACGGATTGGACTGGATGGCCTCCTAAGGTCTCCTCTAACCCTAATCTTCTTTGATTCTATGATTGTTATTCCCAAACCCAAAGGGTCAGTCACTTATCTGAAATCAATGGATACTCTCGATCTCACACTAAAGACAATGCTGGCAGCCAGTTTCTCTAGTAAACTAACTAGAGGTTTATTGGCTAAGAAAAGAAATGAGAGTTACTGAGAGGGTAAAGCAGGTAAAATACATTAACAGGTGAGTCAAAGTTTGTAAGTCCAAACTGATAGCAGAGATATAGCAATCTGCTAGTTTTCCATAAGTCTCTCAGGGTTACCCAAAATAAACTTTGGGCAACTCTGTCTTGCATCTGGAATGCTTCCCTGTGAATGTCCAAAAAGTTCAGAGATGCAGGATGATTCTCTTAAACCAGTATTTATAGATCCTGTTTATGGAAGACAAATTCCGTGGGTTTTGCAGACTGAGTCTGTGAATTTCCATTGTTGATCACAGTGACCATTGCTTTGAAGTTTACATTCCACTTCCTTTGCATTCACAAGTAGTTTAGTTACAGTGATATACATAATGTAATTGCCTGCCATTACATTACAATAGGGATAGATAAGTAAAAACAATACAAGTAACATTTCATTAGTTTTCATGCAGTTTACACATCAAACAATTTCTCAATTTAGCACTAAAACACTCTTTGATCTACAGTTATCTGATTACAGGGTATACATAAAGTAACATGATAGCAATCAACAAGTTATAGTTAAGACTAAGATTTTGTTATGATTATTTTTAGTAAAAGTCATGGACAGGTCACAGGCAATAAACAAAAATTCATGGAAGTCCATGACCTGTCCATAACTTTTACTAAAAATAATTGTGACAAAATGGGGACTGGGGGGGTCCAGCACCCACGCTGCTGCCACTCAAAGAGGCTGGGAGCTGCGGGGTCCCCCCGCCACCCATGGAGGCTGGGAGCGGTGTGGAGGCTCGGAGCTCTGGGGCTGGTGGCGAGGAGCTTTGGGGGTTGCCCGCTGCAGCTGGGAGCTCTGGGGGCCCCTCACTGCCTGTGGCAACTAGAGTTCTTGGACTGCCCACTGCAGCTGGCAGCTCCAGGGGCTGCCCGCAGTAGCTGGGAGCTCTGGGCCAGGCTGCTAAGAGCCGCAGCATCCCAGCATCCTCCCACCATGGCTCAGAGCCAAGGGGCTGTCAGGTGGAAGCTATGTCCTTTCTCCCCCCCCCACCCCGCAGATCTTCCCCACAGCTGCAGCAGCTGAAAGCTCTGGAAACCCTGTTGCCTGACAGCTCCAGCTGCAGCCCCTGGGCTGAAACAGAAAATGTCACGGATGTCTCTGAAAGTCACAAATTCCATGACTTCCATGACCTCCATGACATAATCGTAGCCTTAGTTACAGATAAGACAATTTACTTCACATTTTCTTTGAACTAAATTAACACGTTAGTACACTTAACATTTCTTTAATATTCAGACACAAGTGAATTGTCCTAAGACTCTGGCATGTACTGGCATCTGGCCTGTCACCATCACAAGGGTTGACTCAAGAGGCCTCAGACGGTGATGGAGCAAACTTGTACTGTGCCTAGTACTTCAGTGACTTTAATTCATACTAAGTCTAATGCATAGCAAAATGACCTTGTCTAATTGTTATATTAGTGAGAAGGTACTCCTTCCACATATAATAAGAAAAATTCTGTAGACTATTCTCCTGTAAGAAACAATCAGACTTACAACAATTTATTTCAGTTTGATCAATGTAGCCAGTGTAAATTGTAGAAACTAGAGATGAGTCTGTACTAGCAAAGCCTTTCCAGATACTGTAAAAACCTATGTATAAGTGATTGAGTATCCCAGCCCATTTGGAATCCAGAAAAACGCAGAGTTAGTTTATTTGGGTAATGCAACCATTTCCGATGTGGAGAATGAAATATTTGGACATCACATTTATAGCTTTTGTATTATTCTCCTGAATTTTTATATCACTTCTGTGCAGCTCAAGGGATGTCCTGAATTTACAGATCAGTCCAATAGCCACCAAACAATTGAGGAATCCATGGACATGAAATTTTCAGAGCCCTATGGATCAGCTCTGAATGTCTGTAGAGGGACCATGAACACATTTTATGTTGTCAAATCTACTTACCTGAGCTGATCAGAATTTTTTTTTTTCATAAGAGTGCATGGGTGTGGAATGAAATGGGGCATAATGACAAGGAGATGCACACCAAAGACATTAAAAACTGTGGCTAAAGTAACAGATACCTTCAGTCACCATGCCATTTTAGGGCTACAAGATTGCAGTCATAGCACTGTAATGAGAATGGATTTAGCTAGTGCCATTTCTCATTTTCATTACTGTCATTTTCTTGAGAATGGATTAATATTGTGCTATTTTGTATTCTCATGGCAATTTTTGTCACAAGAAAAGATTCATGCCTTGCCATCTTCTATTCTTGTTAATTTTTATCATGAAAACAGGACACCAAAATTGTAATGACCAATAGAGTACACAAAAGTCTGTAATCCTTTCACAGAACTGGAGACTTCAAAATGTTAAATGTTATGGGTTTTTATTGTTTGGCCATTTCACCTTTCTTTTCCGGGTGGTTACTGAAACTTTAACAGAGAAGTATAAGAATGGTCTGCCAATCAAAGCAAAGAAGATGAAAAAGGTTAGATAGTAAATGCTGCTACTCTGTTTTGTAGGATATATGAGGCATTTAATTTGTGATATCTATGGCAGAGTTTCAAACAAACAAACAAAAAAACCCAGGAAGCAGCACAACAAAATTCCATATAACAACTATGGAGCAGGATGGATATAGCACACTGTGACTACTTAGGATTATCCAAAAATGTATACTCAAGCTATCCTTAAATATGTTGAGTACCTAGGAATACTTCCTTAAATTATGTTGACAGCAGAAATAAGATGAGATGGATCACCTAAATGAGACCTTTACTATTTCAGTAGGGTTTTTCTTCTGATACGTGGTTCAGAAACCCACTTGTATTACCTGATCCATCTGGTGAATGGGTAGAAAAGTACTGTGATTCATAAAGCCCTCGATACCAACTGGTAACGGGTTATAAGAATATCCTGATCCTGGTATCCACATTGTGAGATTGCCGTGTGATATCTTAAATGAAAGCCAGGGTCACACTGCTCATGAATATTGTTGGGAATTGCCTATACAGATACTATGCAAGGAATTATGTATGTACACTGAAAATAAGCTTTAAAGTCTCTATCAGTGCGAGGTTGACAAAAGAGTTTTCTGTCAGAGAAAGTATGTTTATTTATCTGTCTCTTTGGCATGTAAATTAAGCATTGTTAAGTTAATACAAAGAGAATCATTTGCATACAAAGTTAATGGGTGGAGGAGGATGTGAAATCTCCAGGGAGACAGCATACTAGAGAATAAACCACAGAGGGTGATCCTGACTCTGGGGACAATGAACTTTGGGCATATAAGGAGAAGGCAAGAAGACATCCCTTTATTCGGCACCTTATATTCATGAAATCAGGATGTCTGGCTGCCTTGGTAGCCAAAAGACTTTGGGTGAGAAAAATGTATTGGACAAGAGGTTAGCCTGTTAAATTTAGTCTCTAGAAAGTGTGTTTAATTTTGTTTTGTATGTAACCTGTTTTCTATTATCCTTACTCACTGTCTCTTAAATCTTGAATTTTGGTTAATAAACTTATAGTTGTTTTCTCAGTGCTGTGGTATTAAATAAGACTCTGATCCTCAGTTGAATCATACAAGCTGGTGTATGCACTCTTACTTTGGAAACAGCAGATCTGGTATGTCTGTGCCTGTTCACTGGAGAAGGAGTGGCATACTATAGAGGAAAGCTTGGAAGGAGCTCAGGGACTGGGGTGCATTTACTGTTCACCTGAAAGGCAAAGTAAGGGCTAGCACAGGTCAAATAAGTTTGTTTGAGTGGCAAATAGGCTGGAGATGTTGGGGAGCTGACAACAAGTTAAGCACAAGGAAATCTTTCTTTTACTGGAGGCGGCGGGAGGTAGGGTAACAAGGTGACCCGCAGTCCTGGGTATTCTGAGAACCATTACAAATATTGAATATGATCTACCCTTTGAATCCAATTCTTTCTAATTCAAATCAGTGCAGTCCTAAACTCTGTGAAATGTATAGCCATTTATGTTCTGTGCTAAATACGTTGAGAGAGAGTCATTATGGAAACAAAAAAAAGGAGGACTTGTGGCACCTTAGAGACTAACCAATTTATTTGAGCATGAGCTTTCATGAGCTACAGCTCACTTCATCGGATGCATTCAGTGGAAAATACAGTGGGGAGATTTATATACACAGAGAACATGAAACAATGGGTGTTACCATACACACTGTAACGAGAGTGATCAGGTAAGGTGAGCTTTTACCAGCAGGAAAGCAGGGGCTGGGGTGGGGGGAACTTTTGTAGTTACAATCAAGGTGGGCCATTTCCAGCAGTTGACAAGAACATGTGAGGAACAGTGTGTGTGTGTATGGGGGGGGTAAATATGGGGAAATAGTTTTACTTTGTGTAATGACCCATCCACTCCCAGTCTCTATTCAAGCCTAAGTTAATTGTATCCAGTTTGCAAATTAATTCCAATTCAGCCGTCTCTCGTTGGAGTCTGTTTTTGAAGGTTTTTTTTGTTGAAGAATTGCCACTTTTAGGTCTGTAATCGAGTGACCAAAGAGACTGAAGTGTTCTCCGACTGGTTTTTAAATGTTATAATTCTTGACGTCTGCTTTGTGTCCATTTATTCTTTTACGTAGATACTGTCCAGTTTGGCCAATGTACACGGCAGAGGGGCATTGTGGCACATATCACATTGGTAGATGCGCAGGTGAATGAGCCTCTGCTAGTGTGGCTGATGTGATTAGGCCCTATGATGGTGTCCCCTGAATAGATATGTGGGCACAATTGGCAACGGGCTTTGTTGCAAGGATAGGTTCTTGGGTTAGTGGTTCTGTTGTGTGGTTGCTGGTGAGTATTTGCTTCAACTTGGACGGCCAGTCCTTGCTTATGGACAGTCCCCCAACCTGAAGCCAATACTCACCAGCAACCACACACCACACAACAGAACCACTAACCCAGGAACCAATCCTTGCAACAAAGCCTGTTGCCAGCTGTGTCCACATATCTATTCAGGGGACACCATCAGGGCCTAATCACATCAGCCACACTAGCAGAGGCTCATTCACCTGCGCATCTACCAATGTGATATGTGCCAGCAATGCCCCTCTGCCATGTACATTGGCCAAACTAGACAGTATCTACATAAAAGAATAAATGGACACAAATCAGACGTCAAGAATTATAACATTCAAAAACCAGTCAGAGAACACTTCAATCTCTTTGGTCACTCGATTACAGACCTGACAGTGGCAATTCTTCAACAAAAAAAACCTTCAAAAACAGACTCCAACGAGAGACTGCTGAATTGGAATTAATTTGCAAACTGGATACAATTAACTTAGGCTTGAATAGAGACTGGGAGTGGATGGGTTATTACACAAAGTAAAACTATTTCCCCATGCTTATTCCCCCTCCCCACCCCCCGCTATTCCTTACATGTTCTTGTCAGCTGCTGGAAATGGCCCACCTTGATTGTCACTACAAATGGTTTTCCCCATCCGCTTTCCTGCTGGTAATAGCTCACCTTACCTGATCACTCTTGTTACAGTGTGTATGGTAACACCCATTGTTTCATGTTCTCTGTGTATATAAATCTCCCCACTGTATTTTCCACTGAATGCATCCGATGAAGTGAGCTGTAGCTCAAGAAAGCTTATGCTCAAATAAATTGGTTAGTCTCTAAGGTGCCACAAGTCATCCTTTTCTTTTTGCGGATACAGACTAACACGGCTGATATTCTGAAACCTGTTATTATGGAAACAGTGCATTAGCAGGTGCCACAAGGTCTTTTCTTTGTTTCTTTCCAGATGAGTTGAAAAAATTGTGAAGGAAAATTTACAAAGGTTTCCATATTAACCTTTTTTCTTATTTCAACAGAGTCACTGTTTAAAATTATTGTCTGGATACAGCGAATTCTTTCCCAGAGGTCTGGCTTGTGGATCTTGCCCACATGATCAGGGTCTAAGTGTTTGTCATATTTGGGATCAGGAAGGAACTTTTCCCGAAATCAGATTGGCAGAGGTCCTAGAGGTTTTTCTCTTTTTTTCTTCAGCATGGGCTATGGGTCACATGCTGGTTTGAAGTAGAGTAAATGGGGAGTCTCTGTAACTTGAAGTCTTTAAATCAAGATTTCAGGACTTCCAAAGCTTAGTCAGAGGTTATGGGCCTATTATGGGAAAGGGTGGGTGAGGTTCTGTGGCCTGCAGTGTGTACGAGGTCAGACTAGACAATTATGATGGTTCCCCCTGGCCTTAAAGTCTAGTAGTCTGTTAATAAAAGGCAGCTCAGGATAGTCTTCTGAGTTGTCCACCAGCAGTGTACAGCTAATAGCTTGAACTCTCTAACAACATGATGAGAATGATATTTGAATCTTGGTAGCAGTTAAATACATAGCATACATATTTCCCTGTAGGTATAACTTTCCGGTAATGCACATACTGCTCCACCCTGAGTGCTTGCAATGCACTTTACCCCTGTTACCCATAGATGCCCTTCTAGGTGTTGCCTTCTTCCTATTGTCTTTCTGGTTTCTGGGCATCATACTGCACTTTTTTTATTTCTGGCATCATATTGCTATGCCTCTGGAATTCCATACAGTAACTTCCTTATTGCGATGTGGGATTCCTTTTATCATCTGAAGCAAATTTCAGTTGTTTACTTTGCACTCAGACAATTTAATAAAAGGAAATATCACTTGCACAAATCTACTTTTGGGATATTCACTCCCTTGGTACTCCCTAAAGAGCCAGTTAATCTTCACGTCATATATATGGCCCCTGGTTGATCTGAAATCCAATTAATGGGGAATAAACTCGTTTTCAAGACATCTGTTTATGTTTTATCACTTTTTATAGTTTTTAGCCTTAGCTTCCACTCCTCACTAGTTAGCAGCTACACTGTTATCAAGCATCCATTAGCAATAGAATCCTTTTTCCTGACTATGGATTATATTCTGATACCCTTATTAGTGTTGCGTAGAACTGTTCTCAGACCAGAAGTTCAATAGTTTTCATTGTCTTTTCAGTGGGATGGCTTGTAGAGTAAGGGGTATGAGAATCTGGCCCTATGACATTGTAGCTACTTTCTGCTCTATCTCACTGATACTGGCTTGATTCCTATATTTAAATAGTATAAAAATAATTTTTTGAGGAGTTAAAATATGGTCCAAATAGCTATCTTTTAAATCCTATAGCTGTCTACTAATTGCTGCCAGAGATACATTTTTTCATTATTTTAAATTAATTATCTCAGAATAAGTATAATATAATCCTACAGTAAATGAACAAGTCCAGTCTTCTGCAGAACAGCCAGGTCCCTGGTCCTTCTGTTGGTTGGATGTTCAGTCAATATCCTCAGGTTTATTTTCTTGTTTACACATGGAAGAGAACTTCAGGTGCAAAACAACCTTCTTAGACATACAGTCATTAGAACAAAAAGAAAAGGAGTACTTGTGGCACCTTAGAGACTAACCAATTTATTTGAGCATGAGCTTTCGTGAGCTACAGCTCACTTCATCAGATGCATACTGTAGCTCACGAAAGCTCATGCTCAAATAAAATGGTTAGTCTCTAAGGTGCAACAAGTACTCCTTTTCTTTTTGCGAATACAGACTAACACGGCTGTTACTCTGAAACCAGTCATTAGAATATTATTGGACGTCATATCTACTATCTCCAAGGCCCATAACTCAACAGGGTTTCAGTGGCTCCAGAATAAAGACTCACTCTGCAAACAATACCAGATAGTCTTCCCACCCAGGCTTAGTGCCATTGAAGTCAATGGTTGCTAAGTACTATGGGGGTCTGATCCAATGCTCACTGAACTCAGTTGAAGAACTCCTTTCACTTCAACAGGCCATGAATCAGGTTCTATGCTGTCTACTAAATAGTTGTGAGATCGCTCTTTTTTAAAAAAGGAGTTGGGAGGCTTTTTTTGCATTTAAAAGGTCTTCCCTTAAGACGGGCCAAGTTTTCATGACCCTTTATTTATAGTCCATTCTAGGCTTGTGAGAAAGAATTTCAGGTTTGTCTTGAAATGTGGAAAACTAGGAAAACAAATATTTTTGTCTCTCAGTTTAGATCAGTAACATGAGGAAAATATAAAATTCATTGTACAATATTATTAGTATTTTTATCCAATATGCAATAAACCTTATAAGTCCTCATAAAGCCTTTGTTGCTACGTAAGTATATATTGCAGTATTATTTATTAAGATATAGAGATTAAAATATATTTTAGAAATAAAGGGAAATATAATGTAGTGTTTCATTTGTTGAACAGAATAAGCTTTCCTTGCATTTTGGAGCCCTAAAACTCATTGACCTCTGAAGTATATTCTAATAAGAAGATTCAAGTCTGAGAAAGCAGAACCAGTCATTATCACAATGAATAAGTCCCCTATGTAGTATTCAATAGGCAAAAGGTTACATTAAGACACCTACTGTGTAAAGGGAACTGTCAAGTATTGATGTTTAAACTTTGATCACTCTTTATTGTGTCTAAAACTCTTAAAGTTTACATGTAATATCTCTTTCCTCACTAGTTCTGACCTTTCACATACATTCCATCAATCCATCACAATTTAGCAACCCACAGTGTTTCCTTGTTTGACAAAGGTAACTTCCTGTGTTTTCATTGATCCCCAGGGAGTTAAGGGAAAAGGTTTTATTAGTTAATTGAGCGGCTTCTGCTGGCTGGTTGGTTGTTCTGCATGAGCAAAACAATTGCAGGATTATGAATTAATGCTGCCAACTTGTGTTTTGGACACCTAAGGCCCAGACTTGCAGCCACTGGAAACTGTGCCAGAAGTTCCTGGTTATAATGGAAGTAGAACCAGAAACTCATACTGATGAGTTTTTAATCATTACTTTAAAAATGGTATTAGTTGGGATTTTTTTAGAAAGAATGAATAGATCTGAAAGTAATACAAAATTACAACTTCTTTGGACATATTTCCCTGATATTATTAATAATAAAAAGCTATACATTATTCCCTAAGTATAAAATCTAAAAACAGCATGTGTGTAACACAGAAAATCTCCTTCAAACAGCTGAAGAATGAATATGAAATTTCTTAAGAACAAAAAATATTTAGAATTTGAAGTGTGTTCCCAATAGATTATAATAGTTTTTAAAGTAGGTCAGACTTCAGGCTTCAAATTTTTGGCTGTGTTCCTGCTTTTTAAAAGCTAGAAAAGCCCTGAATTTTAGTTAATGGTGGTGGAAAATGTATTAATAATTGGGTTGTGCTGCATAATGCCATTATGACAGCTGGTAACTTAGTATGTGTATGCATAAAATAACATTAGCCCCTACAAATGATTTACCCTTGCAGCACTATAACTGACTATACATTTTTGTCTGTCTTTCCTTTACATGATGATTTTTGTACACATTTTACCATATGTGAAGGCTACAATGCAAGCAAGTCTATTTTCTTACAATGAGAATAAAATTTTAAAGAGAACATCAAATGTTCATCCTATTAGACAAGGTGCAACTTTGATGGGTCCAAAATCAGTGGAGACACTTTCTGGAGCTAGCACTGAGGCTGGCGAGATATCTTAACTGGGAGTAGCTGAGGCAGTGTTCCACATGTCCCTTCTCATTTCCTTTACATCACTTCTCTCCTAATGCCCTTTCACTGTGTGGGGATTCCTTCTTCCCTCTTCCTTCCCCACAGTGGGGAAGGAGAGGGAGAAAGTCAGATGCTGCATTTGAGGCCGGGGCTCCAGCACCTGTCCCACTCACAGCTGCTGCTGCCCTTAGATGGGGAGGGAGTAGTACTGGGGCCAGGTGATTGGCTCCCCTTGCAGTGGTGTCATGTTAAGGGGATTGTTACAGTTTCTGTTTAGACAGGATAGCCATTGTGGATTCCCTTTTTCAGCCCTACTCTTCCCAGCCTTAATCTAGTTGTCGTGATGCCAGGGACCTAGACTGATCATCAGTTTGGGCTTTGGAAGGGATTTTCCCCACAATGCAAAATTGGCAAACTGTGTGTTTTTTTTTCACCATCCACCTGGTACACAGGAGGTCTCGTTTAGGTTGCAACTGCTGCAAATATGACAGGTTCCAGTATGGTTGGTTGGTTAGAAAGTGTCCCACTGAGGACTCTGTAATCCAATGGGCTGCCTGTGCATAGATCCTGAGCGGAGCATTGCACAGTAAAGGGGTTTGCTTCTGTTTCCTGCAGAAAGTGGGTCCTCCTCATCTTGTCTTTCCTATCTCTAATGTAGAGGTGGAAAGCTGGTCTGAACTCTGGCTTCCAGTCTGGGCTCTTGGCAGTTCTTACAGTGCAGAATGGGAGCCTTCACACACGTCCTCTGGTTTATAGTCCACTGTGAACATTGATGCCACTTGAGATCCATACTGGAACAAATTGCTGGGTAGTTTTCAGGTAGTTTGAGGTAAGTGATAGAACTTAATAACATTGTGGCCTCCAAAGTTAATGATATGTCTGTGATTCATTGTTTCTATGTCTACATCAAGAAAAGCAATCAAAGACAAAGGCTGAACTTTGTTTTTCCTTTACATGTTTATGCCTGGGTATTATGTATTTTGTGATGCTGTGATGCTTCCCAGGGGGTACCCAGGGTTGTGAAGCACCTTGTTATTACCTGCCCTCAGTATGAGGAAACCTTGTCTGTGCCTGCTGGGGGCCAGCTCCCCAACTCCACCAGCCAGAGGCAACATAAGCACTCCCCTCTAGTCCTAGGCTGGCCCTGCTATCTCTTTAAAGATTAGCAATAGGCACACAGCAACCTCTGTGCCCTCCAAGCCTGTCCTTGGAGTATCTAGTTCCTATTCCATTGGACCCTCACAGTATTCACAGATTCACTGCTCCCAAAGGAACAATAGACCCCACTTTACCAGATATACCTTAGATCACTGGCTCCTTTTAACACACAGAACTTAGACATGTTTATAGTGAAAACAAACATAAGTTTATTTAACAAAGCATAGCAATTATAGTAATAGCAAGCAGAAGTATTGGAAACAGATAGTTATGTGTAAAATAAAAATTATAACATGCGTTCTAGAACCCAGAGTTATTTAACTTGATACTTTCTATGTCTTATAGAGCATTGCTCACCCAAAGTCTTTCCAGTGTTTTACAGCCAGGCTTGGCTGTGATAGTCAGTTCATGAGACAAGTCACACTGTCCCTTGCTTTCTCAGTGGAAGATGCTGTGTGTTTCTTTGCATTATTTGATACTCAGACTAATATTTTGATTTTGGGTAATCAACTACGCACTTCTGAAAATTTTTTTCTCTTGAAGATGTCAGTGTTACATGTGGTATTTAGGTTAGTATATAAATAAGCATCCATTGTAAGACGTACAATGGACAATACATACATGACCAAATGGAGAGAAGCATTTGCTACCTGCTTTTTGAAAAGGACACATCCGAGATATGTCACCTTCAGATGATCTGCCTTAACTCCCATACGTTAAGAACATACTTTTCAGTATAAATATATTATCTGTACATACATTTCACAGTTATTACGATTACCGGGGGCAACTGGCTCTCGGAAGTCATATGCCACCCTTTACTGAACTATTATGAATATAACCAATCCAGTGGATCCCTGTAAAACACTCTCTGTGCCAAACAAAAATATTAAAGTTTGGAGCTTAGTAGAGATTATCTGTTAGAAAGATATTCAATCTTGATTTAAAAAAAATAGTTGCCATTGGTGGAGAATCCACATTGACCTTTGGTAAGTTGTTCCAATGGTTTAATAACCATCACTGTTAAAAATATAAACCCTATTTCTATTCTGAATCACCTAATTTCAACTTCCAGCCATTGGATCATGTTTTATTTTTGTCCGCTCGACTGAAGAGTCCATTATCAAATATCTGCTCCCCATGTAGCTATTTAGACTGTAATCAAGTCACCCCTTAACTATCTCTGTGTTAAGTTAATAGATTAGGTTCCTTGAGTCTATCACTGTAAGGCATGTTTTCTAATCCTTTAATCAATCCCATGGCTCTTCTCTAAACTCTTTTCAATGTATCCACGTCCTTCTTAAACTTAAACACAATGGCCAACTTTCATGCGGTAAACAAGCACCCCGAATTTCACAATAAGTCAAAAATCAAGATAATCCCATTTGAAAAGAAAGCCAAAATAAGCCAATCCCTAAAAACCCCAACACTCTATGTAACTAGATCCCCTTGGCATGCAGTCTGGGACTGTGGTGGGCCTGCTATACACCCCTGAATCTCTCCCCACTTTGCCCCTGCTTGCCAGGAGCCAGTCAAAAAAAAAGAACAAGCTACAATAAGCAACAAGCTACAAGCCAAACAAGCAATAATCTACAAGCCAAAAACTAGCCAACAAGCAACTCACAAGCCAATTAAGCCAAAAACAAGCCCAATTTCTGCGTTTTTTCACAGGTTTGGTACGTCTACTGTGGACACCAAAACTGGACACAGTATTCCAACAGCAGTCACACCAGTGCCGAATGCAGAGGTAAAATAACCTCTTACTCCTACTAAAGATCCCCAGTTTATGCACCCAAGGATCATATTATCCCTTTTGGCCATAGTCCCACACTGGAAATTCACATGAACTGTAGTTGGGAAAAATAGAACAGTATAATTTATTGACCATTTCTGCCTTTTTGACATTATTGATATTTTTTTCATTTATATCATTACATTGGATCAATACCATTCTTAGGATTTTATTGTTTCTAATATACTTTTAAACTCCTTGTTATTGTCCTTATGCAAGCCACAGATTTCTCCTTGTGTCCCTTCGCTTCTCTTATCAATTTTCTACATGTCCTAGTGTGACAGGTTAGATCACAGAAACCCCCTTGGGATTGCCAACCCATGTGCTGAGATTACCTCTAAGCCCGTCTTCCCTGGCAACTTGGGAGTTCAGAACCTTGCCTGGTTGTGCCAGACACACGAGCCTGCTACAAACACAGACCCAGGTCTGAACCACGTCCTCCACAAACTGCAGGCTTAACTGAAACAGCTTAAGAAGTGTTCCTGTCTCCAACACTCAGGTACCAGTTCCCAATGGGGTCCAAACTCCAAATAAATCCATTTTATTCATAAATTGTTCACCCTCTATACCACTGATAGAGAGGTATGCACATCTGTTTACCCCTCCCAATACATACTCTGGGTTAATTAATAAGTAAAACGTGATTTTATTAAATACAGAAAGTAGGATTTAAGTGGTTCCAAGTAATAACAGACAGAACAAAGTGAATTACCAAGCAAAATAAAATAAAGCATGCAAGTCTAAGCCTAGTACAGTAAGAAAATGATTACAGATGAAATCTCACCCTCAGAGATGTTCCAGTAAGCTTCTTTTACAGACTAGCCTCCTTCTAGATCCAGCAATCACTCACACCCCTGTGCTTACTGTCTTTTGTTCCAGTTTCTTTCAAGTATCCTTTAGTGGTGGAGAGGCTACCTCTTGAGCCAGCTGAAGACCAAATGGAGGGGTCTCCCAGGGGCTTAAATATACTTTCTCTTGTGGGTGGAGACCCCCTTCTCTCTCCTCTGCAGAATCTAGCTGCAAGCTGGAGTTTTAGAGTCACATGGGCGAGTCACATGTACATGCATGACCCAGAACTTTACAGGTTGCAGCCATTATTCATATCTTACCTTGAATGTCCCCACATAGACTTCTTATGTAGATTGGAGTCTTCCAAGGTTCTATTGTCCATTAAGTGTTTCTTGATTGGGGCACTTAACTTGCAAATTCCTTTCTTAAGAAGCTGACCAAATGCCTTACTAAGGCTACTTAAAATTGAACAAGTACACAGCCAATATTCATAACTTCAAATACAAAAATGATACATGCATACAAATAGGATGAATATATTCAATAGATCATAACTTTTACAGAGATATGTTACATGGCATATGTAGCATAAAACATATTCCAGTTATGTCGTATATACATTCATAAGCATATTTCCATAAAGCATTGTGGGGTGCAACATCACACCTAGTTTCTCATTTATATTCATTACTATCAACTTCCACTTTCTTTCCCCATTTGTTTTATTTTGTGTGTGTGTGTCTGTGTATGTGTGTGTGTGTGTGTGTAGAGATAAAGCATTGTCTTCACATCTTCTCTAACCTAGGTCTATTTAAAAATAATAACATAGCCATCTTTCTCAATAGTGGGATTGCAGCTTTTTAGACATCCAATAATATTTTCTTAAACAATTGCAATTATAATCCAATTTTTTTCTAATTATATTCTTCCTTCCAGTTGATTTATCTGAATTATTTTCAGTTTAGTGATAATGGACCTTTTAAAGTGCTGTGTGTGTGTGTGTGTGTATATATGTGTGTATATATGTGTATATACATACAGTGATTGGGACTTTTTGCGCATTATAAATGTGATCAGGACATGATCACTTGAACCTAAACTGCCATTAAATTTTAGTTCTGTGATCAGTTCCTATTTATCTGTCAAGACAAGGACTAATATAGAATTCCCCTGTGCTGGATACAACATTGTTTGAGTTAGGAAATTGTCATCTATAATATTCAGACGTTCCAAGGATGCTTTTAGTACTGGCAGCATGAGGTCTCAGCATATGTCACCCAAATTGACATCCACCATGATCACACAGCATTTTTTCCTACCTATCATCGGTATGGAGCCTGTCATGTTGTTCCTTAATATGATTAGACTGTAGCAGCCACAGTCTAATGCCCCGGCTTGTGAAAAAGCAGCTTCTCATAGAAACACTGTGTTTAAGGGAGGCACAGTGTTTCCAAGTGGGACTGCAGGAAGCATACACAGCGGAAGCTTCCAGTATCATCTCCTAATGCTTGTATTCTTGGAGTGGAAGGACCCTGTGCTATAGCACAAAGCAGAGAGAATTCTTGAAGCACTCTTACAGGGTCAAGCAAAATCTAGTCCTCAGATTAGCTGAATTTACTCTATAAAGACCACACTGTCTCCTCCTTACTCTAGTGTATAAGTACTAGATTCAGCAATCTGAGTACTAAACAAGAAGTGCACTTTCATATTCAACATAAAATGTGTTGCAGCTTGACTGCATTGCTACCATTGTTCACCCTTTCCTTCTTGTTTCTTTACTTAAAATATCCCATAGTTTGATTAACAAACCACTTTCCCTGTTGCCCTTCTCCATCTTCCTGGACCTTCCTTGTTTTAGGACCTTCTCATTACTGTTCTCTTGAAATTCCAAAATCTTTGCTACCAGGCTTTTTTTTGAATCCTGCCTTTTCCAGTCAGCCTGTAAATCAGGCTGTCAGTTACTTGACAAATGATTTGTCATTACTTTGCAATCTGAGGCTAGCCCATAGTCTTTCCCCAGTATTAGAAACAGGGAATACAGGTACTACACAGTATAGGAGTTCTGCATCTGATTCTGCACACATTTTGGACCCATTGAAGTCAAGCATATGCATACAAGGGTTAACTTCTATTTTTAGTAATAACCTACACACACCATTGATTCAAAACAAATTCTGCCACAAGGGAACACAAAACACTGTATACAGCAAAGTGTGCCATTCATAACAATGAGAAAAAAAAAACAAAAAACAAAAATGTTTAAAAATCTAATCTATTAGGAAAAAAAAGTGTAACCTCATGAATGGTAACAGACAACTTAATCAAGTTACATTACTGTTCCTCATACTGCAGTATCTTTTTAAGTACTATAGTGCTATGATAAAATTATATGTGGCCTTCTAGTGGTGACTGGTTACCAAAGTGAAACCCACCTCAGCGTCAAGAATTTTTAATAGTCAGTTGCATAATGGTATCATTACTTAAAAGGATTGGTGATGGAAAATATGGTGGCATCTACCAAGGACAACTTGGTTTTGTAAATATACTGGACCCATTTATGTGAGAAGTAACATTCCCACAGTTGTCCTTGATCTAACATGAAAAATCTTTCTTTGTGTTCAGACTTGTGTTACTGCTTCTTTTAAAATGGGATTTGAAATGCAGGAAATGCGGTCATGTTGTATAATAACTAGGGCTGTCAATTACAGTTAATTCATGCAATTAACTCAAAAAATTAATCACGATTACTCACAGTTTTAATAGCACTGTTAAAAGAATACCAATTGAAATTTATTAAATATTTTGGATGTTTTTCTACATTTTTCAAATATAGTGATTTCAATTACAACACAGAATACAAAGTGTACAGTGCTGACTTTATATTATTACTTTATTAAAAATATTTGCACTGTAAAAGTGATAAACAAAAGAAATAGTAATTTTTAAATTCACCTCATACGAGAACCGTAATGCAATCCCTTTATCATGAAAGTGCAACTTACAAATGTAGATTTTTGTTACATAACTGCACTCAGAAACAAAACAATGTAAAATTTTAGAGCATACAAGTCCACTCAATCCTACTTCTTATTCAGCCAATTGTTAATACAAACAAGTTTGTTTAAATATATGGAAGATAATGCTGCCTGCTTCTTATTTACAATGTCCCCTGAAATTGAGAACAGGCACTCACATGGCACTTTTGTAGCTGCCATTGCAAGGTATTTACGTTCCAGATATGCTAAAGATTCGTATGCCCCTTCATGGCTCTGGCCACCATTTCAGAGGACGTGCTTCCATGATGATGACACACATTAAAAAATTAATGCATTAATTATTTTTAACTGAACTCCTTGGGGGAGAATAGTATGTCTTCTACTCTGTTTTACCAGCATTCTGCCATGTTTTTCATATTATATTAGTATCGGATGACGATCTAGCACATGTTGTTCATTTTAAGAATACTTTCACTGCAAATTTGACAAAACGCAAAGAAGGTACAATGTGAGATTTCAAAAGATAGCTACAGCACTTGACCCAAGGTTTTAGAATCTGAGACGGATGAGGTGCAGAGCATGCTTTCAGAAATCTTAAAAAGCAACACTCTGATGCGTAAACTACAGAATTTGAATCACCAAAAAATAAAATCAGTCTTCTGCTGATAGCATCTGACTCAGATGATTAAAATGAACATGTGTCGGTCTGCACTTTTTTGGATCATTATGGAGCAGAACCCGTCATCAGCACGGACACATGTCCTCTGGAATGGTGGTTGAAGCATGAAGGGACATATGAATCTTTAGCGCATCTGGCACGTAAATATCATGCGACGCTGGCTACAACAGTGCCATGGAAACGCCTGTTCTCACTTTCAGGTGACATTGTAAACAAGAAGCAGGCAGCATTATCTCCTGCAAATGTAAACAGACTTGTTTGAGTAACCGGTTGAACCAGAAGAGTTCAGTTGTGGACAGCTGTGGATAGTTAAACGTTTGGATGACTAAAATAACTGCAGTGGGTTTTAGTCATCACTTGAAAGGACAAATATAATTTGTAGATTTTGCACTTGTATTAACACTTGCTTAATTCAGTTTGTCCTGCAGGTGAATTCCATTGAATAAGACTGAGTTCCTATTTATAGGAAAACTAGGATCCCAAATTTCTGGAAGTAAACAAAAGTCCTTGGTGCTAATTTTTGGAAATTAGTATTTTTAAAAGTAAAACCATTAAATAACTTTAGTGGGAAAAGCAACCAGATGTGATGATCATCACTTTGATACCAGTGGTGTCATTAAAGGCCAAACACACACCAGCTGTATCTACTGAAATGCTGAACTGTAAAATGCAAAACGGACAAACAACTTTTCCAGTTAATTATTCCTGTCAATAGATGGCTATGGATTCATATTCCCCTTCCTCACCAAGCACTGAGTTACCCTGTTCGATCCAACTAATTAGATCCTTATAGGAGTTAAATGCCTCCCTGCAAGTCCAGATACAATGAAGCCCACCTATTTCAGATATTACTATCCTAGCCTAAAACAGACACAATCTTGAGTAAGAAGTAGAATGTTCTCAACCCTTTCCTCCCTGCCTTCTCTTCCCTTTCTTGCATTGATATAGTTTTGATTCTCTCCAAGTTTCAATCTCCTCCCCCACCTTTCACCCTTTTGTCCACTCTCCCATTGAAGGGGTACAAGGGAGTGCACAAATGGGGGCAAGCAGGGACACAGCCCCCTTCAATAACCTGTGGGGGCACAGGGCAGGGAGAGGAAGCTCCTCCAGCCCTGGGGCTACAGTGGGCAAAGCGAATCCCCTGGCATTGGGGCTGTGGCAGGGTCACAGACTGTGCCCCTCCAAAAGCCTCACGTTTTTATTCATGTGCATGCCCCTGTTGGAGTCAGCCCTGGTTCAGCCCCACTTCCCCACTCCTGCTCTCACACTGTGGAGCATCTCAGTCAAAAATCATGTGACCAGTCTGACTTACTGTGCTACAAGTGTAGCTCTGTGCTCTGGATTTCCAGGAGGAGTTTAAGCTCCAGGAGTCTGAACAGAGTCCAGCCACTGCCCCAAACTCAGGGACCCTAGGCACACAGGGCACAACCTTCTATCTGGAATCCCTCTTCTGAATGTTAGAACCTGTTGTCCAGCCACCTTGCCCCTCTGGACACAGTGCTCACCCTTAAGAATCCCCAGCACTTGAACACACCCCTCTCCCAGAGCTCCACCCCAAAGGTGTGAAGCTTTTGGTTACAGTTTAACTCCCTCAAGGGCAAACAGTACTTGTGAAAGAGTCAATACACACACACACACATTTTGTTCAGTCTATCAGCTTTATATGTTTTACTTAACAGACAAAAGCACAGGAGACTATGGATCATACAAAACATCCTGAATACAAAGTCCGTCATTAGCTCACCTTTCCCTTGGGAGTCTTTGGGGGATTATTGGTATTTGGAATGCTTCACAAATTTGCGTGTCATCCTTGCGCGGGGGCCATGCTAATCTTCTCCACCCTTTGGCTTACCCTGCCCTTTCAATAGTCTCCCTTATCTTAATCTGATGCAAAATGTCTCTCACACACACCTATATATCCCTCTGTGAGTTTCTTTATAGACTCCTGCTGGGGTCACCTGCTTCTTTTGTTCTCTTCCTGGTAACTTTCCGTTACTTCCAAACACCCTCTCACTTCAGACAAGAGGAGGAAGTGTCTTCTCCTGTCTAGAGCAAATCCATTGTACTGAACAAGATATTTTACTTTGAACAGACAACGGTTGCATATTCATCACTCACTGTTGTCTCTGTCTTGGCAGAGACATGACACAACCCTGCTAACTCATGGGGAATCCACATTCTTTATTGCGTCAAACATAAGATACTAATTTTCACTTTCAAAGTTCTTCATGATATCCCCACCCAATCTCTCATCTTTCATATACTGTCCAGCTATCTATTCCTGCTTCTGATTAGCAATGATACCAATCTTCAAGGCCACTTGTTAAACTTTCAAACAAGTACCTTTTTGGTTTGTTTCAAGATGGCCGTTAGGCTTGAGAATAGCTCCCCATAAACATCTGCAAAGCCACACCATTGTCTTTGTTCAAATGCACCGTTCAAACTCTCCTTTCCTGTGTTGAATACAAACAAAAATTGACAACAGTTAGTCAGCTGCGACTATTGTTTATCATACTGAATATTGCTTTGTTTCCTTGGGCTTCCCCATCTGTCTGTCTATATCCACCTATTGTCTCAATCTTCTATTTAGATTGTAAGCTCCCTGTAGCAGGGATAGTTTCTGTTGTGTGCTAGAACAGACCATAGCGCAATGACTGAGGCTTATGGGCCTATTGCAATACAAATAATGTATCCGTGTATTGTGCCCCTCCTCCCCTGTATCAGATAGCACAGGTGCTGGTCAGGATCCAGTGCCAAGGGGTGGTGCTAGTGCTTCTCATGAAGGAATGTAGTAGGAGGAAAGAGAATCTTTAACACTGCCATCCCCCGAGACAATGGACCATTGGATTTGTGGCCCTACAGTGGCCCTGTCTGTGGCTTTTGCACAATTGCGCTCTACCTGACTGGGTTCACAACCCACTGTGGGCTCAGGCTGCTCAGTGGAACTGGCTTGCTGCCTTCAGAAACCCTCTGCACTCTAAGGTGGGGAAACGGGATTGTCACCTCTAACAGCTGAATTGCTTTGTGTAACAGAGCGGTTCCATTTTTACCCCATGAACTACCTTTTAAAATGACAGGGTTCAGAGTAGCAGCCGTGTTAGTCTGTATTCGCAAAAAGAAAAGGGTTACTAGTGGCACCTTAGAGACTAACCAATTTATTTATTATGTATTTATGCTCAAATAAATTGGGTAGTCTCTAAGGTGCCACTAGTACTCCTTTTCTTTTAAAATGAGACAGTGCTGATCTGTGTTAACTTCATTTGTTAAATATACTATATTTATAATGTTAATTGAAAAGTTTTTCTTACACATGAAAAAAAGAAATGTAAAAAATCTACTGACATCTAATTTAGTGAAAGGAGCTAGCTTCAGACAATGTCTTCCCTGCCCCATGCATGCTGCAGTGCTGTTGTCTTTAGCCAGCTACAGATTTATTTTCTTTTTTTACCTCCTGGTTCTCTTAATCTAAAGCAATTAATAGGTTCAGGGCACAAACACTTAAGGTTTGAGGCAGGTCACTCGATTAATAATAACCATAATTCAAAAAAATCAATTTAATCTTGTCCTTTATTAATATTTATAGATTCAGACATACTTCCAAAGGTTTGGACTGGATCCATTAACAGTAGAACAACTGTCATGTTCATATGGATTTAACTTCAAAACAAATTAAAAGTACTTTGATAGTTTACATGGAACAATTTGTGATCACCGAAAAATAATAAAATCCTTCAATATGCAGATTTTCACCATTTGCTTTGAAATCAGCCAGAGTTGTTTTAGAGGTTCAGTGAACTAAAAATAATCATTGTAAAACCCAGATTAAAATTTCTTAAGATCCGGCAAAATGTAGCCTGTTGTAAGAAACTGTCCGCTGCTAGAATTTTTAAATGGCTCAGTCCACTTCCTTACTTAACCATACTCTGCTTGAAATCTGTAGGATATTTGCAGAATAAGGCCTTTAGCATGACAAACGTAACTGTCTAGTCAGATTTTGAGATGTATAAGGACTGACTATACCCTTTGAGCATAATTTATAACACTAGCCAAAATATTCAAACTTGGGTACATAAAGTTAGGCACCCAAAGAAATGGCTGTATTGTCCCAGACACAACAGGAAGAATGTCAAGACAGCGGGAAAGTGATTGAACTAGGCCACATCTTTATGAAATGACACATCTGGGAACTATCTGGCAATAACTGGTCCAGTGTAGATCATCCTTCCTACTGAAATCTACATCACCTGGAGGATGACTGCTGTCAGCTTCCCACACAAACCCTCTGCACCATTAACCTTGTTTGCATGTTTTCCATAGCAAGGCCCCAAAACCTTGTCCCACTCTAACCCCAAGGAGAGAACTTTTCTTCCCAATGCAGAATAGTGTCCTGGGCAAAGGGAAGGGTTTATAAACTCCTCCATTTGAGTGCATGGGAGCCCATAGTCTTATGCTGCACCTGTCTGTCCAACCAGTCAAACACAGAGCTTCTCTCTTTAGTTCCATGAGGAGGGAAGGTAAACAAAGAAGGGGGGAACATTTGTTCTGTTTTCTTTGCTTTGACAAAATCTCCCCACTTCTGAGGCTGCAAGGGTGGGTGCATTTTCATATGTGTTGAATATCTGTTGTTGATGAATTGCCATTTTACCTATTCTCTGAAAGAGACAAAATGAGCTTCTTTTCTTAAGGACCTACCCAAACAATGGGTTACCAAATTATTGTTTGAAATATTCCAAATTATTGGCCTCTTGTGAAAAAAAATAATTTCTGCTAACTGTACATCTTTGCAACTGCACAGTAATAGTATTCAAGGAGTTAATAGTAGGGAAAAAAACAAGATGAAAGAGGACAAAAAAACAGATTAAATAAAATGGTTACAGAAAATACATCTGAGTGAGAAGTGACAGAAACGAATAGACATTAACAATCAAGAATCAAAGGACCAGTCAGAAAGGCGCAACACACAATAACACAAGTGGAATATGCAAATTGGAAATTTACAATTTAAATTAGGTATTCCACATTGTCCAGTTTAGTTTGTAAATGGAATTACTGTATATTGCCAATGATATTTGCATTTTATTAATTCTAGCAAAAGCACTCTGAAGAAATGAGTAGATAAATAATCTAAACATTAGACGTTTCACAAAGATTCTACTATCTTGATGTAGCACAATGGAGAATGTTTTATGTGAAATTCCCAGTCATCTTTAATGGTCAGAGACTTTAGAACAGGAGTACTTGTGGCACCTTAAAGACTAACAAATTTATTTGAGCATAAGCTTTCGTGGGCTACAGCCCACTTCATCGGATGCAACATTTAGTAAGAAGATGTATTTCTATTTGCAAATGATAGCAGTCTGCTTTGTGTTTTTGTTGACAGTGTATCAAGTACACACTTTTCTTATTGAATCATGGTAAAAATCAAGTGATGAATCATTGATTAATTAGTACTCTAGTTCAATAAAATGGTCACAGAATAGTTGGGAAAGCAGTTGCCACTGAAAAGTCAGCCCTGTTCTACAGTACCAGTTATCTGAAATATTGGTTAAATTCTATTCTAAAAATAAAGCATATGGATGAAATTCCTGTAAACTGCTGAGTAGTGACGTGTGCTTAGCACTTTTCAGGATCAAACTCTTGTTTATCAGTATCTACATATGAATTTGTGGTAACTAAAGCTAAATGCTGAATTTTAGTGGCAATTGTTGAATTTATTTCAGTTTATACAAAATCATCATATGAATGCAAGGCAGTTGACATTTTCATGTTTGAGAAACTTAGATGCAGAATCTCACTCATAAAGCATGTGTGTGCATTTTATCTAATAGCTATCCTTGCTAACCAATAAACGAGCCTACAATCTTGTCAGCTCTGGAAGGAGTCTGGAAGGTCAGCTCCCAGACTACTGCACTGGGCAGCACAGCATGGGGAGGAGGTGACCAGCCCTCTGTGGAGAAAGAAGTGGTTCGGGACTATTTAGAAAAGCTGGACGAGCACAAGTCCATGGGGCCGGATGCGCTGCATCCGAGAGTGCTAAAGGAGTTGGTGGATGTGATTGCAGAGCCATTGGTCATTATCTTTGAAAACTCATGGCGATCCGGGGAAGTCCCGGACGAGTGGAAAAAGGCTATGTAGTGCCCATCTTTAAAAAAGGGAAGAAGGAGGATCCGGGGAACTACAGGCCAGTCAGCCTCACCTCAGTCCCTGGAAAAACCATGGACCAGGTCCTCAAGGAATCAATTCTGAAGCACTTAGAGGAGAGGAAAGTGATCAGAAACAATCAGCATGGATTCACCAAGGGCAAGTCATGCCTGACTAATCTAATTGTCTTCTATGACAAGATAACTGGCTCTGTGGATGAGGGGAAAGCGGTGGCTGTGTTGTTCCTTGACTTTAGCGAAGCTTTTGATACGGTCTCCCACAGTATTCTTGCCAGCAAGTTAAAGAAGTATGGGCTGGATGAATGCACTATAAGGTGGATAGAAAGTTGGCTAGATTGTCAGGCTCAACGGGTAGTGATCAATGGCTCCATATCTAGTTGGCAGCCGGTATCAAGTGGAGTGCCCCAAGGGTCAGTCCTGGGGCCAGTTTTGTTCAATATCTTCATAAATGATCTGGAGGATGGTGTGAATTGCACCCTCAGCAAGTTTGCAGATGACATTAAACTGGGAGGAGAGGTAGATACGCTGGAGGGTAGGGATAGGATACAGAGGGCCCTAGACAAATTAGAGGATTGGGCCAAAAGAAATCTGATGAGGTTCAACAGAGACAAGTGCAGAGTCCTGCACTTAGGACGGAAGAATCCCACGTACCGCTACAGACTAGGGACCGAATGGTTCGGCAGCAGTTCCACAGAAAAGGACCTAGGGGTTACAGTGGACGAGAAGCTGGATATGAGTCGACAGTGTGCCCTTGTTCCCAAGAAGGCCAATGGCATTTTGGGATGTATACATAGGGGCATTGCCAGCAGCTCGAGGGACGTGATCGTTCCCCTCTATTTGACATTGGTGAGGCCTCATCTGGAGTACTGTGTCCAGTTTTGGGCCCCACACTACAAGAAGGATGTGGAAAAATTGGAAAGAGTCCAACGGAGGGCAACAAAAATGATTAGCTGACTGGAACACATGAGTTATGAGGAGAGGCCGAGGGAACTGGGATTGTTTAGTCTGCAGAAGAGAAGAATGAGGGGGGATTTGATAGCTGCTTTCAACTACCTGAAAGGGGGTTCCAAAGAGGACGGATCTAGACTGTTCTCAGTGATAGCTGATGACAGAACAAGGAGTAATGGTCTCAGGTTGCAGTGGGGGTGGTTTAGGTTGGATATTAGGAAAAACTTTTTCACTAGGAGGGTGGTGAAACACTGGTATACCTTACCTAGGCAGGTGGTGGAATCTCCTTCCTTAGATATTTTTAAGGTCAGGCTTGACAAAGCCCTGGCTGGGATGATTTAATTGGGGATCGGTCCTGCTTTGAGCAGGAGGTTGGATTAGATGACCTCCTGAGGTCCCTTCCAACCCTGATATTCTATGATTCTATGATTTACCTGCCTAATAAGGAGCTCAATAAACTGGAGGTCTTGTCATAAACTTGGAAACAGTTTGACAGTGTTTTTCAGTTTGACAGTGTTTTTCTTAACAGATTCTAAAGGTATAAAAGTCTGTCACTTTCTGCATAGTATCACTTTTCCTAATACTATAAAATATGCATCATCATATAAATGACACTAAATCCAATATTGGAGGCATTTATGCTAATGAGTAGCTTTACACATGTGAATAGTTTCATTCAATTAACATATGTAAAGTGTCTCACAAGCATACATGTTTGCAGGCTTGAAGCCTAATTTAGGATATGTGTACTAGTCACTTGAGCTAAATTAGGAATTGATTCAAACCTTTTCCCCAAACCTCAGAATGAGTCAGAGTATTTTCTGAGATCTAGAACAAGTGAGTCATTCATTTTTATAGTATGCAGTTGTATGTTTCTTGGTTGGAGCTGCAAACAATAGAAGAAGTATCAAACTATCACTAGAGATGCTCTTGCTGCAGTATTTCAAGCAGGCGCAAGAGCACAAAATATATTTTAAAAAATCATGAAAGAGCATTATTGAGTGACAATTCAAGCAGAATATTTGGGGGAGGAGGGAAGGATATGGATAAGTAACCAGATCTGGAGCAAACCTCTGAATATTTTGAAATATGTCTCTAATGATAATAATTTCTAATTTCTTGTAGAGTATTTTCATTCATCAATCTCAAAGTACTTTACAAAGGAAGGAAGTATCATTATATCCATTTTATTGATGGGGAAAACATAGGAGTGAAAGTGATTTGCCCAGGGTAAACCTCACATCTATTGAACCAAGTTTATTTGTTTTTAAAAAATCTGTTTTACAAAAATCTTTACACTGTGAAGAACACAAGAAGTTAATTTGTAGCTGTGTATGCAAAGAAATACCATTATTAGCCAAATGTTCCAAATTTGCATTTTTATTTGGGTGGAGGAAGGATTGGAAGTAATTTGCTCTATATAAAAATAAAAAATAAAAATCTTATGATGACTCTACTGTTAGCTTCAGCCCCATACAAGATTTATATATAACATGGTTATATATTAAAAAAAATTACACTGCTTTAGAGAATGCGAGCGAAGTAATGTCTTTTATTGGACCAACTTCTGTTGATGAGAGAGACAATCTTTTGAGTTTACACAGAGCTTGAACTCAAGTTAAAAGGTGACCTGAAAAAGAGCTCTGTGTAATCTCAAAACTTGTCTCTCTCACCAACAGAAGTTGGTCCAATAAAAGATATTATCTCACCCACCTCGTGCTTCTAATATCATGGGACCGACACAGCCACAACATTACACATTTACATAAGAACTGCCATACTGGGTCAGACCAAAGGTCCATCTAGGCCAGGATCCTATCTTCAGACAGTGGCCAATGCCAGGTGCTTCAGATGGAATTAACAGAATAGGTAAGACTGGAAGTGGATCGGTCATTACACAAAGTAAAACTATTTCCCCATGCTTATTTTCCCCCCTACTGTTACTCACACCTTGTCAACTGTTGGAAATGGGCCATCCTGTGAATCACTACAAAAGGTTTTTTTTCTCCTGCTGATAATAGCCCACCTTAACTGATCACTCTCTTTATAGTGGGTATGGCAACTCCCATTTTTTCATGTTCTCTGTGTATATATATATATATATATATATCTATCTTCCTACTGTATTTTCCACTGCATGCATCTGATGAAGTGGGTTTTAGCCCATGAAAGCTTATGCTCAGATAAATTTGTTAGTCTCTAAGGTGCCTTTCAGGTAATCATCAAGTTATCTATCCCCTGTTGCCCATTCCCAGCTTCTGACAAACAGAGGCTAGGGACTTATGCTAGTTGTCAGTGATAATAGTGGGGTTTGGATGTGGGCATATCTGTTCTGCACTCACTATCCTTCAGTTTTTCCTCCATCTTCTCCTGAGAGCCTGGAGTCCTTTTGCAGACCTCTGCTACTTTTTTTTTTCTAGCATGTTTTATCAGTCATTTAAAAAAAACAAAAACAACTTTAGTGTTAAAAGTATGTGAAATAATAGGCCAGGTACACTGAAACTACTCACCTCACAAAAAATTGAGAAAAGAAAATAAAAGAAAAGAAAAAGCACATTAAGATTCAGTGATATTATTTACTCCTATTTTTACAACATTGTTAACACTCTTAATAACTAAATATATATTACATATATAAATAGAAGGAATCTCTTAAACTGGGAAACATTCATTCAGTCAGGCTATATACAAAATTGTGTTTGAAACATTCAATGTTCCTGCAATTTTATTTTTTACTGAGCTGATTAAATTAAATATGAATAATTCTTGTCTTGCATTAACTAATATGCACATGTGTGTTTTCATATCCTTCTTCCTTACCAAAAAGTCATTAAAAGTAGTAGGACTCAGTAATGTTAGATATTCCCAAGGTGGGTGATACAAAAGATTCATTATCATTAAACCATACTGGAATCACTGAACTGAATCATTTTATAGCTTTACAATTTTCTTGCAAGCAATGTACTCAATTTTTTGCTAAATGCTTAAGTATCCTATTTGACCTAAAGGGTACTGTTTTGTACCTGCTTGATGGCTAATATATTAATATCCCAGAAAATGTTTCATACTTCATTTATTGCATGATATTATCCTTTTAATATGTGGCAATATAGAATTTAACACTAATATCTTTAATCTTATGATATTTAAAGAAATCCACGTATAGCTTTTTCAAATATTATCTCTACATTTTTGGACCATGTATTTTGCCACATTGTATTTCATACATAGTTAATCCTTGTATGTAAGTGAAAGGAAAATAAGCTAAATTATTTAAGTTGTTAACTTTTATAGATATTCACTCTTCAGTTCAAATTTTATATGAACATATGTTGCAAACACGTTGGTCACAAAGGTCTTGTACCTTCTTTAATATGAGTATGTTACGATTACTCTATATGTAAAATATGAAATCATGTGTGTTCTTGTTTGCAACTAACACATTAATGCAGAAAGATTTCTTTTGAGTTAGGAGAACTACCTAAGTTACAAATATCTATACCTACAAGGTTTAAACATTCAGATAGTCATATTCCTGAGAACAGCCTAGATTCTGCCCTTCCCTCCTTTCATCCTCAGGGAATGGTGAGGCTCAGGAGCATCTACACACCATACCCTCTCTCCCTAGATTTTGCGGAGAGCTTTCTGTGCACTCAGTGTCCATGCAGGGGGAAGGTGGTATCAGGATGGGTTAAAGGCTGACCACGTCTCCCCCCCAACCCAATCTATGATTATTATTATTAAATATTTATATTATGGTAGGAACCAAAAGTTTCAATCAAGATTAGGGCCCCATCTGAACAGTCTTCAGGCACAGAAAAGGAACAGTCCCTGCCCTGAAAGGACTATAGTCTAACAACACAACAAGACAAAGGGCAGAGGATGGGGATACAACATACAATCAAATAAATGTGAAGAAAAATTGTTGCAACTTTGTAAGTTGAAAGTACTGATGTACTGAAGGCTTTTTTAATGAGGGTAGAATCTGGAAAAGGAAAGAAGAATAGTCACAGCTTATCACCAGTCTAACCATGATCAGCAAGTTAGGCTTTGCAAACATCACAGTAGAGATGAGTTTTAAGGAGGGATCTGAAGGAGGATAAGGTAATGACTGTTAGGATTGTGAATGGCAGGAGCAAAGAGGATGAACACAGACATCAGGAATTTTGACCAACAGGCTGCAATCTCATTAAATCCATGGCAGGATTATTTTCCAGCAAAGGAAAAGGGGGAAGAGCATGGATGCTCACATATCATCAGTGCTCCTGAAATTAAGAGCATCACACTCCCATGGCTCAACTTGCCCACTTAGAACCAAGGCCTTATAAGAGTCAGCATTGCCAAAGGACTATACTGTCCTAGAACCCTGAATAGTCTACTGCCTGGGAAAGTGCCAAGCCTCACAAGATGGCTCAGAACTTCTGTGTGAATCCAATTGTTTTCTAAGAAAAGTGTGTTGATTCCTGATTCACAGGGAGAAGGTATTCTTCCCAAACCTCTCATTTGAAGGTTTAAGACAACCACTTCCAATAACAACCCTGACGAATAAAGGTTCTGACACACTGCTGCCAGAGATGTCTCTAGACTAAAACTTAATTGACATTTCCTCTCTGGAGAGCCCACAATTATTTCTGAATCAAAGTCATAATATACCAGTGAAATCATCCACTCTAGCATCGAATAGGGGCATGCAACCTTGACAAAAAGTTTAAGTGAGTTTTATGACATTCTCTCTTGCATCAACATTTGTTCTGCAGCCACACTAGCAAACAATCTCATTATCCTGTTGATCTGCTTCCGAGCCCAATCAACTGCCACTGGCTCATGAGCACCTCTCCAAAATCTGCATAGTGACAGCAACTCTGACTACATCTCCAAGCTAAAAGGAGACAGGACCTTCAGGGCTATCCAGTCACATTTCCCATGTCCTTGTCTACAACTGACATTGCTGCTTCCATGATGGATGAGAAGGAAATTCAGGGCAGGGTGCTATCCCCACGGCTCTTGAATCCAGGACATCTGCTCGTCCCACAGGATGTCCAACTGACTGAATGATTGCTCTGAGAGAAGCCCATCAGTGCCCCATGGAGATACACTCCTGCCTGTTCATGAGCCCAGAGGACAATGCTGTGCTGTAATCCAAACAGTAATGGGAGCCTGCCGTTCACATAGATTCTATCTACCTCTTGCCGCTAGAAGCAAAGATACTCAAGGTGGAAAAAAAGAGGTCCCTTCTACCTGGCATGGCTCTTTCACTAACTGACCTATGTCTCAGTCAGCCAGCCCAGAAGTCTGTTGTAAACACCTGGATTATCCAGTATGATGTGCCCTCCCAGCTGAGCAGGCTCATTGACTGACTGGTTTTACAGTGTAGCCCAAGGGTGTTGTTCACCCTCTCAGCACCATTCCACACATCCACGCTGGCTAAGAAGGCCAATCAGATTTTTACCAGCTTTTCCTCTATACGTAAGGGGCAACATTGGAGAATAGCACGTGGAGGTGTTTAAGGAAGAGGCTGACTGGTGGATGGCAAAACTTTGGGAATGCAGGTGGAGCAAAGGTTGGGGTTGATGTTTTCATGCATTACTAGATCAGCCAGAGATAAAATATTTAAAACAGTTATTACCCCAGATAATATTAACTCTTGCATGCATGCGTAGCAGGTAAACTCCCACTTTGGGGAGGCTAGCCCCCAGCCTCCCCCCTTCCCGAAGCAAGGCCCCCTGCACACCAGAGCCCCAAGACTAGCCCCCTACACCTGCAGCCCTGAGCCCCCTGCAGCCAGATGAGCCTCGCACACCCGCCCCAGGCACCCCAAGACACTGGCCATCCCTACCCAGCCATGCTGGCCATCCCAACCCCAGGCCATCCTGACCCCCAGGCAGCCAGTTGGCCTAGTTCCCCTCCCGACTCCCAGGCCACCAGCCGGCCTGAGTCCTGAGCTCCAGGCTGTCGGCTGGCGCTGAGCTCCCCCCCGTCCCAGCTTCAGGGGAGGGGGAGAGGCAGTGTATGATTGGGGCCTTGGGGCAGAGCGCTGGTGGGGCCACGATCTGGGTTAGAGGAGACTTAGTCTCCCCTGGTCTACGATACCTGCCTCCCAGGCTTCCATGTTTCCCCTTTTCCTCAGCATCCCACCAGGCATTCAGGCAATCCTTACTAGATCTATTCCAATAGAGCCATGCTGGCAGGAAGTTGGGGGAAAGGAGCCCGTCCTGCAGAAGTTTGCAGACCCTGTTTATAGATTGCTCTGGGGTCTTCCATTTTTCCACAGGGGGAAGAGGGGCAAACCTTCCTGACCGGATATTGGGAGTAATTTTTTCCAGGATTTCCTCATGGAAGTGTTCAAGAACAAAGTCCTTGTACAGATGTCACACAAACCTCACTACTGGCTCCCTAGAAGAGTAGTTCCCATGAACTAGAAAAAGAATATATGAAAATGCTTACAAAATAATATATAGAGTCTGAATTTCAGAGGGACTGAGTACCTGCCTTCCCATTTACTTCAGGTGAATCAAGGGTTATTCACTACTCTAAATATCAGAACTTGATGTTATACGTTTATTCTTTGCTAAAAATACATATTTAATTGAATAACTGGATATGAATTAGGACAACACAGTGGATTTATGCAAATAGAAATACTAAGAGATCATCAAAATAGAAAAATGAAAGGCATAGGACTGAGTTACAAGATAATAAAAAAGAAATTATGCATTTATGTAATACACTAAAAAGCAAATTTGAAAATAGACTCATGAAAAATGTGTGATGGCTTGTAGGTTTTGTTTCAGTAAAATATGACAAAAAATTATTAGAATGTGTACATATTTCTCAAATGATTGAGTGAAGCAACATCTGCCACATACTAGCTTTCATGAAGAATGTTGTTCCTTTTAACTTGAGACTACTATTGCTGATAGATCAGCAATGCTGATCAGATGCTGTTTGTCTCAACCTCAGTGCTCAGTCATTAGCACCTTGCTTTTCCATACAAAGAGTCAAGAAGGGGATTTTTTTTTACTCAACAACATTCTTTCTCCCTTTCCTTCTGAAAACAAAATATGGTGAGAGCTGGTAGAGATCACAATAGGTAGATTTTATTATGCTTTCCATTGTAAAATATTTTTTCCATCTTTTTGAGATCTGACACCTCCATTTTTAGCAACAGGCCTTTGAAATTTGTTGGGGGAAAAGCCGTTAGGTTGTGTCATAAATATAAAGGGAAGGGTAAACCCCTTTGAAATCCCTCCTGGCCAGGGGAAAGCTCCTCTCACCTGTAAAGGGTTAAGAAGCTAAAGGTAACCTCGCTGGCACCTGACCAAAATGACCAATGAGGAGACAAGATACTTTCAAAAGCTGGGAGGAGGGAGAGAAACAAAGGGTCTGTGTCTGTCTGTATGCTGGGTCTTGGCCAGGGATAGACCAGGAATGGAGTCTTAGAACTTTTAGTAAGTAATCTAGCTACGTATGTGTTAGATTATGATTTCTTTAAATGGCTGAGAAAAGAATTGTGCTGAATAGAATAACTATTTCTGTCTGTATCTTTTTTGTAACTTAAGGTTTTGCCTAGAGGGGTTCTCTATGTTTTTGAATCTAATTACCCTGTAAGGTATCTACCATCCTGATTTTACATGGGGGATTTCTTTATTTCTATTTACTTCTATTTTTTATTAAAAGTCTTCTTGTAAAAAACTGAATGCTTTTTCATTGTTCTCAGATCCAAGGGTTTGGGTCTGTGATCACCTATGCAAATTGGTGAGGCTTTTTATCCAACATTTCCCAGGAAAGGGGGGGTGCAAGTGTTGGGAGGATTATTCATTGTTCTTAAGATCCAAGGGTCTGGGTCTGTAGTCACCTAGGCAAATTGGTGAGGCTGTTTACCAAACCTTGTCCAGGAAGTGGGGTGCAAGGTTTTGGGACGTATTTTGGGGGGAAGGACGCGTCCAAACAGCTCTTCCCCAGTAACCAGTATTAGTTTGGTGGTGGTAGCGGCCAGTCCAAGGACAACGGGTGGAATATTTTGTACCTTGGGGAAGTTTTGACCTAAGCTGGTAAAGATAAGCTTAGGAGGTTTTTCATGCAGGTCCCCACATCTGTACCCTAGAGTTCAGAGTGGGGGAGGAACCTTGACAGGTTGGAAAAGTGAATTTTCTTTCTCCCATGAAATTCAGTTCAGGGTTAGCTGACTTGTAAACTTTTGAAAATTGTCATTCCCCTTCCATTTTGCTTCCATTGTCAGCAAAATTTTGGCATCTGTACAGACAACCTTAATTGATATGTTTCCTAACTTTCAAGTGTTCGACTATGCAACCTAAGTAATACTTCCTTAATAGAATAAATTGAAGTATAATACCTGGCTCATTTCTCCAAAAGGATCTTTATTGTGATCTCACTAGAAAACACTCCCTAAAGGAAAAAATAGATTTATATCTTTATCTTCCTTGATACATCCTCTTCTGTTCCAATAGGCTAATGCAGGAAATGTTTAAAAAGGAAAAAAAAAATCACCATGTTCTTTGCCACTCTTTATATACTCAAATTAGGTAGGCTGGGGGTGCTGCCTGATTGCTTTTACCTAGTTACTCATGTACCTGAAGAAATTAGTGTTCTATTAATTCCTCATTCATCACTTTGAGTTATGTTGTGCACATTATGTGCAGTTCTGCTTCAGGAACATGGCTGAGTTACTCAGCTCCAGTGGGAACAGAGAGGCATCCTGCCTCATCAGATCAGAATGGCTTTTGGAGGTCTGGGACACATACAGGCTGGGTGACTGTTGGTGCATACCTTTGTTAAATACAGCTTCTTCTAACTGCAAGTGTTCAGTCACCTGCATAGAGCAGAAAGTGGTATGGCTCTGCTTCTTTCTATCCTTTTTGAGAAAGTGCATGCTCCAAAGGGAGCAGTCCTTGTGGTCCCCAGAGCACAGAGACTGGAATTCTGTGGGCCATACAAGGGCTGGGTTAGGCAATTTAAAACCTACATAGAATCATATAAATGTACTCCTGGCAAGACTTCCAGAGATCATCTAGTCCATCCCCCTGCACTCAGGCAGGACCAAGTATACCCAGACTAGCGGTTCTCAACCTGCGGCCCACAGCCACTTGTGGCCCAATCAGCACAGAGCCACAAACATCCTCAGGGCTGTACAGGTAGTATTGGATGCATCCCACAATGGTAAATAGGTTGAGAACCACTGACCTAGACCATTCCTGACTGATGTTTCGTATAATCCGTCCTTAGAAACCTCCAATGACAGGGCTTCCACAACCTGCCTTATTAACCAGTTCCAGTGCTTAATGATCCTTATAGCTAGAATGCTGTCCTAACATTCAGCCTAAATTTCCCTTGCTGCCAATGAAGCCTGTTACTTCTTGCCCTGTCTTTGGTGGACTATGGACATGGAGAACAATTGTTCACCATCCCCTTTATAACATCCTTTTATATATATGGAAACTGTTATGTCCCTGCTTTTTCACACTTCTCTGGACAAAATGTGCCCATTTCTTTCAACCTTTCCTCTCTTTTCCAAACCTCTTATCATTTTTGTTGCTCTCCTCTGGACTTTAGCTAATTTGTTCAGATCCTTCTTGTTGTGCTGCCCAGAACTGGACACAGTTCTCCAACTAAGGCCTCACCAGCGCAAAATAGAGAATAACAATGACCTCCTGTGCCTTATGTACAACATTCTTGTTAATACATCTGCTGAAAGTGGTATTTGCCTTTTTTGCAAAGCATCAGGTCATGGCTAAGGAAAATGTGACCCTCTTACTTTTTACCTGAAATCAGCAAAACAAACCAGTAAAAAAGAGTGTCATAAAATCGATTAATCCTGCAGATTAAAGCTTATTTTTTCCTGCCTTGTATTTACCGTATGAGTCCAATAATGCAAAGATAGTGAAAGCTTTCAACTCCTGTTGAGGGTGCTCATAACTAAGGCCGTGAGTTTGTCATGGAGGTCATGGAAGTCACGGATGCCATGACTTTCTGTGACCTCCGTGACTTCTTCAGTGACCGATGCACCTGGCTCAGGGGTAGCTCAGGCAGCCCCTGCAAATACCGGCTGCTGATGGGGCAGTTGCAGGCCACCGCGCCCCCCAGCTGCAGAGTTTGGATGTGGGAGAAGACAGGAGGTTGGGGCATGGGATGGCGTGAGGTGGGATCTGGGTGGCACTTACCTGGGAGACTCCCCGGAAGCAGCGACATCACCCTTGCTCAGCTGCTAGGCAGAGGCATGGCCAGGCATCTCTGTGGGCTGACTCCACCCATAGCGGTGGCTTTGCAGCTCTCATTGGCCAGGAACTGCGACTAATGGGAGCTGTGGGGACGGTGCCTGCAGGCGGAGGCAGTGTGCAGAGCTGCCTGGCCACGCTTCCACCTAGCAGCTGAGTGAGGCCATGCCTCCACCTAGCAGATGTCGCCACTTCTGGGGAGCCCCACAGGTAAGCACCACCCAGAGCCCACCTCACCCCATCCCATGCCCCAACCCCCTGCCCTCTCCCACACGCAAACTCTGCTGCTGGGGGGGAGAGGTGCAGAGCCGGGTAGGGAGCCTGCCAGCCCTGCCAACCCCTTCCCCAGCACCGACAGGGGTCCTGGGCTGCATGCTGCCACCCCCCCCCAAGCAGCCGGGCTGCCCTCCCCTAGCACCCATGGGGCCCCTGCACAGCCCCCACCCCTCACTTCCAAGTTTTATTTACTGGTATTTTTAGTAAAAGTCATGGATAGGTCACTGGCTATGAATTTTTGTTTACTGCCCGTGACCTGTCCGTGACTTTTACTAAAAATATCCGTGACTAAAACATAGCCTTACTCATAACCTCTCAGAAAATGCTCAGTACTTTGCTGAATTAGACCCTATATGAGTAATTAAATTAGCCACAGATACCCTAAAACAATAGATATCCAAGGGAACTACACATCCTGTTGTTACAGTATATCATACTTTAAATTCTTGAATTTTATCCAATGGAAATTCAGTATCTTCTACTTTAGTTGCTATGTTTTAAAATCTTATATTGGCCACCTTGTTTTCTGTGTACAAACAACATATGAACCACAAATCAGGCAGTTAGGTACATGCCTTCTATATTTTGCAAGTACAACTGTTTGTGTGAACAAAACTATACATGTAAATAGTTTAGATGTAAATTGAGAGACTAATTTGAGATATCTTTGAACATTTGTATAATTAGGTCAATCTGTAATCAAAACATTAGCAACCATTAGATGCAAAAGGTTTAAAGCAGGTTAAATTAACATCTTTTTTCTTTTTTTCTTTTTCTTTTTCTTTTTTTGTATTTATTAGCCTTACTTAAATAACTGGAACATTTTGAACACATTTTAAAGTTGATTAAAGAAGAAATGCACTAGATACATAGAGAGATAGTTCAATATGTTTGTCAGCTTGCTTGTCTATCTAAAATTTTTCTAAGGGTATTTATTATCATGCTATCTAAGTGCTATGAGTTATCTGGATCATATTGACTTTTAAAACTTCAAATGGAAAACATTGTAAAAATGCAAATGTATTTAATTTTAGAATGCAGTTTTATCTGACTTCTTTAGCAGGAGACCTGTTCTACCAATTAGGGACTTCCAAATAATAATAATAATAATTAATTAATAATTAATAATGATATCAAAAAAAAGGGCTGCCAAAGACTCCCATACATTTAAGAGAATCTACCCCCTGCAGAGCCCCATTTTTGGAAGCCTGAACATCAATAATAAAACTTGCAGGCATCTTTTCCATCTACTACAGTTCCAGATGAGTTCTTGCCACTTCGTTACCAATTATTCTCATGGCAGTCCCAGATTTAACAAAAAACAAAAAATCTACTGGATTTAAATAGTGTGTAACATATGTTCATGATACATCAGGACACCTGATGTTTTTGGTTCCCCTGGGGCAAGCACATTCACACTGCTTCACACTGGATTTACACTTTAGATCTATCTTTAATAAGTGTCAAGCATAAACTTCTTTTGATAGCTGGGTTCTCAAAGCCTGCTTTGTCATATGTATACTAATTGACATAAGGACTTGATCTCATTAGGATTCAGATCCAAATTAAAGTTATATCACAAGTCTGAGCATCTGACAGACAAGACTAGTCCTTCAAAGCCACACAGCTCTCGCTGAAGTCTGAAATATTCTGAAAAATTGCACAACAGGTCCTTACATGTTAGTGCAGTATATACAGAAGGTTTGTTTTTGGGTGTGGAATGTTTGCATGTTTTGTGAATGTATATGTGAAAGATACACATTATGTCTTGGTGTGTGTTTGTGGGGGGAGATATATGAGAGAATAAATATAGAGCCATTGGATAAAAAGCAGAGCAGTTTGTCTTGGTCATGAATGTTTGAAAAAAACCAAACAAACCTCATTGCAAATATAAAACTATACCTCAAAAGTCAAAGAAATTAGGAGAAAATGATGACTACATCAGCTGTCTCATAGATGCTCCTGCAATTGATAAGAGGAAAATCTGCAGAAGAAATAGCAATAGCACGAACAAATAGTAAAAGGAAAAGCAATAAGGAAGGCAGTCAAGAAGGGAAAACTTGAGTAAGAAATCAGGCCTGCCTTTGTCAAAGAAGAATTGACATTGTAGCAAGGAAAAGAGAAAAGCCAATTAATCCTTGTGCTAGATGTCTGCAAAACCTACTGAATTTCATGAGAAACTGAGAGAGTCAGATACAGGAGAATTCTCCCAGGCTGTATTTGCAAGGGAAATAGAACAACGACCAGCCTATAGAGGTTGTTTTAGCAAATTTAGTGGCAAAGCACCATCAAAAAGAAGTGCACACATTTCAACATGACAGTGCTAGTAAGAGGAAAGAAAGACTTGAGATTCAGAAAAAGGATACTTATTTGACAATGGAACTATTAGTTCTGACCTCGAAAAGGAGGCTAACAGGTTGAAGGCTTGTGAACTTAAATCAAGATTGAGGGCTAGATTTTCAAAAATTCTTGACACAGAATCTCTCCCATTTGTTTCTAAATGCATTGTTTTCAGTAGGACCTTCTGCATGCTGATCATTTTTGAAAACCTGGTCACTCCAATTAGTTACCAAAATGAGAGCAGATGCCCTTTTAATGTTATATGGAGTGGTTAAGGAATTAAAGCTTTAAAAAATAGAATGGTGTACAGGTTGACCAAAGACCTGAAATAGTTTTAGCTCTCTTTCAGATCAAGATCAGAGGTTTGTTATGGATTCATCCATAGTACCAAAACCTTAATCTGGAGAACCTTAAAATGAGGTTCAACCCTAAAGTTTTAGCATTAGTTGTTGAAGGCATGATGTAATCATAGCTAATTAATCCATAAACTGTAACATTTTGGGGGCCTGTCTGGACATGTCAATGGTGGTGGGTACGCTCAGCTTGATCTATACTCCAGGTCCTCTCTTTCCCTTTGAGAGATGTACTAAAGGAGGGACAGTTTTGAAAGGCCCTAGGGGAGTAAGTACTTCACTCCAAGTAAAATTGTTGTGTAGTTTGGGTTTCTAATGGCAAACAGTGCTACTACTCCCAATGACTTTTCTTGCATTTAGACCAGAATAATGCTTTGACCCTATTCCCACTATGGAGCAAACTTAAACTGGTGTAGTATTGACAATAATCTAGCATGACTGTTCCATCTGTGTTCCTTGTGGGAAAATACCCAATGGTAAAACAGACAGCAATTTGTGAACTTTACCTTCTCAAAATTTTACTTTTTCAGAAGTCAGATTTTCTTCCTTCACTTGGAATTTAAAAGGCAAAGTGTTGCTGTTTGAAAAAAAAAATGCTAAGTGTGAACAGAGTGTCCCAGAGTTGTATATAATGCAATAAGATTTGACAGATTTTTTTGGAGAAAGAGTGGAGATTCCACCTCCTGGAGTGAAGATTCCACCCCCTCTCTTGATTTTGAAACCCAGGTGCAGAATCACCTGGGAAGTACTACTGCACTAATAGAAAATGAGAAGCTAGAGTTAAGACCATTTTTAAGGAGTTTGTCAGTTTTTGTTGAGGACAGTTTAAATTCATACATTCATAGTCATAGGCTCCAAGGACAGAAAGAACCATTGTGATAATATAGTCTGACCTCCTATAAGACCTGTATGACATAGGCCATAGAACTTCCCCAAAATAATTCCCAGAGCAGATCTTTTAGAAAAAAAATCCAATCATAATTTAAAATTTTTCTATGATAGAGAATCCACCTCAACCCTTGATAAGTTGTTCCAATGGTTAATTACTATAAAAAAAATACACCTTATTTCCAGTCTGAATTCATCTACTTCCAGCCACTGGACCATGTTTTATCTTTATCTGCTAGACTGAAGAGCCCACTATTAAATATTTGTTCCCTTGTACTTATACACTAATCAAGTCATCCCTTAACCTTCTATTTGTTAAGATAAATATATTGAGCTCCTTGAGTCTCACTATAAGGCAGGTTTTCTAGTCCTTTAATCATTTTTGTGGCTCTTCTCTGAACCCTCTGCAGTTTATCAATATTCTTCTTCAATTGCAATTGTCAGAACTGGACACAGCAGCAATCACATCAGTCCAAATACAGAAGTAAAATAACTTTTCTACTGCTCTAGATACCCCTGTTTATGCATCCAAGGATCACATTAGCCTTTTTGCTACAGCTTCAGACTGGGAATATATGTTCAGCTGATTATCCACCATGATCCTCAAATCATTTTCAGAGTCACTGCTTCCCAGGGTAGTCTCCCATCCTGTAAAGATGGCCTAAATTCTTTGTTCCCAGATGTATACATTTATATTCAGCCATATTAAAATACACATTGTTTCCTTCTGCTCAGTTTACCAAGCAATCCAGATTGCTTTGTATCAGTAACCTGTCTTCTTCATTATTTATCACTCTTCCAATTTTTGTCATTTAATTTTTTAAAAATTTTAATTAACATTAATTTTAATTGTAATTGTACTTTTTCTTCCATGTCATTAACAAAAAATGTTAAATTAATGTAGAGAGAAGAACTGATCCCTGAGGAATCCCACTAGAAACACACCAGCTTGATGATGTTTCCCTGTTTACAGTTATATTCTGAGACCTATCAGTTAGCCAGCTTTGAATCAATTTAATGTGTGCCATGTTAATTTTATATCTTTCTAAGTTTCTTTTTGTGAAAATATCATGTAGTACAAAGTCAAACACCCTAAAGAAATCTAAGTATATCACATCAACAATATTATCTTTATCAACCATACTTGTAATCTCACCAGAAAAAACATATCCATTTGGTTAGACAGGATCTATTTTTTTGTAAACGCACATTGATTCACGTTAATTATATTTTGCCCCTTTAATTCTTTATTAATCAAATCTCGTATTAGCTGCTTCATTATCTTGCCCAGAATCAGTGTCAGACTGACAAGCCTATAATTGAATGGTAACACTTAAAAAAAAACATAGAAAATACATGAAATATCTGAATCTTTTGGAGTAATTAATAAGAACTTTCAGAAGGGTACATTACCACATGCAGAGGAAATGAGTAACTTGCCAGTGGCTAGACACTAGGGAAGTGTGCTCTTTTTAAAAAAAAAAATCCATCATTTTTTCTGCCAAACCACTTGATGACTTTTCACAATATACTTAACTGCTTGTTAACTACAGCTGAACATTAAACTATTACTAAAAATCCTCTAAAGTGAGATAAGAGTATATGGAAAGTGCCAGATTAAAGATGCTGTAGTTCTTTATTTATCCACAAATCAAGTACAGCATGAACAGGCATGAATGCATCCCTCACATTTTGTCTATAATTTCACTCAACTCTGAGATAAAAGAACCACTTCTAGCAGTTACAAGAGTTGTTTAGTATCCATGCCCATTCAACTTTTTGCTTCTCTGTGAAGACTGACAATTTAATTCCATTTGGCACCTATTTTGATGGTTGCTTAAGGACACATCATTGGGAATTGGACTGCACACACACAACAGCAATTCAGAGTACATTTTATCTGCATATTTATACCTCTTCCATTATCTCACTGTTTGCCTATAAAGAATATGTTCCCTTCTGAGCATCTTCAAGGCAAAATTCTCTAGAGCAATATAACTATATCTTTCTGCCTGGATACTGAATATAATGGATGCTTCCATGGTACACCGACACTACTCAAGGATAAGACCAATAGAAGCCCAAATAAATGTGTGATGTTTTACTTTCTTGAAGGCTATTGCAAGTCAATTATTCTTTTTTTTTTTCATGGCAGCACTGTGCAATAACTAACTAAATACATATAGTGAGATAATTAATTGAAATAGAAAATGCAATTTGGGAAAGAGTCAATGCAGCTGTTATAAAGAGAAATTATGCATCATGATTGATCCAGTGCTATAGTGTAGTTGGATTTTCAGAATACCTTTGCAATGTCCCTGATCAAAGGCTCTTAAGTGAAGTTGACAGTCATGGGTTAAGAGAGAAGATCCTTTCACGGATCAGTCACTGGTTAAAAGTCAGGAAACAAAGCATGAGGATAAATGCTCAGTTTTCCAGAATGTAGAGAGGTAAAAGTTGGTGTCCTCCAGAGATCAGTAGTGGGACAAGTGCTGTTTTATGTACTCATAAATGATCTGGAAACAGATAAACTGTGAGGTGGCAATATTTGCCCACAATACAACATTACAATAAGAATACAATAGAATTGCATTTACTCAGGATAGTTTAGAATAGAACAGAATAGAATAGAATAGAATTGCAATTACTCAGGATAGTTAAGTCCAAAGCTGACTGTGAAGAGTTACAGAGGGCTCTCACCAAACTGGGTGACTAGGCAACAAAATGGCAGATGAAATTCAGTGTTGATAAATGCTGGGAAAATATAATTCTATAAATGTAATGTAATGTAAAGTAATGCACACTGGAAAATATAATTCTAACTACATGTACAAAATGATAGGATCTAAATTAAGATCAAAAAAAGATCTTGGAGTCCTTGTGGATAGTCCTCTGAAAACATCCATTCAGTGTGTAGTGGCAGTCAAAAAAGCTAACAGAACATTAGGAACCATCAGGAAACTGATAGATAATAAGACAGAAAGTATCATAATGTCATAATTTAAATCCATGGTATGCCCACGTCTTGAATACTGAATGCAGTTCTAGTTATCCCATCTCTAAAAAGATATATTGGAATTGGAAAAGGTATAGAGAAGGGCAACAAATAGGATTAGGGGTATACAACAGCTTCTGTGTGAAGAGAGATTAAAAAGACTGGGACTTTTCAGCTTGGAAAAGATACGACTAAGGGAGAAATGACAGAAGGCTATAAAATCATTAATGGTGTGGAGAAAATGAATAAGGAAGTGTTATTTACTTCTTCACATAACACAAGACCAGGGGTCATGCAATGAAATTAATAGTCAACTTTAAAACAAACAAAAGGAAGTACTTTTTTCACACAATACATAGTCAACCTTTGGAACTAGTTGCCAGGGGACATTGTGAACTCCAAAACTACAGCAGAGTTCAAAAAAGAATTGGAAAAGTTCATGGAGGATAGGTCCTTCAACAACTATTAGCAAGTTGGTCAGAGACACAACTCCATGCTCTGGGTGTTGTTGACCTGAATTTGATGGGTTAGTTATTATGGCTCGTCACTGATCACATCCGGACAGAAGATTTATAGGTTCTTACCCAATTCAGACTACAGAGTTTAAGAGGATTCTTGGGGTGCTTGGCAAGAACAAGTACATTGAGGACAATACCAAGTTGATAAAATCTTTATTGAAATTAACATAAAAATAAGAACTGCAGTGAAACTTATAACTGTAAAACAGTAAAAGATTCCAAAACTCCTGGTGGTACCATTTCTATTATAAATACCTTAACCTAACATACTCACACCCTTCCTTGAGGATCCAGTAATAGGAGGTGAAGGACCAGCCTCACTCCTGGCATGCCCGCTTACGTGATGGTGCTGGCTTCCCCAATGGTTAGGAATGTTGAACAGTTATACTACACTGCACAAGCTGAGCTGATAGCGTGATAGAAGATAGAATAGATAGATAGAGCTTAGAACTTAGAAAAGCTGAACTTAGCAGAACCGAACTCCACTAACTGCACTAACCAAACTGAACTTACAAGGTATTTCATAGGATCCTGACCTATGTAATTCAGGCCCAACCTACTATACCCAAATCTTATTTCTGTACCCTAAGAAATTTATGGGTACCCTTCTCCTATAGGTTAGTGGATTATGACACTTACTTTCTAAATATATTAATAAGGATTATCTCATTCCAAAACTGCCAACCTCTCTTGATGACCTCCAAGTTGTGGTGTACCCTGCGGTTACCAACTGGTTGTAGAAGCCGGATAAACATATGATGTTATGTCGATAGTTCCTCCCTTTGGTTCCCCAAAGTTCAGGGACCATTCTTATCTGTGCCAAAGGTTGCCAACTTTTATACTGACATATTTATAACTGATTATACTTTTTGCTATATAGCAGGTCTTACAGGCCGGTAAGCTTCTTGCATTCCAGCATTTCAGCAAAACTTATTATTGGGAAACACATGCCTCAACACATCTTAAATTCCAAGGAATTAATACAGATAAAATATAAGAATAAAATGGATTAATTTCAGAAAAAGAAACATATTAATTGATAGTGCTGGCTGGGTTAGTAGGATATACTAGCTAGCAAAATAATCCTGTGCACTACAATGTCGCTATCCTGTGACTGCCAGAAGCTGGGAGTGGAAGACGGGATGAGTCAATCAATGATTGCTTTTTCTCTTCATTCCCTCTGAAGCACCTGGCATTGGTCACTGAAGGAATACAGGCTACTGGACTATATGGATCATTGGGTCTGATGCAGCATGGCTATTCTTATCTTCTAAAAGATACATTGTATTTACTTTTAATTAACCAAATTCACCTAACTGTAGGTTTGACACTCATTTTATGAGGTTTCAAAGCTGAAACTAACTCTTCTTTGTTCTGAATAGTAAACAAAATCTTCTCAAACTTGACACTTACAGTATGTCTACACTGCAGTGAAACACCCATGGCGGGTCCGGTTCAGCTGACTTGGGCTCTCAGGGGCTTGTACTTCAGGGCTATTAAATTGCCATGTAGAAGTTCAGGCTCAGACTAGAGTCCAGCCTAAGACCCTGCGAGGTGTGAGGTCTGAGAGACTGGGCTCCAACCCAAGCCTGAATATCTACAATGCAATGTTATAGCCTCTCAGCCTGAGCCCCACAAACCTGAGTCAGCTGACTTGGGCCAGCCACAGGTGTTTTATTACAGTATAGACATGCCCTTAGTTATAAATTTAGTTTAGTCTAAAATATCTGTAGTTTTGCAAATCTTTCACCAGAAATACATGTATTATTGTATAGTATTTATTTGCATGGATATTTTCTCTAAAACTCTCCAGTGGATAAAAGATACAGGCTAGGAGATAATGTGATAGTTTTCTGAAGTTTTTCTTAATGTCCTCATCTACCTGAGAACCCAATATAGTTTCAGATATTTTATGCAGATTAAAATAGGTATTCTATATAAGTATGATGAACACTTCCACGAGATCTCTGGGAAAGAACCTCTTTCCTACTTTTGCAAGAAAGCAAATGCTCACTTTTTGCCAACTTCATTACAACTAATGTTGCTGTAAAAGCTGTTATTCCACAAATATCTCCATTAGCGAGATTCAGATATACACTTTATGGTAGAAAGGTGTGAGAGCCAGACATAATGCTCTAACAACTCTTCACCAGTTGACTGGAGAAGGGTCACTTTCACTGAGAAAGTTAACATGAAATGTATTCATAGAATATAAGAATAGTAGCATTATGATTTATCTAACAAAGTTTTTCTTTGTTTTTGAAGATTGATCCCTAATGAAGTCTAAGAATTATGAGCATCTAAATAGCTCTCCACTGTATTCTCTTACCTAGACATCTTTTTTTTTTCCTCTATTTACACCTCCAGACTGAATCTGTTTCATGAAAAACAAGCTAGAAGCAATTTGTAATTTAATGACTTTTATATTAAGTTCACTCCATTATTGTTGGTATTAATATACACATATACATTCTATATATGTCTACCTCCATAGATGTTTTATACATAAAAATGCCCAGCTAAATCAGTGTCAGAGACTTAAGTCTTAACTGTGTAATGATTGATTTTGTAAATAATAGTCTCAAAAGCAGTTTGTAAATTGGAGAACTTTATTTGTAGCAAGAGGTTTAACCCGCTTCACTTTTGTTATTAAAACAAGCTACTCTTTCACTTCAAGAATCCATTAGCCATTCCCATGGTGGTTCAGAAAGCTCTATGTTTTCAGGAATCAATATTGAGTTTAACAGAGAAGACACAGATTAATGATGATATAATAGATTCCCGCAACCTTCAGTGACCAAAGCTTATGGCAACAAGGTTAATTTTTAAATCTTGTATATCTTGTCTACATCCAAACTAGACTACTACATAAGTATTCAGTCCCATATACAGTCAGTGATTCTTCCAAACTGAATGAATTGCTCATCAGCAGTAAGCTGAACTTGTTAAACAAGGAAAATAATAGAATAAAATAGAATTGCAATTAAGAGAATATAAAACATTTTCATTTTCATTACTCAAAGGTCAAGAAATGGCAATCTGGTCATTGCGCATACAATCTTAGCTCTACTCCTTTGTGCATATGCATTATGAAACATGTAGTTATATGATCACACAACGTATCATGAATGGTTGTAGATATGGGGTGTAATGTTTTAATGTGTATTCATTCAGATGTGCTGACATACAAGGATGGATAGGAGCAGAGAGGAAGTGTGTCAGCTGAATTTCCTTTGGCATGTCTGACAGAGCACTTACTGGGGTAGAATCTGCCTTACCTTCTTTATGGATGCAACATAAGCTCCCCTGGGTAGGACCAGCTCAAATGGCCTACAAGAAAAGGGGCAAGGCCATGGGTTGGCCTCCTGACTGTAGCTTGGAAGCCTAGAACCAAAATCCTTCCCTACTTTGAGAGTGACAAAATGAAGGGGTAAAAAAACATTCACTTATAGTAGCTTCTATGAAGATCCAAAATAAGAGCCGACTAAACAAGAAGACTTACAGCATGGCCTGGACTGCACTACAAATTTATGTCGGTATAAATACATCACTCAGGAGTATGGAAAATCTATACACCTGGGAGAAATAGTTAATCAACCCGACCCCTGGTATAGACAGCATTATGTTGACAGGAGGGCTTCTCCCAGAAACATAGCTAACACCTTTCGGAAAGGTGGAGTACCTATGCTGATGGGAGGAGCTCTCCCATCTGTGTAGGCAGTGTCTTCACTAACAACTACAGCAGTAGAAACATAGAATCATAGAATATCAGAGTTGGAAGGGACTTCAGGAGGTCATCTAGTCCAACCCCCTGCTCAAAGCAGGACCAATGCCAATTAAATCATCCCAGCCAAAGCTTTGTCAAGCCGGGCCTTAAAAACCTCTAAGGATGGAGATTCCACTACCTTCATAGGTAACCCATTCCAGTACTTAACCACCCTCCTAGTCAAATAGTGTTTCCTAATATCCAACCTAGATCTCCCCCACTACAACTTGAGACCATTGCTTCTTGTTCTGTCATCTGCCACCACTGAGACCATCCTCTTTGGAACCCCCCTTCAGGTAATTGAAGGCTGCTATCAAATCCCCCCTCACTCTTCTCTTCTTCAGACAACACAAGCCCAGTTCCCTCAGCCTCTCATCATAAGTCATGTGCTCCAGCCCCCTAATCATTTTTGTTGCCCTCCACTGGACTCGCTCCAATTTGTCCACATCCCTTCTGAAGTGGGGGGAGCAAAACTGGATGCAGTACTCCAGGTGTGGCCTCACCAGTGCCGAATAGAGGGGAATAATCACTTCCCTCGATCTGGTGGCAATGCTCTTATGAATACAGCCCAATATGCCGTTGGCCTTCTTGGCAACGAGGGCACACTGCAGACTCATATCCAGCTTCTCATCCACTGTAATCCCCACGTCCTTTTCTGCAGGACTGCTGCTCAGCCAGTTAGTCCCCAGCCTCTAGTGGTGCATGGGATTCTTCCTTCCTAAATACAGGACTCTGCACTTGTCCTTGCTGTACCTCACCAGATTTCTTTTGGCCCAACCCTCCAATTTGTCTAGATCACTCTGGACCCTATTCCTACCCTCCAGAATACCTACCTCTCCTCCCAGCTTAGTGTCATCTGATAACTTGCTGAGGGTGCAATTAATCCCATCATTGAGAGCATTGATAAAGATGTTGACCTAAACCGGCTGCAGGACCGACCCCTGGGGCACTCCACTTGATACCGGCTACCAGCTAGACATCGAGCATTGATCATTACCCATTAAGCCCAACAATATAGCCAGCTTTCTATTCTTCTATCCGCCTTATAGTCCATTCATCCAATCCATACTTTTTTAACTTGCTGGCAAGAATACCGTGGGAGACCATATCAAAGTCTAGGTATATCACATCCACTGCTTTCCCCATATCCACAGAGCTAGTTATCTCATCATAGAGGAAATCAGGTTAGTCAGGTATGACTTGCCCTTGGTGAATCCATATTGACTGTTCCTGATCACCTTCCTCTCCTCCAAGTGCTTCAAAATGGATTCTTTGAGGACCTGCTCCATGATTTTGCCAAGGACTGAAGTGAGGCTGACCTGTCTGTAGTTCCCCGGGTTCTCTTTCTTCCCTTTTTAAAATATAGGCACAATATTTGCCTTTTCCCAATTGTCCGAGACCTTCCTCGATCGCCACAAATTTTCAAAGATAATGGCCAATAGCTCTGCAATCACATCAGTCAAGTCCCTCAGCGCCCTTGGATACATTAGATCTGGACCCATGGACTTGTGCACGTCCAGCTTTTCTAAATAGTCCTTAACCTGTTCTTTCACCCCTGAGAGCTCACCTCCTCCCCATACTGTGTTGCCCAGTGCAGCAGTCTGGGAGCTGACCTTGTCTGTGAAGTGTGAGGCAAAAAAAGCCCTGAGTACTTCAATGTACTTTTCCCACATCATCCATCACTATGTTGCCTCCCCCATTCAGTAAGGGTCCCATGCTTTCCCTGACCTTCTTCTTGTTGTTAACATACCAGTAGAAACCCTTCTTGTTACCCTTCATATCCCTTGCTAGCTGCAACTCCAATTGTGCTTTGGCCTTCCTGATTACCCCTGCATGCTCTAGAAATATTTTTATACTCCTTCCTAGTCATCTGTCCAAATTTCTGCTTCTTGTAAGCTTCTTTTTTGAGTTTAAGCTCACCGAAGATTTCACTGTTAAGCCAAGCTGGTAACCTGCCATATTTGCTATTCTTTCTGCTCTTTGGGATGGTTTGTTCCTGCGCCCTCAATGAGGCTTCTTTAAAATACAGCTATTTCTTTTAAATGCAGCTATGCTTCTGCACTGCTCTCAGTGTAGACAAGATCAAAGACTCTGACAGAATCTGAGAAAAATAATAGTTTTTGCTATGAAAATGAAGACCAAACTAAGCCTGAGAGAAAGTTAAATGCTGTCTATGGGACAGTGGTGCCATTTGGAAAGCTATGGAATACCACAGGTTCTTGTTTCCCCTCACAGTCAGCTTATGCTTTCCAGCATGTCTCACTTTCATTCCAGAACAGAAAACTAATAAAGCCAGAGGTTGACACTGGGTGTGAGCCCTTACCAATCACTAGCTTGGTGATTTTTGCTAATGTGATCTGACAAACAGGGCAATTATCTAGACAGACTTGAAATGACTGTTAGATAACTTTTGTCATTATGTCAATTTAGCAAAGATAATCAAGGTTTCTGAAATCTATTGGTGCTTTATTATAATGCAGTATGTCTTTGTATATTCATCTTTTTTCTAGCAGTAACCAAATATTGGGCTTTTCTCTCTAGAATAAGATTTTATTATTCTCACACTTACACAATTTGAGAAGATCCTGGTACTTTTGTCCAGTACATTAAAAGATAAAAACTTATCTCAACATTCACTAAATCAGTTATTTCATCAAGAGGGTGGAAGAAATTACCAAAGTTAATTTATGGAGATTTGCCAAGAAGTTTAAGGTAAAAAAGAGGAGACAGTCCAGGTTAGCTGATGACCATGTAGTAGAAAATGAGTGATAGCTACAGTGCGAAAGAAAAAAGTTAATGAAGAGCTGAAAGTTGAATATGTAATTAAACAGATGAATTTAGGTCTTTATTCAGCAGTACAGTATCAGTGAATGTTAATAAACCATGGACTTAAATGGGTATCTATGCAATTGTGACTATGGGAACATGTGGTGAGGGTTTTACCTGAAATCGATTCTAGTTTGTTAAGTTTTAGTTACTAGAAGGTGTTTTATCTTCATTTCTCTTGTAACCATTTTTTATTTTAATACCTGATTCTTATATTCATTTAAAATCTATCTTTTTGTAGTTAAATAAACTTGTTTTATTTTTTAATCAAAATGATTCCAGTGTTATGTTTAAACTGAACTTTTTAATAACTCCCATTAAAGTAGCAAACTATTGTATATTGCCCTTATAGGGGCAACAGACCTCTAAAATGTGAACTGTACAGGAGTGGGCTGGGCAGTGCAGAACACACATTTTTGGGAAAATTCAGGACTGGGAGTGTGTTGGGATCAACCTGCAGATAGTAACCAGGGCTGCTGAAAGCCAAAGTGTGTCTGGTGTGTTGCTGCTGGGGTCAGAGTTGCTGGACCAGGGCTGTAGCTATATACAGAAATAAAGGGTGTAACCTGAATAGAGGTAAGCTGTTTGTGAATGGGCCGCTTGGGAGCTACAAGAGCAAAGCATTGTGAGTCATTCATGTTGTGGGGCAGGCACTGATATAATCCCTCACTGTCACTGGTCTGGATTGCACACTGGAATGTGACTACAGTATTAGTGGAAATAGGCACATATTTCTGATACTTTAATATTCCTTTCAACAATTCTTGACAGTTTCAGTACTGAAAAGTGGCTGGTGGACACTGCCTTAGATCAAAATAGAGCTGGTTAGCTTTTAACATTGTTTTATGATAGCTAGTCATTGATCATATACATCTGTTCTACCAAAGTAGAGACTGTCTACTTATCACTATTCTCATAGTTCATCATCCATCAAACTCATTGAAAGTTTGGCCCTACCTATTGTATGATATTTTATATCTTGAAAGATGAATGGATGGATTTCGTAGTTACACTACAAGAATGACCACACAGCTTGACAAAACACAGATATATTCTATTGTAAAATGAAGTATTCAAAAAGCTGTTCTCCTTCATAAAACTTTATATATTTGTGTAACACACATCAGTGCTCATTCTCCAAATGATTGTCACAATTAATAACCAAAGTGATAGAAAGAATACCACATTGTCCTGGACATGCAGTAAGAAACATATGAATGAAGGGATGGGGTTTAATTAGGCCCAACTTTATTAATTTAACTCATCTGGAAACTATCTGGCAACAATTTGTACAGGGCAAATTATGATTCCTTCCTAAGTTTACATCTGGTGGAGGACTGCCATCAGCCCTTCACCTCTCCACAGCTGGCCCTAAACTGTTGCTGGGACAGCACCACCCTCTCCTCATTATGAGGGTGAGGTCCTGGGGAAAGGGAGTTGCCTTTTTGCTGTACCAGACATTAGACGCTTCAATCCCATTTTCCAGGTTTGTTAGGGGATGCCTTCCCCCAAAGTCCACTTCCAGTTCTAGTTGATGAGGGATCTGGACTTTCTGCTGAACGATCTCCTGTGTTGGACAATTGCCACAAGAAGGCACCATCAATTAGCTTGGCCACCTCCTCCTCACTCCTAGGTGGGTTCCCAGACAGTTGACAATTCCTGCCCGAATATCAGCCAAAACTGTACCTGCTCCATGGTCAAGTATATCTGCTCCCTGCATAACTTGGGTACCAAATATACATTTTGATGGATAATCAACAATCCTTTTTGTTCATGTACAAATTTAACCACTTCCTGATTCACATATCTTCTGGCCTTGTCAACATGTGGAAGCCTAGTGGCTCTCCACCATACCCTCTTCTGCAGAATTTCAAACCAATTTAAAGTCACCCCCTGGTTTGGCCTGATGATTAAGACAACCCCTTTACAAAATCCCAAATCTTTTTCACCAAGGTGTACAATAATCATTTCAAGTAATTGCTTCCTGGCTGCCAAATAGTGTAGTAAGAGTGTCATCAGCTTGTCCCAGAGTAAGCACCCTCTTGCCTTGCCAACTCAGAATTGCCTTGCCTGTGAACTTCTAAGGGAACTGGCTGCCCACCTGTGTGCCAATGTTCAATACAGTGCCCACAGATCCAAACACAGACTATCCTGACCCCTTGCCCCTTAAAATTAGATAAACAGCAAATTTGGTACGTTCACATCATTGGACTCCGATTCTCAGTTGGGGGCTTCCCGTACATCTTGTACACATTTGAACGCCAGTGACTGCTCACCTCTATTCCCAGTGGACCTATTCCAGTTGGGACACTTATGTCACTGTCCCAATCGTGAATGAATAGGGCCCATATTCACTAGCAGGGAACCCTGACATTTTGTGTTTCTTGGAGTGCCACAGAAAAGTCCATGAGTAATGTAACAGTTCTGTGTTCAGAACAGGGTTTGAATAGTGTTTAGTTAAAAAGGCCTGGAGCCACCCAACAAAAAATAAGGATAAAACAATGTATTGAATAGCCAATCATTAAGTGAGTACCATCCACTCTGCACTGAGCGAGGGGGGTTCCAGTGGAAAAAAAATAGTATGTGACCAGGTAAATAAAGATTGTGTCATAATGCAATGTGCAAGTGGATCAATTAAGGTTGTACAGGCAACCTTAATTCTGGTCTTAGAGGGCTTTCCCTTCACCCTCTCACCTGGTTCTTGTCATGTAGACAGAAAGCAGAAGACCAGAAGTCTGAAGTGCAAACAATGCAATGTTTATTGGGGTTAGTTTCCAAGCAAACATATTTTGAAGCCCTTCATACCAGTCAGACTTATCTCTGTCTGCCGATGGAGTCTGTTCCCCAGTGTTCCATTCCCAGCTCTGATGCTGCAGAGCGTTTACCCCGCCTCCCCTTCCAGCTCTGATGCCGCAGAGCCTTTCCTTTGTCCCTGTTCCCCATTCCCCGTTCCCATTTCCTGCCCCTGAGCAAACATGATTCAAATGTCCCTTCCCCCTACTTCCTATTTGACCCGAGTTTATATAGGAATATTCTCAGCTATATCATAACCAATCATTTTACTGAAATTTAACTAACCAATCCTAACATATTGCAACATAATTCTCTAACTAATTATATCCCCCTACCCTAATTAACTTACACCTAGCAAAAGTAATTATACAGCAGACAGAAATAATTGGAGAACCAGACAAATTAACAATAGAAAAGTGGGAGCCATAAAGATAAAACAATACAGAAATGAGGGTTTCACAACCACAACCATTGATAAGTGATTTCTTGCCAGACAGGGTGCTGTAAAACTAACCTTTAACCACCTTAAGATCTGTTTCTTTATCTGGTGGTGATAGGCACTATCAGGACAGGATTGTCTTCCTAACAGCCCAATAGCACCTTATTTCAATGTGACTGGTTTGGAATGTGAGGATGTGACCGTACACTTCCCAGCTTATGGCTGCCCCTGCTGCTTAGCCAAAGGCCTTAGCCTAAGAACAAGGCCCCAGACTATCCTAGTGAGTAACTCTGTGGATCTTTGTCCTCTTGTTCGGTTATTCTGCCCTGTTAGAATCCAAACAGTCCAGAGATGAGGAATTTTTCCTTGTGTCCATTCTTATAGCTTCTTCTCGCAGAATGACAGATTTCAGAATAACAGCAGTGTTAGTCTGTATTCGCAAAAAGAAAAGGAGTACTTGTGGCACCTTAGAGACTAACCAATTTATCTGAGCATAAGCATTCGTGAGCTACAGCTCACTTCATTGGATGCATACTGTGGAAAGTGTAGAAGATCTTTTTATACTGTGAAAAGTGTAGCCACAATGGGAGAGTGGGGTGGGGGGAGGTATTTTTTCATGTTTTGTGTGTATAAAAAGATCTTCTACACTTTCCACAGTATGCATCCAACGAAGTGAGCTGTAGCTCACAAAAGCTTATGCTCAAATAAATTGGTTAGTCTTTAAGGTGCCACAAGTACTCCTTTTCTTTCTCGCAGAAAACAATCTGACAGGGTCATTACCAATATGGGCTCTTTCTTTGATGGCAAAGAGAGAGGAATGCATTTAGAGTCTTTGATCCATGATCAAATGATCACTTGCCTTCAAATGTGCAAGAATTAGCACTTTTCTGCTAAAGTTCTTCATTTGCATTACACAAGGCCTCTTGAGTATATATCATATGAATGTTTTCTATATATTATAACAGGATACAGATGAGTATGAAAACCATGCATGTAACATCCCATTTGTTTTCATGAATTTAAACACCAGGTCCACTCTTATACATTTAGCAATCACTTTGATCTATACTAATTGGCCTGGCTTCCAGCTGTGGGTTTGTCAGTTCTCTACTGATGTCTAGACCTTGGCCAGGGCTGGTACTTAGCTTAACACCATTATATCACCCAAGTCTGACCCCTTCTGCCCCATCCCCTTGTACTTCCCTCAATCCTGTCTCTTTCCCATTGTTGGCTCCTCATCCCAGTCTGATTCTTCCCACCCAGCCAGTCCCAATCTCCACTCCTCAGTTTATCACCTCAGTGCTAGTCTCTTTACCCAGTAAGCTCTATTTCACTCCTCTGGAATTTGCATCCAAGAGTGGCCCACACAATCCCAGCCACACACTCCTTACCCAGCCAGTCCCAATTCTCCCACTCCTGGTTATTCATCTGACCTATCTCTCTCCCCTCCCCGGCCTTCAGTTCCTCTCACTTTCCCCTGCCCTCCCCAGCCCATGTTCCCTATTCATCCTGTCTCCCAACCCAATCTCCCTCCCCAAGCTCCTCATCAGATCACAGGGTGCTCAGTCCCTTGCTCCTTGGCCCAAATTACTTCTCCTTCTTCTCCCTTCCCCCCTCCCTTCTTATCCAGATGTTATCCCCTCTGCATTTGAATCTGGAAGCTTCTTCCTCCACATTTCTTGGCCTCAGCAGATTGATCCTTGAGAGCACAGGGAAGTCTCCCTGCTCTCAATTCAGGTGCTCAGACCAAGCTTGAAACACACAGAAACCCATAAATAGCTGTATCATGCCCAGGGTGAACTGAATATTTGGGAAATTTTTGCTGTTATAATCTTAGAAGTCTCTAATAAGCATATGAGAACTGCAATTTTTCAAAGGCTTTTAAATATTGAATTGAGACCAATGCTTCAATTTGTCAAGATTGTTTTGAATTTTAATCCTGTGCTCTCCTTTCTGGTGTAAGATTATGGGGGAGGGGAAGAAGGGGGGGACAGAGTTAGATGAACAAGAAATAAACTCACAGCAGTGGAACTTGCAAGGTTTATTTTCATCATTACATTTAGGTGGATTTTTATGAAGACAGCAAAGGGCATATCGCTAATTTATAAATTGAGGTTCTTACTCGAAAACATGGTGATGCTAGAACTTTTCAAACAAAAGGTTGACAGAATTTTTTAACATGGGCAAAAGATCATAGAATCATAAAAATATAGGGCTCATGAAATTGTTTAATCCAGTGATACTCAGACGGAGTTTCATGAGCCGCAAGTGACTCTTTAATATGTCTCCTGAGGCTCTTTGCAGCACATGATATTAAAACACTATGTGATTTAATTATTAACCACTCTAAATTATTAATCAATCAGGGTGATTGTACTATGTTCTTAACCAATTGTAGTTGATAAAATAATAATACTTGGTCAGTCATTTTGCTGTGAGAATAATATATGTAAACTACATATTTCCGCTGTCATGCTGATTAAATACGAATATGTAGTACGATAGTAAATGAAGCAATGAATTCACATTACTGTAGCTCTTTTGGGTAATGTTGATTGCTAATTTGGTTCCTGAACAACTGAGGTCTGAGTATCATTGATCTAATCTATCCCACTGTACTGAGGCAGGACCAAGTTACCTAGAGTGGGTATTTACCTAACTTGTTCTTAAAAACTTCCAGTCAGAAATTTCACAATCTCCCTTGGTAACCTAGTCCAGTGTTTATCTATCCTTACAGTTGGAAAGATTTTTCCTAATATCTAACCTAAATCTTCCTCCCATTGGGCAGAAACGCCAAACTACAGCCACTGGGAGCTGTGGGTGGCCGTGCCTGTGGATGGTCAATGTAAACAAACTGTCTTGTGGCCCACCAGCGGATTACCCTGACGGGCTGCAGGTTGCCCACCACTGTTTTAGCTGCTCTCCTCTAGACATTTTCTAATTTGTCTACATCTTTCATAAAGTGTGGCACCCAAAACTAGACACAATACTCCAGCTGAGACCTCACCAGTACTGAGGAGAACAATTATCTCCCATCTCTTACATATGACACTTCTGTTAATACACCCCAGAATTATATTAACCTTCTTTGCAACTGCATCACATTGTTGGCTCATATTCAGTCTGTGATCCATTATAGCCCCCAGATAATTTTCAGAGTACTACTTACTGCATTGCCAGTTACTCCCCACTTCGTATTTATGCATTTGATTTTTCCTTCTTACATGTAGTACTTTGCACTTGTCTTTACTGACATAATTTCCCTAATCTTATTCTCGGAAGCAAGTGTCCCATTTGGGCTGAGATTTTCCAGAATAATTCAACCTGAGGCAGACACCCAGCATGGAAAATGTCAGCCCAATTCAAAATGTTATATTTTCAGCCCAATTCAAACTTACCAAAGCCAGTTCACAGACTAATGAACAGCCATCAGGGCTAAACAACTTTTGCTCACCCCCATCTCACCATAAGTTAGAGTTGTGAACCTAAAAGTGAAAGGATCTCTATAGGCAGGTCTACACTACCGTTTAAGTCGATCTAATTTATGTCTTTCAGGGGTATGAAAAAGACACCACCCTAAGTGACATAAGTTACAGCGATCTAAGCACTGTCCACACTGGCACTATGTCAGCAGGAGACACTCTTCAGATGGCATAGGTCAGGGTGGCAAACTTTTTGGCCCAAGGGCCACATCCGGGTTGCAAAATTGTATGGAGGGCCGGGTAGGGAAGGCTGGCCCAGCTCCTATCCTCCCCCTCCCAATTCTCACCCCCTGAATGTCCCCCTCAGAATCCCTGACCCATCCAACCTGGTCCCCTGACCGCTCCCTCCACCCCTAACTGCCCCTGGAATCCCACCCCCTATCCAACCTCCTACTCCCTGTCCCCAGACTGCCCCGACCTCTGTCCACACCCCCGCCCCCTGACAGGCCCCTGGGACTCCCATGCCTATCCAGCCCCTCTGGCTCCCTGTCCCAGGACTTTCCCCTGGGATTCTTTGCCCCTTATCCAACCTCCCCCTGCTCCCTGTCCCCAGACTGCCCTGACCCCTATCCGCACCCCCACCCCTGACAGGTCCCCCAGGGACCCCACCACCTACCCAACCCCCCCCGCTCCCTGTTCCCTGACTGCCCCACCCCTTTCCATACCCCCGCCCCCTGACAGGCCCCCTGGGACTCCCACACCTATCCAAGCCCCACTGCTCCCTGTCCCCTGACCGCCTCCCTCCCAGAACCTCCACCCCATCCAACTGCTCCCTGTCTCCTGACTGCCCCCCGGGACCCCTTATATAACCCCGCCCTGCTGCCCGCCCCCTTACCATGCCACTCAGAGCAGCAGGACTGGCTTAATGGAAGCCTGGGAGCTGGGCGGGTGCAAACCACGCTGCCCACCCGGCGGCGTAGCTGCGGGAAAGGGGGGACAGCAGGGGAAGGGCCGGGGGCTAGCCTCCCTGGCCAGGACCTGAAGGGCTGGGCAGGACAGTCCCGCAGGCCGGATGTGGCTCGCTGGTCATAGTTTGCCCACCTCTGGCATAGGTTCTTCCTTCCTTGGAGGTGGAGTAACCGTGCCAATTGGAGAGCACTCTCCCATCAGCATAGAGCGTCTTCACCAGATGCACTGCAGCAGCGCAGCTGCATCAGTGCAGCTGTGCTGATGTAATGCTTCTAGAATAGACCTTCCTTATATATTGCTCTACCTTTACCTTAAGATATTCAAGCATCCACAGCCTGCCATCTTATTTTATTTTATTTATATTTTGGGATAAGGGAGATAAGCAAGTCATTCACACTGATTACAACACAGCAGGAGCAATAATATAAAAATCATTAGTAATGTTTGCTAAAAAAGAATATGGGGAAATGCTAGGCTGCAGCACAATAATGGGTCTTACCTTTGCCTTTTAGTGCACTGTTAATGTGATAAATGTTTCCTTGTGGAAATGGGAGTTTGATAAGTAAGAAAATCCAATTAGAGGAGAGACACAATAAAACTGTTCAGAAAGTTTGCAGCAAACTGTTCAACAATTTTGACACACTTGAATGGCACAATGTTATAATCACGCAAGATTCCTTAATGCATATTTTTGCCATATGAAATATATTAGTGGCAATCCTATTTTCAGAAAAATAAAATCTTATTTATCATTTCAAACAATAATAAATGCAATCCATGATTCCATTTCATTTAAAACATTGCTTTGCATTGGCTTCAGACAGCAAGAATCCAAAGACTACCTTTCCTCATTGCATTAGTCAGTAGCATGACATTATAAACCAAAGGACGCCCACTTCCAGATAACTGGTTTCCAGAATCTCACTTAACCCATTCAGCACTTTTACCTGCAGTGAGTGCTGTAGGAGAAGACAGGTCCATTTGCACTGAAATTAGTGCAAAAGCAGAGCCCCAAATCATTACTAGTGGGATGTAATTAATCCAAATAACCACCTATGCAGTTCTGCTTGATGCCTCCACTAGAAAAATGAGAAAGATGCAAGTATTTTAAAAGGAAAAACATATAAATATGAGAAGGTTTTACTAATACTTTGTCAATGTAATAATCATAAAAAGAATGTAATCTATCTATCTATCTATCTATCTATCTATCTATCTATCTATCTATCTATCTATCTATCTATCTATCTATCTATCTGCCAGAAGTACATACTAGTTAAAAAGAAGAGGTAAAATTCTCAAACTCCTATACAGCAGAAAACAGTAGTATTAGCCATATATCACAGTTAGATTTATTCATTTTTACTACACCATTTATTATATGTCTAATTATTGTAAGTATTGCAGGTGATGGTTTATTTTTAAGGAGAATAATAAAGATTCTGAAATGTCCAGTCATTTTTCATTGGCATGGGATATTATTCTCTTTTATGAACAATATAATGATTTCAGTGCTTTCTAACACTTTGATTGCACCTTTACCCTTTCAGATAAAAAATGCACAAAACATCCTGCAGCCATTGTGTGTGTGAGGCTTCCAACAAAGTCAATGAGCATTTTTTGTGTTCTGTGGCTGCAGGATTGAAATTTTGTATAAGGATTTTACAGAGGGTTAAATTTCAAGCACTGAAGTGAATGGAAGTTAATGGCAATCATAATCTTGCAGGACTGGTCCTTTACAAGACAGCTTATATATATCACTGCACATTTTTGTCAAAGCCTTATTAAAGGATTTTGAGTGTTAACATCCAGCTTAATGCAGAATCACTTTTTATATGTGTAAAAAATATCCTTGAATGCAGTCAGATCACAAATACAATTACTTTACTTCTGGACCCAAAGTATTAACTATTCCTGTCCCTGATACCAGTAACTCAGTTGCTACTGGAAAGTTTCATGGGAGGAATGAGGGATGATTCCTTCTTCCAAACATGGTCCTGCAGTGGAGCCATTTTTGACTGCCACTCAGCCTAGAGTAATGGGTTGATTAGCTTCATGGAATTGGACTTCCTTCTCCTGAGTCAGAGGAGTCCTAGATGAGGTGAACCCTCACCAGAGTTTGTTGGAATTTTCTGATGAAACACAGTATTGTTGGAAAATGCCAATTTGCTGAAGCAAAATGTTTAGTGAAATGTATTACAGATACAACAAGAGTTTTGCAGAAAAAATGGCAAGGTCTGCAGCTCCAGCAAGGAGCCTGCCAGCCCCTGGAGGTCCAGATGGAGGAAAATGAAAAAAAATGTCTTGCACAACGAACTCTCCACCCAAGTTTTGGCCATTCGTAATCATCACAGAACCTCCCAGGCTTTTCCATCCTGATGCCTATCCCCAAATTCCTTCTGCACTCTGATGCACAGGGAGCCGCCACTGAAGTAGGCCTCTTGGTTAAGATCCCTTAGGAATAACAGAGTTATTTATGTATTTGCACAGTTGTAGCAGTTCATGGACAAGATCAAGGCCCAATTGTGCTAGACCCTGAATACACAAACAACAGAAAGATGATCATTGTGCCAAAAAGTTTACCATCCAGTATGTACCAAGAAACAGTATGGGGTTCAAGGTAAAAGTGAAACAGTTATGTTTATTGTAGCCAGCAGCATCCATCACACAGCAGATTTTCAATTGTTTTTAGATGTCACGGCTCACATCAGTCTTTCCACCTGCAAAACAGGAGACAGGATAAGAACATAATAATGGCCATACTGAGTGAGACCAATGGTCCATCTTCTGACAGTGGTCAATGCAAGCAGCTTCAGAGGGAATGAACAGAGTAGGGCAATTAATGAGTGATCCATTCCCTGTTGTCATAGAATCATAAAAGATTAGGGTTGGAAGAGACCGCAGGAGGTCATCAACCCCCTGCTCAAAGCAGGACCAACCCCAACTAAATCATCCCAGCCAGGACTTTGTCAAACTGGGCCCTAAAAACCTCTAAGGATGGCAATTCCACCACCTCTCTAGGTAACCCATTCCAGTGCTTCACCACCCTCCTACTGAAATAGTTTTTCCTAGTATCCAACCTAGACCTCCCACACTGCAACTTGAGACCATTGCTTCTTGTTCTGTCATCTGCCACCACTGAGAACAGCCAAACTCCATTCTCTGTGGACCCCCCCTTCAGGTAGTTGAAGGCTGCTATCAAATACCCCCTCATCCTTCCCTCCGGCAGACTAAATAAGCTCAGTTCCCTCAGACTTTCCTCGTAAGTCATGTACCCCAGCCCCCTAATCTTTTTCGTTGTCCTCCGCTGAACTCTCACCAATTTGTCTACATCTTTTCTGTAGTGGGGGGCCCAAAAATGGACGCAATACTCTAGATGTGGCTTCACCAGTGCCAAATAGAGGAGAATAATCACTTCCCTCCATCTGCTGGCAACACTCCTACTAATGCAGCCTAATATGTCGTTAGCCTTTTTTGGCAACAAGGCACACTGATGACTTATATCCAGCTTCTCGTTCACAGTAATTCTCCAGGTCCTTTTCTGCAGAACTGCCGCTTAGCCAGTCGGTCCCCAGCCTGTAGCTGTAAATGAGATTCTTCCTCCCTAAGTGCAGGACTTTGCGCTTGTCTTTTTTGAACGTCATCAGATTTATCTTGGTCCAATCCTCCAATTTGTCTAGGTCACTCTGGACCTTATCCTTACATTCCAGTTTATCTACTTCTCCCCAAAGTTAAGTGCCATCTGCGAACTTGCTGAGGATGCAATCCATCCCATCATCCAGATCATTAATGAAGATGTTGAACAAAATCAGCCCCAGGACAGAGCTCTGGGGCACTCCGCTTGATACTGGATGCCAACTAGACATCGAGCCATTGATCACTACCCATTGAGCCCGATGATCTAGCTAAATTTCTAACCACCTTATAGTCCATTCATCCAATCCATACTTCTTTAACTTGCTGGCAAGAATACTGTGGGAGACCATATCAAAAGCTTTGCTAAATTCAAGATATATCATGTCCACCGCTTTCCCCATATCCACAGAGCCAGTTATCTCATCATAGAAAGCAATCAGGTTGGTCAAGCCCTTGGGAATCATGTTGACTGTTCCTCATCATTTTCCTCCCATCCAAGTGCTTCAAAATGGATTCTTTGAGGACCTGCTCCATCATTTTTCCAGAAACTGAAGTGAGGCTAGCTGGTCTGTAGTTCCCTTGGTTCTCCTTCTTACCTTTTTTAAAGATGGGCACTATATTTGCCTTTTTCCAATTTTCTTGGACCTCCCCTGATCACCATAGTTTTTCAAAGATAATAGCCAATAGCTCTACAATCACATCAGACAACTCCCTCAGCACTCTCAGATACATTAGATCTGGACCCAGGGACTTGTGCATGTCCAAATATTCTAAATAGGCTTTAACCTGTTCTTTCAGCACTGAAGACTGCTCACCTTCTCCTCATACTGTGCTGCCCAGTGCAGCAGTCTGGGAGCTGATCTTGTCTGTGAAGACTGAGGCAAAAAATGCATTGCGTACTTAATTTTTTTCCACAGCGTCTGTCACTATGTTGCCTCTCCCGTTCAGTAAAGGTCCCACACTTTCCCTGACCTTCTTCTTGTTGCTGACATACCTGTAGAAACCCTTCTTCCTTCACATCCCTTTCTATCTGCAACTCCAATTGTGAATATACCCCTGCATTTTTGAGCAATATTTTTATACTCTTCCCTAGTCATCTGTCCAAGTTTTCACTTTTTGTAAGCTTCCTTTTTGTGTTTAAGCTCACCGAAGATTTATTTGTTAAGCCAAGCTGGTCGCCTGCCATATTTATTATTTTTTCTACACATTGGTATGGTTTGTCCCTGTAACCTCAATAAGGATTCTTTAAAATACAGCCAGCTCTCCTGGAGTCCTTGCCCCCTCATATCAGCCTCCGAGGGAATCCTGCCCATCAGTGCCCTGAGGGAGTCAAAGTCTGTTTTTCCGAAGTCCAGGGTCCAGTCCCAACATCTGGCAGTCAGTGGCTTAGGGACACCCAAAGAATGGCAATGCATCTGTGACCATCTTGGCTAAAAGGATTTTCCTCTTAATAAAGAAAATAGTGATAATTATGTGGCATTATATATTTTACCCATACAGTTTATTCTTTATATAGAAGCCAAGTTAGTTTCCTCCAGAGAATAAAATTTGCAAAGCAAAATGTCAGTGCAAATAGCATTATGGATAATGCTATGGCATCTGTAGAGCTAACATCTGATTAGTATCAGAAGCTGCCAGCTAAGGAAGTCTACATTTGTGTTGCTAAGGCTAAAACAGGAGCCAGAGACATGTGGTTCACCTTTCTTGGGACTTATCCAGGAGATGTAGCTGCCTAATTAACTATCACTTTCTCTTAAGGAATGGCACTTTCTCTGGATAAGACAGCCACTCTACCTAACTTACAGGCTCAAACAAGATAGAAAAAACAATGTGCAGTATAAAGCATATTGACAATACATACTCAAGAAATGTATTGTCAATATGCTTTATACTGGCAATTTGTTTTACAAGATATATTATTTGGAAGTAACCATAATAACCTATTTAGATTTGTTATTTTCCTCCAGCATATTAAGCAATTTGAAATGAGAAATAAGAAGACAATTCTAAAATAAAATGTTTTATGGTTTACTCTTCTATGTTTTATGTATGCTTTCTCCAATTGCATAGGTTTAACAATTGTCCCAAAAGTGTTTGCTTAAACAAATTGAGTCAGTATGTACAGACAATACATTTTAACCATTCCTCTATTCTAAATGAAAAAAAAATCCTGATGGATTTAAAACTGGTCAATACAAAAGGGAAAAATTATATGAATTTATAATACACAATAAATATTACCCATTTTAAGTATACATTGTGGAATGTATTGAAGTAAGGTATTGCGGGCTTATCTACAGATAAGTTAATGTGCAGTAATTTAGGGTGTAAATTCATGCACACTAGCTATTCTGTACTAAATTCCCATGTGGGCACTCTTACTCCACAGACAGGGCACGTCTACACTACAGAATTCAGTCTTAAGACCAATATTAGGTAGGTAATTACTGTAGTGGCTGATGTGCACCTTCCCTCCTTCTGTCAGTGGTATGCATCCTCATCAGGAGCACTACCACCAACTGAAGAGGGGCAGTGTGGGGGTCTGGAAGCCCTCCAGGAGCCCAGCTGGGAGCAGGAGCCAGCTGCCTGGCTTCTCAGCTATCTGAGCAGGTAGCTGAGAGCAGGGCATGTGCAGCCAGGCACAGAGCAGAGAGCCGGGCAGGCACACCCCAGCTGGTAGCAGAGAGCCAGGGGGGGCTGGGCTTTAGTTGTCCGGCTTTCTTGTCAAGTTCACAGCTCCATTATCTGATAATAATACAGCCAATCTGACAGCCAACAGCCAATGTGGAGGTGTAGTTGTTATGTCGGTGTAGTAGGGCACTTACATCGGCGGGACAAGGCTTGTAGTGTAGACATTGACATAATTAAGTTCACGTAAGCTGCTTGACATTGACCTAACTGTGTAGTGTAGACTAGGCCTAAATGTCCTTGAGCAGTTTAGCTTAGTACACTTTAAAGTGTATTCAGTTAAGGCACTTTTAGTGCACACTAAAAGTCTTCCCATGGGGAGTTCGTGAAGAATATAAATTCTCACACTACCTAGCTGCACATGAACTTCTGCAGGTAGACAAGCCCTGTGTGAATATTTACACTGGAATTTTTAAAGGTGCCTCAGAGAGCTAGGCATCTCATTCCCAATTATTTTGCTGTAAGTGGGGTGCCCAACTCCCATAGGCCCAACTGCAGATCCCAGACATTCTTTTCAATTGGATTCTCTCATAGTGCTCTTGGTGATTCCCATCTGAGGCATAATCTGCATACATTTACAATATTTTTAAAAATATTTTCCAGACTTAGTGTGTATGTTAGACCTCATTGAGGGTAATTACAAATTTGTCATAGCTCTTTTTAGTCAGTTTATGATTATGTACTTATTATACTATTTAATTAATATTAATGTGCTTACCACAACTATTGTAGACATTTATCACACAGAATATAAAATATTCTAGAAACCATATTCTTAATGAGGTAGTTTATATTACACCGGCAAACATGTGAATAGTCTGCCCTTTTTAGTGTAGTATGTTTCCAAAATGATTCTGAATTATTTACTTACGTATCCTGTAGGCTGCCTGAATGAACTTCAAAATTCTAATACTCATTTTTATAATACATTGTCTCTACTTTTTTAAGCTCTCCCAGAATAAAACTGGGTTTACAGAAACAGAATAAAGTTGGGCATATTTGCTTGATTTTCTCAGATACAGTGAAATCCTGCCCTCACTGAAAACAATAGCAAAATTCCATTGACTTCAATGGGGCTAGGATTTCGCCCATGCTTGCTATTATAAGATTGCATCAAATAATTGTTACTGCTTACATACATTAATAAATAAGGATCACTGTAAATTTCCATCTTGAATACAAGGCTAGTTCCTTGTAATTACCACTTTCTGATAGCTATTTATGTCACCGCTGCCATCCTGAAGGATTGGTACCTATTAAATGCTGGCTATTTTTAAAAAAGGAATTCATCAGATTATTCTTTAAGGGCCAAATTCTGATCTCCTTCTTTCTGAATGCAATTTTTCATGAACTAATATTGATTGTTGTTAATGTATTTGTTCATAATAGTTTGAACTGTTTGTGCAAATACAATTTGAGCCTATTTTGAATAATCTCTATTAATTGTTTTCAGGGTATGATTGGTCAATGAGGTCATTTAGTATTTTTTTCCTCTTCCATCATACAAGGTCCTGATCTAAAGCCTATCAAAGTCAACAGAAAGTGTTCTCTGTGGATTTCAATAATCTTTGGATCAGACCCCAGGTTAGTGTTTCTCAAATGTGGCCTCCATGGCCACATGCAGCAACCAGGGACCTTTTTTTCAGCCATAGCCTCCTGGGCAATGATTGGCAGGGGGTGGGGTGGAGCGGCGGCCCTTGCACCAGGGCCACCAAAAGGCGTTGGGCCCTTAACCCCTCTGAAGACACAAACGCCAGAGGAGCAGGCAGCCAGTGTGAATTTCCCACCTTCCCAGGGGTTGTGGGGCTCTGGCTTCCGGCTTCAGCCTCAGGGTGGTGGGCGGCAGGCTTTGGCTGTGGGGCTTTTCGCTCCCCCTGCACTGCAGTGGGCTCCGGCCCCCAGCCCGAGCCACATCACCCCTGGCCCTCACTGCCTCCTCCATCCCCAGGTTCTGGCCACGTGGCGATGGGATCGGTCCCTGGACCCATGCCTTGGGGTCCCAGGATCTGGCAACAGGACCCCAAGATCCAGCCGTGGGGCTTTGGGCTCTGGCCCTGGGATCGCCCCTGCCTCCCATCACTCCTAATCCCTGCTGCATCTTCTGGCACTGGGATTCAGCTGCACGGTGGCAGGCTCCAGTTCCGGGCTGCAGGGGTTTGGATTCCGATCCCAGGCTCACCATTCTCCCATACCGCTGGTGCCCACTGCCTTCTCCAGACCCTCAACCGCCCACCTCCACTGCCCCTGACTCCCACTGCCTCTCTAACCAACTCCTCATCGAGGGCTTAATTAGTCCCTGAGCTTGCTTGGGATGAGTAAATCTGCTGTGAAAAGTGATACAGTATTTGTATATTTGTTAATCTCATTTTTCACTGTCTCCCAGCTAGTTAACAAGTCTGCTTCTTTGAAAAGTAGTATTAACAAATTTACAGATATCACTTTTCACAGCACCAGACTTACTAGCTAGCAAGTCTAAAGAAAAGCAACCAAAAAGTAAAGGAAACAACAACAAAATACAAGAACATGCAAAGCACCTTATTTCTGTTTCTTTTGTGTTTAGGTTCAAAAAAGAATAGAGGCAACTGTACATTATTTTTATTATTGAGTTTGGAAAAAAAAACACCCTACATAAATAAATTGCAATTATTTGGACATGTACATGTGCATATTTATTTGGGTTTTTTCCCTAAAGTTAATTATTTTAGGAAAAATTGTCAGAGCTGCCTCCAACAGAGTTGGTGGCTGCCCTTTGAGGCCACTAGATTTTTTTATGAGAATCCTGCAGTTGACTAAAGATTCTGAAAAGAGGAGAAGGACGAACCATACTTCAAACATTGCAAATATTGGAGAGATGCCTATACAGGTATACAAATAGAATAAATACATAAAATGAATACAAAGATTAATAAAAATTAGACAAGTTAAAACATGTCAATGTCTATTACTGTGTTACACAATGAATAATACTTGGAAATTAAACATTATCATTATGTTTAATTAATGGATAGGGGAGGCATGGTATTTCCAGAGTCTTTGAATAATGTTCTGTATATGCAGTGATCTACGACTGTTACCAAGTGTTTAAAATATAGGGGACCCTTTAGTATTTCAGATACTGTGGTGTAGTTATTGTGGGTAAATATTCCCTACTTACTGTATGTCTGACTTACTATATGTCACAATTAATTTATAACTATATGATCATATTTCTTTCCCTCAAGAATCGATCTTCACTGGACGTTTTCAACACATGCATTGTGCTGCTGCCCCTTTGAACTCTACTGAAATTGGGCCCTATATATTAGGCAACCAACTACTTGTTGTATTAGCAATATACTTTTTCTTATGTTTAAGAATAAAGGCCAGATCCTTGCGTACTTGCACAATGCTCACAGCATGTGTCATGGGGCAATATGCAAAGATAATAGATTTCACTTGCACTACCATTATCCTGGTCTTTCTCTCTGCACTTCTACCCTGTTCTGAGTTGAACCAGTTTAAAGGCAGCTCTAACTTATACCAGTCTGCAATAGCCACAAGGGGCCAAAAACGTAACCCTGGATCAGCAAGCATAGGGGCATCCTGACCAAACCCCTTTTTCACCATGCCCCAAACTTTTCCAAGCTACTCTGGCAGCCAGGAGCTCCAGTGTCACATATATGGACACAGGGGATCAATCCCCAGGCTGGTCAGAGTGTACCTACTTCTGATTGAAGCCTAGGGAAGTGGGCAGGCATTTTTTTTTTAACATTTTGACAACATTTGTACAGCTTGTAATGATTATCAGGTGTTACTGAATTGAAATGAAAGCCACTGCAGGCTTATCCTTACAGTAGTGTGATTCCCCCTTCAGCCAAAATATGCCAGTAGTATAGTGCTAAGCAATCATATTATCCCCAGGGATCTAGCCCAATGTGCAAACACAGGCAGCCAAAGTACTTAAAATCTTTAGGCAAGTTGTGTTCTTTTTACCTTAAACTGTGTAGAATCTAGTGCTAAAATATTGTTTTGTACTCTTGAGAGAGGAGGGAAAAGTTTCAAGAGGTGACTCACCAGAACCATCTTGTAACAAATTACTAAGCATCTGTGTATATTAAAAATCCCAAATTTCCTTAGGCCTGACACCAACCCATTATTCTATCATTTCCTTACAGCTCACTGAGGCTACAATGTTCTTGTAATAAATGAATTAGTTACTGGCTGCTTTGCCAACAAGCTGTAACTTTCTCATCTGTCCTCAGAAAAGTTTGATTGCCATTGTCATGAAATTTTCTCCAGCTCCTCATAAACTGGATCCAGCTATTAACAGTGGCAATTAATTTTCTCCTGGATTTTGCAGACTGAAACAAATCTATCTATCTATCTATATCTATAACTATATAGTGTGACAGGGTCGGGCCAGATGGCTACAGGAGAGTGATAGAGGGCAGATATATTAGCCCCAGACTAAGCAGGTCCCTTTTCCCTGGGTAAGGTAACAGGACAATCAGGAACTTGCTAGAATCAATTAAGACAGGCAGACTAATCAGGGCACCTGGTTTAAAAAGGACCTCACTTCAGTCAGTGAGGGGCGCGCAAGGAGCTGAGACTGAGAGGGCATGCTGCTGGAGGTCTGAGGAGTACAAACGCTATCTGGCATCAGGAGGAAGGTCCTCTGGTGAGGATAAAGAAGATGTTGGGAGGAGGCCATGGGGAAATAGCCCAGGGAGTTGTAGCTGTCACACAGGTGTTACATGAAACACTGTAGACAGCTGTGATCCACAGGGCCCTGGGCTGGAACCCGGAATAGAGGGCGGGCCCGGGTTCCCCCCATCCTTCTTCCCCCTATTGGGTATAAGAGGAGTTGATCTGGACTGTGGGTCCCACCAGAGACGAAGGTCCCTGGCCTGTCCCCCAACCCACTAAGTGGATCAGCAGAGACTGCGGGGATTGTTCTCTTTCCTTTTTGCCCATGCTGGTCAGTGATGAGGTTAGCTGAGTGAATGGCAGGTTTGAGCCACTAGCAAAAGTGGCCAAACTGAGGGCTGCCATGAATCTCTGAGGTGAGCAAATCCGCCAATAAGCGCAGGACCCACCAAGGCAGACGAGGAACTTTGTCACTATATATATATATACACACGCACCCTTATAAAAACTTATATATAAAAACTTTGTTTTTAAGCAACTATATATTTTACAGGGTGGATCTAGATCTGTCTACAGAGATATGTTTCATCTTTTGCTCTTGCCACAACATACATAATATGAAGGAATCACAGAAATACAGAAGGGTGCAGGTGTTTAGTAAACATATATATGGCAGTGTTCTGGTGGGGGGGGGCTCCGAAATATAGAAGGCAGTGAGGGTCACTAGAGGACTCACACACTATTTAAAGGGATACTATCCAATTTCTATGCACTATAATAGCTTTATCTTGTCATGTTTTTTGCACTCACCTTATTCAGCTCACTCTTGAACACTCATTTCTTCACAACTGAATTAAAATAAAAAAGTTGAGATAACAACAAAATCACAAAACAAAACATGGAACAAACAAGACACGTGTTTATCATTACATTGGGAACTCTACAGCTGATTAGCCCCCCATTTTAGTTAACGGAAAGATTCTGATGGATTTCACTGTGGTTTGGATATTTATTTGTAAATCACACCCCCTTCCCCCATTCTTCAACTCTTTTTTAATTTCACTTTTATACTGTAAGCTTTTGGGGGCAAGGATGTTTCTTCCTACATGTTTGTACAGCACCTATCACATTTTGAGTGGCTTACCCAATGTGGAACAACCATAAAATATCTGCTATGCAGATGTGCCTCAGATAAAAAAAATGAGGATAATAATACAGATGTTTGCTAGAAGCTGTGTACATAGTTTTGTTTTGTTTTCCATTTGAATTAGTATTTATTTTTTCTTTAAATTCTCAAGTTAATTCAATTATTCTCATTCTGCAAATATGTTAGAGCATCTTGTCTTTTTTGTTGTTGTTTCTTTGCTTATGTTAAATAATCAACTTGTTTTCATACAAAACAGTGATATGCATTGCGAATCAATGGAGGAGTCCCTTAATTCCTAAGCTCTTTTACTGACTCATGCATGCAAATTAGTGAGGCTGTTTATTTCCTTGTTCACATATTTAAATAAATAATTGTATTTATCAGTGATGAATGCAGTAATCATGATTGATCCAAAGAGCTGTAGCTTTGGACCATATCTAACATAAAGGGATGGAATTTGTTGATATTAATGTCTATAAATTTCTTGCTCTGAGTCAGTTATTGAAGAAAGGTTTTGGTACACTTGCATTATACTAGTTATATTATTGTGACAAGCAAATAATGGGAACAAAATGTGTGTGTATGTGTATAACATAAAATTAATGTTTAAAGAAACATAATATGTGATCATGTAATGAAAGACTATCAGTGCATATGCAGAAAGGAGGTGAATTAAGGTTTCAGAGGCAACCTTATTTTTGACATTTCCTAGCTTTTGAGTGCTTGAGTTTGCAGCTTTGACATTCTTCTATTATCTTTTTTTTTTTTTTATGGAATTGCCTTGGGTTTTTTTTTTAAAGCAAGCAAACTGAAAAAGCAGAAATTTCATCATGTGATACCTGACATAGGACCAAAAAAGACCCTCTGGGTTATCAACTCCAGTCCCCCGCAATTTAAGACTACATTATATGACACCCCCGGATGAACCGTCAGCAGGGTTAGAATCTTTAGATCCAGAACACAGACCTATACTTGTTGAGCTAATGCAGTAATTAATAACATGCTATCCTCTCTTGGACCAATATTAAAGGCTAATGAGACACACACTTTGCTAGAGGGTTTCAAAAATATTTGATAGACAGTGGAAGCAAGTTGGGGATTAGGAATCTTGGGTTCTATTCCAAATTCTGAAGGAGTGTGTACAAGTAGTTACAAACAGCGTAGCGACGCACATGGATTTGGCACATTTTTCCCCAGTCTGCCCCCTTTTGACCCTATTCCCCTCTTCTCTTTACTCTTCAAATTACTTCATTATTCTCCTCCACACTGCCTAGGTGTATGTGGAGAGAGTATTGAAACCACAGGAGACACAATATCCACATATGCACATTATCAGTTGCAAAATTGGATTCATAATTAGGACCAAATTTTCAAATAGGTTTGTGCCTATGTGTTCATGCCACTTACCTGTGCGGAATTTACCTATGTAGCTGGGTTTCTAAATCACACTTATAACCATGGTAAGTTAAACACATAAATTGTCAGGGAACAAGCCATAAACAAACACATTTTCTGGTTTGGGGGTGGGGGTGGGAATGAATTTCAGATATTTCACCTGAATCTGATCAAAATTAGAGAAAGAAAGCTGGGCTTTTATTACTACCATTACAATTATTTGAAACACAGTAACACCTACAGTTCCCAAACAAGGCCTCACTGTTTTAAGCGCTGTTCAGATACAGAGTAAGAGCATCCCTGTCTCAAAGAGAAAACAATTTAAATAGGCAAGGCATAGAGCTACTGAAGTAATAATAACTCAGTAATGAAATCTCCCTCTCAGTTGGTCTGAGTATTATAGTCCCTCTGCTCTCTCATTGTTTTCTCTCTGAACATCTCAGATGGGGAGGATTGTCAGCCTGCTAACCCCTCTGTTATTCTTACAGGGGCAGCCTCAGAAGCTAATACTTCTGATCTCCTCTACTCCAGTGTGCTGCTTTCCCCATTGTGGAGAAGCTGAACACCCTAATTTCTCTGTTGTACTTGTGTGTTCTGCCTCTTTACAAGATAAAAGATACTTTGAGCACCAGCCGCTTTCTATAAAATATTTCAAGCTAGCCTTTCTTCACAGATAGAGTCATAGACTTTAAGGTCAGAAGGAACCATCACAATAATCTAGTCTGACCTCCTGCACATTGAAGGCCACAGAACCTCACTCACCCACTCCTGTAATTGGCCCATAACCTCTGGCTGAGCTACAGAAGTCTTCAAATCATGATTTAAAGACTTCAGGTGACAGAGAATCCACCATTTACACTGGTGTATGGACCAGTCAAAATGTTCAAAAAGAAAAGGAGTACTTGTGGCACCTTAGAGACTAACAAATTTGTTAGTCTCTAAGGTGCCACAAGTACTCCTTTTCTTTTTGTGGATACAGACTAACATGACTGATACTCTGAAAGCTGTCAAAATGTTCAGAATTTCATTTTTTTTACAAGATTTTTGAATGTTGAGAAATAAAAATGGTGGAGGAGGGGGATGAAATTTCAACCAGCTCTAAAGACTATATGCACGGTCCCAGGTAGATATGCTTTTACTTGTATAACTTTGTTCCTCTCTTTCCCTTTGTAACATATAAATGACTTTCTAAATCACTCCGGACTTATTTTGGATTCCTTATTTTGTGTGACACATTAACTATTACCTGTCCTTTCTGTAGTGGGCAATATTTTCTGGTCCCATTGTTTTGCATCTGTGTTGGTTTGGAGTATAAAAGACTGGTTCTGATATAATTCAGCAATCACTTGCATGTGAAACAATATTGAAAATAAAATATGAGTACACAAAATGGTGAAGTAATTGCATTACAATAACGTCATATGAACAATTTAAACTAGTATAGCTGTAAATTAGGAATCTTTGCAAATAGTAAGAGATGCCCTGATACAGTATGGTACTGCCTTCATCAAGCCCCTGTCTTACTTTAAGCTTGTAAATCATACCAATGATTTCAATGGGATTATTTATATGCTTAAAGTTAGACATATGCTATGGTTATATTGATGGCTTAATGCCTAAATGAGCATAGAATTATATGTTAGGCAAGAGAGTTTTATCAGTATGCAGATTAACAAGAAATACATTTTTCATTTTTTTTTAAAAATCTTATATTAATTTGCATATGTAATTCCTCAAGGTTTAATGGCCCATGGTGCAATTGCATGCACAGTTAGGTACTCAGGTATGCATTCAAATATTTCCTCTTTTCCAGTCATCCAGTCACTTTGGTACTTTTATGAGATTTCCTGGTACTTTAGTTAGAAATCAGGGCACACTTGAATTAAAGAAATGGAAATTTAGATTTTGATTTTGTTTTTTGTTGGGAAGCTATAATTATTTCTTGATTCTAAAGCTATGTGATAGTCCTAAATCATTAATTCAAAGTTTTGCTTTCATTTTGTTTATTTAGTAGACTAATCAGGGTAAAATTACATTTCTCACTAATCAGTTGAACTGCATGAATATTGCAAACAACTTTCCATAAGTCTTCCTTCAGATTTTAAAATATATTTGAGTCAGCCATACAAACAGTTGAGTGATAATTGTATTCACATGAATGAACATGGAAAGCAAATGCTAAGATCATATGCTCAAGTATTTGCACTGGAACTGCTGTATTTTATATAGTATACTGATTATTAGCAAGACATGAAGGGAAAATGGGAACTTGTGTCTCTGAAAAATCTTCCCTGGTATTCCCCAAACCTATAGCCTCTCTGACACAGAAGCAAGAAAGTAATGTATAAAAGGATGTCCCCCAGTGGTTGGGGCACTAGCCTAATACTTGAAAGAGACAGGTTCAATTTCCTGTTCTGCCACAGACTTCCTGTGCAAACTTTGGCAAGTCATCTAGTCTCTTTGGGCCAGATTGTTAAAGGTGTTTAGGCACCTAACTCTCATTACAATCAGTGGGAATTATTCTCCTAAATATCCTTAAAAACTTGGGCCTGGGCCTTGGTAGCCCATCTGTCAACTGTGGGTAATAATAGTTTACCACAGGACTGGAGAATAGTAAAAGTAATACCTATATTTAAGAAAGGGTAAAAATGTGACAGACCAGCCAGTCACAGACCAGAGGTTAGTCTGACCTCAGTAGTATGCAAGGATTGCGAGGACATTTTGAAGGAAAGAATAACTGAAGAAGGGAAGTAAATGGAAAATGGGATAAAATGCAAATGGTTTTATTAAAGGTAGATTGTGCCACACTAATCTGATATTTTTTGATAACTGCTTTTTAAGACAATGGAAATGCAGTCTATCTGGAGTTCAGTAAAGCTTTTGACATGGTACCACCTGGGAAATTATTAAACTGGAGAAGATGGGGATTAATGACAGGAATTGTAAGAACCTAGCTAAAGGGGAGACAATGGATTATGCAGAAAGGGGGACTATTGGGCTGGTGGCCCGTCTCTGGTAGAATTCTTAAAACATCAGTCTTGGGACTGATCTTATTTAATATTTTTGTTATTGCTCTTTGAACAAAAAGTAAGAGTACACAAATGAAATTTCCCAGTGACACAAAGCTGGGAGGCATTGTCAATACAGAGGAGGATCAGAATATTATACAGGAAGAATTGGATGACCAATGGACTGGAGAAATATATATTGGACGACATTTAATAGTACAACGTGCAAGGTCATTCACTTAGGGAGTAATAACAAGAATGTCTGCAAGAAGCTAGGTGCTTCTGCATCACTTTGCAATGACAAAGGGGAAACACTTGGGTATATTAGTCAATCAGAGGATGACTGTGAGCCACCAATACAGTCTGGCTGTTTACAATAAAATAAATAATAATAAAAGGCAAATGTGACCCTAGGATGTATGAGGTGAACTATTTCCAGTAGAGATAGGGAAGTATTAATGTCATTCTACAAGGCATTAGGAAAACCTCATGTGATGTGCAATTCTGGTCACTCATGTTCAAGAAAGATTAATTCAAACTGGAAAAGGTGCAGAGAAGTGCTACTAAGATGTTCAGTGAAAAGGAGAGCCTATTGTATGAAAGCACAGTAAAAGAGCTTGGGTTTGTTAGGCTGAGAGGGGATATGATTGCTTTCTAAGCACATTGGGGTTGGGGGGAACACCAGAGTGGGTGAAGAATGTTAGCAAAAGGAAAACATGGATATAAATTTAATTTGAATACATTGGAAATTGGAAGAAGGTTTCTGACCATCAGAGTGAAATTCCGCAATAGCCTTCCAATATGATTAATAGGGTCAAACAGCCTAACTGGGTTTAAAATGGTGTTTGATTAATTTATGAACAGATTATATGACAGGGTTGTCTGTGATAGTAAGGAACTGGAGTTGTTTTCCCAGTAGTTCCCTTCCAGTCCTACATCCTATGTTCCTATGGACTGCCCTACCTCACAGGAGTGTTGTGAGGATAAATATATTAAAGATTGTGAGACACTTACATACATATAAGTGGCCCATGTGATTGGGTCCATATACATACTCTAGGTAGAAGCAACTAAATAAACCCAGAGTCTGACTGCATCCATCATATAAATTCTTGAATGTACAAGAAGAGATCCAAAGCCCAAATGGCTTTAAGCTCTCAGAGGACCTCACCATTAACCCTTTGCCATATAGAGTATTTAATTATGTATTCCTATACTTTTTCTTTCTGTGAACAAATTTCAGTTCCAGGACAGTACTTGATCTTTCACTCCATTATATTGAGAGTACAATTGATCCTGCAATTCACTGTATTTGGGCAAACCCCTGCTCCCATGCAGACCTCCATTGACTTCAGAGGATGTTGTCTTCCAGCTCTGTTCAGACCCAGGATTTTGTTCTTGTAGAATCAAGTGCAGGACTGGGAAACATATTTTCATAATAGCTTCTTATGAGGTAGTTTGTCAAATGCTTTTTAAGGTTCAAATTAATTATTAGCTGTTGCTTCTCTTTTTTCCCCTCAAATTCTTATATGCTCAAAGAATTTTAGAAGATTAGAGAGTCACAATATTACTTTACAGAACTGTGTTAATTTGTCCCTATCATATCATGGTCATTTTATAATTCTGATTGCAATTGTTTTAACCAGTTTTCTGGTGCTGAAGTAAGGACCTTTGGAGTGTGTTTTCTATAGCCGTCCTTATTGTGGAACAATTGTTATTAGTTCGTTGTCTGGTGTAGTAGCTGATTTTAGTGAACGATTTTATTTTTGTGCTAGCACTCCTGTTTCTTTCTTAAATTCCTTCAGAACTCATGGATATATACCATCCTAGTCACCTCTTGCTCTTCAGTTTAACAATCTCTTCTAGCACTTCGTATTTTCATATCTCAGTCTCAGACAGCATCTCCTCTTAAAGGGTAGCTCCATGGAAGGCACCTCCCCAACATTCTCTGTGGTGAAGGCTCATCCAGAAAATCACCTACTTTTGCTACAGTGCCTCTATGTTCCTTAATTGATTCCTTTACTCCCAGATAATACAGCAGACCTATTTCTGTTATAGGTTTCATGTTCCTGATATGTTTAAAAAGTCTTATTTGTTCTTATGACCTTGGCTATTTACTTTTAAAATTCCTTCTGAGTGCTCCTAATTTGCATTTAACTTTTTACCTGCCCATAGCTTCTGTACCTTCCTATTGGATGTACTAATGTTGGATTTCCAGTTTTTGAAAGAGATCTCTTTGGTTTGATAACTTCTTGAACTTTCCTGTTTAGAAAGACTGAGCCAGATCCTCAGCCCCAGTTAATTTCCTTTTCTGCTTGTCCCATGAGTGCCAAGTTTGTATAATTTTTGGTGGTGCCCAGAAAGGGTCCAAGCAGAGCCATCCTGTCCATAGGATGGACCAGGGCAACCGCCCTGGGCTTCAGGGAGACATGGGGTCCATGGAGGCCTGGGAGGTTAGCGGAGGGCCTGGCGCCAGCCTCAGCAAGCGACCTGAAAGTGATCCCAAAGCGTGATTCCCAGGACGGTTGCCCCGGTCTGTCCTATGGACAGGATGGCTCTGAAAATATAAGCCCAAACATTGAGCCGAGCCCACGTTCCTGAATAGTGCTGGAGTACAGGCACCATGGACCCATATAACTCGCCGCTATTCCTGCAGTATAAAAGGGACTTTAAAACCAGGGACTCCTAGCTGGAGAATCTGAAACAGGTTAAGTGGCTTTCCCAAAGTCCTACTACAAGTCAAATATTGTCAGAGATGGAATTCAAACTCAAATTCCTGGCTCACAGTTCCACAACTCTGACTTTCAATCACCAGTGAAAACTCATTCTAGTAGGATGACCATATGCCATACCACCCTCAGACAAAATGTAAATTCACTTTCCATAGAAGAATAAATAAAATACCATAAAAAGAATAATGCTCTTTACTTTTCACATAGAGAAGGGAAAGCATTAGTACAAAGAAAGTGACACCTGTACAATAAATTTTGTAAGACAGTCAAATACCATAGTGATTTGTACTATGTCAATAGATAAAAAGGTGCAGTTTAAGGTTCATACCTCTGCCAAAAATTTTAATCATGACCTGTACAAACAAAATGGTTCTAGTGCTTCTTTACTTTATTTTGGATAGATAGCTAGGCAAGTATATGCTGTCGTGTTCGTTATTTCAGATCTCATTCTCCAAACCAATTATGCAGTGAGACACAGTGTGTTAATGATATGGACACATAGGGAATAGAACAAAATCAACAAATATACTTTCATTTGTGAGCTAATGAGGATTTGTACTTGGGTCTCCAGAGACACACAAAAGTCAAAGGCACCGGCACCCTGTAATAATTAATATGTTGCATAAAGGTATTCCCATAACACAAAACAAAAGGCTATATAATTAGGTGGTACATGTTTTGTCTACCCCTGTAATAGTTGTGGTGCACTATATCTTTTTTTAAAAATTGCAAGGAACAGAATTCATCCTTCCACAGTTTATTTCCACTTACCAACTGGATTTGATCATGATAAAAATCTAAGTGACACTACAGATCAGAGAGACATTTTGAGGCTAGTGTGATCACTACCTTCACCACCACCAGACACCTATTAATTAATTAATTCAGTACTGATTCTTCCACAAACCCTCTTGACCGTGACCCTGACAGCATAATATGTAGCCCACACGTACGAATGATTTGATGTAGGAAACAATACTGCCAAAATAGAAACAATCACCATTGTATCGTATTGCTGAATGACATGATCTGACGGGTCTCCTCCTATAGCTTTTTTCTTTACTCAGAAAATAAGTTCAAGTGGCCTCCTACCATTTTCTGATCTAGGAAGCATGAGGTTTTATGCAATACAAAATCATAATATAGTATATCGTCAGACACTTTTCATATGCGGGTGTCCCCATTTGTCTTATACCTGACTTAAAATCTCAGTAGGGCAGCATCTGGAGAAACAGCGTTGGGAGTTGTGTGTCATAAGAAGCAGCAGACACTGTATTATATGGCTAACCACTAATCATAGGTGTGTGCCTTCTATAATCCAATACCATTTATTCTGACTTTATTGTCTATTGACAAAACCTACACACAGGTGTAGTAGGAAGACTTTGAAATCTTTTTAGTGGATTGATTTTAAGCCAGTAAACCATTCTGATGATATAAAATGACTCAAAATCAGGAGACGTGTTCCTTATTTAAAATTGACATTTTCTGACACACCAACATTTTCAAACAGATTCAGTATTCTTCATTTCTCTTCCTTGACTATTGTATAATCATAGATTTTCCAACCAGTTATGCACCCTCCTTATAGTAGCTCCATCTAGGTTGTATTTCCCTATTTTGTTTATGAGGTCATGCAAGACAGTATCTAAAGCCTTACTAAAATCAGTCTATACCACTTCCCCCTTATTTACAAGGCTTGTTACCCTGTCAAGGAAAGCTCAGGTTGGTTTGACACATTTTTTTCTTGACAAATCTATGCTGACTGTTATTTATCACCTTATTATCTTCTAGGTGTTTGCAAATTGATTGCTTAATTATGTGCTGCATTATCTTTCCGGGTACAGAAGTTAAGCTGACTGGTCTGTAATTCTCCAGGTTGTCCTTATTTTCCTTTTTATAGATGGGCACTGTATTTGCCCTTTTCCAGTCTTCTGGAATGTCTCCCGTCTTCCATGACTTTTCAAAGATAATTGCTAATGGCTCAGATATCCAGTCAGTCAGCTCCTTGAGTATTCTAGGATGCATTTCATCAGGCCTTGGTGATTTGAAGACATCTAACTTGTCTAAGTAATTTTTGACTTGCTCTTTCCCTATTTTAAACTGAGATCCTACCTCATTTTCACTGGCATTCACTATGTTAGATGTCCAATCGCCACCAACCTTCTTGGTGAAAACTGAAACAAAGAAGTGATTAAAGACCTCTGACATTTCCACATTTTCTGTTATTGTCTTTCCTCCCTCATTAAGTAACCAACCTGCTCTGTCTTGGTCTTCCTCTTACTTCTAATGTACTTGTAGAATGTGTTCTTGTTTCCTTTTATGTCCCTAGCTAGTTTGACCTCATTTTGTGCCTTGGCTTTTCTAATTTTGTCCCTGCATACTTGTGTTATTTGTTTATATTCATCCTTTGTAATTTGACTGAGTTTCCACTTTTTGTAGAACATTTTTTAGTTTTATATCATTGAAGATCTCCTGCGTAAGCCAGGGTGGTCTCTTGCCATACTTCCTATCTTTCCTACATAGTGGGATAGTTTGCTCTTGTGCCCTTAAAAATGTCTCTTGAAAAACTGCCAACTGTCTTCAGTTGTCTTTCCCCTTAGACTTGCTTCCCATGGGATTTTACCTACCAACTCCCCGAGTTTGCTAAAGTCTGCCTTCTTGAAATCCATTGTCTTTATTGTGCTGTTCTCCCGCCTACCATTCCTTAAAATCATGAACTCTACCATTTCATGATCACTTTCACCCAAGATGCCTTCCACTTTCAAATTCTCAACCAGTTCCTCCCTATTTGTCAAAATCAAATCTAGAATAGCCTCCCCCTAGTACCTTTCTCCACCTTCTGAAATAAAAACATTGTCTCCAGTACATTCCAAGGACTTGTTGGATAATCTGTGCCCTGCTGTGTTCTTTTCCCAACAGATGTCTGGGTAGTTGAAGTCCCCCATCACCACCAAGTCCTGTGATTTGGATGATTTTGTTAGTTGTTTAAAAAAAGCCTCATCCACCTCTTCTTCCTGGTTTGGTGGTCTGTAGTAGACCCCTACCATGGCATCACCGTTGTTTTTATCCCTTGTATCCTGACGCAGAGATTGTCTGTCTCTTATTTCTATCTCAACCTTAGTTCAAGTATATACATTTTTACTATATAAGGCAACATCTCCTCCCTTTTTTCCCTGCCTGTCCTTCCTGAGCAAGCTGTATCCTTCTATACTGATATTCCAGTCATGCGTATTATCCCAACAAGTCTCCGCGATGCCAACTATGTCATAGTTGTATTTATTTACTAGCATTTCGAGTTCTTCCTGCTTATTCCCCATACTTCTCGCATTAGTATACAGATATCTAAGGTACTGATTTGATTCCCCACCCCCAGTTCTGTCTTGTCTCTCCCTTATTTCTGCTATAATAGCCCATGCTCTCACCAGATTCGGAGCCTTCTCCCAGGTTTCCATGTTTTTGACTTACCTGTGGGCTTTGGTCACCTGCCCCCATTGAACCTAGTTTAAAGCCCTCCTCACTAGGTTAGCCAGTCTGTAGCCAAATACGCTCTTCCCCTTCCTTGATAGGTGGACCCCATCTCTGTTTAGCAGTCCTTCTTCCTGGAACAGCATCCCGTGGTCAAGGAAGCCAAAGCCCTCCTGGCGACACCATCCTCGCAGCCAGGCATTCACCTCCACGATGCATCTGGCTCTGCCAAGGCCCCTACCCCAGACTGGAAGAACCGAAGAGAACACCACCTGTGCTCCCAACTCCCTCACTCTTACTCCCAGAGCCCTGTAGTCACTTCTGATCTCCTGAGGGTCATACCTCGCAGTGTCATTAGTGTCCACATGGATGAGTAGCATGGGGTAGTAGTCAGCTGCTAAAAAACAGCTGCAATTTCATCTCAGAGGTGACTGAAGTGATTCTTCTAAATGTAGGTAGGAGAGTCCCATAATTTATAAAATGCTTTTGAGCCCTTTGGGAATATATAAATATACGATATTATCACTTAAGCCATCTATTAATTGTTATTTTTAACTTGTGTCTAAACTGCTTGACAATGAAACTTAGCTTCAGATCTTTGTCTGAAGAAAACAGTAATATAAAATGCTGTGACAGCGTTTAATATTTCACTGTATTATTGTATGTTTTCCTCCACTTTTTTGTGTCATTTCTTTTTTGTTGTGTTCCACATTTTATTTTGACACAGAGAGAGGTACACACACGTGAAATGTTGGAAAATTGAATTAAAACAGTAAATGTCATTTTCATAAGTACTTTAATCATAGAATCATAGAATATCAGGGTTGGAAGGGACCCCAGAAGGTCATCTAGTCCAAACCCCTGCTCGAAGCAGGACCAATTCCCAGTTAAATCATCCCAGCCAGGGCTTTGTCAAGCCTGACCTTAAAAACCTCTAAGGAAGGAGATTCTACCACCTCCCTAGGTAACGCATTCCAGTGTTTCACCACCCTCATAGTGAAAAAGTTTTTCCTAATATCCAATCTAAACCTCCCCCACTGCAACTTGAGACCATTACTCCTCGTTCTGTCATCTGCTACCATTGAGAACAGTCTATAGCCATCCTCTTTGGAACCCCCTTTCAGGTAGTTGAAACCAGCTATGAAATCCCCCCACATTCTTCTCTTCTGCAGACTAAACAATCCCAGCTCCCTCAGCCTCTCCTCATAAGTCATGTGTTCTAGACCCCTAATCATTTTTGTTGCCCTTCGCTGGACTCTCTCCAATTTATCCACATCCTTCTTGTAGTGTGGGGCCCAAAACTGGACACAGTACTCCAGATGAGGCCTCACCAATGTCGAATAGAGGGGAACGATCACGTCCCTCGATCTGCTCGCTATGCCCCTACTTATACATCCCAAAATGCCATTGGCCTTCTTGGCAACAAGGGCACACTGCTGACTCATATCCAGCTTCTCATCCACTGTCACCCCTAGGTCCTTTTCCGCAGAACTGCTGCCTAGCCATTCGGCCCCTAGTCTGTAGCGGTGCATTGGATTCTTCCATCCTAAGTGCAGGACCCTGCACTTATCCTTATTGAACCTCATCAGATTTCTTTTGGCCCAATCCTCCAATTTGTCTAGGTCCTTCTGTATCCTATCCCTCCCCTCCAGCGTATCTACCACTCCTCCCAGTTTAGTATCATCCGCAAATTTGCTGAGAGTGCAATCTACACCATCCTCCAAATCATTTATGAAGATATTGAACAAAACCGGCCCAAGGACCGACCCCTGGGGCACTCCACTTGACACCGGCTGCCAACTAGACATGGAGCCATTGATCACTACCCGTTGAGCCCGACAATCTAGCCAGCTTTCTACCCACCTTATAGTGCATTCATCCAGCCCATACTTCCTTAACTTGCTGACAAGAATACTGTGGGAGACCGTGTCAAAAGCTTTGCTAAAGTCAAGAAACAATACATCCACTGCTTTCCCTTCATCCACAGAACCAGTAATCTCATCATAAAAGGCGATTAGATTAGTCAGGCATGACCTTCCCTTGGTGAATCCATGCTGGCTGTTCCTGATCACTTTCCTCTCATGCAAGTGCTTCAGGATTGATTCTTTGAGGACCTGCTCCATGATTTTTCCACGGACTGAGGTGAGGCTGACTGGCCTGTAGTTCCCAGGATCCTCCTTCTTCCCTTTTTTAAAGATTGGCACTACATTAGCCTTTTTCCAGTCATCCGGGACTTCCCCCGTTCGCCACGAGTTTTCAAAGATAATGGCCAATGGCTCTGCAATCACAGCCGCAAATTCCTTCAGCACTCTCAGATGCAACTCGTCCGGCCCCATGGACTTGTGCATGTCCAGCTTTTCTAAATAGTCCCTAACCACCTCTATCTCCACAGAGGGCTGGCCATCTCTTCCCCATTTTCTGATGCCCAGCGCAGCAGTCTGGGAGCTGACCTTGTTAGTGAAGACAGAGGCAAAAAAAGCATTGAGTACATTAGCTTTTTCCACATCCTCTGTCACTAGGTTGCCTCCCTCATTCAGTAAGGGGCCCACACTTTCCTTGGCTTTCTTCTTGTTGCCAACATACCTGAAGAAACCCTTCTTGTTACTCTTGACATCTCTTGCTAGCTGCAGCTCCAGGTGCGATTTGGCCCTCCTGATATCATTCCCACATGCCCGAGCAATATTTTTATACTCTTCCCTGGTCATATGTCCAACCTTCCACTTCTTGTAAGCTTCTTTTTTATGCTTAAGATCCGCTAGGATTTCACCATTAAGCCAAGCTGGTCGCCTGCCATATTTACTATTCTTTCAACTCATCGGGATGGTTTGTCCCTGTAACCTCAACAGGGATTCCTTGAAATACAGCCAGCTCTCCTGGACTCCTTTCCCCTTCATGTTAGTCCCCCAGGGGATCCTGGCCATCCGTTTTTACTGTTTCTTGTATGTGTCAAACATTATTTAGGGAATTTGAGAATGTAATATTTTTTCTAATGTCAACTATGCATTACAAAAATTGTAAAGGTCTACTATCTCAATGTTGTATATTTAGATAACTGGGCTCAACTTAGCAAATAATAAATTCTGACTCTATAGCATGACAGTTTAGAAATATTGTGTTGAGAAATAAGTATTATTGTGTAGATGTATGCCCAATATATTTAGAAACTCATTTACTAAAAAACAAACAAACAAGTATTCCTTTGCAATGGATGGTATATGCCAGCACACTTCACTGCTCTTGGTCACCAGGGGGCAGGAATAACCACAAACTCCTAGCTTCTCCTTCTGACCAGAAGATTATAACGATTTTTCTTAGCTGCAGACCTCATTGGGATAATCATGGATTCTAAGGGAAGAATGAATCATTAGATCACCTCGTCTGACCTCCTAAATATCACAGGTCATTAAATTTCACCCAGTTACCTCTGTATTGAGCACAATAACTTGTTTGACTAAAACATACCTCCCAGAAAGTCATTCAGTCTAGATTTGAAGACATCAAGAGATGGAGAATCCATCACTTCTTTTGATATTTTTTTTTCCAGTGGTTAATTTGAATTCATCTGGCTTCACCTTCCAGACATTCATTTTTGTTACGCCTTTCTCTTGTAGATTAAAGAGCCTTTTAATACCTCATATTTTCTCCCCTTGAAGATACTTATTCACTGTAATCAAATCACCTCTCAGTCTTCTTTTTGATAAGGTAAACAGATTGCACTTGTCTCTCATGGTAAGAAGTTTTCTCCAGCCTTCAAGCCATTTGGGGGAAGTGGGGATCCTACACTCTCCAATTTCTCAACTTCATTTTAAAAATGTGAATACCAGAAATGTACACAGTATTTTAGTATTGGTCTCATCAGTGCCAGAAACAAAGATAATATCTCCCTACTCTAACTACTCCCCTGTTTACAAATCCAAACATTGTATTAACCCTCTTTCCACAACACCATACTGGAATCTCATTTTGAATTATTTGTCCACTGTGACCCCTAGATCCTTTTCAGAGTCACTGATATAATCACCCATTCTGTTGGTATGAGCTGCATTATTTTCCCTTAGATGTATGACCTTCCATTTGACTGACTTTTAGCCAAAGTTGTCCTGTTTCTTGGTTGTACAATTGTGGCTTTAGAGGTCCAAAATAGTTGCCTCGTGCTTGATGAAGCACTTTCAATGCCTTTAAGACTGGAGTACTGCAACATGCTCTTCTGTGACAAACTTTGAAGGCTGTTTTTAACATCCAGGTAGTGCAGAATGCAACTGCTCAATGTTTAGATAGGATAGAATGATGACAATATATAATGTCTGAACTCCATGTTCTCTGCTAACTGCTGCTTTGATTCCAAGTGCTGGTATCTATCTACAAAGTCCTAAACCATATGCATAGCATCTATCTGAGGTGCTATCTCCTACTCTAAATTTCACCCTGACTTAGGGGTATCTAGCTAATTTCCTTTAATCTAAAAATAGAATTAGCTACATACCCCTAAAGTGTAGTCTGAAGTGTCTCAGGAAGATTAATCTTCATGAAGATTGCACCTCTGAAAATAGTCTGTTACCTCCTGGCTAATTTCCATGTAACATCAAAGAGATGTTTCGTATTTGAGACTTTCCAATAATGGCAACTGCTGGATTCCCCATAAAATTAAACTTCTGAATACTATCATACAGCTCACGTCTCATCAAGGAAACTGAAATGGTCACTGCAGATGATTGTGGAATATCTGCTTCCCATTCTTGAAAGCCTTGGTTTTCTTAAGGGATGTAAAGAAAGCCTAGATATCACCTGGTGAGTGGCTTTAAAATATTTGAAAAAATAAATACACTAGAACACTCACATCCAAATTCTGTGCTGAGTTGCTTGCCATTCAACGAGCACCTTTTGCTTGCCATTCAACGAGCACCTTTTGTTCTGTGTTGTTCTCTATTCCTCACTACTATAAGCCATTCTTTTATTTCCTCCAAATATTAATGTATACACTGTTGATCCTACCACATACTGAGCCTACAATTCTTCTACAAATTTCTATTCACCCCAGTAGTACCAGTGAACATCAGAAGCTGATGAGTTCTATGAAAGGAATGTTGTATTGCAGTGAAATGTGAAAGGAATACTACAATTTAAAGTGCCAGTAGTTCCTGGTTACTATAGTGATAGAATGCATATCACAATCGCTACTTATTAGTGAGCAGAAGAAAGTTAAATCATGCAGCAGATAATAGAAGCTTCTTAGTGTAGTTAGCTTGTTAGTGTAGTTGGAGAATATTAGCGTATCATTATGTTCAAATATATTGGACAAGAAATAAGAAAGGTGTTGAAAATGAAGCTTCTGTTAAATTGGATAACAATATGCTACAATTAAGATATTGATTTTTAGAAACATCTCATTAAACTGCATGTTATTCAATGTTATGCTACAGCGTCCTCCACCACTCAAACCACATCCTTGGCTTATCGGGCCTGCAAGGTGTAAACTCCTATTCAACAGACTTGAGAGACTATTCTCATTAGGACTGTCTCTCTTAAAAAAGGTTTCAAAGTAGCACAATATACTACAATTAAGATATTGATTTTTAGAAACATCTCATTAAACTGTATGTTATTCAATGTTATGCTACAGTATCCTCCACCACACAGACCTGTAGCATAACATTGAATAACATGCAGTTTAATTAGATGTTTCTAAAAATAAATATCTTAACTGTAGTATATTGTTATCCAATTTAACAGAAGCTTCATTTTCAGCACCCTTCTTATTAGCTGTGTTTTTGTTTTAAATGCTGTTCTCCTTTAAATTCACAGTGTGTGGTTTATTAAACTAAATACCAAAACTAAATAATTGTAAGCATATGGCTATGTAAAATACATTTTAAATCAAAGGAGTGCTCATAAAATATGCTGGATTAATATAATGGGAATTAAAATCTCTATTAATACTCAGTGAATATAAATACATACCACAGAGATCAGTGGTGCAAGCTTTGCCATGGTGTTGAACTAACATAGTCTCATTCTTAGCTGGAGGACAGGGGACTGAGATTAGATTGCAGTATTCTCCTCAAGAAAGGGAGAGGGAGAGAGATAGTAGGTTTCTCAGTTTGGAGTGATTTTGATGAGCAACCGATATCTTGCAGGGAAGAAAATATTATGGAGTCAGGAGGGGGATTATGTATGTTGTTTCAATAATGGATATATGGGTTCAGATCGTCTTTGCAGTCTGCCCTACCAGGTTGCTGAAAAGAATGAACAATGCTACTTCGTTCTGTAGACAGAGTACTGGGGCTAGAATCTGCTTTGGATGGCTTGGATGCTCCAGTCTTTGTGATAGTGGGCTACATGGCAACAGGGAAAGAATGAGCCCTAAAAGAGTATGGGTATTGCATAGTGCAAGATAATTTATTCTTTCAAATGGTTGGGGAGATGTGATTTGCAGTGTTGTTATAGCCGGGTTGGTTACAGGAAGTTAGAGGGACAAGTTTGGTGAGGTAGAATCTTTTATTGCACCAATTTCTGTTGGTGAAAAAGATGAGTTTTCACGCTACACAGAACTCTTCTTCAAGTCTGGGAAAGTCACAACTAAATACAAGGTGCAATGGATTGTTTAGTACTGTATTTAGCCTTATATACTTCCTATCCTCCCACCCCTGGGCCTCTGGTGAGGTGGGCGTGGGTGTCCTAGTTCCGCCCTCCCAGGCCAGTTGGGGGTTCCTCCCCATAAAATTATTGGTTAACTGGTAGAAAATAGTCATTGATTTCTTTTCACATTGACTTCATAGAATACTGACCCAACAGATAAGTATTGGTGGAGGGACTATGTCAGTTAATTCTAACTAAAGAGACAATAAATGTTGATGTTCCCTAAAACATGTATTATTTCATATATTCTGCAGGTTTTAATAAAAAACACTGTACCTGGAAATCTCTCTTTTTGCCATGAAATTTCTCTTTAATTTTATTTTTTTTTTATTATAAGCATGTCTGTATGATTACAATATAGAGTTAATGTTCCAAAAGAGAAGTTAACTTTGTTATGCTGAAAATGTTTATATTTTTGTATGCTGTATAAATATCAAACATCAAACCACATACTGAAATGACTTTATGACAGCATATTTACAGCGCAGCTGATATAAAGTTGCTTTGGGAGCATATTAAGTACTTTTGTACTTCCTCTTATTTCAGCTCAGCAAACAGTTACTTGTGCACTTAATTAAATAACATATTGGCCTATTCTACTCAATTAATCATCAACAGGGTTTTCAGACATTTTAGTTGGTTGTTCAGAGAGTTACCTGTAAAAATGAACCAAACTTGGACCTTCCAATATTAGTAATTAAGCCCTCTACAATTTATATGAGTTTGTCTGATGTTCATTACCTGAAAGTAAAATGATGATAAACAGAAAAGTTATTGAATATCACTTTCTTTGAACAGAAACAAGTTGCAAATAGTTCTAGTTCTTAGTAGGTCTCTAATTATGTCATATTAGATTACAGTACTTGAAGGTGACTAATATCATATGTGCATTGCAGCAAACTGGCTACTACGTTCCACTCCAAAGGCGGCTATAATCTAGTGGAATACATGAGCTCAATTCTACATTGTAAACAGAGGGGAAATGGTTCAATAGAAGCATAAGCCTGGGACTTGGGAGATTGGGTTCAACTCCCTGCTTTACCACAGACTTCAATAAGTCATCTATCCCCTCTATGCCTTGTTTCCCAATCTGTAAAATAGAGATTAATAGCACTTTCCTACCTCACAGTGGTATTGTGAGGATAAATACATTAAAAAGTATATATCTATTAAGCAAACTTATATGCCCTACATCACCATAGTATTTGCATAGTAATGCATCCGATGAAGTGAGCTGTAGCTCACCAAAGTTTATGCTCAAATAAATTGGTTAGTCTCTAAGGTGCCACAAGTACTCCTTTTCTTTTTGCGAATACAGACTAAACACGGCTGCTACTCTGAAACCTGTCATAGTACTTGAGGACCCTCACAATCTTTAAAGAGCTTTGTTTCCCTGGAAAGAAAAGCAATATAGCACCCTACAATGTGACTTAGTGATAATGCTTTACACGTTTTTTTTTTTTTTTTCCTGCTGATAGCCTATCCAATTCCTATTTACATGAACTGTAGTTAACACAATTTCCTGGAGTTACATTTTTAAATCATTTAACACTCTTCTTTTGAAGATATTGTGGCAATGCAAAGCAATAATTCATATAGAAACTGACATGATTCTACAGTGTCACATTATCTTACAGCCACAATGCTCATTAGGAGACGTTTTAATGGACATTTGTTGAAATATTAATACCTTAATATATTATATATAGTTCAAAGTAACTTGTCTGACAAATAGGGTCGAATATTTCATTGAGGGGAGGGACTTGATCTTTTTTTTTTTTGAGTCGTATTTTACCCTTCCCATTGCCTTTTCAGTTTAATCATATTCTTTCCTCTTTTGATACAGTGAAACAAATTTCTCCTTTGTATATTTGGTGTTATATTTTACTTTGATCAAACACCAAAAACCTCTACAACTCTTTGCATATTCTATTCAGTTCTCTTTCTAAGAAAGAGTTATTATTTGCTAAGAATAACAGAAAATGCAGACTACTAAGAATGCCAGGTAATTTCAATCCTTCAATTGTTTCTACCACCACCATTTAATTGTGTTGTGAAGTACCTTTCATCTGACTCAGTGGGTCAATCCAAATTAACTATTTCTTAAAGTCATCAAATACTTTGATTTTTCAAAAATGTTATTGGCACCCAAATATTCTTGGCAGTTTCAGCAGTCATAATAATTTTATTTATGTCATTTAAGATTTTGTATGTTGCCCAGTGTAGGAGTGTGTGGCCATCCCTCCCCGTCGATCTCAGATGGAGGCCATATCCCCTTGCTCTCAGGTCCCTCTCTAGGAAAAGATTGCTGGGGTATTAGCAGTCTTTAAGGCCCTGACCCTTTAAGCAGACCCAAGTGGCAGACAGTCCAGGGCCCTGACCACAGGCAGGGCAAAGCAACAAAGAGTCTAGGGGCTCGGGCTCTTAGGCAGGTGGTGCAATAAACAGTCTAGAAGTTCAGGCCCTCGGGCAGGGCAGAGCCCCAAACAGTCTAGAAGCTCAGGCTCTTAGAGCGGAGTACAACTGTCTGATGTCCTAGGTTTGTCAGATGGCAGACAAATGCAGGCCTCTTGGCCTAAGGAGGAGAGGCTGCAACCCCAGCGGTGGGGTTGGCAGCAGCAGGCAGGGGGACCCAAACCCACCCTACTGCACCAGGTCCCAAACAGTGGTGGAGAGTTCCACCACTGGATCAGCAGGCATCCACCTGAAACATGCTGACCTGGAGTGAGGCAACAACCCAACCAGACTATACTCTAGTGTCCCTGGGCTACTTCCTATGACCTCTTTATTCTGTACCTCAGTTCCGTTGATGGCCTCTGTCTCCCCAGGGTAGATAGCCAGTGGCAGTTCCAGCAGCTCCTCCGCACCCTGGTGGGATGGCATCTCTGGCAGGGATTCTCTTCAGGCCCCAGCACCAGGGCAGGAGGCATATGACTCTTCCGGCAGTTCCAGCCCACCTGAACTGCAAGGCCTGCCTTTTATACTTCCTGTCCCCCCCCACCCCCCCGTGCTTCTGGTGAAGTGGGCGTGGGTGTCCTGGTTCCACCACCCGGGGCAGTTGGGGGTTCCTCCCCGTCAATCTCTGAGGGATGCCCCACCCCCTCGTTACACTCAGCCCTATTTTTTCTAGGTACCCTTTAAAGCTACATTAAAATCGCTAACTTTTTCAGTACTATAATTAATGGGTCTCTTTTATCCATTTCCCATTCCTCTTCTTTCATGTCCCTTATACATTACCTAAAATGGAGCGTGTATGAGATCTTTCATACTAGAATACATTCATGTTGAGTGACGAATGGCCATTAAGACTAATTTAAGGAAAATCTGGTATATTTTGTTCTCTAACTCTTCAGTTTCTTCCTTAAAACCTGGAATTATCCCTACCATACATTCCCCATCAATTAGCTAACTACAAAAGTTTTTCCAAAATTCTCTGCTATGTTCTGTTCTTTTTATAGATAGAATTTAAGGGAAGAAGTGACCATTAGATTATTTACTCTGTCTTTCTGTGTATCACAGGCCATTGAATTTCACCCAGCTATCACTATACCGAACACAATTACTTGTATTTTCTATACCCCTCTAACCATTTTTATGGCTGTTTTCTGCTCCCTCTTCACTTTTTCAACAGTCTTTTCTAAATGTACACCGTATTCCAGTATCAGTCTCACAAATGCCATATACCTAGATAAAACCATCTCCCTACTGCTACTCTCCTGCTTATACACCCAAAGATCACATTAGCCTTTTTTTGCAAAAGCATTCCCGTGGGAGTCCATATTGAGTTGTTTGTCCAGTGTGAACCCAAAATCCTTTTTGGAATAACTTGTTTCCATGATATTGTCTTCCTTCCTGTTGGTATGGTCTGCATTCCTTGTTCCTAGACCTATAATTCTGAAACTGATTGTAATCAAATGCATTTTGTTTCAACAAGTCCATCTTACCAAGTGATCCAGATCTCTTTCTAGGACTGCCCTGTCTGTATTATTATTTGCCATTCTGCCACTCTGTCCTCTGAAGCTTTTATCAGTCGTAATTTATATTTACTTCCAGATCATTCTTGTCTACTTAGGCCTCGTCTAAATACAGCTTCTGTATTAACTGAACTATTTTTTTAAAAGAAGTGATTTGCTACCGAAATAGTTATACCAGTACAACCCCAGTGTGGGTGCCGTTATTTTGGTGTAAAGTTGTGCAAGTAAGCTGTACCACGATATGAACCTTTATAACTCCCACATGTGGGAGCTGGCTTGTACCAATTTAACTACATGGGTTTACTTAAAGCAGTACAATTTTTGTGCATAGATAAGCCCATAGAGACAGAGCTGTAAACCCTTAATATAAATGTCCTTTACCTGTGTGAATAGCCAATGGGACTACGCACCTAAGGATTACTTCCATGAGTAAGGGTTTGCAGAATCGGGCCCTTAGATTGTAAATCCTTTGACACAAAAAGCATTGTATAAACTTCTAGCAGTAAAATATGATTTTTTATGAATAATTTAGTATTTTTCCAACTTTCACACAAACATTAATTAAGCTTCACAGTAGGCCTGTGATATAAGAAAAATTATTATCCCCATTTTGCAGATTGATAAACTGAGGCATAAGCAAGTTAAGTGACTTGTCCAATATCACACAGTCGCCATCAGAGCTGTGAATACAACCCAGAACTTTTGACTCTCATTTCTGTCTTTCTCCCAGGCATACTGATACTTAACTTTTGAAACTGCAACAGAATTATTGTGTGATCTCCAACAGTGAAAATGAATCTGTTACAATTTCCCTTTGTTAGATCTATATCAGATGCATAAAAGGGGTTCATGATGAATAGACTGCTATTCCTCATCTACTGATGTGTAAGGAATTTCCCAAAACACCTACTTCTCTCCTTTTCATATTTCTGCATACACTTTGCCAACTTTTTAAGAAGAAGCAACATATCACATACAAAAGAGTGCCCCACAAGTACAATAACTTTGACCAAAGGCTTCTCAGGTGCTCTCTATTTTTCAGTTCCCCCTATATTTTATGTGCATTCTCTAAAAGGAATAAATAAGCCATATTCCTGTAAGTGTTCTGTAGAAGGGACAGTACCAAAAGCTTGAAGTCTTTTTAGGGCCATAGTGAATTCTCACTAAAGTCAAAGGAAAGATTTCTATGGATTGCAATAGCAGCTGAATCAGGTCCTTAGTCAGATTCCAAAGTTAATAGGCATGGGCTGTTGTTTTGAGTGTATACAGAAGTGTCTTATTTTTCCTTACATTAAAAAGCCTGAATTCAGTGCTTACTGAATTCATTGGGATAATTTGTATGAACAAGTTCTTTTTCAGCCTGAGTAAAGACTATAGAATTGGGTCCTTTGTGCTCTGGATTTATATCCTGGAGGTTGAAGCCATCTACTTACAGAACAGGAACTCTACAGTAAATAGCACAGCCAAACCTCACCTGTACACTTGGTGGACAGTAGCAAAATTTCCTCATTTGTGAAATAAATGGTAAATGTTACAGAGCAAAATACATTGTATCCATCTGCTGTATTTAATATGGCCCATCACAACTTTTAACCTGTCCAATAGTATCTAAAGTATTATGAAAAAGAAAAGCCTTTTGAAAAGTATATAATTTATATGCTTAGAGCAACAGAAAGCTATCTGGAAAGGGAAGAAAAGGAGGGTCTGCCATAGCTTGAGCCCTGGGAAGGACAGAGACTGGTTGCTATCCAAGCTGATGCAGCTATGGTCAATGGGCCTTCAAGCACCTAGATCTATCAACAGAGGCTCCCAGCACAGTAAGGCAAATAGCTCCTCCACCGCCTTTCCAGAGAGAGAGTTTGAGCCACAAGAAAGGAAGGTTTGGCTGTTGTCAGGGATGTAGCAGCAGCTGAAGGGAGTAAGCTAGATTGTGTCCTCCCCAGACCAAGAACCCAACAGCAAAGCCACCAGGGTACTTGGCCCAGAGAGCCCCCTCTTCCTACTCCAAAATCAGGAAACTCACTATACATATATAAAGAACAAACTTTTCTCTGTAATTTAGTAAGTTAATGGGTTTAGCGAGTGTAACCCACATACCTCCTGCGTGTGGTGTTCTGTCCCATCTAGTGGCACCAAGACCACTTAGACAGAGAGATTGAGTCTGCTCTACAGCCTTAGCTAACAGACAATTGGCTTTTAGTTCACGTGGTAGAGGCTCATGCACTAAGCTCCAGAGGCCCCAGGTTTGATCCTGCCCGCTGATGACCGGGGTCTGTCTGTATTACACGAGCACCTGCACAGCTCTGGTTATCTCATTAGTTCTATTACATCATAAGAATAATGTAGGCAACCTCATATTAAACAAAGGTGCCTATTTTATAGGTAAATTGACAGTTACCAGCCTATGGCACTGGATGACATCACTTTGTGCCTGGTATTTCAGTACCAGAAGCTGTTAATATATTTCTTTTAAATATAATAACTTTTACTTATGACTTGATGATTTTAAGGTTTTTCATGGTAAAACAGTTTTACTTTTACTCCTGTTCTTGCTGCATTGCTTGCTTACATACTATAGAATATGCATATGCTCCTTTATGGCCAGTTTTTAAAATATGATTGTGGGGTTCTAAAATTCTTTAGTACTACACTGCTGGAGTCTTTCCCTACCACAGAGAAAGACTCAGGCAGTGGGGAAAGGCTCTGGCAGATGGGACACAGTGGGGAAAGATTCTGGCAACAGGGAGCTGACAGAGCCTTTCCCCTGCCAGAGCCTTTCACTGATGTGTGTAGCTATATACCAGTGTGGATTCAGCTTGCTTTTCACTGCAATATGTAGCCACTTGTACCCTATAGGCCTCACCACCAGTGATGTGCAGTGTAGACATAGCCTTAGAGTAGTGTAGCTATGACAAGTTGAACTCTAAAACATCGAGTATCTAAAATTAGCAGCCACTTTTGAAAAATTGACCCTACAAGCCAGATTTGGGTACTTCTACTCACACTGAATAGCATCCTGCACCACAAGTGCTACCCTTGACTTCTGTGCAGCTATTTGTGGGGTAAAATAAACCATAAATAAGAGCATTAGAATCTGTCCCAAAGTCATTTATCAAAAGTCCTACAATATACCTATTGAAGATCTGGCAATAGACACCTATAGTACAGGTTTAGGGCAGCATCAGATGAAGATTCCTCTCTGCCATCCTGAGTTTTTCTGCTCTCACCACTCCTAACTTCTCAAAAAAGGAAATTCCTTCTGGTCAGAAAGTATGACTAGATCAGGGATCTGCAATGTTTGGCACGCAGCCTGCCAGAGAAATCTGCTGGCAGGCTGGGATAGTTTGTTTACCTGCAGCGTTCGCAGGTTTGGCTGATCACAGCTCCACTGTTCACCATGCTAGGCCAATGGCAGCTGTGGGAAGCAGCGTGGGCAGAGGGACGTGCTGGCTGCCACTTCCCACAGCCCTGAGTGGCCTGGCACAGTGAACTGTGTCCAGTGGGAGCTGCAATTGGCCAAACCTGCGGACGCTGCAGGTAAACAAATCATCCCCGACTGCCAGCGGATTTCCTTGGCGAGCCATGGGCCAAAGGTTGCCGATCCCTGGACTAGATGAACTAACAGAGTTTCAAGGAGTATGGTCAGTGTCTTCTACAGTATAACTACTGTGATCCCTTCTGGCAAAGATCTGGACCATTAACATGTAATTTGCTGTAAAGTGATGCCTATTATAGACTAAATTAAGTTAGTCTAAATAAAATAGGAAAGGGGAGAGAATCCAGATATGTTCTAGTTCCTAAAGCTCTAGTTCTTGAGCTTTTTGAGGCAAGACAGAAACAATTGTTTAAAAGCATAAACACCCATAAAACAAACTGAAGTTGAGATCATTTTGCTTTAGGTCCACACTACAATGCATTAAGCATTCACTGATATGTTACTCTTATTAGGAGTCTCAAGTACTGTGAATTTTTCAACAGATATTTTGGATAATGAATTATCTTACTTGTTAGAATAAAGATATTCTAAAGATATTCTTGTTAGAATACTTGTGCTCATTACCTGTGGGTTAGTATGGAATTTATTGAGCTGGTCACGTTAAGGGTTAAGCCAAACTATAGGCTGAGAAGAATCTTTTTTTTTTTAAACCTGAGAATGACCAGAAGTGCAATTAGCATAGGACTGACACACTGGGATTTGGTCTTTACTGTAATCGAAGAACGTGCATGACATAGTGAACTATTTTATTCAAGGATCAGAATCTACTTGACCAGGTTCATGCTCGGGTTTAACTCTTCCAGAGTATTTTATTAACTGACCTGATGACATTACTGCAGAACTTAATTGGTGTTTTATTAACCTTAGCTTTAGTACTGCAATCACTAATAGTGATGTCTTATCTTACAAATGTGTTCTGACAGCTTCTTTTCCTGGTCTCTACTCCCTTCACTGGTCACCTCTTCTTAATTCCACTACCATCCCCATTTTAAGTAAAAGGTAGTAAAACACTTGCTGTAACTGTCTAAATAAAAGAACAGAGAAATAATATAGAGTGTTTTAAGTTTGTGCACGTGTATAATGTTGCTCCATAGTGGCTGACTTACAGAGAAAAAGGGATCACTACCACTTAGAGCTGGGTAAAATTCTGAAGCGGAAAACTTTTTAATTGGAAAATGCAGCTTTGAATCAATCAAAACACTTTGCAAATTTGTGTCAATTTTGCCAAATTGTTTTAATTGAAGAAAAAACACAGACATGTCAAAATAGTTCAAAATGAACCATTCTGATATTTCTGAAACAAACATTTTGATTTTGGCGACTAGATTCACATGGGGTGATAGGTGCCATTCACAAAATGGTGGTCGATGCCCCTCCTTGTAATCAATTGCCTATTGTTTAGGGCACTCACCTGGGAAGGAGGACACCTGGTTTCCAGTCCCTACTCCAAAAATTCTGTACGTATTGTACAAAAAGTGGAATAACTTCAACAGGAAAGATCGATTTGTTTTGCAACTGCCAGTGAACTGAAAAATCAGTTATTCACACAGCTCTACTTTCACTGACAGCTAACGGAAATCTTATTAAGCCCAAGGGCTAAAAACCTGTGGATTTCGGAGCTAAGAGATCAGATATCTAGTTTCAGCTTCATTGGGTGTGTCTGTGATTTATGTATTTATTGTATTGGTTGTCTGCAGCATCTATCTATAATATGGTACCTTTTGGAGCCACATCATCAGTCAGGAGTTGCTGCTGATAGATTTTGTGATCTGAAGAGTTTAACTAAAGTGATTTGCATTAAAATGTTCTGGCTCCAACACAACACTACAAAAGTTTCTTATTCTGGGGCTGTAACTCATCAGTATCAAAATAAGAGCCACATTGTAAAGTATATGTAGCTTTAAATCCGTTTTCCTTGCACTGCATCTTTAAAAGGGCAGCACTGTCAGGAATTTCCCATTGGAGGACATTACAGGGAGAGAAGGATACTTTTTCTACAGCAGAGGTTTTATATTTTTTCTTTCTTTTGTCATCCCTTAGTTTAAAATAAGTAATCAAGACTGAAAGTTCACATTGCTTTTTTTGTGTGGGGAAAACACAACATCCATATGTTAGTCAAAGTGAGATGGCAAAAATTGCAGATGATACAAGATTACTCAAGATAGTTTGGTCCAAAGATGACTGTGATGAAAGTTAATGCTGATAAGCATCAAGAAGTACACATTGAAAAAAATAATTCCAACTATACAGACAAAATGATGCTGTCTAAATTAGCTGTTACTATTCCAGAAAGAGATCTTGGAGTCATCCTGGATAGTTCTCTCAAACATCTGCTCAATCTGCAGCAGCAGTCAAAAAGGCTAACAGAATACTAGGAAGCATTAGGAAAGGGATAGTTAATAAAACAGAACATATCATAATGCTGCAATCTAAATCCCTGGTACACCCACACCTACACTAGTGTGTGCAGTTCTGGTCACCCCCTTCTTAAAAACAATATATTAGAATTGGAAAAGAAGTGCAGAGAAAATTATTACAGGGAGATAGAACAGCTTCCATACAAGGAGAGATTAAAAAGACTGGGACTGTTCAATTTAGAAAAGAGATGACTGAGGGGGATATGATAGAGGTCATTAAATCATGAACGTAGGAAGTGAGTAGGGAAGTTTTATTTACCCTTTCACGTAACACAAAAACTGTGGGTCTTTCAATGAAATTGGTACGTAGCAGATTTGAAACCAACAGAAGGAAGTATTTCCTCACACAATTCAGTCACCTTGTAGAACTTGTTGTGGGAATTTGGGAGGGAATATTGTAAAGGCCAAAAGTATAACTGGCTTCAAAAAATAATTAGATAAATTCATGGAGGCTAGGCCCATCAATGGTTATTGGCCAAGACTGTCAGGGACACAACCCCATGCTCTGGATGTCCCTAAACATCCAACAGCCAGAAGCATCTGGCACTTGCCAAAGTCAGAGACAGGACACTTAGCTAGATGGACCATTGGTCTGACCCAGTATAGCCATTCTTATGGACAGGAGTCATATATATTGTTCTTCTTTTACTGTCTTATTT